>NC_073634.1:46117500-56117500 GCF_029407905.1 Bubalus kerabau
CCGACATCGGCTAACATTCAGAAAGTTAGGGTGTCCACCCACCACCACCCCATCCCAGTTATTAGAGAGCATCGTGGGAATTTGGACTTTCAAGCTTCCCAATTACCAGTGTGGAGAAGAATCTAACTCACACCTTGAATGCTGACTCCCACTTTAACTAACCTCATGACATTTAAGAAATTCCAGCGACAGAATTCCCACTGCAGACCTTCCCCACTGCCATCCCAAACACTCCATCCAGGTGAAAAGCACAGAAGTCTCTGAATCCTCCCTCAGCTGGTGGACAAGTAAGACTGGGAGTAACAGCTTTGAAAGGACCACATGCCTGTGCTTACTGCTCCAAAGCTAGACCCAAAGGACTCTCTACCTTGGTGACTGTCTTTGAACCCCTATTGAAAATATTCCAGTGGCTTCTCTCTGCCACCCTTCTCCCCCTCCCCACCCCCCGCCCCCCAGCCTCAGATGCTTTCCTGAAGTTGATCTTACCTGGAATGTAGGTATGTCAAGGAAGTGGGAAAAGAGGTAGAGAGAGAAGGGAGAAAACCTCAGGCACTATCTCCGATTTCCTCGACTCTCTAATCCAGGGCCCTGCTCAGAAACACGCCACATTTTAACATTTATTAGAAAGAATAGGAGGCAGAGCTTCACGGGACCTGCATTCACGACCATCTGTATGAACCACAGGTCCGCAGTCCTGACCAATTCTGTTTGACACTAATGTTACTCTACATGAGTAGAGTTCAATGAGGGTTGATATGGGATGTGACAGAGTAAATCAGAATTAGATTAAAAACAAAAGTTTAGAAACCGATGCTACACTGCAGAGCAAATGGGAGTTGAAGGCCAAATTTCCCCTAACTGCCTTCAAGTCATTTTCCCTATTAGAGTCTTTGCCCGCCACCCCCCTGCTGGCAGTGCCACAATCCCATCAGAAAGCAGAGTGGAATGCATATAGGAAGGCCCGAGATATTCCTCTTTAGATACAATACCTATATATTTAATATACAGCAATTAACTTCTGGTCAGGAGTCTGCAGGCAGCAGGCTGCCCCAAGCAGATAGTGGGGGAGGGGCCTGGAGCTGGGACAAGCACAAAAGACAGGTCCAACAACAATGCCTGCTGTCAGCAGCTGAATTATTTTTATACAGGAATTTTTATCTCTATTGTACAAACAAGTACGTGTCTGTGCAGACTTGTTAAGCAATCCACTTGTATGTAGAATAAGATTTTTTTTTCTTTCTTGCTACCAGTCACACAGCTCCAAGATCAGAAGAAATACATAGTCTTTGAAGCTGCTCAAATGTTTTAGTTAAAAGGACAGCAGTTGTTTTCAAAGATCCAAGAGTATCTTTATCAGAATTAAATTTTTCCTTATTGATTTTTTTCTCCTTAACATAACAAAAACATAACATGAGAAGGTTAAGATTTATTATTAAAATTTTTCTCAGCCTTTAAATCATTCTTCAGTAGCCAATGTTCACTTTTAAATGTAAAAGAATAATTTTTTTAAATCTTAGGATGGGATAGAGTAGGAGAGAAAAACTCATGAGATTTAAATTTTAACACTGTTAAGACATTGTTTTAACTATGAACTCAAAGATAGGGGTGGGGGCAAAATGGGCAGTAAATGGCTTATTGCAAGTTGCTCCTAAATGTAAATAAATCATGACATCATGGTATCCCCTGAGTCAGTAGAAGGAAATGCTTCAGATATTTTTTGTGACCCAAAGAGAAACTCCATATTTGAAACCTAAAAAGCAGATATGGAACATAGTGCCTCACGCTGCAGCTAAGGCAGGAATCCAAGCTACACTTTATTTTCCTAAAAATTGACAGATGTGATTTTTTTTCTGCACTTCTTTATGCATCATTACATATCAAGAAAATGAACAACTGATGAATATAAATGTAAATGCCCCGATGCTTAGCAGGAGGTTTCCCCATTTTTTTAAAGAAAATTCCAAAATAAACTAGAAAGCAGAGAAAGAAGGGGAACACCACAGCACCTGTGTTCTTTCTGAAAGCACCTCTGCAATTTCACAATAATTCCATTCTTCATTTTAATGGGAGTTTTTAAACCAATGGACTCACCTCTATCTAAAACTGAGATCAAATTGTAGGTGTAATTGTTCATCGCTCATGCTAACAACAGCAAAGACACAAACAGAAACTCAATGTGAGTGACCACAGGTCCCCAGGTATCCCCTCCATCAATA
This sequence comes from Bubalus kerabau, assembly GCF_029407905.1. NCBI lineage: Eukaryota > Metazoa > Chordata > Mammalia > Artiodactyla > Bovidae > Bubalus > Bubalus kerabau. The sequence goes on from NC_073634.1 coordinate 46,119,717, forward strand.
GGCCTGCTCCAGGTCCCCACTGGGAATTCCCTGGCGGGCCAATTCAATTCTGAGTAACATGCTGCCAACCCTATCTGGAAAAGTGGAAAAGGGTGTGCACAGCGTCTTCTCGCCTCTTTTACAGGAAGTTTAAACCTGATCATCTCAACTTTAGTGGCTATAATTTGTTGTCTAGAGCTCCAAGAACTTGGTATTTTATCTATCTAAAGAGATCAAAAAGAAAAAAGGAAGGCAGAGAGAGAGCGAGCTGTGGCCTGGCCTAGCCCCTAGCGAGGCTCTAGCTCAGAGCAGTAACCTGTGCAGGTAAGCCTTCCAGCGGCATTGCATCAGACCGGCTCACATCAGTCTCCAGGGTGAATGGAGAGGTGAAACACTCTGGTGCCCTGTCTGCAAACTCCTCATTCTCCAGTTCTTGGCAGCTTATTTTTCCAAGTGTTTTGTTTCAGGAAACGTGTGTATTTTTCTTTGTACATTTTGTGGATTTCCCACAACTGGCTCTGACAGCTGTTGATTCTGTTAAATGAACACACTATAAAAATCCTCTTTAAAACCTCAAGCAACAGTGGACTTAAAAATAATGGCAAAATATTTTAATGGAGTTCCAGTTGAGAGTTGGTTTAAAAAAAAAAAAAGTACAAGTGAAAGTACAGAAGTCCTTTAAGTCAGAGCTAGATTTAAACTGAATGTATGAGCACGTGTGCATGTGTGCGTATGTGTGCGTGTGTTTAATGGGGAAAGAGGGGTGTTGCAAATCACCACAAATATTTACACTGTACTCCCTTTGTTCAAATCACATACTTTTAACAGGAAAGGCTGGAACTGTGGCTATTTAAAATTTTAAATATTCAAACGCCTGTAATTAACCATATGAAACAAATTATGTCGCTTTTCTCCATACCAGCACATGCAAAGAAATTCGGGTGGGGGACTGGGAGGTGGCAGAGTCGGGGAGACAACTCCAAGAGGAGGCAAGGATGATGTTTTCATTTTGCTCTAGATCAAAGGAGAACAAGAATGGAAACTGTGGCAGAGCCAGCATTTTTACATTGCTGTCTTTCACACTGGGCTATCTAAGTTTACACAATTCCCCAGACTGGCTGCATATTAAGCTTGCTGTGTACAGCTTTATTATGGTGCGCTGGTGGAAGAAGCATTAATATTCCAGCTCCGCAACTGACAGGGCATTTACATGCGCCCATCTGAGCGGCACCTGAGAGATCTTCCAAGGTGCAGTAGCTGTGCGCCTATTGTAAAGGCAAATGAAGCTCACCTATTCCCTGCTGGGGTCAGAAGTGACCTCACCACCCCCCAAGCCTCAAATCCTTCCCTTGCCAACTTCACTCGATGCCATCGCAGAATGACGAATGAGCTCAGAAATAGACCCTAAGTTACTAACCCTGCTAAGAACAGCAAAAGCCATTGCTGAAATGTTTTAAAAATGCATAGGGAGTGCAGCTGGCCAGTAAAAAGCAGAGAGACAAATTCCAGTGAACCCAATATGGAATACGTTACATTCTAAAACTGATTAGAAATCCAGTCTGATGTTTACTGGCTTCAAATTGAGTTTGGCATCAAGCATACTGGCTTTCATAATGCTGGCATTTTTTTATTATTATTATTTTAAATCTGCCTTTGGTGCCTAGGAGCACATGTGGAGAGCTAAAGCATTCTTATTTGTCAGGTTACATTTCCTAGAAATTAAGTTAGTGACACAAAATGACTCTAGTAGCAGTAATGTGGTCCATGCTCAAATTAATTAGGTCATTTTTGTAAAACCTACACGACAAATTACAAAGGTAAATTTACTGATATTGGCCAGAGCTCTATCCCCTGGAAGGAAAGGAGAGAAGCATTTTAAGGACTTATTTACCTGGGTAGGAGGAGAGAACAGAGAAGGGAGAGAGACAATGGCCAATTTCCCATTGGTATTACAAATAAAAATACTAGTCATTATCCATTAAATTATATTGTCTGAATATATTTTATGAATTTATTAATGTCTTCCAAATTGACACATAAAATAAAAACCTGCTTGATTTGAGATAGTGTTAAAAATGGACCCTAAGTTTAAATTTTTTTTAAATCCTTGTAATAATAACACTGCTGACATAACCATGACCCAAATGAAATCTGAACAAGCAGAAAGGTACTAAAGATCCTTGGTGATTAAATCTCTTGCTAAAAAAGTGGCAAGGTGCCAGGCTGGGTCCGATTTGATGCTAAGTGCCTTTTATTGCACAAAGCTGGTACTACTGTATGTAAAAACAGACTTGGGCTTGGGGTAAATTTTGTCAAATGATTTCTTTGTGCAATAAAGGGTGTGAACAGACCAACCAGAGTAGATTAAATTAACAACGAGTGACGCAATCTTGGTGCATCGCCCTAACTGTGCTACTTCAGTTAAATTTCACATTTTCTCCCAGACGAAAGCCAAAACTTTCTTCCTTTCTCACTGACTAGTGTGCAAGGCCACCACGCACCTATTCTTCTTTTTGAAACACTTTCACTAAGAAATCACAAAATTCTGAAAAATGCCTCCTTAGGTTTTGCACATCTGTTATATATTCCTGTCCCTGTCCCCCACATTAGCCAAACTGAGACAGCAGTGTGAAAATGATGATTTTCCAGGATTCTACAATGTGCCATTAATATGCATCCAACGCACCTCTTCCCTGAGCTTAAGGTTTGCTGTTCTAACTCTGCCTGCACATGTCTATACCCAGTTGCATTTTCCAACCCATGGGCAGCTCCACAATTAAATGCCACACTCACCAGGAGGAAGGTGTGCAAAACAGATTTCAGATCCTTTAAAAGTAAAAGGCTCAACCTGCAACAAAACTAGAAATGGTGTGATTTGAGAAATTACAGTACTGTTTTTTTTTTAAGCCTTCATAGAATAAACACAGAGAATGGGAGGGAAACTTCCCCCCTGCTCCTGTTCTTGAAGTGAATACATATTTGTGTTTCCAATAAAAGGCCATTTTTACATTAACTGTCTGTAACAGCAGGAGACAGAAAAACTAACACAATCTCCACATCACACACGGGACGATCTTCATATCACGTGGCCCTGTTCTCAAAACTAGTATTTATAAAAGACAACTAGGAAAATGCACAATGCATCTTTTCTGTGTCACCAAAAGGGTGACACAGAACTTTGGGATCTTTGGGATCTTCCACATTTTAGATTTTTTTTCTTTTTGGCTTGCCCAAGTAAATTTAGCAGCCATGCGGGCCACTGTGTTTAATTAAGCTTTCAAAAGTCCTCTGACAATGCCAACAATTGTAAGACACTTCTGCGGCTCAATCATGCAATCGCTGTGACAGTTCTATTTACAATTTGTCTTAGAAAGAGTTTCTCTGACATTGTACTTTGACAAAACATCCAAGCTGCCAGTTCACAACCTTTCTCTGTCTTATTTACAAATACATCTTGTATATAGGACTCCCAGTCTCATGAACATGAGCCTTTGGGTAATGGCCTCGCAAACATGGGCTCCCAGTGAAAATCCTAGGTATTTATTAAGAAACAATATTCTTTATTCTCTGGGTGTGAAGGTTAAATAAAATGTTCACCAGTATACTGGGGATTTTTTTGTTTGCTTGTCATTTTTTGTAGCTGCCACACTAAAAATTCACTTTAGAAGTCAGTGATTTTTATTCAGAATCACACAAATAAAGAGAAATGAAAAATAGGTTATAATAGGACACTATAATTTATAGTCTCATTTACAATTATATCATAAAGTACATCCTCCAGTTCAGTCTGAGATAGGAAAGAATTCAAATGGGTACAAAAAGAAAAGGCAAGTTGAGTTTTTAAATTCTGAAAAGCATGAGTATGTTATACTTGATTTACCTTTAAGTAACATGTTTATATATTTCTGGATTGAACTGGCACTTTTCCTTCCACAGAGCTTCTGCCTTACATATTATTATCTAGGTATGAGGTGTATTGTCTAGGCAAATAATTTTTAAATACCCTGATATCAATGCCTATGTTCTTGATTTTAAAGAGAAAAAATGTTAGCTAGCAACAGACTGCTTGACAGTTCACAGGACTCATCATATTTTCTGCCACTCTCTCAAAAAGCTAACTTTATGACAGCTCAACCCTAATTTAAAGATTTCTATGTGCAATAAGCCAAAACCTCAAAGCTGACACTGTGGGATAATATTTTTTGGCCTTTTCTATAAGTGAACAGCAGTTCCACAGTCACTAATCTTGAATGAATACTTGCCCCCCTCATAAAACATGAGACTAGGAAACAAAACAAAACCCCAATTAAAAGCCTTGACTGCCAGTCAAAGACTGCTGATATCCAATAGTGGATATTTGACACACACACTGATGAACTGGGCCCTGCAGAGTACAACCTGCTGGTTTCCAGTTAAATTAACACTACTTCAGGGGTCTCAGTGGATCATAATCCCACAATCTTTTGATTATTTGAATAAAATGGAAAAAAAAACAACCTGAACAACATACATGTGTACATTCAACCTGGTAAAAATTATCCTCACTAAAAAATACTCGGCTCTGAGAGGTCTATGTATAGCCAAAACGCATGGCATCTTACTGAAGATTTAAAGAACTCCACTCAACCTCCTGTGTGAAAGCCCAAATTCTAAGCTTTATTTATCTCAGGAAGAAGATCTGTCGCTGTTTGATTCCAGCTTCCTGCCTATAAGATAGCACAGAGCACACAGTAAGCTCGTATCCAACTTACACCACTTTAATAAAGCCTTTCCTACACAGCACATTTAAATAACTACCTTTTATACAGTTGCCAAACATATTCTTCTAGAGATTCATCAATATATCTCTTTCCTAATACAGAGCATTGCTTCTCATTTTTGTGTGTGACACAATTCAAATATCTACTGAATGATTACTCTCATTGTTTCCTTCCTCACCATAAAAAGAAAAGCAGACTTGGAACGGTGAAGATGTGCTTGAGAGAATGGGCTGCGAGTACACAGCTGTCTTCCAGAACTTCACTTCAGAGGCACCTGAGAGCCAGGGCATCTTAATTTACGTGCAATGGCAGAATGTTAATTTCACCATAGGAAACTCTTAATTCATTACCGTGAATTATGAGAAGTCGTGATTCTAGTTACTGACATCTCGCTTTGAGATGTGACCACGCTATTTATGTTCAGCCAATTCCAGGGTGGGAACAGGTGATTAAACACAATGAAAGGAATCAAGACTTTGTAATTATTCGTGCATGAAAGGTTTACCTCACCTGGGTCGCAGCACTGGTGCACCCATTGAATATCTTAGATAGCTTAGGTAGCTTTTCATCTCAGTGAAATTGCTTAGCATTAGCCCTATAAAACATATCTTAAATGTGCTTTTTGTGTGGAGGGGGTCCTTCTTTGAGCTCTCTTACAGCACTACTCCTTAAAAAAAAAAAAAAAGAATCTTTATGACCACCAGAGAATTCAGGAAAATCTCATCTTTCCCTACATAGATTTACAACTGTGACAGTGAGAAGCCTTCACTATAGGGCCTCCCCCCACCAGCTTTTAGATTTCTCCAGTAAGTACAGAGGGACAGAATGTTCAAGCTGGTTAATCGGAGACTGAATAACCTACTTGGGACCTCAGTAAGAAGTGTGGTTTTAATTCTTGCTTGACAGACACTGTGTTTTGTCTTTTTAAACGAGCGGCTCGATATGTAAATACGATGTTACATCACGCAAGTGTTACTCCATATTTGGAGATTTAGAAAGGCTTTGGATCTCTGAAGACCAAATCTCCTTCCGCTTGCTCTAGCTTCATTAATCATGCCTTACACTTCTGTACATTTCCCTTCCAGTCACAAGACAGCACATGGAAACGGTCACCACCATATCCTACCGGGGGGCTGGGGGGACAGATAAAATTATAACCTGCATGGCATATAAGCTACATGGGATGGATTCAAGAAAACAGTTCATAAACACAGCTTCCCTGGCAGCAGCTTTCTCGTTTTACTAAAGGTAAAGTATCTGGGTGCTATTGCAGGAAGCATTAAAAAAGAAAGAAAATGCCACATTTGATTTTAATGAGCAAATTCCAGAGGGGGGAGGAGAAATGATACAACATTTAATCCCCTCTGGACCACTGACCCACTACAGTTCAACTTTCTGGTCAAACTCAGTCGGAGGGACAAGTTCCAGGGCATCAACTGATTCTATGCACTACCCTTCCTAAATCTAAACAAACCTTCTGCCTGTGGGGGGCAGGGGCAAGGGAAATAGAGGAAAGGGATTCGGACATGCCGGTTTTGTCACTACAGAATCCGCATTCACTTCATCTTGTACGTTAAATCACTGTTGTTTCATTTATTAAAATGTTTTAAGAGTCACTATATAGTGTTGTTGATTATCATTCAGAGTAGGGATTTAAGTCCCTCTGTTAGTGGTTAATTCCTTTCCCTTGTGCTGCTGAGAAACCCATACCTCTAGCTACCTTTCTGCTAAAATTAACCAGAGGAAGCAAGGCTGTTGAATGTGTATATGTATTTTTCCAAGAGAATTTTAACATTGTGTTACAGCAGAAACAGTGAAGTCTGGACTGGACATTTGTAAGGGTGACATGTGGTTGTGTAAACCACAAACAAAATCAAGATACATCTGTCAAAACCACATCAGAGACAAGAGAGAGCACAAAGAAGCATTTATCATTTAGCTGAGGAGGCAGGCTGCAAGGAGCAGCCGTTCCTGTCAAACCAACCTTTTGAAATTTCCAACATGCCCTTAAACTTTTCGAGTAAGCATGTCTGTGCGCTTCAGCAACTGCCCTCTCTACTCTGGCCTGGCCAGTCGAAAATGGCATCTTAAAGTCAAGGTCACGGTGTCATCCCACCACGGGGCTGTGTTTAATTACAGCCCCATACGGGCTGACAGCCAATATGGATCCAAGGCTAGCCCCGAAGCTCAGTTAACTCTTTCCAGTCCCTCCAAAATGCCCCTCCAGCCCACCGAACGTCACGGAAGCCTCGAGAACAAACTGCACCACTAGGGAAGCCTGATCAGGTATTCTCACCCAAACATGTTACTGGACGAACTACAAATGCCCATATAGCCCCTCTGCCTCTGACTTATCACCAGGGTTGGAAATGGGCCTTGGAAACTGGGCTAGGTGTAGTAAGGCTCGACACTTCAAAATGAGAAGGAGAGAGAAAAGGAAAGAAATTCAGAATCAGTAGATCCAGAGAGAGGGTATCAGGTGTGTGTAACCTATCCTGCCTACATCTGACTCAAGTGAAATGGAAAATATTTATTTTTGTGTGTTCTGGACATAAGCCATAGGAATGATTACTTGAACGTTACAGGGCTGTCATGGACAGTCACATGGAGAAACAGAAAGCACTTCACCACTCCTTAGTGCATGGCTACAGTGCCTCTGAAAATGAAAAGAAAACATGCAAACAGCTTTTCTCCTTGCTTCTCATTTACCTGCTATGTGTTCCTGTTTGGGGCAAATTCCTCTAGATGACGTTGATAAACAATCGTCATCCTCTGGCGTGACCTGGATGCCAACCTCCACAGGATTGGATGCTTTTTTCATCTCGATTGGTGAAGGGGAAGGTGGCTTATCCACAGCTTTTTCTAAGCAGAGGCTGCCATTGCATTGTTTCCGTTTGTGCTCGATAAAAATGAGAATGTCCCCCAACGGGAAGTTCATCTGGCACTGCCCACACGTGAGGAGGTCGTGGTCCCCTTCTGGGGCTCCCAAAGGTCCGTGGTCCGGTTCATCATCTGTAAGAATGGCTTCAAGAGGCTCGGCTGTGGTTGAAGAAACAAAAGCACAATTATTAGAGGGCCAGAAGGGAGAGGAAAGGGGGAAATACATTCTCAACCCCATCCCACCCCAGCACATTATGTAAAGGGTTTCTAGGCTCCTCCATTTAAGTCTCAGAAAAACATGTGAGCACCTGAAACATACAAGGGTGTGGAAACTGACAACAAGAAAGCAAATTTATCAGAGGTAAACCATTATATAGTTAAAGAAAACTGCCTGACTTGCATACTACCATGGAAAACTACACACACATATATACATAACACACACACACACACACACACACAACAGGGTCCGGTTTGTGAGTTTAGAAAGAATGTGACTGTTATTTAAATAGTTAGCACAGAAACATAACGTAAGCTTAAATAATAACCACCCCCAAAGATCTGGTAAAAACATGGATTGAAACCAAATTTGTTTCTTTTTTCCTATACAGTAAGTTGTCTATTGTGCCCAAGAATAAAAGGAGAGGTGAATAAACACACACACACACCCTCTTTGTGTGTGAACATATACACTCAAAATATACAGAGATAATGGCTTCATAAATTAGAAAGCTACTACATCACACAGAAAACGTGCCGTATTTACACTGCCGTAATAAGAAAAAGACTGCATTCACCTGTGAAACGGATCTAAATAATAATCATAAAGCAGTATAACCCACACTGCCAAAAACCTTTCTGATCTCACTCTCAGCAGTGCTACAAAATCAAACAAATACCAAATTCACTGGCAATTCTTCTCAGACACATTAGCTAAATGGGATACTTTTGAGTACTTAAGAAAATAAGCCAATTAGTCATTTTTTCATTCTGAAGAAAGGAATGCCTAAAATATTCTAAACATGTTTGCACTTGGTGGCCCCCATCACATAAAAATCAGAATGGTCAAGCAAACGCCACATTTCAGATCAAGGCTGAGAAGTCTTTTCTTAAGACTTGAAATACTTTGTCTAATGTTGTCAAAGTTGACTAATTTTCTGAATGAGCTCCAAAATGCTTCATTATGGGACTATTTCTGTACACATGATTACCAGTGGATGGTACAACAAGGTAGATATGTCTTTCATTCCTGTTTCTTTAAATTAAAAAAAAAAAACAACTTTGCACCAAAATACTCAAGCATGTATCTGAACAGCTTCTATCATTTTTTAAACTTCCAAAGGGGAAATGAGAGTAAGCCTCTGTTCCTGAAACCTTACGCTTACTTACTCCATCACCAAAAAAAAAATTTACAAAACACAGAATACATCCAGGATGCTGCCAGTTAATAAAACTGAAGCAGAAAATGTACAAGTCTTAAACAGTTAATCAGTCTGACCTTCTTTAGCAAGCTGCCAATTTCACATTTAATGAACTTAAAGCCACAGAGAATCAAAAAATAGATTTTAATTTGAGTGTAGAATATTGGAACAGATTTTGATAAAGTGCAAAAATCCAGTGAACTCAGGTTAAATTTATTTCAACCCTACCCAGGCTGAATACTGAGGGGGAAGATCTGGAGTAACTCCCAGATGTGCTGGGTGAAATAATATTGAGAGAGCCCCGTCTAGCTGCACCTGTGCTCAACTAGGACATGTCATAATTTCTAGCCTCTGGTACTCCTCCTAATTTAACATAAGGTCACCACAGGAATATGAAGGTTATATTCCTACTAATAAAGACAGAAAAGTAAGCACTTACATTTCTTTGCCCAACATACTGACCGAAAGATAGATACACATGCATACTTTCCAAATAAAAGGAGACAAACAGAAGTGCTTTTGCATTATGCGTCTATGTCATCTTTCCCCTGCTTGCTTTCATTGTGACAAGGGAGGAACTGAATAAGGAAGTTATTCGCCAAGATTCCTCCTATTTGAATTAAGGATTTTAAGTACACATTAACAAATGTGGCTTTTTTGGTTGTTGTTCAGCATTAACTACAAGCTCAGAGGTTTACAGATTGAAGCAAGACTGAGGAGAAATATCTCATTTTTTAAAAGTTAGTAGTACATAGAACCTTGGCAAAAAAAAAAAAAAAAAAAACAACATTTTTTTAAACTCCGTCGTTAGGATTTGTTCTTTATCCCCAAGCCCTGACACATTTCTGAAAATGGAAATATTATTTGGGAGCAAAAGAAGATACTCTCCTAGGTATCAAACAGTTAAAGGTAACCCGGTACAAAACAGACTTGGTTAAAGTCTTCTAAATGTAGTGACTGAACTGATTTACAATCAAAACCAGGAAATGAAGTGGTAATTCAGAGGTTGCTGATTACACCTCCACATTTCACCTAATTAATTTTATAGGAGGCAAAGTTCTTGAAAATAACAAGATGATCAAATGTACAGATATAAAACCTATAACCTCAACATTTTCTATGCTCTTAACGTAAATTATTGCTAATTAACAAGAATTATATCCTAATGTATGAAATACCTTTAACATTAGGCTCTCTACTAAACATTTGGCTGGTGATGTTCAGAGAAATACCAAAATGTGTTCTTATCGTTGCTGCTCCATTATTAAAAATCAGACGAAGTGAGGCACAAAGAAAATATGAAAATACAATTCTCTTGGTGTAATCTACTGATTTGCATTGACATCTTTTCTCAGTGGCAATCAACATTTCCTTTCTGGGCTCTGATAATTTCTCTGTATTTTAATGCAAATTCCCCTTTCCCTAAAAACATTCCTAACCTCAGCCATTTTACCCCCTCCCTCAATTCAATTCCATCCTCCTTCACCCCCACAAAACCGGCCTTTCTAAGCTCCGGCCTAAGCGCTGGCTACAAAGCAGGGAGTCCAGGATTGAAGTGGAAGGGAGTGGGCAAATAATCATAATAATTAGCCGTGAATTCTCTACAAGGGGAAAAAGAAATACAAAATAAAATGTTTCTGCGTTCAAACAGCAAGACTGACTGAAACGTTTCAATGCCCCAGCCGCTGAACTGAGATCTCTTTCCTCTCTCAGCAGTTGCAAAGGAATAAATTAAAAAAAAAAAAAAAAAAAGCCTTATAAGAAATGTAGGGAAGGAGCAAGAGAAACAAGGGCTGCTGGGGAGGGGGAGGGGGAAAGGCGCTCTGCCTTCAAGTTTGCTTTCCAAGTCCTTCCCTTTGATTGTCTTAACAGGGTAACGAAGCACACCGAGACTGAAATGCGGAGAGAAAAAGCAAAAAAACAAAAGCGAAGGCAGGGGCGACAGGCCCGGGGCAGAGGGCTCGGCTGGGGTGGGCTCCGCGGAAAGTGAAGTTGGGCGCGGGGACTCTGAGGCACAAAGCGAGTAGCGTGCTGTCCGCAGGCTCCGGCCGCGCTCGCTGCGAACACGTGCAGCGGCGGCCGCGGGGCCGCGGGGCCCGGAGCCGGGAGTCTGGGGCTGGGGGCGGGAGGCGGCGGGCAGCCCCGGGCCCCGACTGCTGCCTCCACGCCGGTCCTGCCCGGCCGCGGGGTGACGACGGTTCCCCAGGCCCACCAGGTGGAGACACGGGAAGTGAGGCTTGGAAAACTCGGCAGGTTACCCTGGCGCTGTCTCGGGATCACCGCACACACCTCAGGCGCGGGTCCTGAAATTCATTCTGTGTCCACAGGCTCACACTTTTTACTTTGAGGGATCTCTGCAAATGCGTTTCTCCCGCAATCCCCGGCACCGGTGTGCACAGCGCGGCGGCGGCTGCGGTTATTCATTATTAATGACGCCGTTTGCCCGCATCATTATGATGATAACTATTACTATTGTTGTGATTTCGGGCTCGGAGGCGAGAGCTGCAGGAGGCGGGGGAGCTGGGGGGGGAGGGGGGTCGGGCTGCAGAGGCGCCCGGCAAGCCTGCCGCGGCCGCCTCGGTCCGCGCTTTGCACGGGGATGAGGGGGTGGGAGAAGTGAACCTGGAGACTAAGTGCAAACTTGCCGGATCCCGCTTTCGGCTTTGCCCCAAAGCCGGAGAGCGCGCACTCCCCTTTCCTCCCAACCAAAAACGCCTGCCCGAAAGAACGAAAACTGCACCCCGCTCCACTCCCGGTGCACTGGGGAGTCGGCCGCGCGCCCGGACACTTCTCCGCAGCCCTGGCCAGAAGCATTTTTAAAGTCAAAACGAAGAACAAAGACAGAAGGGGTGATGGGGTGGGGGGGAGAGAAAGGGAATTCTGCCTAACCGTCCGTTTCCCCCACCCCCACCCTCGCAAAGCTCTTCCCTCCGGGTCGAGAAATGCAGAGGGGGGTGGGGGAGGAGGCCCTGGTACAGGTTCAAGTTCGCTGAGCTTTCTTGATCTTGTTCTGCCTCCTAGCGACCGAACGGCTCATTCAGCCCTAGAAGCGGGGGATGGGGGTAGGGGGGAGGGAAAAGGGGTCCTGAACACTAGAATGGCTCCCGCCCCCTCTGCGTACCCAGAAAATTAGAAAGGAGCGACCACCGTACCCACTTTAAACTGGCCCCTTAACCCAAAACCCGCCCTGAGACTCGGGGATTCCAAGGGGATAACCCACCCAGCCTGGAGCCTCGGGATGGGCCCCGGGAGAGTGGGGGACGTGGGAGCAGCCTGGACTGCACGCCACAGTCCGTCCTTTGAGCCCCCAGTGCATCCTTCCGAAGAAGGGCCCGGCTTTCCCGAGTGCTGCGAACACTGCCCTTCCTTCCCGCCGGTACCTGGCCGGGCTGTAACTTCACACCGCCGCGCGCCGCGTCTGCTCCGCATCCGGCGCGGCCGGGGGAGTGGGGGCGGGGGAGAGCGGTGAGGGAGGGATGCGCGGGGGTGGGGAGAGGGAGGGCCCCGCAACGTGCCCGGGCGGGGGAGCTTTCGAAGTGTATGACAAGTTCCAGGACTCTGAAAAATTCAATTCCCTACGCGCACCCCCCCCCCCCACACACACACACACCTTTAAAAAATACAGAACTGGATATGGGGTGGTCCTTTAAAATTGCAGCAAAAATTAAAATAAGGGTCATGAATGAGGTGGGGGAGGGAAGTGGGCCCTCGCACGCCTTTCTTTCCTTTGCAGCCAAACTTTCCTTAGAGCCCACCGCCTGCCTTTCCAGGAGCATTCTGTTAGCCAGGACACAACCACCCACTTAACCACCCCACCTCCCTTATACAGACTCAGAAGGGCCCCCAGATCCAGCCAGGCCCGAGGTAGAGAGCAAGAACTCAAGGGAGGGATGCTTGGAGTCCCGGGGTCGAACACTCCCCAAAAGCATACTCGAACCAGCTACTCCCCTACCGCCTACCCCCCACCCCCCGCCCCCGACCCCGACCCCCACCTAGCTTGGCCGAGCTCGGGAGCTGGGGGCTATATGCTTGTCCCTGTGGGAGGGGGGCAGGGAAGGCACGTGGTGATCTCCCTGCCGCCCCGAGCTGGGGGCCAGAGGCGTCGCGGGTAGGGGACAGACAGGACTCGCTTTTAGGGTTGCTTTGCAAAATAAAAATGCTTTGCAAAGATGAGTTTCTCCCCAGCGATTTCGCAGTAGGGTTGGCCAAGAGGAGGTCTGGGCATTGTACTAGGGGGCCAGAGAGGATCCTGGACCCGCTGGCGCTGAGTCGCTGCACGGCCTGCCGCTGGGCCAGCGGGCTGGCGGCGGGTGCCGGGTGGGCGATCCCGGGCGGGGCGGGGGCGCGGCGAGGCCGGGCGAGGCCCCGGCGAGGCCCGGCCGCAGCCGCCGCCCGCTCCCGGCCTGCCGCTCCGCGCTCGGTCCTCTGTCTGTTTGTTGGCAGGAGGCTCCCGCACACGCGGTGCTTGTAAACATTCAGACACGAGATTTTTCCCAATCAAAATCCACTTCCACTTTTTTTGAAAATCTTCCAAAAAATAGTAAGAGGAGGGAGTTCCTCGCTCCCTCTCTGTGCCGCCGGCGCTCTAAGTTTGCAACTAAAGAGGTTTTGGTGAAGGGGGTAATTGTATTTTTCCCCTCTATTAGAGATTGTGAGATATTTGTAGCGGGGGGGGGGCGCGGTGGGGGAGTCAAAGAGGAGAGCGTTGCTGCAAAAGGCTGGCGGAGCGTTTGGAGTCTGTCTGGGGGCAAAAAAAAAATGTTGCCTTGTTTTATTTTATGCTTTTTATTTTATTTTCACCTATTTTCGCCGCCGCTGAGGTTCGGCCGGGAGGGGCCGGCAGCGGCAACCCGGGCGGCAGCAGCCACAGCGCCCTCTCTCCCTCCTCGACTGGCCCCCGGCCCTCGCTCCTGCCCTTCGGCGGCGGCGGCGGCGGCGGCGGCGGCGCGGGAGGGCAAGCGCGAGGAGCCGGCACAAAAGGCAGCGGGGCAAACACCCACCTCGGGCCGGAACAAAAGGCTGCAGCGCCGGCCGCGGCTCCGGTCCTTCCCGGTCGCCCAAGCTCTCCCGGCGCCGCGGCCCCTCTCCAGACTCGGCGGACTCAAGAGCGCCCGGGGCCCCCCTCCCACAATCCCACTTTCTCACTATTGTGGAGATGACTACTTTACTCCCAGTGCACACTTGACCGTGAGCGCGCTGGTGTCCAAGGGCCAGTCTCACCTCTTTTCTCCCTGGGAATTGTTGTGTGTTTTTTTTGTTTTTTTTTTCACTTGGGCTCCCCACCCCCCGTTTTTCTTCCTACGGTAAGTGGAAGTAACCCCCTTTCCCCTCCAGTTCCCTTCCTTAGGTTTGCACGAGAGTTGTTAGCATCCACAGCATTGTTCATTATTTTGCAAAATTGGAGGCGAAATCATTGCATTCCTTTCCGAAAAGCGAAATAAAGCAGAGGAAAGCAGGAAAGAGGAGGAGTCAAATTTTTGTAAAATTAAATAAAATTAAAAGATTCGTGCTATCCCAAAAGTGTACATACGGCTACGATTCGGGATGGGATGAGGTTGGTTCCCCCCCCCCCTTAATCTCTTTTATCCCGACTCTCGGAGGTTTTTCTTGTGAAAAAAATTTTTTTAATGCATGCACACACCCCTCTCTCCCCCTTTCTCTTGCTTCTCGTCCTGCGCGCTCTCGTGATTATTAATAATTATTATTACTATTATTGGGTTACTTACGCGAGAATTCCCGTTTGCTTAAGTGCTGGGGTTTGCCTTGCTTGCGGCGAGACATGGTGGGCTGCGGGGCGGGCGGGAGGCGGCGGCGGCGGCGGCGGGCGGACGACGGCTCGGTTCACATCGGGAGAGCCGGGTTAGAAAGAAGGAGACTCCAGAGAAAATATCTTCATCAGTGCCTTTTGACATCCAAAATAAATTAGAAATAATACAAAGATGGCGCAGGGAAGATGAATTGTGGGAGAGCCGTCATGGCTTTTTTTTTTTTTTTTTTTAACCAAAAAAAAAAGAGAGAGAGAGGAGAGATAGAGGGGGAGAGAGAGAGAGAGAGATGAAAAAAATGGCAAAAGCCCCCCTGAGCTGCAAGTTCAAGTGCGGACGTGACGTCCCTGCGAACTTGAACGTCAGGAGTCTGGATGGACAGAGACACACAAAACATGGGCAGGGCGAGCAGGAGAGAAGGGGAGGAGGGAAGGGGAAGCTCACACCAATGGACACACATCAGGGGCTGGACATGAAAAAGAGACCAGGACAAGCCAATGGCCAGTGCGGGGCGGGGGAGGTGCCGGGCGGGGGGCTCCGCAGACGCCAGACGCGGCCCCCGTGGGAGGGGCGGGCGGAGGGGAGGGGGCGCTGGGGCCTCGGGCTCACCAGTGGCCGCAGCGAGTGCCGAGGCAGCGGCTTGGCGGGGAGAGAGGGAAGGGGCGGCGGGGGAGGGGAAGAGCCAGACGTGCGCCCTGCTCCCCCCAACCCCGGCACGCGGACCCTAAAATGAAAGATTATTTTAAATAAAAAAAAAAAAAAAAAAAAACCAAGAGTGTCTGGAGGCTGCAGGGGCCGGGGAAGCGCGGGCGGAGGGAAGCCAGGTAGAGTTGCTCCCGGACACCCTCCTGCGTGCGCACACCCACTTCCCTTCGCCGCCGCGGCGGAGCTCGCGCCTCGTGTGCGGACGCCGGGGGCCGAAAGCCCAGAGCCGGCGGCTGCGCTCGGGAAACTTTGCTCGAGGAGAGGATAGCCAAGAAAAATTACCCGAAGTTGGGAGCTGAGCCTCCAAGTTACAGCTACGCCGCGGGCGAGGGGAGGCGGGAAGGAGCGCCCGGCCAAGCAGAGTCCAGCTCAAGTTTGGAGGCTTGCGGGTCCGGAAAGGCAGCGCGGGGGCCTCCGGGAGCCCGGGCGGTCAGGAGAGAGAGAGAGAGGGCAAGGGCGAGAGAGGAGGTGCAGGCCCCTGGCCGGCTGGCGGGGAGGGCGCCCCCCAGGCCGAGCCGGAGGGCCGGGGATCTGAACGCCCAAACGATCGAGTCTGAATGCCACTGGGAGCAGGGAGTCAGGCTCTCAACGACCGCGGAGGAAGAAAGAACAGGGAGCCGGACTCGGGGCACGTTGCGGCCCCGGGAGTGGAGTGCCCGGACCCAGGGCGAGGGAGGCGCAGAGGCGTCCACCTCACGGGGCCGCCGCCGGCCAGAGGACAAAGCCCGGGCAGTCCGGGGAGTGCCAGTCCCTGGGAACGGGCTCCCAGCGCCGCGGGAGGTCCCTAAGCTAGGTCCCAGGAAAAGACACACCCCCTCCCACTCCAGAGCTACTGCTAAAGCACCGAGGAACGGCAAGAAAATGTTTCTTACGGGCAGAGCACAACTAGTCCGGTGCAGTTACCCAGGGAAAGAAAATGGGGAATGAAGAAAGAGCGACTGGCTCGCGGGAGCAGCGGGGAGGCCACAGTGGTGGGGTGACCGCCCCGGGTCAGCGCCACGCTCTCTGGGCGCCCGGGGCGGAGCTGCACCCGCCGGAGCCCGCAGCCCAGGTCTGGCCTTTCTGCAGACTTTCCCGGGAAATTAGGGAAGACCTGTTGGAAATAAACCCCTGTCTCTTTAATGCACATACACACGCGCGCGCGCGCGCGCTGCTGCTGTCAAAAAGCGGGCTTCACTCTGGCGTGGGATACTTTCAGTTTTACGTAAAATGTACAGCAACAGCACCCCCTGCGATTGGAAAGTTTATTCAGAAACGTGCCTGCAAAGTCCCCCGGCGTCTCCCGCCTCCCAGTCTCCCCGCCTGCCTGCGCCACCCTGTAGCCTAAGCCGACGCCGCCTCCGAGAGACCGCGCTGCGATTTCAAATCCGGAAGGGCAGGGGGGAGAAGAAAATGGACTCAGGTCCAAGGGAGGAGCGGAGGGTGCAGGCGGGGGTACGGGTGGCCGCGGCCCGCGAGACTGCGAGCTGCAGGTGGACGTGTACAAGTGTGGGTCTGCAGAGCAAGGAGCCTTCTTTCCCTCTCCTCCAAGAGGCTCCACGAACCCTCGTGTCTTCTCTTCTCCCTCCTTAGTCTGAGGGACGTCGCTTTCGTAAATGCACCTCCTGGGCGGGGTGCTTTATTGTCTTAAGCCAGGGCCCCCGGCTCGCAGGCGCGCACCCATCTCCCAGTCGCGCCGGCCAGCGGCTGTTTATTCCTGTGTTGTCTTAGTAAAGTTTCAAACCCATTAGAAAATAACTGGTTTGCCTTGCTCGGCGAAGCTTCGGGCCCCTCTAAGGAAGAAAAGGAGGTTTTGATGCTCAACAGTGGGAGAAATGTGGGCTGGACCGAGTTTGTGTAAATGTGGTTTGCTGTTATTGTTTCCCTCCAGTTTGGTGGGGGTTGAGGGGGGACTCAAATCCTGTTTAAGAAGCAGGAAGATTCACTTGCAGTAAAGCTCTGTAGCGTGTGAGTTATACCATTTCCCCCTTTTCACGAGTTCTTCAGAGCAGGTCAGCATCTCTTTTCCACTACTGTCTTTTTTTTTTTAATCTTGTTCAACTAGCCTTAGAGCGACCAAAAGAAGATCATTGCAGGGGAGGGGGTGGGGGGAGCCGGACGTGGAGGAGAATGGTTGGAGGGAAGGTGAGGAGAGGGAAGAAAAAAGTACAACTGGGAGGCCTTTGAAAAATAAAAAATAAATAAATAAAAGCCCCTTCAGGTAACAATAGTGAGTCCGATTCTTTCCGGAACCGAGCTTTTCAAATTTAAATATTTTTCCCATCCATCCATAAAAGTCCATATATAGAGAAGGTATATAAATGAGCGAATGTGTGTTGTGGAAATATATATGTATGATTTATATATAATGGTGTGTATAAAGCTTTTCAGGGTTGGCTGTAGTGTAAAAAGTAATGACTTTATTACCTCTGAAAGGTTCTGTGGTTCACATTTAACAGTCTTCTGAATTACAATTCATTACACAATTGTGTGCTCTCTAAAACCGGCACCCTATCAGGGCCGCTATCTGTGGTTATTTCCAATAAATAACTGGCAACATTTTATTGATTTTCTTTTTAAAAAAATCATAGGAAATTAAGCACTTAGTTACAAGTAGGTCTGCTATGTTATTGCACTTGTTTCAGATTCCAGGGGGTTCCTTCCGAAACCACATCTTAAAACATACCTTTAAAACCCAATTTTGCAGCTGCCTTCCCTGGGTGCCCATGGAGAGGTAAGTAGCGACGTTTCCACCATTAACATATATTTAATTTCACCATCATAAAATGCCCAGAGTGAAATAGGAACTACCCTCCACTCCCGCCCCTCCCCCAGCCTGATTTCACCCAGTCCAGAAAACCAGGGCTCAGTATTGGCATTCGATTCCCTCCTGGTCGCGGACCCCCACTCCGGTCCCTCCTGCTTGCCTCTACGAGTGACGCCCCCTCCCTCATTGCTGCTGGATGCTCGCTAAAGCGCCCAAAAGTGGGGGAGGGGGAAGGTGTGTCTGTGTGTTTAAAGAAATAAAAACGTGTTGTTTTAAGAGCTTTGAAAATATTACGTAAGTATTGATTAATGATGCAGGTGGGTTTGTAGAGGGGTGAAAGGTCACTTTAAACGCTCACACTTGGATACACAGTCAGTATATTTACTTTCCAAAAGTACCTTTTAGAAAGTAATAAATTATGACAACGTTAAAATTATTTTCTGGCGTTTCTGTTAACTTCATGTGGAGCTGTAGAACCTTTGCTGATTCCATGGAAGGGCTAATTACGCTCGGTGGGCTCTTTCCCAAACCTTCGGTGACAAAACTGCGTGTAAACTCCAGGCCAACAGGCGACCCCTCCCCTCTCCTTCTCCCCCTCTCTATCTTGCCCGCGGAGGAGACTCCCCAGGACTTCCTGCAGTATATATTCTGCCTCTGATCTCCGTACTTAATAGCCAAGTCCTGGTTTATGCTTTATAATGTGTTGACAAGTTTTCTAACAGACTTTCTGAAATAATGCACATATATTCACGTCGGTTAGAAACCCACCGTATTTTTAGAGTCGAGTAGATCTATACCCTAATGCAGTGAGAGAGTGTAAATCATAGAGGATTTCATAGTCCTTTCAGTAGTTTTCGGTATGAAGTATGAGCCGCGTGGCCTCCAGACGTAACCTTTTAGAAAAAAAGACAGTGCTTTTATTTTATGGTGTAAAGTGCTTTTAGCTCCAGGGCTCTGAACGTGAATGTGGTCAACAAACAGCTCCAAGAGGCAGGCTTAATACGGTCCCAGCCCTCATGCCGAGGATCGCCTGGTGTGGGGGACTCAGGTTGAGCTGGAGAACTAAGGGTTAAAAGGTCTGTCTCAATAGAAACTACAAGATTAAAATAAAATAGTCACTGTCTGCCTTTAGCAGGGAACACCTTTACAGACTTAAAGATAAATGAATGAATAGTTAATATAATCACTCCCACCTTGCTTTTTACTTCTGGTTTGTGTTTTGTTTTTTTTTTTTTTTCTCTTCCTAATAGAAGTTCAGAAAATAGAGAATGGACAGTCATCTCGATAAAAAATTAAAACTTAGGTTTGGATTTATCACTTGGCATAGGTTTTGGGGTTCTAAGAGTGGGAGTGCTAGGGTGTTAAGACAAAGGTAAAATTAATGTTAAAAAGGAAAGGAGGTTGTGCTTGACAAAGGGGGTGAGCTTTGTGTGGGCACCGCAAACTGAAAGGTGAGCATGAGGGCCACAGTCACCTCTTCTTCCAAGCCTCCCTCAGCCCCCACCCACTATAACATTTCTTCCTCCTCTGCTCCCAGTATGATTCAGAGTCTGGGACCCAAGGAGGCCCCTGGAGGGCAGTGTCTACACCTGCAAAGGGACAGACTTCCCCCGGGAGGCTCTTGGGGAAACAGTATGGCATTTCTCCAGAGGCTCCCTGGACATTTAGCTGAGATGGTAGAGATGGTAAGGGTTGGCGATGAGGGTGAGGGTTGTTTTCCCTAGTTAACTCCTCCATCAGGGGGCAGTAAAAATGGGATGAAAGCATTTAGCTGACTGGCAGACTACTTCACATAGCTGGATGGCTCTATCCCCCCCCAACCCCCTCCCCCAAACCACCCCAGGAAAAGAAAGAAGGAAGGAAGGAAGGAAGGAAGGGAGCAAAGTAGGAAGTAAAAAGCTGGATCTGTTCTAAATAAGCCTACACTTACCTCTAGACTGGGTTGCTGTGTGCTGAGTCAACAATGTGTTGGGGCTGGTGGTAAGTCTCACCACGTTAAGAGGCTCCTATGAAGACAGCAAGGTGTTCTGGCTGGAACACTGAAAAATCCAATTTAACTCCCTAACATTGACATCAAAGACACATAGATGCTGGGCAGTGAAGCCAGTCCAGTGGACCACATTGCTGCTGCTGCTGCTGCTGCTAAGTCGCTTCAGTCGTGTCCGACTCTGTGCGACCCCAGAGATGGCAGCCTACCAGGCTCTTCTGTCCCTGGGATTCTCCAGGCAAGAACACTGGAGTGGGTTGCCATTTCTTTCTCCAAAGCATGAGAGTGAAAAGTGAAAGTGAAGTTGCTCAATCGTGTCCGACTCTTAGCGACCCCATGGACTGCAGCCCACCAGGCTCCCCCGTCCATGGGATTTTCCAAGCAAGAGTACTGGAGGGGGTCCCCATTGCCTTCTCCGAGTGGACCATATTAGAAATATCCAAATGTCCAAATACAATACTTAGCACACAGTAGCTTCTCAACAAAAGGTTTTTGAGTGAATAAGTGAATAAATCCTATCACCACATAAATGAAACCAACATAACCATTCAAATTCTACTAGTTTCCCCCAGAACCAGTAAGGCTTTGATCAGATAACTCTTTTGTAAGAGTACATTTTAGCCTAAAAGTGATTCCCACCAAGGATGGTGAGCTTAGAAGGATTATCCCAAAGATCAGAACAGCTGAACAATTGAATCTTGCAAGAATACAACGCAAGATATTTTCATCACCTCCAACAATCTACATAATCAAATGTCTTCCAAATAAACCAGTGTCAAGAACCCGGTGCTGCAGTCCATGAAGAGTGCTGCATGTCCGCAAAGAGTCGGACATGACTTAGAGACTAAACAACAACAGCAACTAAAGAACCTACTATCAGAAAATTCATTGTTTTAATGTTACTCTTTGGATGTGTTCAAATCTGGTTTCCCAAATGACAGCACTCTAAAAGAAAACAATACAATCAGAAAAACCAGAAATGAAAAATACCTTAAACTTCATTTTCTGTGTGCCCACCCATCCCCCAATAAATCTTTTGCTTTTAACAGAGGAATAATTTTTTCAATACATGTTTTTCACACCCAGTCTTAAAACAAGCTTCACCTATTCTCCTACTCTCTCTCTTTTTTTTTTTTTTTGCCCGAGTGGGTAAATAAAAGGAAAAACAAAACAGCACACACACACATCTGGTCTGACATTTTGAACAGCAAGTTTCAGCCCAATGTGATTTAAAACAATGTGAGTTAAAAACCTCTTAAAATTTGGGTTTATAATGGAAACGCTGACAGACTCTTAATTATAGCAGCCCTGCCAGACACTGCTATAATGAAATAGTTGTGCTTTCATTACTATAGAGGCACTATAGTTAAGGGTCTGTCAGTGTTTCTATTATAAACCCCAAGTTTAAGAGGTTTATAACTTGGGCTATTTAAATGGCACTGGGTGGAATTCAACCTATCAGTCCAGATGTGAAGTTGTTTTATAAAAGAATAACTCAGTGGAAGAAGAGCTTTTGAAAATATTCTCTCTCTCTCACTCAGTCCCCCCACCTTTCCCCCTCCCTCCCACCTTCCCTTCTTC
This sequence comes from Bubalus kerabau, assembly GCF_029407905.1. Lineage (NCBI taxonomy): Eukaryota > Metazoa > Chordata > Mammalia > Artiodactyla > Bovidae > Bubalus > Bubalus kerabau. The sequence continues at coordinate 46,141,541 of NC_073634.1, forward strand.
CCTCTGTTCCTTACACAACATCACAGAAATGATTTTTACTGGTTTCAGATGGTCTTCTTGCCAACTTCTAGCTATGACTTCACTGTCTAAAAGGAAATTTTATAGGCAGTTAGACCTTTATTTGGAAAAGTACTGTTTGCCATTATTATAATTTTTTACTATTTTATTACCCTGGAGTACATACACACAACACAGACACACACACACAGAAACACACACATACAAACTAAAAAAATCAACACTATGTCAAGGAATGCAACCTCATACACATACACAGAGGTACACATGCTATGTTACATTCTGATGAAAAAGTATAAATTGACTGAAGAGAAGAAATAAAGTATCTGAAATGTTTTTGTCTTATCTATGTAGTAAAAACAATAGAGGAACTGCCATCTTATTTCAAATTTTTGTAGCTTTCCTGATATCATTTGGTTTGTTCAGAAAGCAACAACCAGCACTGTATAGTCAGCCACGGACTATCCAAGGACTCGACACAAACACCATAAATGTCTCTACTTGACTTTGGTTCTTGACAGATTGATCAAGAATTTATCTTGAATTATCTAATGGACCAGAATTCTGAAATATGTTCTATTAACTTGGTATACCATCACCATAATATGTAATGTTTGTTAGTGATGATGTGGTTGATGCTAATTCTAAGGAAAACAAAGATGGTGGTGGGGATCATGATGATGGGTAATAGTGGTGATGAGGTCATAGTGGTAGAGATGGAAGGGGTTGGAGATGAGGGTGGGAGTGGTTTCCCTAGTTAACGTGTCCATCAGAGGGCAGCAGAAATAGGATGAAAGATGTAGCTAAAAAGCTCAAACTTTTGCTTCTCCAACTCTTGTTCCATCAGAAAAGCCATTGCACAAAGATGAGGTGGTAAATGAGTTCAGATGAAGTTTTCAAATGCATGCTGCTCTGTTTCCCTCCCCTGCACACCAAGATGTAGCCCTGGGTGGGTGTTTTGGGCAAGCCCTAAGTTCACTAACTTCATACAGAGAAAGAGCCACCAAGGACTGCAGCCACCATATCTGCATTTAGAAACCTTTTCACTTCCAGAAGAAGAGCAGTTCCTTTTCTCTGTTCTCTCTGGCTGAAATCAGACCACCAAATCAGGCCATCAAGGACCACAGGGCCTTGATCATTCTAATTTCACAATAGCTTTAGTTAGTCTTCGCTCAAATTAGCTAAAAGAGAAGCAGTCATCAAAACATGTTACCAGGCTCAAGTTCCTTTTCTGCCAGTTTCTTATAAACCCCAGAAACGCCTGCCTAGCCCCACAACCATTCCAGATGTGTACCAATCGTTCCCAGAGATTACTGAAGAGCTCTGGCTCTTCTGGTCCCTTTTCCAGAAATTAAGACATCTTCCCGCCCCCCCACCCCGGCCCACCCCCCCTCCCTGCCCAGTAGTTAATCATCCGTATTTTATTTTTTCCTGCCAAATTCAGCAAAGGAAACTTTTGTGGTAGAAAAAGCCTATTTCATCATTTTTGTCAGCTTGGTGAAGATAAATCTCTTTGGTCTCCCATTCCTGGTTGTATACAATTTGCCTGTTTTCATTTTTTCTTTAAAAAAAAAAAATCTCTTGCACAAGGTCAGTTATCTAAGCCTCCAGATTCCTATAAAATGAAGAATCTGGTCCTAAGAACTGTTATTCTTTCTTTATGGAGTACAGCCCTGAACAGACATGAGATGTGGTTTCTGCTCTTGGATGGCTTTCATTTTTAAGGCACTAAGATACACATACACAGGCACAAGCACGTCATATAAAGTTCACAAGTCACACTTGCCAAAGCCATACAGATACATACTATTTTCCTTGCTTTGGGTAGCCCTGGTATCACATTGCTGATTTGAAGAATTCTAAGCCTTTAGCAAGGACTAATTTGAGAGGACACAGCTCTGGTTACTTCTGACACTAGTTGGAGAAAGAACTTGGTTTCTCAGAAATAAAAATGGTAAACAATGAGGTTTGGTCATGAATATATCTATGATAATCTATTGTTTTCAGCTTTTATGACATTAAATAGCTTAATTATTCGAGAAATAAGCTTTCTGTATTACATTTGTTTTGTAGGCAATTTCAGAGTCTATTTCTAACACCATTAGTGAATGTATCATTTTTTTTAAATGACATTGTTTCACTTCCCTAACACATAGTAGGCATTGAACTCATGCTAAATCAAAGAATGAATTGCACAAATGCATTTTCTGTTGTTTCAGCAGGTGAAAAAGACACAAGTATTCATGTCTGCTCCATAATACATTAAATATGCATATTGTGGAAAATTACATTATTTCACTTTTTAAATAGTTAAGAAGTATGGGCCATTTGCACTGCTATCTAACCTACACAGAATAAACAGCAAGCCCATTTGTGTCAGGAGGAAACAATTGCATGTCTGTCTGTGTATATTTCATATAATAACTTATGTCATAAAAGCTATCACCTGACAAGTCCTGGGTTGTCACATACTTATAGGAGCTTCTATTCTTTTCATCTTTTTACCCCTCAGCACAGAGTAGGACCTTAGGAAATGTTTTGTACATGAATAAAAGATGAAGTAGACCACTTAGATTCCTGGGAACTTCAAAATCCTTTCTACCATAGGTAAAATGTTCTTTTTATTGTTCTCAATTCTCAGATTTTGAAATGCAATAAAATATGCAAACAGCCAAAATCCAAGTACATTGCAACACAGAATAACTCTGAGAGATTAATTCTGGAGCCTGATTCTCCAGATACTACTTTCTTTAAATATCAAGGCCTGTTCTAGCTGGTTCTCATTTGAAAGAAGCAAGTCCCACAGAGCCTTATAATGGCACCCACTTTCCCACCCATCTGTACATGGTGATTTCTGTGGCCTTGCTCAGGAAACAAGGGAAATAGCAAATATGATAGAATGAGAATCCCGACCCTCTCTTCTCAAAAGATCAAATCTTGAACTCCAAGCTTAATCAGTAGGAGAAAACACAAGATTAGTAGATGTTCAAAGTAAATTCAGTTTCTGAAAGTAAACATATGAGGGGAATAAGGCAAATATGTTAATTATTTGAATATTAAGCACATAAAGGGGTTTTGCTAAGATTATAGATGTTTTGTGTGTGTTCATTTAAAGATTCTAAAAAATTAAAAATAGGCTCATTTTAAAATATATGTTTTACAGGAAGTAAACTCCCCTTAATGGGAACTTGCAACTCTCATTTTTTTTTTCTTTTACTTTAGCATAAATAAATCAAACTGAAAAGCAACCTCAAACCAAAATGGAACTATTTTGTTTTCTTTTTCAATTGACAAGACTTTAGTTTTAGTAACATCTTTAGAATTCCAAGCTACATTGTTATATTTCCACTGATCTTTACATTTAAGGGTTTGGATCTCTCAAAATTAATGGGAAATGCTCAGCCCAGGCCTGTGTTTTCAGATATGTTACCCTCAGTAAGACCAACGTAATATCTGGTTTTTGTAGAACAGTTGAAAATTAATATATCTCTGACAATGCTAAGAAGTTGTGATTCATTACTATCAATTTTTAAACATTCTAGAAGGAAGAAGCTCTCATTATGGGAGTTGAAAGGAGCAAAAGAGCCCCTGATTTCAGGTAGCATCTTTTCTTCATTTTCTTTTAGGGACAAGGGACTGACCAGCAGCAAGGAAATAAACATTAATCCTGAAGTATGTATTTTTTCTAGCATGAAACCAAAGACCTAAATGTTGTGAATAAACTTGCACTGAAATAATCAGATGATGGCAGTAATTATTTTAATGAGAACCTCCCTAGCCAGAATAACAAACAGATATATCGCCTAATGTTACACTGAAAGGTAGTGCATAAGCACATATACTGCTGTGGTGACTAATGTGTGATAAGAGAATCCTTCTGCTCACAGTTTGGGCATTTATGTCACCATGTATTATTGATAGCACATATTATTTTTACTACCCTGTGTCTTTATTATGTAAAGTCTAATTGCAGGAAAAATTATTTTCATCCCCTTGATTTTGATAGGCATTTCCATAGAAAGGATGGGATACAGAAAAGGCTGTGTATTGCAGAATTCCACCATCGCTCAAGATGCTTGCTGATGATTGCTGATGTCAGTTCTATGAGCCCTGTACACTGGCCTTTTAGGAGGGAAGGAAATGAAGTACGATAGACCTGTGATAACATAAGGATGAGGTTCTGATGAAGACACAAGGAAACTGGACCACTTAGAAATAAAGCTTCAGCCCACCCCCCTACCCCCATTTCTGCATTCAGGTGCTGCCAGTTGCCAGAGTATGTGAATTCTCTCCCTGAACTAAAACCCTTGAAAAAGATCACATTAATTACACCTTGGTCCTGAGGTGGAGATAAGATTAGGTTTTTTTCTGGGTGTAATTTCAATGATGATGCTTCCTCTGGTAGAATGCTTTTCAAGAGAGTGAGCAGGGTAACAAAAATCTGGCATCCAGGACCAAACAAGCCTGCGTGTCTAGGCCCTGTACCGTTTCCACAAAGAAGGTCAAAAGGGGCTGAGAGGAAAGGTGTATCAAAGGTATCCTTGGAACTCAGAGCCAATAAAAATGAAACTATTCTCTTCTGAGACCTAATTAACTTTTATATCCAAAGCTACACTGCACAATTGTTCATTGCTTATGACTAGGACTAAAAAAATATATGTGCCATGGAACTAGGCTTTTAAGTGATCCATTGGGTGGCTTTTCCATGTCTGTAAGGAATTTTCTATTCTTTAGAGGTATTCACTCAATAAATAAGTAAGTCTAGGCTAATTTTTTTCTCTCAAAATGTGAAGTATTTTCCTATATCTATCTTCAAGGGATCAGAGACTTAGTGCTACAACTTCCAGAATATTCCCTTCAAATCCTAAAACAACACCAAAACAAAGATACTCCAGAAATAAATTTCATGCTACCGGCTTTGCAAGGATTAGTCTCCTATTAGAGTCACTGTTCCTATATGATCCTTTTTCACGTTTTAAAGGAGGATATATATTTTTCTGTTACCTTTCCTGACTGTAAAGCAATCACAGGAACCTGCAGGAGGCACCATAAATATGCAAATTTCTGAGAGATAACTGTTTTCAGTGGTTATGCCTCCAAGTAGATGGGGAAACAGGAGAGCCTGAGCTTCCTACTTCCAAGTAATTCGTATGTTGGAGTGCCCCCTGCTGCAATCACAGGTTGTCCAAGAAAGGGAGAGTAAAATTCGGAAGCATTTAGATCTGGTTAATATGTGAAATAAATGCCCACTACCTCTGCCCCAGGAACAGCCATACCCAGTTCAAAGTTCCTCCTGCCCATCACAGATTTCATTTGAAACACTTCACTCAGCCTAAAATTGGGACAATCTGCTTTTAGCTCAAAACCTTTAAATATGCAGGTTACATAAATTTTATTTCTCAGAAAAACAAAACACAGCATATCAAGACCCAGAATAGCACTTTATAAGAGTTGAATATTCTAAGACTTTTTTAGAGGTTACCCAACAATAATAAAATCTGAGTTAGAAGCATATCAAGTTACCCACTAGGACATTAGAGCAGGAAGGGAAAAGTTAAAGTGTTAACAGCATGTAGGGCTATTACTCAGTTTTAAATGACTTTATTTAATAAAGGAAAATTTTGTGGGCCATTAGTTCATGGTGTGGACTGGACATTTTGATATTAAAAAAGAAAATGAAATAAAATAAATAAATGAAACCAAGTTACAAACATTGGAAAACTGATTGCTGCAGCTCTAAATTCACTCTATTATAGATTTCCATATTCAGACTTGGGGAGGGGGGTAATAGGACAGAATAACATGATACAATTCAGACCGTGCCGGTCTAGTGAATGCATAATATGCATTTTTAAATTGCCTGAATATATATTCACATGCCAGAATCTAATGGGTTTAGGAGAAGCCCTTGTTCTTGATCAAATCATAAAAACTGTTATAAACTTGTCTATCATATCAGATCACATACACTTCTATTAAAATTGTTTTTGTCTTCCTGTTTAAATACTACTAGAGTCTGAATGGATAAAGGAAATTAAATCTTTTTTAAAAAACTAGCTAAGTTAGGTATTAGAAACTCTAGTTAGGGCACCAAAAGCAAGGCCTGATAACACAGCTACTCTTAACTTTTTCTGTTGGACCCTCCCCAATCCTCCCCAAGCCCCCTAGTTTTGCCAGCTTTTAACATCAGTTATAGAAATGTAAGCTCTCTCCTAGCATAAACACCTCACAGTGACTACATACTAGAGTTTGAATTTCAACTCCTCTTCACACCTCATCTCCATATTCAGATCTTCACAGTTAGAGCAAAGCAGAGGACTGAGGAAATTACCTATATAATTTCAGTAGGCTGCCTTTATCTGCATCATCCAGGAATCTTGCATCCTGTCTGTAAAGCCCTGACCTAAGAGCCTGTGAGGAGAGAGAGGAAAGGCGAATGGTGGGTATTAGTTACCAGGGAGAACTAATTAGAAATAGATCTTGATATTAAAGGTATCCATCTTTTCCTTACTCAAAACTTAAGCTCCCACTACTCTATACAATGAAGAGAATTTTTAGCCCCCACCACCACTTTGGATTTTCTTGCCACAGAAGGTGAACTGGTAGAAAAAGAAAACCAGTGCACAAAACAGCAGTTGGGAATTGAAGCTCCGTTTTACCGGAACCCCTGCCATATATGTTCTGTCACTCACCTTCTAGACACTCAGTACAATCATTCAATCTATTGAATCAAGAGACTGTTTGATCTTATCTGCATCTGTGAGCTGACTGTCAACCTGCTTAGGCTGCATATTAAATCATCTATAGTAGCTGTATCAAGCTGAGATGATCTGTTAATTCTAAATTTATTAACCCTTGGAGTGCAGTCATCATGTTTAATCTAGTGTAGCCCGCATTTATTTTACAAGACTAAATCCTTCTTTAAGATATGGCTGTGCTGTAGGTTAAAAACAGCTAATGTGTGTTTCATTATGATAATTGGGGGGGAGACTGCCTGAAAAATGCTAGTGTGACTACCCTAACAGGCAATGTACGTATGTCTGGTCCCAGGCACTCTCCTAGGCTGCCATTTGCCTGTGGGATGAAATTTATTCCAAAAACACTCTGTGTCTAAAGAGAATGCAAAAAGAAAAAGAGGAGGGGGGAGAAGAGGGAAGAAGGCAAGGCCTCTGATGGATTTCCAGTGGTCCAGAGCCAGAAAGGCTGATTTCCAAGGTGATGTCAACCCCCCAATGTAATGCCTGAGGGATGAATTTCCAGAGGCACATACCTGGTGAAAGATGCTAACAAAATTCCTCAAGTGAGTCAAACTTCTCGATCAATAAAGATCACCTATTTCTGGACTGAGTGAGTTTTTTTCACTCCCCCCAACCAAATAAGAATTCCAAGCACGTCAAAATATAAGGTAGACCTGCTAAAAAGAGAAAAATATGTTCATTTAATATGTTAATCTGGTCTTTAGACAAAAAAAAAAAAAGATATCCATCTCCTCTACTTGCCCATTACTGATGTTATCAACATATTCATAGCTTTTCTTTCAGACACAAACTGCTAGGCATGCTCCCTTTTTTGGTAACCACGTGCCTGATATCTCTCTAATGTAGCCTAATAACAATTTTAGCATTCAGATGAAGCGATTTCATTCTGTGACTGCCTTTTCTATTAGATTTGATTTTGAGAAGCCCCAGTGGGTGCCTTCGAGGCAGAGATCTATCTGTGAGGCTGCTACCGGCTCAATAGCAGCCTGGGCTAACCTTGACCTTTCCCGAGACCCCGCTCCATCTGGTGCCAGCCTGCTTTCCACCACCAACCCCCCCTTTCTTGCTTCATAGTCAACATTGATCAAGGCAGAACGGAGCGCCTCGTCTCCTGGAAGGGCTGGGCAGGCTCAGGAGGACAGCACATTTCAGTATATGGAAATGATCAAGCTTCTTATGCAATCATAAATCTACATAGGAGTCTTGTGATTTGATATTTCATTCACCTCCAAAGATTTTTTTCTCTCTCCCAACAGGGATTTATAAGCTCTGTAAGAGCTCCCGGACAACGGCTTTCCCCAACACCTGGAAATTATCAAGCTTGCTGCTTGCTGAATGATGCTAACAGCTCTAATGCTGCAAATTCATTTTTAACAACTCACTGGCTTTTATCTAGGATGTGTGTGTGTGTGTGTGTGTGTGTGTGTGTGTGCCTTTCTTTAAGAAAAATCTACCAAAGCAATGGACACCAAAATAAAACCAAAATAAAATCTGACTTGAATCTCCTACTTTGCCACACCATCCCCATTATATATTTGTAGATAGATAGACTTTTCTATCTCTGTATTCTGTCCCCTGTCTTAACTGCTTAAAGGAGGAGCGAGAGAGAGGAAAAGAGGAGAGTGGGGAAAAAGAGAGAGGAGAGGGAGATGGAAAGGTGCCAGAGAGAGTAACTGGATGTAACACTTGAATGGAGCTTGAAACCTACCTCTCCCCTCCCCAGGCCACATCCCTTCTTTCCCAAAGACCCACACAAATGTCTCCTTCTCCAAATCACCCACTACAGTACACAGATGCTTTCTCTGCCTCACACTCTTTCTTTCCTCTTCTATCTGTTTCTGGGGCTGGGTGGTAAAGAGGCTGACTGAGGGGGAGTCACGTGGGCAGCCCGTGGGCAGCGGCAGCAGCAGCTCAAAAGAAATTGACTGACTGGCCGCTTGGGCGCATTTCAATATATGGAAATGACCAGAGGCTTCTGCAATAAATCAGCACTCAACACTTTGTCATTTTTCTAGTTCTGCTTCATTTTCCTATTTTCCTCTTCTCCTTACAGAAGCCTTATTTCTTGCCTTTTACCCTGCTGCGTCTCTTCCCACCTCCAGCCCCCACCCTCTCCAAATCTGGCCCCATCCTCGTCAAACGCCACCCCCATTTCTGTTCTCTGACTCCCCTGTAATTGGAAACATCCGGTCGAGAGGGATTCTTTTCTTTTCTTTCCCTTTAAATTTTTTTTCTTACAAAATCGGGCAGCGTTTGCTGTCGTGCCTCGGATTTCCTCCGACCAGAGGCGCGGAGATGCGCTCACTTAATCCTTAGGACCGAGGAACTCAAGCCCCTTTTGATGAAGAAAAAAGAAAAAGACCGCGGTCCACATTTCACCTCTCCCCATCCCAGCTCCCGCTGCCACCCTCGAGGAGTTCGCTTAGCAAACTTAAAAGAATATCAGAAGCAACTCGTGCTAGGAAATGCCCGGGACAGCGCTGGGTGGGTAGCCAGAGAAAAGGGAGGGACGTAGTGGGCATCTAAACGGGTTTGCCAGGGGTCCTGCTTTCCTTTTGCAGATCCTCCCCCTAAACCTGCTCCTTTGCCTCGGGTCTTCTTCTTCTTCTTCTTTTTTTAAACTAAAGCCGCGCGTCCCTGAAATCTACAAAGACTCTGGATGTTTCTCAGGAGCCCCTCGCAGCCTGAATTTCGTGGCGCGTGCAAAAAAGCGAAATTAACAAAACCCGATCACCGCGCGGCTGGGTTTTTTGTTTTTGCTTTTAAGTTCCGTGCAGACGCAAACATCACCTAGCTTCCTCCATCCCCTCTCTCTGCTCCTTCTTGAGATTTCTAATCTTTCAACTTGGGTCTCTCTCTCTTGTCGACTGGGCAGCCTCTCTTTTTTCTTTCGCTTGGATCTGGGAACAATAGGCATGTAAAGGGTCAGTGGGCATCACCCTATAAAGCTCAGAACCTAATTAATTTTATTAAAGGAGGATCTGTTTATGCAATATGACAGCCTGGGGGAATTAACCATTTGAGGACGCAGAGGCTGTTCAGACACCAGTGATTCCCACCTCACACCATAAGCTTATATCTACTTCCTGCCCCTTTTGATCCTGGGCGGCACTGTGATCCGGGTCTGGTTTTTTGTTTGACCTTGTGAAGAGCTTGTCTAAATCCCGGGGTTCTGCACAATTCGAGGGACACCCAGAAAAGCCACAGATGCCTGTTACCAGGTGACAGTCGAAGTGCCCACCCATTCACGGTTTGTTGCAGTGACAGCTCAAAAGGTCTTCCTATGGGCGTGGGGGTGGGGGGTGAACCTCACATGTCCTAGAGAGAAGATTTGGTGCCTGCAAAATTCTACTTGGAAATCACATCGTATGAAATCCAATGTTTCTTCACAAGAGCATAGGAAAATGTAACCCTATTTAGGTTATTATTTTTTATTTTTTCCTGCCACTCTGGTGATTTGAAATACATTTTTAATAACCTCCTGGATAAAAACAATAGTTCAAACATAATGTTCTCTGACTTAATATCCCTGTGAATTCTTTAATTGCCAAAAACAAAGTTCGTTTCGTTTACAAGGGCTAACTTTGTATCTCCTAGGAATTCTAATGTCATAGTTGTGTTTTTTTTTTTTATCATCACCTTGGATTTTGTTCAACAGGGATCTAGAAATGTATAGCATATGTATAGAAATAGATATGATAAAATATTCAAGAGTTCTCTGAAGGAAAATGTGCTTGAAAATAACCCCCTCTTTTATGGAATTTGTTTTGATTTAGATCTATAGATAGTAAAAAGAATGAAAGAAACTGTGAATTGCACTGAATATAAGATGTTTATCACTTTAATATTACACTTCCTAGCTTCCATATTACAGAGCTTTAGAATACTCCCCAAACTTTCAGATTGAAGCTCTGCCTTGTACGGCCTGAGGTTTGTCTAGAAAGACCTGCCAGTACATGCCAGCTAAAAATGAGTGTCAATTAATAATAATAAAAAAGCTCCCTTATTTCTACACTCATGTAATTTAACAGGTTTGCAGAGGAACATAGGATGAGAACAGTTGTGAGAACATTCCAATATATGCAGTTCTAACAGCTTTCATTCTAAGACGCCAAACCTTCCTAAAATAGAATGGCTTCACATTTCTTTTTTATATTAAAAGTCCAATCTACATTTCACATAAAATGTTTTTTATCACAAAAAATATTTGTCTCTAACAAAATGCACTTTTTGTTCTACCAAAAAAGCAAACATCTTGAAACAGATTCTCCCCAGCTTTTTACAGCTCCCCACTGCAATTTTCTATACTATTTTCAACTGCCCCCTCCCTCATATGAGGTACTTTGAACACTGGAATAAAAATAATAACAATCAAAATACTGAGCTAGAATGCTCTGCTTCCCAATATTGCTAATAAAATCTCTAATTCTTAAACTGCTCTCGGATGGAACTAGGCAAATTGGGGAACTTACACTGATATTTCTAAGTGCAGTTTGTTGTTTTAAAAACATATTGTACTGATTAATAAAAATGTGAAATAATTTGAGTTACAAATTTTGAACTACAAATCGCCATCTGCTCAAATGGGGGAAAACCAAAAATTGCCGAATATATTTTCTCACCTCTTTTTTTCATGATAACATAAACAACATTCCTGAATAATTAAAAAGAGAAACTGACTACACTTAATGCATTTTTATAGTTCAACAACTGCTTGGTGAGTCCACCTTCTCAAACGTGCAATTATTTTTTTTCTTAATTACTTACACATGTTCTATCAGAAGATGCAGGTTCTAGTGCTTTTCCTGTGATTGTGCAAATCTGTTTAGTTCTGTCTACTAGACTATATGCCCTTGGGTTGATATGAAAAAGTAGACTGCAATGTGCAGTGACTCAGACCTGGTCATAGGCATCAGCTATGTCAGAGACCTGTGAGAATACTCACAGTATTTTCTGCGAGTGGGGAAAAGAATTTTTTTTTCAATTTCTATGAACCCAAATTTGGAGGAAAAAGCACAACCCACCAAATAGATACCTAGGTACAAAAAATATGATAAACAATTTAGCTTATCATTTGTGGGAAAGAAAATGGGTAGGCAAATCTTTCATCCATGGCTATTTAAAACACTTATTGATGGCCTGGCAAACAGAACCCAGTAGAATTTATTATGTCACCTGCAGAAACAGTGAAAACTCATCTAGGATGTACCAATTTGTTGGCATTCAAAGAAGGGAGGTAATAAGCCAGGAATCATCAGTGCAAGGAGTCTAACAAGAGATCCAAAATAGAGTTGGATGGACTGCTTTATAAACCATACCTTAGGCTTAGACATGAGAGTTAAGTATGTTGTTTTTTAATCATCTTGAGAATTAAAAAATCCCGTAAAATAATATAACACATTTGTTCTTTCCCTTTTTTTCTTTCTTTTTTTTAAAAAATGCCTAATCACTTCAAGGAAAGAAGTGCTTTGCTTTTTTTTTTTTTTTGGTAGAGAAACATTTACAACATTATTAAAAAACTGAATTTTCACAGATCATGTCTCCATTGATGAGCTGATGCTGGGGTGAAGGAAGAGTGGGCCCAATCATGCCATGCTCTCAGGCCCACCACTTTCCCTGTCCAGTTCCAGTGCAGGAAAAAGTTGGAGAGTGACTCCCCAGGCCCTGGCAAGGATGTGGACGTTGCTTTCATCATGTTGGAATGGGACAGAAAGGAAAGAAGAAATGGCTGAAAAATTCCTCGAGATGATGCAAGACATAAGCTTCTCTCACTATTTTTCTACTCCAAGTGTAGTTCCTTGAACATGGTAGCTGTTGTTTTTTGTTGTTGTTTTGCTTTTAACTCATAGCCAATCTAATTTACAGAATATTGACTATCATGCATAATGTGAAGGTGGCAGGTGTCTTATTTAGAGTCAATGTAATGCCAGGTCCATTTGAGTGTCTACGGCACCCAGGGACCTGTACCAGGTATGGGAGGGACTTAAAAAAATGAAGTTCTATGTCTCCTTGTTCTCAAATGGTTCACAGTCCAGAGGAGGAGCTTGTACACACCTGGCTACACCACCAATCAGACTGGGGACAGGAAATAAAGACGAGATCAGGGAGCCCCCTCCAAAGCAGGAGATTGCTCAACTGCTTTAGAAGGCTGCCCTGGGCTTTTCTGGGTGGGAAGATGCAGAAGGAGCACTCAGGGTGGAAAGAATTACCTGACCTGGCACATCAACAGGCTTGTGGGGCTTGGGGGCCACAAGTCTCCTGGTGCAGCTAAAGCATAGAGTGGAACGGCAGGAAGATGCCCCTGGAAAGAGATTGGGTAGATTTGGGAAGGGCCTCCAAGGTCAGGCTTCAGAGTTCTGACCAAATTCTGCAAGCCATGGAAAACCATTTGAGGTTTCTGGGTAGGGCATGTGACACACTCTTCGGAAAAATGAATCCTGGAGACAGTTTGGAGGATGGCTTGAAGCACGTTGTCCTCTGCCAATCAACGCATTCTTCTGTCCACCAATCTGTAGAAGCGATCAGTATAAACAATGATGTGACCTGAACCTTACTAGGGATGGGATATGCATCTCTTCCACCTCTAAAACTGAAGACCATGCTCCCAACAGGGGTTTCTATTAGTATGCACAGGATAACTGTCTTTTGGAATCTTCACATATAAAAAAATGTCTTCATTGAATGCGTCTATAAATGTCTTCATTGAATGCTTCTATATTTGAAAGCTTTATGTCTAAGAATCTAATTTGTCTTTCCCTGGATGTGCCCCAAACATTCTCACCTCCAACCCTTACCTCTTCTCTTGACCCAGAATGCCAAAAGTTAAGACCCAAACTCATGAAAGAAACCCCTCTTTTCTACCTCTTAAGAATAAATGTTTGAAGATATTTAAACCTCATATTATTCAGCAGCCTCTGTATGCACATCCCTTTGCTGAATCCTCTTTCAAAAACATGAACCCAAACACAAACATTAAGAAAACAAGGATAAATAATACATGCTATAATAAATTTCAAAAAAAAAAAAACCATAAAATCAAGTAACTGAAGAGTAGCAATTGTGCTCTGTTAACTGGTTGGATGGTGAGATCTGGTTTTTAGCACAATGCCTCTAGTGCAGCAAAGCTAAGTTCTGTAAATTAAAAACCCTTTAAAATTAGATTCGGTCTTTACAGGGCTGGAGAGACCAATTTATAGAAATCTGACTATGAGGTTTCATGGCTTTTGTTTTACTTCTCTAGCTCTACCCAGTAGAAAGTAACAGTATGAAAAATGGGACACCATGCTGCATTTCAAATAGCCTTCTGCTAATTAGAAAATTACCCCATATCATCATGAGGGCCGCCAGCCTTGTTTTAATATGGGTCTGCTAATATTCCATTCTGAAGGCCCTAATTTAAAAATCTCGTATCTTGGCTGCTAAAAACACTGCAGGCTGAATCTTGTCAAACAGGAGGAGACTTTGTTTTCTAGTCCTGGACATGGAGCATAATGGTGTCATTTTAAAATGCCTGGAATGTGTGTGTGTGTGTGTGTGCGCGCGCACGCGGAGGTAGGGGGAGAGACAAGAAAATTGTCTTTAAATGCTTTCCTTTCAGCACACCTTAGCTCTGATCCCAGATCAGAACCTAGTTCTCTTGAGAATGAGGACTACTTTGACATTTTTAGTGATGAAAATCTCAAGTAACCCATATGGATTTTTCCGACAGGATTTTGCCAAAATGTATATTTACTGGAGATTTAAACAAGGTAGTTTCTATTGTAACATTAACAGTGATTATCTGTTTGTCTGTTAAAGTATTTGTTTGGTTTAAATTAAATCTACTCTCACTGAGAACAAGCAAAAAGTGTGGACCCCAGTTATGTAACATATTTGTATGTACATCAGCAAATTTAATATAATATATAGAAGTATACAGTACATCTACTTTAATAGCAGAAGTGAACACTTATGATCTGACTTCAGAAAAATGCCTGGAAAAATCAGACTTACATCCACAATTTCATTTTTAACTATTCCATTGTGGCATGGCATTATTTTTATATTTCACTTCAAATATTAGATAGTAAAAGAATTCATTCATCTTGCATATCATATATACCACAGTGTCAAGGCCAAATGCAGAAGAGTATAGCATAAGAAAGCATTCAGCCTGAACCCTAAAACATCAGGTTTCACTCTATCTGTTTACGGTATGATTTTAATGTAGATCAGTTATGGCTACGACATCATTCAAAAGAAGTGATACTTATAAAAAGCTATATCCCTTGGCAACGATTTAACTCAGAAAATTAGGCTTGGTCTTGTCTTTTTCTTTTTTGCTAGCTGCACTTTCAAAAGTGTTATATATTTTAGGCAACTTCTATTTAAATGTAAAAACTGATTAATCCCTTGAGTTATTCTTATTTAAATTACAGACCCATAAGCGTTGCCTTTCATCATTGGCAAAAATTAAAAAGTATCAACTTAAAATTTAAACGCATCTCTATCTAAGAAACAAGTTGACTAGTTTACAGTGTGTGGCAATTTGGGTCTGATGACTACTTGGAGCTCTGTAAGCATTCATTAGCTTAGTTTCTTCCCGTTAGTTTGCAATAAAAATAATAATATTTGCCACTTAGTAGAGGCTTTTCACCCTCAAAGTGCTTTATGGGCATCAAGTGGTTTATTTATTAATAATCTATGTTTCTGCTTAATAAACTAGATTTCTATTTACAATCAAAGAGAAAATTAGAAAATGCTCCATATGCGATAAAAGGAGTTGCTAACAGACTATCAAATTACATATTTATTTTGCCCTGCCCATTATTTTTAAATAACTTTCTGCTAGCCAATTAAAATTTTCAATGTCCTGGGCAATGAGATATTGATGTCTATTCCATGTCTGTTTTTCTGATTTGGGAGGACGTTAAGGTTTTTCAGTTTTTATCCCTCAATTTATTCAGGCAAAAGGAAACTGGGTTTTAGATACTACAGATTCAGCACCAAAGAGGTTCCTTTCCATTTGTGTTTATAAGACCATGTCTGCAGCTCCATGCCAGTGAGGAGGAGCCCCTGGAAGTCCTAGAGGGTCAACTCAGAAGACCTCAGTGGATTCTGTTCTAACCAGACTAGGAATTGCACGCATATAAAGACCCAAGGCCTCCAGGACATTGGAATTTTGTCTCTTGGGCTCTGGCTTCTGGACAGCGAGTTGGCAAAGGCAGGGGGTAGCACAGCCCCTTGGTAAATGCCCACTAGAAAAGAAATCAGGCTGGTCTGTGAGTGATGTGGGGGTTTTAAATGATCTCTATAGACTCAGTCATTTCAAACTGACCTTCCCGTCTCGAGCTGCTGTTTCCTAAAAACAGCAAATATAGTTGGAACTGCTTATGCTTTTTTTTTTTGAGTTTTCCATCCAGAGTTCATCTGAGATGTTCTAAGGTTTCTAGAAATTCCTCTGAAGAGGCACAGTACAAAAGGAAGGTACAAACTGGTTTACAAAGAGGTGGAAATGGCTCATCGTACCACAACTTTAATACCTAAATATACAGACCATGAGACAGCCCAGCACACTGGGAAGGCTGCAACGCCTTTGAAGACTTGGACTTCTGCTGATGGGATATTACTTTATATGTGGTGACACGTCATAGTTTTTATAGTATTTTCATTTACATTACCTTTTTCAATTAGTCATGCTTTCATCTCTCTTCTCATTGATTTTTGGCTTGTTTGCTCTTTAACATTTTTGTTGTGTTGCTTCTAACTGATAAGAACGGGGTAGTGTAAACATCACAAGGCATGTTTGCACAATGCTGCCTTGTAATAATTAAGTGTATTTTTCAAAGGTCTCTAAGCAGGTCATAAAAATCTGCTCAGAGCTAAGCATGGAATGTTCGGGTCTGATCCTACCAGCAAATTCTTTTAAACACCATAATAACCTGAATTTTGGTCATTTAGAAATGTACATAAGGGGTTCCCTGGGAGCTCAGTGGTAAAGAATCTCCCGGCCAATGCAGGAGACACGATTCAATCCATAATCCGGGAGGATACCACACGCCTGGGAGCAACTAAGCCCATGAGCCACGACTACTGAGCCTGTGCTCTAGAGCCCAGGAGCTGCAACTGCCGAAGCACAGCCCATGCTCCACAAGAGGAACCACCACAATAAGGAGCCCACACACCACAACTAGAGCCACACTAGAGAAAAGCTTGCATAGCAGTGAAGACCCAGCACAGCCAGAAATTTTAAAATAAATAAATAACTATAAATATATATATATATACACACACACATACACACACACGTGAAATAAACTCTCCAAGACAGCATTTCGGTTTTACAAAGTGGTTGGAGACACCTCCCACTTTTATTTGTGTAAAGAATGGATGTGTTTAAAAGTTAACTTTGGTCCTTTTAAATGGGTGAAAAGAAACGCCTGAGGCAGAAATAGGCCTTGTGATTCACCTTCAGTTTAAAAGTGCTAATTTCTGCTTCTCGGTGCCTTTATAACAATTTGTCCCAATCTGTAACATCAGAAAGCAGCTTTTCCGGTGAGAGGGGAGGAGAGGAGAGGGCCATCCCCTCACCCTGTAAGCACCCCTCTCCTCGGACGCTGTCCAAGAGGGAGGCAGAGAAGAAGAATCTGCAGGCGACACAGAAGTGGAGGGGCACCGCTGGTCAACAGTTCCTTCTGACGGAACACCCAGCATGGCCTGTCTCCTCATGCACTGGGGCCTGAACGCACCTTCACCAGCCCTCTACACGCTGGCTAAGAACGGGAGAGGACTCGCTCTGGAAAAAAGCCATTTGCTGTCTCATTCCTCATCTCTTCCCAAAAGCAGCATTCATATAACATAGAATTGCAAAGTTGGCCAGAAATGGGAACAAAATTGCAATTCAATGCCTTTTTTTTCCCATTTTGTAAAATAATGGTAATAAATTAAATAATCAAAATATTTAGCTGTGTAAACTGGCTTCTGCCACTTGTGCAGTTACTTCTTTTCATGAGGAAGGTTGCTTTACATACCAATAGGTGTTTTTAAAATTATCTCAATGCCTATTTAGACATGCTGCTCCAGGAAGGTCTTCCAGTTTTGTTCAGTTGAAATTAATATTTGCTAATAAAAGAACTGTCAGGACTGTGAAGTAAACATTCATGTACCCAAAAGAACAGACTTTCCAATTTTCATTTGTGTGGTGTCCCTCTGCCCCAGTCAGGCATCCACCCTGTGTGGCCACAGCTCTGGCCGGAGTTGGACATCAAGCTCAGGGTGACAGCGCCCTCCTGAAACACAGGACATAGAATACTGAATTCATTCGTTTTTACCAGCTCTGTATGCTCCCGGCAAAAACAAAAACAAGGCGTGGGCTGGATTCTGCATTTACCCATGAAGTTTAAGGTGTTGGCTTTAAGAGCAACTGTCAGAAGGCGATTGTACTATAACCCAAGGGGATAAGGGGGGCAACTCCAGAGGAAAAACTCAATCTCACACCTACTAAATTTTCATATCTATTTCAGGCATAAATGGATTCTAAAATTTTGTGGCTTAAGAAAAAAAAATAATAAAAGTTCAGTGAACACAGTAGAGGCGGCAATGCTGAGACATTTCAGCATGGAGAGGTAGAAGCAAAGACAGGGTTGTGGAGCCGATCTGGGTGTCTGTTCATGATCAGGGCTCAAACCAAATGCTGCCCATGGGATTATAAGGCAGGAGCAATGCCCCAGACCTACCTGGACCTTAGGTCCTCTTCCCGGGCCTTCTCTTCTGCCTCTGCCTTCCTTGCTCAGGAAGGCTCACACAGTCATTGAAAAACCAAGATTTTGAAAGATTTTCAAGGATCACCAAGTCAATCACTGAGAAGGAGAAAAATAAAAGGGAAAGAGTTAGTTGAGCATCACATGCGAGGGGACGTTCAATTCAAACAGCTCCTGGGGAGTTACAATTCTCCTTACAGGCTGAACAGTGGGTGCCTATGTGCCGCTGGCAAGCCTACGGCAGTTTAAGGCAATATTTTGGTCAGCAGGTGTAGACCCCAAATGAACAGTGGTTTAAGACCTGGATTGTGAGAGGCAGACATGTGCCGAAATTAGACGAGCATTCTCGGGCTATTATTTAACATTCTACATATGTGAGATCCAGAATGAAAGAATGAGAATTATCTTAAAATCCCTGCTAAAGCAGGGCCTGCTTTCTCTAGGCAATCTCAAGCTTTAGTAGTTCAGACAGATTCTCTAGCTGACAATTAATATTAATGGGTAGATTTCACAATGTGGCATTATCACACAGGAGATGGGTGGGCACACCATCTGGGTTTTGGCAGGTATTAGATGTAATCAAAGGGATTACTTGGCTCAGGGAGAAATAGAAAACCTTGGGTTTGTTTAGTCTCTTTCCTCTTTTGTTTGGACGCAGCTCTAGGTGTGCTTAACTATTTTCCCCTTGTCCTTTATTTGTGGTCGGGAACATCTCCAGGAGAAAAAACAAAACAAAACAAAATAAAAAGGGATGGACAACCCACAAAGATCATTTGGATATGGAATTATGACCCATTTTCCCTTCTCACTAAAAACTCACCAAATATTTATTCCATGCCTACTGTGGATAAGGAGCTCTGCCAGGACACCTCTATCAGCTTTAGTTCAAACAAAACGTCAGTGTTCACAGGTCTATTTCTGAATACCGTAGGTGAAAGGGCACACTCAATCCTCAAAAGATAATACACAATTTCTTGATTGATTTTTGCCCCCTTCCCTCCATTTGTCTCCATTCCCCACCCACCCATACACATACACACAGACATATACACACACATGCAAATATTTAGAAGATCAAGGGCTTTCCCAGTGATCCAGTGGTTAAGAATCTGCCTGCCAACGTAGCAGACACAGATTCGAACCCTGGTCCAAGAAGATCGCACATGCCATTGGGGCAACTAAGCCTGTGCACCACAACTACTGAGCCTGCTCTAGAGCCTGCAAGCCACAGCTAATGAAGCCCACACGCTCTAGAGCTTGTGCTCTGCAACAAGAGAAGCCACTGCAACGTGAAGCCCACACACCGCAATGAAGAGTAGCCCCCACTCACCACAACTAGAGAAAGACTGCGAAGAGCAACAAAGACCCAATGCGGCCAAAAAAAAAATTTCAAAGGGAGCTTCCAGCTCAGATTTTAGAAAAAATAGTCATTTAATTGGATTGCTTATTGGAAACATTCAAGGAACTAGACCAAGGAGCCTACACAGGTGTGTACATGCTTATTTTCAGTAAAAATAAACGAAGTTGTTGGTTGGTTAACACTCTTGGAGAAGACAGGTGATTAGGCAGTCTCAAGGTACCAGAACCCTTCTGATTGCTGCTGCAGGTAAACATTTGAGTCTTACACTGAACTATGCTCTGATGATGAGTGCGAAGATGGCGTGCAACCCAAGACATCCTACTCATGAAGAAGCACTTCTAACTCTCCAGTTTCCCTGTGGGATTGTCTTGCATCCCACAGATACATGCCCCAGGGACCCACAAGGCACTGTCTTTGCTCCATAGTCATCACACATCCAGGGAAGACGGCAGCACCATCACCCCAGCCATCACTGGCTGGTGAAACAGATGCAGGCCCTCCTCTACACCTCATCGCAAGCAGATAGGACCACAGAAGAACCCAGGCTCTGTCAAGGTTACTTCTGGGTCTGATCATCTTGTCCCAGGAAACCCAGCATGTAGGATGTGTATACTTAGCCCTTTATTACAGGAGAGTGATTATGACCCCCAATTTTCTGTAAACATGGCCCAAGGCTGAGACCACCTTGTCCCATTTGCAACAGTAGCAAGACATTAAAGGACCCATTTCCTCTTTGCCTTCTTTCCCATGTCACCTTACCACAGATAGTGCATCCTCTAGCAGCTCCCTAAGCAGCTAAAACAAACTCAGCTGACAACACTGTCTCTCTCCATCAGCTACTCCCAGGCATCTTTTCAGGTACAACAGGCATACACTCAACGCTTCATTTGAATTTTTATAAAATTGTGTTCTTAACAACACAACTGCATATTCAACTGCCCGGATCCACTTGAGATCTTAAAGCTGCATGTCCAAGAGGCTAGCAATTGACCTACACACACATCAGCAAAGGTGGCTTTGGAAATGTAGGTTCATTAAGATTAAAGACAATGAAGAATTCAGTTCTTCAGCCACACTTCAGGCACGCAATTGTTACATGTGGCTGCTGCTGCTGTGACTGCTAAGTCATTTCAGTCCTGTCCAACATGTGGCTAACAGCCACCAAATACTGGACAGGGAAGAGGCCGAACACTTCCATCATCACAGAAACTTCTACTGGACTGTGAGGCTAGAGGATGTGAGGACAGAAGAGGGAAGTTTTCTCAGAGCCTGCAGAGACGAGCTTGGGGAAGCCAGGCCTCATGCTCATGGTTTTCACTCAAATCCACTCAAATCTAAATGCCAGCATTTCCTCTGCAGACGTGACACCCAGAATTTCAATGGGAAGCGGGAGGTGGAGGTTAGGGCAGTGGTGAAAAACCTTCACGGTGCAGAATTCTGGGGCAAATTCTTTGCTAAATTCTGGGGGAAATTCTTTGCTAACGGGTGGAAGGGAAAAGAAGCTTCCTGGGCAGGCATTCGGGGGCGGTTCGCACTCCCGCGCTTCCAGCTTCTTGACCATGACCCAAGCTCAGGTGGGGCCCAGCTGTCGGGGGTGTAGGGACTCGGGTGGATGCCCGGCTGGCGCCGCGTGCGTCCAGCAGCCTCCCGCCGTGTCCTTTAGCACGAGGGCGGGCAGCGCGGGACAAAGGCTCAGGCAGGCGGCAGCTGCCAGGTTCGGCGCGCAGAGGCGGCCGCGGCCACCCGGGGCGCCGGCCGCCTCCGCGGCCCCGCGAGGGAGGCCGGGCGCCCGCCTTTGTCTGCGGCGCGCCGAGGGCCGGGTCCGCAGGAAGCGCGCGCCATCGTGCGGCCGGAGTCTGGCACTGCGCCCCTGGAGGCGCGGCGCGACCCTCGCGCGACTGTAACCACCGAGCTTGGCCGGAATCCTCGGGGGGACCGCGGTGTGATTCCGGAGGCGACTGCTAGATCCGCTATGGCGCATTCTATTAGATCATGCTGTGTGTTAGGGAAACACATGACCACTCTTGATAAAGGCAGCTGAGCCATGGCCAGCAGAAAAAGTAGAGGAAAGTGGACACACTTGTCTATGTACGATTAAAAATATCCAATAGCTATGATCACTAATATTTGTTAATATAGTCGCTTGCATATGCATGGAATGGAATATCTCCGGAATGTCGCAAAAGAAACTGGTTACAGTACTTTGCCCTGGTGACCTAAGGGACTCATGTGTCTAGGGGATGATTATGAGAGGGTGGCTCCTGATCCTTTGGACTTTTATAGGATGCACATGTATTTCCTGTATGAAACTAAAGCATTTAATAATATAAAGATATGGTGGATAGAATGTGTCTGTGGTGTGTACCATGTGCAAATGTGGAGCCAAAGAGAAGAAAATATAGTCATTAAACATTCCAGGTACTGCTCTCTGGAGACCCTGGGTCTCCAGGAACAACTCATCAACTGCCAGAAATGGAATTAACCATCATTTTCTATGAAATATGGTCAAGTACAGGTTTTCTCATCTTGAATGACCCTGTTCAGCAGGTGAGTCTCTTGTAGTCTTAATGAGGATGCAAAATGTGTCTTGTCTCTTTATTGACTAAACTCCTCTCACATAATTTTTGTCTCAGAAAATGCTCACTGGGGGAGATTAGCAGAAAAGGAGTAGTTACCCTCTGACTTATTTTGTTTAATTTGTTTTTGTGTTGTTGTTGTTGTTGTTTTTTCGGTGGCACCGCATGGCTTGGGGGATCTTAGTTCCTGACCAAGGGATTAAATCTCAGGGCCTCGGCAGTGAAAGTTCGGAGCCCTAACCACAGAATGCCCCACTGACTTATTTTAGGAGGCAGGAGTGGAGTTGAAGCTCTCAGAAATGATAGTCTATCTCCCTCCAACCTAATCTTCTAACCAGTTAACCCCACTTTTCAGCATGGATTCCAACAAAGTTAATCTATGAGGCCACTTACCAAGTTAGAGAGCTTCCCAGATAGCATAGTGGTAAAGAATCCACCTGCCAATGCAGGAAACCCAAGAGAGGTGGGATCGATCCCTGGGTCAGGAAGATTCGCTGGAGGAAGAAATGGCAACCCACTCCAGTATTCTTGCTTGGGAAATCCCATGGACAGAGGAGCCTGGTGGGCTAGAGTCCATGGGGTCTGAAAGAATCGGACACAACTGAGTGTGCACACACACACACACACCCCAAGTTAGAATTGGTTATACTTAAGCTCCTTCCACTCTCCGCAGCCTTGACTCTGTGACATACTTGCAGACGTGGGCCTTATGAGATGGCCCCAGTCACGTAATGGGCCCCTGAGAGCATTAAATCCAGCCAAGGATCTCTACATGTGCACCAGGCCTAGAACTCCCCCAGGTAAGAACCACATCATTACCCTCTTGGTGAATCAGGGTCAGGTTCAATTTTGTTGAACCGAACTCTAAGCTGGTTCTTTATTGACCAGGAAGTGTTCTGTGGGGTCATGGGAAATGATGGGGCACACAGATTGTCATCCTTGCAGTTGGAATAAAAGACGTGTGGGCAACAGAACTGGCTTTAGAGCCTGAAGGATCATAAGGAAGACTTAAACTGCATGGTAAATGGGGACAGCTAGAGTCCTTGAGAGCAGGGAGAGCAGGGCCAGGAAGGCCTCACCTGGGAGAGAATCCACCTGGGCTGGGTAGAGGGGAGTATGTGTGTACATATGTGTACACATATGTACCCGTGGGGGGGGGGCATGGGCACACGTGTATGGCTGGGTCTGGACAGTGAGCACTCAGGAGCCCTGCTTCGCCTGCCTGCTTGGAGCAGATGGGCTAATCTGAGGAGCAGGTAAGAACTTCTTGACTCACAGCCGTGCATGCATGCATACAAGTTGCTTCAGTCATGTCCGACTCTTTGCTATCCTGACAGGCTCCACTGTCCGTGAGATTCTCCAGGCAGAATAACTGGTATGGGTTGCCATGCCCTCCTCCAGGGGATCTTCCCAACCCAGGGATTAAACTCGTGTCTCTTATGTCTCCTACACTGACAAGCAGATTCTTTACCACTAGAACCAGTGGACTCAGAAATCTCTCAAACACAGAAGGGAGGTGGGAAGGGGAAACTTGAAAGGACAGCAAGAACTTGATCGGCATTTCCTCCACAGTGAGGGAGGGCATTCTGGGTGCATGTAAGAAGTGCACAAGGCAGGAGGCAGTCATGCTGGTTTTCCTGTTTTCTCTTTAGAACTCAGGGTGGGTGTGTCCTTCCCAGGTCTCTCTTGGACCTGCTTTGCCCTGCTTCCAGTGGGGTAGACCAAATAAATTAGTAATAGTAAAGAGCCCACTGCTTGGAAAATCTGCCCAACAAACTGGAATGCACTTATAAAACCCTTCCCTTGGGAAAAGGGCCAGTTCCACATGCAGGGGCTTCTGAGCCAGATCCACTTTTTGAGCACCCACTGCCAGCAGGCATGATCTTCAGTTTGTTTTGTCGGGATCCCTGTGACCTAGGGGCTTCCCTGGTGGCTCAGACAGTAAAGAATCTGCCTGCAACACAGTAGACCCAGGTTCAACCCCTGGGTCCATCCGTCAGATCCCTTGAAGAAGGAAATGGCAACCCACTCCAGTATTCTTGCCTGGAGAATCCCATGGACAGAAAACTGAGCAACTGGCACTTTCACTGTGACCTAAGGAGGGTGGCAGTGGACTCCACTCTCTCCACAGCTCCAGAGAAGACAGCATTTCCACACCACCATCAGTGTTTGGATGGACACGATCTTGGGAAACTGCTCACTAGTCGTGTTTTCTGCCTTGGTAAGTGGTTAAGATACCTCTTGCCTGAATCAAAGCCGATGGACCATGTCAGGAGTCAGAGACGTCCTCCAGCCCCTAACCACTCCATATAACCTTCCTGTCTGTTCTCAGAAGAGAAGACTGTTGCTGTTGGCTCCTTGAGGAAGACTTGGGCCCCAGTGCCTGTCTTCCAGGTGGGGAAGCCCTTTGTCCTCTCCATGGGGGAGCCAGGAATCTTCAAAGGCTTGCTCTGGGCTCCCCCTGGGCTCCTGGCTCGTGGGAGGCCGAGGTTGGTGAGAATTAATTGTAAAGTGCATTGAGAGGCACAAATGAAAACCAGTCCCGCGGCGGAGAGATTATTACTGTTGGCAATTTGGGTTTTCTGAAATAGCTCTTAGGATTATGACTGTGGCAGCTGAAACCCCAGAGGTGAGCTCAAGGCTGATAGATTTTTGAGTGGCCCCATTTTGCTCAGCCTCCCTGAAGGTGAGCAAGACAGACAGGGTCCTGGGCTGGGCTGGGCTGGGAGTTGAGACCCCTCCAAGGGCTGCAGATGCAAGGCAGCTGAAGGCTGACCCCCACGTTCTTGAGAGAGGGTCCCCAGACTTGCCAGCATAATTTCCTTCTCACTTCACTGTTCCCTTTCCCGTCTGAACTGGCAGGTGACCTACGGGGGAGCCGCGTGCAAATTGATTCGGAGGCGATCGATGGCTAGGGGCGCGGCCCAGCTCGCTGCTGTGTCACTGATCCTCTCCAAATCGATTCACACACCGTTTCTTCTCCGCACACCTGCCATGTCAGATGGAGAGGCATCAGTGAAGTGAGAAGAAAATCATGCGTTCCTTCCTTAGGTCTGTGTTGCCGCCACCACCGCCGCGGAGCCGGCTGCTCCCTGCTCTCCACGGGCTCCCTGGCCGCCAACACGCACCTTGGGGAATCGGGTGCCCCTTCCATGCACATAGAGAAACAACACAGGAGGCAAGGGAGCTGCCCGGATCCTGGCCTTGGCACCACCCCACGGAGGCCTCTGAATCACCAGACCACCAAGATCCCCCTCTCCCACCACACAGGGCTCCTAGGGCCTTTACTCTCAGCTTTTTATTTGTTTACTCTCTTCAAAGACCATTGTGGACCAACCTATAAATAGACCACTTACTTGTTGGAGCCAGTCATTCAATATTTGAAGTCAGTTTATCTGAATGAATTCATGCATCCATTCATCCACTGGACCAACCTCTGTAGATGCCCCCAACCCCAGAGCGCCCAGTGCTGCCCTGAGATCAGGCTGGCTCCTCAGGCTTCTAAATTATCACCAAAACAATCTGCTTTGGAGAAGACAGACCAAGGTCCTAGGAGCACCCAAGAATAGCCTGAGCCAACATAAATCAGAGAACAAGTCAAATAATGGAAAGATTCCTGCAGCAATTTAACGCACACCTCATCGACTTACTGCAGTTCTGTTAGTCCCCTCACTGTGTTACTGGGCTGCTAGGAGATGAGTTTGCACAGAGAGAAACAGACTGTGTCACTAAGCACAGTTCTTTCAGAGCAAGACTTTCTCAATGAAGGAAGCAGTGCATTTTACATTCTGGTGCAAACAGTTCTTAAATCTGTGCTTTGAGTCAGGACCACCGAATCCATTAGTGCTGCAGTCCAGGGGGTCGTGAAGAGTCGGACACGACTTAGGCGACTGAAGAAAAACACTGTAGGCATAGTGCTTTGGCCCCCAAACACTTTTAGGGACTCTGGTAGGCTGAATAATGTCCTCCTCCCCCAAGAGGACCACATTCTAATTCCCAGAACCCATGGACATGACATGGCAAAAGGGACTGCGCAGACGTGATTACACTATGGAGCTTGAGATGGGGAGATGATCTGGATTAGCTGGGTGGGCCCCAAATAATCACAGAGGCTCTTATAAGAGGGAAGCAGGAGGGGAAGGGTTAGAGAAGGAGATGGAATGATGGAAGCAGAGTTCAGAGACTCAGAGAGAGGTTTGAAGATGTTCATCTGCTGACTTTGAAGACAGAAGAGGCACAAGCAACGAGATGCACACAGCCTCTAGAATCTCAACATGACTTTCTCCTAGAGGTTCCAGGAGGAACCAGACCTGCCAACACTTTGACTTCAGCCCAGTGAGATAGACTCTGGACTTCTCACCTCCAGAACCATAAGATAATAAATTTGTGTTACTTGATGCTGCTAAATCTGTGGTCATTTGTTATAGCAGCCATAGGAAACTAACAAGAAGAAGAAGTGAGTCACTCAGTCATGTCTGACTCTTTGCGACCCCATGGACTATAGCCCACCAGGCTCCTCCATCCATGGGATTCTCCAGGCAAGAATACTGGAATGAGTCACCATTTCCTTCTCCAGGGGATCTTCCCAACCCAGGGATTGAACCCAGGTCTCCAGCATTGCAGGCAGACGCTTTAACCTCTGAGCCACCAGGGAAGCCTTGTTAGGAAACTAACAAGGGAGTCCACAAAAATGTTTTGGCTTCTTTTCAGAAGAAAAAAGAATGAATTTTTAGGGTTAAAGAAGATGTTTTAACATTTTTAAAATGTTGTATATTATTTTTTTTAATATTTATTTAGTTGGCTGTGCCAGGTCTTAGTTGCAGCATATGGGATCTAGTTCCCTGACCAAGGATTGGAAGCCACGATGTGACCCTGCTTCAGGCAGCAGTAATCATGAGAATTTTAGCAATTCTAGAAGGATAAGACAGCACAGATCCAATGCAGAACTAAACAATCCATTTCACCACCAATCTTAAAACAACCGTTCTGGCTGCTTATTGTAAATCCTTCAAAAACCAATATTTTAAAATAGAATTTAAAACTGAGCTAAATTTATTTGTCAGAGTACATCCAAGTGACTTAGTTATAATAAGAGAGGCTGGGTCTGCCTCTTTTTTATACTATCTTCTGTTGTACAGAAAAGGGCTTCCCTCAAAATTAATGGTGTTTCCACATTTATAAACAAGAATTCCTTTTGTATGAGAAGCCCCCTTGGAGATTTCTGGATTGCCTAGAAGCTAAATAAACTAAAAGTTTTTTTTGTTTTTTTTTTTTAATTTAAATTCTTTAATCCTGCTTCTGCCTGTTCTTGAGCCACTGAAATCAAGATTCTCCCACGGGCAGAGAACCAAAGCAGTTCCTCTCAGCAAACTCTTTGACTTACTGTCCAGGTTCTGACACATTCCTCTGCCAACAGAAAATAAGTGAGAACTCTTCCAATGAGCGGTGGCACCTCTTCTCATTTGTAGAAGGGAGTGTCAGCCTGAAACTAGTGGCCAAGTGTTTTGACGCAAAAAGCAAGAATTTCAGGCCAACTGCAGCCAAGTAGGCTATTCTTAGATGTGCATAGGAGGCTGAGAGGTCTCTGTGTGGGTTGTTGGGAAGTGGTTAGGGATTTGTGACTTTTAAGTGGCTCTTGAAAAATGTTTAGAGATGAACAAGCCCCTGCGAATCCCATTCATCACAGATGCTCAGTACCCCGTGACATTCACAGCCCTTCTCAAATAGCCACTGGTTTTTAAGGTCTTCCTCAGCCACTCAAGTATCAGCGTGGACTGACCTTCCCACTCCTGACCGCTTTACTCAGGACCGTATTTGTACAATCTGTTTAGGCTGCTACAACAAAGTACCACAGACCAGGCACCTCATACCCCATGGAAATCTACTTCTCAGGGTTCTGGAGGCCAAGGAGTCTGAGATCAAAGTACCAGCAAGGTCACAGACATGTGGAAGGGACTTAAGGAACTCTTTGGAGCCTCTTTCATAAAACATTCATTCCATTCATGAGGGCTCCAGTCATGACTTAAACACCTCCTAAAGGTCCCACCTTTTAATGCTATCATCTTTGGGGGTTAGGATTCCAACACATGAGTTTGCCAACATACAGACCATGGCAGATGACGTCCTAAGTAGGACGTGGAGGATACCTTTGTGGAGTCATGTTGACGCGGTCTTCACCCTGGTTGAGTTTTCAGAAGTGTCTTCCGAGGTAATTGCTAACTAGCTGTGGAACTCTGGGCCAGTGGTGTTCTGTGGACCTCAGTTCCCATGACTTTAAAATGGATATGGGCCATCGGGAGCACATAGATGTAAGAGGAGGGCTGGGATAAATCAACAGGGAGTGGAGAGAACCAGGGGACTCCAGAGACTGCCAGTGTGCCCAGCTTGCTTTTTACGATCTCTTGCATCCATGTAGACTTTTATTTTCTTTTTTCCTTCTGCCTAGACTGGACAGGGCCCTTTTGCTGTTTCTTAGTTGAGTTATCTCCTCCAACAAGATTCTGCAACTCCCAACTCCTCCCTCATGTTCACAGGAACGGCTGGAACCCTCAGTCAGTGCCTACTCTCGTGAAAAGTGCCAGCACCTGACATGTGGGCCACCCTTTTGGAACCTACTTCTCCATTCCCCTGTAATGCTACTTGTGTCCCGCTTTATAAAACAGCAACAGAGGGTGGAGAACTGAGGACTTGGGCAGTCTCCAGACAACTCAGGGCAAAAGCATCACGATTGAGAGGGAAGATTTCTGGCTTAAACTACTCAAATAATTGCTCAGCTGCGTACTTCAGAATGTAGCAGCAGAAGCATTTTGTCTTTCAGGCTTCAGGACATGGCTATGAGATCATCATGGCTCAAAGTCCTTCAAAACACTTACTATTTGCCGAATAGAGGTGGCAAGCTGAGTAGATCAGGCGTGGGGAGAAGAGCTGCTATTCTATTTTGGGAACTCGCGTGTTCACAAAGAGCCAGGTCTTGGAGACACAGTGGTAGATCTGATGTCCTCAAGCCTTTGACATCTGAGGAGGAGCTGCTGGAGTCCCATCACATTGAAGAGCCACTTGAAAAGACTTCATGGTTCGGGATGCTGTGCTTCCTTCCACAACCACTGCCTTCAGTCTCTGTGAGGCTCTTGTTGGCTTAAAGGCTACCAGGACCTCTGAAGGTGTTTTATTAATCTCTCACAGGGTCAGTCCCTAACAGACTAAGCCGAAAAGAGAGAGAAGTAAATAAGCTTAACAAGCTGCTGAATGTTGGTGTCTCAACCAAGTCACTCATCATTCTATTTGGAAGCAGCGTCTCTTTGGACAGGCTGGGCAGAGTGGGGGCTGTCTCCTTTTTTTGTGACAGGAAGAGAGGTGTATCATTGAGCAATTACAAAACAGTGTAATTTCCATAACTGTGCAGATTCATTCATATTGTTAATTCCATGATGTGTGTTTACAGTAACACAAGGATTGGAGATAAGTTCAAAACTCCCATTTCCTCATCTATCCCTTTGAAATTAATCCGAAGTCAAAAAAAGAAATGTGTTGCCAAAAGAGAAGTGTCCAGAGGTATGGTTGGAGTAAGAAGAAACTCAGGAGAAAGAATCTGAGTCTACAGTGGTGTCCACAAAGACCAACATTTGGCATGGCAACCCACTCCAGCATTCTTGCCTGGAGAATCCCATGGACAGAGGAGCCTGGCAGGCTACAGTTCATGGAGGCACAAAGAGTTGGACACAACGGAAGTGATTTAGCACACACGCATGCAAACTGAGACTAGCAGAGGCAGAAAGATTAATAAGAAAAATTTTACTTGCTCCAGTGCTATTATTTGAGAT
Source organism: Bubalus kerabau (assembly GCF_029407905.1). NCBI lineage: Eukaryota > Metazoa > Chordata > Mammalia > Artiodactyla > Bovidae > Bubalus > Bubalus kerabau. The sequence goes on from NC_073634.1 coordinate 46,171,811, forward strand.
TTGTTAAAAATAAGAGAGTATACTTTATTTACCCAGATATGGGTTGTTTAAAACATGGGAAGTATAAAAATATCTAGATTTTTTTTAACTGAAGTATAGTTGATTTACAATGTTTCAGGCATACAGCAAAATGATTCAGTTTTAAACACACACACACATATATTCTTTTTCAGATTCTTTTCCATTATAGGTCATTACAAGGTATTGAATATAGTTTTATTTCCTATGCAGTAGGTCCTTGTCATTTATCTATTTTATATATAGTAATACCTAGATATTTTGAGGGAACTTGGAATTGTGAGGTGTACCAATATCCTTCTTCTAATGCTGCAGAAATTCCACATGTTCATAAATTTATTTAGCAAATGACTCTCTATTCAGCCATTTCCTATGGGACCTTGGACAAACCCCTTCCCACTTTTGGACCTGGTATCTTCATTTGTAAATAGAAGAGGAAAGGTGGTCAGATTGTATGGTTTTTAATCTCTGCTTCATGTCTTGAGTTCCAAGTCCTGTGAAATGTTTTGAGAAATTGTGCTCGTTTGTACCTAAGGCAGACCTGGGTGTGAATCTCAGTTCTGCTTACCAATGACCTTGAGTGACTCATTTGATTCTATGAGCCTCAACATCCTCAAATGTGAAAGGGAGTCATGGGTAACCTTCTTATATATAAAGTATAAATATGTATATATAAATAAATGTAAATGTTTATGTATAAATAAATATGTGAAGTATAAAATACATGTAAACTCTCTGCTTAAAAATGAAAGATAGCCATGATCTGTGTGCCAGGCACTAATGGAGAAATACAAAAGGAAAATACAGGACATTGTATAGGCTTTCTAGAAATTTTCAGTCAGGTTGAGGACACTATTATCTATAATGATTTTTATAAATATCCCCCAGTCTCTATTCAGTCACTATTACCTGACTAACCATGAACATTTTTTATTAGCAAGAAATTTTTCCAAATCGTTTGAGATACAACCAGCATACCTGTCCTAACACTGAATTCCCCAGCTTTAATACTTGCAGAAAACAATTGTTTCTCTTTTCACTGAGCTTATATTCACTCCTTGTAATTTGAATCGTCCTTCTAATTCCTGGACCCTACCCTTTCTTCTCAAACAAGAGAGTCTGCTTTGGTTTTGACCAAGCCCATATCTTCCTGAATTTCTCAGCTAAATCTCTTCTAATACTTCTCTTTTTCCAACATAAATAGTCTTTGTTCACTCATTGTCCCACCCTGCCTCACCTCTGACTCCAATTAGAGCAATATTTGTTTTTCCTTTTTAAGAATCTTTCTAGCTTCTACTACTCAGATATGAGGCAACCCAGCTCGTGTTAAAAGCCCTTCATTATGGTCACAGAAAATCTGCTCTGACAAGATCCACCTCGACAAGACTGTGTTCCTGGATTTCCTTCCTCATTTTATCTGTCATCTCACTTTCTAGGTCACATCATTTCCTGGCATCTAGTGTGTTGTCTGTTTATATATATATTTTAAAGAAATGGAGGCGTGGCATGTGGAATGAGTGCCTTGTGGGGTTGGGATATAGAAAAGGCTCTCCTAATGTAGGGGCACCTGCAATTTTCTGGAGAAGGAAGAGGAACAAACACACACAACCGTTTCTCCAAAGAGCCTGTCAATTTTGATGGGGATTTTAGTTCTTTGAGACAGCCAATGGCTGTCCAAAGCCCAAATGTGGACTCCAATCAAGCCTTCAAGGAAGTGAGTAAGAATGTTTGCTGGATTATTCCAGAAACATAGACCACACCAGCATGGAGGTGTTGAGGTTGGGGGGCTTGGGAATATGAGGACTCCGGGATAGGATGAACTTGCAAGACCACCCTCTTAGGAAATAGCCAGTCAATGCAGTAGGTCAACTTGCATCAGGCTGGTCCAATACCTTTATGCTGATATCCTGGTCCTCTGACCAGTCTGTCACCTGCTTTATGATAATACAGAGGTACCACAGAGATATTGTGGCATTGGTTCCAGACCACTGCAATAAAGCAAATATCATAATAAAGCAAGTCCCATGAATTTTTTGGTTTCCCAGTGCAGACAAAATTTATGTTTATACTACACTGTAGTCTATAAGTTTGCAATAGCATTGCATCTTAAAAAAAATACATATACTTAAATTTTTAAAATACTTTGTTGCTGAAAAGACTAACTGTCATCTGACAATGAGAGTTGCCACACAAAAAAAATTCAATATCTGCTGCTGCTGCTGCTAAGTCACTTCAGTCGTGTCCGACTCTGTGCGATCCCATAGACGGCAGCCCACCAGTCTCCCCCGTCCCTGGGATTCTCCAGGCAAGAAACTGGAGTGGGTTGCCAGTTCCTTCTCCAATGCATGAAAGTGAAAAGAAGAATACCATAAAGCAAGATGTCCTAAAACAAGGTCTGCCTCTGATGCTATTTATTGACTGTTTATAGCTTCCAGCACTGTGCTAAGCAGGTGACAAACACAATTACGTGGACACTTTCACAGCCCCCTCAAAGGGAGGTTATGTTACTATGGTTCCCATATACAGTGAGGAAACTGAGGCCCCATAAGCTGAAATGTCTTAGAACAAGGTGCAGAGTAAAAGGCAGAATCAAGATGTGCCGTGGGCAGTGAGGCTCAAGTCCAGGCTCTTAGCTTAACTTGGTTAGTGTTATGGGTTGACTCGAAATCCCCCCCACCTTTTCCATCAAAAACCCAGACATGTTGGAGCCGAACCTCAGGATTTTGAGATAAAGTGAGGTCCTTAAGGTGGACCCTAATCCAGTATGATGAATATCCTTATAAAAGGGGAAATTTGAACATGGAGACAGACATGCACAGTGGGAAGATGATATGAAGAGACATAGGGAGAAATGACCATTGACGGGCCAAGGAGACGAACTTCCCTGGTGGTCCAGTGGTTAAGACTCCATGCTTCCAATGCAGAAGTCATGGGTTCAATCCTTGGTCAGGGAACTGAGATCCCACATGCTGCAAGGTGTGGCCAAAAATTAAAGAAATAAACAGATAGATAGATAAGCCAAGGAGAGGGGCCTACAACAAGATTCTTCCTCACAGTCCTCACAAAGAATCAACCCCGTCTACAACTTGATTTCAGATTTCTGGCCTGTGGAACTGTGAGACCATACACTTCTGTCACTGAAGCCTCCTAGTCTGTGGTACTTGGGTTATGGTGGCCCTGGCAAGATAATATATTCAGTGATCCTTGTTGTGAAGCAAAGGCACTCCAAAATTCATTTCGCAAAAACTCATGTTTTCTCTTTCAGCCTGATTATTTGACCCTGGCCGGAGTTCATGCAGGGCTTCCCAAGTGGCACTAGTGGTAAAGAACCTGTCTGCCAATGCAGGAGACCCAAGAGACATGGGTTTGATTCCTGGGTCAGGAAGATTGCCTGGAGGAGGACATAGTAACAACCTCCAGTATTCTTGCCTGGAGAATCCCATAGACAGAGGAGCCTGGTGGGCTACAGTCCATGGGGTCACAAAGAGTCAGGTATGGCTGAAGCGACTTAGCATGCACTCATGGGGTTCATTCACATGCATTTAAATCCTAGGACTGCAGGGAATAAACCAACAGGGGTTAAAGTATTCTTCGACAAGGATGTGTAACATGCACCCAGGTTCTGGCATCAGCAGCAGGCCCCAGAGCAAAGGCAGCTAAAGCCCCCCAGAATACACTCACCAGCAGGCAAGTCACCAAGGTTTGCATAAAAGAGAATAGCTTAGTATAATTTAAAATCACCACCTAGAGGGACACCTAAATCCTCCTCCTGCTCTTTAGACTTGGGCCTGGGTCTTCAAGAAAGGGGACTATGGAGTCTTCCCTGGTGGTCCAGTGGTTAAGACTCTGAGCTTACAATGCAGGGGGCACAGGTTCAATCTTTGGTTGGGAAACTAAGATCCCACATGCTTACTGCAGCCAAAAAATAAAGAGAGGACCATGGATGAATAACGTGAGCGTGATGTCCACATGGCAGCTAAGTAGCACACTGCTTACAGATAAATCCATGTTGACTCTCACTGATTAGTGTTTCATCCATGTGTATGTTCTATCAACTGTGGATTCAGGACCAGATTCTTAGATGAGCTAATGAGGCTTAACACCTTAACAAAGCAATATCTGACATCCTCTGATTAAACAATATTGGCCAACTACACACTTGTTCTTTCTCTACCTTTCCTTCCTTTTTCCTCTCCTCCCTTCCTATTTGTCTATCTACTCTGGGTATACACTTTTCATATTTCCATTCTGATCTGCATATATCCATAGAAGGTATATTAGTTCTGGAGGGCTGCTGTAACAAATTTTCATAAATTTTGAGGCTTAAAATGATAAAAATTTATTCTCTTGCAGTTCTGAAGGCCAGACACACCAAATCAAGGTGTAGAACGGATGATTCCCTTCTGGGATCTCAGAGAGAGAATCTGTTCAATTCCACTCTCCTAGATTCAGGTAGTTGCCAGCAATCCCTGGCATTCCTTGGGTTGTAGCAAAATAGTTTCAGTCTCTTCCTCCATTGTCACATGGAATTCTTCTCATGTCCAAATTCCCCTCTTCTGGATTTAGGGCCCAATCTTATATGGTATGGGCTTCCCTAGAGGCTCAGTGGTATAGAATCCGCCTGTAAATTTGGGAGATGCATATTGGATCCCTGAGTGGGAAAGATCCCCTAGAGAAGGAAATGGTAACCCACTCCAGTATTCTTCACTGGGAAATCCCATGGACAGAAGAGTCTGAGGGTCTACAGTCCGTGAGGTCACAAGAGTCAGACAAATCTGGCATGGTCTTGTTTTTAACTTGACTGCATCTGCAAAGACTTACTTCCAAGAAAGGTCATGTTCACAGATTCCAGGTAGACATGAAATAATTTTGTGGGGACACTATTCAACCCAATGCAGAAGGTGGCTACCACCAAGCATGAAGCTGGTGCCCTGTCTCCTCGCCATGGGCTCCCTCCAAGAGCCCTTTCAGGTCAAAACCAGTGTCAAGGCCTAGTTGTAGTGGGGCCAGCTGGCTCCCAGATTATGTTGGTTCCTCAACTCAGAACCAGCTTATAACTGGAGGTCAAACCTGAGTTGGAGTTTCAAGTCCCCTCACAATAATAAAACATTGATTCTGCTTAAGAGGTCATCCTACCATTTTGTCACCCTAGGACATCACTAGACTTCCCAATGGGGTTGAGCTGCCCTAATGTGCAGGAGCCCCTGGGATCCTCCTGCAGACCAATTGCCCTCTGCTTAGTTAGATCTGGTTGCCAAGTCAGTTCATAGAAACTGGATGCTATTTACATTGCTCTCTTTGACAATACTGAATCATGTGACTGGAATGTACAGGAGAAGGACCTGGTAAATTTGTGGCATTTATTTTCAAGACTGATTGAGTCCAGCAAATATCCAGTATAGTCCACATTCTTCTTTGCTCTTTCTTTTTAAAAAAACATACATTTAGACTCACTGTAAAAGACCCTGATGCTGGGAAAGATTGAGGGCAAGAGAAGGGGGTGACAGAGGATGAGATGGTTGGATGACATCACTGACTCAATGGACATTAGTTTAAGCAAACTCTGGGAGACAGTGAAGGACAGGGAAGCCTGGAGTGCTGCAGTTCATGGGGTCACTAAGAGTTGGACACGACTTAGCAACCAAACGACAACAGTAGTTATTAACATGGAAAAGTATCTGAAAGCTATTATGTTTAAAAAATAGTAGGTGACAAAAAAGTATATATAACTTGGTCTCAATTGTGTGGAGAGTAAATATAGAGATACATTTATAAGTAATAATGACAACAAGCAAATATTAAACACTGTGCTCCCATTTATGAACATTTTACATATTTTAATCCTCACAACAGCCCTATTAAGGGTCTATTTTTATCCTTACTTTACCACTTTCTGTTTTTTGAAGTATTTATTTATTTTTGGCTGTGTTAGGTCTTAGTTGCAGCACATAGGCTATTTCCTTGAGGTGTGCAGGCTTCTCTCTAGCTATGGCTTGAGGGTTTACTTGCCCTGTAGCATGTGGGATCTTAGTTCCCCAGTGAGGGACCTTATTCACTTCCCCTGCATTAGAAGGTGTATTCTTAACCACTGAACCACCAGGGACATCTCCACCACTTTCAGTAGAGTTGGCTAACCTGCTACATAAATATTAAATGTGACATATTGATATTCACAAATCAGAGGGAAAGAGTTGTATTTAAATATTTTAAAATAGAAATTAAATTTTGTGAACCTATAGAAAATCATAAAAATAAATCTTAAATAAGCTTTTAGGTGTCTTTATTATATTTGGGGACTTGGGGGACATATTTGATTCTTCCCTAAGTATAACGTATTTTCTTCAGGAATGTTCCCTGGTTTTTGAACTTATATTCTTGTCCTTTGATTCATTCAATTTTTGGCCATTCTTTCATCAAGTTTAAAAAAACTCTTAGAGGGAGAAGGGTTAAGAGCAGCTCAGAGTTTTATGGGGAACAGCCAACTTCTTCCTTTCCAAGATCTGCTGTGTACTTCCTGCTTCTCTCACTGGGGGCAAATAAAAAACAGGAGATTTAAGAGATAAATTATCCCTGTGAAAGTCCCCCAGAACAGAGTAAAAATAATTGAAAAATGATAACAAGTGGCTGAAATGTTTGGAGAGATAAATGTGATTTATCATAGAGCACATAAGCACAGACATGAAATTGTAACTACAGGCCTTCCCTTAACATCTGTGTGACCTACAGAGTATCCATAAAACTTCCACCACACACAAAAACCCATGTATTTCTGGTTGGAGATGAACCTCGGTTTGTGTTCTACTTTCTCAGAGGCACCTTTTAATTGTTTCTTGTTTTGTGTTTTAATCCATCTTGAGAGGTATTTCTTAAGATCTTAAGCAAAAACTTGAGAACAAAAGCAGCTCCAAATCTGTACATGGTGAAGTCAAGGCTATACGTTTTTGAGTCTTCGTGTGAGATGTGAAAGATTGTTTTATGTAAGATGTTTTTTTCCTTCTCAACGTATTTGCTTAAGAAAGAGGGGAGAACAGAACATATGCTTATTGCTTCATTGTTATCAGCGAGTTAGTTTTAAGTTTCTGCCAGCGCAGTATTTTCCCTTCTTATAGCTGATTTTCTCACCATCCTGTGACAGAATATGAGACAAGCACCGCCACTAAAGAGATAAAGGTTTCCAAGAAGAGCCTTGTGCGCTTTGGTATGGAAATGGAAGGTTTACGCTTCTTTGAGTTTTTTTTTTTTTTTTAAGTTTAGCAGCCAAGAATTCAAGAGTTAAGGCTGATAAAACTGCATTAAGATTATCTCACCTGCCCAAGTGTGGGAGAAAACATGAGTCCAGAATAAATTGCTTTTCTCAAAATAGAAAGACTTTTCTAGCTTTATTTGGCCTGGGAACAAAGCCAAAAGGTAGGTGGGGCTTCCTCCCCCTACATCCCCTTCTTGGATGGTTGGGAGCTCAGAAATTGGGAATCTGAATGGGTGAAATGAGGGCTTGGGCTCCCCCAAAGAGCAGGGGACAGGATGGGATACAGGCAGCCATGACGGGGGCTACTCCTGTATTCTTGAGTCTCATAGATTCATATACCATCAAAAATCCTGATTCAGGACTTGGCACCTCATTTTGAACAGAGTCCTCAGTCATTATTTGTTGAATTGCAGTCTAATACATATATCTGTAGGTGTTTTAAAGACATACTTTCCATAAACAAAAATACCTTACAAGCAAAGCCAACACCAATTCCAACAAGTGTGTATCAGTTCAGTTCAGTCACTCAGTCGTATCTGACTCTTTGCGACCCCATGAATTGCAGCACGCCAGGCCTCCCTGTCCATCACCAACTCCCGGAGTTTACCCAAACTCATGTGCATCAAGTCAGTGATGCCATCCAACCATCTCATCCTCTGTCATCCCCTTCTCCTCCCACCACTCCCTCCCAGCATCAGGGTCTTTTCCAATGAGTCAGCGCTTCGCATGAGGTGGCCAAAATATTGGAGTTTCAGCCTCAGCATCAGTCCTTCCAATGAACACCCAGGACTGATTTCCTTTAGGATGGACTGGTTGGATCTTCTTGTAGTCCAAGGGACTTCCAAGAGTCTTCTCCAGCACAATTCAAAAGCATCAATTCTTCAGCGCTCAGCTTTCTTCACAGTCCAACTCTCACATCCATACAATACATGACCACTAGAAAAACCATAGTCTTGACTAGATGGACCTTTGTTGGCAAAGTAATATCTCTGCTTTTTAATGTGCTATCTAGGTCAAACTACCGTGCAATTGCACTCATCTCACATGCTAATAAAGTAATGCTCAAAATTCTCCAAGCCAGGCTTCAGCAATGTGTGAACCGTGAACTTCCAGATGTTCAAGCTGGTTTTAGAAAAGGCAGAGGAACCTGAGATCAAATTGCCAACATCCGCTGGATCATCAAAAAAGCAAAAGAGTTCCAGAAAAACATCTATTTCTGCTTTATTGACTATGCCAAAGCCTTTGACTGTGTGGATCACAATAAACTGTGGAAAATTCTGAAAGAGATGGGAATACCAGACCATCTGATCTGCTTCTTGAGAAACCTGTATGCAGGTCAGGAAGCAACAGTTAGACCTGGACATGGAACAACAGACTGGTTCCAAATAGGAAAAGGAGTACATCAAGGCTGTATATTGTCACCCTGCTTATTTAACTTATATGCAGAGTACATCATGAGAAACGCTGGGCTGGAAGAAGCACAAGCTGGAATCAAGATTGCCGGGAGAAATATCAATAACCTCAGATATGCAGATGACACCACCCTTATGGCAGAAAGTGAAGAGGAACTCAAAAGCCTCTTGATGAAAGTGAAAGTGGAGAGTGAAAAAGTTGGCTTAAAGCTCAACATTCAGAAAACGAAGATCATGGCATCCGGTCCCATCACTTCATGGGCAATAGATGGGGAAACAGTGGAAACAAGTGTGTATAGGTAGTACTTTATAACCAAATACTGTTGTTAACTCCACTCCAGTCCATCACATAGGCATGTACTGTGAAAGATAAATTACCAACACAAAGTTGACTGTGCTGTCCTGTCAGCCCACCAAACCCAATCACTGCTAGAACTCTTTGGGTTGCTTTTATCCAAATCAACATCTTTCTAATTCCATAGCTGTGCTGGTCAACCAATATCTCAGTTCCTTTTAACACACATCTTCCAAATCCATCAACTTCTCAAATCAGGCCAATTAACAAGAAATCAATTCTGAAACATTATTTGTTTAAATTTTTAAATTATCACTTAACTACCCATGCCATTGGATCATGGACCAAAAGCCCAAATGGAGAATAATAATTTTTTTAAGACAGCTCTGGATAAGAATGACCTTGAAAAATGTATTTTGCACATGTTCCATTGGTGAATTTTTTGCTGTTCTTTTTTTTTTTTTTAATGGGAAGCCATCGTTTTAGGAAATAATATAGTAACCCTCAGTTAATTCGTATGCTGCTGTTCAATCGAGTTTGAAAGCTGAAGGCCACAAGGTTGTGCTGTAATGGAAAAAAGCTTTTTAACTAAAAGCCAAGAGACCCGAGTTCTAATATCAACTGAGCCGCTGCCTCGCTGTGAGACAGTGGGCAAGTTGCTTAACCTGCCTGTGTCTCAGTCCCTTCAGCTCTAAAATGGAGACAAGGGCCCTGTCCTCACACACTTGGGGTTCTTGGAAGGATGAAAAGCAGTGACAGAAGTGGAAGGCTCAGGTGAGTTAGGAGCGTGATGTATTTACCGTGTGTTTGCTTTGTATAGTTTTATCTGTGCCGCCTTCAGACACCAGGCACCTGGCTTTGCTTCAGGAACAAAACTGAATATAAGGCTTATGATCCTGGCCGTTGAGTCTGGTCGGTCTGGGTTTGAATCCTGGCTTCACTATATATGCTGAGCAACCTTGGCAACCACATAACCTCTATCAGTAACTGCATCTGTAAAATGGACGTCCTGAGATCTGCCTCTTTGGGTTGTTGTGAAGCCTAAGTGAGTCACGGAGACTCAATAAGTATAATGAGGGCTTAATAAAAAATTCTCATACTTCTTGGGGCTAGATATATAAGGAGACATTCTTTTATGGAAATTATATAGTCATTACTATGTCCCAAGTTCATTCATCAGGTCTCTGTGTTTAGATAAATGATGTGTTAGTTGCTCAGTCGTGTCGGACTCTTTGAGATCCCACGGACTGTAGCCCACCAGGCTCCTCTGTCCATGGGATTCTCCAAGCAAGAATACTGGAGTGGGTAGTCATGCCCTTCTCCAGGGGATCTTCCCAACCTAGGGATGGAACCCAGGTCTCCCACATTGCAGGCAGATCCTTTACCATCTGAGCCACTAGGGAAGCCTCCTGATTGTGTGAAATAATTGGAAACAAAAACTTCAACTGACTCCTGATCATGTGATCCAAAGAATTCAGCTAGTATTCAAGTTGGAAATTTCTTCAGTCCCTCCAAAAGCCAGAGATTCCTGAGGAGAGAGAGAACACAACCGGTAGAGGTATGTTAGCAGAGCATGCAGCAGACACGAAAGAGCTCCTTAAGTGCCAGCACAGAACAAATATGGGCAGTTCAGCCCCAAAATGGGATCATGTGGAGCTGCCCAAATAGTTGTTAATGGGTTTAAAAACATAAATATTGAAATTTTTAAGAGAGATGAGAATTCTTAGAAATTGCATTTAAAACCAATGTAGTAAAGTATATATTCAGATTTGTGATACATATATATATTTATTATAATACATATATACTGATAATACTTATACTATACTAAAGCAAAGTATATGCTCTTATACTAACAATATATATATAAATAGTATAAGTATATATTATACTTATTTTTTGTAAGATATATATTCATAAGATATATATTCGAGTTCAATAAACATCAAATATTGTTCAATACTGTCTGTTGCATGCAATTAATTCTCAAGTTTCCATTTAAATCTCCAGTGTAGTCTTCTCCATCAAGTTCCAAAGAGATAGTCCCAATTTCCCACTGTAGAAAATCTCTTGGGAAACTGTGGGCATTGGAAGGATGCAAAACTCGAGGAAGGGAGACCAGTTAGGAGGCTTTGAGGTAATCTAGGCAAAAGATGGTGGATGATGGATGATGGTGGTTGAAAATTGGAGAGTAGTACTGGAGATGCTGCAAAACCAATGGATTTAGAGTTGTGAAAGAGTCAGGGGCAACAGAAGTGGAGATGAATTGGATGTGGTCTTAAGCCATCAGGACTGGAAGTAGAAATTTGAGACTCGCTATAGAAATCATGGAGTTAAATGAGACCACCTAAGGAGAGTGTACGGAGAAGGCAACGGCACCCCACTCCAGTACTCTTGCCTGGAAAATCCCATGGACAGAGGAGCCTGGTAGGCTGCAGTCCATGAGGTCGCTAAGAGTTGGACACGACTGAGCGACTTGACTTTCACTTTTCACTTTCACGCATTGAAAAAGGACATGGCAACCCACTCCAGTGTTCTTGCCTGGAGAATCCAAGGAACAGGGGAGCCTGGTGGGCTTCTGTCTATGGGGTCGCACAGAGTCGGACACGACTGTAATGTCTTAGCAGCAGCAAGGAGAGTGTAGGGTGTGAAGAGAAAGGGTCAGGGATGGAATTCCTGAAGAATATCAAAGTGTAATTGATGGCAGAAGAAACAAAGCAAAGGTGTGACTGGAGAAGTAGGAATAAACCAGAAGAGGGTAATTTCTAGAAGCCAAGGCAAGAGAATTCTGCAAGAAAGGAGTAACATTGCTGTCAAAAACCCAAGAGTAGGGGATGAAGGATTTAAGCTGACAGCTAAGGGGTGTGAGTTTTCCTTTTGAGGTGATAATGTTCTAAAGTTGATTATGGCAATTAATATCCAGAATATATAAAGAACTTCTACAACTTAACAACAACAAAAATACCTCAAACAACATAGTTCAAAAATGGGCAAAGAACTTGAATAGACATTTCTCCAAAGAAGTTATTCAAATGACCAATAAGCACATGAAGAGATATTTCACTCATTAGGGAAATGCAAATCAAAACCATGATGAGATATAACCTCCCACCTATTAGGATGACTACTATTAAAAAAGTATTGATGAGGATGTGGAGAAATTGAACCCTTGTGCACTGTTGAATTGAATGTAAAATGGTGAGGCTACTATGGAAAACAGTATGGCAATTCCTCAAAATATAAGTACCTATGATCCAGCAATACTACTTCTCCATGTACACCCCAAAGAATTGAAAGCCAGGACTCAAAAGGATACCTGTACACCAATGTTAATATCAGCAACTAGCCACAATAACCAAAAGGTGGAAACAATCTAAAGGTCCACAGATGGATAAACAGATGAACAAACTGTGATACATAGCTACAGTGGAATAATATTCAGCCTTAAAAAGGAAGGCAATTCTGACACACACTACAGTACATATGAAGTTTAGGACATTACACTGTGAAGTAAGCCAATCACAAAAGGACGAATACTATATGATTCCACATACATGACTCACCTAGAGTAATCAAGTTCATAAGAACAGAGGGATGGTATGGGGAGGGAGGAGGGAGGAGGGAGGACGGTCAGGATGGGGAACTCATGTATGCCTGTGGCGGATTCATTTTGATATATGGCAGAACCAATACAATATTGTAAAGTTTAAAAATAAAATTAAATTAAAAAAAAAGAAAATAGAATGGTAATTGCCAGAGGCTGAGGGGAAGAGGGGAGTTATTTATTAATGGGTTCAGAGTTTTAGTTTAGCAAGAAAAAAAGTTCTGAACAGAGATGGTGATGATGGTTGCATACCAATGTGAATGACCTTAACACACTAAAATGCAACTTAAAAATGGCTAAGATGGTAAATGTTATGTTCTGTGTATTTTACCACAATAAAAAATACCCAAGTGATAACTGAAAAATAAAATTGTGGTGATAATTACGCAACTCTGAATATACTAATGTACCTAAAATGTGAATACACTAATTGTACCTTCTTAAATGGGTATATTATAGAGTATGTGAATCATATCTCAATAAATCTTTAAAAAAAAGACTCAAGAATAGTCAAGTAAGAATAGAACTGATCAGTGTTCACATGACAGTTACTAAGAAGTCGTCAGTGCCGCTGGTAGCAGCAGTTTGAGTGAAGGGTGGAGGTGGAAGCCACATGATGAGTGAGGAGTGAGCAGAAAGTGAGGAGGGAAGGTGAGACCACCTCACCATGAGTGTACCCAGCCAGCCAGCGCTAGCCATGCTTTCAACAAGACTGGCTGGAGTAGGGAAGCAAGAAGCAGCAGCATCGAGAAAGGACACGTGCCGATGGCTTCATTTTTTAAGAAGAGAAAGGCTGGCTTTTAAGAAGAGTGATTTGAGCGTTTAACAGTCTCCATGGTTTAGTGACCTGGTTTAATCTCTATGATTTAGACTATGGTGGTTTAGTCACTAAGTCATGTCCAACTCTTGCGATCCCATGACTGTAGCCTACCAGCTCCTCGGTCCATGGGATTTTCCAGGCAAGAATACTGGAGTGGGTTGCCATCTCCTTCTCCAAAAAGTCTCTATGGGAAGGATCCAGGGGAAAGGTGAAGTGTGGCTTTACAGGACAGGGGATCGCTGATCATTTCAAGTCTGAAGGAGGTTGGCAGAGCTCGTGGGTGGAGCTCAGTTTGTGCAGCAGGAGGAGCGAGGGAGGAGAGAGCAGGTTCAGAGGCAAGTCTGTTTGTTGCTAGGATGGCAAGACGGTGAAGGAATTCTGCTTTGATGGTGTCGATGATTCTAGGCAAAGTCAGAAGTTGAGAATGAAAAGGAAGATGGCAGAATGGGAGGAAATCTGAGGAAGGTGGAAAAGGCTTGAAATATCTTCTGCAGACAATGAGAAAAGAACCAGCTGGTGAACCTGTGTTAGGATTAACAAGTATAAATCTGTGGTGGTTTCACTACATGAGGCCCCTCACAACCCAGCCATAAGAAATTGAATTCTCTTGCCTCTCTCCTCAAATGCCTTCATCTCCATACTTGCCTATTTCCTTCCCTCCACCTTCCAGCCAAGAGGACCTGCTCTGAGGAGCATTCCTCATCTTGCTCTGGGCTGGACTGTGTCTGCTGCCATCACCCTGTTTGACGCCCTTGCCTGAACCACCACACTGAACCCAGACAAATCCTGCAGAAGTGCAGCTCATGTCATATCTCTTCACAGTTGGCTTCCAAATGACATATGATGTCCTCAGCCCAACCTTGCAAGCTTTCTACAACAGGCCACCTTTACAGCCTCATCGTCTCCTTCTCCCTCAGCATATCCTAACTTAACACTGACTCTTTCCTGTTCACCAGATATGCTTGCATTTCCCTGCCTTGGAATCTCCACTCATGTTGCTCACTCTGTCTAGACTGGAACGCTCTCGCCACTCACTGACCTCTGCCCAATCTCATCTACCACTGAAGACCAATCTCTTGTTAAAACTTGTATGATTCCTTGAATCGGTTCTATCCCCAAACTGGATAATAGCCTCCCTTTTCCATGGTTCTTTGCTAATATTCCTCTTATTTTCTGGCTCCTTTAATAGGTTAGTTGGGAGCAATGATGGTGCTTTTTACAGAATAGGTACTCAATAATGATTTGTTGTATTGTGTTGCAATACATTAATGACTGAATTTAAGAAGGGAAGCCGTGTCTAATAGGACTTTAGGGAGACTATTCTTTAACCAGTATGGCAACAACTGATGAGCTTGTGAGCTCTATTCCCTCCAAACCCTGCCTTTTTTATGTACATGCTACATCTTTGTGGCAATACAGAATATAAAGTTTATAATTTAACTATTTATTAGTGTACAATTCAGTGCCATTAAGTATACTCACAATAGATGGGGAAACAATGTTAACAGTGAGAGACTTTATTTTCTTGGGCTCCAATATCACTGCAGATGGTGACTGCAGCCATGAAATCAAAAGACACTTCCTCCTTGGAAGAAAAGTTATGACCAACATAGACAGCATATTAAAAAGCAGAGACATTACTTTGCCAACAAAGGTCCATCTAGTCAAAGCTATGGTTTTACCAGTAGTCATGTATGGGTGTGAGAGCTGGACCATAAAGAAAGCTGAGTGCCAAAGAATTGATGCTTTTGAACTGTGGTGTTGGAGAAGACTCTTGAGAGTTCCTTGGACTGCAAGAAGATCTAACCAGTCCATCCTAAAGGAAGGCTCATTGGAAGGACTGATGTTGAAGCTGAAACTCCAATACTTTGGCCACCTGATATGAAGAACTGACTCATTGGAAAAGACCCTGATGCTGGGAAAGATTAAAGGCAGGAGAAGGGGATGACAGAAGATGAGATGACTGGATGGCATCACCAACTGATGGACATGACTTTGAGCAAGCTCTGGGAGTTGGTGATGGACAGGGAGGCCTGGTGTGCTGCAATCCATGGGGTCACAAAGAGTCAGACACGACTGAGTAACTGAACTGAACTGAAATATACTCACTATGCCATGTACCCATCCCCATTATCTCTACCCAAACAGTTTTCATCAAACCAATCTCCAGTGGGTATGATCCCTGTAGCCACTGAACAATAACTTCCCCCTTCCCAGGCCTCTAGCCCATGGAACTTCTATTCTACTTTCTGTCTATGAATTTGCCTTTTCTGCTGCTGCTGCTGCTGAGTTGCTTCAGTCGTGTCCGATTCTGTGCGACCCCATAGACGGCAGCCTACAAGGCTCCCCCGTCCCTGGGATTCTCCAGGCAAGAACACTGGAGTGGGTTGCCATTTCCTTCTCCAACGCATGAAAGTGTAAAGTGAAAGTGAAGTCACTGAGTCTTGTCTGACTCTTAGCAACCCCATGGACTGCGGCCCACCAGGCTCCTCTGTCCATGGGATTTTCCAGGCAAGAGTGCTGGAGTGGGATGCCATTGCCTTCTCCGTTGCCTTTTCTAGATACCTCAAATAAGTAGAATCATGCAATATATGTCCTTCTGTGTCTGGCTGATTTCACTAAGCATGTTTTCAAGGACCATCTACATTATAAGTGAGTGAAGTTAGTCATGACCGACTCTTTGTGAACCCATGGACTGTACAGTCCATGGAATTCTTCAGGCCAGAATACTGGACTGGGTAGCCTTTCTCCTCTCCAGGGGATCCTCCCAACCCAGGGATCAAACCCAGGTCTCTCGCATTGCAGGTGGATTCTTTACCAGCTGAGCTATCAGGGAAGCCCTATCTATGTTATGATGTATGTCAAATTTTCATTCCTTTTTATGGCTGAAGAGTATTCCATTGTATTTATAAACCATATTTTGTATATTCATTGACCTGTCAGGACTTTTCACTTTTCAGTTATTTAAGTAATGGTGCTATTAACATTATTTTGCAAATGTCTCTTCTAGTACCAGCTTTTAATTGTTTTGGATACATACCTAGGAATGAAATTGCTAAGTCATATGGTAGTTCTGGCTTCCTAGGTGGTGCTAGTGGTACAGAACCCACCTGAAAATGCAGAAGACATAGGTTTGATCCCTGCATCAGGAAGATCCCCTGGAGAAGGGCATGGCAACGCACTCTAGTATTCTTGCCTGGAGAATCCCATGGACAGAGGAACCTGGTGGGCTACAGTTCATGGGGTCTCAAAGAGTCAGACATGACTGAAGTGACTTAGCACACTCAAGCACACACGTAGTTCTATGTCTGACTTTTTGAAGATCTGCCAACTTTCTTTCCACAGAGGCTGCACCATTTTACATTCTCACCAGCAAAGCACAGTCAGTCAGTCAGTTCAGTTGCTCAGTCATATCCAACTCTTTGTGACCCCATGAATCGCAGCACGCCAGGCCTCCATATCCATCACCAACTCCTGGAGTTCACTCAGACTCACATCCATCGAGTCAGTGATGCCATCCAGCCATCTCATCCTCTGTGGTCCCCTTCTCCTCCTGCCCCCAATCCCTCCCAGCATCAGAGTCTTTTCCAATGAGTCAACTCTTCGCATGAGGTGGCCAAAGTACTTGAGTTTCATCTTTAGCATCATTCCCTCCAAAGAAATCCCAGGGCTGATCTCCTTCAGAATGGACTGGTTGGATCTCCTTGAGGTCCAAGGGACTCTCAAGAGTCTTCTCCAACACCACAGTTCAAAAGCATCAATTCTTTGGTGCTCAGCTTTCTTCACAGTCCAACTCTCACATCCATAAACATAGCATTCCAATTTATCTACATCCTCACTAACACTTGTGCTATTGTTTTAAAAATTACAGCCATCCTTGAAGGTGTGAAATAGTAAATCACTGTGCTTTAACTTGCATTTTTCTAATGATTAGTGATGATGAATATCATTTCACTTGTTTATTGGTCATTCATCTATCTTCTTTAGCAAAATGTCTACTCATGTCCTTTCCCCTTTTTTGAATTGGGTTGTTTATTTCTGTGGCTGAAGATGTCTTCTTGGTTTTTAAAGGTGTGTAGGAAATATAATAGAGAAATGACCTCTGGTCACTTCATGCTTGGTGTGAACCAGTATTCAGTATTCCATTTACTATATTGAACTCCAAAATAAACACGTGATTCTCTTTGTATTCTTTTCATTTATTCAAGTGTCAGAATTTTCTAAGATCTCATAGATTTCCTTCATTGAGATGCTTGAGCCGGACCTTCCAAGAAGCAACCTAGGATTACTGATCTCCATAGAGCATTTCAATATCACAGAATAATCTGGAAATATGGTGTCAGTTTACCTCAGATTTCATCCAGGACTCAATATAGCTTGAGAAAATGAAAATTAGTTCTTGTTGGGGACTTTCCTAATGGTCCAGTGGCTAAGACTACACACTCCCAATGCAGGAGGCTTGGGTTTGATCCTTGGTCAGGGAATTAGATCCCATGTGCTGCAACTAAGACCTGGCATAGCCAAACAAATAAATATTTTAAAAAATATTAGTTCTTATTATAGGTTGATTTGTGATTTGTGTCCACTCCAAAATTTATATGAAGTCCTACTTATTTGGAGATGAGGTCTTTTTAAAGAGGTTATTAAATTAAAACTAGGTCATTAGGATGAGACCTACCCCAGTATGACTGGTGTTCTTATAAAAGGGGGAAATTTGGACACAGATATGCACAGAGAACTCCATGTGAAGATGAAAGCAGAGATTGGGGTGACGTATCTACAAGCTAAGGAACATTGAAGTTGACAGCAAGCTACCAGAAGCTAAGAAAGAGCCACAGAGCAGAGGCTCCCTCACCAGCCTTTACACAGAACCAGCCCTGCCAACTCCTTGATCTCAGACTTCCAGTCTCTGGAGCTGTATGACAAGAAGTTCCTGTCATTAAAACCACAGTTTGTTACAGAATCCCTAGCAAATTAATGCAGTCTTACTCCTCCAGAAACAGTAAAAAGTCATTCCTGTAGTGTGTAGAAGTTGTTTTGTGTTTAATAATTTTTAAAAAGTGGCATTCCTTACCAAGATTACCAATGCTTCCCTCTTGATAGTGAGTATTTTTTTTAATTTTTTTATTTGGCTGCATGGGGTCTTAGTTGCAGCATGTGAGATCTAGTTTCCCGACCAGGAATAGAACCTCAGGACCCATGCATTGCGAGCACAGACTCCTAGGCACTGGACCACCAGGGAAGTTCCTAGTTCAAGTATTTTTCCACAGCTTCCCTACGAATTACATACCAACAGAGAACCCCACCCAAGGTCAGCCAGTGAAATTCTGAAACTGCATAATAGCACATAGTAGCCAGGAACTAGTGGTGTATTTATCTAAATTGCAAACACCAACACTCCTCTAGAAAGCAGTCAGTTTCAAAAATCACTACAAAATGAAACAGGCAGGAAGACAAGAACAGAAAGGTAGGACACTTTATGCTAGATTTCTTTCAGAACATTGATCCTATTTTAGTAGAAGTGAATTAGTAAGGCAATTGGCCTGTGACAACTATTTTTATTTCCAGAAAATCAGTGTTTTCCTGATCCTGCTAAATTTAAGGTAAGCAGTTTTTTTCAATATTGTTTTGACAGAAAATCAAACAACTGGCATGTGTGGGGCACTTTCATGTCTCTAATCCAGCAACCTAGAGGTTTTCAAAACAACACAGCTTTCATGAAACAAGTTAGGTGTGGGTGCAAAGACATGTGAGGGTCAGATTGTTGTGGGATCATGGTTCCTCATGGCTCCATCATCCCATTGCTGTCTCTTCCCTCTGCCTTTGCTTGTTTGTTTTCTCCTTTTTCCACCCCTCTATTTTCCTATTCATCGTGTCATGAAGGGATATTCACAAAGGGTCAATTCCGCCCAGCATGGCTCTAGTGGAGATACGAATCACCATCAGCAGCAACTACATGAAGTGGATAAAAATTATAGGATGCTTTTCTCAAAGGGAGTTACAGAAATAGAATATGTCACAACCATCCCGAAGATTGAGACCTGATCAACACTTGAAGGGAATGAAGCCACAACTCCTGGGGCTGCGTCTTTGGTCAAAGGTAGCCATTATCCTGGGACGATTAACTCCAGTGTCTTCACTGAAAACAGGTTCTTCTCTATTTGTCAGATGGAAAAATGAAATTCTTCCATTTCCGAAGGAGGTAGTTACCAAGAATACTTTTACCCAACAAAATTATTTTCTTCCTCACCTCCTGGGCCTGAAGGTTGCATTGGCTGCCTCATGGGGTAGGCAGTTCAGTGGGGAGAAATCTCTCATCTATAGTCTTGTCACTTGCACACTTGGTGCTTTGTCTCTCTGGGACTTTTAATGGAAACAGGTTCATTGTGATTTCAACATGGGCGGGAAATTTATCATGAATAGTCTCCACAAAAATGTAATGCCGGTTGTACCTATGCTTTTCACAAAGGCATATACCTTCTTAGCTGTGAGAAGTTGAAAACAATGGTTAAAATGCTTCCAGGAAGAAGAAACTGTAATAATAAACAGAGCCTTAGCAAACATGTGCCAAAGTGTATCAGCTTGATTCCTGCCGTTGCTCTCTTTATCTCAGTCCCTACATATGCTATAAATCACCCATGTCCTTGTCCGTTTACTAACATAGCCCTCCTGCCTGAGGTGCCAACATTCCTTTTGATTTGACACAATATGCTTTCATATTTCCACTGTGGGCTTTCTCCTTTAGCCTGAATGCTACTCCTTAGCATGCTGTTGACTAGCTGTGTGACCTTGAGTACACTGCTTAGCATCTCTGGGCCTTTATTCAACAAACACCTTGGACTACCTTGGATTAACACTATGATAGCACTCTAAGACAAGGCCTCTATTCTAACAAGCTTCAAATTTAGTAAGAAAAAAATAAAGGAAGGGAAGGGAAGAAGGAGAAAGGCAAAAAGGAAAGAAAAAGGGGTCTGGTGTACGTTAAGCTTTGAAAGGAAGCCAGGATTTGGTTCTTTCATCTTTCTGTATTAATAACACCAAAAGCAAAGGACCAAGTAAACTCTGCTGTCCCAGGTCCCAGGCCAGCTTCTGGTCCCTATCTCTGAGGTCTTATCCTCCTCTTCTTTCTAAGAAACAGTTAGGCCTTGGAGTCAACTGTAGCTGGAAAATGAGGCAGAGGGAATGGCTGGTGATATTCAAAGAACTTCAGGAGGTAGACAGAGAAAATACATACACATCATCTGTGATGTATTTTTATGAATATTGTATTATTTTATGAATTTTATTTTATTTTAGCATTTTTAAAATCCTCCCCCCGCCTTTTTTCTTTTACAAGAACAATTCATGTTCCTTAGAGAAATAGAAGAAAAAAGGAGAAATCAGAAAGCACTCATGAGCTCGTGTACCCAGACAACCACTATCAACACCTTTTTTTTTTTGGTGTGGATCATTCCCCTCATTCTAAACCATGTGCAATCGCTTCAATTTACAACAAGTGGGATCATACTATTCTAATTGTTCTGACAGCTGTTTTTTCTTCCTAAGTAGAAATACAAAATTTATATTTTAGACACATTAATGAAAAATAGTTCCTAATTGTTGACTTTTCTAAATTAATATATTTCAGTTGTTCTCAGTGGCCAGTTCTGTAAAGCAAACAAGGGTCTATTTCGATGTATGACACATTTTGCTCCCACCTCCTTAGAAAAGAAGAAAGGAAATTTAATATGGAAAGGCTATAGCATATGCATTTGTTCTTAATGTCAAAGTTCCAAGAATCAGGACTTTTATTATATTTATTCTCATTCAGTTTAGGGTCAGGAGGAGAAAAGATTTATGAACGAAGATGTTTAATGATTGCCAAAACTGTATCTGTTTGCTTCTTAAGACCGATCTTTTCTACATGCCATAAAAAAGCTCCATCACACTGATAAATTGTTTCTAACCTTTGGATTAAGGATATAAAGAAATTTGTTTTCATCAGAGCATGAGCTTTCACTGAGTAAAGATATACAGATCAGATTTTCAAATGAAGGTCAAAATTATTTGTTTTATAAATGACAAGAAGCATACCTGCTTTTCTCCAAATGACATGAAAATGTACTGGCTCACCTGCTTATCACTTGTGATGATCAGGAATATTGTCCCTCCTTGAGAGAGATCTGACCAAGGAGCATGTCAGTTCTCTGTTCTCGTACATTTATTTTGGAAGGGATAAGAGAGAAATTTTAGAGACTTCCTAGAAAGAGTTTGAGTTCAGCTCCACTGTTGTACTTTGGCTTCTCTTTGGAGAAGGGTGACTGGTTTCCTCAGTCTGGTGCCCTCTTCGGGGTGCCATGATGTTCTTTAACTTCTGTGTCTTTGGGTAAAGGAATCCATCTGCACATGCCTGACATTGTTGTCTTGGTGTCTGGAAGACAAATACCGCACTTTCTTCAGAGGCTGATCTTGCCTAATCTCAAACCTGGTGGTGGACTTTGTAACCAGCATGGAGATGCTGGTGATAAGAAAGGATGCAATTCAGAACATCATTCATGCATATTGTAGCCGAAGACAGCTCCAAGTTGACCTTATCTGTGTTGGGTCAGCTGTGTTTTCTGTGTCTTTAGTTTTACAGAAGTTTCAAACCCCTCTGGGTTGATTTCTCCTTCCTTCTATTATTTAAGTCAGATTTAATTTCTCCTTCCATCTTCTTTTTACAACCACTTGAATATTCAACACTGTACCTCCTCTTCACTGTGTTTTATGCCTTTATCTAAGGAAAACAAGAACCCTGAGAGGTTGTATTCTAAAAGGACATGGAACAACATAATAGAAACCAGACATCACTTAATACTTGAGGTTGGAAAGCCATTGTCCCTGGGGATTCTCCCATGCCTTTCTCAGTGGAACCAGCACAGATGCCTCTGGCCAGGGCTCCTTCTGGGATACATTGATTCCGGTCTGGAAGTCAAAGCAGTACAAGAGGTTATATAGATAGCCCAAATTATGCAAAAGAGTCCTTATTTTTGATAAACATCTGAAAAGCTTGGATTTGTGCCTTATCCCAGGGAGCTAGCCCTCACCTGACCAAGGATTTCTTGCTGGTGTCATCAAACCTCATCCTAGGATTACTCACAAACCTTCCTTCTCCTATTTCACAACATTCTAGGAACATGTACCATATAGTTTCCATCGTTAAATATTTCTTTTAGAGGTCAGATGATAAACATGATCCATATGCCACTCCACAGGCTTTTTCAGTATTGTTCAGTAGAGGAAGAAATTTTAAGGCTGAATTAGAACAGATTAGGAAGTGTGAACAGTGTAAACCATTCTACAGTTAAGATTTCATTAAGTATGCTTCAGTTTCTCTTACCTATAAATGTATGAAAGTGAAAGTCACTTAGTCATGTCTGACTCTTTGTG
Organism: Bubalus kerabau; assembly: GCF_029407905.1. Lineage (NCBI taxonomy): Eukaryota > Metazoa > Chordata > Mammalia > Artiodactyla > Bovidae > Bubalus > Bubalus kerabau. The sequence goes on from NC_073634.1 coordinate 46,194,614, forward strand.
ACCCCATATGTGAATTTGTATAACTTGTGCTCAGCTGCTAAGTCGTGTCCGAATCTTTGTGACACCATGGACTGTAGCCCACCAGGTTCCTCTGTCTATGGAATTTTCCCAGGCAAGAACACTGGAGTGGGTTGCCATTTCCTACTCCAGGGGATCTTCCTGACCCAAGAATCGAACCCACGTCGCCTGCATTGTAGGTGATTCTTAACCACTGCGCCACCTGGGAAGCCCATAATTGTATAGAGTAGTCTGGAATTAAACAATAAATGTTACCTTTACTCCTTTCCTGTTTTCAGGGTTTATGATATTCATCTATTCAACAAATACATACTGAGCATCTACTATGTACTAGGCACTGAGTTTATCACTGGGAATAAGCACTGAAAAGACAGACAAATCCTTGCTATCCTAGAGGGATATGTGCTATTGACCATGAAAGCTGATTACTACATGTAAGAAAAAAGAAGAAAAAGTAAATTTTGGAAAAGACACCCTTTACTGTCTTTCAGTTAAAAACTAGCCTTCAGAGACCATGCCCAGAGTCTGAGAATCCAACGGCCATCCATTCCATGCGAAAGACTAACCTCGCTCATCATTTTGAAACACTCTTTTCTATTCTGATCAGTTGAAGTCCAGGCTTGAAGAGCTTTTGGTTTTTTATTTTTCTGGCTGTCTCGTCGTGTCGTTTAAACCATGACAGAAAAGGATTAATAGCCAAGAGAACAGAGGGCCTGACAACTCAATTCTGTCACCCATGAGTACTTATTAAGCTGCCACCTGTACATAGCCCAATGCTAGATGCTCTTGCTAATGACACATGTGTGTCTCTTCTCCCTGTGGGCTTGGCACACACCAAACTTAACAGAAAACTGCAGCTCCAAGGCCCATGGTGAGTGTGGGGTCAGGGCCTTGGGCAAAAATTCAACTGTGTGAAAAAAGAGGCAGATACAGGTCTAAGGTTAATTACATCCTGTGGAGCTCACACTTTTAAAGATATTGTGGGGAGGGGCTGGCTGGTGACCATATGAAGGTTAATGGCACTATTATATATTGAAAGAGTCTATATTGTGTCAATAAAGAGTTAGACTTCTTTTTAACAATGGCATAATTGACCATAGCTGCTCCTCCAGTGCACTGAGATAGGGCATTGAAGATGAGGGTTGTTATTAGAAGACACGCACGTACACACATCCACACACCTGTGCACACCCCATGCACTTTGCCTAGAAGACTCACTCCACTGTCTTTGGGTTTTCAAATGATCATGGCATCAGTTAAAATTGGGAGAACTTTATTATCCTTTTGGCTGTTGGCTGAAACCCATCTGAAGACCCCAAACTGCTGAAGCTTAGCATGGAGAGAGTTTAAGATTCTCTTAGGGTTGGATTTTAAGGCAATGTAATAGTTTCCAAATCAGACCCAGGGAAGGCTTGGCTCAAGTGGTAAATGGGGCAGATTTCAAAACTGTGTCCTTCTCACCGTGTCCTGGCTGTGCAGCGTGTGCTCTGTGAACACTTGCTAAATGTAGACTTCAGAGTTTACGGCTGCCGTGGGTGGGGGCAGGGGGAGAAGGAAGGGAAGGGACAGGAGTTTGTGATGGACATGTACACTTTGCTATATTTAAAATGGAAAACAAACAAAATCTCACTGTATAGCACAGGGAACTCTGTTCAATGTTATGTGGCAGCCTGGGTGAGAGGGCAGCTGTCCACCTGAAACTATCACATTGTTAATCAGCTATGCTCCAATATAAAATTAAAGGTTGAAAAAAATTAATGAAGACTTCAAAGCTAGGAAAGCTGGACAAGGCAACTTTGCTTCACCCTGTGGGCAGAATGAAATGGAACCAGGAAGCTATTGTTTTCGGTTTTATTTTCTCTAAAATGGGTTTATTGCGCTGATTTTGAGGATTACTGCTGCTGCTACTGCTGCTAAGTCGCTTCAGTCGTGTCCGACTCTGTACGACCCCATAGATGGCAGCCCACCAGGCTCTGCCATCCCTGGGATTCTCCAGGCAAGAACGCTAGAGTGGGTTGCCATTTCCTTCTCCAATGCATGAAAGTGAAAAGTGAAAGTGAAGTCGCTTAGTCGTGTCCGACTCTGTACGACCCCATAGATGGCAGCCCACCAGGCTCTGCCATCCCTGGGATTCTCCAAGCAAGAACTCTGGAGTGGGTTGCCATTTCCTTCTCCAATGCATGAAAGTGAAAAGTCAAAGTGAAGTCACTCAGTCGTGTCCGACTCTTAGCAACCCCATGGACTGCAACCTACCAGGCTCCTCCGTCCATGGGATTTTCCAGGCAAGAGTACTGGAGTGGGGTGCCATTGCCTTCTCCTTGCGGATTACATGGGACAGTAACTATGAAAATTTTAATTATTAAGGATTATAAATGTAAGAAATCATTTTTATTAATAGGTTAGATATCTATTTAAATGTTACAACTTACTAAGAATAAGAGTAAAAGTAAGCTTCTACTTTTAAAAGTAGAAGCTTTAAAAGGAGATGTTTTCAATCTGGAGATAAATATCTATATATATTTAAAATGCAAATGACTCAGTTCACCCACATCATTTAAATGGAGTTTAAGGAGGACAAAGGTGGGAAAGTTTTTAGGGTCACCCACCATTCATGCGGGTTTGCCTAGGACTGAGGGGTTTTTGGAATGCAAGACTTTCAGTTTGAAAATGGGGACAGACCCCAGAAAACCAAGATGAGCTGTCCACCCTCGTCCTCTTCAACCGTCTTCATTCCATGGCCTCTAATTTCAGTCCTCTCTTCTAACAGAGATTCAATAAACCTATGAAAATCAGCCCCATATCTTTTAACTGAATGGCAACAAAGCTGTCTCTGCAGTTCTTGGTGAGGGTTTAGGGGTGCCATGGGAGCAGAAGGGAAAATATTCCATTTCATTCTGCTTATTCTCCCGGCCTCCTGTTATCCATCTTCTAGAAGAGCTGTGAGTTAAACAATGCACACTCAACCCTGCCCACCTGAAACCAGTCACCGCACCACTGCCGGCATTCTCCCACCACAAATACCTAAGAATAATGTTGCTGGAGTGTCAGTGGAAAACATAAGTTCTACTGGGCACAAACTTGGAAGGCAAGTAATCAAGGTGTTTACCTGATGAATGAAGAGGCGGACAAAGGCAGTATCATCTCAAATATATCTAACATTTTCCCATTAAGCCATGAAACTTGCAGATATTAATCATCAAAATATATTTACCCTGCCCATAGGTTCATGCAGCCTTGCACAAGAGAAATGACCAGTACAGTGCTTCCTTTCATCACATTACCAAAGATGAAATGAATTTTGAAACAATATCCCAGGTGAATTAGACACTTAGCCACTTAACAAGAGGCTTTGCTAGGACCCTCGTTTATTATTTCCAGAAGTTAAGTCAGTTCTTGCTAATAATTCAGTCCCATCCTGTTCACATCTCCATTATTTCACGGGCAGGAGATTTCGTGGCTAATGGCCAGACCCTATTGTATCTTGAGTTTGGCATTGGAAATGGTTCTGAGAGCTTCCCGCTGAGCCAAGAGTCAAGTTAGAGATCTCCTGTGCAGAAAAGGGTGGGTATTCCATTATTCTGCAATATAGCAGAGTAAAATAAGTAGGATTTCATTTAAGCTGTGTTTCTCTTTTAGATTAGGTTAAATGGCCAAGATGCTAAAAGCCTCCTATCTTGTACAAATCGAGTATCTCTGTCTGCTGATTCTGACCATTCTGGCTGCGAGTCATATTCTGAAAAGCTTTTGATAAGCATCTAAGTGTAGGGAGACATCTCATGTGTCTTGCTAGGAATGAGCACATTTTTATACCGAAGAAGGGTACTGCTCCCTCTTTAAGTGTCTTTCTTCCTTCAGGGATATTTTAAAGGCAAGATTGAGAGTTTTAAACCAAACCGTAAATCTGAGTTTCAAATGTTAGTCCCAGTTTTTTTTTTTTTTTCGTGGGAGGTGGGGTTGGAATATTTGGAGGACAAGTCAGAATATCAATAATTCAAAGTGTATCCCCTAGAAATCTGTTTAGGAAGGAATTTCTTAAAACAGAGAAAGCTCATTTCATAGTTTAAAAAAAAAAAAAGGCACAACATGGGAGAGGGAGAACCAGTATTGGTCTACTTGCTACCAAATTTCCCATCACCCACCTCTGGTCTGACCTTGCCCACTGTGGACCATCCTCCTCTCTCATCAAGGCTCGAGGGCCTCTGACAGCAGAAAAAAAATCCTCTTCCACCCACTGGTTGATGCTTAAAATTCTACTATTAGGACTTAATCCCTTTAGTTTCAGCTTTGATCCCAGTTAAAATGCAAATACCTCTGGGTGGGGTAACCCTTTTAAACTGTTATCAGCCCTTTACAGTCCACTGAGAAGGAAGAAGCCAGGCAGATTCCACAAGGGTTGAGAGGGGAGATCTTGAGGCCAAAGCGGGATGGAAGATGAAGTGTGAGCACAGAAGGAGGTTCTCGGGGCCAGAAAACACCCGCCTCTCCCAAATGCCGAATCATGACAGCATCTGAAACTGGGAATCGTATTATGACTGAACAGCGCAGCATAAATTTATGTAGAAATAACTCTACCAAAGAATCTGAGAGCAGCATTAGCTGAACAATGGGCTGAGCTACCATTCTACGAAAAGATAATTCAAATGTTGGGGCCCATTCTGAGATAAAATATAATGCCTAATCCTGAGGGTTCAGCCTTTCTGTTCTAACTTTAACTAAGGAAAAAAGTTTAGCCTTGTTAAAGCTATTATCTGTTCCTAAATTGCATAGTATATAAAATGTAAATGTGATCACACCACTCTTAAATTATTATAACAATACGCCATTCTGTTTTCTTCCCCTTGACATTTACAAAATTCATTTGGAAGAGTGGGATCTACCTCACAGAGATTAGTGATAAATCATGTATTTTTAATGAATATCAATAGGAGAAACCCCATGACATAGCCCACCATCTAATTTGATTAAACTGTGCTTAAGGCAACACTACCTCTCTGGCTAGGGAATAGCTCCATAATGACTTTGTGAGCATTATTGCAGGCTGTTTTAATGATTTAATGAACTGCCTCTATATTTAGTTCAATAGCCTTAAAATGATTAGTGTTTAAGAAAAATTAGCTCACTTTGATTTGATTCTATTTGATGGTAAGTTTAAATAACCTAACCCTTCAAAACACAGTGGAAAAAAAATCCTAGAATCACAGCCAGCTAACTGCTAGAAAACATTATGACCATCATTAATAACCGTTCATTTATGTTTAGCTACAGTATTCAGCCTGACATGCTCATCGGAGGAGCTGGGCTATAGGAACAAGGGCTAACGCTGCATTTCATCTTCCCTTTCTACGAATGGGAAGGGGAGGGAGCGGGGAGGAGATGGGAGAAGTGAGAAAGAGCTTTCAATTTCATGTGTTGGGCTATGACGAATTTTCTCTAGTTCAGGTCCGAAGTGGGTCTCTGTCAACACTTGGGAGAAGTTCCAAGTTTCTGAGAGAGGAGGAGGGGAAAATTGGTGTGAGGTTTTGAGCCAACCCCTCCTGCTGTGATGTGGCCAGCCAGCATGGTTAGGTTTGAGCAGCATGGTCAAGAAACTCCCTGGGACACCCTGATGGGAGTCAGGGAGGCTTTCTGCAAAGAGGACTGAGGCAGATGGTGCTTTTTAACGACGGTAAGTGATCTGAGAGTTGGTATGATACAGCAGAGGCCAGGGCTGGCACCTCACTCCAAACTAAAGAGGGTCACAGCACACAAATAGAAGGCTGTTTTGTAGAATCCCCGTGGGTCACCACTGCATGGCCACAACCCAAAACCTGGGAAATAATTGCAATATTAGAGAACCGAGTACTGCATTTCATCAGAAACATCTAAGCCAGTGGTCTGATTGTGTAGGATGCAGTGTTAAAAATCATCTTAGAGGCAAGTTACAGATTGAGAAATTTGTTTAGTTTTGAACTCTGGAATAATAATAGGGAATATGTATGGAGCGTTTACCAAATGCCAGGTAATGTTTACTCTTCACATAAACTCTAAGAGGTGAAGGCAATGAACATCTTCACTTTAACAGAGGAGCCAAAGCTCAGAGAGACTAAAGAGCTTGCCTAAGGTCACACAGCTTGGTGGGGGGAGGGGAATGTGGTACAGGCTTGCACCCAGGTCTGTTTGACTTCAGGTCCACTCTGTCACATCATCTTTCATGTCTCCATCCATGCCAAATCATGTGCCAAGAATATTCTGAGTTAGAAACAGGGACAGATGTAAAGAAAATGGATGTCAGAGGAGGCTTGGTGAGTATCCAACAATTCTCTAAATGAGGCTGCTCACCCTGGCCTCCATTACTCAGAGCTGTCGCTGCAGACTCCTGGGCCTTGGGGGCAAGAATGCAATCCACCAACCATCCCTCCTTCTTGTCCTTGGGATGGGAGGGAAATATTTCTAAATGAACCATTGTCATCTGATGATAAAGACCTGTACTTCTTGGTGTGTGCTATACACCCCCAAGATACTTTTCCTCTTCTCTCTCTCTCTCTATTAATATCCACCCTTCATCCACTCCCACTTGTGTCCCTTCTGCATTCAGGTGTGCACACACACCTGCCGCACACATACACATGCACATACAGGGCATACATTTCAAGGCCATTTACTGCGCCCCTGGATGGGCACCATAACTGCATGGATGCCGTAAAACAGAGAAGAATGAAACCCAGTCTCTGCCCATGGCTCTGTACTAGAGGGAACACACGGTCTTCTGGGGAGAAAGGCCTGGTTTGAATAAGCATGTACGATGTCACTTGGCCATCACGTCTCCCTTGGTGTTATTCAAGACAACCCAACACTTTTTCGCAGTCTACTTGGCAAAGGTGCCAGCCTCCTTCTGGTGTCACTTTCTCTGGTCTCAGAGCCACCCTTTGTCTTTCCCACCCTCACTCCAGACCTTGACCTTCCTTCCCCATCAAGTCACCAAAAAACCTGCCCCATAGCCCATGACTCATTTTCTCATGACCACCTGTTCTGACATACTCCTTCTGGACTTATATGGAAGCAACAGAATAACTTGTGTCTTTTCCCCTCCAACAGAGGTGATGAGCATCTATCTTATGCTGTTGAAGTGTCAGGACATCATTGGATGCTGGAATGGCAAATTTTTATATATAGTTGCTCTGTAAATGAAGGTTGTAAGCCACATTGGAATTGGCAAACTGGGCACATGAGTCTGATCCTAAGGGGGCAGTGTCATTCAGTGCCAACCCATTGTTATCAGGCAGGGATGCCAATGGTGTTAACAGAGCCCCTGAGTTTTCAAGATGAACACAAAATCCTGTACTAAATTTTTTAAGTTGGCTCATTTTAAAAGAGAGAGAGAATGTTGGGCAGCCTCAATAAGACACACCTGTATTTCAAATATAGCCCACAGTGCCAGTTTGCCAGCTAGGACCACAGCCCCAGGTTTCCTTGGCTTAGTAATAAAGAACCTGCCTGCCAATGCAGAAGACACAGGTTCAATCCCTGAGTTGGGAAGATACCCTGGAGAAATGGCAACCCACTCCAATATTCTTGCCTGGGAAATCCCATGGACAGAGGAGCTTGGCAGGCTACAGTCCACGGTATCACAAGAGTCAGACAGGACTTAGCAATTGAACAGCAACAACGCAGCAACACTGACAGACCCAGTTGTGTGAGGACCAACACATGCAAGGATTTTAGAATCTCAGCCACAGCTCAGTATGGAGGGTTGCTCACCCTGTTCACCAGTGACTCTCTAGACACTAAGATAAGCACTTAACAACAGATAAGGTTGACGTGCCTTTTGGGGTGAACCAAAGATTTGAGATGTTGCTGCTAATAACTCTTCCTGTAACCCACCCAAATCTCTAGCTCTTGATGAGGGGAAAAAAAAGAAGAGAAGAAAAAAAAAAACACTCCTGGCTGTACATATGCAATATCCGATCAGAATTTTAAATTACTTGACCTACATTTATATCTTCTGACTCTGGTTTTGAGTATTGTGTTCTTGAAACAGCTGTTGTAGTGTTGAGGGCTCTAAACTTACTTATTTGCTCCTGCCCTGCCTCTGAGCACTTCCTGTAATCATAAATCCAGCTGGTTTAATACAAAATATGAAATTTCATGCAGAAGGTAGGTCTTGAAATTTAGAAACCTTTATAGGAAAATGGGAGATCATGGTTTCTTAAGGTGGGGAACCCCATACATTTCCCACTTTAAATTCCATCCTTCTCTGGAGATTGGAAAACTTACCCCCAGAATTGGAATAAAAGGATGGATCAGTGGTTTTTGGATCCAAAAGGCAAAATCTCAACAGGTTTCCTGTATGTGCAAAGCCACTTGAAATTGAGTATGTGTCAACACAGATTTAATTAACTCCCAGCCAGGACATATTGGAAATGATCCCAGAAAGTTGGGACAAAGGAGAAGGTGTTAATTTCTCAGCAGGAAAAAAAAAAAAAAAAAACAAAAGTGCCTTATAACTGCACTGGATTATGGCTCAGGGCTGGGTGAATTTTCAAGTGATCTATTTCAGGTGCACTGAAAACAGGTGGCAATAAAAATCAACAAGTTAGTTGAGTGAGGCTGACTCCAGCCAGTGAGGCTGGAAGGTATAGGACAGGGTCTAGGAATCAAGACTACAAACATTATTTGACATATAAATTGTTCCAGAATCCCTGATTTTGGAAGGGATAGCAGTGAGGTGTCCTCAAGAACTTAAAGTCAAGATTATCTGCAAGAGTTAAACCAGTTAAACATTTTATTTTAAATTGTACACATTGGCTGTGGTTACTCATCTGTGGTAGAAAGTCAACAGATTGAGTAGTTTGGCAGTCTCAAGCCCCAATTGATAATGGCAGCCCCTAAACCAGGATCTTCCCTCCCATTCCCTAAAGCCACAAAGATGCACAAGATGGGCAAATTAAGCGAATATAAGCCATGCCTGTAGCATAACTAGGAGACCAAGTATACTAGGAATTTCAAATTATGGTAGGTAGATAGACAGATAGATAGATGATCTGTTGTTGTTGAGCCACTAAGTCGTGTCTGACTCTTTGCAACCCCATGGACTGTAGAACAGCAGGCTTCCCCTGTCCACCATTACCTTCTCCAAGTTTGCTCAGACTCATGTCCATTGAGTCATTGATACTATCTAACCATCTCATCCTTTGCTGCCCCCTTCTCTTCTTGCCCTCAATCATTCCCAGCATCAGGATCTCTTCTAATGAGTCAGCTCTTCGCATCAGGTGGCCGAAGTATTGGAGCTTCAGCTTCAGCATCAGTTCTTCCAGTGAATATTCAGGGTTGATTTCCTTTAGGATTGACTGGTTTGATCTCATTGCAGTCCAAGGGACTCTCAAGAGTCTTCTCCAGCACCACAGTTCGAAAGCATCAATTTTTTGGTGCTCAGTCTTCTTTACAGTCTAACTCTCACATCTGCAAATGACTACTGGAAAAACTATAACTTTGATTAAACGGACCTTTGTCAGCAAAATAATGCCTCTGCTTTTTAATATGCTGTCTAGGTTTGCCATATTCTCCTTCCAAGGAGTAAGCGTCTTTTAATTTCATGGCTCCAGTCACTGTCCACAGTGATTTTTGAAGCCCAAGAAAAGAAAATCTATCACTGGTTCCACTTTTCCCCCTTCTACTTGCCATGTAGTGATGGGACAAGATGCCTTGATCTTAGTTTTTAGTTTTTTTAACGTTAAGTTTCATGCCACTTTTTCACTGTCCTCTTCCACCCTCATCAAGAGGCTCTTTAGCTCCTCTTTGCTTTCTGCCATTACAGTGATATCAGCTGCGTATCTGAGGTAATTAATATTTCTCCCATTAATCTTGATTCTAGCTTGTGATTCAGCCATCCCCAGCATTTTGTATGATATACTCTGCATATAAGTTAAATAAACAGGGTGACAATATACAGCCTTGTCCTACTCTTTACCTGATTTTGAACCATCCATTGCTTCATGTCCAATTCTAACACTTGCTTCTTGACCTGCATACAGATTTATCAGAAGACAGGTAAGTTGGTCTGGTACTCCCATCTCTTTAAGAATTTTTCAGTTTGTTGTGATCCACACAGTCAAAGGCTTTAGCATAGTCAGTGAAGCAGGAGTAGATGTTTTTCTGGAATTCCCTTGCATTCTCCATAATCCAATAAATGCTGGCAATTTGATCTCTTGTTCTTCTGCCTTTTCTAAACCCAGAATGTATATCTGGAAGTTCTTGGTTCATGTACTGCTAAAGCATAGCTTGAAGGATTTTTGAGCATAAGCTCACTAGCATATGAAATGAGCACAAAAGAATGGTAGTTTGAACATTCTTTGGCATTGCTCCTTTGGGATTGAAATGAAAAGTTTTCCAGTCCTGTGGCCACTGCTGAGTTTCCTACATTTGCTGACATATTGAATGCAGCACTTTAACAGCATCATCTTTTAGGATTTGAAAGAGCTCAGCTGGAATTCTATCACCTCCATTAGCTTTGTTTGTAGTAAAGCTTCTAAGGCCCACTTGACTTCACACTCTAGGAAGTCCAGCTCTAGGTGAGTGACCACACCATGGTGTCTATCTGGGGCATTAAGAACTTTTTTTTGTATAGTTCTGTGTATTCTTACCACCTCTTCTTAATGTCTTCTGCTTCTGTTAGGTCCTTGCCACTTCTGTCCTCTATTGTGCCCATCTTTACATGAAATATTCCCTTGGTATCTCCAATTTTCTTTAAGAGATCTCTAGTCTTTTCCATAATGTTGTTTTTCTCTATTTATTTGCATTGTTCACTTAAGAAGGCCTTACATAGATAGACAGAGAAGGCAATGGCATCCCACTCCAGTACTCTTGCCTAGAAAATCCCATGGACGGAGGAGCCTGGTAGGCTGCAGTCCATGGGGTCGCTAGAGTCGGACACGACTGAGTGACTTCACTTTCACTTTTCACTTTCATGCATTGGAGAAGGAAATGGCAACCCACTCCAGTGTTCTTGCCTGGAGAATCCCAGGGACGGGAAGCCTGGTGGGCTGCCGTCTATGGGGTTGCAACAGAGTCGGACACAACTGAAGCGACACAGCAGCAGCAGCAGCAGCAGTAGATAGATAGCTAGCTAGATGGCTACAGAGATAGATAGAATCTGCATGCTATGGGCTGAATGTTTGTGTCCACACTCTTAAATATATATATATTGAAGCCCAAATTCCCCCAATGTGATGGTATAAGGAAGTGGGTAGGATGTTATTAGGGCCCTCTGGAGATAATTAGGTTTAGATGAAGTCCTGAGGGTGGAGCCCCCATGATGAGACTGGTGTCTTTATAAGAAAGAGAAAGACCCAAGAACTCTCTCTCTCCTCTCTCTCCACTATGTGAAGGTTCAGCAAGAAGACTGTCTGCAGGTCTGGAAGGGGACTCTCCCCAGGAACCAAACTGGCACTCTTCAGTTTCTAGAACTATGAAAAATAAATTTCAGTTAAGCTACCCAGTCTATGGCATTTTTAAGCTATATAATTTCAGCTGCACAGTTATAATTTGACATCCATATACACTACAAAGTGATCACCAGGACAAGTCTTCTAGTTACCTTTCATCACCATACAGTTGACTCTTTTCACTTTTTCCACCCACTCCCCCAACCCCCTTCCCCTCTAGTAACCACTAATCTGATCTCTGTATCTATGAGTTTGCATTTGTTTCAGTTTTGCTTTTTAGATTCCATGCACACATGCTAAGTCACTTCAGTCGTGTCCATCTCTTTGCAACCCTATGGATCATAGCCCATCAGTCTCCTCTGTCCATGGGATTCTCCAGGCAAGAATACTGGAGTGGGTTGCTGTGCGCTCCTCCAGCAGATCTTCCCAACCCAGGGATCAAACTGTGTCTCTTAACATCTCTTGCATTGGCAGACAGGTTCTTTACCACTAGCGTCACCTGGGAAGCCCTTTTTAGAGTCCACGTTTGAGTGAAATCATACAGTATTTGTCTTTCTCTGTATGACTTATTTCACTTAGACTAATATCTTCAAGGTCCATCCATGTCTTCACAAATGGCAGGATTTTGTTCCTTTTTATAGCTGAGTAGCATTCCACTAAGTATATATACCACATTTTTATCTACTCATCCAATAACAGACAAATTATTTCCATATCTTGGCTATTGTAAATACTACTGCAGTTAATATAGGAGTTCAGTTCAGTTCAGTCGCTCAGTCGTGTCCAACTCTTTGCGACCCCATGAATTGCAGGACGCCAGGCCTCCCTGTCCATCACCAACTCCCGGAGTTCACTCAAACTCATGTCCATCGAGTCGGTGATGCCATCCAGCCATCTCATCCTCTGTCGTCCCCTTCTCCTCCTGCCCCTAATCCCTCCCAGCATCACAGTCTTTTCCAATGAGTTAACTCTTCGCATGAGGTGGCCAAAGTACTGGAGTTTCAGCTTTAGCATCATTCCTTCCAAAGAATACCCAGGGCTGATCCCCTTTAGAATGGACTGGTACATATGAATTTTTAAATTAGTGTTCTCGGGTTCTTTGGATACATGCCTATCAATGGTGTTTTGTTGTAGTAGTCCAAGCTAAGATACTAGCAGGTACTTCCCAGGTGGCGCAGTGGTAAAGAATCCACCTGCCAACGCAGGAGATGTAAGAGACGTGGGTTTGATCCCTGAGTTGGAAAGATCCCGCAGAGTAGGAAATGGCAACCTGCTCCAGTATTCTTGCCTAGAAAATCCCATGGACAGAGGAGCCTGGCAGGCTACAGTTCATGGGGTCACAAAAAAGTCAAACATGACTGAGCACAATTACTAAGACACTAGGGAAGCACAATTGAATATGATTGTAATTTAATAAGCAGACACAAAATCAATTCTATTGTACCCTGTTAAGAGAAAGCCTGGAATATGAAAAGGGAAGTCTGTGGAAAGGTAAGTTGACCCTGTTTATTTTATTTTTTATTTTTTTGTCCCTGTTTTTTCACTGGTGTTCAAGTGGGAGAGGCACTAAGTCCAAGGGTTGTGAACTTTCTGTTCCAGGAGAAGTGGATTCTGTTGTGGGTCAGAAGTGATTTATGAAACCATGCAGTGGACAAGATTGAATACTCAGAACAGTCTACTTCTCCACACCATGATTCCAGGTTGACCAAGCAACCTTCTTAATATGAACAAATCTGGCCTCCCTGGCATGCAGGTACCAGGAAGGGGCTAGGCAGGAAGCACAAGCATTTCAGTGATCAGAAAACACTTCCCTATTCTAAAAAGTTGATATCTAGGCTGCTATACATCACAGTCCTGTGAGCTTGCTTGATGTGAGTTTGCTTTCCCAAGTCCAAACAGTTCCTGAAAATAATATAGCAAAGAGCTTGATTGAAGGCAACAGTACATTTGCCAACAAATTATTTTTTGTTGGATAGCAACTATGACTCCATCTATGCCTCATTTTGTACCTAAAATGCCTTCTGTATGCCCGGCTCTGTTTTAGGTACTCAGAGATTATAAAACATGGTCCTTACCTTTTAGGACCTACCCATTCACTAGTAAAAATAAAATTTGGCACACGAAACCATTAGAGAACAATATACAATAACAGGTGGTTGAGCACCTGTGGGGTCCATCAGGTAGCATTAAAGCTAAGAGGAGCTCAACACTTGGGATTAGGATACTAGAAATCATAATATGCTTAATTTTATCACATTGCTTCATTAATCAAGCAATTACACATATTCTACCTAATTTCATCCTCTGGCTAACTGCTGCTGCTAAGTTGCTTCAGTCGTGTCTGACTCTGCGACCCCATAGACGGCAGCCCACAAGGCTCCCCCATCCCTGGGATTCTCCAGGCAAGAACACTGGAGTGGGTTGCCATTTCCTTCTCCCATGCATGAAAGTGAAAAATGAAAGTGAAGTCGCTCAGTCGTGTCCGACTCTTCGCGACCCCATGGACTACAGGCTACCAGGCTCCTCCATCCATGGGATTTTCTAGGCAAAAGTACTGGAGTGGGGTGCCATTGCCTTCTCCTCTGGCTAACTAGTTAAAGCAAAAGCTATCAACCTTTCATTTGTTATTGTTGCTTGGTTGCTAAGTCTCACTCATTTGCGAACCCGTGGACTGTAGCCTACCAGTCTCCTCTGTCCATAGAATTTTCCAGGTAAGAATACTGGAGTGGGTTGCCATTTCCTTCTCCAGGGCATCTTCCCCAACCCAGGGATCAAACCCAGGGATCTCCTGCTTGGTAGGCAGATTCTTTACCACTGAGTCACCATGGAAGCCTTCTCATTACAAATTTTAAAAACCTTAAGCCCAGAGAGCCTAAGTTATTAACACTTGGACAAAGCATGTCTCCTTAGAAATCAAGTCAGGCCTCAAGTCCAGATCTTTTGATTCCAAGGTCAGTGTACTTTCTACAACACAGCTGAGAACAGGTAAGGTAATAAAGATGACTTCTGAGGATGACGAGTTGGAGAGAAAAAGACACAAGCTGCTTTCTGACATTCAGAGAAGGCTTCCTGAAGGAGATATGATCTGGGGGAGACCCTACAGGATAGATGGGGGTAAGAGGAAACAGGATGTCTTCAGGCACATCTCCTTCCTGAGATGTCCTAAGGCGTCCCTGAGTCATGCCCTTGCAAGTCAAGATGAAAACAGTAGTCTAGGGACTTTCTTGTTGGTCCAGTGGCTAAGATTCCTAGCTCCCAAGGCAGGGGGCCCAGGTTCAATTCCTGGTTGGGGAATGAGATCCCACATGCTGCAACTAAGAATTCATATACCATAACTAAAGCATTCACATGCTGTAACGAAAGATCCCAGATGTCATAACTAAAGATCTCACAAACCACCACTAAAACATCCTGCATGCTACAACTAATACCCAGCACAGCCAAATAAATAATTTTTTTAAAAACCCAGCAGTCTATGCCATCAAAAAATCCAGGTGTTGTGGAGTCTGAAGTTTGTAACACCACAGAAAAAGAATACAAATACAGAATCCCCTCAATTCAGTTCAGTTCAGTTCAGTTGCTCAGTCGTGTCCAACTCTTTGCGACCCCGTGAATTGCAGCACGCCAGGCCTCTCTGTCCATCACCAACTCCCGGAGTTCACTCAAACTCATGTCCATCGAGTCGGTGATGCCATCCAGCCATCTCATCCTCTGTCGTCCCCTTCTCCTCCTATCCCCAATCCCTCCCAGCATCAGAGTCTTTTGCAAAGAGGCAACTCTTTGCATGAGGTGGCCAAAGTACTGGAGTTTCAGCTTTAGCATCATTCCTTCTGAAGAACACCCAGGACTGATCTCCTTTAGAATGGACTGGTTGGATCTCCTTGCAGTCCAAGGGACTCTCAAGAGTCTTCTCCAACACCACAGTTCAAAAGCATCAATTCTTCAGTGCTCAGCTTTCTTCACAGTCCAACTCTCACATCCATACATGACTACTGTCACATCCGTACATGACTACTGGAAAAACCATAGCCTTGACTAGATGGACCTTTGTTGGCAAAGTAATGTCTCTGCTTTTTAATGTGCTATCTAGGTTGGTCATAACTTTCCTTCCAAGGAGTAAGCGTCTTTTAATTTCATGGCTGCAGTCACCATCTGCAGTGATTTTGGAGCCCCAAAAAATAAAGTCTGACACTGCTTCCACTGTTTCCCCATCTATTTCCCATGAAGTGATGGGACCAGATGCCATGATCTTCGTTTTCTGAATATTGAGCTTTAAGCCAACTTTTTCACTCTCCTCTTTCACTTTCATCAAGAGGCTTTTGAGTTCCTCTTCACTTTCTGCCATAAGGGTGGTGTCATCTGCATATCTGAGGTTATTGATATTTCTCCCACAACCTTCTCAAGTCCCTACAAATCTTCAGCAGCACATAAACCCACTTCTGGCATCAATCACTCTGATATTCATAAGCCCCCAGACTTTATTTAGCATGCATTAGCTGATTGGTCTCCAAAGCTGTGAGAGGCTTCTGCCCTTGCCCTGGATGTGATTTATAGAAAGGACCTGTATTAGTTAGGATTAGGTTCAGCTGCTAGTAATGAAAACAATAGTAGCAACAACAAAACAGTGGCATAAGTGAAAGAGGTATTTCTCCCAATACAAATGTAGACAACTTGGGGTTTACATGGAAACCCAATGATCACCAGGGACCTAAGTTCCTTCTCTCTTATTTCTCCATCATTCTTAACACATGATTCAACCTCATGGTCCAAGGTGGCTGCTTGAGTCCAGCAATCATCTGTATTTCAGCCAACATAAAGGAGAAATTGCTGGAGGATATACAGGCTTTTTTCTCTGTAAGGATACTGCCTTGGAGTTTCACACAACTCTTAGGCTTGCATCCCATTGGTTAAAACTTAGTCACATCAAGAAATATGGCTCCATTTCTTCCAAGTTGTCCATTTATTGGCATATAGTTGCTGATAGTAATCTCTTATGATCCTTTGTATTTCTGTGTTGTCTGTTGTGATCTCTCCATCTTCATTTCTAATTTTGTTGATTTGATTTTTCCCCCTTTGTTTCTTGATGAGTCTGGCTAATGGTTTGTCAGTTCCATTTAACTTCTCAAAGAACCAGCTTTTGGCTTTGTTGGTTTTTGCTATGGTCTCTTTTGTTTCTTTTGCATTTATTTCTGCCCAAATTTTTAAGATTTGTTTCCTTCTACTAACCCTGGGGTTCTTCATTTCTTCCTTTTCTAGTTGTTTTGGTGAAGAGTTAGGTTATTTATTTGACTTTTTTCTTGTTTATTGATGTAAGCCTGTATATTGCTATGAACCTTCCCCATAACACTGCTTTTACAGTGTCCCACAGGTTTTGGGTTGTTGTGTTTTCATTTTCATTCATTTCTATGCATATTTTTATTTCTTTTTTGATTTCTTCTGTGATTTGTTGGTATTCAACTGCGTGTTGTTCAGCCTCCATATGTTGGAATTTTTAATAGTTTTTCTCCTGTAATTGACATCTAATCTTACTGCATTGTGGTCAGAAAAGATGTTTGGAATGATTTAAATTTTTTTGAATTTACCAAGGCTAGATTTATGGCCCAGGATGTGATCTATCCTGGAGAAGGTTCCATTAAGTTGCAGGATATAAAATCAACACACAGAAATCCCTTGCATTCCTATACACTAACAACAAGGAAACAGAAAGAGAAATTAAGGAAACAATTCCATTCACCATTGCAACTAAAAGAATAAAATACTTAAGAATATATCTACCTAAAGAAACAAAAGACCTATATATAGAAAACTATAAAACACTGGTGAAAGAAATCAAAGAGTACACAAATAAATGGAGAAACATACCGTGTTCGTGAATCAAAAGAATCAATATAGTGAAAATGAGTATATTACCCAAAACAATCTATAGATTCAATGCAATCCCTATCAAGCTACCACTGGTATTTTTCACAGAACTAGAACAAATAATTTCACAATTTGTACAGAAATACAAAAAACCTCGAATAGCCAAAGCAATCTTGAGAAAGAAGAATGGAACCCGAGGAACCAACCTGCCTGACTTCAGGCTCTACTACAAAGCCACAATCATCAAGACAGTATGGTACTGGCACAAAGACAGAAATACAGATCAATGGAACAAAATAGAAAGCCCAGAGATAAATCCACACACCTATGGACACCTTATCTTCAACAAAGGAGGCAAGAATATACAATGGAGAAAAGACAGTCTTTTTAAAAGTGGTGCTGGGAAAACTGGTCAACCACTTGTAAAAACATGAAACTAGAAAACTTTCTAACACCATACACAAAAATAAACTGAAAATGGATTAAAAATCTAAACGTAAGGCCAGAAACTATAAAACTCCTAGAGGAAAACATAGGCAAAACACTCTCTGACATAAACCACAGCAGGATCCTCTATAACCCACCTCCCAAAATATTGGAAATACAAGCAAAAATAAACAAATGGGACCTAATTAAAATTAAAAGCTTTTGCACAAAAAATTAAACTATAAGCAAGGTGAAAAGACAGCCTTCAGAATGGGAGAAAATAACAGCAAACGAAGCAACTGGCAAGGAATTAATCTCAAAAATATACAAGCAACTCCTGCAGCTCAATTCCAGAAAAATAAATGACCCAATCAAAAAATGGGCCAAAGAACTAAACAGACATTTCTCCAAAGAAGACATACAGATGGCTAACACATGAAAAGATGCTCAACATCACTCATTATTAGAGAAATGCAAATCAAAACCACAATGAGGTACCATTTCATGCCAGTCAGAATGGCTGCGATCCAAAAGTCTACAAGCAATAAATGCTGGAGAGGGTGTGAAGAAAAGGGCACCCTCTTACACTGTTGGTGGGAATGTAAACTAGTACAGCCACTATGGAGAACAGTGTGGAGATTCCTTTAAATAGAACTGCCATATGACCCAGCAATCCCACTGCTGGGCATACACACCAAGGAAACCAGAATTGAAAGAGACACATGTACCCCAGTGTTCATCGCAGCACTGTTTATAATAGCCAGGACATGGAAGCAACCTAGATGTCCATCAGCAGATGAATGGATAAGAAAGCTGTGGTACATATACACAATGGAATATTACTCAGCCATTTAAAAGAAAACATTTGAATCAGTTCTAATGAGGTGGATGAAACTGGAGCCTATTATACAGAGTGAAGTAAGCCAGAAAGAAAAACACCAATACAGTATACTAACGCATATATATGGAATTTAGAAAGATGGTAACAATAACCCTGTATGCGAGACAGCAAAAGAGACACAGATGTATAGAACAGTCTTTTGGACTCTGTGGAAGAGGGCGAAGGTGGGATGGATTGGGAGAATGGCATTGAAACATGTGTATTATCATATGTGAAACGGATCACCAGTCCAGGTTTCATGCATGATACAGGGTGCTCAGGGCTGGTGTACTGGGATGACCCAGAGGGATGGGATGGGGAGGGAGGTGGGAGGGGGGTTCAGGATGGAGAACACATGTACACCCGTGGTGGATTCATGTCAAGGTATGGCAAAAACCACTACAATATTGTAAAGTAAGTAGCCTCCAAATAAATAAATAAAGTGAAAAAAAAAAAGGAAACATGGCTCCACCAAGAAATACGGTCTTTATTCTAGATGACCGTGTAAACATGGTTACATGAAGCATTCTATTACCAAGGAAGAAGGAAAGATACATATTAAGAAGTTAGCCACAGAACTCAAGTTTTTTTGAGAAAGACTGGAGATCCCAGTGAGTCACTAAAAATAGGCATAATAATGATTACATCACACTCAGGCCAGAAACAGTTTGATGTCCCCTACTTCAAGCTCTAATGAAAAACTCTAGGGAGGAATGCTGAACATGGGCAGCAATCACAGCCATTATTATCCTGAGAGCTCTTGATGGACTAGCTCAGGATTCTCGGCAAATCTGAGTTCCAAGCCCAGCTTCACCAGGTACAAGGTATGTGATGTTCAGCAGGTAACCTAATCTCTATATCATTCAGCACTCTTCTGGTTGCAAGTGACAGAAACCCAACTCAAATTATCTTAAACTACAAAGGGAATTTGCTGCCCCCTACCTCAACCCAAAAGTTTAAGATATTGATCAACTTCACCTGGATGAGGGGAGGGTTTGGAGGGGAACGGATTCAGGTACATGTATAGCTGAGTCCCTTCACTGTTCACCTGAAACTTCCACAGCATTGTTAATTGGCCATACCCCAATACAAAATAAAAAGTTTAAAGTCTGGAAAAAACGACAGATACCACAAAAGATTTTAAATAAAGTTGATATGTTTTTGTTTTTTACAAAAGATATTGACCAACTTCAGAAAAGACTTCACACATGTGGCTGTGTCTCAGTTTCCAGCCCTGTTTCCCTCTGGGGTTTGTTTATTTTTGTTTTCATTTCCATTACTCTAGGAGACAGAGCCAAGAAAACATTGATGTGATTTACATCAAATAGTGTTCTATCTAGTTTTTCTCTAGTAGTTTTATAGTACCTTTAGATCTTTAATCCATTTTGAGTTTATTTTTCTATATAGTGTTAGAGAATACTCTAATTTCATTCTTTTACATGTAACTGTCCACTTCTCCCAGCACCACTTACTGAAAAGACTGTCTTCTCCATTGTATATTCTTGCCTTCTTTGTTGTAGATTAATTGGCCACATGTGCATGAGTTTATTTCTGGGCTTTCTATCCTATTCCACTGATATAAATGTCTGTTTTTGTCCCAGTACCATATTGTTTTGATGACTGTAGCTTTGCAGTATAGCCAAGAATGTAATTTAGATCTCAAGACTTTCATGTAGGCAATCACACATGCATTCATTCTTCAACTGGGATATTTGACAAATATTTTTGCATAGCTGTCACATGCCAAATAAGTGAAATACACAGAGCCCTGCCCTCACAGAGTTTTTGTTCTTTCAGGGGACATAGCCAGTAACTGAACCATTTTCTAATAGGTTATGGCCCAGAGCTCTTTCCCTTAAACCTTATAGGCGGTATTTGAACAAAGAATCTGACTCTCCTCATCTATAGACGATGGCACATCTATAGTTTAGACCCATCCCACTTACGGTCATTCTGACAAAAATGACAAGAATAGCACCAAACTCCTCACTTTAATCCATCTGATGTGTGATGGCAAAAACAAAAACTCACACACTAAACCATCACCCTTCCTCAGAAAGACTGCGTGCATAAAGAAAGAGCATGAACTTAGGAATTAGAAAGACCTGAATTTTAAACTCTGATAAACATTTTTTTTTTCCTGTACTCTTAATACTTACTCACTGTTAACACTGTGTAAGTGACTTTACGCCTCTGGCTTTATTATATATACAAAATTTCCTCATCCACAAAAAGGTGGTGACAACACGTTCATAGGGTTATACAGGATTAAATGAAATAACGGGTGCAGTGCAACACAGAGGCCAAAGTACATCAGCAACTTCTCTTTCTCTATACTATCTCTTCTATTATCAGCACTGACAGCTCCATGGCTGGTGTGTGTGTGTGTATGTTAGTCAGTCATGTCCAACTCTTTGCGACCCCCTGGACTGTAGCCTGCCAGGCTCCTTTGTCCATGGAATTCCCTAGGCAAGAATACTGGAGTGGGTTGCCATTCCCTTCTCCAGGGGATCTTCCCGATCCAGGGATCGAACTTGGGTCTCCTGCATTTCAGACAGATTCTTTACTCTCTGAATCACCAGGGAAGCCCTTCCATGGCTGGTAACTTTGAAGGAATCATGGCATTTGGGAGACTTAGTAAAATGAGGCACCTGAGGCAGGTAATCTGATCACAAAACTTCTGACCACTTTTTCTTTTATTTCCTAGGATTGTTTTTTTTTCTTGAAGACTACATTCTTTGCACTGAAACTCCAATACTTTGGCCACCTGATGCAAAGAACTGACTTATTGGAAAAGACCCTGATGCTGGGAAAGATTGAAGGCAGGAGGAGAAGGGGATGACAGAGGATGAGATGGTTGGATGGCATCACCAACTCGATGGACATGAATTTGAGCATGCTCTGGGAGTTGGTGATGGCCAGGGAAGCCTGGCGTGCTGCAGTCCATAGGGTCACAAACAGTCAGATACAACTGAGCAACTGAACTGAACTGAACATTCTTTGCACACTAATTAATGTACTGGAATCTGCCCCCTAGTGGTCGTGGCACACAGTGCCAGTTTTGCTAGTGACAGTTCAGCCCACAAAACTCCCCGCCCCCCGCCCCCCACCCGCGCCCCGCTTCCCCTGCCCCCCGTTTGTGTTAGGTTAACCTTCAGTGGTGCCTCTTGGCCTAGCACAACATATTTTTATCTCAACAGAAAAAAATAGAAACGACTGTGACCAAAGTTAATAAGATCGATTCTTTAACATGGAGGTTAATCCTGGCTGAACATTTAAATCGCCCACACATGCGTGCGTGCACGCACACAGGCAAACACAAAATCAATGCCTAGACCACCCCCGCCAACCTGTTGAATCTGAACCTCTAGGAAGAAGGTCTGTGTCTGGAGGACTGACGAAGCGCCCCCCCCCCCCCCCCCCAGGTGATTCTGATGAACAGCCAGAATTCAGACTAATGGAAACTCTATTAGAACTTGAAGAAAGACGAATGACAGCAAAGACTATCCCCTCGAAGGCAGCCCTCCCAGGAGCTTCCAAGTTCAGTGGAGATGCTGTCCAGGCTTAAAATGGTTTTGGTCTCCTCTTGGGGAGTTGCTTTCAAATCTCACAGCATATATTTTGGAACAATCTCAATATCGGCAATATTTTGCCTTTTGACAGCAAATTTGAGGGAGTTTGAATTGAAATCCTAAAATAATTCTAAAATCAAGTCAGCTGACTATGCTGGGCCATTTTTCAGGACAAGCTGGGTAAGACCAATTTTGGTCAAAAACAACATATGGCCAAGGGGATGGATTTGTCTCATGCGTCTCATAATTGACACAAAAGGCAATTCCAAAAGAGGGCCACAAACATTTTTATTAATAACAGCTGTATTGGAGCCCGTGTGCTGCTCCCCAAAGTACCATCTTAAAAGGCAGTGTTCATCTGGACATGTGAAGTCTGATGGGACTAATAAAAATGCTGCCTCATTACTTAAGGGTCAAACCTGAATTTAGAATTGAAAGGGGTAAAACGGTGGGAAGGGTCAGACTGGGACAGCCCCTAGATTTTATGGCACTCGGTTCATGATCCAACACTGTCAGAATCCAATTCGCCACGTCTAAGATCCATGCCATTCCAGGCTGGCAGAGCACTCGCCAGCCCTGGGGGCCGCTGGGGTCCTGGTCTCCATACCAGGACCCTCAAGGAGCTCCGTAGAGAGTGAGATGACTAAAACTTGCATTGTGATCCTCTGTCTTCCCTCCAAACCCTCATAATGAAATTCTCCAACATTACAAAAGATAAATCCTCATAGAGGAGCATACAAGACACTGGTGAGCCCTCGCCACCAATCACAGTCAACTGGAATTTATTTCCAACTGCAATACTGTGCACTTATTCTCCAGGTGAGATCTTATTCCTCTCTCCCACCTCCTCAGTCTAATGTGAACATTAAACATCGGGCCCTCCTGTCTGGAGTCTCCTGTCTCAGCGACAATGTTTTCTAATGTGTATTCCAAGGAACGCTGGTTTCCTAGTACCTGTTCATTCATTTATCCAATAAATATTTGTTGAGCACCCTGTGTGTTCCAGCAGGAGTAGATCCAGGTTCTGTGGGGCCTGAAGCTTCTAACAATGGTGGAGGTCCTTTTAGAGAGAAAGAACACAAAATCGTGAATATAAAACTAGATACAGGCACTCAGAAGGGTGGTTATGAGGCTTATGCTCTCTTAATTCACAGTGCATTCGTGAACAGTTCCAGGAATGATTCTGGGGCTAGAATCATGAATAAAACAGACCTGTCCTTGTGAAGTGTGTATTCTAAAGGGACAGAAACAGTAGCTGGAAATTAATAAAATTTAAAGGAGGGAAAATTCAAGGTTATATGTTTGAGAACTTAGGAGCTAAACAAAATTAGCTTTCTTCGTTTAACAGCTTCTCGGATATACCCATAACTCTCCAAGGGGGGACCGTGTTTTCATCATTCCCCAGCTTTATTTATCAGAATTCCTCTTTTGTGACGTATCTCTGTGGACTAAATTCTATAAAGCCCACCTTGGAGAAATCCTGCCCTGTAACGTATCGGAAGCTCCACACATGACATCATCTGTCTGTCATCTGTCATGAAACAGGGTCCCTTTCTTGTTTGGGAAAAGCATTTGGTTCCTGCACTAATGAAATAATTTAAGTCATTTTTCATTATCATTTCTAATCCCTCTTTTAGTGTTTTAGGCATGTGGAACACTTATCTCCTCTGCTTCCGACATTTCAGACTATATGTCTCAAAATACACATTTTAAAACCTTTCCAATCCGGCCTTGGATTTTACATAGCATGGGTTCCGCTTAAAGTAACCAAGAATTCACCTTATGAGGGATTCTCAAATTTAGAAATGCAAAATACCAGGACACCTCGTGGCTTAAAAATCATCTGTTATCCTCCAGAAGCACAGAAGAGTCGGCATTTGGGGTCGTAAATCTGCCTTCGCACTTCCCTTCAACCCCTCCACCAGGGTGAGAAGGCTCTCGTGTGGGGCCTGGCTTTCCAGTGGTAAGAATTATATTTGTCCCGGGTGCTGGTTCCAAAGACATCTGTGATGGCAGCTCAGCCAGCCTTGTTCTCAGGGAGCTAACTTTAGCAGCAGATTCTGCATCTGTTGGTGGAGTTTGACACAGCATATGTTTTCCAAAGCAGCCCTTCCCAATAGCTGACTCTTTTCTTATGTGAGGACATTTAATATATCCTGAGAACTAATCATCTCTCCCCTCTGCCCAAACGTTTAAGCTATATTTAATTTCATCCAGTTTAACAAGCCATCATGTCTGGAGCCCATCTTTGGATTTCAAAATAAATAAAAAAGAATTTCTATGACTCACAGTAGATTTCACCTCTGGGCAGGCCAGCGAATTTTTTCTACACCTTTCTCCAAATAGAGTCCTTCTCTCATATGTTTCCTGACATGTTTGTTAACCCTTTAACCTCTTGAAGGGATTAAATACAAGTGAACTGCCACTGTGGTGGTTTTTAAATAGGTCCACAATTCCTTTGACATTTCTCTCTCCGAAAGGTGGACCCTAAGACCCCCACCCTTGAGTGTGGATTTGACTTAGTGACAACCTTCTAACAAAGAAACTACAGCAGAATGGCACGGTGTGACTTCTGAGGCTGGGCTATCCAAGGCACTGTGGCCTCTTCTCTGTTTTTTCTTGGATTACACATTCTGGGGGAAACCAACTGCCACATAATGCAGACATTCAGGCAGATCTATGGAGAGGTCCACATGGTGAGGAGCTGAGGATTTTGCCCACAGCCTGTGAGGAAGCCCTCTTGGAAGCAGAGCCTCCAGCTCCAGTCAAGCCTTCAGATGACTGCAGCCTCAGTTAGCTTCTTGACTTGGACCACATGTGAGTCCCTACAGAATTACCCAGCTAAGTTGCTCCCAAATTCCTGACCTACTATGTAAGACAATAAATGTTTATTGTTGTTGTAAGCCATTAAGATTTGGAGTAACCTGTTATGCAGCAACAGCTAACTAATACAACCATCCTAAGGGTTCTTGTATAATGTCTTGACTGCACTTGTTTCTTCTGCCTGAAACAGCTGGGCTGTACTGACTGGGAGTGTAATTACTTCAGTAATGGGAAGGATGTCCATGTGGGCATCCTTTTACCCTGTTGGCAAAATTAAGTCCTATTAATATAGTGGAGATAGCTTCTCTGAGCCCCAAAGTACTTTCAAGATTCCCAGCCCCTGGGATTAGAGGGGCAGTACCCCCAGCACTGCCAGTTTTAGCCTATCTGCTTCCCATACACCATGCAGCTGCCACTGCTCATCTCCAAAGCCTATCTTCACACTTCCCCAAACCATGGCCTAAGCTGCCATCCCTGTCCACCTCTCGGCTACAGAGGCACACTCCCTGGGGCCCTGTCATTGTCAGTCTACTTAACAGCTGTCCCTCCCTCTGTTAGCATCTTTTAGAGATATCTCCAAGGTTAGGGCTCCTTGAACTTAACACACACAGCCTTCCTTCGGAAAGAACATGCCACCACTAGACACATGCAAGCAGCAAGACACACCAGAGAAAGACGACCCTCTCCCTTTTGACCTTTAGAGCTGGATTTGGCTAATCCCATCTAACAATTTGTTTTTTAGAGTAGATTCTCCCCTAGACCTAGCAGGCCTCTCTTTGCATTATTTTTCTAAGACTTTATTTTTTAGAGCAGTTTTAGGGCCACAGCAAAATTGAGGGAAAGGTAGAAAATATTTCCCATGTACCCCATGCCACAGACATGCATAGTCCCCCCAGCAACACTCCTCACCAGAGAGGTGTATTTGTTACAACTGATGAACCTACACCATTTTCATCACCCAAAGTCCATAGTTTATAGTAGGGTTCACTCTTGGTGTTGTATATTCCATGAGTTTGAACAAATAATAATGACAAGTATTTATCATTATAGCATCATACAGAGTATTTTTCAATGGCCTAAAAATCCTCTGTACATCTCCTATTTATCCCTTTCCTCATCCCCAACCCCTGGAAACCACTGTTCTTTTGACTGTCCCCATGGTTTTGCCTTTTCTAGAATGTCATTTAGTTGGGATCACACAATGTATAACCTTTTCAGATTGGCTTCTTTCATTTAGTATTGAATTTATAGTTCCTCCATATCTTTTCATGACTTGAAAGCTAATTTCATTTTAGTGCTAAATAATATTCCATTTTCTTGATATACCGGTTTATTTATCCATTCGCCTACTGAAGGATATCATGGTTGCTCCAGGTTTGGACAATTATGAATAGAGCTGCTATAAACATCTGTGTGTAGGTTTTTATGTAAACATAAGTTCTCAACTCCTTTGGGTAAATACCAAGAAGCGTGATTGCCGAATTATATGCTGAGAATATGTTTAGTTTGTAAGAAACTGCCAAACTGTCTTCCAAAGTGAGTACTATTTTGTATTCTCACCAGCAATTTATGAGAGTGCCTGTTGCTTCATATCCCAACCGGCACTTGGTGTTATCAGTATTCTAAATTTTGGCCACTCTAACAGGTGTGTAGTGTTACCTCATTGTTGTTTTAATTTGCATTTCCCTAATGATATGATGTGAAGCATATTTTCATATACTTATTTGCATCCTTATATCTTGTCATGACGTGTCTGTTAAGGTGTCTCCTTGACCCCAGAGCAGTAAAATAACTCTTCCTAGGTGTGGGGAAGCTCTAAATTTTTGTCTTAATGGGCCATTAAAAATTTTCTAAGACAAGTCTACATGTGTATGTGCTGGTGGGAGGAAGCAGTGAGTGGCCCGTCAATGGCTTCTTTCTGGAAAGTATGATGGCTATTTTTAAAAATCACCAAATCTCAGTTTTTCAGAATTCCCCCAAATCCATCATACAACATACTAGCTCTACAGGATGTGGGGGTGGAGTCAGATTCTGTGATCATCTTTGGGAAATGCCAAAATTAAGCTGCTTCTCTGCTATTGGATTTCTTCAAGCCTTTAATATACTAATGTTCACCATCAGGTAAACCTAAAATAAGGTTTTAGATTAGGTGCACTATTTCCCAAACTCACTTCACCACAAAGCATCTCATGAGACTAGAGTTATACGGAATATGCTTTGAAAAATGCGGGGTGAGACCTAACCCCCCACAACACAGAAAGTAGCAAAATCAAAAGCTCTGTAATTGGGACTTTCCTGGTGGTACAGTGGCTAAGACTCTGAGCTCCCAAAGCAGGGGACCCGGGTTCTATTCCTGGTGGGGGAACTGGATTCCATATGCAACTAAGAGTTTGCATGCTACAACAAAGATGGAAGATCCCGTGTGTGTAACTAAGACCTGATGAAGCCAAATAAATAAATATTTAAAAGAAAAGCTCTTTAATCAAAAACTCCCTGTCTGAAATCATCCAGGTCACTTAGCTTTAACCTCCTTCTAACAAGTCTTAAGAATGTACAGGGGAAATCATTCCCTGTACATTCTTAAACACAGATCTATGTCTTTAAGGAAAAAGTTTCCCTGAATATTCATTGGAAGGGTTGATGCTGAAGCTGAAGCTCCAATACTTAGGCCACCTGATGCAAAGAGCCAACTTGCTGGAAAAGACCCTTTTATTGGGAAAGATTGAAGGCAAAAGGAGAAGGGGGAGGCAGAGGGTGACATGGTGAGACAGCATCACCGATTCAATGGGCATGAATTTGAGCAAACCCTGGGGGACAGTGAAGGACAGGGAAGCCAGGTGTGCTGCAGTCCATGGGGTGGCAAACAGTCAGACATGACTTAGTGACTGAACAACAACAACAAAAGTCATAGATCTGAGGCTCGAAGAATCTTTACACCAAAATAAGCTTGCTAGCCTATTTTTCTCTCCAAAGACAGGAGGACAAGGATGCTCTGTAGTTATTTGTTGGTCAGAAGAATCCAAATTTGATCTCAGTCATTGAATTAGGACCAAGATTTCCCCCCTCAAGCCCCAAATGAAAGTTGGGATGCTTGGGCAGAGAATCATCACAGTCAAGGCCCACTTGCCATCCCTCCCTGTGGGAACACACCCATAAAGAAGGTGGAAGATGGGGGAAGGGGAGAGAGAGAAAAAAACTTTATTCTCTCAACATTGACCCATTTCGTTCAGGTCTAACAACTCAAAAGCCGGAGAGTCATTGAAACACGGATTGTAAAACTATAACACTCCTCAATTACTTCTTGTTGGCCAGACAAGCAAACCTATTATTTGACAATGCATCATGCTCCAAGATAGTAAACTTTATCATACAGAGGTCATGAGAAAAAGACCACAGGTACAGTTTGCTAACCTCCACTAGATAATTTTTCACAGTTATCATCCAAGCACTGTAAAAGCACAAAAGATATGTTATCTTCGGGCTCAGTTTATTATAACGTGTGGGTGAAACTCCCTATAAAACCACTTACTAGGTAACTGTTGCACGTTCTCCTGCACAGAAAGTCAAATCAGTAAAACATCTTTTTGACAGTGTCTTTTTAAGTGTCAGGAATAAAAGGACATGCTCTTAAAGGAAAGGTAGCATGCAATTTATCACCCCCTCACTTTCCCACATGTACACACACAGATCCCCATCGCCTCTCTGCATGCCAGAGACACTCAAAAGAATCCTTCTCAGTCATCTTATTTCTTTTAGAGCTGAGTATTTCATGGCAGAATTGTTCCTGGATAAAGCGGCAAGTAACATTAATTCAAGATACTATAGATGCCAGCATTTAAAGTACTAGGCATGGTATTTTTCCCCCTAGAGTCAAAATATTGAGTAAGACCCAGGAAATACAAAATAAAAGGATGATGAATTCCCTCGGCAAATGCTCTCAAGAGTCTCAAATTTAATATTGGATCCTAAGAGAGGTCATCTAACTCCAGCTTGAAACTTGGATTTTTTTTTTTTTAAAGAGCTTACCTCTCTGTAATGTCTTCACAGTTCCTGGGGACACATGGAGTAGAGGGCAAGTCTTGGATGATTAAACCCCAGGATATATAATGACATCCCAGGAAACTAAGTGTTCACCATTCTATTCCCAACAGGGAAGACAAGTTAAAGAGTTTGAGATAGGGAATTCCTCCCACAATGCAATTCTCTTTAGAATTCGCTTCCTCCAATAGGCCCCATCTAAGAGCTTCATTCTCCATCCTTTCAAGGGAAGGAAGCAGCTTTTTATTTTTTTTTATTTTTTTTTTTTTAGAGTAGGCAGGATTTAATATCTCATCTTCATTGTGGAAGGGTAATTTCACTACATATAACATTTTGGGTTGATTACTTTAAATGTTTACCATCTGATTCCATCATTTTATTGTTTTGGTCGACCTTAGTGCTTTTTGAAGACTTTTTTTCTCAATTGGCTGGGAAGCAGCTTTTTAAATTGATACACACAAAAGCAGGTTTTTCCAAAGGAAACTGAAAGAAATTGAGGTGTAAGACTAGTCATATCTCTCCACAAAAATCTGCTAAATAAATATGGAGGAGCTTCTATGTCCCCAGGACAAAATAGGAGCTGTGAGAACATTAAGAGAAATAGAATATGTGGTCACCATGTCTGAATAATCAATAACTTTGTTGAAGAAATAAGACTTTTACACAGAGGACAAAGAGCAAAATGCCAAAATGGTTGTCTCCTGTTTGAAATGTTTCTTTATTACCACAATATGTTTAGGAGCAACATAAACATATATATATGTGTATATAGAGTTCTTTTACCTGGAACTTAGCTTAAAAATCAACTCAAGGAATCTGAAATATAGCCATAAACCTTTAAGGCTAAGTAAAGCCTTATTTCCAAATAATTTCCCTATATCCAGCCAGTTTGAAAGGCCTTTGAGCCCATTCTGTTGAGCGCCTCATGAGCTCAACATTCCGTCATTCAACAAACATGTATGGAGCCATCTCTATAGTTTGGGCACCTGGGCTTCAGGAGTAAAGACCTAGTCCACACCTTCTCAAGGCCACAGAGTTAGACATGGGGTCTAGTCTATACCTAGGGTAATTGGGAAAGACAGAGCAAGTGGATCACATAAAATTCCTCCAAAGAAAATGGTATCTGAGTTAAGGTCTAAAGATTAGTGTCGGTGTTAGCCAGTTGGAAAAAGGTGAAGGAAAAACATGTAGCCCATGCAAGGACCAAGGGATCTGAGAAACTTTGGTGCCGTCCCAGGCTTGGCTTGATTGGAGAAGATGGAAGAAGTGTTCGTAGGAAAGCAAAGATCATTTTTGGCTGAGGGGTCTGGGGAGGCTTCATGGAGGAGGTGAGAAGCAGAGCCTTGGATAACAGGTAGAATTTCAGTTAAATGAAGTGAGAAGATGAGGAGGAGGCAATGTTCCACTATTCCTTAGTTTTCTGCAAATTGCCTGACATGAATAGGTGCTCAAAAAACATTATTAAATGTTGAAAAAGCAAACCAAGCTACTCAGACAGAAGAGGGAGTTCTAGGTGTGTTTGGAATGATGAGTAGTTGATTTATTGGAAGCACAGAATCCTTATAGAGAAGACATAGGAGATAAGGCAGGAAAAATAAACTGAGGCCAGATTAGAGAAGTCTTATCGCTCAGTTAAGAAATGTGAGGAAAGGCTTCAAGCAGTGGAGATCCATCAGTGAATTTTGAGCAAGACCAAAATGCACTAGAGATCATTTGGTATGATGGAGGAAAGGGGAACCAAAGTCCAGAGGCCAGTTAAGATGCTAAAGATGCAATCCATGTGAAAGAATTAGGTGCCTGGCTAGGTGGGGACAGGAGGAAGAGAAGAGACTTGTGGACTCACTGGTTCGAGGGTTCTGAGGACAGAGGAGTTACAATGCTCCAGAGGTTTTTGGCTCTGTGTTCCAGAGATCCAACATTGAATAAAAACCACCCCGAAACCTAATAGCTTAAAACAACAACCAATTATTTTGCTTAGACATAAACAATTTGGGCAGGGCTTAGGGGGGATGGCTTGTTCATGTTCCATGGAGCATCAGTCGGGACAGTTGACTGAGAGCTGGGGGACCCTCTTCCCAGATGACTCACTCACAACACCAGCACCTTGTTGCTGGTGATCGCTAGGAGCTCAACTGGGGCTGAAGGGTGGGAGTCCTCAGATTCTATCCAGATGGTCCCCTGCATGTGCCTGGGTGTCCCCACAGCACGGCGGTTTATTCCAAGGGCGAGCGTCATAAGAGAGAGACCCAGGCAGAACCTACATGTCCTTTATGGACCAACCTTGGACGTCACACATTTTTCTGTTTTCTGTTCACTGCAGATCACCTGTTCAAGGGGAGGGGACATAGACTTTACCTCTTAATAGGAGAGTGGCAAGGTGCTGGAAGTGCACACGGGATAGGTAATATTGTTGTAGCCTGTACTGGGTTAAATGGTGTTTTCCAGAATTCATGTCTACCCCCACTTATTCTGGCTCCAAAATGCCTTTCCCTCTGCCTCCTCCTCTGTGGTCCTATCTCCACCCTGGACTCAACTCACTGAGGAAGAGCTTTCATTGTGCTCCTGCCTGTTCAGTGTTTCAGTAGTTCTCCTCTCAGGAAACTCCCTCTGTCTCAATAACAGGCCATGTCAGTGACCATATAATTGATTTCCCAAAACAGGATACTTTTGAAATGAAAGGGGCACTATAAAAAATTATTCCAGGACAACCACAATGAACCAGGGCTGTCTGGGGCAAACTGGGGCAAAAGTCACCCTGATAAGGTCTTAGAGGGGTAGCACTTGTCTAATCCTGTTAACTCTGTCCCACTCTTTTTAATCAAACAGCTCCCAGTATAGCACTGAAACATCAAGCATGCGTGCTAAGTCGACTGAGTCATGTCTGACTCTTTGTGGCCCTGTGGACCATAGCCCATAAGGCTCCTCTGTCGATGGGATTCTCAGGCAAGAATCCTGGAGTGGGTTGCCATGCCCTCCTTCAGGGAATCTTCCTGACCCAGGGATCGAACCCGCATCTCTTACATCTTGGGTATTGGCAGGTGGGTTCTTTACCACTAGCACCACCTAGAAAGCCCCACTGAAACACCACAGGCACTAAATAATATAAAATTTGTGGAACTGAATCTGTAAATAATAGGTACGCTAAATCAACAAACAGGTATCAGTTACTATGGATTTATCTCCACAAAGGATTCTGTAGATCATTACAAAATCCAATCATGCCAGAAAAAAAAACCATGTCTACCCACACCTTGGAATATGACTTTATTTAAAAATAGGGTCTTTGCAGATGCAATAAAGGTGAGCTCATTCTGGGTTCAGGTAGGCCCAAAATCCAATGAATGATGCCTTTACAAAAAGAGTAAATGACGCACACACGGAGGAGACCTACAGAGAAGATGGCCAGATGAAGACAGAGGCAGAGATTGCAGTTATGTCACCAAGAGCCAAGAAATGCCAGGAGCCCCCAAAAGCTGCAATAAGCAAAGAGACTTCAGAGGGGACACAGCCCTGGTGACACCTTGATTTGGGAATTCTAGCCTCCGAAACAATGAACAAATACATTTCCACAGTTTGAAGCCACCAAATTGACGATCTTTTGTTATGGCAGCCCTAGGAAATGAATATGTGGCCCTTTAGGGGGAATGCCGTCTGCCATACTTGGTGGCTTGAAACACAACACCAGGAGGAAGAACTAGCCAAGAGGGGTAGGTTCTAATTTCAGGATTTGCTCCTTGGAGTTTGTCGGGTGCAGCAAATGCCAGGATGGTGCTGGTTTGCAACATGGGGCCAGTGCTTAAAGAGAGTTAGACTGGAGCCAGAGAGGCAGTCTGAAAAGCCTGGCCATCAGCGAGAAGCTCGGCACCAAATCAGACACCCTCTGCATCACCACTTCCTCTTGGGGCTGAGTCAGGTGACCGCACATGTTTTTACGTTTTAATTATTTATAGCGCACAGTCTAAAGTGGTGCTCAAGCAGCCTAATGACTCAGGGTGATTGAATCAAAGGGGAAGACGATTCGAGCTCTACTTGGAGAGTTTCTAATAGACTCCTCTAGAGTTTACAGCTGAAGGGAAGAACCGCTCCCTCTGCTTTCTAATAGACTAACAAACCGCTCTAAATCTTCTTCCAAGACCCCAGAGGTACCCGCCAGTTGCTCTTTCGTTCGAGAGCCAAAATGAGTACAATAAGTTTTGTGGCTGGCACAGATGAAATTAGGAATTTGTTAGTGAAATGTTCTAGACACTGATTTTCCTGACAACCCTCTCATGGTCGTAGATAGCAGTCTCTGATCAACTAGGTGCCAATTAAAAGAGAGCAGCCGTTTCACTCATCCAAATATTTCCACTTCACTCAAAATGGATTCCAAACAGTCCTGGGGTTCTCGGAGATGCTTTAAATCTTTTTTTCCTAGCTAGATGGCATTTTAGGTTTTTCTGTGTAAGACTTATTCTTCATTGCAAAGCTCAAAAAGAAATTATATCTCAGTTTATGTCTCCCCACCCCAACCCCCACCCCTTGGTAAGGCATTCATTAATTTAGATTTCCTGGGAACTTGGGTCCCTCCTGGCCGGGCCTGGTAACAAAATCCCATTAAAGATAATGAATTTTATTTCCTAAACTTTTTGGGTTGATCATTTTCCTGAAAGGTGCAGAGGGACAGCAATTCTTATTATTTTTTTTTTTTTTTTGCAAGGCACTAAGCTGAGACCATTGTGGATGAGTCCATGGAGAACTCTTTGGGGATGAGAAGAAGATGGAGAGAGGGACCAGAAGGGGCTCCCGGGGGAGGAAAATGGGAGGGGGTGGAGCCAAGGAGGAGGGAGAGAAAATGAGGAGGGAAAGACACAGAGCTCCCTTGCTGCCACAAAACCGTGGAAGGTCCTGCAAGTGCTCCATGGATTCTGAAAGTAAGGGGCCAGAAAGCTGCACTGCACAGTCGGGCCCTGGGGGACAGGGGGCAGAGTCTATGGACTCCAGAAAGACAGGACAGTAGCAGACTGGGGACCAGCCCCAGGAAGTCTTGCTACAGAGCTCAGAGAAGTTCCTGTCCCCCTCTTCATGCTCCCAAGTGATGGCAACACTCTAGCAAGAACTTGGGGTACAGGGGGAAAGAAGATTCGACCCCTTTCTACAACAGTCTCCAAATAAAGACGATTTTTCTCTTTTGGATGGAGGAAGTGGTTTCCTGGTTACACTTGTAAGAGAAATGTAAGCCCATGGTTTTTCCAGGTTCTAGAGAATAGTAAAATTAATAAAACAGCTAACATTCAGTATATAGTGTCTATGAACCAAGAACTGTGTTAAGTAGTTTACACACAGTAGCTTAGTTAAGTCTCACAAGTTCTCTATAATGTTGGTACTATTATCAGATGAGGGAACTGAGGGATAGACAGGTTATAAAATTTGCCCAAGGTCACTCAGAGCCAGGACTGGAACCAAGCCATCCAACACCAGAGCCCTGTTGTCACGAACCTTAGGAGGCATATCATCCTGAACAAGATGAGCTAGTTTTGAGATTCTTTATTGAGGGTCTCCACACGGTGGGAAGCAGAGGTTGCAGGACTGTATTTCAAGCTGAAATGACTTCAGCAATGATTGGTCACAGTCAGGAAAACTGAGGCAATAGAGATGACTTGGCCAAGGTGACACCAGTACTTTTTGGCAGAGCTAGTTTAGAATCGGAGGCACCGACAGACATAGGGAACAGACATGTGGACACAGCAGCCAGGGCAAGTTGGGAGGCTGGGACTGACGTACACACACTACCATGTGTAAAATAACAGCCAGTGGGAAGCCACTATACAGGACAGGGAGCTCAGCTTGGTGCTCTGCGGTGACCTGGAGGGGTGGAGTGGGGGGTGCAGGCGGGAGGGAAGGCCACGAGGGACGGGACAGAAACCAACACAACATTGTAAAGCAACTATACCCTCCCCCCCAAAAAAGAATTGGAGCCGCCTAACTCTTGGCTTCCTGCAAGATGACTCATGCGTGGACATCGCTGTCCCCCAGAATGAACCAATGGCACCATCAACGCAGAACCCAGGTAGGACACACCCAGGTGTGCTGCCCCAGAAGGACAAGTACATGAGGAGGAGCAGGTCACCGGTGCCCACAGAGGAGCCAGCAGAGGAGAGCATCCTTGCTTTACCCTCACTTCCTGTGAATGCAGACCTCCAAAGCCCAGGTCTGCTGTTGGGAACACAGAGGGAAAGGAGGTGTTAATGAACCAGCCCTCTAGGGGCTGGAAAGTCTATCTGAACAAATGGTAAGAGAACTGGAGCTGCAAAGAGAGCAGAGCTGCAAAAGGGTTTCTTGTTTGTGTTAACAGAACAATCAAACCTTCCTTAGATCCCTTTATGGCAGATTAAGCAGGCTTTGGGGGATCTTGGCATACCTGTCGCCGAGCATTTGCATTCCACACTGCAAAACCCCTTTAGATTAACAACCTCCCTATATGCAAGGTATTCTTGTCTTAATAGTCGAGTTATGTGTAACACCAATCCCACCAAGATTAAAGAGGAAAGAATTTCTGGTACAAAATTTTGCTAATGACCAACGAAGACATAAAACCTCACTGCAATAAATTAACACGTGTCTTCTAATATGGACCTACTGATTTACTTGAGGCAAAATTGCTCCGGAACCACACACCTGGGCCTCATCGGCAGCCCCCCCAGAAGTGGTGGGGTTTATATTTATGTTCAGCTGCAGTGAACCCTGAGGACAGCCATCTGGCGCTGCAAGTACCAACAGTCCTAAAGAGGAGAGTGGCATTTCCCTGATACCTCAATCAGGAATCCTGCAGGCGCTGTGCAGTGGAGAGAGAAAGGACACCTCCCTAGATCCATCATCAACACCCGGACACCCCACACTTCCCTTTACTGCCCTCTATGCACTAGACATTTTTACCCCATTTGTGAGTATTACCTGCCTTGAAAAATAGGACCAAATTCCATGAGTGCTCTCTCCGGGTTGTGCAGGTCACATAGCATGGCAGGAGGCCAGAAGAGCCTGGCCCCACCCACAAGGATGCTGACCCTCTGCTGATCTAATTCAAACCCCAGCTCTGCCACTTACTTATTATTCTTCCTGCCTCAGACCATTGACTTCTCTAAGCCTTCCTTGGCTTCCCTATCTGTAGAAAAGGAATAACCAAGCCTCCATACATCACCTAAAATAGTTTCTGGCAGACCATAGGACTTAGAGAACACATATAGAGCTGGGTCCCTCTTCCTTCTAGTTTTTCAGGCCAGGTCTCCATGCATCAAAAACAGTTGACCCTCAAGGCTGACCTGTAACTTCTGGAGAGTGCTGAGTAACACTATTGCTCAGTGACTCTGAAGGCCATGAACCAGGCAAGGTGCTGCTCTGCTGGAACATGTATTTAAGTCTTGAGCATTTCAAGGAGGGAGCTTCATATCATCACCAAGTAAACCTAGCCACGTGAGCAGCATTAGGGCAGTGACAAAACCCAGAAGGCACCCCCACTGCTCTACCGCTTTGCAGTCTCCCTGGTGTGGGTGGCTTAAGTTCCTGCAGACTCCAGTGTTGCAGAATTTTGCTGCCTTTTGGTTCCACCAAGACCTCTTCCTGATGCTAATGGCATTCAGTAGTTGCAAACACACATTTGTGTATCAGCTTTGCCAACAGGAGTGTAACCGGTTCAGCCCACCACACAGAACAGCGGCCACCAAGGGCAGGAGCTTCCAAGGCTGGGGCCTCAAAGGTCCTTAAGTCGGAGCCTCAGTCTCTGTATCTGGATTTATCCAGTTGGTTCCCATGATGATGAGGCTGCCTATTCCCTTCCCTGCTGGAGTCTGGCTGAGTAGGGCATCTCTTCAGAATGGGAAGGGCCTTGACAAACCCCTGCTTCCTTTCTCCCTTGATTTTGACCCCTAAAGAGATGTGGAAGTTTGAGATGATGGAGCACGTAGCAGCCTGAAATTTTTGAGATAAAAGGTAGTCCTGCAGAAGATGGGGACCAATACTTCTGAAGCTTCTGCAAGGTGACTTCATTGGTCCACCCACGAGAACCTCTGGTGGGCAAAAGAGGAGCAGGTCTGGGATGCAGCTGGCTTCTCCATAGTTGTCTTCTCATAAACAACATCTTGCATGTCTGTTCCTTAAGAGTGAGTGTGGAAGTTAAAGGTGGGCACCCCTGTCTTGGGTATTGAAGGTTGAATTGACATCTCATCACATCTCTCCATTACCCCACTCCCATACACACCTGCATGGCTCCAGAAACCACACACCATCCTGACCATCCTCTGCTAAGAGCCTACTTCCTGAAGACCTTCTCTTAGGGGCCCTAGGCATTGCCAGTGGTCTTCAATCTGAATGGCCCCTCGAGACTTAACTGGTAGTCTCAGATCATGAACTCCCTGGGCCCCAGCAGAAAGAACTGAAATGCTGTCCCCATTTGAACCCAGCCACACTCCCCCTCCTCCATGGCCCACTAACCTGAGACTTTAACCAAGGGGCTGGCCCAGTGATATGGCTCCTAGAGAACTTCATGCTGCTGCTCAAAGGTTCATGATTATCACCAAAATGATGCATCAGCATGCATTGTGTTTCCTGCATTCCTGTTTAGAAAACAAAATGACTCTAGGTCCCACAATAAAAATGCTTTTTCTAGTTATGTTTTATCTTGTTGTGGTAGGCAGAATTCTAAGGTGTCCCCCAGGATTTCTGCCCCTGGTGTAACACCGCCCCCTCCCCAGCTGTGTCTAGGCAGGACGTAGGAATATGATGGCATCGCATGCCTGTGACTGTGTTACATTATATGGCACAAAGGATTTGCAGATCAGTTGACTTTGAGTTAATCAAAAGGGAGACTATCCTGGATAGGCCTGACCTAATCAGCTGAGTCCTGAAAAGAGACAAGATGCAGCCACAGTCCCTCTCCTGTAGACCTGGAGAAAGCAAACAGCCCTGTTATGACTGCCTACGGAGTGAGCCATGTAGCTCAAACCTGAGAGCAGCCTTTGGAACAGTGAGCATTCCCTGCCAGCAAGGAAAGGGAGGGCCTAATGTAACTCTGTTTCTGTTTGTTGTTGTTGTTCAGTCACTAAATCGTATTCAACTCTTTGTGACCCCATGGACTGCAGCAGGCCAGGCTTCCCTGTCCTTCACCATCTCCTGGAATGTGCTCAAACTCATGTCAATTGAGTCGGTGATGCCAGCCAACTATCTCATCCTCTATCACCCTCTTCTTCTCCTGCCCTCAATCTTTCCCAGCATCAGGGTCTTTTCCAATGAGTCAGCTCTTCACATCAGGTGGCCAAAGTATTGGCACTCCAGCTTCAGCATCAGTTCTTCCAATGAATATTCAAGGTTGATTTCCTTTAGGATGGACTGGTTGCATCTTCTTGGTGTTCAGGGGACTCTCAAGAGTCTTCTCCAGCACCATGGTTTGAAAGCATCAATTCTTCACGGTCCAACTCTCATATCCCTACATGACTATTGGAAAAACCATAGCTTTGACTATACGCTTCTGTTTCTGTTTAGGTTGGCCATCTTTAGCCTTTTCCCCCCAATACCTCTCACATATCTCTTCATTTTGGGCTCAAAATTCTGTTTTTTACCAATAGACTCTCAGGTCTTGATCCTTATCCTGCTTTGAAACTACTGTCAAATACTCATTTCATCCAAAAATCTTTAGCATCCCATGCCACAGTGACCTGCCAGGTTCTCTGTTTGATGGCCCAGCATCAGCATCTTCAGTTCAGTTCAGTTGCTCAGTCGTCTGACTCTTTGCAACCCCATGAATCGCAGCACGCCAGGCCTCCCTGTCCATCACCAACTCCCGGAGTTCACTCAGACTCAACTCCATCGAGTCAGTGATGCCATCCAGCCATCTCATCCTCTGTCGTCCCCTTCTCCTCCTGCCCCCAATCCCTCCCAGCATCAGAGTCTTTTGCAAAGAGGCAACTCTTTACATGAGGTGGCCAAAGTACTGGAGTTTCAGCTTTAGCATCATTCCTTCCAAAGAAATCCCAGGGCTGATCTCCTTCAGAATGGACTGGTTGGATCTCCTTGCAGTCCAAGGGACTCTCAAGAGTCTTCTCCAACAGCACAGTTCAAAAGCATCAATTCTTTGGCACTCAGCCTTCTTCACAGTCCAAATTTCACATCCATACATGACCACAGGAAAAATCATAGCCTTGACTAGACGAAACTTTGTTGGCAAAGTAATGTCTCTGCTTTGTAATATGCTATCTAGATTGGTCATAACTTTCCTTCCAAGGAGTAAGCGTCTTTTAATTTCATGGCTGCAGTCACTATCTGCAGTGATTTTGGAGCCCAAAAAAATAAAGTCTGACACTGTTTCCACTGTTTCCCCATCTATTTGCCATGAAGTGATGGGACCAGATGCCATGATCTTCGTTTTCTGAATGTTGAACTTTAAGCCAACTTTTTCACTCTCCACTTTCACTTTCATCAAGAGGCTTTTGAGTTCCTCTTCACTTTCTGCCATAAGGGTGGTGTCATCTGCATATCTGAGGTATTGATATTTCTCCCGGCAATCTTGATTCCAGCTTGTGCTTCTTCCAGTCCAGCATTTCTCATGATGTACTCT
Source organism: Bubalus kerabau (assembly GCF_029407905.1). NCBI lineage: Eukaryota > Metazoa > Chordata > Mammalia > Artiodactyla > Bovidae > Bubalus > Bubalus kerabau. Next base: position 46,234,235 of record NC_073634.1, read on the forward strand.
GCATATAAGTTAGCACAGCTTTATTTTTCTCTACCTAGCTGTGTCTCCTCAATACTCCCCAAGAAACACTACTATTGAGTCCCCAAATTGGAGATTGCAGACTTCTCTTCGGCTGCATCCCTTGGGGATCCAGGGGCTCGTGTGCCTTGGAGTTCCAGCAGGATACAATTGGCAAATATAGTCACTGGCATTCTCAATGAAAGTGAGGTATTTGAGTGAATGACCATGAACATAATCACAGTAAAACTCTACTATCAAACCAAAGGCAGCCACATAAATGAGGTTCTACTGTATTTGATTTAGATTGCAAACAGCTTCTCTATGACTGGCACAGGGGTGTGATCAGTAGTCTGTAAATGAATGAGCATATGAATAAATGAACAAAACATTTTACTCAAGAAGCAGTAGAATGAAGGGTCAGTAAGGAAGGTGCCTAACTCAAGATATGTATTCATGGTTCTTTACCTATATGTCACCTACCCAAATACAATTTCAGTAATATTAGTTACTGTTGATGCTTAGTTGTTTTGTTTTGTTTTTTTAATAAAAAGGCTCTATGTTTACCATCTAACTGGGGTGGGAAAATAAGCTAATTTCTCTCTGCACATGCCCATGGGGAGAACAGGTAGTCAGCCCCCAAGATGGAACTAAGATTCTGGAGGTGACTGTGGATGGCAAAGTGCCTTAGAGAAAATAATCGGCAGCCTGGATATCATCTCTGCACAATTCCAATCTCAGAGTGACAGCCAGCAACTTGAAATTTCTTTCTAAGTATTTTCTAATTCTCAAAAAGTTGGGAACAATGTATATACCCATCAATAATGGATGAGTTATATAAATTATGGGATTTCCCTGATAGCTCAGTTGGTAAAGAATCTGCCTGTGATGCAGGAGGCCCCAGTTAGATTTCTGGGTCAGGAAGATCTGCTGGAGAAGGGAAAGGCTACCCACTCTAGTATTCTGGCCTAGAGAATTCCATGGACTATATAGTCCATAGGATCACAAAGAGTTGGACACAACTGAGCAACTTTCACTTCACTTCACTTAAATTATGATACATCCAAATGGAGTATTATGTAGTCATTAAAAATAGTGATAAAGGTCTACAGTTACTGATGAACAGATTTCATGACACATTGTTAAGTAAAAGAAAAGCAGGTTAGAAAATAGTATTTATAACCGAAGTGTAAGGTGGAAAAAAGATTAGAAGGCTATGTAACAAAAATGCTGCCCATGGTCATCTTTGGGGAATGAAGCTTGTAGGTGGAGTGACCATACTTCCTGGCTTGCCTGTGACAGCCTATTGTAAGAAACACCCTTTCACTTTCAAAAGCATTTCTATTTATATGATAAATTAAATGGTCACCCAAGTTGTTTTACTTTCTTCTTGTATTTTTTGCATTATAGTATGCCATTCGATCATCAGGAAAATAGCTATTTTAATTTGGAGTGCGGGAAGTATTTTATAATGTTCATTTCTCAGTCATTTCAACTAACTATCCCCAAGTTAATCCAATGTATACATTTTGATTCAATTCAGTGGTGCCACCTAAACACTGGGCATTGTTCCAAGCACAGGAGGTCCAAGGAGGATTTCAGTGATGTCCATTCTCCAAGCCACAGAGCTCAGCACCACTGACCACTCTCCATGTCCCAGATGTGTATCATCACAACACTATGAAGCGAGCACTGTGGCTATTCCCCTCTTCCAAGTGAGAAAGTATCAGAGAGGTTAAGCTATTGCTCAAGGCCGCACATGCAGAATTTAGAGCTGAGCTGTCTGCTCCAGAGTCCATGCCCCTAACTACTGGAGTTTACCATGTGGGGGCCCTGGGGACAGGCAGCAGATGACTGGCAATCAGCCAATACAATACCTTACCCTAGGATAGCCCTGTGATAGAAGTATGCCAAGTGCCATGGGATAACCCAGCCCTGGATGAGGGGCATCCTTAAAGGTCCTTAAAGGATGAGTAGAAAGAGGAGGTGGAGAGAGTGAGAGGCAACATTTTGAACAGAAGCTATAGATGAGTATTTGATGTTGGAATATTAAGGGAGTGACAAGCACTGAGGACTTCCCTGGTGGCTCAAACAGTAAAGTGTCTGCCTACAATGCAGGACGCCGAAGAATTGATGCTTTTGAATTGTGGTGTTGGAGAAGACTCTTGAGAGTCCCTTAGACTGCAAGGAGATCCAACCAGTCCATCCTAAAGGAGATCAGTCCTGGGTGTTCATTGGAAGGACTGATGTTGAAGCTGAAACTTCAATACTTTGGCCACCTGATGCAAAGAGCTGACTCATTGGAAAAGACCCTGATGCTGGGAAAGACTGAAGGCAGGAGGAGATGGGGACAACAGAGGATGAGATGGTTGGATGGCATCACTGACTCAATGGACATGGGTTTGGGTAGACTCCAGCAGTTGGTGATGGACAAGGAGGCCTGGCGTGCTGTGGTTCCTGGGGTCGCAAAGAGTCAGACACGACTGAGCAGCTGAACTGAACTAACAACGTGGGAGACCCAGGTTCAAACCCAGGTTCAGGAAGATCTCCTAGAGAAAGAAACGGCACTCCACACCAGTACTCTTGCCTGGAAAATCCCATGGACAGAACAGCCGGGTAGGCTACAGTCCATCAGGTCGCAAAGAGACAGACACGCCTGAGCGGCTTCACTTTTCACTTTCACTTTCAAGCACTGAGGAGCCAGTGACCTGTAATGTGCAAAGAGGAAGGAGAGGGACCAGGCTGGCCCATAGAGGGCCCGGGGTGCCTGCTAAGGGGCTTTACCTATGCCTAAGAGTTAAGGGCTGCTGTGAAGGCTGGTGAGCAGGGCCCTCCCACAGACTGTGCTGGAGGCCATCTGGAAAGGGAATTGGAGGCTCAGAGCAGAGCCCAGGAGATCCGTGAGCCCCCACCACAAACTGGCAAGATGATTTACTGTGAAGCTATTGATTTAAGCTTCAGGGCCCACCCTCGGCAGAGGCCCCTTCCAAGGCCTGTTTCTAATTTGGTATGCATAATTTTGTAGTCTTTCTCTTAGAACGCCCTCTCCCCAAACTGTTTAAGTTTCTGACCACACACCGCACCCCCCCACCAAACCTCGATCTGCCCCCTCTGTGAATAGTAATTGTTTTTTTGTGCCAGCATCCAGTTTCCAGCCCTTTCATAAAATTCATCTTCTTTAAATTCCTCTTCTGACTTCAGTTTCTCTTCCTCTTTTATTTTTCTAAAGAAATACCTTGTTTTTCTTAATATCCTAATCTATTCTTATCTTCTTGTTTTCATTTTGCCACCTAGTTATATTTGTTACTGTCAAACTTCTGCTGCGTTTCATACCGTTCCTCTCTCTCTGCTGTACCTCATAATATTTTAAAGTATAAACAACAACAGGGTCTGGTGAAATGGAAATAGACGTCTACCATGTAGAAGGGCCCTCTGCTAGCAAAGAGCCCCAGCCAGGCCCCCTCTGCCCCTTGCTGCCCAACCTCTGACCAGCGTCTCCTCTCTCTGGGCTCCTTCTTTTCTTCTTTACTGACTGTGCCCAAATTTTCTGCTAATATCTTTTCCCTCTACATGTTTCCTCTTAGCCTAAAGTCCCTGCCCCCAGGTCCTGTCTCTCCTCCCAAATCAAGCTGCATCCATCTTCTTAGTGTGGTGCCCATTATGCACTCTAGTAAGCTGAGCGATTATCACAGGCAGGGTTCCCAAGACAAGCCCTTACCTTGAGACAAGTGTTAAGAGGAGGAAGCAGAAAGGTATAGTCCAATGTATCTGTATTTTGACTGCATATGCAGGTCACTGTGTAAATCTCATCTCCAAATTTTGCTGCTCAAACTTGCCCTGGGCACTCATCTTCAGTGCTGAAGCTCACAAATTTTATCATTTTTTGGATCCTTTCCACCCTCCCCAGACCTATATCTTCTGATCCCTCTGGCAGCACCTTGGCTTAGATATTTAGCATCAATGACCATGTGCCCAACAATGCAACCAATTAGGTATCCCCATTAGCAGATTAGTTACCGTGGTCACCTTATTCATATCTCAGAATATAAACTTCTTGGGGGAAGTTGGTCTTCTTTGCTGTCTAGTACTGGAACTAAGTATTATATTTGTTGTTTAGAAGAACACCCCCAAGGACACAGCCTCAAAATGTCCCTTTTACAGTCCTTTCTCACTTTACAAGTCAACCCATTTCTGAACCCCTCTCCCTCTTCATCCCTGGCCTGGAAAACATGCCTTCTGTGCCTATAGCTCCATGCTCTCAGCAAAAAACAGGGCAGAGAGCAAAAGAGACACGCACCAATTGCCTTAGTAACAAGTTCTAGGCCATTGAGTCTCCCAGCAGGGTCAAACACTATTCCATTTTCTGAGTGCATTTTTCACCCTCTCGAGTCAAAGCAGCCAAACAAATGACCACAGGTCCACACTTTCAATGTCAGATCAGTCAATAGCAATTAAAGGTCTCACTTAAAAATTGGCTGGTGGGTCCACAGTACTGGCAGGATTCTTGCTCAGGCTACTGAAGATCAATGTCAGTTCATGTATCATGATGCCACACTGGTTATAGTTTGAAAGATGTGTGAACAGAAAGGTCATGGGTGTCATCCACGGAGACTCAGCTCCTGGGCCTTCAAAAGACCTCACAGCTTGGATGGTCTTGATGAATATCTCACTGACCAGCATAAGACTCTCAGCCTTATGTATTTGAAAATGGACTTGATTAACAAATTCAGAGACAAGCCAACTTTCAGTGGTAAACTCCAGCTAACTAAACTCACAAGAGACTGAACTATAGATCAGAATACCAGTTTCTCTGTTTACATGAGTTATCTCTTTCCAGAAGTCAGAAAGTTCCACTCCCCCAGCCCAAGCTCTACCCTTTCTCTATGTCATGCTGAATTAATAATCTGATGGTTGCTTGGTCAGATCATTATTATGGTAACTTTATGTTTCACTTCTCAAAGAACAGCCAGTCTGTTTCCCAAAGTAGCTGCCCTATTTTACATTCCCCTGGCGGTGTGCAAGACTTCCAATTTCTCCACATCCTTGCCAACACTTGCTATTATCAGATTTTGTGGTGATAGCCATCCTGCTGAGTATGAAGTGATACCTCATGATTTTGATTTGCATTTCCCTAGTATTGAGCATCTTTTCATGCATATTGGCCATTTGTATATCTTCTTTGGAGATGGCTACTCAAATCATTTTTTAATTAGGTTATTTTTATATTGAATTCTAAGACTCGTCCTAGATTCAATCAACTTATCAGATACACATTCTTTGTTTTACATGTTAATGGCACTGACCGAAATATGAAGGCATTCAGTCTCATTCCGCTTGCACTGTATTACTTTAGTTCCAGAACTCAAGATTTTTTTTTTCTACTTTAATATTTCTGGCATTGAAATAATCTTGTAACATGTATATGAATATATTTTTTTCTATCTATATCCTGAAGCTGGAATTAAAGCAATGTGAGTCTGACAATCAATGATGATCTATTAAAGAGGTGGGAAGTGGGAGAGAGGTTCAAGAGGGAGGGAACATATGTATACCTATGGCTGGTTCATATTGATGTATGGCAGAAACCAACACACTATTGTAAAGCAATTATCCTCCAGTTAAAAACAAATTTTTAAAAAGAAAAAAATACATGTGTATATGATGTATGTAAAATACATGATGTATTTTACATACATCATATACACACACTCATACACACACACACAAATATGTACATTTAGTGCACAATTCTAAGAATCATGTTGTGGTGCTCTAAAGGGAGATGATGATATGCAGATTTCCCCAAATTTACTTGATCTCCAATTCTTCATTCATGCAATATCTATTAACATTGTGAAGCACCAGTTTACCTTGGACCAAGTTTTAAGAAATGTTGATCTGGTACCATCTCCTCATTTTGCAGAGACAATTGAATCTCAGATAAGTAAAGTGACTTGCCATAGTAATTAATGGCAATACCGAGATTAGGACTCAGGTGTTTGGATTGCTAATCTAGCATTCTTCATTCATTTATAACCTCAGAGCCTTCCCAGGCCACATCTTTACTGGAAGGGATTACAACACAAACCCCAGCGTATTTGCACCAACCAGCACTTCTAATCTGTTGCTTTTGAGAGATAATCCTAGAAAATGCAGCAGAATGTACATCCCCAAACCTGCAGAGATTACTTTTTATGGGAGGGGGATTATCTTTGTAATCCAATTAACACAGCAAGCCATGAGCTTTAATCTAAACATAGGCTTTAGATTAGCACTGGGGGAGGAGTTGAGAAAAGAAGTTAATTCATATTAACAGGTTTGCAAACCTTTTACGTGTATTTACACTTTTCTGAGTCCTAATCATACACCTGCAAGGTGAGCTAGTAGCTTTTGAAAAGAATATTACAGCCATGAATCAAGTAATTTAATGTTTAGAGTACTTCCTCATGAATGTCCCTTTTGAGTTTCCTTTGAGAACTGAGTACATTTCTTCTTCCTAAATGACGAATTTGTAACCCACTACATTTCCCTCTTCATCTTGGCTGCCAGGAAGCTTTGAGTCAGATTACAGAGCTAACTCATTGGAAAAGACCCTGATGCTGGTAAAGAATGAGGGCAAGAGAAGAGGGCAGCAGAAGATGAGATGGTTAGATAGCATCACTGACTCAATGGACATGAGTTTGAGCATAGTGAAGGACAGGGAAGACTGGCATGCTGCAGTCCATGGGGTCGCAAAAAATCCAATGCGACTAAACAACAGATGAATCCAGATAGCCAAATCATCAACATGATGCCATAAATGGTCCCCAAATTCCTGGAGACAAAAGACTACGTATGTCACAAGAGACCTCTCCGTGGGTCACTTTTCCCATCTGTTGAGTCAAAGTGAAATGACTGGCTACCACCAAATTCCCCTACCATCGTCCCTGGTCTCCAAGCAACTTTCTGCCAAAACCCATGGCTGTAGCTGCTGAGAATCAAAGCGGTCATCAGATTGCTATTTTGCCTTCTTTTTCAGCATCTCCTATGCTAATACGGTCAATAATTATGCAGAGGGCAATAAAATTAAACCGCTTTTATCCCCTGAAGGAAATGCTTATGTGCTCAAGATAGCTTGCCTTTTCTGAGTATATTCCAAAATCTCTGAAGATTTTATTCATGCAAGGTAAGTTTGACCTTCAACTAAACTCAAATCTATAATTTAAAGTGGCCTCTTTGACTCAAAATCCTCTTCATTTCAATGCCAAATGGATCATCAGCTGCTCTCCAAGTAATATTCGCTCCAAAGGAAGGTTCCTGCTACTGATCGACGCACATTTTTGCATTTCTACTCACAGACTTAAGTTCTCTCCAATATGTGACTGTAGCTTAATTGACGGAGGAATGCAAAAAGAGATTTGCGGGCGTCTGACTACTGTCGACTCATTGACTTCCCTCAGAGAATTCTTTCACTTGTCTTTTAAATTTTCCTTTCTTGTCAAAATTGCAGGTGCAGATAAATGCTGGAATCTTATTTCAATCAGAAAGTGCCAAGAACAAGAAAAGATGGAGAATTTTGATTGTCGTTGAGGACAGAGCCTCAAACAGCTGGAGGCCTTCCATTCTCTTTTAGCTTCCATCCATCTAAGGAAAAAAAAAATGCACTAAGGATTTCACTCAATTTGTGCAGAAAGATGAGGAAATTCACACTGAAATGAAGAACCGCGTTCCCAAAATAGCATTAACCTAGAACAGCAGTGCTGGGGGAATAAGAGACCTTGAATGCGGTGGGCACGACCCCTCATAAAAGGTCAGGGGATGCCCCAGATGGGATTCCTGTGTGGTGTTAGCTGATGATACACTGGTTTTCCCTTTCACGGAATCTTAGAGCCAACTCGGATTTTTACCTCAGCCAGATTTTCTTTCTCCATACCAAACAAATGTGTGTTACAAACAACTTCTGAGTAAACCTGGAAATGATTATAATAAGGAAAAAACAAAACAAAGCCAATTTGACTTGGTTGTCGTTTGGAGCCTTTCCCCCAGGGTAGGTCAAACGATTTGTCCTGGGGTCCACCCAGTGCCTGCTTAGAAATTTGCTGCATGTTTTTCGGGGATCTGAGAGATTCTGGAAACAAGCCACCACCCCACTAGTCTGGACCTGAGTCCTCAGCATCAGAGACTGTGTTCAAGGGTTTATATATCTCCAGCTTCCAGCCCTACTCCTTGCATAGAGTAGCCTCCTCAATAAAGAATTGAAATGTAGCCTTTCAGTGAATAACTGATCAAGGACAAAACTCAAGACTCTGTCCCCAGGCCAGATGCCCTGTTTGTGGTTCTAGTCTCCCCTTCACCCCCACTCTTATAATTTTCCCTTGGCTCTTCAACAACTCAGACCTGTTCTGACCAGTATTGAAACCACTAGCCACGTGTGGCCACTGAGCACTTGAAATGTGGCTGGTCCAAACTGACCTGTGCTCTAAGTATAAAATACACTGCGTTAACATACACAAAAAAATAAAGTATCTCATTAATCATTTTATATTTATTACCTGTCAAATGATCATATTTTAGATATATTGGGTTAAATAAAATGTTATTAATGTCACCTGTTTTTTGTTTGTTTTGTTTTTAATGCAGCTTCTAGAAAAGATATGGCAACCCACTCCAGTATTCCTGCCTAGAGAATCCCATGGACAGAGGAGCCTGGCGGGCTACAGTCCACAGAGTTGCAAAGAGTCAGACACTAATGAGTGACTAACACACACATTTCTAGAAAAGTTAAAATCATCAGTGTGGTTCACATTCTATTGCTATTGGACAACACGGGCTCAGACCTCACCAGGCTCCCATTCGGACCCAGCCAGTCTACTGAGAACCCACTGACGTGACCAACACAGTGTCAATCCAGCCAGACCCGAGGTCCACCAACAGCCGCAGAAAGTCCGACAAGCAAGTCTTTCTGGACGATCCACACTACACAGGCCTCCTGGTCCCGCATCAGGGCGTGCTTTGCTGCCCTCTGCTGGCAATTCCAGTATCCGCAGCCTCAGAGCCTCTCCTGGGCGCCCAGAGCCTCTCCTGCCAACCTCTCCTGCTACACTCGGTTCTGACGCTGCCCGTCCACTTTCCACCGCCCCATCCTTAGCATTCTGTCTTCAAGAGTAGCCGTGGGAAGGAAAATGGAGACCGTACCTTTTCAAAAGAAAGACAGGCTCTAGAGAAAGCAGTTTCTTGTTGAAATCAGCATGTATTTCCTTCAAAATATAAAAGTATCTTGTAGTGTTCCTCACACATCACTCAGGACTAGTCCCACCTGGGACATTTATTTGTTAAACATGCAGATTACCAGACCTCTCTGCCGAAAATTCTGGGTTAGTAGGTGCAAGTTGGAAGACCAGGAATCTGTTTTAAAAAAAACTCCCCTGACCTCGCCCCCATCCCACTGGGTAATTATTGGTCTCTGGGAAGTCAGAAATATGGCTGTGGAACAGAGCTTCTCAAACTTGAAGGTGTTCACTGACCACTCAGGACCTCATTACATCCAGTGGGTCTGGGCTGTGCCGAGATCCCATATTCATAATGGGCTCCCGGGTGATGCTGATGCTGCTGGCCCACGGCTACACACGGAGAAGCCAGGTTGTACAATAGACACCAGGATCCATGCCTCCAGGTGTGACCTAAGTAGCACACCTGTTGCATTAAGAATCACTACGAGCTCTGCTACTGCCTACCACTCCGACCCAGGCTTCTCTGAAAAGCAAACTCAAATTATTCTTTCGTCTGGAAAAGCAAGGATGCCCCCTTTTGACAGCTCAACATATTTTCTGTAAAATTCTAGGAGATGAGTGGTAGGTATATTTTATTGCAGAACTTTTAAAAAATTATCAGTTAGAAAGAATTCCTTTCTCTGATAGGCTTTTAAGCCCCATGAATTGAAACCATGTAGGGATCCTGGCCATTTAAGCTGAAGATATGGGGATGACTCAGATTGGCTTTCTAAGACTGTGTCTTCTGAAAGATTGTCCCCAGGATGAACCACACAGGGGGAGCTGAGGCTTGGAAGTGACTGGTTGCCTTTGAGGACTGTCCATGGTCTATGAATACAATCTTTAAACTCGGCTTCTGCCTCTGTTTCTTAGCCTTTTCCCTCATAACCAGCAAACATTTTGAGGGCTGTCACCTCTGGCATTCACCCTGGTCAGGCAGCTGTTGCCTGTGATTCTCTGGATGTTTGGAGGTGGGTGAGGAATGCTCCTATTATATCAGCTGTACTTAAAACTATGTGCTTGAAACTTTCTCTTCCTAATGGTGAACTTTGGATTTACCCAAGGTTTTGCCTTAATTTCCCAAGACTTCATGAGACTGCACCATACACCGATGTAATTTCCAGACACCGATGAAAATGCATTTATTAGGCAGAAACCCTTTTGGAGGGGAGCCTTAAATGACCCAAACATTAAGAGACAAAAACTATCTGACCTTTCTGGCTTAATTTCTAAGGCTCTGAAAATGAATCCAGCATCTATCCACATAGCTTGTATACTGGCAGATGGGTAGTATGTGTTGGGGGGAGGGGTAGTTAGGGCGGATTGTCTTGCTTTGTTTGTTTCAAGGCCAAGGAAATAATCCATCTTAACAGTTAATACTTTCCCATCCTCACCCCTGCATTTTCAAAAGACTCCATCCTTAGTTAGCCACATAGCTCCCATTAAAGTCAAATTTCTTTAGATGAGGAAGTCACTGAATGCCTAATTACACATGCAATGCTGGAAAAAAAAATATTAAGACTGCATTTACATTGCCAGCTTTCTTTTCCCATTATACAACAGAAGGTTTACCCTTCCGTCTAGTGCATGAGCATTGCTCTTGCAAGCTTGTGGTTCCATGTAACATATATTAGTATATCATTCACTATTAGCACCAACCTTGACAATCTAAAGTTATGCTTCTCTCAATGTTATATATAGTCTTCTGAGCTAGAAACAAACCAACCCAAAAATAATCACCAAATCCCACATCCTGGCTGTCACTTAAACCCAGACAGAGTGACATTATAACACCCCAGGGCCCCACAGATCTCCTGTGAGCAGTGTGGATTCCCGCCATGGGCTGCACCCACACAACTATCGAATGCAATTCACTGGCAGAAAGCCCGTTTAAACCTTTATCCTGTGGCATGTTCAGGGTTTTCTCTGGACAGGTTGCTTCTGCCTGTGGAATTGAGTGCTCAGTGATCAGTCATCGTCCAGGGATCAATCCCAGGTCACACTGAAATTGACCCAACAAAACGTGTGATACACATACACTCACTGACATTCACTTCCAAGCGCTTAGACCTTGGGACATTCATGCGGTTTGGTCAGAAGCAAAGCCGAATACTCATAGTCCAAGGTCAGAAAGTAACTAAAGGAAAAACTGCAACCTTTAATTGGGCCGCTGCCAAGGCCTCGGGTGTGTGGGTGTCACCTGGTTCTTCAGATGTCAGCAGAGAGACAGGGTTTGATAGATAGGTAACTTGGCCCACACCTCCTGAGAACTGCTACTTCAATGCCCGGATTGCCTATGGATTTACATCGCTAGCGGGTTCCCAATAAATGCCACTGACAGACTGTCGAGCTGAGGCAGCTACACCCGGGTAACAATTTGCTGAGAGGTCCGGCAGGCGCCATCATGTCACACGGAGCCTCAGCAGCTCACCTGGGGAGTGATCCAGCTTCTGGGGCTCCTGGGCCCACATCTCCCAAGATTCCACCAGGATAAACCAAGTCATAACCATTCAGTGCCCTAGACACTGGCGTGAGGAGACTGGGCTGGACAATGAGGCTTAGGTTTTTCTGCTTCTCATAGCTGCTGTTACAAATAGTCCCAACTCTAACTTCCCAGGCTCTTAATGAGAGTCTTATATTTGCAAGAGTAGGGGTAAGAGGTGGAACCCCCAGAAGAGTCTCCCTGGGGTTCTTCATTCCCTGGATTATTCTACATTCTATGAATGTAAAATAATTAAATGAATTGTGAAATGAATGTTTAAGAAAATAAGGTTTAAAAAGTAACTATATTAAATGATATCTTGAAACAGCCATATTATGAAAAACACTACCTTACAATGTCATTATAAACTAGAATTTGAACACTCAACATTATTAAATTTAAGTAGTATATTTTGATAATAAAGGGGTTTGTTTCTTAATATCTTTTACTTTTTAAAAAACTTTTTATTTGTATGGCATTTATTTTTGGAAGTGTCTTTTTTTCTGTATTAAAGTTTTAAAGCTTGCCCCCCAAAAAAAAAAACAAAAGAAAGAAAGAAAGAAGCTTCCTCCTGATGATTGGCAGTGGCCAATATTGTCCCCTGAGAGCAAGGCATCAGCTTGTGGCCCCGTTACAAGGGAGATACCTGGTGGCCAGATTCCCAGAGTCCCTGACGTTGTTCTCAGACTCAGGGCTTGTGCCTGCCTGGAGTTATGTCTCGACCATGCCCAGAGAGCCAGCTTGCACCCCAAGGCCCACAGCACCCCCAACTGAATAGCATTGATTATTTTTGCCCAGATCCCATTATATACAAATTTCCCCGCCACCCCAGGGTCTGTCTATCATAGTGATCCTCAAACTATGTGATCTCAGGACTCCTTTACACTCTTACACATTATTGAGGGGACTTCTCTGGTGGCAAAGTGATTAGGAATCCACTTGCCAATGCAGGGGACACAGCTTTGGTCCCTGGTCCAGGAGGATCCCATGTGCCACAGAGCAACTTAGTCTATGCACCACAACTATGGAGCCTGCACCCTAGAGCCTGGGAGCGGCAACTACTGAAGCCCGTGCACCGAGAGCCTGTGCTCTGCTACAGGGGAAGCCACCACAGTGTGAAGCTCGTGCAACACAAGGAAGAGCAGCCCCTGATCACTGCAACTAAACAAAGCCCCAGCACAGCAACGAAAACCCAGTGCAGCCGAAAAATAATTAATTAAAAAAATTATTGAGAACCCCAAATAGTTTCTGTCTATGTGAGTTATGTGGGTTATATCTACAAATATTTACCATATTACAACATTTTCTAGCCATTCTCCCTTCTGTTTGGTGGCATATTTAGGGCTGGATGTTATAGTCATTCCCCCCACCCAGAGTACCCACCCCCCTCCCAGTGGTCACCACTGAGAACAGCTGTCTCCAGGGGCACAGGGACCTAGGGAAGCAGGTGGCTTTCTAAGGGGATGGAGACATGAGGTCTATCTTAGCCGGGATATCCAGAGAAGGCCAGTGTGGCCAGAGCAGAGAGCAATCTAAAGAGGGAGGCAGAAGCCAGCTCATGTAAACTTCATGTCATCCTTGGTAAGAGAGGGGCTTCGTTTGAAGTGTGATGGATGGATGCCATCAGATAGTTGTGAGTAGGGGTGACATTACTGACTTACTCTTTATACAGAGCATTCTCACTGCTATGCAGAAAATAGACTGGAGGTGTAGGAGGAAAGCAAGAATGACGGCAGAAAGGCCAGAGACAGGAGGCTATTTTAAGGGTCCAAATGAGAGATGGGGTGACTTGGATCCATAAGGGGAAGTGATGAGAGGTTGTCTGACCACGATTTATTTTGAAGATGGAATTGCTATAACTTGTGGTTAGACTGACATGGGTATAAGGGAAATAGAATAATAAACAATAATTCCTGAGTGTTCAATCTGAGCAAAATCTGGATCGATACACTGAAATGGAGAAGATAGAGGCAGGAGCAGGTTTGAAGGAGAAACTTAAGTTCTATATAGAAGAGGTCCAATTTGAGATGCCTGTTTGGCTCCCAGTTAGAAATAGACAGATGGACTTATGTAAGCATGGAGCTCCAGGGTGTTGCAGGGATTGGAACTGAAGATATATATTTGGAAAATATTGTCATGTAGATGGTATTAATCCAACAGGTCTGCATGTCACCCAAGAGACAGTAAATAGAGAAGACAGGAGGGGTAGAGGATGGAGCCTATGGCACTGCAGGGTTTAGAGGTGAGACAGAGGAGAAGCAGAAAAGGAGACCAAGAGGTAGCAGGAAGAACAGGAGGGTGTGATGCAAAACGAAGAGGCAATTAATTGCACCAAATTCTACTGAGAATTCAAGTAAGATAAAGCCTGAAAATTAACCACTAGATTAGGCAAGGTTTTGCCCTTGATAAGAAGAGTTTCAGCAAAATGACGAGGTTAAAAGATTGGCGTTGAAAGGATGGAAAATTCTAGGTTGAATGGAGGACTGAATAGCTGCACTTGTGTTACCTCTTGAATTCCATTAAAATGACAATAAAGAGTTTTAATTACATAAAACGATGGAACAGAGAGAATAGGAGAGGTGATGACAGCATGTGAGAGATGTCAATAAAATTTTAGAATCTGGAAAACGGATGAGTGGAAACTTACCTAGCAACCTGAAGAAAATTGAAAGGTGGGTACGTATACTCTGGAGGAACAAGAAATAGCCTCATTCACACCAAATAAGGAAGGCTCAGAAAGGCTCAGGAATTGAAGATACCGGGTATTTATGAAGGTGGGTGTGTTAGCAGGAGCTAACAGCAGGAATGAATGAAAGTCTCCTATAAGAAGAAAAATCTAGAGCCCCTCCTCTGCCCCCACACAGCTGGGTGACTGACCACCCCACCCACCATCTTAGCCTAGAGAGGATGAACCATAGGAACTCTGGACTGGGAGAACCAAATCAAACATGGGAGTAAAATAAAGACTGTTTCCAATGAACAAAGTCTCAATTTACCACCTATGCACACCTTCTTAGAAAGGTACTGGAGGATGTACTCCATCAAAACAAGAAGCTAAACTGAGAAAGAGGGACCCAAGAGTCAAGGAACCCAACACAGGAAGCCTAAAGAGAATTCCCAGGAGAAGAACAAAAGGACATCCCAGAATGACATCCAAGCAGCCTAGAGAGTAACAAACTCAGCCTGGAATATGGGGTGGAGAACACCAAGAGGATGGTCCCAAGAAAAAGGAATGAAAGGAAATATACATTAGCTGCCTTATACTTCTACCAGAGAAAAAATGAAAGTTGCTCAGTCATGTCCGACTCTTTGCAACCCCATGGACTATACAGTCCATGGAATTCTCCAGGCCAGAATACTGGAGTGAGTAGCCTATCCCTTCTCCAGGAGAATCAACTCAGGGTCTCTGGCATTACAGGCAGATTCTTTACCAATTGATCTACCAGGGAAGTCCATCTACCAGAGAGTCTGGGGCTAAATTGTTAGTAACTACAAAAAAACCCAAGCAAAGGGGGGAAAAATGAGGAAATGACTGCAAAGAAACAGATTGTACAAGAAAGGAAACACAATTAGTACAGGAATAGACTCAATTGTGACTATTACTAGTCACAATAACAATGAATATTGATCCAACCAAAATTGTAATAGATAAATATCAGGAGGATAACAGGAAGAGAAAGAGGGTTAAAAAACTAATTCTTCATTTTTATGATAGGAAGTCAACAGAGCATATATAAAACTGGAAAATCAAGAAATATAAATATTCATTTTTTAAAAGTCAACCAGTTCACAAGGCTTATAACAAATATGTTACCCAATTTCCTCCCACCAGAGGCAATTGCTTTCTTTTTTAAAATTATTATTAATTTATTTTTTATTTTTGCTTGTGCTGGGTCTTTCGTTGCTCTTTCAAGGGCTTTCTCTAGTTGCGGTAGGCAGGGGCTACTCTTTGCTGCAGAGCATGGGCTTCCCATTGCTGTGGCTTCTCTTGCTGTAGAGCAAAGGCTATAGGGTGTGTAGGCTTCAGTCGTTGCTGGTGTTAGGCAGAAGGCTCTGGAGGACACAGGACAGCATGACCAATTTTTTTGTGCAGGCACCTAGGCTGTGAACTCACTGTCTGGAACTGAATCTCTTAGGTTTGTACTAATACATGTATAAGAAATATTCCCTTGGATGGAAAGAAATTAGATAATTTCTTCATTATAAGACTTGTAACACTGATTCTTTAACACTTTTTCAGTGTTTAGAAATAGTTATATAACTTCAGTTCAGTTCATTTGCTCAGTCGTGTCCAACTCTTTGCGACCCCATGAATCGCAGCACGCCAGGCCTCCCTGTCCATCACCAACTCCCGGAGTTCACTCAAACTCATGTCCATTGAGTTGGTGATGCCATCCAGCCACCTCATCCTCTGTCGTCCCCTTTTCCTCCTGCCCCCAATCCCTCCCAGAATCAGAGTCTTTTCCAATGAGTCAACTCTTTGCATGAGGTGGCCAAAGTATTGGAGTTTCAGCTTCAGCATCAGTCCTTCCAATGAACACCCAGGGCTGATCTCCTTTAGAATGGACTGGTTGGATCTCCTTGCAGTCCAAGGGACTTGCAAGAGTCTTCTCCAACACCACAGTTCAAAAGCATCAATTCTTCGGCGCTCAGCTTTCTTCACAGTCCAACTCTCACATCCAAACATGACCACTGGAAAAACCATAGCCTTGACTAGATGGACCTTTGTTGGCAAAGTAATGTCTCTGCTTTTGAATATGCCATCTAAGTTGGTCATAACTTTCCTTCCAAGGAGTAAGCGTCTTTTAATTTCATGGCTGCAGTCACCATCTACAGTGATTTTGGAGCCCCCAAAAATAAAGTCTGACACTGTTTCCACTGTTTCCCCATCTATTTCCCATGAAGTGATGGGACCAGATGCCATGATCTTAGTTTTCTGAATGTTGAGCTTTAAGCCAACTTTAACTACTTAAATATCACTCTGATTTAAAAAAATACATTTAACTTTAAAAAATAAAGAGGAAGAGAACAAGATATGAAAAAGGAGAGACAAGTATAGACACAACTGATTGAGAAGTCTAGACTCAGTGAGACACAAACTACAGCTTTACTTTTCTTTAATCATTGCTTTCAATCATTTTCCAGTTGAATTTCATTTTCCCATTACTTACTGAAATACAGAGCAGAGCTCATAACTTTCTTGTTAGTTTCAGTTAGTTTCTTTCAGAAAAAGAAAGAGACTAACTTGGCGCTGGCAATGGGCAGGACCGCAGGGTGGGGCTGTGGGCTCTGGAATTTCCGCAGGGTGGGCTCCATTGCGGTCTTTCCCCAGCCTCATCCCACTGCTCAGGGGCGCAGGCAGGGAATTGGGAGGGGGGGAGGTGGCGGGTCTGTAAAGCTTCATCAGGGTTGAGGTTTTGCCAGGGAAATACAGAGAGTGGGGGCAGATAGACTGAACATTATGTAAGAATGTGGTTTTAGGAATGAAACATAGAATCCAAACTGAGCAAGGTGGAAAGTAAGGGCATAAGGAGGGCTTTGGGAAGTGGGGCAGGGAGCTGAGGATGGTGGATCAGAAGTCTCAGAGACGTAAAGGTAAACGATGCTGAACCTTATAAAGACTGACTGTGTGAGGGGTTTCATTTAGAATTCCTACGTAATTTGGCACATTCGTTACCCCTGTTCTTGCTGTAATTGTCTAGCTTTGCGCCACTTCCTACCTTTCTATTAAGTCACCCTGAAGTTAGCTTAGCTCTGTCTGCCCCCTTGGAGGTATGCCTGGTCCAATTCCTCTGATACGTAAGAGCCATGGTTCACTTTCACTGGGAAGAGGGAGACATTTCCTTGCATTCACGATCAGTCTTCTTCCCCTTTTCTCCATTACCTTCCTCCCTTACAGGTATCTGTCTCTCCATGGCCACCCCAAGGCTCAGTAGAAACCTTTTGTCTCCAACAGACCCACTGATTCCTTTCTCTACGGCACCTCCTGCACCATGGTTGTGTCCTAGCTTTTCTGTTGACTTCTTTTCCATGCATCACATTAGAATGGTGAGGAGATTCAGATAAGAGTTACCAGGGAAGTACGCGGCTGCCGCCCTCTTTACTGAAAGTAACCGGCAGCAGTGGAGAATTAATCTAATCTGCAATGGCACGTGCTGTCAGATGGAGAATTTATTGTCTCCTGTCCCTGGTGGCTCAGATGGTAAAGAATCTGCCTGCCAATGCAGGAAATGTGGGTTGGATCCCTGGGTCGGGAACATCCCCTGGAGGAGGAAATCGCAACCCACTCCAGTATTCTTGTCCGGGAAATCCCATGGACAGAGGAACCTAGCAGGTTGCAGTCCGTGAGGTCACAAGATAGTTAGGCATGACTGAGCGACTAACACCACCAAACGACAGTGTAATTATATGGGAGCCTGGCTTGCTCAGGAGAATGGCTAATGCAGGACAATAGCTGCCTCTGGCCATGCATTTTAAAGCCCCAAAACTCCAAGGAAGAATTACAGATTCTAAGATTCTATAGATTACTAATCTGTCAAGAGGTTGGGATGGATTCGCTTCTGCACAAACCCACGATCTCTTCTGACTCCAAACTTTTCAAATTTGCTTTAAAGTAATTGTTCTAGTTTCTATAATAGCAACACTTCTATGGTAGCAAAGGTTATTCTTTGTATCTCAAAACCTACTCTCACCTTTTGAAATAACAGTACCCCTAATTTTTAGCTGGACATACGGCCATCAGAATAAAAACTGTATTTCCTAGAATCCTTCCTAGTGAAGTGTGACCACATGTCTAAATCCAGGGCACAGTGAGAATGGACTTCTGGTCAGACTCTAGAAAGTTAGGGCTGTGTCATCCCTTCATCCTTTCCTCTACTTCCATTCTGCTGCTTGGAATGGCATAGAAACAGGAGAAAAGGAACCAAGGACCCTAGATGATCCTATGGAGAAGAACCATATCTGCCCTGGACCATCTTCACAAGAGAGAAACAAACTTCTCTCTTGTTCAACCCATTGTTATTTGGGAACTCTATTACATGCATTTGAAATTGTTTCCTACCTCTTTTTTCCTTAGCTATGTATGTGTCAGACAAGTACAAAACAACTAATTCATGTTTTGATCTTCCTATCCTTTATTTCATTGTTGAATCCATCATGGATAAGATCTTCACCTTGGTGAGTTCCTCCTTAATAATGGAAATGTAAAATGTATATCTAAGATAAGGATAAATCATCTTTCTGAATGTCTAGTGTCTACAAATGCAATAGCTAGATCCTGTTCCCAAACATCTGGTGATAAATGAGTGTCCTTAAGTAAATCAAATAGCAAATGCTGGTGTAAGTGAACAGTAATCCTTAAACAGAACTAGTTGTATTTTTTAGTTGAGTATTCTAATAGAAATTATTTCCTTTTCAAGATGCCATGTTGCCCCTTCCCCATTCATATTGTTCTTGCTCAACCACCCAATTTTAATTATCATTTAATTATCTTTATTTACAGCTGAGTGCCCCCCTTCTGTTGGAAAGCCTATTTTATATAAACCAAACCATGGGTAATTACCTATCAAAAGCAGATTTATCTAAAGTCCCATTGAAACTAGATGAGGCAGTTCCTTTAAGTCATAAAATCATTCCAAACTGGATCCAGGAGAAAAGGACAGCATTAAATTTGAGTTTATAGAATACCAACAATATTATAGTTACCATAGGAGATAAATTCTTATCCATATGGCCTGCCACAGAAGTAGAAAATCTCCATTTCAGATTGATCTTCTAGGATGTACATTGTGGTGGATACTATAGGTCCATTCACTCATCACTTTTTTCCAGTCCACATTTTCTTGCCGTCCTCTACTATAGAGGCTGGGTAAAAAATGAAAACTTCATGTTCTCAGTTCCATCTTATCCTTTTGCAGCAAGGAGACATCACATGACACAGTTCTGGTCAATGAAATACATGTAGAAATCAATTTAAAAACATATTGAATTACACATTACTTCCATTCTTGTGTATACATCCATCTGAAAACAGAGACTCAAACTGATACTTGTACACTCATGTTTATAGCAGTATTCTTCACAAGAGCCAAAAGGTGGAAACAGTCGAAGTATCCATCAACAGATGAATAGATCGACAAAATGTGGTATATATACACACAATGGAATATTATCCAGCCATAAAAAGGAAGGAAATTATGATATATGCTTCAACAGGGATGAAACTTGGAAACATTATGCTAAGCAAAATAAGCCAGACACAAGAGGATAAATATTGTATGGTTCCATTTATATAAGGTACCTAGAATAGGCAAATTTACTGAGACAAAAAGTAGAAGAGAAATTACTGGGGGTGCGGGAAGGAGAAAAGGGAGTTGTTCAATGGGTACAGAGTTTACATAGCGGGTGATGAACAAATTCTAGAGATGGAGAGTGGTAATAATTACACAGTATCATGAATGTACTTAATGACACTGAATTGTGCACTTAAAAATATTTAAATGCTAAATTTGTATTATGTATATTTTACCACAATTTAAAAATATGATTTAAAAATATCTATGTCAGGGTAGGATGGACAGTGAGAGGAAAGCTCAAGAGGGAGGGGATATATATGTATGTACTTACGACTGAGTCTCATCATTGTAGAGTAGAAACCAATACAACATGGTAAAGCAATCATCCTCCAGTTAAAAATAAATTTTAAAAAAAGAGAAGTAGCCACACTTTTGAAATATGAGTCAGCCTAAGGCAACATCTTTTTTCCTATGGATTTATTAATAAATTAGTAAGTTCAAAAATAATAAAATAAAAATCTTTTAAAATCTCTATGTCTATTTTTTTACTTAACAAATTAAGTCTGGATCTCTCAATTCTATATTTTGCTTAAAGTTTCCACATGCTTCTGACCTTAAATAGAATTCTGTTTCATCACTCAAGCTGCCCTGAAGGTAGTTCATTTTTACCCCAAGGCTAGCCAGAGACAGAAACCAATAATAAACAATAGCAGAGGTTTGTGGGTAAATATCTCTTTTGCTTCTCCACCTTGAAGACATGGAGGACAGAAGGGATTTGAGAGGAAAAGGGAAGAAAGATGTATATATAACCCGCTACTTGGGGCTGAGAAACGAAGGAGTCCTTCTAAGAGGCAAGATATGCCTGTGGCAGATGAGTAGGAAGGAGGGACATTCTTTGCAGAAATTTGAGGTGCATCTCCATTTTGGTGTGTCTTACCACAAGATTTTATCTATCCAAATGAGAAGTGTGTCAGTAAAGGCTGGTGTTAGCCTGAAGATTGAACAGCCATTGCGGCCTGAGTCTCTACACACAAAGGCTCTCTCCTCTTCTCCTCTGGATTCTGGGTCTTGCCTGACACTATTCTTACTTACTACTAATAATAAGCTAACATTTGTCCTGGGCTTACTTTGCCAGGCACTGCTGGAAGCATCTTATGTATATTGCGTGCATGCTCAGTCACTTTAGGCATATCCAACTCTTTGCAACCCCATGAACCGTAGCCTGACAGGCTCCTCTATCTGTAAGGTTTTTCAGGCAAGAATTGTTGCTATTTCCTCCTCAGGGGATCTTCCTGACCCAGGAATCGAACCCACATCTCCTGTGTCTCCTAAATTACAGATGGACTCTACCACTGAGCCACTGGGGAAGCCCCTTAAGTATTTATTTCATATAACTTTGACAAGTTGCCTGTGAAGTACATATACACCATTATTATTATTATTATTATTATTATTTCCACTTTACAGCTGAGGAAATTGGGGCAAGAAGTTTCAGTTCAGTTCACCCGCTCAGTTGTGTCCAACTATTTGCGACCCCATGGTCTGCAGCACGCCAGTCTTCCCTGTCCATCACCAACTTCCAGAGCTTGCTCAAACTCATGTCCATCAAGTCAGTGATACCATCCAACCATCTCATCCTCTGTCATCCCGTTCTCCTCCTGCCTTCAATCTTTCCCAGCACCAGGGTCTTTATCAATGAGTCAGTTCTTTGCATCAGGTGGCCAAAGTATTGGAGTTTCAGCTGCATTGCAAGAAGTTTAGATAATCTGTTTAAGGTCTCACAGAGAACAAGTGACAGAGTCGGGACTGGCACCCAGCCATTTGGGCCCCTCATGCTTAAGCACTACTTTGTGCTGCTTCTTAGATCCTGTGGAAAATTGTTTCCCCTGGGTATTATCTCAGTTTCCAACTGTGCTTAACTTTGAAATACTTTTAGCTAGTACCCTCTCTGCCATCATCATGGCTTTATTTGTTTTACAGAGGAATAAAAATATGTCTCTGCATGTATACAGTCAAGTAACTGTATACATGTTTATACATGTATACAAGTATACATACAAGTCAAGTAACTTTCTATTTTACAATTAACTAGGGTAATATTAACAGCTATTATAGAGAAGGCAATGGCACCCCACTCCAGTACTCTTGCCTGGAAAATTCCATGGACGGAGGAGCCTGGTAGGCTGCAGTCCATGGGGTCACTAACAGTCAGACACAACTGAGCAACTTCACTTTCACTTTTCTCTTTCATGCATTGGAGAAGGAAATGGCAACCCACTCCAGTGTTCTTGCCTGGAGAATCCCAGGGCCGGGGGAGCCTGATAGGCTGCCGTCTATGGGGTCACACAGAGTCGAACACGACTGAAGCGACTTAGCAGCAGCAGCAGCAGCAGCAGCAGCAGCAACAGCTATTATGGGGCTTCCCTGATAGCTCAGTTGGTAAAGAATCCACCTGAATGCAGGAGACCCCAGTTCGATTCCTGGGTCAGGAAGATCCGCTGGAGAAAGGACAGGCTACCCACTACAGTATTCTTGGGCTTCCTTTGTGGCTCAGCTGGTAAAGAATTTGCCTACAATGTGGGAGACCTGGGTTCAATCCCTGGGTTGGGAAGATCCCCTGGAGAAAGAAACGGCTATCCACTCCAGTATTCTGGCCTAGAGAATTCAATGGACTGTATAGTCCATGGGGTTGCAAAGAGTTGGACACGACTGAGCGACTTGCACTTTCACTGACGACTATTATGGATACAATCATGAAATCTTATTTCCCTAACCCAGTTGAATTCAGTAAGAATTAAGTCTGATTCTTACTAAAGTAAAGTATGAAATAGCTGTTCCCCATTAGATGATGAGGATCATAAACAGACTTCCATATTATGGTTCTGCTATCTTGGGAATTCATAGCGTCTAAGGATGCTCTTCTGGATAAAGCAGGAAAGAGAAAGAGCAGGGAGGCTCATCTGTTAGAGGTTCTTATGAGCCAGGGGCTTCCCTGGTGGTTCAGATGGTAAAGAATCCACGTGCAATGTAGGAGACCTTGCTTCAATCCCAGGGTCAGAAAGATCCCCTGGAGGAGGGCATGGCAACCCACTCCAGTATTCTTGCCTGGGAAATCCCATGGGCAGAGGAGCCTGGCAGGCTACAGTCCACGGCGTTGCAAAGAATCGGACATGACTGAGCAACTTTGACTCACTCACAGGCCAGGGTAGGAAATGACACACAGTGCATGAATGCACGTGCCACTGGCTACAGTTCAGTCACATGGCCGCACCTGACTGCAAAGGCGTCAGTGAGGGTGCCCAGGAGATGAGCACGAGGCAGTCTCTGCCATAACAGCCTTCCCACCCAACAATGCACTTGCACAATGTTTTCACAGCTCTCCTGAACCAGAGATTTGAGTAATCGCAAAGTGTCATAAACAGGTAGGATAAACCACCACCCAATGAAGATTATCCCCAATGATCCTCTGGATTGCACCTGTTATTAATGATGGCTATTACTTTTTTAAACTCAAAAGTTAAAAAAACCACAAGTAATGGACAACAGTTTGAAGCTTTCACTGATGGCTCCGAGAGAGAGGTACCAGCTAAGGTCTGATAATATAACAGCAGATGGATACCCGGCTATCAAAATTTTTGTGAAGTTTGTATTTTAATATTATTGTGGGAAAACATCACAATCTCAAGCAGCAGGAAATGTGGCTAGGATTTTAGCCCCTTTTCTGTTTAATTTATTCTTTAATAGTCTGATACAACTTGTAGGTTAACTGAATGCATGCTTACGTGCATTACATGCTTACAGATTAAAAGGGAAAGGTAATGAAGTCTCTCTAACAAAATTAGGAATGACCCCAAAAAGCAATTGTTCTGACAAATATCATGTGATATTGTTTTTATGTGGAATCTAAAAAATGGGTACAGGGGCTTTCCTGGCAGTCCAATGGTTAAGACTCTGGGCTTCCACTGCAGGGGGCAAAGGTTCGATCTCTGGTCAGGGAACTAAGATTCCATATACCACATGGTGTGTCCAAAAAAAACAAAAAAAAATCAAAATTCAAAATGTAATAATAATACATAAAAGGTACAGATGAACTCATCTATTGATATAAAACAGAAATAGAGTTATAGATATGGGAAACAAACTTGCAGTTACTGGGGATAGGAAGGGGAAGGATAAATTGGGAGATTGGGATTGACATATATACACTATTATATATAAAATAGAGAACTAATAAGGACCTACTGGGAACTCTACTCAACAGTCTATAATTGCCTATTTTGGAAAAGAATCTTAAAAAAGAATGAATACATGTATAGGCATAACATTCACTTTGCTGTCCCCCTAAAACCAACAAACATTGCAAATCAAGTAAATTACCAAAAAAAATTTTTTTAAGAAAAAGCAACTGGTCTGAGTGTCTATAATCAGAAGAAAATGTACTTATTCCCTCTAGTAAAATAATAGTTAAGCTGTAAGATAAGACATGACTTTTAAAACACATTAACATCTCATGATTTTTAAAGAAAAACCTCATTCCTTAAGAACCTGCATGATATATCTATAAATTGAGTTGGTACTTGCTATAAACATCTCTTGCAACTATGCCAAAAATATGCATGTATTTAAATAAAAACTGGAAATAGACATGCCTTATGATCCAGCAATCCCACTGCTGGGCATACACACTGAGAAAACCAGAAGGGAAAGAGACACGAGTACCCCAATGTTCATCGCAGCACTGTTTATAATAGCCAGGACATGGAAGCAACCTAGATGTCCATCAGCAGATGAATGGATAAGCAAGCTGTGGTACATATACACAATGGAGTATTATTCAGCCATTAAAAAGAATACATTTGAATCAGTTCTAATGAGGTGGATGAAACTGGAGCCTATTATACAGAGTGAAGTAAGCCAGAAAGAAAAACACCAATACAGTATACTAACGCATATATATGGAATTTAGAAAGATGGTAACAATAACCCTGTGTATGAGACAGCAAAAGAGACACTGATGTATAGAACAGTCTTATGGACTCTGTGGGAGAGGGAGAGGGTGGGAAGATTTGGGAGAATGGCATTGAAACATGTAAAATATCATGTATGAAATGAGATGCCAGTCCAGGTTTGATGCACGATACTGGATGCTTGGGGCTGGTGCACTGGGACGACCCAGAGGGATGGAATGGGGAGGGAGGAGGGAGGAGGGTTCAGGATGGGGAACACATGTATACCTGTGGCGGATTCATTTTGATATTTGGCAAATCTAATACAGTTATGTAAAGTTTAAAAATAAAATAAAATTAAAAAAAAAAAATTCAAAAAAAAAAAAAATAAATAAATAAATAAATAAGGACCAACAGGCAACATTCAAAAATGAAAAGAACACTATGTTCAGGGACTGAACATAGGGTGACTTACGAGTGACTTATTTCCCCTTTTCAAAATTTCCTCTAATATTTTTACACCCCATTACCAATAATGTTTGAATAATTTATTGCCAAAAAGGAAGAAAATTAATTCTTTCCTTTCCATAATACGACTGTGTAACAAGCCTTCCAATTTTCCAATGAGAAACAGTTACCATTTCTGCCTGGCTTGGCAGAGTTCTAAGGTGTAGGATTTTTTAAAAAAATTTTGTTCCCTGATAAATTAATTTTTTAAACAGCAAGAAAATAACCCTTTCCTAGAGGATATACACGCACTGGCCAGTCTTCTTGTAACACTGAGGATGCCCAAAGCCTGCTACCCTGACCAGCAGTTTCATTATTAAGAAGCAGAGAGGTGAAGGAACTCTTTGACTTAGAGAATATTTTATTGCCTGAAGCTCCAAAGAGATCCTTTCTTTACATATTCAGTGTTTAGTGTTCCCTATCACCTCAGTGGTTTACTGAGAACTCTTAGAAAATCTGCTTTGTATATTTAGGCAAAGGTTAGCCACGTCAGGGGCTTGGGGTATATGATGTGTTTTCTTATACACACTTCTGTCCCTGAAAATTACTTTTTTTCTACAAGGTCTTTTCAACTGCCTGAATGTCTCTGAGATTCTTAAGCTCATCACTGAGTATCAAAAATTGTCACTTGTATCCAAATCCACAATGTTTCAAGTTCATTAGAACATCTGTCTTTATGGCCACATCTGGTGCCACGGAGTCCTTGCCTCACCTAGCTGGATGTAACTTAATATCTGAGAAGACTTAGGGGCAATGGAAGCTTTTCAGAGGGTTCTCATCCTCCTTTTATTCAGTGAGGGCTCTCATCCTCATTTTATTCTGATGATCTGACCTGAGACATAGGCAGAGAATTGTCTAGTTCTCCATATCCTGGGTTCATAATCCAGCATTTTTTCCAACCACTCCTTTATGTATAAGAATGTTACCTATTAGCAGAAGATGATACTTAGAACAGAGAACTATGTCTTAGTTCTAGAAAACATAATGCAGAAGAAAAACTAGGAATTCAGACCTGACAACAGGTCAGGGAAATGTTTCTACTTCTTGTGGCAGACAGTTCTTCATGGTTATCTTTGTGTTCCTGTTCATCTTGTAACTGCTTTTATTCTGAAATATATGTTCAGATGAACAGTCTTAGAAGAGAGAGACTGTCTCCCTGCAGGACAGAGGGAAGATTTGTTTGCTGTGCAGGATGATAAAAGTATTTCCGTCCAGAGCAAAGTTTGCAGATTTGCAAGCAACATCCTTGTAAGGTTGGTTCTTAAGATTAATGGTCCCTCAGCTATGACACAAGCCCACTGTATACGCAGCATTCCTTTGGGCCTGCTTCTGCCCTGCCCAGGTGGAACATGGAGGGCAAGGGAAATGGATGAGAAGATGAAGATCACGCCGCCTACTGTGCCATGAGTAATGAAGTCCTTTGTTTTGGACCCAGGAAGTTCCTATCTTTTTCCAATATCCAGGAAACTGAAGGACTAATCTCCTAGCTTGAAAGTAGGTTAAAATCATAAGCCCTTCACAATGCTTGACTCTTCTAACAAGAGTTAGCCCACTGTTAAGATGAGGGTTCCCCTTAACCACAGTAGAAGGAGAATTTTTATTTCACAGGCAAAACAAATAGGTCTATATGACTAAGTATGCTAAGTACTAAAGTGCGCATTCCACTCACATGGCAATGGCACCCCACTCCAGTGCTCTTGCCTGGAGAATCCCATGGACGGAGGAGCCTGGTAGGCTGCGGTCCATGGGGTCACTAGGAGTCAGACACGACTGAAGCGACTTAGCAGCAGCAGCAGCAGCACTTATCTCTGATGACTTGCCATATTAAACATCCCCTACACTTACCAGAAGACATAATTAATATCAGCTTCACCCAGACTCATTAATAGTGCTCCCTGAGTATCTTTAGCAAATCTACTGCCAGCATAAATACCAGCCATGGGAACTGGCCACACATTTTTTTTCTTTTTAATTTATTTTTTTATTGAAGGATAATTGCTTTACAGAATTTTGTTGTTTTCTGTCAAACCTCAACATGAATCAGCCACAGGTATACATATATCCCCTCCCTTTTGAACCTCCCTCCCATCTCCCTCCCCATCCCACCCCTCTACATTGATACAATGCCTCTGTTTGAGTTTCCTGAGCCATACAGCAAATTCCCGTTGGCTATCTATTTTACATATGGTAATGTAAGTTTCCATGTTACTCTTTCAATATATCTCACCCTCTCCTCCCCTCTCCCCATGTCCATAAGTCTATTCTCTATGTCTGTTTCTCCATTGCTGCCCTGTAAATAACTTCTTCAGTACCGTTTTTCTAGATTCCATATATGTGCGTTAGAACATGATATTTATCTTTCTCTTTTTAATTCACTTCACTCTGTATAATAGGTTCTAGGTTCATCCACCTCATCAGAACTGACTCAGATGTGTTCCTTTTATGGCTGAGTAATATCCCAGTGTGTATATGTACCACAACTTCTTTATCCATTCATCTGTCAGTGGACATCTAGGTGGCTTCCATGTTCTAGCTATTGTAAATAGTGCTGCAATGAACAATGGGATACATGTGTCTTTTTCAATTTTGGTTTCTTCAGGGTATATGCCTAGGAGTGAGATTGCTGGGTCATATGATGGTTTTATTCCCAGTTTTTTAAGAAATCTCCATACTGTCTTCCATAGTGGCTGTATCAATTTACATTCACACCAACAGTGCAAGAGCGTTCCCTTTCTCCGCACCCTCTCCAGCATTTATTGTTTTGTAGACTTTTTGATGATGGCCATTCTGACTGGTGTGAGGTGATATCTCATTGTGGTTTTGATTTTCATTTCTCTAATAATGAGAGATGCTGAGCAACTTTTCATGTGTTTGTTAGCCATCTGTATGTCTTCTTTGGAGAAATATCTGTTTAGGTCTTTTTTCCACTTTTTTATTGGGTTGCTTGTTTTTCTGATATTGAGTTGTATGAGCTGTTGTATATTTTGGAAATTAATCCTTTGTCAGTTGTTTCATTTGAGATTATTTTCTCCCATTTTGAGGGTTGCCTTTTCACCTTGCTTATAGTTTCCTCGAGGAGCCTGATAGGCTGCAGTCCATGGGGTTGTGAAGAGTCAGACACAAGTGAGCGACTTCACTTTCACTTTTCACTTTCATTCACTGAAGAAGGAAATGGCAACCCACTCCAGTATTCTTGCCTGGAGAATCCCAGGGACAGCGGAGCCTGGTGGGCTGCCGTCTATGGGATCGCACAGAGTTGGACATGACTGAAGCAACTTAGCAGCAGCAGCAGCAGCTGTGTAAAAGCTTTTAACTTTAATCAGGTCCTACTTGTTTACTTTTGTTTTTATTTCCCTTACTCTAGGAGGTGGGTCCTAGAGGATCTGGCTTTGATTTATGTCATCAAGTGTTCTGCTTATGTTTTCCTCTAAGAGTGTTATAGTTTCTGGTCTTAACATTTAGGTCTTTAATCCATTTTGAGTTTATCTTTGTGTATGGTCTTAGGAAGTGTTCTAATTTCTTCTTTTACATGTAGCTGTCCAGTTTTCCCAGCACCATTTATTGAAGAGGCTGTCTTTGCCCCATTGTATATTCTTGCCTTCTTTGTCAAAAATAAGATATCCATAGGTGCATGGGTTTATTTCTGAGTTTTCAAACTTGTTCCATTGGTCTATATTTCTGGTTTTGTGCCAGTACCATACTGTCTTGATGACTGTAGCTTTGCAGTATAATCTGAAGTCAGGAAGGTTGATTCCTCCTGCGCTATTCTTCTTTCCTAAGACTGCTTTGACTATTCAGGATCTTTTGTGTTTCCATTTAAATTTTTAAATTTTTTGTTCTAGTTCCTTGAAAAATGCCATTGGTAATTTGATAGGGATCACACTGAATCTGTAGATTGCATTTGGTAGTATACTCATTGAGTATACTAATACTCAATGAGTATACAATATTGATTCTTCCTACCCAGGAACATGGAATATCTCTCCATCTGTTTATGTCATCTTTGATTTCTTTCATCAGTGTTTTATAATTTTCTGTGTACAGTTCTTTTGTCTCCTTAGGTAAGTTTATTCCTAGATATTTAATTATTTTTGTTGAAATGGTAGATGGGATTGATTCCTTAATTTCTCTTTCTGATTTTTTATTGCTATTACCTAGAAACACCCAGTTGTGGATGTGACTGGTGATAGAAACAAAGTCCAATGTAAAGAGCAATATTGTAAAGAGCAGTATTGCATAGGAACCTGGAATGTTAGGTCACTGATTTAGGGCAAATTCAGTTTACCTCAGTTCAGTCACTTAGTTGTGTCTGATTCCTTGCCATCCCATGGAATGAGCATGCCAGGCCTCCCTGCCCATCAACAATGCCTGGAGTTTACTCAAACTCATATCCATTGAGTTGGTTATGCCATCCAAATATCTCATTCTCTGTTGTACCCTTGTCATTCTGCCTTCAATCTTTCCCAGCATCAGGCTCTTTTCAAATGAGTCAACTCTTCGCATCAGGTGGCCAAAGTATTGGAGTTTCAGCTTCAACATCAGTCCTTCCAATGAATATTCAGGACTGATTTACTTTAGGATGGACTGGTTGGATCTCCTGCAGCCCAAGGCACTATCAAGAGTCTTCTCCAACACCACAGTTCAAAAGCATCAATTCTTCAGCGCCCAGATTTCTTTATAGTCCAACGCTCACATCCACATGTGACTACTGGAAAAACCATAGCCTTGACTAGACAGACCTTTGTTGGCAAAGTAACATCTCTGCTTTTTAATATGTTGCCTAGGTTGGTCATAACTTTCCTTCCAAGGAGTAAGCGTCTTTTAATTTCATGGCTGCAGCCACCATCCGCAGTGATTTTGGAGCCCCCAAAAATAAAGTCTGACACTGTTTCCACTGTTTCCCCATCTATTTCCCATGAAGTGATGGGACCAGATGCCATGATCTTAGTTTTCTGAATGTTGAGCTTTAAGCCAACTTTTTCACTCGCCTCTTTCACTTTCATCAAGAGGCTCTTTAGTTCTTCTTTGCTTTCTGTCATAAGAGTGGTGTCATCTGTGTATCTGAGGTTATTGGTATTTCTCTTGGCAATCTTGATTCCAGCTTGTGTTTCACCCAGCCCAGCGTTTCTCAGGATGTACTCTGCATATAAGTTAAATAAGAAGGGTGACAATATACAGCCTTGATGTACTCCTTTCCCAGTTTGGAAACAGTCTGTTGTTCCATGTCCAGTTCTAACTGTTGCTGCCTGAGCTGCATACATTCTCAAGAGGCAGGTGGTCTAGTATTCCCATCTCTTGAAGAATTTTCCACAGTTTATTGTGATTCACACAAAAGCTGTGGCATAGTCAATACAGCAAAAATAGATGTTTTTCTGGAACTCTCTTGCTTTTTCAATGATCCAGTGGATGTTGGCAATTTGATCTCTGGTTCTTCTGCCTTTTCTAAACCAGCTTGAATATCTGGAGGTTCACAGTTCATGTACTGTTGAAGCCTGGCTCAGAGAATTTTGATCATTACTTTACTAGCATGTGAGATGAGTGCAACTGTACAGTAGCTTGAGCATTCTTTGGCATTGCCTTTCTTTGGGATTGGAATGAAAACGGATCTTTTCCAGTCCTGTGGCCACTGCTGAGTTTTCCAAATGTGCTGGCATATTGCGTGAAGCACTTTCACAGCATCATCTTTTAGGATTTGAAATGGCTCAACTGGAATTCCATCACCTCCACTAGCTTTGCTCATACTGATGCTTCCTAAGGCCCACTTGACTTCTCATTCCAGGATGTCTGGCTCTAGGTGAGTGATCACACCATCGTGATTATCTGGGTCTTGAAGATCTTTTTTGTATAGTTCTTCTGTGTATTCTTGCCACCTCTTCTTAATATTCTGCTTCTGTTAGGTCCATACCATTTCTGTCCTTTATTGTGCCCTTCTTTGCATGAAATATTCCCTTGGTATCTCTAATTTTCTTGAAGAAATATCATGGTCAAACAGGAGATGGCAAGAGTGAATGTTGACATTTTAGAAATCAGTGAACTAAAATGGACTGGAATGGGTGAATTTAACTCAGATGACCATTATATCTACTGCTGTGGGCAAGAATCCCTTAGAAGAAATGGAGTAGCCATCATGGTCAACAAAAAGTCTGAAATGTAGTACTTAGATGCAATCTCAAAAACAACAGAAAGATGTCTCTTCATTTCCAAGGCAAACCATTCAATATCACAGTAGTCCAAGTCTATGCCCCAACCAGTAATGCTGAAGAAGCTGAAACTTAACAGCTCTATGGAGACCTACAAGACCTTCTAAACTAACACCCAAAAAAGATGTCCTGCTCATTATAGGGGACTGGAATGCAAAACTAAGAAGTTAAGAAACACATGGAGTAACAGGCACATTTAGCCTTGGAGTGCAGAATGAAACAGGGCAAAAGCTAATAGAGTTCTGCCGAGAGAACGCACTGGTCATAAAAAACACCCTCTTCCAATAACACAAGAGAAGACTCTATATATGGACATCACCACATGGTCAATACTGCAATCAGATTGATTATATTCTTTGCAGACAAAGATGGAGAAGTTCTATACAGTCAGCAAAAACAAGACCAGGAGCTGACTGTGGCTCAGATCATGAACTCCTTATTGCCAAATTCAGACTTAAATTGAAGAATGTAGGGGAAACCACTAGACCATTCGGGTATGACCTAAATCAAATCCCTATGATTATACAGTGGAAGTGAGAAATAGATTTAAGGGATTAGATCTGATAAACAGAGTGCCTGATGAACTATGGACAGAGGTTCATGACTTGTACAGGAGACAGGGATTGAGACAATCCCCAAGAAAAAGAAATGCAAAAAAGCAAAATGGCTGTCTGCGGAGGCCTTACAAATAACTGTGAAAAGAATAGATATGAAAAACAAAGGAGAAATGAAAAGATACACCAATTTGAAAGCAGAGTTCAAAATAATAGCAAGGAGAGATAAGAAAGCCTTCTTAGTGATCAGTGCAAAGAAATAGAGGGAAAAAATAGAATGGGAAAGGCTGGAGATTGCTTCAAGAATATTAGAGATACCAAAGGAATATTTCATGCAAAGAAGGGCACAATAAAGGACAGAAATGGTATGGACCTAACAGAAGCAGAAGATATTAAGAAGAGGTGGCAAGAATACACAGAAGAACTATACAAAAAAGATCTTCAAGACCCAGATAATCACGATGGTGTGATCACTCACCTAGAGCCAGACATCCTGGAATGGGAAGTCAAGTGGGCCTCAGGAAGCATCAGTATGAACAAACCTAGTGGAGGTGATGGAATTCCAGTTGAGCCATTTCAAATCCTGAAGGATAATGCTGTGAAAGTGCTTCACGCAATATGCCAGCACATTTGGAAAACTCAGCAGTGGCCACAGGACTGGAAAAGGTCCGTTTTCATTCCAATCCCAAAGAAAGGCAATGCCAAAGAATGCTCAAACTACTGTACAGTTGCACTCATCTCACATGCTAGTAAAGTAATGATCAAAATTCTCTGAGCCAGGCTTCAACAGTACATGAACTGTGAACCTCCAGATGTTCAAGCTGGTTTAGAAAAGGCAGAAGAACCAGAGATCAAATTGCCAACATCCACTGGATCATTGAAAAAGCAAGAGAGTCCAGAAAAGCATCTACTGCTTTATTGACTATGTCTAAGCCTTTGACTGTGTCGATCACAACAAACTGGCGATCACAAACAAATTCTTCAAGAGATGGGAATACCAGACCACCTGACCTGCCTCTTGAGAATGTATGCAGCTCAGGCAGCAACAATTAGAACTGGACATGGAACAACAGACTGTCGATCACAACAAATTCTTCAAGAGATGGGAATACCAGACCACCTGACCTGCCTCTTGAGAATGTATGCAGCTCAGGCAGCAACAGTTAGAACTGGACATGGAACAACAGACTGTTTCCAAACTGGGAAAGGAGTACATCAAGGCTGTATATTGTCACCCTTCTTATTTAACTTATATGCAGAGTACATCCTGAGAAACGCTGGGCTGGGTGAAACACAAGCTGGAATCAAGATTGCCAAGAGAAATATCAATAACCTCAGATACACAGATGACACCACTCTTACGATAGAAAGCAAAGAAGAACTAAAGAGCCTCTTGATGAAAGTGAAAGAGGCGAGTGAAAAAGTTGGCTTAAAGCTCAACATTCAGAAAACTAAGATCATGGCATCTGGTCCCATCACTTCATGGGAAATAGATGGGGAAACAGTGGAAACAGTGTCAGACTTTATTTTGGGGGGGCTCCAAAATCACTGCGGATGGTGGCTGCAGCCATGAAATTAAAAGACGCTTACTCCTTGGAAGGAAAGTTATGACCAACCTAGGCAACATATTAAAAAGCAGAGATGTTACTTTGCCAACAAAGGTCTGTCTAGTCAAGGCTATGGTTTTTCCAGTAGTCACATGTGGATGTGAGCGTTGGACTATAAAGAAATCTGGGCGCTGAAGAATTGATGCTTTTGAACTGTGGTGTTGGAGAAGACTCTTGATAGTGCCTTGGGCTGCAGGAGATCCAACCAGTCCATCCTAAAGTAAATCAGTCCTGAATATTCATTGGAAGGACTGATGTTGAAGCTGAAACTCCAATACTTTGGCCACCTGATGCGAAGAGTTGACTCATTTGAAAAGAGCCTGATGCTGGGAAAGATTGAAGGTGGGAGAAGAAGGGGATGACAGAGAATGAGATAGTTGGATGATATAACCAACTCAAGGGACATGAGTGAGTAAACCCCAGGATTTGGTTTTGGACAGGGAGGCCTGGCATGCTGAGTCCATGGGGTTGCAAAGAGTCGGACACAACTGAGCATCTCAACTGAACTGAGTACATTGAAATGCTAGTGATTTCTGTGTATTGATTTTGTATCCTGCAACTTTGCTAAATTCACTCATTAGCTGTAGTAATTTTCTGATACTATCTTTAGGTTTTCCTATGTACAATATCATGCCATCTGCAAACAGTGAGGGCTTTACTTCTTTTCCTATCTGGACTCCTTTTATTTCTTTTTCTCCTCTGATTGCTGAAGCTAGAACTTCTAGAACTATGTTGAATCATAGTGGTGGAAGTGAACACCATTGTCTTATTCTTGATCTTAGGGGGAATGCTTTCAGTTTTTCCCTTTAAGAATAATGTTTGCTGTAGGCTTATCATATATGGGCTTTATTATGTTGAGATAAGTTCCTTCTATGCCCATTTTTTGAAGAGTTTTAATCATAAATGGGTGCTGAATTTTGTCAAAGGCTTTTTCTGCATCTGTTGAGATGATCATATGGTTTTTATCTTTCAATTTGTTAATATGGTGTATCACATTGATTGATTTGCCATAACTGACGAATCCTTGCATCCCTGGAATAAACCCAACTTGATTGTGGTGTATGAGCTTTTTGATGTGTTGCTGAATTCTGTTTGCTACAATTTTGTTGAGAATTTTTGCATCTATGTTCATCAGTGATATTGCCCTGTGGTTTTCTTTTTTTGCATTGTTTTTGTCTGGTTTTGGTATCAGGGTGATGGTGGCCTCGTAGAATGAGTTTGGAAGTGTTTCTTCCTCTGAGGTTTTTTGAAAGAATTTTAGAAGTACAGGCATTAGCTCTTCCCTAAATGTTTGATAGAATTCTCCTGTGAAGCCATCTCGTCCTGGGCTTTTGTTTTCTGGGAGATTTTTTTATCACAGCTTCAATTTCACTGCTTGCATTGGATTGCTCATAATTTCTATTTCTTCCTGGTTCAGTTTTGGAAGATTGAACTTAAGAATCTGTCCATTTTTTCCAGGTTATCAATTTTATTATCATACAGTTGTTCATAATAGTCTCTTACAATCCTTTGTGTTCTGCATTGTCTGTTGTAACCTCTCCTTTTTAATTTCTAATTTTGATTTGATTCTTCTCTTTTTTTTTTTTTATGAGTCTGGCTAAAGTTTTGTCAATTTTGTTTATCTTCTCAAAGAACCAGCTTTTAGTTTTATTAATCTTTACTATTGTTTCTTTCATTTCTTTTTCATTTATTTCTGCTCAGATCTTTGTGATTTCTTTCCTTCTACTAATTTCAGAGATTTTTTTGTGCTTTTCCCAGTTGTTTTAGGTGTACAGTTAGGTTGTCTATTCGATGTTTTTCTTGTTTCTTGGGGTAGGATTGTATTGCTATAAACTTCCCTCTTAGAACTGCTTTTGCTGCATCCCATAGGTTTTTGAGTTGTCATGTTTTCACTGTCATTTGTTTCTAGAAATTTTTTTATTTCCCTTTTGATTTCTTCAGTAACCTGTTGGTTATTTGGAAACGTGTTGTTTAATCTCCATGTGTTTGTGTTTCTT
Organism: Bubalus kerabau; assembly: GCF_029407905.1. Taxonomy (NCBI): domain Eukaryota; kingdom Metazoa; phylum Chordata; class Mammalia; order Artiodactyla; family Bovidae; genus Bubalus; species Bubalus kerabau. The sequence goes on from NC_073634.1 coordinate 46,270,067, forward strand.
ACAATATTTTTTCTTGTAATTGATATCTAGTCTCATAGTGTTGTGGTCAGAGAAGATGCTTGATATGATTTCAATTTTCTTAAATTTACTGAGGTTTGACTTGTGACCTAAGATGTGGTCTATCCTGGAGAATGTTCCATGTGCACTTGAGAAGAAGGTGTATTCTTCTGCATTTGGACGAAATGTCCTGAAGACATCAATGAGATCCATCTCATCTAACGTATCATTCAAAACTTGTGTTTTCCTTATTAATTTTCTGTTTTGATGATCTGTCCATTGGTGTGAGTGGGGTATTAAATTCTCCTACTATTATTGTGTTACTGTCAATTTCTCCTTTTCTGTCTGTTAGTGTTTGTCTTATGTATTGAGGTGCTCCTATGTTGGGTGCATAGATATTTACAATTGTTATATCTTCCTCTTGGATTGACCCCTTGATCATTATGTAGTGTCCTTCCTTATTTCTTGTAATCTTCTTTATTTTATGGTCTGTTTTGTCTGATATGAGGATTGCTACTCCAACTTTCTTTTGCTTCCCATTTGCATGGGATATATTTTTTCATCTTCTCACTTTCAGTGTATACGTGTCTGTAGGTCTGAAGTGGGTTTCTTGTAGACAGCAATATATTTGGGTCTTGTTTTTGTATCCATTCAGCCAATCTGTGTCTTTTGGTTGGAGCATTTAATTCATTTAAAGTAATTATTGATATATATGTTCCTATTGTCATTTTCTTAACTGTTTGGGGTTGATTTCATAGACCCTTTTTCTTCTGTTGTATTTCTTGACTGTATAAGTCCCTTTAACATTTGTTGTAAAGCTGGTTTGATGGTACTGAATTCTCTTTACTTTTGCTTGTCTGAAAACTTCTTATTTCCACTAATTTTGAATGAGATCTTTGTCGGGTACAGTAATCTTGGGTGTAGATTTTTCCCTTTCAGTATTTTAAATATATTCTGCCATTCCCTTCTTGCCTGCAGAGTTCCTGCTGAAAGATCAGCTGTTACGCATATGGGGCTTCCCTTGTGTGTTACTTGTTGCTTCTCCCTTGCTGCTTTTAATATTCTTTCTTTGTGTTTAATCTTTGTTAGTTTGATTAGTATGTGTTTTGGCATGTTTCTTCTTGGGTTTATCCCGTTTGGGACTCTTTGTGCCTCTTGGACTTGACTGACTATTTCCTTTTCCACGTTGGGGAAATTTTCAACTATAATCTCTTCAAAAATTTTCTCATACCCTTTCTTTTTCTCTTCTTCTTCTGGGACCCCTATAATTCAAATGTTGATGCATTTGATATTGTCCCAGAGGTCTCTGAGACTATCCTCAGTTCTTTTCATTCTTTTTACTTTATTCTGGTCTTCAGAAGTTATTTCCACCATTTTATCTTTCAGCTCACTGATTCGTTCTTCTGCTTCAGCTATCCTGCTATTGATTCCTTCTAGAGTATTTTTTAATTTCAGTAATTGTGTTGTCTCTGTATGTTTATTCTTTAATTCTTCTAGGTCTTTGTTAATTGATTCTTGCATTTTCTTGCATTTTGTTTTCAAGGTTTTTGATCATCTTTACTATCATTTTTCTGAATTCTTTTTCAGGGAGTTTGCCTGTTTCGTCTTCATTTATTTGGACTTCTGTGTTTCTAGTTTGTTCCTTCATTTTGTAGTATTTCTCTGCCTTTTCATTATTTTTGTTTTTAACCTACTGTGTTTGAGGTCTCCTTTTCCCGGGCTTCAAGGCTGAATTCTTTCTTCCTTTTGGTTTCTGTCCTCCTAAGGTTGGTCCAATGGTTTGTGTAAGTTTCATATAGGGTGAGATTTGTGCTGAGTTTTTCTTTGCTTATCTGTTTTTCCTCTGGCAGGCAAGGCTGAGTGAGGTGGTAATCCTGTCTGCTGATGATTGGGTTTGTCATTTTGTTTTGTTTGTTGTCTAGATGAGGCATCCTGCACAGGGTGCTTGGGTGATGCTGGGTCTTGTATTCAAGTGGTTTCCTTTGTGTGAGTTCTCACTATTTGATACTCCTTAGGGTTAGTTCTCTGGTAGTCTAGGGTCTTGGAGTCAGTGCTCACACTCCAAAGGCTCAGGGTTTGATCTCTGGTCAGGATCAAAGATTCCACAAGTGGTTTGTTATAGCATTAAATGAGATTAAAAAAAATATCCAAAAACAAGAAACCAAAGATGAACCCCAAACAAATGGCAGTTATAAAATCAGGCAAATAATAATTAAAATAATGGAATATACACATATACATATACTCCCATGAGCAAAGTCAAAACACTCCAACAAAAATGAAGAAAATAGATTGACCCAGCAAACAAAGGAAATCAAAAATTATATTTACCAGTTAAGAACAAAAGTAACTAAAGCACAAAGTGGAAAACAAAACTAAAGCAAGGTGCCAAGTGGGGAATAAAGCAATGAAAACAAAACCAACAAATATGTTGAGAGGAAAGGAAAGAAAGAAAAAATAGATATGCAAAGTTAAATAGAGGTAGATGAAGATTTATATACATTAAAGATTAACTGCAAGGGGAAAAGAACAGTAGGAAAAGCAAACAAAGAATAAATGTAGAAAAATATAATAGGTTTTAAAAAATTAAAAGTTAAAACTATAAAAAAGAGAAAAGAAAAAAATGGAAGAAGAAAGGAAAAAAAAAAAAAAAAAAAAACGGAAAACTCCACAGAACTGCAAAAGCTCAACATAGATGCAGAGGTTTATAACAACAATAAAAAGTGTGACTGAATATACAATATACATATATACCCATAAGCAAAATCAAAACAGTCCAACAAAAATAAAGTACAACAGATTGACCTGGTGAACAAAGGAAACCAAAAATTATATCTACCAGAATAAAACTAACCAAAGCACAAACTGGAAAACAAAACTAAAGCAAGGTACCAACTGGGGAATAAAACAAAGAAAATAAAGCTAACAAATATGTTGACAGGCAAGGAAAGAAAGAAAAGAAAGAAAGAATAGATATGCAAAGCTAAATAGAGGTAGATGAAGAAGATTTATATACATTAGTGATTAACTGCAAGGGGAAAAGAAGAGTAGGAAAAGCAAACAAAGGAATAAATGTAGAAAAATAATAATAGGTTTAAAAAATTTAAATTTAAAAAAGAGAAAAAAAAAAAAAAAGGAAAACTCCCCAGAACTGCAAAAGCCCAACATAGAGGCGAAGGTTTATAACAACAATAAAAAATGTGACTGAGAAAAAAAAAAAGAAAAAAAAAAAGCTCAAAAGCTTAATTAGATTTCATAGTGCCAATAAAATCAACAACTACAACAGAGGGGAAGAAAAGGGGGGAGGGGAGAGAAAAAAAATCCAAAAGAATCTACAGAACAAGTCAAAACATCAGAAAAATAAATGTTTTTCTTGAGTCACTGCTGTCAGAGTCCTTTCCCTCGCTGGGAGTTACAGTCCACCTCACCTCCCTAGGATGTCCTCCAATACTGTGCTGGTCTCTGGACCTGTAATCGGGGCAGCTCAGATTCTAATCTGGTCCTACTCCTCTGTGTTCTTGCCTCCTATGTCCACAGCTGTCAAAACTAGTGCATTTTCTTTTGCGGGGGCTCTCAATGATCTTTTATATATTCCATAGACACAGAGTCTGCCTAGTTGATCGTGTGGATTTAATCTGCAGCTTGCACAGCTGTTGGAAAGGTTTTGGTTCTTCTTCCTTAGTCACACTGCCCCCTGGGTTTCAATTGTGATTTTATTTCCACTTCTGCATGTGGGTCGTCCACTGGGGTTTGCTCCTGAGGCTGCCCTGGAGGACTTGGGTTTGCCCCTGTGAGGGCCAGGAGTGGAGGTGGTGCAGCTGCTTGGGTTGGAGGGGTTCTGGCACCACCAGGTACTCAGGGGGGTTGGCAGCTAGGGCAGCAGGAAATATGGTGCTCTACAAGAATATGGCAATCAGTATTGGCCAATACACTCCAGTATTCTTGCCTGGAGAACTCCCCTCTGTGACAGAGAAGCCTGGCAGGCCACAGTCTACGGGGTCACAAAGAGTCAGACACTACCAAAGTGACCCTGTGCACATAGACGCAGGACTATTTTTGCCTGTGACAACTCTGCCCCAGTGAAAGTTGAGCATGAAGGTGGCGCAGCTGCTTGGCTTGCAGGGACCCTGGTGGCATCAAGTATGCAAGGACACGGACTGCCTCTGCCACAGGAGTTATGGCCCTATCAGAGTCTTTTTTCAAGACTCTTGTAGCTGGCAATCAGAAGGCCTCTTTGGCCAGTCTTTCTCTGTAGCTCCACCCGTTTCAGGCACTTAGAGGGCTCCCTTGCTTGGGGTCCTTCTTGGACCCCAAGTGCTTGGGGTTCAGCACGTCAGGCACATAGAGGTCCCCCCTGGCTGGGGTCCTGCTTTGTAGATTGGCCCATCAGGCACTTAAAGGAGCACCCTGGGTGGGGTCCTACTCTGTAGTTCAGTGTGTCAGGAGTTTGATGGGCGGGCCAGCCTCTCTATTGTTCAGCTGCAATGCTGACTTGTGGGGGGAGAGAGGCTATGGTGATGGCTCCACCCCCTACACATGACTCAGCAGTATCGCCTTGCTTCCATGGCTGCCCAGCTTTCCTCCACAGGCATTTCCCACCACAATCTCTTCCCTCACCTCCCTTTGATCCGTCTCTCCGTGGTCAATAGCAGCCCTTGCCCTGGGATTGCTCCACAGTCCCTAAACTCCAGCTCCCAGCCGCTGCACCTTTCAGGGGATCTACGTCCCTCTCCAGGCTATGTATGGCTGAGGCAAGGACTGTCTGATTCTCATTCCATTTAGGCTGCCACAGATCAGCTGTTTCCCTCTCAGTCTTAAATGTTTCTCCTCTGACTCAGACAATTGCCCCAGTGTGGGAATCAGACCCCTGCTTCAGTTCCCCCACCCACTGAGGGCAGGTCCAGTCCTACTAACACTCCTGTTTTTCCCCCTAATTCCTTCATCCTACAGAGTTTTGCGTGGGTCTATATATTCTTTTCTGCTGGTCAGGTACTCCTGTCCTCTCTCAGCTGGTGTTCTCCATGCACTTCTATGTCTGAAGGTGTATTCTTGATGTATCCGTGCAGAGAGATGTACTCCACGTCCAACTACAACTCCGCCGTCTTATTCTCTCCACATTTATTTTTGAAAGTAGCTTTACCAGAGAGGAGCTAGTCCCATTCTCATGGAGCAGATCAGGGTTCCTTCAGGAAAAGATGGTACTACAGAAAATGAAAGCTGAGATATTGAACTGCTGCTAAGTCGCTTCAGTCGTGTCCGACTCTGCAACCCCATAGATGGCAGCCTTAAATCGAATAACCCTCAACTGGAAAACAATACAAGACCTAAAAGCCATCCACAGATATCTGAGTTATAAAATGGACCATTAATACCATGCTAGTCACCCCTAGGAACTTCCTGTAGCTTTAAAAAAGAAAAATCAATTAATTTCTATGTAAAGTTTTAATCTTTTTCTAAGAATGCAAAAAACTAAAGGAAACAGAAACAAGAATCCAGCCATCTCCAAAAGTAACAGATTTACGATACTTAGACTTGTGTTAGATAAATTTGATCTCCACAGAACACCCAAGATGTATATGCATATTATTTATGTATATATATGTTAATATTTGGAGAACGCAATGGCAACCCACTCCAGTACTCTTGCCTAAAAAATCCCATGGACGGAGGAGCCTGATAGGCTGCAGTCCATGCGGTCGCTAGGAGTCAGACACAACTGAGCGACTTCACTTTCACTTTTCACTTTCATGCATTGGAGGAGGAAATGGCAACTCACTCCAGTGTTCTTGCCCGGAGAATCCCAGGGACGGGGGAGCCTGGTGGGCTGCCATCTATGGGGTCGCACAGAGTCGGACACGACTGCAATGACTTAGCAGCAGCATGTTAATATTTGACTATTAATGATAATCCAGGGGATAGTTTAAGAGAGAAATTTATTTCCAGTATCTATGCTTTGTCTTTCATGCTAATACAATTCAAGATTGTTCTAAAGATGTATGCTGTTGCTGCTGCTGCTAAGTCACTTCAGTTGTGTCCGACTCTGTGAGACCCCATAGATGGCAGCCCACCAGGCTCCCCCATCCCTGGGATTCTCCGAGCAAGAACACTGGAGTAGGTTGCCATTTCCTTCTCCAATGCAGGAAAGTGAAAGTGAAGTAGCTCAGTCATGTCCGACTGCTAGCGACCCCATGGACTGCAACCCACCAGGCTCCTCCGTCCATGGGATTTTCCAGGCAAGAGTACTGGAGTGGGGTGCCATTGCCTTCTCAGTCTAAAGATGTATAATTACATTAAATCATATATTTATAAGACATTATTCTCAAGTAATCCCATGTAAGTTTCCTCTGTAAGTTAAGAAAAAAAGCAGGTCTAACAACTTACAGTTTGTACTTTACTCTCTTGTTTTCTGCTAAAATGATGGAACTTTATAGTATTATCATTTGTTACCCACGAGAAGTTCTTTAATATCTTTTAGAAGAGGGGCCAGTATTCTAAAGATAACTTTTTAAATGGACATTAAATTCAACCCAAAATGAAATTTCTAAACTTGTTATTTCCTCTCCTTTTTCATAAATATCCCCAAGGGATCAAACCCATTCGTAATATTAAAAGTTCACATTATAATCACACTGCCATGCTGAAATGTGTTTTTAACTTATATTTGCAAAGATAAACAGATTTTAAAAGACACTGTTATGAGTATGGGAAAACAGACACTATCATATTTTGCTTATTAGGAGAACAAATTGATGCAACCTCTATACAGAACAATAAAGCAATATATGAGAATTTTAAATACAGAAATTCTTTGGCCCAGAAGTTGAACTTTTAGGAACTTATGTATATAAGTTTCTATCTATCTATGTAATATCCAGGGCATATAAGAAATTGGATATGGTAGTTGAATCTCTAGAGAAGAATAGAAGTAGAGTGACTAGAAGAGGGGAAGGAAGGCATACTATTTGTTCTTTGAAGTGTTGTACTATGTGAATCTATGAACTGTTTGAAAAAATAAGTGTTTAAAATGTTTAAAAATTCCTTAAATTACCTTTCTCATATTTGCATGTGGAAATACAGAAATATTTACCCTTCCTATCTCTTTAAATAGGTTCAGATTTGCTTTCTATATTTATCAAGTTTTGCATGTCACAGGGGACTTAAAGTGAAGGGAAAGGGGAACTTCTATGGTTTCTCACTCTAGAATCAGCCCTAGGCAAAAGAGAGCAAAGCTGCTATATCGGTTCTCATGTGCCCTTTGTCTCTGGCTCTTTCTAACATCTTCCTCTTCACAAAAACTAAGGACCCAGAGGGCATGTGATTTTCCAAGGCCACCTACATAGGACAGTAGAAATCAAAATAAGAACGTGTGATTCTGAATGTCACACTTTGGTTTACTTAACCCCAGCTGATTGTGATGTGTGTATAGGAATGTGCTCTTATTTGACCATGTATTCCTCACAGAGAATTAGTAAGTTCTTCTGACTGTGAATAATTGGAGGCATAGTCTGAGGCTGTCATGATCCTGGATAACTTCTTTCCTTCTTTTGAGGAGAGAGGGGTCGTAGAATGTGTTGTCTGTTTCTTGGGCATCTCAATAGGCCTGTAGGTCAGCAAAGAAATTTCTCAGACTTCTGCAGTTTCCTTGAGTCTGATTACTAGGACAGTTTCCTGCTCCTATAGCTGCTTCTACAGACTCAGTGAATCAACCCTTATAACAGTTCTCCTCTTCTCCCTACATCTAGACCTTACCATCTTTGTCAAAGCTTGCTCTTTCAAGTGTCCCTCTTCATGCTACATCTGCATTCATGTTAGCTCTTAACATGGATTTCAAACTTTTGAATTTTAGACAGTAATTCTCAGACTTGTTCATTTGTGCTACACACTGCAGGCCTACAAGCCTTGCTCAGCCTCAGGATGGAAGAACTCGAGACAGTGACATCAATGGTTTATTGGATGGAGGGATCTTACATGTCCAAAGCAAGGTCCCGGAGTGACACAGTAGACAGCAGGCTGGATAAGCAGCAGTCTTCCCTGGGAGGTGGGAGAGGAAGTTACCTTTACAGGGAAAACTGATGTCACATTGGCTTATCAGTTACCAGGGTAACCAACTGAGGGGCACGCCCCCACAGAGCCCCTCAGGTTAGATTTTCATGGGGCAGATGTTTCCCTTTGATAAACTAGCGGATGGAACCACGCTGGCTTAAGGATTAGAACAAGCACTAACTGGGGCAAGAGACAAGCACATAGGCAATTACTGACCAGACTCTATGATTAAGGGGGAAGTTGGGTCAGGTAAGTAGTAGATGAGGCAGGGACTGGTCAAGCAGAGGATTTGCAGAAAGCAAGAGAACAGCCATCGTGAGTGGCCTGATTATACACGTCCATGAGCAGCACATTTGAAAATCTTGTTCTTAAAGAAGTAAACTCGGATTTCCCTGATGGTACAGTGGATAAGAATCCGCCTGCCAATGCAGAGGACACAGGTTCGATCCCTGGTCCAGGAAGATCCCGCATGCAACAGAGCAACTAAGTTCTTGAGCTATAACTACTGTGCCTGTGCTTTAGAGCCCTTGAGCCGCAGCTACTGAGTCCATGAGCCACAACTACTGAAGCCTGCATGCCTAGGGCCTGTGCTCCACAACAAGAGAATCCACCACAATGAGAAGCCTGCACACCACAACAAAGAGTAGACCCCGCCCACCACAATTAGAGAACGCCCACGCGCAGCAACAAACACGCACTACAGCCAAAGATAAATGATTAATGAAATAAAAGACAATGTAAACTAGCAAATCTAAAGGGTGAGTCAGGAATTCAAGAGTGAAGAGCAACCTCTAAGGAAAGAAGCAGGAATAGGGTCCAAGGTGAGCACCCGAGGCAAGACTTGTCATTTTGCTTTTAAAATTTTTTTGAAATATTCATAACAAACAGTAAACACAAAAAATAGCATACTGAACACCTGGGTGCCTGCCACCCTAAATTTTCTAAAACTAGTAAAAGCGTCAATTCACAAATCAGAGTAAAATTGCTGAAAAAGAATCATTTTCTAATTCAAAGCAACCAGAAAGAAACATTATCTTCAAAGCTACAACAATACGGACAGTTGGCTTCCCATCAGAAATGACAGAGACCAGATGAGAGTATAAAGATATCTTTATAAGTGCTGGGGGGAAAATACCTGCCAACCTAGAAACCCATATCCAGGAAAAATATTCTTCAAAAGTGAAAACAAAATAAAACCATTTTCCAGAAAAACAAGAATGGAGAGATTTCTCACCAGCATGCCTGCATTTTTAAAAGGAAAATAATCCCTGATGGGTCCACAATGATGCAGGAAAGAGTAAAGTACACTAGAAAAAGTAAGCACATATGAATATCATCTGCACCAAGCAATATCTTATTGTGGTTTGAAATAGAGAATTAAAATACATGATAAAAACAGCACAAAAGTCAGGAGAAGGCACTAAAAGGAATTTAAGTGTTTTACATAAAATAAATGTGTTAGGGGAGAGGGATAAACTGAGAGATTGGGATTGACATATACACACTACTTACTATATATAAAATAGATAACTAATAAGGACCTGCTGTAGAGCATAGGGAAATCTACTCAGGACTCTGTAATGGCCTACATGGGAAAAGAACCTTTTAAAAAATGGATATATGTATATGTATAACTGATTCACATTTTGTTATACACCTGAAACTATAACAACATTGTAAATTAACTATATGGCACTAAAAATTTTTTCAAATAATAAAGTAAATGTGTTAATACATATTTCAAGGAATATCATAAAATGAATTTGTATAAAAAACAAATTATTAAACATCTTTACAATAAATGAAATATATCAATCAATGAAATACAATAAATGAAAGCCATCAAGATAAAAATTATGTATATCTAATATATTTAATCTGCTGCTGCTACTACTAAGTCACTTCAGTTGTGTCCGACTCTGTGCAACCCCATAGACGGTAGCCCACCAGGCTCCACCGTCCCTGGGATTCTCCAGGCAAGAACACTGGAGTGGGTTGTCATTTCCTTCTCCAATGCATGAAAGTGAAAAGTGAAAGTGAAGTCGCTCAGTCGTGTCTGACTCTTAGCGACCCCATGGACTGCAGCCCACCAGGCTCCTCCATCTATGGGATTTTCCAGGCAAGAGTACTGGAGTGGGGTGCCATTGCCTTCTCCGATATTTAATCTATTTTATACTAAATTATTTAAAACAAGAGTAAATCTATATGCTGTTTCTCATACTTAATTTATAATAATACAATCTAAGACATAGCTAAAATAATGAATTTTGAAAGCAAGAAGTATGTAAATTACATGATTTTCTTTCAATAGATATGTGTGTGTATTATATATCCTCTAGTGCTTGGCTTTTGGAAAATATTTTTTAAATTCTGTATAAAATTCAAAATAATTTTTATACATTGTAATGCACCTCTGTGTATTTAGTAGAAAAGAAAAGCATCCTTGAACAACCAAAGCAATTTAGGTTGATGACACTGATCCTGGCCATTGAAATGCAAAGAAGGAATATGCCTTTTTCTTGTTTTGAAGAGTGGAAGAAGGGCAGTTATGAAAAAGAGGATGAGAGAGTTGCCAGGGAGTGGCCAGGCAGTCTGTGGGGTGGAAGTAGTATATATGGAAGCTGAAGGTTTTTACCTGTCAGTACCCCAGTACCCCAGGGACATCTTCATATAACCACAAGGATATGCACACCCCAGATTGAAGACCATTCCCCTGGGCATATACTATGTGAAGATTTACTGAGTCCCAAACTATGCACATTTTCAACTTCACTAGATATTGACACGGAGAAGGCAATGGCACCGCACTCCAGTACTCTTGCCTGGAAAATCTCATGGATGGAGGAGCCTGGTGGGCTGCAGTCCATGGGGTCGCTAAGAGTCGGACACGACTGAGCGACTTCACTTTCACTTTCCACTTTCATGCATTGGAGAAGGAAATGGCAACCCACTCCAGTGTTCTTTCCTGGAGAATCCCAGGGATGGTGGAGCCTGGTGGGCTGCCGTTTATGGGGTCACACCGAGTCGGACACGACTGAAGCGACTTAGCAGCAGCTGCAGCAGCAGATATTGACAAGCTTCTTCTAAAGCAGTTAAATCAGTTTATAATCCCACAGCAGTAGGTTTGATACAGTACCACAACATCATTTTTATTTTTCATTGGCATTGTACTTTTTTTGCTTTTTTATGATTTTATTTATTTATTTTTGGCTATGCTGGGTCTTTGTCATTGCTGTGTGGGCTTTTCTCTACTTGCAGCGAGTGGACTAACCCTAACCCTAACACTACTCTCTAGTTGTGGTGCACAGGCTTCTTGTGGTGGCTTCTCTTGTTGCAGAGGATGGGTTCTGGGGTGCACGGATTTCAGTAGTTGTGGCAGGTGGGCTCAGTACTTGTGGGTCCTGGGCTCTAGAGCACCAGCTCAATAGTTGTGAAGCACAGGCTTAGTTGCTCCAAGGCATGTGGGATCCTTCTGGATTAGGGATCAAACCAATGTCTCCTGCTTTAGCAGGTGGATTCTTTACCACTGAGTCCCCAGGGAAGCCCCTTTTAGTTTGTTTTGTCTTTCCCTATTTGTTTTTTATTTTGTTTTCCCTGGTAGCTAGTTGAACATCTTTTCAGATGTGTATTCACTATTTCTGATTCCTCTTCTCAAATGCCAGTACATGGCTTTTGTCCCTCTTTACCCTGGGTTCTCTCTTTCCTATTGCTTCTTAGGTTTTCTTTATATATTCTGAATACATGTGGCAAGTTGTTTCTCCCAGTTTGTGGCTTCTCTCTCTTTTTTAAAAATTGAAATAGGAACTTCCCTGGTGGTCCAGTGGTTAAGGATTTGCCTTGCAAGCAGGGAATGCAGGTCCAATCCCTGGTCAGGGAACTGAGATTCCACATGCGTTGGAGAAACTAACCCTGTGTGCTGCAACTACTGAGCCCACACGCTACAACGAGAGTCCGTGCATCACAACAAAAGATCCCACAGGACACAATGAAGACCTTGCATACTGCAACCAAGACCCAACACAGTCAAATTAATTAAAAATTGGAATATACTTGACCTATAATATTATGTTAGTCTCAGGTATACCACATAGTGACTTGATAGTTGCATACATTATAAAATGATTGTCAGAGGATGTTCAACTTTAAGGAATCCAAAGTGTTGCACTTTTCTTCCTTTGTGTGCCATTTCTCAAGGATTCTCTGTTCCTTATCAGTTCCTATTCCAGGAACGAGTAGAGCTGCATGCAGTTCTCAGGACTGAGATCTTCGGAAAGGGTACCTGCTTGGATTCCCTTCAGTAACTCCCTTCAATGACTGTTTTCAGCATCAGTGACCTTGTATGTATTAGACTATTCATTTTGTTGCAATTGATGGGATTTCATCCTTTGTAATGGCTGAGTAATCATTTTACTAAAGACATATAAGCCTGCATTTCTGCTAATAAAATACCCTTGTTCCACTAGAGACTTGGGTTCCTGTGTCGTTCTTTCTTTCTCTTTCTCTCTCTCCCTCTGGCTAATTCTCTGGAGCATAGAAACCTGCCGAGCTCACTTTCCTGCCCGGGCTTTCAAGACCTCTTCAAGAGGATGCCCTGTGCCTCCGTGAGTGGTACAAGCCCTGTCCTAGGGCTTTATTGGTTCTATGCGTAACCCAAGGAATACTAGCCTCTTTCTCTCTTTTGCTTTCTTATTGTTGACTCCAGACCACCAGGTTCCAGTCCATTTAAGGACTGCAACAAATGATCATCACAGTAAGTCTAGTAACCATCTGTCCCCAGACAAAGTTTGTCACAATATTTTTGATCACACTCCTTATTCTGTATATTATATTCTGTGGCTTGCTTACTTTATAACTGGAAGTTTGAATCTCTTAATCACCTTTGCTGTGGTTTCTCTTTTTGATCTCCTTTATGCTGATACTGGTTGGGGCATAGGCTTAGATTACCGTGATATTGAATGGTTTGCCTTGGAAACGAACCGAGATCATTCTGTCATTTTTGAGATTGCATCCAAGTACTGCATTTGGACTCTTTTGTTGACCATGATGACTACTCCATTTTTTCTAAGGGATTCCTGCCCACAGTAGTAGATATAATGGTCATCTGAGTTAAATTCACCCATTCGGGTCCATTTTAGTTTGCTGATTCCAAGAATGTTGATGTTCACTCTGCCATCTCTGGTTTGATCACTTCCAATTTGCCTTGATTCATGGACCTAACATTCCAGGTTCCTATGCAATATTGCTCTTTACAGCATTGGACCTTTCTTCTATCACCAGTCACATCCACAAATGGGTATTGTTTTTGCTTTGGCTCCATCCCTTCATTCTTTAAGAGTTATTTCTCCACTGATCTCCAGGAGCATATTGGGCACCTACTGACCTGGGGAGTTCCTCTTTCAGTATCCTATCATTTTGCCTTTTCATACTGTTCATGGGGTTCTCAAGGCAAGAATACTGAAGTGGTTGGCCATTCCCTTTGCCAGTGGACCACATTCTGTCAGACCTCTCCACCATGACCCATCCATCTTGGTAATCCAAGCCTATGCCCCAACCAGTAATGCTGAAGAAGCTGAAGTTGAATGGTTCTATGAAGACCTACAAGACCTTTTAGAACTAACACCCAAAAAAGATGTCCTTTTCATTATAGGGGACTGGAATGCAAAAGTAGGAAGTCAAGAAACACCTGGAGTAACAGGCAAGTTTGGCCTTGGAACAGAATGAAGCAGGGCAAAGGCTAATAGAGTTTTGCCAACAGAATACACTGGTCATAGCAAACACCCTCTTCCAACAACACAAGAGAAGACTCTATATATGGACATCACCAGATGGTCAACATCAAAATCAGATTGATTATATTCTTTGCACCCAAAGATGGAGAAGTTCTATACAGTCAGCAAAAACAAGACCAGGAGCTGACTGTGGCTCAGATCATGAACTCCTTATTGCCAAATTCAGACTTAAATTGAAGAAGGTAGGGAAAACCACTAGACCATTCAGGTATGACCTAAATCAAATCCCTTAAAATTATACAGTGAAAGTGACAAATAGATTTAAGGGACTAGATATGATAGACAGAGTGCCTGATGAACTATGGATGGAGGTTCATGACATTGTACAGGAGACAGGGATCAAGACCATCCCCAAGAAAAAGAAATGCAAAAAAGCAAAATGGCTGTCTGAGGAGGCCTCACAAATAGCTGTGAAAAGAAAAGAAGCTAAAAGCAAAGGAGAAAAGGAAAGATATAAGCATCTGAATGCAGAGTTCCAAAGAATAGCAGGAGAGATAAGAAAGCCTTCCTCAGCAATCAATGCAAAGAAATAGAGGAAAACAACAGAATGGGAAAGACTAGAGATCTCTGCAAGAAAATTAGAGATACCAAGGGAATATTTCATGCAAAGAAGGGCACAATAAAGGACAGAAATGGTATGGACCTAACAGAAGCAGAAGATATTAAGAAGAGGTGGCAAGAATACACAGAAGAATTGTACAAAAAAGATCTTCAAGACCCAGATAATCACGATGGTGTGATCACTCACCTAGAGCCAGACATCCTGGAATGTGAAGTCAAGTGGGCCTTAGAAAGCATCACTACGAACATAGCTAGTGGAGGTGATGGAATTCCAGTGGAGCTATTTCAAATCCTGAAGGATGATGCTGTGAAAGTACTGCACTCAATATGCCAGAAAATTTGGAAAACTCAGCAGGGGCCACAGGACTGGAAAAGGTCAGGTTTCATTCTAATCCCAAAGAAAGGCAATGCCAAAGAATGCTCAAACTACCACACAATTGCACTCATCTCACATGCTACTAAAGTAATGCTCAAAATTCTCCAAGCCAGGCTTCAGCAATACATGAACTGTGAACTTCCAGATGTTCAAGCTGGATTTATAAAAGGCAGAGGAACCAGAGATCAAATTGCCAACATCCCCTGGATCATCGAAAAAGCAAGAGAGTTCCAGAAAAACATCAGTTTCTGCTTTATTGACTATTCCAAAGCCTTTGCCTGTGTGGATCACAATAAACTGTGGAAAATTCTGAAAGAGATGGGAATACCAGACCACCTGACCTGCCTCTTGAGAAAACTATATGCAGGTCAAGAAGCAACAGTTAGGACTGGACATAGAACAACAGACTGGTTCCAAATAGGAAAAGGAGTACATCAAAGCTGTATATTGTCACCCTGCTTATTTAACTTATATGCAGAGTACATCATGAGAAACACTGGGCTGGAAGAAGCATAAGATGGAATCACGATTGCTGGTAGAAATATTAATCACCTCGGATATGCAGATGACACCACCCTTATGGCAGAAAGTGAAGAGGAACTAAAAAGTCTCTTGATGAAAGTGAAAGAGGAGAGTGAAAATGCTGGCTTAAAGCTCAACATTCAGAAAACTAAGATCATGGCATCTGGTCCCATCACTTCATGGGAAATAGATGGGGAAACAGTGGAAACAGTGTCAGACTTTATTTTGGGGGGCTCCAAAATCACTGCAGAAGGTGATTGCAGCCATTAAATTAAAAGACGCTTACTCCTTGGAAGAAAAGTTATGACCAACCTAGATAGCATATTCAAAAGCAGAGACATTACTTTGCCAAGAAAGGTCTGTCTAGTCAAGGCTATGGTTTTTCCAGTGGTCTAGTATGGATGTGAGAGCTGGACTTTGAAGAAAGCTGAGCGCTGAAGAATTGATGCTTTTGAACTGTGGTGTTGGAGAAGACTCTTGCGAGTCCCTTGGACTGCAAGGAGATCCAAACAGTCCATCCTAAAGGAGATCAGTCCTGGGTGTTCATTGGAAGGACTGATGCTGAAGCTGAAACTCCAATACTTTGGCCACCTCATGAGAAGACTTGACTCATTGGAAAAGACACTGATGCTGGGAGGGATTGTGGGCTGGAGGAGAAGGGGACGACAGAGGATGAGATGGCTGGATGGCATCACCTACTCGATGGACATGAGTTTGAGTGAACTCCGGGAGTTGGTGATGGACAGGGAGGCCTCGTGTGCTGTGATTCATGTGGTTGCAAAGAGTCGGACACGACTGAGTGACTGAACTGAACTGATGCTGACACTTGATGAGGACATGCTCTAATTTTGATATAATTTACTTTGTTTGCCCTTCCCTTTTGTTAAACTTTTCTTGAGTTTATAACTTACTTTTAATTTAAACCTTTCCATACCATTCTAGTATAGGTGTATTTTTTATAAGAAGCATAATCAAATCTGATATCTTATCTTTCAATATCTGAATTTGTTTATATTTGTTGTTATCAGTGATGTAGTTAGACTTATTCCTACTATCTTACATTTTATTCACCACTTGCAATATTTTTTATCATAATTTGTCCCCTTTTTTGTTTCTAGTAGATTGAGAAATCTTCAAGCTTGCTGCAATTTTAGAATCTACAAATTGTGTATCTATCTGTTTTTCATGCATGTTCATTCACTTCAGTAGTGTCCAACTCTGTGCAACCTTATGGGCTGTAGCTCAGCAGGCTCCTCTGTTCATGGGATTCTCCAGGTAAGAATACTGGAGTGGGTTGCCATGCCCTCCTCCAGGCGATATTCCTGACCCAGGGATGGAGCCCATGTCTTCTGCGTCTCCAGCATTGCACGCAGATATTTTACCACTGAGCCACCGGGGAAGCCCATCTATCTGTTCAGGTTGTTTTAAATATTTAGCATATATTCTTAACTATAAATTTTTAATACATTCTAGTATCATTCCTTATTTGTATGCTGTTAAGGGTTTTAGCAGTATATGAAACAAAACTTGTAAAATATTGATTACTGCTAGAGCCAAGTGGTGGGTAAACTCTTATAAAGGATTCTGCTACTTTACTACCCATTAAGTACACACACACACAAAATCTTATTATTAAGAAGAGATTTTTTTTATATAAAACTGGGCTTCCCTAGTGGCTCAGGTGAAGTGTCTGCCTGCAATGCAGGAGATCCAGGTTCAATTCCTGGGTTGGGAAGATCCCTGGAGAAGTGAATGGCTACCCATTCCAGTCCCCTTCCTGGAGAATTCCATGGAGAGAGGAGCCTTGCAGGCTACAGTCCATGAGGTCACGAAGAGCCAGACACAACTAGGAGACTAACACTTCCACTTTTATATAAAAACATGCAAAAATTTGTTTTATGGAGGATTTTTCAGTTATAAACACATTTCCAGATATATTTTATCTGTTCCTGTGTTCACTGTTCTTTGGTTGTTTGGTTGTTTTTGAATGCCATGTTTTTCCTCTAAGTTCAGTTTTCTTCTTGGTGGAAAATGTCCTCAATAGCCTCTTCAGTGAGACTGTGTGGCAAACTTTATCTTTTTTTTGAGAGATAGTTTAACTGAGTATATAATTTTAAGTTGACAGTTATTTTTTCCTCAACGCTTTCATAGAGTTGCTCCTTTGTCTTCTGGCATCTATCATTATTGATTAGAAAATAAATGCCCATTTAATTATCATTTCTTTGTGCATTTCTTTGTTCCTCTGGCTGCTTTAAAATTTTTCTCTTTATTTGTAATGCAGTGTCATCACAATGAGCCTTCTGTGTGAACTTTCTTTTTCCTTTTGGCCATGCCGTGCAGCTTGTGGGATCTTAGTTCCCAGATCAGGGATTGAACCCTGAACCCAGGCCACTTCAGTGAAAGCACCAAGTCCTAACCACTGACTGCTAAGGAATTCCCTAAATTTATTTCTATGTATACTACATGATATTTCTATATATACTGCTTGGCACTTGCATTCAAGAATATACATCTTTTTTTCAATTCTAGAAAATTTTAATTATTATCTCATCAAATAATGCTTCTCCATAATTCCCTCCATTTTTTTCTTCTGGAACTCCTGTTAGATATGCCTGAAGCCTCCAAAATGTATCCTTCACATCTTTAACTGATTGTTCATATTTTCCTTTATTAGTATGCTGGGTGAATTCCTCACCACACTTTTTCAGTTTACTAATTCTCTAATTGATTCTGATCTAGAGTTTGTCCCAGCTATTGATTTTTCTTTCAAGAGCTATTTTTGTTTCTGCTTGTTTTGTCTCCTTAACGGATATTATTCCTTGTTTATCCTTTTGAAAGAGTGGCATTTACATTGAGAAACTGGAAACTCCATGAAGTGGCAGATGTAGAACATTTTAGGTAGAAAAAGCAACTTTGGGACCTGATCTTGCCTAACCGCGCCCCCCCCCCCAAAAAAAAACTTCTGTGTGCTTCTTAACCAGCATTATTTTCAACTTGGCCCTATCATATAAGCATAGCTGATAACTCAGCTTGTTGAATATATCTAGAGATTTTTGGTGCTATATCCATGTGCGAATTACCCAAGTTTGGGGTGTAAACAATATGATGGACAGAACTCTGAGCTGCTGACTGGGTCTTGAGTCACTGAGTAAGTGTACATTCTCTGACATACAGAAGCTCAGAGGCTTTACTTCCAGTAGGTCAACTGAGCCACTTTATATCCCAGAAATAAATGTGGCCAAGCACTTACTGACAACAGACTGCACGGCTGTTGTTGGGGTAAGTAACAAACTGCGAATTTTAAGCTAATCGTGTGCTTTATGGAAAACAATTAAATAATCCTGTGAATATAAACAAAACAGTTATATGACACTACTTAGCACCATCTTAATTATACACAAAAGTGCAAACTTGGGCATTAAGAGCATGTGGCAATATTCACTTTAAGGTGTCAAATACATGATTCAAATATTCCAAACTATGCTTATACTAACATTTTTTAGAATATGATTTAATTTTCAACAACAACAAAAAAAAGAAATGTAATTCTGGTTAGAATGTGAATATCCCTGGTTGTAAAACTACTGCTCCCACCCCCTAAATTCTGGGTGGTATTTTGGGTGGTCGTGGAAGTAGATAGCTCTGATATTCTTTTGCTCATGTTATACTCCCTTTGATGATGCAGTCATAAGTCTCTTCTCTCCCTCTTCCTTCCTCACTCTGGCCAAGTACCATTCTTACAGCTGCCTGTTTTGAACTGGAGTCTAATATTGTACTTTTGACTAGAAAACTGACACATTCACATCTCTTGCAGTGAGCTTGACCACCAACACCTTGTTAGACTGTCACTTCAGTAACTCAGAGTACTGACACACAGGCAGGTAAGGCAATCTGCTTGGAACAACCACTGGCTGCGTTCTTGCCATCAGCCAACCATGGAGTCACACTGAATGTCTTCTTTTATACACTCAACAGTGTTGCCTTTGTCTGGCAATCACCTTCCTCATTTCTCACAGTGCTTCTAAAGTAAGAAATATTTAGATTAAAAAGGCTGACTACATTGAGCTTTAAATGTTTAACTCTCTCCTGAAATTCCTTGACAAAGTATAAATGATGCTAAGTCTTTCACATCGCAGAAGAAAAACAATCACACTATGGAGCTTGGCTAATTCCAGTAAGGCTTCTTTTTGGATGAAGTCATTCAAATACAGAAGTCATCTTCAAGAAAAGAGCACTCTCTCCAATTTCTCCTCAGGAGGAGGTAAGTGCCTTGAACGTGATGTTCACTTCCTTCAAGAGAACAATGGCAAATATAAGTGGAAATGTTTTTCAACAAAGAACATGCTGTTTTCAATTCAACATCCTGTTTCAATTCACTACCAAATGCCCATACAGAAGGAAGGTTTAGTGCCAAGGAAATCTATGGTCTCATAAGTCAACAGAATAAGTCTGTTAATATGAAAGCAAATTCACATTTTTTTAAATAATTTTACTTATTTAGGCCGAGTGGGTCTTTGTTGCTGTGCAGGCTTTCTCTCTAGTTGCAGTGGCTTGTCTTGTCACAGAGGATGGCTCCAGGGCATGCAGGCTTCAGTAACTGTGGCAGTGAAGTTGAAGCTCCCAGGCTGAGAAGCACAGGCTCAATAGTTGTGGCACTTGGACTTAGTTGCTCCGAGGTATGTGGAATTTTCCCAGATCAGGGACTGAACCCATGTCTCCTGCATTGGCAGGCAAATTCCGTACCACTGACCCACCAGGGAAGCCCTGCAAATTCACATTTTAAAATAGTTCTTCCGTTGGTTTAGATGCTAAGTATAAGTAATGTTAATTTCAACAAAATTTACTTTTAAGTGCAGCCTGCTAAGATAGGATGAATGTTCTCATTAACAAACTTCCCATGGCTTGTGAGGTTTCCTCTGCCAGGCTAACAAGGGCTGGCATGATATGGTCCCTGCCATCACTTCCAACCACAATCCATGCCTTATGCCACGTGCCAATTTTGTTCTATCAATAATTGTCAATCCTAAAGGTAATCAACCTTGAATATTCATTGGAAGGACTGTTGCTGAAGCTCCACTACTTTGGCCACCTGATGCAAAGAGCCGACTCCTTGGACAAGACCCTGGTGTTTGGAAAGATTGAAGGCAAAAGGAGAAGAGGACGGCAGAGGATGAGATGGTTAGATAGCATTATCGACTCAATGGACATGAATTTGAGCAAACTCAGGGAGATGATGAAGGATAGGGGAGCCTGGTGTGCTGCAGTCCATAAGGTGCAAAGAGACGACATGACTAACTGAACAACAACAGTAGCTGCACCTATCTTCTGTTAACAACTAGAAATGCCAAGATATTTCCAATCACTGGGTTTCTGCTCTTAAATTTTTATCTGCCCAGAGTATGCTTCTGCCTATTCTTAACTATGAAATCTTCCCTGACCACCCTAATCCAAATTAAGTCATCTTTCATAGTCCTTGTCATGCACTCCGTTGACTTCCTGCACAGCACTGATTAGAGGCTGAAACTTCTTATTTACTGATTACTGGAGGTCTGTTTCCCTACAGTAGAATGTAAGCCCCATGAAGGCAGAGGATCTGATTTTTCTTATGCTCAATCCCTAGACCTTATGTTTCTGCCATGAAGTCTACTAGCTATGACATCTTCTTGATTTAGAAAAAAAATAATTGTGATTCAAACAATAAGTGCATAAATGACTATCTGGACTTCATGCAGCAATGACCAAAAATGGTATTTAGGGAATTCTGAAAGCCACAGACACTAGGCTTTTTTTGGTTTGAGATTTTTGAATTCAATTTGTTAATTCTGCAGGATGGCCACTAGAGGGAGACATAGTCAAATACTATACTCAAGTTCTAAGTTTTTGGGTTAGCCCAAGGCTCTTCTCAGCTTCCCTGAAAGATCTCCAGCCATCCAGTTCCTTTTAAAACAAACCAAAAAAGTTATGATGAGTAATTTTCTATCCTGTAGGACCGACTCCACTAGGCACCAACTCACTTAGAAAATCCTCTTTCTTATTGATCTGTTCGTAACTACCCCTTCTTGCCCTCCTCCAGATTATTAAGAAACTGACACTATCTTGGGCCCTATCCTCAGCCTCATTGTCTAGGATAATCTTTGGAACTTGTAGCTGGCCAATCCCAGCATGCCTCACACATTTCTCATCCTTGGTCATGATGGAAAATTATTGGGTTATCTCTCCTGTGACCCCTGGCCAACTACTTCTTCCCTCATCTTTACACTATACCCTGTTCCACAGTAAATGAACTCCCCAACATTGTCAACTCCCTGCTATCCCAGAAAGCACCTCCATCCTCTTGCCTTGAAATGGCACTCATGCAGTGCTGGTGGGCTTCCCAGGAGGCTCAGTGGTAAAGAATCCACCTGCCAAGCAGGAGACACAGGTTCAGCCTCTGGGTCAGGAAGATCCCCTGGAGGAGGAAATGGCAACCCACTCCCATATTCTTGCCTGGAGAATCCCATGAACAGAGGAACCTGGTGGGCTACAGTCCATAGGGTCACAAAGAGTCAGACACAACTAAGCAACTAAAAAACAACCACCTGCATCTGCCTGCAGTGAAGATGCTGGTTTTCTGAGGTTCCCAGGACCACGGGCAGGGTTGGCATTCACTCTGCACTGTCACCTGTTCATCATCATTTATCCAGCCAGTGTAGAAGACTGCGGGGGCTCTCATTTCCACCCAGCAGCACCCATTTTAAGTGACTTCAGAACTATGTATAACAAGTCCATCATCCTAGCCCCTTCATTCTACCCACACCAGGGACCTTCCACTGGACCTCGAATTTACCCTAGTAATTGTCTCTCCAGCTCACACAGTAACCCCTCTACCATATGCATCCTTCATTCTCATTAAGATGTCCACTGCATTTTCTCCCAATTGACCAAGTGACTCAGCCTTGTCACTTTTTTCCTATCCAGCTTACGCTCCCACTATTATTTTCCACCTAACTACCTTTTTCTACTTATATTTCTTCCCTAACCTTTCTCCCAGCCAAAATCACAACTGAATAAATCCAGCTGTTCTCCTTTTTTGTTCCTACACCAATCACTGCTAATGAAGATATCAGTAGCAAATATACTGTATGTATGTATGAGATAGTACTATTATTATCCACATATTACAAATGTGAACAATAAAGCCCAGAGGAAATAAGTAAGTTGCCCAAGATCACATAACTAGTAAGCCAGATAGTCTGCCTTAATCAGATGTCTTTAAAGTATATAAAGTAAAAATGGATAGAACTACAGGGAGAAATTGACAAATTAATCATCCAAGGTGGAAATTTCAATTTATCTCTCCAAATTATTGATGTTAGACATTCCAAAACTTAGTAAAGATACACATGTTGAGAACACTTAGCAAGCTTGATTTAGTGGGCATATGTGAAAACCTGACCCCAACAACTGACAGTATATATGGTACATTTACAAAAGTTGCCAGTGAACTAGGCCAGTGATTCTCCACATTTTTGGTCTCAGGAACCCTTTATACTATTAAAAATAACTGAAGACTCCAAAATCTTTTGTTTGTGGAGGTTATATTTACTGATATTTACTATATTAGAAACAAAAACTGAAAGATGAATTTGTGCTTATTAACAATAAATACAAATATGTATTTAAATTAACAATACCATTGTATGTTAACATAAGTAACATTTTTATGAAAGATAGCTTTTTTTAATTAGTGAGAAAATGACATTGTTTCACATTTTGGCAAGTTTCGTTAATGCTTGGCTTAACAGAAAACAGCTGGAGCTCTGTGACAATCTAGAAGGATGGGATGGGGTGAGAGGTGGGAGGGAGGTTCAAGAGAGAGGGGACATATGCATACCCATGGCCAATTCATGTTGATATATGGCAGAAACCAACACAATATTATAAAGCAATTATCCAATTAAAAATAATATTTTAAAAAAAGAAAACAGCTGGATTCTCCAGCAGCTTCTGCTTTCCATCTGTTGTGATAGGTTGTTTTGTGATAGTGGTCTAGTCACTGAGTTGTGTCTAAGTCTTGTGACCCTATGCGCTGTAGCCCACCAGGCTCCTCTGCCCATGGGATTTCCCAGGCAAGAATACTGGAGTGGGTTGCCATTTCCTTCTCCAGGGCATCTTCCTGACCCAGGGATTGAACCCAGGTCTCCTACATTACTGATTGAGCTAGGTTGTTTTCGTGGGAGTCTATGAAGAAATCCAGCCTCCCCCATGAGAATGAGAAAAGCAGCCAGCCACCGAGGCCCAGCAGGACTTGGTGTCGCCAGGAGCAGGCCTGGCACTCACAGCTGGCCTTGGTGGTCAAGGTCACAGAACATCCCCATCAGAGCCACTCCGTGACCATAATGGACCAAGACACAAACAAGACCATGAACTTGTGTAAGCCACACAAGTGCCCAAACATCTCCCTGTTCTGGCTGCGTAACCTCTGCTTCTTTACAGCTACAGCATTGCTCCAGTCGGCCTTTCTGTGTTAGTTTTCTGTGGCTGTGGAAGAAATTACAACAGAAATGTATTCTCTCCCAGTTCTGCAGTCAAAAGGGAGAAGGCCAGGTGTTGGCAGGGTGCACTCCATCTGAAGGCTCGAGGGGAAGATCTTTCCTCATCTCTTCCAGTTTCTGGAGGCTCCGGGAGTTCCCTGGCCTGTGATCACATCACTCCAGTGCTTCTGTCCTCCTATGGCCTTCTCCTTTGTGTCCTCCTCAAACATCCCTCTGCCTTTCTCTGTAAGGGAACTTGTCATGGAGTTAGGACCTACCCAGAAGACAAACCAGGAAGATCTCATCTGGAGATCTTAATTGTAACTGTCTGCAAGGCGCGTTGTTGTTTTTTTTTTCCCAAATGAGCTAACATAGATTCTGGGGTAAGGATGTGGACATATTTTTTGAGGGGTCAACCCACTATACCTTCTATACATAAGATTTATTAAGAAGCCAAATCATAGAATTATCCCACATCCTGATAGTATCCAATCTAGAATAAAGCTGTTTTCTTAGACCCTCCTCCCAAATCACTGAACCAAACCCAGATCCTATGTCTTTTCTCAAATCATCTTACCAAGGCTGCAGACAACTCCTGCCGGTGTATATTCTCCTTCCCTGCAATGAGTAATAAACCGACCTGGTTCAATTACTGCTCTGTTCTTGGTGGTGTTTTTCCAGAAGCACTGACACATAGATATGTAGCTAGAAAAGGGAGGGGTATTTTAACAGCCTTTTCAGATCATTGTGAATGTTCTTCTCTGATACTAAACTACACTCAAATTCAGCAAGTGATCATTTCTTAAAGGTTCCTGGACAGTGGACTCTGAAACCACATCAGTGAACTTTACACACCCTGCGACATGAAAATCCAGCAGAATGCTGTGCACCTCGAGTCCATCTTTCACTCCCGCATAACTTTGGACATCATACATTGATCATTTGGAAAATAATTGTTCATGAAGTATATATATATATCTGTCCAAACTTGACACATTTCATTATATAACATGTATTTTTAAAAATTATATTTCTTGATATCACCACCAATCTCATAAGAAAAGTCCTTATGTGTTAGGAAGCTGTCAAAATTCCCTAAATTTGAATTTTCCCTCAAGGCTCAAATGTTATCACTGACCATAATCATTTCATAGTTTTTCCTCAAAGTGGCAGGCTTACTACAACCATTTTCAAGAAAATACCCACCAGATACTCAAGTCTGAATAACCAAGGTTTGCTTGTCAGTTGTTCTCTCCAGTTTGAAAAAAAACCAGAAGATTTCATTAAAAAAAAAAAGCTGATTCTGCTTTCAACTTATCCACACAAGTGCTTTTCCATGGGAAAATCATCACACTTTGAAATGCAACAAAAATGCTTAATGTGTACTTTGCATTTTGTTAAACAGTAATAAATAGATGTGCTCTCAAGGTAAATAAGAATTATTAAAAATATAACTTCTTTTTTTTTTTAATATAACTTCTTTACTGCTTCATCAAAGACATTCTTAAGTGAAACTGAATTTTTTTTTCCTGCAACTTTATGGTGGTGAAGAGTACAATGATACACGGTTTCGGGCCACCACCAGGAGTCATGCCACGCACCAGCAGTTTTGCCCATCACATGCAAATAGCAACACAGTAAGAAAAGCAAGTAGTGTCCCAGTATTGTTATGAAAATAGTTTTGACTTCATAGTTCTTCTAAAAGGGTCTTGGGAATCCCCAGGGATCTGAAGACCACACTTGAGAATCACTGAACTAGGGTGTAAAGCAAGTCTCAACAAATTGAAATGAATAGGTATCAATTATACAAAACAAAATCTCTGCCCACAATGCAATTTAATAAGACTCAATTACACACACACACACACAGAAAATGTCCCCTTATATCTGGAAATTTTGGAACATTCTTTAAACAATCTGTTGGTCAAAGGAGAAGTCATAACAGAAATTTTTTAAAAATATGCTTAGAACTGAATAGTGGCAAAAATTTAACATGACAAAACCTGTGAGATATAGCAAAAGTGATCTTTAAGGAAAATTTGAGCCTTAAATGCTTATATTAGAAAAGAAGAGAAGTAATCACCTAAATAGTTTAACATGACAAAACCTGTGAGATATAGCAAAAGTGATATTTAAGGAAAATTGCATTTAAGCTTATATTAGAAAAGAAGAGAAGTAATCACCTAAATAGTTGTTAAGTTTTAAGTATTAACAGCAACAGAATGGGCCCCAAAACAAAGAAAGATGATGATGATAAGAGAAAAAATTACAGACATAAAAGGAAGAAAGAAATGATAGGAGGATCAACAAACCCCAAATTTGATTCTTTGAAAAGATACACACTTCCAGAAAGGGCACCCTCGCGCACTATTTGTAAGTTGATGCAGCAACTGTGGGAAACAGTGTGGAGATTTCTCAAAAAATTAAAAATAGAACTACCATCTGATTCAGCAATTTCACTTTATGGGTATTTCCTAAAGAAAACAAAAATCACCAGCTAGAAGAGATATACCCACTTCAATGTTCATTGCAGCATTATTCACAATAGCCAAGATATGGAAACAAGCTAAATGTCCACTGACAGAGGAAGAAAATGTGGCACATATACACACAGGAAGATAATTCTCCTGGAGGACACTGCTTTACGTGACATGAGCCAGTCACAGAAGGACAAATACTACAAGATCCTACTTCTGTGACATATCTAAAATAGACTGAGAGACGTGGATAGTAGAATGGTGGTTGCCAGAGTCTAGGGTGGAACACGGTGGGGTAGAGGTGGGGGAATGGGGAATTGTTGTTCCACAGGTATACAGTTTGAGTTATGCAAGATGAATCAGTTCTCGACAGTTACTATGCTGTGACCTAGAGTTCACCGTTAAAACAGTCAAAGTCATGGTGGTCTTTTTGGTTATTAATGACTATTGGTACATTCTATGCTGCTGCTGATGCTGTGTCACTTCAGTCGTGTCCGACTCTGTGTGACCCCAGAGATGGCAGCCCACCAGGCTCCCCCATCCCTGGGACTCTCCAGGCAAGAATGCTGGAGTGGGTTGCCATTGCCTTCTCCAATACATGAAAGTGAAAAGTGAAAGTGAAGTCACTCAGTTGTGTCCGACTCTTTGCGACCCCATGGACTGCAGTGTACCAGGCTCCTCCATCCATGGGATTTTCCAGGCAAGAGTACTGGAGTCTGTTGCCATTGCCTTCTCCATGCAATATATCTAAATTGAATTATGGTACCAAATAGAGTACTATACTCCAGTATTCTTGGGCTTCCCTGGTGGCTCAGATGGTAAAGAATTCACCTGCAATGGGGGAGACCTGGGTTTGATCCCTGGGTCAGAAAGATCCCCTGGAGGAGGGCATGGCAACCCATTCCAGTATTCTAGCCCAACCAGAGGAGCCTGGTGGGCTACAGTCTACAGGGTCGCAAAAAAAGTCTGACAAGACTGAATGACTAAGCACAGCACACAGCACAGGAAGAGAAAGGAACTGCCTCAACTTTTTAAGAGAATCTCCAAAAAACCATAGCTAACATGATTATTCATGGTAAAGGAACAAATTCCTTCCTCCTAAGATCAGGAACAAGGTAAGGTGTCCCTTCCCACCCGTCTTACTCAGTGTAGTGCTAGATGTTTGCTAATAATGGTTTGTCTTATGCTGATGTATCTTGGAAGCAATTAAACACCCATTGTGGAGATCAAACACTCATTTAAGTTGTCCAACACAGAGGAGCTGTAGGTGGTGGGGTAAGGTATCCAAGGAGAAAGATTCTTCTACGAAGCCCATCTCTCCCTACCATCTGTTTATTCCAAAGGAATGTGTCTGGAATGCAAAGTGTACAGGTAATACCTGGAAACCCACAGGTCCCAAGAGGCCCAGGCAGGTGTCCAAACAAGTGAAGAGAAGCTACTCTGACTTTCTGCCCCAGGAGGCTATCGCAGCCATGACTATGGCCACATAAATATCCAGCCCCTCTTAAAAGTAAACTTCATTATTTTCCAGATTTGCTGTTTTTTTAATGATATGATTTGTAATGTATTTCAGAGGTGAAATATTCTAGACACCTCAAGTCCTTTTTTAAACCAAATTAGATCCAAATAAGTCAAGGCTATGGTTTTTCCAGTGGTCATGTATGGATGTGAGAGTTGGACTGTGAAGAAAGCTGAGCACTGAAGAATTGATGCTTTTGAACTGTGGTGTTGGAGAAGACTCTTGAGAGTCCCTTGGACTGCAAGGAGATCCAACCAGTCCATCCTAAAGGAGATCAGTCCTGGGTGTTCATTGGAAGGACTGATGCTAAAGCTGAAACTCTAATACTTTGGCCACCTCATGCTAAGAGTTGACTCATTGGAAAAGACTCTGATGCTGGGAGGGATTGTGGGCCGGAGGAGAAGGGGACGACAGAGGATGAGATGGCTGGATGGCATCACCAACTCGATGGACGTGAGTTTGAGTGAACTCCGGGAGCTGGTGATGGACAGGGAGGCCTGGCGTGCTGTGGTTCATGGGGTCGCAAAGAGTCAGACATGACTGAGCAACTGAACTGAACTGAAGGTTCAAACATGAATACATAATCCCCTTGGTTCTTCCCAGATAGACAGTCCTACCCAAAATACACAGCTGAAGAGATGAAGCAGGTCACCTGGCCCTTCCTTAATATCTCTGTGCCTCAGTTTCCTCACCTGTAATGCATGATCATAATAATTCTTATCTTGTAGGGACATGAAAGGGATGAAAGGAACTAATTCCAGGGAAGCATTGAAAGCAGTTCTTGCACCTGATAGGCTTCCTAAAGAGAAGTGCCCCCAGCCTTCTGCCCATATTTATTGAGGGATGGGTCTTTTGGAAGAGCACAGGGGAGACTGCTTTCTGTGAATCTCATTCTGCATCCAGAAGTGATTAGTCAACACTGTAGTTGCTCATCACCATGAACGAAGGCTGATGAAAAGAGATAGCATTAGGAAAGGGAGCCTGAGATCACCCACTGGCTTGCCTGCAGCTGCATCCATTGATGTCTTATTTGGTCTGATTTTCTTTACCTGCCTGGCCCCCTGAGGCATTTGCGTCTGTGATGTCTGATGTTTCGCTAATCTTCTACATTAGAGAATTCCCCCACCGCTTCAGCCAAACAGCCATGGTTGAATGGCTGAGAGAGAGCAGTCCTCTCAGAAGTAAGGGAATAAAGGAAAGATTTTAGCATCTGCCTCCACTTTACAATAAGTCACTTATTTAAAGTTTCATGTGTGAAACCTTAAGACTAAGTGGAGGAGGGGTTGAGCGTGGATTTTAGGGATTTTCAAGGGTACTTTGGTTACCCACTGTGTGGATGCCTTCTGTTTGCCCTCCTGATCCTTACTCTGCCTTCCCCATCATGCTCTGTGCCCAGGACCACATCCCCAGGCTGCTCTGCCCTCTGGTTTCTGGTTGAATTCAGCCAAAGTTTGCGGCAGGGGGCGGGGGAGAGATGGAGGGGCAGGAGAGTAAGGCTGAGTGTTTTATTTCCCAGCAGGGTAACTTCAGAGGTCCCTGCTCCTGTCAGGTGACCATGTCCATTCAGCTGTGTCTCCGGATTCCTGTAACTACTCCCTCGCATGGCCTCTGCAGGTCTAGGATGGAAACAGAGCCTGCTGTTACACACACTGGGTACCTACACATAGCCGACCCCTTGGTTAAGTAGTCTCTGAAGTAATAAGAAATACATAGTGGTCTCTGCCCCCTGGTTCCTGACACAGAGCTCCTAAAACCCTTGTAAATAGGAGTCCTAGGAAAATCTCATGCTGTAATATTCAGGCCTGATCCAGAGCTCTTAAGACCTTTGTAATTTTCTGGATGATAGGAATGTCTTTTGTTGTAGTGAGGCAACTCTGGGTGAGCTCTTGGAAGGAGGCTTGTCACCAAAAAGCCCAAGTTATGATTAGAAGCTTGGAAATTTCAGTTGCCACCCTCCCCCAAGTCTCGGGAGAGGGAATAAGGGTTGGAAGTGGAGCTAATAATAGAGAATTGATGCTTTGGAACTGTGGTGTTGGAGAAGACTCTTGAGAGTCCCTTGGACTACAAAGAGATCAAACCAGTCAATCCTAAAGGAAATCAACCCTAAATATTCATTGGAAGGACTGATGCTGGAGCTCCAATACTTTGGCAACCTGATGTGAAGAACTGACTCATTGGAAAAGACACTCATGCCGGGAAACATCGAAGGCAGGAGGAGAAGGGGGCAACAGAGGATGAGATGGTTGGATAGCATCACCAACTCAAAGGACATGAGTTTGAGCAAACTCCAGGAGCTGGTGAAGGACAGGGACGCCTGGCATGCTGCAGTCCATGGGGTCGCAAAGAGTCAGACATGACTGAGTGACTAAACTAGCCAGAAGATGAAGCCTCCATAAAAATCCCCAGCATACAGGATTCAGAGAGCTTCTGGGTTGGTGAACACATCCATGTGCCAGGAAGGTGGCAGACCCCAATCCACAAGGGCTAAAACTCTGACACTCAGTTTCCTTCCAGACCTGCCCTATGAACCTCTTCACATTTATACACATTAAAATATCCCTTGCAATAAATCAGCAACATAAACTTTTTCTTGGGTCCTGAGAGCCACTCACAAATTATTGAACCTGAGGAGAGGGTGGTGGGAACCTCCAGTCTGTAGCCAAGTCAGACAGAAGCTGTGGGTAGCCTGGGGACCTACTCCTTGGGGGTGGCCTCTGCATTGAAGCACACTCTTGTGGGATTGAGCCCTTCACTTAAGGAGTCTGCACTAACTCCAGTTAGTGTAAGGATTGAATTGATACCAGGACACCTAGCTGGTGTCAGAGAAACAGTCATTGTGGGAAGAACCTACAACCTGTGTAGGGGAGAGTAAGGGAAAAGACGGTTAGTTTTCCTAGACATCCTCTCATGAAACTCTTCGCAGGTATCTTCCTTTGACAGAGCCATCTATTTCCTAGCACTATATCTGAATATATCTGAGCATATGGCACAAATAGATCTATCTTCACCTTCTTCATCTTTGAACCTAACCCCTGGGTGAAGTGTAATTAGACCAAGGGCCCAGGGTCAACAAGGATGGTAGATTCCAACCTCAGTCTGAAAATTCTCAAGAATACAGAAAGTACAACTTTTTATACTTGTCTATAACCCAACTTAATTTCTATTTTAGCCCCAATCTTCCAGGGTTGCAGAAACACATCAGTCTCAGGGTACCCCCTGACAATTAAAATACAATTAATAAGTTTAAGAATAGAACTACCCACTAGAGATTTGGGAGCCAAGAGGAGGAATACCTAACATGACATCAAAAGAGAGACAAAGGAGTGCCAGGGAACTTCCTGGAGAGTGTGGTGTCTGAGCAGACAAAAGTACAAATGGAGTTAACCAAGCAAACAGAGAAAACTTCATGATAAGCACAGGGTACAGCCCGAGCAAAGGCACGGAGGCAAGAAACAGTAGGATGCCTAGGAGACTACAAGCAAGTCAATGCTTTTGGAGTGGGCAGGGAGAGATGACTGATAAACCAGTGACCAGATTTTTTTTTTTTAACTGAGATATAACTTATTTACTATGTTGTGTTAATTTCTGCTATACAGCAAAGTGATTCAGTTATATATATATATATATATACATACATACATATCCTATTAAAATATTCTTTTCCATTATGGTTTATCACCAGATATTGAATATAGTTCTTTGTCCTATACAGTACAACCTTGCTCTTTAATCTATCCTATATAAACAGCTTATATCGGCTAACCCCAAATTCCCAATTCATCTCTCCCCCAATTCCCTCCCCCTTGACAACATCTGTTCTTCTATGAAGCAGTGACCAGCTCTTGAAGGGTTCTGTTACATCAGGTTAAAGAGCTTAGATTTTCTCTCTTAGATCAGTGATCCCCAAGGGGGAAGGGTGTGTGTACACAGGAAGCTTTACTGGAATATAGGTAGAAAGTACTAGAGCTCACACTTTAATTTTGGGGTGTGTGTATGTTTTATAATGTATATATTAGTGCCATGGGAAATGTATAATACACAAATAAATACTAGACATACACTGAAGTTTGGGTTCAACCTCACATTCAACTATAATCTGAACTGACTTTGGTTTTGACTAAGTGCCTCTTTGAATGTCATTTCTTTCATTCTGGAGCCTGTGTGTAATCAGCGATCCTGTGGAAGTATACAGTTCAGTTCAGTCACTCAGTCATGTCCAACTCTTTGCAACCCCATGGACTGCAGCATGCCAGGCTTCCCTGTCCATTACCAACTCCTGGAGCTTGCTCAAATTCATGTCCATCGAGTCAGTGATGCCTTCCAACCATCTCATTCTCTGTCATCCTTCTCCTCCTGCCTTCAATCTTTCTTTGGAAAGATTGCTGTGGAAGGATACACAGCCTATCTAATCAGTGTAACAGCAACAACTGAACAAGACATTTGTTTGGTTTCACTGTATTAGAATATTTGTTTTCCAAAGTGACTGAGCTTTCTAGATGTAACTTTGAGTCAATTTTCCTTATGTAATTATAAGTAGAAATTCTATCAGTTGGATAAAATATATATGAATGTATATTTATTGCTGCCAGAGTAAAATGCTGCAATTATTAGTGATGACTGTGAAGCTAAAAACTTTACATGTGAAATCAATTCAGTTCAGTTCAGTTCAGTCTCTCAGTCGTGTCCAACCCTTTGCAACCCCATGAACCGCAGCACGCCAGGCCTCCCTGTCCATCACCAATTCCCGGAGTCCACCCAAACCCATGTCCATTGAGTTGGTGATGTCATCCAACCATCTCATCCTCTGTTGTCCCCTTCTCCTCCTGCCCTCAATCTTTCCCAGCATCACGGTCTTTTCCAATGAGTCAGCTCTTCACATCAGGTGGCCAAAGTATTGAAGTTTCAGCTTCAACATCAATCCTTCCAATGAACACCCAGGACTGATCTCCTTTAGGGTGCACTCGTTGCATCTCCTTGCAGTCCAAGGGACTCTCAAGAGTCTTCTCCAATACCACAGTTCAAAAGCATCAATTCTTCTGCACTCACCTCTCTTTATAGTCCAACTCTCACATCCATACATGACCACTGGAAAAACCATAGCCTTGACTAGATGGACCTTTGTTGACAAAGTAATGTCTCTGCTTTTTAATATGCTGTCTAGGTTAGTCGTAACTTTCCTTCCAAGGAGTAAGCGTCTTTTAATTTCATGGCTGCAATAACCATCTGCATTGATTTGGAGCCCAGAAAAATAAAGTCAGCCACTGTTTCCACTGTTTCCCCATCTATTTGCCATGAAGTGATGGGACCAGATGCCATGATCTTCATTTTCTGAATGTTGAGCTTTAAGCCAACTTTTTCACTCTCCTCTTTCACTTTCATCAAGAGGCTTTTTAGTTCCTCTTCACTGTCTGCCATAAGGGTGGTGTCATCTGCATATCTGAGGTTATTGATATTTCTCCTGGCAATCTTGATTCCAGCTTATGCTTCCTCCAGCCCAGTGTTTCTCATGATGTACTCTGCATAGAAGTTAAATAAGCAGGGTGACAATATACAGCCTTGATGTACTCCTTTACCTATTTGGAACCAGTCTGTGTTTCCATGTCCAGTTCTAACTGTTGCTTCCTGACCTGCAAACAGGTTTCTCAAGAGGCAGGTCAGGTGGTCTGGTATTCCCATCTCTTTCAGAATTTTCCACAGTTTATTGTGATCCACACAAGCAAAGGCTTTGGCATAGTCAATAAAGCAGAAATAAATGTTTTTCTGGAACTCTCTTGCTTTTTCCATGATCCAGCAGATGTTGGCAATTTGATCTCTGGTTCCTCTGCCTTTTCCAAACCAGCTTGAACATCTGGAAGTTCACGGTTCACATATTGCTGAAGCCTGGCCTGGAGAATTTTGAGCATTACTTTACTAGCATGTGAGATGAGTGCAATTGTGCAGTAGTTTGAGCATTCTTTGGCATTGCCTTTCTTTGGGATTGGAATGAAACCTGACCTTTTCCAGTCCTGTGGCCACTGCTGAGTTTTCCAAATTTGCTGACATATTGAGTGCAGCACTTTCACAGCATCATCTTTCAGGATTTGAAATAATTCAACTGGAATTCCATCACCTCCACTAGCTTTGTTCATAGTGATGCTTTCTAAGGCCCACTTGACTTCACATTCCAGGATGTCTGGCTCTAGCTGAGTGTGAGTGATCACACCATCATGATTATCTGGGTCGTGAAGATCTTTTTTGTACAGTTCTTCTGTGTATTCTTGCCACCTCCTCTTAATATCTTCTGCTTCTGTTAGGTCCATACCATTTCTGTCCTTTATTGAGCCCACCTTTGCATGAAATGTTCCCTTGGTATCTCTAACTTTCTTGAAGAGATCTCTAGTCTTTCCCATTCTATTGGTTTCCTCTATTTCTTTGCATTGATCACTGAGGAAGGTTTTCTTCTCTCTCCTTGCTATCTTTGGAACTCTGCATTCAAATGGGTATATCTTTCTTTTTCTCCTTTGCTTTTCATTTCTCTTCTTTTTACAGCTATTTGTAAGGCCTCCTCAGACAGCCATTTTGCTTTTTTGCATTTCTTTTTCTTGGGGATGGTCTTGATTCCTGTCTCCTGTACAACGTCATGAACCTCCATCCATATTTCATCAGGCACTCTATCAGATCTAGCTCCTTAAATCTATTTCTCACTTCTACTGTATAGCCATAAGGGAGTTGATTTAGGTCATACCTGAATGGTCTGGTGGTTTTCCCTACTTTCTTCAATTTCAGTCTGAATTTGGCAATAAGGAGTTCATGATCTGAGCCACAGTCAGCTCCTGGTCTTGTTTTTCCTGACTGTATAGAGCTTCTCCGTCTTTGGCTGCAAAGAATATAATCAATCTGATTTTGGTATTAACCATCTGGTGATGTCCATGTGTAAAGATGTCTCTTGTGTTGTTGGAAGAGGGTATTTGCTACAACCAGTGTGTTCTCTTGGCAAAACTCTATTAGCCTTTGCCCTGCTTCATTCTGTACTCCAAGACCAAACTTGCCTGTTACTCCAGGTATCTCTTGACTTCCTACTTTTGCATTCTAGTCCCCTAAAATGAAAAGGACATCTCTTTTTGGTGTTAGTTCTAGAAGGTTTTGTAGGTCATCATAGAACATTCAACTTGAGCTTCTTTGGCATTAGTGGTTGGGGAATAGACTTGGATTGCTGTGATACTGAATGGTTTGCCTTGGAAACAGAGATAATTCTGTCATTTTTGAAATTGCACCCAGGTACAGCATAATGTAATACTATTACTGGCCATGGGTTTACCCATGGAGGGCTCCTCTCATCATCCTTCAGCTAAAAACAAGCTATTGAACATATATGAGATTTAGGAGCTCTCTTATTTTTTACTTACTATAAAAGATACTCAAATAAGATGCTACAGTGGTGATTACATGTTTTAAAGTCACTTGAAGAAAAGAAAGCCTTAATAATGCACTCCACAGAAAACAATGGCAATGTAGCAGAGCTTAGTAGCAGTTCAATAGTTGGTTGCAGAGAAAGTGCCTCATTTGGTGGAACCTGGGTCTGGAAGATCCCCTGGAGAAGGAAATGGCAACCCACTCCAGTATTCTTACCTGGAGAATTCCGTGGATTGAGAAGCCTCATAGGCTACAGTCCACGGGGCCGCTAAGAGTTGGACACGACAGAACGACTTCACTTCACTTCGATGTAGAAATAACCAAACTGATGTGCCTTGTGAGTTCAAGTACAGCCTTTACTGAATGATAGCTGTTGTAGGGCGTGCATGTGTGCTCAGTCATTAAGTTGTGTCCAACTCTTTTGCAACCCCACGGACTGTAGTCTGTCAGGCTCCTTTGTACATGGGATTTTCCCAGCAAGAATACTGGAGTGGGTTTCCATTTCCTCCTCCAGGGGATCTTCCCCATCCAGGGACTGAACCCATGTCTCCTGCATTGGCAGGCAGATTATTTACCACTGAGCCACCGGGTATAATTCTATTTCAGGTAAGATGCTGGAATTGGCATCTGTGCAATGATAGCTGAGGCACAGACAGAAATTCAGAGATTATTTCATTATTGCAAAAGCCATATTTTTAGTCCTGTAGCCATTTTTAAAATTCAGTTTATAATTAAAAATTTCCTCCAAAAGAAATTTTCAGTTCTAGATGGTTTCACTGAAGAGTTCAAACTTTAGGTGGTTAACACCAATTTTACATAATCTCTTCCAGAAAACAGAAGAGAAAGGAACATGTCCCAACTTATTTTATGAAGCTAGTATTACCTAATACCACCAAGAAAATGCAAAAAAAAAAAAAAAACTACCAATATTTCACAATATCTAGAGTCACAAAAATCCCCAGCAGATACTAACAAACCTAACCCAACAATATATAAAAAGAACTATGCAATTTAGCCAAGTGGAATTTATTGATAAATTGGACCACGTCAAATATATATATATATATATATATATATATATATATAATTCCACAAAAGATTCTGTTAATAGGAAACTATCCTCTGAGAAAATATTTGCAAAGCTTTAATCTGACAAAGGGCTTCCCTGGTAGCTTAGTTTGTAAAGAATCTGCCTGCAATGCTGGAGACCCCGGCTCAATTCCTGGGTCAGGAAGATCCCCTGGAGAAGGGATAGGTTACCCATTCCAATGTCTTTGGAAATGAAACTAATATGCACGCAAAAGCTTATATACAAATGTTGTGAAAGTTGCTCAGTCGTGTCCGACTCTATGACCTCATGGAATTCTCCAGGCCAGAATATTGGAGTGGGTAGCCTTTCTCTTTTCCAGAGGATCTTCCCAATGCAGGGATTGAACCCAGGTCTCCTGCATTGCAGGTGGATTCTTTACTGTCTGAGCCACCAGGGAAGCCCAAAAATACTGGAGTGGGTAGCCTATCCGTTCTCCAGCAGATCTTCCTGACCCAGGAATCAAACCAGGGTCTCCTGCATTGCAGGTGGATTCTTTACCAACTGAGTTGTCAGGGAAGCCCTAATACAAATATTACAGCAGCTTTATTTGTGATAATTAAAATCTAGAAACAAGTCAGATGTCTTTCAACAGGTTATCAACAAACTGTGGTACCACAGAATCCTCTTCAGGGATAAGAAGGAATGAAATGGGACTACCCTGGTGGTCCAGTGGCAGAGACTCTATGCTCCCAATGCAGGGGGCCTGGGTTTGATCACTGGTCAGGGATCCAGATCCCACATGCCATAACTAAAGATTCCCCAG
This sequence comes from Bubalus kerabau, assembly GCF_029407905.1. NCBI lineage: Eukaryota > Metazoa > Chordata > Mammalia > Artiodactyla > Bovidae > Bubalus > Bubalus kerabau. The sequence goes on from NC_073634.1 coordinate 46,307,109, forward strand.
GCCACAATTAGGACCCAATGCAGCCAATAAATAAATAAATTTTTAAAAAAGAAGAAGAAGAAAGGAACTATTGACACACAACTTGCATGCATCTCCAGGGATTTTTGTGGAGTGTTACAGTACCATTGGAGAAGGAAATGGCAACCCACTCCAGGATTCTTGCCTGGAGAATCCCATGGATGGAGGAGCTTTGTGGGCTACAGTCCATGGGTCGCAAAGAGTTGGACACGACTGAGCGACTTCACTTCACTTTACAGTACCACGTCAGCAATTTATGTTCAAATTGTTTGAGGAAAAAAACCATTCTTTGCACTATTCTTGCAAGCTTGAAATGATTTAAAGGAAAAACAGAGTAACTGGCAGGGCTTAAAGTCTAACTGGACATGAGAGAGGCAGGAGTTAAGAACGACTACCAGGTTTTTAGCTTAGGTAATGAGGGTTTACAGTGGAGACCGAGAATATAAGGAACAGTAATGAGAACATATATACGGTAGAGATTCATTTTTAATTTTGCATATTAATTTATCAAGGTTATTTTGACAAATTCATGTATTTTTAGCTAAATTGTAATAGTTGCCTGTGGTCAGATGATTTGCTGCCAGAAATCCTGAGTCTCATTCTTGGCTCTAAATTTACACAGAGCACTTAATTTCTTCAATGCTTGCTTTTTCATTTAAAAAGTGGGACTAATAATTGTCGTCTGCAAAATACTTTCCTCAGGAGAGAGTCATAATTTGAGCACAATTAACTGCTTCTGATTTTTCAAACATCAAATTCTACTTGATGTTCACCTAATAGTAGGAACACAATGTCCCAAACTGTTTCCTAAAAGTGATTATTCTTTTAAACCATCAATTCATTTTGAGGTAATTTTATGAAACAGAGATTAAATTGGAACTCATATAAAAATAATATCCTTTAACATTAGCCATAACAACAGCTTGACATTTTCTCAATAGAAAGATTGTACAACACAATGAAGGTGGGGAGAGAGATTAAAAACAACAAAAAGTCAATTTCTACATAAAACTCCACAATTTCCATAATTATTGGTATCCACGTCTACAAATTTCCTTAGAAAGCAGCAGACAGAAAAATATATAGTCCCAGCATGAAACTAATGAACTCAATACAAAGAATATCAGCAGACATAATGAGAGACTTTACCTTGGGGTATTAGTGTCAGACTTTGATGCTGAAGACCAGACTTGGAGCCATACCTTGATCGAAATGGGACTGATGGAGAGAGAGTGTTCAGGTAGACACTGGGGCCCAACGAGGAGCTTTTGTTTGCATATTGTTGAGCTTCTCTCCTACCTCTTCAGACGAAGTGTCTTTCAGGCTGTTCTTTAGAAGACCAGGAAAGCTGGGGGAGAAAAAATAGTTCATATATTCATCATCTCCCTCACAAAGAAACAATGATTTTTATAGTACAGTAACTTTTTAAATGTTATTCCTCCTTCGTATTTTAATGTGACTTTTTAGTTTGAATAGACTTATAAAATGACAACAGTCATAAATTTATGAACTATACCTACAGTAGCAGAAATGGAAGAAGCAAGTGCTTAGAGCACACCTGAATAAAATTTCTACAGTTCAGGATTTGAGGGGCCATAGATCATAGAATCATTAACTTCAAAAGAAATTATTAGTGAAGTATAAGATGCATACAGAAAAGTACACAAATCCTAAATATGCAAATTGATACATATGTGACCACATCTATGTAATCAACAATCTGGTCAAGAAATTGTAATCTATGAAAAAACTAATAGGTCTGAATAGTGGTTAATATTGGGAGCTGTCATCTGGAAGGCAACACACTGGAGTTGAAAATGTTCTGTATTTTGATCTGGGTGATAGTTATCGTAACTGTTTACATAGGTAAGAGTCATCCTATACATTTCAGATCTGTGCATTTTCTCAAGTTATAATTTAATAGAAAGTAAAAAAAAAAACAATTAAAGATTGGTTCTGCCCAGTTTTGAACTTCATGTAAATAAAACTGTACCACAGGTGTTCTTTTGTACCTTACTCAGTATTATGTCTGGGAAATTCATCCCCGTGATTGAATATGTTGCTGTGCATTCATTCTTAAGGCCAACAGTACTAAATGGTATAAGTATGCCACAGTTTATTCATTTTGCTTTTGTTTTTTTTTGTTTTTGGCCACGCCACATGTGGAATCTTATCTTAGTCCCCTGACCAGGGATTGATTCCGTGCCCTCTGCATCAAGCAGTGCAGAATCTTAACCACTAGACTGCCAGGGAAGTCCCTATCCATTCTATTTTTGACCTGTATCCAATTTGAGCCTAATACAAATACTATTTCTATACATAATGCAGGACAAATATGTAGAAGTGAAACTGTTGGGATTAGGGTGTGTGTGTATTCAATTGGATATACTGCCAATTTTTTATCACATGGTCATTCCAATTTACCTGTCATCAATGTATGAGAGTTACCAGAAGCTCTACATCCTCACCAATAATTGCTAAGTGTCAGTCTTTGTAATCTTGGCCATTCTAATAGAAGTGTCCAGTACATTGTATTGTTGTTTTCATTTTTAAAAATATTTGTTTATTATTTATTTGGCTGCACCATGGTTAACTGCAGCCTGTGGAATCTAGTTCCCCGATCAGAGATCGAACCCAGGCCCCCTGCATTGAGTCTTAACCACTGGACCACCAGGGAAGTCCCTGTTGTTTTCATTTTAATTTCATTGATTTTTGAATACTTTTTCATATATTAGTAGTCATTTTGTGAAGTCTATTCAGATCTTTTGCCCATTTTTAAAAATATCTCGTATTTTGTCCTACTGATTAGAAAATATCCTTTATATATTCAGGATATAAATCTTAATGGCTAGCCTTTTCACTTTCTTAACGCTGTCTTTTGGTGAACAGATGTTATTAATGTTGGTTTTGTCCAATTATCAATCTTTTCTTTCATGGTTACTGCACTTTTTGTGTCCTGGTGGTTAAGAAATTCTTTCCATCGTGATTATGAAGATTGTTTTCTATATTGTTTTTAGAAGCTTCATACAATTGAACTTGCAGTTTCCTGGAGGTTAATTTTCTATATATATGATGCAGAGGTCAGGTTTCTTCTTTTTTTCCATATGGATATCCAGTTGTACCAGTACTATTTACTGAAAAAATCATCTTTCTTCACTGCTCTCAAGTGTCACTTTTGCTATAAATCAAATGTCTGTGTCTGTGTCTATTGCTGGCCACAGTATTCTGTCTAATTTTCTACTATCTGTCCTCGAATGATACTAGTGAAAGTGAAAGTGGCTCAGTAGTGTCCGACTCGTTGCGACCCCATAGACTATACAGTCTATGGAATTCTCCAGAACAGAATACTGGAGCAGGAAGCCTTTCCTTCCTCCAGGGGATCGAACCCAAGTCTCCCATATTACAGGCAGATTCTTTACCAGCTGAGCCACCAGGGAAGGCCTGCATGATACTAAGCTGTCTTAATAATTGTAGATTTATAATAAGTTTTACTCAGGAGCAAGTCCTTCTACTTTGTTCTTCTTTTTAAAAAGTTGTCTTAACTATTTTTGGTTCTTGCCTTTCCACATAAATTTCAAAATCAGCTTGTCAAAACAAGAAAACAGAAAGCTTGCTAAGATTTTTATTGAGGCTGCATGAATATTTAGATCAGTTTAAGGAGAATTATATTCTAGTCCATGAACACAGTGTTTTTCTTCATTTATACATTTGAGAGTAAATTGCAGATATTATTTCATTTTACCCCTAAATATTTCAATCTGTATTTTGTAAAAGCAATGATATTCTCTTACATAATCATGATACATGTACCAAAATCAGGAAATAAACATTCATGTATTACTATTGTCTAATCTCTGTGCATTATTTAGATTTCCTTTATACCTTTACTAATGTCCCCGACAACAAAAGAGAAAATAAGTGCTGTGGCATTTTTGTTTTTTGAATCATATAGTGCATTTATTCATTATGTCTCTGTAGTCTTCCTTAAGCTAGACCAGCTCCTGAGTCGGTCTTTGTTTTGAAATGTTTAAGAATACATTTAAGGCCAGTTTTTTTTGGTAGAATATCCCTGATTTGGTTTCATCTGGTATTTCCTCATGGTTAGACATGGGTTTTTGCATTTAGGAAAGGAAAATCATGAAATTAACTTTGTGTCTCTCTTTTTGCACCATGTCAGCATGTATTAATACATAATGTCAATTTACCCCTTTGCTGGTAATTTTGTCCACTTGGATGAACTGCCAGTCTTCTCAACTGTAAGTTTACCTATTTTCCCTATGTCATGTGCTTTGGGTTTTTTGATGCTATTTTAATGCCATTTTTAAACTCTGTGATTGTTGATGGTATATAGAAACTCAGTTGGTTATGGTTGATTAACCTGGTATTCATCAACCTCAGTAGACTCTTTTGAACTGTGCTGTGCTCAACTGTGTCTGACTCTTTGCAACCCCACAGACTGTAGCCCACCAGGCTACTCTGTCCATGGAATTTTCTAGGCAAGAATACTGGAGTGGGTTTCCTCCTCCATTTCCTCCTCCAGGAGATCTTCCCCACCCAGGGATCAAACCCACATCTCTCATCTCCTGCATTGGCAGGTGGATTCTTTACTACTAGCGCCACCTGGGAAGAACTTTTCTATAATTTGTAATATTTTAACTTTTTAAATCCTTTTCATTCTAATAATTTATCAGTAGATTATTATGAATTTTCTACATTTACAAGTATGTCAATAGTGTGTGTGTGTGTGTGTGTGTGTGTGTGTATTAGTCTCTCATTCGCATCCGACTCTTTGCAATTCTGTGGACTGTAGCCTGCCAGGCTCCTCTGTCTGTGGAATTCTCCAGGCAAGAATACTGGAGTGTTTTGCCATGGCTTCTCCAGGGGATCTTCTCAATCCAGGCATCAAACCCAGGTCTCCCACATTATGGGCAGATTCTTAACCATTTGAGCTATGTGGAAAGCCCTCAATCATATATAAGGACAGTTTTTTCCTTCTGTTCATGCTGAGTCACTTCAGTAGTGTCCAACTCTTCGCAACCCCATGGACTGTAGCCTGCAAATCTCCTCTGTCTGTGGAATTCTCAAGCAAGAATACTGGAGTGCATTGCCATTTCCTTTTCCAGGGACTCTTCCTGACCCAGGGATCGAACCAATGTCTCTTAAGACTTCTGCATTGGTAGGCGGGTTCTTTACCTCTAGCACCACCTGGAAAGCCTTCTGCTACAAAGCCTTATACCTTTTATTTTGCTTCTTGCCTTTTTTACTGGCTAGGACAATATTAAATAGAAATGGTGATAGTGAACACCCTTCCCTTGTTCCCAACTTCAGGGGGAAAGGTTTTGATATTTTATTCTTCAGTACAGTATTTGCTATAGATATTTGGAGAATCACTTATTAGATTGGGGAAGATTCTCTCCATCCATAGGCACTGGACTTCTCTTTTTCTTAAGTCATGAATATATGTAGAATTTTACCAAATGCCTTTTTTCCCTCTATTAAGTTAATACTATTTTGCTGTTATTCTGAAAAACATAGTTAATTACACTGATTGATATTTCAATGTTAAACGAACCTTGCATTTCTGGAATAAATTCAACCTAGTTTTACACAATTGTTATGATATTTGCCAGGTTCTTATTTTTAAAACTAAATTGCAATTACCCCTAATAGTTAAAAAATCCCAAATATTATTTGGGTTAATTTATGTCCAGGTTATATTCAATCCTGGTAAATGTTTCAGGCTCACTTTTCCAAATGCTATGCTATGAAACAAACCACCAAAACTTAATTGGCTTAGAACAATAGTAACCATTCTCTCTTTCACAGTGTCTGTGTGGAGAATTCAAGCCACTCAGCTCTGGACCTTGAGCAGTTGAGTCTGCTCAAGGTCTCTCATAAGGTTTAATTCTGATTGTTTGGGATTAAGTTACCTCAAAAGCTTCTTCACTCAAATCCCTGGGGCCTAGGCTGGGGAGAGCCCAACAACTGGATTCTGGAACACTTGTGTGTATTAGTTGTTCAGTCATGTTCGACTCTTTGCGAACCCGTGCACTGTAGCTCACGAGGGGAAGGAAGAGCCCCAGTGGGCTTACAAAATGGGTATCACACATCACCCAGGCTACAGGTCTTCAGAAATGCCATTATGCCCTTGGAACAACAGGGCAGACCCTGAATGCATCTTCGTTTCAGTGTCCCAAGGTGAAATTCTTTCCTCACTGCCCCAGGCATCCATTTCCTCAGTGAGGGCCTCCTCCCAACCAGGACTATGTTAGGAGCTGGTAGCCAATGTAATAGGAAGAGGGAATGCATATGACAGAGAGATGTGTCTGTAAACTTGTCAGACATGATCCAGAGGACAAAGGGGACACTAAAAGATGGTAGGCCAAGAAGTATCATGATTAGGTTTGCACTATCACTCAGTTCAATTGCTTAGTCATGTCCAGCTCTTTGCAACACCATGGACTGCAGGATGCCAGGCCTCCCTGTCCATCACCAACTCCCAGAGCATACTCAAATTCATGTCCGTTAAGTCGGTGATGTCAACAAACAATCTCATGGTCATCCCTTTCTCCTCTCGCCTTCAATCTTTCCCAGCATCAGGGTCTTTTCCAATGAGTCAGTTCTTCACATCAGGTGGCCAAAGTATTGGAGTTTCAGCTTCAGCATCAGTCCTTCCAGTGAATATTCAGGACTGATTTCCTGTAGGATGGACTGGTTGGATCTCCTTGCAGTCCAAAGGACTCTCAAGAGTCTCCTCCAACACCACAGTTCAAAAGCATCAGTTCTTCGGTGCTCAGCTTTTTTTATACTCCAACTCTCACATCCATACATGACTACTGGAAAAACCATAGCTTTGACTAGATGGACCTTTGTTGACAAGGTAATGTTTCTGCTTTGTAATATGCTGTATAGGTTGGTCATAACCTTTCTTCCAAGGAGCAAGCATCTTTTAATTTCATGGCTGGAGTCACCATCTGCTGTGATTTTGGAGCCCAAAAAAAAAATGAAGTCTATCATATTTCCACTGTTTCCCCATCTATTTGCCATGAAGTGATGGGACCAGATGCCATGATCTTAGTTTTCTGAATGTTGAGTTTTAAGCCAACTTTTTCACTCTCCTCTTCACTTTCATCAAGAGGCTTTTCAGTTCTTCTTTACTTTCTGCCATAAGGGTGGTGTCATCTGCATATCTGAGGTTATTTATATTTCCCCCAGCAATCTTGATTCCAACTTGTTCTTCATCCAGTCGAGCATTTCTCATGATGTATTCTGCATATAAGTTAAATAAGCAGGGTGACAATATACAGCTTTGACATACTCCTTTCCCGATTTGGAACCAGTATGTGTTCCATGTCTAGTTCTAACTGTTGCCTCTTGACCTGAATACAGATTTTTCAGGAGGCAGGTCAGGAGGTCTGGTATTCCCATCTCTTGCAGAATTTTCCACAGTTTATTGTGATCCACACAATCAAAGGCTTTGCCATAGTCAATAAAGCAGAAGTAGATGTTTTTCTGGAACTCTCTTGCTTTATCGATGATCCAATAGATGTTGGCAATTTGATCTCTGGTTCCTCTGCCTTTTATAAATTCAGCTTGAATCTGGAAGTTCAATGTTCATGTACTGTTGAAGCCTGGCTTGGAGAAGTTTGAGCATTACTTTACTAGCGTGTGAGATGAGTGCAATTGTGCAGTAGTTTGAGAATTCTTTGGCATTGCCTTTCTTTGAGATTGGGATGAAAACTGACCTTTTCCAGTCCTGTGGCCACTGCTGAGTTTTCCAAATTTGCTGGCATATTCAGTGCAGTGCTTTCACAGCATCATCTTTTAGGATTTGAAATAGCTCAACTGGAATTCCATCACCTTCACTAGCTTTGTTTGCAGTGGTGCTTCCTAAGGCCCACTTGACTTTGCATTCCAGGATGTCTGGTTCTAGGTGAGTGATCACACCATCATGGTTATCTGGGTGGTGAAGATCTTTTTCGTATAGTTCTTCTTTGTATTCTTGCCACCTCTTCTTAATATCATCTACTTCTGTTAAGTCCATACCATTTCTGTCCTTTATTGAAAGTGGTCAAACAGGACATGGCAAGAGTGAATATTGACATTTTAGGAATCAGCTAACTAAAATGGAATGGAATGGGTGAATTTAACTCACATGACCATTATATCTACTACTGTGGGCAAGAATCCCTTAGAAGAAATGGAGTAGCCCTCATAGTCAGCAAAAGAGTCCAAAATGCACTACTTGGATGCAATCTCAAAAATGACAGAATGATCTCTGTTTGTTTCCATATCAAACCATTCAATATCACGGTAATCCAAGCCTATGCCCAGACCAGTAATGCTGAAGAAGCTGAAGTTGAACGGTTCTGTGAAGACCTACAAGACCTTCTAGAACTAACACCCAAAAAAGATGTCCTTCTCATTATAGGGGACTGGAATACAAAAGTAGGAAGTCAAGAAATACCTGGAGTAACAGGCAAATTTGGCCTTGGAGTACAGAATGAAGCAGGGCAAAGGCTAATAGAGTTTTGCCAGGAGAATGCACTGGTCATAGCAAACACCCTCTTCTAACAACACAAGAGAAGATTCTACACATGGACATCACCAGATGGTCAACACCAAAATCAGATTGATTATATTCTTTGCACCCAAAGATGGAGAAGCCCTATACAGTCAGCAAAAACAAGACTGGGAGCTGACTGTGGCTCAGATCATGAACTCCTCTGAAGAAAGTAGGGAAAACCACTAGACCATTCAGGTATAACCTAAATCAAATCCCTTATGATTATACAGTGGAAGTGACAAATAGATTCAAGGGATCTGATAGATAGAATGCCTGAAGAACTATGGACAGAGGTTCCTGACATTGTATAGGAGGCAGTGATCAAGACCATCCCCAAGAAAAAGAAATGCAAAAAGGCAAAATGGCTGTATGAGGAGGCCTTACAAATAGCTATGAAAAGAAGAGAAGCAAAAGTCAAAGGAGAAAAGGAAAGATATACCCACTTGAATGCAGAGTTCCACATCATAGCAAGGAGAGATAAGAAAGCCTTCCTCAGTGATCAGTGCAAAGACATAGAGGGAAACAATAGAATGGGAAAGACTAGAGATCTCTTCAAAAAAATTAGAGATACCAAGGGAACTTTTCATGCAAAGATGGGCACTATCTCTATATTAAAGTAAATCTATCCATTTTCCTTACTGTCAAAAACAATGTATACTCAGTGGCACTGTGCTTACAAATCTCCACTACACTGTATTGGGCTGGAGGGAGATTTCTTTGATATGAAGCCTCTTTTAAGAGAACATCTTCCAGGCCTCGCTTGTTTTTACACCCACCCAGAAGCACACATTGAAGCAAACCTGCAGTGGAATGGAGTTTGTTTTCCTCAGTTCAGAAGACAGAATTCAGAATTATAATAGCAACTACTTTTTCTTTTTTTTTTTTTGCCTTGCTGCATGGCTTGCAGGATCTCAGTTCCCCAACCAAGGATTGAACCTTGGCCACAGCAGTGAAAGCCTGGAATCCTAATTGCTAGATCACCAGGGAACTCCCAATCTCCTAAAGAATTTACTCCCATGTCTCCGGCCATATCGGCCTGAAGGCGCCCGATCTCATCTGATCTCGGAAGAATTTACTCCCAATCCAGAGTTTTCACCATCTCAACAGATAAAGGCTAATTTGATTCACTAGCTATGAAAAATAGGCATAGCAACATCCTTTTTAAAATACTTGGGTCTGTTAAAAATGCCAGGGATGCATTTAGCAAGAAAATCCTATGAAAAGTCATAACAAAGGTTCTGTTTTCCCCATCGCCTTTTGTGGAATCCAGAGTGGCAGCAGCAATTCCTGGTAGGACTGTCTTTTCCTGCACCATAACCCATATTGGACAAGGAAACTGTATATCTGAATGATTCAGGAAATCAAAGTAATAAAACTGCCAGCAACAATGCAGCCAAGTGATTAGAAGAAGGCTGTTTGAAAATTGAAACACCCTTTTACTCATTAATCTCCAACTGCTAAAGACAAACAAAAAGCAAAATTAACATGATTGTAAACTAAGCACTTGCGTCCTGTGGCTACCGCGTTGGCCTGCTGAGAGGGAATGAGCTGATCAAAGCCAGTGCGTCCACAGAGAACTGCAGGATGAATGCTGCTTGGGGGAGCACACAGCTGGGATCCATTACTGGGCCTGTTTCAGGAACAGGTGAATACCGTAATTAATCTTGGCTTCAATTTGGAGGGAAGCGGGGAACCTACCTGCCCTGTCCACTGAGTTTATATGTTAATCCCCCCAGCTCTGGGGAAAAGTTTTTAAATTGGTGTAAAGACTTCTTCTGCCCTTCCGAAAGTGTAGAGAGAAGAAACAGTAGGGGTGGGTTGCTGAGATCCCTAACTTCAGACAGTTAAGACACCTTCCAGGAAAGCTGTTGATTGCTACCATCCTTGGTTTGATGCATGTAAGCACACAGAGCCAAGGCTTTTCCAATGAAGCTTGCAGGGTTTTAATGCAAGAAAATACTTGAAGATGCAGGGGGCCTCACCCCACAAACAGAAACCAGTAAATTCAGGTACTTGGAATTGGAGTTGCTCTCAGGGCAAACAGCAAACCATGGGTTCTTGAATTGCCTAAAGCCTGTCCAGGACTTTATATATTATTCTAGATACAGAAAAATGAATAGGCACCTGCCTTGCCCCTCCTTTGCACCAAATTCTTTTTTTAATGCAATAAATTGTATAAACAAAATATCTGCATCAACAATAGAAATTTCGCAGTAAAAACACAGGGCTTGCACTAACATTCAGTGCAGAATGAACTGGGTAGCAAAATAAAACCAATGCACAGAAGCAATCCTTCTTTGAGACAACAAATTAGGATGTAAGCAAAAGATGCTGAACAGTGCCCTCTGACACCCCTAACATGGGGCAGTAGAGACCGCTCTGTCACAGAGAACTGAAGAAAAGCCAGTTGAGAGGCCTGCTAGGAACTGTAACACATGGGTGCCCCTCCTTCAACATGGTCTCTGTGGCAATAGGCTGAGGTCCCACTGAGACACAAACTAGTCAGCCAAGCATAAAAACTTGAAGAGTAGGGTCCTTTTCCCAGAGACACTACACATGTGGATAGAAACGTAGCTTCACTGTGACTGCCTCCCCCATTCCACTCTCTCTTCCCCCACAATTCAGTAATAAAATATTACTACAGTTCTGAAATGTCATTGTTGCCAGCTTTTTTTTTCTTTTTATTTCATCTGGACCTGATGTCCTACTATTAAAATTTTGTGTGGGAATCTGCTTAATTCAGGCTGTTATAACAAGACACCATAGACTTGCTGTCTTAAACCACAGAAATGTTTATCATAGTCCTGAAAGCTGAGAAGTACAAGATCAGGGTGCCAGCAGATTTGGTGTCTGGTGATGTTAGGAGAAACACTGAAACCGCCCACCCTGACCAGTCCCATTTGCAAGAGTTATTTTATGACAGGAGGTCCTTGTAAGGAACATGGAACTAACAAGCCATCACCAACCAGAATTCCAGAAAGGCCAAAAGGAGACACTAGCCTATATGTCTTACCAACATGCCAGAATCCTGCTTGCTGGAATCCATCTTGGCTGAGTGATGCGTGTGCCACTAGGAAGGACCCTGAATCAGAATGATTGGCTGATGACAACTCAGAAACTAATCCTATTACCATAAAATCTGCAAGCCACCTGGCAGAGTAGCCCTCCTGGGTTCCCTTCAGTTCAGTTCGGTTCAGTCACTCGGTCGTGTCCAACTCTTCGTGACCCCATGGACTGTAGCATGCCAGGCTTCCCTGTTCCATCACCATCTCCTGGAGCTTACTCAAACTCATGTCCATTAAGTCAGTGATGCCATCCAACCATCTCATCCTCTGTTGTCCCCTTCTCCTGCCTTCAATCTTTCCCAGCATCAAGGTCTTTTCCAATAAGTCAGTTCTTTGCATTATGTAGCCAAAATATTGGAGTTTCAGCTTCAGCATCAGTCCTTCCAGTGAATATTCAGGACTGATTTCCTCTAGGATGGACTGGTTTGATCTCCTTGCAGTCCAAGGGACTCTCAAGAGTCTTCTCCAACACCACAGTTCAAAAGCATCAGTTCTTCAGTGCTCAGCTTTCTTTAAGGTCGAACTCTCACATCCATACATGACTCTCCATACATAACATAACAAAGCTCTAAGATGGTAGAATAGAAGGACATGTGCTCATCTTCTCCTATGCTGCTGCTGCTAAGTTGCTTCAGTCATGTCCGACACTGTGCAACCCCACAGATGGCAGCCCACCAGGCTCCTCTGTCCCTGGGATTCTCCAGGCAAGAATACTGGAGTGGGTTGCCATTTCCTTCTCCAATGCATGAAAGTGAAAAGTGAAAGTGAAGTTGCTCAGTCGTGTCCGACTCTTCACGACCCCGTGGACTGCAGCCCACCAGGCTCCTCGGTCCATGGGATTTTCCAGGCAAGAGTACTGGAGTGGGGTGCCATTGCCTTCTCTGATCTTCTATAAGAACTCCAAAACTGCAACTCACTGCTAAACAACCATCGACAGGAGAATTTGGATCCCACCAAAAAAAAAAAAAAAGATACCCCATGTCCAAGGGCAAAGGAGAAGCCCCAGCAAGAGGGTAGAAGGGACAGAATCATGTTTAGAATTAAACCTCACACGTGCCAGAGACACTAGGAGGGCTCAAACAAAACCTTGTATGCACCAGGACCCAGAGACCCCTGGGTTCCCTTACCTTCCTGCTTTCTGCTCCACCCCTCCCTGGGTAGGGGGTGGGGGGGTTGTCCTTTCCCCAGTAAATCTCTCTGACAACTCATTTCTGAGTGTTAGCCCACTCTCAAGCCCTTTCCTACAACAGTGAGAGCCCTCTTACTAGTTTGCAGATGTCAATCTTCTCATTGTATCCTCATAAAGCAGAGAGCAAAGAGAGAAGAAAGCTTCTTCCTGTTTCTTCTAAGGGTACTAATCCCACCATGAGGGCTCCACCCATATGCTCTAGTTACCTCCTAAAAGGTTCCATTTCCAGATAGCATTACAATGGGGATTAAAGTTTTAACATATGAATTGAGGAGTGTGTCCAACTGTGCAACCCATGGACTCTAGCCTGTCAGGCCTCTCTGCCCATGGAATTTTCTAGGGAAGAATCCTGGGGTGGGTTGTCATTTCTTACTCCACGAGGAGTAAAAGGCACAAAAAATCAGAACCCATATCAATTTCCAACAGCATCCAACACCTATTTTTTCAAAATTAACTGAGAGAGACTGGTCATGAATGCATGGAGAACAAATTTAACCATATATTTTATTTTTGTTGTTCAAAGTAGGGAGGGAGTCTGTGCATGATTCACCTATCATGCTACAGGCCTTGAGGTGAATTCCACATGGTCATTCACCTTGAGTTAAGGACCACTCTTTAATGGGGAAACATACAAGCTGAGGGTCAGGAAGAGAAGATGGCATGGCTTCAGGTCTTCCCATTATCCTAGAGAGAGAGAGATGCTGTGGCTAGGTGCTGTTGCATACCAGTAGAGGGACATGTACCCTGAGATGATACTTTCTTGGAGTAAAATTGTGAGAAATCAGCCTTGTCCAAATGTGGAAATAGAGACTGGAGCCAGTGTGACTATGTTTAGGTGCCAGCTGCCCAATACCTGGGGATTTCAGGGATCCTTAGGAAGTTGCAACCCCTTTTGTTAGGGGTAGAAAGTTACCCTGGGAAGCTAAGTTTGGGCACAGCCCGTCCTCCTGGCAGAAGGGGAGACTCTTGTCCCTCCTGGCATGACACACAAGGCATCAAGGCTAGCTCCCACAGACATTTTAGGATGCTCCTACTTGAGGCACCATACTCATCTATTCATTTTTCAAGAAGTGCTAGTCACAACCTGCTAATGGCCAGTGTGAACAATACTGTGCTACAGCAATCTGCTAGGTAAAGAAAATGCTGAGAGTTAATGGAAGACTGCTCAGAGGTGGAAAAGTTTCAGTGGCGTACCTGTACTACATCCAGACACATCAGAATATTAAGTTACAGGAAGTAACTTAAGAATATTCTTAAGTTACAGAATATTAAGTTACAGAAAGTTACAGTTAATTAATAACTGTAACTAAGTTACAGTTATTATTATTGAAGATGAATAACCAACAAGGATCTATTGTATAGCACATGGAACTCTACTCAATGTTATGTGCCAGCCTGGATGGGAAGGGCATTCGGGGAGAGTGGATACATGTGTATTTATGGCTGAGTCTCTTCAATGTTCACCTGAAACAAACACAGCATTGTTAATTGGCTAAGCGTTAGTGTTGGTCGCTCAGTGAACAGGGAAAAGGTCAGTAGCTCAGTGAACAGTGAAAATGTCATTCTCTCAGTTGTGTCTGACTCTTTGTGCCCCCATGGACTGTACCCTGACAAGTCCTCTATGTATGGAATTCTCCAGGCAAGAATACTGGAGTGGGTAGCCATTCCCTTCTCCAGGGGTTTCTTCCTGATCCAGGGATCAAACTGGGTCTCCTGCATTGCAGGCATTCTGCTCAGTCGTGTATAACTCTTTCAGACCCCAAGCAGATTCTTGACTATCTGAGCCACCAGGGAAGTACTAACCAGCTATAGTGAAAGTGAAGTCGCTCAGTCGTGTCCAACTCTTTGCAACCCCATGGACTGTAGCCTACCAGGCTCCTCCCTCCATGGGATTCTCCAGGCAAGAGTACTGGAGTGGGTTGCCATTTCTTCCCGACCCAGGGATCAAACCCAGGTCTCCTGTATTCCAGGCAGATGCTTTAACCTCTGAGCCACTAGGGAAGCCCCTGGTGGCTATACCCTTATACAAACCAGCTATACCCTAATACAAAATAAAAAGTTTTAAGTTTGAAAAAAAAAAAAGAAGGCAAAATGGAGATAGTCTATCAATTAGGGAAAAAAGATGAAGATAATAAGATAAAGGAAGTTACGCTAAATTATACTTGAAATAAATTAATTCAACAAATATTTATTGAACACCTGTGCTAAGTTCTGAGGATAAGCTGATGAATAAGGCAGATATAGTCCCTACTTATCCTACAGACAAGTAAAGTGAAGTGAAATGAAATGAAGTCGCTCAGTCGTGTCTGACTCTTTATGACCCCATGGACTGTAGCCTTCCAGGTTCCTCCGTCCATGGGATTTTTCAGGCAAGAATATTGGAGTGGGTTGCCATTTCCTTCCCCAGAGGATCTTTCTGACCCAGAGATCGAACCCGGGTCTGCTGCATTGCAGGCAGATTCTTTTACTCTCTGAGCCACCAGGGAATCCCACAGATGAGTAAACAGCCCAGTATCATCTTAAAAAGCTAAAATATTAATTTTTAAAGTTTTTTTCCTGAAATACTTGTACTAACACTTAAAACTCTCTCAAGGTGAAATCCTATTTACCTGAATTAACTGAAAAAAAAAAAACTGATGGATAAACAGAAGCAATAATAAATTTTAAAGTAAAAATAAATTTTATGTAATCTTTAAAAATGATTCAGAAAATTTTTGAATGTTTATTTTGTGCTAAATTTATTTTAGGAAAAGACTGCCTTGTTGTTGTTCAGTCACTAAGTTGTGTCCAGTTCTTTGCAACTCCATGGACTGCAGCACACCAGGCTTTCCTTCACTATCTCCCAGAATTTGCTCAAACTCATGTCCATTGAGTCAGTGATGCCATTCAACCATCTTATCCTCTGTCACCATTATCTCCTCTTGCCCTAAATTTTTCCCAATATCAGGGTCTTTTCCAGTGAGTCATTTCTTCATATCAGGTGGCCAAAGTGTTGGAGCTTCAGCTTCAGCATCAGTCCTTCCAATGAATAACCAGGGTTGATTTCCTTTAGGATGGACTGGTTTGATCTCCTTGCAGTCCAAGTGACTCTCAAGAATCTTCTCCAGCACCACAGTTCAAAAGCATCAGCTCTTGGGGTGCTCAGCCTTCTCAACAGTCCGATTCTCACATCCATACATGACTACTGGAAAATCCATAGCTTTGACTATACGGACTTCCGTCAGCAAAGTGATGTCTCTGCTTTTTAATATGCTGTCTAGGTTGGTCATAGCTTTTCTTCCAAGGAGCAAGCGTCTTTTAAGTTTCATGGCTGCAGTCACTGTTTGCAGTTACAGTGGAGTCCAAGAAAATAAAATCTGCCACTTTTTCCCCATCTATTTGCCATGAAGTGATGGGACTGGATGCCATGTTCCTAGTTTTTTGAATGTTGAGTTTTAGATTTTCATACAAAAGCCTATTTGGGGAGAATTTTTAAGATTTAAAAATAAGAATCTTATAAGTATCCAAGACTCTTCAGGTAACAATAAAGCAACATTCACCAAGCTTTCAAGGACATGTTATTATTTAATAGAAGGGCATTTTTCAAATATGCCAGAACTAATGAAATGTAGCCACTCTATGAATAAGCTATTTCAAGACACATTCTAGAGCAAGAGATGATCAAAAGAAAAAATTCAAACATAAGGAAATTGCAGTTGGAAGAGACTGGCAATAAGTACTGAAAACATTTCATTTGTAGGGATGAGACTTGGTAATTGGTGTAAATACACTTATACCAAGCAAAAAAAAATAGACAAAAAGTATGAATAAACAAGCCCCAAGGAAATACAAATGGCTGGTAAAACATGAAAGATGATCACCTTCACCACTGATCAGAGAGATGCAAGTTAAAACCACAAAGAAATACCACTTTCCATAGATAAACAACAAGGTCCTAATGTATAGCACAGAAAATTATATTAACCATATATAAACCATAATGGAAAAATATAAAAACAATGTATATATGTATATAACCACGTCACTTTGCTGTACAGCAGAGATTGGCACCACATTGTAAATCAATTATACTTCAATTTTTTAAATTTAATAAAAAGAAATACCACTATCCAACCTATTATATTAACTTAAAAGGACACTTTTTTAATACTAACAGAAGAACCAGCTTGACAGAGGAAACTACTGGCCAAAGTTGGGACAGTTTTAGTATCAAAAGAACAATGACTGTAATTAATTTTCAACACTGACTATACAAGAAACCTTGAGTTCATATGATACTCAAGAAAAATAAATTAAGAGGAATAAAACAAGCAAGCAAGCAAAGCAGATAAATTTTGCAGGTAACCATTACACTAAGTTCTTTCTCTGAAAGGGACAGGAACATTTTTCCTTTACAATATTAATTACATCTCAGTGTACCTAATATTCCTAGTTGATGAGAAAAAGCACTTCTTTCAAGAAAAATGTCAGTTATAAAAGTAGACAGAATTGGAAAATCACAATTTACAATCCCTTGGTGGCTCAGACGGTAAAGCATCTGCCTGCAATGCGGGAGACCCGGGTTCGATCCCTGGGTCGGGAAGATCCTCTGGAGAAGGAAATGGCAACCCACTCCAGTATTCTTGCCTGGAAAATCCCATGGATGGAGCCTGGTAGGCTACAGTCCATGGGGTTGCAAAGAGTCAGACACGACTGAGTGACTTCACTTCACTTCAAGGATACAATTAAGCCAAGAATTATCAACAGATGCTAAAAGGTAAAAGGTTGGATAGTCACCTGGTGGCAAAATTATCACCTCACAGATCATTAGCTGGTTCCAAGGTGATGGTCACTAATTGAACACCCTGTGATCAATCTCAACATCACGAACAATGGAATAACCCCAGAGCTTCATTATGTGACTCCTAGTTACATCATTACGGGGTGCAGTGTTTAACCTGAATTTAACTAAGCCTTTAGATTCAACTTCCAATAACAGAAAATTATCAGGGTTATTGTTAAATGATAATAAGAAAAATCCAGACATTAGGACATTCTAGGGAACAAATGTAGAGAAGGCAATGGCAACCCACTCCAGACGTCCATGGGGTTGCTGAGGGTTGGACACGACTGAGCGACTTCACTTTCACTTTTCACTTTTATGCATTGGAGAAGGAAATGGCAACCCACTCCAGTGTTCTTGCCTGGAGAATCCCAGGAACAGCGGAGCCTGGTGGGCTGCCGTCTATGGGGTCGCACAGAGTCGGACACGACTGAAGTGACTTAGCAGCAGCAGCAGCAGCAGGGAACAACTGACCTGGTCTTTCCAAGTAGTGTCATAGGAAATAAAAAGCTGGAGAGAAGACTTCCTAGTGGTCTAGTGGTTAAGAATTCATGTGCTAGTGCAGAGGAAGTGGGTTCAATCCCTGGACAGGGAACCAAGATCCCACATGTCTGACACAGTTAAATGAATGTGTATTTGTTTTTGTTTTTTTTTAAGTTGGGGGGGTATGAGAAATATAAAGAGGGACAGAAAAAGGAGTGTCTGTTCTAGATAAAAGTACACTTCAGAAACCCAACAACCAAATGCAATCAGAGTTCCTGATTGGATTCTAATATGAACAAAGTTGCTACAAAGACATTTTGGGGCCAAGCCTGGGAAACTTAGGTGTGTTGTTATTATTAACTGTGGTTCTGTAGGGAAGAATTCTTATTTAGATATGCATATCAAAACATTTAGGAGTGAGGTGGGGTGGGGGGGGCGGGAATTGGAGGAAGGCAGTCAAAAGTTACAAACTTCCAGTTACAAGATAACTAAGTACTAGAGAAGTAATGTACACCATTACTTCTAATTAAAATAACTATAATTAACACTGCTACATGTTATATATGAAAGTTGTTAAGAAAGTAAATCCTGAGTTCTCACCAAAAGAAAAATTTTTTTTCTTTTTTAAAATTTGTTTATATATGAGATGATAGATGGTCAATAAATTTATTCTAATAATCATTTCATAGTGTATGTAAATCAAATCATGCTATAACCTTAAACTTACAGTGCTATTTATCAATTGTATTTCAACAAAACTGGAAGAAAAAATATTAGGAGTGAAATATTTAGGAGTCTATATTTACTTTAAAAAACTTCTGCTTAAAAAAAGTGAAACATGACAAATGTTAAAATAATGATTAAATCTAAGTCATAAGTTTATGGCATTTGTTACACTATTCTCTCTACTTTCCTGCACATTTATAATTTTCATAATAAGGATAAAAAGTATTTTTAATATCTAGCATTTGTGAGAGTTTAACGAAATAGACCATCCCACACAAATCATCTGGAGAAGGCAATGGCACCCCACTCCAGTACTCTTGCCTGGAAAATCCCATGGATGGAGGAGCCTGGTGGGCTGCCGTCTATGGAGTCGCACAGAGTCGGACACGACTGAAGTGACTTAGCAGCAGTAGCAGCATACACATTATTGGTTAGAGTGTAAACGGTATAACATTCTTAGGGGACAATTTGGAACACATAAATTTAATTTATTTATTTGTTCAGTTCAGTTCAGTTCAGTCGCTCAGTCGTGTCGGACTCTTTTCGACCCCATGAATTGCAGCACGCCAGGCCTCCCTGTCCATCACCAACTCCCAGAGTTCACTGAGACTCATGTCCATCCAGTCATCGATGCCATTCAGCCATCTCATCCTCTGTCATCCCCTTCTCCTCCTGCCCTCAATCCCTCCCAGCATCAGAGTCTTTTCCAATGAGTCAACTCTTCGCATGAGGTGGCCAAAGGACTGGAGTTTCAGCTTTAGCATCATTTCTTCCAAAGAAATCCCAGGGCTGATCTCCTTCAGAATGGACTGGTTGGATCTCCTTGCAGTCCAAGGGACTCTTAAGAGTCTTCTCCAACACCACAGTTCAAAAGCATCAATTCTTCGGCACTCAGCTTCCTTCACAGTCCAACTCTCACATCCATACATGACCACAGGAAAAACCATAGCCTTGACTAGACGAACCTTTCTTGGCAAAGTAACGTGTCTGCTTTTGAATATGCTATCTAGGTTGGTCATAACTTTCCTTCCAAGGAGTAAGCGTCTTTTAATTTCATGGCTGCAGTCACCATCTGCAGTGATTTTGGAGACCCAAAAATAAAGTCTGACACTGTTTCCATTGTTTCCCCATCTATTTCCCATGGTGATGGGACCAGATGCCATGATCTTCGTATTTTCTGAATGTTGAGTTTTAAGCCAACTTTTTTACTCTCCTCTTTCACTTTCATCAAGAGGCTTTTTAGTTCCTCTTCACTTTCTGCCATAAGGGTGGTGTCATCTGCATATCTGAGGTTATTGATATTTCTCCCAGCAATCTTGATTCCAGCTTGTGCTTCTTCCAGTCCAGCGTTTCTCATGATGTACTCTGCATATAAGTTAAATAAGCAGGGTGACAACATACAGCCTTGATGTACTCCTTTTCCTATTTGGAACCAGTCTGTGGTTCCATGTCCAGTTCTAACTGTTGCTTCCTGACCTGCATACCAATTTCTCAAGAGGCAGGTCAAGTGGTCTGGTATTCCCATCCCTTTCAGAATTTTCCACAGTTTATTGTGATCCACACAGTCAAAGGCTTTGGCATAGTCAATAAAGCAGAAATAGATGTTTTTCTGGAACTCTCTTGTTTTTTCTATGATCCAGCGGATGTTGGCAATTTGGTCTCAGGTTCCTCTGCCTTTTCTAAAACCATCTTGAACAACTAGAAGTTCACAGTTCATATATTGCTGTAGCCTGGCTTGGAGAATGTTGAGCATTACTTTACTAGTGTGTGAGATGAGTGCAATTGTGTGGTAGTTTGAGCATTCTTTGGCATTGCCTTTCTTTGGGATTGGAATAAAAACTGACCTTTTCTAGTCCTGTGGCCACTGCTGAGTTACTGAAGTACAGATGTTTTACAATGTTGTATTAGTTTCATGTATACAACAAAGTGATTCAGTTATACATATATGTATAGATTAGATTATTTTTCTAGATTTTTTTTCCATTATAGGTTATTACAAGATATTGAGTATAGTTCCCTGTGCTATACAATAGGTCATTGTTGGCTATCTATTTAATATAGAGTAGTTTGTATCTGCTAACCCCAAACTCCTAATTTACCCACTCTAGTACTCTTGCCTGGAGAATCCCATGGAGGGAGGAGCCTGGTAGGCTACAGTCCATGCAGTCGCAAAGAGTCGGACATGACCGAGCGACTTCATTTTCACTTTCCTTTCCCCTTTGGTAACCATAAGTGTGTTTTCAATGTCTGTGAGTCTACTTCTATTTTGTAAACAAGTTCATTTGTATAACTTTTTTAGATTCCACATTAAGTAATATCATATTTGTCTTTATCTGATAAATTTTACTTTTAAATATATATACCATTTGACATAGTAATGCCATCTTTAAGAATTTATTAATAACTAGTGATACAAAGGTCCGACTAGTCAAGGCTATGGTTTTTCCAGTAGTCATGTATGGATGTGAGAGTTGGACTGTGAAGAAAGCTGAGTGCCGAAGAATTGATGCTTTTGAACTGTGGTGTTGGAGAAGACTCTTAAGAGTCCCTTGGACTGCAAGGAGATCCAACCAGTCCATTCTAAAGGAAATCAGTCCTGAATATTCATTGGAAGGACTGATGTAGCTGAAACTCCAATACTTTGGCCACCTGATGGGAAGAACTGACTCATTTGAAAAGACCCTGATGCTGGGAGGGATTGGGGGCAGGAGGAGAAGGGGATGACAGAGGATGAGATGGCTGGATGGCATCACTGACTCGATGGACGTGAGTTTGAGTGAACTCTGGGAGTTGGTGATGGACAGGGAGGCCTGGCGTGCTGCAATTCATGGGGTCGCAAAGAGTCGGACATGACTGAGCAACTGAACTGAGTGATACAAGTATAGAGGATATAGGTATAAGGATATTTATTATAAGCATTGTTTATAATATAAACAAATTTGCGACAACAGTGAAGCGGTTAAATATATTCTGACAAATATTACATACTATTTATGACAAAGAATGCCATATTAATGTTAAAAAGAACAAAGTAGGTTCATATTTACTATATTGGTTTGCTAGGGCTGCCTTAAAAAAGTAACAGATTAGGTGGGAGGCTTAAAGAATAGAGATTTATTTTCTTGCAGTTCTGGAGGCTAGAAACCTGAGACAGCGTGTCAACAAGGCTTCTCTCCTTGGCTTGTAGATGGCTGTCTTTTCATGTGCCTTCATGTGGTCTTTCCTCTGTACCACCTGTGTCCAAATTTTCTCTTCTTATAAGGACATCAGTCATATTGGAGTAGGGACCACACTAACAACCTTATTTACACTTAACTTTGTCTTTAAACTCTATTTCCTGGACTTTCCTGGTGGTACAGTGGATAAGAATTTGCCTCCCAATGCAAGAAATAAGGGTTCAATCCCTGGTCTAGGAAGATTCCTCATGCTACAGGGCGACTAAGTCCATGTGCCACAACTACTGAGCCTGCTCTTTAGGACCTGCGAGCTGCAACGACTGAGTCCATATGCTGCAACTTCTGAAGCCCATGCGACTACAGCCTGGGCCCCACAGCCAGAAAAGCCATCGCAACGAGAAGCCTGTGCACCACAGGGAAGAGAAGCCCCCACTCGCCGCAACTAGAGAAAAGCCATGCACAACAACAAAGACTCGGCACAACCAAAAATAAAAACAAACAAACAAATAAATAAAAACAGCCTATCTCCCAACACAGTCACATTCTTAGGTGCTGGAAACTAGAACTTCAACATATAAAATTTGGGGGACACAATTCAGTCCATAACATTAGTAACATAGAAAGATGTTCATGATTTTTTAGGTTAAAAAAAAATTTGAGCAAAACAGCACATGCAGTACAATCCCCCTTTTTTCAAACTTAAACACTAAAAACAAACCTCTGGTACATGCTTATATGCAGTTTGGGGTACATTGCAAACATTCTGGAAGGACGGATACCCAGCTGTTAAAAATGGTCCCTGCGGAATAAAACTTGAGTTAGGAATGGGCGGGAGGGACAGATTTTCACTCTCTCTCTCTCTCTCTTTTTTTTTACAAACATGGGTTACATTTGTAATTGGAAAATTTGAGTTTAAAAAATAGAGATAGAGGGTAGACCCCTGATCAAAGAAAAACATATCCTTCTTTGAAAGAAAGTGTCATTTTTGAAATGAGGGTTGGGGACTGGCATTCAATCCAAGGTAGATTGACAAAGACAGGAAAATGGGAAGACAAACAACTTAAACTGAGGCGAATTTAAAATAACATAAAAGAGAATTGAAAAGTATTGTTCTGATATTGACTTTGATAATTACATAAAGGTTTAAAGCTGTCTTTGAAACACTGTAGGATTTCATTGAATTAGTAGAATTAAAAGCAGAGTTTTCCTTTCTTCCAAAGTACTGCAGCAGATAAGAGCAAACAAAGCATTCTATAAGAGAAAAAAAAAAAAAAAAAGGAAAGAAGGAAAATAAGTACTTGAAATTAAATACATAAACAAAGAGGAAAATTAAGAGATAAGAGTTTTGGTAATCGATGTGAATAAGAGTTAAATTTATTGACACCTACGTGCCTGGCTCTGAGCTAAGGACTCTGCCCTGTGAAGATGACAGAATCTGCCTTCAATTCTTTTCTGGCTTTTTTATTTAAAACAAAGCTGAGCTTCGAAGAGAATTCTATGCAGCCAGCAACAAATATCTTGGTTAGAAAACTTGAGGAAAGGAGATTTTCTGTATCCCAGCCTGGCAGGATTCCCTAAACTGTTGGGAAGATGTAGGAAGAAGTAGTAAGAATGAGCTCTGTGGTGCTTCTGGGATGAGACCACCAGCCCGTCCAATGGGCGTGAGACGAGAACGGGAGGCAGGAGAAACCCTTAAGGCGCAGGTGCCAAAAAGACAGGAAGGTGCATTTACCACAGCCCAGGGCCAGATGTATACATCTGCCGTAACTCCCTGAATCCTTAAATCTCAAGAAGTGAGAAGGGCGAGACTCAGGATGCCCAAGATTGACTTTACCTGCCAGCTCAGAGGAATGAGGGGCTCAGGGACAAAAATTTGGTCTTAGAAGATAAAGTGACATTTCTTGCATATCTGAACTTTTGGACAGAGATTCATACTGGCTATACATGCTCTTCTCATTTAATACTCTTACAATTCTATTAACTTCATTTTACAGATGAGGAAAGGACTTTTTAAGGTTAATTCTCTCTGGTCACAAAACTAGTAAGTAGCAAAACTAGAATTCAAATTTGGGTTTCCCTCACACTGAAACCAGTGCTCGCTATTGCTGTATGCTGCTTTGGATAGGTTTTGCCTTCTCTCTCTCACCTGCACCCAATGCCTACTTCCAAATCTTGCTCATTTAATTAAGTGTATACTCTATTCCAAGAAGTCACTTTTGAGCATTCATACCCTTAAGTTTAGGCAGCCTGCTATAGGCCTCCCTAAATCCCCTGACCCATCTTATCACAGACCATACCACATTTGAATGATCCTGTGTAAATGTGTACTCCTTCAGGAGACTGTGAACTCTCCAGAGAGGAATGAAATAGTTCCTGTGCCTGACACATAGTAGACTCTTTAGTTGTATAACACAAGAATATCATTTCTATTTGATTGTTTCCTCAATAAACTTTGAAATTCATAAAATTAAAAAATACATCTGGTTTTATGCATGATTAAATCACTGGAGTCTGACACAGAGTTCGGCACAGAGTCAGTTCAGTTCAGCTCATCAGCTGTGCCCAACTCTTTGCAACCCCATGGACTGCAGCATGCCAGGCTTCCCTGTTCATCACCAACTCCTGGAGCCTGCTCAAACTCATGTCCATTGAGTTGGTGATGCCATCCAACCATCTCATCCTCTGTTGTCCCCTTCTCCTCCTGCCTTCAATCTTTCCCAGCATCAGGGTCTTTTCAAATGAGTCAGTTCTTCACATTAGGTGGCTGAAGTATTGGAGTTTCAGCATCAGTCTTTCAAATGAATATTCAGGACTGATTTCCTTTACGATGGACAGGTTGGATCTCCTTGCTGGCCAAGGGAGTCTCAAGAGTCTTCTCCAAGATCACAGTTAAAAAACATTGATTCTTCGGTGCTCAGCTTTGTTTATAGTCCAACTCTCACATCTATACTTCACTACTGGAAAGACCATAGCTTTGACTAGACGGACTTTTGTTGGCAAAGTAATGTCTCTGCTTTTTAATATGCTGTCTGGGTTGGCCATAACTTTTCTTCCAAGGAGTAAGCGTCTTTTAATCTCATGGCTGCAGTCACCATCTGCAGTGATTTTGGAGCCCCCCAAAATAAAGTCTGTCACTGTTTCCATTGTTTCCCCATCTGTTTGCCATGAAGTGATGAGACCAGATGCAATGATCTTAGTTTTCTGAATGTTGAGCTTTAAGCCAGCATTTTCACTCTCCTCTTTCATTTTCATCAAGAGGCTTTTTCGTTCTTCTTCACTTTCTGCCATAAGTGTGGTGTCATCTGCATATCTGAGGTTATTGATATTTCCCCCGGCAATCTTGATTCCAGCTTGTGCTTCATCCAGTCCAGGATTTCCCTTTTTTTTTTTTTTTTTAAGAGGGAAATAAAGTTTATTAGAGTGGGAGATGCTGTTAGAACATTGGGCCAGCTCAAGGGAGAACCAACCTCGAATAGGGGTCCTTAGTTCACTTTTATACTCAGGGTACAAGGAGTGGGATAGGGGTCTTGCGGGTCATTTGCTGATTGGATGAGGCACGTATACTGGGTGGAGGGAGGAGTAAAGCAAACACCTTCTCCCTATGGGGTAGGAGGGGAGACAGGTTATACTGCTCAGGAAGACCTGAAATCCATTAATAGTTAGAACATGGGGGAGAGAAGGACAGTGAGAGAATTTTGAGCATTACTTTACTAGCATGTGAGGTGAGTGCAACTGTGCAGTAGTTTGGGCATTCTTTGGCTATTTGTAAGGCCTCCTCAGACAACCGTTTTGCCTTTTGCATTTCTTTCTCTTGGGGATGGTCTTGATCACTGCCTCCTATACAATGTCACAAACCTCTGTCCATAGTTCTTCAGGCACTCTGTCTATCAGATCCCTTGAATCTATTTGTTACTTTCACTGTATAATTGAAAGGGATTTGATTTAGGTCATACCTGAATGGTCTAATGGTTTTCCCTACTTTCTTCAATTTCAGTCTGAATTTGGCAATAAGGAGTTCATGATCTGAGCCACAGTCAGCTCCTGGACTTGTTCTTGCTGATTGTATAGAGCTTCTCCATCTTTGAGTGCAAAGAATATAATTAATGTGATTTCGGTGTTGACCATCTGGTGATATCCATGTATAGAGTCTTCTCTTGTGTTGTTGGAAGAGGGTGTTTGCTATGACCAGTGCGTTCTCTTGGCAAAACTCTATTAGCCTTTGCCCTTCTTCATTCTGTACTCCAAGGCCAAATGTGCCTGTTACTCCAGGTATTTCTTGACTCCTACTTTTGCATTCCAGTCCCCTATAATGAAAAGGACATCTTTTTTGGGGTGTTAGTTCTAGAAGGTCTTATGGGTCTTCATAGAACCATTCAACTTCAGCTTCTCCAGCATTACTGGTTGGGGGACAGACTTGGATTACTGTGATACTGAGTGGTTTGACTTGGAAACGAACAGAGATCATTCTGTTGTTTTTGAGATTGCATCCAAGTAGTGCATTTTGGACTCTTTTGTTGACTATGAGGGCTACTCCATTCTTCTAAGGGATTCTTGTCCACAGTAGTAGAGATAATGGTCATGTGAGTTAAATTCACCCATTCCAGTCCATTTTAGTTCACTGATTCCTAAAATGTCGATGTTCACTCTTGCCATCCCCTGCCCGATCACTTCCAATTTGCCTTGATTCATGGCCCTAACATTCTAGTTTCCTATGCAATATTGCTCTTTACAGCATCGGACTTTACTTCCAACACCAGTCACATCCACAACTGGTGGTGTTTTCGCTTTGGCTCCGTCTCTTCATTCTTTCCTGAGTTATTTCTCCACTGATCTCCAGTAGCATATTAGACACCTACCAACCTGGGGAGTTCATCTTTCAGTGTCCTATCTTTTTGCCTTTTCATACTGTTCAAGGCAAGAATACTGAAGTGGTTTGCCATTCCCTTCTCCAGTGGACCACGTTTTGTCAGAACTCTCCACCATGACCTATCTGTCTTGGGGTGGCACGGATTAGGTTTTCAATAAATATTTTTGAATAAATAAGTCTATCTTCTCTATCTATTGTTACATTCCAAGAAAAAGCAGCTTAACATTCTTTTCCTTGTAACCAATTTAGTGTTTTAAAATTTGTCATCATTTTCGCATTTTCATCCTCATTCACATGAAACATGATCTCCACTATTTGAACACATGTGATTTTGATTCAGCTGTATATTTATCCCTATATTGCAGACTACCAGCCTACCAATTTCCCATACCTGACTGCCTGTGCTGTGTTTAGTCGCTCTTTGTGACCCCACGGACTGCAGCCCACCAGACTCCTCTGTTCATGGGAGTCTCCAGGCAAGAATACTGGAGCAGGTTGCCATGCCCTCCTCCACAGGATCTTCCCAACCCAAAGATTGAACCCAGGTCTCCCTCGTTGCAGAAGGATTCTTTACCATCTGAGCCACCAGGGAAGCCCTACCTGATTGCTAGAAGGTCGTAAATCAGGGGGAGGTACTTCGAGGTGAATAGTTAGTCTCCAATTTACAACTTCGCTTCACTCCCAGGTAATTATAAAGTCACACGTTCCTAGGTGGGACCTTCTCACGGCATAATCGCCTCAAGGAATAGATTGATTAGATTACATATAACTGATTAAAATAAAGGTGTGGTATAATGGAAGAGTTAATATTTGCTAGGCAAAGTTGTGTAGTTTTTTAAAATATATGACATAGGCTTTCACAAGATAAACAAGGAATACATGTTCCAAGTTACCTTCCAAGCAGTTAGCCTGGATAGACAGTCCCACGGACCATGGAGGGAATCAAACACTCCTCCAGACCGGCGTTTGCAGCCCAAGCCTGCGCCTCTGTGGGCGGGGCCACTGAGCCTGCTGCAGCTGCTAAGTCGCGTCCGACTCTGTGCGACCCCATAGACGGCAGCCCAACAGACTCTTCCGTCCCTGGGATTCTCCGGGCAAGAATATTGGAGTGGGTTGCCATTTCCTTCTTCAATGCATGAAAATGGATAGTGAAATTGAAGTCGCTCAGTCGTGTCTGACTCTTAGCGACCCCATGGACTGCAGCCTACCAGGCTCCTCGGTCCACGGGATTCTTTAGGCAGGAATACTGGGAGTGGGTTGCCATTGCCTTTTACCGGGACCTAAAGCAGGAGGGGGCGGGGTCGAGGGCGGGCCCAGGCCCCCCATGGGCGGGGCCGCGGCGGCCGAGGGGCAGGCTGGGAAGCGGCGCCATATTGGCGTCGGCCGCGCTGTATTGTCATAAATAGAGCCGGTTTTGTGGTGTTTTCACTACTCGGTTGGATGCCTCGGCTGTAGTAAGTGAGAGAGTGAGCGTGCAAGCGAGTTACAAGCAAGCGGAGGAAACTGGACAGGAGGAGAAGGGAAGAGCAAGAACAGGACTCCAGAGCGAAAGACAACTCGCCGGTGAGGGAGACGCAGGAAGCGATGAAAGAGATGTCTGCGTAAGTGGTGGGGGGCGGCGGTTGGGAGTGAGGTAGAACTGGGTGGGCTGGTGTGGCCAGCACGGACCCCGTTTCCGTTCCCTGGCTCTCGCGTCCTGCCCAGAGCTCTCGTGTAGTCTCCTTTCTCCCGACCGGTCGGCAAGGGCACCTCCCCTACACCCGCGGCTCACCTGGCCAGACTCGGGGACTCTAGGAGTCCCCATCTGTTCCCTGGCTGCCCTGTCTCCGAGGACGCCCCAGAGTAGGTTGCGGCGGGAGAAAGGCCCGTGTGTCTGTGGGGGAAAATTGTCGGTCACTCTCCTGCCCCCAGCGCTGTCTGAGCCGGTCTCTGCCCCTGTCTGCATTGGCGCAAATACCATCCCCCTACCTCCCCCGCCTCCCTTCCTGACCGGCTGTCTCCAGGTCTTCTGGAGTGCATTCACTCCTATTCCAGCCCATGGGTTTCTCTTCTTAGTCAAGCTTTGGTTTTTTCACCCTTCCCTCATCTCCCCACCTATCCACAGTACATCTGCCAGTCTGTACCTCCTGGTCATACTTTGATAAGTCAGGAACAGTGTCGGTCCTTGGCAAGATTTTGTTGTAACTTCTTACATTTTGGTTTATTAGGAAATAATTTAAACATACAGAAAAATGCCTAAAATAACATAACAGCATCATTTACGTAGCTATCATCCATCTCCCAAAGTATAACGTTCCGTGTGTGTGTGTGTACACATACCTTTAGTTAAAAGAAACCGAACATACTGAATACATCTGAAGGAATTCTGTTACCTCCTCCTCTAGGCCCATTCACCTCTCTCCCTGGAGTTCCCCACAGTTCTGAATTTGATGCTTATGCGGCATGTTTTTTTTTAATGCTATTACTGCATATGTATATGTCCATAACCAGCATTGTTTTACTTGTTTTTAAACTTTATATGACTAGTACCACACTTATTATTCAACAACTTCTTTAGCGCAGCGTATGTCTTTGAGATTTGTCCATGATAGTATTTTTCAGCTCTAATTAATTCACACTAATATTGTATTGTATTCCCTTGTAGAGATACATTCTGATTTAGTCCATTTCCTGTTAGTGATTGTTTTAGGTTTTTTCTAGGTGTTTTTTGTTTTTTTTTAATGTTACAGTGTGGTAGTGAACGTTTTTGTACATGTCTCCTTGCGCACTTATCCTAGAATTTCTCCAGAGTGTTTACTTCTCGAGGGATTGTGTCACTTGCTTTTGTTTTCCTCTCTAGATGAGAGAGGTTCAGAACCATGGGTTTGGAATTTTAATGCTAGTAGAGAAGGCAATGGCAACCCACTCCAGTGTTCTTGCCTGGAGAATCCCAGGGACAGGGGAGCCTGGTGGACTGCCGTCTATGGGGTCGCACAGGGTCAGACACGACTGAAGTGACTTAGCATAGCATAGGGACCTTGATAGCCAGCATTTTCAGCACAGAGATAAGAAAGTGGGACTCAAGATCATAGTTGGTATCATAGACTTCATTTAGACAGTGAAAAGAACAATTAACGAGTCACAGAATGTTAGGGCTATAAACTCTGATGGACGCAATGGATGTTAATAGGTTTCTCAGGGACACATCTAGTGATTTCTTTTTAAAAGCTAGAGTATTTCATAAGGACCTTCTAATCAAATAATTTTGTTTTTTTTCCTGGGGTTGGGGGCATTGTTTTTTACTTAGAGCTTTCTTTCAAGTGGCTGACTGCTTTTCAAAGGTGGTACTTGACTTAAGTCTGCAGGGTGTAGTCAAGGTGGCCATGGCCCAGCTCCCATTCAGGCTCTTTGCGTTTGAGCTGAGTGGTGTTGGCACAGTTGTCCTGATGCCAACACAGGCTGCTTTTGACTTGAAAAGACATCCTAACCATGAAAGCTTGAAGCAGAATGAATAGTCCTTCATCTCCATAAGCGCAAAATATCCTTTTTTCCTTAAAAAAAAGGGGGGGGGCACGGCCAACCAATAGTACTGAGTAAACTTTTAAAGTAGCTAAATTAATGAGTGGATTGAGAGGTTTAATGTATCAGTAAATGAAACTTTAAATTTTTTCTGCTCTTTCATTTTTCTTGAACAGAAACACCATGCTGGACAGCCAGCGTCAACAAAAGCATTATGGAATCACCTCTCCAATTAGCTTGGCATGTCCTAAAGAAATTGATCATATTTACACACAGAAATTAATTGATGCCATGAAACCATTTGGAGTGTTTGAAGATGAGGAAGAATTGAACCATAGGTATGTCATTTAAAAATGCAAAGTATTTTACAGTACATTCTTTAGTCATTACTCTATAAACATATGTTCATGTACCAGTGATGTCCCTGTGTAGGGATATAAAAATGACAAAATGAAAAGAACACTTGGCCTTCCTAGAGCTTAGAGGAGGAAACTTAACAATTAGCCAAGTAAGTAAAATAAACACAGTGACACAGTGTTAACATATGACAATTGCCGGCTGAGAAAAATGAAGCTGAGACTGGAGGTTGTCAAGGAAGTCTTCATTGACATTTGAGGGAAATTTTGAAAGTGAGGAAAGAGCTCTGTGGATTTGATGGAAGAGCAGTCTAGGCAGAGGCTTGCGATAGGACCGTACCTGATAGCAAGGTAACCTAGGTATATGACATAGAGTGAGTAAGAAGGGGAATGTGGGCTTAAAGAAAATGAGATGGGAAGAAGCTTGGAGGGAAAGGTCATTTAGGACCTTGAAAACCATTATAAAGGTTTTGGCTTTTACTCTGAGATGGGAAGCTGTTAGGATTTTGAGCAGCAGATTGACATGATTGATTCATGTTTAACACAGTCACTCTGGCTGCTTTACTGAGAGTAGTCTGCAGAGGGGTCAAAGTCAGAAACAGGGAAACTAGTTAGGAGACTGTTCCAGTAACCCAAGGAAGAAGTGGTGACCGGAACTAGGGGGATGGCAGTGGAGGTGATAAGAGATAGTAGAATTCTGGATGTCTTTTAAAGGTACATCTTCTGGATGTCTTGTTTAATAACTGGAATGGGGGAAGTGGGGGGCATCAAGAAGGATGCCAAGATTTTTGGTCTCAGCAGCTGGAAGGATGAGATTCCATTACCTGAGAAAGGCTGAGGGAGAAGCAAGTTTGGACAGATTGGGAATTCAGTTTCTCATGTGTTATCTTTGAGATGCCTAAACTTTTTTTTTTTTTTTAATTTGGATTTGGATATGCCATTGGTTGCAGGTTTGTTTTAATATCAAATTGCTTTTATTAAGTTAAATTTTTTATAAAAAATTAGCCAATAAATAATTTGCCTGTTTTTATTATCCAAAAACTTGTAACTGTCAATGAGAGTGCTGACTACTACTATTACCACACTGAATTGATTTTATTCCATAGTAAGGCCAAGAAAGTTGACAGTTCAGTTGGCCTCTGCAGCCTTATTGAAGGTAATTTTGATTTTTTTTTTTTAACTAGGCTTTTTGAATTTTGAAACAATAGCTCAAAAACCAAAATACTATCATCACATTTATCGTCTCTTTGGAACTCTTAGGAACCTAAGAATGCCAAAGAGATGTGCCTTGTGTCAACAGATGTGATAGCATTAGCACGTGTATAATATGCTTTTACTCTAGCACCAACATAAAGGTACTGCCTATATGTTTAATTACTTTTTAAAATACTGTTTGTTTTTGGTGGGGGTTTTTTGTTTGTTTTCATCTAAAGCATGTTATTTTTTATTATAGGCTGGTTGTTCTTGGTAAACTGAACAATCTAGTAAAAGAATGGATTTCTGAGGTCAGTGAGAGTAAGGTAAGACTCTAAATTGAATTCATAGTTTCATTGTGTCCTGGTAAAAAAAATGCAGAGTTGAGAATAATCAAAAATAGATAAACATTTTTAGTATACTTAGAAATGAATTGTTCTAGACAGTTGAAATGAAGAGAAAGTCACTTAGTCATGTCCAGCTCTTTTTCACCCCATGGACTATATAGTCCATGGAATTCTCCAGGCCAGAATACTGGAGTGGGTAGCCGTTCCCTTCTCCAGGGGATCTTCCAAACCAGGGATTGAACCTAGGTCTCCTGCATTGCAGGTGGATTCTTTACTGGCTGAGCCATCAGGGAAACCCTCTAGACAGTTGAGTCCTAAATAAATGAGGATTTACCCCAGAGGTAGCCAGTGTCTTACTACATTTCCACATAAATGTCTTCCTTGACTCACATGTAGTAAACCAAACTTTAAATACTGAAATTTTAAAAGCCAGATTTCAGAATTCTTGTGAAATACCAGGTATGGCAGCACTGGGCCTTTCTTGGGGCAAGGCCAGAAGAGGCTTGAATGGAATTGGGCTACTCCCCTCTGGTGCCTTATGGTCCCCATTACTCCCCGCTCTCTCAGACATAGCAACTGTCGATTATCAGTTTCTGTGTTTCTTATGTGTATACTTTCCTCATTTGCTTACCTGCCTGGCCTAGGAGACGTTGGAGTTTGCAAACCCTAATTTATAATTATACTGCTTTTTTCCCCTCCAGTAGCTTAACTTCTTTCCTTCTAAAATCAATTACATATCTCTTTGCTTTCTTAGAATCTTTTGAATATAATTGAATTCATTTGTTTGGGAATCTTCATTGGCTGTAGTAAAATGAGATAGGGCATGTTCAACTGGATAATACTGTTTGTCCCTTTACTAAGTGGCTCAAACTGTTGTATTTTAAATTTTTAGTTTTAGTTGTGTTTTTTTTTTTAATAGTTTTCCCATCTCTTAACAGTTGTCAGCTGAAAGTTAAGGGCTCACAGCAGTAGTGTCTCTGTAAAATCCCTTTCTGCCCATTAATATCAGTTTAGAAATTACACACATGTTAGAATTCTTTTACAACTTTTATTTCCTTTTGTAACCTTTGATATGTGTATAAAATTGGTTCTTTCAAGCAGTGGGCTCTGAATAAGGTTATGAGGGACTGTGCTAAGTCTACAGTCATTGAGTTTAAATAAATGGTCTTGACACTATTGACTTTTTCTGCCAAATGACTATCTGGCTCATTTTTGAGCTCACAGCAGGGTTATCAATAGTTGAAGTTTTCTGTTAGGTTGAATTCTGAGCATGTGAAATGTTAGTCATGAGTAGTTAAAAAAAAAAATCATGCTTGTTTCTCTGCTACTAGCTGATCAACTCTTTAATAAACTTGTCTTATTCACTTGCACAACCTCAGGACAGAGCTCAGGCATTGAATGAATGTTGGGGAACCTGTTGTCTCTGTCTATAATCAGCCCATAATTGCTGTGGATATGCAAACCAGATACACAACTTGCTAGAATTGATTTAAAATCAGAGTAACAAGCTTTTTGACTTCTTGTGTTGTCTTTATGTCATGTAATGTGGTTATACTGAGGTCTTTGCTCTCATACATATTCTAGGATACATCAAGGAAAGTCAAGTGTTTACTGTTCACAAAAAAGGGCTAGATACTTTATTGAGAGATGCACCTAACTAATTTTCTTACTGGTGTCCTTACTGGTGGATTTTTTGCACCTAAAAGAAAAATTAGTAGAATCTGTTCCAAGGTCAAAGGTTTTTTTTGATTTTTTAAAATTGCTTTCCCCTCATTTTATTCACATCAGTACTTTAATTTACAAATTTCACTAGCTGGTTTCCATTTAATTCCTAGGCATAAAACCATTGTTAAAAATTTGAGGCATTACCACTATTTTATTTTTTTTTAAAGCAAAATAGTTATTTTTTTAAAATTTAATTGGTTTTAGCATCTTCCTTTCCATAGACACAGTGATTGGTCATTTTCAATATCATAATTCTCTGTCATTTATACCTATTTTATATGGAACATATCCAAAGGATTTGAGTTAGATCAAATATCATTTTAATATTCTGTGCATAGTTGGAATATTTAAACTTTAAACAATCTAGAACTCCAAACCATTTTAGTTAAATACTCTGGTTTGTGGTGCAAATCTTTTGCTCTGTTTATCACTTTCTCATAAATCATGAAAGAATCATGCTTTTCAAAGTGGGAAAGTAAACTTAACAGGGCTTCTCTATCTTTTTGTTTCAGTTAGTCATTAATAATTTTATTAGCTCCTTTCTAGCTATAAAATTTGTGGTATTCTTGAAACATACCTATTAAACAGAAAGTAACAAACATAATATCATGTTATATAGATTAATCAAACTAATTAGCGCATACTACTCTTTGGAACTTGGACTAGGCATTTTGGGGAAGTGCCTAGAAATAGTAGATATAGTTCTCACCTTCAAGGAATGTAAATATAGTGAAGTGATGGAACTAACATACAGGGAAGAAAAAAAGTAAATGTAGTATGAAAGAGCACATGGTGGGGAAAAGAGCTTATAAAGAGGAGGGTAATCAAAGAATGCTTCATGAGGAAGGTGGGACTTGAAGTGAACTTTGAAAAATAGATGGAATTGAGATAGCAGAAAGGACAGCAAGCATTTGAGGCAAAAGTGAAAGTGTTAGTCACTCAATCATGTCTGACTCTTTGCGACCCCATGGACTGTATGTAGCCCCCCAGGTTCCTCTGTCCATAGGATTTTCCAGGCAAGAATACTGGAGTGGGTTGTCATTCCCTTCTCCAGGGGATCTTCCCAACCCAGGGATCAAACCCGGGTCTCCTGCATTACAGGCAAATTCTTTACCAGTTGAGCCACCAAACCGTTAGCCTATTTAAGGCAAGGAAAATGTCAAATGCAATGGAAAGGAGACTAGGTTATGTAACATGTTGGCAGTTGGAGCTCCAGAAGGGAAGATCAAGAAACAAGGCAAGAAAGATCCTACTTTTCTCTTCTCCGCCATCCTATGTACGGTTGAGTTGTCTCCTCACCATATCTTCTCACAAGACTTTCAGGATCAAGCAATTCCTGGCCAAGAAACAAAAGCAGAATCGTCCCGTTCCTCAGTGGATTCGAATGAAAACTGGCAATAAAATCAGGTACAGCTCCAAGAGAAGACATTGGAGAAGAACCAAGCTGGGTCTATAAGAAGCAAGCTGGGTCTATAACGTGTGGCACACATGTTAAGACCACTTTTTTAAGCAGCTGAACCACAGTGAGAACATCACTACTGTAATGCTTGGCTCCTGATGTTTCTTATTTCCTCACTATCAGTCTGAGACTCAGTAATAAATATGAAACGTTGGGGGAAAAAAAAGAAAGATCCTTAAGAGCATACCATCAAAGTCTGTAGGATCCAAGGATCAGTATCCAGAAAAGAATGTATTGGCAAGTTTTGAGCCAAAGAGTTATATGATAGAGTTAAAAATATCAGCCAGTGAATTTTTTACAAAATGGGATTTAGAAATAAAGATTAATGGCAAGAGAGTAACTTATGATACTATTAAATAGCACAGAATGGAGGTGGGTGGGGAGGAAGTGACATGTAAGGGATATAATTTAAGACTTAGTAATCCAGGAAAAACAATAATAGTTTATAGGTATGGGCAGTAAGGAAAATGAGGAACAGAAAAAGTGAACTCAGAAGGAGAGATATCTGGTTTATCATAGGATGTTTTTTGTTAGGTATCAGTCATGGTTACTGAGGTGAATCAGAAAGTGAGTGAAAATATCTGATGGGCACTTAGAATTGGCTCTACAAAGAGGTGAAAAGTAGCATTGTAATTCTGATACAGCCCAAAATATGTAAAGTTTTTAGATTACCTCTCATGAGGAGATCGTTTTAAGAATGACCCCCCTTGTAGAAATATTATGGAGCTAGAATCAAGAAATTAAGCATATCTGTCACAGAAACTAAAGGGGAGATGGAATTAGTCAACTATGCTAACTAGAGAGCTGAAAGTGCATTAATTTAGTAGTTGAGGGTTCTACTATTGAGAGTCACCAAGGAGTCAAAGACAGGCAGTTGAAGGGGACAAGTAAGGTCAAATGATAGAAAACATTTTTCTTAAGATAGGGATATATGCATGCGTGTGTGTGTGTGTGTGTGTGTGTATGTGTGTGAGATATATGCATCTGTGCGTGTCCCCTCAGTCATGTCTGACTCTGTGACTCCATGGACTGTAGTGTGTCAGACTCCTGTACATGGGATTTACCCAGCAAGAATACTGCAGTGGGT
The DNA here is from genome assembly GCF_029407905.1 of Bubalus kerabau. NCBI lineage: Eukaryota > Metazoa > Chordata > Mammalia > Artiodactyla > Bovidae > Bubalus > Bubalus kerabau. The sequence goes on from NC_073634.1 coordinate 46,343,687, forward strand.
TACCACTTCCTCCTCCAGGGGATCTTGACCCAGGGATCTTGTGTCTCCTGCATTGGCAGGCAGATTCTTTACCACTGTGCCACCAAAGAAGCCCATGTATACACGTATACTGGACACAAATTTGTTTTGTCTGTCCTCTGAGAATACCTTCATTACTTCAAGCTACAATCAAAAAACTCTATAAATCTCAGCTCACTAAATTTGACAAATGTAGTACGTATCAGTAGCATTTAGGCAGTTTTTTAAAAAAATTGAGGTATAGTTTATTTACAATATATAAATATTTGGTATACAACATAGTGGTTTGCAATTTTTAAAGGTATACTCCACTTAAAATTATTTTAAAATATGGCTATGTTCCCTGTGCTGTACAGTGTGTCCTTGTACTTTATTTCATACATAGTAGTTGGTACCTCTTAATCCTCTACCCCTGTTGTGCCCCTCTCCCCACTGGTAACCACTATTAGTTCTCTGTATCTACAAGTCTGTTTCTTGCTGTTATATTCACTTGTTCTTTACATTCACATGTAAGTAATAACATACAATATTTGTCTTTCTCTGTCTGACTTACATAAGCATAATACCCTTGAAATCCATCCATGTTGTTGCAAATGGCAAAATTTTATTTTTTTATGGCTGAGTAGTAGTCCATTATACACACACTACATCTTTATCCATTCTTCTGTTGATGGACATTTAGGTTGCTTCCATGTCTTGGCTACTGTAAATAATGCTGAAATGATCATGAGGGTAGTAGTTCAGTCACTCAGTCTTGTTCGACTCTGCAGCCCCATGGGCTGCAGCATGCCAGGCTTTCCTGTCCATCACCAGCTCCCAGAGCTTGCTCAGATTCATGTCCATCGAGTCAGTGATGGCATCCAACCATCTGATCCTCTGCTGTCCCCTTCTCCTCCTGCCTTCAATCTTTCCCAGCATCAGGGTCTTTTCAAATGAGTCAGTTCTTCACATTAGGTGGCTGAAGTATTGGAGTTTCAGCATCAGTCTTTTCAATGAATATTCAGGACTGATTTCCTTTACTATGAACAGGTTGGATCTTCTTGCTGTCCAAGGGAGTCTCAAGAGTCTTCTCCATCACCACAGTTCAAAAGCATCAATTCTTTGGTGCTCAGCTTTCTTTATAGTCCCACTCTCACATCCATACATGACCACTGGAAAAACCACAGCCTTGACTATACAGGCCTTTGTCAGCAAAGTGACGGCTCTACTTTTTAATATGCTGTCTAGGTTGGTCATAGCTTTTCTTCCAAGGAGCAAGCGTCTTTTGATTTCATGGCTGCAGTCACCATCTGCAGTGATTCTGGACCCCAAGAAAATACAGTCTATCACTGTTTCCATTGTTTCCCCATCTATTTGCTGTGAAATGATGGGACCAGATGCCATAATCTTCATTTTTTTAATGTTTAGTTCTAAGCCAGCATTTTCACTCTGCTCTTTCACCTTCATCAAGAGGCTGTTTAGTTCCTCTTTGCTTTCTGCCATTAGGGTGGTATCATCTGCATATCTGAGGTTGTTGATATTTCTCACAGCAATCTTGATTCCGGCTTGTAATTCATCCAGCCCCACACTTAGAATATATTTTGCATAGGAGCTAATTAAGCTGGTGACAATATACAGCCTTGACATACTCCTTTCCCAATTTATATATGTTACAATTTAGATGTGTACCCAACATGAGGGTACATATCTTTTTGAATTAATGTTTTTATTTTCTTCTGATACATTCCCAGGAGTGTGATCGAGTAATTGTTAGATCATATGGTAGCTCTATTTTTAGTTTTTTTAAGGAACCTTCCAATTGTTTTCTACAGTGGTTGCACTAATATATTGATCAGATCAGATCAGATCAGTCGCTCAGTTGCGTCCGACTCTTTGCGACCCCATGAAGCACAGCACGCCAGGCCTCCCTGTCCATCACCAACTCCCAGAGTTCACTGAGACTCACGTCCATCCAGTGAGTGATGCCATCCAGCCATCTCATCCTCTGTTGTCCCCTTCTCCTCCTGCCCCCAATCCCTCCCAGCATCAGAGTCTTTTCCAATGAGTCAACTCTTCGCATGAGGTGGCCAAAGGACTGGAGTTTCAGCTTTAGCATCATTTCTTCCAAAGAAATCCCAGGGCTGATCTCCTTCAGAATGGACTGGTTGGATCTCCTTGCAGTCCAAGGGACTCTCAAGAGTCTTCTCCAACACCACAGTTCAAAAGCAACAATTCTTCAGCGCTCAGCCTTCTTCACAGTCCAACTCTCACATCCATACATGACCACAGGAAAAACCATAGCCTTGACTAGACAAACCTTTGTTGGCAAAGTAATGTCTCTGCTTTTGAATATGCTATCTAGGTTGGTCATAACTTTCCTTCCAAGGAGTAAGCGTCTTTTAATTTCATGGCTGCAGTCACCATCTGCAGTGATTTTGGAGCCCAGAAAAATAAAGTCTGACACTGTTTCCCCATCTATTTCCCATGAAATGATGGGACCAGATGCCATGATCTTCGTTTTCTGAATGTTGAGCTTTAAGCCAACTTTTTCACTCTCCACTTTCACTTTCATCAAGAGGCCTTTCTGTTCCTCTTCACTTTCTGCCATAAGGGTGGTGTCATCTGCATATCTGAGGTTATTGATATTTCTTCCGGCAATCTTGATTCCAGCTTGTGTTTCTTCCAATCCAGCGTTTCTCATGATGTACTCTGCATATAAGTTAAATAAACAGGGTGACAATATACAGCCTTGACGAACTCCTTTTCCTCTTTGGCACCAGTCTTGTTCCATGTCCAGTTCTAACTGTTGCTTTCTGACCTGCATACAAATTTCTCAAGAGGCAGATCAGGTGGTCTGGCATTCCCATCTCTTTCAGAATTTTCCACAGTTTATTGTGATCCACACAAGCAAAGGCTATGGCATAGTCAATAAAGCAGAAATAGATGCTTTTCTGGAACTCTCTTGCTTTTTCCATGATCCAGCCGATGTTGGCAATTTGATCTCAGGTTCCTCTGCCTTTTCTAAAACCAGCTTGAACATCAGGAAGTTCACGGTTCACATACTGCTGAAGCCTGGCCTGGAGAATTTTGAGCATTACTTTACTAGCATGTGAGATGAGTGCAATTGTGTGGTAGTTTGAGCATTCTTTGGCATTGCCTTTCTTTGGGATTGGAATAAAAACTGACCTTTTCTAGTCTTGTGGCCACTGCTGAGTTTTCCAAATGTGCTGGCATATTGAGTGCAGCACTTTCACAGCATCATCTTTCAGGATTTGGAATAGCTCAACTGGAATTCCATCACCTCCACTAGCTTTGTTCGTAGTCATGCTTTCTAAGGCTCACTTGACTTCACATTCCAGGATGTCTGGCTCTAGGTCAGTGATCACACCATCGTGATTGATAGATTCCCATAAATAGTTTATAAGGATTACTTTTTCTTCACATCCTCACCAGTGTTTATTAGAGCACTTAGTCAGTTTTAATGCTAAATAATTTGAATAATTGAATGCCTTTTATATATTTTTATTTTATTTTAGAATCTTCCACCTTCTGTTGTGGCTACTGTTGGTGGAAAGATTTTTACTTTTGGCTCCTATAGACTTGGAGTACACACCAAAGGTAATTCCTTTTCTGTGTTTTACTGGTAAGAACTTTGAATAACAAACTTATTTATTGTTTATAATTAGAAAATACGGGGGGGGGGGGATTCCCATTATCTCATCACTCAGAGTTAATCAGTGTTAACATTTTCCTATACTCATCTTACATAGTTTCTTCTGTACATTATGTTTTTGTTTATAAAAATGTAATACATACTCAATATACTGTTCTTAATAGTACTTTGATTTGCAGGAGCTGACATTGATGCACTTTGTGTAGCCCCAAGACATGTGGAGAGATCTGATTTTTTTCAGTCTTTTTTTGAAAAGTTGAAACATCAAGATGGCATTAGAAACTTAAGAGTAAGTATACTGTTATTTAATATTTTGAATTTGTTAACAAATAACAGCAAAAGCTAGGGCTTGTGATGACTGATATATTTTAAAAGTTGCTATATCTTAAAATAATGGATGGTGAGTTAAAACATGGGCTTTTTTTTTAAATTGGAGGATAATTGCTTAAAATGTTGTATTGATCTCTGTCATACAACAACGTGAATCTGCCATAAGTATAGATATGTATCCTCTCCCTCTTCAGCCTCCTTCCCTCCCCATCCCCATCCCATTCCTCTGGGTTGTCACAGAGCACCAGACTGAACTCCCTGTGTTACACAGCAGCTTCCCACCAGCTATCTGTTTTACTCGTGGTACTGTATATATGTCAGTGTTACTGTCCCAGTTTGTCCCCCACCTCTTCCCCACTCTGTGTCTGCCCTGCAGATAGGTTCACCAGTGCCATTTTTCTAGGTTCCATATTTGAGTTAACATAGGATATTTGTTTCTGTTTTTCTGACTTCACTCTGTATAATAGGCTCTAGGTTCATCCACCTTAGTTCAGCTGTCTCAGATTTGTTCCTTTTTAAGATTGAGTAATATTCCATTATATATGAAAACATGAGCTTTTTAGTTATACAGATCTTGATTGAGTCTAAAATCTACCACATATTAAATAGTGGATTTTGGTCAAGATACCTATTCTCTCTGAGTCTCAGTTTCCTTAGCTATAAAATGACAATCTAGTGATAACTTTCTTATAAAGTTTTTTGGAGGATTGATGAGATCATTTACGTAAATCAGTTACTGTAATATCTGGTAAATGGTTGTTGCCTATAAAATTGTGGCTCCTATTATGTGTAAGGTTCTATTAGTAACTCTTTATGTGTATATCTAGCTATTCATCAGCAAATAAAATCTCAGCACCAGTGATTCATCCAATATGGCCTTAGTCCCACAAATACAAGAGTGAACAAAACATAGTTTATGGGATGGAGGGATTGGGGGAACTAAACAGTTTATTTAGTTAGTTATTTTTTATTTTTGCTGTGCTGGGTTTTCATTGCTGCTCATGGGCTTTCTCAGTTGTGGCGAGTTAAGGGGCTACTTCTCATTGCAGCCCTCGGCTTCTCACTGCAGTGGCTTATCTTGTTGCAGAGCACAGGCTCTAGGCAGCTGGGCCCAGTAGTTGTGGGGCACAGGCTTTGTTGCTCCAAAGCATGTGGAATCTTCTCCAACCAGGGGTCGAATGTGTGTCCCCTGCATTGACAGGCAGATTCTTAACCACTGAACCACGAAGTCCAACAAACAGTTTTAATGTAATTTCAAGTGCTTGGATAAGGTGAAGCTCAGAGGATCTTGTTATTTGGGTTTCTGGGAATGGAGGAGGAGGTTAGGAATTCATTAGGTGGAGGGATTAGGAGGGTTTAGAGAAACATTCCTACTAAATCCAAACTATAGATTTTTTTTGCTAAATTAGTGATGAGATCTGATACTTTTTTACACTAGTGCTCTTGGTAAATAATCAGTTTTCAATTTAAGTTCCAACAAATAGTAAATACCCAAATGATAGCATTTTTCCCTGCCCGTTTCTGATGAGTATTTTTAGAAGGATAATAACTTAGATAACTACTCTGATGGATATCTTGCATATCTTAGATAACACAGTCACAGTGTGGAAGTACTTGCTTACCTAGAATGAGAAACCAAGAAAATTTTCACATTTTCTACTGAGTTAGAAATTGGGAGAAAAAGTATTCACATTATTGGCATTTGGGAAGGACAGAGAAAAGATTACACCTTATTTTTTATAATTGTTTTCTTCTTTTGCAGGCTGTAGAAGATGCCTTTGTGCCTGTTATAAAATTTGAATTTGATGGAATTGAAGTAAGTGTTATCTATTTTTCTGACTTTACAGTTAAACTATTTAACCTGTATGGGGTGTTTTTTTGGTACTGTTTTGTATTTTTTAAAAATTAGATTTACATAGGCCCATATTTTAAGGAATCAAATAGTCTAGTCATGGTGAATCCTTCCTCACCATGGAAGATGAACCAACCTCCATCCCTGCCCCCATTATTTTTATACACATCCGTCTTGTTCCCACAATCTCCTAAAATAATTATATTATTATAGTTTTAGTTAGAGCAGTATTCATTGTTTTTTGTTATTACCATCTTATAAATAACAGTTCAAAACTAAGCACAAAATGTACCTGGTTACCATTCTTTGCTATGTGACTTTTGTTTTCTCGGAAGTTAATGTTTTGTGTTTCGTTTCCTTGATTTTTATACTTTTACTAATTCAAACTAGTCTCTCCTGGTTGTCTAAATCTCCATTAAATAGATTTGGATTTCTCAGGTGTTCTGTCATTAATATCTTGGAAAAATATCTCACTGATTCTTCTCATTTATTCAGATCTACTCTGATTGGTCTCCATTAGTGATACACAGCTGTCATTCTGACTTGTCTCTTCACTGATCCTGGGATTTCCTTTTGCTTCTCTAGTTTTCTTTTCTCTTGACTTGCTCTCATTTTAGAGGCACTCATCCACCAGCTTCCCTAAAAAGAGCACATATTTTTGAGATCTTGCATGTTTAAAAATGTCTTTATTCTGTTCTCACACCAAATTGATATGTTGGCTAAGTATAGAGTTCTAGGTGGGAAATAATTTTTCTTAGGATTTTGAAGGCCTTGTTTGCTTCATTGTCATCTAGTTCCCATACTCTGTTGAGTAATGTGAAACCAATTTGATTCCTCATTTTTTGTATGTGACCTGTTCTGTCTTTTTGGCCACTGTGTGGTTTTCTTTTTTCCACCTGGTCTTCAGCATTGTAAAATTCATGGTAATACACTTTGTTTTGCCATGTATCTTTTCAAACAAATGTGCTAAGGCACTTAGTTCCTTTGATTTGGAAATACCTGTCCTTCAGCTCTTGGAAATTGTATTGAATTCTGTTGTGTTTCCTGCCTTTGTTTTCTTTCCTCCTGGAACTCCTAACATTTTTGCACCCCCAGGACTGCCTTTTTTTTTTAAACTTCTTCCTTCCTACTTATAACTGTGTCTTCATATTTTGTTCTCCTTTTTGGGCTTGTCTCATCTTGTAAACTTTTCTCTTGTTTTTCATTTCTGCCATCATACTTTATTTTCTATGAATACTTTTTTATTCTCTTAAGTGTTCCTTTTTATTTATGAGTTTATTTACAGTTTCTTGTCCTTATTTCCTAGATATATTTTATCTCTGCTTTCTTAGATCTGCTCAGTCTGTTACATTTGTCCAAAAACATTTGTTTTCCAGCTTTCATGGTTTTTGCTGTTGTCTCCTACTGTGTTCTTTGACCTAGTAGGTTATGCCTTTAGAAACAATAACACTAGAACACAACAAAACAAAATTTTGCCAGTATTTTAGTGAGCTTTCAAGAGGGAATGAATGTAAATGTGTTGAATCTGCCATCTTTATCTAGAAATTTCACTCATATAGTTTTGATTTTTTTTTTTTTTTTAATGCTTGGCAAAATTAAAATGCTTTCCCTTCATTTGAAAACTGTTCTCCCAAAACTTTGCAGTGATTTTCCAATGTGGTGTTGCCTGCATAGGCCTTTGGAACATTTTTGAGATGGGAAAAACAGAGAGAATGGACTAGGAGAAAAAGTAATATTTCTCTTTTCATTTTTCCAAAGATTGATTTAGTCTTTGCAAGATTGGCAATACAGACCATATCAGAAAATTTAGATCTAAGAGATGACTCTCGACTGAGAAGCCTTGATATAAGGTGTATTCGCAGCCTAAATGGTAAGCTTCTAAAAAGAAATTTCAGAAACCTGCTTGAAAACGGTTGGACAAATAGAGATCTTTTTGCAAAACTGTTATAAGAATTAGCCTTAGTTTAAAATGATGTAATTTTCTTTATACAAGTAATCTGATCACATTTAACCATCATAAAACATAGATTTGAAATATTTAGAGCAGTGGTTCTCAGGCTTATTCGTGTCAGGACCCCTTTACACTCTAAACATTTTTTGAGGCCCCCCCCCAAGGTCTTCCATTTACGTGAATTATATTTATCAATATATCATGTTAGAAATAAAAACTGAGAAATTTTTAAGGTATTTATTTAGTCCATTTAAAAATAGCTATAATCCATTTATAAGTGAATATAGATATATTTTTGTGTGAGAATGGCAGGTTTTTTGGCATTTTTGTGACTAATTTATCTGCTTTTACTGTCAGTATCATAAAATTTTACTTTGATTGAAGCATAGGGAGAAATTCTGACTTCTTAAAGATATGTAATTGGAAAAGGGAGTATTTTAATACCCTTTCACATAATTGTGGATATTTAATACTACACCAAAACTTGACCAATGACAGTTTTTTTTTCTTTTTAACAGCTTTTTTCAGGTATAATTACATACTATAAAATCCATCTTTTTTAGGTATATAATTTAGTAGTCAGTATATTCACAGTTGTACACTACAGTAGAATTTTAGAACATTTTTTATCATTCTCAAATGATCCCTCATACCCATTTGCAGTTATTCCCCTTTTCAACCTCCAGTTGCTGACAACCACTTCTATCTCTGTAGATTTGCCTTTTCTGGATATTTCATATGAATGGGATCATATAATGGTCTTTTGTGTCTGGCTTCTTTCACTTTGCGTAATGTTTTTGAGGTTTATCCATGTTTGTAGCATACATCAGTAATTTGTTCCCTTCTCTGCTGAATTAAAAGTGATCTTTTTTACGTGTTGATTAGAATATAGAACCTGAAACTGTTATCAGTTAACTTTTGTACACTGTTACAAAAGGTCTGCTTGTTACATTAAAATATATTGGTGTGTCTGATTCTTTGAATGGATCTTTTACCTGTCCATGATTCTGTCTTATCATGCCTTAGGTATGTGGAAAATACTGGCCCACAAAGTTATTTGGATATTCTAAATACTAACACAAATTTTACTATAAAATAATTTTTAAAAAATCACGTTCATCAGTATCACCACCAATCTCATCAGAAAAGCCTAGGTCTTGGAAAGCTGTCAAGCTCATAGTAGCAAATACTAGTTGTCCAAAATTCTGATTTTTACTTGAAAGCTCGAGTTTTATTTCAATAAATTTCATCATTTGGTTTTCTAAAAGTGAGGGGCTCATTTTGTTCATTTTTTTATGAAATGTCTGCTAAATACCCAAAAATGAATAACCACAGTTGTCTGTCAATCATTCTTCTACTAAAACTGTTGTTCCCTGAAAAAAAGAACATAGTTAGCTTACCTTGAACACGTTCAGACATCACACAAGTTCCTCTCCTGTTTCTAACTGCAAACTTGTGGTGAAGATAATATTGTCTACTAGTACACTTTGTTGGCACAGCTTTGATTCACTGCTTAGATCCCAGAAGTTTTATCCAACATTGGTTTTGCACCATGAGTGCAAATTTAACATGGTGAAACAGTCAAAGAACACATTAATACTACAAAAATAGATTTGACCTAATAGAGTCCCCAGAGTCCACTGACCACACCTTGAGAACTACTGGTTTATAGTATCTTCTTTAACTTAATCATTGTGTTTTGCTGTATTTCCAGAGAGCAGCAATAGACTACAGTATTTGTGGATAAGGTTTGCATTAAAGCAATAATAGTTTTCCAACTTAGAGGCATTTGACTAACAGTAAAGCCAGATGTGGAAAAAAAAAAATTTTTTTTCAGATTCATCTCTTATTTTAATATTAGATTGCATTACCCATGTGCTGTTTAATTCTTTATAAGCAAAGTGATTTCTGTTATATAAGGCCTAAATTTACATGGAGAGATTAAACTTCATATTTTATTATCTTTGATATTTTTAGCATTTGAGAGTTGAAGTTAAAAGGCTGTTTGAATTAACTGGAATTTGTTGCATAATGAAAAATGAATACTTTGTGTTTTTCAGGATGTAGAGTTACTGATGAAATTTTGCATTTAGTGCCAAATAAAGAAACTTTCAGACTCACCCTAAGAGCAGTTAAACTATGGGCAAAACGTAAGTATCCAAAGTCTTTAATTTTACCTTGAGTTATAAAATTATAATTTTCAGTTGTTCATGGTAGACAGACATAGGAAACTACTGTGGGGGATTGAGGTACAGTAAGTTTTGAAGGGGCTCTTTCTTTTTCAGATGTGACTCTTTTTTTCTTCCATAGGTGAAAACTAAAAGCCCCTGACTCTACATCTTAGGTTTCAGCCAGAGAGTTAGAATGAGTTAGAACTTGAAGAGTAAAATCCTTACTCATCTTCAAGTTCTCTGTAGGCAGAACCATCTTAATCATCTTTATCGCCATCGTCAGCAGTCTAGTATATAATAGGTGTGCAGTAAATTTTTTAAAGGAAGAACCTACAGTGATAGTTTTAACATTTTGTTTTTACCTTACAGCACTCTGTATTGGAGGGCAAAGTAGGAGATAAGATGAGTGACTTAGGGTTACTAACAAGAATGATCCTGTCATGAAGGTCTGCTTGTTGATTTTAATGTTTCTATGATGGAAAAGAGTTCCAAGCAAATCTTAGGAGAGCAGTTAAACTTTAAGCTGTTTGTTATACGTGAATGTCATGGATAGTAGGTCCTAACAATAATTAACAACTATATTAATTTTCTAGGACGTGGTATTTATTCCAACATGCTGGGATTCCTTGGTGGTGTCTCCTGGGCAATGCTGGTTGCAAGAACTTGCCAGTTATATCCAAATGCAGCAGCTTCTACTTTAGTTCATAAGTTCTTCTTAGTTTTTTCCAAATGGTAAGTAGTCATGTACATATTTTCTCTGCTTACTAACTTCTGCCTATGTGTATACTTATTTGGAAATTAAGAGTTATGCGTATACTTTTTCTGTTGTCTTACATTTGTTTTTAAAAGTTAAATTTTAAACATCAAATTTGAGGAAATGATGGGATACCAGATGGTGCTTTCTTCTAGGGGGTCTGTAAATGTGGGCCTTTAGCTAGTGAGAGTGGTCTTTGCTCTGCTAATTACTAGCTCTATATAGGTTAAAATCTCCTCATCTGTAAAATAGAGATAATAACCATAGCTGTTCCATGTATTTATTAGGAGTATTCTCAGTGAATGTTAGCTGTTGCTGTTACTAAATCATCAGAGTTAAGTCCATGAAAGCAAATGAGAAGGAAAGAAAAATTTCAGATTTAAATTAGTTAAAGTTAATGGGCAAAGCAGTATTTGCCCTTTCAGAGATCACTGCTTTAAAATAAGCAGTTTTTAACATTTCATGTAGTTCCTGAAATGAGGTCTTACATGAGTTTATTTTCCTATTTCATGTTAGGGAATGGCCAAATCCTGTGCTACTGAAGCAACCAGAAGAAAGCAATTTGAATTTGCCAGTTTGGGATCCTCGGGTATGTAACTTATTAAAGCTTTCTAGGAAAAGGACACTTCTGTAAAGTGAAAGTTAGAACTTGAAGAGTAAAGCTATTCCAGTTCATCTTACTTCTATGTAACTATAGTCCTTTCCCTCCCTCTACTGTGTTTTTTGGTGCAGATAATTTGTGTCTCCAATGCTGATCCAAATGTTATAGCATTAAAAATCACCCGTATAAGACTTGATGAGTGGTTGTATCAACCAGAATGTCATAATCTGTTTTTTAAAGCTGTCTTACAAGTAATTAGTTACTAATAATAAAATACTGACATATATAAAACATGTACTTTGCAGTACAGTTTAAAGCAGATTCGTGGTCCCACGATAGCAGAACTCTCACCTTGCATTTTAATTTGCTTTTTAGAGTACTCATTCCTAGGTAACCAAGGGGAAGGTGTGGAAAGAGGATAGGGGACCATTGGACCAGATAATCCTCTTTGCACTTACTATTATATTTCCTTGGTTCTAAAAGACCTTTGTTTATAAAGTGTACCATCAATTAAGTTTGACTATCATACACATCTGACTTCAGAAATAAATGTAGTTGGGGAGGGGAAATGTTCTTCTTAGAATTGAGGAAATGTAGTATTAAAATATATTTCATATTCTTCAGACTTTTGGGGAAATGAAGTGAGGACAACTGAAATAGGAGAATAGATCAATTATTCTGCTTCTAATTTCACAGGTAAATCCATCAGATAGGTATCATCTCATGCCCATAATCACCCCTGCCTACCCACAACAGAATTCTACGTATAATGTGTCCACATCAACTCGAACAGTAATGGTAGAAGAATTTAAACAAGGTAAACCTGTTAGCCCTGTTGCCCTATACATATTCCCACAAGTTTTGGTTTGACAACAATTTTATTCTATTGCAGTTACGCCTATTATTTCTAAAAATTCTTTCAAATGTGTTTTTTCAGTAATTGGTTTTGCAAAGTATGTGATAATATTAAAAGGCCAAAAATGAAGCCACTCCAGTCTGGTTGAAATTGACTTTTGTGTTCTAAGAAAGAACATAATAAATTTATACTTTTTTTTTTTAACTTAGGGATTTGGTGGGGTTAGAGCTTTGAGGGAAGGGTAATACAGGAGCTATGATGCTGAGTGATGCTGAGTTTTCAGAATCTGTGTTTCTTTCTCTATTTAGGTCTTGCAGTCACAGATGAAATTCTTCAGGGGAAGTCAGATTGGTCCAAACTACTTGAGCCACCAAATTTTTTCCAAAAGTATAGGTATTTGAAATTTTGCATTTTGTGTGTGTGTGTGTGTAAGGAAGAATATTAAACTTACAAAGTTAATACATAATAGGTGACAGTTGTCACTTGAATAGTTAAAGTGAGGTAGAGAATAGGTTAGCAGAAACCTTAGGTGATAAGAAAAGTCTATACTCTAGTAGTATCAACCCAGTATTTGTGGGGTTTTGGTTTTAGTGAATTGTTTTTAACTAGAGGGTCTAGAATTAATTTTGTGAAAATCAGCGTGTTTTAATTTTCATAAATGTGTGCCTGTGTTAGCTTTTTTGTTCATTGGGAGGGAGAAAGAAAAAGTAATGATCGAAAGTCAGACTCTCAACAATGATTTCTGGCTTTTTCCCCCCTGATTGTTGCTGAAAATTCTTTACAGACATTATATAGTATTGACTGCCAGTGCATCAACAGAAGAAAATCATCTAGAGTGGTAAGGCATTTCAAGTTCTCTGCCTACTATGTAATGATAACATATTTATATGATGCTTTATCATTTCTAAAACACTTTCTTACTTTTCAATTATTAAATATTATAGCGACTGTTGTACTTGACCATGGAGTATCAGTGTTTAAGAAATGCCATCAAATTAATGTTTCAGAATTGAAAGTGACATGAAATAAGGATATATGCACAGACTTTTGCTTTTTGTCACTTCTCAGAGTCAAATTTAAGCAAAATTGTGAGGCATTTGAATGATTCTGATACCTAGTATATAACCATAATGTCTATACAGACTCACATATATATACACACATACTCCAGTCATGACTATTTCACGGCCCTAAAAGGCAGTATTTTAGATCAAGAGTGCATTAAATAGATCTGTCCTTCTTGAAAAAGAAAGGGGAGGAAACAGAATTCACTAAGTAACTTTTCATTTACTTGAATGGTATTCTAAACAGGGTCTCTTAATACATTGGACTGAATTTTTTTAATGAACATGTAAAGCTAGATTTAGAAAATGCAGAGGAACCAGTGATCCAATTGCCAAAAATCATTTGGATCATAGAAGCAGCAAAGGAATTCCACAAGAACGTCTACTTCTGCTTCATTGACCACTCTAAAGCCTTTGACTGTTGTGTGGATCACAACAAACTGTGGAAAATTCTGAAAGAGATGGGAATACCAGACCAACTTACCTGCCTCTTGAGAAACCTGTATGCAGGTCAAGAAGCAGCAGTTAGTACTGGATATGGAACAACAGACTGGTTCAAAATTGGGAAAGAGAGTACGTCAAGGTATTGTCACCCTGCTTACTTAATTTATATGCAGAATACACCATAAGTGCTTGCCTGGATGAAGAACAAGCCGGAATCAAGATTGCTGTGAGAAATATCAACAACCTCAGATATGCAGATGATGCCACCCTAATGGCAGAAAGCGAAGAGAAACTAAAGAGCCTCTTGATGAAAGTGAAAGAAGAGAGTGAAAAAGCTGGCTGAAAACTCACCATTCAAAAAAGGAAGATTATGGCATCTGGTTCCATCATTTCATGGCAAATAGATGGGGAAACAATGGAAACAGTGATAGACTGTATTTTCTTGGGGTCCAGAATCACTGCAGATGGTGACTGCAGCCATGAAATCAAAAGACGCTTGCTCCTTGGAAGAAAAGCTGTGACCAACCTAGACAGCATATTAAAAAGTAGAGCCGTCACTTTGCTGACAAAGGCCTGTATAGTCAAGGCTGTGGTTTTTCCACTGGTCATGTACGGGATGTGAGAGTTGGACCACAAAGAAGGCTGAGCACCAAAGAATCGATGCTTTCAAACCGTGGTGCTGGAGATGACTCTTGAGAATCCCTTGGATAGCAGGGAGATCCAAGCAGTCAGTCCTAAAGGAAATCAGTCCTGAATATTTGCTGGAAGAACTGAAGCGGAAACTCCAATACTTTGGCCACCTGATGCAAAGAGCCAATTCATTGGAAAAGACCCAGATGCTGGGAAAGATTGAAGGCAGGAGAAGAAGGGGACAGCAGAGGATAAGATGGTTAGATGGCATACTGACTCAATGGACATGACTTTGCTCAAACTCTGGTAGATAGTGAAGGACAGGGAAGCCTAAGTGTGCTGCAGTCCATGGAGTCACAGAGTCAGACACAACTTAGCAACTGAAGAACAAAATCATCATAGCTAATATACTATTTGGTTTACTTGGATATAGGTTCCACATTTAACATTGAAAATTCTTGTCTGTGTTTTTATTTTAGGGTTGGGTTAGTAGAATCTAAAATACGTGTACTTGTGGGAAATTTGGAACGGAATGAATTTATTACTCTTGCCCATGTAAATCCCCAGTCATTCCCAGGAAATAAGGAACATCATAAAGAGTAAGTTAATTATTTTTTAATATTTTATTTCTTAAATAATGTTACCTGACATGTATATTTAAGATCACTTATAAGATTGCCATGTTACATAGCCGTTATTGCTGTGTAACAGGCACTGATGGACGATGATAAATCGTATACTTGAGCATAAGTGATCATGCATTAAAACTTAAGTACATGTTGGAATTCTGTGGTGGCTCAGTGGTTAGGACTCTGACTCTCACTGCCCAGGGCCCAGGTTCAGTCCCTGGTCAGGGAACTAAAATCTCACAAGCCACATGATGAGGCCAAAAAAAAAACCAACCAAGTACATGCTATGTTGGTAGCCCACAGACCTCAACAAAAAGCTCCATCACAGTCAATATTTGGAGCATCCTTAAATACATAGTCAGTCATTTTCAAAGCATTTAATCTGCTTTATAATAACACAAGATAACTTAACATTTTTTTTTAAGAATTTGGCCAAACCATTGAAATTTGTATTTGTGCTTCCATAGAGACCAAGTTTTAATTATCAAAAAGCATCTGTAAAATTATTAAAAATTAATGGAAATTCTTAAATTTTATTTTATAGCAACAATTATGTATCAATGTGGTTCCTTGGAATAATTTTTCGGAGAGTAGAAAATGCAGAAAGTGTTAATATAGACTTGACATACGATATACAGTCATTTACTGATACAGGTAAGACTTTGTCATCATAGAGCTGTGGCACTCAACCTTGGCTGTAATGCAGTATCCTCTGTCTAGGATCTGGCTGGCTGTATTTTTATAAAGTTCCACATTTGGTTAAACGAACATGAAACATCTATATTGTGAAACTATACGCTGCCCTTAAAAAAGTAAAGGCATGATGAAACAACTTACAAGACCTCTTGGGGGAGGAGGGAGGTGCAGACCAGTAGGTATGGTATAGTATCATTTATATAAATCAGTAAAGAAATGCATGCATTTTTGCTTAAAAATCATAGACTATCTCTGGAAGGATATATAGTTTTTAATAAAAGAAACTGGCAGAATTGCTTTTAGGTCAAGGAACTAACTGGGTGTGTCTGACAGAGGCAACTTCACTGTATACTCATGAACCCTTTGAGTTTTGTACCATGTGAATATATTAACTTTTAAAACAAAAAGAAGACTAAAGAAACTCTATAGGTGATTTTTAGTGTGTACAGCCAATGTTTATAACCAAAGTCATAAAGATTACTTGTTTTTTGACTTTTATTTTACATGAAATAAGTATCAGTCAATACAGGCTTGCTGAATATGTTTCAGAATCAGTGAAAAGAATCTTTCACATCTTCTAAGACCATCTCTGTGGAATATCTTAATATATTTGTTATAAATGTGGGCTTGTCTTAATAATGTGGAAACTACATTTATACTATATTCTTGGTTAGCTCATCTGAGTTTTTCTTTTGAACTAGCACTCATATTTATCATGAAAATGCAGGTTTCTCTGCATCACCTTACAGCTACTGAATCATAGGCTCTGGGAGTGGAGCCAGAAGTCTGCACATTGAACATGCACTCCTGAGGGTTCTTTTATAAGCAATCTGGAATGAAAACATAGATATTTTTCCATTCTAATTGGGACTCATTTTTTCCAAAAGGAAGGGGTTGGGAACCTCTGTTTATTACAGATTTATAAAATGTTCTCCAGATAGAGATATTGAAGCCCCAAGAGATTATATAATTTGCATTTCACAGTAGATACTGTGCAGAAGAAACCTCCCACCCCTCTCTCCAGTTAGCTTATCATATGAATATTCACAATTAACACACACTAAATAATTTATATAATAGTTAATAAAACTGACTTTCTTACAAGGGGTGAGAAGCACCAGAGTGGGAATCTGGGGCTATGTGTATTTCGGTATTGGCAGGGCATTCAAGGCTGTTGAGTCTTGCTTACCTACCTGGATGATAAGGATGTACTTCTAGATGGTTTCTCATGTCTAACAGTCTATGACTCGTATAGTAAAAGAAGCTTCATGGAGGAGGAGAGCTTAGATTGCATTTTGTGTATATGGTATTAGGATTAGCTCAGATTTGGGCGGGTAGTAATGAGAAGAGATTGATCTTAGGGAAAATAGCAGAAAACAAGATTTTAGAAAACTTTTATCCATACATTAATTTTGTTAGTGAGATTAGATTATGGGAAAGTCTTACAAGTTGGACATGAGGAAACTAGTCAGTACTTGAAAAGGATTGTGATGTGGTGAAAATGTTTTGGAAGTATGTGTTCTGTAAGAAGAATGTGTTTTGTGTAGTAATGTGGAGATACTGAAGGTTCGTATTTTAGAAAAAGAAAATAGCACCCTTTCTTTAGAAAGGAGTTTCCCATTTTAACATACTGACTTTTGTTACAGTGTACAGACAGGCAAACAATATAAACATGCTAAAGGAGGGAATGAAAATTGAAGCAACTCATGTTAAAAAAAAACAACTTCATCACTACCTGCCTGCAGAAATTCTTCAGAAGAAGAAAAAGGTGAGTTTGTACTCACCTCTCCAGTCTGAACCCAGACACATGGTCCTGGGCCCAAATCTGCATTTCTACAGCACCCAAACCTATTGAGAAGGTTTGGGAAAGTACAGGCAATTCAATCTAGGACTAAAATCTTAACCTTCATTAATCACAGAATATCTTTTGTTTTATATGTACTTCAAAATTGAAACTGTTTTTCTCATTTACTTTTTGAAATCCTAAAAGCTTTTCCCCTGTTTCAGCAAAGTCTATCTGATGTCACCCGAAGTTCAAGTGGACCTCAATCCAAAAGATCATCTCTGGATAGCAATTGTTTGGACAGCTCCAGAGACACTGATAATGAAACACCTTTTAATTCCCCAGTGTCTGCAAACAAGCCTTCCAAGCCTGGTATTCCTCCTTCAGGGGAGACAGAGAGGTCTGCATTTCAAAATTTTCCTTTCAGTCTTCAGTTTATTTGAGGATAATATAAACTTGTGTACTTTTGCTAAATATCTTTTAACTGTAAAAAAAAAATTTTGTGAGTTACTAGTCAGTTTCTTATTTAGAATTACTTGACAGTTTGTGGTAATCCTGTGGGATATGGTCTAGGTTTATGAATATATGGGAATATTAATAGGTATGTAAACAGAAATGTCCAGGTTTTCTCTTTAATTTTTGCTGTTAATTCTCACTGGGTCCTCTTCCTTCCCCCACTGTTTTTTTTCTTCCTTTGGTGAAATGTTAAAGTAGGAGTACTTGAAAGAAGTAATTTAAACATTTAGTTAAGGTTTTAAATACATACTATTTAAATAATTTAATAATGATAATTTAACACTTTTTATAGGAATAATGCTGAGCCTGCTGCTGTAATCGTGGAAAAGCCACTGAGTGTCCCGCCAGCTCAAGGGCTATCTATTCCTGTCATTGGTGCAAGTAGGTACCTACACTTTTCTTAGTTACGATTCTATTACATCTGTATTTAATTACTAAAACCTTTCTTTTTTCCTTTTCAGAAGTCGATTCTGCATTAAAAGCTGTATCACCCCCAGCTGTGTGTACCATTCCTACGGTAGTAGGACGAAATGTCATTCCTAGGGTCACACCTCACAACCCTGTCCAGGGGCAGCCACATCTGAATGGGATGTCAAATGTAACTAAGAATGTTACGCCTAAAAGACCCCACTCCCCGTCCGTAGATGGGTCCTCTAAGAGGTTGAAAGACATAGAAAAGGTATGATTGCAGAGTCAGTGGTGATTCCGTAGTCAATTTTTTTTTCAAAGTAAACTTAAAATAGTGGTAAAGAAGCTCACAGTTCTTCATAGTTACCTTAGTATTCCATTAGGATTTGACCGTTTAAAAAGAATATTTACCTAAACCCTAATAGGATAATACTAATTGTTCATTCTGAATTCAAACTAATAATGTGTCTAAAAATTTGAATGATTAGTCTGAGTTTCTCTTTGGCTTACGTAAAAGTCATTATTGGTAACTAAATTAATTTATTGAGTTATAATGGTGATCTCCTCTGCCTCCAGTAGGTGGTGGTATAAGTACTATCATCTCAGTAGATCAAACTGTAGAAATTAAGGGTGTCAATTAAATTCAATCCGATTTAAATTATCTTTGCTCACCAAACCTGTTTGTAAAAGTTTTGACATTAGCCTGGTCACTAATTAGTTTCTCATTTTATATAGACTTATATGGTTTTATAGATAATAAATAGCACCTATAAATAAATAGTACCTATTTAATAGGTAATAATAGCACCTCATTTTAATGTTTATATTTTAGTTTATTCGACTTGAATCAACATTTAAGGAATCACGTGCTGCTGAAGACAGAAAAAGAAAATCAGTGGTAAGTATATTAATAGTGTGCTTAAAAATACTTAAAGAGCCATGTACCAGGAAAAGTACTATATTCAAAAGTAGATCAGATTTATCTCTTAACTTTTAGTTATGGCTTATATCATGTAGAAATAAATATTTGCATATAGGAACGTTTTCAGTTGTATGTAATTCTGTTTTTAGGATGCCATTGGAGGAGAATGTATGCCTATTCCAACTATTGATACATCACGCAAAAAGGTAACAGTCTAATTTGTAAGTAAAATGCACAAGTATGAGTTCATAGGTAATCTACAGGTACAAAAAGCTCATTAAGAAGAGCCTAGCACTTAGGTGAAGGAAAGAATTAATAAGATTTTGTCTGTATCCTCCATATCAGCAGTGTAGTTGGAAGTTGGGGATGGAAATAGCAGAGTATATGAGCCTAAATGTATGTATCTCAAAAGTCTAGAAAAGAGGGAGTTGTTCAAGATTTCATGATTTATTCAAGGTATGTCCAACTTTTGTTTTTAAAGAAGCAGTTTAGTGCTCAGCACAGTAATTCCTACCAACACTTGATAGTCTTTTGTTATACCCCATTGCTTACTGATGAAAATCAGGCTTGATAGTTGGGGACCATACTTACTAATATTTTGGAGGAACCAAATATACTGGTGTATAGAGTAAGTATCTTTGAAATATGAGCTAAAGAGCCCCTAAATCTTAATTTAAATATTTATTTTCAAGGGATTAACATTTTAGCTAATAATGTAGGTTCTCGTGTTTCTTATTGTAGTCAACTGTCACCCTGCCAGATTCCCCAGGATGTATTGGCAGTTCTAAAGCAAAATAGAAAATGTCCTCATACTTTCTATTAGTTGTAGAATTTATACAGTTTAACATAAAAGCGAGTTAGAAACAATAGAGGTGTATAATTATATAATGTATGGTAGTGGAAGAAAAAATTTGAGGTGGATATTAAAGTGTGAAATGAAATGTCTGAGTTTTACTTTAAAAGATTTCAAGTATAAAGGGCAAGGGGTATAACCCAAACAACTACGGCAAAATTTTAATAATGTCTGAGTCTTCATTGTGGCATCTTCATCATCCTTTCTATTCTTTTATGCATGTCTGAAATTTTTCGTGTTTTTTAATGGATGCCCCTATGATACAATTGTTTAGCCGAGGTAACGTGAAAGGAGAATTACTTCTTGCAGTCTTCTCTTAATGACTTGAAGCTTACATATTGTGTTTCCATCACACAACTATCTGTATTTTAGGTTTCCATCTTTGTTTCTCAGTTTCATAGACTTGCCTTCATTATGTAATAATCTTTAGTGTCTTCAAAAGCCTTCATAGAGATGTTGCTGAATTGTACCATCACTAAAGTTACCTACCCTGACTGCAAAGTCAGTTTTCCTAAAAACTTAATTACCTCACAAGTTGGGTTATTCTCCATGAATGTTGTACAGAAACTAATTGAGGGATATAACTTGATACCAAGTTTCCCTCTGTATACACACTCATTTCTCACCTTGCACCCTGAGAATTTCGTGTTCAGTGACTGTAGTCTTCCTGTTTCTCTTTACTGTTGCCTGACTCTGAGGAGGACTGTGCATTTCTCAGTGTAGAAGTGTCGACTGATTTTACACAGCCCTGTTTTTTATTCATACAGCCCTCCCACTTCTGCCCTTTCCCTGTCCCTTTGCTTTTCACCTGTTTTTAAGTCCCCCAAACAAGAAGTACCTGTGAACATCGGGAGAAAGTATTCAATGCATACTTGAGTGTATAGGAACTTAGAGCTCTTGGCAAAAAATTCAGACTTTTGTTACTGTTTTACTCACTGGACCTTCATAATATGTATTTGTTTTTCCTTCTTTGTTTCTATTTCTTTCTAACAGAGACTGCCCAGCAAAGAACTACCAGATTCATCATCTCCAGTTCCAGCAAATAACATCCGTGTCATCAAAAATTCCATTCGGCTGACCCTAAATCGGTAAAAGCAGTGCCTCCTTACTAAAGTGAATATGCAATCATTTAGTGGCATAGATGCAGCCACTCTTAAAGATAGAGTGAGCTGTCACACATAAGATAAGGTGAAAGTTACAGTCATCCGCCTAACGACCTTGAAGTGTTTTTTTGAACTCTCACACTTTGACCTGCAGATGCTGTAGCATTCTCTCATTGATTGCTACATACACTTCTCTGAGGATCACCTGCTATCAAATTGTCATCTGCAGTCTTATGGCTTTGCGTTGGAGGTTTTACTGCCTTAACTTTCGATGCTTGTTTCTCTGTTATGGGAACCAGTTCTTGGCTCTTTGGACACTCATAAAACAAGTCCTGAAATATCCACCGCCCCCGCCTTTTTTTAAGTCTTATGTTGTAATCATTGTATAGAACTGAAAAAAATTGAAGAAAAAAAAAAAAGTCTTGTAATTTTCCAAATGTTAACACATTTACTTTAGCATTGAAGCCACTTTGTGAAACCTGAGATAAATGAATGTGAGGTATCTTTTCTGCTTTCCTCATTTGTGTAGATGTACTTTTTGTCTGTTCTGTTGATTTAAATTATTTTTTCTCAGATTGGCACATGAAATATTTAAATTTTATTTTTTTGTGCCTTTCTGTCCAAATGTTGCATAGTTACCAGGGAGGATTAGTCCAGTGATTACATAAGAGTTGGGCACCATAAATTCTCTATATTTTGCCTCCTGTGGAGGCCTATGAAATGCATCTTTATTAAGAATCAAAATATAACCAGAATACTGAAAGTCAGTATATGAACGGTAAAATTGTTACATAACCTATCTCATGCCATTCTTGTTAGTTGACTGGTATTTTTTACTGAGGAGCAACTCAATCTGGCATCAACAATAAAGATACTTTAAGTATGGCAAACTTGTATTTTTGACGTGTACAATTTAACTTGGCATGATAATTCCTGACCATTACGTATCCCCACAACTTCAGTTTCTTCACGGACTAGGCATGCAGAAATAAGCAGTGGATTTTATTGAGACCTAAAGGCATTTTTGATGACATTGTTACCAACCATTAATTGGCTCAGGACCTTTGTAATTTTTATTTAAATATGAGTTGTCTTTTTTTACACTGCTTTTTTCAGTCCTTTTCTTAATATTTTTTAAGTTTCATGAATGCATGCTCCATTTATTGAAATCCATAACCATGTAATTCTTGTAATATGTTGATTCAGTGTTTTGTAAATGAAGTCGTATGTATTTTCAGAGTATTTTTGTATGTACTGTAAGATACCATCTTTTCAAAGAGAAAACTTTAAAACCTTTACTGTCTCTCTTTAGTCTAATTTTTTAAATATGGATTATGCTTGAATTAAAATGAAAATGTATAGATTACACAGCCAGGAATGCTGGTATATATTACCTTCCTCAGCTTGCACTCACCATTTAGCGGGTCTAGTAGGGAAAACAAAATGGTACGTTTGAATAGTGCAGGGAGAAGCCCTTGGTTGTATAGTTTATAGGACACACGGGATGCCATTTAGCCATTGGAGTCATAGTCCATTTCTTCTTGCAAGCCCTTTACCATTGAGCTGAAATGACTTGAATTCTGATTGTCAGAGAGCAGTATCCTTCTTCTCCCCTCCTGTTCCTGACCCCTACCTACATCTCTGAAATGGAAATTCTAGTGTTTACTTCTAAGTTTTCCTTTGTGAAAGTTAAAGAATAGCAAGGAGAAAACAATGGTTGTTCCCTTATTTATTTTGTACATAGGAAAAGACAAGAATGAAATCCCATGACCAAATGGTAGCTTCCTTGGCAAAGCTGTTTTTTTAGCTGACCCTTTTCCTTTATTCAGGTATTTTGAGATTTGTTTTATAAATAGTCTGTTTGAGCAAAAGTACATGATTAGGAAAGGACTGAATAATTGTCCAGTGACTCAAAACATTAAAAACTTCTTTAAGGGCTTTAAGAATTCTTCATACATACTTCCAAGTTTCACCTACTATGTAAACCAATTCTTTGGGGTAACTAGTGGAGTTTCTCTTTAATAAGAAAGCAACAGGCCTAACCTTTGTACTATAGTATAGTCATATCTCTTGTTTTAAGTGTCCATTTGACATGGGGTTAAAGACATAGCCGAGTAACTCCTCAGAGACAGTATTCTTCAACCTATTTGCTGACTGGTTCGGGGAATTGATGAGATGCTTTTGAAATGGTGGGTTTGGTCAGAAATGAAGTATTTTCTATCCCAAACAGGAGGTAGATCAGTACAGTTGACCCTTGAACAACACAGATTTGAACTACACAGGTCCTATATGTATATACTACAGAGGTCCTATATGTTACCTGTACATATTTTTTCAATAAATATAGTACTTGTATTTTTATCTTACAGATCTTTAAGTAGGGGAGATCACAATATGTAGAATCAAAAGAACTAGGGTTTGAGTCCTGATTCTATCCAAACTGTTTCAGCTTCCTGCCCTTGGGTGAGTCATGTATCAATTCCTATGTTTTTGAGACGAAGTTAGCAGTACAAGTGTTTTCAACTGGGATGAGGGGTTCAGCACCCCTACCTCCTGCATTGTGCAAGGGTCAGCTGTACATTTTGTTATCATGGTAGGAGATGGGGTTCCAAGTAAGTTGAGAGGGGGAAGGAATGGTCTGTGACTATGTGCTATGTTCAGAGGCACTAGGTGAATGTGTTTGATTCTAAGATGTGTTTTATTTCAAGAATAACTAGAAATATATTTTACAAAGTCAGATAACCTGTTCTGTATGTAGACAACACATTCATTTTCATGACGGTATTAAATTTTAATCTTACTTTTCAGTGACTGGCTCTAAAGAATAATATATATCAAAGAAACGATTATGTGCTAGTTTAAACCTTAGGGATTTAGCTAATTTGAGAGACAGGATACATGGCTTAAAACCTTGTAAAATTAGGGGAAGAGGATTTTACAAGACTGTGTTTACGATAAGAGTTTTTGTCTTAAGACAGCAATTTGGTAACATTAAAATGCTTACTGTCCTATATAGGCACAGAGAAGTGAAGACGAACAGTGTCAAAATGGGCTAAACTTATTTTCCACAGTGTCCACCACTTGAAAATAGGAACTCCCAACTTGCAAGATCATGGACTGTAGGGAATCCCTTGCAAATATATATAAGAAGTTTCTGTTCATATGCATATTTCTGAGGGGAAGTTCATACTTTCATCAGTTCTCAAAATGGTTCATGACACTAAGAAAAAAAAAGTTAGGGACCACAGCTTTACAGGATTGAATAATCCCAAACTTTGGAATTTTCTTAAGATTTTTCTGTGGTATATTTCTGAAAATGTACTGTGGCTCTTAACTAGTAAAGTGGGCTAATGAAAGACTCTGGAATACTAAATTTCTCTTTTCAAGTTTTCTTTATATATCTCAGATGAAACTTTATCAGTATTTAGAAAAAAGCTTTATGATTGGATTTATAAATGTCTTCATGTTAACTTCAATTCATTTAACAGGGTCAAACCAACAAATTTCAGCATAGGAATGATCAGAGTAGAATAGCTTAGAATAATCATTAGAAATGGTAAAAAGCAGAATTAATCATTAAAGATCCTAAAAAAATAATAATTAAAGATTCTAATCCTTTGATTTGGTAGCCTTAAATTTCTTATTCCTCCATGTTTGTGGTTCAGACTGAACAGACCAATAAATAGAACTTTAGTGTAAAAAAATTTTTTTAATAAATAAAATTATATGAGTGCATAAATAACTACCTATTAAACCTTCCAAAGCTTGGAATTTAAGTCATGATAATAGTGATGAATATAGTGCAAGCAATAGAAAAAAGCCAGTCTCAAAAATGGTAACTATTTCCTTAGGATTTTTTAAAAGAATTGTACGAGGTCAGAGCCTTCCCAGATTTCCTATTTTTTTCTGGAGTTTTATATTTGAAGTTAGTTGAACATAAGATTATCATCAGGCTTGCTCTAATTTTTTAATGTATTGCTGCATTTTTAGCAAGGACCCAAGTAATTACCTTAAAAAGTACTTAGGATATATTTGAGGTAAATGGTGCTACATCACTTCACAGTATTAATGTAAAATGAATGCAGCTGCTGCTCCTTTCTAGTTAGCTGTTTGTGTAATTCATATTAATTTTCCTGCTTTTTATTTGGATTGTCTTAATTTCTTAGTTGTACACACAAGCCTCATTATCTGTCTGGAATAAGTAATATAATAAACTTGCTTTGATAAATAGGTATTGGTGATTGACTGGTATTATTTGGGAGTAACTTAAAAGTACCAGACGTCTTTACTTATATTTCAGACTGACAGCCAGTTAGTTGGTCATTTACCTCTCAGACTCTTTGGCAGATAATGGGATCCACTACTTGCTTAATACAAAAGCAAATCTCATACGCAGTTTGCCTTACACGGAATATCTGATTAAACATTAGCAAGCAGTAGCATCTGCCTCAAACGTTGGGGGCAAAATTCTATCACGCTTTTGGTCAGCATCAGGCAAGCAGACTTCTCTGCTAATGGCTGAACAGCGGTGCATTTAGCAGTCAGATCTTGGGTACTGTCCACAGAAGTACAAGCTATAGGTCTTGTCACCTTCTTGTTAATGAACTGTGCTTGTTTGTAGTAGCGCACCTGTCTTGAATCTAGTACTGAATTCACAAATAAGAACCTGTGTCTGCATCAAGATATTAGCAAGCCATGGCACCAGTGGAAACACACTTGACATTTATTAAGCTAATTAGCAAAGCCTTTTGTCTGGATTGAGCCATGGATAACAGAAGGACTTCTAATAGCCACTTGTAAAGTACACTGATTGGAGTGCCAGCTAACCATACCCAGAGTGGGAGTTTCTGATGAGGGCAACTCATCGCTCCTAGGATCTAACACAGTTATCACACTATGCTTCATGTGTTAGATTAACATCATAACAGGTTCTTTGTGGATCTGACTGTATGCATTAAGCTATTATGGGCAAGATAGAATCTGATGCTTTTAAAAGCACATGTCCTAAAAACTATCTTTCAAACCATATGAGCCAGCCAAACTTTATTAATTAGTCCTTAAAAACCCTTCCTTGCCAATCTCTGATCACTAACATCTTGAGCCTAATGGCCACATAAAACCTTCCATGATAACCTGACCACCCTCTGTCATCCTACCTCTGTATCGTGTTACTTTTCAACATTTCAGTTATTTAACCTGCATAATTTTTCTGTTTACCTACTTGCTTTCCCCTAAGAGGTTGCAAGTTGGGAGTAGGGGCCTCTATCCAAGAATCTTTGTGTAGTGGGTGCCCAGAAAATTCCTGAAGAAGAAAATGAGTTAGTCCTGTTTAGTTGGTTGGTTTTTGATAATTTTCTTTTTAAATTGAAGAGGCTTATCTAGAATAGAGAGGCCTGATGAAGAAACTAAGAAACAAATAAACTTAGTGAAAATCATTAAAGTATGTTTCTCAGCTTTTTTCACTGTGAAGATCATTAACATTTTTCAAGCTCTTTCAACTGTAATGCTTGGTTTTAAACATTTTATATTGTAAGCCAGCACATGTATATATGAATATGTGTAATTTATATATGTATATACACACATACATAATTGAAGCAAGTTTCACAAAATGCTTTCCTTACTGTGACAAGATGCAGGTTGCTATTTTAAGCACCAGCTATGATTTCACTAAGGTGATTTCACTACCTCTCCTGAGTTGTGACCTGTTACTACAATTTGAAATACACTACATTGGAAGTTTTCTTCCCAAAAGTTCATGTCAAATTTGGATCATCTTTCTTTATACGGTCTGTTCTAGAATGCAAACTATTAAAGCAAATAGTACCAGAAAGATCAATAGTATAAACCATGAAAGAGAAGTAGGTGAAATATAGCTATGCCTTTCTCCTAAGGAAAAAGGTTACTCCAGAACATCTTTGCATCAACTGATAGCAAAAGGGGGAAAAAATACGAAAGCCAAAGAATCGGCAAAGGGCAAAAATTGGAACATTTGAATGATCTTTATTTTAGTATTGGTCAGTTGACTTTAGCTAGCCAAGGGGTGTCATCGACCCCTGGATGGTGGACTAGGGGACAAACTAAAGAATGACAGGTATATCTCATTAACCAAAAGTCACTCCAGTGAGATATATCAATTACTCATTGAGAAAATTCTATTGTACACCCAGAGCTTTCGTATATCCCAACATAGTCCAGGAATTCAAGGGTACCAGAGAATTGGCTTCCAACAGTGAAAGTATCAACATTCCTATCTCCTGCAAAATTCTAGAGCATAATTTTAGATGTGTAACATTTCCTAAGCACTTGGGATGTGCCTTGTAAAACATTATGACACTTAATCTTTACAGTGATCCTAATGAGGTAGCACTGTTGTCCTTATTTTACAAATGAGGAAATTGAGGCTTAGAGGGTTTATGTGATCAGCTCCAAATTGCGTAACTATTAACCGGCAGACCAGCACTCAGTTGTATCTCCTATTTATGAGAGAACTTAGATGAAGGTGTGGATCAAATTCCTGCCACACAGCATTCTCCTGTGGAGTCTGGAACTTTTGAGGGATGCCTGGTCAGTAGCAGTCATTTGTGCCAGGCTGCAGGGGACACTGGCCTCCTCCAGGGAGCCTGGGGCTAAGACTCAGGAAAACCCATCTCTGCCCGGGCTCAGCCATTTGTATCTGTGTACCTTCCACAGACACTCGGCTGTGCTGTGCTTTGTTTTCTCCCACTTGAAACACTCGCCCTTCAAACCTCATTGGGAAACTGTGATATGAAACTGTTCCCAAAGATTGGCAGGTTCTACAAATAGGATGAATACACAGACCATTAATCTCCCAGAATAAGATCCAACCAGTCCATTCCGAAAGAGATCAGCCCTGGGATTTCTTTGGAAGGAATGATGCTAAAGCTGAAACTCCAGTACTTTGGCCACCTCATGCGAAGAGTTGACTCATTGGAAAAGACTCTGATGCTGGGAGGGATTGGGGGCAGGAGGAGAAGGGGACGACAGAGGATGAGATGGCTGGATGGCATCACTGACTCGATGAACATGAGTCTGAGTGAACTCCAGGAGTTGGTGATGGACAGGGAGGCCTGGCGTGCTGCGATTCATGGGGTCGCAAAGAGTCGGACACGACTGAGCTACTGAACTGAACTGAACTGAGAATTCCTTAGTCATCAGTCTAAGAGCAGGAAGAAAAGGGATCCAGGAGGAATATAGCCAATAAAAGTGAAAATGAAGTTTTGCTTGATATGTTTTATCATAGAAGGTATTAACACTTCTCTCAGGGTTTGAGAACAAATAATTTTTTTAATGAAATAATTTCAGGGCAATCAAACAGGAAATGTACCTACAATCTGTCACATGGATGAGCTGTAAATATTCACATAGTCGTAATAAGTAGAGAACATTGAACAAGCCCCAAGTTGTAACTATACTGAGAAGGGGTGGAGGAGGGGGGAGGATAAGGGTGTAAGAGAGTGAAATCTTCAGTGGTAGTAAGTAGAAAATATCTAAAACCAAAAAGTCCAGAATAGGGTAAGCATGTTATTTAGAAATAACAGAAACATAAATAGTAACTAGGAATAAATAATAGAAGAAAAGTCTTAAAGACGAAAATAAGTGACTCTAGGGAGCAGAAATCAAGTCTGAGGAATAGGAAAGGAGGTAGTGTTTTGTTGTTTTTTAAGACTTGTAGAATGTGTTGCCTTTTAAACTAGTGTACCACTACCTGAAGAGTATGCAGTCAGAGAATGTGCTAGACTTTGGGACACAGAGCTGTGGGCTCCACCTCTATTCCCTGTGGGACCTTGGGTTCCAGGTCCTAATGTGTAAAGTGAGACTGTCAGTATCTATGTCACCAGAGCAGCATCAAAAAATGACTTAGAGCAGCAATCACCAACCTTTTTTGCATCAGGGACCAGTTGCGTGGAAGACCATTTTTCCACAGCACAGGTGAGGGGTGGTGGTCCAGGTGGTAATGCGAGTGATGGGGAACGATGGGGAGCCTCGGGTGAAGCTTCAGTCACCTACCACTCACCTCTTGCTGTGCGGCCCAGGTCCTCCTAACAGGCAGCAGACCCAGGGGTTGGGGCCACTGGTTTAGGGACTGCCTAGACTCCAACTGCAGCTCCACTTAACTAATAGTTGTGGAAATTATTTCCCTGTGCCTCAGTTTTCTCTTCTGAAAATGATGGTTATGACAACAGAACCTACCTCAAAGAGCTGCTCAGAGGATTAAAAGAGATTCAGAAGCTCCTGGGACATAGCGAAGTTCAATAAGTAACTGAGGCATGAGCAGGTTACACACAGCAGCGCATCATGCACTGTACATGGTGCTTCCCCCTGAATGGGCATCTGCTTCTAAACCACATCCGAAGAATCAGGGAAGAAGCCACCTCTGTCTCCCCAGCAAGACTGAAGGAGTAGGTTGCTACCTCCCCTGCAGTGATGGAGAGATAAGTGGTCCTTGCCCTGCCACCAAGCTCCTCGAAACATACTTTCTGGGAGAGTTATTTGGAGAAAGTAACTGGGGCTTCCCTGGTGGCTCAGACAGTATAAAGAATCTGCCTGCAACATGAAAGACCCAGGTTGGATCCCTGGGTCGGGAGGATCCCCTGGAGAAGGGAATGGCAACCCACTCCAGTATTCTTGCCTGAAGAATCCCCATGGACGGAGGAGCCTGGCGGGCTAGAGTTCATGGGGCTGCAAAGAGTTGGACACAACTGAGTGACTAACACATTCATATGAGACTAATTCTTAACAGCATTTCACTGGCTTGTTCTTCCGTCTGCTTAAAGGTTACAAAAGGTTAGGCTAAGAGGAGAATGCCTATTGAGGCGGTCTCTGCCCTCCAGGACGCATGGAGCACCTAGCAGGGCAGCTCCACCACCAGTGTACAGTAGACATGCTCCACCTTAAACAAGCATCCTCTGATTTCAGGTGAGACTACACCTGGGAAACCTGCCACGCATGGAGAGGTGGCCACGGGAATGATCCAAGGCCACCGCCACCCCCAGACATACCTCTTTACACCTGCCTCTCCCAAGAAACAAGACTGTCTAACCCAGATCCCAAGTCACTTCCTGCCTGGGCTTCAGGGCAATTCAAAGAACTGCTAAGTGCAGGTTCTTTCCAAATATATTGGTTTCTTGAAACTCACAAGAAGTCAAACACCAGTAAGGAGGGGATTTCTGAAAGCCACCCACTAGGATGGCAACTGGTGTTCGGTAGTTTCAAATATTAAGAAAAGAAAACATCGGCGTCGATTAGGCAGTATCTAATCTCCCTGAGCACAGGAAGTGAAGGCGATTGAGCCTGATCCGCAGGAGGCCCTGAGGATGTACAAAGCAGCCACTCCTCTAGCAGGGCCCACTCACCGCCTGCAGGCACGCCTGCTTTTCCTGCCTCCAGCTGAGAACCCCAGAGGGAAAGCACCATTAAATTCCCTGTGTGCTGGAGCCCATTAGCTGCACCAAGGTCACCAGGTGAAGGGGTGGGGAAGGAGGGAAGAAAGGATGAGGTCAGCTTGTCAGGCTAAGTTAATGGTCTCAGTGGGAGACGAGCCACGAAGACATTCGTTCCAGGAAAGTTTATGGAGCCCCCAACATTCCCCCCGGCACTGACTTAGGCACCCAGGTCACAAACAAAGATGAAACGTGTCTGCACAGAAGGACCGCTCAGACTGGCAGGAGGTTGTCTGACATCTTGGTTCTGCTGCAGTGTGGGAACACAACAGAGGGACCCCTTCCTTCTGCCTTGGTCAGGGATGGTGCTGGGAAGAATAACCTTAGGGTTAAAGTTGTAGGACAAGTTGAAGTTTCCAGGCAGACAAACAGCTGGGGAAGTTGGGAGGGTGAAAAGCAAGGCGGAGGAAGAAACCACATGTTTGAAGGATGGAGGCTCTAGACATTAGATGGTGGAGTAGGGCTGTGTGGAAGGAGTGCTAGAGGTGTTTGGGGAAAGGTGGGAGAAGAGGTTAGAAAGGTTGGCAGTCCGACTACCTGTGGATGACAGCGGGGTGGTGGGGTGGGCAGGCAGATGGCGAGGTTCTTGCTGTTGGTCTAGCTAAGAAATGGGGAGAGCAGGAACCACAGCCACAGAGAGGGCACAGGTTTCAAGAGGGTTCTGGGGTAGAATGGATGGGTTCTGCTGACAAACCAGATCAGGGACAGAGTAGAGGATAGTTTCCACTTCCCCTTGGGTTGGAAGATATTGTTCTGTCATTAATCAATTCTGAGAACACAGGGGCGGTGTTGGGGTGAGAGGGTCATGAATTCAGACCTGGCAATGTTGAATTTGCACTGTCTCAAGCCTGTCCCCATGGAGATGTGCAGTAGACAGTGGGAAATACAGACATAGCTCATTTTATCATACTTTGCAGATATTGTAAAAAAAAAAAAAAAAAAAACAAATTGAAGGTTTGTGGCAACGCTGCTTTGAGCGAGTTCATCAGCACCATTTTTCCAACAGCATTTGCTCACATCCTGTCTCTGTTATATTTTGGTCATTTTCACAATATTTCAAATTTCAAACCCTCCACCGGCACAAAGATTACAACTCACTGAAGGTGCAGATGATGGTCAGCAGTTTTTAGCAATAAAGTATTTTTTAATCAAAGTATGTCCTTTTTTTAAGACATAATACTATTGCACACTTAACAGGCTAGAGTATAAATATGCCTTTTATATGCATGGGGAAACTTAAAAAAAAAAAACCTGTTTGGACTCACTTTATTGCAGTGGTCTGGAACAGAATCCCCCAAATCTCCCAGGTGTTCCTGTCCTGGTCTGGAGCCCAGGAGAGAGGCCTTGCCTGCAGGTTCGGACTGCACACTGGGAGGGTTAACTCTACAGACATTTTGTTAGTGGGGAACTAGCCTCAGGGATTCTAGTAGGGACACGGGGAGAGGACAACTTCTCTGACTGGTCAGTTGGGAAAGGAACAAAGCCAGTGCTGCCCTGGGGGCTCCACATTCTAGATCTACCCCATGCGTGCTGATTGGTTCTCTGGGGACTGCAGTGCGGTGGTTTGTAGAGCAGGCCACTTGGGGCAGACCCAGAGCAATGGTCTCCATCAGCGTTATCAGTAATAAGTGAATATCTTTGATCCCCATCTCTCTCCTACAAACTCATGAGGGGAAGGGTATTATTTATTGAAACCACTTCCAAACTTTCAACATGACTAGTGTATGTTCTGTTTGTTGTACTTTTCTCTCCTCTGCATTTCAAGCAGGTGGTCAGACCTGTTAGGGTGTCCTTTCCTGAGATGTTTTTGCAGGGTGAGAGAGCAATCATTGGTAGCCTGTGCATACCAATGCACAGAAGGACCCCTCAGACTGCAGCCTGGACTTGAAGAGCTATAAGGGAAGAGAGAAGAGATTCGACACTGGACTGGCATCATTGACTCAATGCACATGAGTTTGAGCAAGCTCTTGGAGTTGGCGATGGACAGGGAAGCCTGGCATGCTGCAGTCCATGGGGTTGCAAAGAGTCGGACATGACTGAGCAACTGAACTGACTGACTGGGAAGAGAGGGAAATGTCAGCAGGTCCGCAGGACTGGGGTCTGGTTGCTGCTCTGAGTCAACTTGCCAGAGAGGTGACAAGTCCTCAGTGAAGGCAGTTAATCAGAGTAGTTGAAAAGGCTGGACCTCAGGCCCAGCAGCACTTCTTTGCTCCAAGCAGCCAGGTCACTGGCTTTGAGGAACCACAGGCCCAGACCAGGGAACATCTCAACAATTATCAGCCAGAACCAAAGACCAATGAATGGCTTTGCCTAGAGGGGCCTTCCAGGAGGAGCCAACATTGACATACTCCTAGATGGAAGGGGGGACATTTACAGAGACTTAATTTCCTGCCAACACAGTAGAATGGGGACTCTCTGTGAGACTGAAGTTGATTTAAACAAAGTCAAGAAGTGTGTTCATTACTTCACCTCAGAGTTGGAAGACTAAGATTCACAGGTCTGACCACAGTTATCAGAACACAGAGGTACTGGGAGTACTGAATACAGGTTTCAGAGGGAATAAACCAAGGAGTGTGGGCAAAAGCCTGGACAATCTCAGAGCTTGGAGTAAGGGAAGAAAGAAGGGCTTCCCAGGTGGCATGGTGGTAAAGAATCTGCCTGCCAACGGAGGAGACGCAAGAGATGTGGGTTCGATCCCTGGGTCGGGAAGACCCCCTGGAGAGGGAAATGCAACTTGTTCCAGTATTCCTGTCTGGAAAATCACATGGACAGAGGAGCCTGGAGGGCCACAGTCCATGCGGTCGCAAAGAGTCATGACTGAGCACCCACAAAGAAAGAGGGAGCTGAAAAAGTGAAATCAGCAAGGCAAGATATGCTAAAGAACAGAGCTAATAGCATTAAATCCTGCACAAGTCCACCAAGACAGGGATTGAAATGTGCCACATGATCTGGCATTTAGGATGACCTTAGTAGAGCAGTGCTGTGGAGGTGGACCTGAATGCAAGGAATAAATGTCACATTCTCAAGAATAGCAACAGAGGAAGGAGGGAGAAATCAGGGGTCATACACAGATGGAAGTGGAGGGAAGGTTTCTTTATAAGAAACATCTGAACTTCCCTGGTGGTCCAGAGGTGAAGAATCCACCTGTCAATTCAGGAGACACGGGTTCAATTCCTGGTCCAAGAAGATCCCACATGCCTCTGAACAGCCAAGCATATGCACCACGACTACTGAACCTGTGAGCCTACAGTCTATGCCCTGCAACAGGAGAAGCCGCTGTGACAAGAAGCCCTCGCCCAGCAACAAAGAGTAGCCCCCACTCACTGCAACTGAAGAAAGCCCGCACACAGCCAAAAATAAATATAAATTAAGAGGGATTCCTGAAAGTGCCTCAAGTTAGAGGAGATGGAGGCAATGGAACAACTGTGGAAACTTGATGCAGCTGGATCCAGAGGTCAGGAACATCTGCACATGTTGAGAAACTAGCCCAGGTAGGGAGTAGGAATATGGAAAGGAGGGCAGAAGGGAGTAGGCTTCTAAGATGGTGCCTGGGGATCTCTGCCTCCTGGTACTCACGCCCTTGTGTAATCCCCTCCCTTTAAGTGCGGGCCAGACTTACTGGCTCAATTCTAACAGAATGCAGTAGAAGTGACGGTAAGCCACTTAGGATGTTCAGTTTTATAAAAAGACTGTGGCTTCTATCTTGGGCACTCTTAAACTGCTGTCTCTTGGACTGCTCCTCCTTAGCGGGTATCAGCTGCCATGTGTAGGCAGCCCTGTGTAAAGGCCCACATCAGTGACCCCAGAAGAGGGTCCTTCAGCACCAGCCAATAGTGTGATTGCCCTCTTATGAGAGACCTTGAAGGAGGGGCACCCAACGAAACCACAGCCAGAGTGCACAAACTGTATGATAATAAATGTTTGTTACTATTTAAGCCACTAAGTTTTGAATGCAGCAGTGAATATCAAGAAGTAGATACGTTTGCATGCAGCGAAGGCAAACATTTGAGGGAGCACGTGCCTGAAACCCATCTTCTGTGCTGAGAGCAAGTTGAAAAAAAGAACAAAATTTTGGTGTGGGTACAGTGGAAGATAGGAAATTTAGCTGCCTAAGCATGCATGACGGAGAAGGCAATGGCACCCCACTCCAGGACTCTTGCCTGGAAAATCCCATGGACGGAGGAGCCTGGGTTGGACACGACTGAGTGACTTCACTTTCACTTTTCACTTTCATGCATTGGAGAAGGAAATGGAAACCCACTCCAGTGTTCTTGCCTGGAGAATCCCAGGGACGGGGGAGCCTGGTGGGCTGCCATCTATGGGGTCACACAGAATTGGACACGACTGAAGTGACTTAGCAGCAGCGAGCATGCATGAAAGAGTGGACCCCTATTCTTAAGAGCCCAAGTGAGATGGGTGATTTAAAAAAAAGTTAAAGCTACTGCAAAATGCAGTTAAGGAATTATGGTCCAGAATAATAGGATTTACATTTGACCTGTAATAGGACATACATTTACTATGTCCGTGACACCCTGAAATAGAAGAGAAAGAGGTTGTTGAAATAACCAGGATTGGGAGTTTATAAGATGATGGAGTAGAAAGCCAAAGAAGCCGATCAGTTGAAGATGCCAGGAAGAGATGGGCCACAGTGATGGAGCAGAGGAGGAAAACAGGTGGTGGTCAGAAGGTCACAACTGGCTGGGTAGAAAATGGAAGGTAGCCTCAGTGAAGCTGATGAGCTGGTTAATGGGTTTAAGAGTGAGAAGAGTCAAATGCCCTAGGTCTATGCTCAGAGGGGAGCAGTTCTGGGTAACCAAATGACTCAAGGCGTGCCCTTGGGTGCAGGTTTATTAAATGAGTGCCTTCTGCCAACACCTCCAGTTTGGCTCAAGCCAGACTGAGCTTCCTCCATCCCATCACCATGAATGCAGCGCTTCGACTACAAAAGACTCCGGTGGGGACTTCCCTGGTGGTCCAGTGGTTGAGAATCTGCCTTGCAATGCAGAGGACATGGGTTCCATCCCTAGTCTGGGAACTAAGATCCCACATGCCGTGGAACAAGTAAGCCCATGCATAGCAACTACTGAGACTGCACGCTTTGGAACCCATAGGCCACAACTAGAGAGTCCATGCACCGCAAAGAAAGAATCTACATGACACACAAAGATCCTATGTGCCACAATTAAGACTGATGCAGCCAAACAAATACATTGTTTTGCTTTGTTTTGTTTAAAAAGACTCCTGTGGTTCTGTTCTTGTCACATCAACCTGGGTTGCCCTCCCTTCTACCCCCATCTTTCCCCAGGCAATTCCTTTTTAACTTTTAAGCTCCAGCTCATGTTCTGTGTCCTTAGTGAGACCCTCACAAATGTCTCCCATCTAAATTAATGCCTTCCACCTCCAGCCTAAAGGAAAACAGTCCTGAAAATTCATTGGAAAGACTGATAATGAGGCTGAAACCTCAGTACTTTGGCCACCTGATGTGAAGAACTGCATGATTGGAAAAGACCCTGATGCTGGGAAAGATTGAAGGCAGGAGGAGAAGGGGATAACAGGATGAGATGGTTGGATGGCATCACTGACTTGATGGACATGTGTTTGAGCAGGCTCTGGGAGTTGGTGATGGACAGGGAAGCCATCCATCCACCGCAGGGAAGCTGCGGTCCAAGGGGTCGCAAAGAGTTGGACATGACTGAGTGAGTGAACTGAAGCTCCAGTCTGGCTGTGCATCTGTTACCGCCCGCCTTGAGTTTTCCATACATTATCATGTTGATGGGGTTTTCTGTTTTCTCCACTGGAAGGTACATCCTTGGAGGGTAGGCACCGATCTACCTAAAGCCAGGATCTTTAGGTAGCTGGTGTTCCCAGCAGGGAGGCTGAGTCAGTGCTCAGGACTGAACTGGATAAAATAATAAGATAAGGCTGAAGACACTAAGCAGACGGTAAAGTGTATCTGAGGAACTCCAAGATCAAAGAGGTAGCGGGAGAGAGCACTGTACTCATTGTGCACCTGCCAACACTCACAACAGCTGTGCCAGGGAGATCTTCCAAGTTTGGAAAACTAAAGCTCAAAGGTTCAGTCTTGGCCATCACTTGTGTTTTTACTCCTCCCTAAGGTCTCAACCAGTCTCAAGACTAAAATCCATCAGTATGGTAGTAACTCCCAGAATCCCTCTCCAGCCCAGAGTTCACCCGTGCTGGACTCTAGACATGACTCATACCACCTCTCACAGGTCTCTGAAACTCACATAGTCACAGACTCGTGATTCCACCCAAAATGTGTTTTTCCCACAGCTGCCTTCATTCTAGTAAATGGCCACTCCACTCTACCAGTCAGGACTGAAACAGTGACTCTGCTCTTTCACAACCTTCCCCCAGCAGTTCTACGGGCACCACCCATAGGTGTCTAAATTCGACCACCCACTCCCCTGCCACACCATTTCTAGCACCTGCCACTTGGACTATTGCCTTTCCTAGCCACCTCTCGGCTTCGCTCCTTGCCCCCTTCAGCCTGTTCTCAGCGCAGCAGCAGAGCAGAGAGGTTCTCTTCAAACGTAAATCCTATTATTCTGCCCTCCCGCTTAAAGCCTTCCAGGGGCGCCCCATCTCAGACCCTCAGATGGGGGGGTCACATCAGGTCATACCTGATCCACTGCTTCTATTTTTAAAATAGCTTTATCAGATATAATTCACATACCATACGGTTTGCCTACATACAGTGCACAACGGTGTGGCTTTTAGCACATTCTCAGAGTTGTGCAGTTACCATCTCAATGGATATTAGACCATTTCCATCGTTTCATACAGAAACTGCATGCCCCTAGGCATCACTCCCCAATCTTCCCTGCTCTTCCAGCCCCAGGCAACCTGCTTTCTGTCTCCTTACATTTCCCTTTTGTGGATATTGGCTAGAAACCTTTCTGAGTTTCTCTCCTCCTGAAACCCCTCCCCTCCTCTTCCATTTTCCTCCTCCTACTCTGCCCAACACCTTGGCCTCCCGGTGCTCCCTGATCATTCCCTTCAAAGGGCCTTTGCACAGCTGTTCCCTTCACCTGAACTCCTCGCTCCCTGGATCTCTGCACAGTCACACTTCCTGTCTCAGCTCAAATGTCACTTCCTCAGGGATGGAGAAGGAAATGGCAACCCACTCTAGTATTCTTGCCTGGAAAATCCCAT
The DNA here is from genome assembly GCF_029407905.1 of Bubalus kerabau. Classification (NCBI taxonomy): domain Eukaryota; kingdom Metazoa; phylum Chordata; class Mammalia; order Artiodactyla; family Bovidae; genus Bubalus; species Bubalus kerabau. The sequence continues at coordinate 46,381,560 of NC_073634.1, forward strand.
GGATGGAGGAGCCCGGTAGGCTACAGTCCATGGAGTCGAAAAGAGTCGGACACGACTGAGCGACTTCACTTCACTTCACTTCAGGGAAGGAAGCCTTCCTGACCTCTGCACAAACCAAGCCTCCCACATTCCTTCACCCCCACACCCTTCCCACATCCTCCATGTCAATGATCATTATATATAATGCATAGAGTTTATACAATATATATCAAATATATATTTGATATTAAGTGTACATGTGTGTGCATGTGTATTCCTTTTTTAAATTGCCTATGTCTCCCTGCCACACATGGAATATAAAAGGGGTTACTACTTTTGTACCCATAGTGCATTGAACAGCACCTGAAATATACACTATCAGTTCAGTTCAGTTCAGTCGCTCAGTCGTGTCCAACTCTTTGCGACCCCATGAATCGCAGCATGCCAGGCCTCCCTGTCCATCACCAACTCCTGGAGTTCACCCAAACTCATGTGCATCGAGTCAGTGATGCCATCCAGCCATCTCATCCTCTGTCGTCCCCTTCTCCTCCTGCCCCCAATCCCTCCCAGCATCAGAGTCTTTTCTAATGAGTCAACTCTTCGCATGAGGTGGCCAAAGTACTGGAGTTTCAGCTTTAGCATCATTCCTTCCAAAGAAATCCCAGGGCTGATCTCCTTCAGAATGGACTCACTACGAACAAGGCTAGTGGAGGTGATGGCATTCCAGTTGAGCTATTTCGAATCCTGAAAGATGATGCTGTGAAAGTGCTGCACTCAATATGCCAGCAAATTTGGGAAACTCAGCAGTGGCCACAGGACTGGAAAAGGTCAGTTTTCATTCCAATCCCAAAGAAAGGCAATGCCAAAGAATGCTCAAACTACCGCACAATATACACTATAAATATCGCCAAATGAACAGTAGAAACAGGACTTGAACTTGAGTCCACTGGAAGCCTATACCTTCAGTCGTTGTACTCTATAGGTCTTAGAAAATGAGAAGGATTTGGACAGCGGCAAGAAGCAGGCTTCCCTGGTGGTTCACATGGTAAAGAATCTGCCTGCAATGCAGGAGACCCGGGTTCAGTCCCCGGGTAAAGAAGATCACCTGGAGAAAGAAATGTCAACCCACTCCGTTTTTCTGGCCTGGAGAATTCCATGGACTGCATAGTCTGTGGGATCGCAAAGAGTTGGACACAACTGAGCGACTGACACACACACAAGAGGTAGAAGGGTCAACCACCCATGCTTAGTGTGCTGGACACTGAGGGGCATTGCCCAGGTCTCGTCCCAGGTTGAGGGGTTCTTTAACCCAGCTTCGGGAAATGTTGCTAGGATCCTTAGAGTTGGCCCTGGTTTACAGCGAGCCACCTCCCCCAAGGCCTCTCTGCGCCTTCCCAGAGAAGCCTGTATCCAGTGGTCAGTGTGGGGGTATAAAGCCTGCCCTGGGTTCCAACTGTAAAGGGCCATCCTAGCTCCAGAGCTCCTCATGATATCAGCTGAAGCCTCTGTTGGGACAGCATCAAAGTTCAACTTTTCCTTTCATCCATCCTGCTCCTTTGCCTCTCCCCCGCTTCCTGGGGTTCACTCCCCAGGAAACTTTGTGCAGGCAAACCTCTGTTGCAGAGCCTGCTTCCTGGGGAGCTCAGCCTGTGATACTCAGAATAAATCATTGAACAACCTTCCAGAAAAGTCAAAGGATCTTTTGGAAACTGGACACAAAACAAAGAAGCTGGGCCTCTGAAAGCTATGCCAATAACCAGATGAACCCATCCAACCTGCATTTACACCAGCCAGGCTCATCATTCCATGTGATGAGCATGGAAAGGAAGAGGACGTGGTGCACAGGGCCCACGACCACCACCTCAGCTGGGAGCAGCCCTCATGTTCATGTGAGCAGCTTAATTTCTTAGGCCAGCAGACCTCGGCTTGAGTCCCTGTCTGCACCGTGACCTCACCCCAGTGGACCAAATCCACAGCAAGTCGTGAGTCATCAGGCTCCATCATAATTTCCTCTTAGCTATGTACCCCGCCCCCACCCCACGGACAGTGGTTATCTCCACCTCCTCTTCTGGAGCCTGGCTGTTGAGTGGGAGAAAAGAGGGGAGGGAAAAAGGAGTCGATCAAGAAATGACAGCCCCAAGGGGGCAGCAATACCCCTGCCTGAAATCTAGAGAGGAGTTGGGAAAATTATTAAAATAACACTTGCCTGTCAGTCTTGCAGTTGAATAAGAAATTAGAAGGTGGTCTCCTCCCTAGTGTGGTTGCAGCTTGAGGACAGGCATCTGTTATCATAAGTAACAGTGCAGCCATTCGTAGGACTGTGAGTTATCCTCAGGCCACTGCTCATAGAGGAAACTGTGCCAAGCTCTATTCTGAGCTCCTGACACATGTTCACTAGTCTCACCCTCATAACGATGAGGGAGGGGCCAGCATTACCACCCTCATCCTGCAGACCAGGGGACTGAGGCCCAGAGAGCTTAAGAAAGGGAAGGAAACTCACTAAGGCCGCACAGGTTACAAGTGGCTTTGGCCACTGTACCTACCACACTGCCATTGTGTGTAATGCGGGGCTGAAGTCAGTGCTGGGGTTTAGCGGGGTTGGGATAAGGAGTTACACTGCCCCAGGGGTACTCCTCACAGCTACCCACACACCCCTCAGAAGCAAGTCGGGGTGAGCAGCATCCCCCGCCCTGAGAAACCTGGGTTAAAGAGAACATGGGTTAAGGAGAAGCACAGGGGCTTCCTTCCCTCCAAGGCTCCCTTCTTCCTGCCTACTGTAGGGGCTGTGAGCATCGCATCTTGATGCATGGTGTCTGCTTTCTCTCTGATGCGTTCATTCTTTCCAGATTTTTTATTTTCTTTCCATTTGCTCACCAGGGAAGGCCTGCTGGGGTGGAAACATCACGCATGAGCTAAAGGAGAACAATGGGTGCTGGCTGCTGAGGAAGCCTCGACTGTGGTGGCTTATATTGTGGTTCCAGAGCTTCCTCCAGGCAAGATCTGATCTTACAAGACACCCAGCGGGCTGGTGGAGACATTCATCACTTCCTTCCTCAGCAGAGGTGCTAATAAAATAAACTTTTCCTCTCACGGGCCAGTTGGCTGCTGTGTTGATTACAGCAAGATCTTCATGGACTCTGGTTCTTCACTTGTCCTTTCAGACTGTTATCTTCCTTGTACCTACAAGTCCCAGGCCCTCCCAACACACACACAAAGAACTTAGCTGTGTTAATCCATGAACATCTCAAGGTACTGTTACTTATTCCCAAATTCCCCTCCTGGACCAAAAAGAGTGATAATCTCCTTAGAATCCAGACGTTGGAGCCAGGAGAATGTATTCATTCAACTAGACAAGTGTTTCCCAAGCTGTTTTCATTATCACCACTTAAAGAACACTGTCAGGCAATTTTTTTCCTAATTGCCCTTCTTCCCATGATATGACTGTATATCAACATATCTCAGGGCATGAACCATTGTAATATATAAGATTTTTTTTCACATACCTTTGCCCCTCACCCCCCTTCACCTAAGAAACACCTTGGGAGCAGCATTACCTATTAAGAATACATGAGCTGCAGGGGACTTCCCTGACAGTCCAGTGGTTAAGAATCTGCTTTCCAATGCAGGGGGTGCAGGTTCAAGCCCTGGTTGGGGAGCTAAGATCCCACATGCCTCATGGTCAAGAAACCAAAACATAAAACAGAAGTAATACATTGTAACAAATTCAATAAAGACTTTAAAAAATGGTCCACATTAAAAAAAAAATCTTAAAAAAGAATATATGAGCTAGAATCAGCAACTGAGATCCCAGCCTGGCACTTTGTTCCTTTTCGATGGTGATTGCCAACATCCTGCCCAGTGCTGCACTTCTTGCTCCTAGTTATAAATCAACTCCCATCTGCCTCTCACAGTCAAACCTTAAGCCTGGAGTAATTTAAATCCTATATAATTACCTAAAAAGAGAAATGAGTGACTGTGTTCATCAAAAGACTAAGTACAAGAATACTCCTAATCCTTCTACACTGTTGATGGGAATGCAAATTGGTACAGCCATTCTGGAAAACAGCATGGAGGTTCCTTAAAAAACTAAAATAGAGCTACCACATGACCATGCAATCCCACTCCTGGGCATATATCCAAAGAAAAATATGATCTGAAAAGATACGTCCACCTCAGTGTTCACTGTAGCACTTTTTAAAATAGCCAAGACGTGGAAGCAACTAATTGTCCTCAGCAAAGGAATGGATATAAGGAAGATGTGGTACATATATACAATCAGCCATTAAAAAGAATGAAATTATGCTATTTGTAGCAACATGGATAGACTTAGAGATTGTCATCCTGAGTGAAGTAAGTCAGACAGAAGGAGAAATATCATATGACATCCCTTATATGTGGAATCCAAAAAAGAATGATACAAATGAACTTACAAAACAGAAATAGACTCACACACTTAGAGAAAGAACTGATGTTTGGCAGGGGAATTGAGGTGGAGGATGGGGGGAAGGGATAATTAGGGAGTTTGGGATGGACACCTATACACCGCTATATTTAAAATGGATAACCAACAAGGACCTACTGTAGAGCACATGGAACTCTGCTCAATGTTATGTGGCGGCCTGGATGGGAGGGGAGCTTGGGGGGGAATGAATACATGTGTATGTATGGCTGAGTCCCGTCACTGTTCACCTGAAACTATCACAGCATTGTTTGTTAATTGAGTATATCCCGATATAAAAAGTTAAAAAAATGAAACACCTAAAAAAGAAAAAGAATGTTCTTAGCAACTTTAATCACAACAGCTCTAAACTGGAAACAATCTTAGTGATCTTTAATAAGAGAAAAGATAAATAAATTAGGATATACTCATACAATGGAATATTACCAACAATAAAAAGAAACAAGCTACTGGCACATACAGCAACATGGATAAATTGCAAAAACAATGTAAATGGAAGAAAACAGGCACAACGGCAGAACAGTATGATTCCACATCTGTGAGGTTCAAAAACAGGCAAAACTAGTCCATGGTAATATTCAGAACAGCAGTTACCTCTGGGATGACGTAGGGGGAAACTTCCTCCTCCTCTATCTTGATCTGCCTGATTGCTACATAGGTTTACTCAGGTTAAAATGCAAGTACTTTATAATAATTCTAGCTCTACACTCGAGATTTGTGGGCGTATCGCTGCCAATTATAAGGTAAAGTTTTAAACAGGTCCTTGAAAGCTCCTAAAAAAATTAACCAGAGGTGCCTGGTTAAGATGTCGATTTCCCACACCGAGACCTACTCTATGGAGCAGAGTTGAGAAACTGACCCTTATCCAACCCCCCAGGTATTTCTGCTGCAGGTTGTCCTGGCATTCCACTCTAAGACACAATGGTCAAGAAGGAATTTACTGGCTCCAACAGCATCTTGTTGCATGTTTCTTCTCCATAGACCTAAAGGACTTGAAGTGAATGGAATAAATGTAGCAAAAGATTCCCTGAAAAAAACTGTGAGAAATGCAACAGGAATAGATCTTATGTCCCATAAGCTTAAATTGAATCAATCTGTAGGCAAACTGGCCCTTAGGAATGAAGGCCCAGATGTTGGACACAAGGAAAAAAGGCAAAGAAAGGAACACTTTAGACTAAACAGTTTATCATTGCTGCAGTTGGGTACTCTGGTTCCATCCCACCATACACCACTGTGTGTGGAAGGCAGAGAATCATATCTGTACCTGAGTACTAGCTCCTGTGGAGTTGTGTGACTTTGGGTAAATTACTTAACACTTCTGATCTTCAGTTCCTTCTGTAAAATGGGAATAACAGAATTTACTTCATGGGGTTGTTGTAAGGATTAAAAGAGAGAAAGAATATAAGGAATATATGATACTGTGTGTGTTAGTCACTCAGTCGCGTCTGACTCTTTGCGACCCCATTGGCTGTAGCCCACCAGGCTTCTCTGTCCGTGGGATTCCACAGGCAAGAATACTGGAGTGGGTTGCTATTCCCTTCTTCAGGGGATCTTCCGGATGCAGGGATCGAACCTGGGTCTGGAAGATCTCCTGCACTGCAGGCAGATTCTTTACCGTCTGAGCAACCAGGGAAGTGTATGATATTAGGGAAGGAAAAAAATCTTTTTCCTTCTACTCTCTTAGGTTCTCTGCGCCCCACTCCAGTACTCTTGCCTGGAAAGTCCCATGGATGGAGGAGCCTGATAGGCTGCAGTCCATGGGGTCGCTAAGAGTCGGACACGACTGAGCGACTTCACTTTCACTTTCACTTTTCACTTTCACTTTTCACTTTCACTTTTCACTTTCATACATTGGAGAAAGAAATGGCAACCCACTCCTGTGTTCTTGCCTGGAAGATCCCAAGGACGGGGGAGCCTGGTGGGCTGCCATCTATGGGGTCGCACAGAGTCGGGCATGACTGAAGTGACTTAGCAGCAGCAGCAGCAGCTCTTAGGTTCTCTACCTGGAGCCTGTAAATTAGACTGACAAAAGACAGATTAACAAGAAAAACAGTTTACTAATATGTGCAGTGCACCAGTGATGGGTAACTCAAAGGGGTGATTACAGCTGGGCTCTGTGACATCTTAACAAAAGAACAACACGCTTTTAGAAGTGACAAGAAAAGGAAAAGGAATTTAAATTTCTACGGCAGCAAATTGTGGGAAGGCAAATACAGAGCAGGAACCAATGAAAGGCAAAGTCTTGTTAGTAGAGTTTGTTAGGCAGAGTCCTCTGGTGCCATCTCTGAGCTGGTAAGGGTCTAGAGGTATTTCCAGCGATAAACTTCAGTCCCTTTTGTGAGAGAGGGGGAAAGGGACACCTTTCTGAACTTCGGTCCTACTTTTAGGTAATTATGGAGCAAACGAGAGCTTTTCTTATATCCGCTTGTCAACTGCCTGCAGTTCAAAATAATCTTTACGCTGAAGTGGCATATTTTGGGGTAGCATATTCTGCTGCCCTTCATATACTTGGCATGCAGAAGGAACTTGTAAAGTGCAGCATTCTCCCATCTTTCCTGAAATTTAAGTTGTTTGCAATAGATTCAGCCCCTCATATTTATTGGGCACTGATTTTGTGCCTAACTTTGGGCTTCCCTGATAGCTCAGTTGGTAAAGAATCCTCCTTCAAAGCAGGAGAGCCCAGTTCAATTCCTGGGTCTGGAAGATCCACTGGAGAAGGGATAGTCTACCCACTCCAGTATTCTTGGGCTTGAGTCAGCTGGTAAAGAATCTCCCCGCAATGCAGGAGACCTGGGTTTGATCCCTGGGTTGGGAAGATCTCCTAGAGAAGGGAAAGGCTACCCACTCCAATATTCTGGCCTGGAGAATTCCATGAACTGTATATAGTCCATGGGGTCATAAGAGTCAGACACGACTGAGTGACTTTCACTTTCACTTTGTGCCTAACACTATGCCGGGGCCATGAGATGCAGACACTCACATCTGAGTGTAGAGAGGGGCATGATGGAATGACCTAGGAGGACAGGAACTGGGGATAAGGCTGCATGGTGCAGGCAGCCCACCAGTCTAGGGGGATGAGGGACGGTGCCTCAGAGTTCCCCCAAACCGAGTTCAGCAGGCTAAAGGGAACTTGCCAGAAAGGCAAGCATAAGGACCAGTGAAGGCCTAGGATGAACAGGGCATCTAGCTGTGTAGACTTTCTGGGTTCTCTTTCATGAGGACATTGATTCAAAAGCCAGCATCTAGGGAAAGACCACTGAGTACCAGGCACAGGGTCAGAAGTGTGAAGAACATGAGGCTGACTAAGTCAGTCCCTGCTCTCAGGAGCCTCGTGATCTGAATCAAGGCCTCCTCACACCACTGCAGGGATGGAAAGCAGGGGGTTGAATTACACACATAATTTGTGTCTGACCTATGTCATGAACCACCTGCTAGTCCAAAGAGGGGAGGGCGGAGGTCTGGGGTGCTCTAACTATTCGGCTACTGGACCCGGTAATAGTCTCTGACGCTGGAGGGAGTCGGCAAGCATGTGACTGTCCCCATCTGACTACCTCCATCACCCTCAGGTAACAGAGCTTCTGAGGTTCTGTTTCTTGAAAGCCAATTGCCAGGAAACCTTCATGAGTGGCAGAAATCATACCTCTGGTGGGCCGGCAGTGTCTCTCCCCAGCTGTCTCCAGCAGAATCCAAAGGCCACTGTGTCACACTGTCATAAATTTAACTCTTTCAAGAGAACTTATGCTGCTCTGTGAATTGGGTAACCTCTCCAGGGCTGTGAGAAGTGCTTCACACTCAGTACCCTACTAGTAACTGTTTAACATGGGCTCTGGAAGAAAAAAAAAAAGCCTGAATTTGTTCACCAATTTCTCTGGTGTAAATACTCCCACCATGACCAATTTCAAGCTACCAAGGCTATGCCACTGAATGTGAAATTGGGAAGAGAGATGTACAGTCAGCTCTGGTGAGCAGAAGGGAGCTGCTTCAGCACACCACTGAGTCACACTCTTGATGGTCCCTGAAAGATGACTTACCAGAATGATCTGTAAATGGAACTTCAGTGATGAATAATGTCATATTCTTAAAATCCCAGAAGCATTGCTGGAAACATCTTTGGGCACTAGAGTGACCTGCTTTCAGAGTTGGGCCCATGGTTCTTGTCTCCTCTGGACCAGGTTATCTTCCATATCAGGTCTCATCCTTTGTTTGCCCAGTCACCTCCTACCCATCCATCCTTCCATTTGGAGCTTGAGTCACTTCCTCAAGGAAGTCTTCCCAACATCCCAGCCTCCACCTAGTTCCCCCTACCATGAGCTCTCAAAGTCCCACCTTTATTTCCTTCCTGGGCTCATCACAACTTTTAATAGTAAATATTGTTGATGTGGGGCTTGCCTGGCAGTCCAGTTTTTAAGAACCCACCTACCAGTGCAGGGGACATGGGTTCAATCCCTGGTCTGGGACGATTCCACATGCCTCGGGACAACCAAGCCCCAAAACTACTGAGCACATGCTCCAGAGCCCTTAGTTGCAACTACTGAGCCCACACACCCCAGAGCCTGTGCTCCGCAACGAGAGAAGCCACAACAAGCCTGCACATTTCGCTGAAGAGTAGACCCCACTTGCCACAAGTAGAGAAAGCCTGCATGCCACAATGAAGACCCAGTGAAGTCAAAAATAAAAATAAATTAATTTAAAAAATTATCCTTTAAAAAATGTTGTCAGTATGATTATCTGATTTGTATCTCTTTCCCTCTAAATTCCCAAAGAGCAGAGCCTTGTCCCCATGGATCCCTCCTCCTGGCACGTGATGAGGGCTCAGAATATACTTGTGAGACAAAAACGTACAAGATGTAAAGAAGAGTCTAAACCAAGAGCACCAATGCAAGGCAGAGGCAGAGCTAGAGCTCCCTTCAGGATCACCCCACAGAGCTTTCTCGACCTCCAGTCACTCGCAAGAGTTTCAGCTTCAGTGTCAATTCAGCCCCAGAGTCACCCTCATCCAATAGAGGAGAAGAATTTCCAGCTCTGATGACGAAGTGCTGGTCTACCACCAGCTTTATTTGCTTGTGTTCAGTTCAGTCGCTCAGTCGTGTCCGACTCTTTGCGACCCCATGGGCTACAGCATGCCAGGCTTCCCTGTCCATCACCAACTCCTGGAGTTTGCTCAAACTCATGTCCATCGAGTCGGTGATGCCATCCAACCATCGTATCCTCTGTCATCCCCTTCTCCTCCTGCCTTCAATCTTTCCCAGTATCAGGATCTTTTTCAATGAGTTGACTCCTTGCATCAGGTGGCCAAAATATTGGAGTTTCAGCTTCAGCATCAGTCCTTCCAATGAACACCCAGGACTGACCTCCTTTAGGATGGACTGGTTGGATCTCCTTGCAGTCCAAGGGACTCTCAAGAGTCTTCTCCAACACCACAGTTCAAAAGCATCAATTCTTCAGCTCTCAGCTTTCTTTATGGTCCCACCTTTCTTTATGGTCCCACTTGTGTACAAGTGAACACAGATCTCCCTCTGGCCAGATGCAGCCCAAGGACCCTGGACTTGCTACAGGAGTCTCTTTGGCAAAGAGAAATGCTCCTCTTTCTTGGAGCACACAGCTTGGTGGCAGCACTAGAACTGAATTTCCGCCCTTAGTCCAGCACCTTTGTGCATCATATAATCTGCAGAAGTCTGCACAGCAGCCCTGCTGGCGCCACCTCCCCCAGAGCCACCCTCACCAGCGTCTAAGAACAGAGAGCTGCAGATAGAGGGAACAGCAGTGCTTGAGGCAGGGCTGAACTCAGGTATCGAGAAACAGGAGGGAGTCAGAGAGGGCAGCAGGGGCCAGAAGGGGAAGGGCTTCGAGTTAAGTGAAGAGCTTATATTTTCAGGGCTGGTTGAATTGATCAGAAGTCATAAAATGGATAAAACAAGAATTTTCATTCTTATGATATATTGACCATGAATGGAAATAGACCCTGAGGGAGTATACTGAGGTGGTCCCCTTATTATACACAATAGTCTGGGGACCAGGTCCCCTCCCAGGGCATGCAAGACCTAAGCCAGGTTGTACTGTGAACTCTCCTCCCTCCACCTTCCCCTCCAGGTAAAAGTAGGTTACCATAAGCACAAAAAATGTCCCTAAAGGGGTGGACATTTACTGTTACATGTACCTATCCCCTTTCCCTTCTTTTAGCATTGTTTCTTTCCCTAATCCAAAGATGTGATTTGATTGAGGGCAGCCATGTTCTTATAGAGTCTGCTCTTGGTCTGAGGTGGAAACTTGGCCCTAACTAAACCAGCAGAATTCTTCCCTGGGATTCTTTAAAATATGAACCAAAGAGACCTGGTTCGTATTTCTGAGGACTTCCCTGGTGGCTCAGACGATAAAGAGTCTGCCTGTGGTGCTGGAGACCAGGGTTCAATCCCTGGGTTGGGAAGTTCCCCTAGAGAAGGAATTGGCAACCCACTCCAGTATTCTTGCCTGGAAAATCCCATGTGTGGAGGAGCCTGGCAGGCTACAGTCCATGGGGTTGCAAAGAGTCAGACATGACTGAGCGACTACACTTTCAGAGAGACCTGAGTAATTCCTTTCTGGTGCATTTTCCTCTTTTTTTTTTTTTTTTTGGTGGGGAGGGGTAAGCACTTTTCCCTGCTTCCCTCACATCTGATGCCCTGCCCTTTCTGTCACTGAGCTGTTGAGCCATCCTCTGTTACACAAGCCTTCCAATAAATCCCCTCTTGTCAAAGTCATTTTGAGTCTGTCCTTTTATAGTTTAGTAATACACTGAGGCCAGTTGAGGCCTCAGGAAAATAACTCTATCTACTGTACCACATGAAAAGACAAAGCAGCTGCCAATTGCGGCATATTTGCACTCACCCACTTTGGGGTGAGTCCTAAATCTGAGTTCTCAAGGTCAGACCTTGCTTCTTCCTAGTGTGCAGCTCATAAAACCTCCATCTGCTTGAATCAATAAACATTTGTGGAATGTGAACTACCACACACATTCATTGTTCGAGTATTTTCAGAGCCATGGGCTTGGTCAGAGTTGGGTTCATTTAGTCATTCACTTGGTCAGAGATGGATCTGTTAGGCTGTTCACTTTCCTTTTTTTCCTCCTCACTCTCTCAATGACCACAAAGCCGAAGCACCATATCATACATTTTCTAGCTGCTGTGACAAGTAGACCCAATGGTAAAAGAGAAACAAAGATAAAGGCTTATTGCTGATGGTTGTGTTTCTGACCACAAGAGATACAGCCAAATCAAAACTGGCCAAGTGGAAGAAGGAGCTTTAAGCAGTAGGGAAAGGGCCAATAGAACTCTTGTTGGGACGTCCCTGCTGGTTCAGTGACTGAGACTCCGCACTCCCAATGCAGGGGCCCTAGGTTTGATCCCTGGTCAAGAAACTGGATCCCACATGCCACAACTAGAGACTGCACAGTACCACCAAAAAAAAAAAAAAAAATCCCATGTGCTACAGGTGAAGGTCCCACTTGCCACACAAAGATCCCCAGTGCCGAAACTAAGACCCAACACAGCTAAAGACAGAAATATTAAAAAAAAAAAAAAAAAACTATTGTCCATTTTTTGATGAGGGGTGGGGAATTGTTTGAGCAGAGAGGACTAACTGATAAACCATATCCCTTTTCCACGTGACTTTGAGTTCCCTCAGTTCAGTTCAGTCGCTCAGTCATGTCCAACTCTTTGTGACCCCATGAATTGCAGCACGCCAGGCCTCCCTGTCCATCACCAACTCCCGGAGTTCACCCAAACTCATGTCCATCGAGTTGGTGATACCATCCAGCCATCTCATCCTCTGTTGTCCCCTTCTCCTCCTGCCCCCAATCTGTCCCAGCATCAGGGTCTTTTCCAATGAGTCAACTCTTCACATGAGGTGGCCAAAGTATTGGAGTTTCAGCTTTAGCATCAGTCCTTCCAATGAACACCCAGGACTAGTCTCCTTTAGGATGGACTGGTTGGATCTCCTTGCAGTCCAAGGGACTCACAAGAGTCTTCTCCAGCACCACAGTTCAAAAGCATCAATTCTTCAGTGCTCAGCTTTCTTCACAGTCCAACTCTCACATCCATACATGACCACTGGAAAAACCATAGCCTTGACTAGACGGACCTTTGTTGGCACAGTAATATCTCTGCTTTTGAATATGCTATCTAGGTTGGTCATAACTTTCCTTCCAAGGAGCAAGCGTCTTTTAATTTCATGGCTGCAGTCACCATCTGCAGTGATTTTGGAGCCCCCAAAAATTAAGTCTGACACTGTTTCCACTGTTTCCCCATCTATTTCCCTTGAAGTGATGGGACCAGATGCTGTGATCTTAGTTTTCTGAATGTTGAGCTTTAAGTCAACTTTTTCACTCTCCACTTTCACTTTCATCAAGAGGCTTTTGAGTTCCTCTTCACTTTCTGCCATAAGGGTGGTGTCATCTGCATATCTGAGGTTATTGGTATTTCTCCTGGCAATCTTGATTCCAGCTTGTACTTCTTCCAGCCCAGCGTTTCTCATGATGTACTCTGCACATAAGTTACATAAGCAGGGTGACCATATACAGCCTTGACGGACTCCTTTTCCTATTTGGAACCAGTCTGTGTTTCCATGTCCAGTTCTAACTGTTGCTTCCTGACCTGCATACAGGTTTCTCAAGAGGCAGGTCAGGTGGTCTGGTATTGCCATCTCTTTCAGAATTTTCCACAGTTTATTGTGATCCACACAGTCAATGATATAAACAAGGATATGAAACACACACATCCTCTGTACTTAGGCAACTAACTACACCAACTAACTATGGACCATCACTGGCCCGTAAGTGCCTCCAAAGCTCCTTAGCTCCTTTTCTAATCCAACCAATTATATACATGCAAACTATCAGCTTAACCAATTTTGAAAATAAACAGGGCAAACAATGCTCAGACCTCATTCTTTTCACCACAGGAGATGCTGGAGATAGGCATTTTGATTCAAGCCAGTCTCAGCACCTAAAATATCACCTTCCCTCATCTACTTTCTTCAGAAGGAATGAGGCAACCAGGATGAAACAGAAGTAAGCATTTCACTCAGGAAAGGTGATATATAGTAAATTTCATACTGAAATGTTTTGATTCTAGGAAAAATCAGTTGTGAACAAATGGTACTTTTCTCATAGGTTCAAGGTTTAACTGAACTAGTCAGTAACTGTCCACAAGAGATTATCCAGTCTTGAGAAGTCGTTTCACCATGCTCCAAGCTTGAGTGTGCTATCTACATGCTTCATCACTTTGAAGTTTTACTTGCAAAGTTTATAGCAATAAACCATTTTTGGTTTCTCCCTTAAGGGATATGAAGCCATTATTTGTTCTAGATTAGTCACAGAATTAAAGAAAACTCAGTCACCTCTGAAAGAGTCAATTTGAGTGATTTTCACTTATGTCATTAGTAATGGGAGGGGGAAAAAACTTCTAATGTGCAACTTTTAAGAGCCTAAGTCATTCATTCCCTCCTAGAAAATTAAGAGTCCAGTGACTTATACCAACTCTCCCGGGCCAAAAAGATGCCTCCAATTACATGACTAGGTAGTCCCTTATCCATTACCTACTTGATCCCCTGAGGGGCACAGGCTGGACTGCTACCCTAAACGGTCTCCTCCATCTTCCATCCACTGGACTTGTTAGGGTGCTCAAAACTTGTGGCCTCTCCTCCATTTAAATAAAAATATCCCCTTAAAGGAGAGCAGCGTCTTTACCTTAATCTGTTTTTGTCTTTTTTTTTTTTTGGCTGGCAGGGTCCCCAACCAGGGATGGAACTGGCACCCTCAGCAGTGAAAGCTAGGAGTCCTAACCACTAAACTGTCAGGGAAATCCATAGCTTAATCTGATTACAGAGGGTAGCAGATGGAGGAGGGTAGGCTTTCTTTGGTTAAGATTTCCTCTCAGATATCCTATTAAATATAAAACCATTGCCTTAATCTACTTTTTTTCTCCTGGAGTCCCCAAATCATTGCTGGGAAGAAGTTTGGAAAATATCCCAAAGGTAGGATGGGAGGCAGTATTGTGTCAGCTAAGGGCACAGATACTGGGTTGTATTGACAGCTGCTACATATGAGCTGGGTGACCCTGGGAAAGCTGCTTTAACCTCTCAGTTCCTCAGTTTCCATATCTGCAACAAGGGAATAATAATGGTACCCACTTGATGTATCTAAAGCTGGGGTCCCCAACTCCTGGGCTGTGGCCTGTTAGGAACTGGGCCATACAGCAGGAGGTGAGCAGCAAGTGAGCAAGCAAAGCTTCACCTGCCACTCCCAGTGGCTCCCAAATCCTGAACCATCCTCCCTCTTACCCTTCCAAGTCCATGGAAAAATTGTCTTTCACGAAACCTGTCCCTGGTGCCAAAACGCTGGGGGACTGCTGATCTAAAGTATTAACTATGGTGATAACCTCTCTCCATTCTTCTTCTTGTCTCTACTCTACTGAGATTGACTTCTTTCCAGTTCCCTAAAACTTTCCCTTTTAAAATGCTATTCTCCTTGTGACAACCCCTCCCCACAATTTCACTCCTCTACCTTCACCTAACACACTCAGGCTTTACCTTAGATATTACTATTCCCTGGAAATGTCCCTGATCAGCTACCCCAAGTCTGCGGTGAGTGTCTGTTGAAAATATAACACAGAATTTAAAATGCTGGATTAGACTACACTCTCTGAGAACAGGCTATGTGTCTATCTTATCCAAGGACTGAGCACACAGTTTTGATAAATATTTGTTGAATTAAGGAATGAACCCATAGATGGATGGATGAATGTTAGACAAAAACTTACTAATACCAATGCGTGGAAATTCCTATAGACATTTCAGTGGAGAAGGTATGAGAATGGAGTTACCCAGAGAAGGGATCTTTGCCATCAAATTCAGATTTAGTACCTAGATGTTACTTACTTGCCTTTAACAATTGACAGCATTTGATGCCAATAAAAATTGACAGCATTTGATGCCAACAAGTCAAAAACTATTTATTATCTCATTTATCTCCACAGATGTAGTAATAATATGTTATCAGGATAACAATACCAAGAAGTTATTTCTTTTAGGTATTTCTTTTTTGATTTGAACAGAGGACAAACAGGAAGGAAAAACAGGAATTGAATCCCCTAGCATGTAGTCATGTGTCTCTATTTCTCAGAGCCTTGGTTATAGTGAAGAGGTGAATGACATTTAGATATGAAGCTAGTAACTTCGGGTCTCAGTCTCTAGTGAATAGGGTATTTCCATTTGGTAATCACTGTTCTAAAAATTGTAAGAGTATATCGTCATTCTGCTGAACAGAACTCCAGCCCAAAGGAATTTCCCTGGGAGCCCTGCTTCAGCCATCTCCCTGAGCCCTGGGAAGGATTTGTCTGATTTTTGCCCAGTTCTGAAGGTGAGGTCATCACCATTACCTTTGCTATTCAGGGCACTGCCCCAGGCAGAGAAATAGAAGGGGAGGAGACAGTCCAGGTGCCCATCCAAGAGGAAGTAGAAGGGAGCCAAGGACACACAGAGCCAGGGAGGGCGCTAGGCTTGGTTCATGGAACAGGTGACAGGACAGGTCAAGAGGCTCATGAAGGAGCAGAAAAGGTGGCCAAATTGACAAGTTAACAGTGAAACAAAGGAGGCAGATCACGCAGGAGTGTGTTGGAGAAGCCAGGGACACCATGCGTCTTTGTAGGGAGGAGGGACTGAGCCATATGAGAGGGGAAGGGGCAGAGCCAAAGAAGCAAGGTGCAGAGAGAAAGGAGGAAATCAAGATCAAGATGGAGGAGGAAACTTTGGGTTGAAAGAACTTTTCTTCCTCCAAGACCCAGGGATCAAGACAGAGACATATTTTCAGGGAAGAAGATAGAAGTACAAGGAGTTCATCCTAGAGATGTGCAGTCCTGGGGTCAAATGTCTGCACTGTGACTTGAAAGAAGTTCAAGGCCTCTTAAAGCTCTGGTTTCATCATCTGCAAAACAGGGTTACTGATACTCAGCTTGCTGA
Organism: Bubalus kerabau; assembly: GCF_029407905.1. NCBI lineage: Eukaryota > Metazoa > Chordata > Mammalia > Artiodactyla > Bovidae > Bubalus > Bubalus kerabau. The sequence goes on from NC_073634.1 coordinate 46,397,989, forward strand.
TGAAGGGTACATATTGTACCAACCTAGGGCTGTGGCTGCCTCATAAATGATAGCAGCTATGATTATTTTGTTACTCATCTCAAGAAAGCATATGGCAAGGACATCTGCAGAAGGGAAACAAGGAGAGAAAAATTTGGGGCTTGGGGGAGGTGCATTGCTATGAGAATAACACAGAGACACAATTAGAAGGTGACTAGAAGGCTGGCCAAAAGGTAGTACAGGCTTCTCGTTTTGGTGACTACTCTTAGTGTGGAGCACATGCTCTAGGGCACTCAGACTTCAGTAACTGCAGCACATGGGCTCAGTAGTTGGGGTTCCGGGGCTCTAGAGCACAGGCACAATAGATGTGATTCACAGGCATCATTGCTCTGTGGCATTTTCCCAGATCAGGGATGGAACCCATGTCTCCTGCATTGGCAGGCAGATTCTTTACCACTGAGCCACCAAGGAATCCCGTGCACTGCAACTAGAGAGTAACCCCCACTTGCCACAACTAGAGAAAAGCCCATGTAGCAACGAAAAACCAGCACATCCAAAAATAAAATAAGAAAAATTATTAAAAAAAAAAAAAGCAGTGAGGACCAGCTGAGGTCAAAGGGCAGGAATTTGAGGCAATTCATTGGTCATGCTGGGACTTAAACTAGCAGGGCTCTGCAGCCTAGGAGCAGGATCAATATTTTCAGGGTGTGGGGGACTTCCTTGGTGATCCAGGGGCTAAGACACCACGCTGCAGCGTAGGGGTGGGTTCAATCCCTGGTCAGGGAACTAGATCCTGCATGCTGCAACTATAAGGTTCTGCATGTTGCAACAAAGATCAAAGATCCCACATGATGTAATTATTAATAAGATCATTGCAGCCAAAGAAATATTTGTTCAAAATATTCAGGGTGTGGACATTTCCTTGGCATTGCCTTGACATTCACCTTGTCAGGGAAATAGCTGTTTGTTTTAGTTTTAGGAAAGTGGATCTTTGGATCAGGATTTGCACAACAAAGTATCACTTCTGGACCCCCACAGAGGCACTCCTTGCTTCTCACACAACAGAGCGGGAACCAGGTTTTCGCCATTGTTTCAGTTAGAGCCACTGTCCTAAAAGCCTTTGCCTGTATATTGGCCATGGAGTGGAAGGTACTAAAGAAGGAAGAGCCAGATATGTGCGAACAATGGTTTATGGGGGAAACCAAACCACAAAATGCCTTTGAGAAGGTACCTTACTCTGCTGATCATTTCATTTGGACGACCTGCGTTGTCAGTGACCTGCAGTGAAACAAGCTCACTAGAACAGGATTTCTCAACAACAGCACTATTGATATTTAGGGCCAGACGGTTCTTTGTTGTGGGGGGCTGGCTCGTGTATTGCAGAATATTTAGCAACACTCCTGGCTTCTACCAATTAAATGCCAGTAGCAGCCCTCCCCACCCCAACCCTTTATGACAGCCAAATGTCTCTTGGTTCTGGGGGGGTGGGATGGGGGGGTGGAAACTAAGCCATAGTTTCGAATCTCTACCCTAAAAGGACTGTGATAATCCTTGAAGTAAAACACTCTAGCATCTACATTTCATTACTTTGATCTCAGCTGTGGGGATCCATCTCCCCTCCCAGAGGGTCTCCAAGGACCTTCTTCCTCATTATCAAATCCCCTAGTTATTGCATCACCTATCTAGCAAGGCAGAGCCAAAAGGTTATTTAAAAGTAAATCTGAAAAGCAAGAGCTACAGACATAGAGAGGTGTTTCATCAGGAGCAGTCCCAGTTTTGCAGAGCCTAAAACCTACACAACCTGGGAAGCCCATTTTATGAACACTAAGTGAGGGTCGCACTTGGGGCTTTGGAAGATGCTGGGCTAAGCAAGGGGGCTTGAATCTCCAACTTCATTAGTTTCACCATGAACCTGCTTATACACATCATGCAAACCTGAATCTTAATTTTCTTCTCTTGCCTGAATTCTTTTCCCCCAGAATACCATGTCAAATAACCCCACATATGACATCCAATGTGTTTTTCTCCCATGAACAAATACTGGAGACACTATCCTTTGTGCTTCTTGTTTTGACAGTTTATTGATGGTGAAACCATACTGCTTTCTGCGAAAGTGGCACAAAGTAGACCCGAGACAAAGTAAAAGAAACCATCTAGATTTTAATTTCCTAGGCCATGTGGAAAATGAAATCATTCTGCTTATTAAAATAGCTTTTCTTCAATTCTTGTGACTTACTAAAAATGACCATTAACATTTTCAGTTGGTTCCATTTTGGTTTTGGTCAGAGTTTCTTCTGAACTGAGTTTCACTGACAACTTTGGTGACATTTATCCCTCACTTCCCTTTTTTTTTTTTTTTTCTGATGCCCTCTGGGACTGAGGCTAAGGGATGTTGTTCTTGTTGGCATAACAGCTTCTCCCTTTGGAGGGACTGGCTGAGACCCAATGCTCCAACAATGGCAATAACTTTCCTTTTGAAAGCACTCCATATTTGCTCTCATTAATGTTATGTATAAGAACCTATTGTGAGTGCAACAAGAACCAGGCTACTTGGGAATTCAACAATAAACAAGGCCCTTTCCTCATCCCAAAGAGGCTCATGGTCTTGTAGGAAGGCCACATAAGTATATATAAACAATGACAATATAGGTTTCTTGAGAAACCTATATGCAGGTCAGGAAGCAACAGTTAGAACTGGACATGGAACAACAGACTGGTTCCAAATAGGAAAAGGAGTCCATCAAGGCTGTATATTGTCACCCTGTTTATTTAACTTATATGCAGAGTACATCATGAGAAACGCTGGGCTGGAAGAAGCACAAGCTGGAATCAAGATTGCTGGGAGAAATATCAATAACCTCAGATATGCAGATGACACCACCCTTATGGCAGAAAGTGAAGAGGAACTCAAAAGCCTCTTGATGAAAGTGAAAGAGGAGAGTGAAAAAGTTGACTTAAAGCCCAACATTCAGAAAACTGAGATCACGCCATCTGGTCCCATCACTTCAAGGGAAATAGATGGGGAAACAGTGGAAACAGTGTCAGACTTTATTTTTGGGGGCTCCAAAATCACTGCAGATGGTGATTGCAGCCATGAAATTAAAAGACGCTTGCTCCTTGGAAGGAAAGTTATGACCAACCTAGACAGCATATTGAAAAGCAGAGACATTACTTTGCCAACAAAGGTCCGTCTAGTCAAAGCTATGGTTTTTCCAGTGGTCATGTATGGATGTGAGAGTTGGACTGTGAAGAAGACTGAGCACCGAAGAATGGATGCTTTTGAACTGTGGTGTTGGAGAAGACTCTTGAGAGTCCCTTGGACTGCAAGGAGATCCCAACCAGTCCATCCTAAAGGAGAAAAGTCTTGGGTGTTCATTGAAAGGACTGATGCTAAAGCTGAAACTCCAGTACTTTGGCCACCTCATGCGAAGAGTTGACTCATTGGAAAAGCCTTTGATGCTGGGAGGGGTTGGGGGCAGGAGGAAAAGGGGACGACAGAGGATGAGATGACTGGATGGCATCACCGACTCGATGGACATGAGTTTAAGTGAACTCCGGGAATTGGCGATGGACAGGGAGGCCTGGCGTGCTGTGATTCATGTGGTCGCAAAGAGTCAGACACGACTGAGCAACTGAACTGAACTGAACCATGTTCCTTGGGGCTTCCCTTGTAGCTCAGTCGGTAAAGAATGCCTGCAATATAGGAGACTGGATTTGATTCCTGGGTTGGGAAGATCCCCTGGAGAAGGAAATGGCAACCCACTCCAGTATTCTTGCCTGGAGAATCCAATGGACAGAGGAGCCTGGCAAGCTACACTCCATGGGGTCGCAAGAGTCGGACATAACTTAGCAAGTAAACCACCACCACCACTATGTTCCTACACTGTTCAAGCACTTTACAAATATTACCTCACGAAATTTGGGGCAGCATGTGGTATATATAACACTATCTGGGCCATATGAATTACAAATGTGGTGGAGAGCAGCCAGGAAAGCTCCATGAAGCAGAAGGAATTCTAACTGAATTCTTGAAATTGCTGTGTTTTATATAGGCAGAGATGTTCTAGGGTATCAGACAGACACTATTGTCATCTCACACAATATCTGAGCCTACTTACAGTTTTTAAAAAGGCAGTCACAATGAAAAGTTACAACAATTAAAATACAAAGATCACATTATTGAGGAGAAGCGAGAGCTACACGAAAGAAGCTATAGACCCCAGGACTACTGCTTAGAACTGAGGTAAAATCTACAGGTCTTGGCAACTTAGGTATAAAGGGGTTTCATAACTTCAGTTTCTTTCTCAAAAACAGACATAGGTGCTTGCACTAACCTCAGAGAAAATCGCCAGGACAATTTCTTATCTGAGGGGGACAAAAGGCAGAAGAAATTGTTTTTCACCGAAACAGAAAAGTCTTTCAGGCCTTTGTTGCTTACGCTTGGATTACCATCCTGTTACGGCATTTCTGTGAAGAACGGAGAAGCTTTGATCCAAGAACACACCTTTCTGGTCTACAAATTCTAACCGGATACAGGGAGAGGGCTTAGAGCAGTACTCTTCAAACTCTAATGTGCATCCCAATGACCTGGGGTTTGTATGTCAGCCACAGGCTTGGGTTGGGGGTGGAGGGGGGGCGCGGGGTGAGATTCTGCATTTCTAGCAGTCTTGACAGGCTCAGAACAGTTTTCAAACTTGACATCAGAACCCCACATGGGTTGCTGGGCCACAGCTCCTCAGCCTCTGACATAGAAGTTCTGGGGTGGGGCCCAAATACTTTGCATTTTCTTTTTTTTTTTTTTAAACAACCACTTTATGGAGAATGATTGACATACAAAAAGCTGTATGTAAGCCCCCTTTATTTATTATTACTAAATTTTTTCTCATGACAAGAGTTTGCTTGCCTAACAAATTCCCCAGGTGATACTCATGCTACTGACTGCCCATCCTCCCGCCCCCTGCAAACTGCCACATTTTAAAAACCACTGACTTAAAACAACTCTCATGAATGTGAATGGTCCCTCCTGGGCTTTGTAGGAAAGTGGTGGGGGGCAGGGGTACAGATACAGAATTCAAGATAAAACAACCAAGATGGGCCTTTCCAAGCAGGTATCTTGTGAGCTTAAATGAAAAGGCATCCATACACTGTAGATAACAAAGATAAGAGTATTTTCTCTGTGCACCGAACTAAGCGGTTTAACTCACATCACCTCAGTGGGCATCTGGCATGGGCAGCAGAACTGGTGTTTGATCCGTAGCTGGTGCTGGCTGAGTGCATGCCAGGAGGCAGTGTCTCGGCCCTGCGTTCTTGCGGTCTGCAGAGATACCTGCAAGCAAGGCCAAACCGGCCCTCAGGAAACACCTTTAGATCTGGACAAGCAGCCAGTGGCGGCCCGAGTTCTGCTTCAGGGGCCTGGCAGGAAACAGCCCAAAGACTTTGGGGGCAGGTGGTGACAATCGTCTGTCTCAACCACAAGTACCTGAATATAGAGCAGCATGTGTCGGCCCTGGCACACATCAGAAGCACCTGGATGCCTGAGGCCCAACAGGGGAGAGACTTTTAAAAGCTCCTCAGCCAGGATTGAGAACTGCTGGTGTAGGTCTGATGTGGGACGAGACTCATGGGGGAGGCAGAGGGCAAAAACCAAACATATCCAACAAAACACCTGAGATGCATCTCCATCTCCGAATTGGACAAATCGGTCTCTTGCGATTCTTTAGAGCAGTAGCGCTCCAATTTCAGGAGAATCACCTGGAGGGTCTGTTAAAGCAGATTACAGCCCCCCCAACCCCCCCACCAGAGTTTCTCATCCAGCAAGTCTAAGGATGAAGTTCAAACATATTCCCAGGTGACTCTGACTCTGCAGGTTCCAGAAGTTTGACTGCTCTCTGTGCTGAGAGGCAGGTCTTCAAAGGCCACTCTTATCATCTGTCATCAGCACACCCAGCGCCTTCTCTCCAGCAGACAACCCTGTATTCTCCGCCCACCCCTTCCCCTTCCCTCCAAGGCACGGGCGGCCAGCACCCAGACACGGAACTGGAGGTCTTCCCTTCTAGAGAGAAGGACACCAACAGAGGTGGAGGCCAGCGAGGAGGGGGCAGTGTTCTCCACTCAGGATCCACTCAGAAAAATGCCCCGGCCAGGGCCTTACCCCCAGGAACTTTTATTTAATCAGTCCTGGATGGGAACTAGGTGGCAGTTTTGCTTTTCAATCAGAATAAAATACATTGACCAAAAAAGTGCACAAATCGTAAGTGTGCAGCTCGGTCAATCATCCAAAACATTTGTATTTGTATAACCATCACTGAGGAAAACACACACACACACATACAAACATATACACACAGATACCACCAGCAATTCAGAAGCCCTTCCTATGCCCTCCCTGTAGAATCTACTCATTCCCTCTTCTCCAATAACTGCTGCCTGGCTTCTAACACCAATAAGATTTAAGATTCTCCTGATTAGATGATCTCTCATGTTTTCTTTAGAAGACTTTTTTTTGATGTGAACCATTTTTAAAGTCTTTATTGAATACTTTGTTACAGAATTGCTTCTGTTTTATGTTTTGGGTTTTTTTGCTTAGAGGCATGTGGGATCTTAGCTCCCCAAGAAGGAACCTACACCTCCTGCATTGGAAGGCAAAGTCTTAACTACAGGACTACTAGGGAAGTCTCTGATCTCTCATATTTTGAGGGATATCAGGTTCCTTTCACTGAACATTATATTTGTGAGACTCATTCATGCAATTGCAGCTGTATTTTGCAAACTTTCAAGACTGTTCGGTATTCCCTTATATATGATATACCACAGTTTGTCTATTCTACAACGGGCATTTGAGTTGTTTGCAGTGTGAGTGGCTGCAAATAATACTGTTGCAAACATCCTTATACATGTCTCTTGATGCACCTGTGTACACATTTCTCTTGGGTATAAATCTAGGTGTAAAAATGCTAGATCACTGGGAGGTATTGGTTCAGTTTCCATAGATGCTGCCAAACTGCCTTCCAAAGTGATCGTATCAACTTACACTGTGTTAGTGATGCCTGTGAAGTCTAGGTGCCCCCATATCCTAGCAGGGGAGCAGTATTTGTATAAGCTTCCCAGGCTCTGCTGCACGTCGAGTATTGAGAGCTACCAGTACCATTGTATGTGATACACTTTGGAAATGGCACATGAACTCATAGATGGCAGGAGAAGTAGGGGTAGAGGGGCTATAGTAAGATGTTTTCACAATCACCCAAAAAGCAGGCAGGACAGATATTCTTATTCCCCTTTGGCTAATGAGAACAGTAAGATTTAATGTTCATTGATGTGACAGAAGTAAAACAGCCATACGGTCATGACTAAAACTCAGGACTCTTGATTTCCATTCCTTGGTATGTTCCAACACCCAGCATAGCATTATTCATTAGATGTCTAATGGATAGAGGTTTGGGGCAAACCAGATGCCAAGGCACTTTCTCTGTTGTCTCCTGTCCCAGGGTTTAGGAAAGAAGAAAAAGCAGAATGACTCAGACTTTCCCCGTGACTGAAGTCTCCGGATATGGTTGTGAGAAGTATACAGATTCTTCCTCAGGCAGGGATATAAAATGGTGAATGTGCCCCTGCAGTGTCTGGGAAACTCCACAACCAGAAGGGAGCCTGTGAGCCCAGGAGCAGGATGGGCTGAGCTTCCCTCAGATAGACTGGGCTCTGACCCAGCCCTTCTCTGTCCTCACTTGAGGACCTTGGACAAGAAACTGAATCTCTCTGAATCTCAATTTCCTCATTAATAAGATGAGGGAACCATAATGCATATATCATATTTTAAGGAGTGAATAACATATGAAAACAACACATACTAGCAGTCAATACAATGTAGATGCTCTTAATAGTACCAGGTAGAGCCCACCTGTCCTGAATCTTCCATTTTTCCCTCTCTACTGGATCTTCTCCATCAATGTACAAATGTGCTTATTTCCTCTATATTTAAGAAACCCTCTCAACACTATGTCCTCTTCTAGCTTGAGCTCTAGTTTCTCTTCCATTTATAACTAATGATCTTCAAAGCATTGTTTGTACTCCCTGGCCACAATCTTTCCTCTTCATTTGTTCTTGAAGCTTCCCAGCAAGACTTCACCCCCACCACCCAACTGATGGGACTCTTCTCAAGGTCACCAGTGACTCTGACTTCCCAGTCTTCATCTTACTCACTCTGTCAGCAATGGTCAGTGGCCCCTCTTCTCAACAGATGTTCTTCACTTGTTTTCCAGCACAGACACCACACTTCTACTCTCCTTCTAGCTCACCAGTTGGACCTTCTGTCTTTCAGCTTGTTTTTCTTCTTCCCAGCTGTAAGCACTATACCATTCCAGCACCCGCATCTTGGACTTCTCTTCTCCATTTACTGTTATTTCCTCAAAAACTTCATCATCTTTTGGTGTTAAATACCATCTCTTCATTGATGCCCAGCTCCCCCCAAAGTTAATCTCCAGCCCCAATCCTGTTGCAGAATTCCAAACTCATATATCTGCCTTCTTTGGCCCTTCACTTGTTTAACAGGGATCTAGGGTATAAATTCCCACAACCAAATTCCTGATCTTCTCTCCAGCCTGCAATCCTGAAGCCTTCTGTCTCAGTTCACAGCAACTCCCTTCTAGTTGTTTAAGTCAAAAACCTTGACATTCCATATGACCCCTTTCTCTTCCTCACACCCACAACCAACTCATTAGCAAAACTTTTTGACTATATTTTCAAATAGATCTAGAATCTCCCCAATCCTCTCCATCTCTATTACTTTTGATACTATCCTACATATAAGGATGGTCTAAGATACTTTCTTCTCTTCCTGGGATTATTTCAATAACCTCCAAATTGGTTTCACCCATGTCCAGGACAGCTTATTCTCAACACAACGGCAAGTGATCCTGTTAAAATGCAAATCAGATCATGTCACTCCTAGGGCTTAAACCAAACAGTGGCTTCTCATCTTCTTCAGAGTACATCAGAGGGCTTAAAAAGGCCCTCCACAATCCCCCACCCACACAGCCACACCTTTCTGACCTCATCTTCTAGTCTTTTCTGTGCTCATCCTGTTTTTGAGTCAGTCACCCTGGCTGGCCTGTTGATCCCTAAAGTTGCTAGGTGTGCTCCTGTCTCTGGCCTTTGCACTTGCTCCTGTCTACCCTGAGAATGCTTTCGCCTCAGAAATCCTTGTGCTTCTTCCCGTCTCCTCCACATCTCTCTTTAAACATCACTTCCTCAGGGAAGCCCTCCCTGACCACCCTACATCATACCATACCCTTCTTCATCTTCTTCCTAGCACTTCTCACCATCCAACGCAACACTAACACATTATCATTGTTGTTGTCTTGTTTATTGTGTGTTCTCCCTGTAGAATGTATAGGGCACGAGAGCAGGATTTCTGTCATTTCAGTTTACTCCAATTTCTCCAGCCCCTGGTGCAAGGCTTGCTTAATATAATACAAGTTCGGTAAATACTGATTGCATGAATGAGAGTCCCTACTCACCAATGAAAAACAAAACAAACAGCGTTGGTAAAAGAGATCCTGGGGGAAATCCCCAGGAGTTCTTTGGCCCAAGAGAAAAAAACTTATTTGAAGGGGAAATAGTGTTGGTTTTCCCCTTCATTTCTGAAATTTCTATTTAACAAAGACTAGCATGCCTGTCCCTGTAATCCCTCTAATATGCCTTCATGAGAACACAGACAAGAAAGGAGCCTGGGAGTCTGGAGAAGGGGTGAGGAAAAGAGGAGGGAGGTGAGGGAGGCGAATGAAAGGGAGGGGGCTGCAAGCCACACACCACCCATAGGAACTGGACTTGCCCTGAGTCTTCTGTGCCTCCACTGGGCCCTGAAGCGGGTTTCCTGACTGTTGTCTTGGCTCTCTGGTCCCTCTCATGTTCATCACGCCCCAAAGCAAAGAATCCTTCTGGCTTGTTGCATCACTAACGGAGTTTCTTTTAGGTTGCATCACAACCTCTCCCCTCTATCCATCAGAGAATGGCAAGTGTCAAGAAAGAATAAAAGCTATTTACCACCAGCATCTACCATTTCTCCTATTAGAGGGGGGAGAGGGTAAAGGGGATGCTCAGTGCCCCAGTGCCTGACAGGAGGGGACGGACTGCTTTCCTTAACCACACAGCTGAGTGATGACAATGGCCAACCGCAGTCTCCAGCAGGGCCTCCTGCCACAGGCCGATGAGGCAGCCACTCCCCTGGCAGAGGCCACCAAAGACTGTTGTGCTACTCACCTGCCACAGCATTTGCCCTGCTGTGGTTAGGATGGCTCTGCCTGCACCCCAACCCCGTTAGGGTGCAGTGGCTCTAGGGCTGATCTATCAAAGCCCCACATGTACTATGGAATAGAGTCCAGTACAAGACAAGTCATTTACAACTAGCAGGGCTCAAGTGCAAAGGGAGGCCTACAAAATCATGTTTAAATATTTAAAAGTTAATAAGTCAAGCCGATTGACTGTTAACCCTAGGATGGACTTTTGCAAAGATCACTCCACCTTGGACCCCATACAAAGAAAAGGCCAAAATCTTATTAGAAGTTATTTTCATAAGTCCTTGCTGGGTTTTGTTTCATGTTGTTTTAAAGTCTGTTTCATCCCAGCATAATAGTTTATCTGCTAAAAGGGAGTTTGGCATAAATGTTATAAAGTAGAGTAATTGTTTTGTATGAATTTATTCTCAGAAAACAGTCTGTTTTTGGCAACCACATGTACAGCACTTTTGATCACTATACTTTCTCTTGTTTAGGCTAGTTATTTCCTCTATCTAATCATTCCTAATAAATCTTTATATTATCATTTCTCTTACCTTTTAACACCAAAAATTTGGTAGATTTTCATTTAGCTGAAATTGTTGGTTAATTGACTTCTAACTATAGTATCCAAAGTTTAGACTTTTAAGATCTGGCTGTTTAATAGAACTGGAGTGTGTGTGTTGTGTGTGTTTAAAAAGTAGCTTACATATCTAAATTATCTAGAGCCAATTTAAAATAAAGTTTTATCATTAATCCTAATTTATTTATTCCAGTGGAAAGAAAATTTTTTAATTTAATCTTAACATAAATTAAAGGTACCTTAGTAATAACATGTTTTTACTTATGGAATTTTTACTTATGGAATGATTAATGTTACAGGAAAACAAATACCAAGAGACCTATAAGATCCTTAGCATAATGGCCAACCACTCTCTTTCCAGTCCATTTTTTTTCCTCTTCCAGTTTTGCTGATATATGGGCATATGACAAATGGTTTAGGAAATCGGAAGGGTATGGAACCAGCAGTGGGGAGCTTATCATTAAGAACTCCACATTGTAGTATTTCTATGACATCAGAATTGGAAATTATTTAATTGAAAAAAGTAAGATACTGTAAGTAAGGGTTAAGTCAATGGTTATAAAAACTGTGTAAAGACTAGCTCTTCGAGAATATGGTCTCTGACACTAGTGATAGATGGTAGGGAGGGACCACCAACTCTCCAGCAAGACACTCTCGTATTTTAAGAATCAGAGGGTGGTAGTCTATTATCTTTGTAGACCTCCACTAAAGTGTGAGTCCCCGGTGAATTAAAGGGTTCTCACTAAGAGGGGTTAGGACCATTGAATCCTGGTCACTGTACTAGATCAGGATTTAAATACTTAGTGCTAAAATAATTAGGGGCTGCCGAAAATAAGGCAAGCTCTCAAAGGGAAGAAGAGCCTTTGTGTTTTCTTCCCTAAAGGGTGTTTGGAGCTGTCTATGAACATAGAGCTAGAAGCTTTCTAGTCCTAGCTTTTCTAGTTCTGGCTTTGCAGGTGACTAAGTGACCTACTATCCTTTATTCCCCTATCTTGGGTACTATTATCCTCCCATCTAGGGCTGCTGTTAGCTCACACTGGATTTTTGTTCAAATTAGAAAAATGTGCTGCAGAGAGACAGAGCCTTGTACCCAGGACATCTGGCCTGGAGGGTGGGCCACAGGCTACTTACCTCCACCACAACCTCACAAGCACAGATGGCCATTCTTCTCCATCAGTTTTCAAGCAAGCTTTGTACCCCTTACGAAACTCTCCTCTTGGACCCGCTCTACTGAGAAGCACTAATCTTGATTCCCCTTCCCACCCTTCAATAAGGTCACCAGCAGGTCCCAAGTGCCTAAAGCTGAGGGACAGCTCTGTTCCATATTTGATCAGGCTCCTCAGGACCGTGGACCCTGCTGATCAGTTTCTCTTTAAAATGCTCTTTCCCTGACCTCTGTGGCACCACACGCTCCTAGTCTTTCTCCCCCTCTCTTGCCTCTCCTCTCAGTGTCTTCGGCTGTGGTTTCCTCCTTGAAACCATGCTTAAATGTGAGCCTCAGTCCTGACCTTCCCCTCTTCCCATTCTAGACTCTCATTAGTGCTAATGACCTTAAACACCATTCCCATGGGCAGGGCAAACCTGCTCTTCCATCCTCAAGAAGGAATTGGACTACAGCCCCCCTTCTGCCTGTCTTCCCACAACTCACCATGCTTCTTTGAAGAGCAAGTAAAGGAGCCGTCTGGGAAGATGAGGGAAAGGCAGCAGTAGCTCTGGGGACCCTGCCGCTGGTTCTGGCAACTACCCCAGCAGCAGCCGGGAGGTGGGTAGCGGAGTGGAGGGAGGGGGTCCAATTCCAGGGCGGCAGAGGGGGGTGGGCAGAAATGTGCAGAACCCCAGCAGTGGCTGCAGATCTCCAGCTGCACTTTCCAATCCAACTTGATCAGCAGTAAAGTCGATCTATTATTGATCCCTAGCAGTGTCCTGATTCTACTTCTCAGTTGGTTCTGAACTGAGAAGAGGGGGATTTGATGTGTTTCACCCCACCCCCAAACCAGGAAAGCTTAAGGAAAAGGCATAAGCATACGGGTTTGGAGATTTAAGATCTATCCAGAGAGAGTGATGCTTCAGGAGTGGCAGGGGTAGGAGGTGTCCATACTTTTTAGTAAGTACAGGGCTTCCAGGTCCTCAACTGCTTTAAGACACAGCAGTTTAAAGAAACTTCATGTCATAGGACTTTGGCAGAGCCAGGCCATTGCAACCTTGGCATGCACAGGCTTTGCAGGCTTTTGCAACTTATAGATCTTAGCAGCTACACCCAACGTGGGGATTAGATGAGTCTTTCTGTCACTTAAAACATGCAGAGCTTCAGTGAACAAAGTATTTAGGCATTAGTGGCTGGGAAAATTTCTTGCTGCTCCTGCCATATTTCTCAGACAGGAACAGCCCAAAGGAAGCTAAGCTTCTCATGCAACTTGCTATAAATGGAGCTAAGCTCCACTTGGATGAGAGCTGTGGCTAAATGCTAACATTCATAAGAATCACTTAGAGAACTTGTTAAAATAGTTTCATGGGCTCCCACCACCTGATTCAGTAGGTCTTGGGTAAGGCTTGTGAATTTGCATTTTCTAACAAGTTCCCAGGTGATGCTGCTGGTCTGAGGTCTGGGTTAGGCTATATTAGTTATGCCGCTTTAGCTTTAGGTGCGTTAAGTCATCTGCCTCAAATTCTCTTCCTCTTTATGTTATGCTGAACTGAATCCAGTTTTAGAGCCAAGGGCAAACTGGTAGAATTAACCTCCTGATTCCTTAATGACTAAGAGAACTACAGACCCCTAGAGTCACCCTCAAACACAACCACATGGATCAAAATTCTCTCTAGCGTCATTGCTTAAGCCTGGCCATGGCTTTGGTCAAAGACTCAGATCTGGAGGTTGAGCCACAGTGGGTTGTGGATTTTCATCAGCAAATAGAGGAAAGGAGGTCCTTATTTTATAGACGGCAGGCCATCTGTTTGGACATTGATGAAAATATTAGCACACGAAAGACTAGGAAGAAGTAGTAAGAGGCCTAATGCCAAGGACATGGTGTCTCTAGGAATCAAGGAGGAGCTGGACTGGTTTGGAAACTAACAAAATTCTCTGCTTGACTAAACTCGTCTGGCTCTTTTGAACTCTCTTTTCAACTAGGCCCTGACTTTTAGGCTTCCATGTTCACCTCTGCTTTGTCCAACATGAGCAATAACCCTGCTAGGTCAGTTTAACCCCATCTCAATTTCTGATCTCCTTCCACCATCCCCCAGGTGAGGTCTGATCACCCTGGCCTGTCTTTAGCAAGACCTCTGTTAGGATGGTTTAGCCAAAAATCCACCCCCAACCTTACCCCTGATATTTCAGTCCTTTTCCATCCACTGACTTCCCCCTTCCTGCTCCTTGGCTATAAATTCTCACTTTTCTGTGTTGTATTGAAAGTTGAGCCCACTCTCTCTCCCCTACTGCAAAGCCCCATTGGTTCCCACACCCACCACAGAGTCCTGAATAAAGCCGGCCTGCCTGTCCCTTAGTAAGAGTCATGAGGAGCTTCTTCTCTAACAAAACTTTGACCTTGAGATGAATGAGAATGGTTGAAAAGAGAAATATAAAGGAGCAAGGCTGTGTCAGCCAGACACATGCATTGGATGTTTGCAGCCAGTGTCCATTCTGCCTGACCAGCACTGGGTCTTATACCCACTGCCATGTAGAGAGAAAGATTTCCTTAAGAGATACGCTTTGATGGCGGGGGCCAGGCTAGTCCAACATAAAAGATGAAAGGAGATAAGCTTGGACCTAACTGCTCTCAAGGAAGGTATTAGAAACCCTTCTATTTGCTTGTTTTGGTTATTATTAGACCAGAAAGGGTGGCTGGGATCCAAAGAACTCTGAGGGAACTGAGCTTTCAGAGAATAGACTGGAATAATCTGTACCTGTCAGCCCCAAGCAGGAGCACAGTTCCAGGAAGTTCTTGAGAAGTGCCCTCTTAAAAGGTCAGATAAGGAGTCAACAGTGAGTTTACTTGGGGAATCACCCTTTAAAGACTGCGACAGTTCCACCAGGTAGTCACACAGCTGTGGCCAGATATGAGCGGGGAGAGCTGGGAAGACGAGCGTAGAATGCTGCTGGTGTTACCAGAGTTTCAAGGTGGCTCAATTATGGTAGCAGAGAACACAGGCATGGTGTGGGCCTTGAGAGCATGTACCCGGGAAACTTCCAAAGGGGGACTTTCAGGGAAGGCACAGGAAGGCGAGATGAGCTGCTGGCAAACCAGGCAGGACAGCGGCAGATACAGTCGAGGCCTTAGATGCTGGCCCAGTAGGACAGCACTGCCCAAGAAGGGTCACCCACCCAGGAAGGCAGCTAAAGGAGGACAAGATCTGTGTCAACAGCCACATTTCTGGCAGGCTTAAGACTCCTAACTGCAGAGGTCTCACTGGGAGGACCCCACAAGATAAAATTCAAGGAATATATAAAAAAGCAAGCGTCTTGACTCAAAAGCATAGGGAAATAAAGAGGGAAGTCCATACCGCAAACAGTATGGGCTGACGTGATAAAGAAGGATATGATCAACTCAAGAAGTGAGTTAAAATGTTCAAAGTGTGGCCGAGTCTTCCTGAAAAGAGAAGTGGAACAATAGAGACAAACATGGTCAGAGACATGAGCCACTTTGCAGAAAAAGAGGACGTAGGGAAAATCTCTGCTGCCTGTGACCCAAGAGAAAAAGTGTTTTGTGGAATAGCACATAGCAGAGGTGGTTGTACTCACCCCAGGGAAGAGCCTCAGAACCGCCACCACCAACAAATGTGTATTGAGAACCTTCTGTGTGCCGGGGACTGTCCCAGGCCCTAGGAATGCAGTAGTGAACAAACAAACACCGCTGTCCTCCCAGAACACATATTCAATAGCAGCTTTAGTTGAGGAATCTACTATGTGTGAGTCTCTAGATTAAGCAAACAGAACAGCTTTTTAAGGAGGCTTGTGCTACAGGCCTGAGAAATTCCAGGCAAGAAATCCCTGTGGCTTGTAAGGGCTCATAGAAGCTGAGAGTAAAATATTCAGGGATTTTGCAAGCTCCAACTTTGGTAGTTTGAAACCTTCCACAGTGGGAGTATTTACACCAAGGAAATTGGCAAGTGCTATCTATCCATCAGGACTTTTTGTTTCTTACAGAGAAGAGAACCAGTTTACCAGAACACCATTGCAATGACTGATCACAAGAGGGAATGTGGCTGTGGCTGTGTCCTTGGTCCAAGGACATAGGCGAAATAGAAATTAAGGGGTTTTACATGGGGAAGAAAGAAGCTTCCAATAAATCCTGGAGCATCATTAAAAATTCCTAAATTTTGTAAGAGCTGGAAAGGTTTCCATTTCCAGATATGATATAGTAAATCTAGGCCATAATCAACCTCTTAATGAAAGACCTCCCAACATTATGTAAAATTCACAGGTCAAGAACCATAGAAAAGTGATATATAGACTGAGAGGCATTCAGACAAGGCTGATGGACATGATTTTCTCTTTCATGTTTTCTCATTCTTCCCTCTTCCCCCAAATACTGCTGAACCCCTGCCAGGATCTTCAGCTGGTGCCAGTATTACGTGTGTGCTGAGATTCCAAGAACTTTATTTTGACTGAAGGGGACAGTCATTTTTATTTTTATGTGCCCATCATCTAAAACTCTTCCTCCTCCTTAAGAGTCTTGGTGAGTGGCAGAGTCTATCTTCTTTCATAAAAGCAGAAAATGCTACTTACTCACTTTCCCAGCTTCCTTGAAGCCATATGACAAGGATGCAGCCACATGGCCAAGGTTTATTCTGTGAGACCGGCCCATCCTGGACTTTGAATCAGGAGTCAGTGACACACAGACCCAAACCCAGCAGAGAATTCCCCAAGTCTGGGTGTCTATGGCTCAGCTGCTGACAACAGTGTCTTCTCAGGACCAGTTCACAGGTCACACCAGGGTTTCCAGTCTTCCGCGCGATTCCCCCAGCTGCCCAAAGAACTGGTAATACATTTCCTTCTCTGCTTAAATCAGGCAGAGCTGTGGTCTCAATGCCAGGCAGGCCAGCAGATTTGCTCCTGTTTTCTAAGTTTCTTGGGTGTGGGACTGGTGCTGGGAAATCCGTGTTCTATTAACCCTTTGGACTCCAAAAGCAGAGAATGAAAGAGACTTTGCCTGCAACCACTGAGGGAACCCCACTATTCCCAGGTATTGAGTGAGTCCCCTGGGCTGAGGTTGAACCAAATGAAAGTTTGTAAGCAGATAACTGTGGACCTGAATGTCTGTGGTCTTTACCTTACAAGAGCAAGGAGATTTGATTTTGGAGCTTTTATTCCTTCTTGGAGATGTAATACTGTATTTCATAACACCTAACACACTACCAAGAAAAGGGGACAAAATGCCAACTAAAGTTTGACACAATACTTGTCTCTTAAAATGTTTATCTTATAGTTTCTTAACAAGCTCTTTCGGACTTAGACATAGATCTTTATCATATATTGTTCTCGTGTATATATTAAAAAGGAAAATATGAGTAAAATAACTTAAAGTATTCTTAGAAGCTCTTTATATTCAAAATCCAAATATTCTGAATTATGTTTGTTTTCAGAGTTGGAAAAGAGCTTTTGTTGAATATCCTTTTACTTCTACTAAAAGATACTTCATATAAGTCTATAAGCAGATTGTGAACATGTATTTTTTTCTTTTTCATATTTTTTTCCATTATAGGTTATTATAAGATATTGAATATAGTTCCTTGTGCTGTACAGTAGGTCCTTGTTGTTGATCTATTTTGTAATTAGTAGTGTGTATATGTCAATCCCAAACTCCTAATGTAGCCCCACTTTCTCCAGTCCCACCCGCCACTATCCCCTTTGGTAACCATAAGTGTCTCTTAATATATCTGTGAGTCTATTTCTGTTTTGTAAGTAAATTCATTTGTATCATTTTTTGTTCCACTATAAGTGATATCATATACTATTTGTCTTTGTCTGACTTACTTCACTTAATATGAAAATCTGGAGGTCCATCCATGTTGCTACAGATGGCCTTATTTCATTCTTTTCTATGCCTGAGTAATATTCCATTGTGTATGTATAGATATCAATATCACATCTTCTTTATCCATTCATCTACTGACAGACATTTAGGTTGTTTCCATATTTTGGCAACTGTAAATAGTGCTGCTGTGAACATTGGGGGCACATATATCTTTTCTAAGTATAATTTTCTTTGGCTATAAGCCAGGGATTGCTGGATCATATGGTAATTCTATTTTTAGTTTTTAAAGGAATCTCCATACTGTTGTTCATCAGTTCAGTTCAGTCACTCAGTCGTGTCCGACTCTTTGAGACCCCATGAATTGCAGCACGCCAGGCCTCCCTGTCCATCACCAACTCCCGGAGTTCACTCAGACTCATGTCCATCGAGTCGGTGATGCCATCCAGCCATCTCATCCTCTGCTGTCCCCTTCTCCTCCTGCCCCCAATCCCTCCCAGCATCAGAGTCTTTTCCAATGAGTCAACTCTTTGCATAAGGTGGCCAAAGTATTGGAGTTTCAACTTTAGCATCAGCCCTTCCAATGAACACCCAGGACTGATTTCCTTTAGAATGGACTAGTTGGATCTCCTTGCAGTCCAAGGGACTCTCAAGAGTCTTCTCCAATACCACAGTTCAAAAGCATCAATTCTTCAGAGCTCAGCTTTCTTCACAGTCCTCACATCCATACATGACCACTGGAAAAACCATAGCCTTGACTAGATGGACCTTTGTTGGCAAAGTAATGTCTCTGCTTTTCAATATGCTGTCTAGGTTGGAGATCTTGCTATCCAAGGAGTAAGCGTCTTTTAATTTCATGGCTGCAGTCACCATCTGCAGTGATTTTGGAGCCCAAAAAAATAAAGTCTGACACTGTTTCCACTGTTTCCCCATCTATTTCCTGTGAAGTGATGGGACCAGATGCCATGATCTTCGTTTTCTGAATGTTGAACTTTAAGCCAACTTTTTCACTCTCCTCTTTCACTTTCATCAAGAGGCTTTTTAGTTCCTCTTCACTTTCTCCATAAGGGTGGTGTCATCTGCATATCTGAGGTTATTGATATTTCTCCCAGCAATCTTGATTCCAGCTTGTGCTTCTTCCAGCCCAGCGTTTCTCATGATGTTGTCTGCATATAAGTTAAATAAGCAGGGTGACAATATACAGCCTTGACATACTCCTTTTCCTATTTGGAACCAGTCTGTTGTTCCATGTCCAGTTCTAACTGTTGCTTCCTGACCTGCATACAGGTTTCTCAAGAGGCAGGTCAGGTGGTCTGGTATTGCCATCTCTTTCAGAATTTTCCACAGTCAAAGGCTTTGGCATAGTCAATAAAGTAGAAATAGATATTTTTTTGGAACTCTCTTGCTTTTTCCATGATCCAGCGGATGTTGGCAATTTGATTTCTGGTTCCTCTGCCTTTTCTAAAACCAGCTTGAACTGTTGTCCATAGTGGCACCAATTTAAGCTCCACCTATAGTGTAGGAGGATTCCCTTTTCTCCACACACTCTCCAGCATTGTTATTTGTAGACTTTTTAATGATAGCCATTCTGATTGGTGTGAGGTGATACCTCATTGTAGTTTTGATTTGCATTTCTCTAATATATAATTAAGGAGAAGGCAATGGCACCCCACTCCAGTACTCTTGCCTGGAAAATCCCATGGATGGAGGAGCCTGGAAGGCTGCAGTCCATGGGGTCGCTGAGGGTCGGACATGACTGAGCGACTTCACTTTCATGCATTGGAGAAGGAAATGGCAACCCACTCAAGTGTTCTTGCCTGGAGAATCCCAGGGATGGGGAAGCCTGGTGGGCTGCCGTCTATGGGGTCACACAGAGTCGGACACGACTGAAGTGACTTAGCAATAGCAATATATAATTAGTGATACTGAGCATCTTTATGTGCCTGTTGACCATCTTTATATTTTCTTTGGAGAAATGTCTATGTAGATCTTCTGCTCATTTTTTGACTGGGTTGTTTGTTCTTTCGATAATGAGCTGTATGGGCCATTCATATATTTTGGAAATTAACTCCTTGTTGGTTGCACTGTTTGCAGAATCTTTTCCCCCAGTCTATAGGTTGTCTTTTCATTATGCTTAGGGTTTCCTTTGTTGTGCAAAAGCTTTTAAATTTAACTGAACACAGACTTTTAAAAATATAAGACCTCCATTTTGGATGGTATTCCAAAAGGTCTTTTTTAAGCTCTTTATTTTGAAATAATTTTGGACTCATAATAACTTGCAAAAATAGTACAAAATGTTCCCATATTTCCATTACGCAGCTTCTCTCAATGTTCTGGATCACTTTTTAAAAATGAGATATCTTTCACATAGAATAAATTTCACCCCTTAAAAGTATACAACTCAATGGTTTTTAGTATATTCACAAAGTTGTGCAACCATTGCCACTACCTCTTTCAGAACATTTCCAGCATCCCTCAAAGAAACCCTGTATCCATTGGCAGTCAATCCCAAATCCATTGCTCTAACTCTCCCAGCACCTGCAAACACCAATCTACCTTTTGTCTCTATGGTAGAAACGCTTTTTAACTCAGAGTGGCCTGAATGCTCCCAGATGGCATCATCCTCTGCATCATCAAGAGCACTGCTGAGGGAGCATTTTATAACAACATGCCATTCTGTCTGCTGGGTTTTCTTCCAAGCTGCTGACACCCATTCTTATCCAGTTTTGATGCACATGGTAGGCCATGACGTCTCTATCATAACAGCTGCCTGACTGAGGAGATTGTAATATGACTCCCAATTTTAGAGAGGTTAAAAGGTGGAAAAAATTCACTTCCTAGAATCAATGAGATACTGTAATGGAAGAAGGTTATTTGAGACATTTCAACTTTCTTGGCGTTGCATCATTGTCAAACATCATATTATCATGTTTATAGTGTCCTTTGATCCCATTGCCTGCTACTGCTGCCGCTAAGTCGCTTCAGTCATGTCCGACTCTGTGCGACCCCATAGACGGCAGCCCACCAGGCTCCCCTGTCCCTGGGATCCTCCAGGCAAGAACACTGGAGTGGGTTGCCATCTCCTTCTCCAATGCATGAAAGTGAAAAGTGAAAGTGAAGTCGCTCAGCCATGTCCAACTCAGCGACCCCATGGACTGCAGCCTACCAGGCTCCTCCGTCCATGGGATTTTCCAGGCAAGAGTATTGGAGTGGGGTGCCATTGCCATCTCTGACCCCATTGCCTATCTTCTGGTAAATCAATTGGACAATATAGCTGAGCAAAGATGAGGTAGTAAAGAGGGTAGTGATGAGTTTTCACTCTAGGTTGCAGCGGGCATTGAAAACGTCATTAAATAACTGTTCTACTCCCATTTCAGAGCATTCTTGGAGCAAAGGCTAAACTACCAATCAGTGATTGAAAGAGGGACTCCAAGGAGTAGTGGGTGGTTGAGTGTAAGGTGAAGAAGTTAACCTCATAAAGAAAGGTGAGAGCAGGAAAATGGGTCTCCAACCCTCACCTCAGGGAAGTTCCCTGCCAGAAAGGCAGAATGACACCTCTTGCCCTCTCTCCAGCCCTTAGTATCCATATGCTGGTTATTTTCTGATTGCCTACTCCTGCCCTTTTCTGCCCCACCTTGTACCTGGGCAGACTGCCTGCTTAACAGACTACATTCCTTGCTCATTATAGTTCTCTAGTTTCCTGTGGGTTTGCTCAATGGGAGGGAGTGCGGATGGTGGGAAGACTGAGTAGGAAGAATATTTCTCCCCACCCCAACCCCAGCCTATCCCTCCCGCTGGGCAGTCCAGGGCACACTTTGGGCACAGGCCTCTCCCTCTGCCTCAGTGACAGCTCTCCTGAGTTCTGGTAGGAGCTCCCTCCTCTTGTCCCCAGAATTAGAACTTCCCTGTAGTAGATCCTGAATCCTTCTACATCCCTTGTTGGTACCCTTAGCCTTGCCCACACCTCTGCAAAAAGTCCCTTTGCTTAGAATCCCTTCAATTCCCTCTTTAAGTATACCATTTGCTTCCTGCTGAAACACTCAGTCCTTCCCTCTGAGGGCAGTGACTCACTGGTGGCTTGGGTGCTTCTTTTTCCTCTCTCTTTTCTCTCTGGATCCATGCCCCCTGCAGCAAGTACCCAAGTCCTCGCTCCTAAATGACACCATCTGACTAGGGCAGGTTCTGCTTCTGAAATAGGGAGATAAGCAATGGAGGCCAACAGGTTAAATTCAGGGGTAAGATTTTTAAAAGTCCTGTTTTGTGTACAGATTACAACTATACAATTTAGCTTATCGCCCGCCCCCCCCAAACAAAAGTTAAGATTTTGTTTCTCAAGGCCTATTTTTCAGTTGATTCTGAACTCAGGAGGTAGAGGACATTATTCATTGGTCCCATTAAATCCCAACAACCATTCTTAAGGGTATAGCTCCAGTTTCAGATCCATATAGACAGCTGTCCTATCATTTTGTAAGTTTCTCAGAATAACCATATCTACACCAAATTCATGCTCTTCTTTTTTCTACCCTAAAACTCTTCCAATGTTCCCTATTTCATTCTACCATACCACTCTCCATCCAGTCACCTGTGCTGGAAACCTGAAAGTCATTTTTGACACCTTATTCTCAACCTTAGATAAATGAATTTTCAAATACTGTGCATCAGTTCAGTTCAGTCACTCAGTCATGTCCCACTCTTTGCGACCCCATGAATTGCAGCATGCCAGGCCTCCCTGTCCATTACCAACTCCCAGAGTTTACCCAAACTCATGTCCATTGAGTCAGTGATGCCATCTAACCATCTCATCCTCTGTCGTCCCCTTCTCCTCCTGCCTTCTACTACTACTACTAAGTCACTTCAGTCGTGTCCGACTATGTGT
This sequence comes from Bubalus kerabau, assembly GCF_029407905.1. Lineage (NCBI taxonomy): Eukaryota > Metazoa > Chordata > Mammalia > Artiodactyla > Bovidae > Bubalus > Bubalus kerabau. The sequence goes on from NC_073634.1 coordinate 46,420,663, forward strand.
GACCCCATGGACTGCAGCCTCCCAGGCTTCTCCATCCATGGGATTTTCCAGGCAACAGTACTGGAGTGGGGTGCCATTGCCTTCTCCCCCTCCTGCCTTCAGTCTTTCCCAAAATCAGAGTCTTTTCAAATGAGTCAGCTCTTCGCATCAGGTGGCCAAAATATTGGAGTTTCAGCTTCAACATCAGTCCTTCCAATGAACACCCAGGACTGATTTCCTTTAGGATGGACTGGTTGGATCTCCTTGCAGTCCAAGGGACTCTCAAGAGTCTTCTCCAACACCACAGTTCAAAAGCATCAGAGCTCAGCTTTCTTTATAGTCCAACTCTCACATCCATACATGACCACTAGAAAAACCATAGCCTTGACTAGACGGACCTTTGTTGACAAAGTAAATGTTTCTGCTTTTTAATATGCTGTCTAGGTTGGTCATAACTTTCCTTCCAAGGAGCAAGCGTCTTTTAATTTCATGGCTGCAACCACCATCTGCAGTGATTTTGGAGCCTAGAAAAATAAAGTCTGACACTGTTTCCCCATCTATTTCCCATGAAGTGATGGGACCGGATGCCATGATCTTCGTTTTCTGAAGGTTGAGCTTTAAGCCAACATTTTCACTCTCCTCTTTCACTTTCATCAAGAAGCTCTTTAGTTCTTCTTCACTTTCTGCCATAAGGGTGGTGTCATCTGCATATCTGAGTTTACTGATATTTCTCCCGGCAATCTTGATTCCAGCTTGTGCTTCTTTCAGCCCAGCGTTTCTCATGATGTTGTCTGCATATAAGTTAAATAAGCAGGGTGCTTACATGTATACCTGTGGCGGATTCATTTTGATATTTGGCAAAACTAATACAGTTATGTAAAGTTTAAAAATAAAATAAAATTTAAAAAAAAAAGAAAAAAAAAAAGTTAAATAAGCAGGGTGAAAATATACAGCTTTCACATACTCCTTTTCCTATTTGGAACTAGTCTGTTGTTCCATGTCCAGTTCTAACTGTTGCTTCCTGACCTGCATACAGGTTTCTCAAGAGGCAGGTCAGGTGGTCTGGTATTCCCATCTCTTTCAGAATTTTCCACAGTTTATTGTGATCCACACAGTCAAAGGCTTTGGCATAGTCAATTAAGCAGAAATAGATGGTTTTTTTGGAACTCTCTTGCTTTTTCGATGATCCAGCGAATGTTGGCAATTGAATCTCTGGTTCCTCTGCCTTTTCTTAAACCAGCTTGAACATCTGGAAGTTCATGGTTCACATACTGCTGAAGCCTGGCTTGGAGGATTTTGAGCATTACTTTACTAGCGTGTGAGATGAGTGCAATTGTGCGATAGTTTGAGCATTCTTTGGCATTGCCTTTCTTTGGGATTGGAATGAAAACTGACCTTTTCCAGTCCTGTGGCCACTGCTGAGTCTTCCAAATTTGCTGACATATTGAGTGCAGCTGTGCATGCACGTGTGCTAAGTTGCTTCCGTCATGTCTGACTCTTTGCAACCCCATGGACTGTAGCCCACCAGGCTCCTCTGTACATGGAATTCTCCAGGCAAGAATACTGGGGTGGGTTGCCATTTTCTTCTCCAGGGGATCTTTCTGACCTAGGGATCAAATCCACATCTCTTGGTCTCTTGCATTGGCAGGCGTATTCTTTACCACTGAGCCACGAGGGAATACTTGAACATATATTTTGCTGCTGCTGCTGCTGCTGCTGCTGCGAAGTCGCTTCAGTCGTATCTGACTCTGTGCGACCCCAGAGATGGCAGCACACCAGGCTCTGCCATCCTTGGGATTCTCCAGGCAAGAACACTGGAGTGGGTTGCCATTTCCTTCTCCAGTGCATGAAAGTGAAAAGTGAAAGGGAAGTCGCTCAGTCATGTCCAACTCTTAGCAACTCCATGGACTGCAGCCCACCAGACTTCTCCATCCATGGGATTTTTCCAGGCAAGAGTACTAGGGGTACACAATTCAACCTACAACAACAGTGGACTTGGGCAGAAAGCTCTAGAGGATCTTTGGGTCAAACGTGTCCTCCTTATCATATACTGTAGCATCAGGGATGTTACTGATGAACATCAGATTTGGTGTTCACAGATTTGTCACGTCACACACTCACAGTACCAATGAGTGTGATCTTACTCAGAAATAAAGTTAATGCAAATATATCTAGCTAAGCTGAGATTGTACTGAATTAGGGCATGACTGCTGTCCTTATAAGAAGATAAGAAACAGATACAGAGGGAAGACAGCAACATGAAGATAAAGGTAGATGTGGGGATAGGTGAGGGGAAGGGATAGTTAGGGAGTTTGGGGTCGACATGTACACACTGCTATATTTAAAATGGATAACTCACAAGGACCCACGTATAGCACAGGGAACTCTGCTCAATGTTTCGTGGCAGCCTGGATGGGAGGGGAGTTTGGGGGAGAATGGATACATGTGTATGTATGGCTGAGTCCGCTGTTCACCTGAAACTATCACAACATTGTTAGTCAGCTATACTCCAATATAAAATTAAAAGTTAAAGAAAGATAAAGACAGAGTTTGGATTTTGCTGCCACAAACCAAGGAACACGGGGGGCTACCAGAAACCAGAGGAAGCAAAGTGTCTTCCCTCAGAGCTGCTGGAGAGAACATGGCTCTACAGCAGGGTGATTTCCAGTCCCTGGCCTCTAGAACTGTGAGATAATACATTCCACTGTCTTAAGCTACCCAGTTTCTGGTTTTTGTTAAGCCCTAGCAAACCAAGGAAATGGCACCCTGCTCCAGTACTCTTGCCTGGAAAATCCCATGGGCGGAGGAGCCTGGTAGGCTGCAGTCCATGGGGTCGTGAAGAGTCAGACACGACTGAGCGACTTGACTTTGGCTTTTCACTTTCATGCATTGGAGAAGGAGATGGCAACCCACTCCAGTGTTCTTGCTTGGAGAATCCCAGGGACAGGGGAGCCTGGTGGGCTGCTGTCTGTGGGATCACACAGAGTTGGACATGACTGAAGTGACTTAGCAGCAGCAGCAGCAAACCAATAAATCAGCCTTTAGAACTTAGTCCTCTAGAGCAAGTGTTGGTACATAGCCCCTGATTATCTTTATTTGGCCCACAAGCTGAGAACTTTTATTTTCAGAAGAACATTTGCAATTGATTTGAGGATAGGGAACATTAACCTTGAATCTCAATTAAGTGAAATCTTGTCTCCTAAAAAAGAATTCCATTTTTCTCATCAGTATATCTGTACTACAAAAAATATACTCAATTGAAGTGAAGTGAAGTGAAAGTTGCTCATTCGTGTCTGACTCTTTGTGACCCCATGAACTATACAGTTCTTAGAATTCTCCAGGCCAGAATACTGGAGTGGGTAGCCTTTCCTTTCTCCAGGGGATCTGCCAAACCCAGAGATTGAACCCAGGTCTCCTGCACTGCGGGTGGATTGTTTACCAGCTAAGCCACAAGGAAAGCCCATGAATACTGGAGTGGGTAGCCTATCCCTTCTCCAGCATAAATTATTATTGTATTTTTAATGTTACCATTTTGAAATGTGCAGAAGTTTGTTTTCTCGCTTATTATGTGAATACCTACCTAATATTTATGGTTGTGCTTCCTGGCCTTCAAAGCCTAAAATATTTTCCATCTGGCCTTTTACAGAAAAAGTGTTGTTAAACTCTGTCCTAGAGGAATCTCAGGTGTTGTGTTCTCATTTAGCCAAGGAAATTTCTAAGCATCAGTGAAAACATTTTAATTATGATAAATAGGATTGATTTTTATCTGTTTTCATTTTACAATAAACTATTTCCCTTGTTACTTTCTTTATAACAGCTTTATTGAGATATAATTCACATATCATATAATTCACCCACCTGAAGTATATAGTTCAGTGGTTTTTAGTATGTTCACAATTTTGCCATCATCCCCACAATCAATTTCAGAATGTTTTCAGTTCAGTTCAGTTCAGTCGCTCAGTCGTGTCCAACTCCTTGCGACCCCATGAATCGCAGCACGCCAGGCCTCCCTGTCCATCACCAACTCCCGGAGTTCACTCAGACTCATGCCCATCGAGTCAGTGATGCCATCCAGCCATCTCATCCTCTGTCATCCCCTTTTCCTCCTGCCCCCAGTCCCTCACAGCATCAGAGTCTTTTCCAATGAGTCAACTCTTCGCATGAGGTGGCCAAAGTACTGGAGTTTCAGCTTCAGCATCATTCCCTCCAAAGAAATCCCAGGGCTGATCTCCTTCAGAATAGACTGGTTGGATCTCCTTGTAGTCCAAGGGACTCTCAAGAGTCTTCTCCAACACCACAGTTCAAAAGCATCAATTCTCGGCACTCAGCCTTCTTCACAGTCCAACTCTCACATCCATACATGACCACAGGAAAAACCATAGCCTTGACTAGACAGACCTTTGTTGGCAAACTAATGTCTCTGCTTTTGAATATACTATCTAGGTTGGTCATAACTTTTCTTCCAAGGCATAAGCATTTTTTAATTTCATGGCGGCAGTCACCATCTGCAGTGATTTTGGAGCCTAGAAAAATAAAGTCTGACACTGTTTCCACTGTTTCCCCATCTATTTCCCATGAAGTGATGGGACCAGATGCCATGATCTTCATTTTCTGAATGTTGAGCTTTCAGCCAACTTTTTCACTCTCCACTTTCACTTTCATCAAGAGGCTTTTTAGTTCCTCTTCACTTTCTGCCATAAGGGTGGTGTCATCTGCATATCTAAGGTTATTGATATTTCTCCTGGCAATCTTGATTCCAGCTTGTGTTTCTTCCAGTCCAGTGTTTCTCATGATGTACTTCAGTGGCCCATACAGAAATTTCATACTCATTGGACCCATTAGCAGTTAGTCCCCATGTCACACAAGCCCAGACTCTCCAGCCCTAGACAAACATTCACCTACTTTCTGGGGGCTTCCCTGGTGGTCCACTGGCTAAGACTCTGGGCTCCCAATGCAAAGCAGGGTGTGATCCTGGCTGGGGAACTGGATCCCACATGCTGCAACTAAGAGTTTACTTGCTGCAATGAAAGATCCCACATGCTGCAGCTAAGACCCAGAGCAGCCAAACAAATAAATAAAAATAAATATATAGTTAAAAAATCTACTTTTCTGTGTCTATGGATCTGTCTATTCTGGACATTTCATACAGATTGTCTATGTTACTTTTCTAAATTTGCTTTGGTTATATTAATTTTTTAATTCATTTTATTTCAATCCTTTAAGAACAAGAAGAATTAAAACTAGATGTGTGAGCCATAAAAAGTTTTTATTTCTCTGACATCCATCTTTCCCATCCTGGTATTTAGCTCACACATATGGTCCCACTGGCTACATATCCCATGTAGACTAAAAATGTCCTGGATTTCCCTTACAGAAACATTACATGACTGAATGTCCTGAGGTCAGAAAGTTGGAACTTGGTACACAGGGATCCTAAACCTCCCAGCTTGTAGCTTTTTGAGTTGCTAAATTGTGACATGTGAGGAATCACCCCATATATCTGTCATAGTTTATTGGTAATATGAATCTCTGCAATAGGAAGGAACAGTGGTAAAAATTACTTACACAAATTGCCTTTGAGAAATACAACTAATCTTTAAATATTTCATATTAACTAAAGTGAAGCTCTTTCAGAGTCAAGATTTTTTTTTTAATATTATTTGGTCTCACCAATGAATTATTTGCCTTAATTATGGGGAACAGATCCTCTGCCTGGAAACTGGCAGTTCTCTTTGCTTGTTACAGTAATTAGCTATAATGACTTCTAATGGTCCTAGGGTTCTTCCCTTACTTATTAAAGAGCCATAGTATTTAAATCACCTCCTCTATTGTTCTGAATATCTATTGCTGCATGATGAACCACCCCAAAGCTCATTGGCTTAAAATGACAACAATCATTTTATTATCTCTTGTGGTTTCCGTGAGTCAAGAATTCAGGAAGAGCTCCACTGGGTGGTTCTGTCTTTAGGATCTCTCATGCAGTTGAAGTCATTCAGGGGCAGGAACTCAAAGAACAAATATTCGCAGAGTTGGGATGGCCGGGCATCTCTCTCCATGTCAGAAGGCCTCTTCATGTGGTCTGTCTGCATGAGTTCGCTTGTGCTTCCTCACAGAATGGTGGTCTCAGGGTGGCAAAACTTCTTACAAGTTCATAGTTCTAATGCAGGGCCCAGGAAACCAGGTAGACTCTGTACCACTTTCTATGACCTGCCCTGGGAGGTCACATATCACTTCTGCCACAGTTTACTGGTCAACTGGTCACTAAGGTTTGGCCTGGATTCAAAGAGAGGGGCCACAGAATTCACTCTTTATGGGAGGTCAAAGAATTTGCAGAAATGTCTTTCAGGCTGCCATTATCTATGCAGAAGACATTTTTTTGGTTTATACAATAGATACTCCAGCAAGAGACATTATTTCTCTCTTCCTCTTGCTTCCTCGTGACTTTCATTTTTTTTCCTTCTTTCACAATCCCCTTAAAATGTTTACAAATGAAAGATTTCAGCTCCATATATTTTGCTTGGTACTTCTGCGTTCTGTAGACAGATTAATTCTTGCACCAGGCCCAAATATTTCCGGATGTTCTGTTCTACTCTGTCTACTTCCTGTTTGGTTGACTTTTATTTCCTGTACTCTTTGTTGAAGTTGTAAACTTCCATTTTGGCCTAGGCACTGTGTTCTATTTCTGAATCTGCCAGTGGTCTTGAGCAACAGTATGCATACAGCAACTGCAAGTATAACACAGGAAGTGAAAATTAAAGTACTATGTCTTAATATTAATAGAATTAAATATCCACTTTAAGGAAATATATATTGTAGTGGAGACCGTTTTCCAGGAGCTCAGACCTTAAAAGAGTCCGTTCACCTTCTCTGAAGTGAACTGTTCTGAGCCATTGGTCACATGCCTAACTGAAATTCTTCCTTTTAGGGACAGTTCTATAGCTCTTAAATTGTTTGGGGCTGTGGGCAACAGGAACCTCAACTCAACTGGCTTAAACCATAAGAGAATATTTTTATAACAAGGGATCTGATGGTTCCAGCTAACTGCGTCATCAAAAACTCAGATTCCCACTAAATCTTTCGGCTGTGTAACATCTTCAGTATGTCAGCTTTATTTTTAACTTATGCTCTTAAAATGGCTTCTCTGGTTCACTTGTCACTCTCAGACACAGCAAAGTCCAGTGAATTCCTAGGTGTCTCTTTTTATTATGAATGAACAAAAAATCATTCCAGAATCTCTCTAGCAAATTTCCCATCCTGCTACATTGCTGTCTATGTATGTCTATGTATCATGTATGTCTACATACATGTCTATGTATCATTTGCCCATTCCTAAAGCAGTCTCTGGAGATGGAAATGGCAACCCACTCCAGTGTTCTTGCCTGGAGAATCCCAGCGATGGGGGAGCCTGGTGGGCTGCCATCTATGGGGTCGCACAGAGTTGGACGCGACTGAAGCGACTTAGCAGCGGCAGCAGCAAAGCAGTCTCTGGCTCAGGAATGGTATTACCATGATTGGCTTCAAGATGCACTTGGCATTTGTAGCATGGCAAATTACCCAAACAAAATCAAGATTCTGCTAAAAAGAGGGAAGAGAAGAAAGGATAATAGATGGGGAACCTTCTACTATTTGGATTTAATGTAATACAAAGTAAGACATTCTCCTCCCCGTGGGGTTCCTAGATCATTGAATAGCACCACAATTGATACAGTGGCTCAAAGCAGAAACCTGCAGCTCTTTTTACCTATGTTTCCCAGTTGTCTATCCCCCCAAAGCTACTGCCTTAATTCAAGCACTCATTTTCTTTCCCTGCAATTGTTACAATTATTTTCCTTACTATACACCTGCCTCTAGTCTTCCACTTCCTCTAATCCATCTTCCACTTTGTTGAGCGGGTGAGCTTTCTCTCATGAATTATCAGGGTATTCTCACTGAAACTCAAATGCTAAAAATGGAGTGAGATGCCACTTTCACTGTCTACTTCCTCTACATGTGTTGGTGAAATATGTTTTTGTGGCTGCAGGTGTATGAAAGAGTTCTTGTCTCATGTTCAAGAGACAAGAGGAGATGGGATGGCATTTGTTGCTATCATCAGCCTAATGATGGTTTGGAGTTACTATAGAGGGGTTATGTGCTCAGTTGCTTCAGTCGTGTCCAACTCTTCACAACACTGTGGACTGTGTCCTCGTCCATGGGATTCTCCAGGCAAGAATACTGGAGTGGGTTTCCATGTTCTCCTCCAGGGGATCCTCTTAACCCAGGGATCAAACCCTTATCTCCTGCATTGCAGGTAGATTCTTTACCACTAAGCCACTGGGAAAGTCCCATAGGAGGGGTTAGAGCCAAAAGATAAAGATACTGCAGTCATGGCAGATTATGTGAGACTTCTGGCACAAGCAGTCCTTTTTGAGGCCTAGGTGACAAAGTGTGACACAGTGTTGGACAGAAGGGAAGGTCATCTGAGCTCAGCAAAGTAGGAGAGAATATCTCATAATCTATTGTTCTCTGTCCCTCCTATTTCTGTGATATTATCAAAAGTCTAAGGCAACATGGATGGACCTAGAGATTATCAAACTAAGTGAAGCAGTCAGAAAGAGAAAGACAAATACCATACGATACCACTTATATGTTGAATCTAAAATATGGCCTATCTGTGAAACCGAAACAAACTCACAGACATAAAGAACAGATTTGTGGTTACTAAGGGGGAGAAGGGATGGGGGAGGGAAAGATTGGGAGTTTGGGGTTAGCAGGTGCAAACTATTACATTAGAATGGATGGACAAGGTCCTAACGTATAGCACAGAGAACTATATTCAATATCCTGGGATAAACCATAATGGAAAAGAATATAGGAAAGAATGTATATACACACATAACTGAGTTACTCTGCTATACAGCAGAAATTAATGCAACACTGTAAATCAACTACACTTAAATTAAAAAAAAGTCTAATACAAGATTTCCCCAGTAGTCTAGTGGTTAAGACTCTGTGCTTCTACTGCAGGAGGGACAGGTTCGATCCCTGGTCAGGAAAGTTCCACATGCCATGTGGGGCAGCCAAAAAAGAAAAAAAAAACAGTCTAAGGCAAAAATCATATTAAAAATATATCCAGTAATCCGAATGAAAATTTTAATATTGATCTGTAACATTAGTTAAGTACTAAATAAAAATGTGTATATGTTTACCATAAAAATGAAAAAGTTTCATCTGGAATATTCAAAATTAGGTTTAATATAGTTTGAGACTCATTAGAGATTTTGATAGTTATCTGTAAATATTAGATGAAATAGTAAAGTAATAATAATTTTTTCTTCAATCTCTTTTGTTAACAAAATATAAATTTTTCATATGTAATAATTTAAAAAGCCCAACCTTCCGCTTATAATTTCCTATTTTTCCAACTTTCCCATTCCTTGGTCACACAAAATCTGTTTCTTATCCTCAATAAGACCTACAAACCTTGCAACTATTCCCAGTTTGCTAGGACATCCATTCTTAAGCCAGCTTCCTTCCTTAAAGAGCTTAGTATGAAAACTATGTAGCAACACAATTTAATGTGGATGGTATAATTACCAAGTGAAAAAAAAGGCTACCAAATTTTATATATGCATAATATTCACAGTTGAAGCTGTATACAATAGGTAATAAAACTTATCGAGGATACACTCCAAACCATTACTCTTTTTTTCCCAGGGCTGGAGGTGAAGTTACTTTCAACTGATTCTCATTTTCTCTGAAAATGAAGAAAGAAATCAAAGCCTGCATATGGAAAAGTCCTGCAAGGAAACACATATACTCATACAAGCACACAGGTGATACTTGTGTTAATCAGGTAGATTTATAGGCCTTCTTTCCTACAACTTTCATTGTATAAACATATATATATTTTTGGCTGCACTGCATGCCATGTGGGATCTTAGCTCCCCACCAGGGATCAAACGCATTCCCCCTGCAGTGGAAATGCAGTCTCAACCCCTGGACCACTGGAGAGTCCCTTATATGTATATTTTTGATGGACTATTAAAATAAATTAATTAAAAGTTTAATAAAAACTTAAGGGCTTTGCATATTATTGAAGAATTTGTTAACTTGTTGACTCAACTTGCTTCTATGATATTAATTGGAGATTTTGGTATCTGTCTTAATTTCATTGTTATTATGTCTCTCTGCTTCCCTTGTGGCCCAGTGTAAGAATCCACCCCAATGAAGGAGATGCAGGTTCAATCCTCCGGTCAGGAAGATCTCCTGGAGAAGGAAATGGCAACCCACTCCAGTATTCTTGCCTAGAAAATTCCATCAACAGAAGAGCCTAGAGGGCTACAGTCCATGGGGTCATAAAAGAGTCGGACATGACTTAGCACTAAACAACAAGTGCCTCTCTGCAGGCGTGGTTACTTACAACTTCTGGGAGGGAGAGTTGTAGCCTTGTGTATGCATGTGTTTGTTTTGCTCTTTTTTAATAGTATCTAGCGGAGAAGGCAATGGCACCCCACTCCAGTACTCTTGCCTGGAAAATCCCATGGATGGAGGAGCCTGGTAGGCTGCAGTCCATGGGGTCGCTAAGAATTGGACACGACTGAGCGACTTCACTTTCACTTTTCACTTTCATGCATTGGAGAAGGAGATGGCAACCCACTCCAGTGTTCTTGCCTGGAGAATCCCAGGGAAGGGGGAGCCTGGTGGGCTGCTGTCTATGGGGTCGCACAGAGTCGGACACGACTGAAGTGACTTAGCCCAGCAGCAGTGGTAATAAATTGTTACTCATAGCAATACTGGAGTGATGCAATGTATAACAATTATATTTCATTAGATATTTACTGAACATCTGAATACTCAGGGCACTCAGTAGGAATAAACCACCACTGTAGGAATAAACAATGACTATGACAGTCAATGCCTTTAACAAAAAAGTTCAAGTACTGATTTTAACTTTTCCCATAGTGTTCAGTTGAGAACTTTTGGGGAAATAGCATGAGGGACTTATTTTTTTTTAATTGAGGGACAGTTGATATACAATATTACATAATGAGAGTCTTAAAAGATACAGAGCCTGTGAATACTAAATACTTCCTATGTTGGCATTTTTACTGATAAGATTATGGCTGTGAGGTAACTATCAAATATTTTTATATTGTTTCCTATCTTAGATCATATTTGGAAATGTAATGTGACGTGGAAAAAAGATCCAAATTATGAGTTTGGAGGTCTAGTTTCAAGCTCCAGCTCAGCAAAATAGCTGTATTATATGGGCATAGCACTAAAATTTTCTGTGCCTCAGTTTTTTCATGTGTAAAATGAGAATGTGAACTAAATGTTCTACAGGATTCCTTCCAACCTTAAAATTTAACTATCCTCTGTTGAGACAAATCAGAAACATCATATGACTTTAAGGTGCAAATGACTTTAGTACCAGTTCTGAAAAATGCTAACTCTAAATCTGTGAAAGTAATTATTGGATCACAAGCTTGTGGAACAACAGCTATTATCACTACTTTTACAGAAACCTAGTATACGGCATCATGCTTCCAAGCAGTGCTATACACATAAAGCTAGCATATATAGAACTATCAGGCCTACACAATATAAAGATTAAAAAGAGAGAGAGATTTGACAAATGAATGTTTTGTGACTGCTTTTGAGAGTTTTCAGATACTAAGATATCAATTCTCTGGGTGTTCACAAGCCTCACATTTCAGTTCCTCAAATGAAAATAGGTGAGTGGGGCAAGTTTCATCAGGGCTAGAGGTTCTTATTTTAGGGACTGGTGGTGGATATGAGGGAAAACAGGCAGCCGATCTGGGTTTGCTGCCACACTCCAAACGATCTATGCAGTTTTGAAGTTAATCTATGTATTTCTGTTTTCCTGGTAAATTCAGGAAATTCTTGCTGCATCAGCAGTTTTCCAGATGAGAAATCTAGGCCTTTTCTCTGACTCCTGGTTCTTCTTAATACTGTATGTCTAGTTGGTCACCAAGGCTAATCACTTCTCTTTGTAATCTCTCTCGTTTTCCTTCCTCTTGTTTTTTACTTCATTTCCACACTCAGTATTCTGGTCTGTTTCAGGCTCATATTTGTTTGACTGCAATAACTACTTAGGTGGAGGCTTTAAATGCTACCAGTCTGATTTTCCTGAGATATGGCCCCCATCACAGCACTCTCTAGTTTAAGAATTTGGAATATTTCTCCAATGACAAGGAGACAAAACTAAACTATTTCTCCTGGCATTGTAACCTCTCCATTACCAGGTTTTAACATTATTTCTATTTCCCAATATGTACTCATAATATTAGTTATTGTAATGCTAGCTGCTATAACAAAGAGATTCAAATGCAATGGGTGAGGAAAAGAGATTAATTTCCCAATTTAATGTCTGAGCTCCAGTTCTCAGAACCCATGTAATCATACAGATTCCTTCCATCTTATTTTTAACCTCTAGGACAGCATCCTTAATATTAGAACTAAATCTGGATAACAGGACATCTCATTAGCTTGAGGGAAGGCAAATAAAAAAGAAGTAGGCTCACCATCTGAAAGGCTCTGCCTAGGAATGGGTGGGTATATATTTCTACTCAAGGGAAGCTGGGAGATAGAGTGTAGTTGGGCAATCATATATACCAAGCTATAGTTAACACCAAAAAAGAAGAAAAGTCAGCCAGCACTGTCTACCAGACACCCTCTGCTTCAGTTTTCCTGGTTGCTCCAACGTGTTGGATTTCCTTCTTTCTTTTCTCTCCACGTAGCCAAATGACGTCCACCCTTCTCTTTTCAGTATTGCAGCCATTTTCAAGGAATGCTTCAGTATGCTGAAGAAAGTGGAAATCGATTCCAGGACTCTTCAAAGCTGGTTTGTAGTCCTCATTTTTTATGTTTTTAAAAAAAATTTTTATGATTACATTTTATGTTTTTTCCCTTACTTTGGTCTTTTATAATGTCTTAATTTATGGACATGGATTTAGGAGATCTCAAACAGTGCCCACATAGAAAGCAGGTTAACAGGGGAGGAGCAGTGATGAGATACAGTGAAATCCACTCCTAAGAACTGATTCCGGCTATTACAACTATATGTCCTGACTACTAGTACTTGAATTGGGACTATTGTAGTCTTGATAAAGCTTAATTTCTTGTAAAATAACCCTGTAGCCTAAACTGATGTAAAATATCTGCATAAACTTTGAATAAAAAGGGGTATTGAAGAGAAGCCATGTGGTCATGTTCATCTGGGGCTTCCCTGGAAGTCCAGTGGTTAAGACTTCATCGTCCAATGAAGGGGGAGTGGGTTTGAGTCCTGATTGAGGAGCTAACATCCCACATGCCTCTCAGCCAAAAAACAAAACAAAACATAAAACAGAAGCAATATTGTTTCTTCAATAAGTTTAATAAAGACTTTAAAAATGGTCTACATTAAAAAAAATTGTTAAAAACTGAAAAAATAAAAAAATTTTCTAAGGAAGAGATGCATTGAATCTGATGAACAGGATCATTCTGGTTATTCAGTTCAGTTCAGTTCAGTCACTCAGTCGTGTCCAACTCTTTGCGACCCCATGAATCGCAGCACACCAGGCCTCCCTGTCCATCACCAACTCCCAGAGTTCATTCAGACTCACGTCCATCGAGTCGGTGATGCCATCCAGCCATCTCATCCTCTGTCGTTCCCTTCTCCTCCTGCCCCCAATCCCTCCCAGCATCAGAATCTTTTCCAATGAGTCAACTCTTCACATGAGGTGGCCAAAGTGCTGGAGTTTCAGCTTTAGCATCATTCCTTCCAAAGAAATCCCAGGGCTGATCTCCTTCAGAATGGACTGGTTGGATCTCCTTGCAGTCCAAAGGACTCTCAAGAGTCTTCTCCAACACCACAATTCAAAAGCATCAATTCTTCAGCGCTCAGCTTTCTTCACAGTCCAACTCTCACATCCATACATGAGCACTGGAAAAACCATAGCCTTGACTAGACGGACCTTTGTTGGCAAAGTAATGTCTCTGCTTTTCAATATGCTATTGAGGTTGGTCATAACTTTCCTTCCAAGGAGTAAGCGTCTTTTAATTTCATGGCTGCAGTCACCATCTGCAGTGATTTTGGAGCCTAGAAAAATAAAGTCTGACACTGTTTCCCCATCTATTTCCCATGAAGTGATGGGACCAGAGGCCATGATCTTCGTTTTCTGAATGTTGAGTTTTAAGCCAACTTTTTCACTCTCCTCTTTCACTTTCATCAAGAGGCTTTTTAGTTCCTCTTCCCTTTCTGCCATAAGGGTGGTGTCATCTGCATATCTGAGGTTATTGATATTTCTCCTGGCAATCTTGATTCCAGCTTGTGCTTCTTCCAGCCTGGTTTTTAGAGCAGTGTAAAAATAACTGTTTATGCATGTTAAAGTATTGAGAGAGACATGTACTATTGTCTACAATTCAAATCCAAGGTTTGTGTTGTTTGCAAAGCCAGGGCCCTTAGTTAAGTATTGAACAGTGATAATTCAACAGACTTTTTTTCACAGCCTCCATTAAATATTATTTATGATTCTCTCACTTGTAGGGTAATCAATTCAAAATATAGATTTCAGGACCCTTCTCCTACCCACTGAACCAGAATTTCTGGGAGTGGAACCAAAACATATGTATTCCCAAGAAGTGATTCTTCTGACCACCAAAATTCAAGAACCAGTGTTCCAAACCATTGGGGATATTCTGGAACTCTATGACCAAATAGTCCATAACAACATAGGAATACCTCTGAGATTTACTGCAGGGGTAGTCAGGAATGCTAGACGCTAGATTCTCTGCAAAGGACAGTCTAGCATGGCCAAGAATTGTCTCCCATCTTCATGACCTTCCTATGTTTCACCAAAAATTTACATTCATATACATGAAAAGTCTATTTATAATACAAGCCTAGATCACAATTCCATTTTACATATGAACTTCCCAGTAATGCAAGTATAGTTGTTCCTCAGTATGCAAAAGTGATTGGTTCTAGGACCCTTCTCCCCATATCAAATATTCTCAGATGCCCAAGTCTCTTACATAAAATGGCATAGTATTTGCATAAAACCTATAGCAATCCTCCCTATATACTTTAAATCATCTCTAAATTACTAATAATACTCAATACAATGGAAATGCCATGCAAATAGTTGCTAGTGCACAGCATATTCAAGTTTTGCTTTTTTGAGCTTTCGGAAATATTTTCTCCAAATTATTTTCAAATTGTTTCAAATTAGTTGAAACTGTAGATATGGAACCCATGGATACAGAGGGCTGATTGTACTGTATAAATCAAGAGATGATTATTTTATGAGAAAAATTTTTTAAAAGTTAAAAAATTGCAACTGTGACAGCCTACTAATACAACACATCAGTATCAGGCTGCATTTGTAGCCTGTGATTCTATGTATCAGTACAAACATTTAAAATCTTCATTATGGTCTTTTAATGTACTCATGCCCAAACATTTACATATCAAAGTCAATATTATTTTTCATAAATGGCTTCCTATTTTGCCTTGATATTGCTATTATGGCATTATTTTTGTTTGAAAACATACATGTAAGGTAGATTATATGTAAGACTTTCATTTTGGGGTAGTAAAGGGGATGTTACAAATATTTGCTATAAAACAGTGAACACTGATCTGGGTGGGCAGAAAGGCATTACTCTTGATACTAAAGAACATGGCTTAAACATTTTAAATCTTGTGGAAAGAAAAAAAAAAGACACTTGTCATTAAACTGAATAGATATAACAAAGTTTTATAATAAGATTCATTGTAGGCTCAGAAGAGCTATCCAAATGTAAGGCTATCAGCTCAGTTCAGTTGCTCAGTCGTGTTCGACTATTTGCCATCCCATGAATCGTAGCATGCCAGGCCTCCCTGTCCATCCATCATCAACACCACACACTAAAGCCCAGATGTGGTAGCATGTTCAATAACCACACCAGGGCGGAGAAACAAAGGTGCTGATCTCTAGACAAGATAATTCATTCAACAAATATTGAACATCTGCTATGTGACAGCCATCTGGAATAAGAGGCCTGCTTTCAAGGATTTTATTGGAGAAGGCAATGGCAACCCACTTCAGTACTCTTGCCTGGAAAATCCCATGGATGGCAGAGCCTGGTAGGCTGCAGTCCATGGGGTCGCTAAGAGTCGGACACGACCCAGCGACTTCACTTTCGCTTTTCACTTTCACGCCTTGGAGAAGGAAATGGCAACCCACTCCAGTGTTCTTGGCTGGAGAATCCCAGGGACAGGGGAGCCTGGTGGGCTGCCATCTATGGGGTCGCACAGAGTCGGTCACGACTGAAGCAACTTAGCAGCAGCAGCAGCAGCAAGGGAGCCAGGCCAGGTGGCGCTAGTGGTGAAGAACCACCTTGCCAATGCAAGAGACATAAGAGATGTGGGTTTGATCCCAGGATAGGGGAAGATCCCCTGAAAAAGGGCATGGCAACCCACTCCAGTATTATTGCCTAGAGAATCCCATGGACAGGAGCCTGGCGGGCTACGGTCCACATGGCCACAAAGAGTCAGACACAACTGAAGTGACTTAGCCCACACGCATGGGAGCCAGGCACAGGACCTGTACTTCGGTGCGGTAAAATGAATGGTAGATGATTTGCTGGCTACTATGTTGCCCAGAGTAGAAACAGCCCATCTGACCAGAGGAATCTGTAATGGCTTCCTGTATAGATCTTAAAGGATGAGGAGAAATGAACCAAGCAAAGAAGTGAAGGGTTGGGGGTGGGGGCAGGAATGAACCAAGTGAAGAAAGGCGGAGGGCGCCGGGGCGGGAGGAGATAGAAACTGGGAGATAGCGGCCCTTACTTTAAGTGTTGGCTGGAATAAACAGTAATTTCTTTTGGCAACCTTCAGTTTCCTTAAGTTGAAAACCTATGGGAGCTGAAGTTGTCATCTTAGGGTTGCGGCCTTGAGCTATCAGAAACTTTGCTAGAGTTTACTCAAGTCTCTTAGCAAGAGAGAGTTGACAACATTACTTGTGCTGAGAACCTTCAGTTGTTAAAGGTCAAGGATGAGGCCGAGTTGACAAGAGGGCTCAGAGGAGCCTGACAAGAGTTTGGTCAAGGAGAGAGTCGTTGTCACTCATCCCCAGATCAAGATATGGGATGTTTCCAGCAACTCAAAAGGCTCCTTCAGGGCCACTTCTCATCAATTTCTACCCTCAAAGACACCTAGTATTTTGCCCTCTATTATAATAATTATTTTTTAATCTGTTTTTGAACTTGTTATAGATGGATTCATATAGTATATACTCTATTGTATGTGACTTTTTCACTTATAAGACTCACCCATATTATGTGGCAATAGTATATTCTTTTTCATAATTGGGGATAAATCTGTTATGAATATATTACAGTTTATCCATTCTGCTGCTGATAAATATTTGAGTTGTTTTCCTATTGTTGGATAATACAAATAAAGGTGACTTAAATATTCTTATCTGTCTTTTGGTAGATACAGACATTTATTTCTGTTTGGAATACATCCAAGATTAATACTGCTGGATCATTAAGTATTTGAAAAAGTTGACTTAAAACTCAACATTCAGAAAACTAAGATCATGGCATCTGGTCCCATCACTTCATGGCAAATAGATGGGCAAACACTGAAATAGTGGCAGATTTTATTTTTTTGGGTTCCAAAATCACTGCAGATGGTGACTGCAGCCATGAAAGTAAAAGACACTTTCTCCTTGAAAGAAAAGCTATGACCAACCTAGATAGAATATTAGAAAGCAGAAATATTACTTTGCTAACAAAGATCCATTTAGCCAAAGCCATGATTTTTCCAGCAGTCATGTATAGATGTGAGTTGGACTATAAAGAAAGCCGAGCACCGAAGAGTTGATGCTTTTGAACTGTGGCATTGGAGAACTCTTGAGAGTCCCTTGGACTGCAAGGAGATCCCACCAGTCCATCCTAAAGGAAATCAGTCCTGAATGTTCACAGGAAGGACTGATGCTGAAGCTCAAACTCCAATACGTTGGCCACTTGATGTGAGGAACTGACTCATTAGAAAAGACTCTGATGCTGGGAAAGATTGAAGGCAGGAGGAGAATGGGACAACAGAGCATTAGATGGTTGGATGGCATCATCGACTCAATGGATGATAAGTCTGAGCAAGCTCCGGGAGTTGGTGATGGACAGGGAAGCCTGGCATGCTGCAGTCCATAGGGTCACAAACAGTTGGACATGACTGAGTGACTGAACTGAACTACTGCCAGTTTTCCCAGGTTGTTGTACAAATTTATATTTGAACAAAAATTTTTATGAGAATCCCATTTGTTCTGTCTCTCCACCAACACTTGGTATTGTCCTTTTAATTTTAGTCATTCTGATAATGATGGCTCTAAGATTAATGAATGGCCTTAAAGCACAAGAGTGGTGTGGTCTGATGTGCATTTGTCCAGAGGATTCAAGCAGCAATGGGTTTGAATATGACTGAAAGACTTTCAAATGGGACCAAGATATAGACAGGCAAATAGAGATTTTAGTAGTTCAGGTGAGATATGATGAAGATTTGAACAGAACAATGTCAGTTAAGATGGAAAAACAATGGATTCATATTGGACTGGTAAAATCAGCAGGACTTGATGATCCTACATTGTGGGTTAGGTGGAGGACAGTTAGAGAGTCAAAGATGGCTCCTAACTTTCTAACTTGTGTCTGGGTAGATGGTAGTACAAAAAATATGGGAATAAGGGTAAACTTCAAGAGAAGATGTTGTGTTGATTGAATCCCGGATGTCTATGAGTCTCCTAATAAATAATCAGATATACAGGCCTGAAACCCATGAAAAAAATCTAGGCTGTATATATGGTCCTGGTACAATAGGTAACATCATGGGAATGGGTGACACTCCCAGGGAGTATGTATGTATGTGTGAGCTCAGAGGTACTTGGCATCCCTCCTTCATATTTCCATTCAGATTAAAATTTTCCTAGTTCTTTGTCTTCTTTTTCAGAAAGAAACCCATTGATATACCTGGGTTAACAACCACATATGAAATACTGTGTACTACTCTGACATTACATTTATGACCACCAATTTCAACTGGTCATTCAGTATAGCCAGACACATATATGTTCCACTTTCACACTGCATTTTAAACTTCTCCTCTTCCTTGTCGCCCTCCACTCTCAGCTGAACATAACCTCATACCTTACACAAGACTAAAAAAAAAAAAAAGGAATGCGACTGACTACTTCATCTCCATACCATCAGGTCTACCAGGTTCTGCCTTCCTTCCTGTTACCACAGAGGAAGTGTCTGCATTCCAATCTGTGGCCAACCCTATAACCTGTGCTCTAGATTTCACCCTTTCTCCCATCCTCATGCCTCCCTTCCTCTCAATCACTGCCAATTTCTCCTTCACTAGTGAGTCAGTCTCATCTTTTACAAACATGATTTAATTGCACCCTCTCTAAACAAAACAAGAGTTCAGTACCAGAGACTGATAGTCATTACTCATGTTCAATATCTTCCCTACTTCCAGGGCACATAGCTAAATTCCATTTCTCAAATTATATTTCTCAGCCCCCTTGTGGAGGCCATATGGAAAGTAGATAAGAAGTAATGTATTTCACTTTCAGGTCTGGCCCATAAAAACCTCCCATTTGTGATTCTCTACCCTCTTTCCTTTTCCAAGGTGATTTTGAAAGCCACATGTTGGTGCTACAAGATAAAAGGAATTTATGCTCCTGGATTACTTCCAGAAGAAAGCCACTCAATTTATAATGGACTGTGACTCAGCGATAAATAACCTTCTGTTAACTTGTTGACAGGGAGGTGGGAGTTATAGCCCTTAGCCTAATACAACCCCACATCCCCCTCCAGCTAGTGCTCCATTTCTGTTTTCATTAACAGCCTTCAAAGCATTCTATATACTCATCGTTTCCATCATTTCTCTTCTCAACCTCCTCCATTTCCACTTTCATTCCCACCATTCCATAGACACGGTTCTCATCAGGGTCATTAATGACCTTCATGTTGCCAAAGGCAATCATTTCTTTATTTTCATCTTTTGCAGTCTCAGCATTATTTAACACAACTGACCACTTCCATTCTTTTTGAAGCAGTCTCTTGGTCTTCCTCCTAATTCACTGGCAGTGGCTTCTTTTCTATTCACCTTTTGGGGCTCTTTTTCTTTTTTTTTTTTTCTCTATGTTCTTTCTTTCTCTCTTTTTAGTGAAGTGTTGCTGACTCACACACCTTATTTCTAACTCTGACCTCTCCCCTTAGACTAGTTCTACATATATCCAAATACCTACTCCAGATGTCTAATAGGTATCTGTAACTTAACACGTCTAAAACACAACTCCTGGTTTTCCCTTTTAGAGCTTTTTTCTCACCAGCCTCCTTTTTACCTGGTTTTTCAGACCAAAAATGTGAGTTATCTTTGATTCCTTTTTCTTCCCTTCCACTTGCATCCAATCTATCAGCAAGTCCTTTAGGCTCTTACTGAATATTCACCCAAATCTTACTGAATATGACCCCTTTTCACCATCTCCTCTGCTGGAACACTAATCCAAACCACTTTTACTTTTCCTGTAGACCACTGCAATAGCCTCTCTGCTGCTCTACCTTCACTCTTGCCCCTGGTTATACTACAGTGCCCCTAACAGTTTAAAACATCCTACAGAGTAAACCTCTCAAAACGTAATCATAAATCAACCTTGTGCTTAAAACTCTCCATATGTTCCTCTGGGCAGCTGGAATAAAATTCATCCTCCTTACCATGACCCTGCTTATCTCTTCAGCATCGTTCAGTTTGGTCTGGTCCCACTGGCCTCTAAGTCCCTCAAATTAACGCTTTCCTGTCCCAAGGACTTCATACTTGGTTCCACCGACTGGAAGGCCCTTTCCCTGAATCTTTCTGTGGATGTCTCTTGTTCTTCAGGACTTGGCTCAAATAGCACCTCTTCAGAGTATGCCTCTCCCTCTCAGTCACTTTCTATCCATTACCTTATTTTCTTTACAGCAATAAAGAAATAAAATAGTTTAATTATAGTATTTGAGATGATCTTACATGTTAAAATGCTTGATGTCTTTTATGTGAAATATAGCTGCATGAAGGCAGAGATTTTTGTCTTTATCTTTTTTTAACTGAGGAATAGTTGATTATCTTGTTATTAGTGTTTGTGCCACAATCTAAAGAGCACCTGGCACAGAGTAGATATTTGCTGGACTGAATAAATAGTATCAACAACTGCAAGCCCTTGAAGAAAAATACCACGTGCTGGTCACTGGGCTTCCCTGGTGGCTCAGTGATAAAGAATCTGCCTGCCACTGCAGGAGATGCAGGCTCAATCCCTAGGTCGGGAAGTTGCCCTGAAGAAAGAAATGGCAGCCTATTCCAGTATTCTTGCCTGGGAAATACCATGGACAGAGGAGCCTGGCAGGCTACATATAGTCCATGAGGTGCAAAAGAGCCGGACACCACTTAGGAACTAAAAAACAATTCATTATAACCTCCCCCCCCCAACTAGCTACCCATCATCTTTACAGTAATACACTATTTTTTCCCAGGATAAGCCCTAACAAAAATAAAACTACTATTCACATTTATTGTTGTTTTTAGTCCATCCATTACCTTGTCTTGTAATCTTCCTTTTTTTCTAATTAAATTTATCCCACACAAGTGAAATAGTTTCACTTTTCAGATGTGGGCTGGATCTTTGATAAAAGGGTTCAGCAAGTTTTTAAAAAATATTTATTTATTTATTTGGTTGCACTGGGTCTTAGTTGCAGCACGTGAATTGTGACCTGTGGGATCTAGTTCCCTGACCAGGGATGGAACTTGGGCCCCCTGCAAAGGGAGCGCAGAGTCATAGTTACAGGACCACCAGAGAAGTCCTGGCAAGTTTTTAAAATAGTGAAAGAGTTTTCAAAAAAGCCTTTTAAGGGTGGCATAATATAAACCTATGGCTTACTCATGTGACAAATACAAATAGCTCTGGAAATAAATACAAACATGCATTCCTATTAGTGAGGAGGTTTAAATAAGTTAAGTCTTTGGAAAATAAAAATAAAACGAATTCAAAATTGTGTAGTGTTACTAAATCTCCTAAGATCTAGCTTGTGATTTCACAGGTGGGAGTGGTTTTAGAACTCTGGGGTCCTGTACCTGGGGAGAGATTTTCTGTCTGGCTCCGAACTCTCTGCAGTCCATTGGGTCGCTAAGAGTCTGACACGACTGAGCGACTTCACTTTTACTTTTCACTTTCATGCACTGGAGAAGGAAATGGCAACCCACTCCAGTGTTCTTGCCTGGAGAATCCCAGGGACAGCGGAGACTGGTGGGCTGCCATCTATGGGGTTGCACAGAGTCGGACAGGACTGAAGCGACTTAGCAGCCGAACTCTCTGTAAGCAAACATTATTGTGTTCTATTAAGAAGCACCTAAAGTCAATCAGTTTCTGGAGGTGAAATATAAGAAAATACATGCAAAATACTTTCCATTCCTCTTTTGTCTCTCATCCTCCTAATGGATTCTTAAACGTTTATGCTTAGTTCATTCACATAGCCCTGACATTTGTGGTGGTACGGGTAAATACAAGTCTAAAATGATTACACTGAAAAATCTGCCTAGTGCCAAAAAGAACAGGAAACATTTTCCCCTCTATTTTCATTTAGCAATGCTTTTAGAAAAAAAAGAAACTGTAAACAAATTCTGTACACCTTTAAAAAAACCAAATAAGCTTCTTGCCGGTTTTGCACCCCCTTAAGATCTTTCTTGGGGGCCTTGGAGCTATCTCTTTGAAATCTGAACATCAAGGAAGGTGGGGCCTCAGCTACCTATCTCTGGGAGTTTTAGCTCCAAGATGTAATTCCTATTATTTTCCCTTGGGAGAAAGACAACAGGTATTGTAATTGATTGCATCTATCTGATGATATAAACGAGAGAGATTTCCTTTTTCTCTTTGCGGTCTCTTAAGTGCATCACAATATGGTTTAAGGCTTATGCTAATTATAAAACTGTTTCATTGTTTTCTATATTTTGTGGAAACGATGCTTTGCGGGGGGAGGTGACAGGAGAGTTTATTTTTAATTATTTCCCAACTGAGGCCTCCAGTTTGGGCATTTGTATGGCTGATAGCTCCCATTGCCCCTCCATAGTTATTTTAAACGGTAAAGGAAAATGGAAAGAGCACGGAGTTCTGGAGTCCGAAACCTTGAGTTTAAAACTGTTCTTTTTTACTAGCATTCTGATGTACAGGCAAGTTACTTCTCTGAACCCTGATTGCCTCATCTATAAAATGAGGATAATAATACATTATAAATGGGGTAACTAAACTGACACATACAAAATTCTTTACACAGGAAGGAAACAAAAGTTATCCTAGATTCCGATGCTACACGTTCGTCCTCCTTTCCTCGTGAATCTGTCAAATCCCAATGGGGTGTCCACTTCATTAACTTGGAGCACTGAGTAACGAGGAAACGAACTCACACTGCGGACCTTACGAGTTTGAAAAGTTTTTTAGTTTGTCAAGTACGTTAACAGAGCCCTCACAAATGAGATGTTGCAAAGGGATATCAGGGGGTCCCCGTATACAAATACCTGAATTACAGGCTCACCGAGGCCGCGGCAGCTTCCGCACTTCCCCTCGAGGGCGCTCCGGGACGCCCGCGCTGCGCCGCTCGCCGGTCCGGGGGCGAAGATTTGCATGTGCGACAGAGGGAAGAGGGGGAACCACCCAACGAAAACCCCGGCCGTCGTTCCCCTAGCCTGGGAGGGCTGGCCCCACTTCGCCGCCCGGCCCGCCCCCAAGTGCTCGCGGGCGGGCGGCCGGCCCTTCTCGACGTCACCGCACCCTCCCACCCCCTCCTGAACTTTAAGCCACGCGCCCAAGAACATCCTGGAGGAGGGGGATTTCTCGGGGGCCGGCGGCTTTCGCACGCTCGGGGCCGTCACTCCCCGGCTCCCAGCGTTCCCTACGCTCCCGGAGAGCCAGCTTGCCCGACCGGTTCCCGAGCCCACCCGGGCTTCAGGAGAGGGGTGGGTGGGCGGGGCATGGGCGGGACAGGGCCCGGCAGCGGTGGGCGGACGCACGCGCGCAGGTCGCAGGACGCTCCGCCCCCGCCCCCGCCCCGGGGTAGCGGAGGTGAGGGATCCTACGTCAGTCTCTGGAAGTCCCCCTCCCGCCGGGCTGTCCGCCTCTCTGGCAGACCTGCTCTCTGCTGTTGCTGCGCTCCGCCTCCTGGCTTCTGCCACCTGGACGGGCGACGCCGGGTGACCGGAGCGCGAGGATTAAGCGGGTGGGAAGGTGTGAGCCGCAAACCCAGAGGAGGGCGGAAAGGAGGAGGAGGAGGCCCGGGGGGTGGTCAGGGGGACTGGGGATCCCGCCAGCAGAGGTCCCTGGGCGGCCCGACTGACTGACGGGCTGAGTGACTGTAGCTGCCTCCGGTCCGGACGCTCGGAGCGGGGCGGCACAGTGAGCGCAGCCATGGCCTCAGGTGAGTGTTGCCGGCCGCGGGCTACCGACGGCCGGGCGTGGGCAGGGTCCCGGACGGCGGGGAGGGAAGGAGTGAGTCCGAGGGTCTAACTGCTCAGGGTTTCGGGGGCCCAGTTTTGGTTATTTCTCATTCTGTTTTTAAAATCGCCTCTGGCAAGTTTGTCAGCCTTTTAAAAGTGACCTGGTTCAGGGTTTGCGTGCGAAATCTAAGTCACGCTCTGTAATTTGATGCCATTGTAATAGCCGGAACCTTAGACCTTCCTAAAGACTTGGATTTTGGATTAAGGAAGTAATAAGAATCTAAATAAAGGAGGACGAATACTTTTAAATTGATTGAAGTTGAAATGGTGGTTTTTCGTTTTAGAATAGGAATGAGGAACCTTCCGGCCTCAGGAGAGCTCTATCTTTTTTTTAAGTTCAGTTTCATCAGTTGCCAAGAGGTGATTGCAGTTGTGCTGACAGTTGGACAAATGAGACGCGCCTTTAAAAATCACCAGTGGTATTTTAACAGGTCTTAAGTGGAAATGTTGCTTCAACAAGTGGATCATTTTTACTGTAAAGTGCGTACTTTTAAATTTATGGAGCAGAAATCGAGTTTTGCTTTCTTTTGTTGGAAGGAAGGTGAAAAGAGGATTTTTAGGATCCCCGTGCTTTAAAGTAACGGGTGAGAATGAAAACTCGGTCACTTACATGAATACTTATTTATAGTCAGTAGATGCGGGGATCTCTTGCTATACCTAGAAGCTGCTTAAAGGATACGGGAGGGAGCCTCCCATCCAGCCGTGGTTAGGTTTGCCTGCAACTTAAGTGTTACTATATCAAGTAGACTGCTTTGGAGCGGGACCTTCACTGGAGTCTGTCACGGTTCTTGGAGGCACCTTCCCCGCAGAGGGAGCAAGCGTGAGCAGAGGCAGGGAGGCCTAAAAATGTGAATTAACGCTGTGCCAGAGGCTGAAGACAATAACAGGAGGCTGAAGAAGGAGGCTTGTTTATGTTTGACCTGCATCCTCCCAGCACCCTGGTTCAGTGACCCACAGTAGAAGACTGATGACTACCAGAGAAGAGGAAGTAGAAAGCATAAAGGACTTTTTTTTTAAAGGGTTGAGCAGAACAAAGCCATAGCTACTGCTTTAGGCCAAAAAGGAAATTGGGGTGGTTCACATGACATTTGATTTCAGTTTGTCTGTGGTTTTCATGTGAGAATACAAATGTAGTTTAAAATATTTCAACTTTCTCTTTAGCCACTTCAGTGACCCTAAACTTTCAGATAATCTTGTAAATTGATAAATTCAGACCATGTTGAGATTAAAAGTGCAAAGTTGATTGAAACACTTGGTTAATTTATTGACTATCAGAAAGATTTTGTATGAAAGTTAAAGAATGGTTAGCATAATAAAGTAAAAAGAAAAATCAGCCTTCTGGTAATTTAACCAGACTTTGTTGATACATGGTGTGAATGTAACACTTGTAATCCATTCAAAAGAGAGAAAAAAAGAATTAGCCATTTATGGACTATTGTAAGACCCACATCATTTAAAAATGTGGTACAATTTAGACTTGTTTAATGACATTTGTTTTTGTCTTATTGTGAGGACTGATTTCCTAAATTGATGGGGGAAAATTTTAAAGGGTAATTATCACCCTCCCCTTTTCTGGAATTATATTAAAATGACACTATTTAAAATGTAACAAGTTATTTAAATTGTAATTCAGTTGTTTGAAAACTACTAAGGAAAAATCTGGGTGTACTTTCCTTAATCATTTGTAAAAACCTTAGAGAAAAAGATTCACAAAATTATAAGCTCCCATCCTGTTTTGAAACAGTAATTTAAGCAAATGAGTAACTGAAAAAACCTTTTGCTTTGTTAGTTTACCATTGTCTAGTTTATAGTTTGTAGAAAAGAGTATAAAAACCTCAGAAAGTATTTTTATTGATTGATTACCAAGCATTTAAGACTGTTTGTCCATTTCTCACCGGATGTTATATGTAAATAGGTGTCTAGTTGAATATATGATCTGTAGAATATGACAGTAACATCATAATCTCATAAATAAAATTATATAAGTATTATGAATAACCGGGACTATATGTTTGATTCTAAATTTTGTTCAGTTAAATTGTCATATTTAGGATTTCACAGCTTGTGTTCTATTAAGCTGTCTTGATTACTTTTTTAAAAAAAATTACACCTTGATTCCAGTCTTTTGACACTATTAATTAGGACAGGCATTAAAAAAAAGTTCTCAATCCCATCCAAGGTATACATAAGCAGTCATTACTCTTGGATATTTATGATTCTAATCTGTTTAAGGTAAATAAAATTAGCTATTTTTTGGTCTGAATTTAAAGCTTCTTATTCCAGTAGAAGGTGCAAATGTTTTGTGTGCTTTGTTTACTAATAAATAGTACTGTCTTTGGTAAAATATGTATTATAATTTAGATAACTTATTTTTATTTACAGTTTAAAAATTATTATTTTTTAAATTGGAATATAGTTGATTTATAGTATTGTTTTAGTTTCACGTGTACAGCATAGTGACTGTTTTTTTTTTTTGCAGATTATATTCCATTATATGTTGTTACAAGATACTGGATATAATTCCCTGTGCTGTACAGTAAATCCTTGTGGCTTATCTATTTTATATATAGTGTATTCAGTTTTCTTTAGTATCGTTCTGCTACATCATGTAATAGGAAGTACATGAAGAAATTGTATTTGCAGACCCACTGCTTATCACCTTTGTAGTGTAAATTTCAAGAGAACCCTTTTGAGTAAGGAGGAAAAATCAGTGTAAGACACAATCTTTGATGATAAAACTGGATGCTGAAATTGATGGGTAAAGAAAATGCTTTTTTTTTTGCATAAAAAACTAAACACATAAACACGAAGGCTGCTTCAGAAGTGCAGTACGTGAAAATGTCAAGATAACAGTATTATAAAGGAATTAGGGTGATACATGATAGATATAGAGTGAAGGGAATTAGCTAGTGAAATGACTTGGGGGGGGAATCAGAGGAGAGTCATAATTAGGAACACCTGGGGTGTGTGTAGTATCTTTCTTAAATGTAATTTGAGGGACTCAGAATTTCCTTTTTTTCCATCTTTCCCTCAACTGTTTTCTACAAATGATTGTGTTTGTAGGCATACGACCCAAATAATTGCATGGAGTATACGTATGGTAAAAAACTATTTGGTTCATATTTAAATGGGCATCCTATAATTTTTATTTTAAATATAGCAGTCTTAATTGCCCAGATGATTTGGTCCTGCCATATATTTTTAACTTAGTTTCTCTACTTTTTTTCGTCCTGGAAGTTATATTTTTTTCAAGATTTATTCCTCCACTCCATACCCCAACAGTAGTGGATTCTCTAGCAGTAGGATCTCTTTGCCAAATTTTTTTACATCTCTTATTTACTTTATGGTGCATACATCAATCAAGTACTCTTCTGCACATCCCTTATTTGGATTCTTAAAGCCCAGATGAGAGAGTAAATCTGATATATTGGAGTAAACCTGGACTTCAGTCCATGATGGACCTGGGTTGGTTTTTATTCTAGTTCTGCCCCTCTGTGATTTGAAAATGGGTCTAACTATGCAGAGTCTTAATAGGAGCGAATGAGGTAATATATGCCCATAAATATTCGTTTTCTTCTGTAGTGGAGACTCAGAACTCTTCTGTTTTGGGACTCAGAACTCTTCAGAAATAGGTGCTACTAGGCACATTTGGCACTTAATATTGTTTAAATAATCTGACAATTATAGAATTTTATGAAACCTTAAGTTTTCATAAAAATAGACTAAATCAGATGCTAGATAGATAATATATCTTTTAAGAATATGTAAGAATTCCCATTTACTTGTAAACATGTTGAAGTGGTTCCATATGTATTTAAACTAGGGGAGTAGAAGTTGACAGTGATCTTTGGAGGCCATCTCCTTGGTCCACTTAAATGATAGCATTCTGAAGAAAAAAGTAAATAAAAAATTGTTTAGTAAATAAACCACATGTCCTTTTGGTAATTTGACTGATACAACTTACCTACCTATCCTTCGTCTGATTTCCTCTGCACCTTCTGTGTTAGTCTCCTTCTGACCTTATGGGAAGAGGCTTGAGTTTTCTTTGCCCTTTTGTTACTTGGATGTAATGTCATCTATGTAGGAAATGGTCTTTCTAAATTTTTATCGTAATTGGGTAGAAGTGGAAAAAACTCACCTGTGTCTTGAGGTGAAGAAATAGCAGCATAATTCTGTTGGGTTCCTAGGTTTGAGGAAAGAATAATAGGTCTATTCTTTTTCTCCAAAGTGAGTAGAGGTGATATTTGGAAAAGTATATATTGTTACCTCCATTTGCTCCTTTGAGTCTTAAGCAGTCTATTATCCAGTACTTCAGTACTGGATATGCAGTACTAGAGATGCAGTCTCTAGTCAGTTGCTCAAAACTGTGGTGTGTCACATTGGCATGCTGTCTTGTAAGAAATGTTACTGATGGTAGTTATAATAACTAATTTTGTAAAAGGTAAATTTTAAATAAATCAGTGTAATTGAAAGCTGTCTCTGTAATAGTATTTTTTTTTTTCTCTTGCTTGCCTTTGGGTAAACGTTTGAGAGAGGGAGAGAGTTAACAGGTAGTTAGAATTCCTGCGCCTAGTTTATCCATCCCCTGGCTCATCCTTGTGCATGAATTTAGGGATTGCTTCTCTAGATATGTGCCTTGTGGTTTCCACCTCTTTATGTTTTAGGGCAGTGGTTCTTAATCAGGAGTGTGTTCAAATTGCTTGGAAGGATTTTTTCACAAACAGGTCCGGGCTTTAGATTGATTTCTATTTCAGTTCAGCAGATCTCAGGTGTGGTCAGGGTATGTATTTTTTGAAAAAGCTACCTAGATGATTCTGATACATATGAACTCTGTTCTAATAGGATCCAACAAGATGCATTATTTTCTTACACTAAAGTTGCATTTATTTTAGGTCATTTGCTGTATCAGTTACTGTGACTTTATCCCCAGCTATTTTTATGCTTGTTGTTCTGTTAAATTTGATGTCCCTTCCCTCAAGGATCCCAGCTGTCATATTTACTAGTATCATTCATAATTTCTTTTTCTTATAACTTCATATAATTTTGAACTTTAGTTTTATCAACTGTGAAATGGGATAATATTTGCTGTCCTGTTTTTATGAGATTAAAGTTAAGAGGATCAAATGAGAAGTGTCTTAAAATTAAGAGTGTTTTAATTACTGTACTTAACATTTTTTTCACTCTTCAACTAATGCTGGTTCCCAGTGCTACCTGTAAAGTTTTAGTTAATAATCTGCCTGTCTGACAATTGATCATCCATTTTTAACTTTTATTTCAGTAAACTTTACTTTCTTTTTTCTTTTTTTTAATGTACTTTCTTTTTTTAATCTTAAAAAATCAAGTAGTACTCTTTCTTGCCTAAGTGCAAATAAAAACATAAATATATCTTGCAAACATTTTGGCTATATTTCAGATATTATTCTAGTCTGCATTACCATTTTACAGTACTATTAAAAACTTAGGGGTCAATTCCAGCTTTGCATAATATTGTTTAAAGAAAAGTACAGTGATCTACTTGCTTAGAACCAGTTTTGAAGACATTTCTATTGAGATAATCTTAGTAGAGTACTCACTTTCTCTACAATTCCCTAATTTATGTTTTACTGTCTTCTACTCCATAAATGATTGCATTTCACCACTTTTTCTTTTCAGGAAGGATAGCACTTTAAAACAGGATACTGAAGAAGGAAGTCACTGATACACTATACAGAGGCATGATATAAATGATTTATAAGTGGAAAGGTTTTTTAAGTTATAAACATAGGTAAAGAAATTAGAATATGAGTAAATATGAGGAGTATGACAGTATAGTGATTTTAGCACTTACAAACAACTTTTTTCCTAGTCAGTTCAGTTCAGTCGCTCAGTTGTGTCTGACTCTTTGCGACCCTATGGACTGCAGCACGCCAGGCCTCCCTGTCCATCACCAACTCCCAGAGTTTACCCAAACTCATGTCATTGAGTCAGTGATGCCATCAACCATCTCATCCTCTGTCGTCCCCTTCTCCTCCCACCTTCAATCTTTCCCAGCATCAGGGTCTTTTCAAATGAGTCAGCTCCTCACATCAGGTGGCCAGAGCTCTTCACATCAGGATTGGAGTTTCAGCTTCACAATCAGTCCTTCCAATGAACATCCAGAACTGATCTCCTTTAGGATGGACTGGTTGGATCTCCTTGCAGTCCAAGGGACTCTCAAGAGTCTTCTCCAACACCACAGTTCAAAAGCATTGATTCTTCGGTGCTCAGCTTTTTTTGTAGTCCAACTCTCACATCCATACATGACCACTGGAAAAGCCATAGCCTTGACTAAACAGACCTTTGCTGGCAAAGTAATGTCTCTGCTTTTTAATATGCTGTCTAGGTTGGTCATAACTTTCCTTCCAAGGAGCAAGCGTCTTTTAATTTCATGACTGCAATCACCATCTGCAGTGATTTGGGAGCCCCCCAAAATAAAGTCAGCCACTGTTTCCACTGTTTCCCCATCTATTTGCCATGAAGTGATGGGACCTGATGCCATGATCTTAGTTTTCTGAATGTTGAGCTTTAAGCCAACTTTTTCACTCTCCTCTTTCACTTTCATCAAGAGGCTCTTTAGTTCCTCTTCACTTTCTGCCATAAGGGTGGTATCATCTGCATATCTGAGGTTATTCATGTTTCTCCTGGCAGTCTTGATTCCAGCTTGTGCTTCTTCCAGCCCAGTGTTTCTCATGATGTACTCTGCATATATTTTTCCTAGTAGTAGAACCTAATAAGGAAAATCCAAATAATTATTAATATAGTCCTTCATTGTTTGTGTGATTTATAAAAACAAAAAAAGATCTCCAGATTTTCAGTCATTCATTCCACAGATATTTCCTGAATATCTGTGCAAGACACTGATGAGTAAGGCACAATTCCTGCCTTCAGGTAGCTTGAAGAAATAAAACAAATAGCTTTTTTTTTTTTTTTTTAAGAAGAAATAAAACAGTAAGTCTTCCCTCACAGTTATTTGCAATAATTGCCATAAACAAAATGCTCAGTAGTTTAGAGCAGGAGATTATTTCCAGCTAGGGGAATGGAGAATATTACAATAGACTCTGATTGTCAGACTTTTTACCATTAAAGAGCTTCTGCAATAAAAACAAGAGAATTCAGGGGTTTTAAAAGTACTTGATATTATATGATAACTAATATATGTCATTCTTAGTATTCAAACATCTTTTAAAAATGTTTTTTTTAATCTTTCAACTGCTTTTCTGTTCTCTTGTCCACAAACTATTTTCTTAAATGCACTTTCTAGTTTAAGGAAGTTTTGTGTAACCAATGAAAAATATTTGAATGCTCACTTTAAGCCTAGCACTTCTATTCACACTCGTCCCTTTAAAGTTAGCCACTTACCATTAATGATGTCATTCTGTATCAACTTCCCACTAAGACACCTTTAAGTAAGCAGTGGGCAGGGATTTATTTGACCTTTAGTTCAACCACATAGATGATTTAAGATATTACTTAAAAAATACTGTTGAGTATTTTGAACTTCATTTTGAGAGGAGAATGTACTTTCTTTTAAATACTCCTACAAGGATATGCAAGTATGTGAAATATTTGAAACTGAAGTGTGAATTTGATTATTTGAAATATATGAGGATATATATAAGGATGTGAAATTGTTTTGTCTTTTTTAAAATTAATTTTTATTGGAGCATAGTTGATTTACAATGTTGTGTTAGTTTCTCCTGCACAGATACACACACATGTATAAATATATATATATGTACACACACACATATCCACTCTTATGAGATTCTTTTCTCATACAGGCCATTACAGAGTATTGAGTGTGTTCCTTGTGCTATACAGTAGGTTCTTATTAGTTATCTGTTTTATATATAGTACTGTATAGATGTCACTTGCAGTCTCCCGATTTATCCCTCCCAAGGATGTGAAATTGAAATACTCATCTGTATGCCTTACATTTTTCAGTAAAATTGAAATGAGTATTATAAATTTGATTAGCTAAAGTCACTCTTCTCTAGCTCCTTGTGTTTAGAGTAAACAGATAGATAGTAAATTCAAGCACAAAGAATCTAAACCAAACAATAGAATTAAAGATACCGGTAATACTTGACTTAGAAAATATGTAATATGGAGCCATCAATGATAGTTTCTGTTAACCCTAATGTTTGTTTTGTCACCAAGTACTGTCAATTTTGTCTTGTAAATAATCCTTGATTCCTGTTATCACTACCAAATTTCACATATACCCTCATCATCGCCCACATTGCTGTAACAGCCTCTAAACTGATCACCTTGCTTTCTCTTTCTTCAGTCTGTCCACTGCCACCAGAATTCTTACTCTAAAATGTCAATCTGATTATGTGATTCCCCTGCATAAAACCATTAATTGATTTTCTGTCACTCAGAGTAAAATCCCAATCCCTAGATGTACTCAGGTTCTG
This sequence comes from Bubalus kerabau, assembly GCF_029407905.1. Taxonomy (NCBI): domain Eukaryota; kingdom Metazoa; phylum Chordata; class Mammalia; order Artiodactyla; family Bovidae; genus Bubalus; species Bubalus kerabau. The sequence continues at coordinate 46,453,624 of NC_073634.1, forward strand.
GTTTTCTTTCTAAGGGTAGACGTGTGTCTCAGCTCCATTGGGGCTGTCGTTTGATTCTTTAGCTCTTTTTTTCTGTGCCACCACCTTTGAACACCCTCTTCCCTTTCCCTTGAAATGCCTGCCTGCCTTCCTTCCTCCTCCTAACTCCCCACCCAGTATTTCAGTAACTTTTGTTTTCCTTGACATAGGATAGGCTTTCCTAACTCTTTTGCTCTTATTATCATTTTATGCAGAATTTTGTTAGCATAAACAAAATTTTGTTTTGTTCCTTCCTCTATAGTCTAATAATTTGTGTTGTTTGCCACATTGTTCTGTAAGATCCTTAAAAGTAGCAGTTGTTATACTGTCATGGTATCACTATAAATTACTGCTTTCAATAAAGCATCTAGAATAAGAATAGACCATTTATTGAATATTTGTTATATGCCTGACACTTGGTAAGAAACTAACACTTGTTATCCCTGATCTTCACAAAACCTATGTGATAGGTGTTATTGTTATTATGTCCATTTTATAGAGGAGGAAACTGAAGAGATATAATATTTCCAGTGTCTTCAATGTTAGGAAGTGGCTGAGTTGGACTCAAAAGGCCTCTTCCCCATACTACATTGATAAGACCCCCTGTGTTACCTTTCTGAAGATTTGCTTGCATCCTAACAGAGGATAAGTCTTTAGTTAAATAAATGGATATCTAACTGTGGGAATTTAGAAATCACTAAACTGATGGAGGGAGGGGTTTTTTTTGGGGTTGTGGTTTTTGATTTGGGGTTTTTTCATGGAAGACATCTTTATACCCCTGAAATAAAGATACATTGCTAATATCCTACTTGTAAGCACACTAGTGTGCTTTATTTAACTGTCATTTCCATGATTTGGATAATAAGAGGGGATAAAGGTACATATATTTTAGACAACTTTATTGGCATATAACTAATGTACACTGTTTAGAGTATGCAATTTGATAACTTTTGACGTATTTATACAATTTTGAGATCAACACAGTCAAGTAATTAACATGTCTGTTGTCCTCCAAAGTTCCTCATCCACTCCACACCCCTATGCTTAGGCAACCAGTGATCTGCTTTCTTTCATTATAGATTAGTTTACATATTCTGAGTTTTATATAAATGGAATCATAACACATAAAATTATGTGCACTTTTGATTTGACTTCTTTCACTGAGCATATTTAGATACTTATCCACATTGTTGTGTGTGTCAGTAGTTCATTCTAAAGGTATATTTTGAATTACATTCATTATAGAAAGTAAATAATTATTTTCCTCTATAGTGTCTTATACTTTAGAGGGATTGACTGAAAATTCTTCTGAACCTAAGTCCCTTCTGGAAGTTGTTTTGATGTACTATGTGTAAGTCCTTTAAGAGTCCAATGGAGATATAAAAAAAACTTAACATTTCCTTCTGCATTTTTATTTTCAATGAACAGTCTTAGTCCACTGTTAAGCCTAATGTAAAATCAAGCAAAGTCACTTTTGGAATATAATATTGTACTTCTGAAGACTATCTTCTTGACCCTTCTGGGAGAATTTTGGGGGAAAACCCTTCTGCTTGGTCTCATGTAAGTGGGTATCTCTGAAGTGGTTATCACAGAACTTCATGGTAGCATTAGTTACAGATATTAAACGATAAAGTGCTAACCAGTAAATATGATTTGAATGACTTGTGTTTACACAGTAAGGGAGTGCAGTTTGAATGAGAGAGGAGTGTCTTCACCAACCAGTCTTGGATAATTGCATTTCAACCTTGTTATTTAGTAGACAGGGAACATTTTTTAGACTACTGTTTTCTAAAAAACAAAATGGTTAAAATCCATTATTATTTTGATTGTAATCTCACTCTTCCCCCTTTTAAAATTTCCAGGTGGGTTTACCCCATGTATAGAGATAATTGAGCAACCCAGGCAAAGGGGAATGCGTTTTAGATACAAATGTGAAGGGCGATCAGCAGGCAGCATTCCAGGGGAGCACAGCACAGACAACAACAGAACATACCCATCCATCCAGGTAATAGAAGGCTCCTGTGTGTGTATATGTCTCTTAGTTGCTTCATATTTTAGCTATGGCAATTATGTTAAAGATCCAGCTTCTTCACAGTGATCTCCATTAGCTTTTCTTTTTTTCCCCCTCTTTATTCTTCTTAATGAATCCCTAGTGGATAGAATGCTTGGGACATTTCTTAAGTAAAGTATGGACTCTTCATTCCTGCAGATAGTTATACTTGTGTGTTACTCTAAGTGATACCCAGTGGTTAGTGTACATTGGCAGCTTTTGGATGATTATCCCTTTCATGGGACAAAAAGCTAATAAGGAAAAAGCTTTCTCTCCTTCCAGAGGTGAGCAGAATTGTTCTGAAATTTAAAAACATGTATTTGGGAACTGACTTAGAATTCTTCCTGCAGTCACTTGGCTAATCTAAGGGCTATGGATAAAGAAAACGTTTTTGTCTTTTTTTCCTTACCTTTATTGCCTGTCCCTGATACTCTGGGTTGCCTTGACTGATTTGAAATATTGTCACTTTTTAAATACAATGTTTTCATGTTAGCATAAAATTTGAAAGTAATTTGGTAATCCAGAATGACTTTGGTAATATACTGTATTTATAAACTATACTATATTTATATTTGTATTTAAATTTATTCCATTTATAATGATTTTTTTATTCTTTAAATGCCAGTTTAAAACCTTAATGGCAGAGAGCATTTTGAAAAGCATTATTCAGTGTTTCATCAGTAGATTTTAAGCTACTGTTTTATAACTACATTATTTACAAAATTTATTGGACTTTAAGAAAATGCTAAGTTATATAACAAACCAGTAGCAAAATTACATATTGAATTCCAAATTCCAGTCTGTTATCACATTTTTTGTTAGCAATGTAGATTTGAGTTATCTTGTCTTTTTTTTTAATATTAAAATGGGAGAGATGTTACTAAAAAGTAAATAAAACAGTAATCCTTTCCTTTATAAGAGCAATTTTTACCTCATCTCCATAATTCAGCTTATTCTGTATAGTCTCTTGAATATTTCTATGATCTGTATCCTTGCCATTATAACATGTTCTGAACAACTTTGCAGCTTGAGTTCTACATTAGCCTACCTTTCACTTTTTTTTTTGCCTTTTTTTTTCGGCTGCAGTACACTGCTTGCAGGATCTTAGTTCCCCAGCCATGGGTCAAATCTGTGCTCCTTGCAGTGGAAGCTCAGAATCCTAACCACCAGACTGCCAGGGAATTCCCAACCTTATACTCTTAAATTTTTACTTTCTCTTTTATTCATAAAGGCAATAAATACTTTCTGATTACTGTTCAAATTAAGTTTAAATTCAGAGTTAAGGAGTTTAATGCCCTTTTACCTGTGAAGCCACCTGTTTTTACTTAACTGCCTTGCTCCCTTGTATGCTGTTTTTTAATGTTTCCTGCTTTGTGCTTACAAATTTGCTAGCTTCAAAGTAAATATTAACTCCTTCCCACAAGCTCCTCCTTCCTTTCCCATGTTTAACTCTTCTCCTCATTCTCAGTGTTCTGTGTGAAAACTTAATTTTGCAAAACTCAGCTTGATTTATTGCCTGTTATACAGTGAACACTTGGGATATGCTTACTGATTAACAAATATTTTTGTGAAATGAAATGTCATATATTAAGTTACTTAAGTGATCATATTTATGTACTATCATTTCCATTGTGGTTTAAATATATACTTTGAAGGGATGTTATGGTATGGCATGGCAATGGTATGGCAGTGAATATAGCAGCATGGCATTCAGTGACTCAGCATCTTAGAATTTCCTCATCCACTCTGATAATATTTTTGTATACTTTGACTTGTTTTCAAAGGAAAATAAGCAAAATCAGATGATATAACCAGTTGAAATTAGGGCACAAAATGATATACCAAGGGACTGAGAGGTAAATTCTTCCCTACTGGTATTCTCTGGATGTTTCATGCATACTGCAGTTACCAGTCAGTTGTACTTTATCCAGTGCTAACTATATGATGTAAATTGAACTATTGGATATAAATTCTGATACTGATGTAAATTTTATAATTCAGTTCTTGGTGAGACATATTTATGGATCACATATTTAATTTCCGCCCTTTTCAGATTTTGAACTATTATGGAAAAGGAAAAGTGAGAATTACATTAGTAACAAAGAATGATCCATATAAACCTCATCCTCATGATTTAGTAGGAAAAGACTGCAGAGATGGCTACTATGAAGCAGAATTTGGGCAAGAACGCAGACCTTTGTTGTAAGTACACAGTCATGGACATTTTTAGGAATAGTATAAGAATAGGATTCTCCTGTTTCCTATCTATGTACCTTTGTTACTTTTTGGCAGAATAAATAAATTCCTCACTGTACTTCTATTTACTGTAGTATATATTTGCATTCTCTTATCATTTGCGTTAGAAGTACCCTTTCATTTTTTATTAGTAGACACAGCCCATGATGGTAGTAGGAGTACTTCTTTATTGTAACTAAAAGTAAACATAAACTTATTTTATGCTACAGTTTTCTTTCTTAGTTTGAACAATTTATGAAAGGTTTTCTCTAACTTAAAAATTGTCAGATGTGAAAAAATCACCTGGAAAACTGGGATTTTTATTTGAAAAAGCAGTATAAAATTAACATACAACAATAGTTTTAAAGTTTAAAATATGTATATAGTACTTTGTGTGTGAGGCTGTTGGGTTCATTTTCATCCTATTGGTGAAAGTGTAAATAAATAAAATCTTTCTGGTAGGTACTATAATTTCAGCAAAGCCTGAAATTATATGAATGTCTCTTGAACTAGCAATTCTACTTCTAGGAATTTATCTTGAGGAAATAATCTAATTAAGCATGTTCTGAAACTTAGCTGTAATGATGTTCATTGAAGCTTTGTAATGGCAAAAAGTTAGAAGCAATCCGGATTATAAAACAGAGGGAGATTTGTTAAACTGGTACCTCCATGCAGTGTACTCCTATGTAGCCTTAAAAATAACATTGCAAAAATTTCTTTGTATAGAAAGATATTCCCAATATTTAGATAAATAAAAGAAGACTTTACAGTGAACTGTGATAAATAATTTAAAATTTTTTATTTTATATTGGCGTATCATTGATCAACAATGTTGTGTTAGTTTTTCAAAAGTATGTGTGTACATATACATGGTAGTTTAAACACTAAGATGTTGATAGCAGTTTTCTCTGGGTAGGAAGAATTGTGGGGTTTTATGTGGTTCTTTTAACTGATGTTCATTTTATAATTCTTTTTGTAATGAACATGTATTGCTTGTGAGAAAAAAATGAAACTGATTGCAACAGGAAAAGATTAGTAGCCTCCTTAAATACAAGTAGTAACCATTTAGAAAATATACTTTAGTAACAGCACAAAGCATAAACTATCTGGTTACACAAACTTGGCAAGGAATACTTCCTCTTTGTGTTATTTCACCTCCCAATGTTTTACATTGTAGATTACTCACTTATTGAAACATAATTACTCCTTGTTTTCTGATTTAGTGAGAACAGACTCTTTTGTTTTACTTCTTATTTCTCTGGCTCTTCTTTGTCAGCCTTCAGTTCAGTTCAGTTCAGTGGCTCAGTCGTGTCCGACTTTTTGCGACCCTGTGAATCGCAGCACGCCAGGCCTCCCTGTCCATCACCAACTCCTGGAGTTTACCCAAACTCATGTCCATCGAGTCGGTGATGCTATCCAGCCGTCTCATCCTCTGTCGTCCCCTTCTCCTCCTGCCCCCAATCCCTCCCAGCATCAGAGTCTTTTCCAATGAGTCAACTCTTCGCATGAGGTGGCCAAAGTATTGGAGTTTCAGCTTCAGCATCAGTCCTTTCAGTGAACACCCAGGACTGATCTCCTTTAGGTATAGGCAGTTAGATTTTTGGACTACCTTATTTATGTCCATTGATGCCCAATAATGCCTTTAGGGCAGCCATGAAATTAAAAGATGCTTTCTTCTTGGAAGGAAAGTTATGACCAACCTAGATAGCATGTTAAAAAACAGAGACATTACTTTGTCAACAAAGGTCCATCTAGTCAAGGCTATGGTTTTTCCAATGGTCATGTATGAATGTGAGAGTTGGACTATATGAGCACAGAAGAATCAATGCTTTTGAACTGTGGTGTTGGAGAAGACTCTTTAGAGTCCCTTGGACTGCAAGGAGATCCAACCAGTCCATCCTAGGGGAAAAATCGGTCCTGGGTGTTCATTGGAAGAACTGATGTTAAAGCTGAAACTCCCATTATATTGGCCATTTGATGTGAAGAGCTGACTCATTTGAAAAGACCCTGATGTTGGGAAAGATTGAAGGCAGGAGGAAAAGGGGATGACAGAGGATGAGATGGTTAGATGGCATCACTGACTCAATGGTGATGAAAACTGTTGGTGATGGACAGGGAGGCCTGGCGTGCTGCGGTTCATGGGGTCTCAGAGTCGGACTCGACTGAGCGACTGAACTGAAGTAAACTGAACCTTGCCCCTCAATCCAAAATCCTGTTAAGGAGCATACATTGTATTTAGGTGTCATGCTTATTTAGTCTCCTTTAACTTAGAATATTTTCTCAACTTGTGTTGTCTTTCATGACATTAACATTTTTGAAGAATATTATTTGTTTTGAAGAATGTTATTCAATGTGGGTTAGTCTGAATGGTTGCTCATGATTGTGTTCATGTTAACATGAAATATTTTGGATGAGAAATCTACAGAGGTGATGCTGTATTGTTCTCAAAGTAACACTTCAGGAGATGGTGATACTAGTTTTTTTCCCATTGGTGATATTAATTGGCATTCTATTATAAAGAAAAACATATCCATATTCCCCTGCCTCAGTTGAAAAAATACCAGTATAGACTCATGGATTCTTTGACAGATAATTTTGTTTATTTATTTTTGGTTGTGCTGGGTCTTCGTGGTGCACAGGCTTTCTCTGTTTGCAGAGAGCAGGGGCTACTCTAGTTGCGATGTGTGGGCATCTCTTGTTGTGGGGCACAGATTATAGGGTGCCCTGGCTTCAGTAGTTGCAGCTCCCTGGGCTCTGGGGCATGGGCTCAGTAGTTGTGGCACACAGGCTTAGTTGCTCCATGGCATGTGAGATCTTCCCAGGTGAGAGATCTAACCTGTGTCTCCTGCATTGACAGGCAGATTTTGAGCCACCAGGGAAGTCTAGACTCATGGATTCTTATAGTCAATGCATTATAATTGGATGCTAGTCTATTACTAGCATTATTATTCTGATTTTCACATTGACACAAATTTGACCAATGCAAGCCCCTTCAGTGGAGAAGGAAATGGCATCCCACTCCAGTATTCTTGCCTAGAGAATTCCATGGACAGAGGAACCTGGCAGGCTATAGTCCATGGGGTTGCAAAAAATCAAACAGGACTGAGCGACTAACTAACACACACACACAAGTCCCTTCAAACTGTTTACGCCTGCTCTAGGCTGTGAGCTCCATGAGAGGAGGGATTGTATATTCCCATTACTCATCACAGTCCTTGGGACGCAGTAGGAACTCCAAAACTTGTTGAATGACTGTGAATGAATGAATAATTGATTCAGATAATCTCTGTGATCTTGGTTTCCTTATGTCAAAATTTGTGTGAATAGCACTCAAATAGGATTATTCAGATGAAACTATCAAGTAATGTGTAAATATCTTAAAGAGTCCTTTAAACTCTTTTGTCAAAGAAAAAGTGAGAACCAACCTAAGAATCTTTCAAAGAAGTGGAATACTTTTGAAGAGAAATATGGTTTTAGGGTTCAAGAAAGGATTACAAGTTCAAAATTTATTTTTTAATTATTGGAGGCAGAAGAAGGAAGTGTTAAAGATATTTTAGGTGTTAAAAATCACAAGGATGGTAAATATGAAAAGCACGAACAGTAAAACAACAGAGCATAGAGGGGGCACACACGGCAAGTGACCCCCTGTTGCCAAGGGCCATGTGAAGTTTGAGCAAATAGTAATGTTATTATAACCAAGTTTTGCTTCCTTATTCACACCCACCCAATTTTAATGATGTCATGGTTTTTCCATGTGGGAACAAGTATGACTAGTGGTGGTAGGGGAGTTCCCCCCACCATCGTCTGCACTACTCCTATGCAAATTAGTAATATTTGTAGCTGTTGAGAAATTTTCCATAAATGACATTTTGAAACTCTGGTTAAATATTATTGTTAGTTTTAAATATCTGTCTAATGAAAAAATACGTAGTTTGATGCTTTCTTATGATAAACGATTATTATAACTTCATGTGATAAGGCATAAAACATATTCCACTGCTAGTAGTGAAGTCATTTGTAGTCAGAAACCAGATGTCTGTGGAGTGGAGAGGCTGAGGTAAGAGAGGACTAGCAGGCACTGCAGCCAACTGGAGAACCCTGTGTAAATGGGACCGCAAACTTAGCTCCAGGCAGGTGTTTCTGTGCCAGTCTACTGTTGCTTTTAAAATATTCAAGAGAAAGCAGGAATGTTTATATGCAGTTTCCTGATTTTTAAATGTTGGTAGTCTGCACACATTTTGAAAACATGTAGTCAGCATTTTTATGAACTCAGCAAAACTATACATGTAGGTGTCAGCCTGTGGGCAACTTTTTATGACTTTTGCTTTATATTATCAAATGTACAGATTCTATTGATTTGATTATGAATTTTGGAGGGAGGTGAATTTTAGCTTTGTGATGTTGCTTTCCTATTAATCTTTGTCTACTTTGATATATTTGATGCAGGAATGTTAGTAAAATATAACTGTAAAACACTATATATAAAAGTACTATAGTGTATATTACTTTTCTCTTTAACAGTTCTCTTAGAAATATAACCCCATTTTTTATCCTCACATCTTTATCATAGGAATTGGAAATGTATTTCATGCTTTTAATATCTCCATCTGACATAATGATGACTCCTCAATGTTGGATATATGCTTGATTTTTGCAGTATTCTTTAATAAAATCTCATTTATGTGTCCCTGTGTTAGCTCTAAAGAAGTTTGAAAGTTTTGTGTTTCCCTTCTAGTTTTCAAAATTTGGGTATTCGATGTGTGAAAAAAAAAGAAGTAAAAGATGCTGTTATTTCAAGAATAAGGGCAGGAATCAATCCTTTCAATGGTGAGTATGTTTGATTTAATTATTTCTATTATTTGGATATTTAGTTATTTGTGTTAAGTGATTTCTATTTGTATCTTTAACCTGTGTTTTAAAAGCTGTCTTAAGTTCTGTGTTCACTTACATACTTGTCTTACACAGTATCCGAGGAATGAAATATATTTAAAATGCTTCAGTGTTGAAAAAACATTCCTATGCAGACAAGGCTTTGTGAAGAGTGTCATTGTTTTCTGTAATAAAATCTTCTCAAAAATATTCTGATTCTCTTTGAATGTGGCCTTCCTTTTGCCATACCAGCAGACAATTTATACTCCCCTTGCTGAATATTGAATAGGCACTGTGGTTATAAGGTATTGGAATGCATTTAACTCCAGGCATATTCAATGGTGAAGTAGTTTAGAAATAGTAGAGGCCGTGTAAAATATCTACATGGTGTATTTGTTTAGTGGATTTACTAGAAAGTTACTGTGTAGTGGATTTTATTGGGGTGGCACTGCCTGGTGCAGCACCTGGTAACTGTGCCACAATTGCTACCGGATAGGTGAGGGCTGCTGACACCCTGCACCACGGAAGTCTCCTTTGGAAAGTCATCTGCAGTCACTTAAATGTGCATAATTCGGGTATCGAACAGCTATACAATTTTCAAAGAATAGATTTCTTTGTCATATTTAAAATATCCTTATAGTGTTGGTTTATGTTTTTTTTCAGATGTTTAAAAATAAATTTAAGTGATATCATGATAATTTAAAGAATATGCTCATAGATAAGTAGTGTCTTGTGAATTATAAGGTCTATATCTCTTTTCTCTAGATCTTTATTTTTCATACTATTTAGTATGATGCAGAAAGCAAAAGTCCCTTTCAGTATTACTCACTGTAAGAGACTACTGTTAAATTTGATGAAAAATTTTCTAGAATTTCCTTTTTACATGTGTCATGTATTTATATATATTTTTAATATAAATGGAATCATGTTGCACTTCCTAATCTACTATTTCTTTCTTTTCACTCAGGAATATATCTTAAATAACTTTCCATATCAGTACTTATAAATCTATTTTGCTTTTTAACAGTATTCTGTGGCTTAGTTAGGCTTTAATTTGTTGATCTTGTTATCTATTAATAAACATTTAAGTTATTTTCAACTTACTGAAATGCTCAATTGAATATATACTTTGAACTCTTGTGTGATGCTTTTTCCTTATATTGTTTATGTTCCACTTCCTTATTTATAAAATGGAGATAATAAACCTACCTCATAGACTGTTATAAGAATTAAATGAAGTAAAATATGTGAAGCACTTATTATGTACTAGGAACTATTCTAAGTGACATATAAGTACATGTTATTAACACCAAGCCTTGTTCTGGATTGGTAAAAACAAAAAAGAAAAAAAATACTTCAGCAGTGGCCCATCTGCCATTCTGCATTTTCCTTTTTAATACCCTTTCCACTGGAGTTCAAAGGATTTGGGTTTGAATTCCAGCTCTGCCCCTGCTATATACTATGTGACATAGGAAAGTTAAGGAACCAAAGCTTTGGTTTTCTTTGCTGTAAAGCAGTGCTGTAATGATAAAATAAAATAGTGTACATGAGTTACTTAACATTTACTCCTTGACGTACAAATAATACTTAATAACTGGTAGCTATTATTTATAATATACTACATTATGCCTATTTCATACTACGCCTAGACTAGATGGCCTCTTTAATTTAAAAGTTGACCTTTTACTTTAACAATGAATCAGAATTTTAAATGAGCATACTCTTGACCCAGACATTTTCTACTTTTGAAAATTATCCTAAGGAAATAATACCTGGTGGAGCTAGGATTTGAAAACAGTTACCTTGGCTCCCAGGTGCATGGTTTTATCTCAACTATGCTTTATAACTCCCTGCCCCCATTAAAATAATCTTAGAACAATGCTTTAGCATATTACTGTGATTAAAAAGTTCCAGTGGTTCTTTAAATAGGCTAAAAATTAAATGGCCTTAAATTGGAAATTTTCTACATGTAGCTCCAACATCATGTTTCATACCTTCTCTTCCACTGTTAACTCTATTCCAGAAAAACTGCTTTGTTCACTTACCCTGACCAGTTGTCAGTCAACCTTCTCTGTTTTCACCACCATTGGTCTTGATCACCCTCCAGGCAGTTTATACACTCTATATCCAGAAAGATTCTTCTGAAACCAGTATGAATCATTTCAGAATTGTGCTTATTATCCTTCAGTGGCTCCACATCATCTTCACCAGTGACTCTCAATTTGAATGTGCGTAGCACCCCCTTAGTACTTGCTAAAAATGTAGAATCCAGGCCACGTTTTCCCTAATTTGATAGTCTGGTGTGGGGCCTTGAGTGCTGCATTTTAAAAAAACATCTAGATCCATGTTTCTTAACTACAACTCACATTAGGAAATAGATTTTATTTCTCTACTCAATAGATACACACATAGATGAAAAAAAAAGCAATATTGTTACTTCATGTAATATACTGTCTAATCTGTTCCTTTCCATTTTATTTTATTTTATTTTTTTGTAGAAAAACATGTCCAACCCAGTAAATTAATTTTATGACCAGTGACCCTAAACTCTTGGTACATGCAGTACGCCCTCCATCTGTTCTGTTCCGGTCCACTCCATTTCTTTTCTTCTTTTTCTTTTTTTTTTTTTTAAGAAGATGCTCAGTTAACCCACTAAATTATTTTTAGGACTACTGGGTCTCAGAGTACAATTCGAAAATCTCTGCCCTAGACGGTTCTAATGCTGGTGATCCATGGACCACACTGAGGAATTCTGATACACTGGCTAGATTGAGTTTCTCAAGCATGGCATTTAAAGCCCTTCATATTCTGACCCTTGTTTTCCATTCCAGCATCATCTCTAGGTATCATCTTCTGCCTCTGTGTTCTTCTGTTTGCAGTTCCTTTGCATGAAATTCTTTAATCTGTCTGATAAATTCTTTCTGCTCATCCCTCAAATTTAAGGGACACTTCTTTTATGTTTTCTCTGATCTTCTTGGAGCGAAGTATATGTTTCCCCAAAGTGCTATATATATTTCTAACACTGTTTGCTATAAATTTATTTATATGTTTCTCCCTCACTGAATTGTGAGACTCTGAAAGGTAGGAACTGTTCTTCTGTGCATCTCTGGGTACCTAGACCAGTGTCAGATACACAGAAGAAACATAATTAAAATATGTTGACAGAATAAATAAATAACTGAATGAACATGCTTTGTTTGTACTTGTCTACCAAAAATACTCAAATTGCTTTCCTTTGCTTTCCTTATCTGAAATGCCTTTTCAGTTCTCTTGAGCCCAAAGTCCTATCCCCTTAATTATACCATTCACTTAGCAATTGATCACAAAAAGCTTTATAATAACTATTAGGTTGTCTTCTGAGATGATTTCATGCTTATTGTAGACAGAGTCTCTAATGGAACTTATTTATATTTGACTTTGGCACCTAAACAATGTATTTGTGTTACTGTTATATTAGATATTTATCTTTACAGCCAAGTACCTTCAAGCAATGTGTTTTCTCCCTGTATACACTAGGTTACTCATCTTAACTACTTATGCATTCATTCCTTTGACAGATTTTTACTTTATTTTATCCTTTAGTCCCAGGTTGTTCTTGGTGCTCAGGATAAGTCAGTGAATAGAACAGACAGAAATTCCTGCCTTTGAATAACTTATATTCTAGGGAGAGAGACTAGGAGTTAACAATTAAACTTAATAAACAAGTATATAATTTATTGGGAAGCCCAGGTGGCACAGTGGTAAAGAATCTGCCTACCAGTGCAGGAGGTGCAAGAGATAACGGGTTCAGTCCCTGTGTAGGGAAGATCCCCTGGAGTAGGAAATGACAACCCACTCCAATATTCTTGCCTTCAAAGTTTCATGGATAAAGTAGCCTGCTGGGCTACAGGCCTTAGGGTTGTGGAGTCAGACATGATTGAATAGCTGAGTAGCCACACACACATATAATTTATTAGACAGCTAGAAGTACTAAAGGATAAAAACAGCAGTGTAAGGAGCTGGGAATCTGTAGTTAGGGGGGTGGGTTATAAATTTAAATAGAATGGTTAGAGTCACCTCATTCTCTATTCTGATGTGGTTTTTGTAATAGAAATAAATATTCTGTGTTTTTTTGTTTTTCCTAGACTGTTGAAATAAAACCTAAAATGTGCATTTCTAATATTAAGCAAAACATATATTATCTAATCCCCTTGAAAGAACTCAAAACACTAAAAACTAATGGAAGTAATCTGAACTCAGTTGTAGAGTTACCCTTTCTTGGTTGTTTATTCTGTGCTATTTTCAGAATATACCAGTAAATTCTACCACTTGTGTAGGAATTTGCCAAGCTGAACTGACACTTTTTAAAATAGATGTATCACTTAACACAGGAAAATTCTACTGATAAAGAATTACAAGTTAAGTATCTGACTTTGTATTATATATTTATGATATATAGAAACAATGGAATTGGAAATGTTTAGCTGAATGGGATCTACCAATTCTGGTCTATAGACAATCTGATTATGACAGTCCATTTTCTAAAGATCAAGTATGTGAAAATACAAAGACTATTAAAAATTGTTTTTGCTTTGTGTGTATCTAGGATGTTTAAGGTAAGTTCTTTCTTGCCATTAGTTCTTTAAAACAATAGCTCTCTCTTGCAGAAAGGGACATATAATAGTCAAGTAGTATTAAACTTGAGGCTTCATGTAAAATACCAGTTCAAATTATCTAATATGTGCTAAAGTTTAAATTGGATGGAGGAATTTAATTAAGGGCTCTGATAGCAATTTTTAACTGTGTTCATTTAGCTGGCACCAAAAAAAAAAAAAAAAAAAAAAGACTTCATGGGGGGCTCTTACTGCAAAAGCAGGGAAAAAAATTTTATCACTTTCTGGCTATGTATTTAATGACATGTAAGGAATTCTAATATTAATTAAATTAATTAAAAGCCATAAGATTTTTACAATAAAGAATTCGCAATTCTGTTTTATTAGTTACTTTATACTGTTTTTCATGTATAGAGGACACTGAGTTGTTAGGGGAGCACAAAGACTATTTTACAGTTAAGTTTGGGAGGATAATTTTGTATTGGTAGTCTGAAAGGGAATGTAGTTTAAAAAGACAGATAGTCTCTAACATTCTCCTCTCTAAAGTGTGATTAAATACAAGAAAATAAGAGCCTTTCCTCACAACTTAAAGCTTAAAAAGCAAGAAGGAAGAAAAAGCTTTTGTGTACTTTGTTATCCTTTCTTCCTTGCAATCATTTTAGAAAGCCTTCTTTATTACCCTGTGCAGAACTTGGGACACTTCTTTTATGCCTTCAATGTAAAGGCCTATGCCTTGAACATACTCCCATTATAACACTTTTCATGTTATTACATTATATAATTTTAGCTTATATATCTGTTTCTCATCCAGACACTAATCTCACTAAGGGCAGGCACTGTCTTTTCATATCTCTATTTGGCATTTGTTTTAGTGTGTAGCACATAATAAAAACCCAATAAATATGTTGAAAGAGTAAGTAATGAATGGTAGATTGCTGTGACCATTTACCTTTTGCCTGGCACACAAGCACTTAAATGTTAGCTTTTACTGTATTATATCTATACATTTTAAGTAACAGAAATTAAATGAATTATCACTAAACTTTGTTTTTCTTCCTTAAATGAGACATAGCTCTTAAAATTGTTAATCTGTGTACTTTAATCTCTTTTTAAATGAGACATAGCTCTTAAAATTGTTAATCTGTGTACTTTAATCACTTTTTAAATTTTAGTAATATATAGCAATAATTAGAATATTAGAAAAGTCACATCTCTAGAGCTAGTAGGTGTTATAATTGATTTAAAAATTTTAATCCCTATTTTCAGGAGAAATCATGATCATATCTTTTTGATGAAAATAAAATTCTTAGTGCATATACACTGCTCCTAAGTATTTATAAAGATGGCTTAAGGAGAATAATTGTTACCTTGTATTTATCCTTTTGATAAGGTATAAAGAGAAATTTTAAACTAGTTTAAGAGAAATTTAAGAGAATTTAATTAATCTCATGCTTACTTTTGTTAGATTTGCAACTATCATTTTTCACATTGCAGAATTTTTTAAATAAGGCCTTTTGTATTATGCTATGTATGTATTACAAAGACTACAGTAAACATTATCTAAGTGGAGGAAATGGAAGCATTCAGTCTGAAGTTAGGAATGAGAAAAGGATGTGCACTCTTGCTGCTTCTATTCCCACTGTCATGGAGACTGTAACCAGTGCACAGAGATCCAGTCAAAACTGAGGAAATAAAACCAATTATTGGAAGCTATTATTTACAGTGAGAATGCAAAAGGATATAGAAATTATTAATATGTTTATTAATAAAAGGGTGAATGCATATAAAATTAACATACAAAAGTCAGTTGCATTTCCATAGAACAACAGTAAATAATTAAAGGAATTGTCAGAAAATATAAAATACCTAGCAACAGATCTAAGAAATCATGATCAAGATTTCTTTAGAGAAAACTTCAAAATTTTATTATGAGATAATTGTTGTTTTGTTGTTTAGCTACTAAGTCATGTCCGATTCTTTTTGTGACCCCGTGGACTGTAGCCTGCCAGGCTCCTCTGTGCATGGGATTTCCCAGGCAAAAATACTGAAGTGGGTTGCCATTTCCTTCTCCGGAGGATCTTCCCAACCTAGGGATCAAACCCACATCTCCTGCAATGGCAGGTGGATTCTTTACCACTGAGTCACTAGGGAAGCCCATTATGAGAACACCTAGATAGATGGAGAGGTATATCATGTTCTTTATTATCAATAATATAAGATAGTGTTTTTTCCCAAATTGATATATAGGTTCAGTGAAATTCCAAACTCCCAAAAAGAATTTTCAATAAATATGATAATATGATTCTGAACAGGAAAAGGAGGATAATTTATAGAAGAGGAACAGCAATGAGAAACTGACCTTATCAGCTATTAGGACTTATTATGAAGAAATAGTTA
The DNA here is from genome assembly GCF_029407905.1 of Bubalus kerabau. Classification (NCBI taxonomy): domain Eukaryota; kingdom Metazoa; phylum Chordata; class Mammalia; order Artiodactyla; family Bovidae; genus Bubalus; species Bubalus kerabau. Next base: position 46,469,785 of record NC_073634.1, read on the forward strand.
TGAGATATTGGGGTTTATTATGAAGAAGTACTAATTAAGTAGTATTGTGGTAACAATCGGAGAAGGCAATGGCACCCCACTACAGTACTCTTGCCTGGAAAATCCCATGGACAGAGGAGCCTGGTAGGCTGCAGTCCATGAGGTCGCTAAGAGTTGGACATGACTGAGCGACTTCACTTTCACTTTTCACTTTCATGCATTGGAGAAAGAAATGGCAACCCACTCCAGTGTTCTTGCCTGGAGAGTCCCAGGGATGGGGGAGCCTGGTGGGCTGCCATCTATGGGGTCGCACAGAGTCGGACACGACTGAAGCTACTTAGCAGCAGCAGCAGTGGTAACAATAGACTAAATGACCAGTAGAGTAAAACTGAGAGCCCAGAAACAGACTTATGAAAATATGAAACTTCAGCAAATGACAGTGGTAGCATATCAGATCAAGAGAAAGGGAGGAAATATTGATAGCAGATAAATGAAGCTGAGGAAAGTTGGATTCCCTGCCTCTCGCCATATATAAAAATCAGCTTTCAAATGCCTTAGATTTCAGTGTAGATGAATACTTTAAAAATTCTTAGTATAAAAGAAAAATCTAAATATATATATTTATATATATAAACCTCTTAGTATAAAATGTTGGTAGATAGATTTTAGTCCTTGGTTTCTATAAAAAGATAAGACATGAAGTGTTTTCTATAAAACAGTTGATAAATTTGATGACATTTAAAATTTCAGTTTATTGTGTTTTTCAGTTCTATTGAATTTTGCTTGGTTCTTTTTCTATAGTTTCAAGTACTCTGCTGAACTCTCAGTATTATCTTTAACTCCTTAAATATATTAAATATAGTGATTTTAAGTCATGTATCTGAAAACTTAATTATTTGGAATGTTTATAGTCTGTTTCTATATGTTGTTTTTCTTGTCTTAAAAAAAAAATTGCCTTGTCTCTTATGCCAGGACTTCCCTGGTGGCTCAGAGGTAAAGAATCCACCTGCAATGCAGGAGACCTGGGTTCAGTCCCTGAATTGGGGAGATCCCCTGGAGAAGGGAATGGCTACCACTCCAGTATTGTTGCTTGGAGAACCCACGGACAGAGGAGCCTGGCGGGCACAGTCCATGGGATCAAAAAGAGTCAGACATGACTGAGCCACTAACACTTTCACTTTCACGTCTTCTTGTGCCTGCTTATTTAAAATAGAGTACAGTATTCTGGCCTGGAGAATTCCATGGACTGTATAGTCCATGGGGTCACAAAAAATCAGACACGACTAAACAACTTTCACTTTCACCAGTCACCTTATACACAAAAGTTTTGAGGTCTAGGATATAATCTCCCTTCAGAAGGCTTTCTTGTGGTAGGTGGCTAGTCACACTAGAAGTCTGAGATCATCTAAAATTAGTGAATGATTTAGGTTATTTGATGCTGGGCATTTATCCCTGTGAGGTCTTTCCATCCAGTTCACCCTTACTCTGGGTTTAGCTTCTCAAGAGCCCCAGCCAAAACACTGGGCATTTATCAGATTCTCTATCTTTGGCAGACCCTGCACTCCTTTATTTTTCATCTATAGTCTTTTGAAAGCTCATCTCAATTTCTCATCCTCTTAGCTACTTCTAAATTGGCAAGATATACCTGGAAAACAAGAAGCCTCTTATCCTGAACTTACCTCTCTGGGTTTCTTTGATCCTGACTTATAATAAATAAATCTTTATTCCCATTCCTGGTTTGTTAACCAGTTTATTTTTCCTCCATGTACTATTTTTAAAGATTTTAAAGTTTTCTTGAGGTCTCATTTATATACAGTGGGATCCACCCAGATGTATGTAACACCACCATAGTCAAGATGAGAAATATTTCTACTACCTCCACTATTACTACAAAATGTCTTTGTCTACCTCCCAGTCAATTCCCTCTCCCCTCTCTGGCTCCAGTCAGCTCTTTGCTTTCTTTTGTCATCAATTAATCTTTTCTAGAATTTTCATACAAATGAAAGCATGTGGTATATATTTTATATCTGGTTCCTTTTGCTCATGTAATGTTTTTGAGATACATACATGTTTGTGTATATATTCATAGTTCTTTTATATTACATAGCTGTCACAGTTAGTTTATCCATTCACATAGGTTTGTTTTTAAACTTGTCAGAACACTTTTCTAATTTATTTTTGTGTGTATTGATTACTCATCTCAGGAATTGAGAAACAGTCTTAAACTGTAAATTTGTAATGTTTAAAAAAATTATTTTGATGAGGTGGATCTCTCATTGCCTACCTAATTGTGCCAGCAGAGATTGCTGTGGTACAGATGTTTGTAATGTTTGTATCATAACATTTGACCTTTTAGTTGTACAGATATGTTTTTGTAGGCTCTTTGTAGGCTTAAGAATGCTGACAGTGGAATAATTTTTAATATCATGATAGCTACTGAGTATAGTTTACATAAAAACGTCAAAAATACATTATCATTTTTATTATTGCTAACTGTGAGAATAAAGAATTTGGGTTTTAACCGTTTTCAAATTTTGTATTTCAAGTTTCAATGCTTTTTGAAAAATAAAATTGTCATATAATTTAATATATGTATTTCTTGCTTTTTATAAACATGGCTGTTAGTTATAGTTGATTGCTACACCTCATAGTATTCTTTGAAAAGGCAGTTATATTTTCCTTTGGAACTAGATTTATTTTATTTTATTTTTTTTATTTTTTATTATTATTATTTTTTTTAGATTTATTTTAAATAGCAGTTTAACAGACTGTCATTATATTCTGTCATAAAACGTGTTTAAAAAAATTTTTTTTCAGAACTGTAAAATCTTCCTGCTGTGGGTTTTTTGTTGTTGTTTTTTTTTTTTTTTTTGAGGAAAGTTAAGTTTGCACATAAAATTTCTTAAGGAAATTAGCTGATTTAACTCATCTAGTATCCTCTTGGTATTTGATCCCTAAAATATTGATCTAAATTTTAGTAAATATTCCTATGTATGTCATTTTTATGCAACACATATGTAAAATTCTGTAATAGGGTTCAGTTTTTTTAAGAGCATAGGCTCTGGATTCAGTGGCCTGAGTTTGAATTCTTCTCTGCCACTTCTTAGCTGTGAAACATTAGATATGTAATTTCATTTCTTTAAAATCAGTTCCTCATCTGTAAAATGGAGTAATTCTTATGCAGATTTTGGAGATAATTTGCAGAGTCCTTAATGTATGACTGAACTAAATACGTATTTGTTAAATTAGTGAATGAATGCCTAATCTCTGTTGTATAAAACCTACAACCATTTTTTGTGAAAATTTGATTTATGCAACTTTGAGGTTCTGCTTTAAATACCAGATAACTGGGATAGTTACTCCCTGACCATGGTCATTACTTATGAATTATGATGGATAGTGAAATATATGATGAAAAGCATAAAAGGCTGGCTTGAGATTGTGTACCATTGTATTTTTGTTAGTACAGATTTAGATGCTCCTTACTAAAGGTTATTGGCTGTATTGGGCAGGGAGGAGGACTTAACAGGGCTTTAGTTCTATGTGACTATTCTATATTCTTATTTTTTTTTAAATGTACTGTTCAGTCCCTGAACAACAGCTGCTTGATATTGAAGATTGTGACCTCAACGTGGTGAGATTATGTTTTCAAGTTTTTCTCCCTGATGAACATGGTAATTTGACAACTGCTCTACCTCCTGTTGTCTCCAACCCAATTTATGACAACCGTAAGTAATTTGTTTTTCTTGTATTTGTAGCCTTGACTTTTTATTTTATTATTTATTTGGCCACTCTGGGTTTTTGTTGCTGCACGGGCTTTTCTCTAGCTGGAGAGAGTGGGGGCTGCTTCTTTGAGGTGCGCAGGCTTCTCTTTGTGGTGACTTCTCTTGTTGTGGAGCACAGGCTCTAGGGCACTGGCTCAGTGGTTGCAGCACTCGGGCTCAGTAGTTGTGGTGCACAGGCTTCATTGCCCTGCATCATGTGGAATCTTCCCAGCCTAGGATCGGACCCACGTCCCCTGAATTGGCAGGCAGATTCCTAACCATTGGACCACCAGGGAAGTCCCAGTGTTAGCTTTTTAAAAAATTTTAAAGTATTTTGGCAATTAAAAAAAAACGAGTATGTTCATTATGGGAAAATTCAAACATTATGGAGTAGATGTTATCTATGTAAAGTAGATAACAAGCAGAGTAAACCTCCTATAATCTCATTCTCCAAAGATATTTCATCAGTTTCTTCTTACTATATATACAACAAATACCTCATCATCATCATCATTCATACCATCTATGTTTTTGGCAACTTTTTGAAAAAATCATCACTGATTTTTTTTTTTTACTTTTTTTTCCCTCTTAGAAACATATCTTGAACCTCTTTCCCTTTCAGGTACCTGATTCTTTTCAGTAGCTGCATATGATATAACTGTATCACACTTTTATAAATCATTAGCTTGGATAAGGAAATGGCAACCCACTCCAGTATTCTTGCCTGGAGAATCCCAGGGACGGGGGAGCCTGGTGGGCTGCTGTCTATGGGGTCGCACAGAGTTGGACACGACTGAAGAGACTTAGCAGCAGCAGCTTGTTACAAGGCATTTGGTTTGTTTCCCTCTCAATTTTTTTTTTTTCTTTAACAAATTGTATTGCATTAAATATATCCTATATGTGCCTATCTTGTGTAGATGTCCCTAGCATAAATTTGTAGAAGTAGAAATGTTGGCAAATGGTAAATTAAAGGATCTGGTTATTTATAGTTTTAAAGATTATGAAATTGCCCTCAAATATTTCTGTGTATGTATACTCTTACATATGTGCCCACCAGTGATGTATGACTATACCAGTTCTACATGCAAAAAGATAGTGGAACATAGAGTTATAAAGGTAAGGTAAATCAGACTGTCCTCATCATGGAGAGCTTTGAATGCCAGGGAATTATTGGAATAATGTTGACCAGATAATAGGAAGTATGAAAACTGCATTGCCATAGGGTTATGGTTATGATTTTATAAGTTCAATCTGATGAGAGTGTATGGGATGGATAGGAAAAATCCCAGTTTACAAGCAGGGAGATTTAATTAGAAGATGTGTTAACGTCTACAATTGAAATCATAAGGCTCTAAATAAACCAAGGCAATACCATTAAGAAAGGAAAGGGATAGATGTGGAAGATTAAGGTATTGAGTGTCCTTTGTTTATACACTAAAGCTTTTATTGCTATCTATCCTGTAAATTGTTTTCCTAAAATTTTCTATCAAAAAGGAATAAAATGTATTACTAAGGTTCAGTTCAATTCAGTCGCTTAGTTGTGTCCAAGGCAATACCATTAAGAAAGGAAAGGGATAGATGTGGAAGATTAAGGTATTGAGTGTCCTTTGTTTATACACTAAAGCTTTTATTGCTATCTATCCTGTAAATTGTTTTCCTAAAATTTTCTATCAAAAAGGAATAAAATGTATTACTAAGGTTCAGTTCAATTCAGTCGCTTAGTTGTGTCTGACTCTTTGCGACCCCATGGACTGCAGCACGCCAGGCCATCCTGTCCATCAGCAGCTCCCAGACTTTACTCAAAGTCATGTCCATTGAGTTGGTGATGCCATCAACCATCTCATCCTCTGTCGTCCCCTTCTCCTCCCACTTTCAATCTTTCTGAGCATCAGGGTCTTTTCCAAGGAATCAGTTTTTCACATCAGGTGGCCAAAGTATTGCAGTTTCAGTTTCAACATCAGTCCTTCCAGTGAATATTCAGGACTGATTTCCTTTAGGATGGACTGGTTAGATCTCCTTGCAGTCCAAGGGACTCTCAAGAGTCTTCTCCAACACCACAGTTCAAAAGCATCAATTCTTCTGTGCTCAGCTTTCTTCATAGTCCAACTCTCACATCTATATATGACTACTGGAAAAACCATAGTGATTTTGAGCATTACTTTGCTAGCATGTGAGATGAGTGCAATTGTGCGGTAGTTTGAGCATTCTTTGGCATTGCCTTTCTTTGGGATTGGAATGAAAACGGACCTTTTCCAGTCCTATGGCCACTGCTGAGTTTTTCAAATTTGCTGGCATATTGAGTGAAGCACTTTTACAGCATCATCTTTTAGGATTTGAAATAGTTCAACTGGAATTCCATCACCTCCACTAGCTTTGTTCATAGTGATGCTTCCTAAGGCCCACTTGACTTCACATTCCAGGATGTCTGGCTCTAGGTGAGTGATCACACCATTGTGATTATCTGGGTCGTGAAGATCTTTTTTTCTATAGTTATGTGTATTCTTGCCACCTCTTCTTAATATCTTCTCCTTCTGTTAGGTCCATACCATTTCTGTCCTTTATTGAGCCCATCTTTTCATGAAATGTTCCCTTGGTATTTCTGATTTTCTTGACGAGATCTCTAGCCTTTCCCATTCTATTGTTTTCCTGTATTTCTTTGCATTGATCACTGAGGAAGGCTTTCTTCTCTCTCCTTGCTATTCTTTGGAACTCTGCATTCAAATGCGTATATCTTTCCTTTTCTCCTTTGCCTTTCACTTCTCTTCTTTTCACAGTTATTTGTAAGGCCTCCTCAGACAACCATTTTTGCCTTTTTGCATTTCTTTTTCTTGGGGATGGTCTTGATCCCTGCCTCCTATACAGTGTCATGAACCTCCGTCCATAGTTCTTCAGGCACTCTAAGAGATCTAATCCTTTGAATCTATTTCTCACTTCCACTGTATAATTGTGAGGGTTTGATTTAGGTCATACCTGAATGGTCTAGTAGTCTTTCCTGTTTTCTTCAATTTAAGTCTGAATTTGGCAATAAGGAGTTCATGATCTGAGCCACAGTCAGCTCCTGGTCTCATTTTTGCTGACTGTATAGAGCTTCTCCATCTTTGGCTGCAAAGAGTATAATCAGTCTGATTTTGGTATTGATCAGCTGGTGATGTCCACGTGTGGAGTCTTGTGTTGTTGGAAGAGGGTGTTTTCTATGACCAGTGCGTTCTCTTGGCAAAACTCTATTAGCCTTTGCCCTGCTTCATTCTGTTCTAAGGTCAAATATGCCTGTTACTCCAGGTGTTTCTTGACTTCCTACTTTTGCATTCTAGTCCTCTATAATGAAAAGGACATCTTTTTTGTATGTTAGTTCTAGAAGGTCTTGTAGGTCTTCATAGAACCATGCAACTTCAGCTTCTCCAGCATTACTGGTTGGGGCATAGACTTAGATTACTGCGATATTGAATGAATTGCCTTGGAAACAAACAGATCATTCTGTCATTTTTGAGATTGCATCCAAGTACTGCATTTCATCCTCTTTTGTTCACTGTGATGGCTCCTCCATTTCTTCTTGCCCACAGTATTAGATATAATGGTCATCTGAGTTAAATTCACCCATTCTAGTCCATTTTAGTTTGCTGATTCCTAAAATGTTGATGTTCACTCTTGCCATCTCCTGTTTCACAACTTCCAATTTGCCTTGATTCATGGACCTAACATTCCAGGCTCCTATGGAGTATTGCTCTTTACAGCATCGGACTTTACTTCCATCACCAGTCACATCCACAGCTGGGTGTTGTTTTTGCTGTGACTCCGTCTCTTCATTCTTTCTGGAGTTATTTCTCTACTGATCTCCAGTAGCATATTGGGCACCTGCCGACCTGGAGAGTTCATCTGTCAGTGTCCTATCTTTTTGCCTTTTCATATTGTTCATGGGGTTCTCAAGGCAAGAATACTGAAGTGGTTTGCTATTTCTTTCTCCAGTGGACCACGTTTTGTCAGAACTCTCCACCATGACCCACCCGTCTTGGGTGGCCCTATACGGTGTGTCTCATAGTTTGATTGCGTTAGACAAGGCTGTTGGTGCAGCACACCTGGGTATGGCATAAACCCTCTTGGAGGAGCTCACCATTAAAACTCCACCATGGAGCCACCAGAACTTACACAGGACTGGGGAAACAGAATCTTGAGGGCACAAACAGAACCTTGTGCACACCAGGACCCAGGAGAAAGGAGCAGTGACCCTACAAGAGATTGACCCAGACTTGCCCCTGAGTGTCCAGAAGTCTCTGGCGAAGGTGTGGGTCAGCGGTGGCATGCTGCAGGGTTGGGGCACTGAGTGTAGCAGTGCGTTCATCGGACCTGTTGAAGGAGGTCCCCATTATCTTCATTGCCTCCACCATAGTTTGGCCCCAAGTGAATAACAGAAAGGGAACACAGCCTCACCCATCAACGGAAAATTGGATTGGAGATTTACTGAGCCTGGCCCTGCCCATCAGAACAGACCCAGTTTCTCCCTCAGTCAGTCTTTCCCATCAGGAAGCTTCCATAAGCCTCTTGTCCTTCTCCATCAGAGGGCAGACAGACTGAAAACCACAGTCACAGAAAACTAACCAGTCTGATCAAATGGACCACAGCCTTGTCTAACTCAATTACTAAGGTAGCAACCCATTAAAAAGAAATCCTTTGTATTTAGGTGCTCCTAATACTGCAGAATTAAGGATTTGTCGTGTAAACAAGAACTGTGGAAGTGTCAAAGGTGGAGATGAAATATTTCTACTCTGTGACAAAGTTCAGAAAGGTATTTTTTGGGGTTTTTTTGTTTGTTTGTTTCATTGAATTCAGAATATATTTTAAATTGATTGGTACATTTTACTTTGTGTTCGAATTATTTGTCTTTGTAATCACTAGACGACATAGAAGTTCGGTTTGTGTTGAATGACTGGGAAGCAAAAGGTGTCTTTTCACAAGCTGATGTACACCGTCAAGTAGCCATTGTTTTCAAGACTCCACCATACTGCAAAGCCATAACAGAACCGGTAACAGTAAAGATGCAGTTGCGGCGACCTTCTGATCAGGAAGTTAGTGAATCTATGGATTTTAGATACCTGCCAGATGAAAAGGGTATGACCTTTTGTGTTAATGTTTTATATGTTTCTTAGTCCTGCTAAGAATATTGTCTTGTAAGATATATTAGAATACAGTCATGTAATTTATTCACAATTTTCTTTTCCTTAAAGTTTTTTGTTGATTTTTGCCTCATCTTTGTGCTCTTTGAATCTCTTTCTTAGGAAAGGAATCTAGAATAATTTCAACATATCTAAACTGTTTATTAGAATTTGTTTTATATTTGAGATTCTGTTTTGGTCCTTATTGTGCCCTCTTGATAGATGGCAAACTTGCCACTCAGAAAGTGGTCTCCATCTTGGTCCTAATCTGCCCTTAGCCCATTAATTGACCATGGGTTAACCTGTAGTTATTATAATAAAACAAGATGAATATTATAAACTATTTTTTACTAAGAGAAAAATGCCCTTTATTACTGACTTGGGACATACTTTGTGACCCCTAGAAATCCATGTTATGTACATTTATTTAAAGCATTTTCTATGTAGGAATAAAACATCTATATATGTGTTAAAGGAGAGGAAGCATACTCATTGATGATTCACACATTTTCCTGATTTCTTTCTAACCAGACACATATGGAAATAAAGCAAAGAAACAAAAAACAAATCTGCTTTTCCACAAACTGTGGCAGGATTGTGGTAAGAATATTTTGGTTTGATTGGTATTTTAAGTAAATTTGGTTTTGGGTTGTTTTTTTTTTTTAATTCAGTTTTTCAAATTTTAACTGGTATACTGTTGTTTTTCAAATTACATTTAATAATGGAAAAAATTTATCACAGGAGTTAATTTTCCTGAAAGACCTAGACCTAGTCCCCTAGGACCAACTGGAGAAGGAAGATTCATCAAAAAAGGTATTTTATGCCCCATAGAGTATTCCTTGTGATCAGAGAGACCAGTGTTTTGCACAATATACTAGAATTCTATTTTTAATAATGAAAACTGAGTCTTTGATTTATTCCATTCCTACATATTTTTTTCATGCTATGAATATTGAATGAATTGATCTCAGCTTCTGAAAGTCCTGTTAGCAACTCTGATTATGTTTTGGGATTTATTGTTTGAGAAATTACATTTCATTCTTATGGTGGTAATTGTACTAATTACAGTATGTCATGAAAGAAATGGTTTAGATCTGGTCAATTACCTATATTTATTTATAAAGTTTTACTAGAACACAGCTCATTTGATTGCATATTGTTTATGGCTCTTTTCTTGTACTATTATTGCTGCAGAGTTAAGAAGTTCCAGTAGAGGCTGCATGGTGCACAAAACCTAAAATATTTACTATCTGGCTTTTTATGGAAAAAAAGTTGCCAATTTCTGGTTTAGATCGTTATCCAGGGTTAATTAGAAGTCTTTTTTTTTCTTTTTAATGTTCTTAAATCAGTGCTTCTTCTTGGTTTAATATGTACAGCAGTCATATAATATGTAATTAAATATACTACTACATTTTTTTATGAAAATTTTATAGAACATTAGTGTGAGTTATATCATAATATGGCTTAGAAATTTATGTAGATTTCTCAATCATCCTTAATGTTTCCTCCATCCCTCCATTTTCTCCTGAAAGAAGAGAATATGAAATGATTTTGAATATTTAGAGGCCCATTAAGTGAAATTCTGACATTTTATCTTTCACGTTTCAAAAATACCTTTATAAGGCCTCAGAAGCTAGATTTCCACATTTAACAGAAATGAAATTTTCTGTGCCAAAATAACTTACCAAATTATTTTATATGCATTTGTAAAACAGTATTATGGAATTCAGTTTTGGACTTATGTAATAATTATCTCCTATTTAACATTTTTATTTGAAGTGTTACATTGATTTCCTTGAAAATTTTTTGAGTGTTTATGTAATTTTAATTTAGAATTTTGTTCATTTCAGTTTTGTAAAAATACATTTCCTTCCCACAGAACCAAACTTGTTTTCTCATGGTGCAGTTTTTCCAGAAACTTCCAGACCTGTTTCAAGTCAAGCAGAATCCTACTATTCCTCCTCTGCGTCCATCTCAAGTACATTGTCACATCCTGCTTCAGCCATGCTACCAATGGGTACTCAGTCTTCTTCAGGCTGGTCATCAATCGCCCACCCCACCTCACGCTCAGTCAATACAAATTCACTGAGTGGTTTTTCAACAGGGACACTTTCCTCTAATTCACAAGTTATCCCACCATTCCTGGAAATGAGTGATCTGAATGCTTCTAATGCTTGCCTTTATAACAATACTAATGACATAGGTAGAATGGAAGCATCATCCGTATCACCAGCTGACTTATATAGTATTTCTGATGCCAGCATGCTGTCTAACTGCCCTGTGAACATGATAACGCCCAGTAATGACAGCATGAGGGAGACCGATAATCCGAGACTTGTGAGCATGAATCTTGAAAATCCTTCCTGTAATTCAGTGTTAGACGCAAGAGACTTGAGACAGCTCCATCAGATGTCTTCTTCCAGTATGTCAACAGTCACCAGTTCTAGTACTACTGCTTTTGCTGCACAGTCAGAGGCATTTGAGGGATCTGACTTTAATTGTGCAGATAACAGTATGATAAATGAGGCAGGACCATCAAACAGTACAAATGCAAACAGTCATGGTTTTGGTCCAAATAGTCAGTATTCAGGTATTGGAGCTATGCAAAATGAACAATTGAGTGATTCTTTTTCGTTTGAATTTTTTTAAGTTAACTTGTAAGATATAAATGGTGATTCAAGAATTAAATCCCATTAAAGGTAACTATTTTGATGCTACCTTTATAAATGTAACATTTTACGTTTCCTTGACTGAGGCTATACCACATTCATAGACCCTTTGACCCTTGAACAACATAGGTTTGAACCTATGGTCTCCTTATACACAGATTTTCTTTACTATGTCACAGGTGGAGCGTAGTTGAATTCATGGATGCAAAACCGTGGAGACAGTGCGCCAACTATACAGTTTTTTTTTTAATTGGAATATAATTGCTTTACAATGTTGTGTTACTCCAGATTTTTCACTGTATGGTGTGTGAGTACCCCAACCCCCATGTTGTTCAGCTGTACTTATAACCAGGTATGTAAGGAGTTCCTGTAACAGGCAATCTTGCCTTGGGAACTTCTTGTTTTGCTTAAACAGAAGAATGATATTTGCTTTTAAGCAAATTTAAGGTAAAACCTGTAATGGCTATGCCATTGGAAAAATTAATTCCTTTATTTTTGGGGACCCCTAAAATAAACCCCAAGGTGACCCCTAAGGGGTTTTCTGAGGATTTTTAGAGTTGCTAAGATTTACATGTAACTCAAACTTCCTTTAAAATGCTGATTGAACAGAATGCAGTAAACTTTCAAGTAAGCTTTCAGGCTATGGGAGTTCTCTACATTTTGTACTGTTTAGATCCATACATTTAAAATTGCTTGACGTTAGCTTTACAGTTGAGTTCAGTCGCTCAGTCGTGTCCAACTCTTTGTGACCCCATGGACTGCAGCACGCCAGGCTTCCCTGTCCCACACCAACTTCTGGAGCTTACTCAAACTCACATCCATCACGTCAGTGATGCCGTCTAACCATCTCATCCTCTTGTCGGCCCTTTCTCTTCCTGCCTTCAATCTTCCCCAGTTTCAGGGTCTTTTCTAATGAGTAAGTTCTTTGCATCAGGTGGCCAATATATGGGAGTTTCAGCTTCAGCATCAGTCCTTCCAATGAACATTCAGGACTGATTTCCTTTAGGATTGACTGAGTTGGATCTCCTTGCAGTCCAAGGGACTCTCAAGAGTCTTCTCCAACACCACAATTCAAAAGCATCAGTTCTTCGGCACTCAGCTTTCTTCATAGTCCAGCTCTCACATCCGTACATGACTGTTGGAAGAACCATAGCTTTGACTAGACAGACCTTTGTTGGCAAAGTAATGTCTCTGCTGTTTAATATGCTGTCTAGGTTGATCATAGCTTTCCTTCCAAGGAGCAAGTGTCTTTTAATTTCATGACCGCAGTCACCATCTTCAGTGATTTTGAAGTCCAAGAAAATAAAGTCTGTCATTGTTTCCCCATCTATTTGCCGTAAATTTGTCCGTAACACTTATCATGATCTGACTTTTGTTTGTTTGTTTATATTTGTTTTCCTATACTAGAATATAAGCTTTGTGAGGGCAAAGTTTTGTGTTTTTGTTGAATCCTGCATTTGTAGAACTGTGTCTGCGTCATATTAAACAGTAAGTATTGAGCATTCAAAGTATTACTAATAGAACTTTGGTTTTTGAAAGAAAGAATAGCTTTAATTATTAAATGTTGATGATTTTTATAGTTCATGTGACATTTCAGTCTGTTTCATGTGACATTCAGTTTATTATATCAGAATCATATATATCAGAATCAATCATTCAGGTTGATGATTAATAACTACTTTGCTTTCAAAACTATTTGCAAGCAAAGTAATTCCAGCGACAAAATGACTGTAGAATTTGGACAGTAATCTTAATTGTGATGCTAAGTAATTTACTAAAGACCTAGTTTATTTTACAACTAGACCCTGCAATTGTTGAGCATATTCCTAGCTAGAAACAATGTCTTTTCATTTATATAGGGGCTTCCCTGGTAGCTCAGCTGGTAAAGAATCTGCCTGCAATGCAGGAGACCCTGGTTTAATTCCTGGGTCGGGAAGATCCCCTGGAGAAGTGCATGGCAACCCACTCCAGTATTCTTGCCTGGAGAATCCCCATGGACAGAGGAGCCTGGTGGGCTACAGTCCATGGGGTCGGAAAAAGTAGGACGTAACTGAATGACTAAGCATAGCACAGTATCCAACCAAACCATAAATTTACTGGAATGATTAAAAACTAGTCAATTTTATCAAAATTAGGAATGTGCAAATGTCATAAAAATTAAAAATCTGGGTTGAGTGATACTAGGAAATGAGAAGGGAGAGCAAGATAAGAGTGTGGGTCAGTATAGTTTGAGAAGCAATAAAGATACCTAACTCACTAATATTTCTGAGTTATGATTTCAGAATGACATACTTTTATTATACAACTGTAAAAATCATAAGCATATACTTTAGTAGAACGTACCAGAAAAAACCTGAAGGCATAATTTCTTTCCTGTTCAAAATATGAACCCAGGATATCTCCAGACAGTAGCTTAGAAATGATGAACTTTTTTTTAAATACAGAATCCTATAGTTTTGTATTAACTTGCACTTATCAGCTTAAACACTGTTAGGATAGCTAAATGGATATTTTAAATTAAACAACCAACTTGTTCTGCAGGTTTTTTCTTGTCTAAGTGGAAGTAAGGTCCTGCTATGTTTGTATTCAGAGTATTTCCAAAGGTTTTTTTATTTTTCAGGTGCTATTTATTGGTCATAAATTTTATTTTATAATTTAAAAAAACTTGCAGCTTCTTTTCTCTAAATGTGGTTATACTTTCATCTGTTCTTCTATCACCCCACTTTCAGTTTTGAGGAAAAAAGGACCTCTTGCTTTGTTAGCTCTTCTTATATAGCAGATCCCTCCTTTTCTCTCCCATCTTGTGTCTGTATCCTCATGTAACACTTAGTGCTTTTCTTGTATCAACACAGTAAATGTTTTCTCTCGCTTAAAAGAGCAAGAATAAACCCTTTTCCCACTGCCGTCATGCTCCCTCCCTTCACGTCCAGCACATCCAGCTGTATGAAGTGCGTTCAGCCTGTTTCCTCACTTCCCAGTCATTCTTTAGCTTGTCAGGCTTTCTCTTTTCTCCTCCTATTTTCTTAGGATATTCTGGGAAGTAACCAGACACCTTCCTTTGTCAAATCTAGTGTCTTCTTACCAGCCCTCACTCCACTCGACCTATTCATAACCTGTCCTCTTGACCATTCCCTCCTAGGGTACTCCTCTCTGAGGTTGACTTTAGTTCCAAAGTCTCGATCCCAGCGCTCGGTTGGTGCTATTTTTTCCCCTGGTTAAGCTCAAGAGCGTCCAGAAGAAAGCTTCAGCTTTCTCTCAAGAACTGGCTGCTCCTGTCACATTCTCGACTTTCATTAATGGCATTACCATGTACCCTGCCACTGAAGATATTTAATAGAAACCTCGGAATCATATTTTATTCTTTTTTGTCCTCACACTGAGAGAGTTATCAAGTCTTTTTGAATCTGCCTTCTAAAAAACTCTCTTGCATTTGTCCCTGCTTCACTCCTGCTTCATTCTTAGTTTAGGCCTTCATTCTTCTTCCCTCACAAGAGTCTTTTCCATTATTGCTCCAGTTAAAAAAGAATTCCCCATACTTCCAATCCAGTATTAAGTAGTTAGCATTCCTTGAAAAACAAACAAACAAAAACCTCTCTCAGGTCACTAGGCCTCCATGCCTTTGACATGTTATCCACTGTGCCTCTGCTCTTCACAGCCATAGCAAATGGCCTTTGAGAGCTGTGTGATGTTTATGTCCTGCGTCCCTAGCCGAGGCTCAGCTTTGCACATGTCCCCACTGCAGACCTCCTCGCACTGAATTATACACTTACATAGTTTATCTCATTCACCGTTGGGACTCCATCACTTAACACAGTCCCTAGCTGGTGCTAAATAAATGGCAATATTAAGAGAGGGAAAGAATGAAACTGACATATATATGATTATAAAAAATGTGGACAAGTGTATCATTTTTAAAGAGGAAGGTATTTAATCTGGTAGTAAAAGCAGTGATTACCAGACTTGTGAAATACTTTACCCTCTGCCTCCTATAGTGTTGAGAGTATTAGGTAGAAATTTTACAGTTCTTAGGATAACTGTCTTGTGTCTCTGAACTTACTCCTCTCTGTGTGGCAGGTTTAATCTCACCTTTGGTGCATTCCCTCAGCACATTCCCCTTGCACAGAAACTCCAGTATTCATGTAACCAATCACATTTTTTTTTTTTTGTAATTTATTTAAAAAAATTTTTTTATTATTATTTTTTACTTTACTTTATTTTTTACTTTACAATATTTTTGTATTGGTTTTGCCATACAGCAACATGCATCCGCCACCCAATCACATTTTTGAATGTCTAATGTGCAAAGCACCATGTTAGGGGCTAGAAATGACATAGAGGTGAATGAGACAACAGACTTGCTCTCAAAGATGTCAGTCTTTTTCTTTTGAGGGATAACATACAGTAAAGTGCATAAAGTAGGCTAATTTAAAATTTACAGCTTGGTGAATTTTTACATATGTAAATAATCATTTCTACATCCCCAGAAGTATTCTTCCTGCCCCTTGCCAGGAAAAAACCTCAAAACCACTATCTGATTTCTGTCATCAGAACCTACTCTGTAATTGGCATTCAGCACTGGTAGCTGGGCTTCCCTACTCAAAGTTGTATTTGTGCTAAGTACAAAGTTGTACTTAGTGAACAACAAACAGCTGGGTTATTTCTAACCTAATGCTTCAGAAAAACAAACTATGCCGTCCATGTTAAGAGAGACTTAGAATTGGTGATCCAGGGTGCCTAGTAGTCCCAAATAATTTCTTCTATCATAAATTGATTTATTGAGGGCTCTTAAAAAATTACTGTGTGGTGTTAAATAACAGAAATGGAAAGAGTAATTTTCAGTCAGGACATCTGGGTTTGAGTCTTCAGCTCTGCCACTTAGAAGTTATTTTGCAGATGGCACTTCCTATGGGCCTAGCTCTTCAGATATAAAACACGTGGTTTCCAGCCTACTTAACTCATAAGGTGTGTTGTATTAAGTAAAATAATGCATAAGAAGCACTGTAAACTGTATAGTACAAATCAAATATTGTAGTAAACCAACATATGCATATACCCTGTGGCCCTGATAATCTCCAATCCAGACACTTCTTCCAGTTCACAGAGTGACAAATCACTGTGGGTTAGATTCTTTAGTAAGAACCCTGAGATGACTTTCTCTTTAGAATGACTAGCTATTGTCCAGGCCAGGTCTGGAGGACTTTCATTTGGCCATATCCTTTCCAGAACATTTCCTATTGTATACTGAAGATAAGGTCAATTAATGACTTCCAGTTCTCAAATCCTAACTCTTAATTTCTTTGCCAAAATTGACTACAAGTTGCGAGTATTATGACTATATTCCTAAAAAGGAGTCTCATCATAGTTAATGAAGTAGCCACTGAAAGATTTCTGATCTGTTTTGCTTCTGGAGATGGAGTATATGCTTTTTGCATTGCATGTAACAGAAAATTTCATGCTTTTTACATAATAAGCCCAGATGTGGGCAGCGAATCAGAGATAAATATATGAGTTGTCTTGTCCAGTTTTATGCCTTTGTCTAAGATTCAGTCAAATTAATATTTTTAACTAATACATCTTAGCAGAGTTTAAAGTACAAACTTAACATCAGTGAGTAAAGTCAAATCTCAATAGTAATCATGTCCCCACTACCTTCACTAATAAAACACAGGTACAAAACAATTATTTCTTCTAAATATTTTTTCTATTCTAAATGTCTATAGTTTTAGAAAAAAAAAACCTAGTAATTAATTATATATTTAAAAGGAGTAGCATTTATACTCTTTATTCTTATATGTCTTATTTCTACAACTTCAGTTTACTATTGGACTTAAGAAATTTAAAGAATAACCAAAAAATCATTAAACACCTATGTGTTATCAGTAATAAATAGTAATTAGTGCAAAATGTTGGTGCTTCAGTAAATCAAATTCTCAGGAATATGGGCAGATCAATAAAATACAAAATTTTTTTAAAGGTAGCAAACATTCATCTTGCTTATTTTCTTAAACTTTAATCAAACTTTATAGCTTTGCATAAAATGTAGTGAAAAATAAGTTGGAGTGTTTGAGGATCTATTTCTGAAATTTAGTCTCAGGAGACTTCGTTGGTGACACACTTGATTTTATTGGGTAATTAGATAAAGATACTGATCACTGATCCATGGATTGGGACAATCCCCTGGAGGAGATGGCAACCCACTCCAGGATTCGTGCCTGGAGAATTCCATGGACAGAGTAGACTGGCAGGTACAGTCCATGGGGTAGCAAAGAGCCAGACACAACTGAGCACATGGTGCACACTTCAGAGAGCTTTAAGATGACACAGAAAGGAAAACACCAAGTTTTTGGGTAATAGGCATTTTTAAATGAATGGTTCAAATCAGATGACTCCTTTTCTAGATGATTTCCATTTTAAAAGAGTGTACTTAAAAATACTGTTAACCATGAAGAGCCCCAATCCCCGTAGAATATCACTGTTCTGTTTTTTTAAGTGTTCTAAATATTTGTATATGCTTCTTAATGACTAATGAATTTGGAAGCACTGAAAAAATGATTTTTAAAAGTTCTCAACTGTTTAATTATTTAATGTAAGTCTAATACTTAAAAGATGAAATCATTTTTTAAATGTCAAAATGTGTTTTGTAAAGACTATTTTATTACTTTTGTAATATCTTGTATACAATGATTTTTTTCTTGATAATATAATAAATGGAAAAAATTCTAAAGCTGTTACAAAAATTTGCTATCTGACTTAAAACATTTGAGATTTTCTTATATTTATAGCATACGCCTTACAGAAGAAGGCAGTTTTGGTTGCTTAGAAACATTAGACATTTTTATGGAATACTATAGCTGAATATATTTGCATATGTAACTGTCCTTTAAAATGATAATTCTGTATAGTACCAAAATGCCTTTTTAAAAGATTTTCATTTTCTGCCTTCCTAACTTATTTGCTCCCTGTGTCTCTCCCTTCTTGAACAATTCAGAACAAAAATCATTTGTTTATTCTGCACAAGATAAGAGTTACATCTGCCACAGGGAGAAAAGGTGCTAGCCTAGTGTGGGATTACAGTATGGAGCCTAGGAATATTCAAGGGTAGGAGGGAGGGGAATCTCAGTGATCTTGAATAAGGATGTGGCAATAGAAGATTGGTTATTTATCAAAGGGAATGATCTATTAAGTAAAATGTTAAGGCTAATAGGGGCCAGATTTCTGTCAGAAAGGAGCTGCAAATACGGAAAGGGAGAAAACTAGAAGAAGGCTGGACTTGGAAGTACTGGTATAAGCTCATAGTTTGTGTAGGTAAATACACAGGTGTATGTGTACACATGCACGCCCTGAGAGGGCTGGGAGCAGCAATGCCACAGTAGCAATGGGCACACCTAGTGCCTAGATCTTAGTTCTTCCTAGAGAAATGGCCATTTCAGGGCTGCAGATGAAATACAAGATAAGCCTGGAATGTCTTTGTATTAGAAAGTAAGAACATGCTTTAGGAATGATGGGGATATGTCAGAAGGACAAAGGAGCCAGCTTAAAGGGGTATCCAGTGGCCAAGTCAACACTTAGAAACAAAAATAAATGTCAGTAACAAATTATAAACCATCAAATAAAATAGGAAGCCATGAATCCCCAAGAAGGATGGGGATTCAGTGTAATGCCAACCAGTAAATGTAAAATGAATGGTGGAATTAGAAAATCATTTGACAATCATTGTGATAGGTTCAGGTGAAAGTCTTCAATAAATGCTAAAACTAGTGAATGAAAAGTTTGATGGTCTCCCTACAAGATACTTATTAAAGGGGAAAAAAGGGTTAACTAAAAAAATTGGAGGAGCTTGGCACATACCACCTTCATTAACTGATCAAAGCCCAGTCACCAGTAACTGCAGGTATCAAATCATGTGACAGCTGAGAAGATGTAAGACGGTAATCTTCCATTTGTGGGTATTCTTGCTAGAAAGGGTGCAAGCTAAACCTAAGTATAAGAGAGAAACTAGAAGGAGGTTGGAATTGGAAGTACTGGTATAAACTCAGTTTTCAGTATGAGTTTTCAGTTTGTTTCAGGCAAGCCCAAATGAGGAATAGTCAGCAAAATAGCCTGAAATCCTCAAAAACATTAAACTAATGAAAATCAAGGAAAGACAAGTTGTATCAGATTGGTGAAGATTAAAGAAACTTAATTAAATGCAGAATGTCATTCCTGACTATGAAGGACATAGTTGGGACAACTGGTGAAACTTGAACTGGGTGTGTGGATTAATTTATAGTAGTATTGGAGAAGGCAATGGCACCCCACTCCAGTACTCTTGCCTGGAAAATCCCATGGACAGGGGAGCCTGGTGGGCTGCAGTCCATGGGGTCGCGAAGAGTCGGACATGACTGAGCGACTTCACTTTCACTTTCCTGCATTGGAGAAGGACATGGCAACCCACTCCAGTGTTCTTGCCTGGAGAATCCCAGGGACAGAGGAGCCTAGTGGGCTGCCGTCTATGGGGTCGCACAGAGTCGGACACGACTGAAGCAACATAGCAGCAGCAGCAGCAGTATTAGTGGGACTTCCCTGGTGGTCCAGTAGCTAAGACTCCCATGCTCCCAAAGCAGAGGCCCGGGTTCAATCCGTGGTCAAGGAACTAGATCCCACATGCCACAACTAAGAGTTTGCATGCCACAACTAAAGATCCCACATCTTGGAACTATAGATCTCACGTGTGGCAACTAAAAAGATACTGCATGCTAAGACCCAGTGCAGGCAAATAAATATATAAATAATAAAGGTAAAAAAAATAGTAATATTAGTGTTAATTTCCTGATTTTGATAGTTACATTGTGATGAAGTAGAACAATGCCCTTGTTTGTTGGAATTCGTCCTTATTTATAGGAATTACACACCTAGTGTATTTGAGGAGATATATTTCAGGAAAAAACAGTCTTTGTACTTTTCTTACAAATTTGAAGTTATTTCAAAATGAAAAAAATTGAAAAATGTTACAAAATGTATTTATAATAATAAAGGCTATCATTAAAAAAAATCAACTCAGGAAAGCTTAATCAAAGTTCATTTTCTTATATGGAGTTAAAAATCAAAGAACAGAACCCCATAAGAAAAGATCTATTTAAATAATATACTTTTTATAGAAATAGAAATATGATTTCTAAATTGATTTCACATAACGTAAATGAAACCACTTATCTTACTTGGGAAATTTTTCATTTTACCTTTTTTTTTTTTTTTTTTCTTCACTTTTCCAGCTATTCAGTGTTTTTCTTAAACAAAACAAGACTGTATTTGGGACAAAGATATACTTAAAGTACAAAGGGCCCTTTCCCTTAAGTGTTACTAAAAAAACAAAACCAAACATTTAAACAATAGGAGATCACAAAACTAATTTAAGAATATTTTTATATAGGCAAAAAAACTATATTTTTTGCACTCTATGTTTTCAGTTCTAATTAAACAAAGACCTACATTAATTTTCAACAACCTGTCTCATGAATAGTTGGAATAAGTATATACAGCTGTTTCCTCTTGAAATTTTATATAATCCCAGTATAGTAAGTATAATAAGTCTTCTAATAATTGCTAAGGAGGTTCTTAATTCTTTCATTTGCAGATCTACTAAATGCAAAACTGAGCCAAGAAGAAACCTACAAAAGACTATTTCTCAAATTATTTAAATCTCTCTTGTAACAAAATTTCCCAAGAAATTAAGAAACATTGACACAATTACGTTTTTACCACAAGTTTATTTCTATTATCCCTTTCTCATTTTCTGGCACTGAGAACAATGAAAAAGTTATTTGCTGTTACCAGGTGGCTCAGTGGTAAAGAATCTGCCTGCCAAGCAGGGGACTTGGATTCAATCCCTGGGTTGTGAAGATCCCCTGGAGAAGGGACCGGCTACCCATTCCAGTATTCTGGCCTGGAGAATTCCATGGACAGTCCATGGGGTCGCAAAGAGTCGGACATGACTGAGTGACTTTCATTCACATATGAAATTTTTTCATGTCAGTTAAAGCATTTTCCTGATTCCTAAGGTTAATGATACAACTCAGTATCTCTGAAGCATGTTTTTCTGTTTTTTTTATTTGTCTTTGTTGCTGTGAGTGGTCCTTCTCTAGTTGCAGTGAGCAGGGGCTACTGTTCATTGCAGTGCATGGGCTTCTCATAGCGGTGCCATCTCTTGTTGCAGAGCACAGGTTCTAGGCTCTCGGGCTTCAGTAGTTGTGGCTTACAGGCTCAGCAGTTGTGGCATATGGGCTAGTTGTTCCATGACATGTGGGATCTTCCCGGACCAGGGGTTGAACCCATGTCTCCTGCATTGGCAAGAGGATTCTTATCCACTGTACCACCAGAGTAGTTCTAAAGCATGTTTAATGGAGAGATGGGAAACTGAGTATTCCATACTATCCAGGTCACATGTGTTCCAAAATAAGTTCAGAAAGTTGAAATATGGTGATGGAAATTGCACTTATATCTGAAATTTTAACGAGACTCCTTTCTGAAACTTTTCTCTTAATGATCCATCCATTTTCTTTAGGTTGTGCTTATTTAATGATTTTCCTTTTCAGAGTACCAACTGATGATTAATTAACAAATGGTAATCATATGAGCTCACATGAAATTTACTTGGGCTATTTTTTTGTAAGCTTGATTTGGTATCTAAATTCCAAAAGTCAGTTCTCATGGTTATGTGCATTAAAATGACATTCTAGGTGCATGCTTCATGTAGGAGGTGCTCAATAATAAGGTTTTTTAGAAAGGACCCTAGAGACCAGGAAACTTCAGTCTTAGTCCCAGAAATGGAACTTTAGATGAATTTTAGATAAATCAATTAACTTCTATTCTTTGGTTTTCATATTTATAAAGTGGAGATGATAATACTCTTATCTACCTGATGAAGATGTTTGCAATTAGATAATATATTGAAGCACTCTGGAATAATATCAGCTTACTTTTGTTTAGCAAGTCAGTTTTTCAGAATCTTATCCCTGGGATTAAAGTCATTGAAGGCACTTGTGTCTCCTCATTTAAAAGTCTCTTACCATGGTATGCCTCAATTCCTAAGGTGTTACTTCCTCTCCCCCAGGAAACATACTGACAATTCTAGATTGTCAGAATAGTAACTTGGAGTCATTAAGATTTTGACAAATCATACCAAAACAGTACTTCTATTGGTAATCACTTGCTTGAAGCTTACTGGGAAAAATACGAATGATGTCAGATTTTCATTTGATATCCTAGAATATTATAAGGATACTGTGCTGCATAAATCTAGAGGTAACTTTTATCAAGATCATTTAAAAAATTTAAAATATGATTTTAACTATCTTATGGAGGGAAATTTTGCTGAAAGAAATTAGAGCTTCTCAGATTATCAGAGAATGTATCCTGTTTTTGTAACTCTGAATGGTTTCATTATTCATAATTTTTTGGGGATTGGAGAAAAATCATAAGACATACTTAGAATAATTCAACACAAATTATACACATAGATAGATCCTGAGATGTTACAACAAATTTAAAAATATACAGATCAACATGATCCAAATGATTTCCAAGACACCGTTGTGGTGGGTAAAAACAACCATTTTACAGTGTATGCTGGATGGACGTCCATGCTGAGCTGGAAAAGCCTACTCTTTGTTTCCAAATCTGAAAGCTAGTCATTCAGAGCAGGGGGCCAGTCAACATCTACAGACTAGAAGGAAGAAAACAAGTCATTAACACATTATTGTTCTAGTAAGCATTTACTGGTAATGCTATATATATTTAATAGTTTTAATATAATGCAACAGAGGAAACTGCATTGGAAGAAAACAGCCATAGAACATCTCAATTTAACACTCTAAAATCCACTCTAGGACTTGGGGTTCTTGGACCTGAGGTCTCTTCCTGAATTCACTGAGTATTTGGTTACTCAGCCAGTTATTTAATTGTACTTTTTGATCAAAACAAGTTTAGACTATATTTATAAACAAGTCAAGAGTATATTTAAATTTTTTAAATGTTATTTATGGGAAAATGAATGAATGCAGGGGGCAATACCAACTTTCCCTCAAAAGTCTCAGCAACTTTTAGTCTTCATTTTCCCATCCTGCATTTAACAGTACTACATTTAAAGTAGTCTTTATACTTAAAATGTTAAACAATGTTAAATAAATGTTAATAAAGTAGTACATTTAAAGTAGTCTTTATACTTACAATGTTGTTTGTAACTTAGCAACTAAATGTGAAATAAATCATTATGAAAGATCACCTGAAACTAGAAAAGGATTAGAAATTTTTGCATTCACATTAATATAATTTTTGTTGCTTTTAAAATTGAATTTATCTATCTCTACTCATCCTGGTTTGGCTCTTCTGGAACAAAACCTTGATCTTTAAGTTATAATGGAATTACAGTAGCAGACTATTGGTCTCCACATAAAACATCATGTCCCAGGCATTAGAAGTATGAAATTGCACTTTGCCTTAACTACCTAGAGGGCCTAATTTAGAAGTTAAAACAAACAAAAACAAACTACAAAAAGCAAACAACAAAACTACCAGGCCCACATTGTTTTTTAATACCTAAAGTGTAAAACCTGAAATGACTTACAAAAATCATTTTTTTAAGTTAATCTATGAGTCAATACAAGACTTGGGAATTTTTATTAGAAAAGCCCAAATAAGTATTGTGTGTATCTGTATCTTTTACAAATGCCAAGAAATACTTTGGTTTCATTTCAGAGAATAGCCATAAACCAAACACCTATATATAAATTTATGGGTGGTTTTGCAAGCCTGAAAACCAAAATTACTGACCACAGTATCTAGTATGCGTTGAGGGCAGGGGAAAGTAGGCATATTTATTGGGTTTTTAAAGTTGTACAGGTGATTGTAGTGGACAGTCAAGGCTGAGAAGCTCTGGCCTTTGGCTGTTCGACACTCCTAAGCTATCCTAAGAATTAAGGTCAAAGAAGATGAATGCATTTGGAATTTTATTTAGGAGAAGATTGTCTTCCTGAAAATGACAGTCTTACTAAGAAGATTCCCTGCAACCCTAAAGGTGCTATCACTGGTTGTCCCGCAGGAGGTGTATAAAGTCTAACCCGAAAGAACTCAAGGGAAGTGCTGGTAAGCTAATAATGCTCTAGTGATCATTTGATTACCATGGCTGTTTTCACACCAGGTAATTATACCCACTTCTTTTCATTTATACTGAGATGATTCCCAAGTGCAAAAATTCACCACCCACCTTTTTTTGTGGGCTGGGGGGCTGTTTTTAATCAGATATTTACCAAAGTGTACAACTTGTGACTCAATACCTATTGGTGCTCAAATGAGGAAAATATTTATGGAGCATTTCCTGAAAGATCCATTCATTCCATCCTTCTAATTAAGAATGTAATCTGATTTCTATTCATACGATATGAATGGAGAATTTCTTTTATACTGTATCATAGAAGCCTTATGGGACTGCTTTTATTTATAAACATTGACTCATTCCATTTTCTATCCCTACTTGTTTCTGAGTAGGCTGTCTTGAATTCTCTACAAAAGAGTCCAAAGGATATGTGAGGGGCACTTAAAACTTTCTTTCCTTGCATGGTTCAAGGGTCTCATGTCATATGTTAAGCACAGTTAGTCAATTAGCTATATATTTGTAAGAATCATAAACAAGACCAATTTCAAATATCTATTAAAGTGAACAGTACTATTTGGCTTAGTGCTGCAAGAGCATAATGTTGGCTGAATTCAGTGTGTAAACAGGCATTTCCACAATAAAATGGTTTACCTCAACATCCAGCTCAAGAATGTCTGCAGTCACATCCATCAGAGAGCCAATGTTTGGCTTGGTTCTTCCAAAGTCTCCATGTACAAACTCTTTAATGTAGCTGAGGTTTGTTTAAGGATAAAATGAAGATAGTCATGTAATACCAACTGTTAGGTGAGATTTGACAGGTTGGAGGGGAAATGACAAAAGCAGAAATGCAACAGAAGGGAGTTTATTTCTGAGCCGTGATTGGGACGTATATCTTAGAAAATATAGCTATGGCAATAAATAAGCTATGGCAAACTGATTCCTACCAGTCTGGGAGCCAACACTGGGGCCTAGAGCCTATGTTTACACCAAACTTAACCAAGAGTCATGACTTTTCTTTTGGCTCATCTCCAAGCGCCAAAGTTAGAATATGGATTTTTAAAATTAACTGTAGTTCAATGCTTTTTAAAAAAGAACTTCAGCTGTTTTCTTTTTTGTCACAAATTCTATTTTGCCATCTTTTTGGTCTCATCATTTTTTAGTAATGACAGCAGATACCTGCCAAATGGTAGGTTTTCACAGGGTCACTCATGGTGACATTATTGATGGCTTCTCTTGTAACATGACGCAGTGACACGATAACAATAGGATGGGAGACAATGTACATATTTAGACTTAATGAAGGTCCTTCAGAAGGATTCTAAATTCTAGTTGTTTGCAATTCTTGCATGGTTAGCAATAGAACTAATTCTTTTGTGTGTGTATTTTTCTTATAGATTTTCAAATTTCAAAGTCAATGATTAATCCTAGAATTATTCAGATTACCTTAATACTCCTTACACAGAACTCTACTACAATCTTAACTGTATTTTACCTGAGAGATATGTTTTTGCCAGCATTCAGTAAACACTCATTTAGCCTATGTTATCTATAAACCAGTACTTAGTATAAAAATGTAATATAATTTGAATATAAAAGTTTATTCTGAGATGATAAATATAAAGTTAAAACCATAATGATGATATTAAGTCTTCCTCACTTTCTGATAATTTGTTCACTGTACTTTCACCAAATATTTTGACTCAAACATAAGGTATATAGTTATCTAGTTAACTGTCTTCTTTGCTGAACTCATAATTGCTCAACCATCCCTTTTCCCTCACCTCTTTAGAGAGTGCTACTTCTGAATAGCAATGATGAGGGAGCATGAGAAAAAGTCCCAGAATAACCAATTAAAAGGTCCATAATGGTTTTTATTCATAGCCAGAGGGATGAAGTATAAGTCAAATGAACTAGTTCGGTATACTGAGCAATATATGAGAAAAATTCACATAATTCTGTGAATTATGGACTCTAAAGTTTAACGATGTAATAGTCTTCCTTGGTTAATGCCTTAGACTTGTTCTAAAAGTATGTTAGTGAGATTGAAAAGACATTGGCTTCTCCATAAGACCACTGCATTCTTCTTAGCACATCAAAACAAATGCTAAAATTAGATGAAAATGTATGTCTTTTATATCTGTGATTTCTCTGAAATTCCACCCACTGTCCATCTACAATAAGCAAATGTGCTCCATGTCCCCTGGTCTAAATAGGTCATCACTTGATTGAAACTACAAAAATTTAGGAGATTTTCAGAGTAAATAACCTGTACCTATTTTAGCTTGGTCAGTCCTGGGGTGGAGTAGGTAAAGAGAAGAGGAGAGAAGATTGATGGAAAGGAGAGGCAGACTAGTAACAGAAAGACAGTAAGAATGCTATTTGGTAATTAAAACTTGACTTATTTCTCCCCTGTTATTATATCCAATAAGTTGTCATGAGTTTTATACCAATTAGAAGGTTTCATACTTCATATTATTCAATCACAAAATAGCATCAAACCAAGAAACAAATAAAAACTTGGGGGCACTTTTGAAAAATAAACTAAAACTAAGACAAAGGCAGTTCCCTGATATATTTTAACCCAGCAACTAAGATCTGATACAAGGATTTCCCTGGTGACTCAGATGGTAAAGTGTCTGCCTATAATGCGGGAGACCTGGGTTCAATCCCTGGGTTGGGAAGATCCCCTGAAGAAGGCAATGGCACCCCACTCCAGTACTCCTGCCTGGAAAATCCCATGGATGGAGGAGCCTGGCAGGCTACATCCATGGGGTTGCAAAGAGACACGACTGAGCAACTTCACTCACTCACTCACTCAAGATCTGATACAAAACCACACAAAGCAGGGTAGGTTACAAACAAATGATTTAAACTGGGACCATTCTCTTGTTCTGGGCCAGTGGCCGGATAACGTGAAGGTCTGCATGTGAAGTGGGGCCACTCCCATCCATCACCCCTGTTTAATCATCTGGGGCAGAATGCTGAAAGGACCTAAATGTGGTTGTCAGTATGTGGCCTGCAAAATGTGTTAAGGCATGAATCAATCAAATGTGTTCCCTGAGCCCTTACTATGCCCTCAGTACCTCAGCATTGTGTAAGACACTACATATTTTAAGGCTCACATTGAATTGGCTGCTGCCTCGTGATTTACAATGTCATTTTGAAAAACACAAATTTAATAGGTCAAAATACCTCAGATAGAAAAAAAAAATTCTACAACCCAAACCTTTCCTGAACAGTTTCTCAAGATAAGGTTGAACCTCTTTCTCAGGGTGGCATGAATTCTCCCAATAGGATTCTGGAAGACTTAGTGCTACACAAGGGTGAAAGGATACGTTCCAGCTTGAGTCTTCAGGTAGAGGCGGAAATGGTGCTCGTCCACATAGCGTGTCTCCATGGAGTGAATGATGCGAGTTCTCACAGCCAGGGGCCTCCGGTGAAGGACCCGTAAAGGTGTTTTCTGGTCAATCTTTAAGTCCTAGAGAAGGATATGAAACCATGTTTCAGCTTTCCTGCCCAGTGAAGCCTGTCTTAGCATCTCCTTTGTCATCCATGGCTCACTATAGATGTTTTCTTAAGGATCCCATCTATTACTATCAGGATAAAAACTAATACTATAATAAATTGTATTCTCTAAGGTTCAAACTTTGTGGGACTTCCTATAATCTAGTCCACAATTACTTATCTTCTGGGCCCCAGTACACCATATAAAAACAAACAAAGTATCATTGATTTGAAGTAAATGATACCCAAGGTCTCTTTTGCTCTAGCACTGACAAATTGATTGGACCCTGGAGTGTTATCCTGCCCATTAAACAAAGATCTTCTAGAAGATAATGTTCTTACTTTTTTTCCCCCTAACCCAGCAGAGTGACCTAATAGTGAGGAATTCATACTGAGGTGAAAAATGGTGTTTATAGAAGATGGACATCAGTATCACTTGTGTGCCTGGGCAGTGTCCATGTTGTAGGGATAATAATATACCTATTCACAGGGTTATTTCTTTTTGTTCTACAAAAGGAAATATCTGGGAAATTAAGAGCTGCATCATTGTCTAGGGTGGTATTTCAGAATAACAATTACAAGTAAACCAGAACCTCTCAATATTTGTCAGCCCAGTTCAAGTTACTTGAGAATTACATTGCATGTTTTTTTTTTACAGCTCAGCTTTTTAGGGACAAAGGCTTGGTTTTCTCACAATTAGAGATGTCCTTTTATGTCACAAGATATAAAGAAATACAGGTTAATATTGTAAAAGGCCAACTAATTCCCAGTTTTAAGAATAGATACTGGGTATAACCAGCAATGTAGGTTCACAAGAACTTTGAATCCTTTGCAATTTCTTGTTGGAACAACTCCTTCCTGATTTATGTGATTAGTAAGTGCCTGAAGCCATGCTGAGAAAAGAAGGATTTCTGTCTGGGCTCTCCTCTATCAAGTTCTCCACCAAGAAAGAAGAGCAGGTTCTGACAAAGACTACACTTGAAATGGTATGACTGCTTTCTTTTATCAGAGCAGTGAGTCAATGGCTCCTCCTAACTTGTGGGTTTTACGATTCTATAATTCTTTGATTTTAGAAGCACTTTGTTCGGATGAGATAACTTGTCTCTATAAGGTCTAACATTACTCTGGTCAAAAAGACCAAAAAGAAAAAAAGGACAAGGCTGAATTATTATAGAATCTATAAAGATATGGTCTCCACTTTAGGGCATAGAAGCAGCTGGGCTTTAACAGTGTGACTAGGTGCAGGGCGCCCTTCCCCTGTTTCCAGAGTCATTCCTGGGACTCTGACCCAGGAGCAGGCAATGGAGTTAAAGCTGAGCCATAAGACACACCACCGCTTCCGACACAACACTCAGACGGACACACACTCGTCTGTCTTTTTGGTCTCTTGGTTTTTTAGTAAACAAAATGAAACCACTTCATTTACTCCAACACCGCTTTGCTTTCCCACACTGCTGAATTTTTCAGAAACACATATAAAGATACACAGTGATTTCTTCCTTACAACTAGGTTGCCCTGGACTTCCCTGGTGGTCCAGTGGTTGAGAATCTGCCTGCCAGTGCAGGGGACATGGGTTTGATACCTGGTCTGGGAAGATTCCACATGCCACGGGGCAGCTGGGCCTGTGACACAACTACTGAGCCCAAGCTCTAGAGCCCGTGCTCCACAACAGAAGCGGCCACCACAATGAGAAACCTGTGTAGCGCAGAGAGAGAGCCCGTTTTCATCATGAAGGTCCAGCACGGCCAACACACACACACACACAAACTAGATTGCCCTTCAAAAAAGAGGAGACAAAGAGTAAATCTGACTTTTTTTCAGAATGGGGCAGTAATCAGTTTTTATACTTTTGATGCCAATAGGAATATCTGAAAAACGTTTTAACCCTAGCACTTTAAGAAAATGATTAGATGTCAGTTATCATCAGTCCACTTGGGCTGTGGTCCATTAAAACAGACCTGTTCACTACTTAGGGTATACCTATAACAATCATCTCAGCATTATTTCTGAATTAGCTCTATGGCTACTCCCAAACGGTCAATCTATTGTTAAAGTGGGTTTCTATTTTCCCCACAGCATTCTAAATGATATGTACGCATGTCATGGGGTAGAGGCTTAGAAATTTGTTTCACAATCTTAAAGAAATTTGTCTTAGTATAACTATCATTCTAAAGACTCTCAACAATAGAGCCAAAAGCCAAAGGGCCTTAGATATGGAATCACAGAAGCCAAGAAGTGGAGGGCCCACTGGGGATCATCTAGTCCACCCGTCATTTTATAGATGAACTTCTCTCAGTAGGTGACATGTATGTTTTCACCAAAATACTCATTATTAAAATGAACACTATCTTGCACCTTGCTTCCCCCGCCCACCCCCCCAACCCCACCAATGTTATGGATGTTCCTACAAGTCACAGATGTAGACCTACCTCTATCTTTTTTCCCCAACAGTTTTAGACATATATACATACAGCAACACAAATGGGATCACATGTTTTAGTTTTTTCAAAACAGCTGCATAATATTCCAACATGTTCTACCATTTCCTTATCAAAGGAAATTTACTTTGTTTACAGTTTTGTTGATTTTCTCACTCTGAACAATAAGTCAACAAACATCTTTGTGCACATATCCTTATACACTGAAGTTTTATTTCTTCAGGACAGATTGCCAACAGGGGAAGTACTGGGTAGACCATTAAATTTTTATTTTCACAGTCACCGCCACATTGTTTTCCAAAAGGCTAAAACACTTATATTTCTATTGAAAATATAGCTAACTAGCCTTCTCCCTCCAACCAACAGGCATTCTTAGCCTCAGAAGAATAAAGTGATGTCATTGTTACTTCAGTCTAGAGGTAAAGTATCTTTTCAAATGATTCTTGGCCATTTGGAGTTGCCATTTTTTCAGCAGTCTGTTCAAATAATTTGTCCAATTTTCTCTATTGGGTATTTATGTTTTTCATAAGTATAAATCCTATTTATGGTATTTCTTTTGCCATACATTTTTTTTGTACAGTCATACATATGTGTATATATAACCACACACTGTATCATCCTCTATATATTCTTTTATTATTATTATTGTTATTTCTTTTTGGCTGTGCTGGGTTTCGTTGCCACACACGGGCTTTCTCTAGTTGTGGCGAGCAGGGGCTACTCTCTAGTTGTGGTGTGCAGGCTTCTCTTTACTGTGGCTCCTCTTGTTTTAGACCACGGCTGTAGAGTGCATGGGCTCAGTAGTTGTAGCACATAGGCATAGTTGCCCGTGGCATATGGGAACTTCCCAGGCCAGGGATCAAACCCGTGCCCATGCATTGACAGGCAGATTCCCAACCACTGGACCACCACAGAAGTCCTTTATAGTCTTATAGCTTGTTTTTTTTCCCCCACCTTTAGTATTCATCAGGAACATTTCCCTTTGTCAATGAATATTCATCTTCCATAAAATTTCTAACATCTGGCTAGTAACAGTCCATCATACCAGATAAGCCATAAGACTAAACCAGTCCCCTCTAGATTTTTACAAAATATTGCCCATTTAAACAATGTTATGATAACTACATATTTGTGCCCATTTTTGCTCATTCCTTGCATGTGAAAATGAGTTATCTTTACAGGAAAAGGTGGGGACAGGTGGAAAGAAATACTCAAATGATTGTGTAGATCCTCAAGAGCAATGTCCTCATGTGAAGGAAAATCTAGCATGTGCCAAAACATTTGTGCCCTACATATATCACCCTGACATATTGATTTACAATATGTTTTATCTGTGCGGTTAATCTGAGCACCAATTCTATTAGATAAATTCTGTTTTCTATTTCCTTTCTACAGATGGTCAAATATAATAATAGCATTGTTGAGTGTTTTCTATATGCCAGATCCTATCATAAGGGCTTTATATGACTAAACCTGTTTAATTCTTCTAACTAATTTTATCGATGAAGAAACTGAAAAACAAGGAAGCTAAGCAACTCATCCAAAGTCATACAACCAAGAAATGCAGAACCAAGATTTGTACCCAGGTTATCTGTTCTTGGAAAAGGAAATGGCAACCCACTCCAGTATCCTTACCTGGAAAATCTCATGGACAGAGGAGCCTGGTGGGCTGTAGTCCATGGGGTCGCAGAGTCGGACACGACCGAGCGACTAATGCTAATGCTATCTGTTCTTGGAGTCAGACTCCTAATCAATAGCAACACTGCCTCTCAGACAGGTTAGATGGATTACTCACTCATTTAAGGAGTAAATGGCAGAGCCAGAATTTAGAACCAGGTTTCACAGCCCCTGGTGGCTCAGTGGTAAAGAACCCGCCTGCCAATCCATCCCTGGGTTGGGAAGATCCCCTGGAGAAGGAAACAGCAACCCTCTCCAGTATTCTTGCCTGGGAAATGCAATGGACAGAGGAGCCTGGCAGGCTACAGTTCAAGGGGTTGCAAAAGAGTTGGACATGATTTAGCAACTAAACAACAGCAACAATTCAAGAGTCCCCAAAGCCAGTGTGCCATGACTTGGTAATAAATGAGAAGACAAAAGACTTTCATAGTCAGTAGAAAAATAAAAGAATTAGAGCACTGAAGTACCTTTATGTCATCTAGGAATTCAATGTCCTTCCTCTGTATTGCTTTATTTGTCCATATTAAGGCACTGTAGGTCTTGGTCTTCTCTTCTTCACCTTCTTTCATATGTCCTATTGCCTCTCTAAACAAAAACAATAAAAGTCTGTCTGAGTTTATAAAATACAGATAAGCCTTGCCCCAAACTTCTCTTTCTTTAAAAATAGCTTTAGTGAGATATAATTTACATACAATTCCTCTGTTTAACTGAACGATTCAGTGATTTTTAGTACGTTTACAGAGCTGTGCAGCAACTACCTCAATCTAGTTTTAGAACGCTTTAATCACCCCAAAAGAGAAACTCCACACCCAATTGCAGTCACTTCTCATTCCCCATTTCCCCCAGCCGTTGGCAACCACTAGTTGACTTTATATCTCTATAGACATCTCTACTCTGAACATTTTACATAAATATGAATACTGTAAAATGTACAATATGTGGTATTTGATGTCTGGATTCTTCATAATGTTTTTAAGGTTCATCCACGTTGCCACATGTATCAGTATTTCAAAGTAAAGTACTGATATTTTACCACTGATTTTCCATTGTATGGATATACCATTTTGTTTATCCATAGACATTTTGGTGGTTTCTACTTTTTGCTATTGTGAGTAATGTGACTAAAAGCATTCATGCAGAAGTCTCTGTGTGGATGTACATTTTCACTTCTCGTTGGTATATAGCTAGAAGTGGAACTACTGGGTCAGATGGTTACTATATATTTAACCCTTTGAGAAACTGCCAAATTGTTTTCCCAAGTGGTACTAGTTACAATCCCACAGGAATGTATAAGGGATCCAATTTCTCCACATTTTGCCAATACTTGCTGTTTTCTGTCTTTTTTGTTAAGTGGGATCTCACCGTGGTTTTGATGTGCATTTTCCTAATGACTAATGATGCTGAACACTTTTTCATGTATTCACTGGCTATTTGTATATCCTCTTTGGAGAAATGTGCACTTAACATTCTCTCCATTTTTAATCAAGTTGTTTTCTTATTATTGAGTTGCAGGAGTTCTTTATATATTCTGGATACAAATCCCTTATCAGATAAATGATCTGCAACCAAAACTCCCCTCTTGAGACATCACCAGTGAGCCTACCCTTACCTTGTGACAAGCTGCAAGTCACGGACTTGGATTTTGTTAGATGAGTTATTAATTTTCTGTAGTATTAGAAAAAGAAAAACAATTAGCAACTCTAGTTCAGTCACAGAGTTGCAGAAACATGACAATTTTCATGTCATGAAGTGGTTTACCTGCTGAAGTTCCTTAATTTCTTGTGAAGTGAAATGTACTCTATGAGGATTCACCAGCTCAATTGCAAAGGGCCTTCCTGGCAGCACACACCCCGTCATGAAACAGAAACGTGTTGATGGAGTTAACATTTGGGCTAATGCAAGAGGGTTGGGAGGTGTGAAAAAACGAGTTGAGCTCTACAGGACGGAAAGTTCAGTGACATGACTACATCTGGTGGAGGGAAGAATGTGTGAAAAGAATCAAGG
This sequence comes from Bubalus kerabau, assembly GCF_029407905.1. NCBI lineage: Eukaryota > Metazoa > Chordata > Mammalia > Artiodactyla > Bovidae > Bubalus > Bubalus kerabau. The sequence continues at coordinate 46,504,097 of NC_073634.1, forward strand.
GGCTTTTGGGGGGCTGCTAAACCCCAGTACAGGCAATATGTGAAAATGACTGCTTTCCCAAAAGTCCATGAACAAGCCTGTATTAATTTACAAAATCATGTCCAAACAGCCACTAATTGACTTGGTTACACTAATGTAACGTTGTCACGTGCAGCAATGCCCAGGTATACCAAGTTGAAATACATTCTCCTAGCCTAGTGAAATGAAAAGCTGAGATTCCATGAGAAGAAGGGACTATAAATCTAGAATAGTTCAGGATTACTCTCATCATCTTTCTTGTAATGCAATAATATAAAATGAGAAAAATGAAGGCTAAGAGAGCAGGAACATCTTTTCAGTGAAGATGTGCACTTTGAAAACTGTACTGGTACTGAAATGTTATTAAAAGGAACAATGAATAATCAGACTTTCGGAAAAAATCAAGTACCTGTTTGTTAATGCACAACTGTAAAAGTCCCTTATAACCTAAAGGTATGCAATAAAGATGGCTTCTGAAGAAATGATCCCTGTTAAAATATAATCATATAATTTACAAGTGTAGCTCCAAAATCCACAAGGCTTCCTCTCATGGAGAATCTCTGGGCTCTGCCAACTTTGATTCTGATTAAGTGACTACAGAAAACCTACTGCCTGAAAAGGGTGATAATCTGAAAGTTAGTTCTAGTCAAGTGATGTCGCAATCTTACCATTTCCTAATGTTCTCACATCTACATCTTCTCTTCCAGAGGAAGAAAAATTAAAGCCTTTGGAAAGCAGATAAAGAAAAAAAAAAAATCAGCAACGTAATAGTCCTAGACTTACATTCCCACCCTGGGTAGAAACCCAATTTGTCTTAATCTACAGGAGAATCCCAAGGAATAGTCATCATCACGACTCTAGTCCTAATGTCTACTGAAAATAACAATGATAATAATAAATACTATTTATTGAGTACTTATTACATGTTAGACACTGAGCTAAAATTCTGCATACATTATTTCATTTATTCCTTACTGTAACCTTATGAGGTAAGTATTAAATGAAAGAACACTAAGCTTCTGAAAGGTTAAGTACTTTCCCCAAGGTAACACAATTAAAGGGCAGAGGTAAAAGCCAGATCTTTCTTATCATCCCATGCCACCAATCCCATGGGAAAGCCAAAGGCAGAGCACTGTTTGGAGAAAAGCCCTGCTACCAAACTGGCTACAAACTTATGGTGAAAAATCTTTCTTCTTTTTCTTAAAATAAAATCAAAACAGTATTTGAGAATTAAACTCCATGAAAGGAAGGGACAAGAAAAAGTTTGACTCTAAAAGCAAATTCATTATATAAGCAAACTTAAGCTGGGGCCACAATAAAACTAGTATATATTTTAAGATAGATGGATCATCACAGACTAAAAGCTACAAATCCTGGGGTGGGAAAGTGGAAATATGGAGTGGAGCAGAGGGTGGGGGAGTGGTTCCATGACAACTTTCTTAGATACAGAACCAACGGATGATTTTACCAGAGCTAACATTACCACGAGCAGGCTGTAGTTTGTCTTACACGTGCGCACCTCCATCCCCAATCCAACCACAGGGAACTAGGGCCCTACAGTGACTGAGCCATAACCTGTGGCTGATGGGGTGGAGGGAATGAACAGGACACAAAGAGGAAGATCTCCCTGTGACTCTTCAATCAGATCAGAAACCTCAAATGCATAAATTAGCCCATAAAGCTTCCCCAAAATTCCAGCCCCTCAACAAGAAAGTACAGAAAAATAGGCTCTTGAGAAGCCCAAAGGAACAATAAATCCAGACTAAGGGATAAAGGGTATTTATTACATCTTTTAGAAAAAATGTTGCAAGTTTGGACCCTACACTGAGAAATACTTTGGGGGGCAAACTTTAGAACTTTATTTGTATGCAATTATGAATAACAGAAATTTAGGGGGGTTCACGGAGAGGGCAATGGCACCCCTCTCCAGTACTCTTGCCTAGAAAATCCCATGGATGGAGGAGCTTGGTAGGCTGCAGTCCATGGGATTGCTAAGAGTCGGACATGACTGAGTGACTTCACTTTCACTTTTCACTTTTATGCATTGGAGAAGGAAATGGCAACCCACTCCAGTGTATCTTGCCTGGAGAATCCCAGGGATGGGGGAGCCTGGTGGGCTGCCATCTATGGGGTCGCACAGAGTTGGACATGACTGAAGCGACTTAGCAGCAGCAGCAGGGGAGTTCAGGATGGGGAACACGTGTACCCATGGCTGATTCATGTCAATGTATGGCAAAACCCACTACAATATTGTAAAATAACTAGCCTCCAATTTAAATAAATTTAAAAAAATATTCATATTATGTCTTGCCTTATCCCCCAAATCCTGTGAGTTCTACAAACTTCTCAATGGAACAGATATTTCAAACAACAACAAAACCAAGAACAAGAATGATCAGGAACAATGATCAGGAAAAACAGGGTCAAGAAAGATAAGGGGTTCAGTAGTCTATAGTGACCCTTATACTTGGGGACAGACAGCCAATGGGACTGAAGGAAGGGCAGAGGTCAGATGATGGATGGCCTCAGAATATCAAGTTATATAGTTTGGACTTTACCCTGTAGCTGAAACATTGACCAGTTTTCAGCAGGCAACTGACATGACAAATATTTATTCAATAAGTGAAGTAATAAATGTATTGGGAAAACATTTCTTAGACACATTGGTTTTGAGAGTGTGTCAAAGTTTCACTTGTTAACTAGAGAACTGGCAAGTAGAGACTATGACGTGCCAGTTTGAAGTGACTGAAAAACAAGTCTGTATCTCCCACTGAGGGGAAGGACCCTTTATAGAAGTAGTTAAGCTGCTTCATGCAATACTGGTTTATTTTCATAGAGCTGTAAAGTGTAGAGGTACAACAGTCAGAACCATCTTCCCAGAGCTGTCAGATGTGAATCACAGAAGTGACAAGTAATATATCTGAGAAGCACAAGTTTAGCAAACTGATGCTACTAATCAGGGATTTCAGACAACAAGGTTTTATTTCATGACAGGCAATTAGCACAGAGGCCCAGAGGTCTGCTTTTTCTCAAGTGGCTCTTTATAAATTTCCTAAACATACAATTACAGTTTGCTTTCTTTTCAGTTTGGGGACGATTTTTTTTCCTTCTCAAGTGGACTATAACAAGGAATTACCTCATGAAAGATTGCAAGGGGGAAATATACAGGTGTTCCAGAACCCCTCTATAGCCCTCTTGGTAATGGGGGATTCCTTGGAACCCAAAAAATCAGAACTAAATCTTGTATCTTCTGGGAAATAAGGTGGCCCCAAAAAAGAGTTTGAAAGAGACTTTTCATGATAATGCTTTATTTTCACTTCTTTGTAACCTGAATAAGTCTTATGAGATAACCAGTGTGTAAATATTAAATTAAGTAGGTAAAAGTTCATGGCAATAGCCCTGAGTCTTTACTGTTAAGATTTTGGAAAATGTTAGGTTGCTAGGTTACTTTCTTTTCCATTCAGTAAACAGTTCCTAAAGGCCTTTTTAAAAAGGGCCCACCTACCTGACAGGCAACAAATTATAAAAGGGATACGGCTTTGAAGTGCTTCTCTTTCCTTCTGACAAGCAGAGAGCTGGAAGGGACAGGGCATCTCATTTCGATCACTTGTCTGCCTTTACTGAAGCACGTTTGTCTAAGGTTTGCCAGAGAGAAAGAAGGATGTCTAGCTGGTCTTTCAAAAAAGATGTTCTAATTATGCTAGGAGACCTACTCCAAAGAGTATGATATACTTGCTGCTGCTGCTGCTAAGTCGCTTCAGTCGTGTCTGACTCTGTGCGACCCCATAGACGGCAGCCCACCAGGCTTCCCCGTCCCTGGGATTCTCCAGGCAAGAACACTGTAGTGGGTTGCCATTTCCTTCTCCAATGCATGAAAGTGAAAAGTGAAAGTGAAGTTGCTCAGTCCTATCTGACTCTAGTGACCCCATGGACTGCAGCCTACCAGGCTCCTCTGTCCATGGGATTTTCTAGGCAAGAGTACTGGAGTGGGGTGCCATCGCCTTCTCTGATGATATACTTACTCATTGACTATGTTTTTTCCTAATATACAACATGATTTCCTCTGATTGAAATCTTAGTCCCTTTCCTCTAAGTCTAATCCTGGGTGAAATCACAAGGTTTTTTGCTCCTTTGACCTGACAGGCCTACTGAGACAAAGAAAGCATATTCCTGACAGGGTCTGACTCAGCTCACAAACCTGGGCTTGTTAATACCTAAGAAATTAAAACAACAACACTACTATTAACTCTTTGTGAAATGGTTGCTGTTGATCTATCTTCTCTAGGTCTGAACTCTATTCTAGGACATTTTAGCTGTTAAGATGGAAGCCAGTCATTTGCCAGTGGTTACTCTTGAATAAGCAATGGATATGGAAGCTGTGTTTTAATTTCCTCATATTCCCAATAAGAGGCTGAAGCTAAGGTGTCCCAAGGTCAGAACTTAAGTGCATTCATTTAAAGTAGTTTCAGTTGTTTTGAATTTGCCCAGGAAAAGCCAGTTGTCTTGAGAAAACAGAGAAATCTTAGGGCAGCTTGGCTCAAATCCAGCCCTGGGCAGACGCGCTCAGGACATGGCAATCCCTGTTCACAGGAAGCTGCTAGGCAAGGGGCCCAGACTTGGTGGTGGTTTACAAAATACAGAAATCTTTCCTGCCACCTCCAAGAAGTCTATTTGTGAACAAGTATTTAAAATATGAATATTATAACACTTACTTTCTGCTTTGAACACTTTCAAAAGATGGTCTGAAATTAATTCTTCTACTGAAGATTCCAGCTTCCTTTCTCCATCAATTATCCAAGGAGTTTGTGGTAGATTCCTGGAGTATTTATTGTATCTCCCTGGCAAAGAAATATAAAGGTTACCTGGCTGGGATGGTGTGATTAACACAGCAGAATAAAAAGGAAAGTAACAACTATCCACTAAGTGCCAATATTCTAGGGGCTATGATACAAAACAAGGCTTAGCCTTTGACTAATTTATAATGTAATTTAGTGACTTAGCACGTACACATAATTCAGTGAAAAAATTTAAGGTAGCAATAGAAGAGATGGCTAAAGACACGGTATGAATCATCAGTGAGTTCTAAAGGAATGCTCAGTATACTTATTAACCTGACTGACTGACTGAACAAGTTACAATATTATGGAACACACCAAGGATCACTTAAAAAAAGAGCAACTAACTGCTTTTATGCCTGATTGATAATACTCTCAGTGTAAGAGTCATTGGTATTCCAAAGAGTTCAAATACAGGAAATTTTGAAGTTTTTATAAGTTAAAAAAAAAAGAAAACACCCTAACAGAATATGACTCACTGTTTTATGAATAAAGCTATGCTGAGGCAGGTAGGTTTTATTACCCCAGGGCAGGGTATTATAGTCAAGACTAAAGAGCGATTTCATTTCAGCTATTACTATGAAACAGCTATAGCTTTCAAAACAAAAACTGTCTAACCAGATTTACCTCTTAGGAAAGTCAATGCAACAATTTCTTTTTCGAATCAGAAGCAAAGTGTTTAGCCACTTTGCAGATAAAAAAAATTTTTTTCCCCCGGATTGACTTCATGTTGTAAAACATCCTCTCTGTTCTCTTGATTAGTTTTTGGTCTGTACATCTACCCATATTTCTACTTGGCCATCTCTGATGAAAACTGTTAAAATCTGGGCTGTATCATTTCCTTTTGGCATGGCATTTTAAATATCAAATCTCTTTAGTGATCCATAAGAATACTTATAAAACCTAAATAAACTTGACTATCAGGTCTAGTGCTTAAAAGAGTTAACTAATCAGAAACTAATAACAATAAGAAGGAAACAGAGAAGAAGTCAATTGAGTTTTTCAGAAAGGAGAGACAATTGACAGTGTAAGTATATTCTAGACTAAGTATTTTACCAGCCACAAAAACAGCACCATGAGCACATTCAATTTCAAGAACAGTGCATACAGCCTTTGGTGAGTTTGGAGGACAAGGAAACTGCCTGCAAAACAAAATAAATTTTACAGCTACTATTTTCCAGACATGATATTGAATCACATAACTAAGATGAATCAGCACTGCCTGAGATGCACAGAGCCTGCGTTTCTCAAGGACTAAGCCTCCCCCGAATTTTAAATTTGGGAACTGTTAGGGTCTTCTGGGACTCTGGAGGACCACTTTTAATACATGAGAACTGCACTAAGTAAATCAGGGCTCTGCTAATAACATTCAGACTCAGGAGGCCTCATGTTCCCAGATGATAGTTTTCAACATCAGCCTTGAGATTTGCGGGGAAAAAATCCACACATATGTAGTAGAAGCCTCTCTGGGCTCATTTTAGTATCCATGAACACTTGCTGCTGCTTACAAAATCCTCAATCATTTGGGTAAAGCTGGTGTGCAGTCAGAGATTGGTCATGTGAGTATGGCACACCTGTGGGGAGGGTAGTCCACCATTTTTCTCTCTTCATTTCAACTATGATCTTGGAAATCAGACCAGAGCCAGAATAAGTGAAATGTGGCTGACTTTAGCTAAGAAACTTCAATCCAGCTGAGGACAGACAGGAGAAAGCAATGTATGACTTTATTCTCTGTCCATCATCTGGGAACTTCCAAGAACTGGAGTCTCTCTATAAATGACTAAATGTGGATTTAATCCAAAATGCTTGTGTTGAAATTTTCAGTTTCCCAAGATGTCTTAACAAAGAAATCACTTAGAAACTCAGGCACTACTGCTTGTAGAGAGTAACTGTCTTTTGTTTCTAAAATTTAACAGGGACTTCCTTGGCGGTGCAGTGGTGAGGGCTCCACACTTCAACTGCAAGGGGCACAAGTTCGATTCCTGGTGGGGGAACTAAGATCCCACACAGCATGGTCAAAACAACAACAACAAAAACTTAATAAAAATATTTCTATTCTGAGATATGTTTAGTCAGCAAAATATATGAAACCTTCCTCATAACTTCCTTGTTTGAAATTTATTCAAGGCTATTCTGGAAGGATAACTATGATAATATCTTATCTTAAATGAAACGAACACACTGAGTATTAAAATGTAAGATTTATTGTAGTTCAGCATACTTTAGCAAGAAAGGAAACTCATGAGCCTTTTCCTCTCTCTTCTGGAGATGTACAATAACAGGAAATCCAGGATGAGGGATGTAATGGGGCTAGTACTAGCCTGGAGAATCAGGAAACCTGGCTCAACATCCAACACTCAATCTTAGGCAAGTCAACCTCCACTTTGGACCTCAGTGTTGTTGTAAAGTCGCTAAGTCATCCTCTTCTAAAAGATAAACAAGTTGGACATGATTCATAAATCTAAATATTAATTTGAGAAACACTTATTGAACACCACTACATGCCAGATACTGAGCCAGGAAGTAGGGATATAATGGAGATTAAGACACAATGCTGGTCCCAAAAATACATCCAGTCTAGTTTCAGAGATAATCCAGATTATTTCTAACATTCCCTTTATTCTAAAATTCCATGATTATTTCTTGTTTCTATACTTCTACTTACTTGCAGAAATCCTCTTCTTTTATCTTATTCAAAGCTTTCATAACTGCCATTCTAGTGAATACTGACTATATAGGGTAAAATGAAAAGAAAAAAAAAATACATATTATCACCTATATAAGAAAACATCAGAGTTGAAACAGAACATGGTTGGAGAAATTATAATCATTTTAAACCATACTTAAAAGGGAGAAATACTTAATAGCTTCAAGAAAATAAAGAAAATACAGCACAAGTGTCCATACTGTCAGTTCTGTGACTGGATGCTTCTCTTCAATTTAGGCTATGTCTATAATATCAGGTGGATCTAGCGGAATATGTCTTCTTCACTGCACTATCCCACTCCCCTCAAAATATGGTATTTTTCAAATACAAAAAAATGATGACATGGCAGGAAATGTGCTTCAAATATTTTTTCTGAGACCTCAAAAGAAATTTAGATGGACCCATCTCTCTTTTCTTCTCTACATCCCTTCAGGGGTCACAGTACATAATTTAGGAGTTGGCTGCCAGGATAAGGGGTAAAACAGAGCCAACTAGCATGTCTTGACAACCAGTAATTCAGTATCACTCACTAACCACAGACAAAGTAAACAAAATCCACTATACTGAATAGAAGGGCTACTACAAATGTCCCACTTTGGGTTTTTTAAAACAAGAAAAGCCAAACTTCATGGTAGACATACTAGAACTAATTAGTGCATACTCATGTGGTCACTATGATAAGTTACAATTATTTCTTCTGTTATGAAAAACTACACTTGACTGAAAATAGGAACAATGTAGATATCTAAATAGTTCAGCAACAAAAGAAATGATTTTCTAAACCATACTATGTCATAGGATTAGAATTAAAAATTAAGTGCCTCTTTGTTAAGATACGAAACCTTAACCCTGAAAGAATCTCAAAAGGTCATTCAACTTATTCCCAGCCATAATGCAGGAAAACTACACTTAAGACTAAACAACACCTACTGGCCAAATGGCATGATGTCTGTGATGGTTTGACAAAAATTTCCTTACTCTATTATTTGATGCTGGCACTTACATACTTGCTCAAAGATGACAAAAAATAAAACTAGACCTTTATATAAACATGGCTCACAGGTCATTTGGGCAGAACTTCCCAGTTGGTATGGCAAAGCAGTGAACTACAGCTGTACCCGGGTCCTTCTAGGTCCTGAGGGTTGAGGGGAAGGGCCTGGAACAACGAGAACCCCTAGGCCTACTGCTCACAACTTAGAGCAACTTCACCTGTTAACCTCAGGGTGCTGGCCAAACATGGAAATGTTCTAGATGTACCATGATGTGAGAAAAGGAGGGAAGCAGGGTTTTAGGCTTGATCTGCATTTCTGATTACTTCTGTACAAGGCATTTGGCAAATGTTACACACTCCCCAAGCCTCCAATCTCCCCCAGGTACTAAAAGATCCAGCAATTAGTCAAAGTAAGAGCAAAGACCAAAAGATGTATTTTTGGCAATAAACTTATATTCTTTTTAGCAACCACAACAGCAAAACATCAGTTATGTTTAACAACCACAACATCGGTCAGTAACACTAGAATGTCTGAGCCTGTACAAAACCAGCTAAGTAACTGGGCTGTGAAAACCTGTCAGTAACATGCCAGACATTCCACCTTGGCATGACAGAAACTAAAAATACAAGCTAACTATTTTTTCTCATTAACATGAAGGCCAGCTCACATCAGACAGTAAAGGAGAGTTTAAATAAAAAACCCTTTTTCAAATGTAGCCTGAAATAGGTTCTATTAATTCAGGACTGTCCTAAATAAAACAATTTATTTGGATTATATTTTCAAAATACCAATTTCTAGAAAACAAATATTAGACAGAAGTTTGGAATTGTGATGATACTGAAAACATACTTTCCCAGATGATGTAGTTTTGGGGAAACAATTCACGATGTTTGTGTGTCACGACTTCTGAGTCACACACAAAGGTGTTGAGAGTTTAAAAAAAAAATGAATGTAGCAAATGGAAATAGTTTGAAATTGATTCTTAGTATAATAGATTGCCAATATTTCTAACGCATATCCTTTTTGTTGTTAATTTGAATATTCAGCTCAGAAAAAAACTCAATAAAGAATAAGAAGCAGGAATCCTTACCTGTTTGTTTTTGGCTGGCTTGAAACAATCTGGGCATATTGCACGTCTAAGCAAAATTCAAGTTAATATAAAAGATTAATGAGTTTATTTGAGGGTGGATAAAATTCAAATATTTTATACAACATAGAGCTGCTAAACTCAGGATATCAGAAGCGGACAAAATGAATCCCTATATGAGCCACATGGGTTTGTCTAGACTCATATCAGAGAGCACACTTTAAATCTTCAGAGACATGACAAGTTCTGATAGGTCCCTTAGAAAGAAGAACAAAACTATTTTCATGAAAATCAAAAGGTATTAACAATGTTGCACAATTGGCAATGTTAAGTTGTAACTTACAGGAAGTGGCAATCCTCAACTGTTTCTGGGTGAGCAAAGACCACACTCACTTCAAATAAGCTCTAAAAATTATAAAGACAGTTTAAAAATGAGCAAAAAGAAACTAACATCTAACAACTTATCAATGGAAACAGAATTAACTCTCAAAGATTGGCTCAGAAAAAGTGACAAGGAAAACTGGAAATACTACTGTTTTCAAATCAGCTTGGTCACAGGGCAGCTGTAAAGGAAATAGTCTTTTTTCTTTTTAACTCCTAGAACTCATCACTAGTGATCCTACAAAAAACAAGTTTAAAACAAATCAAAGTTGTATGACTTTTTTGTAAAGTATATAAATTAGATACGAAGATAAATGAGAACTCAGGGAATTGGAAAGGGGTAACTGAAACAAACGAAGATATACTCCTGTCAGTACTATGACTAGAATTAGCAACTATTATTTACGCACATGCCTAACAACTCTGTATGAGGTTTCTTAATATTAAGTTCTCCAAGTTTTTAATAGATGTGACTTTTAAAAGAAAGATCTTAATTTTTTGTTTCATTAAAAATATAATACATAATAATATTATAAAATAATGGGTTTTCAATCCCACTCCACTGAGGTAGAACTAGTAACAGTTTGACATGGTCCCTTCCAGCCATTTTCATGAATATAAACATAAATATATGTACTTCTTGGTATATTAGATAGACATTTAGAAAACTGCTTAATTCAGTTAATATTACGTCATGAACATCTTTTCAACTCTAAGGACTGCTGGACATTTAAGCTGTAGTTAAGTTTTACCATTTTTAAAAAATGGTACAGTGTTGCTATATGGCAAACCAATACAACATTGTAGAGCAATTATCCTTCAATTAAAAATAAATTTTAAAAAACATTTTTTAAAATGCTAAAATAAATATCCTTGTACACACAAAGAAACACAATTTCATACTCTATATACATTTACCTCCATGGAGATTATACAAAATTTCACACTGAAAAAAAGATATATCATATAATAATTCTTCCTTTTTATTGAATTTTATATTTATCGATTGCATTGGATCGTCAGCAGGCCTATTAGCAACTCTTAATCACAATAGTGAAGGACTAATTTTTTTTTGTTTTACTCAAATCAACAAAATAAAATTAAAATTACAACATATTCCTTTTACTTAAGAAAACTTCATTCATGCTGAACCTATTAGAACATTACTGCATCTTTTGTTTTCTATTTTCTGTTCTCACTGATTCAACATGTAAAATTATCTGTGCTTCAAACTGAAATCTGAGGTAAAAATATTTTGCATCAATGACTTCTCTAATTTCCAAAGTACTTTCATCACCTCATTTCCTCTTCATACTATCTGTGAAGTGGTTTTATTCTCTATTCTTTCAGTATTCAGTTTAAAGGACAGAGTTTATTCTTACTAACAGAGGGAAACAGAGCTATATAATGTCAGAATGAGGAAAATTTTTTAATTGTTTAGCTTTGAAAGATGGTTTTGTGATTTTATTTGAATAGGGGTGTGTCTGATACCCAGGGAATTTCCTTCAAGCAAAATGATGAAGCAATGAGGCCATACTATTAAAATCTAATTTAAGATGAGCTAGGAATATGTCCTGTTTCCACGTCTGGAAATCTACTGAGCTCTTCCCTAAAATTCAATCCATTTCAAAGGCTGAAGCAAGGTCTACCCTGGAATAGAGGGGATGGGAAGTGTACTGGTTTCAAAGGCAGTCTGCTTTAAATTAAAGGGATCTGAGATACCACAAGGTGGGATAGGTTGAGCCCATGCTCCCTATAGTTGAACAGGTTCTGTCTACATATTCGAAAACAAGACTAGCCACAGACAACCAAAATTAAATAGTCTAGAGTTGACTCCACACTTGTTCATAGTTATTTATGTATAGCTTTATATCAGTAAATCTGTCTAATTAAACTATAAATATACTTCAAGGCACGAATTCATTTCTAACCTTTTAAGGTCAATTAGGGTACACTGCACCTGTTATAAGTGTCTTGATTACAAAGAAATTTAAAAAAGAAAAAAAAAAACTTTAATCTCAATTTTAACCTCAATTTAAAAACTGTAAAAGCTTAAAAACCTTTTATTGGATTATTGAAAGAGAAGATTCTTTTGGGTAACCAAAAATCTGCCATATAATGAAGTAAAACTAGTAAAACCAGAGAATAAAATTAACAATGCTGATGACCCAATACCTTTCCATCAATGGGAACACCCAGTTCCTCTGAAAACAGGGGGTGAGTTATCCATTTGTAGGCTTCTTTTAGCTGAACTATATCATTTCTTCCCAGCGACAGACTCTGCTTTCTGAATAACATAAAAATTAATTCACTGATATGAAAAACATCATTTTTATGAAGGCAAGAATTTATGCTATTATTAAAATGTAGAGTGCCTACTATGTGAAGGCACTATTTTACACATTAGATAGAAAGCAGAGACCAAAGCAGACAGTTTCCTCAGTTCATGGACCTATATTCTAGTAGAATCAAGAAACTACTTTTTTTTTTTTAAGTGGCGTATAGGACAAATTTTGAAGTTTCAAAGACAAAGGCATACAAATGAGTTTTTCTGAGATAGAATTGCCAGATTCCAGGATTATATATATCAGAAGATGGAAAGATGGAATAGAGAAGATTGTTTATTGCTCAGAAATTACAAACTGTCTATTACAATAATTTCACCCAGACCAAAAATGTTTACATCTACTTTCTTCCTGATAATGGGGACTTACTTTTGGGAAATCAATGTAAAAGCTGTACTTCTCTTTACTGGTAAAGAAGATTAAATCCTAAAGCATCAGTGCTCTAAAATGTTCATTAATTTAACAACATATACATGTCTTAATAAACATTTTACATTCCCCCAAATCTACTCATAGCCAATAAATAGGTTTGGGGAAGTCCCAATTATGATTTCTAGCTTTTAGTTTGTAACCTAAAATTGAGATAGAAAGGAACTGAAGTGAAAGAAAAGAAAAACATGATATGGTAATATTTAAACAGCTCTACTCTGAAATATCACTAATAAACAGGCCCATGTCATTCAAATAATTAAAATTTTAAATCAGTTACAGCTATTTATAGGACTGCTTTTTAACAAAAGAGGTGTTTAGGCCAACTTGTGAATCATTTCTTCTAATATCCAATTTTCACTAAAAAAAAAAAGACAATATAGTCAATATCCACTGTATTTAATTCTTCAACACCAAAAGACACTATGAACTATGAGTAGAAAATAAAAAATAATTTAGTTAATTGCTAAATTTAATTGATCTAAAAATATAATTATATACACACAATATAAAGACCACTGTTACTCTAAAAATGTAAATTAAGAAATAGCTGACCTACCCATTTTAATCCAGCTGAGATAACTGGTTAAACTGAATGCTTTCATATGCTTTGGGTTTGTGGTTTAACAATGAAGGACTCTGATAAGCCCTACATCTGACAAAAAATTAGATTACTTCTCTACACACTATGTTTAAGCTTCATAAACTGTTCCTAGTTCTCTGAGTATCAGAAACATCTTAGGAATTTTCAAAGACTATCTTGACATTGCATCAAACTGTTTAACTAATGATATCTGCATAAAACAGCATCACAGTTGAAAGTAAATAATTAAGGTATGACCACACATTTTAAAGAATAAAAAGGTGAAAACAGAAAACACAAGAATGGAAAACCCTTTAAAACTGTTTAGACTCTAGAGAGTCTAAAGTACAAAGGATTGTAGCCAAAGCCAATCCTAAAAACAGATTAAAACATTACTCATTATGTGTTTAAGAAAATTGATATTTTAGGTCCTTCATGGTTTTTGAAATACATTTCAATTTAAAGCACCTTACTCCAGTTTAAAAACTTCAACTACAGGTATTTTTTTCCTTCCAGATTAATGAACTATAGGAAAGGGTTAACAGACATTTTGGAAACCTTAGCCTCACCTTTAAGGCAAAAATACAGTACTTAAAATGCCAGATTTTCAATCCTGCAAGCTGAATGTGGCTAATAGCTTTTCTAATATAATTTAGGGTGAATGTTTTCACAGAGGTCCTTAGCTTATGACTGATGGTCCTTTAGAGGAATCAGTAGTCATTAAGGTAAATTCAGTACCAATTTAATACTTAGAAACTGCATTTCCCTCTCCTCTGTTAGATAACTAATGATGAGGATATCAATTACAATCACTTTTTCTATACATACAACAGAATAACCATTCTTAAGCAAAGATGAACCAAAATATCCAATACACTTTTTTCCTAAATTCCTTGAATCAATTCTTTAATGGCAATCCCTCTACAGCCTATTGACATTATTATTATAGAATGAACTAGGGATATTAAGAGAAAAGAGTAGCATTCTGCCTTTTTTTCCTGTTTTAGTATCCCTATATTGATCAGGATCTTTTGGAAGAGCTAACCTTGGTTTAAAATCATTCAATAAGAAATAACCACAATAAGCAAGGAGGATGGAAACATTTGAAAAATAGCATGCTCTGACTATGCTATTAATAAGAAACTTCTCAAACACAGGATCAAATTTTATTATGCCAGAATCGCAAGCATTTGAGACTAATTTAACATAACCTAACAGAACCCCCAAACCTTTGATAAATATGTGGTTACTACCCTTTTAAAAATGCAGATGTGAAATACAACACACACAAAAATGCCAGATGAATTAATTTTCTATAAAATACCAAGTATGAGATTCTGATACAGAAATTTGTACTTCTCTCTGTGGTTTTCTTTCAGGAGTACACAGGAACCTCCAAGAGTCACATGGCCCTTTTCATACTGGTATAAAATTTTTAGTTTCAAAATCCAGAAAGCTCTGGGAAATTAAAGAGCTTTTTCCTTAACTCAGTTGGCAACCAAACTCTGACTTGAACAGGTAAGCCTTTGTTTATCAAATCGGTGTGAATATTGGTATGCTTCACTGCAGAAATATTAATGCTTGATAATACAGTACTACCCCAGAGGAGAGAGGTATATCATATATGGTATTTACGCTGTATTACATTGCCAAAGTCTAAAAAATTCTAAATTCCAAGACACATTTGCCACCAAGGGTTTCAGATAAAGGACTGTGAACCTATGTTTTCTGTGTCTTATCTATGTATAAACTTACTGTTGTTCTGCCTTAACTAGAACTTTACTACATATCCTTTACAGCATAATTAGGTTTATAATTTTGCTTCTAAGACCAGCATAAAATGTGTTCCTTTAAAATAAGCTGCCAAACTACATTATATAAATGCATAATGATTCTAAAATATACATTTATGTTCATGATAAATCTACCAAAAAAGTGAGACTACTAATATGCTGTGCAATAAACCAGTTAAACAAGGTTAACACCTAAATATATAAAATAAAAATTTTTCTTTGTGCCAATTTCTCTAGTAGCTAGTGAACTCACTCTTAAAAAAAGAGTAATAGTAAAAGTACTTTAAGAATCAAGTAGCTTAAATTTAAACGGTAGTAAAAATTCCCTATGTAAATTACTTACCCCATTTCCTGTTTTACCAGCAACCAAGCAGCATGCTGTAGGCAATTTAGTCACACCCAGAAAGAAGAGAAAAGGGAAAAATGTTCATTGAAATTTGGTTCCAATATCATTACTAAGGTGCTTAAGTAATTTGCTAATCAAACTCTCCCCTGTAGAAGAGGACTTACTGTTCAGAAATGTGGCAATGACCTCAATCTCATTTAAAATCAGAAATGAGGTAAGATGCCTCATTTGCAGTGCTGGCTTGCTGTGGCCTAGGAATTCAACAGGGGTATCCCCCTCCTCCCCACAGATTTCTATTTCTCATTAATAAGTTACAAGTGTTTTTTAATATGGGTGGCTCACATTTTTCTCTTAAAATATCTTACTGTTTCATGGGGGAAAGCCCAAACTGAATGAGTATATTCTATGTCCCCAAAACATAGATTTGAAGGACTCAGTTTTTTGTTTTTGTTTTTTTAATAGGACTAACATTTTTAACTCAAATTAATGATATCCATGTATAAGTGTTTAGGAGTATTATGTACTAATGTCTATAACTCACTTTGAAATATAATAAAAACTAAGATAAATGTATAGGTGTATTAAAAAAAGCAAATATACAAAAATAAGTGTAGAATCTAAGTGGGTATATGAGTGTTCACTGTACAATTCTTTCAATTTAATATAGGTTTGAAATTTTTCATAATAAAATGCTAGGGGAAATGTTCTGGGAAGGATTAAAAAAACTGAAAAAGTTGCCTAAACAAAAACAATAACATTTACAATCACAATTGTTATGAGGATTTAGTGAAATTCATGTAAAATGCTTTGTATACTAAGTGTGTGACACCAAGATTTCTCAGTTTGCCATTAGACTTCCATAGTTTTCACCTTAAAGAAAGATAATATATGGCCTGCCTCATATATACGGCATTTGGTGAACGTGACAGAAGCATAAATGTGTAAGTCAATAAAATACCACATGTAGTCTCTGCTTCTACATGTCGCAAAAATGGCCAGTCACACCCATTTTAAGACCTGGAGAGACAGCTTTTGTTGTTCATATGTCCTTTTAAACTTCAAATGGCTGGTAGGGCACCAGAGACATCTAAAGACTTAGTATCATTTAGAAACATTAGGTGCATCAATTTGATCAGATATTAGCTAAGCAGAATAAATTAATCACTAATTAGGTAAGAATTATAACTGTTCGAAGTGCCTAAATGTCTCATCAGTACCTTCCAATCTATTAGTTTGTTTACTTCGCTACCTCAAACTAATATCATTTATAGTGCTGCAAGACCCCTTCCCTCCTGCCTTCCATTTACTCAAGCCTTTTTGTGAAAGTGTATGGTCATGGTGGAATACACAAATTAAGGAGTTGGAAGACCTGGCTTTAGGGTTTACCAGATGTCTGGCACTCAATTTCCTAGTGTGTAAAATAAGAGTTAGACAAAGATGCCAACAAATTTGGAAAACTCAGCAGTGGCCACAGGACTGAAAAGGTAAGTTTTCACTGCAATTCCAAAGAAGGGCAATTCCAAAGAACGCTCAAATTACTGCACAATTGCACTCATTTCACATGCCAGCAAGGTCATGCTCAAAATCCTCCAAGCGAGGCTTTAACAATACATGAACTGAGAACTTACAGATGTACAAACTGGATTTAGAAAAGGTAGAGGAACCAAAGATCAAATCACCAACATCTGCTGGATCATAGACAAAGCAAGAGAATTCCAGAAAAACATCTACTTCTGCCTCATTGACTACACTAAAGCCTTTGACTGTGTGGATCACAACAAACTATGGAAAATTCTTCAAGAGATGGAAATACCAGACCACCTTACCTGCCTCCCACGAAACTTGTATGCAGGTCCATACAATTAGAACCAAACATGGAACAACAGACTGGTTCAAAGTTGGGAAAGGAGGGCATTAAGGCTATATATTGTCACCCTGTTTATTTAACTTCTATGCAGGGCTGGATGAATCACAAGCTGGAATCAAGGAATCAAGATTGCCAGGAGAAATATCAACAACCTCAGATATGCAGATGACACCATCCTTATGGCAAAAAGCGAAGAGGAACTAAAGAGCTTTTTGATGAAGGTGAAAGAGGAGAGTGAAAAAGCTGGGTTAGAACTCAACATTCAAAAAACTAATCCAGTCTCATCACTTCATGGCATATAGATGGGGAAACAACGGCAACAGTGAGAGACTTTATTTTCTCGGGCTCCAAAATCACTGCAGACAGTGTCTGTAGCCATGAAATTAAAAGACACTTGCTCCTTGGAAGAAAAGCTATGACAAACCTAGACAGCATATTAAAAAGCAGAGACATTACTTTGCTGACAAATGTTCATCTAGTCAAAGCTATGGTTTTTCCAGTAGTCATGTACAGATGTGAGAGCTGGACCATAAAGAAGACTGAGCACCAAAGATGAGTTTGAACCTGTGGTGTTGGAGAAGACTCTTGAGAACCCCTTGAACTGCAAGCAGATAATACGAGTCAATCCTAAAGGAAATAAATCCTGAATATTCATTGGAAGGACTGAAGCTAAAGCTCCAATACTTTGGCCACCCGATGTGAAGAACCGACTCATTGGAAAAGAACCTGATGCTGGAGAGATAGAAGGTGGGAGAAGGGGATGCCAGAGGATGAAATGGTTGGATGGCAGACTCAACAGACATGAGTTTGAGCAAGCTCCGGGACATGGTGAAGGATAGGGAAGCCTGGCGTGCTGCAGTCCATGGGGTTGCAAAGAGTTGGACATGACTAAGCAACTGAACAACAACAAGACTAAAGATGACTGTAATTTAAACTTTTCTGGATGGCTAAAGGTCACCATTAATGGACATTAGTGGATATACTGCTCTGTAACAGGGGCTATTAAGACTTCTAGGACTCTAAGATCATAGAAAAAATAAATAATGGTCTCCTAAAGTTGAAACCTTGGAGTCAATGTTACCCCACCTTTCTTCAGTCTCCATACTTTAAGAGATCAATAAATACTTGTTTCCTCATCTATAAAGGGATATTAATATTCCCCTTGCAGAGATATGATAAGGATTTAATGAAATTATGTATACAACGAACCAAGTAAGATTTCTGGCATGTACTTAATAAATGGTACCTATTATTGTCATTTTTAAATTAAAACCTTATCTATAATTCACAAATAATAAAATTATTATCCCTTTAATGTGTTGTTGGATTCTGATTGCTAGAATTTTGTTAAGGATTTTTGCATCTATGTTCATCAGTGATATTGGCCTGTAGTTTTCTTTTTTTGTGGGATCTTTGTCAGGTTTTGGTATTAGGGTGAAGATTTACGAGATTTGATCCCTTTCCTTCACATCTCAGACTACTCTGCTGTAGGCAGTCCTGGAGTCTCCCTCATCAATGAAACCCTCCTGGGTACCTGCACTATAGAGAACTATCTGTCCTTTTTGTCAGAGGACTCAGACTCTTCTGTCCTCTTTTAGTGACCTTTTCATTTCCTCTTTTGACATCTGTTCTCTATGGTCCATTCCAGGTGATGCCATCTAGTCTGTAATTTACCCTGCCATCCTCTGATTATAAAGTAGTGTAGGGTAGAGGTTGCCAAGGGAAACCAGATTACCATGTGTAACATGTTAAATTAAATCAAATGTCTTTAGTACCTGAGATTTGTTAAAGGGTTTTCCCTTTCTAATCCCCTGCAGGCTCCCTGCTCAAGCATGCCAGCAGGGTTGGACTGAACTAATCACACAGCAGGGGCTGGAAGGCTGAATCCCAAAGTAGTCAGTGTTGCTCAATTATTCAATTTTACCATATGCTAATAATGCCATGGACTGACTTCTGCTGAGGTAAAAGAAGTACATTCCTCTCCTTCAGGTCACCAAGATACTTTTAATAAACGTTCCATTCCTTAGTCAGTGGAAAAAATTCTTTCTCTGGAGTAAGAAATTTAATTCTTCCTCCCCAATAGAACCACTTAAAGTTATCAAGTTTAATCAAATTTGATACCAAAGGTAGCATGTCACCTCCTGAAAACTCAGGACCCACAGAATTTAATCCTGGACTCAGCGTTGCTAAATGGAGTAGTTGAATAACGTGCTTACTAAAGTGCTTGTGCACTTTGGCAACACAGAGACACACAGACAGACACACACATACATAAGCATATACCCATATACATATCACGGAAACTCTATGCCTGGGAATGGCTTTTAATCTTAGAGTTCTGAGCTGGGGGCTCATTCACCAGCAAACAATGAAAGTGGGTTATAGTAAGGCCAGGAATTGAGGCTGTTCAAGCAGAGGAGGCAGGAAGGAAGGAAGGAGAGATGGGCGGAAGCATTAAAAATGGCACTTGTCACATGCAGATTAATGGAGAGCCCAGAATAAAAGCCCACACACCTACAGTCAATTAATCTTCAACAAAGGAAGAAAGAATATAAACTGGGAAAAAGCCTCTTCAACAAGTGTTGCTGGGAAAGTTGGACTGCTGCATGTAAATCAATGAAGTTAGAACACATCCTCACATCATGCATAAAAATAAACTCAAAATGGCTTAAAGACTTCAACATAAGACATCACAATATAAAATTCCAAGAAGAAAGAATAGGCAAAACGTGCTCTGACATAAATTATTCAATGTTTTCTTAGGTCAGTCTCCCAAAGCAATAGAAATAAAAACAAAAATAAACAAATGGAACCCAATCAAACCTATAAGCTTTCACACAGAAAAGGAAACCATAAACAAAATGAAAAGACTGGTAGAAAATATTTGCAAATAATGCAACCAATGAGAGCTTAATCTCCAAAATATACAAACACCTCATACAACTCAACAACAACAAAAAACCCAAACAACTCAATTAAAAAATGGGCAATAGGCCTTAACAGACATTTCTCCAAAGAAAACATACAGATGGCCAGTAGGCACATGAAAAGGTGCTCAACACCACTAATTATAAGAGAAATGCAAGTCAAAACTACGATGAGGTACCACCTCACACTGGTTAGAATGGCCATCATTAAAAAGGAAATTCATTTTTTGAGACAAACTCAAACTTGTTTGTCTACAAGTAACAAACACTGGGAGAGGATGTGGAGAAAAAGGAACTCTCCTACACTGTTGATGGAAATGTAAATTAAGTATAGTCACTATGGAGAATAGAATAGAGGTTCCTCAGAAAACTAAAAATAGAATTACCATGTGATCCAGCAATCCCACTTTTGGGCATATATCTGGACAAAACTATCATTCAAAAGGGTACATGCATCCCTATGTTCATAGCATCACTATTCACAATAGCCAACTCTTTGGGGTTGGCAAAGTGTTGGACATGACTGAGCAACTTTCTTTACCAAATGAGCTATCAGGGAAGCCCCAAAATGGTAATGTAACAATAATAATGATTAATAAGATTAATAAAAATAGAAACACAGAGTGGTAGGGGCTGTGACAGGGAAATATTTTGAGGGGACATTTAAGGCATCCTCAGTTCAGTCTTGTTATTAAAACTATCAAGAAGTAACATCTAATCTGAATTCTGAAGAATCAGTTATTGAGAATTACCTGGGTGAAGAGTGGAGAAAATACAATCCAAACAGGGAAAAACTGTTGTGCAAAGGCCACAGAGCATCAGGAAGCTCCTTGGAACTATAGGTTATTGGTCCCTAAAGAGCTGAGGATGTGTGGCTGCAAAGTACAAAGGAGGAAACAGGATTAAAATGATAGAACTAGTGAACCCATGGTAAGGGGTTTAGATTTTACACTTAAGGCAAAATGGAGCCACAGAAGGATTTTAAGCAAGGGAGTAGCATGATCATATTTGTCTTCAGGAATTCTCACTCAGGTTGCAGTGTGAGTTAGAGGAAGAAGATGGTAACTAAGGGAAATGAAGACATTTGGTAAACTAAAGCAGAATTCAAGTGAGAAATCATATATATGGCAGTGGTAGTAGGCCTGGAGAGGAGGAGGCAGCTTTAAGAGATAATGAAGACACAGACCAGCAGGACTTGGTGATCAACACCGATGTCGGGGTTTCTAAATTACCACCAATGCCCTTAAAACTCTAAGGTCTTTTGAATTCTACATATCTCTTGGGCTCATTTGTGACAGCAAGGATAATGCAAATATAGACTTGTACCTACAGGGAAATGACAATAGCAGTGTGGGCAGCTAGAGGCATGACCCTCTGCTCTTCTCCACCCAGCACACACACACATGCCTCTCTCTCTCTCCCACTTACCTACTTCCAAGTCTCCTCACCACCATCACCTCCCTGCCACTCTTTTGTTCCCCCAGAATCTCTGATGTCAGACCTGTGATGTAATGACTAACACAGAGTCTGACTGTCTCTTTTGATAAATAAAAGATTTGTCTTTAGCCATGTTTGAAATCCCACCCCAATCCTCTACATTATCTTTCTCTACAGGGTTGAGAAAAAAGAAAATGAAGCCAGACATATGACCTTCTCAATCCAAATTTTCCTACTATTGTTGGCAAAAAAAAAAAAACAAAAAAAAAACAAAAAACTTTAGATAACATTAAAAACGTTGAACATTCTATTTGTGACAAAGCAAGAGGAAAAAAGCAAGGACAAATCAGCAAAGATAGACTGAATCTACAGAGTCAAATTAGATACAGCTCTGTGCTCTGTGCTGTGCTTAGTCTCTCAGTCGTATCTGACTCTGCAACCCCATGGATTGTAGCCCTCCAGGCTCCTCTTCCATGGGGATTCTCCAGGCAAGAATGCTAGAGAGGGTTGCCATGCCCTCCTCCAGGGGATCTTCCCAACCCAGGGACTGAATCCAGGTCTCCTGCATTGCAGGCAGATTCTTTACCATCTGAGCCACCAGGGTACAGCTCGACTGATAGTTTCCAAGAGCATTAATACTTCTGTTTTGTGAGTTTTAAGGAAAATCTGAGGGGAACTGGGGAAGAAAAAGGAGAATTTCCATTGCTTTTTCCAATACTCTAGATAATTTTTGCCTACCTCTGAAGGATTTGATTGGAAATAATTACAAGAAAAAATTCTATAGAGGTGGGAAGGTGGAATAGAAGTAGAGGAGGAGAGAAGGAACCGGAAAACAGAGCAGCTGCAATGAATGAAGGCTCTGGGACAGATATAAATAAAAACAGGGTTCAGTCTTGTCCTTTGGTGTCATATGCTAATGACAAGATAACCTGGCAACTGAATTTCAGGTAACTCTAGAGTTAAAGACATCAGTCAAATGGAGATAACGACAAATATCTGTTAGTAATTGGCTGAGGCTGAGGGTGTAAAGGTGTTTCCTCTTAAAATTTGATTTTAGAGAATTAGCATCCACTGCCACCCAGTTAGCATATGACACTGAAGGACACGGCTGAACCTTATTTGCCTTTATTTTTATCTGTCCCCAAGCCTTCATTCATTGCAGCTGCTCTGTCTTTTCGGTTCCTTCTCTCCACCTCTACTTAGGCTGGTTAATGTGAGGTGAACCTGCGGATTCAAGAGGCTTCATCAACTAGCTCAATTTCAATAGCCATAAATACAATTTTACTTCAAAACAACTACCAAGAAAAACAGCTTTTTAAAAGTAAGTTTTAAGTTTTGGAATATTAAGGACTAAACTAACTTGCTGATAACCTATTAATTGTTGAAAAAGGTCTTCAATAAATAACTCAAGAACTCTATAAAGAGAATTATTTTAAAATTATTCCAGGGTCTTCCCTGGTGGTCTAGTGGTTGGGAGTGTGGGCTTTCACTTCGAAGGGCCTAGGTTCAATCCCTGGTCTGAGAACTAAGATCCTACAAGTCGAGCAGTACATCTAAAAAAAAAAAAAAAATTTTTAATTAGGAAAATTATAAGACTGGAATCATTCCATATTTTGAACTTGATTTGCACTAAATGTATTAGTATTCTTAGGGATAAAGATTTCTTTACTGCATTTTAAAAATTAACTTTTAGATATTACTTTTTAAATGAAAAGAATATTATCAAAATAATCAGACTTCTGGCTTCAAGATAGTGGAAAAAGGCCCTTTCTGCTCACTTCTCTGGAAAATCACTGTAAAATAAGAGAATGAGAAACAGAAAAAGACACTCCATCTACAATGAGACAAGAAGATTCATCACCACAACTCTCAATGTACAAAAGAAAAGGAATGCAGGAGTGGAAAGCAGCAGAGCCCAGGAAGCTGATCCCTCAGTCCTGGCAAAGAGAGATACTAGCTCCTCCAAGCCAAGCAAAGCTGAGGACTGGAAACCTAAGACAATAGAGGGTGAAACATGGGCTAAAAAGAAGAGGAATCGTTGAAGGCCTGTATAAAGAACAAACGGACCCCCACGTCCCTCCCTGACACCAAGCAATAGGAGACTTATACTCTGGGAAACCAAACTAGAGGTGTCTACACTAAGGAGCCTCTGGCAAGAGAACAGCTGGAGTGAAGCCCTGCAAGGAAAATAGGAGGGGTCCATAAGAGCTTACAGTCTGAACAGAGAGAACGGAAGACCCCTTTCCTACCCTGCTCTGGCACTCAGGCTGCTGAGCTTATACCTTTCTTGACGGGAGACTAGAGGATTCTTCTCTGGACAAACTGGATGGTTTTTGAGGGAAATTTTTCAGATAATGTGATTGGTCCTTTCATATAAAAAGTCAATTTACTACCTGTTCTCTTCTAATAAAACTCAGTCAACAGGCACCACCATCCCACACATAACTTTCAATTACCTTTTAATGTTCTGTACTTAAATGAATGCACAGAGACCATAAGTCATTTGAAGAAAATCTTTAACATGAAAGGAAGAAACCAAAACACAAACACAAGTGGAAAGAATAGTGACAAATTTCCATGTGCCCTTCAAGCCAGCCTCAAGTTATCAACATTTTGCTGAACATATTTTACCTATCTCTATTACCTTTTTCATTTAAGAGGGAGGTGGGCTGGAGTTACCATAAGAAAATCTCAAATAATTTCACCTGTGAACAATTCCGAATGGAAACATTTTTAAAAGCAATATTCTTTGTTATTTAAACTTACATTGAAACATTTCTGATGTCAATTTAAACATACTTCATGGGAAATAGATGGGGGAACAGTGGAAACAGTGTCAGACTTTATTTTGGGGGGCTCCAAAATCACTGCAGATGGTGATTGCAGCCATGAAATTAAAAGACGCTTACTCCTTGGAAGGAAAGTTATGACCAACCTAGCTGCTAAGCTGCTAAGTCACTTCAATCGTGTCTGACTCTGTGTGACTCCACAGACGGCAGCCCACCAGGCTCCCCCGTCCCTGGGATTCTCCAGGCAAGAACACTGGAGTGGGTTGCCGTTTCCTTCTCCAATCCATGAAAGTGAAAAGTGAAAGGGAAGTTGCTCAGGCATGTCCAACTCTTCGCGACCCCATGGACTGCAGCCCACGAGGCTCCTCCATCCATGGGACTTTCCAGGCAAGAGTACTGGAGTGGGGTGCCATCGCCTTCTCCTGAGCAACCTAGATAGCATATTAAAAAGCAGAGACATTGCTTTGCCAACAAAGGTCCGTCTAGTCAAGGCTATGGTTTTTCCTGTGGTCATGTATGGATGTGAGAGTTGGACTGTGAAGAAAGCTGAGAGCCAAAGAATTGATGCTTTGGAACTGTGGTGTTGGAGAAGACTCTTGAGAGTCCCTTGGACTGTAAGGAGGTCCAACCAGTCCATCCTAAAGGAGATCAGTCCTGGGTGTTCATTGGAAGGACTAATGCTAAAAGCTGAAACTCCAATACTTTGGCCACCTCATGCAAAGAATTGACTCATTAGAAAAGACCCTGATGCTGGGAGGGGTTGGGGGCAGGAGGAGAAGGAGATGACAGAGGATGAGATGGCTGGATGGCATCACCAACTCGATGGATGTGAGTCTGAGTGAACTCCGGGAGTTGGTGATGGACAGGGAGGCCTGGCGTGCTGTGATTCATGGGGTCACAAAGAGTTGGACATGACTGAGTGAATGAACTGAACTGAACTGAAGGGAGCACATGGTTTCTGAAACTTCTTTTGGGGCTGGAGAAGGGTACATAAGTAAAAATGTTTGAAAAGCATTTACTGAACCTTAGCATAGACAAAAATCATTTGAAATGAAAAAGGGACACATAGAATCACGTACATGGAGAAGGGTTTTATTTTTTTTTTTCTCATTTTCTGTTTTTCCTCTCAGATAACATGTAAAACGCACAGAATATACTGGTTTTATTTATTTATTTTTTCATTTTAACAGTTTCTAATGAAAGCTGTAGACAAGATGACTTTATTCTTGCATCTTCTCAATTGTTTCTTCCTTATATTTGCCCTTTTCCTTTCCTACTTGGCGAGATTTGGCTTTACGTTTGAGGATCTTTTTGCGGTCTTTGTCCAGTTTTAGTCTGGTGATAACCACCTTGCTGGGGTGAATGCCCACATGGACAGTTGTGCCATTAGCCTTCTCCCGTTGCACTCATTCAATGTAGACGACATATTTCTTCCTGTAAACCTGGACTACTTTGCCAATTTGCTGCCTTTTGTAGTGCCCTCGTACAACCTGAATTTCATCATCCTTTCAGATGGGCATGGATCGAACGTTGTACTTCTGTTTTAGCTCTTTAGAAAGAGGAGAAGACATAATTTTCCTGCGAATGTGGGAAGGCACATTGAAATGCCTTTTTCGATTCTTGCTTCGGTCAGAAGTCACAAAGGGATTGAACTTCATTTTGGCTGCTAGCGCTTCAGCGATGGCCACAGAAGGGAAGAGCAATATACTGGTTTTAAAAAATATTTATTTATTTGACTGCTTTGGGTCTTAGTTGCCCTGTGGCATGTCGGAGCTTAGTTCCAGAACCAGGGATCAAACCTGTGTCCCCTGAATTGGAAGGTAGATTCTTAACCACTGGACCACCAGGGAAGTCCCTGGAATACACTGTTATTTATTGTGGAACATAATTTTCTCTCTCACTTTCTCTGTGTATATTATCTCAACCTCAAAGGTTTTTTGTTTTTCAGCAAAGAAAAGAAGTATGAGGACCCCTGGGGAGTGGAGGAGAAAGAAAGACCTCCTTCCTCCCTTTCCCCATTTCTTCCTCTTACTCTGATCACTGAATAGACATGAATTTCCGTGGCTTCTGCTGGGAACCTGGGTAAGATATGCTGGATACGGTCCAGAGTGGCCATAGTCAATGACAAATGTCTTGTGTCCAAGTGTGGTAGGCATATATTAGTAGACAAAATAGATACAAATCCTGACCTTGTAAAATTTATAGTCAAGAAACAGATAACAAGCAAAATAAATAAATGAATCACATGCTATTTCATGTGATAAATGCAATGAGAAACGATCCATTTATTGGTTCAGTTCAGTTCAGCCACTCAGTAAGGTCCGATTTTTTGCAACCCATGGACTGTGTCATGCCAGGTCTCCCTGTCCATCACCAACTCTCAGAGCTTGCTCAAACTTATGTCTATCGAGTTGGTGATGCCATCCAATCCTCTCATCCTCTGTCATCCCCTTTTCCTCCTGCCTTCAATCTTTCCCAGCATCTGGGTCTTTTCCAATTAGTCAGTTCTTTGCATCAGGTGGCCAAAGTATTGGAGCTTCAGCTTCAGCATCAGTCCTTCTAATGAATATTCAGGACTGCTTTCCTTTAGGATTGACTGGTTTCCTTTAGGATAGACTGGTTTGATCTCCTTGTAGTCCAAGGGACTCTCAAGAGTCTTCTCCAACACCACAGTTCAAAAGCATAAATTCTTCAGTGCTCAGCTTTCTTTATGGTCCAACTTTCACATCCACACATGACTACTGGAGAAACCATAGCTTTGACTAGATGGACTTTTGTCAGCAAAATAATGTCTCTGCTTTTTAATATGCTGTCTAGGTTGGTCATAGCTTTTCTTTCAAGGAGCAAGTATCTTTTCATTTCATGGGTCCAGTGACCGTGTGCAGTGATTTTGGAGCCGAAGAAAATAAAGCCTGTCAGTTTCCATTGTTTCCCCATCTATTTGCCATGAAGTGATGGAACTGGATTCCATGATCTTAGTTTTTTGAATGTTGAGTTCTAAGCCAGCTTTTCTACTCTTTTACTTTCATCAAGAGGCTCTATAATTCCTCTTCACTTTCTGCCATAAGGGTGGTATAATCTGCATATCTGAGGTTGAAATTTATCAGTTACTGTGGAGAAAACTAAAACAAGAGGAATGGAAGAAGAACAATTTGCAAGTTTAAAAAGGGTAGTAAGGGAAGGCAATTGAAGAAGGTGAGGGAATAAGCCATACATATATCTGAGGGAGAAGTATTTCAGGCAGAGAGAACAGCAATGCAAAGACCTGGAGGCAGAAGTGCACCTGTTGTGTTCAATGTGGCTAGACCAGTCCGGGAAGAGAGCAAGTATCTAGTGATGAAGTCAAAGAACTAAGGTGCAGTGGTAGGGCAGGGCCAGTGTAGGCCCTTGCAGGCAATTAGAGGACTCTTGTTTCGCTCTGAGCCAGATGGGGAGCAATGGAGGGTAAACTAAGGAAGGACATGAACTGATTTACTTTTTAAAGTGGTAAGGGACAAGCATGGAAGCAGGGACAGTTTTTAGGAGGCCACTATAAAAATCCAAGCAATTGCTTAACCTGCCTCTGGATAAGGGAAATTATCTTGACAGGTACAGCAAGGAGAAAGACTAGGGTTGTTTCTAGGATCTCAATGCCTTCAAATTAACCAGTTTGTTAATGGGTCAACAGTCCGTGGCCCATTTGCTGGAAGTGTAAGTTGGGGCTTTACCAGCTAAAACTCTGTCCTAGGTCTTGGCCTGTAATCCTCTGCTTCACACTGTGCTGGATTATTCTCTTCCAAGAAGGAGCTCCCCATGCATAGTGG
The DNA here is from genome assembly GCF_029407905.1 of Bubalus kerabau. Taxonomy (NCBI): domain Eukaryota; kingdom Metazoa; phylum Chordata; class Mammalia; order Artiodactyla; family Bovidae; genus Bubalus; species Bubalus kerabau. Next base: position 46,532,436 of record NC_073634.1, read on the forward strand.
GCAGGCAGGAGGTACCAGACCCAGGCATCTCACCTGTGCCCTGCAGTATGTCTCCACAGGCACTAGCCTTCAGAGCCAGCGACTTCTGGTCATCATGGATAAGAAGATGAAATAGTCCAGCTTGGTGGAAGTTGGGGAGAGGGTACACTCAGGACAGTTGACATGCATAGACTGCAGACCCCAGAAAACTACTGACCATGGGATTCATAGTGGCCAAGACACTGTACATAGCAGCCTCAATCTAGGGGCTTTTCTGAATCCCTACCTTGGACACAAGATGGGTTTCAAGAAGTCCAATGCAACCGTCAGAGGATGGGGCTGACCTATGATAGCAACTTCCCTGGGGGAGCCTCCCATTCTCCCTGCTATGGCCCGGAACTCGATGCCTTTCATCCAGGCCTAATCAGAAGTTGGCCACTTCATGTACCTAAATCAATTCTGTAAACTTGGCCTGTGGACCAAATCAGCCACAAAGAAGACCCAAAATATCAAGGGGGCCAGTTCTTCCATCTACATTGGGGTTCTGCTCACAAGCACACATAAATACACAATGAATACATAAAAACCAAAGATGCATGCACATACATATGTGTACTTACAGATGCAAACATATATACAAACTCACACACACACATCTATACAGCAGAATATTCTATTCAAAGAAGATGTCAAGAAAGAGTTGATGAGTATGTGTATTTTCAAAAAAAATTGTTAAATCTAGATCAGTGACTCTCAAATAGTTTGGTTTCAGAGCTTTTTACAGTTTAAAAATTCTTTGAGAACCCAATATAGCTGCTTTTGTTTATGCTGGTTATATCTATGAATATTTATCATATTAGCAATTAACTATAGTTAAAATGTATACATTTTAAAAATATTAATCCCACAAAGAGTCAGACACGACTGAGTGACTGAACTGAACTGATTGAATTCATCTAAAATTGATAAGAAAGTGATAAATCTACTACGTGCTAACACAAATAACACTTTAAAAATACTATATTGTTCAAACAAAATAATTCAGTGAGAATAGTGGCAATGCAGTACATGTTTGCAATTTCTTTAGTATACATCTTAAAAAAGACATCTGGATTTTCATATCTGCTTTTATGTTCAATTTGCTACAATAGTATGTATCATGTAGCCTCTGGAAAACTCCACTGTATACTTTTGAGAGGATGAGAATGAAAATGGCAAAAAATAATATATTACTATGAAAATACTTTTGACTTCATGAACCTCTTACAAGGACCCTGAGTAGTCCCTACACCACACTCTGAGAACTATTGATGTGACTGAAACGGACAATTTTGAAGGAACATACAAATAATTAAAATCTGACTCAAGATGAATGAACAAAATCATATAGACCAATAACCTTTAACAGAATAAATTGAAAAAGTAATAAAGCTATCCCCTTAGTACTCCCTAAAATAGTTTGTTAAGTATAGTCTATCAGAACTTCAAGAAACAGAAACAAATTACTTTTTTTGCTAAAATTTTCCAAACACAAAAGAAAGCCTGATAATTAAAACCACAAGGATTACACAATCTAATATCCAAACCATAATCTAATATGTAATATATTTGCATAATTTAATACCCAAACCAAAGATAGCATTAAAATAGTAGATAAGAGGCTATTTTATTTACATACATATACATACAGACTTCCCAGGTGGCGCTAGGGGTAAAGAACCCACCTGCCAATGCAGGAGACTTGGGTTTGATCCCTAGGTTGGGAAGATTCCTGGAGGAAGGATCCTACTCTAATATTCTTGCCTGGAGAATCCCACGGACTGAGGAGTCTCTTGGGCTAGAGTCCATAGCATCACAAAGAGTCAGACATGACTGATGTGACTGAGCATGCAATTGCACATATTATAAAAATCCTAAATAAAATATTAATAAGTCAAATTTTTACTTAAATAAAATCAGGCTAAAAAATGTTATTTAGGAAAACAACAAAAGTTCAACATAAGAAAACCAATTCATTTACTTGACTACAATAATAGTTAAAAAGAAAAATATAATGACTGTAAATACTCATTTTTCATTAAAACACTTACTAAACTTGAAATAGAAGCAAATTGCCTTAAATAGAGAAAGAATATGTATAAGAAAAGAGTTAACGATGCAATTACTACTAAAACTTCAGAAACATTCCTATTACTGAAGAGCAAGACAAGAGTCACTACTAGTATTACCATTATGTAACATGTTTTGGAGGTCCGAATCAAGTCTATGAGATATATACATACACAAACATATATATCATATATATATGTATATAGTGAAAAAGAGTAGAAAAGTGATCACTATTTGCAAATAAAGTAATGGTATATTTAGATAATCAACCAAAAAAAAAAAACCACTAGAATTTTTAATCAGTCAGTTCAGTTCAGTTGCAGAGTCGTGTCGGACTCTTTGCGACCCCATGAATCGCAGCACGCCAGGCCTCCCTGTCCATCACCAACTCCCGGAGTTCACTCAGACTCACATCCATCGAGTCGGTGATGCCATCCAGTCATCTCATCCTCTGTCGTCCCCTTCTCCTCCTGCCCCCAACCCCTCCCAGCATCAGGGTCTTTTCTAATGAGTCAACTCTTTGCATGAGGTGACCAAAGTATTGGAGTTTCAGCTTTTAGCATCAGTCCTTCCAATGAACACCCACGACTTATCTCCTTTAGGATGGACTGGTTGGATCTCCTTGCAGTCCAAGGGACTCTCAAGAGTCTTCTCCAACACCACAGTTCAAAAGCATCCATTCTTTGGCTCTCAGCTTTCTTCACAGTCCAACTCTCACATCCATACATGACCACAGGAAAAACCATAGCCTTGACTAGATGGACCTTTGTTGGCAAAGTAATGTCTGCTTTTCAGTAAGCTATCTAGGTTGGTCATAACTTTCCTTCCAAGGAGTAAGTGTCTTTTAATTTCATGGCTGCAGTCACCATCTGCAGTGATTTTGGAGCCCCCCAAAATAAAGTCTGACACTGTTTCCCCATCTATTTCCCATGAAATGATGGGACCAGATGCCATGATCTTAGTTTTCTGAATGTTGAGCTTTAAGCCAAATTTTTCACTCTCCTCTTTCACTGTCATCAAGAGGATTTTAATAGAGACTAGAAAATTGGGCAATTACAAGATAAATATCAAGACATACAAACATACACATATTGCTTTCCTAGTAACCAAACAGAAAATCTTATGAAAAAAAGAAACCCTACTCAGATTGCCTTTAAATAAAAAATGAAAACATGTTTAAAAAAACCAAAACACATAGGAATAAATTTATGAAATGTGAGATGAAAATGATAAAATAATTGTAAGCCCAAATGAAGAGCTGAAACACTGTAGAGACATTTGCTCCTCGTTGAAAAGTTCCATAAAAACTAGAAACTTAAGTTTTCTGAATGACTATACACAAAGGTAAATAATAAATGACAGACTGGAAGAAAAACTGTATAAAGGATCAATAGCCATATGTCCAAAGAGATCTCCCAAATCAGTTTTAAACAGCCAAATAACCAGATAAAAAGGAACCCCAATGATTAACATACATGCAAAAGAATTGTGAAACCGCACTTTAAAATCAAATAAGCGTAAATTAAAACAAGATAATTTTTGCATATAGTTTAGAATGTGAAAGAATATGATATACCCAGTTTGGGTGAGGGTACAAGGGTGGAAGACACTGTTGTAAACTGGTAACATCTTGAGGGAGGGCAACTTAGAAATACTTATCAAAATTTCAATTAATTCAGCGACAAGAGCTGCCTATTTTGAATGTAAACCTCATTTCCCATAAATATAATAGCTCATTTTAGAGGTGCTGTGATGACAGGATGAATGATTTGTAAACTGTAAAATGTACACATGACACATGCACCCCCTCCCACCCCATATACCATGATCCTGTTTTTGTTAATGAATTTTATTATAATTTGGAAAATAGATTATCTGTCAAGGTATTAACATTGAAGGTTTTCTAAATGTGTTAAAGCAATGTATCAAAAACTTCAAACAAAATCTTTTCAAATACATGATAAACTCCTCTGATCTGGTAAGGTTTAGTGTGCCTACCACTTTTTCTCCCCAGGGACTTGCCTAAGTAGTATCAGAAGCAGGATAGGAAAGAGGTCAAAAAGTATCCTACAAGATGGGACTGACATACATACACTACTGTGCATAAAACATAATTAGTGAGAACCTACTGTGCAGCACAGAGAACTCTACTCAGTGATCTGTGGTGACCTAAATGGGAAGGAAATCTAAAAGAACAGATAGACGTATATGTATAACTGATTCACTCTGCTGTACAGCAGAAACTAACACAACATTGTAAAGCAACTATACTCCAATAAAAAAATTTTTTTAAGTATCCTAGAAAAAGCATGGGATTCTGAAATAGAACTAGGTTCAAGTTCTCTTTCTACTTAGCAGCAAGTCATTTGGGGCAATTATATGCTCTTTAGTTGCTTGTTTCCTCATCTGTAAAACAGTCAGAATGCTGTTTCTCGTATAAATGAAAATTTAAATGAGATATTCTACCAAAATGTTAATTGTTGTTTTTATAATGCAGGTCTCCTAATTCAGTTTAGTAGTGCACATTAAACAAAAAAGGGGATTTCCTCAAGCCTTGCCCCTTCCAAACTTTCAGTTCTAGTCTAAAAGTTTAAGGAAGGTCATTTGTTGTGAATTTGAGTATAGAACGGCATCTGCACTGGGCCAGTTTCTAGCTCTGAATGCTGGTTAACAGGTATGCAAACCATAAAGGCAAATGACCAAGGCAGATCAAATCATACACCCAAAAACAAAATGCAGTAAGTCCCTGGGGAAAGGAGAAAGGCAGGGGCCCTGGGACCTTAAATCCTGTCCAGTTTAAATCCTGTCAAAATCTTTATTAGGTGACCTTGTGTAGTATTTTGAAGGAGAGGGAGGGAGGCAGTGAGGGAGGGGAGGAGAGTAAGAGAGACAGAAAGGGGGAGAAAGATGGAGACGATGAGAGAAAAAAGAGGGAAAAGGAACCACAGATTCCTAAGAATAATTTGGGGAAGCCTATCTAATGGCAAGATCTAATGCTAAAGCTTTGGCATTTTGGCTGGGAAATTTCAAGTGCATTTCTAGAATATGGCAGAGTGATGAGCTATTCATCAGTTCAGTTTAGTTCAGTCGCTCACTCGTGTCCGACTCTTTGTAACCCCATGAATCACAGCACACCAGGCCTCCCTGTCCATCACCAACTCCTGGAGTTCACCCAAACTCATGTGCCTAGAGTTGGTGATGCCATCCAGCCACCTCATCCTCTGTTGTCCCTTTCTCCTCCTGCCCCCAATCCCTCCCAGCATCAGGATCTTTTCCAATGAGTCAACTCTTCGCATCAGGTGGCCAAAGTATTGGAGTTTCAGCTTTAGCATCAGTCCTTCCAATGAACACCCAGGACTGATCTCCTTTACAATGGACTGGCTGGATCTCCTTGCAGTCCAAGGGACTCTCAAGAGTCTTCTCCAACACCACAGTTCAAAAGCATCAATTCTTCAGTGATATAAAAATAGAAGCTACAATAACTGAAAAATTAAAAAGGCATAAGTTCATGAGCTGTCAAAAATGATTATTAAATACACTCATGAGTCTAACTGGTAATGAATTTTCTTCTACCCTTTACTTCCATCTACCACTCCTCCATTATAGAAACTTAAAATATGCAAACATTGTAAGGATCACTATTGGGTATGAGTCCTACTATTAACTCTCAAAAAAGAATATAAACTCTACCACAAATAATTTTTTTTGTGTATTTCTCTAAACTTAATTGATAGATTTTCATTAGGGTTGTTATTGTATAAAAAAAAGTAATTCTAACCTCACAGATGAAACAAACAGGACAGTATGCTCTGATCTTAGTGATTTGTTTAATGTTATAAATAAAAATAATGTGCGCAGGCACAGGAGGGCCTAGAGGAGCTAACCCATGTTGAAGGTCAGGAAGGGCAGTGGTGAGGAGATACCCCTAGTCCAAGGTAAGGAGCAGTGGCTGCGCTTTGCTGGAGCAGCCGTGAAGAGATACCCCACGCCCAAGGTAAGAGAAACCCAAGTAAGATGGTAGGTGTTGAAAGAGGGCATCATAGGGCAGACACACTGAAACCATACTCACAGAAAACTAGTCAATCTAATCACACTAAGACCACAGCCTTGTCTAACTCAATGAAACTAAGCCATAACCATGGGGCAACCCAATGGGCGGGTCATGGTGGAGAGGTCTGACAGAATGTGCTCCACTGGAGAAGGGAATGGCAAACCACTTCAGTATTCTTGCCTTGAGAACCCCATGAACAGTATGAAAAGGCAAAATGATAGGATACTGAAAAAGAAACTCCCCAGGTCAGTAGGTGCCCAATATGCTACTGGAGATCAGTGGAGAAATAACTCCAGAAAGAATGAAGGCATGGAGCCAAAGCAAAAAGAATACCCAGCTGTGGATGTGACTGGTGGTAGAAGCAAGGTCCGATGCTGTAATGAGCAATATTGCATAGGAACCTGGAATGTCAGGTCCATGAATCAAGGCAAATTGGAAGTGGTCAAACAAGAGATGGCAAGAGTGAACGTAGACATTCTAGGAATCAGCGAACTGAAATGGACTGGAATGGGTGAATTTAACTCAGATGACCATTATATCTGCTACTGCGGGCAGGAATCCCTCAGAAGAAATGGAGTAGCCATCATGGTCAACAAAAGAGTCCAAAATGCAGTACTTGGATGCAATCTCAAAAATGACAGAATGATCTCTGTTCGTTTCCAAGGCAAACCATTCAATATCACAGTAATCCAAGTCTATGCCCCAACCAGTAATGCTGAAGAAGCTGAAGTTGAACCGTTCTATGAAGACCTACAAGACCTTTTAGAACTAACACCCAAAAAAGATGTCCTTTTCATTATAGGGGACTGGAATGCAAAAGGAGGAAGTCAAGAAACACCTGGAGTAACAGGTAAATTTGGCCTTGGATTACGGAATGAAGTAGGGCAAAGACTATGGAGTTTTGCCAAGAAAATGCACTGGTCATAGCAAACACCCTCTTCCAACAACACAAGAGAAGACTCTACACATGGACATCACCAAATGGTCAACACTGAAATCAGATTGATTATATTCTTTGCAGCCAAAGATGGAGAAGCTCTATACAGTCAACCAAAACAAGACCAGGAGCTGACTGTAGCTCAGATCATGAACTCCTTATTGCCAAATTCAGACTTAAACTGAAGGAAGTAGGGAAAGCCACTAGACCATTCAGGTATGACCAAAATCAAATCCCTTATGATTATACAGTGGAAGTGAGAAATAGATTTAAGGGACTAGATCTGAGGATAGAATGCCTGATGAACTATGGAATGAGGTCCGTGACACTGTACAGGAGAAAGGGATCAAGACAATCCCCATGGAAAAGAAATGCAAAAAAGCAAAATGGCTGTCTCGGGAGGCCTTACAAATAGCTGTGAAAAGAAGAGAAGTGAAAAGCAAAGGAGAAAAGGAAAGATATAAGCATCTGAATGCAGAGTTCCAAAGAATAGCAAGAAGAGATAAGAAAGCCTTCTTCAGTGATCAATGCAAAGAAATAGAGGAAAACAACAGAATGGGAAAGACTAGAGATCACTTCAAGAAAATTAGAGATACCATGGGAACATTTCATGCAAAGATGGGCTCGATAAAGGACAGAAATGGTATGGGCCTAACAGAAGCAGAAGATATTAAGAAGAGGTGGCAAGAATACACAGAAGAACTGTACAAAAAAGATCTTCACGACCCAGATAATCACGATGGTGTGATCACTCATCTAGAGCCAGACATCCTGGAATGTGAAGTCAAGTGGGCCTTAGAAAGCATCACTACGAATAAAGCTAGTGGAGGTGATGGAATTCCAGTTGAGCTATTTCAGATCCTGAAAGATGATGCTGTGAAAGTGCTGCACTCAATATGCCAGCAAATTTGGAACACTCAGCAGTGGCCACAGGACTGGAAAAGGTCAGTTTTCATTCCAATCCCAAAGAAAGGCAATGCCAAAGAATGCTCAAACTACCGCACAATTGCACTCATCTCACACGCTAGTAAAGTAATGCTCAAAATTCTCCAAGCCAGGCTTCAGCAATACATGAACTGTGAACTTCCTGATATTCAAGCTGGTTTTAGAAAAGGCAGAGGAACTAGAGATCAAATTGCCAACATCCACTGGATCATGGAAAAAGCAAGAGAGTTCCAGAAAAACATCTATTTCTGCTTTACTGACTATGCCAAAGCCTTTGACTGTGTGAATCACAATAAACTGTGGAAAATTCTGAAAGAGATGGGAATACCAGACCTGATCTGCCTCTTGAGAAATCTGTATGCAGGTCAGGAAGCAACAGTTAGAACTGGACATGGAACAACAGAACGGTTCCAAATAGGAAAAGGAGTACATCAAGGCTGTATATTGTCACCCTGGTTATTTAACTTATATGCAGAGTACATCATGAGAAATGCTGGGCTGGAAGAAACACAAACTGGAATCAAGATTGCTGGGAGAAATATCAATAACCTCAGATATGCAGATGATACCACCCTTATGGCAGAAAGGGAAGAGGAACTAAAAAGCCTCTTGATGAAGGTGAGTGTGGAGAGTGAAAAAGTTGGCTTAAAGCTCAACATTCAGAAAACGAAGATCATGGCATCCAGTCCCATCACTTCATGGGAAATAGATAGGGAAAGAGTGGAAACAGTGTCAGACTTTATTTTTTGGGGCTCCAGAATCACTGCAGATGGTGACTGCAGCCATGAAATTAAAAGATGCTTACTCCTTGGAAGGAAAGTTATGATCAACCTAGATAGCATATTCAAAAGCAGAGACATTACTTTGCCAACAAAGATCCATCTAGTCAAGGCTATGGTTTTTCCTGTGGTCATGTATGGATGTGAGAGTTGGACTATGAAGAAGGCTGAGCGCCGAAGAATTGATGCTTTTGAACTGTGGTGTTGGAGAAGACTCTTGAGAGTCCCTTGGACTGCAAGGAGATCCAAGCAGTCCATTCTGAAGGAGATCAGCCCTGGGATTTCTTTGGAGGGAATGATGCTGAAGCTGAAACTCCAGTCCTTTGGCCACCTCATGCAAAGAGTTGACTCATTGGAAAAGACTCTGATGCTGGGAGGGATTGAGGGCAGGAGGAGAAGGGGACGACAGAAGATGAGATGGCTGGATGGCATCTCTGACTTGATGGACGTGTGTCTCAGTCAACTCCGGGAGTTTGTGATAGACAGGGAGGCCTGGTGTGTTGTGATTCATGAGGTCGCGAAGAGTCGGACACGACTGAGCGACTGAACTGACTGAACATAATAATAATTAAAATGAAACAAATGCAAAAATTACATTTTAAAAGTAAGCAAAAATATTTGTATTTCTCAGTAAAGAAGAACAAATTCAGGTATATATTTTTGCTAATTCTATAAAACAACAAGTAATGAGATTTGTACCCAGAATGGGGACAGTGGCATGTAGTTGGAAATCTGGAAGTTGGAAAGCAGAGGAGTGGTAAAGGACAAACACACATATACACACAAAAAAAGCTAAATCCTAAACTGAAAGAATGGGAAGCTGATACTCTGTGACTAACAGAAGTTTTAGGAGTAAATACCACCACGGAATTCTTGAAGTTGGGATAGAAGGAAGAAAAAGGAAGATTGACTAAAAATCTGTTTGAAAAAGACGTAGGCTCTCAAATCTCCCATACCACTCCATTCAGTCAGGTGAATGACCCTCAAAAGGCTAGTCATTTTTCCTGTAGAAGGTAAAATGAAGATCTTTTCAAGGTGGGTTATGAGTCAAATGAAGGGAAATGACACCAGATGGCAACTTGGATCTCCAGGGAATGAGGAGCACTAGAAACGGTAAATTTGTGGTAAATACAATAGGTAGGTGTCAGGCTTCCCAGGTGGCTCTGTGGTAAAGAATCTACCTGCTAATGCAGAAGACGCAAGCTGGATCCCTGGGTTGGGAAGATCCCTGGAGGAGGAAATGGCAACCCACTCCAGTATTCTTGCCTGAGAAATTCCATGGACAGAGGAGCCTGGGAGGCTACAGTCCATGGGGTCACAAAGAGTCAGACACGACTGAGCCACGGAGCACATTGTTTTCATCTCTTTTAAAGACACATTTTCAGGGCAAAAATTATAACACAGTATTGTAGGGTTAAAACGTATATGGACATAACAAATATACAATAATAGCACTAAGAACAGTAAATAGAAATATAATGTTGTAAGATTACAATATTTACCTGGTAGAACTAGGATAAAGATGCTTATTACAGTCCCTAGAGCAAAGGCTGGAAAATTTTTACATAAAAGAGCAGAAAGCATATATCTCAGGCTTTGCAAAACATAGCATCTAGCCCTAATCAACTCTGCTGTTTTTTAGTTACTCTGCTGTTTTTTAGTTGCTCAGTCGTGTCTGACTCTTTGCAACCTCTTGGACTATCGCCCACCAGACTCCTCTGTCCATGGGATTTCCCAGGCAAGAATGCTAGAGTGGGTTGCCATTTCCTTCTTCAGGGGATCTTCCCCACCCAGGGATAGAACCTGCATCTCCTGTATTCGCAGGTAGTTTCTTTACCCCTAAGCCACCAGGGAAGCCCACAATCAACTCTGCTATTATAGCACAAAAGAAGATAATAGCAAATGAAGCAACTGACAAACAACTAATCTCGAGAATATACAAGCAACTCCTACAGCTCAACTCCAGAAAAATAAATGACCCAATCAAAAAATGGGCCAAAGAACTAAATAGACATTTCTCCAAAGAAGACATACAGATGGCTAACAAACACATGAAAAGATGCTCAACATCACTCATTATCAGAGAAATGCAAATCAAAACCACTATGAGGTACCATTTCACACCAGTCAGAATGGCTGCGATCCAAAAGTCTACGAGTAATAAATGCTGGAGAGGGTGTGGAGAAAAGGGAACCCTCTTACACTGTTGGTGGGAATGCAAACTAGTACAGCCACTATGGAGAACAGTGTGTAGATTCCTTAAAAAACTGGAAATAGAACTGCTTTATGATCCAGCAATCCCACTGCTGGGCATACACACTGAGGAAACCAGAAGGGAAAGAGACACGTGTACCCCAATGTTCATCGCAGCACTGTTTATAATAGCCAGGACATGGAAGCAACCTAGATGTCCATCAGCAGATGAATGGATAAGAAAGCTGTGGTACATATACACAATGGAGTATTACTCAGCCATTAAAAAGAACACATTTGAATCAGTTCTAATGAGGTGGATGAAACTGGAGCCTATTATACAGAGTGAAGTAAGCCAGAAAGAAAAACACCAATACAGTATACTAACGCATATATATGGAATTTAGAAAGATGGTAACAATAACCCTGTGTACAAGACAGCAAAAGAGACACTGATGTATAGAACAGTCTTATGGACTCTGAGAGATAGGGAGAGGGTGGGAAGATTTGGGAGAATGGCATTGAAACATGTAAAATATCATGTATGAAACGAGCTGCCAGTCCAGGTTCGATGCACGATACTGGATGCTTGGGGCTGGTGCACTGGGACGACCCAGAGGGATGGAATGGGGAAGGAGGAGGAAGGGGGGTTCAGGATGGGGAACACATGTATACCTGTGGCGGATTCATTTTGATATTTGGCAAAACTAATACAATTATGTAAAGTTTAAAAAATAACATAAAATAAAATAAAAAAAAAGCCTAAAATAAATTATCTAAGCTCCCAATTTTAGGAAACAGAAAATGAAGAACAATTAAAGGCAAAATAAGTAGAAGGAAGAAAACAATAGAGAACAGAAATCAATGAAATATAAACATATATAGAGTATATCAATGAAATCAAATGCTGGTTCTTTGAACAAATCTATCACATTCATTGGTAAATCTCCAGCTTAACAGATCACAGAGGAAAAAAAGGGAAGACACAAATTACACTGTCATGGAATAAAACATTAAGTGATAAGAAGAGAATATTATGAAAAACTTTGACAGTAAATCTGACACTTTTGATGAAACGAATTCCTCAAAAGATACAAATAAACAAAATTGACACATGATGCAACAGGAAATTTGAATAACCCAATATCAACTAAAGAAACTGAATTTGTAATTTAAAAAAAGGGTCAAATATCCTAAGGAATCTACAACATAACTATTAGAGCTATTTTTAAAAGTTTAGCAAGATTCCAAGTTACAAGTCTGCAAAAACCAATTATATTTCTACAGATCAGCAATGAAAAATTGGAAAATGCAATAAAACTCTAATTCCACTTATAAGAGCACCCAAAACAATGAAATTCTTAGGGACAAGTTATTTAAAATATATGTGAAATCTGCACAACTAAAAACTATATACCATTGTTGAAAGAAATTAAAGATCAAAATACATGAAAAAATACACTACATTTATGGATTAAAAAAATTCAATATTGTTAAGAAGTCAGTTCTTGTCAAATTTATCTATGCTGCTGCTGCTGCTGCTAAGTCGCTTCAGTCGTGTCCGACTCTGTGCGACCCCTGAGATGGCAGCCTACCAGGCTCCCCCGTCCCTGGGATTCTCCAGGCAAGAACACTGGAGTGGGTTGCCATTTCCTTCTCCAATGCATGAAAGTGAAAAGTGAAAGTGAAGTCACTCAGTCGTGTCCGACTCTGAGCGAGCCCATAGACTGCAGCCTACCAGGCTCCTCCGTCCATGGGATTTTTCCAGGCAAGAGTACTGGAGTGGGGTGCCATTGCCTTCTCCAAAATTTATCTATAAATTCAAGCAATTCCAGTGAAAATTTAAGCAAGCTTTTTTTTTTTTAAAGAAATTAACAAGCTGATTCTAAAATTAGTATGGAAATGGAAAGTACCTAGAATAGTCAAAGCAAAGCAAATGTTAAAATGGACAAAGTTCAAAGACTTATGCTATATGTTTTTAAGACATACTAACAGACTGGTTCCAAATAGGAAAAGGAGTACATCAAGGCTGTATATTGTCACCCTGCTTATTTAACTTATATGCAGAGTACATCATGAGAAACGCTGGGCTGGAAGAAACACAAGCTGGAATCAAGATTGCCGGGAGAAATATCAATAACCTCAGATATGCAGATGACACCACCCTTATGGCAGAAAGGGAAGAGGAACTAAAAAGCCTCTTGATGAAGGTGAAAGAGGAGAGTGAAAAAGTTGGCTTAAAACTCAACATTCAGAAAACGAAGATCATGGCATCTGGTCCCATCACTTCATGGCAAATAGATGGGGAAACAGTGGAAACAGTGTCAGAGTTCATTTTGGGGGCTCCAAAATCACTGCAGATGGTGACTGCAGCCATGAAATTAAAAGACGCTTGCTCCTTGGAAGGAAAGTTATGACCAACCTAGATAGCATATTCAAAAGCAGAGACATTACTTTGCCAACAAAGGTCCATCTAGTCAAGGCTATGGTTTTTCCTGTGGTCATGTATGGATGTGAGAGTTGGACTGTGAAGAAAGCTGAGTGCCAAAGAATTGATGCTTTTGAACTATGGTGTTGGAGAAGACTCTTGAGAGTTCCCTTGGACTGCAAGGAGATCCAACCAGTCCATTCTGAAGGAGATCAGCCCTGGGATTTCTCTGGAAGGAATGATGCTAAAGCTGAAACTCCAGTACTTTGGCCACCTCGTGCGAAGAGTTGACTCATTGGAAAAGATTCTGATGCTGGGAGGGATTGGAGGCAGGAGGAGAAGGGGATAACAGAGGATGAGATGGCTGGATGGCATCACTGACTCGATAGACATGAGTTTGGGTCAACTTCAGGAGTTGGTGATGGACAGGGAGGCCTGGCGTGCTGCGATTCATGGGGTCGCAAAGAGTCGAACACAACTGAGCAACTGAACTGAACTCAACTGATAATGCCACAGTAATCAAGACAGTGTAGAACTGACATAAGAATGGGCCAATGTCAATGGAAGAGAATAGGGAACAAATACATTTATATACACATTTAAGCACACTGTCAGTTTATTTTTGACAAAGGTAGGAACAAAATCAATAAGAAAAGAAACATGAGCTGGTACTGGGGGAAAAAAACTCATCAACCTTTACCTCACAATACAATAAAATTTAATTTGGAATGGATCATACATCTAAATATAAAAGCTAAATGTAACAAACTTTTAGATAAAACACAGGAGAAAAATCTTTGCAACCTTACAGCATACAAAGATTTGTTAGCCAAGACACACATAACATGAACCAGAAAAATGAAAAGCTGGTGAACTGGACTTCATCAAAAGTAAAAACTTCTCCTCTTTGACAGATACCATTAAGAAAACTAAAGAGCAAGCCACAATATGGGAGAAAATATTGGCAACATATTTATAATACAAATTTGTACATGAAACATATTAAGAACTCTTACAATTCAATGAAAAGAAGAAAACCCATCTTTTTTAGATGCACAAAATATCTGTCAAGAAAGCCAAATATGAAGAGTCTTTACAAAGATATATGATTGGCAAGTAAGCACATGAAAAGATGCCCAATATAATTCAGTTCAGTTCAGTTCAGTCACTCAGTTGTGTTTGCCTCTTTGCGACCCTGTGAATCGCAGCATGCCAGGCCTCCCTGTCCATCACCAACTCCCAGAGTTTACCCAAACTCATGTCCATCGAGTCGGTGATGCCATCCAGCCATCTCATCCTCTGTCGTCCCCTTCTCTTCCTGCCTCCAATCCCTCCCAGCATCAGGGTCTTTTCCAATGAGTCAACTCTTCGCATAAGGTGGCCAAAGTCATTAGTCATTATGAAAACAAATACACAACCTCTACACAATCACTAGAATGACTCAAATGAAAGGGAAGGACAGCAACAAGTATGGACAAGGATGTGAAGCAAGTGGAATGCTTATACACTGATAGTGGAATATAAACTTAAACTGATAAATCCATTTAGAAAAATCATTCAGCAGTTTCTCATTAGGTTAAGCACAAAGCCACCCTATGATCCAGATATTTCACTTCAAGGTAGAAACATGAAGACATATAGCCACACAAAGAATTGTCCATAAAAGTCATAATAGCATTATTCAAAATAACCAAATACTGGGACAACTGATATATCTGTCAAATGGTGAATAGATAAACAAATGGTATTATATTCATACAATGGAACCATGCTAAGCAGGGAAAAGGAATTAATTAATTAAAAAAAAAAACACAGATGGGTCTCAAAATCATTATGCTATACCAAAGAAGCCAGATGGAAAAGAATAATGTATTATTCCATTTACATGAAATTCTAAAAAAACACAAAGCAAACTAAATCTATAAGATCTGAAAGTAGATCAGTAGTTGGCTACAGTTGGGAGTGGAAGCACTGTAACAGGCACAAGAAAACTTTCCATGGGTTGGAAATGTTTTATATCTTGATTTTGGTGATGGTTACTTGGATATATGCATTGATCAAAATGCAGTAAACTATTTTTTAACTAGGTACGGTTTACTGTTCATAGTTATAACTCATAAGTTGAAACACATACATGCAAGGAGATACCATTAACACTCACTGAAATACCAAAATTAAAAAAACTCAATTCTGGGACTTCCATGGTGGTGGTCCAGTGCCTAACACTCTGTGCTGTCAATGCAGAGGGCCTGGGGTTGATCCCGGGGCTCAGGGAAATAGATCCCACATGCCACAACAAAGATCAAAGATTTTAGGTACGACAACTGAGACATGGTGCAACCAAATAAATAAATACTTTTTAAAAAGACGCAATACTAAGAGTCAATGATGATACAACATAACCGCAACTCTCATTCACCGTTGATGGGAATGAAAACAAGTAGAACCTCTTTGAAAATTGTTTGGCATAATATGGTAAGCTCAAAGAAATGCATTCCTTATGACTTAGCAACTTTAGTCACAGGCATATATCATAGATGAACTCCTGCATGTGTGTAAGATAAGCTATGAGAATGCTGATGGTTTCACTGTTGAAAGTAGCAAGAAACTAGAAATGCCCTCAATATCCATTAATAGTAGTATGAATAAACTGTAGTATATACATGCAACTGAATACTGTACAGCCATGAAAACATAGTACAGTTTCACATAGCAGTATGAATGAATCTCTTCAAAAATAACATCAAATGAAAGAAGCCAGACAAAAGATTTATCATGTTATGATTCCATTTTATATAAAGTTCAAGATCACACCCATTTCAATTCTAGCTTGAGGTGTAAAGACAATGGTTACCTGTGAGAAGAAGGAAGGGGTTAAATGCTGATGAATACAAAAACAATAAATTACTAAAAAGAAAATGAAAATATTTAACCTCTGTGTTTTCTATGAGGCAATTACTTAAAATGTGAGAAATATGAAAGATAAATTAGAAAAAGACTATCTAAGATATCCAACAAGCTATCCAATATACCTACTATATCACAAGCTCAGGGAAAGAAATCTCTATGCTAATTGATATTATTTATCTGAACACTCACTCTGACTCATTACACTATACCTGTAGTGAGTGTGATTAAAAGCTCTTCAGAAGACATGTGTGGTGCATCTTAATCTTATTTACAAAATAACTCAGGTTGCATCATGAATAAACATGTGATCCAACAGAAGTGCCCTGATTATATGTCTGCATTTTAAAAAATCTTTTGAAATACCAATTTAGCATTCATTCCTAGTTACTGATTTACTCATTAGGACTTGAGTGTACATGCCCACTTTCTTCATCAGGAAAGAATTTCACCTTGATAGGCAATGCTTTCAGAAATATGATCCAAAGTCTCCCTAAAATCACTCTCCCATGGTTTCTAATAGAAATTTATAGTGATAATACCAAATGAATATTATATTATTAAAACACATAACACCAGCTTCACAGAAAGTTTAAATCCTAAATGGGAACTGAAATCTAAATGGAAACTATTTTATGATTCTTTTTTAATTGCAATAAATTGGTATATAACATTATATAAGTTTCAGGTGTACAACATTATAATTTGACATCTGTATATACCAGAATGATCACTACCGAAAGCCTAGTCACCATCCATCACCACAGTTTGGCCCCTTCACTCATTTCACCCGCCCTGCAACCCTCTTTGCCTCTGATAACAACCTATCTGTTCTCTGTATCTGTGAATGTGTTTTTGTTTCGCTTTATTTGTTCATTTGTTTTTCTTAAGTTCCACAAGAGTGAAATCATACAGTTTTATCTTTCTCTTATTTATCATAATATCCTCAAGGTTTGTTCAGTTGTTGTAAGTGGCAATACTTCCTTCTTTTTATGGCTGAGTAATATTCCATTGTGTATTTATACCACATCTTCTTTATCCATTCATCCTTTAGTGAACATCTTAGTTGTTTCCATATCTTGGTTATTGTGAATAATACTGAATGAATATAGTCAATAGTGAAGCTGGATTTTTCTGACTTCAGGGGCCACCAGGTCCCTCTTCTTGGACATTTGGATATACACATGACAAAAGAACATCATTGAAAAGCCTAACTGACATGTCCAATTAATAACTCTAATTATTAAGGGAATAACATGATAATTCACTATCACACAGGCTGAACAACTGTCGTAAGATCAAAGGAAAATCAGAAGTAGCTCCTCACAAAAATGACTGGAAATTCCTCTATTTTAAAGATATCTGCTGTGATAAAACATTTTATTCAAAACCTCTTATGTACAGTCATCTGATAAGAAAACTTGAATACAAGCATGGTGAGGAAGTGCTAAAAATATATAATGTTAATTTTACTTTCAAAGTTGTAGTCTTAGAGAATCACCAAATAAACTGTTGGTTTATCATCATGCTTGTTAAATCATATATATATATATATATTTTTTAAAATCAAGAATCCTTTCCCTAAGTTTGAAGATAATGGCCCTCTTGAGTGTGAAGATCAAAACCTAGACTAGGTCTCTCCTGTAAACATAGATATACAATAACCCACTTCTGATATCTAACTGACCAAATCACATTATAGGCCGTAAGTAGGGCATAGAGTATGCATGCTCAGTCGTGTCCAACTTTTGGCAATCCCATGGACTGTAGCTCACCAGGCTCCTCTGTCCATGGAATTTTCCAGGCAAGAAATACTGAAATGGGTTGCCATTTCCTTTTCCAGCAGATCTTCCTGACCCAGGGATCAAACCAGAGTCTCTCGAGTCTCCTGCATCAGCAGGTGGATTCTTTACCACTTGTACCACCAGGCATAGCAATAATCAAAAGCATATACCTTGGAGTTGGATACATGAGTATTAAATCCTAGCTCTGTTATTTATTAGCAGTGTAACCTTGAGTTTCAATTTCATCATCTATAAAATAGAGATAATAACCCCACCTACTTCAAGGGGCTATTACAATTAAATGAGAGAGCACAGGCAGCACGCCATCCTACAAATACGAAATGGTGGCAGCTACTGCCCCCTGTGTGCCCAAGAAAGGGGTGGTATCTTGCTGCTCCTAAAACATCAGCACACGTTGTGGTGTGGCTGTTTCACAAATAAACTATCACTGTATATACATATATATTATACATATAAATTATTATGAATGATTTTTCAGGAATAATAATTTAATAGCTGAGAAGTACTAAGTCTAAAACATGGAGCTCATCTCAGCAAAAAGAGTAACTGAGGTGACTTCTCTATGTAACAAGAGAAACTCCAATCTGAAAAAGGCAGAGTCTAATTTAGAAGTTCCCTTTTTTCTGAAACTTAGTCCATTCAGCCACACAGTCCTAAAACTGAATGAAAAGAAAATGTTTGACAAGGAAATAGTTGGTATGCAGCAATGTGCTAAGTAGCAACAGCATTCGATGGGGAAATAGAAAAAAGATTTGCTTTATATCTTGTATTCCTATTAATTCTTTTATATAACCATTTCTCACTATAAAATTTAAAGATGCAAAATGTGACAATTCATGAGAATAAGACCATACAAATTAGAACAATAAATTTCAAAATTTCAAGGCTGCCTAATGCTCTTAACACCCTCCACTCCCTCTCAACCACCCAAACTGGTGGATTGTCCACAGCAACCTTTTCTTTCCGATTGCCTCCTCTACCAGTGCTTAGCTGGGTCAGGCCAAGAAAAAAGCAAAGCTTAGAAGTAACCATATGCATCTTCAAGTATTTAAACATACATCTGAATACTCTGCCAATGGCATTCCTGAATCCAATATGCATTCTATTTTTGTGGTGGTTTTTAGAATTAGTCTTGCTCCTAGTTCTATTTCACCATGCCATCTCATAGCCGGGAATGTGATTTGTTCTTCCTTGCTACAAGCCTCAGTGACCTTAGGAAAGGGTTTTTGCTTTATTTGTTGGCCTCCCTACACCTTACCCTCCAACTGGGAGTTATTAAACCATTCAATACCTACTCTGACTCCCTGACAGCTAGACTCCTGACTGCTCACCCTAACCAGAACTTGGGTTCTGTACAAACCTTGACTAACCACATGTCACTCATCCTTCCTCCCTGGGAACACACGTCCCACTTGTAGATCAAGTAACAGAATCCTAAACCTGCTCCCATGTCCAGTCCCATGGCCCTCAATGCAACACCTCTGCCTGGATTGTATCATTCTTGTGTCCCCTGACCTTTTTTGAGTGCATGATTTAACAAGGGCAGTAGTTAGGAAAAGGCAATGCCCATAAAGCCAAGGTAGTTAAGTAAATACAACACACCTAAATATAAAAGATGGAGAGACAACATAGATTAAAAACAAAAAAGAGCATGAATCAGGGAGACACATCCAACTTCCAATAAATGTGACACATTGGGCAAGCTTTGGTTTTTCCCTCTTCACATGAGATGAGATGATTAGTGAGGTAATCCCAATCACCCAAACATATCCTCTTTCCAATTCACAGACACTGGGGATCTGTTAAACTTTCAGATTGAAAAGTTAGGAACTGCTGGCTCTCCATTAGAGATTTTCCACTACAGATTTTAATGCATTTACACCTGGGGTGGTGGCATAACCAGACTTTCATATACTGATGTGCTCACAGAGGCATGCTATTGGGGTTACCTTTTATAAGGAAGATGGGTTTCAGTTGCTGCCAGTCCTCTAAATGGTTTAAAATGCTGCAACCTATGTATGCAAAACATTACCAAGGTTACTTCCCCCCAACCCATCCATAAAGAGTACTGAAAAATCTTTAAGAGGCAGAGACAGTGATTGCTATAATTTTGCATGTTTTTCAGTGCCTCAATCAGCAACCTTGTAAAAATGTGTTGCATGGATAAATGGATCATATAGAGATCGCAGCATGTCCTACCTAACTATTCTAACCAAATAATAAAGCTACAAATTCTGGAAACTCCTTAGTAAACCTAGAAAATTTGTCAATTGAAATGAACCTTAAATTGGTGTTATACTAAATGGCAGTAAGAAAGAACAAAAAGTGATTTAGGCATTGTGTTTGTCATACAAATAAAAATTAAGAAGTCATGAAAAATGAACAAAAAGTAGAAAATATGCATGTTAAATTAGAGAGTTGGGTTGATGAATGGAGAGAGCCAGCTTAGGCCTGTACATACAACATGAACTTGAAAGTGTATCTCTCTGTACTTGAAGTCAAAGAGATATCACTAAATTCTGTTCTATGAGCTAAACATAATTAGAAAAAGCACTGCCCTTTAGAAAAAGTAAGCTCATGAGTCAATCATAGAGGGTAAAATTACTGGAGTGTCTAGTTAAGAAAGATCCTAGGTTAATGATTGGGAGTTTAAGAAGCTTAAAGCTCAACATTCAGAAAACTAAGATCATGGCATCTGGACCCATCACTAAATGGCAAATAGATGGGGAAACAGTGGAAACAGTGTCAGACTTTATTTTTTGTGGCTCCAAAATCACTGCAGATGGTGATTGCAGCCATGAAATTAAAAGACACTTACTCCTTGGAAGCAAAGTTATGACCAACCTAGATAGCATATTCAAAAGCAGAGACATTACTTTGCCAACAAAGGTTCGTCAGGTCAAGGCTATGGTTTTTCCAGTGGTCATGTATGGATGTGAAAGTTGGACTATGAAGAAAGCTGAGCACCGAAGAATTGATGCTTTTGAACTGTGGTGTTGGAGAAGACTCTTGAACGTCCCTTAGATTGCAAGGAGACCCAACCAGTCCATTCTAAAGGAGATCAGTCCTGGGTGTTCATTGGAAGGACTGATGCTAAAGCTGAAACTCCAATACTTTGGCCACCTCATGCAAAGAGTTGACTCATTGGGAAAGACCCTGATGCTGGGAGGGATTGGGGGCAGGAGGAGTAGGGGATGACAGAGGATGAGATGGCTGGATGGCATCACCAACCTGATGCACATGAGTTTGGGTGAACTCCGGGAATTGGTGATGGACAGGGAGGCCTGGCGTGCTGTGATTCATGGGGTCGCAGAGAGTCAGACACGACTGAGTGACTGAACTGAACTGAACTGATAAATACACCCAAATTTTTGAATATGTGCAGTTTTAGGACAAGGAAGTCATTACTTTCTTTAGATTCTTAATGAGATAACATTACAAAATGGTTAAGAACCCACAAGTTTAAAATTCAAAGTCTTTTGCATACCCATTTGTCAGAATTTAAGGGAAAAAAAAAACAATTTTGTACTGCTTTTAATTTTGGCTAATTTCCCAGGGCTATGTATAATATACAGTACTTAGTGCAAAGCCTGGGGCTATTACAAAGTATAACAAATGAAAGGGAAGGGAAAAGGTTTTGATTTGACAAATAAAATCCAAACTATATCAAGTTGCGTATAGAGAAGTAGCTGTTTCGTACAACCAAAGTAACATTTAAGGGACACTAAATCCATTCAAAGTCAACAGTAATAAGGACCTACTGTATAGCATAGCACAGGGAACTCTACTCAACACTCTGTAATGACCTGTGTGAGAAAAGCATCTAAAAAAGAGTGGATATATGTGTATGTATAACTGACTCATTTGGCTGCACAGCAGCAACTAACACAATACTGTAAATCAACTCTACACCAATAAAAATGAAAAACAAAGCAAAGTCAATAGTAAACAACTGTTTCCCACATGCCGCTTCTCTGATGGGGCCACTGTGCCAAAATGATAGTACCATATTGCCCCCTACTGGACTAGACTGGGAAAGATAAACCTAAACAG
This sequence comes from Bubalus kerabau, assembly GCF_029407905.1. Classification (NCBI taxonomy): domain Eukaryota; kingdom Metazoa; phylum Chordata; class Mammalia; order Artiodactyla; family Bovidae; genus Bubalus; species Bubalus kerabau. The sequence goes on from NC_073634.1 coordinate 46,554,622, forward strand.
GACTTTTATATTAAAGCAGTTACTTTTTTTTTTTTTAAGTGTTTACTTTTAAAAGGACTCAATTGGCATGCTCTTTTCCTACGATTCAAGTTTAGTCTAATATTAGCATAAGTCTAGGTTATTCATTCTATTGTAATTTTATTGGCAATAATTAAATGTGATGGAGACGTTTAGAGGAATCAATCACTAACATAAGGTAACACTTAACCGGCGCGCTAAGCGCAGGCGGCTGCGACCTGCGCGCTAAGCGCGGCCGGGAGGAGCCACCACACGTCGGAGGTCAGGGGCAGAAGCCGGGAGGACCCCCATGCCAGAGGGCGGCGGCCAAGAGGAGTTACCCAGCGTCGGAGGCCAGGGGCGGTGGCCCAGAGGACCAACACCACGTCCAAGCAGCCGTGGCTGCACAGGCACAGGAGGGCCTAGAGGAGCTATCCCACTTTGAATCAGGAAGGGCGGTGGTGAGGAGATACCCCTCGTCCAAGGTAAGGAGCAATGGCTGAGCTTTGCTGGAGCAGCCCTGAAGAGATACCCCACGCCCAAGGTAAGAGAAACCCAAGTAAGACGGTAGGTGTTGAAAGAGGGCATCAGAGGGCAAACACACTGAAACCATACTCACAGAAAACTAGTCAATCTAATCACACTAGGACCACAGCCTTGTCTAACTCAATGAAACTAAGCCATGCCCGTGGGGCAACCCAAGACGGGCGGGTCATGGTGGAGAGATCTGACAGAATGTGGTCCACTGGAGAAGGGAATGGCAAACCACTTCAGTATTCTTGCCTTGAGAACCCCATGAACAGTATGAAAAGGCAAAATGATAGGATACTGAAAGAGAAACTCCCCAGGTCAGTAGGTGCCCAATATGCTACTGGAGATCAGTAGAGAAATAACTCCAGAAAGAATGAAGGCATGGAGCCAAAGCAAAAAGAATACCCAGCTGTGGATGTGACTGGTGGTAGAAGCAAGGTCTGATGCTGTAAAGAGCAATATTACATAGGAACCTGGAATGTCAGGTCCATGAATCAAGGCAAATTAGAAGTGGTCAAACAAGAGATGGCAAGAGTGAATGTAGACATTCTAGGAATCAGCGAACTGAAATGGACTGGAATGGGTGAATTTAACTCAGATGACCATTATATCTACTACTGCGGGCAGGAATCCCTCAGAAGAAATGGAGTAGCCATCATGGTCAACAAAAGAGTCCAAAATGCAGTACTTGGATGCAATCTCAAAAATGACAGAATGATCTCTGTTCGTTTCCAAGGCAAACCATTCAATATCACAGTAATCCAAGTCTATGCCCCAACCAGTAACGCTGAAGAAGCTGATGTTGAACCGTTCTATGAAGACCTACAAGACCTTTTAGAACTAACACCCAAAAAAGATGTCCTTTTCATTATAGGGGACTGGAATGCAAAAGTAAGAAGTCAAGACACACCAGGAGTAACAGGCAAATTTGGCCTTAGAATACGGAATGAAGCAGGGCAAAGACTAAGAGAGTTTTGCCTAGAAAATGCACTGGTCATAACAAACACTCTTCCAACAACACAAGAGAAGACTCTACACATGGACATCACCAGATGGTCAACATCAAAATCAGATTGATTATATTCTTTGCAGCCAAAGATGGAGAAGCTCTATACAGTCAGCAAAAACAAGACCAGGAGCTGACTGTGGCTCAGACCATGAACTCCTTATTGCCAAATTCGGACTGAAATTGAAGAAAGTGGGGAAAACCACTAGACCATTCAGGTATGACCTAAATCAAATCCCTTATGATTATACAGTGGAAGTGAGAAATAGATTTAAGGGACTAGATCTGATAGAATGCCTGATGAACTATGGAATGAGGTCCGTGACATTGTACAGGAGACAGGGATCAAGACCATCCCCATGGAAAAAGAAATGCAAAAAAGCAAAATGGCTGTCTGGGGAGGCCTTACAAATAGCTGTGAAAAGAAGAGAAGTGAAAAGCAAAGGAGAAAAGGAAAGATATAAACATCTGAATGCAGAGTTCCAAAGAATAGCAAGAAGAAATAAGAAAGCCTTCTTCAGTGATCAATGCAAAGAAATAGAGGAAAACAACAGAATGGGTAAGACTAGAGATCTCTTCAAGAAAATCAGAGATACCAAAGGAACATTTCATGCAAAGATGGGCTCGATAAAGGACAGAAATGGTATGGCCTTAACAGAAGCAGAAGATATTAAGAAGAGATGGCAAGAATACACAAAAGAACTGTACAAAAAAGATCTTCACGACCCAGATAATCACGATGGTGTGATCACTGACCTAGAGCCAGACATTCTGGAATGTGAAGTCAAGTGGGCCTTAGAAAGCATCACTATGAACAAAGCTAGTGGAGGTGATGGCATTCCAGTTGAACTATTCCAAATCCTGAAAGATGATGCTGTGAAAGTGCTGCACTCAATATGCCAGCAAATTTGGAAAACTCAGCAGTGGCCACAGGACTGGAAAAGGTCAGTTTTCATTCCAATCCCAAAGAAAGGCAATGCCAAAGAATGCTCAAACTACCACACAATTGCACTCATCTCACACGCTAGTAAAGTAATGCTCAAAATTCTCCAAGCCAGGCTTCAGCAATATGTGAGCCGTGAACTTCCTGATGCTCAAGCTGGTTTTAGAAAAGGCAGAGGAACCAGAGATCAAATTGCCAACATCCGCTGGATCATGGAAAAAGCAAGAGAGTTCCAGAAAAACGTCTATTTCTGCTTTACTGACTATGCCAAAGCCTTTGACTGTGTGGATCACAATAAACTGTGGAAAATTCTGAAAGAGATGGGAATACCAGACCACCTGATCTGCCTCTTGAAAAATTCGTATGCAGGTCAGGAAGCAACAGTTAGAACTGGACATGGAAAAACAGACTGGTTCCAAATAGGAAAAGGAGTATGTCAAGGCTGTATATTGTCACCCTCGTTATTTAACTTATATGCAGAGTACATCATGAGAAACGCTGGGCTGAAAGAAACAAGCTGGAATCAAGATTGCTGGGAGAAATATCAATAACCTCAGATATGCAGATGACACCACCCTTATGGCAGAAAGTGAAGAGGAACTAAAAAGCCTCTTGATGAAAGTGAAAGTGGAGAATGAAAAAGTTGGCTTAAAGCTCAACATTCAGAAAATGAAGATCATGGCATCCGGTCCCATCACTTCATGGGAAATAGATGGGGAAACAGTGGAAACGATGTCAGACTTTATTTTTCTGGGCTCCAAAATCACTGCAGATGGTGACTGCAGCCATGAAATTAAAAGATGCTTACTCCTTGGAAGGAAAGTTATGACCAACCTAGATAGCATATTCAAAAGCAGATACATTACTTTGCCAACAAAGGTCCATCTAGTCAAGGCTATGGTTTTTCCTGTGGTCATGTATGGATGTGAGAGTTGGACTGTGAAGAAGGCTGAGCGCCGAAGAATTGATGCTTTTGAACTGTGGTGTTGGAGAAGATTCTTGAGAGTCCCTTGGACTGCAAGGAGATCCAACCAGTCCATTCTGAAAGAGATCAGCCCTGGGATTTCTTTGGAAGGACTGATGCTAAAGCTGAAACTCCAGTACTTTGGCCACCTCATGCGAAGAGTTGACTCATTGGAAAAGACTCTGATGCTGGGAGGGATTGGGGGCAAGAGGAGAAGGGGATGACAGAGGATGAGATGGCTTGATGGCATCACTGACTCGATGGACGTGAGTCTCAGTGAACTCCGGGAGTTGGTGATGGACAGGGAGGCCTGGCATGCTGCGATTCATGGGGTCACAAAGAGTCGGACATGACTGAGCGACTGATCTGATCTGATCTGATATTTTTCTAAAAACTATATAGGATCTTATTGTTTAAAAAGGCTGAACAAAGTCTCTAGTCTAACCAACTATATGGTGCACATCTCTGCCAAATAGTTGCCCAGCGTTGGTTTACACATTCTGGTGACAGAAAACTCACCGTACCTGAAAATAGGATAATCCCACTTAGGGCTGAAAATTACTCTCTCTCTCCAGGAGAAAACCCCTCAAATATTCAAGCAGAGCAAATTCATCCCCCTAATCATCTATTCTCCAAACTAATTAACGCAAGTTCCTTTGGCAGCAGATCCTGGAACCAGGGGTCAGATGTCTCCACCATTCCAAATACACTCATCTAAATGTGTTTTTGTTTCCACTGCTGCTATTATAACAAATTCCTGCAAATTTCGTGATTTAAAACCTACATTTAGTATCTTAGTGTTCTTTAGGTCAGAATCCTGACACTGGTCTCACTGTGTCAACAGGGCCACATTCTTTTCTGGAGGCTTTAGGCTAGGAGGACCTGTTTTCTTTCCTTTTCTAGCTTGTAGAAACCACTCATTTTCTTTGGCTCATGACTCCCTCTCACTATCTTTAAAGGGAGCAACAGTGCATCTCTCTGACCATTCTTCCACAATCACCTTTTCCTCTTACCACCATCTCAGCCAGGAAGGGTACTTTTAAGGACTCACATGATTAGGTTGAGCCCCACTAGACAATTCCTGGATGGCTCAGCAGTAAAGAATCTGTTTGCCAATACAGGAGACTGTGGTTGAATCCCTGGGTTGGGAATATCCTCCGGAGGAGGAAATGGCAACCCATTCCAGCATTCTTGCCTGGATAAGACCATGGGCAGAGGAGCCTGGTGGGCTATAGTCCAAAGGGTGGCAAGGAGTTGGACACAACTGAATGAGCACACTCAGTCGTGTCCGACTCTTTGTGATTCAAGAGTCAATCCAAGAATTCTCCAAGCCAGAACACTGGAGTGGGTAGCCTTTCTCTTCTCCAGGGGATCTTCCCAACCCAAGGATCGAACCCAGGACTCCCGCATTGCAGGCAGATTCTTTACCAGGTGAGCCACAAGGGAAGCCCATAATTAAGGATAATCTCTGTTATCTCTGCATCCTTAATCTTAATGACATCTGCCAAGTCCCTTCTTTTAAGGTATGGATACATATTCACAAGTTTGGGGGGATTAGTATATGGACTACTACAAAATGCATTCCCATCTGTATTTGTTCCTCATAAAGTAGAACATTACATCTGAATGCGGGACTCCAGGAATGACCAGCACTGAGTGAAAAAAGGACTGTCATTTTAACCTTTGCAAATTCGTTTAGTTCAGTCACTAAGTCATGTCCAACTCTTTTCAACCCATGGACTGTAGACTGCCAGGCTCCTCTGTTCTCCACTATCTCCCAGAGTTTGCTCAAATTCACATACATTGAGTCAATGATGCTACCAAACCATGTCATCCTCTGCCACCCCCTTCTCCTTTTTCCTTCAGTCTTCCCCAGCATCACGGTCTTTTCCAGTGAGTCAGCCCTTCTCATCAGGTGACCAAAGTATTAGAGCTTCAGCTTTAGCAAGTCTTTCCAATGAATATTCAGGATTGATTTCCTCTAGGATTGACTGGTTTGTTTGCCTTGCAGTCCAAGGGACTCTCAAGAGTCTTCTCCAACACTACAATTCAAAAGCATCAGTTCTTCAGCATTCAGTCTTCTTTAGGGTTCAACTCTCATATCCATTACTCGAAAAAAAACACAGCTTTGACCATACTGTCCTTCGTTGGCAAAGTAATGACTCTGCTTTTTAATATACTGTTGAGGCGTGTCATAGCTTTCCTTCCAAAGAGCATCTTTTAATTTTATGGCTGCAGTCACCATTTGCAATGATTTTGGAGCCCAAGAAAATAAAGTCTGTCACTGTTTCCACTTTTCCCCCTTCTATTTGCCATGAAGTGATGGGACCAGATGCCATGATCTTAGTTTTTTGAATGCTGAGTTTCAACCCAGCTTTTCACTCTCTTTCACTTTCATCAAGAGGCTCTTTAGTTTCCTCTTCACTTTCTACCATTAGAGTGGTATCATCTGCATATCTGAGGTTGTTGCTATTTTTCCTGGCAATTTTGATTCCTGCTTATGATTTATCCAGTCCAGCATCTCACATGATGTACTCTGAATATAAGTTAACATGACAATATACAGCCTTGCCATGCTCCTTTCCCAATTTGGAAGAAGTCAGTTGTTACACATCCGGTTCTGTTGCTTCTTGACCCACATATAGATTGCTCAGGAGACAGCTAAGGTGGTCTGGTATTCCCTTCTCTTTAAGAATTTCCCACAGTTTGTTGTGATCCACACAGTCAAAGGCTTTAGCATAGTCAATGAAGGAGAAGTAGATGTTTTTCTGGAACTCCCTTTCTCCATGATTCAGTGAATGTTGGCAATTTGATTTTGGTTCCTCCACCTTTTCTAAATCAGCTGTACATCTGGAAGTTCTCAGTTCACGTACTGTTGAAATCTGGTTGAAGGAATTTCAGCATAACATTGATAGCATGTGAAATGAGTACAACTGTGCAGTAGTTTGAACATTCTTTGGCACTGGCCTTCTTTACAATTAGAACGAAAAGTGACCTTTTCCAGTCCTGTGGCCACTGCTGGGTTTTCCAAATTTGCTGACATATTGTGTACAGCACTTTAACAGCATCATCTTTTAGGATTTGAATAGCTCAACTAGAATTCTGTAGATTTGTTAGTAGTAATGCTTCTTAAGGCCCACTGGACTTCACACTCCAGGATGTCTGGCTCTAGGTAAGTGACCACACCATCACAATTATCTGGGTCATTAACCCCTTTTTTTGTAGAGGTCTTTTGTGTATTCTTGCCACCTTTTCTTAATCCCTTCTGCTTCTGTTAGGTCCTTACCATTTTCTGTCCTTTATCATGCCCATCCTTGTATGAAATCTTCCCTTGATAGCTCTAATTTTCTTAAAGAAATCTCTAGTCTTTCCCATTCTGTTGTTTTCCTCTATTTCTTTCCATTTTTCATTTAAGAAGTCTTTCTTATTTCTCTTTGCTATACTGCTAATATCTGGACTGAAATCCAAAGAGCTTACCTAATCACATCCATAATTCACATTGGGCTACTAACTAAAACCCCTAAGCCTTGCTATAAACAGAGCTCTGAAGCTACTCCTGCCTCATCCTTTACTTGGCAGTTATTTTTCTAAACACAAGTATAAAAACATATGTTTAATTCTATTAAATTTTATCTTGTTAGATTTTCCCTATTCTTGAGATCTTTTTGGATCTCAGTTCTAACAGTTAACCTGTCTGTTATACTCTCAAGTCTCTGTCATGCACAACTACAGTAAGTGTTCCTATCATCACATGTTCCATCATCACTGATAGAAATCATGAACAGGACAAGGTATGAAAAGAGTCTTACAGCACACCATAAATCTCCCTGAAGTTTGGTGATTCTTGAATTCTAACATGTACCTAACTTGTGGAGGGGTTTCTCTGACCCCACTCTAGAGATCATGATTTAGGAGGTCTGAGACAAGGCCTACAATGTTTTGAAATCTTTCCTAAAGTGAGTTTCAAGTGGTTGATCTGCAGAGCACCTTTGGAAAAACATCATCCAGTCTGATACCAGTCGTTAATCAGCTCCTTCTGGGTATGACCAAAATCCACCCAACTGTTTTCACATCCTGGTCACATATCCTGTCACTTTTTAGGAAGTTACCATGGGAAAGAAACCTGATCAAATGACTAGCTGAGTCCCAGTCATACAGGTGCTACTGCATTTCCCTGTTCTACCAGTCCTGGTTCGGGAAGATCCCCTGGAGAAGGAAATGGCAACCCATTCCAATATTCTTGTCTGGGAAATCCCATGGACAGAGAACCCTGGCAGGCTACAGCCCAGGGGGTTGCAAAGAGTTGGACGCGACTGAGCACACACAGACAAACCAGTCCTACTAGACTGTAAGTGCAAGAAATAATGCAGATGTGATTCGACTTTAATGAATTTCTTCAACTAAGTTTTCCTTATCCTCACTGTCCACAATTTACTCTTTAGTTTCTGATCTAGAATCTTGCCAGGCTTTTAGATTCAAGGTCACCAGTTGGTAGGTAACAAAACCAACTTTCCTCAGCTTTGGAAAGTTACAACTGCCTTCATCTGTCTCTAGATGTTTGGAAAATCTGCTTTTAAAACCTCTCAATGATCATGGAGGCTGCAAGTTTCTTCTCAATCTATTCTGGAATGTAATTCACCCAGATCTGAACACCTGAACCCATTTGGAAATGCTTAACAATCTGGACTGGGGACTGGGGAAACAGACTCTTGGAAGGCAAAAACAAAACTCTGTGCACACCAGGAGCCAGGAGAAACGAGCAGAGTCCCCACAAGAGACTGAGCCAGACTTGCCTATGAGTGTCCAGGAGTCTCTGACAGAGGTGTGGGTCAACAGTGGCCTGCTGAGGGGTCAGGGGAACTGAAAACAGCAGTGCGTGCACAAGTCCTTTTGAAGGAGGCCGCCATTACAATTCTCACAGCTACCATAGTTTGGCCTGGGCCAAATTAACAGGGAGGGAACATAGCCCTGCCCATCAACAGAAAATTGGATTAAGATTTACTGAGCATGGCCCCGCCCAGTTTCCCGCACAGTCAGTCTCTCCCATCAGGAAGCTTTCATAAATCTCTTATCCTTATCTATCAGAGGGAAGAGAGAAACTAATCAAACTGATCACATGAACCACAGACTTGTCCAACTCAATGAAACTATGAGACATGCCCTGTAGGGCCAACCAAGACAGATGTCATGGTAGAGAGGTCTAACAAAATGAGGTCCACTGGAGAAGGGAATGGCAAACCATTTCAGTATTCTTGCCTTGAGAACCCCCAAAACACTATGAAAGGCAAAAAGATAAGATACTGAAAGATGAACTCTAGGTGTCCAATATGCTACTGTAGAAGAGTGGAGAAATAACTCCAGAAAGAATGAAGAGGCAGAGCCAAAGTGAAAACAATGCCCAGTTGTAGATGTGACTGGTGATGGAAATAAAATCCAATACTATAAAAAACAATATTGCATAGGAACCTGGAATGTTAGGTCCATGAAGCAAGGCAAATTGGAAGTGGTCAAACAGGAGATGAAAAGAGTGAATGTAGACATTTTAGAAATCACTGAACTAAAATGGACTGGAATGGGTGAATTTAATTCAGATGACCATTATATCTACTACGGTGGGCAAGAATCCCTTAGAAGCAATGAAGTAGCCATCATAGTCAACAAAAGAGTCTGAAATGCAGTACTTTGGTGCAATCTCAAAAATGACAGAATGATCTCTGTTTGTTTCCAAGGTAAACCATTCAATATCACAGTAATCCAAGTCTATGCCCCAACCAGTAATGCCAAAGAAGCTCAAGTTGAATAGTGCTATGATGACCTACAAGACCTTCTAGAACTAACACCCATCATGGGGGGCTGGAATGCAAAAGTAGGAAGTCAAGAAACACTTGGAGTAACAGGCAAGTTTGGCCTTGGAGTACAAAATGAAGTAAGGCAGTCTAACAGAGTTTTGCCAAGGGAACACACAGGTCACAGCAAACACCCTCTTTCAACAGCACAAGAGACAACTCTATACATGGACATCACCAGATGGTCAATACCAAAATCAGACTGATTATATTCTTTGCAGCCAAAGATGGAGAAGCTCTATAGAGTCAGCAAAAACAAGACCAGGAGCTGACTGTGGCTCAGATCATGTACTCCTTATTGCAAAATTCACACTGAAATTGAAGAAAGTAGGGAAAAACCACATAACCATTCAGGTATGACCTAAATCAAATCCCTTATGATTATACAGTGGAAGTTACAAATAGATTCAAGGGATTAGACCTGATAGAGTGCCTGAAGAACTATGGACGGAGGTTCATGACATTGTACAGGAGGCAGTGATCAAGACCATCCCCAAGAAAAAGAAATGCAAAAAGGCAAAAATGGTTGTCTGAGGAGGCCTTACAAATAGCTGAGAAAAGAAGAGAAGTGAAAGGCAAAGGAGAAAAGGAAAGGTATACCCATCTGAATGCAGAGTTCCAAAGAACAGCAAGGAGAGATAAGAAAGACTTCCTCGGTAATCAATGCAAAAAAATAGAAGAAAACAACAGAATGGGAAAGACTAGAGATCTCTTCAACAAAATTAGAGACACCAAGGGAACATTTCATGCAAAGATGGGCACAATAAAGGACAGAAATGGTATGAACCTAACAGAAGCAGAAGATATTAAGAAGAGATGGCAAAAATACACAGAAGAACTATATATACAAAAAAGATCTTCATGACCCAAATAAGCACAATGGTGTGATCATTCACCTATAGCCAGACATCCTGGAGTGAGAAGTCAAATGGACCTTAGAAAGCATCACTATGAACAAAGCTAGTGGAGGTGATGGAATTCCAGTTGAGCTATTTCAAATCCTAAAAGATGATGCTGTGAAAGTGCTGCACTCAATATGCCAGCAAATTTGGAAAACTCGGCAGTGGCCACAGGACTGGAAAAGGTCAGTTTTCATCCCTAGGAAAGGCAATGCCAAAGAATGTTCAAACTACTGCACAACTGCACTCATCTCACACACTGGCAAAGTATTGCTCAAAATTCTCCAACTTAGGCTTCAACAGTACATGAACTGAGAACTTCCAGATGTTCAAGCTGGATTTAGAAAAGGCAGAGGAACCACAGATAAAATTGCCAACATCCGCTGGATCATTGAAAAAGCAAGCGAGTTACAGAAAAACATCTATTTCTGCTTTATTGACTATTATGTCAAAGCCTTTGACTGTGTGGATCACACAAACTGTGGAAAGTTCCTCAGGAGATGGGAATACCAGACCACCTTATCTGCCTCCTGAGAAATCTGTATGCAGGTCAAGAAGCAACAGTTAGAACTGGACTTGGAACAACGGACTGGTTCCAAACTGGGAAAGGAGTACATCAAGGCTGTATATTGTCACCCTGCTTGTTTAACTTATATGCAGGTCGAGTCATGTGAAATGCTGGGCTTGATGAAGCACAGGTCAGAACCAAGATTGCTGGGAGAAATATCAATAACCTCAGATATGCAGATGACACCACCTTTATGGCAGAAAGTGAAGAAGAACTAAAGAGCCTCTTGATGAAAGTGAAAGAGGAGAGTGAAAATCTGGCTTAAAACTCAGCATTCAAAAAACTAAGATCATGGCATCCAGTCCCATCACTTCATGGCAAATAGATGGGGAATCAATGTAAACAGTGAGAGACTTTATTTTCTTGGGCTCTAACATCACCTCAGATGGTGACTGCAGCCATGAAATAAAGAGACACTTATCCTTGGAAGAAAAGCTATGACCAACCTAGACAGCATATTAAAAAGCAGAGATATTACTTTGCCAACAAAGGTCTGTCTAGTCAAAGCTATGGTTTTTCCAGTAGTCATGTATGGAGTGAGAGTTGGCCCATAAAGAAAGTTGAGCACTGCAGAATTGATGCTTTGAACTGAGGTTTTGAAGAAGACTCTTGAGAGTCCCCTGGACTGCAAGGAGATCAAATCAGTCAATCCTAAAGGAAATCAGTCCTGAATATTCACTGGAAGAACTGATACTGAAGCTGAAACTCCAATACTTTGGCCTCCTGATGCGAAGAACTGACTCACTGGAAAAGACCTTGATGCTGGTAAAGATTGAAGGCAGGAGAATGGATGACAGAGGATGAGATGGTTTGATGGCATCACCAACTTGATGGACATGCTCAAACGCAAGCTCTGGGAGTCGGTGATGGACAGGGAAGCCTGGCGTGCTGCAGTCCATGGGGTTCCAGACACAACTGAGCATTTGAACTGAACTGACCATGTGGAGCTTTCATTCTCTTAGCAGTGACCATTTGACCCTTTTCATTTGCAAGTCATTTTCCTTGGAGAAGGAAATGGCAACCTACTCCAGTATCCTTGCCTGGAAAATTCCATGGATGGAGGAGCCTGACAGGCTACAGTCCATGGGGTTGCAGAGTCAGACATGACTAAGTGACTTCACTTTCACTTTCCTTGACAAACAAAATAGGATCTTCAGGGTACTGCTTTCTTTATATCATGCATCAGCAGTATACCTTCAGTATCAAAAAGCAGATCTATCCCCTTTTCATCTCTGTTGATCTAAATATAACTTTAAGCACCCTGAGTCTTCCTTAGCAATTCTTGCAAGTCTGTGCTCATTTTTCCATTTGCTATTATTATAGATCTAAGCCTCCTTCTACATTTGCCTTAATTTGACTTCACCTTTCCTATATTTTTAAAAAATTGATCTCAGGCTGGTAAAATAAAAAAAATTTAACTGTTGGAGTTGGATGATACATACATAGGGTTCACTAGGCTAGTCTTATTACTTTTGAAACTTATCAAAGAAAAAGTCAAACAAATATATAAATACAAATGTTTATACACACACACACAGAAAGTGAGAGAAGATAGCCCCCATTTCTTCTTCATTGGGATATATTTTTCTCCCTAAACATTATTTTATTGGTTGGGGTAATTTGCTTTTTTTTTTTGGTCATGCCGCATGGCTTGCAGAATCTTAGTTCCCCAACCAGGAACTGAACCCAGGCCATGGTAGTGAAAGCACAAATCCTAATCCCTGGACTGCCAGGGAACTCACACAGATAATCTGGCTTTAATGAAAGTCTGAATTGCACTTTCTCTGAATTTCCCAATCCTTTTATTTTCCAGCCCAGATTCCTATGCCATTTTTTCTTTGACTGCCTTTTCCTCTAAACTGTTTGAAGTCTACATATCAAAAGTCTAGTATATATTCTAATTATGCCTACTTCTCCCATCCTATCAGGAATACAAATTTTTAAAGGTTTTTTCACTTAGGAGTAGATTAGTTCCCCCATTATCCTTTAGGGCAGTGTATCAAAACATAATAATAAAAGAAAATGACAAAGTGAACCATAAACATGATTTGCTGAAAATATCTGGGTTGCAAAAACAGTATACTGCAAACTTGTAAATAGTTATTATTCTTAAGAATATAATGGGTAAAAATATTTTACCCATTAATACAAAGGAAAAACTTTATACACTAAACTGTGGAAATGTATTAATATATTAAATGTATTAATGTATTAATTCCCCAATAATTGGACTAATTATATATTTCTGCTAATAGTTTAATGATTAAAAATCAATTATAAAAAGCAAGAAGAGTTTATGAAGAATAATTCTATTTTTTATTTAAAGAAGCATCTTCTATTTCTAATATGGAATATAAATACTTCATAAGTATTCAACAAATACTAAGTTAAGAGTGTTAAAAAATCACATATGTGGTAAAAACGGACACTACAAATTTTAATGTAAAAATATAAACATTCAGATGAAGAGGTTGGTAGCAAGATATATAACCACACTTAGAAAATATATTTCTTTTCCTATCTCTGTTACTCAAATACTGAAACTTTTTGTGAGTCAGTTAGCTTTTCAAAGTCTGTTTTTCTCTACCAGAATTGGACCTATCAGTGAGAAATGCATTGATGACTGACTAGAAAATTACTTTGTGTTCATGAACCTTGGTATCGCATCATCATCCCCTTTACTCTTTCATTTGCTCTCTTATCTTGTCATCAACAGAGACACTACTGAAAATCACTCTACTCTTTTTCACATCCCACCTCTTCTTTTTCATTTATTCAGCTTCAACAAGTTTTAAGTCAACATTTAGCCTTTTAGGGGCTAATAAACATACTCACCCAAAGAAAGTGATGGTACAGATAAAAGGTGAAGTTTTGGGATTCTTGGGGAAAAGATACCTCATACATACAAATGGATGTGTTTACAACTCGTTATAAGTTAAGATTATAGAGGTCATTCTCTCTATGCTACATTTAACAGTTTTAGCAAAGACAGCTTTGTTTTCACATCAGTTTCTACACACAGGAATGTTATGATAATGCCTGCTATTTTTTTTTCACTTACTAAAGAAAAAAAGTTAAAATAAAGTACTTTCTCTCCATTTTTCCATTGACTAAAAGAGGTGTCACCTTTTTATATTTTACTTTGGAAAAGAAAGGCTCATCAAAATTAAAATGACCTTAGCCTAGGACCATTATAAAACACATACATTTGCCCCCAAAGATCTCTGAGTAGTAGTAGTAGTAATGAAAGTCACTCAGTCATGTCAGACTCTTTGCGACCCCATGGACTATACAGTCCATGGAATTCTCCAGGCCAGAATACTGGGTAGCCTTTCCCTTCTTCAGGGGATCTTTCCAACCCAGGGATTAAACCCAGGTCTCCCACATTTCAGGCAGATTCCTCACCAGCTGAGCCACAAGAAAAGCGTAAAAATACTGGAGTGGGTAGCCTATCCCTTATCCAGAGGATCTTCCCAACCCAGGAATTGAACTGGGGTGTCCTACATTGCAGGCAGATTCTTTACCAACTGAGAGGGAAGCCCCAAAGATCTCTGAAGTCCTGGTTAAATCTCTTTCTCTGACCAGCATGTCTCACACGGAGCTAATGCTCAATGAATGTCGCTACTGAATAAGGGCCTTTAAAAAAGATGGCAGTCCTGCGAGGGATAGACGAACTTGAACCAATAATTCCTTTTTTCATTCATTCACTCAACATTATTAAACATTTATAATAATATAATGCTTTCAGACATTCAATAAATACACAAACTGTGAAAACATAATATGGTAAGGAATATTTATACTTCCCTATTTTTTAGGAATTCTATTGCACACTTCACATATAGTTTTATGAATGTAAATGACCTTACCTCTCTTACAGATAGCTGCGGTGGGAAGGAGACTGACAATACCAAGTTGGTGAATTCAAACCCAGAGGTCTCAACCTTTTGGCACACCTAAAAATGTATTACATAGAAAGTATTTTTTATTTCATAAAAAAAGTGTTATACAGAGTTCTAGGAATTGCTGAAAATTTTACAGGAATCTTCATAACTTGAATTTTTGGTCCAAGAGACAGCACTGAAAAACTTCTAAACTTTTATCTTTGAGTAGGAAACTCTCACAAACATCCTGAAATCAAATATTTGATATCACGAGGCACCAAAAGAGCCAGGACTCACCTGCAGAATAACCTATTGAATGTCAAAATACTGTTCTATTAAGTCACCTGATAATTCAGAAAAGATGTTAAACAAAATAAAGCCAAATAGGCACTCTTAACACGTGGCAACAAAAAGCAATCTCACCTTCAATCATGTACCTTTCACAAAGCTATAATACTCATCTTTTCTAGACACTGAGAGGTCTCAAAAAGAACTGTTTCTCTAACTCCTTAGCTATGTTAAACAGCAAAAGGGAAACTGCCATATTTTGTTCAATTGAACAGCACTCATAACAGAAATACATGAATACATACTTCATTGATTTTTTTCATACATGTTGATAAAAAGGTAATTTGAGAATAGTAGACTTTGTTTTTTAAAAAATTTAAGAAAATACTCCAATGATCCATTTGTGTGAAACAAGTTAAAATGAATGGCATTCTTCCTTTGGATACAGGCCTTAGAACTGAAAATCTTTATATATTACACATTAATTTAAAAAAAACCAGTGTACCTTTTTAATGAACTCTTTTTCACAGAAATCTTGAAGAATTCCTAGGCATACATTGCATACATTTAAATTTGAGTTCTTGGAAGAACTGCTTCCATCTTCAGTCACTGAGAGCTTTTCCTCTCCATTTTGACTCAGACTATCCATCCCATCAATCTGATCTTCTGGTTCTTGGAGTCGAATTTTCTTGGGAGGAGGGTTTGGAACCTCAGAAACTAATTCATCTTCTTCAGCTTCCAGAAATTTTTGTAGTTCATGGAGCAACTCCTGAAAAGTTAATTAAAAAGAAAAAATAATGACTCTTTGACGATATCCTTAACAGGAATGAAAATTATGATATTTCATAGACTTATACAATGCTGCTTTACATCAATTCTGGAGCAACAAATTTGTTTTATATAACCAGCACTGGCTTTAGGGAGAATTTAGAAGAGATTTACCTAGTTCCTATAATATGTGTGTGAATATTTTTTTAAAAGGGTTTCATACATCAGAGGAGCTAAATTCTTAAATCTGAGATGGAAAAGCTCCATTAACAAATTTACTGATTTGATTTGTAGTTCTGTTTTGATGATCATTCACTTGTTAATTTCAGCAACACAAACAAAACAAAAAACTTCAATTCTAATTATTAACAAGTAGAAATGCAAACTGAATTTCCATTCATGTTAGGTTATTTAATAATCTCACAACCACGAAAATCTCATATGTACAATGTTTAATATAAAATCTAAAAAATTAGATTAAAAGTCTACTAAGTAAAAATAATTTCAAGGCAATCAACTACACAAAGGTAAATAGATGCTGGCAATGCTGAAATTTGGCATCATAATTACATACCACTAACAGGCAATTATTGAAAAAAGCTCTTTGCTACATTCTGATTTCCCTAATTTCTGTCACTCTTAGTATTGGAATGTAAATTGTGGCACTGCTTTCAAACATTCTCATATTTCAGACATTCCACTCATCTAAATATTCAGAGGACTTTTCTTCTGTTTTGTCTAAATTAGGCAGATATTGTTCAGTTGCTGAATAAATATCCCTTTGAAATTCAGTCACATTACAATTTACTGACTCCAAAGGAAAAAATCTTTCACTCAAACAAATTTAATTCATTTTATTAAGACATTAGTTTTCCTATTAACTCTTTAACAGAGAAATATGTACTCATACATATATACACATACAGGTATATTATGGCCCACACAAACATGTTTATTATTACATAAGATCAATAATGTCAATAAACATTGTACAGATATATTAATATGTATGTGCACATATATGACATGATTAGAAAATACCAAAATATAAGTATATTTACCCAATAAAGTCCTCAGATATTTTCATGTTTATTTACATAAAATGATATATTAGTTGGTAACACTAAGTCTCTATACAAAACTTACAACATATGTATAAAACAATGTATTTGAAAATAATTGAAGAGAGTTACATAAACTCAATCTTACTACTTTGTAGTTATTATGCATATAAATGATACAGATATATTTATTCGTTATCATAGCATATGTACCATTTTCAGTTTTCAAAGTGTTTTCACATACGTTATTAGATATTGTCCCTTAAAATCCTGTGAGGTGGATGTTATCATCAATCCCATTTACAGAGGAGAAAACTGAAGCTGGAAAGTGGTGGAACTGGGGTTCAAATCCATGTCTTCTAGCTCCAAATTCTAGGCTTTGGATTCAGACAGACAGTTCATATCCTAGCTTGCTCACTTAATAGCTGTGTAACTTTGGGCAGGTTGCTTAACCTCTCTGTGTCTCAGTTTCGTCATCTGAAAATAGAGATAATCATAGTATGTACTTACCTGATAGGTTATTATGAGGATTATATGAGCACTTGACATATAAAAATGTATATGAATACCGGACATAATTACTAATTTCCAAGATAATAGAAACGATTAATACATAGAAGGAATGACTGCTGTTGCTAACTCCTGGGAAATTTTTTTTCTGTCTGTGACATGTGCAGCATGTGGGATCTTAGTTCCCCAACCAGGGATTGAACCCATGCCCCCTGAAATGGAAGCACAGATTCTTAACCACTAGACAGCCAGGGAAGTCTCTGGGAAATTTTTTTTTAATTATAGGAAACTGAGCGTGCAGGCATGCATGTGTGTGAATTTGTACTGCTTATATAAGTACATATTTATATACATATATAATTACTATCTGCCTCTTAAATGAACATCACTATTAGAGTAAAATATATTTCACAAAATGTTATATATCTTATATGAAATATTCTATAAAATGTCAAAGCTCTCTGTATATTACCATAAATGTCAAAGACCTCAGTATATTACTTTTTTGTTATGAATAGCAGCAAGTGATGATAGATGATAAACATTTACTTCTAGAAAGTTACAAGTACCCCTATTTAAATACAAGTGGTAAAACATAAAAAGAAAAAAAAGCAACCAAACTCATAATGCTTCCACCCCCTTCTGTTATGTTTTACTAAAATCTGGTGAGAAACACTATTTTGTGATATTCTGTCTAGATAGTCTTTAGGGAAGGTCTATGCAAACATTAAATGTACCAGGAAATTGCTCCACAAAGATCCTACTATATTAAATGCTACATATAATCACTTAAGAAGGAACTTACATTTATATGGTAATGGAAATTCTAAAATTATCATTATCAGTAATTATTTCATTACAGTTTTTTAATGAAGATACTTGCTCTCAAATACACAGGTACTGACTTTAAAAATAGAGACCCTTTCTTAACTTTAGAAAGAAAGAAAATACCTTGTAGGGAAGTTTGTATGGTGCATGAAAATCCACACCACAGAATCTGAAGATACATCTTGGACAGGTACCAGTACTGAGCAACGACAGGGCCACATGCTTGTTTTCCACAGTCAGAGGAAACATATTCAGTAATTGCAACTAGAAAAGAAGAATAAGTAAAACTAATGAGCATCTTTTGTGCTTTACTTTCACAGACAAATATACGGTCACCTTTAAGGATAAGACTCTTCAAGGATAAAAAGTTCATATTTGGAAATCACTATTTGGTACTCTCCAATAACGTTGCTTTCATTACATCCATATTGAAACATAAACTCGAAGGCAATTTATTAGATGGATCAGGTAAAAGTTTCTAGTTGTCGAGGATTCAACATTCTAGATTATGATAAGTGCATCAACATAAGTAAATCAATCAAAAGAAATAAAAATAAAACAAATAAAATATGGTTGTATCTGAGGAGGATAATGAAAACAAGAATAAAGACTGTAATTCTGCTTTTTATTTTGTACCATTCAGTATTGTTTGAGAACACAGAGTAGTAAATTCGATCAACTTTCCTCTTAGAAATCAAAAATGAGTCTGCTAGCAGTTTCCCTGGTGGTTCAGTGGTAAAGAATCTGCCTGCCAATGCAGGAGAAACAGTTTTGATTCCTGATTCAGGAAGGTTCACCATGCTGCAAAGCAACTAAGCCCGTGTGCCACAAGAGAGTAGTCCCCACTTGCCACAACCAGAGAAAAGCAGGTGCAGCAATGAAGACCATACAGCCAAGAATAAATTTTATATTTTTGCTAGAAAAAATAATCAGATCATTCTATGTTATGTAATACTTGACTGACCTTAATGATAGCTAAGCAGACAAGTATTCAAAATAAAATGATCAGTAGATTCAAAAATGTCAATTTTACTTTGATGAAATAACTAAAAAACAACCAACTACTGGCAAAGTGAGAACAATCTATTCTTTCCATACACAAGTAAAAATTCCAACAAAAACAAATTAAATGCAAAATATTTCAGAGTAATTGTTGTCTAAAACAACTTACTACTTTTCAATTTGAAAAAACTCATTTAGAAGTAAATACTCCATAGAGAATAGGCTCTTGTTGCCTCGAAGGAGGGGTAATAAAAATTAAATTATGAAATCATTCTTTTTGGGGGCAGGGTCTTCTGATTAAAGAATCAGCTCACATTAATTTAAAATGAGGAACTAGTGATGTTTTATAAAACCATAATTGCAAGGTAATGGTACTGCTGCTGCTGCTGCTAAGTCACTTCAGTCATGTCCGACTCTGTGTGACCCCATAGATAGCAGCCCACCAGGCTCCCCCGTCCCTGGGATTCTCCAGGCAAGAACACTGGAGTGGGTTGCCATTTCCTTCTCCAATGCATGAAAATGAAAAGTGAAAGGGAAGTTGCTCAGTCGTGTCCAACTCTTAGCAACCCCATGGACTGCAGCCCACCAGGCTCCTCCGCCCATGGGATTCTCCAGGCAAGAGTACTGGAGTGGGGTGCCATTGCCTTCTCCCGGTAATGGTACTGAGGTACTGATAAACTACTGGTACCTTTAATTTGTGCAATGTCATAATGCAAACGAACTTGCTTAATATTAGTGGGAGAGTGAAGCTCTTACCAACTGCTTACTATGAAGATGTGACTCTTAGAATCAGTTTATGTTTTCTAACCTTTTAAACCCACTACTAAATGCAAGTTTCTAAATGTTTGTGGCCACTTATCAAGAGTAGATCCTTAACAGAAAATAATGAAGACAGGTAGATAGTTCTATGGAATTCTTCACCATAAAAATCAGTTGAGCAGGCAAGACTACAAACAACAGATTGCCTGTGGCTGGGTTCTAATTCAGTTAAATATGTGCAGTTGGGAGGGAGAGGCAGGGAAGGAAATCAGGTCTGTCTGGACACACCAGTGAAAACTTTCAGACACCCAGATTGGGAAACACTGATTTAGGGTTGCCCAAGTAAATTGGAGCTTGGAAAGTAAATAATTGGGCTGGAAGAAGCACAAGCTGGAAATCAAGATTGCCGGGAGAAATATCAATAACCTCAGATATGCAGATGACACCACCCTTATGGCAGAAAGGGAAGAGGAACTAAAAAGCCTCTTGATAAAAGTGAAAGAGGAGAGTTAAAAAGTTGGCTTAAAGCTCAACATTCAGAAAATGAAGATCGTGGCATCTGGTTCTATCACTTCATGGGAAATAGATGGGGAAACAGTGGAAACAGTGTCAGACTTTATTTTTTGTGGCTCCAAAATCACTGCAGATGGTGATTGCAGCCATGAAATTAAAAGACACTCCTTGGAAGGAAAGTTATGACCAACCTAGATAGCATATTCAAAAGCAGAGACATTACTTTGCCAACAAAGGTCTGTCTAGTCAAGGCTATGGTTTTTCCAGTAGTCATGTATGGATGTGAGAGTTGGACTGTGAAGAAAGCTGAGTGCCAAAAAATTGATGCTTTTGAACTATGGTGTTGGAGAAGACTCTTGAGAGTCCCTTGGACTGCAAGGAGGTCCAACCAGTCCATTCTAAAGGAGATAAGCCCTGGGTGTTCTTTGGAAGGAATGATGCTAAAGCTGAAACTCCAGTACTTTGGCCACCTCATGTGAAGAGTTGACTCATTGGAAAAGACTCTGATGCTGGGAGGGATTGGAGGCAGGAGGAGAAGGGGACGACAAAGGATGAGATGGCTGGATGGCATCACCGACTTGATGGACTTGAGTCTGAATGAACTCCGGGAGTTGGTGATGGACAGGGAGGCCTGGTGTGCTGCAATTCATGGGGTCGCAAAGAGTTGGACACCACTGAGCGACTGAACTTAACTGAAGTAAAGAATATGTGGAGAACACTCTTTACAAAATGAAGCTCTGTGTGACCATTATTTACAAAAGATCTGAATCTCTTCCCCCAGCCCATTTAATCTAACAGTTTGGTGCTGTTAGAGAAGGGGTTGGCATTCTTTAAGAAGCTGATTGTCAGCATTTAAAGTGTATCCTTAATGCACTGGCCTCACAGAGAAACTGTCTCTATCTTGCCCCTTTATCTTTTCTCCTCCTTTCCATTAGCTAGGTTAAGGATTTCATTTAATTGAGAATTAAGCTTTAATTAGAAAGAGAAACAAATAAACCCTCCTGACCAAAAAAAAAAAAAAAATCCATGAGTGATGTTTAAAAAGGACACTTTGTACCGAAGGTTTCACTGGAGACTTTACTCTTTGTTAAAATGTATGTTTTACCTTTCCTTTGGCTTAAAGACAATGTTTGTTCCTCTAGTGGGTTGACTAGAATGAAAGTATCAGGCAAGTCAATAAATGACACATCATAATCTCTTAGCTCTAAAAAATTCTCAAACCTGTTTAGAATTAGGAAAACTCCCGACTTGAGTAATTTGAAGAGGTCTTAAAAAGCAGAACAAAACGCTCTTCTGTAATTATGTTAGTGGATTTAGAAACTTCTCAAGATCATTTATGGCAACCCACTCCAGTGTTCTTGCCTGGAGAATCCCAGGGACGGGGAAGCCTGGTGGGCTGCCCTCTATGGGGTCGCACAGAGTCGGACACGACTGAAGCGACTTAGCAGCAGCAGCAGCAGCAAGATCATTTTTATCTGGCAACCATCTAGCGACTTCCCAAGCATGTTAACACTGTTGGGAGAAAATAGGCTGTGTCTTAAATTTGGTTTCAAACGTACAGCGCTGAAATGATAGGATTTCATAAAACATGAGAAATCAGTTATTGCATATTAGATTTCTTATCTTTGAAGGCAAGCCTTGAGAAATACATCCCGTGCTGTAAGGTTTTCATTGTTGGTTGCCTTCAAGATAGTTGCTTTTAGTTTACATGTGTACACAAACAACTGGAACATATTGCAACAGAACCTCTTCCCAGGTGTCAGGATCCCTAGAGTCTCTTCTCCATAAACCAGCGGTAACTCGCCCGGTCCCTGGTTTACTAGAGGAGAGGATGAATTTTCTCTTCACATCTCCGATGATTACAGAAATTATTTATGGCAAAGGAGCAGGCAAAATACCCAGGCTGAGTCTCACATCCTGGGAACTTTTAAAACTCATTTTCATACAGAAGGGGGTCAATTCGTTTTGTGGGGTGGGGTGTGGATTTTTTAAATAAGGAGATGCTCGTAACTTCATCGCGCTACCGATACGCTCTGCAGTGGAATCTAATTTCTGGAAAGTTCATCCCCAGGTCTAACCTCGAGTCTTCGGCCAACCAAGCAAGCCCTTCTCCCCTTCACTCAGATCCAAAAAACTTCCCACGCACCCCTCCTTGCTATCAAAGCCTCTCCAGAAGGAAGGCAACAATCCCCTCCAGCCACACCTCTCCGGCACCCAGTCCGCAACCCCTCACCTCAGACATCCTAGCCTCACCTTCTCCCAGGACGCCAGTGCCTGAAATTTAACCCCTTCCAGCCCTCAGAGAGAACGGGGAAGACTAAAGACAACGCACCTATTGCGTCTAGCAATTCTGTTCCCCGAGGAAACAAGAGCTTTAGAACGAAAGTACCAGGTCTCTCACGCGAGGACTGAGAGAACTCTCTCTCCCCTGTATGTTGGCAAGGAAATCAGTCAAGATGCCTGGCAAGTCGCAACACACCCTGCCTCCTCCGCGGGGGGAGAAGTGCGTGGAGCATTACTCCAGGAGGGTGCGGGACTTGTCCCAAAGAAGCCTCCGTGGGACTCCGACGTCTGGGGCACTGTAGCCGCTGCCGGAAATATCGATGAACTCTTATCCTCGGTTTAGAATGGAAATTCTTTCTAGGACAAATAAAAAGAGATCATTTCTTCCCATGGATTAGTGGTATAGACCTAGACTGTAATCCCAAGCAGCAAAACACCACGAGCCACATCCTGACTTCAGGGGCGGTCCGGGTGGAGGGCTCGGCGCTCTGCAAGTTGTGCCTGGCGTTCAAGCGGCCGGTGTCCCGGGGCCTGGAGAGTCCCAGTTCCGAGCGGGAGCTGAGAGGAGGCGGAGATGGCGTCCCAGCCGCCGCCTCCCCCGAAACCCTGGGAGACCCGCCGGATTCCGGGGACCGGGCCGGGACCAGGACCTGGCCCCACTTTCCAGTGAGTGTGTGATTCTTCAGGCCGCGAGTTTTGTGGGCCGCAGCGCGGACTTGGCAGGAGGCGGTTGAGGCCGTTGTTGGTGCTCAGGTGTCCCCTCCCCCTCTCCACCAGCTCCCACCCGCACCCTTTCGGGGGTCGAGGTGCAGCCGGGGCGTCTGCAGGGGTAGTTTCGGTGTCAGACAGCTGTTTCTGATTCGGCAGCTCTCGATAGCGACGTTTTCCAGGGGGTGCCTGTGCGCCTGTGTGGGTGTGGGTGCTCGGAAGCAAGGGGCAGGTACCTTTCTCTTTTCAGTGTCCCTTCTCTTTGAGGGACACTGAACTGCTTGATTCTTTTAACTCCGCCATCTCCACCTTAAAGAGACTTTCGGTCCGTTGTAGGTGAGAGAGACATTTGCCCAGCCTCTCTCATTAGGGAGCAAAGTCTCTGAAGCCTTATAACCATCTCTCTACAAGTTGGTGAAAGCCCAAAAGGTCAGTTTTACGCAACTACAACTCAAGCCTGTGCTCTGCGTTCTTTTCCAGCATAACCCAGCCTTGTTTCGTATAGAGATTGGTGAAAGCAACTTGAAAGCGGGAGTTCAAAACTGAGGCCTAACGGTGGCCTTTGTGTGCTACATAGCGAGTGATTTTTTTTTCTAAGGCCTAAGGTTTTTTTATTTTAATCAGTGTTAAATGAATCTACAACTCAAAAAAGGTTAAAATAGAATTAAAGAGAATTTCACGGCCTGTGTGATATGTGTTGGATGGATCTGGACTTTTTAATTTTTTAAAATTCTATATTATAGTTTTATTTTATATTGGAACATAACAACAGTGTTGTGTTAGTTTCAGGTGTACAGCAAAGTGATTCAATCATACATATACATGTGTCCTTTTTCACATTCTTTTCCCATTTAGGTTATTTCAGAATATTAAGCAGCTTTCTCTGTGCTGTACAGTAGATCCTTGTTGATTATCTAAATACAGCAGTGTGTACATATCAGTCCCAGACTCCCAATCTATTCCTCCCCCACACCCTTGGCCCCTGGTAACCATAAGTTCGTTCTCTAAGTCTGTGAATCTGGACATCTTAATTCAGATGGTGAGACTGGAATGTCAGATCACCTACTATGGTATGTTTCTTTACACAGAAATCGTGAACATACTGGAATGAATTTCTGCTATCTTCTGAAATCTAGTTATCTTTTATTAAGATGTTTGAGCACAATTGCTACTTTATTTAATAATGATAGGCACATAAGTAATAAGGTTTAATTATGCTGTTAAGCTGGGTGACACTTTCTGCTACCTCTTTTTATGAGTGGTTGACTCACTTTAAAAATTTGGACTGCTGTTGGGAAGAGCAAACTTTTATTCTTGCTTCTGGTTAAGTTCTGTTTATGTAAAATTAACCATTTTCCCACTTTTTAAGAAAATGTGAATTGTAATATGTTAAACACCTTGAGACTGGTAGAGACTAAGATGATAAATACTCATGTATTAACTCCCAGCTTTAAGCAGTTAGTAACATTTTGCCAGATTTGCCACAGGTCTTTTACAAAATGAAAAGTAGAGCAACAGTTAAACCCTCCCGTTCTTCTTTCCTACAGTAACTACTGTCCCTATTTGGTGTTTACTGTGCATAATGTTTTTGTTAGAGGAGGAAATGGCAACCCACTCCAGTATTCTTGCCCAGGAAGTCCCGTGGACAGAGAAGCCTGGTGGGCTACAGTCCATGGTGGTCGCAAGAGTTGAACACAACTTAGGAACTAAACCACCACCACCAATGTTTTTATACTTTAGTATTTGGGTTTGTGTGTACATTACATATGTATGTATGTATTATTTAGTATATTTTTAAACTTTAAATAAATATTATCAAACTGTATGTTATCATTTGCATAGTGTTTTTCCACTAAGTATTATTTGAAATTTATCTTTTTCATTCATATAAGCTGTACAGGCAGATATTGTAGATTGGGAGATATTGTAGATTGGGCTCCAGACCACTGCAATTAGTGGAATATTGCAGTAAAGCAAGTCGCATGAGTTTTTTGGTTTCCCAGTGCATATAAAAGTTATGTTTACACTCTATTGAAGTCTGTGCAGTAGCATTTTGTCTAAAGAAATAATGTACATACCTTAAAGATACTTTATTACTAAAAAAAAATTGCAAACTATCATCTGAGCCTTCAACCAGTTGTAATCTTTTTGTTGGTAGAGAGTCTTATCCCCATTGCTGAAGGCTGGAGTGGTTGTGGCAGTTTTTAAAAATAAGACAATGATGAAGTTTGACACATTGGTTGACTCTTCCTTTCTCAAATATTTCTCTGTAGCATGCAATCCTATTTGATAGCATCTTACCCACAGTAGAACTTCTTTCAAAATTGGAGTAAATCCTCTCAAACTCTGATGCTGCTTTATCAACTAGATTTACATAATAGACTATATCCTTTGTTGTCATTTCAACAGTCTTCATGTCCTCACCAGGAGTGGATGCCATCTGAAGAAGCCACTTTCTTTGCTTATCCATAAGAAGCAGCTTTTCACACATTGAAGTCTAATCATGAGGTTACAGCAATAAAGTTACATCTTTAGGCTCCACTTTAGTTCTCTTGCTATTTCCAACATATCTGCAGTTACTTTTTTCTCTGAAGTTTTGGGGCTGCTCAAAGACATCCATGAAGATTGGAATCATCTGCTTCCAAACTCCTGTTAAAATTGATATTTTGAACTTGTCCCAGGTATCACAGATGTTTTTAATGGCATCTAAAAAGTGCCGTTAAGAAAACTTTTCAGAAAGGTTTTCAATTTACTTTGCCCAAGTCCATCATGGAAATCACTATCTATGGCAGCTATAGCCTTCTGAAATTTATTTCTTAGATAATCGGACTTAAAAGTTGAAATGCCTCTTTGATCCATGGGCTGCAGAATGGATATTTATTAGCAGGCATGAAAACAACATTAATCTTGTTGTACACCTCTGTCAGCTCTTGGGTAACCACTTGAGTTGTCAGTGAGCAGTAATATGAAAGGAATCTTTTTTTCTGAGCACGAGGTCTCCACAGTGGTCTTAAAAATTTTTAGTAAACCATATTGTTAACAGTTATGCTGTAGTGCAGACTTTGTTGTTCCACTGATAACAGCATAGGCAGAGTAGATTTAGCATAATTCTTAAAGGTCTTAGGATTTTCAGAATGGTAAATGAGCATTGGTTTCACCTTCAAGTCACCAGCTGTATTAGCCCCTAACAGATCGTTCTTTGAGGCTTTGAAGCCTGATATTGACTTCCCTCTGATTATGAAAGTCCTAAATGGCATCTTCTTCCCATAAAAGGCTGTTTTTTTGTCTGCATTGAAAATCTATTATTTAGCATTGCCACGTTCATTAATGGATAACTTGCTAGAGTGTTTGCATTAGCATTTGCAGCTTTATCTTCTACTCCCTTGTTATAGAGACAGCTTCTTTCCTTAAACCTTGTGAACCAACCTCTGCTAGCTTCAGAAGTTTCTTCGGCAGCTTCCTCACCTTTCTCATCCTTCACAGCACTGAAGAGTTAGGGCCTTGCTTTGAATTAGGTTTTGGCTTAAGGGAATATTAATGGCTGATTTGAGGTAGCCAGACTACTAAAACTTTTGTCATATCAGCAATAAGGTTGTTTCACTTTCTTATTCACATGTTCACTGGAGTAGCATTTTTAATATCCTCCAAGAACTTTTCCTTTGTATTCACAACTTGACTAACTGGTGTAAGAGGCCTAGCCTTTGGCTTGTCTTGGCTTTTGGCATGCCTTCCTCACTAAGCTTATTCATTTCTAACTTTTTTCTTTTCTAGAAAAATATTTATCTATTTATGTTAGCCATATTAGGTCTTAGTTGTGTGGCAGCACACAAGATCTTCACTGTGGCACACGGATGTGTGGGCTTAGTTGCCTCTCAGCATGTGAGATCTTAGTTCCCCAACCAGGGATTGAACCCATGTCCCCTGCTTTGCAAGGCCAATTGTTATCCACTGTACCACCAGGGAAGCCCTCATTGCTAGCTTTTGATTTAAAGTTAGAGATTTGTGACTCTTCCTTTGACTTGAACACTTAGAGGCCATTGTAGGGTTGTGGATTAGCCTAATTTCAACATTTTTATGTCTCAGAGAATAAGAGGATCCTGCAAAGAGAGAGACTTTGGAGGAAAGGCTGGTCAGTGGAGCAGTCAGAACACACACAACATATATTTTGACAGTTTGCTGTCTTATGAGTGCAGTTCTTGGTGTCCTAAAACAAGTAGAGTAGTAACATTAAAGATCACTGATTTCCATAACAAATATAATAATAACAAAAAAGTTTGAAATATTGTGAGAGTTACCAAAATGTTACTCAGAGACACAAAGTGAGCAAATGCTGTTAAAAAAAAAAAAAAAATTGGCGCAGACAGCCTGGGTGGAAGGGGTGTTTAGGGGAAAATGGACGCATGTATATGTATGGCTGAGTCCCTTTGCTCTTCACCTGACACTACCACAACATTGTTAATTATACCCCAATACAAAATTTTTAAAAGTTTGGGGGGAAAATGGCGCAGATACCTAGTCTTGACGCGGGATTGCAACAAATCTTCAATTTGTAAAACACTATATGCAAAGCATGATAAAGCAAGGCTTTATAAAGTGATGTATTCTTCTAGTATGTTTTAATTGCCATAGAATATTCTGTTATATAGGGGCTTCCCAGGTGACTCAGTGGTAAAGAATCTGTCTGCTAGTGCAGGAAATGCAAGTTTGATCACTGGGTTGGGAAGATCCCCTGGAGGAAGAAATGGCAACCTGCTCCTTGCCTGAAAATTCCACAGACAGAGGAACCTGGCGGGCTACAGTCCATGGAGTGACAAGAGAGTCAGGCACGACTGAGCATACATATTCTGTTATATAGAAGTAAATTGTGTATATATTACAGAATTAGTTGTTTAAAGCTACTACTACTTTCAGTAAGCATTCTGTGTCTTTCTCCTTGTTCACATTTCCATGAGGTTTTCTGAGAGGTGAGTTACTTAGTTGGAAGAGTATGCTTATCTTCCACTATTGACTATTACCATGACACTCCTCAAAGTGGTTGTATACCAATTTTTACATTTTCACTAGCAGGGTATTCTGTTTCTCTATATTTTTTCCAACACTTGATGTTATTTTATAGTACTGTATTTCTGAATCTAATGCGTGTGAAATTATATTTAATTTGCACTTCTCTGATGATAATAAAATTTAGGATCTGTTTTATATTTCTGGCTTTTCTGGTGGATCAGACAGTAAAGAATCTGTCTGCAATGCAGGAGACCCCAATTTGATCCCTGGGTCAGGAAGATCTCTGGAGGAGGAAGTGGCAACCCATGCCAGTACTCTTGCCTGGAGAATTCCATGAACAGAGAAGCCTGGTGGGCTACAGTCCATGGGGTCACAAAGAGTCAGACACGACTGAAGTGACTTAGCACACAGCACATGATATGTTCTGTTGTGCTATTTATCTATACTTATGCTAACACCGGAGAAGGCAATGGCACCCCACTCCAGTACTCTTGCCTGGAAAATCCCATGGACGGAGGAGCCTGGAAGGCTGCAGTCCATGGGGTTGCTAAGAGTCGGGCATGACAGAGCGACTTCACTTTCACTTTTCACTTTCATGCATTGGAGAAAGAAATGGCAACCCACTCCAGTGTTCTTGCCTGGAGAATCCCAGGGACGGAGGAGCCTGGTGGGCTGCCGTCTGTGGGGTTGCACAGAGTCGGACACGACTGAAGCGATTTAGCAGCAGCAGCAGCAGCATGCTAACACCACACTGTCTTTATAATAAGTTTTTATATTTGGTTTGTCAGGATCCTTCATGCATTGCTGTACTTCATAATTGCTTTTGTTACATTTAGCATTTATAAAAAGACTTACTGGGATTTTTTTATTTGAACTTTATATTTTATTGGAAATTCCATTTATAGATAAGTAAGTCTTTTCATCCATGATTATTGTGTAAGGTGAAATTGGTGAAAATTTTATCCTTTTTTTACCTTATGTAATGTTTTATTGTAGTTCCCATGAAGTTCTTCCCTATCCTTTATAACATACAGATATTATATCCAGCTTAATGTCAGACTCTTAATTTGCCCTGATGATTTGGTTCAAGTTTTTTAAATCCCATATTGACAATCCTGTCATTTATAAATAAGCCAGCATAAATAGCCAACATCCTTGTATTGGTCCATAGACCTAACATTCCAGTTTCCTACGCAATGTTGTTCTTTACAGCATTGGACTTTACTTCCATCATCAGTCATATGGGAAATAGATGGGGAAACAGTGTCAGACTTTATTTTTATGGGCTCCAAAATCACTGCAGATGGTGACTGCAGCCATGAAATTAAAAGACACTTAATCCTTGGAAGGAAAGTTATGACCAACCTAGATAGCATATTCAAAAGCAGAGACATTCCTTTGCCAACAAAGGTCTGTCTAGTCAAGGCTGTGGTTTTTCCTGTGGTCATGTATGGATGTGAGAGTTGGACTGTGAAGAAGGCTGAGCACCGAAGAATTGATGCTTTTGAACTGTGGTGTTGGAGAAGACTCTTGAGAGTCCCTTGGACTGCAAGGAGATCCAACCAGTCCATTCTGAAGATTAGCCCTGGGATTTCTTTGGAAGGAATGATGCTAAAGCTGAAACTCCAGTACTTTGGCCACCTCATATGAAGAGTTGACTCATTGGAAAAGACTCTGATGCTGGGAGGGATTGGGGGTAAGAGGAGAAGGGGATGACAGAGGATGAGATGGCTGGATGGCATCACTGACTCGATGGACGTGAGTCTGAGTGAACTCTGGGAGTTGGTGATGGACAGGGAGGCCTGGCGTGCTGCGATTCATGGGGTTGCAAAGAGTTGGACACGGCTGAGCGACTGATCTGATCTGATTGTTTTTGCTTTGGCTCAGTCTCTTCATTCTTTCCTGAGCTATTTCTTCACTCTTCTCCAGTAGCATATTGGGTAACTATCAATCTGGAGAGTTCATCTTTCAGTGTTATATCTTTTTGCCTTTTCATGCTGTTCATGGGGTTCTCAAGGCAAGAATACTAAGGTGGCTTGCCATTCCCTTCTCCAGTGGACCATGTTTTGTCAGAACTCTCTGCCGTGACCTCTCTCAGGTGGCCCTACATGACATGGTTCAGTTTCATTGAGTTAGACAAGGCTGTGCTCCATGTGATCAGTTTAGTTTTCTGTGCTTGTGGTTTTCATTCTGTCTGATAGACAAAGTGCCCGAAGAACTCTGGTTGGAGGTTCATAAAATTGTACAGGAGGCAGTGATCAAAACCATCTCCAAGAAGCAGAAATGCAAAAAGGTAAAATGGTTGTCTGAGGAGGCTTTACAAATAGCTGAGAAAAGAAGAGAAGCAAAAGGTAAAGGAGAAAAAGATATATATCCGTCTGAATGCAGAGTTCAAAAGAATAGCAAGGAGAAATAAGAAAGCCTTCCTCAGTGATCAATGCAAAGAAATAGAGGAAAACAATAGAATGGAAAAGATTAGCGATCTCTTCAAGAAAATTAGAGACACCAAGGGAACATTTCATGCAAAGATGGGCACAATAAAGGACAGAAACGATATGGACCTCACAGAAGCAGAAGATACTAAGGAGAGGTGGCAAGAATACACAGAAGAACTATACAGAAAAGATCTTCATGACCCAGATAACCATGATGGTGTGATCACTCACCTACAGTCAGACATCCTGGAGTGGATCTCAAGTGGGCCTTAGAAAACATCACTACGAACAAAGCTAATGAGGTGATGAAATTCCAGCTTAATCTATTTAAAATCCTAAAAGGTGATGCTGTGAAAGTGGTGCACTGAATATGCCAGCAAATTTGGAAGACTCACCAGTTGCCACAGGACTGGAAAAGGTCAGTTTTCATCCCAGTCCCAAACAAAGGCAGTGCCCCAAAATGTTCAAACTACCACACAATTGCACTTATCTCACACTCTAGCAAAGTAATGCTGAAAATTCTCCAAGCTGGTCTTCAACAGTGCATGAACCAAGAACTTCCAGATGTTCAAGCTGGATTTAGAAAAGGCAGAAGAAAGGCAGAGATCAAATTGCCAACATCTGTTGAAACTTCGAAAAAGCAAGAGAATTCCAGAAGAACATCTATTTCTGCTTTATTGACTATGCTAAAGCCTTTGACTGTGTAGATCACAACAAACTGGAAAATTCCTCAAGAGATGGAAATAACAATCACCTTGCCTGCCTCCTGAGAAACCTGTATGAAGGTCAAGAGGCAACAGCTAGAACTGGACATGGAACAATGAACTGGTTCCAAATTGGGGAAGGAGTATGTCAAGGCTGTATATTGTCATGCTGCTTATTTAACTTCTATTTAGACTACATTATGCAAAATTCTGGGCTAACTGAAGCACAAGCTGGAGTCAGGATTGCCAGGAGAAATATCAATAATCTCACACATGCAGATGACACCACCCTTATGGCAGAAAGTGAAGAAGAACTAAAGAGCCTCTTGATGAAAGTGAAAGAGGAGAATGAAAAAGTTGGGTTAAAACTCAACATTCAGAAAACTAAGATCATGGTATCTGGTCCCATCACTTTATGGCAAATAGATGGGGAAACAATGGAAATAGCAAGAGACTATTTTCTTGGACTCCAAAATCACTGCAGATAGTGACTTCATGAAATTAAAAGACACTTGCTCCTTGGAAGAAAAGCTGTGATCAACCTTGCCAACATATTACAAAGCAGAGACAGTACTTTGCCAACAAAGGTCTGTATAATCAAAGCTCTGGTTTTTCCACTAGTCATGTATGGATGTGAGAGTTGGACTGCGAAGAAAGCTGAGCGCTGAAGAATTGATGCTTTTGAACTGTGGTGTTGGAGAAGACTCTTGAGAGTCCCTTGGACTGCAAGGAGATCCAATCAGTCCATCCTAAAGGAAATCAGTCCTGAATATTCGTTGGAAAGACTGATACTGAAGCTCCCAAAACTTTGGCCACCTGATGGGAAGAACTGACTCATTGGAAAAGACCTTTGATGTTGGGAAAGATTGAAGGCAGGAGGTGAAGGGGATGACAGAGGATGAGATGGTTGGATGGTATCACCGACTCAGTGAACATGAGTTTGAGCATTCTCTGGGAGTTGATGATGGACAGGGAAGCCTGGCATGCTGCAGTCCATGGGGTTGCAAAGAGTTGGACATGAAAGAGCAACTGAACTGAACTTCTATTGGTCCAGGCTTTCATTGGAATTATTCTCAAGTCTTGCTGTCAATTATGATGTTTGCTTTTTGTTTTTGATAGATAGCCAGCAAACTTCTATTTCGTTACCTTGCTTGGATTTTTATTATGATGAGTAAATTTTATAAATTATTTTTATCTGTTGGGATATTTTGTGCTTTTATTTTATTATAACTGTTTGTTTTCTTGCATCACGTAATGGTCCAATGTTGAATCATCGTTGCATTTCTGGATGAACTCTGCTTAATTTTGATTTAAAAAAAATACAGTGTTGAAATATAATATTTTAAGATTTTGCATATATGTTCCTAGGTGAATTTGGCCTCTAATTTACTTTCTTTGTATCTTTCTGGTTTGGTATCAGAGTTTTAAAGCTACAGAAATTTTTCTTTGGAGTCTAGTTTTTATTTCTTTACAGACTTTTCCTTAGCATTTTTCAAAATTTTACCTGATACCTTCGTTCTCTGCGGCTTTATTAGACTCTTTGTTGTTCAGTCACTAAGTCATGTCTGACTCTTTGTGACCCTATGAAGTACAGCATGCCAGTTTCCCGTGTCCTTCACTATCTCCTGGAGTTTGCTCAGATTCATGTTTATTGAGTCAGTGATGCTATCTAACCATCTCATCCTCTGCTCCCCTCTTCTCCTCTTGCCTTCAGTCTTTCCTGACATCAGGGTCTTTTTCAATGAGTTGGCTCTTTGCATCAGGTGGCCAAAGTAGTGGAGCTTCAGCTTCAGCATCAGTCCTTCCAATGAATATTCAGGACTGATTTCCTTTAGGATTGACTGGTGTGATCTCCTTGCAGTCCAGGGTTCTCTCAAAAGTCTTCTCCAGCACTACAATGCAAAAGCATGTATTCTTCGGTCTTCAGCCTTCTTTATGGTCCAGCTCTTACCTACGTACATGACTACTGGGAAAACTATAAGTTTAACTATATGGACCTTTGTCAGCAAAGTGATGTCTCTGCTTTTTAATATGATGTTTAGGTTGGTCATAGCCTTCCTTCCAAGGAGTAAGTGTCTTTTAATTTCATGGGTGCAGTCACCATCCACAGTGATTTTGGAGCCCAAGAAAAGAAAATCTATCACTGTTTCCACTTTTTCCCCATCTATTTGCCATGAAATGTTGGGACCAGATGCCATGATCTTAATTTTCTGAATGTTGAGCTTTAAGCCAACTTTTTCACTCTCCTCTTTCATTTCTATCAAGAGGCTCTTTAGTTCCTCTTCACTTTCTGCCATTAGAGTGGTATCATCTGCATATCTGAGGTTATTGATATTTCACCCAGCATTCTTGATTCCAGCTTGTGCTTCAGTCAGCCCTGCATTTCGCATGATGTACTCTGCATAGAAGTTAAATAAGCAGGGTGACAATATATAGCCTTGACATATTTCTTTCCCAATTTGGAACCAGTCCATTGTTCCATGTCTGGTTCTAACTTCTTGGCTTACATACAGATTTCTCAGAAGACAGGTGAGGTGGTCTGATATTCCAGTGTCTTTAAGAGTTTTCCACAGTTTGTTGTGATCCACACAGCCAAAAGCTTTAGCATAGTTATTGAAGCAGAAGTAGATGTTTTTCTGGAATTCCTTTGCTTTCTCCACGATCCAACAAATGTTTGCAATTTGATCTCTGGTTCCTCTGAATTTTCTAAACCCACCTTGAACATCTGAAAGTTCTCGGTTCACATACTACTGAAGCCTGGTTTGAAGGATTTGGAGCGGAATCTTACTAGCATGTGAAATGAGTGCATTTGTACAGTCGTTTGAACATTCTTTGGCATTGCCCTTCTTTGGGATTGAATCTGGGTTCAAATGTTCAGATTAATGTATGTATATGTATTCTGTTCAGCAGCTACAGTGTTTGTGCTTGGTACCCACAGTGTCCAATCTGAGGATTCATGTCTTTATTTCAGGAAAACTCTCATCAATCCTGTTTTTAAATATTGTGTGAGCACTATTCTTTCCCATCTCTTCTAGAATTCCTATTAAACATATCAGGGGTAGTTCTGCTATAAGGAAAGGTATCTGATTTTCTGTGCTTTGGACTATAGACACAGCTATTCTTTAGTTGACAGGAAGTCTAGAGATATGCTAACTCAACATTGTCATCAGGGGACCTACATTTTTTTTGGCTTCCTTTTTGTGTCAGCTTTCTGACAGTTTCAGTCATCCCTC
Source organism: Bubalus kerabau (assembly GCF_029407905.1). Classification (NCBI taxonomy): domain Eukaryota; kingdom Metazoa; phylum Chordata; class Mammalia; order Artiodactyla; family Bovidae; genus Bubalus; species Bubalus kerabau. The sequence continues at coordinate 46,589,356 of NC_073634.1, forward strand.
TCTTACTCTTGCTCCCTCAAAAGGAATCTCTTTTTTTGCTTTGGCTGCTTTCAAGATTACCCCCCTCCTTTTTTTTTTCCAGCAGTTATACTTTATTGGGCTTTAATGTATTTTTAATTATATTATTTTTGATGGGATTCATAGATAACTTGAATCTGCCTTGATGTCTCTCATTGATTTTAGGAAAGGCTCAAGCATTACCTCTTTAAATATCACTTCTGCTCATCATCTTTTCACTTCTCTGGCTCTAATTATATATATACGCTCTATTTTTCACTATACTCTCCATGTCTTACACCCTTTTCTATATGTGTCCTTTTGTTACTCATGCTTCATTCTGAGTATTTTCTTCTGAGCACTCTTCTAGTCCACTGCTATTTTTCTTTCAGTCATCTAATCTGATATTAAATGAGTCAGTCATTGAGTTCATAGTTTTAGGTACTTTATTTTTTTTAGTTTTAGAATTTTCATTTGATCCAGCTTTAGAGTTTCTATTCCCTGCTGAAATTCCCAGTCTTGCCTTTTTTTTTTTTCTTGAGTATTTGTAGCATAGTTGTTTAAAGTCTCTGCCTCATAATTCCATTATCTGAATATATATCATTTTTATTGTCTAACATCACTCTTTTTTTTTTTTAACATGTAGTTTTGTCATATTAGAGGCTCAATTATTTTTCAGTGAGAGCTGGACATTATATATAGACAATGTAAGGCGACTTGAGGCCTAGGATGGTCTCTTCCCACAGAGGGTTTTACTTTTGACAGGCCCCTTGGGCCAGTAGCAGTCCAGGGTCATTTTAATAATTTCAAATTTGAACTAATTTGAAATTGTGGTTTTTCAGTTTCTGCCTGGGCTAGTCTATTTCTTGTTAACCTTTTCCCCCTTACTCCTAGCATATGACCTTTTAAGGTCCCAGTCTGAAGTGTGGGCATTACCTTGTCCCTCCTCTTTGGGCTTCTGAACTCTAGTTTCTGTCTCCTTAGCTCAGAGAAGCTTTAAAAAGCTCTGCTCAGCTTCTCATACTGTCAGCCATCTCTGGAACTGGCCCCCATCCCTTGAGAAACATCTAAAATGGGCTCTCTAGCTTTTTAATTGTTTTCTGTGGAAGGGTTGATCTGGTTACTTAGAATGCCATTACTTGAAGTAGAATTCCCCAAGTTCTATATTTCTCCTTTGTTCCTTATTGTACAACAACTAATTTTCTTTTTGCCTCATAATTACAAGATTCCTTGTGTCTGTGGGCATTGTGTATAAGAGTTCTAATGAAATTTTTCATACTTACATGTTTTTTTCACTTTTTATTTTACAGATGTTATAACTTCATTTATGTCTTTAACTTTTTTAATCAATTCAATCTCTAATTCTTATTCTCATCTCTGACCATTCTAAACATATTTAAAATCTTTGTCATTATATAAACTTAGTTTTTCCTTGAATGACCTTTAATTCTTATTGTTGATTTTTGTTACTTTGGTGTCCTAGTGTTTTTATTTCTTCTTGTGTATAGTTTTGAATATTTTTAATGTGACCATTTTGAGTAGGAATTTGTGAGTTCTGTTGTCTCACCTTTCCCTTCTACATTCAGTACTCTGTGTCTGGTAAGTTTCTTTGCTGCTTCTACCTCCCTCTCAACACCCACTCCCCATGTAAGAATTTGGTATAAAAATGGTAGCTTACATTAAGGATATCACAGATTAAGTCACTGAGTCAGTTTTTAACTTGTTTCATTTCCTGGGTTTGAGGCTTTATCAGAATCTCCCCTTGCAATGCTTTATCAGAGTCTCTCTACCTGCAATGCAGGAGACCCTGGTTCAATTCCTGGGTTGGGAAGATCTGCTGGGGAAGGAATAGGCTACCCACTCCAGTATTCTTGGGCTTCCCTTGTGGCTCGGTTGGTAAAGAATCCGCCTGCAATGTGGGAGACCTGGATTTCAGTCCCTGGGTTGGGAAAATCCCCTGGAGAAAGGAAAGGCTACCCACTCCAATATTCTAGCCTAGAGAATGGGTCACAAAGAGTCAGACACGACTGAGCGACTTTCACTTTCTTTCCCCCTTCTTAGCTCCGTAACTTTCTAAAACTTGTAATCTGTTGTTAGCAAATTTCCTAATCATTTTTACCACTGTAAGCAAATTTTTATGAACCAAGGTGGCTCTTCCTAGTGCCTAGCTTCAATGAAGTAGTTTCATTTCAGTGGAACAGTTACACACTGAGCTGCTTCATCCAAACCTGGATGTACTACACTATTTGGTAGTCCACTGACCCTTTTTAGTTTTGTTTCTTTTTTTTATGATGTGATTCAGTCTGAGGTAAACAACTTCCCTGATGATTTATGCTTGCCAAAACCTTTAGATCAGACCTTTAGATGCATACTTTAGTTTGAATGGAAATACAGAAGATGGGGTACAAGTTAAACAACATTTAGGGGAAACAAAGTTCAGAATGTGGGACATTCATTGAGGAAACTGGCTGGATTCTTCTGAAAGTCCAAGACATTGTTTTCTTTAGATGAGAATAAGGACACAACCAACCAAATGCAATGTGTGAGACATAATTGAATTTTTGTCTCCCCCGCCCCCCAAAAAATAAACAAGACATTTTGACTTTTACAACTCAGTGATAAAGACTAATGACCTTTTTTTTTTTTTTAATGGGCACAGTATGTGAATAGACATTTCTCCAAGGAAGATATAAAACTGGTCAGTAAGCATATGAAAAGAGACTCTATCATTAACCATTAGGGAAATGCAAATCAAATACACAGTGACATACCATTTCACACTCACTAGGATGGCTTTAGTAAAAAATGGCAGGTAATGACAGGTGTTGACAGAATGTAGAGAAATTGAAACCCTCATGCACCGCTGGTGAGCATGTAAAATGGTACAGTTGCCTTGGAAAATAATTTGGCAGTTCTCAGAAAGGTTAAACACAGTGTTACCATATGACCCAGGAATATCATTCTAGTCATAATAGCCCCAAGGTGGAAACAACCAATCTATGGATAAATGTAATTCAGTAATAAAAAGGAATCATGAAATTAAAAGATACTCCTTGGAAGGAAAGTTATGACCAACCTAGATAGCATATTAAAAAGCAGAGACATTACTTTGCCAGCAAAGGTCTGTCTAGTCAAGGCTATGGTTTTTCCAGTGGTCATGTATGGATGTGAGAGTTGGACTGTGAAGAAGGCTGAGCACCGAAGAATTGATGCTTTTGAACTGTGGTGTTGGAGAAAACTCTTGAGAGTCCCTTAGACTGCAAGGAGATCCAACCAACCTATCCTAAAGGAGATCAGCCCTGGGTGTTCACTGGAAGGACTGATGTTGAAGCTGAAACTCCAGTACTTTGGCAACCTGATGTGAAGAGCTGACTGGTTGGAAAAGACCTTGCTGCTGGGAAAGATTGAGGGCAGGAGGAGAAAAGGACGGTAGAGGATGAGATGGTTGGATGGCATCAGTGACTCAATGGATATGAGTTTGGGTAAACTGTGGGAGTTAGTGATGGACAGGGAGGCTTGGCGTGCTGCAGTCCGTGGGGTCGGACACTACTGAGCTGAACTGAAGGTGCTAATACATTCTATAGCATGGATGAACCTTCAAAACATTAAGTGAAAGAAGCCAGTCACAAAATGGTAGATATTGTATGTTTCATTTACAGTAGATCCTCCTTATTTGCAGATTCCCTATTTACAAACTCTCCTCACTGAAATTTATTTGTAAGTCTAAAATCAGTACTTGAGACATTTTCATAATCTTTTCAGACACACAGAGCAGTGAAATATCTGAGTCATCTGTTTGCTGAGGCTAAACAGAACACAACACTCTGGCTTCTTGTTTCAGCTCACATACTGTAAACAGGTGTCTTTCAAAATCTATTAAGTGCCAGCCACATTTTTCACATTTTTGTTGATTTCACAGTCTTAAACTGACCCATAAGCATAGTACCAAAGTGCTATCTAGTATTCTTAGGAAGCTTTTATGGAAAAAATATTAGTATTAGATAAACTTTGTTCAGACTTGAGTTGTTGTGCTTTAGGCCAGGAGTTCATTATTAATGAGTCAACAATAAAAGTAGTTATATAACAGAAATGTACAAGTATAAAGCAAGTATCTGTGTTGATCAGATGAAATATTTTGACCAGAAGCTTGAAGGAACCTAACTTGTTGTTTCCTTCTTGAGCAGTGTTTGGTACTTGCTAATTCAGTCTTTTCAGCTTTATGGGAACACAAGTATGACAGATAACAAGGATCAACTATATAGGAAATGTTCAAAGAAAGCAAACCTATAGCTACAGACAGTAGATTAGTGATTACCCAGGATTAGAGGAGAGTAAGAAACAGGGAGTGACTGCTAATGAATATGGGATTTCTATTTGGGATGATGAAAATTTTCTGAAATTGCATATAGTGATAGTTGTACACCTCTGTGAATATATGAAAAATCTTGCTTTTTACACTTTAAATGAGTGAATTTTATGGTATAAGAATTATATATCAATAAAGCTATTTAGACAAAGATAATTGAGAGTAATGGATATATTTTGAATTATCAATTGAGTAATGGAGAATATGGATTTGTTAATTTTCAAAGATGGGAAAACAGTATTACTGTTTTGTATGAAATATCTTTGTTGTTAGGAAATGCCCGCAGAGATATTTGGGAGTAATTTATTCGGTTTGCAAGTTAATTTCAAATAGTTCAAGAATTTTTAAAAGACTGTAGAGTGAGAAAGAGAAAGCAAATGTGGCAAAATGATAGCAGTTATTGAATCTAGATAGAAGGTATGTGGATATTCATTGTACTTTTCTTTCGTGCTCTTTTTTTTTTTTCTTTCCTGTTTGAAACTTTTCAAGATAAAAAACTGGGTGGGGGAGACTTTTTGCACTTTCAGCACTATGGAAAAATCTTTTGTTCTTCTAACCATAGGCTTCTTTAGTTATGCTTGTTGTAACATAAAGCAAAACCATATATACCCACTGAATGTATCTGTGTATGCCAGAAACAGAGACCATTAAAACCAAAGAAGAGGGAATTCCCTGATGGTCCAGTGGTCAGGACTCTAAACGCTCACTGCTGAGGGCCCAGTTTCAGTCCCTGATTGGGGAACTAAAATCCCACAATCCAAGTAGGGCAGCCAAAAACAACAAAGAGGAGTAAGAGGAATATACTACATTTCATATGTAGTATATGAAATCTTTTTATTATCAAATGTCTAAATTTAATTCCCTATGTTTTTTTAAGTTAGATAGTCATCACAATTTATGAAACAATACAAGGATATATAAAGAAAATCTATATTAATAGTCTGTGTGATACATGTGTATTAAATACTTATTAATGAAAGACTCCACATAGAGTTTGTGTGTGTGCACATGTACTCAGTTTGGTTTTAACACAGGCAGATTCTTTACCACTGAGCCACCTGGTAAACCCTATAAGTGTTTGTATCAGTACCTATTTATATGCTAAGCTCTATAGTAGGTGATGGAGAAGCAAGGAGAACTCCTGTGCCTTGGAGGAGCTCACTGTTTACAGGAAGAGTCAGATGCATAAATAAATGTAAGATACTGTAGAATCCACCTGCCAATGCAGAAGATGCAGGTTTGATCCCTGGGTTGGGAAGATCCCCTGGAAAAGGAAATGGCAATCCACTCTAATATATTCTTGCCTGGGAAGTCCCATGGACAGAGGAGCCTGTCCGTGGGGGTTGCGAAAGAGTCATACGCAACTTAGTGACTAAACAGCAACAACTGTATAAAATATGGATAAAGAATTATAGGAAGAAGTTTTGATGATGGCAGAATAAGTAATTTAGGGAAAAAAAGTAATTGAGGACAAGTTGAAAGGTAAGCAGAATACAAAAACATCTGCTAGAAGGCATTTTAGAGCAAAAAAGAAAATAAAGATTTATGGAGCTCAGATTCAGGAAAGCTGAAAATTCATAAAGTTGAACATGGCCTTTGGATGCAGTTTTTCCATATAAGCTTCTGCTGATTTCAGAAATAGTAGCTTAGATAATGAAGCTAGTTGAATAGCACTTTTTTGAAGCATGGTTGGAGTTCAGATGCCCTGCAAGAGGAGATATTGATAAATTACCCATGCATTTATGTTAGACCCTGAAAAGATAACATCTAGCTATAAGGATATAAAAGAAGTAGACAGGCCCTTATAGAAACAGAAGCCCAGCTTCAAATCATCAATCCCTGAAATTAAATTAAGGACGTTATGAATTGATAGTAGCCTTAGAAGCATGCCTGAACCAAACTAAAGGATAGTTCAGAAAACACTATCCAGGTATATACTACTGTATATTACATAGATAAACAACAACAAGGAACTACTGTATAGCACAGGGAACTACATTCACTATCTTATAATAACCTATAATAGAAAAAAATCTGGAAAAGAATGTATATGTTCAGTTACGTATATGTATATGCACTTATTTTGTTGTTGTTCAGTCACTCAGTCGTGTCTGACTCTAGTGACTCCATGAACTGCAGCACACCAGACTTCCCTGTCCTTATTATCTTTCAGAGTTTGCTCAAACTCATGTGCATTGAGTTGGTGATGTAATCCAACCATCTCATCCTCTGTCATCCCCTTCTCCTCTTGCCGTCAATCTTTCCCAGCATCAGGGTCTTTTCCAGTGAGTCAGCTCTTCCCATCAGGTGGCCATAGTATTGGGGCTTCATTTTCAGCATCAGTCCTTCCAATGAATATTCAGGGTTGATTTCCTTTAGGATTTGACTGATTTGATCTCCTTGCTATCCAAGGGACTTTGAAGAGTCTTCTCCAGCACCACAGTTCGAAAGCATCGATTCTTCAGTGCTCAGCCTTCTTTATGGCCCAACTGTCACATCCATACATGACTACTGGAAAAACCATAGCTTTGACTGTACATGTATATATATAGCTGAATCACTTTGCTGTATACCTGCAACTAACAAAACATTGTAAATCAACTACATTTCAATTTTTAAAAAGAATATCTAGAATGAAACATATGTGGAGAAAGAGAACATCATCCAGAATCGCAAATTATTGCTACAATAATGATTGCTGATGCACAGAAAAATCACATAGACCTGGAGAACATTATACAACATAAATGTTAGCTAAGTAAACAGCTAGGGGAAAAAAAGAGTCATAGGGACTCTAGATATTGGCATTATCAAAGAGACTCTATTTTTTTAATTATAAATTTATTTTAATTGGAGGCTAATTACTTTGCAATATTGTATTGGTTTTCCCATACATTGACATGAATCTGCCATGGGTGTACATGTGTTCCCCATCCAGAACCCCCCTCCCACCTTCCTCCCCATCCCATCCCTCTGGGTCATCCCAGTGCACCAGCCCTGAGCACCCTGTATCATGCATTGAACCTGGACTGGCAGTTCATTTCACATATGATAATATACATGTTTCAGTGCCATTCTCCCAAGTCATCCCACCCTCTCCCTCTCCCACAGAATCCAAAAGACTGTTCTATACATCTGTGTCTCAAAGAGACTTTAAATTATGTTTAATATGTTGACGTCAATAAAAGAAGAATTTTGACAGAGAATTGGAAACTATTAAAAAAGGAAAGGAATTTCTAGAACAAAAATAATAATCAAGACTGAGAACTTGTTGGGTTAGAAACTGATTAGACACCACAGGTATGTTCTGTAGCTACTGAGAATTTATGGGCTGGATGCTATTTTTCAAACTATGTAGTAGCAGTCCACAGCAAGATAGGAAATTTGTACCAGCATGTAGAACACATTGACCCTAAACACATCATTTAGTTCAACTGGCATTTAAAAAAAATTTTATTGGAGTATAATTGATTTACAATGTCATGTTAGTTTCAAATGTACAGGAAGTGAATCAATTATACATATACAAGTATCCACTGTTTTAGATTCTTTTCCCATATAGGCCATTACAGGGTACTGAGTAGAGTTCGCTGTGCTATACAGTAGGTTCTTATTTGTTATCGATTTTATATATATTAGGTTGGTGCGAAAGTAATTCTGGTTTTTGCATTGTTGAAATTTGCCATTTGATATTGGAACCACCAGGCTTCCCAGGTGGTGCCAGTGGTAAAAAATCCACTTGCCAGTTCAGGAGACGCTAGAGATGCGGGTTTGATCCCTGGGTCAGGAATATCCACCACTTGGAACCACTACTGCACTGTACATTCCTTAAAAATAGAAAAGGAACTACTAGATCTATAACCTATAGCAAACATGATAATTGGCAGTGCCATCTTAAAAATTTTCCCTTTGAGACTGGGAATGAGACTAGGATGCCTTCTATCATTCCATTTATTCAAGATTGTACTGCAAGTCCTAGATGCAATGCCTTAGTAATCAAAGCTATAAGAATTGAAAAAAGGAAGAAATAACCTATTGTTATTCACATACAATATGACCACAGATATTTAAGATTCTAGAAAATACAAAAGAATCCAAAATAAGGCTGCTAGATATAAGGATTATATTTTTTAATCAATTATTTCTATATAACAGCAACAAAGTGAAATTTTAGAAAGACACCATTTACAATAACATCAAAACCCCCCAAATGTATAGAAGGAAATCTAAAGAAAGACCTCCACACAGTAAACTATAAGACACTGAGACTTGGTGGTTATTTAAAAAAAATTATTGAGAAAAATCTTTAAAACATAAGTAAATGGAGCATATGTTATAATCTTAAGTTTAAACTCAGTATTTTGGAGATGTTGACTACCTCAAATTAATCTATAATTTAGTGTAATCCCAAATCAGAATCTCAATAGGGCTTTTGCAGGGAGATCAATATAGTACTTCAAGCTCTGATTCTAAAATATATCTGGATATTCAGTGGGTCAGCTAGCCAAGACACTGCTGAAGATGAAGAATATTGTGGGAAGATTTGTTTTATTGGCTATTAAGAACTATTATAAAACCACTGTAGTTAAGATAGTGCCATTTTAGGTGTAAGGATAGATAGATAACAAGTTGTAACTAACTCTGAGAAATGGACATATGTCTTTAAAAGAAACCCCAGGTTGAAGATACTACTACTAATCCAAGCACAAGTAAACAAGAAAAAGAGTTTTTAGTCAGCCATTTTATCTTACCCAGTTTCTTCTTAACACAGATTCTAAGCATTTGGATATTACAGATTATTCCTTACTCTTGAAACTCTTTAGAGGAACCTATTTACTAGATTTAATAGGCTCAGATCATGAACTCCTTATTGCCAAATTCGGACTGAAATTGAAGAAAGTGGAGAAAACCACTAGACCATTCAAGTATGACCTAAACCAAATCCCTTATGACTACAGTGGAAGTGAGAAATAGATTTAAGGGACTAGATCTGATAGAGTGCCTGATGAACTATGGATGGAGGTTCATGACATTGTATAGGAGATAGGAATCAAGACCATCCCCAAGAAAAAGAAATGCAAAAAAGCAAAATGGCTGTCTGAGGAGGCCTTACAAATAGCTGTGAAAAGAAGGGAAGTGAAAAGCAGAGGGGAAAAGGAAAGATATACCCATTTGAATGCAGAGTTCCAAAGAATAGCAAGGAGAGATAAGAAAGCCTTCCTCAGCAATCAATTCAAAGAAATAGAGGGAAACAATAGAATGGCAAAGACTAGAGATCTCTTCAAGAAAATTAGAGATAATCAAGGAAATATTTCATGCAAAGATGGGCTCAATAAAGGACAGAAATGGTAGGGACCTAACAGAAAAGGAAAGTGAAGTTGCTCAGTCATGTCCAACTCTTTTGCGACCCCATGGGCTGTAGCCTACCAGGCTCTTCAGTCCATGGAATTTTCCAGGCAAAAGTACTGGAATGGGTCACAGTTTCTTTCTCCAGGGGATCTTCCCAAACCAGGGATTGAACCCAGGTCTCCCGCATTGTAGGCAGATGCTTTACCGTCTGAGCCACCAGGGAAGCAGAAGATATTAAGAAGAGGTGGCAAGAAGACATAGAAGAACTGTACAAAAAAGATCTTCATGACCCAGATAATCATGATGGTGTGATCACTCAGACATCGTGGAATGTGAAGTCAAGTGGGCCTTAGGAGGCATCACTACAAACAAAGCTAGTGGAGGTGATGGAATTCCAGTTGAGCTATTTCAAATCCTGAAAGATGATGCTGTGAAAGTGCTGCACTCAATAGGCCAGCAAATTTGGAAAACTCAGCAGTGGCCACAGGACTGGAAAAGGTCAGTTTTCATTCCAATCCCAAAGAAAAGCAATGCCAAAGAATGCTCAAACTATCGCACAGTTGCACTCATCTCACATGTTAGTAAAGTAGTGCTTAAAATTCTCCAAGCCAGGCTTCAGCAATACGTGAACCATGAACTTCCAGATGTTCAAGCTGGTTTTAGAAAAGGCAGAGGAACCAGAGATCAAATTGCCAACATCCACTGGATCATGGAAAAAGCAAGAGAGTTCCAGAAAAACATCTATTTCTGCTTTATTGACTATGCCAAAGTCTTTGACTGTGTGGATCAAAATAAACTGTGGAAAATTCTGAAAGACATGGGAATACCAGACCACCTGACCTGCCTCCTGAGAAATCTGTATGCAAGTCAGGAAGCAACAGTTAGAACTGGATATGGAACAACAGACTGGTTCCAAGTAGGAAAAGGAGTACATCAAGGCTGTATATTGTCACCCTACTTATCTAACTTACATGCAGAGTACATCATGAGAAACGCTAGGCTAGAGGAAGCACAAGCTGGAATCAAGATTGCTAGGAGAAATATCAATCTCAGATATGCAGATGACACCACCCTTATGGCAGAAAGTGAAGAAGAACTAAAGAGCCTCTTGATGAAAGTAAAAGAGGAGAGTAAAAAAGCTGGGTTAAAGCTCAACATTCAGAAAACTGAGATCATGGCATCTGGTCCCATCACTTCATGGAAAATAGATGGAGAAACAGTGGAAAGAGTGACTGACTATTTTTCTGGGCTCCAAAATCACTGCAGATAGTGATTGCAGCCATGAAATTAAAAGACGCTTACTCCTTGGAAGGGAAGTTATGACCAACCTAGATAGCATATTCAAAAGCAGAGACATTACTTTGCCAACAAAGGTCCATCTAGTCAAGGCTATGGTTTTTCCAGTGGTCATGTATGGATGTGAGAGTTGGAGTATAAAGAAAGGTGAGCGCAGAAGAATTGATGCTTTTGAACTGTGGTGTTGGAGAAGACTCTTGAGAGTCCCTTAGACTGCGAGGAGATCCAACCAGTCTATCCTAAAGGAGATTAGTCCTGCATGTTCACTGGAAGGACTGATGTTGAAGCTGAAACTCCAGTACTTTGGCTACCTGATGTGAACAGCTGACTCATTGGAAAAGACACTGGGAAAGATAAAGGGCAGGAGGGGAAGGGGACGACAGAGGATGAGATGGTTGGATGGCATCACCGACTCAATGGACATGGGTTTGGGTGGACTCCGGGAGTTGGGGATGGACAGGGAGGCCTGGCGTGCTGTGGTTCATGGGGTTGCAAAGGGTCGGACGTGACTGAGTGACTGAACTGAACTGAACTCAATAGAATCATAATACTGTTTATATAGCAAGTTTAGTAGTTACTTTGAATGAATTTATTGTGTGCTTAAGTTACAATTTTGAATCTTTTTTGGTTTTAGATCTGCTGATTTGGGTCCTACTTTATTGACAAGACCTGGACAACCAACACTTACCAGAGTGCCACCACCCATTCTTCCAAGGCCATCACAGCAGACAGGAAGCAGCAATTTGAACACTTTCAGACCTGCTTACAGTTCATTTTCTTCTGGATATGGTGCCTATGGAAATTCATTTTATGGAAGCTATAGCCCTTATAGTTATGGATATAACGGGCTGGGCTATAACCGCCTTCGTATAGATGATCTTCCACCTAGTAGATTCGTTCAGCAAGCTGAAGAAAGCAGCAGAGGTGCATTTCAGTCCATTGAAAGTATTGTGCATGCATTTGCCTCTGTCAGCATGATGATGGATGCTACTTTTTCAGCTGTCTATAACAGTTTCAGAGCTGTATTGGATGTAGCAAACCACTTTTCCCGATTAAAAATACACTTCACAAAGGTTTTTTCAGCTTTTGCATTAGTTAGGACTATAAGGTATCTTTATAGACGGTTACAGTGGATGATAGGTTTAAGAAGAGGCTTGGAGAATGAGGACCTATGGGCAGAAAGTGAAGGAACTGTGGCTTGCCTTGGTGCTGAGGACAGAGCAGCTAACTCAGCAAAATCTTGGCCAATATTCTTATTCTTTGCTGTTATCCTTGGTGGTCCTTACCTCATCTGGAAACTGCTATCTACTCACAGTGATGAAGTAACAGGTAAGAATAATAGAATGGGTTTAACAACCATGTAACAAGGATTTCCCTGGTGGTCCAGCAGTTAAGACTTCATCTTCCAACGTAGAGGGTGTGGGTTCAATCCCTGGTCAGAGAGTTATGATCCCACATACCTCACAGCCAGAAAACCAAAACATCCAAACAGAAGTAATGCTAAATTCAATAAAGACTTGTAAAAAATGGTATACATCAAAACAAAAAATACTATATATATGTATAAGTCTTAAATTTCAATAATAGATTAGTTAGCTTTTTTATATTCATTTGTATTTAATCTTTTGATTGAGTAATTTTTTTTTTTCAGTTAAGAACTTCAAAACTGGAAGAGGAACATACAGCAAAAACAGACTTGTTGATTTATTCTTTGTTAGTTCAGTTTAACAGCACACATTACTTAACTACTGTTCACAAAGTACTAAACTTGATGCTGTAGAAGATACAGAGATAACATAGGGAATTAAACCCCTTATCCTTTTTAAAACATACTGAGAGAGAAGTGAGACACATATATAGGTAATTGTAGTGAGGCATAAAGAGTGTAAGGAGTATGACAGTTGGTGAGAAATATAAGATTTATGGAACCTTTTTTATATGCAAGACACTGTGCTAAGTATTTTGAGTATTTTACTCAATTTAATTCTTAAAACAATCCTAAGAGAAATTATCCTCATTTTATAAGTGATAGAACTGAAGTTCAAAGAAGTTACTTGCTCAGGGTCACATCTTTAATAAGCCAGAACCAAAATCAAAATGAGGCATCTTTGACTGTTAAGCCCCTACTCTGTCAACTGATACAGAATATTATCTCAATTTAGAATTGAAGCTGACTTTTTTTGACTATTTGTATCTAGAAAGAAGTAGCATCTGAGTTAGATTTTGGAAAGACAGATACTGTTCCATCAGTTATGTAGGAAAAAAACAAGACTGTGAAGCAGATGGAAAAGCTTGAACAAAAGTATATAAGCAGGAACTATAAGAATTGTTCATCAACTGTCCTATAATACTGGATAGAAGGATACTGGGAAGTAAGGCTGAGAAATTATATTGGAACCTAGAAATGGACGATCGTAATTTCCACGGAGAGGAGTCAAAAGATGAAGCCTCCTGTAAGAGAGTAGGAGAGGATACGATCCAAGACAGGTGAAAAGGAGAGGTGATTTTTTAATCTGAGGCCAGAGAGGGAGCATGTGTCCATTAGTAAAGTTTTATTAGAACACAGCCACATTCATTCATGTGCATTTTATTATGGCTGCTTATGTACTGAAAGACCAGAGTTGAGTAGTTTATAACAGAGACCCTATCTTTGTTGGCACTCTTGTTGCCTTGCACTTGTTCTACACACTGCATATCTCAGTATTATAACTTGACAATGTATTGAGTGCGACATGTATTGTTAAACTGCAGTACATATTTTTTATTATGAGTACAGACATACCTCATGAGAAAAGAACAGTGAAGTATACCTTGAATGTCACACTTTGAAGGTACAGTATTGTCTGGATTATTCTAGTATTAGGTGGCAAAGCATTGCATTTGTTATGCAGTGACAACATAGCTATGTTAAAGTGATACAATATACATCACCATTCCCAGACTAAGCACTCATCATAGTATTCCCAACTGACAGGAAGTCAACAGTCAGAAAAATCAGAAAATTCAAAATGGGATATCTCATCAGAGCAGAATTCCCTCACCTGTAAACAGGGTGGGGGAGAAGGAGCAAACAAAGAAAAAATAAGCCTTCAAAGTAAGTTTATGAGAGCCTTCTTTGTCAGATTAGCAAGGAAATCTGTTTACCATTGGTTATTGCAACAACCAAGGAAATATGTTCAGAGAAAGTAAATTTGTTTGAGACTATTAACATTTCAGGGAGAACAGTTTCTGGAAGAGTATTTGAAACAACAGCAATAGTCATTTTAAAACTAGGCAAATGGATTTACTTGGCTTGAATGGATTTACCTGGCTCATGAGGACCCAATAGATACTGATACTGTTCGGTAGTTTATTGGAAGAGTCCTGTTGAATACGAAGTGATTGAAGGTGTTGCCTCTGTGAATAGACTGCAGGGAACAACTACAGATGAGTATTTTCAAAGCAGTTGGAAAACACACTAATCCAACCCAACTTGAAGTTACATCTATAGAGATGTGTTGTAACTAATGGTAAAAATTTGTGTGTAACAGAAGACTGGGCAGGACAAAATTTACAGAATTTTGAAAATATAGTTTTTAAAGCCTATAGTTATTTATAGTATTCTTCATCAGTAGGTACACTGCGTAAAATATTTGAATTTATCATATCTTACTGAACTAGTAATGTCAAAGATGAACTTCAGTCACTCTTGTGGACATAACTGTTATCAGTTCTGTGAATTTTTATTAGAAGACACTGAAGATACTGACTTGCCCTACCATACAGCAGTGAGATGACTGAGCAGTCAGTGGTTAAATTTTATTACTGTTTTGGGAGGATCAAGGCCAAGATTGAAATTTTTCTGAAAAACAAGAATCACCATGAGCCACTATTAGAAAACACTAAGTGGCTTTGGAAATCAGTCTTTGCTGCAGACTTGGTAATCTTCTTAATGAGTTCAACCTAAAACTGTAAGGCAAAATAGCATTGGAGTAAAGTCACTTTGACAACAACTAATATTGTTTGAATCACAAGTAATGTCACGTTGCTTTTATACCTTATAGATTGTCAAAAGTTAATGAAACAAGATTTCCATTCCACATAAATTTGCAGCAGTTATACTTTTCTGTGTCATTCTGCAATTCAGAGGTGTTTTTGGACCTCCATACAAGAGAAGGCAATGGCACCCTACTCCAGTACTCTTGCCTGGAAAATCCCATGGATGGAGGAGTCTGGTAGGCTGCAGTCCATGGGGTCGCTAAGAGTCGGACACGACTGAGCGACTTCACTTTCACTTTTCACTTTCATGTATTGGAGAAGGAAATGGCAACCCACTCCAGTGTTCTTGCCTGGAGAATCCCAGGGACAGGGAAGCCTGGTGGGCTGCTGTCTCTGGGGTTGCACAGAGTAAGACACGACTGAAGCGACTTAGCAGCAGCAGCATGCAAGTGTGTAGGAAATGTCCATATATCAGAACCCATTTAACTGCCATTGAAGACCTTCCATTTAATCTTCATTTGAAAGTGATTAGTTTCTAATGAAAGGACATGTTAAAAGGTTAATATCAGAATTTAACTATTCCATGTGATTCACCTTCTTAGGAGAATATGCTTATTAAAATCCCATATTCAGTGGATTGGTATTAGAATTTGGCAATACATATCTTTGTGAAAAAACATTTTCAAAATGAAATACCTTAAATCTCATTACAAATTAGTGTCAACAGATGTATATTTGCAATTGATAATAGATGATAGAAAATATTATCTTTGAACCCCAAATTAAATGAAATATTATCCTACCCCAAAAAGATTCCACTCTTTACAATAGACCTATATTACAAAAAAAGAACTCAACTATTTTGAATTTTTTATAAAATTTATGGAAAAAATTTTATGTCATTATATAAGAAACTACACAACACGTTCAATTTTGCCTCATGGCCTACAAAGCTTAAAATATTCCCTATCAAAATTATTTTACTCTATAAAAAAGAATTGCCTACCCCTGGCTTAAAATAAGGAAACTAGAATTTGGAACTTAAAAGGAAAAAGTTTATAAAAGATATTGAACATATTGTTGATCTTACATAGTGTTAATTGTGGAAATTACTTTGTGGGACAGCTTTTCTCTTAGCAAATAAGTTTATATAGTTTGCAAACCACAGCCACTGGAGTATCTTTTTTTTTAACTTCCATTCATGGGGTCACAAAGAGTCGGACATGACTGAGCGACTGAACTGAACCTAATCTTAATTCTTAATTTGTTTTATAGACAATACCAACTGGGCAAGTGGTGAGGATGACCATGTAGTTGCTAGAGCAGAATATGATTTTGTTGCTGTATCTGAAGAAGAAATTTCTTTCCGTGCTGGTGATATGCTGAACTTAGCTCTCAAAGGTAAGAAAACATGAATAAATGGGAATTATCTGTGCACTTTTAGAATTTGTAAATGTATTGAAAACTGCATTAAAGCATCATGGGGGACAAAAAGGATCTTGGTCACTGTTAGTTAACTCAGAGGTAGTTACTAGAATTTCTTTTTGTCAGTGTAAACCTTTGAAATCTGGGGGAATGGGAGAGAAATGTCCCAGCAAAGTTGTTCCTGTATTTCACTGAGATAAGGAAAGATTTTGTTTATATGATATCTTCTAAACTTAAAACATTTGAATTCCAAGTTAATTACCAACCCAAAAACATGAGGTAAGCACTAAATGTAATGAACCTAATAAACCAAAGTAATTGCCTGGCATCATCTAAAACATCCCTGTTGGTCTTTTGTTGCTGATACTAGTGTTGTTTTTTTACTTGAATCATGTTTGCCTTAGCGACTTCAACATGAATATTTAGGAATTACTGTCATAAAGTATTAAAGAACCTCAGCAAGAAATTTATAGACATTGAGGTTAATTTTCAGACCAGGTTGCTAATAATTTTTAATGGCTCTAAACAAAATGGCCTTTTCCTTCACTTTTCCCCAGTAACTATGATCAGAAGTTTTGTAGATTTACCAAAAAAAAAAAAAAAAATGATTTTTTTGTATGTGTGTGTTTGTACGGATTCAGTTTTGCTATGAAAAGTTACATTTTGTTCGTAAAGATGCTAGTAACAATAATAAGAATGGTCATTTATAGACTGCTTAGTATTTACTAGGGGGAATTCCCTGGCAGTCCAGTGGTTAGAACTCAGTGCTCTAAACTGCCTAGAGCCCGGGTCCAACCCCTGGTTGAGAAACTAAGATTCTGCTAACTGCAGAGTGGTCAAAAAAAGAAAAAAATAAATGTACTAGACACTGTACATATTTCATTTAAACTTTATAATAATGCTGGGAAGTAAGTACTGTAATTATTCTGTTCCTGGCTTACACATGAGAAAACTGAAGCTCAGAATGAGTGAGTTGTCCAGTGTTACCTAAAATGTAATGGAGATGGACTGTGAACCTAGATTTATCTGACTTCAGAACCTGTATTTTAATCACTTTGGCTGTTTTCCATGTGATCTATTAATGGAAACTGCCATTTTATTGGTGTCAGTCACTCTTTACATAAGGAAGAAATATCTTCGGTGTTCAAATCATTAGTTTAATTCGGTAACTAGTTGAAAATCTTGGATCAAATTCGCTAAATCTCTGCCTCATCTCTTCACACACAAAACCCAGGCTTCCAAGAAAAAATTTTAAATAATAAAATGTAAATTTAAGAAAAATTCTGGCTATTAAGTATTATATTCATGTTTTTCTTCTAGTCAAAATAGTGATTTACTTAGATTTCAAAAGAATTCTTTCTTTTTAAGATTTATTGTTAGAGGAAAATACAGATAATTAGTTTTAATAAATTAAATTAAAAGTAAAGATCAAATGTGGATTCTTCCAATATAATATTCCAGAAAATTTTTATATCTCAGATTATTCTTCAACTAATAGTGCCTTTTAACACTTTGGCTTTGCTTCTTTACTTTATTCATTGCTAACATAGATATGTTAGGGCATTTAGAACAAAATCAGTCACAGACATGGTTAATTTAACTTTTTTTCTGTTTTATTATACAGAAACATGAAAATGTCATATTATGCCAGATTTACAGTTTTGAACTAAAACTTAAACAGCTTTTTAAAGACGTAAATAAAAATAGCACAACATTGTAAAGCAACTATACTTCAATAAATTTTCTTTTTAAATAGGTGAGAGTATTTATATAATCTTTTCTACTTTAAGCTTAGAGTATTAACTTTTTGTTATGTGGCTGTAAGTAACTGAGGTCTTCAATTTTTGCCCACCTTGGATTAAAATTAACATTCATTGTCCTTCAGGATTGTGAATTGCAATCACATAGAATGGATTTTTTTTAATTTCAGCCAAAAATATATAAAGAAAGCTGGCTTATATAAATGAATGTATCTATTTTCTATACTCACTCTAACTTATCAAGAAGTAGTGAGATACTCATTCCTTAAATTTCAATTCAAAATATGAAAGACATTGATGTTAATTTTCAGCTGTTGAGAGAACTGAATTTTTTTTCTTTATGAATGCACCAACTGACATAAACTTTATGTTCTTCAAGGCTGAAAAAATTTTTCATAAATGGAAAATTTAAAATGTTATAAGAAGGGATCCTAGAATTGAGCATAGTCATCTTGATTTTAAATATTCATATGCACTATTTATTTATGAGTATACTATATTATGTAAGTATAACACAGATTTTAACATTTTACTATCAATATTCTGTTGGACCCTCAAAGTATGTTATAATTACAAGGCTGTCTTTTCTTCCATCAGAGCAACAACCCAGAGTACGTGGTTGGCTTCTGGCCAGTCTTGATGGTCAAACAACAGGACTTATACCTGCTAATTATGTCAAAATTCTTGGTAAAAGAAGAGGTAGAAAAACAGTGGAATCCAGTAAAATTTCCAAGCAGCAACAGTCTTTTACCAACACAACACTAATTAAAGGAGCCACAGCTGCTGATTCTTTGGATGACCAGGAAGCTGCCTTTGAATCTGTTTTTGTTGAAACTAATAAGGTTCCGGTTGCATCTGATTCCACTGGGAAAAATGGAGATAAACAAGATCTTTGATAACTTTCATTGTTTGCCTGAAGTTGAACTATAGAGTACTTTTTAAAAATTTCTTCTTTTTTTTTTTTTTTTTTAAAAATTTCTTCTTACAAAGAAATTAATCTACAATCCAATGAAAACATTTGTTAATGACTATTTAAGATGTTTTGCTGCTAGAAATTATTAAAGTTGTACACTAGTATGTTGGTCTAGTGACCTGGTTATGTTTTACGAGTTATTGGACCATGAGGATATTTGTTTAGCCTAGATTATAAGATTATGGAGACTATCATTTTCATCTTATTTGAAACCCTGTGTTTCTCTTGAAAGAGATTGATGAACTGTAGAATACACAGTTTGCTATAGTAGGGATCACTAATACATTTTAAAATTCTAGTTTAATTGACTTGGAATCCTCAGGAATTGAGTGACAGCATGAGAACAGGCTAATTTTTCTACAACTTTAAATAAACTGAATAATAAAAATTTTCTGATGTGTATTACATCCAGTATTGGGTTTGCTTTAGGCAGTAGTAAAATGTTTTCACCCAACAACAATTAATGCTATTATGTTTTATTGTATTTTTGAAAATTTTATCTTAGAAAGCTTGCTAAAAGCATTGTGAAGGAAATGGTTCCAGGGTGATAGTTAGCCCGAATAGTTTTCCTTGCTAGTGAAAAGGCTATAATTTATCTTTCTTACAGATTGCTTCCTTTTCTTCAGAGGGTCATATGACTTTTTATATGTATGACTAGTTTTCATCCTGGGTGAATTAGAATTCTTAATCTGAAAGATTTACTTTGTTTTTCTCCAGCCTAGACTCAAGTTCTTTAAGTTTGCAACTCAATTCTAGCAGTAATGGTTTTAAATCTTTTCACAGATTCTCTGCTTCTACCTATTAAAATTATTTTTTAAATTCCATATTCGGGCTGTTCTTTAAACATTGAGAGTGTGTTACATTGGGTACATATTTCTTTTAGGTTCAGTTTTTACTACTGAGACTATAAATAAAATGCTGAATTGCCATTTAGAATATGATAATATTATTTGACTTGTTTAGGAATGATTTTAGGTACAGTTAAATTTCAGTACACTGAATATTTCCCCACAAAATTGGAAAATTCATATACTTGCTATTATCGTATTACAAAAATAATATCAGTTATACAGAGTATGAAAATACATTACAGATATTGTTGAAAACTTGAAATTATCTGATAAAGACTTGATCTTTTTCTTATAGAGTTTATGTTCAACAACTAAGTAATTCTGGAATAGTTCAAACTAAAACATTAGGAACCAAGTATATGTATAATCAACATAGAATTTTACTAAATACTTCTTGGGAACCTCTCTTTTGTGACAATATAGTAAGTAATGTATCATTTAAAATACAATGTTGACCCCATGCAGAAAAAAGTAATAAAATAGTAAAATTGTTATCTAGATGTATTTTTCTAACACCTAGTTCTTCAAACCTTCAAGTTGAGGAGATTAAGTTACTTATATACTATTTTCCATTTGTATTCTACAGTTAGAGGTTCTGCTTTGCTTTGTTAGAAAGTCATTTATGGAAATTTTGTTCTTGAAACAAAGTTTTTATAAGACAAATTATTAAATTTGATGTTGAGACATCTAAATTGAATGCAAGTAGAGGTGAAATTTTGAGTTGGTGCTATTTAGATTAGAAAAGGGGTCTTTATGATTGCCATTAAAGATGTATAGGGACAAGAGTATAGCACAAAATAAATGAAAAAAACAATTTGACTTTTCTTATGGTTTTGTTTTTTTTTTTTTTTTTTGGTTAAGAATGCTAAATTGCAACATACATTTTATGTACATTATTTGTGTCTAAAAATTCCTTTTATAATAAGAATCTAGAAAAGGAATTTAGGAATAAGCAGAGAAATTTTGTAACCTTTCTTATCATGACAGTTTTAGGTTTCAATATTGTTATTTTTAGAAACTTATTTAAGGACTGCTGCTTTGTAGAAATTACAAACTGAAACAAAAACATTTTCAATTAAATACAATAATCACAAGTTACAACAATAAAACAGGTTTCATTTAAATTTTTTTCTGATTGTAGTTTATCAGTATAGAAAGGAAAAAGGTAAGCTTTATAAATTTTCATGTTTTAACATTTTATTTAGGTATTTGATTTAGTCTATCAGTGTGTCATATATTTACTTGAATACTGATGTCCTTTATCTTGTGCTAAGAACAAATGTTAAATGCAGTTAACATTTTATTTTTAATAGATTGTGAAGTTATTTTATTGGACAAATAAAAATATATTAAACTTGATTGACATTTTCTGAAGACAAACTGTTAACTCTTTACAGGATTGCAATTAATGTAAAAGTCTGTTTTTCTTCATATCATTGTGTATATTAGCTACTGCAGATCCATGTGTCTTTTCTATTGTGATTAAAGAAAATATTGAATTTACACTTATATAAAACTTACCTTTAAGATGAGTTAACTCATTATCGACCGGGGAATTTTTGAAGAAACTAACGCCTATGGCCAGCAGTTTTTATTTCGGCCACCCAAAAGTTAATTCTGTTATTTCACTAGCACTCTTTGGGTTATTACACTCAGTAGTTATACCTGACATACCTGTAAAGTCTCCAGCCCAGTGAGTTTCATTTTCACTTTCCGTATCAGAATCCATCACTCAGGTTTTTCGTCTTTTTTTTTCTTTTTTTTCTTTTTTCTGTCAGAATCAGAACTGTATTCTGAAGAACTATCATCTTCTGAGACACTAGTATATATGTCCCTTACACAATCAGAGAAAGTATCTACATAAAATTCACTGAAAAATGCTTCTTCCACAAAATTTCATGATGCATCATTTTTGAAAATTTTATGAAATAAACTTGCATTTAAAATATACACAAGGTTGGAACAAAAACCCAACAGAGCAAAATGGGAATGATAATGACAATCATAAGTTGTATAATGAGCCGTTGATCAATTTTAAGCTCTAACAACTTTGCACAGCGATGCTGATTATATCACTTTGATACATCTCCAGTCAATAATGTATTAAAATAAGACCTCATAAAATAAATTTCTATTAAAAAAAAAAAAAAGACCTCAGATCTAGGTTTTGGGAGACCTAGATTCTAGTCTGGACAATACTTACTGTGAGATTTACTCACTGTAAGATTATTTTTCAGTTTCCTCATTGATAACATTGGTGATAGCTGGTATATCTACCTCACATAAGAGTGCTTTTTTTAAAAAATATAAATCAAAAGAGATTATGGCAGCTATATATTTTGTGATTTTTTCCATGTTTATTTAAACTTTTCACATCCTGTTAAAATGGCACAAGGTATTTATATCAATCTCACATTTCACATTCACACATAATTAAAAGTTGAAATTAGTTCACTAGTACTTATAACTTTGCCCGAAATGTAATTTTAAATTATTTTGCTGAATACCTGAACAGCCCAGAAAAATGCAGTGGAATATTTATTCAACACAAAGAAATTTTGTTTTTTAAGCATTGCCTTAAAGTTGTTTTTATGTAGGTTATCTCATTTGGGAGATGGAACTGTTTCTTTTAAATTAAGACAGCTAAGTCATGAATCCTCTGGAGTACTTACTATATTATGCCCTATGAGTAGTTTTTCACATTTAAAGAGGTAATGTTTTAAGTATTCAAACCTAACAGTGTTTCTCTCCTCATATAAATTGTCTTGTTTTCTAAGAATTTCACATGCTCAGAATTGACTCAGTTATTGATTACACTCTAATAATGACACCAGTATCATTGGTCTAGAAAATCTGTAGTTTTGTTCTGCTTCATTTTACCCTAATACTTTTTTTCATCTGCTGCCTGCAATTCCATACTCTCCACTCTCTTCTGTATTTAATGTTTATCCTTCCAAGCCATCTTCTAAATCTTTCACATATTTCTTTAAAAAACTGTATGATAACATTTATTTTGTATAACTTTTCAATTTTATATAAGTGATATTATGGTATAAAACTGATTTTACTTCTAACTTCCATAAAATATTTGGATTTTAGGAACTATTCGTCTTACTGTATATAACATGGTTTCTGATGCATATTATTCTGTTATATTCACATACTGTAGCTTATCTTTTCCTCTAGTCATAGATACTCAGGTTATTTCCAGCTGTTCACACTTATACAAACTTGTACGTTTCTTCTTATGACTCTGCCCTTTAGTTTCTTTGGTATATATGTCCTAGAGTAGATGGCTGGTGTTTTGAGTATATGCATATTTAATTTCAGTTAGTAATGCTGGATTGTTCTCATGAATGGTTGTACAGTTTGCACTTACACCAGCAAGACACGAGAATATCGTTTCCTCTACATCTTCAGCAGCATTTGATATTTTCTGATTTTTTATAATCTGCTATATATGAAATTGTATGTTGTCTTAATCTGCATTATCTGATTACTAATAAGCCCACACATACACTTTTTTTTTTTTAATGACTGCACCGGGTCTTCATTGCTGCATGCATACTTTCTCTGGTTGTGGCAGTTGGGGGCTACTCTCCAGTTGTGATGCACCAGCTTCTCATTGTGCTGGTTTCTCATGTTGTGAAGCATGGGCTGTAGGCACGCAAGCTTCAGTAGTTGTGGCATGTGGACTCGGTAGTTGCGGCTCACAGGCTCCAGAGCACAGGCTCAGTAGTTGTGGCACATGGGCCCAGCTGTCCCATGGCATCTGGGATCTTCTTGGACCAGGGATCAAACACATGTCTCCTGGGTTGACAAGTGGATTCTTGACCACCAAGCCACAAGGGAAGCCCTGAGTATATACTTTTTAGTCATTCTGGTTTCCATTCTATGGATTGCCTATACTTATAGACAATGGATGGCCTGTACTTATGTCCATTTTTCTATTGATTTTTCTCTTTCTTGTTGATTATAGTGTAAGAAATTCTGTATTCTATGTAATGTTTCCTTGTTAGGTGCACATGTTACAAATAACTTGGGCTTGTCATTTATTAATAATTCTTGTCTTTGGTGTCATTGATGGAATAGAAATTTTGCTTCCAGTTACATTTTTTAGGTCTTTATCAGTGTTATAGTTTTATATTTACATTTAATTTAGCTGGAGTTTAGTTTTGGATATAATCAGTCAGTTCAGTCACTCAGTTGTTTCCAACTTTTTGTGAGCCCATGGAATGCAGCATGCCAGGGTTGTCCATCACCAACTCCAATAGCTTGCTCAAACTCATGTCCATCAAATTGGTAATGCCAACCAACCATCGCATCCTCTGTCATCCCCATCTCCTCTTGCCTTCAGTCTTTCCCAGCATCAGGTCTTTTTCAATGAGTTGGCTCCTTGCATCAGGTGGCTAAAGTACTGGAGCTTCAGCTTCAGCATCAGTCCTTCCAATGAATATTCAGGACTGATTTCCTTTAGGATGGAGTGGTTGGATCTCCTTGCAGTCCAAGGGACTCTCAAGAGTCTTCTCCAACACCACAGTTCAAAAGCATCAATTCTTTGGCACTCAGCTTTCTTTATGGTCCGACTCTCACATGCATACTTGACTACAGGAAAAATCACAGCTTTTACTAGGCAGACCATTGTTGGCAAAGTAATGTCTCTGCTTTTTAATATGATGTCTAGATTGGTGATAGCTTTTCTTCCAAGGAACAAGTGTCTTTTAATTTCATGGCTGCAATCACCATCTGCAATGATTTTGGAGCCGAAAAATTAAACTGTCACTATTTCCATTGTTTTCCCATCTATTTGCATGAAGTGATGGGACCGGATGCCATGATCTTAGTTTTCTGAATGTTGAGTTTTAAGCCAGCTTTTCCGCTTTCCTCTTTCACTTTCATCAAGTGGGTCCTTAGTTCTTTGCTTTCTGCCATAAGGGTGGTATCATCTGCATATCTGAGGTTATTGATATTTCTCCTGGCAATCTTGATTCCAACTTGTGCTTCATCCAGCCCAGCATTTTGCATGATGTACTCTGCATATAAATTAAATAAGCAGGGTGACAATATAGAGCCTTGATGTACTCCTTTCCCAACTTTGAACCAGTCGGTTGTTCCATGTCCGGTTCTAACTGTTGCTTCTTGACCTGCATATAGATTTCTCAGGAGGCAAGTAAGGTGGTGTGGTATTCCCATCTCTTTAAGAATTTTCCACAGTTTGTTGTGATCCACACAGTCAAAGGCTTTGGCATAGTCAATAAAGCAGAAGTAGATGTTTTTCTGGAATTGTCACTTCTTTATTGATCCAGTGGATGTTGGCAATTTGATCTCTGCTTCCTCTGCCTTTTCTAAATCCAGCTTGAACATCTGGGAGTTCACAGTTCATGTACTGTTGAAGCCTGGCTTGGAGAATTTTGAGCATTACTTTGCTAGTGTGTGAGATGAGTGCAGTTGTGTCATAGTTTGAGCATTCTTTGGCATTGCCCTTCTTTGGGACTGAAATGAAAACTGACCTTTTCCAGTCCTGTGGCCACTGCTGAGTTTTCCAAATTTGCTGGCATATTGAGTGACATGCTTTCACAGCATCATGTTTTAGGATTTGAAATAGCTCAACTGGAGTTCCATCACCTCCACTAGCTTTTTTCATAGTGATGCTTCCTAAGGCCCATTTGACTTCGAATTCCAGGATGTCTGGCTATAGGTGAATGATCACACCATCGTGGTTATCTGGGTTATGAAGATCTTTTTTGTATAGTTCTTCTGTGTATTCTTGCCCACCTCTTCTTAATATCTTCTGCTTCTGTTAGGTCCATACCATTTCTGTCCTTTATTGTGTTCATCTTTGCATGAAGTTTTCCCTTGGTGTCTCTGATTTTCTTGAAGAGATCTCTAGTCCTTCCCTTTCTATTGTTTTCCTCTATTTCTTTGTATTGATCGCTGAGGTGCCCACTTTCACCATTACTATTCAACATAGTTTTGAGGAAGACTTTTCTTATCTGTCCTTGCTATTCTTTGGAACTCTGCATTCAGATGCTTATACCTTTCCTTTTCTCCTTTGCCTTTCACTTCTCTTCTTTTCTCAGCTATTTGTAAGGCCTCCTCTGACAACCATTTTTGCCTTTTTGCATTTCTTTTTCTTGGGGATGGTCTTGATCACTGCCTCCTGTACAATGTCACAAACCTCCATCCATAGTTCTTCAGGCACTCTATCATTTCTAATCCCTTGAATCTATTTGTCACTTCCATTGTATAATCGTAAGGGATTTGATTTAGGTCATATCTGAATGGTCTAGTGGTTTTCCCTACTTTCTTCAATTTAAGTCTGAATTTGGCAATAAGGAGTTCATTCTCTGAGCCGCAGTCAGCTCCTGGTCTTGTTTTTGCTGACTTGTATAGAGCTTCTCCATCTCGGCTGCAAAGAATATAATCAAAGAATGTAATATACTTCAAGAGCAGACGTCAGCCTGGCTCATGGACTCCAGGATCCAAAACTTAGATATAGTATGAGATATGAATTCAACTTATTCTCCAGCTAATCATTAAAATGGTTATTAATAAAACCACTTCTCTCTCTCTCTAGAGGAAAATTATCTTGGATTTACTTTCTTAGCACTATTTCCTTGAAATTGTGGGTTAAGAAACACAAGGAATGCCAGCTGTTCATCCAGCAGCATATATTTAGTTGCAAAAAGCACAGGCTTTGACATTTCTCTGAGTAAGATAGAACTGGTAACCAAGCTTGCGAGGAACCCGCCCTCAGGGATTTTTACACCGTAGTGGTTCCTGTGGCATATGAGGCTTGCCTAAGGTGGAGGCCAGGTTTATTGTACTGTGCCCTTTCTGGCAAGCTAAGTGACCTTAGTACCAAATTATATCCTTTTGAGTCTTGTGAGTATGAATATCTGCTGGGCACGCAGAGTAGAATTGTAAGTTTTTTCTAACACCATCTGTTAAATCCATTTTTCACCCATTTCACTATATACCAATTTGTCATAAACATGAAACTTGGGGCTCTCCATTCTGTTATTGATGTCAGTTCCTTTCCCAGTATAACATTGTCTTAATATAACTTTGTAATATGTCTAAATAGCTGAATCTTTTTGTTCTACTTTGATAGAATTAACTTTTGTCGATTTTTTTTTTTACTATCCTTTTAGTCAAGTTCCCAAAAATAAGGTGCTGAAATTTTTATTGAATTTGCAGGTTACTTTAGAATTAACATTTTTATAAGGTCAAATCAGGGTATGTTGATCTTGTATTTGTAGCTTTGATGAATGCTTTTTAGTTCTAAAGTTAGTGAATCTCTTTGGTTGTCTGTGAAATACAAATAATGAATTTTATTTCTTCCTGAAAGGCCTTATACCTTTCTTTCATTTTGACTGTTTCAGCCAGGTTGCCAGTCTCTATTTGACAGAGCTGTGGTAGCAGGCATTTTTATCAAATTTCTACTTCAGATTCTAAACTTGCTCTGTTAAATGCTATGTTTGCTGTGAGTTTTATGCTAGATAGTCTTTTTCAAAAGAAGTTCCTGTTTATTGATATTTTATATATGCCTTTGTTCAGGTGTTTTTTTGTTTTGTTTCCACCTTTAGTTATAGTAATATAGAGAATAACATTGATTTCTGATATTGAACTGTTCTTGCATTCCTACTTGATGTTATTTTTTAATGAAATGATTTATGAAAAATACACATATAAATGAGTATGGTGGTTTAGTTGCTAAGTTGTGTCTGACTCTTGGGACTCCATGGCCCGGGAACCTACCAGGCTCCTCTGTCCATGGGATTCTCCAGGCTACTAGAGTGGGTTGCCATTTCCTTCTCCAGGGGATCTTCCCAACCCAGGAATCAAACCCTGTCTCCTGCATTGCAAGGAGATTCTTTACTGACTGAACTACAAGGGAAGCCCATGAATGAGTATAGAAGATGATTAAAAGTGGGGTATTATGCAGAAATGTAACTGTGTGTTCAGAAGGCAGAATTGCCACTATTTGATGAGGTGTCCTGGAAGAAGATAAGCTGAAAATGGGTTCTGGGTCATGGTCTGGCCTCATTTTCTCTGATATTTTACAAAAGCCTTTTCTGGAGAAAGTCATTCACCTAATACTGGGAAACCTAGGGTTATCCACATTTTATGTACTGGGTTGGTGGGAAAGATCGTTTGATTTTTCCATACAATAGTACAGAAAAACCCAAACCAACTTTCTGGCCAACCCAATATTTGAAAGATGTGCCAGCACCTAGAACTAGATACCTGCCTGTAACACAATCAGGAGGATTGGGCTGCTTAGGCTTTTCCACTTTTAACTTCTGGTGGCTATCCTTCAGCACTCAGGAGTAGGTCAAAGCAGAACATTTGTGTGTTCTTAAAAGATCCAGGGAGCAGAAGGAAAGAGCTAGACCATCAGCAAGCCAACTTAGGTCAGGCTCACCCAGGCATTGTCAGATTTTTTTTAAAATATGGTACCATATAAGAAAGCATTATGTTGAAGTCTCGAGTCATTCTGCACAAATCTGAACTGGCCACTCTCTTTGCCTGGTACAGTTATCCTGGATTTTGTTTTTATTTTCCTGAAGAGTCCTATGATCTTTCTATTTCTATACCCTACTCTTATGTCTCTTGGTTTACTCTCTTTGATGTAAAGCACATTTAGCAGCTTCCTGAGAAAGGCTCTATGGGAGATAAAGTATGGGTCCTTGAATGTCTGGAAATTGTCTTTAATTCTGCTCTCGGTTTAAATAATACTATGATATAAAATTCCAAGCTGGCTGTTGTTTTCCGTTAAAAATTTGAAGGGATTTCTCTGTTGTCTCCAGCTTCCATTGTGACCACTGAGAAGGCTTGAAGCTGTTTTGATTCTTGTTCCTTTATATGTGCCCTATTTTGTTTTTGTTTGTTTTCCCCTCTAGAAGCTTGTAGGATCCATCTGAGGATAGTAATGATTGTAAGTTACTTTGTTTTCAGGTTTCTATTTTGTTACGTAGTCTTTTCCCCCCTGTATTACTGTGTATGTATTTATGTTTTATCTCTATCACAATAAAGATGTTCTCTCAGGTTTCTGCTGAACTTTGGTTGTCGGCTTATGTTTAAGAATAAGAGGCTGAACAGCTGATTGAAGGCTTTGAGCAGACAGGCAGGGCTTGTTGTCGGTGAACTTTGTGATAAAGCCAATTCAGGGGGCATGACATAGGATTTGCTAATATTTACCTGATTTAAACATTCTATCCAGTCTCAGGCACAGTGACCCACCAAACTTACAGAATGGTCAGGGAAACAGACCAGAAAGCTCTTCAACTTTAGGCAAGTAGGCAGCTCCAATGAGAGAGTGGAAAGCTGCATGTGTATGGTTTCTCCTTCCAAACTCACCATTCAGCTAAATCATTCCTCAACTGAGAAGCTGCTGGTAAGAGAGAGGGAAGGAGAAAGAGACACCAGTGTTATTACAGAGAAATACTGCTATGTGAAAACAGAGAGTAGGGAATTGTGGTAAATTGAACAGTGTGTTAAAAGTGAATGTATATTTTAAATTTATATTTGCTTGGGGGAGGTCTCTGCTGTTTCTAAGAGAAATACATGTAAAAATCTCCAATTGTTGATATATTCTCATGGTTTTGTCAGTTATTTTATTTACTTTTGCTACCTTATAAGTTTTGTACTTAGCATGCTTTCTGTTTTTGTATTTGCTTTTTAATAGATCAGATTTTCTTCTGCAGGTTTGGAAGCTATACATTCTATTTTTATTCTCCTTGTGGTTATTTCTAACCCATATTTATGATTACCTTTCTCTACCAGTATTTAAAGTTATCAACATGGAGTCTTACAGTAACACAGAAGTATTGACACGCTGTCATTCTCCCTCCTTCCCCCATACACGTTACCTGTTGTCTCTCTGCTCCTCTTCACCCACGTTGATATCACTTAGAGTGTTTATCCCAGTTAATTTTTCATTTTGAATATTTGCTAATTGAACAAATAACTTTTCTGAGGTTGCTATGTATTTCCTGTATAGATTTTATCCATTCATTTATGTGTTTAATCATCAAATTAGTATAAGCACCTGGTTTTAAAAACACATAAGGAAATAAGAGCAGTGACTTGCCTCTCTCCAAAGTCCAGATCCCAGAATCAACTCCATACTATTGTTTTTACCTTCTTACTTGTAAGTAATGTGCTCACCTTGCTGTTTTGACTTACCAATGTTAGAGGTTATCTATTACCCTCTCCTTCCCACCCTCCATGGAGGATTTGACTGCCTTTACTACTATCCCACTCTTCCTCTCACCCCTCTTCCTAATATTATTTTAATTTTTAGTCAGTTCCGTTCAGTCACTCAGTCATGTCCCACTCTTTGCAACCCTGTGGAATGTAGCACGCTAGGCTTCCCTGTCCATCACCAGCTCCTGGAGCTTGCTCAAACTCATGTCCATCAAGTCGGTGATGCCATCCAACCATCGCATTCTCTCTCGTCCCCTTCTCCTCCCACCTTCAATCTTTCCCAGCATCAGGGTCTTTTCCAGTGAGTCAGTTCTTCGCATTAGGTGACCAAAGTATTGAAGCTTCAGCTTCAGTGTCAGTCCTTCCAGTGAATATTCAGGACTGGTTTCCTTTAGGATTAACTGGCTTGATCTCCTTTTGATCTCCTTGCGCTCTAATTTTTAGTCAAGTCACTAAAAATGTTTGCATTATTGTGACCGTGTAAATATTGTTTCTTTCTTCCCTGTTGTTCATTTCATACATTACTTTCTGGTTTTCCTGGTATTGCCATTGCCTTGCTTGTTTATTTGCCTCGTTTCTGTGTACCGTGCCTGGCTACAAGTTGTGGTGCCTAATGCTTTCGTGCTGGGCCTTTCAAGAGTTCTGCAGTGTAAACAGCTGTCAGAATCCCAGTCTCAGGTATAATTTCATCACCTCTGCTAAGTCAGTTACCTCACATTCATTGGCTTTTTTACTGCTTCTGAAAGTCTCATTGTTGTCTTCTCTTTTATGCTTTGACTTGGTTTAATACCTCTCATTCTTTTATTGTCGTTTTGGGGGAGATTTTGAAGGGAAAAGAGAATAAGGTGAATAGTTAATCTCTTGTATTTAACTAGAAAACAAACTAGTTTTCTCTAATCATGTTTTATATACCCTTGAGAGACTTATCCATAGTGCTGTCCACGCCACCTACCTCCCCCTGTTCTGTGTTGAACTCAATTCATTAAGAGGTTTTCCCACCACCACCACCGCCATCAAAGCAACTCTTGTTGAGGTCACTAGTGACATTACACTGCTTTCCAGTGACCAGTTCTGTGTCTTTGTTCTACCTGACTTACAGGGGCACAGTTGATTACTTCCTTGTGTTTGAAAATCTTTTTTCCCCCCCTTGGCTTCCTGGACACCATACTCTTCTGCTTTCCCTGCAATATCATTAATCTCTTCTTTTTCAATCTTCATTGCTGATGTCTCTTCATATCCCCTACCTCTAAATATTGAACGGCCTCAGGGTTTAGACTTTGGACCACTATTGTAAACTTACTCACTTCCCTGATGAGCTTAACCAATTAACCAGTCTAGTGATTTATGATGCCATATGTTTTGATTCTAGAGTTTGTATCTCTTCTTTTATCTGAATTCCAAAATCATGTATCTACCTGCCACTTCACTATCTCCACTTGGTATCTTCTAGGCATCTTAGGTTTAGCATCCTTAAAAATCCTGATTTTTCTTTCAAAACCTATTTCTCCTCCATTCTGTGTCAGTAAACGACAACTCCGTCTTTCTTTTTGTTTAGGCCAAAAATTTTGGAATTCTTTATTTCTCTTTTTTGTTCATACCCCGTATTTGTCAGGAAATCCCATTCATATTAACTTGAAAATAGATTTTGCATTCAGGTACTCCATGCTCCACTGCCTGCTGTCTGGTCTAAGCTGCATCATCACTTGCCTAGATTATTGTGATAGCCTTTTGGCTCTGCTCCTGCCTTTACCTCACCAGACCTATAGTCTGTTTTCAAGAGTGGAACAAAGTGATCCTTTTTTTAAACAAATCTTAATCATTACACTCCTCTGCTGAAAACCCTTCAATGGCTTCATATTTGACTCAGTAAAAACTCAAAAGTCCTTATATTAGTCTACACGGTGTTAGGC
Organism: Bubalus kerabau; assembly: GCF_029407905.1. Classification (NCBI taxonomy): domain Eukaryota; kingdom Metazoa; phylum Chordata; class Mammalia; order Artiodactyla; family Bovidae; genus Bubalus; species Bubalus kerabau. Next base: position 46,621,473 of record NC_073634.1, read on the forward strand.
TGTCTGACCCTCTAGTCTTTGCCTTCTGCTTCCCTCGCAAGAGTCACATTGGCCACACTTGTAGTTATTTGAATATTTCAGGCATGCTTCCCATAGGAGCTTTGAACATTGTTTTTCTCATGTCTGGAGCACTTTTCTCCTGGATATCCTCAGGGCCCTCTGCACCTTTCTGGTCATTGCCCAAAAGTCGTCTTCTCAGGGAGCCTATCCATGTCACCTATTTTAACCTGCAACCCTTTCTGTCTCCCTCTGCATTCCCTTATCCTCCTTTTTTTTGTTTTCTTTTGCAGCACATATGTATCCTCCTGCATCCCCATACTTGAAAACAGTACCTGGCAAATGTAGGCTCTCAATTATATTGAAAGAGTGAGTGGATAAATTGTAGTAGTAATTGCCTGTTCCTAATTGGGGAGGCCTGGCGTGCTGCGATTCATGGGGTCGCAAAGAGTCGGACATGACTGAGTGACTGAACTGAACTGAATACTCTCATTAATGGCAAAAAGTTTCACTCTGAAAAGAGCATAACTGACTTATGAAATTAACAGTAATGTTAATAGTGAAAAACAAAATTAATTCAAGGTAAATTAATGGCTTAAATTCATAACAGCAGCCCCTAGATACTTATAGTTCATCAATGTTTTGTTCTTTATACTACTAATAGAATGCTCAAACTACCGCACAATTGCACTCATCTCACACGCTAGTAAAGTAATGCTCAAAATTCTCCAAGCCAGGCTTCAGCAATATGTGAACCATGAACTTCCTGATGTTCAAGCTGGTTTTAGAAAAGGCAGAGGAACCAGAGATCAAATTGCCAACATCCTCTGGATCATGGAAAAAGCAAGAGAGTTCCAGAAAAACATCTATTTCTGCTTTATTGACTATGCCAAAGCCTTTGACTGTGAGGAACACAATAAACTGTGGAAAATTCTGAAAGAGATGGGAATACCAGATCACCTGATCTGCCTCTTGAGAAATTTGTATGCAGGTCAGGAAGCAACAGTTAGGACTGGACATGGAACAATGAACTGGTTCCAAATAGGAAAAGGAGTACGTCAAGGCTGTATATTGTCACCCTGGTTATTTAACTTATATGCAGAGTACATCATGAGAAACGCTGGGCTGGAAGAAACACAGCTGGAATCAAGATTGCTGGGAGAAATATCAATAACCTCAGATATGCAGATGACACCACCCTTATGGCAGAAAGGGAAGGGGAACTAAAAAGCCTCTTGATGAGATTGAAAGAGGAGAGTGAAAAAGTTGGCTTAAAGCTCAACATTCAGAAAATGAAGATCAGTCCCATCACTTCATGGGAAATAGATGGGGAAACAGTGGAAACAGTGTCAGACTTTATTTTTTGGGGCTCCAAAATCACTGCAGATGGTGACTGCAGCCATGAAATTAAAAGACGCTTACTCCTTGGAAGGAAAGTTATGACCAACCTAGATAGCATATTCAAAAGCAGAGACATTACTTTGCCAACAAAGGTTAGTCTAGTCAAGGCTATGGTTTTTCCAGTGGTCACGTATGGATGTGAGAGTTGGACTGTGAAGAAGGCTGAGCGCCGAAGAATTGATGCTTTTGAACTGTGGTGTTGGAGAAGATTCTTGAGAGTCCCTTGGACTGCAAGGAGATCCAACCAGTCCATTCTGAAGATCAGCCCTGGGATTTCTTTGGAAGGAATGATGCTAAAGCTGAAACTCCAGTACTTTGACCACCTCATGCGAAGAGTTGACTCATTGGGAAAGACCCTGATGCTGGGAGGGATTGGGGGCAGGAGGAGAAGGGGACGACAGAGGATGAGATGGCTGAATGGCATCACTGACTCGATGACGTGAGTCTGAGTGAACTCCGGGAGTTGGTGATGGACAGGGAGGCCTGGCGTGCTGCGATTCATGGGGTCGCAAAGAATTGGACACGACTGAGAGACTGAACTGAACTGAATAGTAATAAAGATTTAAATACATAGAAACATCAAACTATATGCCCTTTATTATTTAAATTTTGTGTAGTTTAAATTTGGTTGATTTTTAAACACCAATAATACATTCATAACCTAGCATACTTAAGGAAATCTTAGTTTAAAGCCAGCTGTATTAAGCTTCAGTTGGAAACTAAACCACAGAGAAAAGACTCCAATTGTTTAGATAACATATACTTTTTAGATGGCATAATTAGAATTGATACTGTAATTGCCCCCAGCAATTTCATTTTATGTATTGTATTCAGCATACATTTGATTTTAGGATCTGTGGATCTTTGGATGCATCTTTAATCAATTCTGGAAATTTTATAACAATTATCTTCTGTCTGTAGAATTCATATTAAACACATGTTTAGTCCTCATCCTACCCTTCATATCTTTGTGTTTCATATTTTTCACTTCTGTCTTTGTGCTGCAATCTGGTTAATTTTTCATGTATGTAGTATTTGCATGTTCAAGTATGCTATGTTAAGGTCGACAAGAACTCCAGATCCTGCAATCCTTCGAAGTTAAAATGCTTGTTGTTTGTGCTGACTCTCATGCATAGCATCTGGCCTCTTCACATTTATGGTAACCTTTATTAATTCATTCCTTGTTAATCTGTAAATTCCGCAGGCCAAATCTGGTCAAGGCTTAATTGTAAAGAATTCACTTCTGCTGCTGCTGGTATAGAGGCATCATTATTTGGGGGCCATTTCAGCCCTTTCTTGAAGGTCTTGAGTGAGAGTAGTTCATTTCCCCTCACCCTTACTCTACTTCTGAGCCCAAAGCTCAGAATCCTCACAGCTAAGTTTCTCTGGGCAGGGGCGCTCATACCCCTCGCTTCTGCCTGGAGTTTCCCGCCCATTTTGATTGATTTTGCCTCTCCCCCCACTTCATATGAGATCAGTACTGCTTTCTTGTGTGTGTCCGAGCCAGAATCTGTCTTGTTGAAAGTCTCATGTGTAGGCCACCGTAGTGCCAAAAGTAGAAGCCCCCTACAATTTCCAGACTCTTGTAGACAGTTATTCCAAATGTTATATTGTGAAATATCAAATATATCTATGTTTTTGTTTTCTTTGAGACTTTTTCATAAAACGAATATTTTACTTTATGAAAATGAATCTTTACATTGAAATTAACTGGGACACTCAATATCTCCAGTGGAACATGAGGAGAAACAAGAATGAAGAAAAGATATTAATACTGGAAAGTAAACAAAGCATAATTTCTATTGTAAACTTAATAAACCAGCAAGCATGTATATTTCATCTTATTTTTCCCATGTGCTGCAGATTGTCACATCCTTAAATTAAGACAAACATTCAGGGGCATTCCTGGTGGCTCGGTGGTAAAGAATCTGCTTGGCAATATAGGAGACACAGGTTTGATCCCTGATCCAGGAAGATCTCACGTGCTGCGGAGCAACTAAGCTCAATAGTGTGCTACAGCTATTGAACCTGTGCTTTAGAGCTGAGAAAACACAACTGCTGGGCCTGCACGCCACAACTGCTGAAGCCTGTGTACCCTGGAGCCCGTGGTCCCCGACACGAGAAGCCCATGTGCTGCAACTAGAGAGTAGCCCCCGATCACTGCAACTAGAGAAAAGCCTGAGCAGCAATGAAGACCCAGCACAGTCAGAAATAAAAAGAATTTTTAAAAGCAAACATCTGGAGAATTTAAGATTTAGGAAGATTCTTAAATGCCTTCTGACTAATTAAAGGAAAAATCAGATACCTCTTTAATAGTGAAGTTTAATGTATTTTTTGTAGTCTATGGCAATGTTCTCTGAAATTCTTTGAAAATTGTTCATCCCTATATGATAAGGCAACTGAATTCAAATTGATTGGAAAAACCCACTTCTTAACCATTGTATTAAGGATTAAGCATTTAATCCTTTACTCAGTTTCCATTTGTATGTGAAAGAACAATTTTTTTAAATCCAGCAAAAATTACTTTCTTAGTATGAATGGTTAATGCACTTTTCAATCTGAAGCTCAGTAATAGTAAGTTCAAAATAATATTTAGTTGCTGAGAGGTCCAAAGGATATTCTGCATTAAGCAAAGTACCTGGCATATAATAAGGTCTCTGGCTAAAGTGATAAGTACTTCTTAATAACAATGTTATCAAAATGCAGTTTTGAATCAGGAGCTATCTTTAAGGACTGAAGATCTGCTAGGAGATCAGGTAAAATGGTGCCCTATAGGAACAGAGATGTTCTATAAAAAAAGTGGAAGTGGTGATTACTCAGTCATGTCCAACTCTGCGATCCCATGGGCTGTAGCTGATCAGGCTCCTCTGTCCATGGAATTCTCCAGGCAAGAATACTGGAGTGGGTAGCCATTCCCTTCTCCAGGGGATCTTCCTGACCCAGGTCTCCTGCATTGGCAGGTGGATTCTTAACCCATTAGAAGAGGGGGAAATTATCTTTACCTGTTACTAGCACAGATACTGAGGGACAAGTGGAAAAGTTACTGTTCAGGAGTAAGCAGTCAAGATTTTGACAATGTTGAACACTGAGATGCCCACCCTTACCACATGTGTGTGGACTATGTATGTATATGTACACAGATGGAGGGCTTGCAGGCTGAGCATTTGACATATCAATTTAAGTCGTTATTGTGAACAGGGACCTCTACTTCATGGTAGTTTTTTTCTTTTTAAAGCTCTATGCTGGGATATGGGACATTTTGGGGAAGTAAATATAGCCCCCAACGCACCCTTTTTCTTTCAGACCTTAAAGCAGATGAAGGAAACATGCTTTTATGGATAACTTTCACTTTACCACATTAATTTTGTTTTTATTGTTGTTTTATACAACCCTTTGCCTTGTCATAAAGAGAGTTATGTTTAATTTTTTTTAAGAATAGTTCTTTTTTTAAAAAAATATAATTTGGCTGCATCGGGTCTTACTTGTGGAATGTGGGACCTTCGTTGTGGCATTTGGGCTTAGTTGCCCTACAGCATGTGGGTTCCTAGTTCCTCGACCAGGGGTCAAGCCCACATCGCCTGCATTGTAGGGTGGATTCTTAACCACTGGACCACTAGGGATGTCCCTGTTTAATTTTAAATTATGTTCTCCAGTAATATTTGATGGTAGCTGAAGTCTGAAAGGTATTTGCATTTTTTATTGCCTTTTATCCATAAACGTTTTTCCATGTTATGTTTTTTGCAGTGCTAATGAAGTCCCTTTTCAGTTCATATTTCACTGTAGTTAAAAATATTTCAGGGAATTCCCTGATGATCCAGTGGTGAGAACTCAGTGCTTCCACTGCAGGGGGCACAGGTTTGATCCCTGGTCAGGAATTAAGATCCCTGCAAGTTGGTAGCACAGCAAAAAAAAGATAAATGATTCTAGTGAAGTGAGTAATTGAGTATGATATAATCCTAGAAACTAGGCTGTTGGGTAGAGACTAGTCACTGGCCACCAGTGTTTACTCTCCTGTAATTCAAAAATAGAACTCCCACCTTTTAGTTGGCCATGTAGCTGATTACATGGTTTCTACCTTTTCTAGCCTCCTCCTTTGTGGTTACATTGTAGCCACTGGGATAGAAGTGGAAGTGATGCATGTGACTTCTGGATCCTGCCTTTAACAGTACTGGGCATGCATTCTTTATCCTGTCTCCTATTCCCTCTGCGGGGTGTGCAAGTAAGAATGAGTCATCTATAGCCATTTCAGAGGCCTGTATCAGTGATTGTATTTTGGGTCTCTTTGTATTTTGGGTCTCTTTGTTAAAGCAATCTGTGTGTATGTGCTCAATCGTATCAGACTCGTTGTGAACCCCATGGACTGTAGCCCATCAGGCTCCTCTGTCCATGGAATTTGCCAGGTGAGAATACTGGAGTGGGTTGCAATTCCCTACTCCAGGGAATCTTCCCAACCCAGGGATCAAACCTGTGTCTTAAATTTCCTTCATTGGCAAGTGGATTCTTAACTACTCTGCTACCTAGGAAGCTCCTAGATCAATTTGCTGCTGCTGCTAAGTCGCTTCAGTCGTGTCCGACTCTGTGCGACCCCATAGACGGCAGCCCACCAGGCTCCCCCGTCCCTGGGATTCTCCAGGCAAGAACACTGGAGTGGGTTGCCATTTCCTTCTCCAAATGCATGAAAGTGAAAAGTGCAAGTGAAGTCGCTCAGTCGAGTCTGACTGTTCGCGACCCCATGGACTGCAGCCCACCAGGCTCCTCCGTCCATGGGATTTTCCAGGCAAGAGTACTGGAGTGTGGTGCCATTGCCTTCTCCAATTTAGTCTGTACTAAAACTAATAGAGGGATAGCTATCTTATGAACACAAAAGGGGTAGACTGGAGAAGGATAGAAAGTGGATGAAAGTCTTTAAGTGAGAGTGCCTATTCCACATAAAAGGGCTCAGGACGAAACATCTGCACAATGCCAAAGATTCTTCCTTGGGCAAAGATTGTTGAACCTAATGAGGTGGCTATTTGACTTTGGACAAGTCACTTAAACTTTCTCTGTTTGATCTTAAAATGGAAAGATTGAAGAAGTTCTCTCAAGGATCCTTTCTAGCTCTGTCATTCTGTAGATGTATATTGTTCTAGAAAAGACAGGAGAGTAGTGAGGAAAAACTTCAGACGTTATTAATAAGTATCTAAGTTGATCCCTCAGAGAAGGACAATAGTATATGCATCAGCAGCAGGAGTGGTTATGGATGGAGTCCAGTAGTAGAGCTCTATTCTCTTCTATCTCTGCTTGCAATTGGTTCATTCTTAACTGACTTCATTTCTTTAGGTCAAAACTTTCTAAAACCAAGGAGTGGCAGACAACAACAAACTCACATTCTGACCTTTTCTAAACCACTTCCCTCAGAGCCATGGGCTTGATAATGAGTCTTTAAAGTTAGTGCGGGTGAAAATACTTTGGGAAAAGTCACAGCCTGCAATTTGTTTCTACCTATCAGTGTCCTATGTATCTTAGATCTTTGTTATTGCAGTGCACTACTTTCAGTGCTCTTGCCTGGAAAATCCCATGGACGGAGGAGCCTGGTAGGCTGCAGTCCATGGGGTCGCTGAGTGTCGGAGACGACTGAGCGACTTCACTTTCACTTTCATACATTGGAAAAGGAAATGGCAACCCACTCCAGTGTTCTTGCCTGGAGAATCCCAGGGACGGAGGAGCCTGGTGGGCTGCCGTCTCTGGGGTCGCACAGAATCAGACACGACTGAAGCGACTTAGCAGCAGCAGCAGCACTTTCAGGAACCTTATCTTTTAGAGAATACACTAAGCTTCTGTAACAAATAGACACACACCAAAAAATAAACAAAATACAGTAGCTAAAGGAAGCAAACATTTTCCTCATGTAACAGTCCAGAGGTAGACAGGCAATCTAGGGTCTGTTAGGCAGCTTTGCTTCACAAGGTAAACTTCAAAACACAGGTTCTTTCTGTTACTGCTCTGCAGTCAGTCCTGTGTGGGTTCTTGTCTTCATAGTTTAAGCTGGCTCATCACCATTATAACTGAGTTTCAGCTTGTGTGAAAGTGTTACTCGAAAACTGGGTTGCGATAAGGAGAACACGGGATCTTTACCAAAGCGATGTCTCCCTGAACAGCAAATAGGTAAATTTTAAGCTAAGGATATATGCATACTCATGAAGGGGTTTGAGCAGAGAGAATTCAGCATAAAATTGGGGCAAAGGTCAACAGAGTTCGAGTCTTACTTGATTGAAGTCAGGAGGGTCAACATCATCATTCCATCCTTCACCTGAATGGGGGGCCTTAATTCCTGCAGAACTCAAAGATATAATTTTATTATATATATCCCTTGAGGAGGAACTAAAATTGCTTTACCACTGCACTATTTCTTGACTGCCTTTTCTCTATTTCTGCTTTCCCTTTGTTCCCTTAAGATCATTAATTACTGAGACCTGTTTTAAGGGCAAACATTGCAGCCAGTCTTGGATTATGAAATGGCTTAGGCCCAAATGGCTTCTTTTATGTTCATAGCAGCGCTATTTACAATAGACAAGACATGGAAATAACCTGTCCATCAACATATGAATGAATAGAGATGTGGGGTGTGTGTGTGTGTGGGTGTGTGTGTGTGTGTGTGGGTGTGGGTGTGTGTGTGTGTGATGGAATACTAATTAGCCATAAAAAGAATGAAATAATGCCATTTGCAGCAACATGGATGGACCTAGAGATTATCAAGCTAAATGAAGTAAGTTGGAGAGAGAAAGATAAACACTATATGGTATCACTTATATGTGGAATCTGAAAAAAATACTGTAAATGAACTTATCAGTGAAACAGTCTCACAGAACAGATTTGTGGTTGCCAAGGGTGGAAGAGTGTGGAGGAGAGCTAGATTGAGTTTGGGATTAGCAGATGCAAGCTATTGTATATGAAATGGATAAACAACAAAGTCCTACTGCATAGCACAGGAAACTATATTCAACATCTTGTAATAAACTATAATGGAAAATAATATGGAAAAAAATGTAACTAAATTGTTTTGCTGTACAGCAGAAGCTAACAACATTGTAAATCAACTAAAATAAACAAAATTTTAAAAGAGAGAAGATACTGACATGTAGCATTTACTCTACAAGATTGGGCCTTACACATCTGACTAGGTTCCCAGTAGTAGTCACCAGAGTAAGGTCCTTCCTGAACCTATTAATGTACGAAACCTCAAGGAGTAACCCAAAGCTATTTACATTTTTCAAGAGACGCCTCCTGATGAAGACCACGCTTCACCCAAGATATTTCTTGCATCCACAGATCATGCAGTTTTCCTATTCTACCTGACCTAAGCGGGTATATCAAAGCCACCAACAACTTCATTCTTTATGAGTTCTTTCTCCCCCATTTCCCCCTTTCTTCTGGATCCAGAGGCGATCATTCTGAGTGAAGTTCTGGCTCTAGAGGGCATCTGGTTGCTAAGAGACAGGACGCTGGGAGGGTGGGGACGCTGCACTGCGACAGGCCTGAGAAAGAATTCGAGGGGGGCGGGGAAGAAACCGGCAAAGGCTAAGCCGAGTAGCCGCTCTTCGCAGCACCCGCTCCCTGCAGCCCGAAAGGAGCTCGTCGTTCATTGGCTGCGCCGCTGCGGCGCTGGCCTGCGATTGGCCAGGCGGCGTCGATCTCCGCGTTCCCCGCCCCGCAGCGCTGGTACCCCAGCGGTTGGGTTTGCGGGTCTGGTCGCGGCCGCTTCATGGCGCGGGCGGTGCCGGGCTCTGCAGGTGACGGGGGCGAAGCGAGGGCCATTGCGGCCTAGAGGTGAGTGACGAGCCGAGGGAGCTCGGGGGCTGGTTGGCGGAAAGTGCGGCTAGTGGCGTTACCGTTGGAGGCTAGCGGCCCCCTCTGCGGCCTCCTCCGCTTTAGGGCCGGGCGGGAGTCTCGCTAGTGGAAAGTGCCCCCGAACCGCCCCCACGTGCATCGAGGGGCCCGCCGGCTCTGCCTTCTCCAGATCTCCAAAGCCGGTCCCTCTAGTGAACCAGCTGAGAGAGCACGGCGTCTGCCGTCCTGGCCCCACCCCTAGTCCCTGCCCTGCATCTTCCCCCGCCTCGGCCCACTGCTTTCCCCGCGCCTTTGTCCACCCCTCACCCGCTCAGCGCCCAGAGTTTCTGCACCCGAGGGGAGGCGGGAGACCACCAAGGTCTGGGCTGCCTTAAAGGACGTGCAGTGCAGCGAGCCTCTGGGTCGAAGGTTGCGGGGCTTTGATGTGTTCTTTCTAGGTTTCAATTGTGGTTTTATTTTCTCCTTCACTATGAAAGCCAGATGCCCGTTCTCGTGGTCAGAAAGCCTGGGCACAAGGCTTCTACCCTGGTGATGACTCAGTGTTGTCGCCCATCCTCTGTTATGCCAGAGGCCTGTGACCTGCCCTGCTGGCCTCTCTAGCACCTATCCTTCTCAGCCTAGGGGCAAAGTCTCTGTCTACCAGATCTTTTTCTATTTGAAAATAGGAAAAACAGATGCCAGTGTTGGACCTCTGTTTGGTTTTGTTAGTACATTTAAACTCCCATCGTGGAAATGGAGAGGGCATGAAATGTATTAAAAAGTGTATTTAGAGTAGTAAACAATTTTTATTTTTGGTAAATAACATGTTTCATACTAAACATTAGCATGTTTTTAATATTTTATCATGAATGGGAGTAAATCTAGTAATAGTATAATTTGAGTTTCAAACGTTTTCTTATTGGCAGTTTTTGGTAAGTCTGTACTTCTTTTCCAGAAGGGGATGCACAGTTGCAGCTACTCTGAGAGAATTCTGACTCTAGGGATGCTTTCTTGAACATCTGTTTAACTGGAATTAATTCTGGGTAGTTTTCACTTGCTTGGTGTGATTCAGTTGTGTAAGGAAAATATCAACAGAAAAAAATTCTTTTTCACATTTAGATAATGTTCAGTTCAGTTAGTTCAGTTACTCAGTCATGTCCGACTCTTTGTGACCCCATGGATTGCAGCAGGCCAGGCCTCCCTGTTCATCGCCAACTCCTGGGGTTTATTCAAACTCATGTCCATTGAGGCAGTGATGCCATCCAACCATCTCATCCTGTCATCCCCTTCTCCTCCTGCCTTCAATCTTTGCCAGCATCAGGGTCTTTTCAAATGAGTCAGTTCTTCGAATCAGGGGGCCAAAGTATTGGAGTTTCAGCTTTAGCATTAGTCCGTCCAATGAATATTCAGGACTGATTTCCTTTAAGATGGACTTGTTTGATCTCCTTACAGTCCAAGAGACCCTCAAGAGTCTTCTCCAACACCACAATTCAAAAGCATCAATTCTTTGGTGCTCAGCTTTCTTTATAGTCCAGCTCTCACATCCATATATAACTACTGGAAAAACCATAGCCTTGACTAGATAGACCTTTACTGGCAGAATGTCTCTGCTTTTTAGTGTGCTGACTAGGTTGGTTGTAACTTTTCTTCCAAGGAGCAAGTGTCTTTTAGTTTCATGGCTGCAATCACCATCTGCAGTGATTTTGGACCCCAAGAATATAAAGTCTATCACTGTTTCCATTGTCTCCCCATCTATTTGCCATGAAATGATGGGACTGGATGCCATGATCTTAGTTTTCTCAGTGCTGAACCTCAAACCAACTTTTTCACTCTCCTCTTTCACTTTTATCAAGAGGCTCTTTAGTTCTTCACTTTCTGCCACAAGGGTGGTGTCATCTGCATATCTGAGGTTATTGATATTTCTCCAGGCAGTCTTGATTCCAGCTTGTGCTTCTTCCAGCCCAGCGTTTCTCATGATGTACTCTGCATATAAGTTAAATAATCAGGGTGACAATATACAGCCTTGACGTACTCCTTTTCCTATTTGGAACCAGTCTGTTGTTCCATGTCCAGTTCTAACTGTAGCTTCCTGACCTGCATACAGATTTCTCAAGTGGCAGGTCAGGTGATCTGGTATTCCCATCTCTTGAAGAATTTTCCACAGTTTGTTGTGGTCCACACAGTCAAAGGCTTTGGCATAGTCAATAAAGTAGAAGTAGATGTTTTTCTGGAACTCTCTTGCTTTTTTGATGTTTCAGCAGATGTTGACAATATAATCTCTGCTTCCTCAGCCTTTTCTAAATCCACCTTGAACATCTGGAAGTTCATGGTTCACGTACTGTTGAAGCCTGGCTTGGAGAATTTTGAGCATTACTTTACTAGCATGTGAGATGAGTGCAATTGTGCGGTAGTTTGAGCATTCTTTGACATTGCCTTTCTTTGGGATTGGAATGAAAACGGACCTTTTCCAGTCTTGTGGCCATGCCGAGTTTTCCAAATTTGCTGGCATATTGAGTGCAGCACTTTCACAGCATCATCTTTCAGGATTTGAAATAGCTAAACTGGAATTCCATCACCTCCACTAGCGTTGTTCGTAGTGATGCTTCCTGAGGCCCACTTGACTTCTCATTCCAGAATGTCTGGCTCTAAGTTGGTGATCACACCATCGTGATTATCTGGGTTGTAAAGATCTTTTTGTACAGTTCTTCTGTGTATTCTTGCCACCTCTTCTTAATATTTTCTGCTTCCGTTAGGTCCATACCATTTCTGTCCTTTATCGAGCCCATCGTTGCATGAAATGTTCCCTTAGTATCTCTAATTTTCTTGAGGATATCTCCAGTCTTTCCCATTCTCTTGTTTTCCTCTAGTTCTTTGCATTGATCACTGAGGAAGGCTTTCTTATCTCTCCTTGCTATTCTTTGGAACTCTGCATTCAAATGCGTATATCTTTCCTTTTCTCCTTTGCCTTTCACTTCTTTTCTATTCACAGCTATTTGTAAGACTTCCTCAGATAACTATTTTGCCTTTTTGCATTTATTTTCCTTGGGATGGTCTTGATCACTGCCTCCTCTACAATGTCACAAACCTCCATCCATAGTTCTTCAGGCACTCTGTTTGTCACTTCCACTGTATAATCATAAGGGATTTGATTTAGGTCATACCTGAGTGGTCTAGTGGTTTTCCCTACTTTCTTCAATTTCAGTCTGAATTTGCAATAAGGAGTTCATGATCTGTGCCACAGTCAGCTCCTGGTCTTGTTTTTGCTGACTGTACAGAGCTTCTCCATCTTTGGCTGCAAAGAATATAATCAATCTGATTTCCGTATTGACCATCTGGTGATGTCCATGTGTAGAGTCGTCTCTTGTGTTGTTGGAAGAGGGTGTTTGCTATGACCAGTGTGTTCTGTTGGCAAAACTCTATTAGCCTTTGCCCTGTTTCATCCTGTACTCCAAGGCCAAATTTGCCTGTTACTCCAGGTATTTCTTTTTTTTTTTTTTTTTTTTTTTTTTTTTTTATTTTTTAATTTTATTTTATTTTTAAACTTTACATAACTGTATTAGATTTGCCAAATATCAAAATGAATCCGCCACAGGTTTACATGTGTTCCCCATCCTGAACCCTCCTCCCTCCTCCCTCCCCATTCCATCCCTCTGGGTCGTCCCAGTGCACCAGCCCCAAGCATCCAGTATCGTGCATCGAACCTGGACTGGCAACTCGTTTCATACATGATATTTTACATGTTTCAATGCCATTCTCCCAAATCTTCCCACCCTCTCCCTCCCACAGAGTCCATAAGATTGTTCTATACATCAGTGTCTCTTTTGCTGTCTCGTACACAGGGTTATTGTTACCATCTTTCTAAATTCCATATATATGCGTTAGTATACTGTATTGGTGTTTTTCTTTCTGGCTTACTTCACTCTGTATAATAGGCTCCAGTTTCATCCACCTCATTAGAACTGCTTCAAATGTATTCTTTTTAATGGCTGAGTAATACTCCATTGTGTATATGTACCACAGCTTTCTTATCCATTCATCTGCTGATGGACATCTAGGTTGCTTCCATGTCCTGGCTATTATAAACAGTGCTGCGATGAACATTGGGGTACTCGTGTCTCTTTCCCTTCTGGTTTTCTCAGTGTGTATGCCCAGCAGTGGGATTGCTGGATCATAAGGCATGTCTATTTCCAGTTTTTTAAGGAATCTCCACACTGTTCTCCATAGTGGCTGTACTAGTTTGCATTCCCACCAACAGTGTAAGAGGGTTCCCTTTTCTCCACACCCTCTCCAGCATTTATTACTTGTAGACTTTTGGATTGCAGCCATTCTGACTGGCGTGAAATGGTACCTCATAGTGGTTTTGATTTGCATTTCTCTGATAATGAGTGATGCTGAGCATCTTTTCATGTGTTTGTTAGCCATCTGTATGTCTTCTTTGGAGAAATGTCTATTTAGTTCTTTGGCCCATTTTTTGATTGGGTCATTTATTTTTCTGGAGTTGAGCTGTAGGAGTTGCTTGTATATTCTCGAGATTAGTTGTTTGTCAGTTGCTTCATTTGCTATTATCTTCTCCCATTCTGAAGGTTGTCTTTTCACCTTGCTAATAGTTTCCTTTGATGTGCAGAAGCTTTTAAGGTTAATTAGGTCCCATTTGTTTATTTTTGCTTTTATTTCCAATATTCTGGGAGGTGGGTCATAGAGGATCCTGCTGTGATGTATGTCAGAGAGTGTTTTGCCTATGTTCTCCTCTAGGAGTTTTATAGTTTCTGGTCTTACGTTGAGATCTTTAATCCATTTTGAGTTTATTTTTGTGTATGGTGTTAGAAAGTGTTCTAGTTTCATTCTTTTACAAGTGGTTGACCAGAGTTCCCAGCACCACTTGTTATACTCCAGGTATTTCTTGACTTCTACTTGTGCATTCCCGTCCCCTATAATGAAAAGGACATCATTTTTGGGTGTTAGTTCTATAAGGTCTTGTAGGTCTTCATAGAACCATTTAAGTTCAGTTTCTTCAGCATTACTGGTCAGGGCATAGACTTAGATTACTGTGATACTGAATGGTTTACTGTGGAAACAGAGATCATTCTTTCATTTTTGAGATTGCACCAAGTACTGCATTTCAGACTCTCTTGTTGACTTTGATGGTTACTCCATTGCTTCTAAGGGATTCTTGCCCACAGTAGTAGATATAATGGTCATCTGAGTTAAATTCACCCATTCCAGTCCATTTTAGTTCACTGATTCCTAAAATGTTGATGTTAGATGATGTAAATTAAACATGTATTATAAATGAGTATTTATACAGGTATGGAGTACACATACAAGTTTGAAAATATTTTATATGAATTGTATTTTTGATTAGCTAATAGGTACCTGCACATTGTAGGCCACAATAAATATTTTAGAAAATTTTAAGTAATCTTTTTGAAAATAAAGTAAAAACAGCACCCAAATCCTTGCCCTGTATTCTGTTTCAAACTGTTTTCTATTGAGGCTCAAACAGAATTGTAATAAAATATTCCATGCCCCAACATAGTTCTCAAATTGTGTGGTATGAAGTGATGATGTGCTAGGTACACAAGTAGAAAACAATGAAGTTCTGTAAAATCTACTTTCAGCTGGGCTCAAGGCAGTGTTTTACAGTTCTTAAAGTAGTTTTTGAAAATTTTTATGCCAGTAACGTGGCCAAAATAAGAAGTAATTATTGATCACCTTCTGTATGCCAGGTAGTGTGTTGTATATATTATCTAATCCTTACAATAACATCAGAGGTAGGTATTATTTTCCTTGTGTTATAGTCAAGACCATTGAAATCATAGGTTGTACTGCTGGAAATGGTAACTAGATAAGAATCTAGATCTGATTTTGCACTCATTTTGTTGAGAACTTACTTCATTGGAAAGTCAGTGTCTCTCCTTTTCATCTGTTATATTTATCTTTATGAATCTGTTTAATCCTAGGCTCTTTGGAATGATAATGTTACTGTTATAAACATTATGTAGTACTAAATGCCAGGTAACACTGTCCATGTATCTTCAAAAGTATATGGGCTAGCTACTATTATTCTTTGTTTTACAGATGAGAAAACTGAGGCATAGAGTACGTAATCTGAACCAGATAATACCTCAAGTGGTGGAACCAGGACAAAAATTTGGGCAGGCTAGCTCCAGGGTCCATACGCAACACAATTCTGGGCCTTCAGCAAGGTACCTGTGTGGTTGCTACTACTACTACTAAGTCACTTCAGTCGTGTCCGACTCTGTGCGACCCCATGGACTGCAGCCTTCCAGGCTCCTCCGTCCATGAGATTTTCCAGGCAAGAGTACCGGAAGCTATAATTTTCTTGTTTCTTTCTAATGTTCATGCAGAAACATGTAGGATAAATCTATTATGTCTACCACCCGATGTCCTGCATCAGTGTTTTACATATACAGTGATGTAGTACTAATCATTGTTAACGCGTCACTGAGAATTTTTGCATTCCAGTTCCCCATTCCAACATTTAAACATCTCACATTATCCTTAACTTGATCCTAGGTGATCAGTTCAGTTCAGTCACTCAGTCATGTCCGACTCTTTGCAACCCCATGGACTACAGCACGCCAGGCCTCCCTATCACCAACTCCCAGAGTTTACTCAAACTCATGTCCATTGAGTCGGTGCTGCCATCCAGCCATCTCATCCTCTGTCGTCCCCTTCTCCTCCCCACCTTCAGTCTTTCCCAGCAGCAGGTCTTTTCAGATGAGTCAGCTCTTCCCATCAGGTGGCCAAAGTATTGGAGTTTCAGCTTTAGCATTAGTCCTTCCAATGAATATTCAGGACTGATTTCCTTTAAGATGGACTGGTTGTATCTCCTTGCAATCCAAGGGACTCTCAAGAGTCTTTTCCAACACTACAGTTCAAAAGCATCAATTCTTTGGTGCTCAGATTTCTTTATAGTCCAGCTCTCACATCCATATATAACTACTGGAAAAACCATAGCTTTGACTAGATGAATCTTTGCTGGCAAAGTAATATCTCTACTTTTTAATATGCTGACTAGATTGGTCATAACTTTTCTTCCAAGGAGTAAGTGTCTTCTAATTTCATGGCTGCAGTCACCATCTGCAGTGATTTTGGAGCCCCCAAAAATAAAGTCTGCCACTGTTTCCCCATCTATTTGCCATGAAGTGATAGGACCGGATGCCATGATCTTAGTTTTCTGAATGTTGAGCTTTAAGCCAACTTTTTCACTCTCCTCTTTCACTTTCATCAAGACGTTCTTCAGGTCTTCTTCACTTTCTGCCACAAGGGTGGTATCATCTGCATATATGAGGTTATTGATATTTCTCCCAGCAACCTTGATTCCAGCTTGTGTTTCATCCAGCCCAGTGTTTCTCATGATGCATTCTGCATATAAATTAAATAAGCAGGGTGACAATATGCAGTCTTGATGTACTCCTTTTCCTGTTTGGAACCAGTCTGTTGTTCCATGTCCAGTTCTAACTGTAGAATAGGGGATAGGCTACCCACTCCAATATTCCTGATCTGCATACAGATTTCTCAGGAGGCAGGTCAGATGGTCTGGTATTCCCATCTCTTTAAGAATTTTCCAGAGTTTGTTGTGGTCCACACAGTCAAAGGCTTTGGCATAGTCAATAAAACAGAAATAGATGTTTTTATGGAACTTTCTTGCTTTTTCAATGATCCAGTGGATGTTGGCAGTTTGATCTCTGCTTCCTCTGCCTTTTCTAAATCCAGCTTGAACATCTGGAAGTTCACGATTCATGTATTGTTAAAGTGTAGCTTGGAGAATTTTGAGCATTACTTTGCTAGTATGTGCTGCTGCTGCTGCTGCTAAGTTGCTTCAGTCGTGTCCGACTCTGTGCGACCCCATAGACGGCAGCCCACCAGGCTCCCCCTTCCCTGGGATTCTCCAGGCAAGAACACTGGAGTGGGTTGCCATTTCATTCTCCAAAGCATGAAAGTAAAAAGTGAAAGTGAAGTCATGCAGTCCTGTCCGACTCTGCGACCCCATGGACTGCAGCCTACGAGGCTCCTCCATCCATGGGATTTTCCAGGCAAGAGTGCTGGAGTGGGGTGCCATTGCCTTCTAGTGTGTGAGATGAGTGCAATTGTGCAGTAGTTTGAGCATTCTTTGACATTGTCTTTCTTTGGATTGGAATGAAAACTGACCTTTTCCAGTCCTTTGGCCACTGCTGAGTTTTCCAAATGTGCTGGCATATTGAGTGCAGCACTTTCACAGCATCATCTTTTAGGATTTGAAATAGCTCAACTGGAATTCCATCATCTCCACTAGCTTTGTTCGTAGTGATGCTTTCTAAGGCCACTTGACTTCACGTTCCAGGATGTCTGGCTCTAGGTCAGTGATCACATCATCATGATTATCTGGGTCATGAAGATGTTTTTTGTAGAGTTCTTCTGTGTATTCTTGCCACCTCTTCTTAATATCTTCTCCTTCTGTTAGGTCCATACCATTTCTGTCCTTTATCGAGCTCATCTTTGCATGAAATATTCCCTTGGTATCTCTAATTTTCTTGAAGAGATCTCTAGTCTTTCCCATTCTGTTGTTTTCCTCTATTTCTTTGCATTGATTGCTGAGGAAGGCTTTCTTATCTCTTCTTGCTATTCTTTGGAACTCTGCATTCAAATGCTTATATCTTTCCTTTAATCCTTTGCTTTCCCTTCTCTTCTTTTCACAGCTATTTGTAAGGCCTCCCCAGACAGCCATTTTGCTTTTTTGCATTTCTTTTCCATGGGGATGGTCTTGATCCCTGTCTCCTGTACAATGTCACGAACCTCAGTCCATAGTTCATCAGGCACTCTATCTATCAGATCTAGGCCCTTAAATCTATTTCTCACTTCCACTGTATAATCATAAGGGATTTGATTTAGGTCGTACCTGAATGGTCTAGTGGTTTTCCCTACTTTCTTCAATTTCAGTCTGAATTTGGCAATAAGGAGTTCATGA
The DNA here is from genome assembly GCF_029407905.1 of Bubalus kerabau. Classification (NCBI taxonomy): domain Eukaryota; kingdom Metazoa; phylum Chordata; class Mammalia; order Artiodactyla; family Bovidae; genus Bubalus; species Bubalus kerabau. The sequence goes on from NC_073634.1 coordinate 46,639,648, forward strand.
TCTGAGCCACAGTCAGCTCCCGGTCTTGTTTTTGTTGACTGTATAGAGCTTCTCCATCTTTGGCTGCAAAGAATATAATCAATCTGATTTCGATGTTGACCATCTGGTGATGTCCATGTGTAGAGTCTTCTCTTGTGTTGTTGGAAGAGGGTGTTTGCTATGACCAGTGCATTTTCTTGGCAAAACTCTATTAGTCTTTGCCCTGCTTCATTCCGTATTCCAAGGCCAAATTTGCCTGTTACTCCAGGTATTTCTTGACTTCCTGCTTTTGCATTCCGGTCCCCTGTAATGAAAAGGACATCTTTTTTGGGTGTTAGCTCTAAAAGGTCTTGTAGGTCTTCATAGAACTGTTCAACTTCAGCTTCTTCAGCGTTACTGGTTGGGACATAGACTTGGATTACTGTGATATTGAATGGTTTGCCTTGGAAACGAACAGAGATCATTCTGTCATTTTTGAGATTGCATCCAAGTACTGCATTACGGACTCTTTTGTTGACCATGATGGCTACTCCATTTCTTCTGAGGGATTCCTGCCCGCAGTAGTAGATATAATGGTTATCTGAGTTAAATTCACCCATTCCAGTCCATTTCAGTTCGCTGATTCCTAGAATGTCGACGTTCACTCTTGCCATCTCTTGTTTGACCACTTCCAATTTGCCTTGATTCATGGACCTGACATTCCAGGTTCCTCATTGGACCTTGCTTCTACCACCAGTCACATCCACAGCTGGGTATTGTTTTTGCTTTGGCTCCATCCCTTCATTCTTTCTGGAGTTATTTCTCTGCTGTTCTCCAGTAGCATATTGGGCACCTACTGACCTGGGGAGTTTCTCTTTCAGTATCCTATCATTTTGCCTTTTCATACTGTTCATGGGGTTCTCAAGGCAAGAATACTGAAGTGGTTTGCCATTCCCTTCTCCAGTGGACCACGTTCTGTCAAATCTCTACACCATGACCCACCCGTCTTGGGTTGCCCCACGGGCACGGCTTAGTTTCATTGAGTTAGACAAGGCTGTGGTCCTAGTGTGATTATCTTGACTAGTTTTCTGTGAGTATGGTTTCAGTGTGTCTGCCCTAAGTCATAGATATGACTAATTGTAAATCTTTTCATCTGTAAATTTACACTCTAACTTCAGATACAATGCCTGGCCCATGGTGGAGGCTCAGTAAATGTTAATTTTTTTTTAAACAATTTCAGCTTTATTGAAGTATAATTGACATAAATTCTCAAAATTTTTTAAATTTGAAGGGAGTAGCTTTTTTCCTTCAGTACCACAGCCTTTTCCCTCCCTTGGCTCACAAGCAGAAACTTTGGAAATTGCTTCATTGAATCATTACTAACTTCATAATGTTTAGACTCTGTCTGTCTCTGTCCTAAGCCATCATTCCCATTTGCTATCTCCCCTATACTCTACTTCTCAAATGTAATGGAAAGAGCATGGATCTAAGAGTCAATTTTACCTGGGACTTTGTTCTGCCTCTTATTAGCTCTGTGGCCTTGTCTAAATTATTTAACTTTTCTGAATGTGTTTCTTCATCTTGTAAAATTGGGGAAAGACTCTATCTTATAGGGTTGTGGTAAGAATTGAAATAAGTTATATAAAAGCCTTAGCACAGCTCCAGGCTCCTAGTAAACACCTGATAAAGAAGTTCTTAAAATTCTCTTAAGGTTGAAGGAGACAGATTCTTTTTCTCTTTAATACCGGTCGTCCCCTCCTCCACAATATCAACAGTTATTATTTGTCCCTCTGTCCTTGCATGGCTCCCCTGTGCTTTGGCTCTCAGCAGATGATATTAAAATCATCTGTTTGTCTACCTGTATCCTCAGCTCTCTGCTAGTAAACTCCTTGAGGACAGGGACCATGCCGTATTTATTGTGGTATTCCCAGTGCTTGGCCTGGGTTATAGTTGGTACTTGCTAAATGTTTATTGAGGTACATCCCTTTGGAAAGCCTTCTAGAGACTTTTTTTTCTTGTCATCATGTTTCCTGAAGATTTTGTACACACCCTTAGTCACTTGATTCAAGGTCTCCTGGATTGAACCAGAGGGTATGTGATATTAGGACCAGGGTGGGGAACCAAGTGAAAAAGCAGGGGAGGCCACCACTCTGCAGGAGTGCGTGTGAGTGTGTATGTGTGTAGAGGTGCTGTGGCTTTTTATATATGAGAGTCAGAGGGTGTGTTTGGGTATGTGTAAGGGTTAAACCTTGTCAGGCCAGTCACCACATTGTTTCTGAAGATAAGGAATAAGAGAACTTTACAAAAAATGTTTCAAACATGTAAAAACAATGCTAATTACATTTGTTAATATAATCTCCTCACCATATATAATTAGTAATCACATGCACAATAACTATTATGCTTATCCTAAAATGTCAGATTAACTTGGTTCTAAGTTTCATTTGGAGAAGGCAGTGGCAACCTACTCCAGTACTCTTGCCTGTAAAATCCCATGGACCTGGTGGGCTGCAGTCCATGGAGTCGCTAGGAGTCGGACACGACTGAGTGACTTCACTTTCACTTTTCACTTTCATGCACTGGAGAAGGAAATGGCAACCCACTCCAGTGTTCTTGCCTGGAAAATCCCAGGGACTGGGGAGCCTGGTGGGGTGCTGTCTCTGGGGTCGCACAGAGTTGGACATGACTGAAGCGACTTAGCAGCAGCAGGAGCAGCAGCAAGTTTCATTTGATTACACCTATCAAATTAAGTATACTCAGCCTTGATTGTAGCATGGACGTTCAATCACAGAGAAAGTATGGCTTGGGACTGCAATGAAATTATCATGTAACTATCTTTTTTTTTCACTGTTTAGCTCCACCATCCATGAACTGCTAATCAAAATGTAAATCAGCCACACATAAGAGGTTTTTTTTAATGAAGATATATTGTATTCAACTTTTTCTCTGTTTTGTTATGAAAAGCTTTTAACATACAGCAAAATCAAAAGAATTTTATAGTGAACACTTGTATACCCATCACTTATATTCTGTCCTTAACATTTTATCATATTTTTAAAATCACATATTTACCCAGCTGTATATCCTTCTAGGCTTCCCCGATGGCTCAGTGAGTAAAGAATCAACTTGCAGTGCAAGGGTCATAGGAGATGTGGGTTCGATCCCTGGGTCGGGAAGATCCCCTCGAGGAGGGTAGGGCAGTCCACTCCAGTGTTCTTGCCCAGAGAAATCCCATGGACAGAGGAGCCTCATGGGCTGCAGTCCATGGAGTTGCAAAGAATTGGACACGACTGAGCAACTAAGCATGCACATCCTTGTATCCATGTATCTACCAATCCATAATATTCAAGTGCTATTATATTTGAAGAGACTTGAGCTATATAGTCTGTGTTGATTTTTACTTCAGTTTCATTTTCCTTTTTTATAGTAGCAGTTAATTCTTAGGAATGAATTATAACTGATTTATATTGTTCTGAAAACATTTGGATTTCAGATGCAAATAAATTTGTCTTCTCTATTTCTAGTTCCAAAAGATGAGTCGTGGATATTCAGAAAACAACAATTTCCTAAACAATAACAACCAGATGGTATTGGACATGATCCTTTACCCATTAATTGGAATCCACCAGACCATCAATTGGGAAACTGTGGCAAGGCTTGTGCCTGGATTAACACCCAAAGAGGTAAATAACAGTCTTCCAGATAGCTACTGAAAAGAAATCAGAAAAAGTAATCAATTTAAAGGTGTAACTACTAAGAAAGAAGTAGTATTTGAGTTTCATATATTCATATGCATGTAAAAACTAAATATGCATAAAATATGACCTGACTATATATATAATCTATATAGATATATGATTTATTAACCCACCTGCTATGATTAAATTCAGCCTATTTTACATATTTACAACTGAATGGGTAGATAAAACATTTGTAAATCCAATTTTATTATTAAATTGCTAATGCTGTGCTTCTCAGAATTGAGTAATGTATAGACCTTTTTAAAGGAAAAAACTTGAAAACTTCCAGTGATGACCCAAATTACTATCACAGTGGAAATTAAATGTGCACTAACAATACCAGGTATAAACCCACCTATACAATCATAAACCAAATTTTACATTTTATAGACACAAGGGAAAACTCAAACCAACATAATTTAAACTAATAAGCTTAATGTGATCAGTAATAGTGTTTTGCTGAAATTAAATTGCAATTATAATGCAAATATTGTATAGTCTTTTGTGGCACAAAATTTTTTGTGTTTAGCCTATATTGCCAAAAGCCCTTCAAAGCCTGTATTCTTTCTCCACTTTTCTCTCTCTAACTTGTGGTGAAGCCTTGTGTTGCCCCAAGGCATTACTTGCCTTCACTTGGCATTAGCACATCTCTTCTCTATTAAGTCTGTTTTCTACCTTTGTCTTAAAATATTCTGTCATCCTAATGATTCAAATGATTTTTATTATTGTAATCCTCAGAATCAAAACTTGCAACCTAAAAACTCTTATAGGGTACTCTTTCTGGTAATTCATCTCTGAACTCCAGTTTGAGAACACAGACCTCAGAATTTTTGCTGTTAAAAGGAACCCTAAAGTGAGTGAATCATCTCAGGTTTCTAGAAGTAGAAAGAACATTAGTGATTTTATTCAGTAGATTTTAAGCATTTTCACTACTGCCTTTCCCATGATATACTCTCAATACTTATAGAATCAGTGAATGAACCAAGTTCTACCCTCTTCTTTTACAGCTGAGAAAACATACCCACAGAGATTACTTGCCCTTGATTGTAAATCTTTGTGAAATGATGAAGGAACTTTGTGTATATTATCATTCCTTAATCTATACTTTTTCATCTTTTGGATTTTTACATGTTAGGTTTTAAAATGAGGCCAATCTGTGAATTTGACTATTTTCCCAAATTTTATTGTGAATATTTTCAAACATATAGAAAGGTTAAAAGAAGAGCATAGTATCCCTATATCCTTTATTTGGGGTCAGTAATTCTAGATGTTTGCTTGATTTCTTTATGTAACTTTTTTTTTCTTTTGACATTTAAAAGTAAGTTTCAGGGACTTCCCTGGTGGTCCAGTGGCTGAGACTCTGAGCTCTCAATGCAGGGGGCCTGGGTTCAGTCCCTGGTCAGGAACTAGATCTTGCATGTTGCAAATAAGCCCTGATGCAGCCAAATAAATAAATAGTCTAAAAAAATAAATAAAAGCTAGTTTCAGACGTCATTCCATAGACTGCAGCATACTTCTTAAAATAAGAATATTATTATATAACTACCTAGCTACAGTACCAACAGTAACTCTATCGCATCATCTAATATCCACTGCGTATTCAGATTCACCCAATTGAAAAAAATTTCTTTTTTTTTGGCCACGCTGCATGGCTTGTAGGATCTTAGTTGCAGGAGCAGGGATCAAATTTGTACCCCCTGCAGTGGAAGCACAGAGTTTTAACCACTGGACCGCCAGGGAAGTCCTTTACTTATATATCTTTTAAATGTGTTTTCAAAGGACTAAACCTTGAGTAGGCATTTGTTAGTAGTAACAGTACTATAATACTATTAGTAAACAGTCTTCATTAAAAAGGTGCTCAATATCTAGTGGGCACTTGGTAAATATTTGTGTAGTAAATGAATGATGCCATACCCAATGCGTTATTCACTTACCATATATGTGTGTACATAGTATAGATTTTTCTCCTTTTGTACCTCCCATATTACTTGGTCTGCTGTGTAACTTGCCATCCACATTGCTATTGATGGAGATTTAAACATGAATACTATTAGAGTGCTATCTGATGAAAACCTACATTAAGGAAGGCATTTTGTATTGTGACCTGAGAAATGACATTTTCATGGACAACTTAGCCTTACTATGCCTAATGCACTCTTGATATTTTCCAGTCTATTGTATTTTTTTTCACTGCTAATCTGGTCTTTCTAAATTCATTCTATGACTAACAATGAGTTAAGGGAGAACATCGTGCTAGAACAAACTGCCCAAATACATGGCCATATATTTAAAAGTGTTTTTAAGTGTTACTACAGTATTTTGTGCAGGTGAACCTCACTGTTGGTAAGAACAAAGACTCATTATTTTAATGAAGAAAATCTAGGATCACAAATCAGATACCTTTTGATTTGTTTTCTATTGAAGGTTAGAATTTGGTCTTGTTCCTGGTGGAAACTCAGTGTGAAAATAACAGCCAAGTTTTTAACTAAAGTTTTTAAATTGTCAACTGATAATAGACATAGATCATGGGGAAATATGGTTAGTGAAGGCATTCTTCATTTTCCTACAAGTGTATAAATATATTATGGCTTTGAGTTAAAGCATGTTTTAAAAAATCTACCCTGAATTTTAAAAAAGAAAAAAGTAAGTGAGAGGCTTTCATGTATTGAAATACACACTGGTTTTCTAGCTGTTACCCAAGAGATTAATTTTTCACTTATAAAAGATGATTAAAATCCCCCATACCTGCATTTCCTTCCTTTATGCCTTTACAGTGTGCAAAGAGGTTTGATGAGCTGAAGAGCAGTGGAAGTTCACCTGTGGACAACCAGTATAGTCCCCTCATGGCTGCTGGAGAGAGTCCTGTTGAAACTTTAGCCACATACATCAAATCCTCCCTTCTTGACACACAAGGAGAATTTCAGGAGACTCCAGTTGGTCAGGATGCAGTTTCTAAAACAAGTAAGATTTTAAGAGCAAAATGCAGTACTTGTCCTTATGATAATTCTGAAAAATATTATGCATTCCAGTCAACTTTATTTAAAGGGTAATAGAAACCTTAATAGGAAAAATCTGTTAGTATTTGTATCTTCCTGAGCTTTAGAAATTTGTCTTCGCTATATTTTTAAAAAATTTAGATGTTAACATATAGGCAAACACTATTACCAAAAAAAAGGTTTTCACTATATTAAAATCCACTACTCCATTGTGTTAGCCTATTTGTGTCATAAAATTTAGAGGAATTTGACCTGTACCTTTTACTTAATTTTTTTTTTAACTGAGAGAATCTTGCTTGTCTCTCCCGATACCTTTTTTATAGCTCCCCTCTATGAAAGTCAGTAGTAGCTTCAGATGACACAAAAGGTATGGGAGATGTTCTCCACATTACATTGAAAATCATAGCTGGTTTTAGAAATCTTCAATGTAGTGAATTGTTTTAATCTCAGCAGTAGCAGAATATTGATACAAAAATTTGCTTCAGGAAGAGAAACTATATTGTAGGCTTTTGAACATTTGACCCCTGTCCCTACATACCAGGTTAGTATTTTTTTTTAATCTTTAGTGTAATGTTAGCAATTTGTGACTGTTTTTCATACTGTTTCTTTCATATACCTTTAAAAATATTAAGGCACCTAACAAAGTACCATCTTTAACTACTCTTGGAAACCATGCATTTATAGTATAACCATTCAATAAGTAAGAACCCATTTTCAGCTAGAAATGCTAACCTCCCCCCTTTGTTTTTGTATGTGTTTGTTTCTGTATTTAAGGAAGACATAGTATAGCTTCCACAAGGAATTGTTCTTCAGAAAGTGAAAATTGTACTACTCATAATGGTGGAGAAAAGACTGAAGAATCTGAAGGGTAGGAGGCTGGTTCTTTGCTAGATAAGCTTTTAATATGAATATCAACTTCAAATTATAAAATATATGAGTGATGATTATATATATCAGTTACCATAATTTAGGAATTTCACATTACACAGTTGCTGAAACAGTTGATCTCAGGGTAGTTGATGTGTTGACCTATGAACAACTGCTTAATAGGTGAACATATGGCTTATTCATACTACTTATAAATTAGACAACAGTTTTCCACTTTAAAAATCCATTTTCATCTTATAAATATTAGAAATAACATCCATTAACATAAAATTTTGGAAAGTAAAATTTAAAACCCAAAGAAAAATCTCTGCCATTAGTTCTACAACTTTATTAAAGAAACTGGATGTGTATTTTAGAACTATTTGGATATAATTACTCATTATAGAAACATTTAAAAATTAAAATATGTATTTCAATGTAATGCAAGTTTTAATAATTTTGGATTGTTTTGTGTATTTTACATACAAAAAACTGCACATATTTTAAGTATTCATTTTTGATGAATGTTAGCCATATAACTAATGAAGATAACATTTTCATTATCTCTAAAGGTTTCTTTGGGCATTTTCAGTTTTGATAGTTTTTTAATAACACATATCATAAAATTTACCCTTTTGAAAAGTTCTGGGATGGATTCTAGAGATGGATGGTGGTGATAATTGCATAATAATATGAGTGCATTTACTTTACGTATATTTTACTACAATAAATAAAAATTCACCCTTTTGTAGCTTAGTGAATTTTACTCACATAGATTTTTTTAAAATTTTATTTTTACCGTGACAGATATTCAAACAATATATTCTTAATGTTCAACAAATACTTTTTCTTGGTTGCATGGCATGTGGGATCTTAGTGCCCCAATCAGAGATCAAACCCGTGTCCCCTGCATTGCAAGGCAGATTCTTAATGACTAGACCACCAGGGAAGTCCCCTCATGTAGATTGTTAACTGATAGGTTTGTTTGTGTAGCATAAAAATTTATCAGGTTGATTTTTTACTATTATTATTTAGCATTTCATGTTTTGGCCCAAAATTTCACCGAATTTTCATATTTCATTATACCAGCCATTACCTGTTTATATTTTGACCGTAATGTCTTTGGAAGAACAATTTGCAAAGTTACTTAAATTCCTTTATTTTGACAAAGCACTGATTATTAATCTTTTTTCTGTTGCCAGTGTTACTTCAGATGTAATTTCTTTGTGTTAAAAATTTTTGAAGTTCATTTAAATGCACATTAAATTCATATTGTAGATTAGTGTATCTCTTCCTATTTAATCGTTTCCTTTTGTAATGTAATGACATGAAGGCAGCTGTGGATCACATTAGTATTTCTTGTTGAGGTAATATAATTTTCAAGGGCATATAAATTCAAAGAGTATATAATTTTTGAAGTAGTCTTTCTGATATATAAACCTATTCTTAAATTGTTTTTTAAATAAGTAAATAAGCACATTGTAGTGTTGAGTTTTTAAACCACATTTACTGATTTATATTTATTGAATGCCCAGAAACAAGCTTTCTAGCTGTTAAAAATAACAACATTGATATGCTAATTATTCACTATTCAATGAATAATTTTAACTTTTTCCCATTCACTAATAGTAAGAAGATTCTAGTGTTTCATCTTTATCTCCTTTCTGTATCCATTACCATGTAAAAGTGCCGTTTTATGTTCCCCACAAGAACTAGAAATTGTAATTTAATTTTTCTTTGTGAATTGGTATTTTTTAAAAACACTATAATTATAATTTGAAAATAATAAGTTTCAAACCTTTTATAAGTTCTATAGTAAAAAAATTTTGTTTTACTAAGTCAGTAGCTTAACTAAAATTAGTCATAGTTTTCAGATACAGATCAGCATTCTAGAAAGGTGCTAATGTAAACTTCTGAATGTCAAGCCTTGTAAAACTGATATGTGGTTAAAACCTTGAAAAACATCTGGTTCTGATACTTCCAATAAATGTCAATGTTATTGGCTCCTCTTCTAAAACTCTAATAATTTCATTTCTGTGTAACATTTTTCATGAAGGCCAAACATGGTGATCCATGTATGTGATGAAGCAAAAAACTTGAAAGAAGATTTTATTTGCCCACGAGATCTTTTGATATCAGAAATGAAGTACTTTGCTGAATATTTATCTATGGATGCCCAGCGCTGGGAAGAGGTGGACATTTCAGTTCATTGTGACGTTCACATTTTCAACTGGTTGATAAAATATGTTAAAAGGAACACTAAGGAGAATAAAGATTGTGAGATGCCCACTTTAGGTAAAAGACAATCTATTACTTACTTTGTAGTGAAATTCTTGTGTCAGTTGGTAGTTGCTTCAGGCAAAATAGGAAATGTGGAAAATTGTTCAAACCTTAGTATTTATGTTCAGATTAGTAATCACCGTTTAGGAAACTGATACCTCATTCTTTTTTAGCAAATTTTAGTGAATTTATGGCAAATGGACAGGTCTCTAGATTAGCCATTTTCACTGTATGTTACGATGACCGACCACTGGTGTCCTGAAGATCCTTTTAGGGGATCCACAAGGTCAAGGGAATCTGCTTAATAATGCCGGGATGTTATTTATCATTTTTCCCTCTGTGTTGACATTTGTCCTGAAAGTGCAGAAGTAATAGAGGATAGAACTGTTGGAGCTTTAGCACACATCAAGGAAGGAGCATCACATTCTATGAGGGGTCACTGTGTTCTTCAGCCCATGTGCTCATAGTAAAAACGGGAAAAAAAGAAAAGGCAAAAATAGTTTCTCTTAGGAGTATCCTTGATGAGGCAGTAAAAATGACTAATTATATTAACTCTTGACTCTTGACTATACATTCTTTTGACATTCTATGGGATGACACAGGAAGTGCACTCTTGCTGCACACCGGAGTATGATGGTTGTCTGAAGGAAAAGCACTTGTACAGTTGCCTGAGTTGCAAGCTAAATTAGCTGCTTTCTTACAAAACCATTTTTACTTGAAAGAATGGCTGACAGACCCTCACTTAAGCATCTGGCAGATACTTTCCTCCTTTTTTATTTTTTAATTTTTCTTTTGCTGCACTGCACAACTTGCAGGATCTCAGTTCGCCAATCAGGAGTTGAACCCCGGTCACGGCAGTGAAACTCAGCATCCTAACCACTAGGGCCAGGGAATGTCCCAGGCATAGTTTTTTGAAAATGAATTAAGTGAGCCAGTCATTGAAAGGGAAATAACTAACAATATTTGTTGCCAGTGATAAAATTCATGCTTTCAAGTAAGAATTAAGAGTTTTGGGAAACTTGTATCTGCTTGCATGTGCTTGATAGTTGCTCTATATTTAAAGACTTTTCTTTAAATATTAACAAATAAGACTTTTTAATATAATGTATAATGAGATGTTTCAACATTTGGAAGATCTGCATAACTCAGTAAGCCAGTGTTTTTCAAATGATCAATGCATGATGTTAACAAAAAATAATGCATAGATTAAAGATCCATTCTCATTGCAAGGTAAATCAGACAATTTTGAGATAGCAGAATAGGAAATGCTCTTAGTATGATTTTGATTCCCATTGCAACTAACCTTTAAGAAAGACTACCCACAAATTCAGTGTGCAAACAGATGTGAGAATCAAACTATCTGCCCTTAAGTCAGACACTGAGGAGATTTATAGAAAATGTCAAACAGTGTTATTTTCATTTTTTTTGAAAAATACAGTTAGTTTCATAAAATTATGTTAATATGTAATGAGTTTATTAACTCATTGAAAAAGAATAATAAATATTTTAATTTTTTTCTGTTTTATTTTCCAGTATAGTAAATACGGATAGATATAACCCACTTAAACAAAAGCTTTCTAGGAATCTCAGCTTTTAAGATTCTTTTTTAAAAGAGGTCTTGAGAGCAAAAGTTTGAGAATCAATGTTTTAGATGATAAGAGTAATTACTAAGTAATCTTTTTTGGGCATTGACTTGTATAGGAAATCACACTGGTGGGGTTTAATATAAGTATTTCTGTGCACTAGAATTACAATTTACAGTAATATCAAAATATTTCTAATTTCTTACTAGTAAATAAATCTATACTGACAGTATAAAAGTCTTCTGAGGAAGTTCATAATTTAATACCTTTTTGTGACCAAATTAAGGGAAAAGGTTTCTAATGGTTCTTAAAATTACAAAATTGCTAAATCAAGATTTTCAACCAGTCAAAAGGTTAAAAAAAAAAGTGGCGCAAACTTGGTCATTCTGTAATCTTGCACCTTAAATCAGTGGCTACAAATGTTAAGCTTCTATAAAAGCAATCTTTAACTAGGAAAACTAGCAAAATGCTTAATTACATCACTAATAATCCAGACCTTGGGTCTTAACTGTAGTGGATCATATTATAGTTGAAATTTTTCACCAACTCCTTCCTCTCTTTACCATTTCTTTTTGAGAACCTTCCATCTAGAATTGTTATTTAAGAAAAGATTGGAATTACTTATTATAATTATTGTGTACATAGTCCTTTATTTAGGAGGACTGTCTTAGTACTGTAACAGTAAATATCAAAATGTTTCTTTTTCCTTAAATATAACTCATGGAAAATGACTGAGGTTTACTGAAAAGATGGCATCAGCCAGCATCCCCTTTCCCTGGTTGTGCCTTTGAAGTCTGCCTTTTTCATTTTTGCAATAGTAAATTTTCTATTATCTTTAAGAATCTTTTAAATTAAGCATTTGTTCATAACAAGCATTTGAACCACTTTTGAAATAACTTCACTGTGATTTTTGTGTGATGAGTTATATTCTCAATTTTAATTATCCTTTTCCCTGGTTTAGTTAAGGAGGAATTAGTATATATCATATCTTTAGCTGGAGTCTTTTTACTCGATGTAAATCTGATTCCAGGGCAAATTTGCTATGTTTTCTCTATACCCTAAATTTTAACTTTGCATTTTCTTTCTTGCATATAAGCCATAGTAAGATTTTATTAAATTGTTCTTATTAAAGTAACCTCGTCTTTTAAGGTGAGAAGGAGCCTGTTCTAAGGAGATTGAGATGAAAATCAAAAGGAGAATTTAATTTTTTCTCTCTCTTTTTTAGAGCCAGGAAACGTCATTTCAATTCTTATTTCTTCAGAGTTTTTGAAAATGGATTCACTGGTAAGTATTAACAAAAGATCCAACTCTTCTATTCACCTATGCTTGATTTAACATATAACTTGATGTTTTTTTCAAGTGTCTAGAAAATTCGGAGACATCTTCCTAAAGTAGTTGTTGATTCAAGACTGTGATTCATTAGAATCAGCTGCTGGTGTTTGGAGGTACTTTGTTGTATTCGGAAAGGCCTAAAGCTACTGTGTGTCATTTGCGCAGGATGCCTATAAAGCTAGCAACTTATCCTCGGGGAAGGAGTTAGCTGTTGCATCAGATGAAACTAAACAGCATTAATTTTGCCCCGAAAGGGATTTGGCCATAAAACCAAATTAAAAGAAAATTAATTGGAATATATTTGTTTTACTATTTAAATAATTGGTTTAAGCTTGTACTGCTTATTTGTGTCTTTCATTTATAGTTAAGCAAACTAAGAAATGAATGCCCAACTGCTAGAAGATATAATTTTGTATGTGTAAACCACATGCTTATGTCTGTTGTTAAAAATAGTTGATGAAACATAAAAGCACAATATATCCATATCAGACTCTTAACACTGAATATATTTTTCTTCTTTTTCCTTTTATTTAATAAATTTCTTTATCATTCAAATGTTTTTTTATATTTTTTGTAGTTTTAAATGAATATTAGCTTTTCACCTCTGGTAAAACTACACAGAGCAAAATATTCCTTTACTGTGTTAACAGATGTGAAGTTCATTTATTTGTTTGAGGTTTTATTGTATTTTTGTACTCCTTAGTCCCTCCCTCTTCTGTTGCTGGTATTAATTGCTTCAAGGGAGGGTTATAGGAAAAAAAAGAGGGACTAAAAGAGTCTCTGAGTTTTGATTTTTGTAATCTAAGACCTAAAGCATGATTTTTATGTCATAGCAAAATATTTAGAAGAATACATAATTAATCAGTGCTGTTTTTCCCCAAAACACTATCTACCTTGAAAAGTAAATATACCTGACATTGAAGAAAGGCAGAAAGCAAGCACAGCAGAACTGAGAAAACCCTAAAGTGACTGAAATTGTTTCTGTTAGAGAAATGGAGACATAAAATTGTCACTAAGTTTAGTAATAGAAAGTCACATATCTGTACCCTTGAGTTTGTCTACTTAAGATTTATATCTGCCACAATCATGAAAGATGTTCATTACATTGTTGTTCAAAATATTCTAAGAAGTTTGAAATTTTTTCTAGCTATGTTTGTATAAATTTGACCTACTAGACCACTTTGGAACAGTATAGTTTAACACAAACAGGCAGAGCTAAGTTATTGCCTAGCAATACATGGGTTAAGCCTTTAATGAATCTTTATCTTTGAAAAGTATTGATATGACATTATCCTTTCTGTTTCTATCTTCAACACTTATTTTCTGTGTTTTTTGTTTAGGTTGAACAGTGTATACAGTATTGCCACAAAAATATGAATGCCATTATAGCTACCCCATGCAACATGAACTGTATTAATGCAAATCTTCTTACACGTATAGCTGATCTGTTTACACACAATGAAGTTGATGATTTAAAGGACAAGAAAGATAAATTTAGGAGGTAATTTTTAAAATTTAATTTTAAAGGTAATGTTCCTATTAGAAAACAATATGTTATTTTTATTTCATTTTAGTAAAAATTCTATATTTAGAATATATTTGGAAATCTATTTCCATTTTATTTTAAATGAATTAAAATATGGGGCTTCTCAGGTGGTTCAGTGGTAAAGAATGCACCTGCCAATGCAGGAGATGCAGGAGTTGTGGGTTCAATCCCTGGGTTGGGAAGATCCCCTGGAGAAGGAACTGACAACCCACTCCAGTCTTCTTGCCTGAAGAATTCCATAGGCAAAGAAACCTGGTGGGACAGTCCACAGAGTCATAAAGAGTCCGACACGGCCGAGAAACTGAGCGTATCTGCCTGAAGTAAAATATATTCTGAGCTGATGGCTTGAGGTGAAAAATAGTAACTAAATTAGTTACTTTGTATAAGGCGTATATAAACAGATTATGATGGTGACTTATGTTAAAAATTATCAAGACAGGGCCTTAGTATAAAGGGGAAGAGTTGTGTGAGATGAGGTCAACAGCGTTAGGAGCTGTTTAGGTCATACAGGGAGTGTCTACTTTCTTCTAGGTGGAATGGAAGCAGAGGAGTGGCATGATCTGGTTTGTTTTTAAGAAATCAGTCTATTCTGTATGGAGAAAAGACTATAAGGATATAAGAAGCAAGACCTATTTGAAGTCTAGTGCAGTGGTCTAGTGAGAGATGGAAAGCTTAGGACTAGAGTTAGAGACAGGGGCTCTGGAAGGAAGTAGGTGGATTCAGAGTATGTTATTACAAAGATTTGATAGATTTTCAAATGTGATGATATGGGAAAAGAGAATATTTTAGGATAATTACTAGGTTTTAAGGTTGAGTAACTAAGTGAATGATAGTGTCATTAATAGAGCAGTGACTGGGGTGAGGGGAATCAGAAGATGTGTTAGGATCCTGTTGCTGCTGCTAAGTCGCTTCAGTCGTGTCCGACTCTGTGCGACCCCAGAGACAGCAGCCCACCAGGCTCCCCCATCCCTGGGATTCTCAAGGCAAGAACACTGGAGTAGGTTGCCATTTCCTTCTCCAATGCATGAAAGTGAAGAGTAAAAGTGAAGTCGCTCAGTCGTGTCCGACTCTCAGCGACCGCATGGACTGCCCCCCACCAGGCTCCTCTGTCCATGGGATTTTCCAGGCAAAAGTACTGGAGTGGGGTGCCATTGCCTTCCCCGTTGGATCTTGTTAGGTTTATTTAATATATTTAATATACTTCTTGGACATTCAGGTAGGATGGCAGGTAGATGTAAGTCTGAAGTTTAGGTCAGAGTTCAAGGCTTAAAATAAAAATATGAGTAGATGAGGTTTAAAGCCATAGAACTGAATGAGATTTCCTAGCCAGACCACATGTTCTCCACTGAACTGCAATGGCACCTTTAATCAGGAGACTGTATATGTGAGGTCTCTTTCTGGATTCTCCATTTTGTTCTGTTGATTTCTTTGTCTATACTTTTATCAGTAGGACACTGTCTTAATTACAGTAGCTTTCTAATATTTTTTTGGTATCTAGTAATCTAAAATTCTGGAGAAAGAAATGGAAACCTGCTCCAGTATTCTTGACTGGAGAATCCCATGGATAGAGGAGCCTGGCAGGCTACAGTCCATGGGGTTGCAAGAGTCAGACACGACTTAGCGACTAAACCACAACCACCACCACCAATCTAAAATTCTCCAGCTTTGCCATTCTCCAAGATTGCTATCTTGGTCATTTTATATCCTTTGCATTTCCATATGAATTTTATAATCAACCTGCCCATTTTCTCTTTCTTTTTCTCTCATATATACACACACACACACACATACACACACACCTGCAAATTTGAGGGTTAGTATTGAACCTGTAGATTTGGGAAGAGACATCTTAATAATACTGAGTCTTTCCATTCATGAACATGGTATAACTCTCTATTTATTTTATCAGTGTTTTATAGTTTTTAGTATAGAGTCATTTTTCCTTTTTTTTTAAGTGAAATTTATTCCTAGGCATTTGAATTTTTTGGTGCTATTATAAATGCTAGTTTTGTTTATTTCCTAATTATTAACAAGAGCATAGTGTAAAGACTTCCCAACATTTGGAAGATTCAACAAAGAAGAGTTAAGGAGCCTGAGAAGGAAGAGCCAGAGGGTCAAAGGGAAGGCAAAAGGAAAGAGGGTTTCAAAAAGGAGGAAGCAATTAAGTGTTCAAATATGTGTAATGCTGCTACCATGTAGAGTAAGATGAGGACAGAAATGTGGTTGATTGGATTTAAACAACTTTTTTCCAGATGTTTGCTCTGAATGATTACAGAAAAATTAAGTTCATGTCTAACATTATTGTGTTATGTGCGTGCTAAGTCACTTTAGTCATGTCTGACGTTTTGCAACACCATTGATTGTAGCCCACCAGGCTCCTCTGTCCATAGGATTCTCTAGGCAAGAATACTGGAGTGGGTTGCCATACCCTCCTCCAGAGGATCTTCCCAACCCAGGGATCAAGCCTGCATCTCTTACATCTCTTGCATTGGCAGGCAAATTCTTTACCAGTAGCATCTCTTGGGAGGTCCAGATTATTATATTATGCATAATAGTAAAGTATTAACATTTATTGAATGTTTAATACTATGTCTGACACTCTTTAAAAACACTATCTCATTTAACCCTCTTAAAATCTTATGCATTTGAAATTAGTAGCCCCATTTTCTAGATGGAGAAAATAAGTTTCAGAGATTTTAAGTTGCCAAAGGTCATGTATGAAATTATTGGTAGACCCAGGATTGTTAAACTTCCCAAATCCTCAATCTGAAATTTTCCTTAACAAAGAACTGAAAGAGAGGTAGACATCCACATGCCTCATTTTTCTTGTGAAAATTGATTCTTGATCAAGCAATTCTCATTAGTAGGTTTACTTAGAGCAGCAAAAAATGTATTATAAATTCCCACGGAAGGACTCTCTAAGGACTTATTAGTCTTATTTTCTATGTGTGCAAATAGGTCAGTGTTTATTTTCATCACTATCAAGTAATTTTGGTATCGTGGATAGAGAAAATTAATTTGTTGGTCATTTGTTGTTACTAGTAAACTTTTTTGTAAGAAGATTGAGAGACTGTTTGATCCTGAGTACTTGAATCCAGATTCTCGGAATAATGCAGCAACATTATACAGGTATATTTTTCTTTAGTATGCTATGTATTGCAGCTAAATTCTTTGATTTTAGTACATTTGAAATTTTCTTCTTGAATGTTTTTTGTATTGTCTTTCCTTTTTTTTTTTATACAATCTTAAAGGTTACTTTCCATTTACAGTTATTACAAAATATTGGCTATATTTCTTACATTGCATAATACATCCTTGAGCTTATCTTAAACCCAGTAGTTGGTATTTCCCACTCCCCTCCTCCTATTTGCCCTTCCCTGCGCTTTCCCCACCTATGACCACTAGTTTGTTCTCTATTAGTCCGCTTCTTTTTTGTTATATTCACTAGTTTGTTGTATTTTTTAGATTCCACATGTAAGTAATGACATACAGCACTTGTCTTTCTTTGTCTGACTTATTTCATTTAGCGTAATGCCCTCCATGTATGTTGCTGCCGATGACAAAATTTCGGTTTTATGGTCAAGTAGTGTTCCATTGTGTGTGTGTGTGTGTGTGTGTGTGTGTGTGTATACTCACCACATCTTCTTTATCCATTCCTCTGATAATGGACACTTGGGTTGTTACATATCTTGGCTGTTGTAAATAATGCATCTATTAACATTGGGGTGTATGTATCTTTTCAAATCAGGTTTTTTTTTTTTAATGTCTACCCAGGAGTGAAATTGCTGGATCATATGGTGGTTCTGTTTTTGGTTTTTTGCGAGCCCTCATGCTGTTTTCCGCAGTGGCTGCACCCATTTACATTCTCACTAACAGTGTACAGGTGTTCCCTTTCTCCGTATCCTCACCAGCATTTGTTATTTGTGTTCTTTTCAATGATGTCCATTCTGACAGGTGTGAGGTGATATCTCATTGTGGTCTTCATTTGCATTTCCTTGAGGATTAGATGTTGAACATCTTTTCATGTCTGTGTCGGCCATCTATATTTCCTCTGTGGAAAAATGTCTGTTCATTTCCTCTAGCCATTTTTTAATCAAGGTTTTTTTTTAATTGTATCTTTGTGTTATTGTAGATGCTGTTTGTGTAAGAAACTTTTAACAAAAGAAACAGAAAGAAGAATTCCTTGTATTCCTGGAAAAATCAATGTGGATCAGCATGGAAATATTATATACATTCATATAAGGTATAGTGAAAATAAAATACAGCTTCTTAAATGTGAATTAATGGTGTATTTATAAAGCAAAACTACTTCTAAAAGGAATGGGACAACATTTTTTCTTCATGTGATCCAACTTTGATTTAGAAAGATGGTACTTTCAAAACAAAGTTGTAAAAGTATATTTTATCTTGAAAGATGTTCTGATCAGTGCCATTAAAATGATTTTTCACTGATAGATTTCAAGCGTTATATTGAATTTGACAAGAGAACCAGATTTATTTTCAGATAAATTTTAGAGTGAGGCAAATTGTCTTTAAAATTGGATTTTTTGTATTTAGTCTTCATACTTCTTCAGTATTATATTAATGCATAGTTCTTTTTCATTCTCCTTAAGTTCAAAACTAGTTCTCATCCTGAGTTGGAGAGTAGGTGGAAAGGGTTATAAATAGGAATAATGTCTCAGGAAAACAAAAACTTTAAAATATATATGTGTGTTCTCTGACAGTATCCTACTGCTAGTAATTTATTCAGAGAAGTAATGTTGATTTATGAAAGCACTTAGTAAGGACATTGGTTGCTGTATATCAATAAAAAACAACACTCAAATGATTAAATGAACTAAAATATGTGTATTTGTATAAAACACAAAACATATTTTGTATTTGTATAAAACACATTTAATTGCTTCTGAATGTTCGGTCTTTGAGAATGTAAAAGAATATGTAGTGTGTGTCAGTTGCTCAGTCGTGTCCAACTCTTTGCAACCCCATGGACTATAGCCCACCAGGC
Organism: Bubalus kerabau; assembly: GCF_029407905.1. Lineage (NCBI taxonomy): Eukaryota > Metazoa > Chordata > Mammalia > Artiodactyla > Bovidae > Bubalus > Bubalus kerabau. Next base: position 46,658,958 of record NC_073634.1, read on the forward strand.
TTCTCTGTCCATGGAATTCTCCAGGCAAGAATACTGGAGTGGGTAGCCATTTCCTTCTCCAGGGGATCTTCCCGACCCTGAGATCGAACCCAGGTCTCCTGTATGACAGGCAGATTCTTTATCATCTGAGTCACCAGGGAAGCCCAGAAGAATGTATAGTTGCATAGAGAATTGATAGTAAATTAAATAAGAAAAAAAAACAGGTTATAAAACAAAACTCAAGGGTCTTCCCTGGTGGCTCAGTGGTAAAGAATCTGCCTGCCATGCAGGAGACACAGATTCGATACCTGGTCTGGGAAGGTCCCACTGGCCGTGGAACAACTAAACCTATGGGCCACAACTACTGAAGCCCAAAGTCTGTGCTCTGCAAGAAGAGGGCCCACCACAGTGAGAAGCCCATGCACCACAACTGGAGAGTAACCCCCCTGCTCGCCACAACTAGAGAAAAAGTCTATGCAGCAAGGAAGACCCAGCACAGCCAAATAAATAAATAAACTATTAAAAAAAAAAAAAAAACAGAAACACGTTCATTAAATATTAACTGTGGTGTTACCTTTGAATGATAGTATTATGGATGATTTTCATTTGCTTTTTGCTTTTCTTCCTATATTAAAAATGTGCAGTACTTTTATTAAAGAAAAAACTGTACAAATGTTAATTTCATATTGTAAACATTAAAACAAATCTAGAGAAAAATATGACATTTGACTCTAGTATTAATAGCACAGTCAACATTAAAATGTTTCATTTTTCTCTTCATATAATAAAGGGGATATAAGCACTTGGGATTTTATACCTTTTTATCTTGAGACTTGAATCACCTTTTGAAAATTACTTCCATTTTGACAGCAATAACTTAATATTGCTGTATAAAAAAACATACTAAATTTGACATCTGTTTTGTTGTTTTATTAAAAGTATTTTTCCTGCAAGTTAGCTGTTAATGACATTTTTTTAATGTCTTTAAATAACTTAAAACAGATGTAGTTTGTAATAACATAATGGTGTTTTGTTGTATCTTGAACTAAAGACAAAAATAACAAAAATTCAAAAAGATTAGGGACTTAGAGAAGCATAGGAACTTGTTACATGTAACCATAGCAAATGGAGTTTTAAGTCTTGTCTGTTTATTTAAATTTATATCATTGAACTTAAAAATGTATATTACTGAGACCTGATTGTATATTACTTTATTACTCCATTACTAGAAAATAATTTTGAAAATAATGTACAGAACTAATACATTAATGGAGTGTTTAAAATTACCAATAAATTATGATATGTACAATTAAATATGTTCCATTTAGTGTCATATGCTTAAGTCCAAACTGTTAGCCTGCTTAAACTGTATTTATTATTAAAAGAAACTCCATACCCCTTTTTTCTTTGGGCTGTGCTGGGTCTTTGTTGCTTTGCACAGGCTTTTTCTAGTTGTGGAGGGCAGGGGTACTCTTGGCTGTGGTGTGTCGGCTTCTCACTGCAGTGGCTTCTCTTGTTGCAGAGCACAGGCTCGAGGCACACGGGCTTCAGTAATTGTAGCACGTGGGCTCAGTAGTAGCAGTGTGTGGGTTCTTGGACAGGCAGGCTTCAATTATTATGGCACACAGGCTTAGTAGCTGCAGCTTGCAGGCCTAGACCATGGGCTCAGTAATCATGGTGCATGGGCTTAGTTGCTCTGTGGCATGTGGGATCTTCCTGGATGATGGATCAAACCGTGTTACCTGCATTGGCAGATAGATTCTTAACCACTGGACCACTGGGGAAGTCCTTAAATTATGTTTAATTTATAATCCTTTATCTTGAGTAGTAAAATAATTTGGCATTCAGTCTGTGACACTTTTTTCTGTTGTCCACAGGAAAAAAACAGAATAAAATTCCCAAATGAAATTTTATCTAGCATTCAGTGTAGTCCCTTCCAATGCCATCATTTGGGGAGTATTCTTGAAAATAAGCCACAAATTTAAAAATATTTGTTTAAAACAAATTGTTTATATTGCTTACTTGTGAAATAATATAACAACTGAGGCTCTTTTCCCTAGAGATAAGACTTGGGATGTTCATGAGTATTTGAATAGTCTTTTTGAAGAATTAAAATCTTGGAGAGATGTATATTGGCGCTTGTGGGGAACAGTCAACTGGCTAACTTGTTCAAGATGTTATCAGGTGATTTTTTTTTTTTTAATATCCTGTTGTGTAACCACTGAGAGCAGGCTCTTTTGACATATGCTATTTAATTAGTTAGATGTGTTTGTACAATATCTGACATCTTTTTAAGAAACTAGTGGCAGAAGCAATGGTGCTATTAAACATTGCTTGCATCTGACCTCATTTCTCTTACTGTGATCTTCCTCTTTTTTATTTCCATTGCTGAAACAATCAATGACTTGATGAATTTTTATAAAGCCAACAGGTTTTTATATGATCTAATTCATTTTTTTCAATAGAAAAAAGATACAGGATTCTTGTTGCCTTTCATTTATTTCCAGCCAAACTGTTTCTCTGTTAGCCCATAAATTTCTTTAGAAATTCAGAAACACCTTTGCAGATAGGGTACTACTGAGATGTGCCCTTCTTGTTATTAATAATCGTGTTACCAAAAATGTTTTGTCCACTTCTTCTAAATGAAGGCTTAAAAGCACAAGAAAACTTGCAATTTGAAGGTATTTATAATAAATCCTTTTATAAAATAATTAGATCTTTATTGGTCACAGTCATTCCTAATTAGTCTTATGTATAAATTCAGAGTGTTCTGCATAAAATATTTTATGAATCCCGTAGGTCTCCCCGCCCCCTCACTTGGGTACTCATTTTCAATAGAAATAAGGCAGCACAGAGAGCAGCTTATTACAACCATCAGAGTGACATTTTTTTCAAACTGTAAGTTTCTTCCCAGTGACTCCCTATGTCCTCCCAGTTTTTAAAAGCTTGATTTATTGAAGTATAATTTACATACAGTAAAATATATCCTTTTTGTGAGGTTTGACAAACTCATACAGTTGTATAGCTAACACCACAATCAAAGCATAGACTACTTCTGTCATCCTTAAAAATTCCCTTGTGGCTGGTTTTAGTCAGTTCTTGTCCCATCTCAGCCTCTGATGGCCACTGATCTGTTTACTGTCTCTGTAATTTTGACTTTTCCAGAATGTCATATAAATAGAATCATACAGTATTTAGCTTTTTGAGTCTAGTTTATTTTATGTAGCAAAATGGATTTGAAATTTATTCACATTGTTGTATCTGCCCATTTGTTCCTTTTTAGCCTTAGGTAGTAGCTCATCAGAGGAATATACTACAGTTTGTTTATCCACTTACCAATGGAGGACTGCAGGTGGTTCTGGTTTGGGGCCATTATGAAGAAAGCATCTATAAACATTCCCATACAGGCTTTCATGTGAATATGTTTCTCTTGAGTATTTACCTAGAAAATAGGATTGTTGGGTTGTATGGTAAATGTAAACTTAACATTTATACCATGCCTAACAGTTTCCCAAAGTCCCTGAACCACTTTTTATCCTTTCCAGCTATGTATAGGCAGAGAAAGCAATAGCACCCCACTCCAGTACTGTTGCCTGGAAAATCCCATGGATGGAGGGGCCTGATGGGCTGCAGTCCATGGGGTCGCTAAGAGTCGGACAGGACTGAGTGACTTCACTTTCACTTTTCACTGTCATGCGTTGGAGAAGGAAATGGCAACCCACTCCAGTGTTCTTGCCTGGAGAATCCCAGGGATGGGGGAGCCTGGTGGGCTGCCGTCTATGGGGTCACTCAGAGTCAGACATGACTGAAGCAACTTAGCAGCAGCAGCAGCAGCAGCTATGTATAGGAGTTCCAGTTGCCCCATATCTTTTCTAACACTTGATATTGTCAGGTTGGTTTGGGTGTTTTTTTTTTTCCTACTTAATAGGTATATAGTTGTCCTCCCCACAATGGAGTGTCACTTATAATCAAAGATATCAGGCTCCTAAAACCTGATGTTTAGCATGTCAGAATGCAGAAAATTTGAAGGATTTTTTTCCCCTTCTTCAAAGCAAATTGAATATTGATTCATAATATTTAATATTTATTACAGAGAGTTTATAAACTCATAAAATAGTTTGTATGCAAAATACTTTGTATGAGTATGCACCTTATAGCTTTTACCAGTCTCAAAAAATTTTAATTGAAAGCTATTATTTGAAAATCATAATTGGAACTAACTGCTAAGAATTCTGAATTACAGACTATCTTTTGTGTTCAAGATCAGTGCTTAAAATTGTTCATTTTATTTTCTTTATTTTACCAACTTACAAATGTATCTGGACATAACTATTAGTCTTATAATTAAACGTCAGTAAGTTTTTCACGAGAGATTTAGTTACTCCATGTTTGTCATAGATAGAGTGATGTTAAGCATTTACCTTAAAAAATATGTCCAAGAATAAGGGAGGCAAAATTTTATTTAATTTTTTCCATTGGAGAACCTCTTTTGTGATTGGCTAATTATAAAATTAGATATACATCAAGATCAATTTAACTCCTCTGAAATTCAAATAGCATTTTTGATTTTGCTTTTTAATAGCTTTGTTGAGGTATTATTACATGCCATAAAATTCATTCATTTTAAGTGTACAATTTACTGATCTTAAATAAATTTGGAATTGTGCAACCATCACCACCATCCAACTTTAGTACATTTCCATCACCCCCAAAAGATCCTTTGCATCCATTTGCATCCACTCCCCAACCTAGTCTTACTTTTAACCCAAGGCATCCACAAATCTGCGTTCTAGCTCTAGAGATGTGCCTTTTCTGTATATTTTATGTGATGGAACATAGAGTATGTGGTCTTGAGTATTTTTGAGATGTATAATTTCACGGTGGGAATAATACTTGATTTTGTGTATTTCTTTTATTCAGACTTTTCTGTGCATAGAGTTTTCACACTGTCAGTATCACTCAGAGACAGTGATTTATCCTACTGCAGGAAGTTCGCTGAGTACTGTTGGCACTGGAATTTATCCCTGCTGTAACCAAAAGGTTCTTCGATTTGACCCCACTCAGCTTACAAAGGTAGATTTTGAAGGTTGCCGTTTTGTAATTGCAGTACTTATTAACACTTTGTATTTAAATATTTTCCTCTTTTATTGTTTTTAAAATGTAAATATACATTCATGTAGAAAAGATTTAACTACACAGGGAAGTGTAGTAAGAAGTAGAAATCTCATTTCATACCACTCCCTCATTCTACTTCTCTTCTTAAACTGTTCACAACTTCCCTTAAGACCTTGTTTTATACATTTTAGACACAAACTAAATGTTGTTTTTCACATTGGAAATAGAATCAGACTGTTCATCTTATTCTGTAATTTGCCTTTTTCACTTAACAGTGTACCTAGGTGATCATTCTGTATAATATTAACTGCCGTGTAGACTGTGTAGGGGTTAGGCTAGAGATAATGATTTGTAAGTCTTCTTGTAAATGAGTGATCATTGAAACCAACAGGTATAGGTGAACATAAAATGGGCCTGGGGGAGGGTGATACTGGCTTACGCTATCATTTTCATAAACCTCAGTCATCTCCCCATGTAATATTGTTCTTTGGGCTTTACTTCCATCACCAGTCACATACACACCTGGGTGTTGTTTTCGCTTTGGCTCCTTCTCTTCATTCTTTCTGGAGTTATTTTTCCACTTTTTTCCAGTAGCATATTGGGCACCGGCCAACCTGGGGAGTACATCTTCAGTGTCATGGCTTTTTGCCTTTTCATACTGTTCATGGGGTTCTCGAGGCAAGAATACTGAAGTGATTTGCCATTCCCTTTTCCAGTGGACCATGTTTTGTCAGAACTCTCCACCATGACCCGTCTGTCTTGGGTGGCCCTACATGGCACAGCTCATAGTTTCATTGAGTTAAGCAAGGCTGTGATCCATGCAGTTTGATTAGTTTTCTGTGATTGTGGTTTTCATTCTGTCTGCTATCTGACAGATAAAGATAAGAGGCTTGTGGAAGCTTTCTGATGGGAGAGACTGACTGTGGGAAACTAAGAAAAGCAGAAGATATTAAGAAGAGGTGACAAGAATACACAGAAGAACTATTAAAAACATCTTCATGACCCAGATAACCACGGTGGTGGTGTGATCACTCATCCAGAGCCAGACGTCCTAGAATGCGAAGTCAAGTGGGCCTTAGGAAGCTTCACTATGAACAAAGCTAGTGGAGGTAATGGAATTCCGGCTGAGCTATTTCAAATCCTAAAGGATGGTGCTATGAAAGGGCTGCACTCAATATGCCAACAAATTTGGAAAACTCAGCAGTGGCCACAGGACTGGAAAAGGTCCGTTTTCATGCCAAACCCAAAGAAAGGCAATGCCAAAGAATGTTCAAACTACCACACAATTGCACTCATCTCACACACTAGCAAAGTACTGCTAAAAATTCTCCAAGCCAGGCTTCAACAGTACATGAACCGTGAACTCCCAGATGTTCAAGCTGGATTTAGAAAAGGCAGAGGAACCAGAGATCAAATTGCCAACATCTGTTGGATCATCAAAAAAGCAAGAGAGTTCCAGAAAAACATCTACTTCTACTTTATTGATTATGCTAAAGCCTTTGACTGTGTGGATCATAACAAACTCTGGAAAATTCTTAAAGAGATGGGAATACCAGACCATCTGACCTGCCTCCTGAGAAATCTGTATGCAGGTCAAGAAGCAACAGTTAGAAGCGGACTTGGAACAACAGACTAGTGCCAAATTGGGAAAGGAGTACATCAAGGCTATATATGGTCACCCTGCTTATTTAATTTATATGCAGAGTACATCATGCGAAATGCCAGACTGGATGAAGCACAGGCTGGAATCAATATTTCTGGGAGAAATATCAATACCTCACATATGCAGATGACACCACCCTTATGGCAGAAAGGGAAGAACTAAAGAGCCTCTTGATGAAAGTGAAAGAGGAGAGTGAAAAAGCTGGCTTAAAACTCAACATTCAGAAAACTAAGATCATGGCATCCAGTCCCATCACTTCATGACAAATGGATAAACAGTGGAAACAGTGACAGAATTTATTTTGGGGGGCTCCAAAATCACTGCTGATGAATTTAAATGAAAAGACACATGCTCCTTGGAAGGAAAGCTATGACCAACCTACACAGCATATTAAAAAGCAAAGACATTACTTTGCCAACAAAGGTCTGTCTAGTCAAGGCTATAGTTTTTCCAGTGCATGTATGGATGTGAGATTTGGACTATAAAGAAAGCTGAGTGCCAAAGAATTGATGCTTTTGAATTGTGTTGAAGAAGACTCCCTTGGACTACAAGGAGATCCAGCCAGTCAATTCTGAAGGAAATCAGTCCTGACTGAATGTTCACTGAAAGGACTGATGCTGAAGCACAACCTCCAGTACTTTGGCCACTTGATGTGAAGAACTGACTCATTGGAAAAGACCCTGATGCTGGGAAAGATTGAAGGCAGGAGAAGAAGGGGATGACAGAGGATGAGATGGTTGGATGGCATCACCAACTCGATGTACATGAGTTGAGCAAGCTCCGGGAGTTGGTGATGGACAGGGATGCCTGGCACGCTACAGTCCATGGAGTCACAAAGAGTCGGACGCGACTGAGTGACTGAACTGAACTGAACAGTCATCTCTTATGAGTTATATTTAAGGAAAAGAAAACTGTGGCTTTTATCATTTTCTAAGACAATCCCCCTAAATAAAGGACTATGTACACAATTATTAAAATAAGTACTCACAATCTTTCCTTAAGATTAAAGGTTCTCAAAGAGAAATGGCAAAGGGAGGAAGGAGCTGGTGAATAATTTCCTCAGGAAGCTATAATATGACTCACTCCAGTGAAGACCCAAGGCCTGGATTATTAGCAATTTAATTAAACATTTTGGTAGTTTTCTTGGTTAGAATAAAGATTGCTTTTATGAAGGTTATATTTATAGCCACTGATTTAAGGTCCAAGACTACAGATTGACTAGTTTTGCCTTTTTTTTTTTTTTTTTTTAACCTTTACTGTATTCATAAACATGCTGGATCAAACAGTGTTTTTTTCCTTTCTGCTGCTGTTGCTGCTAAGTCACTTCAGTCGTGTCTGACTCTGTGCAATCCCATAGATGGCAGCCCACCAGGCTCCCCCATCCCTGGGATTCTCCAGGCAAGAACACTGGAGTGTGCTGCCATTTCCTTCTCCAATGCATGAAAGTGAAAAGTGAAAGTGAAGTCGCTCAGTCGTGTCCGACTCTGAGACCCGATGGACTGCAGCCTTCCAGGCTCCTCCATCCATGGGATTTTCCAGGCAAGAATACTGGAGTAGGGTGCCATCGCCTTCTCCGTTCCTTTCTACATATTTTGATTTTTATTTCACACATATATCTCTATAGTCTGGCATATTGGGCTCTGACGGGTTGAAAATTTTGACTTAGCAATTCTGTAATTTTAAGAACCATCAGAAACTTTTTCTATTTATTTGATCACAAAAATGTATTAAATTATGAATTTCCTCAGAAGACTTGTATACTATCATTAAAGATTTATTTACTATTTATTGCACTTCTAATGTACAGAAAGACTTTATTAAACCACCGGTGTGATTTCCTATACACGTCAGTGCCCCCAAAAGATTACTTAGTAATTATTTTTCCCATCATTTAGAACATTGGTTCTCAAACTTTTGCTCTCAAGATCTCTAAAAAAATCTTAAAAGCTGAGATTCCTAGAGAGCTTTGTTTCTGTGGGTTATATCTATCACTATTTACCATTGGAAATTAAAACAGAAAAAGTTAATTTTAATTAATTGAAAAAGAATAATAAGCTCATTACATGTTAGCATATTTTTATGAAAAATAACTATATTTTCCAAAGCAAAAAAATAAGTGAAAATAACACTGTTTGACATTTTTTATAACTCTCTTCAATGTCTGAATTAAGAGAAAACAGCTAGATTCTCAGATCTGTTTCCACATTGAGTTTGTGGGTAGTCTTTCTTAAAGGCTAGTTGCAATGGGAATCAAAATCAAGGAACTTTTCCTATTCTGCTCTCTCAAAATCCACTGATGTGGAACTTTGCTGGACATCTGGTGGTTAAGAATCCGCCTTTCAATGCAAGTGACAGAGGTTTGATCCCTGGTCAAGGAACTAAGATCCATTATGCCACAGGTCATCTGAGCCTGTGTGTCTCAGCTAGAGAACTCTCACACTCTAAAACCTGTGCTCCACAACTGGAGAAACCCCCATATGGGGTGTTTCCACACACTGCTATGAAAACCCAGCACAGCCAAAATAAATAAATAAATGTTCCCCAATCTGACCTATGATCCATGTGATCTCAATAAACATCCTAACAGGTTTTTTTAATCAGGAATGTTGCTAAGCTGATTCTAAAATATTTATGGAAATACAAAAGGCCAAGAACAGGTAAGAGACTCTCAAAGAACGCATAGGTAGAAGTACGGGGTTGGCCAAAATGACTTAGCAGGTTTTTCCATAACAGCTTAGGGATCTGAAAGAACTTTTTGGCCAACCCAATATCAAAATTTATTGTAAGTCTTGGTGATTATGACAGGGTGACATTGATGAAGATTAAACAGATGGACCAATACAAGAGAATGAAATACACTTGAACTTTGGACAACACTGATTTGAACTACGTGGGTCCACTTAAACCTGGATTTTTAAAAATAAATACATACTGTACTATATATATAATATGCAATTGGTTAAATCCATGGATTTTTGTACATATGGGACTCCTAGAGCCGTTTCCCCAGAGATACTGGGGAATTCTGTACTCGAAGCTACCTGGATACTTGACTGTGAGAGAGGTGACATTACAGAGCAGTGGGCACAGGATAGACTTCCCAGGAAGAGGCACTGGGACATTGGGACATCAAAATGGGGAAAAAATGGTCCAAACCAATCCCCTAAAAGTCTGTATGTGGAACTTACCTGGTAGTCCAGTGGTTGAGAATCCACCTGCCAAAGCCAGTGACACAGGTTCAATCCCTGGTTGATCCCTGGTCTGGGAATATGCCACATGCCACCGGGCAGCTAAGCCCATGTGCCACAACTACTGAACCTGTGCCCTAGAGTCCATGTTCTGCAACTAGAGAAGCCACCTTAATCAGAAGCCCACGCACCGCAGCTAGAGAGTAGTTCCTGCTTGCTGCGGCTAGAGGAAGCCCACTCACAGCCATGAAGACCCAGTGCAGCCTTAAGTAAATAAATAAATATTTTTAAAAAGCCTATATATGAGGCAAAGCTGATAAAGCTATTAAAAGATAATGCCACAAAGGAAGAAATTTTAAATTCAAGTACATTAGCTACATTAAATAACAAACTGAGGAGACAAGCTCACAGGTGGGACCAGATATTAGCATCATGTAGCTGTAAAAGGCTCATATTAAGATTTTTTAAAACTTGTACAAATTAATAGAAAAAGACAATAAGAACTTCACACAAGGAAGTTCCTCATTGTCCACTAAACATTGAAAGGATCTCAATCTCATTTTTAATTGGGGAAATGCAGATTAAAACCACAGTCAAATACCACTACATGCTCACCAGAATAACTACAATTACCAAGTGTTACCAAGAACGTAGAGTAATGAGCACTTTCATACACTGCTGTTAGTTATTTAATTTGGTGCACATGAGCACTTGTGTATCAGGAAACATGTTGAAGAATGTTCATAATACTACTACTAAGGATAGTTCCAAGCTGGAAACAAGCTACCCACCAACTATGGAATAGATAAGCAAATGATAATTATTCATATAGAGAAATACTGTGCATATATTCATAGTTACATGCAGTAACATGGTTGAATCACAAAAACATAGCATTAAAACAAATGAGACAAAACTAAACTGTAGTGTTTAGAGATGTATCCTTAAGTGGTAAAAGGATAAAAGTAAGGAAGGAAGTACCAAAAAACTTGAGATAGAGGTTATCCTTTGAGAAATAGGAGGTGATTTTGGTTGGGAATGGCCCTGTGGGAATCCTGGAGTATTGGCAGTATTCTGTTTTTTAGTGTGGATTGTGTTAAATGGATATTAGTTAAGGTATGCATTTATGTTTCATGCTTTTTTCTGTATAAGTAATATTTTTTCTTAAGAAAAAGTTTTAACTCATTCATGGGATGGTGTGACAGAGCAAAAAGGAACAGAAACCATCATCTTTAAAGGAATGTTTCTATAATGAACCAGCCTCTCAGATTTAGTCTTTTACACAACAGGGTTGTAAAGTAAAGGACCATATGGTTACTCTTCGTGATCAAGGTGAAGGTGAAGATTTGCTGTCCTGTCCAACTGCCAAAATACTGGATGATCTGCACAAACACAAAGATGTCATCCTTGTGCCTTTTGCTAGAGACACAATCAGGTGAGGTGAGGGAAACCCTGTACTGTAGCTTTATTCATTCAGTGGTTCCCATCCTAGAATCTTCTACCCCTAGTGCTTTCCCAAATCAGTAATGGGTAGTCCTTAAGTAGTTTGTGTTATTTCAGAAAGCCTAATTGAAATTGTGTTAGCTTACAATAAGAGCAAGCATGTGTTTATTTGATAGGGGGGAAAAAAAACTCAAAATATTGGAAGTCCAAGGGGAAGAGAAACTAATAATAGGAGTTCCTGGTGACTGAAAAGATGAAGCCCACAATCCAGTTTTTGAGGGTTTTAAAAAATGTTCCTAAGTTACTTGAGACCATCTTAGCTTGACTGATTGAACTAGAAAAAAATTGATGGTTGCAACAAGTTATCTTTGCATAGATTTGAACTTCTTAGATTTAGTAATTAATGCAGTCACTTCCATCATTCTGCAGTTGCAGTGGACTATCAGGTTGGGGGTAGGAGGACCCTCTAACAAAAGTTGTTCTCAAAGTAGTATCCACTATTGTAGCCTATTTTACCACCTGGCAGGTATGATGCTTGAGTGTAAGTGGTGGTCCCGCCATATGGGGTGACTTCTGCTGGGGGAATCACGAGATGCATTAAGAAATGTAAATGTTGAATGGCACACCTTGTACTTAAAAACTATATTTCTGAAGAACAGTTTATAGAACATTTGCAGTTAAAGCAGTATTGTTTGCATTTAAATTCTTAAGAAATTGGGGCATTCCCTGGTTGTCCAATGGTTAGGACTCTGTGTTTTCATTACTGGGTACGATGCAGGCAAAAAAAAGAAAGAGCTTAAAAATTAGACACTTCTTCCTAAAATGTCTTTTTCTTTAAAGTGATTCTAGTGGTCTCTGTGATGAAAAGGGTCTAGACTGTGATGTTTTACTGGAGCCAAATACACCATGGGGCCCCAAGAGTGGGGAGCTTAATGCTGTAAGTAGCTTGTTTCATTTATTCTTTCTTTCTTTTTTTTTTTTTTAATTTTATTTTTAAACTTTACATAACTGTATTAGATTTGCCAAAATATCAAAATGAATCCGCCACAGGTATACATGTGTTCCCCATCCTGAACCCTCCTCCCTCCTCCCTCCCCATTCCATCCCTCTGGGTCGTCCCAGTGCACCAGCCCCAAGCATCCAGTATCGTGCATCGAACCTGGACTGGCAACTCATTTCATACATGATATTTTACATGTTTCAATGCCATTCTCCCAAATCTTCCCACCCTCTCCCTCTCCCACAGAGTCCATAAGACTGTTCTATACATCAGTGTCTCTTTTGCTGTCTCGTACACAGGGTTATTGTTACCATCTTTCTAAATTCCATATATATGTGTTAGTATACTGTATTGGTGTTTTTCTTTCTGGCTTACTTCACTCTGTGTAATGGGCTCCAGTTTCATCCACCTCATTAGAACTGATTCAAATGTATTCTTTTTAATGGCTGAATAATACTCCATTGTGTATATGTACCACAGCTTTCTTATCCATTCATCTGCTGATGGACATCTAGGTTGCTTCCATGTCCTGGCTATTATAAACAGTGCTGCGATGAACATTGGGGTACTCATGTCTCTTTCCCTTCTGGTTTTCTCAGTGTGTATGCCCAGCAGTGGGATTGCTGGATCATAAGGCAGTTCTATTTCCAGTTTTTTAAGGAATCTCCACACTGTTCTCCATAGTGGCTGTACTAGTTTGCATTCCCACCAACAGTGTAAGAGGGTTCTCTTTTCTCCACACCCTCTCCAGCATTTATTACCATTTATTCTTTCTTTATAAAAACAACAGATGATATTTAATCTTTGACAGAAATATGATCAGTTTAAATTAATACTGCAATTTTCATTAATAGACATTTACTGACTATCATAACAAAGTGTTATGCTGAATTAACAGGACTATAAGGCTGATATTTTCCTTGCCCTCAAAGAATTAATAATCAAAATTTGGGGAAAAATATAGTCTTCAGGGTTTATTATGGACAAATAGTGATTTGCAGAATAAAGATCATATGAATGGGGTATTTCATCCCCTCTTAGTCCTATAAACTTTTTTGGTGTAAAATTCTCTTTTTTTAAATTGTATTCAGTAATGCATTTAGTTTTTCCAAGGTTTCAAAACTGAGATGTTTTTAAGGTGATTGGAAAGCTTTGATGCATTTGATTCCTGTGACTAACAGCCAGGGAGTCCCTCTTTGCCTGAGAACGTCCTGTCTTTGTGTTAGTTGAAGTAGCATTTACCTAAGAAAGTGAAATATTCCATGTAAAATGTTCTGTAAGCTTCAGATCACTATTAGTGTTTAATTATTGACATTTATTTATAAATTGTATATAAAATAGCAAATTAAATTTCTTGAATATCCATATATATATGGCTCCTTAATTTAATATAAAATATAAACATTAAAAAGTGAAATAATTCACAAAACAACATTATGTTATCTCTGTATGTGATTTATTTGTCCTGTAGAAATTACACTAGGAAATGTTGATTTTTTTTTAATTTTTTTTGTAGACATACACATCTTTCTCTATGCAGGGAATATAAAAAATTGTACTATATCATTTTTAGATGAGCTATTTCACACTAGAAGGGAGCCATACTTGTAACTTTCTCTAACTCTTCTATGATATCCACATGAAAATAAGGAGCTGCAATCTTAAGTATTAATCTCTTATTTGGCTTTTTTTATAGTTCTTATCGCTGAAAAACTGGACTCTGCAGCTGGTAAGTGAGCAACTATATTTCACTTTCATAAATCTTTTTCCCTACATCAAAGTTTAGTTTAATAGAATCTTATAAGTATCTTATTTTATAGTGAAGCGAGTAAAGTAAAAGTCGCTCAGTCATGTCTGACTCTTTGTGACCCCATGGACTATACAGTCCATGGAATTCTCTAGGCCAGAATACTGGAGAGGATAGTCTTTCCTTTCTCCAGGGGATCTTCCCCACCCAGGGATCAAATCCAGGTCTCCTGCATTGCAGGCAGATTCTTTACCAACTGAGCTATTGTAGAAAACCCTTATTTTATAGGTGTTAGTTAAATGTATGGCATCCTTTTCAGCATCTATAATTTTACATTTACTAAAAATATTGTTGGCTTCCCTCATTGCTCAGTTGGTAAAGAATACACCTGCAATGCAGGAGACCCCAGTTTGATTCCTGGGTTGGGAAGATATGCTGGAGAAGGGATAGGTTACCCACTCCAGTATTTTTGGGCTTCCCTTGTGGCTTAGCTGGTAAAGAATCCGCCTGCAGGGCGGGAGATCTGGGTTCGATCTCTGGGTTGGGAAGATCCCCTGGAGAAGGGAAAGGCTACCCACTCCAGTATTCTGGCCTGGATAATTCCATGGACTTGTAAAACAGACATATACTCCATTATCTGGCTGCATAACCCATAAGTTTTCTTAAAGGACTTTTTTGAAAAGTCACTTGGAAGTCACATTTAGAATATTGAACAAAACAACAAATCAGTTAAGTTCCATTTATTTGGATGGTTGATTGACTTACTGTTTTTTCTTGCCTGTTTGCCATTACTATGCCATCTGCCACCAGTATTCATAAGAATGGAATAGACATTGGTATCAGTGATAACAGACAGGAGGGTGGCTGGATGCACGAAACTGATGTGGATATGTTTAATCCAAGACCCCATTCACCCAGAGAATGTGCACGTGTACTTATTTGTTGTTTAGTTGCTAAGTCATGTCTGACTCTTTTTCAGCCTCATGGACTGTAGCCCACCAGGCTCCTCTGTCCATGGGATTTCCCAGGCAAGAATACTGGAGTGGGTTGCCATTTCTCTCCCCATTGCTTGTTTATGAGACTACATTAATACTGACAATTATTGTATTTTAACTTAATTTTAATAATCAAGGAAAATATTTTCAGTTGAGAAATAGGGTTGCAGTTCAGCAGATACTAAGTACCTATAATATGCCCATCACTCTGCTAGAATCTATGAAAACAGTAAATTTTCTAAATATTTCTTAGAATGTTATCCTGTCTTAAATGTAGAAATTCTTAGATCCATTTCCCAAATGTTGTGCTAGGCAGTGGTCATTTTATCAGCTTTTGTTTGGCTCATTCATCCAGAATAAGTAGATAAATGTGTTTGGAAGAATTCATTGGTGATGCGATAAGATAAAATTTTAATATGGTATGTTTTGTTTTTTATTTTAGAAACAACAGTCATTATTTTCCGAAGAAGAAGAATATACCACTGGGTCCGAGGTCACTGAAGATGAAGTTGGAGATGAAGAAGAAGTATCCAAGAAACAAAGTATGGATTTCTAAGTTGAAACTCATCTCACTTTTATAAGGAGGCTATATCCTGAAGGATTTAACGCAAGGGATGAGGAAGGGGCTTTATAAGTCTACATGCTAGGTTACAATGTGGAAAAAATAATAGAGGCTTCATCAAGATTCTCTAACCCTGACACTAACACAGAACACTTATAAAGTTATTTTTAAAAAGTGTGGTATACTAAGAAATAATCCTCCCCGAGTTTTCATTTCAGGTATAACTTAATGGGTTTCTCAAAATGTGTGACTACATCAGTATACCTGAGATGATTGAAATGCCACTCAAATGAAGCATTAGATAATAGTCATCAAAGTATGATTTTTTTTAACAATTAAAAAAACATTATTTTATACAACTGTAAAATGAACTTGTATCAAAATTTTTTTACTCATTAGAGTTAAAATGAGAGAACCAGCAGAGAAAAGTTAGGGTTAGGGTTAGGCATTTGACGACTCAGGTATTTATAGACATTTGAAAAAAGAATGTTAAAAAAAAGATTGCAAATTAGATACAAAACTGATTAATGTTCTACAGGGTAGCAAATCCATAATCTTTGGGGTTATCTTTCCTATTAGAAATAATTTGCATTTCTTTTTTTAAAAATAAATTTATTTTAATTGGAGGTTAATTACTTTACAATATTGTATTGGTTTTGCCATACATCACCATGAATCCACCATGGCTGTACATGTGTTCCCCATCCCAAACCCCCCTCCCACTTCCCTCCCCGTACCATCCCTCTGGGTCGTCCCAGTGCACCAGCCCCAACCAGTATCATGCATCGAACTTGGACTGGCAATTCGTTTCATATATGATATTATACATGTTTCAACGCCATTCTCCCAAATCATCCCACCCTCTCCCTCTCCCACAGAGTCCAAAAGACTGTTCTATACATCTGTGTCTCTTTTGCTGTCTCGCATACAGGGTTATCATTACCATCTTTCTAAATTCCATATATATGTGTTAGTATACTGTATTGGTGTTTTTCTTTCTGGCTTACTTCACTCTGTATAATAGGCTCCAGTTTCATCCACCTCATTAGAACTGATTCAAATGTATTCTTCTTAATGGCTGAGTAATACTCCATTGTGTATATGTACCACAGCTTTCTTATCCATTCATCTGCTGATGGACATCTAGGTTGCTTCCATGTCCTGGCTATTATAAACAGTGCTGCGATGAACATTGGGGTATACGTGTCTCTTTCAATTCTGATTTCCTCGGTGTGTTTGCCCAGCAGCGGGATTGCTGGGTCGTATAGCAGTTCTATTTCCAGTTTTTTAAGGAATCTCCATACTGTTCTCCATAGTGGCTGTACTAGTTTGCATTCCCACCAACAGTGTAAGAGGCTTCCCTTTTCTCCACACCCTCTCCAGCATTTATTGCTTGTAGACTTTTGGATTGCAGCCATTCTGACTGGCATGAAATGGTACCTCATTGTGGTTTTGATTTGCATTTCTCTGATAATGAGTGATGCTGAGCATCTTTTCATGTGTTTGTTAGCCATCTGTATGTCTTCTTTGGAGAAATGTCTGTTTAATTCTTTGGCCCACTTTTTGATTGGGTCGTTTATTTTTCTGGAATTGAGCTGCAGGAGTTGCTTGTATATTTTTGAGATTAGTTGTTTGTCACTTGCTTCATTTGCTATTATTTTCTCCCATTCTGAAGGCTGTCTTTTGTTGTGCAGAAGCTTTTAAGTTTAATTAGGTCCCATTTGTTTATTTTTGCTTTTATTTCCAATATTCTGGGAGGTGGGTCATAGAGGATCCTGCTGTGATTTATGTCGGAGAGTGTTTTGCCTATGTTCTCCTCTAGGAGTTTTATAGTTAGACATAAAAATTTGCATGGTAACATGAAACTTCACAGCATCTAGGCTTTAATCAATAGACATTTTTCTCTTTATATATTACTATATTTCACTTGCTTATATGTACTTTATTAAAGATTTTTTATTAGTACTTGTGAGGGATATTTGCCTGTAGTTTTTTTATGATGTCATCTTTAAATTCTGTTATCAGGTTAATACTGACCTCATAAAATCAGTTGAAAAATGTTCACTACCTTTTTCTGAAAGAATCTGTGTAGTATTTGTATTCTTTGGCCCTAAAATGTATGATAAAATTTAGCAGTGAAGTCATTTGGGCCTGGAGTTTTCTTTATATGAAGGTTTTTAACTATGAATTCAGTGTCTTTTATTAATATAGTGCTATTCAAGTTTTCTATTTCTTCTTCAATCTGTTTTGACTTCTTTCAAGGAATATGTCCATTTTATCCAAATTGTCATTGTCAGATTTATTAGCATGAGGTTGCTCATAGTATTTTCTTATCCTTTTCTATCTGAAGGATCTCTGGTGATATCCCTTTTTCATTCCTGGTATTGTTAATTTGTGTTTTATATTCCTTTTTTCTTAATAAGTTTAGCTACAGGTTTATTAGTTTTATTGATCTTTTCCAGGAACCAGCTTTTGATTTCATAGACTTTCTCTGTAGTTTGCCCATTTTATATTTCATTGATTTTCAGCCTTATATTTACTGTTTCGTTCCTTGAACTTACTTTGGACTTAATTTCCTCTTTTTTCTAGCTTCTTAACGTGGAAACTTAAATCACTGATTTTTTTACTTTATTTTCTAGTATAAGCATTTAAAACTATAAGACTCACTCTAAACACTGCTTTTTAACTATTTCTCATAGATTTTGGTATATCTTGTTTTCATTTATATTTAGTACAAAATATTTTCTAATTTCCCTCATGATTTTGTCTTTGACCCATGTATTGCTCAGTAATGTGTTTAATTTCCAAATATTTTCAGATTTTCTGAATACTTTTCAGTTGTAGATTTCTCATATAATTGCATTGTGATTTAAAAATGTACTCTCTGTGTTTTCATCTTGTAAGTTTTATTGACACATGTTCCAGAAGTGCATGAAAACTGTGTGAATTCTGCTGTTTTTGGTGGAATAGTCTGTAAATGTAGAGTGAAGTTGGTTTGATTTTCTAGTGCTCATTTTCTGACTACTTGTTCTATCAATTAGTAAGAGATTAGCATTGAAATCTCAAGCTATCATGTTAATTTATGTATTTTTCCTTTCAAGGCTGTCAGCTTTTGCTTTATGTATGGGTTAGAGCTTTGTAACTGGGCACATACACAATTATAGTGTATTGACTCTTTTATCATGATATAGTTTCCCAGGTGGCACAGTGGTAAAGAATCTGCCTGCCAATGCAGGAGACTCCAGAGACATGGGTTCAATCCCTGATTTGGGATGATCCCCTGGAGTAGGAAATGGCAACTGACTCCAGTATTCTTGACTGGAAAATTCCATAGAGAGAGGAGCCTGATGGACTACTGTCCATGGGGTCTCAAAGAGTCAAGACATGCCTGAGCAGCAGGCATGGCATGGCATAATGTGTGTTTGAGCTTTGTAACTAGGCATATATACATTTATAGTGTACTGACTATTTTATCATGATGGAGCCTTCTTTATTTATAGTAGAACTACTTATCTTAAAGTCTGTTTTGTTTAATTTTAACATAATCACTCTAGATTTGTTTTGTTTACCATTTGAATGACATATCTTTCTCCTATCCTTTTATTTTCAACATTCGGAGTTTTTAATTTGAAGTATGTATCTTGTAGATAGCATATTGTTGGGAATTGCTTTCTTGTCCAGTTTGACAATCTCTGCATTTTGATTGGACCATTTATTTTATTTATATTTAATGTGTTTATTGATATGGTTGTGTTAGGTTTGCCATTTTGCTATTCATTTTCTAATTGGCTCAAATGTTTTGTTTCTCTGTTTCTCCTTTACTGCTTTTTTTTGTGCTAAGAAAATTTTAGTATATTATTTAAATTATTAGCTTTTTAGTTATATTTCTTTGCATTTGATTGTTCTAAAGATTTCAACATGCCTTTTTAATCTATCACAGTCTACTTAAAGGTAATATGAATTACTCCAGGTAAAATATTAACATAAGAACCTTTAGAGAAGGGAACAAAGAAAAATATATACCTTTAGTCCTTTATATTTACCAACATGTTTATCATTTGTGTCTATATCTTTGTTACCATCTGATGTTATTTTCTTTCATTCATTCATTCATTCATGAGTGAAAGTCTCTCAGTGTGTCCGACTCTTTGCGACCCCATGGATTAACCAACTGAGCATGAAGGACTTCTTATTTGCTGTAGTGCAAGTATACTGCAAGTGTACTAGTGAATTCTCTTGTTTTTATTCACCTGAAAATGTCTTTATTTTGCTTTTGTTTTTGAAGTACAGTTTTCTCAATTTATAATTCTTGATTAACAACTTTTTTCTTTTAGCACTTCTTTTTAAATTTGGAGGATAATTGCTTTGTAATGTTGTATTGGTTTCTGTCATACAACAGCACTAATCAGCCATAACTGTATAACTATATATCTATATATTGCCTTCTTCAGCACTTTAAATATGTCATTTCAATGTCTTCTGCCCTCCATTGTTTCTGAGAAGTTAGTCCTTGTGATAAAAATTTTCCCCTGTTATGTATGTAATGTATACTTTTAATCTCGCTGCTTTCAAGATTTATCTTTTTATTTTTGACTTTTAGAAGCTTGACTACGGTATGCCTAGATGTGATTTTCTATGTGTTTATTTTATTTGGGACTTGTTGAACTTTTTGAATCTATAAATTGTTATCTTACCATCATTATTTCTTTAAGTATTTTTTGTGCCCTTTTCTCACATTTGTTTTCTGGGTCTCCAATATACCTGTGGCCTTTTGATATTGTCTCTGAGGCTCTGGGTCCTTTCTTCAGTCATCTCTCCCCCCGATTGGATAATTTCTAATCCTTGACTTCACATTCACTGGTTCATTTTTCTGCCATTTCAGATTTTCTTTTGAGCCTATCTGGTACATTTTTTAACTTTTTCATTTCAGTTACACCTTTCAGCTCTAGAATTTCCCCCCTGGTTCTTCTTTTATATTTTCTGTTTATGTGTTGAGAGTCTCTCTACCATTTTTCCTTTGTAACAGTTGCTTTGAAATTATTGTCTCTCAAGTCCAACATGCTGGCCTTCTCAATCCGTTTCTATCAACTGTTTCTTCTGAGTGGATCATACTTATCATTTTCTTTATCTCATGACTTCGGGGTGAAAATTAAATTCTGTAGGCTCCAGTTCAGTTCAGTTCAGTCGCTCAGTCGTGTCCGACTCTGCAACCCCATGAATTAAGGCACGCCAGGCCTCCCTGTCCATCACCAACTCACGGAGTTCACTCAGACTCACGTCCATCGAGTCAGTGATGCCATCCAGCCATCTCATCCTCTGTCATCCCCTTCTCCTCCTGCCCCCAATCCCTCCCAGCATCAGAATCTTCCAATGAGTCAACTCTTCACATGAGGTGGCCAAAGTACTGGAGTTTCAGCTTTAGCATCATTCCTTCCAAAGAAATCCCAGAGCTGATCTCCTTCATAATGGACTGGTTGGATCTCCTTGCAGTCCAAGGGACTCTCAAGAGTCTTCTCCAACACTACAGTTTAAAGGCATCAATTCTTCGGTGCTCAGCTTTCTTCACAGTCCAACTCTCACATCCATACATGACCACTGGAAAAACCATAGCCTTGACTAGATGGACCTTTGTTGGCAAAGTAATGTCTCTGCTTTTGAGTATGCTATCTAGGTTGGTCATCTTTGTGCAACTCTGAAACCTTTTATTCTCCTAAGAATTGTTGGGATTTTTGTTCTCATAAGCAGTTAACCTGCCTAAGCCACACTGCAAAATGTGTCTCCCTGCTGGTGTCTCTGCACAGGTTTTTTTGCCTGCTAAGTGCTGCTGCTTTTGCCTATCCCCCACCTCAAAGGCCATACCAGCCTGTGTAGTTTAGTGAGCTTCTTCTGGTACTATGTCTTGGTTTCTCATGAAGTTCAGGTGGAGGAAAGAAATCTGCTTTGGGTTCCTTCATGGTTGCCAAAACTGTTGACTGAAAAAATATATTCACATTCTGAAAGTAGAGAGCTATTTTATATGGTGGGAATGTTTAAGACACTGAGCCCAGGACACAGCATCTCAGTAGCTCTGAGAAAACTGCTACATGGAGGCAGGGGGACATTAGGCTATATACAAGTTTGCAACAAATAGAGCAGGCAGTCTGAACATCAAGATCAGGTATCAAGTGAAGGAATTTAGCATTCTGTGTATGGGAAGATGCAAGCCTCTGGGCTCACTAAGTTTATTCCTTTCATGTGCACCTCAGCTATCTGGGGCCAGTCCTGTTCCTTGTTCACCTTGCTTCTTGCATTCCCCCAGCTCCTCAGCAGTCACCATGGAGGGTGGCAGCATCTGCAGGATGACAGTTTGGGGAGTTTAGTGGTCAGCCAAGGAAAGAATTTATTGGGGGCTCAGCTGCTTGGTGGTTTCTTGCTTTGGGGTTCCCCTAGATTCCTACTTGTTTTTCCAGTCCCAGGTCTGACCTGTGATAATTCAAGCCAGCAAGACTCTCAGAAGCTCAAGCTAAAGACAGTTTGGGGAAGTATTCAAAGGCACAGGAAATGTGCCTCCTCTCACAGAGAGCAGTTCTGTCTTCCAGTGATCAACACCCCACCCTAGTTTCTGCTTGCCTTTTTAGCTGAGCTTCCTAGGGTCTCCCATGTACTTGCATAGTTTAACATTCAGCTCAGAATTAGTTCATGTTCATGTTTTAGGCCTCAGATCTCTTTCTTATTTCCAAAATTTCCCCTTTGAATACCTAGCTTCTCTGTTGCTTTGAACTCTATCATTTTCTCCCTGCAACTCAAGGTTATAATTTTCCTCCCTGAGCTGGGGACGGGGAAAGTGCCCTCAGATAAGAAAGCTTTTTTCACCTGTAAACAGTGAACTTTCTCTCTTCCTTTGATTATTCTCCAGTACCTGCAGATGATTGTTCATACTATTTTTGTTCTGTTTTTATCATTATTTGCGGGGGAGGAATTTTCCACCCTTTCACACTGCTGTTATCATGTAGCCCACCCTGTCACGGCTTTTAGCAATATAACACTTGTTAATCTCCCACATTAACAGAGACACACATGTCAGGGGCCCAGGGCCAGCAAAAAAATAAATCTATCAGGATTCTAGATGTTGTTTTGTCTTTATTCTGTTATCTTCAAGATTGTCTTCTATGTAGCACATTTTACAGGTTTTTCCTTTATGGTAGTGATGAAGTTTCTTTTTTAAGATAGAGCAAAAACTGTAAAGATGGTGTGCAAATAATTGATAATTGGGAAACAGCAATCTAATGTATCATTATCAAACTTCCAACCTTGTTTTTAGAGAAATACTTCTTTCTCCTCCCTCTTTTTTGGCCTGTCTCCTTTCTCCACTAAACTGTCAGCCAAGAGTAAGGTCTGAATGTTCATAGCAGGAATGCCCTCGTTTTGAATACAGTTTATCCCAGATCTGCTTCTTCCTAGGATCATTTATGGTCTACCTCCATTTTTACCCTTATAGCCCAAACTCCTGTGTGAACAAAGGCATTTTAAAGATTGTGTGTGTGACCTCTTCTTTCCTCCCCTTCTCAATTTGTGATTTTTTGGGTTACAGCTATTTTTTATATTGAAAAATTTGGAATTAGGAGATGACTCCACTGTCACATTAGATTCAGGGAAATATGTGTAATTTCCCCAACATTTTTCTACATTTAATTTCATTGGGACTTGGAATTCATTGCCCTCATTTTTTTGCCTAAGATTTTCACCAAGTAGAAAGAAGAAAAGTAAATGAACCTCTATAAAGCACTTTTAGTTTTATTTCTCCATATATTTACTTTTTATCCAAAGGTAATTTCTTAGTTTTTAGAAACAGTGTTTTATTTTTTCAGTGATTTTATTCTTTGGATGTGACAAGTGCATGGACTGATAACACTAATGTTCTATCATCAGGGAAAAAGGAGAAACCAAAGAAGTTCACTAAACAACCAAAAAAGCAGATGTCTTCACCCTGTGGTCAGAAGAAAGAAAAGGCACTGGAGAAGGTAACTATAAATTATCTATTACTATTCTAAAGTTTGTATTAAGAAATAAGCAGATACATCCAGGAAAAATCCGAAAAAGAAGAGCTACGAGTACCACAGTGGAATGCTAGCAGTGTAGAAATGAGTGAAGAATCTCTGTGAAGACTGAGATTAAAGATCTCTAAGGTATATTGACACATGAAGAAAGGAAAGTGAAGTATAAGAAAGATAAATTAGCAGTTTTGGATTAGCATATACAAACTACAATGTATAAAATAGACAACAAGATCCTACAGCACAGGGGACTATATTCAAAGTCTTATAATAAACTACAATGAAAAAGAATGTGAAAAAGAATATATATAAGTATATATATAATAGGCTTCCCTGGTAGCTCAGACAGTAAAGAATCTACCTGCAGTGTGGGAAACCCAGGTTTGATCTCTATGTTGGGAAGATTCCCTAGAGAAGGGAATGGCTATCCACTCCAGAGTATATGCTGAATCACTTTATACCAGAAACTAACACACCATTGCAAATTAACTATACTTTAAGAGAAGAAGAAAAAAGGAAAAGTGCAGAGCGGTATGTATAGTGGTATATTATGCTACCATTTATGTAGACTAGATAAAGGAATATATATGAATTTCCTTATATATCCATAAAATAGCTATAGAAAGCTATATCAGAAATTGATAAAATTGGTTGCCTCTAAGGAAGGGAATTGGATATCTAGGGGGAAGGACAGAAACTTTTTTACTTTGTCCTATTTATACTTCTTGAATTTTGAACCAGTATTACTTATTCAAAAAATAAAACAATTTTTAGAATTGATTATATTTTATGACCTTTTAAAATTATTCTTATTTCCTCATGCCTTCAAAGGAAGGAGTAAAAAGCCAGGTAGGAATAAGAAAACAGTATAACTACTGTTGGCTAAAAGAGGAACTGTGGATTCTAAAAATGTGTGAAAAACTGGGGCGGAGACACATTCCACACAGTGTATGTTGGATGAATTGCACATTCATCTCCATGTTAAGGACCACAGGCACAGAATGAGTGAATTCTAAAAGACTGCATTAGAGGTGTGGGGCTTCCAGGTCAGATAAAACAGGTTCAAATTCTAGGCCTCTTTCCCTTTGGATAAGTTTCTTAACTCCTCTGAAACTATTTTAATATAGAGATAATAATCGCATCTATCTCACATGTTTGTTGCAGGGCTTCAATGAAACAATGCTTGTAATGCTCTTGGTACAGTATCTTGTACCCAATAAATGTAAACTCTTTTTTGTTATTACCTATAATGCTAATCAGTAAATATGTTCTAATTGGGCCTCAATGTTGTCTACTTTTTTTTAGTCAACTTCTAGAGATGTGTCTCCTTTCATGTGAGTATTACTCCTTAATCCAGTCAGATGTTCACTCTAAAAACATCAATGCTGATTTTTGTTTAATTTTTTTAATAGTGTGAGTATGCAGAAGAATAAGTGGGATGCCACAAGATCCTTGAGATTCAACCAAGATGCTCAAAGAGAAGATGGTAAGTAGTAGTATTTGGGTAATGTATAAATTGGATATAAATAGCAATGATAGGAGTCTTTTATAAAGTATGCTGAATAGCTTTAAAGGTTCCAACTGAAATAAGGCCCAAAATTAGCACATTTCCTTAGGCATCAACCAGAGTTTCATTACTAGACAACCCCAGTAGATAACGTGTGGTTTCATGCATCCGTCATTCTGAGGTCTCTCAGACTGACTTTCATCCACTGCTTCCACTTTAAAGAAGGCTGAATAATTAAACATCTTCATAAAAAGTAAGATTTATTAATTTTTACATTTCAGATCAGCGGCGGATGTCTGAAATTACTGGGCACCTAATAAAGATGAGATTGGGTGATCTGGATCGAGTCAGGTCAAAGGAAGCAAAAGAAGTAAGAATTACATACTCATGTATGGTGCTTGCTTAGTACTCTTTCCTACTTTATTTTCATCACAAGTATAAAGATGCTTTATGATTTTAAAAGAGTAAATTTTTAATATATTTTTATATTCTGTACCAGTTAGCCAGTTCATTCACATTTAAGTTTTTTACCGCCTCGTATGGTCCATACTGTGTAACACACATAGTAAAGTACACTGTCCCTGAAAGTATAGTGTCCAAGAACAGATTAGCTTCATCGTGGAAGGTGACCTCCTGGAGTTGCTAATTTTATCAGCTCTGTATCGTGCTTAGATGTTATCTTTAAAATAAGATGTTATATTGCTATAAAAATGATAACAAGAAATACCTGTACTCTTACTGAATTGCATATTAGTTATAACATTATATATCATTATTAGTATCATATATTTATAGTAACTTTTGCCCCTCATGCTTTTATTGAAAAATTTACTTCCCTACAAGAACAGGAAAAAAAATCATCATCACCATGGGTTAGACAAATATTTCTTAGCTCCAACACCAAAATCATGATCCATAAAAGAAAAAAATTGGATTTCATCAAAGTTTAAAACTTCTTTTTGAAAGGCATTATTAAGAGAATGAAAAAAACAAGCCATAAACTGTGAGAAAATAAACAGCCCAATAAAAAGAAGCAGGCAAAAAATTAACCATAGACTTCATGAGAGAAGGTAGCAAAGAAGCACAGGAAAAGATGGCAACATCATGAGTCATCTTTTTTGTTTGTTTTTGCTAAGTCTTGTCCAACTCTTTTGTGACCCCCTGGACTGTAGTCCACCAGCACCTCTGTGTATGGGATTTCCCTGGCAAGAATACTGGAGCAGGTTGCCATTTCCTTCTCCAGAGGATCTTCCTGACCCAGGGATCGAATTCCTGTCTCCTGCAGTGCAGGCAGATTCTTTACTGCTGAACCACCACCAGAAACACCATTAGTTGTTATTATTGTTGTTCAGTCACTAAGTCTTGTCCTACTCTTTGTGACCCTATGGGATGTAGCATACCAAGGCTCCTCTGTCCTCTACTATCTCCTGAAGTTTGCTCAGACTCTTGTCCATTGGATCAGTGATGCTAACTATCTTACCCTCTGCTGCCCACTTCTCCTCTTGCCATCAGTCTTTTTCAGTATCAGAGTCTTTGCCAGTGAGTCAGCTGTTCACATCAGGTGGCTGCAGTATTGGAACTTCAGCATCAGTCCTTTCAATGAATATTCAGGGTTGATTTCCTTTAGGATTGACTGGTTTGATCTCCTTGCAGTCCAGGGGACTCTCAAGAGTTTTCTCCAGCACCACAATTTGAAAGCATCTGTTCTTCGGTGCTCAGTCTTCTTTATGATCCAATTCTCGTATCCATACATGACTACTGGGAAAACCATAGCCTTGACTATACAAACCTTTGTCGGCAAAGTGGTAGCTCTGCTTTTGAATATGCTGGCTAGGTTTGACTTAGTTTTCCTTCCAAGGAGCAAGCGTCTTTTAATTTCATGGCAGCAGTCAAAATTTTCACCATGAAATTTTGCAGTGTCCACAGTGATTTTGGAGTCCAAGAAGGTAAAATCTGTCACTGCTTCTACTTTTTCTGCTTCTATTTGCCATGAAATGATGGGACCAGATGCCATGATCTTAGTTTTTTGATGTTGAGTTTCAAGCCAGCTTTTCACTACCTCCTATCAAGAGGCTCTTCAGTTCCTCTTCACTTCCTGCCATTAGAGTGGTATCATCTGCATATCTGAGGTTGTTGATATTTCTCCTAGCAGTCTTGATTCCAGCTTGTGATTCATCCAGCCCAGCATTTCACATGATATACTCTGTGTAAAATTTAAGTAAGCAGGTTGACAGTTTTTAGCCTTGACATATTCCTTTCCCAGTTTTGAACCAGTCCGTTGTTCCGTGTCTGGTTCTAGCTGTTGCTTCTTGACCCACATAGTTTCTCAGGAGACAAGTAAGGTGGTCCGGTATTCCCAGTTCTTTAAGAGTTTTCCAGCTGTTATGATCCACACAATCAAAGGCTTTAGCGTAGTCAATGAAGCAGAAGTAGACATTTTTCTGGAATTCCCTTGCTTTTTCCATGATCCAACAAATGTTCACAATTTGACCTCTGTTTCCTCTGCCTCTTATAAACCCATCTGTACATCTGGAAATTCTCAGTTCACATACAGTTGAAGCCTAGCTTGAAGGATTTTGAGCATTACCATGCTAGCATGTGAAATGAGTACAGTTGTGCAGTAGTCTGAACATTCTTTGACATTGCCCTTCTTTGGAATGGAATGAAAACTGACCTTCTCCATTCGTATGGCCACTGCTGAGTTTTGCAAATTTGCTGACATACTGAGTATAGCACTTTAACAACATCATCTTTTAGAATTTGAAATAGCTCAACTGGAATTCCATCACCTCCACTAGCTTTGTTTGTAGTGATGCTTCTTAAGGCCCACTTGATTTCATACCCCAGGATGTCTGGCTCTAGGTGAGTGACAACACCATGGTGGTTATCTGGGTCATTAAGACCTTTCTTGTATAGTTCTTCTGTATATTCTTGCCACCCCTTCTTCATCCCTTCTGTTTCTGTTAGGTCCATACCGTTTCTTTCCTTTATCGTGCCCATCCTTGCATAAAATGTTCCCTTGACATCTCCAGTTTTCTTAAAGAAATCTCTAGTCTTTCCCATTCTGTTGTTTTCCTCTGTTTCTTTGCATTGTTCATTTGTAGAAGGCCTTCTTATCTCTCCTTGCTTTTCTCTGGAACTCTGCATTCAGTTGGGTATATCTTTCCTTTTTTCCTTTGCCTTTCACTTTACTTCTTTCCTCAGCTATTAGTGAAGCCTCCTCAGATAGCCTCTTCGGCCTTCTTAGTCATTAGGGAAACGTAAATTAATCCCTCAACAAGATACCACTATACACACACTAAAATGTCTAAAAAAATTTTTTTTAATATGCTAACAACAATATAGAGCAACTGGAACTGTCATATATAATTGGTAAGGGTGCAAAAGGGAATGGCTACTTTGGAAAACAGTTTAGCTGTTTCTTATATTGTTTAATGTTTACTCACCATACAGATCATTTCACACATCTTTACAAGGGCTTTATTTAGAATTGTTAAAAACTAGAAACAACCCAAATGTCCTTTATTTGATAAGTGAATGAGACTGCAGTATATATAAAAAAGAATGAGCTACTGATACATGCTGCAACATAGATGAATCTCCTACACATTATGGTAAGTGAAAGAAGCCCTATTCAGAAGGCTGTAAGCTACATGATTCTGTATATATATAAGGTTCTAAAAAATGCAAAGGTGTAAGGACATAAAACAGGTAAGTAGGGGAATTTCCTGGCGGTCCAGTGGTTAGGACTCTGTTCTTTCACTGCCAAGGGCACAAGTTTTATCCTTGGTCAGGGAATTAAGATCCTGCAAACTACACAGACCAGCCAAGAAAAAAACCCAGAAGTTGATGGTTGCCAGAAAGTCATCAAATCATTGGCCTTAAAAGGGGGCACTAGGGGATTTTCTTGGGGTGATGGAACTGGGTTATGTCTCCCTTATAAGTGTTCACACAGCTGTATGCATTTGTCAAAATTCAACTCAGAACAGTACACTAAATAGGGTGAATTTTAAAGTAGTATGTATAAATTATAACTCAAAGAGCTAAACTTTTTAATTAAAAAAAAAATTGCTTCTAAATTAAAAAGTAATGCTATTTCAATAAAGCCAGACTTCTTCTATTGGTTGCATATAGATAGTAACTTAATTTTGCTCCTTTACAGTTTGCAGGAGGTATTTATTCCAGGCTTGAAGCACAAATCAAGGCCTCAGTGCCAGTCAGTGCTCGGCAGAGCAGCTCGGAAAAAAACACAAGGTAAATCAGCAGAAGTGAATTCAGAATGCCAGTTTTGAAGTGATGATTTTTTTTTTTCTTAAGGGAAAAATCATATGAACACTAGAAGCACATAATTTGGTTTTATTTTGTTTGGAGATTAGATCATCAAGACATTAGTCAGAACCAGATTTTAACTTAAGAGTTAAGACTTTAAAAGGTCATGATGACAAAAGTTAATGAAAGTATAGTTTTTTAAAATCAGTTTTTTGTGTATTGAGTCAGCTTGGTTCTGAGCCAACAGCTGACAAATGTAAGCTGCAGTGCCACTGCAAACTAGCAGCACTTTTATGCTGTTTATTGATAATGTATTACTACTTTATATAAATCATTGAAATTTTCTTACTTCTTCTTCTCTCTTTATAAAATCTAACTTGTGGGACTTCCCTGGAGGTTCAGTGGTTAAGACTCCATTCTTCCACTACAGGGGGCCAGGGTTCAACTCCTGGTCCAGGAACTAAGATCCCTCATACTGTGCAATGGGGCCAAAGAAAAAGAATATCTAACTTGTATGTTCTTTGTCATTTTACAGCACAAATATTCTTTGAAAGATTAGCAGTTACTGAAATTTGATCATTAATACTACAGATCCAAATGCCTTATCTGCAATTCTGAAATCCAGAAAACTCAGAAAGCCCAAAGTTTTTTTCATAGATTTGTGGCAACTCAAACCTGATCTGAGCTACTGTGGTGCTATTTGTAGCTTTTATTTATCCTACTTAAAATAAATGCTCATTTATGTCAGTAAAGATTATCCTACTTAATATAAATGCTCATTTATGTCAGTAAAGAAGTACTCATGTGTTTGGTTATGGGGCACTACTCCAGATTCATAATATACAATGTATGTACATATTATCTCCACCAAATTAAAAAATGCCTGAATTCCAAAATACATTTCACTCCAAGAATTTTTAAAGTGGATTATGGAGGTACATGAATTTTCTTTAAATTTTGACAGCGTCAATCAGACTTAACATAAAGCAGTAGCAACTTCTTATTGTTTTAGAAGCACCTCTTACGTTCTTTTCTGTTTAAAAAAATCTAGGTCTAAAAGTCGTTTTGGTCAAGGTCGGCCTGTGTAAAGCACCTTAAAATATAAGAAGACAGA
Organism: Bubalus kerabau; assembly: GCF_029407905.1. Lineage (NCBI taxonomy): Eukaryota > Metazoa > Chordata > Mammalia > Artiodactyla > Bovidae > Bubalus > Bubalus kerabau. Next base: position 46,689,573 of record NC_073634.1, read on the forward strand.
AGACATACCTCTGGACAGTTGAAATTGCTTACTTGAAGATCTTTGGAATGATTACTTCTAAATGTTTTAAGTTATTTATTAAATATTCTTGAAAGCCACATAAATCTAGTGGTAAGGGAAATATATAGTTAAGTCTTATGAAATTATAAATATGAAACTTCTTAAATCTGATTTTCCTTTGGTGTTGAGAGAATTCATTCTTAGGTAGGTTGATAAGGAGTTTGGGGCCCTCAAACAGGAAGGGGTCCAGGGCCCTCACAGAGGAGGAAGGGATCTGGGGCCCTCGAGAAGGAGAAAGGAGTCTGGGGCTCTCAAGGAGAAAAGGACAAACATTTTTTTTCTACATTAGTCACATAAAACATTTTTTCTTTAAGCCCAGAGCTAATGACTCAAGGGTATGTTTTTCCTTAAGCTCTGTACTAATGATTATGTAACAGCAATGTGTCTTGTTCTAGGACATGTTTATCCTTCTTAACAAGAACCTTCTGACTAGTCTTGTTATAATAAGATGTTTGTTGTGGGAGTGGATCTGGTAAGACCTTTCTATTGTTAGTTCCAGTCTTGTTAATTTAAGATGAATGTTGTGGGAGTGGGTCTGATCAAAGTATATAAGGCCTTGATAAGACTATGGAGGGGGGGCCTCTCCATCCCCTTTCTGATGTCTATGTCAGAAGGTTTCTCTGTCCCTTTTTATACTTTAATAGAATTCTCCTACACAAAAGCTCTTGAGTGATCAAGCTTGGTCCCTAGTCCTGAAGCTGAAATCTTCTTCAGAGATCACAAATCCAGCATCATTCACCATTAGCTATCAGTGTGATGCTAGGCTATGTAAAAATTTAGTATTTAGAAATTTATATAGTTAAGACTCCCAGGCGTTTGTTATACTTTATTTATTTGAAAGAGAAGAGGCCTAAACTCTCAAATAGCTAAGAGTTTTTTAAGATCTTAAAAAATTGGGGGAACACATCTAGTAGTGGTACTGTACATGTGCACTGATTATATATGTCTTTGGGCTGTAAATCTTGTGATAGCATTGAGAACTGCCATTTATGTGACGAAATTTCCAGTGATGCTAATTTTATGCTTGCATGACTTTTAAGAAGTGACAGATCTCAAAACTGAGTTACGTAAAGTTTTAAGGTGAAGTATTTCCTGTTTTGGGCAGAAGGCTTAATTTTTTTCAGTGTTATTCCAGAGAAATCACAATGTTAATCCAACTCTTTTTTCAGTTTTTAATATGTATTTATTGGTCTGGAATTACTGATTATTACTTCTTTCTTCTGTGAAGCTAGTTAAAACAGCTGAATTTGTTAAAACAAATTTGGATTCTGAAGTTGTTAAAACAACTGTTGGTAGTTTTAGGCTAGTAAATCATTTCAGTTGTATAAGACACCCACTGTACAGTTCTCAGGGCACTAAAACTCAACCATAATTCTATAGCCATTCAAATAGCCCCTTAAGATGGTTATGATCAGTTATTACTTTAGAGATGTCTGGAAGGAAAGATTCCCAGATACACTTGATGGATGAAAAATCGAATTATTCAGGAGAAATCAGTTTTTCTAACCAAGCAGAAAGAGTGCTCAGGGAAAATTTGTTCCAAACCATAATCATATAACAATTATGTGTTTGGAAATTACTTATATGTAGGTCTCTAAAACACTTTAATTTGCATTGTTTTTATTTTTAGTCTTCATTTATCTTAGAAATTTTCTTAAAATTATTTAGAAAACAGACTTGATAGTGTATGACAGAACAGCAATTTCTATTGAAATGTTGAAGTGTTATGTATTTTTAATGAATATTTTATTTGGTAAATAAAGCTAGGTTTTATTTGATGTTACATGGATAGCTTTGCCAAGATTTTTGAACTTCTGTTTGGAAACTTTGTTGCAGTCAACATATTTTTCAATGGTTTGATATTTTTGAAATAGTTTATAAATTTTATTTGCGAAAGAAAATGTTTTATACTACATGATCTGTAAGACCTGTTAAATACCAGTCTTGTTTACTGTATTCTCTGATCAAAAAAGGATTTAGGTTTGCTGTGACGGTCACAACTGAAAGAGGAAAATATCTCATTTGATTTTTAATTGATGGTAACAAGGCAGATTGCTTCTTCCCCAGGGGGACTGTACCACTGAATTGATTTTTACAAACAGAATTTATCAGAATTTTATTTTCTTCAGAATGTGCTTTAAATTTTGTGAATGTCTGTAGTTCATAACACAGGTAACACAAACATTTTAATCAAGCTCATAATAGCATTTGTTTTGCTAAATACTTTGAGGTTTTATCTTACATTAATTCTGAATTCACATTTATTTAATTGAAATAAACATTAATGACAAAAGTTGTTTGTAGAGTCCCTTGATCTGAATCATTCCATCTTCTCAAAAAGTTCAGATGGGCTCCAGATCATAGGTTTTCATGGAAGAAATGAATTTTGTACATTTCCCAGGTGGCTCAGAGGTTAAAGCATCTGCCTGCAATGCGGAAGACCTGGGTTCGATCCCTGGGTCGGGAAGATCCCCTGGAAAAGGAAATGGCAACCCACTCCAGTATTCTTGCATGGAGAATCTGGCTCCAGTCCATGGGGTCACAAAGAGTCAGACACGATTGAGCGACTTCACTAAAAAAAAAAAAAAAAAAAAACTAACATGGTAAGGACTTCAGCAAACATTTAAGGGATAAAATATTGCAGAAGAGATGATTGATAACTGTTGCGTTATTTTGTTATTGTCCTTCTTCAGAACTCTTAGCCAGGTATTGTGAGCTGTGCTGAGTGCTTTGGAAGCTGAAGCTGAAGCCCTGTCACGCTAAGTGTGTGTGTGTGTGTGCCCACTCAGTTGTGTTGTAGCCCACTGGGTGCCTTCATCCAGGGGATTTCCCAGGCAAGAATACTGGAGTGTGTTGCTATTTCCTTCTCCAGGAGATCTTACTGACCCAGGGATCAAACCCACATCTCCTGCTTGGCAGGCAGATTCTTTACCACTGAGCCACCTGGGAAGCCCACCACACTAATCTGCCAAAGGCAAATGTATAAAAACAAACAAAAAACCTTTTATCTTCAACATCTCGAAGTAATTCTTCAATCCTTAACTATTCTATTTTCACATCTCCCAGTTAAAAGGCATGGGGGCTACCTAGCCAGTCCAATTCTAAGAGGCTTCAGTTCAGTTCACTAGCTCAGTCATGTCCAACTCTTTGCAACCCCATGCACTGCAGCACACCAGGCCTCCCTGTCTGCCGGGAGCCATCTCCCGGCATATTGCATATTGAGTATGCCATCTCCCCTTCGAAACCCCTGGATCCACAAGGGCTGGACCCCGGCACCTGTCCATCACCAACTCTCAAACTCATGCCCATTGAGTTGGTGGTGCCATCCAACCATCTCATCCTCTGTTGTCTTCTTCTCCTCCCGCCTTCAATCTTGCCCAGCATCAGGGTCTTTTCCAATGAGTCAGCTCTTCGCATCAGGTGGCCAGAGTATTGGAGTTTCAGCTTCAACATCAGTCCTTCCAATGAATATTCAGGACTGATTTCCTTTAGGGTGGACTGGTTGTATCTCCTTGCAGTCCAAGGGACTCTCAAGAGTCTTCTCCAATACCACAGTTCAAAAGCATCAATTCTTCGGTGCTCAGCTTTCTTTATAGTCTCTCACATCCATACATGACTACTGGAAAAACCATAGCCTTGACTAGATCGACCTTTGTTGGCACAGTAATGTCTCTACTTTTTAATATGCTGTCTAGGTAGGTCATAACTTTTCTTCCAAGGAGTAAGCGTCTTAATTTCATGACTGCAGTCACCTTCTGCAGTGATTTTGGAGCCCCCAAAAAATAAAAGTCAGCCACTATTTCTACTGTTTACCCATCTATTTGCCATGAAGTGATGGGACCTGATGCCATGATCTTCGTTTTTTGAATGTTGAGCTTTAAGCCAACTTTTTCACTCTCCTCTTTCACTTTCATCAAGAGGCTCTTTAGTTCTTCACTTTCTGTCATAAGGGTGGTGTCTTCTGCATATGTGAGGTTATTGGTATTTCTCCCGGCAATCTTGATTCTAACTTGTGCTTCATCAGCCCAGTGTTTGTCGTGATGTACTCTATATATAAGTTAAATAAACATGGTGACAATGTACAGCCTTGACATTCTCCTTTTCCTATTTGGAATCAGTGTGTTGTTCCATGTCCAGTTCTAACTGTTGCTTCCTGACCTCCATACAGTTTTCTCAGGAGGCAGGTCAGGTGGTCTGGTATTCCCATCTCTTGAAGAATTTTCCACAGTTTATTGTGATCCACACAGTCAAAGGCTTTGGCATAGTCAATAAAGCAGAAATAGATGTTTTTCTGAAACTCTCTTGCTTTTCCAATGATCCAGTGGATGTTGGCAATTTGATCTCTGGTTCCTCTATCTTTTCTAAAACCAGCTTGAACATCTGGAAGTTCATGGTTCATGTATTGTTGAATCCTGGCTTGGAGAATTTTGAGGATTACTTTACTAGTGTGTGAGATGAGTGCAATTATGCGGTAGTTTGAACATTCTTCAGCATTGCCTTTCTTTGGGATTGGAATGAAAACCGACCTTTTCCATTCCTGTGGCTACTGCTGAGTTTTCCAAATTTGCTGGCATATTGAGTGCAAGCAACTGGAATTCCATCACCTCCACTAGCTCTGTTCGTAGTAATGCTTCCTAAGGCCCACTTGACTTCGCATTCCAGGATGTCTGGCTCGAGGTGAGTGATCACACCATCGTGATTATCTTGGTCGTGAAGATCTTTTTTGTACAGTTCTTCTGTGTATTCTTGCCACCTCTTCTTAATATCTTTTGCTTCTGTTAGGTCCATACTATTTCTGTCCTTTATTGTGCCCTTCTTTGCATGAAATGTTCCCTTGGTATCTCTAATTTTCTTGAAGAGATCTCTAGTCTTTCCCATTCTCTTGTTTTCCTCTAGTTCTTTGCATTGATCACTGAGGAAGGCTTTCTTATCTCTCCTTGCTATTCTTTGGAACTCTGCATTCAGATGCTTATATCTTTCCTTTTCTCCTTTGCTTTTTACTTCTCTTGTTTTCACAGCTTTTTGTAAGGCCTCCTCATACAGCCATTTTGCTTTTTTGCACTTCTTTTCCATGGGGATGGTCTTGCTCCCTGTCTCCTGTACCATGTCACGAACCTCCATCCATAGTTCTTCAGGCACTCTGTCTATCAGATCTAGTCCCTTAAATCTATTTCTCACTTCTACTGTATAATCATTATGGATTTGATTTAGGTCGTACCTGAATGGTCTAGTGGTTTTCCCTACTTTCTTCAATTTAAGTCTGAATTTGGCAATAAGGATTTCATGATCTGAGCCACAGTCAGCTCCCGGTCTTGCTTTTGCTGACCGTATAGAGCTTCTCCATCTTTGGCTGCAAAGAATATAATCAATCTGATTTCAGTGTTGACCATCTGGTGATGTCCATGTGTAGAGTCTTCTCGTGTTGTTGGAAGAGGTTGTTTGCTATAACCAGTTCATTCTCTTGGCAAAACTCTATCAGCCTTTGCCTTGCTTCATTCTGTACTCTACATTCTGAAAACCACAATCACAGAAAACTAACCAATCTAATCACATGGGCCACAGCCTTGTCTAACTCAGTGAAACTATGAGCCGTGCCGTGTAGGGCCATCCAAGATGGACGGGTCTTGGTGGAGAGTTCTGACAAAATGTGGTCCACTGGAGAAGGGAATGGCAAACCACTTCAGTATTCTTGCCTTGAGAACCTCACGAACAGAATGATAAGGCAAAAAGATAGGATACTGAAAGATGAACTCCCCAGGTCAGTAGGTGCCCAATATGCTACTGGAGATCAGTGGAGAAATAACTCCAGAAAGAATGAAGAGACCGAGCCAAAGCGAAAACACCACCCAGATGTGGATGTCACTGATGATGGAACCAAGGTCTGATGCTGTAAAGAGCAATATTGCATAGGAACCTGGAATGTTAGGTCCATGAATCAAGGCAAATTGGAAGTGGTCAAATAGGAGATGGCAAGAGGAGTGTTGACATTTTAGGAATCAGCGAACTAATAGGCTTAATCCTCTCATTTAAAACTGATCTAGAGACTTCCCTGAGGGCTTCCCCTGTGGCACAGTGGTAAAGAATCTGCCTGCAGTGCAGGAGATACAGGTTCAATCCTTGGGTCAGGAAGATCCCCTGGAGAAGGAAATGACAGTCCACTCCAATATTCTTGGCTGGAAAATTCCATGGACAGAGGAGCCAAGGGATGGCAAAGAGTTGGACTTGACTGAGCACAGATAAACTTCCCTGGTGGTCCAGTGGTTAAGACTCCAATTTCCGAGGCAGGGGGGACAGGTTCAGTCCATGGCCTGAAAACTAAGGTCAGGGAATAAGATCCTGCATGCCTCACTCACAGCCAATAATAATAATAATGATAAGGCTGATCTATTGAGAAGGATGATATGGGAATGATATTATTTCCAAAAGGATAGTTGGAGGATTAAATGTTTTAGAGATCTAAAATACAATGTTTTCTGGCTCATAGAAATGTTAACTAGTATTATTGCTGCATTGTTATTTTAATATTTGGGAATTGGCCTTAAAGTTTTTAAAATGAGAGATGGATACCCCTCTTCCTCTAACTTGAGTTGTTAAGACTGATGTGTGTTCAATGCAAGAAAGGTGAGAGGTGCCTAATGCTTAAGTAGTTGCTGTGGCATCATTTGTTATTTTGTTATACTAAAAGTCTTGCTTTACTTAACCAGTGTAAACAGGATTTATAGGAAGAGTTAGGTAGGAAATCTATTTCCTGATTGGTGGTAGTGATCTGTGCTGTTTTCAGTGAGGTGTACTGAAGGAGAGAGAGGCTGCAGCCATTGTTTTAGAGCAGCTGTTCTTCCAAGGTTATCTTTCGTTCAGAAAATGTAGCTGGTTTTGCTTTTTCTGCTTGCCTATGCCAAGACCAGTTCTTATGAACTAGAGGTGGTGGTAAAAGTGTAGTTGCTAAATGTATGTGCTGAGATTTCTCTGGCTCTCTGAGTGCCTCTTGCCTTTAGTCTTACAGGCAACCCCCAGACCGGGTATTACCCCCATTTTCCAGGTAGAGAAAAACTTGCAGGGAGCTAAAGTAACTCATATAGTAGGCCTGTAGCCTTTGAAACAGTTTCACACTGTGGATTGCCTAAAACATTTTCTCCTGGAGTGCCTTCTGCCTTACTGGCAGCTCCTTCATACTGAAAACAAGTGACCCCAGCTCCCTCTCTGTGGTTCTAGTCTTGTTTAATCCAACTGCCTGCTTGACGTTTGTATTTGGAATATCAGTAAGTGTCACCAACTGGACATGATAGAAGCATGACTTGTGATGTAGCTCCCCCACCCACCACCAACTCCCTGCTTGCTCAGTAAATGGCACCACTGCCCACTCAAGTGCACAAGCTGAGTATCTAGAAATTATTCATCATTCCTCTTTTCCCTTCGCTACCCACATCCAATTTCATCAGCAAGTCCCATACATACGCTGTATCCATTCGCTTCTCTCCATCGCCGTAGCCTACCACTCCAGGTTAGTAACATCTCCAAGGCTCCTACATGCTTCCAGCTCCCACTTCAACCTCTGTTATCCACAAAACAATTACAGTAATTTTGAAGTGTGATTCAGATCACATCACTTCCCTGCTTAACACTCCAGTAGCACTTCTTCAAACTTCAAATAAAACCCAGTTTCCATTGCCCGGGTTTGTACAGTCACATTCGGCCCAGCCCTGGGCTGCCTGTTAGGTTTCCTTTCCCTTGTTACTACATTCCAGTCACACGCTCTACCTGTTCCTCCAGTAAGTAAACTCATTCCCACCTTTTAGTTCCTTTACATTAGCTGTCCCACTGCTAAGAGAAATTTCTTTATTATACTTCAGATTTTAGATATCCTCCCAGGAGGCATTTCTATGTACCCAATCTGAGATAGCTACCAAGTCACTCATTACATCATCATAGTTTATTCCTGTACAAATCGCAAATCTGACATTGTTGTTTCATTATTTTTCTATATTTGTTGGTTTTCAATTTGTCTCCATTGTCAGAAAATGAAATGCATTCAAATAGAAAAATAAGTAAATATACCTAATCAAGAATACTGGAGTGGGTAGCCTATCCCTTCTCCAGCAGATCTTCCCAACCCAGAAATTAAACCAGGGTCTCCCGCATTGCAGGCAGATTCTTTACCAACTGAATATGAGGGAAGCCCATATCTAATCACAGATGACATTATCTTGTATATAGAAAATCCCAAGAAATCCATCAAAAAAACTATTAGAATGTATAATTAAATTCAGGATGTCAGGACACAAGATCAATATACAAAAATCCATTTTTATACTCTAGAAAAATATGAAAATAACATTTAAAAAATCCCTTTATAATAACATCAAAAATAATAAAATACTGAAGAATGAACTTAACAAAAGAAATGTAAAACTCTTAGAGGAAGACTCAGGGGTAAATCTTAACAACTTTGATTTGGCCATGGATACTTAGACATGGCACTAAAAGCACAGGCAACAGCAACAAAAGTAGATGAATTGGACTTTACCAGGTTGAAAACATTTGGATGCAATCAAGAAAGTGAAAAGACCGCCCATAGGATGGCAGAATATATTTACAAATCATATATCTGATAAGGGACTTATATCCAAAATATGTAAAGAACTCTTAAAACTCAGCATTAAAAAGACAACCCACTTTTTTAAATAGTAAAGGATGTGAATAGACATTTCTCCAAAGAAAATGACTGGCCAAAACTGCTTGAAAAGATACTCCACCTCATTAGCCATCGAGGAAAGGCAAATGAAAGCCACAATGAATCACCACTGTTTACCCTGTAGAATGGTTATGAGCAAAAAGCCACCTAATAATGTTTCCAAGAATGTGCAAAATTGAAATCCTTACGCACTCCTGGTCAGAATGTAAAATGGTGCAGCTGTTTTGCACTTTGCGAAACAGTCTGGAAGTTCCTTAAAAAAAGGCAAACAAGAGTTACTGCCGTTTATCTACCAATTTACCCTAACAAGTATATCATTTTCTATGTAGTCTCTTCTTGTGTTTACCTGGACATCATATACACACAGCGCAGTATTATCTGCCTCTTTTTTTAAACAGGTGGAGAAACTGAGTCCCAGACATGGCAGTTTGTCTAAGAGGAACAGAAAAGAATGACCCAAGTAGTATGCTCTGGGTGACAATAATACTGTGTTAAACCGGGTAACGTGTGTGAAGCACTTAAAACGTGCCTGGCATATGTAAGTCTTCAAAAAGATGTGAAACATTATTAGGTCATTATTATTTTGAAATAACTATATTATGCTCATTCCCATTTTTTGGCCTTACCTCATGCTCCCCCCATCTTGATTGCTCATGTGCTTTTTGCTACCTGTTGAAGTTTTCCTCTAGCTCCAAGTCCCTACTCAACTCTAACCTCTTCCATGAATCTGCTGACCTCTCTCTTCTCTGAATTGTGTTACACTCACAACATGGCCACAGTTTAGCAGTCAGACGTTCTCACGGCTCTTGTTGATATTATTGATCTTGACTCCCTACACCTCTAATGCTGTTAGTAAAATTATATATGAAACAAGCAATACAGGGTTCACGTTTGTTCTTTTTGAATGGTGGGTTGTTGTTTTAGACTATGCTTATCTATAGATAATATATTTCCCAAATTAAAATGAGGCAACCAGAAACTCCTGCTCATTGAAATTATGAGAATTTCAAAAAAATTAAGAAATAGTGAAGCTTTAGCAAGAAATGCAGGCAACTGCCGAAAAAAGGGGTCTCTAAAGTGTATTCATTTCTAACAATAAGTAGTGATATGATAATATGATAGTGTTTAAGTGTATGGAGTCATATACTCAGGGAAGAAACGTGACTTTTACCCAGTAAATAGCGTAGCTGAATTTTTGTTAAGTGACATCTATCTTTGTCCAACAAATCAGGGTAAGTCTCTCTGATGGTGGTTTTGGAGTAGGTAGGTCTAGGTTAGTATTTTTTTTTTAATGAGTTTATCAGTTTTTTTTTTTTTTTTAATTTATTGGCTGTGCTGGGTCTTTGTTGCTGTGTACAGGCTTTCTCTAGTTTTGGTGAGCAGGGACTACTCTCTAGATGTGGTGTGAAGTCTTCTCATTGTTGTTGCTTCTCATGTTGCAGAGCATAGGCTCTAAGGGCATGTAGGCTCAGTAGCTGTGACACAGGGGCTTAGTTGCTTTGAGGCATGTGGAATCTTCCCAGACAAGAAATCGAAGCCACATCCCCTGCATTGGCAGGTGGCTTCTTAACCATTGGACCACCAGGGAAGTCCTAAGTTAGTATTTTTTTTAATTATTTAAATTGGAGGCTAATTACTCTACAATATTGTGGTGGGTTTTGCCATATATCAACATGAATCAGCCACAGGTGTGTGTGTATCCCCCAACACTGAACCCCCCTCTCACCTCCCTACCCACCCCATCCCTCTGGGTTGTCCCAGAGCACCGGATTTTGGTGTCCTGCTTCATGAATCAAACTTGCACTGGTCATCTGTTTTACATATGGTAATATACACGTTTCAATGATGTTCTCTCAAATCATCCCACCCTTGCGTTCTCCCACAGAGTCCAAAAGTCTATTCTTTACATCTGTGTCTCTTTTGCTGTCTTGCATATAGGATCATCATTACCGTCTTTCTAAATTCCATATGTATGAGTTAATGTACTGTATTGGTGTTTCTCTAACTTACTCCATTCTGTATAATAGGCTCCAGTTTCATCCACCCCATTAGAACTGACTCAAATGCTTTCTTTTTTATAGCTGAGTAATATTCCATTATGTGTATGTACCACCATTTATTATCCATTCATCTGCCAATGGACATCTAGGTAATAGTGCTGCAATGAACATTGGGGTACTTGTGTCTCTTTCAATTCTGGTTTCCTCGGTGTGATTGCCTAGCAGTAGGATTGCTGGCTTGTATGGCAGTTCTATTTCCAGTTTTTTAAGGAATCTCCACACTGTTCTCCATAGGGGCTATAACAGTTTGCATTCCTACTAACAGTGTAAGAGGGTTCCCTTTTCTCCACCCCCTCTCCAGCATTTATTGCTTGTAGACTTTGATGACAGCCATTCTGACCAGCATGAGATGATACCTCATTGTGGTTTTGATTTGCATTTCTCTGATGATGAATAATGTTGAACATCTTTTCATGTGTTTGCTAGCCATCTATATCTTCTTTGGAGAAATGTCTGTTTAATTCTTTGGCCCACTTTTTGACTGGGTCATTTATTTTTCTGGTATTGAGCTGCATGAGCTGCTTGTATATTTTAGAGATTAATTCTTTGTAAGTTGTTTCATTTGCCATTATTTTCTCCCATTCTGAAAGCTGCCTTTTCACCTTGCTTATGGTTTCCTTCATTGTGCAAAAGCTTTTAAGTTTAATTAGGTCACATTTGTTTATTTTTGCTTTTATTTCCATCACTCTGGGAGGTGGATAACAGAGGATCTTGCTGTGATTGATTTATGTTAGAGAGTGTTCTACCTATGTTTTCCTCTAAGAGTTTCATAGTTTCTGGTCTTACATTTAGATCTTTAATCCATTTTGAGTTTATTTTTATGTATGGTGTTAGAAAGTGTTCTAGTTTCATTCTTTTACAGGTAGTTGACCAGTTTCCCCAGCACCACTTGTTAATAAAGAGCTTGTCTTTTCTCCATTGTATATTTTTGTTTCCTTTGTCAAAGATAAGGTGTCCATGTGAAAGTGAAGTCGCTCAGTCTTGTCTGACTCTTTGTGACCCTATGGACTATAGCCTACCAGGCTTTTCCATCCATGGGATTTTCCAGGCAAGAGTACCAGAGTGGGTTGCCTTTTCCTTCTCCAGGGGATCTTCCTGACCCAGGGATCGAACCCAGGTCTCCCTCATTGCAGGCAGACGCCTTACCCGCTGAGCCACCAGGGTCCATAGGTGCATGGATTTATCTCTGGGCTTTCTATTTTGTTCCATTGATCTGTATTTCTGTCTTTGTGCCTGTCTTGATGACTGTAGCTTTGTAGTATAGTCTGAAGTCAGGGAGGTTGATTGCTCCAGTTCCATTCTTCTTTCTCAAGATTGCTTTGGCTATTTGAGGTTTTTTGTGTTTTCATACAAATTGTGAAGTTATTTGTTCTAGTTCTGTGAAAAATACTGTTGGTAGCTTGATAGGGATTGCGTGGAATCCATATATTGCTTTGGGTAGTATACTTATTTTCACTATATTAATTCTTCTAGTCCATGAACATGGCATATTTCTCCATCTCTTTGTGTCATCTTTGATTTCTTTCATCAGTGTTTTATAATAATTTTCTATATACAAGTCTTTTGTTTCTTTAGGTAAATTTATTCCTAAGTATTTTATTCTTTTTGTTGCAATAGTGAATGAGATTGTTTCCTTAATTTCTCTTTCTGTTTTCTCAGTTAGTATATAGGAATGCAAGGGATTTCTGCATATTAATTTTATATCCTGCAACTTTACTATATTCATTGATTAGCTCTAGTAATTTTCTTGTAGTGTCTTTAGGGTTTTCTATGTAGAGGATCATGTCATCCGCAGAGTTTTACTTCTTTTTTTCCAGTTTGGATTCCTTTTATTTCTTTTTCTTCTCTGATTGATGTGGCTAGGACTTCCAAAACTATGTTGAATAGTAGTGGTGAGAGTGGGTACCCTTGTCTTGTTCCTGATTTTAGAGGAAATGCTTTCAATTTTTCGCCATTGAAGATAATGTTTTCTGTGGGTTTGTTGTATATGGCTTTTATTATGTTGAGGTATGTTCCTTCTGTGCCTGCCTTCTGGAGAGTTTTGATCATAAATGGGTATTGAATTTTTTCAAAGGCTTTCTCTGCATCTCTTGAGATAGTAATCTGGTTTTTATCTTTCAGTTTGTTAATATGGTGTGTCACATTGATTGATTTGCAAATATCTAAGAATCCTTGCATCCCTGGAATAAAGCCCACTTGGTCATGATGTATAATCTTTTTAATATGTTGTTGGATTCTGTTTCCTATAATTTTGTTGAGAATTTTTGCATCTGGGTTCATCAGTGATATTGGCCTGTAGTTTTCTTTCTTTGTGGTATCTTTGTCTGGCTTTGGTATCAGGGTAATGGTGGCCTCATAGAATGAATTTGGGAGTTTACCTTCCTCTTCAGTTTTCTGGAAGAGTTTGAGTAGTATAGGTGTTAACTCTTCTCTTAATTTTTGGTAGAATTCACCTGTGAAACCATCTGGTCCAGGGCTTTTGCTTATTGGAAGATTTTTGATTACAGTTTCAATTTCTGTATGGGATGGGTCTGTTAAGATTTTCTATTTCTTCCTGGTTTGGTTTTGGAAGGTTATCCTTTTCTAAGAATTTGTCCATTTCTTCCAAGTGGTCCATTTTATTGACATATAACTGCTCATAGTAGTCTATGATCTTTTGTATTTCTGTGTTGTCTATTGTGATTTCTCCATTTTCATTTCTAATTTTATTGATTTGATTCTTCTCTCTTTTTTTCTTGATGAGTCTGGCTAACAGTTTGTCTATTTTATCTTCTCAAAGAACCAGCTTTTAGTTTGTTGATTTTTGCTATAGGCTCCTTCATTTCTTTCTCATTTGTTTCTGCTCTGATTTTCATGATTTATTTCCTTCTACTAACTTTGGGGTTATTCTTTTCTTCTTTTTCTAGTTGCCTTTGGGTGTAAAGTTAGGTTGTTTATCTGATGTTTCTCTTGTTTCTTGAGGTGGGCTTGTATTGCTATGAAACTCCCTCTTAGCACTGCTTTTACTGAATCCCACAGGTTTTGAGTTGTGTTTTCATTTTCATTTGTTTCTATGTATACTTTGATTTCCTTTTTGATTTCTTCCATTATCTGTTGGTTATTCAGAAGTGTGTTGTTTAGCCTCCATAGGTTTGTATTTTTAATACTTTTTTTTCCTGTAGTTGATGTCTAATCTTACATCAACTTGTGATCAGATACATTGATATACAGATACATTGTGGCCAGAAAAGATGTTTGAAATGATTTCAATTTTTTTAAATGTAACCAAGGCTAGATTTATGGCCCAGGATGTGATCTATCCTGGAGAATGTTCCTTGTGCCTTTGAGAAAAAGGTGAAATCCATTGTTTTTGGGTGAAATGCCCTATAGATATCAATTAGGTCTACCTGGTCCATTGTATCATTTAAAGCTTGTGTTTCCTTGCTAATTTTCTGTTTGGTTGATCTATCCATAGGTGTGACTGAGGATTTAAAGTCCCCCACTATTATTGTGTTACTGTTAATTTCCCCCTTTATACTTGTTAGCATTTGCCTTATGTATTGAGGTGCTAAGTTAGTATTTTTTTAAAAGTCACCAGGTGAGGTTGAGAACTTTATTATGTGACATGCCATCTTTAGGTGACTAACACTGTAAACCTCAGCCAAAGTTGTGTTCAGGAGCATAAAAAAATCAAGAAAGCATATATAGTGATGTTTTCAGAATATATGAATGCATATATATTGCACTGTGTATGTGCTACAGTACGGTGCGTGCACCAGAGTGCTGCCGTAAGGTGGCGCCATAGTACAAGAAAACCATAGTTTAAGTCACGTTAAGCTTGATGCTTGCTTAGTCTTCCTTGCCAAGTACACATATGCATATTGGTTGTAGAGGGAAACAGAATATTGAGGAAAGAACTGTTAAAAGGAATTTTAGCTAAAATACATAAGGAATCCTAGAAGGCAAATGAGAAAAATGAAGAAAAGGATTAAAAAAAAAAGCAAACAAGGAGCACCACTTAAAATATCAAGTTTAAATTTCTTCAATACCAGAATTGCCTATTTCCATAATAGTGCTTTTATATATTTATTCTATAGGTCTGTTATGCCCATGCATGTTGTTAAACTTCTACTACATATACTATGTATCCACAACATAAAATACTATTTAAATTTAGTGTAATGAACTCATTCTATGTAGCTTTGATTTTTTATACTCTGCATTTTTGAGATTTATACATTTTTGAGACAGATAACTTTTGTTTATTTTAGCTACTCCATAGTCATCTATTCTGTGAATCTACAAAAATATGTGTTTATTTCCTGTAAATGGGCATTGAGTTTATTAAAAAAAATTTTTTTGTAAAATAATACTGCAGTAGAAACATTTGATCATTGTCTTTGTGCATCTGTGAGTTGCACGAGTCAACTGTTCTCCAGAGTTGCCCCACCGCCTGGCCTGCTAGCATACATGTGAAGGTCCCCATCATTTCTGCTTTGTCACCATCAATGAAGGTTATATCAATTAGGATGACTAAATTAAGCCACAACAACCAAGAACTGGGCTTCCCAGGTGGTACTAGTGGTAAAGAACCCATCTGCCAATGCAGGAGACAAGAGGTGTGGGTTTGATCCCTGGGTGGGGAAGAGCCCCTCGAGGAGGGCGTGGCAATCCACTCCATTAGATTTGGACACAACTGAAGCGACTCAGCACACGGGCACACAACCGAGAACCACCAGTGGCTTAATTCCAAAGTTTATTTCATGCTGCCACTGCGGTGCAGGTCAGCAGTGAAAGGCTATTCATGCAGTCACTCAGGGACCTGCGCTGAGAGGATCCATTCTGACACATGTTCTGAGAGGGAGGGACAGAGAACTAAAGGGCTTCTACTCTGGCTGTGAAAGTTTATGCACAGAAGTGACACACATCATTTCTGCTCACATTTAATTGGCCAAAACAAATCATGTGATCACCTCAGAGTTCTAGTTTCTCCCTTGAGAGTCTGAATGTTTGTGAATGGTTACCACATACTGATAGACTTTAATTTTTATCAGTTCAGTGAGTATGAAACAGTGACTTGTTATTTTTATTTGTATGTCCTTAATTGCTACTGAGGTTGGGCATATATTCAGATGTTTTTTGTCCATATGTGTTTACTCTTTTGAAAACTGCCTGTTTTTATCCCTTGACCACTTTTCTATTGAGTTTTTCAAATCTGATTTTGTAGCATATCTTTATAGTTTGGCTACTAATCCTTTATTGATTCTATCTTCCAGACTGTGGCATTGCTTTCCACTTTGTTTAAGGATCCTTTGTTAATGGAATTTAATTTTAATGTGGGGCTTCCCTGGTGGCTCAGAGTAGTCATTTTTGCCAATTTTTTTTTTCTTTGTGGTTAGTAGCTTCTGCATCTTATTTAAGAAATCCTTTCTTTAGGACTTCCCTGGTGGTCCAGTGGCTTAAGACTCTAAGCTCCCAGTGCAGGGGTCTGGGTTGCATCCCTGGTCAGGGATCTAGATCCCACATGCCACAGCTAAGGGTTTGAATGCTGCGGCTGTAGATCCCGAGTGCTGCAACTAAGATCCAGAGTAGCCAAATAAATGAATATTGCTTTTTTAAAAGGAATCCTTTCTTGTTCAAAATTTATAGGAATAGTTACTAACAGAAGTTTTAAAGTTTTGTGTTTTCACACCTAGCTCTTTAATCTACCTGATATTGACTTTGGCTGTGCTATAAAGTGAGGATCTGATTCTTATTTTTTTCCATTTAAATATAAAATGATTTCAGCCTCATTTTTAATTTATAATGGTGCCTGTCATATAGTGTCATGTTTCTGAATATGTATAAGCTTTTCCAGGATCCTACTTTTTTCCATTGGTCTTTGTCTAATCCTGTGCTAGAACTACACTGTCTTAATTTACTATGGCTTTATAAAGACCTTTGTATCTGATTAAGTCCAATCACCTTGTTCTATTTCTTTCTTATTTTTAAAAATAGTTTACATGGTTCAAAAATTAAAGGCTATAAAACAATTGTATGTCAGCGAATAGAAACCATATTAGGTGTTTTAATGTTGTGCTGTACTGTACTGTGTTACTCAGTCGTGTTCGACTCTTTGCAAGTTCATAGACTGTAGCCCGCCAGGTTCCTCTGTCCATGAGGATTCTCCAGGCAAGAATACAGGAGTGGGTTGCCATGCCTTCCTTCAGCAGAATCTTCCCAAGCTAGGGATTGAACCCAGGTCTCCCGCATTTCAGGCAGATTCTTTACCAGCTGAACCACCAGGGAAGCCCAAGAATACCAGAGTGAGTAACCTATCCCTTCTCCAAGGGATCTTCCTGGCCTAGGAATTGAACCAGGGTCTCCCACTTTGCAGGCAGATTCTTTACCAGAAGAGCTTCCAGGGAAGCCCAGGTGTTTTAATAAATGGGTGTCAATACTAGAAAGCAGGCAGTGGAGAATTTAAAAAGTGAAAAGAGGTTATTGAGGTACAAGAGTATTTGCAGGTACAACCACCACCCTTAGGACTGAGAGAACAAAGTGAAGAAGTTTTCTATTTATCATTTTTCCTTTTACTTGGTGAATGGTGTATTTTGGTCTTTGAAGGCAATGGCACCCAACTCCAGTACTCTTGCCTGGAAAATCCCATGGATGGAGGAGCCTGGTAGGCTGCAGTCCATGAGGTCGCTACGAGTTGGACACAGCTGAGCGACTTCACTTTCACTTTTCACTTTCATGCATTGGAGAAGGAACTGGCAACCCACTCCAGTGTTCTTGCCTGGAGAATCCCAGGGACGGGGGAGCCTGGTGGGCTGCCGTCTATGGGGTCGCACAGAGTCGGACACGACTGAAGCGACTTAGCAGTAGCAGCAGCAGAGAGTCTTTACATTAAGCTTCTCAAGTTTAACAATCTAATCTTTCATGACTTTAGATTCTGAGTCATGTATAGAAAGGTCTTTCACATTTAGAAGCTATAAAGAAATTCTCCGTGTTTCCTTGTAGAAAGTATATGATTTTATTTTTCCCATTTAAGTATTTGATTCATTTGAAAGTTTTCATGGTATAATATGTGAAGTATGGATGCAACTTTGTGTTTCTTTCAGATGGTTTCCCAGTTTCCATGCTGACGATAAATATACATATTAGAATTCTTTCCCCCACTAGTTTGAGATGCTGAATTTTTTACACACTGAATCCTGGTTTAAGGTAATTCTAACTGCAAACCCCCCAAAGGGCTCAAGTACAATAGAAGTTTACATGTCATTTGAGTAAATTTCAAATACGTATTCTTCATTAGCAGAAAGCTTCCTGAATTGGTAATTTGAGGACCCAGGCTCTTACTATCTTCTGACTCCACACTTTTTAAAACAGGCTTCCAAGAAGCCATGCTTATCAGAGGACAGGGATAGAGGAGACGATTATGTGTGGGCAGGCCTGATAATGGCTTACATGACTTTGCCTCAAATTCTGTTGCTTTGAACACAATCACATGGCCTCACCTGTTTTTCCATAAATTTCTTTTTTTTAATTTTTAAAAATATTTGTTTTTGGCTACACTGGATCTTCACTGGTGCTCACAAGCTTTCTCTAGTCGCAGTGAGTGGGGGCTATTCTGTAGTTGAGAAGTGTGGGCTCCTCATTGCGGTGGCTTCTCTTGTTGCAGAACACAGGCTATAAGGACTGTGGGCTCAGTGGTGCTTCGGCTTAGCTACCCCACAGCATATGGGATCTTCCTGAACCAGGGATTGAACCCATGTCCTCTGCATTCCAAGGCAGATTCTTAATCTCGGAACCACCAGGGAAGTCCCATGAATTTCATTTCTAATTAGCATTTCCTGTTGCCCTCTTTTTTAAGATTTTTTTGATGTAGACCATTTTTAAAAGTCTTTATTGAATTTGTTACAATATTCTGTTTTATGTTTTGGTTTTTTGGCCCCAAGGCATGTGAGATTGTGGCTCCCCAACCAGGAATCTTCCAATTCACCACGTGAATTGGAAGATGAAGTCTTAACCACTGGACAGCCAGGGAAGTCATTCTCTCCCTTAATCTTGTCAGAGGCTAATATATTTTATCAGGTTTTCAAAGAACCAGCTTTTAGGGGAAAAAAAGCCATTGGATGAAGAAATTTAAGATTATGACCCATTCTCCCTCACCCTCAATCCCACCCCCACAAACCAAAATGTTTGAAGATCAATACAGTGGCTGACTTTATTTTTGAGGGCTCCAAAATCACTGCAGATGGTGATTGCAGCCATGAAATTAAAAGACGCTTACTCCTTGGAAGGAAAGTCATGACCAACCTAGACAGCATATTAAAAAGCAAAGACATTACTTTGTCAACAAAGGTCCGTCTAGTCAAGGCTATGGTTTTTCCAGTAGTCATGTATGGATGTGAGAGTTGGACTGTGAAGAAGGCTGAGCGCCAAAGAATTAATGCTTTTTTTTTTTCCAGTTTTTTTTTTTTTTTACTTTACAATATTGTATTGGTTTTGCCATACATCAACATGTATCCGCCACAGGTGTACATGTGTTCCCCATCCTGACCCCCCCCTTCCACCTCCCTCCCCGTACCATCATCCCTCTGGGTCATCCCAGTGCACCAACCCCGAGCTTCCTGTAACCTGCATCGAACCTGGACTGGCGATTCATTTCTTATATGATATTATACATGTTTTAATACCATTCTCCCAAATCATGCCCCCCCCCCACAGAGTCCAAAAGACTGTTCTATACATCTGTGTCTCTTTTGCTGTCTCGCATACAGGGTTGTCGTTACCATCTTTTTAATTCCATATATATGCGTTAGTATATTGTATTGGTGTTTTTCTTTCTGGCTTACTTCACTCTGTATAATAGGCTCCAGTTTTATCCACCTCATTAGAACTGATTCAAGCTGTGGTACATATACACAATGGAGTGTTACTCAGCCATTAAAAAGAATACATTTGAATTGATGCTTTTGAACTGTGGTGTTGGAGAAGACGCTTTCCTTGGACTGCAAGGAAATCCAACCAGTCCATCCTAAAGGAGATCAGTCCTGGGTGTTCATTGGAAGGACTGATGTTGAAGCTGAAACTCCAATACTTTGGCCACTTGATGCAAAGAGCTGACTCATTTGAAAAGACCCTGATGCTGGGAAAGATTGAGGGCAGGAGGAGAAGGGGACGGCAAAGGATGGATGAGATGGTTGGATGGCATCACCGACTCAATGGACATGGGTTTGTGCAGACTCCAGCAGTTGGTGATGGACAGAGAGGCCTGGCGTGCTGTGGTTCATGGGGTCGCAAAGAGTTGGACACGACTGAGTGACTGAACTGACCGACTGACTCTTATGAAATGCATGAAGTGAGTTACAGACCATGTTTGCCAATGTGAAAAAAAGTTTTCTCATTCCTAGATAATGAAATTTTTAAAAATTTAGTACAGAGAGCATTTTTTAAGAGCCCAGCTGGCAAGACTATACAGTTACTCTGTAAATACATAAATTTTCCCAAATTTGCAAAGCAGTTTATAAAAGATTCTTGTCAAAACTCAGCTAGCTAGCAAGCTGACAAACTATTTCTCTTTTTTTTTTTAGTTTGGAGAAAGAAATGATGTATATTGCAAAATCCTTTGTGTGTGTGTGCTTAGTCGTTCAGTCATGTCTGACTCTTTGCAACCCAGTGGACTATAACCTGCCAGGTTGCTCTGTCCATGGAATTTTTCTTGGCAAGGATACTGGAGTGGGTTGCCATTTTCTCCTCCAGAGGATCTTCCCAACCCAGGGATGGAACCCTCCGTCTGCATTGGCAGGCGGATTCATTACCACTGCACCACTAACATTGCATAAACTTGTGTAATATGTGACTTAGTGAAACCCATATTTTCTGTATTAAACTTTGCATTATAGAGACAGAGGGCCTGGACAGAGGTAAATGTAACCTGATTATATCCTGTGATAATACTATAAAAGCTCTGTTAAAGAATAATTATGGACTGGTCATTTCCTGTTAAACTACAATTCTGTCTATTGTATTTTTGTTTTCTATTTCATTAATGTTTGTTTTTTACTTGAACATATACAAAAAGCAGCCTTTGTTCATGGATAGATTTACAATATTAGAAAGTTGTTCATTTTCCCCCAATAAGATATAAAGTTGGTATAATTACAATAAAAATACCATGTTTTTCATGGAACTAGATGAATTGATAATGACGTTTACATGGAGAAAAATATGCAGGAAGAGCTAGGAAAATCTTGAAAAAGAAATGGAATGTAGTGTGCAGAATAGACTGGCCCTATCAGATGTGAAAGCACTCTATGAAGTCTCTACAACTGAAACTGGGTATGTCTACTAGAATCTAGAAATAGGCTTAAGAAAATCAAGAATTTGAATATATAACAAAGGTAGCATCTCAAACCTACTGGGAGAGATGGACTTTTAACAAATTAAGCCTTGGGACAACTGAATATTTTGAAAATGACAGATTTACACTGTACTTGATCATATACTAGAATAGAATCTCAAAATATCAGAGAGCAATTTGTAAATAATTAAATCAAAAAAGTAGAAAAAATGTGTATGAATTCCTTTATAATCTTGGAGTGGGGAAAGCAATAAAGAAAAGACTGGTGACTATTTTTTAAAATAACTTCATGGCATAAAGAAAATGAATAAATAAGTCAGGAAAGATTGCAACTTGGAGAAAATATTAAAGGTTTTATTACATAGGGCTAATCTCACTAATATATAATACTTATTTAAAAATCAAGATGAAAAATATAAAAGACAAAAACTGATGAAAAAAGAACAAAATAGACAGTTCACAGAAAAAGATATATGAATGGCCTTCAAACAAACAAAAGGTGCTGAGTGTATAATAGGAGAAACGCAGCTTAAAACTACACTGAAGTACCAATTCTCAACTTTCAAAATGAGAAAAAAAAAATTGTAAAGAATAAAATGGTACTACCTTAAGGAGGGGAATTTGGCAATGTCTAGGCAATGGCACCCCACTCCAGTACTCCAGCCTGGAAAATCCCATGGACGGAGGAGCCTGGTAGGCTGAAGTCCACGGGGTCGCGAAGAGTCGGACACGACTGAGCGACTTCACTTTCACTTTTCACTTTCATGGAGAAGGAACTGGCAACCCACTCCAGTGTTCTTGCCTGGAGAATCCCAGGGACAGGGGAGCCTGGTGGGCTGCCGTCTATGGGGTCGCACAGAGTTGGACACGACTGAAGTGACTTAGCAGCAGCAGCCACAGATATACATGTGCATTTATCCTTTGACCCAGCAATGCCACTTCTGGGTTTCCCTCATAGCTCAGTCAGTAAAGAATCTGCCTGCAATGTAAGGGACCTGGATTCAATTCCTGGATGGGAAAGATCCCCTGGAGAAGGAAATGGCAACCCACTCCAGTATTCTTGCCTGGAGAATCCCATCGACAGAGGAGCCTGGCAGGCTACAGTTCATGGGGTCTCAAGAGTTGGACATGACTTAGCAACTAAACCAACCATGCCACTTCTAGGAAATTACTATGAAATTATATCCTGACAAATGTAAAATGATACAAAAGTAAAATTAGTCATTATAGCACTATTCATACACAATAGCAGTAATGTGAAAACAACTCAAATGTCCATCAGCAGGAAACTGGTTGAATAAATACAGCACCAACAAATTAGAACTGTTCTCTCCAATATTCTGGCCTGGAGAATTCCATAGACTGTATAGTCCTTGGGGTCACAAAAAGTCGGACATGGACCGACTTTCACTTTCAACACATTAGAGTACTGACTAGCCATTACCAAGAACAAGGGCAAAGATTATTTCTATGAATTTTTATATGGTTTTTATTTATTTATTTTTGGCTGTGCTTGATTTTCATTGCGATAGAGGCTTTTCTTTTTTCTTATTTTTTCTCTAGTGTGGTGAGCGGGGACTACTCTCCAATTGCAGTGCACAGGCATCTCATGGCAGTGGCTTCTCTTGTGGAGCATGGGCTCCAGTAGTTGTCAGGGCTTCAGTAGCTGTGGCACATGGCCCCAGGAGAGCTCCCGGGCTCTAGAGCACAGGCTCGATAGTTGTGGTTCATGGGCTTAGTTGCTCTGAGGCATCTAGGATCCCCCCAGATGAGGTATCAAACCCATGTCCCCTGCATTGGCAGGTGGACTACTCACCACTGAGCTACCAGGGAAGCCCTATTTCTGTGAATTGATGTGGGTGTATTGAGCAGAGAAGCAAGAAATGTATAGAGTAAGAGTCTTTTGTTTAGGAAATAGAAATAAGAAATTCATAGACTATTTTTAAATAGTATACTCAGTTTTACATAACAACATATCCACATTAGTTCAACAATAAATACGTTTATTTTTTTTATTTTAATTTAATTTTATTTTTTAAACTTTACATAATTGTGTTAGTTTTGCCAAATATCAAAATGAATCTGCCACAGGTGTACATGTGTTCCCCATCCTGAACCCTCCTCCCTCCTCCCTCCCCACACCAAACCTCTGGGTCGTCCCAGTGCACCAGCCCCAAGCATCCAGTATCGTGCATCGAACCTGGACTGGAAACTCGTTTCATACATGATATTTTACATGTTTCAATGCCATTCTCCCAAATCTTCCCACCCTCTCCCTCTCTCTCAGAGTCCATAAGACTGTTCTATACATCAGTGTCTCTTTTGCTGTCTCGTACACAGGGTTATTGTTACCATCTTTCTAAATTCCATATATATGCGTTAGTATACTGTATTGGTGTTTTTCTTTCTGGCTTACTTCACTCTGTATAATAGGCTCCAGTTTCATCCACCTCATTAGAACTGATTCAAATGTATTCTTTTTAATGGCTGAGTAATACTTTTATTTTTGCAAGAAGAAACAGAAGACGTCAACCAAAAAAAAAAAAATGACAAAACTGATTATCTATGGGGCGCAGGAATAACGTGGAGAGGTTAGGAAAAGCTAGGCTTCTCTGAGCATAACTCTTTACATAGTTTTGATTTTAAAAAAATTATTTTGAAATCATTATGTTGAAGGAAAAAATGGGACATGAGAGGGTGGTCATGTCCTGGGGTCTTGAGTGAGTCCCTGGGATCAGCCACCAGGTGAGGGTTCTTGACTTTGTGAAAAAGAATTCAAGAGCAGGCCATTGTAAAGTGAAAAGTTTATTTAGAGAGATATATGCCCCATAGACAGACTGTGGGCCATCTCAGAAGGTGAGAAAACTGGAAAAGATAGATCACTAAAGAAATCTTTAAAGATTATTCAATCAAATTAAGAAGCATTGTGTGGCAGATAATGTTGGGTTGCTCACCCAGCAGCCATTCCCTTCCTTCTTTGCTAATAGAATTCCAGATTTTCTCAAGTGTTAAGTGGTAAGATGCTTATAAGGGAAGCCAACCCTTCACTAGCCCCAGAAGGTGAATTTTGATTAGTCCAGGCTAGTAATGGTGATTCAACTTCCCTTGCCAGTGATTCATTTAAGAATGAGCATGTGATTGTGGATAATGAGAGGTGAGGCAAAGTCTGTTATAGCATTTCTGGGAAATTTTCTCTGCTATTTAAAAATAGGTGTGAGTAAGGGATGCACTCTTCTGCCCTTTCAGACCTCAGGATTTTGTAATGTCATAACATGAAGCTTGGAATTGCTGAAACCATATTGCAATCATGAAGAAAGCCAAAAGAGGACAAAGTTGCTACATTGAAAAATGGACTTCAATTTAATGAAAGTCTTTGGCTAAACTACTTCAGGACATTTTGTAAGAACATGCTTTTTTTTTTTTTTTTTTAATTGTTTCAGATAGTTGAGTTGGATTTCCTGTTACTTGTAAGCAAATACATCCTCAGTTCAGTTCAGTTCAGTTCAGTAGCTCAGTTATGTCCAACTCTTTGCAACCCCATGAATCGCAGCATGCCAGGCCTCCCTGTCCATCACCAACTCCCGGAGTTCACTCAAACTCAAGTCCATCGAGTTGGTGATGCCATCCAGCAATCTCATCCTCTGTCGTCCCCTTTTCCTCCTGCCCCCAATCCCTCCCAGCATCAGAGTCTTTTCCAATGAGTCAGCTCTTCGCATGAAGTGGCCTAAGTACTGGAGTTTCAGCTTTAGCATCATTCCTTCCAAAGAACGCCCAGGACTGATCCCCTTTAAAATGGACTGGTTGGATCTCCTTGCAGTCCGAGGGACTCTCTCTTTTTTTTTTTTTTTTTAATTTTATTTTATTTTTAAACTTTACATAATTGTATTAGTTTTGCCAAAGGACTCTCAATAGTCTTCTCCAACACCACAGTTCAAAAGCATCAATTCTTCGGCGCTCAGCTTTCTTCACAGTCCAACTCTCACATCCATACATGACTACTGGAAAAACCATAGCCTTGACTAGACGGACCTTTGTTGGCAAAGTAATGTCTCTGCTTTTTAATATGCTATCTAGATTGGTCATAACTTTCCTTCCAAGGAGTAAGCGTCTTTTAATTTCATGGCTGCGGTCACCATCTGCAGTGATACATCCTAATAGATCCAAAAGCATTCTTGACAAAAAAAAAAAAAAAAAGGGGGAAAAATAGTTCTAAGGAATTCTGGCCAAGATAGTAAATATAAAAAATGATTTCTAAAACCAATTGATTTAATCTTTTTAAAAGTTTATTTTGAAATAATTCAGAACTTACAGAAAAAAATTAGCACAGAGAATTCCCATATACACCCAGAGACCACATTCAAGTTTTGTAAATTGTCCCAAGTATATTTTTTATATTACCTATAAAGGATCCAGTCTAGATTCATGCCTTGTACTTAGTTGTCATGTCTCATCACACTCTCTAAATCTGGGACAGTTCCTGAGTCTTTGAGTTTCATGCCCTTGACATTTTTGAAGATTATAAAACAAAGGAATTTTATAGACTGTCCTTGATTTGTATTTGTCCCGTAAACCCTCATATCCTTCTGAGTGGCACAGTGGCAATTTATACTTTATTGGTGCTATTAAATTTGATCATTTGAGTAAGATCTTATCTTCTAATCTCCATTATGAAGTTATTTTTCTTCTTTGTAATTAAAAGTATTGTATGTGGAAATAATTTGAAACTATATTAATATCTAGTTACTCATCGCATTTTTATCAATTAGTATTGGAACCCACTGATTTTTCTTCCTTCAGTCAACTACTACTATGATAGTTGCCAAATGGTATTTTTCTATTTCTCTCTTACTATAAGAAAAAGCTGTCTCTTATCCACATATTTGACTCATTTGTTTATAACATGCATCCTTTTTAACTCAATGAGTTATATAAATATCAGTTTGATGCTCAAATTATCCCAGACTTGACCAGCAGGAGCCCCATCAAGCTGGATACTGTTTCCTCTTGACATCTCCCCATCATTTATTTTTAGGACTTCCATCTTCTCAGCACAATAAGAGGTTCCAAGCTCAACTTGTGTTTTCCCTGTTCCACTCTGGAATCAGAGTCTTCAAGGAAGACTGGTTCTCTTTAGTGACGAGTGGTGTTTAGAAACCAACGTCTGGGTCCTAGATGTGTTCATTTCTACTGGGATATTTCTGCTTCTGGGCCCACTCTGTGGTCAGAGCTAGGAAATATAAATATATACTTTACTTCCGTATTTATTTGTGTAACTATTCACCTATATTACAAACTGTTAATTCACACTGGTAATGCCAAACCCATTTCAGTACTGCAGGATTCATCTAACATTTTACCTTTTTGTGTTTGTTTCTTCCTTCTCAGTTGGTGATCAATCTGGCTACCATTATCTGAAATATATTTTCTCATGTATTGAATCACCCATATGAGCCAATCTCCTAACCACCCCCATGCTGCCCCCACCACTCTCTCCAATGCTCTCCTCACAATGGGTTGTGATGACCTGCTGCCATAGTGTTATCCCTGTTGCCCTGCTCTGATCCCATCCTTATACGGACCACCGTTACATTTTCACTTGTGAAAGCAATTGATTCTGAAAATAAATAGCACGGGAACATTTTCTTTGCTAATAAACAGATCCTATGTGAAATCAAGAAATTACTCAAGTTTATTTAACTTTTTAATATTTGAATGGTGGTATTCAAAAAAAAGTATCCAGTCTAAAAACACTGTTGGCTTTTAAAAATACATTTAAAATATCTTGAACAGGCAATAACAGGAGTAAATCACAAAAATATTATACCATGCAAAAACAAAAACCAAACCCAGGTATGAAAGAAGTCTTTGCATACTGTGTTTTACATACTGTGCCCACTTTGGCACCATGTATACTAAAACTAGAACTGTACAGGAAAGATTAGCATGACCTCTGTGCAAAGATGACACAAATTTATGAAGAATGCCTCTATTTTGTTATATGTATCTTACCATGCTAAAAAATAATAAACTAGAAAGGGTACAATTTCATCTAGATGAAATCTGGAAATAGGAAGAATTGAATCTATAGTAAGAGAGCATATCAGTTGTTGCCTCATTCAGGGGGATTTGCTGCAGAGGGGCATGAGGGGGAACTATGATGGAAATGGAAATTCCATTTTGGGGTGATAGAAATGGTCTATAACTTGATTATAGTATAAATTTGTCAAACACTTGAAATGCATACTTGAAATGCTTTTTATTATATGTAAATTATATTTCAACTAAATTGATTTTTAAAATATTGAAATTATAGAATTCTAAAGAGCTAGAAAAGATCTAAGTGTCTCCTGCTTTTTCAGATGATAAAAATTGAGGTCTAAAGAGGCTAAATCATTAGACCAACTAGTTGAAGGATAGACTTAAGTTTTCAAATTTCAACAAGTTCAGTATCTTTCTGTGCCTGTGTCTTCTTCCTTGACATGACAGGATGCCTGACCAGAAAAGTACTCTGCAAAAGATCAAATTTGTGTTTTTCCTTTCACAGTACAGGTTAGGGTAGAGAGTGACAGAGGGAAGCTTTACTTAGGATAGGCAAGCAGTAAGGAGCTCTGAATGGACATTCAGAAAGGGAGAAAGGCATAGCAGGACTTTCTGTGTTTTATTGCAAAAAATTTTTTAAACTGCCTCATTTTTTGGCAAGTGGTTCTTGCTGTAGAGAAAGGGAGAAATGGTGGTTCTGGAACTGCTGCACATTGAATCATCCTGACCCAGCTCTCCTGTGACTGTGTGTGACCTGCTCAGGTTGATTGTGAAGAGTGGGCCCTTGGGAGGCCAAATGTAGAACATCCTTGGTAAACAAGCTAAGTTGTCTTCCTTGCTCAGCCTCATAGCAGGAATATAGACCTACAAGGGCCTCATCTACAAGCAATGGACAAGCACTGCCTTTTGGATCAAGGGGGATGGCTTTCCAAAAGTGACAGTGTGAGATGAGAAACTATGGCATTAGCCAATTGATCAGGCTCTAATTAAGAGAACATAGCCCACTATAACCTGCATAAGTCATTGCTTGTGATATCTGGGCAATCTATGGGGGAGTGTTCTCCAGGTGGGATATAATGGGCATCCTGCTAAAAGGGCTTTGGGTGATTAAGCAGTTGTTCAAAGAAAACAAAAGCATTGCAAATACATAGGAACTTGAGTTTGTGAAGCAGGTTATAGTAATTTTACTGGAAATGTTAATTCATCCATGCAGCAGTATTTACTAGCATATACTTACTGTGTGTCAGCCCTGTGCCAAGAACTAGGGATAGTGGCTACACTCCTAGAGTTTAGGGGGTGGAGATAAGATACTTCACAAAATAGACTGCTGTGCAGTGGGGAGCATGAGTTCCAAGAGGAATTGAGAGAATAGACCCCTAATCTACCCATCAGGTGAGGGGAGGGAAGATCAGGAGATGCCTCTCCCAAGAAAGTAACTTTTTTTAAAATTTTATTTTATTTTTAAACTTTACAAAATTGTATTAGTTTTGCCAAATATCAAAATGAATCCGCCACAGGTATACATATGTTCCCCATCCTGAACCCTCCTCCCTCCTCCCTCCCCACACCAAACCTCTGGGTCGTCCCAGTGCACCAGCCCCAAGCATCCAGTATCGTGCATCGAACCTGGACTGGAAACTCGTTTCATACATGATATTTTACATGTTTCAATGCCATTCTCCCAAATCTTCCCACCCTCTCCCTCTCCCACAGAGTCCATAAGACTGTTCTATACATCAGTGTCTCTTTTGCTGTCTCGTACACAGGGTTATTGTTACCATCTTTCTAAATTCCATATATATATGCGTTAGTATACTGTATTGGTGTTTTTCTTTCTGGCTTACTTCGCTCTGTATAATAGGCTCCAGTTTTATCCACCTCA
The DNA here is from genome assembly GCF_029407905.1 of Bubalus kerabau. Taxonomy (NCBI): domain Eukaryota; kingdom Metazoa; phylum Chordata; class Mammalia; order Artiodactyla; family Bovidae; genus Bubalus; species Bubalus kerabau. Next base: position 46,718,633 of record NC_073634.1, read on the forward strand.
TTAAACTGATTCAAATGTATTCTTTTTAATGGCTGAGTAATACTCCATTGTGTATATGTACCATAGCTTTCTTATCCATTCATCTGCTGAAACACTGTCTGACATACATCACAGCAGGATCCTCTATGACCCACCTCCCAGAATATTGGAAATAAAAGCAAAAATAAACAAATGGGACCTAATTAAACTTAAAAGCTTCTGCACATCAAAGGAAACTATTAGCAAGGTGAAAAGACAGCCTTCAGAATGGGAGAGAATAATACCAAATGAAGCAACTGACAAACAACTAATCTCAAAAATATACAAGCAACTCCTACAGCTCAACTCCAGAAAAATAAATGACCCAATCAAAAAATGGACCTAAGAACTAAATAGACATTTCTCCAAAGAAGACATACAGATGGCTAACAAACACATGAAAAGATGCTCAACATCACTTATTATCAGAGAAATGCAAATCAAAACCACTATGAGGTACCATTTCACACCAGTCAGAATGGCTGCGATCCAAAAGTCTACAAGTAATAAATGCTGGAGAGGGTGTGGAGAAAAGGGAAGCCTCTTACACTGTTGGTGGGAATGCAAACTAGTACAGCCACTATGGAGAACAGTGTGGAGATTCCTTAAAAAACTGGAAATAGTAACATTTGAGGTATAGAGCTGAAGTAGAGGCTATTCATAGGAAAGGGATGGCATTATTCTAGGAAGGTGGAGACAGAATAAAGAAAGCCTGGAGATAGGATTTGAATCTCTCATGGAAAAGCAAGTGTAATAGTTTGATGCACCTGGAATAGAGTCAGAATAGCAGGAAAAGATGGAGAAGGCAATGGCACCCCATTCCAGTACTTTTGCTGGAAAATCCCATGGACAGAGGAGCCTGGTAGGTTGCAGTCCATGGGGTCGTGAAGAGTCGGACACGACTGAGGGACTTCACATTCACTTTTCACTTTCGTGCATTGGAGAAGGAAATGGCAACCCACTCCAGCGTTCTTGCCTGGAGAATCCCAGGGATGGCGGAGCCTGGTGGGCTCCCATCTATGGGGTTGCACAGAGTCAGACACGACTGAAGCAATTTAGCAGCAGCAGGAAAAGATGTGAGATGAAGCCCTGGAGACATAGGCTTTGATCCTAAGGACAATGATGAACCACTGAAGGGTGTTAAATGAGACAGTGGCAGGAATACAATGTCTAGAATATTTTTTCTGTGTTTTTTTTTTTTTTCTGGAAAGAATGGACCAAAGAGACTTGATATACATGGTGACCATTAAGACACTTGTTGGATTGAGTGAGAATGATGGAGGGAAATAGATTTGAGTTAGGAGATACAGGACTTCCCTGATAACTCAGTTGGTAAAGAATCCACCTGCAGTACAGGAGACCCCGGTTCAATTCCTGGGTCAGGAAGCTCTGCTGAAGAAGGAATAGGCTACCCACTCTAGTATCCTTGGGCTTGCCTTGTGGCTTGGGCTTCCCTTGTGGCTCAGCTGGTGAAGAATCTACCCACAATGCAGGAGGACCTGGGTTCGATCCCTGGGTTGGGAAGATCATCTGCACAAGGGAAAGACTACCCACTCCTGTATTTTGGCCTGGAGAATTCTATGGACTGTATAGTCCAAGGGGTTGCAAAGAGTCAGACACAACTGAGTGACTTTCACTTTAGGAGATACAACTTTTCAGGACTTGATTGGGTTTTAGGGATGAGGGAAGAGAGAGAAGTACTGGATGATGCACAGTTTCTGATAGATGATACATCAGAATAATTATAACATTTTTATGCATATATGTGGAGAATAACACTCTAGGCAACCCTTGCTATCCAAACTCAGGAACTTGATATTCAAGAAAATTTTTGGATAATTTCTTTTTGTCTCAGTTCAGTCACTCAGTAATGTCCAATTCTTTGTGACCCTATGGATGGCAGCATGCCAGGCTTCCCTGTCCATCACCAACTCCCAGAGCTTGCTCAAACCCATTACCATTGAGTTGGTGATGCCATCCAGCCATCTCATCCTCTTTCTACCTAAACTCCTGGTATTAGTTGAAACTCAAGGACAAATAGATTTGAATAATGTGATTTCTTTGGATTTCCTACCTAAATCTAGGAACAGAAATTCAGGATTTAGATAGTAGTGTATTTGTAGTATATTTATTTATTTATTTTTAATATTGTCCTGGTTGTACCATGCAGCATATGGGATCTTAGTTCCCTAGCCAGGGATCAAACCTACGCCCCTTGTAGTGGAAGTGCAGAGACCCAACTACTAGCCAGCCAAGGAAGTGTTCCTGGGTTCTGTTTTTTTGTTTATTTGAATTTGGTTGTGCTGGGTCTTTGTTGTTGTGCACCAGCCTTCTCCAGTTTTGGTGATCAGGGATTACCCTTTGTTGCAGTGCGTGGGCTTCTCATTTTGGTGGCCACTCCTGCCGTGGAGCACAGACTCTAGGGTGCATGGGCTTCAGAAGTGGCAGCGCATGAGCTCAGTAGTTGTAACTCCTGGGCTCTAGAGCTTGGGCTCAGTAGCTGCGGCACACGGGCTAAGCTGCTCCACAGTAGGTGGAATCTTCCCAGACCAGGGATCAAACCCATGTCCCCTGCACTGGCAAGTTGATTCCTATCCACTGTGCCACCAGGGAATCCCCTGGTTCTGCTTTTTAAAGGAAGTTTTGTTTTGTCCTGTTCCTTGCCATGTAGGTTCAATATTTTAGATTAAAAAATTCTATATAATGAGATACAAAGTTTATATTTTAATCAGTTGGTATTTAGGAGAGAGCTCCCAAGACATATGGCATATTAAATGTATTTGTATGACAAATTTAAACTTTTAAATATGAGTAGCTCTATTTTTTAGTATTTTAGTTTCACATAATTGGCATGTTAAGAACTAAGGAAATATATTTTCTGTCAAGTGACCAATTTGACAAAAATCTATTATCTTTACAAAAACCAATACAATTTTTAAAATACTCAGCGCCCATTGTAAGATTTCAATAAAGAAAACAAAACAAATTTGATTTTAGTAACAAAACACTTTTAGCAGGGTTTTAAAATAAAAATTCCATATTCACTTCTAGTATAACAAGGACTTTTATCACTATTTGACTTATATGACTATCATATTTTTTTTCTCAAATTTGACTTAAAATGTGTGTGAAAATATCTGAAAAATATCAGTGATGATTCTCTGGTATTCCAACATAGTTTTTCAGAGTCAGAGGTGACAATAAATATCAAATGTCAAGGACATTTTGAGATTTGTCAGGTTTCAAAATGTTGAAATATGACTGAAAACTGCAATAATATTCATATGGGATTGGATAATAGGAAAATAATTTTAATGTTTTCTCTCTTAGCAAGAATTCCATCCTTGGAGTTCCCTTCCATAAAGCAAAAACATAAGTTTTTCTATAGACCACCAGACACATTTGGACCTCTATCTAGGCTATGTAGATTTCAGATAAGTTTATACTTACATGTAATGTATCTATCACCTACTTCTCAACATCTCCTATACTCTCACAACATCCACCCCTCTCAACTAATGCCCTATCCCACTCCATTTTTTACTGAAAAAAAAAAATCCTTTCATTATATATATATGATTTACCTACACCTGCAGCCACCTTTTCCTTGCCTCCTGCATCAAAATTGACTTTGTTTCTGCCTGGATCCTTTGGGTTGTCACCTTGCCAAGAATGCCACTCCCCTGTCCTACATCAGCTCTATCAGGATATGCCATCCCCAAATATGCCTTTTTGGTATATTATTTTGAGCCAAAGGCACTTAAGAAACAGCAGATGCAGAAAGAGCTCTTTGACCTCCTTTTTTTCTACCTAAAAACAGGCCATAAAATTTCCCAAGAGAAAGGTGTTCTCCATGTATCAGGAAGAGAAGAAAACCCTTATCACCATAGACTGGGAATCAATGCTGAAACGGATCTCTACAAACAAACTTACTAAATAAAATAACTCATCTATTTCAACCTGCCCCCATACATGTCATAGCCACTTTCTTATAATTTACTATACCAGCTCAAACCTCTTTGTCATTTCTTCACAAGTTTATTGTGTCTTTGTCTAAAAGGTATAAAAGCTTTCTTCTAATCTGGTCACTTGTTCATATCTTCAGTCTCTTGTGAAGGGCCCATGTGCATGTAAAAATTTAACAAAACTTATATGCTTTTCTCCTGCTCATCTAAATGTCAGTTTAATTCTGAATTTGAATCCAGAAGGTAGAGGAGAATTTCCCCCCTCTCCACACCCACCCATCAGCTTCAAAACATGTCTCAGTTTATACTTCAAATCATTCCTCTTGACTCAACATTTACCCTTCAGACACTATTCCATTTTGCCATTCTCCCTCACAGCAAACCTTGAATTTTTCTTCAGCAGTGGTCTTCAAAGTTTTTTTTGTTTGTTTTGCCTGCCCTGGGAGATTTGGTAAAGCTATGTATCCCCTTGGCACATAGATTTTCAGTTTTTAGTTTCCCCTTGGCAAACATTTTTAGTTAAACATTTAAATTTTTTCATGCTCTTTATGTAGTTGGAAAGGCTGTAATTTCCAGAATATTGTATGTATTGGTGTTTTAACACTGCCACATCATTCTTTAAAATATATTCAGTACATCTAAATATGATACTCATCATTCACTAAAAAACCAAAACAATTTAAAAAGCTCATCTTTAGCACACAAATTTTATTATTTAAAATCAATAAAATTATTAATTTTAAAAATTATTCATTATTCTTTTTAACTCCTAGTTCTAATTTACTTCCCTCACAGAATTTTACCCTAATATATCTTTTGCTTCAAAGTCTTTTATTGATTACCTATCATACTTCTTTGAAAAACAGTATATAAAATTAACATGTTTACAGTTTTCCTGTGACCAGACGCCTCTAAAAGTTAAACAATGTCTTATGGGTTCATTGTAATTATTAAAACCGTAACACAGCAAAATCACACTGAAGTAAAATTTTATTAGAAATTCTATCTTTTTAAAAAAGTATTTATTTGGCTACACCAGGTCTTAGTTGAGGCATGCGGGATCTTTAGTTGTGGCATGCAAACTCTTAGTTAGGGCATGTTGGATGTAGTTCCCTGACCAGGGATCAAACCCAGACCCCCTGCACTGGGAGCCTTAGCCACTAGACCACCAGAGAAATTCTGGAAATCCTATCTTAATGAAGCGAGTAGACTTTTTTTTTTAAATTGGCTTACATATTTTATCTCATTTTTTGTCTTTTTTTGGCCTCATGGCTTGTGGGATCTTAGTTCCATAACCAGGGAACAAACCTGGTCCCTTGGCAGTGAAAGCTTGGAGTCCTAACCACTGGATCACCAGGAATTTTCCTGATTGGCTTATATTTTTGAGCATAGCTTACTGCTCAGAATGCTGGGCTCAGCATCAGTTTACATTCCAATTTTTCATTTTTATGTGATAAGAAACTTGTTCACATTACTAAGTAGAGGTAGAAGAAATTGATACAGCAATACAATAATCATTTCTTTGGACTCTTAAATTAATGCCCCAAATGACTCTTTACTGTCATCACATTGTTATCTGTCATCTTCAATTTGGTTGAAAGGAAAGACTATGAAAACACCCAATGTTCAAAATAACTTTGAATGTCTGGATTGGGGAGACTCTTCCGAGCAGGCATTGTTGGGTCCTGGCTGCAGTCAACAGTTTCTGCTTTCTCAATTCATTGTTCAGTGTTGTGAATTGTCCCCTTTGCTTGTCATCCCTGGACATTTTACATCCTGGGCAACATGCTGTTGTTATACAAAGAGATGTATGCCTTCTTTTGTAAGAAAGAGAAAAGGAGTGACTGTGAAAGCTGACATGGGAAAGGGGAAGCTGTACCCATAACACAGGCCTGCTCTTGGGAAGAGTGTTTTTAGGAAAACACAATTTTAGAAAAGAGTTCATATGAAACTGAGGACCTGAAAATTGGTCCCTTGGAAAGTCTTTGTATGCCCTAGTTTGAAGGCCACTGGTATACACATGCTTTTTCTACTGACTCCTATTCTCTTAAAATCCACCCTAATTGCATCTCTGTCCCCACAGGCCACTGAACATGCTTTAACAATGGCCATCAACAATATCCACGCTGCTAAATTCCAATAAACATTACTTAAGAAATAGTTAAAGCTTCAGGAAAAAAGATAAAAAGAAATTCTAATGTAGCAGTGGTCAAACACAGTAAGTGCATTTTATAACTAAACATTAATAAAGACCAGGACACAGGATACACTAGTTTAAGGACAGATCTCCTGGTCCAACTGGCTCCAACCAGGAGTGTCGTGGTGGTGCAAAGCTGCATTTACACAGCCAAGGCTTCAGTCCATTTTCTGAAATATGCTGTCCTATTAGAGCTTTGATGAAGCATCTGGCTGGGTATGGACAGCTGAAATGTTAGGAAAAGCTGAGCACTTCAAAGAAACCTTGGCTCAGCCATCACCATCTCCCCCACTTTGTAGCAGGTACCATCTGACATTCCAAACTTATTTAGAAAGATAAATTTAAAATATGAAGGTAATGCTTACTTAAAAAAAGGACTTACTTAAAAAATTCTCTGGTCCCTAAAGAAACTTCTTCGGGCCATATATAACCAGCTATTGAACACAAGATGCTTTTCAGGGTGAGGAGAGTGGAACTAACATTATAGCTTATTGGGGGAAAAGGTCTTTGAGCATCCAGAACCACCTCTCTAAGGCTTTAAAAACCTTGGGCACTGTCTCCAGAGCTTTCAAAAAGTCTCACAAAATGCAGAAACATGACTGGTGCAGCATCCTTTTGGGAGTCAATGGTACCTTTTGGTAAGGTTTAATTCTCCATCTCATCAACCAAACTGGAAAAGCATCTTTTTCTCTGTGAATAATAGATTCCCGCCACCCCCGCTCCCCAGCCTTTTCTTTCTATGCGTCTCTTTCTCTGTCTAGTACGTATATAGTTTACTGTTAAACTCCTGACACGTTTTAAAGTCCTTTATCATTGATTTCGTCCTCAATATAAAGCATCAATTTGAAACACTCGCTTTAGATACTGTTTAGAGAGGCTGTGATGAATACCCGTTGATGTGATGCAATGGGGTTTTTTGTTTGTTTAAGAGCCATGGGAAGAAGTCTGGTTTTGTAGTGGAATTCCTTCTTCAAGTTGGGGATGTTTTCCAACAGCAGGTGGCCAGGTGATGCTCACAGCGTCCGCAATGCACAGGTGCAAACGGCCTTCAGTTTTTTGTGGGAAGTGTCCCAGTAGGACGGGTTTAGGAGCATGCGCAACAGATGTTCCGTTAGGAAACCGCTGAGCACGTGCACACAGGCATGCGCTGTCTGATCCTGGCTCCTGTCAACCGCGGCAGGAGAATGGTGTGTAGCTCACCCACACCCCCCTACCCCGCCCCCCGCCGCCTTGACCGGATTCCAGACTCCTGGAAGAAAGGCTGGCATATTTGTTTTTATGACTGGAGTTTTAACATCTGTTTTTCCTTCTTGAATAATTCCCCCCCCCCCCCACCAAATACAAATATATATTGAATACTCATTGTAAAATATCTAACAATTTACATTCAAAACCCACTAGAAAAATAGGCAAAGAACCAGGGAACAAAGACTTCACAGAAAAATGATTACAAATAGGCCTCAAATATACAAAAATATGTTTAGTATCAGTTGTAATAAAAAAGTGAAAGTGTCCTCTTTGCGGCCCCATGGACGGTAGCTAGCCAGTCTCTGTCCATGGAATTCTCCAGGCAAGAATACTGGAGTGGGTTGCCATTCCCTTTCTCCAGGGGATCTTTTAGACCCAGGGATGGAACCCAGGTCTCCTGCATTGCAGGTGGATTCTTTACCAATGTAGCCACCAGGGAAGCTGCACGGAGTTACTGTTATGTACTTATTGGCTTGGCAAACAAGAAACTGTCTGGAGATATACTCTGTAGGGGGATATGGGGAAACAGGCACTGCCTCAGTGCAGATGGAAGAGGAGAATGTCACAACCCTTAGTGTTTACCAAACTGTAGGTGTATTTACACTTTGATTCAACTAAATCCGTCTTTGAGGAATTCTTACTATAGACACACTTGCTTACATATGAAATGATGTATGAGCCTGTTGGTTGTAATTAGGTTGAAAATTACCCAAATAACCATCAGAGGGCTGATTTTAAAAACTGTAATAGATATGGACAGTGGAGCATTATGCAGCTGTGAGAAAGAATGAGGAAGTTCCCTATGTACTGATATGGAAAGATCTCCAGGATGTCTTCCTAAGTTAAAACACTCTTGTACTTGGGCTTTTTAACTTAGCAAGTAAGATATGCCTTTTGTGTAGGAGAGGAGAATAAGATTTTATGATCCTTTCCTGTTTCCATATAAATAAATTCTGGGAAGATACACAGAAAACAATCATAATTTCTTGTGGGGTGGAGGGAAAGACAGGGTAAGGACTTCTCGATGCATGTGTTATAATTTATTGGTTTTTGAACCAGGTGAATGTTACCCATTAGGAGTAAAAAATTATACCTTAAAATATTCAGAAATATGTACTATAAAAGATGAAAACTGTCCCCTTCCTTCTAAAGATAACTACTATTAATAAGACCAAGAGCTTTGGTTTTAAAAAAAAACCCTTTTCCAGGACTTCCCTGGTGGTCTAGTGGTTAGGAATCTACCTGCCAATGCAGGGGATACAGGTTTGATCTCTGGTCCAGGAATATCCCACATGCCACAGAGCAACTAAGCCCCTGCACCACAGCTATCTTCTTCCGACATCTTACTTGATTTAATCTTAAATATATTTAAAAAATTTTAATTATCATACTGAAATGAACTGAACTGAATTATCATACATGTTACTTACATGCTTCAGAAATATGGAGGAAAGGGTTTTTAAAATTTTTATTTATTTAAGGAAAGAGTTTTTTAAATTTTTGGCTGTGTTGGGTCTCCATTGCTGCGTGCAGGCTTTCTCTAGTTGTGGAGAGTGGGGCCTACTCTTGATTTTGGTGCTGGAGCTTCTCACTGTAATGGCTTCTCTTGTTGCAGAGCATGCGCCCTAGAGCATGCCTTCCAGTAGGTGTGGTGCAGGAGCTTAGTTGCTCCATGGCATGTGGGATCTTCCTGGACCAGGGATCAAACCTGTGTCCCCTGCATTGGCACATGGATTCCTAACCTCTGGACCACTAGGGTAGTTCCAGGAAAGGGTATTTTAAAATTGAAAGCTCTTGGTCTTTTATATTTTTAAATTTATCCACCATTTATATTTGTTAGCCATTTGAATATCCTCTTGTGTGAAGTGTCCATTCAAGTCTTTTGCCTATTTTCTGTTGGGTTGTCTTTTTCTTATTTACAGAAGTTCTTTATACTTTCTGAACATATTTCCTTTGTACATAAACACTTTTGGCTTCTTTTTTCACTTTAATATATTTTGATGAACAATAGGTCTTTATAAAAAATTTATTTATTTTTAATTGGAGGCTAGTTGCTTTACAATACTGTGTTGGTTTCTGCTGTATAGCAACATGAATCATTCATAGATATGTGTGTTTCCTCCCTCTTGAACTTCTCTCTCACCTCCCACTCCATCCCACCCCTCTATGTTGTCACAGAGCACCAGATCTGAGCTCCCTGTGTCATATAGCAAATTTCCACTGGCTATCTAATTTTAAAAATGAACAGAAAGTGTTAATTTTAATATGGTCTATCTTTCTTTTTTTTTTTAATGAGTGGTGCTTTTTCTTTGGTACTGTTTAATCTGCCTTTAAACCTATTTATTGAGTTCTTAATTTCTGGGTTAGTTGCCAAATTTGTCTTTTCTCTTTGAACATATTAAGCATTAAGCATTGCTACTTTAAAATCTATGTCTGATAACTCCACTCTCTGGTTCCCCTTTGGGTCTTTTTTCCCTCTTGATTTCTGAGTACATCAACTTGTCTCCTTGTATGCCTGCCTATTTTTTTTTTTTTTTTGAAATGTGGTTATAGAGATAATTTGAAACCTCAAAGTAGTGCCCTTTTCCTCAAGAGAGAATTCATGTTTCCTTCTGACAGGTGGCTATGGACACTACCAATCTCAGAGCTACTTGCTGCTGCTGCTGCTGCTGCTAAGTCGCTTCAGTCGTGTCCAACTCTGTGCAACCCCATAGACGGCAGCCCACCAGGCTCCCCTGTCCCTGGGATTCTCCAGGCAAGAATACTGGAGTGGGTTGCCATTTCCTTCTCCAATGCATGAAAGTGAAAAGTGAAAGAGCTACTTAATCCATTCCAAAACTGAGATAATGCAGAATTGGGCTTTAGTGCTTATAAGGCCCTGTTCAACCTACTCCTAGAGTGTGACCCTTTGCATCTCAACCCAAAGCCTGAGGATTTGCTTTAGATCATGTTCCCAAACCCCATGAGTCTGTACAAAGCTCTGTTTAGCTTCTCATATGCATCTTCTGAAACTGGAAGATTGGCAGAACCCCAAATACTGGACTCAGCTACCTAGACTTCCATCTTTCTGTTCTCTCCTGAATCTTGGCACATAAGTCTTCATGGCCTTATTTGCTCTCGTATGCTTTCAAACAGATATTTTAAAATAGTCATTTCCAGTTGTCCTTTAGAAAATTGGTCCAAATTGCTTATTCTGCAGAACTTTTTTTTAAAATATAACTTAAAAAAGTGCTTCAAGACTTCTTTAAAGGGAAAAAGTGGTCTTTAGTTTTATGTTCTTTTTTCTTTGGGTTTTGAGAGTAAGACTGGGTCTTGGAGCTTTATTGATATGGTAATTTAAAAAATAATTTGAAATATTTTACAACCGATTTTCAGACAGACTTTTTATAAGCTATTATTGCTCTTTAAACCAGAAGCTCTCAGGACTTAAGTGCTGTGTGTCGAGGTCATGGGTGGCAGAGTTGAGTTAGAAATAGAGGGTGGTTGGAGTACCTTCAAGTTGATTTTGATAGCAGGGTGTCTCTTTTGTACTAACACTTCTCTGTCGTCATCTCTAGCTCTCAGTAGTGTTTCATGCAGGTGACCACTCTATTCTTCATTTTCTCTGAGACCTTGTTCGTCTGCTCTTTTTCTCTCTCATTTTTAATCTCTGTTTTGCTGACTGATTTTCCTTTTCCCAACCTCTGGTTCCCTAGTGCTTAATCTAGAGGTCTCTTATCTATCTAAATTGTCTTCCCAATTAATCTCATGCAGATCTATGAAGTTAAATATTTTCTGGGCAGGAAAAATCTCAAATTTACATCACCAGATATCTTATCTTCTATCCCATTACCTCCTTTTTCCATTAAAAAGTTGAGGTATAACTTACATACAGTGAAGTGCACAAATCTTAAGCATACAGCTCAATGAATTTTACATCCATGCAGCCACCACCTAGATCTACATGAGGCATTTCTATCATGCCAGAAGGTTCCGTTGTGGCCTTTGCATTCAATACCCCCTTCTCAAAGATCTCTGTTCTGACTAAAGTTTTGCCTGTTCTTGGACTTCATATAAATGGAATCAGGAGATCCAACCAGTCCATCCTAAAGGAGATCAGTCCTGGGTGTTCACTGGAAGGACTGACGTTGAAGCTGAAACTCCGATACTTTGGCCACCTGATGCGAAGAGCTGACTCATTGGAAAAGACCCTGATGCTGGGAAAGACTGAAGGCAGGAGGAGAAGGGGACGACAGAGGATTAGATGGTTGGATGGCATAACTGACTCGATGGACATGAGTTTGGGTAAACTCCGGGAGTTGGTGATGGACAGGGAGGTCTGGCCTGCTGCAGTTCATGGGGTTGCAAAGAGCTGGACACAACTGAGTGACTGAACTGAACTGAACTGAACTGATACAGTGTCTATCTTTTTGTGTCTGGCTCCTTTCACTCAACAAAATGTTTTAAACATGTATCTGTGTTGCTTGGTATATCAGTAGTACATTCTTTTTATTACATAGTATTCCATTATATGAATATTCCACAGTTTGTTTATTCATTTTCCACTTGTTAGATGTTGCTCTTCCCCCAGGTATATTTTACTATTATGAATAGAGCTGGTATGTTATGAACAATTTTGTACATCTTTTTTTTTTTTAAAGATGTACATTTATTTCTTTTTACCCCACCACACTCTTGGAAGATCTGTTTGGATGGCTTACATAGTAAAACATTCTAAGAGAGAAACAATGACCTTGACTTTTTCAAGGTCTTAAATTCAGTAACAGTTTTTAAAAAAAAGAAACCTAAAGTGAAGGGTTACAAATATGTGGAGATAACTGAAATCATCAGTTTACAGAAAATTATAATTTTCCAGTCCTAAGAAAATTTTCAAGAAAACTTGCAAATGCAATGATTTTCTTTCTTCAAGGCACTTGTAAATCTTAGCAATTTCTGGATCAGGTGAAGCAATATGTGCACACAAATATTTGGTTTCTTTATGCTGGTTGTAATTGCACCAGGGGGACAAACAGCAACATGTGCAGTGGCTGAGACACTCTCAAACCACAGATCCAGTGCCTTCTGTTGACTACTTCAGCCTTCTTCAGTGATCTTATTCTTTTCCTTTACTTCCTGGCCACTCAGAGCGTGGCCCTCAGACCAGGAGCATCAGTTTCACTTAGGAGCTGCATTAGTTATTTTCTGTTGTGTGACAATTTACCCCAATATTTATCAGCTTAAAACAACACACTTGTGGCTGTTTATGAGAATAATCTCTTAAACAGATGGTGTTGGGGAAACAGGATATTCACATGCAAAAGAATGAAACTGGACACGTATCCTACACCATACACAAAAAGAATTTCAAAATATATTAAACACTTAAAAATCTTAAGCCGTTAAAATTAAAAATTAAAATTCTTAAGGGAAAATCTTCATGACACTAGTCTTGGCAATGGTTTATTGAATATGATGCCAAAGGCACAGGCAATGAAATAAAAAATAGACAAGTAGGACTACATCAAACTAAAAAGCTTCTGCCCAGCAAGAGCAACAATCATCAGAGTGAAAGGCAACATACAGAAAGGGAAAAAATATTTACAAACCATATCTCTGATAAAAGATTAATATCCAAAATACATAAGGTACTATTGCAACTCAATGACAAAACAAAACCACTATTAACAACAAAACCTATTCGCTCAACATCACTAATCAGGGAAAGGCCAATCAAAACCACAATGAAACATCACTTCACACATGTTTGGATGGTCAGTATCAAGCAATCAGTCAACAAGGGTTGGAAAGGTTGTAGAGAAACTGAAATATTTGCACACTGTTGGGTAGGAATGTGAAATGTGCAGTTGTTGTGAAAAACAGTATGGAAGTTCCTAAAAAGTTAAAAATAAGACTACCATTTTTGTTCTTGATTTAGTCACTAAGTTGTGTCCAATCCTTTTGCAACACCATGGACTGTAGCCTAACAGGCTCCTCTGTCCATGGGATTTCCCAGGCAAAGAATATTGGAGTGGGTTGCCATTATCTTCCCCAGGGGATCTCCCTGACCCAAGGATCAAACCCAAGTCTCCTGCACTGGCAGGCAGATTCTTTATCACTGAGCTACCAGGGGAGCCCAAGACTACTATATGATCCAGCAATCCCATTTCTGGGTATTTATCCAAAAGAATTCACACCAGGACTTATTTTCATTCTCACACTTATTACAGCACTTTTCACAACAGCCAATAGGTATGGAAACCACCTAAATGTCTATTGTCCAATGAATGGATAAAAAAAGTGGTATATAGGGACAGTGGAATATTATTCAGCATTAAAAAAGAAGGAAATTCTGCTATATGTGACAAAATGAACTTTGAGGACATTATGCTAAGTCACAGGAGGATAAATACTGCATGATTCCACTTATATGAGGTACGTAGAAGAGCCAAACTCTTAGAAGCAAAAAGAATGGTGACTGCCAGGGGCTTGGAGGAGGAGAAATTGGGCATTAAAGTACAACATGTAAAAAGTTTCAGTTAAAAAGTAAAAATTCTAGAGATCTGCTGTACAACATTGTGTTTATAATTAACAATACTGTAATGTACACTTAAAAAATTGTTAAAAGGGTAGATCTTATGTTAAATATTTTGAGCATCCGTTTCTTAAAAGTATTTTCTAACAGGTCAATCTGCAGAGCTAATTTGGCTAACAGTAGTTTACCATCAGGAGCATGATCCCCAAGGGTATTGTGATTCTTCAATCTCAGGACAAGGGACCATCATACTAAGTACTCAAAGATAGATACTGCACAAATGAAAACAAAATTAGGTCCATAATTTTATGGATGCATTTCCACAATAGGCAAAGTCACTTCAGTTGTGTCCAGCTCTTTGCAACGATATGGATTGTAGCCTGTCAGGCTCCTCTGTCCATGGGATTTTCTAGGCCAAAATACTGGAGTGGATTGCCATGCCCTCCTCCAGGGGATCTTCCTGACCCAGGGATAGAACCCAGATCTCCTGTGGCTCCTGCATTGGCAGGTGGGTTCTTTAGCACCATTAATAAGTGTTTTTAATTCCCAAAGGAGAGAGTGGTATCTTACTTTTATGTAATTTCTCAAAAAAATTGTTCTCTGAGAAATCTGACATGGTTTTGACTTAAAACTGAAAATACATCCATTACTTAGAACAATAGAGAATGAAAAACACTGTAATGAGAAAGGAGGCAATTTCTAAAAGATTGACACCACCCTTCTGTAAGTAGCACATTTCTCACTAGAGGGAGCTCAGGACCCACTGATTAATGGCTAGAGAAGCTAACTAAAATGTCATTTCACTCTGGGATGAATGATTTGTTTGAGTAAATATGACATCAATTTCTAAAACCTGGGAATATTTCATATGCCAATTTTCTTTCAATTATTAATCTCTGCAATTTTAAATTATATGAGATGAATAATGCAAAGTTTCCTAATAAACTTTTATTAATTTAATAAATTAGTATTGTCCCGGAGAAGGAAATGGCAACCCACTCCACTATTCTTGGGTGGAGAATCCCATGAATAGAGGAGCGTGGCAGGCTACAGTGTGTGGGGTTACAAAGAGTCAGACATGACTAAGCGAAACTCTGTCTTATTATTGCTCTTTAAAGCAGAAGCTATTCCCTTCTCCAGGGGATCTTCCTGACTCAGGGATCCAACCCAGGTCTCCCACATTGCAGGCAGATTCTTTACTAGCTGGGCCATAAGGGAAGCCCAAGAATACTGGAGTGGGTCGCATGAAACGAGACACGACTGAAGCAACTGAGCACGTATGAAGACTAGTGCACAGGTGTTCATAGCAGTTTTGTGTGTAATAGTAAACAAACAAAATCCCCCAGATAAGTCATCAACAGATAAATGAATAAGCACATTTTATACATACATACTGGCTTTTCCAGTAGTCATGCAGGATGTGAGAGTTGGACCATAAAGAATGCTGAGCACTGAAGAATTGATGTTTTGAATTGTACTGGAGAAGACTCTTGAGAGTTCCTTGGACTCAGTCAATCCTAAAGGAAATCAACCCTGAATCTTCATTGGAAGGACTGATGCTGAAGCTGAAGCTCCAATACTTTGGCCACCTGATGAGATGAGCTGACTCATTGGAAATGACCCTGTTGCTGGGAAAGATTGAGGGCAAGAGGATAAGGGGAAGACAGAGGATGAGATGGTATTACCTACTCGATGGACATGAGTCTGAGCAAACTCTGGGAGATAGTCAAGGAGAGGGAAGCTCGGTGTGCTGCAGTTCATGGGATTGCAAAGAGTTGAACACAACTTAGCAACTAAACAACATAGCAACAACAATACATACATAAAATGGAAAAACACTTTTCAATGAAAAGGAATGAATAACCGACGCATGAAAGCATAGATGAATCTCAAAATAATTACACTGAGTGAAAAAAAGACAAAAGGGTACATACCGTAAAACTGCATTTACATAAATATCTATAGTGACAGCAGATCTGAGGCTACCTGGGGATGGACAGGATGTGGGGAAGAACAAGAGAGAGAGATAACAGAGGGCACTGAAGATGTTCAGTCTCTTGATGTTGGTGACAATTTCATAGCAAAACATCAAAGTGTACATTTGACAAATGTGAAATTTATTGTATGTCAATTCTACCTCAATAAAGCTGTTAAAATTTGAAAATGAGAAAAAACAATAAGACAGTATTGTGAATGGGGGCTTCCCTGGTAGCTCAGCTGGTAAAGAATCCACCTGCAATGCAGGAGACCCCGGTTTGACTCCTGGGTCGGGAAGATCCCCTGGAGAAGGGATAGACTACTCACTCCAGTATTCTGGCCTGGAGAATTCCATGGACCATATAGTTCATGGGGTCGCAAAGAGTTGGTATGGTGGGGGCAAATAAGATGTATGGCATTATTCATGCTCTCTTGGGGAAAAAATTTCCTAGTGTTCATGAGACAGAGCAAATGATACAAGGTAGCAATGATTATGGGTACCTGGAAAGGCTTTTTGTTCCCTCGTTGCTCTTTATCTATTTCTACAGGCAATTCTGTGGGGTTGTCCTTATCTCTGCACTTCTTTTTAAACAACAACCATTTTTTCTGATACATATTGTTTTCTTCTGGACCAAAGTATTTAACCAGGCTTGACTGAAGCTTTGATGCCTGGAAGCAACCATTTGATTTTTATCTGTGCACCTATCATTTATGTGCAGATTTTGCTGTGTAGATTTTACTGCTTAGCTTTCAAAGACAATCTCAGATACACCCATACCTGGGTTGTTGTTGCTGTGTTCTTTTTTTTTTCTGGTCTGTTTGTGTCAATTAAAGAAAATAGTCACAACCTAGAGGTTGAGAGCTATGTTTTATTTGGTGGGAATTTTTAGGACTTCAAGCCCAAGAGACAGCTTCTCAAGTAGCCCTAAAAGAACTGCTCCAAGGAGGTGGGGGAAGGAGTCAGATTTGAATTGATCCTCAGTGATCAATGAGGAATGACTGATCAGAGAAAAATGATCAGAGAAAAACAGTAGAATGGGAAACATTTGAGATCTCTTCAAGAAAATTAGAGATACCAAGGGAACATTTCACACAAAGATGGGCACAATAAAGGAGAGAAACAGTATGGACCTAACAGAAGCATAAGATATTAAGAAGAGGAGGCAAGAATATACAGAACTATATGAAAAAGATCTTAATGACCCAGATAACCACAATGATGTGATCACTCACCTAGAGTCAGATATCCTGAAATGTGAAGTCAAGTGGGCCTTAGGAAGCATCACTATCAACAAAACTAGTGCAGATGATGGAATTCCAGCTGAGCTATTTCAAATCCTAAAAGAGGATGCTGTGAAAGTGCTTCAATCAATATGCCAGAAAATTTGGAAAATTCAGTGGTGGTCACCGGACTGGAAAAGGTCAGTTTTCATTTTCATTCCAATTCCACAGAAAAGCAATGCCAAAGAATGTTCAAACTACCACACAATTGCACTCATCTCACACACTAGCAAAGTAATGCTTAAAATTCTCCTAGCCTAGGCATCAACAGTATGTGAACCGAGAACTTCCAGATGTTCAAGCTGGATTTCAAACTGGATTTAGAAAAGGCAGAGGAACCAGAGATCAAATTGCCAACGTCCATTGGATCATAGAAAAAGCAAGGGAATTTCAGAAAAACATCTACCTGTGCTTCATTGACTATGCTAAAGCCTTTGTGTGGATCACACAAACTGTGGAAAAATTCTTAAAGAGAAGGGAATACTAGACCACTTTACCTGCCTCCTGAGAAATCTGTATGCAGGTCAAAAAGCAACTGTTAGAAACTGACATGCAACAATGGACTGGTTCCAAATCGGGAAAGGAGTACATCAAAGCTATATACTGTCACCCTGTTACTTAACTTGTACTCAGAGTACATCATGCGAAATGCTGGGCTGGATGAAGCACAAGCTGGAATCAAGATTGACAGGAGAAATATCAATAACCTCAGATATGCAGATGACACCACCCTTATGGCAGAAAGCAAAGAGGAACTAAAGAGCCTCTTGACAAAAGTGAAAGAGGAGAGTGAAAAGGCTGACAAACTCAACATTCAAAAAATGAAGATCATGGCATCTGGTCCCATCATTTCATGGCAAATAGATGGGGAAACAATGGAAACAGTGACAGGCTTTATTTTCTTGGGCTCTAAAATCACTGCAGATGGTGAATGCAGCCATGAAATTAAAAGACACTTGCTCCTTGGAAGAAAAGCTATGACAAACCTAGACAGCATATTAAAAACAGACATTACTTTGTCAACAAAGGTCTGTCTAGTCAAAGCTGTGGTTTTTCCAGTAGTCATGTATGGATGTGAGAGTTGGACCATAAAGAAAGCTGAGTGCTGAAGAACTGATGCTTTTGAACTGTGGTGTTGGAGAAGACTCTTGAGAGTCCCTTGGACTGCAGGGAGACCAAACCAGTCAATCCTCAAGGAAATCAGTCCTGAATATTCACTGAAAGGACTGATGCTTGAAGTTCCAATGCTTTGGCCGCCTGATGTGAAGAGCTGACCTATTAGAAAATACCCTAATGCTGGGAAAGATTGAAGGCATGAGGAGAAAGTGATGTCAGAGGATGAGATGGTTGGATGGCATCACCGACTTGATGGACGTGAGTTTGAACAAGCTGAGGGAGATGGTGATGAACAGGGAAGCCTGGCATGCTGCGGTCCATGGGGTCACAAGGAGTCGGACACGGCTGAGCAACTGAACTGAACTGAATGCAACAAAGCGCAGGTAGTCTTAACCTCAAAAGTATTTTTGTGAATTAGAGAAAACCAGATATCTCAAGTTAAGGAATTTAGTGTTTTTCTATGTATGGGAAAATGTAAGAGTTTGGGCTCACTGAAATAATTTCTTTCATATGCATCTCAGCTATCTCGGGCTAGTACCTTGCTTTCCTCAGTACTCACTGATTCAGTTTCAGTTTCAGTTCAATCTCTCAGTCATGTCCAACTCTTTGCAACCCCATGGACTGCAGCACACCAGGCTTCCCTGTCCATCACTAACTACCAGAGCTTGCTCAAACTCATGTCCATCAAATTGGTCATGCCATCCAACCATCCCATCCTCTGTCATCCCCTTCTCCTCCTGCCTTCAATCTTTCCCAGCATTAGGGTCTTTTCAGATGAGTCAGTTCTTCACATCAGGTGGCCAAAGTATTGGAGTTTCAGCTTCAGCATTAGTCCTTCCAATGAATATTCAGGATTGATCTCCTTTAGGATGAACTGGTTGGATCTCCTTGCAGTCCAAGGGGCTCTCAAGAGTCTTCTCCAACACCACAGTTCAAAAGCATCAATTCTTTGGCTCTCAGCTTTCTTTATAGTCCAGCTCTTACATCCACATATGACTACTGGAAAAACCACAGCTTTAACTAGACGGACCTTTGTTGGTAAAGTAATGTCTCTGCTTTTTAATATGCAGTCTAGGTTGGTCATAGCTTTTTTCCAAGGAGCAAGCATCTTTTAATTTCATGGCTGCACTTACCATCTGCAGTGATTTTGGAGCCCCCTCAAAATAAAGTCTGTCACTGTTTCCCCATCTATTTGCCATCAAGTGATGGGACCAGATGCCATGATCTTAGTTTTCTGAATGTTGAGTACTCACTGAAGAGCAGCTAAAGCCGGATCACAGGTATTATTTTCTTCCCAATTGCTCTGGAGAGCTGGAATCACTGATTACTGTGACATCCTTGTTGATTGATACAAGAAATGCTTCATTTCTCCTTTGTTTTAATTCTTGTTTGGAGAGAGAATTTCACTCTCCCCAGAAAGTAGAAGAGCAGATCCAGTCCTAGTCCAGGAGGTGGGCATAATGCCTGATTCTTCGAAAGCATTTGTACAAGGGAGCTTGTGAGCGCTGCTCTCCACGGCAGAGTCTGCGAGAATTTCTCAGCGACCATCTGCTCAAGCTCACCTTGCAAAGCAAAGAGAACGCTCTACATCCCCATACCTCATCCCTGGAACCCCAACTCTCGAGCAGATTGAAAGAAGCAAAGCACGCCTGCGAGGGGCGAAGCTGACGTCTAAGCTGGGCGGGCCCTATGCAAGCAAGCAGTGGAAAGGCAGGAGCGCCTGCCTGGGTACTTGCCCTAGAGGGGCGGGGTTAGCCGGCAGGAAGAGGAAGCTGCGCCGGGCGCTGGGTCCTCGGCCATGGCTCACAGGCCGAAAAGAACGTTCCGGCCGCGCCGAGCAGATTCTAGTGACAGCGACGGCGCCCAGGAGACATTTGCTGAACCCGGGGCGACGGGGGAGCAGGCGGCCCGGGACCCAGCGGTGGAAGGGCCGCCGTCTGGAAGAGGCCACGCGGAGGTGGCTGAACTGCTCCGCCGGGGCCGGGGCCGCCGCCGCGGCCGGGCCTGGGCTAGTTCCCGGCACGCCGCGAGAGCGGCTCCGCGCTTGGACGAATCCTCGGACGTCCCAGGTGACGCTGGGCAGCAGAGTGGGCGGCCGGAGCGGGGAGTGGGCAGGGTGAGGTACAAGTCCGCGGGACTGTCTAAAGGTTTCTGTAACGCGGTGCCTACTACAGCAGCGTTGAATCGGGGAGATGCGTGCCTGTGAACACTGGCCTGCTGCCTGCATGTCCATATTGGGCCGCTTGGGGGCGTAGAAAGAATCCTGCGCGGTTTGGGCTTGTGTTTGCATCATCAATTGAACCCTCACCGGTGACGGCTTTAAATGTTACTCTTGATGCTTACGGAGAACCTAAATTGTCACCCAAGAGTTTAAAAATTCCTAATACTCTTAGGTAGGCGGAAGTGCTTTCTGTCCCCAATTCTTTTTCTCGGAAACACTTAACCAAACCGGTACGCTAGGAAAACTTAGGTGAGAGACTTTGGGACTTTTTTTTTTTTAATTGGTTATTTAAAGAAAAGATAAGCATAGCAGTATGGGTCACTAACAATAGATTGCGCTTCCCTTGTGGCTCAACTGGTAAAGAATCCGTGCGCAATGCGGGAGACCTGAGTTAGATCCCTGGGTTGGGAAGATTGGAGAAGGGAAAGGCTACTCACTCCAGTATTCTGGCCTGGAGAATTCCATGGACTGTATAGTCATGGGGTCGCAAACAGCTGGGGACACGACTGTGCGACTTTCACTGATTGGTGACTACCAATAAAGTGTTAAATGCAATGCAGCAGTTTTGAAGTACCTTTGCCTTCTTGAAAATAGGATTCAAGCAGCATAAAGTTGTTTACATGAGATTTATTCTAGTTTGAACTGGAGTTTAATAAGAATATAGTTAGAAATAAAACTATATCGTTAGAGAAATAAAAACACAAACAGACTTGGAAGGAACTTGTATAAGTGGGGTCTTGAAGTATAAATACATTAACTTCTGACTCAGACACACATAAAAATATTTGAGATTATATTTCAGCCTAAAAGGAACTTCTAAAAATATTCCATCGTGAACTTAGTAGTAAAGTCTCTAGAAGCAATCAGCTTCTCCAGTTAAATGCCGCTTTTTACCTACTTTGTCTGCAATCCATGGCACTCCAGAATACATAACACCCAGGCTTAATGAACTGAGGTTAATCCCTACCCTGTTAATAAGAGTAGAATATCCAGTTTGTCACCTGTGGGTAATGTCACCAGTAGAATGACAATTCAACATCTCTGATTTGTCACAGGATGAAATACCATGTAGAAAACAAACCTTTGTTGCTAATATGTTAACGTGTTTTTTTTTATTATTATTTTCAAGATGGTATGATTTCAATAAAGTATCTGTAAAAAAAAATATATATATATATATATAGTTTTTGGTTATATAGTCTTGAGGTAGGAATATTTTAACCCCAGTATTTTTAGTCCAAGTGATTTTGTTGATTTCTTAGTCATTGTTCATAATCACCTGTTTGAAGTTTTCATGATTTTTTTTAATATTTTTGTGCTTTATGTAAGTCATCTGGTTAAACTTTCGTTCTCAAACTTTTTGTTCTTACCCATTTGGTCTTAAAGTTTACCCTTTATACTCTTTAAGAATAATTAAAGATCCCAAAGAACCTTTGTTTCTGTGGATTGTATCTATGATGTTTATTGTTGTTCAGTTGCTAAGTCATGTCTGACTCTTTTGTGATCCCAAGGACTATATAGCCTTTCAGACTTCTCTGTCCATGGGATTCTCCAGGCAAGAATACTGGAGTGCCATTTCCTTCTCCACGGCATCTTCCCGACCCAGGGATCAAGCCTGAGTCTCCTGCTTTGGCTGAGGATTCTTTACCACTGAGCCACCAGAGAGGAAGCCCCTATAAGGTTTACCATATTAGAAATTAAGATACATTTTAATTCTTTTTTAGAGTTAACTCATTACATGTAAGGGTAAGAAACATTTTTATGAAAAATAATTGTTTTCCAAAAAATAGTAAGAATGACATTGTTTTCAGTTTGCAAATGTCTTTAATGTCTGGCTTATCAGAAGACAGCTGAATTCTGAAAGCTGTCTCTGCATTCAGTCTGTTGAAATATATTGTTTTGTTTGAAAGTGTGAAGAAAACCACAGATAGGTGATTAAGAGTATTTAAAGCCTTTTTAGTTTTGAGAGTATTCTACTTTGGTATTACAATGAAGCTCAAAACGTAATAGGTTTTCAAAGGTTAGTTTGCAATGGATGTCAACTGAAAAAAACACACAGTGTGAGAGTTGTGAGTTAAGTTTTGTTTGGGGCAAAATGAGAACTGTAGCCCAAGAGACAGCATTTCATATAGCTTTGAGAAACTGCTCCAGAGATGTAGGGAACAGGTCAGTATTATATATGATTTTAGTGAAGAGGAGTTGTGCAGTCAAAAACACATTTTATCAGAAGCGTGCTGCTAGTCATGAGGAGCGAATGTCACCATTAATGATTTTAGTACTTTTCTAGATGTGAGGGGATGCAAGAACTGGGCTCATAAAATCCCCTGAAAATACCTGTCTGAAGGCCTGTTCTGCCAGTTTTTCCAAAGTACAGAGTGTCTCATTCCTGATCTCTACCCTGAACTCCTTTCAGGATGTGTTGAAGATCAGTGACTATAGCAGTTTGTGATTTAATCCTTGTGTAGGCAGAAGGCAAGTGCCAATTTCTATGTGATACGTGGAAGCTGAAAGCATATAATTTTGTTATGCTGGATTAGATTAAAATCCATCCGTGTGTTTTGCACTCTGAGTGAATCTTTTACCCATGCATGATTGATAGCATCTTCGTTCCCTAAGCAGGGTTCAAACCTGCACTCCCTTCATTGGAAGGCTCAGTCTTAGCCACTGGGCTGCCAGGGAAATCCTTAAGGAGCATATTTAAGATAGAGTAGTTATTTATGCTGGAGAAGGCAATGGCACCCCACTCCAGCACTCTTGCCTGGAAAATCCCATGGACAGAGGAGCCTGGTGGGCTGCAGTCCATGGGGTCGCGAAGAGTCGGACACAACTGAGTGACTTCACTTTCACTTTTCACTTTCATGCATTGGAGAAGGAAATGGCAACCCACTCCAGTGTTCTTGCGTGGAGAATCCCAGGGACGGGGGAGCCTGGTGGGCTGCCATCTCTGGGGTCGCACAGAGTCGGACACGACTGAAGCGACTTAGCGGCAGTAGTAGTAGCAGTTATTTATGCAATCTTAAATCTTAAGGTTATTCACAAATATTACAAAATAATTGTGAACCAACAAGTCCTTTTTTGTCAATAATACCATGAATTCCTTAACGTTTTGCTCATTCAGTCCTGATAACACTTCTATGGGGTCTTCTCTTTTAATACTATCTTTGTTTATTGATTAATTGACTGTGTCCTTTCCAGAATCACACAGTGGAAATAGATCCATGATTTAGTTTGAGACTGCAGTGCCCATTATAGTACTTCTTACCACCAGCCTAAATCCAAGAGTTGGATTTCTCCATTTAGTAACTTTGTGATACTGGACATGTTATTTAGCCTTTCCAGTCCCTAGTGTCCTCATCAGTAATAACATTTACTTTATTGAATTGTGAGAATTAAATGAAATATATTTTGTAAAACAGACTTCAGTATGCCTAGCACATAGCAAGTATACATTAAGTGTTCTTTTCTTTATCTACTTATTTACTACCACTGTTCGTCTTTTCTCTTTTAAATATTCCTTCATTTTTTTGTCATTTACTTTTTTCTCTTTTTGTTTTTTCCCTTCCCTCTTTTTGTTGCATTCTTTAATAGTGTGTATTTCATGTTATTTCACTAGTTAAGTAGATAATGCAAATAGGATATATTGTTGCATATTTATTAGACTGTTGATTTCAGAAAGGAAGTTAAAGAAAGGTCTGCATATCTACTTTAAATATGTGGAGTAAAATTAAAACACCGTATTTTACATATGCTATGTGTTGTGTAGAATTTCAGTTATTGATTCCAACATCCTGAATCTTTCTTGTTATATTCAAAAAATGTCCTTTTAGAATCCAGAATGGTTGATCTTTCAGCCGATAAAGAGGATGGAGCACACCATTCTTCAGAAAGTAAAGATGATCAGAGTTCATCTCCCAACAGCTCTAGGACTCTGGAGGATGAGTTTTCATCAGTAGGTCAGTAATTTTTGTAATTTTGGCTAAGAATTTTGTTTCTAATATTAGTATTTTTCTATACCAGTGGTTCTTGTTTTTTATAAAACTCTAGTGAAGTATGGGGCAAGTAAGTTATTACTAATGTTTGTCAAGGGACCAAAATTGGCTGTCATTTTCATTACATAACATGCCCAAGGTCAGATGGGCTTATAAGAGGCAGCATTGGGATTCCAACCTAGGGAACCTGCTGCAGAGCCTATATCCTTTTTTTGTTTTGTTTTGTTTTGGATTTATTTACTTATTTTATTTTATAATAGCAGTTGTCTTATGTCCCACAATTTTGTGGGTCAAGAATTTGGGCAGAGCTTAACAGAGATGAACTATGTTCCATATGGCATTAGCTGAGCAGTTTGACTGGGGCTAGAGAAGGGATCTTGCCTTATACATCTCAGGTTCAGCATAATGTTTACCTGAGCATAGTTAATGATCTATAAATGCTGAAAAAATTAATGATAGAGAGCTGAGTTCCACTCCTCACTCTGCTTTTAATTAGCTGAGTTAGTCTAAAAGGATATTGAACTACTCTGGGCCCTGGCTGCCTCAGAGCCTGAATTTTTAACCATTGTGCTCTACTGAGTGATTCATGCCATCTTTCAGTGTCTGAAAGATGGTAAGAATTTGTCTATGAGGATGTTTCAGGTACAGGATGCAGCATTATATAAAAACCTAGGGAAGATAACCAGAGTAATGTGTAGAGAGCTGAAAAGTAGTTGTTGGGCTGAAAACGCTTGGTTAAGGTTTAAGAAAGAAGATGAAAGTAAGATCCAGATTGATGTCAGATAATCCAGGGTTTTGAGGAAACTACTGAAAACTTTATGCAAATAGATGACATGACCATTTTTGTGTCTTAGAAAGATAATTCCATTCAAGGGTTGGCAAATTACCACCTGTTTGCCAAGTGTGGCCCACTATCTGCTTTTGTGAATAAAGTTTTATTAAAGCCATGCTCATTCAATTGTGTATTGTCTGTGGCTGCTTTTGCACTGCAGTGGCAGAGCTGAGAAGTCATAATGGAGACTTTATGGCCCAAAAAGCCAGAAATATTTCCTTGGCCTACTCTAATTCAAGGTTCTTAACTTCTCTCGTGCTGTGGACTCTCTTCAGTCTCATAAAGCCTAAGACCCCTTCTGAGCAAAACAAAATGTATAGCTTTATAAAGAAAACAAATTAATTTGAAATATAATTGCTAATATATATTTTTAAAGATTTATAATATAGTAGCAAGTGCTTTATTAACATATGAAATAACAAGAACCAGAAGTTCTTGTAATTTTTTTTCTTAAACAAGTTCATTAAGCTACAGAAGTACTTAGTGATGAAGCCAGTATTAAGAATTGAAGTCTAGTAAACAAGTAAAGTTTTGTCCAGACTCTAGATACGGTGCTGTCCAGTAAAACTTTTTATGAAGGTCCTGTATCTTCACCATCCAGTACATTATCCACTAGCTACACATGGCTGTAAAATTCTTGGAATGTGGCTAGTGTGACTAAGGAACTGGATTTTTAGTTTGCTTAAATAGTCACATGTGGCTGGTGGTTACTGTATTTAACATGCTGCTATAGAAAATGGCAGGTTAGACAGGGTAAGTCAAGTCAGTACTTGTAAAGTGTTGGTAGCACTGGGAGCCTAAGGAGAGAAGGCAGAATTTGGAAATGTATTGGATACTTTTTGATTATCGTAGTCCTAAGGTCATACCTGTATAGATAGAGTGCCTGATGAGCTATGGAATGAGGTTCATGACATTGTACAGGAGACAGGGATCAAGACCATCCCTGTGGAAAAGAAATGCAAAAACCAAATCGCTGTCTGAGGAGGCCTTACAAATAGCTGTGAAAAGAAGAGAAGCAAAAAAAGCAAAGGAGAAAAGGAAAGATATAAGCATCTGAATGCAGAGTTCCAAAGAATAGCAAGAAGAGATAAGAAAGCCTTCCTCAGCGATCAATGCAAAGAAATAGAGGAAAACAACAGAACGGGAAAGACTAGAGATCTCTTCAAGAAAATTAGAGATACCAAGGGAACATTTCATGCAAAGATGGGCTCGATAAAGGACAGAAATGGTATGGACCTAACATAAGCAGAAGATATTAAGAAGAGGTGGCAAGAATACACGGAAGAACTGTACAAAAAAGATCTTCATGACCCAGATAATCACGATGGTGTGATCACTGACCTAGAGCCAGACATCCTGGAATGTGAAGTCAAGTGGGCCTTAGAAAGCATTACTATGAACAAAGCTAGTGGAGGTGATGGAATTCCAGTTAAGCTATTTCAAATCCTGAAAGATGATGCTGTGAGAGTGCTGCACTCAATATGCCAGAAAATTTGGAAAACTCAGCAGTGGCCACAGGACTGGAAAAGGTCAGTTTTCATTCCAATCCCAAAGAAAGGCAATGCCAAAGAATGCTCAAACTACCACACAATTGCACTCATCTCACATGCTAGTAAAGTAACGCTCAAAATTCTCCAAGCCAGGCTTCAGCAATACGTGAACCGTGAACTTCCAGACGTTCAAGCTGGTTTTAGAAAAGGCAGAGGAACCAGAGATCAAATTGCCAACATCCGCTGGATCATGGAAAAAGCAAGACAGTTCCAGAAAAACATCTATTTCTGCTTTATTGACTATGCCAAAGCCTTTGACTGTGTGGATGACAATAAACTGTGGAAAATTCTGAAAGAGATGGGAATACCAGACCACCTGATCTGCCTCTTGAGAAATGTGTATGCAGGTCAGGAAGCAACAGTTAGAACTGGACATGGAACAACAGACTGGTTCTGTATAGGAAAAGGAGAATGTCAATGCTGTATATTGTCATCCTGCTTATTTAACTTATATGCAGAGTACATCATGAGAAACACTGGACTGGAAGAAGCACAAGCTAGAATCAAGATTGCTGGGAGAAATATCAATAACCTCAGATATGCAGATGACACCATCCTTACGGCAGAAAGTGAAGAGGAACTAAAAAGCCTCCTGATGAAAGTGAAAGTGGAGAGTGAAAAGTTGGCTTAAAGCTCAACATTCAGAAAATGAAGATCATGGCATCTGGTCCCATCACTTCATGGGAAATAGATGGGAAACAGTGGAAACAGTGTCAGACTTTAATTTTTTGGGCTCCAAAATCACTGCAGATGGTGACTGCAGCCATGAAATTAAAAGATGCTTACTCCTTGGAAGGAAAGTTATGACCAACCTAGATAGCATATTCAAAAGCAGAGACATTACTTTGTCAACAAAGGTTCGTCTAGTCAAGGCTATGGTTTTTCCAGTGGTCATGTATGGATGTGAGAGTTGGACTGTGAAGAAGGCTGAGCACCGAAGAATTGATGCTTTTGAACTGTGGTGTTGGAGAAGACTCTTGTGAGTCCCTTGAACTGCAAGGAGATCCAACCAGTCCATTCTGAAGGAGATCAGCCCTGGGATTTCTTTGGAAGGAATGATGCTAAAGCTGAAACTCCAGTCCTTTGGCCACCTCATGCAAAGAGTGGACTCATTGGAAAAGACTCTGATGCTGGGAGGGATTGGGGGCAGGAGGAGAAGGGGACAACAGAGGATGAGATGGCTGGATGGCATCACTGGCTCAATGGACGTGAGTCTGGGTGAACTCCAGGAGTTGGTGATGGACAGGGAGGCCTGGAGTGCTATGATTCATGGGGTCGCAAAGAATCGGACACGACTGAGCGACTGAACTGAACTGAACTGAGTCCTAGGGTGTTACTGCATGATGAAAACTTGCCTTGTAAGGAACATTTTATTTTTTCTTTCATTCTGGAGAGGAAAGAAGAAGAAATGAGATAAGTTTAACAAAGTATATATAAGATACAGTGTGTTTATTTTTGTTGTTTTGTTGTTCAGATGATACATCTATTAGAATGATCCAGTACTGGAATGTCTGCTTTGAGATATTCATTGTTGCAGAGACTGCTTACCAATGGGGCATAGTATTAACCTCTATTTTTTTAAATTGAAGTATAGTTGACTTACAGTATTAGTTTCAGGTGTACAGCAAACTGATTTATATATATATATTTCAGATTATTTTTGCATTATAGGTTATTTTAAGATATTGCATATAGTTCCCTGTGCTGTACAGTAAGTCTTTATTGCTTATCTATTTTATATATAGTAGTTTGTTCCATCTCATACTCCTAATTTATTTCTCCCTTACCCCTTTCCCCTCTGGTAAATGTAAGTTTTTTTCCTACGTCTGTCTTTTTTTGTTCTGTTCTTGCCTCCTTTGTCAAGATTAATTGACAGTAGGTGTGTGGTTTTATTTCTGGGCTCTACTGTAGCTCTGTAGTATTATCTGAAGTGTGGGAGAGTTGTGCTTCCAGCTTTCTTCTTTATCCTCAGGATTGCTTTGGCAGTTCTTTTGTGGTTCCTTATAAATTTTAGGATTATTTGTTCTAGTTCTATGAAAAACAGTCATTGATAATTTGATAGAGATTGCATCAAATTTGAAGATTGCCCTGGAAAATATCACCATTTTAATAATATTAATTCTTCCAATTCAGGAGCATGAGATATCTTTCCCTTTCTTTTAATCATCTTTAATTTCCTTTATCAGTGTTTTATAGTTCTTAGCATTTAGGTCTTTTACCTCCTTAGTTAGGTTTTTTCCTAGGATTTTTTTTTATATGATTTTAAATGGGTTTGTTTACTTTCTCCCTCTGATATTTCATTGTTAGAGTAAAAAAATACAACAGATTTATGTGTATTAATCTTGTAGCCTGACTATGTTACTGAATTTATTTATTCTGATGGTTTTTATGTAGAATGTGTGGGGTTTTCCATATAGAGTATCATGTCATCTATGCAAAATGATAACTTCATGTCTGTAATTCCAATTTGGATATGTTTCATTTGTTTTTCTTGTCTGATTACTGTGACTAGGACTGCCAAAACTATGTTGAGTAGAAATGGTGAGCTATTTGTCTTTTTCTGCGTAACTTACTTCACTTAGTATGATAATCTCCAGATCCATCCATACTGCTTGCTGTAAATGGCATTATTTCTTTGTTTTAATAAATCTCACAAATATCATATGATATTACTTATATGCAGAACTAAAAAGTGATTCAAATAAGCTACTTACAAAACAGAAACAGGCTCTCAAACTCAGAGAATGAGCTTATGGATTCAGAGGGGAAGGGTGAGGGGGGTAGGTATAGATTGAAAGTTTGGGACTGATGTGTATACACTGCTATATTTAAAATAGATAATCAACGAGGACCTACTGAATAGCACAGGGAACTCTGCTCAATACTATGTAATAACCTAAATGGGAAAAGAATTTGAAAAAGAATAGCTACATATATATGTATAACTGAATCACTTCACTGTATATCTGAAACTAACAACATTGTTAATGAACTGTACTCCTATGTGAAAGTGTTAGTAGCTCTGTCGTATCCAACTCTTTGTGACCCCATGGACTGTAGCCCACCAGGCTCCTCTGTCCATGGGATTCTCCAGGCAAGAATACTGGAGTGCATTGCCATTCCCTTCTCCAGGGGGTCTTCCTGACCCAGGGATGGAACCCAGGTCTCCCACCTTGCAGGCAGATTGTACACCATCTGAGCCACCAGGGAAGCCCATACTCCTATATAAAATAATAAATAAATACATAAGCACAATTTTTAGGTTTCATTCCTTGAAGAAAAACCAAGTATACATAGCACTGTTGTGTAGAATTATTACATTTCTTCAAATATAAACAGGATTAAATCTTATGATTATTTTATGAGATGTTTTTCTCCTTTGGGGCTTCCCAGGTGGCGCTAGTGGTAAAGAATTCACCTACCAGTGCCGGAGATGTAAGATACACAGGTTCGATTCCTGGGTTGGGGAGATCCCCTGGAGAAGGAAATGGCACTCCACTCTAGTTTTCTTGCTGGGAGACTCTCACGGACAGAGGAGCCTGCCAAGTTATAGTCCATAGGTCACACATGACTAAGCATTTGAGCAAGAACCATAGAACATATAGTCGTAGTCACCACCTTCAGCAGTGGTTTTACGTTGCTTACTAGAGGCAAGATGATAGAATGTAAAAGCTTGGTCTTTGGAGTCAGGCAAGTACACAGAGCACTGTTGTGTAGAATTATTACGTTTCTTTAAATATAAGCAGGATTAAATCTTTTGTGATTATTTTATGAGATGGTAATATGTTTTTCTCCTTTGACCCAAGTTCTTCACAATGTATTAGAATAAATTCTGGATGTGTACTGACTAAGAAAAAAAAGATGGTAAGAATGGACATCCTTTTCTTATTCAGAACTTAGTGATGGTAATATGTTTTTCTCCTTTGACCCAAGTTCTTCACAATGTATTAGAATAAATTCTGGATGTGTACTGACTAAGAAAAAAAAAGATGGTAAGAATGGACATCCTTTTCTTATTCAGAACTTAGTGAAAAGACATTCTTTTCATCGTTGAGTATATTGAGTATATAATAAAATCTATTTATGACAAACCCATAGTCTATGGGTTTGTCATAAATAGATTTTATTATATTGAGATACATTCCCTCCATACACACTTTGGTGAGAGTTTTTTTATCATGAAAGGATACTGATGTTTGTCGAATGCTTTTTTTGCATCTTTTGAGATAATCATGCGATTTTTTTACTTTCCTTTTGTCAGTGTTGTGTATGACACTAATTTATTTGCAGATATTGAACTATCCTTGTCACTCTAGGATGAATCTAACCTGATCACAGTGTATAATCTTTTTTATGTATTGTTGGGTTTGATTTGCTAATATTTTGCTGAGGACTTTTGTATCTATATTTATCAAAGATGTTGCATTGTAATTTTCTTTTTTTTTTGGTTGTGTCTTTGTCTGGTTTTGGTATCAGGGTGATGGTGGCCTTCATAGAATGAATTTGGGAGTGTTCCCTTCTCTTCAGTCTTTAGGAAGAGTTTGAGAAGGATAAGTTTAAGTTCCTCATTGTATGTTTGGTAGAATTTCCTAATAAAGCTGTCAGGTCCTGGGTTTTTGTTTATATGGAGTTTTTTTTTTTTTAATTACTGATTGTGTTTCACTTCTAGTGATTGGTCTGTTCAGAATATCTATATCTTTTTTATTCAGTTTTGGCAGGCTGTAATGTTTTAGAAACTTGTTCATTCCTTCTTGGTTGTTGAATTTGTTGGCATATTGTTCCTAGTATTCTGTTATGATCTTTTGTATTTCTGTGGTATCAGTGTTATTTCTCCTCTTTCATTTCTTGTTTTGTTGATTTGGTTCCTCTCTGTTCTTGGTGAACCTGGCTAGAGGTTTGTCAATTTTGTTTATCTTTTCAAAAAGGCCACCTCTTGGTTTTTATTGATCTTTTTATTGTTCTTTTGATCTCTGTTTTATCTATATCTTCTCTAATCTTTCTTATTTCCTTTTTTCTGCTGACTTTGTTGTTTAGTCTCTTAAGTCATGTCCGACTCTTTGTGACTCTGTGGACTGTAGCCCACCAGGCTCCTGTCTATCCATGGGATTCTCCAGGCAAGAAGACTGGAGTGGGTTGCCATTTCCTTCTCCATCTGCTGACTTTGGGTTTTGTTTTTTCTTTTTCTAATTTTTTTAGGTGTTAGGTTAGGTTGTTTATTTGAGATTTTTCTTGTTTCTTGAGGGAAGATGACATCACTATGAACTCCCTGCCCCCGCCCCCCCAGAACTACTTTTTCTGTATCCCATAAATTTCATATGGTTGTGTTTTCATTGTCATTTGTTTCGAGGTATTTTTGACTTTTAGTTCATTGTTGACCCATTGGATTTTTAGTAGCATGTAGTTTAGTCTGCATGTGTTTGATCTTTTCCCATTTTTTCTTTCTCTGATTGATTTCTACTTTTTTTCCCTAGAGATTTTTTTTGATGTGAATTCTTTTCTTTTAGTTCATCTGTCACCTTACTGGATTGTCCATTGATGTCAGTGGAGTATTAAAGTCTCTTACTGTTATGTATTCCTGTCAGTTTGTAACTTTACATCTGTTATTAGGTTGGCACAAAAGTAACTGGTTTTTACACTGTTGAACTTGGCCATTTGATATTGGAATACGTTCTGAAATAAATGTGGTTATGTTACACACCATTTTATTGCACATTTCTTGCTTTGTGTTTTTTTGCTAATGATTTACTGCTTGCTGTTTATTTTATATTTATTTTAGACTATAGAAATGATGCTTATAGACAAAAAACAAATTTGAGTGATTTTTTTAAACAAGTTCAAAATGGGTCATAAAGCAACTTGTAAAATCCGTAGTGCATTTGGCTGAGGAACTGCTAACAAACATACAATGCAGTGGTGGTTCAAGAAGTTTTGCAAAGGAGACAAGAGCCTTTAAGATCAGGAGTGTAGTGCCCAGCCATTAGAAGTTGACAATGACCAATTGACAGCAATCATCGAAGCTGATCCTTGTAACAGCTACACAGGAAGTTGCAGAAGAACTCAGTGTCGACCATTCTATAGCCGTTTGGCATTTGAAGCAAATTGGAAAGGTGAAAAAGCTCGATAAGTGGGTGCCTCGTTTTGAAGTGTCATTTTCTCTTATTCTGCATAACAACAGCAAACCATTTCTCAGACTGTGATGTGCAACATAAAGTGGATTTTATAAAAAAAAAAAAAACTGGCAGTGACCAGCTCAGTGGGTTGGACTGAGAAGAAGCTCCAAAGCACTTCCCAAAGTCAAACTTGCATCAAAAAAAGGTCATGGTCATTGTTTGGTGGTCTGCTCTCCGTTTGACCACTCTGGCTTTCTGAGTCCCAGCCAAACCATTACATCTGAGAAGTATGCTCAGCAAATTGTAAGCTGAACTAAAAAGCTGCAGTGCCTGCAGCTGACATTGGTCAACAGAATGGGCCCAGTTCTTCTCCATGAAAACACCTGACTACAACACATAATCGATACTTCAAAAGTTAAACAAATTGGGCTACAAAATTTTGCCTCATCTGCCATATTCATCTGACCTCCCACCAACTGACTACCACTTCTTCAAGCACCTCAACAACTTTTTGCAGGAAAAATGCTTCCACAACCAGCAGGAGGCAGAAAATGCTTTCCAAGAGCTTACTGAATCCCAAAGCATGGATTTCTATACTACAGGAATAAGTAAACTTATTTCTGATTGGCAAAAATGTGTTGACTGAGACAGGTTCCTATTTTGTTTAATAAAGATATGTTTGAGCCTAGTTATAATGATTTAAAATTCATGATCCAAAACTGCTCAGTTAACTTTTGTACCAACCTAATAGTATTTGCTTTATATATTTAGGTGATCCTAGATTGGGTGTATATATGTTAATGAGTGTAAATCCTCTTCTAGTATTGATTTCTTTATAATTATACAGTGCCCTTTGTCTTTCTTTATAGCCTTTATTTTAAAGTCTGTTTTGTCTGATATGAGTATTGCTACTACCACTTTCTCATCATTTCTATTTGCATATCTTTTTCAATCTCCTCATTTTCTATCTGTGTGTGTTTTTCACGCTGAAGTGAGTCTCTGATAGATAGTGTATTTTAGGTTCTTGTTTTTTTATGCAGCCTGCCACTCTTTATTTGGAGCATTTAGTCCATTGACTTTGAAAGTAAAATTACTGGTAGTATGTATTTGTTGCCATCTTAAACCTTGTTTTCCAGTTGTTTTTGTACTTGTTTTCTGTTTCTTCTTTTTGTTTTTCCTTTTGTGGTGTGATGTTTTCTTTTGTATTTTGCTTGAGTTCCTTCCTTTTTTGTTTTTTATGAATCTATTCTATGTTTTTAATTTGTGATTACTGTGGGGTTCAAATATTGATATGTTGACCCATAACTATATCAACTTGCTTTAAAGTGATAGGCATACAAGTCAAATATGTTGTAAAAAATTTACATTTTTATAGTTGATCTCATATTTTACATCTTCATGCTTATTCTTTTGCTGTTCATTGTAGTTATAATTGCTTTTACAAGAATATTTTTTAATCTATGAATTACATAGATTATTTAAGTGATCTTCAATCCTCTTATGGAGAAGGCAATGTCCACTCTTGCCTGGACAATCCATGGATGGAGGAGCCTGGCAGGCTGCAGTCCATGGGGTTGCTGAGAGTTGGACACGACTGAGCGACTTCACTTTCACTTTTCACTTTCATGCATTGGAGAAGGAAATGGCAACCCACTCCAGTGTTCTTGCCTGGAGAATCCCAGGGACGGGGGAGCCTGATGGGCTGCCGTCTCTGGGGTCGCACAGAGTCGGACACGACTGAAGCGACCTAGCAGCAACAGCAGCAATCCTCTTATATATTTGGCATCCCATTGTGATTTTCCCTTTCCTATAGATTCTTGTTTCTCTCTTATTTAGAAACCTTTCAATATTTCTTTTAGGGTAGGTTTAGTAATACTGAATTCTTATAGTTTTTACTTGTCTGAGAAATTCTTTATCTTCTAAATGATAATCTTGCCGGATAGAGTATTCAGGAGCTTCCCTGGTGGCTCAGATGGTACAGAAGCCACCCCTTCCATGTGTACATTGACAATGGGCTACGTGATTCAGCCAGGACTACAGCCCAGACCCTCAAGACTGTCTCCACAGAAGTAACTGGTGTTCTCTCCCAGGTTCTATTTGCACTTAGCATATTTGTATTTGTGGCCCTACTTGGTGCATGCTTCTGATTGGGAAGTAAGGTGAGGCTTGGGAAGAACAGTGGGGGAGCAGCCATCAGCAACTAGTTCCTTTTCACCCTTGCTGTTAGCAAGTCAGCATGCCTGCACTCAAATAAAGTCTAGGCTTCTCCAGCCCCTCTCTCTGTCCTAACAGATATCTCAGCTGGCAGGGGTACTCCCCAGACAAGAGTCTGACAGTGTGGACCTTCTCTCTTACATGTCTCTCCAAGGACATGGGTCTTGTCATACATAATGCCCCCTTTTCTTCCTGTCCTACCCAGTTACATGGAGATCTTTCTTGCAGCTTTGGTTGTGTAGATTTGCTAGTTTCCAGTTGGTTTTCTGTGAGAATTGTTCCACTTGTAGATGTGTATTTGATGTGTTTGTGGGGAGAGATGAGCTCCTACTCTGCCATCTTGATCACCCTCCTAACCACTACTTTTTAGGTCAGATGATATATATGAAAATTATTTATGAGTTATAAATCTGTAAAAATATGTTTTTATTATTATAAAGCAATATACTAACATTATTAATTCATCTTATGTCTGAACAGCATCTGCTATGTGGGAACCCTTGAGCTAGGTGTTAGATATAGACAGGACAGGATGGAATAGTCTTCCTTGAGCTTTTATTTCTTTATTGTAGCTTGAGAGAGGATTAGCTTTATGTAACACTAGTTTTCTGACCATTTAGTCCACTGCTTATGATTTTTGATTAAACCCCATCAAGTCACCAGTAGATGAAAGTGTTAGTCACTCAGTCGTGTTTACCTCTTTGCATTTCCATTGACTATAACCTGCAAGGCTTCTCTGTCCATGGGGTTCTCCAGGCAAGAATACTGGCGTGGGTTTCCATTTCCTTCTCCAAGGGAATCTTCCTAACCCAGGGATCAAACCCTGGTCTCCTGCATTGCATGCAGATTCTTTACCATCGGAGCCACTGGGGGAGAGACTGATAGGTGAATCACTTCCATTTCAAGTATTTTTGTTTCTGTATTCATGCACTTGAACCTACGTGTGTCATCATAACCCTGGTTCAGTTCAGTTCAGTCACTCAGTCATGTCTGACTCTTTGAGACTACATGAACTGCAGCACGCCGGGCCTCCCTGTTCATCACCAACTCCCAGAGTTTAACCAAACTCATGTCCACTGAGTCAGTGATGCCATTCAACTATCTCATCCTCTGTCATCCCCTTTTCCTCCTGCCTTCAATCTTTCCCAACATCAGGGTCTTTTCAAATGAGTCAGCTCTTCGCATAAGATGGCCAAAATATTGGAGTTTCAGATTCAACATCAGTTCTTCCAATGAACACCCAGGACTGATTTCCTTTAGGATGGACTGGTTGGATCTCCTTGCAGTCCAAGGGACTCTCAAGAGTCTTCTCCAACACCACAATTCAAAAACATTGGTTCTTTTGTGCTCAGCTTTCTTTATAGTCCAACTCTCACATCCGTACATGACTACTGGAAAAACCATAGCTTTGACTAGGTGGACCTTTATTGACAAAGTAATGTCTCTGCTTTTTAATATGCTGTCTAGGTTGGTCATAACTTTCCTTCCAAGGAGTAAGCGTCTTTTAATTTCATGGCTGCAATCACCATCTGCAGTGATTTTGGAGCCCCCCAAAATAAAGTCAGCCACTGTTTCCACTGTTTCCCAATCTATTTGCCATGAAATGATGGGACTGGATGCCATGATCTTAGTTTTCTTAATGTTGAGCTTTGAAGCCAACTTTTTCACTCTCCTCTTTCACTTTCATCAAGAGGCTCTTTAGTTCCTCTTCACTTTCTGCCATAAGAGTGGTGTCATTTGCATATCTGAGGTTACTGATATTTCTCCTGGCAGTCTTGATTCCAGCCTGTGCTTCCTCCAGCCCAGCATTTCTCATGATGTACTCTGCATATAAGTTAAATGAGCAGGGTGACAATATACAGCCTTGACATGCTCCTTTTCCTATTTGGAACCAGTCTGTTGCTCCATGTCCAGTTCTAACTGTTGCTTCCTGACCTGCATATAGGTTTCTCAAGAGGCAGGTCAGGTGGTCCGGTATTCCCATCTCTTTCAAAATTTTCCACAGTTTATTGTGATCCACACAGTCAAAGGCTTTGGCATAGTCAATAAAACAGAAATAGATATTTTTCTGAGACTCTGTTGCTTTTTCGATGATCCAGCGAATGTTGGCAATTTGGTCTCTGGTTCCTCTGCCTTTTCTAAAACCAGCTTGAACATCTGGAAGTTCACGGTTCACGTATTGCTGAAGCCTGGTAGCACATTAAAATCCCCTGGGAACTCTAAAGATTGGGGCAGTTTGAAGGCAGGAGGAGAAGGGGATGACAGAGGATGAGATGGTTGGATGGCATCACTGACTTGATGAACATGAGTTTGAGCAAGCTCCAGGAGTTGCTGATGGGCAGGAAAGCCTGGCATGCTGCAGTTCATGTTGCAAAGAGTCTGGTCACAAAGAGTCGGACACAACTGAGCGACTGAACTGAGGGAGCTATAAAACATACTGTTGCTCAACTTTGCCTCAGATCAACCGAATTTAGATCCCATATTTTTGATGGGAGCCTAGTTATCAGATTATCAACCTTTCCAGGTGGTTCTAATGTGTAGCCAATGTCAGGAAATGCTAACATTATCCTGAGTGTTTTGAGAAGTTGAAGAGACACCTGCATCATTTTCCTGGTACTATTTTACAAAAAATTCTAGTCAAGCAAGTCACTTGATTTGCTTCTCCTTTTTTTTTTTTTTTAAATATAAATTTTTTAAATTTTATTTTATTTTTAAAGTTTACATAATTGTATTAGTTTTGCCAAATATCAAAATGAATCTGCCACAGGTATACATGTGTTCCCCATCCTGAACCCTCCTCCCTCCTCCCTCCCCATTCCATCCCTCTGGGTCGTCCCAGTGCACCAGCCCCAGCATCCAGTATCGTGCATCGAACCTGGACTGGCAGCTCGTTTCATACATGATATTTTACATGTTTCAATGCCATTCTCCCAAATCTTCCCACCCTCTCCCTCTCCCACAGAGTCCATAAGACTGTTCTATACATCAGTGTCTCTTTTGCTGTCTTGTACACAGGGTTATTGTTACCATCTTTCTAAATTCCATATATATGCGTTAGTATACTGTTCTCCTTGTTTTTAATGAGCATGTTGGTTTCTAGTGTTCACCACTTACTGCTTCATAATTAAACAACCACTTCATGATTTTCTTAGTTCTGGTGTCAAGTATATTCTGTAATTTCTAAGAACTGTTTCTCTTTATCTGTTTTAAAAATTAGAGTGTTTTTCATCATGACCAAGTGGGTTTTATTCCAGGGATGCCAGGATTCTTCAATATTCACAAATCAATCAATGTGTTATACCATATTAACAAATTGAAAGATAAAAACCATATGATTATGTCAATAGATGGAGAAAAAGCCTTTGACAAAATTCAGTATCCATTTATGATGAAAACTCTCCAGAAAGCAGGTATAGAAGGAACATGCCTCAATATAATAAAAGCCATATACAACAAACCCACAGCAAACATTATCCTCAATGGTGAAAAGTTGAAAGTATTTCCTCTAAAATCAGGAACAAGACAATGGTGACCACTCTCACCACTTCTATTTGACATAGTTTTGGAAGGCCTAGTCACAGCAATCAGAAGAAAAAGAAATAAAAGGAATCCAGATTGGAAAAGAAGTGAAACTCTCACTGTTTGCAGATGACATGATCCTCTACATAGAAAACCCTAAAGATGCCACCAGAAAATTACTAGAACTAATCAATGAATATAGTAATGTTGAAGGATATAAAATTAATACACAGAAATCCCTTGCATTCCTATACACCAACAATGAAAAATCAGAAAGAGAAATTGAAGAAACAATCCCATTCACCATTGCATTGAAAAGAAAAAAAGACTTAGGAATAAATTTACCTACAGAAACAAAACACCTGTATATAGAAAACTATAAAACACTGATGAAAGAAATCAAAGATTACACAAATAGATTGAAAAACATACCATGTTCATGGATTGGAAGAATCAATATAGTGAAAATGAGTATACTACCCAAAGCAATCTATAGATTCAATGCAATCCTCATCAAACTACCAATGGTATTTTTCACAGAACTAGAACAAATAATCTCACAATGTATGGAAACACAAAAAACCTTGAATAGCCAAAGCAATCTCGAGAAAGAAGAATGAAACTGGAGCAGTCAACCTCCCTGACTTCAGACTATCCAAAAGCTACAGTCATCAAGAGAGTATGGACTGGCACAAAGGCAAAAATATAGATTAGTGGAACAAAATAGAAAGCCCAGATATAAATCCACGCACTTATGGACACCTTGTCTTTGATGAAGGAGGCAAAAATATACAATGGAGAAAAGATAGTCTCTTCAATGCGTGGTGCTGGGAAAACTGGTCAACCACTTGTAAAAGAATGAAACTAGAACACTTTCTAACACCATACACAAAAATAAACTCAAAATGGATTAAAGATCTAAATATAAGACCAGAAACTATAAAACTCTTAGAGGAAAACATAGACAAAACACTCTGACATAAATCACAGCAAGATCCTCTATGACCCACCTCCCAGAGTAATGGAAATAAAAACAAAAATAAATGGGACCTAATTAAACTTAAAAGCTTTTGCACAATGAAGGAAACTATAAGCAAGTTGAAAAGATAGCCTTCAGAATGGGAGAAAATAATAGCAAATGAAACAACTGACAAAGAATTCATCTCCAAAATACATAAGCAGCTCATGCAGCTCAATACCACAAAAACAAGCAACCCAATAAAAAAAAATGAGCAAAAGAACTAAACAGACTTTTCACCAAAGAAGACATCAGTTCAGTTCAATCACTCAGTCATGTCCAACTCTTTGTGACCCCATGGACCATAGCACGCCAAGCTTCCCTGTCCATCACCAACTCCTGGAGCTTGCTCAGACTCATGTCCAGTGAGTTGGTGATGCCATCCAACCATCTCATCCTCTGTCATCCCCTTCTTCTCCTGCCCTCAATCTTTCCCAGCCTCAGGGTCTTTTTCCATTAGTCACTTCTTTGCATCACATGCCCAAAGTATTGGAGCTTCAGCATCAGTCCTTCCATTGTATATTCAGCACTGATTTCCTTTAGGATTGACTCGTTTGATCTCCTTGTAGTTCAAGGACTCTACAGATGGCAGGTGAACATATGAAAAGATGTTCAACATCACTCATTATTAGAGAAATGCAAATCAAAACCACAATGACGTGTCATCTCACGCCGGTCAGAATGGCTGTCATCGAAAAGTCTACAAACAATAAATGCTGGAGAGGGTGTGGAGAAAAGGGAACTCTCTTACACTGTTGGTGGGAATGCAAACTCATATAGCCACTATGGAGAACAGTGTGAAGATTCCTTAAAAACCTGGGAATAGAACTGCCATACAACCTAGCAGTCCCATTGCTGGGCATACACACCAAGGAAACCAGAATTTAAAGAGACCCATTGTACCCCAGTGTTCATTGCAGCACCATTACTGCGATGAACTAGGACATTAACTAGCACAATAACTAGGACATGGAAGCAACCTAGATGTCGATTGGCAAATGAATGGATAAGTAAGTTGTGGTACAATGGAATATTTCTCAGCTATAAAAAGGAACACATTTGAGTCAATTCTAATGAGGTGGATGAAACCGGAGCCTGTTATACAAAATGAAGTAAGTCAGAAGGAGAAACACAAATACTGTACATCAACACATATGTATGGAATTTGGGATGACAGTTAATGACA
Organism: Bubalus kerabau; assembly: GCF_029407905.1. Classification (NCBI taxonomy): domain Eukaryota; kingdom Metazoa; phylum Chordata; class Mammalia; order Artiodactyla; family Bovidae; genus Bubalus; species Bubalus kerabau. The sequence goes on from NC_073634.1 coordinate 46,759,585, forward strand.
ATCTTATATTCAAGGCAGCAAAAAAGACACAGATATAAAGAACAGACTTTTAGACTATGTGGGAGAAGGCGAGGGTGGGATGATTTAAGAGAATGATATTGAAACATGTATATTATCCTATGTAAAACAGATGACCACTGCAAGTTCAATGCATGAAACAGAGTACCCAAAGCCAGTACTCTGGGACAACCCAGAGGGATAAGGCAGGGGGCTTCTGGATGCGGGGGACACATGTATACCCATGGCTGATTCATGTTGATGTATGGCGAAAACCATCACAGTGTTGTAAAGCAGTTATCCTCCAGTTAAAATAATTTATTAAAAAATAGAATATTTCTATATCTCCAGTTATATGATCCTTTTATTTCTCAAAGAATTTGGACTAATTTGTGAGAAAAGTTAGAAAATTTTACTCAGTGACTTGGTATTCCTGTTAATATTTTGAAGTACTAGAAATGATTATTTCCCTTTCCATTTTGTTTACCTTAAAAAACCATTTGTTTCCTAAGTGTAGAGATAACTTAGATCATGCATGAAGAAACTTGAGTTGAAAGAGTCGATATCAATGAAGTTTGTAATGAATAAAATAAAAAATAAAATAAGGTTTTATTAAAAGATATCCTTTAAATATTTTAATCCTGGTAAATAACCTGATTATTTTTTTTATACTTTTTCACTTATATTTGTTTATGTGAGAATTACCGCAGGCCCTTGAGCCTGATCTGAGTGTGTACTGGGTTTTAGTCTCTCACTCCCTGTGTGCCTGGATGCCCAGTGTCTAGGGGCAGGTCACAGTAGGCTGTCCCTTGTACTTTATGTCAGACTGCTCTCCCACCCGTCATTCTGCTCTCCACACTCCACGAGTAACTCCATGCTCAGTCCTCTCCACATCCCTACCTGGGTAATCTCAGAATTTCTGGAAAGGAGAAGTAGCTAGCCCTCAACAAAAAGTCAGCAACAACATGTGATGAATAAGAAACATAAAATATTAATTGGAGTTGTTTCAGTTTATTTTCTGATGCTTCGAGATTTGCTTCATTTCTTTATGTTATATTTAACCTCTGCCGAAATATCTTCCATCATTGATGCAGATTTTGAATCTTTTAGTTATATCAAAATAATGAAAAAATTGGAAAAATAGTGCTTTTTTCCTTTAATTATGAGGAATATTTCTTTCTTTTAGTATTTTGTTTTCAATGCCCTCCTCTTTGTTCCTTTCAGTAAATATCCCTGATGCAGCTGTTATGCAAGCAACCTACAGAAAATGCAAATTGGCCAGGGCCCAAGAAGACTATATTTCTTTGGATGTAAAACATACCTTCACCAACTGTGGTATGAAGAAAAACAGTGAAGATTCTGAAAGTGAGCCTGATGATTTTAAAGATATAATGCCGTTTACCCCAAAGCCTCAAACACTTAGACAAAGAATGGCTGAAGAAACAAGTACGTATTTAATTAATTTATAGTATATGAATATTAAGGCATTTTTAAGTAGAATATACTATGGTAAGTATATCCATAAAAACATAATGTAGCTTCTCCTATTCTAAAATGTTTTATACCAATATCACTGACATCATGGCTTCTAAAATATTTTACATGTCTGTATCAAAATGTTATCAAAGGGTGCAATAATGCTTACTGTTATCTGATCTCCACTTGATCATTCTTGACAGATTAAAAAATTTGTAGAGTTTTTGATAAAATATTTTTGATATTGAAGACTTCCATTGTCACCTTTATAAGATTTTTTAACATGGAAGCATCTATAGGGATTTTAGGTGTCATATATTAAAATCTTCCCTGCTCTAGTAAAAAGTTTTCCTCAACCAACAATCATTAGGTCTCAAAGAATATTTTCACATTTTTCATTTATTAAGAGGAATATTTTACCAGATTTTTGTCACTTCAGATAATACCATTTCTGAACGGTATTTTGGTTCCTATTAACCCAGAAATTATTTTTGATACATATTTAAATTCTCAGGCATAACTGAGAATCTCTGATGTTGGAGAAGACTCTTGAGAGTCCCGTGGACTGCTAGGAGATACAACCAGTCCATTCTAAAGGAGATCAGTCCTAGGTGTTCTTTGGAAGGAATGATGCTAAAGCTGAAACTCCAGTACTTTGACCACCTCATGCAAAGAGTTGACTCATTGGAAAAGACTCTGATGCTGGGAGGGATTGGGGGCAGGAGGAGAAGGGGACAACAGAGGATGAGATGGCTGGATGGCATCACCGACTCGATGGACGTGAGTTTGAGTGAACTCCGGGAGTTGGTGATGGATGGGAGGCCTGGCGTGCTGCAGTTCATGGGGTCGCAAAGAGTGGGACATGACTGAGCAACTGAACTGAACTGATGAAACCAAGTGTTTCATTTTTTCCCAAGCTTTTTCATAAGTGAGACCACCATGTTTTTAGTGAGACAGTGTGATGATAAGTGCAGATTTTGAAGTCAAATTACTCGAATCAAGGCCTGGTTTCAACACAGTCCTTTGATATAGGACTATGTTATATAACCTCCTGCTATCTAAATTTCTTTGTTTATAGAGAAATGATACTAATAGTGCCTTCCTCCCAGAATTAGGTATTGGGAAGAAGAATTTAACACATAAAAAGTACTGCTAAGCCACTTATAAGCTCCTGAATTGCTGATCGCTGCTCCTATTAGAATGGCTCAGACAGTAAGGACTCCTTCAGGATTCCAATCCAATCCAGGGTTTGATCCCTGGGTTGGAAGATCCCCTGGAGAAGGGAACCCACTCCAGTATTCTTGCTTGGAGAATTCCATGGACAGAGGAGCCTGGCAGGTTACAGTCCATGGGGTTGCAAAGAGTTGACACGACTGTGCAACTTTTCACTTCACTTTAATTAGAATGGAAAAATATGGAATATTTATATGTCACCTTTTTTTTTCTAGCAACTAGAAATGAAGAAACAAGTGACGATAGTCAAGATGAAAAAACTCAAGATATTTGGGAGCAGCAGCAGATGAGGAAAGCTGTTAAAATCACAAAGGTAGTAATTTTTTATACCATATGTATTAGTTTCATTCCATATGTATTTGTGGTAACAAATTACCACGAACTTGATGGCTTAAAACAACATTTATTCTCTCACAGTTGTTGAAGCTAGAAGGCTCAATTCAAGGTATTGGTAGGACTGTGCTCCTTTTGAAGCCCCTGGGGAAGAATTCTTTTTTCCCCCTTTTTCTTTTTTTTTTTTCTTTTTTAAATTGAAGTAGAATTGACATACAGTATTTTGTTAGTTTCAGGTGTACAAAACAGTGATTGACTTTTAAATACATGATGAATAAATCACCATGATAAGTCTAGTAGCCATCTTTCACCGTGCAAAATTATTACAGCGTAATTGACTATGTTCCTTAAGCTGTATATTACATCAGGGATCCCCAGCTTCTGGGCCATGAACTAATACTAATACCTTCTATCAGATCAGTGGCAGCATTAAATTAGGAATAAAGTGCACAACAAATGTAATATGCTTGAATCATCCTGAAACTATCCCCCACACTCCTGATCTGTGGAAAAATTGTTTTCCACAACATCTATGGTGCCAGAAAGATTGGGGAACACTGTGTTACATCCCTGTGACTTATTTATTTTATAACTGGAAGTTTGAACCTCTTAATTCGCTTCACTTATTTCCCCCTCCCCTTGGGCAACCACCAGTGTGTTCTTTGTATCTATAAGTTGTCTGTTTTGTTTTGTTTATTACATTCCACATATAAGTGAGATCCAAGAGATTGTCTTTGTCTTGTTACACTTAGCATAATACCTTGTATGTCCTTCCATGTTGTGACAAATGGCATGATGTCATTCTTTTCTATGGTTGAATAATATTCCATTGTGTGTATGCACACACACACACACACACACACACACACACATGTATATATGAGACTTATCCAATGGCTCATTGGGTAAAGAATCTACCTGCAGTGCAGGAGACACAGTAGATGTGGGTTTGATCTGTGGGTCAGGAAGATCCCCTGGAGAGGGAAATGGCAACCCACTCCAGTATTTCTTGCATGAGAAGAAATCCCATGGACAGAATAGCCTGGTGGGCTAGAGTCCAGAGGGTCGCAAAGAGTCGGACACAACTGAACCACGAAGTGCGTGCATGCACACACACACGCATATACACACCACATATTCTTTATCTATTTGCATGTCAGTGGACACTTACATTGCTTCCTTATCTTGGCAACTGTGAATAATGCTTCAGTGAGCATAGGGTTGCATAGAACTTTTCACATTAATGTTTTTATTTTCTTCAGGGAATTACCTAGAGTGAAATTGCTGGATGATATGGTAGTTCTTTTTTTTCACATGTTGAGGAATCTCCATGGTGTTTTCCCTGGTTGCTGTACCAATGTACGTCCCATGAACAATGCACAAGGGATCCCTTTTTTCTACACCCTTGCCAACACTTACTTGTTATCTATGTGGCTATGTCAGGTCTTAGTTGTGGCATGCCCAGACTTTTCTCTAGTCGTGGTGTGCAGGCTCCAGAGCACGCAGGCTCATTAGTTGTGGCACACAGGCTTAGTTTCCCTGCAGTGTGTGGGATCTTAGTTCCCCAACCAGGGATCATACCCACTTCCCTTGTATTGGAAGGCAGCCTCTTAACCATTGGACCACCAGGGAAGTCCCATTTGTTGTCTTTTTGATTATAACTGTTTTAATAGGTGTGAGGTGTCTTATTGTGGTATTGATTTGCATTTCCTTGATGAGAAGTGATGTTCAGTATCTTTTCATGTGTCTCTTGGCCATTTTAACTCTTCATTGAAGAAATATCTTTCCCAATCCTCTGTGGATTTTTTGATCAGGTTTTTTTTTTTATTATTGAGGTGTATGAGTTCTTAACATAATTTGGATATTAACTATTTTTTAAATATATCATATGCAGATATCTCCTTGCATTCAATAGGGTGCCTTTTTGTTGATGATTTCCTTTACTATGCAAAATGTTTTTAGTTTGTAGTTCCATTTGTTTATCTTTGCTTTTATTGCCCTTGCCTGAGAAGACATAGCCAAAAAAATATTGCTGAGATTGATGTCAAAGAGCATATCATTTATGTTTTCTTCTAGGAGTTTTATGGTTTCAGAAATGATTTTTGTAAGTAGTGTTAAGAAGGTGGTCCAATTTCATTCTTTTGCAAAAATGTAGCTGTCCAGTTTTCCTAGCACCATTTTATTGAAGAGGCTGTCTTTTTTCCTGGAGAAGGAAATGGATACCCACTCCAGAATTCTTGCCTGGGAAATCCCATGGAGAGAGGAGCCTGGTGGGCTACACTTCATGGAGTCACAAGAGCTGGGAACAGCTTAGCGACTAAACCACCACCACTGTCTTTTCCTCACTGTATGTTCTTGCCTTCTTTGTTATAGATTAACTGACCATATGAGCATGTGTTTACTCCTGTGCTATCTGTTCTGTTCCATTGATTTATGTGTCTTTGTTCTAGTAATATGTTGTTTTGATTACTGTAGTTTGAAATCTGGGAGCTTGATATCCCTAGCTTTGTTCTTCCTCAAGATTTCTTTGGCTATTTAAAGGTCTTCTGTGGTTTCATATAAATGTTAGGATTATTTGTTCTTATTCCATGAAAAATTTCATTGGTATTTTGGTGTGCGTGCTCAGTCGCTTTAGTCATGTCTGAATCTTTGCAACCCTATGGACTGTAGCCCACTAGGCTCCTCTGTCCATGGGAGTCTCCAGGCAAGAATACCAGAGTGGGTTGCCATGCCCTCCTCCAGGGATCGAACCCATGTCCTATGTCTCCTGCATTAACAGTAGATTCTTTACCCACTGGAAAGTCTGGCATTTTGTTAGGGATTGCCTCGAATCTCTCAGTGGAGAATTCGTTCTTGCTTTGTCTAAATTCTGTTAGCTCCAGGTATTCCCTGCTTTGTGACCACATAATTTCTGTCTCCACCTCCTTTACACGGCTTTCTCTGTGCCTCTGCTTAATGTGTCTCTTATAAGGATACGTGTCATCAGATTTAGGGCCTGCTTGGATAATCCAGGGTGATCTCATCTTGATATTCTTCACTTAATTACAACCCCAGAGACTCTCATTTCCAAACACGGTTATATTCAGAGGTTCCAGGGGTTAGGACATAGACCTAACTTTGGGAGGCCATTATTCAGCCCACTATACCGTGTACATCATGTTCTTTTCCCACTAGATTATAAATGCTTTCCATATATTATAAGCCCCTTGAGGCAACTATATCTTTTTTACTTTTAATTTTACAGTTATAAGTATGTTAGATGCCTAAATGTGACATTCAAACACATAAATAGGGTTAAAACAAAACTAACAACAGAAAGCATTACACTTGGGGTCAAATGTCCTGGATTTAGGTTCTGACTTTACCACTAAAATACACTCTCCATGAAGTCAAGAATTATTAACTATTTTTTTCAGTATTATATCCCATAGTGCCTAATATGGTGAGAGCTCAATAAATTTGTATACTCTGAGAAAATTATTTCATTTTTCTAAATCTGTTTTCTCAACAATAAAATGGGAATGATAAAGTGGGAATGATAGTGTTACCTATCTGAGCAGGTGGCTATAAGGCTCAAAATTATAATTATTTTAATTAAAAAAATTTAAAATTATTAAAAACTTTATTTTTAATCTTTTTAGTAGGAGTGCTTTGAAATTTGGTTTGCTCTTGTAAGCAAGAAAATTTTTTACAATCTTCATGTTATTAACACTAAAAAGCTAAGTAAAAGTAAGCTTTCAGTTGTAATTTAGAAGTCTCTGAGCCATTCTGTTTTCCAGTTATTTGCAGTCTGAATTATTTTTTTCACTACTACTAATAAGAACAGAAATATTTGCTTGTTTTTTTCTTCCTTTTTTTTTTTCTTTCTTTCGATCAGAGATGTTTTTGGTTGTTTTTCTTTCTTTGTAATGTGAAATATACTCTGTTACAACATGTATTACCTAGGAATGCATTCTTTTGCAAGTAACAGAAAACCCAAATAACGGTGGCTTAAAATTAAAAGCTTTACCTACAAACCCACCAGCAGACTTCTATTTGCTATCCTTTCACTCAACTAGAGTTAGATGGCAACTTCTATCATGAAAAAAATATTTGGTTTGTTGCTGTTCTTAATTTACTTTATTGAAGTATATCTTATTTATAATATTGTAATTTCTACTGTACAGCAAAGTGACTCAGTTTTATATATACATATATACATTCTTTTTTCATATTCTTTTCCATTATGATTTATCACAGGATATTGAATATAGTTCCCTGGGCTATAGATTAGGACCTTCTTGATTATCTATTCTATACATAAGTTTCATCTGCATCTGATATTTCAAAAGTCCCAATCCGTCCCTTCCCCACCTCCCCTGCCTTGGCAAGCACAAGTATGTTCTTTATATCTATGAGTCTGTTTCTGTTTCATAGGTAAAAGTTCATTTGTGTCAAATTTTAGACCCAACATTTAAGTGATATCATATGGTATTTGCCTTTCTCTTTCTGACTTCCTTCACTTTGTATGATAATCTCTAGGTCCATTCATGTTGCTGCAAATGACATTATTTCGTTCTTTTTTATGGCTGAGTAGTAGTCTGTTGTATTAATATATATGTACCACTTCATCTTTATCCACTCATCTGTCAGTGGACATTTAGGTTGTTTCCATGTCTTGGCTATTGTAAATAGTGTTGTGGTCAATGTTGGGGTGCGTGTATCTTTTTGAATTATATTTATCTTTGGATATATGCCCAGGAGTAGGATTGCAAGATCATATAGCAGCTTTAGTTTTTGTTTTTTGAGGAACCTCCATATACTACTGACCATAGTAGCTGTACCAATTTACATTCCCAACAACAGTGTACATTCTCTACACCCTCTCCAGCATTTGTTATGTGTATACTTTTTTTTTTTTAAACATAAGACTTTAATTTACTGTTTTCTAATAAAGAAGAAAGTACATTAATGATACAAACTTTGGAAAGGTTTATGTGAAGAGTAAACTGGTGCAATTCTATTTTTCCAGAAGGACACCATTAGGAACACTCAACATTAGTTCTAGTTAACCAAAAGGAAAAATGCTCTAATGGAAGGTTAGTGAATAATTTATTCATAGGCCAGTTAATAGGACCCTAGAATGCTCTTGCCCAGAGCAAGTTTTCCAACCATATTTCCTTGTTCTGGTTTGTTCTGCTCAGAAAGACACCTTAATTAAGACCTTCAACCATATCATACCGTTCAACTCGGGAATGTCACTTCTAGAAATACAGAGAAAAATAAATTATGCTCAAAGATTTTCTCCAAACTGAAAGTAAGTTAAATGCCCCTAAATTGGGAAATGATTCCATAAATTAGAGGGTCAACAGAATGAAATATTGCTCATCCATTACAATGCTGCTTTTCATGAGATTTTAAATAATATGGGGAAATCCTTACTTTATAACATCACTTGTGTGCATGTTCCTGTTTTTCTGTTTCTGTCAACTGAATAAAATAATGGAAAGCACCAAAATATTAATACTGATTACCTGAGTAGTAGCATTGAGTGATACTTTATTGCTAAAATTTTTAATAAGAGTATGCTGCTGCTACTGCTAAGTCGCATCAGTCGTGTTCGACTCTGTGCAACCCCATGGATGGCAGCCCAACAGGCTCCTCTGTCCCTGGGATTCTCCAGGCAAGAATACTGGAGTGGGTTGCCATTTTTTCTCCAATGCATGAAAGTGAAAAGTGAAAGTGAAGTCGCTCAGTCGTGCCCGACTCTTAGCGACCCCATGGACTGTAGCCTACCAGGCTTCTCCATCCATGGGATTCTCCAGGTAAGAGTACTGAAGTGGGTTGCCATTGCCTTCTCCTGTTATGTGTATACTTTTTAATGATGGCTGTTCTGACTGGTAGTCATGTACATGTAGTCATGTACAGATTTGAGAGTTGGACCATAAAGAAGGCTGAGCACCAAAGAATTGATGTTTTCGAATTGTGGTGCTGGAGCAGACTCGTGAGTGTCCCTTGGACTACAAAGAGCTCAAACCAGTCAATCCTAAAGGACATCAATCCTGAATATTCAATAGAAGGACTGATGCTGAATCTGAAGCTCCATTTCTTTGGCTCCCTGATGTGAAGAGCTGACTCATTGGAAAAGACTATGATGCTGGAAAAGATTGAAGGCAAAAGGAGAAGGGGGCGGCAGAGGGTAAGATGGTTAGATACTATCACTGACTCGATGGACATGAATTTGAGCAAGCTCTGGCAGAGGAGCCTGGCATGCTGCAATCCATGGGGTTACAAAGAGTCTGCTAGTGACTGAACAACAACATACTGACTGGTGTGAGGCAGTACCTCATTGTAGTTTTGATTTGTATTCTTATAATGGTTAGCAGTGTTGAGCGTTTTTTCATGTGCCTCTTGGCTGTGTGTCTTTTTAGAAAAATGTCTATATAGATCTTCTACCCATTTTTTGATTGGGTTGTTTTTGTTGTTATTGAGTTGTATGAGCTGTTTGTAGATTTTGGAATCTCCCTGTCAGTTGGATCACTGACAAATCTTGGGTTGTTCAAAAACTTCGTTCTGGTGTTTTCATATTTGGCCAACCCAATGTTTTCTTCCACACCATAGGCTGTCTTCATTTTGTTTATGGTTTCCTTTGTTGTACAAAAGCTTATACGCTTGATTGGGTGCTACTTATTTATTTTTGCTTCTATTTCTAATTTGCTTTGACGTAAGAAAATAGCTACAATTTATGTCAGAGAATGTTGGGTTTTTTTTGTTTGTTTGTTTTTTTAATTTTATTTTATTTTTAAATTTTACATAATTTTATTAGTTTTGCCAAATATCAAAATGAATCTAAGTTCTCTTCTGAGTTTTCCAATGTCATGTCTTACATTTAAGTCTCTAAACCATTTTGAATTTATTTTTTGTGTATGGAGAAAGGGTATGTTCTTACTTTGTTAAATTACATGTGGCTGTCCAACTTTTCCAACACCACTTCCTAAAGAAATTCTTTTCTCCATTGTTGCATTCTTGCTTCCTTTGTCGAAGACCAATTGGCCATAGTTGTGTGGATTTCTTAGTTTTTTTACATTGATCCACATGTCTGTTTTTATGCCAGTATCACACTGTTTTAATTACTATAGTTTTATAGGATTGTCTGAAGTTTGGGAGGGTCATGCCTATAGCTTTGCTTGTTTTCCTCAGGATTGCTTTGGCAATTCTGTGGTTTCATATGGATTATTTGTTCTAGTTTTGTGAAAAATGTTATAGGTAATTTGATAGGGATCACATTAAATCTATAGATTGCTTTGAGTAGTATGGACATTTTAACAATGTTAATTCTTCCAACTCAAGAGCATGGGATGTCTTCCATTTCTTTAAATCATCTTCAGTTTCCTTTATTAATGTTTTATAGTTCTCAGCACATAAGTCTTATACCTCCTTGGTGAGGTTTATTTCTAAGTATTTTTTATGTGATTTTAAAAGGGATTATTTTTATTCTTTCTCTTTCTGATAGTTCCTTGTTAGTGTAAAAAAAATGCAACAAATTTCTGTGTGTTAATCTTGTATCCTGGCTAGTTTGTGAATTTGTTTAACAGTTCTAATAGTTTTTGTGTGGATTGTTACGGTTTTCTATGTATCATGTTACATTTTCAAATGACAGTTTTTCCTCTTCGCTTCCAATCTGGATGCCTTCTATTTCTTTTTCTTGTCTGATTGCTGTGGCTAGTACTTCCAGTACCGTGTTGAATAGAAGAGGTGAGAGTGGGCATCCTTGTCTTGATTTAGATTTTACCAGGAAGACTTTCCATTCTTCACCACTGAGTATTAGTTTGGCTGTAGGTTTGTAGCTTTTATTACATTGTAGTATGTTCCCTCTGTACCCAGTTTCTTAAGAGTCTGCATCATGAATGTTGAATTTTGTTAAATGCTTTTCCTACATCTACTGAGAAGATCATGTAGTTCTGTCTTTTCTGTGTCAAATGTGGTTAATCACATTCATTGATTGATTTGTGCATGTTGAGCCATCCCTGTGATCCTGGGATGAATCCAACTTGGTCATGGTATATGATCTTTTTTATGTGTTGTTAGATTCAGGCTGCTGCTGCTGCTGCTGAGTCACTTCAGTCGTGTCCAGCTCTGTGTGACCCCATAGATGGCAGCCCACCAGGCTCCCCCATCCCTGGGATTCTCCAGGCAAGAAAACTGGAGTGGGTTGCCATTTCCTTCTCCAAGATTTAGGCTACTGGTATATTGGTATTTTATTAAGACTTTTGCATCTATATTCATCAAAGATACTGGCCTGTAATTTTCTTTTTTTATAGTATCTTTATCTGGTTTTGGTATCAAGGTAATAGTGGCTTCATAGAATGTCCTTGAAAGTGCTCCCTCCTTTACAGTCTTTTGGAAGATTTTGAGAGGGATCAGTATGAGTTCTTTTTTGTATGTTTGATAGAATTTGCCTGGGAGCTATTAGGTCCTGGACTTTTGTTTGTAGGGAGGTTTTGTGTTTTTTTTAATTGCACATTCTGTTTCACTTCAAGTGATTGGTCTTTTCAAAGTATGTTGTTTCTTCTTGATTCAATTCTGGTGAGCTGTTACGTTTGTAGAAATTTGTCCATTTCTTCCAGGTTGTTCAGTTTGTCAGTATATAATTGTTCATAGTGTTTGTTGTCTTATAGTTATTTTGTATTTCTGCAATATCAGCTGTGATTTCTCCTCTTTCATATCTCACTTTGTTTATGTGATTCCTCTCTCTTTTCTTCTTGGTGAGACTGGCTAGAGGTTTGTCAGTCTTATTTATTCTTTCAAAGAAACAGCCCTTGTTTTTATTGATTTCTTTCTATTATTTTTAATCCCTACTTTATATCCTCTCTGATCATTATTATTTTCTTCCTTCTTCTAACTTTGAGTTTTGTTTTTTTCTCCTTTTTCTAATTCTTTTAGGTGTTAGATTTTTTATTTGAGATTTTTCTTGTTTCTTGAGGAAGCCCTGTATCACTATGAACTGCCCTCTAAGTAAACTGCTTTTACTGCATCCTATAGATTTTTATATGGTTATCTTTTCATTGTCATTTTTCTTAAGGTATCTTTTAATTTCTTCTTTGCTTTCATCATTGACCCATTGGGTTTTTCTTGTTTTTTGTTTTTGAGGCAAGTTCTTTAGGCTCCAGGTAATCGAGTTTTTTGTTTGTTTTGTCATTTCTGTTTCTGTGGTTAATTTCAGTTTCATGCTGTTGTGGTCAGGAAAGCTGCTTCAAAAATTTCTGTACTCTTAAATTTATTGAGCCTTCTTTTGTGCTCCAGTATGTGGTCAACCACAGAGAATGTTCCATGTGCACTTGAATGTATATTGTTTATATATATATATATAATGTCCTAAAAATATCAGTTAAGTCTAAATGTTCTAGTATATCATTCAGGATTTCAGTTGCCTTATTGATTTTCTGTCTAGAAGACCTGTCCATTGATATGAGTAGGGTATTAAAGTCTCTTACTATTGTATTCCTGTCCATTTCTCCCTTTATGTCTGTATTTGTTCTGTGTAATCAGGTACTCTTATATTGGGTGCATATATGTTGAATGTAATATACTCTTCTTATGTTGATTCTTTCATCATTATATAGTGTCCTTCTTTATCTTTCTTTATGACCTTTGTTTTAAAGTCCATTACTGCTACCCATGCTTTCTTATTATCATTTCTGTTTACATGAAATATCTTTTTCCATCTGCTCACTTTCAGTCTGTGCATTGTTCACCCTAATATGGGCCTCTTGTAGGTAGCATATTGTGGGCTCTTGTTTTTTAATCCGATCTGCCACTCATTGTCTTTTGATTGCAGCATTTAATCCATTGGCAGTTAAGGTAATTATTAATAGATATATATTTATTACCATTTTTATCCTTATTTTCCAGTTGATTTTGTATTTTTTCTTTGTTATTTTTTTTTTCCTTTTGTGGTTTGATGATTTCTTTTGTATTATGCTTGTGTTCTCTTCTTATTGATTTTTGTGACTCTGTTGTATGTTTTAAATTTGTGATTTTACACTCAGTCATGTCCGACTCTTTGCAACCCCATGGACTATACAGTCCATGGAATTCTCCAGGCCAGAATACTGGAGTGGGTAGCCTTTCCCTTTTCCAGGGGATCTTCCCAACCTAGGGATCGAACCAAGGTCTCCTGCATTGCAGGCGGATTCTTTACCAGCTGAGCTACAAGGGAATCCCAATTTGTGGTTACCCACACTGTTTTCAAGTATGTTAACCCATTACTATATCTACTTCCTTTAGGCTGATAGTCATATGTCCTCAAACACATTCTAAAATTTAAAAATCTACGTATTTTTACATTCCAACTCGGCATTTTATGATTTTGATGTTCTCTTTTACATCTTCATGTTTATGCTTTTGCTGTTCATTTTGTTTATCATTGCTTTCATAAAAAATGTTTTTGTGAAATTTAATTTAATATGTGTACTGGCTCATTTAAGTGATTTCCTTTCCATTTTGGATTTTCTCTTTTTTCTCTTTTCTATAGATTATTGCTTCTTTGCTAGGATAGATTAATATTGCTGTTATTCTTTTAGTTTTTTCTCTTCTGAGAAATTCTCTTTCTCCTGTTCTCAATGATAATCTTGATATGTAGAGTATGCTAGGTTGCATAGTTTTTTCCTTTCTGGACTTTGAATATATTTTGCCACCCGCTTCTAGCCTGCAACATTTTCTATAGAGAAATCAGTTAATAGCCTTATGAGGGTTCCCTTGTAATTAACTCTTCATTTTTCTCATGCAGCCTTTAGAATCCTCTCTTTAACTTTTGCCACTTTAATGATAATATGTCTTGGTGTATGTCTGCTTGAGTTCATCTTGTTTGAGACCATGTGCTTCTTATGGGTTTCCCAGGTGGCTCAGTGGGTAAAAAATCTGTCTGCAATGCAGGAGATGCAGGTTTGATCCCTGGGTTAGGAAGATTCCCTGGAGGAGGACATGGTGACCCACTCCAGTGTTCTTGCCTGGAGAATTCCATGGACAGAGGAGCCTGGCAGGCTACATTTTGTGGGGTTCCAAAGAGTCAGACACGACTGAAGTGACTACTGTGCTTCCTATACCTAGATATCTGTTTCCTTGTTTAAGTTTGGGAAGTTTTCAGCCATAATTTCTTGAAATGCATTTTCTATCCCCTTTTCCCTTTCTTCCTTTTTCCAGTTATGCATAGATTGGCATTCTTTATATTATCCCAAAATTCTCACATTGCTTTCATTTTCTTCATTTGGTTTTCTGTCTGCTGCTCTGATGGGTTGATTTCCATTATTCCATCTTCCAGAACACTTATGTGTTCTGCATTATTCATTTTCTATTTATATTGCCTTCAGCTTAGCTTTCATCTTGGCAAGTGAGTTTTCTAATTTTTCTCAGCTCCTCTTTCTAGTTTCTAGTTCCTTTTTAGAGTAGTCTGCATTTCAATTGACAGCCTTTCTTAATTCCTTCAGTATTTTCATTATCTCCTTTTTGACGTCAGTGTTTATTAGACTGAAGAGGTCTGTTTCAGTGATTGTTCTTTTAAGGCAATTCTCTTGATCTTTTAATTGAGAGTGGTTCTTCTGTGTCTTCATTTTACTTATATTTCTATTCTACCATCTTGATTGAAGCCTCTGGTATTTGTTTTTTTGAGAGTGTGCTGCTGCTGGTACTGCTAAGTCACTTCAGTCGTGTCCGACTCTGTGTGACCTCAGAGACGGCAGCCCACCAGGCTCCCCCATCCCTGGGATTCTCCAGGCAAGAACACTGGAGTGGGTTGCCATTTCCTTCTCCAATGCATGAAAGTGAAAAGTGAAAGTGAAGTCGCTCAGTCGTGTCTGACTTTTCACAACCCCATGGACTACAGCCCACCAGCCTCCTCTGTCCGTAGGACTTTCCAGGCAAGAGTACTGGAGTGGGGTGCCATTGCCTTCTCTGTTTGAGAGTATATTAGATCATAAATAGAACTAGCTTTAAAAACACTGAAAACCAAGCTTTTGTGAAAAATGAGATTTTGTAATTTGCCTCTTGCATGTAAGTTTAAAGTTCTAAATTTTAAAACTGTGTGATAATTTTAAAAACATTTTGTTACAACCATAAAAAATGTCAGAGGCATGGAATTTTAAGCTGGTGAGACCTTAGTGTATCCAGTCTGCTTTCATGGTATTAATATTTGGAGGACTAATGAATGTTGAAAACAACACAAATTTTCATATTATTTTTAGGGACAAGACATAGATCTTTCTTACAGCCATGAATCTCAAACAGTGAAGAAGTTTGATGCTTCCATTTCATTTCCACCAGTAAGTTTAGAAATTATAAAGAAGAAACTAAATACTAGGTAAGTAATATTAATTTTAAAATTTACATTTGTTATAGACATTTAGTAGTGAAAAAATTAGCAGTATAATATTTTTAATTGAGACTTCCCTTGGTGGTCCAGTGGTTTAAAATCTGCCTTGCAGTATAGGGGACTTGGGTTCAGTCCCTGGTCAGGGAACTAAGATCCCACATGCAGGGCAACTACTGAGCCTGCGAGCCACAGCTAAGACCTGACACAGCCATAAATATAAATATATATTTTATTAATTATTAAATGATAATATTAAAGAGTTATAGGAAAAATTAGCATCACCTATGTTACTACACTAACATAACTGATCCTTTTTTGTATATGTCTTTCAGTGTTTATAATAGATATATCATGTAGTTAAAATCAATAAATAATATCAAATCCTGCTTTTTTTAACTTACTATTTTTAATCTGCATTTATCTACATTGTTAAATAGCCCTTAATTTAAAAAAATAATATGCTGGAAGTTATGGCAGCAAGATAGCAGAATTAGAAGCCCCAGACCTCGTTGCCCCACAGAGATATCAACTGAACAACAGCATACTATCCAAAAAGCATTTATGAGTAGCCCAGAAATCAGGAAGTTGTAGTATCCCAGGGAAGCTCAAAGCCCAGCCACATTGTAATGGGTGAGAAAAGCCATTTCATTCCAACTGCATCTAGCCATTCTAGCAAGCTAGCACTGCTTTCGATGGAGAGAAAAAAACCTGACTCCTAGCTTTTCCTTTGGAAGGGAAAGAGCAGAACATACATTCTATATTCTAGAGCTATTGCTGAAAGGACTTGTCTCTGTCTCTCTCTTGTCTGTCTCAGAGCACTGTTGGAGAACAATCATACGTTAAATGCCTGAGGACCACAGAGGACAGGAATGAGCTAAGTAGCCTGTTACAAAGCCAGAAAGCTTTAAGTACTACAAACACCAGGGGGACCAAGAGACTATAAAATCCTGAAAAACCCACAAATGTCTGTAATTGGGAAATCTCTAGAAACCCTGAGGAGAATCATCCCCCATGAAAGGTTTGAGAAGACAGTCTTCCCCACACAACACCATTGGGAATCTTTATCCAGGCTAATTGAAATGCACTTAAGGGATACAGCTTCAAATAGGGGGGAAACTGCCCTTATGTGCATTTTCAAATACACAAAGTACAACATAAAGATAACCAGACATGTGAAGAAGCAAGGAAACCTGGCCCAGTTAGAGGATCAAAATTAATTTCCAGAACCAAAAGAAACAGAGGCTTATGAATTACCTGACAGAGAATTCAGAATGATCCTCTTAAAGAAGCTTAATGTGCCATAAGAGAACACAGACAACTAAAGAAATCAGGGAGATGATATATGAACAAGGTTGGAATACCAACAGAGATGGAAACTGTAAAAGAACCAGAGGTTCTGGAGCTAAAAATACAATAACTGAACTGAAAAATTCACTAAAGGGGATCCAAAGCAGACTCTATCAAGCAGAAGAAACAAGTGATGACCTCAAAGAATAGTCATTTGAAATTACCAAGTTAGAGTAACAAAAAGGAAGAAAGAATGAAGAAAAGTGAAAAAAGCATAAGAGATTTACATGATGCTATCAAGCAGAATATCATATACTTTATGGGAATCCAAGAAGGAGAAGAGTAGCAGAATGGGACAGAGAGCTTATCTGAAGATATAATGCCCAAAGACTTACAGCCTGAAGAAGGAAATGGGGATTCAATTTCAAAAGCTAATGGACTCCAACAAGGATTAACCCAAGGAGGCTTACACTGAGACAAACTTCCTAGATACAAAGAAAGAATTAAGTGACAAAACAAAAGGACCTTGTCATGTCCAAGGGAGTCCCATAACATTACCAGGAGGCTTCTCAACAAAGGTCTCCTCTGTTAACAGGCCAGAAGAGAGTAGGAAGATATATTCAAAGTATGAAAGAAGGAAACTGCCAACAGAGATTACTGTATCTAGCAAAACTATCCTTCATGAAGGAGAAATAAAGACCTCAGATAAACAAAGCTGAGGGAGTTCATCACCACTAGACCTGCCTTACAAAAATTGATGAAAGCGATCCTTCAAGTTGATTGAAAGGACACTGTATAGTAGCATGAGGCATATAAAAATACAGAGTTCTCTGGTAAAGGCAGAATCCTGTAATACTGTGAGCGTGGTATGACAATCACTTTTAATTCAGAAATTGAATTTAAAAGGTAAAAACACAAAAATAATTACGATATTATGTTAATACATACAAAAATATTTAATGTAATTTGTGGTATCAATAACAAGAGGTGGCAGGGGAGATGTAAAGGAATAAAGTTTTCATATGAGATTGAAGTTAATATGTTTTCAGTTTAAAAGAGATTACTGGAATTGCAATATTTTTTGTAAACCCCATGGTAAACATAAAAGAAATACCTATAGAAGATATGCAGTGGAAAATGAAAATGACCCAGAACACATCACTAAAAAAATAAAATAACAAAACCCAAGGCAGCAAGAGAGGAAGAGGGACAAAATAACTATAAGACAAAAAGCAATTTTAAAATGGCAATCATAAGTCCTTCCATATCAGTAATTACTTTAAATATAAATGGATTAAATTCTATAATCAAAAGATGTACAGTGGCCGAATAGGTTGAAAAGAAAAGCAAGATCCAGCAATTCCCTGGCAGTCTAGTGGTTAGGGCCCATGTTCAATCCTTGGTCAGGAAACTAATATCCCACAAGCCACCCAAGCCAAAAAAAAAAAAAAAAAAGGCAAGATACAACTGTATACCATCTGCAAGAGTCTCCCTTAGGCTTAAGGGTGTATATGGAATGAAAGTGAAAGTCTTGCAAAAAAGATTCCATGCAAACAGTAAACAAAAGAGACCAGGAGTGGCATTACTTGGAGAAAAGGATTTTAAGTTAAAAACTACACGAGACTATAAAAGCCATTGTATAATATAAAAGGATCAATTCATTGGGACAGTATAGCAGTTATATACATATATATGTGTTAGATGGCCTCACTGGCTAATTCTACCAAACATTTAATGATGAATTAACACCATTCCTTCTCAAACTCTTACAAAAGCCTGAAGAGGAGGAGATAACATTCCCAAGCTCATTCTCTGAGGTCAGCATTACCCTGATCCCCAAAATTCCAAAGATAGTATAAGAAAAGGAAATTAGTAAACCAGTATCTTGATGAATATTGATGTAAAAATCCACAATAAAATACTTGCAAATGTAAGTTAAGAGGATTATATGCCATGATCAAGTGAGATTTTATGAGGGTGTTTCATAAGAAAATCAGTGTGATACACTATATAAACAGAATGAATGGTGAAAACCACACTATCATCTCAGATGATTACCAGAAAAGCCTTTGATGATGTTAAGCATGCTTTTATGAGAAATTGTTAATACTTCAACATAATAAAGACCATATAGCAGTAATGCGATGGCACCCCACTCCAGTACTCTTGCCTGGAAAATCCCATGGACAGAGGAGCCTGGTGGGCTGCAGTCCATGGGGTCGCTAAGAGTCGGACACGACTGAGTGACTTCACTTTCACTTTTCATCCTCATACATTGGAGAAGGAAATAGCAACCCACTCCAGTGTTCTTGCCTGGAGGATCCCAGGGATGGGGGGAGCCTGGTGGGCTGCCGTCTGTGGGGTCGCAGAGAGTCGGACACGACTGAAGCGACTTGGCAGCAGGAGTAATGGACAGCTGATATCATATTTAGTTGTGGAAAACTGAAAGCTTTCCCTGTAGGGTCAGGAGCAAGGCAAGGATGCCTGTTCTTGTCTCTTGTATTCAACAAAGTATTGAAAGCCCTAGCCAGAGAATTCAGGTGAGAATAAAAATAAAAAGACATCAAAATAGGGGAGCAAGAAGTAAAATTATTTCTGTTCACAGATGACATGATCTTACACATGGGAAAACCTGAAGACTGCATTTAACACAAAGAAACAAACACAAACCCTGTTAGAGCTAATAAATCTAGTAAAATTGCAGGATGAAAATCAGTTGTTTCTGTGCACTAACAATGAAAAGTCCAAAGATATATATTTAGAAAACATTTACAATAGCATTAAAAGGAATATAACTTAGGAATTAGTCAAGGGATGCAAGTTTTATACACCAGAAATTACAAAATATTGCTGAAAGAAATTGAAGACATAAATTAATGGAAAGGTATCCATGATCATGGTTTAGAAAATTTAATATAGTTAAAATGTCCATATTACCCAAAGCAATCTATAGATGTAATGCATTCTCTATCAAAATCCCAATCCATTTTTTGCAGAAATAAGGGAAAAAATCCTAAAATACATTCAGTTCAGTTCAGCTGCTCAGTCGACCCCATGGTCTGCAGCACTCCAGGCTTCCCTGTCCATTACCAACTCCCAGAGCCTACTCAAATTAATGTCCGTTAAGTTTGTGATGCCATCCAACCATCTCATCCTCTGTTGTTCCCTTTTCCTCTTGCCTTTAGTTTTTCCCAGCATCAGGGTCTTTTCCTCTGAGTTGGTTTTTTGCATGAGGTGGCCAGAGTATTGGAGCTTCAGCTTCAGCATCTTTCCTTCCAATGAATATTCAGGACTGATTTTCTTTAGGATTAACTGGTTGGATCTCCTTGCAGTCCTAGGGACTCTCAAGAGTCTTTTCCAACACCAATACATATGGAATCTCAAAGGACCCAGGAAAGAAAAAACACAAGCAATAAAAGCAAAAATAGACAGTTGGGACTATATGAAACTAGTTTCTGCATAGCAAGGAAATAATAAACAAAGTGAAAAGGCAGCCAACAGAATGAGAGAAGATATTTGCAAACTGTATATATGATAAGCGGTTAATACCCAAAATATGTAAGTAGCTCATATAATTCAACAACAAACTACCCAACAGAAAGATGGTCAAAGGATTGGAATAAACCTTCCTCGAAGACATACAAGTGGTGAAGGAACATGAAGAGATGCTCAACATCACTAATGATTAGAGAATTACAGAACATAACCTCACTCTAGGGGATCTTCTCAACCTAAGGACTGAACCCACATCTCCTGCAGTTCCTTCATTGGCAGGTGGATTCGTTACTACTTGAGCCATTTGGGAAGCTCTGTATGATGTGTTGCAGTGGTGAAGAATCCACTTGCCAGTTTAGGAGATGCAAGAGACACCACTTCAATTCCTGGGTCAAGAAGATCTCCTAGAGTAGGAAATGGCAACCCACTCCCGTATTCTTGCCTAGAAAATTCCATGGACATAGGAGCCTGGCGGGCTATAGTCAGTGAGTTCACAAAGAGTCAGACAGGACTCAGCAACTAAGCACACAAACAAGTAGTCAGACTCTTAGAAACCAGAAGTAGAATGGTGGTTGCCCCACGTGGAGGGGAGTGGAATGGAAAGTTGTTGATCAGTGAGTATAGAATTTCAATTCTGCAGGATGAAAAAGTTCTAAAGATCTGTTATACAGCAGTGTGCATATAGTTAATACTACTGTAATGTACTTTAAAATGGTTAAGATTGTAAGTTACGTGCTTTTTACTACAGTAAAAAATTATAAGCATATAGTAATATTTTGTTAATCCATATAGTTGGTATATTGCATTTCTATGTTAGATGTTTTGATTTCTAAATTTGTCTATTATAAATAATGTGACAGATAATGAACATTTTGTTCCTATAAGTCATTTAAACTGTAATATTATTTCTTAACATAAATTTCCAGGGAAGGTTAACTGCAACAAAAGTTAGGTTATGTTTTTAAGATTCTTAGTACAAATACATTTCTAAAGCCTAGCTAACCATTATCTATTGCTATTAATAGTTATCTCTTGGAGTTCCCTGGTGGTCCAGTGGTTAAGAGTACACCTTGCCAATGTAGGGGACACAGATTCAATTTCTAGTCTGGGAAGATTACACATGTCATAGGGCAACTAAGCCTGATGTGCCAGGATCCTCTGTCCATGGGATTTGCAAGGCAAGAATACTGGAATGCACTGCCATTTCCATCTCCAGGGGATCTTGCCTGGAGATCGAACCTGTATCTCCTGTATTGGCAGTCAGATTCTGTACCACTGAGCCACCAGTGAAGCCCATAAGGAGATTAGCAAAAGTTTAATTTTTTTAATTGTTTGATTCAGGTCCAAATATTATGAATTTATTTCATTAGTAGTTAATTCTCTAATTCTAATGTACTCACAGTGTCAAATATAGGTCCCAAAACAAAAAAATTCATACCAAATCATAGCATGTTCAGATGGCTTTAATACCAGCTCCTGGCTTGGGAAGATCCCCTGCAGAAGGCAATGGCTACCCACTCCAGTATTCTTGCTTAGAGAATTCCATGGACAGAGGCTACAGTCCGTGGAGTCCCAAAGTCGGACACGACTGAGTGACTAACACTAACTAACAGATACCTATATTCTAAGGACTACCACAGACTGATCTAACAGTAATTCCACATGGACTCTTGTGTTTCAAATATAAGACCACTAAAGGATCACAAATTACAAAAAAAACCCTTCTTAAGGATATGATTAAGAAGGTTGAATGTTCAAACTACCACCAAATTGCGCTCATCTCACACGCTAGCAAAGTAATGCTCAATATTCTCCAAGTGAGTCTTCAACAGTACATGAACTGAGAACATCCAGATGTTCAAGCTGGATTTAGAAAAGGCAGGGGAACCAGAGATCAAATTGCCAACTTCCACTGGGTCACAAAAAAAGCAAGAGAGTTCCAGAAAAAACATCCTCTTCTGCTTGATTGACTATGCCAAAGCCTTTGACTGTGTGGATCACAACAAACTGGAAAATTCTTCAAGAGATGGGAATACCAGACCACCATACCTGCTTCCTGAGAAATCTGTATGCAAGTGAAGAAGCAACAGTTAGAACTGGACATGGAACAACAGACGGTTCTAAATTGGGAAAGGAGTACATCAAGGCTGTATATTGTAACCCTACTTATTTAACTTATATGCAGAGCACATCATGCAAAATGCTGTACTGGATGAAACACAAGCTGGAATCAGAATTGCCAGGAGAAATATCAGTAACCTCTAATATGCAGATGACACCACCCTTATGGCAAAAAGCAAAGAGGAACTAAAGAGCCTCTTGATAAAGGTGAAAGAGGAGAGTGAAAAATCTGGCTTAAAACTCAACATTCAAAAAATGAAGATCATGGCATCCGGTCCCATCTCTTCATGGCAAATAGATGGGGAAACAATGGAAACAGTGATAGACTTTATTTTCTTGGGCTCCAAAATCACTGCAGATGGGAACTGCAGCCATGAAATTGAAAGACATTTGCATTTTGGAAGAAAAGCTATGACCAACCTAGACAGCATATTCAAAAGCAGAGACATTACATTGCCAACAAAGGTCCATCTAGTCAAAGCTATGGTTTTTCCAGTGGTCATGTGTGGATGTGAGAGTTGGACTATAGAGAAGGCTGAGCACTGAAGTATTGATTGCTTTTGAACTGTGATGTTGGAGAAGACTCTTGAGAGTCCCTTGGACTGCATGGAGATCAAACCAATCAGTCCTAAAGGAAATCAATCCTGAATATTCATTGGAAGGTCTGATGTTGAAGCTGAAGCTCTAATACTTTGGCCATCTGATGCAAAGATCCAAATCATTGGAAAAGACACTGATGCTGGGCAAGATTGAAGGCAGGGGAAGGGGATGACAGAGGATAAGATGGTTGGATGGCATCACCAGTTCAATAGATGTGAGTCTGAACAAGCTCCAGGAGATGGTGAAGGACAGGGAAGTCTGGAGTGCTGCAGTCCATGGGGTCGCAAAGAGTCAGACACGACTGAGCAACTGAACAACAATAACAACAAGGACATTATTAAGACGTCGCTGTGAAGCTGTGCTGGAAAACTCACCTGAAATGGGACAAGGTCTCCACCTTGCCTGGAAGCTCCCTTACATCTCTTCAAAGCAGGAGACCCGATGCTCCTGAAAGTGTGAAAAAGAGCAGTGTCCTGAGCAGCAGTTCGAAGAGAAATGGGAAGGATTCAGTGGTCCTCAAGATTGAGGAGTATCAAAGAAAAGGAGGTGTTGAGCCTAGCAGGTCCTGAAGAGCTCCTAGGTATTGAAGCCTTTTTAAATTTTTTTCCCCATCATTTATTATAGGCTAGACTGTAGTTTCCATGACCCTCTCTCTGTTCCCAATGGCAGTACAGTTACTAAACAAAGGAGGAACAGCAATGAAACCACCCGAGGCAAGATTAAAGGTCCAGAGAAGCTTGTCAAGATTAGGAGACTGGACCAACTAGATCCTGCACTCACGTAGCCTCTAATCAAGACTAGATTGTGTGCAGCTACCTTACATCTCTTCAAAGCAGGAGACCCGAAGTGTAAAAAAAGAGCAATGTCCTGAACAACAGCTTGAAAAGAAATGGAAGGCAGTGAAACCACCTGAGGCAAGGTTAAAGGTCCAGAGATGCTCATCAAGATTGGAAGACTGGACCACCTCAGACTCCACACATACCCCACCCTTTGAAACATTGCAAAAGAAAGACTGTTAACTGCCTATATAAAGTAAGTACACATATGGAGGAGGAGGGCATTGCATCCCAGTCCAGTACTGTTGCCTGGAGAATCTCATGGACAGAGGAGCCTGGAAGGCTACAGTCCATAGGGTCACAGAGTTGGACATGACTGAAGAGACTTTGCACGATTATTGTAGCAGGTCACCTAGTTTACAAATTCTGATTGATCCACACTAACTTGTCCTCTAAGACTACCCTGAGATTAGCTGTAGCACCTAAAAATCTCTCCATGTCCTATGCTACCTTTCCCTTTGAAGCCTCTCTTATCGTGGAATTTTCCTTTGCTCCACAGGTCTTACAAACCCAGGTTTATATGATGGTCAGTTTCCTTGGTGGTCTTTATAAGGTAGCTCTGAAAAAATTTTCATTAGACTGCTGCTGCTGCTGCTGCTGCTGCTGCTGCTGCTAAGTCACGTCAGTCATGTCCGACTCTGTGCGACCCCATAGACAGCAGCCCACCAGGCTCCCCCGTTCCTGGGATTCTCCAGGCAAGAACACTGGAGTGGGTTGACAGTTCCTTCTCCAATGCATGAAAGTGAAAAGTGAAAGTGAAGTCGCCCAGTCATGTCCGACTCCTAGCGACCCCATGGACTGCAGCCCACCAGGCTCCCCCGTTCCTGGGATTCTCCAGGCAAAAACACTGGAGTGGGTTGCCAGTTCCTTCTCCAATGCATGAAAGTGAAAAGTGAAAGTGAAGTCACTCAGTCATGTCCGACTCCTAGCGACCCCATGGACTGCAGCCCACCAGGCTCCTCCGTCCATGGGATTTTCCAGGCAAGAGTACTGGAGTGGGGTGCCATTGCCTTCTCCCATTAGACTGCTACTTACTATAATAGAAATAAATTTGTAATATAAAGCAATTTTTATGTTTATTTTCTATTTATTTAGATTAACATTACTACAGGACACTCACCGCTCACATCTAAGAGAATATGAAAAATATATACAAGATATCAAGAGCTCAAAGAGTACCATCCAGAACCTAGAGAATTCATCAAATCAAACTCTAAGTTTTAAATTCTATAAAAGCATGAAAATTTATGTGGAAAATTTAATTGACTGTCTTAATGAAAAGGTATGTGTCTATAAATACTGAATCATTTCCTTTTTATACAGAAATTCCCTTACCATGTGATTTTTTTTTTTTTTTAGTTTAAATCCCATAACTAGGTACTTCATCTAGGATTCTTCCTACCTATTTTTGACGTGCTGCTACTGCTAAGTCACTTCAGTCCTGTCTGACTCTGTGTGACCCCATAGACGGCAGCCCACCAGGCTCCCCCGTCCCTGGGATTCTCCAGGCAGGAACACTGGAGTGGGTTGCCATTTCCTTCTCCAATGCATGAAAGTGAAAAGTGAAAGTGAAGTCGCTCAGTCGTGTCCGACCCTTAACATGGACTGCAGCCTACCAGGCTCTTCCATCCATGGGATTTTCCAGGCAAGAGTACTGGAGTGGGGATAGTGGAATATTAAGTATTCCCTTAATGTTGGACAGTTAGGTGTTTTTGTAATCATTTTGGAACATGTAAATAGCAATATTTACATGCAAATAGAAGAAATATGGACAGAGGTTCATGACATTGTACAGGAGGCAGTGATCAAGACCATCCCCAAGAAAAAAAAATGCAAAAAGGCAAAATGGTTGTCTGAAGAGGGCTTACAAATAGCTGTGAAAAGAAGAGAAGCTAAAGGCAAAGGAGAAAAGGAAAGATATACCCATATGAATGCAGAGTTTCAAAGAATAGCAGGGAGAGATAAGAAAGCCTTCTTCAGTGATCAGTGCAAAGAAATAGAGGAAAACAATAGATTGAGAAAGACTAGAAATCGCTTCAAGAAAATTAGCTATATCAAAGGAACATTTCATGCAAAGATGGGCACAATAAAGGACAGAAACGATATGGACCTAACAGAAGCAGAAGATATTAAGAAGAGGTGGCAAGAATACACAAAAGAACTATATAAAAAAGATCTTAATGACCCAGATAACCACGGTGGTGTGATCACTCACCTAGAGCCAGACATCCTGGAATGCGAAGTCAAGTGGGTCTTAGGAAGCGTCACTACAAACAAAGCTAGTGGAGGTAATGGAATTCCAGTTGAGCTATTTCAAATCCTAAAAGATGATGCTGTGAAAGTGCTGCACTCAATATGCCAGCAAATTTGGAAAACTCAGTATGGATACAGGACTGGAAAAGGTCAATTTTCATTCCAAGCCCAAAGAAAGGCAATGCCAAAGAATGTTCAAACTACCACACAATTGCACTCATCTCACATGCTAGTAAAGTAATGCTCAATATTCTCCAAGCGAGGCTTCAACAGTACATGAACCGAGAATTTCCAGATGTTCAAGCTGGATTTAGAAAAGGCAGAGGAACCAGAGATCAAATTGCCGACATCCACTGGATCATAGAAAAAGCAAGAGAGTTCCAGAAAAACATCTACTTCTGCTTGATTGACTATGCTAAAGCCTTTGACTGTGGATCACAACATACTGTGGAAAATTCTTCAAGAGATGGGAATACCAGACCGCCTGACCTGCCTCCTGAGAAATCTGTATGCAGGTCAGGAAGCAACAGTTAGAACTGGACATGGAACAACAGACTAGGTACAAATTGGAAAAGGAGTACGTCAAGGTTGTATATTGTCACCCTGTTTATTTAACTTATATGTAGAGTATATCATGCAAAATGCCAGGCTGGATTAAACACAAGCTGGAATCAAGATTGCCAGGAGAAATATCAATAATCTCAGATAACGCAGATGACACTACCCTTATGGCAGAAAGAGGAACTAAAGAGCCTCTTGATGAAGGTGAAAGAGGAGAATGAAAAACCTGGCTTAAAACTCAACATTCAAAGTATGAAGATTATGGTATCCAGTCCTATCACTTCATGGCAAATAGATGGGGAAACAATGGAAACAGTGATAGACTTTATTTTCTTGGATTTGAAAATCACTGCAAATGGTGACCGCAGCCATGAATTTAAAAGACACTTGCTCCTTGGAAGAAAAGCTATGACAAATTAGACGACATATCAAAAAGCAGAGACATTACTTTGCTGACAAAGGTCCATCTAGTCAAAGCTGTGGTTTTTCCAGTAATCATATATGGATGTGAGAGTTGGACCATAAAGAAAACTAAATACAAAGAATTGATGCTTTTTAATTGTGTTGGAGAAGACTCTTGAGAGTCCCTTGTACTGCAAGGAGATCAAACCAGTCAGTCCTAAAGGAAATCAGTCCTGAAAATTCACTGGAAGGACTGATGATGAAGCTGAAGCTCCATCCAGTGCTTTGGCCACCTGATGCGAAGAGCTACTCATTAGAAAAGACCCTGATGTTGGGTAAGATTGAAGGCAGGAGGAGATGGGGATGACAGAGGATGAGATGGTTGTATGGCATCATTGACTCAATGGACAAGAGTTTGAGCAAGCTCCAGGAGGTGGTGATGTGCAGGGAAGCCTGGCAGGCTGCAGTCCATGGGGTCACAAAGAGTCGGACATGACTCAGCAACTGAACTGAACTGACTGAAATAGCAATATAAGTTTTTAAAATTCTGTCTGTTTAAGAAAAGTTCTAGAAATTGAATTACTAAGTCAAAGTGTCTAAATACATTAAGGCTTATGAAACATTACTAAATTATCCTTTAGAAAAGTTTTATCAGTTTCTAGTGTATTTAGTTTTTATGTATTTATTTTGATCTCACAAGTCATTTGTTTTCTTAACACATATAGTTTTCTTATAGTGAATTATTTGTGTCCTTTACCGTGCTATCTTCTTGTTCATACCGTGGGTTTGTTTTTGTGGGTTTTTTTCCTTTTTCCCAGTATATGATGAACAGCTTTCTATTGCTTAAAAATTTTAGTGCTTTATCCTATTTGATGTAGGTATACATTCCAATTTGTTTTGTCTTTTGATATTTGTTATTGTTGTTTAGTCACTAAGTTGTGTCCAACTCCTTTTTGACCCCATGAAGCCTGCCAGGCTTCTCTGTCCATGGGATTTCCCAGGCAAGAATACTGGAGTGGCCTGCCGTTTCATTCTCCAGGGGATCTTCTTGACTCAGGGATCAAACCCACATCTCCTGCTTGGCTGGCAGATTATTACTGCTGTGCTACCCAGGAAGTCCTTTTTTGATATTAGGTGTGCTTTTTGTTTTTTTCTTTTAAATTTTATTTTTATTTTATTTTATTTTTTTTTTACTATATTTCAATTTATTTACTCATGAAGAAGGAGGAGAAGGGGATAACAGAGAACGATATGATTGTATGGCATCACTGACTAAATGGACATGAGTTTGAACAAGCTCCGGAAGATGGTGAAGGACAGGGAAGCCTGACGTGCTGCAGTCCATGGGGTTGCAAAGAGTCGGACATGACTGAGCAACTGAACAACAACAAGAAAACATACATGATTTAAAAGTGAAAGTGAAATTGTTTTAAATTTTAATTGAAATATAGTTGATTTATAATGTTGTGTTAGTTCCCGGTGTATAGCAAAGTGATTCAGTTATATATGTGTATGTTCTTTTCATATTCTTTTCTATTATGGTTTATTTCGGGATATTGAATATAGTTCCCTGTGGTGTACAGTAGGATCTGGTTGCTTTTTGTATATAGTAGTTTGTATCTGCTAATCTCAGACTCCTGGTTTATTCCTCCCCATAGATTCATTTTTATCATATTTTATATTCCACAGATAAGTAATATCATAATATATTTGTCTTTCTCTTTCTGACTTACTTCATTTAGTATTATTGTCTCTAGGTGTATCCATGCTGCTGCAAATGGCATTATTATTTTATGGCTGGGTCGTATTCCAGTGTGTGTGTGTGTGTATACATATATACAGCACATCATCCTTATCCAGGCATCATTCAGGGACATTTAGGTTGCTTCCATGTCTTGGATCTTGTAAATAATGTTGCTATGAACATTGGGATGCATGTATCTGAATTAGAGTTTTCTCCAGATATATGCCCAAGAGTGTAATTTCAGGATCATATGGAAATTCTAGTTTTTTAAGGAGCCACCATATTGTTTTTCATAGTAGCTGCACCAGTTTATACACCCAGCAACAGTGTAGGAGGGTTCCCTTTTCTCCACAGCCTCTCCAGTTTTTGCTATATGTAGACTTTTAGTTGTTGACCTTTGTAACCAGTGTAACAATAGGGGAGAAACTAATCTGGTAATCTTTTAAAAGTAAATTAAAAGTAATGAAGAAAGTAGAGTGTATTTTTAAAGTGGTTAGTCTACTTTAAGAAAAGGGCAACTCAAGACCCCAATTTAAGGACTTAGTATGTATAAAACAATGATTAACATAAAAATTTTTAAACATCTGATATCATTGCTAATAGAGAAATGTGTATCAAAACTACAATGAGGTATCATATCACACTGTTTTTGTTTTATGTATACTAAGTCATCATTTCCTTCTTCTTTTCTATCTCAAAAAAGAATTTTTCTTTTCTAGCCACTTTTATCCATGTTTCTGACTCCAGCCAAGTTAGGTTTTATTATTTATGATATTTATAGCTGTTTTGGTACAATGTTTATTTCCTAGTTTTATTAGTATTATAAGCATTGGAAGCTACGTCTGTTCCTCACAATGTTCATTTAATTGAGATGTGATAGTGTTAAAAATGTTTCTGTTATATGAAATTTGAGCATATAATGTGCTTACATATAATTATTTTTTATAATCATTTAATGACCACCCACAAAATGTTACTTATGTATGTATTTCAGATTATCAACATCCAAGAAATAGAATCAGCCATGCACGCACTCCTTTTAAAACAAGCCATGATCTTTATGAAACGCAGGCAAGATGAATTAAAACATGAATCAGCGTATTTACAACAGTTATCATGTTAGTGTTTTTCATGTTCAATGTGATTTTTTCTTCATTAAGCTAAATTGTTAGCTAAAAGATAAAAATATTTCTATTACTATATAAAAATGTTTATTGTGTATTTTCCCACTGACCTTTCACCTACCCTCTTCTAAAATTCCCAAACCATTTTAAAATCTGGGCTTCAAAATGTCTTAAATTAAGTCCAAATCTAAAAAAATGAAAATTATGACTTCTAATCACTTAGTGTTTGAAAGAAAATATTTATATGACCATTTAATGATTATTTTGAGATGACTTGACATGAACATATAGACTGTGTCAGAAGTCTAACTTTATAAATTTTCCACAGATTGATTGTGGAAGTTAAAGAAATTCTGGTGGGTTTCAGTATAGAATCATCTATAAGATCTCATTATATTAATAAAGAATTGGATGCAGCCCTTCAATTCTCACACTGATTTTGTATTTGCAGAGATGTCTTCCTTTGATTAAGGTGCTGTCAGGGTATAGTGAAAGAAATGAGACGACAACATCAAGTAGATGATAAAAGCAAAATCAAAATGACTCAAATATATGACATTTAGTTGGTCATAAGTTGCAGTATATGCTAAAATAGGAGATAATATGAATGACGTATTGGTAATGTGTTTCTAGAATTTGACCATAGGGACAGGAAAAAAAAAATGGTGAAAACTGCTGAAAAAGAATACAAGGGAAAGAAACTTTATTTTTGTTACTGTTCTTGAGTGCTGAACTATATTCACCAGACAAGGTACATTTTATTAGATTAGCAAACTCAATACCTATTAATATTTTGGTAGAGAGTTAACATTGCAATTTCATTGCATGATGAAATATGCAATTTAAACATAGTCTGTGTATGGATGTTTATATATACAAATATGTATACATACCTAAAATATAACTTTTATTTTCAAAATGTTTCATTGTATTTCTTTTTAGAATTTACAGTATAAAATCAATTTTATTCATTAACAGGCAAACCTGAGACATCAATAAATAAAAGCTTGGCTATGGATGAAAAAACTCAGTGGATTTTAGAAGAGGCTGAATCTCGAAGGTAACTAAAGACTTAAAGCATCACTGAGCAAGTATTTTTCATAGTTTAAATACAGTTAATCATGTAGTATAAATACCTATAACCTGGCATATTAATTTGTGAGAATGGTGTAAAACCAAAATTTAGTTAAGCAGTCCTCTACCCCATGGTTTAAAGACACCCTTATGTATTTGGATCAGTTAGAAGGAATGTATAAAGTGGTATTTATCAGGTTGGGACTGTCTCATACCTGGAAGCTAGTCCTAAATACATTGTTACTCCTTTTTCCAAATCATGGGAGTGTCTAACAAGAATAAGAGAATCAGTTCAGATTAATGAAGCTAAAATATCAAAAATATTAATATAAAATTGTGTGAAAGTGTGATTGTTTATTTCTGGGCATTTTAAGTAATGATGACTTTTACTTTTTGTTTTAAAGCATTTATTTTTGTATTTTATTTTTGGTTTGTTGCAAAATACAGGGCACGAAGAAGACAAGCAAGGGTTCTTTCTGGGAATTGTACTCATGAAGAAGGAACATCTAGTGATGATGAACTGTCTTCAGCAGACATGATTGACTTCCAAAAAAGCCAAGGTCAGTTATCAAGTTTCTGATGTGTCTTAATTGAAGTACTGAAATGATAGAAAATCTTTGCCATGATTGCCCTTATATTAAGCTATCCAAAATAGTTGGGAAAATTCAGAATAAATAATACTTTTTTTTCCTTATTAGACTTGTCTTTAACTCTGAAAGAATGGATAAAATGGAGAAGTGGGATGAGTATTCCTGCATCTTTATAGTTTTTTTCCCTTCAGCCTTTTTCATCTCCTGTTATAAATGAGCCATGAACATTTTTGGTTTCATTTCTCTGCTACATACTTTCTATATTATCATTTTTTTCAGTTTTTTAAAATATTTATTTATTTGGCTATGCCAGGTCTTAACTGTGGCTTGTGGGATCTAGTTCCCTGACCAGGGATTGAACCTAGGCCTGCTGCATTGGGAGCCTGGGGTCTTAGCCTCTGCACCACCACGGAAGTCCCTATTTGTTGTTCAGCCACTCAGTCATGGCCAACTCTTCGCAATCGTATGGACTGCAGCATGGCAGGCTTTCCTGTCCTTCACAATCTCCCGGAGTTTGAATTTGAATTGAATATATAGTAAAGTCCATTTTTAGCATTGTAAGAAGGTAAAATATGTACAGCTGAAAGAATGTAGGTTTACAGTCAAATAGATGAGTTCAAAGAGGGAATCTATTCTGTGTGACCTTAAGCGAAATACTTGACTTCACTGTATCTGATATTGTTGTTTGCTTTTTCTTTGTCTGTAAACAGATAGGCTAGAAACACTTACCTTTTAGGGAAGATAGTTATGATAATGACATGAGATAATGTGTTTATGTTTTGGCATATAACAAGGGCTTAATAAATGGTAGATTTTATCAGTATCAGTTGTTACTAAGGTGTGTTTTTTTTTAATAAAAACTAATTTATATGTTAATGTCAAGAATAACTTTCAACTCAGTTGATTACATAAGTTATACATAACTATGTTTATAGGAATCAAACTTAAAGATCACAAATGTAAAATGTGTAATATACAGAGACTCATTTTCTTCACAGGTGACATTTTACAGGATCATAAGAAGATTTTTGAAGATGTACACAGTGATTTTTGTAATATCCAGAATATTTTATTGAAATTTCGACAATGGCGAGAAAAGTTTCCTGATTCTTATTATGAAGCTTTCATTAGTTTATGCATTCCGAAGCTTTTAAATCCCTTAATACGATTTCAGTTGATTGACTGGAACCCTCTTAAGGTATATGAGCTTAACGTGAAAAAAATAATCCTTATCACATTTAGTTACTTCAGTCCTCTTGTTATCAGGTTAACTATAATATAAAATATCTCACCTTTAGAGATGGAATTAATAATCATGCTTTGGAGTAGTCATTTACCATTTCTTGGTTCTCACTCTGTTTTAAGGCTAACACATCAGTAAAGGAAACACTTTAAAAAAATCTTCTGTGATAAGTTGAAGATCACTCAAAAAATAAAGATAATATTAGACCATAAGACGGAGAAGGCAATGGCACCCCACTCCAGTACTCTTGTCTGGAAAATCCCATGGACGGAGGAGCCTGGTAGGCGGCAGTCCATGGGGTCGCACAGAGTCAGACACGACTGAGCGACTTCACTTTCACTTTTCACTTTCATGCATTGGAGAAGGAAATGGCAACCCACTCCAATGTTCTTGCCTGGAGAATCCCAGGGACGGGGGAGCCTGGTGGACTGCCGTCTATGGGGTCGCACAGAATCGGACACAACTGAAGTGACTTAGCAGCAGACCATAAGAATTTTACAATCTGAGTGAAATTCAAAATAGGTACCAAGAGTTCTGACGTTGGAGATGACATAATGGGAATACTTGGCTAGGAAAGCTACAATGAAGATGAGGAATTTAAATGAGGATTTAAAGGGTATATAGAATTTAAACAGGAAGAGAGCAAGGAAGGAAAAGGTGTTTTGTAAAGGTACATGGGGAGAAATAGTAGTTTTGTAGAGACTGCATAGATTCTAAATCAAGAGATACGAACTTGTTTTGATAGGTAATGGGAGGAGTGACGTGATGAAGGTAATGATTTAGGAAGCTCTGAGCAATAGGCTAACTTGGAGAGTAGAGAGAAAGAGGTGAAGATAAACTGAAAGGCAGTTGCTGTAGCCCACGTCCAAGGAGATGAGTTCCTCACATAGGGTGATAGTGACAAAGCAAAGAGGAAAGAAAGGGTTGATTACAAGTGATTTTATGAAGAATCAATAAACTACTGTGAATAACCCTAACAAAATACATCAAAATAGTGACCCCAAGGTTTGGATTCTAAGTTATTAGGACAACGGTAGTTCCATTCATAGAAATGGTGTCTTTTCAAAGAGGGAAAAGGTTTTCAAGGAAGTTTTACATTATAGACAATGAAATGATGATGGGACATCCATGTGGTTAAGCAAACAGAAATGAGAAAATGAAATTCTAGGAAGAGAGGAGAGCTGAAAATAAAGACTTAACAAAGGGTGAATCCCTTTTGCTTGACTAAGGCGGATCTTCCTCTGCCCTAGTCATGCATGCCTTTAGACTTTCTGTTAGGTTCAGGGCCATGCAGTGTTCTTAGTTTAGGAACCAGGCTTATCCCTAAGGTAGCTGGTTGGACGACAGCCTAATTGTTAACCACTCAAGCTGAATTGAGTATTCTGTCACACACAGCAAAGATCTGTTCATTCAGTCATTCAACAAATAGTAATTGGCCATCTGCTGTTTGCTTAATAATAAGATAAGCCACATGCAAAGTATACATTTGTGCCAGTGAGACTTGGGAGAGCCAGAAGTGAGTTTTTTATAAGGTAAGTATATCTTTAAAAGCAAATTCCATGGATATTTTAACTGCTATTGTTATAAATGTATATTTTGTTCCTAACAGTACCTGCCATTTAGTAGGTCCTAAACACACAGGGGGCATTTCTGGACATCAGTAAACACATGAAATGTAGTATCCTGTCTCACTGTCTAGACATCATGTGTTAGTCATGTCATCCTGTCTAGCCTTGGTGGTCTAGTACTGTATGTGCGTGAGTGCCGTCGCTTCAGTCACGTCCAACTCTCTGTGACCCTATAAGCTGTAGCCCACTGTATACGTTGGGTTAAAATATGGAATTATTCTCCTTTGATCCTTAGAAAAGCTCTGGTAATTACTGAAAAAGTTAACTATTTAAAGATAAAAATTAAGAATTTATTTATAACTTGGATAATTTTATTTATAAGTTTGATTCCATAGGTTTAAAACAGATGCCATGGTTTACATCTATAGAAGAATTTATAGATTGCAGTATGGAAGATTCAAAGAAGGAAGATAGTTCTGATAAGAAAATCTTGTCTACTGTCATCAACAAAACAGTTATTCCTCGACTTATAGGTACTGTTTTGTAATCTTGATAAAATTAAATTGTTCTTTAGCTAAGTATAAGATCAGTCATTTCTGTTACAGTCACAAATTTTTTTCGTTTTTGAACACAACTGTAATGTACAGTAAAAATCAACAGATTTATAATTTAAGCTGATTAAAAACAGCTTGTTTGTGCAAGTGACTGGCTATCAAACTCCTGATACTCTTGGACCTTTAGTATTTGTGACATTCACATTACTTTAATAGTTACTTTTATAAGTCATTTATTAGTGGCACACTTCCATCTCTACTATGTGTATGTCTTTCCCTTAACTTCTCCCCTTACATTTCTTCTTCTTTTTTTTAAAATTTTTATTGGAGTATGGTTGATTTACAATGTCATGTTAGTTTCAAGTGTACAGCAAAGTAAATCAGTTATACATATATCCACATTTTTTTTTTTTTAGATCCCTTTCCCATGTAGGCCATTACAGAGTTTTGAATAGATTTTCCTG
Source organism: Bubalus kerabau (assembly GCF_029407905.1). NCBI lineage: Eukaryota > Metazoa > Chordata > Mammalia > Artiodactyla > Bovidae > Bubalus > Bubalus kerabau. Next base: position 46,794,886 of record NC_073634.1, read on the forward strand.
TGCTATATTGCAGGTTCTTACTAGTAATCTGTTTTATATATAGTAGTGTGTCTAGTCAATCCGAATCTCCCAATTTATTCCTCCCCACATTTATCCCCTGGTAACCGTAAGTTTGTTTTGTACAGCCATGACTCTACTTCTGTTTCGTAAATAAGTCTGTTTGTAGCCTTATTTTTAGATTCCACATAGAAACCATGTCACATGATATTTGTCTTTCTTTGTCTGACTTACTTTACTCAGTATCACAGTCTAGGTTCATCCGTGTTGCTGCAAATGGCATTTTTTGTCTTCTTTTTTTTTTTTTTTTGCAGCTCAAAAAGTTTTTTTATTTTTACTTTTTTTTTTTTCTGGTTTATATTTTATTTTATTTTTTATTTTTTTTTCTAGTTTAATTTTATTTTATTTTTAAACTTTACAATATTGTATTAGTTTTTGCCAAATATCGAAATGAATCCGCCACAGGTATACCTGTGTTCCCCATCCTGAACCCTCTTCCCTCCTCCCTCCCCATACCCTCCCTCTGAGTCGTCCCAGTGCACCAGCCCCAAGCATCCAGTATCATGCATCGAACCTGGACTGGTGACTCGTTTCATACATGATATTATACATGTTTCAGTGCCATTCTCCCAAATCTTCCCACCCTCTCCCTCTCCCACAGAGTCCATAAGACTGATCTATACATCAGTGTCTCTTTTGCTGTCTCGTACACAGGGTTATTGTTACCATCTTTTTAAATTCCATATATATGCGTTAGTATACTGTATTGGTGTTTTTCTTTCTGGCTTACTTCACCCTGTATAATAGGCTCCAGTTTCATCCACCTCATTAGAACTGATTCAAATGTATTCTTTTTAATGGCTGAGTAATACTCCATTGTGTATATGTACCACAGCTTTCTTATCCATTCATCTGCTGATGGACATCTAGGTTGCTTCCATGGCCTGGCTATTATAAACAGTGCTGCGATGAACATTGGGGTACACGTGTCTCTTTCCCTTCTGGTTTCCTCAGTGTGTATGCCCAGCAGTGGGATTGCTGGATCATAAGGCAGTTCTATTTCCAGTTTTTTAAGGAATCTCCACACTGTTCTCCATAGTGGCTGTATTAGTTTGCATTCCCACCAACAGTGTAAGAGGGTTCCCTTTTCTCCACACCCTCTCCAGCATTTATTACTTGTAGAGTTTTGGATCTCAGCCATTCTGACTGGCGTGAAATGGTACCTCATAGTGGTTTTGATTTGCATTTCTCTGATAATGAGTGATGTTGAGCATCTTTTCATGTGTTTGTTAGCCATCTGTATGTCTTCTTTGGAGAAATGTCTGTTTAGTTCTTTGGCCCATTTTTTGATTGGGTCATTTATTTTTCTGGAGTTGAGCTGTAGGAGTTGCTTGTATATTTTTGAGATTAGTTGTTTGTCAGTTGCTTCATTTGCTATTATTTTCTCCCATTCTGAAGGCTGCCTTTTCACCTTGCTAATAGTTTCCTTTGTTGTGCAGAAGCTTTTAAGTTTAATTAGGTCCCATTTATTTTTGCTTTTATTTCCAATATTCTTGGAGGTGGGTCATAGAGGATCCTGCTGTGATGTATGTCGGAGAGTGTTTTGCCTATGTTCTCCTCTAGGAGTTTTATAGTTTCTGGTCTTACATTGAGATCTTTAATCCATTTTGAGTTTATTTTTGTGTATGGTGTTAGAAAGTGTTCTAGTTTCATTCTTTTACAAGTGGTTGACCAGTTTTCCCAGCACCACTTGTTAAAGAGATTGTCTTTAATCCATTGTATATTCTTGCCTCCTTTGTCAAAGATAAGGTGTCCATATGTGCATGGATTTATCTCTGGGCTTTCTGTTTTGTTCCATTGATCTATATTTCTGTCTTTGTGCCAGTACCATACTGTCTTGATAACTGTGGCTTTGTAATAGAGCCTGAAGTCAGGTAGGTTGATTCCTCCAGTTCCATTCTTCTTTCTCAAGATAGCTTTGGCTATTCGAGGTTTTTTGTATTTCCATACAAATTGTGAAATTATTTGTTCTAGCTCTGTGAAGAATACCATTGGTAGCTTGATAGGGATTGCATTGAATCTATAAATTGCTTTGGGTAGTATGCTCATTTTCACTATATTGATTCTTCCAATCCATGAACATGGTATATTTCTCCATCTATTAGTGTCCTCTTTGATTTCTTTCACCAGTGTTTTATAGTTTTCTATATATAGGTCTTTAGTTTCTTTAGGTAGATATATTCCTAAGTATTTTATTCTTTCCGTTGCAATGGTGAATGGAATTGTTTCCTTAATTTCTCTTTCTGTTTTCTCATTATTAGTGTATAGGAATGCAAGGGATTTCTGGGTGTTGATTTTATATCCTGCAACTTTACTATAATCATTGATTAGTTCTAGTAATTTTCTGGTGGAGTCTTTAGGGTTTTCTATGTAGAGGATCATGTCATCTGCAAATAGTGAGAGTTTTACTTTTTCTTTTCCAATTTGGATTCCTTTTATTTCTTTTTCTGCTCTGATTGCTGTGGCCAAAACTTCCAAAACTATGTTGAATAGTAATGGTGAAAGTGGGCACCCTTGTCTTGTTCCTGACTTTAGAGGAAATGCTTTCAATTTTTCACCATTGAGGATAATGTTTGCTGTGGGTTTGTCATATATAGCTTTTATTATGTTGAGGTATGTTCCTTCTATTCCTGCTTTCTGGAGAGTTTTGATCATAAATGGATGTTGAATTTTGTCAAAGGCTTTCTCTGCATCTATTGAGATAATCATATGGTATTTATTTTTCAATTTGTTAATGTGGTGTATTACATTGATTGGTTTGCGGATATTGAAGAATCCTTGCATCCCTGGGATAAAGCCCACTTGGTCCTGGTGTATGATCTTTTTAATGTGTTGTTGGATTCTGATTGCTAGAATTTTGTTAAGGATCTTTGCACATTTTTTGTCTTTTTTATGGCTGGGTGATAATATTCCATGGTATATAATGGAATATTACCACATCTTCTTTATCCATGCCTCTGTTGATGGACAATTAGCTTGTTTCCACGTCCTGTCTATTGTAAATAATGCTGCAGTGAACACTGGGGTGAGTGTATCTTTTCCAGTTATGGTTTTCTCTGGGTTATATGCCCAGGAGTGAGATTGCTAGGTTATCTGGTAGTTCTGTTTTCAGCTTTGTAAGGAAGCTCCATACTGTTCTCTGTAGTGGCTGTTGCAATTCACATTTCCACCAACAGTATAGGAGAGTTCCCTTATCTCCACACCCTCTCCAGCATTTATTGTTTGTAAATTTTTTGATGGTGGCCATTCTGACCTGTGTGAGGTGAGGCTTCATTGTAGTTTTGATTTGCATTTCTGATGTTGGTCATCTTTTCATGTGCTATTTGGCCATCTATATGTCTTCTTTGGAGAAATGTCTGTTTAGATCCTCTGCCTTCTGGGTTACTTATTGTTTGATATTGAGCTGCGTGAGCTGTTTGTATATTTTGGAGATTGATCCTCTTGTTAGTTGCTTTGTTTGCAAATATTTTCTCTCATTCTGAGGGCTATCTTCTTGTTTTGCTTATGGTCCTTTGGTGTGCAAAATCTTTTAAGTTAAATTAAATCCCATTTGTTAATTTTTGTTTTTATTTTCATTGCTCTAGGAGTTGGATCAAAAAAGATCTTGCTGCAATTTATATCAAAGAGTGTCATGTCTATGTTTTCTTCTAAGTTTTTTTAGTGTCCGGCCTTACATTTCGGTCTTTAATCCCTTTTGAGTTTATTTTTGTGTATGATGAGTTTCTTCTTTCTTTAAAAAAACATTACTACATTTCCCTTACTCCTCCTACTAGTACTCAGAGCTGTTGGGCACTGATGTTTGTGCCTCAGTCTGAATTTGTTTTATCTGAAATTATACTTGATAAGGATCTGTTCCACCATGTCACTGAGAATGGATTCTGACTGCAAAGTCTGCAAACTCTTAAAAACTAAAGCAACCTGCTTTATATTGCTTCTCAGCCAACTTGACTAAACTTTAAAGATTTTCCTCAGAATAATTTACATTGCAATCATGGGGTATCTTGGAAAGATAGTGCTTTTAACCATTTACTTTTAGCTATTAAGCATTATTAATGATAGCATAGAATATATATGCCTCATTTAAGTATTCATCTGAAAATTCCAAATACTTCACTTTCAGTTCAGTTCAGTTCAGTTCAGTCGCTCAGTTGTGTCCGACTCTTTGCGACCCCATGAATCGCAGCACGCCAGGCCTCCCTGTCCATCGCCAACTCCTGGAATTCACTTAGACTCACGTCCATAGAGTCAGTGATGCCATCCAGCCATCTCATCCTCTGTCATCCCCTTCTCCTCCTGCCCCCAATCCCCCCCAGCATCAGAGTCTTTTCCAATAAGTCAACTCTTCCCATGAGGTGGCCAAAGTACTGGAGTTTCAGCTTTAGCATCATTCCTTCCAAAGAAATCCCAGGGCTGATCTCCTTCAGAATGGACTGGTTGGATCTCCTTGCAGTCCAAGGGACTCTCAAGAGTCTTCTCCAACACCACAGTTCAAAAGCATCAATTCTTTGGTGCTCAGCCTTCTTCACAGTCCAACTCTCACATCCATACATGACCACTGGAAAAACCATAGCCTTGACTAGACGGACCTTTGTTGGCAAAGTAATGTCTCTGCTTTTGAATATGCTATCTAGGTTGGTCATAACTTTCCTTCTAAGGAGTAAGCATCTTTTAATTTCATGGCTGCAGTCACCATCTGCAGTGATTTTGGAGCCCAGAGAAATAAAGTCTGACACTGTTTCCACTGTTTCCCCATCTATTTCCCATGAAGTGATGGGACTGGGTGCCATGATCTTCGTTTTCTGAATGTTGAGCTTTAAGCCAACTTTTTCACTGTCCTCTTTCACTTTCATCAAGAGGCTTTTTAGTTCTTCTTCCCTTTCTGCCATAAGGGTGGTGTCAACTGCATATCTGAGGTTATTGATATTTCTCCCAGCAATCTTGATTCCAGCTTGTGCTTCTTCCAGTCCAGTGTTTCTCATGATGTACTCTGCATAGAAGTTAAATAAGCAGGGTGACAATATACAGCCTTGACGTACTCCTTTTCCTATATAGAACCAGTCTGTTGTTCCATGTCCAGTTCTAACTGTTGCTTCTTGACCTGCATACAGATTTCTCAAGAGGCAGGTCAGGTGGTCTGGTATTCCCATCTCTTTCAGAATTTTCCACAGTCTATTGTGATCCGCACAGTCAAAGTCTTTGGCATAGTCAATAAAGCAGAAATAGACGTTTTTCTGGAACTCTCTTGCTTTTTCCATGATCCAGCAGATGTTGGCAACTTTATGATAGCTCTTTTTGAGCTCTTTTTGAGCTTTGGGTAATTGCATACTGTCCTCTAGTGCCATCTATATCTGGGGTGTTCTTCAATAGCCATATATCACTCATGAGTATCATATTAAATAGTGCAGATGTCAGATGTTTTTTTCTTTCATCACAGAAAGTTCTTTTGGACAGTGCTTTTCTGCTTGATTTTCAATCAAAAAGAACTGGAAGAACAAGTCCAGATCTCTTCTTAGAGCACGAGATCTCTTAACAGAGTAACTTCTGAATATATCTACTTGGCAACTCAAATTCCAAATGCAAAATCACACTTGTCATCTGTTTCAGACTTGTTCCTCTTATATTCCTTCTCTAGAAAGTGGTACCTCCACCTACCCACATATTCAAACCAGAACCTCCAAGTCATCTACTCCTGCTTTTTTCTTACCTCTTTATATAAGCAATTGCCACATCCGTTACTTTTTTCCTTTTTCTAACCAATTTTCTATACTTAAGCCATGGTGATCTGTCTAAAAAGTAAGTCTGATTCTGTCATACCTCACTTAAAACACTTTATTCTAAACTGCCTTTAGGTTGAAGTCTAATCTCTTCAACGTGCGTTCTAGGACTTTCAGGATTTTGTCTCTGTTTAGTAGTTCTCTAGCCCCATCTTTTGCCAAGCTCAATTCCTTCATCCCCTCATCTCCACCTCTACTGGTCTGAAGCCATCTTCTCCCTGGTTTTTATGTCTTCTACACTCCATCCACTTGACAAATCCCTTAACCCTATACTTCTTTCATCTAGCTAACTAACTCCTCTTCATCTTTCAGAACTCTATATAGACATCATTTCTAGGAACTGGGTTAGGCATACCTTTTCAGGGTTCCTGATGTACTCTAATCCTTAGGATGGTACCTACATTATAATTGCTTACCTAAGCAACTATACATATATGTATATAATATATTTGTATTTGACATTAGACAAAATTGTTATGAGGCAACCCTAATCTTACTGCTGTATTTCTAATAGTTAATGCTAGGCACATAGTAGACTCTAAGATTATTATAAGCCTAACCTTCTAGATGCCTAAGAAATCAGTTTTATATTTGATTTGGGGTGTTTTTTTAACCTATTTAAATTTTTAAAAAATTATTTAACTTATATTTTACAAGAGTCAAGCACAGTTTAACTTCAGCATATACATCAGTAAACAAAATAATAATCCCTGATGTTATGGAGCTTTCATTCTGTGAAGGAGACAAAAAACGATGAACAAGTAAAATCTATAGTGTGTTAATTACAAGGGCCCAGAAGAAAAGTAAAGTAAGGGGGAAAGATACAAATTATGAAAGAGGAGTGCAATTTAAAATAGTTTGGCCAGGGAAGGGCTTCCTGGGAAGGTCACAAATGAGCAGATTTCCAAAAGGAAGTAAAGAAGTGGGCCAAATGAATGTCTGAGGTGACAGCATCCTAGGCAGTAGAAACAGCACATGCAAAGGCCCTGAGGCAGGGGCTATCCTGATTTACTTGAAAAACAGCAGATAGGCCAGAGTAACTTTAGTAGAGTGAGCAATAGGGACAGTAAGAAGAGGTTAGCAGGATAACAGTGGCTGTGTCATATGGGGCCTTATAATCATTTGTAAGGACTTTTACTGTAAGTGAGCAAGAAGCAATTGGAGAGTTTTGAGCAGAGAAGTGACAAGATCTGCCTTATCATTAAAACAGACTTATTCTGGTTCCTGTGTTAAGAATGAACTGTATGCAGATCAGTTATGAAGCTTTTTCAGTAATCTAAGCAACGGTGGTTTGACTTGAGTGTTAAAAATGGAGGTGGCTGGAAAGTGGTCAAATTCTGTATATATTTCAAAAGTATTAACACTAACAGAATTTGATATGGATTGTGGAACAAGAGAGAAAGAGAGGAATCAAGAATGACTAAGTGGTTTTTGGCCTGAGCAGCTGAAAGGACAGAGTTGCCATTTTCTCAAATGGAAAAGACTGAGAGGAGCAAGTTTTGGGTAGGAGGTATGGCAAGAGCTCAGTTTGACGCCTGTTGGGTTTGAGATCCTATCATCCAAATGGAGCTGTCAACTAGGCTATTAAATATATGAGTCTAAAGGACAGATCCACGTAGGAGATATAAATTTGGAGTGTATCAGCACATAGATAGCATGTAAAGCCACAAAACTGACTTGCCATGCTAAGGGTATAAATATAAATAGGGAAGAGAAGGTAAGTGACCTGAGTCCTGAGGTCCAGCATTTAGAAAGTAAACAGGAATACAAGCAAGACAATAAAAGAGACTAGAGAGGTCAGTGAGAAACCAGCAGTATCCTGGAAGCCAAGTTAAAAAAAAAAAAATGTTGTAGTTATTGCTGTTAAATCAGATGGAGACTAGAATCAGCTGTTAGATTTTGCAATGTGAAAGTTAACTGTGACTTGGTAAGAGTAGTTTAGGAGAACAGCTGGAAGTAAGGCCTAACTGAAGTTAATTCAGGAGTTTGAGGAAAGAAATTGGAGATAGAAAGTTTCAACAGTTATTGAGTAATTTTGTTGTAAAATGAAGGAGAGAAATAGGGCAGCTCTAGAGAGGAAAGTAGAGTCAACAGAGGGATTATTTTTATTACAAGAGAAAAAATTGTAGAGTGATGGAAAAGATCCAGTAGAAGTGATGGTGATACTGAAGTGAGAGGGCAGAATTCCAGGAGCAGAATCTTCAAGTAAGCCAAGGAGTCTTTTGTACAAATAAAAGGTTGGCATTAGCAAGGAGGCTAGTGCTTCATCCATAGAAATGGGAGACAAGTTAGAATTTATGGGCACAGATGCTGCTAGATTCATAGATGCTATGGTTAGAGCTTGTGGAGCTTCTCTTCTGATTGATTCTGTTTTTCTCATCAAATTGGGAAGTAATCAACTGACAGTGAGAGCAAGGGTGGAGAAACGAAATCATAAGAAATAATCATCTGGAAGAGTAGAGTCCATTAACTGAGAGCAAGGAGGAAGGAGAAGGCAGGAAATAACTGTCTTGCAAGAGGGAAAGAGAATGGGCCAGAGAAACAAAATGTGATTGCTGGACAGTGTTTTGGTCTCACTGGAGTGCCATGGTGATCAATTTAAAGTGTACTTTTTCCCAGCCATGTTTTAACTGCATGGTTGCAGACACCAACACTGTGACAAGGTGATTTAACTAGAGTTGCAGTTGAGCCATACAAGTTCAGCAAAATGCAAAAAAGACAAGAAAATTGAGTATGTATGCAAATACATAATGTACTGATTGGCATTGATTTTTTTAAACCACAAGAGGAGGGAAGTAGCATTTGCAAAAGGCCTCAATTGTTTATATGTGACAAGCATACAAGTCTAGTAACTAAACTGTGCACCACTGAAAATTTGTTTCAGGCTTTGTAGAATTCATTTGGGATCCCTTGTCAACCACACAGACAACAAGTTTAGTAATGCAGTGCAGAATGATTCTTGAAGAACATTCCACTTGTGAAAATGAAGTTAATAAAGGCAAACAGGTAATAATGTCTAGAATTATGAATTTCTTGATTTACTTTTAAATCAATATAATTTATTATAAATCTTTGTTTACAGACGATGCAGAAGTAATTATCAGAACACTATTGATGAAAAATATTTAGGACCGACCATTTTTTGCTCAATATAATTAGTAATATGGAAGGATACACCTTGATATTTCCAAACATTCTTACAGAAATGGTAATCATTATAATAGAATACACAAACATGCAGTAAGACCCAGATTATTACCTTCATTCTTACTAGCATATTTCTCTTTGTTCAATGGTCTGATTTGTTCAACAGGTCTCATGGCCCAACTACCTGTTTTTCAGGTTTGTGAATGTACATTGGCCCTGCAGAGATGAATAGGCATAAACACATTAGTACACATTGATTGCTTCTAAAAGAAAAGAAAACTAATTACATTTGTTCTTTTGGCAAAAATCTAGTAATAGTATGACCTTACTTTAATTTTAAAAGTAGATTAACATTCAGTATTTTAACTAGTTATCTGTAATCTGCATAGTCAAGAACAGTTAGCTCTTTGAGGATTCAAAGTTTAATAGGATAGATTCTCAGCATAATATAGAATTGAGTTTTACTGAACATAAAACATAAAGAGGAAGGAACTTTTCAGAGGCTGTGGTGAGAGTTTCTTGAATCTTTTATTGCAGTACTCTTTTTTTAAATCATTTGTTTGTTGATGATAATATTGTAGATTGATGTGGTTGAAAGAGTAAGACAATTTTATGTTAAGTTTTAAGAGAATTAAGAGAGAGATTCACAGACTGGAGGATACCCAGAGTGGAATAATCAAAGTAGTTGAAAAGCAAGAAGACATGTTATATTCATAGTCTGTGCACCAATAAGTCCCAAGTAATGAAGGAAGGAAGCTGTAAGAAGAAAAAGAGAGAAGAGGATACCAGCATGATTCTGCCATCAAGAATCATGTAATCTTAGAGGAAAAAAGATACATATAAACTGTTATTTGAAGTAGGAAGTAAGTGAGAATGAAAAGACTTACTTGTCTAATTCCTGCTATGTACTCGGTACTCTGTTAGGTCTTATTCCTGTGTCAGCCCACTTAGTTCCAGCAATCCTGTTAAAAATGGGTGATAGGGCTTTCCTGGTAGCTCAGTGGTAAAGAATCCGCCTGCCCGTGCAGGAGACATGGATTCGATCCCTGGTCCAGAAAGATCCCACATGCAGTGGAGCAACTGAGCCCATGTACCACAGCTGTTGAGCCTGTGCTCTAGAGCCTGGGAGCCGCAATTACTGAAGCCTGTGTGCCCGTGCTCCGCAATGAGGGAAGCCCATGCACCACAGCTAGAGAGTAGCCCATGCTCACTGCAACTGGAGAAGAGCCTGAGTAGAAGCAAAACCCAGAATAGCCAAAAGTAAATAATTTTTAAAGGACAGATGATAGCTTCATTTTACAGATGAAGAATCCAAATCACAGAAACCTGTTCACAGTAATACCTTGAGTTAGAACTAAGATTTGTATCTTGGTTAGTCTTACTTTGGGCATCCTCAGAGGCTCAGCGGTAAAGAATCTGCCTGTGATACAGAAAACACAGGAGACGCGAATTGGATCCCAGGATCGGGAAGATCCCCCAGAGGAGGGTATGGCAACCCACTCCAGTCTTCTTGCCTGGAGAATCCCATGGACAGAGGAGCCTGGCGGGCTACAGTCCATAGGGTTGCAAAGAGTCAGACAGGACTGAAGCGACTGAGCACACATGCACTCAGTCTTACTTTAAAACCCAAGCTCATCTCACTGACCACATTGCCTCTCCAAGAGTGGCTCAGATAAAGTGCTGTGAAGCTTCAGAAAAGAGCCAGGTGAGAGAAATGTCAGCAGTGAAAGAATGTTTATTACATGTGACATTTGAGCAAGGACCTAAAGGAAAGAATAGGATTTGAACACTGTAGCAACTGAAGGAGAAAGGGCATTTTCCACTCACCTCCAACAGGATAAAAACATGAAAATCATGCAAGAATTAGATTCAACTTGAAAGAAGATGTACTTGGAGATAATGTTTATGTTTGATGAAGGAATAGATTTATTTTGTGTTGTTACAAAGCATAGAATGAAGACAAGTATGTTAGAGCAAGCAAACAAGCAAACAGCTATATAATCCTATATTTGCTCTCTACATAGAATTATGTAATTATAGCCTAAATGTAAATAGTGCATTTACATGTACAGTTTTTTAAACACTTCCACATTTTCTCATTTGATCCTCAAAACCTTGTAAAACGTGTTGATTTTAATTATATTTTTACAGGTGAGGAAGCTAGGGCCTAGAGGGCCAAGTCACTTTATAAGATCACTTTTAACAGTGGCAGACCTGGCATTTTGTAACCACTAAAGTCTTTCAACAGTTTATGGATTCATTCATGAAGTTTTTATACTGGTAATCTTAATTCTGAAAACCCTCCTACTATGAATGTTGGAAATGGGTTTTTGGCTTTAGTAGGAGACTAGAACTACATCAGGACTTTTCAGCTTTGGCATTCTTGGCATTTGGAACCAACATTTCTTTGTGTGAGACTGTTCTGTGCAGTAAGCTCCCTGGTCTCTACTCACTAGATGCTAGTAGCAGTTCCCAGTCTTGACAACCAGAAATACCTCTAGAATTACAAACTATTCTGAGGCGTGGCAAACTTCCTCCTATTTGAGAATCAGTGTACTATGTAATATTCCAGGTTAGTAACACAGATTGCTGGTGAGCTCACTGTGTTTTTCTTAGTGATGTTTAAAGAATTGAAGAGAATGAGAAGGGCTCCAGAAGCATCAATCAGACAGCACAGTTCCTGATTTTCAAGTGAAAAGTAAATGATTCTATAAGCTAATACCTGGTGAGAATAGCTTTAATTCTGAAGTTCTAAAATAGATTATTACAGAGATGGATTATGAACACTTAAAATAAGAAAGCAGTGATTACTGTAACCTCTCATTGATGGGGTTCCTAAAACCAAATATTTGTCAAAGCATATTCTTCCATATTCCTAATATCTCAGTTAACTTCCACTAAGTAAGGTACTGTACAGGTACAGTAAATAATTATTTAAATATGTTATAATTTTCTTACAGATCAAATGGGGGGAAAATAGGGTATAGTTAGATACAAAGAAAACCAGTAAAAGTATATCTAAAGAATACTGATTCATAAGGCTGGAATCCTCTCAGTTTTGTTCTGTTTGGTATTTTTATTGAATTAGAGTATGTAAAATACATGCTAATGAAATTTCTCAATGACAGAAGACTAGGAATTCTATCATAAATCCATGGATAACAGAATTAGAATCCAAAAGAATTTCAAAACACTGAGAAAAGAACTGACTCTCAAAATATAAAATGTAAAAAGAATATACATAATGTCCTACCACTGTGTTCAAAAATTCAACTGCATAAGTAAAAGATGGGAGAGGCACAACTTTAAAGCAACACAGGTAAAACAGAGGGGATTGTAATTGTCCATAAACTCAGTATGAGTCAACAGTGTCACTTGAGGAGCAGAAAGACTGATGGAAGTTCATCCTTCTAGGTGTCTGCTCTTTTGAGTAAAATTGTTACATGTGCTTTCTTCATTCCCCTGGGCTATTTGCATTTAATTTTAGGTTAAAGTATGTTAAATGGAGAATGTCTAAGATGGTATGGGAAAGAGAAAATATAGAAAAGTGAGATATCAATCTTAAAATCTGAAGTTTTCATATGGAAGGATGATTAGATTTGTTCTGCATAATCTTGAGAGGTATACTAAGAGCAATCTGTGGCAGGTGTAGGAGAGAAGTTTGTTTCTCATTCTTAACTGTAATCTAATGGCCCTTGAATCAAGGAAAATTGGAAGTGGTCAAACAGGAGATGGCAAGAGTGAACATCAACATTTTAGGAATCAGCAAACTAAAATTGACTGGAATGGGTGAATTTAACTCAGAAGACCATTATATCTACTATTGTGGGCAAGAATCCCTTAGAAGAAATGGAGTAGCCATCGTAGTCAACAAAAGAGTCCAAAATGCAGTACTTGGATGCAATCTCAAAAACGACAGAATGATCTCTGTTCATTTCACGGTAATCCAAGTCTGTGCCCCAACCAGTAATGCTGAAGAAGCTGAAATTGAACGGTTCTATGAAGACCTACAAGACCTTCTAGAACTAACACCCAAAAAAGATGTCCTTTTCATTATAGGGGACTGGAATGCAAAAGTAGGAAGTCAAGAAATACCTGGAGTAACAGGCAAACTTGGCCTTGGAGTACAGAATGAAGCAGGGCAAAGGCTGATAGAGTTTTGCCAAGGGAACGCACTGGTCATAGCAAACACCCTCTTCCAACAACACAAGAGAAGACTCCACAAATGGACATCACCAGATGGTCAACACTGAAATCAGATTGATTATATTCTTTGGAGCCAAAGATGGAGAAGCTCTCTACAGTCAGCAAAAACAAGACTGGGAGCTGACTGTGCCTCAGGTCATGAACTCCTTATTACCAAATTCAGACTTAAATTGAAGAAAGTAGGGAAAACCACTAGACCATTCAGGTATGACCTAAATCAAATCCCTTACGATTATACAGTGGAAGTGAGAAATAGATTCAAGGGACTATATCTAATAGACAGAGTGCCTGAAGAACTATGGATGGAGGTTCGTGACATTGTACAGGAGATAGGGATCAAGACCATCCCCAAGAAAAAGAAATGCAAAAAGGAAAAATGGCTGTCTGAGGAGGCCTTACAAATAGCTGTGAAAAGAAGAGAAGCAAAAAGCAAAGGAGAAAAGGAAAGATATAAGCATCTGAATGCAGAGTTCCAAAGAATAGCAAGGAGAGATAAGAAAGCCTTCCTCAGTGATCAATGAAAAGAAATAGAGGAAAACAATAGAATGGGAAAGACTAGAGATGTCTTCAAGAAAATTAGAGATACCAAGGGAACATTTCATGCAAAGATGGGCTCAATAAAGGACATAAATGGTATGGACTTAACAGAAGCAGAAGATAGTAAGAAGAGGTGGCAAGAATACACAGAAGAACTGTACAAAAAAGATCTGCATGACCCAGATAATCATGATGGTATGATCACTCACCTAGAACCAGACACCATGGAATGTGAAGTCAAATGGGCCTTAGGAAGCATCACTATGAACAAAGCTAGTGGAGGTAATGGAATTCCAGTTGAGCTATTTCAAATCCTAAAAGATGATGCTGTGAAAGTGCTGCACTCAATATGTAAATAAATTTGGAAAATCAGCTGTGGCCCCAGGACTGGAAAAGGTCAGTTTTCATTCAAATCCCAAAGAAAGGCAGTTGCAGAGAATGCTCAAACTACCGCACAATTGCACTCATCTCACATGCTAGCAAAGTAATGCTCAAAATTCTCCGAGCTAGGCTTCAATAGTACATGAACCAAGAACTTCCAGATGTTCAAGCTGGTTTCAGAAAAGGCAGAGGAACCAGAGATCAAATTGCCAATGTCCATTGGATTATTGAAAAAACAAGACAGTTCCAGAAAAACATCTATTTCTGCTTTATTGACTATGTCAGAGTCTTTGATTGTGTGGATCACCACAAACTGTGGAAAATTCTGAAGGAGATGGGAATACCAGACCACCTGATCTGCCTCTTGAGAAATATGTATGCCGGTCAGGAAGCAACAGTTAGAACTGTGCATGGAACAACAGACTGGTTCCAAATTGGGAAAGGAGTATGTCAAGGCTATATATTGTCACCCCGTTTATTTAACTTATATGCACAGTACATCATGAGAAATGCTGGGCTGGGTAAAGCACAAGCTGGACTCAAGATTGCCGGGAGAAATATCAATAACCCCAGATATGTAAATGACACCACCCTTAGGGCAGAAAGTAAAGAAGAACTAAAAAGCCTCTTGATGAAAGTGAAAGAGGAGAGTGAAAAAGCTGGGTTAAAGCTCAACATTCAGAAAACAAAGATCATGGCATCCAGTCCCATCACTTCATGGCAAATAGATGGAGAAACAGTGGAAACAATGACAGGGTTTATTTTGGGGGGGCTCCAAAATCACTGCAGATGGTGACCGCAACAGTGAAATTAAAAGATGCTTGCTCCTTGGAAGAAAAGTTATGACCAACCTAGACAGCATATTAAAAAGCAGAGATATTACTTTGCCAACAAAGGTCCGTCTAGTCAAAGCTATGGTTTTTCCAGTAGTTATGTATGGATTTGAGAGTTGGACTATAAAGAAAGCTGAGCACTGAAAAACTGATGCTTTTGAACTGTGGTGTTGGAGAGGACTTTTGAGAGTCCCTTGAATTACAAAGAGATCCAACCAATCCATCCTAAAGGAAATCAGTCCTGAATATTCATTGGAAGGCCTGATGGTGAAGCTAAAACTCCCAACTTTGGCCACCTGATGTGAAGAACTGACTTATTGGAAAAGATCCTGATGCTGAAAGACTGAAGGTGGGAGAGAAGGGGACGACAGAGGATGAGATGGTTGGATGGCATCACCAACTCAATAGACATGAGTTTGAGTAAACGCTAAGGATTGGTGATGGACACAGGGTCCTGGCCTGCTACAGTCCATGGGGTTGCAAAGAGTTGGACACAACTGAGCGGCTGAACTGACTGACATACTCACCAGAATTGCAAGCTTTTAAAAACCCAAAAATACGACTTAGTAAAGGCGTAGGGGAACAGGATTTCTCATACTGACCGTGAGACTATAAATGGGATACCCATATTTCAGAACACAACTTGGCATTCTCTCCAAAATTGACATGAACTGGATTCTAGCAATTCCATCTCTACATATATACCCATTAGAAATATATGCCCCTGCATACTAAAAGACATGCTCTACAGGAATTTATATAGTAACATGATTCATAATAACCCCTAAACCAAAGACCAGCTAAATAAATGTTCTGTCATGCAACAGAATACTATGCTGCAATGAAAAGGCACCAGCCACTACAGTGTGCAACCACATGGATAAATGAAGTTCTCTTGTACCTAATTTACAGTTGCTTTAACACCTAGGTCTTTGAGTGTGTACAAATTTGCACTATTCTGTTAAAATTGCTTCTTTTGGTTCATACATTTCTTTTTATTTCATTCATACTTTTCTATGACTATCAGTGATGCTTTTACATTTTTTAAAAATAGGATTTACTTAAATCAATTGTTTCAAGAATGAAGAAGGCAATAGAAGATGATGTTTTTATTCCTCTGTATCCAAAGAGGTAAGAGTTGCTAATTTCTAGATTTTATGAAATAGTTACTCCTGCAATACAGATTCATTTAAGAGTATAATGTAGAAGAAACTAAACATACTGTTTTCAAAACACACATACCTGTTAAGATGCAAATTGATATTTCAACAAATATTTCTGAATCACCTTTTTTATGCCATGTATGATGTAATGATATTCCTGAGAACATGACAATTGGCATAGCCAGGTAGTTAGGGAACACATGTATACCTGCAGCGGATTCATTTTGATATTTGGCAAAACTAATACAATTATGTAAAATTTAAAAATAAAATAAAATTAAAAAAAAAATCAAGGCAAACCAAAGGAAAAAAAAAAAAGAAACACAGATTCTGGAGTGCAGATTCCCCATTCCTAGACACTTGGCCTTGGATCAAGACCAAGTGTCTTTCCATGCATCAGTGTCTTTGTATATAAAATGGACATTAAATTAATGCCTATCTCATAGGACACTGTGAAGATGAAGAGAGTGCTTAGAATAATACCTGACATGGAGAGCTCAAAATAAGGCCTAGAACATCACTGAGGGGCCAGAAACTACATCTTTGAAATATATATTTACTTCTAAATGATCGGAGAGGTAGTATTTGATGCATATTGGTAGATTTGCTAAGAAAGCATCAGTTGTAGTAATGGATTATGGACTGAAGCTCACTCTCCAGTGAGTACTCACATGATCGAAGAGTTCTATGGAAAGGAAAAAAGAACTAAGCTTGCTAGTTAATTTGAATCCTGAAGAGATGCCTGCATGTAAAAATTCACCCCAATTAAGGTTTGTTGACTTCCCAGATTGCTCAGTGGTAAAGAAACCACCTGCTAATGCAGGAGATGCAGGTTCAATCCCTAGGTTGGGAAGATTCCCTGGAGGAGGAAATGGCAACCCACTCTAGTATTCTTGCCTGGGAAATCCCATGGACAGAGGAACTTGGCAGACTACCTTCCATGGGGTCACAAAAGAGTCAGACATGATTTAGCAACTAAACAACAATAACAATTAAGATTTGTAATGTTTTAGAGACATCCGGGGTCCCGGGATGGCTCAGTTGGTAAAGAATCCGTCTGCAATGTGGGAGACCTGGGTTTGATTCCCTGGATTGGGAAGATCCCCTGGAGAAGGGAAAGGCTACCCACTCCAGTATTCTGGCCCAGATAATTCAATGGACTGTATAGTCTATGGGGTCGCAAAGAGTCAGACATGACTGAGCGACTTTCACTTTCAGTATTTTAGGTAACTAATATATCTGCACAGTTAAAAAGTTAAGAATGTGTATTTAAAATTTTTACTAATGTTTAAAATGAAAACATTTTACTCTTATTCTCTCCTGCTTCTGACCTCCATCCACCCAGTTTTTGCCTTCTTTTCTGTACACATGCAAGAATACTCACTGTTGGTAATTTTTTTTTTTTAACTTTTTGGAATTTCTCTCTGCAATTAGAATTAAATACTTTAGATAGAATTTTAATACTTACAATACAATTAAAATTAATCTTATTTCCCCCTCTTTTTTATAGCAAAGTAAGTATATTATAGTCATAACCATTGTTTTGTGCCTTACTTTGACTTAGTACATCTTTGAGATCTTTTTGTGTCATCCACAGATTGTTTCCTCATGCTTTTTTAGCTGCACAATATGCCATTATATGGCCGTGTTGTAGTTGATGAACATGTAAGCAGTAAACCATTACTAACAGTGTTGTGAATAATTTTATGGACATAGTATCCTGTACATGTGCAAATGTATCTATAGAAGGCATTCTCAAACATGGATTTGTTGAGTATGAGTGTACATACATTAGTAATTTTATTACATATCACCAGAGCACCTTCAATTATATTGTTAAGACTTAGTTTGGTTGATTAAAAAAAAAAAAGTAACCATTCAGTTCTTTAAACACTGTTTCTGAAAGATGAACAGTCATTTGCATTTTCTTTCTTTTGCTTTAAATTAGTGATGTAGAAAACAGAACATCACCACATTCAAAGTTTCAAGAAAGACAGTTCTGGTCAGGTCTGAAGGTAAGCAGAAAACTGCAAAAATAAAAAAAAATTTTCTTTCCAAAAAAGTTTACTATATAGTGAAGATCAGAAAAATTCTTCTGTAAAGGGCCAGACGGTAAGTGTTTTAGGTTTTGTAGGTCGTGTAATGTCTGTTGAACTGTTCAGCTGTCACTGTAGTGCAAGCAGTCATGACAGTATGTAAATAAATGAGCATGTGTGTTTCAGTAAAACTTGACTTTATGGACACTGAAATTTGACTGTCATATAATTTTCATGTCTTAAAGTTCTCTTTTTTTCAATCATTTAAAATTATAAAAGCCATCCCTAGTTCACCAACTCTACAAAAACAGACCATAAGCTGGATTTAACTCACAGGCCGTAGTTGTCTAACCTGGGTCTAAACAGTAAAGGATGAAATCGGTGCTGAATCAGTGGCAATGGGGACAGTAAGGAAAAGATTGGTTCAAAAGATTTTTAGGATGAAGCATAGAAAGAACCCAATGACTGATTACAGAATTAATTCTACCCTGAAGAATGTAGAGTGCTAGCCAAGTCTCTGACTTTGGCACCCTATTAACTTATGGTGGCATTCTTTGAGGGCATTGGAGAAGGAAGAAAAGGTTTGGAAGGAAAGAAAGATAAGTGGACATAGTAGTGGATATAAGATATCTATGGGATAAAGGGAGGCACTTGATACATCAGTGAATTACAGGAGACAGATCTGAGCTGGAGATTTGGGAGTCAGTCACATTTAGGCAGCGTTTGGAGGCATGGTCATGAATGACAACCTCTGAGGAGAAGAAGCAGTGGGCAGACAAAGTGAAGTCTTCAGACAGGCCTTAAGAATAAGCTGTTAAACTAAGAATGGTCACAAGAGAGTGGCATCAGGAGAACTAAGTGAACGGCTTTTGAGAACAAAGTATTAATGCCACTGAAGAGAATTAGAAGGAAGACTGAAAATGTTTTCTGGGTTTCATAGTTATAAGGTCATGAATGACCTCAGCAAGAATAGTTCTGATAGGGTGGATCAATGCTTGTCATGTGGTTGGGTCAGGAAAAAGGCTTTTCAGGAAGAGGGAGCAACATCAACAATGACATTGTGAAAAAAGCATTGCATGTTAGTACAACTGGATGTAGTTTAGCACTTACGTAATAAATTTAGTAATGGAAAAAAAGTGGAAGCTATCATAGAATTCACATAAATATCTGCATTTACAGGAGAGAAATGCAACCCGTATTATTTTGATTAAAATTTTATTAGAATTTCTTAAAAGGATTTTACCCAAAATATCTCTAAACTCACAGGTTATTATTAATCTTACTTTCTATATTAGAGCAGTGAGGTTCTCAGGTTTGATTGATTTCTCAAGGTCACATATTGGTAACAGTACGGCTGGCTTTAACATCAGTGCTTTTATGAATCCCGGGGTCCTGCAGTCTTATATCTGATGGCCCCAGCCTCCAAGAGAGAACTGATTGAGAAGGAAGATTATTGATCTGGAAAAGCTCCAGCAAGGTAATTTGAAATAGATTTTGAGCGATTATCCTAAGAAAAAAATGAAGATAGGATGAAGAAATACATGCAGGTTGAGAAGAATCGAGTGTTTATTCAGAAATGTTTTCTATTCTAAAATTGACGGTCCCAACAGTGCTAATTGTGCTGAGAGTTTTACAGTTTGACCAGCTTTTTGTTTGTTGGAGACTATTGCAGTTTTCCTTTGGAGAAAAGGTACAGAGTCACTTGAAATTTTGTTGTATTTTAGCTCTTTGGCAATATTCTTCTTTGGAATGAACTCCTCCCAGAAGACACCTTGCAAGAGCTAGGACTAGGGAAGCTGCTGAATCGTTACCTTATTATAGCTCTTCTCAATGCCATACCTGGCCCAGATGTTGTTAAAAAGTGCAGCCAGGTAAGTTGTATAGAAATTGATCATCATTTTATCATTTTTAAAAGTTATTAAAATTAATTTTATAGCAAAATAAGTTAAATTGTGTTACTTACATAATAACAATTTAACAGACTAGAAATCCGGGAGAATCCAGTATTTAAAAATTAGTATACTGGTTAACTATTTACAAAATGACTGTTAGGTCCTCACCTCTCACTTAAATACCAATGTAAATTATAGGTAAAGTAAAAAATTAAGTGTAAAAAAAATAAAACTATAAAATACTGTACCAGGAAGATAAATGACTATACCTGATGTTAAGGGAGTCCTTTCTGAACTTTAATGCAAAAAAAAAAAGGTGAGAAAAGGTAATAGATTTGATAAGATTTTCGGTCAACCAAAAAACATTAAACAGAAAGGTATGACAAAAATAAAAAACTTCGGTCAACCAAAAAACATTAAACAGAAAGGTATCAGGACTATAAAAAGGATTGCATTTGAGTCAATTCTAATGAGGTGGATCAGCCTAGAGCCTATTATACAGAGTGAAGTAAGCCAGAAAGAGAAAGACAAATATTGTATATTAACGCATATATATGGAATCTAGAAAGATGGTACTGATAATCCTATGGGTAGGACAGCAAAGGAGACACAAACATAAAGGACAGACTTTTGGACTCAGTGAGAGAAGGAGAGGGTGAGATGATTTGAGAAAATAGCATTGAAAAATGTAGATTACCATATGCAAAATAGATAAACAATGGGAATTTGATGTATGACACAGGGTACCCTGTGACAACCTGGAGGGATGGGATGGGGTGGGGTGGGAAGTGGGTAGGGGGTTCAGGATGGAGGGGACATGTGTATACCCGTGGCCGATTCATATTGATATATGACAAAAACCATCACAATATTGTAATTATCCTCCAATTAAATAAATAAAGGTAGCAGGATTATTTGATTATTGTTAAAACTCGAAGATGGGTTTATTGGGCTCACTGTACCTGTTCTTCCCTCGTGGCTTCCCTTGTGGCTCAGGCAGTAAAGAATCTGCCTGCAGTGTGGGAAACCTGGGTTTGATCCCTGGGTTGGGAAGATCCCCTGGGGGAGGGCATGGCAACCCACTCTAGTATTCTTGACTGGAGAATCCCCATGGAAGAGGAGCCTGGTGGCCTACGGTCCATGGGATCACAAAAGAGTTGGACAAAAGAGTTGGAGCAACTAAGCACAGCACATACTTATTCTTTCTCCTGTTGTTTATGTTTGGAATTTTCTATAATAAAAAGTTAAATAGAAAGAAAGTTGAAAAACAGAAAAATGTTATAATGTGCATAACGAGGATAAATACCCACATTTTTTTAAAAGCTCTCTACAAATCTGTAAACAATTTGAATGTGCTTACTGAAAATGACCAAAAGGCAAAGCAATCCCCCCCGAAAAAGAATATGTTAAAATAACCTCTAAATATGTGGAAAATATTAATAGTATTAATGAATATAATAGTATTAATATAATCAGAAAATTGATTATAATCAATTAATCAGAGAATTACTATAATTCAGTAAGGATTTTTTTTTTTGCTATTATTTTCATTGTAATTCCCAGTATTGTCATAAACACAGGGAAACAACAGTCCCACATCTGTCCAGG
This sequence comes from Bubalus kerabau, assembly GCF_029407905.1. NCBI lineage: Eukaryota > Metazoa > Chordata > Mammalia > Artiodactyla > Bovidae > Bubalus > Bubalus kerabau. The sequence continues at coordinate 46,816,520 of NC_073634.1, forward strand.
AACATCATTCATCTACAAAGTGTGGAGAGGCAATTCTGGGAAATAGTTTCTGCACTGTGGGAAGAGGAATACAACTCTGGAGACTCTTGGCACAATCGATATAAAACCTTTAAAGTTCATACCCTTTTAAGGAACTTCCCTAGTGGTTCAGTGATTGAGAATCTACCTTCCAATGCAGGGGACTTGAGTTCAATCCCTTGTCAGGGAACTAAGATCCCACATGCCATGGGGCAACTAAGCCCATGCACCACAACTAGAGAGCCTGCATGCCACAATTAGAGAAGCGTCCCACCACAAAGAACCATCAGCCAAAATAAAAAAAAAAAATAAAGTCCACATGCTTTTACATAGCAATTTTACTTCTAGGAAATTATCCTAAGTTAAAAAATCAATGGACATAATTTTCTAAGAATGTGGGAAAATATTTATATTCTTATATAAGGTTTTTTTTTAGTATACATGTATATGTAATGTTAGATAGCAGTTCCTGAAAGTGTGAAAGTCAGTCGTGTCCGACTCTTTGCAACCCCATAGACTGTACAATTCATGGAATTCTCCAGGCCAGAATACTGGAGTGGGTAGCCTTTCCCTTTTCCAGGAGATCTCCGTAACCCAGGGATCGAACCAGGTCTCCCACTTTGCAGGCGGATTCTTCACTAGCTGAGCCACAAGGGAAGCCCTAAGACTTCTTCCCAACCCAGGGGTTGAACCCAGGTCTCCCGCATTGCAGGCATATTCTTAATCAGCTGAGCCACAAGAGAAGCCCAGGAATACTGGAGTGGGTAGGCTATCCCTTCTCCAGGGGATCTTCCTGACCCAGGAATCAAACCAGGGTCTCTGCATTGCAGGTGGATTCCTAGACAATTCCTAGAACTGTCTAGCAGTTCCTAGACAACCATTACTTTTCCCAGCTATGGTTTTGTATCATGTAGTTTGTATCGTGTAGTTTTTAACTACATTATTTATCAGATATTTCAATCTTCATCCATCCTATTGTGTTTCAGATTTCAGTTTAGTTCTCTTTGACCAGAAAGCTCTACTATGCAGTAGAGGATATATGACATTGTCTTCATAGTTTGTGGCTGGAAAACCAGACCAAAACAGTGTGGCTTTAAGTCCCAGGATCATTTATGGGAAAGCTAGATAGTTCCTTCAGAATTTTATTGAGCCTTGTGATACAAAACAAGGGAAAAGCAAGTGTAAATGACATTAAATTCCAGATCGGTTAAGGGCTGGTTTTAAAACTAAAAAGATATAGTTTGCATAACAAGACTTATAGGACTTTCTGCCTTAGGCAACTAGTGTATCCGTTTTTTTCTAGATAATTGAAAAAAGTGATTAAGAAATAGGATAAATCATTTTCAACTGTGTTTTCTGTGTTGACCAACTAGATTTATTTTAGAAAACATGCATTCCAGAACTTTCTTTTAATGTATTTTATTTTATATATATAGTACAACTTTCTACTTTCTAGAGGTACATACTGATCCTGACCTTAGCAACTAACATAACCAAGAATTTCGTTAGAGAGTATGATCTCAGATTTTTCCTTGCTCCCATTCTCTGTCCTTTTTAAAAAAAATTCTTCCTTCTCCAACAAGGAAGTTTTCCTTTTTGTTTACATTTTTTGTTTTTTTCCAAAACTTTTTCCCCAAGTCATGTATTACCTTTAGCAGGATGATAGTAAGTGTTGTTTGAGAGGTTTTCCCCCCCAAAGAAACAAATGAATGTACATACATTGACTCCTTATGCTGCCATTGACATTTAAAGCAATATATTAAATTAGAAGAAAATTGTAATAAATTTTTTATACAGTATATCTTAGAATGACCTTGATTTCTTAACTCTAATTTATTCATATAGATTATACACAAAGTCATCTAATTTCATATTGTGAAATCACACTAAATATACCTATTTTATACAGTTGACCTTTGAATAGCACAGATTTAAGCTGCATGGGTCCACTTCTATGTGGATTTTTCTCCAATAAATACCAGTACATACCCGAGTACTTCACAATCCATAGTTGGTTAAACTTGTGGATGCAGAACCACAGATATGGAGGGTCAACTGTAAAGTTAATACACTGATTTTCATCTGTGCATAGGTCACTGTCCCTAACTCCCTGCATTGTTAAAGGGCCAAATGTAGGTTTGTTAATTAAGTGTTTTGTGTCTACACATTTCTGGTATTTAGTTATAGATTATGTTTTGTACAATTTAATCACTCAGGAATACAGAGTAATGAAAATATTACAAGTACTAGTAAGTATTTATAAAGAGTAGTCTCCTTTAAGCTTTCGGTATCCAAATATAATTTTTTTTATATAGTATAAAACCTAAAAAAGAAAGGGGAAATTCTCAAAAGTTATTTAACCATGAATAAAAGAATATGGAAGAATAATACAATATGGAAGAATATGGAAGAATAATACAACCAACATGAGTAGTGTGTATGTCAAAGTCATTCAGTTGTGTCTGACTCTCTGTGACCCCATGGACTATACAGTTCATGGAATTCTCCAGGCCAGAATACTGGAGTGGTTAGCCTTTCCCTTCTCCAGGAGATCTTCCAAGGAATCTTAACATGAGTAGTATAAGGATTAAATGAGATTATGTTAAAGTACTTAGTTAATAACTGTCATTAAAAATCAACCATGTGTTTTGATTATCAGATAGCAGCATATTTACCAGAAAAGTGGTTCCAAAACTCTGCCATGAGAACATCCATTCCCCAGCTAGAAAATTTCATCCAGTTTTTACTGCAGTCTGCACGTAAATTATCTAGAAATGAAATCAGGTAATGCATATTTTATTTGTACCTCCATAAGCGTTCTTTAGGCTTCTGTTCTTGGCAGTTTTTAGAAAGATTTGTACTTTACTTTTAAAAATCTGAAACTGTCACTGTAGAATTAGGAGATGTTTTCATATGCAACTTTAGAATCACTCAGTATTTTACTTTTACACCTCAGGCATATTAGTTCATATGTTTAAATGCAAATCTCTTCCAAAATAAGCACTTCCAGAAAACTGTATCACAGGAGAATTTAGAATTAAAACTGTAAGTCCAAAGCCTTTTATTTAAGCATGTTTTTAATGTCTTTCTAATTTTCCTAGCCATTTCAAAATCTCAGTATTTGTTAAGTATAGATCTGCAACCTGGCATTTACCCAGCAGTAGCTGGATCTCATTCACAGCACTAGATGTTTAAGGACTTGAATACAATGGTGTTGGCAAACCACCTCAAAACACAAACAAAAAAACCCTCAAATTGTAACATTTGATTATATCTGTGGGACCATGATAGTCCATATGAACTGCCGGTAGCAGCACACCATTGTTCAGATTTCTAATGATAGATTTCTTCTGTGCTTTTTCTACTTCTTTATAGTCATTCACATTATAATTTGCCAGAATATATCCACTAATAGTCTCTGATGGAATTTCATGATTATGTGGAGAAGGTAGCATCTAAATACTTTATGCAATATATTTTAGATATTGGCATCAGGTAAAGTTTTTGTTTCAAATTAACTGCTGATGTTTCACTGTGCCCTTATACATTGCATTTCTAAGAGGGAAAATGCCCTTTTGTTGTTTTTTTCAGGGATGAAGTCAAAGAAATAATTCTTATTCTGGTGAAAATAAAAGCTTTGAATCAAGCAGAATCCTTCATAGAAGAATGTCATCTAGACCATCTTAGATCAGTAATTAAAGAATTTGAGTAAACTTTATAGGAAAGTACTAAAATGAGATTTTAATATAGTCACATTTGGCTGTTTTGCTCGTAGAGAAAGAAAAAAAGGTGTTTCCTTTTCTTTATTCCCAATAATGGAGGAGAGAATTTCCTAAACCAAAAGAATAGCACTCTGTCCCTCCATTCCCTCTATCTTCTGCCTTCTGGTATCTTGAAAGACTGAGCCTTCCCTTTATGAGTGTTGGCAGGAATTAAATACACAGGAACAGTAGGAGTTTAACATATTTCCATTTGATTCTTCTGATGACTTTTCCAGTTTAAGAAAGGACTTGAAGCTTATTGTAGCTGCTTTGGCTTTGCTGAGTCTTCTGTCCTGAACCATAAAAACATCTTTTAGTTCTCTTCATTTTAGCAATCTCTGTTTTTAACTCATTTGTATGAGTTAAAATGAAAATCTTCATTGGAATGAATTACTTATAAAGTATTCTGATTAAGGCATTTCAGAGCTACTAATGCTTGTCAGATTGTGCTTCAGAATCTATACCAGTATATTGTACTAACACAAGTCTGAGAACAGCCAATGAATCTCTGCCAGCAGTATTTTTTTTAACTCATTTGTACTTAATAGGTGAAAAAAAAAAATCTTAATTTTAATTATTTATATTGACCATTAGAGAGTGACTTCTTGTTTTCTTGGCCATTTGTAATTCTTTTTGAAGTATCTATTTTTTTCCTTATGGATTTGTAAGAGCTTTATATTTTAAAGATACTGATGGTTTGGCAGTCCAGTGGTTAGGTCTCTGCATTTTCACTGCAGAGGGCATGGGTTTGACCCCTGGTCAGGGAATTAAGATCCCACAAGCCACATGGTATGGCCAAAAATGAAAACAAAACAAAAAGATAACTGACGTTGTGCCCACACTGTGTTACAGTTTTCCTCATTTGCCGTTTTCTTTAAATGGGTGTATGAGTTTTGGTGTACTAAGTTATTGCTTGTTTGGTAGTTACTACTATTTTTTGCTATGCTTTTTTGTGTGTTTGTCACGGTGGTGGTAGGCTTAGAGAGGAAACAAGTATTTTAAATATTCAGAACATATGATTCATTTTTTAAAAATGTGTGTGATTAAGAATGTGAGACAGGGTCATTGAATCAAAAAGAAATTGAGAACATTTTTCACAGTAAGTTTACTGATAATTTTTCTTAAATCTATTTGTTTAAATAACTTTCATGAAGTCCTAAATGTATTCTGCAAATTGTTGCCCAAAAGATAAATCAGGAAAAAGTTGATTATATGTCCAGTTTAATAGTTTGAATAAAGAACCAGCCTTGAACTCTATATGTAGGGTTTGAGCATGTGGCTTCTAACATCATCAACACTAGTTTTGAAGCTGCATGTAATAAATTTTCTCAGAGTGGTATGTGATTTCTACCTTAGTGAAGATTCATGATTCACTAGTATGAACAGTTTCTTAAAGTTTATTTTAGTTATACAAATTATACAGAACAGAATCTCATCTAGAAAATCCAAGCCATTGCTAAAAAAAGTCAGATTTTCTTACACAATTAGTATTCCCAGAGGTAACTGCTGTTTTCACTTTGTTATCCTTTCAGAACTTTTCTCTACTTAAAAAGTATTTACACATATGTCTATACACAGCTTTTTTTTATATGTGGCAAATATTTTATTGTGTATTAAATTTATAATTTTTTATTGTTAAAAGTGTACACCTGAAATTTCCCTATGATTTTTGCCTTTGTAATTAAAGGTGTGTTAGATGATCCCTTACATTTTTAACTTGGGTAGAGAGATTTCTCTTGCTTTTTGTAGAATTGAAAATATTAGAACTACTTTTAAAACTGCAAATTGATTTAAACTCCCAGTAGTTTTGAAATTTCATTATGCTTGGGGTTTGAATCTCAGGATTTTTATCCATCATATACTGTAACTAAGGATATTCAAAAACATTTGTGAAGACGGCCTAATCCTCAATGTAGGGTTCTTTTTTTTTTTTTCCTGTTACTGTGAAATGGATGAAGAAATGGAATGGAATGAAGAAGAGAAACGCCAACTAACAAAAACAAACCTTTGAGTTAACAACTTACCTCACACCTCAGTTCTTTCTCTGGATTTTTTCAGGTTTTTGTTCACTCAAAGAATGTAAAATTTTTACAGAACCAGACAAATTACCTTTTTGTTTTTACTTTTTTATATGGCTTTTAGGAACTTTTCAGTGGCCATGAAAAGATACCTCAGAACAGTTGGGTTATTTTATGTAGATGACTCTATAAAATCTGAAAAAAATATTACAAAAAAAAAAGACCAATATTCCTCATGAATATAGAAATAAAAGTCCTTCAAATACTAGCAAACTGAACCCAGCAATGTATAAAAAGGAAAATAATAATACATTATGACCAAATAGGTTTTATTCCAGGAAGAGAAGTTCGGCTTAACATTAGAAATTTAATCAGTATAATTCACCTATGAACAGAATAAAAGAGGAAAACCATACGATCATCCAGTGATTACAGAAAAAGCGTTGGACAAAATTCAACACCCTTTCCCAGTACAAAAACAGGAATATAAATTATTTAATAAAGAGCATCTGCAAATGAACATCCATATTTAGCATCATACTTAATGGTAAAGTATTAATACAAGGAGGTCTGCTCTCACCTTTTCTGTTCAGCATTGTTCTGTAGGTCCTAACCATGCAGTTGGTTAAGAAAGAGACATAAAAGTTAAAACACAAGAGTTGAATCATTATTCTCAAGTGACAAGATTGTTTACATTGAAAACCTTATGCACTCTACCAAAAAAAAACTTTGGATTTAGCAAGATTTTACAAAACTCAAAGCCTAGGGATGTACTAGTGATCTAATTGGAAACAAGTTTTAAAACAATAATACTTCAGTAGCCTTGAAAAACATCACATATCTAGGAATAAATCTATAGAAAGACTGTGCACTGAGTAGTACACAAATTGCTGAGAAAAAAAAAAATGTGTAAACCTAAATAAAGAAATAGACATCATGTTTATAAATTGGAAAACTCAGTTATTGTTTCAGGTATCTTCTTATATTGATTAATATCAATTGTTATGCAGTCCCTATCAAAATTCTATCAGGCTTTAAAAAAAAAGAACAAAATGATTGATTAAAATACATAAAAATTAAAGTTTATCTAGATGTACAGATACCTTAAAATAGCCAAAACAATCTTGAAACAGAATAACAAATTGGAAGACTTGTTCTTTCTGAATTCAGGACTTACTATAAAGCTACAGTAATCAAGTCTTTGGTATTAGGATAAGAATAAACTAATACATCAGTGGAACAGAATCAAGAGTCCAGGAACAGACCTAAATATAAATAATCAATTTTTGACCACAGTATCAAGTTAATACATCATAAAAGGAGAGCATAACAATATTGGTAGAACAATTGAATAAGAAATAGAATGAACCTCAACCCTTATTTTCTACACACCCACACAGATGAATCAGATCTAAATGTAAAGCCTAGAGACAAAAGCTTGCAAGGACAGACATAGACTGTCTTTGACACTGGAATAGATAAAAGATTTCAGGGGGTAGGGCACAGAAGACACTAACCAAAAAAGAAAAAAAGGATAAGTTGGACTTTTTCAAAATTTAAAGCTTATTCAAAAGTATTCTGTATCTTAGAGCCACAGCAAGACAGAAGGAGGGGCACAATCATGATAAAAGTCAAATCCCATACTTGCCAGGTGGGTGACCCATAAACTGGAGACCAGTAATATCAAAGTTCTCCCACTGTTTTGAAGGTTCTGAACCACATGTCAGGCTTCCCACCCTGGGGACCTAACAAATGGACTGGGAATCCCCAGGGAATCTGAATTCAAGGGCCAGAGGGATTTGATTACAAGACTTCTACAGGACTGGGGAAAAGAGAACCTCCAGTCTTGGCAGGCACAAACACAACCTTGCACACACCAAGACTCAGAGGAAAGAAGCAGTGACCTCACAGGAGACTGAACCAAAACAACTTGCTGGTGTTGGGGGGTCTCTTGTGGAGGTGTTGGTCGGCAGGGGCTCACCACAGGATGGGGGCACTGGCAGCAGCAGTCTGGGAAGATCACTCCCTGGTGTAAACCCTCTTCAAGGTCACCATTAACCCGGCCATGGAGCTGGGTCACCTCAGGCCAAAAAACTACCAGAGAGGGAGTGCAACCCCACCAGTCAGCAGATAATTATTAAAGCTTTACTGAGCAAGATCCTGCCTACCAGAGAAAGACCTAGTTTTTCCCACTATCAGCCCCTCCCATCAGAAAGATTACATAAGCCTCTTAACCTCCTCCATTAGAGGGCAGACAGAAGAAGCAAGAAGAACCACAGTCCCCTAGTGACTAACAAACCACATTACAGAAAGTTAATCAGCACAAAAAAGCAGAAAGTTATGTCCTGGATGAAGGGATAAGATAAAACCCCAGAAAAAGAACTAAATGAAGTGGATATAGGTAACCTTCCAGAAAGAGAATTCAGAATAATGATAGTGAAGATGTTTTAGGATCTCAGAAAAAAAAAATGGAGGCAAAGCTTGAGAAAATGCAAAGAAATGTTTACCAAAGACCTAGAAGAATTAAAGAACAAACAGGTGAATAATACACTAGAAGGAATCAATAGCAGAATAACTGAGGCAAAAGAATGGATAAATGACCTGGAGGACAGATTGGTGGAAATCACTGCCGCAGAACAGAATATATGGGGGAAAAAAGACAAGAGACCTCTGGGACAACAGTAAATGCACCAACGTTTGCATTATAGGGGTCCCAGAAGGAGAAGAGAGGAAGGACCTGAGAAAATATTTGAGGAGGTAATGGCTGAAAACTTCCATAACATGGGAAAGGAAATAGCCAAGTCCAGGAAGCACAGAGAGTCCCAAATAGGATAAACCCAAGAACACACCAGGACACATAATAATCAAGCTGACAAAAACTAAAGACAGAGATGAAATATTAAAAGCAGCAAGGGGAAAATGACAACATACAGGGGAACTCCCATCAAGCTATTAGCTGATTTCTCAACAGAAACTACAAGCCAGAGGGAATAACATGATACATTGAAAGTGATGAAAGGAAAGACCCTACAGCAAAGAATACTCTACCCAGGAAGACTCTCCTTCAGATTTGATGCAGAAATCAAAAGCTTTCCAGACAAGCAATAGTTAAGCAAATTCAGCCACCAAACCAACAAAGGCTAAAGGAATACCAACAACAAATGCTAAAGGAACTTCTCTAGGCAGGAAACAAGAGAAGGAAAAGACCTACCTACAGAAAATAAACCCAAAACAATTAAGAAAACAGTAATAGGATCGTACATATTGATAATTACCTTAAATGTAAATGGATTAAATGCACCAACCAAAAGACATAGACTGACTAGGTAGATGAAAATATGTGCATGTATGCACTTCCATTTACCACATCACTCTGCTTGCCCCCCCCCAAATTTTATTATTTTATATTGTTAGGTTAATTGTATTCCTGTTATGACTTGCAGATGTAATTATCTTTTATTTTTTGTCTGGCTACTGATTGTGAAAACTGATACACATCTTTGACTATAGTGATTATGTAACAATTACTTAATACCATTTTATCATGATTGGTCAACCGAAGAATAATAGAATTCTGTATCACCAAAGCAACTGTTTAGTAGAAAATCTGTAATCACTTTTGAACTGTGGTGTTGGAGAAGACTCTTGAGAGTCTCTTGGACTGCAAGGAGATCCAACCAGTCCATTCTAAAGGAGATCAGCCCTGGGTGTTCTTCGGAAGGAATGATGCTAAAGCTGAAACTCCAGTACTTTGGCCGCCTCATGCGAAGAGTTGACTCATTGGAAAAGACTCTGATGCTGGGAGGGATTGGGGGCAGGAGGAGATGGCTGGATGGCATCACTGACTCGATGGACGTGAGTTTGGGTGAACTCCGGGAATTGGTGATGGACAGGGAGGCTGGCGTGCTGCAATTCATGGGGTCGCAAAGAGTTGGACATGACTGAGCAATTGAACTGAACTGAATCAGTTTTTAAAATCCATATGCATATCAAAATTATCTTGGAATTTTTTGAAAAATACAAATATTCAGGTATTATTTTTTCACCAGAGCTCCAGATATGTTTCTAATGAGCAGCCATGTTTAAAAACAACTGGACTGTATGAAGACCTTTTACTTTTATCTAGTTTGTTTCACTTTTTCTATTTCATATTCAGTGCTCCCATTTCCTTTAGTTTTCTAAGTTACTCTCTTCTTTTTTTTTTTTTTTCATGTTCTTTCTCAAGCCTTTATTAATTGTAGTAGAGAAACTTTTGTATACATATATATATAATATGTATAGTATATATATATTTTAGAAAACTTACTAATTTTTGCCTAAAATTTATGACATTTTGATTCCATTTGACTTAGTATGAATAGAATGCTACATTTTTAATTTAAAAAAATAGATAAGCAACAAAGGTTTACTGTATAGCACAGGGAACTATAGTCAATATCTTATAATAACCTATAATGGAAAATAATTTCAAAAGTAATATATATGTATATGTATAACTGAGTCACAAAAAACAGCTACTTTTTGAAATTTAGTAATATTTATCTTTTTGCCAGCTTTTCTAAATGTCCTATGGACATCTGATAACAACATATGAGATACAAGATTAATATAAATGAATATAAATAGAAATATATTTAAATTATTAATGACATCATTCAAGATGCTCCTAGTCTTATTTTTTCTGCACTTGATAGAATAGTCTCAGAGAAATGTTAATATGTCTCACTGTGATTCAATTATATATATTTTTTATTTTCCCTTAAATTTATTCTGATTTTTGCTTTATATATCTTTGTTGTTAGGTATCTCATGATTTATGAGGTATATCATCTTTGTGAATTGTACCTTTTATCATTAAAAAGTTTCATCTTTGTTTCATTTTAAAATAAATGTTTTTTAAAAAAGTATTCTACCTCTTAGGTCTGCTGGGAAGTACAAATTAAAACTACAATGATAAACCAGTTCACATCCACTAGAATGACTGAAAAAGACTAATATCAACAAATGCTGCCAAGAATGTGAAGCCATTGGAACACTCCTAGGTCACAGATGGAAGTATAAAATGGAAAAACTGCATTGGAAAACTGTTCATCAAATTATTAAACATTTACTAACCATACAACTCAACAGTGTCACTCTTAGGTGTATTTACCTAAGAAAATAAAAATATGTTCATAAGAAAAGCTTATATAAGAGTGTTGATAGGAGCCTTATTAATTACAGCCCCAAACTGTAACCAAAATGGATAGAGTTGTAGATTCATACAATGGAAAACTACTCAACATTAGAAATAAACTATTGTATACAATAAGTATACCTGAAAACATCATTAAATGAAAGAAGTTAGGTAGGAATACATTCAAAGGGAATGCCAAAGATCTGTGTATTTTATTGTATATTAATTATACATCTGTTTCTTAAAAATACCTTGTAAGTCAGACAACTATCTAGAATAATGAATATCTCTGTAGTGTTATGACTGGACTGAGCACCACTGAAGACCATATTGATTGCCCTTCCTGTGACAGTTTTCAGAAGTCATCAGTGGATGTTAATGGAAGAAAACTGATAGTGATATTCAGAGATATTTTTAACAACACAGTCCACCAGACCAGTGGTTTCTTACTCTTTTCTGCCCAAACCTAACCCTAACAAGTTTCCATCAAGAATAGTGCTTTAATTGAAACATGTATATTACCATATGTAAAATAGATGACCAGGGCAAGGTCGATGCATGAAGCAGGGCACTCAATGCTGGTGCTCTGGGACAACCCAGGGGGATTGGGGTGGGGGTGGGGGAGGGGCTCTCAGAATAGGGGACACGTGCATTTATGGCTGATTCATGCTGATGTATGGCAAAAACCACCACAATATGGTACAGTAATTATCCTCCAACCAAAATTAATTATTTTTTAAAGATGGTGCTTTAGGATCACTGCCCTGGATATTTCAGTATGACCTGCTAAACAGAAATACCATAGGCAGATTCTGTAAGACAGTCATAAACAAAACATTTATGTTGATGATACCTTTAAACTTGAATAAGTTTCATGGAATTAGTCCAGAGAGATTTTACAGGCTTCTTGCTGCTGCTGCTGCTGCTAAGTCACTTCAGTCGTGTCCGACTCTGTGCGACCCCATAGACGGAAGCCCACCAGGCTCCCCCATCCCCGGGATTCTCCAGGCAAGAACACGGGAGTGGGCTTCTTATAAAATGTCAAAAGAACATTAAGGTTATCTATTCATTTGAATATCTTCATGCAGTGGTTGCATGACAGAATTAAATGTCCATGGAACCACAGTTCCCAAACTGATCATAGATGCCCCGTGGCAGCACTGTGAACTCAGATGCATTGTGGGACATTTTAAGTTTTCAAGGAAAATAGCAGTACTTGACACCTTGTCAGAACCACTGGCACTTATACCCAAAGGTTGTTCAGTTTCAACATTAGATTATGTGACACAACTTTAGGAGATATGTATTTTTGAAGCTGGGTTTTCAGAGGTTGCTGTGATAAAAAGCAAATAGCACATGAAATTCTGTATGGATATGAGTTGATAGTGTTCAATCTTATTCCAAGATTTGGTAAGTTACATAGTGGCCAGCAGATGAATACAACCTCAATTAGTAATTATTTAAGGATGCAATAAAAATAATTTACACGATTTTAAAAAAATTTTGTTATTAGGACCGCAGTGGTTAAAAAGTGGCACCCATCATTTGACAGGAGGTATGGAGATAGATAAAGGATGGGGCACTCTTTTAAAATTTCTCCAAAACTAAAGGCTCTGTGAAGTAAGAATGTGAGAACTACTTACTGACAGCTTATTCACTGAAAAGCAAAGAATGTTTCTGAATATATTTGGACTTATTATAGCAAAGCTATACAGGAATACATAGAAATACCACCTCCCTATTATGCTCTAGTTTTCAGGAACACTAGGACTTTTGAATTATAAAAAGACTATTACAGGGACTTCCTGGTGGTCCAGTGGTTAAGACTCCACACTCCTGAGCTTCCCTGGTGGCTCAGTGGTAAAGAATCTGCCTGCCAATGCAGAAGACACAAGTTCCATCCATGATCTGGGAAGATCCCATATGCCACAGAGCCACTAAGCTCATGCGCCACAACTAGCTCTGTGCTCTAGAGCCTGCAAGCTGCAATTTCTGAGCCCACATGCCCTAGGGTCCATGCTCTACAGCAGAGATGCCACCACAATGAGAAGCCTAAGCACCACACAACTAGTGAGTAGCCACTGTTTGCCACAACTAGAGAAAAGCCCATTCAGTAACGAAGACGGTGTGGCCAAAATTAAAACAAAAACAAAAAAACACCATGCTCTCAAGACATGCACTGGTTTGATCCCTATTTGGGGAACTAAGATCCCTTATGCTGCACAGCACAGCAAAAAAAAAAAAAAAAAAGGCTATTACAGATAATTAAATTTTGTAAATATATGACTGGTAGGGATGACTGTTAGAGCTTCTCCATCTTTGACTCCAAAGAATATAATCAATCTGATTTCGGTGTTGACCATCTAGTGATGTCCACGTGTAGAGTCTTCTCTTGTGTTGTTGGAAGAGGGTGTTTGCTATGACCAGTGCATTTTCTTGGCAAAACTCTATTAGTCTTTGTCCTGCTTCATTCCATACTCCAAGGCCAAGTTTGCCTGTTACTCCAGGTGTTTCTTGACTTCCTACTTTTGCATTCCAGTCCCCTTATAATGAAAAGGACATCTTTTTTGGGTGTTCATTCTAAAAGGTCTTGGAGGTCTTCATAGAACCGTTCAACTTCACCTTCTTCAGCATTACTGGTTGGGGCATAGACTTGGATTACTGTGATATTGAATGGTTTGCCTTGGAAACGAACAGAGATCATTCTGTCGTTTTTGAGATTGCATCCAAGTACTGCATTTCGGACTCTTGTTGACCATGATGGCTATTCCATTTCTTCTAAGGGATTCCTGCCTGCAGTAGTAGACATAATGGTCATCTGAGTTAAATTCACCCATTCCAGTCCATTTTAGTTTGCTGATTCCTAGAATGTCGACGTTCACTCTGGCCATCTCCTGTTTGACCACTTCCAATTTGCCTTGATTCATGGACCTGACATTCCAGGTTCCAATGCAATATTGCTCTTTACAGCATTGGACCTTGCTTCTATCACCAGTCACATCCACAACTGGGTATTGTTTTTGCTTTGGCTCCATCCCTTCATTCTTTGTGGATCTATTTCCCCACTGATCTTCAGTAGCATATTGGGCACCTACTGACCTGGGGAGTTCCTCTTTCAGTATCCTATCATTTTGCCTTTTCATACTGTTCATGGGGTTCTCAAGGCAAGAATCCTGAAGTGGTTTGCCATTCCCTTCTCCAGTGGACCACATTCTGTCAGACCTCTCCACCATGCCCGCCCGTCTTGGGTGGCCCCACAGAACGTGACTTAGTTTCATTGAGTTAGACAAGGCTGTGGTCCTAGTGTGATTAGATTGACTAGTTTTCTGTGAGTATGGTTTCAGTGTGTCTGCCCTCTGATGCCCTCTTGCAACACCTACCGTCTTACTTGGGTTTCCCTTACCTTGGACATGGGGTATCTCTTCAGGGCTGCTCCAGCAAAGCGCAGCCGCTGCTCCTTACCTTGGACGAGGGGTATCCCCTACTGACCTTGAACGTGGAATAGCTCCTCTAGGCCCTCTGGCGCCCGCGCGGCCACCACTCCTTGGACGTGGGGTTGCTCCTCCTGGCCGCTGCCCCTGACCTCAGGTGGGGGTAGCTACTCTCAGCTGCTCCTGCGCTGCCACAGCCTGGCACTCTCGGCCACCACTCCTGACCTCAGACGTGGGGTAGCTCCTCTCAACCACCACCCTCGGTCATGGGGTCCTCCTGGCTTCTGCCCCTGACCTCGGACATGGGGTAGCTCCTCTCTGCCATGCTCTGAATACACAGAAGAACGGTTCAAAAATAATCTTCACGACCAAGATAATCACGATGGTGTGCTCACTCACCTAGAGCCAGACATCCTGGAATGTGAAGTTAAGTGAGCCTTGGAAAGCATCACTACGAACAAAGCTAGTGGAGGTGATGGAATTCCAGTTGAGCTATTTCAAATCCTGAAAGATGATGCTGTGAAAGTGCTGCACTCAATATGCCAGCACATTTGGAAAACTCAGCAGTGGCCATAGGACTGGAAAAGGTCAGTTTTCATTTCAATCCCAAAGAAAGCTCAAACTACCGCACAATTGCACTCATCTCACACACTAGTAAAGTAATGCTCAAAATTCTCCAAGCCAGGCTTCAGCAATATGTGAACCGTGTTCAAGCTGGTTTTAGAAAAGGCAGAGGAAACAGAGATCAAATTGCCAACACGCGCTGGATCATGGAAAAAGCAAGAGAGTTCCACAAAAACATCTATTTCTGCTTTATTGACTATGCCAAAGCCTTTGTGTGGATCACAATAAACTGTGGAAAATTCTGAAAGAGATGGGAATACCAGACCACCTGACCTGCCTCTTGAGAAACCTATATGCAGGTCAGGAAGCAACAGTTAGAACCAGACATGGAATAACAGACTGGTTCCAAATAGGAAAAGAAGTATGTCAAGACTGCATATTGTCATCCCGCTTATTTAACTTATATACAGAGTACATCATGAGAAACGCTGGGCTGGAAGAAGCACAAGCTGGAATCAAGATTGCCAGGAGAAATATCAATAACCTCAGATATGCAGAGGACACCACCCGTATGGCAGAAAGTGAAGAGGAACTAAAGAGCCTCTTGATGAAAGTGAAAGTGGAGAGTAAAAAATTTGGCTTAAAGCTCAACATTCAGAAAACGAAGATCATGGCATCTGGACCCATCACTTCATGGCAAATAGATGGGGAAGCAGTGGAAACAGTGTCAGACTTTATTTTTGGGGGCTCCAAAATCACTGCAGATGGTGACTGCAGCCATGAAATTAAAAGACGCTTGCTCCTTGGAAGGAAAGTTATGACCAACCTAGATAGCATATTGAAAAGCAGAGACATTACTTTGCCGACAAAGGTCCGTCTAGTCAAGGCTATGGTTTTTCCAGTGGTCATGTATGGATGTGAGAGTTGGACTGTGAAGAAAGCTGAGCACTGAAGAATTGATGCTTTTGAACTGTGGTGTTGGAGAAGACTCTTGAGAGTCCCTTGAACTGCAAGGAGATCCAACCAGTCCATTCTAAAGGAGATCAGCCCTGGGATTTCTTTGGAGGGAATGATGCTAAAGCTGAAACTCCAGTACTTTGGCCACCTCATGTGAAGAGTTGACTCATTGGAAAAGACTCTGATGCTGGGAGGGATTGGGGGCAGGAGGAAAAGGGGACGACAGAGGATGAGATGGCTGGATGGCATCACCGACTCGATGGGCGTGAGTTTGGGTGAACTCCGGGAATTGGTGATGGACAGGGAGGCCTGGTGTGCTGCGATTCATGGGGTCACAAAGAGTTGGACGTGACTGAGTGAACTGAAAAATGCTGATAATCATTTCAACACATGAAAGTAAAACTATTAAGCTATAACTTACATAGTAGTCAGTTATATCTCAAAAAATACTAGAAAAAATTTTAACAAAAACAAATGGTTGAAAAGCTTTATGGCATTTTTTTTTAAGGCAAATGTTTAATGAATCATGTTCAAACACAAGCTAGTTAATGAAGAACTTTAGGTTCAAAGGGCCAGATGTTCTGCATCCCTAAGAAACTGCAATTAGCTTCTCAACCTGGTTGAGCATTTTCACATTGCATTTTGCTGCCACAAAATTAAGTTAGGAGACAGAAAGAAAATGTGTTGTAACTGTATTAAAAAAAAAAAAAAATCTCGATGAACAAGGATCCAGGTGTCAGTTTCCTATGGGAGGAACATTCTCACGGAGGTACTGGAAGGCCAAGTCGGTCCACTTCATCTCTTGTTCTTTAACAGATTCCGTGGTGCCTCCTTTGTCACGTTCAGGTTCACGAAGCTCATTCAGAGGTATTACAACATCCTCATGAGGCAGCTTGTCTTCTCGCCAAGCATCTTCAGTCAAATCCAAGATCCTTCCAATTCTCTGTACTTCACTGTTTATTCTCTTGCAGCTTTGATCTTGTCAGACCTCTGTATTAGAGCTTCATAAACTTGTAGTTACAAGAGCAAACCTGCAATGCCGTTTTCCTCGCTAAAAATGACCCTCTTGGACCACTACCATCCGTACAGGTGTGGGAGCCTGCCCCACAGCCTGGGCTTCCCACCAAGGTGGGCTATACCAAATGCGGAAGCGGGTAAGTCCAGGACCGCCACGTAAGTCCCTTTTCACCCTCCCGACGTGTGCTAAGGGAGGTAGTTATGAGGTGAGGTGAGGCGAACGACCTCGGCCGATAGGCTTGGCAGAAACCCGAACGCGCTTCTCTTCTACACTACCTAAGCCAGGGCGCGGGAAAATTTTACCAGCACTGGCCTACCACGGCACTGGCCTCTGCTGGACCCTTTATGGCATTTTTATTTGCCCTTCCCTCACCCCTCCTTTTTTTTTTTTTTTTTTTTTTTTTTTTTATAAAACAATTATAGACAAAACCACTCAGACGGTGTCCTCTCCCTCTTACTCTGAAAAAGAGAAGAGCGATCATCAATGGGCAATGGCAGCTGCAGAAGCAACACCAAAGACCGACTTCACGCCTCACCCCTCCTTGATGTGGCAGCTGTCTTGGAAAAAAAAAACAACAGCTTTGTTCTCAGAGTGAAACTTCACTCCCTGTCTCTGGATGGCGCAGTTAGTTCAGTTCAGTGACTCAGTCGTGTCCAACTCCCTGCGACCCTAAGGACTACAGCATGCCAGGCTTCCCTGTCCATCACCAACTCCGGGAGTTTACTCAAACTCATGTCCATTGAGTCGGTGATGCCATCCAATCATCTCATCCTCTGTCGTCCCCTTCTCCTCCTGCCTTCAATCTTTCCCAGCATCAGGTCTTTTCAAATGAGTCAGCTCTTCGCATGAGGTGGCCTAGAGTATTGGAGTTTCAGCTTCAGCATCAGTCCTTCCAATGAACATTCAGGATTGATTTCATTTAGGATAGACTGGATGGTGCAGAGCAGACCTCATTCACTATTTATGTCTGTACTCTAGCCTCTCAGGGGGTTTCTTGAAAACTGAAGCAAAGCACTCATTTCTGTTTTGCCTAACTTGCAACTCAGGCCAGAAACGCAGAAAGCATTGCCCTAAAACAGTATAAGGCAAGCCACGAATCCACAAGTGCCTGGGTCAAAAGATTACAACTGAGATATATCTAAGATCTATGATACAATAGACCATCTAAGGACTGGGAGAAAAAGCTGAGGGTAGGGAGTTACTTTGGACACTTAGGATATTCAGAAGTATATATAGGGAAATTTAGAAAGCCACACACATCCAGAATAAGAAACATGCTTTAAAAAGACTCCAAAGACCCTAAGTTTTCAACTCAGGCTAATTGTTAGGCTTAGTGCAAGCCCGGTTTATTGCTGAGGGAGTATATTAGAAAAGTGACAACCTGCAAAAACAGAGAGAGGTGTGTTTGTTTTAGCACCTGACTTTTAAAAAAACCTATCAAAACACTATCTAAAAAAAGGTAAGAAACATTTCAGCGATCACACACAAGGAATATATTGTTTGTAAAAAATAATTTTAAGAATATCATTAAGCAAATGGACTACTATAGTCCAATAATCAAAATAAAGAAAGCCCTAGGGAAGGAGGACAAATCTGATTTCCAGAATCACATTGGAATGTTTAAATGTCCAATTTTCAACAAAAATAATCAAAATACATTCAAAGACATGGGAATGCATGGCCATCCAAAGGAATAAATTAAACAGAACCAATCACTGCAGAAGCAGAGATATTGGAAACAATAGACAAAGACTTTAAATAACTGTCTTAGACATGCTCAAAGAGCTAAAGGAAAACACAGACCAAGAACAAAAGGAAATTTGAAAAGGGATATATGAACAAAATGAGATTAGCAATAAAGACATAGAAATCATAAAAGGAACCAAACAAATTCTAAGGATGGAAATTACAATAACTGACACCTTAAAAAAGTGCTAGAGGAATTCAACAGCCAGTGTGAGCAGGCAGAAAAAATAAATCAACTAACTTAAAACTAGGATAATTACAATGATCATGCCTGTGGAGCAAAAAAAGAATGACGTGAACACAGTCTACAAAATTAATGGGACCATCAAAAAGACCAACGTGCATTATGAATGTCCCAAGAGGATCAGAAAGAATATTTGAAGAAAGAATGGTCAAATACAGCCAACATTTGATGACAGATATGAATCTCCAAGTCCAAGAATCTCAATGAACTCCAAGCAGAATAAACTCAGAGGCCCACACCAAGATGTATTATAATCAAACTGGCAAAAGACAAGGAGACAATCCTGAAAGCAGCAAAGGAGAAGCAACTCATGATCAAAATATCCTCAATAAATTTAACAGACAAATCTCATCAGAAATCAGATGCCAGGAGATATTTAACTTGTTGAGAGAAAAATACTGTCAACAAAAAATACTCTTATCTAGAAAAACTGACCTTCAAAAAGTAGAAATAAAGGCACTCCCATATAAACAAAACCTAAGACAGTTCATTACAACTAGACCTGTCCTACAAGAAAGGCTAAAGGGAGTACTTCAGGCAGAAATGAAAGGACTGTAGGCAGTAACTTGAATCTACATCTAGTTTGTGATAAAGACCTCTAGTAAAGGTAAATACATGGGAAAATATAATAGCTATTATTGTTGTAATTTTGTTTGGTAACTCTGTTTTATCTCATACTTAAAAGAGACCCAGGTTTGATCCCTGGGTTGGGAAGATCCCCTGGAGAAGGAAATGGAAACCCACTCCAGTATTCTTGCCTGGGGAATCTCATGGACAGAGGAGCCTGGTGGGTTACAGTCCGTGGGGTTCCAAAGAGTCGGACACAACTGAGCGACTAACAGTTACATGACTTAAAAGAACAGTGCAACAAAATAATTATAAATATATTATCAGGCACACAATATATGAAGATGCAATTTGTGACATCAATAAAGGGAGAATAGGGCTTCATGGGACTAGAAATTTTGTTTGTTGTTGAACTCAAACTGATAATCAATTCAAACTAGACTGTATAATGTTGACTATAATCCTCATAGTAACCACAAAGAAAATATTTAACAACAATATGCAAAAGTGAAATCAGAAGGGAATCATAATGGTTCACCACCAAAAAATCAACATAGAAGACAGTAATGAGAAACAAAAAATGTATAATACATAAAGACAACAAGTGGCAGTTCTTCCTTATACTAATTACTTTAAATGTAAATGAATTAAATAAACTCTCCAAACAGAAGGCAAATATCAGCAAAATGAATAAAATCAAATGATCCAACTATAGGCTAAGGACAATATGCTATACGCTGAGAGACTCACTTTAGCTCCAAAGACACAGATATATTGAAAGTGAAAGGACAGAAAAAGATATTCTATGAAAATAGTAAGCAAAGGAGAATTGAGGTGGGTATACTAGTATTAAGCAAAATAAGACTGTAAGCCAAAAATTGTTTTAAGAAACCAACATGCATATTATATGTTGGTAAAAATTCATCAAGAAGATAAAACTTTACACAAACTAAACCTAATAGACATATAAAACTCTCCACCAAAAAATAGTAAAATATGTTTCTCAAGTGCACAAGGCATGTTGTCCAGACCATATGTTAGGCCATAGAACAATTTTTAGTGCATTTTAAAAGACTGCATGCAGAGGCTCCATGGAGGCTTAGTGGTGAAGAATCTGCCTGCCAATTCAGGAGACGCGGGTTCAGTCCCTGATCTGGGAAGATCCCACATGCTGCAGAGCAACTATACCCATGCACCACTATTGAACCTGTGCTCTAGAGCCCAGGAGGCACAACATGCTCCTTAGAGCTTGTGCTTTACAACATGATAAGCCACCACAATGAGAAGCCTACACACTGCAACTAGACAGGAACCCTCACTCACTGCAACTACAGAAAACGCTCGTGCAGCAACAAAGATCCACCACAGCCAAAAGTTGAATAAATAATTAAAATTATTTTGTAAAATGTGACTGTTTATTCTATTTTTAGAAAAGATTGAAATCACACTAAGTATCTTCTCTGACCACAACAGAATGAAGAAATCAGTAACAAGTGGAAACTTCACTTGTGGCATATTAAATGTGGCAGTTAACATTCTTTAACAACCAATAGATCAAAGAAAGTATAAGGGAAACTTCAAAATATGATCCAGCAATTATACTCCAAGATATGTATATACCTGGAGTATATGTTTTTAAAATATTAAAAAAGAACAAAGACTGTATGATTCCACTTATAAGAATCAGAATAGGTAAATTCATAAAGTGAGTATATTAGAACTTACCAGGAGCTGACACAGAGAGAGGAATTGGGAGTTATTACTTACTAGTTACAGTTCCTTTCTAGAGTGATGAAAAAGTTTTGAAGATAATGGTGATGGCCGCACAATATGAAAGTAATTAATGCCACTAAAGTTGCATATTTAAAAATGGTTAAAATGATAAATTTTGTTATAATCATTTTTAATATCAATTTTTATTATGGTAAAAATATATATATTACAATAAAAATTTATTAAGATCTACTTTTTCTGGGGGAAAATTCAAAAGAATTTTAAAGAAGTTTTATAGAGTAAAAAACATGACTGGCTATGTTGTTATAAGCACATGTACTTATGAGCCAATCATACATTTGCACAGCTTTAGTCTCGAAATGTACCATTCATCTGCCCTTCTACCAACGCTGAAGTGTGTTTATCAAGGTAAGAAATGAACAAACTTTAATGGTTCTCTTCTGACAAGAGAAGAAAATGTAGGACATAGACTGTTAAAATTTTGAGAGGCTATCTCAGCAAGTAATCTAAATAAGTGAATGATGGTATATATGTTGCTTTCTGAAAATAGGTGGCTGTGTAACTTTTAGTGAAAGAGCAAGATAGCACTGAATGTTGAGAACCCCAAGGACTAATATCTGAAAATTTCTTCAAAAGAAATCTATTACTGGGGAAAGTGGCTAAATAGGTTAATTTGTCAAATAAAGTATTCAAGTAACCACCAAAGTATACCACAGGGAAAAGAAAACCTACAAGGAAGGAGAAAACAGGACAAGACACAAATAGTAGAAAATGTCGAGAAACATATGGATGAGATATAAAACCACAAGAAGAACAGGACAAGAAACAAGCAGAACAAAATTTTAAAAGCTGAAAAAACATGAATGGACTGGCAGACTTAAGAAAGGCAAATCAAGCCAGCAGTGGAGAAAGATGAGAACCAATCCAGTTAACCTCAATTGTTAGTCGGCAGATCAGCAACTAGGGGGTCAAGGACAGTGACTAAACTAGCGAGAACCTGATGAAACTATCTGGAAGTTTCAAACAGGGTATCCCTTTCCCAACTACCCACAACTGCTTGTCTGGCCCTCCTTCACATCAGTTAATGTTAGGAGGTTTCTCTAGAGAAGCTAGAACAGTTTTCAGGACTGCAGGCACTTGTGTGTGGGGGAGAGGATGGACAGGATGGCCATAAAAATATAGCGTGCCAGAAATCTCATTCTTTTTCTTCAATACGGGTAAGGGTAGAAAGACCCTTAGCCTCCAGGAAGGAGACGGGAAACCTTTACTTTGGAGACTGACCAAAGGAAGATACTCATGTGGAGTCTCCTTTTGTAAACTCTCATGGAAGCTGAAGCAACTATGATCCAAAGAACTTCATTATGCTCTCCCTGCAATAATGACACTGTTGGGACTTCCCTAGTGGTCCAGTGGTTAAGAATCCACCTTCCAATGCAGGGGACACTGGATCAAACCAGGGTTCAATCCCTGGTTGGGGAACCAAGATCCCACATGCCAAAGAGCAACTAAGCCCTCGCGCCACAACTAGAGAGCCCACGCACAGCAACAAGAAAAGTCAGCGTGCTCAAGCAGAGAAGCCCTCTCATGCTCTGACACCCAGCACAACAAAAAAGGCAATCTTGTCCTTTTACACCTGCGAACAGATTTTTCAAAAGTAAATGTACTGTTTAAGAATGTACATTATGTAATAAACTAAAAGAAATGCAAGGGAATGATTAACACAAAGTTGGGATACTGCCTAATGCGGGAGAGGGGATGGATGCAATTACAGACACACGAGTCTTCCTAGATTCTACTAAATGCTCTATTTCCTAACCTCCTTTGATATTATAAATGTTTTACTTTTTAATCTGGTGGTGGGTATATGAATGCTCATTTTATTATTACTCTTTCAATCATACACTTTTTTGTATTTATTTCACAAATTCAAAAAATCATCCTACCGACTTCCTTGTTCAGATTCCAAGCTCAATGAAGAGCATTCCAGTAACAGTTTGATGCTATTATAGCTTTGCCTCCATTAAAAGAATGGACATCAGACCACTTGGCATGCACATTTTTCTTTTACAATAATAAACGGGTGTGATGATTTTTTAAATAAAATTCATAAAAGAATGCTTAATTGATTTAATGACTATGTCTTTATATATGAGATTAAATTGGTTTCTAAATAAATCCTCTGAGAGTCAGTATATCCTCTGCCAGTAACCAAACCCATTCTCAGATCAGGAACTTTTCGATGCTTCAATTTCATTCCATATTGCAGCTTCAATCTTTGATGTGTCATATTCCCTCATCATATCAAACTCAAGCCATGGCTGACTCCACTTCTGGGCTTCTTTCATTTGCTCTTCGGTTAAACAAAGGTCAAATCTGATCCCTTTAACATTAAATTTTGGACGTTCCCAGCGTTTGGACCAGGGTTTTGGCTTCATTTTTACTTTTAGCTAAGGAAGATATAAGAAAAGGAACAAATTAGGCTGATAATTGCCAAGAAAAGTTATTCTTGAACTTCCAGTTCCAAATGTACATACAGTTTATACCTGATTAATAGGAACTTCTTGCCTAGGCTCTTGTGCTACTGGCTTCATGTTCATATCAAAAGTGCTGTATTCAGGAAGGGCATCTCGCAAGTATAGCAAACTATCGTCCAGCCGTTTCTCTAATTTGACAACTTGGATCTCCTGGACTCGAGGATTATAAAGTTCAAAGCAAATCTCAACACCTAAAAAGAGAAAACATATTCTTACAATCTAAATTCAGATTCCTGCATACACCTCATACTACAATAAAGACTATTTCATGAAGGAATTAGCTCAGGGTTTTTGCATGTAGGAAATGTGATATAAATTTGTAACCTTTAAAATGAAGATTATTGAAAGAAATAAAAATAAATCCACTAGATTAAAAAAATGAGAAAACCTGAGTTAGAATGATAAAGTCTAAAGAAAAATGTCTTCTATAAATATAATGAGCCATTTATCTCTTTGATTTTGGCAGTATTAGTTGGAAGTTTGAATAAATTCTTCACTCATGTTCTTGTTTATTTCCCAATTACTTTAATAAAACTGGATCTTCTACATTTAAAGCAACAGAATTAATGATTCAAAAGAGTAAGTACAATTTTTAAGTTCTAATTTTGATTAAGAAGTCCTCGTAAGATGGCCTAGGTTTGTAAATATTCTGTGCCCTCTATAGGAGGAACAGCTTTGAGTGTTTCCAAGATGCTGATATAAAAGGTTAATATATATAATCTGTATCAGGAACATTTAAAGGGAAGTGTGTATTCTGACCCAAGAGAAATATAGATAGTAAAACACAGGATCAACATTAACATCTAGTGTTAATACCAGGATTTAATCAAGTTTCACTCTACATCTATTCTGTTATAGGCACTGATTTAGGAGCTGTGCCTACAGCAAAATCAAAATAGGTAAAACCCTTCTCTTCTCATAAAGCTTATGTTCTAGTTCAGTTCAGTCACTGCTCAGTCATGTCCGGCTCTTTGTGACCCCATGAACCGCAGCACGCCAGGCCTCCCTATCCATCACCAACTGCCAGAGTCTAGCCAAACCCATGTCCATTGAGTCAGTAGATGATGGCAAACAATAAATAAAAAAACCAGCAAGGTAATTTCATATAGTGAACACAATACAGGGATTATATGGTGACTGAGAAAGGGGCAACTTTATTTATCCTGAACCATGCAGCTTGTGGGATCTTAGTTCCCCACCAGGGATTGACAGCAAAGCATCAAGTACTAACCAGTGGACCACCAGGGAATTCCCAGGAGCAACTTTAAATAGTATCGTCAGGAAAAGTTTCTTTGAAAAGATAGCATTTCAACTGATACTACAAAGGACCAAGAATGCTCCAGGCAGAAAGAACAGCAAATACAAAGGCTCTGGGGTCTTAACAAACCTACCATGTTGGAAAAACCAGAAAAAGGTCCATTTGGCTAAAGTATAGTAACTTGGTGGATCAGGAAGGTAAGCCAAGGCTACTGCACAGCTGCAGGCAGGAGATGATGGTGGCAAGGACAAGAGTGGTAGCAATGGAGGTGGAGACACAGACAAAGCTGGGATAAAGTTTCTGGAGATTATGCCATGAAAACTTGCTGACTGGATGTGTGAAAATAAGTAACTAAAAAAGCTCCTAAGTTTTGGGTTTAAGTAAATGGGTATGGAGTAATACAACTTATGGAAATAGAAAAGAAAAAACAAAAAACAAACCTGTGAAAAGAACACATTATGAAGGAAATGGAGTTCTGTTTTGAACTTGCTTTAACAAGATACCCAAATGGAGATGTCAAACAGGTATGTGAGTATCTGGAATAAGGAAAGGGTCAGTCATCAACGTAAATCTGGGAATTAATACCACATGAATGGTATTTAAAGCCAAGGGACTAGGAAGAATCATCAAAGTAGGAAGTATCAATGTGGAAGGTACAAGCAGGTCACAGTCAAAATGTTAATGGTAGAAAATGGCAAGACAGAGCTAATACTTTTGAGAATTCTGTGTCAAGTGCTTTACATACAACATGAAAATTAACTGACCACAACCCAGGGAGGTAGATCTGATGGACAGAGTACCTGAAAAACTATGGATGGAGGTAGTGACCAAAACTATCCCAAAGAAATAAAAAAGACAAAATGGTTGTCTGACCAGGCTTTACAACTATTTGAGAAAAGAAGAGAAGCAAAAGGCAAAACAGAAAGGGAACTCAGTGCAGAGTTCCACAGAATAGCAAGGAGAGATAAGAAAGCCTTCTTAAGTGAACAACGCAAAGAAATAGACGAAAACAATAGGATGGGAACGACTAGGGTGCCAGGGAAACATTTCATACAAAAACAGGCACAACAAAGGACAGAAATGGCAAGGACCATAAGGGAAGCAGAAGAGATTAAGAAGAGGTGGCAAGGATTCACAGAATAACTGTACAAAAAGATCTTCATGACCCAGATAACCATGATGGTGTGGTCACTCACCTCGAGCCTGACATCCTGGAGTGTGAAGCCAAGTGGGCCTTAGGAAGCATTATGATGAAAAAGCTAGTGGAGGTGATGGAACCCCAGCTGAGCTATTGCAAATCTTAAGAGATGTTGCTGTTAAAGTGCTGCGTTCAATACCCCAGCAAATTTCGAAAACTCAGCAATGGATACAGGACTGGAAAAGGGCAATTTTCATTCCAATTCCAAAGAAAGGCAGTGCCAAAGGATGTTCAAACTACTGTACAACTGTGCTCATTTCACATGCTAGCAAGGTAATGCTCAAAATCCTTCAAGCTAGGCTTCAACAGTACCTGAACCGAGAACCTCCAGATGTACAAGCTGGATTTAGAAAAGGCAGAGGAACCAGAGATTAAATTGCCAACATCCACTGGATCATAGAAAAAAGCAAGAGAATCCCAGGAAAACATCTACTTCTGCTTCACTGACTATGCTAAAGCCTTTGATTGTGTGGATCACAATAAACTGTGGAAAATTCTGAAAGAGATGGGAATACCAGACCACCTGACCTTCCTCCTAAGAAACCTGTATGCAGTTTAAGAAGCAACAGTTAGAACCAGACATAGAACAATGAACTGGTTCCAAATTGGGAAAGGAGTACGTCACAGCTGTATATTGTTATCCTGCTTATTTAACTTATATGCAGAGTACATCATGTAAAATGCCAGGCTGGATGAAACACAAGCTGGAATCAAGACTGCTGGAAGAAATATCAACAACCTCAGATATGCAGATGACACCATCCTCATGACTGAAATCGAAGAGGAACTAAAGAGCCTCTTGAGAATGAAAGAGGAGAGTGAAATAGCTGACTTCAAACTCACCATTTGGGACTTCCCTGGTGGTCCAGGAGGGTTTCCCATGTGGCTCAGTGGTAAATAATCTGCCTGCAATGCAAGAGACCCAGGTTTGATCCCTGGGTCAGGAAGATCCCTTGGATGGGGGCACAGCAACCCACTCCAGTATTCTTGCCTGGAGAATCCCATGGACAGAGGAGCCTAATGGGCTACAGTTCATAGGGTTGCAAAGACATGACTGAAGCTACTCAGCATGCATGCCTGGTGGTCGAGTGGCTAAGACTGAACTCCCAAAGAAGGGGGCCCCAGTTTGATCCCCGGTCAGGGAGCTAGATTCCACATGCCACAACTAAGACCCAGTGCAGCCAAATGAATAAAATAAATTGAAAAAAAAAACAAAAAACAAAAAACACCTCAACATTCAAACAATTAAGATCATGGTGACCAGTCTCATCACTTCATGATAAATAGATGGGGAAAAAATGGAAACAGTGGCAGATTTCATTTTCTTGGGCTCCAAAATCACCGTGGACAGTGACTGCAGTCATGAAGTTAGATGCTTGCTCCTTGGAAGGAAAGCTATGACAAATCTAGAAAGCCTATAAAAAGCAGAGATAGCACTTTGCTGGCAAAGGTCCATATACTAAAAGCTATGGTTTTTCCAGTAGTCATGTACGGATGTGTGAGTTGGACCATAAAGAAGGCTGAGCGCTGAAGAATTGATGCTTTCAGACTGTGGTGCTGGAGAAGACTCTTGAAAGTCCCTTGGACAGCAAGGAGATCAAACCAGTCAATCCTAAAGGAAATCAACCCTGTATATTCATTGGAAGGACTGATGCTGAATCTGAAGCTCCGATATTTTGGCCACCTGATGGGAAGAGCTGACTCACTGAAAAAGACCCTGATGCTGGAAAAGATTGAGGGCAGAAGGGCGTGCCAGAGACAGATGGTTGGATGGCATCACTGACTCATGGACATGAGTTTGAGTAAACTCCCAGAGATAGTGAGGGACAGGGAAGCCTGGCATGCCGCAGTCCATGGGGTCGCAAAGAGGCAGACACGACTTAGCGACTGAACAACAAACTACTGGGAGATAGAAGCTGTTATCGCAATTAAAAAAAAAAACATCTACTGAGGTCTATCACACCTTTGCTCGTGTCTTTCTATGATAAGATTTCTCCAAATACACAACGTGATTAGAGGCACAAGTTTCTGTGATCATTTCTGCTGAGGTCCTACATGCACAGCACCATAGAATAAGGGAGACATAAACCATTTTCATATGTTCAGTTTCTTTCAACATAGTACTTCACTGCTGGGGACCATGAAGCATACAACTTTAAGTATGAAAAGTTTACTGTTCTTACCGGTTTTTTTTGGCCTTTTATTTCTTTAAAAAAAATCTTTTTTAGTTTTATTCATGTTTATTTTATTGAAGTATAGTTGCTGTACAACGTTATGGAAGTTACATGTGTATATAAAGTCATTCACAATTTTTAAAAGTTACACTCCATTTATAGTTACGGTACAGTGTTGCTGTTGTTGCTCAGTTGCTAAGTTGTGTCCGATTCTTTGCGGCCCCAGGCGCTGCAGCATGCCAGGCTTCCCTGTCCTTCACCATTTCCCGGAGTTTGCTCAAACCAGTACAATATCAACCATACTTCCCGTGTTGTACAACATATCTTGTAGCTTATTTTATACACAGTAGTTTGTACTTCTTAAATCTGCCACCCCTATATTGCCCCTCCCGTTTTTCTCCCCACTAGCTACCACTGGTTTGTTCTCTGTATCTGTGAGTTTGCTTCTTTTTTGTTATATTCACTAGCTGTAGTTTTTAGATTTCACATAGAAATGATAACTTGTCCTTCTCTATCTGACTTATTTCACTTAGTGAAATAGGACTTCCCTGATGGTTCAGACAATAAAGAATCTGCCTGCAAGGCAGGAGACCCGGGTTCAATTCCTGGGTTGGGAAGATTCTTTGGAGGAGAAAATGGCAACCCACTTCAGTATTCTGGCCTGGGGAATTCCATGGACAGAGGAGCTTGGAGGGCTGCAGTCCAGGGGGTCACAAAGAGTCAGACAAGACTGAGGGATTAACACTTTCACACTTTCAATATTCTCCAAGTCCATCCATGTTCCTGCCATTTTAATTCATAATTTTTCTAGAATTTTACCACACATTCCCCTATCTTATTGGCATAGCAAAAATAATTTTGCCTTAAAAAAAATTCCTCCAGTTCTTATTAACTGTGGCGACTGTTGTAATATAAAGCAAAATGGGGGCCATTCATTTCAGGAGAAAGTAACGTATAAGGACGTTATTATGTTTATCTTAATGTTTTCAAGGGTTATTTGGTCCAAAAATAAATGTCCCTGCACTGTTTTATAGTCACTTGTCTCATCTTTCGATGTTGCTATGATTTGGAAAGTCCACTTCTAATGGCTGTTGTCTCTGTAACAAAAGAAGCCTTTGGAGGCAACCTCGGTTCTCAAACGTTTTTAGGCCACAGGCTCCATGTCATCCCTCAGAGTTCTCTTTCACTTTCAGGTTCCAGATGTCTTATTCCAGAATGAAGAAAACAGAAAAGACTCCTGAGATAACATTTTCCAGAAAATGAAAATAATGAAATGAAACCTACCTTGTCCTTCAATAGTATTCCTAAGGATAAAAGTAGCTCCAAGTCCTTTTCCCGATCTCTGGATGCAAATCCCCAGAAACTGGCTGGTTTTTCCATTGGCATATGGGTCAGCAGTAGTAACACGAAGAATGCTTCCTACAAATTCAATGGAGAAGTGAACTTTTACATGAGATGCAGAGTCGAACAACAGTATTTCCACATAACTCCAAAACTTCCAAAATATATTAATATAATATTAGAAATAAGTACCTCATATGGGCAAAACCTGTTTGAAAAACAATTTCATGTATCATGAAAACTAACCCTCCTACCACTAATGATAAAAGCATCCAGCTCTTACTGACCAACGTAGAACTCTGGAATGTGGAGTATTTTTCTCCTTTCTAACATATCTTTTCTTTCTATTTGAAATTTCAGAGGATTTGTTCTTCCCCTTGGAGGAATGAATTCAGGACTCAAGAACCTATGAAAAATATAAAGTAAAATAAATTAAAAGCAAACTTAAAGACCATTAAAATAGAAACCATTGTTTTACCAAAAAAAGTAAAAGATTAGGATGCTGACATGTTTTATTCTTTCTTCTCTAAATAAGAAAAGTCCACCTTATTTCTATAATTGTTGTCAATTCTCATGAAAACAGCTAACAATTCCTGAGTACTCACCAAGCATTGTTAAGTTTTATTAAACATGATTTTGGTGTCATCATCCCCTTTTCACAGATGAAGAAAATGAAGCTTGGAGACAGTAAATAACAGATTTATTATTAAATTAGCTATAAATATATCATTAAATGTAGGCATGTCTGTCAAATTCCAAAGTCTATAACCTATAGGCTTCATGTTGAGTTGTACATGTTATAGTAAATTATGTTGGAAAAGATATAAACATATAAATCATCAACTGCAAACTAACTTTAAAAATAATCTCCCTATTCTCAAACTGATTTTAAACTAATTATAAAATATTTAATCTATAGAAGAGTATAAATGACATTACAATGAGCATACCTGTCCCTGTCACCCATCTCAAGAAATAAATTATCAATACAGTTGAAGCTCCAGTGTACCCCTCCCTACCCCCACAGTTAATTTTGTTGTTGTTGTGTGTTAGTTGCTAAATTGTGTGTGATTCTTCAGTGACCCCATGGACTTGTAGCCCACCAGGCTCCTCTGTCCATGGGATTTCCCAGGCAAGAATACTGGAGTAGGTCGCCATTTCCTTCTCCAGGGGATCTTCCCAACCGAGGTATTGAACCCAGATCTTCTGCCATTTCCTTCTCCAAGGGATCTTCCTGACCCAGGGATCAAAACTGTGTCTCCTGCATTGGCAGGTGGATTCTTTACCACTGATTCACCAGGGAAGCTCCACAGTTAATTACTATGGGATAATTAATTTGGTGATGATTATTCCTAAGAATTTCTTCCTTTTCCTCCGTTTCCTACTTTAAAATGCTTCAAACTTACCAAAAAAATGAAATACAATTAACACTCATATATACTTCATGTAATTTCACCAACTACCAACATTTTGCCAGATTTGCTTTATATATAATTTTTTCCTGAACCATTTGAAAATGTCAAATAGTAAGGCATATCGTCCTTCAATACTTTAGAAGGCTTCCACTAAGATAAGAATTTTCTTACATTTATCACAATACCTTTATGACACCTAAGAACTTCACCATTAATTCAATAGTATAATCTAACATAGTTCATATTTAAATATGCCTAATTGGTCCTGGAAAAGGTCTTTTATAGCTCCTGTTGCCCGTTTCAAACTATAATCAAGCTTCACACATTATATCTGGTTTTTATTGTCTTAAACTAGTACTCTTCCCATATCCACAATTTGTAATGATTTTTTTCTTTGAAGAGTCAAAGCCTATCGCATTATAGACCACTGCTGGATTCTGGATTTGTTTATTGTTTCCACATGCCTAGACTGAGGTTAAATATTTTGGTAAAAATATTACTGAGGTGATGATGTGATCTTCTTATTCTATCACATCGGGAGACACATAATGTCAGCTTGTACCACTATTTGGAAAACCAGATTTGATTGCTCTGTGAAAGTCGAGAATTTCCCCTGTACATTTTTTAAACTTTACATATGTATGAATGTATGGGCAATATAAAAAATGCTACAATATTTGTCGATTCTTCTGCAGGTCGCTTTTTCACACATCGTATTTGTGAAGTTCATCCATGTTAACTCTATTTATGTTCCATTGCTGTATAATAGTGCATTACGTGAATGTATTTGCCCATTCACCTCCTGAAGGATATCTAGGCTACTTCTAAATTTTTATTACAAATATTACTTTTGTGTTCATTTTTGTCTCCTTGTACATATTACATGTCTCTCAGTACATATGACTTTCCTTAAATTGTATACTATCTGGGTGGAAAGGTACAACCTCAAATTTACTAAATCTTGTCAAATTATTTATCAAAGTAGTTATTCCCATTTAACTGAATTATATTAAGTGTTGCCATTTAAGAGAAATATTCCTTTTCTACCTTAAAAAAAAGTACAGAGAAATATTTTCTGAGTCTCTCGGTTCCATGAATTCAAGTTTATTTCAACTTACAATCACAGGATATTTAAAACGTTAAACACAAATACACACACAGAGATACTCCAATCGACAATATAGAACTCTTTCATATAGCCTGTGGGTGTTGGTCGCTCAGTCCTGTCTGACTTTTTGCCACCCCCATGGACTGTAGCCCACCATGCTCCTTTGTCCATGGAATTCTCCAGGCAAGAATACTGGAGTGGGTTGCCATTTCCTTCACCAGGGGATCTTCCCAACCGAGGTATTGAACCCGGATCTTCTGCATTGCAGGCAGATGCTTTACCATCTGAGCTACTAGCGGATCCCTTCATATAGCTTAAATCACACCAATTTCCGCCCCCTAATATTTGCTTTTTAATAAAGTTGTTATACAAGTTTAGAGAAACATTTTCTGCAAATCCTAGATCATCTAAATTTACATGTACTCCAAAGTTACCACTGTACACTTAAGTGAACCAGGTTTTTAGAAAATATTTATTTTTAATTAATTGTTTGGCCCTGCTGGGTCTTAATCGCTGTAGGCGGGATATTCCATCTTGCAGCCTGTGGATCTTTAGTTGCCACATGTGGGATCTAGTTCCCAGACCAGGGATCCGAACCAGGCCCTCCACATTGGGCGCACCCAGTCTTAGCCATTGGACCACCAGGGAAGTCCCTTAACCAGGATTTTAAGCACACTGTTTTGAAGAGCAAATTTCAGGCACAAATTAGCGGAAATTTCTACCACGGTATCGCTTTTGCAGGGACACTAAAATACGGTAAGTTGGGAAACTACAACAGGCTGTTTGGGCCAATCCATTTCTACTTAGGGAAGTAAGATCCGTTCCTTAACATTAACAGGTAAAATACGACGTACTTCACAGAAAAACTCTTGGTACAGGCCAAAGAGCTTCCAGTTTGGGGAATCTCTACTTGAAGTTCTGATCTAGTATGACTGCAGAAAGTGCTGGCTTGGGAGAGCCAGGAAGACAAACCTGAGCTCGGTGTGCTTCCCAGATTCATGAATTCTGCACACAAACTCTTATCCTGGGAGTTCCAGATCCTAGAATAAGACCCGCTTCAGACTTCGGAACCAACTATAGGTTTGAGAACGCACAGACCCCAAAACGCAAGAATAGCTTCCAGGTCGGGTGGCCTCACCTGCTTTCCCGGCGTTGGGGGCCGCGCTTGTCCACTATAACTGGTTTCGGCGGTGGCTGGAACACGCCAGGCTCAGAAGGTCCAGTGATCTGCCGCCGGCCCGGCCCCGCCAGGACCCCTGCAGGGGCACACCACAGAGGTCAAGACTGCTTCCCGCAGCCCAGAGCCCCTGAAACCTCGCACTCTCCCCCCAACGCCGGGTCCCACGAGAGGCTCCTCTGAGGTCGCCCGTGACTTCCAGGCTCGCTTCTCCCCTAGCCTGACCCGAAGCTCCTTCTGCCCCCGGCTAGCAAGCTCCGCTGCACTTACGGCTGGCGACAGAGGTTGACACAGGGAGTAGAGCCCTGGCGGATCGAAAGCTCGGGCCCAGACCCTTTGCAGCCTGGCAGCCCCTTGCGATAGAGGTCGCCATGCTTGAGCTCTCTGTTGAGACTACAACTCCCAGTGATCAGTGCGACAAGGAAGCGGCCGCCTACGGCCAGATGGCAGCTTCTACGGGACAAAATAGTCAAGTCTTTCTCTAACCACCAGAGCCCCATGCTGCACAAGGGCCTGACTATCTTAGGGAAAGTGCACTGTATTTCTCTGCAAGAAAATCCAACCAGTCCATGCTAAAGGAAATCAGTCCTGAATATTCATTGGAATTCATTGGAAGGACTGATGTTGAAGCTGAAACTCCAATACTTTGGCCACCTAATGCTAAGAGCTGAAAAGACCCTGAAACTAGGAAAGATTGAAGGCGGAAGGAGAAGGGGACGACAGAGAATGAGATGGTTGGATGGCATCACCGACTCAATGGACATGAGTTTGAGTAAACTCCGGGAGTTGGTGATGAACAGGGAGGTCTGGCGTGCTGAAGTCCATGGGGTCGCAAAGAGTCGGACACGACTGAGCGACTAAATTGAACTGAACTATATTTCTCTAGTTTTCCATAATGTGCCAAGTTATATCCGTCCACCCGGGTGTTCTCTCAGCCTAGAAAGCTTTCCTTCCTCTTGAATCCTCAATTATTTATCTTCAATTTCTCAGGCAAGACTTCAGCTTGTCAAAATTCTCATTATAGATTCTCATTGTTCCATTAGCAACTCTGATGTCATTTACAATTTTAATTATTAATTTAATTTTTAATTACTTGTGTATTTATTGGATTAGATTCTAACTCCACCCTTATACTGCAGGCTCCTGAGGGTGTGAAGGTTGTCTTTTTCTCACCATTTTCTCTCAGCATCTAGCTGGTCCTCACTCTTTGTTGAATGCAAAGAAAAGAAAATAGTTGTTGACAGAAGGAGTGGCACAAGTCTGAGACTACAGAGAGCATTACTTCCCTAAGGAGCTAAACTTGAGTTTGGACTGGACAATTGTAGATAGTCATAATATTACCCTGAAAACTGGGTGCACCTTGAGGCAGGAGGTAGATGGTTCCCCCCAGGGTAAAGCGGTTAGAGATTCACTCCCCTTAGACTGAAACTCTAAGAGTAGCAGGACAATCATGGACGGAAGAGCCTGGTAGGCTGCAATCCATGGGGTTGCTAGGGGTCGGGCATGACTGAGCGACTTCACTTTCACCTTTCACTTTCATGCATTGGAGAAGGAAATGGCAACCCACTCCAGTGTTCTTGCCTGGAGAATCCCAGGGACGGGGGAGCCTGGTGGGCTGCCGTCTATGGGGTTGCACAGAGTCGGACACAACTGAAGCGACTTAGCAACAGCAGCAGCGGCAAGGGAGAAGAGGAGAAGGAAATGGCAACCCACTCCAGTATTCTTGCCTAGAGAATCCCGTGGACAGAGGAGCCTGGTGGGCTACTGTCCATAGGGTCGCACAGACAGTCGGGACACGATGGAAGCGACTTAGCATGCATGCATGCATTGGAGAAGGAAATGGCAACCCACTCCAATATTTTTGTCTGGAGAATCCCAGGGATAGAGGAGCCTGGTGGGCTGCCATCTATGGGGTCGCACAGAGTTGGACCAGCCTAAAGTGATTTAGCAGCAGTAGCAAGGGAGAAGTCTGGGCCCTGCCTGGATCACATATTTCTCATTCTCAGCCAGTAGAGAATTCTCTTTTACAACCACACATGCACAGAAAAGGCTCCTTGGAGGCCACAAGGG
The DNA here is from genome assembly GCF_029407905.1 of Bubalus kerabau. Lineage (NCBI taxonomy): Eukaryota > Metazoa > Chordata > Mammalia > Artiodactyla > Bovidae > Bubalus > Bubalus kerabau. Next base: position 46,852,029 of record NC_073634.1, read on the forward strand.
TGTTAAGTCAAGGGATGTTCCCTACTGAGATGCATTTTTAGTAAAATTCATCTTTGCTAAAAGATGCATGCATACTCATGGGACGATCCTGAGACATACCAAATATGAACTGTGAACCAGGCAAATCAAAATGATCGGCCAAAGGAAACCCAGAAGAAATACCCCATAAAAGTAATTCAAACTGCCAGAGGGCGCAACCCAGACACTTTCCCTCTGAATGTGTCCTTGTGCCTATACACACGTACTGAACTCTTTTCTCCTAAATAAATAGTTTACTTGCTTCACTACTTTCCTTTTATGCAAAGCTGAAGGGCCAGGGCCCTTGTCACTGACCACTGGTCTAGTGGCTAGGATCTGGTGCTTTCACTGCCACAACCCAGCCTGAATCTCTGGCTGGGAACCCAAGCCCTGCTCCAAGCCATTGTGGGTGAGGCCACCCGAGATCATATCTGGTGTTGAGACCTGGGAATTCAGAAAGTCAAGGTAAATTGCTGGCCTCGCCCAGCTGTGGCTTGAGGCCCCTGACTTTTGCTCCTGCCTTCTTTCTCTCACTCTCCCCTTTGCTTTCAAGACCCGCAGGGCATAATCTCTGTCAGTTCACAGCATTATGGCTCCCCCAGCAATAGGGGGTGGCCGGGGAATTCCCCAGGCAGTGCAGATTCAAGTAATGCTTGGATGACACAGCTGACGCTGTCCTCTGGGACATGGTAGAAACGTGATCTCTGACTGTGCAGGAATCCGAGGGCTCTCTGACTCTCACTTCCTCTTGCTCTCTCACTTTCACTCTTCCTCTCTCACTCGCACAACAAGGTCTCTTTCTCACTTCTTATCTCCGCACCCTTCTACAGAATGATTTCCTAGATATCATTCCTAAACTGCATCCTCACCACTGTCACACTTGATGCCATGACGGACAAAATTGTCAGACGAGTCTCAATTCTACCTTAGCTGCGAGGAAGACAGGGCAAAGGATTTTGTGTTCTTCTGCTGTCTGGTCTCTCACCTCACTCTATGTCCAGAAATCTACTATGAGAATTCTCGGCCTCCCAGCCCTCAAGCCTTGAACCATGTGCCATCTTCCATAGCACCCAACTCTAATTTCTCCAAGGGGTCCTCTTTGCATCTATTGGACCCCTTCACTCCAGGCCTTGGCAGCCTCCACACTGTTACAGATAGCCTATTGGACCAGCTGCTACCCAGAAGCCCAAATTATAAACTTTGTAGATGTTCAGTCTTGAGGAATACACCCCAGCATAGGAAGACCTATCATAGAACATAAGCTCTATAGACAAGGGATCCCTCCTAAGAAAAGTCCTGACAACCTGTCTACACTAGAAAGCCCTTCTCTGGCTGTAGTGGGTTGGGCGCCCTGCACAAGGTATCACAGGGACCAGAGACGTCTGGTCAGAAATCGATGGAAGAGTAGAGGATTCCTGAAATCCCATCAGGTTTGAAGGGAATTTGGGGGACGCCCTGAACCCCTTCAGGTTAAAGTCTTCGGTAAATGTATCTGGGACACTACATTCCATTCGAAGAGTGCTGTCTTGTTCTCTGTTTCAGGTTACTCAACATGGGAGGATCCCTCTACAAGCCAGAAGAAACACTTCTGGAGTGTATCCCTAAGAACTGATAGTTCTTTAAAATTGAAGGGTTAAAAAAGGAGAAACTTAAGTTCTACTGTAGCAGTGCCTGGCCTTTTTGTAAGTTGGGGAATGGAGAAAAATGGTCTGAAAACGGGTCTCTAAATTATAATGCTGCTGCTAAGTCACTTCAGTTGTTTCCGACTCTGTGCGACCCCATAGATGGCAGCCCACCAGGCTCCCCACCATTATGCAATTAGATCTTTATTGCCACAGAATGGAAAAAGTGGAGTGAGATTCTCTACGTTCAGGTTTCCATGGTCCTTTCATGGTCCAAAATCCCGCCCTGTATGGCTTTCGTAATGTAAAACCTGGAGAACCAACCAGAATATTTTCCCGACATTTTGGTTGATCCCCTTCTAAGCTCTTCCAGGGTCGGGGGGGAGGGGGAACTGAGCTTTTCCTGCTCCAAACCTAGTTCTTCCTGCTCCTGAAAGTATTCCCACCTAAATAGTCCACCCTTATATTAGGAGAGCTTCCCTAATATCAGATGGTAAAGAATCTACCTGCAATGCAGGAGACCCGGGTTTGATCCCTCCAGAAAGATCCCCTGGAGAAGGGAATGGCTACCCACTCCAGTATTCTGTGTAGGGTAAGGGAGTTAGAGAAGGCGCGGTTCGGAAAAAGAACCAGACCAGCCCTTTACTGAAACAGATCACCTTTAATGAGGCAAGAAGGGGCAGCAGTCAGATTAGTGAGCTGCTGCACTAACCCAACAAAAGAGTAAGTATATATAGGCATATATGTGGAAATGGACTGTCTTAAGGGGACCTGTTCTTCTCCAAGGTTGTTTGGAGTAGTTATCTCTTAAACGGCTGGGGCAAGGAATTCTGGAGATTGGCCAGAGGCTGGACCGGCTGGGAGTTGGGCATAATCAATCTTAATGTCCATTTTTTTTTTCCTTTGAGTGAGAGAGTTCTTTGTTTTGCATAGAATGGTGGGGAGGACCTGGAGGGGAGTTTTAACACCAGGCTATTTTGAGCCATGTAACTTTCCTTCACTCTCCAGTATTCTTGCCTGGAGAATCCCATGGACAGAGGAGCCTGATGGGCTACAGTCCACGGGGTCACAAAGAGTCGGGCACGACTAGAGAGACTTAGCATGCAGCCAGCAGGAGTAAAGAATTATTTCTAATCGTATAATAATGTCGATTAGTTTGCTGTCACAGAGGTAATACATACTTGAAGGAACTGTGATTTGATTTTCCCCTGCTTACAGTGAATATGTTGTTTTTGTCTCAACAGTGGTAGAAGATATGGGACTCCTGAGACAACAGACTTTATTACTCATGGCGCAAGAAGGAGGTTGAGCTTTAGCATGATCGCAAGGGTTTCCTTTGCCCCTAAACTCCACACAGGAGTCACAATGAACACGGATGGATGGGGCACGTGCAATGGGTTTGCTTTACAGCTGAGGAACACTGAACTTAGTAAATCCTTTGCTTTTATAGCAACAGTAAACAAGCCTGTGTCCTGGTGAGACATGCTTTTATCCCTTGAGGTTGCTCATGTAAACTCAGTCTTGAGAAATGGTCTGAATGGCATACCCAATGAGACACATAGGAACTCAAGAGACCCACAGAAAATTCTCTTCAAACAATACTTACTGTGTGTGTGTGTGTGTTTGTGCAGTCTCTTCAGTCGTGTCTGACCCTTTGTCACCCTGTGGACTGTAGCCCACCAGGCTCCTCTGTCCATGGAATCCCCCAGGCAAGAATACTGGAGTGGGTTGCCATGCCTCCTCCAGGGGATCTTCCTGACCCAGGGACGGACCTGCATCTCCTGCATTGCAGGTGGATTCTTTACCGCTGAGCCACTGGGGAAACCCCAATATTTACTTACATTTCCTTATGTGGGGAAAAAAAAAAACAAGGAAAATCTACCCTTTATTTATATATCCCAGCAACTTCATTGTTAATTTAGTTCTACAAACTAGATCTGTCTAAAATTGAGAAAGGTGTATGGGCAGCCACTGGAACCACATTTAAAGTTTGGGTGATAATTTTTTTTTTTTTTTTTTGCATTTCTTTTCCATTGGGGATGGTCTTGATCCCTGTCTCCTGTACAATGTCATGAACCTCCGTCCATAATTCATCAGGCACTCTATCTATCAGATCTAGTCCCTTAAATCTATTTCTCACTTCCACTGTATAATCATAAGGGATTTGATTTAGGTCATACCTGAATGGTCTAGTGGTTTTCCCTACTTTCTTCAATTTAAGTCTGAATTTGGCAATACGGAGTTCATGATCTGAGCCACAGTCAGCTCCTGGTCTTGTTTTTGTTGACTGTATAGAGCTTCTCCATCTTTGGCTGCAAAGAATATAATCAATCTGATTTTGGTGTTGACCATCTGGTGATGTCCATGTGTAGAGTCTTCTCTTGCTTGCTCTTTGGAAGAAGAGTTATGACCAACCTAGATAGCATGTTGAAAAGCAGAGACATTACTTTGCCAACAAAGGTCCATCTAGTCAAGGCTCTGGTTTTTCCAGTGGTCATGTATGGATGTGAGAGTTGGACTGTGAAGAAAGCTGAGCACCGAAGAATTGATGCCTTTGAACTGTGGTGTTGGAGAAGACTCTTGAGAGTCCCTTGGACTGCAAGGAGATCCAACCAGTCCATTCTGAAGAAATCAGCCCTGGGATTTCTTTGGAGGGAATGATGCTAAAGCTGAAACTCCAGTACTTTGGCCACCTCATGCGAAGAGTTGACTCATTGGAAAAGACCCTGATGCTGGGAGGGATTGGGGGCAGGAGGAGAAGGGGACGACAGAGGATGAGATGGCTGGATGGCATTACTGACTCGATGGACATGAGTCTGAGTGAACTCCAGGAGTTGGTGATGGACAGGGAGGCCTGGTGTGCTGCGATTCATGGGGTCACAAAGAGTCGGACACGACTGAGCGACTGAACTGAACTGATAATATTTTTGAAACTCACAAAAATACTCCTGTTAGTGACAGCTAAAGCATCTTACACATTGTCAACCTCATGATTTGAGATTGCAATTACTCTCTCAGGTGGGGTCACCCAGGGGCCTCCATTTCCCAAATTCTCAAGGATAGTCCTTCAGGTTTCCCAGTGATGGAGTGAATGTCTTCTGTCTTTGAACATGGTGAGAGTTTCCTCACAGAGCCTGTCCACTTCTAAGCCCTTGCCTCTTCCTCAGTACACTGTCGAACAAGAACAAGTCACAAAAAAAAGCTTGGAATAGGACAGATATCCACAGCAGAGCATCCAGACTAAGGCCATAGGCAGCCTTGGCTGCGGAAACATGTAACACAGTGGTCTGTATATGTTAGTGGGATGTTTCCCACTGTTTGTGCTTAGTCACTCAGTCGTGTCTGACTCTTTCTCACCCCAAAGACTGTAGCCTGCCAGGCTCCTGTGTCCATGCAGATTGTCCAGGCAAGAATACTGGAGTGGGTTGCCATGCCCTTCTCCAGAGGATCTTCCCAACCCATGGGTCAAACCCAGGTATCCCACATTGCAGGTGGATTCTTTACCTTCTGAGTCACCAGGGAAGCCCAAACATTTAAGTGAAAGTGAAAGTGTTAGTCGCTCAGCTGTGTCTGACTCTTTGCCACTCCACAGACTATAGCCCGCCCGGCTCCTCTGTCCATAGAATTCTCCAGGTAAGAGTACTGGAGTAGGTTGCCATTCCCTTCTCCAGAGGATCTTCCCAACCCAGGGATCAAACCCAGGTCTCCTGCACTGCAGGCAGATTCTTTACCATCTGAGCCACCAAGGAATGCTACTAATACTTATTGGTATGTAGGCCATGAGTGGTTCCCAAACCTCCTGTTCCCTCTCAGTCTTTTGTATTGTATTTTTCTCTGTACTTGTTCCCTGGATTGCTGGGTATTCCCATACAATCTCTCACAGGGATCTCAAATTCAACATGCTCCGAATTGACTTAATCATTCTCTACCTATCCAGATCTGCTCTTGCACGTGTAGTGCTGTCTTGATGGATGAAATACTGAACCACCCCACTGCCCAAACTACAACCTTGGGAATCCTGGTTGACACTTCCATCTAGCTTACCCTGGATCATCCATCCAAGACCAACTCTTGTTGATTTTACTGCATAAATATTCCTTATGCCTGTTCTCCTCCTGAATTCTTTGTCATTTGTCTGACTCAGTGCTTCATTATTTCCTCAGTAGACTTGCAACAACTTCCTTAGTAATCTCTCTTCCAGGATTTCTCAGGGGAGGTGCTATTGGCATTTTGGGAAATATAGGTGTTCATTTGTGCAAGATGGTTCCAGCATCTAATGGTTGCATGCATGAAATGTCAGTAGTGCCATCTAATTGTAAGAACCAATCTCTCCTCCCACAAGTGGTGATAGAAAGGAGTTAATGCTGATCAGAGACCCAAGAATACCAAGGGCAAAATAGAGCCACAGGAACCATCAAGGCTGATCTGAGCCAAATCTAAAGGTGGGAACCTGTACCCTTGATGGGGATCCTAGGGTAGGAATGCAGTGCCCCTAGGGGCTTTAGATGTAGCAGACACTGCATCTCTCCCCCATGCTTCATCCTTCTTTGTCTTTGCCTTTCAGATTTTCTTCTTCTTACTCTACACATTATCCTCAGAGATTGTTTTTGCTTGCAAGATCCAAGTGTCATGGAAATGCCAATTTCTACCAGACACACAACTCTTGCCAAGATACCTCTTTTGACCTTGAAATTTTGTATATATTGACATTTAGTATATATAAAAAAGTGGCTATTCAAATCAGTTCAGAAAGGTAAATGAGCCAACAAATTGTTTCCATACATACAGAAGGAAATTGAGATAGATCCTTAGCCAATTATAGAAGTATGTTCCTTAAGGTTAAAGAAATTAATATAAAAATTATGAAATTATAGAATAAACTTAAAGGTATATGTGTTTGAAGATTCCAGTTTGATGGTGACATAGGAAGATCCTGAATTCACCTCTTCCCACAGACACACTGAGTCTATAGCTAATGTGGAACAATTTCCTCTGGGAAAAACCTAAAGCTTGGTTAAGTGACAAGTACACACTGGCAAACGAGAAGAAAACCACAGAAGCGAGTGGGAGAGGCTGGCATACAGTCTGATTATACACCCCATCCCCAGTTTATAACTCATAATCAAGAGGGAATTCAAAACCTGGAGCTTCTCCCTGAAGACTGAAGGGTTTGAACCCTATATTGGGCACCCCACCTTTTAAGACCTGCACCAGAGAGATAAGCCCCCAAAACATCTAGCTTTGAAAACTAAAGTCTGAGCTCTTTGACCCATCTCACCCCTTTCTCTCACCCACCCACCCAGCTACAGTTGGACTCAGTAAATACACATCTTATCTATCCCAAGGAAAAGTCACACATATGCACACACAAGAATCTTCATTGCAGAAATGCTTCTTATAGCAAAGAGTGGAAAGAAACTTGATGGTTAAGTATAGTGTGATATATCAATGGCTAAATATACAGTAGTTTGTTCTATCTTAAGACATTACAAAATAGATTATAAACTTACTTACATATGTATAGATGTGGACATTCAATGAGGAAAATGTAGGTTCAAAAGTAAAGCAATACTGGGAATTCCTGGTGGTCCCATGTCTTGGACTCTGTACTTTCACCGCTGAGGGCCCAGATTCAATCCCTGGTCAGGGTACTAAGATCTCTTAAAAAAAAAAAAAAAAGAAAGAAAGAAAAAGCAAAATAGTAGTGGGGAGATCTTAGTTCCCTGAATCTGGGCCCTCAGCAGTGAAAGTGCAGAGTCCAAGCCACTGAACCACCAAGGAATTCTCAATATATATATAAATAAGCAGAGCTAAAAGAACTACTTGCCTTATAAAGGAAAGGAAATATTTGCTAACGTTTGGCAAAGGGTGAGTGGTCATGAAGGAGTTAAACATTTAACTTTTTTTGAAAGTGTGGAATCCTAACCACTGAACTGCAAGGGGATTCCCACTTTTAACTTTTTGAGAGTTTTGTTACTTAAAGTTTTGTTACAATGCACACCCTCAATATTAATATAAAAAATGAAAATAATAGAATATATAAGATATTAACCCTTCCCTTTCTTCTTCAGGAAAGGAAGCAAACCATGAGAATGAAGAACAAAACATAAGTAATTACATCAGAAAGGAACCCTTCACCTAGCATTCTTTCCCTTTTATCCTTCCCAAAGGCAGAGAAGAGATGCTGCTGCTGCTAGGTTGCTTCAGTCGTGTCCGACTCTGTGCAACCCCATAGATGGCAGCCCACCAGGCTCCGCCGTCCCTGGGATTCTTCAGGCAAGAACACTGGAGTGGGTTGCCATTTCCTTCTCCAATGCATAGAAAAACAATCAACTGCAAACACAAGGCCCACCAAGTGGTTCTACCGGCCAGTTTCATACTCAGAAGAAAGGACTACAACTCATCATGGTTTTTGAAGCCTGACACTATTTTGAAAGGGCTTCCCTGGTGGCTTAGAGGTTAAAGCATCTGCCTGCAAGGCGGGAGACCCAGGTTCAATCCCTGGGTCAGGAAGATCCCCTGGAGAAGGAAATAGCAACCCACTCCAGTGTTCTTGCCTGGAGAATCCCATGGACGGAGGAGCCTGGTAGGTTACAGTCCACGGGGTCGCAAGTGTAGTCTCAAGCCTCTGCCCTTTACCTTTGTTAAAACTAGGAAGTTTATTCCTGTTTCATTGATGGAGAGATTTCTCCCACTCTCCACCCAACAAACAGTCCTTCAGAAGAATATATTTCCTTCTTTAAAAAAATTTTTTTAATTTATGTATTTATTTTTAGAAGAATGTATTTCTTATAATTACAAGTTTAACAAAGCACTTTGGAATCCATTAAGTAATATTTCTTAGAGAAAGCTTAAGCCACAAACCTCCTAATTAGTACCACCCCACTAATGGCAACCCACTCCAGTATTCTTGCCTGGAAAATCTCATGGATGGAGGAGGCTGGCAGGCTACAGTCCATGGGGTCGCAAAGAGTCGGACACAACTGAGCAACTTCGCTTCTTCTTTACTTCACTTCACTATCCAATCAGAAGCCATTATCATCCAACTGATAACAGGCCCCTAATTCTGTAGGTACTCTAACATACAAGAACTAGCTCCCCAGTTGGTGGGGCTCTTCTCTGTGATTATGATACTAGCAAATTGATGCTACCTCAACTGGAATAAACTGCATATGACTTAAGTATAGATTTGAGGTTATTTTAAATTCTGCTTTGTGTCAGGGGTTAAGTGTCAATGGAGATTTTTAATGCTCAAAACAGTAATAATTATGTTGTATCATTGTGCTTCTTAGATATCTAAGTGAAGTTGGTGAGTTGGTAGTTTGAGTGTTAAGCACAATAAAATGATCTGAGCTAGAGATAGGGTCTTTGTATGGCTGTTAGTATAACTGATGCCATCCTGGGCCCATAGAGTTCCTCCAGTTCTTTCACTGACCCTACTCAGGACTCTACTATGTGGCAGATTACTTGTCTGTTATCAAGGACTTTGTAGTTAATACATATTGTTTAACAGTCAGGTGACTGAGCATAGCACACACTGCACAGGACCAGGTGACCTCTATGTTCTGTTAGTACCCAAACAATAGTGAAGACCTTTGCTGACATAATCCTGGCACCCATGAGACTAGTTACTGATTCATAAGTCTTGACATAGGAATGCATATCTTATTTCCAAGCATGTACTCCTATTCCCTAGGTTAACTATAAAACAGTCACAATGGCTTCTAATTGGTGTGGAATGCATTCGCAAATGCTCTCCTATTATCCCACCCTGATCCCACCCTGTGAGTATGTTACCCTATAATAAACTGATTCATTGGTTATACGGAGCTGCCTTCCTCATTTTTCAATCTCAAGAAGCCCTCTCACTTTGGTGGGCACTTTTTGTTCCTTCCGTCCTCCAACCGCCCTCTTCTGAGAAAATAAAACACAAGATTAAAATAATATTTTGAGATATTGATGTTTTTCTTTTCTGTGTATTTTCCTTTATTTGTTTATTTATTTTCAGAACTTTCCCCTAGCCATCTCCATCCCAGAAGTTGGTCCGGTTTAATTTTCTCAGGGAAGGAGAGCAATAGCAGAAAACACCCTGATAGTCTCTGGCTAAAACTCAAACTCACTAAGAAGATTAAGTGAGATGCCTCTGAGGGTAAACACCATAATAGAGGGAGTGCCTTTTAGTCTAAAATCATGATTAAAAGTTCCTTTGGGTGGGGTGAGGCTTGGAGGAAGATGGGAGTCTGAAGAGTTAGGAAGGTTCCAGAAGGGAATGGTCATAGCCTCCTAGTGTTGGTCCCCAAGTCCAAGACCCAGAGCATTAGGTAGGTCCTGAAGAGGGTCTGCTGATGATGCTATCTGGGCAGAGTTCTTGAGTGAGTGGGGAAAGGAAAGGGCAGTAAGACTCCAGAGAGATCTTAGGGACCCAAGTCCAGTGAATAGGCCATGGTGTCACAGAGATGGCACAGAGGAGGCAGAGAGATGTGAGGTGGGGCAGGGATGAACTAAAACATATTGGGATTAATTTCCACTCTTCCTATGGAACAATGGCTTTGCTGGTGGTGGTGGGGCTCCAAATAGAAATTGAAGTAAATCTAGATGAAGTTATATTTCTTTTATATGAATCTGAGAGTCCTCCCTGAAACACAGATAACATCTTGTTTTTATCAATACTACACAGTGTTGCAGAAATAAATACTACACAGTAATACAGAAGAAATGAAGGGGAGGAGGAGAGAAAATCTTGAGACACCAATGAGGGAGAACAGTCTTAATGACCAAATTGATGTGCAGGGGAGGCAGGACCGGGGCGGGGGGGAAGAAGGAAATGGCATCTTCTATGAACCCCAGGTTTCTTGCTTGGGGCCTCGGTGGTAAAAGTTGGGGTCATTTACTAGGGCTTGGAACACATGAACAAGAGAGGCTATGTGAGCCTGGGAGACTGAGTGAAGGCACCTAATTCTCTCTCCTACTCATCTTTATAAAGTGGGGACAATGCTGCACACCACTGGGCCCTGCCGATTTCACAAAGATCCGTTAGAATGCTGGGGGCTATAATCAATAACTGAGGACAGGCTAACAGGTGAGAAGAACAACAGTTGATGGAGAATATTAGACATGAAGGAAATCTTTAAAAATGAAATTTTAAAAATTCTCTCTAAAAGTGAATAGATCAGAGCCAGAGACATTACTTCCATTTGACACTATTGCTTCATATCCACATCATGGCTCACCTTCATTAGATCTCCATCGCCTGTAAAATGAGGATCATAGTGTGGTTCCAAGACAAGAAAGGGGCAGGGCACAACATTTAAAAGAATGACATTGTCCAAGGACAAGACATAAACTGATTAGAACCAACTAAGTCCAAGATGGTGTACAAGTGGACTTCCACTAGACCTGGAGACTCCGTGTATGCTCACTGTAACACATCAGCAAGCTAAATGACACATCCACAGGTGTCATGACAGTTCTAAGACTGAACAGAAGGTCAAAAAAGGGATGGTGGCCCAATTTCTGGAAATCCCCAACCCTTTCTCAAAATAGCTAGAATATTCTTCCCACTCATTAGCCTATGAAATTACTCACCCTTGTAAAAACTAACAATTCCATACCCTGTTGCCTCTCTCGCCTTCCAAAATGGTCTACATTCTGTCTCTGGAGTGTGTTTCCTCCCTGAATAAACCTTCTTTCACTTTACTATGGCGTGCTCTTGAATTTTTTCCTGTGTGCAGCCAAGAACCCACACTTGGTGGCTGTCCCAGGGACTCTGTCCCTGGGATGTGACCATTTTCTCATACCCCATTCTCTTTCCTACAGCAGTCCCATTTCTAAGTAGGGGCAGTCATGAGGAGGGAGGCAAGGGGACGTCAGATGATGGTTACTACTGATTGATCTGTCCTCAGAAGCATGGCAGCAGCATGCAGGATCACTATGGAACCAGATCAGTGCCCAGAGAGGACTGGATACTGCAGAAGGACAGAGGCAGGAGAGACATGAGACGTGGGTGAGGGGTTGGTGCCTTGCAGATGGTTGGGGGATAGTTGTGGGGGAGGGAGTTCAGAGATCATCTATAACCTAGGAAAATCAGGGTGGTTCAGGTCTGAGACTGCCACATCAGCCCCCTCCCTGGGCCCTGGAGAGCATTATCAGACTTAGGGTAGCCCCAGGATGGCCGTATTCTTTGAGAGATGGGCACAGGACTCACAAGGCAGGCCCTCACCACAGGGTCCTCAGCATAGACAGGAAAAGAGAAAGAGAGGAGATAATTGGCTTCAGTGATCTCTGAGCTAAAGGGCACCCAGTCTGGCCCTGGACTATTTCTTCTTCTGGCTAAATGTCACAGTGGAGTCACTAGACTTTTCTCCAAAGTAACTGGCAGGCCTTTGAGGGTAAGAGCTCTTATTCTTCCACCTCCTCTGTATTCCAAAGCCCCTGCAAGACATGGCAAGGAAACAGTGCTGGGTAAAGATTCAGGTCTCACTCAAATAGTTAGAAAGGCTAGTTTTCATAATAATAAAAATTCAGGACAGAGGGGCTGTCACAGAAAGTAGAGAAAAGGTGGTGGGCTTCACAGGCAGCTCAGACGGTAAAGAATCTGCCTGCAATGCAGGAGACCTGGGTTCAATCCCTGGGTTGGAAAGATCTCCTGGAGAAGGAAATGGCAACCTGCTCCAGCATTCTTGCCTGGGAAATCCCACAGATAGAGGAGCCTGGTGAGCTACGAGTCCATGGGTTCACAGAGTCAGACACAAGTGACTAACACTTTTTTCATATAAAGCATGGCCTTGAAGACAGGGGCTGGTCTTAATCATCTTTTTGTGGACCATCCTGAGACATTGATGCACCTTAGTAATGATTCATGAAAGGGAAACTGCTATCAAAAATGATATTTAGAGGAGGTCATGATAGCAGGGCAATAGGACATAGAGTTCATCTCTTTAGACAATGCACCAAGAATAAATCTACAAATGGGATAATTCTCACAAAGCACCAGCTGAACACTAGCAGAGGAACTGAGAGGCCTCAAAGGACAGGAAAGACCCCCAAGTGACTGGGTAGGATGCAAGAAAGAAGGGGAAAAGAAGAGAGGAAGCAGGGTGAGGCTGGTTCCCAGGGGTGGGGGGATCTGAGGAGAGGTTCCCACATCTTGGGAACTCCTGTCCACCAGCAGGGAGATCAACTGGGACAGAAGGAGAACTTAGGGGGCTATCAGAGGAGAGTTGAGTAAGCGATCTGTGGCACGCAAGACAGAGTCAGACTCACAGTCTCTGTCACAGCCCTGTGCACTCCACCCTGAGACGTGTGTCTGCCAGTATGAATGGGGATTGGGTGCTGGAACCTGGGGTTTGGAGAGCAAACCTGGGAAGGGCTGTGAGGAGACAGCCTGAGGAAGTGGGAGTGAGGAAGTTTGCAACTAGGAATGTTTCTGGAGAAAACTTGGATTGCCGTAGAAGCAAAAAGTGAAGTGTTAGTAATTCAGTCATGTCTGACTCTTTGCGTCCCCATGGACTGTAGCCTGCCAGGCTCCTTTGTCCATAGAATTCTCCAGGCCTTTATCAGGACGTCACAGGTCCATGGCCTGGGCCAGCATTTCAATGTCCCATGACCAGAAGTGAATAGGTTCTGGGAGAACAGATCACATCAACCAAGTTCTCAAGAAAATACATCAACTAACACTCTTATTAATTGACAACTGCAGAGCCACTTGGCACAAGATCTAGATCAGATTATCTTCTAAATAAGTTGACCTGAGGATTATCTTGTCTACGGTAGAATTATGACTGTGTGTGCTGTGTGCTATTGCTCAGTTGTATCCGATTCTTTGCAACCCCATGGACTGTAGCCTGCCAGGCTCCTCTGTCCATAGAATTCTCCAGGCAAGAATACTGGTGTGGGTGGCCAGTACCACTGTTAAGAGATGCATGAGGGGCAGGGTCGCCATTGCAGCCTCTCTCCCCACATGGTAGCCCTGCCTCACGGGCACTGGCAGGGTCCCCTCCCAGGTCTGGCTCTCTCAGGCCCACAATCTCTGGCTCCCTCACATGACTTGTTGTCACTGGGGCCAGCCCTCTCATGCCTGTGGCTCCTGGCTTCCCTGTATACCTCAAAACACCAGGGCCAGCTCTTTTGCACCAATGACTGGGCACTAGGAAAGACCCCTTCTGGGGCTGATTTTCTCTCACCCATAGCTGCTGACCTCCCTACATGCCTTGTCAGCACTAGGGCCAGCTCTCTTGTGTCCATGGTCAAGCACTGGGAAGGACCCCATTGGGGCTGATCTTCTTGCACCTGGGGCCACCAGCTCCCATATGTGCCTGTCATTGCCTGGGCTCTCATGACCCCATCCACAGAACCACCTCCACACTCCCTCATTGAATGGGTGGACTTGTGTGCTCCAGGGAGACCACAGAAGCAGACCTGCTGTGGTTGGTCCACACACAGAGGTGGGGCTAAAACCACTGAACTCGAGGCAGCCATGCAACTAAAGAAGGAAAGCTCAAATCTCTCTTTGCAACTGCATAAATAGTGAATTTACAGTCTTGTGACTGACTTTGTAAGCTCAGTACCTATAGATCATCTATATGGACAAGTGCTCCTATAGCCAAGATGAGTCTGGCTTTAGTAGCTGTATACTTTGTAGGTATATACACATGGGGGGTTGGACCCAGGTAGAATCTAAGCTGCCTCAGTAGCACCCACAGTGGGTCTAAATCCATTATTACTGCAATCCCGAGACCTGAATCCAGTGAATCTATGCTGGAGGCCTGGTGAAAACAATGTCTGAGACACTAGGGCCAGTGCTGTCATACCCACAGTTAAGTTGGTGCCAAGAGCAGTGCCAACAACAGTGTAACCTGAGAGCTCACACAGAGGGTGAAAGGTGACACAATAGAACACACCACATGTGAACAATTCCAGAGGAGGAATACTCAGTCACTTCCATCCCAGTGAGAGTGCTCCAATACCACCTATCTTGCATTATGGATCAGAAACACAGTGAAGAAACAGACCTGGGGGCCTCTACTCCAACAAATAGGGAGCAGACTCCACCTCTGACAAGACAGTGCCAAACACAGGGCAAAAGGGAGGCCCTGCTCAATATGTAGGGCAGCCTCTGGTTATGACACTGGGCAAATCCCCTATCAAGAGGATAATGGCACAGCCTCTGGACCAATGTCATCCACCAGTGGGCAGACACCAGAAGCAAGAGGAACTACAATCCTGCAACCTGTAGAAAGCTGACCACAAACATAGTAAGCTAGACAAAATGAAATAAAGAAATATATTGCAGATGAAGGAGCAAGAAAAAAACCTATAAGAGCACCTAAATGAAGAGGAGAAGATACACAATCTATCTAGAAAAGAATTCAGAGTAGTGATAGTGAAGATGATCCAGAATTTTGGAAAAAGAATGGAGGCACAGAATGAGAAGATACAAGAAATGTTTAACAAAGACCTAGAAGAAAAGCAATTATCCTCCAACTAAAAATAAAATTTTAAAAAGGCCTAGGAGAACTGAAGAACTAAAGAACAAACACATATAATAACTGAAATGAAAAATAAACTAAAAGGAATCAATAGCAGAATAACTGAGGCAGAAGAAAGAATAAATGAGCTAGAAGACAGAATGGTGGAAATTACTACCATGGAACAGAATAAGAAAAAAGAATGTATACCTGTGGCAGATTCATTTAGATATTTGGCAAAACTAATACAATTTTGTAAAGTTTAAAAAATAAAATTAAATAAAAAAAAAAAGAAAAATAAAATTAAATTTAAAAAAACTAAAAAAAAAAAACCCCCAAACAAACAAACAAACAAAAAAAGAAAAAAGAATGAAAATAAATTTCAGAGTATCTTGGAAAACATTAAACACACCAACATTGACTTATAGGGGTCTCAGAAGAGGCAGATAAAGAGAAAGGGTCTGAGAAAATATTTGAAGAAATTATAGTTGAAAATGTCCCAAATATGGGAAAGGAATTAACCACCCAAATCCAGAAAGTGTGGAGAGTCCTGTACAGGATAAACCTAAGGAGGATCATGCCCAGGCACATATTAATCAAACTGTTAAAACTGAATACAAAGAAAAATATTAAAAGCAAAAAGGGAAAAGCACCAAACAACATACAAGGGACTCCCCATAAGGTTATCAGCTGAGTTTTCAGCAGGAAGTCTGTGGGTCAGAAGGGGGTGACATGATATGTTTAACTTGATGAAAGGGATAAAATTACAATCAAGAATGCTCTATCAGCAAAGATTTGACAAAGAAATCAAAAGCTTTACAGAAAAGGAAAAGCTAGAATTCAGCACCATCAAACCCACAAGAGAGGAGATGGTGGGTAAAGATGGTCATCAAACCAGAGAGAGGAGAACAAAAGAGGATGGAAAGAAGAAAAGATCTACAAAAACAAACCAAAAATAATTAAGAAAATGTCATTAGAGATACACATATCAAAAATTACTTTATGTAATTATGTAATTATGTAAATGTAAATAGATTAACTGCTCTACCCAAAAGACATAGATTGGCTGAATGGATACAAAAACAGACTGAAAGTTGGAAAAGGATTACAAAACATGCTACAGGAACTTCTCTAGGCAGAGGAAGAAAAATAGATCACAACTAGAAACCAGAAAATCAGAGAGAACGAGAAGGAAGGAGAGAAAATGGCGTCCACGGATTATAGTACATACAGCCAAGCTGCAGCCCAGCAGGGCTACAGTGCTTACACCGCCCAGCCCACTCAAGGATATGCACAGACTACCCAGGCATATGGGCAGCAAAGTTATGGAACCTATGGACAGCCCGCTGATGTCAGCTACACCCAGGCGCAGACCACTGCAACCTACGGGCAGACCGCCTATGCAACTTCTTATGGACAGCCTCCCACTGGATATTCTACTCCA
Organism: Bubalus kerabau; assembly: GCF_029407905.1. Classification (NCBI taxonomy): domain Eukaryota; kingdom Metazoa; phylum Chordata; class Mammalia; order Artiodactyla; family Bovidae; genus Bubalus; species Bubalus kerabau. Next base: position 46,868,579 of record NC_073634.1, read on the forward strand.
ACTGCCCCCCAGGCATACAGTCAGCCTGTCCAGGGGTACGGCACTGGTGCTTACGACACCACCGCTGCTACGGTTACTACCACCCAGGCCTCCTATGCAGCTCAGTCTGCATATGGCACTCAGCCCGCTTACCCGGCGTATGGACAGCAGCCAGCAGCCACTGCACCTGCAAGACCGCAGGATGGTAACAAACCCGCTGAGACTAGTCAACCTCAATCTAGCACAGGGGGTTACAAACAGCCCAGCCTAGGATATGGACAGAGTAACTACAGTTATCCCCAGGTGCCTGGGAGCTACCCCATGCAGCTGGTCTCGGCACCACCATCCTATCCTCCTACCAGCTACTCCTCTACACAGCCGACTAGTTACGATCAGAGCAGTTACTCCCAGCAGAACACCTACGGGCAGCCGAGCAGCTATGGACAGCAGAGTAGCTATGGTCAACAAAGCAGCTATGGGCAGCAGCCACCCACTAGTTACCCCCCCAGACTGGATCCTACAGCCAGGCTCCAAGTCAATATAGTCAACAGAGCAGCAGCTACGGGCAGCAGAGTTCATTCCAACAGGACCACCCCAGTAGCATGGGTGTTTATGGGCAGGACTCTAGAGAATTTTCAGGACCAGGAGAGAACCGGAGCATGAGTGGCCCTGATAACCGGGGTAGGGGAAGAGGGGCATTTGATCGTGGAGGCATGAGCAGAGGTGGGTGGGGAGGAGGACGCAGTGGAATGGGCGCTGGAGAGCGAGGCGGCTTCAATAAGCCTGGTGGACCCATGGATGAAGGACCAGATCTTGATTTGGGCCCACCTGTAGATCCAGATGAAGACTCTGACAACAGTGCCATTTATGTGCAAGGACTGAACGACAGCGTGACTCTCAATGATCTGGTGGACTTCTTTAAGCAGTGCGAAGTCGTTAAGACGAACAAGAGGACTGAACAACCCTTGATCCATTTTTACTTGGACAAGGAAACAGGAAAGCCCAAAGGTGATGCTACGGTGTCTTATGAAGACCCACCAACTGCCAAAGCTGCTGTCGAGTGGTTTGATGGGAAAGATTTCCAAGGGAGCAAACTTAAAGTGTCTCTTGCTCGGAAGAAGCCACCCATGAACAGCATGCAGGGAGGGGTGCCCCCGCGTGAGGGCAGGGGGATGCCGCTGCCGCTCCGAGGAGGTCCAGGGGGCCCAGGAGGTCCTGGAGGACCCATGGGGCACATGGGAGGCCGCGGAGTAGACAGAGGAGGCTTCCCACCAAGAGGGCCCCACGGTTCCCGGGGGAACCCGACTGGAGGAGGAAACGTGCAGCACCGAGCTGGAGACTGGCCGTGCCCCAACCCGGGCCGTGGGAACCAGAACTTCGCCTGGAGAACAGAGTGCAACCAGTGTAAGGTCCCAAAACCTGAAGGCTTCCTCCCACCGCCTTTCCCACCCCTGGGCGGTGACCGCGGCAGAGGTGGCCCTGGAGGCATGCGGGGAGGAAGAGGTGGCCTCATGGACCGCGGTGGTCCCGGTGGAATGTTCAGAGGCGGCCGTGGTGGAGACAGAGGTGGCTTCTGGGGCGGCCGGGGCATGGACCGCGGTGGCTTTGGTAGTGGAAGACGAGGTGGTCCTGGGGGGCCCCCTGGACCACTGATGGAACAGATGGGAGGATGACGAGGGGGGCGAGGAGGACCTGGAAAGATGGATAAAGGCGAGCACCGTCAGGAGTGCAGAGACCGGCCCTACTAGATGCAGAGACCCCCAGAGCTGCATTGACCACCAGATTTATTTTTTAAACCAGAAAATGTTTTAAATTTATAATTCCATATTTATAATGCTGGCCACAACATTATGATTATTCCTTGTCTGTACTTAAGTATTTTTCACCATTTGTGAAGAAACATTAAAACAAGTTAAATGGTAAAAAAAAAAATAAAAGAAAATCACAAATGGGAAACCTCACTGGTAAAACAAAACCTAAAGTAAAAGCAGGAAATCATCCATACACAAATATGACATCAAAACTAGCAACCATAAGAAGAGGAAAGCACAAATGCAGGAAATGGGAAATTGAGAGGCCAGCAATTTAAACTTGCATATATATATATATATATATATAGTGGTTTCCCTGGTGGCTTAGTGGCAAAGAATCTGCCTACCAATGCAGAAGATGAAGGCTCAATCCCTGAGTCAGGAAGGTACCCTGGAGAAGGAAATGGCAACCTCCTCCAGTATTCTTGCCTGGGAAATCCTATGGAAAGAAGAGCCTGGTGGGCTATAGTCCATGGGTCACAAAGAATTGGACATGACTTAGTGACTGAACAACAACAATGACACCATCTATGTGTGTGTGTGTATACATATATATATATATAGAGAGAGAGAGAGAGAGAGAGACTGCTATATCAAAATCTCAGGGGAGATGCAAATTAAAAGCTATGATAGATACACACAAAAATAAGAAAGCAACCCAACCACAACACTAAAGATGGTCATCAAACCACAAGAGAGGAGAACAAAAGAGGAAGGAAGGAAGAAAAGACCTACAAAAACAAACCAAAAATAATTAAGAAAATGGCAAAATAAATACACATATCAAAAATTACTTTAAATGTAAAAGGATTTAACTGCTCCACCCAAAAGACATAGATTGGCTGAATGGATACAAAAACAGACTGAAAGTTGGAAAAAGATATTTCATGCAAATAGAAATCAAAAGAAAACTGGAATAGCAATAGTCGTATCAGAAATAGACTTTAAATAAAGACTGCTACAGGAGACAAGGAAAGACACTACCTAATGATCAAGGGTTCAATCCAAGAAGAAGACATAGCTTTGTAAATATATATGCACCCAACAAAGAAGCACCTCAATATATAAGGGACATGCTAACAACCATATAAGGGGAAATCAATAGTAACACCATAATAGTAGGTGGAAACAGTGTCAGACTTTATTTTTTGGGGCTCCAAAATCACTGCAGATGGTGACTGCAGCCATGAAATTAAAAGATGCTTACTCCTTGGAAGGAAAGTTATGACCAACCTAGATAGCATACTCAAAAGCAGAGACATTACTTTGCCAACAAAGGTTCGTCTAGTCAAGGCTATGGTTTTTCCAGTGGTCATGTACAGATGTGAGAGTTGGACTGTGAAGAAAGCTGAGCACCAAAGAATTGATGCTTTTGAACTGTGGTGTTGGAGAAGACTCTTGAGAGTCCCTTGGACTGCAAGGAGATCCTACCAGTCCATCCTAAAGGAGATCAGTCCTGGGATTTCTTTGGAAGGAATGATGCTAAAGCTGAATCTCCAGTACTTTGGCCACCTCATGCGAAGAGTTGACTCATTGGAAAAGACTCTGATGCTGGGAGGGATTGGGGGCAGGAGGAGAAGGGGACAACAAAAAGGGAGCCATCTCATCTCAGAGAATGAGATGGCTGAATGGCATCACTGACTCGATGGACGTGAGTTTGAGTGAACTCCATGAGATGGTGATGGACAGGGAGGCCTGGCATGCTGCGATTCATGGGGTGGCAAAGAGTTGGACACAACTGAGCAACTGAACTGAACTAAACTGAATAGTAGGTGACTTTAACACCCCACTTAATCAATGGACACTTAATCCAGTCAGAAAATAAATAAGAAAACACTAGCCTTAAATGACACATTAGACCAGATAGACTTAATCGATGTTTATTGGAGCATTCCATCCAAAAGCAGCAGAATACACTGTCTTCCCAGGTGTACATGGAACTATCTCCAAGACAGATCACATCTTGGGTCACAAATCAAGCCCTGGTAAATTTAGGAAAATCGAAAACATATCATGCATCTATTCTAACCACCATGATATGAAATTATAAATCAATTAGAGGGGGAAAACTGTTTAAAAAAAACACCACGTTCACATGGAGGCTAAACAATATGTTCTAAATAACCAATGGATCACTAAGGAAATCAAAGAGGAAATTTAAAAATACCTAGAGACAAATGACAATAGAAAATTACCCAAAACCTATGGGATAGAGCAAAAGCAGTTCTAAGAGGAAAGTTTATAGCAATACAATCTTACCTCAAGAAACAAGAAAAATATCAAATAGACAACCTAACCTTATACCTAAAGCAACCAGAGAAAGAACAAATGAAACCCCAAGTTAATAGAGGGAAAGAAATCATAAAAATCAAGGCAGAAAAAAATTAAATAGAGACAAAGAAAACAATAGTAAAGATCAATGAAAATAAAAGGTGGTTCTTTGAGAAAATAAACAAAAGTGATAAATCTTTATCAAGTCTCATCAAGGAAAAAAGGCAAAAATGCAGATAAATAAAATTAGAAATAAAAAAGGAGAAATTGCAAAAGACACTACAGAAATACAAAGGATCATAAGAGATTACCTCAAGCAACTATATGCTAAAAATGGACAACCTAGGAGATTGAACAAGTACTTAGAAAAGTACGGTTTTCTAAGACTGAACCAGGATGAAATAGAAAATATAAGCAGACAACCACAAGTACTGAAATTGAAGCTGTGATTAAAAAACAAAAACCCAGGGCCAGATGGCTTCAAAAACAAAATCTATCAAACATTTAGAGAAGAGTTAACACCTACCCTTCAGAAAAATATTCCAAAATATTGCAGAGGAAGGAACACTCTGACGCTCATTCTATGAAATAACCATCACCTGGATACCAAAACCAGTGAAAAATATCACAAAGAATAAAATTACAGGCCACTATCACTGATGATGGAGAAGGAAATGGCACCCCACTCCAGTACTCTTGCCTGGAGAATCCCATGGACGGAGGAGCCTGGTAGGCTGCAGTCCATGGGGTCACAGAGGATTGGATATGACTGAGCGACTTCACTTTCACTTTTCACTTTCATGCATTGGAGAAGGAAATGGCACCCCACTCCAGTACTCTTGCCTGGAGAATCCCATGGATGGAGGAGCCTGGTAGGCTGCAGTCCATGGGGTCACAGAGGATTGGATATGACTGAGCGACTTCACTTTCACTTTTCACTTTCATGCATTGGAGAAGGAAATGGCAACCCACTCCAGTGTTCTTGCCTGGAGAATCCCAGGGACGGGGGAGCTGTCTATGGGGCCGCACAGAGTCAGACACGACTGAAGTGACTTAGTAGTAGTAGTAATCACTGATGAACACAGACACAAAAACCCTCAACAAATTATTAGCAAACTGAAACCAACAACACATTAAAAGGATCATAGTCCATAGTGAAAGTGAAAGTCACTCAGTCGTGTCCGACTCTTTGTGACCCCATGAACTATAAAGTCCATGGAATTCTCCAGGCCAGAATACTGGAATGGGTAGCCTTTCCCTTCTCCAGGGGATCCTCCCAAGCCAGGGATCGAACCCAGGTCTCCCACATTGCAGGCAGATTCTTTACCAGCTGAGCCACAAGGGAAGCCCATAGTCATAGTCCATAGTCAAGTGTGATTTACCCCAGAGATGCAAAGATTCTTAAGCATGTGTAAATCAATCAATGTGATACACCACATCAACAACCTATAGGATAAAGACCACAAGATCATTTCAGTAGATGCAGGAAAAGCTTTTGACAAAATTCAACACTCATTTATGATTAAAAAAAAATTACTCTCAGAAAGCGGGCACGAGGGAACTTACTTCAATATAATAAAGGCAATATGAAAAACCCACAGCAAACATCATTCTCAATGGTGAAAAACAGAAAGCATCTCCTCTAAGACTAGGAACAAGACAAGGATGTCCACTCTCACCACTTTATTCAACATTGTTTTGGAAGTCCTAGCCATAACAATCAGAGAAGAAAAAGAAATGAAAGTAATGTAAATCAGAAAAGAAGAAGTAAAATTATCACTGTTTGCAGATGACATGATACTATACAAAGAGAATCCTAAAAATGCTGTTGGAAAACTACTAGAGCTCATCAATGAATTTGGTAAAGTTGCCAGATACAAAATCTATATACAGAACTCTCTTGCACACCTATACACTAGCAACAAAAGATCAAAAAGAGAAATTAAGAAAACAATCCCATTTACCATAACAGCAAAAAGAATAAATTACCTAGGAATAAACCTACCTCAGGAGGCAAAAGACTTGTACTCAGAAAATTATCAGATACCAATGAAAGAAGTCAAAGATGATGTCCATCAATGGAGGAATGGATAAAGAAGATGCAGTACATGTATATCATGGAATATATTCAGCCATAAAAAAGAACAAAATAATACCATTTTCAGGAACATGGATGGACATAGAGACTGCCATACTGAGTGAAGTAAGTCAGACAAAGACAAATATATGATATCAATTATAAATGGAATCTTAAAAATGGTACAAATGAGCCTATTTACAAAATAGAAATTGAGTCACAGATGTAGAAAACAAACTTATGATTACCAAGGGGGTAAGGGGCGGGGGGTGAAGGGATAAATTGGAATATAAGGATTGACATATACCCACTACTCTACATAAAAGACAACTAATAATAACCTACTGTATAGCACAGGGAATTCTATTTGGTGCTCTGTAAGATGATGCTGTGAAAGTGCTGCACTCAATATGCCAGCACATTTGGAAAACTCAGCAGTGGCCACAGGACTGGAAAAGGTCAGTTTTCATTCCAATCCCAAAGAAAGGCAATGCCAAAGAATGCTCAAACTACTGCACAATTGCACTTATCTCACACGCTAGTAAAGTAATTCTCAAAATTCTCCAAGCCAGGCTTCAGCAATACATGAACCATGAACTTCCAGATGTTCAAACTGGTTTTAGAAAAGGCAGAAGAACCAGAGATCAAATTGCCAACATCCGCTGGATCATCGAAAAAGCAACAGAGTTCCAGAAAAACATACTTCTGCTTTATTGACTATGCCAAAGCCTTTGACTGTGTGGATCACAATAAACTGTGGAAAATTCTGAAAGAGATGGAAATACCAGACCACCTGACCTGCCTCTTAAGAAACCTGTATGCAGGTCAGGAAGCAACAGTTAGAACTGGACATGGAACAACAGACTGGTTCCAAACAGGAAAAGGAGTACATCAAGGCTATATATTGTCACCCTGGTTATTTAACTTATATGCAGAGTACATTATGAGAAACGCTGGGCTGGAAGAAGCACAAGCTGGAATCAAGATTGCCAGGAGAAATATCAATAACCTCAGATATGCAGATGACACCACCCTTACAGCAGAAAGTGAAGAGGAACTCAAAAGCCTCTTGATGAAAGTAAAAGAGGAGAGTGAAAAAGTTGGCTTAAAGCTCAACATTCAGAAAACTAAGATCATGGCATCTGGTCCCATCACTTCATGGCAAATACATGAACCATGTATTGGGGAAATGGGGAAACAGTGGAAACAGTGGCTGACTTTATTGTTCTGGGCTCCAAAATCACCGCAGATGGTGATTGTAGCAATGAAAGTATAAGACGCTTACTCCTTGGAAGGAAACTTATGACCAACCAAGACAGCATATTAAAAAGCAGAGACATTACTTCGCCAACAAAGGTCTGTCTAGTCAAGGCTATGGTTTTTCCAGTGGTCATGTATGGATGTGAGAGTTGGACTATAAAGAGCTGAGTGCAGAAGAATTGATGCTTTTGAACTGTGGTGTTGGAGAAGACTCTTGAGAATCCCTTGGATTGCAAGGAGATCCAACCAGACCATCCTAAAGGAGATCAGTCCTGGGTGTTCATTGGAAGGACTGATATTGAAGCTGAAACTCCAATACTTTGGCCACCTCATGCGAAGAGCTGACTCATTGGAAAAGACCCTGATGCTGGGAAAGATTGAAGGCAGGAGGAGAAGGAGATGACAGAGGATGAGATGGTTGGATGGCATCATCGACTCGATGGACATGGGTTTGGGTGGACTCCAGGAGTTGGTGATGGACAGGAGGCCTGGCATGCTGCGGTTCATGGGGTTGCAAAGAGTCAGACACAACTGAGCGACTGAACTGAACTGAACTAAATGACCTGTATTGGAGTGTCCCTGGTGGCTCAATGGTCTAGAATCCGCTTGCAAATGCAGGAGATGCAGGAGACATGGGTTCAATCCCTGGGCCGGGAAGATCCCCCCGAGAAGGAAATGACAACCTACTCCAGTATTCTTGCCTAGGAAATTCCATGTACAGAGGGGCCTGGCAGTTTATGGCTATGAGATTGCAAAAAAGTTGGACACAGCTTAGTGACCAAACAGCAACATCAATGACCTATATGGGAATGGAATCTAAAAGAGAGTGGATATATGTACACATATGTCTGAGTCACTTTGCTGTACAGAAGAAACGGACTATTGTAAATGAACTATAGTTCAACAGTAAATTAATTAAAATAGCAAAAATGAAATTAGCATTCAATTTTTCCTTTCCTCCTAGCTGCATCAGAAGGTAGATGAAAATCTGCCATTTTTAGAGCCCTGGGTAGTCAGATTCTTGCTTTCTTAACTCATGTTTCCCCAACCCACTATAGAAGGTTAGCAATGGGACTGGACATGAATAATTAGGGAACAAAGACAGAGTCTCCTGACATGGCACTCATCTCTGACAAAGCCTCCTTGAGAAGTGGGTACCTGAAGCTGAGTCTTTTACTTGTGATTTGCTTGTGGGTTCTTCAGAGATTCTCTGCCCATCCCTCTGACCATAGGCCCTGTGATGTGGGCAGTTCTTTCTGCCCTTTGGATGTCATCCCCTGGGTCCCTAGTGTGCTCATGGCCCATGCTGCATCAAATCTCACTGTTGGGGTCCCTTCAACCTCCAAGACTCAGCTCTCAGCAGGGCTTAAAACATCTTTAGTTAGGTTGTTCTGCCTCTTCATGGTCTGTGAAACACTCACACATCCTTACTCAGACAAATTCTGGGAGTCCAGTTCAGTTTGGGGGCAACATATTCTGTCCTGCTGTCCAGGCTCCTTTGTTGTTAAGTCACTAAGTCATGTCTGACTCTTTGTGACCCCACGGATTGTAGCCTGCTAAGCTCCTCTGTCTGTGGATTTCCCATGCAAGAATACTGGAGTGGGTTGCCATTTCCTTCTCCAGAGGATCTTCCCCACTCAGGGATCAAACTGACATCTCCTGCATTGCAGCCATGTTCTTTACCACTGAGCCACTGGGGAAGCACATTAGCTATTTCAAAATTTCCTGTACCCTCTCTGGCCTTTGGGAACACAGTGCAAGGTCTTCTACTGCAAGCATAGAAGTCCCCTCATTAAGCCTGAGGGAAAGAAGCTGCTTCTAGACTCTCCCTGAAAGGGAGTAGGGACTTGGCAACAGCAACTTCCAGATAAATTTTTTCGAAACTCTTCTTCCTCTCTCCTCTCTAGATATAAGCTCTTCTATATTCTCAAGTAGGCAACAGTGCTTGAAGACCATAGAACCAGATCTGAAAATTTCCTTTGTGAATTCTGCACACTGTGAGCTGGCCTATACCCAACCTTGCTCAGGTCTCAGTTGAGACTGAGTCAGGAAAAACCCCATGTAACATGATCTGACGTAAAGCTCTAGTAGGATGAGATGTCAATTCAGAGATTCTCAATATACTACTTGTTTGCTCCCTCATCACTCACACAGCACCTGTTCTTGAGTCAGACACCTGGAAACACCCCAGAGACTGTCCAACTTAACTGGACAGTCAAGCAGCCTTTACTGCATTCAATTTGGATTGCTTCATTAGTTTTTAGGTGCAGCTACTGACTGGGACTGGGGCTTCCCTGGTGGCTCAGTGGTAAAGATATTCCTGCTAATGCAGGAGACATGGGTTCGATCCCTGAGTCAGGAAGATCTCCTGGAGAAGGAAATGGCAACCCACTCCAGTATTCTTGCCTGGGAAAACCCATGGACAGAGAAGCCTGGTGAGCTACAGTCCTTGGGGTTGCAAAAGAATCGGACATGACTGAGTGACTAAACAACAACAAATTCAGCAGCATATGGAAGCGGTCAAGATGGCTCCACAAACTTGGGGTGCAAATGTGAGCAACTCTCTCTCATTTTTCCACTGGCATAGCAAGTAACCTCCACCACTCTGCCTTTCCTTGAGGTCACACTCCTCACCTGAGATGATCTGAGAAGGTCCAGGATGTGTGAGGGACAGAGCAGTGGGATCCACTGTCCTCCCAATGCTGCCGCATGGTGGCAGCTGTTGAAGGTCCTGAGCCTCCACAAAGGGGCTTTTGCTGTGTCCCTACAGAGCCACTCAGGTTCTCTGAAGGAGGATGAACCCATTCCCTCAGCAGTAACCTCAGCCAGGGGTGACCCTCCCACTGGAGCTCACTGTGTTGCAGCTTAGCTGAGTTCTGCTGCCAGTTTTCTTTCACAGCCCCTGTTTGGGAGCCAGTTGGTCCCAGGATCCTCAGGGCAGCACAGGCTCCCAGAAATCCCAACAAGTGTTTGTTTTCAACTCAAAACACAGTTACCATCTCTGTCCTGTTACCATCTCCTCTTCCTGGACCATCAAGATACTTGCCAATCACCTAGAATTCTGGAGAAAAGTAACCTCAGTAACTCACTAGGGAATTTCAGCATGCCTATCTCTTCCCTTCCCCTTCCCTCCACTTCAAGTTAGCAGCTCATGGAGTTCAAATTGGTTTTCTGTCAGAATCTACAGACCAATAAGAAGTTAGCACTTTTCTCACTTAAGAAAGGGACTGCAAATGTAATTTTTAGATTTTCCTTAGACACCCCTCAAAGTATGAGGTGCCTCAAAGTCACTCTGCCTGAAAGTAAAAGCCTGTCTCACATGCTTTAAGATCTGGAACTGTCTATGGCCCTGATCTTCAGAGCAGACCTCTGGGAGTGTGTTTGAAAACAGTGCCACAAGACTCTACATCCATGGCCAAGATTAAGGGTCAAGACCTTTGCGGCAAGAAGAAGGAGGAGCTGGTGAAACAGCTGGACGACCTGAAGGTGGAGCTGCATGGGGCTGAAGTGACGGATGGCATGGCTTCCGGACTCTCCAAGATCCGAGTTGTTCATAAATCTATCGCCATCATTAACCAGACTCAGAGATAGAAATTCTATAAGGGCAAGAAGTACAGGCCCCTGGATCTGTGGCCCAAGAAAACATGTCCTGTGCAGTGCCGACTCAACAAACATGAAGAGAACCTGAAAGCCCAAGAAACAGAGAGGAAAGAGTGGCTGTACCTACTCCAGAAGTACACATCTGAGCATCCAGGGGGCAATGAAACAACGAACTGGCAAAAAGGAAAAGAACACGGTGCCACAGTCTGACCTCTCTGACTTAAGAAATTGATTTTAGACTCAAAAGGCTTGTTCATGCATGGCAATTAGTTTTCAAAGCTTCATGGAATAAAGGTTAGTCCCCATGGAGATGCAGAATGGGGAACTCAGTGTTTTTGTGGCAGGGCTGCAGGTCATGGAGTGCTGGATGTTGCATCAGTGACTAAGCCACTTCTTACCTTTACTCAGTAGGAGCCAAGCACTGAGGGGACCAGAGGGCTCACAGGGTGAGGATAAGACAGTACATCCTACAATCTGGGATAGCAACAGTCAACATCTTTGAACATGGGCTATATGCCAAACATCTTTGGGCTTATTTTGCACATGTTATTTCTTATTTTCACGATCACTCCGTTTAGTAGATGTTTATCACCCCCATTTTACAGATGAGGAAAGTATCTCGGAGAAGTGAGAGACCAGTGTCACACAGCTATTAGTGGAGTTGGGATTTACACCCACTTTTCAGGACTCTACAGCTCATTCTCTTCCCAGTGTCCTGTGTGGCCTCTCAAGAACAGCATCCATCTTGGAAGATGGATGACAAGGAGAAGGCAGCTGGGAATGGGTCTTGCAGGGTTCCTTGTGAGATTTAAAGTTTAGAAAAATGATAGGTTTGCCAATAAGGCAACAATGAAAATTATTCTCAAGACTCTACACATGGACATCACCAGACGGTCAACACCGAAATCAGATTGATTATATTCTTTGCAGCCAAAGATGGAGAAGCTCTATAGAATCAGCAAAAACAAGACCGGGAGCTGACTGTGGCTCAGATCATGAACTCCTTATACCAAATTCAGACTTAAATTGAAGAAAGTAGGGAAAACCACTAGACCATTCAGGTATGACCTAAATCAAATCCCTTATGATTATACAGTGGAAGTGAGAAATAGATTTAAGGGACTAAATCTGATAGACAGAGTGCCTGACGAACTATGGACAGAGGTTTGTGACATTGTACAGGAGACAGGGATCAAGACCATTCCCATGGAAAAGAAATGCAAAAGAGCAAAATGGCTGTCTGAGGAGGCCTTACAAATAGCTGTGAAAAGAAGAGAAGCCAAAAGCAAAAGGAGAAAAGGAAAGATATAAGTATCTGAATGCAGAGTTCCAAAGAATAGCAAGGAGAGACAAGAAAGCCTTCCTCAGCGATCAATGCAAAGAAATACAGGAAAACAACAGAATGGGAAAGACTAGAGATCTCTTCAAGAAAATTAGAGATACCAAGGGAACAGCTCATGCAAAGATGGGCTCAATAAAGGACACAAATGGTACGGACCTAACAGAAGCAGAAGATATTAAGAAGAGGTGGCAAGAATACACAGAAGAACTGTACAAAAAAGATCTTCACGACCAAGATAATCACGATGGTGTGATCACTCACCTAGAGCCAGACATCCTGGAATGTGAAGTCAAATGGACCTTAGAAAGCATTACTATGAACAAAGCTAGTGGAGGTGATGGAATTCCAGTTGAGCTATTTCAAATCCTGAAAGATGATGCTGTGAAAGTGCTGCACTCAATATGCCAGCACATTTGGAAAACTCAGCAGTGGCCACAGGACTGGAAAAGGTCAGTTTTCATTCCAATCCCAAAGAAAGGCAATGCCAAAGAATGCTCAAACTACCACACAATTGCACTCATCTCACACACTAGTAAAGTAACGCTCAAAATTCTCCAAGCCAGGCTTCAGCAATACGTGAACCATGAACTTCCAGATGTTCAAGCTAGTTTTAGAAAAGGCAGAGGAACCCGAGATCAAATTGCCAACATCCGCTGGATCATGGAAAAAGCAAAAGAGTTTCATAAAAACATCTATTTCTGCTTTATTGACTATGCCAAAGCCTTTGACTGTGTGGATCACAATAAACTGTGGAAAATTCTGAAAGAGATGGGAATACCAGACCACCTGACCTGCCTCTTGAGAAACCTATATGCAGGTCAGGAAGCAACAGTTAGAACTCGACATGGAACAACAGACCGGTTCCAAATAGGAAAAGGAGTACATCAAGGCTGTATATTGTCATCCTGCTTATTTAACTTATATGCAGAGTACATTATGAGAAACGCTGGGCTGGAAGAAGCACAAGCTGGAATCAAGATTGCCAGGAGAAATATCAATAACCTCAAATATGCAGATGACACCACCCTTATGGCAGAAAGGTAAGAGGAACTCAAAAGCCTCTTGATGAAAGTGAAAGAGGAGAGTGAAAAAGTTGGCTTAAAGCTCAACATTCAGAAAACTAAGATCATGGCATCTGGTCCCATCACTTCATGGCAAATAGATGGAGAAACAGTGGAAACTGTGTCAGACTTTATTTTTTGGGGCTCCAAAATCACTGCAGATGGTGACCCAGAAATTAAAAGATGCTTACTCCTTGGAAGGAAAGTTATGACCAACCTAGATAGCATACTCAAAAGCAGAGACATTACTTTGCCAACAAAGGTTCATCTAGTCAAGGCTATGGTTTTTCCAGTGGTCATGTACAGATGTGAGAGTTGGACTGTGAAGAAAGCTGAGCACCAAAGAATTGATGCTTTTGAACTGTGGTGTTGGAGAAGACTCTTGAGAGTCCCTTGGACTGCAAGGAGATCCAACCAGTCCATCCTAAAGGAGACCAGTCCTGGGTGTTCATTGGAAGGACTGATGCTGAGGCTGAAACTCCAGTACTTTGGCCACCTCATGTGAAGAGTTGACTCATTGGAAAAGACTCTGATGCTGGGAGGGATTGGGTGCAGGAGGAGAAGGGGACGACAAGAAGGGAGCCATCTCATCTCAGAGAATGAGATGGCTGAATGGCATCACCGACTCGATGGACATGAGTTTGAGTGAACTCCGGGAGTTGGTGATGGACAGGGAGGCCTGGCATGCTGCAGTTCATGGGGTCGCAAAGAGTCAGACATGACTGAGTGACTGAACTGAACTGAACAGTCCCTTATAGAAAGAGGGGTGGAAGCCAAGGGCACAGAATAAATGTGACCAGTTCACTTCCTTGGTAGTGGGTGGGCTTCTTGTTAATTTGACATCCTCTTTCATGTCTCTGTAGTGTTACCTCCGCTGCTTCCCTCTTTGGAGTTACCTTCAGCCCCCACTCTGCTCCCCTTGGAGAAAGTATGACCATCTCCTCTGTGCAAGAAGGCCTTTACTGATGGGTCCTCTAATATGCACTGGAGTTAGGCACTCTCTCATCTGTGTCCCCATTGTTCTTGTGCAGGCCCTAGAACAGCATGCCTTATTCAAAGCACAATCATTGTTTAGGCCTGAGGCTGAATGCGATGGCAGGGGAGTTATTTTTTGCACAAGACAATAGCAGATGCCAGGAATGTTCAGAGCCCCAACCATTCAAGAACAGGGAGATCTGAAAGGAGTCTACATGGCCCAAAGGCAGTTATGTTAGGGGATGAAGCTGGAGCCAGGAACCTGGAACCTGGAGAGGATTAGAGAAGCAAGCACTAGCAAGTCAAGCTGGAAGATGCAGTATCTAGTGAGGGCCCTGCCTGTAGATGGCTGGTCCTCAGTAAGCAGGTGATAAGTTGGAGAGGAACTAATAAAGAATGATGAACAGCCTTTCTTAAGTCAAACCTGAAGCTGTATTTGTCACAGGCAGCTGCTAAAGTGAAACTGGAGTCATAATTCTCCCAAGAACTCATCATAGTCTTGAAACTTCCACCTGTGTTTCCCGAATGACTTCCCCACAGGTTTGACCAAAGATCTGGACCATTTGAATTGATAAGCCCCACCAACCATCCTGGCCAGCCACACTCTGAGAAACACTTCCCTCTCTAGGTGCCTGCATGCACAGCTGGAAATAGCCAAACCAAAATGACAGTTCAGTGTAACTCAGCTGCCTCATTTGGGAGCCAGCCCTTACTCCTGGTCATAAATCTAATTGTGCCCAACACCCCCTTTGTTTTTCTGGAAGTTGGGATTCCTTTGGTTAAGCCTCCAGGTCTTCCCTATTTCTGCATTTAATGAATTCATTTATTTTTCAGTTAGCAGGTTTTAGGACTGGTTAATGAGTGGTAGAAGGCAATGGCAACCCACTCCAGTACTCTTGCCTGGCAAATCCCATGGACAGAGGAGCCTGGCGGGCTGCAGTCCATGGGGTTGCTAGGAATTGGACACGACTGAGCGACTTCACTTTTACTTTTCACTTTCATGCATTGGAGAAGGCAATGGCAACCCACTCCAGTGTTTTTGCCTGGAGAATCCCAGGGACAGGGGAGCCTGGTGAGCTGCTGTCTCTGGGGTTGCACAGAGTCGGACACGACTGAAGCGACTTAGCAATGAGTGGTAGGGTTCTCTTTAACTCTCCAAGTGGGCCAAACTCGGACACTTTTCTTGTTATTTCCAGCATTCAAGTCCCCAGTGTCTCTTTCAGCCTCTCCTCAACTCTGGAAATTGCCTTCCTTAGTACAGTTCCAATCTGTGGAAATTTCTGCAGTACAATGACATATAGGCCTCAGGTTTGGTTTTGTTTATTCATCTATCTTCCCTTGGACAGTTGTTTCAAGATGAACTTTTTCTTTTTAAAAGGAAATCTGTGTTGAAGTGTCAGGGAGAGAGATTTGCTTTTAAACATAGTTTCTTCTCTGGGATTTGTCTGAAACTTTTGGTGATTTTGGGGTGGGGGTTGGTTATGAATCCCAGAGAGATTTGCCAGAGGCTGTTTCAACCTCCTTCGGGTGAAGCGGTTATAAAGAGCTGCCAGGAGGGAACACTAATGAAAGGGAACTTAGAAGCCTCGCTTGGTGATTGGCACCTGGGAAATTTTCAGCCTAGAGTGAATGAGTGTAGGATCTGTGTGGCAAGAACAGGAATCTACAGTGACTTAACGGCTGACTCCGCTCCCAGTAGCTCCTAGTGGTAATGACATCCCAGCTGCTTTATGGAATCATGAACCACAGAAAGTTTAACCCAAAAGATCTCTGTATCGTTGATCCTGTTTATGACGCCAACTGTCTTGCTATTCACACTGTCTGCACTGTTTGCTGAACCCAGGGTGGGCAAGGTGCGAGCTAAGAGGCTGGAAGGAGACTTGAGGAGCCAAACCGCAGACACGTTTATTCTCTTCTGGCTGACACAGCAGCCATAGCAGTATTCATAATAGTCTCTCCTCTCATGGCTGACCACACAGACACAGCCCTGATGCAGCAGCAATGCGGACACTTTTTAGGTGGATCTCACATGTACGTAGAGCACACAACCCATGACCAAGCCAGAATCTCATAACACGCATGTGCAGTGCTATAAGTGATCTCAGCTGTTATATAAACCTCATGATGTGCATGTACAGTGCTATACATGAGCTCAGCTGTTATATGGTCATTATTTACAAAACGTAGGGCGAGAGAGCCTGAACACACCATCTTGGCTAATTTGCTCTCTCCCCACAATCTCCTTATGTGTTTGCCCACCATCCTTTGATCTTCCATCCATTGATCTTCTAGCTATCCATCTATCTATCCATCCAATAAATGAAGGCTGACCACTTACTGTGAGGCAGGCACTGGACTAGGTACTAGGGTTGCAGGAGGAACGATTAGACACAGCACCAATGAATAACTACAGGTCATCTTTGCACATTTCACAGTAAGGATTCTTGTGTGGTAGAGGCCAAAAGACAGTGGGGAGGTGATAGAGAATAATTCACAGAAACCTCAGCATGCCATGCCTGGGTAGTTCACAGAGTGGTTGTTAACTCCCTGTCCCATGCTGAATCTCTGAAGCTTGGGCACAACACTGCCTCCTCAACCTCTGCTCCCTCCTATGAAGTCATAACTTTCAACCTGCTTCTACATAGGGTCGAGGCAGTGGGTAGCATTAGGGAGTCTGAGGTGCTTCCATCTCAGGTGAGATTAGAGAGACAAGTTCAGGTGGGGAGGCAGTCTGCCTTCATCTGTGTGCCGTTGCTGGGCTTCCCAGGTGGCTCAGTGGTAAAGAATTCACCTGCCAATGCAGGAGACGCAGGAGACTAGGGTTTGATCCCTGGGTCAGGAAGATCCCCTGGAGGAGGAAATGGCAACCCATTTCAGTATCCTTGCCTGGAAAAATCCAATGGACAGAGGAGCCTGGCAGGCAATAATCCATGGGGTTGTAAAGAGCTCGACACAACTGAGGACTTTGGTTTGCTAGGGCTGCTGTAACAGAGCAGCACAACCTGGGTGGCTTAAACAATAGAAATTTATTGTCTCACAGTTCCAGAGGCTAGAAATCCAAGATGAAAGTGTCAGTAGAATTAATTCCTTCTGAGGATTGTGAGAGAGAATCTGTTCCAGATTCATATGAAATCTGTTCTATTTTTCATCTGGTTTCTGGTGGTCAGCTGATAATCTTTGGCTGCTCTTGGCTTTTAGATGGGCTTCCCTGGTGGCTCAGGTAAAGAATCTGCCTGCAATGCAGAAGACCCAGGTTCAGTCTCTGGGTCGAGAAGATCCCCTGGAGAAGGTCATGGCAACCCACTCCAGTATTCTTGCCTAGAGAATTCCGTGGACAGAGGAACCTGGCAGGCCACAGTGTGTGCGGTTACAAAGAGTCAGACATGACTAAGCGAATCTCTGTCTTCATTTTCACATGACATTCTCCCTGTGTGTGTGTGTCTCCAGGTCTAAATTTTCCCTTTTAATAAGAGTACCAGTCATATTGAATAGACTTTAATGACAACTAATTATATCTACAGTGACCCTATTTCCAAATAAGGTCACATTCTAAGGTACTGGGGTTAGACTTTAGTACATAAATTTTAGGGAGACACAGTTCTACTCATAACACCTTGTTTCTGACTTTATCCTTTTCTTCTTGCCATCAGCAGTGCCTGTGAAAAGGAGGCCAGAGCGATTTGTGCTGGAGAGCAGTATGGCTTGTAGAAGTCTTATGGGCAGCTGCAGAAGCAAGAACAGCAGTTAGTGGGTGCCTGGGATTTGGTCCTCTATGCATTTGTGCTCAGAAATAGCAGGAACTGTAGGGAAAGAAAACCCAAACACGCAGCCCTTTAGCCTGGGATAGAGTTACCAGAGGAACTCTGGGTGCAGGTTGCTCCTAGGAGTCAGATGAGGCAATCCCTGAGACCTGAGGGAAAGGGGAGAATAGGGATCAAGGCCCGGAGTTCTGTGAATGACTTGGTGTTCATGCATGCAACCATCCAGGATTTGCTGAGATTCTCTTAATCACCTCTTTGAAATACAGCTGCATTTAATTAAAAAGCATAATAATAGTGGAGTATTGCAACAGAGTACTTGTAGAGTTTGACAGATAATTTGTAAAAAGAAAAAAGGGGACATTTGTCTTACCAAATACTAGAATTTAGGATAAAATTGTCATCAAAATAATATGTTTTGGTATATGAATGAATTTCTCAATGGAATAGACTAGATTTCAGGAATGGACACAGTATGTTTACATACTTAAAAATTGTTAAAGGTGATATTTCAGTTCAGAGGGAAGATTATGATTCATTCAAGAAATGATGTTGACCTAATTGGATCTCCATCTGAGGGGAAGAAGTGAGGGAGATACCATCTCATGCTGTATCCAGCAATAAATCCAGATGGGTTTGGGTTCAAGAGCTGACTGTAAGTAAACAGATAAATACATAGATTAAATATTTGAAGAAAATTTAGTGGAAAATTCATTTTCCAAACTTGTATAACTTTGCAGTATTTTTAAAATATTTTTTATTAATTTTAACAATAATTTTATTAATAAAATAAAGGGATTAAAAAAATAATTTTGAAATCTGAACAACTACAAAGGGAAAAAGAAAAGGATACATGGTCTTACATTTTTTTTTCAAATTTTAAGGAAAAAGCCACCATCAAATCAAAGGAAAACTGTAGGCTCAGATGAACGTTTGTAGCACTTCTGAAAGATTATGACCCCTAATTTACCCAAAACTCATATAAATTGGTAATAAAATGGCAAAAGACAATAGGAATATGGGGGAAAATATGAACAGGCAGCTCACAGAAAAGGAAATAAAGTTTTCAATGGCACTAAGAAGGATTAACCAGAGACAGTCAAATTTAATTATTTAGAGAGTTCCTTGGTGGTCTAATGGTTAGGGTTTGGGTCTTTCACAGCTGTGGCCCAGGTTTGTTCCCTGGATGAGGAGCTGAGGTTCCACAAGCCACACAGTGTGGCCAAAACAAAAAAAGTTAATCATTTATTCATCACACTGGCAACAATTAAAAAGACCAGTGACATCTTGTGCTAGAGGGAATGCAGGGAAATGAGCACTTATACCTTGCTGGTAGGACTGTGAACTGTTGAAACCTCCAGGGAAAACTAATCTGGTAATGTTTATTAAAGTCCACAGAGTCAGCAACCCTGTTTTTTGCTTTAATCATTTAATACCATTAAATCCATTATGTAACTTTTATTTGTTTATTGAAGTATAGTTGATTTACAATGCTGTATTAGTTTCAGGTGTACAGGAAAGTGATTCAGTTTTGTACATATACATATATATGTATTATTTTTCAGATTCTTTTCCCTTATAGGTTGTTGCAAAATATTGAACGTAGTTCTCTGTGCTATACAGTAAGCCCTGGTTGGTTATTTATTTTAGTATTTATATGTATGTATAATACTATATGTATTTACATACATATAGTAGTATGTTGGAGAAGGAAATGGCAACCCACTCTAGCATTCTTGCCTGGGAAATCCCCTGGATAGAGGAGCCCGGTGGGCTACAGTCCTTGGGGTCACAAAGAGTTGGACACAACCCAGTGACTAATACTCATGGAGAAGAAGGGGCTTCCCTGGTGGCCAAGATAGTAAAGAATCCACCAGCAATGTGGGTGACCGGGTTTCTATCCCTGGGTTGGGAAGATCCTTTGGAGGAGGGAATGGCAACCCACTCTGGTATTCTTGCCTGGAGAATCCCCATGGACAGAGGAGCCTGGTAGGCTACAGTCCATGGGTTTGCAAAGAGTTGGACATGACTGAGCAACTAAACACACACACATAGGAGTGTGTATATGTTAATACTGAACTTCTAATTTATCCGTCCCCCTACTTTCCCCTTTGGTAACCATAGTTTGTTTCCTATGTCTGTGGATCTATTTCTGTTCTGTTATATAAGTTTATTTGCATAGTTTTTCCACATACAAGTAATATATATTTGTCTTTCTCTGTTGGACTTACTTCACTTAGTATGATAATCTCTAGGTTGATCCATGTTGCTACCAATAGCATTATTTCATTTTTATGGCTGAATAATATTCCATTGTGTGTGTGTGTGTGTGTGTGTGTGTGTGTGTGTGTATGATATCTTCTTTATCCACTCATCTGTCAATGGACTTTTAGGTTGCTTCCATGTCTTGGTCATTATAAATAGTACTTCAATGAACATTGGGGTGCAATTTCAAATTATTATGGTTTCCTCTGGATACATGCCAAGGAGTGGGATTGCAGGATCACATGGTAGTCTGTTTTTAGTTTTTTAAGGAACCTCCATACTGTTCTTCATAGTGACTGAACCAATTTACATTCCTACCAACAGTGTAAGAGGATTTCTTTTTCTTCACACCCTCTCTAGCATTTATTATTGTAGACTTTTTGATGATAGCTATTCTGACCTGTGTGAGGTGATAACTTATTTTAGTTTTGATTTGCACTTCTCTAGTAATTAGCAATGTTGAGCATCTTTTCATAACCTGCTATTTATCTGTAAGTCTTCTTTGAAGAAAGTCTATTTAGATCTGCCCATTTTTTGACTGGGTTGTTGGTCTTTTTTATATTGAGCTGTATGAGCTGTTTATATTTTGGAAGTTAATCCCTTGTTGGTCCATGGTTTCAGCAACCCTACTTTAAGCTGTTCTTCCAGTGAGATACAAAAGTACTTAAGAATGTATGTCATACATACCTAAGAATGTATGACAGGGGTACTTATGGAAGCACTGTTTGCTGTGGCAAAATATTGGACAATGCACCAGAATCTGTCAATGATAAAATGGCCAAATAAACACCGTGCCTCCGTGCTGTAGGATGTTATGTGACTATCACAAAGAAGTAAATTAGATTTACCAACATATTCACATGGAAAAATGTTACTGTATTAAGTGCAAAAGCAAGTTGTTTTCAAATGTACATACCATAATTGCATTTTTGTAGAAAAGTTGATAAGCAAATAAAACTCATGCCTATTCTGTGTTTATATTTATAACATCTTGGAGAAGCATGGCTTAACAGCATAAATTGCCTCAGGGAATAGGAATAATGGAGTGATTTTTAACTTATCGTTTCTGTACCTTGAGTTGTTTTGCTTTTTAGAAGAATCATGTTTTTGCTTTTTTAATTAAAAGCAATTGGTTAAAGGCAATTTTCAAGGGGAAAAAAAAAGACGAAGTGCTTAAAACATTTTTGTGACTCACTGGGCTCGCAGGTTAAAGTCTTTTAATGGACTCACAAGGCCCTTGGGATCTGATGTCTGCATACAATAACAGCCTTTCCCCCCTTTATTTTGCTGTTTCTCCTCTGTTCCCCAACTGTGCAGGACCAGGAGCCTTCTTAGCAGTATTCTTCCCTCTCTGCATACATGGATCTCACTTCCCATGGGAATCCCTGAGCCTGGCTTAAGTACCCACCTAACTATTCATATGGAGAAGGCAATGGCAACCCACTCCAGTACTCTTGCCTGGAAAATCCCATAGACGGAGGAGCCTGGTAGGCTGCAGTCCATGGGGTCACAAAGAGCTGGACACGACTGAGCGACTTCACTTTCACTTTTCACTTTCATGCATTGGAGAAGGAAATGGCAACCCACTCCAGTATTCTTGCCTGGAGAATCCTAGGGTCTGGGGTTGCACAGAGTCGGACATGACTGAAGCGACTTAGCAGCAGCAGCAGCAGCAGCAGCAACTATTCCTACAGCTCCTTGTGTCTATGTCCCTAATGGGATTGCTGTAATTGTCTGTTTGTTTAGTTTTATTCTCACTGGATGATAGATACCATAAAGGGAGAAATAGCTTTTTTCTCGGTGCCCTCTGTGCTTTGTCCAGCTCATTGTAGGTAATAAATACAACAAAAGTTTTCTGAATGAATAAAGGAAAGAAGAGCAAGATTAATGAATGAATGTCAAACATTAGAGATGCTTGACAAAGAAGAAAACATAGTCTGTGCCCTCAAAATTGCATGGTGGAGAGATAGGTATGTAAACAGCACAGTTATAATAGAAAAGAATGATGATTGTTATAGGACAGAAGGACCATAAGTTACCTAAATTTGCCCAGAGAAAATCTGGAAGATTTCACCAGTGAGGAAACATTAAATTAGAGATCTAAAGCGTAAATAGACATTTACTAGGAAAATAAGAGGATGGTGTGATTTTTCCTGGCACAAGGACAAGCTCCGGCAAGGGCATAAAAGAGCATAACATATTCTGAAAAACCTCAATAGGTTTAGCATTGCTTGAGTGTAAAGTTCAAGGTAGGAAAAAGAAGTATTTGAAAGGTCATAAATGGAGGCAGTTTTATTGGAACCAAATCATTAATGAAGGTCCCTGCTTGGCCATGACCATGACTTTAGAGATTACATGGGGAACTACTGAGGAAGACTTTAAGAAGGGGTATGATATGAGAGGAGAAGGCAATGGCACCCCACTCCAGTACTCTTGCCTGGAAAATCCCATGGATGGAGGAGCCTGGTAGGCTGCAGTCCATGGGGTTGCTAAGAGTCGGACTCGACTGAGTGACTTCACTTTCACTTTTCACTTTCATGCATTGGAGGAGGAAATGGCAACCCATGCCAGTGTTCTTGCCTGGAGAATCCCAGGGACCGGGGGAGCCTGGTGGGCTGCCGTGTATGGGGTCACACAGAGTTGGACACGACTGAAGCAACTTAGCAGCAGCAGCATGATATGAGAAGTTTTAGATCATACTGATAAGATTTGAAGTTTGGAGCAGGAGATGATTATCAGATAAAGGGAGACTGGCCAAGAGTGCAACAGAAAGGAGGTTATTACAACCTTCTGAAAGTGAAAGTCGCTCAGTTATGTCCAACTTTTTGAGACCCCATGGACTATACCAGTCCATGGAATTCTCCAGGCCAGAATACTGGAGTGGGTAGCCTTTCCCTTCCCCAGGGGATCTTCCCAACCCAGGGATCAAACCCAGGCCTCCCACATTGCAGGTGGATTCTTTACCAGCTGAACCACAAGGGAAGCCCAAGAATACTGGAGTGGGTAGCCTATCCCTTCTCCATCGGATTTTTCAACCTAGGAATTGAATCGAGGCCTCCTGCATTGCAGGCAGATTGTTTACCAGCTGAGCTATGAGAGAAGCCCACTACAACCTTCTACTAGAGAAGTAATCTGGGCTGAACCATAGCCGAGACTAGGCTTCAAATAGAAAGGATTGGTGAAGTACTAAGGAGGTCAAGTGCTTGATGGGCTAGAGTAGCCAAAAGTCCAAATGATGCCTCAAATTTCTGATTTGGCAACTTCTGAAATATTACAATAAGAAACATCAGAGTAGATGCAAATGTAAGAAAGGTAGAAAACAAAATCAGTCTAGCCCACATGGAGGGTATTCATTTCCTAGGGCTTAAGTTCTAAAAACTGCATGGCTCAAATCAATAGGAATTTATTTTCTTACAGTTCTGGAGGCTAGAAGGCCAAAATCAAGATGTCAGCAAGGCCATGCTCCCTCTGAAGGCTGTAGCGGAGAATTTTTCTTTTCTTGCCTCTTCCTAGCTTCCTGGTGATTTCTCTCAATCTTCACTGTTACGGGACTTTGAGCTCCAGTCTCTGCCTCTGCCATCCATGAACTTCTCCCTGTGTGTCTCTATTTCCATACAGCACTTTTATTTTATTATAAAGACTGGCCATATTGATTAGGATCCACCCTACCAGCCTCATATTAACCTGATTATACCTGCAAAGAAAGACCCTATTTCCAAATAAGGTCACATAGAGAGATGTGGGGAGTTAGGATTTCAACATATATTTGGGGGAGATGACATTCAACCCATTACACTGAGCTTAAAGGGTGGTGGGACTTTTGGTGGCAATGTCCAGGAGGCCTCTAGATAGGGGGTTTAGGGCAGAGGCCTGGGTTGCATATCTTTAATTAGAATCTGGTGGTTCAAATGGTAAGGAATCTGCCCACAGTGTGGGAGACCTAAGTGCGATCCCTGGGTTGGGAAGACCCCCTGGAGGAGGGCATGGCAACCCACTCCAGTATTCTTGCCTGGAGAATTACATGGACAGAGGAGCCTGGTGGGCTGCAGTCCATACGGTCACAAAGAATTGGACATAACTGAGCAACTAAGCACGCACACCAGCAAAGTGACTGCAGGAGTGATCACAGCAAATACATAAGTGGCCTGGGAAAAGGAATCCTGGGGAAGACTATGGAGCTGCAAGGGCCAGAGGATCCCATGCAAGACATGAATGAAAGGGGCCACAGGATGGACATCCTCAGGGACTCCCATGGATATGGCTGTGACAGGGCAGGCATGTGTCCATCCTTTGCTAATTGTCACCCACCGGAGCACTGGACTATTTTCTCTAGCTTGGCTCTTTCATGCTCGATCTCTTCCACCTGCTTGACATAGCTTTTCCTCTCTTATTTAGGAAGCATTTGAGCCCTGCAGCCACCTTCCAAAAGTGTCAGTGGTGATGTTGTCAGGTCAACTGCCTTGCTAAACTCAGCACCATAGTACAGCATTGGTAAAATAAACAAGGGCAGCTAGTTTACGTTTTGCATTCCTTCAGAAATAAGCTGAATATTTTATAATAAAACTGAGGAATTACACTTTATTGTATCATCAAAATATCCCCAAATGGCCATAAAAGGGTAGTCAGGGTGTATCTAGTCTTTTCCTTTCAATTATGAGCCTCTATTCCTAAGAGGCTGCAAAGCCAGATTTCAGTTATCAGAGAAAGTTGCAGATTCTAGAAGGTAGGACTGAAAGTCAGAGAGGACCAGAATAACTCAGCCAAGGGCATTCGAAAAGCGTTCCTTTCAAATGTGGTAGTATGTGCTTTCCGTTAGGGCAGAGTCCTTGGCTGTTCACTGCAATAGCTAGCACCTGGTAGGCTCATGGGAGATACTTGAGACACTCAAGAAATACCTCCAGGCTCTGGGCGGCCCAGGATGTGAGATAGTTGTCAACACTGGGATCAGTAAATGGCTGCCCAGCAGTGTCCAGCTAAAGCGGAGTTCCCACTTTCATACTGAGGGAGCAGGAGTGAGATGCTTACAGCACTCTTCTTTTTCTTTCTGCGGAGCCCAGTTATCAGTGCTCAGGCTTACTGCGGGTTGGCAGTTCTGAGTCAAATCTTCCTTGCTCCAGCAAGATTCATTTTCTCTGACTCTGAAAACTATTGCATTTTGACAATAAAAATAATGACTAGTATTTATTGAGTGCCTGCTATAGATCAGGCTCTGCACTATGTGCTTTATATGTATTGTCTCAAGTAACAATTGCAACACTCTATGGGGTAGTGGAGTAGGTGCTTTTTTGTTTGTTTGAAGAAAAGTAAGCTTTTATTTTGTTGTTTCACAAATAAAGCTAGCTGAGCTGGTTGCTTTCTTGGTGATCATTCAAAGAAACCAAGTGCAGGTGTTATTATATCACCATTTGAAAACAAAAATGAAATTTAAAATGATGAAGTCACTTTATTCAAGTTCTCACACCTAGAATGTGGTGTTAGGCATGTCTGAATCCAGACTCTCTGGAAATATCATCCCATTCTTGAAGCCCTTCATTGTACACATAAGTTTTATCAATTTCTTATTGATATTTCTTGTATACTCATAGCAAGTTTAGCCCAAGAGATGTGGCAAGAATGATGTGGACAGTTAGGAAGCCTTCAGGGAGGCTCCTGTCAAATTCTAGGAATTAGAATACAACTTTGGCTTTGGGGAGAAAAATAGCAGTGAATTTAATAAGAAACGCAAAGGACATAGAAAACCTTAAAGACTCCACCAGAAAATTACTAGAACTAATCAATGAATATAATAAAGTTGCAGGATATAAAATCAACACACAGAAATCCCTTGCATTCCTATGCACTAATAATGAGAAAACAGAAAGAGAAATTAAGGAAACAATTCCATTCACCATTGCAACGAAAAGAATAAAATACTTAGGAATATATCTACCTAAAGAAACTAAAGACCTATATATAGAAAACTATAAAACACTGGTGAAAGAAATCAAAGAGAACACTAATAGATGGAGAAATATACCATGTTCATGAATTGGAAGAATCAATATAGTGAAAATGAGTATACTACCCAAAGCAATTTATAGATTCAATGCAATCCCTATCAAGCTACCAACGGTATTCTTCACAGAGCTAGAACAAATAATTTCACAATTTGTATGGAAATACAAAAAAACCTCGAATAGCCAAAGCAATCTTGAGAAAGAAAAATGGAACTGGAGCAATCAACCTGCCTGACTTCAGGCTCTACTACAAAGCCACAGTCATCAATACGATATGGTATGGGCACAAAGACAGAAATATAGATAAATGGAACAAAATAGAAAGCTCAGAGATAAATCCACGCACATATGGACACCTTATCTTTGATAAAGGAGGCAAGAATATACAATGGATTAAAGACAATCTCTTTAACAAGTGGTGCTGGGAAAACTGGTCAACCACTTGTAAAAGAATGAAACTAGAACACTTTCTAACACCATACACAAAAATAAACTCAAAATGGATTAAAGATCTAAACATAAGACCAGAAACTATAAAACTCCTAGAGGAGAACATAGGCAAAACACTCTCTGACATACATCACAGCAGGATCCTCTATGACCCACCTCCCAGAATATTGGAAATAAAAGCAAAAATAAATGGGACCTAATTAAACTTAAAAGCTTCTGCACAACAAAGGAAACTGTAAGCAAGGTGAAAAGACAGCCTTCAGAATGGGAGAAAATAATAGCAAATGAAGCAACTGACAAACAACTAATCTCAAAAATATACAAGCAACTCCTGCAGCTCAATTCCAGAAAAATAAATGACCCAATCAAAAAATGGGCCAAAGAACTAAATAGACATTTCTCCAAAGAAGACATACAGATGGCTAACAAACACATGAAAAGATGCTCAACATCACTCATTATCAGAGAAATGCAAATCAAAACCACTATGAGGTACCATTTCACGCCAGTCAGAATGGCTGCGATCCAAAAGTCTACAAGTAATAAATGCTGGAGAGGGTGTGGAGAAAAGGGAACCCTCTTACACTGTTGGTGGGAATGCAAACTAGTACAGCCACTACAGAGAACAGTGTGGAGATTCCTTAAAAAACTGGAAATAGAACTGCCATATGACCTAGCAATCCCACTGCTGGGCATACACACTGAGGAAACCAGAAGGGAAAGAGACACGTGTACCCCAATGTTCATCGCAGCACTGTTTATAATAGCCAGGCCATGGAAGCAACCTAGATGTCCATCAGCAGATGAATGGATAAGAAAGTGGTGGTACATATACACAATGGAGTATTACTCAGCCATTAAAAAGAATACAGTTGAATCAGTTCTAATGAGGTGGATGAAACTGGAGCCTATTATACAGGGTGAAGTAAGCCAGAAAGAAAAACACCAATACAGTATACTAACGCATATATATGGAATTTAGAAAGATGGTAACAATAACCCTGTGTACGAGACAGCAAAAGAGACACTGATGTATAGAACAGTCTTTTGGACTCTGTGGGAGAGGGAGAGGGTGGGTTGATTTGGAAGAATGGCATTGAAACATGTATAATATCATATATGAAATGAGTCACCAGTCCAGGTTTGATGCACGATACTGGATTCTTGGGGCTGATGCACTGGGACGACCCAGAGGGATGGAATGGGGAGGGAGGAGGGAGGAGGGTTCAGGATGGGGAACACATGTATACCTGTGGTGGATTCATTTTGGTATATGGCAAAACCAATACAATATTGTAAAGTTAAAAAAATAAAATAAAATAAGAAATGCAAAGGAGCCTAGGTGCCAAGAGTCATAACTACCTTGTAAGCTCTACATGTCTTTTGGGCTGAGTTCAGCTGTACAGGCCTACAAAGGGCATGTCACAGTCTGAGCTCTTTTTGTCAGTTAGTGAATTAAGCATTAGAAGCAGTGATTCATAGCCTCTGGGGATTGACAGGGCCCCCAAAGATAGTTCAATTTGACTCTTCGATTTCACAGGTGAGAAACCTGAGGTTCAAAATGCAGAGCAAGGACTGTGGAGGTGAATTCTTTACCACTGGCACCACCAGGGTAGCACCATGGCAGATTTAAGATGGCTACAAATTCTTTGACACTTGTCCTAATGTGAGTGAGAACTATGTTCCTCCCCATGAATCTAGAGAGTCTCTATGACTGCTTAGCTGATAGAAAGCTGCCTAAGTGACACTGTGCCAGTTTCTGGACCGAGGCCTTAAGAGACTAGCAGCTGCCACTTCCTGCTATGTGAACATGGATTCTTCAGATACAAATGCCATGCTGTAAAGAAGCCTAAATAGCCCCATAGAGAAACATATAAAGAGGAATTGAGGTCCCTGAAGTCAACAGTCCTTGATGACAGTGAGGATGTTGTGGCTAATTTGGAAATGTAGCCTCTAGCTTGAGTCAAGTGCCTCCTGCTGAAAACTCATGGAACAAGAACAGCCATTTCTGTGAAGCCCTTCCCCAAATGCCAATATAAGCAAATTAAGTGCAATTTTAAGGCACTGAGTTTTGGAATGGTTTGCTGTGCAGCAATAGATAATCAGAATAAGGTGTTCTGACCCTCAACCAGTGTTTATTTCACTCTAGTGCACTAATGCTTTGGGTCTCCCTCTGGGTCATGCAGCCCACTCACCAGTCTCAGTGGTCTGTGAAGCTGGAAAAACTGGTTTATTACCCTGTATGAGGACTGCTAAATGAGTGCAGGTCTTCAGCAAAAGTCACCAAACCTAAGGATTATAAGAATCCCTGGGGTCTGGGGCTTAAGTATACAGATTATTGAGGCTCATCCCAGTCATATATTGAATCATAATCCTTAAATGTGTGACATTTCTATTTTTTAAAGCTTCCCCAAGTGATTCTGATGATCAGTCAGCTTTGGGAACCACCAATTAAGATTTGTTGTTGTTCAGTCACTAAGTCATGTCTGACTATTGGTGACCCCAAGGCATGCTAGGCACCTCTGTCCTCCACTATCACCCAGAGTTTGCTCAAATTCATGTCATTGAGTCGCTAATGCTATCTAACCATCACATCTTCTGTTACCCTCTTCTCTTTTTGCCTTCAAATTTCCCGGCATTGGGATCTTTTCCAATGAGTCAACTCTTTGCATCAGGTGGTCAGCATCAGTCCCTCCAATGAATTTTCAGGACTGATTTCCTTTAGGATTGACTGGTTTGATCTCCTTGCAGTCCAAGGGACTCACAAGAATCGTCTCCAATACCAGAGTTCAAAAGCATCAATTCTTTATTACTCAGCTTTCTTTATGGTCCAACTTTAACATCCATATATGACTACTGGAAAAACTGCAGTTTGACTATACGGATCCTGGTCAGCAAAGTGATGTCTCTGCTTATAATATGCTCTCTATGTTTGTTATCGCTTTCCTTCCAAGAGGACTTACCTTGTGGCTCAGCTTGTAAAGAATCCACCTGCAATGCGGGAGACCTGTGTTTGATCCCTGTGTTGGGAAGATCCTCTGGAGAATGAAAAGGCTACCCACTCCAGCATTCTGGTCTGGAGAATTCCATGGACTATATAGTCCATGGGGTCCCAAAGAGTCACATGACTGAGCGACTTTCACTTTACTTCACTTCCTTCCAAGGAGCAGACTTCTTTTAATTGCATGGCTACAGTCACCGTCTGCAGTGATTTTGGAGCCCAAGATATAAAATTGTCACTGCTTCTACTTTTTCTCCATTTGCCATGAAGTGATGGGACCAGATGCCATGGTCTTAGTTTTATGAATGTTTTAAACTACCTTTTTCTCTCTCCTCTTTCACCCTCATCAAGAGGCTCTTTAGTTCTTCTTCACTTTCTACCATTAGAGTGGTATCATCTGCATATCTGAGGCTGTTGATATTTCTCCTGCAGTCTTTATTCCAGTTTCATCCAGCCCAGAATTTTGCATGATGTACTCTGCATATAAGTTATATAAGCAGGGTGACAGTATACAGTCTTGACATACTCCTTTCCCAGTTTTGAACCTGTCAGTTGTTCTATATATGGTTCTAACTGTTCTTTGACCCACACACAGGTTTCTCAGAAGACAGGTAAGGTGGTCTGGTATTCTCATCTCTTTAAGAATTTTCCACACTTTGTTGTGATTCATAGAATTAAAGGCTTTCACATAGTCAATGATGCAGACATGGACATTTTTCTTGAATTCCCTTGCTTTCTCTATGAGCCAAAGATGCTGGCAATTTGATCTCTGGTTCCTCTACCTTTTCAAAATCCATCTTGTACATCTGGAAATTCTGGATTCACATACTGTTGAAGTCTGGCTTGGAGAATTTTGAGCATAACCTTACTGGCATGAGAAATGAACACAATTGTACAATAGTTTGAAAATTCTTTGGCACTGCCCATATTTGGGATTGGAATGAAAACTGACCTTTTCCATTGCTGAGGCTGCTGCTGAGTTTTTCAAATTTGCTGGTATATTGAGTACAGTACTTTAACAGCATCATCTTTCAGGAGTTGAAATAGCTCACCTGGAATTCCATTACCTCCACTAGCTTTGTTTTAGTTATGCTTCTTATTGCCTGCTTGATTTCACACTCCACTCACTAAATGAATGACCACACCATCATGGTTATCTGGGTCATTAAGACCTTTTCTGTATAGTTCTTCTGTGTATTCTTGCAACCTCTTCTTAATCTCTTCTGCTTCTTAATCTCTTCTGCTTCTGTTAGAGCCTTACCATTTCTAGCCTTTATTGTGTCCATCATTGCATGAAATGTTACCTTGATAGCTCTAATTTTCCTGAAGAGAGATCTCTGTCTTTCCCATTCTATTGTTTTCCTCTACTTCTTTGCATTGTTCATTGAAGAAGGCCTTATTTCTCCTTGCTGTTCTCTGGATCTCTGCATTCAGTTGGATATATCTTTCACTGTCGTCCTCGCATTTTACTTCTCTTCTTTCCTCAGCTATTTGTAAATCCTCCTCAGACAACCACTTTACCGTCTTGCATTTCTTTTTCTTTGGGATGGTTTTAGTCTCTGCCTCCTGTGCAATGTTAGAACCTCTGCCTACAGTTCTTCAGGCACTCTGTCTACCAGATCTAATTCCTTGAATCTGTTTGTCACCTCCACTGTATAATCATAAGGGATTTGATTTAGGGCAGACCTAAATGGCCTAGTGGTCTTCCCTGCTTTCTTCGATTTAAGCCTGAATTTGGCAATAAGGAGCTGATGACATGAGCAATAGTCAGCTCCAAGTCTCACTTTTGCTGACTGTAGAGAGCTTCTCCATCTTTGTCTGCGAAGACTATAATCAGTCTGGTTTCTGTATTACCATATGATGATTATCATGTGTAGAATCATCTCTTGTGTTAGTGGAAAAGGGTGTTTGCTCTGGACAAAACTCTGTTAGCCTTTGCCCTGCTTCATTTTGTACTCAAGGCCAAACTTGCTTGTTACTCCAGGTATCTCTTGACTTCCTACTTTGGCATTCCAATCCCCTATGATGAAAAGGATATCTTTTTTTGTTGTTAGTTCTGGAGGGTCTTATAGGTCTTCATGGAACTGTTCAATTTTGGCTTCTTCGGCATCAGTGGTTGAGGCATAGACTTGGATTACTGTGGTATTGAATGGTTTGCCTTGGAAACGAACCAATATTATTCAGTCGTTTTTGAGATTGCACCCAAGTACTGCATTTCAGACCCTTTTGTTGACTACAAGAGCTACTCCATTTCTTCTAAGGGATTCTTGCCATAATAAATATAATGGTCACCTGAATTAAATTCTCCCATTCCCGTCCATTTTAGTTTACTGATTCCTAAGATGTTGATATTCACTCTTACCATCTCCTGCTTGACCAGGTCCAATTTATCCTGATTCATGGACCTAAGATGTCAGATTCCTATGCAATATTGTTCTTTAGCATTGGACTTCACTTTTATCACCAGACACATTCACAACTGTGTGTCATTTCCACTTTGGCCTAGTCACTTCATTCTTTGTGGAGCTGTTAGTAACTGCCCTCCAGTCTTCCCCAGTGGCATATAGGACACCTTCCAACCTGAGGGGTTCATCTTTTGGTGTCATATCTTTTTGCCTTTTCATACTGTTCATGGGATTCTCAGGGCAAGAATACCGGAGTGGTTTGCCGTTCTCTCCTTCAGTAGACCACATTTTGTCAGAACTCTCCACTATGACCCATTGTTTTGGGTGGCCTTGCATGGCATGGCTCATAGCTTCATTGAGTTACACAAGTCCCTTTACATGACAATGCTGTGATCCATGAAGCAGAAAGTAAAAGTTACTTATTCTCTTAAAAGCTAGGCCCAGAACTGGCATGGCATTATTACTGCTACGTTCTATTTGTTAATCAGGCATAGTACCAGTCCAGACTCAAAATTAGGAGTAGAAAAATCTACCTCTAGATAGGGTAATTGACAAAGAATTTGCCATCACTTTTAAGCCACCACATTCCCCAATTTCCATTTCAAATATCTCCCAAATCACTCAAGAAGATCCTATGAAGCAAAGTGAGTCTATTAGCATTTCCAAAATATGTCTGGTTCTTTCTCACCCCTCTGTCTAGAGCAAACCTATCCTTCTTTGATTTTGCCCTCAGATACCTCTACCCTCTGGGGGATTCTAGACAGTCAGAATTGGCCATTGATCAGTGTCTCCTGTGAAGTTTCATGACAATACAGTCATCCATTGATATCTGCAAGTGATTGGTTTCAGGACACCTCACAGATATCAAAATATTCAGATATATGTCCCTTATATAAAAAGGTGTAGTATTTGCATGTGATCATTGCATAGTCTCCTGTGTACTTTATCTCTGCTACTGCTAAGTCACTTCAGTCGTGTCTGACTCTGTGCGACCCCATAGACGGCAGCCCACCAGGCTCCCCCGCCCCTGGGATTCTCCAGGCCAGAACACTGGAGTGGGTTGCCATTTCTTTCTCCAATGCATGAAAGTGGAAATTGAAAAGTGAAAGTGAAGTCGCTCAGTCATGTCCAACTCTTAGTGACCCCATGAACTGCAGCCTACCAGGCTCCTCTGTCCATGGGATTTTCCAGGGAAGAGTACTGGAGTGGGGTGCCATCGCCTTCTCTGACTTTATCTCTAGATTGCCTATAATACCTAATACAATAAAAATGCTAAGTAAATGGTTGCTGGAATGTGCAGCAAAGTCAAGTTTTGTTTTTTTTGAACTTTCTGAATTTTTTAAGTAGTATTTTCAACCTGCAGTTAGTTGAATCCACAGACGTAGAACCTGTGGATAGGGAATGCTGAGTGTACATTTACCTGTTACTTAATACTTTCCAGATCTGAATACTCATTTTATATGTAGTGTCTCATTGAATGGGCTTCCCCTGTGGCTCAGCTGGTAAAGAATCCACCTGCAATGTGGGAGACCTGGGTTGGATCCCTGGATTGGGAAGATCCTCTGGAGAAGGGAATGGCTACCCATTCCAGTGTTCTGGCCTGGAGAATTCCATGGACTGTATAGTCCATGGGGTCGCAAAAAGTCGGACATGATTGAACAACTTTCACTTACTTCTCATTGAATGGGATTTACATGTCATGGCTTTCAGCATTGACCAGTGTTTAGTAAGTATTTTCTAATTTGAGTGCTATATTGTGGGACCTTCTCTGGTGGCTCAGATGGTAAGAATTCACCTACCAATGCAAGAAACCTGGGTTCAGTCCCTTGGTTGGGAAGATCCCCTGCAGAATGGCATGGCAACCCACTCCAGTATCCATGGACAGAGGAGCCTGGCGGGCTACAGACTATGAGGTCACAAAGAGTTGGACACAACTGAGTGACTAACACACATTGTGGGGGGGGCCATGGTGGAAGGGACTTAATATTTGTTAAACACAGAGCCAAGCACAATGCTATGTTTATACATATCATTTCATATGTTCTTGATGGCCATTCTATAAAATGACTATTTTTATTCCCCTCTGACAAGGAAATCAGTACTTAATTCATTTTATTTCACAACTGGCAAGTGGAAAAAACAGAACTGAATGTAAATCTGTTTGAGGCCAAGGTCTTTATCTTTCACTGGTATCATCCTGCCTACAACTCCCTTGAAATGAAGGTGTATGGAAAAATAGGGGGAAATTACATAACTAGGAACTGTGGTTTCTAGAGCATTTGAACCATGAACTTATGGTGAGGGCATACTCTAGTTAGCTTATCTGCCTGCAGACATTTACTAGTGCTAAAGCTAAACATTAACCCACTTGAGATCTGCTTTTTCTTTTTGTTTTCAAACTCCCATGACTCTCAGTGGACTTGGTCATAGACCCTTTCCATTATTGCTCCCTTTTAAACAGCTTCTGGGCCTCGTGACAGCACTTTTGGAAACACTGGGGCACATCTGTAGTGAAGTCACTAATATGTTTGACTCCTAGTCTTCCTCAGGCCTCATGACTCCAGCATTGCTGGGGAGCCCCTATTTATGTCTCCATTTGAAGAATCTCAAGAGAGTGCTTGTGGCTCCTTCTCTCCAGCCTCAGAGGGGAGAAAAATTGCTGGGTAGGCATTTCCAGAGGGCTTCAGGGGGATCAAAGAGAGAAAAGCAAACACTGAGGAAAAAAATCAAGAAAAATAAACACTGTTTATTCTTGGAACACAGTTACATTGGCAGCTTTCTCCTCTCCAGTAATACTTGTTTTCCTGAAAGGATTATGCATGAATTTGCTTAGTCCCAGAGGATTGAGATACCACTCAGCTGTGACCTGCAACTTCTATCTCCCACACCCTCTCAATTATGTTTTCAGTTTTCTCACTGGCTGGGCAAAATTTAAAGAGATTAAAATCAACCATGAGAGAAACTGGGTTAACGCAGCTGCTGCAAATGCCCATGTCAGCAATCCAAGTCAGCAGCTTTAATTAACTCAACCATGGGGGCGGTATCCCTGTGCCGTAGATGAGAAGATCCCAGAGATTTTAGGGCTCCATCCTCAGGGAAGGAATGAGGAAGTTTAGGCTAAGTGAGGAGGGCTGCTAAGTGGAAATATCTTTCTTTGGGAGAGCAATTTTGGGTTTCTGAGCATACACATCCAGACTGGAGGTAAAGGAATTCCCCGAAAAGGAAAGAGAGAACAAGATTTCTGAGTATGTTCATGAAATGTAAATGCCTGGATCCTGCTCTCCTACAGCACCCATCGCAAGGACTGCTGAAGGGCAGGAGGGGAGAGAGAGAGAGTAACAATAAGCAAATATTACAGGCTGTGGCCTTGAGAACCACGGGCCTCAGAAGTTACATATAGACTTAGAAAATAAGCTTGGATATAGTAATGAATGTAGACAGGAGGGCCCTCCTTACATACTCTGTATGGTACAAGTCATCAGGGACCTACCCCTGACCTTGGGAAGAATCTAATAATGACTGAGATTAAATTCCCTCTAGAGGGAGTAAAGAGCTCAAAGTGAATTAAATTCACTTTAGAGAAAAAAAAGAAGTGTGATGGCTCTTGCATCTCACTCATGTGGTAGCATCTACTAGGGGCTAGGCACTGTGCAAACTCTGGATACAAAGAGATGAACAAGCACTTATTGCCCTCACAGGTGAGGAAACAAATTGTAAAGTTCACAGTGAAGATGTCACAGATGCCAGGGATCCAAGAGGGAGTGCTGCCTCTATTTGAGGGCAGGGAAGCCTTTCCAGAATTCCCCACCTTTTTCCTGAGTCTCAAAAGATGAGTTGGAATTCCTCAGTGGAGGATGGGGGTGGAATAAAGGACATTTTTACAAAGGTATAGAAGTGTGAAATAGCATGACATATTTGGGAGATGGTAAAGAGATTCACCTGGGTTTCCCAGGTGGCACTAGTGGTAAAGAACCTGTCTGCCAATGCAGGAGACTCAGGGGGCATGTGTTCGACCCCTGGGTCGGGAAGATGCCCTGGAGGAGGGCGTGGCAACCCACTCCAGTATTCTTGCTTGGAGAATCCCCATGGACAGAGGAGCCTGGTGGGCTACAATCCATGGGGTCACAAAGAGTCAGACACACCTGAAGCGACCGAGGCCGCATGCAGCACAAAGAGGTTCATATAGCTGAAGCATTGCAGGTTGTTACAGGCTGCGTAGGGGTTGACCCTGAAAAGCTTTGAATTCCATGCTAGGAAGTCTAGACCTTATTCTGTATGAGGTGGACAACCCCCAGAGGATTTTGGTAACATGAACAGATGTATTTATCATGAATCAAAGCCAGTTAAGGAAGGTCACAAAGGAGGTATGACCACAAAGGTAGGAAGGAATCTAAGAGATGGGAAAGTGCAGAAGTGAAGGAGTATAGTTTGTGAAGAAGAAAATGGCCAACGGTGGACAATACTGCAGAGAGGTACCAATATAAGCTCAGGGACAACCAATGGATTTTGAAATTTGAGGGCTATTAATGACTTCAATGAGGGCGATTCCAGTGGTATGTTGGGGCCAGAAAACAGGCAACAGTGAGCTGATGACTGAATGGAGTTTGAGAAAGTGATAGTAAATACACCCATTTGTTTGAGAAATTTGGAGAAGAAATAAAGATATGGAAAAATATACATAAGTGGGTAATTTATGTGTTTCAATTGATGAGGAGGACTCAGGCATGTTCAAGATTTAAGAAGGAGGCAATGAGAGGATCAAAGATAAGAAAAGGAAAAAAGTATTAGAAAGCAAGGTCTGGCAAGCATGGGCTTAAAGCATGAAGAAGATTCCGCTGACCAACCAAACTTCCCATATGCCCAAGGGGGTAGAGATTACACGCTAATTTAAAGGGTTCCAAGTATGGATCTTTTGTTGAGGCAAATGAATCTGTTTTTCATTTATTATCTCTTCTTCTGTTTGGACCATAATCTTAGACTCTTTTCAACCTAAAGTAGATTCCCCAACTCCATTAGCTCTGTTCACATGATAGGAGGCTGTTTGGTAGATGCAGACATCAATTTAGAAATGGAAATCACCCCAGTTTGGGCACTGGGGAAATGAACAGAGTGCCATCCATTTGGTTTGATTAGATTTGGCACACCTGTCCATAAGGACACCATGTTCCAGAACTTGCTACTATGAAATTTATGAATCAGAGAACTGATTAATGAATGCACTGTAGGGTTTTGAGAAGTTTAGGGTCACCTCAAGCATCTGTTCTGGTTAGTGCACACTCTTCAAAGAAATGAATAATTTGGTATGTTCTGTCATATGTTCTGGGTTTGCCTATTTATCTTTCAGACCAAATCACTCAATTTCTCAATCTCACACCTCTCACAGAGTTGCAGGATGCAAGTCTTTGAGGAATATGGAAGAGTTGCAGACTGTCTTGTAAAGCAGTACTGAAATAGAGCTCAGAGTTTAGTTCAGTTATATTATTATGTTGAAGGACTGTTTTGAACTCTACTGTTTCTTATTCCTCTAAAAGTGACTTTCAGTAGTTTGCTACATATGAAGTGCATTTTTAAAAACAGATTGTGGGACTAAAATTAAGTGTAGCAGAATGTCTCAAAATTGAAATGTCAATGACATTTTCAATATAAGAAAGACATTTATCTTATAGACAACATTTAGGGTCATATATGTTGTGGATAGAGGTATAACTCGCACTTTCTTAAAGCACAACTATTAGAAATTTTACTAGGCATGTTTCCTGTTTCCATTGTCTCATTTCTTATAATTAAAACCTCTCAGTTGCACAGTGACTTCCTATTCATTAGAAAGAGAATGTTTTGTATGAATGATTTATTAAAATTCTGTTCATGCTTATTTAGCCTGTTAGCTTCGATGGAAAAAGTAAAGGTCTCAGCCAAAGGATGAGAATCGCTCCATGGAAAATAGAATAAAAGAGAAGCAAAATTTATATTCAGCTATATTTATAGTGTCACTGGTGAATATGTTTTGATTTAAAACCCACCAGTAATCAGAAGTAATATTGTATTGGGCAGCATAAACTGGCTAGAGAAATATTTTGATTTCTACTCTGTTACCTCAAGCAAGATATGGTGGTTGAGCCAAGAGAACTTAGATTTCTACTCTTCTGAATGGGCCCATGGGGAAATAACTCAATGAGAGATAAGCTTCCACTTTGCAATAGAATAAAGACATCCTTAGTGGCTGCTTGTTCCTCATTATTTCATCTATTTTAAGTGCATGACATTTTAAGAAAGATGGAGGAAATAATTAGAACACTGGGAGGCCGGTTGCAGGGATTGACACTTAGCTGTGTGGCTTAAGTTCTCTCTGCTTTTCAGTTTTATGAAATTTTTTTGACTAGTGCATCCAGCATCCCCTTATATTTCTCGGTATAGGTAAAACTTCACTTTCTGAAAATGAAGAAAAAACCAGGGACCATTAATTTGGTTATCTGTCTCTGGAAACTAGGGAGGGCATAACTGTCAATATTGACTTATTTGGTGATCAAAGGTGAAAAAGTTGATGAAAGGTCTGGCTGTAAGTGTTTGGTGCTGCATTGTTCAACCTTTGGTGTCTGAGAGGTATTAGCAACAAATACTATTAAGGTTGGTGATAAAGTAATTGCTGTTTCAGACCATGAATTTTAAATCACTATAACTAGGCTCAAATACATCTTTATTAAACAAAATAGGAACTATTACAATCACCACATTTTTGCCAATAAGAAATAAATTTGTTTATTCCTGTAGCATAAAAATCCATACCTTGGGATTTGATGAACTCTTGGAAAGCATTTTCTGCATGCTGTTGGTTGTGGAAGTGTTTTCTTTGCAAAAAGGTGTCAAGATGTTGAAGAACTGGTAGTTGGTTGGTGAGAGGTCAGGTGAATATACCGGATGAGGCAAAACGTTGTAGCCCAATTCATTCAACTTTTGAAGCGCTGGTTGTGTGCCATGCGGCCGGGCGTTGTCATGAGGAGCATCGGGCCCCTCTGTTGACCCATGTTGGCTGCAGGCATTGCAGTTTTCAGTGCACCGCATCAATTTGCTGAGCAAACTTCTCAGATGTTATGGTTTTGCTGGGATTCAGAAATCTGTAGTGGATCAAACGGGCAGCAGACCACCAAACAGTGACCGTGGCCTTTTTTTGGTGCAAGTTTGGCTTTGGGAAGTGCTTTGGAGCTTCTTCTCAGTCCAACCACTGAGCTGGTTGTCACCAGTTGTCGTATAAAATCCCCTTTTCATCGCACGTCATAATCTGATGGAGAAATGATTCGTCCTTATTGCATAGAAAGAATAAGAGAAGATGACACTTCAAAATGATTTTTTAAAATTTTCAGTCAGCTCATAAAGTACCCACTTATTGAGATTTTTCACCTTTCCAATTTGCTTCAAATGCTGAACAACCACAGAAGTGCCAACATTGAGTTCTTTGGGAATTTCTCATAAGAGGATCAGCTTCAATAATCTTCATTGTCAACTTCCGATGGCCAGCCACTATGCTCCTTATCTTCAAGGCTCTTGTCTCCTTTGAAAACTTCTTGAACCACCGCTACAGTGTATGTTTGTTAGCAGTTCCTGGGCCAAATGTATCGTTGATATTGCAAGTCGTCTCTGCTTCTTTAAGATCCATTTTGAACTCAAGTAAGAAAATCTCTCAAATTTGCTTTTTTGTCTAACATAATTTCCCTAATCTAAAATAAATGTAAAATAAACAGCAAGTAATAAGTAATAAGCAAGTAATAAGTCACTAGCAAAAAAAACATAAAATGAGAAATGCACATTAAAATGATATATAACCACATTTATTTAAGAATGTAACCCAATATCAAACAGCAAATTTCAATAATGCAAAACCACAATTATTTTTGCACCAACATAAATATCTATCATATGACTAGCATCGTTTCAGTGGGAAGTTATGAGCTGAATTTAAATGTCACCTGGTTAATGGCTATCCATGGGCCTTAACAGAAATTTTATTAGTTTTCCAGGGAATGTAAAGGTAAAAGTGAAAAGGTGGATTTTTAAAAAAAGAAGAAAAAAAGGAAGCAAGAAACAAAGAGAAAGAAATTGTCTTGCATCCTGTAATATTTTAAATAATATTTTAAACAATGTTCAATATTAAACAAGATTATTTAAACAATCTTACTTTTGTTAAGATTAATAAATATGAAAAGACTATAAGGTAGAACATTTTAAAAAATTCTCAGCTTCCTGATTTTCCTAATGTGACATCATTAATGGTGACTGCTGTCGTATAAAATCCCCACTGACAGACATTGATGTCTGTCTGCACATCCATTAGCCTCTCATAAGGTCATGAGGATGACAGGGGATGAGATGGTTGGATGGCATCACTGATGCAATGGACACGAGTTTGACCAAGCTCTGGGAGATGGTGAAAAACAGGGAAGTCTGGTGTGTAGCAGTCCATGGGGTTGCAAAGAGTTGGACAGGATTGAGTGACTGAACAACAAAAGTTTTGTCTTTCCTTTACATGTTTATGTTACTGTCTTGCTCTGACTCTTAGAGATCATTTACTACTTCTGAAATTATAAGTGCTTGATGTATGAATGGTTCTTGTAAATAGCAGTGTCATAAGAGAAAGGACAGGAATTCTGATTTCAATCATTTGTACTTTCTTAGGACAGAACAAGATTTCCTACTCTTCAGCATGTGTTGATGACCTCACCTGCTCAAGACTGAGATAAGTCCAGGGATTTTTGTTAGTTTGGTGTTATCTTAATATGCTTCAGTCAAGAGAGAGATTTTTATATTTTCCTTTTCTTGATGGCTTCTGGTGATCATCCATTACTAAACAGAGCACCTTACTGTTTGCTGCATCTGTTAGGATCTAGGCTTTGTCTCTGCCTTTCCTACAGAAGGGCTTCTTAATCCTGACTGTACATTTTAATTACCTGCAGAGGTTAAAAAAATGGGCTCCACCCCTAGAGATTCTGATTCAACTGGTTTGGATCCCAGCTTGCAATTTTAAAATATTCTCCAGCTCTCTGCTCCTGCCCATTCGGCAGATAGCCACAACTTCCGTGCTGTGCCAGCGTCATCCCTGAGACAAGATGGTGAAGGTCGAAATGAATGGATTTGGCCGCATCGGGCGCCTGGTCACCAGGGCTGCTTTTAATTCTGGCAATGTGGACATCATCACCATCAATGACCCCTTCATTGACCTTCACTACATGGTCTACATGTTCCAGTATGATTCCACCCACAGCAAGTTCCACGGCACAGCCAAGGCAGAGAATGGGAAGCTCGTCATCAATGGAAAGGCCGTCACCATCTTCCAGGAGCGAGATCCCGCCAACATCAAGTGGGGTGATGCTGGTGCTGAGTACATGGTGGAGTCCACTGGGGTCTTTGCTACCATGGAGAAGGCTGGGGCTCACTTGAAGGGTGGCACCAAGAAGGTCATCATCTCTGCGCCTTCTGCCGATGCTCCCATGTTTGTGATGGGTGTGAACCATGAAAAGTATAACAACACCCTCAAGATAGTCAGCAACACCTCCTGTACCACCAACTATTTGGCCCGCCTGGCCAAGGTTATCCATGACCACTTCGGCATCATGGAGGGACTCATGACCACCGTCCATGCCATCACTGCCACCCAGAAGACCATGGATGCCCTCCCTGGGAAGCTGTGGCATGATGGCCGAGGGGCTGCCCAGAACATCATCCCTGCTTCTGCTGGCACTGGCAAGGCCACGGGCAAGGTCATCCCTGAGCTCAATCGGAAGCTTACATTGGCATGGCCTTCCACATCCCCACCCCCAACATGTCTGTTGTGGATCTGACCTGCCGCCTGGAGAAACCTGCCAAGTATGATAAGATCAAGAGGGTGGTGAAGCAGGCGTCAGAGGGCCCCCCCTTAAGGGCATTCTAGGCTACACCGAGGACCAGGTTGTCTCCTGCAACTTCAACAGCGACACTC
The DNA here is from genome assembly GCF_029407905.1 of Bubalus kerabau. Lineage (NCBI taxonomy): Eukaryota > Metazoa > Chordata > Mammalia > Artiodactyla > Bovidae > Bubalus > Bubalus kerabau. Next base: position 46,910,797 of record NC_073634.1, read on the forward strand.
ACTCTTCTACCTTCGATGCTAGGGCTGGCATTGTCCTCAATGACCACTTGTCAAGCTCATTTCCTGCTACCACAATGAATTTGACTACAGCAACAGGGTGGTGGACCTCAAGGTCCACATGGCCTCCAAGGAGTAAGGTCTCCGGACCCCCAGCCCCAGCAGGAGCATGAGAGGAACAGAGAGTTTCTCAGCTGCTGAGGAGTCCTTGCCCCACCTTGATCGTCCACCACACTAAGAATCTCCCGACCTCCACACGGTTTCCATCCCTAAGGCCCTGAGGAAGCAGAGGGGCTTAGGGAGCCCTGCCTTGTCCTGTACCATCAATAAAAGTACCCTATACCCCCCCAAAATAAATAAATAATAAAATAAAATATTCTCCAGGTTAGGAGTGAGTGTAACATGCCTCTGGTGTCTAGGAAAATTCTTTGTGAAGGCAGGTAGTCTCCAGGAAATGGCAGATAAATTGAACCACACTGATAAATAGGCTACAGAGGCCAGATGATTTTGAGTGAGGACATGTCTGGACCTATTTCACGGCAAGCATAATGCAGTATCTTACCTACATCATTTGGGGGTAAAATCATAGGGGCCTGAAGGTCTCACCTTAGTTTCATTGTCCCCCTTTGGGTGCTGTGCCTTAATTTCCTCATCAGTAAAATGGAAATAACCAAAGTTTGAGGTCATATTTTTGTTTGAGGCAAAAACCAGTATCAGTAAAGGTTTGCTACAATGAGCTTTGTGTAAAATCATCAAATTGTGGTCATGCAAACACAGATGAGAGTTTGGGAAGTGGAAGCAGCAAAAATGTGTCTGGGGTCCTTGTTTAAGTTGATTGACAGGGCTCCACAATGATGTGGACTTGGAATCTCCTACTAAATCCTAGCATCATGACAGTGTTGCTGAAGAAATGCTACAGCCTCCACTGACTGAGGGTTAAAACAACCACTTCTCTTTTGTGTTAAAAAAAAAGAGGGCTCTGAGGACTGTGTTAAGTCATTTCAGTCATATCTGACTCTTTGAAACCCTATGGACTATAGCCTGCCAGGCTCCTCTATTCTTGGGATTCTCTAGGGAAGAGTACTGGAGTGGGTTGCCATTTCTTTCTCCTGAGGATCTTCCCAACCCAGGTATTGAATCCTCATTTCTTTTTTTTTTAAATATAAATTTATTTATTTTAATTGGAGGCTAATTACTTTACAATATTGTATTGGTTTTGCCATACATTGACATGAATCCACCACAGGTGTACATGTGTTTCTCATCCTGAACCCCCCTTCCACCTCCCTCCCCATCCCATCCCTCTGGGTCATCCCAGTGCACCAGCCCCGAGTACCCTGTATCATGCATCGAACCTAGACTGGCGATTCATTTCACATATGATAATTTACATGTTTCAATGCCATTCTCCCAAACATCCCACCCTCGCCCTCTCTCCCAGAGTCCAGAAGACTGTTCTATACATCTGTGTCTCTTTTGCTGTCTTGCATACAGGGCTATCGTTACCATCTTTCTAAATTCCATATATATGCATTAGTATACTGTATTGGTGTTTTTCTTTCTGTCTTACTTCACACTGTATCAGTTCAGTTCAGTTCAGTCGCTCAGTCATGTCCGACTCTTTGTGACCCCATGAACTGCAGCATGCCAGACCTCCCTGTCCATCACCAACTCCCGGAGTTCACTCAAACCCATGTCCATCGAGTCGGTGATGCCATCCAGCCATCTCATCCTCTGTCGTCCCCTGTTCCTCCTGCCCCCAATCCCTCTCAGCATCAGAGTCTTTTCCAATGAGTCAACTCTTCACATGAGGTGGCCAAAGTATTGGAGTTTCAGCTTTAGCAGCATTCCTTCCAAAGAAAACCCAGGGCTGATCTCCTTTAGAATGGTCTGGTTGGATCTCCTTGCAGTCCAAGAGACTCTCAAGAGTCTTCTCCAACACCACAGTTCAAAAGCATCAATTCTTTGGTGCTCAGCTTTCTTCACAGTACAACTCTTACATACATACATGACCACTGGAAAAGCCATAGGCTCCAGTTTCATCCACCTCATTAGAACTGATTCAAATGCATTCTTTTTAATGGCTGAGTAATATTCCATTATGTATATGTACCACAGCTTTCTAATCCATTCATCTACTGATGGACATCTAGGTCGCTTCCATGTCCTGGCTATTATAAACAGTGCTGCGATGAACATTGGGGTACACGTGTCTCTTTCAATTCTGGTTTCCTTGGTGTGTATGCCCAGCAGTGGGATTGCTGGGTCATATGGCAGTTCTATTTCCAGTTTTTTAAGGAATCTCCACATTGTTATCCATAGTGGCTGTATTAGTTTGCATTCCCACCAACAGTGTAAGAGGGTTCCCTTTTCTCCACACCCTTTCCAGAATTTATTGCTTGTAGACTTTTGGATAACAGCCATTCTGACCAGCATGAAATGGTACCTCATTGTGGTTCTGATTTGCATTTCTCTGATAATGAGTGATGTTGAGCATCTTTTCATGTGTTTGTTAGCCATCTGTATGTCTTCTTTGGAGAAATATCTGTTTAGTTCTTTGGCCCATTTTTTGATTGGGTCATTTACTTTTCTGGAATTGAGCTGCAGGAGTTGCTTGTATATTTTTGAGATTAGTTGTTTGTCAGTTGCTTCATTTGCTATTATTTTCTCCCATTCTGAAGGCTGTCTTTTCACCTTGCTTATAGTTTCCTTCATTGTGCAGAAGCTTTTAATTTTAATTAGGTCCCATTTGTTTATTTTTGCTTTTATTTCCAATATTCTGGGAGGTGGGTCATAGAGGATCCTGCTGTGGTTTATTCCGGAGTGTTTTGCCTATGTTCTCCTCTAGGAGTTTTATAGTTTCTGATCTTACGTTTAGACCTTTAATCCATTTTGAGTTTATCTTTGTGTATGGTGTTAGAAAGTGTTCTAGTTTCATTCTTTTACAAATGGTTGATGAGTTTTCCCAGCACCACTTGTTAAAGAGACTGTCTTTGAACCATCATTTCTTACGTCTCCTGCATTGGCAGGCGTGTTCTTTACCGCTAGCACCACCGGGAAGCCCCTGGGACTGGACCTCTTCCTGAGTCAAGATGTCCTGCTGCTAACCAGGACACCAGTGTGCAGGATGGTGGAGCCCTGCTCTTACCACCAGCACCTTGGGAGCCTAGCATACTCTGCAGGGAGGCCCAAGCTTTTGACACTCACATCAGAAAGAGTGCTTACAATGAGAGTTTAGTTCACAGCTCTGGGCCTGGACCCATGCATGAAGTCGTTACTTCAGATGCTGGTTTCCCAGGATGAACACTTTTCCTCTTCTACTTCCCCACCCCTGCCTATAACTGGAGCCACAGGCCATGTCTGTGCATATGGACTCCCTCCTGCTTCTGTTCCTACCTGGCTCATCCTATGGCTCTCAACCCCAGATTGTGTTCCTGTTTAACTCAGCCTGAATGCCAGTCCAGCAGTCCCATAACCAGGGGAGTAGTTTCATAAGATAGCCACTGAGTATCTGCCATGGTCTAGGATATGGACTTAATAGCCCCTCCTCACATTCAGTCTAAAGTCTTAAATTATACAGAATGCCAGATGGCACTAGTGGTAAAGAACCCACCTGCCCGTGCAGGAGACATAAGAGACACAGGTTTGATCCCTGGATTGGGAAGATCCGCTGGAGGAGGGCATGACAACCCACTCCAGTATTCTTGCCTGGAGAATCCCATGGACAGAGAAGCCTGATCAGCTACAGTCCATGGGGTCACAAAGAGTTGGACACATCTGAAGCAACTAAGCGCACATGCACAGACATGGAAAATAGAAGATTCCCTCTTTTATGATAGTTGTGCTATTAATGATGTACTGAACCCTCTCATCTTGGGATAAATCTCCCCAATATGTTTGGTTTCTCATCACAGTCTATAGTTTCTCTCTCCTCATTTCAGGTTATGGAGGATCAAGCCATGCATTGCTTGCTTGCTTGCTAAGTCGCTTCAGTCATGTCTGACTCTTTGCGACCCTATGGACTGTAACCTACCAGGCTCCTCTGTCCATGGAATTCTCCAGGCAAGAATACTGGAGTGGGTTGCCATGCCCTTCTCTAGGAGACCTTCCTGACCCAGGGATTGAACCTGTACCTGTTATGTCTCCTGCATTGTAGGTGGATTCTTAACTGCTGAGCCACAGAGGAAGCCCCAACCATGCATAGTGTCTTGGTAGACAGGCAATCAAGGACAACTTACTTATGGAAAAAAGGGGGACAGAGTGTTTTGATGAAGTATAACTGTGACAAGTGAATGGGATCTGAAATAAGAACTCTTGTTTCTATCAAAATGGTGGTGTGGGGGTAAAAGGGTGGTGATCCATGTGAACAATGATGGCGGTCAAGTGTACCACTTGAGAAACTTGGATTGCAGCGACAAACAAATCTTCATTTAATGACATCTCAGTTTTCTCACTTATAAAACATGAAAACAAGAGTACTTAACATGTCAGGATGCTGTAAGGGTTAGGATAAATATATGTGAAAAGAACTGTGGCAGGGTTTGGCTTTGGTAAGTAAGCAAGACAGTAAGTGCAAACAGGTGCAAACTTTGAAGAGTCCCTTTCCGAGGCTTAACCATACAGTCCCGAGATCTCTTGAGATAGCTTCTGGGAGCATCGGTTCCTATGGGGCTCTGGAGCAGGCACTCCAAACCCCTTCCCTCAGGTTGGTCTCTATGGAAGCACGCTCTTTGGAGAGTGACCCCTAAGACCCCCAAGAGGGCTCTCTGGCCATATATGCCCAGTTGCACAACCAGAGGCAGGGGCTGCCCTGGATGCTGCCCTAGGGGCTGCCCTCATCCCTTTATATCTATTATTCCTGAAACTAATTGGGCTGTGGAAGTTCAACAGTATCTTCTCCATTATAACAAAATGAGGTTATCCTAAGCAGAGCATTTAGCTCAATGCCTGGTGTGTACTAAACATTTAACAAAGGTTTTATTTTTGTTGTTTTTTAGTTGCTAAGTTGTGTCTGACTCTTTGCGACCCCATGGACTGGTTCACAAGGCTCCTCTTTCCGTGGGACTTCCCAGGCAAGAATATTGGAGTGGGTTGCTTCTTCTTTCTCCAGGGGATCTTCCCCACCCAGGGACTGAATCCGCATCTCCTGCATTGGCCAGTGGATTCTTTACTGCTGAGCCACCAGGAAATAGTTTTAAATCCTAAGCTAGGTTTATGGGTCAAAGGGCTTCCAAATTCCAGAGTCCTTCCTCTAGATTAGGAAGCAAGTGAATATGCTCTGGGTTAGGGCCAATTCATGGAAAGTCTATGCCACCATTATGAATGATATTTATTTATTCATGTATTTATTTATATATTTAGTACATATTTACTGAGCATCACTTATGTGTGTTGCCCTTGCTCAGTACATAATTTTCTGATCTCTGGTGCTTATGAATGGCAGTTGTACACAGAGTGTTTTATCAGGAAAACCCACCTCTGAACATCACTTTCCCATTTGCCTGCTGATAGATCTAGCAAGTTAGAAAGAGCTCTGATCATGGCACCTTTCAAGCCAAGGTATGAAATCTAGAGTTAGTCATCTGTGTATTTTACAGATAAGAAACTGAAGCCTGAGAGGCCTGAGGCCCCAAGTTTGGAACAGTACTTCAGAGGCCATCTGAGGCTAGAATCTGATTCCCTAATTAGTTTAGGAAACAAGGGCCCTTTCCAGCAGACCAGTTGCCTCTGTACAAGGGTGAGATAATTGGTCTTTACATTGTCATTTACACATAGGTGTTCTTTTTTTTCTGAAGAGGTGCCCTTCAAGGTTAAATGAAGTAGCATTTGAATAAGTCTAGAACAGTGGTTTTTAACTCTGACTGTATTAGATCATCTGAAAAGCATTTTTAAAACACTGATTTTGGAGCTCCACCACAGACCAACTAAATAAACATTTGTGGGAGCAGGGGTCTGGGGGCCTCATATTGATTTTTAAAGCTCTCCAGGTGTTTCTAATTAAAAAGCTCCACAGTCTAATATCCAGTCACTCTTATACACAGTCAGTGGTCTAGAGATCAGTGCTTCTGAAATTCTAATGCACATTGCAATTATCTGGGATCTTGTTAAAACTCAGATTCTGATTCAGTAGGTCAAATGGGGCTGCAAAGTTCCCATTTGCAACAAACTCTCAGTTCATGTTAATAATGCCAGTCCCCAGATCACACTTGAAATCACATCCCCAGAAGGTGCTCTGGATTCTGGTCATCCACTGGTCACCAGTTTGTCCAGCCAGAGGCCTGGAAATTGCCTCTCTACTTCACGCACTCATCTGTACCCTATGAGCTCTTGGTCACTAGTTCTTGTCTATGCCAGCCCACTGTTCTCTGTAGCTTGTCAACTTAAAGGCACAATGTGAGAGTTGCAAGTTTTATCTTCAGTAAAAGGAGGACTGCAGTCAGGAGACAGCATCTCACATAGCTCTGAGAAACTGCTCCAAAGAGGCAGAGGAGGAAAGGTCAGTATATATGATTTTTTTGTGAACAGGGAATATGTCAATCAAACACATTATTTTTCCAGAAGGTTTCTATTAGTCTTGTGAAGCCTTCTCTAGTCCTGAGGAACAGTGTCACCATGAAGGATTTTAGTGTTCTAGATAGGAGGAGATGCAAGAATTGGGCTCATAAAAATCAGCTCCTGAGAATATCTAACTATCTGAAGACCTTTCCTGTCAGTTTTCCTGGGGCACAGATTGCCTCATTTCTGCTCCTCACCCTGAACTCCTTCAGGGGATGTTGAAAGTCAGCAGCAACAAATGATTTAATCCTTGTAGAGGTAAATGGCAAGCACGCATGTATGTGTGTTGGTGTGTGTGTGCTTAGTCAGTCATGTCCAACTCTTTGTGACCCCCAAAAACTGTAGTCCACCAGGCTCCTCTGTCCATGGGATTATCCAGGCAAAAATACTGGAGTAGGTTGCCATTTTCTTCTCCAGGGGATCTTCCCAACCCAGGAATTGAACCTGCATCTCTTGAGTCTTCTGCATTGGTAGGTGGATTCTTTAGCACTAGTGCCACCTGGGAAGCCCAAGCACCCATGGCAAGTGCCAATCTGTAGTTGACAAGTTCTTAATTCTTTCTTGGTAGACTGGTCACCATTCTCTTTCACATTCATCTACCGTCACTCCCCATCCTGGCTGTGTTCTCTGATAGACCACCTCCTGATGGGGGTTTTCCATTCCTTCTTAGCTCTGTGTATGCCTTTTTTTACTCTGTAGAAAGCTCTTCCAGTACTTGACCTATCTTGTAAGAGACCACAGAATCCCTGGGCCTCTATCTACACTAGACACATATTACAATTGTCCAGGAACAACATGCCCTACTGGTTCTTTTCTAAGTTCCTAGAGCCCAGCTTAGCACTTATCAGGCTCTTAAATAAAACAGTCCTTGAATTTAAGAAAGAAAATCCCAAATTTGAATGAGCAAAACCAAACAAAGATATCAAATACTCTCCTCATCAAAATGAACATTCTTTCAAGATTATGCATTAGGGTTTAAACATCATCATTGGGGGGGGGGGAAAGTAGCTTAATAGGGGCTCAGGTATGTCCCTGGTGGTTCAGTGATTCAGATTCTGGGCTTCCACGGCCGGGGGGCACAGGTTGGATATCAAAGGGAACTAAGATCAGAAAAAGGACCCCCCCACACACACCCGCAAAAAAAAAAAAAAAAAAAGCTCAAAGCAAGCGAGAGGACAGGAAGGAGAGGATGGGATGCTGGAAGCAGCTTGGAGGTCAGCTTTTAAATCTGGGCTGGTCCCAGCAACGGCGCCCCTCATAGCTCAGTTGGTAAAGAATCTTCTTGCAATGCAGGAGACTCCGGTTGGATTCCTAGGTCAGGAAGATCCCCTGGGGAAGGGATAGGTTACCCACTCCAGGATTCTGGCCTGGAGAGTTCCATGGACTGTATAGTTCATGGGGTCGCAAAGAGTCGGACACGACTGAGTGACCTTCACTTTCTTTTTCTTTCCTCCCAGCAGGGGAAAAGGGAAGAACTCTGGGGCAGGGTGGGGACAGCCCACGGAGAACCTTTCAGGGCCCTGGGGACTGTTAGAAGTGCGCGCAGTAGGCAAGAGTTTCGAAGCTTGAACTAACTTGCTGCGGAGGGAGGCGCCGCGAGCCGCAGCCATTCAGGTTTCAGGTCTTTCCAGCGCCCTTACGGGTAGCTGGTTTGGGGAAGGGGAGGGGAAGGGAGGGCAGGTCCAGAGCAAAGTGGGTGGAGTGGAGGGGGCAGACTGAAGGAAATGAGACAACCTTTTCCTCCCACAGAATCGTGGTCCTCCTGCGTCTGCTGGGGTTACCACGGCCGCCCGTGATCGCCCAGGCCGGGACCCCGTGCCCCCAGGTCTCCACTGGGGTTTCTTTCCGAATCGCCAGTGCCAGCCCAAACCTTGGCCACAGCTTTGTTGCGTCCTCCTCTTAGTGATCGGCTCCTGGTCCCCCGGCTCCGCCCCCAGCACCCGGAGCCAGGACCCCGGAAGTGCGCGTTGGCGGCTCGGGCGAAGGTAAGCGTTGCGGTTGAGCGCGCTCAGGGTGTAGGGGCGCCTGGCATCCCCAGAGGGCCGTGGCCTGCCCTGAACACCCCTGCTTCGGAAACACGTAGAGCACTTCTGACCTGAGAGGGCTGCTTTGTTCCTGACCCCCTGCCCAGGTGTTGTAGCCTGGGTACCCCCAAGGAACTTTGCTTACGGGAGCATGTTTTCTCTCTCTCCTCACTTTCCTGTTGCTTCCTACCCCGCATCCCTGCTTCTTTTTCTGGATCCAAGAACTCTCCGCTTCTTGCCTATGCAGCCTGGCTTCGGAGAGCGAGTTCTTGCCTAATCTCTGCGCCTCTCTCCTCCGCCTCCGGGACCAGGGGCTTAGTTCCCAGCCGGCGACAGTGACTGGCTTTGACCTCGGACCTGCCAGATGCAGCCCTGTCCGAAATTTCCTTGGCTCTAGTAGATCTCGTTTTGTTGTTCAGTGGCTCAGTCGTGTCCGACTCTTTGCGACCCCGGGGACTGCAGCACGCCAGGCTTCCCTGTCCCTGACCTTCACCATCTCCCAGAGCTTGCTCAAACTCATGTCCACCAAGTCAGTGATGCCATCCGACCATCTCGTTCTCTGTTGTCCCCTTCTCCTGCCTTCAATGTTTCCCAGCATCAGGGTCTTTTCCAATGAGTTGGCTCTTCCCATTAGGTGGCCAAAGTATTGGAGCTTCAGCCTCAGTTCTTCCAATGAATATTCTGGGTTGATTTCCTTTAGGATTGACTGGTTTGATCTCCTTGCAGTCCAAAAGAGCCTTCTCCAACACCACAGTTCAAAAACATCATTTCTTCCGTGCTCAGCCTTCTTTATGGTCTGACTCTCACATTCATACATGACTACTGGAAAAACCATAGCTTTGTTTTATGAATGTTTTAAGCCAGCTTTTTCACTCTCCTCTGTCACCCTCATCAAGAGGCTCTTTAGTTCCTCTTCGCTTTCTGCCATAAGGGAGGTGTCATCTGCATATCTGACATTTACCAGACTCCTTTCCAGGAACTCAGTCTATTGCATGCTTTTGGTGGCCCCTGAAATCAAAGTGGATGGGGGAGGGGGTGAAAAGGTAGTTGGTGGTCCCAAAATCCTTAGGGGGGATGCTCTGCTCACGGAGAGAAGTGTAGTCAGCTTCTTGCAGTTCTGACTGGGTTTCCCAAGGATTGGGGTGTGGGGGTAGGGATGAGCACTGAATATGGGATTTGAGGGTGGAGGGTGGAGGTAAGGAGGCTGATTTGGAAGGAGAGGGGAGGAAACCATTTTGTGTTAGCTTGCCATTTGGCTCTTATTAACTACCTGAGTTCTCACATCAAGCCTCTGAGTAGGGACTCCTATCCCTATTTTACAAAAGGGCAAAGTGAGATGCACAGAGGGTGAGTAATGCTGCCAAGGCTATGCAGATGGGAAGGGATCCAGTCAGGATTTGGGAATCAGCTGGTTTGTACCAAGCATCCCCACATCCTGCCCTAGAAAGAGTTCCTCTATCCAGGTTGAGCAGAATACCAACACCTATCCCTAGGTCATACTACATGGGACCAGGCTTTTTACTTTTTGAGCAAATACATCTTGATTCTATTCAAATCCAAATGATTTATTTAGTACCTACTATCCTCACAATTCAGTGGAGAGCACTGAAGTTTCAACTTGAAACCTCACTCTTGTATCTTCTGCCTGTCATCCAGTCTGTCATCAAATATGTAATTCTTCCCCAGAAGAATGACTTGAGTCTCTCTCCCCAAAAGACTGTTAGGCTTGTTGCCTAACCTAAACCCTAGAGTGGGACCACTAGCATTTAAATCCTGCATGGGGCCTTTCTGTAGTTTTCTGTGTCTGGAAAGTAGGGATGGGAGGATTTAAAACAGAGACTGTCAACCAGGGTTTCGGTTTTGTCTCCCAAATGGTATCTGGCAATGTCTGGAAACATTTTTGGCTCTTAACATGGAAGTGTTAGTGTCCTTCCATCCCCAGATGACAGAAGAGATGAGAATCTGCACGTGTTTTACGAGCACCGAGGTAGATCCTGTGCATATTAAAATTTGAGATTCACTGTCTCACAGAATAAAATCTAACCTCAGACATTGGCCTACATGCCTGTTCACATTGGCCTCAATTTACCTTCCCAAATTCATCTCATGACACTTCCTGTATGCACTTTCTATTCCACCCAACTTCCTATTCTTTTGGTATTCTAGGTCTTGACTTTTTGGAACATTCATCTTTCTCCATGGCTGGCAAATTCCTCGTTATTCTTTGGGACCAGATCTCAAGTCCTGTGGTGGGTGAAGCATAATTCAGCCCCTACAGGTGGTTTGGTTTTATCCCTCCCTGCTACCCCATCCCCAGCCATCCTCTCCCATTTTTTCTTTTAATGTATCTCTCTTGTAGAGTTTACTGTGCTTTATAGGGATCTCTTGTTCATCCCCTGACTGGTGTACCTGGAACCTACCACAGTTCTGTCCTCATGCAGGTGGTTAAACTTGCAAGCTTTGGAATCAGGCTGCCTGCATTCAAATTCTAGTTCTGCCACTTTGTGACCTTGAGACATTGACTCAGTCTCTCAAAACCTTATTAACAAGAAGAAATAGTCTGCCTTCTCTGCAGATGAGTGTTATTAACTAGTGGGATAATAATTGTTCATATTAGCACTGAGTGCCAGGACAGGGTTCAGTTTTAGCATTTTATATTTTTACTAATTTAATTTTTATGAGGACCCTATTAAGTTAGTACTGCTGCTGCTACTGCTGCTAAGTCGCTTCAGTCGTGTCCGACTCTGTGCGACCCCATAGACGGCAGCCCACCAGGCTCCCCCATCCCTGGGATTCTCCAGGCAAGAACACTGGAGTGGGTTGCCATTTCCTTCTCCAATGCATGAAAGTGAAAAGTGAAAGTGAAGTCGCTCAGTCGTGTCCAACTAGTATTACCCTATTTTCCAGGCAAAGAAATGGTGTCCCAGGAAGCTAAGCAGTTTGCCCAAAGTCGCACAGCTAATGTAGGCCAGGATTCACCAGACATCTGGACTGTAAAACACATTCTGGTAAAGGGCTTAAACCACATATAGTACGTGCTATATAAACATGAGCTGGATTTGTTGTGTACGTTGATAACAGCCAAAGTCTATTGGGTTTTTCAACTGCTCCACCTTGTGATCTAAGACTGTGCCTTTCTTCTTACAATTCCTGTTCCTTTCCTCTCCATCTTGCCCCTAACCCAGTCTCAGAGGGACAAGACATTGGGGTCAGTCACCTGTCACAGTTCTAGGTCAGCACCAATGAACTTGATGCTAAATGGAGCCTTTTGTGAGCCAGGTCAGGGTCAGAACAGCATTCACTCTTTGAGTACGGGCCCGTGGAATCAGCACACTTGCTGGAGGTGGGAGGTGCTGAGGAGGAGTTAGGAGCTACCTGACTCCAGCTTCTAAGCATTTTGTGTTTTGCATTGTGTATAGCACATCAGTATTGTGTTAAATCAATCAGTGAATGTGGGATGAATGGATGAATGGCACTAGGTGGATCTCCTGCCTATACTTGGTGATTCAGAGTATGCTTTTTCTCCAAGTGTTATATATTAAAGATAAAACTTGTTAAGATAATTGAATGACTTGCACAGAGTTTTTGAGAACCACATTTGGAACCTGTCACTGACCACTTATATGAGTTATGTGTGACCCTGGATACTAGGTTACAGCTGATCACTTTATTAACTTGAGATCCTTTTCCCTGAATGTAGCCCTGCCTTTGAAAGCTGAAAGCTGTACCCCTTCCTTGCTGGTCCATTGGCCACTTGCTGTATAGGCCAGACTGTCTTACACAAACACCTGCACATTTGTGCACTCTGGCTTCTTTCACAGGTGACGCAGACAGTTTTGGTCCCCCTGAGTTTGCTTGTTTTGGCAGGTTGTCCCTCAGACTTTAGTGGAGTGAGGTTGCCTGGTATGTGCAAGGCTTTGAGGTTTTGTTAGGAGGTCACAGAAATATTCTAGTAAGGCTGCTTTTGAGGATGGAGCAGGGTGAGAACTTCCCTGTCCATCAATGTGTTACAGACCACTCAGATTCCTTGTAGCACTTCAGACCGGACTCTTACTGCCTTTGGTAGTAATGCCTCTGGCATTATCCCCTTTCCTGGGTCACCAGATGGCTGATCTGAAAAACATTTCCCTCAAGGGCTAATGACTGGAGTAAAAGGCTCAAGATTTTGGGAGCATCACTTGTATTTTCAATGAGGCATTTATCTAGAAGATTAACTAGCCCAGGAGGGGAATGTCAGGCCCAGCACTATGTTTCCAGGCCTCTGATGTCAAGCTTGGCTGCCATCTTAGGTAGTACCTCTTAACCTCTTCTCCCTCTCAAGTAGGAGCTTGCTGGGTTTGTGGGGACTGGTAATCATGAGTGTGACAGATAGAAAGCTGTATGTACCTGGTCCATAGCTAAAGAAGGGCCTGGCAGATGTACAGGTATGTGGTGACTGGAGGACAAGAGATGGGTCTGGGAGATGGCTCTGACTTTCCAGCAGTTTCTGTTTCTGTATGTTGGGAGACCGTGGAGTGGGCTCAGGTATGCTGAGCTCTTTGAATGGTGTCTCTCCCTTCTGTTTCCTCCTGTGGGAGTGGAACCAGAGCCCAGGGGGAGGGACAGTGTGTCCAGTAAGCAAAGAAACCAGAGTCACAAGGTTGTGCTCAGTGGTTGTAGGTTTGTTTGTTTGTTTGTTTGTTTTTCCTTCAAAGCCCTGGCTAATAAACTGTGCAGATGCCTCTTCCTGAGTCTGGACTTTTGAACATTACCTTTAGAGAAGCCAAAAGTCTGTCTGAATTGATAAGTAATTGCTAAGTTTCTCTGGACTTAGGGAGGAAGAAAGCAAGAGAGAGAGAGACAAGAGAGAGAGCTAGGGCACTCTCTATCAGGTCTGTTTTTTATAAAATCCAGCATGTGACCTAGCAGACCACTGTCATGGCTGACACATTTGCCGGGAATCATGTTCACAGTTGCAGTCCTTTTCTTTGATCCAAAAGTGTTTTGTCAAAACACACCTCGGGGGCTAGGTGCATATGTTTGCTGATTGGACAACTGATATAAGTGCTTCTATAGGTCATTCTCAGATTTCACTAGTTTATTTACCACTTAGTGACACGCCTTTCCCCACAGCATGTAAGAGATACTTCAGATCAGATCAGCTCAGTCGCTCAGTCGTGTCCCACTCTTTGTGACCCCATGAATCGCAGCACGCCAGGCCTCCCTGTCCATCACCAACTCCCGGAGTTCACTCAGACTCAATGTCCATCGAGTCAGCGATGCCATCCAGCCATCTCATCCTCTGTTGTCCCCTTCTCCTCCTGCCCCCAATCCCTCCCAGCATCAGAGTCTTTTCCAATGAGTCAACTCTTCGCATGAGGTGGCCAAAGTACTGGAGTTTCATCTTTAGCATCATTCCTTCCAAAGAAATCCCAGGGCTGATCTCCTTCAGGATGGACTGGTTGGATCTCCTTGCAGTCCAAGGGACTCTCAAGAGTCTTCTCCAACACCACAGTTCAAAAGCATCAATTCTTCGGTGCTCAGCCTTCTTCACAGTCCAACTCTCACATCCATACATGACCATAGGAAAAACCATAGCCTTGACCAGACGGACCTTTGTTGGCAAAGTAATGTCTCTGCTTTTCAATATGCTATCTAAGTTGGTCGTAACTTTCCTTCCAAGGAGTAAGCATCTTTTAATTTCATGGCTGCAGTCACCATCTGCAGTGATTTTGGAGGCCAGAAAAATAAAGTCTGACACTGTTTCCACTGTTTCCCCATCTATTTGCCATGAATTGATGGGACCAGATGCCATGATCTTCGTTTTCTGAATGTTGAGCTTTAAGCCAACTTTTTCACTCTCCACTTTCACTTTCATCAAGAGGCTTTTGAGTTCCTCTTCACTTTCTGCCATAAGGGTGGTGTCATCTGCATATCTGAGGTTATTGATATTTCTCCCCGCAATCTTGATTCCAGCTTGTGTTTCTTCCAGTCCAGCGTTTCTCATGAAGCACTCTGCATAGAAGCTAAATAAGCAGGGTGACAATATACAGCCTTGATGTACTCCTTTTCCTATTTGGAACCAGTCTGTTGTTCCATGTCCAGTTCTAACTGTTGCTTCCTGACATGCATACCAGTTTCTCAAGAGGCAGATCAGGTGGTCTGGTATTCCCATCTCTTGAAGAATTTTCCACAGTTTATTGTGATCCACACAGTCAAAGGCTTTGGCATAGTCAATAAAGCAGAAATAGATGTTTTTCTGAAACTCTCTTGCTTTTTCCATGATCCAGCGGATGTTGGCAATTTGATCTCTGGTTCCTCTGCCTTTTCTAAAACCAGCTTGAACATCTGGAAGTTCACGGTTCACATATTGCTGAAGCCTGGCTTGAAGAATTTTGAGCATTACTTTACTAGCGTGTGAGGTGAGTGCAATTGTGCGGTAGTTTGAGCATTCTTTGGCATTGCCTTTCTTTGGGATTGAAATGAAAACTGACCTTTTCTAGTCCTGTGGCCACTGCTGAGTTTTCCAAATGTGCTGGCATATTGAGTGCAGCACTTTCACAGCATCATCTTTCAGTATTTGGAATAGCTCAATTGGAATTCCATCACCTCCACTAGCTTTGTTCATAATGATGCTTTCTAAGGCCCACTTGACTTCACATTCCAGGATGTCTGGCTCTAGGTGAGTGATCACACCATCGTGATTATCTTGGTCATGAAGATCTTTTTTGTACAATTCTTCTGTGTATTCTTGCCACCTCTTCTTAATATCTTCTGCTTCTGTTAGGTCCATGCCATTTCTTTCCTTTATCGAGCCCATCTTTGCATGAAATGTTCCTTTGGTATCTCTGATTTTCTTGAAGAGATCTCTAGTCTTTCCCATTCTGTTGTTTTCCTCTATTTCTTTGCATTGATCGCTGAAGAAGGCTTTCTTATCTCTCCTTGCTATTCTTTGGAACTCTGCATTCAGATGTTTATATCTTTCCTTTTCTCCTTTGCTTTTTGCTTCTCTCCTTTTCACAGCTATTTGTAAGGCCTCCCCAGACAGCCATTTTGCTTTTTTGCATTTCTTTTTCATGGGAATGGTCTTGATCCCTGTCTCCTGTACAATGTCACGGACCTCATTCCATAGTTCATCAGGCACTCTATCTATCAGATCTAGGCCCTTACATCTATTTCTCACTTCCACTGTATAATCATAAGGGATTTGATTTAGGTCATACCTGAATGGTCTAGTGGTTTTCCCTACTTTCTTCAATTTAAGTCTGAATTTGGCAATAAGGAGTTCATGGTCTGAGCCACAGTCAGCTCCTGGTCTTGTTTTTGCTGACTGTATAGAGCTTCTCCATCTTTGGCTGCAAAGAATATAATCAATCTGATTTCAGTGTTGACCATCTGGTGATGTCCATGTATAGAGTCTTCTCTTGTGTTGTTGGAAGAGGATGTTTGTTATGACCAGTGCATTTTCTTGGCAAAACTCTATTAGTCTTTGCCCTGCTTCATTCCGTATTCCAAGGCCAAATTTGCCTGTCACTCCAGGTGCCTCCCGACCTCCTACTTTTGCATTCCAGTCCCCTATAATGAAAAGGACATCTTTTTTGGGTGTTAGTTCTAAAAGGTCTTGTAGGTCTTCATAGAACCGTTCAACTTCAGCTTCTTCAGCGTTACTGGTTGGGGCATAGACTTGGATTACTGTGATATTGAATTGTTTGCCCTGGAAACGAACAGAGATCATTCTGTCGTTTTTGAGATTGCATCCAAGTACTGCATTTCGGACTCTTTTGTTGACCATGATGGCTACTCCATTTCTTCTGAGGGATTCCTGCCTGCAGTAGTAGATATAATGGTCATCTGAGTTAAATTCACCCATTCCAGTCCATTTCAGTTCGCTGATTCCTAGAATGTTGACATTCATTCTTGCCATCTCCTGTTTGACCACTTCCAATTTGCCTTGATTCATGGACCTGACATTCCAGGTTCCTATGCAATATTGCTCTTTACAGCATCGGACCTTGCTTCTATCACCAGTCACATCCACAGCTGGGTATTCTTTTTGCTTTGGCTCCATCCCTTCATTCTTTCTGGAGTTATTTCTCCACTGATCTCCAGTAGCATATTGGGCACCTACTGACCTGGGGAGTTCCTCTTTCAATATCCTATCATTTTGCCTTTTCATTCTGTTCATGGGGTTCTCAAGGCAAGAATACTGAAGTGGTTTGCCATTCCCTTCTCCAGTGGACCACATTCTGTCAGATCTCTCCACCATGACCCGCCCATCTTGGGTTGCCCCACGGGCATGGCTTAGTTTCATTGAGTTAGACAAGGCTGTGGTCCTAGTGTGATTAGATTGACTAGTTTTCTGTGAGTATGGTTTCAGTGTGTTTGCACTCTGATGCCCTCTTGCAACACCTACCGTCTTACTTGGGTTTCTCTTACCTTTGTGTGGGGTATCTCTTCACGGCTGCTCCAGCAAAGTGCAGCCGCTGCTCCCTACCTTGGATCAGGGGTATCTCCTCACCACCGCCCCTTCTGACCTTGAACATGAAATAGCTCCTCTAGGCCCTCCTGCGCCCACGCAGCCACCGCTCCTGCCTCTTGAGAAATCGAGGGCTTTAATGTCCGCCACTCCAAATCTTTGTTGTGATGAGACAGAACCAAGGAGCATACACTCGCCTGACAAACCCATGTGCTGGGGCTCAAACCCAGCCAAAACCCACAGTACCATCACAGAAAGAATTCAGTGAGAGACAAAGTGATAGGTAAGAAGTGGATTTATTCAGAATCAGAGAGAAGTACACTCCACAGATAGAGTGTGGGCCATTGCAGAGGGCGAGTGATACTCACTAAGAGATACTTAGTGAGTGATAAACAGTAAACGAATGCACTAGCATGAAAGTCACATCTTCAACCTCAATATGTTCATGCCCTGAATGGGGAGATAGACAGGAAAACCAGCACAGCACAGTGGAGTAGTTCTGTGACAGAGAAAATACAGATGCAGAGGAAGACTCAGTCTAGCCAGGGGTCAGGGAATGGAGGCCAAGGAAAAGGAAGTCTCTTTGTGGAACATTCTTCCTTCGTGGAAAGTGGTCCCATAGGCGGTTCCTAGTGGTCAGTTGCAATACGAGCACCTGGGAGTTGGTGCCAGAACCCGTGTTAAAGGTTTTATATCCCTTCATTGTGTTGATGCTTGTAACTATCCTCTGAGGCCAATATTAGAGGAGGAATCAAAATCCCACCCTTAGCTAAAAGGCAGATCTGGCATTGGATCCAGGCCCCTGGACTCTGAGCCCTTCACCGTTGCTCCAGACAGTGTCAGGATGGTCATATTATCATCAAAGCCAATTCGAAAACCTAATTTTCAAAAAAGAAAGTACAGGTGTGTGGGTTCTTGTTGTCTGGGTGGGAGTAGCCCTTTCCTCTATGTTTTTCCCCCTTTCCCTCTCCCTTGCCTGATATCTGAGGCCTGACTTGTGAGAACTTAGAAGCAGTTAGATGCTCTTTGCTCTGGGGATCAGTGCCTCTTTTTTCTACCTCATACCTCCTCTTTCATCACCTAGGCATATTGCACTTTTTTCTCCAAGGTGAGAGGAGGTGGAAATGCTGCTCCGTAGACAAGTAACCATCGGGTTTTGAATAAAAGAAAGCTTTCTTAAAAAAACAAAACAAAACCCTGCAGTAGTTTAAGCCTTTCCACTTTGCCCTGTGCCCTCCTGGCTGTATCACTCGGATGGTTAATAGTAGGAGGAAACTGACTTCAGGGGGCCTTGTTTCTACACAGGGACCCTTGATCAAAAGGGCTGCCAAAACTTGCCTTGCCCTAAGGACCTACACAAATCGCGAATATGGCTGACTTGTCTTTTTGCTTGCTCATATTGGCAAGACAGGCCACAGCAGCCCATGATAAAGGGCTGTAAGGGCCTCTTATTGGAAGACACAGGCACTGTTTTCCTTAAGTGCCTATCCTGTGTTCCACTAGGCTGAGCACACTTTGAGGACCTCATGAAAATACAGAAAACAATGACTTGGACGTGTTAGAGTCTGGAAAAGACACTCATGAAAGTGAAGAGTGTGCCTGTAGACAGCCTTGTATGCTCACAGAGATAGCTTGGTGGCCTTGGTTTGCCTGCTTAGCTCAAATTGTCAGTGTTTGGGCTTTCCCAGGTGGCTCAGTGGTAAAGAACCTGCCTGCCAACTCGAGTTCAGTCCCGTGGGTTGGGAAGATTCCCTGGAGAAGGAAATGGCAACCCACTCCAGTATTCTTGCCTGAAGAATCCCATGGACAGAGGAGTCTGACAGCCTACAGTCCACGGGGTCACAAGAGTTGGACCCAACTGAGCACACATGCTGCACGCCAGCGTTTACTGACACCCTCACATCCCAGACATCGTTCTAGGCCCTGGGGTTGTAGACATGAACAAGATGTTCTTCCTGCCCGCCAGGCTTCTTTGCCCATGGAATTTTCCAGGCAAGAATACTGGAGTGGAGTGCCATTTCTTATTCCAGGGGATTTTCTCAACCTAGGAATTGAAACTGTGTCTCTTGCATCTCCTGCACTGGCAGCTGGATTCTTTACCACTAGCGCCATGTGGGAAGCCCCAATGTAGTGTTACATTATTACATTACTATCCTGTATCGTAGTAGCATTACTACATTACTGTCTTGTAGTATTACTATGCTATGCATCTCTCTCATTAAAGTACATTTCTGAAAGCAAGACACGTGTGCTTGTGCATACTGAATTGCTAAGTCATGTCTGACTCTTTACGTCCCTATGGAATGCAGCCCACCAGGCTCCTCTGTCCATGGGATTTCCCAGGCAAGAATACTAGAGTGGGTTGCATTTCCTTCTTCAGGGGATCTCCCCAACCCAGGGATCAGACCTGCATCTTCTGCATTGGCAGGCAAATTCTTTACCACTGCACCACTGGGGAAGCCTAAAACATGTCTTACGGATTCCTAAATCACTAGAGCCCACCCTGAGTTCTTGCATTTTGGTAGATGTTCAATCAATGACTGTTGCAACCACTGAAAAATTCAGTGCTAGAGGTAATCACTAACACTTTGGGCATCCAGAGGAGGACCAGCTAAACTCAACTTGGACAGCAGATGGGTCCAAGAGCATCTAAGAGGCTGAAGGGGAGGCATCTAGGCTTACAGAAGGGCATCACTGGCAGAGGAATCAGAGAGAAATACAGCATGACTAAGTAAGCGGGCATGGTGTGCTCTAAGAACAAAAGAGAGATAGGTGTGGTTGGAGAGAGGGAGGCAGATCTCTAAATGGGCAAAGTGGCACACCAGGAAAAGCCTTGTTAAAGAATTGGAATTTTATTCTGAAGACACTGGGGAACTACTGTAGGATTTCACACAGGAGAAACTAGATCAGAGTTTCACTGTAAAAACAGACCCCTCAGTTAGTAGATATTGGAAAGGAATAAGACAGGTGGCAGGAAGACCAGGTAGGACACCATTGCAGTTTAGAGAGTAGAAAAGGCCCAGGGTTTGGAGTCAGACAGACCTCAGTCTACATATCAGTCTCACAACATCTTTGTGTAACTTAGGCTATTATTAAGTGCCTCTGAGCTTCTGTTTTTCTCATCTGAAAACAGGGATGGATGATCCTCTCCATCAAGGATAGATGGCTCTCAAGACTATGGATGATGAAGTATGTAAAGTGTCTGCTACAGTAATCGATCAACATTTGGCATGTGAAAATGGTGGTGAATATTAGTTTTTAATATTATTGTTATTAATCCAGGTGGAAAATAAAATGAGTTTCTAAGACACTAGTAATAGGAGCAGAGAATTGGGCTCAACTCAGGACATATTTTGGCAATAAAGTTGACACAATTTGGTGACTCATCCATGCTGTGGAGTTTGAGGGTGGGGGCAAGAGTCTGGGATGACTGGGATTTTAACCTGAGCAGCAAGAGTAAGGACAGTGGGGCCATTCGTTAGGAGAGTTATAGAGGAGGAGCATTTGCAGAAAAAGATGATGAGCTCAATTTCAGACAAACTGAACTTGAAGCATTTTAGGGACAGCTAAGGACTTCCCAGGTGGCTCAGGGGCAAAGAATTCACCTACCAATGCAGGTCACAGAGTACTGGGCTGGGCTCCATCTGTTATACACCAGCTTCCTGGTAGTTGTGTTTTTTTGCATTTGTTGTGCTTAGTTGCTCAGTCATGTCTGACTGTTTTTGACCCCATAGATTTGCGTACCAGACGCCTCTTTCCATTGAATTTTCCAGGCAAAAATACTGGAATGGGTTGGCATTTCCTCCTCCAGGGGATATTCCTGACTCAGAGATCGAACATGCATCTCTCATGACTTCTGTATTGGCAGGTGGATTCTTTACCACTGAGCCATCTGGCAAGCCTCTATTTTGTATATTATAGCTACTCTCTCAATTTGTCCTACCCTTTCCTTCCCCTACTGTGATCACCAGACCATTCTCTATGTCTGTGTCTCCATTCAGTTCAGTCCAGTCGCTCAGTCATGTCCGATCTTCATGACCCCCATGGACCACAGCACACCAGGCCTCCCTGTCCATCACCAACCCCCAGAGTTTACTCAAACTCATCTCCATGGAGTCAGTGATGCCATCCAACCATCTCATCCTCTGTCATCCCCTTCTCCTCCTGCCTTCAATCTTTCCCAGCATCAGGGTCTTTTCTAATGAGTCAGCTCTTCACATCAGGTGGCCAAAGTATTGGAGTTTCAGCTTCATTATCAATCCTTCCAATGAACACTCAGGACTGATATCCTTTAGGATGGATCTCCTTGCTGTCCAAGGGACTTTCAAGAGTCTTCTCCAACACCATAGTTCAAAAGCATCAATTCTCAGTGCTCAGCTTTCTTTATAGTCCAACTCTCACATCCATACATGACTACTGGAAAAACCAAAGCCTTGACTAGATGGACCTTTGTTGGGAGAGTAATGTCTCTGCTTTTTTATATGCTGTCTAGGTTGGTCATAACTTTCCTTCCAAGGAGTAAACGTCTTTTAATTTTATGGCTGCAGTCACCAAGTGCAGTGATTTTGGAGCCCCGAAAAATAAAGTCAGCCATTCTTTCCACTATTTCCCCATCTATTTGTCATAAAGTGATGGGACCGGATGTCATGATCTTAGTTTTCTGAATGTTGAGCTTTAAGCCAACTTTTTCACTCTCCTCTTTCACTTTCATCAAGACGCTCTTTAGTTCTTCTTCACTTTCTGCCATAAGGGTGGTGTCATCTGCATATCTGAGGTTATTGATACTTCTCCCAGCAATCTTGATTCCAGCTTGTGTTTCATCCAGCCCAGCGTTTCTCATGATGTACTCTGCATATAAGTTAAATAAACAGGGTGACAATATACAGCCTTGACGTACTCCTTTCCTATTTGGAACCAGTCTGTTGTTCCATGTCCAATTCTAACTGTTGCTTCCTGACGTGCATACAGATTTCTCAAGAGGCAGGTCAGGTGATCTAGCATTCCCATCTCTTTCAGAATTTTCCACACTTTGTTGTGATCAACACAGGCAAAGTCTTTGGCATAGTCAATAAAGCAGAAATAGATGTTTTTCTGGAACTCTCTTGTTTTTTCGATGATCCAGCAGATGTTGGCAATTGGATCTCTGGTTCCTCTGCCTTTTCTAAAACCAGCTTGAACATCTGGAAGTTCACGGTTCATGTATTGCTGAAGCCTGGCTTGGAGAATTTTGAGCATTACTTTACTAGTGAGTGAGATGAGTGCAATTGTGTGGCAGTTTGAGCATTCTTTGGCATTGCCTTTCTTTGGGATTGGAATGAAAACTGACCTTTTCCAGTCCTGTGGCCACTGCTGAGTTTTCCAAATTTGCTGGCATATTGAGTGCAGCACTTTCACAGCATCATCTTTTAGGATTGGAAATAGCTCAACTGGAATTTCATCACCTCCACTACCTTTGTTCATAGTGATGCTTCCTAAGGCCCACTTGACTTCAATTCCAGGATGTTTGGCTCTAGGTGAGTGATCACATCATCGTGATTATCTGGGTCGTGAAGATCTTTTTTGTACAGTTCTTCTGTGTATTCTTACCACCTCTTCTTAATATCTTCTGCTTCTGTTAGGTCCATACCATTTCTGGCCTTTATTGAGCCCATCTTTGCATGAAATGTCCCCTTGGTATCTCTAATTTTCTTGAAGAGATCTTTAGTCTTTCCCATTCTTTTGTTTTCCTCAATTTCTTTGCACTAATCACTGAGGGAAGGCTTTCTTATCTCTCCTTGCTATTCTTTGGAACTCTGCATTCAAATGAGTATATCTTTCCTTTTCTCTTTGCTTTTTGCTTCTCTTCTTTTCACAGCTATTTGTAAGGCCTCCTCAGACAGCCATTTTGCTTTTTTGCATTTCTTTTTCTTGGGCATGGTCTTGTACATGTCTCCTGTACAATGTCACGAAGCTCCGTCCATAGTTCATCAGGCACTCTATCCATCAGATCTAGTCCCTTAAATGTATTTCTCACTTACTGTATAATCGTAAGGAATTTGATTTACATCATACTGAGTGACTTCACTTTGACTTTTCACTTTCATGCATTGGAGAAGGAAATGGCAACCCACTCCACTGTTCTTGCCTAGAGAATCCCAGGGATGGGGGAGCCTGGTGGGCTGCCGTCTCTGGGGTCGCACAGAGTCGGACACGACTGAAGCGACTTAGCAGCAGCAGCAGCAGCAGCATACCTGAATGGTCTAGTGATTTTCCCTACTTTCTTCAATTTAAGTCTGAATTTAGCAATACGGAGTTTATGACCTGAGCCACAGTCAGCTCCCAGTCTTGTTTTTGCTGATTGTATGGAGCTTCTCCATCTTTGGCTGAAAAGAATATAATCAATCTGAATTTCGTGTTGGCAATCTAGTGATGTCCATGTGTAGAGTCTTCTCTTGCATTATTGGAAGAAGGTGTTTGCTATGACCAGTGCATTCTCTTGGCATAACTCTGTTAGCCTTTGCCCTGCTCCATTCTGTACTCCAAGGCCAAATTTACCTGTTACTCCAGGTGTTTCTTGACTTCCTACTTTTGAGTTCCAGTCCCCTATAATGAAAAGGACATCTGTTTTGGGTGTTAATTCTAGAAGGTCTTGTAGGTCTTCATAGAACCGTTCAAATTCAGCTCTTCAGCATTACTGGTCGGGGCATAGGCTTGGATTACTGTGATATTGAATGGTTTGCCTTGGAAATGAACAGAGATCATTCTGTTGTTTTTGAGATTGCATCCAAGTACTCCATTTCAGATTCTTTTGTTGACTATGATGGCTACTCTACTTCTTCTAAGAGATTCTTGCCCACAGTAGTAGATATAATGGTCATCTGAGTTAAATTCACCCATTCCAGTCCATTTTAGTTCGCTGATTCCTAAATTGTGGACGTTCACTCTTGCCATCTCCTGTTTGACCACTTCTAGTTTGCCTTGATTCATGGACCTAACATTCCAGGTTCCTATGCAATATTGCTCTTTACAGCATCAGACCTTACTTCTATCACCAGTCACATCCACAACTGGGTGTTGTTTTTGCTTTGGCTCCATCTCTTCATTCTTTCTGGAATTATTTCTCCACTGATCTCCAGTAGCATATTGGGCACCTACTGACCTGGAGAGTTCATCTTTCAGTGTCCTATCTTTTTGCCTTTTCATACTGTTCATGGGTTTCTCAAGGCAAGAATACTGAAGTGGCTTGCCATTCCTTTCTCCAGTGGGCCACATTTTGTCAGAACTCTCCACCAAGACCCGTCCATCTTGGGTGGCCCTACATAGCATGGCTTAGTTTCATTGAGTTAGACAAGGTTGTGGTCTGTGTGATCAGATTGGTTAGTTTTCTGTGATTGTGTCTCCATTACTTGTCTGTAAATAGGTTCTTTTTTTTTTTTTTTTACCAACTTTTTTATTTTTTTATTTTATTTTTAAACTTTACATAATTGTATTAGTTTTGCCAAATATCAAAATGAATCCACAACAGGTATACATGTGTTCCCCATCCTGAACCCTCCTCCCTCCTCCCTCCCCATTCCATCCCTCTGGGTCGTCCCAGTGCACCAGCCCCAAACATCCAGTATCGTGCATCGAACCTGGACTGGCAACTCGTTTCACACATGATATTTTACATGTTTCAATGACATTCTCCCAAATCTTCCCACCCTCTCCCTCTCTCACAGAGTCCATAAGACTGTTCTATACATCAGTGTCTCTTTTGCTGTCTTGTACACAGGGTTATTGTTACCATCTTTCTAAATTCCATATATATGCGTTAGTATACTGTATTGGCGTTTTTCTTTCTGGCTTACTTCACTCTGGATAATAGGCTCCAGTTTCATCCACCTCATTAGAACTGATTCAAATGTATTCTTTTTAATGGCTGAGTAATACTCCATTGTGTATATGTACCACAGCTTTCTTATCCATTCATCTGCTGATGGACATCTAGGTTGCTTCCATGTCCTGGGTATTATAAACAGTGCTGCGATGAACATTGGGGTACACGTGTCTCTTTCCCTTCTGGTTCCCTCAGTGTGTATGCCCAGCAGTGGGATTGCTGGATCATAAGGCAGTTCTATTTCCAGTTTTTTAAGTAATCTCCACACTGTTCTCCATAGTGGCTGTACTAGTTTGCATTCCCACCAACAGTGTAAGAGGGTTCCCTTTTCTCCACACCCTCTCCAGCATTTATCACTTGTAGACTTTTGGATCGCAGCCATTCTGACTGGTGTGAAATGGTACCTCATAGTGGTTTTGATTTGCATTTCTCTGATAATGAGTGATGTTGAGCATCTTTTCATGTGTTTGTTAGCCATCTGGATGTCTTCTTTGGAGAAATGTCTATTTAGTTCTTTGGCCCATTTTTTGATTGGGTCATTTATTTTTCTGGAGTTGAGCTGTAGGAGTTGCTTGTATATTCTCGAGATTAGTTGTTTGTCAGTTGCTTCATTTGCTATTATCTTCTCCCATTCTGAAGGCTGTCTTTTCACTTTGCTAATAGTTTCCTTTGATGTGCAGAAGCTTTTAAGGTTAATAAGGTCCCATTTGTTTATTTTTGCTTTTATTTCCAATATTCTGGGAGGTGGGTCATAGAGGATCCTGCTGTGATGTATGTCAGAGAGTGTTTTGCTTATGTTCTCCTCTAGGAGTTTTATAGTTTCTGGTCTTACGTTGAGATCTTTAATCCATTTTGAGTTTATTTTTGTGTATGGTGTTAGAAAGTGTTGTAGTTTCATTCTTTTACAAGTGGTTGACCAGTTTTCCCAGCACCACTTGTTAAAGAGATTGTCTTTAATCCATTGTATATTCTTGCCTCCTTTGTCAAAGATAAGGTGTCCATATGTGTGTGGATTTATCTCTGGGCTTTATATTTTGTTCCATTGATCTATATTCCTGTCTTTGTGCCAGTACCATACTGTCTTGATAACTGTGGCTTTGTAGTAGAGCCTGAAGTCAGGTAGGTTGATTCCTCCAGTTCCATTCTTCTTTCTCAAGATCGCTTTGGCTATTCGAGGTTTTTTGTATTTCCATACAAATTGTGAAATTATTTGTTCTAGCTCTGTGAAGAATGCTGTTGGTAGCTTGATAGGGATTGCATTGAATCTATAGATTGCTTTGGGTAGTATACTCATTTTCACTATATTGATTCTTCCAATCCATGAACATGGTATATTTCTCCATCTGTTAGTGTCCTCTTTGATTTCTTTCACCAGTGTTTTATAGTTTTCTATATATAGGTCTTTAGTTTCTTTAGGTAGATATATTCCTAAGTATTTTATTCTTTCCGTTGCAATGGTGAATGGAATTGTTTCCTTAATTTCTCTTTCTGTTTTCTCATTATTAGTGTATAGGAATGCAAGGGATTTCTGGGTGTTGATTTTATATCCTGCAACTTTACTATAGTCATTGATTAGTTCTAGTAATTTTCTGGTGGAGTCTTTAGGGTTTTCTATGTAGAGGATCATGTCATCTGCAAATAGTGAGAGTTTTACTTCTTCTTTTCCAATTTGGATTCCTTTTATTTCTTTTTCTGCTCTGATTGCTGTGGCCAAAACTTCCAAAACTATGTTGAATAGTAATGGTGAAAGTGGGCACCCTTGTCTTGTTCCTGACTTTAGAGGAAATGGTTTCAATTTTTCACCATTGAGGATAATGTTTGCTGTGGGTTTGTCATATATAGCTTTTATTATGTTGAGGTATGTTCCTTCTATTCCTGCTTTCTGGAGAGTTTTTATCATAAATGGATGTTGACTTTTGTCAAAGGCTTTCTCTGCATCTATTGAGATAATCATATGGTTTTTATTTTTCAATTTGTTAATGTGGTGTATTTCGTTGATTGATTTGCGGATATTGAAGAATCCTTGCATCCCTGGGATAAAGCCCACTTGGTCCTGGTGTATGATCTTTTTAATGTGTTGTTGGATTCTGATTGCTAGAATTTTGTTAAGGATTTTTGCATCTATGTTCATCAGTGATATTGGCCTGTAGTTTTCTTTTTTTGTGGGATCTTTGTCAGGTTTTGGTATTAGGGTGATGGTGGCCTCAAAGAATGAGTTTGGAAGCTTACCTTCCTCTGCAATTTTCTGGAAGAGTTTGAGCAGGATAGGTGTTAGCTCTTCTCTAAATTTTTGGTAGAATTCAGCTGTGAAGCCGTCTGGACCTGGGCTTTTGTTTGCTGCAAGATTTTTGATTACAGTTTCAATTTCCGTGCTTGTGATGGGTCTGTTAAGATTTTCTATTTCTTCCTGGTCAAGTTTTGGAAAGTTGTACTTTTCTAAGAATTTGTCCATTTCTTCCACGTTGTCCATTTTATTGGCATATAATTGTTGATAGTAGTCTCTTATGATCCTTTGTATTTCTGTGTTGTCTGTTGTGATCTCTCCATTTTCGTTTCTAATTTTATTGATTTGATTTTTCTCCCTTTGTTTCTTGATGAGTCTGGCTAATGGTTTGTCAATTTTATTTATCCTTTCAAAGAACCAGCTTTTGGTTTTGTTGATTTTTGCTATGATCTCTTTTGTTTCTTTTGCATTTATTTCTGCCCTAATTTTTAAGATTTCTTTCCTTCTACTAACCCTGGGGTTCTTCATTTCTTCCTTTTCTAGTTGCTTTAGGTGTAGAGTTAGGTTATTTATTTGACTTTTTTCTTGTTTCTTGAGGTGTGCCTGTATTGCTATGAACTTTCCCCTTAGGACTGCTTTTACCGTGTCCCACAGGTTTTGGGTTGTTGTGTTTTCATTTTTGTTCGTTTCTATGCAAATTTTGATTTCTTTTTTGATTTCTTCTGTGATTTGTTGGTTATTCAGCAGCGTGTTGTTCAGCCTCCATATGTTGGAATTTTTAATAGTTTTTCTCCTGTAATTGAGATCTAATCTTACTGCATTGTGGTCAGAAAAGATGCTTGGAATGATTTCTATTTTTTTGAATTTACCAAGGCTAGCTTTATGGCCCAGGATGTGATCTATCCTAGAGAAGGTTCCATGTGCGCTTGAGAAAAAGGTGAAATTCATTGTTTTGGGATGAAATGTCCTATAGATATCAATTAGGTCTAACTGGTCTATTGTATCGTTTAAAGTTTGTGTTTCCTTGTTAATTTTCTGTTTAGTTGATCTATCCATAGGTGTGAGCGGGGTATTAAAGTCTCCCACTATTATTGTGTTATTGGTAATTTCTCCTTTCATACTTGTTAGCATTTGTCTTACATACTGCGGTGCTCCCGTGTTGGGTGCATATATATTTATAATTGTTATATCTTCTTCTTGGATTGATCCTTTGATCATTATGTAGTGACCTTCTTTGTCTCTTTTCACAGCCTTTGTTTTAAAGTCTATTTTATCTGATATGAGTATTGCTACTCCTGCTTTCTTTTGGTCCCTATTTGCATGGAAAATCTTTTTCCAGCCCTTCACTTTCAGTCTGTATGTGTCCCCTGTTTTGAGGTGGGTCTCTTGTAGACAACATATGTAGGGGTCTTGTTTTTGTATCCATTCAGCCAGTCTTTGTCTTTTGGTTGGGGCATTCAACCCATTTACGTTTAAGGTAATTACTGATAAGTATGATCCCATTGCCATTTACTTTATTGTTTTGGGTTCGAATTTATACACCGTTTTTGTGTTTCCTGTCTAGAGAATATCCTTTAGTATTTGTTGGAGAGCTGGTTTGGTGGTGCAGAATTCTCTCAGCTTTTGCTTGTCTGAAAAGCTTTTGATTTCTCCTTCATACCCTTCATACTTGAATGAGATCCTTGCTGGGTACAATAATCTGGGCTGTAGGTTATTTTCTTTCATCATTTTAAGTATGTCTTGCCATTCCCTCCTGGCTTGGAGAGTTTCTATTGAAAGATCAGCTGTTATCCTTATGGGAATTCCCTTGTGTGTTATTTGTTGTTTTTCCCTTGCTGCTTTTAATATTTGTTCTTTGTGTTTGATCTTTGTTAATTTGATTAATATGTGTCTTGGGGTGTTTCGCCTTGGGTTTATCCTGTTTGGGACTCTCTGGGTTTCTTGGACTTGGGTGATTATTTCCTTCCCCATTTTAGGGAAGTTTTCAACTATTATCTCCTCAAGTATTTTCTCATGGTCTTTCTTTTTGTCTTCTTCTTCTGGAACCCCTATGATTCGAATGTTGTAGCGTTTAATATTGTCCTGGAGGTCTCTGAGATTGTCCTCATTTCTTCTAATTCGTTTTTCTTTTATCCTCTCTGATTCATTTATTTCTACCATTCTATCTTCTAATTCACTAATCCTATCTTCTGCCTCTGTTATTCTACTATTTGTTGCCTCCAGAGTGTTTTTAATTTCATTTATTGCATTATTCATTATATATTGACTCTTTTTTATTTCTTCTAGGTCCTTGTTAAACCTTTCTTGCATCTTCTCAATCCTTGTCTCCAGGCTATTTATCTGTGATTCCATTTTAATTTCAAGATTTTGGATCAATTTCACTATCATTATTCGGAATTCTTTATCAGGTAGATTCCCTATCTCTTCCTCTTTTGTTTGGTTTGGTGGGCATTTATCCTGTTCCTTTATCTGCTGGGTATTCCTCTGTCTCTTCATCTTGTTTAAATTGCTGAGTTTGGGGTGTCCTTTCTGTATTCTGGCAGTTTGTGGAGTTCTCTTTATTGTGGCATTTTCTCGCTGTGTGTGGGTTTGTACAGGTGGCTTGTCAAGGTTTCCTAGATAGGGAAGCTTGTGTCGGTGTTCTGGTGGGTGGAGCTGTATTTCTTCTCTCTGGAGTGCAATGAAATATCCAGTAATGAGTTATGAGATGTCTATGGTTTTGGGGTGACTTTGGGCAGCCTGTATCTTGAAGCTCAGGTCTGTGTTCCTTTGTTGCTGGAGAATTTGCTTGGTATGTCTTGCCCTGGAACTTGTTGGCCCTTGTGTGGTGCTTGGTTTCAGTGTCGGTATGGAGGCGTTTGATGAGCTCCTGTCAATTAATGTTCCTTGGAGTCAGGAGTTCCCTGGAGTCAGGGTTTGGACTTAAGCCTCCTGCTTCTAGTTATCGGTCTTATTTTTACAGTAGTTTCAAAACTTCTCCTTCTATACAGCACCATTGATAAAACATCTACGTTAAAGATGAAAAGTTTCTCTACCGTGAGGGTCACTCAGAGAGGTTCACAGCATTACATGGAGAAGAGAAGAGGGAGGAGGGAGTTAGAGGTGACCCAAATGAGATGAGGTGGAATCGAGAGTGGGCTAGCCAGTAGTCACTTCCTTATGTGCACTCCACAACTGGACCACTCAGAGATGTTCACGGAGTTATACAGAGAAGAGAAGAAGGAGGAGGGAGACAGAGGTGGCCAGAAGGATAAAAGGGGGGAATGAAAAGGAGGGAGACAGATCCAGCCAGTAATCAGTTCCCTAAGTGTTCTCCACCATCTGGAACACACAGAAATTCACAGAGTTGGGTAGAGTAGAGAGGGGTTAGGGAGGAGACACAGGCGACCTGGTGGAGAAAATGGAGAGTTCAAAGGGAGAGAGAGCAGTCAAGCCAGTAATCTCACTCCCTAGTGAAAAATGGGTCCTGAAGATTGGGTTCTTAAAGGTACAAAATTGGTAACAAATACATAAAAGCAAAAATTAAAAATCTAGAGTAGAGTTTGGAATTTCAAAAATACGATGTTAAAGAAAAGAAGAAGGAAAAGAAAGAGAGAAAAAATGAACAAAGAAAAACAAACAAGATCGCGAAAATTATAAAGAAAATACAGGTACAAAATTGATAACTAATACCAAAAAGCAAAAATTAAAAATCTAGAGTAGAGTTTGGAATTTCAAAAATACAATGTTAAAAAAAAAAAAGGAAGAAGAAAAATAAAGAGAGAAAACAAACAAACAAACAAACAAAAACAAACAATGTCACAAAAATTATAAAGAAAATACAGGTACAAAATTGATATCAAATACCAAAAAGCATAAATTAAAAATCTAGAGTACAGTTTGGAATTTCAGATATACAATGTTATATAAAAGAAGAAGAGAAAGAAACAGAGGAAAAAAAAATAAGTCACAGAAATTATAAAAGAAAACTATAGGTACAAAATTGATAACATATACCAAAAAGCTAAAATTAAAAATCTAGAGTAGAGTTTGGAATTTCAAAAATACAATGTTAAAGAAAAGAAGAAAAAAAAATAAAAACAAGGTCAAAAAAATATAAAATATATATATATATGAAGTTTGCTGAAGAAGAAAAAAATAAGGTCTTTTTTTTTTTTTTTTTTGCAAAGTAATAGGTTATAAAAGTGAAAATTAAAGGACAATAGAGGACTTAAAATTTTTTTTCAAAAAAAAAAAAAAGAATGATCGTAAAAATATATCTAGGACTTTCTCTGGTTTTGTTGTGAGTATTGTGGGTTCAGTTCATTTTTGGCTAGTTCCTTGGTCTGACTTATATTTCTCAAGATCTATAGGCCCCTTCCTATGTAGTCCGTAGTAACCACAGGGTTTTAATCTATTGCCTGTAGCTTCCAAGGTGTTTCCCTCTGTTATAACTTCTTCTGTTTGCTGGTCTCTTCAGTGTCTGGTTTCCGCCCTGACACAAAGGGGACGGTGGAGGACACTTTTTTTTTTTTTTAGGCTAACTTGTTCAGTCGCGCTGTGGGGAGGGAGGGAGGGATGCTGCAAACAAATAACACTGACGTGCTCTCGCAGTGCCTCAGCCACACTGGGTCTGCCCCCGCTCACGGCGCGTGTAGCCTCCTTGCCCACACTGCTCGGGCTCTAGGTTGTTCCGCCGGGAACAATCCGAGGCCGGCCCTGGGCTGCATATACCTCCCAGGTCCAAGCCGCTCAGGTTCAGGCACTCGGGTAGTCCTCAGAGGCGCAGACTCAGTTGGGCCTGTGTTTTGTGCTCTTCCCAGGTCCGAGCAGCTCAGGTGATGAGGTGTTTGGCGAGCGCCAATGCTGCGACTTATCGCCTCCCCACCACACGGTTATCTGGGTGTAAAACCAGCGCACCTTCTCAGGCAGATGTTGACCGTCCAGACCCCCAAGAAGTTTTAGTTAGCAAAGAAGCCTGCTTACAGTTTTATAGATAATGTCTCTCTGGGGCTGCGATTGCCCCCTTCCGGCTCTGGCTGCCTGTCACCGGAGGGGGAAGGTCTGCAGCCGGCTATCTCTGTTCAGTCCTTTGTTCCGTGCGCGGGCCTGGCGGTGTCTTAGGTTAGGGCTGGCTTTTCGCGTGGCAGATACCCCACAGTCTGGTTTGCTAGCCCAAATTATTTCGCTCAGATAGCGCTCAGGGTATTCAGTCCAGATTTTTACTCTAAGCGATGCAGCCCGCGCCGTGCCTCCCTGCCCAGCCCCCGCTTGCTAATGCCGTGTGCAGGTGTCTGCGCTGCTTCTCCGCTGGGGGAGTTACCGTAGGGCTCGCAATGTGCGAGTTTTAATTGTTTATTTATTTTTTCTCCCTGTTATGTTGCCCTCTGTGCTTCCAAAGCTCGGCACAGATTCGGCAGTGAGAAGGTTTCCTGGTGTTTGGAAACTTCTCTCTTCTTAAGACTCCCTTCCTGGGACGGAACTCCGTCCCTCCCTCTTTTGTCTCTTTTTTTGTCTTTTATATTTTTTCCTACCTCCTTTCGAAGAGTTGGGTTGCTTTTCTGGGTGCCTGATGTCCTCTGCCGGCATTCAGAAGTTGTTTTGTGGAATTTACTTGACGTTTTGATGCTCTTTTGATGAATTTGTGGGGGAGAAAGTGTTTTCCCCGTCCTACTCCTCCGCCATCTTGGCTCCTCCCATTTTTTTTTCTTGTGTTTCCTGTCTAGAGAAATTCCTTTGGCATTTGTTGTAAAGTTGGCTTATTGGTGCTGAATTCTTTGAACTTTTACTTATCTGTAAAGTTTTTGATTTCTCCATCGAATCTGACCAAGCAAAGTCTTTGCTGAGTAGAGTAATTTTGGTTGTAGGTTTTTCCCTTTCATCACTTTAAGTATATCTTGCCACTCTCTTCTGGCATGCAGAGTTTTTGTTGAAAGATCAACTGATAGCCTTATGGGGATTCCATTGTATGTTTTTTTTTTGTTTGTTTTCCCTTGTTGCTTTTAATAGTATTTCTTTGTATTTACTTTTGTTAGTTTGTATAATAAGTGTCTTGACATGTTTCTCCTTGGATTTATCCTGTTTGGGACTCTCTGGGCTTCCTGAATTTGGGTGGCTATTTCCTTCCCCATGTTACTACTACTACTAAGTCGCTTCAGTCATGTCCAACTCTGTGTGACCCCATAGATGGCAGCCCACCAGGCTCCCCCATCCCTGGGATTCTCCAGGCAAGAACACTGGAGTGGGTTGCCATTTCCTTCTCCAGTGCATGAAAATGAATAGTGAAAGTGAAGTTGCTCAGTCGTGTCTGACTCTTAGCGACCCCATGGACTGCAGCCTACCAGGCTCCTCTGTCCATGGGATTTTCCAGGCAAGAGTACTGGAGTGGGTTGCCATTGCCTTCTCCGTTCCCCATGTTAGGGAAGTTTTTTACTATAATCTTCTCAAATAGTTTATCACACCCTTTATTTTTCTCTTCTTCTTTAGGGACACCTATAATTTGACTGTTTGTGTGCCTTATGTTTCCCTAGATGTCTCTGAAACTGTTCTCATCTTTTCTTATTCTTGTTTCTTTATTCTGCTGTTTCAGTTACTTCCACCATTCTATCTTCCAGCTTGCTTATTCATTCTTTTCGCCCCAGTTATTCTGTTATTGGTTGCCTCTACTGTATTTTTTGTCTCATTGTTCATTGCTGATTGCCTGTTCTCTAATTCTTCTAGGGCCTTGTTACACATTTCTTGTATCTTTTCAATCCATGCCTCCATTCTATTAATCTGTGCCTCCATTTTTATTTCCAAGATTTTAGATTATCTTTACTATACTCTGAATTCTTTTTCAGACAGACTGCTTATTTCCTCTTCATTTGTTTGGTCTTTTAGGTTTTTACCATGTTCCTTCATCTGCTGCGCACTTTTTGTGTCTTTCCATTGTTTTTAATTTGCTGTGCTTGGGATTTCCTTTCTACAGGACATTAGGTCATAGTTCCTCTCATTTATGGAGTCTGCCCACCATGGGTGGGGCTGGACCAGTGCCTCATGATGGTTTCCTGGTTGGAGGGACTGGTGCTTTTGTTCTGGTGGACAGAACTGGATCTTGTCTCTCTGAATGGCAGTTCTGTATTATCCAGTGATGTGTTTTGGAGTGTCTATGCGCTAGTATAGCCATACCAGCCTGTCTGCTAGTGAGTAGTGTTGGTGTTCTTGTTTTGCTGATGTTTTGGCCTGATTCTTCCACACTGGAGCTTGCTGGCCTTTAGGTGGTGCCTAGTCTTAGTGTTGAGTTGGAGGCCTTTTGGAGAACTCTCACCAGTTGATGGTCTATGGGCTCGGGAGTTCTCTGGTCCAGAGTCCTGAACTCAGTTCTCCTACTTCAGAAGTTGAGGCCCAGCTCTTTGCTGTAGCTCTGGACTCCACAAGGCATACAACACAGAAGAGAAGGAAGGAGAAAAAAAGCAAGTCAAACAAATGTACAAACAAAAAATGGATGGACAGATAAAATCCTAAGACAAATGGTAATAGCAGTACTCCACAGACAAAAACATCCGAAGAAGCTCACACACTCACAAAGAGAAGAGATAGAAAAAGAAAAGAAAAATAAGAACCAAGAGAGAAGAGAGAAGTGAAGCCAATTAAAAAACCCATAATTAAAACAAATATCAGTTCAGTTCAGTCACTCAGTCGTGTCCAACTCTTTGTGACCCCATGAATCGCAGCATGCCAGGACTCCCTGTCCATCACCAACTCCCGGAGTTCACTCAGACTCACGTCCATCCAGTCAGTGATGCCATCCAGCCATCTCATCCTCTGTCGTTCCCTTCTCCTCTTGCCCCCATAAAAACTAGCAAAAATACAAAATAGAAAACATGGGAAAAAATCCTATATATCTACAGAGTACTGTAAAAATAGGAAAAAATGAACAAGAAAAAAGATATATATATATATATATATATATATATATATATATCGAGAGAGAGGAGGAGGAGGAAGAATAAGAATATCCTCCTGTGTACTCTGTTGTCCTCACCACACAGTGATCACCAGCCAATCTGCCTCCTCAGGAAGTCCTCCAATATTTCTAGGAAGGTGTCTGGATCTTCTGTGGGCATTCTGGGGTCAGCTCAGACCCAGAGCTGTCCTCCAGCTTGTACTTGCTTCCAAAGTCCACAGTTGCCCCCAAAGCAGTCTCAAACCTATTGTGGGGATTTAACCTGGTGTCTGCGACCATGAAATTAAAAGATTCTTGCTCGTTGGAAGAAAAGGTATGACAAATCTAGACAGCATATTAAAAGCAGAGACATTGGTTTGCTGACAAAGGTCCATATAGTCAAAGCTAAGGTTTTTCCAGTAGTCATGTATGGATGTGAGAGTTGGACCATAAAGAAGGCTGAAGAATTGATGCTTTTGAGCTATGGTGTTGGAGATGACTCTTGGGAGTCTATTGGACTGCAAGGAGATCCAACCAGTCCATCCTAAAGGAAATCAGTTCTGAATATTCATTGGAAGGACTGAGGCTGAAGCTGAAGCTCTAGTACTTTGGCTATCTGATGCGAAGAGTTGACTCTTAGAAAAGAACCTGACACTGGGAAAGATTGAAGGCAGGAGGAGAAGGGGACAACAGAGGACAAGATGACTGGATGATATAACAAGCTCAATGAACATGAGTTTGAGCAAGCTCCAGGAGACGGTGAAAGACAGGGAAGCCTGGCATGCAGCAGTCCATGGGGTCGCAAAGAGCTGGACACAACTGAGCGACTGAACAGCAACAACCTGTTGCACCTGCAGCTGCAGTAATGCATTCCCTTCCTCTTCTCAGGTCACACAGTCCCTAGTGCTCAGCTTTGGTTTTGGCCCTGCCTCTGCTTGTAGGTCTCCCTCTGGTGTCTGTTCCACCCAGGCAGGAGGGGGCAAAAGTATCGGCTTATTAGGGCTCACTTGCTCAGTCAGGCTAAGGAGATGGAGGGGTATAGCAGATACAGTTGGGGTTTGTGAGGCGTGCCTTCTGCAGCTGAGGCCTGAGGAAAGTTGCTGTAGTCTGAGGTGGTTCATGTGCTCTCCTAAAGGAATTGGCCCTGGGTTGTGTGTCCCTTGGCAGAGTCAAGCTACATAGGCTCCCAGGAAGGTGTGGGTAGTGACCGGTGCCTGTTCATAGTCTGGTGGCAGCTGCTACCTCTGGGGACAGGACAGCAGTGATGTTTTGTCCCTTGCCTTTGGCACTCATGCCAGCTTTGGTGGTGCTGGCCAGCATATCTACCTCTGGGGTCACAGTCCACAGCTGCATCTTGTCCCACCTATGGCACTAGCGAAGGCAGAGTCCTGTGGTCTGTGAGTGTGTGGAGTTAGAGGGTCTCCACAGCAGTGATCTTTTGTGTCTCTGGCAGGCCCAGGCTTTTCCCTGGACTCCCTCAGCTGTGTCATACTAGCTCCCTCAGAGTATCTTCACAGCAGTCAACCCAAGTCCTTTACCTGGAGTCTGACCCCCAAAGCCTGAACCTTAGCACCCAGCCCCCGTTTGCCACAGCAAGTGTGCAAACAGCCTCTCAGCCTACAAGTGCTGGTTGACAATGATCTCTGTAGTGAACTCTCTCCATTTTGCCTTCCAAGCACCTATTGCTGCCTCCAGCTTTGAGGTTCCGAAGCTCCCCACCCTGTCCCTGCCTGTGAAGGGGTTTCTGAGTGTGTGGAAACTTTTCCTCCTTCACAGCTCCCTCCTTGAGATGCAGGTCTCTGTCCTAAATCCTTTTATTTTTTTCCCCTTCTACCTTTTACCCTACCCCATTCTGTGGAGATAAGCTTGTGTTTTTGGAAGTCTTGGATCTTCTGCCAGCATTCAGGTGTTTTGTTGGAGTTGTTCCACATGCAGATGTATTTTTGGTGGGTTTATGGGGAGAAAGGTGATCTCCTAGTCTTACTCCTTAGCCATCTTGAAAGCTACTCCCATTTAGCTTCTTAATAATGGGAAAGACTGATAGTTCCTTGTGAATGCTCTGTATCCAGGCTTAAAGGACAGTTCCAGCAAACTCTAAGAAGTGTTTATCTAGATCCAAAGACAATCTCCATGTTTTAATACATAGAATTCTTTTATTACTTGACCAGAGGTAGATGCCACAGAGGGCTGAAAGCTTGATTTAAACAAGAAATTCAGCTTTGCCTTCATTCATGGAACTGACATCCCTGAGGCTGCAGGCTAGAAATAGAGTTTGACTGCCAGCTTCATTAATTTGCCTTGGTTGAAAAGGTGTCTTTGCTCTTCTTGGAAACATCTCAGTGAAATGCACACACCTCCACAGAAAGCCTTTGTGGATGGGGCTGTCTCTCAAAGAGACACTGTCCAAAATCAAAAAGGCCACACAGGAAATGGCCTTGGGATATTTTTTTTTTCCCCTACACTAAGCAGCAACTAAGCTGGATTATTTGCTTGATCTTGAGCTTCAGGTCTTAGGAAGAATGAACAATACAGCTTTCAAGAGTCACACTCTGAGCTTAAAGATTTCCTCTGTTGGAGTCAAGGAAGGATCATTCCAGGCTGGCAGTCTCCCCCAACCTTTCCCACCCAGGCCTCTCATCTGTATGTGGGCATGGAGTGTGGTGCCTTTAGCTGGATGCGGGTGTGATGCACAGATAGGATACCCTCCTTAGGGACAGAGAGAAGTTGCAGTAGTCTTGCCCACCTTTCCTTAGTAGAAAAGGAGTAGAGGATGTCTTTTTCCAGGAAGTCATGGTTGGGATACTGTATGGTTCAGTGAAAATGTAGACTTAGTGACATAAAACTATACCTTTATTCCAGTTTCATGAGGTCTGAATTTGAACTCATGAAAAGGGCTATGTATTCCAAACACCCCCATCAAAGCGATACTTATGCCTATCCAAACTTTTGGACTATCTGAATGCCAGAAGAATATGAAGGGCAGTATCTGGTGTACTCAGAAAGTAACAGTTTTGATTCTTTAGATTATTTCATTGGTATTTGTTTCATTAGTAAAATCTCCATTTTCTTTTATCATTCATTCAGTCATTCATTCATTCAACAAATTGTACAACTATTATTTGGCTGGCTACAGGATATGTGATGGTAACGTGATGGTGAATCCAGCAGTCTTAGTTCCTGTCTTCTTGGAGCTCATTGTGATTAGCGGACAGACATTAAAGAAATAAATACACAAAGAAATACATGATTATATATTATAGTAAGTTCTATGTTAGAAAAGAAGAGGGTGTTCTAGGAGGGAAAGAGAAAAGACAGTTTAGCTTGGGGATGTCTAGTGAGGAAGACAGCTATGTAGACTCATATCTACTGTATTTGTTGGTGTTCAGTTGGTCAGGTAAGTCTGTCTCTGCGACCCCATGGACTGCAGCATGCCAGGATCCCCTGTCCTTCACTGTCTCCCAGAGTTTGCTCACATTTATGTTTGATGAGTCAAGGATGCTATCTAACCATTTAATCCTCTGCCCCCTTCTTCTTCATTTGCCTTCAATCTTTCCCAGCATCATGGTCTTTTCCAATGAGTTGGCTCTTTGCATCAGGTGGCCAAAGTATTGGAGCTTCACTTTAGTCCTTCCATGAATATGCAGGGTTGATTTCCTTTAGAACTGACTAGTTTGATCTCCATGCAGTCCAAGGGACTCTCAAGAGTCTTCTCCAAGAACACAATTTGAATCCATCAATTCTTTGGCACTCAGCCTTCTTATTGGTACAACACTCATATCTGTACATGACTACTGAAAAAACACCTGTAGCTTTGACTATACAGACCTTTGTTGGCAAAGTGATAACTCTGCTTTTTAATATGCTTAGTTTGTCATAGCTTTTCTTCCAAGGAGCAAGGGTCTGTTAATTTCATGGCTGCAGTCACCATCCACAGTGATTTTGGAGCCCAAGAAAATAAAATGTCACTCCTACTTTTTCCCCTTCTATTTGCCATGAAGTAATGAGACCAGAGGAGAAGGCAATGGCACCCTACTCCAGTACTCTTGCCTGGAGAATCCCATGGGCGGAGGAGCCTGGTAGGCTGCAGTCCATGGGGTCGCTAAGAGTCGGACACGACTGAGCAACTTCACTTTCAGTTTTCACTTTCATGCATTGGAGAAGGAAATGGCAACCCACTCCAGTACTCTTGCCTGGAGAATCGCAGGGACCGGGGAGCCTGGTGGGCTGCCATCTATGGGGTCGCATAGAGTTGGACACGACTGAAGTGACTTAACAGTAGCAATGAGACCAGATGCAGATGATCTTAGTTTTTTTCATGTTGAGTTTCAAGCCAGCTTTTCAGTCTCCTCTTTAACCCTCATTAAAAGACTCTTTAGTTCCTCTTCAAATTCTGCCATTAAAGTGGTATAATCTGCATATCTGAGGTTGTTGGTATTTTTCCTGGCAGTTTTGATTCCAGCTTGTGATACATCCAGCCTGACATTTTGCATGATGTACTGTGCATGTAAGTTAAATAAGCAGGGTGACAATATACAGCCTTGTCTTACTCCTTTCCTAATTTTGAACCAGTCCATTGTTTCATGTCCAGTTCTAACTGTTGCTTCTTGACCCACATACAGGTTTCTCAGGAGATAGGTAAGGTGGTCTGGTATTTCCATCTCTTTAAGAATTTTCCAGTTTGTTGTGATCCACACAGTCAAAGACTTTAGCAAAATCAATTAGCAGAAGTAGATGTTTTTCTGTAACTCCCTTGCTTTTTCTACGATCAAAAGAAGACTGGTAATTTGATCTCTGGTTCCTCTGCCTTTTCTAAAGCCATCTTATCTATCTGGAAGTTCTTGATTCACATACTGGTGAAGCCTAGCTTGAAGGATATTGAGCATAAACTTACTAGCATGTAAAATGAGAACACCTGTACAGTAGTTTGAACATTTTTTGGCATTGCTTTTCTTTGGGATTGGAATAAAAACTGACCTTTTCCAGCCCTGTGACCACTGCTGAATTTTCCAATTTTGCTGACATGTTGAGTACAGGGCTTTAACAGCATCATCTTTTAAAATTTGAAATAGCTCAGCTGAAATTCCATCACCTCCACTAGCTTTGTTCGTAGTAACACTTCCTAGGCCCACTTGACTTCACACTCCAGGATGTTTGGCTCTAGGTGAATGACCTTACCATCGCGGTTATCTGGATTATTAAGACTTTTTTTGTATAGTTCTTCTGTGTATTCTTGCCACCTCTTCTTAATCTCTTCTGCTTCTGTTAGGTCCTTACTGTTTCTATCCTTTGTCATGTCCATTGTGCATGAGATTTTCCTTTGATAACTCCATTTTCTTTAAGAGATTTCTAGTCTTTCCCATTCTATTGTTTTCCTCTACTTCTTTGCATTGTTCTTTGAAGAAGGCCTTCTTGTCTTTCCCTATTCTCTGGAACTCTGTGTTCAGTTGAGTGTATCTTTCCCTTTCTCCCTTGCTTTCTACTTGTCTTCTTTCCTCAGCTATTTGTAAAGCCTCCTCAGACAACAACTTTAACTTCCTGCATTTCTTTGTCTTTGGGATAGTTTTGATCACTGCCTCCTGTACAGTGTTACAAAACTCTGTCCATAGTTCTTCAAGCACTCTGTTTACCAAATCTAATCCCTTGAATCTATTTGTCACCTCCACTGTATAATCATAAGGGATTTATGCTGTAAATCAGACCTGAAATGGCCTAGTGGTTTTCCCTACTTTCTTCAATTTAAGCCTGAATTTAGCAATAAGGAGCTGATGGTCTGAGCCACCCACAGTCAGCTCCAGGTCTTATTTTTGCTGGCTGTATAGTGCTTCTTTATTTTCAGCTGCAAAGAATATAATCAGTCTGTTTTCAGTATTGATCATTTGGTAATGTTGATATATAGAGTCATCTCTTGTGCTGTTTGAAAAGGGTGCTTACTGTGACCAGTGTGTTCTCTTGACAAAACTCTGTTAGCCTTTCCCCTTCATTTTGTATTCCAAGGCCAAAATTGCCTGTTATTCCAGGTATCTCTTGACTTCCTTACTTTTGCATCCCAGTCCCCTACGATGAAAAGGATATCTTTTTTTGGTGTTAGTTCAAGTAGGTCTTGTAGGTCTTCACAGAACTATTCAACTTCAACTTCTTCAGCATTAGCAGTTGGGGCATAGACTTGGATTTCTGTGATGTTGAATGGTTTGCCTTGGAAATGAACAGAAATCATTCTGTTGTTTTTGAGATTGCACCCAAGTACTGCATTTCAGACTCTTTTGTTGAGTATGAGGGCTACTCCATTTCTTCTGAGGGATTCTTGCCCACAGTAGTAGATAATAATGGTCATCTGAATTAAATTCGCCCATTCTCATCCATTATAGTTTACTAATTCTTAAGATGTTGATGTTCACTCTTACCATCTCCTATATGACCACATCCAATTTATCTTGATTCATGGGCCTAACATTCCAGGTTCCTATGCAATATTGTTCTTT
The DNA here is from genome assembly GCF_029407905.1 of Bubalus kerabau. Taxonomy (NCBI): domain Eukaryota; kingdom Metazoa; phylum Chordata; class Mammalia; order Artiodactyla; family Bovidae; genus Bubalus; species Bubalus kerabau. The sequence continues at coordinate 46,952,292 of NC_073634.1, forward strand.
ACAGCGTCAGACTTTACTTTCATCACCAGACATATCCGCAACTGAGCATTGTTTCCACTTTGGCCCAGTCACTTCATTCTTTCTGGAACTATTAGTAATTTCCCTTTAGTCATCCCCAGTAGCATACTGGACACCTTCCAACCTGGGGGGCTCATCTTCTGGTGTCATATCTTTTTGTCTTTTCATACTGTTCATGGTTTCTCGCTGCAATCATACTGAAGTTATTTGCCATTTCCTCCTCCAGTGGACTGCATTTTGTCAGAACTCTCCACTATGACCAGTCCATCTTGGATGGCCCTGCATGGCATGGCTCACAGCTTCATTGAGTTATGCAAGTGCCTTCTCCATGACAAGGCTGTGATCCATGAAGCAATATGTACTGAATATGACATGTCAGTTATTGGTGGGATATTATTTCCAAGGAAGGAGTGCCTGCCCCTTGGATAGGGCTGAGGCAGCAATTCTAGAAGGCTTCATAAAGGAAAGGATATTCAAGAAGTATATTGAAGTACAAATAGAAGTGTGTTGTTGTTGTTGTTGTTGTTTTGTATGTGGAAAGGGTGTAGTGCTGTTCTAGGTGAAGAGATTCTGGTGTGTTTTGGGGAGCCTTAGAGGGCAATGGCACCCCACTCCAGTACTCTTGCCTGGAGAATCCCATGGACGGAGGAGCCTGGTAGGCTGCAGTCTATGGGGTCGCTAGGAGTCGGATACGACTGAGCGACTTCACTTTCACTTTTCACTTTCATGCATTGGAGGAGGAAATGGCAACCCACTCCAGTGTTCTTGCCCGGAGAATCCCAGGGACGGGGGAGCCTGTTGGGCTGCCGTCTATGGGGTTGCACAGAGTCGGACACAACTGAAATGACTTAGCATAGCATAGCATAGCATTCTGTAAGAAGTTTAGGCTGCAAGTAGGGGAATGGTGAGAGATGAGCCAGGATAGACTGGTTAGGGCCAACTAACACAGCTTAGACTTTATCTTTTAGGCAAGTCACTGAAGGGAATGATGAATTACCAAGGGGGTGTGTTCTAGAACAAATTACCAAGGGTACTGCAACCTTTCTTAAAGAACCAGATAGTAAATATTTTAAGCTTTGCAAGCCATACTGTTTCTGTTGCAGCTACTCAGCTCTGCCACTATAGTGTGAAAGTTGTAATAGATGATACATAAGCAAATAAGCATGACTCTGTTCCAATAAAACTTTATTGATACAAACAGCCAGTGGGCTTGACTTACCAATCGCTATTCTACAATGACAATTCTAGGGTCTCACTCAAGATTGAATTGGACCATGGGGAGAGAATGGAGGCAGTGAGGCCACTTAGGCTCCACTGCTTTAATTCAGGGGAACTAAGAAGGCTTCCCTGGTGGCTCAGAGGTTAAAGCGTCTGCCCGCAATGTGGGAGACCTGGGTTCAATCCCTGGGTTGGGAACATCCCCTGGAGAAGGAAATGGCAACCCACTCCAGTATTCTTGCCTGGAGAATCCCATGGACGGAGGAGCCTGGTGGGCTACAGTCCACGGGGTTGCAAAGAGTCAGACATGACTGAGCGACTTCATTTTCACTTTCACTTTCAAGAAGGAGGGACCTTGAAGAGAAATGGCTTGTGACATGCTCAAAAGTCAACATGACAGGACTACATAACCAATTTGATGGGGAAAATGTCTAGCTGCTTCTTTAATGCTCAGTGGACTGATTCTTCCAGTAAAGAAAAAACAAAACTGTAGACATTCTGTATTTGTGACTCAGAATCATGTGTACATCCTGGGGAAGTCACCTCTTGATCACAAGACACTATGCTGGGTCTATTATATAGATTATTATGCAGAATTCTTAAAAATATTGTTTTATTTCCTATTTTTCAAACTGAGGTTTGGAAATGCTAAGCCATTTGCCAAAAGTCAAGTAGCTGGTAAATGGTGGAGCGGAGATTAGACCAGATCTGGTATCAAAGCCTGTGACATTCTTAAAATGTAGAATCTTTTCCCCACCTCTCATACTGTGGCATGAAGCCCCATTCCATAAGCCTATGCAACTCTCTCCTCTCTGTCCCTGCTAAGACCCACCTAGCCCTTCAGGGTTCTCAGTTAGCCTCTGGCATAGCAAGGACTGTGTTTTAGCTGCAAAAAACAGTTAGATATGAGATTATTCTTCTGTGTTTGACAAAGGACATGCAGCAAAACTCAGACCCCAACTTGAGGTTCTAACCTGATGATTTTCGCATGTTACAATTTGGAGAAAGTGTGGTATTAGGTTGTGGATTAGGGAATTCCTGAATTTAAGTGTCTAGATTAGAACATTGTCTTATCCACTGCCTAATCACCCAGGGGATGTTTGTTAAATTCAGGTAATAATATCTGATAAGAGAAAACTTGTTAACTTACACCCTGGAGGTCCAGATTAGCTTCTGAAAGGACAAATGACCATTATGGTCAAGGAAATCAATTCAGTTACCCTTCTCCCTCAGGTTATCTAGTAACCCCACTGATTATTACTTTAGTGCCTTGTCCAGGTTCAGTTAGAGACAGTCTCTGCATTGAATATTTCAAACAGGCCTTCAGAGACAGAGAAATATCCAAAACCAACTGAATTATATCATGGATGCTGTGCTGTGCTGCTGTGCTGTCGCTTCACTTGTGTCTGACTCTGTGAGACCCCATGGACTGTAGCCCACCAGGCTGCTCTATCCATGGGATTCTCCAGGCAAGAGTGGAGTGGAGTGGGTTGCCATTTCCTTCTCCAGGGTATCTTCCCAACCCAGGAATTGAACCTGCGTCTCATAAGTCTGCATTGGCAGGTGGGTTCTTTACCACTAGCGCCACCTGGGATTCAGCAGTCCTTTTAGTGAGACCTCTTGGGCAGAGTTGGGTCACATAGTACGTGGAATGGCAAAGAGATCTCCGTGATTGAAGTTAATTTATTCCATGTCCCATACCTTGGGCCAAGGAGGACGGACAAATAAAGTAGAGGTCTTCCAGTAAGGGGTAAGGAGGACTGCATCTTGGAGATAAACACCAGTGCCTGCCACAGGTTTTGATCTGTTTTGACTTCTAGCCTGTATTAGTTTCATAGGGCTGCCATAACAAAGTACTACCAACTAGACAGCCTATAACAACAGAAATTTATTGTCTCACAGTTGGGGAGGCCAGAAAAAATATTAGCAGGGCCATGCTCCCTCTGAAGGTCCTAGGGAAGTATCTGTGCCAGGTTTCTACCTGGCCTCTGGTAGCCTTAGGCACTTTTGTTTCCTCCCTGTGTCTCTTCACATTGTCTTCCTTCTGTGTATGTCTGCATCCAAACTTCACCTTTATATAAGGACACTAGTCATATGGAAGGACCCACTCAAAAGACCTCATTTTAACTTGCTTAAATCTGTAAAGATCCTGTTTCCAAATAAGGTTACATTTTGAGACTTCATATATTTTTTGAGGGACACAATTCAACCTATAACACAACCCTCTCTCAAGGAGAGTTCAGAACTCCTTCCTCATACCAAGGTGATTGAGTAGCTCTACCCTAAGGTATCTTCATCTGTGTTCTTTAGGCCACACTCACTACCTTTGTCCTTCCAGCCTCTCCTTACTTTAAACTTTGCTCATTCATGTAACAGTAAGTGTTCGTGTAACAGTAAGCATTGAGTTCCTGTTGCATTTCAGGTACTATGCTAAGTGCCCCTCTACCATGCTGTCTTCACTTCCTTTGGAAACAGTACTCCTTTCCTCCAAAGAGACACTGACCAAAATTTGTTTCTCTTCATAACTCAAGTACAAGTATCATGCCCGTGTTAATAGGTGCTTTATCAGTAAATAAATGAATGAATGATTCCTAGACTATGTCACACTTCTGCTTTCCAGGCTGCATTCTGCTCTTGGCCTCCTTCCCTCAAAATCATGTCTAGTCACCACTTTTTTTCTACATGCCCAGAGCAAGTAGCACATGGCATTCTTTCTGTTAGGCTGACACCTCAGCTATGCTGGTCCTAATCACCCGTGGATACATTTGGCTACCCACCATCTCTTTGTCCTGCTTCACACAAAGAAAAGTCCAACTTCAGTTCAGTTCAGCTCAGTCGTGTCCAACTCTTTGCGACCCCATGGACTGCAGCACCCTAGGCCTCCCTGTCCATCACCAACTCCAGGAGTTTACTCAAACTCATGTCCATTGAGTTGGTGATGCCATCCAATCATCTTATCCTCTGTCATCCCCTTCTCCTCCCACCTTCAATCTTTCCCAATATCAAGGTCTTTTCTAATGAGTCAGTTCTTCGCATCAAGTGGCCAAAGTATTGGCGTTTCAGCTTCAACATCAGTCCTTCCAATGAATATTCAGGACTGATTTCCTTTAGGATGGACTGGTTGTATCTCCTTGCAACCCAAGGGACTCTCAAGAGTCTTCTCCAACACCACAGTTCAAAAGCATCAGTTTTTCAGCACTCAGCTTTCTTTATAGTCCAGCACTCGCATCCATACATGACTACTGGAAAAACCATAGCCTTGACTAGATGGACCTTTGTTGGCAAAGTAACGTCTCTGCTTTTTAATATGCTGTCTAGGTTGGTCATAAATTTTCTTCCAAAGAGTAAGCATCTTTTAATTTCATGGCTGCAGTCACCATCTGCAGTGATTTTGGAGCCCCCCAAAATAAAGTCTCTCACTGTTACCCCATCTATTTCCCGTGAAGTGATGTGACCAGATGCCATGATCTTAGTTTTCTGAATGTTGAGCTTTAAGCCAACTTTTTCACTCTCCTCTTTCACTTTCATCAAGAGGCTTTTTAGTTCTTCTTCACTTTCTGCCATAAAGGTGGTATTGTCTGCATATCTGAGGTTATTGAAATTTCTCCTGGCAATCTTGATTCCAGCTTGTGCTTCATCCAGCCCAGCATTTCTTATGATGTACTCTGCATATAAGTTAAATAAGCAGGGTGACAATATATAGCCTTGCCGTACTGTTTTCCCTATTTAGAACCAGTCTGTTCCATGTCCAGTTCTAACTGTTGCTTCCTGACCTGCATACAGATTTCTCAAGAGGCAGGCCAGGTAGTCTAGTATTCCCATCTCTTTAAGAATTTTCCACAGTTTGTGGTGATCCACACAGTCAAAGTCTTTGGCATAGTCCATAAAGCAGAAATAGATGTTTTTCTGGAACTCTCTTGCTTTTTCAATGTTCCAATGGATGGTGGCAATTGAATCTCTGGTTCTTCTGCCTTTTTTAAAACCAGTTTGAACATCGGGAAGTCTGTGGTTCACATACTGTTGAAGCCTGGTGTGGAGAATTTTGAGCATTACTTTACTAGCATGTGAGATGAGTGCAATTGTGCAGTAGTTTGAGCATTCTTTGGAACTGGAATGAAAACTGACGTTTTCCAATCCTGTGACCACTGCTGAGTTTTCCAATTTGCTGGCATATTGAGTGCAGCACTTTCACAGCATCATCTTTTAGGATTTGAAAAAGCTCAGCTGGAATTTCATCACCTCCACTAGCTTTGTTTCATAGTGAACAAAGCTACAGTGTTCAACTTACTTGCCCACAAAAAGATGGCTCTCATAGGAAAAGCAAAACTTCTTCCATGGGCATCTTTGTTTCTCCATTTCTAAAGTTTCCCTCTCTTGCAATTCCAGAAGGAAGAGACATACCATTTCTGCTACATTGATTATTTCAGCAAGTATTTTTTCGAGTCCCACATTTATAGGTGGGGCTATGTTTGAAGCACATTAACGCTTATCTAGTTTCTCCCTTTCTAATAAAAAGGCCTGCTTCTTTAACTTCTTCCTGTTTAATATATTGGGTTTCTCCTAAGTACTGAATAACACAGTGATTTTTAAATTTTTTTTTAGCATAAATACTCTTCAAATGAAATCTTAAATGGAATATCAGTGAGTTAAAGGGAAGAAACAAAAATTGAGTGGTATATTTGAAAACAATGGGACTGTTATGATGAATATAAAAATATAAATTGAAATTTTGCGATGACAGTGCAGCCTTGTAGTCTCCTCACTATTAATACTTCTCTGTGTTTTGTATTGGCTGTACAGCCTTAAGAAAATTATGGCCGCCAGACATTCAAAGTGATAGCACTTTTAAACAGGATACCTTGCAGATTCAGGTTATTTTGATTAAAATGATCCAGAAACTTGAAGAATATAGGAAAATGTGGTTTTAATGTTGACTAATTAATACTATATAACAACTGTTTGCATTCTTTAATTATAAGGGATTTAATTGAAAGTAATAGATAAACAGGTTCTTCAATTTTTATCTTCCTTTCACAGAAAATACTTCCTCAAAACATATTGTGCCATTATGATATGTTAATTATATTATTAAGAGTATTGTGACTTCAGTGCCTGTTTCTATTTATTAATCACTTAAAGCCCTTAATGGGCTTCCCTGTGGCTCAGGTGGTAAAGAATCCACCTACAATGTGGAAGACCTGGGTTCCATCCCTGGGTTGCAAAGATCCCCTGGAGGAGGGCATGGCAACCCACTCCATTATTCTTGCCTGGAGAATCCCCATGGACAGAGGAGACTGGCGGACTGCAGTCCATGGGGTTGTAAAAAATCGGACACAACTGAGTGACTAAGCACAGCACAGCACAAAGCCTTAAACACGGCAAAAAATATTTAATTTGGCATGTTGAGTCCAAACTTCAGTTGTCATTTTCATCACTGACGTTTTGGCCTGCATTGCAGAGTTGGTCTTATTTGGATTTATAAAAGCCTTCCAAGCACTATAAGAATAAAACAAACATTAAAGGTACCAATAATACCACAGTGCAACAGGTATTGTGGTCACTTATTACCATACAGTTTACTGTTACCTCTTTATGTGAGCATGCACTCAATGGATATCCCAGAGTCTTGTCTGGCATGTAACTGAGCCATGGCATACTTGAGCCAAAGTGGTGGTGGTGGGCTTACTTATCCAGTTTTACAAAGAGAAGACTTGCATGGATCTGAATCACTAAAGACATTTTCAGAACTATAGCTTTCCTAATTAATGACGTTTCTAATACATTACCTGATGGCTCAGTGGTAAAGAATCTACCTGCCAAGCAGGAGATTCAGGAGACACGGGTTCAATCCCTGGGTCAGAAAGATCCCCTGGAGGAAGAAATGGCAACTCACTCCAGTATTTTTACCTGTAAAAAAATCCCATGGACAGAGTAGTCTGGCAGGCTACAGTCTTTGGGGTTGCAAAGAGTCGAACAGGACTGAGCACAAGCTACCCTTAATATCTTCAAACATACTCATGATTTTCCTTTATTCTGTGCTTGTTCACATTTGGTATATCACACACTCAATATATATGTTTATGGTTTAAAAAATATTTTAAAAAACATAATTTGAGTCAAACATTTGTAGAACCCTGAAGCGAATAGGTTGAACTCCAGTGTATTGAAGTATGATGTAAGACAATGGTGGCTTCTAGGAAACTGTAGAACTGACTTGTTGACATCAGATAAATGTCTGCCCAGCTCATGGCTTTTCACCTTCTGGGTGTTCAGCAGTTTGTCCGCATTGCATTGAATTGAATTGGCCCAGAGCAGGTCCTGTGTATCTGTGGACTAGTTCCCCCTGGAAGGTCTCAGGTGGAAGCTGTATACCTTCTCAAGAATCCACACAGCTCTTGCCAAGGAAGGCTGGTACACCCCTACCTAGAATTTCCCTTTTCTCCACCTCCCTGGGGGACTACCATGGGTTTCCAGACTCCACCTTGTTTTTGCTCCACTCTTCTGACTTCTTGTCTTCTTTGTGCTTCCCTTGTGGCTCAGCTGGTAAAGAATCTGCCTGCAATGTGGGAGACCCTGGTTCAATCCCTGGGTTTGGAAGATGCCCTGGAGAAGGGGAAGACTACCCACTCCAGTATTCTGGCTTGGAGAATTCCATGGACTGTATAGTCCATGGGGTTGCAAGAAGTTGGACATGACTGAGCAACTTTCACTTTCTTCCTGACTTCCTCAGTGTCCCTGTGCTTATGCTCTGGTTTTAATAATTATCATGGACTTAGAAGTCAGCTTGGGACTTGGGAAGCCAAAATGGAAAAGAATCATGACCGGTAATGTTTCTTGTTCCCATTTGTGTGTTCCTTGGTGAGGCATTATATTTGTGAGTTCTCTACATCTACAGATGCCCCAGGTATACAGGACTTAGGAAGCCCTACTGGTGGCAGATGAAGCCTTTGCTTGAGGAATACAGGTTAAGAATAAAATGGCAAGTGGATTGCCTTTTTTAATGACCTGGATTAAAGATCCACAAGTCTGTCATCATGTTCTGCCTTGCTTGCAACCATAAAGAGAAAATCACACAGGATTTAGTCAGAATTATTCAAGCACATGTTGGTTGGCTGACCATCAGGACTGAAATTCTTTTCATGCCCAAGGTGGTACAAATGTTGTGATTCTATTTGACTACTTCCTGCCATCTCCTTGAAGTTTCTTCTTTCTCCATCTGACACTTGGCAGGCTTGTTTTCACTAGGTTTCAGCCATAAGCTCTTTCCTTTACATTTGGTATTCTTTGTCAGGGTTACCTCATCTGTTTTCATACTTCAGCTGATGACTCTCAAATACTTTTAATTATCACTCCATTATCATAGTATGACTCTAGAATTCCTTTACATTATTATTCCTCCAAACCTCTTTACATGTCTTACAAACTAACCAAATTCAATGTTCTTGGGTTTCCCTACATTTCCTTTATGAAGGAGAATCTGGTATAAGGCCCCTAATTTCAAAGAATTTATATAGCCTAATGCAAAAATATAGGAAACACATATTTTTACCACATGCCAAACATTGTCACAGAGGGCTACAGGGCTGCAAGAAAGGGAGCCATTATGTATGATGAGGAGAATCAAAGAACGTTCTTACAGGAGATGATGTGACATGGATCTTGAAGGGTGGATAGGACTCAGAAGTGCATTAATATAGAGAAGAGCATTCAGCAGAGCAAAGCCCAGAGGTAGAACTGAGTGGGAAGTATATGAAGAAGAACATGATTCCATTTGCTGGGACTTTGGCTGTGTTGCAAAGCTAGGTTGGGAAAAACCTATGAAGGGCCTTGATTTACAGGTTCACACTTGAATTTTACTCTGTAGGTGGCGATTTTAGAACAGAGGAGTGGCATTATTAGAACATTGTTTCTGAATGATCAGTCTGACACCAGTATATGATCTTGGGGTAGGAGAAGAAGAAAAGGGAACTCCTAAGTTAGGTGATTGGCAGTGGAGACCAAAGAGGGAATATGAGGTAGAATTTTCAGGGCAAGGGAGAGGAAGGGCCCAAGATGACTTCCAAGTGTGAGTATGAGTGATTGGGAGGGTCAGGATATTGTGAAAACTGTGGAGAAAATAGGAAGTAGTTTAGTGGGAGAATGAACTGAGGACACACTGGGCTGGGGAGATCTCAAGGAATCCAAGTGGAGACTCCCATCCTGCCTCATCCATCCTCAGTCCTTTAGACTCCCCTTTCAGGTTAAGGTGGTCTGGCTCCCTACCTGGCTCTCCAAGCTAGAATCAACCCCAATTTATGTGCTCAGGCCTGTCTTACTTTGGGCAGTAAATATTTAAGAGGATGCCCTGACCTCCTGGGCACATATATTTGGGCATCAGTCAAAGAGTCAGACACAACTGAAGGGACTTAGCACGAACCTAACAGGCCAGCCTAGGGCTGATCCTAAGAACCTTGCAGGTTAGACCACCTCTAACCCACGTGGTCTGCTTCATAGGACTGGTTTTTGTTTGTTTGCCTTTCAAATTCTTGTCCCTTTTCTTGTGTTCTCACTCCTATATGCCTTCCTGGGACAGAAACCCCTGCTCCCAGACTAGTGCTAGGGTCCTAATACACATGGACAGAATCCAGAGGCTGAAAGCTAGTCTTTAAAGATAGCTTCCTGGATTCTGACCATTTTTAAGGCCCTTAGAGTTGACTCGGGCTTCCCGGGTGGTGCTAGTGGTAAAGAACTCACCTGGCAATGCAGGAGACATAAGAGATGCAGGTTCAATCCCTGGGTCAGGAAGATCCCCTGGAGGAGGGCATGGGAACCCACTCTAGTATCGTGCCTGGAGAATCCCATGGACAGAGGAGTCTGGTGGCCTACAGTCCATGGGGCTGCAAAGAGTCGGACAAGACTAAAAGTGACTTAGCTCTGGCACTAGAGATGACTCCACTCTTCTGTCTACAAGATCAAATCCTCAGTGCCTGCATCATCCTTAGGGATGGGCCCTGGTTCTCTTCCTACTTCCAGGTGCTACTTCAAGCCCAGTACCACAGCTCACCAGTGACTTCCAGGAAATGTGAGGTGTCCAACATGTGCATGGCACACTCTGCATCTTGTACCTATCTGGGCCCTTATGAAAGCATCTTGCATCTTGCCTCCTGAGTTTTGAACATTCCTTTAGATCCTCACTCTTCCCTCTGTTGTACTCTGGTTGACCTCCCACACGACTGGACACCTGACCTTCATGCCATAGTGGAGGTATTTGGATTACTGGTGCTTGATATTTCCCATATTGGTTGTTTTTGCTGCTGGTTGCCCCTTGGTTCAGACAGCATCATCATTCAATTCCATGGATACTTCCTTTATGGCTTGGGGACTTCAGAAATAAACTGAAACTGGGGAGGAATCCGGGAGTATCCAGAGCCTTTGCGATTGACTTAAGCAAACATCTTCAATCATTTTCTTCTCCTAGTGAAGATTTCACATAATTAAAACCATTCCTGGCCAACACCAAATAAATTTTGCACATGCTGCTTGAGTTACTATGCAATTTTACCCTAGTGTGGCTTTTTCTGAAATTAATATTTCACTGAAACTCTTCCTCTGGATAGGCTGAAACCAGAAACAGTGGAAATTCAACATTTGCTTTGTACAATGAAACTTTAGGATAGGACTCCCCCCCACCCCACCCACCTCAACATTTCTTAGATATGTAGCTCATTTGGGGGGAAAAAAAAGCATTCTTGGCAGAATCCATGTAGCATGAGCCAAATATCCTAGCTTGTGTTTCTATATACTCAGATATAAAGTGATGGAGAAAATGCAATTCTAAATGCCCATCATATAGCATTGGTGTATAAAAGTTAGGATTACCATTTATTGAGTATATACTATGTGCCAGGCATCTTACCATGCTTTGCATCCTCAAAAACGCCCTGTGAGTATGAATGTGCCAAACCTGGGCTTTCTGATCCATACTCTGTCCTGCATAGGATGGACTAAACTGGAGGCTGCCTTTCTCAGGCTTAAGGGTGCTCTGATTTCCTGCTAGGTTTGGTCAGTAGAGTCACCAGTGAATGAATGGTTGGAGGGTGAGGAAAGGAGGAAGCTGGAGCATTCCCTTCCTTCCTCTTTTCCTCAGGTGTCTCCTCCAGTAGTGGCTGCATCTCCATGATTCCATCTTCCACTATTTCAGTGCTCCATGGTTCCAGATTCTTCCTGGTGACCCTGGCTCCTGGAAAACACAGCCTTCTCCCAGTGTCCCTTCAGTTGGCTCCTGCATATTGTTGCTAATCTCTGGTTTATCTCTGACCCATTTTGTACAGTCTTACTCCAACTATTTTCCTCTTTTTAAAGTTCAAACCAATCTGAAAAGATTTTTAAATTCTTGACTTTGTCATCTATTATAGCAGTCTTCAAATCTCAGCTTCTCTGACACCTTCAATCTGTATTTATATCTTTATCAAATGCAACCAGTTCTCTGAAATAAATTTCTTTTGTTGTAAATACTTGAAGCAGTTTCTCTGGTTAGAAGGGGATTGATGGATTGAAGCCGGAATCATTAGCCTCATTTTAAGGATGAGGAAACAGAGGATCACAGAGTTTAACTGATTTGCTCAGTCTTAAATATAGGAAATAGAACTCTGGTTTAAACTCATGCTTGATCAGTCCTGAAGCTTGTGCCCTTTCCCCTATGTACATCTGTGTTCTGCTTACTGCTGCCACACAAATGGAATCTAATTTTTTTTCTGTATAAATCCCTTCATCTTCTGGAAAAAGAAAACTCTCATAACCTCCTTCTCAAGATTTCCCCAGATGAAATGTTCTATATCTCTTCAACTCTTCCTTATGAAAAAGAATTTTGAATTTCCCAAGAATCCCTCTGTGGCCCTTTTATTGCCATACTCACTTCCCTTCTGACCCTAACCCCTCCTTAATCCCTAAAACCACTAATTTACTCACTATTTCTATAGTTTTGGTGTAAAAGACTATTACATAAAGTCATACAACATGCAACCTTTTTGAATACTTTTTTTTTTAGATTCACTTTTTAAAAATATTTATTTACTTACTTTTGGCTGCTGTGGGTCTTAGGTGCTGCGTGCAGGTTTTCTCTAGTTGTGGCGAGTGAGGGCTGTGCTTTGATGTCGTGTGCGGGCTTCTCATTGCGCCGGCTTCCTGCTGAGAAACACAGGCTCCGGGTGCCTGCGCTTCAGGAGCTGCGGCCCCTGGGCTCAGTAGTTGTGGTGCACAGGCTTTGCTGCCCCACTGCGTGTGGAATCTTTCTGGACCAGGGATTGAACTTGGGTCCCCTGCATTGGCAAGTGGATTCTTAACCACTGGACCACTAGGGAAGTCCTGAAATCTTCTTGGATTGAGTTTTTAACTCAACATAATTTTTTAGAGATTTATCCAGGTTGTTGCATTTATTAAAAGTTTGTTCCTTTTTTCTTACGAGGTAGTATTCCATGGCATTAATATACCACAGAACAGTTACCCCTTGAAGACAATTTGAGTTGTTTTCAGTCTTTGGATATTACAAATAAAACTGCTTTAAATATCTGTGTGGGTTTTTATGTGAATGTAAGTCTTCCCTTATTTGGAATAAATGCCCAGGAATAGTGCAATTGCTTGGTTATGTGATAGTTTTTTGAGGAACTATGGAACTGTTTTCTAGAGTGGCTGTCTAATTTTACATCCTCACTAGCAATGTATCACTGATCTAATATCTCCATATCTTTGTCAGCAATTGGTTTTGTCTCTATTTTTTAGTTTTGCTGTTTTGATAGATATGTAGTGGTATCTCATTGCTTTAATTTCATCTTCCTAGTGACTAATGATGTTGCATATCTTTTCATGTGCTTATTTGCTATTTCAGTATCTTCTTTGGTGAAATGTCTCTTCATAACTTTATCCCTATTCTAAATGGATTGTTTGCTGTTTTTAATTGTTGAGTTTTAAAGGTTCTTTATATAGTCTAGACCGTAGTCCCTTTGACAGATATATGACTTGCACACTTTCCCCCACTCTCTAGTTGTCTCTTCATCCTCTTAACAGAGAGAATGTTTTTAATTTTGATGAAATCCAGATTATCAATTTTCCCTGTTATGCATCGTGATTTTGGTGTCAAGTCTGAGAATTCTATACCTAATGCTAGATTCCGAAGATTTTCTATTTTTTTTCTAAAAGTTTTGTAGGTTTATGGTTTGTATTTGGTCTGTGATTCACTCTGAGTAAACTTTTATGTAATATATGAGGCTTGGGTCAGGGTTCACTTTTTTGCCTTTGGCTGTCCAGTTTCTCCAGCACCATTTGTTATAAAAGCTCTTTCCTCCATTGAACTGCAAAGCACCTTTGTCAAAAATCAGTTGGGCATATTTACATGGGTCTATTTCTGGGTTATTTATTCTGTTCCACTGCTCTATGTTTGTGTTTAATAAGTAACACACAGTCTTGATTAATGTAGCTGTATACTAGTAAGTTTTCATATAGGTAGACTTATTCCTCCCACTTAATTCTTTTTCAAACTTGTTTTAACCATTCTAGTTCCATTGCATTTTTATATAAATTTCAGCAAAATCTTATTTATATCTACCAAAAGTCTTGCTGGTTTTCTTGTTTGTCTGTTTGTTTTTGGCTGGGGTTTTAATAAGGATTCATTATACTTATATCTTTTTGGCCTTTTATGCAGCTCTCACAGCAAGTATACTGGGGTGGTTTGTCATTCCCTCCTCCAGTGGATCACATTTTGTCAGAACTTTCTGCTGTGACCTGTCTGTCTTGGGTGGCCCTGCATGGCATGGCTCATAGCTTCACTGAGTTACGCAAGCCCCTTTGCCATGACAAGGCAGTGATCCTTGAAGGGGACTATATACACAGAAGAACTGTATAGAAAAGATCTTAATGAACTGGATTACTATGATGGTGTGGTTAGTCACCCAGAGCCAGACATTCTAGAGTGCAAAGTCAAGTGGGCCTTAAGAAGCACTGCTGTTAATAAAGCTAGTGGATGCAAGGAAATTCCAGCCGCTGCCGCCGCCAAGTCACTTCAGTCGTGTCTGACTCTGTGCGACCCCACGGACTGCAGCCTACCAGGCTTCTCTGTCCATGGGATTCTCCAGGCAAGAACACTGGAGTGGGTTGCCATTTCCTTCTCCAATGCATGAAAGTGGAAAGTGAAAGTGAAGTCACTCAGTCATGTCTGACTCTTAGGGACCCCATGGACTGCAGCCTGCCAGGCTTCTCCGTCCATGGGATTTGCCAGGCAAGAGTACTGGAGTGGGGTGCCATTGCCTTCTCCAGAAATTCCAGCAGAACTATTCAAATCCCTAAAGGATGATGCCATCAATGTTTTGCATTCAGTATGTCAGCAAATCTGGAAGACCCAGCAGTGGCCACAGGACTGGAAAAGGTCGATCCTCATCCCAGTTCCAAGGAGGGTAGTACCAAACAATGTGATAACCATTGGACAGTTGCACTCATCTCCCATGCTAGTAAGGTCATGCTTAAAACCTTGCATGCTAGGCTTCAGCGTTATGCGAACAGAAAAATTCCAGATATCTAAGCTGGGTTTAGAAAAGGAAGAGGAACTAGAGATCAAATTGCCAATATTCACTGGATTATAGAGAAAGCAAGGGAATTTCAGAAAAACATCTTTGACTGCATGGATCATGACAAACTGTGGAAAGCTCTTTGAGAGACAACTCACTGGACAAGCCCCTGATGCTGGGAAAGACTGAGGGCAGAAGGAGAAGAGGGTGTCAGAGAATGAGACGGCTGGACAGCATCACCGATGCAATGAACATGAACTTGGGCAAACTTCAGGAGATGGTGAAGGACAGAGAGGCCTGGCATGCTGTAGTCCATGGGGTCACAAAGAGTCAGACACAACTGAGTGATTGAACTGAACTGACAGGGCGACTGCCCAACAACAACAACAACAAAATACTTGTATATCACTTTGGAGAGAATTAGTATCTTTACTATATTGAATCTTTCAGTCCACAACCATGATCTCCTTTTTTTTGGGGGGGGGAGGGCAGTTTAAAGGCTCTTTTTATTTTTTAATTTAATTTTATCTTTTAACTTTACAATATTGTATTGGTTTTGCCATATATCAACATGCATCTGCCACAGGTATACACGTGTTCCCCATCCTGAACCCTCCTCCCTCCTCCCTCCCCATACCATCCCTCTGGGTCGTCCCAGTGCACCAGCCCCAAGCATCCAGTATCGTGCATCAAACCTGGACTGGCGACTTGTTTCATATATGATATTATACATGTTTCAATGCCATTCTCCCAAATCATCCCACCCTCTCACTCTCCCACAGAGTCCAAAAGACTGTGATTTCCTTTCATTTTTTAGATCTCTGATTTCTCTCCGCAGCATTATGTAGTTTTCAGCTTTAGAGTTCTATACATGTTATGTTACATTTATATCTAAGCATTTAATTTTTTGAGCAATTGTAACTGGTATTGTGTTTTTAATTTCAGTGTCCACATGCTCATTACTAGCATTTAGAAATAAACTTGATTTTTGTATGTTTTATCTATTTATCTTCCCTGTGATATTGCTGAACTCTTATTAGTTTTAAGGGTTTGTTGTGGTTGTTGTTGACTTTTTTGTTTTGTGTTTTTAGATTCCTTGGTATGCTCTATGTAGACCATCAGTTCAGTTCAGTCCAATCGCTCAGTCGTGTCCGACTCTGCAACCCCATGAACCACAGCACATCAGGCCTCCCTGTCCATCACCAACTCCCGGAGTCCACCCAAACCCATGTCTATTGAGTCGGTGATGCCATCCAACCATCTCATCCTCTGTTATCCCCTTCTCCACCTGCCCTCAATCTTTCCCAGCATCAGGGTCTTTTCAAATGAGTCCATTATCTCATCTGCAAATAGAGATGGTTCTGTTTCTTCTTTCTAATTTGTATCTGATCTGTAGCTAAGGACGGATCAGTTCAGTAGTCGCTCAGTCGTGTCCAACTCTTTGTGACCCCATGGACTGCAGCACGCCAGGCCACCCTGTCCATCACCAACTCCCGAAGCTTACTCAAACTCATGTCCATCGAGTCAGTGATGCCACCCAACCATCTCATCCTCTGTCATCCGCTTCTCCTCCTGCCTTCAATCTTTCCCAGCATCAAAGTCTTTTCCAATGAGTCAGTTCTTTCCATAAGGTGGCCAAAGTATTGGAGTTTCAGCTTCAGCATCAGTCCTTCCAATGAATATTCAGGACTGAGTTCCTTTAGGATGGACTGGTTGGATGTCCTTGTAGTCCAAGGGACCCTCAAGAGTCTTCTCCAACACCACAGTTCAAAAGCATCAATTCTTCGACACTCAGCTTTCTTTATAGTCCAAATCTCATGTCCATACACAACTACTGGAAAAACCAAAGCCTTGACTAGACGGACCTTTGTTGGCAAAGCAATGTTTCTGCTTTTTAATATGCTGTCTAAGCTAGTCATAGCTTTTCTCCCAAGGAAGAAACGTCTTTTAATTTCGTGGCTGCAGTCACCATGTGCAGTGATTTTGGAGCCCCCCAAAATAAAGTCAGCCACTGTTTCTACTATTTCCCCATCTATTTGCCATGAAGTGATGGGACTAGATGCCATGATTTTAGTTTTCTGAAAGCTGAGTTTTAAGCCAAATTTTTCACTCTCTTCTTTCACTTTCATCAAGAAGCTCTTTAGTTCTTCTTCTCTTTCTGCCATAAGGGTGGTGTCATCTGCATATCTGAGGTTATTGATATTTCTCCAGGCAATCTTGATTCCATATTGTGCTTCATCAGATAGCTATAGCTTAATTTGCTTTCAAGATTTCTTTCTTTGTTTTAGTTTTCAGAAATTTAATTAAAATGTGTTCTGGGGGCTTCCATCTGCCTGCCAGTGCAGGGGACATGGGTTTGATCCCTGGTCCAGGAAGATGCCCAGGGCAACTAAGCCCATGTGCTGCACCTCCTGAAGTCTGTGTGCTCTAGGGCCCATTTTCTGCAACAAGAAGCCATGGCAGTAAGAAGCCTACACCCTTCTTCAGTTGTGGCGAGTGGGACAGAGAATAGCCCCCACTCACCACAATTAAAGAAAGCCCACATGCAGCTATGAAGACCCAGTGTAGCCAAAAATAATACATAAAAATAAAAAAAAATTTTAATGTGTTTTAGCATGGATTTCTTTTTTGATAATAGCTATTTTTATTTATTTAAGATTAAATTTTTATTGGGAAATAGTTGGTTTACAATGCTGTGTTAGTTTCAAAGTAAATCATTTATGCATATATCCACTCTTTTTTAGATTCTTTTCCCATATAAGCCATTACAGAATATTGAGTAGAGTTCCCTGTACTATACCATAGGTCCTTACAAGTTATTTATTTTATAATATAGTAGTGTGCATCAGTGAAGGAAATGGCAGCCCACTCCAGTGTTCTTGCCTGGAGAATCCCAGGGACGGTGGAGCCTGGTGGGCTGCCGTCTATGGGGTCGCACAGAGTCGGACACGGCTGAAGTGACTTAGCAGCAGCAGCAGCGTGCATACGTCAATCCCAGTCTCCCAATTTATCTCTCCTACCCCTTTCCCACCTGGTAACCATAAGTGTGTTTTCTACCTCTGTGACTCTATCTCTGTTTTATAAATAATTTCATTTGTACTATCTTCTTTAATATTCTACATATAAGTTTTATCATATGATATATCTTTCTTTGACTTACTTTACTCAGTATGACAATCTCTAGTCCATCCATGTTGCTGCAAATGGCACTATTTTGTTCTTTTTTATGGCAGAGTACTATTCCATTGTATATATGTACTCCATCTTCTTTATCCATTCCTCTGTTGAATGACTTTTAGGTTGCTTCCATGTCCTGGCCGTTATAAACAATACTGCAATAAACCTTGGGGTGCATGTATCTTTTCAAATTATGATTTACTCCAGATATATGCTTAAGGGTGGCATTGCTGGATCATATGGTAATTCTATTGTTCATTACTATTCTTCATAGTGCCTGTACCAATTTACATTCCCTCCAATGGCGTAGGAAGTTTATCTTTTCTCCACACTCTCTCCAGGATTGATTGTTTTTAGATTTTTTGATGATGGTTATTCTGATAATGGTATGAGCTGATGTCTCATTATAGTCTTGACTTGCATTTCTCTAACAATTAGCATGATTTGTCAGAACTCTCCATTATTACCCGACTGTCTTGGGTGGCCCTGAACAACATGGCTCATAGCTGAGAAGAGAAATAAAAGGCAAAGGGAAAAAAGGAAAGATATACCCATCAGAATGCAGGGTTCCAGAGAATAGCTAGGAGAGATAAGAAAGCACTCCTAAGTAAACAATTCAAAGAAATAGAGGAAAACAATAGAATGGGAAAGACTAGAGATCTTTTCAAGAAAATTAGAGATACCAAGGGAATGTTTCATGCAAGAAACTGTGTGGAACTAACAGAAGCAGAAAATATTAAGAGGAGGTGGCTAGAATACACAGAAGAACTGTACAAAAAAGATCTTCATGACCCAGATAATCACGATGGTGTGATCACTCACCTAGAGCTAGACATCCTTGAGTGTGAAGTCATGTGGGCTTTAGGAAGCACACTACAAACAAAACCAGTGAAGGTGATAGAATTCAAGCTAGCTATTTCAAATCCTAAAGGATGATGCTGTTAATGTGCTGCACTCAATATGTCAGCAAATTTGAAAAATTCAGCAGTAGTCACTGGAAAAGTTCAGTTTTCATTCCAGTCCCTAATAGGGCAGTGCCAAAGAATGTTCAAACTACTGCACAATTCACTCGTCTCACACAGTAGCAAAGTAATGCTGAAAATTCTCCAAGCCAGGCTTCAGCAGTGTGTGAGCCGAGAACTTCCAGATGTTCAAGCTGGATTTAGAAAAGACAGAGGAACCGGAGATCAAATTGCTAACATCCATTGTATCATAGATAAAGCTAGAGAATTCCAGAAAAGCATGTACTTCTGCTTCATTGACTACACTAAAGCCTTTGACTATGTGGATCACAACAAATTGTGGAAAATTCTTCAAGAGATGGGAATACCAGACCACCTTACCTGCCTCCTGAGAAATCTGTATGCAGGTCAAGAAGCAATAGTTAGAACCAGACATGGAACAACAGACTGGTTCCAAATAGGGAAAGGAGTACATCAAGACTGTATATTGTCACCCTGCTTATTTGACTTATATGCAGAGTATATCATGCAAAATGCCAGGCTGCTTGAAGCACAAGCTGAAATCAAGATTGCTGGATAAATATTAATAATCAGATATGCAGATTGATCCACTCTTATGGCAGAAAGTGAAGAGGAACTAAAGAGTCTCTTGATGAAGGTGAATTAGGAGAGTGAAGAAGCTGGCTTAAAACTCAACATTCAAAAAACTAAGATCATGATATCTGGTCCTATCACTTCATGGCAAATAGATGGGGAAACAATGGAAACAGTGAGACTCATGGGCCCCAGAATCACTGCAGATGGTGATTGCAGCCATGAAGTTAAAAGACGCTTGCTCTTTGGAAGAACAGCTATGATAAACCTCAGTTCAGTTCAATCACTCATTCGTGTCCCACTCTTCGTGACCCCATGGACTGCAGCATGCCAGGCCTCCCTGTCCATCACCAACTCCGGGAGTTTACTCAAACTCATGTCCATTGAGTCGGTGATGCCATCCAACCATCTCATCCTCTGTTGTCCCCCTCTCCAACCACCTTCAATCTTTCCCAGCATCTGGGTCTTTTCCAATGAGTCAGTTCTTCGCATCAAGTGGCCGAAGTATTGGAGTTTCAGCTTCAGCATCAGTCCTTCCAAAGAATATTCAGGACTGATTTCCTTTAGGATGGACTGGTTGGATCTCCTTGGAGTCCAAGGGACTCTCAAGAGTCTTCTCCAATACCACAGTTCAAAAGCATCAATTTTTCAGCACTCAGCTTTCTTTATAGTCCAACTCTCACATCCATACATGACTACTGAAAAAACCATAGCTTTGACTAGACAGACCTTTGTTAGCAAAGTGATATCTCTGCTTTTTAACATGCTGTCTAGATTGGTCATGCGTTATCTTTTAGAATTTGAAATAGCTCCTAAAAGATCAACATTCAGAAAACTAAGATAATGGCATCTGGTCCCATCACTTCATGGTAAATAGATGGGAAAACAGTGGCTGACTTTATTTTTTGGGGGTTCCAAAATCACTGCAGATGGTGATTGCAGCCATGAAATTAAAAGACGCTTACTCCTTGGAAGGAAAATTATGACCAACCTAGACAGCATATTAAAAAGCAGAGACATTACTTTACCAACAAAGGTCTGTCTAGTCAAGGCTATGGTTTTTCCAGTAGTCATGTATGGATGTGAGAGTTGGACTATAAAGAAAGCTGAACACCAAAGAATTGATGCTTTTGAACTGTGGAGCAAGCGTCTTTTAATTTCCTGGCTGCAGTCACCATCTACAGTGATTTTGGAGCCCCCCAAAATAAAATCTGTCACCGTTCGCACTGTTTCCCCGTCTGTTTGCCATGAAATGATGGGACCAGATGCCATGATCTTAGTTTTCTGAATGTTGAGTTTTAAGCCAACTTTTTCACTCTCCTCTTTCACTTTCACCAAGAGGCTCTTTAGTTCTTTTTCACTTTCTGTCATAAGGGTGGTGTTATCTGCATATCTGAAGTTATTGATATTTCTCCTGGCAGTCTTGATTCCAGCTTGTGCTTCTTCCAGCCCAGCATTTCTCATGATGTACTCTGCATATAAGTTAAATAAACAGGGTGACAATATACAGCCTTGACGTACTCCTTTCCCAGTTTGGAACCAGTCTGTTGTTCCATGTCTGGTTCTAACTGTTGCTTCCTGACCTGCATACAGATTTCTCAAGAGGCAGGCCAGGTGGTCTGGTATTCCCATCTCTTGAAGACTTTTCCACAGTTTATGGTTATCTATATGGTCAAACTCTTTGGCATAGTCTATAAAGCAGAAGTAGATGTTTTTCTGGGACTCTCTCACTTTTTCAGTGATCCAGAGGATGTTGGCAACTTGAACTCTGGTTCCTCTGTGTTTTCTAAATCCAGCTTGAATTTTCTGGAAGTTCATAGTTCATGTACTGTTGAAGCCTGGATTGGAGAATTTTGAGCATTATGTTGCTAGCGTGTGAGATGAGTGCAATTGTGCGGTAGTTTGAACATTCTTTGGCATTGCTTTTCTTTGGGATTGGAATGAAAACTGACTTTTCCAGTCCTGTGGCCGCTGCTGACTTTTCCAAATTTCCTGGTATATTGAGTGCAGCACTTTCACAGCATCATCTTTTAGGATTTGAAATAGCTCAACTGGAATTCCATCACCCCCACTAGCTTTGTTCACAGTGATGCTTCCTAAGGCCACTTGACTTTGTGTTCCAGGATGTCTGGCTCTAGGTGAGTGATCACACCACTGTGATTATCTGGGTCATGAAGATCTTTTTTGTACAGTTCTTGTATTCTTGTCACCTCTTCTTAATATCTTCTGCTTCTGTTATGTCCATACCATTTTTGTCCTTTATTTTGCCCATCTTTGCATGAAATGTTTGATATCTCTAGTTCTCTTGAAGAGATCTCCAGTCTCTCCCATTCTATCGTTTCCCTCTATTTCTTTGCACTGATTACTGAGGAAGGCTTTCTTGTCTCTGCTTGCTATTCTTTAGAACTTCTAGCAGATGGAACAAATCAGGCTCACTTGGCTAGAGGGCCAATATTTACTGAAATGACGCTTAGGATTTTTTTTTAATTTAATTTTATTTTTAAACTTTACAATATAGTATTAGTTTTGCCAAACATCGAAATGAATCCGCTTAGGATTTTAACTTATCCTTGACAACTGTAGTTCTCAATTTCTTTACCCTTGTTTTTAAAATTTACATTTTAAAAAGATGGCAGAGATAAGGTGTTCCCCTGAATACCAGATATGAACATTTACATTTTGAAGGTATAGGCAGATTTCTCCTAGGATGACTTTGTTTCCCCTCTTTTTAATACTTACAAGCCTTTTGAGAAAAATAAGGTTTTGGGAGTGGTAAAAAAGGATTGGTGGGCTTCAGGTTACTTTTGGAGCCACACTTCTGGTCTTGTAAAGACTAAATTTGTAAAACAAAGATGGTTTGTTTTTATTTCTTTCTCCCTCTCTCTCTCTCTCTCTTTTTTTTTTTCTCAAAGTTTGGGTGGCTACCCCAGTGATATGGAAGGACTGACATACTCATTTGCCTGTGCTGGAATGTTTTTGTTTTACCATTTAGCTTAAGGGAGAAGGCCTTGGCCTAAAATTCCTCCAAATGTTAGCTATGCTTAGTGTGAAAGTGAAAGTGTTAGTCACTCTGTCATGTCTGACTCTTTGTGACCCCATGGACTGTAGCCCACCAGGCTCCTCTGTTCATGGAATTCTCCAGGCAAGAATACTGGAATGGGTTGCCATTTCCTTCTCCAGGGGATCTTCCCCAGTCAGGGACTGCACCTGTGTCTCCTGCATTGCAGGCAGACTGTTTACCTTCTGAGCCACTGGGAAGTCCATGATTATTGTAGTGGCCCCCCATTTTGGTAGTCTATTTACAAACATTTCTGAGGATCTTCCCTAGGCTTAAGGAATTTGTACCTTACATTTAAACACTCTTAAACCGTTTTTACTTAATAATCATTGGCTGGATATCTTCAGCCAATCCCAGAACCTTGATAGTCCACATTATAGGGTCTACTAAGGCTTCTATTTTAGTTTCAGCTTTTATCTGTTACTTTCTACTTTCTGTTAGAACCACTTGGTGATAAGGGTGGTTACCGTGGCCCTCAAGAAACAGAGAAGCCCCTAACTTGGTTAATAAATCTCTTCCCATTAAAGGGATGGGACAATCAAGCACAAACAGAAAGGAATGTAAAAACAGCTGGCCATTGATTTGCACAAAAGAGGTTTCTAGGAAAGTGTGCCCCTTCCTTTTCCCTGACACCCCCATTACATACTCTTTATGGTTGCTAAGGTTTCCAATACTTTGGGTTAAGACTGAGAAGGTTGTACCATATTTAACATATTTCTCTGGGTATGTTAAGACTTTCTGGCCATATCCCTATTACTGAAAACCAAGTAAGCCCATTGGAACAAATCTTTCATCAGTGTCTGAGGACCAGCAATTGTTTCCTGAATTTTGTTCCTGGGGCAGACTGGGGTATGAAATGCATAAAAAAAAAAAGGCCCTGTCCCTCGGGGGAGGAGGTATCCGTGTTCATGTACCTCCTTATAGGCTCTACTACCTTGGAAGACTGCGAGACTTTTCTCCTGTCCCTGTTGGACCTCTTGTCTCAAGCTTCCATCTTGTATGCGGTCCTCTCATAATCCTGAGGAAGTACCCTGCTTGCCACCCGACTCAGAACCAGTCAGCCCTGTTGTCCTTTTAGTCTTCAAAGTGGCTCACTCTAAAATCTACTCAGAAATACTCTCTGAGACTTACTCACCCACGCAGAATGTTGTTAGTCACTCAGTCATTTCCAACTCTTCACAACCCCATGGACTGTAGCCCGCGATACTCTTCTGTCCATGGAATTTTCCAGGCAAGAATACTGGAGTGGCTAACCATTCCCTTCTCCAGGGGATCTTCCCGACCCAATATCAAACCCAAGTCTTCTGCATTGCAGGTAGACTGTTTACTGTTTGAGCCACTAGGGAAGCTCTTATGCATACAAAGCTCATGCCTAATTGCTCTTTTTGTTTTTCAATCAGCTAGAATTTATTGAGAACCTCCTTTCATCAGGTACCAGGATAATAAGGATTTGTAAGATGCCTCTTCAGTAAACTGATAATTCCAATTACAATAGCATAGGTGCAATGTTAGAAAAATATTTGGATACTTTGATAGAGAAGAAAAGAGTCTGGAGCATTTGAAGCTTTGCTTCATTAAACTATTCTTTTTTAAAAAGAATCATGAATTTTTATTAATTTTTACACAAACACATTTTTACATTCAGTGACATATGTTTTTCCTCTTAATCTATAAATGTGATAGAATACAGTTATTTACATTAAATTTTTTATAAGTGAGATAATAAAAGCTTTTACAGAAAGTTAAGCCAGATTAGAATTGTATTGACTTCAACTTTTTACATCAAAGTGTTTTTTATGTATAATATTCCATAAATTACAAGTGTACAATATAGTGATTCACAATTTTTAAACATTATACTGCATTTTTAGTTATTATAAAATATTGGCTATATTCTCTGTGTTGTATAGTGTATCTTTGCAGCTTATTTTATACGTAATACTTTGTACTTCTGAATCCCCTACTCTTTATTCCTCCTCCCCTCTTCGTTCTCCTCACTGGTAAACACTATTTCTCTGTATCTGTGAGCCTGCTTCTTTTTTGTTATACTCACTAGCTTGTTGTATTTTTTTAGATTCCACATATAAGTTATATCATGTAGTATTTTGACTTCAATTTTACTATCACTATAATTCTATTACCATTCCTGTTAACTGAAAATCAATATTTGATTACAGAATTCTCTAAAGAATCTTTAAAATTTAACCTTTAAAATTTATTGTGTACCTCATCAATAGCTTATATTATTATTAATTTAAAAATTGTGAAAATTTCCTATTTTAGTCATTTTTTTAAATTTAATTTTATTTTATTTTTAAACTTTACATAATTGTATTAGTTTTGCCAAATATCAAAATGAATCCACCACAGGTATACATGTGTTCCCCATCCTGAACCCTCCTCCCTCCTCCCTCCCCATTCCATCCCTCTGGGTTGTCCCAGTGCACCAGCCCCAAGCATCCAGTATCGTGCATCGAACCTGGGCTGGCAACTCGTTTCATACATGATTTTTTACATGTTTCAATGACATTCTCCCAAATCTTCCCACCCTCTCCCTCTCTCACAGAGTCCATAAGACTGTTCTATACATCAGTGTCTCTTTTGCTGTCTCATACACAGGGTTATTGTTACCATCTTTCTAAATTCCATATATATGTGTTAGTATACTGTATTGGTGTTTTTCTTTCTGGCTTACTTCACTCTGTATAATAGGCTCCAGTTTCATCCACCTCATTAGAACTGATTCAAATGTATTCTTTTTATGGCTGAGTAATACTCCATTGTGTATATGTACCACAGGTTTCTTATCCATTCATCTGTTGATGGACATCTAGGTTGTTTCCATGTCCTGGCTATTATAAACAGTGCTGCGATGAACATTGGGGTACACGTGTCTCTTTCCCTTCTGGTTTCCTCAGCGTGTATGCCCAGCAGTGGGATTGCTGGATCATAAGGCAGTTCTATTTCCAGTTTTTTAAGGAATCTCCACACTGTTCTCCATAGTGGCTGTACTAGTTTGCATTCCCACCAACAGTGTAAGAGGGTTCCCTTTTCTCCACGCCCTCTCCAGCATTTATCACTTGTAGACTTTTGGATCGCAGCCATTCTGACTGGTGTGAAATGGTACCTCATAGTGGTTTTGATTTGCATTTCTCTGATAATGAGTGATGTTGAGCATCTTTTCATGTGTTTGTTAGCCATCTGGATGTCTTCTTTGGAGAAATGTCTATTTAGTTCTTTGGCCCATTTTTTGATTGGGTCATTTATCTTTCTGGAGTTGAGCTGTAGGAGTTGCTTGTATATTCTCGAGATTAGTTGTTTGTCAGTTGCTTCATTTGCTATTATCTTCTCCCATTCTGAAGGCTGTCTTTTCACCTTGCTATTAGTTTCCTTTGATGTGCAGAAGCTTTTAAGGTTAATTAGGTCCCATTTGTTTATTTTTGCTTTTATTTCCAATATTCTGGGAGGTGGGTCATAGAGGATCCTGCTGTGATGTATGTCAGAGAGTGTTTTGCCTATGTTCTCCTCTAGGAGTTTTATAGTTTCTGGTCTTACATTGAGATCTTTAATCCATTTTGAGTTTATTTTTGTGTATGGTGTTAGAAAGTGTTCTAGTTTCATTCTTTTACAAGTGGTTGACCAGTTTTCCCAGCACCACTTGTTAAAGAGATTGTCTTTAATCCATTGTATATTCTTGCCTCCTTTGTCAAAGATAAGGTGTCCATATGTGCGTGGACTTATCTCTGGACTTTATTTTAGTCATTTTTAAATGCACAACTCAATGGCATCAAGTACATTTGCTTTGTTGTGCAACCATTATCACTATCTAAGTCCAGAACCCTTTTCATTTTGCAAAATTGAATCTTTGTACTCTGCACCCATTAAACAGTAATTTCCCATTCCTGCCTTCTCCCCACCCCTAACAGTCACCATTCTTCCTTCTGTCTCTATGAATTCGACTACTCTAGATACTTCATATAAGTGGAATCATACCTTATTTGTTCTTTTGTGACTGGATTATTTCATTTAACGCAATGTCCTCAAGATTCATCCATGTTGTTGCATGTGTCAGAATTTCATTCCTTTTGAAGACTGTGAGTAATATTCCTTTGTATGCATATACCACATTTTGCTTATCCATTTGTCTGAGGATAGACACCTTGATTTATCTTTAGGCTGCTGTAATAGTGCTTCATAATTGATAAACAAATATCTGAGTCCCTGTTTTCAATTCTTTTGGTTGTAGACCCAGAGATGAATTGCTGAATCATATTTTTAATTTTTTTTTTTGAGACACTGCCGTACTATTTCCCATAGTGCCTCCACAATTTTACCTTCCCACCAAGAGTACAAGTGTTCCTCTCAAGTCCCCTCAAATACTTGATCCTTTCTGTTCTTTTTTTTTTTTTTTAATAGTAGCCATCCTAATGGATGTGGGGAGGTATTTCACTGTGTTTTGATTTGCACTTCCTTAGTAATGTTGAGCATCTTTTCATGGATTATTGGTCATTCATAAATCTTCTTTAGAGAAAGGGGTATTCAAGCTCTTAGCACATTTAAAAATCAGATTGTTTGTTTTTTGTTGTTATTGAGTTGTAGGAGTTCTGTATATAATCTAGATATTAACCCCTCATCAGATGTATGATTTGCAAATATTTTCTCCCATTCCATGGATTCCCTTTCACTCTGTTGAATGTATCCTTTGATGCACAGAAGTTTTACGTTTTGATCTAGTCCGGCTTATCTACTTTTATTTTGTTGCCTGTGCTTTTGATATAAAGTTCAAGAAATCATTGCTGAATCCTGTGTCATGGAACTTTTCCTCTGTGTTTTCTTCTAGGAGCTTTATAATTTTAACTCTTCTATTTAGGTCTTTTATCCACTTTTAGTTAAATTCTTTTATTATGGTGTAAGGTAAGGGTTCAACTTCATTCTTTCACAGGTGGATATCCAGTTTTCTCAACAAGACTATTCTTTCCAAGTTGTATGGTCTTGGCTCCTTTGTTGAAAATAATCGAACCATATATATAAGGCTTTATTTCTTGGCTCTCTATTTTATTCCATTTATCTATATGTCTGTCTTCATGCAAGTACTATATTGTTTGGGTTACTGTAGCTTTGTAATATGTTTTGAAATCAGGAAAGGTGAGGCTTCCAGCTTTTTTTGTTTATTTAAGACTGCTTTGGTTATTTGGATTGCTTGATATTCCATATGAATTTTAGTATGGATTTTTCTATTTCTTAAAAAGGGAAGTCTTCGAGATTTTGAGACTATCATAGAACTTTTGAATTATTTCTTAAAGGAAACATTAACCAGACAGATAAAAGGAGGAGGGGCTTTTAGGCAAAAGGAAGGGTATAACAAAAAGCATGAAAAGGTAAAAGACCTTAGTATATTTGGGGAACTGAAAGTAATTTAGTATTTTTGAAGTATTAGGCATATTTCTATCTCTAGGTATATGTGTAAGAGTGTAGACTTGATTAGGAGATGAATTAGGAGCTAAAATAGAGGTCATATATTGTGAAAGTAGATATGTGTTGTTAAGTTTAATGAGGATTAGTTGAAGGGTTGGACTATGGAGTGAAATGATCAGATTTGTACTTTATATATAAAGATAATCTTGTTGGTGAGAGTGGGTGCTAGGTTGAATAGGAAGAGTTATTGGCAGAAGCATCAGTTAGGAGACTATTAGAAAACTCACAGAAATGAAATGAGATTTGCACTATAGTAAATCTTAGATGGGGATAGAAATGAGGGAATGGACCTGAAATAGCTTTGTCCCACTACATACTCCATTTTTCATTGACTTCACTTTCTTCCTAGGTCCTGTAGTCCTTAGACCTTCAGTTCAGAGTTCAGTCTCTAAACTCAGTATGGTGGTTCAAAGTCTTCACCTATATCATCTAGCTGTCACCATTTAGGAACTCAAATGGCATTGAGGGCTCAGAAATACAGGGGTCCCTAAGCAGCATCTAGCCCCCTCTCAGAGCCCCCTAGCTCCCACTCCTCATCCTGCTTCTCTCTAGGCCTCTGGCTGCTCCAAGGACCTTATGTTGGTTTCTATCTTACCTGTGGGTTGGTCTGTCTTTCCTTGCTTTAATCTTCCATAAGCCCATTGGAATTCATCAAAGTGAGAGTTGCCTTATCTGTTGTTACCCATCCACCCACCTATGGAACTGTGGTTCTCCAAGCCCTCTATATGTGATCCATGTTACCAATGTCTGTGACCCATCTGAGAACCTGTTTCTTCTGCAAGGACTGGAGCTTTCTGCTTCTCTTACTTTCCTCAGGGCTTTCCTTGTGGCTCAGCTGGTAAAGAATCTGCCTGCAATGCAGGAGACCTGGGTTCAATCCCTGGGTTGGGAAGATCCCCTGGAGAAGGGAAAGGTTACCCACGCCAGTATTCTGGCCTGGAGAATTCCATGGACTGTATAGTCTATGGGGTCACAAAGAGTCAGACACGACTGAGTGACTTTCACTTCACTTCACTACTTACCCCAACCTGACATCCCTCCATACCCTGTGACTCAGTTTCCTGTTTTCAGCTGGAGAGTGGCAATTGAATAGGAATCATTAAAATCTTTGCCACTTGAAAGCCTCAGCTGTCTGCCAGGGCTTCATTGAATCAACTGGGTAATGAAGATGCTGGGCCTGAGCAACGGTAGCAGCTGGGGAAAGAATGTGTCCCCCCAGCCAGAGGCTGAGCCACTGAATACTGAGATCCCAAGTTCCTCTTTGGAACCCCAGTGATACAGTTCCTTTGATGGGTAGCTCATAGCACTGCATGTGTGTTTGGTTAGCCCACCACTATCACAGTGGAGTCATGGAGCTAGGGGCAGGGAACATGCTTGAGCTCCCAACTTCTTGGGGGCATTTTAGAACTGGAACCACTTTAGCAGTTCTAAAATAGCCAGCTCTGATCCATTTCCAAGAACCCACATCTGGTGATATATGGGATGAGGCAAACTGATCAAAGTACCCGAGTGCCAACAGTACAGGGAAAAGCATAGCCAAGTGAAGAGCAGGCTGTGGCTTGGGGTTAAAATGCAGTGACTAAAATTACAATGGACTGCACCTCATAGACAAACCAGCAAGAATGAAATGAAACATCACAGAAAGATGAGGGAGAAATGTTTAAATGGGAAATTGGAAAGAGATGGGGAAGAGAAGGGTTTCTCAGATAGTGCTAGCAGAAAAGAACCCACCTGCCAATGCAGGAAACATGGGTTCGATCCCTGGGTCAGGAAGATCCCCTGGAGGAGGGCATGGCAATCCACTCCAGTACTCTTGCCTGGAGGATCCCATGAATAGAGGAGCCTGGTAGGCTATAGTCCATAGGGTCGCAAGGAGTCGGACATGACTGAAGCAATTTAGCACGCATGCATGCAGGGAAAAGAAAGGAGAAAGGCCAGGAAAAAACGACCTAAGCAGTTACTGCTTCTTTGAAAGCCAAGAAGCTGTTATAGCAAAGGGAATAAAACCTCAGGTCTTTGCAGCCCCCTGGCTGGGAAATTAAACTGACTTTTGTTCTTGAGCCCAGGCTACCTGGAACACAGCTTCAGGAAATCAGAATGTGTTCTCATCACTCACTTTGTGTTCCCAAACAGAAGAGAAGAGAGGGAGGGTGGCCACCTTGATCCAGCTAAAGCATCTCCAGGAGGCCTTCTCTGGATGTCACATCGAGGCTGCCCTTCTGCCACAACACGGAACTGGTGATCCTCGAATGCATGGACATGGCTTTACTCAGCAATATCCTAGCGGCCTATTCCTTTGTCTCAGGTAGTTGTCCAGTCTCAGCTGGGCCAGGTCTGAGGCCTTGGGCTGGGCAGAGTCATTTCCTGAGTGGCCATCTCTGGCCTTTTACTCAGGAGAAAAATGGTATACAGACTTATCAGAGGGGCTCTGTGTTACTGAGTTTTGAATGGAAAATCTGGTTTGAAAGTTAAGTTTTCTCTAATTTGGCAAATGGGAGGAGTTCTAAGAGCTTTATATAATGTTTGGTTTCCTTTTGGGCTCAAGTGAGTGAATGAAGTAGCCTGGGGCTGCTGTTGGCTTCTGTCATTAAGCATTTAACTCTGATATGAAAGGCCAGAATGGAGTAGCCTCAGCCTGATTTTTTCTAAGCAGTGGTTCTCAACCCTGCTTAGGGTGTGTGTGTGTGTGTGTGTGGTCTGTGTTTGGGGGGCTATGTGGAGAAGTTTGATAACTCTCTGGGAGACATGGAAACAAAAAGTATGAGTCTGGGAGAGTCTAGTATTTGCCTCTTCCTTGATTCCAGGTTGTTTTCTTTTAGGAAGCTGGCTGACTTTCTCAAGATCATTTCTTGAGAACAGATGCTGTACATATAAAAGGAGTCATTTAAAAATACATGAAAATATGCCTCAATAAAGCTGGAAAATTTTTAAAATGCATGAAAATGCTCAATGGTTTCAATGACCAAACTGATTTTCTGCTGCTGGAGTGAGTTTTTTAAGCTTTGGTAGTTGACTTTTCTTTATCTTAATGTCTCTATTGTATAAAAAGGAAGGGACTGAGGTTCTGAATATATGTCCTTTGAGAGCCTGGTTTTACTTTCTAGTTCTCTAGTCAGGGTTGACATGTGATGACCTCAGAGTTCAGATACAAAACCTGACTCTTCTATTTACAATGTCAAATCTGAGCCAGGATTGAGAATAAAGGAAGTTCATGGCTTCTTGCTGAGAGAGCATCTTGGATGACGTGCAATCTGATTTTAGAATGGAAGACTTCTCAGGAGCTTGGCTGGCTCCTTAGTGGTTGGCAAGATGCAGCATGTCATCTTCACATGTATTGAGTCCATGGTTCTCCCTTCTCAGATCAGCAAAGGCTCAGGTCATCAGTCAGCTCCTCACTTCCCAAAGTGATGCCAAGAGCTCAGCTTCTCTATAAACTGGTGCCAAATCGAATCTCGGAGACAGTTTTAGGTGAACTAGAAACGGATAGCTTTATTACTTTGCCAGGCAAAGGGGGACACAGTGGATTCCTGCCTCAAAAAACTGTGTGTTCCCACTTGGAGAAGATTGAAAGTTCATAGTAATTGTTCAAAGAGGGCATGATCAGCTCATGGGCATTCTTCTGGTAGGTTGATGGCAAGTAGGATGCAGCATCATAAACATTCAGGTTCCAACTAGTTTGGGTCTACATGTTTGTGGTCAACATACCATCATTAACTGTTAATTTCTCCCAGTTGGAGGGGGGTTTTAGTATCTGAAAAACAGCCCAAAGATATTGTGTGTATCTGTTGATGGGGAACCAGGACTGTGCCCCAAGGCTGAGTAACTTGTTTCTCTTGACTGTTTCTCCCCAGTCTTGCATTCTCTCCCTTCCCTAATTAACAACTGCTAGAATCTACCCATTGGAACTCAGCAAAGGTCATGGAGGCTGAATGAAGGCTATTTTCTGTAATCAAAAAAATGGGGGACATAGAAAGGCTTTGTGCCCCGGAGACCCACAGGACCCTGCTCAGTATCAAAAGGAAGTTCTAGTTCCAGGAGCCTCCTTACCTGGGTACCCACACATCAAAGGAATCCCAGTTCTGCCCTTTCTTCTAGGCTATTCTGGGGAGAAAGGACACTGGAACTGGAAAAGAGATGTTTGAAACTATGGTATCATGTTTTCACAAGCAATTGAATGATGGTCTCCTCAAGTCTATAGTCAAGTCAAAACACCCCAAAATGAAGTGGGGTATGGCAGGGAGGGTCTGAAGTTTCCAAGGTCTCAGATGACACTTGCAAATAAGCTGTTGTAAGAAAATACCTCTGGTGAGAATAAACAGGTTATTGGACTTTGAAACTGTTCTCAGCACAGGAAGTACCTGGCAGATTTCCATTTTGGCCAGCATAACCCTGAGTTGTGATCATTGAATGTGGTAACTCATTGAATGCCCTGGTTTACCATGTGTCTTATGATCTTATGGTGAAAGGGTACGTGGCCCTGTTTTTCTTCCTCCTTCAAACTTTTTCCTTCCCACTCCATATTCTGGAATTAAATATTGCTTAGGATACAGGAAAATAATTTTTCTTTTAAATATGGGCTGAGATAAAAAGAGAATGCAAGGAAATGGAAAGTAGAGTAGCTAAAATAAAATGCATTAGAACTAGTAAGTAGATTTGGTGGCTAAAAATTCATCCCAAGTGTGGTCTAGAACACTGCCTGACTATAAAGGAAATTAATTAAAACATTTAAAATATTAAAGTGTTGACTTAAAAAATATTCACAACCTATTAATAAAAATTGAGAGTAATATTTTATTCAGTGGAAATTTGGGGGGTTTCAAGCCTGGAAGACAGCATTTCAAGTGACCCTGAGAGAACTGCTCCCAGGAAGCAAGGGAGGAGCCAAATTATATAGAAGTTTTGCAACAAGGGGCAGGTAGTCTTAACATCAGGTGATTGTTAATTAAAGAAAACCAGATACTCCAAGTTAAAGAATTTAGTGCTTTATGGCAGGAAATATTTCATTTCTCAAAGGTGAATATAGTGTCCCCTAACCTCTCCTAGCTTCTCCCAGATTATCAATTGCCTCATTCATATGATCCATCATTTTAGCAACACCCTTGCTAATACACATAATTCCCTTATTCCTGTGTCTCATTTCTGACTAAACCAACAGGCAAAATTCCAACTCTTAAGTGAATCCTTTCTCCCCTTTCTTTCTCTGCACTCAAGAAACCACTCTTAAAACTTTGAAGATTGACACAATTAGAAATTCATGGAATCCAGCCTTTGCTGAGCCTAATATTGCATCATTCTTTCTATTTGCTTTTGGATACATCTTGTTCCCATTCACATTCTTCCCATTCTTCACCATTTCAACCCTTGACCATTCCAGTAATTCAAAATATCTGTTTATCAAAATGTACCCTTAGTTGGCAAATGCAACTAAGAATAAAATGTTGCATTAATGAAGAAAGGTTAAAGTTAATATGTAAAGAACTCTTACAAATCAATAAATGTTTTAAAAGAAAAGGGGCAAAGGATAAGAATCAGCAGTTTGCCAAAGAAAAAATACAAATTGCTGAAAAACATAAGCAGCTCAGGTTTTAGAAATTAAATGCAAAATGAAAGCAACAGGTTAACATTTTTATTTTATAAAATAGTCAAATATTTGCGTGATTATGTTTATAATTTCAGTTTTGGAGAAAGTGTAGGGAGATGCGTGTTTGTACATACGCTAATGAGGTTATGAATTGCCACAGCCTCTGCAGAAAACGATTTGGGAACACCTGTCAAAAGCCTTAAAACAACATTTAGCCAGCAATTCCACAAGTAGGAATTTATCCTAGTGAAATAATTATGGTTATGGGCCAAAATTTTACTGTGAAGACAGTTTGTCTCAGAACTATTTATAACAGTAAAAAAAAAAATCATAAAAGTAGGTGAATATTAATTTAAATAGAAAGATGTTTATGATGTGCTACTAAGTAAACAAAGTCTGCTACCACCCAGCATATGCAGTATAATCCTGTCAAGTGCATATATTCATACATATATGAATTGTATACATATGTATTTTTATACTACAAACTGTATCTGGATGCTGGGATTGTATGAATATGTCTGTGTATTTTTAATTCTCTTTTGCTTAGTTGTATTATTAAGTATTCTATACTTCATTGATATTACTTTTGCAGTAAGTAATGTTATTTTATTGGAATTTAAAAATTTGACATATATATATATATATATATACACACCACTGCTTTACTCTTTTTCTGACTTCTCTATCTAAGTATCTAAATGTCATGAACATTACCACTTAGATGGGCCATAAGCATTTCAAATTCAACTTGGCCTGGAATGGAATATTATCCTCTTTAAATATATGTATATAATATATATAAAGTCTTCTTCAGATCCTTTTCCATTATAGCTTATCACCAGATATTGAGAATAGTTTCCTGTGCTATACAGTGGGACCTCATTGTTTACCTATTTTATATATAGTAGTATTAGTATGTATATGTTAATTCCAAACTTCCATTTTCTCCTTCTCTTGCTTCTCCCTTTTGGTAACCATGTTTGTTTTTTAAAATATCTATTTTTATTTACTTATTTGGTTGTGCCAGGCCTTAGTTGTGGCATGCGGGCTCTTCAATTTTTACTGTGCCATGTGAGATCTTTAGTTGTAGCATGTGGAATCTAATCCCCTGACCAGGGATCAACCCTGGGCCCCCCTGCATTAACAACATGGAGTCTTAGCCACTGGAACACCAGGGAGGTCCCTCTAAGTTTGTTTTCTGTGTCTGTGAGTCTATTTATGTTTTGTAATTAAGTTCATTTGTATCATTTTTTAGATTCCACATATAAGTGATATAATAAGATATTTATCTTTCTCTAATTTGCCTCACTTAGTGTGATAATCTCTAGATCCATCTATGTTGCTTTAAATGGCATCATTTCATTTTTTTTTTATGGCTAAGTAACAGTCCATTGTGGTGTGTGTGTGTATACACACCATATTTTTATCCATTCACCTGTTGATGGACATTTAGGTTGCTTTCATGCCTTGGCTATTGTAAATAGTGCTGCTTTGAACGTTGGGGTACATGTATCTTTTCAAATTAGAGTTTTCTCCAGATATATACCCAAGAGTGGGATTGCAGGATCATATGGTAACTCTATTTTTAGTTCTTTAAAGAGCCTCTATACTGTTCCCATAGTGGCTGCACCAGATAACATTCTCATCAACCGTGTTAAGACAGTTCCTTTTTCTCCACACCCTCTCCAGCATTAATTATTTGCAGGCTTTTTAATGATGGCCATTTTGACTGGTTTTGATTAGAGTTTTGATTTGCCTTTCTCTAATAATTAGTAGTGTGGAGCACTTTTCGTGTATTTGTTGGCCATCTGTAGGTCTTCTTTGGAAAAATGTTTATTTAGGTCTTCTGCCCATTTTTTATTTATTTTTTTAACATTAAGCTTTATGAGCTGTTTGTATATTTTGGAAATTAATCTCTTGTCAGTAGCATCATTTACAAATTAAATATGCTCCTTATATTTTGTGTTCTATCTAGGACATCACCTACACCAGAAGTATGAGTTTTAGCCTTTGATGTATCTTCTTCACTGCCCATATCCAATTATTTACAATTTCATTTATAAGATCCATTTCACCTTTCAATGTCCCTGAAATGCATCCTTTCTACTTTATTCCCACTATCACTGAGTTGACTTAATCTCATTCATGTTTTTGCCTGCTTTGCCATAATGGTATTTTCCATGGTCTACCAACCTCTATTGCCTGTGTTTTGTAGTGAAATGTAAAATGTAGATATGATGATGAAATTCTTTTTAATTTTTAGAATCTAGGAAATAATCCAAACACTTTTGTATGTTTTAACAGTTAGGATTGTTTTCAGCTGCAAATAATAGAAACCTTCAGTTTGGTAGCCTAAATGCATAGGAGTTATCAAACCCACTCCTATGGGAAAAGTCTGGAGGTAGGTGATTGCTAGCATAAGCTCACAAATGTAGGGGCCAGCTTCTTTGACTCTTATGGTTTTTCTTTTATGCTTATCATCTCATGGCTGCAAAATTGCTGCTGTTGCTTTTGCCTTTCAAGTAAGGATTGAAAAGATAAAAAAGGAAGGAAGTTCCAGTAGACCACCTCTCATGTTTCATTGGCTAGACCTGTGTCACGTAGTGATTTCTAGCTGCAAGGGAGGCTGGAAAAGTGAGAATTCTAGCTTTTTCAACTTCCAGACCAGTGGTTCGTAATTAGGGGTGATTTTGCCCTATAAGGGGATTTCTGACAATGTCTGGAGATATTTTTGGTTGTAATAACAGGTAAGAGGGACTGTTACTGGCATCTAGTGGGTAGAGAAACATACTGCAATGCATAAGACAACCCCAATGACAAAGAATTAACCATCCCAAGATGTCAGTCATGTTGGGATTTAGAAAACATGCTAGGAGAGAGACAAGCAAGGGAGAAGGGATTTAGGGATAGTTTGAGGTACTCCAATCTGCAGTTTTTTATATGGCTTACCAGGGCTTTTAATGCTTACCTTGACATCTCCATACTCTTATTTAGTTATAGTCCTCCCTGACCAAGACCTCACTTGGGTTATTCTGAACCATCTGCCTGGCCTTTGCTCATCTCTTTGCTTTTGCACAGCCATTTCCTTTTCCAAGAATTCTTTCACTCAGTCTTGGATTGGCTAACTCCTTCCTAGTCTTTAGAACTCACTCAGCCATCTTCTCCCCTCACTCCCCATTCTGACCTAGGTGCCCATCCACCTAAGGATCATCCATGTGTTCTCCCTACACATTTAGTTTCCTCTATCTCAGCACTTAAATTGGAGCCGTAAACACTTCTTGTTTTAACTACTTGAAATCATAATACCCCTTGAGATCATAATACAGTAAATTAAAATAAGGATATAATCTCATCAATAATAATCTTATTAATAATTAATATTAATAACTTCTAAGAGCATTGTTTGAAAAATTAAACTGAATGGTTGCTCTTTTTTAATTCAATGTTTTTAATTGATAATACATTCTTCAGCCTCACTCTTCTATTTTTAGGTTTTTTTTTTTTCCTTAAAAATCACCTTCTTAATGAGATTCTGGTCACTCTGTTAACTTCCTTGCCTCCAGCATACATTCAATACATCATATCTTCTTTCTTATGTTTTTCTGTTTTCTCCTTATCACCATCTAACATACCACCTATTTTATTTATCTTGTTTATTATCTATCTCATTACTAGCTTACTAGAATGTAAGCTCACAGGAGCACAGAGATTTGTGTTTCTTTTATTGACTGCCGTATCCTTAGCACAAGAATAGGGCCTGGTACCTATTAGGTATTCAACAAGTTAGTGAATGAATATTGTTCAATGATCAAATAATATAAAAGGGCATATAGTAAGAGGTCTTACTCCAGAGCTGCCCCTCCTTCCAGTCCCAAAGTTTGATGTATTACCAGTCTTCTCTGCACCTTTCCAGTGCTCATCATGCAGATGTAAGAAACTCTGAGCTCAACAGTCTCATCCTCCCCACTTTTATAGACAGTTAGCATATCCTATGTACTGTATCGTACTTAACTTTTTTTCACTGAACATATATTATAAAAGTATTTAATATCAGTATATAGAGAGCTTCCTCATTCTTTCAGACAACTACATACTGTTTTCATTATATAGATGAATCGGTTTAACCAGTCCTCCAGTGGGAATGATTTGAATCTTTTTGAATAGGAAAACAAACCTGCAATAAATAACCATGGCATACATACATGATCAAGTGGATTTGTAGAATAAATTCTCAAAAATAGAACTGCTTGACCAAGTATAAATAAATTACTGCTTAAGATAAGTATTACGAAATTGCCATTTAAAAAGTTTCACAAATTTACTGTTCATAAGATGTGTGAGAAGACCCTGTTATTGTATTTTCAAGCTGTTGGATTTTTGACAGTCTGATACATTAAAAATAGTATCTAAATGTCATTTAATTTTTTTTTATCCAGGTCACAGGTCAGTAAACTTTTCTTTAAAAAAACAGGTAGTAAATATTTTTAGGTTTGTAGGCCATATGCAGTCTCTATTCTAACTCTCAAGTCTGTTGTAGCATGCAAGCAGACATAGACAAAACGTAAACGAATGGGCATAGCTATGTGCAAGTAACAAAACAGCTAGCTAGCCAGATTTGGCTTGTGAACCATAGTGTGCCAACCCCCGCTTTCAGTGAGCATCTTTTCACATGTTTTAAAGAACTATTTGTATTTACTTTTCTGTGAGCTATTAATATTTTTTGTTCATTTCCTTTATTGATTGTCTTTTTCTTAATGCTTTTTCTAGGTACTCTTTATATATTAGCTCTTCATCTCTGTTACATATTTCAAATAATGTCCCCAGTTTAGCATTTGTCATTTAACTTTGCTTATGGTAATTTTTTCAATGAATAAGTTTTGGGGAATTATTTTTCTATTTAACCAATATTCTTTGGATGTTTAACTGCCAGTATAGCTGTATAGGCCATGTAATATTTAACCAGAATTTGAATCACTGTTCCTATGAGATTGGCCTGAGGGAGATGATCTCAGCAATGAGGGAGTGTAGCCCACCACTGCTCAATTGATAGTCACAAATTTGGGGATTTAAGAAAGTATTGTAATTTCTATTTTCTAGTATTCCCCTTTATATGGAAATCTGGTGAGGGCTAAGAACCTTTATGTCTCTAGGTCGAAGGCATTGTAGACTCACAATAAATTTTTGTGAAAAAAGTGACCGTTTACTGATAAAAAATTAAAAATTGTTTTCAACAGTTGGAATATATCTTCTTGGAGAGTTTGGTGAAAGTGGTAATTTCATACATAGCTGTTGGCAAGGCAAATTAATATACCATTTTTGAACATTCACTTAGCAATGTATTTTAAGAGGTATAAAATTATATACCCTTTTGACATGAAGATTTCTATTCTGAGAATCCATTATAAAAGCTGTAAGTGAAACGAGCAAAAAAGAAAGTAGTGTTAAGCACAAAAATGCTCCTTCCACCATTTTTAACATAAAAAGAAATTGGCAACAACCTAAATATTCAAAGGTAGGAAACTGTTTTTGTAATGTGTGGTGAATTCACTGGGTAGAATACTATGTAGTCATTATTACGTATGATTGACCGGAAGACTATGGAGCAATACAGAGACATTTACATTATATAAACTGTATATCCTTGGAGAGAAGGGTGAGTAGGTGGAGCACAGGATTTTTAGGATAGTAAAAATGCTCTGTAGGATGGATACATGTCATTATATATTTTTTGAAACTGATAGAAAGTTCACCACCAAGAGCAAGCCCTGGTATAACCACTGGCCTTTGGGTTATTATGTGTCTATGTAGTTACATGTAATAAACATAGTAATTGTACCAGATGTAGCAAATGTACCACTCTGCTGGGACATGTTGATAATGGGGGAAGCTATTGCATGTGTAAGGTTGGGAGGTATATGGGATATCTCTGTACCTTCCTCTTAATTTTCCTCTGAGTGTAAAACTACTCTAAAAAAAAATCATTGTAAAAGCAACCAAAAAGTATATCCAGAGTAAAATATATAAGTTGTATATAAACTGACAATAACCAAGTAAATATATATAGGAGAAAGAAGGGAGAAAATTCACTTCACTGTACTTCATAGTGTGTAGTTATATTCAGGTTGTGAGATTATGATGATTTGATGGATTTTTTTCTGTTGCCATCACTTCATGGCAAATAGAAGGAGAAAAGTGGAAGCAGTGACAGTTTTATCTTCTTGGGCTCCGAAATCACTGTGGATGGTGCCACAGCCATGAAATTAAAAGACTTGCTCCTTGGAAGAAAACTATGAGAAACCTAGACAGTGTATTAAAAAACAGAGACATCATTTTGCTGACAAAGTCTGTATAGTCAAAGCTATGGTTTTTCCACTAGTCATGTACAGATATGAGAGTTAGACCATAAAGAAGATTGAGTGCTGAACTGTGGTGGAGAAGACTCTTGAGAGTCCCTTGAACTGCAAGGAGATCAAACCACGAAATCCTAAAGGAAATTAACCCTGAATATTCATTGGAAAGACTGATGCTGAAACTGAAGCTCCAATTCTTTGGCCACCTGATGCAAAGAGCTGTCTCATTGGAAAGGACTCGGATGCTGGGAAAGATTGAGGGCAAAAGGAGAAGTGGGTGGCAGAGGATGACATGGTTAGAGATTATCACTGACTCAATGGACATGATTTGAGCAAACTCCGGGAGATAGTGGAGGACAGAGGTGCCTGGTGTACTGCAGTCCATGGGGTTGCAAAGAGTCTTAGCAACTTAGCAACTGAACAGTACTCTTTTAATATTTTAGCCTCCTTCTCTCTTCTTTCCTTTCTTTCTTGTCTCCCTCCCTCCCTCCCTTCCATCCTTCCCTTCCTTCTACCCTCCTTTCGTTCCTTCCTTCCTTTATTTCTTTAGTTGAGATATAATTTGACATATAATATTGTATAGATTTAAGGTTTATAAGTGTATAAAGTTATACATTTCTGTATTGCTGCATGATCACTCTTGTAGCATTAGCTAACACCTATTTCATGTCATATAATTATTGTCTTTCTTTTTTGTGATGAGAACAATTAAGATCATGTCTCTTAGAAATTTTGAAATCTATAATAAATATTGTTGTGTATAATGACTATGCTGTACATTAGGCCTCCAGAACGAATTTATCTACTAGTTGCTAATGGGTACATTTGAACAACATATCCATAGTTCTCCCACCCCTCAGCCCCTGGTAACCAGCATTCTACTCTGCTTTTATGAGTTCAACATTTTAAGATTCCACATGTTACTGATATCATACATTATTTGTCTTTCTCTGTCTGATTTATTTAATTTAGCATAATGCCTTTGAAGTCCATCCATGTTATAAATGGTAGAATCTCCTGTTTTTAATGGCTGAATAATATTGTAATATCTAGCACATTTTTTTTAATCTATTCGTCTGTTGATAGGTTGTCTCCGTATCTTGGTTGTTGTAAATAATGCCGCCATAAACATGGGACTGCGGGTATCTCTGTACTATGATGATTTCATCTCCTTTTCTTTCCTTGATTATCTCAATAGACACAGAAAAAGCATTTTACAAAATGCAATTTTCCTTAATGATAAACCCTAAACAAGTTGAGTATATAAGGAACATATCTCAGTATGGGCTTCCTGGGTGGCTCTAGTGTTAAAAGAACCTGCCTGCCAATGAAGGCGATGCCTGAGACAAGGGTTTGATCCCTGGGTCAGGAAGATCACCTGGAGGAGGTCATGGCAACCCTTTCCAGTATTCTTGCCTGAAGAATCCCATGGACAGAGGAACCTGGCAGAGTACAGTCCATAGGTTCACAAAAAGTCGGACATGACTGAAGCGACTTAGCACACATGCATGCATCTCAGTATAATAAAGCCAATGTATGACAGGCCCAAAGCTAACATACTAATTGGTGAAAGACTGAAAGTTTTTTGTTCACATATGAAATGTCCACCATTTTACTCCCCTCTTTACATTTTGATGTCACAGTTTACCTCTTTTTAATATTGTGTATTCTTTAACAGACTCATTGGAAAGGACTGTGATGCTGGGAGGGATTGAGGGCAAGAGAAGGGGATGACAGAGGATGAGATGGCTGGATGGCATCACTGACTCGATGGACGTGAGTCTCAGTGAACTCCGGGAGTTGATGATGGACAGGGAGGCCTGGCGTGCTGCGATTCATGGGGTCGCAAGGAGTCGGACACGACTGAGCGACTGATCTGATCTGATCTCATCTGATTCTTTAACAGATTATAGTGTTATAGTTATTAATACTCTTTAATCTTTAAACTGCAGTTAAGTGGTTAACACACCATGCTATTACAGAATTAGAGTTTTCAAAATCTGAAACTGTATTTACAGTTTATTTACCTTTACCGGTGTGTTTTATACTTTAATATATCTTCATGTCACCAATGGCTTCCCTCATGGCTCAGATGGTAAAGAATCCGCCTGCCATGTGGGAGATCTGGGTTTGATGCCTGGGTTGGGAAGATCCCGTGGAGGAGGGCATGGCAACCCACTCCAGTATTCTTGCCTGGAGAATCCTCATGGACAGAGGAGCCTGGCAGGCTACAGTGCACGGGGTCACAAAGAGTCAGACACAACTGAGTGACTGAGCATAGCACACGTCACCAATTAGCACATTTCCTCCTTGATATCTGAAGGATAACTTTGCCAGATAAAATATTCTTGGCTGGCTTTCTTTCTTTCAACAATTTGAACATATCATTCTATGCTCTCCTGACCTATATAGCATTTCTGCCAATGAATCTTCTGATAGCCTAATGAGGGTTCGTTTGCAAGTTTACTATCTTTTTTCCTCTAGCTTTTAAAGGATTCTCTCTTTTTCTTTGATTTTTGACAATTTCATTATAATGAGTTCTTGGTAGTCTTTTGCATTGAGATAGTAGGATGACTTATTAATTTCGTAAACTTGGATTATCTATGTCTCTCCTTAGGTTTGTGAAGTACTTAGCTAGTGTTTCTTTAAGTAAACTTTCTGTCCCTCATTTCTCCTTTTGGAACTCTAATTATGCTAAATATTTGTACATTTGATTGAATCCCATAGATTACACACACTTTTCTTCCCACTTTTTCATTCTTTTTTCTCTGTTTGCCTCTGATTGGGTTATTTCAAAATCACTATCTTCCTAGTTGCTAGTCTTTGATCTACCCTGCTGCAGATTCTCTCTATTGCATTTTTATTTTAATTATCAAATTCTTCAGTTCTGGAATTTCTGTTTGGTTCTTTTTTATGGTTTTTAACTTTTTGCTGAATTTCTCATTTTGTGCATGCATTTTCCCCTCGGTTTCATTGAATTGTCTTCTGTGTTTCTTGTAGTCTATAGTTTCCTCAAAACAGCTATGTTTAATTCCTTATTGGATCAATTATAATTTTGTTTCTGCTTTTGAGCTCAGTTATCGATGGATTATCTTTTGGTGATGTGTTTTCTTGATTCTTCCTTTCTTGTATCAGACACTTCCTCAAATCTTCGCTAGCTGCCTTCAGATAGAGTATATACTGTTTGTTAATCCTGTTCTCTCTGGGGTTCTCTCTGACCTCGTATTTATACACCTGCTTTGCACTTCTTGCTCCCTCATATGGCAGAATTCATAAGCTTTTATGTCTTCTCTGGTTTTTACAACTCACATGGCTAGCTGCTAGAAACCTCTCCTGTTTTTCCAGAAAGTAGAGCTACAGCTCAAGTTTGGTTTTCTCTTTTGCCAACAGATCCTGGTCTGTTTTTGTCATAGCACTCCTTTTACTGTACTTGCTCCTGCTACCAGTCTCTGCCCACAGAAGCCACCCTAGAGTGAGGGGAGGCATGGTTTTAGTTCTTGGGACATTGAGGGTGACCACCCGCTAATGGGGAGATCCTTGGCTGAGCCTCCCAGGGGCTCTTAAGTGGACTTCCTACTGAAGCTCTGAGCACAGACAGTAGGACAGTAGGACCCATCCCCTTTGATAACCATAAGTTTTTTCCAATTCTGTGAGTCAGTTTCTGTTTGGTAAATTTTTAGGTAGGAAGTTAGGCATGAGCAACTGAGGGGGGGCCAGCTGAAAAAGATTCAAGCTGATATCTAAACCCCACCCCAGTTGCTTTACAGACAAGCAAGAGATAAGAGAAATCAGAACCAGTTAACCAGTTTTACAAATGTTAAAAGAACTTCTCTAGGCAGGAAACACAGAGAAGGAAAAGACCTACCTATAGAAAATAAACCCAAAGCAATTAAGAAAATAGGAATAGGATCATACATATTAATAATTACCTTAAATGTAAATGGATTAAATGCACCAACCAAAAGACATAGACTTGCTGAGAAACAAGACCCATATATATGTCATCCAGAAGAGCCCACCTCAGACCTAGGGACATCTACACACTGAAAGTAAGGGGGTGGGAGAAGGTATTCCGTGCAAATGGAGTTCATAAGAAAGCTGAAGTAGCAATACTCATATCACACAAAATAGACTTTAAAACAAAGACTATTATAAGAGACAAAGAAGGACACTACATAATGATCAAGGGTTTAATCCAAGAAGAAGATATAACAATTATATATGCACCCAACATGGAAGTGCCTC
This sequence comes from Bubalus kerabau, assembly GCF_029407905.1. Lineage (NCBI taxonomy): Eukaryota > Metazoa > Chordata > Mammalia > Artiodactyla > Bovidae > Bubalus > Bubalus kerabau. The sequence goes on from NC_073634.1 coordinate 46,996,508, forward strand.
AATATGTAAGGCAAATACTAATAAACATAAAGGGAGAAATTGACAGTAACACAATAATAGTGTGGGACTTTAGTACCCTATTTCCATCAATGGACAGATCATCTGAACAGAAAATTAATAAGGAAACACAGACCTTAAATGACACTTTAGGCAAGTTGGACTTTATTGATATTTATAGAGCATTCTACCCAAAAGCAGCAGACTACTCAGGTGCACACAGAACATTGTCCATGATTGACTACATGCTGTGCTGCAAGGCAAGCCATCGTAAATTTAAGAAAATCGAAATTATATCAAGCATCTTTTCTGATCCCAACACTATGTGATTAGAAATAAATTATAAGACTGGTGCACTGGGATGACCCAGAGGGATGGTATGGGGAGGGAGGAGGGAAGGGGGTTCAGGATGGGGAACACGTGTATATCTGTGGCGGATTCATGTTGATGTATGGCAAAACCAATACAATATTGTAAAGTAATTAACCTCCAATTAAAATAAATAAATTTATATTAAAAAAAAAAACCTCTAAAAAACCCCAACACGTGGCAGCTAAATAATTACTAAATAACCATTGGATCACTGAAGAAATCAAAGAAGAAATAAAAAATACTTAAGAGACAAATGAAAACACAATGGTCCAAAACATGGAATTCAGCAGAAAGCAGTTCTAAATGGGAAGTTTATAGCAATACAATTTTACCTCAAGAAACGAGAAATCTTGAATAAAAACTTGTCAGTTCCACGCATGCCTAAATGAGTATGTAAAAGCCCTCTCTTGAAAATCCCTGTACCTCCTCATTCTGGCACCAGTGCCTCTCTTGGCTTGGCCCACCTCTCCCTTGAGGTGTTCTTATAAGACCTCAGATTCTTCTTAGGGTTCTTAAGAAGAACTGAGGCCCCACAAGGGAGGGTCCTCTTCAATTCTCCCTGTATCTGCTAATAAAAATAGGCTCATTTGTATCATTTTGGGAGGTTCTGTATATGAACAATATCGTATGATACTTGCCTGTCTCTGTATGACTTACTTCACTTAGTATGATAATCTCCAGGTGCATCCATGTTGTTGCAAATGACATTTCATTCTTTTTAATGATTGAATAATATTCCATTGTGTGTGTGTGTGTGTGTGTGTGTCTATATGTATATCCATTCATCTGTCAATGGAGATTAAGTTGCTTCTATGTTTTGGCTATTGTAAACAGTGCTGCAATGAACATTGGGTTGCATATATCCTTTCAAACCATGATTTTCTTCGATATATGCTCAGGAGTGGGATAGCTAGTTCATATGGTAGCTCTGTTTTTAGTTTTTAAAAGAACCTCTGTACTGTTCTCTATAGTAGCTGTACCAATTTACAATCCCACCAACAGCATGAGAGGTTTCCCTTTTTTCCACACCCTTTCCACCAATTATTGTTTATAGACTTAATGATGGCCAGTAGTCAAAGCCACCTCTTTAGGTGGCTCAGAGGTTAAAGCGTCTGCCTGCAATGTGGGAGACCTGGGTTTGATCCCTGGGTTGGGAAGATCCCCTGGAGAAGGAAATGGCAACCCACTCCAGTATTCTTGCCTGGAGAATCCCATGGATGGAGGAGCCTGGTGGGCTACAGTCCATGGGGTTGCAGAGTCAGACACGACTGAGTGACTTCACTTCACTTCACTTCAGTCAAAGCTGTAATTTTTCCAGTAGTCATGTACAGACGTGAGAATTGGACCATAAAGAAGGCTGTTGTTCAGTCGCTCAGTCTTGTCTGACTGTTTACAAACCCATGGACCTCACCATGACGGTAGGCTTCCCTGTCCTTCACCATCTCCTGGAACTTGCTCAGACTTATGTCCATTGAGTCATAATGGGTGCATTATGATGCAATCATAATGTCAATGATGCCATTCAACCATGTTATCCTCTGTCGCCTCCTTCTCTTACCCTCAATCTTTCCCAGGATCAGGGTCATTTCCAATGAGACAGCTCTTCATATCAGATGGCCTAAGTATGGGAGCTTCAGCTTCAGCTTCAGCATCAGTCCTTCCAATGAATATTCAGGGTTGATATCCTTTAAGATTGACTGGTTTGATCACCTTGCTGTCCAAGGGACTCTCAAGAGTCTTCTCCAGCACTGCAATTCAAAACCACCAATTCTTCAGCACTCGGTCATCTTTATGACGTACATGACTACTGTACATATCACATCTGTACATGACTACTGGAAAACCATAGCTTTGACTATTCGGACCTTTGTCGGCAAAGTGATGTCTATTTTTTAACACGCTGTCTAGATCTGTCAGAACTTTTCTTCCAAGGAGCAAGTGTCTTAATTTCATGGATGCAATCACCATCCACAGTGATTTTGGAACCCAAGAAAATAAAGTCTCTCACTATTCCATTATTTCCCCATCTATTTGCCATAAAGTGATGGGACCAGATGCCATGATCTTCATTTTTTGAATGTTGAATTTTAAGCCAGCTTTTTCACTCTCCTTGTTCACCTTCATTAAGAGGCTCTTGAGTTCTTTGCTCTCTGCCATTAGTGTGGTGTCATCTGCATATCTGAGGTTATGGATATTACTCCTGGCAATCTCAATTCCAGCCTGTGATTTATCAAGCCCAGCATGTCACATGATGTACTCTGCACATAAGTTAAATAAGTAGGGTGATATACAGCCTTGACATACTCCTTTCCCAATTTGGAACCAGTCTGTTGTTCCATGTCCGGTTCTAACTGTTGCTTCTTGATCTGCATACAGATTTCTCAGGAGGCAGGTAAGGTGGTCTGGTATTCCCATCTCTTTCAGAATTTTCCACAGTGTGTTGTGATCCACACAGCCACAGGCTTTAGCATAATCAATGAAGCAAAAGTAGGTGTTTTCTGGGATTCTCTTGCTTTTTCTATGATGCAACAGATGTTGGCAATTTGATCTCTGGTTCCTCGGCCTTTTCTAAATCCAGCTTGTACATCTGGAAACTCTCAGTTCAAGTACTGTTGAAGCCTAGCAGGAAGGATTTTGAGGATTACCTTGCTAGCATGTGAAATGAACACAGTTGTGCCCTTTTTTTGGGATTGGGATGAAAACTCACCTTTTCCAGTCCTGTGGTCACTGCTGAGTTTTCCAAATTTGCTGGCTTATTGAGTGCAGCACTTTCACAGCATCATCTTTTTGGATTTGAAAAAGCTCAGCTGGAATTCCATCACCTCCACTCGCTTTGTTCATAGTAATGCTTCCGAAGGTCCACTTGACTTCACAGTCCAGGATGTCTGGCTCTAGGTGAGTGACCACACCATCATGGTTATCTATGTTATTAAGATCTTTCTTGTACAGTTCTTCTATATATTCTTGCCACTTCTTAATTTCTTCTGCTAGGTCTTTACTGTTTCTGCCCTTATTGTGCCCATCTTTGCATGAAATGTTCCCTCGGTATCTAAATTTCTTGAAGAGATCTCTAGTCTTTCCCATTCTATTGTTTTCCTCTATTTTTTGTGCATTGTTTACTTAAGAAGGCTCTCATCTCTCCTTGCTATTATTTGGAACTTCTTTCAGATGGGTATATCTTTCCCTTTCTTTGCTTTTCACTTCTCTTCTTTTCTCAGACAAACATTTTGCCTTCTTGCATTTCTTTTTCTTTGGGATGATTTTGGTCACCGCCTCCTGTACAATGTTATGAACTTCTGTCCATAGTTCTTCAGGCCCTCTGTCTATCTGATCCAATTCCTTTAATCTATTTGTCACTTTCACTGTATAGTCATAGGGAATTTGATTTAGGTCATACTTGGATGGCCTATTCGTTTTCCCTGCTTTCTTCAATTTAAGCCTGAATTTAGCAATAAGGAGTTCATGATCTGAGCCATGGTCAGCTCCTGATCTTGTTTTTGCTGGCTGTATAAAGCTTCTCCATCTTCTGCTGTAAGGAATATAATCAATGTGATTTTGGTATTGACCATCTAGTGATGTTCACAGTGTTCAGATGTGCAGAGTCATCTCTTGTGTTATTGGAAGAGGGTGTCTGCTATGACCAGTACATTCTCTTGGCAAAATTATGTTAGACTTTGCCTGGCTTCATTTTGTATGCCAAGGCCAAACTTGTCTTGGAGTAACAACTCCAGGTATCTCTTGACTTCCTACTTTTGCATTCCAATCCCTTATGATGAAAAGCACATCTTATTTTGGTGTTAGTTCTAGAAAGTCTTGTAGGTCTTCATAGACCCATCCAACTTCAGCTTCTTCAGCATCAGTGTTTGGGGCATAACTTGAATTACTATGATGTTAATGGTTTGCCTTGGAAACGAACTGAGATCCTTCTGTAGTGTTTTGAGATTTCACCCAAGTACTGTATTTCGGACTCTTGTTGACTATGAGGGCTACTCCACTTCTAAGGGATTCTTGCCTACAGTAGTAGATATAATGGTCATCTGAATTAAATTCTCCCATTCATCCATTTTAGTTCAGTCATTCCTAAAATGTCAATGTTCACTCTTGCCGTCAGAATTGCCATCACTCTTGCCATCAGAATTCCAATTGTGGTGCTAGGGAAGACTCTTGAGAGTCTCTTGGACTGCAAGGAGATAAAACCAGTCAATCCTAGAGGAAATCAACCCTGAATACTCATTGAAAGGATTGATGCTGAAGCTGAAGTTCCAGAGCTTTGGCCGCCTGATGTGAGGAGCCGACTGATTATAAAAGACCCTGATGTTGGGATAGATTGAAGGCAAAAGGAGAGGGAGGCAGCAGAGAATGAGATGGTTAGATAGCATCACTGATTCAGTAAACATGAGTTTGAGCAAACTCTAGGAGACAGTGAGGGACAGAGGAGCCTGGCATGCTGCAGTCCATGGGGTCGTAAAGAATTGGAACTGAACTTGGAATGACTGAAATTGGAACGACTTTGCAACTGAGCAACAACTTTCTGACTGGTGTGAGGTGATACCTCACTGCAGTTTTTATTTGCATTTCTCTAATAATTAGTGGTGTTGAGCATCTTTTCATGTGCATCTTGGCCATCTGTATGTCTTCTTTGGAAAAATGTCTGTTTAGGTCTTCTGCCCATTTGTTGTTTTCTTTTATATTAAAAAAAAAAGGCATTTAATACACCTAACCCTTGGAATATCATAGTATATAGCCTAGCCTACCTCAAATATGTTTATAACACTTACATTAACCTGTAGTTGGGCAAAATCATCTAACACAAAGCCTATTTTATAATTAAAATCTCATATAATTTATTGACTACTGTATTGAAAGTGGAATACCAAATGGTTGTCTAGCTTCAGAATGGTTGTAACTAATCATGTGGCTGACTGGGAGCACAGCTTGCTGCTACTCCCCAGCATTAGGAGAGAGTATTATACTGTATATTGCTTGCAGAAGGAAAGATTAAAATTCAAAATTAGAAGTACAGTTGCTACTTAAATGCACATTGCTTTCACTTCATTGTGAAGTTTAAAAAAATTGTTAAGTCCAGCCATTGTAATTCAGGGACACTCTGTATCTCAAAACAAGTATTTATTTTCTCAGTTTCTGTAAGTCAGGAATCTGGGATTTGCTTAGTGAGGTTCTCTGTTCAAGGGGTTCCATAAGATTGCTGCAAGACCGGGGCTGTGGCCACCTCAAGGATCCCCCAGGACATGATTCACTTTAAAATTTTATGTTCCAGTAAAATAACATTACTTATTACAAGTGTGATATTAATAAGTATAGAATACTTAAAAAATACAGCTAAGCAAAAGAAAATTTAGAAGACATATACACATATTCATACACCTCCAAGCTCACTTACATGGCTGTTGGTGCAGTCCAGTTCTTTGAAGGTGGTTAGTCAGAGGCCACCCTTTGTGGGCCTCCCTGTAATACAGCTCACAGCATGGGAACTGACTGCTTCAGAGCAAATGGGTGAGAAAGAGAGAGCATGAGTAAGTTGGAAGTCAGTCTTAGGTTACCTAATCTCAAGTCATCCATCGCTTCTGTTAGAAGTAAGTCACTAGGTCCAGCCCTTGGGGGGAAGGTCTTATGTAAGAGTATGATTACTGAGAGGTAAGGATCATGTCTGAAGTTGCCTACAACTATGGTTAAAAGATAATTCAAGGAGTTTCAGGAGAAAATTCAGAAGCAAAGATTTGTGTAATATAAGCAAATGGCATCTAAGCACAATTACTTGCTTATAGTAGATGCTAAATAATATTTTTTCATTTTTTAACTTTTCATTTTGAAATAATTTCAAAGTTAAAGTTGCAAGAATAGTGAAAGAATCCCATACAGTCTTTATCCACACTATTTGTTGAAAATTATATTTGAATACATTATGCAATTTGTCACACGAGGAGGCATTGTTTGCAGCCATCAAAGCTTTGGGGCCTGGTGAGAGGGGTCCATCCTGTGCTGAAGTCATATTTGCTCTCTGAATATATAGTTGTCATCTTTCAAATGTTCTCTTCTTCCTCCTTCTCCAACAGAAAATCCCGAGGGAGCAGCTCTGTACTTTGTCTCTGGTGTGTGTATTGGACTGGTCCTCACCCTAGCTGCCTTGGTGATGAGGATCTCTTGCCACGCAGACTGCTGTCAGCATTCCCAGAAGTTTCTGAAGGACCAAGAAAGCAGCAGCAACAGCAGCGACAGTGAGGATGGCAGCTTGGATGCAGCATCTGACATCTCAGTCAGGAGACATCGGCGCTTTGAAAGGACTTTGAACAAGAATGTCTTCACCTCAGTGGAGGAGCTGGAGCGAGCCCAGCGGCTGGAGGAGCGGGAACGTATCATCAGGGAGATTTGGATGAATGGCCAGCCTGAGGTTCCCGGCACCCGGAGCCTGAACCGCTACTACTAGGGGCAGGAGCAGGAACCCACACCCCACTGTTTAGCTGCCTGGGAGAGAAAGGGCCCCGCAGAGACAGTGGGCACTAAGAGTGGAATGCAGTTCTGCTAATGTTATGGTGGCAGAGACAAGCAGGACACTGTCATTTTCGAGACCGTATGACAGATCTGTCCCTTTTGGCTACATGGAGAAGTAGAAAAACCAAGTCGTTTCATCAACCTTTCTAGATCTTGGAATGGTGCTGAAAACCCTCTCCAGCAATGTGGATGGAGATTATAGGAATGGGACTTGTGGTTTCTCTTGATTTCTGAGGATCTCAGAAGTTTCTGCAGACTTCCTTGCTATGTTTTATTTCTATAGAAAAGGAAATATTATTATAGCAAGAGGGCTAGGAAGAGCAGGGTTACCTTAACTTAGTAAATGCAACTTAAATGACTGCCATGGAGGTGATTTTGATCCAGATAGCATGATCCATGCTTATTATTTAAGGCCTATTTTCAAATCTTGTATTGTAATCACAACTTCTTCCATTTAAACTGGCACCTCAGGGATTAAAATCCTGTTTTTTATTACAGTTACCACTTCACTCATGAAAATGAATAATGTATTATAGATATGTCAGTGAACTATAAAAATGTCAATAACCTCAAAGGATGAAGGGTTTTATTTTAAATAGTTTCTAAGGAATATATTAATGTGCATTTAATGCTGTATGCATTTGAAAATGCAGCACCAGAACAAAAGCTGTTTCTCCCCCCTTTTGGAGAAAAGAAAATGTTATGACTCTAGATAATCATGACTTTAAACATTTTGTTAAAAAAATAAAAACCATGTTTGGATTTATAGTAAGAGAATGGGAATGGGAGGTGAGGAATAAAGCCAAAATTAAGTTGGAATAAAAAATATAAGTTACATAAAATCTTTTTTGTTTCATACTTTGTTTCTGTGTTTACACTTACTTTAAACAGCAGCCCTTTTATAGGTGGGTATGGTCTTTTGCCAGGTCCTTCAAATAACTGGAGAATTGTGAGAAACAGAGAAACCAGAGAATGGAGAAATGACACCCAGGGGCTTGTTATTTTATGTCTGTTTCTATTATGATTACAGTATAGCTGAGTGGTAAGTTGATATAGGACTAGAAGACTTACCAAAGGCTAGAAATAATAGGGTGGCCTCGTATGGAGAGGGGAAGTTGGTAAGGAAGGGAGGCAAGGCTGAACCACCTTTAGAAATGGGTTACGGAGGAGGATGCAGCATCCTCCAACCTGAATCACAGGAATAATGTTAGTTCTATGTGACTGTCAGATCCCTTTTCTTGCCATGTAGTAGACTCCTTAGTCTGTCTGGATACTCCAGAGCCTTCCTACTAGATTTCTCCTGTTCATTGGCTTTGTCATCATACCTGAGAGGCTGGTTGGGAGATGTTCTCTGCCGGACTCTCTATTAATGATACTTTGGCAACCCACTCTCTGTGATAGGGGCTTGGAAGTCTGCCTTAAGAACTGAGAAGTTACAAATACATGTTTCCCAAGGGAGCAATAGTTTGCTTGAAACCCTCAGTGGCTGGCTTGAGTGTACCTTTTTGAGTGACCTCACTGGCAACTGCCCAAAATCTTGTTAAACCAAGCATCTCTGAATCTGGTTTCAGTCCCTTGCCAACAAGTACAGGAATCATATCATTTCCCCCGAGCATTATATTAATATCATCTATATTGGTCTCTGCCTCTTTTTTTCATTTTAAAATTTATTTTATAAATTAATTTTTATTGGAATATAGTTGCTTTACAATGTTGTGTTAGTATCTGGCTGTACTGAAACATGAATCAGTCATACATATATCTACTCTTTTTCAATTTCCTTCCCATTTAGGTCACCACAGAACACTGAGTAAGAGTTCCCTGTGCTATACAGTAAGTTCTAATTAGTAATGTATATATTTCAGTCCCAATCTCCCAATTTATCCCACCCCATTCCTTCCCCTCTTGATAACCATAAGTTTGTTCTCTACATTTGTGACTCTATTTCTACTTTGCAAATAAGTTCATCTCTACCATTTTCACATGTAAGTGATACTGTACAACATTTGTCTCTTTCTGATTTCACTCTGTATGACAGAGTTCATCAGGTTCATCTAGGTTCATCCACACCTCCACAAATGGTACTGTTTTGTTCGTTTTTATGGCTGAGTAATATTCCATTGTATATTTGTACTACATCTTCTTTCTCCATTCCTTTTTCAGTGGACATTGAGGTTGCTTCCATGTCCTGGCTATTGTAAATCATTCTGCAATGAACATCAGGATGCATGCATCCTTTTGAATTATGGTTTTCTTTGGATATATGCCTAGAAATGGGATTGCTAGGTCATATGGTAGCTCTATGTTTTATTTTTTGAGAAACCTCCATACTGTTCTCCACAGTGGCTGTGTCAATTTACATTTTCATCAATAGCTGTGGGACGGTTCCCTTTCCTCCATACCCTTTCCAGCATTTATTGTTTGTAGAATTTTTGATGATGGCCATTCTAGCTGGTGTAAGGTGATACCTCATTGCAGTTTTGATTTGCATTATCCAATAATTTAGTGATGTTGAGTCTGTTTTCATGTGTTTGTTGACCATCTATATTTTTTTCTTTGGAGAAATATTTTGGTCTTGTCCATGTAGGTCCTGTGACCATTTTTTGATTGGGTGGTTTGTTGTTTTGATATTGAGCTGAATGAGCTGTTTGTATATTTTGGAGATTAATCCCTAGAAGATGGCTGTGTCATTTGCAAATATTTTCTCCCATTCTGAGGGTTATTATCTTGTTTGTAATTTCCTTTGCTGTGAAAAAGCTTTTAAGTTTAATTAGGTCCCATTTACTTATCTTTCTTTTTATTTTATTTTCATTACAGTAGGTGGTGGATCGGAAAAGATCCCATTATCACTTATGTCAGAGAGAGTTCTGTCCATATATTCCTCTAAGAGCTTTGTAGTATCTGGTCTAACATTTAGGTCGTCAATTTGTTTTGAGTTTATTTTTGTGTGTGGTGTTAAAGAGTGTTCTAATTTCATTTTTTAACATGTATCTGCCCAGTTTTCCCAGCATCATTTATTGATGAAACTGTCTTTCCTCTATTGTATAGTCTTGACTCCTGTGTTATAGATTAATGGATCATAGGTGCATGGCTTCCTTTCTGGCCTTTCAATCCTGTTCCATTGAGTTATACTTCTATTTTTGTACAAGTATCATATTGTTTTGATGGACTGTAGCTTTGTCACATAGGCTAAATTCAGGAAGCCTGATTCTTCAAACTCCATTTGTCTTTCTCAAGATTGCTTTGACTATTCAGAATCTTTTGTGTTTCCATACTATTTGTAAAAATTTTTGTTCTAATTCTGTGAATATTGCCATTGGTAGTTTGATAAAAATTGCATTGAACCTGTAGATTACTTTGGGTAGTATAGTCATTTTGACAATATTGATTCTTCCACTTCAAGAATATGGTACCTCTTTCCATCTGTTTGTGTCTTCTTTGATTTCTTTCATTAGTATCCTATAGTTTTCCGATCACAGGTCTTTTGCCTCCTGAGGTAGGTTTATTCTTAGGATTTTTATTCTTTTTGTTGCAATGGTAAATAAGATTGTTTCCTTAATCTCTCTTTCTGATCTTTCATTGTTAGTGTGTAGGAATGCAAGAGACTTCTGTATGTTAATTTTATAGCCTGCAACTTTACCAAATTTATTGAGGAGCCCTAGTAGTTTTCTGATAGCATCTTTAGGGTTTTCTATGTATAGTACTGGGCTTCCCTGGTGGATCAGTGGTAAAGAATTTGGACTCTGTGGGAGAAGGCAAGGGTGGGATGATTTGAGAGATTAGCATTGAAACATGTATATTACCATATGTAAAACAGATGACCAGAGCATGTTCGATGCATGAGCAGGGCATTCAAAGCTGGTGATATGGGACAACCCAGAGGGATGGGGTGGGAAGGGATGTGGGAGGGGGGTTCATGATGGCGGACACATGTGTACCCAAGGCTGATTCATGTTGATTTATGGCAAAAATCATCAAAATATTATAAAGTAATTATTCTCCAATTAAAATAAATTAATTTAAAAATTAAATTAAATATAACTTAAAAGGCAAAAAAAGAAACTCACTGCCAAGCAGAAGTCACAGACTTGACTCCTGCGTCAGGGAGATCTCCTGGCAAAGGAAACAGCGAACTACTCCTGTATTCTTGCCTGGGAATTCCCATGGGCAGGGGAGCCTGGACAGTCCAAGAGGTCACAAAATAGCTGGACTTGACTTAGCAGCTAAACAACTACATGTATAGTATGTCATCTGCAAATAGTGGCAGTTTTAGTTCTTTGTTTCCAATTTGAATTCCTTAATATTTTTCTTATCTGATTGCCATTCTAGGACTTTAAAGCTATGTTGAATAAAAGTGGCAAGAGTGAACATCCCTTGTCCTGTTTCTGATTTTAACAGGATTGTTTTTCAGCTTTTCACCTATGATATTAGCTGTAGGTTTGTCATATATGGCCTTTATTACATTGAAGTAGGTTTCCTCTAAGCTTACTTTCTGGAGAGTTTTTACATATGGGTGTTGAATTTGTCAAAAGATTTCTCTGCCTCTATTAAGATGATCTTATGGTTTTTAATCTTCAGTTTTTTAATATGATATATCACATTGATTTGTATATATTGAAGAATCCTTGCATTTCTGGGATAAAGCCTATTTGGTCTTTGTGTATGATCCTTTTAATGTGTTGTTGAATTCTGTAGGCTAGTATTTTGTTGAGGATTTCTGTGTCTATGTTCATCAGTGATATTGGTCTATAATTTTCTTCTTTTGTAATATCTTTGTTTGGTTTGGGTTTCAGGGTGATGGTGGCCTTGTAGAATGAGCTTGGGAGTATTCCTTTCTCTGCAATTTTTTGAAGTGTTTGAGAAGGACAGGTATTAGGTGTTCTCTAAATGTTGGAAAGAATTTCACATATGAAGCCATTTGGCCCCTGGCTTTTGTTTGTTGGAAGATTTTTTTAATAAGAGTTTCAATTTCACTACTTGTTATTGGTCTGTTCATATTTTCTATTTCTTCCTAGTTCAGTTTCTGTAGGCTATATTGTCTAAAAATCTTTCCATTTCTTCTAGGTTGTCCATTTTATTGGCATATAGTTGCTTGTAGTAATCTCTTATGATCCTTTGTATTTCTGTGGTAGCCATCATAACTTCTCCATTTTCATTTCTAATTATATTGATTTTTTAAAAACTTTTTATTTGTACTGGGGTTTATAGCCAATTAACAAACAATGTTTAATTTTATTGACATGTTTTTTTAAATATTTATGTATTTGGCTCCACCAAGTCTTAGTTCTGGCACACAGGATCTTAGATCTTCATTGCAGCATGTAGGATCTTTAGTTGCGTCATCCGAGATCTAGTTCCCTGACCAAGGAGCAAACCTAGGCCCCCTGCAATGCGGCCATGGAGTCCTAGCCACTGGACCTCCAGGCAAGCCCCTAACTGTATTGATTTGAGTCTTCTTTCTTTTTTCTTGATGAGTCTGGCTAAATACATAAGAATTTTGTATATATTCTAAAAGAACCAGCTTATATTGTTTTTTATTTTTTGCTTTTTAAATCATTAAAACATGATAACACATTTACAGGAGACTTGGAAAACACAGAAGTTTACATATAGTTCTACTATATATTACAATTATTTTTTAAATATATAAATTAAGATTTTTAGTTGGAGTTTCAATATCAAACACTCAAAAATGAATGGAATGAATAGAGAAATATAAAGATATAGTAGACCTAAAAAGCACTATGAGCAAATTCACCATAATTAAGATTTATGCCATTTTCACACAGCAGTAGGATACAAATTCTATTCAAGTTCCCGTAGACTATGAACTAGGAGACACTAGAACGTATCCAGAGACATAGACCAGGTTCAAAAATTTCATAGTCTAAAGCTATTAAAATTATAGAGTCTGTTCTCTTTCTTTTAATATAAATTTATTTATTTTAATTGGAGGTTAATTACTTTACAATATTTTATTGGTTTTGCCATACATCCACATGAATCCGCCACAGGTATACACGTGTTCCCCATCCTGAACCCCCCTCCCACCTCCCTCCCCATACCATCCCTCTGGGTCATCCCAGTGCACCAGCCCCAAGCATCCTGTATCCTGCATCCTGCATCGAACCTGGACTGGCGATTCATTGCATATATGATATTATACAAGTTTCAATGCCATTCTCCCAAATCATCCCACCCTCTCCCTCTTCCACAGAGTCCAAAAGACTGTTCTATACATCTGTGTCTCTTTTGCTGTCTCGCATACAGGGTTATTGTTGCCATCTTTCTAAATTCTATATATATATGTTAGTATACTGTATTGGTGTTTTTCTTTCTGGCTTACTTCACTCTGTATAATAGGCTCCAGTTTCATCCACCTCATTAGAACTGATTCAACTGTATTCTTTTTAATGGCTGCGTAATATTCCATTGTGTATATGTACCACAGCTTTCTTATCCATTCATCTGCTGATGAACATCTAGGTTGCTTCCATGTCCTGGCTATTATAAACAGTGCTGCAATGAACATTGGGGCACACGTGTCTCTTTCAATTCTGGTTTCCTCAGTGTGTATGCCCAGCAGTGGGATTGCTGGGTCATATGGCAGTTCTATTTCCAGTTTTTTAAGGAATCTCCACACTGTTCTCCATAGTGGCTGTACTAGTTTGCATTCCCACCAACAGTGAAAGAGGGTTCCCTTTTCTCCACACCCTCTCCAGCATTTATTGCTTGTAGACTTTTGGATCGCAGCCATTCTGACTGGCATGAAATGATATCACTGTGGAATTATGTTAGAGATCAATATCAAAACCTTTTGAAAATAAACCCACATATTTTCAAGTGCAATGTGACATTTACCAAGAGAGACCTTTGACTTACGCATTGAAAGCCTCAATAAAGTTAGTAGACTGAAAAACCACAGAGGGTGATTGCAGAGAAGAAAGCTTTTAAATGAGAAATTAATATCAAATATACTAAAAAACCCCCATGTGTTTGGAAATTAAACATTCACTTTTAAATGATGGGCATATCTAAGAAGTCATAACAAGGAAATAAAAGCTGTTTGAGAACCAGATTTTAGTTTCATCGATATTGACTATTTTATCTCCATTTCATTTTTCTGCTCTGATCGTTATGATTTCTTTCCTTCTACTAACTTTGGGTTTTCACTTGTTGTTGTTGCTGTTGTTGTTCTCCTTTCTCTAGTTGCTTTAGGTTTAAGGATAGGGTGTTTATTTGAGATTTTTCTTGTTTCTTAAGGTAGGATTGTTTTGCTATAAAATTCCCTCTTAGAACTACATTTGCTACATCCCATACATTTTGGATTGTCATATTTTCATTGTCATTTGTTTCTAAGTATTTCTTCATTTTCTCTTTGATTTCTTCAATGATCCATTGATTGTTTAATAAGATATTGTTTAACCTCCATATGTTTGTGGTTTTTACGGGGTTTTTTTTTTCTGTAATTGATTTCTAATCTCATAGCATTGTGGTCAGAAAAGATGCTTGATATGATTTCAATTTTCTTAAACCTACTGAGGCTTGATCTATGACCCAAAATGTGATCTATCCTGCAGGATGTTTTGTGTGCATTTGAGAAGGTGTATTCTGCTACTTTCAGATGAAATGTCCTATAAATATAAAATAAGTCTATCTGTTATGTACCATTTATGACTCATGTATCCTTATTAATTTTCTGGCAAGATGATTTGCCCATTAGTACAAGTGGAGTGTTAAAGTCCCCCACTATTGTGTTACTGTTGATCTCCCTTTTTTTTTAATTAATGAAGTACTGTGTTGTTCAGTTTGTGTGACCCTTTGGACCGCAGGATGCCAAGTTTCCCTGTCCTTCACCGTCTCCCGGAGCTTGCTCAAACTCATGTCCATTGAATCAGTGATGCCATCCAATTATCTCGTCCTTTGTCCTCCCCTTCTCCTCCTGCCTTCAATCTTTCCTAGCAATAGGGTCTTCTTCTAATTTATTTTAATTGGAAGATAATCACTTTACAATATTGTGATGGTATTTGCATATATCAACGTGAATCAGCCACAGGTATACATGTGTCCCCCCCGATTCTGAACTCACCTCCCTCCCCTCCCTATCCCTCTGGGTTGTCCTAGAGCACCAGTTTTGGGTCCCCTGCTTCATGAATTGAACTTGCACTGGTCATCTATTTTATATATGTGTAAAGTACATGTTTGAATGCTATTCTCTCAAATCATGCCACCCTCACCTTCCTCCACGGAGTCCAAAAGTCTGTTCTTTACAACTGTGTCTCCTTCGCTGCTCTGCATGTAGGATCATCAGTATCATTTTTCTAATTTTCATATATAAGAGTTAATATACATTATTTGTCTTTCTCTTTCTGACTTCCTTCATTCTTCTCTGCATGATAGGCTTCAGGTTCATCCACCTCAATAGAACTGACTCAAATGTGTTCCTTTTTATAGCTGGGTAATATTCCATTGTGTATATTTACCACAACTTCTTATCCATTTATCTGCCAATGGACATCTAAGTTGCTTCCATGTCCGATCTATTGTAAACAGTGCTGCAGTGAACATTGGGATACATGTATCTCTTTCAATTCTGGTTTCCTCGGGGTGTATGCCCAGCGGTGGGATTGCTGGGCCATATCACAGTTCTATTCCCAGTTTTTTAAGGAATCTCCACACTGTTCTTCATAGTGGCTGTACCAGTTTGCATTCCCACCAACAGTGTAAGAGGGCTCCCTTTTCTCCATACCCTCTCCAACATTTATTGTTTGTGGACTTTTTGATTATGGCCATTCTGACTGGTGTAAGATGATAACTCATTGTAATTTTGATTTGCATTTCTCTAATAACGAATGAGCTCTTCAATTTAAGAGCTCCAGGCTGTGTGGTGCTAGAGCCATGAGCAGCTGAGAGGAGATACCCCATATCCAAGGTCAGGAGTGGTGGCTGCTCTTCACTGGACCGGCCATGTGAAGATACCCCACATTCAAGGCCAGAGAAACTCTAGTAAGAGGGTAGGCACTGGAGCAGCTGTGAGGAGATACCCCACGTCCAAGGGCAAAGGAGAAGCCCCAGCAAGACGTTAGGAGGGGTGAATTCACGTGATCACAGACAGAACTGTGTCTGAGCATCTCCTGTGGAGGTACAGGATGGCAGTGGTCTGCCGCAGGGAGAGGGAATCTGGGTGTGGGTATGGCATAAGTACTCTGGGAGGAGGTCACCAGAACCCCATCATAGAGCTGCCAGAACTTACACAAGACTGGGAAATACACTCTTGGAAGGCACAACAGAACCTTGTGCACCAGGACCCAGGAGAAAGGAACAG
The DNA here is from genome assembly GCF_029407905.1 of Bubalus kerabau. Taxonomy (NCBI): domain Eukaryota; kingdom Metazoa; phylum Chordata; class Mammalia; order Artiodactyla; family Bovidae; genus Bubalus; species Bubalus kerabau. The sequence continues at coordinate 47,012,712 of NC_073634.1, forward strand.
TGACCCTACAGGAGACTGTCCTGGACTTGCCTGTGGGTGTCCAAGAATCTCCAGCGAAGGCGTGGGTCAGGGGTGGCCTGCTGCAGGGTTGGGGGCACAGACTGTAGCAGTACATGCATGGGATCTTCTCAGGGAGGTCAACATTATCTTCATTACCTCCACCATAGTTTGGGCCCAGGTAAATAGCAGGGACCGATGCTGTAAAGAGCAATATTGCATAGGAACCTGGAATGTTAGGTCCACGAATCAAGGCAAATTTGAAGTGGTCAAACAGGAGACAGAAAGAGTGAACATCAACATTTTAGGCATCAGCGAACTAAAATGGACTGGAATGGGTGGATTTAACTCAGATGACCATTATATCTACTACTGTGGGCAAGAATCCCATAAAAGAAATACAGTAGCCATCATAGTCAACAAAAGAAACTGAAATGCAGTACTTGGATGCAGTCTCAAAAATGACAGAATGATCTCTATTCATTTCCAAGGCAAACCATCCAATATCATGATAATCCAAGTCTATGCCCCAACCAGTAATGCTGAAGAAGCTGAAGTTGAATGGTTCTATGAAGACCTACAAGACCTTCTAGAATTAATACCCAAAAAAGATGTCCTTTTCATTATAGGGGACTAGAATGCAAAAGTAGGAAGTCAAGAAACACCTGGACTAACAGGCAAATTTGGCCTTGGAGTACAGAATGAAGCAGGGCAAAAGCTAATAGAGTTATGCCAAGAGAACGCACTGGTCATAGCAAATACCCTCTTCCAACAACACAAGAGAAGACTCTACACATGGACATCACCAGGTGGTCAACACCAAAATCAGATTGATTATATTCTTTGCAGCCAAAATGGAGAAGCTGCATACAGTCAGCAAAAACAAGACCAGGAGCTGACTGTATCTCAGATCATGAATTCCTTATTGCCAAATTAAGACTTAAATTGAAGAAAGTAGGGAAAACCACTAGACCATTCAGGTATGACCTAAATCAAATCCCTAACGATTACACAGTGGAAGAGAGAAATAGATTTAAGGGACTAGATCTGATAAACAAAGTGTCTGATGAACTATGGACGGAGGTTTGTGACATTGTACAGGAATCAAGGGAGACAGGGATCAAGACCATCCCCATGGAAAAGAAACGCAAAAAAGCAAAATGGCTGTCTGAGGAGGCCTTACAAATAGCTGTGAAAAGAAGAGAAGCAAATAGCAAAGGAGAAAAGGAAATATATACCCATTTGAATGCAGAGTTCTAAGGAATAGCGAGGAGAGATAAGAAAGCCTTCCTCAGTGATCAATGCAAAGAAATAGAGGAAAACAACAGAATGGGAAAGACTAGAGATCTCTTTAAGAAAATTAGAGATACCAAGGGAACATTTCATGAAAAGATGGACTCAATAAAGGCCAGAAATGGTATGGACCTAACAGAAGCAGAAGCTATTAAGAAGAGGTGGCAAGAATACACAGAAGAACTGTGTACAAAAAAGATCTTCATGACCCAGATAATCATGATGGTGTGATCACTCACCTAGAGCCAGACATCCGGGAATATGAAGTCAAGAGAGTCTTAGGAAGCATCACTACGAACAAAGCTAGTAGAAGTGATGGAATTCCAGTTGAGCTATTTCAAATCCTAAAAGATGATGCTGTGAAAGTGCTACACTCAATATACCAGCAAATTTGGAAAACTCATCAGTGGCCAAAGGACTGGAAAAAGTCAGTTTTCATTCCAATTCCAAAGAAAGGCAATGCCAAAGAATGCTCAAACTACCACACAATTGCATTCATCTCACATGCTAGTAAAGCAATGCTCAAAATTCTCCAAGCCAGGCTATAACAATATGTGAACTGTGACCTTCCAGAAATTCAAGCTGGTTTTAGAAAAGGCAGAGGAAGCAGAGATCAAATTGCCAACTTCTGCTAGATCATTGAAAAAGCAAGAGAGTTCCAGAAAAACATCTATTTCTGCTTTATTGACTATGCCAAAGACTTTGACTGTGTGGATCACAACAAACTGTGGAAAATTCTGAAAGAGATGGGAATACCAGACCACCTGACCTTCCTCTTGAGAAATCTGTATGCAGGTCAGGAAGCAACAGTTAGAACTGGACATGGAACAACAGACTGGTTCCAAATAGGAAAAGGAGTACGTCAAGGCTGTATATTGTCACCCTGCTTATTTAACTTCTATGCAGAGTACATCATGAGAAACGCTGGGCTAGATGAAGCACAAGCTGGAATCAAGATTGCTGGGAGAAATATCAATAACTTCAGATATGCAGATGACACCACCTTTATGGCAGAAAGTAAAGAACTAAAGAGCCTCTTGATGAAAGTGAAAGAGGAGAGTGAAAAAGTTGGCTTAAAGCTCAAAATTCAGAAAACTATGATCATGGCATCCATTCCAATCCTTCATAGCAAATAGAGAAACAGTGGAAACAGTGGCAGACATTGGGGGTGGGGGGCGCTCCAAAATCACTGCAGATGGTGACTGCAGCCATGAAATAAAAGGATGCTTACTCCTTGGAAGAAAAGTTATGACTAACCTAGACAGCATATTAAAAAGCAGATACAGTACTGTGCCAACAAAGATCCGTCTAGTCAAGGCTTTGGTTTTTCCAGTAGTCATGTATGGATGTGAGAGTTGCACTATAAAGAAAGCTGAGCGCCAAAGAATTGATGCTTTTGAACTGTGATGTTGGAGAAGACTCTTAAGAGTCCCTTGGACTGTAAGGAGATACAACCAGTCCATCCCAAAGGATATCAGTCCTGAGTGTTCATTGGAAAGACTGATGTTGAAGCTGAAACTCCAATACTTTGGCCACCTGATGTGAAGAGCTGACTCATTTGGAAAGACCCTGATGCTGGGAAAGATTGAAGGTGAGAGGAGAAGGAGATGACAGGATGAGATGGTTGGATGGCATCACTGACTCAGTGGACACGAGTTTGGGTAGGCTCCGGGAGTTGGTGATGGACAGGGAGGCCTGGTGTGCTGCAGTCCATGGGGTTGCAAAGAGTCGGTCATGACTGAGCCACTGAACTGAACTGCTTGCCCTGGGAACTAGATGGGCATGAAATAATCCTGCCACCTTGTGGTTGCTGCTTATAACAACAATTAAAAAACCGGTGCTGATGGGCTCTTAACATTCATAAGCCCTGTGAGGCTTCTTCCCAGGTGGTACTATGGTACCACCTGCTAACGCAGGAGATGCAGATTCGATCCCTGGGTTAGGAAGATCCCCTGGAGTAGGAAATGGCCACTCATTCCAATATTCTTGCCTGGGAAATCCCATGGACAGAGGAACCTGTCTACAGTCCATGCAGTTGCAGTCGGACATGTCTGAGCACACACACTCTAGATGAAAAAAACAAAGGAAAACAAAACCAGAAAATCTCAGCAAAGAGATAGAAGTACATCTTTTTTTTGTAAGAACCAAATGGAGGGAATTCCCTGGTGGTCCAGTGGCTAAGACTCTGTGCTCCCAATGCAGGGGGCCTGGATTCAATTCCTGGTCAGGGAACTAGATCCCGCAGGCCACAACGAAGATCGAAGATCCCACATGCTGCAACCAGGACCTGGAACAGCCAAATAAGTAAAATTTTTAAAAAGAACCAAATGGAAATTACAGAATTGAAAAAAAACTTAATAGGTGAAATTCTAAAATTCACTGGCTGAACTCAGTAGCACAGGGGAGATGAGAGGATAGAGTCACAGAAGCTGACTTTCAGAAGAATTTACAGGAACCTTTCAAGGTTGACATTCAGAAGAATTTATCTGATCTGAGTGACAGAGAGAAAACAGACCCCATGCAGGCAGGGCTATTTTGCAATAAGTACAAATAGTGAGTCATTATGCTACATACCTGAAACTAACACAATGGCACATGTCCATTATGTATCAATGAGGAAGATATGAGGAACTCTGTAGACCTTCACCAGTTAATTTGTAGAACTTCATCAGTTAATATTTTGTGTTATGCACTCAATAATAATGAGTTCCATGACTTTCTTATTGTCACTCAATTCAGAGGCTTCCACAGGCACTAGCAGGAGCTGTCGGGGCACCTGTATGCAGCCAAGTGCCTGCTAAGGACACACTAAATAATACTTCTCACTCTTTTTCTTTTTTAATTATTATTTTGGTTGAACCAGGTCTTTGCTGCAGCACATGGGCTTTCTCTAGTGGCCGTGTGCATGCTTCTCTTGTTGCAGACCATTGGCTCTTGAGCGCTCGGACTTCAGTAGTTGCAGCTCGTGGGCACAGTTGCCCCATGGCATATGGAATCTTAGTTCCCAGACCAGGAATCGAATCTGAGTCCCCTGCATTGGAAGGCGGATTCTTAACCACTGAACCACTAGGGCAGTTCTCTGACTCTGCTTTTTCTTTTCTTTCAGTAGCATCTTCATGCAAGGATCCTAAAGCCATTTGTTGCTATAATAAATGAATCTTCATGCTGCTCCTTCAAAAGGAAGGAGTGGGGAGGCCATCTGTATCTGGGGGTGGGAGGGGGAGCAGTATTTAGACTGAGAGGAAGGATCTGGAGGGCAGGGGTCTCCTGGGCCGTCCTATCTCTGCCACTGACAAACGGAGTCTGAGGGTAAGACTCCTGGGTTTGGATTACAATTATTCATTCGCGAAATGACCATAATCACCTTCCCAGTCCTTTCTTCATGAGGAGGTTCAAGGAATATAAGCAGTTTGACTAAGCATGCTGTTTCCATGTGTCCACACAAGACTTGGTCTCAGAAGCTCATGAGATGCTCATGAAATGTTGGATCTCCTCGCTCCACATACAGTCATCCCTTCCCCATGGTTCCTCAATCCAATCATAATTCCTTACTGAAGTCTCAGTTTGGCTGGGGGCTTTCTCTGCGTTCCTTTCTGCCTCTTGGAGACAGTCCTGATATCAACCTGAAAACCGCTGTGAACTTTTTGAAGGAAAATAACAATTTGGGGTTTTGAATTATGATCCGAACACTCATTCAGAAAGTACATGTTTCTTGGTGGTGAGCATGCTAGACTGAGGGTCAAGGAGGAAGGGAAACACAGAAGCCAAGAGCAGGAGAAGGGGACAGGAGTGGGGTGGAAGGAAGGACCACACTGATGTGGGAGGGAAGGAGGGCGGCTCTCAGGCTGCCAGAGCTCCTCCCGACAAGGACTGCACACGGGTTGGGACGATTCTCCCTGTTCTCCACAAAGTGCTTTGCTGTCTTTTGGATTCAAATACCTGGGAAGAGCTGAGCCTGCAGAAGGGCCACCAGGAGAGCAAGGCTACAGCCAGGCTGGGGGAAATTCTCTCTCTCTGCTCCTGGGCCTCATGATTACCAGCAATGGGCCAGGTACCCCAAGGACAGAGGCTGTCCTTGGTTTCTTTATCTGCTTCTGTGTTCCTGGAATTGACTGAGTGTGACTAATCGATTATCCTACTTTCTATCCAGAACAATCACACATCAGGAAGGAATGTCTGCAATGAAATTGTCAGATTTTCCCTCCGTGGCCTCAACCCGCTACAGCCATTCGTTTTCCTCTGGAAGAAGTGAGCCTGGGGGCAGAACCACTCCTCTGCCTGTTCCTGGAGCCAGCGGCTGAGTCACAGCCCCAACTCCCCGCAGCCGCGGTGGCTGTGAAATCAAGTGGGTTTTTCTGGTTGGCTCTTCACTCCAGACCATCACCCTCCTCCCTGGTCCCCCACTTCAACCTCTGAGGTTCAGACTCTGCAGATATCACCCGGTCCCAGAGAGGTTCGCTGTTGCCCCAGGTCACATGTCTCTCGGAGGCCACACCTGCTCTGGGTTTTCAGTGCATCTGAGGGTGAGTCCTCCCACACCTGGTCCTCTCATTTTCTACCAGTCTTCTCTTCCAGCGACCTACCAGAAACAACAGCCTGCCTGTTTCCAAATCTCGTGGTCAGCTCCTCTCAGAAACATGTGACATTGGTGGTCACACCTGGCTTCTTGACGCACTTCCCTCCAGTAGCCTCCCGGGTCTTCCCGCGCCCACCCCTGCCAGTCTTCTCAGATCTCGTGGCCTGAAATACCACCCACCTGCTGGCCACTCCCAAGTGCGTCCAGCTCAGTTTTTCCTCCCAGCTCCAAACTCGTGTATCTAGCAGCTTACTTGTCTTCTCTGCTTGGAAAGGTGACAGACACCCCCAAGGCGGCACCCCAGAGCTGAACTCCTACCAAGCCCTCCTTCAGAAACCGGCTTCATCTCAGGCAAGGCCAGCGCCTCCCTTCGTTTGCTCAGGGCAAAACTTGGAGTTGCCTGGACTTCTTTTCCTTCCACATCTTACATCTGATTGGGCAGGCTCTGCAACCACCACGTGTCTTGACTGTATTTCTCACCAGCTCTACAGCCCCGCCCTGGTCCCAGTACCACTGAACTCAGCAGGACCACGCAGCCCTGGATCCCTTCTCAGCTGAGCAACCAGAGTGGCTGTCACATCCTCCTCTGCTCTGGACCACCCTGGGAGGAGGGGAGGGGAGCGGGCATCACTCTCAGGAGAGCGGCCAAAGTCTTTTCGGGGGATCCACGATTCGTTTTAATCAGGCATGATAAGACTCAGAGACACGGGAATGGCTGTCAGGAAGGGAGAGTCTATATTGACACATCCCTAGAGACTGGAAGCACGCACGCTTGGCCACGTGGGGGAGCCCAAGGGCCAGTCCGGAGGTTCACTCTGGGGAAATGCTGCCAAGAGTCTTTACTGTGGTTTCCACAGTGTAGGCACTGGGGGTTGAATAACTAAACTGCCCCTGGCTTCCTGGTCCCTGGCCCCGGGGTGAGCAGGCCAGGGGAGCAGCGGCCTGGACTGTGAGAGCCTCTGGAGAAGGGCCTGGGGTGAGCTGTGGATTGGGTGATTTGCCTATTTGCTGCCCCTGGGGATTAGCTGACGTGGTAAGAAAACAGGCTTCATACCCTGGCACCTCCGCGAGCTGTGGCCCCACCGCGCGCCTGGGCAGGACCGCTCCTTCCCCAGTCCCTGCAAGGCTCTCTCCTGCCTCCTTGTGGTCTTTGCTCAGATGACACCTTCTCAGTGGGGTCTTCCCTGCACACCCAGTAGTTTAAAGTTGCACTCCGACTCTGTGCTCCCAATCGCCTACCCTGCTCTGCTTTTTTCTTTTCTTGCACTGACACTTAATACATCACATGATTTACTTTATCATTGTTCACTGTGTTTCTGTCCTCTTTGACGACAGCGGGTGCATCCCCAGGCCTAGAGCAGGGTGTGGCGCACAGAGGCCCCAAGCCAACAAGTCTCCTGAACTACAGATGGAACCCCTGTTCTACGACTCCTCAGGCAGCCCCTCTGCAGCTCCCGAGGAAACCAAGTTCTGACTTAGGGAAGAAGAAGAGGCAAAGATCCAGCATAGACGGGGGACCCCCTCCACAATTGTAGGTTTTTCTCCCCCATGGCCAGTAGCCTCCAGCTGAGCCAAAAACGAGCCCCAAACTCAGGGATTCCCCATGAAAAGCGCAGCACAAGGCTCTAGGCTTCTCGTGTTTATCTCTTAGTTCTGCTGTCCCATGTGTTTTTCTGTTGAGATGTATTTCACAAGTCGTAACACACACCCTTCTAAAGAGTGCAGTTCACAGCCCAGAGCTGTGCATCCACAGCCCCCATCATCAATTTTAGGACATTTTTACTGCCCGGGAAGACATTGCACACCCCTTCACTGGAACCCCAGCCCTAGTCACCCAGACTCTCTCCCCATCCTTATAAGTTTGTTATTCTGAATGCTTGTGGAGAGGCAGCCATCCTCTGCCATTGTACTGGCTTCTTTCTGTGGCCACTCTCCCTGGGTGGTGAGAGGCAGAAACTGAACACTGATCAGGAACTCTCCAGGATGCTTGAGGCTGCGATGGATTTCTAAGTAGGCAAGAGCTCCTGGGGTGCAAGGAGTCTGCAGTGAGGGTTTACTTGCTGGCATGGAGTACGGGAGTGGAGATGAGCCTCAGATCCCCTCCAGCTTGGTCTTTGAGTTGGGAGTGTTTTAAGGGAGAGGAACAAAGGGACTGGGATTAATCATGATCCTGTGACATTTCTTCACCACGGCTTTAGGAGTCAGGATGTCTCTGGCAGCTCATGGCTCAAGGGTCTGTGAGCTCACCTTGCACTGGAGAAATGACCTGCGTGTGTGACCTTAACACTGGTAGCAGTTTTCATTAGTATGACTGTTATGTGCAATCTTATCAATAACAGCAATCTTAGTCACCTGACCCTGGTTGATTAGTGTTCAGTGAGCACAGGATGGAGGTCAGAGGGGACAAGAAAGGGAATAAAGTTATGGACAGAGAGGTTAATCATAGATGTAGTGAGGAAACTCGGTTTTAGGGGGACTCAGTTTCAGAAGCAAGGCTGCATTCCCCAAGGCCCTCACAAAGGCTCCGTTTCAATGTACAGGCTTTCTGGCTGGCTGCTGTGGTCCCCACCTCCATCCTCCCCCCACCCCTCAGTGGCAGGGGGAGGGACAGGAGGAGCCAGAGCCTGGACCCAAGATAGAGATTGTTGAAAAAGCTCCGGGTCCCACCTCTGGGGCTGGCAGCAAAGCGTTTGCAGAGTGCTGCACAAGGCCTGCTCCAGACCCGAACTGGCCGCTGCCTGAGGCCCTTGCCAAGTGTGAGGTCAACAGAGCCCTCCTGCTTTGGCCCAGCTCTGAGCAGACCTGGAAACCAGCCCCAGAAGGAGCACCTCAGCTGAGCTCTCTGCCCTCAGTAGATCACAGGACACGCCCTGGAGTGGCTCTCCCCAGGTCCCCAGGTTTAGGCAGAAACCTCCATCGTTAGGTATTATATAAGGGAAGTTTCTCCCAGTCATCAACTGTGGCTGGTAAGTAGGTCTGTTTTTCTTCCAGCACATTTGCTGAGCTGCTGGCAGAGCTGCTGTAAACACTGCAGTTCTGCTGGGACAGACTGCAGGCCTCAGCCAGTTACTGTTTGTAAAGAACCTGCCTCACAGCAGAGACAGGTACGACTACTCAGAACATGGTGAAACCTGCAGAACCAGACATGGCCTGTCCTGGGGAGGAACCTGCTCCACCCAGGCAGTGCAGTTAGGCAGAAACAGAAGCCGAGGCTGGGCTGGGGAGGAACTGTCACGAAGGCACTGTTCAGAGCCTGAGGTCACTGCGTGTGCAGGAAGAAGAAAGGTGTGTGAAAGGAGGAGAGCCAGGTGGGGCTTGCAAAGTCCCCCCAACCAGGCGGTGTCCCAGGGTGTGCTCACTGTGTGCTCTACTGATGGGGAGCAGCAGACCAACAGGAGGGGCCTGGGCCTTGGAGGGGCTCAATTTCCCACTCCCTGTCGGACCCTGAGCTCTCACCAGCCTCAACTGACTCTGACGTTCTGTCACCTGTGCCAGAAACTCCTCGGGCCCAGAAGACTTCCATCATAAGCACATTCCTTGTTGGATTAACTACTGGAGGCTGGGGACCAGATGGCCTTTATCTCTGTGCCCCAGTATGTACCTGCCACAGACCAGGAAATTTTATAAATTCTGGTTACAATGAATGAAATGATAGGTAAGGGAGAGAGGGTGCCGATACTAATTTTGGGAGTTTGGCTATCGCTTTTTCCTGGAAAAACATTTTTCTGTTGTCCAGAGATACTTGGCTGTAGAAGAACTCTTACAAAAGAGCAGTTTTATGAGAGAAGTGTAGACCGTCCAGCCCACATGGATCAAATTTCCCTGTAAGTCCAAGAATGTTCTTTTACAAACATAGCAGAGATGGGGGAGGGGAGAGGGCTTTCAGAAGGGAGGAATATTAGAGCTTACCCAACCCAGTGCAGGAGAGGGAAGAGGCGATGGTGTGCAGTCCAGAGTGGCTGGATTCTGTTCCTGTATGGAGAAGTGGGTGCTGAAACACACTGCAGCTAGTTAAAACTCTCTCCACGTGTGATTTTCTGCTGGCTTTGCCCCTCCCCCATGCCTGCTGACCCCAGCGCTAACACTGCAAGATGAACAGCTTCAGTTCAAGTTCTACTGCTGTTTTGTCCTATGTGAAAGAAAAATATCTACTGCTGTATTAATAAACAAGAAACATCATAGCCATCAGTGATTGCTGGCTTCCAAATGTGAGTGAGGGCTCCCGAAACTGTCATCATACAGATGCTGCCACCCCCATGGTGACGGCCAAGGAGCTGGGGGGACACAGGTAGCAAGGTGGACAAGGATACAGGATCGGCCGCAGATTGCTGAGCTGCACGTGCAAAGAACGGATTCAGGGGGCCCAGAGGCTTGCAGCTTGCCATACGTAGAATGCTGAATTCCTTAATTTGATGCCTTCTGGAGTATGAAGTCAAGTGGGCCTTAGGAAGCATCACTACGAACAAAGCTAGTGGAGGTGATGGAATTCCAGCTGAGCTATTTCAAATCCAAAATGATGATGCTGTGAAAGTGCTGCACTCAATATGCCAGCAAATTTGGAAAACTCAGCAGTGGCCGCAGGACTGGAAAATGTCAGTTTTCATTCCAGTCCCAAAGAAAGGCAATGCCAAAGAGCTACTGCACAATTGTACTCATTTCACACACTAGCAAAGTCATGCTCAAAATTCTCAAGCTAGGCTTCAACAGTTTGTGAACCGAGAACTTCCAGATGTTCAAGCTGGATTTAGAAAAGGCAGAGGAACCAGAGATCAAATTGCCAACATCCATTGGATCATAGAAAAAGCAAGAGTTCCAGAAAAACTTCCGCTTCATTGACTACACTAAAGCCTTTGACTGTGTGGATCATAACACACTGTGGAAAATTCTTAAAGAGATGGGAATACCAGACCACCTTACCTGCCTCTTGAGAAATCTGTATGCAGGTCAAGAAGCAACAGTTAGAACCAGACATGGAACAACAGACTGGTTCCAAATTGGGAAAGGAGAATGTCAAGGCTGTATATTGTCACCCTGCTTGTTTAACTTATATGCAGAGTACATCATGGGAAATGCTGGGCTGGATGAAGCCCAAGCTGGAGTCAAGATTTCAGGAAGAAATATCAATAACCTCAGATATGCAGATGACACCACCCTTATGGCAGAAAGCGAAGAAGAACTAAAGTGTCTCTTTATGAAAGTGAAAGAGGAGAGTGAAAAAGCTGGCTTAAAACTCAACATTCAGAAAACTAAGACCATAACATCCAGTCCCATCACTTCATGGCAAATAGATGGGGAAACAAGGGAAACAGTGACATATTTTATTTTCTTGGGCTCCAAAATCACTGCAGATGGTGAGTGCAGCCATGAAATTAAAAGACGCTTGCTCCTTGGGAGAAAAGCTACGACCAACCTAGAGAGCATGTTTAAAAGCAGAGACATTACTTTGACAACAAAGGTCCATTCAGTCAAAGCTATGGTTTTCCCAGTAGTCCTATATGGAGGTGAGAGTTGGACCATGAAGGAGGCTGAGTTCCGAAGAATTGATGCTTTTGAACTGTGGTGTTGGAGAAGATTCTTAAAAGTCCCTTGGACTGCAAGGAAATCAAACCACTCAATCCTAAAGGAAATCAATCCTGAATATTCATTAGAAGGAATGATGCTGAAGCTAAAGTGCCCATACTTTGGCCACCTGATATGAAGAGCTTATTCATTAGAAAATCATTGGAAAATTTATTGGAAAATCTTTCCCTGATGCTGGGAAAGATTGAAGGTAGGAGGAGAAGGGGACGACAGAGGATGAGATGGTTGGACGGCATCACCGACTCAATGGACTTGAGTTTGAGCAGGCTCTGGAAGTTGGTGGAGGACAGGGAAACCTTGTGTGCTGCAGTCCATGGGGTTGCAAGGAGTCAGACACAAGTGAGAGACAGAACAACAACTTTGATGTTCAGACTACCTGCTCCCTTTGTTGCAAACTTGTATATAACCTGACTCCCCCTCCCACCTCCTTGGAGAAGTTTTCTCAGAGTTCCTGAGATACTGTCTCCTGGCTCAGAGTCCTAAATATTCCCATCAAATAAAATAATTCTCTACTTCCAGGCTGTGACTATGTTTTTTAGTCAACACCTAAGAGAATCTGAAAAGAAATATTAGTGACACAGGCACCATTCTCCAAGAAATGGAACCAGAGCTCCTTGGAGAAGGGACAGATTCCAGGATCGAGGGGAAGGTGACCAGAAGACCCTAAACAGTTTCTGGGGCCAAAAGGTAAGAAGCACTCAGAAGTCAGCTGGACTCATCGACCTGAAGGAATCCCTGCCGGGGCAGTGTGCACAGCAAAATAAACAATGACAATTCTGGATTGAAACCCCAATAAAATCAGCATTCTAGAGTCCACACCACTGCAAACAGGTGACTTCATTGCATGCGCTGAGCCTCATCAGAGTCGGGGCCAAGCTGCACCCAGGCTGCGTGTCCCTGGAGGAGCAGAGGCCGTGGTTAAAGGCTGTCTGCTGTCAAACACTGGGTGCCTATGAGCAATGTGACTTACAGGGCAGATTTCACATACAAGCCCTTTCCTGTTCACACCAACAGGCTCAGGATTAGCAATGAAGCAGAGCCGTCAGCCTCCTCCCCGTGATCATCCAGGGTCAGAGGGGCAGGGTCTGCACTTGCTCTAGCGAAAGTCCAGGCCCCCAAACCCTTCTCACAGGCTGCCCCCCTAACACCACACAGGCCCCGACACAGACACCAGGTTACCATGGGACTGAGCATAGCTGGTAAAACATCTACACAAAGTACTGAGATGTGAAGGCCGGAGGCTGGAAGATACGGAAGTGCCAAAACTTTCAAAATTAACCATGAACCCCTCTAAAAAATTACTCTTCTGTGATATATTTTCAGAAATTTTAAAATGCAAAATCGTCCCTCATAGTTTAGGCTTTTCCTCCAAACTTGACCTTCTCTCCAGCGTCCCCATGCTCTTCCCCTCCTCTCCCTCCTCCCTCCAGCAGGCCCTTCCTGGCCCCGGAAGCCCGTCCCCCTGTTTTGTGACCCTGATGTGACCCTTCCCACGAACAGATGGCCCTTCCAAACACCCCAGAACCTAGCACCCAGGCCCCAGCCTAACAAGCCTCCGGGACCTGTCACGTTGGTGGCCGATTTCCTTCTTGGGGGCTGTCCTCCTGCCACTGGCCAGCCCGTCACAGCTGCCCATGGGCTTTCAGCTGCCCCCACTCACAGCCTGAGCAGAGCACTGTGCACACAATGAGGGCTTGGTGAGATTAAAAATCATGCTCGGTTCCTGAGGGTGTGGGGGACATACTGCATGTAAGTTGGTGTGACCTCGACAAAGGCAATTCAGCAACAATTGCCAAAGTTTGAAATACACACATCCTAAAACCCAGGAGTTCTCATCGGTGATTATCCTAGAGTTTCACTGCTGCAAGTACAACACTTTGCTTTAAAAACCTATTCATTGTAACGTCATGTGCCCTTACAGGCTTATTTCATTGATTCGGGCAATCATTCGTCCTCTGTCGCTCAGTCGTTTCCAACTCCCTGACCCCATGGACTGTAGCCCACCAGGCTCCTCTATGGGGTTTCCCAGGCAAGAATACTGGAGTGGGTTGCAATTTCCTCCTCCAGGGGATCTTCCAGACTCAGAGATCAAACCCACATCTACTGCATCTCCTGCACTGCAGATTCTTCACCGCTGAGCATATTAGTGGTTACCTGGTGGAATAAATCACACGCCCTCTGCATGTGGAATAATATTCAGATGTTAACAAGAAAGCAGCAGGGCTGGTACGCTGGTACAGAAAAGGTTGCTGGACGTCTGGCAGGTGACAATAGCCGTGAGCGCAGCACAGTGCCACCTGTGTGAAAACGCATGTTCACAGAAGCCCGTAAACATAGACTGTTTCTCACAGGATTCCCATGAAGCCTGGCAATGGTTGCCTGAGGTAATTAGATAGAAAGAAAGGCCAAAGACAGAGGAAAACTCACTTTTCTCTTTCTTCACAGGATTTTAACTTTACAATTTTGTTCGTATGTATAGTTACTTATTCCCAAAAAATAAAATAAAAGTTTGTATAGTTTTGTCTCTATAAACTTGGGGGACGTGAAAGAGTTACTGAATTTAACCCCCGTGGGCCTTGTACTTGTTCCCTAAGAGTCAAAGAGGAGAACATGAGGCGGTCTCCTCTCAGAGGGAAATGGCCAGTGTGGCCACCAGCTGGTCCTCCAGGGATCAAGAAGTGGACAGGAGCCAGAGGGCCCTGGGGGTGGCCTGGCCACCTCAGGGGGACCCCAGCCCCGAGTTCTGCCCCAGAAGCCATGCGTTTATTGCTTAATCTGCCAGCATTTTTGGAGTATGGTCACTGACTGGAGGGTTCAAGGACACAGATGTAAGCAGGCCCACGTTCCAGGAGCGACGTCGACTCTGCCAGGTCAGGCTGGGCCACTCCCAGTCATGACACAGCCGAGGGAGGGGCCGCCTGGGCCGCCGGCTCGTGAGTCACAGCCTGACCCTCCCTGTGGCCCTGGCTCTGGGCCACCCCCACCCACAGTGCCGCCTGTGGCCCTCAGGCTGTCTGCCCCTGTCTTCCCTCCACCCTGCCCCGCCCAGGCCCACACCTGTCACCCACCCCTCGCCTGCCTCCTCAGCAAGGTGCCCTCCTGCCCAGCTCCCCCAGCTCAGGGCTTTGTTGGAGGGTCACACAGCTTGACCTCTAACCACTCCTGCAATCTCCCCAAGTAAGTCCTCGTTCCATGGAGGGTGGGGACTACATTACTCCATGGTAGCGTCCTGTCCGGCACCTTCCAGACTCCCACTTAGGACCTTTCCAACAACTGAATGACTTAATCTCCTCCTTCCTGGTCCCCTGTCAGGCTTGGTCCTCCGCAAGCCCATTCCCTGGGCCACACTGACAGGGATATTTAAAGAGAAAGAGCTGTTTCCTTCTTACTGAACTAAGGAAATAGAGGAGAGGCTGGTCTGTCCTTGTCACCATCCTTAGAGGAGAGTCAGCCGAGGAAACGAGCTGGCCCAGGCTCTTCCGACAGGGACCAGCCCCTGACCTGCAGGTCAACATCCCAGGATGGTAACAACATCCTCCGCCTGACGGTGACAGTCCCCCTCACGTCACACAGGCGCGGGTCCCCTGCCCAGAGCTGTGTTTCTGAGATGCTGACTTCTCCTGTCCCTGGGGTTCCTTTGTGTGTCACCCTCCCCGCTGTGTCTGCAGGCATCACATCCCAATTTCAGCCTTCAGGGGCTCTCGGGTCTAGGAGCCAAGCCCACGCCTTTCCCAAGACGGGAGAGCCCAGTGGTCCCCCCACGTACACACAACCCACACCGGCCACACGGGGTCAGGCTTGGTGAAGCTCACACCACAGTCAGGCCTTCAGTCCCCTCTGGTTTTTCTTCCTGAAAGTCTGTGCTTCTCCAGTTCCCAATAAAGTGCAAACACCATCTCCCCATCCCCCCATGCACACATGCACAATACACACACACATGCACATGTGTATCACACACACACACCTGCACACATGGAACACACATACCAGCTCTTCTGATGAGATCATCTTATCCAGATCCTGGGTCCACAGCTGCCCCAGGCCGCTCGGTGGCAGCACTCTGTGGACGGCCCCCACAGGGACATAAACTGGCTCTGCTCAGCCCTGACAGTAGCCCAGAACAAGAGACACAGTCCACCTTCTGTTTTCCCCATCTTTGCTCAGCTTTTGTCTTGAAAAGCTGTGAGGCGGCTCTGGATCCGCATTCATACCAGTTTCCTGACAGCACAGTCTCTTAACCCCATCCCCGCTCCCAAATTCCCTCCAGACCAATGAAATCAGGATCTCTGGATGTGGGACTCAGAAACCGTGGGATTTTGTTTTCTTCTGTTTTCTTCACAGCTACCAAGTGGGTGTAACTTTCAGCTGCTGTAACTGAGAACCACTGCCTGGTAGTAATTAGCTGTGTCAGGTTAGGACGCTCGGGGCTGCGAGAAACAGGAAATCCCAGTTTAAACAGAAAGAAATGTCCTCTGTCCTCTAACAAGTCAAAGGTGAGGCAGTTCCACAGCTGCTATAACACCCTGATGTGTTGGCATCACCCACTCTGTGCTCACCTCGTCAGCCTGTCCCTAGCTCCTGGCAGCACATCCTCACGTGGACAAATTTACAGGGTGCGGCCTCCTCACCTCCCTTCTGGGAGTCAACTCTCTGGATTTGTCACACATTCTTGGGTCCTTTTCATGACTGAGTCATATTGCATTGTGTGTGTGTGTGTACACAATATATATATACCACACCTTCTTTATTCATTCCTTTGTGATGGCTGTTTAGGTTGCTTCCATGTCCTGGCTGCAGTGAACCCTCGGGTGCACAGGTCCTTTCAAACCATATTTTTCTCCAGACATATGCCCAGGAGTGGGATTGTTGGCTTGTATGGTAGCTCTGTTTTTAGCTTTTTAAGGAAGCTCCATCCTGTTCTCCACAGTCACTGACTCACTTCAGTCAGTCGTGTCCGACTCTGCAACCCCATGGAACTGTGCACACCAGGCCTCCCTGTCCACCACCAACTCCCAGAGCTTACTCAAACTCATGTCCATTGAGTCGATGATGCCATCCAACCATCTCATCCTCTGTCGTCCCCTTCTCCTCCCGCCTTCAATCTTTCCCAGCATAGAGTCTTTTCCAATGAGTCAGTTCTTCACATCAGGTGGCCAAAGTTTTGGAGCTTCAGATTCAGCATCAGTCTTTGCAATGAATATTCAGGACTGATTTCCTCTAGGATGGACTGGTTGGATCTCCTTGATGTCCAAGGGACTCCACAGTTCTCCACAATAGCTTTACCAATTTACATTCCCACCAAGAGCACAGGAGGGTTCCCTTCTCTTCACTGCCTGGATGTATATAGTTTAATTTTCATAAATCTTACCAAAATGCCTTCCAGAAATGTGTCCCATGTTACTCTCCCAAAGGCATATGAGAAACCCTGTCTCCCACACCTCCATCAACAGCAGCTCAGCATCCTCTGAGGTGCCTGTTGAGCTGACACATGAAAAATCATTTCACAGCTATGATTTGTGTCTCCTCCATCATGATCCGGATAAGAGTAATGTTTTAAGTGTTGTGTAGATAATAAGCACAGCACCTTCCATTTGCTGCCTGGGTGGGGGCCGGGTAAAGAAGACCAGTTCCTATAAAGGCAGAGAGGCCCACTGCCGGCTGCCCACCGTGGTCTGACACTCCGGTGTCCTATGGATGGAGCTGGGAAGACCATCACCAGGACGATGTATATATATACCACACCTTCTTTCTGGGTTGCCAGAAAAGGTGGGAAATCTACCTAGGGTGGGCAGTCTCCTGCTGGGCACCAGGTCCGCCCAGAGACACCCAGTTCCCCCTCCAGTCTCTGTCCTGAACTGATGCCCACTGTGAGGTCTTCAGTGGGTTCCAGGGACCCTCCTCAGTCTTCAGACTGCCAGGGGAGGAGGGCAGGTGGTGGTGGGGCTGGCCGATGATTCATTCTTCCTGGACCAAGTACTGCTCTGAGCACAAACGGTGAGACAGAAATTGACACGATACAGTGGGAGCCCTGGGGAAGGCAGCCGGCCCTGGGGAAGGCAGCCGGCCCCGGGAGAGCCGCCAAAGGTCTGAGAAAGATCCAGGCTGAGGGGAATTTAGGGCTTACTCCAACCTCTGATGAGGTTCTAGAAACAGCCTCTTCTCCCCAGCACTATAAACGCCACAAAGCAGTCCCTGGGCCACCCACCCCACAAGTCCTGGGCCAGCACACAGCAGGCACAGACAGTGCTACCGCAGTACAAGAAAGGGCTGAGGGCAGGGCCCACCACGGTGAAGAGCCCCTTTCCCAGAATGCCGGCCTCTCCGTGGTGAGTGGTTGTGGCCAGGCGGGCAGCTGGTCCAAGGGCAGGGACCACACTGCCTGGGAGCAACCCTGCTTTTCTGGGTCCTCACTGTCGAGACTGGGGACAAGTTACAGCCATCTGCCAGTTTCCCATCTGTGAAGGGGGATAAACCGGACATCTGAGGTCAGGGGAAGGGGCAATCCAGTACATTACATGAAGTGCTTGCAACACTGTGACCCTCGTAACAGTCCATCAATTTCCTGTCATCACATGAGCCGCCGACCCCACCGACCCACCTGTTCCATCTGCCATTGACCCCAGGAAACCCCCTTGGGGTCCTCAACCTCCCCTGGAGGGCGGTCAGATCTGCCAAGTAACAGTACAGAGCAGACAGTCTAAGAGCATCTCAGGCATACCATACTAAAATATTGCTCACTGCTTATCTGAAACCCAGCTTTAACTGGGCAGCCTGTACTTTATGCAGCAACCTGACTGCTGGACACATTGTCAGAATCCCCCTTCTCCCCTACAGGAAATTGTAAAGTTATTACAGTACTTTGGAGTATTTTCAAAACATCATCTCACTATTCACAGTAATGTGTTTATTCTTTTCCAAAGAATGTTCTTTGCACCAGAACTGTTTCTAAAACTGGTCTGATTAAAAAAGAAGCCTAGAATCCTGGACTCCCCAGACCAACCAGTCAGTATCCCCAGGATATAGCGTTGGGGGCGTGTTTTTGGCAAGCATCTCAGAAATCCTGAGACACAGGACAGGTAGGTCTGGGAAACACTGGGCTGAAGTGGATGGAAAGAGTATGGAAGAGTAAGAGCTCGTGAACCTCTGATGGCAAAGCAAACGATGATGCCTCCCTAGTGAAGCAGACCACAGCTGTTCGAGCCTCCCCAAGGCCATGACTGAGCACATTGGGATCCCTGAGGCCACTCAGCTGCCCTGGCTGTGACTCTCCAGGTCGGCCTCTATGAATCCCAGAGTTTCAGCGTTTCATCTTTCAAAATCGTCACAGTCCTTGACTTCCTCCCCCTCTTTTAAAGATTTTTTTTCTGGTGGGGACTGCTTTTAAAGTCTTTATTGAATTTGTTACAACATTGCTTCTGTTTTATGCTTTTTGATTTTGTAGCCTGGAGGCAAGTGGGATTTTAGTTCCTCAACCAGGGATTGAACCCACCCACCCACCGACCCCACCCCACCCCACCCCACCTGCCGCATTGGAAGGCGAAGTCTTAACCACTGGACCACCAGAGAAGTCCTCCACTCACTGTCAAGGGGCACCCAGGTTGTTCCTAATTCGTTATTACTGTGCCATCTTGTACCTGTCTTCTGGTGAATGTACTGAAGGGTGAAGACCTGATGCCCCACTAACACCACTTTGACACAATGAGTCTTTGGAACTGAAGGCACTTGAGAAATAACAAGTGTGGGAAAGTCTCTCTGACCCCTTTTGAGATAAAAACAAGTGAAAAAATTTTCCATGAGAAGGACAACCTCCCTATACCAGGAAGAAATATCCTTATCACCAGCAACCAGGAGTCCACACTGAAACAGACTATACAAGAGAGATTCCTAAATCACCCTTCACCCTAGAGAGCTCCCAGGTATTTCCTGATCCCTGTCTCACAACCCACCACTCCTAGAAGCTTAAATCCTTTCCTCTGTCTTTTTGCTTCACAAACTTACTGTTTTGTTAAGAGAGTATCAGTTTGGTTCAGTTCAGTCACTCAGTTGTGTCTGACTCTTTGCGACCCCATAGAATGCAGCATGCCATGATTCCCTGTCCATCATCAACTTCCAGAGCTTGCTCAAATTCATGCCCATTGAACTGGTGATGCTATCCAACCATCTCATCCTCTATTGTCCCCTTCTTCTCCCACCTTCAATCTTTCCCAGCATCAGGGTCTTTTCTAATGATTCAGTTCTTCATATAAGTGGCCAAAGTAATGGAGCTTCAGTCTCAGCATCAGTCTTTCCAATGAATACTCAGGACTGATTTCCTTTAGAATTGACTGGTTTAATCTCCTTACAGTCCAAGGGATTCTCAAGAGTCTCCAACACCACAGTTCAAAAGCAGTAATTCTTCAACACTCAGCTTTCTTTATGGTCCAACTTTCACATCCTTACATGACTACTGGAAAAGCCATAGCTTTGACTAGATAGACCTTTGTTGGCAAAGTAATGTTTCTGCTTTTTAATATGCTGTCTAGGTTTGTCATAGCTTTTTTTCCAAGGAGTAAGCATCTTGTAATTTCATTTAAGAGAGTATAGAGGGATAAAAGATGGCTCAGTCCTACCTGCTTTTATGGCTCTTATTTTTCCTTTTTTTTTTTTTAATTGTATTTATTTTTGGGCTTCGCTGGGTCTTCATTGTTCTCATTTTGGGTTCTCATTGTGGTGGCTTCTCTTGCTGCAGAGCACGGGCTCTTGGCTCATAGGTTTTAGTAGCTGTGGCGCATGGGCTTAGTTGCTCCAAGGCATGTGGGATCTTCCTGGACCAGGGATCAAACCTGGGTCAGCTGCACTGGCAGGCAAATTCTTAACCTTTGAACCATCAAGGAAATCCCTCTTACTTTTCTTATGAAGGCTTCCATGAACACATAAAAAAATTAAATAAAGCTGTAGGTTTTCATCCTGTTAATATGACCATGTCAGTTTAATTCTTGGGCCCAGTCACAGAACCTAAGAGGGTAGAGTACCTTCCTTGCAGAACCTGTGCCTTTACCGGTGGGATGCTGGGTCCCCAGGGTACGGTGCTCAGCTCTGACAGACAGTGTCAGAGACAACGTACAGGGTATGCTCCCAACAGCAAGGTTTGAAAGTCCCACTTTCTCCACATTTTTACCAAAGCTAGGTATTATCACTCTTTTTCATGGTGGTCCAGTGGCTAAGATTCCATGCTCCCATTGCAGCACACAGGGGTTCAATCCCTGGTCAGGGAACCAGATCCCGCATGCCCTAACTAACCTGGCACAGTCAAATAAGTAAAAATCAATATTTTTTTTAAAAAAAGAATAAAAGTAACCATTTTAAATGGAAATATACAGATTAGAACAAGGAAGGTTTGGGCAAGAGGTGAGAGTCACGTGGCTAAAACATGAGCATGAGTAGGGGGTGGGGCCTGATTGAAAGGGGTGTGGCCGAGTCTAGGTGGCCAGTTAGTAATGATGATGATGAGTGGTCACTGGGTGTTTCTACATGCTCCCTGTATTAATACATTGAGTTCTACAGAGAGAATCACTATTACTAGAGCCCTCACTGTATAGATAAGACACAGAGGTGCTGAAAACCTTCCCCAGGTCACCCAGCTTCAAAGAGAACTGCCACTGTCTACCTAGACTTGACCTACGACATTATTCTGTCCTGGAGCCAAATTCACACTGGGTCCATGTGCTCACAGCTGAGGGTTGGAGGAAGGGCTGTGGCTTGCTTCTTGCCCTGGGGTCAGATGGTTATTTTCAACTGTCTGGGAACCTTCAGAGTCATTGTCAAACTGTGAGCTTTGAAAACTGTGTAAAATGCACCTTTACATTCGTGGGCTCCTCTCAGATACCTGATCAGTTCAGTTCAGTTCAGTCGCTCAGTCGTGTCCGATTCTTTGCGACCCCATGAACTGCAGCACACCAGGCTTCCCTATCCATCACCAACTCCCGGAGTTCACTCAGACTCATGTCCATTGAGTCAGTGATGCCACCCAGCCATCTAATCCTCTGTCGTCCCCTTCTCCTCTTGCCCCCAATCCCTCCCAGCATCAGAGTCTTTTCCAATGAGTCAACTCTTCGCATGAGGTGGCCAAAGTACTGGAGTTTCAGCTTTAGCAGCATTCCTTCCAAAGAAATCCCAGGGCTGATCTCCTTCAGAATGGACTGGTTGGATCTCCTTGCAGTCCAAGGGACTCTCAAGACTCTTCTCCAACACCACAGTTCAAAAGCATCAATTCTTCGGTGCTCAGCTTTCTTCACAGTCCAACTCTCATATCCATACATGACCACAGGAAAAACCATAGCCTTGACTAGACGGACCTTTGTTGGCAAAGTAATGTCTCTGCTTTTTAATACGTTATCTAGGTTGGTCATAATTTTCCTTCCAAGGAGTAAGCGTCTTGGACCCCCCAAAACTAATGTTTCCACTGTTTCCCTATCTATTTCCCATGAAGTGATGGGACCAGATGCCATGATGATCTTCGTTTTCTGAATGTTGAGCTTTAAGCCAACTTTTTCACTCTTCACTTTCACTTTCATCAAGAGGCTTTTGAGTTCCTCTTCACTTTCTACCATAAGGGTGGTGTCATCTGCATATCTGAGGTTATTGATATTTCTCCTGGCAATCTTGATTCCAGCTTATGCTTCTTCCAGCCCAGAGTTTCTCATGATGTACTCTGCATATAAGTTAAATAAGCAGGGTGACAATATACAGCCTTGACATACACCTTTCCCTATTTGGAACCAATCTGTTGTTCCATGTCCAGTTCTAACTGTTGGTTCCTGACCTGCATATAGGTTTCTCAAGAGGCCGGTCAGGTGGTCTGGTATTCCCATCTCTTTCAGAATTTTCCACAATTTATTGTGATCCACACAGTCAAAGTCTTTTTCATAGTCAATAAAGCAGAAATAGATGTTTTTCTGGAACTCTCTTGCTTTTTCCATGATCCAGCAGATGTTGGCAATTTGATCTCTGGTTCCTCTGCCTTTTCTAAAACCAGCTTGAACATCTGAAAGTTCACGGTTCACGTATTGCTAAAGCCTGGCTTGGAGAATTTTGAGCATTTCTTTACTAGCGTGTGAGATGAGTGCAATTGTGTGGTAGTTTGAGCATTCTTTGGCATTGCCTTTCTTTGGGATTGGAATGAAAACTGACCTTTTCCAGTCCTGTGGCCACTGCTGAGTTTTCCAAATGTGCTGGCATATTGAGTGCAGCACTTTCACAGCATCATCTTTCAGGATTTGAAATAGCTCAACTGGAATTCCATCACCTCCAGTAGCTTTGTTCATGGTGATGCTTTCTAAGGCCCACTTGACTTCACATTCCAGGATGTCTGGCTCTAGGTGAGTGAGCACACCATCATGATTGTCTGGGTCGTGAAGATCTTTTTTGTACAGTTCTTCTGTGTATTCTTGCCACCTCTTCTTAATAGCTTCTGCTTCTGTTAAGTCCATACCATTTCTGTCCTTTATCAAGCCCATCTTTTCATGAAATATTCCCTTGGTATCTCTAATTTTCTTGAAGAGATCTCTAGTCTTTCCCATTCTGTTGTTTTCCTCTATTTCTTTGCATTGATCACTGAGGAGGGCTTTCTTATCTCTCCTTGCTATTCTTTGGAACTCTGCATTCAGATACTTATATCTTTCCTTTTCTCCTTTGCTTTTCACTTCTCTTCTTTTCACAGCTATTTGTAAGGCCTCCCCAGACAGCCATTTTGCTTTTTTGCATTTCTTTTCCATGGGGATGGTCTTGATCCCTGTCTCCTGTACAATGTCATTAACCTCATTCCATAGTTCATCAGGCGCTCTATCTATCAGATCTAGTCCCTTAAATCTATTTCTCACTTCCACTGTATAATGAACTCACAATGGATTAAAGATGTAAATGTAAGACCAGAAACTATAAAACTCCTAGAGGAAAACATAGGCAAAACACTCTCCGACATAAACCGCAGCAGGATCCTCTATGACCCACTTCCCAGAGTAATGGAAATAAAATCAAAAATAAACAAATGGGACCTAATTAAACCTAAAAGCTTTTGCACAATGAAGGAAACTGTAAGCAAGGTGAAAAGACAGCCTTCAGAATGGGAGAAGATAATAGCAAATGAAGCAACTGACAAAGAATTAATCTCAAAAATATACAAGAAACTCCTGCAGCTCAATTCCAGAAAAATAAATGGGCCAAAGGACTAAATAGACATTTCTCCAAAGAAGACATACAGATGGCTAACAAATACATGAAAAGAGGCTCAACATCACTTATTATCAGAGAAATGCAAATCAAAACCACAATGAGGTACCATCTCATGGTGGTCAGCATGGCTGCTATCCAAAAGTCTACAAACAATAAATGCTGGAGAGGGTGTGGAGAAAAGGGAACCCTCTTACACTGTTGGTGGGAATACACACTAGTACAGCCAGTATGGAAAACAGTGTGGAGATTCCTTAAAAACTTGGAAATAGAACTGCGATATGACCCAGCAATCCCACTGCTGGGCATACACACCAAGGAAACCAGAATTGATAGAGACACGTGTACCCCAATGTTCAGCACAGCACTGTTCATAATAGCTAGGACATGGAAGCAACCTAGATGTTCATCAGCAGATGAATGGATAAGAAAGCTGTGGTATATATACACAATGGAATATTACTCAGCCATTAAAAAGAATACATTTGAATCAGTTCTAATGAGGTGGGTGAAACTGGAGCCTATTATACAGAGTGAAGTAAGCCAGAAAGAAAAACACCAATACAGTATACTAATGCATATATATGGAATTTAGAAAAAAGGTAACAATAATCCTACATGCAAGACAGCAAAAGAGACACAGATGTATAGAACAGTCTTTTGGACTCTGTGGGAGAAGGCAAGGGTGGGATGATTTGAGAGAATAGCATTGAAATATGTATATTATCATATGTGAAACAGATCGCCAGTCCAGGTTCGATGCATGAAACAGGGTGCTCAGGGCTGGTGCACTGAGATGACCCTGAGAGATGGGATGGGATGGGGAGGGAGGTGGGAGGGGGGTTCAGGATGGGGAACACATGTACACCCATGGCTGATTCATGTCAATGTATGGCAAAAACCACCACAATATTGTAAAGTAATTAGCCTCCAATTAAAATAAATAAATTAAAAAAAAAAAAGAATACTGGAGTGGGTTGTCATGCCCTCCTCCAGGGATCTTCCCAGCCCAGGGATCGAACCCAGGTCTTCCACACTGCAGATGGATTCTTTACTGTCTGAGCCACCAAGGAAGCCCTGGTCAGGCAGAGAGGCAGGGTGATTTTAAGCAAGCCATTATGTATGATTATAATAACCAAAGCAACAAAAAGCAAGTTGAAGAAACAGTTTTCAACTAGGAGTCAGAATTGGCTTATTCTCCAAATCAGTAACTAATACACACAGAGTTCATCTCATTGAGATGGTGTGGAATGCTTAGATTTGGAAATTTCTCTCTGAAAAGTTTTAAACCAAGTAACCAGAAGTTTGCTCCAGCCAAATGACAGAGGTCACCTTTAGAACCACATCTCCTCAACGTGGTGGAGGGGAGTACAGTGTCAGCTTTAGTGTTTAAAGACAGGCCAATGTATGCATACAGTGTCTCAGGTATGTATGTATGTATGTAGATACACCTACACACATGTTGTGATAAATATGCCGCATATGTCTGTACATACATCAGTAATACGTACACAGAGTCGATGCTGTGATTTACAGATTCTGTATTTCTAAATTAGTTTGCAGCGCCAAATCATCACTCACTGACTGATGTGCACAGTTGTACACAGGCTCACATCGGAGAGAAACGTGTCACCCATCCATACATTCCCACTGAGCTCCAACCAGCCAAGCTCTGCTTTCTGCATCACATCACCCTGTCAGCAATGTCCTCTCCATGGCCTATTTAGTTTTCATGTGTTCTCCTCATTTCACGCTGTTGCAAATGGCCCCAGGAGTGACTTTGTCTGAGCTTCTACGGGCAGGAAGGCTGGAGTGTGCTGCAGGCAGGGTTGCACATATACACTGAGTCTCCTTCAGGCCTGAGTCACAAGAGTTCAGTGACAGTGAATCAATAACTTGTATTCAATATCGTGTCTACACTGAAGCACACAGAACAAGGTGCCATGCTGATCCGCTGATGGAAGTGCTAAGTCACAGGACCTACCCTTGTATTTCCCTGGTGGCAGAATCTGGGTACAGAACAGACTGGCCATGGAGGCAGCAAGACCAAGTGCGGGGGCACCTCTGCCTTTGCCTCTACTGGGTCAGCCCAGGACAGGCCCTTCACAGCTGTTGGCTGAGAGTGGAGAAGTGGAAGGCTCCAGGCTTGTTTCCTGATTATGCCCCTCCTGTGTGCCGGGTCCACATGGAGGTTCTGCTCTCGAGCTATGGGGCGGCCAGCCTGCCCTGCACCCACGAGCCGGTGGAGCCCCTTTGGCCAGTCTCCACGGTCTGGTTCAGGCTCCTTGGGAGCCGGAAGGAAAGAGGAGAAGGCGGAGTTGAGTGTCCACTGTGCACTCCAACCCCAGGGAGTCTGGTCACTCCTCAGGACTACCTGCCTCCTGCACAAAGTTTTCGGTGCAAATTCTCTAGGAGCTCACGTTCGGAGGAAGGCTCTGGACGCTCTCTCCTGGACTGAGTGAACATGTCTGGAGGTGCTTCTGTTGGGTCCAGGCCAGCAGCCAGGTCTGCCCCTCAGGGATCTGAAGGCTGGCTCTGGACAGCCTCCCCACTCACTCAAACATGGCTAACCCTCTGGTGACAGATTCTCAAGTGTGAATCTGATATCCTCAACATTTTCCACCCTGGGGGTCCTTTAAAAATTTTGTAATTTGAGCTGAGACAAAAAGAAGGAACTTACCTAGTTTTAAGAGCAATCAAAGATGCAGTCTTGCCATAAGAAACTTTTGGTCTGTACCTTCTGAGTGACAGGAAGTAAGGAACTGTTGCTAAGCAACACTGTACATCCCCCAAGTCCCTCATCCCCAGAGCTCCTGCTCAGTAGGGTCCCAGGGCACATCCCTGAGGGGCCTCTGCCCCTCCCTCTGGTCAGCCATCCTGTCTCTCTCTGCAGCGGGATTTGTTGGGTGCTTGCAAGTCCCCCTGCCAGGTACTGGGGGTGCCTGGGTTAAACCAGGAGAGTCCAGCCTGGTTTCAGAGGGAGACAGCCCCAACGAGTGATTATACAACAGTGTGGCAGTTGTTCTTGTAAGGAAATAAAAAACTGCTTTATCTAAACAGCTGACACCAGAGTTTTCCACTGGGAGGAAACCGACTTTATCCGGGAAAATGATTTGGTAAACTTCTGGGTCAGGACTTGGCACACAGGATATGGAGGCTGCAAACGCAGCCTGCGGGGTGGGAGGGAGTTACTGGAAAAGAGGAGAAGAGGAGGGAGGATGGGGAGCCCAGCTTCGAAAATCCTGGCTGAGGCCCAGCTCAAGAGGGATGCGGAGTTAACTGCTTGGCTTTTAAAGCACTTCCTGTGACCCACAAACCTTCAGTAAGCATTCTGCTGGTCCTGGTAGAATTCAGTTCACCATCACCGGGAAAGGCTGCTCGGAGTGGATGGGCCTCAACTCTTAGGGTGTCAGGACAGCGGTGGAGGGTGAGCCACAGCACAAAAGGGAAAGCAGACCACGGGGTGGAGACTGGACACCGGTACAGGATCGACCTTGAGACCACAGATTTCCTGCCACCAAATTCGGAGAAGTCCTGGGCCAAGCAGGGGTACAGCCTGAAAGCCAGGTGGCGGGACCTGAGACCCCATCCAGACGGTGGGGTGGGGGGCCCCTGTGACACCAGGCCATCCTGTAGCACAGGTGGGGCGGGTGAGGGACTGTGCCCTGGGGTCCCTCCCTCAAGAATTCCTGAAGGAGGGGCACAGTGCTGAAAACAGAGTGAGCAAAAGTCGCCTGCAAATAGGGGTGTCTGCCTTGGAAGACGGGGAGTGTGACATAAAGTGACAAATTAGTGAGGACCAGAGCGGAGGTGGGAAACCTCAGAGATGACACCCCAGCGTCTGAGAGATGGTGATCTCTTCCTCTCAGACCAGGTCTCACAGAGAAGATGATGGAGAGACAGACGCCAAGGAATCGCCCACAGGGTCCAAGTCAAGTCAGCAGAAGCCCAGATGGTGGCCTCAGCCTCAGGGAGGCATGGGGGTGTGGGGGGGATGGGGGGCCATGGGGGGCCATGGGGGATGAGCCCAGGGCTCCCAGGAGAACCAACCACCTGCCCGCAGACAGGAGGAGCACGCTGGGAAGGCAGAGTGAGCACACGCCCAAGTTGGTCATAGCTGGCTTGCTTCCTTGTTTCAGGAAGAAAAATGCTTTCTTTCCTTTCCACAAAAACATTCACGACCCCTCGTTCAGCTGGAATTTCCTGGGTCTGTCCTGTCACGTCAGCTCTCTGGCTTCTGCTCTGACAAAGGCAATTTCAGGCCTCAGATATTTCCTCCCGGCCATGCTGAAAAGGCAGAAACTGTGCCCAGTGAATCTAAGTGCCTGCACACGCCCGCCTGTAGCTCCCCTGCTTCTGAATGGGAACCACCGCCCACTTGTACTCGAAGTTACTCACTGAGTCGGGGCAGTGGGGAGAGCACAGGTGTGGAGGTGATGCTGAGAGAGGTGTCCTTCAAAGGGCACTGCCAGTGCTGAGGGAAAGCCTGGCCCCACGTGCACCCGAGGACCCAGGCCGTGCAGGTGGGAGGAGAAAGGCAGAGGGTGGGCTGGCGGGGGTGACCAGGGCGGGAAGGGTGACGGAGTGCATCTGGCCACGGTCCCTCCAGCCTGCCAGACCTCCTCCAGGGCACACGCAGCAGGACTGTGATGGCTGTTACACTGGAGGAACCCCCTCATTGGTAAATGTTTGTGGAAGAATAAGCAGATGCAGTCTTGCTCCTGTAGTCTCCCTGCCCCACCCAGATGCCTGTGTTCCCACGGGAACCAAACACTCCCAGGGATAGGAAGGGCACTGTCTGCAAGTGAGGGGAGCTCAGGGCCTCCACCCACCCTGGGACAGTTTACTACGCAGTCTTCAAACGGAGCCACCCTCCGTAGAGACAAGCAGGCAGGGCGGGGCTGGCACGGAAGGAGCCACGGGGTCCCGGGCTCAGGGAATTCCATGTCACTAGGCGCCAGCACGCAGCCCCCTGCGTTCAAGGGCAGCTGTCGCAAGAGGCACATGGACAAAGGCTCTGCTACTGTGTCTGCCAAGAGGCACATGGGCAACAGCTCAGCCACTGTGTCCTCCGAGTTGGCAGGTGGCAGACATTCTCTAGCATCAGAGGAAGTCAGCACCTGAGGGCGCTTAAAAACATCACTGGAAATGAAGTGCAGCCAAGCAAGAGGTGGATCAAAACAGAAAATTAAGGGAGGGAGGAGCCATGGTCAAAAGACTGGCAAAGAGGATGAATCTGTTCTACAGAGGAAACTGGTTTGAGAATAAAATGTAAAACTCAGCAGCATAGAGCTGGCAAACTCAGGAGGTTGGGAGAGAGAAGGAAGGAAATGTGAGAAGGTGATTTCCTTATTCAGATCAAGCATTACTAGATACTATCCAAAGTTAAAACACATTTTAAAATAACTGCTGGGACGTCCCTGGGGGTTCCAGTGGTAAAGGCTCCCCATTTCCACTGCAATGGGTGTGAGTTCAATCCCTGGTTGGGGAACTAAGATCCCACATGCCACAGGGTGCAGTCAAAATAAACAAACAAAATTAACTGCTGCTCACTAATGCTTATCATAAATCCTTTTCTTAATTTCAGCAGCTTTAGCTTAGAAACTAGTATTTTTTTTTATGGTGAGGAAATATTTATCTGAAATTCTGCATTCTCTCCATCTTACTTCAGGTTTTTTTTTTTCTGTTAAATTCAAGTACAGTGACACTCAGTATTTATCATTTAAAATAGGATGTTTTCGGGGACTATCCCCAGTGGTCTGGTGGCTAAGACTCCATACTCCCAATGCAGGGGGCCCGAGTTTGATCCCTGGTCAGGGGACTAGATTCCATATGCCACAACTAAGATCCAGCACAGAAAAATAAATTAATTAATTAATTTAAAAAATAGGATGTTTGTGCTTCAGATCAGATCAGATCAGTTGCTCAGTCGTGTCCGACTCTTTGCGACCCCATGAATCGCAGCACGCCAGGCCTCCCTGTCCATCACCAACTCCCAGAGTTCACTCAGACTCACGTCCATCCAGTCAGTGATGCCATCCAGCCATCTCGTCCTCTGTCGTCCCCTTCTCCTCTTGCCCCCAATCCCTCCCAGCATCAGAGTCTTTTCCAATGAGTCAACTCTTCACATGAGGTGGCCAAAGTACTGGAGCTTCAGCTTTAGCATCATTCCTTCCAAAGAAATCCCAGGGCTGATCTCCTTCAGAATGGACTGGTTGGATCTCCTTGCAGTCCAAGGGACTCTCAAGAGTCTTCTCCAACACCACAGTTCAAAACCATCAATTCTTCGGCGCTCAGCCTTCTTCACAGTCCAACTCTCACATCCATACATGATCACAGGAAAAACCATAGCCTTGACTAGACGGACCTTTGTTGGCAAAGTAATGTCTCTGCTTTTGAATATGCTATCTAGGTTGGTCATAACTTTACTTCCAAGGAGCAAGCGTCTTTTAATTTCATGGCTGCAGTCACCATCTGTAGTGATTTTGGAGCCCAGAAAAATAAAGTCTGACACTGTTTCCACTGTTTCCCCATCTATTTCCCATGAAGTGATGGGACTGGATGCCATGATCTTCATTTTCTGAATGTTGAGCTTTAAGCCAACTTTTTCACTCTCCACTTTCACCTTCATCAAGAGGCTTTTCAGTTCCTCTTCACTTTCTACCATAAGGGTGGTGTCATCTGCATATCTGAGGTTATTGATATTTCTCCCCGCAATCTTGATTCCGGCTTGTGCTTCTTGCAGCCCAGCGTTTCTCATGATGTACTCTGCATAGAAGTTAAATAAACAGGGTGACAATATACAGCCTTGACGTACTCCTTTTCCTATTTGGAACCAGTCTGTTGTTCCATGTCCAGTTCTAACTGTTGCTTCCTGACCTGCATACAAATTTCTCAAGAGGCAGATCAGGTGGTCTGGTATTCCCATCTCTTTCAGAATTTTCCAGTTTATTGTGATCCACACAGTCAAAGGCTTTGGCATAGTCAATAAAGCAGAAATAGATGTTTTTCTGGAACTCTCTTGCTTTTTCCATGATCCAGTGGATGTTGGCAATTTGATCTCTGGTTCCTCTGCCTTTTCTAAAACCAGCT
Organism: Bubalus kerabau; assembly: GCF_029407905.1. Lineage (NCBI taxonomy): Eukaryota > Metazoa > Chordata > Mammalia > Artiodactyla > Bovidae > Bubalus > Bubalus kerabau. The sequence continues at coordinate 47,043,457 of NC_073634.1, forward strand.
TGTGCTTACTGAGATGTAAAGGCTGACACAATAAAAAGCTGTCACGGGCAGCCCTGAAAGAGTCAAAGGTGTTTCCCACAGGGTGAGAGGAGGTCTCGGCAACATAACCTGACACATTAATGAGAAACAGGAAGACAGCCCAGCAGGAAAACCAGGCAGAAGACCCAGTCAGGCACTTCACCAACAGACACCCTGGACAGGCAATGACCTCATGGACAGGTGTTCACCTCCTTAGTCTCCAGCAAAACACAAATTAAAACCACATGAGCTACAACTTTTCTCCCAGAATAGCAAAAGTGCCTTATCATACTGTTGCTGGGGTTCTCTCGGTAAGAATGCCGGTGCTGTGCTTAGTTAGCTGTCTGTCGTGTCTGACTCTTTGTGACCCCATGGATGGTAACCCATAAGTTTCCTCTGTCCATGGGATTTTCCAGGCAAGAATACTGGAGTAGGTTGCCTTATCCTTCTCCAGGGGATCTTCCCAACCCTGGGATTCCCAACCCATGTCTCCTGTGTCTCCTGCATTGCAGGTGGATTCTTTACCCACTGAGCCATCAGGGAAGTTCATTCCAATTCCAAAGAAGGGCAATGCCAGAGAATGGTCCAGCTGCCATACAACTGCACTCATTTCACAAGCTAGCAAGGTAATGCTCAAAATCCTTCAAGGTAGACTTAAGCAATACGTGAACTGAGAACTTTCAGATGTACAAGCTGGGTTTACAAAAGGCAGAGGAACCAGAGATCAAAGTACCAACATTCGTTGGATCATAGAGAAAGCAAGGGAATTCCAGGAAAACATCTATTTCTGTTTCACTGACTACATTAAAGCCTTTGACTGTGTGGATCACAGCAAAATGTGGAAAATTCTTCAAGAGATGGGACTACCGGGCTACTTTACCTGCCTCCTGAGAAACCTGTATGCAGGTCAAGAAGCAACTGTTAAAACTGGACATGGAACAATGGTCTGGCTCCAAATTGGGAAAGGAGTATGACAAAGGCTGTATACTGTCACCCTGTATATTTCACTTAAATGCAGAGTACATCATGAAAAATGCTGGGCTGGATGAAGCACAGGCTGGAATCAAGATTGCCAGGAGAAATATCAATAACCTCAGATATGCAGATGACACCACCCTTATGGCAGAAAGCTATAGAGGAACTAAAGAGCCTCTTGATGAAGGTGAAAGAGAAGAGTAAAAAAGCTGGCTTAAAACTCAACATTCAAAAATGAAGACCGTGGCATCTGGTCCCATCACTTCATGGCACATAGAAGGGGGAAAAGTGGGAAGATTTTATTTTCTTAGGCTCCAAAATCACTGTAGACAGTGACTGTGGCCATGAAATTAAATAACACTTGCTCCCTGGTAGGAAAGCTATGACAAACCTAGACAGTACTAAAAAGCAAAGACATCACTTTGCCAACTCTTGAGAGTCCCTTGGACAGCAAAGAGACCAATCCAGTCAATCCTAAAGGAAAGCAACCCTGAATATTCATTGGAAGGACTGATGCTGAAACTCCAATACTTTGGTCAACGGATGCAAAGAGCTGGCTCATTGGAAAAGACCCTGATGCTGGGAAAGACTGAGGGCAGGAGGAGCAGGGACAACAGAGAGTGAGATGATTGGATGGCATCACCAACTGAATGGACATGATTTTGAGCAAACTCTGGGAGATGGTGAAGGACATAGGGACCTGGCATGCTGCAGTCCATGGGGCCACAAAGAGCTGGACATGACTGAGTGACTGAACAACAACAAGAAAGCTAAAATGCAGAAAGACATTGGATCCTATTGAGCAGACCAGGCCGGGGGTCCTGGGACCGTCGTGTACTGTCTGCAAAGGTAAACTAATGCCGCTGCCTCGGAAAACTGGCCTTTTCTGACCAAAGCAGAGTGCAGGTGCTACATGACCCGACAAGTCTATTCCTGGGAATATCTAACAGACGTGTATACACGGGCTAAAATGTGCACAGGAACACCTAGAGCAGCATTACTCACAGCAGTCCTGAACTGAAATAGCCACATGTCCACTGACCGTTCACAGAAGTCAACGGCGCACTAGACAACAATGAAAACCAGCAACAGAGACACAGAGCAATGGTGGTGAGACGCACAAACATCATTTTGAGCCAAAGAAGTCAGACACAAAGTAATACCGAATTCATTTTCTTTTGGCCTGCACCCCGAGGCATATGGGATCTTATGGGATCAAACCCGCAACCCCTCCCCTGTTAAGGGAAGAATCTTAACCACTGGCCCTCCAGAGACGTCCCGATGATTCCTTTTATAAAAAGTTTAAAAGGCAAAACTAAGTTATGGTGACAGAAGTCAGGACAGTGGTCCTCTGGGGGGAGGGAGGAAGAAAGGGTGATGAGGGGGCCTTCTACAGAGGAGCAGGAGTGGGATTCTGGGCACTGATCTATTTCTTAACCTAAGTGGAGTTTACATAGATGTATTCTTATTGTTGCATTTACAGCTTTGAAATTTTCCCCTTTTCTGTATGTATGGCATACTTACAAAGTTTTAAAATAAAATTTAGAATTATAAGTAGGATTGTTGTATCTCACTTGGGGATAATTAATTTTATCTACATTAAAGTATTCACTGAGAAATTTCTGTGAGACTATTCACTAAACATTCACAGAGGTGCTTTCTGGGAGGGAATTTAGGTGATTCTAAATTTTGCACTATTGCTTGAATTTCTAAATGCATGCATCATTTCTGTAGAAATTGAATGATGGAATTGTGCGGCAAGCAGAGACCTTGCCCAGCAGGAAGGATGATTCAGAAAAGGAACAGACTTAATGAGGCTTGCCCAGCAAGTACCAGGACGGGACAGCCTGCTCTCCAAGCAGAATAGAACACAGGCTTTTCCACCTCATGCTCTTCCCAGCTCTCAGCCAATGCATCTGGGTCCACGACTGCAAGCAGGCTGGCCACTGCCTGGTGACCCTGGGCAGGTACCTCAATGTCACAGGAGCCTTTTCCCCACCAGCCAACTGGAAGCGGTTCCTGGATGAGCCCAGTCTCTCTGCCGCCACGTGGACTCATCAGCATCGTCACTGCTGCTCCCGCCACTCTGGGTGTTCTGTCAACCATCCTAACTCCTGTCTCAAGTGTTCTCAGCCTTTCCTTGTGGCTCGTTTCATGTTTGTTGATGTAGTTACGAAATTTCTGCAGACAGTCTAAGCCATAATTCCATTTTTCTTTCACCCAAGGGAGACATGAGTTTCAGTGCTGCTGTTAGCAATGTATTTGGTTGGCAGGCTAGTCTAAATAACCTTTCAGCATTTAACAGCAAGGCACTTTGTATGTGTGCTCAATATTGGGTCTAAACTGGATCAGAACTTCACCAGCAAAGGAACATCTGGGATGTCTTTATCGTGTTGATTTGTCCCCAACACCCAGGAAAAAAACTGGTGCATAGCAGATTCTGAGTGAATGAATGAAATACCACCTTTGCCTTCAATTTTTTGCGCTAGTGGAGGAGATAATCATGCACCTAAGACACAAGGTTAGGGATCTGTGCAAATTGCTGTGAGATCCCAGAAAAGGGGAAAAACTAGGTCTTTGGGGACATCAACGGGATCCCCAGACTGATTCTCTGCTGTCTTCACTCAGGCATCCTGGCCCCTCTGTCCTCCCCACCTTGTCTGGAGCTCTGCTGACTCCTTTTCTAACTCTGAGCCCTGGTCGTGCACTCTGTCTGCCACACCAAGTCACCCTGGCACACAGTGCCTGCTGCCAGGACTGCACACACACCATGCCAGGCCACCTTCGTCCCTCTCCCGGGCCCGCTTCATCCATCCAGCCACTGGTGAGCCTCTGAGCACACTCGAAGTTGCCCAAGGATAAATAAGAGCATCTCTGTCAGAAGACAGTACTCCAATCCTCATCAACATTCACTTCTGAAAGGTAGCCAAGGCAACTGGGTTAGTGTTACCTGCGAGTCTTTGATTTTATCTAGTTTCCTTCTTGGGATATCACGGGTGTCATGGGTCAGTCTTTGAACGGCTTTAATATGATACTTTCACTGTGACTCAATGTTGTTCTAAAAGAATCTCAGCACCAGATATCATGGTACCTATTTAAATAAGGAGAGGACATTGTGATTCTGATTCACATTTGTTAGATGTGAAATCATTTTATTCAGGAAACAAGTGACAATCAGTTTATGTAACATGAATTCCGATTTGTGCAAATTTCAAAGTCAGGAACTTGGTAAGACTTCCACGTCAAGTGACGGATGACAAACAGCTAATCGAGCCTTTGGAGACCTCAGTCACCTTGGACTCCCTTCTGAGAGTGGATCCACCCTCGCCCTTAATAAAATGTCATTCCTAGTTTCTAAGAGTAACACACACTAGACATGAAGTTAAAACCAACTTAAACATTTACTTCAAGTTGGACGTCACTTCGCGCACGTATATGATGTTCTTTCTATGGAAATGCTGAGAAAGGACGTGGGTGTGAAAGAGAGTTCTGCTTAAACAAACAGCTGTCAGGCATCTGACATGCAGGGGTGCCTGCCTGGCCCCACAGAACTGGTTGTTAACCGTCACCAGGTGGGTAAAGTCCAGCTTTGGGCTGTTGAAGCCCACAAGAAAGCGGAGGGTGTTTCGAATTTAGCTGAAATGACTTCATCTCTTAAATCATATCATGGATTTTCTTAGCTCCAATGTTGAAACAACTGGACGGAAGATCAACCTCAGGTTTGTGAATTTTTGCCGTCTGTCCTTTCCTTTCTCCATCATGAATCTTGGTTCCTCCTATGACTCTACTTTGCTACATTCTTTCCATTTTCTTAACAAAATCATAGACCACATTTTCTCTCTTTCCAGCACCTTCAGGCCTTATTCTTCATTCACTAAAAACTGAGCTGAAGAAAACTCAGAAGATTCACATGACATTAATTAATGCAAGAGGGCAAATTAACTGTATAATTGCTAACTAACTAATCACTTGAGATATACTTCAAAAAGGATTATGTACATCAGGTACCTGAACAAATGAAGCTGGGCTTCCTTTGGCATTTTAGTGTTAAGAAAAGGAGCCGAAAATTAAAGGAAAGAAAGTAGTCCTCACGGACAGTGGGCAAAAGGCAGGTGGAAGACATGTGTGGGGAGGACAACAGGGTTCTGCTCCATTTCAGGCACTCAAGCCGATGTCATGGACTGAGTACTGTCTGGGCCACAAGCCACATGGCAGTACATGCACAGCCGGACTCCATCATCACGTGACAATGACTTACTTTGATGCAAGAGAGTCCATTGGTCAGAGGCAGGTTTTGCAGGATATTGTGATGATAAGTAGAACATTCTTTGTGTCCAAGAATAGGGGCTAGGGACTTCCCTGGTGGTCCAGTGGCTAAGACACACAAACCAGTGCCCTGCTAGAACATCCAGAACCTAGATTGTTCCAGGAAGCTTTAGGATCACTTGCCCTAAGAAAGCGATACAAGTGTTTCGCAACAAATGGTTGCATCCTAGAACTCTCATGTCATCACACAAGTGTGACACTGTGAGGGCGGGGTCATGGCCCCTGTGTGCTGTCATGGCTCCCCAAGTTCATCTCTGCCCAAGTAGTTACTTCTCTTAAACACACAAGGCAAGGAGGAATATTAGTGAAGAAAATATGTGATCTGGAATTCAGCTCCTAGAAAATGGAATATAAAAAATTTGGAATTTTAAAAGAGATAAGGAGTTAACCAGATGTTTTACCAAAAAAAAAAATTCTTTATTTTAGGTAAATACAAAATTCACAATACTTTTAAATACTGAGCCCCTGTGACACATTTCAAGCACCATTTTCAGGATGATTAGAACTCTTCTGCTAATGAAAGGAGAAGGTTAAAATACTCAAGATTTCAAAGCCATCCCTGAGTTTTCTGTTCCTAGCTAAAAAGAAGCATCAGGACTTCCCTGGCGGTTCAGTGGCTAAGACTCCACACTCCTAATGCAAAGGGCCGATGTTCGATCCCAGATCAGGGAACTAGATCCCACATGCTGCAACTAAGACCCAGTGACCTAGCACAGGCAAATAAATACATAAAAAGAAGCTTGTTGCCCCTCCACCACCTTTATCCTGGACAAACAACATGGCTTGCAGATCTTAGTTCCCTGACCAGGGTCCAGTCTGGATCCAAGGCAGTGAAAGCACCGAACCCTAATCACTGGGCCATCAGGGAATTCCCACCCACTCCCCTTTTTGGAATGTTTAGGTAGTCAGGTGTTTATTTTCTAGTTCTCAATAAAAACTGTCATGTTTTCATTTTTGGTAAGCACTGTGTCTTACCTTCTTGCTTTTTTGTTTAGTATTTATTTGGCTGCACCGGCACTCCAAATCTTCGACCTTCATTACAGCATGAGAACTTTTAGTTGTGGCGTGTGGAATCTAGTTTCCTCGCAGGGATCGAACCTGGGACCCCTGCATTGGGAGCACAGAGTCTTAGCCACTGGGCCACCCTTACCTTCCTGCTTATGGGGTGAAGGTAGCAGTTAATAAGCACGGTTCTAAGTGAAGCAGCAGAAGCCAATTTACTCTAAATAGTGTAGAGGTAGGTCCAGGCCAAGGTGGCCTGGCCTGGTTACTCCCCTCTTAGGTCACCTGGCCACTGGTTAGGAGTTAGGGTGTCTATCCCACCACTCACCTGCTGAGTCGGAATCTGTATTCAACAAGGGTCCTAGTGGAGAAGCACTGCATTGTGGTTGGTGCAGGAGTTCCTACAAAAGCTGCAAAACACAATGGTTGTGCTAAGTGCTCAGACTAGAGGTTTGAATACGCTGGCTCTCCCAGCAGGTCCTGCAGGGACCCCCACACACCTGGGGCTATTCCAAGCCTGGAGTCTCCTCTCTCCCCAAACGCTGCCAGCGTAAGGAGCACCCATGACCTCAGAAATTCAAAGTGACACCCGCTGTCCTAGTTGACTCACCAAATTTTCATCAGAGATTTTTCTGATTCTCAGTTCAGTTCAGATCAGATCAATTGCTCAGGCATGTCAGGTTCTTTGCGACCCCATGGACTTCAGCACACCAGGCCTCCCTGTCCATCACCAACTCCAAGAGCTTGCTCAAATTCATGTCCATTGAGTTGGTGATGCCATCCAACCATCTCATCCTCTATCGTCCACTTCTTCCCCTGCCTTCAATATTTCCCAGCATCAGAGTCTTTCCCAATGAGTCAATTCTTCCCATAAGGTGGCCAAAGTATTGGAGTTTCAGCTTCAGCATCAGTCCTTCCAATGAATATTCAGAATTGATCTCCTTTAGGATGGACTGGTTGGATCTTCTTGCAGTCCAAGGGACTCTCAAGAGTCTTTTTCAACACCACAGTTCAAAAGCATCAATTCTTTGGTGCTCAGCTTTATAATCCAACTCTCACATCCATATATGACTACTGGAAAAACCATAGCTTTGACTAAACAGAACTGTGTTGGCAAAATAATGTTTCTGCTTTTTGATATGCTGTCTAGTTTGTCATAGCTTTTCTTCTAAGGAGCAAGTGTCTTTTAATTTCATGCCTGTAGTCACCACTTGCAATGATTTTGGAGCCCAAGAAAATAAAGTCTGTCGTTTCCATTGCTTCCCCATCTTATTTTCCATGAAGTGATGGGACTGGATGCCATGATCTTAGTTTTTTGAATGTTGAGTTTTAAGCCAGCTTTTTCACTCTCTTCTTTCACTTTCTTCAAGAGGGGCTTTAGTTCCTCTTTGCTTTCTGCCATATGGGTGGTGCTGTCTGCATATCTGAAGTTATTGATATTTCTTTCTTGATTCTAGCTTGTGCTTCATCCAGCCCCTCATTTCACATGATGCACTTTGCATGTAAGTTAACTAAGCAGGGTACAATATACAGCCTTGATGTACTCCTCTCCGGATTTGGAACCAGTGTGGAACCAGTGCGATTTGTTTCATGTGCGGTTCTAACTGTTGCTTCTTGACCTGCACACAGATTTCTCAGGAGGCAGGTCAGCTGCTCTGGTATTCCCATCTCTTTAAGAATTTTCCACAGTTTATTGTGATCCACACAATAAAAGGCTTTGGCATAGTCAATAAAGCAGAAGTAGATGCTTTTCTGGAACTCTCTTGCTTTTTTGATGATCCAACACATGTTGGCAATTTGATCTCTGGTTCCTCTGCCTTTTCTAAAACCAGCTTGAACATCTGAAAGTTCTTGGTTCATGTACTATTGAAGCCTATCTTGGACAATTTTGAGCATGACTTTACTAGCATGTGAGATGAGTGTAATTGTGCAGTAGTTTGAACATTCTTTGGCATTGCCTTTCTTTAGGATTGAAAATTGACCTTTTCCAGTCTTGTGGCCAATGCTGAGTTTTCCAAATTTGCTGGCATATTGCGTGCAGCACTTTCACAGCATCATCTTTCAGGATTTGAAATAGCTCAACTGGAATTCTATTACCTCCACTAGCTTTGTTCGTAGTGATGCTTCCTAAGGCCCACTTGACTTCGCATTCCAGAATGTCTGGCTCTAGGTGAGTGATCACACCATCATGGTTATCTGGGTCATGAAGATCATTTTTGTACATTTCTTCTGTGTATTCTTTTTTTTTTTTTTTTTTTGGTTAATTGGGATTGCATTTATTTATTTTTTTGTTGTTGTTGCATTTTTATTTTATTTTATTTTTAAACCTGAAACACTGTATTAGTTTTGCCAAACATCAAAACGAATCCGCCACAGGTATACATGTGCTCCCCATCCTGAACCCTTCTCCCTCCTCCCTCCCCACACCACCCCTCTGGGTCGTCCCAGTGCACCAGCCCCAAGCATCCAGTATCATGCATTGAACCTGGACTGGCAACTCGTTTCATACATGATATTACACATGTTTCAATGCCATTCTCCCAAATCTTCCCACCCTCTCCCTCTTCTGTGTATTCTTGCCACCTTTTCTTAATATCTTCTCTTAGGTCCATATCATTTCTGTCCTTTATTGTGCCCATCTTTGCATGGAATGTTCCCTTGGTATCTCTAATTTTCTTGAAAAGATCTCTAGTCTTTCCCATTATATAGTTTTCCTCTATGTCTTTGCATTGATAATTTAGGAAGACTTTCTTATCTCTCCCTGCTATTCTTTGGAACTCTGCATTCAGATGGATATATCTTTCCTTATTTCCTTTGCCTTTCACTTCTCTTCTTTTCTAAGCTATTTGTAAGGCCTCTTCAGACAACCATTTTGCCTTTTTCCATTTCTTTTTCTTGGGGATGGTCTTGATCACTGCCTCCTGTACAATGTCAGGAACCTCTGTCCATAGTTCTTCAGGAACTTTGTCTATCATATCTAATCCCTTTAATCTGTCACTTCCACTGTATAATGGTAAGGGATTTGATTTAGATCATACCTGAATGGTCTAGTGGTTTTCCCTACTTTCTTCAATTTCAGTCTGAATTTTGCATAAAGGAGTTCATGATCTGAGCCACAGTCAGCCCCCGGTCTTGTTTTTGCTGACTGTATAGTGTTTCTCCATTTTGGCTGCAAAGAATATTATCAATCTGATTTTGGTGTTGATCTTCTGGTGATGTCCATGTGTATAGTCATCTCTTGTGTTGTTGAAAGAGGGTGTTTGCATTGACCAGTGTGTTCTCTTGGCAAAACTGTTAGCCTTTGCCCTGCTTCATTTTGTACTTCAGGGCCAAACTTGCTGATATTCCACGTATCTCTTGACTTCTTACCTTTGCATCCAGTCCCCTATGATGAAAAGTACATCTCTTTTTGGTGTTAGTTCTAGAAGGTCTTGTAGGTCAACAGAAATCCACTTATAGCAGTTGAAGGGGGGAAAAGGACTTAATCATAAGGACAGGCGTGTAGATCATGAAACCCAAGGCAGCCTCCTGGGGGAATTCCCAGGACCTGGAGAATGATTCCAAGTCCAGCCCCATGGCCACGTGGCCTCTGGTTGCTGTTTCCATCTGCACGTTGCATGCGTCTGTCTTTTCACACTGTTTACATGACCAGCCCAGAGGTCCCCTTATGCCAGCAATACACCACCACCATCCTTACCTAGAAGGTCTCCTCTCAGATATAAACTTGGGGGGACCTGCATTTAATAAGGCACAGTCCCATTTACACAGAGAAAAACATCTCTGGTTGACAGGGTGATTTCAAGCATCACCCACAGACCTTGGGTGGGTGCCCGCTCAGCCACCTCACAGACTACCTGCTGCGCTAGGAGAGGGTGTGGGTAGACTGCACAGAACCTCACTGCCGGCAGTTTCACTGGCATTTAGAGTCCCACAGGCTTGTGAATGCAGCATTGTCCTTCCAGGCCACACAGTCAGAAAGCAAACAAATGCTGCTCAGTCAGCCCTGCATTGCTCTCCCTGGGGGTGGGGACCAGCCACAGCCAAGAATCAGGGAAAAGTCGACAGTTTGATGAGAGCGATTTCTGTTGATTTCCTCTTCTGTTTGTTTTAAGTGACAGGCTTGGGGTTTGGCAACACACAGTGTCCTGTGATCTGGAATCAAATATTGACAAGCAGCCGGGGAGCAGGCAGGAACAAGGTGCAGGTTTGGATGACAGTGTCGCTTCTTTGGAAAGTGGAGCGCTAGCTGCAGGCCGACATCCCCCGCAGGCTGCATCCAGGCAGCATGGCCGCAACTTCCCAGCCACAGAGCTCTGGTGCCCGTGGGATAGAGGATGCCAGACAGTGCACAGCTCCCACAGTTTGAGTGTGGTTACTGCAAAAGACTGATTTCTTTTTTTGCCTCAGATTTCTCAGTAGTCATCTTAGAGATTCTGGAAAATTCTACCTCTAACACAAACTACTTTTCTTTAACCACAGCCTTTCTCCTAGTCAACTTATTCTATCCCCTAGTTTTAATGCCATCTATTGACTGATGGCTCCTAAATGTGCATCTCCTCTGAGCTCAGGGCCAACCTGAGCTCACAACCTGGAACCTGAGAGTTATGCTTTATTTGGCAGAAATTTTTAGGACTGAAGTTTGGGAAGCAGCATCTCAAGTAACTCCGAGAGAACTGCTCCAAGGAGGCTAGGTGGGGAAGCCAGGTTATACAGAGGTTTGCAACAAAGGGCAGATAGTCAAACATCAAAACTATTTTTGTGAATTAAAGAAAACCAGATATCTCAAGTTATTTAGCCTTTTTCTACATATGGGAAGATGTAAGAATCTGGACTCTCTGAAATGGTTCCTTTCGTATGGATCTCAGTTATTTGGGGCCAGTACCCTGAATTCCTCAGGGCTCACCAAAGGGAGTGGATGCAGTCTGAGTGCTGCCAGATGGAGCAGACATTCTTCTCCTTCCTGGGTGCCCTTAGAGCTCAGGAATTCACATGCGGAGGGCCAGAATCACTGATAGTTGTCAGCCTTGTTTACTGATCTGGCAGAAAATACTCCATTTCTCAAAGTTCCACCTGGGACCTAGATTTCTAATTCCATCTCAGGCTCAGTGTGGCCACAAGTGAACTTCAGAGCTCTGCCTGTCTCTTCCATCTCCCAGTTGTCTCTAATGAGTTCATGGCCTCCTTCCAGCCACCACAGGCAAAAATGGAAGAATCATAACCAGTTCCTCCTGTCGACTGAGAGAAATGCACAGCCGGAAAGTTGAGTTTGTTCGGCAGACTTTGGAGGACTTAAGCCCAGGATGCAGGCTCTCAAACAGCTCTGAGGGTGTGCTCTGTTACAGTCAAGAAGGGGAGCCAGAATATCCAGGAGTTTTTGCAACAAAAACCAGGCAGTCAGAACACTGAAAAATTACTGTTAATGAATCTAGTGCTCTGGTATGTATGGGAAGATGCAAGAGTCTGGGTTCACTAAAATCATTCCTCTGATGGGCACCTCAGCTGTCTGGGGCTAACATCCTTCTCTTCTCCATCCTGAGTTCCCTTGGGCTGCACAGTCAGGGCGGCCCCGTGGCTGCTGGGTTGACAGCCACAGCATCCCTTGTTTACTGCTGTGGGAGGCGGCATTCTTTGTCCTCATGCTCTTTGCTAATACCGCTGGAAAATAGCTCTCTACTCCCCACAAATATACCCCGAATTTATCAGTTCTCACCATCTTGCTGACAGAAACCAGAGTTCTAGTCACCTTTGTCTCCACCTAGACTATATCATGAAAGCTTCCCTCCTCTCTCTCTCGCTTTTTAATTTTTGTTGTTTTTATGCTTCAAAAACTTTTTATTATAGAAAGTTTTAGACACTAAAGCAGAGAGATTGATATAATAAACCTCATTATATTTATCAACTACCTTCAAGAAACCCCACATTTTACACGTTATTTTTCTCTTTTCCCCCCACAAATGGGTACTTTGCTTTGTTTCAGAATATTTTAAAGCAATTCCCTTATATCATGCTGTCTTTTTTTCCTGTAAATACTGTAGTATGCTTCTGTAACTGATAAGGAATTTTTAAGGAACACATCCATTATACTATTATCATATGTCAAAAATTAACATTTTTCTCACATTGTTCATATCGTCTTGAAAACCTGTTTTTATAATTGCTCTGGTGGAATCAGGATGCAAACAAACTTCATGCTGTATATTTGGTTAATCTGTCCCTTAAGTCTCTTTTGTAACCACCCTTCCCTTCCCTTTTTAGGCTCTAGAAGGAAACAGACTGGACTTCGAAGCTGTCACCTCCCAAGAGCACAGAAGAGCTTATGCACAACTGATCTAAAATCAAACTACATGGGATCTCCCTGTGGCCCAGTGGCTAAGGCTCCACGCTCCCAATGCAGGAGCCCGGGCTCCACCCTTGGTGGAGGATTTAGATCCCACATGCCTGAACTAAAGATTCCACATGCCACAACTAAAACCTGGTGCAGCCAAATAAATATTTTAAAAAACAATAATAGTAAAATAAAATAAAACTACAGCCTATGATTTGCATTCCCTGTGCAGAGGGACAGCTGATTTGTGGAACATCGGGGCTCATATACTTTTCCCTTTTGTGACATTTTCCGAAATGAACCTTAACAACACAAAAACCACCCAGAGCCAACCATTTCCCACAAGCTGACGTCTTAGTTCTTGAGATCCACCATCTTTTGTCAACAGTTCCCATCTCCTAAGGGTATGGCAACCCACTCCAATATTCTTGCCTGGAGAATCCCATGGACAGAGGGGCCTGGCGGACCACAGTCCATGGGGTCGCAAAGAGATGGACACAATTGAGGCAACTTAGCATGCATCTTATCTTCTACTTCTGGGTAGACAACAGTTTTTGCTTATTTTGTCTCCCAAATGAGACTCACCCTGCTATCCTGTTGCTGGGACCAGCTTTTATGTCACCCTCCAGGCACAGGATTCCTGCTCTATACACAGACTGGCTTCAGCACCAATGCTGTCAGTTACCTTTCTGTGTGCCTAAGACTGTCCTCCTTACCTGGGTTCTAAGTCCCTGAGACCAAAAGTCTCATTTTATATTTACTGATACACAGAAGACTTGGCACTATGATCCACAGCACATGATTGATAAATGTGGTTAAATGGCTGTAATTCCTCAATTGGATGCTAAAGGTAGAGCTTTGAAAGAGAAAAGATGATAATTACCTGAGAACAGAGTTAGAAGAAGTAAGGAAAGAAGTTGAGACAGTCTTCCCAGAAGAAAGGAAACTACCTGAGGCCAGCCTCTGGGACACCTAACGTAGGAATACGCGCCTTACCGCTACTGAGTCCAAGCATGCTCCGCTCGCTGCATGGCTGGCCAAAGAATCCAAGAGACAAGGTGTGGAGGCAAGGAAAATGACTGTATTTGGAAAGCCAGCTGACTGAGAAGACAGCAGGCTAGTGTCTCAAAATACCCATTTTTGTCAGGGTCTGGATGCCAAGCTTTTTTGTAGAGTCAGAGAGAGAGAAGCAATGAGGAACTAAAGTCAAAAGGCAGAATAGAGGGAGAGGCAGTGGGGACATAAAGTGAAAGGGTCTTCAGTCTCGCAAAAACATCTCCAAAGGAACAGCCAGCCTTTGGAAGGTTTGTGTTAATCTCTTCTAGTCACAGGTGGGCAGGGAAAAATCTATCTCTCCATGAGCTGAACAAAGGTACTTTAGGTTACAGTTAAGCAGAGGGGCAGGGTCCTCTGAGGCAAGCCATTAAGTATAATAACAGAAGCAACCAAAAGCAAGTCAAAGTAACAGTTTCCAACATGGAGTCAGAATCAGCTTCCTCCCTGCAACATTATGACCTAACCAGTAACATTAGCAGATTGCCCCTGGAATCCAAGTGAAGTGTTATTCAATGCACATGCAAGGGGCTTTTATTTCTTGCTTCACCCCTGCTTGCCCCCAAATGTTCAGCTGCCAAGAAATAGCTGAAATACAGCCAGAAAATCTGGCTGAAATACCCTGAATCACTCATTAAGTGGCCACTGAAAAGAAGTGAAGGTGAAAGTCGCTCAGTTGTGTCCAACTCTTTACGACACCGTGGGCTGTAGCCTACCAGGCTCCTCTGTCCATGGAATTCTTCAGGCAAGAATACTGGAGTGGGTAGCCGTTCCCATTTCCAGGGGATCTTCCCAACCCAGGGATTGAACCCAGGTCTCCCACATTGCAGGCAGATTCTTTACCATCTGAGCCATCTTTTATTAATCCTAATTCCTTTTTTAAATGTATTTCAAATAGCCAAAGGAAGAGAAAGAAAGGTCATTTGAGAAACAGAAAGGCTGACTTTGTCGTTTATGTGACTGCTGCCCCTTTGTTCCCCCGTCCGTATTTTTTTAGTGTGGCAAATATATATAACACAGAATTTATCGTTTTATCCATTCTTAGGTGAACGCTTCGGAGAAGGCAATGGCAACCCACTCCAGTACTCTTGCCTGGAAAATCCCGTGCAGGGAGGAGCCTGGTGGGCTGCAGTCCATGGGGTCGCAAAGAGTGGGACACGACTGAGTGATTTCACTTTCACTTTTCACTTTCATGCATTGGAGAAGGAAATGGCAACCCACTCCAGTATTCTTGCCTGGAGAATCCCAGGGACGGGGGAGCCTGGTGGGCTGCCGTCTATGGGGTCGCACAGAGTCAGACACGACTGAAGCGACAGCAGCAGCAGCAGGTGAACGCTTCAGCAGCATTAAGTATGTTTCACTGGTGAGCAACTATCACCAGCAAAACTTTTCATCTTGCAAAAACTGAAAGTCTATCTCCATTAAACATTGGCTTCCCCTGCCCCTCCACCAGCCCCTGGCCCCCACCATCTACTTTCTGTCTCTGTGACTCTGAGGAGTAGAATCAAACGGTATTTGCCCTTCTGTGTCTGGCTCATTTCACTTAGCACAATGTCTTCAAGATAAATCCATGCTGTAGCCTGGGTCAGATTTTCATTCCCTTTTAGGCTGAATAATATTCTGCTGTATGTACAGACCACATCTTGTTTATCCATCATCCACTTGGGTTGGTTCCATTTTTTGACTGTTGTGAACAATGCTGCTTTAAACACGTGACCACAAATATTGAAAGCAAGTCCCTGCTTTCAATTCTCTTGGGGGTATACCCAGCCAAACCCAGGTTTGGAGCCATTTTTTTCCAGTTCTACACCCCTTGGGCATTTAGAGCATTTCCTTTCTTCCACATCTTATTTTTAAGGTAATTCTACAAGATTTACAATTTCCAGCCTCTGGTAAATCCCATATAAACAAAAGTCCCACCCCTGGGCATCAGGAGATCGTCAGGTCACTTTGGAGGCAGGAGCCAGGCAGGCGTGGACATTCACTCCACTGTCTGAATCAGCCCTCCTGCCACACCTGGGACAGACTGAGGAAAACAGAGGCTCCAGTCTTCAGGCTAGAGAACCTGGAATGACTGTTCAGTAAACAGCAGCCACACGGGATGGAAACAGAGCCCAGCATCTGAAGCTCCCACCTAAAAAGGGCAGCGGAAGCCGGCACAGGAGCTGGGGTGGGGACGGACCTCGCAGACGGGCCCTGCCGGGGCCACAGGAACAACCAGCTCCACACTGGCTGGAGTTTACCTGCTTTTAGAAAAGTGACCCTGTAAGACATGCACACTGTTCAGAGCTATTGCGAGTATTCAGAGCTGTTGTGAGGAGAAATTAAATATCAAAGGAGATCTGGGCTTTGAAAACACAAGGAATCATGCAATTCCTAAGTATTCTGTGATCCCTCCACAATGCTTAATGTTCTCTTTCAGGGGAAAAAAAAAAAAAAAAAACCAGAAGGCAGGAAAAATAGAAGATTCCCAGCCCTTTAAGAGCAGGAAGTTCCTTGTGTTCTGTTTCCCTCTTAATCTCACCCTGTTATTAACAGAAAACACCAACAAATTTCTGTAAAAGGCAGATGAGAACCTCTAGATCGCAATGGTTTTCTCACATGGCTCCGAGTCAGATCACTGTTTCCCCAAGACCCTAGCAGAACATCTGTTTATTTTCTTAGTGTAGACCTGGCCTAATGCCTAAATCCATCACGGAGGACTAATACTCTTTCAGTTCAGAAGGTAGATAACAAAGTCTTGAACTTGAAAATAGCCTGAATGGGGACTTCCCTGGTGGCCCAGTGGTTAAGACCCCTGAGCTCCCAAAGCAGGGGTCCTGGGTTTGAGCCGAGCACTGGTCAGGAAACTAGATCCCACATGCCTCAATTAAGAATTCTCATGCGGAAACTAAAGATTCCACGTGATGTAAATAAGACTCGGTGCAGCCAAATAAATTAAAATAGTTATTTTTCAAAACTGCATGAATCTCTGCAAAGGAAGAGATGCTTCAGATGAAACCACACTGACATGAGAGGTCTCTACAACAACAAAAGCGTCCTAAGCATTAGGCAACAAGCTCCTTCTTTCCAAGGATATTGGAGAGAAAACCCAGGGACACTCTCCTGGATCACTCCCTGTGTACTGGGAAGGGGTTTGGCCAGGACATCAGCTGCTGGCTGCAGGCTCTGTTTGGGACATGGCCACAGCTCCAGGAAAACAGAAGAAGTCTCCAATCTCTATTTATTTCAAGAAACATCATCTCAGAGGGTTGGCAAAAGAAACAGGGAATCTTAAAAGAAAATCATCTCAACAGTACAACTTCCTAGGCATCTGAACTCATTCTCAACAGTTTTAGAGATTTTTTAAAAGTTTAGTGTTTAGAACTGCTAGCTGCTGCTGCTGCTGCTGCTGTTAAGTCGCTGCAGTTGTGTCCAATTCTGTGCGACCCCATAGACAGCAGCCCACCAGGCTCCTCTGTCCCTGGGATTTTCGAGGCAAGAATACTGGAGTGAGTTGCCATTTCCCTCTCCAACACATGCATGCATGCTAAGTTGCTTCAGTTGTGTCCATCTCCATTCGACCCTATGGACAGCAGCCCACCAGGCTCTTCTGTCCACAGGGTTCTCTAGGCAACAATACTGGAGTGGGTTGCCATTTCCTTCTTCATAGAACTGCTAGAACTAGTCCTAATAGTTGAGACCAAGTGCTCATAAATGAGCCATTAAAAGAATCTAAAAGATAGCAGTAGTGTATTATAATCATTAGTCTTGCTAAGAACATGTGCTAAGTCGCTTCAGTTGTGTCCAACTCTGTGCAACCCTATGGACTGTAGCTCACCAGGCTCCTCTGTCCATGGGGATTTTCCAGGCAAAAATACCGGAATGGGTTGCCCTGCCCTCCTCCAGGGGATCTTCATGACTCAGAGATCAAACCGCATCTCTTATGTCTCCTGGACTGGAAGTCAGGTTCTATACCACTAGCACCACCTGGGAAGCCCTGCTAAGAACTTACTGATTCCTAGATTCACCTACTACTACTGAAAGCCATTCCATGGACTGCAGCAAGCAATGCTTTGGGAAAGGGATCCCGTGACGCTACTACTAAAAGGGAAGATAATCATGCGATGTGAGAGAGGTGCTAATTATTCCTACATGTATAAATGTATCAGAGTAACATGGTGTACACCTTAAGTTTATACAATGCTATATGTCAAATATATTTCAGTTCAAAAGTCAACTTTAAAAAGATTTTCAAAAGAAACTAAAGGAGAAATAAAGGAAGCCCTGTGGCTGAGATTCCATTAAAACATTTTTTTTTTTAATTAGTGTGCAAACCTACTACACAGGGACTCGGGAACTGATTTGATTTAGCCCATTTGTGAAATCTGAGTCTAACTGAACCGACTTTTATTTTTTTTATGGCCATGCATCTTGCAGCATGTGGGAGAATTAAGGTTCTCCAACTAGGGAGTGAACCCATGTCCCTTGCATGGGAAGGATGAAGTGTTAATCACTGGCCCACCAGGGAAGTCCCTAACTGGACTGATTTTTAAACGAGTCAATGGAAGCAGTTGCACAGGAGCCTCAGTCCTGTCTCGGTCACTGTGGCAGGCGGCTCAGCCCCAATCTGGAGGTGCCTTCAAAAGCAGCTTCAGAAAAAACAATGACACAGTCCAAACACACGACATGCACACCTGGGGAGGAATTTGGAACTTGAGTTTGCTTTTTTATTTAATATTTATTTACTTGGCTGTGTCAGGTCTTGGTCACAGCATGCGGCATCTTCTCTGTGGTAGACGGCTTAGTTGCCCAGCGAAATGTGGGATCTTAGTTCCATGACCAGGGATTGAACCTACATTTCCTGCATTGGAAGGTGGATTCTTAACCATTGGACTGCCAGGGAAATCCCCTGAGTTTGCTTTTATAGGGCATAAAAAAAGAATGTTTCAGGAAAAATTAAATCTCATGATTTCAGAGAGCAACCCAGTGTCTTCCCCTTAAAACAGACTTAACCTCCTGCTAGTGAGTGCTACCAACATTTGAAGTGCTTCATTTTAATCCTTAATAACCGTTTTATTCTGCTACCTTTGTTTAAAACTTTAAGTTACAATAAGAACACAAAGAATTTCCATTTATCTTCTGTCCTCCTTCAAATGTTAACATTTTGCCACATCTACCCGGACTTCCTCTGTCTCTTGCTCTTCCTGAATCATTTGAGCGTAAGTTGCCAACGTGATGCTCTTCAGTCTGAATAGTACTTCCCAGAAGCAAGGTCAGTCCACTCCATAATCACGGAACAAAGATCAAACCCAGGAAATCAGCATCACACAACACCATCATAACCTACAGACCTTATTCAGGTTTGGCCATTTAGCTCAATATTGTCCTTTGTAGTAAAAGAAAAGCCTGGCTCACGTGCTGCATTTGCCAGCTGTCGTATTTCTGAAGTCTCCTTTAATCTGGAACGGCTCTCAGTCTTTGTCTTTGACGATCTTGACAGTTCTGAAGACTATACATCAGTATATCGCAGAAAGTCCCCTCATTTGGGTTTGTCAGATTCTTCCTGATAACTTCAATCGGGTCATACACTTTCGGCAGAGATTTCATAGAAGTAATGTGTTTTTCTAGTGCATCAAATCAGGAGCCATACTATGTTGACGAACAACTGCTAACAGAAAAGTTGTATCTTGGTATGCCTTTCTCTGTGAAATAAAAAACCATAAGAATTCTAAACTATCATTAGATTCATAATAACTGTAGTTATGATTTTGATTTACCTATCACTTTCTAATCACAGGAAAAGTGGAGAGTGCACGTTTACAACTTAGCACCAGTAAAGGGCATGACCTCTAGTTAGCACCCAGAACCACCTGTCTTTTTCATTTCTGCTCTGTTCCCCATCCTCCACCACTCCCATCTCTGTTTCTTGCTCAGCTTAGACAGGGTCAGACAGTCCAGTCTAGACATGGCTCCCTCTCAATGTGCTCTGTGGCTCCAGTGGTCCACAGTGGGTGAAATGGCCTCACCCATCTCTTGACAAGGTTAGATTGCTGAAAAATAAATGATTAAAATATGGTATGTCCAGTAGTTATCTCACTTCTGATGAACAATGAAGTTGCATAAAAAACTAGACCTCAAATATGCAAAAACTGTTCTTTTTGAAATTTATAAAAGATGTAAGGTTAAAGACCCACCAGTTTCAGGATTCTCCGTAAAATGGTGATAACATTTAGGCTTCTGCCATAGCCTGTGTAGGGCTTCCCAGGTGGCTCAGTGGTAGAGAATCTGCCAGCTAAATACGGAGATTCGGGTTCGATCCCTGGGTCAGGAAGATCCCCTGGAGAAGGAAATGGCAACCTACTCCAGTATTCTTGCCAAAAGAGGAGCCTGGCGGGTTACAGTCCACAGGGTTGCAAAGAGCTGGACACGACTGAGTGACCAAGCACACAGGCACACACATAGCCCATGTCTATGAGCAGTCACTGGTAGATGACAGAGAAAGCAAACATATTTTGTTATTGTTCAGTTGCTCAGTTGTGTTCGACTCTTTGTGACCTCATGGACTGCAGCAC
Source organism: Bubalus kerabau (assembly GCF_029407905.1). Lineage (NCBI taxonomy): Eukaryota > Metazoa > Chordata > Mammalia > Artiodactyla > Bovidae > Bubalus > Bubalus kerabau. The sequence goes on from NC_073634.1 coordinate 47,063,710, forward strand.
GGACTGCAGCATGGACCTCATGGACTGCAGACTCCTTGTCCTTCACTATCTTCCGGAGTTTGCTCAAACTCATGTCTGTTGAGTCAGTGATGCCACCCAACATCTCATCCTCTGTTATCCCCTTCTCCTTCTGCCCTCAATTTTCCCCAGCATCTTTTCCAGTGAGCTGGCGCTTCACAGCAGGTGGCCAACATATTGGAGCTTCAGCTTCAGCATCAGTCCTTCCAATGAATATTCAGGGTTGATTTTCTTTAGAGTTAAGTGGTTTGATCTCCTTGCAGTTCAAAGGACCCTCAAGAGTCTAATCCAGCACCACAATTCAAAAGCATTAATTCTTTGGCATCTAACTCTCGTATCCATACATGACTATTGGAAAAACTATAGCTTTGACTACTTGGACTTTGTCAGCAAAGTGATGTCTCTGCTTTTTAATATGCTGTCTAGGTTTGTCATAGCTTTCCTTCCAAGGAGCAAGCATCTTTTAAATTCATGGCTGCAGTCCCCATCTGCAGTGATTTTGAAGCCCAAGAAAATAAAATCTATCACTGTGTTTCCAATTTTCCCCTATCTATTTGGCATGAAATGATGAGACCAGACACCATGATCTTAGATTTTTGAATGTTGAGTTTTAAACCAGCTTTTTCACTGTATTTATACATCACCAAACTTCCCCATGGGCAAATACCTGCTCAATCATAAACAGCAATGTTCTCCCCGAATAAACAAGACAACTCCTTGAAAGATAACATTCCTCCTTGAGTTTGTAAGCAGTCACATGACCCACCATGACTGCCCTTAGATCTGGATTATGTAAATAACATGAATTATGTAAACTGTCAATAATACATCATTTGAAGGGAGTTCCCTGACTATCCAATGGTTAGGACTCTGCTTTTATTGTAGGGGCCCAGGTTCAATTCCTGGTTGGCAAAATAAAATATAAAATAAAGTAAAACAAAATACAACAATAAACAATGTCATTTGATGCACCGTCCTGTCTCAGACACTTGACTTCTAAGTTCTCACAGCTTTCTGAGATATCCTTCCTAGGTTATAATACTCAAATTTGGCTCAACTAAAATTTTCCATTTCTTTCCTAAATTGACTGATTAATTTTATTTACATCAACATAATTTTTTTATCTCTTCATGGATACTCATTTATGGTTGTGACTTTATACTGTGCTTAGTCACTTAGTTATGTCTGACTCTTTGTGATCCAATGGACTGCAGCTAGGTTCCTCGGTCCATGGGAATTCTCCAGATGAGAATACTGGAGTGGGTTGCCACGCCCTTCTCCAGGGGATCTTCCCAACACAGGGATCAAACCCAGGTCTCCAGCATTGCAGGCAGATTCTTTACCATCTGAGCCACCAAGGAAGCCCATGACTTTATATTATTTGCAAATAACTGTGCCCTCCCCCACTCCCAACCTTTTGGTTCTCACTGCTGCTATCAAGAGATTAGCTCTCAGCCTGATCATCCATATTCTGCAGATAATCTGTCTTTTCTCTCTGGTTTGTTTTCGTGGCTTCTCTTTGTTTCATATTTGTCAGCTTTATCATGTCTCTAGGCCTGGGTTTTCATGGTTTGCTAGACTTCCTGGTCAATGATTGGTGTTCTTCATCAGCTGGGGAAAATTCCCAACCATTATCTCTTTAAATACTGCTGCTGCTTCTTTTCACCATATTTTCTGCTTCTAAAATCCTACATGCATGTATCTTTGATGTCATTCTGTCTTTTAAGAGTCTTAACTTTTTTTTTACATTAATATAAAATCTCCACGAACTATATTCTAGAAAAGTTACTTTAATTTGTCTTCCAGTTGATTTTTTTTCCCTTTTCTGAGATGTCCAATCTGGTGTAGGCTGTCCCTTAAGTTTATTTTTTTGTTGTTTTAAATTTCAATTATTATACATTTTATCTATGAAAATTTTATCTCAGTATTTTTCAAATAAGCTTGTTGAACTTATAGTCTCTTGTTACCTGCTCACATTTTTGTGCTGACTATTCAGGAAGGAATGTGAGAAAATCCATACCCCGAAAAAGTTCACCATGTAGTAGGGAAAAGGGCAGGTAGAAAAACGAAATAACAATATCACGGGGGAAATGCAACAGGGAACATGCAACAGATAATGTAGCCAATTCTTCAAAAGCTTCCCGGAAGGGATGACAAACTGCAACCAAAACCAGCAGTTAATCCACATCTGTCTTACACAATGGTATTCACATGGTATTGGCTGCTGCACAAACTGGATTTTAAAGATAATTAAATAGAACCAACTCTCAGGAGGAGCACATATCCACTGACTCTGAAACTGACCAGCCTGTGAGGGCTGTCTCTCAGGCTGTGACCCCCGCCCATTCTCTGTGCTATCAGAGATCATCCCTTTGCCCCCAGATTCATTCTCCAGTCAGGTTTCCTTTTTAACCTTGCCTCTGGCTCTCCCCACCCTGAGAATCACTGGAGGAGGGAGAGCAGGGTGGAGGGCAATGATTATCCTTCCAAGAGGACAGCTCCTTCCACAGTGATGGCATCCTTCTAGGGGGACAGCTTTTTCCACAGGCCCTGGGGTGAGGACAGCTTCCCTGGGCACCTCTTCCTTCCATGTGCGTTCCCTCACTCCTGTCTATTCTTTTAAAAATTCTTCCTTCATTCAAAAGTCTTTCAAAAAAATTTAGCTGAAATGCCTTCTGTCTCCAGCCAGGACCTTGTCTGACATGATTCCGCTAAATGAGCTTCTATCGAGCATGAGCACAATAAAAGGGAAAAACAGTAAGTTTATGGCAACTTATTAAGATTTTGGAGCCAAAAGAATTTGAAAGGAAAATTTCCAAAATGGTAACTATGTACTTCATCTGGGACATCAAGTATTAAAGAGAGAACATGGCATGCTTCCCCCGACCTGGTTGCTGGCCTGCTCCAGCACCAGTCATCAGGGTTCAAGCGGCCCCCCAGTCAAGATGGGCTCCTCCACAGGCTGCCCACTGCAGACAGGGTCCCCAGACTCCACACAGGTGGTGTTCTCATGACCCCCTTTGTTTGTTAATACATTGGAACAGCTAACAGAGCTCAGGAAAGCATGGGACTTGAGACAGTGGGTTTATGTTAAAGGACACAGGTGGGCAAGATGGGGGGTGGAGGTTCCTACATGCAGGGTTTGTGCCTTCTCCCCTTCCTGCTCACCAAACGGGAAGCCTAGGTGTCCATCCAGAACTCTTACTGGGCTTTCATTACGTGGGCATGGTTGAGGAAACCACTGGTCACATGACTAAACCCAATCTCCAGCCCCAACCCCCTCCCCAGTGGTCATGGATTTCAAGGTCCCAACCCCTTAATCACAGAATTGTTCTTTCTGGTGATAAGCTCCCATCCTGAGCCTCTCCAGCGACCCACCAGGGTCACTCCATTAGTATAACAAAGACATTCTGTCACTCAGGAAATTACAAGGGATTTTAGACGTTAATGCCAGGAACTCAGGACAAAGATCAGAAAGAGTTTTTATTATGCAAAAGTGATCAGAGATGCCTTAATAAACTTGTAGCTTCTCTCCTGAGCACTTGATAGTCAAACAAAAATCAACATAAATCTAGAGTTTCCCAAATTAAGGATTTGGGAAAATTAAGAGATGTTGTCATTAAACTTATGAACTGATATCTATATACTTAGCTCACTTTCTAAGAAGATTTGGGACTACACATGACTTTTTAAAAAGTATTCCATTATAAGAAAGTGTAATTCATCCAAACCATGGAAAACAGTCTAAGTGGAGGCATTGAGACTCTGCACGTCTTAGCTCTGCTGCAGCATGACTGTCCTTTGTCTCTGCTGTTTCAAGTGTGACTCCAAGAACTGGACGAGACAGTACCTGTAGTCCTATGACCACCATGATCCAACAGTTCACACCACTTTCAGAGAACCAGCACTCTCAGGGTATTTTCAGTATGGGTATTTCAGGTGTTTAATTTCAGAAAATTTCTGTCTTTTTCTATTCTTAGCTGTCACTCCACCTGTCCTCCTTGGCCCTCCAGCTGGAAATGATCTCATCTTCTTGAGAAATAAAATCCAGCCACCAAATCATTGAACAAAGAATGTCACAGAGATTGCATTGGAGACTGCAGTCCCACCAAATGGGACTGAGGTTTTAAAATAAATTATTGCAACTTCCCTGGTAGTTTAGTGGCTAAGACACTACACTCCCAAGGTAAGGGACCAGGGTTTGATACTTGGTCAGAAAACAAGATCCCATATGCTACAACTAAAGATCCCATATATCTCAATTTTGATGAAATGCTTGAGATGGAAAAAGATATAAAACAAGCAGACAGATTTTGCTGTACAGCAAAGATTGGCACAACATTGTAAATCAGGGGGACATCCCTGGTGGTCCAGTGGTTGGGATTCTGGGCTTCCAATGCAGGGGCATGGGTTTGATCCCTAGTCAGGGAATTAAGATCTCATATGCCTCTCAGTGCAGCCAAAACACTTCCTAATACCACACACAAAAATAAACTCAAAATGGATTAAAGATCTAAATGTAAGGCCAGAAAAACCCTTAAAGGAAAACATAGGCAGAACACTCTCTGACATAAATCGCAGCACGATCCTTTTTGACCCAACTCCTAGAGTAACAAAAATAAAAACAAAAATAAACAAATGGAACCTAATTAAATTTAAAAGCTCTTACACAGCAAAGGAGACCATAAACAAAATGAAAAGACAACCCTCAGAATGGGAGAAAATATTTGCAAATGAAGCAACTGACAAAGAATTAGGTTGCAAAATATATAAGCTGCTCAAGCAGCTCAATATCAAAAAAAAACAAACAACCCAATCAAAATGTAGGCAGAAGACCTAAACAGACATTCCTCCAAAGAAGACATACATATGGCCAACAAACACGTGAAAAGATGCTCAACATAGCTCATTATTAGAGACACGCAAATCAAAACTACAGTGAGGTATCACCTCACAGCAGTCAGAATGACCATCATCAAAAAATTTACAACAATAAATGCCAGAGAGGGTGTGGAAAAAGGGTAATCCTCCTACACTGTTGGTGGGAATGTACACTGATAGAGCCACTATGGAGAGCAGTGCGGAGGTTCCTTAAGAAGCTAAAAATAGAACTATCATATGACCTTGCATATGACCTTGGACTGCAAGGAGATCAAACCAGTCAATCCTAAAGGAAATAAATCCTGAATATTCATTGGAAGGACCAGTGCGGAAGCTGAAACTCTAACACCTTGGCCACCTGATGAGAAGAACTGACTTACTGGAAAAGACCCTGATGCTGGGAAAGATTGAAGGCAGAAGAAGAGGACGACACAGGATGGATGAGATGGTTGGATGGCATCACTGACTTGATGGACATGAGTTTGAGCAAGCTCTGGGAGTTGGTGATGGACAGGGAAGCCTGGTGTGCTGCAGTCTACAGGGTCACAAAGAGTCAGACACAACTGAGCGACTGAACTGAACTGATGATGAGCTTACAATTCTACTCCTTGGCATATATCCTAAGAAAATCATAATTCAAAAAGACACATGTACCCCAGGGGTTGTTATAGCACTTTTTACAATAGCTAGGACATGGAAGCAACCTAAACTTCCATCAACAGATAAATAGATAGAGATGTGGTACATATATACAATGGAATATTACTCAGCTATAAAAGGAATGAAATTGGGTTATTTGCAGTTATGTGGGTGGACCTAGAGTCTGTCATACATAGTCTGTCTTCATAGAGTGAAGTAAGAAAGAGAAAAAGAAATATTATGTATTAATGCACAAATCCTGAAAGATGATGCTGTGAAAGTGCTGCACTCAATATGCCAGCACATTTGGAAAACTCAGCAGTGGCCACAGGACTGGAAAAGGTCAGTTTTCATTCCAGTCCCAAAGAAAGGCAATGCCAAAGAATGCTCAAACTACCGCACAATTGCACTCATCTCACACGCTAGTAAAGTAATGCTCAAAATTCTCCAAGCCAGGCTTCAGCAATATGTGAACCGTGAACTTCCTGATGTTCAAGCTGGTTTTAGAAAAGGCAGAGGAACCAGAGATCAAATTGCCAACATCTGCTGGATCATGGAAAAAGCAAGAGAGTTCCAGAAAAACATCTATTTCTGCTTTATTGACTATGCCAAAGCCTTTGACTGTGCGGATCACAATAAACTGTGGAAAATTCTGAAAAAGATGGGTATACCAGACCACCTGACCTGCCTCTTGAAAAATTTGTATGCAGGTCAGGAAGCAACAGTTAGAACTGGACATGGAACAACAGACTGGTTCCAAATAGGAAAAGGAGTACGTCAAGGCTGTATATTGTCACCTTACTTATTTAACTTATATACAGAGTACATTATGAGAAACGCTGGACTGGAAGAAGCACAAGCTGGAATCAAGATTGCCGGGAGAAATATCAATAACCTCAGATATGCAGATGACACCACCCTTATGGTAGAAAGTGAAGAGGAACTCAAAAACCTCTTGATGAAAGTGAAAGTGGAGAGTGAAAAAGTTGGCTTAAAGCTCAACATTCAGAAAACGAAGATTATGGCATCTGGTCCCATCACTTCATGGCAAATAGATGGAGAAACAGTGGAATCAATGTCAGACTTTATTTTTTGGGGCTCCAAAATCACTACAGATGGTGACTGCAGCCATGAAATTAAAAGACACTTACTCCTTGGAAGGAAAGTTATGACCAACCTAGATAGCATATTCAAAAGCAGAGACATTACTTTGCCAACAAAGGTTCATCTAGTCAAGGCTATGGTTTTTCCTGTGGTCATGTATGGATGTGAGAGTTGGACTGTGAAGAAGGCTGAGCACCGAAGAATTGATGCTTTTGAAATGTGGTGTTGGAGAAGACTCTTGAGAGTCCCTTGGACTGCAAGGAGATCCAACCAGTCCATTCTGAAGGAGATCATCCCTCGGATCTCTTTGGAAGGAATGATGTTAAAGCTGAAACTCCAGTACTTTGGCCACCTCATGCGAAGAGTTGACTCATTGGAAAAGACTCTGATGCTGGGAGGGATTGGGGGCAGGAGGAGAAGGGGATGACAGAGGATGAGATGGCTGGATGGCATCACTGACTCGATGGACATGAGTCTGGGTGAACTCCGGGAGTTGGCGAGAGATAGGGAGGCCTGGTGTTCTGCGATTCATGGGGTTGCAAAGAGTCGGACACGACTGAGCGACTGAATTGCACTGAATGCATATATGTGGAAATCTAGAAAACGGTACAGAGAACCTATTTGCAAGGCAGGGATAGAGACAGTGACATAGAGAAAGGACATGTGGACACAGTAGCGGAAGGATAGGGTGGGGCGAACTGGGAGAGTAGCACTGACATACATACAATACCACGTGTAAAATAGTCACTGGGAAGCTGCTGTACGTGTACACCACAGGGGCTCAGCCTGGTGCTCGGTGATGACTTGGGGAGGGCGGGGGGAGGGCAGTCCATGAGGGAGGGGATACATGCATACATATAGCTGATTCACTTCACTGTTTAGCAGGAACTAACAACATTGTGAAGCAATTACACTCCGATAAGGAAAATAATAAATAAAACTATATAAAAATTGTAAATCAACTATACTTCAATTTTTTTTTTTAAAAAAAGGAAAAAAAGAAAATACATTCCATGTAACTAAAAACAACAAAATAATTAGCACATACAAAATAAAAGCAGACAGCTCTGGGGGAAAGAAGACAAGTATAACAGAAAGTATGAGAATACGATTGCTTACATAAGTGAAGGAGGCTTACACGTGTAAACTGATGTGGCCAAATGGGGAAGACAGGAAATACCCATTTTTAATGGTTAGTGGTCAGTTGCCAGTGACAGAAACCAGGAGAGGGGGACCCTCAGCCGTTCCTAGGCCTCATGAGTATTAGGAGGCAGCTGCAGGCCAGGCTTTGAGGAAAGTCCCAGAAACCACTAACAAAGGATCCTGGAGCCACCCCATCTATCCACTGGGAAGGCAGGCCACACATCACAGAGATGCCAGACAAGCACTCACAGCCCCAGGACCCATGAGGCCCCAAACAAAACTACTCACCCATGTCAATGGAGGAAAGAGAAATTGTGAGAGTCACACAACCACACAGCAAGGAGAATAAACACAGACCTCATTGCAACAACATGGATGAATCTTCCAAGTGCTATAGAGCAAACAGTCAGACACAAGGAGTACAGAGCGTATAATTCCCCTTAAAAAATGTACAACATTGTCAACACGAACTTAGGACATTATGAGTCAGGAGCGAGTCACCCTTGTGAGGAGGGCAGGGATGGAAGGTGGTGTGAGACAGTTTTCTAGGGCTGGTGTTGCTCTGTGTCTCATTCTGGGTGCCCTTTAAATAGCTGGGATGAGTTTGTTTAAAAGTCATCATTATATACATAGAATCGTGTGCTTTCTGCATGTATTTTCTATACTTCCACACAGAAGTTTGGGTTCTTAAAGTTCCTGCCGCAGCAGTGGACCCAGGCCCCCACTGCTGCAGCCCCATCCATGCCAGGATGGAGGCCTGCACTCGGCTCTAGCATCCTGAGGCTGAGGACCACACTGGGGATCTGCTCCCGGGAAACTGCAGGGCCAGCCTGACTGTGAATGACAGAGCAGTGCAGCCCGCACCTCACTCTGATCTTCCCAACCTGCCATCGGCAGTGTAGAAGCCGGTGTACATCAAGTTCCCAGATTTGCCAGTCTGAGAAGTGTGGCTGAGAGTAGCAGAGATGTGAGGTTCCGACAGGGTGGGAATGGAGATGTGGGACCTGCCACAGACCAGCCCACTCCCCATCCGCCTGCTGGTACTCCTGCTGGGGGCCTCTTCCGTGCAAGGACATGTTTTATCACTTAGATCCTTATCGTGAATGAGTTCAAAGAATGAGAAGGGAAGTACCATGATACAGAAGACCAAAGAACACCTTTCTTTCTTGTTCCTTTTTTGTTCTTTCTTGTTCTTGCTTCTTTCTTGTCTTTCTTGTTCTTTTCTCCCTTGGACAACATTCCAAACATGCAGAGAAGTATAGCAAATGTCCAGTCATCACTCGGCTTTATCATATTTTAAATCTTGCTGTGTTTGACTTTGAAAATAAACTTAAGGTTGCTGAAGGGAAGGGATAGTTAGGGAGTTTGGGAAGGTTATCTACACTCAGCTATATTAAAAATAGATAACCAACAAGGACCTACTGGACAGCACAGGGAACTCTGCTCAGTGTTATGTGCCAGCCTGGATGGGGGGATAGGAGTGTGGGGGAGAATGGATACATGTATATGTACGGCTGAGTCCTTTTGCTGTTCACCTGAAACTATCACAGCATTGTTAACTGGTTATACCTTAATACAAAATAAAAAGTTTAAAGTTTGAAAAAAAAATCTTGCTGTGTTTGATTCAGATTTTTTTAAAGAAACAAAACTCCACAGACACAGTTAAGTTTGCCCACTTCGTTTTCCTTTTCTCTACTGGTATTGCAAGGAGATCCAACCAGTCCATCCCAAAGGAGATCAGTCTTGGGTGTTCATTGAAAGGACTGATGTTGAAGCTGTAACTCCAATATTTTGGCCACCTGGTGCAAAGAGCTGACTCATTTGAAAAGACCCTGATGCTGGGAAAGATTGAGGGCAGGAGGAGAAGGGGGTGACAGAGGATGAGATGGTTGGATGGCATCACCCACTCAGTGGACATGGGTTTGGGTGGACTCCGGGGGCTGGTGATGGACAGGGAGGCCTGGCATGCTGCAGTTCATGGGGTGGCAAAGGGTTGGACATGACTGAGTGACTGAAATGAACTGAATGATCAGATTACATTTGATATACATCACCCTATGCTTTTTCCCATGAACAGTATGAAAAGGCAAAATGATAGGATACAGAAAGAGGAACTCACCAGGTCGGTAAGTGCCCAATATGCTACTGGAGAAATAACTCCAGAAAGAATGAAAGGATGGAGCCAAAGCAAAAACAATACCCAGTTGTTGATGTGACTGGTGATAGAAGCAAGATCCAATGCTGTAAAGAGCAATATTGCATAGGAACCTGGAATGTTAGGTCCATGAATAAAGGCAAATTGGAAGTGGTCAAACAGGAGATGGCAAGAGTGAATGTCAACATTCTAGGAATCAGCGAACTAAAATGGACTGGAATGGGGGAATTTAACTCAGATGACCATTATATCCACTACTGTGGGCAGGAATCCCTTAGAAGAAATGGAGTAGCCATCATGGTCAAAAAAGAGTCCGAAATGCAGTACTTGGATGCAATCCCAAAAATGACAGAATGATCTCTGTTCGTTTCCAAGGCAAACCATTCAATATCACAGTAATCCAAGCCTATGCCCCAACCAGTAACGCTGAAGAAGCTGAAGTTGAATGGTTCTATGAAGATCTACAAGACCTTTTAGAACTAACACCCAAAAAAGATGTCCTTTTCATTATAGGGGACTGGAATGCAAAAGTAGGAAGTCAAGGAACACCTGGACTAACAGGCAAATTTGGCCTTGGAGTACGGAATGAAGCAGGGCAAAGACTAATACAGTTTTGCCAAGAGAACACACTGGTCATAGGAAAAACCCTCTTCCAACAACACAAGAGAAGACTCTATACATGGACATCACCAGATGGTCAACACCGAAATCAGACTGATTATATTCTTTGCAGCCAAAGATGGAGAAACTCTATACAGTCAGCAAAAACAAGACCAGGAGCTGACTGTGGCTCAGATCATGAACTCCTTATTGCCAAATTCAGACTGAAATTGAAGAAAGCAGGGAAAACCACTAGACCATTGGGTATGACCTAAATCAAATCCCCTATGATTATACAGTGGAAGTGAGAAAGTCCCTAGATTTAAGGGACTAGATCTATAGACAGAGTGGCTGATGAACTATGGATGGAGGTTCATGACATTGTACAGGAGACAGGGATCAAGACCATCTCCATGGAAAAGAAATGCAAAAAAGCAAAATGGCTGTCTGAGGAGGCCTTACAAATAGCTGTGAAAAGAAGAGAAGCGAAAAGCAAAGGAGAAAAAGAAAGACATAAGCATCTGAATGCAGAGTTCCAAAGAATAGCAAGGAGAGATAAGAAAGCTTTCCTCAGTGATCAGTGCAAAGAAATAGAGGAAAACAACAGAATGGAAAAGACTAGACATCTCTTCAAGAAAATTAGAGATACCAAGGGAACATTTCATGCAAAGATGGGCTCAATAAAGGACAGAAATGGTATGGACCTAACAGAAGCAGAAGATAATAAGAAGAGGTGGTAAGAATACACAGAAGAACTGTACAAAAAAGATCTTCATGACCCAGATAATCACGATGGTGTGATCACTCACCTAGAGCCAGACATCCTGGAATGTGAAGTCAAGTGGGCCTTAGAAAGCATCACCATGAACAAAGCTAGTGGAGGTGATGGAATTCCAGTTGAGCTATTTCAAATCCTGAAAGATGATGCTATGAAAGTGCTGCACTCAATATGCCAGCACATTTGGAAAACTCAGCAGTGGCCACAGGACTGGAAAAAGTCAGTTTTTATTCCAATCCCAAAGAAAGGCAATGACAAAGAATGCTCAAACTACCACACAATTGCACTCATCTCACATGCTAGTAAAGTAATGCTCAAAATTCTCCAAGCCAGGCTTCAGCAATATGTGAACCGTGAACTTCCAGATGTTCAAGCTGGTTTTAGAAAAGGCAGAGGAACCAGAGACCAAATTGCCAACATCCGCTGGATCATCAAAAAACAAGAGAGTTCCAGAAAAGCATCTATTTCTGCTTTATTGACTATGCCAAAGCCTTTGACTGCGTGGATCACAATAAACTGTGGAAAATTCTGAAAAAGATGGGAATACCAGACCACCTGACCTGCCTCTTGAGAAACCTATATGCAGGTCAAGAAGCAACAGTTAGAACTGGACATGGAACAACAGACTGGTTCCAAATAGGAAAAGGAGTATGTCAAGGCTGTATATTATCACCCTGCTTATTTAACTTATATGCAGAGTACTTCATGAGAAATGCTGGACTGGAAGAAGCACAAGCTGGAATCAAGATTGCCGGGAGAAATATCAATAACCTCAGATATGCAGATGACACCACCCTTATGGCAGAAAATGAAGAGGAACTCAAAAGCCTCTTGATGAAAGTGAAAGTGGAGAGTGAAAAAGTTGGCTTAAAGCTCAACATTCAGAAAACGAAGATCATGGCATCTGGTCCCATCACTTCATGGGAAATAGATGGGGAAACAGTGGAAACAGTGTCAGACTTTATTTTTTTGGGCTCCAAAATCACTGCAGATGGTGACTACAGCTGTGAAATTAAAAGACGCTTACTCTTTGGAAGGAAAGTTATGACCAACCTAGATGGCATATTCAAAAGCAGAGACATTACTTTGCCAACAAAGGTCCATCTAGTCAAGGCTATGGGTTTTCCTGTGGTCATGTATGGATGTGAGAGTTGGACTGTGAAGAAGGCTGAGCGCCGAAGAATTGATGCTTTTGAAATGTGGTGTTGGAGAAGACTCTTGAGAGTCCCTTGGACTGCAAGGAGATCCAACCAGTCCATTCTGAAGGAGATCACCCCTGGGATTTCTTTGGAAGGAATGATGCTAAAGCTGAAACTCCAGTACTTTGGCCACCTCATGCAAAGAGTTGACTCATTGGAAAAGACTGATGCTGGGAGGGATTGGGGGCAAGAGGAGAAGGGGACGACAGAGGATGAGATGGCTGGATGGCATCACTGACTGGATGGACGTGAGTCTGAGTGAACTCTGGGAGTTGGTGATGGACAGGGAGGCCTGGAGTGCTGCAATTCATGGGGTCACGAAGAGTTGGACACGACTGAACTGAACAGAACTAAAGGAGAAAAGAACGTGTTTTGCATGAGTCAATTATATCTAAGTATTTTAAAATACTAAATTACTAATTAAAATACTAAAATCAATACTAATTGCAGGTGAGATCAACATGAGTGGATGAAAATTCTAAATTCTAAGATGTTGCATGTGCGATTGATGTCTATTTAGCAAACTCAGATTAGGCTGACAAACGTCTGTTTCAACACAGGTCCTGGGGTTAGTGAACACAGACAGTGACCTGCAGCTAGGTTGCAGAGCATGACAAGAAGCATAGATGGCACAGAATTTTCTGATTAAAATGACCTCAAGCTTTAGGAGTTAGGAATCTCTCTTCAACATCCTGCACTAGGGGCAGAATTAGCCTCAAATGAAAGGCACATGGTGCTGGTTTAACATTCACCCCTCACCCCATAGCAGGATGTCCCTTAAATACTCCTCTGTTTTGTTCACCTGCTTCATAATTAGCCAAAGGCTTAATTTCAACACTGCCCACACCTGAAGAGTCCTGGGTACAAGCAAGAGGCAGCACGGGGCGCGGGAAGCCAGTGCGTGCAGAGGGTCACGTGGTCCAGAGTCAATTATCCTCACTGCGGGGGGTGGGGATGGGTAGCGGGAGCCCACCTCCAGGAACACCCCTGATGGCTTGCGGTGGCTTCAGTATGCAGTGGGCAAGAGGGCTAAACATATACATCATAGCCCAGAATGCTGTTAGACTAAGGAAAGCAACTGATTCTGCTAGGTACCTCTCCTGAAGACATAAATGCATCCTGTTACCGTCCTGCTCAAGACACTCTCCAGGATCTGTGGGTGACCCCCTCGACTCCCAATCAGAACAAGATGTCTCAACCTACTGCTACATGCTTCTCTCACTAACTCTCCATGTAGCATCCCCAGGGAGGCTTACCACAAAACAATTGTGTATGATAGGCTGAACCATGGCAGTGTTTTCCTCTTAGCCTCAGACCCCTTCCATGCTCCCACAGTCTCCTTTGAACACTTTGACTCTCCCTTCCAGAGCCGGAAGACTAATAGAGGACACCAAGCCCTACCGTGCACAGAGGGCAACCATCATATTTCTGTAGAATTAAATGAGCCCCATGACAACACAGGTGATCATGGTCTGGTCCCTCCCTGGGGCCCTGGTGAGCACCCTATGCTGTCCATACCCCACCTCAGGTTCTCTGGGTCCTCCCTCCCTTGTCCTTTTCTCTCCCCACCCCTAACTTACTAAAGAAGGAATTTTTAGGAGACTGATTTTGTTTCAAAGGTCGTTTTCCAGTTTTTTCCAGGAACCACAACAGATTTCCTGGCCTGGGGATCCAGCAAAGAGACTGAGAACTCCCAGGGAATTTGATTTTGGGGGCTGGTGGGATTTGATTATAGAACTTCCACAGGACTGGGGAAACAGATTCTTGGAGGGCACAAACAAAACCTTGTGTACACCAGGAGACAGGAGAAAAGAGCAGTGTCCTCACAAGAGACTGAGTTAGATTTGCCTGTGACTGTCAAGGAGTCTCCAGTGGAGATGTGGTTCAACAGTTTGGCCTCAGGCCAACAACAGGAAGGGAACACAGCCACACCCATCAAGAGAAAATTGGATTAAAGATTTACTGAGCATGGCCCTGCCCATCAGAACAAGATCCAGTTTCCCCCATAGTCAATCTCTCCCATCAGGAAGCTTCCATAAGCCTCTTATTCTTATTTATCAGAGGGTAGACAGAATGAAAACCATAATCACAGAAAACTAACCAAACTGATCACATGGACCACAGACTTGTCTAACTCAATGAAACTATGAGCCATGCCGTGTAGGGCCACCCAAGACGGACAGGTCATGGTGGAGAGTTTTGACAAAAAGTGGTCCACTGGAGAAAGGAATGGCAAACCACTTCAGTATTCTTGCCTTGAGAACCCCATGAACAATATGAAAAGGCAAAAAGATACGACACTGAAAGATGATCTCTCCAGGCTGGTAGGTGTCCATTATGCTACTGCAGAAGAGTGGAGAAATAAATCCAGAGAGAATGAAGAGATGGAGCCAAAGCAAAAACAACACCCAGTTGTGGATGTGATTGGTGATGAAAGTAAAGTCCAATGCTGTAAAGAACAATATGGCATAGGAACCTGGAATGTTAGGTCCACGAATCAAGGAAATTGAAGTGGTTAAACAGGAGATGGCAAGAGTAAACATCGACATTTTAGCAATCAGTGAACTAAAAAAGACTGGAATGGGTGAATTTAATTCAGATGACCATTATATCTACTACTGTGGGCAAGATTCCCTTAGAAGAAATGGAGTAGCCCTCATAGTCAACAAAAGAATCCGAAATGCAGTACTTGGATGCAATCTTAAAGATGACAGAATGATCTCTGTTCATTTCCAAGGCAAACCATTCAGTATCACAATAATCCAAATCTATGCCCCAACCAGTAATGCTGAAGAAGCTGAAGTTGAATGGTTCTATGAGGATCTACAAGACCTTCTAGAATTAACACCAAAAAAGATGTACTTTTCATCATAGGAGACTGGAATGCAAAAGTCGGAAGTAAAGAGATACCTGGAGTAACAGGCAAGTTTGGTCTTGAAGTACAAAATGAAGCAGGGCAAAGGCTAACAGAGTTTTGCCAAAAGAACACACTGGTCATAGCAAACATCCTCTTCCAACAACACAAGAGACGACTCTATATGTGGACATCACCAGATGGTCAATACTGAAATCAGATTGATTATATTGATTGATTGAGAAGCTCTATACCATCAGCAAAAACAAGACTGGGAGCTGACTGTGGCTCAGATCATGAACTCCTTATTGCCAAATTCAGACTTAAATTGAAGAAAGTAGGGAAAACCACTAGACCATTCAGGTATGAGCTATATCAAATCCCTTACCATTATACAGTGGAAGTGACAAATAGATTCAAGGGATTAGATCTGACAGACAGAGTGCCTGAAGAACTATGGGCAGAGGTTCCTGACATTGTATAGGAGGCAGTGATCAAGACCATCCCTAAGAAAAAGAAATGCAAAAAGGCAAAATAGTTGTCTGAGGAGGCCTTACAAATAGCTGAGGGAAGAAGAGAAGCTAAAGGCAAAGTAGAAAAGGAAAAATACCCATCTGAATGCAGAGTTCCAAAGAATAGCAAGAAGAGATTAGAAAGCTTTCCTCAGTGATCAATGCAAAGAAATAGAGGAAAACAACAGAATGGGAAAGACTAGAGATCTTTTTAAGAAAATTAGAGATACCAAGGGAACATTGCATGCAAAGATGGGCTCAATAAAGGACAGAAATGGTATGGACATAACAGAAGATGTTAAGAAGAGTTGGCAAGAATAAATAGGAGAATGATACAAAAAAAGATCTTCATGACCCAGATAACCACGATGGTGTGATCACTCACCTAGAGCCAGACATCCTGGAATGCAACGTCAAGTAGGCCTTAGGAAGCATCACTACAAACAAAGCTGGTGGAGGTGATGGAATTCCAGTTGAGCTATTTCAAATCCTAAAAGATGATGCTGTGAAAGTGCTGCACTCAATATGTCAGTAAATTTTGAAAACTCAGCAGCGGTCACAGGACAGGAAAAGGTCAGTTTTCATTCCAATCCCAAAGAAAGGCAATGCCAAAGAATGTTCAAACTACTGCACAATTGCACTCATCTCACATGCTAGTAAAGTCATGGTCAAAATTCTCTAAGCCAGGCTTCAACAATATGTGAACCGTGAATTTCCAAATGTTCAAGCTGGATTTAGAAAAGGCAGAGGAACCAGAGATCAAATTGCCAACATCTGCTGGATCATCAAAAAAGCAAGAGAGTTCCAGAAAAGCATCTACTTCTGCTTTATTGACTACAACAAAGCCTTTGACTGTGTAGATCACAACGAACTGTGGAAAATTCTGAAAGAGATAGGAATACCAGACCACCAGACTTGCCTCCTGAGAAATCTGTATGCAGGTCAAGAAGCAACAGTTAGAACTGCACCTGAAACAACAGATTGTTTCCAAATTGGGAAAGGAATATGTCAAGGCTGTATATTGTCATCCTGCTTATTTAACTTAAATGCAGAGTACATCATGAGAAATGCTGGGCTGGATGAAACCCAAACTGGAATTAAGCTTGCTGGGAGTAGTATCAGTAACCTCAGATATGCAGATGACACCATCCTTATGGCAGAAAGAGAAGAACTAAAGAGCCTCTTGATGAAAGTGAAAGAGGAGAATGAAAAAGCTAACTAAAAACTCAACATTCAAAAAACTAAGATCATGGTATCCAGTCCCATCACTTCATGGCAAATAGATGGGGAAACAATGGGAACAGCGAGAGACTTTATTTTGGGGGGCTCCAAAATCATTGCAGATGGTGACTGCAGTCTTGAAATTAAAAGATGCTTGCTCCTTGGAAGAAAAGCTATGAAGAAAAGACAGAATATTAAAAAGCAGAGACATTGCTGACAAAGGTCTGTATAGCCAAAGCTATGATTTTTCCAGTGGTCATGTATGGGTGTGAGACTTGGACTGTAAAAAAGCTAAGAACTGAAGAATTAATGCTTTTGAACTGTGGTGTTGAAGACTCTTGAGAATCCCTTGGACTGCAAGGAGATCCGACCAGTCATTCTAAAGGAAATCAGTCCTGAATATTCATTGGAAGGACTGATGCTGAAGCTGACACTCCAATACTTTGGCCACCTTATGGGGAAAACTAACACATTGGAAAAGACCCTGATTCTGGGAAAGATTGAAGGCAGAAGGGGACGACAGAATATGAGATGGTTGGATGGCATCACTGACTCAATGGACATGAGTTTGAGCAAGGTCTGGGGGTTGGTGATGGACAGGGAAGCCTGGCTTGCTGCAGTCCATGGGGTTGCAAAGTCAGACATGACCAAGCGACTGAACTGAACTGAACTCCCAGGTTTTTCATAGAGGAATGCACTGTTTTCTAGTGGTCATTATGGTTTCACATGTTTCCTCTCCTGGAAGGAACATTTCAAGGAACAGGCATTGGGTAAAACCTTGGGGAAGATAATCAAGGGGGTGGCTTTTTGGAACTACATCACTGCAGGCACACACAAGGCTCATCACCTAGCAGCTCTCCTGCAGCGCTGCTCAGCACAGGTCTGAGAAAAGAAGAGCTCAAGTTGTATCCTCTTCTTAGGGATCCAAAATTTGTGTGCAAAGTAAAGATGGTGGGGGACCAGGTGTCCAGAAGAGCCCTTCGTTCCTCAGTCTTCACGTTCAGGATGAATGGGCGAGATGAAGGCGTGCACCTGAGAACAGATAGGTGGCCAGAAACCCGCAGCTCCAAGAGCTAGGGGCGCACAAGGCCCAGGCAAGCAGCAGAAAACTGTCAGACTTGTCAGGGCTGGGGACGGAGGCAGGGACGAGGCAGCGACCGGAAAGTGACACCACTGCCTGCATAGCTGGGAGAAGAGTGCCAGGCTTGGAAGGAGCCTAGCGCTGGCGACTAGTGGCCCAAGGTGAGGGCGGAGAGCAGTGGGCCGTAGTCAGGAGGCTGTGGAAACCCTGGAGGCCGGCACGCACAGAGGCTCACAGGCTGGAAGCCCAACACCAGCTTTCCTTTGCTTCTTCAGTATCTGCATTAGGTATAACCCAGTAAAATGTGGATAAAGCATTTTAAGTCAAGGAGAGAGGCCAGCCTGAATTAAGGAAAAGTCAAATACCCAAAAGTATAGAAGGAAGCGTTAGCTGGAATTCTGATGGGGATGCAAATGTTGGAGAAATTAGTAGTTTTTACTTTTCACCCTATCTGCTTCAAGCTACCCATGAGCATACATTTTTTTAAAATACAAAAACAGTAAATAAAACTAGGCATTTTTGTTCATTTGAAGTTCATGCATAATTAATTGGGTATCAAAATTGTAGCAAGTGACTCGTTGGTTTTTTAAGAGAAATTGCAAACAATGGAGCAAATATCTTTTGAAATACTGTTCTTAACTCACCCATCACCCTTTGTAGTGGAGCAAAGGTAAGCTTCTGCATATTCTGAAATGAGATTCCAAAATTCATAATTCAGTTCAGTCGCTCAGTTGTGTCCGACTCTGTGACCCCATGAATCGCAGCACGCCAGGCCTCCCTGTCCATCACCAATTCCCGGAGTTCACTCAAACTCACGTCCATCGAGTCGGTGATGCCATCCAACCATCTCATCCTCTGTCGTCCCCTTCTCCTCCTGTCCCCAATCCCTCCCAGCATCAGGGTCTTTTCCAATGAGTCAACTCGTCGCATGAGGTGGCCAAAGTATTGGAGTTTCAGCTTTAGCATCAGTCGTGAATTATAATTTTACTGTAAGGAAAGTAAATGCCGAGCTGCTGGTTTTCCTCCAGGTCCACCTGGAATCCCAGGACTACGAAGGACGGGAACCTTCAAGTAAAGCTCAAGTGCTCAGATAACTGGGTAGAGGCTGTGGCCGGAGGAGAAATATGACCACACCCTACACAGTGGAGCAACCCCACCATCTGAGCTAAGGAGATGCCCTTTTCCAGCCCAGATGAATCCTATCCTAGGTGAGATGAAGAAAACCAAACATCTAAAAGTCCAGTTGTATTCTTATTCCTGTGCAGGAACGGTATTAGGTGTACAAGTCAAGTCTGTCTCACCCACTAGTACTTATTGGTGATCTGTCGGGTCTCTTCCTCCACAGGGACTGTACACACTCTGCACTGCTGGGTGGTAGTCCTGCCTCTGTGCTCCCAGAGAAGTGGCACAGCTAGTGGTTGCCGCGCGGCCTGGGGGCCCAGCTGCTGGAGTTCAAGGCCAGGTTCTGCTGCCAACTCGCTTCGTGAACTTGGGCAAGTAGCCAGTTTCTGCCACTGACTGCTCATCAACAAATCAGAGATGCCAGAGTTGAGTGGGGGAGGGAGGTGGGAGAATTAAACAGCTTACTTTTTATAATGTGCTTAAAACCTTGCCTGGTTTACACAGTCATCCTCCTAGCAGAATGAATGGCTTTTACGCAAAGAACACCCTCAGCCAGGAGTCTGGAGAAGGCAATGGCACCCTACTCCAGTACTCTTGCCTGGAAAATCCCATGGACAGAGGAGCCTGGTGGGCTGCAGTCCATGGGGTCGCTAAGAGTTGGACACGACTGAGCTACTTCACTTTCACTTTTCACTTTCATGCATTGGAGAAGGAAATAGCAACCTACTCCAGTGCTCTTGCCTGGAGAGTCCCAGGGACGGGGGAGCCTGGTGGGCTGCCGTCTATGGGGTCGCACAGAGTCGGACACAACTGAAGCGACTTAGCAGCAGCCAGGAGTCACTCCCCTCTGTGCAAGTTGAGCTGCTAACTGCAACCAAGTGAGCCTTGTGAACATAAGCTCATCACAGACTGAATGTTTGTGTCCCCCAGAATTCATGCTGAAAGCCAAACTCCAAGGTGATACTGTGAGGAGGCGGGATCTTTTGGAGGGCTTCATCTCATGATGGGATTAGTGCCCTTGCCAGAGACCCTGTGCCAAGACACCAGAGGGATACGCAGAGCACACGGCCGCCAGTAACCAGGAAGCAGGCCCTCATTGGACACCAAGATGCTGAGGTCTTGATCTTGCACTGCCAGCCTCCATAACCGTGAGAAACGAGCTTCTGTTGTTTAAAAGCCACCTAATCTATGGGGTGCTCTTTCATCAGCCCAAACAGACTAAGACAAACATGATCACATTCATCAATGTTGGAGGGACTTCCCCGGTGGTCCAGTGGTTGGGAATCCACTTTCCAAGGTGGAGGACGCAGGTTTGATCCCTGGTCAGGAAACTAAGATTCCACATGCCTTGGGGCAACTAAGCCCACGCACCACAACTAGAGACCCTGAGTACTGCAAACTAAGACTCAATGCAGCCAAAAATGAGTAAATGTTAAACACACACACACACACACACACACACACACACACACACAAACACTATACACTTCTGGACGGATCTCAAGAATTCTCAATTATATTTCTAGAATATTTAGCTCAACATTTCTTAGCGACCCAGAATATTCTAACAGGCACTTCCAGGTTCTTTGATAGAACAGCATATAACATTTATTTTAAAAAACACAAAACATATATTTAACTTCATTCTAACCCAGCCAAATTTGGGCTGAAGCTTTGGTCAGTGAGTGGTCTAGAGCAAAGTTTCTCAACACAGCATCAATCACAGGGGTGCTTTAAAATGATGTTTCACCTTTTCTGGTCCTCATGTAGCCCCTGACCAGTTATTTTCAAAGGCTGAGTGTTCTACCTCATGGGACAGATTCAGTTCAGTTCAGTCACTCAGTTGTGTCCAACTCTTTGCTTAAAATGATTATTAGAAAGCTCTCTAAGCTGAACTAAACTTCATCTCCCTGTTCTCTTGCTTTTGTGGCTTCACAGGACAAGTAGTCATTTGTATGCATGATAATACTTAGACTATTTAAAGCCACTTAAAGCAGATTCTCCTAGGGATTAGGTACTTGAATAAACTTGTAAGTAAAACTTCTTATAATCAAATTTACTGTTGAAAATCTCTTAAATTGCTTACAAAGTAAAATCCTAATAAAGCCGATTCCACCTCCAGGATCGAAACAGGTTGTTCTTTGGGCTGGGCTACAGATGGAGTGGTTGGCTGGCGGTGCAGTCACGCTGTAGGAAAAATTCTCACCTTTATTCAATTGGAATGAAAGCATATTATTGAAATTATCCATGTAATGCAACATTATGAAAAATTTCCTTAGCACTTCAACATGCCAGGCCTCGTGCCAGTGGGGGCACTTGTCACACATTCCCCAATAAATATGAAAAAGGGGTTAGTTGCTCAGTCGTGTCCGATTCTTTGCGATCCCATGGACGTAATTCACCTGGTTCCTCTGTCCATGGAATTCTCCAGGCAAGAATACTGGAATGAGTTGCCATTTCCTCCTCCAGGGGATCTTCCCGACCCAGAGATCAAACCCAGGTCTCCTGCATTGCAGGCAGATTTTTCATCCTCTGAGCCATCACGGGAAGCATAAATATGGAAAAGTGGACACTTTATTAACTGAATGGGGAAGCCCCTTCCTGGGACAAAACTGACATTTAAAGAGAAGATTAAGGAGAAAAAAGTTTGGTAACATGAAAACAATATTCTTCACTGGAAAAAAGATCAATAATGATGCAAACAACTGCTGCCATATCTTGAAAAACAGATATGGTTTTTCAAGAACCCTTGGTTCACAAAGGGTCACTTTCTAGCCCTCAAATTGTAACTATGTGACTCATCACTTAAGGAACAATGGATTCCAGCAAATTCCCAGAGTACTTTCAGGATTAACTTAAAAGAAACTAAATATTAATAATACCATGTATTTAGCAAAATAAAAAATATCTTTCACTAGGAAAAATTACAGATATGTTCACATGAACTCATCAATGAGCCCTTTTAAGATACACACTTCTAAGGAAAGAAGTTATTCTAGAAACAGAAACCTTGTTTTATGCATTGTCACAAAACATCAGCAACAACACTAAGTCCCAGCAGCAAGGGTAGCAGGATCTTCCTACAGGGAGGGATGAGGAAGTTGACAGCAAGGATTCACATGACACTTTGTATCTGCTGAACTTCATCAAAACAAAGATCAAGGGCAACCTTGATGAGGAAATTAATTAATTCATGTCCAGTGCTTGATGGATATTGAAGAGAATGGAAAAAGGCATTTCCTTCTTTCTTAAGCTTCTGACTGGGCATGAAGGGTTTATGGTAGCTGGTTTGTGCAAGAGTCATAGTTTTTTTTTTTTAATTAATTTTTGAGTATAATTGATTTACAACGTTGTGTTAGTTTCAGGTTGTACCCCAAAGTGATTCAGTTATACATACACATGTATCCCGTTTTTTAGATTCTTTCCCCATATGGGCCATTGCAGAGCACTGAGTAGAGTTCCCTGTGCTATAGAGTAGGTTCTTATTATCTGTTTTATATATAGTAGTGTGTTTATGTCAATCCCAATCTCCCAATTTATTCTTCCCCTTTTCCCCTTTGGTAACCATAAATTTGTTTTCTACATCTGTCTCTGTTTTGTAAATAGGCCCATCTGTACCACTTTTAAGATTCCACATACAAGTGATAGCATATATTTATCTTTCTCTGAATTACTTCATTCAGTATGATAATCTCCAGGTCCAACCATGTTGCTGCAAATGGCATTATTTCTCTTTCAATGGCTGAGTAATATCCCATTGCATATATGTACCGTATCTTCTTTATCCATTCCTCTGTCAATGGACATTTATGTTGCTTCCATGTCCTGGCTATGGTAAACAGAGCTGCTATGAACATTGGAGTGCATTATCCTTTCAAACCATGTTCTTCTCTGGATATGTGCCCAGTGGTGGGATTGTAGGATCATATGGTAGCTCTATTTTTAAATTTTTTATGGAACCTCCACCCTGGCTGTATCAAGTTACATTGCCACCAGCAGTGTAGGAGGGCTTTTCTTTTCTCCACACGCTTTCCAGTATTTGCTTGTGGATTTTTTGATGATGGCCATTCTGACTGGTATGAGGTGATACCTCATTGTGGATTTGATTTACATTTCTCTAATAATTAGTGACAGTGAGCATCTTTTCATATGCTTTTTGGCCATCTGTATGTCTTTGGAGAAATGCCTCTTTAGATCTTCCACCCATTTTTTATTATTTTATATATATGTGTGTATATATATATTGAGCTGCATGAGCCATATGTATGTTTTAGAAACTAATCCCTGTTGGTCCCTTTGTTCACATTTTTTAAGGTAAAGGTATGACCCTCTCCTCTAGCTGAATCCTCCACCACTCATGCCCAACCAGAGCACTTTGGCTAAAACTTAGCAATTCAAAGTGCAGAAAAGATAATGCTGTGGAAGAGCGCTGAGTCTTGAGGTCCTCTTGCCATTGCTTGTGCTGAACAGCACCAACTTTCATTCCACCTGTAATTAGGGATATATGGCCAGTGACTTAAGGGATAGAAAAAGGACAGATGGAAACTTAAACAAGCACTGTATGAAATGTAAAACCCCATAAATTTATAAAAGATAAAAGACTACAGCGATTTAGACAATTCAGAGGGAAAATCTAATGTGAATCTTTTATTCTGACAAAACTAACTTCATAGATTTTACTTTCTGAACTCCCAAAGTTTCACTTATTTGAAAAATAAAAGACAAGGCCTTCTGGATGCCAAGATTTCAGACATGAATAAAATAGCACCATATGTTCAGGTTGTATAAGTTAGCTGCACTTTATATACCATAACAGTGAAGGGAGCTGTGACAGACTCACCAGTCTCCACTGCACCTGGAAGAAACACATGGACATACCTGGATTTTCTAACCAGTTTTATATCGACAACCTCTGAGTAACTGACATACATATTTCCATTAATGGCAGGCATAACTCCACAAATACCAAACTATATAAATCACTTGCTTTTCATAATCTGGAAAATTCAAAAAAAAAATTTGGAAATTAAAAAAAAAAAAAAGAGAAACAGAGTTAAGTAGCTGAAAATGCTGTACTTACTACACACAAGTACCTCATGACAAGGAATGCTAGAAATTGTTCCCCTAGGAATGATTTTTGAAACTTTAAAGTACATTTTATCAGAAAAGCAAGTTAGGAATTGATTCAGTTTCTAAAGATCTAGCAAATTATAGATTTTATGCAATTAGGTACTAACAACAACCCTGGAAAATTCCATGGACAGAGGAACCTGGCAGGCAACAGTCCATGGGGTTGTAAGAGTCAGACATGCCTGAGTGACTAAACCAACCATACACATTTAAGAGATTAACACTGTTCAGGAGAACGTAGAGGTGGTTCTGCAGTGTTTTTATGTCTCACTTCAGCTTCACACGTCTGTAAGCCTAAGACTTGGTGACAAATTACAACTTATCCTGTACTAGATAGGAACCTATTTTTAATTTATACAAAATTAGATTGTTTTTCACCTAAATGTATGGATAAAAGTGCTTCTCAAATGTACATAGCCCACTTCTGTAATCCTAAAACAAAACTAAAGGCACAGGAATGGACAATACTTTGTTTTATATGAATACTTTTCATTAGCCTTTAAACAAATTCAACTACTATCTAGAGAGGTGTGACCAATTTGTTACAAATTTCTACAATTTGGGAAATTAAAGATTTAAGAACTCTCTAAACACTGCAGTTGTGTGCAATTCGTGTACTGGTTCATTCACTCTGCAAGCTGTGAACTCACTCTGTCATCTCCGTAGGCTGCAAAATGCATGTTTCAGGAACTGTCTTTTTTTCTTACAAGGAAAAGACCAAGGGAGAAGGAGTTTTTGGAATTAGATCTCTCTCAAATTGCTTTGAATCCTGTTACAAGTGAATTTAATATGTTTCTGAATTAAATTTAACAATAATTGTAAAGACATTCACCCTAGCATATTTGAATGAAATGTAATTAAGTACACTTAAGTCTTTAATTGCAATGACTGATATTTTTCACTTATATACAAAAGGATTCAATAGCCAGCAGCATTTAAATATAGAAAATGTCCCATCTATTATCTTTCCCTTTTTTAGAAAGTGCTATTTTTAACTGGGTAGATTTACTAGCCAGCTTCCCAATACCTTCATTCTATGTCTCTAATAGATTCAAAGAAACATGAAAACTAAAAGGATTTAGTATTTTAAACATTTGCAGAACACTGCTACAAAGTATTGAGATTATGAATGTATTTCATTAGAAAATAAAAAGTGTACCATTTGTGAGAATCATTAAGTTGATTTAATAATTACTTCATAGAAGCATCAGCTAACATTTACATCAATTTTTGCTCATCACCTAAACCAGAAACAGCTTCTGTAGGCAGTTCAACTCTAAGCACAAAGAGGGTCACATCAAGTAGAACCAACGGTTGTATAAGCCCTGGAACAAAAACTCCTAAAATTCAGACTTTTACAAGAGCAAAACAAGTTTGTGAGAATAAGAACCAGAGGCAATTATTTTCCTAGAAGTACCATAGATTGCTACAAGTGTTTTCTTAAACAAAAATAAAAACTTGTGTAGTCATTAAAGTGAAAGTCGCTCAGTTGAGTCCGACTCTTTGAGACCCCATGGATTATACAGTCCATGGAATTCTCCAGGCCAGAATATTGGAGTAGGGTAGCCTTTCCCTTCTCCAGGGGATCTTTCCAACCCAGGGATCAAACCCAGGTCTCGGGCATTGCAGGTGGATTCTTCAACAGTTGTGCCACAAGGGAAGCCCAAGAATACTGGAGGGGGTAACCTATCCCTTCTCCAGTGGATCTTCCCCACCCAGGAATTGAACTGGGGTCTCTTCATTGCAGGTGGATTCTTTACCAACTGAGCTATCAGGGAAGCCCTGTAGTTATTAATAATGTACCTTAATACTGAATGCAGGGGTATTAGAGATAGTTAAGAGGAAACCACCCAACAGATTAACTCAAAAGTGAACGCTGGCCATATCTTCAGTTCAGTAGTTAAAGCTGAAACAGCTTTTGAAGAGTTGAACACAACTTACAAGTAGGGTACCAACAGAATTCCCAATTGTATTCACATTATTCCCTAATTAGTATTTGTGCATGTAAACTCTGACCTGGCCATCAGTAGTATCTTAAAGCAAATGCAATTAGTAAAAACAGACGGCGGTGTGTAGTTTTGTTTACACTTACAAATACTACCAGTTCATTACTACTTGCATGTCTTGTTGCTCTTGGAAGAGTGCAAAGTGAAAGTGAGAGTCGCTCATACGTGTCCGACTCTTCGGGACCCCATGGACTATACGGTCCACAGAATTCTCCAGGCCAGAATACTGGAGTGGGTAGCCTTTCCCTTCTCCAGGGGGATCTGCCCAACCCAGGGATCGAACCCTAGTCTCCTGCATTGCAGTTGGATCTTGACCAGCTGAGCCACAAAGGGAAGCTCTTGGAAGAGTAACCACTTTTAAAAAGATACTGCAAAGTACAATATTCCTTACTTTGCATGGCATCCGGCAATGTTTAAATCAAAGGAACCTGCAATCATCAACTCTGCACCGGATTTAGATATATTACTAGTTCTCCAAAACAGCGACTCCAGGGCAGAGAGGCTGCAGGGGGCAGGGGACCAAGATCAAGGTTGGAGGAATCACTTGGTAAGCCACGGCAGCCACATTGCTGGGGAGACCCCTCGGATTAAGAATGCAACCTTCAGCGTCTTTTCTGGTCTCACTTTCTTGTCTACATCTAGTATCCTATACCTGACGGCAAACAAGTCTCAGAACTTTCTAAAAGAAATGATTTTTACCCAAATACATTGGACTTGGGTCTCAATTTGAAAGAGGACGAGTGGCCTTTAAGAGATCGGTCCTCTTCCTCGTCCTCCCCCTCCTCCAGAGGCTGCTCTGGGTCTCTGAAAGAGGGTGTGGTGTGGATGATCTGGGTTCGGAAACGGATTTTGTTGAGTCTGGGTTTCATCCGCCCACTAGAGCTGCCCGAGGCTTTGCGATTCGGCTCCTTCGCTTTGCTGGCAGTCAATCCCTCGGCCAGGTGGTGGTGATGGTCCCCGCCGTCCTCCAGAGCGTGGGAGAGCCTGCCGGAGATGAGGTGCGAGGGTAGCACCCTCGAGAGCCTCCAGCGCCCTCCCCCGCTGCCCGCCGCGCTCTCGCCTTCGTCCTCGTCCAGGGCGCCCACCAGCGTCCGGATCTCCTCGGCGGTGCTCGGGCTCAGGTACTGCGAGGCCTTCCTGCCGCTGTAATCGCGAACGTCCACATCCGCGTCGTAGGCCCCCACCAGCAGCTTCACCACCTCCACGTGCCCATGCATGGCCGCCAGATGCAGCGCGGTGTAGCCGCCGCTCGTGCGCGCGTTGATGTTCACCGGCAGCCGGTGCTGGCCCGCGAAGCGTACCAGCAGGGCCAGCAGCTCCTGCTGGCCGTGCTTGGCTGCCCAATGCAGGCAGGTAAAGCCGGTGATGAAGTCGCGCTTGGCCAGCAGTCCAGGCTCACAGGCCAGCAGCCCCTCCAGGCTGTCCCAGCGGCCGTCGGCGGCCGACAGCATCCACGCGTGCTCCAGCGGATCCAGCGTCAGAGAGCCCGCGCCCTCCTCCTCGGCCGCCGCGCCGTCCGCGCCCCCGGGGCCGCGCCGCAGCTGAGGAGAGCCGCCTGCAGCCGGGTCCCGGGGCGCGGTGCGGCCCGGCCGCGGCGTGGGGGGCGCATCGCCCAGCGCTTCGGGCCGCGCACCTTCCCCCACCAGACCACCGCGAGGTCGCCTTCCGAGCGGCGCGCTCGGGGTGCCTTCCACCGGGTCGAAGGGGTCCGCGCGGTCTCCCGCCGCGTCCTCTGGCTCCTTGGGGCGGGCGCGGACGCTGGCGCGCTGTTCGGGCGATCCGCCCAGGGCGCCCCCAACCGGCTGCTCCACCTCGGCCTGCCGATCCCGAGCCCTGTACTCGGCGGGTCCCTCCATCTCGATAGCGTACCTGGTTGGCTCCGGACCTACGCGGCGGCCACTCCACCACAAGTTCCTAGCGCGCCGCAGCCGCGGGACTAACAGCCACCGCCCCCCTGCCTCGCCCGCGGACACGCCCCCGTCGGGGGCCCCACCCACTTCCGGCCTCCCCGGAGGCGGCCTTACAGCTCCCGCGGGCCCCGCCCCACTCCACCCCACCTCTTTTGGGTCCTGGAACAAGCTGCATTCAGCGCCTTCCCTTGGACACGCCTGGCCCCGCCCACTTCCGGCCCCTACACAGGCAGCAATGGCCGCTCCCCCCAGAGGACACGCCCTGACACGCCCACTTCCGGCCCCGTAGAGCCGCAATCAGTGCTTCAGCCCGGCCCAAAGGTCTGAGGAGCCATGGCTGCTCTTCCCCGCCTCTTTTTCTAACAGCAGTTGTGCTCCATCCTCTCCCAGGCACTGACTGGTCATTCTCTAAAATAGGGATCCCCAACTTCTGGGATCTAGTGCCTGATGATCTTAAGTGGAACTGATATTATAATAATAATAGAAAGTGTACAATAAATATGTGTGTATATTTGTGTGTATAACTGTGTATAGATCATTCCGAACCCATCTTCCCCCTCCCCCCATCTGTGAAAATATCTTCCATGAAAGGGTCCCTGGTGCCAGAAAGGTTCGAGGCCGCTGCTCTAAAACATCTAGGCACTCCTGTGACAGACCCAATTCGAGGAGGTGTCTGGGAGCCCTGACTCGCAGCCCGCCCAGGGGCCCCCAGCTCAATGGAGGCTGCTGGACCCCTCCTCTCATCTGCCTTCCCCTCCCTTCTGACTCCCGCTCCCCGTGCCATCCCGCTCAGCCCCACGTCACTGAGGCCACAAGACCCCTCCCGTCAGTTCTCCTCCCCTCCCTATCAGACCCGCCCCGCCCCCCGCGCCATCCCGCTCAGCCCCCCACGTCACTGAGGCCGGGGGACCCCTCCCCTCCGCTCCTCCCTCCTAGGCCCCCGCCCCGCCCCGCTCCATCCCGCCCTCCGCTGCTGGACGCGCGGCTCGGTCGGCCGCCGCCGCCGCCTTGCTGGCCCCTCGCCCGCCCAGTCGCCCGGACCATGGCCTCCGAGGTGGCGCGGCACCTGGTGAGTCCGCCAGCCCTACGCCCTCGGCCAGGGACCCCCGCCGTCCCGGCTGGGCCCGCGATTCCCGCCCGCTCCCTCGGGCGGCGCCTCCCGGCTTCCCGTCTCCCTAGAGTGGAGTTTGAAGCGGGCGGTTTGTGTAACGGTCCCAAACGCGCGGGAGCGGGACTGGTGGCGGGCGCCCCACTGGACTCGGCCTCCCAGGCCTTCACAAGCCTCCCACCTTATCCAGCGTTGACATCTTTGGGATTGGAGCCTTTTTTCCCCACCTTGGAGCCCTTGTCCGTTGAAAGAACGGATGCGACTGATGTGTTCCGTTTTCTGTCCCTCCTCTACACTGGTCTCATTTCAGAGTAAGCCATGGGACGGCCATAGAGGTGTTCTCGGCCACACCAAGCTGTTCCTTGCCCTTTTCACTCATTCTCTTGTGTCCCTGTTGTTTTCCCGACGCTACGCCGTGTGGAAGGACCACTTGTCTTTTTGAAAAATTTAACTTCTGATACTCTTCATACCAGCGATTGTAATCCACGTAAACAAAAGCTCTTCTGGGACCTGAAACCAAAAAGTGAGACGTGCTGGTAGCAGTCTCTAGAAGTTAAGCTGGTAGGAACCTGGGAGGGTAGATGGGTCCAGAATCACACAGCCAGTTTCTCTGACAGAGCCTGGAGGAGGGTCTTTCTTCTGATTCAGCCAGGTTTCTTTCTTCTCTGTCTTATTTTTAGAGAAATCGCGGCTTTCCTCTCTGACCTGCCTTGTTACATTTGTTGTGTTTGTGTGCACGTCTTTGTTTCAGAGTGAAGTTTAATCTTCAGAATTAAACATGGGATTTCTTGTCTCTTGCTGTGCTTATTTTGCAGTAATGTTAGCTTTAATTAAACTTTTTGAGTTAACTGTAAATTCGTGTGCAATTGTGATAAAAAACAGAATTCCCCAGTAACTTTGCCCAGTTTTCATTAATAGTTGTTGTTCAGTCGCTAAGTCGTGTCCAATTCTTTATGACCCCATGGACTGCAGCGCGCCAGGCTTCCCTGTCCTTCACCATCTTCTGGAGTTTGCTCAAATTCATGTCCATTGAATTTTATGCTATCTTACCATCTCATCCTCTGCTGCCCCCTTCTTTTGCCTTCAATCTTTCCCAGCATCAGGGTCTTTTCCAATGAGTCCGCACTCTTCTTTAATAGTAAAATGTTACAAAATCATAGGAAAGGCCACTACCAGCACATGGACACTGATTCTGTGGAGACAGAACTTGCCCCCACCACAGGACCCTTCCCTTGTCCTTTTGTAGCCACACCCACTTCATTTCCACTCCACCTCCTCTTTAACCCCTAACTACTATAATCTGTTATTTCTGTAATTTTTCAAGTCTGTTACATAATGGAATCACCTAGAATATAACCTTTTGGGATTGGATGTTTTTCATTCAGTAGCATTCTCTGAAGGTTCATTCAGGTTGTTCCAAGTATTAGTTTGCTCCTTTTTAATTGAGTAATATTACATGGTATGGATGTAACACACTTTGAAGGACACACCTACGTTTCCATTGTTGAGCTATTATAAATAAAGCTGCTATAAACTGTATGTTTATACATACAGTTACGTAAAACTGTATGTTAACATATAACATAAGGAAAATGTTGTCTTCAGTTCTCTGGAATCCACATGGCAGTTACTAGTTTCATTAAGAAACTGCTAAACTGTTTCCCAGTTTCTGCATTTTCCATTCCCACCACCAGTGTATGTGAGATTAGTTTCTCCACATCCTCACCAGCATTTGGAGTTCCTGGTTTGTTTTTTTTTAAGACGTTCTGATAGGTATGTAATTATATGTTGTGGTTTTAACTTGCATTTTTCTAATGGCTAGTGATGTTAAACATCTTTTCATGTGCTTGTTTGCCATCTGTATATTTTCTTCATTGAATTTCATTTTTTATGCCCATTTTCTAACTGGATTTTCTTTTTTTACTGCTGATTTTAGAAGTTTTAAAAATATGTATTCTAGATACCAATCTTTGATATGTGGTTTGCAAATTTTTTTCTCTTTTTCATTCTATTAATATTTTGCAAAGCAAACATATTTAGTTTTGATAAAATCCATTTTATCACCTTTTTCTCTTATGGACTGTACTTTTTTGTCAAGTCTAAGAATCCTTTGCTTAACTCAGAATACCAAAGGTTTTCTCTTATTTTTTTCCTAAGAGTCTTGTAGTTAGTTTTACATTTAAACCCATGACCCATTTTGTTAGTTTTTGTATAAGGTGTAAGACTTAGGTCAAGGGTCATTTTTGACTAATGGATGCTCCAACATTTGTTGAAAAGGCTATCATATTCTATTGAATTGCTTTTGCACTTTTGTCAGTAACTAGTTGAACATGTTGTGCGGATCTTTTTCTGGGGTCTCTGTTAACATGCAGTCTTGATTCCTATAACTATATAAATAAATCTTGAAATAAAGTAGACTGATTACTCTCACTTTATTCTTAAATTTCAAAAATTTTTGGCTATTCTAGTTTCTATATCTTTCATTATAAATTTTAGAATAGTCTTGTCTATGTACAAAGAATTTTTCTGGGATTTTGATAGATATTACATTAAGTCTCAATTTAAAGAAAATTGTTATTTCTACCCATGTTGAGTCTTCCAGCTAATGAACATGGTGTTTCTGTTCATTTCTTTATATTTTCTCAGATTTCCTTCATCAGAATTATATAGTTGCATTTGTTTTGTTAGATTTACATTTATTTCATTTTTTATCAGTTACAAATGATACCATATTTTTATTTTCATTGTCCTCATATCGTTTTAACACAGAAATACAATTGAGATGTTTATGTTTCTCTTGAGTCCTTTGACCTTGCTGAATTAATTTATTCTAGGAGTAAATTCCTTGGAGTAAATTCTTGTGTGCATAAAAATTATGTCATCTCAACACAGAGACAGTTTTCTTTCTTTCTTTCCAATCTATACCTTTTCTCTTCTGCCATATTTGAGTAAGCGTGGTGACAGCAGACATTCTTGCCTTACTGTGATGATGGCGGGAAAGAATTCAGTCCATCAGAGCAGCAGGCTGCTGCTGTTCTTTTGTAGATACTCTTTATCAAGTTCAAGAGGGATATTTGTCTGCAGGTTTTTTTGTACTGTCTTCGGTTTTATGTCAGAGTAATATTAGTTTCAGAAAAGAAACTGGGAAGGGTCCCCATCTCTTCTGTTTTCTGGAAGAGATTATGTAAAATTGGTATTCTTTTTTAAATGTTTGGTAGGATTCTTCTGTGAAACCATCTGGGCCTGGAGATGTCTTTTCGGGGAGTTTTAAACTTACAGATTTAAATTCCTTAATAGTTACCTGTGTGTTCATGTTATTTCATACTGGGTGAGTTGTGATGGTATGTGGTTTTGCAATCCATTCCTTTCAAATTGTCAGCTTTATGTGTATAGACATGTTCATAATCTTCTCTTAATCTCCTTTTGCTTTCTTTAGGGTCTATAGTGATAAACCCTGTTTCATTCCTGATACTGGTAAAATTTTCATCTTCTGCCTATCTTTGTTAGTCTTGCTAGAAGTCTGTTAACTTCACTGACCTTTTCAAAGAACTATTTCTGTTTCACCGGGTTTTTTCTGTTATTTTTCTATTTGCAAAAAACTGATGTTTTTATTTCCTTTGCTTGCTTTTGGTTTAGTTTGCTCTTCTTTTTCTAAGTTCTTGAGAGACCTTAGATCACTGACTTGAGACTTTTCCTCCTTTCTAATATATACATAAGGTATTAATGAATTTCCCTTTCAGCAGGGCTTTAGCTGTGTCCCACAGATTTTGGTATGTTTTATTTTCATTTTCATTCCACCTTTATTTTTTAAAAGAGTTCTGTTTTAAAACTCACTTGAAACTCTTCAGGTTTTCAGACTTTTTTTTTTTGATGAGGACGTTAAGACTCAAAGATATATTGTACAACACAGGGAGTATAGCCAATATTTTGTAATAACTGTAAATGGAAAGTAACCTTTTAAAACTGCATTAAGATTCAGGGAGGTTTAGTGGATACTTAAGGGGTCACAGCTAGTGATGATGAGATACGCTTTGGCCGGATTGTGTCTGGCATGATCTCCAGCATGTCCTCTATTAGTCAGTTCAGTCGCACAGTCCTGTTCGACTCTTTGTGACCCCATGGACTGCAGCACGGCAGGCTTTCCTGTCCATCACCAATTCCCAGACCTTGCTTAAACTCATGTCCATCAAGTCAGTGATGCCATCCAACCATCTTATCCTCTGTTGTCCCCTTTTCCTCCCGACTTCAGTCTTTCCCAGCATCAGGGTCTTTTCCAATGAGTCAGTTCTTCTCATCAGGTAACCAAAGTACTGGAGTCTCAGCTTCAGCATCAGTCCTTCCAATGAATATTCAGGATTGATTTCCTTTAGGATGGACTGGTTGGTTCTCCTTGCAGTCCAAGGGACTCTCAAGAGTCTTTTCCAACACCACAGTTCAAAAGCATCTATGCTTCGGTGCTCGGCTTTCTTTATAGTTCAACACTTACATCCATACAGGACTACTGGAAAAACCATAGCTTTGACTGGACAGACCTTTGTTGGCAAAGTAATGTCTCTGCTTTTTAATATGCTGTCTAGGTTGGTCATAGCTTTTCTTCCAAAGAGCAAGTGTCTTTAAATTTCATGGCTGCAGTCACCATCTGCAGTGATTTTGGAGCCCCCCAAAATAAAATCTCTCACTGTTTCCACTGTTTCCCCATCTATTTCCCATGAAGTGATGGGACCAGATGCCATGATCTTAGTTTTTTGAATGTTGAGTTTTAAGCCAGCTTTTTCACTCTTCTCTTTCACTTTCATCAAGAGGCTCTTTAGTTCTTTGCTTTCTGCCATAAGGGTGGTGTCATCTGCATATCTGAGGTTATTGACATTTCTCCTGGAAATCTTGATTCCAGCTTGTGCTTCATCCAGCCCGCATTTCGCATGATGTACTCTGCATGTAAGTTAAATAAGCAGGGTGACAATGCAGCCTTGACATACTCCTTTCCCGATCTGGAAACAGTCCATTGTTCCATGTGCTGTTCTAACTGTTGCTTCTTGACCTGCATACAGATTTCTCAGGAGGCAGGTCAGGTGGTCTAGTATTCCCATCTCTTGAATTTTCCACAGTTTGTTGTGATCCACACAGTCAAAGGCTTTGGCATCATAGTCAATAAAGCAGAAGTAGATGTTTCTCTGGAAATCTCTTGCTTTTTTGATGATCTAACGGATGTTGGGAACTTGATCTCTGGTTCCTCTGCCTTTTCTAAATCCAGCTTGAACATCTGGAAGTTCAAGGTTCATGTATTGTTGAAGCCTGGCTTGGAGAATTTTGAGCATTACTTTACTAGCATGTAAGATGAGTGCAACTGTGTGGTAGTTTGAACATTCTTTGGCATTGCCTTTCTTAGGGACTGGAATGAAAACTGACCTTTTCCAGTCCTGTGGCCACGCTGAGTTTTCCAAATTTGCTGGCATATTGAGTGCAGCACTTTCACAGCATCATCTTTTAGGATTTGAAATAGCTCAACTGGAATTCCATCACCTCCACTAGCTTTGTTTGCAGTGATGCTTTCTAAGGCCCACTTGACTTCCCAGACTTCACATTTCAGGATGTCTGGCTCTAGGTGAGTGATCACACCATCGTGGTTATCTTGGTCATGAAGATCTTTTTTATATAGGTCTTCTGTGTATTCTTTCCACCTCTTCTTAATATCTTCTGCTTCTATTAGGTCCATACCATTTCTGTCCTTTATTGTGCCCATCTTTGCATGAAATGTTTCCTTGGTATCTCTGATGTTCTTGAAGAGATCTCTAATCTCTCCCATTCTGTTGTTTTTCTCTATTTCTTTGCGTTGATCATTGAAGAAGGCTTTCTTAAACTCTCCTTGCTATTCTTTGGAACTCTGTATTCTCCTTTTCTCCTTTGCCTTTAGCGTCTCTTCTTTTCTTAGCTATTTATAAGGCCTTCTCAGACAACCATTTTGCCTTTTTGCATTTCTTTTTCTTGGGGATGGTCTTGATCCCTGTCTCCTGTACAATGTCATGAAGCTCCGTCCATAGTTCTCCAGGCACTCTATCAGATCTAATCCCTTGAATCTATTTGTCACTTCCACTGTATAATCCTAAGGGTTTTGATTTAGGTCTTGCCTGAATGGTCTAGTGGTTTTCCCTACTTTCTTCAATTGAAGTCTGAATTTTGCAGTAAGTATTAGTAATTGCTTACATTTTATGATTCAGGAGATCTTGACTGTATAGTTATGTACTGCTGATTGTGATAGTGGATCTTGTAATGACACTATCTTTTCCTGTTTCCAGAGAAACATACTCATAATTTTCTGCATCTTCCTATTGCCCTTTTAAATGATATCCAGATCTTTCCATTTCTTGCCTGTTTCATTTCCTGTTTCAGATGCAATACTTCTGAATTCTTGTTTTTTCCAGTTATAATTCAGCAATGACATTTTTTATATCTCAGAAGTTTCTTGCATTTGTTTTACTTTCTCTCTTGAAGTTGTGACTTTTCATTCTCTTTTATGTCCTGGAGTTAATTAATTACTACCTCAGTACCTTGTGTTTCTGATCTGGAGTGACATCCCTTCACTGGCCCAGGTCCTATAGTCATATGATAATGAGACCGAGTTTCCGTCCCATCTCCTCTGAAGCTTTTAACCCATGGCATTCTGTCATTCCGCTTGTTTGCCACTAGTCATGTACTTCCTTGCAATACCTAACTTATGTTCTGTATTGTTACTTTTTCCATTAAATTTTAGTGAGTTGCATTGCCCCTTACCCCCTCAGTTAAATGATCTTTCCCTGGTGGCTCAGAGGTTAAAGCGTCTGCTTGCAATGCAGGAGACCTGGGTTCGATCCCTGGGTTGGGAAGATCCCCTGCAGAAGGAAATGGCAACCCACTCCAGTGTTCTTGCCTGGAGAATCCTAGGGACGGAGGAGCCTGGTGGGCTACAGTTCACCGGGTCGCAAAGAGTCTGACACGACTGAGCGACTTTACTTAGGAAACACAGCTTGTAATATTCTTTGTATCCTCCATAACCATGATCATTTTTGAGTCATTTTATTCTTGTTGATTGTTATACATATTAGTTATAAATTCTTATGGGCAGGGCTATTAGTCTGCATTTATGTTTTAACGAGGCTCCTCCTTCTTCCAAGCCTTTGAGCTTTTCCCAGGCCGACTTTGCTCCTGACATTGTTCTGAACTGTAACTGTTTTATTTACCTATTTATTTTGGTGTGTGGGAAAGGAGGAAGAAGGTGTTTTAAATTTTCATGTTTTACTGCAGAATAGAGTTCTTCTTCTCAAGAATATTTACTGGCCTTTTATTTTTAACCATACTAAATTTAATTTTCTCTGCTGAAGATTTTAAGTATTCTTAATATAAAATACCTGATTCTCAAAGCTTTTCACTGAGAACTTTAATTTTTACACTTTCTTTTGATCATATCTGGGAGGAAGTTTGATTTAGATGATGCTTTAAAATTTTAACACCCTTTATGTTTTGAAGATCACAGAAATAAGAAGCTCATAGGCTCAAACATAACCATGAGATTGAAAGCTATGATTTTTAAATACCTTTAAGACCAATTATGATTTAGCATCCTTACAATTTTTTATTACTTTTAGTAAATATGCATATTTTGCTTGAGCATTTTTCCTGTTTTTGAAATTTTTTATTTGGCAATTCCATTTATTTGAAATTAACTACTTTTTCTAAACAATGCTGGTGATTTCTTCACTGAGGATTTAGCTGAAGCAGTTTAGATACAATAGAACCCAACGTTCATTACATTATGTGATTCCTTTTAGAACTTGTCATTGTAAAAGTGAACATGTGCCTACATGTTAAAGTTGTCCAAAATTGCTTTAAGTGGCCTCTTTTTCCTTGTTTATTGTTTTGGTTAAATAGTGTCACCTAGGCTCCAGTACTCTTGCCTGGCAAATCCCATGGACGGAGGAGCCTGGTGGGCTGCAGTCCATGGGGTCGCTAGGAGTCGGACACGGCTGAGCGACTTCACTTCACTTTTCATTTTTATGCATTGGAGAGGGAAATGGCAACCCACTCCAGTGTTCTTGCCTGGAGAATCCCAGGGACGGGGGAGCCTGGTGGGCTGCCTTCTATGGGGTCGCACAGAGTCGGACACAACTGAAGCGACTTAGCAGCAGCAGCAGCCTCCCCCTTGGCTTTCTGCAGACCTTTCCTGTCAGAGACAAATGAAGATCAGTGCCAGGTATCTTCCCAGGTACAGAATACTTTCAGACCATGTGTTTGGAACATCTATTTTGAGAAACATTGTGACCATATTCTCTCAAGAGCCATGAGTGAGGCTATATTAGGAATTCTAGAATTTTCAGATTTCTTTCAGTCTGCTTTTTCTGACACTAGAAAAATTTAAATTATGGAATAAATTGTTGGGGAAATTTTTTAAGATGAACCAGGTAGTGAGACTAAAAAAGGAAGGCAGACTCAAACGGAGCATATGAGGGATTTTTGAAATGCAGCCTTTGGGAGAAATGAAGCAAAGGAAGATGAACCCAGGTGTCAGAATTTCACCCCAGTTTTGTGTCACAAGGGAAGATGCCTGGACAAAGTGGCAGCTGTGCCACATGGACATGGAGGGTTGAGGCCCTGGAACCTCTGTTAGGGGAGAGGGAAAAAGATACACCCTCTTGGCCGTGTTCCATTTTAGGGCCATCCTGAATCTTCTTCTGTTTGAACAATCCTCAATACTCTGAGGCCTGAGACAGCTGACAGATGGAAACGTAAGCATATGGCAATTTAGTAGAGGTTGCATAGTAATCATTTAGTTCACAAACCAGAAGTAGGAATCATATCGAAGGAATAGGTTTTTTTCTGGGATGTCAGACCTGAGTAATACAACTTAAGGGGGAATTAAAATTATGCCATATGTTGAAAAAATAAAATATGCCTCATGAGGAATCGGGGTTAAGGTTGGGGGAAAGTAGAAGAGGCAACTGCTGTTTGCGATGTGGGTGAGGCAGAGAGCCAGGAAGATGGGCTGGCCCTGCAGGTTTCCTGCCAGGTGGGATGGGTGCCCCAGCCCCTCGAGTTAGTTTTAGGCAGCTCTGTTGTTTCACAACTACAGGGCTCACCAGAGATGAGGTGGGAGAGCTGTGGAACAACTTCTCTGGTCTCCTTTCACGCTGCTCTGAAAAGCCAGACCAAGGTCATCTTGCCTCTCTTTGGAGGCAGTGAGGAGGCCTTTTGTTCTCATTAGCCAGTGTGATGTGTGTAGAAAGAGTTCATAAGTAATGGAATGCTAGGTCAAAAACATGTTGATAGATACCATAAATGTTCTGTGAGTGGTCTGTTCTCCAGTTTTTTCATGGACAAAAATAAGTAGAACACAGTGATATTTTCACTTAGTCAAGTGTATACTTTTTAACTGGAATATTACTTTGAGTTATTAATAAACCAGGAATGCCTAGTTGTTATTCAGTAGCTCAGTTATGTGTGACTCTTTGTGACCCCATCCATGGACTGCAGCATGCAAGGCTTCCCTGTCCTTCACCATCTCCTGGAGCTTGCTCAAACTCATGTTCATTGAGTCAGTGATGCCATCCAAACATCTCATCCTCTGTTGTCCCCTTCTCCTCCTGCTTTCAATCTTTCCCAGCATCAGGGTCTTTTCAAATGAGTCAGTTCTTCTCATCAGGTGGCCAAAGTATTGGAGTTTCAGCTTCAGCATCGGTCCTTCCAGTGAATATTCAGGACTGATTTCTTTTAGTATTGACTGGTTTGATCTCCTTGCAGTCCACGGGACTCTCAAGAGTCTTCTCCAGCACCAAAATTTGAAAGCCTCAATTCTTTGGCGCTCAGCCTTCTTTATGATCCAACTCTAACATCCATTCAAGATTACTGGAAAAACCATCAGATCAGATCAGATCAGTTGCTCAGTCATGTCCGACTCTTTGCGACCCCATGAATCGCAGCACGCCAGGCCTCCCTGTCCATCACCAACTCCCAGAGTTCACTGAGACGTCCATCGAGTCAGTGATGCCATCCAGCCATCTCATCCTCTGTTGTCCCCTTCTCCTCCTGCCCCCAATCCCTCCCAGCTGACGCTTTTCCAATGAGTCAACTCTTCGCATGAGGTGGCCAAAGTACTGGAGTTTCAGCTTTAGCAGCATTCCTTCCAAAGAAATCCGAGGGCTGATGTCCTTCAGAATGGACTGGTTGGATCTCCTTGCAGTCCAAGGGACTCTCAAGAGTCTTCTCCAACACCACAGTTCAGAAGCATCAATTCTTCGGCGCTCAGCCTTCTTCACAGTCCAACTCTCACATCCGTACATGACCACAGGAAAAACCATAGCCTTGACTAGACGAACCTTTGTTGGCAAAGTAATGTCTCTGCTTTCGAATATGCTATCTAGGTTGGTCATAACTTTCCTTCCAAGGAGTAAGTGTCTTTTAATTTCATGGCTGCAGTCACCATCTGTAGTGATTTTGGAGCCCAGAAAAATAAAGTCTGACACTGTTTCCACTGTTTCCCCATCTATTTCCCATGAAGTGGTGGGACTGGATGCCATGATCTTCGTTTTCTGAATGTTGAGCTTTAAGCCAACTTTTTCACTCTCCACTTTCACTTTCATCAAGAGGCTTTTGAGTTCCTCTTCACTTTCTGCCATAAGGGTGGTGTCATCTGCATATCTGAAGTTATTGATATTTCTCCCGGCAGTCTTGATTCCAACTTGTGTTTCTCCCAGTCCAGTGTTTCTCATGATGTACTCTGCATATAAGTTAAATAAACAGGGTGACCATATACAGCCTTGATGAACTCCTTTTCCTATTTGGAACCAGTCTGTCGTTCCATGTCCAGTTCTAACTGTTGCTTCCTGACCTGCATACCAATTTCTCAGGAGGCAGATCAGGTGGTCTGGTATTCCCATCTCTTTAGCTTTGACTCTATGGACCTTGGTTGATAAAGTCTCTGCATTTTAATAAACCCATCAGCAGAAAATTGGACTAATGATTCACTGAGCATGGCCCTGCCCACCATAGAAAGACCCAGTTTTCCCCCACAGCCAGTTCCTCCCATCAGGAAGCTTGCACAAGCCTCTTATCCTCATCTATCAGAGGACAGACAGAATGAAAACCACAACCACAGAAAGCTAACCAAAATGATCACATGGACCACAGAATTTGGTTGAGTGGAGACAGGTGGGCAATTGATTTAGGACTGACCTGGGTGAAGAAACTGGAGTGCAGGACAGTGTGGAGAGGGCTGCGGAGGAAGATGGAAAATGCCACATGCAGAGGTGGCCTGTTTCAGGGTTTATCTGAGCAGTAGTTCTCTACAATTTTTCATTGCTGACCTTTCAGGACAAAAATGAAATTTAAATTAAATTCAGTTAATTAATAACATTTACCTAGTCTTATGAATTGATCCAGTTAATCAAGTTCTCCCTCATGAGAGGAATTCAGTACTAGAATTCCTCTAGGAGAAATGAGAGGGAGTTGGTACCAGAGAAGAAAGGAGAGGGAGTTG
Organism: Bubalus kerabau; assembly: GCF_029407905.1. Classification (NCBI taxonomy): domain Eukaryota; kingdom Metazoa; phylum Chordata; class Mammalia; order Artiodactyla; family Bovidae; genus Bubalus; species Bubalus kerabau. The sequence goes on from NC_073634.1 coordinate 47,104,674, forward strand.
GTACTAAAGAAGAAACTAGAAAAGTTGTTTTCAGGTAAGGTTGACTGAGCTTTGGAAGGCCACAAACCACTGAATTTTTTGGTCCCCCCAGAACCAATTTCTACCACATTTATGGTGGGGATACCCCCCATTAAGAATGCATGATCTCGAGTAGTCTTTTTAGGAATAGGGCAATAAATGTATCTGTTGCTGGATTTGAAAAAAATTAGTCTAAGATTATAAATAGTATGTTATGGGTTAAATAAGGTATTTGTCAACCTACCAGGACTTTAAATGTAATGTTGTTTCTGTAAATCCAAGCAGCTTATTAAAATGAACTTTTGGAGAAAACAACCTATACGTGAGATGGTGATTTGTACTAGCTTTAAATATAAAGAATGAAGCCTTTTTGGCAAAGCACAGCATTGAGGTGAGTATTAAAGGAAGAGACAGCCATGGATGAGCACAGAGGTAATATTTTAAGCATGAAAAAGATTCATCATCTCATACTCAGCCTGTATTCTCAATCTTAGAATATCACAAGATGCCTTTCAATTGTATTTGCCAATCATTAAAAAAATAGCTGTAAAATTTAATGTATATTTTTTGAAAACTAAAGGAAACTAGCCATTATTTTCAACTTCTTTAGATGTATCTTTACTTTCTTAGGGATCTAGAAATATCTAAAGACTTTGCAAACGTTATGTATTGGAGATATATTTTTGTTGGGACACCACTGAGATATCGGAAGTCTCCTGGTGCTGACTGCATCCACTGGGGTGGGTTTTGGCCTTGCATTACCACATTTCTCCTACCGACCCCTTGAGCTGAGGACTGTTATCTCCATTCTGGGGGGTGAGGGTAAACGGTCTCAAAATTTGTGGAACAGACAGTGTCTTGTTTTGCTTCTGCTGTGCTGGTACATCTTTGCCCCGGCCCCGGTGCATGGCTCTGGCAGTTACTCAGCGCTCCAGACCTGTTTCTTGCTGCCATGCGCAGTTAACTCCAGCAGCCTTCTTAAACCATACATTTATACAGTCGTTATGTTAACCGTTCTCTCCTGTGACACAGGTCATTGAGACAATTTCTAGGGGCTCTCTGTTTTAGGAAAAGATAGGCTGCTTGTCATATAGTAACAGATTCTGTTGTGTGGAAAAGAATTATAACTTACAGTTTCCATATGACTCTGAGAGCCAAAAGAAACCAATAATGAATTGTAATTTGAAGTTGGAGAAAATATTTTAATCTCATTTTGTATTTGCATATTTTGCTGTATATTTTCTTTATTGGTTCTCACAAATAATCATACATGTATCATCTTAAATCATTGTCTTCAGATAATCTATTTTTGTTAGCTGCTGCTTTTCCAGGTATTAATTACTGTTAGAAAATTCTGTTATATCTTTAAGAATTAACTTTATATTGAGCAATAATTTATGCACAGTAACATTTACTTTTTTAGTATAAAGTTTCACGAGTTCTGATGAATGTATACCGTTGTATAACCACAAACACAATGAAAACTACAGAATTTCTGCCTCATCCTCCACCCCACATCCCCTGGTGCTACTCTGTTGTCTGCCTCCTCATCCCCTTCTGCCCCTGTGGCTTCGCCTGCACCATACATGTGGATTCCTGTGGCCTCTGAGCTGGTTTCTTCAGTGCAGAGCAGACCCATCCACCACGTTGCTCACGTTCCTTTACTGCTGAGTGGTGTCCCATTGTGCACGTGGGCCACAGTGTAATCTGTTCATCCATTTGCCACTTGAAGACCATTTGGGCTGTTTCCAGTTTTTAACAGTTTTTAATAAAGTTACTGTATACGTACATTCACATACAGGTTTTTATTCGAGTATTACTTTTCATTTTCCTTGGGCTGATGATCTAGGAGTGGGATTGCTGAGTATGTTGTGTGTTTTAACTTCAGAAACTGCCAAACTGTTTTCCAAAATGTTTGTGCCAGGGTTTGCATTCCCGCTAACAACTGCTGTGCATCCTTGCCAGATAATTTTTTAGGTCGTTCTGGTAGGCATGCAGTGACACCTTGTGTTTTCATTTGCATTTGTTTAATGACTAATGATGTTGATTCTCTTGCCCTGTGCTTATCTGCCATCCCTATATCCTTGGTGAAGCGTCTATTCCAATGTTTCCCTATTTTTAAAAAACTGAGTTATTCTGTTTCTAGTTGTCCAAGTTTTTGAAAATATATAGATATTTCTTAGATAAGTCCTTTATGAGATAAATGACTTACAAATCTTTTAGCCAAGTATGTGTCTTGTTTTTTCATTCTCTTAACTGTACTTTGAAGAGCAGAGGTTTTTTTAGTTTATTAGGTTCAGTTTATCATTTTTTGTCTTGTGGATCATGCTTCTTGTATCTAAGAAATCTTTGCCTAAGCCTAAGGCCACAAAGAGTTTATACTTTTTCTTCTAGAGTTTTTAGGCCTATGATCTGTTTTGAGGTAATTGGATGTGGCACTTTTTTTTTTTTTTTTTTGCCTGCAGGAGTCTAGTTGTCTTGGCACAAGCCTGTCCTCTCTCTGCTGAGCTGATCTGCACCTTGCTGAAACTCTGCCCCGACTGCTGCCCTGACTGCTCTGGGTCGTGTCCCTCTCTGGCATTTACCACACTTTGCCACCTTCTGACATCAAGGAGGAACCTCTGTGGGGGACAGAGGGCTGTGTGTGGAAGGGATGTCAGGCCCTGGAGGAGAAAGGGGAGGAAGCAGAATCCATAGAGGCTCACAAGCAAAGCAGACCTGGCAGAGTCTGGGCCAGCCCAGTAGCTGCCAAGGCAGTCTTCACAGGGCAGAAAGGCCCAGGTCCTGACCCCCTGCCCCACTACTCTGCTCAGGCCTGGGCTAGGACTGCCTGGGAAGGAGTGGTCTGGGGTCCGGTCCTGCAGGTGCTTACTGGAGGGACAATCTGAGGGGCATGCCTTCTGGCTGCCACAGAAGGATGTTCACTGTACTGTTACTACAGTAACGCAATTATTAGAAAGGGTATTTTTTTCTATAATACACAAACTATTCCTTTTCTACTTAAGTGAGGAAAGTAATTTCAAAATAAAATTTCATTTATATTTTAACCCTTAAATACACATTACTGTAAAAGTTTTTTTTGAGTTTAAAATCTCTTCATTATGAATTACTATCAAGAATTTTTCTGTCTTGATGATATTTTGAGGCTGCATATCAGACTTTGTAGTTACCTTCTTTTATGTGTATTGGAGATGATGGTAAAATTGAAGTGATATTTTGATGGAACCTGGCCTGCCCCAAGCTGTCCTTGACCAAGTCTGTTCTCTGGGGGACAGGAGGCCAACACACTGCTTCTCCTGTGTCAAGTCTTACTGATTCAGTTGGATTCTCTCTTTTTTCCCTGGTTGTAATTACTATCTACTTCAGGAATTATCTTCCACATAATCTGAATAAGGTAATTTTACTATTTGTTTTTAGGAAAATTTTAGATCAGCATATTAACATTTATTTAAGCTGAAGATTTAATAAAATGATTTTAAATAATATATCTGTGGAAACTTTCAAACTTACTTTCAAACCTACTATCTTAAGCCAAAGAACCCTGACCTATTGAAACCCATAAAATAGATCCAGTTTAACTATTTTGACCTCTCTGCTCTTTTTTTTTTTGAACTAAACTCTAAGAAATACCAGAGGACAGTTAGAAAATTTTGGTTCTGTTCCTTGGATTGGCTTTACAAAGATAAACAGTGGGAACATGAAGGTAAAATGAAGCAATTGTAATCCAAGTCATTAATTCTGTTCACCCAAAGCTCATTGTTATGCCTAAAGAGAGGCTATCAGGCAGTCACAGTACTGTTTGCTGGAGGGTCAGAAGAGCTTGGGTCCTGTCCTGAATCACCAAATGCCTTCCTGTAACTGACCCATAGGAAGAAGGTCCCTACCACCTATGTTCAGAGGACCCCAGAACAGATTGCATGCCGCATCTGTTGTGTTGCCCACACTCCCCAAGCTGGTACTTTGAAGAAGGTGGAGAACCTGATCTAACCCCAAATGTTCTGACATTTTTTTGTGTGTGATTTGTTATATACTAAAACTTTTAAAAAATGTGTTAGACTTTGCTAAGAGTTAAAAGTACTGTATACATTCTTCCTTTCTAGGATGTGGATGTATAGATTTAAATACATGTGTTTGTGTATCTATGATGCATGTATTTAACACAAAAACTACTAACTGTCATCAGGTGTAGATAGGGACTGTTGGTCTCCCTTTTGCCTTGAAATGAGAGCGGACTGTCAATCATTTGCCTGTGTTTCTGCGAGATTAGTTCTTAAGATCAAGGGCCATGTCTTCCTCCTGATACCCCGTTCCCAGCACAGGGCTTGTAAGAAGGTAAACGGTAAGAAGGTAAGTCAGTGGTGGAGCAGATTGGAATCCCACTTCCAGGTTTTTAATTTAGGATTTACCACTAGAGGTGCACTGGGTCAATTTTTGTCCCCTTGTTATTTTACCTTCAATAATGTCTTTGTTAATTTATTAAAAACTGTTTTCATTCTAAAATCTGTTTTGGAAATCTGACTAGCCAGGTATACCAGTGGAAATATTAAGAACAACTATTTTATAATAGTTCTTTGTGACTCATTTGTACTTCCTCATCAAACCATTTATCCACAGAGATTTTAAGTAGGCTTTCTGGCAGGTGTTCAGAAACACAGGAAATGAATGAACAAAAGTGAATACTTGATATGAACTCATATAAATGACAGAAATGTAACCTTGGTTTTATTAGTCAAAGTTTAAAGTTTAATAATAAAGAAGTACAAAACCTTATTTTTTCTAAGCAAATTTTATTTATCAATGATACTGCTTCCTAAGCAGCATTTCACAAAAATTTCAGTATGCTATCTATTCTACTAAAAACCCAAGACTACTTACTGTAGTTTTTTAAAGACTAATCTTCATTAGAGTCCTGTAGTTGATAAAATTAAGTTAGACATGCAGCACCCACTCCCATCTAATGCTGGCAGACACAGAGGCTCTGCTGTGCTCAGTCTCCCTCCATGGTGCCTGGTGTCCTGACACTCCACCCCAGGTGGACACTCCAGGCCTCATCCTGCAGCTCCCTGCTCCACTTCTGGCCTCTTCATAACGTCACAACAAGAGATGATGAGCCCTTTGTTTCCAGCAAACTCTTCTACTGATGGTTCACTTTATCCAGATAGGATACTCCACCTCACTTTCAGGACTCAGAGATGTTTTCTTTTTTTTATTTTTCAACATCTAAAAATTATGTTTTTTTTTTAATTTTTTTTTTTTTTTTTACTTTACAATATTGTATTGGTTTTGCCATACATCAACATGCATCCGCCACGGGTGTACACGTGTTCCCCATCCTGAACCCCCCTCCCACCTCCCTCCCCATACCATCCTTCTGGGTCATCCCAGTGCACCAGCCCCAAGCTTCCTGTATCCTGCATCGAACCTGGACTGGTATTTCGTTTCTTATATGATATACATGTTTTAATGCCATTCTCCCAAATCATCCCCCCCTCCTCCCTCTCCCACAGAGTCCAAAAGACTGTTCAATACAGATGTTTTCTATCTTAAGTGCCGCCTTGCCTGAGGCTGGTGTCTCCTGGGCCTGCGCTTTGTCGTCTTCCCTCTTCTGTGTGTGGCTGTCACCATGGCTGTCTTCCCAGTGCCCTGGCTCCTCTGTGCTGGCTCAGACTGGGGGTGTGCTCTCCAGCTCACATGACACATGGTGGCAGCGGTGGGGAAAGTCAGGGCAGTGTGTGTATAGTTAAAGCCACACTAGTCCAGTTCTGGTGGGCTTTGTATCAAGGTACTTTTCTCTTATACATACACCAGTTCCTGTGTTCACCCGAGACCTGGCTGTCTCTTAATACACAAAGCATTCCCACTGGCCAGAGCCACTCCCGGCACAGTGTGCTCAGCTGGCTGCTCAAGGTGCCTGGTGAGGTCCCAGGGCCCACCTTCAAGAGCTCACGTTACCCAGAAAGTACCACGGGAAGGGGTCATTAGCGTTCTGTAGAATGCAGTCCTGGCCACCCCATGTGTTGGGGTTCAAGGTGCCCTCCCTTGCCACAGCATCAGGTTCCCCTTAGTCCCACATGTAGGCAAGCTGCTGTTCACTGCAGTGCAGCTGTTGTAGTTAAAGATGGTGCATCTGCATGTTGTGCAGTTTACAGAAGGGGCACTGTCCTGGGAGGGAGGGAGGAAGGAAGGGAGGTAGCTCACGCTCTGCTGACGAGGTCCGCACCACAGATTAGGTGGCAAGGACAACCACTTCAGATCGCCAGTCATGAGCCACAGACACTGTGCGTTCACACTCCAGGCCGCCTCTACCCCCGGGGAGAGAACTGCCAGCTTGCAGGGGTCAGGGGAGGAGGGAACTTAGTCTGCTCTCTGTTCTCGTCTGGCACTGCTTGCGCTTTTTCTTACTACATCCATGTTAGTGTCCTTTTTAAAAAGGACACGTTTTCTCCATGTCCTGTGCTGCGTGCCAGGTGGAGTGCTCTAGAGGCAGCATTACTCTGGGAACCCCACAGCTGCTTGGGCCCCATCGGCCTGGGGATGGCTATAGCAGGGGTTCTGTGGTGATAACTTTTACATTTTTGTGAGTGAAGGTGTTAGTGCAATAATGTGTATCATGTGTTGACTGTCACATGGTACTGACCTCTGCAGATAGCCTTCCAGCAAGAAAACCTTGCCTAGATCACAAGTCAAAGCCTAGTGATAATGACAATACTAGAATTCCTTTTTAATGTAACTATTAATATATTACTTAGATATAGGGTTTTTTTTCTTTTAAGTAACATCTGTGTTTTCTTTTTCAGCTCTTTCAGTCTCACATTACAACAAAAACAGCTCATACGTCCTCACAAGTATCTGACCATGAACAGAAAGTGAGTATGGCTCTTAAGTAGACCAGACCCACCTTGTACTGTGGATGCCTCTGTGGTTTCAGGATGCGGTTAGACAGACTTGTTGTTGGTACTCACCTTGAATATGAATTAACTGTTAACGTTGATCCAAGTTCAAAATCAGTAATCGACTGAATCACTGTTGAGTGGCCACAGTGTCTCTACCCTGCCTGATGTCAAGCAGATTCAGGTTCCAGCTCTGCCACAGCGGTTGGGGAGCTGGCCCTGCTCTGGCAGGTGTCCTCACAGACTTTGGTGATGACAAGGCATGGTGCCGTGGGATGGCCCTGTAGGAGCCTTCCTGAGCACAGCATTAGACTTGCATGGTTCCAAGGGGGTTCTGAATATACTTGTGCAGGAGGATAGGTTTTGGTAGTTTTTTATTAAAAAGTTATTTAAAAAGAGAGGAGTAAATTTAATCTGGTGAACAAGGTGAGTTTTTTTTTTTTTTAAAGAAAACTGCAAACATGAGCATAGGTGATCATGATTGGTTTCCTATAGTTCTGTGCTCTGTAGTCTCTTCTCTTCCTCCACTCATGCTGAAGTCCCCATAGTTTTGATAAATGGTGATTTGTTCATTCTTGCTCTCTTACTGGTAACAGTAGCTTATCCATCTTTATTTTACCACCTCACAGACTTTGTGAATTACTCTTAACCTGCCTTCTGACACGCTGCTTTGCTGAATCTACTGTAATTGCTCGGTGACTGGCGCACTGAGTGCTCACTGTTGAGTCCTCATGTTCCCCAGCCCCTCCTCTTTGTTAAATTGTAGGTAAGTAGTAGACAGTCACAACACCACGCTACTTGGTGACTGCAGCCTTAGACCAGCTAGTGTGCATCCTTCAGCTTGTTCTTCTGCACAGTGATTCTGGCGATGCTAAGTCCTCTGGCTTCCCACGTAAATTTTACAAGGAGCTTGTCAGTTACTGTATTGACAGCACAGAGTTGGGTCTTGCTCTTTCATCCAGTCTGACAATTTCCTTTTATTTGAAAAGCTTAGACCTTCACTGTCCAGTATGGTGGCCACTGGCCACACCTGGATATTTAAATTAATTAAAATTAAATAAAATTTGAAAGTTCCTTCCTCAGTTGCAAGTGTCACAACCAGGTGTGCCATGTCTGCATGTGGCTAATGGTTCCTTTGGCAGCTGGCATTGTCCCCGAAGGGTCTACTGGACAGCTGGCTGGGACCACTTCCCTGTAACTACAGACGTAGCTGGTTTCAGTCTGCCGCCTGGCCATTTATGTCCTATTTGTCCCTTTTATTCTTTCATTTTTTTATTTTCCTGCCTCTTTTTGAATTAATGGAGTATTTTCATGGTTGCATTTTATCTCCATTCTTGGCTTACTAGCTAAACTTCTTTTTTGTAAAACAGTAATTGATGTGGGCTTTAACTTGCCCCTCACTGCCTTTGAGCAGGGTGATGGCAACTCACGGACAGCGTGGAAGTCTTACGGCAGGGTGACTCCTCCGCCCCCATCTCCTGTGCTGTCACGGCCATGCATCCCGCTTCTCCGTGTACCCTAAGTCCTGCATCACACTGTTGTTAGTGCTTTAAACAGTCAATCTACATTTTCAAGAAATTAAAACATGCAAAAAATTCTCTTGTATTTACCCATATTTTTACCTTTCTGACAAATCTTTATCCTTTTTGTAGATCTGAGTTTCCATCTGTTGTCATTTTCCTTTCTCTTGAGAATTTTTAATATTTCTTATCAGGTAAGGCCCGCTTGCAGTAAAAGTCTTAGATTTTGTGTGAAGATGTTTTCATTTTGCCCTCATCTGTGAGGGATATTTTCATTGGATACAGAATTCTGGGTTGTAAGGGACTTTCCTGGTGGACCAGTGGTTAAGAATTCGCCTGCCAGTGCAGGGGACAGGGCTTTGATCCTTTGGTCTGAGAACTAAGCCTGTACGCCACACTACTGCAATGAGAAACCACTGCAGTGAGAAGCCCTCGCACCAGGACTAGAGAGTAGCCCTGCTCCACAACTAGAGAAAACCCAGCAACAAAGACCTAGTGTCACCATAAAGAAATAAACACATTTTGGAAAAATAAAGAATCCTGAGTTGTCATTTTCTCACTTTTGGCATTTTACTGATGACGTTCTGTTGTCTTTTGGTTTACATCATTTCTTGTGCCAATACTGTGATCATTTTATGTTTTACTTGTCTGTAATATGTCTTGCCACCCTTGGCTACTTGTAGATCTTTCTCCATTCTTACTTTTAAATGGTTTTTTCTGATGTGCCTGGCTGTGGATTCCTTTGCTTTTGTTTGTTTGCAGTTTGCTGAAATTCTTGGATCTCTGAGTTCATGCTGAAACAATTAGAATATTATCAGTCACTATTTCTTTCAAATTTCCGTCCTCCGTCCCCTGCTCCCATTTCTTCTCCATCCAGCATTCCCACTGTAAGTGTGTTAGACCATTTGATATTGTGTCAGATTTTTTAGGCTCTGTTATAGTTTTATATTTTCTATGAGAGATGGACAAAGATATTTAGTATGGATATGATATTGAACAAGTCTTTCTCCCATTGTTTGATCTGTTGTTAACACTTCCTCCCATTGTTTGATCTGCTGTTAATACTATTTTATTTCGGATGTTACATTTTTCCACTCCAGGAATTTCATTTGTCACCTTTTGTTTTTGTCGAGAGCTTTCTTGTTTCTCTTATAATTACCTGTCATGTCACCTGTCATATGTATCTCTTCTGTAGAGAAAGAGAACATTTTTCTTTTTAACATATTTGTCAGAGTTAAAGTTCTTACCAGCTAGTTCAACATGTGGCTTATATGTGGATCGTGCTCAACTGCCCGTTTTCTTCTTCCTTGACTGTGAACTGTGTTTTTTGCTTCTTTCTGTGTAGCACTTTGGTTGTACAGTTAGGTGCTGTGGATGACACACTGGAGAGGTGCTGGACTGTCTTCTTCTGAGGAGTGTTGGCCTCTAGTCCAGCAGGTACTAGCTGAGTCACTGGCTGGTCACACTCAGCTCTGTTACAGCAGGTCTACTTCAGTTGTGCCTTCAGCACGAGGGAGGATTTCTGAGTGCTGGGACCTGATCCTTACTCCTAAAATGAGGCCCATGTAGGTTTTCATGTGTTTACTGAGTCCTTTAACTTATAGACTTAAAGTCTAGGCTCCCCAGGCTGGCCATTCCAATTCCCGTTTCTCTGTTTGTGTGTAGGTCAGCACTCAGCCAAAGACTTGAGGTGCGTGTGTGTGCCAACTGTGGACTCCCTCCTTTCTGGAATTTCCCCTTTCAGCTGACCTGCCTGCCCTTGTCTCCACTGGCTTCTGAACCCAGTTAGACTAGTTCCCTCCTGAGCTCTGTCTGCTTGTACAGCAGTGGCTGGGTCTGCCTTCAGGGGAGAAGCTACAAGGGTGTGTCCCTCACTTCACAGTCTCTCTGCCTTTGGCTGCAGTGACTTGAGGGAACTGACTGTAACTTAGCAGCAAGGAGGTTGAGTGTGACATGAGTTACGCTGTCATGACTGTGAGCTGGAACTCCATCTGTAACTTTGTGCTGTACCTCTTTCACTTGACATTGTAATGTGACAATTTATATCTAAAATTCATCATAAACATCTTTCATGACTTTTACACACCACATTCCATTTTGTGAATGATTATGCCATAGTTTGAGTATTTTCCTGTGTGGGGAAATCAAATATTTTAATGTTTAAATGGTGTCAGGCTGTCATCGTAGGAAGATAATAAGAAATACATGTTTTGAAGGTCTGGACACAGGTTTCTCACAAACCAGTTGTATCCTGGGGGAGGTATAATGATCAAAAAAGTCTTTAGTTTTTTTTGATAAATTATGTCTATGCTTTCCAGTGTGCCTATACTCTGTCTCAGTAAAACTTTAAAAAAACTGTTGCCATTGTTTTTGTTTTCTTGCAGCAAAAAGACAGCCCTCGCTCTTTAACCATGTCTGGCCATGTTGGTTTTGAGAGTCTGCCTGATCAGCTGGTCAACAGGTCGATCCAGCAAGGCTTCTGCTTTAATATTCTCTGTGTGGGTGAGTGCCCAGCCTGTCCACTTTTTCATCCTGTTCCTGTGCTCACCTCCTTCTTGTGATGGGCAGTATGGTGCCCATCTGAGCAACCTGAGAGCACGAGTACAGATTTTTCTCAGTTATTTAAGTTCTATCAGTTTTTTCTTAGCCGTGCTGCTTTAAGCTTTCTCTTTGCTCTTTAAACAGTTCAGTGCCTTCTTCAGAGTTCTGAGTAACTCGGCATACAGGGCTCATTTTTATGCTCAGCTTAGAATGAACCACCTTAGCGTGTACTTCTTTCAGGGACAATCCAGCCTTTGCAATATTTGAAATATTTGGGATTCATGAAACCAAATCACCGTAAGAGTTTACTGTTCTGTTCTTCATCTATCCTGTGCTCCTGTGAATATGAATATGTATCTGCATTTCTTTCAGGGGAGACTGGAATTGGAAAATCAACGCTGATTGACACACTGTTTAATACTAATTTTGAAGACCATGAATCCTCACATTTTTACCCACATGTTAGACTTAAAGCACAGACGTATGAACTCCAGGAAAGTAACGTTCGATTGAAACTAACCATCGTGAATACAGTGGGATTTGGTGACCAAGTAAACAAAGAAGAGAGGTACATGCTTTCCTCTAGTAATAAAACAGGTTTTTTCTTATTACAGGACATTTGCCTTCTTGCTGTGTGTGCTAATTTGACTTTAATCTGTAGAAACCCATGCCATTCTTCCTAGACTTAAATTCTTTAAATAATAAAGCAATATTTTGTTTTTGTTAACAAATTGACATTTTTCTATCCAGTTGTCTATTTTCTTTAGAATAATTTGAATCACATTTTTAAAGTGTGCATGGCAGCAAAAATAGTTTTAATTTTTTCCTGATATGACAGTTCGGTGTATATTAAGTGATTTTTACTAATTTTTAGGCAAGACCCGTTTTGTTGAGAAAAAAAAAAAAAGGCATACATGGCAAATACATAATTACCAAATCCATGGTACATGAATTTTTTTGTGAAGTTCTAACTAAATTAGCCACATTAATCATTGCAGGAAAGGTGTGATGATTCAATTTTAATTTATATTTTGTATTAGGTTACTATTTTTTGTCATTATTTCTCCTATGGTATTACAAAGATGATTTTGACTTAAATATGAAATTTAAGCCATAAAAGGAGGAAACAGACTGGGGCAATGACTGTTCATTCTTTTTCCTTTTTGAAATTCATGTATTTTTTTTATTACAGGTAGTTTTCTAGGTCCTAAAAGTTTGCTTTAGAGTGAAAATATGTTGCAAAACTGACTCTCATTATGTTTTAACCTGTTCAGCACATTTGTGTGTTCTGCTATAGATTTCAAGAAACAATTTTTGTGGGCTTTCTGGAAGAAGTAGATTAGTGGAGGAGGCAAAGGCCCATGACACATGGCTTTTTTTTTAGTTTTCTATATAGGAATTATGTAAAGCTTTACTTAAATTTATCCTTAGATATTTGGTATTATTGATGAGCTCATAAGTGATATCTTTTACAAATATTTCATTTTCCATTTAATGTGTGGAAATATAATTGATCTTGTATACAGAAACTTCTGTGTATTCTCTGGTTAATTCTAGTTAATGCATCTCTAATAAATTTGTTTAGGTTTTCTATGTATGCAATAGTATAGTCTGAAAATAATGGCATTGTTCTTCCTTTCTAATTTGTTTATAAATAAGTTTTATTGATGTAAAATTTACATACAATAAATAAGATGCATTGGTTTAAGTGTACAACTTAATTTTGACAAATGCGTAGTTTTCTACCACCAAGATGGTTATAGGAAATGTCTGTAGTCTTGGGTCCTCTCCTCACATGCCCACACATCAGTTCTTCCCAAAGCAGAGCAGCCCCTGGGCAGTGCTTTCTCTTGGGGTCAGGCACTTCAGGCAGGAGGATGGATCCATGCAAGGACTAAGCCTGTCGGCTGTGATGGGCCTTCCTCTGCTTGTAAGTAAATGAGAATAAAGTTGTGCCTCTGTCACCAGTTATGATACTTCCATGTGGGTGTGCCCTTTCCTTACTATGTTAATGCTTTCCATGCCACACAAATTTAATTTCAGAAACAAGAAGTTATGGAATTTGACTTAAGTAACTTTTAAGTTGCTGATACTCATGTAGGGTAATACGCCATGTCCAGCATGGTTGCAATTAGATGCTTATCCTCCTTCAGCAGCCTGGCAGGTTTGGGGAGCCGTGCCAGAGGGCTCCAGGTGTGAATGAGTGTGAGAGGCACATTCAGTGTCATTTCTGTAAAATCATTTAAGGCACAGGTTGTTCTGATAGTTTCAAAGTACTGCCTTTGTACCTGCACATTTGCACATTTATTTTATAACTGAAGTTATCTATTTAGCATAGAAGTCAACTGTTTGTTCACGGGTGAAAAAACAGATTTCAAACTTTAAATTTATGCTTTATCAAGATACCATGAATATATCGTATTAAATATTTAAATATTTCTTCAGCTACCAACCAATAGTTGACTACATAGATGCTCAGTTTGAAGCTTACCTCCAAGAAGAGCTGAAGATCAAGCGCTCTCTCTTTAACTACCATGACTCCCGTGTCCACGTGTGCCTCTACTTCATCTCCCCGACAGGCCACTCCCTGAAGACACTGGATCTCTTGACCATGAAGAGCCTGGACAGCAAGGTGCGTCTGGAGAAGAACCAGTGGTTGCGTTTCAGGATTTAGAGTGAATTGTTAAATATATAAATATATTTATGATATGTGTATATATCATAACTATCTCATTCTGTATATTTTTAAAACATTTAGCAAGTTTCAATTTTAGGATATTTTCCAGAGAAATTCAGTTTGGAAGATGAAATACAAAGAAAAAGTGTTAACATAAAATTTCAGTCCTTTTTTAGTGATTAAATTGCATGCCAGAATATGTGTATTCATTTTCATTTAACTATAGAATTTATTTGACACTAATTTTACTTTATGATGCTATTAAATGATAAGAAGCTCACTGATGAAGATTAAGGTCTAAAGTCTCATGCAGTAAATTAATTTTAATTTGAACTGTATCCAGAAAACCTATTTTTAATTTCTGAGCCAATGAGCTATATATAAATTCAGGGAGCTGTAAGTAGTAGTATCCAGAAATTAACTCACTTCAGGTTTTTTTGTTTAAAGGATCAAGACTACACTCTCACACTAAAAAGGTCTCCAGGGTTCCCCTGTGACCTCTGACCTGGCTGAGCAGCCTATGAGCTGGCACTGGGAGAGCATGGGGTCTACCAGGGCTGCCTTCTGTACAGGAGTCAGTGTGGGAGGCAGGCGGTGGGCATTTCAGTGCAGAGACCAGCACTGTGGTCCCCTGGCTGAGACAAACCTGGAGGAGCTTGGGTGAGAGTCTGTTCACCTGATGGGATATTGTAACCATTCAGCCAGTTATCTTCACAATTGAGTCTGATGTGTGGAAATCCACCCTTACTAAAGGGACATGAACGCAGGAGTGCGCAGCTTCATCTCAGGCAGACGGAGCTCCAGGCTGAGGTCTGTGTGGAGTTGTGGGGGTGACTTTCAGGGCTGCTCTGCTACTTGATTGCCCCGTGTTCTTGGCAAGTTTCCACCACTCTGAGCTTCAGTTTCTTCACTTTTAAAATCAAAACTAGGAGACCATCTACCTCTGAAAGAAGTCTGAGGGTGATTAAGTCGATAGTGCATCTTGTTCTTAAAAGATGACTCCACTGCTCTACATGGGGAATTACCTGTGCAGCTGGTGATATGACCCCTCCGCGGGGACATCTGCTTTCAGCCTGTGTTGTGTCCTTCAGCTTACTGATGGTGATGAGCTTGGCTGGGAATGTGAAGTGCTCCACACTTGCATTTATTCATAGTGGGCCCTCACACATACTCCCACCTCCAGGGACACTGGGCCGGCCCTCGTGGTTCTTAGAATCCCAGGTGGCACCTCAGCAACAAGCACTGGGGGACTCTGAGGATCAAGGGTTGTTCCTACAGGATCTGAGGGTACACAGTGCAGCAGGTGCAGGGGGAAGAGGAAGAGGGGAAGAGGAAGGGAGGGAAAAGGGAGAGACGGATCAGCCTCTATCAGGGTCTGAGGGCGGGGCATCTCGGGCTTCTCCAGTTCCCTCTTTGTGGGTGACTTTAAAGCACCCCCGTGGGACCTGGGGCCTGAAGGGAGACGTGGGTCACCTAGACTTTCTGAAAGTCCTCCTCCAGGAGGGTGGCCTGTTCCTTACCTGATGGCAGCCAGTAGCTGTGTCCTCAGGTGCTGGCTGTTTATTCTAATGGATATCTGAAACAGATGCCTCAGCAGTCAAATATCAGTCAGGTTTTCACACTACAGTGAGAAAGCTTAATGTCAGCTACATACACTAGGGTGCTTCTGCTGTTGATCCTGGAATCAATTAGAAGTATAACTTGGCATAGTTTACTGAATATCTAAGTATATATGATACTGAAATCAAGAACTTGGTATCAAATTTTTATATACTTTGACTAACTTATCTTGAAAGGTGTTTACCCAAAATTGCTGGAAAGTTTATTTCATGGTTAGTTGGAAAAATCTTTATCCCCTTTGGAACATATTTAAGACTAATAAATCCAAATGTACACACAGTAAATCAATGTGAAGCTGGAAAAGAAAAGGATGTTTAAGAATAGAAAAAGAATTATTTTAGTTTTCATTTCTACTCTGAAAATTATACTGACAGTTCACTCTTTTGACACACGTGACTACTCAGCCTGAAGTTTTTCACTAAAAACAAGCTAATAAATAACGAAAAGCCTACAAACCCTTTAATCTGTGGTGATATCACTCCTTTGTGGATACATTAATCTTACAGAACTGGGACTTCCCTGGTGGTCCAGTGGCTACCAATGAAGGGGGCCCAGGTTCAATCCCTGGTCAGGGAACTAGATCCTGCATGCCGCAATGAAGACTGAAGATCCCACATGCCACAACTTGGACCTGGCACAGCCAAATAAATAAATATTTTTTAAAAATCTCACAGAACTAGTCTTCATGTCCCTGCATCTCTTCCACTCTGGCCAGTGACAGGACTTTTAAATAATGCTGAAAAACTAATTCCTTTGAGTCGTGAATGTTTTTAGTTGGTATCCCTAAAATTTCCCTCTGTCGACATGTGGGTAAGATTCTGACAGTGGGGTCAGATCAGATGCATTCACTGGGAAAAGGGGCTTGCTTCAGTGAAGGCAGAGGAGGCCTGTGGCCTGACCCATAGGTCTGCTGAAATCAGTCACCAGATTACTTAGTGCTGAGATTATTAACAGATAAAAATTCTTAGTGAATTATGCAGGTGATTTCAGCTCATCTCTTACATTCTACTTATTTTGTGTATGATAGAATTTTAAGAGACAGAGGGGAAAATGTGAGATTTCTGAACCTGACTTCAGATGCAGGATGAACTTTGTAAGAGCTCTGCTTCTGAAAAGCAGTTATTACCAGGCCAACATTTGCAGGAATGGCTGTGTAGGGCTGTCTGGTAAGAATGAAGCAGTGATTTCTACATCAGGAGCCTTCAAGCTTTTCCCTTGAAGGGCCAGGTAGTACATACTTCAAGCTTCACAGGTCATGGGCCTCTGGTGCAACTGCTCACTTCTGCTGTTACAGAATGAAAGTGATCACAGGAAATACATGATGTGTAATGAGTGGGCTTGGCCCTGTTCCAGCAACTCTTTACCTATGTAAACAGGCAATGAGTGGACCATAGTTCGCCTGTCCTAAGGAAATCTGTCAGAGCTTGAGTGGTTTTGAATTCAGAAACTGTGTTATTAAAAAATAAATCCTCGAATCATAAGATTTTGTTTTTCTTAATAGGTGAACATTATACCAGTGATTGCCAAAGCAGATGCAATTTCTAAAACTGAATTACAGAAGTTTAAGATCAAGCTCATGAGTGAACTGGTCAGCAATGGTGTTCAGATATACCAATTCCCAACAGATGATGAAACTATTGCTAAGATCAATGCTTCAATGAATGTAAGCTCTTAATTGAATAATTGTTTTATATACCAAAAAAGTAACATTGCTACTACATTTGTGAGCATTTTTCTTCCCTCCCTACTTTCACCTAAATGAAGTGATACATTTGTGAGACTGGGATTCTCCTTCTGTGGAACCATTTTTTATTTCCTTAGTAAGAGTCCTTTCTGTCCTGTCTTAAGGACAGGAGAAGACAGCACAGCCTCCCTCTTGAGAAACTTTACAGGAAGCTTTCTAATCTGGTATTTAAGCTCCTCCCTTACAGTATCACAAGTACATGTGAAATATTCACATAACTTTTGTGTTTTAATATAGAATATATTTATTATATATTTTAATTATACATAACAGTATGATTAAAGATGACGAAGTCCTTTGTGTTACTTCAGGCTACCAAATTTCTTAAATACTTGGTTGGATTTTGACAGATCAAAGGTTTTGGAGTTCTTGTGGAACTTCCTAACCTCCCTGAGACTGTTAACTTACCTATAAAACAGGGCTCACTGTTATGAGGAGACAGCTTTGTTCACTGCTTGGCAGTGATATTCAGTACCTGTTCATTCCATTTCTCCTCTATTCTGATTTTTTCACACTTTGTCTATATTAAGATACTTAAACTAAATATATAAAAAGCTGACTTATGTAAAGGAAGTGATAATTCCTGTGTGTTAAACTCTTTATATCTGATTTTGTGTGTGTGTGCCACCTGGAATATGTTTTCAGAGGGTAACAATTAGATTACACACTGTCAATCATTAAACATAATACTGTTTACATTAGATTTTCCCCTAAATTAATTCTCAGTGTCTGATAGGACAGTCTCCTCACTGCCATTAAATACAATCACTGTGTCTTTTTTCACAATCTTCCTCTTGCTATGCTATTTCTTCCTATTCTGCTTGCTCTGTCTCCAGCTTGGTTGTGTCTTCCTGCCACAGAGATCTCTCCCTCCTCTAAATTTCTGTAACATTTGTAGTTAGCATAGTTTGGGATTTAAATACTACTTGATATTGGTGTTATGTATGTATGTATACCCTAAATATAGTTATATACTTTAGTTATATGGTGTGTATGTGATTTCTTCAACAGTCTTTTATATCCAAGATCATGAGGTAAATGATACCTGTGCTAGAATTTTTTTTTTTTTGTATTCTTATAGCAAAGTTGGAATGCATGTGGGGCATTCTCAGTAACTACTTTTCTCTGTAGGGCCTGAGGATGACCATAAAACAGCTGGCATGTATTCACAGGGCAGGTTTTAAAAGCTAAGGCATAGCAGACCATTTGACTTTAACACACTTGTCATTTAGTAAATGTCCTTTTCTCTCTTGTCATTGGTATGAGATGTGATTGATATGCTGGCTCCTTTCCAGGGACACCTGCCATTTGCTGTGGTGGGAAGTATGGATGAAGTGAAAGTTGGAAATAAGATGGTCAAAGCTCGCCAGTATCCCTGGGGTGTCGTACAAGGTAAAGGAGATCTACGAGGACATGTGTGCTTGCCTGACAGTCTAAAAGCTGCATTTAGTGCATCCTCGGAGGCAATGCTTATTTTGGGTTCTGACTAGCTGTCAGAAGGGCTGGCTGTGTTCTGCTTTAGCCACGTCTGCAGAGCCAAATAGAGCCTCCCCACTTCTTGTGTTAGACCAGTTAGTTACATGTCAAGGTGTTCCAAGACACTCAGAAGGTAGGAACCACTAGTTGGGTACTTTGAACAGAATTTGAGTGTAAATAGTATTGTTTAAACATAGTACATAAATTAATTACTAGTTAATTCTGGAACACAATAAACCTTATAAATTTATATATTTTTACTTATAAAAGTATTGCCAACTATTTCCCAAACAGTCAGCCAAATGAAGATTTTTAGCATGTATCTAACATTGCAACGAGTATGAAATTAACTGTCTGGTTCATTCACTCATGGTACTAACTAATGGGGAAATAGACTACCCCTGCTGATAATGGTTTCTCAGTGCTGTTTTTTTAATTGACAAATTTTTTAATTAGTGGAAAATATTTACAAAACAACATTTTTAATGTTTAGAAAATATAAAGATAATTGTATTTACAACTATTGGTCACAATTAGGTACCTGACTCAGGACCACAAATGTGGCATCTTGTTGTATAAGGATTTGATAATCACAGCAGGCACAGATGGTGTTGTTGAGTGTGCAGAATTTACCATTTTGAAGTTTTAGTGAAGAAATGTTACATACTCTTCTCAGGTGGTATGTGAAATGTCCTGAGGATGGTTTATAAACTGGTAACAAAATATTAGTGAAATTAGTGGAGCATACAGTACCAGATAGAATATATTTCTTTCCTGTTTCCCTTGGCTACCAAATTTACGCCAGCTTTGGTCTGTTAATAAGCACTGCCTGTAATTTGGTGTGTGTGATAACAAGAAGTGCTTCCTTGGCTACTTGGGCAAAACAGCCACAGCTCTTCATCAGACTGATCATTTCACTGTTGCTTATTTCAAATATGTTTTCATTTACTCATCCATTCAACAAATAGCAATTGTGTGTCAGGATTGAAAGTCACTATTGGTATTTTCTATCTCTCTGGCTAGTGGAGAATGAAAACCACTGCGACTTTGTCAAGCTCCGGGAGATGCTCATTTGTACAAACATGGAGGATCTTCGAGACCAGACCCACACGAGGCATTATGAGCTGTACCGGCGCCGCAAGCTGGAGGAGATGGGCTTCATGGACGTGGGCCCAGAGAACCAGCCACTCAGGTGAGCAGCCAGCCAACGGAGGAGGGATGGCAGGGAGGATGGTGCCTCTTTATCTGTCCAGGATGACGGGGGAATCTCCCACACCATGAAAGACCACTTAATAATGATTTATTATCACGGTTTCTATGCTGCTTGAATCACTGGAAGGCTTCTTGCTCTTGGAGGTCTCCAAGTCCTCATCCGACTCAGGGAGTTACGTAGAAGGAAGAACACAAGGTAGAATCTCAGGATTTCAGTACCTGCTGAAATAGAAACCAAAGGAAAAAACTCTCATTATTTGATTTTAATTTTGTATTTATATGAAAAAAATGAAAGTATATTATTTAAAAAGTTGGAAGATGAATCATTAAATAAAACTATGAAGCTGTTGTCTTTCATCCTGATGGAAGTTCTGGAATGACTAAATGTAGGAAAATTTCTTATAAAGGAAGCATGAACATTTTTGTGGGGAGTCAGGGATTAGACTAAAGATATTACCACAAGTTACAGGAACTATAACTGGCTCAGTGGTTAGAGCATCAAGTGTTGTTGGAACTTCTTTTGTTATTTTATATGCTGCTACACTCCTGAGGTCTTTTTTAAAAATTGAACTATGCAAAACATGCTAAATCAGGTTTATTTTTATGTCACATTCCTAAACAATTCTGCTCAGGACCAGCACTGTTTTAAATCTGCTATGGGACCAAGGGTTCCTCGGCATCTCATTCTGACTCTGCAGCCCCTCCCTGGTGTCCTGTCTGCACCAGAGCAAACACCATGGGAGGGGGGAGCCCCAGAGCCAGCTGCCACTGCATGTGACCTTTGGGAAGGTTTAATATCAGGTGAGGCTAAACGTAACACTTTTCCATTCTACAGATTAATGAGTGTTTTAGCTCTGGCAGCGTAATAAACTAAGAATTCTATATAGCTCACCCTCCTCACCAATTTTGGGCGTGCTATAACAGACTGGTTCTAGTAAAGTGATTTTCTCTGCTGAAGAGAAATTGTCCAGCACTGGCATCCCTAGTGTTTCCCAGAGGAGACTTCATTTCTCATTCTTCCAAGTCTGAGGTTACACAGGGGTCTCTGTGTGCATGAAGGAGAAGAGGGATAGATCAGTTATCAGTCACCTGTGGGTGATGTAGAAATACAGGCTCGGAATTTCTGGATATGGAACCTAAGAATCACATTTAAGTCAAAATCCACATCCAGCCCTTTGTCAGGTATGTCCTGCTGGTCAGTGGGTAGATGTGCACCATGGGATAGAGAGACCCTGCCTGTGGAGGGCCCCAGGGTGGGGCGGGAGGAGGATGCTCCTGCCCTGTTATGATGAGCAGAAGTGGCACAAGGAGACCCAGGCGGGAGGCTGCTATGGGCATCCAAGCACAAACACAGGGGCTTGGTAGTGGTGGTGGCGGGGGGAGGTGGTCAGATGCGTGTTTACCCTTCCAGGGGAACTGGAAGGTGAACTTAATGGACTCAGGAAGGGAGAGGTTGGCCATGTTGAGGGGGACCGGGTTGTCTGTGGCTGCACAGCAGTGCAATATAGTTCAGTCGCTTCCTTTGCCATTCTCAGAAGAGCAGGCCATGTCGGTCATGATTACGGTGCTGGCCAGGGCTTGCAGGTTTGAAGGGAGAAAACCAGCTGTTTCATTCTACTGCTGGAGTGGAAGAATGAACAGACCATTTCCAGTCTTTCTTCCAGGAAAGTGAAATGTCTTATGGGCCCAACTTAGGACGTGTGCCCATGTCTTGGAAGGGTGGGCGTGAGCCTGACTGGCTGACCCACCAAGACACCTCCTGTGGGGAGAAGTAGAATAGCAATGCAACTGTAGACAGGTGGTGGGCAGGCAAGGTGAACAGCCATTCTTTTAGTTATTTCTTCAGTTTGGGAAGCATCTGTCCACTGGACAGGTGGAGAATGGGAAAGGAGGCTCTTCAGTGGATGGTAGGTGAGAGGGCAGGAGCAGTGGCTACAGGCTGCTAGAAGAGGATGGATGGCAGAAGCAGGAAGGATAAGGACTCCACTCAGGGAGGGGGTGCCCTGCCTGCTGCCCAGGAGCTGGTGGGCCTCTACTCTGCCCTGGCCTGTGGTCCTAATGAGACAAGATTCCCTGGGCCAGGCATGCACAGTATCTCTCCTCTTCATGCTTTCTCATTTGTGGATACACTGTTTGATAAAACTTCTGTCATTCTTTCTAGTCTGGGGTCTTAGGAGGGTTTCAGGAGTGTGCTTTTAAGAACTTACATTCTGTCTTTTGGGGAATCTTCCCATTTACTTCGTGTGTGTGCAACAGCAGTCACTAATTTGCTTGGCATGTAAAATCTGTCCCTCGATATTGTATCAACTAGAAAAATGAGCCTGTCTGGATGACCTCTTCTCTTTAAGACGCTGCTTCCTCCCTGCAGCATCTTCATTTCCTTTCACTGACTGGTTGTGCGGAGTTGTGATTCATGTCCCAGTCTACCCACACCAATCTCGTGCTTGTCATGAGGTTCAGGTAATGGCATTGTGTGTACCCTTAAGGTCTTAATTAACTGATCTTTAATTATTTAAACTACATAAAACATGCTTTTATAAACCTCAAATCCTTAAGCTACTTTAGATGAACATAACAGTCTTGTTGATCATCATTGCTCTAGAGTTTGGAAGGTCGATTTGTCTGGTATTTTAGAGTTCCTTAAGTGTCTGGCAAAATTTCTGTGTCATACACTTTGTTTCTTTGGAACTCGCAAGTAGTTCCCTTTCTGTGTTTGGCCTACAGCAGAAGTGGGGGTGCTCAGCAGTCCTGGGAGAGCTGGACCCTAAGCTCACGGATGAGGTCCCAAGAGAGGGTCCTTACAGTTGGCTCTGTAAGCTTCCATGTCATGGTGGGCACGTGTGACAGATGGAGAGCACATCAGAGCAGTGCTTCCCTTTACCTTCTGCTGAGGCATCATTTTAGGCAGGATTTATCAGGGTTACGAATGTGGGCTTTGGAGCACGTCTGACCAGGTTCCAGCTCCAGTTCTGTCCTTGCTAACTCTGTCCCTCTGGGCAGATGACCTCACTCTGAGTGTCAGCACATTAACCCTGCAGGACAGTGTTGGTGCCTGTTCTTCAAGGTGCCACAGGGATTAGTGAGAGTCCAGACCAGTCCCTGCTGCTGCTGCTAAGTCGCTCCAGTTATGTCCAACTCTGTGCGACCCCATATACAGCAGTCCACCAGGCTCTGCCGTCCCTGGGATTCTCCAGGCAAGAACACTGGAGTGGGTTGCCATTTCCTTCTCCAATGCATGAAAGTGAAAAGTGAAAGTGAAGTCGCTCAGTTGTGTCCGACTCTTTGCCACCCCATGGACTGCTGCCTACCAGGCTCCTCCGTCCATGGGATTTTCCAGGCAAGGGTACTGGAGTAGGGTGCCACAGCTATTCTCTTAAGTGTCTGGTCTTTTCTCTTTGTCAAGTGGCTTGACTTTCCTCCTGAACAACTCAAGGGCTCGTGTAAATAAATTTCTGAGAACATTTTAAAAGTTAGATTTGACATGATTTAGATACATTAATTAAACCAAGTTATGTGTGGCGGATTCATTTTGATATTTGGCAAAACTAATACAGTTATGTAAAGTTTAAAAATTAAAAAAAAATAAATAAATAAACCAAGTTATGTCTTTAAAAGCTATCAGTCCAGTGTAGCACCACTGAAATGTGAGTGAAGATGGCATGATTGATTTAGAGCCTTCTTTAAAACAAGACCAAAACAAACACAGAAAACAAAACAAAACAAAACAAAAAAAACCTCATAAGAAATAAGACGCCTCCTTGAGATGAGAGGCATTAATGTGATCATCGAGAACACTGTGTATATTTATAAACTTTGCTCCTAAAGACAATGTATAGGATTGTTGCTCCTTGGAACACATGCTGTAAGTACCACACACTCATGCTCAGCTGTAAGAACTAATGTGTAACATTTCTTACTCTGATTTTCCTTCAGTTCAGTTCAGTTACTCAGTAGTGTCTAACTCTTTGTGACCTCATGGACTGCAGCATGCCAGGCTTCCCTGTCCATCACCAACCCCCAGACCTTGCTCAAACTCATGTCCATTGAGTCAGTGACGCTGTCCAACCATCTCATCCTCTGTCGTCCCCTTCTCCTCCTGCCTTCAGTCTTTCCCAGCATCAGGGTCTTTTCCAATGAGTCAGTTCTTCTCATCAGGTGGCCAGAGTATTGGAGTTTCCGTTTCAGCATCAGTCCTTCCAATGAACACCCAGGACTGATCTCCTTGCAGTCCAAGGGACTCTCAAGAGTCTTCTCCAACACCACAGTTCAAAAGCATCCATTCTTCAGCATTCAGCTTTCTTTATGGTCCAACTCTCACATCCATACATGACTACTGGAAAAACCATAGCTTTGACTAGATGGACCTTTGTCAGCAAAATAATATCTTTGCTTTTTAATATGCTATCTATGCTGGCCATAGCTTTTCTTTCAAGGAGCCAGCGTCTTTTAATTTCATGGCTGCAGTCACCACCTGCAGTGGTTCTGGAGCTCCCAAAAATAAAGTTCTCACTGTTTCCATTGTTTCCTCATCTGTTTGCCATGAAGTGATGGGACTGTATGCCATGATCTTAGTTTTCTTAATGTAGAGTTTTAAGCCAACTTTTTCACTCTCTTCTTTCCCTTTCATCAAGAGGCTCTTTAGTTCTTCTTCGCTTTCTGCCATAAAGGTGATGTCATCTGCATATCTGAGGTTATTGATATTTCTCACAGAAATCTTGATTTCAGCTTGTGCTTCATCTAGCCCCACATTCTGCATGATGTACTCTGCAAATAAGTTAAATAAGCAGGGTGACAATACAGCCTTAACATATTCCTTTCCCAATCTGGAAACAGTCCATTGTTCCATGTCCAATTCTAACTGTTGCTTCTTGACCTGCATACAGATTTCTCAGGAGGCAGATAAGATGGTCTGGTATTCCCATCTCTTGAAGAATTTTCCACAGTTTGTTGTGATCCACACAGTCAAAGGCTTCAGCATAATCAATAAAGCAGAAGAATGTTTTTCCGGAACTCTCTTGCTTTTTTTATGATCCAACGGATGTTGGCAATTTGATCTCTGGTTCCTCTGCCTTTTCTAAATCCAGCTTGAACATCTGGAAGTTCACAGTTCATGTAATGTTGAAGCCTGGCTTGAAGAATTTTGAGCATTTGCTAGCGTGTGAGATGAGTGCAACTGTGCAGTAGTTTGAACATTCTTTGGCTTTGCCTTTCTTTGGAATTGGAATGAAAACTGACCAATTTTCCTTAAATGTATACAGTTCTATCCGTAAAAGATTTATTTCTCTGGTTAGACAAGATTAGTAAAATTCCTAAATTTTATCACATTTTAAATCTATTTAGCTATAAAGTATTTTCATAAGCAGTAGAAATTTCTAATCATGACACACTGGTTAAGTCAGTTTATTGTATTCCCTGTTAAACATTGGGACGTTCTGTCAGTGAGCTGTGATGGAAGGGCTCAGTGCTTCTGCATGTGGGGAGGTCTGTGGTTCCTCTGAAACTTCACAGGTAAGAGAGGCGCTTGCCATGGAGTTCCAGGAAGTCCCTGCTCTGTGGGCTACAATGGCCCTACTTCCCTGCAGTCTCTGTCATTAGATGAACATTTATGAAGAAACTGCAGTGTCAGAGAGCTCTGCTGGACAGCTGGATTACAAAGATGCTGAGCTGGTGGAAGAGAGATGCAGTTGGGGTGGGAATGCCCAGGAAGAGGTATAAACAAAGAGCCATGGAAGTGTGTGGAGGGAACAGGGGATTCCACCCAGGGAGACTAGAAGCGGATTCCTGGAGGGATAGGACTTGCAGGGCAGAGTGAGGGCAGGGCAGCAGGCAGTGGCTGGAGCAAGAGATGTGTGCCTGAAACCTGAGGAGGAGAGGTCTGTTTGCAGGATTCTACAGTTTCTAAAGTGCTCTCATTTTGCAGATAATATAACTAATGCAGAAGGAAAAGATAAAAAAGATCTCTGTTTTTGGTGGAAAAATCTGAGGAATGGCAGGAAGAACAAAATGAAAGAAAGATGAACTCAAATCCTAGAGCTCAATTAGATTATTACAACAGTGAAGGCAGAAAAGCTCAAAGACCAAGTTGGGCTGAACAATGTGTCTGTAGAAATCAAAACAAGCCTGGACTGAGATGATGTTGGGGTCCCAGGCTGAACTCCCAGACCCTGGTGATCAGACGTGGTGACAAATAGAGGGGAGGAGTCCAGAGAGGTGGATGGAGGAACCCGTGTGGGGTGAAACGAGCACTTTTGAGAGTGCTGGCACAGCAGGGCCCCAGAGACAGACCCGCGCTCCCTGAAGGAGGTAGGCTCGCCCTGCCTGCGGCTCCCTGGAGGCACACACGCGGTGACAGTCACGAGGCCTAACCTGGAAGTTTGAATGTTTGCAGGTTTCTACGTCATCTTGCTAACATGCTGCTGCTGCTGCTAAGTCGCTTCAGTCGTGTCCGACTCTGTGCGACCCCATAGACAGCAGCCCACCAGGCTCTCCCGTCCCTGAGATTCTCCAGGCAAGAACACTGGAGTGGGTTGCCATTTCCTTCTCCAATGCATGAAAGTGAAAAGTGAAAGTGAAGTCGCTCAGTCGTGTCTGACTCTTTGCGACCCCATGGACTGCAGCCTACCAGGCTCCTCCATCCATGGGATTTTCCAGGCAAGAGTACTGGAGTGGGGTGCCATTGCCTTCTCCGTTGCTAACATGAGAGTAACACAAATAACTTTTCAGTCTTCAGGAGACCTACGAAGCCAAGAGACATGAGTTCTATGGTGAGCGCCAGAGGAAGGAAGAAGAGATGAAGCAGCTATTTGTGCAGCGCGTGAAGGAGAAAGAAGCCATCCTGAAAGAAGCTGAGAGAGAGGCAAGTGTGCTGTTTGCTGTGATTTCTATTTGGGGTGTCCTATTAACCTGGGGGTCTATCTCAAGACTTAACAGGTGGTTTTGAAGACGAGCTGTTCTTTAAGAGTAGCTATTCTAACACATAGTCTTTGGATGCAGAATTTTACCAAAAAAAAAAAAAAAAATCACAGGCTGAAAACAAAAAATTTTGCTTTTGTGAACAAAGTGTCTTTGATTAGAAGTGGTTTATCAAGTGCTAGTAGAGGACTACATTGCTAAGAAGGGTTTCAACTATCTTAACTAGGAGGCAGAGACGCTTTAGCTAAGGTTTGATAAGCCCTTTTGAGTTTTGAGAGTCACTCACACTGTTGTTTGCTGGAAGTGGTTGGCTCAGAGCTGTTGAGTATGAAGTCAGGCTTCCTGGGGGAGGTGGGTGGTCCAGGTAGCCTTTGGGTGGCCTTGGCACAGAATTATCTGCAATGAATTTTGTTTGGTTCTCTTTAGTTTTGTTTGCTTGTGGTTCTTCAAGGATAAATTTTACCTTTACTTGAGTTAAGGTATCTTCTGTAGACTTAACTGCGATGGCTGCATCTAAGTAAATGGATTCTAAGTTAAGTTGAGGAGCAAAAAGGAAGAGCCACAAAAAAAAATTTCTGAGAGAAGACAGAAATGTTAATACAAATGAACTTGCTAATATGAGAGTGCCTGAAGAGTTATTTGTTGTTCTTGTTCAGTCACTCAGTCATGTCCAACTCTTTGAGAGCCTATGGACTACAGCACAGCAGGCTTCCCTGTCCTTCACCATCTTCCAGAGCTTGCTCAAACTTCTGTTCATTGAGTCAGTGATGCCATCCAACAGTCTCATACTGTCGTCCCCTTCTCCTCCTGCCCTCAATCTTTCCCAGCATCGGGGTCTTTTCCAGTGAGTCAACTCTTCACATCAGGTGGCCAAAGTATTGGAGCTTCAGCATCAGTCCTTCCAATGAATACTCAGGATTGATTTCCTTTAGTATTGACTGATTTTATCTCCTTGCAGTACAAGGGACTCTCAAGAGTCTTCTCCAACACCACAGTTCAAAAGCATCAATCCTTCGGCCCTCAGCCTTCTTTATGGTCCAACTCTCATATCCATACATGACTACTGGAAAAACCATAGCTCTGACCATACGGACCTTTGTCAGCAAAGTAGTGTCTCTGCTTTTTAATATGCTATCTAGGTTGGTCATAGCTTTTCTTCCAAGAAACAAGCATCTTTTAATTTCACGGCTGCAGTCATCATCTGCAATGATTTTGGAGCCAAAGAAAATGAGGTCTGTCACTGTTTCCATTGTTTCCCCATCTATTTGCCACGAAGCGATGGGACTATATGTCATGATCTTAGTTTTCTGAAGTTTTAAGAAAACGTAAAAAAGTTTTAAGCCAACTTTTTCACTCTCCTCTTTCATCAAGAGACTCTTTAGTTCATCTTCACTTCCTGCCATAATGGTGGTATCATCTGCATATCTGAGGTTATTGATACTTCTCCCAGCAATCTTGATTCCAGCCTTGCTTCATCCAGCCCAGCATTTCACATGATGTACTCTGCATAGAAGTTAAATAAGCAGGGTGACAATATACAGCCTTGACGTACTCCTTTCCCAGTCTGAAACCAGTCTGTTGTTCCATGTCCTGTTCTAACTGTTGCTTCTTGACCTGCATACCGGTTTCTCAGGAGTCAGGCAAGGTAGTCTGCTATTCTCATCTCTTTAAGAATTTTCCAGTTTGTTGTGATCCACACAGTCAAAGGCTTTAGTGTAGTCAATGAAGCAGATGTTTTTCTGAAATTCTCTTGCTTTTTCTATAATCCACCAGATGTTGGCAATTTGATCTCTAGTTCCTCTGCCTTTTCTAAATCCAGCTTGAACATCTGAAAGTTCAAGGTTCACATACTGTTGAAGCCTGACTTGGAGAATTTTGAGCATTACCTTTGCTAGTGTGAGAGATGACTGCAATTGTGCGGTAGTTTGAACATTCTTTGGCATTGCTTTTCTTTGGGATTGGAATGAAAACTGACCTTTTCCAGTCCTGTGGTCACTGCTGAGTTTTCCAAATTTGCTGACATATTGAATGGAGCACTTAACAGCATTATATTTTAGGATTTGAAATAGCTCAACTGGAATTCCATCACTTCCACTAGCTTTGTTTGTAGTGATGCCTCCTAAGGCCCACTTGACTTCACATTCCAGGATGTCTGGCTCTAGGCAAGTGATCACTCCATCCATTGTGGTTATCTGGGTCATTAAGATCTTTTTTGTATAGTTCTTTTGTGTATTCTTGCCATCTCTTAGTATCTTCTGCTTCTATTAGGTTCATACTGTTTCTGTCCTTTATTGTGTGCATCTTTGCATGAAATGTTCCTTTGGTATCTCTAATTTTCTTGAAGAGATCTCTAGTTTTTCCCATTCTATTGTTTTCCTCTATTTGTTTGCACTGTTCACTTAGGAAGGCTTTCTTATCTCTCCTTGCTATTCTTTGGAACTCTGCATTCAGATGGGCAAAATGATTGTCTAAGGAGGTCTTACAAATAGCTGAGTAAAGAAGAAAAGCAAAAGGCAAAGGAGAAAAGGAAAGATATACCCATCTGAATGCAGAGTTATTTGTAATCAAATTATCCATGAGAATATGCATGCATGCTAAGTCGTTTCAGTCATGATTAACTCTTTGCAACTCCATGGACTATTGCCCAACAGGCTCCTCTGTCCGTGGGATTCTCCAAGCAATACTGGAGTTGGCTGCCATGCCCTTCTCCAGGGGATCTTCCCAACCATCTTTTGCTTTTCCTGCACTGGGAGGCAGGTTATCGCTAATGCCACCTCGGAAGCTTAATTTAACTATACAAACCTATTATTTAAAATACTCTGATAGTACTTGCTATTTAAATAAACCCAATAGTAAGTGGTTTTGTAAATTTAATAATGTACAAATATATCTTGTCTATAATTTGATCTTTATTTTCAAAAAGTTCAGACAATGGGAAAGTGAAAGTACAGGGTACCCATGTCCATCCCCACACCTAGATTTAGAATGGACATATCACCATTTTTAGAGTGTATGTTTTTCTGGCTGCCTGAAGGCTGGTGTAAACATCAAAGGCACGTCATGCATTCCTGAAGCTCAGGTGCCTTCTCCTCCATAACCATGGTACCAGTATTACACCTAAGAACAGTAATAGCAATGCCACAATCTAACCTGATCATCAGTTCATAATCAAATTTCTCCAGTCATCCCAAGATTATCTTTTGTTATTCCTTTCTATTTGGTGATTTTTTGTTTTTGAACCAGAATTCAATCTTAGGTCTAATATTGCATTTAGTGTTCTGTTTTGTGTCGTCTCTTATTTGAGAACAGTGCCTAGCTTGAAGTTATTTTGAAGTACAAACATTGAGGAAGACTGTGATGAGTAGGAAACTGTGCTGGCTTTTCTTCTGATTAGCATACACTTCTCTTGTAAGAGTTTCTCTCTCATATATCATGGTTCTCAGTTTCTCCAAGGAGAAGATGTAGAAGTGGTTTACAGTTGAATTTTAATTTTTAAAACCCCCCATAAGAATATTTGGGCTTCCCTGGTGGCTCAGATGGTAAAGAATCTGCCTACAATACAGGAGTCTTGAGTTCAATCCATGGGTTGGGAAGATCCCCTGGAGGAGGGCATGGCAACCCACTCCAGTATTTATGCCTGGAGAATCCCCATGGACAGAGTACCCTGCCAGGCTACAGTCCTTGGGGTCGCAGAGTCAGACACAGCTGAGAGACTTTCACTTCGCTAACTTCTTCAAAACATCTGTTAATTATTCATAATTATCCATGAGTTACACATAATAAAGGGCTTCCCTGGTGGGTCAGATGGTAAAGAATCTGCCTGCCAATGCAGGAGACACTGATTTGATCCCTGGGTGGGGAAGATCCCCTGGAGGAGGGCATGGCAACCCACTCCAGTATTCTTACCTAGAATCCCCATGGACAGAGGAGCCTGGCGGGCTACAGTTCATGGGGTCGCAAAGATTTGGACATGACTGAGCAACTAAGCACAATTTTGCTCAAATGTGTATTACTTAAAAGTAAACTGAAAATTCAGGGTAACCAAATGGTTGAAAGAAAAAGAAGTATTATTTGTCACTAGGTGCTTTGTAGGTTTTTTTTTTTTAATGATTCAAACACTGTATTGTATTAATGATGAAGTTATGAGTTTAAAGTTGTCAAAAGAGTGACAACTTATAATTATGCAAGCTTACAAATAGTAGATTAGGGGCCTGTTTTATTCATATTACAATAATATTAATAAGTTCCCTCATGACCAGTTTCATCCTGCAAAGCTCGTAGGTTATCATCTATACTTTATAGAGTCAGGTCTGGTGAAGAAGGGCGTCTGGCGTCATCAGCAGTTATGTGAGTGATGATTCACTCAAGAACCATCAGGTGAGCTTCCCTGGTGGCTCAGGGACAAAGAATCCATCTGCCGATGCAGGAAACATGGGTTCCAATCCTGATCCAGGAGGCTTCCACATGCCGAGGAGCAACTAAGCCCTTGTGCCACAACTTTTGAGCCTCTGCTCTAGAGCCCATGCTCTGCAACAAGAGAAGTCACTGCAGTGAGAAGTCCTCACAGTGCAACCAGAAAGCAGACCCCGCTCGCAACTAGAGAAAAGCTCATGCAGCAACGAAGACCCAGCACGGCCAAAAATAAATAACATTTTTAAAAAAGGACCATCAATTGAAGTTCAGATGAAGGAGGACCATATAATTTATCCTCAGTGTTCGTGCAGTTTTGCAGAGAAAGGCAGTTTTTTAGTAATGACATTGAACAACAGATATAAACCAGGTATCTACTGGGTAAACTGGGACATTCAAAGCTAGCTCATCAGTAAGACACTGGCAGGTAACCCACAGGATTATCTAAGTCTGAATTAGCTGACCTTATTATTAAAATACCCTTGCCAATATGGTTATAAACAAATGCCTCCTAATTCACCTTATGTATACATTAGGAGGAGAAGGCAATGGCACCCCACTCCAGTACTCTTGCCTGGCAAATCCCATGGATGGAGGAGCCTGGTAGGCTGCAGTCCGTGGGGTCGCTAAGAGTCCGACACGACTGAGCGACTTCACTTTCACTTTCATGCAATGGAGAAGGAAAATGGCAACCCACTCCAGTGTTCTTGCCTGGAGAATCCCAGGGACGGGGGAGCCTGATGCGCTGCTGTCTATGGGGTCGCACAGAGTCGGACACGACTGAAGTGACTTAGCAGTAGCAGCAGCATACATTAGGATGATTTTCATGTGGAGTACAGACTTAGCTGAAGATGCGGTGAACATTGGATAGGTAGAGCAGGGGATACACAGGACAGATATCATGTCAAGACACTGTTTAAATGTTACCTTTTCTACATCTCTGTCCACATCATTCTAGACATACAGCCCTTCTTACACAAGAAAAAGTACAGTATATATTTATCCTCCAAGTGAAGTATATAACCATCATTCAAATGCTGCTGCTGCTGCTAAGTCACTTCAGTCGTATCTGACTCTGTACGACTCCATAGACGGCAGCCCACCCGGCTCCCCCGTCCCTAGGATTCTCCAGGCAAGAATACTGGAGTGGGTTGCCATTTCCTTCTCCAATGCATGAAAGTGAAAAGTGAAAGTGAAGTCACTCAGTCGTGTCTGACTTTTCGAGACCCCATGGACTGCAGCCTACCAGGCTCCTCCGTCCATGGGGTTTTCCAGGCAAGAAGAGTACTGGAGTGGGTTGCCATTGCCTTCTCCCATTCAAATGCTGCTGCTGTTACTGCTAAGTCGCTTCAGTCGTGTCCGACTCTATGCAACCCCATAGACGGCAGCCCACAAGGCTCCCCCGTCCCTGGGATTCTCCAGGCAAGAACACTGGAGTAGGTTGCCATTTCCTTTTCCAATGCATGAAAGTGAGAAGGGAAAGTGAAGTCACTCAGTCATGTCTGACTCTTAGCGACCCCATGGACTGCAGCCCACCAGGTTCCTCTGTCCATGGGATTTTCCAGGCAAGAGTACTGGAGTGGGGTGCCATTGCCTTCTCCGATTCCCAATTTTCTATGTTAAGTAGGCTTCCCTGGTGGCTCAGACAGCAAAGAATTCACCTGTAATACAGGAGACCTGGGTTTGATTCCTGGGTTGGGAAGATCCCTTGGAGAAGGGAATGGCAACCCACTCCAGCCATGGACAGAGGAGCCTGGCAGGTTATAGTCCATGGGGTTGCAAAGAGTTGGACACAACTGAGTGACACACACACACACACACACACACAGAATAATCTTTCCTGGTTGGGCAGTTGGCTCAGCCATCATGCCCCCACCACACAGAGCCTCACTGGAAACTGTCTTCTAACTGTAAACACCCAGTTATCTATTGGGGCTTCCCTGGTGGCTCAGACGGTAAAAAATCCACCTGCAATGTTCAAGACCCAGGTTCGATCCCTGGGTCAGGAAGATCCCCCGGAGAAGGAAATGACAACCCACTTCAGTATTCTTGCCTAGAGAATCCCATAGACAGAGGAGCCTGGTGGCCTACAGTCCACGGGGTCGCAAAGAGTCGTACACGACTGAGCGATTTCACTTTTCACTTAGCAACTAACACACACACATGTCTATTTCTTAATTGTTCACTTAATATTTATGCCTCTCCTGTTTCCACAATTACTGTAGATACTCTGAAGTAAACAAATACAGCTGCACTAAAACCCAGACCTGGAGAGTCCAGAGTGAGTATATGCAGTATATATACGAGGTGTGGCTGAGCCACAGTCCTGGGTGCTTCTCAGAGACACTTCTGGGACCCCAGCAAAGTACAGAACTCAGGTCAAAGACACTGGCTAGTCTGGCAAGAAAGGAATGTTGTTTCTGGTATTCACTTTTAAAAATAGATACTTTAAAAAGGTCACTGCACAGCAGAATGTACAACGCCCTCAGAAGCTCCCTTATACAAGAGACAGCAGCAGTGTACCATGTGGCCACAGATGCTTCAGAACATCAGTGAGTAGTTTCAACAGCACAGAAGGTCTCCTGCTTTTAACTTTTCAAGTATTTGAAAATGTGTCTGAATTAAAGGCCTTGTAGTGAAAAGTGGTGCCACAAGTCAGTGCTTCATGTATGTGGAGTGGACTGTCGCTGCCAAAAGCTGTGAACTCCATGTAATGTAAATAATGGTCAGATTCTGCCTTCCCCCTTTTCTAGGCCATTTTTGTCTTTACAGTTTTCCTGGAATTTCTCGTCAACCTCATGAATGACATGTGAAGTACTCTACAGCTTTTCAGAATATTTAAGGATATAAAGTATGTACCCTCCATTTAAGGAATCAGAGATTGGATTCTACTCACATAATATATAATAAACCTGCCCTGTAGCCTCCCTTTCCAAGCATTACCCTCCCTTCTGCTCTTCTTCCCAATTCATGAGGGTGCACACATGCTCAGAAAGCTGCCACTCCACCAACTCTTTATAACTTTTTAAATTATTTTAATTGAAGGATAATTACTTTATAATATTGTGGTGGTTTTTGCCATACATTGACATGAATCAGCCATGGGTGCCCATGTGTCCCCCCATCCTGAACCCCCCTCCTTCCCCACCCTATCCCTCTGGGTTGTCCCAGAGCACCAGCTTTGAATACCCTGCTTCATGCACTGAATTTGCACTGGTCGTCTATTTTACATGTTTCAATGCTATTCTCTTAAATCATCCCACTCTTGCTTTCTCCCACATAGTCCAAAAATCTGTTCTTTACATCTTTGACTCTTGCTGCCTTGCATATAGGATCATTGTTACTGTCTTTCTAAATTCCATATATGTTAATATACAGTATCTGTGTTTCTCTAACTTACTTCACTCTGTATAATAGGCTCCAGTTTCATCCACCTCATTAAAACTGACTCAAATGCATTCTTTTTTATAGCTGAGTAATATTCCATTGTGTATATGTACCACAACTTCATTATCCATTCATCTGCCAATGGACACCTAGGTTGCCTCCATGTCCTAGCTATATGTAATATATATATATAAAGGCACATGCAGATGCTAAGGCACTGATCTCTCTGGAAGTGACAGTCTCAGGAATACAAGAGTCTTTGGGCCTCACCTCACCTGTTCAACACTATTCTGTCTCTGTCTAAACTCTTCTGTGAGGTTTGCTGGCTCAGTAGATAGCTCCTCTGTATCCAGAACATCGAATTTTATTAGGAAGCAGCGTAGCTCTCTGCTGTCTCTGCCCTCAGCCTCTAGTTTTTAACAAAGTATTTCCTCAATGATCATATGCCATCTTTTCTATAAACCAAGTCCTACTTTTTGTATACACATTAGGTTGCTGCCCAGAGCTAAAAATAATAATAGAAAATGAAACCAGACCCAGGAATCCCCCCCAAAAAAGTGACTTTTTGATGCAGATTCTAGATGCTGTGCTTGTATTCTTGGCACACAGCTGATTCATGAGGAACCTGCCAAAGTCCCTAGATTTTTTTTCAGATAAACAACAATTAAACCAGGGAAATCTAAAATCTCTAAACTTTGGCAAAACTCATTTTAATGACCGCATCGAGTGTATTTAGCATAAATGAATTTTAAAGTGTTATTTCTCTTAGAGACAAAGTTTTTTTCCCTCAATTATGGTGTAGATCCTACTACGGTGAGGGCAGCTAACCCTTAAACTACTGGGGAGTGAGCTGCGTAAGCCCATTTATAGGTGGGTGTTTTCACTTACTAAGTCCACAAGACTGCGCCGTCCACACTCAGCTGAATCAGATACAGGGCTGACTGTGACACACGTCTTCAACAGTGTTTGATTTAGTTCAGATTTCAAGAAGGTGAATGACTGTGGAAAAACACAACAGATTTGTAAGGTTCTTGATTTAAACTGACACTGCTTTCCACACAGGTTCACCATTGTAACCAACAGCTATTTCAATAGTACATGGTAAATTTATTTGGAAAAGATGGACTTTTTCCCCTATTTCTGATAACTCGGTTCTATAATTTATGTCCTTCACTTTTATTAAGAACAGTTTTAGAAACTTTATTTGAAGAGGCTTTTTGGTGAAAATGTGTAGAGCAACTAAAGAGAAACTCTAAGAAGAGGTCAAATGTTTAAAAAACTGAGGTTTGTTTGTGAGGCTGTTTTTGTTTTGCTCGTGTGTTTTTGCATGGGAGCTCATGTCAGTTACTGTTAAAGCAGTTCCACATGTGAACATCTGCCTGGTTGCTGTGCAGGCAGCCTGAGCAGGGCTGCAGCGCCAAGAGGCGTGGGTGTGTGCTGCTACACAGCATCCTCAGCAGGAATCGCACTTGGCTTCACAGCTCCAGGCCAAGTTTGAGCACCTTAAAAGAGTCCACCAAGAGGAGAAGCTGAGGCTGGAAGAGAAGAGAAGACTTCTGGAAGAAGAAATCATGGCTTTCTCCAAGAAGAAAGCTACTTCTGAGATATACCAGAACCAGACCTTTATGACCCCAGGCAGCAACCTGAGGAAGGACAAGGATCGCAAGAAGTAAGCCCTTCCCCTGGTCTGACCCCTCCAGCCTCAGTGCCCCCTCTTCACGGCTCTTTGCCCTGTCTCCTTATTTCCCTCTGTCTCCTGCACTGAAACAAAAAGCTCCTTGAGAGCAGAGCCCTGGTCCCTCCTGGTGTGCGGATTCCCCAGCAGATAGAAGGGCACCTGCCACGTGTCTAGTGCTCTGTACACATCTGAGTGAGTGTTTGCATGAATGTGTGAGTGAACACAACACAAATTTGCCACAACATGTGAGGGTCTGTGACCTGAGGGCACTGTCCACTCCAGGACATGTCTACTAACTACTGACCTGTCAGTTCTGTCAACTTTCATGCCTGACAGAAGCTATATACTTTCCTGGGGAAATTAGAGACATAAGATAATACTTGATAAAAAATTAATTCTTAGGTTTACTTCTTTTAAACAAATTCCGCTAATGATTTTGTGAGAATTTTTATTTTAATAAGGGAACCAGGCTATCGATTGGAACTCCTGTGCTTTGATGTCAGAGCTTGTGAAACGGTTGGTGGACGTAAAGATGCAGAGGAAGGTAGAGAGGGACCCCGTGCGCCAGGGCGGCCTTGATAACAGGTGGAGGATGGCGCCAAGGCTTGTAGGTCTGGGGTATGTGTTAAAATCAGTGTAACCAAAGTCTTAGAAAATAAGGTGGTTTTCCCTCCTTTGTATTTTTTTTACTGTATTTCTCCCCCTTGAATGTCCTCCTCACTTTGCCTATTTGCACACTCTGCTGAGCATCCAGCCCACCTTGTGGCAGCTCAGATTTTCCTGGGCCTCACAAGGCAGTCCTCGGGTTTCTTTTATCACCACATTGTATTTCAAACTGGTATTGTCAGAATTCTTTATAAGTCACCTTCAAAAAATTAGGAAAATATAACATTGCCTGTGATAGCTTTCCATTTTTGAACTATGGAGAGTTAAATCCACAGGGTTTGGAGTGGATTTAATTGGCCTGTGGACGTTAGGTTTGTGGGAAGAAGGAATTCTCATGTATAATCTTTTAACATAAGCTCTTCCAGGGAGTGGATCTGTTTTGTTGGCTGATGTATCCACCCTCAGTTCCTAGAACAGTGCCTGATACCAAAAAGGCATGCAGTTATTTGTGAAAAAAAATGAATACACTGAATTTAAAAAAATAAACCACCCCATTATCTGTGGGGGACTGGTTCCAGGAAGATACCAAAATCCACTGCTCCTCAAGTCCCTCATATCAAATGCATAGTTTTTGCACAGAACCTATGCACATTCTCCTGTATATGTTAAATCATTTCCAGGTTTTTTCTAACACCTAATACAATGCGAATAGAATATAAGTGCTAGGCAGATACTCGCCAGCAAGTGGCACATTCAAGTTTGGTTTTTTGGAACTTTCTGGAATTTTTTTCCCAAATACTTTCGATCCTCAGTCAGTTGAATCCTCAGATGTGGAACCCTCAGATCCAGAGGGCCAACTCTTTACATATAATTTATGACTTCTTTTTAGTGTGTCTTGAATTATAAAGCTAAGGGGCCTTTCACCTTCTCATCATCTCGACTTAGTCCAGTTTTACTAGACTAGTCTAGTCTTACTAGACTTGGACTCCCCCATTTCATTCCATACTTGATAAACCTTTACAGTCACCTTGTGAAAATAAGGTATGGGCTGCTGTTCGCAAAATCAGGGCCAAGTCCACAGTTTACGAGCTCAGAAAAATTTACCCTCAAGAAATGTGTTTGTTTTTTCTTTTCCAGGGTCCCACAGCTAGATGTCCTATCATATACTAGATGTGTATCTGTAAAAACTTTGTAAAAGAAGTGATTTTTATTTCCTATATGGTTTTCTACTGTACCAAACAAAAGGTTTTTTTTCTCTTTCCAGCTCCAATTTTATGTAAAACAAAGGTTCCAGATCACAGAAGGTCATCACAAGCAAAAGCTATTAAAATGTTAGAAGTATGCTTTGATTTTCTTGCTGTTTTTATTTGATGTATCACTTATGCTGTACTACTTATTCTTTATCTGGCAAATGGCCACAGTTACTGCCATTTATGGGAAAATACTTTTAAGTATGAGGTCAATATATAAGCCAGACTGGATGGTATTACTTATTCACTGTTAGTAGTTTAAGATAAGTTTGTGATGAATTGAGATAATTTCCCCTGCTGCCCACTGCCTGTCACTATACTGTGACAAGAGTGTCTGTTGGTGGCTTTGAAAATACAGGACTCATATATATTAGGCTCTGATTGCATATATATTCCAAGATGAATCTTTTGTGTACATACCAAAGGTATGTAAAGGTAAACTTTGGGGAATATGTTTTAAAATGTATTATGTACCTGAAACTCCAGCAGCTCAAAACTTTTAAAGTTTTGATACAATTATCCAGTTGGAAACATGATCCTAAGCTTTTGTATCAGATTACATAGTATGTACTTCAGCACTGTGGTCCATGTGTTGTTGTGATACCTTTAAGAGCAGAAACACTCAGGTAAATAAGCCCTTTTCTAGTGATAAGTAACTTTAGAACTGGGTATCTTCACACTGTGTGCATTAGTCTGTATTACATAATTATTTAAAACTGTCTTCCAGGGTAAATAAAGTTATATCATCTTACTAAAAATATTTCTTAAGAAAATAGCTATGAACATCTGAATATTAAAGATAAAAATTTAGGTAATTCATATTGTAAAGGATATTTGAATTCAGTGCCTTAGCATTTGCAGAACAATTTAATAGTGGTTTCTAACTTTTTCTTAACATTCATTAAGTTTTCACTTTTTGTACCTGAATATTCTAAATGAAACTGATATTTACTCTTGACAAATAAAATGTATCTACATATTTACTAAACTGTGTTTAAATCACTTTAACTTTTCTTTTTGCATATTGATCTTAAACACTTTATCAGAACTTATATATTTGAGTTATTTTAAAACAGAGGTGGATGATCA
Organism: Bubalus kerabau; assembly: GCF_029407905.1. NCBI lineage: Eukaryota > Metazoa > Chordata > Mammalia > Artiodactyla > Bovidae > Bubalus > Bubalus kerabau. Next base: position 47,143,704 of record NC_073634.1, read on the forward strand.
GTACTTCTCAGACAACAGAGTGTTTTACATGGCACATGTCAGATTCTGAGCAGTGTATTTTTCACGAATTTCTGTTTAAGTCGCAAAAGAAACCTTTCCTTTTGTAGCACAGCTTATCCGGACCAACATTTTAAATTCCATTTTTTAATCTAAAGTTCACAAATGTCTCTTAGCCCTTTAGAACTTTAGTAACATAAGTTATAAGTATCACAGAAAAAGCTCTGCACTTTTTTCTCAGGATCAGTAATGCCCAGCCTCTGGAAGGTGGGAGCAGGAGAGCCGCTGAGTCCTCGCAGGCAGGTAGCCTGGCCTCCCGAGCCCGGCCAGTGCTGCAGCGCTGAGCCTTAGCCCAGGAGCGACGCGGCAAGCTCAGTGACCTGACGCGAGTGGGGGTTGTTCGTAGCCTATTATATCAAACTGTGTATAAACAGCTATCCCAAACCATAATAAAGTTACTTTTAAGTGCCAGAGTGGTTGTTGGCATGTTACAAAAAGTTATTCAAGTTCCTAGTTGAAAAGATCATGGACACCTACCTCAGACCCTGGGCTGAACAGAAGGGCTGGCGCCCGTGCTGCGGGTGACGCTGCTGTGAAGGAGGCTTACCACATGTGCATGCCCACAGTGCGAGTCCTGTACTTGCTTCATGTATCTGCGACTCCATGTAAGATTCTACTTTAGAAGAGTTGCATGGCAAAGAAAAAATATTGTTTAAACAACTACAGTACAGGCAGACCTCAGAGACAGTGCAGGCTCAGATCCAGACCACCTATCCAATACAGTGAGTATTAAAATAAAGTAAGTCACATGAACTGTTTTTGGAGTGCATACAAAAGCTATGTTTACACTGTGCAGTATTCTTGTGAAGTGTGCAGTAGCTTATATCTAAGAAAACCAATACACATACCTTAGTTAATACTCAGTTGCTAAAAAATGCTAACCATCCCGAGCCCTCAGCAAGTTGTGGTAGTAACATTAAGATCTCTGATTACAGATCATCATAACAAATATAATAATGAAGTTTGAAACACTATGAGAATTATAAAAATGTGACAGAGACAGAAAGTGAGCAAATGTTGTGGGAAAATGGCACCGACACACCTGCTTGATGAAGGGCTGCCACATGCCTTCAGTGTGTAAAGAACACACACCCGCACAATACAGTGAGGTTTGCCTGGATGAAGCTCAGCTTCTCACAAAGCATATTAGTTCTCCAAGGTTACAGAGTGAGGTATTATCCACTGATGCTTGAAGCAATAAATTTCAGGGAATAAAATAAAGCTGCTGCTGCTGCTGCTAAGTCACTTCAGTCGTGTCCGACTCTGTGCGACCCCATAGACGGCAGCCCAGCAGGCTCCCCCGTCCCTGGGATTCGCCAGGCAAGAACACTGGAGTGGGTTGCCATTTCCTTCTCCAGTGCATGAAAGTGAAAAGTGAAAGTGAAGTTGCTCAGTCGTGTCTGACCCTCAGCGACCCTATGGACTGCTAGACCTGTTTTATTATTTTTTTTATAAAGCATTTGAAACATAATTGTCTTTGACTGCCAACCACTAACCTTCGTACCAAGGACTCCATTTTTAAGTTCTTTCACACAGATTCTGATTCTAGGTTCCAAGCATTATGTGGAAGATTACTACCCCCATCTGGAAGATGAACTGTTTTAAGTCCTGTTTTCCTATTTGGACAGGAAATGGGGGCACAAACTGATGAGGCCCCTGTGGAGCAGCCTCTCTCAGAAAGGCTCCTGCCCAGGGAGCACAGGAAAGCACTGAGGCGACTGGCCTTGAAGGACTGAAGCAGCTTCAGATGTAGGAGGGGAAGAAGGTGACCTGGGTACAGGGAAGCCTGGGCACCCGGGGAAGCAGCTCAATGTGAACAGAGGATCGGGGAAACATGAGGAGCAGGATGCGAGTGAGGGTGGGGGTTTAGAAGGAGGCAGGGAACAGACAAGGAGTTCATAAACCTAACCCATTGAGCAGGAGGAGTCACGGAGAGGTCTGACTCGTGTAGTCAGATACTCATCCAGGGTAGAGGGAAAGGTGTGATACGGGATGAGCCAGGCCATGGGCAAGGAAACTCAGATTGAAGCCCAGGCCAGTAGTTCCTACCACAGCATGCACAGGAGAATAATCAGGTAGTGTTTAAATAACACTGAGGCAGAAAGGAATATATAGTAAAAAAAAAAAAAAAAAAAAAAAAAAAGTGGCATGTGGCATGGATCAACCTAAATGAATAATAGCTGTGTAAAACCCTGAAAATGTCCTCTGGAGCTAGAAATATAGAGGGAACTAAAGTTCAAGACTTCAGTGGCATGCCAGTTGAGAGTGGGATGAATGGAGTAGGAGGGCCTTGTGTTAACTGGGAGCAGGTAGAGATCCCCGTGCACCATAACTGAGAGGCAAGAACAGCACGTAAGTATGGTGCCAAAGTGCCTTTCCAGCCAGCAAAAGGAAAACTAGCCTGATAAATGATAACCCAGAAGGAAACAAGGAAATAAAACAGATATGACAGTCAAAAAGCATTTAGTAATATGGTAGATTTAAGCCCAAACCAGTAATCACAATAAGTTTTTTTTTAGGCAAAAGTTTTTTAAAATCAGCTATGTCACTTTACAAGAAAGGATTAAAGTTTTCCATCCTGACAGGTAAAGGTACATCATGTGTATTCAACCAAAAGCTGCTGTGCAGCTGTGCTGTGCTGTTCTTAATTACTCAGTTGTGTCTGACTGTGACCCCATGACTGTAGCCCGCTGGGCTCCTCTGGCCACGGGGATCCTCCAGGCAAGAATACTGGAGTGGGTTGCCAGGCCCTCCTTGCTATTCAGCTATATTCTCTATAGAAGGCATCACTTCTGTAGGATGAAGACAGCCTTGATAGGGGGGCAACTTGGCCTCAGGAGCAGGAAGAAACCAACAGCTGGTGCAGGCGCCTCAGGTCTGCAGTGTGTGGGGATGATGTGGCTACAGAAGTCTGTAAAACTCATGCAACCTAACACCTTAACAACCTTAACAATGAAGCCTAATAACATTCTGAGAAAGGACAGAATAATCTAATCTCGTATATGAGCAAAGATGCAAAAATCCTGAACGGGTTACTAACAAACTAAATCCAGAAAAATGTATTTAAAAAGACAGTTCCCAATATCCAGGAATGCAATGATGTTTTAACAGTAGGAAATTAACCAGTGTAACTCAAAGCATGAACATTAAAAATCATATGGTCATCCCTGTAGAATCAGAAAATATTGATAAAATGTAGCATCGTCAATATTTTTTAAAAAGATAAGATTCTCAGAACACTGAATAGAAGGAAACTTCCTCAATTTGATAAAGGGTACCCACAAACAGCAACCCAGAGCAGGCATCACACTTTAAGACTGGAGGCAAGGAAGAGTGGCAAGACCATCCCTTCTGTTAGACACATCACTAGAGCCAGCAGTCACCTCTGGAGGCAAAAAATTAAGATGATCTCAGTTCTCACAGGTGACATGGCTCTGTCTGCAGCGAGTCCACCTGAAGCAGTGGTCAGAGCATTGAGCACTGGGGTCAGGAGTCCACAGGGTTGCGGGCACAGATGCCCACCTGATGACTGAATGCGGCTGGCCACTGGGCAGGCTCGGTGCCTGACACTCTGTTCTCACTAAGCAGAGAGTCTCAGCTCTTGAAGCTGGGTCCTCAGCTCTGTCCCGCCTACTCTGTATGGCCTCGACAACTGCCCTTCACTAACTGGCTCGTGCTCAGTTCTACTGCCCCCAGGCCTGTCCAACTGTGGTTCAAAGTCAAGGTCCTCCACAAGTTGGCCTTGCTCTCGGGTGCCTGTACATGGCCTGTGCCTCTGTGAGGGAGTCCCAAGCAGTCTTTGCTTCAATTCCTGCCTGTGGGGAAATTGTCACTTGTGTGGGCAGAGTCACCACAGGCTGGGGTCACCCACCACAGAGCCACGTGGTGCCAGACCTTCAGTTCTCCAGCCCGGGCTCCCAGGGAAGAGCTGGGAAACCACCCCAGGGCACCACCCACTGCACGGCCCCACATGGCTTTCTACAGCTGCTCCTTCTGGGGCCCCCCACTCCCAGTAGCTCTCGAGACTCTTGGGCTCCTCTATGAACTTTGGGAAGCAGGCAGGCTGTGCTGCTGCCCCACCAGACGGATCAGCAAAGAGGGTGAGGTGAGGTCCAGGGAAGAGAGACCTGCGCTCATGGAGGTGGAACAGAAGTCAGAGTCTGGTCTGACCTGTCTCCTGTGATGGTGGCCATGCTGGGCAAAGGAAACCTGGCACTTCTGAGTCTTTCCAAGTGAACAGTGAAGCTTTCTGTCCACAATACTTGTCTCTGAACGTCTTATGCATCAACACAGGCTGCTGCACAGAAAGAACGTCTCCAGGAAGCAGTGAGCTGAGGGTCACGTTCCTGGGCATCAGGAAATAGCTTATCAAGTAACTCATGTCAGAGAACAGGAGCGGAAGGCAGGCAGCCTCTGAATCAAAGCCAGGGCCTGCCCCAGATTTCGTTTTTACTCCCCTTTCCCTATTTCCCTGCGGAATTGTTGACTACAGTGTTTAAGATGTTACTCCACACGGGAAAAATACTAGCTTTAAAAAGCTTTCTTTTGCAAAGAAGAAATACAGATGGCTAAAAAACACATGAAAAGATGCTCAACATTCATTACAGAAATGCAAATCAAAACTACCACAAGGTATCATCTCATGCTGGTCAGAATGGCCACCATCAAAAAGTCTATAAACAATAAATGTGGGAGAGGGTGTGGAGAAAAGGGCACCTTCTTACACTGTTGGTGAGAATGCAAACTGGTACGGCCACTATGGATAACAGTGTGGAGATTCCTTAAAAAACTGGAAATGGAACTGCCATATGAGCCAGCAATCACACTGCTGGGCATACACATCAAGGAAACCAGAATTGAAAGAGACACATGTACCCCAATGTTCACTGCAGCACTATTTACAACATCTAGGACATGAAAGCAACCTAGACGTCCATCAGCAGACAAATGGATAAGGAAGCTGTGGTATATATACACAACGAAATATTACTCAGCTATAAAAAAAGAATGCATTTGAGTCAGTTCTAATGAAGTGGATGAAACTGGAGCCTATTACATACAGGGAAAGTAAGTCAGAACTAGAAACATTAATACAATATATTAATACATATATATGGAATTCAGAAAGATGGTAATGACGACACTATATGCAAGACAGCAAAACAGACACAGATGTAAAGAACAGACTTTTAGACTATGTCAGAGAAAGCAAGGGAGGATGATTTGAGAGAATGGCAATGAAACATGTATATTACTGTATGTAAAATAGGTGACCAGTGCAAGTTCAATGCATGAAGCAGGACACCCAAAGCTGGTGCTCTGAGACAACCCAGAGGGATGGAATGGGATGGGAAGGAAGCTGGGAGGGGGGTTCGGAATGGGGGGACACATGTGCACCCATGGCTGATTCATGTCAATGTATGGCAAAACCCACCACAATATTGTAAAGTAAAAAGCCTCCAATTAAAATAAATTAACTAATTAAAAAAAAAAAAAAAAAGATGCTTAAAGAAGGAAACATCTTCGACAGTCCAAGGAGTCTGAATGGTGGTGTTACCGAGTTCGCGCTCATCCTGCTCTTAATACAACGGGTCAATAAATCAAGAGATGAGTTGTTGGGACAAGGAGTAGTGACTTTATCTGGAAAGCCAGCACACTGAGAAGACAGTGGGCTTGTGCCCCAAAGAACCATCTTGCCTGAGTTAGAATGCAGGCCCCTTTTATACCAAAGGGGAGGGAATAAAGTCAGACACTTCCAGATTCCCATCAGCCTCCAGAGGGAACATGTGAATTTCATCCTCCTACAGTCACTCACAGGTAGGCCTGGTCAGGAGGGTTCCTGGAAGGTATTTTAGCTTACTGCTCATTACCTGGGAGGTGGGGTTCCCAGAGATGGGCCATTATGTAGAATTTAGGGCTTATAGTGAACATCCCTTTAGTGACTAACATAGAATACAAGTTAATTCTATTAAGAGGTTTTTCCCTATTACTAGAGAAACTAGGTTAAGAATAAACAAAGATCTCATCAAGAACAATGCCAACCAACAGACAATACCTTTTCAAATGCTGAATGAAAAAAAGAACCTAGAATTCCATGCCAGTAGAAATATCTTTCAAAAATATAGGCAAAAGAGAGATATTAAGACAAGCAACAGCTGAAAAATTTCACCACTAACACACCTGGATGACATGAAATGTTAAAGGGAGTGATTCAGGCAGAGGGAAAATGACACCTAAAGGAAATTCAAATTTACACAAAGTAACTGGAAATGGTAAATACATAACTTAAAATCTTTTTTTCTTGTTTAAAAAGTGCTTTGATATCATACTACTATGTATAAAATAGATAACCAACAAGGACCTACCACAAAGCACAAGGAACTATACTCAATATTTTGTAATATAAAGAAAAAGAATCTGAAAAAACAGATATAATTGTATCTGAATCACTTTGTTGTACACCTAAAACACACACAATACTGTAAACCAACTATATACTTCAATATAAAAATATTTTAAACTGCTTTAAGATAATCAATTGTTTAAAGCAAAATTAAAACAGACTATGGGCTTTTGTAACACATACAGAAGGAAAACACACGAAAACAGCAGCCTGGAGACTGAGGGCAGAATTGGCATATTTGAATAATAAAAATGCTCACAAAACAAGTGAAGAGGCATAATGTGTATCTTTAACACCAGAATGAATTAATTATCAATGATAACTAAATATACATATTGTAAACCCAAAGCAATCACAAAATTTTAAAACAGAAGTATGCCTGGAGTCAAAAAGGAAATAAAATTCCTTTTTATTTTAGGAAAACAGAAAAATAAGTCCAAAGCAGTCAGGAAAAGAGGGAGAAAAAAGAAATAATGAATGGATGAAAAACAATAGCAAGACTGTAGATTTAAATCTGATTACATTGTTGTGACCAGTCAGAACACTCCAATGTTAACAGGCAGAGACTGTCAGGTTGGATTTTAGAAGTAAAATACAGTTAGTCATACACTGTCTACTAAAACACTACTTTAAATATGAAGACAGAGTAAAAGGACGGAAAAATACATCTCCCGAAAACATGAATGAGACAAAAACTAAAACGACAGCATAACCAAAGGGGTTAGTCACTCCGTCGTGTCCAGCTCTTTGTAACCCCTGGACTGTAGCTCGCCAGGCTCCTCTGTCCATGGAATTCTCCAGGCAAGAATACTGCTGTAGGTTACCATTTCCTCCTCCAGGGAGCTTCCCATCCTGGAGATGGAACCCAGGTCTCCTGCATTGCAGCCAGATTCTTTATCCTCTGAGCCACCAGCGGGAGCATAACCAAGACAAAGTCAATTCAGAACAAGAACCTGCATAGGGATAAAGGGGTCATTTCTGAATGATAATGGGGCCGATTTACCAGGAGAATCTATCGACCTGTGTGTTTGCACCTAATAACTAAGTAAAAGTACCTGAAGAAAAAACTGACAGAACTTGAGACCTGCAGATACCACAGACGTTAAAAGAATAAGCCCACCCTGTGACAGGAAACGCCAACAAGGTTCTCTCAGTAATTGACGCAACAAAAATCTACCAAGCTCAAGAAGACTTAAACAACACTATCAATCAGTTTGATCTAATGGACATTTAGAGGTCACTCCAACCCCCAGAAGAAGACACACATTCTCTTCAAGGGCACACAGCACATTCACACAGAAGATTTTTTACCATAAGATCAGCCTCAATGAATAAACATAAGAGGGCTGAAACTGTGTAAAGTATGTTCTCTGACCACAATGGAATTAAACTAGTGATCAGTAGTGGAAAGAATACCCAGGAAAATACTAAATATTCAGAAATTAAATAATACACTTCAAAAAAACCTACAGCTCAAAAAGAGGCAAATTTACAAAATATTTTTAATTTAATAAACACAAAACACACACAAGAAAATCATGCAATGAAGCTGAAGCATGTGACCATGTTTGATGCAGGGTCTGTAAAAAGGTCAGTCAGTCACTGAGATGTGTCCAACTCTCTGCAACTCCATGGACTGCAGCACACCAGGCTTCCCTGTCCATCACCAACTCCCAGAGCTTGCTCAGACTCATGTCCATCAAGTCAGTGATGCCATTCAACCATCTCATCCTCTGTCATCCCCTTCTCCTCCTGCCTTCAATCTTTCCCAGCATCAGGGTCTTTATCAGTGAGTCAGTTCTTGGCATCAGGTGGCCAAAGTATTTGAGTTTCAGCTTCAGCCATTAGTCCTTCCAATGAATATTCAGGACTGATTTCCTTGAGGATTGACTGGTTTGATCTCCTTGCAGTCCAAGGGATTCTCAAGACTCTTCTCCAACACCACAATTCAAAAGCATCAATTCTTCCGCACTCAGCTTTCTTTATGGTCCAACTCTCACATCTATACATGACTACTGGAAAAACTACAGCTTTGACTAGACAGACCTTTGTTGGTAATGTCTCTATAAAGTGGTAAGTGAGGTAAATGAGGTCATATGGGTAGCCTCTAATCCAACAGGAAGAGATCAAGACAGAGGCACCCTGAGGGAGCCACGTGAAGACCCAAGGAGGGGACGGTAGTTTACACAACCAAGGAGAGAGGCCTCAGGAAGAACCAGCCCTGCTGACATCTTCAGCCTACAGAGTTGCAGGAAATTAAACTTCTGGTTTTTAGGCCCCATCTGTGGTTCTCTGTGATGGCAGCCCTCACTCACTAAATGGCCCCTTCTCCCAAGAATCATTCTGTGATGCCCATGTTCCAATGTCCTGTGTTTTGTCTGGTTTTCTAGCTATGTCAGGTGGCAGGGTAAATCCAATTCTGTTTTTCCATTATGTCCATAAGCAAAAGTCAGAACTGGCTTTTGGTCACTCAGAAACATCTGCTCCATCTATGATCCATTCATAGAGCATCAGATTAGAAAGCAATCCGGTGAAGACTGGTGTCCTCCCAAAAATAAGTCCACAGGTTTACAAGGAAAAGGTTGACTACTATAATAAGAGCCTCCCTGTGACAATGGCTTAAATAGACAGTGTTTCCTTCTCTCTCCCGTGGGCAGGTTGTCCACCGAGGCTTTGACTGGTCAGAGCCCCCACCTCCTCCTCCTCTTCCTCCATCCTGTACAGTTTGCTCCAGTCTTTGTGGCCAGAGACTGAAGTCAACACATCCACACCCCAGCTCTCAGAAAGATGGGAAGAGGGAGGGCATCCCCACTCAGGATCAGGCCTGGCTGCAGGGCAGACTGGAAAATGCATTTAGGCGCCATCCTGCCCTCAGAGGAGGAAGGTAAAGCCAGTGTCTATCAGGTGAGGCTTTTCTATCAAGAGATAGAGGAGAAGAAGCCTTCTCACTAAGACGCAGGAGTGAATTAACCTCCACAGAACCCGGTTTTCCTGCAGATCACGGCAGCTGTAGCTGGGCTTCCCTTGTAGCTCAGCTGGTAAAGAATCCGCCCGCAATGTGGAAGACCTCGGTTTGATCCCTGGATTGGGAAGATCCCCTGGAGAAGGGAAAGGCTACCCACTCCAGTATTCCAGCCTAGAGAATTCCAGGGACTGCATAGTCCATGGAGTCACAGAGTTGGACACAACTGAACAACTTTCACTTTCATGGCAGCTATGTGGCTTAGGAGGCAGGAGCCCCAAGACCATGAAGTGGCCGCTTAGGGACATCCCGTGACAGTGGTCCTTAGACTGAGTAAAAGGAGAAATGAGCAGATCGGAGACCTTGGGCCCAAAACAAAACGTTGAAGCTTCCTGGGAGCATAGCCTCAGCTGAGTATGATGGACAGGACTGAGTGTGGTCACTGAAGGGTTTGACCAAGTTTTGTGATTTCAATTCTGCATACGCTTCTGGGTCTAAACATTTTGACAAGACCCTCAAGGAATTTATTAGAATAGCAGGCCCCAGCCCACCGATGGCTTGTTAGCTGTTACAGAAACAAAGTAGAAGCTCCTGTTTGTCTGGGAGACCCACAGAGGGCAGTGGATTGTGGGTCACACTACTGTTTCAAGAACAGCCCTGCTTTCATCTGGTTTGTATGCTAGGTTTCCAGAGAAGATTTCATTTGAACAAAGAGTTCTGGGGATTTGAGGATATGAAGTTTAAAACAATTTTTACAATTTTACTTGGTTGATGCAACCTGACCTTTTCTATTAATAATTAATTCCAAAACCTGGAAATCACCTGGTCTGAAACTGAGGGAAGCCTGCCTGCCTTTCCAGTCCTGCCTAGCCAACCCGGGAGTCCTCTCCAACTTGTGATTCCTGAAGGCAGCTGTGTGGCCACTAACCCTTCCCCAGGCCCCACCGCTGCACCTGCCTTCAGCTAGACTTTCGGGGGTGGGGGGCCCTCTCCCCCCTTGGCAGTTTTGGATTTACTTATGTCATGTCCTCCTTATGGAGAACCCAGTCATGCTGGTTGGTCAAACACAATAAACCACACATTTCTGGAAATACGGTTCTACAATCACTTTAATTGTGCATGAAATCTCTTCCCTTGAGGAATGCATGTCGGTGATTCTGCCGTCTTGTTATATCTACCTGTGTGGCCAAGCTTTGAGCAATTGATAGATGTGGTATTTAATGCCTTAATGCCTTCACCTGAATTATAGAATACTCAACTGGGCAGAGCCCTGTGGTATGCCACTAGAGACCTCCCTGCGGATTGACAGTGATTTGACTGGGCCCCACAGAAGATTGTGAAGCATTTGATTAAAATTGTAGGTCCTGGGCTTCTCTGGGGGCTCAGTGGTAAAGAATCCGCCTGCCAATGCAGGAGACGCGGGCTCCATCCCTGCTCCATGAAGATCCCACAAGCCGAGAACAACTAAGCCCGTGCGCCACAACTACTGAGCCCACACGCGGCAACTACTGAAGCCCGCGTGCGCAGAGCCCATGCTCAGGAACAAGAGAAGCCACCACACCGCAACTACAGAGCAGCCAGTCCCCGCTCCCGGGCGACTAGAGAAAATCCATGCAAGCAACGAAGACCTATCACAGCCAAAAATAAATAAATTACTTAAGAAATAAATAAATCAAGTGTAGGTCCTTTATCTGCGATGTGGCAGGCCAGCACTGCGAGGTCATTGCCAGTATGATTTACGTTTACTAGGGCTCTGACGCACATTTAAGATGCGTATTAAAGGGCTGACTTCAGAAGGACGAACTGGACGTGCCACAGGGTGGGTAACTTGGTGGTATTGCAGGGCCTGCCCCCTCTTCCCGTGATCAGTCAGCGTTCAGGCCACAGAGCCGCCCAACGACGCCCCGAGGGCGGCCGCCAAACACGATACAGCCTGGAGGGTTGAAGGCCTCAGAGTCTGAAACCAGCGTCAGGACTGCGTCTGCGACCGTACACAGAGCCCACCCACACCCAGGCCCGGCCCTCAGGGCGGCCCAGCTCTGCTGTCTAGGGTCCACACGCCCCGTCAGGAGAGGAGAAGGTCGGGCCGGTTTGGGGTGAGGAGTAGGGGGAGGTGAGGCGGAGGGGCCCCTCCCTCCTCCAGGGCCTGCCCCGCCCCGTTTCCTCCCCGCCCCCTCCTTCGCCTGCTCAGAGGCTGCCTCCCGCGCCGCGGCTCAGCCCAGGCGTCTCCGCCCGGTGAGCGCGGACTCTGAGGATCCCTGTCAGTAACCCCGAGAGGCAGCAGCGGCTCAGCTTCTGACTTTCATTCAAAACGGGTCATTGAACTTTTACACTGAAAATTAAGTTTTGAAAAAGCCGATTACTTACGTGGTTACAGAAAACAGCACGCGCTGAGGGACCTCCAGACAAGGCCCGCCCACCGCCCGGTCGCGCTCCCCGCGTCCGTAACTTTCTCGTGTGAAACACGGCACGAACGAAGCACAGCCGTGTGCCTGTCACCGTCACACACACACACACACTCACTCCCCACGCCTCCCGCTTCTTACAAGAACGCGCGCCATCCTCTCCTCTTGTGCCTCTTCAACCAGCTAACGAGAATCTCTGCAAACTTGCCTCCCGGGTCGGCACAGCGGCCCGAACCTCGAGTGCGAAACCCGTGCGTGAGGCCGAGCGTCGACGTGCCGTGCGTGGGTCCCGTGCGTGAACGTATTGTGGACGTGTGTCCCGAGCGTCGACATACCGTGTGTGTGCCCCGTGCGTGGGTCTAGTGTGTGAACGTACTGTGGAAGTGTGTCCAGTGCTCCTGGGACACGGGTGCGCCGAGTTCTCTTCCCGGGCCACACCTGCGCTCTGCGACCACGCAGCGTCCGCCTGCGATCCCCGTATGGCGTGGACCCGGTTTTTCTGATTCCGAGGGCGGCTGCACGTCTTCACTTAAAGGGGCCGTTGTGTTTCTTTTTGGGAACCGTCAGGGCAAGAGCTGCTTAATTTTCTTATTTAGAGAAAAGAGCAGTTAGGTGCCAAAAAGCTGAGGGCCTGAGGGTCCTGGCACGGGAGAGAGTCATTCTGAGAACTACAGAGCGGGCAGGACTGCCTCCCAGCTGGGCTGCGGCTTCACCCAGGGCATGGGGTCCCTGGGAAGGATCCGCGTCCCCATCCCCAGGTTGAGCCCCGGGGCAGGAGGCAGAGCCCGTCGTTCCGCCGCCCCCCCCCCCCTCCACCCCCCTCTTCCTCAGTCCCCGCTCGTCGCCTTCCTAGGGATCTGCGCTCTTTCCTTGATCCGTGTTCAGTCCCCACCACTGCCGGGTGCACCTCTCTCCTCGCGGGTCTGGCGTCCAGCTCAGTCCCAGCTGAACCGCCCCCTTGGTGGTCCCTCCGCTGCGTGGCCCCGGTGCTCACCTCCTTGGGGGCCTCCCGGTTACCTGGAGCCTCTTCCTCAGCAGTTCCTTGAGCTCTTACCGGGACCCTCAAGGACACTTCCTGATAGGAGACCCCTCTCCTTTTGCCCGACTGGCCCTCCTCCCGTCCCGGTTCAAATAGGCCCACTCCAGCCCTCCTGAAACTGAGACCGAGGCCTGGCGGCTTCCCCGGGTCACTCAGGACCCGACCTGGGCTAAAAGAGACTGTGGCTTGTCCAGCTTCAGAGCCTGGGCACCGAGTCCTTCCCATGCAGCGCCTCTCCAGCCTCCCTGAAGTCCTGGCAAGGACCCTGTGATCACTCTGGGCCCACCCGGTGACCAAGAGTGGCTCCCAACTCCTGTCGGCTGGCTAGCAAGCTCAGCCCCTCTCTGTCATTTTTAACCTGAGAGGGATTGGGACACTGGGGGCCGTGGCTCTCCATCTGCAGCACGCTTGACTCACAGCCCCTCGCTGCTGCCCTCCCAGTCCCCCTCCTGCTTTAGAGAGGGATGGTCCCTTCTCCTGTTTCACCTAGGGGTTGGGGTCCCTGGGAAGGAACCTCATCCCCACCCCTAGGTTGAGCCCCAGGCAAGCACTGGGGCAGGAGGCAGAGCCCATTACCTCTGCATTTTCTTTCTGCTTTCCTTTTCTTCTGTTACCTCTGCCCTTCCCCACAGGGGTGAAACCAGCAAAGGGAAACCTGCCAGGACTTGGATGTGGCTCTTGGAGTGGGGGGGCGGGGCGGTGGTCCGTAGTCGATGTGCTCCTCCCTGCTGTCAGGACCCCACTAGGTGGCCTGCAGATCCCCAAGGCACTGCCCGCCCTTCACCCTCATGACCAACACACTCTTTCCATGGAGGTCCCAGCTCATCGCCCAGCCTTGGGAGTTGGTCTTGGAGGTCCACTGAGCCATGAGATCTGGGCACTTCATTTATCTTCTGATCTCTATTGCCCTTTCTTTGGAATTGGAATGAAAACTGACCTTTCCAGTCCTGCTGAGTTTTCCAAATTTGCTGATATATTCAGTGTAGCACTTTAACAGCATCATCTTTCAGGATTTGAAATAGCTCAACTGGAATTCCAGTCACCTCCACTAGCTTTGTTCGTAGTGATGCTTCCTAAGGCCCACTTGACTTCGCATTCCAGGATGTCTGGCTCTGGGTGAGTGATCACACCATCATGATTATCTGGGTCATGAAGATCTTTTTTGTACAGTTCTTCTGTGTATTTTTGCCACCTCTTCTTAATATCTTCTGCTTCTGTTAGGTCCATACCATTTCTGTCCTTTATTGTGCCCATCTTTGCATGAAATGTTCCCTTGGTATCTCTAGTTTTCTTGAAGAGAGCTCTAGTCTTTCCTATTCTATTGTTTTCCTCTATTTCTTTGCATTGATCACTGAGGAAGGCTTTCTTATCTCTCCTTGCTATTCTTTGGAACTCTGCATTCAGATGGGTATATCTTTTTCTCTTTTGCCTTTAGCTTCTCTTCTCAGCTATTTGTTAAGTCCTCAGACAACCATTTTTCCTTTTTGCATTACTTTTTCTTGGGGATGGTCTTGATTACTGTCTCCTGTACAATGTCACAAGCCAGGTTTCAACAATACAGGAACCTTGAACTTACAGATGTTCAAGCTGGATTTAGAAAAGGCTGAGCAACCAGAGATCAAATTGCCAACATCTGCTGGATCATTGAAAAAGCAAGAGACTTCCAGAAAAACATCTGCTTTATTGACTATGCCAAAGCCTTTGATGGTGTAGATCACAACAAACTGTGGAAAATTCTTCAAGAGATGAGAATACCAGACCACCTTACCTGCCTCCTGAGAAATCTGTATGCAGATCAAGAAGCAACAGTTACAACTGCACATGAAACAACAAACTGGTTCCAAATTGGGAAAGGAGTACATCAAGGCTGTATGTTGTCACTCTGCTTATTTAACTTATATGCAGAGTACATCATGCAGAATGCGGGGCTCAATGAAGCACAAACTGGAATCAAGGTTGCCAGGAGATATATCAATAACCTCAGGTACGCAGATGATACCACCTTTATGGCAGAAAGTAAAGAACCTCTTGATGAACGTGAAAGAGGAGAGTGAAAAAGTTTGCTTAAAACTCAACATTCAGAAAACTAAGATCATGGCATCTGGTTCCATCACTTCATGGCAAATAGATGGGGAAACAATGAAAACAGTGACAGACTTTATTTTTGGGGGCTCCAGAATCACTGCAGATGGTGACTGCAGCCATGAAATTAAAAGACAGTTGCTCTTTGGAGGAAAAGCTATGACCAAACTAGACAGCATATTACAAAGCAGAGACATTACTTTGTCAACAAAGGTCCATCTAGTCAAAGCTATGGTTTTTCCAGTAGTCATGTATGGATGTGAGAGTTGGTCTATAAAGAAAGCTGAGGGCCGAAGGATTGATAACTTTTGAATTGTGGTGTTGGAGAAGACTCTTGAGTCTTGAGAATCCCTTGGACTGCAAGGAGATCCAACCAGTCCATCCTAAAGGAAATCAATCCTGAATATTCATTGGAAGGAGTGATGCTGAAGCTGAAACTCCAATACTTTGACCACCTTATTGGAAGAACTGACACATTGGAAAAGACCCTGATGCTGGGAAAGATTGAAGGCAGGAGGAGAAGGGGACGACAGAGGATAAGATGGTTGGATGGTATCACCAACTTGATGGACATGAGTTTGAGCAAGCTCCAGGGGTTGGTGAAGGACAGGGAAGCCTGGTATGCTGCAGTCCATGGGGTCACAAAGAGTTGGACACAACTGAGCGACTGAACTGAACTGAACTCCATTGCCCATCTGGCCAAGTAACTTGGGTCCGGTTTCCTGGAGAGGTGTGTGGAGGCTTCATCATGGCAATGCAGCCCTCCCCTCCCCATCCCCAAGTTCACTCCATTCCTATAGAAGAGAGAAATAGCTCTTGGGGCTAAGCTCCCCTCCAGCTCCAGTGATGTGAAAGTCAGAGGTTCTGGGCAGTAGTCTAGGCCAAGAGAGAAGCTCCTGGGCCATGGGCAGTCCTCCACCTGCTACTGGTGACAAGCCCCCTTTTGGAAATCGGCAGCCTCTTGACACCCCTCCTGCTGGTGGGTGTCAGGCACCCCTCACCTGGTGATCCAGGACATGTCTCCTTGGCCCAGACACCTGAGGCAGGGCCATGAGTGTGCTCATCTGGAGGCTGATTCCAGGTACCCCTAGCCCACAGGACCTGCATGACTCCTGGCATGAAGGCTTCCCACAAGCAAGGGAGGGGCATCACCTATAGAAAGCCATTCTGCCCTTCCAGGCAGGCAAGACCCTGCAGGGCACCTAGAGACGCCCACGCCCACCCAAGCTCAGCTCTGCTGGCCCAGCAGTGGACTCCTTCCTGTGCTGGGTGTGGCTGTCTGGTACCCCCATACCCTCAGCGCCATACCACCCTACCACACAGACAGGTTCCCCACTCCGAGGCTCTTGGCAGTGGCAGGGCTGTGCGCCCACAGGCAGTGGAGGGGATGTGGGGGTCTTCTAGCAGCTTAGCCCCCACCCAGCCCAGCCCCACCTGACTGCTCCCCCAACCAGAAACCAGACTTCTCCACGTTCAGTTTTATTTAAAGACTCGGAATCACAGGCATCGTGGTTTGTCATCAGTTCGTTCTTCCAAAATCACACACATCTGTGTCTAACAGAAACAACGGGTGCGTGTGTGTGACTGTGCAAAGTGCCAAGCATTTCCCATCCAGAGCCCGCATTCAACGCATGGCTGCCACCCCTGACTCTGCTCCTGTGGCCCTTTGGTGGCCCTGGTTAGCCCCATGTCTCTGGTCTCGAGACCAAGGTTTGCACTGAGAACAGAGTAGTTATCCATTTAAAGGAAACTTGGTGAAACCTCCACAAGGTGGCAAATCTGAACTGTGGTGACCACCGCACGTTTTGACAGTGAAAGAAAGCCTTAGGTGTGGTCTCCTCTCTACAGTGACAGGAGGGCCTCTTGGCCTGGGGTCCCCCCTCCTGTTCCTTCATTGCCAGCCCTGTCAGAACATCTCCAGATGCATCAGGGCCACTGGAAGGGCTAAAGAGACAGGCTTTTCCTAACTCCCGCCAACGCCAAGGCCCCTCTAGCCCTAGGAGGACCGAGGCTGTGAACATCAGGCTCCCCAGGCTCACAGGGTGCCTGCAGAAGTTCTGCCCATTTGCTGTCTCCCCAGAGATCTTTTCAACCAAGTCCTACTAGTTTTACAAAAAGGCAGCACCAGATGTATGAAAAATAGGCAGTGTACGACCTGTTAGAGATTTATAAAGTCTAACAGCTTTGCAGTAAAAAGGTGTAAGAAAGAAGCACGAGAGCAGGACCGTGGTAGCAAGGCGAGAAGCACTGTGTACGCCTCGCCCGCGGGAGCCGAGCGCTGCCTCAGGGACCTGGCCGATAATGACCTGGGCCAGGGCACCATGCTAAGGGTCCCGGTGGTGGTGCCTGAGGTATAGATGGGGTGAGGGGCAATCCAGACCCAAGTGAAGCCCGGAGCCGCCTTGAGAACGCTCTCCAAATGCGCTGGGCCCGTGCTCCCTGTCAGCCCCATGAGTAGAGGGCAAGAAGGGTCCTGGGAGCAAACCACCCCACAGTGTGTGGGTCCTGCTGCCTGCCTGGAAGGACTGGGGCCTCTGGTGGCTGCTCCCCTGGGGTCCCTGCACCTCTGTCCCTGGGGGGCAGGCACAGCCTCAGAAGCTCTCCACAAAGCTGCCGGGGAAGAGGCCGGTGCGGCCGTTCCTCTGCAGGGTCCCCTTGTACCAGCCGTCCTCACGTTTCTTGTGCACGAAGACCACATCCCCCTCCTTCAGCTCGATCTCTGCCTCGCTCTGGGGTGGGTATGAGACCACCACGCGGTACCTGGGGAAACAGACACCGGGGTGAGCGAGCAGCCCACCGTCTCCAGGGTTCCAGGGCCTCCCGCCCCTGTTTTTGGACTAACATGCCATAAAATCCACCTGGGTCTCTGCTGTGGGAGCTTCTGCCTGCTGAATGCCTGGTCTCTGATCAGGAACAGACACACAGGCCTCAGCAGGTGGCCCCCCTCCCCCCCGAGGGCTCCCCACATCTGAGACAGCCATGCCTGGCCAAGGGCACAGGGTGGGTCTACACTCCACACCTGCCCGGAAAGCCTCAAGGAGGCGGCTCTGAGGACCAGCCTTCTAAAGCACCCCCAGGATGAGGGCAGATGGCTGTGACCCGGCCTCCCTGCCATCCAGCCCAGCAGAGCTGCTGGTCCGCACCCCTCCAGCTGGGGGCCCCACAGGCATCCCACTGGTGTCCCACTGGCCCTGTGCCCACTGCCCTTCTGGGGGTAATGACCAGGCAGGGGGCTGAGGACTCTGTGCACACCCCACTCTGGGTGATCTGGTGGCCAGCACAGCACCTGTTCTCACTGGCTGCAAACCGCAGACACCACGGGCTAGGTATGTGGGCTCAGTGAAGTCTCCATGATGGACCTGCCAAGCACTGGGCCTCGCCATGCTCCTCATCTCTCCCCACCCCACCCCCACCCCAGCCCACCATCCACACCACCCTCCTGGACTAGCACCACATGGCTCAGACGAGAAGCACGCTGGGAAGAGGACCTGTGCTTCCATCTGTCCCCACTCCCTCCAGACCCACCTCAGCCCCACGGCTCCACCTCCCAGCTCAGCTCCGCCCACTGGTCTGGCCCACAGGTGACCCGGACAGGGACCTCCTGCTCCCGGGCTCAGTCTGGCCCACACCCCTGCCGTGGGCAGCGGCAGAGAAGGAGGCTGGGCTGGGGAGAGCCATTCTCAGCCAGGCCACCCTCTGTTCTCCCAGCCCCGCGAGTCGCACAAACCCCCAGGTGTCCTCCCTGGGCCAGAGGTGTAGACTGTGACACCCTTTCTCTCCAGTTACCCCCTGCCCCCATGCTCTCAGAGCTCTGGGCCCTCCCTCCCCTCTCTCTCAGGAGGGCTGCCCACCCCCTCCTCCCTTCCTGGCTGGGGAAGGGGAGAGATTCCTGACCGTGCCCTGGGCCCTGCCTCCCCATCAGCCACAGCCACACCAAGGGCCCCTGAAGGAGTCTGGCAGCTGGGGGTCCCCAGGGTCCTTAAGGGGTTTTGTCCACAGAGCCTCTGACTTGGTATTTCCTGGACCTGGAGGAATCAGGATGTAATAAAGCAAGAGGTCCCAGGTCAGCTCTTCTAGAAGTGAGGCCCACAGACTGGGCACCTTGGGCCCACTGGATGAGATTCTGGGGGGAGTGGACCAGGGAACAAGTTTCCTCAGGATCTTCCCGCAGATGTCTAAGGACCAGGATGCCGAATGAAAACATTAAGGCCGACTTCATCCTCCTTCAACCAGCTGCACACAGCCTGGGGGCCAGCCTGTCTGGCTGGAGTTGGTGCGACGCTCAGGCAGAGAAAACCCAGTTCCCAGCCTGCTCCAGGAGGTGGAAGCAGGGGCAGAGAGAAAAGGGGTCTCTGGGCTGGCTGCGCTGGTGAGCAGGCCCTGGTGCTGAGAGAGCAGGCTGGCCTAGCTCCCCAGGTGCCTGCAGTGTGCAGGCTGGGACCAGTTTCCACCTTGGTCCCCTTCAGGGTGAGGAAAGGGTGACAGCTCCTCCCAACCTGGCATATCTGTGAGCAGCTGCCTGCCAGCCACTCCCTGGAGGAGGACGGGTGGCTGCTGGAACACAGCAGCACCTGTGAGGTCAGCCAACACCATGCAGATAGCGTCTCCTACCCCTAGCACCCAGGCTGTGTGACCATCAGGACCGCTGCCTCCCCCATGGCTTCCAGCTACCACCGCCTTCTCTGCAGACACCTGCCACTCCCTCCCAACCCCCCAAGGAAAGAACAACGGTAAGATCATTTCTCACAAGTTTTAGCTTTTGCCTCAACTGCCAGATGTGAAACAAGCAACTTTAAAAATGTAATTAAAAATTAATTTGGTGCTTCTGAGCAATCCCGTGATTTAAAGAGCCCGGATGGATGACGTGGACCAACTGTCTATGAGACAAGCATTCGAGATTCCATCCCGATCCTTCCAAGACGCTGAAGGGCCAAGAGAATGGACAAGGCAGCAGCTCGCGGCACAGTCCTGGTGTCGTGCGTCAGACACACACAGCGAGCCTGCAGACTAGGCTCAGGAACCACTTGACTGCTGCAGGTGCCATTGCCTGGCATGTGGGGTGGGGGGCATCTTCTGTGTCACATGAGGGGCCCTGGTGAGGACAAGGGGTCCCAGGTAGGGACTGAGGTCATCACAGAGGTGTCCTGCAGGACCTTGGAAATACGTATATACGCTGGACACCACACTTAAAGGTCTACATGGGCCTGGGGTCCCTGCAGCGTCTGACAGATTCCCACAGACAGCACGTAACAATGTACACATCTGGCAGTTCTGAAAGCCTGATGTTTGTCACAACCTCACGCGGACACAGTTGAGGGTCTTGGGGAGACTGTGTCCCCTCCCCTTTTCCTGCCTCTAGAAGCTGCCAGAATTCCTGAGGAGCATTTCTGTTCTTCCTCCGACTCAAAGCCAGCACAGCAAGCTCAACTCCTTGTCTGCCTGCGAGGACTCCTGTGGTCACACAGGCACGCCTGGGTCTGGATGACCTCTCCACTTTAGGGTCAGCTGCTCGGTCCATCTGCCATCCTATCCTTGGTGTGGGGATTAGGGCAGAGATGTCTTTGGGAGCCATTATTCCACTATCATGACCCACAAGAGATCAAAGCAAGAAACTTCTAAATCCCAACAGAGCTCGACAGCTGACAGGCCAGAGGGAGGACATACCACCTATGCATGTGAACATGAAGGACTGTCAATCAAAGGGGGGAGACCACCACCCCCACCATGATCTCACTCACTGTCATGTACATGATGTCACACGACACTCTCACACACGTCATCTTTTGTGTTGTTATGGTTGTCCTTGCCCTTGGTGTTCACTGGGAGGAGAAGAGGGCAACAGAGGATGAGACAATTGGATGACATCACTGACTCAATGGACACAAGTTTGAGCAAACATTGGAGATAGAGAAGGACAGAGGAGCATGGCTTGCTGTAGTCCATGGGGCTGCAAAGAGTTGGACATGACTTAGTAACTGAACAACAAATTTGTTGGTCCTTTCCTGGGTACTAATTCTGCTGCTTTGCAAATATAATAACCCCCAGGCACCATCGTCATCATGTTGTGTGTGGGGACTGGGACTCAAACAGCAAAGGCACTCATTTGGGTGACATGGCTGTTGAGCGGTGGACAGTGGTGCACAGGGGCAGGATGGGGAGGGAGTGCAGGCCGGAGCTCAGCCGACCCCAGCAGGACAGCCGGACAAGAGCTTTCCTGATCCAAGCAATGTCCAGAAACGCAACTCCCTGTGCACTGCCCAGAGGCTGGGGTGCTGCAGACCACCCAAGGCTAGGTTCCTGGGAAGGGCAGTACCCTGGTTCCTAAGGCCTCCTCCTGAGAGCCTGGCCAGCCTGGGGGGTGCTCCCCATGGTTCCTCCACACACACCTGGGCAGTCTCCCTCGATAGTACCCTCAACCTAAAGATCCTTCCTCTGAGATCACTATCAGAAACGGCTTGCACACAGGCGGCACCAGACAGGCCAGCGGCAGCACCCCTCATCCACACGTTGGGAGTGTGGCCTGAGGCCAGGTGAGCTGCCCCAGCCTGAAGGTGACGTTGCTGTCATCACATCCGTGGCTCAAGCCTGTTGGGGGCCATGACGTGGCGTCCTGAGGGCTGTGCAGGGCTGTGCGGGGCGAGGGCCGTGCTAGGCAGTGCTGGTCACTAACGAGCTGTGCAGGGTGCTGGGCAGGAGGGCGTCGGGGCCCCAGGGATGACATGCAGATTAGCCGGGACTGTGGGCAAATGGGAGGAATTCCCTGAATTTTCTAGTTACTCAGAGACCCCCGAGATTTTTTACAGCAGGGTCTTTTAAGCCCCGCGTGGAGTCTGGAGGTTGAGAGAGGTGAGAAGAAAAGAATTCAGAGGAGATGGCAGCTTCAGCACCTGCAGAGCCTGTCACCCTGACTGGAGATGCTCCAGGAGCCCAGCCGTGGGCCTTGGAGAAGGGCCAAATCCCTGCAGAGACCATAGCAGCTGGGCTGGTCTCATGTAAGAAGGAAGGCTCTGATGTGGGACAGCGGCCCCAAGGTGGAGGGAAGTGGAGGAAGAAAGGCAGGTGTGTGGTGTGTGAGGTTGAGTGTGGCGTGTGTGTGTGTGGTGTCTGTATTGTGTCTGGTGTACATGGTGTGTGTGTGGCGTCTGTATTGTGTCTGATGTACATGGTGTGTGTGTGGCGTCTGTATTGTGTCTGGTGTACATGGTTGTGTGGTGTATATATTGTGTTTGACGTACATGGTGTGTGTGTGGCGTCTGTATTATGTCTGATGTACACGGTGTGTGTGTGGTGTCTGTATTGTGTCTGGTGTTCATGGTGTGTGTGTGGCGTCTGTATTGTGTCTGGCGTACATGGTGTGTGTGTGGTGTCTGTACTGTGTCTGATGTACATGGTGTGTGTGTGGCGTCTGTATTATGTCTGATGTACACGGTGTGTGTGTGGTATCTGTATTGTGTCTGGTGTACATGGTGTGTGTGTGGCGTCTGTATTGTGTCTGATGTACATGGTGTGTGTGTGGTGTCTGTATTGTGTCTGGTGTACATGGTGTGTGTGTGGTGTCTGTATTGTGTCTGGTGTACATGGTTGTGTGGTGTATATATTGTGTTTGACGTACATGGTGTGTGTGTGGCGTCTGTATTATGTCTGATGTACACGGTGTGTGTGTGGTGTCTGTATTGTGTCTGGTGTTCATGGTGTGTGTGTGGCGTCTGTATTGTGTCTGGTGTACATGGTGTGTGTGTGGCGTCTGTATTATGTCTGATGTACACGGTGTGTGTGTGGTATCTGTATTGTGTCTGGTGTTCATGGTGTGTGTGTGGCGTCTGTATTGTGTATGATGTACATGGTGTGTGTGTGTGGTGTCTGCATTGTGCCTGATGTACATGGTTGTGTGGTGTACATATTGTGTCTGACGTACATGGTGTCTATGGGGTACATGGTGTGTGAGGTGTGTCTCAGGCCACATGGAAGAGCTGGCATTCGTCAGTGTGGTCGAGTGGGGGAAGGATTCTGACAGACACCAAGACTATATTCTCAAGGGACCCCCCTCCTTTTACCATTCAGGCAGCTCTCAGAGGAGGAGGCGCTCAGAAAGGAAAGTACTTCCTCCCAGCAGGCCCCCAGCCTGTCTGAAGCTCTCTAAGGACCGATGACTCAAATGGGGCTGCTCACCAAGAGGACGCTGACCTCTGGCCCTTCCACCTGATGCCTTGGTGAACTCAGTTCCCAGATCCAGAAACTCTGGGCTGAACTCTATGAAATCGCTGGCTTTGGTGAAAAACAGATGAATACGGGCCACGTCATATGGTTTAACCCTGAGCCAATCTGGGGTGAGGGGCCAGGCTTCCAGAAGAGTTGCCGGGGGTGGGATCACTCCAGGTTCCCGTGGGGCTGGGGGCGCAGCTCATCTCTTCGCGCTCTGAACACCTCAGTTCCATCAGATTTTCCTTGTAAATCCAAACTCGGGTTGCAGATGGACTCAGAATGTGAGACCTGCTCCTGTTTTATCCGAGTCTCTGGGACAGTGAGGGACACCAGGCAGGTTCACTCCCCAGGAATCCCATCGTCCCTTTCCCCAAAGTGGCTCCAGACCTCAGAGACCACTGCACCCAGGCCTGGAAGCACACAGCTCCCCGTTACCTCTCTCTGGGAAGTGGCTTGGGCTCAGGGCGGACAGCGATTGTGGAGAAGGCGGCCGGTCGGGTGGGTGACGGGAAGCTCAGATCCAAGGAGCCTGCCTTCCTGTGCAGTGGCTCCATCCCCAAGGCGCCCTGCATCTCGCCTTCGATGGGACAGGACCCAGCCCTGCCGTGGATGGACAGCAAGGACACTTCGGGCCCCACCGCGCCCTGGAGAGAGGCGTCCACTGCTTGGGGGTCATGGGTGGGAGAGGTGGATGGCGGAGAGCGCGACTTCCTCCTGGTGGATGCACCGGCCAGCAGCTTCAGCAGCCCACTCTTTCTGTCTTTCTAGAGACACACAAAACGAAGTTGGGTAAGTGCTTCTAGCGAGCGGTGTGGCCCTGTCAGGAGACTCTGGTCCTGGTCAAGTAAAGCTACCTAGAGGAGGACAATGAAGATGGAAAGCTTTCCCATCTCGCTTCCTTCCTTTCCTGAGATGTGGAAGACATGCCAGCACAGACCTAGACCTGGAGGTGCCAACCTGACAACCCCCTCCTCAGGACCGCCCCCCGCCCCAGACTCCTGCTCTCAGGACCGTCTCTCAGGAACCCTGACCTCAGGACCCCCATCTCAGGACCACATCCCAGCCTGGAAACATCACCAGCTGAGGGCACCATGGGTCTCCTGCAGCGGGAGCGGGTGGTTATTCCACATTAGTACCGAGTATCCCACACACCTTCAGTTGGAGGCCCTGACAGCACTGTTTGTGGTTGTACCACACGGGGAGCCAGGTTCCATGTGTGTCACATATGTGTGTGCATGTATGAGTGAGGGTGTGTGGAGGAGGAAGATGTGTACACGCAGAGGTGCTTCCATGGAAATGTGCTGGCCTTGGTGTCCAGTTTTGCAGCTCTCCTGGAACTGACTGTTCTGACGTTGCATGAGGACTAGCTAGTTGGCAAGGGGTGTGGTGTGAAACAGGTGGCACTCTGAGTCTGACACAGAGCCCTTGGTCGGAAATGGCCACCACAGCGTCTGATTGGGTCATGGGGCTGGTTGGACCCCACAGTGGCCCAATGGGGACTCTTTTTTCCACCCAAGCTGTTGGGGAGTCAGTGGTGCTGAAATTGCCATAAAGCACACTTAGCAGGGGTGTGTGCCTCAAGGTAAGTCTATAACACTTTAGTATGAACAAATCTGAAGTTTTTCTCTACTCCCAGCACTGGTACTGATGGAAAGGATTGGAGCTGATGTCCTGAATGCACACCACGGCTGGCATGGGCAAGCCCCAGCCTGGAGGGGAGCAGGCATGGGGGAAATGTGGCACAGGGCAACCTTGATTAGTATCCACCGAGATGAGCGTGGGACACATTCAGGAGAGCTTTGGTCAGTTAGCCACCAGGGGGCGCTATGCAGCTGGCTCGGAGGCTTTGCCACCCTTCAAGTAGCCACGTTCCTGAGGCCACCATGCAGAGGAAGGGACTCCCAGGATGACAGCCTCCTAACTGAGACCAGCAGGGGGAGGGCACCGGCTCAGGTGCACAGAGGGTCCTTGGCGCTCACTTGGGGGCTCTGGAAAGGGAGACACGCTGGCAATAGACCCCCAAACACTGCGGGGTCTCTGGCAGAAACCCACTGGCTATCAAGTGGTCAAGTGGGATCTGGAGATGAAAACTCTAAAAGTAATCTAACAGTATATGTGTGTGCCTGTGTGAATGTCCGAGCCTCTGCGTGAATGTCTGTGCCTATTTGTGAATGTGTGTGCTTATGTGTGACTGTATCAGTATGTGTATGTATGTATGTGTATGCAGGTATATGGGCATACGTGTGTATGTACGCACGTGTATGCATGTGTGTCTGTGTGCATGTGTGTGCACGCACAGGTGAATAAAATTAAGATCCATGTGATGGGTCCCCAGGCCTGCCAGTGGCCCCGTGGTGCCATCCACGACAGAAGGAGGTTCACATCACTGGCTCAGCCTGTACCCCATGGGGCTGAGGGCTGACTGCCCTTCCTGCTGCTCTGCTGGGCCAGCCAGGTTCTCAGAGCACAGGGACTGAATTCTGGACACTCACCAACAAACTCTGGTGGGGCCACTGGACCACATGGGCACCAGGGCAGGGACAGAGGCTCCAGGCATGAGCTGGGTTGTTGGTGGCATCATAGCCAGAGAGTCCTGCTGGGTGAGTTAGCCAGGACCTGCATGCCCAGTGGGGAGGGGCCTGCATGAGACCTGCCAGCGACCAGGGGGAGGGTCCCTCAATCCCCGGTGAGATCTGACTGTGCCCATTGCTAGGTCTCACCCAGCTCAGAGCTCTGGCTGCTGCTCCATATAAAATCAAGGCGAAGGAGACACAGTTAGGACAGGCCCAGGGCAAGTGGGCAAGGCCTCTTGGAGGTTTCTTGGCAAAGCCACAGCCTTCCCAGTAGAGCAGGTCACCAGGCCTACCAGTAGGGCTGCCAGCCCTGTGTCGGGCTCCCACCACCTGCACCTGCCAACTGGGTGGCAAGGGCCACCGTAGGAGTAGGAGCTCAGTGGGCACGGCAGCCATGCCAGGCACAGCAGGCAAAGGGACAGGCGGAGCCAGGCTGTCGAGGTCCACACCTGGGTCAGCACATCAGAGAAGAGCCCAGGGGAACATTAGAAAGACAAACACGCATGCACTCACACACACTGCACACACACAACCTGAGATAAAGCCGTAGCCTACTAGCAAAGAATCACCTGGAAACCAGTATTATAAAAGAGATATACATTCATTACAGGAGAA
Source organism: Bubalus kerabau (assembly GCF_029407905.1). NCBI lineage: Eukaryota > Metazoa > Chordata > Mammalia > Artiodactyla > Bovidae > Bubalus > Bubalus kerabau. The sequence continues at coordinate 47,170,042 of NC_073634.1, forward strand.
CCGCAAAACATCTTAAAAATAAGAAAATGATAGCTTCTGTCCCTAGAGGGTTTGTTCCTTAGAACGTTAATGCAAAAACTTGGCCAAAGGAAAAAGAAATTTAAAGCTTAAATGAAGAACTGCTGCCAATTAAAAGTCAGTTAAAATTATGGAAAATTATCTCTGATATTAAAAGTCAAAGAGAACAGAATTTGATTTATAAAATGTGACATTAATTTTTTTAGGGAATCAATTCATTTAATTAAACGAAGTAGACCTGAGTGCCACATCTTCCTCATTAATCCACGGGGTTAGATGGCCCCACTTCTCTCACACAGATTTACCCTGGCTTCTGTTCACAGGACATTTAAAGCTGCTGGTGGGCACACACTGGATGCTGGGCAGGTGTGGTGGGCAGCACTGATATGGACATGGTTTGGTCTGCAAGGCTCAGCCCCGACCCCCTAGGAAAACCTCAACCTGCAGGACCAAACGCACTTGTGGGTAGGGCAGGCTCTTCCCACCACCTCCGAGCACAGGGCACAGACAGAGCCACACACGTGCACTCTGCCAGGTGCCCAAAAGGACATTTCCATGAGCTGAGACAGGAGTTCAGGGTCATTGATCAAGGGTCATGGACCATGTTCCGATTGAGTCCACCCTCAGTGGCCTGGGGGCATCGCTGCCATTGGGGAAGCGCAGATCTAGTCCCCCAGATGGCTGATGTTGGCTCAGGAGAGCAGGTGCAGGAGGGGCTCGGTGATAATTCATTTTATTACACATTTTGATATTTTCTGACTTATTATGTCAAATGTTGTTTCTTCTTAATTTGAGAGGAAACATAATGAAAGCAAAATTTGTAAAAGTTGCTCTGCACGCAGGATTCTAGACATGATGTACTGGAGAGAACTTCTGTTGTTCCGTGGATGGGAAGGGAGGTGGTTTTGGAGGAGTGGGGTTGGGGTGGCCTGAAAGCTGGGCTGGTTGCCAGCCAACTGGGCAGGTCCAGGTGAGAAGCCAGGAGGTGGGGAGGGGGGAGCATGGGGCCTGTGAGAAGAGCAACACGGTGGATGGCTCCTCGGGAGCCTGGTTGAGAGGCTGGAGTCGCTTGGTGGACACTGGGCGGTGCTGGAGGCAGGGGCAGTGGGATTGGAGGGGAGCTGGCAGTCTGGATGCAGGATCCCAGCCACTCTCTGACCCCAACACTGCCTGTTCCATAACTGCTGGAGCAGGATGAGCGAGGGTGGGGGAGTTTGCTCTCCCTTCACCCTCAAGGCGTTACTGCCTTGCACCTCAGGGCCTTACTCAGTGTTTGCTGACCCACCGGGTCTCCAGCCAGTGTCCTGAGCACAATCATACGGCCAGGGCTGACCCGGCCCAAACCTGCCTCAGGTTCTGGAGCTCCTGGGACCGAACCCCACCTTCTCCTGCCAGCCTTGGGCCTCTCCCACACATGGCCCCCAGCACTGCAGGTAACCACACACTGCAACAGCGTCCTGCGTACCCCGCTGTTCCAGAGATACCCCATGTTCAGTGAGGGCCATGGCGTGATATGGACCAGCTAGCAGCCTCCATAGCAGGAAACCTGGGTGCTATGTTGAGCTCTAGCTCAGCAGGTCTGGGTGGGGGGCTGGGTTACCTCCCTGTGCCCCCTGGTCCATCAGACGAGCAAGTGCTGACATCTCCCACTCCTCACCGTCACAGCCTCCCAGGGCCAGGACTGGGTGGCCCGAACCCCTGGGGTGTCAGCACCCTGTGAGGGCCCTGAACTCGGGATTGGACCCTGGTGGTCCCACCTCTGCTGTGTAGCCCATGACGCTGTCATTGCACCAGGTGGTGTCACAAAGGCCAGCACAGGGAAGGAGGCACCGTGGCCAGGGCTCCGCGAAGGCAGGAGGCCTGTGCACATGCACCTGCCCCAAGGGCCCCAGGGTGCAAAGCCAGGCTGGGGCCCAACATGAGAGGGTGAGGGCAAGGGCCATGCCACCTGGCACTCCTCCCAGCGGGTGCCCCTGGGCCTCGTTTCCTCACCTGTGAAGTGGGGGTGACGACAGTCCCTGCTCCTGAGAGCTGCCTGGGGACCAGATGAAATAAGACATGCCAGACATTTGCCTGCTGTCCCCACCACCCTCTCGTCACCATGGTTACCACAGCCGGCTGGAGACTTCTTTCTGAGGCCACCAGTCCACCCAGTGACACACGGGTGTCTCTCCACAGCTGCATCTCACTCTCTGGGCATGGAAATGCCACGCTCAGCCAGAGGAACAGTGCCAGGACCTCGTCTCTTCGACAGCAGTCCTCACAGGATGCGAGTGTTGACGCTGTGCTTCCCACAGGCTGTGGTGACATGTGTGGCGGAGGGGGGCCCTTCCCTGTGCTGAGCTGCAGGGGCTGTGAGCAGAGCCAGAACAGGAAGGAGAAGGCCTGAATGAATTTCCCCAACAGGATTGTCACCTGCTGGGCTGTGAAGGGCCTCACGGCTCTGAACAGAGGTGCTTCCTGGGTTCTCTGAAGCCCATGGACTTGCCAGGTTGGGTGCAGGTAGCTTCTCAAAGCAGGTCACACCCTTCACCAGGGATAAGAGGCTATGGTTTAATTCAGCTGAGAAACGACGAGATGAAAGGCGGTGGCCGTGAAGCTCTGACTGGCTGCCCCACGTCCTACGAGGCGAGGCCCCCTGGCTGACAGCACAGGACTGCTCGGGTGTTAGGCTCCCGGCGTCTGCCCGTCCCTCCCCTAAAGCAGCCCGAGGCAGATGCTGGCGACGGCCTTCTGCACCCAGGGCTACTCTTGCATCCCAATCACCCCCACCCTTGGTTCTGCAACCTGAGGGCTGACGTGACCAGCTTGGAGCAGCTCTGGGAAGCTGGGGGCTGACGACTCCATTGCATGGGTCTCCCCAGGGGATGAGGAGATGGAGACAGAATGACCCAGAAGCCCTTGGAGAGCCATGGAGAGGGACTCGGGGAGGGGTGCTGCCCTCCCTGGTGCCAAAATGGGCCAGCTGGGTGGGCCCTGGGAGGGTCACAGGGTTCTTCAGTCACGAGTGAGGGCAGGGCCTCATGGGTTGGAACTGAGGTACTTCCTGGGCTCTGGGAAGTCCTGCAATTTCCAGGCTGTGTCCCCACTCTGAATGGCCAGGGGCCCCGCACCCACTACCCCAAGGAGCGGCTGGGAGTCTGGCAACCATGGGTTGACTAGTACATATTCTAGGCAGCCAAGCCCCCCTGGACCTGTGTCTCTGAACACCCGCAGGCTCTGAAAACTGCCATCCTGCCAGCCTCACTTTATTCATCCCAAGTGGGAGCCACACCCCAAATCTAAGGTGATGAGTTCAAACAGAGGCAAAGAAGGTTCCTCTAGAAATCCAGGGGCTCCCCACCCAGGACCGCATCTCCCACATCTCTGTGGACTGACCCGAGCAAGCGGGCTGCTCCAGGGGGTGGGACGCAGCGCCCCCAGGAGAAGGGCGGCTGTGCTGGTGGGATTGGGCCGCACAGACGGTGGTTAGGAGTGAGGGGACTGTGTGTGCTGCCCCAAGTCCCATCTCTCTGGCATGTGAAGTGAAAGTGAAAGTTGTTCAGTCATGTTCGACTCTTTGTGACCCCGTGGACTATACAGTCTGTGGAATTCTCCAGGCCAGAATACTGGAGTGGGTAGCCGTTCCCTTCCCCAGGGGATCTTCCCAACCCAGGGACTGAACTCAGATCTCCCACACTGCAGGCAGATTCTTTACCATCTAAGCTACCAGGGAACGGAGAAGGCAATGGCACCCCACTCTAGTACTCTTGCCTGGAAAACCCCATGGATGAAGGAGCCTGGTAGGCTGCAGTCCATGGGATCGCTGAGGGTCGGACACGACTGAGCAACTTCACTTTCACTTTTCACTTTCATGCATTGGAGAAGGAAATGGCAACCCACTCCAGTGTTCTTGCCTGGAGAATCCCAGGGATGGGGGAGCCTGGTGGGCTGCCGTCTGTGGGGTCGCACAGAGTCAGATGCGACTGAAGTGACTTAGCAGCTACCAGGGAAGCCCTTTTATGATTTTATATATATATAAAATACCATAAGCTGTTTATGATTCTTTTTAAGAATCAGAAGACTCAGGAGGAGCCTCCCCTAATGCCGAGGAGCAGGTGGGTAGAGGGCAGCTCCCAGAAGGGGCTTCCCTGGGCGATAGCAGTGAGGCTAGGTGTGTATACAGGGCAGAGCCTGTGGTCGGTCTGTTAAGACGCCGCTCTGTGTCCAGGGTGCTGCCTGGCCCCGCATTCAGCAAGCACCTGCTTTCCCATCTCCATATGAAACTCTTTCCTCTTCTATGAGTTCTGAACCCCACCCCCTCCACCATCACCAACATCCTCCTGTGTCCTGAGCAGAGATGGTGTTCAAGGTGAGGCCTCCCCCATTCTGGTGATTCACTTTTCCTGGGCCTCTCCCACGTGCACGTGTTATTAAACTTCGATATCCTCCTATTGATACACCTCATTTAGTTCTTAAATCTGCCAGAAGGACCCAGAAGGGGAGAGAAACGTCTTCCCCCAACAGGAGACACCCCAGGAGAGAGCAGTCCACGGGTGAGACAGCAGGCGAGCCCCAGTGAGAGGTGGGGTCCCAAGGCCTCCCAGAGTGGCTCCCTCAGGTTCTCTCTGGGCAGCGGGGCTGTTGGGGAGGGGGTGGTGGGCTGGGCTGGGCATGCACATCCCTCTCCTCTCCCTGGGAGCGCATTCCCTCTATTCCTTCCCTCCAGCTCTACTCGCAGCCCATCCCTGGACCTTGGTGAGCATTCCTTTCTGGGAGAGCTTGTTTCTCTCTCATCCACTCTGTCCACTTGCACACCTTCAGGTCTTCAGCCTCTGTATGTTATTTTTTATCCCCTCCCCTACATGGACCACTGGTTGAATTTGTGCTGTAACCCAGCCCCATGGGCAGTGGTGCCTGCACCGGGGAAGTTCCCACAGGAGCCCGGCTCTGGATCGGGGCCAGACCAGGCCGCTGGGCGGTACCCTTGTCCCCAGGCAAGAAGTCACTGGGCAGAATGCAGTGAGATGAGGGAGGGTTAAAACGCTGAGCTTTCACTGCATCACAGCTTTCCCTGGACTCAGCGTTCTGACCTGCTCCTTTCTCTTCTCACCCTGATGCAGGAAGGCCTGTTAACTCGGCAGAATTTATAGCTCAACACTAATGTCTTTAAGATTGCTTCTGAAGAGGTCAGGCCAGAGGGCAGATGGCAGAGGCGTGAAGCCAGAACAGCCCTCTGGCTCTAGGCTGTGTCTGGGCCGCTCTCGGCTTCCTCCACCAGGACAACCTTGCCTTGAATGTACGTTTCCAACGGGCCTCTGCTTGTTTTCTGTAGAACAAGTGTGGGGCCACCACAAAATATTAGGTTAAATGAAATGCATTCAGATGAAATCTCTGCAAAACCTGGTATCCTCCAGAAAGGGTTCTGGAATGGAACAAGGAAGATCAAACACATCCTTATCTACTCAGGTGTGCCAAGTGCAGGTACTTCTGAAAATTTTTTTAAACAAAACAGATGGGTAGAAACTACCTCATCCAACCAGAAAAATGGCAGCAGGATGGTCACCACAGGGGAGGGGCCGTCCACACCGGAGGGGCTCTGCCAGCGGGATGCAGGATCTCGGAGGCTCAGGTAGGGATCTAGCTGTTATTCCCACTAGCACTGACAACCTGTCCTGCCAGCTCTCAGGGACACCGGAGTTGTCTTCCTGGACTCATGTCCTTCTTAGCACAGCTGTTTCCAGGCAACGTCAGGTGACACCCCCTGGGCACCAGCTCAGCGTGGCCGGCCTCAGCCCTGCAAATCCTAGACCCTGGCCTGGCTGCTCCTCCCTGAGAAGGGCCTGACTGGGCTCTTCTGCTCCTAAACTCTAAAGAGCTGCCACCACATGCACACGCCTGCTTGTCATCATCACATTAGAATGATTAGGAAAGGATGGGAATTTGGAAGAACTCGAGGTGTCAGGACCCCAGTGGACTCAGGTCACCAGGAGCCCCTCGTGGCTCCTCTCTGAGCTGCTGATCTAACAGGGAAGTGGCCGCCTGGCAGACGGAGGGAGGGCCTCAGAGTCCACCTCACGAGCAGTCCTGGCAGGAGGATGTGGGAAAGGCTTAACTAGAGCTGCTCACGCCAAAGGGCAGGGAGGGCTGCCTATGGGTTGCGGGTGAGTTTATCTTCCACGACTTGACTCCTGGGGCTGTTTCTACTAGTGGTGCCAAAAGCGGAGGCCCTGGACCCACTCCCAGCGTGTGCCCTGGGGCACAGACTCAGACCAGCACAGAGAGGGGCCACAAAGCCCACATCTCTCCCTGGGATGGACCTTGCTGTTCTCCAGTCTCGCCTCAGCAGTAGTGTTTCCTTGCCATCGGCACAGAGGAGGGAGGTGCCAGTGTCCTTCACAAACTACAAGTGTCTCTCTGGCTGGAAGGAAGGCTTCTTTGCACAGGAGGCTGAGGAGCCGCCTGCAGCTCCCCTGCATGTCTCCCTACTGCCCCTGGATGGGCCCTGCCTCCGGGTTCCAGGGCGTCCTACGGAGCACCCGCTTATTCAGCTCTGAGCCGGGGCACAAGCCAGGGCTCGCCACCGAGTAAGCGCCCACAAAGATTCTTGTATCAGTGGGTCAAAGAGCACACGGGTGGCTGAGGGCAGCCCAGGTGTGAAGTGAGGAAAAGGGTGAGTTCTGGAAAGCAAGGATTGATGAGGTGCTGCCAGGATTTCTGGTCACGGGGGAGTCAGTCTCTGGGGAGGTGGCCCTGTAGGAGTGTGAGTGTGTGAGGCACACTGCCGCGGGTTCTGGGTCCTGCAGACCCCCCGTCAGACTCCTTCTTCACTGATGAGCAGGGAAGCTCATTTTCGTTCTGTGATGAGGTCCCTAGACCCTCTGGTGGGCGTGCTGTCAGCCTGCCGAGATGGGTCTTTCCACTCCAGGCGGACTCTGCTTCACTGACCAGGAGCGGTTCTGGGCTTGCTCACTGCCCGGACGGGCTGGTGTGACAACCACCAACAGAAACGGTGTCACCAGTCTGTGTCCTTTTCCTGCCCTGGCTCTAATGACGCTCTGTTGCAGTGTGGCCCTCCTCCCTTTACTGCTCTGCTGTCCCCGGTGCCATGCACCAGATACGCCTTTCCCCCCCACAGCCGCCTGACCTTTGCACTGTGTCACATAGGAGTCGTCACAAACGAAGCTGCTCTGCACACTCATTCTGGAGCCCAGGGGGCATGAGATTCCCTCTCTCCTAGGAAGACCTCCAGGAGTGAGTGGCTGGGTTCATGTGTCTAGGAACCGCTGGGCTCTCTTTCAGAGCATGTGTATCGTCTTCTACTGATATTCCCACCAGCAGCGACCGGGAGCTCTCTGCTCAGCCTAACCCTTTAAATACTAGCTCTGCCTCCCATCTTCACGGAATATGGGCACCGCTGCCCCCCTCCCCCACAAACACGCAATAAGGAATAAAGTTTCTACTTTATTGTCTTGTAGACAATACACTTGTCTTGTAGACAAGCCCTAGCCTTGTTTTCCACCCAAGTGGCTTTCTCATGTCACGTGACAGCCTTCTCTGAATGGGCAGAAAACACGAACATAACTTGTGTCCCATGTGTATGCTCCCAGGATGACCTCAGTGAGGAGGGGCTCATGACCCATCCTGTGGCCACCAGTCAGCTCTCTCCCCAGCCAGCCCTATCAAAGTGACCATGGTGGTAGGGACAGAGGAAACGTGTGGGCTCAATATCACAAATGTCCTCCCACCAGAGCCTCCTGGCTGCGGCCACTGCCGACTGCCCAGTTTGCCAGAGACCAGCACTGAGCCCCCAGTACGCCCTGCCCTCTGGGTGGTGAGTGCCCCCTGGCGGCAGGCTGATTAAAAGGGACCACTTCCACCGCAGACGGGGCAGCTTTTAGTTCCCACTGAAATAGTCACTTATTCTGGACTCATGGCTCCTTCCCCACATACAATGCTTCTGCCAAAACTCCTGTCTATGGACTCAGGGAATACCTTACCCAGCATCACGATACTCCGATACTCTACATAGCAATGCTTCTGGAAAAAATCAAGAGTGACAATGGGCCCCTGTTCGTGGAATTCACTGGTCTCACCCTGCCCCTCACTGTCCACAAGCAGGCAGCCTGACAGAGTGGTGCAGTGACCTCTTGAAGATCCAGTGAGTCTGGATCCAGGAGACCCCTTGGGGCATCTCAGTATCACCATGCCCTGTGCTCAGGGTCATTGGGAAATGACAACAGCCCACCCAGGCAGGACAGCTGACGGCCCAGACCCTTCAGCATGGAGCCCTGAGTCCCCAGATCAGAACCACGGCAGCTGAGCTGCTCGCTGGAGGCAAAGGGGCAACAGAGCGAGTGGTAGGAGAGGCAGTTACAGACACGAGGGCTGTGGTCGGCACAGAGATTTCCTTGTTCTGTTAGGAATGCAGCCATGTGTGTGTACCTATAAAATACCGTTGATTCTTCACTCTCCCATTCCTCATCACAGAACATCAGCAGTGCTGACTTTACACCTCGGGCTTGCAGTGACAAGACACCATGGAGAAGCACGAACATCATGGAGGACTCGCCATCCCCCTGTGGGGGTCAGCTCGTCCCAGTGGCTCGCAGCACAGTGATCTCACATCAGCAGAAGCAAGCCCCTTCGCTGTCTTTACTCAGAGACGAGGCTGGGTCAGAGTTGGGCTCAGGGCCCAGCTAACAGGGTACACCATGATGGGTGCTTTGTGTGGCAGGTTGGCCAGGCTGTGGGGCCAGTGGTCAGCCCCTCGTCTGGACGCTGTGGGGAAGGTGTGTCCAGATGTGGTCAACTCCACAAGCTGGGGCTTCAGGAAAGCAGGCTCCTTGCAGCATGGGCCTTGATGGCCGGGTGGCTGGTGCCAGCGGTCACATGCCTAGGGAACAAGCAAGGTTTCCTGGGAAAGACCTTCTGCCTCCAGATAGCATCTTGATCCCCAACCTCTCTCAGCCTGTCAGTGCCAAGGTCTTTGGCTTCCAGCCTCCGTGATCATCACAGGACCCAGGCCCTCAGATGAGCATTAACCCAGGCCCTGAGGTGCGTAAATGCACCTCTCTCTATTCGCTCTGCTTCTCTGTGGAACTCTGATTGAACAAACCAATAATGAAGAAAGGCTTTTGTAATCAACAGAAGACATCATTCCCATCTTTGTTCGGTCGCTCAGTCGTGTCCGACTCTTTGTGACCCCATGGACTGCAGCATGCCAGGCTTTATTCACCATCTTCTGGAGCTTGCTCAAACTCATGTCCATTGAGTCAGTGATGCTATCCAACCATCTCATCCTCTGTCGCCCCCTTCTCCTCCTGGCTTCTATCTTTCCCAGAATTAGGATCTTTTCCAATTAGTCAGCTCTTCGCCTCATGTGGCCAAAATATTGGAGCTTCAGCTTCAGCATCAGTCCTTCCAGTGAATATTCAGAGTTGATTTCCTTTAGGATTGACTGGTTTAATCTCCTTGCAGTCCAAGAGACTCTCAAGAGTCTTCTCCAGCACTATAGTTCGAAAACATCAATTCTTCGGCGCTCACCCTTCTTTATGGTCCAACTCTCACCCCCATACATGACTACTGGAAAAACCATAGCTTTAACTAGACAGACCTTTGTCAGCAAATAAATGTCTCTGCTTTTTAATACGCTGTCTAGGTTGGTCATAGCTTTTCTTCCAAGGAGCAAGCGTCTTTTAATTTCATGGCTGAAATCACCAAGTGCAGTGATTCTGGAGCCCAAGAAAGTAAGTCTGTCAGTGTTTCTATTGTCTCCCCATCTATTTGCCATGAAGTGATGGGACTGGATGGCATGATCTTAGTTTTCTGAATGTTGAGTTTTAAGCCAGCTTTTTCACTTTTTCCCATCTTAGCATTAAACAGAAATTTCCGGGACTTGTCTAAGGTGATAAAAAGCAAAGACATTAGAAGACAGTGGATGCAGCCAGAAACGCAGCCGCAACTGCTAGTCTTACAAAGAGACCATGAAGTGATAACATTTTCTTTAAATTGACCCATCAGTTCTCCTTGAGATATGGTTGGAAAGAGAGTGAATCCTCTAAAAAGATGAATGTGCTTCATTCCCATGCCACAGGCGAACATGTCTTGTAATTTATTAAGATGTGGCCCGGAAGGAAATACAGAGCCCGTAACAGTCAAGCCTGCCCCCAGAGTGACCTCGCCCTGGAGGGAAGTGCAGGTCTGCAGCTCCTGTCCTGTCCCAAGGTGGGGATGCTGCCCCTGCCTCCACACAGCTGCCCACACGATGGCGTGTGTGACAAGATGGGAAGGCACTGCACTTCCTGAGGGCCACCTGCTGGCCTGGCCTCCTGTGGGCACTACCTTTGGTTTATGGGCTGTGCCCAAGTCTTTCTCTCGAACTGATTCCATCAGCTGAGACTCCCTGGGCATGAAGGACTGGAAAAAAGTCTCCCACGTCTGATGAGGACACAGTGGTCTCAGAAGACAGCACTAGTGCTGGGCTGGAATTCTGTACCAGATAATTCTAGCTGAGGTTGGATCTCTTGGGCACATGGCCTACGGCCACTCGGATGTACTTGGACATCCACCTTTTGTACCATCAGCCAGCTCTCCTGGCTGCCCTGGATGTTCAGGTGTCAAATCTCCGCCATCCTGATTAGTTACAGTAACATTTGCCCTCCTGGGAAACTTCAGTTCAGTTCAATTCAGCCGCTCAGTCGTGTCCAACTCTTTGTGACCCCATGAATCGCAGCACGCCAGGCCTCCCTGTCCATCACCAACTCCCAGAGTTCACCCAGACGCATGTCCATCCAGTCAGTGATGCCATCCAGCCATCTCATCCTCTGTTGTCCCCTTCTCCTCCTGCCCCCAATCCCTCCCAGCATCAGAGTCTTTTCCAATGAGTCAACTCTTCGCATGAGGTAGCCAAAGTATTGGAGTTTCAGCTTTAGCAGCATTCCTTCCAAAGAAATCCCAGGGCTGATCTCCTTCAGAATGGACTGGTTGGATCTCCTTGCAGTCCAAGGGACTCTCAAGAGTCTTCTCCAACACCACACTTCAAAAGCATCAATTCTTCAGCGCTCAGCTTTTTTCACCGTCCAACTCTCACATCCATACATGACCACTGGAAAAACCATAGCCTTGACTAGACGGAGTCACAAATTCTTTTCCATTTGTAGAGTTTATTGCTATTCTGAAAATGAATTTGGGGGACTTCTCTTGTGGTCCAGTGGTTGAGAATCTGCCTGCCAATCCAAGGGACACAGGTTCGATCCCTGGCCTGGGAGGATCCCACATGCCCGGGGGCAATTAAGCCCATTTGCCACAACTACTGAAGCCCAAACACCTAGAAGCCCGTGCTCTGCAATAAGAGAAGTCACCACAACGAGAAGCTTGAGCACCACAATGGAGAGTAGCTCCCACTCACTGCAACTAGAGAAAGCCTGAAGCAACAAAGGCCTAGCACAGCCAAAAAAAAAAAAAAAAAAACTTCAACACTCTAAAAAAATGAATTTTGATTTAATGTTTTGCAGCAAAATCCTAACTTCTGACTGAAATAGTTTTCTTGGGTGTCATCCATCCTTCAGGCTAAATGTCAGGTGTGAAACTAAGACCTTAAAAACCCCTTTACACCCGTGTTTCTTGGTGGACACAGGAAATGGAGCCTCCAGTGTGGAGATGAACAAGTACCGTTTCACAAACAGAATGCCAACTGGCCCAGGTTCATTTCAAGTAGGCAGCATCTCTTGGTTTGGCAACATTAGGTGTCCTTTTTCTGAAACTGCAAAATCAAATCCCCTTTTAATCTTTCCTCAGGAGCCTCAGGAATAGAAGCTGTGCATCTATATCTAACCTGCAATTCTTATGGGATCTGGACTTCAGGGAACTGTCAGATACCTAATAATGGTTCCTAATACTTTCGTCCAAATACCTATGCTAAGCATGTATGTAAGGAGATCAAGCCAGTCAGTTCTAAAGGAAATCAACCCTGAATATTTATTGGAAGGACCAATGCTGAAGCTGAAGCTCCAGTACTTAGGCCACCTGATGTGAAGAGCGGACTCATGGGAAAAGACCCTGATGTTGGGAAAGATGGAAGGCAAGAGAAGGGGACGACAGAGGATGAGATGGTTCAATGGCATCACTGGCCCAATGGACATGAATCTGAGCAAACTCTGGGAGATAGCGAAGGACAGGGAGGCCTGGTGTGCTGCAGTCCATGGGGTCGCAAAGAGCCAGACATGACTGAGTGACGAACAACAAAGCACGAATGAGCACTTCCTCCTTCCAAACCCCATGGTGGCAGGTGCCATGCTGCTACCTCATTGATGCAGGAATCAAGCAGGGGAAGCCCCTGGAGCCCCTACAGAGGCAGTGATGTGAGCCTCCACCCCTTTCACACACATCCATTCATCTGGGCCCTCCTTCTCCAAATGCTAGCTCCACTCACTGTGTAGTAGTTTTGGCTCCTGCCCTCCACCCCATACCCTGATGCCCTGGGCGCCCAGCAGAAGCTGACCAACAGGCCCAAGGAGAGGGCATGGGCACTGGCTGAGCACCAAGGCCTGGCCTTACTCCTGGGGGTTACCAGATGCCTGGCCTCGGCCCCCAGGTGCGCATCACACCCTGAAAGCTCACCAGCACCACACCGAGCTGAGGCCCAGAAGTTGGTGGATTGAGGCTCAGCCCAGGACAAGGGCCAGGGGCCTCAGAGGGAGACCTGGAGGTTGGCCAGGCCCTCCTGGGAGAGTGCAGAGGAGAAGATCCCAGGCTGCCTCTGAGCTCTCCACAGACCAGAGGGGCCTGTCCTGTCCTACTCAGGGTCTGCAACCTACCCATGTCACCGGGGGAGGAACGCTCTGATGGCACATTCTCTCCAATAGTAAGTTGCCTGTAAAGCCTCACTGTTCTGACAGCGGGGATGTGTGCTTTCAGGATGGGCTCACTGTCTGCCTGAGGACCACTCACCTGCCTCACGCCAGCCCGCCTCTTCCCACCAGCAGTCTAGCTGTAGGGAGCCAAAGTGAAGGGCTGGGGTCATGAGGCCTCCAGAGGCCTGGGGCAGTCAGCAAAGGGCCCTCCGCCCGCTAGGGCACCAACTCCAGCACCGCAGCAGGCAGGACTGCCCAGCATGCATGTTCCAGGGAGGACGCAGGTCTCCATGGCCCGTGGGGGCCAGATGACCGCCAGACTCCTCAGAGACTCATTCGTGGGGTGGACAGGGTTCCTGAAGCCCTTGAGAATGTGCCTCCTGGGCTGTGTGCTCAGTGAGTTTCCTGCGTAATTGAGCCCCACTGGGGATGCAGCACTGATCGAGAGCAGGGTGTGGGCCTGTCCTCCCCGCAGAGGTCAGTGTGATGTTGGGGCCTGCAGGGGATGCCAGTCCTGGTGAGGTCAGACCCAGTCCACGCTCCCACTGGGTATGATGTCTGCAGGATGTCCTGCTGGTGGGGCTGGCAGGGCTAGGGGCACTGGAACAGAAAGCCAGGGCCTGTCTTGAAACTGAAAACACTTTGGCAACAACCGATACACTGGTTATAGAGCCGACAAAACCCTCCTCCTAGTCCACATCTTAGAAACAGCCCGGGCAGCGGCTTGCTTGGCGCATGGATGCCCAATGGGGGAAATAAATTCACAAACTAGTGGTTCTTCACTTTAGGAAAAGGTGCCTGGTTGTTTAAGAGCTTCAACTTTGGGGCTTCCCTGGTGGCTCAGTGGCAAAGAATCTGCCTGCCAATGCAGGATACTCATGTTCCATCTCTGGTCTGGGAAGACTCCACACATCAAGAGCAACTAAGCCTGTGTGCACAACTATGGAGCCTGTGCTCTAGAGCCAGGAAATCGCAACTACTGAGCACACGTGCCACAAGTACTGAAGCCTGAATACCCTGGAGCCTGGGCTGTGCCGCAAGAGAAGCCACTGCAATGAGAAGCCTGCACACCACAACTAGAGAGAAGCCCCCATTCACTGCAACTAGAGAAAAGCCCATGCAGCAACGAAGACCCAGCACAGCCAAAAATAAAAAATCTTTTTTAAAAAAAGTCCAGGGACAATTCCTTAAAAAAAAAAAGAAAAAAAGCCCCATCTTCAAGATTTCTTCAGATTGTACATTCCTGAGTTTTCATTAAACATGTCATTGTATCCCTCCCATCATGTGTGGTGTATTTGGTCGCTCAGTTTTGTTCAACTCTTTGAGACCTCATGGACTGTAGCCTGCCAGGCTCCTCTGTCCATGGGGATACTCTAGGCAAGAATACTAGAGTGGGTTGCCATGCCCTCCTCCAGGGGATCTTCCCAACCTAGGGATCGAACCCAGGTCTCCCGCTTTGCAGGCGGATTCTTTACCATCTGAGCCACCAGGGAAGCCGAAGAAAGAGTGGCTAGCCTATCCCTTAGAGGATCTTCCCGACCCAGGAATCGAACCTGGGTCTCCGACATTGCAGGAGGATTCTTTACCAGCTGAGTTACCAGGGAAGCCCCCCTCACATCATATATACACACAATTTTAATCTGGGGCTGTGGTTAATAAAGGACAGTTCGCCTGCAAACTGGTCACCATGAGGTCCCTACAGTAAGCAGGCTCGCCTGCTCTGCCCTGGTCATTGGCCCAACCACGGAACCACATGAAGTCGTTCAGTCGTGTCCGACTCTTTGTGACCCCATGGACTACAACCTACCAGGCTCCTCTGTCCATGGGATTATATAGGCAAGAATATTGGAATGGGTTGCCATTTCCTTCTCCAGAGGATCTTCTGACCCAGGGATGGAACCCTGGTCTCCCACATTGCAGGCAGAAGCTTTAACGTCTGAGCCACCAGGGAAGCCACTGGCCTCCATCAGCCCAAACCCACCCCCAAAGGCTTAGCCCACGGAGGCACACCTTCTGTGTGGTTTTGGTCAGATGGTTCACTCTCATGGGACCCCTTCTGGCTGTACTTGAGTCATGTACAACCAGAAGGCAGATGCCCCAGGCTCACAGTCCCCTCTTCTGGGCTGACCTCAGGACCTCCTGCCAGCAGTTACCCTGGACTTCTTGCCCTCCAAGTCCTGCACGAGCCAAAAACATCAGCAGTCACGGTCTCATGGGGAGGGGAGGCTACCACAAGTCAGTGGACTAGGGCCGGACAGCCTGGAGACCAGAGTCCTCAGCCTGGCCCCACAGCCAGTGCTCTGTGATCCTAGGCAAGTGCCTCAGCATCTCTGAACCTAGGAGGGTCATCAAGAATGAACAGTTTAATGTGAAGATCTTGGGAAGTTCTTTCCAGTTCCCAGACTCTATTACTCTGTGAAAAGGAAATACCAGGGGAAATACCAAGGAAATACCCCTCACCGACCAGGGGAAAGTTAACTTTATTCCAGCCCATAAAGTAAAGAATTTTCTACAAGTCATGCGGGGGGAACTTTACAGGCAGTTTTTCCAACTCTCTTCAATCAACAAACATCACCAGATGCCCACTATGCATGAGGTACCTCCAGGGTCAGTCAGGGCTCTGAGGGTTCTGAAGTAAGTTTTAAATCAGGACTTAGCACAAAATAGCAACCAACCCCCACACATGCTGACCCTCCTGTGTGCTGGGCCTGCCGACCAGCTGCGTGTCCTGTTCCATCTAAAAATACATTGGTCCAAATCCACTAAGCTGGTCTCGTGACTCCTGAGGGTCGTTTCAAACATGGGTCACCAGAGGGACCCTCAGCATGCTGGGGCCACGGACAGTGCTGGCCGGAGCCAGCAGTCAACCTTGGAGTGGATGCAGGGGAGGGGGGCGCGTGAGCGTCCCTGGTCAGGTCTGAACCCCATGCTCCTCCCACCTGGGGCCTCCTGGCGGCTCTTGGGCTGCCTCCGCTGGCTAGTTTCTTTGGCCTTTGCTCAGCTGAGGCTGCCAGGAGGCCTCCTCTGACTGACAGGCGCTCTGCTCCCCGTTCTCACCACCCTCTGGGGTCCAGGCAGACAGCCTCACCATCTGGATCGGGTGTTGCCCCCAAAGGACCAGAGAGCATGCTGTCACTTGATGGGCATGCTCAAATCACAGCTGGTTTCATACTGAAAGATCTGAAAACATCCACAGGGACCTCCCTGGTGGTCCAGCGGATAAGACTCCACACTCCAAATGCAGGGGGCCCGGGATCCATCCCTGATCAGGGAACTAGATCCCTCCCACATGCCACAGTGGAGATCGAAGATCCTGAGTGCCGCAACTAAGATCCCTCAAAGCCATAAATGTGTGAATGAAGTGAAAATCGCTCAGTCATGTCCAACTCTTTGCAACCCCATGGATTGTATAGTCCATGGAATCCTCCAGGCCAGAATACTGGAGTGGGTAGCCTTTCCCTTCTCCAGGGGAGAGAGTGTTCTGTCCATGGGCAGAGCATGTGTTCTGTCCAAAGGGTAGCCTTTCCCCTCTCCCAGGAGAGAACCCAGGTCTCCCATATTGCAGGCGGATTCTTTCCCAGCTGAGCCATAAGGAAGCCCCTAAAGTGAAAGCTCATTCAGTTGTATCCCACTCTTTGTGACCCCATGGACTGCAGCCTGCCAGGCTCCTCTGTCCAAGGAATTCTCTAGGCCAGAATATTGGATTGGGTAGCCGTTCTCTTCTCCAGGGGAATCTTTCCAACCCAGGGACTGAATTCAGGTCTCCCGCATTGCAGGAGAATTCTTTACCATCTGAGCCACAAGGGCAGCATAAATATGTGAATAAGTATTTTTAAAAAGCGTGCACCAAAGAGAGAAAAAAAAAAAAAAAAACACCCCAGGCTGTAGCAGAGCCAAGAGCATGAGAAAAAGCCACCTGGACAGCAAGGCCAATAAAGGGAGTGACCCCTGCTGGGGATTGGGCCCAACATCCAGCACAGCCTGGGCAGCACAGTGGTCTGACCACTGGACACGTCTCACTTGCCCTGAAAGACCAAAAGTGAAGAAAGGTAAAATGGTTCATCAACGATTTTTTTTATACAGATCCCATGCTGAAATGACAACATTTTTGGATATTGGGTCAAGTAGATTACACCATTAAAATGAATTTCACTTTTTATCTTATTTTTAACTTTCCACAATGTGGCTACAGGAAGACTGCAAATTACATGTGTGGTCTGAATTATAGTTCCATCTGTGGCACTGACATAGAAATCTGGACTCCCGTCTTGGCTCAGCTGACCACTAGCTGATGGTGACTGAAGCCAGCTCCCCAGACTCAGTTTCTTTCTGAAATAAGCCCACTTCCCTTACTGCTGGGGAAGAGCTGAGGGCCAGCCACACCTACGAGGAGGCCGGCGCCCTCCCCTGGCCTGTGCCCCGCGCTGCCCTAGTGTGCGCTGCCCATGGACAGAACACTGAGGGGAGGATGGCAACTGTTCACATGCGCGAGAGGTCTGTGGACGTGTCATTAGACGTCCTGACACCTGGCAGTCAGTGTCTAATCCCAACAAAGCGAGTAGTTCACCGCGACTTTCCCGCAGAAGGAACTGAAGCGTCTTGAGGAGGGGGTGTTTTTTTTTTTTTTTTTTTTTTGATGTACAGGAGCACGCTGGGCTTGGATAGCGCTCCCCAAATGGTGTCTGATACCAAAGAAGTAGGACCACCCACTTGGCACTTACCTTCTCATTTTTCCTCTCATCTGGTCTGCCTCCCACGCTGGTGGGGCTGGATGCGGTCAGGCCACCGGCGGGGCCCCCTCCGGCCTCCCCGTTGAGGTTGGCGGCGCTGACGTTGGGAGGGGTAACGGCTGAGGCTGCCGAAGCGAGCGGGATGGCCGGCCGGGGGCACTGTGTCACTGGCTGGGGGCTGTGCTGCGGGGACCCCAAGGCGGGGGGCCTGAGGCCGGCGGGCAGGCGAGATGGGGAGTTCTGAGTGCGCAGGGGCGACACCGTGGCGGTCGGCCGGCTCTGGACCTGGGCCGGGTGGGCAGCTAGGAGAGAGGGGTGGAGAGGGTGGGGGAAGGTCATTCTGCAGCCGGCAATCCCTCCTGCCCACCCACCTCTGCCGACCTCCTCGCCTTGGCCCTTCCCAGGTTCCTACAGTCTGAACTGCAGTTGTCTGCCGGTGATGAACCAGCATACTCTGGTTTTACAAACATCCTGTTCAACCCTTCTAGACTTGAAGCCCCTAGTGAAATGAAATGTTTCCTGCTTTAAGCTCTACCAGTAAACAGCCTTTTCCAAATGCACATTTCTGAGCCCAGGTGAAACAAAGCCAGCTATTTGGAAGCCATCAGCTGCTTCCTCTCCTGTAAGCATTGAGGAGCTGGGGGGATGTGAGAGGCGGCCACACCGTTACATTCACCTTCTTTGACAGTGAACAAGGAATTAGTCTGTGAACAATAAAGAAAGCAGGATTGGCCCCAGATAGCTATGTGCATATGAAAGAAATTATTTCAGCAAGCCTGGACGCTTGAATTTTCCCATACATAGAGGATCACTAAATCTCTTCATGTGAGAGATATAGTTTTCTCTTAATAAACCATAATATTTTAATATTTAGATTACCTGCCTCTCCCTGCAAACTTGTATGTAGCCTGCCTCCTCCCCTACCTCCTCAAAGCACTCTTGGGGTCACCTGAGATGCTGTCTCCTGGGCTCGAGGTCCTAACATTCCTATTGAATAAAACCTAACTCTCAGCTTTTAGGTTGTGCGTATTTTTTTTAGTGGACACTGTGGAGGAGCCTGGAAGAAGCCTGGGGAGGCCCTGGGTTACCAGGCACCACTGAATGTGAGGGGATCTCTGGACAGTGTGGCTGGGCGGTCTCCACCTGGAACTGGAAGTTACGGCCCAGCCCCTGGCTCCCATACCCAGTGGTCGAGCTGGCCAAGCACCAGCCACGATCACCGATGAAGGCTCACCGTCCACCTCCCTACCCCAGTGTAAGCTCTGCGTGGTGGGACCTTCACGTTTCATTCACTAACATGTTCCAAACAGCTGGAATGGTGCCTGGCAGATAGTAATGCTGAATAAAATTGTTTCAGAATATTTGTGTCTAAGAAAAGAGAACTCGGCTAAAACACCTGTACAGATTTCACAGAACTAAACCACTGGAGAAGAAAAGAACATTTCCCAAGAGAGGTGGGGCTCACTCCACAGCTGGTACGAGGGTTAGAGTCCATGGGCCCTCAGTCGCCCGCCTGGCAGGACCCAAATGTGCGCCTGTTACCGCCTAAGCCTGCTGGTCTGTGACACCAGAGTAGATGTGGGCTGCTGGAGGAAGGACTGTGGACATGCCATTGCTCTCAGTCTGCCCCCT
The DNA here is from genome assembly GCF_029407905.1 of Bubalus kerabau. Classification (NCBI taxonomy): domain Eukaryota; kingdom Metazoa; phylum Chordata; class Mammalia; order Artiodactyla; family Bovidae; genus Bubalus; species Bubalus kerabau. The sequence goes on from NC_073634.1 coordinate 47,189,255, forward strand.
ACTCCTCTAACCCATCATCTCAGTAACTCTGGGCCCCTGAATCCTGCTGGCTCTCACAGGTCCACTCCGCCTCCCAGGACTGGGTTCAGTGGGCGCTTTACAGAAAGCAAGTGAGTGAAAGATGATCTGCTTATTGTCACCTCTGTCCTTCCCTCACTCTCAGGCCATCATGTCCTGTCACATGGAGGAGCAGATGCTGGAAAGTCCACAACTTCAGGGCCATCTCTGTCTGGACACAACCCCTCAGCCTCCAGGCCCAGGGCGTGCACTCAGTTTCTCCTGTCCATCATTCTGCCCCCTCCTGTAGCTAACCCCGCCCTCAGGCCAGAGCTAGACTCACCTCCAAGTCCAGGTGGGGCTCCATTCCCTCCCCTACTCCAGGAGGGGTCTCAGTACAGAGCATGCCCAAGAAAGGCTCAATACTGACCACCCCTAGGAGGGGGCTCAGTACTGACCACCCCCAGCAAGGGGTTCAGTACTGACCACCCTCAGCATGGCCTTCGTCCTTAGACATCCTCAAGGGGCCGCCTGTCGGTCTTCTGCAGGAGGTGAGAGTCAGCCAGCACCATCAGCTTCATCCCGGAGCCTAGGAGGCCAGCACGTCAACTCTCTTGTGTCCCATTTGTTTACATCCACACAATTGCTTCTTGAAGTATCAAAATTAACCATGCTCTCTGTGTCCAGAACAAGGGGCAGGAGTCCCACATGATTCATTCTTCCAGGAGCCTCAACTCACTTCCATACCAGAAACACCGCTTCTCACCCCATTCTTCCATCATGTTATCTGGACAAAAGCAACTGTGACTCCTCTCTCATCAAATTAATGGACACTTTTATGTTTTCAGAAAAAGTACTTATTGATCCAGTCATTTGTCTTCACACCAATACCACACTGATGACTGCGGCTTTATCAGTCCAGTTCAGTTCAGTCACTCAGTCATGTCTGACTCTTTGTGACCCCATGGACTGCAAAATACAAGGTTTCCCTGTTTATCACCAACTCCCGGAGCTTACTCAAACTCATGTCCATCGAGTCAGTGTCGTTCTCTGTCATCTGCTTTTCCTCCTGCCTTCAATCTTTCCCAGCATCAGGGTCTTTTCCCATGAGTCGGCTCTTCATATCAGGTGGCCAAAGTATTGGAGTTTCAGCTTCAGCATCAGTCCTTCCAATGAATATTCAGGACTAATTTCCTTTAGGATGGAAAGGGACTCTCAAGAGTCTTCTCCAACACCATACTTCAAAAGCACCAATTCTTCAGCACTCACCTTTCTTTATAGTCCAACTTTCACATCCATACATGACCACTAGAAAAACCATAGCTTTGACTAGATGGACCTTTGTTGGCAAAGCAATGTCTTTACTTTTTAATATGCTGTCTATGTTGGTCATAGTTTTTCTTCCAAGGAGCAAGCGTCTTTTAATTTCATGGCTGAAGTCACCATCTGCAGTGATTTTGGAGCCCCCCCCAAATAAAGTCTGTTGCTGTTTCCATTGTTCTCCCATCTATTTGCCATGAAGTGATGGGACTGTATGCCATGATCTTTTCTGAATGTTGAATTTTAAGCAAACTTTTTCACTCTCCTCTTTCACTTTCATCAAGAGGCTCTTTAGTTCCTCTTTGCTTTCTGCCATAAGGGTGGTGTCATCTGCATATTTGAGGTTATTGTTATTTCTCCTGGCAATCTTGATTCCAGCTTATGCTTCATCCAGTCCAGCATTTCTCATGATGTACTCTGCATATAAGTTAAAAAAGCAGGGTGACAATATACAGCCTTGATGTACTCCTTTTTCTATTTGGAACCAGTCTGTTGTTCCATGTTCAGTTCTAACTTGCTTCTTGACCTGCATACAGATGTCTCAGGAGGTAAGTCAGGTGGTCTGGTATTCCCATCTCTTGAAGAATTTTCCACAATTTGTTGTGACCCACATAGTCAAAGGCTTTGGCATAGTCAATAAAGCAGAGTTAGATGTTTTTCTGGAACTCTTTTGCTTTTTCGATGATCCAACAGATGTTGGCGATTTGATCTCTGGTTCTTCTGGCTTTTCTAAATCCAGCTTGAACATCTGGAAGTTCATAGTGCACGTACTGTTGAAGCCTGGCATGAAGAAATGCGGCTTTACAATGTGTCTTAAAATCAGTGTTAGCTTTCAACTTGTTTTTTTGACCAAGGTCCTCTGCATGCCTATATGAATCTAGGTAGTAGATTTTCAGGTTCTACCAAAAAATTGGGTTAGATCTTGATTGGCACTCCACTGACTCCATAGGTCAGTTTTTGGAGAATAAACACCTTAACAACATTAAGTTTTCTTACTCCTAAATAAAGTATATCTCTGTAAATATTTAAGACTTCCTTAATTTCTTTCTTTAATTTGCAATATTTTGGAGTGTTCAAGTCTTATTCATCTTTTATCAGGTTTAATCCTAAGTAATTTATGTTTTTAATGCTATCAAAATTGGTATCATTTTTAAAATGCCAATTTCCAAAAATCATTCCTGGTATAGAGAAACAAAATTGACTTTTGTATGTTGACCTTGTATTCTGTAACCTTTGTGTAGATGCCTGTTTCCACCTGGTATGTTTTTCCTTCTTTCTAAAGACTACTGTTTGACATTTTTCATGGTATGTGATGACATCTTTTTAACTTCACTGTGTCTGAATAATTCTTTATTTTGCTTTCATTTATGAGAGACATTTGTTGGGTGTAGAATCCTAACTTGACAGATGCATTTCTTTCAGGACTTGTTAGGTTTTCCACTGTCTTCTCACTTGCAGTGTTCCTGACAAGAAATCTACTGTCGCCCTTATTTTTTCCTACACTATGTATCTTTTCTTTATTGCGACTTTCAAGGTTGTCTTCATCACAGATTTTGAACAATTTGATCATACTTTGCCTTGTTGTAGTTTTCTTCATGTTTCTTGTGCTTGGGAGTCACTGAGTGTCACTGATCCATGAGTTTACAGCTTTTATCAAATTTAGAACATTTTTGGTCATTATTTATTCAACTCATTTTTCTGTTCCACCCTTGTCTCCTTTACTTTGGGGACTTCAATTAAAAATATATTTGGCAACTTGAAATTGTCCTGCCGCTCTGTTCATTTTAAAAAATTCTCTTCTCTCTCTTTGTTTCATAGTTTCTATTGCTAGATCTTCAAGTTCACTATTATTTTCTAAGCAATGTCTAAGCTGCCATTAATGCCATCCAGTGTGTATTCTTGATCTCACACTGTGTAGTTATTTTTAGAAGCTTGATTTCAGTCTTTAAAATATCTTCCATGTTTCTACTTACCTTTTTGAGCATATGAAATACAATTATAACATCTTTTTTAGCATCTTTGTTCTGGGTCAGCTTTGATGACTGGTTGGTTGATCTCACCTCTGTGGGGCATGTTCTCCCTGCTCTTCTGCATGCCTGGTGCTTCATTATTGCCATCAGACACAGGTGGGTGAGGTGTGGCTGCCCCAGCCAGGTGAGCTCCTCTGCATGGTAGCTGGTGTCCTGGGAGCCGGCTGGTGGGAACAGGCACTTCCCAGCAGAGTCCTTGTGCTCTTGGCCCACGTGGTCCCTCACATGCCTGCCCATCAGTTCTCAGTGTCCTGAGCCAGGGACATTGCACTCTCTGGAGCTCGGTCATCCAGACCCTCATCTCCATACCCCCACCCAGGGAGCCTTCTGGACTGGCCCCATGCTCTCCCTGTGCTGACTCCTGGCCTTCTCCCCAGGAGGTGAGCTAGGACCTTCCTCTGTGTTCTCATCTCTCATGGATCACCATCCTTGGTCTTCTAGTATCCAGTGTCTCAAAACCACTGTTTTATATATTCCTTGTTTTTTTTCAGTTGTTTCTGGTGGGAGGGTAAATCCTGACCTCATTGCTTTATCTTGGCCATAAGCAGAAATCTAGCTTTATCCCTTACATATAAAAATCTGGTTATATCTATTATTTTAAATTCTCTTAGGAGCCCTGCTGCCCACAGGATAAAAACTGAGGTTCCTTGACCCAGTGGAAGAGAAACAGCCCGATCTGCTCCCCTCAGCTTTGTCACAGGCCTCACAGCCGCCAACACGCCTGCCCTCTGGGGCTCAGAGCCTCCCTCGTGCTCCACCATTGCACGCTCTGCTCTGAGCTTTAGACCTAACGTCCACCTTGCCTCTGCAGAGAAACTGTCACCAACACTCTGCTCCTCCTTCCCACCTCTGTCTCAGTCACACTAAAACAGTCAGAATCACTCCAAGCACAAACTGTGGCCCTGCTCATCTCCATGCCTTCGTGGCCAGAATTCCCCATCTGTTTGGTCCACTCAGGTACTTCTGTCTGTCCTTTAGGAACCAAGGCAGCATCACATCCTCCTGGAGATGGTCCACAGGCCCCTCCGCAGTCACCCCCTCCTTCCTCCTTGGTTTGAGGGGTCCAGGGGGGTCCACCCCCACTGCTCCCTATACCTTCACACTCCCCAAGCCTTCACCCAGTGCTTTTCAAACTCCACTGTAACCTGGGTCTCCTCATCTTCCTAAGGTGGGGGATAGAAATGGGTCCAGACCCCAGCAGAGCCCTGGTGCACCCAGCCCTCTCCCAGTGCATTTTGCTGATAAATGAAGGGCCATGTGGGGCCCTTGCCCTCTGGGCACCATGGCCAAGGCAACCAGGCCTTTGTCCATGACTGTGGTTTTGGTCTGAGGACACTAACAAGGATCTCCCAGGTGCTGGAGCTGGGGTTTGCTGAGATGGGGCAGTCACTGCAGTGAGCAATCCCCTGCCTGTGCACACTGTCAGGAGTGTGTTCTTGCTCTCCAGACACAGAAGGAAGTGGAAAATGCTGTGGGGACTCCAGATACATAATTACTGCTATGATGGGGGCATCCTGTATCCTGGCTGTGGCACATGAGTTGGGGACGAGCCCTGGGCTGGAACACACCCAGCATGCCATTAAACCATCCTGTGCCTCACTCTCCCACACGTGAATTAAACAGATGGAAGAGCATGCCTGTTACCCATGCTGGTTACCATGGTGATTGAGGACTGAGAGAGTGTTCTGCTCTGGCTTGCCGATTTCTTTGATTCTGCTGTTATTCCATTCCATAAATGAGATGGGCAGGTCATATTCCTCCTTGAACTGGTGGGTTCCTGACATGGTGGAGTGTGGACAGGCCCTCGTAGGGCACTTGGTGCAGAGCTGGGTGGCTGGGATGGATGTACACTCCATGAGAGGCAGGCCTGCTGTGGCTCTCAGCATCATGGAGCACAGAGCAGGCTGGGGAATGGATGAGGGGGTCACAAGCAGGAGGCCCTGCCTGGGAGCTCCAGGCCCAGGAGACCAGCACCTCAGTGCATGTCTCCCCAGCCGTGCAGCAGAGGGCGGGCACTCCCTGGGCACGCTATCTCTAGGCCTCAGGGGCTGCATCCACAGCTGGAGGCTACAGTGAGCACCATCAGCTGCCCTGAGCCATGGCCAGATGGAAGGTAATGGCTGGGCCGAGAGGTTGGCCACAGGTGACATCGCTGCAGATTCTTCCAGGGCAGAGACAACTAGCTCTTCTCCAGGGCCCTACTGGCCAGGTGAAAAACAGACCTCACTTTTCACTAATTTAAGGGAAAAAAAAACATATATGAAGGACTCTTGTTGTTCAGTTGCTAAGTCGTGTCTGACTCTTCGTGACCCCCTGGACTGCAGCACACCAGGCTTCCCTGTCCTTCATCATCTCCCACATTTACAAAGTGAGTCTTAGCAAACCTACATGAAGGCAGGGCCAAGCCCACCCACGGGGCTTCCTTGGTACAGAGCCCACTGTGGCTGAATGAGAACACCCAGCATGAGGCTGGACACCAGGGTGGGGCTGCTGTCGGGGACTTTCCTGGTGGCTCAGTGGATAAGAATCCACCTTCCAATGCAGGGCACACAGGTTTGATCTCTGCTCCAGGAAGATTCTACACGTAACTAAGCCCATGTACTATTGAGCCTGTGCTCTAGAGCCCGTGAGCTGCAACTACCGAGCCTATGTGCCACAACTACTGAAGCTCAGGCACTCTAGAGCTCCACAACAAGAGAAGCCACCACCACGAGAAGCCCGGGCACCACAATAAAGAATAGCCTCCACTCTGCAACTAGAGAAAGGCTGTGCACAGGAATGAACACCCAGCACAGTCAAAAATAAAATAAATAAATTGTTGTTACTGTTTAGTTGCTAAGTCGAGTCCAACTCTTGCAACCCCCTGGACTGTAGCCTGCCAGGCTCCTCTGTCCGCGGGATTTCCCAGGCAAGAATACTGGAGTGGGTTGCCATTTCCTTCTCCAGGGAGTCTTCCTGACTGAGGGAATAAACCCGCTCTCGTGCACTGGCAGGTGGATTCTTTACCACTGAGCCACGAGGGAAGCCCAAAATAAAATAAATAAATAATTTGGAGAAAAAAGACATTCTGAGAAAGAGATTATTTTTGAGAATGGGGTGGGAGTGGAGAGGAATTCTGAATCATTTAAATGAAACTCAGAGGCACGTCCTCCCATCCTGGGTCCCGTTCACCGCACAGTGACAATGTTACTGGCTTATGTGTCGGAAAGTTACTGGCCTGGCTCCCAGGAGGACCACGTGAGTCAAGCTTAGCAGTTCTTCTTAGCTGACTGCCAAGCTGCCAAGCAAGATGCGTTTACCCTGTTCACACCTTCAGGAACCTCCCCACACTTCCTCTCATCTCATGCTACACTGGGAGCCACCTAGACTGTCCTGACTTTTGATTGGTCTTCTACTGATGAAGCTGCATGAGGAGCAGTGGCCATCACTCCTCAGCCTCAAAGCATCTCAGGAAGCACCTCTGTGGATTGGTCTCATTACCAGCTCTGTCCTGGGTGGGGCAGGGAGGGGGCGGTGCTGCCTCATCAGAAGACCCCTTGGTGCCTGGCATGCAGATGCAGGTGACCCACAGTGGCTCACAGGGCCACCCAGAAGTGCCAGGGTTACCTCACTGGTCCAGCCAGTCCTCTTGCTGTACTAAGTGTATAAACACCTGTGAATTTTCTAATCCACTCCAGCTACAGGACAGGCTATGAAGATATGTCAACATGTTCCCCAGGACTAGCATAAATTCATGATTACAGGCCACCCCTCCACAGACCGCTCAAGACCTGGGCCAAAGGACACTCATAACTTGTGTCCCTGAGATCAGCTTCCTCAAATTTTCCAGCAGAGTGAGGTCCCCAGGAGGCTGCTACATACCAGTGGGGCCGGCGCTCCGGGCCTGGCTGGCTGCTGGCTGGACTGTGTGCCTCAGACAACTGCCCAGTGGGGGAGAGGCGGCCTGGTGCTGAGCTGGGACCTGGGCTGTGGTGAGGGGAAGGGCTGGCCTCAGGGCCGTGGCCGGGCTGCTCAGACTCCCACCGCCTGGGTGCATGGTTGTGGCCATCCCTTTGGCCAGGGGAGACCCTCCGACTGCATTATTCCGGGGTGGTCCAGCCCCTCCTACAGGAATCCTGAGGAAATGAACAGAATGAAGTCAGGGGAGGGCACAGATACACTCACGCCACACAGACTGATGAAGCACCGCTCAGCCCCTTGTCTCTGAGAGCTGGAGGCCACGCCATCCAGGACAAGTCCTACAGCAGCACCACGATGACCTGGGCATGTGGTGCCCAGAGACCCGGCTGAACAGCAGAGCCCCTGACAACCACACAGTCTCTCCACCTGCATATGTGACAACCAGTGAAAGAGCCATAGGAAACAGGGAAGTGATGCTAATCAGATATTTTGTTCCAGAGTCACTGCCTTGATTTAGTCTAACAAACAGCTGTGTGTCCCCAAACAGAGGCAGAAGGAACGGGCTTGGCACATCTGGCAGGCAGCAGGAGGCAGGGGCCCGGCTCCTTCTGGATGAGGGACTCCTGGGAGTCCAGGAAAGGGCGCAGACAAGCCTTGTGTTTGTGGTTTTACCGCAGACTTTCCAGAGAAAGTGATGTGGAGAGTCCAGGACACACCGTGGAGCACAGGACTCTGAGACAGGCCCCAGTGGCTCCTCCCCCTGCACGGGCCAGCCTGAACCATGCACCAGCACCAAGCGTGTGGGGCTGGGGTGGGGAACTCCTAGGATCCATTATCAGGATCACATGCCTTCCATTTGTCCAAGAGCCGGAAAAACTCCCCATCTGTCTCCTCTGGATCTCAGCTGTGAGGCTTGGGGAGCCACCCATGGTAGGAGCAAGCAGAGCCTCTGCAGAGCAGCTGTGGGGAGAAGGGCCTCTCTGCACAGGGCCACAGGGCCACAGGGCTCACAAGGTGGGCCTTTCCAGGAGGGTATGGGGGATGAGGCTCCCGGGCCTGCTGCTGTGAAGGTACAAGTCAGGCTGTGTCAGTGCAGGTCTGGGTGTTTACTTTGCTTGGAGTCTTAACAGGGGGTGGGGTGGGGGTTCTGTAGCAGGTCTCTGCAGGTCCTGGGCTGTGAACACAGGGCTGAGGCATCTGGGGCTCCCCAGAGCGAGGCCAACCCTAAACCAAACCTGCAGGGGACGCCCCTCTCCATGAAAACATCTGACAACCCTGGGTCACCTCGAGCTAACTATTAAACTTGCTTTTACCAGTTTATAAAAATAATGTAACAGTAAATTTGTAAAACACAGGAAATGACAAGGAAAGAAAAAAATTAATTACTCATAATGTTCCACTCAGTAATAATGGTTAACTTTTGGGAACATGAAATCTTTCCTTCACGTGTGTGAATGGCGTGTGCCTTTTGCACACACACCCACTGTACTCATATGTGTGCACACATACATGCATGCACCTGTGCCCACAAGATCCGGCCCTGTGACATGCCCCCGTGTGGTGCTCTGGCTCCTCCCGGCCACCTTCTCCCCGGGGCAGCGGGCAGAAGGAAGGCAGGCGGGGCGTGGTCCCTGGTCTCCACATGGCTGCGGCCACAGGAGGCGGGTAGCGAGGGCCTCACCTGGAGACGGGTGTCACATAGTTGCCAGGGAACACGCCTGAGAGTCCGGTGCGCAGGGCCGTGCCCTTGAACCAGCCATCCCGGCACTTCTCCAGGACGCGGTACGTGTCGCCCTTGCGCAGCTCCAGCTCGTCACTCTTCTGGGGCTTGTAGGCATAGAGCGCCAGGTACCTGCGGGCAAGAGGCAGGTGGTGAGCAGTGCCGCGGACAGAAGGGTGCCCTCACACACTTGGCGGGCAGTCAGGGGCCAGGAGGAGCCCCCGGGGAAAGACCCCTGGAGCCACAGGCTCCACACCCTTCGCCAACCTGCAGGCTGAACTCAGAGAAGCCCTGCCAGGACCAGATGAGGGGCCAGCTGTCTAGGTCCATTTTGTTCTCTTTTCTCTGATTAATACCTGATGCTCTGGAGAAAGCAATGGCACCCCACTCCAGTACTCTTGCCTGGAGAATCCCATGGATGGAGGAGCCTGGTGGGCTGTAGTCCATGGGGTTGCTAAGAGTCGGACACGACTGAGCGACTTCACTTTCACTTTTCACTTTCATGCATTGGAGAAGGAAATGGCAACCCACTCCAGTTTCTTGCCTGGAGAATCCCAGAGACGGGGGAGCCTCGTGGGCTGCCGTCTATGGGGTCGCACAGAGTCGACATGACTGAAGCGACTTAGCAGCAGCAGCAGCTCTGGGCAAGAGAAGGCTTTAGGGAAAACGGGTGAACTACGCAGCTTTGGGTGGGTTTCCTCGTTTAGTCCCACCTGCCCACTCACCCAGCCATGAAAACTGGAGGAGATTTGGAGGCCCTTTTAAAGAAAAACCAGCCCAATTAGGGACTCCTGAGATAGGTGACTAACTGAAATTCTACTTTCAAGATTTTCTAACAGCTTGGTGGTGTGAGCCCTAGCTGAGGGCTGAGACACTGCACTCCTCACTTGCCAGGACTCTTTGAAATATCCTGAGCCCCTGGCACCACCCTCAGAACCTCTGATAAGTGCTTTGCTACTTTGGGGGTTTGTGGAAGGGATTGTTTGACCTAACAGAGAGAGTGGTTTCAGGCAAAAACCCTGCTTGCAAGATCTGGGGAGGAAAAGTGGTGGGGGCTTCACTCCAACAAAGAAACGAGATGCATTAAAACAATTTTTTTTGGCTGTAACCATGTGGCATGTAGGACCTTAGTTCCCTGACCAGGGATCAAACATGTGCTCCCTGCAATGGCAGCATGGAGTCTTCACCGTTGGACCGCCAGGGAAGTCCCAAGATGCATTTCTAAAGAAGCATCATCTCCTGGGCCTCCTTTCAGGATGGGCCTGGTGGGCACACTGCCCCTGCTGGGCCCCAGGAGCCTCCTTCTTTGCCTCCTAGCCACCCTCCCAGCCTCCGGGACTGGGTGACTTCAGGGGCTACCTGTACTGTCCACTGCCCAGTGGAGCATGAAGCTGTGTACAGAGGGCCATCCGAGGGTGAAGTGCTGTCCCTGCTGGGGAGAGTAGGACCTCGGGCAGCGAGCGAGAGGCTCAGAGGTCCCAGTAGCCAGGGCAGCCCTCCCCTCCACATGGCACAGTCCCCCCACACACCCAGCAAGCCTCCCCCACACCTAGCATAGTGCCCACTGGCACCTACTTTCACAGTGGCGTCAACCCAGATTCTAAAAGACAGACATGTGTTAGCAACTGCAGCAAAGGCCCGACGAGCTGTGTGTATGTGTGTGTGTGTCTGTCTGTCTGTGATCCAGGGAGGGGTCTTCAGATGACAGAGTGATCTCTGGGGATGAGCTGATGATCCCCCTCAAAATCCTGGAATTCCCGAGCCATTCAGGGAACAAGGTTTGTGTTCACCTCTCAGGTTCTTCCCATCACAGTGAGAATGAGTTATTTTCAGACTGTGGGCCTTAAGGCACCCTGATTAACCTTTACATTGAAACAGTCTTCTTTCAAAATCCCACTTGTACTTTAGAGAAACACACCGTGGTTCCTAATGAGGTAATAAAGGCAGAAAACAGGCAACAGAAGTGAACTTGGCTGAAACCACCACCTGACTCCCCAAACTTGGACCAACTACGGGCCCCATTGGGTGGGGGCACCTCCTCCCCCACTCTTGCCTCTGGGACCATGGGCTCTGCTGAGCCGAGTCGTGAGCGGGTCTGCAGGCATATCTGGATTTATCCTGTGTCCTGCCTCCTCTAGAGTCATAGCAGTGGGAGGCGATGTTTCCTTCTGGTTTCAGCTGTTCATTCATTTACTAGACGCCAGTGGTCCTGGCGCCCTCAGGCGCTAACCATGCAGGGAGATAGGCTTGCTTCTAAGGACCCCTTCACCCCAGGGGACGGGGCACCCTCCTCCATCATCAGTCAGAACTGTTTAGGAGGCGCTGCCATCACCTGTGGGACAGCGTGCAGAGCCCATCCCCCTCAGGTGTCTGGAGTCCGGACAGGGTGGGAAGCTGGAGTCTGTTATGGTCTTGCTGGAGCCCCACATGAGCTCTGAGGCTGGGCTACTTACTCATTTCACAGCTGAGCAAACTGAGGTTCAAAAAGATGGAGTGTCTCTGTTTATGCAGTGAGTTGGAGGCAAGCAGTTGTTCTTGGCCCCAGGGCCTGGTAGGCCCCGTAAGAAGCTGGGGTGAGGCCGGGAGCAGGGGGCCCTGAGGCCCGCTGTCTTCATCTTATTGTGAATTCATTCTCCGAGGAGCAATCTGTTCTCTGGTTTCAACAGTTCAAGTTCAGTCTTTCCGTGTGCACTGCTGGGGGGTGGAGTGTAAACTAATCTGACTTCACCTGGCACACCCCCTGTCCCCCAACCTGTTCCCTTCGATGCCTCAGGGGAAGCCAGACTGCCTTGCCAGCGTTTTTCCTGCACGTGGGGCTGCTTGTCTGCCTGCGGCTCGTGCGCAGGCCTGGGATGCTCCGGAGGGGCTGGCGGCTCCCAGCCTGATGTCTGCAGTTCTGTGGTCCCTGGAGTGCAGTGGTCACTCAGGCCCGGTCCGAGTGTGGCCACAGGGAAGGGTGCATCGTCTGCACCTCTTCTGTCCCCACCCTCTCGTCCGTGCCCGCCAGCCTGGAGGGTGCCCTCGGCAGGGCCTTGGAGCTGCAGGCCGATGCCCACAGAGCCCAGGGCCGGGAGAACCAGATAGCGCCCGCAGGATTTCCGGTACTCCACGTGCCTCTCCCCTCAGCCTCCCCTCCACTCCTCCTCCACTCCCTCTCTACTCCTTCCAAAGGACTTCAGCTCTGCACATGCCTCGATAGAGGACACAGAGCCGGCTGCTCCAGAACTGGCCTGGGATTCATTTGTCTCGGTGGATTCACTCACAAGGCTGGTACTGAAGGTACTTGGTTCAGACAAGAGTGGGAGGTCTGGTTCACAACGCTCTCCCCATGGCCGGGTGGCCAGCAGGGGGCTCTCCTGCCCATTGGAAGAGGCGTCCCCGCCTCCAGGCTGATGCAGCCCTGGGGGAGTGAGTCTGGGGACACGTCAGCCCCTTCCCCGGTGCCCTCGGCTGGACAGCATGCAGTCTGGACACGCGGCAGCTGTGGCCGCCCAGCCTTTACTTGCAGCTGTGTTCCCATAAGCAGCCTGCTGGGAACAGCCACCGCTCACCGCATAACTGCTCTTTTCTATGGAAGATCTTCACTTGCTGCTAATTGTCTATAGACTCTAATCAAGCAGTGATTAAAAAATTTTAGCGCCTTCATTAACTTCACACCCTTCTGCCTCCATATGATGGCTTGCTCATTTCTTCCGAAATAAGTGAGATTCTCTCTCATCCTCCTGCAAAGAGCCTGCTCCTGCTCCTCTAGGTGCCAGTGCCGCATGGACTCAGGCCAGCAAAACATGTGCCTGCTTGCTGACCTTCAATCAGCAGGATCGGCTGAGGAAAGGGTTTCAGATAGCGGCACAGGACACTCCTGAACTTGTCTTTTCCCAGGAAGACAGCAAATCCACAACCACATTATGGGACCACCTCCTCAGAGAGGGACCTGAACACTGGATGGACAGAGCCTCCACCACTAAGGGCAGGAGGACAATAGAGAGCACAGGAGACAGAGAGATGGACTTGCCAGGAGACCCCTCCCCAGCCACCACGGTCCAGTCAGAAGGGACTCAACCCCTCGATCCCGCTCAGGAGAGACCAGCCCCCCAAATACCTGGCTTTGAAAACCAACAGAAAATACCAGGAAAACTACAGAAGCACCTGGAATGGAAAACGTGCTCTCAGTGGGCCTGTATGCAGACTTATTCAACCCAGAAACCAGCATAAAAATACCAGACTGAATAGTGCACAAGCCACTGAGTAATGTGGCAGCATGTGCCAGGGGTCAGAAGCCAGGGGGGACGCTCCCTGGGGACTGACTCACTAGCTGGAGCCATTTCAGAAATTGCAGGCTACCCTGTTATGCCACCCAGTGGGTACAATTTTGGAATGTTCCATCTAACTTGTCATATCTTTTTGCCTTTTCATACTGGCAAAAATATCAATAATCTCAGATATGCAGATGACACCACCCTTATGGCAGGAAGTGAACAGGAACTAAAAAGTCTCTTGAAGGTGAAAGAGGAGAGTGGAAAAAGCTGGCTTAAAACTTAACATTCAAAAACGAAGATCATGGCATCTGGTCCTATCACTTCATGGCAAATACATGGGGAAACAATAGAAACAGTGACAGACTTTATTTTCTTGGGCTCCAAAAGCATTGTAGATGGTGACTTCAGCCATGAAATTAAAAGACGCTTGCTTCTTGGAAGAAAAGCTATGACAAACCTAGACAGTATATTAAAAAGCAGAGATATTACTTTGCCAACAAAGGTCCATCTAGTCAAAGCTATGGTTTTTCTAGTAGTCATGTATGGATGTGAGAGTTGGACTACAGAGAAAGCTGGGTGCCGAAGATTTGATGCTTTTGAACTGTGGTGTTGGAGAACACTCTTGAGACTCTTGGACTGTAAGGCTTGAATCTCCTTGGACTGCAAGGAGATAAAACCAGTCAATCCTAAAGGAAATCAACCCTGAATATTCATTGGAAGGACTGATGCTGAAGCTCCAATACTTTGAATACCTAATGCAAAGGGCTGACTCATTAGAAAAGACCCTGATGCTGGGAAAGATTGAAGGCAGGAGGAGAAGGGGATGACAGAGGATGAGATAGTTGGATAGAATCACCGACTCAATGGACGTGAGTTTGAGCAAACTCCAGGAGACAGTGAAGGACAGGGAAGCCTGGTGTGTTGCAGTCTGTTAGGTTGTGAAGAGTTGGATGCAACTGAGTGACTAAACAACAAAATCTAACCTGTCAGCATCAGTGGATGTGCCCTGATGAAGCCCACCCACCCCTGCACCTAGGTGAGGTCTCGCCCTGGCTGAGTGAGAACTCTGCCCACCACTGTCCAGCAGCTGCTGTGGCTGGGGCCACACACCAGTGTGCCTAAGCAGTAACTACAGCCCCCCACAATAGGGGGAACATACCACCCACAGAGGGGACCCTCGAGTGCCTGGCTCTGGTGGCCAGGCAGGCTGGTGCCTCTGGGCCCCACAGGATGTCTCCTAAACAAGGCCACTCCTACAAGACATGGAGACCCAGCTGATTTACTAATACACAGACACAAACATAGAGAATCAGGCAAAATGAAGAGACAGAAGAGCATGTTGCAACTGAAAGAAAAGATAAAGCCTCAGAGAAAGAACTAAACAAAACAGAGATAAGCAATCTATCCATTAAAGAGTTAACACTAATGGTCATCATGATGCTCACACCAAACCCAGAAGAATGGACCTAGTGGACCTAATGGACACATATAGAACAGTCCATCCAAAAGCAGCAGGATGCATATTCTTCTCAAGCACACACAGAAGGTTCTCCAGGATAAATCATATCTGTTTACAAACAGTCCTCCATGAATGTACAAAGATGGAAATCATATCAAGCATCTTCTTGACCACAATTATGGGAAACCAGAAATCAATCAAAAGAAAAATTGGAGAAAACCAAAAAAAAAAAAAAATCATGAACATGAATGGGCCACTGAAAAGAAATATCAAAGAAGAAATTTTAGAAATACCTAGAAACAAATGAAAATGGAACCACAATGATCCAAAATCTATGGATCACTGCAAAAGCAGTTTTAAGAGGGAAGTTTATAGTGATATGAGCCTACTTCAGGAAATGAAAAATCTCAAATAATCGAACCTTACACCTAAACAGAAATGATCAACAGATCAACAGAAAACAACAGAAATGATCAGTGAAATTAAGAGCTGGTTCTCTGAAAAGATAAATTCTCCAACTTCTAGCTAGGCTTATCAAGAAAAAAAGAGAACTGGTCCAAACAATAAAGTCAGAAAGGAAAAAAGAAGTTATAACTGATACCACAGAAATATAAAGGATCATAAGAGACTACTGAGAACAATCACATGCCAACAACCTGGAAGAAATGAAAAGATTTCTAGAAACATAATCTTCCAAGACTGAACCACGAAGAAAGAGAAAATCTGAACTGACTGATTACAAGTTAGCAGACAAAATTAGTGACCAAAATTCTCCCAAGGAAAAAAAAAATCTCAAAGAAATAATCTTAGTTTTACTGATCATTTTTGTTGTTTTCTTAGTCTCTATTTCATTTATTTCTGCTCTGATATTTATTATTTCCTTCCTTCTACTAACATTCGGTTTTGTTTTTCCTTCTTTTTTCTAGTCCTTTAGGTGTAAGATTCAATTATTTCTTTGAAATTTTTCGTGTTTCCTGAGGTAGGGCTTCACTGATGAGTTCCACAAAATATTCAAAGATTTAATATCAAATTTCAGATTGTTTGTGACAAACATAGGTGCAAATATCTTTAAAAATGTTAGCAAATCAAATTCAAAAATATACTAAAAGGTTCATACGTTGTGACCAAGTGGACTTATTCCAGGGATGCAAGAATGGCTTAACATCTTCAAATCAGTGTGATAGATACTCCATATTAACAAACTGAAGAATAAAAACCATATGATCATCTCAGTGAATATTGAAAAAATGTTTGACAAAATTCAATATCTACTTATGATAAGAACTCTCAACAAAGTGGATACTGAACAAACATATCTCAACATAATAAGAGCTATATATGATAAGCCCACAGCTAACATCAAGAGAACACACTGGTCATAGCAAACACCCTCTTCCAATAACACAAGAGACGACTCTACACAGGGACATCACCACGTGGTCAATACCCCAACAGACTGATTATATTCTTTAGGGCCGAAGACGGAGAAACTCTATACAGTCAGCAAAAACAAGACCTCGAGTTGGCTCAGATTATTAGCTCCTCACTGCAAAAGTCAGGCTTAAATTGAAGAAAGGAGGGGAAAACTACTAGGCCATTCAGGCATGACCTAAATCAAATCTCTTATGATTACACAGTGGGGGTGAAAAACAGATTCAAGGGATTAGATCTGGTAGACAGAGCGCCTGAAGAACTATGGGTGGAGGTTCATGTTTGTCCTGTACAATAACATTGTACATTGTACAGGAGGCAGTGATCAAAACCATTCCAAAGAAAAAGAAATGCAAGAAGGCAAAGTGATCATCTACAGAGGCTTTACAAATAGCTGAGGAAAGAAGAGAAGTAAAAGGCAAAGGATAAAGGGAAAGATATACCTGACTGATATCTGATAGACAGAGTGCCTGATGAACTACAGATGGAGGTTCCTGACATTGTACAGAAGACAGGGAGCAAGACCATCCCCAAGAAAAAGAAATGCAAAAAAGCAAAATGGCTGTCTGAGGAGGCCTTACAAATAGTTGTGAAAAGAGGAGAAGCGAAAAGCAAAGGAGAAAAGGAAAAATATACCCATTTGAATGCAGAGTTCCAAAGAATAGCAAGGAGAGATAAGAAAGCCTTCTTCAGTGATCAGTGCAAAGAAAGAGAGAGAAACAATAGAATGGGAAAGACCAGAGATCTCTTCAAGAAAATTAGAGATACCAAGGGAACATTTCATGCAAAGATGGGCTCAATAAAGGACAGAAATGGTATGGACTTAACAGAAGCAGAAGCTATTAAGAAGAGGTGGCAAGAATACACAGAAGAACTGTACAAAAAAGATCTTCACGACCCAGATAATCATGATGGTGTGATCACTCAACCAGAGCCAGACATCCTGGAATGTGAAGTCAAGTGGGCCTTAGGAAGCATCACTACGAACAAAGTTAGTGGAGGTGATGGAATTCCAGTTGAGCTATTTCGAATTCTAAAAGATGATGCTATGAAAGTGTTGTACTCAATATGCCAGCAAATTTGGAAAACTCAGCAGTGGCCACAAGACCGGAAAAGTTCAGTTTTCATTCCAATCCCAATGAAAGTCAATGCCAAAGAATGCTCAAAATACCGCACAATTGCACTCATCTCAAATGCTAGTAAAGTAATGCTCAAAATTCTCCAAGCCAGGCTTCAACAGTAATGTGAACCGTGAACTACCAGATGTTCAAGCTGGTTTTAGAAAAGGCAGAGAAACCAGAGATTAAATTGCCAACATCCGCTGGATCATCAGAAAAGCAAGAGAGTTCCAGAAAAACATCTATTTCTGCTTTATTGACTATGCCAAAGCCTTTAACTGTAGGGATCACAGCACACTGTGGAAAATTCTGAAAGAGATGGGAATACCAGACCACCTGACCTGCCTCTTAAGAAATCTGTATGCAGGTCAGGAAGCAACAGTTAGAACTGGACCTGGAACAACAGACTGGTTCCAAATAGGAAAAGGAGTACGTCAAGGCTGTGTATTGTCACCGTGCTTATTTAACTTATATGCAGAGTACATCATGAGAAACCCTCGGCTTGATGAAGCACAAGCTAGAATCAAGATGGCTGGGAGAAATATCAATAACCTCAGTTATGCAGATGACACCACCGTTATGGCAGAAAGTGAAGAAGAACTAAAGAGCCTCTTGATGAAAGTAAAAGAAGAGAGTGAAAAAGTTGGCTTAAAGCTCAACATTCAGAAAACAAAGATCATGGCTTCTGGTCCCATCAGTTCATGGCAAATAGATGGGGAAACAGTGGCAGACTTTATTTTTGGGGGCTCCCAAATCACTACAGATGGTGACCGCAGCCATGAAATAAAAAGACACTTACTCCTTGGAAGAAAAGTTATGACCAACCTAGAGAGCGTATTAAAAAGCAGAGATACTACTTTGCAAACAAAGGTCCATCTAGTCAAGGCTATGGTTTTTCTATTAGTCATGTGTGGATGTGAGAGTTGGACTCTAAAGAAAGCTGAGTGCCGAAGAATGGATGCTTTTGAACTGTGGTGTTGGAGAAGACTCTTGAGAGTCCCTTGGACTGCAAGGATATCAAACCAGTCCATCCTAAAGGAAATCAGTCCTGAATGTTCATTGGAAGGACTGATGTTGAAGCTGAAACTCTAATACTTTGGCCACCTGATGTGAAAAGCTGACTCATTAGAAAAGACCGTGATGCTGGGAAAGATTGAAGGTGAGAGAACAAGGGGATGACAGAGGATGAGATGGTTGGATGGCATCACTGACTCAGTGGACATGAGTTTGAGTAAACTCCAGGAGTTGGTGATGGACAGGGAGGCCTGGCATGTTGCAGTCCATGGGGTCGCAAAGAGTTGGACACAACTGAGTGATTGAACTGACTGACTGACTGACCCAACTGAATGCAGAGTTCCAGAGAATAGCATGTAGAGATAAGAAGGTCTTATTAAATGAACAGTGCAAAGAAATAGAAGAAAAACAATCAAATGGGAAAGATTAGAGATCTCTTCAAGAAAACTGGAGGTATAAAAGGAACATTTCATGAAAGGATGGGCACAACAAAGGACAGAAATGGCAAGGACCTAACAGAAGCAGAAGAGATTAAAAAGAGGTGGCAAGAATACACAGAAGAACTATACAAAAAAGATCTTAATGACCCAGATAACCATGTTGGTGTGGTCACTCACTTAAAGCCAGACATCCTGGACTGTTAAGTCAAGTGGGCCTTAGAAAGCATACTATAAACAAAGCTAGTGGAGGTGATGGAATTTCAGCTTAGCTATTTCAAATCCTAAAAGATGATGCTGTCAAAGTGCTGCACTCAATAAGGCAGCAAATTTGGAAAACTCAGCAGTAGCCACAGGACTGGAAAAGGTAAGTTTTCATTCCAATCCCAAAGAAGGGCAATGCCAAAGAATGTTCAAGCTACTGTACAAGTGTGCTCATTTCACATGCCAGTAAGTTTGTGCTCAAAATCCTTCAAGCTAGGCATTAGCAGTATGTGAACCAAGAACTTCCAGAACTTGGTTTTAGAAAAGGCAAAGGAACCAGAGATCAAATCGCCAACTTTCCTTGGATCGTACAGAAAGCAAGGGAATTCCAGAAAAACACCTGCTTCATTGACTGTACAAAGCCTTTGACTGTGTGGATCACAACAAACTATGGAAAATTCCTAAAGAAATGGGAGTACCTGGGAGTACCTGCCTCCTGAGAAATCTGTATGCAGGTCAAGAAGCAACAGCTAGAACCAGACATGGAAAAACTGACTGGTTCAAAATTGGGAAAGGAGTAGCTCAAGGCTGTATATTGTCACCCTGCTTATTTAACTTATATGCAGACTACATCATGTGAAATGCATGGCTGGATGAAGCACAAACTGGAATCAAGACTGCCAGGAGAAATATCAACCACCTCAGATAGGCAGATGATACCACTCTAAAGGCAGAAAGCAAAGAGGAACTAAAGAGCCTCTTGATGAAAGTGAAAAAGCTCACTTAAAACTCAACACTCAAAAAATCTAAGATCATGGCATCTGGTCCCATCACTCCATGGCAAATAGAAGGGGAAAAAGTGGAAGCAGTGACAGATTTTCTTTTCTTGGGCTCCCAAATCACTGCAGATTATGATTATAGCCATGAAACTGAAAGATGCTTGCTCCTTGGAAGGAAAGCTATGACAAACCTAGACAGCATATTAAAAAGCAGAGAGATCACTTTGCTGACAAAGGTCCTTATAGTCAAAGCATAGTCACGTACAGATGTGAGAGTTGGACCATAAAGAAGGTGAGCACCGAAGAATTGATGCTTTTGAATTATAGTACTGGAGAAGACTCTTGACAGTCCCTTGAACTGCAAGGAAATCAAACCAGTCAATTCTAAAGGAAATCAACCCTGTATATTCATTGGAAGGACCAATGCTGAAGCTCCAATATTTTGGCCACCTGATGAGAAGAGTCGACTCAATAGAAAAGACCCTGATGCTGTGAAAGACTGAAGGCAAAAGGAGAAGGGGACAGCAGAGGATGAGATGGTTAGATACCATCACCAATTCAAAGGACATGAGTTTGAGCAAACTTTAGGAGATAGTGGAGGACAGGGGAGCCTGGTGTGTGACAGTCCATGGGGTTGCAAAGAGTCAGAAACAACTTAGGACTGAAAAACACCAAAAACAAAACATAATACTCAACAGTGAGAAGCTAAAAGCATTTCCTCTAATATCAGGAACAACACAAGGATGTCCACTCTTGCCACTTTTTTTCAACATAACACTGGAAGTCCTAATCATAGCAATCAGACAAGAAAAGAGAAATCCATGCAGGAAAAGAAGTAAAATTGTCACTGTTTGCAGATGACATGATACTATACATAGAAAATCCAGAAGATGTCACAAAGAAACTACTAGAAATCTTCAATGAATTTAATAAAGTTGCAGCATATGATATTAATATATAGAAATCTAGCAACAAACTGGAGAAGGCAATGGCACCCCACTCTTGCCTGGAAAATCCCATGGACGGAGGAGCCTGGTAGGCTGCAGTCCATGGGGTCACTAAGAGTCGGACACGACTGCGCGACTTCACTTTCACTTTTCACTTTCATGCATTGGAGAAGGAAATGGCAACCCACTCCAGTGTTCTTGCCTGGAGAATCCCAGGGACAGGGGAGCCTGGTGGGGTGCCGTCTATGGGGTCGCACAGAGTTGGACACGACTGAAGCGACTTAGCAGCAGCAGCAGCAGCAACAAACTACCCAAAAGAAAAATGAAGAATACAATCTCATTCACAACTGCATCAAAAAGAATAAAATATCTAGGAATAAATTTACCCAAGGAGGTGAAAACAATGAAAACTATAGGACATTGATGAAAGAAACTGAAGAAGACACAATAAATGGAAAGATATTTTGTGCTCAAGGATTAGAACAGTAAATACTGTTAAAATGTTCATACCACCCAAGACAGTCTATAGGTTCAGTGCAATCCCTATGAAAATTTCAATGGCATTTTTCATAGAACTAAAACAAATAGTTCTAAAATTTGTATGAAATCACAAAAGACATCAAAGATCCAAAGAAACCCTGAGAAAAGAACAAAGCTATATTTCAAAAGATAGAGCTACAGAATACATATATTAAGGTGCAGGAGCCAGTTAAACTCATGCTGGCCACCATCCAGGTGACGACCACCATGACCAGCAGACACATTCCTGCCAAAATGCTCATTATCCTTTGAAAGGTGGATCGGACTCCCTTCTGTCAGCCAAACAGCCATGCTCTGGGGTGAAGCAGAGGGAGTGGGCAGGGAGGGCTTGGGACCACACTGACCCCTCAAGCCCTAAGGCCAGGGGAGGGAGGTCTGGGGGAGAAATAAGTCCCTACACACTCTGCCCCAAACTTAAGCTCTCTGTGATACGGAGGGTCCTCGGGTGGCTGAGGCCTCCAGAATGTTCTGATGGCTCTCTGGGGTGATACTCCTGGAACTGGTAACCTTCTGGGGTCCGAAGCAGAGCCGCCTTCTTGGTGCCTGACGGGGCCACAAGAGCAGGAGGTGGGCTGCCACCAGGACCCTCAGCGTCCAGCAGGGGAGGACTGACTGACTCTGAACAAGGGAATAGCTCCTGAGAGCCTGCATGCCAGGCACCTTGTTGGGGATAACAAGATGAAACCCCTGGGCTTGTCCTTGAAGAGCTCTCCTGTCCCGCCTCGCACTCAGGAAGCGACAGGAGCCCCACTGTCTCCCACAGAACAAGCTGCTTCTTCAGAAAAGTGTCTGGCATCCAGTTTTCAAGAGTGAGACGACTGCCCGGCCTGCCCTGGTGTCCCGTCCCCAGGCTGAAGCACAGACCTGGCTGGAAGGGAGCGCCTCCTGTCCAGTGTTGTCCTGAATTTCTTCCTGAAGACTCTAGACAGCACCTACTAACCTGCGTCCCCTCAGGAAGCTGTGTAAAGGGGGCGGGTCCCCAGGCCCTTGGTTGGGTCTGCTGTGGCAAGAACCCAGTTCTCACAGAGCGAGCAGGTAAGGGAGGCGTTGGGGGAGTCCCATCTGCCGCCAGAAGAGGGCGCGCGTCGGGACTGGACTCTGCAGCCGAGCCTGCACAGCGGACGGATGCAGTCGCCTCCTGGGAATCCTACCTAAGACAGGCAGGCTGCACTGTGAAAGCCTCGCGTGCTCGAGACCCTCAGTGTTCCGCAGCGACACAGACTGACACTCTGGCCGTTCTGGACCCTGGGAGCTTTCCACACTGCCACGTTGTTTGCCAGATTCACACTCTCCACCTTAAATGTTCGTTCAAGTAGCTGAACAGCAGTTACTTGACAGCAGCCGGCAAGGTGCTCTTCAGAACGCTCTTGAACGGCGATGTTAAATGGCACTTTTAGAAGCTGTCATTTAACAAGAGCAGATTCTCTTAACAGACAAACATTTCACTTCCCAGCAGCCTTCATCTGGCTCGATTTGGTGATGACAAGCAGCTCGTTTTGGGGAGTGGGACGACTGGAGGCTGCGTCTGGGCCGTTGGTGGCACCCGCTTCTCCGGTCATCCTCTGCCCTATGGGGCCCACGCCCACCTCCTCAGGGGCCTCTGGGGCCCTTTTCCTGAGTGATCAGTCGGTGTCATCAAATGTCTGGACCACCCTCCTGCTCTCACCGAACGTTGGAGAAGCAGAGATGCTGATGAACCTGCCAACCTGTTCTCCAGGCTGCCCCATCAGCAGTCCTGAGAGCACAGAACCAAGTGGGTGACACACTAGAAAACCCCACACAGACACGCTAGTAGGGTGGGGGTAGGTACGGAAAGCTGGGGCCCCAACACATAAATGGCAGCTCACACGTTGAGAGGCAGCTGGACTCTGGGAGCCATGCTCTGCTGTTCAGTCGCTGGGGTGGATCCGGCCGAGGAGTCCTGGAAACAAATAAGAAGACACAGTGAATGGACTGCAGGCTCCCGGGGGAGCCTGGCAGCCAGTGAACCCTGTCCCTCCCACAGCTGCTCAGGAAACTGCTCCTGCCCACGTCTGGTTGGACAGCGGATGCAGCATTCGACTTGCAAGGAGATGGGGGTGGGGGAGAGGGCTGCCTTTATTCTCAGGACTTGAATTAGTTACTCCTGTGTTTGTCCAAGAAAAGCCAGACAAAACTTTTCATGCTTCAAGATGTAAGCTTATTTAAAACCACATCCCTGAGCGCTAAGGAAAACCAGTCCCTCCACAGTGAACACAGCGGCTAGAGCGGATAGGATGTGAAACACGGCATCTCGCCTGACCAGGCACGCAAAGCCTCAAGGGTCCACTCTGCAAGATGACGGAGGGACGACCCCTCGCAGGTGATTCCTGCTGAGTGCCAGGCACACGGTGAGCTGCTGAGGGGCTGGCTGAGGCAGAAGGAGCCAGTCCACCCGGTTTGCTACAGCAGCTCCAGGAAACTCAACAGGGGAGGACCCCGGGGGTTGGTCTTGCTTCTCACTGACTCTGACCCTCTTGATTCCTCTCAGAAGGACCCTGTGGTTACAATGGCCCAGAGGGTCCAGGACTGTCTCCTAGCTCCATTTTCTGGTCTCCTGCCAAGGGAGGCAACACACTCATGGGTTCTGGGGATCAGGACTGGACATATTTGGGGCCACCATTCCCCCTCTACCAACAGGACAAGTGGATTCAGGCGAGGAATGGCTTGCAAGACAAGGAGCATTAAGTCTCCGTCCTTAGTGACTGGCAGGACAGAGATACTGAGTGAAGGGAGTGGGGAGTGTGAGGCCTGGGGGAGGCCATGGGCTGGACACTGGACACAGTGAGTCTGATGTGCTTGGATCCTGAGGATGATGCAGCAGGAAGCTGACCAGGGGCTGGGGAGTTGGAGCACGGCCTGGACATGTGCGTTCAGGATCAGCACAGGGTCCCTGAGCCCTGAGCTCTCAGCCTGTGACCCTAGGCGCGTTACACCCTCGGGCCCTGACTTCTGCCCCGACCACAGCTCAGGGACAGGGACAGTGTGCATCCCACTCAGAACAGCTGGGCACCAGACAAGACTGTGAAGCCTCGTCCCCAAGAATCAAGCAGTGAAGACAGGGCCTGGAGGGATGAGGAAATGGCCATCGAGGGGCCTCACCTTCCAGGTGAGTTGGAATATTAGACACAGTAACTCACAGCTGCAAGCAAGGAAATGCTGGCCTCATCCTTTCTACAGCCACTGGAGGTCAGAGGTGAAGATTCAGCCTTGAGAAAGAGCGGAGGAAGGACAGAGGCTGACCTGAGACTCTGTCTACTAACCAGCATCCCCCACACGACAGGGAGAAGGAACTGCACAGGTGGGTGTGGACAGCTGCATGGAGCACATCGAATGGGACTGGGTGAGAGAGCTGGACACCCAGGTTTAGCTTGTTTCTATAAGACAGTCTGCTTCCATTGGGAAATTTACATACAGATGATAAAGCCAGTCTTACGGAGTTGGGATTTGAGTTAATTTTTTAAAAATTGTTCAGGTTTTCCATCATTTTACTACCAACAGTGAGTGGTTCCAATACATTTTCAAAGTGAGATACACAGAATGACAGAGTTCAATTATTCGAGGTCTGTTTCAAGATCAAGCTTTGGTTGATGTGACCACGTGTTTCTTGGATTCCATACATCCCACCTTTGTGGGGGGCCAGGAGGGGCCAGGAGAGGACTGTGGGCGACCCTGCAGATCAGCCACTCTGCTGACCAAATCTGGGCACTGTGGCCACAGTGCCATTGGAGAGCCTCAGCCGGACGGCAGGACCCACAAGATGACGGGCTTGGATGGAGCTAGACTCACAATCCACCTCTTATCAGAGGGCTCCTATGCAAATAAAGCCTCCTGAAACAGCTACCAGCCAACAGGCACCACACGTGAAGCCCCATGACCTGGCATGGCTTGCTGAATCCTGCTGTGCCTGGAGGTAGCCTTCCCCGGTGTCTCTCTGCACCTCACTGCTCTCCAGCCACTCTGGCCATGATTTACCCAGAGGAGACAAGCTCAGATGAGGCTGCCTCTGCCTCCCGGCCAAAGGAGGGATAGGTTGGTGTGGCTGAGCTCTGAGCCGCAGAGCTGAACCTATGGACCTGGCCCGTCACTCTGGATGACAGATGCTGGGGGCAGGAGGACAGGGCGCTCACCCAGCATTGGGGCCACGAGGATGCCCTACAGGAGCCACAGGGGAGCAGTGCTGGGCCCTCCCTGGTCACCAGGCCCTCAGCTGAGATCGGACATGACAGAGGCCACAAAGCAAATAAGTGGGATTTCAGGGCAGACCCTCCGTTAGAGCAGGGATGCAGGCATGAGAGGCCACACCTGTGATAACCCCTTTTCCCAAGGTCAAGGTCGAGATGAAGAACATCTAAGACCAAGCCTACTGAGCCGGGGCTCCCATAGTCCCCTGCAGCGTGGAGCCCAGATGAAGGCCCCTTTGACATTGTACCCAGTGGTGGGAGCCCCGCTGGGACTTCCTGGTGGGGCAGGATCCCACCCATCCCGCTCCGAGTTCTGTCTTCACCTCTGTTCCTACTGAGAGAGAGTGGAGGGCTGTCCCCCGATGGCAGCCAAGGACACAGGTCCAGCGAAGGAGGACGGGGCCGCAGACATGGCGGCCCCTCCAGGAGCCAGTGAGGCAGGCTTCTGCTAACCCCAGGGGAGACACGGCATCGGGATTAAGGGCTTGGAAGCACCAGGCATCCCATGTGCCTCCAAGTCATGGCAGCCCATCCCTGGAGGACGGCGCTGACCAGAGGCGCAGAAACTCTGAGGTCGTTCAGTGCAGCCCCATGCCCTCTGCTGTGACCACGTGGAACAGGCTTCCCGCCCTGTCTGGGGCTTGTCTCCTATCTGAGGGCTGGAGGCTGATTCCGCTTTGATTTTTAATAACTTACTTTTAAATGATTCTGGGCCTGAAGGAATTAGCGAGGGCTTGGTAGGAGTGAGGGAACTGAGCAAGAATGAAGGAAGGAAGGAGACCGCTCCAGCGCTTTCAGATAAAATTATTGGGAATGCAGCCCTGGGACAGGCTCTTCCTGCCTCCGGGTGACGGCTCGCCCCTTCCCCCTCCCCCTTCCCCCGCCCCACCTCCGCCTCGGCCCCGGCTCCTTCCTCCCTCCGCCCCGGCCCCGCCCCTCCGTCCCGGCCCCGCCCCTCCGTCCCGGCCCCGCCCTGTGCCTGCGGGAAGGTGTTCGCTGAGATGAGGCAGAATCTATTCAGTAGACTCCTAAAGGCCGCGAGCTGGGACTTAGCCCCGGAGGCTAGCACAGCCCAACCAGGGGAGCCGCCAGCAGGGTGAGGACGTGGGTGGCACAGTCCTCGGGGCCACTAACCACGGGGCGGCCGACCCCAGTGACCCATCTGGCCTCGTTCAGCAATGGTTCACGGAGCATTTGACAGGAGTCTAGGACGAGCCCCAGAAGACGTGATTCTAAACCGTCAGGTTGTTACTAGACGCCGGAGGCCGCACCGCGGCGTTTCCCGGGGCCCCTGAGCAGTAGCCGGGAACCTGGCCTTTAATTTCCCACTGGGATTAATAAAAGGGAAAACGGTCTGTGGGTTGGTGGACTGCACCCCTGCTAAAAGGGGCTCCAAGTCACTTTCCTTGATGCAGACCAAGACCCTAAGAAGAAACATCTCACTTTCATTTTAGTATGTGTCCAGAAAACAGTCATCACCCTGAGGAGCTGGGAAATGGGCAAGTTCCCTCATCACTTGCTACCACCCGGGAACGCAAGGTGGAAAACAGTCTCAGGAACATGCTTCCCAAATAAAACTTCAGAATAAAACGTTTACAGCCAAACTCTTTGCTTAGTTCCAAGAAGAACAGCTAACAGCCTGAAGGGCCAGGGTGACCGGAGGCAGGGTCTGGGTGGTGAGCTCGGCCAGGCAGAGCCTGGCCTGGGCTGGCCAAGCTCGCACCTGCAGCTAGAGGTCAGAGGCCGAGGATCTGAAGGAAATGGTTTGTTCTGGGAGAAGGATCCATTGCACTGTGCCAACAGAACATCCACAGTTCTCTCCATTAGCCCAAGAAAAGCTGGCTGGCCACGCAAGACGGAGGCCGATGGGAGGCCAAGCTCACCTCAAGTGGCTCCACTCACACTTCATCTGAATGGGCCCTGACAGGTCCACAGACTCTTAACATAGCCCTGAGCCTCTGGCTCTAGGTCTGCGCGGATCCACAGACCCACCCGAGGTCACGTCTGGCCATTGCCACCCCTGCCTTGATCAACAAGATTTTCCTGGCTCCCAGGGTGGAGGGAAGCTGTAATAGAGACCACGTGGTCACAGACTCCAAAAGGCCGAAAAGCTGGCCGACCCATGTGAGTGCCATCTGCGGTGAGAGGACACACCTCCAGCCCCTGCCTTCGTCCTGCCGGGCCACAGCTGGGCCAAGAGCTGGACAGGCCTCCCCGAGTCACTCTGAAGGGGAGGGACCCCTAAAGTGGGAAGCTTGGAAACCATTCAGTCCGGGGCTGAAAATTGCAAAGCGCTAATGAGCTGGGATGAGGGAGGTGGTTACAGGACTACTTCTGACCTGTCGGGCGTCGTAAGGTTTGACTTTGAGTCAATGGGTGGGGCCTTTTTCCACCAAGAAGCGCCCACCACCCATGACCACCACCCACGAGCACCACCCACACTGGCACCTGCCATTCACAGCCCTGTGAGTGAGTTCGCAGTTGTGTCCAACTCTTTGCGACCAATGGACTGTAGCCCACCAGGCTTCTCTGACCATGGGATTTCCCAGGCAAGCATACTTGGGTGGGTTGCCATTTCCTTCTCCAGAGGATCTTCTGACCCAGGGATAGAATCCCTGCCTCCTGTGTCTCCTGCATTGGCAGGTGGCTTCACTGCTGAGCCACCAGGGAAGCCCCGCAGCCCTGCCGACCTGCTCTTAGCTCACAACAATCGCACCCCTTCCTCCTCCCAACAGCTGAGTGACAAGGCTCCAGAGATGGGCGCAGCTGCTTCCCTTGACCTCTCACTCCTCCTGACGGCCTCACTGAGGGCCTGAGCCTGGTCACAATGTTTGCTTCCAGTGTAACTGTAGGAACACAGGTCCCAGGACCTAGTCATCTCTGCTGCTGACCCCAACACCTTGTCTCTTGATGGCCTGGCCTTTCATGCAGCGTGCAGAACCAGTCTGGCTCTGCTAGTTGGCTGCGAGCAAAGCAAATCCCCTTGACTTCCCTGGTAGATGGTCACAGGGAGCACATCAGTCAGGCTCATGAGATGCTGAAGACACAGGAGTGCTAATCCAGGCTTTCTCCTGCGTCAGAGGGCTCAGAGGGCTGGGACCGCACCTTCAGAAGCTGTCTTGGGCCCCTGAGAAGTCCCTCATGTCCACCAGGGCTGTGTAAGTGCTGTGGTTGAGATGGAGACTCACCTCCACCGGGGCTTGGGGGCCTTGAGGCTGGGACCCCAAAAGGCACAGGGGCCTAGCCTTCTCATGCCTGCCCAGGGACTGGGGGAGGGAAGTGAGTGACGCTGAGGAGGGCCCCCAGGTTGCAGGCCATGGCATTACCTGGGCAGGAGCACTGCGGGACAGGTGTGCCAGGTCCCCGATCCTGGCCGCAGCCCGGGGATCGCTGGAGCTGATGAGCACGGGGGCACTGATCTCCATGGAGCGCCTGTGGCCGCTGGCCTGGGTGGACTTGTGTGTCACGCTGAGCGCCGTGAAGGAGTGCCGCTTCTTGGCGTTCTTCTTGCTGTCCACACGCCTCTGGAAGGCGCTGACTGCCCCCGTGCTGCCAGAAGTGGGACCCGGGGCCACACTGGCCACTGCGCCGGCCTCAGAGGGCAGGGAGGCGAGGCAGCTGGACGCCGAGGCCAGGCCCAGCTTGTCCATCTCCATCAGCTGCTTGGCGGCATCATTGAGCTAAGGAGAGAGGAAGGGGAGGGTCAGTGAGCAGCAGCCGCACCCCATGTCCAGCCTTCTGCTCACGCCTCAAAGCTGCCAGTGTGTTTAAGGTGCTGGAACCTTCCAGCAGCACGTCCAATAGGAACAGTGTTGAGGAAACACAGTAAAGGCTGGGGTGGCATCTGGCTACTTGATTGAAAAGCTGTGTTTTCAGGGGTCTGCTCCCTTTGCCCCACTGTGGCCCAACTGTGTTACCTGGGAAACACCCAGGGGGAGGAGGGAAGCGCCCCCATGTGCTCCCCACCTCGTGGGCCAGCAGGACGCACCACCCCCGTCCACCCCCTGTGCATGCGGCTTCAGGCTGCGGCAGAGCCCTGTCCCCACAGTCCGGGGAGGTGGGCAGAACAAAGGCCCCCCTGGACAGGACACGCCTATACCGGGTGGGGAGCAGGGCCCAAGGGGAGCACAGCAGAGCCCAGGCCTGAGCTCAGGGCCGCGGTGGGGCACCGTACCAGGGGCCGGTGCGGAGAACGGTTGCAAGCCTTTGCTGCTGGATTTGCGCAGCAAAGGGAAGGGATGGTGCGTTCACAGGCCAAGCTGACAGATCGCAGGTGCTGGAGTCCAGCCGCTCCGGATGGCTCAGGCACAGGGCTGTCTGCATTTCCACTGCAAACACCCATCCTTCACGGAGTTGGGGGTGGGGTCGTACAATTCACTCCAGGCCCCAAAACCTGGGATCTAAATCCAGGATCATTTCCTCTGAAATGCTGCCTTCACTAAGGCTCAGCTGTTCTGCTCTATTTTAAGGTTTTACTCATTTGCTCTCTCTACAGTGCTGAATCCCCTCCCCCTTCTTTGGGGGGGCCCTCTGACCCTGGAGGCCGGCCTCCTGTACCCCCTGTTCTGCACCCAACTGCGGGGCCACCCAAAGAGCAGAAGCAGGAAGCATGGGCACCAGAACCTGGTCTAAACTACCCGTCCTGTGCCTCCACGTGGCAGGTTTCTGTATGGAAATAATGGCACTGCCGCCACCGCCGGGCTCAACTCCCCCTTAGCCCCAGAGCAGCAGCCCTGGAGCCCCGCACTCCGCCCCAGGGACCCTATGGAGTCAGTGTCAGAAACCACAGTTTCAGGACCAGGGAATCCAGGGAAGGACAAGGCAGGTGTGTGCATGCCCAGAGCACATGTGCACACAGCAGGACCAGGTACGCCCTGGCCCCACGGTCACGCCGGCCACTCAGCCACACGATCAGCAGCCCACCACATGTCTGCCCCGAGCTGACACGTCCACCACCCTGCCCCCACCAGGAGAGCTGGGCTTCAGGGTGGTCTGAGTGACTCCGCGGGTGATGAAAGAAGGACGAGCCACTGTCCACTGAAGAAGACGGTCTCCACAAACCGCAGGGAGAGTGTCAAACGCTGCTTCCTGGTGGTGAAGCCTCTGCATTTCCTCCCACCCCTGCCGCGGGCGAGGGGACCCCAGACGAGCACCCTCCAGAGGCAGAAAAATGGTTCAGCCTCATCCTGTTCACCGAGTCTCTGTTCTGTGACAATGGCAGAGGGGTCTGGCCTGAAGGTCATGTGGTGGGGGCGGGGGTGCGGTGAGGAAGGGGTGAGGCTGACAGACCCCTCAGACCTGTGGGCCTGTGGGCTGCAGAGAGGAGCCTGGATTTATTCTGAGAGTAATGCCCCCCTGCCCCAGGGACACAGGCAGGAGTGAGGCCTGAGTCACCTTTGTAGAGATGGTCTGGTCCGTGTGTGACAGTGGACCATGGGGAGGTGGCAGGGGGTGGAGGGTCGGCTGGGAGATGGTGACAGATGGCAGGGCTGCTCTGGGAGGGCTGACACCCAGCACAGCTGAAAACTTTTCCTCTGAAAGTTTCTCTTTACTTTCGCTTTATGCTATCAACTCCAGGTAAAGGCAAAGTTAGAAATGAATGACATGGTTGGGCATAGGGGTCAGTGGACAGAGGGAAAAGGGCTGTTCCTGGAACAGGCAGGGGGTCTGGAGTCACCTACTTCTGATGTGTGGAGCAAACTCTGGAGTCCTGAGAGTGAGCGGGCTGGCCTCCCACGGCCCCTGCCCTCTCCCCACGCTTCCCCACTGGGCCTGCTGGGTCACCCTGGCCCCACAGGCACTGGGGGCTGGCCCCTCACCCTTCCTCCTGTCCCCAAGGTGGCTTTTTTGCGGGTCCCTCTGAGCAGGAGAGTTACAGCTCCTCCCCTAGCTTCCTCCCACTTCCAGCTCCATGTCCTCCACGGAGGACACACTGCCTCTAGACTCCACCTTCTCTCCATCTGTGTCTCTTCCCACAAAAACCTGGGTTTCAAGATGACTCTCCCAGGGCCTGGCTCACAGCAGTCGCTCAACAAATGAGAGGCAGCTCGGATGGCCACGTGCTGAAAACTGCTGTTTCGGTCCAGGGCTCAGATGTGCCAGCAGACTCAGAGTCCTCAACAGCTTCACACTCACCTCCTAACTGCTCTCACTTTGAGGCTTTGGAATAAACAAAAGCCACAGAGGAGAGCTCTGAGCCTCTCTGAGTGGGCGCAGCCCAAATTAGCTGTGTTTTCTCTCTGCAGTAACTGATGGACTTGCAGCGGTTGCAGACAGTGGACAGAGTACACGCACGGGTCAGGTCATCAGGGACACACAGCCTCTCCTCCACACAGAAGTGCTGCCAAAGGGAGCAAGAGGAACATGATGATGGGAGGTGTTTCTCAAAGTGGCCCAGAGAGTTAACCTCAGAAGTAATTCCTGGTCAAGTCTTAGAATGAATGTGGAGGCAGCAGGAACTGCAGGGCCATCTCCCCACAAATGCTCTCAGCTCTGGAAGCAAGAAGCCTGGTGGCCCGTGACCCTTTCCAGCTGCACAGTCAGCCAAGCCGTTCCTTCTGCACTGAACACAGCCTGAACCTCAGCCAAGCCCTGCTCTGTTGTCACGTTATAAACACCTAGAGTCAAATCTCTCCATGCCAAGTCTGCTTTCACCTTATTGACTACGCCAAAGCCTTTGACTGTGTGGATCACAAGAAACTGTGGGAAATTTTGAAAGAGATGGGAATACCAGACCACCTGACCTGCCTCTTGAGAAACCTGTTGCAGGTCAGGAAGCAACAGTTAGAACTGGACATGGAACAACAGACTGGTTCCAAATAGGAAAAGGAGTTTGTCAAGGCTGTATATTGTCACCCTGCTTATTTAACTTATATGCAGAGTACATCATGAGAAATGCTAGGCTGGAGGAAGCACAAACTGGAATCAAGATTTCCGGGAGAGATATCAATAACCTCAGATATGTAGATGACACCACCCTTATGGCAGAAAGTGAAGAAGAACTAAAGAGCTTCTTGATGAAAGTGAAAGAGGAGAGTGAAAAAGTTGGCTTAAAGCTCAACATTCAGAAAACTAAGATTATGGCATCTGGTCCCATCACTTCATGGCAAATATATGGGGAAACAGTGGAAACAGTGGAAACAGTGGGTGACTTTATTTTTCTGGGCTCCAAAATCACTGCAGATGGTGATTGTAGCCATGAAATTAAAAGACGCTTACTCCTTGGAAGGAAAGTTATGACCAACCTAGACACATATTGAAAAGCAGAGACATTACTTTGCCAACAAAGGTCCGTCTAGTCAAGGCTATGGTTTTTCCAGTGGTCATGTATGAATGTGAGAGTTGGACTGTGAAGAAGGCTGAGCGCTGAAGAATTGATGCTTTTGAACTGTGGTGTTGGAGAAGACTCTTGAGAGTCCCTTGGACTGCAGGGAGATCCAACCAGTCCATCCTAAAGGAGATCAGTCCTGGGTGTTCATTGGAAGGACTGATGTTGAAGCTGAAACTCCAATACTTTGGCCACCTCATGTGAAGAGCTGACTCATTGGAAAAGACTCTAATGCTGGGAAAGATTGAAGGCAGGAGGAGAACAGGACGACAGAGGATGACATGGTTGGATGGCATCACCTACTCGATGAACATGGGTTTGGGTGAACTCCGGGAGCTGGTGATGGACAGGGAGGCCTGGTGTGCTGCGGTTCATGCGGTCTCAAACAGTTGGACACGACTGAGCGACTGAACTGAACTGAAGGAGGCCCACCCAAGGGGCAGGTAACCCCATATCCACGGCCAAGGTCCACCCCTGGGGCCACATGGAATCTGCAAAAGATCCTTTTCCCCAACTTATTTCTCAGACACAGGTCCATCCAGACCCACTGTCAGGCTTGGGGCTGAGCCTGGGCTTTCTGGGCAACTTTAATGCTCACTGAAGTTTCTGAGTCACTGACTGGATGGGATGAGTCAGGGTGGGAGGAGGGAAGTCGAGCAAAGGCACCTGTTGAAACCACGGCCAAGGGGAGGGCAGGCGGGAGAGTGCCCAGGGCGGCCTGAGGCAGGGGGTTGCTGAGGAGCCTGTGTCCCTGAGCAGAATGCAGAAGAGTAGACGGCAGCTGAGGACACAGAGATTCCAAGCCAGGGGGCATCCAGTGGGGGGAGCTCAGTTGGCTGAAAAATGGTCCCATCTTCACATGCCTGGTTTGCAGGGTCACTGCTGCCCACGTGGGGAACCTGTGATGGGAAGGGAGGAAAGACGCTGGCACCTGAGCAGAAACAGTCAACGCAGCACAGCCGGCAGCCATGCCCATGCTAGGCGGGCTAAGGCCCCAGGAGAGGCGTGGGCCCCACCGGCAGCCAGGCCGGGCTCCTCCCTGCATTTCAGCTCCAGGTTGCCACACTGTCATTCCGCTGGTCTATGGAAGATGGACATTCACTCGTGGCAGCGCCTCTGCTTTCTTCTTGGCCCTCTTGCAGCTGGACGGCTCCAGAGAGGCTGGCAGTTCAAGGCCCAGAGGGACTGGTCTCACAAGACTTGCTAGGTCCCTGTGTGCTAATAAGCAGGCTCGCTGAAAGGGTCCCAGCTAAGACCTTGGTGATGGCTGGTGGCTTAGTCCTTATATAATAGTTTGACTTCTATGAAACACTGGCCCACAACCAAACAACACTACACAAATGAACTAACTGCCTACTGTGTGCCGAGTACTATGCCAGGACGAGAAGGGAAAGGAATTGTCATTAGTCTGGCCTCAAACTGGCTACCTATGCAGCTGTAGAGACAGGATGACAGGGAATATACCTGTTTACATGTTACCTTGTATGCATCACATTTTAAGATGTAACTTCACAAACAGTTCAAAAAGTGCTACAGGGGAGAGTGGTCAGGAAGAGCTGGTAGCTATGTACCTACTGGCCTCTGTGGAGGACCCAGGACCACATCCCATTGCTCGGATTGTGCCTTGGGGTGCAGACCTGAGGGACACTGAGGTCCTTCTCTCTCTGTTGGAGCCCCATCAGCTCCACCCACCTCGCTCCCTCACCCAGCCTGCCCTGTGGTAACTGGGCGTCACCTGTAAGTGAAGCCCATTAGGTCTTCATGAAGGCACAGTCTGAACCTGGACACAGAAATGTGGGCAGAGCTCATGGCCAGGTCCAGAGGGGGAACCCCCGCCCCAGCTGCCCACTGATGGTGCTCATGATGGTGCTCATGAGAAACAGGACATGAAGAAGAAAACGGAAAAACAAAACGGAGCTTCAAGCACCATCACGTCTCCCCAGTGTTCTGTGGCAGGGACCCCTGAGCAGCTCCTCTCTTGTTTCTTCCTTGGCACTTTGTCAGGTCACCTCTGGTGTGGCAGAATCAGGGTGGCGTGAGAGTTAGGAGCTGGGTGAGGAAGCAGGGGTTACCCTGGCTCGGGAGACACAGAGGAGCCCCACCCCCCGGCCCACCTGGAGCGCTGGTCACAGAGCAGTGTTTGGATGTGGTTGTAACCTGTCTCCATGGAGAACAATGACCCCAGAGACTTGCACCTGGTCCTCACTTCTCTGATGGAAGCTGTTTACTCTAGGCCCTGAGCTGAGGGGCCTCAGCATGGGAGAGCCACAGCTGACCCACAGACTTCCTGTTCTGCCGAAAATACCTCTAGGGGATCCTAATTTTATCATCCTTGTTTGTCCCCAACTACAATTATATCAGTTATTGCAATACAATTGACATATGACATTGTGCTAAAGTATACAACATAATGGTTTGTCACCCTTATTTCAAAATTCTAAACCATCACAGGTTAACAAGAAGGAGCAACAAGGACCATGTTTACCCTCTCCTCTGAAATGCTAAACACAGATTAAAGAAACACGGCTCTCAGACATGGAACACTGGCCAGTTGAGGAGTGAAGAACCTCATAAACCGCAGGACACTCAGTAGAAAACATAGCTTTAGAAGGGTGTCTAATCAGCCCCACACTGAGGCACCCTTGTTCTGCCTAACAAGCTATGAGCAAGGCACGAAAAGTGTCACACAGCCTCTCCGTGCATAGCTCAGTACATCCCAGGACGGCCTGCAAATGCTGGTAGGCATGCAAGAACACCCCACATCCGAAAAGCCAAATTCACAACACCGCATCCCCTCAGAGGGGCTAGGCAGGCAAAGCAGCAGGGAATGCAGCCCGTAAACCAACTGGGTCAGTATTCACAGGGCAAGCGGTCATCAGCGGACCTAGAACCAGAACCAGCCAGAACCCAGAGTCAGTGGGGAAGCACCAGGGGACACCCCGACCACACTCCCCACGTCCAAGCAGCGAGGCCAGTGTGCACATCAGGAGACACCCCCAGGACACGAGGAAGACAACATCCATCTTCTAAAGACCAGTTCCCTGGATAGCCAGCCCATCCGTCTGTGGCACAGAGGCCCTGTCCATTTGTCCATCCATCTATCTGTTGGGCACATGCTTCCCATGTGCCACCCCACCGAGGCCGCTTCCTATCTTCTTCCACACAGGTGGGGCCTGAAGCCCCAGAGTCAAACAAAACCCTCTAGGAAAGAATGGGGCAGGGGGGTGGTTGTTACAAGATGCCCCAGGGAGATTCTGGGGCCGGTTCCACCCACCCACCTGCTGGCCATGAGGGAGGCCATGGGATGGGAGAGTCTCAGGAATAGCTGCCGCCACGTGAACGCACCTCGAGCTTAACAGTCAATCTTCCAGAAGTGGCTGCAAGTTGCTGGTTTTGAACTGATTCATCAGGCCACTAGCCTGGGGGCCTGGGGGTCTGCGTGGCTGCCCAACAAGGGTCCCATCCCACTGACTCTCTTTGGAGAACCCACCTGGCTGCACACCTTCCCTGACCCTCTAACAGCCTGACGGTCACACAGCCATCCCCATGTTGGCCAGGGCCACTTCATAGAAGCTGGCAATGCTGGTCATTTGTAGGTAGGAAAGAAAGAAAAAGTAGCTAGAAGAGGCCCTTTTCCGAGAGAGCCCCTCTGCTCAGAGTCACTGCCCTGACTCCTGGGTGGCTGAGAGAGTGGGAACGGCTGGCCAGGTCCCTCAGATGCTGTGAGGGCCTCCCATCCCTTCCAGTGGCCTCAGGTAGCCTGTGGGTCCAGAGTCGGATCAGGAGAGCAGCCTTCCAGCACCCCTCAACATTCCCCAATGGGAGCAAGAAGTCAGAACCCCGACCCCTCACCTCCCTACTCCTCAATAGGAGCAGGAAGTCAGAAACCCCCACCGCCAACCCCTCAATGAGAGCAGGAAGTCAGAACCCCATCTCCCAGTGCCATGCATGCCCAACATGCAGGGTTTCTTTTCCAGGAGCTATGCCCTCCAACCAGGGACACCCCAGCAGGTCTATCCACCTGGATCCCAAGTACACCTAGGGTCTGTGGAGGCACTGAGGTTTGGATGGGGCTCAGAGCTCCTGTTTCTTTCTGTTTCTCCCGAGCCTGGGCGTGGACCTTCCACTAGAAGCCAAGGACCCTCCCCAGCCTCCTCCCTGGAAACACTCTGCCTGCCCCAGGGCCTGAGACAAAGGTGAAGAAACAGCCAGCAGTTACTGGGTCAGCAAACCCCATGTGTGCAGGGCAGCCCGCACCTTTGAAACAGAACAGACAGCTTCAACGCTGTTTGTCTCCAGGGATGTTGGCAGCTCTGATACCACAGTTGGAGACGGATGCTCAGAATAACATGCTCTCTTCATAAGGCAAAGTGACAAGGAGACGATAGTGCTCCAGGAGCAAGAAAGGCCAAGTTCAACATCGCAATTAGCGGAGGCTCAAGCGACTTCCACAGCAATCATCGCGCTGAAGACCAAGCCTCTCACACAGGAAGCAGTTGCCATTAGCAACCATACCATTTTGGGCATTACATCTATTTGGCTAAATCAAGACTTCAGTTTTTGCTTCCATCTTCTCCCGGATCTGTAAATAGCACCAATCAGCCTCAGGGATCAGCCGAGGCCTGCAGCACCACCAGCAGACAGAGGCTTGGATCTGGTACCAAGGTCAGAACTCTCTGGATGCCCCCTGCCCGGGATGAGGCTGCCCCCACTTTCTGGGGCTCACCCAGCCTCCCCACCTGCTCATCCAGGATACAGGCATCTGCAGGTACCCCACGGCTATGGGAGATAAGGGCGGATCCTGATCCCAGTGTGTGGGGCAGCAGAAGGGGGAGCAGGAGCCAGAGAACAGGCCCACCAGATACACACATGGCTCCAGGTTCAGGACACAGGCTCTCAACAGATGCCATATGGACGCGTCCATCCAGCTGTGTGGACGGATGGACGCAGGCAGCTCTGATGGATATCGAGGGTCAGTGGGAGGGAGACAGGACTCCTGCAGCACCACTCCGGACACCCCCACCTCCACCCTCCAGCCCCTCACGCCCGCGTGGAGCCCCTCACACCCACGTGCAGCCCTGGGCTGCAGCCTGCAGCGCACAGCCCTCTCCTCTGGGCTATGTCCTCTCCTCCTTGAAAGCCGCCCTCATCGATCACTGCACCTGCTCTGTGGCTGTGGTGCCCGCAGCCGCACATCTGTCCTCTGGCATGTCCACCACTGCTCGGCTGACTAGGAGCCTGCCCAGCCTCCACGTCTTCCCTTGGTTCCCTGCCCCTCATGGGTCTCAACACCTCAGGTGAAGTCCCCAAATCACCTCCTACTGCGTCCTGAACACTCTTTCTTGACAAAGAACCTTCTGCAGAGAGGCTGAGATGAGGACAGCTGGGCACAGAACTTCAATGCCCCCTCCTCATCTCTTGTCCCTTCTGAGACCCTCCTCTCCAGCCACCTCCTCTCTGAGGGCAGTCAGGTCAGCCCCTCTACCCCTGGGGTGTGGGCGACCCTATCTGTGATGGAGCTCCTGCTGCAACCACAGGTGGGGCTGACCTCCACCCCATCTGTGGGGACGGTGAGCCCCATCCAGTCCTCAGGGCCCTGGGGACTCAAAGACCTCCCACCTTGGCCTGGTCCACCAGAGCAGCCCTAATATGTTTTGGCTCTAAGACTCCAGAGTCACCTGTAGGCTCCTCGCACCTCCTCAGAGTCTCCCACTCCCTGCTCACCTCTGCTTCCAGACTTCTCCGCCTCCACAGAGTGGTCTTCCTGGGATCAGCTCTTCTCACTACAGGGCAGGGGTCCCCGGGGAAGCTCCTGAGAAGTGCTGGCCCCTTGGGCAGAGGCGCAGCTGCCTCGGCCCTCCGGGTGCGGATTCCAGTGACCGTCCACAAGGACATGAGGAGCCAAGTCAATTGGCCTCCAGGGGCCCAGAGCACAAAATGAGGAAACACTGGGCTCCAGTTTGGGGCATCGTGATAGGCTCCTAGGAACGTCCCATGGCTGTCTCTGAGTGGCCCCTCGAGGGTCTGCCTGGGAAGAGGTTCCACTGCCTAAAGACATCAGTGGGGTCTGACTCTGCACATCTGGACGGCGCTGTGTGGTTTCTGGGTCTGAAGCAGTAGGATGGAGACCACCCCAGGCACTGGAGCAAATGCACAGGTGAGGACAGGGGTCCATACCAGGAGCCAGAGGGCAGAGTGTGTGCCCGTGAGTGCCCCTCATGAGGTACCAGAGAGGAGCATGTGCGTGGGTGTGGCCTTACTGCTGGGGAGGGTCTCAGAATTTCCTGGGCAGGTGATCCAGAGTCACGTGTGAGAACTGCAGGGGGCAGGACATTTAGGAAATGGAGGGAAAGGGCCAGAAATGTGGCTGGAAAAGCAGAGGAGGCCAAGGTGCAGAGAGCCCTGGCTGCCTGCCCCAGAGAGCAGCCTCCATCCTGCAGGGCCCGGAGCCCACTGGCCCACAGGGCTCAACAAAGGCAAAGCTGGCCACATCCCGGGAATCATGTGCAGCGCACCCTGAACTGGGGACCGTGGGCTCTGAGTGGGGGCGCTGGGAGCCGAGTCGATAGACATCCACCTGCGATCGCGGTCGGCTCTGAGCCTCTCTGTTGGCTCGTCGGTCGCATGGGGGCAGGGGGTGCAGTCCTGGTGTTCACGCTCGGGATGTGTGAGAGGCGGGACGAGGACTCCTCAGAAGGGTCCAGGGTGAAGGCACCGTGAGCACTGGCTGAAAGGATTTCCAAGGATGACTCAGGGATGCACGGGTGCAGCGTGGAGTCAGGCTGGGGATGCACACATGGATGTGCCTGACAAACAGCAGACATACACACAGCCCAAGGCAACCAGGACTTGAAAGGTCAAAGGTTGTGGACACTCCCCACTTGGCCACTGCCCGTGACACATTCACTGGATACCTACGGCACATCAGCCATCAGCCCAAGAGAAGAGGCAGGAAGCCCCAAGTGTGCTCCACTCCAGGAACCGGCCGCTGACCAGCCGCTCCAAGCCCAGAGTCCGGGAGCCTCAACATCTGTTCAGTTGCTGGCGGAATCTGGCGCAGGGTGTCAGGGGGAAGGGGACAGGTGCCTCTGGGGGAAACCCAGAGAGTCTCGGAGAAAGAAACAGGGCTTAGGCTCAGTTGTAAAGAGAGAAGCAGAAGTCCACAGGGGAGCCCTGCCTCCTGCCACATGGTGAGACGACAGAGTGACCCACAGGTCAACCCCACCTGAATTCAGAAGACTGTGGGGCAGCTTCCTTCTCTTCAGAAGAGGGGCTCCAAGGCCAGGGCACCCCGGGGTCTGGTGAAGCAAACCACAAAGGGCAAGAGAAGGGTTGGGAGTCTGGCCTCACCTCCACCTGCAGGGGGTGGGGTTAGGGCACTGTCTCACATCCAGGTACAGCAGCTGGAGGGGCTGGGGCAGGGCCTCACTTCCAGGTACAGCAGGGGGCAGAGCTGGGGCAGGACCTCACCTCCAGGTACATCATGGGGGCGGGGCAGTGCGGGGGGTCTCACCTCCACGTATAGCAGTGGGAATATCCCGATCTTGTCTCTCAGCTTTCCCTCCGCCCAGTTGTCATCCACTCTTCTGATTACGGTCAAGACTTCATCCTGGAAGTGGCCCATGGAGACAAGCCCAGGGACATGCACAAAAACAGACACAGAAACAGAACCAAGAGATCAGTCAGTGTCACTGATGCTAAGGAAAGACTCTAAGTGATGACTTGTTATGAGATCTGACATGAAAACCGTTCATCCCCACATCTTCACCCGTGATCGCTTTTCCTCTCTGGTATTGATTTTAGAGGCCAAGGCCCTCCGAAGGAAGTGTATGGCAATTTACAATCTAGTGAGCACTTTAAAATTCATGTTCCTAATAATTACTTATGGATAAGATTGTTTTCAATAAATATAAATTCAACTAATCCTTTCTGTGTTTCTACCTCCATCAAAGCACAAAATATGACCCAATCCAACTCATTTACTTAGAGTCGTGGAAGTCTGAACAAGCCTGTTAAATTCTTGTCACACCAGACAGTATCAAGGATAGAGGCAGAACGTGGACAGAGGCAGAGACAGGAGGGTCGTGAAGCAGGGAGACAGGTGGCCAGAAAGGGTGGCCCCATCTAATGCCCACACAGGTACCCAAAGCTGATAGGACAGTCAAAGGTGGCAGAGGACGAGGAGCAAGTGGACGACCTGCCTGGTGCACCCACAGGTGCAGGGACAGCCGACAAGGTGGGGGTGGGATGAGGAGTGAGGGGATGACTGGCAGCAGCAAGCGTCGGGGCCCGGGCTGGTGAGGCCAGGGGAACAGTGGAACCATTCGGGGCGACCAGGAGAGCCCAGTGCCCACAATGAACTCCACTCAGATTCAGCCAAAGGGTGGCGCCGAGATCCTGCCGATGGTGCAAAGGAAAAGAATCGCAGGCTTCTTATAAGTCAGCGCTTTTGCAAAAGCAAAATAAATCAAGCAACAAAAAAAGACATTTAATTTTGTAAAATTAAAAAGAAAAAAAATACCAGATTAATTTTGGTAAAAAAAAAATAAAATACACAATATCCACACTGTTATTTGAGACTGGTCAAGAAACTAGGCTGAAAGAAATAAAAGAAAAAAATAGGAAGTATAAATACTGGGAAAAAGACCATACAATTTTCTACCTAGAAAAACAGAGTATCAATTAAAAATTAGAATAAGTAAGAACTTGAGAAAGGCTGCTAATTTTAAAATAAATACATAAAAATCATTGGTTTCCCCATCTACCACCAATAATCAGTTAGAAAATGTGATTAAAATTGGCTGATCATTAAAAAAATAAAGTCGATTCTCTAATTCACTGTATATGCCAAAATTAATTCCATAAGTATTAATGATTTAAATGTTAGGGAAAAGAAAAAAAAAAACCTTGAAAGTCCAAGAAGAAAATATGAATAGATGTTTAATCTTGAACTGGGGATGGTCATAAGAGGTAAATAACAAAGATTTGGCTAGAGAAAAATGAAGTTCTCTACGTTAAAAACAGAAGAACAAGACAAAAAGGCAAATACTCTAGAAAAACACTTGCAGGGAACTGGAAGGAAAGACTGAATATTCTTGCTACATGAGGACTTAGAGACACTGCAGGAAAAAGAGATAAATACCTTAAAAGGAAAACAGGCCAAGGGCAAAAAAATCACATAATTTACAAAAAGGAAGAAAAGCAAACTGTTGTTAAATACATTTTAAAATG
Organism: Bubalus kerabau; assembly: GCF_029407905.1. Classification (NCBI taxonomy): domain Eukaryota; kingdom Metazoa; phylum Chordata; class Mammalia; order Artiodactyla; family Bovidae; genus Bubalus; species Bubalus kerabau. Next base: position 47,231,167 of record NC_073634.1, read on the forward strand.
TAATACCTAACATTCAAAAAGTACAACTTTAGAGAGGAAAATTCCTTCTCTCCTGTTGGTTCTTTGGGTGTCTATCAGATAAGCAGGGATGAACAGAAGCCAGCCAGTGTGGTCAGTGTGAAGTCTACAGGCACTTGACCACTGCTGTCAGGGATATGAACTTACGGCAGCAGTTTGGCAAGTCCTATCAAATGTGAGACCCTGCATACACACTAACCTGAAAGAACATTTCTAGAGCCTCTTTCTTAAGAAGATCAAAGACACGCAAGAAGATTCAGCTCTGAGCATGCTCATTACAGAAAAACTAGAGACAAATGTACAAAGAGGGCTAGTTCGATAACTCGTGGTATGTCCACCAATATAACACCAGTCACCCAGTGCTGCCTAAGGAGGATGGGAAGGTGGAGATGCTCACAGTCTGGAGGTGCAGCAATTCAGAAGATGGGACCCTAAAAACAGAACCTCTCTTCTCCCACTAAAAAGCCAATTTACAGCAGCACTTTTCACGCGGTACATTGTGTCTGAATACCAAAAAGGAAAAAAATCACTGCTGCTGCTGCTAAGTCGCTTCAGTCGTGTCCGACTCTGTGCGACCCCATAGACGGCAGCCCACCAGGCTCCCCCGTCCCTGGGATTCTCCAGGCAAGAACACTGGAGTGGGTTGCCATTTCCTTCTCCAATGCATGAAAGTGAAAAGTGAAAGTGAAGTCGCTCAGTCGTGTCTGACTCTTAGTGACCCCATGGACTGCAGCCTACCAGGCTCCTCCGTCCATGGGATTTTCCAGGCGAGAGTACTGGAGTGGGTTGCCATTGCCTTCTCCAAAAAATCACTAGGTGTCCTAAAAAGCAAAAAATAGTTTGAAGACAAAGAGCAAGCATCAGAACCAGACTTAGATATGGAAGGAATGTTGGAATTATCAAACAGGGAATTTAAAACAACCATGGTTAATATGCTAAGGGCTCTAATGCATTAGGTAGGCAGCATGCAAAAACAGGTAGGCATTGCAAACTGGCAGGTGGTACGTCCAGGAAAGAACTGCAAAGAAATGCTGGAGATCAAAAGCACTGCAACAGAAATAATGACTTTTAGAGGCTTATTAGTAGATTTAACACAGCTGAGGAAAGAGTCTCTGAGCTTAAGGATGTCTCAATAGAAACCTCTCAAACTGAAAAGCAAAGAGAACAAAGACAAAAAAATAAACAAAAATCCATAACAGAATGGAATATCCAAAAATTGTGGGATAACTACAAGAGGTGTAATATACACATAATGGGAATATAGAAAGGAGAAGACAGAAAAAATAAACAAAAGAAATATTTGACACAACAATAACTGAGGATTCTATACCCTGAAAATAATTCCTTCATCAATAGTGAGGGAGAAACAAAGACTTTCTGAGACAAACAAAAATTGAGGAAATTTGTTGCCAGGAGACCTGCCTTGCAAAAAATGTTAAAAGAAGTTCCTTAGAAGAAAAGCTGCATAGGTCAAAACCTTTGAATCTACATAAAGAAAGAACATTGGAGAAGGAATAAGTGAAAGTAAAATAAAAAATAGTTCACAATAATAACAGCAACAATGAATCTGATTAAGTATACCTATCTACCTACCACATATATGTATCTATGTATACAAAGTATATATTACATAGTATGTAAGTATATTGGAGAAGGGCATGGCAACCCACTCCAGTATTCTTGCCTGGAGAATCCCGTGGACAGAAGAGCCTGGTGGGCTACAGTCCATGGGGTTTCAAAGAGTTGAACATGACTGAGTGACTAACACACACACAGATGTAAGTATATATATTATGTATATTGACATCCATGTTTAATGAATATCAGCAATGACACAAAGGACAAGAGGAAGGAATTAGGAATATTTTATTATTATAAGGTACCCACACTGTATAGTGTCATTTGAAAGTGGACTTGGATTAGTTGTAAATGTGTATTGCAATTTCTAGGGCAACCACTAAAAAAATTGTTTTAAAGGTACAACTGATATGCTAAGACAGGAAAGAAAATGCAATCATATAAATTGCTCAATTAAGACTATAAAAGGCAAAAGAGAGTAGAAAACAAAATAGGAACAAAAATCAAAGACAACAAATAGAAAACAAAGGTGGTAAATATTAATCCAACAATATCAACAATCACATTTAATAGCAATAGTCTAAATGTACAAATTGAAAGAGAGTGTCATGGTGGATTAAAAATAAACAAGACCCAAGCATATGTTGTCTGTAAGAAACCCACTTTAAATATAAAGATGCATATAAGTGAAAAATAATGAGATAAGGAAAGATATACCACACTAACACTATTCAAAAGAAAGCTGCAATAGCTATAAAGGAGAAACAACACAAATCACTATTATTAGTAACGAAAGAGGGGACATGACCACAGATACCTTGGGCATTAAAAAGATAATAAAGAAATATTATGAACAAATCTATGCCCACAGATTTATTAAACAAAATGGGCCAATTTCTTTAAAGACACAATCTGCTGAAATTCACACAAGAAAAATACTAATAGACAATCTGAATAAGTCTGTATCTGTTAAAGAACTTGAATCAATAATTAATAAACTTCCCAAACAGAAAGCACCAGACCCAGATGGGTTCACTCGTGGATTCTACCAACATTTAAGGAAGAAATTATGCCAAATTCTCTAACAATTTCTTTCAGAAAACAGAAGCAGAGGGACTACTTCCTAACTCATTCTATGAGGTCAGCAATATAACATACACCTCACTAAAGAAGATACATAGCTGGCACATGAAATGATACTGCACATCATATGTCATCAGGGATATGCAAATGAAAACAACATGCCACTGCACACGGTTATTAATAGAATGGCCAAAATCCAGAACAACGGCAACATCAAAAGGATTGTAAAAGGATCAGTGGTTACCAGGAGTTGTGGGGGAGAGAGAGTGGTGGCTTGTGCAAGCTTCCTGATGGGAGGGACTGGCTGTGGGGAGAACGGGTCTTGCTCTGGTGGGCAAGGCCACACTCAGTAAATCTTTAATCCAATTTTCTGCTGATGGGTGGGACTGTGAGCCCTCTCTATTAGTTGTTTGGCCTGAGGTGGCCCAGTCCTGGAGTCTGCAGTCCTATGGTAAAGCCATTGGCTGGGCTGAGCACCAGCAAGTGACCAACTTCCTGATATCACTGAGGCTAGTTCCCCACCGCTCTGCTCTGCTCCAACCTGACCTGTACCAGGGACACAACCTCCGTGAGGAGCACTGAGAGTTGAGTGGCACTGCAGAGCCGCCAGCACCAAGTTCCATAGGTCCTGCCAACAGTCACACCTTCTCCCACCACCAACACAGGACCCAGAAAACGATGCCTGGGTCCTTGTCAGGCCTCGGATTTGCTGTCATACTTCACAGCCTAGGGCTGGGGTAGGCATCTGCTCTGCAGCCTCTTGAGAAGGTGAATAAATGCACCCCCTGGAACCCCAGCTGTGTTGGACAGGGCAGGCCCGAGTCCAGGGCACAGTGCGCTGCTCACGGGGGCGCCGAGGCCTCTGTGAAATAAGCTGAGCGGCTACGCAGGGACCTCTGGGCAGCACCACTGAAGCTGCAGACTCTCCAGCCTGGACCAGGGAGTTGGCATCTCAGGATCTGCTGGGCGTACCTTCTCTGTCTAGTGCTCAACTCTGCTCTTTTAGGATGGGAGCTGCCAGAGATGCAGGAGGAGAGTGGGTGAAGGGGTCTGGGTGAGGGCCAGCAAGACTAGATGGAAACCACCGCCAGTGGGCAGGTTGGCCGGAGCCCAGTTCCCTAGCGCTGCCCAGGGTGGAGCAACAAGTGTCCTCTTCCTGATGCCAGGACACCAGTGAAGGGTTGGAGAGTGGGACAAGGTCTGGGCCAGTCTGGCCGCGTCAAGGATTTTCTGGATGAAAGTTGCTCTGTGTCATCTTTCCACCTTCAGACACACAACTTTGCTTCACTTCCAGGCTCCCTGGCAAGTGCTCCTCTTGCGGGTCAGTGGATCCCCTAGGCCACCTCCCTGTTCCAAGCTCAACCAACATCGAGGGCCAGGGCCCAGAGGCAGAGCTCAGAGTGGTCCTGAGCGGACACTGGTCATATGAGGAATGGACCGCCTTCCTGCTCAGGCTCAGTGGGCAGCACACTGGCAAAGGAGTCAGGCCCCACATCAAGGGGCTTTAACTGCATTTCTAATTAATTCATCCAACACTCCCATGTTTGTAGGGCTTCCCTGTGGCTCAGTGGTAAAGAATCCTCCTGCAGTGCAGGAGACACAGGTTCAGTTCCTGGGTCTGGAAGATCCTCTGGAGGAGGAAATGGCAATCCACTCCAGCATTCTTGCCTAGAGAATCCCATGGACAGAGAAGCCTGGCGGGCTACAGTCCATAGGATGGCAAAGAGTCGGACATGACAGAGCAATGAAGAATACATGCACAAACCCCTGTCTGTGCATGACTCCTGCCGGGGAAAAGCCAAGCTGCAGACAGATGAATCTGTTAGGAAGCCCAGGCCTGAGGCTTTTCCTCTCTGACCTGCCAGGAGACTGGGGTCTCTGCCTGCACTGAAGTCCTGGACACCACAGGGTGGCTGGCTGAGTACACTGTCCCCAGCACCCTGTCAAAGGGACGTCTCACACACTGAGGGCCTGGCCCACACCCAGAAAGTTCCCACAGCAGCTCCAAGAAGACTAGCCCTGGGGGCTGGACCATTTCCTAAATGCACTGTGGGGTGGATCACACATGGGGAACCTGCCCTTCCAGGGGCCTCTGAGCTCCTCGGGCCCCTCTTTTCCTGCAGCCATGTGGTCTCCAAGAGGCAATGAGAAGCAGAGACCAGGGGAAGCCCTTCAGAAACGCCTTGAGAGCGTCATGACTGCCCTCAGGACAGAGGACACACAGGGGCCCAGGCTGCTCACAGTGGGCACAGTGGCCTTGACCTGGGGGCTGAGGGCTTCCACACCCCTGTGACTCTGCCCAGATGCAGTTACCAGGACAAGATGGGCACAGGGGACCCATCTGGGGACTCAGCTCCAATGCGTGTGTCTGTGGAGGAGGCCCAGCCTCGTGGAGTGTCCTGGGCAAAGGCAGAAAGGACAGAAGGCCGTGGGCATGGAGGCAAGCCCCCGATTGGTGCCTGTTTTGAGGCTGGTTCCCAAAATGCCTTTGTTCATTGAATCCTATCAACTCCATTTTATAGTCAAAAAAGATACTCAGAGGTGCAGTAAATGATTCAAGTGAAAGTAAAAGTGTTAGTTGCTCAGTCGTGTCCAACTCTTTGTGACTCCATGGTCTGCCCATGAAATTCTCCAGGCAAGAAAACTGGAGTGGATTGCCATTCCCTTCTCGAAGGGATCTTCTGGACCCAGGGATTGAACCTGGGTATCCTGCACTGCGAGCAGATTCTTCACCATCTGAGCTACCAGGGAAGCCCTAAATGACCCAAAGTAAGAGATAAAAGTGAAGGTGTCACAATTTGAATCCCATCTCACTCAGGAGCTGAAACTCTGAATACATTTGATTTCTATCAGAACTTGCTTTGGGATTAATGCTGGGCCAATTCACAAAGCAGAGAATCTTCTCATTGAGGAAGGACCAGTAAACACTCAGAGGTGGAGGAAGGCCGTGGGGAGGGTTTGGTGGAGCTGCCAGCAGGAGGGGCATCTGCCGGAGTCAGGACAACAGTGGGGCTTTAAATGGGCTTGGCCGGCTCAGAGCAACCAGCCCAGCCCCACCCCGTCACATGGAGGGCACTGTCACACGGGTGCCAGTCCAGAGGAATGGGCTGGCAGAGCGGGATGCTGCTCTGCTGTCACCTTGAGTCTTCTCATCCACACATGCCCAGCTCGTTGGAGTGGGACTGCTATGAAGTTATAAATTGTGCTTTTTATAGCTGCTCTACCTACGAGAAGTAATTATGCACTCTTCCTCAATGAAACAAAGACTTTGGTTTTAGAATGACTTTAATTAATGCAATTTTAACAAGACTGTTCAAGAGCTGACATCGAAGGTAAGAATCTTGCTTTGATGCACATGCCTCATGCCTTTTAAAACCTCATCCATCCCACCACAGTGATGTTTTTTAAAGGGAAGTTAGCACCATCCATGGATTTTAGACGCTCCTTCTTTCCTTGCTGAGTCCAGAAAGGAACATATCCAAACAGCAAAACACTCCCTGGAGGCAAAAACCAAGCTGGTCGGAGCCACGTGGTCACTCAAGGTGGTGAGAGGGAGGCTGTTAGAACCAGTATTCCAGGCCAGTGGAGGGAAGCTCAGGCTGTCACGCAGGGTGGCAGGGATGGGGGCGGGGGGAGTGGCGGCTGGAGGGGAGAGAGGAGAACGGGCAGGTGCTCGGACAAGCAGGCTGTGCCCTAACTTAAGGGGTGTGGAGTGGGTGCTGGTGACACGCCTGTGTGAACACGGTGGGGAACACGGCCGGGCCATAGCAAGGTCTTCACCAGGAAGCGTGCCCTGCCGTCTCCAACTCTCCATGTCAGTCCGTGGACTGAAGAGAAAGAAAGTCCTGGACGAGCAGCCCGAGGGATGCGTGGCCCACCGGCTCCCACACCTCTGCTCCCTAATCTGGGCTCAAAGTCCCGGGAAGACGGGGGGCCACCCGCCTCAACGGCACAGTCCAGGCGCCAGGGCCCCCGTGAGCCAGTGGCAGCAGCGCCACCACAAGGCGAGTCTCAAGGACCCGAGTGCGCACCTTCTCCATGGGGCCGCTTTAATGCCTCTTTTGAAATACCACACACATTACCCACCGCCTTGACCAGACACCCCGCACACCTCCTGGGTGACCCACACTGCCCATCACGCTCAGAAACTGTCCCCTGGATTCCTGCCCTGTCTCCCCAGCCGACGTCAGGCTTGTTGGTACAGCCCAGCTCCCAGCGGGGCTTGGCTCAGCACGTTTTGCTGGTGAGCAGCCAGGTGCCCCTCTGTCCTTTGTCCAGTAGGCTCTGGACTTCCCCCCAGAGGTGAGGGTACCAGGCAGAGGCTGGCACACGGAGCGTGTGATGGAGGAGGAGGACAGGGAGGCCTCTGCCTTCTCTCACGGGGAGGGGACGCTGGCGGCTCCCGCACTGCAGCTGTCCACTCGGTGAGCCTCCTCCACGAAGGCTGTGAGGAGGGCCCACCCCGACCCTGTCAGCCGTGACGGGTCTGTGTCCTCACAAGGGCTCAATCCAACCCCCAAGGGGCGGCTCTCTTGATCCTTAAAGCACAGAGCACCAGGACCCAGGGGTCTCAGGGCAGGCTGGGCACAGGAGCTGGGCACGAGGGGAGTGGGCACCAGAGGGTCTGCTGCCTGACCTCACTTGGCAGCCCGTGCTCCAACCTCAGAGGGGGACGCCTAATGCTGCTTTCAGGGAAGCTGCAGGGCCGGGTGACAATCACAATGAACACCCTGATGGAAGGGAAGTGGAGAGAGTTAAACGTGAATGAAAAGAGATCATTCACCTTCGGGCTGAACAATGGAACGGCCTGCACAGAACAGGCCAATTTTGCTCAAAATGGAGCACAGGGTTCTCACATCCCTGCACAGTGCTCGGCACCACAGCTAAGCTCGGGTCTGAGCAGAGGAGAGGCTCACAGTGAGCTGGAACCTAGCTCTGTGTTTACAACTGCGTGCGGGGAGAGACTGGAGGAGGAGACACAGGACAGGACATGGGAGAGGGGCAGGTCTGTGCAGCCTCTTAGAGCTGTGGCTTTACTAGACACCCGCTGACCGGAAACCCCCTCCACAGGTGGAACCTGTCCACTCTGGCCGGGCATGACAGTAACCACTTGCGTTAATTATCTTACAATAGGTGATACCAACAGGGAGCTTGGAACCAAGAAGTTACCACCAGCTGGAAGAATTTGGGAGAAGATACCAGCCCATAATAAGCTCTGCCAACCTCCTAGGAACCCTGGTGCCGGAATCCATCTTGGCTGAGAGAGGCACGTGCCACCGGCAAGGATCCTGAGTCAGAACAAACACAGGCCAAGCAAGATGACTGGCCAGAAACAAGCCGGTAACTAACCCCATTACCTTAAAACCAGAGACTGCGAGCCACGTGGAGAGTGGCTCTCCTGGGGTCCTGCTGTTCTCTGCCTGGGTGCCCTTCCCAGTTAAGTCTTGTGCTTTTTCAGCACATGTATCATCTTGGACAATTCATTTCTGAGCATTAGACAAAAGCCCACTCCCAGGCCCTGACGAGGCCTCCCTCCTACAACAGCTTCAACATCAGGAAGACAGGCTTCTGGGGATCCTGGTAGGCAGTTGTGAAGATCAACAACTAATTGATGATGTTTCCGAGGTCCAGGTGCTCTGGCCCTCCCAGCCCTGGACTGGGATGAAGTGAAGAAGCCAGGAAGCGGGGATGTTCACAAGCCCTGACTCTGCTACCTCTGCACATTGACACTGCACCCCCAAGGCCGGGAGGCTGGAAGCCAGGCTGCTCCATGTCTCACTCAGTCCCCAGGACAGTTCAGTTCAGTTCAGTCACTCAGTCATGTCCGACTCTTCGCCACCCCATGGACTGCAGCACACCAGGCTTCCCAGTCCATCACTAACTCCCAAAGCTTGCTCAAACTCATGTCCACTGAGGCAGTGATGCCATCCAACCATCTCATCCTCTGTTGTCCCCTTCTCCTCCTGCCTTCAATCTTTCCCAGCATTAGGGTCTTTTCTAATGAGTCAGTTCTTCCCATCAGGTGGCCAAAGTATTGGAGCTTCAGCTTCAGCATCAGTCCTTCCAATGAATATTCAGGACTGATTTCCTTTAGGATGGAGTGGTTGGATCTCCTTGCAGTCCAAGGGACTCTCAAGAGTCTTCTCCAACACCACAGTTCAAAAGCATCAATTTTTTGGTGCTCAGCTTTCTTTATAGTCCAGCTCTCACATCCACACATGACTATTGGAAACACCATAGCTTTGACTAGATGGACCTTTGTTGAGAAATTAACGTCTCTGCTTTTTATTTCGCTGTCTAGGTTGGTCATAACTTTCCTTCCAAGGAGTGTCTTTTAATATCATGGCTGCAGTCACCATCTGCAGTTATTTTGGACCCCCCAAAATAAAGTCTCTCACTGTTTCTATTGTTTTCACATCTATTTGCCATGAAATGATGGGACCAGATGCCATGATCTTAGATTTCTGAGTGTTGAGTTTTAAGTCAACTTTTTCACTCTTTCAGCCTTTCATCAAGAGGCTCTTCAGTTCCTCTTCCCTTTCTGCCATAAGGGTGGTGTCATCTGCATATCTGAGATGTATTTCATATTTCTCCTGGCAATCTTGATTTCAGCTTGTGCTTCATCCAGCCCGCCATTTCACATGATGTACTCTGCACAGAAGTTAAATAAGCAGGGTGACAATATACAGTCTTGACATACTCCTTTCCCAATTTGGAACTAGTCTGTTGTTCCATGTCCACTTCTAACTGTTGCTTCTTGACCTGCATACAGATTTCTCAGGAGGCAGGTCAGGTCGTCTGGTATTCCCATCTCTTGAAGAATTTTCCATAGTTGGTGGTGATCCACACAGTCAAAGGCTTTGGCATAGTCAATAAAGCAGAAATAAATGTTTTTCTGGAACTCTTGCTTTTTGATGATCCAACAGATGTTGGCAATTTGATCTCTGGTTCCTCTGCCTTTTCTAAATCCAGCTTGAACATCTGGAAGTTCATCGTTCACGTACTGTTGAAGCCTGGCTTGGAGAATTTTGAGCATTACTTTGCTAGCATGTGAGATAAGTACAATTGTGCAGTAGTTTGAACATTCTTTGGCATTGCCTTTCTTTGGGATTGGAATGAAAACTGACCTTTTCCAGTCCTATGGCCAATGCTGAGTTTTCCAAATTTGCTGGCATGTTGAGTACAGCACTTTCACAGCATTATCTTTTAGGATTTGAAATAGCTCAACTGGAATTCCATCACCTCCACTAGCTTTGTTTGCAGTGATGCTTCCTAAGGCCCACTTGACTTCATATTCCAGGTTGTCCCCAGGACAATCACATAGGAAATACAACTAGTTTGCCACTGACTGGGTCCCAAGGTCTCAGTGGAGCCTCATATGGTGCAAACACACGCATCTACCCCCAGACCTCCAAGAAGGGCTGGCCCGGGCTGGTTTCTGGGCCCAGCTCCCACTCCAGGATCTGACCAGGGGTCTCTGCCATGGTCTCCCCAGCAAGCCCCCTCCAAGGGCCCATGAGCCCTGCACACCCATGACTTGGCAAACAAGGGTCCTGCCCCCACTACCAGAGAGCACCTATCAGTGGGGCTGGGTGCCCCTTCTTCTACCTGGCAGACCCTCAGTAAGAAGAAACCACTGCTGTCTCCACTGGGGCAGGGCCAGGATTCACATGCTCACCCAGGCTCCCGGCTCGGGCTGTGGTCGGGGGACGGCTGCGTTAGAACCCACCTTACCTTGCTGAAGCTCAGACAGTCTTTGTCCTGGTCTCTGTCCTTCATCTCGAAATCATAGAGCGCTTTGCCCTGGGGCGGGGCCGGGGGCAGTGGCCGCACGCTCTGGACGAAGCCGGCAGGCAGGAGGCCGTGGTACCAGAGCTCGTCGCCCCGGCGCTGCAGGACGACAGCGTCCCCTTCGCCGCACCTGAGTTCCCCAGGCTCTGTCCCCTCAAAGTTGAGCAGGGCTTTGCCAGCAGGTGGTGGGGGAGGGCCCTGGAAACAGAACATGTGTTACTCAGCAGCTGCCTGGCCAGTGCCTGACCTGTGGGGCCCCAAAGTCTCAGAGCCCAGGAGCGGGGATACCTCTTAGGAATACAGGGTACTCACAGCCCACCTGGTACACACAGCGCTTGGCACAATAGCCTAACTCGACTCGTTCCAAAAATATGGGCCACGCCCTGCTGGACAGGGTCTGCAGGGGGTCCCCAGACATGCCCCAGGCCTCCCTGAGGGCTGCCATGCGCTGACCTGGCAGGATGCTGAGGAGGAGCTGGGAGACCTTCATGCAGACTCTGAGAGAGATAGGGCCCCTACCCGGGCTCTGGCTCCAGAATGCTCTGCCCACTACTGCATGCTGACTGGTCATCCCCTGGGTGCCATCCCCCCTGCTGCATTCCTGGCCACCACCATCCCACAGGACAGTGACTCAGAACGTGTGTCTGGGGGTTTCAAGCTGAAAGGACAGACTTGCTGGGCTGTTTCACACCCCCTCACCCCACACATCACCACTGCAGGGCCTGGGGGCACAGGCTCCAGGCCCACCAGGGGGAAAGGCACCCCTAGGGCTGAGAGTACTAATGAGGGGTTCCGGCTGCCCTGCCATCCCCATCTCGCCTGCCATGGTCCCTGGCTTCCGGAGGTCATGGTGGCCTTATCTATAAGAGCCTGAGGCAGGTCCTTTTTAGGTGGGATGCCCCCATCCTCCTGTCAAAGGTCATCCAGTCCACTACCCTTCTGATCTGCTGTCTAGCCTCGAGCCAATCTCGGGCCCCCTGCTCTTGGGTAACATGGGTCCACTGAGCCCCACACCTCGCACCTGGGGCAACTGCCAACTAACCCCCGGTCTGGTTTGTGTAGGCCAGGGTGCCTGAGTTTCTCTCCTGCTTCTCTGCAGTGACCAGTTCCCATGGCTGCCAGCCTCTGAGTGAGGGAAAGACAGAGGCCAGATGCCTCCAGAGCAGAGACAGGAGTGGGCCTAGCAGATAGCTTGGGCTCCTGCCACAGCCTCAGGCGGAGGTCGGAGTGCTGGGCAGGGAGCAAGCACACAACCTTACCAGCTCCAGCCACACCTGCTGACGTGGCCACGCTGCTGTTTGGTCCTGTCAGTGGACCGGGAGGTGGCAAGAGGAGGCAGACTAGGGGAGCAGGACTGGGAGATGGAGAGACATCCACCTCACTAATCCCCTCCCGCCCCTCAGACTGCCAAGACCAGCATCTCCTATAGAACTGAGAGGAGGGGCCACCTTAAGTTTCGTGGTGGGGAGGGGGAGGTGCACTCCTGGGGGGTGAAGAATAGAAGTCAGATGGAGCTGGGGGCAGTTGCTGTGTGAACCCGAGCCTTTCCCCCCGGCAATGCTTGGAGCTGGTGGGTCTCGCACCCCCAGCCTCTCACCCTCTCATGCTTGATGAGGTGAACTAATGAGTCCATGAGGAGGTCCTGCCAGGTGGACGTGGGGCCAGGAAAAGACTCTGCAGATGTCACAGCGGTAGCCAGAGGACCCCTGAGACCAGCCCCGGGCCCAACCTCAGGAAGCCCAGGGGGTCTCTGCAGCCCGTCCCTCTAAGTACCCCTCGGAGTAACGGCTGAGTTGAACACTGCTACCAAGTGCCGTTCAACAGGCTCAAGACACCCGGGAAACAAGATGAAAGGCGAGAGGGACACACAACTGGGGTGCCTACACCGATTATTAACACCGCCACCCTGTGGGGCATCCGTGATAATGAAGACAGATGACGTCGGGCTCGCGGCTCAGGACTCGGACGTGGAGGAGCTGCGGGATGTCACGCAGGCACAGCAGCCCCAGCTCCGTCTTCACTGGGATCGACATATAGGTGAGCTCTGCGGACACACTGCTTGCACTCGGCTGCCCATAAGGCCCCCGAGAGACCTTCCCACAACCAGGTCTCACTGTCTGACCCCCGGAAAGACAGGGTGAAGAGTGTGGACGAAGAACTCATTCAGTCTTCAGACTCCAAGGACTCGCTGGTTCTCCCACCACGCCACTCCCCGGGGGCACATGTTACAGTGTGGGGGCCCCCAGAACAGGCACCACCTGCTTCTACATTCGAGGCTGCATCCCCGACCCTGGCCTGGTTCAGATCACTTACTCAAAATACCTACCAAATGGCTTGCCCTATGGGCCGCCAAGCCAATCCTAGGACAACAGTCGGCTTAAGGGCCTTGGGCTGGAAGGACTTCTCCCAGGATGGGAGGTGGAGAGTCCACACAGCTCTAAACCTTGTTACCACTGGCTGGGCCCAGACGACCGGAAATCCCCATGGTCATTCAAAGAGGAGCCAGGCCAAGCAAGGGCTAGGAGCTGGAGACACAGGGCCTGCCTCCTGGGAGAGACACATCCTGGTGAGTTCCCTGGACAGCGGGTGGGCCCCAGGGGGAGAGCGCCCAGCCTCAAATTAGTCAAATGTCTCAGGGTCTCAGAGGGCAGAAGTGACGGCCAACTGTCTCCCAAGTCCACCTGCTCCTCCTGTCAGGAAGAATATTTCAAGTTTCAACTGGTGCAAGCTCACCAGTTAAGAACTTCACCTCGCTGCTCGAGGGGAGCCCTGGCCACACACCAAGATTCCAGTCAATGAAGGCAAGTGAGAGGGACTTGAGCCAGTTCTGGGCTGAGCTGTGTTTTGCAATGACATTTAGGAGGAAATTCCATGTCTAGTCCCTCACCTCCCAACACTTAACCAGTACCTCCCTCCCTGGGGGCAGAGGAGGGGGTTGCAGCGTTTTCCACAAAGATGACACTCCAAGCAAAGGAGGGAAGGACCAGGTCCTCACTTTGGGGAGCAGGGCCTGGATGTCACATGAAAAAAAGGAAACTTTATCCTGATTGAGCTGCCGTGTTTTGAGATCTTCTCGTCAGCAGGTTAGCCTGTATCCTGCCTGGGTCTGAGGTGGGACTTACAATTTCTTTGCTCATAAGCAGTTTCAAGTCAAAGCGCTTAACATCGCCATGGAGGTCATCACACACACACTTTCCTTCCAACATGGACACTCAGATTTAGAATTACCTGAAAAGGCACATGTTACTAATGTATTTAACCAGAAAGTCCCTGTCTCCTAGTCCACAAATTTCATCTGTAACGAGGTTGTCACTATATCACACTCCAGCTGGGAGGTTCTCGGGTTTCACTTTTATTGTAGGTTAAAATTTAAGCTCCTTCTTCTCTTTTTCTTATTAAAAGCTTCCTTTGGATCCTGGCTGTTTCTTTCTCTCTTTTATTTGGATGGTTGTTTCCTTCTTCATGTTTGGACACTTGTTTCTCCAAGAACTTACGGGATACCATGATACACCAGGTCCTGAAGCAGGCTCTGTGCCTCTGGGGAGTGAAACATCCCTTACCCTGAAGGTCATGAAAGCTTGCAACTAAAGACAAGTGCACAACACGTCCCCAGGCAGGTGGAGTGAGCACAACCCCAGGTTTGCAGCACAAACACTGGGCTCCAGGCGTGGACTTTTCTTCCCCACGCACCCTGCAGAGGCAGGGGTGCTCTGTAATGTGCAGTTCCCAAGGAAAGCCCAAGCTCTTCTGACAAGTACGAAAAGGTGAGGTAGAAGGTCAAGGTGAGTGCAGCCAAGGTCAGAGACGAGAGTCTACTCACCCTGGGGGAGCGGGGCACCTGTTACACTGGGGAGCAGCCCCACCAGGCACGTGGGGAGCAGGCTCTGCACTCAGGCCTGGCTCACACACCAGGTCATCAAATCCACCCTCCCACATTCCCCAGGAACCTGAAGAGGATAGAACTGGTGGTACATAAGGAGCTTCTTATCTCTTAATGGAGAACCCTCTATGAATAAGACTCTCACGGACCGCTGACTGAGGCAAACAAGTGTTTCAGGAGCCTGGATGCGGTCCTAGAAAAGGCAAATGCTTTTAAGCACAGAAAACGGCCAATAAGGAGTCCAGCTCTCCAGCAGGAACACAGGCCAGAGGGTACAGTGAGGATACCGGCCGGCCTGGCACCTGCACACATTAGCTCTAAATTGCATCTGACAGAAGTGATACCAGAGAAGTAGAACCCTGTGTGACACCCCCTCCCTCCTGTGTCTCTGTGGGCACTGGCTCAGGGCCCCTTTGATTCTAGGGGACATTCTATCCTGACTCACAGTCACTGTCACCCCTTCACAGTGAGGACTGGCTCCTTCCTCCTGAGCACCAGGCTGCACCCCTTTCCACCCACCAGACACTCACATCAACCCTGTGAGGCTGGCCTTATGTCATTGCCACTTTGCAGACAGGGAGCTAAAGCATAGTGAAGTTCAGTAACGCGTCCGGGTCCCAGAGGTGGCAGAGTAGTAGACTGTCCTCTGGAGCCCAGCATATACCTGCCACTCACGCTGCTCCTGATAACATGACCACTTATCTAGCTGTAGACCCTGAGCCATGCATGCCAGGCAACATGATTACTGCTCACAGGAACCATGAGAAGTAGGAATCAGTCATTACTGCCACTTGACAAGTGAGAAAAACTAAGAAGCAAATCAGCTCCTTGATGTCGTGAGGCTGGTAAGAGGGGGCCAGCCCTCTTCTCTTGACCACCACCCAAACTGGAGAGGTGAGGGGCCCTGACAATTCTCTGTTTAGTGCAGAAGGAAAAGGGAAGGTGGATTGTTGACCATTAGGCTGGGAGGGTCCAGACTTGTGTTGCATTTATCCAGTTTGAAGAATTGTTCATTTTTCCACTCTCGGGGAAAACAAGCCAACAGCAGACTGACTCTGAGAAGCTCCTAGTTATATTCTGGACAATGGTTACCAGATGAGCATATGACCAAGCCCCTAGAGGGTCTGTTTCATGGTGTGTAGCCCAGTGCTCCCCTAGGAGATGAGGGGCTAGCTGCCTGCAACTCCCCAACAACCCCAGGTCTGTTGTGGCCTCAATCCAGGGATGCTCAGCCAGTCATATGTCCCCACATTCCACCCGGGATCCTGCGGGAAGGTCACTCACCAGAACCTGCTTTATAGGGAGGGGCTTTGTGCTGAGATCTCCAGCCACATATGAAATCTCCAGCCACGTATGAAAGGTGTCTGGGTATATGGGCGACAGGAAGAAAAGCAGAGGCTTCTCGTTGGCTCTGTCCTTTCTCAGGAATGAGAAGCAGATGGCTCCTTTCAGGCCCTTATTTTAGCCCTCACTAACACCACCTTATTTTAAATACTTTAAAAAAACATCATTGCTTCAATGCTATCAAAAAAGAGCTAGATCATAAACAAGGCTGAACGCCAAAGAATCAATGGTGCTGGAGAAGACTCCCAAAAGTCCCTTGGACTGCAAGGAGATCAAACCAGTCAATCCTAAAGGAAATCAGTCCTGAATATTCTTTAGAAGGACTGATGTTGAAGCTGAAGCTCCAATACTTTGGCCACCTGATGCGAAGAGCCTACTCATTGGAAAAGACCCTGATGCTGAGAAAGATTGAAGCCAGGAGGAGAAGGGGACAACAGAGGATGAGATGGTTGGATGGCATCACTGACTCAATGGACATGAGTTTGAGCAAACTCCAGGAGATGGTGAAGGAGAGGGAGGCCTAATGTGCTGCAGTCCATGAGGTTGCAAATAGTTGAACACAACTTAGCGACTAAACAACAACAGCAAGGGAAAAATAAGGTATTTATAAATATCCAGGTTAAAAAATAATCAGTTGCCTTAGGAATCCAGCTCCGAAGACCAGAGGAAGACCACTGTTAGAGCAGGTCCCAGGCTCTGGAGGGATCGGGGGTGACTGGGCATCGGCATGTTTAAGGGCCTGGCTGTGCAGGACGTGATGTGCCCTCTCAACTTGCCCACATCACACGACAGGTGACACACACACCGGCGAGCTCTGTGGAAACAAAGACCTTAGGCGATAATCTGATCAACACATTTCATCTTTTGATGTTATTTGGCAGAGTCACTACAAGATGCAAAGGGGGACTTCCTGGGGACAGCTTTGCTCCAAATGTGCTCCATGTGCCAGAGAACCGGCCAGCTGTGTGCCGTCATGCCCACGGGAAGTCCCTTCTCGCCTTCATGCTCTCATGTGACTTCAGAGTGGACGTAGGCAGACCCTAAGGTGTCTGCCCAGGGCCAGGGTCATACCTGGCTGGGGGTGGCTGCTCCACCCGGCCAGGCTCAGCCACACTCACCTCCCACGGCACAGGCCTCCACACAGCCCAGCCCCATGCCAATAGCAGAGGCGGGTGCGCAAAGGCCGCCCTTGTCTTCTGTCAGCTGCCACACCGAGGCCTGGCTTGACTGTTCATTCCCCCACCCCATCAGAACAGCTCAGAGGAACCCAGTGGTTCCTGATCATTTATTACCCATGGCAAGAAATGTTTCAATGCATTTGTGAGAACATGATTAACATACTGTGTAAATTTAAGAGCGTGGTATGCCTCTCCACCCACACAGGCAACTAGCGGCTGCCTGTGGACCCCAGAGTCTGTGAGACCTGCCCAGCAGAGACGCTGATGCCCCCACCTCCTGCCCGACAGATAAAGCTGGTCCTGCTCACCAGTCCTGCCCACCGTGGGCAGCCCGCCTACTCAGAGCAGCAGGGAAGTTAAGAAAGGTGTCCCGGCATGGCTGAAGGCACAAAGCCTTCTGAGCAGAGGGGAGCCTAGGGCCCCGTACGCGGGGGTGGGAAGGCTCTGTCTCATTCCCACACAGCCCTGAGAGCAGGCAGGGTCAGAGGCAGCGTGAAGCAACTTGGAGGGGCGGCCCTTGGTCAGAGCTGAGCTGTTGGTGAGAGGAAGGCAGCCCTGGCCAGAGGCTCGGCCTTCACAGCATCTGCCACAAGGCTGGCCTCGGTGCCCTAGGGTGTGAGCTCCTGTAAGATGGAGCCCGAGGACACAGCAGGCTCAGCGCACAGAGGCACAGAGGCCAGGGCGGGCAGGACTCAGGCAGGCTGAAGGGGCTACAGGACATAGCCCTCTGGGTAAAGAGCCTCCGCTGCTGCCCTTACAGTCAGCCTCAGCCACTACAGGGCCAGACCAAAGCGCCCTGAGGACCGGAGACATTGCACTGTCTTCTCACTGCGGCTGGAGAGAAGGTCACCGTCTTGGACCCACCACCGGCTCGCAGGCCCCCGAGGCTCAGTGTGGATGGGCTCAGCCCCAGTCCCGCAAAGGCTCAGATCACCACAAGGCCATAGGGAAAGCCGGGGAGCCGCAGCCCCTTCTGGAGTCTTAACAAAAGACTCTTCAGAACTGTTAGTAGTAGTCGGTCCTCTGCTGCATGTACACTGGCCACCTAAACATGGGCCGGACATATTTTAGGAACTGCTATTATGACAGATTTTATTTTCTTGGGCTCCAAAATCACTGCAGACAGTGACTGAAGTCATAAAATTAAATGATGGTTGTTCCTTGGAAGAAAAGCTATGACCAACCTAGACAGCATATTAAAAAGCAGAGACATTAGTTTGCCAACAAAGGTCCGTCTAGTCAAGGCTATGGTTTTTCCTGTGGTCATGTACGGATGTGAGAGTTGGACTATAAAGAAAGTTGAGTGCCAAAGAATTGATGCTTTTGAACTGTGGTGTTGGAAAAGACTCTTGAGAGTCCCTTGGACTGCAAGGAGATCCAACCAGTTCATCCTAAAGGAGATCAGTCCTGGGTGTTCATTGGAAGGACTGATGTTGAAGCTGAAACTCCAATACTTTGTCCACCTGATGCGAAGAGCTGAGTCATTTGAAAAGACCCTGATGCTGGGAAAGACTGAAGGCAGGAGGAGAAGGGGACAACAGAGGATGAGATGGTTGATGGTATCATCGACTCAATGGACAAGAGTTTGGGCAAATTCTAGGAGATACTGAAGGACAGGGAAGCCTGGTGTGCTGCAGTCCATGGGGTCACAAAGAGTCACACACAACTTAGCAACTGAACAACAACAATACATCAGAAACAAAGTGGACAGAAAACGCTCCTGCCCTGAGGGGCCACACGTTGTAGAAGCAGGGAGAGATGTACAAAATGAGCCATCCATACGTGCAGCATGCTGAAGGGAGAGCCCTGGACAAAGAACAAGGCAAGAGAGTCCAAGAGTCAGCGGCTGTAGGTTTCACAGTTTAAATCAAGTTGGTGGGAGAGGCCATGGAGGGACCTGAAGCCTGCAGCTTAGGTGGACACACTCCAGGCAGGAATAACAGGCAGGGGTCTGAGAAGGTCCTGCCTTTGAGAATTCATCTTTTCATAATCAAATTTGTTTCTTTATGAAGCAAGTGGGCTGCAGAGAGAAAAGAGGAGGAGGAGGCAGAACTGGGGGTGGTTGGTGTTTCAGTGACTTGATTCCAATGCTCAGGGCAGCAGAGCTCCAGGCCCACAGCATAGCCTTTCAGTTTTTCTTCTCTCACCTTCCTGTGCTCAAGAGAAAAGCTGAGGCATCCTTTTTAGATTTTGGTCCAAAGTCAACCACAGACAATGAAGATTACAAATCCCTGGCCTTTCTCCTGGGCTTGGACCACGAGCTAATCCTTGGCACCCCCTGTGCTTGGCACATGTTTCAGGGCTCCCATCACAAATGTGCCCAGGGTGCTAGTGACCAGTGGTGAGCAGCTCAGGGACCCTTCCAGAGGGCTCCCAGCCCTTCACACAGAGCCCGTGCATGGTGGGTGGGTCTCTCTCTCTCTCTCTCACACACACACACACACACCCCTCCTCTTGGGGCTGGCGATGGCGGCCTCTGTTTTGTGTCTCAGTGCAGACGTGAAGTACTACCTTGTTCCACCTGTCACCCACCTGCTTCCTGGAAGATGGAGCGTTCATTTATACAACAATACATGGAGATTACATACTTGAAAAATCTACAGTATAAAAGTCTTGATGCTTCTGAGATATGCCAAGATGAGAAAAAGAAAAAAGTAAGGAAAGAGATGGGGCAAGGAGGAACTTGCCACTTCTCTTTAGTTTTGCAATAACATTTGAAATCAAACCAAAATTGAGGAAAGGCAGCGTCTTCCTGCCCCCGGCAGTGCAGGCCGATCATACACACTCACTGTGACCGAAGCCGGGCATGGGATGCGTTCCTGCACTTTCCCTCAGGGAACCTCCCACAGCCGGAGAGGAGACAGACGGTTGGTACAGGCACATGCAGCTCATCACGCATATGCCTTGAAAACCTTTGAACTCTTGCTTCCTCTGGACGAAAAGAAACACTTCTTCAGGGCCAGGAACCTTATGGTGTCCCCTTCTCAGTGCCTGGTTCCATGACTGGTGGTCCAGGAACCCATTAGACCCAAAGCTGCAGGTTCCCCAGAGAGACTCCTGGACACTGGTTGCTTTCACATGACTTTCTTTTTCTGTTTGCTGAGCTCCACACGCCACACAAGCACCTGAAGATGGGTTATGGGATCCAACCACCAATATACAAAGGTCAGCTGTTTTTCTATACACAGTCAACAAGCAGAGTATTTAAGTTTTAAAATACTTTCTATCTTTGTTGCTACTACAGTGTGTTAGTTGCTCAGTCATGTCTGACTCTTTGCGACCCCATGGCCTGTAGCCCACCAGGCTCCTCTGTCCATGGGATTATCCAAGCAAGACTAGTGGAGTGGGTTGCCATTCCCTTCTCCAGGATTATAAATGGTACTAGGAATATATTTAACAAAAAATACGCATTTCCTTTATGGAGAATATTATGAAAGTTTATTGAAAGACCTTAGAGATCATCGAAATTAATGGAAAGAAATACTATGTTTTTGAGTAGGAGGATTTAGAAAAGCTATAATTTTCTCTTAAATTGATGCATGGTTCAAATGCGTTTCCAATGGAAATCCCAGCAGGATTCTGACAAATTGATTCAAAATTCATGTGGATCAGCAAAGTTCCTTTTCCTACTAGACATCAAGACTTTAAAGACAGTATAGCAATTATTAAAACATAATGGAATTAGGGATAGACAGGCGGAGGGGACTGAGTCAGCCCAGAAACAGCACCCCACAGAGAGACGTGATCCTGAGCATGGGTGCTCAGGCAGCAGGGGAAGGCCAGGCGTCTAATAAAGGGTGTTGACAAAATTGGAGCATCCACACAGGAAAAGATAGCCCTTTGCGTCACACCGTATGAAATTATTTCCAGCCAGATTACAGTCTTCAACATGAAAAGCAAAACTATGAAACTTTTAGAAGCTAATCTAAGGATCTAAGGTAGGAAAAGATTTTTTAAATCAGACACAAGACAGACACTGACCATAAAATGTGTTCAATTCAACAACACTTAAGAAAATGTCTCTTCATCACAGGACACTAAAAAGATAATCCATAAGCTGGGAGAAGATATTGAGTAGTAGTCCCCAGAACATATAAATGAATCAGTGGTTAGAGTGTCAGGGGCCATCCCTGACCTGCTCTCATCTCCAGGATCGGGCAAGACACTCCACCTGGCCCTCGGCTGCCTCACCTAGGAGGCAGGCATCACCCTACTAGCAACCACTTCACTGGGAAGGATTAGAGCCGTCAGAGTGTCCAAACCACTGAGAACGGTGGCAGTAACCAGAGATGAACACCGTCTGCTTGTTTTCAAGGAAAAGGCAGGAAATTCCAACAGGCATTGAATAAAAGACAGACATGAATGGTCCATGAGTACACTGGTCACTTGTCATCAGAGACCTGAAAATTAAGCACACATGATGCCATTCCAACCCACCAGGTTGGCAAACATTGAAAAGTCTGACGATACCAAGTGTTTGCAAGGGTATAAAAACTAGTGTCTGTCTACATGGTCGGTGAGAGGCCTGCATGCAGGCCCAAGAGCACAGCCCAGGGATCGCATGCAAGAACACGCTTCCTCATGGGCAGGGAATGCCCCTGGGCTAAGCGGGAATATTCTGACTCGTCCATCATGGACACTCTCCGGTGGGAATGCTGCATGCCTCACGTGAGGACATGGCGAGTCCTTGATGAGCAGGAGAAGGTCATGGAGAAACCACAGTGGTTCTGAGCACAGAACGTGTCCGATTGACCATCCAGACCCTGTGGACACATGCATCCATGTCCACATCCTTGTGTGGCTTCACCCAAAGGGAATGAAGGAAGGATGGCAGGGCCTCAGGTCCCGTGGGTCTGGTTGTGCGGAGACATCCCCACCTGTCCCGCTCTCACTGTCAACTGCACACATGAACCCCCTCTTGTGTACAATGCATCTCCAAACAAAAAAGCTGCTAGAAACAAAGCTTACAGACTTTCATCCTAACTTAAGCACTGCACATGCTTTTAACCGTCCAAGCTTTTCACCAGGAGTGGTTTGGAATGAAGGCCTAAGACGCTCCTGTTGGGATCAGGAGAGGTGTCCATGATAATTGCAGGCCCTACACATGGCTGCAGGCCTGGGGTTGCTGGAGGAATGGGGGTCTGCCTGGACACTGGGTCAGGGAGGGGGCGGTAATGGCTGTTTTTAAGTTAACTATTTTCATTAAAGTGCCACCATGTGAAGACTGAGCCACGAGTGGCCACAGGCTGAAGCCCAGGCTGCCAGGGGGTTGTTCCTGGGCAGCAGACTGGGAGGTCACAGAATAAAGAACCTTCCAGCTGAGAAGAGAAGAGAACTGAGAAGAGAACGGGCTGCCTGGAGGTGGTGAGCTCCTCACTATGGGGTCCAGGCAGACGGCAAACAGCCACCGTGGGGGCTGCAGTTAAAGAGGCTGAGCCACGGGGAGTGGGTACCAAGGAAGTAAGCAGGGCAGGGGTCCCTGATGTCCATCTCAGTCCAGAGATGCTATGACTTCTTGTCTTGCCCTGTGGAGACTGACCCATCCACTTGGGTGGTGCCAGCACTGCTCTGTACAGAAGGTCAGACTGAGCGCTGCTTCCGGGCCACGTAAGGACATGTGGCCTGCTGGGTGGCCCCCACACTGACCTCTGGGCCCACTAAGAGGCATCACACCCTTTGTCAACCTCCAGCAAAAACAAAACCACACATAAATTTTAAAAAGTTTCTTAACACAAGCCAAGGCCTGTCCCAGGACGGACTTTCCTTGCAGAGTTGAGTATCGTATGTTCCTGTATGAACCATCATGTCACTTAGAACTGGGGACACAGAGGACCTGGGGAGGCGACGTCTGTCCTGCTGCTTCCAGGAGAAGATACATCAGCACACGTACTCGAAAATGTGTGGAGTTCAAGCTCACTGGGCCTTGGGAAAGAAGATGTGGTGGGATTAGAAACGGATTCCGGTGTCTGCACATCTGTCCTGTCCTCAGCATCTCCTTTACCACCAGGAGGTGTCCACAGCTTCCAGCAGGGAGCTCAGAATAAAGGTCAGCTTTGCCCTCTCAAAGCACGACCGTTAAAGAACATAATTTATAAATATTAGTTCACAGACCATCAGCATGGTTTTCCTTCCAAGGTAAGTGGTGGCCACAACCTTCATCATTATTTTAAAATCTAAAAGATAAACTGAAACCACTTCACGCCCACAAGGAGGGCTATAACCATAAAGAGACCTCAGTGGCTGTTGGCACGAAGGTCAAGAAACAGAACCCTTGTAGTTTGCAAGCGGGAATGAAAAATGCTTTGGTAACTCTGAGGAACTGTCAGGCAGCTCCTCAAAAGATTCAACAGTTACCATGCTATCCAGCAATTCTGCTCCTAGATCAACGAGGACACTCGTCCACACACAATCCGGACAAGAACATTCATGGCAGGACTCACCACAGCTATCACGAAGTGACGGCAGCCCAAGTGTCCACGGGCTGACAGGCATCAGCGAGAACCAGTGAGCCTCTCCATGTGACGTGTTACTACTCAGCCGTACAAAGAATGGGGTGCTGACACGTGTGACGGGCATGACAAAACTCTGAAAATGTGATGCTAAGGGAAAGAAGTCAAACACAGAAGGCCATATACTAATCCCATTTATATGGAGTGGTGAGAATAGGCTAATCCATAGAGACGGGAAGCAGCTGAGTGGCCCCAGGGCTGGGGGACAGGCGGGGACCGGAGGAGAGGGAGGGACTGCTACAGGGTGTGGGGTTCCTTTCTGGGGTGACGAAAATGCTCTGGGATCAGTGCGCTGGTCGCACGACTTTGTGACTGTACTAAAAACCACTTAAAAAGATAAAAATGGAAACTTAGAAACTGAAAGGTGAGCCCTCTGAGCCCTTTGGGGACATACACTGACAACAAGCATGGACATCTGCAAGCCAGGCTGGCCGGCAGTCTAGAACAGCGTCCGGACAGTCCCGCCACTGCAGGAAGGCGCATGCAGGCAGCCTTGCCATCCAGGTTGGGTCACGCTGGCACTGCTCTGTTGGGGGCTTATTTCGTGCCCCTCCCACCTCCATTTATATTCCTCCTGGGGGTGGGGGCACCGCAGACGACTAGCAGATAACCACCATGGTTGTTCCTTTAAATCTCACGGAACACTTTTTGGGATGGTGTGTGCTCCGTGAGCCCATGTGTGTGCCCGTGTATCCCCATTCATGGAGCACACACAGAGCCTGGGGTTGGAGTCTCCCAGCCTCTTCTTCAGGGCATCCTCTCTGGTATGACTGGCCTGATGGGGACCTGCCCCCATGTCAGCCTGGACTGAATGCCTGATGACCTCCAGACCAGGACCTGCTGAGCCAGAGGGTCCGGATGCCCCTCAGAAGTACAGGCCCCCTTCGTCCCACGCCTCGTCCACAGGGGCCAAGCCCCCTCTGGGGAGCGCAGCTGGGAGCCCAGCACATGGGCAGAGTAGAAGCAGCAGAGTGACTGGGAGCCCCCATCTTTGCTGACGTTTCGATGAGACTGCCTGGGGTCGGACAGACACAGACAGTAGAAGAGCCCCCTGTGCAGCCCTGACAGCCAGGCAGCACATCCCACACTGGGCTTTCCTATGAGTCTGTCTACTCGTTAAATCCCCATTGAGCCAGGGAAGCGCCACCTCTTGGCCTCATCTGAACATTACAAGGCCTGAGTGTGGAACTTTTAACTGATGGCAATAAAGCTGTCAGCCCAGAGCTCAACGTGGTGAGCACACAGACCGTGCAAGCCTGACTGCCCAGGTGGAGAGGGTCCTCATTTGAATTCTTCTCTGCTGAAAACAGAGGATTGAGCTGACAGTCCATAGCTTAATGAACTGGAGATCACGTCCCCAGGCACTCTTTGTGCTCAGTTACTGCACCTTTTAAGTGTGATTTCTGCACTGGACTGTTCTTTCACATCTGACCGGAGGCCACTGCAGATTCACTCGTTCAGCAAACCAGCCTTGCTGTAGCTCTCAAGAGCCAGCACACACATTGCTGTGCAGGCCCCACCGTGAAATTACTCAGAGCCTTATTTAGAAATGCAAGCTTCCTCAAGACTCATGGTGTTCCTGGCTGACTTCAGCTCAACTCTTCGCTCCGTGCCCTGGGCTCCTGCCAGCCTTCCTGCCAGGCTGTCCTGGGAGGCAGTTCTCAGGCATGGCTCGGCCTCCTCTTGGCCTGGCCGCCCTCATGCACAGTGGCTTTACTTGCTTTGGGGTTCCAGGCTGTTAGAAGCTGTGCCAGGTATCCTGTCTGTCTGTCCCTGACTCTAATCAGTCCCTTCCTTCTTTCCCGCCCATCCTCTTGCCTTGCTGTGCCTTCCAGTTGTCAAGGTGACTTTTTAAGAGCCATCCACTCCTTGAAACGCGGTATTTGCCTTGGCTCTGAATGACGACTTTCCGAGCTCAGACTTGCAGGAAGTGACCCCAGCTTCCACTCCATATTGGCCTCAAGTCCCAGCTATGCCGGGCTGTGGAGGTGGTGGGAGCTCACCGGAATCTGGAGAGGATTTCGGTTTTTTCATGGCCAGCCTCTGACGTCAGATGTAGACAAGCTCCTCCTTTCACATCTCCCATGTTCGTCCTAGCAGTTAGAGGGAGACCCTCACCCCCTCCGCTCTGGAAACCTGCCTTTCCTCAAGCTGCCCGCAGGGACCAATCTGACACTGCTGTCATTCATTCATGTTTACCAGGTCTCTGCACCCACAAGACAGCTATATTCAGACAGGGCTCCTAATCTGGCAAAATTTCATCCTCTGTGGGTGTGTCTCATCTCTTGTAATCCATCAAGCCACTGAAGAGTGTTTGTCAAAATTTTATTTTAATAAAAACGCCACTGACACACTTTCCTTCCTTTGTTAAATGGAAACAAAGCACAATCTAATTTTTAAAATACTACAAGCAGATAATCAGGAATCAACAACTCTGTGCCCTGACTCCACTCATTTCCACTTCAAATGCTTCCAGTCCGCGGCGGCTTTGGTAGTGAAGGATGTTCAGAGGCAGAGGCAATCTGCATGCCACACTTGCTCCACCAATTTTCTAAATTAAGTGGCAAGAGAGTGAAGGAGCGGTGTTTTGATGAGAACAGCCTAATTAAAAGTGACTCGGGGGGTGTGAGGCTTGCTCCTTTGCTGCCTGCATCATCTCAGAGGTGGCACAGAGCAGCAGTCCTTGACAGACCTGCTCCCGGCCTTCCCTCGTTTCTGTGACTTTTGACTAATGCTCATCAGCAGTGACACGGCTGTCCTCTCTGAAGCCGGTTGGTACCCACAGCCGTGTTCTGAGCACCTGTGAACAACCTCTGATGATGCCTTACATACGTCTGTCTGGTCCTGGTTAAAACCTTGCAAGATGCAACATTATCCTTGGTTCACAGGTTTGTGGCTCAGAAAGCTTATGGAAGTTGTACAGGGTCCCACAGATGATGGAGCAGTATAGGGGTCCGAGTTTGGTCTGGCCACAGTCCACGCCCATTTGGCACACAAGCCCGGGCACTGTGATTTTCTCCAGACGTGGTCTGTCTGCACGTAGGAGGCGGCTTACCACCGGAAGCACCTGCCTTCACATGGACACTTCATGGGGATTTCACACAGAAAACAGTTCTGAGTCCTGTGTGATGAAGAGTGAAATTTTGACATGGGTCCTGGTGACCTCAAAGCCGAGGGCTGGGAGGTTCAGCTCATGCTGGCGAGAGCCTTGGTGGCCCCAGAGGACAAGCGTGGATCCCACAGGAGAGGGGCCTCCTCTTGACCATGGAAACTGACCTTGGATTAGGAAACCCAGGGGGATCCGAGATAGCTGAGTTCTTCCTGTTCTTTGCAGGGAAGAGCCCCCGGCTCCTCATGCTCACCTGGCCCTGAGCTGCCTCGGGGGGCTAAGGAAAGAGCCAGAGCCTGGGCCCTCCCTGCTCTCCAGCGGAGGGGCCATAGGTGGTCACACAGGGATGGGAAGCACCTCGCCTCTTGACCCCCCCATGCCTCCCAGAGACAGCCACGTGGGCAGGCCCAGCAGGACCAATGCCATTAGGACATCAGCCACCCTAACCCCAGATGCACCCGGGGGTCCCGGCCACATCCTTCCCATCCTCACCAGATGCCACACAAGGCTGCCCTCAATGTCTTCATGAAGCCAGGACCAAGACAAAGGGTTAGGAGGGCTTTGCGGAGTGGAGAACTTCTAGACTTGGAAAGACAAGCAGGGGCTCTTGCGGGCAGTGAAACTTCTCTGTATGACATGCTAACAGCAGGCATAGGTCCTTGTCATCATCATTCGGTCACTAAGTCATGTCCAACTCTTTGCAACTCCATGAACTGTAGTCCATCAGGCTCCTCTGTCCATGGGATTTCCCAGGCAAGAATACTGGAGTGGGTTGCTATTTCCTCCTCCAATAGGTCCTTACACATTTGTCAAAACCTGCAGATGATGCAACCCCAAGCATGCCCATCACTGCCCACGTGGCCTGTGGACTCTGGGTGATGATAACATAGGCTCGTCACCTGCAAGAGATGTACCATTGGGGGTTGGGGGTGGTGGGGGCTGTGCAGGTGGGGGCCGGGCATATGGGAACTCTGTACCTTCCTCTCCGTTTTGCCGTTAACCTAAAACTGCTCAAAAAGTAAAGTCTTTTTTTTTTTTTTTTAAAGTAACAGAACCCCTACATGTGTGACAAGCTCTCTTCATGTCATGGACTGTATAAAGGCCACCTGAGCAGCCATCGGCACAGGGACACACATGCCCACTGGCTCACCTGTGCTGGGCAGGGAGCCAGTGTCTAGAGGAGGGACCCCAACACATTGAGCCCCCAGCCAGCTTGAGGGGCCACCAGCCACCAAGCAGCCATTTCCCAGCATCAGCTGGGTGGAGTAAGCCTCACCCTCCTCCGTCTGTCATCCTTCCCACGTCAGAGGCCCCACAGCACCAAGAGCAGACCGGCTGCTGGGCAGGAGCCCACACAACCCCCAGGTCAACCTCCTGCTGGCCCTCAGGGCAGAACTCACCTTCACCCACTTTGCCCCTCTTTCCTTCAAAAGCTCCAAATCCCTAAATACCAGAAATTTTGCAATTTGGATGAAAAAATCCTGATATACCTGCGTGAAACCTAATCTCAGACCTAAAAACCACCTAACACATCTCGAAGGCTCCCTGTTTCCTCCCAATGACGAGGGCATAGGTGGACAGGTGTTACTGTCCCACAAGAGCCAGGCAGGGACAAAGGGCATTGGGGCTGGATGGGCGACACTGGACAGGAGGCCAAGGTTGGGGCTGGACCCAGGAGGCTTTACACTTGCCACCTCGTCAAGAGGACAGTGCAGTGCTTGACACATGGTGGGGCTCACCTTCAACAGGAGGCCCCAGAGAGCAAGGTGAAAAATACAGCCGCTTGCCAACAGCACAGACCAGCAGAAGTTGCAGCCTGTCGTCTTTCTGCCGAGGCCACACTGTGTTCCCACCATCCAGCCCAGCAGCCGTTTTCCGTGCATGGCTGGCCTTACCCTGCTGGACACAGCAGGGGTGAGCACTGGGTATGGGGGGCCTATGGCCGAGGGTTCCGGGAGCCTTCCAGCCATGGGGCGGCTCTGGGAACATCCTGCCTATGCAGGTCTGTGATGGCCCATCGAGTACACTTACTGCCATCCAGCTCCCTACTCAGTGACAAAAGTTGAGGCCAGTAACTCTTTGCAACCCCATGGACTGTAGCCTGCCAGGCTCCTCTGTTCATGGGATTTCCTAGGCAAGAATACTGGAGTGGGTTGTCATTCCCTTCTCCAGGGGATCTTCCCAACCCAGGGACTGAACCCGTGTCTCCTGCATTGCAGCCAGATTCTTTACCAGCTGAGCCACCAGGGAAGCCACTATAGTTAAAGCCCACATTAAATAAAACCAGAGTGTGAAGGAATTTACAGAGTAAGAAACAATCTGGTGGAGAGGAGTCCCTTTAAGAAGAGTCAGTAGGGACTTCCCTGGTGGTCCAGAGACTAAGACTCTGTGCCTCCAATGCAAGGAGCTCGGATTCGATCCCCAGTCAGGGAACTAGATGCCACATGTCGCAACTAAGAGTTGACATGCCACAGCTAAAGATTCCGAGTGCTGCAATGAAGACTGAAGATCCCATCCCATGTGCCACCATTAAGACCCAGGACACCCAAATAAAAGAAAAAAAAAAAAGATTCATGAAATGATTCATGAAGGAGCAGGTTTGTCTTAGCATCTAAAGAAACTGACAAATGTATACACAACCATAAGGATGATGCAGAGTGACAGACGCGTGCAAATTAGGATACAGACACTCTTCCCCAGGGCTGGGGTGATGAGAGTGAAAAAGTTAACTGTTCTGTTCAGGCAGTGGCAGTCTGCATGCCAGCAGCGAGGAAAGGCTGAGGTTCAGGCCACCGGGTGGCCCACTGACTCTGGGCACCACGTCCCTGCCCTCCTGGCTACACCCAAGCATCGTTATTGAAATCCTGAGCCTCTAGAAGATAACTGAGGATTTATCAATTTAATCATTTCAGGAAAAGCACATTCTTCTAAACTGTATTCTAAGCCCTGCTTTCTTAAACAGGCTGCAGGACACACACGGCCCCTCCTCATGGTACCCTGGCTACTTGCCCAGGTTGCCGCTGCCTCCGCCCACCTTCAGGTACCCGCTCAGGCCTGCCACCTTCTGCCTCGGGGCCCCACCCATGGGCCCAGGTGCTCAGAGGGTCTTCTCTGCTGCCTCTTCCCTCTCCCCTGCTTCAGGGAGGAAGGTCCTGGGGCTCCATCCTCTCTGTACCCCCAAAACCCTCCAAACCTCCTCTCACTGCTCCTCCTCAGGCCTCTTTGCTTCCCAAGCCCAGCACCTGCTCTTGCCCACTAGCACCTGGAAGGCCAACCCCTCTCCTCGGCTCCTGCTGCCACGGTGGGAGGGTTACCCACCCTCGGTGTCTGAGGTTGACCGCCAGAAATGGGCTTAAAGCAAACACCGCTACCCAGGGAGAATGTCCCTTCTGTGAGCCAGGAGACTAGATCCCCCTGAACACTAAGCTCCAGAGTATTCCCTTCTCACCCTCTTGTGCTCACAAAGCTTGAGAGGCAGGTCCACGTTGGCCGAGTTGTGTGGCCTCGGGCTAAGTAAGGAGCCCCTCTGGGCTTCAGTCTCTTCAATGCATCACACCCACAGAGGGCACAGAGCAGCTGGCACACAGCAAGCACCCAAATGTGAGGACCAGGGATGCCCCAGCTGTGGCTGCACTCCCGGTGACACCATGACCTCCTGCAGTGACCACAAACACAGAGCTCCATCCTCGAGATGTCAGGGTGAGGTCTGGCCCTGCCCAAGGAGGATGGGTCCTGATATCGGGCCAGGGTCGAGGATGCTGGTGCAGACGAGGGTCCCACCCATTTCCAGGTCCCTCCTGGCTCCTCAGTGGAGGTGATAAACACAAGACACACGACCCCTTTCCAGTGGGCTTGAGCCAGGCCCCCGTCTTCCATCCCTTCTCAACCTTCTAGACAGTCCACCTGTCAGTCTCTCCTGCTTCCACCTTAGTGCATTTGGAAACAAAACCCGAGAGCTGTTGGAGGTTCCTCGACAAGATAAAAACAGAATTACCACAGGACGCAGCAATTCATGCCCCAGAATACACCCCAAAGAACTGAAAGCAGGTGTTGAAGCAAATGCCCACGCAGCAAGCTCCATGCAGCACCGCTCACCACAGCCCAGAGGCGGAGGCAGCTCGAATGTCCACAGGTGATGGACACACAGAATGCGTGTAAGCACACGGTGTATCAGCCTTGAAAAAGAAGGAAATCCGGGCACTTCTCTGGTGGTCCAGTGGCTAAGATGCCACACTCCCATAGCAGAGGGCCCGGATTTGATCCCTGGTCAGAGAACTGGACCTGACGTGCTGCAGCTACGAGTTCACATGCCATGACTAAACGCTGGCATGCTGCAGCAGGAAAGGTCCCACCCGCCGCTCTGGAGATTGAAGCCTTGCATGCAGTAGCCAAGACCCGACACAGGCAAATAAATAAATATTATTTTAAAAGAAGAAGAAGGGAACCTTGCCACAGGCTACAACACAGATGAAAGTTATAAACATCATGCTGAGAGAGAGAAGCCAGACGCTAAAGGACATGTCCTGTATCATTCCCTAACCCCAGAGAAGCGAATTCAGAGTCAGAGAGCAAATGCTGGGGGCGGGGGTGGGACAGAGAGTGACAGCTTCGGGAGTGCAGGCTCCCTCTGGGGTGATGGAAGGCCCTGGAGCCAGGCAGGGGTGACAAATGTACATCTGAAAATGGTTCCGACAGGGCATTCATGTGGTAAAAGACAGGGAAAGATCATAAAAGGCCAAGAACTGAACTTGTTAGAATTCTAGCCAGAGGGAAGGGAGGATTGAGACCTGAGCGCCGGTGCACTCCTTCCCTCAGGCCTCATACATTTTGTTTACTAAAATCTGTGATTCTTTGTAAGATTCTGAGTTTTCAAATAAGCAAGGTGCCAGTTCTGAGTAGCTGACATATCTTTCAACCAAGGAGCACACCGCAGTCTTGCCCTGGCTGAGGTCAAGCTGCGGGACTGGCCACATGGTGCCCAGGTCAGCTCCACGGCAGTGCCGAGCTCTTCCAGCCTGGATGCACCACCATGAACAAGCATGGTTGAGGTTTACAGAAACATCAGCTCCGAGGTCTGTGTGACTCTATCCATAGCTAGGGGCTCTGTGTTGGCCCGCACCATGGCTACATCCTCCGTCCGGTGCTGACAACAGAGCAGAGCGTAAGCAAAGAAAGCCTTGAGAGGGGGTTCTTCTGTTTCCTGTTCCTCTGATTATTAGAATATAATAACTGGGCAGAATATGAGGAAGTGACATTGGAGCACAGGTACAGAACGGGACAGGTGCACAGAAAGACAAAGGATCTGTCTCAGTGTGTGACCTGCTCATCATGCGAAGTCAGGGCTGCTCCCAAAGTGAAGCCAGAAAAGACAAACTTGAGCTCCCCTCGGCTCCACCAGTCAGAGGGAGCTTCCAGAGATTCCCCTCTGACTGGTCCCAAGTCACCCTCAACCATCCATGACCCCAGGAAGAGCCAAACCAAAGGGAAAACACCCCAGTTTCAAGTGCTGCCGCACAGAAGAGGGGGCTCTGGGCAGAGAATTGGCATTGGTCTTGACCCCTAACCCCAGCCCCTGACACCCGACCCCACTGGGTGCCCCTGAAGATGCTACAGTAACAGGTCTCAGATGGCACGTGTGATGCTGGATTTGGGGATGAAGGCAGTTTGCCAAAGGAAAGTTCAGTCTGTGAAAAGGTTCCTTTGTACATTCGCTTTCCCAACAGGCATATCTGAGGAATGGGAGCTAAACACCAGTGTCACTGGTGAGCAGGACGCCAGGCGTGGATACTTATCTGTCTCAAGTCACGGTAAGAGAGAAATAAAGACCTCATGCTGGTTATACACAGTTGAGAAAGACACAGCCTCCCGTTTACAAGTCACAAGCACACCGCAGAGACCTGTGTGCCCAGATTACAGTGTCTGGAGCCAAGCGCAGACCCCGGGGTCTGAAGCACACGCGGGACCACGTGGCTTTACTGCAGCCGCCAGAGCTCTTGTCCGCCCTCCTCCGCTGGCGTTTTCTGCCTGGGGACCAGACCCCTCTTCACTCATCCCCTCACTTCCTGTGGATCTCGGTGCAAAGCATCCACTCTGCATCCATCCGCTCCAGCTCAGTCCAGGCCCAGCCCTTCTCCTTCAGGATCCCCTTGGCCTCCACTTGGGTGCCAGGCCACCCTCTAAGCCCTCACGCCTGCTGAGCCAGGAAAACACGTGACCACTTAGCTGTCTGCAGCCTTTAGACAAGTTCAGGTCTCGAGCAGACCGGCTGGCAGCTCACGAGGATGGAGGCAGTAGCTGTCAGTCACTGAGAACGCGGGGAGCCGGGCACCCCACGCACAGGGCTAGCAGGCTGCCAGCATCCTCGAGGGGATGGGGGCACAGCCAGAGCTCTTGTTCTGATTTCCCAGGAAGGTGGGGGGCAGTGGGCACCAGGTTGAGCCGGGGGCTGGTCCTGCTGGTGTCCACTCCCTGCAGGCGGAGGGAAGGAGGGGCCGGATGGAGGAGAAGGAGCTCCTGAGGCACACGGACCTCCCACCCTGAGCTGTCCACATGGAGACCAGACGCTGGCACCAGGGCCTCATCCAAGTCCTTCCCTAAGGAGGCCTCAGGGTGGCCAGCCCCCTGCTGGAGACACTGGCCCTCATGCCCACCACCAAGTTCGTCTCTGTCCTCCGCCCCGGGTGAGCTTCCCTGCCTCCCTGCCTGCTCAGCGGCTGCACTGTGGGCCACGGTGCTCTGACTCCAAACTATTTGGGGGTGGGGTGGGACCCTGCTGGCTCTGAGTCCTCCCCTCCTGGAGCTGCTCTGCACGGCCTGCTCGTCACCCAGCAGTTCTGAATCTTCTTTGCAGGCTTTTAATTGAATGTTCAGCCTGGTTGTACATGCTGGGCTTTGTAAGCATTTTAATCAATAAATAAATGAGCCCGTACCACGATCACATCCTCCATCCGGTGCTGACAACAGAGCAAAGAGCCTTGCAGGGGGTTCTTCTGTACTTCATGACCCTCTGATTGTGAGAATATTCCAGGCAGAACTGGTATAAGAATTGCCAAGTGCAGGGGCCCTAAAGTCAGGGTTTCCGTGTCCCCGAACACAAGGAAGCTCCCAGCCCAGCACCGGGTGTCCCCCACCCTGGTCTTGCCTAAGGAACAGTGGGGACAGTGGCTCTCCAACCTGGAGCATGCCTGAGGGTCAGCTCAGGAGGCCAGGTGCTGGTGAGGGCAGGCTTGGGGTTCTTCCCCAGGGGCTAGTCAGCTCTGGTCACCAGGTGGCAGAGTTTCACCTCTTCGCCCCCTTCCCCTCTGTTGTGGGCTTCCTTTCAACTGTTTTACAAAGGAGTCTCCAAGAAGGCAGGCAGAAGGCAGTCTTTCCTATGATTTACAGCACTTGAAATAACAATACTAACATGAAATCAGGAGTGACTCCTCCTGGGGACTTGGCATGTTGGAGCCACGCTGTGACCCCCCAAGACTCCACCCCCAATGCCCCCACTGTGGACGTGTGTCTGGGCAGCTTAAAGTCCCAGCTGTCTCTCCTGCCTGGAACAGAGCTCCTTGAGGGCAGAAACTGACTTGTCCCTCTCAGCTGTTCACTCGGGGCCCAGCGCTCGGCATGCAGTGGGCACCAGGGAGCAGGTAATGTGGACATGGCGAGCGGTCAGACCTTGGGTGGCTCCAGGCCTCATGTGTCCTCACTTCAGCCAAAGTGTTGTAACATTTGAGGCAACAGCTCCTCCCCTCGCCCACCACTAAATCCTCCTCATCGCCTGTGAGGCCCCTCTTCTGGGCACCCCACTGTGGGCTCCATACTGGGGTTTGGCTGAGGCCTAGTTCAGCCAGTGCCTCCACCAGGTGGGCCTCCCCACAGGACTAGGGAGGTGCTCAGATGTTTGCTGATCAGACAAAAGAATGCAAAGGTGTGTGCTAACCAAACTCCTCCTACAGAGCACCCATCTACCTGCAGGGATGCACTGCTGAGGCTCCAAGGAGCTGCACCTACATCCTTGACTTGATGGGAGAAAGGATTCTGGCTGGAGTGACCTGTTTCCTGGGTGGGGAGGGGCACACAACAACCGCAGACCACAAACAACCCCCGCCCCACAAACAGCAAGACAAGAAGGCTGCGGCTAGGCCGGACCGCAAGCATGGGACACCCAGCTCCACCAACACAGAGCAGCAAAGCTGTGTTGTGTCAAGGAACAGGACTCTGGACTGAAAAGAAACCCCCACATCCTACCCAGACCTGGGCAGGGAGGGCTCTGTCCCCAGGGATGCTGTAGAGGGATTTCAGGATGGCAGTGGCAAAGCAGGGACGCTAAGACTGGACGCTTCCTCTTTGGTGAAACCCAATCCCGCTCTGACAGGACACAGCCCAGGATGACGGAGCCTGGGAAACTGGGCTGATTGGAGGAAAGGGCTCCCGGGTTGGCACGGGCTCCCTGCCTTCCATCCTCTACTGGTCAGGGGACCATGTGTGCAGATGGGTTGTGGGTGAGGAGATCAAGCCCTCGGGTTTCTGTTCTTGCCCTGAGCTGGTGATGCTATGAGTGCTCAGACCAGGAGAAGCAGGGCCGGGGCCCGTGTGCTCAGCTGTGGTGGCCTCTGATTCCATGTGGGGGGACATGGTCCAGACCTACAGGTTGTGATGCACGCTGGCAGGAAAGAGCAGACTCCAGTCAGCTGTGAGGATCTGCAGGTCTCTGCTGCAGTGTTGGGTGTTTCTAAAAGGAGGGTTTTCCTCACCAATCCCACCAGATCAACCCAGAGGCCGCACAAACCACGGGCATGGCAGGTTTGGCGCCATTTCTGGGAGTTCTGCCCCCAGCCTTCTCCCCACCTGCCCTCCCGGGTCACTGTGATGTGGACCCAACCCTGAGCACTCTGTGGTCCCAGCCCAGCCAGGCAGGTGGGCGCCCTGTCGTGCCCTCACCCAAACAGGTCCTGCCAGACAGCACACGCGGCTAGAAAAGTGACAGAAGGGAAGAGAAAAAAGTCCAAAATAGAAGTGAGGAAAAATACAACTAGAAGCAATGAGATAAAATATTATTTAACACAGAGAAGAATGGGACCAAGCCCAGGTGTCTAACAGGAGACTTGCTCCACAAGGTACAGAAATATCGGCAATGATCTGTTTCACAGTCATTAAATATCCTGCCTTTAAAACATTCTAAAAAAGTGAAAATATTCTAAACAAAGGATGAAGCGGAGAGCCCAGCACACAAATGTGACTGATCATGTTTGGAAACAAACATGTGTGCAGAACAACAAAGGCTCCATGAGGTTCACTCTACATTAGGGGAAGGGCAAGTTCTATTTCCTTCTTTAAACAGTACTTTTATAGATTTACACATCCTACATTTTCCGTAGTGAGCATAAATAATGCTTCTAATTAGATGCACACATTTAAAAATACATATTACTTTCAGACTGAAAAGACATCAAATACGGCTCAGCTTTTGGTGGTTCCTCTGCGGGACTGAGACACGAGAGTCACTGGAAATGGGCGCCACTGCTGAGCTGGGTGCTGGCTCTGGAGCCGCAGATGCCCTGAAGAGGCAGCTACAGGGAGTGGGGGGCTCACCTCCCCACCACGCAGGGCTGCCTAGGCTTAGCAGCGCATCCTCCATAAGCATCACGGGATGAGAGGCCCCCAGGCCTCCCAGACCTGAGCCCCCACCCCCAACTCCCACAGCGGAGAAGCCCTCCCGTCCCGAGTGAACACGCCCCACCTGCCTTCAGGCACATGGGCCTCATCCAACCAAAGCCGGAGGAGGCAGCTGCACATAGAACACTGAAACTCAAAACAGCCTCCCTACCCCTCGAGCATAATGCAAACCCAGAAATTTCTCAGCTTCTTTTCTCTCCTGACAGCCTTCTGTTGCTGCTTTCCTGGCAATTCTCCACATCATCTTGACAGCATCTTCAAAGGCTCATGTTCAATGGAGCACCCCCCAATCCCAGATTCAGGAGAACAAGAGGCTTAAACCAGGCTCCATCTGACCATCAGGAACGGTCCTGGCCACCTCCCAGGTCAGGGAGCCATGGGCTTCACAGGCACTAGATGAGCCCAGGAGACAATGTCAGGTCATCATCTACTGTGCACCCAACACTATGCACCCAGCACTCTGCACCCAACACTATAGCCAGCACTCTGCACCTAGCACTGTGTACCTAGTACTCTACACCCAGTACTCTGCCAGCCACCCTGGGGAAATGGGAAATGGCAACAAGATAAGTAGCCACATGCACGGCCCCCTATCACAGCAAGTTCACCATCTGGCCAAAGAGGCAGAAAACATACACAGAAAGAATGAAGGTAATATTTAAGCCCTAGACCAGGTGAGCTATTAGAAGCTCAAGACTGAGCATTGAGTATCAGGACCTGAAGCCAGGGAGGGTATGTGAGCAGAGAAGTGGGCGTGGCTGGGCTCCCAGGGTCAGGGAAGCTATCAGGGACAAGGAGCTAGGGGCTAGGCAGCTACAAGGAGGAGTCAGGGCTGAACTGATATGGAAAGTGACGAGTTATGGGGGGTGTTCATAAAGGAGACACTGAGAAAAGAGGTTGTGTTGGAGGGTAAGGTGGGAAGACCTAGGCCTTGGGGCTCCCAGCAAGGACCTGGGCTGTGCATGTGTGCACGTGTGTGCAGGGGTGTGCGCATGTGTACACATGCTCATGTGTGTGCCTGGGGGAACTCTGAGTGTTGCAGGTCTGGATACCCAGCCTGCATATACAGTCTGGATACACAGTTCTTTTCCCATCAGTTAACTAATAAATGTTGATTGAGTGGCTGGTATGATGCATCGGTTTTGCTCTGCATCCTTATGTGTCTTTGCTGCTGAGGGAAAAACAACAAGAGGAGCTCCGACAATTTATAGATGAAGAAGGACCCAGCGGCCACGGCATCTGCATCCATGGATCTCAGAGCCAGATTCTGTACTTTAACAAGCCCCCAGTGAACAGTGAGCACCTCAAGGTGGGAAGCCAGACCCAGGTTGAAAAGCCTAGGATCCAGCCCTTGGCTGGTCTGGAGGGCAGCTCAGTGGTCACCCAGCTCGACCCACCATGTGCCAGACAAGCAAACCAGGGTCTGAGAGTGCTAACTGGTTTCCCAGGGTTCCCCCTTTTAAGATTTCACTGTCACACAGTTTGGGGCTAAAAACCCCAAGCCATCATTTCCTGACTGCAGGTTCCCCCCTACCCCTCCCCCAGCACATGCTCTCAGAGTCAAGAACCTGCCACTTCTCATCATGCGTGTTGTCACATGAGGCCACGGGATGGAAATCTGCATAGCTTCCGGTATGTTTCAAAACCAAACACAGAGACACCTGCATGCTGGGCACCTCCCAGGGCTGCCCCATGGTCATCGTGGTTACTGAACTCTGCACCCATTTCCACCACAGCCAAGGTTCAGCTGAGACACACCATCTAGATGGCGAATGTGTATACAAACAACCACACTCTATGGAACGATACACCCAGATCTCAGTCCAGTAACTCCCTGAAACGGTGGTTTTTAAGGTTCTTTTGTGTAGAAGCAAAAGATCTGAGATCTGCTCTAGTTGAGAGTAAATAAAAAGCCTGGGCGGTGACCGTGCGTCATCACCAGGCGGCGTGGAGCCACATGCCAAGTCGTGGGCAGCAGGGAAGGGCCTTGTTCCCAGGGACAGAGAGAGGATGAGAGAAGGGTAGGTAGGATTTCTTTTCATTTGACAGCTTGGAAAACTCCCATTTCATCTTGATAATGCCAGCTCCTCGGTTACAATTTAACACCTATTCCAAGAACAGTTGACGACCGAATGTTAGTGACAACACAACGCCAGTTTCATGCGTGGCCAGATGATTCCTTTATGTCCTCAACGAGCCCACGACAAGCTTGTCAATCTGGCCACATGGGTGTGGGCTCTGCAGACGGCCCCGCCATCTGCTGTCCCGCACGCGCCCAGAAAGCGTCTTGGGAGCTGCGGAGCACGGAATAGCTCTCCGATCACTGGCGGCCTCGCTGTGTCCTCCATCACCCGTAAGGCTCAGGGATGGCGAGGAGGAAGTCGGCACCAAGAGCTTAAGGATATCTCCTCTGGGGATGGCACCTTCCTTGCAAAACTCGCAGCAAGCAGTCAGCGATGCAGGCCCACCCTCCATAGACAAGAGGCTTCTGGTGCCAACGACATGGGGCTTCTTTGTAGGGAACCCTTATGTCTGGCTTCATCCTGTTTTCAGGAGCTGGCGTATTCATGTTAAAACCCTCCTTCCTGAAGGGGGCTTAGGGACCATCACCCATGTGCTCGTGGCCCCAACACGCTAAGAACTCAGGTGGCCTCTGGCTTCCAGGCCCCACTGGGACACCAATTGGAGTTTGCAAAAGCAACTGCAGTTAAGACAGCTGCCCCAACTGTTAGTTTCCTTTTCTCACGAGGCCGGAATTCAGGTTCCTTGCCTTCCCCAGCTTGCACGTGGGGATGTCTGGCTCCCTGAGTCCCTCTCAGAGCCTCATCTTTTGGGCAGAGAGCTCAGGGCCAGAGACTGATGGGCTGGTGAGGAAAGGAGCAACATCACAAGGGGCCACCAGCCAAGGGGTGTGGGGATGCTCTCGATGGGGCTCCCGGGTGTGCAGGCAGGTCAGGAACCGTGTCAGCATGGAGCAGCCCCGTGACCAGCAGCAGGGGGTGGGCACAGCATCCTGGCTGGGCAAGCGCCCAGCAGAGTCCCCCTGGGAGGAGACAGTGCAGGCAGACACTGGACAAGTCCAACCTTGTGGTCCCAACAGCTCAGTCTTCTGGGCTCATACAGGGTCAGGGGAGAAGCTCTGCAGGTTGGGGGGAAGCCCCTGGGAAGGGGGTTCTCAGAGACTCCTGGGCAGCTCAAGACACCAGAGAACCTCAAAAGTGACCCACAGAGATGCACCCACTATCCACAGCCATGGTCAAGACAATCTGCAGACCCCAGTGCCACTCTTCTACCAGGGGGTCAGGAATTGGGAAATGGATGCAGTGGCTATGTAAGTCTGGGGTCCACCATATCCACACCCAGAGACTGAGTGCTTATCACGGGACCCAGCGGGAACCAGTGCCAGGTGACATCATCACATCCCAGGTGATGTCATCACATCCTAGGTGGTATCATCAGTCTCAGGTGATGTCACACAACCCTGGTGATGTCATTGCAGTCCCTGATGACATCATTAGTCTCCAGTGATGTCGTCACAGTCCCACATGATACCACCACATCCAGGTGATGTCATCACATCCCAGGTGACATCCTCACACTCCCAGATGATGCCAACACATTCCTGGTGATGTCATCACAGTCCCCATGACATCATTAGTCTCCGGTGATGTCATCACAGTCCCACATGATACCAGCACATCCAGGTGATGTCATCACATCCTAGGTGACATCATCACAGTCTCAGATGACCTCATCATGACCGAGGCTTGAGCCCAGGTGTCCTAATTTCAGAACTTGCTCACACACTGCTTTTTTGTAAATGAGCTGCTTTGTGAATCAGCACATTTCGTAACAGGGACACATGGTTTTGCTTCCACAAAGGATTTCCTGATTCTGGGAATAACGCCAGGCCTGGGTCAGAGCCCCAGATTCCACGTCCAAGCGTCCTCGGCCTCCGGAAGTTTACAAAAAGAACTGAGAATCCCCTGAGGCAACTTTAACTGGAAAATCTGAAGGTTGAGGAATCACAGCAAAAATGAAGATTTATGATGAACTTCTTGAATTGCTTAGTACACCGTGCTGGCCAACTTCAAAGGAAAATCTTAGTGAACCTGGGTTTGGTTCAAGGGATGAGCAACAATCATGAAAATCCATGAAGATATTTTATAGACAGCCTTAAATGTGTCTCCCTATAAGGGGCAGCTAGTCCAAGAAAAATAGAAATTAACCAGGCTTAATCGCCAGTGGACCCTTGAAAAGGAGGAACTGGTGTCCAAGTCTGTTCTCTAGACTCCGAGGGTCTGAGTGTCCAGACTAAAATTGCACAAAGTAATAAAAGCTCCATCTGAACACCAAGAGGGGGTCCAGCTACAGTGGCAGCTGACGCTGCTGTGAGCTGGGGACAGAGTGGATGACCGAAGGCAGGGGCCTCACTCTGACAACAGCAGCTCTGCTCGCCTCTTTGTCTGAAAACCTTCGAGCACAGATGCTCGGACCTCAGGACGGCAGGGTCTTTTACAGGAAGGAGCCTGGAGCTCACAGCCAGGCCTGGCGATAGAGCTCTGGGCGGGTGGAGCCAGCCCCCGACCTTGCTGAGAGCAGGCAGGACAGGTCATGGGTCATGTCTGCAGATCATGTACAGGGTCACCATCAGCCGGCATTCAGCGAGAACAATGCTCCCCTCCTTGGAGGCTCAGGCCTGTTGGGAGGAGGCCTCCAGTTCACCACCTCGCCTCGACTCTGACTCCACCCCACACCAGCTGGGCTTCAGCAGTGGGCTGCAGTGTGGAAAGTATGTGACTTCTGCTTGAAGCCCTCATAAGGCTGTCCAGGGTCACAGCTGGCTTCGAGGCCTGAGAACAGAGGCTCCATGTGCCTCTGGTTTCTAGAGGTTGAGACCCAGGGGCTGCCAACAAGGACATTCCTGGGTGCCCTCCAGGCCCCTGCCCGAAGGGGATTCTGGCAACAACATTCCTGGGTTCCCTGACTCTGCTGCCTTATCCCTGAAACAAGCATCAGGTCAAACCGCTCTCCTCTTGAAAAACACTTCCACACAGTGCAGGGCCCTATAAATTCAGTGTCCAGTCTCACACTTGACATTTGTCTGGGGGTATTTCCAGCATATCAGGAAGATAGAATTGCATTCACAGGTGAAGACCAGTACTGATAGATTCGCCTAAAGACTTAACACAGTGTTTATTTTCTTAATACTGCCAGAGATCTGAAGGGCTACCCTGCCAAGGTGGTCCTAAAATGCCAAGTGCACATTTTCTGGAAAAAGCTTTCATGTGACTTTCTCATCGTAGTCATGTGTGGTCATGCTACTCAAACGTCTCACACTGCCCTTACACTCCTCATCTCCAGCTCAGATTAGAATCCATTGTTTTTCAGTCTGTAAACAGTACACCCTTCAAAACAGTACAAGGAAAACAAAAACACAGCGAAGGAGGATTTGCTTAATTTTCAGTTCAAGCAAACCATAGTTTCCATCAGAATTACAGGGAACCCAGGACAAACAGAACAGAAAATAACGTCCCTACAATTACCCGCCACAGATCTGACCATCACTGCTGGCAGCGGGAGTGGGGCAGAGGTACCAAGGAGCACCTTGTGGCAGATATACTGCGTCCATGCTCGGTCCCGACTGTCCGACCATCCTGAGGTTCCCACCCGTACCCTCGTGCCCCGGCTCAGCCATCCACCACTTATTTATACACGTTTGTCCACTCACCCATTCAGCATTCCTCACTGAACTGTGACTGGCTGGGGTTCAGAGGGATGATGTGAGATAGAGAAGACAGAGATGCGGCCCTCAGGTGGTCTGCAGTCCAGGGAGGAGACATGGCCATGCACTGTCTACCACATGAGGAATAATAAAGGATTCCCTGGCAGCCCACTGGTTAGGACTTGGAGCTCTCCCTGCCGAGAACCCAGGTTCAATTCCTGGTCAGAGAACTAAGATCTCACAAGCCTGAAGCAAAACAAATAAAACACAAGGAATAATAAAATTGTTGCATGAAAAGTCGTAAGCAAAGTGCTGCAGGAATCCAGAAGGACAATTA
The DNA here is from genome assembly GCF_029407905.1 of Bubalus kerabau. Lineage (NCBI taxonomy): Eukaryota > Metazoa > Chordata > Mammalia > Artiodactyla > Bovidae > Bubalus > Bubalus kerabau. The sequence goes on from NC_073634.1 coordinate 47,273,382, forward strand.
ATTCATTGTTGGAACCTGAGATGACCTTTAAGTTAGCTCCTTGGGAATAAGAATTGGGCTGAAAAGTGGGGAGCAGGAGGGAACTGCATGCTCCCAGCCTTGACAGTCCCTTGGACAGCAAGGAGATCCAGTCAGTCAACCCTAAAGGAAATCAATCCTGAATATTCATTGGAAAGACTAGTGCTGAAGCTGAAGCTCTAATACTTTGGCCACCTGATATGAAGAGCCGACTCACTGGAAAAAACCCTGATGCTGGGAAAGTTTGAAGGCAAAAGGAGGAGGGGGCAACAAATGGTTGGATGGCATCATTGACTCAATGGCTATGAGTTTGAGTAAACTCCAGGAGATAGTGAAGGACAGGGAAGCCTGGTGTTCTACAGTTCATGGAATCACAAAAAGTCAGACACGGCTGAGCAACTGAACAACATCTCCACTTCCACTCCCCTCCCCCTTCCCCTTCCCCATCTCTGCCCCTTCCCTCCCAGGGGCTGGGAGTGGGGAACAGGGAGAGGCTGGTAAAAGATCAACAAGGTCTGAAGCTCTGATGCAAAACCTGGTGACTATAGGTGACAACTCTATGCTGTATAACTGAAATTTGCTAAGAGGACAGAACTTCAATGTTCTCAGCAGACAAAAAAAAAAAGTTAAAACTGTGATAAGATGGATGTGTTAATTAACCAGATGGGGGAATCCTTAAAATATTTTCAATTAAAAAAAAAAAGACACTTCGCAAATATTCTTTCCAGTCTTCTCCCCCAATACATATATGTAAGGCAATGAAAACAGGGGAGTGTCCCACCACACAAAGAATTTTGTATCCTTTTTTCACTTAAATTGTTCTACTGTCCTTCCACTCTTTATAATGGCCTTAATGTTGGGATGATCTTCGTATTTATTTATATTTGGCTTCACTGGGTCTGTGTTGCTGTGCACGGGCGTCTCACTGCAGTGGCTTCTCTTTTGGTGGAGCACGAGCTAAAGCACAGGCTCAGCAGTTGTGGCCCATAGGTTTAGCTGCTCCTCAGCATGTGGGATCTTCCTGGATCAGGAATCGAACCTGTGTCCCCTGCACTGACAGGTGGATGCCTCACCACTGAGCCACCGGGGAGCCCTGGGATGAACTTCTTCATGAATGAATCACTGTCCTTTTCTCTCTTTCCTGTTAAATTCTCAGACTGAAATTGCCAGACCAAAGCTGCTGTGTATTTTCTGCAGATGTGGACAAGCTGCTTTTCCACTTGTGGAAACAAAAACTTGCCTCATTCTCTTCGTCCTCCTTGACCATTATCTGATTTTGATTAATTTATTAGACAATGAGGCCTCTCCTTCTTAGAGTTTATTACTGAGGTCGCTGATTTTAAACATGAAAGTGAAAGTCGCTCAGTAGCGTCCAACTCTTTGCAACCCCATGGATGATACAGTCCATGGAATTCTCCAGGCCAGAATACTGGAGTAGGTAGCTTTTCCCTTCTCCAGGGGATCTTCCCAACCCTGGGATTGAACTCAGGTCTCCTGCATTGCAGGTGGATTCTTTACCAGCTGAGCTACCAGGGAAGCCTGATTTTAAGCATGCTGCTGCTGCTGCTGCTGTCGCTTCAGTCATGTCTGACTCTGTGCGACCCCATAGACGGCAGCCCCCCAGGCTCCCCCGTCCCTGGGATTCTCCAGGCAAGAACACTGGAGTGGGTTGCCATTTCCTTCTCCAATGCATGAAAGTGAAAAGTGAAAGTGAAGTCGCTTAGTCGTGTCCAACTCTTTGCAACCCCATGGACTACAGCCCACCAGGCTCCTCCATCCATGGGATTTTCCAGGCAAGAGTACTGGAGTGGGGTGTCAATATATTTTAGTAATTCTTCTGATGCTCAATATAGTCCTCTGGATCAAAGGAAAGTGAAGAGTGGGTGTGAGGGACCCAGATGTGGCTAGAAGCGGGGCTGGGGAAGAAGTCCCTGGAGGAAAGGAGACAGAGAGGGAGGGGTTCCCATGGATGCAGAGCCTCCAGAGTCCAGGGGGGATTTGCCTCAGGGAGAAGAGAAAACCCGGGGGTTATAGTGAGGAGGGCCCAGGGGAGTGTGAGCAGCTCAGGGGTGGAGGCGGGGAAGGCAGTTCCACCTGACAGCACTGTCCTCGCATGAAATACTATGTGCAAGCTACCTGCCTGGGAGGCTGGGAGGCTGTCTACCTGGGAAGGCTGTCTCCCTGGGGAGGCTGTCTACCTGGGGAGGCTGTCTCCCTGGGGAGGCTGTCTACGTGGGGAGGCTGTCTACGTGGGGAGGCTGTCTACCTGAGGAAGCTGTCTATCTGGGGAGGCTGTCTACCTGAGGAAGCTGTCTCCCTGAGGAAGCTGTCTACGTGGGGAGGCTGTCTACCTGAGGAAGCTGTCTACCTGGGAAGGCCGTCTGTCTGGGGGAGATAGATGTCCACCTGGGAGGCTGTCTGTTTGGGAGGCCGTCTGTCTGGGGAGGCCCTCTCTCTCCTGAGAGGCAGAAGCGGCAGTGGCACTGAGAGCTTCCCCGCCATCACCACATGAAGCTCCAGGGGAATCCACACAGTCTGGATACTCGGCTGCAGCGTCGTCAGTCACAGGCTTAAAGACTCAGTTTTATCTCATCGTGATCAGGAGAATACATAACAAAATCATGACACACCGAAATGGTAAATCTGCTTTAAGGCTTAATAATCTACCTGTCAGCTGTCTTCTGTTCTCCATGAAAAGGTTTATAAGATTTAAAAAAATACAGTGATAACAATGTACATGCCATTTGGTATCCTGCTTATTTTTAAGAACCAACACTCACCTTTTGAATTAGTCTTAATAAAAATCAATCTAAATTGGATGCATAACATGGGACTCACTGTGTATAGGAGACTTTAGTGATCCCCATACTATTAATTAATACCATGAAGCCGGTCTCCCCTGTTGGCTACTTTTCACAACACTAAAGGAAGCCTTTGTGGAGATGGTGTTTGGCTTCTGTGTGTTTTGAGGCTTGTATTCTGGTGGTGGATCCCCACGGTGACCACGGAGCCCACAACACGGTTCTTCAAGGCTCTCAGCCCCCCGCGCAGGTCCCTGGGGATGACCATCACCACTATGTCCTCCAGACTGCACTCTCTTACATTCCTCGTCAACTCGACAGCTGAGGAACAGCATTTTACTGCTTTTGCAAACGTATGCCTCTCTAATTACTCAGACCACACATTTCTTCACGTTTTCAGACCACCAAGATCAAATGTTTTCCAACACTTTTGTCATTTTCTCTGTTATGAATTATTTACTTATAGTCTTTGCTGTTTTACATAATCAAGTTTTAAACAACTGCTTTCAACACATTCTCCACAGATTAAGAACATTTTTGAAATACACTCTGTAAATATCTCTCCTGGTGTATATCTTGCCTTAATGAGATTTCTAACTTGTCTGGATTTCTTTGCTGGTCCAGTGGTTAAGACTCTTTAGAGTTTCACAGATGGCTCAGTGGTAAAGAACCTGTCTGCCAATACAGGAGACATAAGAGACATGGATTTGATCCCTGGGTTAGGAAGATGCCCTGGAGGAGAGCATGGCAACCCACTCCAGTATTCTTGCCTAGAGAATCCCAAGGACAGAGGAGCCTGGTGGGCTACAGTCCACGGGGTCACAAAGAGTCAGATATGACTGAGGGACTAAACAACAGCAACAACAACTTGTCTGTAAAGCTGTTCATGGTTGGCCTTGAAAGCACTGTCTCCCTCTCTGGGTGGGGACTTGTTCCAGGCACCGACTCTAGGGTCCTTCTGTGGCCTGACCCCTGGATTTCAGGCCCGCCTCAGCCAGCATGGGGGCCCTCTCACCTGTTCCCGAGTCTCCAGGTGGCCAGGCGGCCAGGTGCCCCTACACCTGTCACCCCACAGGGACTGATGTGAAAGTACAGACTCACCTGGCTCAGTGGCTGAAGAGGGTCAGAGAGGATGGGGGTCTCAGACTGGAGCCTTGGAGGCCCAGAGAGTGGTTGAGGGGAGGGAAGGGGAAGGACGTGGAAGCACAGTCATGTTCCTGGTTCCCCGCCACTCCCATCCCAGAACTCCTGTGTTTCCCCTACAGGCTGCTGTGCCTTGAAGAAAGCTCCTCCTCCACAAAATGCTTGGAGACCCAGGTGGCAGGGCTCCAAGTGCCCCCTCTGAACCTCTTCACTCTGGGTTCTGGCTTTAAAGTGATGCCTCCAAGGAGGAGGAAGTGGGGCAAAGGGATCAGGGCGGGTTCCAGACCCACATCCCACGGCAGTGAGCCATGCATGAGTGGGAACAATGCGGCTGGGACACAGGACGGGGCAGAGCCCCTCCAGACTCAGGGGGTGACCAGCGGCTGCCCCCCAGGTACACATCCTGGACCAGACCCCAGGAAGGCAGGTGCAGTCCGGGGGTTCATTCTGGCCAATGAAGGCAGGTGAGATGTATTACCTGCAGGCCCACACAGACACAGCAGATAACCAGGAGTGCCAACAAGCATCTCTACTTTCCAGCCCAGCATTTCCCAAACTCGGTTCCAAAGGATACTGGCTCTATGAGACATTTGTCATCAAATAAATTCAGAAAAACTATCTACTCACCTCCTGCCTGGAGGGCAACACGTTTTAGTGCTTAATGTCTCACAATAAAGGAAGAGTTTAACATTTTTAAAGTTTTCCTATGTTAACTGTCCACAGAATGTGCACTTCATGGTATTCTTGCCAACAGCCTGAGAACCACAACCCTGGTCACTACAGATGAGTCAGAGGTTGTCAACACAGCACATACATCCCAGTAGATGCATGGTAAGGTTTAACTTGGAAACGTGAAAGTGAAAATCGCTCAGTTGTGTTCAACTATTCGTGACACCAAGGACTATACAGTCCATGGAATTCTCCAGGCCAGAATACTGGAGTGGGTAGCCTTTCCCTTCTCCAGGGGGTCTTCCCAACCCAGGAATTGTACCAGGGTCTCCTGCATTGCAAGCAGATTCTTTACCAACTGAGCTATTAGGGAAGCTCTAACTTGGAAACCGACTGATAATGACATCCCTGCTCAGGGTAATGTTAAAACCAGAACGTGTCCTCCACAGCACGTCGACTCAGAGAAGAGGGAAGGGGCTGGTCCCCTGGGAGGTGGCGAAGCAGAGCATCACTGAGTGCAGAATTGTAGAGGCTGGAGGCACCCACGGACCAACACTGACATTCACTCTTGTAGGTGTTTCTGCAAAAAGAATTTGAGCTGCACATTGGAAATAAGTGAGATCTGGTGGGCATGAGAAGAGAAAGGTCCATGAGCCATGGTGGGGCGTGAGGATGACTTCTTCCCAGAACAGCATAAGGTCTGCCCAGCCTCTGCCCACCAACCCACTAGGGGAGGAAGAAGGAAGGAAGTGACCGAGGAGTAAGGGCTGCGTCCACTGCACCAAGCCCTCCACACACTTTCTGGAGGCTTTCCCACAGTAACCAGAGTTCACCCTCCTGCCCTGCACAGCCTCACACAGTCAGCCTCCCTCCTACTCAAGTGACCCTGCCTTCCTGCCTGAGATGCACTTGAGTGGCCCCAAAGGGAAGCCAATGGGCCAGTGAACTCCCAGGAGATTCAGGAATGAAAATGAGATATTCTGTCTCCTCTAAAAGTAGATACAGGTAATGGATGAACAAACTGTAGTATGTACACAAAATGGAACATGACTTGGCTTTAAAAAGTAGGGGTTCTGACCCCTGCTGCAGCAAGGGTGGACCTGGAGGCCAGCAGAGGTAAGTCCTGCATCATTCATTTACAAGGGGGCCTCTGCTGATGGTCCCATCTTATTCTGCACCCAGTGCTCTGCGTCCGGGGCCTGGCTGACCCTACAGGAGGCCTCACCCAGCACTGCCCAGTCTGGAGTGAGTACATGACAGCCTGGGAGAGGGCCTTTCAAATGCAGTCCCACAATCCCAGGTCTACACCACAACATCCCCTGCTCCACACATGGGGCCTCACACTCAGCCCTCACCGTGCGCTCATGACCAGAATCAGACGACCTGGGCAGCCACTCCATCCCTGGAACCACAGCCAGGCTCTTGCTCATAGCCCCCACTATCCCCATTCCCATCCACCCCAGTGCTTCCCTGTGTGGGAACCCTCTGCTGCAGGCACAGACATGCTAAAATTAAAAGGGCAGGGTGGATACAGAACTAGCATCCTCGGATAACAGAGGCCCATCTCCCAGGACAGAACTGGTCCCCAAGCATCCTCAGATAACAGACACTCGTTTCCCAAGACAGAACTGGTCCCTGAACATCCTTGGATAACAGAGGCCCGTCTCCCAAGACAGAACTTTTGTATATGGTGTCAGGTAAGGGTCTCACTCCACTCTTCTGCATGTGGACATCTAGCTTTCCTAGCACTATCTGTTGAGGACTGCCATTTCCTCACTGGATGGTCTTGCTGAAGACCCATTAACCACATTTGTGCAAGTTTACTGCCATGCTAGTCCATTGGTCTGTGGTTTCTACCCAGGCCAGCACACTGATTCCACTTCTGTAGTCTTGTGGTATATTTTGAAATCTGTGAGTGAGTCTTTCAATTTTGTTCTTCTTTTGCAAGATTGATTTTTGCTATTTGGGACCTCTTGAGAGTTCACACTAACTTTTGGACAGCTTGTTCTATTTCTGTAAAGAAATACCATTGGGATTTTGATAGCGATGCTGTTGAATCTGTGGACCACTTTGGGAAGCATTGTCATCTTAGCAGTATTTTCAGTCCATGTACAAGCAATGACTTTCTAGTTGTCTCAGAAATGTTTTATAGCTTTCAGTGTGCAAGTCTTTTACTGCCTTGGCTAAATCTATTCCTATCTTACTCTTTTTGATGTTGTGGTGAATAGAATTGTTTTTTAAATTTCCTTACTGGGTTGTTTTTGGGTTGAGAAGAGCATGACAACACACTCCAGTATTCTTGCCTATAGAACCCCATGGACAGAGGAGTCTGGCAGGCTATAGTCTATGGGGTTGCAAAGAGTCGGACACGACTGAGTGACTGAACTGAACTGAACTGAACTGAATTTCTTTGGCTAGAACTTCCCTTACTTTGTTAAATAGAAATGGCTACACTATCTACTTGTGATATCAAGATGTTTGTTATTAAATGATGGTGAAATTTTTAAACTTTGTACTTGGAACAATGAAGTGGAAACTATGTAGTTAAAATGCTTTGGAAAATATACTGAACCGAAACCAAATACTGATCAAAATGTCTGGCAGTGACTGTGTGGGATACTCTAGAGACAGCCAAGAACCCTGATGCTGCAGGCAATGGTGCCTCCTACCCTGCCACAGGTGGGGCTTGGGATGAGGGGCTGGACTCCCTGCAGCCAATCAGGTGGACGCCAGTTGATGGCAAGTTGGAAATTATTCAAGTCCAGGTCAGTTACATGAGGACTTGAGCCCCAAAGAGCACCCCGACCAAGAAGGAAGGGCCAGTCCCCATGATGGGTGTAAAATCAGAAAAGAAAGGAAGAGACAGCATCCAGGAGCTTACACGCTGGACAGAAGACAGCAGGCACCTGGCTCTGGTGGAGGAAATGAGGTGACACTCATGGGGCCTGAAGAGGCCAGCATGGGGCCTCGCCCACCCAGAAAGATGATTGCATCACCAACAGCTGTCCCCACCCTGTCCTGTGTGTCACACACTGAGAAACATGGCAAGGGATGGGCAGCAGGGCAGTGAGAAAGGCTGGGAGGGCAAGACAGTGGTGAAGAGCCCAGTGAAGGCCAGGCAGTGAGGGGTCAGCACTGGACACCCTGCTCTTGGCCACTAGCTCCTTGACCCCTGCCTTGTCATGTCCAGGGCGGGGCTGCCTCCCAGCCCATTAGCCGCTCACGGGAGTGTCCTGAGGGTGAATCGGGCACATGGGACAGCTCTGAGAACTCTGATGGGACAACAATGTCATGGGTGGACAGTGGGGACCAGATCTGGACTGACATCCACAGTGAGTCAAGCCCTTCCCATGGCCTGTCACTTCCTTGGTGCTCAGTGCTCAGCGAGATAGGTGCTCTGTCACCTGCTCACTGCAGGTCAGGAGAAGAGCCCCAGCGTGGAGTCTGAGCCTGGCCCTTGTCCAGCTCTGGGGTTCGCCCTGCACCCAGTTTAATGGGGAAGGTCCCTGCCACCCTGGGCTCACCTCCTCTGTCTGTGAAGGAGGGATGGGTCCAGCCCAGCAGCGCCATCCAGGAGAAGGGGATGCTGGCCACTGGCCACATCCAGGAGAAGGGGATGCTGGCCACTGGCCACATCCAGGAGAAGGGGATGCTGGCCTCAGCACACTCAGAAGGGGCCCTGGCCACTGTGAGAAGTGCACGTTCTGATGAGACTGGTGGCATCAGAAATCCGGGGATAGGAGGGGTCCCAGCTCCACAGAGAGGCATCTCAGGTTGAAAGGTCTGGGCCTGTTTGCTCAAGGTCCCAGCTCTCTTCTAAAAACAAAGTCATGGCTGCATTTGCTTCCCAGACCATCGCCCACCAGCTCTGCTGGGTCCAACCCCGCCCTAGCCCAGAGGCATGGACAGCCTTTGAGGGCCCAGGTTTACAAACAGTGAGGCTTGGCCCTGGCACAGGCCAGTAAAAGGGCCCCGCCTGCCCCCACGCAGGCCAGACCAGCATTCACTGCTCAGAGTGGGGTGATCATCTGTGTTGACTGCCATGGTTACTTGGAGTTAAAACACAGCCCCACTCCCAAAGCCTGGAATATGAGATTCCTCCAGCTACTGGTACATTTCAGTCCCCCTTAGGCTTTGTGTTCCTGTTCTGAGCTCTGATTCTGTTCACCAAACACTCATGATGGGAGGCAAAGTAAACTTCCCTGAGGTGGACATTCTAAAGATGCCTGAGGTCTGGGGAAGGCCAAGGTGATGTCCTCTCTCAGTGAAAGGAGAATGAGCTCTCTCTCAATCAACCTTCATCTGGACAAACCAGCAGAGCAACTAAGGTCAAGACCAGGGAGATCTGGAGGACAGGCAGTGACCTCAGACTAGCAGGTAACAGTCTCATGGGAGCCCAGCGGCCACCTGGCTCTCAGTGTGGTACCTGTAGCCCCAGGTCTGTGTCTATAGAAAGGGCCTCCCAGTTCTCCAAGGACACGCCATACACTAAAAATAAGAATAAAACATGATCAAAGCTCCAAGGAAAGCCAGAATTATACTGAGTGACTGCTCCCAGAATAGTCTACAAAAATGTCTGCAAAAGCAACCCAGCAGCAGATGATGGATAAATGGAATGTGGTCCATCCATGCCATGCAATGTTGCTCATCTTGAAGAGGAAGGAGACTGACACCTGCCACAGCACGGGTGACCCTGGAGGACACGATGCTCAGGGATATAAGCCAGACCCAGGAGGACAAGTGCTGTGTGACTCCAGTACTGTGAGGTCCCCAGAGGTGTCGCGTCCATAGAGACAGGAAGTAGATGGGGGCAGGAAGTTGATGGGGGACAGGAAGTAGATGGGGACAGGAAATAGATGGGAGACAGGAAATAGATGGGGGCAGGAAGTAGATGGGGGTAGGAAGTAGATAGGAGAGACAAGAAATAGATTGGTGGCAGGGGCTGGGGGAGCCAGCATTTAATGGGGATCAAGCTTCACTTTAGGAAGATGAGAAAGTTCTGCACACGAGGGTGTGATGGCTGCATAGTGACATGAATGTGCTCAATGCCACTGAAGCAGACACTTAACAACTTTTAAAATGGTAAAGCCTAGTTGTATTTCCCCACAATTTCCATTTACATCGAGTTCTATCAGACGATCAGTAGGTGAGTGACTTTGCTCACCCAGCAAGTCTGGGGACAAGGCTCAGGCAGTACTCCCATCAGAGCCTGGCTTCCCTCCCCCAGGCTTCAGGGTTCACCTCTGCTCTTTGTAATCTCGATGGTCCAGCTGGACTGGACATGAGGCCGGGCTTAGGGCATCTTCTCTCTTGGGGTCCTGGCTTTCTCCTCTGCTATGTGGGCCTGTCCACCTTCACACAGAGCATGGCTTCCAACCACAGTTCATGGAGCTGATGGGCAGTAGACAGTGTGCCCAGCTGGGTCCCTAGAGCCCCCTTCCTCTACACTCGGGGCTAACTCAGCTCTGTGAGAAGCTGCTCGGGGATGGAGGAGGTGGTGAGGCAGCAGCACTTGCTCTGCTGGGGCCAACACAACCCAGGCAGACAGACTCTTCCTCAGCCCTCTGCGTGGCAGCCAGCTCTGCGACCTAACTGCTGGCTCTGCAGCCTTGGCCCACCAGCCAATGCTGGGCTGGGACCAGAGCCACCAAGCCCCCTCCAGAGGCTGACATGCTCAGCCTGAGGTTAACTGGTTGGCGTCACTCCTCTGTGACCACGCCAGAGCGTGCAGAGGACCTCACACAACATGTGTCCCGGGAACCTAACATCCCCATTCAGAGGAAGGTGCCCACGGGCAACTTCCAACTCCCCCTCGCATCCTGGAAGCAGCCGAGCACTGTCGCCCAAGAGAGGCAGCACGGGGTCTATAGGACCAGCATCAGAGGCAAGACCTGACCTCCTGGCCACAGGGAAGGGTCACCGGCGAGGCCCTCAGCAGAGGCAGGTGGGTGGCTCCTCAGAGGATGAGACACACAGGAAATCAGGCTTGTCCTCTTGTTCCTTTTCCAGGAAGCCTGGGACTGTGACCAGCCGGCTATGGGCCACTGGACCAGCCCATTCACTGAACATGGAATCCTCCAAAGTGCCCCCAGGTTCAGCTGCTCCCTGGACCCTGGAACCAACCTGCTGCCCAGAGGGTTCAGGGTTCCAGGCTGAGGCACAGAAGGGGCATGACAGCCCTCCAATCTCCTAAGGCCCGTCCCCTGGCCCCCTGCAGGCTGGCGGGCCCTCCGCTTTCCCAGATGTGGCTTCACCACTTACTGCCATATTTCCTCTTGATGTAACATCATCTGTGAATCCCATTAAATCCCTGTTAACGGGTGCTTCTGGCATCAATAACCAAGATGTTAAACAAAACCCAGGCTTGGAACTGGTGACTGTGTTGATGTGCAGTCCCCCACCCCGGGACAGTGACTTCATGTCCCTGGGACCTTAAACCTGGAGCATGGGCCCGGCAGAAACAGCCTGAGCGTCCAGCACAGGCGTTCAGTGAACGTTCACTGAACTGTGGGGCCGACCCGGTCCACACTGAAGTGTCCTCGTGTCTTAAACCGCATTGGAATCCCAGCTCGGGGCTGGGTTTGGAGGCTTCTCCATTCACACGGGCAGAAGACAGGATTCCAAACCTGAGCGAGACGTGAGGACAGAAGGAAACAGCGTGTGTCGGTTTGTCAAATTGGTCTCTCAAATGTGTGATATAGGTTCACATTTAGCCACTGACAAATCTCAGTGAGTCTTACGACACCTGCCTTATTTCCAGTTTCTATGGGTGACACACCACCTCCTACAGCAGCTGTCCCTCCATCCTGCCCACCCCCAGGAACAATCACACCCTCATCGTTCACATGACAACATCCTAACAACACACAAACAGCATCATGCTCCTCACAGAAACACCGTTTCACCGTGAAATTCCAAGACACACATTTCCAAGGAAGATAACTCTGCCACACAACATCGTTACATACATAATCATCTGTGTCACCAATATTTTCAAAATTGAAGCGGAGCCTTTTTGCTGTCACTCTTTCTTTTGCTGTCTCCATAGCAACAGGCCTCCCCTCCCCCAGAGACAAGAGAACACAGGAGACATCTTTAAATTGGCATAAATTTGAGACAAATTCTTTATTTAGTCAGATACATGGCTTACGCTAATGATTACCATTCACCAGCATGGTGCAGAACTAATAACCGTAGCTCATAAAACTAAGCCCCTATAAACAGTCCTCTCTGCTGGACAAAGGTGTAATTATACAACAGGACGCTTGGACCTCAGCCCCCACCGTTCCCTCTGAATGATCCAGGAGGGTCCTGCCCCAGCCCCAAGGGCTCACGCACAACTCCCACACCCAGAGGCAGAGCTCGGCCAATCACTGGTGACCTTCCTAACTCAAGGCAAGCTCAGGGCCAGAGCGGGGTCAGAGTGGTGACCACAGAGCCCCTGGGTCAGGTCTGTGTTAACAACACCCCGCAGAGCCTGCAGAATAACATCTGATGCTGAGCAGGATCCAGGGGGCGGGGGCCAGCCCTCCATCCTCACACCTTCAGTCACAAAGTGCTCCACGACCTCAGTGACCTCAGAGTCCAGGAGATGCCCAGAGGGTCCCACTGCCACCAGGTCTCTAAACGCTTTCCAGAAAGTGAGTAGAGTCATCTCAGCACTGCTGGGAGCTGAGAGAAACACGGCCTTTTACTTTTAAGTAAACACACAGCCCACAACCTACAGCTGGCCTCCACGGTAAACACGAGGACAGGAGGAAGGTCAGCCGAGGTCCAGGAGTGCTGCTCACACAGGTATCACCTCCATAGGTGAGGTGGTACTGCAGGGACATGGAGAGAGCCCACCTGTGTGTCACCTCCACAGATGAGGTGGTGCTGGGAGGACAAGGGGAGACCCCTGCCCAGCCTGGCACAGACAGGAGACGTGGCCCTGTGGAGCCTGGGTAGAGCTGGCCTGACTTGTCATCCATGCCCCCCACCGCCCACACGTGAGGGAAGTTTCTCAAACCTATTCTCGCTGTGAGCTTAGATGGTCACATACGCTGCTATAATTTAAAAGTCACACTTCCAAAATCATTTGCCTAGGAAGTAAGAAAGCCTTCGGTGTGGCCCCCATGCCTGGTTCAGAGAATGACACCCACAAAACGACCTGCAAACACAGAATGAGGTTTTTACAGAACAAGGGGCTTGGGGTCATCAGAGGTTTGCAGCCTTGGACAGCAGGGCTGGGGAGACGTTCCCCCCACCCCCAACAGCCTCTCTGGGACAGTGAGGTTGGCACCTGATGTTGCAGGGGAAGGGGAGGCAAGGTGTTCACCTGCTCATCTGAGAAGCAGCCACGGTGTTGAGGAGCCCTGGTCTGGATCAGAGCAACCAGAGACACATTACAAGGAAAAGTAACCAATGAACTGTGTTTTAATGAAACCCACAGAATGAATTTGAAGGGACAAGTGGCAAAACCCAAACATGGACCACATGTTCCCTGTTGACCTGACATTGACAATGTTAGGAAGTTCTTGCTGGTTCTCAGAGTGAAGGCACCAGGAGGAAAAAGGGGTGGCAGAGGATGAGATGGTTGGATGGCATTACCAACTCAACGGACAGGAGTTTGAGCAAGCTCCAGGAGATGGTGAAGGACAGGGAAGCCTGGCATCCTGCAGTTCATGGGGTCGCAAAGACTCGGACACAACTGAGCGACTGAACAAGAGTGAAGATGCTGGCTCAGCTGGCATGCTTACAAAATCAAGGTTTTGTTTCACTGTTCATCCAAGATCTTGGACTCACAGACCAGAAGGAAAAGCAATCGTGCAAAACTAACTGAATTTGAACAAAAGTGATGAAGACCCCAGCTTCCCCACACTTTCCTTTTGTCTTCTCTCCTGTGCACTCGGGTTGGCGCAAGGAGGAGATCCTGACCATGTGTGATCGGTCTTCTAATGTTTTCTCCAAGATAGAATATTCCCATTCTCTGACATTCTCTCGAACATAGAATATTCTGATTCTCATGTTCGGAACGTCTCCCAAGCATCAATGTGTGCATGTTTGAGGGTCTCGCAGACATCACTGGAGGATCTGCAGGGTCTGTTCCACCGTGCAGTCCATCAAAGAACCAGACTCAAGGAGGGAGGGGGACGAGAGGGACCCTCGTGAGACAGAAACTGCAGGGGTTCCAGGCGGGAACCGAGACAGATCACCTGCCCCACCCTCGTGGGCACAGAGGGCAAGTCTGGGGTCCGGGCATGTCTGCACCCTGTGGGAGAGGAACATGCTGGCCACATGATGGGAGCCCCACTTCTGAACAGAAGCACCAAGGGACCAGACTCTGTCCTCATTGATGAGGTCACAGGTTGTGGCTGACGCTTCCCAAGGGCCTGTCACTCTGGGCTCCAGGGCCACCACTTGGTCTGCATGTCCAAGCAGGAAGCCAGTTCCTCCTGATGGCAGTGCGTCTGCCATGTAGACACCCCCCTGTTTTCTTCACCTTCCCTTCCCAGGCTCCCTGACAGACGAGGGCAGGGATGCAGGCTGGCCCCGCTGTGTTGACCAGAGAAGCCCAGACCCCAGCTTTGCTGGAAGGAGCTCCCCCTTTGCCAGGGAAGCCCCTGTACCAGGGTCACCCAGGAAGCTGTCAGCATCTCAGGGCAAAGCATGCCTGGTGACTGTGACAGTAAGTCTGGGATCCGGGCTGCAGACTCAGGCCAGGGCAGGGGCTCTGGGGGCCCCTGGCCAGTCAGGACACAGGGCCAGAGCAGACCCAGGAAAAGCCAGGATGGGTGAGAAGGATGAGGACGGTCCACGGGATGGGGGCTTGTTGCCACAGTTCACAGGATGGAGGAGGCTTTGGGGTCTGTGGGGGTCTATCCTCCTGCAAAACCCTACCCCCCTGGCCCTAGGGGACCCTCAGCGGCACCTCTACAGACGCGCATCTGGAGTTTGGGTTTCATTCTGTCCTTCTGGAAACTGGAAACGGTAGTACCCCCAGGGCTGCCCTAAGAAAACATGGAGGCCACATGTAATACCCCACTGGCCCCTGGACAGGGCAGCACCACAATCTCTGCAGAGACAGATGTCGGCCCCCGCCTCCCTCGGGGACTCTGTGCCCTGGCCGAGCACCTGGCCCCACCCCCGGCTCCCCACACAGAGGCCGGCCGCAAGTCCTGGGCTGGGACCACCAGGCTGCCTCCAGACGTTGACAAAGTCTGGGGGCACACACTGCCAGACTCTGTGAGGCAGCCCCTCCCCATCCCCAGCTCTGAGTCTTGTCAGCTGGATCTTCAAGTAACCCCCGTCTTGTACTATTAAGGATTTATTCTCTGGGGTCATACATTTCACGGCCACACACACGACACTGTAGCTGTGCTCTCACAGGCGAGACTGCGGGTGTGTCCTACTCGATTTTTTATTTGCAATCCACGCCATCAGTGTCACTCACAGCCCCCGAAGGTCCTGAAAGTAACCATCCCGACGTCTGGAAGGAGCCTCTAAGGGGCCTTCTCAGGGCCACACTCCTGCAGGGAGCTGACCCCACATGCCCTGATGGTCCACTGATAGGGCAGCTCACACTAGACGCGTCCCTGCTCAGACTGCCAGCCTGGGCCGGTCCATTGTCCGTGGGACTCTGTGGAAACAAGTCAGGGTCTTTGCGCAAAGGCAGGAAGGAGGCCTTTCCTCAGGGTAAGCCAGGACAGGGCAGGGGGATGCACCCACAGACCAAGGTCAGCCTCCACTCCCTCAGAGGTGGCCTGTGATGGGCCCAGGGAATAACCACCCCAGAGGCCACCTGACATGCCCCGAGGGTGGACAGAATTTCAGAGAACCAGCTCATGACCTGGAGTAACCCAACCCCTCTTGGCCTCTGAGTAGTTATGAACAAGACGACCAAAGAGGTCTACTGTCCACCGCTAACATATGGGGATTTCTGCTTTTAAAAAGCACATGCCTCAGGATCGGCAAACACACGTCCCTGGAATCTTCCATAAGAGCTGGTCACACTGCCGCCCTGCTCGCTGCAGGGCAGGCACGGGCAACAGGACACCCAGAGGAGGGAACGGAGAAACGTCCAATTACCTGCCTCGGCCCCAGAGTCGAGTGGTGACAAAAAGCAGAAGAGTAACTTTAGAAGTCCAACAGCTCACAGGAGTCCAAAGGCTATTTTAAACACCTTATCAGAATTCTGGGTTAACTGAGTACCTACGAAACCAGGAATAGAAAGTGCTGAGAAAAATAAACCACCACAGAGCCATCTGGCATGGTCAGAGGCTGCCTGCGGGGAAAGACTCGTCTTCCAGAAAAGGACCCAAAAATAGCTCCAATGAGGGAGAAACCGCCGTGTGCGCCAGGAGAGGTGCAAACGGGGACTGAATTAAGCAGCCTCCAGGGAATGTGGGCTCCCACGTACAACAGCTCCTGCCATGCCCCGCTGGGAGGGGGCAGGCGGGAACGTGGCTGGACCTCAGAATAAGCAGCAGACACTTGTCTGCAGGCCAGGTTGCCTGGATGCGGACAGAGTGGGCAAGCCCTCTGTCTCCGCTGCTCCCTGACCACCCACCCGGGGCTTGGAGGACACCAGGTACCTGCCCAGTTGTCAGCCAGAGGCAGGGAGGTGAGCCTGGATGGGGCAGGATGGGCCACCGGGGCATGGGGGGCAGGAGGGAGCAGCACACAGGGGCAGGAGGGGATGGCATGTGGGGGCAGGTGGATGGCACACATGGCCCCATCCTGAGCCTAGGAAGCCCTCCTGTGGGTGAGAGAGCGAGGGTCCCTGGGTAGGTCAGAACTGACCTGACACTGGAACTCCTGGGAGGGCTGGTGTGGGCAGGGGGCTCAACGCAGCCCAGCCACAGCCCCCGCCCACAAACCCAGAGCTCAGGGACATTTACCAGAACGTCCCGACACGGAGACCCTGCACGCCGAGTGCACAAGGGCAGAGGAGGCTGCATGTAGGGACCTCCTCTCCTCCAGGGGCACCTAGACTCTGCACAGCCATCCCTGCTTACTGGCCAGAGACCTCAGAAGAGTCCCGAGACTGGCCGGACCCTTAGTCTGACCTAATACTGTCCCTTTAATCACCAGGAAGTTCTCATGTGAGAAAAAGGACGGTTTGGACTCCAGAATGGACGGTGCAGACTGGTCTTTCTGTGTGATCATCACAAGCAAACGCAGAGGTGGCAACATCCCCAGGGTCCATCAGCGGGGATGGTAAACTGAACGGGGTATTATCCACACAGCAGAATGATACTCGGCCTCGAAAAGGACTGGAATGCTGGTTCCTGCTACCATGGGTGAGCCTGGAAAACCTTATCTGAGTAAAGAAGTCTGTCTCTGAAGGTCACTAACTGTATGGTCCCTGCACAGGAAAACCCAGAAACGGGACACCTAGACACAGGAAGCAGAACAGCGGGGGCTCCGGAGGTGGGGGGAAGGAAGTGGAAGACTGTTTCAGGGTGACGGAAACTTCTCAATGATGACTATGTGCTGCTCTCACACGCCTGCATGAACTAGAAGCCCCTGTGTGAATTGTAGGGAATGTTAATTCTATCTTAAGAAAACTGTTAAGAAAAAGTAAATGTAGGAGGAATGACCAGGGACGTACTTTTTGTCCCCTCAGCTTCTCTTCTGGGAGCTCGAATTGTCTACTCTGATTCCACTTCTTTTACAGTGATGCCTCTGGCGTGCCCTCTGGGATCCCAAACCCAACTGTTAGAACTATTAAGACATCTCTCTCCACAATTTCTCTGCTCGCTCACCTCTGAACCAGGCTAAGTGATTTCTCTCCAGGCTGACCCCTGGGTCATTAGCAGACCTGCATTGCTGCTGCCAGGAGGCTGGGTACCAGGTCATAGGAGCTCACCTCGCTCCCTCTGTCTGAATTGCCCTTAATTTAAATAACAAGGCTGCTGCAGATGAGGTGGCATCTCTCAGAGGAAGGTCGTGAATTAGCAATTCATAGAAGCAGGACACATGCGCACATGACCTGGAGTGAGTCCAGTGCCTCTGTCAAGGTTAGAGCTCCCGGGTCCCTGCTCGGACCTCCACCAACTGTGGTGGCCACTCTGGAGTCCCGGGAATGCAAACCCACCTCCAGATCTAAAAGTCAGGCCGTGAAACTGTCGCTCAGGATAGAAATCCCACCCTGCAGCTGGAATGCAAGCCGGAGCCATCTCCCGGGCCCGTCCACTGTCCCCTGCCACTTCCGGATAAAACCCGACTTGAGGACCATTCTGACAGCTGCAGAAGTGACCACATGTGCACACAAGTGCCTTCATCCAAACCCGCACAAAGCGCAGCAGGCTAATGAAAATTAAATCCTAATAATCAAAGTCTTTTCCCACAGTAATAAATGCCATAAACACTCTGCATTTTGAAAATGATGGCTGCTCAAGAAAGATTTTTTAAAAAAACTCTCTTGCTTTCTGTACCCAAGCACCTCAAATAAATTTGGTTTTGGTAAGCCGTGGTTTCCCCAAACATCCCCACGAGGCTGAGTGACTTGACAAGTCCCCTTTTGGGAACAGACACAACCAAGGAGAAGCGAAGAGGCTGGTGCCCCATGTAGGTCACTGCCATCTGCAGACTGCCCCTACGGAGCTGGGACATGACCGTAAACCAGCTCGTTCTGACCACTGTCACTGTCTCCCCATTTGGGGAAGAAAGCAAGGCAGACCAGGTCACCACTTCCTCCAAAATGGTGGCCAGGTCAGAAGAGCTGGGCCTACTCATGGACCAGAAAAACACCACATTTAAGTGTCCCCGTTAAACAGAGGGATCTTCTGCCAAAAACAAAGAAACGAAGGTGCCCACAAGTCTGGCCTGAATAACCCAGATGATTTGTGGTAACCCAGCCTGGCTACTGCGTTCACCCCTCGCCTGGTGACCCTGAAGCGGAGGCCCCAGCGTGGGCTTCCTCTGACATCCACACAGCTGGCCCTGAGGGGGCTCTTTACACCTGCCACACCACCTCCACCATCTGGACTGCATTGTCCTCAATTACCATTTCTGCCTGTAAAAACATGGGCAAGGCCTGTGTGTCCAGCCATATGACACGAGGAGAGTGCCCCCCTGCCAGAGGAGACCCAGAGAGCACCGCGGGACAGGGTCTCCCCAAGCCAGGCTGCTGAGGGTGACCAGAAACAGCTCACTGGTGCAGGCGGGCCCCTCTCAAACCCACAGATTCGCTGATGATCCCACTTTCCTCGAAACAGGACTCAGCAGTCAAGAAAACCCAGCCCTGCGCAGAGTCCCCAGGGCCTTTGAGCCCTCGTGGACTCTCAACGGGTTAGCAAATGCCCTCTCTGTCTCCAACCACCTCCCCTCTGTGTCAGCCAGGAACCTCCTCCGGCTCATACACACGAGCCCATACTTCCCCACCTCCCCTTCAAGGGCATTGTCCCTGCCTCCCCCACCACCACCAGCCTTACATGGCCCCCCTTGACTCTCAACCTGCAATCTTCCCTGTCTTTCTCCAATTGCATCTGCATATTGTCCTCGGCCACCAGCCTGCTACCCCAACACAGGTAGATTACTGGTGTCTGCAAAGCTTGAAATATTTCTCAGAAAAGATTTGCTGACTCTGTATTAAAGCAATTATTTAAATTAATTGGAGTTATCTCCTCTGCAAAAATATTTGCTTCTAGCTGGGAAAACAGTACCTTGCATTTTCTCATTGTGTACAGCACGATGTTTTGCATACCACACGTGTCTCATAAAATATTTCCTGAATTGATTATTCCCCTAAAAATGATTAATTTGAGCCTCAGCCTTGTGTGTTGCACCTACTGGTGTTCCTATCCCAGGAGTGTCAGGCCATTTGACTGGAAAAGAAGGGACACCAGGCACAGTCAATGGTTTTAAGCAGTTTGCAGGTGACTTGAAATGCACATGGCTGTGGAAATGCAACAATAAGAAAAGTGTGCCCCAAGGGCCACATAATTAGGTACAACAAGAGGCGGGGAACTTGTCTCATTAACCATCTGCTCACTCAGTGTCCTGAAATTCCACAGGAGAAGAATCAACATTTTGGAAGTTTACAACCTGTCAGCAACAACCTATAAAAATAAGACACCAATTTGATTGCAATCAAGGGAGAGAGCTTCATCGTAGCTTTTGTTAAAGCTCATGTAGACAAAATCACCCAATTACATGAGGGTTTAAAGCAATGACAGTGTCAGAAAGTCCTGAGAGCTCCCCCTCCTTGTGGACAGACAGTTAAAGACCCACAACCCTGGCTGTTCCTGGCCCCTTGAGGCCGCCTGCAAGGCGTGACCCCTGCCTTCCACCAACCAGGAGTGTGCCTGATACCGCAGTCTGTTCCACCAGCAGTGGGCACACCTGGACATGTGCTGTGGGGTGGGGGCACCCTGGGGCTTGTAAGAGACGGTCAGAACTGCTGGATGCTCTGGACAAGTAGCCAGGAGTGATGCAAACATAAAAGCTATTCTCTGGGCTTTTAATGTCAACTTTGGTTAATAATAAGACATCAAATTGATCCATTTCC
Organism: Bubalus kerabau; assembly: GCF_029407905.1. Taxonomy (NCBI): domain Eukaryota; kingdom Metazoa; phylum Chordata; class Mammalia; order Artiodactyla; family Bovidae; genus Bubalus; species Bubalus kerabau. Next base: position 47,293,506 of record NC_073634.1, read on the forward strand.
AGGATCTATATTTGTGATTCACTAGAAAGTCATTTGGTGGGAGAGTATGAAAAATGTAGAACACTGATGTAAATAATAGCCTTTTTTATTTCGCTGAATAAAACTGTGGAGAAAGTGTGGTTGTGATGGTCATTTCTCCCCAGGAGGGCAACACAGAAAGTCAGAGGGAAGGGGTGTCCAGCAGGTAACCCCCACCCATCAGGCCACAAGGCACATGACCCTGGTGGTCGATGTAGGGGTGCAGCCAGAGTCCCCTCAAACTGGGCCCCACACCAGGTACCCTCAGGACACCCAAGGCCTCGCTGTCACTATGGGGCACAGACTGTTTTTCACCTAGAAGAAACTCAACCCTCAGTGAAGTCACAGGCTCCTGGGAGCCCGGGCTTGGGCTGGAGCTCGGGGTGACCCCGACATTCCCCCCAAGGCCCTGGAAAGCTGGATGTACTGCTGGGGGGCTGCCTCCTCCCCTCAGAAGAAGCCTCTAGTCTTCAGACTGAAACGAGCACTTCAAACGTATTTTTGGATTCTTTTATTAAATACAAAAAGTGCTAGAATAAATGCCAGCTGCTATAAATGCCCCAGAAAAGCAAACACTTTCTCCCTCTCAGTGGCACTTGGAGGAGCAGCCTGGAATTCCAGCACCGTTTTCATTGTGTTCACGGACGTCAATAAATAACCAGATTGTAATGTTTTGCTTTTGCAACAGGGCCTCTCAGAAAGTCTCAGAAGCCAGCAGACAGCAGCCCCACCAGTGCTGGAGAAAATCTGAAGCAGAAGGAAGCACCCTGTGAGGAAGTGCCCCCCAGGCAGCCAGGACCAGAGTGAACTTCCCCCTTCAGGAAGCCAAGGGCGGCTGAGTCCCTGGACACCACGTGTCACCTGCCGTCCAGCCTTGATGTCCTCAGGAACCCAAGGGCGGCCATCCGCGTCCACACCAGGGGGCATCTGTGTCCACACTGGGACCCTGTAATGCTAGGGACACCACCCTATCTCCTGCTGAGACACAGAGGATCAGAAGCTCAACCACAGATGAACTCCTGTAACAGCTAGACTCATGTGTCACCCCTGGACAAGCCTCGTGTCTGAAACGCAGGAAGCTCCCACCTCCTGTCCCCAGCACATCTTCTCCCCCTAAAGCCATGAGCTAGAGCCGAGGTGAACCGGGGTGTCCTGTCCATGGTGGGGACCTCCCACTAACCCCCAGAGACCTCCTGGCCTGGGGCATCGGCAGATCTCAGCACTGCTCCGTCTCTCCAGGAAGACAGACGTCCTCCTCTCTCTGTTAGATCAACTGCCTCTTCAGACAAGGATTTAAAACAAGTTCCCAAAGAATAAATGCGGCTGCCTTCACTCTCTGCTGAAGCTCTAACAATCCAATTTTTTATTGTTTAAATAAATGCACACACATTGAACTTGTCTTACAGGGGATTTTATCCACATCGATTCAGAAGTACCATTTACCTGACGACACATCCCTGCCACGTGATTCTGGTCGATACACAGAACAGCAATAGCCCTTCAGGCCCGCAGCAGTCTTGGGAGAACATTCCAGATGCAACTCAGGGCCCACTAGGGGACTGGACCTACCCGGTGACCTGTGATCACCCTGCAGTGACTCAGAGCCACACTAAGAGGACAGCAGATGGGCCCTGAAGCCAGGACCTGGGTGTGATGCCTTCAGGGCGCCCGGGAATAAAGGGAAACATGGATACTTTTCATGGCTGATGAGGCCCCATCTCCCAGGACCTTTGCTGGGTGTCCCACTGGAGCTCAGCTGCCCCAATGGGCAAACATGTTCTTAAAGGTGGCACGGCCCCTGCCCCCCAAACTCTGGCCAGTGGCTCCGCCCACCTCAGACGGAGGACTGGAGAGAGGGCTGCCTCAGGGGGAGAAGGAACCCCTGAGCAGGGGGGCTGGGTGGACACACTCTCGTAGGAAGGCTGAGTGATCCCGAGTGGAGCCTGGGTAGCAGCAGGGACAGCAAGACAGCAGGACACCAGCACCCCACCCCCACCCCTGTGCCTGAACTGGCCACACTCCCCATGTCCACCCTAATCAGGGGTCACTCTGATGAACAGGGTCTGGACCTGCTCTTCAGGAGATGGGAGAGAGAACCTGCTAAGGATGATTTGACCATAAGTCCCCTAGGACTCCCAAGCGAGTGACCACCTGGAGGGGGACGTGGACCTGCCCAGATACCATGTTCAGCCAGTAGCACCCTGGGTGGGACACAACATCGCATCCACCAGAGATCAGGCAGCCAGCACGCACGGGTTAACACAACCAAGCATTAACCCCATCCACGACTGCTGTGTATCTAGTTACAGATGAGAAATGGGGGACTGACGTGCTAAGGAGCCCATCCCCAGCCAGTGATGGGGGGTGGGGTCACTTGAGAGCTCAACCCCCAGGATGAGGCCTCAGAGATGAGACACTGACAGCCTGTGTCCTATGAGTTGCGTGACCTTGAACCAGTAACCTGCCCTTTCTGGGCCTTACCTCCACGTCTAAAACATGGAAAAACTATTCCTAACCTGGCAGAGCTTCTGTAAGGACCACATCTTCCAGGTAGGGACATGTTGGGGGGCGGGGGGGAGCATTTTCAGAATCAGAGCTTTCCCAGCCATTATGATGGTCTGTTTTGGGATCTGGGTTCAGGACACCAGCTGCTCAGGCAGGAGAGGCAGCCTGAGCGGGAGGAGCAGAGACTGAGTTGGGGGAGGAGGGTGTAGACAAACCTGGGCTGAGGTCAGCAGGAGAATGTCTGGAGAGAGAAGCTGGTAGGTGGGCACACAACCGCAGGGCAGCCACCCCCTGGGTCGGCCTCTTGCTGGGCTCCTGCCTCCTGCACCCCATGTTCAGCTGGGTCCCCAGGCGGGGGAACCTTCAACAAATGCCCACCACCTGATGGGTCTGAGTGGGTTTGTTTGTTGCAACCACAAGAGCCTTTAAAGAACCAGGACAAGCCAGCCTCTGTTTAACAGCCCTGGGGTTTTTTGGCCCCTCGATTTTCTTCCCACAAGGAACACTTCGAGGGTGGCAGGCAGGGTGGCTCAGCCAGAAGGGCTCTGGGCTGGAGGCTAAGAGCCCTGGGATGCCAGCTCGGGGACCAGGACTTGGGGAGGTCAGGGACCCGGGATGCTCATCTTTACCTGCTGCCTCGGGAGCTCCGAGTCTCTGGACCACTCTTCTCATATCATCCTCTTGCTCCCCGGCACCATGTCCAGAACCAGAGAGGGCAGTAGACCCTCACTCTCCCCAGAGCTGCGGTGGGACGTCACCTCCCTGCTCAGAGACGCCCCACAGCCCGGCTCTCCTGCCACCACCCCAGCCAACTCCAAGCTCGTCCAGTCTCAAAGGACACCAGCCCACTCTCCTTACAGATGTTCATTCTGGTTAAAACCACATGCACACACCCAGGATTTTCACCATCTAAAATAAAAAGCACATTTCTTTCCTCCAAAACCTCCATATACACATAAAAAGTCATTTTTCATACCTTATGCTGAGACGATAACCCTAAACCCAAAGTTCTCAGGACTTTCCATGAAGTCATCATTTAGCTCATTTATTAATTTATATTCATTTCACTGTAACACAATTATTTTGCTCATTTAACATTTTGTGCTGCCAGAGACACCTATGAAATCTAATAAGCAGCTTCCAGAACTACACAACACGCCAATTAAATATGTTAATTAGATTTAAGTGAGTGACACAAGATTTTTAACCAAGTGAATTCCAGGAGGGAGAGCGGGCCAAGCCACCGTCTGCTTCATTCAACTACCAGGGATCAATTTTGAAACAGCACATTTGAGGTCAAAGACTTAGGGCCCAAAAGTCAATGTGATATGGTTGTCCCCGTGTTACCAAGTCTAAGCTTGCTCTGCTCACCTCACAACAGGCTAATGAATCCCAGAGACGAGGCGTTGAGGCAAGGAAAACAACTTTATTGGAAAGCCAACTGACTGAGAAGATGGCAGGCTAGCGCCTCTTCTAAATAACCATCTTATGGGGTCTGAATGGCAGGTTCTTTTGTAAATCAGAGATGGAGATGGGGAAGGCAAGGAAGCAAAGTAAAAAGCCAATTAATCTTGCAAACATCTAGAATGGCAAGCCTCCAGCAGGGGATGTGTTCATTTCTTTCTTCCTGCGATCTACAGGTGCACAGCGTTCTGAACAAAAGGGCTTTAGTTTAACGCCAGCTCAGGGACCAGGACTCTGCGAAGTCAGGGACCCAGGATGCTTGTCTTCACCTGTTAGAGGGGCAGAGTCCTTTTAAGGAAGCCATTAGGTATGATTATAATAACAAGAGGAATGAAAAGCAAGTCAAAGAAACAGTTTTCAACATCGAGTCAGAATTGGCTTATTTTCTGCACCACCTGGGTACCCATGGGACTGGGTCCAACACCCTGAGGATATCTAACTCCAGCAGCTCAAGTCCTCTGTACAAAATGGTGCATGCAGCCTACTCTCATCCTCGGCAGACTAGAGGTCATCTCCAGGTGACTGAGAATACCTCAGACAGCATAAATGCTATGCAAATAGTTGCTGAGGCGGCAAATTCAAGTTTTGCTGTTTGAAACTTTCTGTAACTTTTTCAAATATTTTCAACTGTGGTTAGTGTAATAGGACAGATGGGGTTTAGATGTAGGAAGGGAAAGTGTTTTGGTTTTAGAACACGTGCTTATTTGTTTTGCTTATATCTTAACATTGAAACGTGCTTGAACAACTAGGAGAAAAGACTTGGGTTGTTAGGTCTGCTGGCTTCCCGAGTAACTTAGATGCTTTGGGAGATAGAAAGACCAATCAAATGAGGCTCCTGCTCCCTAGAAACTTCCAATTCAGGACAGAAATCTTATCTCAAAGGAGAAGGATGGATTAAACAAACAAGCTTACTAGATGGTGACCCACATGCCATCAGGCAGTCAGCCAAAATAAATCAGAAGAACTGCCTCGTCTAATAGGCTTTGATACTCCTTACATCAAAATCTACTGAAGGATCAAGTGGAACAACTCCTGTGATTTTCCTCTGAGCATTCCTAGCCTGAGTCACTTTGAGAGTTTTCAGGTTCCTTTAAAGATCAGGATCTCAGCGTGGTTGGGACACCCAGGCCGCCTGGCACCGGGTCCACCTTACACACCTCAGGACCCCTGTTTGCTCCAGATCACGGCTCCAGCCTGGTGGGGTCATGCCCCTACCCCTACTGCCATGAGAATCTGACAGCCACAGTTCCCAGGAAAACAGAATCTCCATGAGAAAGCACTTACGGTCCCCAGGGTCACAGGGCTCCAAAGTCCATCCTCAGACCCTCTTGGGAGCCACAGTCTCAAGGTAAGAAACCCCTGCCCCAAACCACTTCATGTCCATTGTTCCTGCCTGGTTGGTGACACCCATGGGTTCCACCACGAACACCTTTATAGAAGTGAAAGAAAGCCACTCGTCCCTTCCTGTGCACCAGCCCCAGGTGGCACTTAACCTGCCTGTCGAACAGCCCTGCCAAGGGGCCACCACTCCTGTTCTAACAGATGAGAAGAAAGGGGGTTGGGTGTGTCTCACTGGCCAGCAGGGCCCCATGCCCAAGTGACACAGTGCATTGCTTCAGATTTGGGAACAGTGAAAAGTAACCGCCCTCGGGTCACAGGGCTAGTGGGTGAAAAGCTGGGAGAAGCCTGACTGCCTAGCCCCGGGGCAGGGGTCCTCCTCAGCTCTTTGGTCTGCTCCTTGGTCATCTTCTCATCCTCCCTCCACTGCCTCAGGGGGCAGTCACAGCTCATCTAGAATCCAGAGCCTCCTCCATGTGTGGTCTTTGACCGGCCTCACCTGAGGACTATGTCCCCACCTCTACACACAGCAGTCCCTCTCCCCTAAACAGCGTCATCTCTGCTGAAAGCATCCAGCGATGCCCCAGCTCTTGTGAACTCAGGTTCAGGGCTGAGCCTGGCTTCTGCCCACATAACTGCCCTCTTTCCTGCCTCCGTGGCCCTTACACATTTACCCAGAAATCATGACAACTGTTGGTCTCCAGGACAGGCAGCGTCCTTCCAACTGGACAATCTCTCTCATCGCTATTCATCCATCATCTTTCAAAGCCCTCCATCCAGCCGTCTCTGAAATGACCTTTCAACTGACTGACTTCCTTCTCTGCACTTTTACATGTTTTGAATGTCTACAATTACCATTTAACTCAAGCTTTACAAAATAACAGGCTTCCCTGGTAGCTCAGATGGTAAAGAATCTGCCTGCAATATAGGAGACCTGGGTTTGATCTCTGGGTCCAGAAGATTCCCTGGAGAAAGGAATGGCTCTAACCACTCCAGTATTCTTGCCTGGAGAATCCCACAGACAGAAGAGCCTGGTGAACTAAAGTCCATGGGGTCACAGGGTCCGACACGACTGAGCAACTAACACTTTACAAAATGATTATGGTACAGACTGTTTTTCCCCCACCAGGCTGTATGTTCGGAGAAGGCAATGGCACCCCACTCCAGTACTCTTGCCTGGAAAATCCCATGGATGGAGGAGCCTGGTCGGCTGCAGTCCCTGGGGTCGCTAAGAGTCGGACACGACTGGGAGACTTCACTTTCACTTTTCACTTTCATGCATTGGAGAAGGAAATAGCAACCCATTCAAGTGTTCTTGCCTGGAGAATCCCAGGGACGGGGGAGCCTGGTGGGCTGCCATCTATGGGGTCGCACAGAGTCGGACACGACTGAAGCAACTTAGCAGCAGCAGCAGCAGTTATTATCCTTTGAATTCTCAGCACCTAGCACTGTGCCAAGAAAAGAGCAGGCATGAATGCAAGTTGACTCAGTGAATTCTCCCAGTATGTTAACCAAGAGGAGACAAGCCCCAGAGGGGCACCAAGAAAGTCTCATGGATATAAACAGAGGGTCAGGTGGACACCTGCTTGCTTGGCTCTTTGATGTGCTTCAATCTGAGTGATCCTGATAAGTGAAGTATCACCATAAAATGTTCAAAGGACTCTCAGGAAAAATAAATCAGCACTTATCCCATAAATAATTAAAATGCAAAACTAAAATGCATGTTAAAAACTAATCTGTTGGAATGACAGCTTGAAGTTGGTGAAAAATGAATTATTTTCTATTAAGGTCACAGTGTTAAAAACTACTCATTTAATTTTAAGTTCACCCACCTAGAAAAATCCCCTAGGGAAAGTAACTTTTCCTTTTACTGATTCTTTATCCTTAAAAATAAAGGTTCTGCTCAGAGCTTACTTTTTTTTTTTTGAAGATGTATTTTATTTATTTTGGCTGAGCTGGGTCTTTGTTATGGCTTTTCTCCAGCTGGGGTGAGCAGGGGCTACTCTTTGCTGTGGTTCACAGGCTTCTCCCTGAGGTGGCTTCTCTTGTTGCAGAGCATAGGCTCCAGGCAGGCAAGCTCAGTAGTTGTGGGATCTTCCCAAACCAGGGATTGAACACGTGCCCCCCCATTGCCAGGTGGATTTTTAACCACTGGACCATGAGGGAAGCACACAGCTGACTTTTACACCAAAGCAAAGACCTAAGATTTTGGATTTGCTGCTCTCTGAGCTGTTGTTAAGGGGGGGCTAAGATCTCACTTTGTTTGCTCAAACATGATTCGGTCATCTGTGACTCAAGACCCACCCCCCACCCCCGAGGACCTACTGGTGGTACAAATGGCCAGCTCCTCATCAACCATCCTGCGCAGAGGGTTCCAAGAGGAAGAAATGCTCTCCAAGCCCCCTGCCTTGGGGTCATTTCAATGGAAGTGGCTTTGACTGGGAAATGGACAAGTCAGCTCAAAGCCACTCAGAAAATGATCGAGTTTTACCACAAAGGAGGTAGCTATGGTTCAGTTCTCTGCACATTCGTGTACTTAATGGAACACAAAGTGAGATTTTCACAAACAAATCCACATGAAACACGAACAGGCCTTCCGTCTGTGAAAGAGATGCAGCCCTTCTCCCAGTCTGGAGTGAGTTAGGACCCCACAGGCCCCGAAGGACCGTCTGGGACACAGAGAAGGGGCTTGGAGGGCACCAAGGGGTGGGGCCTCCAGGCTGCATCACGGGACCAAACTCCCAGAGCAAGCGTTCCCGGACAACAGACGATGAGGAGGGACCAGCACAGCTGCTCTATGTCCAGATGAACTTACTGTCCCCCCTCAGGCAGGAGGGTCCTGATGCAGCTGTGTGCCCAGGCCCCCAGCGTCCTTCTGAGAAGGACAGAGAGAAGGAGCAGGGCTCAGGGCACGGAAGAGCTCATCGCCTCAGCCCACGAGAGGAACTGACAGCAGAGCTCACCATTCTGCTTGAAGACGACAAAACCCCTGAACTCTAAGCAGACTGCAGACAAGACACAGATATGGCGAGGAGACGAAAGGACAGTCGACCAGACAGACGCTGGCAACCAACAAAAACCTGGTGAGCTGCTTAAGTTCTGCAAATTATTCAGGAAAAGAAAAGTCAAAAAGCAAGCAGGGTGTCCATGAACTACGCCCACCCCCCCAGCCCCGCCTCCCCTCGCTAGGACCCACTCTGCTGCAGCCCCACCCAGGTCCAGCCATGCCCCCCTCCCCAGGCTCCTAGACTTGGCAAGTCGTCCTGTTCACCTGGGAGTCACTGAACCCTGAGCCCATTGCTTCCCCTGAACTGAGGAAAAGATTGTATGTCTCCGCCAGCTTGGAAATCTGCCTAGGGACTGACCCTGAGACCCTGGGGCTCCCCATCTCTGCCCCAAATAACTGCTGAATGAACGTCCCACTGCAGGATGGACCAACCCTCAGAAAATATGGCCCAGTGGCCACAGGAAAGGCAGGAAGAGCGGGACAGCAGGTGTGAGACACCTGGGGTCCCAGGGCTCTACAGGGACCCTACTTCCCCATGGCCACGGGACCACACACCATACCTCCTCCACCCTAAGGAAGCTTTTAAAGGCATAAGAACTGTACTTTTAATGACGTCTTTTGGCCAAAATGCCATCAGAACTGTAAGGGCTTCGGGCAGTAGAAAATGAAGGCTAAGTTCTGTGTCATTAGGGAAACAGGAGCGGATGTTTCTTTCACCTCAATTCATGTATTAGCATCCCTAAGTTAAGGACCCCAGGAAAATTAAAAGTCCAGGAAACAGTGATGTCCCCACCATGTTCAAGCACAAGGTGATTTATGCCAGGATCTGCTCTGCCCAGAGAAGCAGAACAGCAAGTGGACCTCTGAACAAGTTGGCACCCAGGGGATCACAGGCCTCCAAAGCTCCCTCCACTGCAGGGACCCCACTGCCACCACCACCATCACCTCCCTCACCATCATCAGCTCTATCACCTTCATGACCATTATCACCTCCATCACTTCCATCACCACTGTTACCTCCATCACCTTTGTCAGCCCCATCACCTCCAATCACCCCCATCAGCCCCATCACCTCCATCACCCCCATCACCCCCATCACCCCCATCACCTCCATCACTGCCATCACACCACTATCACTTTCACCTTCACATCAAGGGCAGGGGAGCCGTCCTGAAATTCTGGAATTCATGGGGAGGCGCTCTGAACTTAGCAAAAGCTGCTTCCCTCCTCCTGGTCACACACATACATCCCAGCCATGCTTAACTCTCCGATGGATATAGAATCATCCCATGGTTGGCTCTCACCCCAGTGAAGTCAAGCTCAGGTCATTAGATCTGGCAGGGCTGGTCCGTGCAAAAAGCTAGCCCTTCCCAGGACTCGCTGGCCCAGAGGCGTTGAGAAGCTGCCCTCAGTGGCTGAAGAAGAACCGCCCAGACTCTGTGGACCCTTCTGGGAGGTGAGGAAGCTGGAGGAGGGGAGCCCATCAGGGCGCAGTCATTTGTGTGCAAATACCATTCGCGCTGTGTCCTGACACCACATGGATTCCCCCAGGAAGGCAGAGACTCCCTCCCAAGAGGAAGGCTGACTACGCTGATGGCCTCTCACCAGGCGGCCCCGGGGGTCAAGACAGGCCCTTGCTCCTGGACTGGCAGGTCCACAGCCAGAGAGATGGATGCCCCTCCTCACTGGGGGATCTACATGTTTTCAAAAGGATCAACCCTCAACTCTCACATGCAAAGCCCACCAGGTGGCCTGGACTTAACCATACAACTTCAGCAGACTTAGTCTCATCACCCCCAGTGGCTGCAGCGGCAGCCTCCCTGCCCACCTTTGCATCAGGCGCACGGCACTGCCTCTGGACCCACACACCTGTGGGAGCAGCAACTGCTGGGAGGAGACGCTGCCTTGAATGACAGGGCAAGAGTGGGGCTCAGAGCCTGAACAAGCTAAACTCCCACGGTCACCAGCTGCCCAAGCCCAGCTTGGGAGTCAGCCCAGACCCGGGACTCCCAGGAAAAGGGGTCTGTGGGTGGCACAGGATAGGGACCCAGAGCATGAAGTAGGTCAGAGTGACTTATGTGAAGATCCTCGGTCACTATCACAGCCCCTGGGCTTTCATCCCAGTGGATGAGAACATGCTAGGCACATCACAGGAAACCCTACATTCACCAAAGACATGCCGGAACCCTCCAGGTCAGAGCTGCAGACCTTTTCCACAGGGAGCAAGCTGATGGAATGTATAATCCCTGTGCTATTTCAGGGAGAAATTGGCCTTTTTTACCTTTACTCGGAAATCTTCAAACAAAAGAATATTTAAACTGAAAGGAACTCACAGTGGATACTACCAAATCAGGAGCAACTGGTTGGTAACTTCCCATCGTCATGGAAAGTTACACAACCCCTCACATCACTTTTCTAAAAACATAAAAATTACAACTTTGTGTTCATACTCAGGGACACTGCCCAGAATCACCCGAAAGGCCCCAAACAAGCACCTCGGGTCACCTGCTCCCCTATGAGATCCTCACGTTGGATGGAGCACGGCAGTGTCAGCACCTGGCTTGGGAGCCACCAACAAGTTGGAAACACATACTCGCCCTTGGCCATGGTGAGACTTGTCGGACCTTCCACCCACAGCTCCAGAGTGTTACCAAGCCCAGCAACACCCTCAGTGGGTTCCATCTGCAAAAGGTGACTGCAAATTAGCTGTAGGAGCAGAGAGGACAGCTCAAAGCCAGCAATCACTAAAGTGACAGCAAAGAGGGGAGGCCCTGCTTTTGCCAACCTGGGGCATTTCATACAGAAGCACAGGAGCCCCCAGGGGCCCCCAGGGCATCCCTGACTCAGGGGACAGCTCAGGAACTGCCATGAGTGACCCCCAGTCACCAAGAAAAGCTAAATCAACCCAACACCCTTGGTGCAGTGAATGCAGTGAACAGAGACACTGAGAGTTAAGATAGTCTCGCAGTCTGGGGTGAGGGCGTGTCTATGTTGCATCAGTTACACACCTGGGCCTATGCACTGTTATATGTGCACTCTTACATGTGCACCCTTACACATGTGTCATCACATGTGCACCATTACACACGCACTCTTACACAGGCACCCTTGCTCATGCTCCATTACACGTGCACCATTACATGTGCACTTTTACACATGTGCCATTAAACGTCCACTCTTACACATGCACTGTTACATGTGTGCCATTATATCTGTGCCCTTACACATGCACCATTACACGTGTACTCTCACACGTGTGCTGTTACATGTATGCTCTTACACGTGCACCGTTACATGTGTGCTCTTACATGTGAGCCATTACACATGAACTCTTACACATGCACCTTCCATGTGTGTCTTTACACGTGCACCATTACATGTGCACTCTTACATGTACGCCCCCACACACGTCCTGTTACATGTGCGCCCTTACACATGTGTTACATGTGTACTCTTACATGTGTGGTACATTTGTACTCTTACATGTACACCATTACATATGCACTTATATGTGTGCTCTTACACGGGTGCCATTACACATGTACTCTTATACAGTGTGTGTTATATGTGCACTTTTACATGTGCACTGTTACATGGAAGCTATATTGAAGCTCAATGTTATAACTCAGAATTAAATCGCAGACCCAACACTCTGCTTGAAATAAATCCTAAGTAGCAAAAGATGTGTCATCAAAGCAGAGACACAACTTCAAATGCTACAATCGTTCACCTTGGTCAACAGGGTGTGGGGCTGCCAACCAACTATGAAGGACACCACGGGACACCCAGTCCCTGCCCAAGCCCACTCCAGCCAGAACCCAGGAACTGAGTTTCCAATGAAATGCTAACTCTTCATTAAATCATGGAAAAGGAGTACGTCAAGGCTATATATTGTCACCCTGCTTATTTAACTTAATATGCAGAGTACATCATGAGAAACACTGGGCTGGAAGACACACAAGCTGGAATCAAGATTGCCGGGAGAAATATCAATAACCTCAGATAACTCAACATTCAGAAAACTAAGATTATGGCATCTGGTCACGTCACTTCACGGCAAATAGATGGGGAAACAGTGGAAACAGTGGCTGACTTTATTTTGGGGGGCTCAAAAATCACTGCAGATGGTGACTGCAGCCATGAAATTAAAAGACACTTACTCCTTGAAAGGAAAGTTATGACCAACCTAGACAGCATATTCAAAAGCAGAGACATTACTTTGTCAACACAGGTCCATCTAGTCAAGGCTATGGTTTTTCCAGTAGTCACATATGGATGTGAGAGTTGGACTATAAAGAAAGCTGAGCGCCAAAGAACTGATGCTTTTGAACTGTGGTGTTGGAGAAGACTCTTGAGAGTCCCTTGGACTGTGAGGAGATCCAACCAGTCCATTCTAAAGGAGATCAGTCCTGGGTATTCATTGGAAGGACTGATGCTGAAGCTGAAACTCCAATACTTTAGCTACCTGATGCGAAGAGCTGACTCATTGGAAAAGACCCTGATGCTGGGAAATATTGAGGGCAGGAGGAGAAGGGGATGGCAGAGGATGAGATGGTTGGATAGCCTCACCGACTCAATGGACATGATTTTGGGTAAACTCTGGGAGTTGGTGATGGACAGGGAGGCGTGGCGTGCTGCAATTCATGGGGTCGCAAAAAGTTGGACATAACTGAGCAACTGAACTGAACTGAACTAAGTCCTCACAGCCTGATATATAAATCTGATAATACACAGTGCAAACTAGAAAAGGCAAAAATCTGAGTTTCAGGTCATAAACTTTCAAACAGTCCATTAACCCGGCTTTGCCCTGGACACCGCCCCAAGGGCAAGTCAGACCCAAACAACCCTGCCCTGCCTGGTGTCACTGAAAGGAGCTAGAGTGCCCCCCACCACCATCATCCTGAAGAAACTGCAGGTGACTGAGAAGGGAAACACCCCTCCCCCATGGTGCACCTGTCACCTCAGGAACCAACAGCCGGGCAGGTGACAGTTTCATAACCATTTACGTGTGGGACGCTGGCCCTCCTTCTACAAGAGCTGGACTTCACTCTGTCCAGGGGGTAGAACACCATGCCTGTCAGGACCCAGAGAAGAGTCCGCTGACAATGAAACTGGAGGAAGGGACCCAAGTGATCGACTAGGCAGGAAACCACCACACTTGGGGTTCAGAGGGGTCCTCGGGGCACCTTCCTGCTGCCCCCGCTGTCACCACACCAAATCCCCAGAGCCTGTGTCATTGGAAGATCCTGTCACCTTGACACTTCAGAGGGGCTCCTGGCGTGGTCCACAGACCCTCCAAATCACGTGGGCACAGGTCGCTGGAAATGTAGAAGCAGGAGACGCCAGCCCTCTATCACGGTGTCTGGAGCTCTGCCAGCAGCCCGGTGCCCCCAGGGGGCTCTGCAGCCATGTGTGGCCCTTGAACCATCGCTGAGGCGTGCTGGCTAGTGACAGACACAGCGGGCTTGGTGCCAGGCGTGGACCAGGGAGGCAAAGCACCCTGAGAATGTATTGTGCTGAGCAGCGCTCAGGTACACATTTGAGTCGAGTGGTTAAATAAAATACATTATTAAGACAATTTCATCTGTGGCTTTTTGACTTCTGTAATGTGGCTATAGAAAATTGTAGGTTTCACAGGTGGTCTCCATCCTAGACCTGCAGACAGCACTGCCTGGAGGATACAATCTAGAATTTGTGCCATCCGAAGGCTTTATCTGAACATGTGTAAATCTGGTAGCTTTTTGTGCATGTGTTTGAGCCGTGGAGGCACAGATGTCCAGGAGAAGATTCTGTATCTAGTCCGTTTCCATGGCCACCAGTGTGGAGCCCTGAGCAAGCACATCTGGCCCAATTTTAACACTCAGCTCGGGGGGCAGGCAGCCTCAGATGGACGGTAGAGGCTGCCATGTGAGAACACTGGACAGAAGGACACTTCTGGGGACCCAGGTTCACTAACTGCATTTCCATAATGTTGGTTTCACCGTGTGAATGCAGAGGCCTTCCAATTCAGGAAGACCCCACAGCCCCACCTCCCCAGCACAGGGCGGGTCATCATGTCACCCTGGCCTCTGAGGTGAGTGGCTGCCCCTGGCTCCGGCCCTGAGTGACAGCAGGCCACTCTCACCTACCCCTCAGGTAGGAAAGGAAGACTCTCTCCTCCCCATAGCCCTCCCTCCACATCTGCCCCTTCGGTTCCACCAGGAAATTCTCCCACCCACCTGCCTCTTTCACGACGTGGTAAAGACCGCAGGAAGTATCCTGGCATCTCCCCAGTTGGGCATCCTGGTGAGGTGAAAACGACGGGAAAGAATCGGAACCCAGCTCACACCTTGCCTTCCCGCCCTGTGGAGAGGGGCTCATAGCCTCAGCCCTCCACCTCAGCATGGCCCCAGAAAAGCCCAAGTTCCTACACTCCTCTGGGTCTGCATAGAGGGGGGCAACCACGGTGCCCAGATCGCTGAGTCGTCACAAGGACTGGTGGATTAATGAGTTGAATTTATTGCTTTTGTATGAAACTTTTTCCCAAAGAATTATTTATTAAGTGAATTAATGAGCAGAGCAGTGTCAGTCTCCTAAATAAAAGGGCCGAGGATGACCCTCTGTCTCCAGCTCCCCTGGAGCCTCCTGTCCAGCTGGTCAATGACCCTTACTGGCCCTGATCACCTCCCTCCAGGACCAAGTCTGCTCCATGCACCTTGGGGCCCCAGGCCTCCAAGCCCACACTCCTTCTCCACCTGGCCAGCCATCCAGGGGAGGGGATAGGGCTTCCAGAAATGTCCTCCCGACTCCTCCAACCTCCCCAGCCTCTGTGGTTCAGGCCAGCACTGCCCACAGCCAGCGTCTGCACCACCTGGGGACTTTGACAAGCCAATGCCGGGCTGCACCCAGATCGAATGCATCAAGACCTCAGGGCTGGGGCCACGCTGCAGCGTTTACAGGACTTCAATGTGTGGCCCAAGTCCAGGAGCACCAGGTTCATAAAGGACTATGGCTGCAATCCTTTCAAGGACACTTTCTTCCACAGAATAAAGACATCATCTATGAAATGCAAAGAGAACTCAGTAACTTTTTTTTAACCTAAATTAATCCATCTAGAGTATAAACACACACATCACAAAATATCTCCATTGCATCTGACATTTTTCAGCTGGCACCCCACTTGGTCTCTTGAAACACCCACACTCTGAGCTCCAGGGCGTCAGAGACCAAACCCTGGCCTCTGTGAGGCCACAGAGCCACATGGCTGCCTGGAGGAGCCTTGCAGCCCTCCCCCCCCGGGGACACTGGTGGGAGGCACAGAGCAGACATTTGGAGCAGTGACCTGGGCTCCCGTTTGTGTCTGTCGCTGCAGGAGGGGGCCCGCCTCCTGGCCTGTGAAGCGCTGCGGGAACCCCTGGGCTGAAGAGCAGATGACTGTCAACATGAATATTAATAGCAGCATAATTAACAACTGAGGTTGTCTGCCAGATGCTTGACTCTGATTAAAAGGAGTCCAGGAGCCAAGGCCCAGCGGGGCACACGGTTCTCTCAGCATTGGACAGAGAGGTCTGAATGGTCAGGTGGGTGACAGACAGGGCAGCGCTCAGCCCAGCCGCTGGGTCCACTCCCCCCACCCGCAGAGACCCAAGCCCCCACTCCACACACCCCCACCCTCCACTGCATAAATAAGGAAGGGACTGGGAGCCGAAGCTGGACTGTGCAGACGGGTCTCAGACCAGCGCTCACCTGGGCTCAGCCTGCTCCACGGAGAACAGAAATAGGACTTCTGTTTTGTGGTAGAGTAACCAATCAGAACTGTTCCACAAGCTGTAAATTCACCTAAAATAAACTTCTAAACTACCATGGCCGCTGTCACTACAAATATCTGAGACTCAGGAGGACACCAGCTGTCCTGTGAACAGCCACCCAACTGTCCAGAGGCAGCAGCTTCAGACTGGTTCGCATCCTGCCTCCCCCATCCCAGATGCAAGCTTTAGCCTGAGACACCATTCCTTGCACACTTTTAAACGCTGTGGTTTCTGCCTGACTAATGCCGTCTTTAATTATACATCATCGAGCACCTTGCTGGATCTAATGGGGTCTATTACTCATCAAAACGGCCCCATCAGCAACCACAGTCCCCAGAGCCAATTACTCAAGCCTCCCTCCATGCTTCACAAGTGCCCGCCTGCACCTGCCAACACCTGCACACACCTCAAGCCCCAGCCTCTCACTAACTGGCCCAGAAGACACGACCGCATGATGCCAGCTTTCTACTGGTCCCATGATGCCCAGTGACAACTGGCGGCTCTCAGGCAGCCACACGTCCAGGTCTTTCATGCCATGTGCTCTGCCCGGGCAGCACCCAGAAGGCCAGCGCTGCCCAAGCCCTGTGGCAGCTGGTAGCAGAGCCAGAGGGGCCTGCCAGAACTGGACATAGCGTGGGCACAGACAGGTCTTTCCTGTCACCACTGGACAGTTCAGTCCAGCTGGATGGGCTTTCTTAGCACACGACTCACTGTGAGGAAACTAAAGGTCACCAGAAGTCGCTAGTCCTCAAACTTTCATTCAAAGGGATGAAATGCCAACCAAATTAATAATGGTAAATGTGTAACATATAAAAATGATACATATATATTTATACTTCCTATATATTAGTATATGTGCATTTGTTGTTGTTCAGTCACTAAGTCATGTCCAACTCTTTGCAACCCCATGGACTGCAGCCCACCATGCTTCTCTGGCCTTCACTATTTTCCCTGAGTTTGCTCAAACTCATGTCCACTGAGTCACTGACACCATCCAACCATCTCATCCTCTGTCGCCCTCTTCTCCTGCCTTAAATCTTCCCCAGGATCAGGGTCTTTTCTAATGAGTCAGCTCTTCGCATCAGGTGGCTAAAGTATTGGGATTTCAGCTTCAGCATCAGTCCTTAGGATGGACTGGTTGGATCTCCTTGCAGTCCAAGGGACTCTCAAGAGTCTTTTCCAGTACCACATTTCAAAAGCATTAATGCTTCAATGCACAGCTTCTTCATGGTCCAACACTCACATCCGTACATGACAAGTGGAAAAATCATAGCTTTGACTATACAGAACTTTGTTGGCAAAATGATGTCTCTGCTTTTTAGTACATTGTCTAGGTTTGTCATAGCTTTTCTTCCAAGGAGTAAGCGTCTTTTATGTGTATGTATATACACAAATCCATTTACATATATTGAAATATATTTGTCGCTGAGTGAGAATGAACAGGTCAGGCTCTAATTCCAGACGATTTACCTAAACAACTGATGATTTACCTGTCATACTTGTAAGAGAAACTCAAGTTACTAAACCAAGTGCCTTAAGACCTAGAAGCAGAAAGATATAACTGGAAAGGTCACTCAGTGGACAATTAAGAAGTAAATCACTTTTGAAAGCACTGGGAACTGTGACAGTATGAGACCTCGTACGTTTGACCCTCTTGAATAATTGACGCTGCATCTTTCTCTGGCCCCTTTATGGGGCTATGTTTAGAATTCCATTTAGTGCAGCAAGATTTTCACTTAACGTGACTCAGATGTGTTGACCAAGCAGCAAATGAAAAATAACAATACACAAAGAGCATTTCTTTGCTGCCCAAGTATTGTAGCTTGTCCAGGGCTGGCTGGTGCAAATGGACTGCCTGCAGCATGCTGTCCATGCAGCAGCTCCCTGGGCTTGCTGGACTCCAGTCCTCCCATCAGAGCTGGAGTCCGGCTCGAAGGAACAGCAGCCTATGAGGAGACTCTGAATCATGCTGCTGCTTCACCTGCTCTTTTTAGTCCAGTTTTGTGTGGAGGGAGAAGGGAGCCACACCACAGTTTTTAAACCATTCACCACAGCCACCACCTCTCTGACACTCTCGCATTTCAAGGTGAATTAGAATTCCAACAGGACAGACGTCACACATGCATCAAGTACATCAGATTGGAAGATCTTCCAAGGAAGGCAAATCAGATACAAAGTGACCTTGGTCTCTTCAAGCACCATAAAGTTAGAGCATTTCCCCAACTGAATCCTGCTGATGTTTTATTCCAAAAATGTACCTCGAAAAAGAGTCTATTAACTGCAAAAATAAAGGTTAAATACAGACTGAAGTGAAATGCACACTTGAAACAACTCTATAGTTGAGACTCAATCTCATCCTGCTCCAGCGAGCCCACAGGCTCTTACGGGCTGGATGAGGGAACAATGGGGGTAAGCCTGTTCTGTAGAGGCAGGAGGTGTAGATGAGCCCCCACCACCACTTCCTGCACAGGTGGGAGGTATAGACGAGACCCCCGACTCCTCTCCCCCCATCCCACTACCCCCATCCTGCAGAGGAGGAAGCTGTGCCCCTTCCCTCTCAGCAGAGGCCCAAGCAGCAACTCAGCATCCAGCAGGGTTATTAAGCTGCCTTCCCTAAAACAGATGACATTTTGGGCTTTTTTTCAGTTCAATGAAGCTTGTAAGGATCAAGAACACTACCTCAATAACAGATAAAAGTTGGAGGCAATTTAAAGGTGAAACAGATTCAAGCCCTTAGATGCTCCTCAACATTCAGAGATTCAGTCATGAGAACTAGATTTGAACCGACTTTGAACCTAGAGGTATAACATGTATGAGACACACACACACACACACACACACACAACTTAGGACACCATATTCTGACTCCACTAGCAGTCAGGTGGACCCGGGGAGCACACCTCGGTGGTGATTTGCGGTTTCAAGATGTGTGTGGCTGATGGTACCCAGCCGACAGCCCCTGGGTTGTGTTGTTCCCCACCTGCATCACCCTTCACCCACTAATGCAGACAAGCTCTCCCCACCACTAATGAGAAGGCCCAGAAGAGTCAAGCCATCTGCCCAGGGATGAACACACCCATCCTTAGTGCCAGTCCTGGTTGTCCATCAAGTCCCCACCCACCCTCCTCACATGGCCCTCAGGAGCCCTGAAACCTGCCAATACCTGAGGTGGGGTGGTGGGGCGCAGCCCAGGGGGAGGTGGGCCTGGGTCCCAAACCCCGAGGAGCTGGGCTCCAGTCCTCAGGGATAGGGTGCGGGGGTGTGTGGTGGGGGTGGCCGAGTTGGGTCTGCTCCCTGACCTGAGCAGTGAACACCTGGCCTCTCACAGTGGCACAATGCCCCTGCATTTGCTTTGAGACCCCTGGTGTCATCCCAGGACAGTGACAGAACAGGGTGGACGAAGACACATCCCTGAGGACAGAATGGAGCCCTGGACAGACCCCAGATGCCCGGGCCTCCACACTTACAGCTGCCAGCAACCTGTCCCCAGAGCCACGGCCAACATGACACTCTCCCACCAGGACCCCCACCAGCACCTCACTTTGCACAGGCCCACCCATAGGGCCCAAAACACCTGCAGCTGTGGGCAGAGTGACCTCAGGACCCAACCGCCTGGTTTGGGACTACAGTCTCTAATTGATTAGGTCTATGATAGTGAGAGGTGGCTAATCAGGAAGCCAGTAGGCCGGTATATCCAGAGTTCACCTCCAAGGTCAGTTTTCATCTGCTAAGAAACAGCCTCGCTGAGCTGCAGTTGGAAAGTAAGGAGACACACTTACACCGCCTGACCCACCCACACACAGCAGGCACTCAATAATGGCCACGTGTCCCAGAAGAGCTGGTTCTGCACCCGAGGCCCTTCTAAAAACACGTCCCAAAGGACTTGGCACGACTCTTCCATCACAAAGGCTGGCATCTGCCCTGGAGACACAGTGACCGCGGTCACCACTGCCTGCCGTCCTGGGAGCAGCCCGGCTTTCATAACCCCTAAGTCCCTTCTCTGGAGCCCCTGTGACACCCTAGAAAAAGCCACAGCCTCCCACCCTTAGGACACAGTCATGTCCTAGCCCTAACCCTCCACAGGACAGCCAAGGTGTCCACCCCACAGAGAGCTGCACCTGACTGGCCACTGTCCAGGTAAACACTCATGCTGGGGAGGCTGGTGCTCATCAGGAGTCCACTGTCTGGATTCTCAAGCATGTTTATGCAAGCATGCTTATATACTTACATACAGATACAACTCTAATTAAATAGTATGTAAACCAAAGAAATCTAAGTGCAGAAGAAGTCACTTCTTGGAAAACCAAGGTGATGACTTAGGAAAGACTTATCAGAGAGAGATGGCTTTAAAACTGTCACTTGGCCGGAACAAAAACAGAACACATTCGGGGGAATTATTTAAAATCTGGAAGGTGCTCCACTCAGATTATTTTGAGTCTCTTAGTCCTCAGTCCATTTGAAAGAAACAAATAGGAAACCATAAATTGTGACTGTGGCTCAAACTAGAAAGGCAAGTTAGAACCCAGAGAACACTCTGAGTCTGCATCCAAAATATGGTGAATTATTGTATGTGTGTGTTTATAAGATATAATAGCAAATAGACATCTTTGGTATGGTTCATTTCGCTGCTCCCATTACTGGGTCGCTCCCATTACCCAGACCCCATCTGGAGATACTGCTGGCCAAGAGATACACAGGTTTTAAGTACCTTCGGGCAAACTAGTCAGACTCGAGCACTGTGTTTTCCATCAGCAAGAGCCTTAGCCAAACCCTCCATAGGCCTTTAACTGTGATAATGTCCTGCCTTTAACCACCACAAAGTTCTGGCCAAAACCTGCCTGGCGCCCCTCAGGAACCCTAATGTCAGCTCCATCGGGGACACGCCTACCTGGTCACCCAGGATGGTGCCTGCACAGTGCAGGTGTATGCCAGATACAAGCAAGGATTTTCTCAGAAAATCACTCAGAAAAAGACTGCAGTTGTCTGATATCTGTGCCCTACTCATTCACTTTAAAAAGTACTCTCTGAATTACCCAACTGGGAACCACAAAACCCTCTCAGAAAGACCAGTGGCCCTAAAAACCTCCATCAATGCATTTAGGGTGTTTGAGGGGTCACCTTGCAAAACTGTAAAACAGAAAGAAAAAAAAAAAAAAAAAGCTTAGGCTGAGAAACAGCAATTGCAGTGGCAGCGCATCCCATGGGCTAAGGCGACTCTGATGGCCATACAGGATGGTGGCATCTGCCAGCCTTGAGCAGTGGGCACCGAAACCGCGGTGTAAGAGCTCCAGGGCAGCAGATTTAACTCATTTCTAACACCTTGTCCCAGGCAGCACAGGTGAATGCAGAGCCCCGCCTACCAGGCTGGAGGGTCCCAGCACCTCCAGTGAAAGACGCAAGTGAGGGTTTGGAAAGTGTTTCCAGAACTGAATGGAGTTAAGTCCATTCCAGTATCTGCTGCTGCTAAGTCGCTTCAGTCATGTCCGACTCTGTGCTACCCCATAGACGGCAGCCCACCAGGCTCCCCCGCCCCTGGGATTCTCCAGGCAAGAATTCTGGAGTGGGTTGCCATTTCCTCCTCCAATGCATGAAAGTGAAAAGCGAAAGTGAAATCGCTCAGTCGTGTCCGACTCTTCGCGACCCCATGGACTGCAGCCCATCAGGCTCCTCCGTCCATGGGATTTTCCAGGCAAGAGTACTGGAGTGGGGTGCCATTGCCTTCTCCGATTCCAGTATCTACCTGTCACTAAATTAACAGACATCTAAGCAGATACCTGCTAATCCACCCACCTAATAAAACATCCACACTTCCCCACTGACCCAAAGGAAGGTTGGAGGAGCTTCTCGCTGGGAAATGGGACTGTCTTATATTTAGTCACCTACTACTAAGGCATACATAGTACCCACTGATGACAAGTGCCCATCTATGAAACAGCACACGGCAACACCCAGATCCAGATTTATTCCAGTGGACAGTCAAGTACCAGAGCCTACTTGGAAGTGAAGCTCAGCTTAAGGTTTTGCCTGCCACACTCACAGGGGCTGCTAACAGTCCTCTATGCAGGACATCTGGTTGCCCAAGACACCCGACAATTATTGAAAACCAGTGGCTAAAAGCCTAGATGATACTACAGTCCACACAGACGCTATTCTTTCTTTCCTCTCTGAAAAAGATCAAATGTAATATCAGATTTAATTCGGACCCTTCGTAAGACACAAGCTTAGTGTGTCTTAGGTGAGGGGGCCTTGAAAGAAAGGACGGAGCTCACACTTAGGTAAAACAGGAAAATGAAAAAGGGAAATGTGTTCCAGAGTCTGCTGGGTTCAGACAGACCTGGACGGAATCTGCTGCACGTATCCAGACAGAAAGTCAGTTAATCATCCCCAACTCCAGGCGACAAAAAATTAATTCTCTGGAACTAAGTGTCATCACTAAAAATTATAAGTTCAGCCCCTTCACAAATGTCTTTAAATGCTGCAAATGCCATGGATTCCAGGAGCAGCCTCAAGGCCTCCCACCCTCCTGATCAGACTCCATTCACAAAACGTCCTCACTAGAAGCATCATTCAAAAATCATTTCATTCTCTGAGCCAGAGGAGGTAACCCACTTGTTTCGTAAAAAAAGGGCCTTCAGTTATAATACCTTAGACAATAACAGCAAGGCGGGAAAGAAAAGTTTAAAAATCTGTAACAAGAACACTTATAACTGGATTTAATCACAATTAAAAACCAAATTAATTAACACAATCGGGCTTCCCTGGTGGCTCAGCAGTAAAGAATCTGCCTGCAATGCAGGAGACACAGGAGATGCCGGTTCCATCCCTGGGTCGGGAAGATCCCCTTGAGGAGGGTATGGCAACCCACTCCAGTATTCTTGCCTGGAGAATCCCATGGACAGAGGAGCCTGGTAGGCTACAGTCCCTGGGGTCGCAAAAAGTCAGACACGACTGAAACAACTGAGCAGGCGTGCAATAATATCATCAATTCCCCTTCAGCAGTGATCCCGTTTATAAATATTCCTTGACTATTCTTGACTTGAGAATGGTCATTCCCCCTGATTAATAGGAAAAACCCAGTTTGGCAAAGTCTGACTTTTAACTCCAAAGCTTAACTACCCAAGGACTTAAGTTCCTGACCTCAGAGACACTGCAGTGCTGAGCAATTCAGTGGAGACCTTCCCTCACTGCAGTACTTCAGATATAAGAAGGATTCATTAAATGGCTTCTGCACCACCAGACCTTTAAAAGGTCAAAAGCAGAGGGGTTATGGCTGTGCTTTCTAAAGTGAATATTTGCAACAGATCAACAATCCTTTTAAGCTTTTCCACATTTAAACAAAACATGAAACACAAGTACTTTCTCATCTCTCACTTAAACCAGCATCCTACAGGCTGGCGTCCCCCAGCCACAGAGCCCAAGGCGGCCGAGGTGTGAAATGACACACTCTGAGTAGCTCTTGAAACAAAACCGCCGGAACCCTCCAGATACGGTCTTTGAAACAGAAGCAGTTCACGCTATACAACGGAGCTGCACCAAAGGCAAAAGGAGAAAAACCCTCAAATAACAACCCAGTGGGGACACGGCAGGCCTGAGATCCCAGGACAGGACCAGGGCTGCCAGACAGGCCCGGTCCACCTATGGCTGAAGCAGACATTCCTGGGCTCCAGGTTGACTTCTTCCCTCCTGCTAAATGGGTTTACAGTGTGTGTTCTCGTAACCCAGGCGTGCACTGGCCTCTGCCAGACTCCCCCTTGCCAGACACCAGGCAGGAGCGCCCCCCGTCCCCCTCCCAGCAGCCAGGACCCAGGAAATCAGCAGGCACTAACTTCAGTCCAGGTGGGCAAGGGTGTACAGAGGGTTAGTCTGGGGTCCAGGAGAAGAAGACTATGTTCAGAGAGACCAAAGGCCCAGCAAAGTTACAGGTGGAGAAACAGGTCCAGTGCAGCAAGAGACTGGATGGGGACAGGGGCAGGGAGTCCTGGCCACACCAAGTGGGGGGGGGGGGCACTGACACAAATGCACAGGCCACATAACAAGTGCAGGTGGGCACAGGGATTCCAGAGGGAGAGGATGGACGTCAAGTCACAAGGAGAAGTTGGAAGAGGGTGGGATGGGAGCACAGTGATGCCCCAGAGTTGGCAAGAGGGACTCTGAGGGTTACACCTACGGAGTCGATGGAGGGAAGCCAGTCGAGAAACAAGCACAAGGTGAAGGCCATCGCAGAACACCTCTGGTCCCCTGCCCCTCCGCACTGCCCCCTGCCCCCAACACACTCACAACTCGGAGAAGCGCACACCCACCTTTGCTGGGGGCGCGCTCCTGCTGGTCGCCAGCTCGCGCAGGCTGGAGGTGGCGCCGATCGCCGCGGGGAGGAGGACTGGGGAGCCAGGGGAGCTGCCCCCGCCACCCGCAAGCGCCGAGGCCGCCCCCGAAGCGGGACTGGGGCCCGGGCCAGGACGCGCGGGCGGACTGCTGCCGGGGCTGGCGCCGGCGCGGGGCCGCTGGCGGATGCCGTCCAGCAGGCGCACCAGCAGGATGTTGGCGGGCAGCTCGTCCACGCCGCAGCCCACCAGGATGCGGCACTCGGGGCAGCGCAGCTCGCGACGCGAGCTCACGATGCTCTCCAGGCAGCGGCGGCAAAAGGTGTGCTGGCAGGGCAGCACCTTGGCCGTCGTGTCCAGGCGTTCCAGGCACACGGAGCACTCCAGCAGGTCCAGCAGCGACGACTCGTCCATGTCCCCGCCCAGCCTGTCGCCGTCGTCTTCTCTCTGCGCCGCGGCGGCCGCCCGGGATGCGCACAGCCTGGGCGCTCCGAGCAGCATGGGGGCGGCGCCGGCGGCGACCGCGCGCACCTCTAGGTCCCGGGGCCGTTGCGGGTGCCGCCGAGGGCAGTGGGCGCCAGGGTCGCGCCTGGACTACCGCTTGGGGACCGGGCTACACAGCGACTTCCTTCCCTGAGGCTGGCAGAGCCAAGGGGTGCCAATCGGCCTGCGCGGCCGGGACCGGAGCTCCGAGTCCCGCAAGCCCCCTCCGGACCGCCGAGCCCACCCAGTGCTTCGGAGCGCAGCGCCCGCAGATGCGGACTACACCTGTCCCTCCTCTGCGAGTCCGGCCGGCACGGGTTCCAGCGGCGCCGCCGGGCGGGCAAGACACCCGGCGGCTCTGAGCTCTCAGCCGCCAGTCCGATCCCGGGGGAGGCGGGGGCGCGGCGTGCGCGCTCCCCCGCACCGCCTCGGTGCGCCCTGGGCCTCCCCGCGAGCCGCTGCCCAGCGGGTGCAGCCAGACCCCTCCTCGTCCTCGGCCGCGAGCACGTGCGCGGGGAGCGCGCGGAGGTCACGGTCACTGCGGGGCGCCGGGAAGGGGCAGCCGCGCCCTGGACCTGCCCCGCCTGGGCGCAGGCTGGACACCAGTCCTGTTCTTAAGGCGCCTTCAGCGCCCCCAGGAACTCCAGGGCGCTCCCCAGCGCAGGCCCGGGCCTGTCCCCTCTGGCGACAGAGCCTCCTGCGCTCTCCGTGAGCCTCTGAGCGGGATGTTTCCGCCTGACGCTGCAGCGAAGGAAAGTTTGGGCGGCGCTATCCCGACCGCCTCCTTGGGCAGCGCCGGCCAGCAGCCTGGGGACGCAGCCAGCACCCGGGCATCCTCCTCGACGACGGCCGGTCCCCTGCCCGGCGGCGCGCGGAAGTGACAGCCCCAGAGCAGGGTGGGCGCGCGGGGCGCCGGGCGAGGCGGAGGGGGGAGGACGCTGCGGTCCTCCCGGCGACGCGGGTCCGAGACTGCGCCGCTGCCCGCCGGACCCCAGTCTTTCGCGGGCCGCCTTGGGAACGCGCTCGATCCCTCCTCCGGAGGCGCAGACGAGGGGAGTCGCGGTCTCCTTCCCGGCGCCCGCCTTCGGGCGCGTCAGAGCGACGCAAGAGCGCACGGAGGCCCGGGGGCCGCGGGGCCGCGGCCGGTGGCGCAGATTCCCTGCCGAGCGCTGCCCCCTCGTGGCCGCTCTGGGCCCCGCCGAGGCCGACACAGCCTGGTCCAGGGCTGGCCCGCGAACCTGCACAGCCCAGGACTGGGCTACGGAAGAAAGGCGCGAGGGCCTGACTGCTGGTCAGGCTGTCTTGAGGTTTGTGAAGCTATGTGTGGCTTTTTTGACTTTTCAGGGAGAAAATAATATCTGTTGAGGCCTCAATGCCAAAAATGTTCATCTTTTTATTTAATCCTCTAAACGGCCCTATGAGATAACTATTTTAACCTCATTTTTGCATGCAAGGAAAATGAAGCTTATGCTTATGAAATCATTGCAGCTGGATTTTTTAAATCTTCGTGTCTCCAGAACCAAATGCATAGAAAAGATCTCCGTCCACTGTGATACAAGCTCCCTACAAGCCACGTATTTTTACACTGGAATATCCCCAGTGCCTAGGGAAACACCAGGCACATAGTAGTTGTTCAATAAACATTTGTGAAATTAATGGAAAAATGGTCTCCAAGTCATTATCTTGTGGTGATTTGAATGCACATCTTAGCATCTTAGTTTGGGGTGTCCAGAATCGTATGCATATCCATGCATGCGAAGTCGCTTCAGTCACCTCTGACGCTTTGTGACCCCATGGACTGTATGTAGCCCACTAGGCTCCTCTGTCCATGGGATTCTCCAGGCAAGAATACTGGTTGCCATTCCCTTCTCCTGGAGATCCTCTAGACCCAAGGATTGGATCAGCGTCTCTTATGTATCCTACAGTCTGAAGTAGGTTCTTTACCACCAGTACCAACTGGGCAGCCAATCCTGAGTCATACGCTCAGTCTGACTGAGCTCAGGTACATGGACGCTCAGTCCATGTACCTGAGCATGCATTCATCATGTAGGGCACAGCCCCAGCCCCAGAGAGTCAGCAAGAGAAAGTTCACAGCGCATCCTCAGAACTTCCTGTCAGCACTGAAATGTCACTATGAAGGGCAGCCTGGAGGGCTTCAAGGAGAAGGCCTTCAGCCTCATGAAGGAGGCGAGAGGACCCCGGGGCAGGGCATCTGCAAGGTCAAAGGTACAATGTGAGGAGCAGAGAAGACACCTGATTGGCAGGAGAACAGGGTACAATGGGTATGCAAGTACAGCACAGGCTGATGGTGGAGCAGGAGGAAGTCAGGCTTGGTGACAAGCCAGCCTGAGGATGCATGGGTCTTGGGAAGGCTTGGTGGGCAGCCCTGAATGTAGTCTCTTGGACAAGGAGGAATCTGACTCAGGAGAGATAGCATGATGACAGCAGACATGTACTTAATGCCATTGAACACCTAAAATGGGTGAGCTGGTATATTTCATCACACTGTAAAAATAAAAAAGCCTCAACAGGGGCTCCAGGGTGGAGGACTGTGGCCTGCGAGAAGGATGAGCCGGAAGCAGTTGGAAATACAGCAACAGCCTCCACACTCCCCACAAGGTGAGTTAACAGGAGGCCTCTACTTTGCAGGGGAGGAAACCTGGGCACAGAGAGGACAAGTGAGTCACCGAAGGTCACACAGCTGCTCAGTGGAAGAGTCAGAACCTGCATCCAAAGGGTGGAAATCCAGAGTCAGTTTCATATGTACCCAGCTTCTCAAGCTCATGAATAAGGCAAGCACTGAGGTTTATCAGGTTGTGGGCAGCCAGGAGTCTCATGCAGTGGATGGCGAGGGATAGCAGAGCCATGGGCACCCAGTGCCGTGGGCAGCGGGGAGAAGCAGTGCCTGGGAGCCCTGAGACAGGGCCATGGAGGGGCAGGGAGAGAGCAGAGGGGCCTGAGGAGGGTGGGCCCCTGCTGGTGAGCAGGGCAGGGGATGCAGATGTGAGCCGGGCTGACCCCAGGAAGCCTGGGGAGCCCCACAGTCACACTGTTCCTGGTGCCCCCGCCTCCACAGCCAGCTCACATTCCATGCAGGTTGCCTGGGTTCTTCACGGCTGTCCATTGCTACTGAGGCAAGACCACCTGCCTTACTGCTTAATGGGGGCCCCAGAGACACAGTGCAGGTGTGGTGGGGGCTGCCGGGTCCCAAGGTCACTCTCCCCACAACACCCGGCGCAAGCCCAGAACCGGGCTCTCTGAGCTGGGCAGAGGCAGAGGCTGTAAACGCCAGGCATGATCCTGGATGGCAGGACAGTTCCCTTGATCCTGGGAGAGATGACACTGTATGGTGCCTGAGTGCCCGGAGGCATGGAGCTTTACTGGCCAGGGAACTCTTTATTGGCTGACTACTCTGTATCCTTCTGCTATAGCTTCCTGGGCTCCCCTCCCAAATAAGCCACATGCCCCCAAACCTGCCCTGAGGACCTGCTTCTGGGGAAACTGAAACCAAAGCAAGTGCTGAATGCCAGGTGAAGGGTGGGCAGCCTGTAACCCTCAGCCCCTTCCCTCCCATTTCCCTGGATACCTGCTTCTCCCTTGACCTTATCCTCTCCCCCATGCAGCACAGAGTCTCTGTCTCCCTTTCCTGAATCCATGCTCCTGCACATCCTGAAGCTCGCATCCTCCCCACAAGCAAGCAGGTGCTGTGCACACCAGAGGAAAGAAACACCTCTGCTGGCCAGGGAAGAACGAGGGAAGGGGCGGTAGACTCCATCAAGACCCTCAGCAGAGCACAGGGGCTGAGATAAGAGGCCAGACAGCAGGTCTTATTTTGGGCACGAGTCTGAAGTACTGGCAGCCCCGGAGGCACAGTGATGTGAACAGAACTCTGGAGGGAAATCGGAGCCTGGCATGCAGGTCTGGAAGAGATTTTCCTGGAGGTGATGGATGAGACTGCGGGTGAGAAGAGGAAGCTGCGTTCCTTCCTTGGATCTGGAAGGGAAGAACCTTCCTGCCTTCTGCTCAGAGGACGAGGATGAGGCCAGGGAGCCTGTGGCAAGGGGGACTCTCAGTCACTGTGACATGGTGCATCTGCAGGTGGCAAAATGCTTACAGGTGTGAGGAGTGCTTCGCAAATGATGCAGAGGGGATGACAGAGCATCCGTCTTGGGCTCACAGGACATGTGCTGGCGTTTATGCCTGAGGCAGTGGCTCCACATAGTTTCGATGTAAATATCATTAGTCCAAGGTCAGGATGCATCCTTGCTTTGCAGAAGCCCACATTTGCTTCCTTACCCTGGGACACCTGGACACCTGGCTGGACAGAATGTGAGTTGCTTAAAGCAGAGGAGCCACCCCGAGGGCCATGGAGGGAGGCTGGGGTGTCTCTGCGGGGAAGAGACACCTGAGTTACAGGCAGGTGAGAAGGCAGTCGCCCCGTCGCTGCTGGGGCGACTCTGACCCGACAGGAGCCGCTTCCCCCAAATCTCTGGGAACATCGAGCTAAAGGCTGAGTTGGTTTCCAGTTCTCTTAACCCCTTGTCAGGATACTTTCAGACTGAAGGCTGGTGGACGGAGAGGTCACCCTGCAAGAAGCGGCAAGATTGGTCTGAGGCTCAGGTCTTGGTGCTCATGGATAGCTGACCCAGTGAGCACGTGGCCGAGTCTAGAAGACTGCCCCTCCACGCCCGGCCTAACATCTGGGGACCACGGCCCGAGTATCTGGATGATTCCAGGAGGTGCCCCCGGGAACCTCGCTGCCTGGAGGTGGCTGTGGGCAGGGACTGGCCTTAGAATATCTCAGGGTCTTCCCCACTGTGCCAGGTGTAAGAGAGGGTGACGCCAGAACCCAGGCAGGCTGGGTCCTGCCAGGTGACTGCCGTGGAAAGGGAGCCTGCCCCTCGGGTTGGGGATTTGTGGGTGACAGAGAGAAGGCCAAACCAGACTCTGGGCTTCCTTCAATTCGATCCAGTAGGGCCTTGAGTGATTATCTGAATGTGAATTTGCTCAAACTGACGGAGCAGGCCATTCAGTTAAATAAACAAGTCAGAATTGCCTACGCTCTGCAGGAAGGACCACGGCTCGCGGGCGGGGCTTCTCCCTGCCAGCAGTTTCCATAGCACTGGGACAGAAATATTGCAAGTGCTTTCGGGGATTAAAAATAATCCTGCCATTGCCTGTGTTTTGTTCACAGCCTTCAAAAGAATTATAATAGATTCTCCTGCAATCTGGAGACATAACACTTTATTTCAGTCTGGCCCCAGATCTCAGAAGATACTTGAAGCTGTGTGCCATCAGCTAAAGCACAGGGACACATTTAACCCGATAAAGAAACTCCCATGTTTAAATTACAGTCACAGGTGAAATGAATGAAAATTGAATATAAAGAAAATCTTCCTGAATAATCACAGCATAATTGACATTGACTAATATTTAATATCTGAATCCATGTCTTGGCAGAAGTACATCTTAGATCACCCCAGGGGAAGCTGTCAATTATAAATGATACTGATGTGTTTTCTAGAAAAATGTGAAATGCTTATGAAAGACATAGTGCTAATGTAGAAGAATCAATCTCACAAAGAAGAAAAATCGAGCCTTTTATCGGTAAGATAATGCTCTCCTCCTTCCGAGGAAAGATTAGGATTGTGTGGGTCTGCCGAGCACTCTTTCTAATCTGAGCTGTGGTGAAACACTTGGATCTTCTGGGTAAAAAGCATGTTGAAGGCCTGTATGTGCCTCTGTGGACAGGACACACCGCTCACTCATGGAGGGAGGAGGGATTGCGGACCCTTCTGTGAAAATGGGGTCACAGCCTCATATGTGCTTGGGACGAGGCTTCACCAAGAAGTTCCCCAGAAGCAGCGGGGACTCAGACAGACTCACTGACGCCACGTCAGGATGTCCCCCTCCAGCCCCACACCCACTCCTGCAGCCCAGGGGCCAGGCCTTGGGCCTCCGTCCACACTGCCCTCTTCAGTGATACTGTGAAGTCCCTCCAGCTTCCCATGCGGGGTGCCTGCATCCTCTTCCCCAGGCAGCAAGGAATGAGTGTGGATGCTGACCGCGGACTAGGAATACTTGAAACCCAGACTTTGATTTGTTTTCTGCTAAGAGGCCTCCTGGTAGGCCTGGGATGGACTCTCACCATCTATGTAGGCTGTCCTGGGGCATCACAGCGTGTGGTCCAGTGTCTGTGCCATGTGGAAAACAGCCCGAACTTAGAGGCTTGAAACCAGGACACCGTTTATCTTGCTCACATATCTGTCCCTTGGGCTAAATGGGGCAACTTCTCTCCCTGGCTCAGCCACGAGGCCCACGTGCCTGGCCTACAGTGTGGTCCATGGTGACCAGTCCCTGGGAGTGAGTGGGGCACGGGCAGTGTAGCCCCTCAGAAGTCACACAGGCCCCTCTCTGCCCCTGCTCACCCAGCAGTGGGCCCAGGAGCTCTTCGGTGTGAAGAGCTGCAGACATGCAGGCCCCCTCCAGATGAGGGGCAGGATTGAGGTGTCAGAGCTTATGATGGAAATGTTGATTTTCCTGGGAGAACAGCATCTCCCAGCTCAGTGGGTTTGCAGCCTCCTTCCAGAGGCGGGTCCTGAGCTGCTGGAGAAAGTGTGAACAGAGCCGGTGAGCTTTCCCTCTGGGTCAGTCAGAGCCTGCTCTGGTTGCATCCTGATACTCAAGTATTCAGTGGTGGAATAGGTGTGTCATAGCATTTCCAGCCGTTAAATTCCCACAATAAAGTTGTATTTCAGTTATCAATAAAACATAAACCTTTGAGGACTTCCCTGGTGGTTCAATGGTAAAGAATCTGCCTGCCAATGTAGGAGATTCAGGTTTGATCCCTGATCCAGGAAGATCCCACGTGCCAAGGAGCAGCTGAGCCCGTGGGCCACAACTACTGAGCCTGTGCTCTGTCTGGCTCATGCTCCAGCACAAGAGAAGCCCACTGCAGTGAGAAGCCCGTGCACAGCAACTAGACAGCAGCCCCAACTCTCCACAACTAGAGTAAAGCCTGCACAGCAACAAAGGCCCAGCACAGCCAAGAATAAATAATGGATCGATAAATCAAAATAATTTTTAAAAATTAAAAAAAAACCCATAAACCTCTGAAAGTACAGATCTACATGTAGAAAATGGGCCACCACGTGGCAGGTAGAGGGAGGCAGGATTTCGATCATGATGAGGAATGGTGGTCTATTAACTCAGAAACAGAGTGGACTGCCCGCAAAGCAGGAAGTCTCTCAGCTCAGCATGAAAATATTCAAGCAGTAACAGAGTCACCGTGTACACTTTTATTAGGGTACTGACGGTTTCTGCAGTAAACAAACACCACGTTTTCTGTGGGTGGACACAGTGCAGGTCCGCTTCTGACTCATGTGGAGGGCAGCATCCCAGGTGGTAGGGGTGATGGTGTGGGACCCACACCCTGCATGGTGCTGCCTGGCTTGTTCAGGGTTCAGAGCCCCCTGCAGCTGGAGGACTGGGCCTTAATGACACACATCACCTCTGCTCCAGGCTTTCCAGGTGACGCTGGTGGTGAAGAACCTGACAATGCAGGAGACATAAGAGGCACAGGTTTGATCCTTGGATCGGGAAGATTTCCCCAGAGAAGGGCATAGCAATCCAATCCAGTATTCTTGCTGGGACAATCCCATGGACAGAGGAGCCTGGTAGGCTACAGCTCATGGGATCGCACAGAGTCACATGTGACTCAACAACTTAGCACACACACACCTCTGCTCCCATCCTCCTGCATGAACTGTTCCTAATCTCACCTGATGGGGGAAGGCATGGATAGCTGCCTCCCAAGACCATCCCACGCCCGGCCTTCCAGTGACCACCAGCCCATGCTGACCAGCAGATCACAGGTGGAGGGAACCCTGTACTGGCCACTATTAGCCAGTTATCCTGCAGGTGCCCACAGCACCAAGCCTGTGATTCTAGCAACACACGTTCTACACACTGCTGACGCCAGGTTGGCAGAGTTAGTCTTAGTCCCAGGAATTATTCTGTGGGTCGGGGTCTAAACACAGCGTGGGAAGAAGCCCTCAAGCACCCAAGCATCTCTAGGGGCCGCAGGACTGGGACATGGACACCCAGAACTCCGTGTCAGGCGTTCAGGGTCAGTCAGGCCCTGTTGTAACTCCCAGCGTGCTGGTCCACTGCCCACCCGCACAGAGCCGGTGCTACTTCCTGAAGGAAGCGGTGAACCCTGCTTCCAGGCACTCTAGGAGGACAACCATCCATAGGCCTTCATTTATCATCCACCTTCTGCCTGTTGTACAGAAATGCCCTGTGCATCAGAGTCCTGCCTTCCTACCCTATGGTCTGGCCGGTTGTCACAAGCAAGACAGAAAAGGGTGACAGAGCAAGGACCATCCTGGGATCCTCAGGAGCAGAGAGGCACTACGTTCAGGGCCTTTTGTAAAGAACTTGCAGCACAGAGCCAAGGAAAGGGGGGCTATGGAACTCTCTGCTCAATTCTCCGAGTATGTGGTAGCAGAATTAAAGATCAAAAGTTCTTTTTATGATGATGAGAACAGAAGGACCACAGAAAAATTTTTAATTCATTCCAAGACTACTGTCTTCAGGAAAAGAAAATTGATTCAATATCCTTTTAAGTTCACCTAATTGCATCAGGATTAGCCGAAACGAATCTCTAATCTATTGATACGAGTTAAATATAATTTGCGAAGAGTTGACTCATTGGAAAAGACTCTGATGCTGGGAGGGATCAGGGGCAGGAGGAAAAGGGGACAACAGAGGATGAGATGGCTGGATGGCATCACCGACTCGATGGACGTGAGTTTGAGTGAACTCCAGGAGCTGGTGATGGACAGGGAGGCCTGGAGCACTGCGATTCATGGGGTCGCAAAGAGTCAGACACGACTGAGCGACTGAACTGAACTGAACTGAACTGAAATATAATATGCCCCCACATTTTGAAGTCTTCGTTTGCCTGTAAAGTATAATGGGAAGGTAAGAATCCACATTCGTGTAAATAGAAAACATACTTTTATTAATCAGCAGTGGGCTGCATTTGAAGGAAGCAATTTAATTAAATCTGCAACACAAACCATAACAGGTTGCAGGAAGCCCATTCACTCCTGGATTTCCTGTCTGCCTGCCTGGGAGCCATTGCTCGCCTGCACTTACCTTGGTGACCTGCAGTTAGACACAAATGCCATTTCAAGAAGCCATCAAGGTCCTGAATTAAATCGGATCCTCAGAGTCGGAGCCCCACACCATAGCCTCTCCTCAGGCCTCTCTGCGCCCTCTCTGGGAGGAGGGGCGGCGGGATGGGGGGGAGGCGGTGGTTCCTGGGGTGCCTGCTTTGGCTGGACGCCATATCTGCTTCCATGTCTTCCTTTTCATCTTGTGAACGTTGTGTCGTGCTTAGCAACCACATAAATACTACGGATGAACTGCCCAGTGTGCGCCCTTTTACATCTTCATCAAAGTGATGTCGACCACGGTCATTGGCAGAGCTCAGGGAGGAGCAGCCGCCTCCCTGCCCCCGCCTCCAACGCATGCGCAGTCAATTCCTTGTGGCCAGGTGCCCCTGAGGGATGCTCTCAGTGAGGAAGATACTATCGCGGTTCTGAGGGCAAGACTGAGCTCCTGTCTGGCAGGAAACTGGGGAAATTCCCTAAACTCACCTCTTCCTCTGGTTAAAATTCAGGGCATTCTCTTTGCCTCTGCTTTGCAGATTCTCTTCTTATTTCGAGGGCTTCACCTGACTGGATGTTTAACGAGCCCCCAGGTGGGCACAAGGAGGGCCGGCTCTGGTCCAGGCGTCATGATACTGGGCTGGAATTGCCATAGCCCTAGATGTACCCAGCTCGCAGCTGCCGTCTCTGCTGCCCTGGGCCCCGGCTTCCTCATACCAGAGTCCCTTCTTTCTTCGTCACTTAGAGACCTCGCTTCTATATAGAGAAGCTGACAAAATCCATAAGAAGGGTACTTCTGTGTCAAATGGTCTCCCTCTGAGGACAAGCCGTGGGCCCTTCTCCTGTCCTCAAGTCTTAGGAAAGCCCTCTTTTGTTTGTCTTCATGGTTTCACAGGCCTCAGCTCATTCTGATCTTAAACATCCCTGGCAAGATTCTGACAACATCTAGGTCACCCTCCTCAGCCCTCACCCCTCACCCCTGCGGGAGACAGAGATGAGAAGCCACAGCCTCTTAGAAGCCGACAGGGACAGCAGGGCCATGGCCAACCTCAATGTGGTCTTGGGCCAGTTTGTAGAAACTTCAGGAAGGTGAGGGATGTGGAGTTCGGCTCCATCTGGCCATTCACACTGAAGGCGTCCTCACCCACAGCGGGAACATGAGCCTGTTGATTTCCTGAGAGATTCATGGCAGCTTTCAGAAAATGCATGAGTGGCAGGTGCCTTTTTCACATGAAAATCTTAATTCTGCAGTCTCCAAATTTCCCCTTCTCACCAAAATAGAGACTTGCTGGATCTTTTTAACGTATGAATTTGGTTGACATGAACTTGAAGGTAGAATTCCTGAGAAGTAAGGACATGCTGGCACCTGGCTGGTTCATTTTCTCTTTGTATTCCTTTCACTGTAGATTTTCCCTTCGAAGAAGAACAAGAAGGGGGGAGGGGCGGTCTTTGAGAGGCGACAGAAGAAGCCACCATCAGAGCTCACGTGTGGAGCAAGGTGACTTCCTGGGCAGCCGTACCAGGAACTTGACCTCTGAAGGGCTACAGAGCTCTGCTTTGCGGCCATTATGCAATGGGTTAAAGCTGCCCAGAACATAAGACCAGTGCAAAAATGGTGAAACTCAATGTTTCTCAAGATCATAAGTGTGCAGTACCTTTGCTGTAAGACTCAACTGTCTACTGCACCAGGGCCCTGACATTTCTCTTAGCATAACATCCCTAGAGCCATCCAAGTTGTCACAAACAGCAGAACTTGCTCCTTTTCGTGGCTGAATAACCCTGCATTTTATGTACAGCTACCATATTTTCTTTATTCATTATCCCTTGATGGGCACTTAGGTTGCCTCCATGTCCTCACTATTATAAATAGTGCTACAGTGAACATTGCGGGGGAGGGGGATGCATGTATCTTTTCGAGTTAGTATTTTTGTTTTCTCCAGATAAATGCCTAGAAGTAGAAATGCTGGATCATACGGGAGTTCTGTTTTTAATTTTAGGAGGGACCTCCATACCTTTTTTCATTGTGGCTGCACTAAGTCACATCCCTGCCAAGTGTAGGGGACTCCCTTTTCTCTGCATCCTCAACAGCGTTTGTTATTTCTTGTCTTGTTGGTGATGGCTGTCCTGACGGCTGTGAGGTGATAGATCACTGTGGTTTGGACTTGCATTTCCCCAGTGATCAGGCCCTGTGACGTTGAACCTCCTTTCGTGTGCCTGTTGGCTGCACGTCTTCTTTGGAAAAATGTCTATCTCGACACTCTGCCTGTTTAGTTGTATTTTTTTCTTCATTTAGGTAGGTTGCCTCTTCATTTTGGTGGTAGTTTCCTTTGCTGTGCAGATTTTTAGTTGGGTGTATTCCCACTTGTTTATGTTTGTTGTTGCCTGTTCTTTTGATGTTAAATTTAAAAAGTCATCAGCAAGACTGATGTCAAGGACCTTACTGCCTGTGTTTCCTTCTAGGTGTCTTATGGCTTCATGGCTTATGTTCAAGACTTTGATCAATTTCGAGCTAATTTTGTTGTGAGGTCAGACAATGTCCAGTTTCACCTCTTTGCAAGTAGCAAATTTCTAACACCACTTATTGACAAGACTGTTCTTTCTCCATTGTATATTCTTGCCTTCCTTATCATAGATTAAGTGACCATACATGTGTGGGTTTATTTCCAGGCTCACCATTCTGTTCCATTCATCTATCTGTCTGTTTTTATGCCAGCACTGAACTGTTTTTGATTACGATAGCTTTGTAGTATAGTTTGAAATCATGGTGTGTGATGCCTCCAGATTTGTTCTTCTTTCTCAAGATTCATTTGGCTATTTGAGTTCTTTCCTGATCTTTTAGGATTGTTTTTCTATTTCAGTGAAATACATCATTGGAATTTTTATAGAGAGGGCCTTGAATCTGTACGTTGCTTTAGACAGTATGGACATTTAAAAATATTAACCCTATGATCCTCTGAAGTTACACCACTTACTTGTTACTTGTCTGGTTTTCCACAAGATTGTGGGGACTCAGAGTACCATCCAGCAGCTTGCATGCTAAGTTGCTTCAGTTGTGTCAGACTCTGCCCAGCAGTAGTAAGAATCTAATAAATAACTGTTGGATGAATGAATGAACTAGTGCCTCAAGGAAAGAACATGACTCCCAGAAGCAGAAGTGAAGATGTGAATGGTGTTGCCAGGCGGGTAATATTTACATTCACCACGTTTCCAAGGCTGTTTCAGGTTTAATCCCCACTGAGCAGAGGGTGGGGCTAAGACCCTGGCTCTGGCATGAGCGCACTGCCCTGCTTTGGTGTCACAGGTCTTACCACAATCTCACGCAGGTGTCATTGGTCAGGTTCACGGCCAGCACCACACTCCGTGGGTCCAGTCCCTGAGGGAGGGGGCCACTACTCCCTTGGGCACGTGTTTGCAGATCACTGTGTGCTGGCACCTTGGCCGTGTCCTTTGATGTTTTGTTCAGAAGAAACGTGATCCCTCCGTGTGACACGCCTCCAGATGAAACACCAGGGGCCTCAGCTCGAGGCAGCCGTGGAGCCAGCTAGAGGTCCAGGCCCTGGACTCACTGTCCCCACCTTGCATGTTTTTCATCTGTTCCATTGGGTTTTTCTTTGATTAATTTATTTTGTGTCTGTCTGAGAAAAACTACTCAAGATAGAAAATTCATTAGCACTGTCCTGAGCATATTGCCTGAATTTTAAATGCAAACACTGATGAGTGAGACACCTGTGATGTGTCTTAAAGGCCTTCTGCTTCTCCTCTCAAAATGCCTGTCTAAAGGGGGCCCTCTGAGTTATAGGGAACAGGCCCCTGACTGCTGTGGGTGACCACCATGGTGACATTAGTGAGATTTCCGCCTTGCAGAAGGCACCTCGTAAAGGCAGTAATTTAAAGGTATTTGTTGCTGACAGCATTTTGACACAGGATCATATCTGCTCATCCCATAATCTGACAGATTAAAGAGAAAAGCAAATTTGATTCCACCTAGTGGCTGAGGGAATAAAATCCCAGAGAGGCGAAGGGACTGGCCCAGAGACACACAGCTCCTGCAGCTAAGCCGAGTCCAGACCAGTCCAGCACCTGCCCACTTGGCCACACCACCCAGGAGACAGGCAGAGGCCATTCAGAAAGCCTTAGGCTTGGAAATTCCATGAACTCATCAGAAATAACTTGCGAATATTTACCAAGTGTTGTGTATGTACCAGAACCTACTTATTCAACATTCACAGAGCATCTCTTGTACCGACTCCTGTTCTGGGCGCTGGAGACACAACAGTGACCACACTCATTCTCCACGTGTACACCTGCCTCTGCAGCTAACACCTGGGGACCCTCCTGGGCACTCTTGCCCCCACCTGCAGCCAGTTACAACGACCCAGCGTCCCCAGACGTGGCCAAGGTCCTAAGGGTGACACTGGGTTCCAGACAGAGGGGCAGGGCTCCCCTTGTCACCCACTGACCCTCCTTCCTTTAAGGCTCATCCCAGAGTCACCTCCTCGTTCATCTTGGAGTCCTGGCCACAGTTCCCAGGCCAGGCTTCCATCACAGCATCATGAGGGGGAAGGCGAGGCAGAGAGCAGGGTCAGTGGGGCAGGGGTGGGATACCCAGGACCCAGGCCTTTCCCAGAGCAGCTGGGGGCAGGAAAAACCACAGTGTCAGACAGCAGCTCCCTCGAGGGCAGAACCCAACCTTGTCCCCCTTACCGCCCCCCCTCCCCCCAACTGAGGGCATGTAGCACTTCCCTTCTGCTCGAGGCCCTGGGTCTCCACCACTTCCCACCAACTCCTTGTGCTTCTCTTTGTAACCATGCAGTGTCAGAACCTCATGATTTTAAAATAGCCACTGGACCCCCAGCAGTCCCTACTCCTTTCCAGGCCAAGGACCACAGGTGTCGCCTTCACCAGCTCGGTCACTTGCAGCTGGTCCTGACACCTGGGGCTGCAGTGACATGGCTGGTATGGGTGGACCAGGGACTGGGGATGAAGGCTCACAGCATCCATTCCAGAAGCATGAAAACAGGAGCAAAAACTCAGGGTTGACTTAGTTGGGGCTCTGGAAATAGTCAAAGGTCTACAGAAAGCCAGTGGACGTGCAATCCAGAAAGGGTGACTAGCAAGAGTAAATGCAGAACCCCATCAGACCAGGAGCTGGAACACTGGAGACTAGCCACAGCTTGCAGACAGAGGACAGACTACTCTGGGGATGCCTCCTATCTGCGCCTGTGTCAGACTTCGGGAACCGCCTTTGCTCCGTGGTCTGTGGCTGACCCCGCCCTCTGCCTTCCACCTCACGAGGGACCAGGAACCCTGGGCCCGCACATATCTGCTCAGTCTTTGAACCTAAGTCATAGACAGTACATGAATCCTATCAGATTCCTTTTTAATTTATTTAAGCCCCAAGGCGCCTGTCTTTCAAGTCTTTTGAAATTTTACTTTGTATCCTGCTCATAAGCTAGCCCTCCCAGGTTTGTGTTCTTGGTAATTTCTGAGGCATCCTGTCTACGTTTTCCCTGAAATTAATGATTTAAAAGTATTCAGCAGAACTGGATCGATACAGATCTTCCATGGGAGCAACCCTGGTTCTCTGGGTACATCCACCCATCAAATGCACCCCCCACAGAAGTTTTACACCCCAGACGGCTATGCTGAGAAAGCCAGTTGATTTTGGCTCAATTTAAACCTGTTTAAAAATCCACGCCAGAATTTTGCTGGAAACGGACTCACTCCAGAGGTCATAGATTTCCATGATTTCTGCCTCTAAGATCATGACATCCGGTCCCATCACTTAATGGGAAATAGATGGGGAAACAGTGATAGACTTTATTTTCTTGGGCTCCAAAATCACTGCAGATGGTGACTGTAGCCATGAAATTAAAAGATGTTTACTCCCTGGGAGAAAAGCTATGACAAACCTAGACACAGTATTAAAAAGTAGAGACATTACTTTGCCGACAAAGGTCCGTGTAGTCAAAATTATGGTTTTCCCAGTAGTCATGTATGGATGTGAGATTTGGACCATAAAGAAAGTTGAGCACCAAAGAATTGATGCTTTTAACTGTGGTGTTATAGAAGACTCTTAAGAGTCCCTTGGACTGCAAAGAGATCAAATCAGTCAATATTAAAGGAAATCAGTCCTGAATATTCATTGGAGGGACCAATGCTAAAGCTGAAGCTCCATTACTTTGGCCACCTGATGTGAAGAGCCGACTCACTGGAAAAGACCCTGATGCTGTGAAAGATTGAAGGCAGCAGGAGAAGGGGGCAACAGAGGATGAGATGGTTGGATGGCATCACCGAATCAATGGACTTGAGTTTGAGCAAGCTCTGGGAGATGGTGAAGAACAGGGAAGCCTGGCGCTGCAGTCCATGGGGTCGCAAAGAGTCGGACATGACTGAGAGACTGAACAAATGTTTAGAGAACTAACCAAGCGCTGACCCCCCAGCCCCAGCTGTCCCTTCATCTGCTGCTATAAAAGCTCCCACCTCCAGCTGTGGCTGGATAGATTGGGATGATGAGGCTGAGTAGACAGACTATTTCCCCAAAACAAGAGATCACTGGGGGAAGGTGTGGGATGCAGGATGCCTTCCAGCTGGAGACACAGGGCTATCCAGTCAAGACATGGGTAGAGGCCCCATCCCTCCACCCAGGGTTCGGGTCATGCCCCACACTCACTCACCTGCTTCCCACTCCTTCCTCCAGCCACAAGGAGATTTTAGTTTTTAAAGAGCTTCTGAAATACTTGCTCTGTATTTCCACAGGAGCAAACGTAACTCGACTGTGCGTGGAAGGAAAAGGCTGTATTGAGATAAGTGGGCTGTGGTCCACACTTTGCCGTTTGTTGCTGCTGTTCAGTCACTAAGTTGTGTCCGACTCTTTGAGACACCAAGGACTGCAGCATGCCAGGCTTCCATGTTCTTCACTATCTCCCTGCGTTTGCTGGAACTCATTTCCAACTTTGCCACTTACCAGCCCATAGTCTCTCTAAATTTCAGTTTCTTCATGACTTAAAATGGTAATAACATTAGTACCCACATATAGAATTACCATAGGATTAAATGAGACAATGCTTGTCACTTAGAACATATGTTTCTCTTTTCTTAGGAGCCCAGTGGGTACAGTCAGAAACCAAACCTACCCACCTTGAATGGATGTAATAGCTGGAATCGGGGCAGCCAATCTGTAGCCATATAGCAAAGGGCATGAGTATGAGACCAACAAAATTGCTATTAACAGTTACTGCTGAATGCCTGAAACAAAGCCTCAGCTTAGTATTTGGTGAGGAAAAAAAAATTCTGTTTGTTAAAGACACTAAACTAGCTTTTCAGTTACTAGCAGTTACTGCTTTCAGCCAGCCTGCCTAAGTCAAGTCACTACCTAGATGTGATTTGTCATAAGAAAGAAAATCCTCTTCTTTTAAGACAGCAAGCCAGGGGTTTACAGTGCATGTGTGGGGCACACGTGCCCATGTGTGTACTCAGGTGCCGGCAGGAACATTTGCGCGTTTGTTCCCCAGCCAACTTTCTGCCTTCTTGTTGGGCAAGATCACCCGGGAGTGCTCCCTGCACACAAGGAGGTGTTCCTGAGGGGCAACTGTGACTGGGGTGTGTGTGTGGGAGGGTCCCACGTTCTGGTGTCACAAGACCTGGGCACTTGGGAAGGGAAAGGAAGACCCAGGTTCAGGGCAGGTGCTGAGGGGGCCAGGAAGCACTGGGAGGCTCGACCTGTAATTGGAGGCAGGATCAAAAGCCAGGAAGTGGGTGGCTTGCTTCCTACCCTCCCTGGCCCCTGGAGATGTACAAGTACAGCTGGAAAACCTCCAGGTCTCACATGCACAGTGTTGGGGGCGGAGAGGGGAGGTGGCAGCCCCAGGGCAGGTGGCGGCTCTCCGGTTGGCACAGGGGTGGGGGCAGCACAACTGAGCAGGTGGAAGCGGCTGCAGAGGAGGAGAGGCAGGACAGCGTGGGTGGTGAGCTGGGGGGCTCCGTCTGCACAGGTGGTCGCCCTGAGGCCCACAAACTCGAGAGGCTGCCAGCACCCTCCCCCGCAGCCCCCTGGCCCCATCAGAGGCTTCTGCTGCCGGGATGGCCTGAGCTAGTCACCCCAGACAGGGCGGTGTGGGTAATAGCCTGAGGGCTGCTTATGGCTGGGGTCCGCCTTCTCCAGCCATGGTGGTCCCATCCCAAGTGGTTCAGAGCCTTCAGCTGAGCGGGGTTGTGGGGCCTCTGAGTTGCCCTGGGTGGTGATTACGTGGTGCAGACACTGGGGCAGGTTCACTGGTGTGCCAAGACTGTGCCTGACCCGTGTGCAGAGGGTGCCAGAGACCCTGGGGGAGCGCCACCTCCAGCACCTGGTTGAAAGGGCCTGGAGGCGGCTTCGCACCTCGAAGAGGGGGTCAGTCAGCGCCAGGGAGAAGGAGCTAAAGCCCATCTTTTCCTCATCACTTGGTCCCGAGGGCCTGTGTGCGGAACTCTGCCCTGTCCTCCAAGGCTGCAGGAGAAGGCCCAGGGCCAGACCCCCGCGGCCCTTCCTCCTGTGAGGGGACAGCGGGCTGGGTGTCCTGGGCCCTGATGACGGAGGGGTGGGCTCAGGAAACAGGGTCCCTGGGATGTGACCACTCCCCGAACTTTAACCTGTGGGATCGGGAGGGGTGCATTTGACACCCACAAGTTGAGACTGTGAATTAACCACTAACACTAACTCCAGTTCTATCCCCCAGACATAATGGGAGTTGCTTCCTTTGCAGAACATTCATAGTCACCTGAGTCACTATGAATTCTGGGATTTAAAAGTTACTTTGAATTTATCAGTTATGACAGCGTGTACTCAAAAATCAGGTTCTCATTAGATGAGGTGAGGGACCTGGGTCAGTCCTGACGGCTGGGCTGCTGGGACAACAGAAGGCTACCACATCTCCTGATCCTCAAGAGATGCTCCTTTACCCAGCACCCTGTTTTTTTCCCCAAGTTGGGAGCTTAGAGCTATGACTGTGCTTCCTGGAGAGCCAGGGTGGGGATGCTGCATGGTCAGAGATCCTCCTCCCACAGCCTGGCCATGAGCAAGGATCAAATGAACACCACACGTAACCCTGGAGCCATGTAGTATGGCAGACAAGGCTGCAGAAGCAGACAGGGGACACTTAGGAAAAGACACAACCAGAGAAAAGTGTCAGCAACACAGGGATCCGCCGGGGGAACTGGCCACACCTCAGTGATAAGAAGATGAGAATCTGGCCCGTGACTGGATACTAGTGAGCCTTCCTGTGTTTACAAACGCTGACTCATCCTGTGGGTGCCCAAACCTGATACAATGTTGCACGTCAGTTGTACCCCCAACAAAACACAAATTTCACCCTCTGAAAAATAAAATAGTACACAATAAGCAATCCACTGCTTATAAATGGGCAAAAGACTTGAACAGATACTTCACAAAAGAAACCACACACATGAGAAGATGGTCAGTCCAGTCGGTCATTGTGTGTGAGTGCTCAGTTGTGTTTGACTCTTTGCAATCCCATGGACTGTAGCTCCCCAGGCTCCTCTGTCCATGGGGTTTCCCAGGCAAGAATACTGGAGTGGGTTGCCATACCCTCCTCCAAGGGATCTCCCTGACCCAGTGATCAAACCCACATCTTTTAGGTTTCCTGCACTGGCAGGCAGGTTCTTTACCACTAGTGCCACCTAGGAAGCCCCATGGGTCATCATGGAAACAGAAATTAAAACCACCAGGAGATTCGGCTTCACACTCACTGACGTGGCTGCTGTCAGGAAGATGAACACACCAGGAGTCACATGTTCCCAGGGGAAGCAGGAGATGACACAGTCCCTGGGAACACAGCTCAGCATCGTCATTTGGTTTCTGAACCAGCCATTTTTCTCCCATTTACCCAACAGAAATGAAGACCTCTGTCCTCTCAAATTATAATAAAGTTTATAGCAGCTGTATTCATAATCAGCAAAAACTAGAAATCACCCCAATGTGAATGAACAAATCGGGGCACCCACGTACAACAGAGCACTGCTCAGTGATAAAAGGGACTATTGAAACTCAGAACACCTCCAGTAAACCCCATGGGTGTGACATTCTAGAATGAGCCTAACTGGGCTCTGCTGATATGAACAGGAGGGGCGGGGGGTGGGGGGGTCTTGACCCGAGTGGAGGCTACACAGGTGTAGGGATATGTCCAAACTCATCCAGCTAAAAGTTTCAGATCTGTATGTTTTTACTTTATGCAAATCATACTTCAATTAAGCAAAGACGCAAGGCAGGGACTGGGGAAATCTGAGTCAGGCCCAGGCCCCCCAGGAGGGAGGGATGGCGCCTTGTGCCCTTTGAAGTTTGATAACAGATCAACTCAATTAAGAGCAGAGGCAGGAAAGGAAGCAAAGACCTTGGGGGCTGGGGGTTAGGGAAGGGGGCCTGCCCTGGTGGTCTCAGCAGGACCCTAGACTCAGCAAGCACCTTGGGGAG
The DNA here is from genome assembly GCF_029407905.1 of Bubalus kerabau. Classification (NCBI taxonomy): domain Eukaryota; kingdom Metazoa; phylum Chordata; class Mammalia; order Artiodactyla; family Bovidae; genus Bubalus; species Bubalus kerabau. The sequence goes on from NC_073634.1 coordinate 47,338,073, forward strand.
TCCTGGGGCTAAAGGAAGGGGGGCCTGCCCTGGTCGTCCTGCCAGGAACCTAGATGCGGTAGTTGAGGGGCTCACTGGGGACAGCCCACATGCATGACAACTGGCCAGAGAATAAAGGAGTCTGAGACCCCTGCCAGCTGGGGCCTGGAACTCAGAGAAAATGTGGGGTGCTGGGCTGACCCCACGGGCAGGGACTCCCAGATGCCCCAAAGCAAAATGGCAGGTTTGTGCAATCCAGGAGTCAATAATAGCTCTGAGCACATGCCCCGGCTTTCCAACTGGATTCTCCCAGCAATACTTACTTATGTAATCATGACTGAAAGGATTTAGCATATGTTATATGTCAGGCACCGAGCTGGACACTGGGGTCCAGCAGTAACTGGAATACATAAATCCTCATGCACTTGACAGGAGAGAGCAAGCATCTAAAATGTCAGGTGGAAAACGTAAAGCAAGAAGAGAAGACGATGGGCTTCGGGGGCTGGGAGGGTCTTCTATTTGAGGGTGGGGACGGTTCTGGCCCATGGAGTTTGCAGAGGGTGCCGGGCGAGGTGGAGGGCTGAGGATGGAGGTTCTGAGCCAAGGGCTGCCTGAGGCCGGGAAGGTCTGTAAGGCCCCCCTGCCCGGCAGCCCAACCCTCCCCGGAGCCTAGACTGGGAGGACTGCCGTCTCCTCTTTGTGCGTTGGCTGGTCAGAGAGCACAACCACGCTGTGTGCCCAGGACAAGAAGTGCAGGGCCGGCCCCCAGCAGAGCCCAAGCCGAGTCCTCATGGCTTCCTCGCATGGCAGGCTCGAAGACCTGGCCTCCCACAGACAGGCTCTGCCGGGCATTTCCACCAGCACTCTGGAAGCTCATACGTGGCTCCAAACAGACAGCAGCTCTCAGGGGTTTGTTTTTGTTTCCACACAGCCATCTGAGTGGACATGCCCTTGAGTGGGGACTGCACTGTGTGGGGTTCTTCTCTGGCAGAACATCTGGGGACCCAGGCCAGAGCACCCTCGGGGATGGGGGCCAGGAGTGGGTGCCTGTGGCGTCAGGGCCTCAGTGAGGAGGGAGCGGGGTCCCAGACACCAGCATGTTCTGGCTGAGAAAACCCAGCTGAGCTTGTTTCCCTCCGTTTTCTGGGGCTTGAGATGAGCATGAAATGAGGCGCCATATGCACCAAGGGGCCCTCTGCTCGCTGGGAGAGCAGTCCAGCCAGACCAGAGGCTGGAGGGCCACTGCTGACAGCTCAGGGCGGCTCCCCAGAGAGCCGGGCCCTGTGACCAGGTGACAGCCAGACCCACCTCCTGTCAGTGCAGCCAGAAGTCACCTGAGAGGGGCTCAGCCCAGGGCACAAACCACGAGGAAGCTGGGTGAGCGTGTGGACATGCCTTTCAAATACATTCGGGGAATTTTGTGTTTTGCCGTTTTTGCCCCAGAGAAAACTCAGAACTACGAATTTGCTGCTTTAGAAAATCAGACTATGCTCAAAATTTACTCCAAAAAATAAAAATGGTGACTTACCCAAAGTATAAATATTTTAATATGTCAAAGCTATGCTTAAAGCACTAAGACAGCCCCCTCTTTCTATTAATTATGCTATCTCTGTTTATTTTTATTAGGGCTTCCCTGGTGGCTCAGACGGTAAAGCATCTGCCTGCAGTGCGAGAAACCTGGGTTCAGTCCCTGGGTTGGGAAGATCCCCTGGAGAAGGAAATGGCAACCCACTCCAGTCCTCTTGCCTGGAAAATCCCATGGACGGAGGAGGCTGGTAAAACTTAAGGTTGAAGGACTGTCTGACGTTTCTCAGGAAACTGGGAGGATTCCTGGAGCATCAGAAAACCCATGTTAGTGATTATGATTCAATATTGTGATTACTGTTAGAGATTAAACTTCAAAGCTGAACCAACAGAGGTGAATAAACACATTCCTTCCTTCAATTATTTACACAGTCAATTACCATTTGTTAAGCACTTATTGTTTGACAAGCACTGCAGACCTTTTAAAAAGATGGAGGGGCCGCCTAATGGCTCTAGAAGTGGTTTAGACTGGATGCTGACCCGACCTGGTGACCAGCAGCAGGGTCCCGTGGAACCTGCGATGATGGGCGATAACCAGGAGCCAGCCTTGGCCAGTTCCCCCTGGAGTTTGTCTCCATCTTCTTGTGCCCTCCAGAAGCAATCCAGAAACTTCAGTTGCCCCTGCACCACCTCCCCTCCCAAAAGAATGTAAAATATCACAAACATGAAGTTTCTTGAGCAATTGTAATGAAAGCAGAGGGACCCTGGTGACCCAACCAGCTGCCTTTTCCTTGTATTTGAAAAGCACATTCTTTCCTATAACTTATCTTTCTCCCGCTTGGGTTATTATTTCTAAGGCTGATGTACCAAATATTGATTTGAGCCAAGAAATGTTCAGACAATATTCTAAAGCAAACATTCCGCATACTTTCCTGTGGGCTGCGGAGACCAGAGTGGGTCTGAGCCGGCGTGAGGAAGTGGAGAAATCCCCCTTGGGGAGAGAACAGGGGTGGCGTACGCAGTCTGATGTAGGGTTTGTTCAGGACCTTGATGGGGGAGGGAGAGGTTTAAACCTAGAGCAGAAAGCAGAGCCTGGGGTTTCTGGGGAAACAGCCAGGATGGGGCGCAAGGCTGCTGGTGGAACAGCAGCTCAGGGCGGATGAGAGATGCAGACAAGGAGCGGAGTGGCTTCCTCCACATCCTCTGGGTCAGGAGCAGAGGGGGCCCCGCCTGCACACAGCCCCCAGGCTCAGACAGTGGGGTGGGGGTAGACCGAGCTGGGGAGCAGAGGTGGTCACAGGCAACCTGCTGGAAACTTCTGTGTGAGGGCACCCTACTGAGCCACACAGCCGGAGGCTCTCTTCGCAGTCAGGGCCCAGCCTCCTGCAGGGGAAGCCGGGAAGGCATGGGGCACCAGACGCACGGCAGAAACCCAGGGTGGGGAGGGCTCAGAGGACCCTTCCCTGCTGTATCCTGCGTCGTCCCTGGTCATCCCTCCTTTGTGCCCGGAACCTGCCCTAAACGTGCAGCAATTCTTCATAGCAAACATTTCTGTTGTCTTAAAAAAAAAAAACAACACATAAAAATATCTTGCTAACACACAACATTGAGTCCACAAGACTCACCAGATCCAAAGTGACCATTACTGTCAAGCATTAACTGCCTGCAGAGGGAGCATAGGATACACAGCCCCTCACAGTCCTGGTTTCAGGCCTTGGGTGCACTGCCCACGGCAGTGCTATCTAAAGGTAACAGAAGATGAGCCAGAGATGCAGCAGAGAGAAAAGGGGAAAGTGATTTTAATACTATGTTTAATGATTTAATTATATGATTTAATACTACATTTTACTTAACCCAATGTATCCAAAATATTATTGCAACATGTAAGCAATTGTAAACCACTGAGATATTTTACAATTTTTTTCATGCTTAGCCTTTGAAATCTAGTGGGTGATTAATGGCTACAGCATATCTCAGCTTCGACCAGCCATTTTCAAGGGCCAGGGAGCCACAGGGGTGTGTAGCTGCACAGACACCCAGGCCCACGTGCACAGGCACACGCACGCACACACACACACACACACACACTCTTGATTTTGCTGTTAGTCCTGAGCAAATGAAGAATAGCTCTAACAAGGAAAAAGCTGAAGTTCTGAGGAGGTTTTCCTGGCCAGTGCGATCCGTAGATTTTATTTAAAACCCCCATAAATTTCCGTGTCCCATAAACACTCGACAGAGAAGAGAGGCAATTTCTCAGAATCGAGGGGCCCCTTGAGAGCCTGCATAATGAGAGTCCCGTGACACTGATGGAAATAAATATGAAAACCAGTTAAATCAGATCACATGGAGCTTCTTAAATCAAAGGAAGAGGGCCTCGGTCGCCTCTCTGCTCTCAGATCCCGTGTGTCCCTCTGCACATTAGCCCAAGGTGGGGGCTTCTCCAAGGGGTGGGGAGGGCGGCTCCAAAGAGCACAAGCAGAGAAAAGCTCGCTGTCAGACAATGTCAGACAAGCTCCCTGCTCTGGAGAAAACGCCCTAAAAATACACCCAAGTGCCCCTCTCAGAGGCATGTTCAGCAAACCTGGAGGATGGTGGTGGGGGTGCCAAGGGAAGGACAGGATGCCAAGGTTGGCTGGACTCTGCCCTTGGCCTCCCTGCACTGCTCTAGCTCCCTGGTTCCACCCATCCCGTAATGAGCTCACAGTCTCCTAGGAAACCTTCACTTAAAAACACCTTTGTTTGAAATTCTTGCCTTGTGGGTCCTTCAGGAAAAATGGTTTTCTTTCTTCTCCATCTTATTCACAAAGGGCACATTTCACACGCTAAACATGACGATTCTTTAAAAAGGAGACAGACAGGAAACAGTGGATGGTCCAAAAAGGAGAAACGCGACACCAACCTGGTAATTCAATCTCTTCTAAAGAAAACGGGGGAGTTGTTCAGGTCTGTTAGACCACTTCACTGTTTTCACGGTCCGGACACAGGAAGGCATTGTGTGTGAGGTGGACCTCGCTCCTGATCTGCTCTCCATCCACCCGGAGGGGAACCCATGGGAGAAGACCAGGTTGTGGGTGCTGAAGGGAGGCAGCTGCGGGGAGTTTCACAGACACACGCAGACTAAGGGAGCGGGGGCTGCAGCAGATCGTCGTCCTCAAAAGTGTGGCTCACTTTCTACAATAATTAAAAGAAGTGTGCAAAAGGAATGTGAATGGTCTCTAAAGGGCAGACACTGGGGGCTGCCGGTAAATGCCCTCGGTTCCCTGACCCTGAGGGCAGCACGTGTGGTCCTGGTGCCAGTGGGTCAGTGTGCGGCTCAGAAGGGCCCCAGCTGCAGCTTGACCACCAGTTATGCAGACGAAGACCTGACTCTGTGCGGTCACAGCTGCTCTGAACCCAGGCTCCAGGACAGCATCGCACGATTGCCTAGGATGGTTAAATGTAATGTCTGCACGATGACACAAGTCACCTCTTTTGGGAGACAGTCTGAGCCTAATTCTAATGCCAAAGGTATGATTAAACCCTGGAGAGTAAATAAATTAATCATATCTAGCAACAGAGAGAAAAAATATTCCACCACAAAGATTATATTTACAGACAAAATTAACAGCCTGAATACTTGGAAAAAGTCGGTTATCCAGAACATGTTTTATCAAATTACTTTTTGTCTGAGTTATGCAGATACACTCAGAGACCTAGGAAATCCTATTTCACTTCGGCTGGTAGAATCAGCTAACTGGGACAGTGACAATGAACCCTCCCACCACCCAGGACCTGGTTCCAGCTGGGTAGAATGGACAGTGTGTGGCCAGCGAGACTGTGGGGTTGGGGAGGGGCCCTGATTTGGACCAAGGAGCTGTTGGTTCGGTGGCAGCTGTAATCGGGACACCAAGCGGTCCTGGGGGTGACTGAGGCAGGGCCCATGCAGTGACTGGGGGCAGAGCAGAGCATCTGGTGGACCAAGTACTCCCTTCCCCTCTGGGGTCGTCAGGAACCCCAACAACAGTGGGAAAAGGCCCCTCTCACCCCAAGGAGAGCTGTGGAGGGGTCAGAGGTCACGGAGGGCCTGAATCCTGACCTTGAGTGGCTCCTCAGGCCATCAGGCACCAGCATGACTGTGGGGATCATGGGGCAGGGCTTCTCTGGGTGGGTGGGACCAGGGACAGCCAAGGAGGGGGCACCCAGCGGGCCCCTGCCTGCTCTAGTGCCTGACTTGGTCCAGGTGGGGTCTCGGCAGGTACAATGCAGGCAGGAAGGTGCGAGGGGCTGCATGCCTCCTTTTTCCCCACCCGCCATCAACCTTCTGGACTCTGGCTGCTGCCCCCAGACCCCAGCTCAGAACAGCCTGTGGTCAAGACAGGCTCTGGGGCCATGGGTGGAGGGGGTGATGTTTGTCTTCTCCTGTAAGTTCAAGTGGAAATAACCTATCCCTTTGCTTTCTTTTGTCTTGGAAAGTAAAAAGCTGTATATGCTTGTAAAATTTTCACCTAATTCAAAACAAATTAAAAAAAGTAAAAACAAACAAACAAAAATCATCCATGATCTAACCACCAAAACCAAAACGTCCGTGGGTTTCTGGCATGAATGACTGCACAGACCTGCAGACTGAGGCCAGAAGACGCCTGCCCTTCACTTCCTGTAACTGTGCTCCTCCTGCCTGGATCCCAGGCCTACTGATGGGGGAGGGTTGGCGGGAGGAGGATGCTTAGATTCCTAGTTCCAGATAATGGACTCACTGGAAGTAACTGTGTGGTCAGAGCTGGAAGTAACTGTGTCCTCAGGCCAAGGAAACAGAACAGAAAGACAATCACACCCACAGGTGCTGCTTTCAGGCATCCAGGCTGACCTCATGAGGGGTCACGCGTCAAGGAGAGTCATCTCCCCCTCCGGGAGTCTCCCTGCTCTTGACAGCCTTTCTATCTCTCTGCTTTGGCCCTATCCCCTGAGAGGGACGTCATCCCCACCCTGACCTTGACCTTGCCCCTCACATCTACGCCTCACGTCCCAGCCCCAGTCTGGTTGCCTCTGCTTGTGGGAAACTCTCTGTCCAGGCCCCAAGCTTCAACATGAAGGCCCTTCCTCCCTGAGGGTGCCGTGCTCCTGGCTTAGCCCTCATGGTGAAGATGAACAATGAGCATCAACTGATTCAGTGCTTTCAAATGTTGCTCCTGTTGGATACAAAGCGTAGAGCTGGTGCCCTTTCTGTCTTAATCGCAGACTTCAAACGTCACCTGCGCCCGGGCCTGCCCTGCCGTCTTGATCCCAGAAACCCCTCAGATTTTCCATGTGTTTGTCAGTAGGCCCGCTTTGCCCCCAGCCCCTCAGCCGTCCCTGCCCTTAGACCCAGTGCACGTCACAGATTCCTGCAGGGGTCCCCCCTCTCCTGCCCTCACAGCTCACGGGGCAGGACATATCAGGTAAAACTCACATGGAGCTGCCCGCATGCCCACTCTTTCCTAACACACGAGTCCTTCCCATATGAAGACTCTGGTAGAGTCACTTGCTTGTACAAAAGAAACCACCCTCTTATGCAACAGAAATACTCTGGGGTGGTTTTCATCAAAACATTACAGTCTTGCTTCCCGGACACACATGGTGACTGAGTTGCATGAAAAATGTCCAAACCTGAGCTGAACAGACAGGAGTCAAGTACCTTCTTTCCTCCTGCCCCCACCCGTCTCCCCACAGGCACTTCAAAGCGGGACTTCAAAGGAGGAAGACCTGAACAATAAACCTAAATTTGTTTAGGTTCTACCACCTTACAGTTCTGTGATGTTGCAAAAATTTTATTTTAACAGAATGAGTCAGAGAAAGACAGTTTCATAAGTACTGTTTTCTACTTTAAAATTGGCAACATTAATTTTATTTTTTCAACTCTATTCTAATTAAACTATAATAAGAAATAACCCCATGGTTTCTCTCCCCTTACTAACTTACTTAGGGGTGAAATAATTCTATTTTTTCCATTATATAAAATTCCATCAGAAGTGCCCTTACTGGAGCTGGACTTGGGGAAGGACCCCTTCTGATTCCTCCCACTGGTGAGGCAACAATCTGTGTGGAGACCCGAACACTCTCCTGCTTCCACTCCATGGTGGGGCCGCTTGGGACTGCCTGCATCCTTCCAGTTATCCCAGAATAGTTGCAGTGTAAACCCAGGGAAGCAGTAACAATGGGAAGAGATCCAGCTACTGCAACATGGTGTTAGGTCTCCCGAGAACCTTTCAACCAGATCAACGGCTCACTCATTCCATCCTTTGATGCCTGTCTTCCAGCACCTGGCCAGGCGATATCTGGGTAACTGTGCCTCGGCACTTATGAAATCCATTCATGTCACAAAATCATCATCTCTACTCGTGTGCTCTTATGCAAACACAAGACTTTGCTGCAATTCAAAGGTAAACTGTAGTGAAGTTTACTCTGGTATTAACTATTCTAAAAAAAAAAAAATAACGGTTAGACAAATGAACAAGGTAAATAAAATTTAAAGAAAGAGCCTCTTAAGTGAATACGTTTCATAGAGTAACTCAGAAAACAGAAGTTACATACAAATGACTAATTGTAAGCCATCCCTGGTCATTTGTTAACTCAGGAAGGCTCCTGCTCCAACCCGCTCCTGGGTGGGAAGTGGGTCTCCAGGCCTGCAGATTCTGAGGACAAACTCCACCTTGTTTATCTGTGGAGCTCCTAGCTAGGGCCATTTTTAGTCCTCATGCAGGTTACACAAAGACACCTCCTCTGTGTGGAGAAAACCCCACTAATGAGTGTGGCCCAGGAGCCCATGTGGTTGAACATGAGCCACAGCTGGACATGGGCCATGGTTCCCTCACTGGGCCTGGCCAAGAAGAGGGGCTTAATAAGTGTTGGTTGACCTATGTAATAGAGTCATTTTCCTTGAATTCCTTTACTCAGTAATATGTATTTAACATGTGGACTAAAGAATTTAGGGCCATTATTGTGAGTAGTTCCTGATTCTGTGTGTGTCTCAAGAACTTGTGTACGTGTAAACAACTATTTTTCACATATATGTGCAGTTATTACACACAATGAAATAAAATGCATTTTTAAAGTTCATTAAATTCACAGAAGAATGTGGCTATTCAATAGTAGCATAGTCATGAATTCTAAAAGTAAAACAAATTTGCTGACGATGAAAATGGTCATTGAAAGTGAAAGTGTTAGTCACTCAGTTGTGTCCAACTCTTGGCAACCACATGGACTGTAGCCCACCAGGCTCCTCTGCCCATGGGATTTCCCAGGCAAGAATACTGGAATGGGTTGCCATTTCCTCCTTTAGGGGATCTTCCCAACTCAGGGATCAAACCTGCATCTCCTGCATTCCAGGCAGATTCTTTATCACTTGAGTCACTATGAAAATGGTCATGAGGATTTACATTTATGTAGATTAGATAGCTTGGATCAATCTTCCCTCCTGGGACATCTCTAAAAGCTGAATAAGCTATTTTTAAATCTTCTTAGGGCACCAGCAAGACTTGTGAGGCTAACGTCCAGTAGATACTGAATTCCAGGTCAGCGAGCACGGCCTGCTGAGCTGCCTTTGCCCCAGAGCCATGGTTAGAATGAAGAAGGCAGATGAGAGCTGATGTGTTGTTGGCAGCCCCAGGGGTGCAGGGGGCAAACTCAGGGGGCAGTTCGACCTGCAGTCTTGAGTCTGAAGGTGTCTGGAGGCAAGAGTCCCTCTTCTTTGGAAACCTCAGCTTTTTTCCTGATTGGATGAGGCCCACCACATTATGAAGAGCAATCGGCTTTATTCAAAGTCACTGATTCAAATGTTAATTAAATTTGAAAAACACCTTCACAGCAAAATCTAGGCTCAGTTGACCAAACAACTGAGCTAATTTGACACACAAAATTAACCATCACATTCACCTCCTTAATAGCAGAAAAATGCAAATTAAAACTGCAATGAGATACCACTGTATGTGTACCAGAATGGCTAAAACGAAAGAGACAAACCACATCAACTGTTGAAATGTGGACAAATTGGAGCTTTTAAAGCTGTTACTGGATATGAGTTAGTACAGTGCTTTAGAAAACTGAAGGTGATCTTTCTAAAAATTAATTATTTTTACTTGTGGCTGCTCTGGGTCTTCGTTTCTGCTCAGGCTTTACTCTAGTTGTGGCAAGCGGGGCTACTCCTGGTTGTCGTGCTCGGGCTTCTCGATGCACTGGCTTCTCTTATTTCAGAGCATGGGCTCTAAGGTGCTCAGGGTTTAGTACTTGCAGCGCGTGGGCTTCAGTAGTTATTGCTCCCAGGCTCTAGAGCACAGGCTCAGAGGGATCTTCCCAGATCGGGGACTGAATCTGTGACTCCTGCATTGGCAGGCAGATTCTTTATCACTAAGCCGCCAAACGTGTGCCGTCGCTCAGTCGTGTCCGACTCTTTGTGACCCCATGGACTGTAGCCTACCAGGCTCCTCCATCCATGGGATTTTCCAGGCAAGAGTACTGGAGTGGGGTGCCATTGCCTTCTCCAGGGGATCTTCCCAATCCAGGGATTGAACCCGGGTCTCCTGCATTACAGGCAGACACTTTACCCTCTAAGCCACCAGGGAAGCCCCAACTAAGCCACCAGGGAAGCCCAATTAAAGAGAGTTACTGAGAGCCAGAATAACTCTTGATATTCACCCCAAAGAGACACCCACAAAAACATTTCTTACAGTGGCCAAACAACCCAGTTGTCCATGAAGAGAAGAAAGAGAAAGACATAAACTGTGATACACTATTCAGTGGAATATTACACAGTAAATGAAATGAAAGACCGGTAGGTCCAGGAACATCTTAAATACGTCTTATAAAACACATTGTTGCTGAGTGTGATAGACAAACATGATGTAATACACTATGTATGATTCCAACAGAATAAAGTTTTAAAAAATCTCTAATGTTTAGAAATGTTTGGTTAGATGGTAAAGAAAAAAAGCAAGGATGTGCTTACTATAAAAGTTAGCAGGTAACATTATAAATAGGATCTGAGATTTCATCTTGTGAAAAATGTTATATAAATAGAGTTTACAGTACACAATATTTGGGCTTGGCTGTTACTCTTGGCATGGTTCCCTGGAGTTGTGTATCGATATCACTTGTGTATCAATAGCTCACTCATTTGTGTCCTGAAAAATAGTACTCTGTGATACAGATGCTCCAGGTTTTCCTTAATCACTCACCCTTTGAAGGGTATCTGTTGTTTCCAGTTTCTGACTGTTACAAGTAAGGCTGCTATGAAGCTCATATATAGGTTTTGATGTGAATATAAATTTTCACTTTTCTGGGATAAATGCCGAAGCGTGCCGTTGCTGGGTCCTGTGGTAACCGCATACCTACTTTTATAAGAAAGTGCTAAACTGTTTTCCAGAGTGTCTATCATTTTCCACCCCACCGGCGAGGTATAAGCAATCCGGCTTCAGCATTTCGTGGTGTTGCTATTTTTTTAGCTGTTCTGATAGGTGCGCAGTGCTACCTCATGGAGGTTTTGATTTGCATTTCCCTAACAGCTGGCTGATATTGAACCTCTTTTCCTGTGTTTATTTGCCATCTGTTCATCCTCTTCCTTTCAATATCCCCTCCTGTTTCCTGCTTATTCTCTAGCTGGATTGTTTGTTGACTCAAGTTTTAAGAGTTCTTTATTCCAGATGCTAGTCCTTTGCCAGATGTGTGGTTTATAAACATCCCCCTGTCTGGAGCCTGCCTCTTGATCCTCCTCACAGAGTCTTTCATGGAGCTTGAGGTTTTTATAGCGATGAGGTCCAATTCATAAATCTGTCCTTTACATCGAAGCCTGTGATGCACTCGAGCTATTTTTGTGTCTAAGTAAAGGGGCAGAGCACAACTTTTGGAAGAATGACATAGCCCAAGGACACAACACAAACTGATTAGAATCAAATGGGTTCACCATGGCAGACAAATCAACTTCTAATAGACCTTGATCCTCAATTAGCAAGCTAAATGACACACCCAGAGGCGCCATTGTAGTTCCAAGCCACTGTCAAAAGACCAAAAAGTGGGTGGTAGCACAATTCTGGAAATCTCTACCCCTTCCCTAAAATAGTTGGAATAATCCTCCCCTTCATTAGCCTATGAAATTCAATTCAGTTCAGTCTCTCAGTTGTGTCCAACTCTTTGTGACACCATGGACTGCAGCGTGCCAGTTCCCTGTCCATAACCAGCTCTGGGACCTTGCTCATATTCATGTCCATCGAGTCAGTGATGCCATCCAACCATCTCATCCTCTGTTGTCCCCTTCTCCTCCCGCCTTCATCTTGTTCAGCATCAGGGTCTTTTCCAATAAGTCACTTCTTCACATCAGGTGGCCAAACTATTGGAGTTTCAGCTTCAGTATCAGTCTCTCCAATGAATATTCAGGACTGAGTTCCTTTAGGATGGAGTGATTGGATCTCCTTGCAGTCCAAGGGACTCTGAAGAGTCTTCTGCAACACCACAGTTCAAAAGCATCAATTCTTAGGCACTCAGCTCTCTTTATGGTCCAGCTCTACCATCCATACATGACTACTAGAAAAACCACAGCTTTGACTACATGGATCTTTGTCAGCAAAGCAATTGTTTGCCAACTCTGCTTTTTAATATGTTGTCTAGGTTGGTCATAGATTTTCTTCCAAGGAGCATTTCACGGCTGTAGTCACCATCTGCAATGATTTTGGAGCCCCTAAAAATAAAGTCTGTCACTGTTGCCATTGTTTCCCCATCTATTTGCCATGAAGTGATGGGACCAGATGTTGTGATCTTTGTTTTCTGAATGTTGAGTTTTAAGCCAACTTTTTCACTCTCCTCTTTCACTTTCATCAAGAGGCTCTTTAGTTCTTCACTTTCTGCCATAAGGGTGGTGTCATTTGCATCTCTGAAGTTATTGATGTTTCTCCTGGCAATCTTGATTCCAGCTTGTGCTTCATCCAGCCCGGCATTTCACATGATATAGTCTGCATTTAAGTTAAATAAGCAGGGTGACAATATACAGCTTTGGCATACTCCTTTCCCAATTTGGAACCAGTCTGTTGTTCCATGTCTGGTTCTGACTGTTGCTTCTTGACCTGCATACAGATTTCTCAGGAGGCAGGTCAGGTGGTCTGGTATTCCCATGTCTTGAAGAATTTTCCACTGTTTGTTGTGATCCACACAGTCAAAGGCTTTGGCATAATCAATAAAGCAGAAGTTTTTCTGGAATTCTCTTGCTTTTTCTATGATCCAACGATGTTGGCAATTTGATCTCTGGTTGCTCTGCCTTTTTAAAATCCAGCCTGAATATCTGGATGTTCAAGTTCAAGTTCACAGTTCACATACTGTTGAAGCCTGGCTTGGAGAATTTTGAGCATGACTTTACTAGAGTTTGAGATGAGTACAATTGTGTAGTAGTTTGAACATTCTTTGGCATGGCCCTTCTTTGGGATTGGAATGAAAACTGACCTTTTCCAGTCCTGTGCTCACTGCTGAGTTTTCCAAATTTGTTGGCATATTGAGTGCAGCACTCTCACAGCATCATCTTTAAGGATTTGAAATAGCTCAACTGGAATTCCATCACCTCCAGTAGCTTTGTTTATAGTGATGCTTCCTATGGCCCACTTGACTTAGCATTCCAGGATGTCTGGCTCTAGGTGAGTGATCACACCATTGTGGTTATCTGGGTCATGAAGATCTGTTTCATATAGTTCTTCTGTGTATTCTTGCCACCTCTTCCTAATCTCTTCTGCTTCTGTTAGGTCCATACCATTTCTGTCCTTTATTGTGCCCAACTGTGCTGGAAATGTTCCCTTGGTATCTCTAATTTTCTTGAAGAGATCTCTAATCTTCCCCCCTCCTCCCAAAAATAGAATTTTCCTCTATTTCTTTGCATTGATCACTGAGGAAGGCTTTCTTATCTCTCCTTGCTATTCTTTGGAACTCTGCATTCAAATGGGTATATCTTTCCTTTTCTCCTTTGTCTTTCACTTCTCTTCTTTTCTCAACTATTTGTAAGGCCTTATCAGGTAACCATTTTGCTTTTTTGCATTTCTATTTCTTGGGATGGTCTTGATCACTGCCTCCTGTACATGTCACAAACCTCTGTCCATGATTCTTCAGGCACTCTGCCTATCAGATCTAATCCCTTGAATCTATTTGTCACTTCCACTGTATAATCATAATGGATTTGATTTAGGTCATACCTGAATGGTCTAGTGGTTTTCCCTACTTTCTTCAATTTAAGTTTGAATTTTCAATAAGAAGGAGTTCATAATCTGAGCCACAGTCAGCTCCCAGTCTTGTTTTTGCTGACTGTATGGAGCTTCTCCATCTTTGGCTGCAAAGAATATAATCAGTCTGATTTCGGTGTTGACCAATTGGTGATGCCCATGTGTAGAGTTTTCTCTTTTGTTGTTGGAAGAGGGTGTTTACTATGACCATTCTATTGTTTTATGGCCTATGAAATTACCTAGTCCATAAAAGCCAACCATAACACATTCATTGGCTGTATTCATCCTCTGCGATGGCCCACACTCTGACTGTGGAGGGTGTTTCTCTCTAAATAAATCCACTTCTTACCTACCACTTTGTCTCTCACTGAATTCTCTCTGTGATGAGACATCTAGAACCTGAGCTTCATTAGGTCCTGAAGCCAGGTCTGTGATCCCAGTTGGAAGACTGTAGGTTTTGGCTGGGTTCAAGACCCAGCACGTGGAGTCAAGTTCCAATGTGAGGTAAGCTGTTTTAGGTCAAGGTTTATTTCTGCCCGGGCACCCTGGTGACGGTCTATTTTTCTGGGGTTGGCCTCTGTCCCTGTGCTGATGTCAGGGTAGGTACACTGCTTGACACCTATCCTGGCTGGGAACCATAGTAACCATTTTTGTGAGTTATTTTATGACAGGTAAGGAACATGGAATTAACAAGCCACCAACTGGAAGATTTCAGGAAAGGTCAAAAGGAGACACCACATGTCCGACCACTTCCCAGAATCCTTCTCGCTGGCATCCATCTTGGCTGAGCAATGTGTGCACCACCAGAAAAGACTCTGAGTCAGAGGGATTGGCCAAAGACAATCCAGAGACTGATCCCATCATCATAAAACCCGAGACTGAGAGTCACGTGGCAGAGCAGTCCTCCTGGTTCCCTCATCCTGCTGCTCTCCACCCAGGTGCCCTTTCCCAATAAAATCTCTTGCTTTGTCAGCTTGTGTATCTCTGAGTACTAGACAAGAGTCCCCTCTCAGGCCTTGGAAGGGGTCCCCCTACCTGCAACATTGAGGCCACCCTCCCTTGGTCCCTGGAGCTAGACAGTAAGACACAGAGGCTTCTTCTACTTTATTCTGTGCTTCATGATTTTTTTTTAAAGCTGTTCTAGGTCCTGTCTTTCTACATAAATTTTGGGATAAACGTGTACCTACAAAGCACCTTACTTGGATTTTAACAGGAATTGCATTAAACTTATTGGTCAGTTTGGATGTGTGTTGACCCAAGCTGACCCCTGGAAAATGTGATTTAGGGCAGTTTTTCAGCAAAGTGACTCCTCAAAAACCCAGGACAGCTCTCCACTGCTGGCAGTATGGCAGAGCCTCCACCAAAGGGCAGGACTAACCTGTGTTCCAGCCCTATTTTCCCCTTGCTTAAATGTGCCCCTTCTCTTTTCTGCAATTTTCCCTGTGCCCTTTTCAAGCCCTCTCCTCTTGGATGGGCTTCCAGGTCATCATTAGCCATCACCATTTACTGACTGTTAACAAGAAGTTCTATGTGGAGCAGAGGCCACACCCAAGCCCAGACATCTCCACAATTGCTTGCCATGACATCGGTTCATCCCAGACCCTGAAGCTTGGAACAAGCTACTGGGGACATGTCTGGGAGCATCTGGCCTGAGTCCAGATCCATGCAATATATAGACAGTGGCCAGAGAAGGAATGTGGGGGCAGGGGGACTCACCTTTTCTCCACTGGTACCCCCCATCTACTGGCTCTCTGGCCTCACCCCTCCCCCTGCAGACCCTCAGTTTGGCCCCCCAGCATCCCAGGTTCCAGCTTCTGTCTCCTTGTCCCCAGCTTTTACACCCTCCAGAGAAGGGGGGAAACTGAGTGGGGACAGGAAGAAAGTGCCACGGGTTCACCCTTCAAGGGCTGGTCCAGACTGGAGGTGGGGGCCATGGTGTCCAGGTCATCGCCAAGGCTCTGTTCTGCAGGGAGAGTCTAGGCTCCCAGCTCACAGAAGCGAGTGAGGATGGATTAAAACTGACATGGACATGTCCGTCCACAGCCAGCTGAGGCCACAGCACTCCATCCAGGGGAGCTGCTGCCTCTCAAGGAAGGTCATGGTCGATGAGTGACCACCTGTGGGAGTCAGCACCGTCCTCAAGGTTAGATCAAGAGCAGGCCTGACAGCTGGTCAGCAGGAAATGTATTTCCCAAGGGCAGCATCAGGGGTGCTCAGAGGTTATCCATCTCTCACCCCCTGGATGTGGGTCAAACATGCCTCCTCATCCAGGGAAAATGAGTTCCTGGTCACATGCGGGAGACCAAGAGTCTGGTGGCCATAGCCATTGGGGGACAGGCTTCCCTTTAAGCCCACAGAATCTGCAGCTCAGCTATGACCCCCACAACCTGGGGAGGGGGGTTGATTTTCCATCCTGATCTGAGTCCTAATCAACATTGGCTTTAATCAAGGGCTCAATGATCACAACCTGAACTTGGTATAAAGCACCTGCCTGGGCCACCGGTGAGGGAGGGGCCCAGGTGAGGCAGCCCCAAGGCCTGGGTCTCTCACGGCCTGGGAAGGGGCCTCGTTAGTGGGGTGCAAGGTGCATGGGAGGGGAGGAAAGTACGCTGTGTGTACAAAGTCACCACAGGTAAGTTTCACAAGAGGAGCCGCAGGTGGGTGGCAGGCACGGCCAAGCCCACGGGCCTGGGGAGGGGCCCTGAGCTCTGCTCAGTTGTCCTGTGTCACCTCCCCCCCACAAAAAAGTGGAGAGCAGAACAATCACTGTGAAAGCTTGCTCTGGAAAACACCCTGAAGCAGAATCCACGAGACTGAGGTGCAGGCAGACAGGCCAGAACTTTAACCAGGAAAGAAATCTCGGAAGATCGACGGAGTTTTTAGCAAAACAGGGGGAGGTGGGCAGCTCTGGGAAGGAAATGGCGGTAATTACGCCAGCGGAAGCCCTAAGGAACCTGCAACAAAGCCATAAAAAGAGAAAGGAGACAGTCCGGCCTCTGTTCCCTGTGACCTTGGGGGGTTTGAACGCTGAGGATGCCCCGCACCTGACACTGTGATCCAGGCAGGTGGGCAGCTGAGCCTCAAGAAACAGAGTTTTGGCAGAAGGTCAAAGCGAGTGAATGAATGTGGGGGGCAAGGAAACGGGGGCGGGCACTGCTTTCAAGTGAAAGAAATTTTTAAAAGTAAAAGCTTGTTTGTGGAAGAAAATGCTCAGAGGGAAGAGGGTTCTGTTGGCTGGTGGCCAAGATGGGGCTCTCTCTCATTCATTCATGAAACCGGGCATCTGGGGCCATTGCAGGGCCAGCAGCACTGGAACGGCCACTTGGTACCGGTTCGTTCTGGGTCCATTCAGCCCAGTCGGCGGGGCTGAGCCTCTGGCAGAAAACGCCAGAAGCACAGGGCGTCCTGGGGCTGTGGGTCCGCCTCTGTGTTCACTGGAGTGACCGACATGCCGGCCAGCTAGGGGGCCAAGGGTGACCGATCTCTGCAGCCGAGTGACCACAGGAGAGTCTAGGGGTGAGAATCTTGGAAAGGCCTTACCCCGTGAGCTCCAGGCCCTCACGGCAACCAGGGCAACAAGAAGCACAGAGGTGGCTGATCACAGAGCTGTCCACGCCCTGTCAGTGGGCTGTTAGGAGCTGTGCCAATTAGGAGTATGTCTTGCTGTCATCCACTCCACAAAGGAGAGTCAGGTCTGGGAAAGTTTCAAAAACTGTTGAGGCAGAACATGGATAACAACTTGGTGTGTTGACCAAAACAGTCCAAGAACTTGAGCACCTGGGACCTTGGGACAGTCCTGTTCCTGCCCACAGTGTGCAGGCTGACCCCTCTCCAGGGCCCTCCCTTCTGGCAGGCGGGGCTATTTCTTTATTCATTCACTCACTCATTCACTCACTCATTCACTCATTCCTTTTCCCATTCAGCTAACACTTCCTGCTCACCCGCCTGCACCGGGCTCTGCTGGGAGCTGTGATGTCCATTAGCACGGTGACGGGTTATTGCACCTCCTAACTTTAACCCTCCCAAGGACATTACAAGACCGGCTTCATTGATGTGAAATCCACTTACAAGAGAACTTTAAGGGATTTTACCTAGCATACCGCCATCTGGTTAGAGAGGGAGATGGGATTTCTAGGGAAAGCTCTAAAACACGGGGTGAGTGGAGAATGGAGCCTGGTCTCCTGGCTGTGGGGCTGGGGTTTAGGCTGGGGGTCTCCTCCAGGAGCCCCTGAATCTGGCCCAATTGGAAACCTGGTTTACACAGACAAGACACTCTGAGATGGCAAGGGGCAGTTAGGGGGGCTTGTTCTCCTTGGAGAAGGACACCGGGCAGTACGTCTGAGACACAGCCCGGTCTTGAGTGGATGCTGGATGGAGGGAGACTCCCTGAAGATGTGAGGGATGAACCATAGACTGGGCACAGAGTCAGGTCCTTGACCCCAGATGGCTAGTGTCACCTTCATAGGGGCAGCCAGCTGGGAGCAAGCCACCAGGCCACCCTTGAGAGTTCTGGGGTCACCCCCAGTTTGTCTCACCTCCCACTAGGTGGTCACAGCCTCAATGTAACCATCAGCTCAACCCACTGACCCCCAGACACAGGCTATCGGCAATGGTGGCAGACACGCTGTCTGGGCTCCTGGGCCATAGCCCCAGTGAGGACAGGAGAGACACATGGAGAAAGGAATAGTTAGGAATGCCCACTCCGGGGTCTAAAGCAGGTGGGGGTCTCAGGTGGGGGTCTGCTTTCTGTCCCTGCAGGCCCTCTCCTCTGCTTCTGGAGCAATAAGTCAAACCCACAGAACAGCGCCAGCCTTGTCCACTGGAAGGACCGTGTGCCCTTTCCCTGAGCACCGGAGAGCCCACTTCAACAGCTGGCAGTGAAGAGGGAATTCATAGGACCTGGACTCCATCTTAGGCCTGTTCATACTGATCATGCTCGGCCACCTCTCCAATGGACGCCGAACTCTGTGTTTAGTGTCTATGGAAACGACAACAGAAGGATAAGACCCCCTGTGGACAGGGGAACCTTGAAGATCATATCCAGGTTACTCATCACCTAAGAGAAAACATACACTAAACACCCCTGCCTTCAGGTGATTTATTTATTGGCCATAAATTTTTCTGTACCTATCGGAGTGTAACCTCAGGCTTATAGATTATTGGCCAATTGTTTAACTGTTTGAACACATAACACGTGAATGATGGGGTTATTGGGATACCCTTCCTTTGTTTATGTAAGTCTCAAGGAATTTGGAGTGGCGGGTTCAGACACGTACACATGGGGTATAAAAGATTTTCACAAATGCTGGTCGGGGTCCTTGGCTAAGAGCAGACTCTGCCTTGGGCCCGCCGGTGTAATAAACTGCTTTTCACTATCTGCATTGTCTTTCTGAGTGAGTTTGTTTCCTGGAACGTGTGGCTACAACAGGATAGGAGCTGCCTTGGCAAAGCTGCTCCAGCCTCACTCTGACCTGGGCCGCGCTCAGCCCCGCATTGCCCTCCAGGTGATAGAGTCTTTCCTTTCACCTACCTTCACAGAACAAGAGGGGGCAGAGCTGGACTACAAGGTCGAGCCTGCAGCCCTGTGGTGTCCCAGGCTGTGGCAGGGGGAAGCAGGACCTCGTGGGACTCAGTGCTGGTACTCCAGGCCCTTGGGCCAATAACACTAATACAACATCATACAACAACCACGTCTCAGTAAAAAGGGGTCCAGGTGACTCTCAACAGTAATAACAACCACAGAGCCTTCCACCTTCCTTGTGGAGTGAGGTAAGGCCTAAATGAGTTTTAAATGCAGTAGTTGGATGCAATCTCAAAAGCGACAGAAAGATCTCTGTTCATTTCCAAGGCAAACCATTCACTATCACCGTAATCCAAGTCCGTGCCCCAACCAGTAATGCCGAAGTTGAAGCTGAACCTTTCTATGAAGACATACAAGATCTTTCAGAACTAACACTGATAAAAGATGTCCTTTTCATTATAGGGGACTGGAATGCAAAAGTAGGAAGTCAAGAGATACCTGGAGTAACAGGCAAAATTGGCCTTGGAGTACAAAATGAAGCAGGGCAAAGGCTAACAGAGTTTTGTCGAGAGGATGCACTGGTCATAGCAAACACCCTCTTCCAACAACACAAGAGAAGACTCTACACATGGACATCACCAGATGGTCAATACCAAAATCAGATTGATTATATTCTTTGCAGCCAAAGATGGAGAAGCTCCATACAGTCAGCAAATACAAGACTGGGAGCTGACTGTGGCTCAGATTATGAACTCCTTCTTATTGAAAATTCAAACTTAAATTGAAAAAAGTAGGGAAAACCACTAGACCATTCAGGTATGACCTAAATCAAATCCATTATGATTATACAGTGAAAGTGACAAATAGATTCAAGGGATTAGATCTGATAGGCAGAGTGCCTGAAGAACCATGGACGGAGGTTCGAGACATTGTACAGGAGGCAGTGATCAAGACCATCCCAAGAAATAGAAATGCAAAAAAGCAAAATGGTTGCCTGAGGAGGCCTTACTAATAGCTGTGAAAAGAAGAGAAGTGAAAGGCAAAGGAGAAAAGGAAGGATACACCCATTTGAATGCAGAGTTCCAAAGAATAACAAGAGAGATAAGAAAGCCTTCCTCAGTGATCAATGCAAAGAAATAGAGGAAAACAATAGAATAGGAGACTAGAGATCTCTTCAAGAAAATTAGAGATACCAAGGGAACATTTCCAGCACAGATGGACACAATAAAGGACAGAAATGATATGGACCTAACAGCAGCAGAAGATATTAGAAGAGGTGGCAAGAATACACAGAAGAACTGTATAAAAAAGATCTTCACGACCCAGATAAGCACGATGGTGTGATCACTCACCTACAGCCAGACATCCTGGAATGTGAAGTCAAATGGGCCTTAGGAAGCGTCACTATGAACAAAGCTAGTAGAGGGATGGAATTCCAGTTGAGCTATTTCAAATCCTAAAAGATGATGCTGTGAAAGTGCTGCACTCAATATGCCAGCAAATTTGGAAAACTCAGCAGTGGGCACAGGACTGGAAAAGGTCAGTTTTCATTGCAATCCCAAAGAAGGGCCATGCCAAAGAATGTTCAAACAACCGCACAATTGCACTAATCTCAAACTCTAGTAAAGTCATGCTCAAAATTCTCCAAGCCAGGCTTAAACAGTACATGAACTGTGAACTTCCAGATATTCAGGCTGGATTTAGAAAAGGCAGAGGAACCAGAGATCAAATTGCCAATATCTGTTGGATCATCAAAAAAACAAGAAAGTTCCTCCCCAAATCTGCTTATTGATTATGCCAAAACCTTTGACTGTGTGGATCACAGCAAACTGTGACTAATTCTTAAAGAGATGGGAATACCAGACCACCTGACCTGTCTCCTGAGAAATTTGTATGCAGGTCAGGAAGCAACAGTCAGAACTGGACATGGAACAACAGACTGGTTCCAAATTGGGAAAGGAGTATGCCAAAGCTGTATATTGTCACCCTGCTTATTTACCTTATATGCAGACTATATCATGTGAAATGCCGGGCTGAATGAAGCACAAGCTGGAATCAAGATTGCAGGGAGAAATATCAATAACCTCAGATGTAGATGACATCACCCTTATGGCAGAAAGCAAAGAAGAACTAAAGAGTCTCTTGATGAACGTGAAAGAGGAGAGTGAAAAAGTTGGCTTAAAACTCAACATTCAGAAAACAAAGATCATGGCATCTCGTCCCATCACTTCATGGAAAATAAATGCAGAAATAATGAAAACAGTGAGAGACTTTATTTGGGGGGGCTCCAAAATCACTGCAGATGATGACTGCATCCATGAAATTAAAAGACCCTTGCTCCTTGGAAGGAAAGCTATGATCAACCTAGACAGCGTATTAAAAAGCAGAGACATTACTTTGCCAGCAACCATCCATCTAGTCAAAGCTATGGTTTTTCCAGTAGTCATGTATGGATGTGAGAGTTGGACCATAAAGAAAGCTGAGCACCTAAGAATTGATGCTTTTGAACTGTGGTGTTGGAGAAGACTCTTGAGAGTCCCTTGGACTGCAAGGAGATCCAACCACTCTATCCTAAAGGAACTCAGTCCTGAATATTCATTGGAAGGACTGATGCTGAAGCTGAAACTGCAATACTTTGGCCACCTGATGTGAAGAACTGATTCATTGGAAAAGACCCTAATGCTGGGAAAGATTGAAGGCGGGAGGAGAAGGGGACAACAGGATGAGATGGTTTGACGGCATCATTGACTCGATGGACATGAGTTTGAGTAAGCTCCGGGAGTTGGTGATGGACAGGAAATCCTGGTGTGCTGCAGTCCATGAGGTCACAAAGAGTCGGACATGACTGAGTGACTGAACTGAACTGAGGCCTAAATGAATAAGCCATCACAGCTGAAGTCATGATAACCAAATGATTCCACTTATTTGTTCTATTTGCCACACAAGTCCCCCACACCACCCCCACCCCCAGGAGCCACATACATGTCTCAAGGGCCCTGGACCCTCTGGGAGACAAGAGTGAAGTTTGGGTAGGCAACCTCAATGTCTGTCTCAAAGCTCCAGGCTGGGGTCAAAAGTTCTGAGCTTGTGTCCAGGAGTCGGGCTACTCAGCTGACCAAGCCTGTCACCCCTTCAGAGCCGCAGAGGTAAGGACGCCCAGATCAGGCTGCCTGGACCCAGCAGAGGAAGTGGAAAGGGCTCAGAAGGGCCCCAGTGTTGACTCAGACCCTCCCTGCCTTCAACAGACCATGCTGGCCATGCTGAGTCTCTGGGGAGGAATGAGCAATATGGGGAGGGACCTGGGAGGCATATGGTTGCCCTCTTTGCAGAGCTCAGAGTGACATCATACATTCCCTTGTCCCAGAAGCCTGGGAGATAACTTGTCAGTGAAAATTCCATTCTTTCTTGGGAGCCCTTGAGCCTAGACTGCTCTGCTCTCCCTGCCCTCTAGGACACAGGTCTGACCACAGAAAATGACCCAGGTTGTTGAGGGGAACAGGAAAGCAGGGAGGGGTGAGAGGGTCTGGGGGAGAAAAGTGCATGGCAGAGGAGGGGCGTGTGTGGTCAGAGGGCAGCCTCTCCTGACTGGCCCCACTGAGTCCGGGGCCCCTGTGGACTCTGGGCCTTGCTCCAGCCCTGGTCTCCTCCTGACCACCCCCCTCAACTGCACAGCGCACATTACTCACTGCACCCCCAGAACCTGTGAGGCTCACGACTGGGCACAACAGGGACCAAGCTCAGGGTGGTCAAGCTCACACACTCAGGGCCTCACCTCGTTCCCAGCAAGACCCTCATGTCTTAACCCAAATTCTAAAGCAACGGCCACTTGAGGAGTACATGGAAAAGAAGGCTGTGTTCTCACTGATGGGAGACCTTTCCTGTCTGCCGGAGAGACTGTTGATTGCAATGACTTCATAAAAATTAAACGTAGCACTAAAGGGCTCACCAGCCCGTAAACCATGCACATCCAATTCTGTCTCCAAGACCCTGGAATTCTAGCTGGCTTGTCCTATTGTCTAGAAAACTCAGAACTGGAATATTTCCCTGTTGTTTAAAATTGGGGAACAAAGTAACTTGAGTTGCTTCTGAACTTCAAACTTCATCCAGTAACAATCCAGGATGGGAGTAGACAGAGCCATTAAGAATGAGTGGAGAGAGATTACCCTGCACTTTGCAATACAAACAGGCTTGAATAGACAACCATGTGTGTCACAGGGCTGCCCGAGGGCACACCCTCCCCCGCTTTTCTAGTGATGTGTTTGTACATCGTTAAATCGTCTGTAACCCAAGTGCACTAACGCCTCTCGCAAACTGCCCAAAGTGGGCAGGTGCGCCTCTGAAGGGAACCAGCCATTTGCTTGTTAGAACAGCGCTTCCTTGAGAGAGGCAAATCATTACACTGAGAATGACATTACACTACCTCAAGCTCTTGCAATTACCCCTTTATCCATTAATGTTTTCTAAAAGAAAGCAAACAAAACTCTAAACCACTTGCTTTTCAAGAGAAATCAGTTGTAAAGTTAAAAACTAATCAGGCTACCATAGTGACAGCTGTTGGATGAAAAAAATTATCCTCAAAAAGTAAATCACATGGGGAAAAACTGCCTTTTTGTGCTGACAGTAAAAAATGTATTTTTATAAAAATCTGCTGTGAATTTGGCCTCAGTTTTCAACCACAAGCTGTATGACTCAGAAGAGTAATCTGTGCAGAGGTCAATCCCCGCTGGTATCACAAGGACATAGGTCCAGACTGAGTTACTCCCCCAAGGAAGGGACAGAAATGAACGGCCTTAGAGGCAGAGGATCAGTTCCTGGGTCGGGAAGATCCCCTGGAGGAGGAAATGGCAACCCACTCTGGTATTCTTGCCTAAAGAATCCTAGGGACAGAGTAGCCTGGCAGGCTACAGTCCATGAGGTCACAAAGAGTCAGACATGACTGAGCACGCACACACAGGGACAGGGGGGTTCTGAGAACATGCCTCCAGGGGGCCCTGGCTGGAATCATGCACAACGGGCCTCTGGGCCTCTCGGGCGGACACAGCGAGCAGCGCTTCTCACCCTAGCTGTGTGCAGGGCCCTGGCAGTTCAGAACAACCCCCAGACACACAATGTTCCTCTCTTTTAAATGAAGTTTACATTTCTTTAAAGAGAAAGACAGGGTTGCCTCCGTGGATACTAGGGCAGAAAAGTGGCCAGACTCCTGGTTACTCCTGGGTCAGCTCAGAGCCAAGGTGACAGCTTCACGGGTCTGGCTGGTGACTTGGCGGGAATGAGAGCCCTTGAATTCCAGGAAAAGTCACGCCTGTTAGAGACTCTGACTTGATACACACCTTTGCTCCCTCCCAAACCTCAGGAAAACGGACAGAAGAGGGTTTTCAACGCAGAATAATCTCTGGAGAGAGAGAGAGAGTGGGAGCTGAGACAGCACAGCTGAAACCGTGGTAGTGTGAGGCAGCCCTGGAGGAGGAGGTGTGATGGGCATGGACCCTCCTGCTCAGCCTGGGAAAGCGGCAGGTGCCTGGGGGTGACTCTCTCATCCTGCATGGGGCTGCAGAGTCCCTGAGACTCCCTCACTCTTGCTTTGCACCACTGGGGGTAGACCGGGGGGACAGAAGGCTCCAGGCCCATCTGTGGAGGCTCCTGGGCTGGGGGGTCAGGCCCTGTGAGGAGACCAGGCTATAAGAACGTGATGTACCCAGCAACCTTGGCACCCCCCTGACCTGGACCCCAGGAATGCAACGTAGGAGGTGGGGGGGACAGCCAGAAGGGAAACCCTAAGATGCTGATGACTGAGGGCCCTAGGAGGCCCTGCCATCTGGACATAAAACAGAGTCTGAGGCTGACGAATCTCAGAGCGTCGGATGAGATTTTTAATCCCCCCACATGCGGGCAGACGTCAGAGATAACCCGACATCTGGGTAGAGCGTCTGTGGTGAAACAGACAAAACCCGACAGACCCCAAGCAGAAGGCGGTCACGAGGTCACCAGTGTTATCACCTTCTGAGGCGGCGCAGCGTCTGAGACCAAACAGCCGAGTCGTACCACTTTTAGGGAACAGAAAGATCTTGGGGAAATTAAGAAATGACAGCAGAAGGTAAAAACCCGATGGATGGGTTTGGAAGTAAAGTGGAGGAAACTCCCCCAAAAGGAGAAAGGAGAAAGGGGCAAAACCCAACCAATCAACCAAAAAAGGAAAATTGGAAAAGTCGTCCAGAGCTCAATAACTGGATGACAGGGGTTCCGTCAGGAGAAAAGGCAGGGACATGGTGCAGGAATGGGGGCCCGCTGAGCCCCCACAATGGGTGAAAGCAGAGCCAGATGGTGGTGAAAAAATATCACGGCATTTCAGAGTCTGGGGAATACACAGACCCTACAAACTTCCAGAGAGAAAAGCAGAAGAAAGATGAACTGCAGAGACCAGGAGCCAGATGACTGTGACCCTCTCAACTTCAACACCAGCGGCTCAAAGGACACGGTTTCCAACCTAAAATTTTACACCCATTCAAGCCACAAGTTAACAGGGTAAATGGGGACATTTTCAGACAATCGAGACGTAGAACAGTCACTGCCTAGGATTGCCTCCTGCTCATCAGGAGCCTGAGAATGTCCCCAGCAGAGCAAGAGGATAAAGCAACAAAGCAGAAAGCCTGAGATCCAGAAAACAGGGAGTCTAAACATATTGACTAACATTTTTGAGAGGAAGAGTCCACTGACGATGTCCAAAGTTAGAACTGTTAAATACATCATAGCACATCCAGGTGATGAAACATTAACTAGCCGTGAAAACTCTGTTTCTAGTGACATGAAAGTTGCTCTGTCATGTCCAACTCTTTACAACCCCATGGACAATACAGCCCATGGAATTCTCCAGGCTAGAATACTGGAGTTGGTAGCCTTTCCCTTCTCCAGGGGATCTTCCCAACCCAGGGATAGAACCCATATCCCCCTCATTGCAGGTGGATTCTTTACCAGCTGAGCCACAGAGGAAGCCCAAGAATACGCTAGTGGGTAGCCTTATCCCTTCCCCAGGGGATTTCCCAACCCAGGAATCAAACCAGGGTCTCCTGCATTGCAGGTGGATTCTTTACCAATTGAGCTATTAGGGATTTCTAGAGGATTATGTAAAGTGAGATATGCAAAGTACAGACATAGAGGACAGGACACAGAATTGTAGGTACAGCGTGATCACAGTTATGGAACGGAACAACACTGAGAACAAGGTTGACATAATCAGCATCAAGATGTTAACCAGTGACCTTGGGTAGTGAGATTATGAACATTTTAGGTTATTCTGTGTTGCCCAAATCTTTGGCAGACTGTTCTTACAGGAAAAAAATCAGTATAATTATTTTTAAGGGCTCATATAACAAACGTTTCCCACTGAAATTTATCAGCCTATCCTTTTACCTAAGTGTGTGAGTAGTATCAGATATGAATGAGAGGTCATCCACTCTGTGAAACACTCTACCAGGTATGGGGAGTGTTTCTCTTCTCCAATCTCCAGCAGCTGCTCAGCCATGTGTTGGCACCACAGTCAGATGTGGGTGAGGGCACCGAGCACCCAGGGACCCCTCCCCAGTGCTCAGTACAGGTTATAGCAAGGGGCCAAATTACTTCTGTTAAGAATTGAATTTGTTTTTGCAGGTCAGTGTTTGGCAGGCGCAGTTAGCAAGGTGAATAAAGTGTGGTCTCCTTCATCTTCATGTCCACTTCATTCATTCACTCGTCCATTCATTCATTCACTCCACAGGCACAAGCTGGGCTTCTGCCGTGAGCTCACACACATGGGTGCTCCGTGTGGGGCTCAGGGGTGCATGCTACCCCCACGAGCTTCCTCTGCAGCAGGAGATGCACAAACAACGGAGCACAGAGACCCAGGATCCCACATTGGCAGGGCCATGAGGCAGGGTCTCTGAGAGGATGCAGGGAGCGGAAGCATTCATTCTCAACTCCTAGTGCTTCTGCAGGAGGCGGGGGTGGTGGGGGGCGGGTGCAGAATCTGTGAAATACTCTCGTTACCCATTCCCTCTGTGATTCACCATTTCAGAAAAATGATCTCTTTATGAAGTTGGTGTTTAAAGAAAGAAACAGCAGTCAGACTAGTGCAGAGGTCACCTGGAGCAGGAACGTCACCTGAAACAGGAAGTCACCTGGAACAGGAAGCTGACCTGGAGTAGGAAGGTCATCTGGAGCTGGAATGTCACCAGGAACAGGAAGGTCACCTGGAACAGGAAGGTTACTGGAAGAAGGAGGTCATCTGAAGAAGAAGGTCACCTGGAACTGGAAGGTCACGTGGAGTAGGAAGTCACCTGGTGCAGAAGGTCACCTGGAACTGGAAGGTCATGTGGAGCAGGAGGTCATCAGGAATAGGAAGATCACCTGGATAGGAGGTTACCTGGCTCTGTACCCTAAGAGCCAAGTGGGCAAGTTGCTCCATCAGGTGAATCCTCAGTTTTCTCACCTGTACACGGGGTGGTGGGCATGATGGTTGGATGGCTTGCTCTGAGGAGGCTTGCTCCAAATCATGCAAAGTGCAGATGCTGGGGACATAGGAAACACCAACATCCGTGTCATCATCTCCCACCAAGGCCCGAGTCCTGTGCTCCTTCTCCAGGACCACCGCAGTTTCCAAGGTAGTGGGGGGACTGTTCTGCCAGAACTTTCCTAGGATTTCTTCTTTCTGCCTTTGTGCTCCTCACAGGATGCAGTCTGCATCTCAGTTGTAGCCTCCCCACCTGGCATGCCATCTCTGCCCTGACTCTGATGATTCTAGAAAGGTCAGACCTCCCACAGGATAGACACGCTAGACTCAAGCTCCTGTCCCTGCTGACATGTGGCTGGACTTCTGTGTGGGGTCTTCGTGCTCCCAGAAGCCCTTCCTGTTGCCCCTTGTGATGAAGGGAATGCACAGGCTGGCCTCAGCTCTGCAGGCTGCCTTGAAGGGCAGGTTGGTCTCTGCTGTGACACAGGTGAGGTAGTGGTGCCAGGAACCCAAGGTGGGTCTGAATCCGGTGGGCAGGTGAGAAGCCGGCTCTGACGAAACCCTCCATCTCTTACAGCCTGAACTCAAGCCCCTGACCTCTACCTCAGATGGAAAGTCACAGAGCAAAAGGGGCTGCATTTCTATCCATGCTCCTGCCACATTTCTCTAAGAATAAAGCAGGAAATTGTGTGATTTAAAAACAAAATGATTCAATCTTTGCCTTCTAGAAGACATAGAAGTCTTAATCACATGGACTTCACAAGTCTTTGTAAAGCGTAACAGCTGAGAAGTACAGACATCACAGCTAATGCTTTCTGCCATCAGCCTTCCCAGGAATCTTCGTGTGTTACCACCACATGACAAGCTTTCGTGCTAAAAGAGTACAAGTCACACTTGGCGCCTAGTCTCGGAATGACATGGGTGGCCTGATGTCTAGCTCACTCCGGGGTCTCCCTGCTCAGTAGGGTGGGGAGCAAAGTCATCCTGGTGATTCTGTAAAATGGTTGGCATTAGGGTTTGAGCTGCCATGTAGCTGCAGGATCCACGAGCTGCCTTAGCTACAGCCGGAAGTGACTGTATGGAATGAACTGGGTGGTTTGAAAGAGGTGGTGATCTCTAATTCAGGAAGCAGTAGCTGGCGTCACTCAGCACTTAGGCCAGGCTCAGGCCGAGCCCCGTGTGTCTCACTCTAGGGGGACGATAAGCAAACTGAGGGAGGGGCCAATTCACTCAGATGCTGCGCCTGCACTAAGGCCCCCCCACACAACTGCACCTTCATGCTAGTGAAAATTTAAACTCTGTAGTCATGAGGACAGTGAGAACATGAAATGGGTGGGTTTATTTGCAAAAATCATTTCAGAAAAGCAGAATGGCTTGAAACCTTACCCCTTAGTTGCTATTAGCATCTGAAGTTCAAAGCTGACCTAATGGAGGACTGAGTCTGGTTGTGAGGGTACCAGATGCTACCCCGGGGCTCACCCAGATCAGAGACCTCATTTGTGTTTGTTTGGGCCACACAGTTGTGTCAGTTGTCAATACTGAAAACTGAGACGATTTCCTGTTTTTTAAAAATTCAGATTTGTGAGCTGCCCGTGAAGCTCTGTGGACTGGCATTCCAGCAACAGTTGTCAGGGCTCCACGTACAAGCACCAAGGACAGTAGAAGCCCCCACTCCTGAGCCAGCTCCCATGGGAGTGTCCTCAGATGAGGCAGCCTCTCTGGAAGCCCCCATCAGATGAGGCAGCCTCTTTGGAAGCCCCGCCACCCCTCACTCCGTGCTGGCTCTGGGGACAGTTCTGCAGTGGTAGCCGCAGGGAGCCGCAAGGGTATCTCATCCACAGGAGCACTGAGACAGAGACTGGGCGCCAACTCGGCCAGCCAGGGGGGATCCCTGTTAAAATGGACCCATTCGGGTTTACCTCTGTTGCCAAGTTTCTGAGGACAGGTGAGGAGGAAGGGCTGTGGAATTAAACACCACCCAGACCACGTTATCCTCGTAAACTGATGATTTTGCTGCCTTCAGATATACTCTGAAACTTTCTCATAAATATGCTAAAGATTTCATTAATAAACTGTATTACGTATAATGCACTGAATTGACGACGTGACCTGTTCATACTGCGGGCTCACACTCCCCACATGTCGAGAGCTCCCACTGATAATACAGTGGCCATTTCTTGGGCCACTGTCCCATTGCCCCAAAGCCATGAATACTGGGAGATATATGAACTCGTATACTGGAAAATGAATTTGTTGATGTTTAAATGAAGATGTCAATATTTTGTATTTCCAAATTCAGTTTTCCCCCTTCTCTTAGTTTTTCTGCTGCAAATAGGTCTTATAAGACTCATATGTTTCCCTTTATTAGAAAAGCACACTGGTCTGTGCTATGAGACTGAATGACAACATTGCAGGTCACGGAAAAGACTTAGCATTTGAACCTTTGTGCTGCTCAGGCTCCCAAGGTCATTCATGGGAGGATCAATTTCAATTATATTTCTGTTTACTGCTGACATCACTGGGGGGCAGGAGTGGATGTCACAGGGAGGCAAGCAGTGGGAGCTAAGGGCATAGTCGGATGCTCACTTTGCCCCCACCTAGCCCTGACTGCAGCTTCCTCTATACCATGTCTGTGCCCCCTCCCTGGAGAGGGTTCTTTTGTGAGAAGCAGTGTCCAGGGTACAAACCCTGGGCAAACAGGGAGAAAAGAGTAGCCAGACTTAGTTCTTTATTAGCTGCACATGTTGGGTTTGACCAAGTTCTGTTAAATAAACACAGAACCTCACATCGGTGGATAAAATCTGGTGATGCCTGCCTCATTCGGGGTATATATGGTTATCTAGAATTATATGGGGTGTCTATGGTTATCTGCAGTCATAGGCGGTGTATGGTTATCTGCAGTTGAAGAGGGTAAATGGTTATCTAGAGTTATATGGGGTGTCTATGGTTATCTGTAGTCACAGCGGGTATATGATTCTTTAGAGTTACATGGGATGTATGGTTATCTGCCAGAAGAAAAATTGACAACATCAGATATGCAGATGATACCACCCTTACTGCAGAAAGCAAAGAGGAACTAAAGAACCTCTTGATGAAGGTGAAAGAGAGTGAAAAATTTAGCTTAAAACCCAACATTCAAAAAACAAAGATCACAGCATCCGGTCCCATCACTTCATGGCAAATAGATGGAAACAATGGAAACAGTGACAGATTTTATTTTCTTGGGCTCCAAAATCACTAAAGGTGGTGACTGCAGCCATGAAATTAAAAGACGCTTGCTCCTTGGAAGAAAAGCTATGACAAACCTAGACATTGTATTAAAAAGCAGAGACATTATCCTGCAAACAAAGGTCCATCTAGTCGAAGCTATGGCTTTTCCTGTAGTCATGTAGGGATGTGAGAGTTCGACCGTAAAGAAAACTGAGCGCTGAAAAATTGATGCTTTTGAACTGTGGTGTTGCAGAAGACTCTTGAGAGTCCCTTGGACAGTAAGGAGATCCAACCAGTCAATTCTAAAGGAAATCAGTCCTGAATAATCATTGGAGGGACTGATGCTGAAACTGAAGCTCCATTACTTTGGCCACCTGATGCAAAGAACTGACTCATTGGAAAAAACCCTCCTGATGCTAGGAAAGATTGAAGGCAGCAGGAAAAAGGGACGACAGAGGACAAGATGGTTGGATGGCATCATCGACTCAATGGACACGAGTTTGAGCAAGCTCTGGAAGATGGTGAAGGACAGGTGTGCTGTGGGTGTGCTGCAGTCCATGGGGTCACAGTCAGACACGACTGAGTGACTGAACAACAATGGTTGTCTGCAGTCACAGGGGGTGTACGGTGCGGGGGGACAGAAGTACAGTCCTGGTGACTCACCTGCAGGAAATGTGTGTGGGTGGGGGGGACAGGCAGGGACAGTGAAGGGGCTTCACAGCTGGATGGAGGCGGTAGCCCAGTCAGTGGCCATCTCAGTGCGGATCCTCAGGTGAGCACTTTGATGAACAGGATTTTGATGCCAATTTAGTTTCCTGCTGTTCTTGCGCCCGAAGGCTTTGCTTGTTTGAAGTGAAGCAAGACCCCAGCCCCCTAAGAAAAGGGAATCAATGATTTTATAGTTCCAAAGGTGTCTTTGGGCAGGAAGTCAGAGCAGGTGCAGGGGGCCGGAACAGAGTTGTCCACCCCCACCCCACCCCTCACCCCCGCCTCCACGCCCCCGCCCAACACTGGTGGCTGCTGCAGGGAGAAGCCTCTAGAGGGCGCAGGTAAGTCCACATGCGGGAGGCCCCAGGAGGGGACAGGCAGTCAGGGAAGAGCACGGAGTCCTGGGAGTGGAGGGAAGTGGGCTGACAGTGAGCGACCGGAACCCAGGCAGCTCTGTGGACGCCTGCCCTGCCAGCACCTGCTCCCTGGACACGGCCTGCAGCCACTTGTGAGTCCAGGGGCCGCAACGGGACGGAGCCTGGCTTTCTTCAAGGACCATCTTCTGCTGGGATTGGAAACAGACCCCCCAGTGGGGTCCAGGTAAGGCTTATCCTTCTCTCCTGGTTTCCTAAGCGATTGGGCTATGGATGAGACGGAGGTGTCACCGTCCGGGACAGCCCAGGTGCATTTTTGAAATGCGTGTCATTTTTGGGTTGCGTTTCAACAAGCTTTCCCGGTTACCATGCGTCTGTGCTACTGGTTCTCAGACCTGAGAGTGTTCCTTTGTTTTCAGGGAAACACCAGACACCCCATTTTGCTACTAGCTGTGTGTCTGGCGAAGGAGCTGCGTCTGTGTGCTCAGGAGGTTTGGGGGCTCAGTGCTGAGAGCCTGGGGTTTCCTGGAGCCTGGAGGTGTGCTGCTCTGGGACGGTGACCTGTGTGCAGCAGCAGGGGTCCCCAAGGGTCCCCTTCCTGGGTGGTTCTGAATCAAGGCCAAAGTTGTGGCCCCCATGTTTTGGGGTGGGTGGGGGGACATAGAGTGACTGGATGGAGACACTTGTCTGGTGGCTCTGGCTGTCACTCCAAATGAGTCTCCGCTGGATACCCTGACGGCATGGGGGCAACTAGGGCTCCTGCCCCAGAGCCACTGATTCCCCATCTTCCCGCCATAACTGCACCTGCTTCTCCCAGGAGGCTGGAGGTGTTGGGCAGCGGGACAGGGGTCCGAGAGGGATGGTAAAGCCACAGGGGTGAGTGAGGAGGAGTGAAAGTCCCTCCATCCATCGGGGGAGTTTGACAGAGTCGGGGGGTAATTGCGATGAGAGGGGAAGCTCAGCCCATCCTGTTTGAGGTTCTGAAGTTGTGCTGAGGTACTTTGCAACTAAGGATGAAACTGCAGCTGATTCAAATATTAAAGAGGGAAAAACCATGATGAACCAAAGGAGAAAAAAGAGTCAATTCAGATAACAGAAATATTTCCTGCCCAACTCTGAGATCTCTAAGCCTTAATACCTTCCAAGTTACATCTTGACAGGATCTGCCACAGAGAGGGCTACTCTGCAAAGTTGGGGAATGGGCGTTCATTCTGATGACACCCCAGGTCCCTTGTCACCGGGGAGAGGATAGGCCCCGCCTGGGCTTGCTCAGCTGGGGTCTCTCTGCCCCCATCGCCTCCCCCAGGTGAGCCAGGCGGTGAAGGACAGTCCCATGACAGCACATTTGGAGGGCAGTCCTGGAAGCACATGTCTTTGGAGGAGAAAGTAAATAAAATTTCCCTGAAATGTTTGAACTTCACTCTCTGATTACCATCCAGTTTCTGAAAGTAAACAAGGTATTCGCTTTGTGGAAGATTCGTATTTGTGAAGTTCAGACTTGAAGGGGACCTCGCCCTCTTCCCTGGGTGTCAGTGTGTAACCCCAGCCCCGCATGCTGCTCTGTCATGCACAGACCTGGTCTGACCGCTACATCACAGGATGTAAACCCCACCGGCTCTTTTAACTGGGGGCATCCTCCTCCCATCAAAGTTCCTGAAGTCCCCAAGGACCATAGATGGAAGACAGGTCACCCAAGTTTTCTTCCTAACTTCTGCAGTTTGCAAAAAAAATGTTCATTCTCAAGGAAATGCCCAGGAACCCAGCTTCAAAGACTCAGGTAAACCTGAAATTCAAACACAGAAGCTGTAAACAGGATGGCATGTTGGAAGCTGGCCCAGTGTTGAAGTGCTCAGCCGGCGGTCCCCTCCTGGCCCCCGGGTCCTGCCTGCACGCCTCCCGAGCGTCCCTCCCGGGCTTGCTTTCCTCAGTTGTCCCGGCCGACACCTGCCGGCTCCTGGCTTTGATGCTGTTCGAGGCTCTGCTCAGGTAATTCCGCCTGCCAACAGCATCGTTAATTAACTTGCATTAAGCTCACTTAGTGCATTAGATCAGTTAGGAAACAAAGGCGGAGCCCTTGTGTCACAGTGAGGATGCTGTCCGCCGTGCGCTCAGCTAGAATTTTATTCAGTCTCAAATTTTATTGCCTGAAATAAAGCGAGGGATAACAAACATGTGGGCACTTAGCCTCTGCTCTGTTTCTACACTTCACACTTTCACGCTTGTCTTCTCTGCTTTTCAAACAAGGGAGTCAAGGCCTAGAGGGGAAGGGATGCCTGGCCACAGGGTTGGTGACGGTGTGACCCCAGCATGGCTGACGGGGGTGGAGCACGGGCGCTCAGGCTCGTGCTGCGCACCTTGTAGGTGGAAAGTCGGCAGAAACTAGACCTATTGCCGCTGCCTCTGTGGGGACGAGCTGAGAGGGTGCCAGACACCCCAGGCACACCCCTCGGGTTCAGGGTTGTGTCAGCCCCAACATCCCAGGTAAGAAAGGTCAACCTCAAGTTCAGGGCTCGTGTCACCCTTGGCACTATGCATTATCTCAGGGAGCTGCCCCCACAAAGATTTGGTGACAGGGGAAAGCAAGATGGAAATGAGGTGCGGCTGTCTCTCTGCAGTGCAGACAGGTGACCACAGGGATTTCAGGTGATTCAGTCTGATGATTCTAGCAACAAAGAAAGGTGTTCACGTGGCCCTGAGGTTCAGGGCTGGCCTGTCAGCAGGAACAGTGAGACTGCTCTGCACTGAACTCCTCTCCAGGGTCTGTCCCAGGAGCAGAGTTGTTACCCTGGGTGGGTGATCCCACCAAGGTTGGAGCTCAGGAGAAGCACAGCCGGGATCTTGGGGCAGGGTGGGCCTGGCTTGAGAGTGGGTGAGGGATCCCACCACCCAAGGTGGCTTCAGTGCCCCTCGAGAGTGGAGGGCGCTCAGTGATAGTGTCCACGGTGGGTGGTGGGTGGGATATTTCGAGTCAGAGAAAGGTCGCTGGCAGTTCTAATCCCACTGTGGGGTAGATCCCATTGGCAGAACCACCCCTCTGGATTCGGAGACATGCTCCTTCAAGCCTGGTGCCCGGTCATCTAGGGTGGGAAAGGCAGATACCAGGGGCCCCAGAAATGCCTGGAGTCTTGGGTACACAGTTCTTGGAGAACTCTGTCTCCAGCAGACAGGTCCAGCAGGATGGTGGTGCTGAGCCTTCCATGGGGAGATGCGCTCAGGTGAGAGGACAGCCGTGACCCACTGCCCTGAGCCCAGTCCCCAGTCACTCACAGGCCATGCCCTATACTTGGCAAGGTTGTGCCCAGCTGGGAAGCCCCTCTCCCGATGGGCAGAGCTGCCATCACTGTGCCCAGAAGCCCTGCTCAGCTGTGCTGTTTCTAGATGTCTCACGGCTGACACATTTCAGAGGCTGGATATAGCGATTGCAAGGTGAGCCCAAACGTTGAAATAAGACAGTAGTCACCTGAAAACAATAGGGAGAAAATTCTGCCAACAGCGCCTTAATCCTGGCATAAAGCACTTTCTCAGGATGTGAAGACAGACACGCGAATCCAGATTATAGACACAAACCAAGAGGCCGTGGTTTGACAGCTATTGGGCCAAATCTTTCCCACTAAAATGTCCATGATGCCATATTTCCAGTTCCATAGTTCTTAAACTTTGCACCCAGGAGAGAGAAGGTAGGATTTCATGGCGGATTTAATGTGTGTCTCATTGTTGTGGTTGTTCAGTCTCCGAGTATGTTTAATGTTTGTTTATTCATCTGACAAATCTTTTCTGAGCACTTGCTAGGGTGCAGGCACTGCTCTGGGACTGGAGACACGGTGCTCCACGGGTGGTGGTGGAAATGCCCCCGCTTTGGGGTGCTGGCCCCCTAGCAAGGAGAGCAGAGCCACAGTCCAGACACAAAAATGACACTTCAGTAAACCCTGGACCAGGAACAAACACACAGATGGGCAGAGAAGAGCCTACGTCAGAGTGAGGGCCCCTCCTGAGCAGTACAGTCTGAGGGGTGGCCAGGTGGGGGTGCACCTGAGACGCCCCACCCCAGAAGGAAGGTAGTGTGGCTACAGCTGACGGAAGAGGGCCGAACAGGAGATGATAGGAAACCGAGGATGGAGGGAGCAGGGCTGGAGGCAAGGAGTTTGGGCTTCGCTGAGGGCAGTGGGAAGGCAGACTAAATGGTACAGTGTCATTCTGAGACCCTCAGTGCCCACAGCAAGGCCAGAGAGTATATGTGAAACCCGCCCCCATGAGTCAATCTGCAGGTATCCTCTTTCTGAGGACCCTGGTGGGGCTGGTGGGGCTGGAGGCAGGCAGTGGGAGCAGTTGGGCTTTCAACCCAACATTGACTCTCTTAGAAATTAACAATGACAAAGGGGCCCTTTCTGAGAAAATGTTTAAAGATTTTAACTTGAAACATGCTTACATTTTTAATAGTTTCAAACTGGAAGGAAACACTTAACATTCCTGTAGAGGCAGATATATGGCCTTCCACCCTTCGCAGCCCGACCAGATGCTCCCACAGTCAGCCCAGAGCCCCCTCACGGCTCCACCCCCCATGCCTCTCCTGGAGAGATGGGAACACATTTCCCAGCACTGGGGGAGAGACACAGCTGGGTGGACAGAGCAGTGCCCTGATGGGTCAGTTTAGAAGCCTCCTCCTCCATCCAGGGAGCTGTTGGGGAACTGAGTCAGGGATCTGTTTAGCACCCAGCTGGCGAGTCAGAGCTGCTTCTGTCCATTGTACTTGGCCCTTGAGGAGTTAGGAGAACTTGGCTGCTTGGCCCATCCAGCAGGTGAACTCTGGCATCTGGCAGGTATAAATTTTCTCCCAAGCAACAGGACCATGGAAATGGATTGGGCAGGAAGTCATCCTAGAGGAAGGGTCTCTGGGGTGCCCAGGGCAGTGAGAGCTCACAGACAGACCCTGAGGATGAGCTGGGGGTGGGGGTGGTGGGCTCGTCCACTTGGCATCCGGCCAGCCCTCTGATGGTACCAGAGACCACGGCGAGGGATGGGATGGATGCAAATGTCTATTGGTTGGGGTGGTTTTGTTGACCTTGTATATGTTGTTTATGGTTTTAATGGTTTGTTTGAGGCCTGTGTTCTTACCTAACGAACATCACATCAGTCCCAGAAATGCCCTAATCTTGAAAAATATTGAAGTATACTTTCTCAAAGGCACATCATGACTCTCAAGGTCCATTTCCTTTCAGATTTAGTTCTTAATAATGGCTCAGAGTGGCTGTTCCTAAGACTTCCTGCCCATAAAATGAAGAAAATCTCTCAGAATGCACACTCTGGGGCTGTTTAGACACTCAGTCCTCTGCAGAAAGCTGGCATCTCCATGAAGGGCACACCCAAGTGGGCAGTGGCCGGGGCAGGGTGGTGTCTCAGCACACAGTGTGGTTCTTAGCTGACAGGCTCCTTTAGGGAGATAAATCGTCCAACCCATGTCTTTTAATTTCAGCAGAATCTCTTTAAATTTCAGCTCACTCTTTAGGGGAATTTGGAGAGAGAGATCCGTCCCTAAGATGTGCGAACACACAGAAGACACCTGATCTACCCTCGTGGCTCCGGCAGGCCCAGCCCTGTCCCCATGACCCCAAGGTCTGAGCAAATGACTTTATGCCCTGTTAGCAACCATTTAAGCCATTTTGCTCCTCATTTTACAGTCCGAGGAAACCAAGGCAGAATGTCCCTGTGACTGGGGACATTCAGTTTTAAGTGGACTCTAAAAGGGGCTTCCCAGGTGGCGCAATTGGCAAAGAATCGCTTGCCAATGCAGGAGATGTGGGTTTGATCCCTGGGTCGGGAAGAACCCCTAGAATAGGAAATGGTAACCCACTCCAGTATTCTTGCCTGGGAAATCCCGTAGATAGAGGAACCTGGTGGGCTATAGTCCATGCGGTTGCAAGAGTCAGACACGACTGAGCAAGCACACAGGTGTTAAAAACCCAGAAACCACACTTTCTCTCAAACTGCTGCCTGTCAGTCTCCAGCCTCAAGTTTCCACACAAAAATCATCATCCGAACAGACCACACGCGGCTCTCGGCTCTGACTTCATGACTGGCTGGGACCCCGGGGGCGGCGCTTGAGAATATTACCCTGATGGCTTTCCCAGTTGTTGCTTTTGAAGGCAAATATTTATTTTGTGACGATTGCAAAAGTCAGAACAGCAGAATGCCGGCCTCTCCTTATGTTTACAGAATCAACAGAATCGAGACACCGACAAACACGCGTCCGTGTTCCCTAAGGAGCTGGCTGTGTACCTCCTGCGGCATCAATTAATCAAAGCAGGGCCTCTGGAGGTGCAGGCCTCCTGCAGCGAGCATCCTTCCGCCCGTCTCCCGGGTTCTCAACAGGAGCCTGGACGGTGCAACTGGAGCCGTCCTTCCTGTTACCTGAAGAACGTTCCTTGGGGCCTCAGTGGGTGCTTTCTTATGCTCTGAATCTTGCTGAAGGTTTTGGAAGAGGATCTAAAAGAAAAAGAAGGCCTGACTTCTGTTCTCATGGCTCATAGGATGAAAAGAATGAACCAGCACAAACAGCCTCACAGGGGCTTCCCAGGTGGCTCAGTGGTGAAGAATCCGCCCGCCAATGCAGGAGACACGGGTTTGATCCCTAATCTGGAAAGAACCCACATGCCACTGAGCAGCTAGGCCCGTATGCCACAACCACTGAAGCCTGTGTGCCTAGAGCCTGTGCTCTGCAAGAAGAGAAGCCACCACAATGAGAAGCCTGAGCACCACAGGGAAGAGTAGCCTCTGCTCACCATACCTAGAGAAAAGCCCATGCAGCAATGAAGACCCAACATAGCCAAAAATAAATAAATAAAATTATTAACACAAAGCTTCCCATGTGGCACAGTGGTAAAGAATCTGCCTGCCAATGCAGAAGATGCAAGAGATGCACGTCATCCCTGGGTCAGGACGATCCCCTGGAGAAGGAAATGGTAGCCCACTCCAGTATTCTTGCCTGGGAAATCCCATGGACAGAGAAGCCTGGTAGGTTACAATCCATGGGGTTGCAAAGTCAGATACAACTGAACACACACGTACACACATTAAAACAAAATGAAAACCAGCCTGACAGTCGCACAAACAAGAGGACAGAGTCCTGTGGGACTGGACAGTGGGGTCCGCCACCCACCCTGTGCTGTGGCCATGCCCTCTCTGAACATGGGGGCTCCCTCTGGTCTGGAGCTGATGCCTGGCATGGAGTTCAGTTCAGTCACTCAGTTATGTCCGACTCTTTGCGACCCTGTGGACAACAGCATGCCAGGCTTCCCTGTCCATCACCAGCTCCCGGAGCTTACTCAAACTCATGTCCATCAAGTTGGTGATGCCATCCAACCATCTCATCCTCTGTCGTCCCCTTCTCCTCCTGCCTTCAACCTTTCCCAGCATCGGGGTTTTTCCAATGAGTCATTTCTTCACAGCAGGTGGCCAAAGTATTGGAACTTCAGCATCAGCCCCTCCAATAAATATTCAGGACTGATTTCCTTTAGGATTAATGGGTCTGATCTCCTTGCAGTCCAAGGGACTCTCAAGAGTCTTCTCCAACACCACAGTTCAAAAGCATCAGTTCTTCGGCACTCAGCTTTCTTTATAGTCCAACTCTCACATCCATACATGACTACTGGAAAAACCATAGCTTTGACTAGACGGACCTTTGTCGGCAAAGTAATGTCTCTGCTTTTTAATATGCTGTCTAGGTTGGTCATTGCTTTTCTTCCAAGGAGCAAGCAAGTGTCTTTTAATTTCATGGATGCAGTCATCATCTGCAGTGATTTTGGAGCCCAAGAAAATAAAGTCTGTCACTGTTTCCGTTGTTTCCCTATCTATTTGGCATGCAGTAGGTACCCAAAAAATGTTTATATTAAGCAACCTTTTCTGGACACTGATGCCTGCCAGGGTTCCCCTCTCATTCGCTCTGTGAAATCAAGTGCCATCACTCGTTCTTGGATGCCCGGCGGAGGCTCAGGGGTGAGTGACACCCAGGAGCTCATCCTGCTAAGTGGCAGTGTCCCCCCTCCCCTGGCTCCTCTAGAGGGCAGATCAGGGAGGGGGGCGGCAGCTGCAGGTTAGATGGAAATTTAAGTTTGTATCATAACCGTTTAGGGAGTGGGGCAAATTGGAGAGATTTCTAAAGCCCTGGATGGGCTTAGCACAAGATCCTGGGGCAGCCGCCCCTGCCAGCTGGACACCAGAGCCCGAGAGCACGTGGCTTGGGGCATGTACCCCTAGGAGGATGGGGCAGGGTGGGCGAGCCCCACGGAGCATGGTACCTGTCTGCCCCGACCCGTGACACTCCAGCCTCCTGCTGCCCCACCTTGACCCACAGGGGCTTCATCTTCTGTTCTCCCACTGACGAGCTCTTGCCCAGGACGTCTGTGCCTCCTTCACCCCTTGGGTCTCTGCTACCCACCACCTCATCACAGAAGCCCTCCCCGCCCACAGTCCATGTAAATGGCAGCTCCAACCCCAAAACTCCTATGTAAGCCACGCTCACACAACACTGCATAAACGTCCCCATCGGAGTGTAAGCCCAGCCCTGTCATGTGATCAGAGAGTCTGTTTGGAGATTGGGGTCACAGCAGGGCGTGGGGTGGGTTCTTTGCCACCACCGGAGGGAGGCTTCCTCCTGGGCCCTCAGGGAGGAGGTTTTGGATGTGACTGTCCTGAGAACCCCGATCCGTCTGGAATCACTGAAGCACATTGGGGAGAAGATGGAATGAGCTCAGGTTAAAGAACAACCAGGATCCAGCCAGGCTGGGCTTCAGATGGAGAACACACGGCAGCGGGGGACAGACACTGATAGCCAGCCCACACAAGGACTGTGATATCCCATCCCATGGCCTGCCCGCTGTCAGGAAATACAATCAAAATAAACTCCAGGACTTCCCTGCTGACTCAGTGGTAAAGAATCCGCCTTCCAGTGCAGGAGACACGGGTTCGATCCCTGGTCGGGGAGGATCCCACGTGCCAAGGAGCAACTAAGCCTGTGCACTGCGATTACTGAAGCCTGAGCACCCTAGAGCCTATGCTCTGGACCAAGAGAAGCCATTGCAGTGAAAAGCCCGAGCACCACAAGCAAGAGTAGCCCCGCTCACCAAAACTAGAGAAAAGCCTGAGCAGCAATGAAGACCCAGAGCAGCCAAAAGTAAATAAATAAATCTTTTAAAATAAATTAAAAAAAAAAAAACAACTGCACGAGGGACCAGTGGTCCTCAGGGTGAGAGCAGCAGCTCCTCCCCATCAGGCCAGGCGCTGATGACCACTGAGTGACATCCCCCAGTGCTGACGTGTCTCCCCCCGACCCTGACCCACCCAGGGCTCTCTCCACCCTTCTCCCCCTGCCCTCTTCACTCCTGGTGTTGTGGACAAAGGGCAGCTCTGGCCTCAGAATTCCCGGGCAGGGAGGGGGTGTTGCCTTACATGCTCTGTTCCTGGGGTGCCGTGTGTAAGATGCACATGCAGGAAATGCAACAGCCACACAGCTTGGGATGAGGCAGGGACCAGGCTGGGAGGTGGTGGAGCTAGGGCCTCCTGTGATCCCAGCGAAGAGGGCAGACAGTGGCCAAAGGCTAGCGGCCAGTCTGGCTCTCAGCGTCCCAGCTGAACAACACCTTAGCCAACAGCCAGGGAGTTCTGTCTGTCCTGGAAGTTGAGTTGAGTTCTCAGGGAGGAAGACGAACAAATGCACGAGTGAGGGGCAGGGGTAGCCTTCACAGCCTGGATGGCTCAGCGTCCAGGAGCTTTGGGTGAACCTGTTTCCTCATCATGGGGCATCATTTTGGAGCTGGCACTTCTCAGTTTCAGGAAGCAGCAGACACCTGAGCCCCCTTGGAGATTCAGCGTCTGCTCAGCACGTACCCCCGCCCCTGCCGAAAACCCCCCGAGGGTTAATGGTTTCCTCTTGGAAAACTTTCAAATTGTGTTCATTTGCGTTTACATTATCTGCTTCCTTCAGCTCTGTGTGTGGATTATTCTCCTGTTGGGTTTAATTTAACCCAGTCTGCAGCTGTGCTAACAAATTCGCTGATGCCCCCTGCTTCCAGACGGCTTTTTCTGTCTTTTCTCTGGCTTTACATCAAGAGGCCACACTGAAACCCTCCAGCATTGGAACTTCGGCTTGGCCTTCCTACTGCTTCAAAATCCATTTCCTGTGACCGCGCTTCACTGCGTCTCAGATTCGAACCAGCTAATTTAATATTTACTAGTCAAAGTTAATGATTTATAAAAATTACTGCTAAAAACAAACAATGCTCGTTCTCTAAAGCTCTCCACCCTTTGTGGGAGGATCTGCATATTCCCCAAACATGAAGGTCCCTTGGAGGCCTGCTGGGCACAAAATGTGAAACTGAGTCTTTAAGAAAATATCACAAATGCGCAGACTTACAAAGACCCCAGAATCAGCCAGTTGATCTTTTGGTGATTTTTAAAATGACCTTCTTGTATTTAATGAGACTTAGGAGAGAGCTGGGCCTCCCTTGGGGCTCAGGGGTAAAGAACCTGCCTGCCAATGTAGGAGATGTGGGTTCGATTCCTAGGTCAGGAAGATCCCCTGGAGGAGGGCATTGCAACCACTCCAGTATTCTTGCCTGGAGAATCCCATGGACAGAGGAGCCTGGTGGGCTATAGCTCGTGGAGTTATAAAGAGTCGGACACATCTGAGTGACTAAACAACAACAACAGAAGAGACCTGGCTACTTAGTCAGATGGTGACTGTTGGGAACTACAGAAGTATAAGGGGTGTCTGGACCTGGGACGAGTGTGTTTTAGGCTGTAAACACACCTCCTAAACCCTGCCTGGATCCATCTGTACCCTGAAAACCAGTAATGTGTTTCTAGGAGATACTCAGCTCTTCTCAGAGCAGACAGAGCCTAGCAGGCCTCCCCTGGACATGAGGTCATGACCCCCAGGCAGCCCTGCAGAGATGCCCGTCCCCAGGAGGGGAGGATGGTGCTCTGCAGCCCGGGGTGACAGGACAACAGTGGCTGGAGGTCCCGGATGAAACAGGCTCCTTGAGGGTGTGGGTCCATGACGCCTTAAACCCCATCTAGGTCAGAATTCACTCCTGCAGTGCAGTGTGAGGCCTGCATCCAGTGAGAGCTGAGAGTGTGATTAGCTTGTGTGAGTGAGGCTGAGCAAAAGAAGATGGTCTTCCCTCTCAGCCTAGGGAGGCCTCCTGGCCTTGCACAAACACCGAAGGCCCTGCCGCCCTCAGCTCAGACATCTCGTGTTAGTGAGAGGGTCTTCCCATGAGAAAGCATGGAGCCCACTGTTACACCTATTTAAAGAATTGTCAGGACTTCCCTGGTGGCCCAGTCACTAAGAACCCGCCTGCCAATGCAGAGGACATAGGTCCAGGAAGATTCCACATGCTGGGGGCCAGCTAAGCCTGTGCCCCATAGCTACTGAGCCTGTGCTCTAGAGTACATGCTCTTCAACAAGAGAAGCCACCGCAATGAGAAGCCCACACACCGCAACTAGAGAGTAGCCTCCAACTGGAGAAAGCCTGTGCATAGCAACAAAGACGCAGCACGGCCAAAAATAAATAATTTTTTTATAAAAAGAATAATCAGAAAGGGCATGTTCTTCAAGGACTCAGATGTGAAAGGCCGCCAGACCTCTTGGGGAGGCTCTGGGCAGAGCCCTGGGCCGGACTTCAGGCCATGTCCATTCACCTCGGCTCATCCACCTGCAAATGTGGGGACAGTTCCACAAGAGACAACGTCCACTCCCCCCGTCACCACACAGCTGCCCCCCAGCCGAGCTCCTTCCCTGGGTCAGCTATGGGCATGTCGGCCCCTTCCAGCCCCTCGCTGACGCAGCCTCTGGTAAAGGAACTGGAGCTCCCGGGAATGCAGCTCACCCAGGGCTGATGTGATGAGATGAGCTCCCAGGAGGGGTCCTGAAACAGCTAGGGGACCACAGGAAAAAGCAGGGAGAGGTGATCAAGCGTGGACATTGGTAATAACCATGAGGCGCCAACACTGGCTCATTGGCTGAGACAAACACGTCTACTAACAGAAGGTCTCAATAGAAGGGACTCGAGCTATGAGACACACCCCAACTCTGCACAGTGTTTGCCGCTTTCCCAGAGGTCTGAGTCTGTTCTACAGTAAGAAGTTTTAGTGAAAACCACTTCTTTAGACTCAGTTCTGTCCTCCATCCTGAGCCACCTCCCCGAATTGGCAGAGCACCCCCCACCCCCACCTCTGGGAGCTGAGCTGCCTCCCTGGCTCCTGGACGACAAGCAGTGATGGGAGGGCCTGGGGGTCAGAAGAGACCCCAGTGTCCCCCTGCTCCCCACATGGACTCTGGGCAGGCTCCTCACCCCCTTGATTTCCTCTATAAACGGAAGTTACAGCTCCCAGCTCGGGGGCCCCATGACTCAGCACACGCGTGTGGAGTGGTATGTACCCACGCGTGTGGAGTGGTGTATACCCACATGTGTCACTGTGAGCCCCCCCACCTCCTTATTACCTGGGGATTACCAGAGGTTGCTTGTCACCCTGAAGCCCGGGAAGAGGGTGGCTGAATGGTCACTTTGCACGCTAGCACCCTGGCTCCCCGCTGGCCTCCGTGGGAGCAGGTGGGGTGGACTGAGGGCCCAGGCCCCTCCCTGCAGGACACTATCAGACCACGAGCATGAAGGGCAGCCAAGCTTGCAGGTCCAAGGAGGACAGTTCCTGGTGTTTGGGGTCTGTGTG
Organism: Bubalus kerabau; assembly: GCF_029407905.1. Lineage (NCBI taxonomy): Eukaryota > Metazoa > Chordata > Mammalia > Artiodactyla > Bovidae > Bubalus > Bubalus kerabau. Next base: position 47,382,794 of record NC_073634.1, read on the forward strand.
TGGCTGGGGATTCTGACAGGCCCTCTGCAAACACACCCTCGCATCCTGGGTACATCAAGGAGTGGCTGCCTGCAGGACAGATGGAGCAGCACCTGCTCACTGCTGGGGCTCAGACCCTGAGGACTCTGAAGGCTGAGCCCCACTCACCCTCCCTGGCCACCTTGTCCCTGGTCACCCTTCTCACCCTCCTGGAGGGCCATCAGATACTACTCATTGGCAGATCAGTCAGGTGCTATCAATTCACTTGTTTTCAGTTTAATCAAGTTCTCACTCTGGTTCTGCCACAGCTACGAGATGGCAGAGGGGGGAAAACCCAGCCCCTTGTTCAGATGCTGGTTTGGCAACTCTTGGCCTGCAGGGCCAGATGCCCTGTTCTTGAACCAAGCCCATGGCCTGTGGTCTGAGGAGACAGATGAGTCAATCTGCTTTACTAAACAGTAGTTATTCCCACAGAGAAAGAAAAGAGTTCGCAAACCTGTTACTCCTATTTGTTCAGTCTTGTAGTCTATTCCCAAGATGAAACTTCTATTGTTCAATAAGCCTGCTTTTACTGGAACCATTAACAAATTAAAGTGCATTTCCTGAACTTATTTTAATGTGTTGAAGGCAACACATGATGCTACAAGCTTGGTTTTCGGAGTTTGTGGTGGTGGTGGTTTGGTTGCTAAGTGGTGTCTGACTCTTGCGACTCCAGGGACTGTAGCCTGCCGGGCTCCTCTGTCCGTGGAATTCTCCAGGCAAGAACACTGGAGTGGGTTGCCATTTCCTTCTCCAGGGAACCTTCCCGACCCAGGAATTGAACCCAGGTCTCCTGCACTGCAGGCAGATTCTTTACCGACTGAGCTATGAGGGAAGCCACTTCCAGAGTTTAAACAACCAGAAAGATTTCTGCACAATTAGGAGATAAATACTGCTTTTCTGTCTTTCACTTCCTGTTTTTACTTTCCTCGTGTGTATGTGTATAGTGTATGTCACAGCGTAGTAGGTAGAGTCTGGTACACACACATGGTGCTTTCTCAGTCTATCACTGGGGACCTGCCCCGGAAAACAGCTTGGTGCCCGGGTCAAGTCCATTCCACCTCGGGTGTCCCTGTGCCTCTGAGTCACCTGGCTGCTGCTGCTGCTGCTAAGTCACTTCAGTCGTGTCCGACTCTGTGCGACCCCAGAGATGGCAGCCCACTCGTCCCTGGGATTCTCCAGGCAAGAACACTGGAGTGGGTTGCCATTTCCTTCTCCAATGCATGAAAGTGAAAAGTGAAAGTGAAGTCGCTTAGTCATGTCCGACTCTTAGCGATCCCATGGACTGCAGCCTACCAGGCTCCTCCGTCCATGGGAGTTTCCAGGCAGGAGTACTGGAGTGGGGTGCCATTGCCTTCTCCACTGAGTTACCTGGGAACTTGATCAAAAGGCAGATTCTGAATTAGGGCGGGGGGTGTTCACCCTGCCGGGTGATGCTGGGATGGCTGGTCTACAGACACATGCTGAGCAGAGCATGGGCTCAGGCCCTAACCTGCAGAAAGCTGCAGGCCCAGGGGCCCACTTGGAGGTGGTGTGGCCTGAACACCAGACTGAACAGGAGCCTCTCAGTCCACTGCTGTGTCCAGAGCTGGAGCGTGGGTCGCTCTGGCACTTCGGGCCCTCCCACATCGTGAGTTCGGTGTTCTTTAAAAAGCTGGTGTTTCGATAAACACCCAGAATATCAGGCTTTAGGGTCACCCAGCATGGGGTGAAGTCCCCGACCCACCAATACTTAGTTGCTATGACCTGGGACCCCTGTGTTTCCATGACACCAACTGAAGCTTTGCCCCCATGCTGGTTCCTGGGATCCAGAGGGGATGTTCCCTTGGGCACTCAGCACGATGCCCAGGGCCAGAGAGCCAGGCTGGGGCCTCTCCACCCAAACCTGGGATGCTCCGCATGTGGGGCTCAGGGCTACCCCCAGCCTCCCGTACATCTGCCCCACATGGGAGCCGCCATGGCCCTGCTATGCACACCCCACTTGCCAGGCGGGCTTCTCTGATGGGCCTCCATCTCGCTCATCTGTGTCTCCATCCTTTGACTCAGGGAAGTTGCTGTGCTAGCTCACATGCTTCCGTGGAGACAATTTATCCCTTGGGCTCTTAAGTTTCCTCCTAGAAAATCCACACATGAAACCTTCGAAAAAACAGAAATCCACAGTCTAGTTTTCCCCAGTGTCTGTGTCCTTGGAAGCTTTGAGGAAGCGGGGGGGAGGAAGTTGGTTTGAAGTAAAATTGAGGCAATTACAGGATCAAAAGCACGACTTCGTCTGCAGACACTTTCGATGCACCCTCAATGCCTAATCCTTTTCAACTTTTATAACCACCTTGTTTGGCGGAAAAATCAGGAAGTCACTTGTCGCTCAGGACTGTAATAAGCCTCTTTGATAGTAAAAAAAGGATGAAAAGACAAGCAAGAAACCCATAAACACTAACTTTGAAGACCAGAGAACAGCAGGCCCCTCCCTGCAACGCCCCCCATCCCCACCCTGCCAGCCAGGAGACCTTGTGTGCTGGCCCCCAGCACGTTCACTGCAGCCTCAGGCAGCACTGATGCTGAGCAAAAGCAAAGTCTATCTTTGATATTCTTAATCCCCACCCCCTGGTTTTCTCTGTGAAATATGAACCCACAACTGACTATGGCACGGACTGGGTCTCAGACCTACGGGACTGGCTGGTATCTGCTCAGCACTGATGAAGGGGTTCTGCCTGGTACCTCTCTGTGGCCTGACCCCGGGGTGGGGGTGTGGGGAGCTGTTCTGTGTGGGCTCCGGGGCTCCTGCTCTGCAGCCCCCCTCCAGCGCAGGGGTAGGAAGGACCCCCAAACACCTGCCCACGGACAGAGCCTGCCAAGCTGACACCTCACCATAAAATGTCGGGCCAGCGCCTCTTGGAGAAATGAGTCCCTCTGTGGGAATGGACCAGAGATGGCAGTGCTGAGCTCCGCTACAACTGGTGTCCTGAGGTCAAGGCTCTGGCTCCACAGGGACCCGGAGGGACGCTGGACATTGGACTCCCTGGCACCCCCAAAGAGTCATCCGGGGGCGCAGCTGGGGACGAGCTTGTCCTGAGGTCTGGAAGCTCATTGAAAAGATCGTCCAACAAAAAATATTAATAACAGAGATGACAAAGACATTTTGATGTGGATACATCTTTGAGTTCTTGAAATTTAATGCATGAGATGGGGACTTTCTTGGTGGCACAGTGGATAAGAATCCACCTGCCAACCAGGGCTGTGTGTGTGCCCGCTCAGTCGTGTCCGACTCTTTGTGACCCCATGGACTGTAGCCCACCAGGCTCCTCTGTCCATGGGATCTTCCAGGCAAGAATACTGGAGTGGGTTGCCATTCCCTTCTCCAGCAGATCTTCCTACCCAGGAATTGAACCCACATCTCTTGCACCTCTTGCCCTGGCTGGCATGTTCTTTACCAGCTGAACCACCAGGGAAGCCCCTGCAGGGGACACGGGTTCAATCCCTGATCCAGGAAGATCCTACACTGCCTCAGAGCAACTAAGTCCAGGCACCACAACTACTGAGCCTGTGGTCTAGGGCCCAGGAGCCCCAACTAATGAGCCTTCAATGGCTTGCTGCAACTTCTGAAGCCCACGTGCCTAGAGCCTGTGCTCCGCAACGAAGAATAACACCCGTTTATCACAACCAGAGAAAGTCTGCATAGCAACGATGACCCAGCACAGCCAAAAACAAATAAATAATTGTAAACATGCATGAGGTGGAAGTGGGGGCAGAACAGAGGAAAAGGAGAGGATTCCTGCAAGTCAGCCTGATGGGAACTCTTGGTGTGCTGACAGCCAGAACCCCGTCCATGTGCGGCCCAGGTGATACTGCTGGTGTACGTGGTGGGTCCCAGCATTACGCACAGATAAGTGACCTGAGCCCGAGTTTTATAGCCCAATGTAATTAGCACTGGTCTGAGGCTGCCAGTACCTGGTTTTCCCAGTTTTAAGGAAACAAACCTTTGCCTAGGGGTGGGGGTGAGCGGGTACAGAGGCGCAGGTTGGGAGAGGGGCTGGTGCTGGGCTGAGAGACACGAAAGGCTGATACTGTGATGTGATAAAATCCCGGCCTTGCTCTTCCCACTCCCTCTGGCATCAACCTATTACCATAAACCCTGGGATCTGCAGAGGCCGCGCTCTGCCGTGGTGCCCAGTGGAGGATGAAGGCGAACACAGACACCCCAAGGTAAGAGGGAGCCCATGTCCCTCTGCCGTGCCGCAGGGTGAGGCCCCCAGGTCTTCCTTGGTTGCAGTCCCTCTGGGATATTTGTGGTTATTAAAGGACAGAACCATGACCTTGGGGACGCAGGGAAACCAACCCCCCCACCAGCACCATGAGACACAAATTTTAACTCTCCAGGGGAATATGAAATATGTAGCAAGCTTTTAGGAAGTTAGTGCAAAACAAGCAGGCTGTGTAATTGAGGACAAAAAGCCTCAGACTGTGGGGAAAAAATACATTTTAAATACTAAGCTGAACTTTGTAGGATTTAATTAGAATGAATGAGTTATCGCTTAGTCTAAACATGCTGCTAAATGTGTTTTTGTGATGCTCCCTGGTACATGGAGTTGCCTGCGGTTTGGGGCTTTGATGGAGGACTGGGTCTCCCCAGAGAAGCCCCCACCCCGGGCAGGGACATCCCCCGCCCCCATGGCAGTGGGTTCACCTGACAAACGGCATCAAGTCCAGAGTTTTCTGAGCTCTCGTCTGGATTTGTTTCGTCGCTTTTTTCTTCCTAGACTTTGTTTGCTATTTGCTGTTCCTTTTGTTCCTAGAAACTTGGTTCTTTAAATAGGAGTCTCTTACTTGTCAAAAAATTGTCCTCATTTCAGTCTCTGGTTACCATGGGGTTTTTTTCCCCCAAAAGTATCTGCCTTGCTGTTTAGAATATGAACTTCCATTTCCCATACTTTGGGTTTCACACTCCATTTAGGGGAAGGATGAGTGAATCCGTGGTGGGTTGGTCATGTGACCCAGGCGTGCGTCCAGCTGGGGCACAGCATCACCGATGGGCCCACAGAAAAGTTGTGGCCCACTTGGAGCCTTGGTTTCCTGGGGGCTGAAACTCCTGGCCCATCCGACGGGGAGGTAGATGGCCACCTGGACAAGCCCAGATGCTTAATCAAAACATCTGGGAGGCAGAGAGACCGAAGGGCTGTCTTCCATCCGCTTGGTGGGGTTGCCACTAGCCAAAGCGGTCTGTTTATTTACAGTGACTAACGCTAATTAACATCCAAGGCTCTAGGAGATGGTGAGGGACAGGGAAGCCTGGAATGCTGCAGTCCATGGGGTTCCAAATAGTTGGATACAACTTGGCGACTGAACAACATCAAAGGCTCAGTTTCCCGATCGCACCAGCCATGCTCAAGTGCTCAGTGGCTGTGTGGAGAGTGGCTGTTGTCCTGGACAAGGCCAGGCTCAGCCACCTCAGCCCGTGGTCGAGAAAGCAGTGGGGAGGCAAGTGCAGGACCAGCCGGGGCTGGAATGGGGCTGGACTCTGCCATGCCCAGCCTGCGGCTAGTCCAGCCGGTGCAGGCATCCTTCCATCTGCCTTTTGCCCACGTCTTTTCAGGCAGAACTGAATGAAGGGCCCCCTGTTTGCAGATGGCAGGTTGGGAACAGGCACCCCCGTGATACCCTGGGCCTGGGAATCGCCCTGCACCGGTCACAACATCTCAGGAGCCCAGGTTCATTCTCCTGCTGAAATGGCAACTCATTCTCACCATCCACAGAGTGTTATGAAGAATCTATAGAAAAGTTCTCTCATAGCTGCTCTGCACCCCAACCCTGGGAGACACTTGTCTACAAACTTGCCCAGTGAGACCACTGGGCTGAGGGTGTGTGGGTCTGTCCATTATTTCTCACAACTGTGGGTGAATCTACAATTATCTCAAAACAAAACAGTGAAGTTTTTTATTTATTTTTAATTGGAGGATAAGTGTTTTACAATGTTGTCTTTCTGCCATACATCAACATGAGTCAGCCATGGGTATACGTATATCAAAACACTTAGCTTTTTAAATGTCCCTTGTAATTCCTATAATGAAAATCTTTAAAAAGTTAAGCATGTCTGCCCTGGGCAGCCTAGGAGCAGATTGTGAGTGGCCTTTAAAAGCACACTGAATATTTATCATAGCACCTACAAACATCCCCTTGAATGAACCTGGAGATCCTGAAGGTCTCTCTGCTGATTTGAGCACTTCCCATTTGCCCAAATTTCAAATAAAGACACAACTTAAAGCCACCTGGGGCAGTTTCCCAAACTCGGCCGCATCTCTGTGTGTGCGTCCTGGGGGCCTAAGTTAGAGCTCTGAGGGCCTGGGGATCTTCCGGGCTGGATGTGGGCCTGTGAGGGACCGGACAATGCAGCTGCAGCATTTGGTTCTGCTTGATGGGTTGCTGCTGCAGAAACCACTGCAGGAGGAAGAACAAGGTGTCTGGTGTGCTCAGCATCCTGGGTGGAACCTTCCTTACCCTGGAACTATGTTGGGGTGTCTCCATCATGACTGTAAAGACAGAGGGTCTTGGAACTGATTTGCAGTCAGTGTCTGCCCCGTCTCTTGGATGACTTGGTAGCACGTTAGCCTGGACATGTGTGCGGTGATGTCATGCCAGGTGGGGAGGCGGGGTGGTGGCCGCAGGGAGGGTGTGGGTCTTGGGTGGGAGCTCTGGTTTAAGCTCCTTCATCACTTACTGGTTGTGTGAATGTAGATGGTGACCTGACCTCCTTTACCTCTGGTTTATCCATAAGGTGCACACAGCAGAACAGCACCTGTTTCATGAGATTTTCACAAGAACTTGGGTTAAGAGGTGAAATGTGATAGGAGTACAGCTCCCCCGGGGTGGGCAGAGTGCTGGCAGCCACACCAAGGCCCCGTGCAGAGGTGGGGGGTGGTCCGGACGTGACCCACGCAGCCCCTGGCAAATTCACCTTTCCACCTACCATCTCTGTGGGGTTTCCCTTCTGTGCTCTGTAGGAAGAGTCGGCGCGGGGAGGAAAACCTCTCTGGGGTTTTACAAACTGCTGGACTTGAGGAGGGCGGGTGGAGGAAGGCCCACCTCGAGGCTGCTCCCCTCCTCCTGCCTTCTCCCCATCCCCAACCCGGGACACAGCTGTGGTCCTTCTTCCAAACATCAACTTGGAATGTTAGATCTGACCCAACACCCTTGACACAGGGCCCCTCCCCCGGCCCGTCACCAGCACAAGGACCTCTCGTGGAAGCAGTGGGCCCATGCTCAGTTCTGAGAGATTAGAAGACCCGCCCCCCACCCCCCCACACACACCAGTGAAACCCCCATCTGCTCCCTGGGGCAGAGCGTCCTCGGCTGCCTGCCCCTCCGCGAGTGCTGTGTGGAATCAGTTCACGGGTCAGACTAGCATCCTTCCTGGGAGTGAGATAGAGCATGTGGGCCCCACGTGGAGCAGAGGAGCTCTGTTGGCCATGGCTCAGTCTTTGATCTCACGGAGACGTTGTGAGCAGGTGCTTTAAGGGCCTGCACCCTGGGGTGAGCCCTGCAGGAAAGCCTGAGTCTCAGCCACTGGATGTCCCCTCTCTGCCCGAGTGGTCCCCATTTCCCTTGCCCTCTGTGCCAGGCTTTCATGACCACACAGAACACAGTGGGGACAGCCTCACCTGGACACTCCTGCACTTCCACGTCCAAGTTCCCAGAGGGCCCTCAACCAAGTGACTTCCTTGGAACCAGGGTCCCTGGAAATCTCATAGCTTGAGTCATTTTATCCCAGAAAAGTGGAAAACTGAGTAATGCAACACTCTGGTTGTGACAATCTGGAGGCCACTCCCATGGCCACGTGGTGACCACTCATCCAGCTACTCTCACCCGGGCCACCTCCCTGGACTCTCCTCACCTCTGCCCATGGGCAGTCTGGTGTCCCCTTTCCAGACTGGAGTCTAAACTTGGAAAGTCCCACTTCCCCCTCAGCCCCTCCTCCCTGGGAAAGCATGAGCCAACCCCAAGCCCAGCCCCAGGGCGCCTGCTGCCTCACCCGCTGGCCACGTGGGGGCCGGGACCGCAGACCAGGGCCCGACCAGGGCCTGTCCGCCCAGACACGGCCTCCAGATGCCCTTGCTGGCCTGGCTGCATACCCCCCATACCCCCCACCCCAACACATACTCCATTAGGCCTGAGTCCAGCACATTCTCAGCCAGGACTCCATGGCTGGGCGCAGCCTCTGCTGCCTCTCCCCCTTTCTGAGCTTGGTGTCCGCTGTCCAGCCAGAGGCGCTCCCTGGGATGGGGTGGGGATTTCATCAGCGTCATCTTGCCCTCAGTCCTCCACCTTCTCTCAGCCATGAGTCTGCACTCCCACCCCCACCCCACTGGTCTTTCTGATGGGCCTGAAGCTCACAGCATCTGGGTCCACAGCCTTCATCCAGGGCTCTATCCCAGGGCTTCCAGCAGAAGGCAGCTGAGGGTCCTGGAGGTGGACTCCAGGAGCCTCTTGGCTGGAGGGTGATGAGCTGAGAGGGATGTGCCCGGTTCAGCCCTCTACCTCCCAGCCAGGGTCCTGGAGCCACAGAGAGGCTGAGAGATGTCCTTTGGCTGCCCCCATGCCCCCTGCCCTGGGCGCACCCCCGCCCCCATGAACCTCAGCCTCGGCCCACAGAGCGCATTTGCCGGTTTGGGTTTTGTACCTGCTAAAGGAAGGAACATTTCACAGTTATTAATGAAAGTGATAGCGATCCCGTGTGTGTTTATCTTGGATTATGTGGTCGTTATAAGATGAAGCACCCAGGCTGTCGGTCTGCGGCTGATGCGAGAGCAGGCGAGTCTGGACGAGGTGCTTGAGGAAAGGTGTCGGGTGTAAACCCTGTCTTCAAACAACCAGGCCGCATTCCAGGCTGCAGAGCCACGGCCGTGTGCAGGGCCTCGTCCGGGGCCTGGAGGAGGATGAAAGTGCGGGCGTGTGCGCTTTAGGCTCATAATGAGGGTGAGGCTTGCGGGCACGCTCACTTGGCAGCTTCGGCACTTCCTGCAACAGTTCTCATCTTTTTTTCTCTTTTTTTTATCCAAAGGCTGCTCTAAAGACAAATATTTTTTGTTAAACTGCTGGTAGTTCACTTTCTGCAGGAACCGTGCAATTAATCTTGTTTACATTAAAGAGACAGGTTGCCTTTGTCAGCTTTCCTGAGCTATAATTAATGAAGATCAAAAATGTTACAAAGACATAATATTGAGCTCAATGCAGATGCGGCCAAGTCACAGCTGCACCCAAGAGAGGAGAGCGGAAAACCAGCATCCCGCGTCAGAAAGCGCAGGTCCCTCCTCCCCAGCCTCCCTGGCGGGTCTGCTGAGGGACACAGCTGGGCGTCAAATGGTTTTTAATGCCCCTACAATTAGGCTTTAAATGCACTTGGAGGCAGGTGCATGTCTCCTCACTCAGCTCAGGTCGTCCAGGTGTGTGGGGCTGTGGCCCCAAGGCTTGGAGTCGGGGAACTTCAGTCAGAAGGCAGTGGCCTTGGGGCCTGGTGGAGTCATGGAGCCCATGGTGGGGGCAGGACGGGGGGCTCTATTTAGAGCCCTGGTTGGATAGCCCTGTTGTTAGGAGATGAGATGACCTCCAGATATCACCAAGGCCCTGCTGTGACCCCGACATGCCAGCCCGGGGACTCAGACCTCTGGCTCCCAGAAGACAGCTTAAAAGGGACCCCTCTGCCCATAAACAAAGAACATGGCTTCCACCCGGCTCATGGAGCCGTGGTCAGCAGCTGCTGGGAGCCCACCAGCAGCACCCTGCCACAGGCCAGGCTCTCAGCACAGCTGGAGGAACCAGGGCCTGTGGGCTGTGGGGACCTGGGCTGAGTCACACGGTTCAGAGCTGACCCATTTCTTCAGGTCCCAACTGCAGAAGTCCAGACGAGAAGGAAAACCCAAGAAAAATCGTAAACAAAGTGCATCGGCCGCTTCAGTCGTGTCCAGCTCTGTGCCACCATGGACGGTAGCCTGCCAGGCTCCTCTGTCCATGGGATTCTCCAGGCAAGAATACTGGAGTGGACTGCCCTGCCCTCCAGGGGATCTTCCTGATCCAGTGATCGAACCCACGTCTCTTATGCCTCCTGCATTGGCAGGTGGATTCTTCACCACTAGCACCACCTGGGAAACCCCATAAACCAAAGATTTTCAGCAAATTCTGGTGATACACGACAGGAAGGAGTCAGGCAGATGCCCTCCTCATGGGTCTACAAGGGAGTATGAGCATGCAGCCCCCACCGGCCCCAGGCTGTGTCTCAGCGGCCCAGGAGGGCTGGCAGGGGTCCGAGCCCTCAGATCTGAATGCCGGGTGCACGGCCGGCAGGCGGTAGGCAGAGGACTGGTTGAGGTCAGGGTGATCTCAGTGCAGCGGGAACACCCAGTATTCACAACCAGGCTTCGTTCTCACCTGAAACTAAACCAAAAGTCACGTCTGGGTGTAAAGGACCAGTGCCAGTGCAGGTGTTCCTCACACACCTTCTCCCGCCCTTCAACCCTCAGAACTTCACTTTCTGGAGTTTACAAAGACATCATCAAACAGGCATAACAATGATCACTGCACAGTACTTATAATAGGGACAACTGGGAGCCCACCTGAAGGTCAGATACTAGGGCACTGGCTGATTTAATTATGGCACATGGTGCTGTGAAATAGTTCAGATCCATTAAAAAGAATGTGATCTGAGACTAATTAAGGCCACAGAGAAGGAAGAAGATAAACCATGAGCAGCATGTAAACGCTGCTATCCTAACTTCAATTCAAAGATATCTATGTCTGTATAAGTAAAGCACAAAGAGAATGCATCAAAATGGGTGATTTATGATTTTTATTTCCTCTTTGTATGTTTCTTTTATTTCTAATTTTTTCATAATTGGAAACAATTCCCCAAATTGAAAATAGCCTGCATTCATTAGCATTTATTGTGCACCAAGCACCGTTGTAAGCACTTTAATCCCTGCATTCTGAGTACGTCCTATTCATGTCGTAGTTTTACTAATGAGCTAACCACGGTGCAGAAATGATTGAATTATCTGCCCAGAGTCCCACAGCTTGTAAATGATGGAGCCACACCTGGGACCCAAATCCTTCCCTCACAGGGATAGTTTGCTTTGAAGGAACCCCCACCTCACCCACAGAGGAAGTAATAGCCACATTAGGGTAGAGACAGAAGTGTGTGGGCTTCCCTGGTGGTTCTGTGGGTAAGACTCTGAGCTCCACCAGAGGGGGATGGGTTCCATTCCTGCTCGGGGGGGCTAGGATCGCCCATGCCATGTGGTGCAGCCAAACAAGCCAATAAAGAGGCAGCAGTGTGGGCCCTGTAACCGAGATTCTCGTGGTCACAGACTGCTTTAAGTTTTATCAAAGCAAACACACTTCTTCAGAGCAGAGGCAGGTTTGCTAGCTGTGGCTGGATAGTAACTGCCTGTGTGTCGCCAGGTAACCTCAGTCCATACGGGTTCCAAGTTTAAAACCCTCCCACGTACATCCATCCCGTGCAAGGCCCTTAGGAGAGGCAGGTGGGGACCCCCGTGTCCCCAGCTCAGACCTGAGGGGAAGACGTTCGTGCCAGGCCACAGGTCTCGGCCAGGCTGCTCTGAGTACAGCTGCCTGCAGGGGACAGAGTGCCCGCCGGTCCCACTCAGCCTGGATGAGCTGGGACCATGACTGTGGCCTCGGAGGAAGGAGGTGCTGGGTGGTGATAAGACAGCAGCACCAGACAGATGGACAGACCAGACAGACACCCCAGCAGGACTCGGGCTCCTGCAGCATCAGCCAAGGAAGCCAAGGCTGTTCTGCTCAGAATCAGGGCGCACGGCGGCAGTCCACCCAGGCCTGGGGCGACTCCTCACATCCCCACGAGCGGCTGCCTGTCTCAGTTGGTGATGCCACCACCTCCAGAGTCTCTAAAAGGACCGTCAAGATTAGGACACTGACCCAGCTCCTCGCCTCAGAGCAAGGACAGGCTGGGACACGCATGCACATGGGGAAATTGCAAGCGACTCTGTTTCACATGACGTGTAGCTTAACCCCACAGGGATGAGCCAGACACGGACAGGGGGCTCGGGCTTGGCCCATGGGGCTGTGAACTCCGCCCATCCCCACAGCCTCAGGGGACTCCTGGCTGACCCAGGGGAACCTTTGCTGGGTCACCTTCTCCAGCGCCCATCCCTGAACAACGGGAAGAGTATGAAAAATGACTGCTCTCAAACCGGCAGAACAAGACCCTGAGTCTGACAGGAAGGAAACAAGTTTACAAGCTCCTGGCTTCATGCTGGGACTCGACGTGGGGGCAGCTAGACTGGATGTGGGGGCACCTCCCCTCCAGCACTGCCCCCACCCGCCCTGGCACTATCCACCTCTGCCCCCAGCCCGGCTGCACCCACGTGTTCACAGCAGCTGGACTGAGACAAGGATGTTCACAGCACACAAGCAAACACCACTCACCTGCTGGGGGTCTTCTCACCCCTTCATCCTCAGGGGTCTTGGGAATCCCAGGTGTCAGGCATCAGGGGAGCTGGCGCCTCGTCCGAACAAGAGGGACGAGGATACACTGGGACCAAACACTCCCGGATCTTCAAAGGGCTGGGGGTGGGGAGGGTCATGGCAAAGACCCACCAAGGGAGGCCAGGGGATGCTGACTCCATCACCCCAACTCCTAAGCCTCATCCGGCCCCGGGGACAGCTGTCTGGCTCTCATGGGACCCGAAGTTAGATGAAACCAAGTCTACATTGAACTGACTTGGCCCTCGGACCTACCCTGCTCCAGCCACCCTACCCTCTCCCTGTGCCCCCAGGACCCCTGGCAGAAAGAGAAACAGACCTGGTTTGGTGGGCCACGGCTCTGCCACCTCTGTCTGTGTGACCTCAGGCAAGCTGCTCACCCTCTCTGAGCCTCCACTGGCTCAGTGAGTCAAGTGGGGTCCCCTAAGTGCCAAATTCCGACTCCGGGGGATGAAATGAAGCGAGTGCACGAGTGAGGCTGAGTCCAGGCCACTTGGCCCTCCACTCACCCTGCACAAAGGCTCCAGTCCTCTGTGCCCGAGGAAACCCACAGAGGTTTCTCTTTGCCCTTGTGGTTTCTGCCAGTTGCCGGCTTACGGCGCTGCGGCTTCCCATCACCAGAACCTCCAATCTCCAAGAAGAGAGACATTCCTACAGTGCCCTCGCCCGCTGGGACCAGGCTGCCCACCCCGCCTGGCTTCCCTGCTGGCTTGCTTCCCTGCCGGACAAGCGTTCATCCCCCTGCTGGGTGAGGGCCCCAGACGGCTCAGGGCTCTGTGGAGGAGGGGCTTATGCTGGAGCAGGGCTCTCTGCACTTACCGTCTGTCCAGGGAGCCTGGGAGGTGTCCTTGGGCTTCCCTGACGTTTCCCTCCTGCCAGCCTTCCCTTCTCCAGGCTCACAGCCGGTGTGGGGATGGCTGCAGGGTTGCTCAGGGAGCCAGAACCCACAATCGCATATCTGCAGTGACCAACAGGCCATGGACACAGTGAGGAAGGGGCACTGTGATGAAGGGTGCTGTGATGAAGGGGCACTGTGATGAAGGGGCGCGGGAAGGCCTCCCACAGGTGGACGTTCTATGTGCTTGGGTAGAGGCTGTGTGGGGCAGACCATCCAACGCGCCACCTGCACGCTGGAAACGAGTGGGATTTGCTGTGAGTTAATTGCACCTAATAAAGCTGCTCGCTTTTTAAAGTGCAGTCTCAACAATAAGAACTTAAGAGTCAGTGCTGTGAACCAGAACTACCAGCCACTGTTCTGACCATACACGAGAGTCTGATCATTTCTAACCCTGCCTCCGCTGTTCCTGTGCACGCGGGGCCCACACTTGGTGACTGGGGGCCCTGACTCCCTCCCCTTAACCTGGTGAAGCCCAGGGATGTCGAGAGCCCGAGTGCACACCTCTACGCCTCCCTGCACTAGGAACCCCTCTTCGTTGTCTGGGCTCCAGGCCTCAAAGGGAGGCACCAGGGCAGCGGGCTGGGCATGTGGGTGTCTGGGCCCTACCCTCGCCGCCCCCTCCTCTTCAGGCCACTGTCAGGAGACCCCGGAGGCTTCTGACCCCCAGGTGGGAGCTGCCTAATTTACCAGGATAACACCCTGGAGTGGGAGCCAGCTGAGGTTCCCTCGGGGTGAACAGTAACAGGTATGCAGGCATATGGAGGGCATATGAAGGAATATGGAAGGCATATTCCTTCCTGCTGCCTCCTGCTGGTGCTGATTTAGAAGCTGATGATTCTGGTGCCAATGGATTATTTCCTTCAATTTCCTCTACTTAACGGATCTCTTACATCAAATTAGTGTCTCTCATTTGGCTGGTGTGGTTGGGATTCCAGGGTCTGTGTCCACAAATGGTCTACTGCATCCTTGACTTGGTTGTGCTGTTGAGCTGAACTGCTGTGGCCAAGGACCACCTTCCAGGGGTCCAGGCACAGCAGAAGCTGGACTGGCAGGGGCGGGCATGGGGCGGCTTGTTGGAGGTGGGCTGGGCAGGTCATCTTCCCAACACCGCTGAGCAAAGGACAGAGGATGGTGAGCTGGGGGGAGACCTGCACAGGGGTCCCTGGGCACAGAGCGAGAGCACTACTCCACTTCCTGAAACACAGTGCAGGAGATGGCTCACAGTCCACTGCTAAGACAGGAGGCGAGAGTGGTGACCCTGAGCTGCTGTCCCTCCTCTCTGCCTTTGCAGGGCGTCCTCCCTTCTCTGGGTCTAGGGCGGCCTTTCTGATCTCCCCACACATGATACCCAACAGCACCCACAACTTACTCCCTTTGTTGTTCAGTTGCTAAGTCCTGCCTGACTCTCTGCGACCCCATGGACTGCAGCACACCAGGCTTCCCTGTCCTTCACCATCTCCCAGAGCTTGCTCAAACTCATGTCCATCAAACCATCTCACCTTCTGTCACCCCCTTCTCCTCCTGCCTTCAATCTTTCCCAGCATCAGGGTCTTTTCCAATGAGTTGGCTCTTCCCATTAGGTGGCTGAAGTATTGTAGCTTTAGCTTCAGCCTCAGTCCTTCCAATGAATATTCAGGGTTGATTTCCCTTAGGATTGACTGGTTTGATTTCCTTGCTGTCTAAGGGACTCTTAAAAGTCTTCTCCAGCACCACAGTTCAAAAGCATCAGCTCCTCGCTGCTTAGCCTTCTTTATGAACCAACTCTCACATCTGTACGTGACTATTGGAAAAACCACAGCTTTGACTATATGGACCTTTGTCAGCAGAGTGATGTCTCTGCTTTTGAATATGCTGCCTAGGTTTGTCATAGCTTTCCTTCCAAGGAACAAGTGTCTTTTAATTTCATGGCTCCAGTCACTGTCCACAGTGATTTTGGAGCCCAAGAAAATAAAGTCTGCCACTGTTTCCATTTTTTTCCCATTTAGTTGCCATGAAGTGATGGATCCGGATGCCATGATTTTAGTTTTTTCAATGTTGAGTTTTAAGCCAGTTTTTTCTCTCTCCTCTTTCACCTTCATCAAGAGGCTCTTTAGTTCCTCTTTGCTTTCTGACATAAGGGTGTCATTTGCATATCTGAGTTTGTTGGTATTTCTCCAGGCAATCTTGATTCCAGTTTGTGCTTCATCCAGTCTGGCATTTCCTATGATGTACTCTGCATATAAGTTAAATAAGCAGGGTGACAATATACAGCCTTGACATACTCCTTTCCCAGTTTGGAACCAGACTGTTGTTCCACATCCGGTTCTAACTGTTGCTTCCTGACCTGCATACAGGTTTCTCAGGAGGCAGGTCAGGTGTCTGGTATTCCCATCTCTTGAAGAATTTCCCACAGTTTGCTGTTGTTTTGTTTGTTGCTTATTCCCTATCTCAGGTTTATCTCACGGTCAACCAAATTGTGGGGCATCATCTGGCAGGGAGGGTCTTCCCAGGTAAAGAACCCATCTGCCAAATGCAGGAGACACAAGAGATGTGGGTTCAGTCCTTGAGTCAGGAAGATCCCCTGGAGGAGGAAATGGCAACCCACTCCAATATTTTTGCCTGGAGAATCAGATGGACAGAGGAGCCTGGGGGGCTACAGCCCTTGGGGCTGCAAAGAGTTGGGCATGACTGAGCGACTGAGCACACATGTACACCTGTCAGGCATCGTGTCAATTTGTGGTTCAGCCTAGTCTAGAGGAGATGTTCAATAAGCACTACCTGGGTGGATGGATGGATGGACAGATGAATGTGGATAGACGACCTGCATGTTTAATGCTAGAGAGCAGTTGCTATTATGTTTCAACAAAATTTCGTGTTTATATGAACACCCTTGGGGAAGGAAATGGCAACCGACTCCAGTACTCTTGTCTGAAGAATCTCATGGATGGAGAAACCTGGTTGACTACAGTCCATGGAATCACAAAGAATCAGACATGACTGACGTGACTTAGCACACATGCACACACAAGCATCCTAGAAAAACTTGCCTTTTGTAGTCTAAAGCAATGTATTTTAGTTAAGGCAACCTTCCTGATTTTACCCTGGAAATGCTTTCCCTTGATTGTGATAAGGCAATAAAGTAGAGACTTTTTTAAAAGCTTCACCAGGCTTATCAGTTGTTATAAGATCCTTTCAGCTGTGAGGCATTAAGTGAAACAAATGAATAGAACTCTGTAAGCACAGGTCTTACAGCAGGAGGTTTGCACAGCATAACTGCCCTCCTGCTGAACTTTCTGGCTGGATAAATTCTGGCCACATTCAACTCATGAACTTCCTGCTCTGGGTCCAGCCCCACTTCCATCACTGCACACACAACACAGGCTCCTGCTGAATGACCAAGGAGCTTCTAATAAGCCCAAACCGGGGCTGACAATCATAATGGCAATGCTGGTGTGAACTTAGGGACCTTCTGAGGCTATGGCTGCGCACAGCACCTCGGGGACAATTACCGTGGTCGCTGGTCTATACATAGGAAAATAAAAGCAAACAGGAAAAGCTGAGCAACATAGAAAGAGAGAAATGTGAACAGAAATGTCTAGAATACGGTTTCGTTGCTCTTCCTGACTCCCTGGGTTCTGAAGAGCTAATGCCCAGCAGGAATTGAGACTGTGTGATATGCTTGTCTGTGTTAGCAAGGGTCCTTTGGTACCAAAGCCACAAGGGGCCAAAAGTTAACGCACACTTCAGGCATTACATTTATTCCATGTGTGCAAGAATATCTATTTTCTGAGTATTATTTCAATTAAAATGGACAAATGAAGCTAGGGCACTTATTTTACTCTTTCAGCTCAAATAACCAGCTTCTTTGTCAACTTCCCCTGGGGAGGCCTGATGGGCTGGACCTTCTGTGGCCTCTTGGTCCTCCATGTGGGTTTCTCCAGCCCCTGCCCATTTAGTGGGCCTTCCCCGCTGCCTCCTGTGTTGTCCAATCAACCCCTACCTGCCCCTGAAACTCCTGCTTGCATGTGAGAGCCCATCAGCCCTGACCTCTGTTAGCCTCGGAAGAGACGATGGCTGGTGTTGCACCCACATCCTGTGATGAGCACCCAATGGCCACCTGATGCATCCATGGCCCACAGGCTGAATGAGAAGCAGAAGCTGGGGCCCTGTGTCTGTCCTGAGAGGCAAGTCTGGAGGTGCAGTCAGGAGGCCCCTGAGGGAACAGCCTCCAGCAGAGAAAGGGAGGCCTTGGACCTCAAGACGATTACACACAGGTGTTTCCACAAATGTGATTCCTACGTCACAAGACAATGTGGACACCACCTGCCACCTGGCAACCTACTGGAGGCCGCTTACCTGTCAGAGTTCTCAGGTCTCACCAAGATGTGGTGTGAATGCCCCCAGTGGTCCCCTCCTGCCTGCATCCCATTCAGCCCCTCACCCGCCATCTCTCTGGGGTCCCTCTCAAGAGTCTCCAGCTTCGGCCTCTCTCTGACCGCCAGTTCCTCCCAGTCTCGTCGTGGGGGTCACAGGAAAGTGGCTCCTACGATCTCACTCATGTCCCCAGTTGTCCAACCCCTGAGGCTGGCAGGTGCCCATGATGCTCACATCTTGGCACTGCCCACCTGGCAGCATCAGTGAACCAGAAACCTCTTGGAGTTTCTGGAAAGCCCTCCACCAGGTGGGACGGGACCCCTGGGATGCCCCTGGAGGCGGGTCCTGCCAACAGGATTCACAGCCCAAGCAGCAGCCAGCCCTGGTGGCTGAAGAGCCAGGATACTTCCTGAGCGGCCACCCCCCGACCCCGACTCAGTCCCTGGACCAGGGTGAGAGGAAGTGTGCCATCTCTGGCCTCCAGGAACACCTTCACTCCAGGCCCTGCTCCTGGTCTGCTGCGCCCTCGGAGCCCAGCACTGCTCTGAAGAGGAGACCTCGGCTGCTTCGCACCCAGCGCCCCCTTGCCCAAGCAGCCCCCCACACCCTTGACCTCCACGTGAGGCCCAGGAGGCTCCCAGGAGGCCCAGCTTCACCCGCAGGGCCCAAGTGTGGCTCAAGCCTTGGTCCTGGTTGACCTCCACATCCACAACTGGAGTGCGAGCCTCCTGCCTCAGCAGATCCTGGACCTGGGAAGAAGGTGCTGCTCCTGAGAAAGCCCTCCCAAACCCAGGAGGAGAGGCCAGGGCTCAGGCCGGTCACCAGAGTACCCACAGCCCCTCCAGAGCACCCGGGGATACTCAGGCCACATGACTGCAATCCTGGCCCCGCACATGCCCTCCTTCCTGGGGAGTCACTGTGGATGACAGAAATGCAGCGAAACCACAGGCTCGATTTTGTTTCTCGTCCACGCATTGCTCTTCCAGGAGTCTGGACAGCCCTGAGCTACACTGGCCCTCTGGGTTTATAGGGAAGCCCTCCCAGGCGCAGCTATAATTAGAAATCAACTGAGGCAGAAACCCAGCCTGGTCCTTGGCGGGGTTCCAGGTCTATTGATTTAGGAAATCCACTCTCCTGACCCCGGGGCTGATCCTAAGTTCCGGCCTTTGTGTACACCTTCCCTGCCCACCTGGCAGGCGCAGGCCCGCCTCCCCACTCCCCACCTGCCCCAGCTTGCTCCTAGCTAGAAGGAAAACACCCAGGAGTTCACCGCCGGGTGGCTGGCGCTTTCATCTGGCCCCGTCCACTCGGGGTTTTCAACCGTAAACACAGTTCTGAATGCAGGACTGTGTGTGCGGGGGAGTGAAGAAGGCAGGATTTGTGTCAAGAGATTCCGGAAAACTAGCCCCTCCCCAAAGCCACCTGACGCTACTGGGGTGAGAGACAGGCCAACAGGGTGCCATCCGGAAAGATCCTGGGCCCCAGGATCCTGTCTCCATGCCCCCTCTTTCCCTGGCATCCCAGGCCGTGGTGGGGGGATCCTCCCCAAACCTTGCAGCCTTCCCTGCTGGTCAGAGTTCAGGTGTACACCCCTACTTCCTGGAAGGGATAGCTCCCCACAGCCTCCCTCAATCTGGGGTCACTCCTGCATCCCCCCCAGCAAAAAGTCATTGTTGAAAAGCCAGTGGCTGTCCCTACAGACCTGCTGTGTGTGTCAGGAACTTTACAGACAAAGCGGGACCCGCTGGGCTGAGGGCCTGGGATCGTCAGAACAACAAACAAGGACCAACTCCCACAGCCCCACCTGCACCTTGTGGAGCCCATTAGCAAGGGGAGGCCCCAGGCTGAGAGGCTGGTGGATTCAAACCCCTCCCGCAGGGACCAACATCCCACCTGGTGCTTCTCCCAAACGCCTTCCTGAGCATAGTCCTGCGGGTTTAGACAGAAGGTCTGGCTGCCCCACCCTCCCCTCACCCCCAGCTTTCCCCTACAGTGACTTGTGGCCACTTTTCTCCTGGGGCCGTGGGGACCCTGCACTGTAGACACAAGATCCCCAGAACGGGAGCAGGCCCAGAGCATCAGGGCTGCGGCTCAAGCCATCTACTCTGTGCGGGTGGGGATTGTGGGTTTCCGTGACCAATGATGGTCACCAAGGGGACTCGGGTGGGGGCGACCTTGGGGACTTAGCTAGGCCAGCTGACCTTGAGTCTGAGTCACTGGTTGATTCTGGAAGCTTCTCCTCTACCCCAGCATCAAAACAGGGTGTGCTTTTGTCAGGAATTCAAACCCCGAGTCCTGGTGGGACAGCAGTGGCCCAAGTGTGGCCACCAGGGAGCAACGGGCCTGGGCTCAACTTAAAACCTTCCAGGAGGCCCCTCAGACTGAACATGAGGCTGGGCAGGGCCTGGGGTCCGGAGCAGCCCCCTGCTGATGAAGTGTGTCTTTCAGGTGACCCCTCGGGACAGGATGGCCCACAGGGGAAGCTGCATAGGGATGGCCTGGCTGCCTGTCCTGCTGGTAAGTGGCCGGGGTGCCCGTGCCCCAGGGTATTCCTAGTGGGAGCTCCCATTTGACCATGTCCTTCTCTAGCCATGTCCCTCTCAGCCTGTCTGTGCAGCAGCCATGCAGTGATCACACACCACCGCCCCCACCTTCACCGGGCTCTCCAGGGCAAAGCCCTGACCAGCTCCGAGCCAGAGGCAGTCACTGTACTCAGAGCTCCCCTCACCAGGCCTGTGTGGTGGTGCCCAGCCCAGCGCACCTGTGCCAAGCTCCACACCCTAGGCCACGGGAGCTGGGAAAGTCAAGCCCGAGCTCCTGGTGAGCTGAGGCACCTGTGATTGGGGGCTGCGGGAAGGGGCCTCCCAGGCTTTGAGGGGAGTCTGGGGAGCTCCCAGTGCCAAGCGTTTGGGATGGAGCCTCTGACTGTCAGGCGAGGACTGCCAGGTCATTAGCTGAAGGGGTCCCCCCCAGGGCTCCTCCACCACAACCTCCAGGTGCTGACCAGAGACAGTGGGGGTCTCCAAGGGCGAGTGGAGGCCAAAGGAGCCCCTTCCTCGAGGCAGGCGTCCCTGGTATGCCGGGCCGGTGCGGAGGAGGCCAGCTGTGGCGAGAATGAGTTCTACAACCAGACCACTGGGCTGTGCCGTGAGTGTCCGCAGTGCGCGCCAGGGGAGGAGCCCTACCTGGTAAGCCCCGCCCCGGAGCACGGCCCCGCGGGGTGTAGGGAGCCCGCATGGCTGGCTGGGGTGGACGGCACTCCTCTGGGAAGAGCTGTGCACAGAGCACCTGCTAAGTGCCAGGAACCTGAATGTGGCTGCGGTGTTTGGGGTCCTCGCGCCGAGTGTGCACTCCCAGGGCCGTCAGCCTGGCCGGATGAGTTTATCCTGGAGCCAGCAGGAGGGGCAGCATCGGACGGGTGGGGGCAGCGGGGACCCCCGGCTCAGAGCAGACGGGGGAGGGCTGTGGGTCGGACAGTCCACGCCCCGAGAGAGGAGATCCTGGGAGCAGCCTGTGCACCTGGCGCATAGGAACCTCAGGGTCGCATGGTCGTCGTCGTGGTAATGCAGCCGCTGACCCACCTGTGTCCCATCCTTCCCTGGCCAGTCCTGCGGCTATGGCACCAGGGATGAGGACTACGGCTGTGTTCCCTGTCCTGCGGAGAAGTTCTCCAAGGGCGGCTACCAGATCTGCCGGCGCCACAAGGACTGCGAGGGCTTCTTCCGTGCCACGGTGCTGACCCCCGGGGACACAGAGCGCGACGCTGAGTGTGGGCCCTGCTTGCCTGGGTGAGCTCCGTGCCGCCTTGCCCACATCCCCTTCTGGGGCATGGGTCCTGCGGGGAGGAGGGTCACACATCTCCAGCTCCGGGAGAGGGGGGAAGAGGGGGACAGGTCTCCTGGTGGGAGTCCCACCACCTTCCACCCACTGGGCAGCCCACCTGGGCTCCATGTCTGTGTCCCTAAGTGGACCTCATCATAATAGCATCTCTGACCACCCAAATGAAGCAGATGTGTTGAATACTTAAAAGGAGACAACACATGTTGAGTGAGGAAAGAAAAACCAAGATATTTTTGGTATTTTTAGTAGTCTGGAAAAAAACTGAGGGTGAAAAGCTACTAATAGAAATATTTGTAATCAAAGCTATGGTGTTTCCAGTAGTCATGTATGGATATGAGAGGTGGACCATAAAGAAGGCTGAGCAGGGAAGAACTAATGCTTTTGAACTGTGGTGTTGGAGAAGACTCTTGAGAGTCCTTTGGACTGCAAGGAGATCAACCCTGAATATTCACTGGAAGGACTGACGTTGAAGCTCCAATACTTTGGCCACCTAATGGGAAGAACCAACTCATTGGAAAAGTCCCTGATGCTGGGAAAGATTAAAGGCAGGAGGAGAAGGGGGCGACAGAGGATGAGATGGTTGGATGGCATCACTGACTTAATGGACATGAGTTTGAGCAAACTCAGGGAGATAGTGAAGGCCAGAGAAGCCTGGTAGGCTGCAGTCCCTGGGTTTTCAAAGAGTTGGACATGACTTAGTGACTGAACAACAACAAATACATAGAGGATGAGATGGTTGGGTGGCATCACCAACTCAATGGACATGAGTTTTAGCAAACTCAGGGAGATGGTGACGGACAGGGAAGCATGGTATGCTGCAGTCCAGGGCGTCTCATGGAGTTGCAAAGAGTCAGACATAACTTAGTGACCACTGAACAACAATAGAAATATTTGAGACATATGGTTCCTATAATTCCCCCACAATTCTGTTATGTGTCAAAGTCTTCCCATAAAAACCAAAGTACAATTAGCCTGAAAGACAGAATCTTCCTTCAAGACAGCAGATTCCCCTTGGGAGGTGGAAAGTACAGCCCTGTAACCTGGTAACTGCCTCCCTCTGGTGGCCGCACAACCTATGCTACCAAGGGCTGCCAAGAGCAGTGGTGTAGGCTTCCTGGTGGTGATAATGGTAGAGGTGATGGAAGTGGTGATGATGAAGGTGATAATGGCAGTGGTCATGGTGATGATAGAGGTGGTGATGGCGTTGGTCATGGTGATGATGGAGGTGGTGGTGGAGGTGATGATGGAGGTGGTCATGATTATGAGGGAGGTGGTGGTGGAGGTAATGATGGAGGTGGTCATGGTGATGATGGAGGTGGTGGTGGTGATGATGGAGGTGGTCATGGTGATGATGATGGAGGTGGTCATGGTGATGATGAAGATGATGATGGAGGTGGTCATGGTGATGATGAAGATGGTGATGGCAGTGGTCATGGTGATGATGGAGGTGGTGGTGGAGGTGATGATGGAGGTGATCATGGTGATGATGGAGATGGTGATGGCAGTGGTCATGGTGATGATGGAGGTGGTGGTGGAGGTGATGATGGAGGTAGTCATGGTGATGATGGAGGTGGTCATGGTGATGATGGACGTGGTGACAGAGGTGATGATGGAGGTGGTCATGGTGATGATGGAGGTGATGGTAGAGGTGATGATGGAGGTGGTCATGGTGATGATGGAGGTGGTGGTGGAGGTGATGATGGTGGTGGTCATGGCAGCAGCAGCATTTTGAACACTGCACCAAATCTTGTAGCCAGCTTGTCACCTGTTATTCACCCCCTCCAAACCACTGTATTGAGTTAAGAGGAGATAGAAAATAAGAATATATCCAAACAAGAACACTGGGCATTAGTCTATAAGAAAAAGGAAATGCAGAAAGACCCTCCAAGGGAGAAACAAACTGAAAGTGAAAGACCCTTTAACACGAGGAGCCATCTTAAGCTTGCAGAAAATAACCTCAGTTCAGATATGTTGCTAGGGAGCCTCCAATTCCACCACCATCTCTGCTGTTGACTGACCCCACCTCCAGTCTCTCCAGGTTCTGGTCTTTGGTTCAGACACACTTCTTGAGCTGCAGACTTCTGTGTCCAGGTATCTGTCTGACAAGCTCTGACACAGAGGACCCATATTTGTCAAATGGGTGAAAAAAAAAAAACACGCATCTTAACAGTGCACTGTCCACATGCTTTCGTGTGGAGAACGGCCATAAAGGAGGCCGGGGGTCAGAGCTCTAGGAGGCCTCCCCGGGTGTCGCCTCCCCCATGACAAGCTCTCACTGACTGCGTCCACTCCCTGCTGGACCCCTAGGATGGGGTGAGGTTCATGGTGGCTTCTACCCGCCTGCTCAAGAGAGGGGAAAGGGAGCCTAGGAGCCCCCCCAGGGAAGCAGGTCTTTGGGAAGAAGCTACGTCCCCGTGGATGTGGAAGAAGATTCTAGAGGCCCCATCTGAACCTTAGTCTTGTCTTGGGCTCCTCATCTTAATCAGCCTTTGAGGAACAGGAGAAGAAGGAAGAAAGAACTAGGGAAAGTCACAGTATAGACCAGAGCGTGAGAAATCTGGGCTTTACAGAAAGACAAAGGGTCCCAGAGCTCTATGTGAGCACCCGGCATTGGATCGGGAAAGCTGCTGAAGCTGCTGAACAGGCATTCACACCCCCATTCGCCCAGGACAGGCCAAGTGAGCCCTGAAAAGAGAAACCCAACAACTGGGCGGTTCTGTGCACCGCAGGCCCCAGAAACCAGTGAAGGGTCGAATTCAGGCCCAGTTAGAGGACGCCCAGAGGGCTCCCGGAGGAACATGCTGGAACCTTGCAAACCTGGTCTTGGGGCCATTCAGCTCATCACACCGCTGGAGCTGGGCACTGCTCAGAGGCCCCTCCCCTAGGAGGGGCCTCTGAGCCAGGAAGATAGAGGGGAGCTGCTGGGTGGGGAGCAGCCTCACCCGGGAGCTTCTGTGCGGGAGCGTTGGCCCCGTGGACCCCTCCCCGACCTCCCTGAGGTGCCCAGCACAGGCTGGGGGGAGGGGTCAGGAATGACCACCATCGCTTGGAAGCTGTGGGGGGCTGGCCTGGCACCCTGAGCATGTGTTCCTGCAGGTGGCTCCCAGAGCAGCAGAGCGTGCATGTGAGAGCCTATGTGTAAACCTGCCTGGTGTGGCTCCTCTGGAGGGTGTTCTGAGACTGGCTAATTCCTGTTTACAAGATGCACAGGGTCTGAGGATAAAAGGCTCTTGAGGAAGGGCAGGCGGTGATGGTCACAGCAGGGTTGCTGATGGTCCAGCCCTCAAGGCTACAGTCCCCCCAGCCTCACCCCCCTGTCACGGGGCCAGGTGCACACAGCTGATAAACAAGAGATTAGAAAACAACCAGAGACCCAGCAGAGGGCAGGGAGTTTTCATCTTGAGTTGTATGAAGGGACAACACCGCCAGCAGCTCTTTACTCACCGACATCTCCTGATGTGAACACCTCGGGTGTTTATAGGACGTGGGCCCAGAGAGGCAGAGTCCTCTGGGGGCTGGGGGACCTCAGTGGAAGCAGGCCCAGACCTTTGGGAGGGCCCCAGGGGTGGCAGGGTCACGGCTGGCAGGCTGACATGGCAGGAGGGAGCTTCCTGGGTGTGAAGTCTTGTGGACAGCCATACTTGAAGGCCTTGATCTTCTGGTAGAGAGATACAGCCCCATCGTGAGCTCACCAGGTGCCCTCACCTGAGGATGAGGCAGGTGACTCTGGTTGTGACCTGGCTGCATCTCAGGCCCTCTGCCCTGACCACCCTAGACAGGGCCAAGGTCTCTGCTGCAGCCATGCCCTCCAGCCAGCCCCACTCCATCCCAGTCAGCAAGCGTCCAGGAGGTCCCAGGAGCTCCTAGACACCCCTGCCCATAACTCCGCCCGGCTACAGGCTATACCCTTGTGGGGGGCCACACCTCCTTCTTGGGGCATGCCCCCCACCCTGCGCCTGGCTATGATGGTTAGAGAATAAGCCGTGGAACGGGCCGCTCACCTGTCTGCTCTGTCTCCCCGCCGCCCCGCCTGCACAGCTACTACATGCTGGAAAACAGACCGAGGAACATCTACGGCCTAGTATGCTACTCCTGCCTGCTGGCACCCCCCAACACCAAGGAATGTGAGTGTCTGCCCCGTCCAAGGTCCTGATGCAGCCCTGACACCTCTCCTGACTTGGGAGCCGTGAGCCGGCTCCGGACGGCGGGGACACAGAGATGCTCCCCAGGGCAGGCGGGTGGGCAACAGGTCCCTGGGAGTGGGGGAGGGTTGGGTGGTAGAACCACACATCAGATGGGGGGTGACACCAGTTGAGGGACCTCTGTGAGCCTGAGTTTTCTGGGGGCACTAAAATCTGAACCATCCATCTCTTGCGATCCTGGCAAACACCCACAGCGCCAAGGTGTTTTGCTGAGAACTGCAAAGCGCTCAGCAGTGGTAAGTTCTCACACGCAATGTTTCAACGCGTGTTGAAGGGAAGCCTGCGGAGTGACCACAGGGCACGTGATGTAAACACTGAGGCCCTCGGTTTGGCCTCACCTCCGGCTGCCTTCTTCCTACCCTAACTCTGGTTTGATGCTCGTGGGTACCTATTTAGGAGGAAGGGCTGGAGCCCCCTGCTTCAGAAAAGGTGGCAGATGGCCTCCTGTGTCTGTGGTCGGGAGACATGGATGAGGTGGGACAGGTGGACAGATGGAAGACAAGATGACTGGGAGGGAAGGGGGAGTCCGGTCCAGCACTGGGGCCCCCCTCCCACTCGCGGGAGTTCCAAGGTCCACACGGGGGCCCTGCCCTCCTGGTTCTCCATGAGACCCTGCCCTCCCCATCTTCTCAAGGTATCTTGTCGAGGAGACAAGACTCTTAGGAGGGCCTAAAGCACCAGGAGGAAGGGAGGAGGGCAAGAGGAGACAGTAGTGCCTTTCTTGCTTTGAGATCCTCTGGGAGAGATGCTCTGGATGGCAGGGCCATGGGCAGCGGGGGCTGTGGGGCAGGACTGATGCCTGCATGGAAGGCATTTCCTCCCTCCCAAAGTCCTTAAACAGATGAACCTGAGAAGGACAGTTTGTGGGTCTTTAAAGCTGAACATTCCCACCCAGCCAGATGCTCAGTTGTGTCTGACTCTGCGACCCCATGAATTGCAGCATGCCAGGCCTCCCTGTCCATCACCAACTCCTGGAGTTCACTCAAACTCACGTCCATCGAGTTGTGCTAATTAATTCATAAATTAGAGGAGGCCCAGGCTTCCCTGGTGGCTCAGTAGTGTAGAACCCGCCTGCCAATGCAAGAGACACAAAAGATGCAGGTTTGATCCCTGGGTCAGGAAGATCCCCTGGAGGAGGGTATGGCAACCCACTACAGTATTCTTGCCTGGGAAATCCCATGGACAGAGGAGCCTGGCGGGCTGCTGTCCATGGGGGTCACAAAGAGTTGGAAAGGCTAAGCAACTGAACACACAGAGGCCTGGGGCTGCCCACAGGACGTGGTACGGCCGGCTTCGATCCTGTCCCAGGGAGCTCTGGCATGCAATCCTGTCCTGGAAGACATTGAACACCCTACCCACTAAGGATGGAATGTGGGGTTCATGCAGCTCCTCCCCATGGGCCTTCATCTAAAAGGTCATGGGACCTGTGTCCTTATTCAGGCCAGACCGTGCTAGACACCCGCAGCCAGAGAGCTCTCAGCCTGGGAGGAGCCCCCTTCTCTCCTTCAACATGAGGCCCATTGTGTGGAGAGTCCTCGGCCCCCAGCCCATAATTTATGGCTTATCTAAAGAACAGCCCCAGCCAGGCCCCCAGGAGTGAGCTCACAGGATCTGGTCCTGAAGGAGGTCAGCAAGGAAGTGAGGCCGAGTCCAGGAACCTGGAGTCCCACTGGGCGACCTTGGAAGTCACCTGACCTCTGTTTGTCCATCTGGGAAATGGGGTGATTCATTCAGTGAAGCTTCACAGGCTGATGTGGGGAGTGGAGCCTGCTTGGGTTGTGGTCTCCAGGATGGGCTCTGCCCCTCCCTCTGCACTCACCTTCCATCCTGGGCTCCTGCTCAAGGGTCAGCAGACAGGCCTGAAAGGCTGACTGTGATCAACTGACCAGCTGCCGGAAGGCCCACTCTAGGAAAACCAGGGGTCAGTCAGGTCTCTGGGCCCCAGGGCTGCCCTCCTGGGCCCAGTGTCAGGGGTCTCGAGCCCCTCCCACCTGGATGCTGCCTCTGGTTGGACGTGATCACCTGGGCTGGCCCCCTGAGAATTCAGCCCCCCAACACCCCAGGTTGCTGACAGTGGACCCTACAGATCACAGGAGAGAGTGCGACATGGACCCCGCATCTCAGGGCCGGAGTGGCCAGGCCCCAAGAAGTTGTCCTGAGGCCGGAGCCCTGGGCTGCTCCCCCTTCCTGGTGTGCCGTGACCATTGGAGAAGTGCAGGGTAGGGCCTCGGGACAGCGTCCACTCCTGGGGAGATCCTTGACTGGGCACAGCTTCCTCATCCACCTGCCCGTCCAGCGTTGTGGGCAAGAAGGTGCCCGAGGAGCCCGGTTCAGGGCAAGTTCATCACCTGACGGCCTGTGGGCGGCATGGACAGGGCAGCAGGCACCTTCGTCTCCGGCCGGGGTCAAGGAGGGGCCGTTCCAGGGAAGGAGGCCTGAGCCAAGTCCAGGAGCACCAGCCAGTCTGTCCTAACAACCCCCTAGTGGTACCATGAGGAGGTGACGCCTGGGCCCCCAAAGCCGGCTGAATTCCAGCTGTTAATGGGACTGAGTTTCTCCTCCAGTTGTGCACATCTACTGCTCGCTCCTGTCATGGGCATAGCAGCAGATCCCGGGGCCCGAGATGCATCCCCTGTGAGCAGCCAGGCCCTGACGGCTCTGCTATCGCCTCAGCCTCTGCACCAGGGCCACCCTGTAAGAATCCATAAAGTGTCCTTAAAAATCCAAACTGTTACCTACATGGAGGAGCCTGGGCTGGACTCTAATACAACCCATTGCCCACAGCCTGCGAGGGTTAACAGACCAGGGTCCCTAGTGACTCCTGCGTCCAGCCCTGTGCCTGGTGCTCAAAGACCCCAGAGGACAGTGGATGACAACTCACTGCCCCCCACACCACCCTACCCCCAGCCAGCTCCTGACTCATCGCTGCTGAGTAGAACTTGCTCTGTTTGCAGACAGACCTTGTCTGGGCTCTCTGGCCTCGCAATACGCCTCTCTTTGGTCCTTCATAGCTCCTTCCTTCCAAGAGGAAGCCTTGTGGACGCGGGACAGACCTGGCGACCACCCAACACCTAGGGACATTCTCACCTCAGCATCCAGCCCAGGAGACACGTGCTGGATGGACCAAAACCCCCCGACACTGAAGACCCATGCCCAGTGAGCCCTCACGGGGCCGCACAGGGTCCAGTGGGGCTGTCCTGAGGGCTCCCCCCACAGAGGTGCCCCCCGGCCACACAGCATCCTCCACTGTCAGATGTGCTCAGGGCGGGCCTTGTGTCTGATCCCCTGGATCCATGAGGAGCTCAGAGCTGCGCAGGCAATGCCAGCTGGAGGCCCCTGGGGAACCACAAATCGGGGCAGAGGCCCAGCTGCCACCTGATGGGGCGCAGGCACCTGAGGGCGCAGGGATGTGTCACTGTGTGCCAGCCCTGCCTGTCGGGGGCAAAGGCGTTTCGTAAGCCTGGCCGCTGGCAGCTCTGGCTGTCTCTAGACCACAGGCCCGGGCGCGTCTGTGTCCCCAAGCCTGTCACCGCCCCATGGGCAAGCCCAGCCGAGAGGGACAGGAACAGACAGAGGCGAGAGACACCCACACACAGAGCCCATGGGCGTTTGTTTTCCTGAGATGCGGCTTCAGCTGCCTCAAGTCCCTTGAACACACAGGTCGGCCTGGTTCCCAGGAAACAGTCTGCTTTTGAGAGGAAACTGGCTGGTGCTTGAAGCTGCCCTGAGAGAGAAGGCAGAATCAATTCAGTCCCGCTTAAATCTCATTTTACTTATGAGATGCGTCGTGAACCGGGGGGTGGGGCGGGGGCGGGGGAAAGGCTCTGGACACGCGCGGGAGCCCAGGAGAGGAGGAGAGACTCGCCTGGGGTTCCTCCCCACACCGCCCCGCCACCTGCTGTCCCCTCACTGCAGCCTCTACACGGGCTCCTGGCGGCCCTGGCAGCTCAGCGCCCCCGGCTCCGGGGGGTGTGAAGGGCCCACCATGGCCCCCGCGCCCTCAGCCCCGCCCTCTTGTCAGGAGCGCTAAGACTCACCCAAAGGCCTGCCCTCCGCAGGCAGGCAGCCTGGGGAATGGGCCTCTCCGCTGTGTGTGGAGAGCTGGGGGCAGCCCCGACAGTGACGACAGTGACGGAGGGCAAAGGGCAAAGGCCAGGCGCTCAGAGGGTGAAGGAGCTGGGCTACAGGAGCCAAAATCTCCAGCCAAGACGCCTCTGGTCCGGACATCAGACCAGCTGGCAGCATTCCAAGGATGAGCAAGGCCACCCTGGTGGGGGAGCGTGGCTGGGGGGACTGTGTGCCCCCACCCCCAGCAAGGCCATCCTGGTGTGGGGGAGCATCTGCTGGGCGGGCCCTGCCCTGCCCCGCCCCCTCAGTGCTCTCCGGACACAGTTCATTTTCTAACAGAAGCATGGTCACCTGGCGGCAGTCCCCAGCCTGCCATCCTTCCTGGCCTCCGCCCTCTGGTATCTGTAGTTTCCTGCTGGCTTTAAAAGGCGAGATCAGTTCCCGGTCTGCTTGCTGGACATAGACGGAGGAGTGGAAGATTCAGCCAGGAGTCTCCCCGCCACCACCCCTGGAGCTGTGATGTAGAAATTTGCTCTCCCCAGAGGCCCCAGGCACTGCCCAGGTCCAGGAACCACAGGCAGGGGGGCCGGCCTTGGACGTGGGGCTCACTGTCCCCACTCAGGCAAACCTGTGGCACGAATGTCCCCAGACCCAGAGAGAAAAGTAAGACAGGAGGAAACATGAGAACAAGACCTCATGTGCTAGGCTGCTTCAGTCATGCCCGCCTCTTCACAACCCCATGGTTGGTAAACAAAAGGAGATCCTCCCTACTAACCCCAAACCTCAAGTCCTGCCTAAGAAAGGCCCACCATCAGGCGACTTGATAGGGCAGCCTGCCTGTGGCTCCGCTGACCACAGAACCAGATTCCAAGTCACCCTTGCTGGGAGACACCTCTTACAATGGAGCCGAGTTTATGAATCACCGTTAAAGGGAAGGAAACTTCATTTCTGTTCTAACACCATTTGGTCACAACTATTTTGGAAACTTCTCAAAGGAAAATCCTGGAGAAAAATCCATCAAAATGTCAACTCTAGACCTCAAGGCTGTGGGTTAACCTTTCGCTTCTCTCATATTCTGATGTTTTCCCAATGTTTGATCGTGAGTGTGTGTTAAAAGTATTAACAGTCCATCCCTGTTTGATTAATGGAAGGAACCGCTCTGGTGTCCCCCCCAAACTCATGTGCACACCTGCCCCTCACCTGCTCGTGGGAACCAAGTCTGAATCTTAGACTGAGCAGGTGTGACCCCGTGTGTCCAGTGTAAGAAGCAAGGACCTGGCAAGGTCAGGGGCTCTCGGGGATGAAGGTACTGCCGGCCCAGCCCTTTCCTCATGAGGATCTTCCTCACAAGGACTCTGGGTCCCTGGAGCCAGGGCTCCCCCCGCAGCCTGCGCTCCGTCTCCAAGACTGGGGCAATGGAGGTCTCTTGAGGGACCCACGATCGGTCACTGCTGTCCCTGCAGGTGTGGGAGCCTCCTCGGGAGTTTCTGCCAACTTCCCCCGCACACCTGGCAGCAGCACCCTGTCCCCGCCGCAGCTCACCCACAAAGGTAAGGGGGGCACAGGTGGGAGATGGGGGTGAGGGGAGACAGGCGACTAGCAGGACGGGACCTCCCACCTCCCTCACTTCCCTCACGTGACAACCACACTGGGAGTTAGTGATTTCTCTGTGAGAGGGGACCGGTCCCTCCACAGATGCTGGGGTCACGGGGACCATGTTGGTGATCCGGGCACACGAGGTAGGGGCTGGAGGGATGTCAGCCCCCTGGGCTTTGGGCCTGACTCAGATGAGCCTTGATGGCTTTAAGTAAACCTGCTGACCTCACATTTTACTCACCCCTAAGTCCTCAGGGGTGGGGCTGCAGGGCCCTGGCTTCACTTTCTCTTGGAGCAAAACTGGGTGCTGGGCCCTCCCTCGCAGTGCTCCCACTCCGCCCAGCTTGAAAGCACCTTCGGGCCCAGGTCTCGGGCTCAGGCACCTTCAGAGTCCCAAGGCACAGCCCGCCAGCTGGACCCTTGCCCTCATCCATGGGGAACATCAGGGCAGGGCCTCCGCTGAGGTTCTAGACTCACTTCCTCCAGGACAGAGGTGGCACCCCACAGATGAGGGGAAGACACCAGGCCCACTCAGATCTGCTTCCAGACACACCCCACCTGGGTGGCGGGGGACGCGTGCCCACTGCTCACTTAAAGCGGGGAGACTTCCTTGAGGTCCAGACACCTGGATGGGGTCCCTTCCATCCGGGTGGGGGGCTGGATCCTGCTTGGTTCCCTCAGAGAATCAGGACAGGTCTCCCTTTCTAGGGAGATGCGGGCAGAGCACTGAGCAGGGGAAGCAAGGGGTGGTCCCCATGCTGTCTCAGCTGGTGGGCCCTGATCACACAGAGCCCAAGGCCGCATGAGATGCTGGAACCAGCCCGAGAGCCTACCCTTGGAGGTGATGCTTCTACCTGGCTTTGTGGGGAAAAGTCTTGGACTAAACTGTCTTCAGGACAGTTTAGCTCTTGGGCCCCCCTTCCTCCAGTCCACTTGCTGGGTCCCCAAAGAAACAGAACCGATGGCAGACACCCAGGGAGCAACCTCGGTGCTCCTGGTCTGCCGCTGCTGACCAGCGTGGGCCGGACTGGTGGTCCCGATGTGACGGCCAGAGCAGGTGTACAGGGCTCGGTGCTCGGGTGAAGCTGGGGTTTTGAATTCCAATGGTCTGCTGGAGGGTTTGGTGGCAGGGCCCCTGCTCACCGGGCCACAGCCTCGTGGGGCAAGGGGGCCTGATCCCTGAGGCATGGCCTTCTCTCCCGACCACAGCAGAGCTCTCAGGCCAAGGACACCTGGCCACCGCCCTGGTCATTGCCATGTCCACCATCTTCACCATGGCCGTCGCCATTGTCCTCATCATCATGTTCTACATCCTGAAGGCCAGGCCGTCTGCCCCAGGTACTGCCTCGCCCCCCACACCCCTCACCAGCCCCCTCCCCCTGATGCCAGCCAGCCACTCATGCCCCCTGTCCCCTCAGCCTGCTGCCCCAGCGCCCCCGTGAAGAGCCCAGAAGCCCCCGTGAGCGAGGAAGAGGAGAAGAAAGAGGCCAAAGGTGGGCAGCAGCCCCTGGAGCCCGCAGTAGGAGGTGGGGGGCTGGAGCATGCCCCCCCAACCCCTAAGGAGGCCGGGCCCTGACCCCCCCCCTCCCACCCCCACAGACAACGTGGTGATCTTCTCTGAGAAGGACGAATTCGAGAAGCTGACGGCGGCTCCAGCCAAATCGGCTAAGAGGTGAGTCATGGAGGCAGCCCGGCCGAACTGGGGGGGGTGTCTTTGGGGTCCGAGCAGGAAGGGGCAATGGGCCTGTGGGGGCCACAGGGTGGGGGCGGTGGCCCAGGGTCCTCAGTGCCCGTGCCCCTGCCTGCTCTGCCCTGGGACCTGAAACCGCCGGCTGTTGGCTCCGTGTCTTAGCCTCCAGCGGGCACTGGGTGGGGCTGGGTCTCTGTCACCCAGTCACCAGCACATACGGTCCTTTGTTCTCGAATAAGTCTTCAGCCAAACCACAGGAAGCGAGCAGAGTGGTTATAGGTTGTTTTTCATCCGAGTGGAATGATTTTGGGGGCATGACTAGGGCCATGGCCCTGGGCAAGGGACAGGGTGTGACTGGAGCCCACCTCCTGTGGGTATCCCGAACCCCTCTCCTCCTCAAAGGGGCTCCCTCTCACTCTGGGCATCTGCCAGACCTGGTGCTGTGGGAGCCCGTCTGCCCGGTGCAGACTTGGGCCCGCAGAGTGGCGTCTCTCCACCTCACAGTCTGTGCCCGAGCCTCTAGGGAAAGCAGGGACAGGCTAGGGAAAGCAGGGACAGGTTTCTGTACCCACGGTCACCACCCCTGGGGCAGCGGGCCAGGCTGGCTGGCACGGTGCCCTTTACCATGGTCCTGTCTCTGCAGCGAGAACGACGCCTCATCAGAGAAGGAGCAGCTGCTGAACCGGAGCCTGGACAGCGACGAGGAGCCAGCCCCAGATGGGCAGGGCCCCCCGGAGCTGTGCCTGCTGTCGCTGGTCCACCTGGCCAGGGACAAGTCAGCCACTGCCACCCGGGCGGCCGGGGTAAGGCCTACACCCGACTCCCCGACAAACGCTGCCTTCTGCTGAATGCACTCTGCCAGCTCTGGGGGTTTCTCCCTTGGGCCCCAGCAGAAGACAGGTTCAGAATCTGAAACTAAAGACAGGGAAGTTAGTTCTCTTGTCATACAGCTTGAGAGAAGAAATGAAGAAATAGTGAGCCAAGAGAAAAAAGGTTAAATTGCTGGGAACAGCACAAGACAGGAGAGTCCCTTGCAAATGTACTAGAATAGGTCCAACCAGACAAGATTCACATGTGGGCACATACATGCACGTGCACACGCACACACACACACAAGCCTGCTGCCCAGAGGCTGGGCGTGCCCCTCGTGGGGGCCAAGGTGCACCAGGGGGGGTCACTGTCCCCACCTGGGCCTGTTAGCTCTGCTCCTGGCATCACTGCTCATGGTGAAGGTGCCCAGTTGGAGTTGCTGTGGTCGGGTCTTGACAGGAATATGCCCTGGTGCCCAGTTCACTGACCTCTGGGGGTGGGGGCCGTGGAGTTGTCCAAAGAGGGTGGCTCCAAGGGGCCTTGTGCACCCGCCCCACCTGCCAGGCCCCTAGCTGCCCACCCTGCAGGGAGAGGGCTGCATAGCTCTGTGGCTGTGGAAACCCCACCCCTACCCCCTGGTGAGCTGGGCTGGAGGGTCCGTCCTTTTGGAGAGACTGAAGCCAGTGAATACGGATGTGGCCTCTGGTTGTCTGTGAGTCTGAATGTCCAGTGGAGCAGAGAAGCCCCGTGGACACTGAGGGCGCCGAGCCGGGGAGGGCTTTCTTCTGTGAATGTGACAGATGTTCTGGTGAGGATGTAGCTCAGCATTTCTGACACGGAATCAGGAAGGGGCCCCGCTGACATGGAGATGGAAGACGTGGGCCTGTGCTGCTGATACCCACTTTGTGAAAATTCATACTCTCTTAATTTTTTCTGGGATTCCCTGGTAGCTCAGTTGGTAAAGAATCTGCCTGCAATGCAGGAGACCCTGGTTCAATTCCTGGGTTGGGAAGGAAGATCCCCTAGAGGAAGGCATGGTGACCCACTCCAGTATTCCGGCCTGGAGAATCCCATGGACAGAAGAGCCTGGCAGACTGCAAAGAGTTGAACATGACTGAGCGACTTTCACTAACTTTTTTCACAGATTCAGAGTCGAAGGAAGAAGATACTGGACGTGTATGCCAGTGTGTGTGGTGTTGTGGAAGGTAAGGGGAGGTGTGGGGCCCTGACTCCCCAGGGACCCTCCAGCACTCTGGGTGTCCCAGGAGAGGCTGAGAAGAACCGCCTCCCAAGTTGCTCATCAGCTTGGGTGGTGGGGACGGGGGGCAGGCCAACAG
The DNA here is from genome assembly GCF_029407905.1 of Bubalus kerabau. Lineage (NCBI taxonomy): Eukaryota > Metazoa > Chordata > Mammalia > Artiodactyla > Bovidae > Bubalus > Bubalus kerabau. The sequence continues at coordinate 47,418,113 of NC_073634.1, forward strand.
AGGTGTGGAGGGACGTGTGTTTCAGTTTCTTTTCTCTCTGCTGTTCAGGTGGTTGATGTCTGTTCTGCCATCCAGCTCACTAACTCGTCCTTCTTCATTCTGCCATGGAGCTCATCCACTGAGCTTTAATCTCGATTGTTACCTTTTGCAGTTCCAACATTTCCATTTGGTTCTCCTTTACATTTTCTATCTTTTGTTAAGGTATTCTATTCTTTTTTCATCTGTTTCAAGTATGTTTGTAATTACATGTTGAAGCACTTTGATCACAACTTCTTTACAATCCTCGCCAGATAACCTAACATCTCTGTTATCCTTGTCAGCATTTACTGATGGCCTTTTTTCATGCATTTGAGGTCTTCCTGGTTCTTGGCGTGATGAGTGACTGTTGAAACTGGAAAGTTTCACATGACACTCTGAGACTCGGGGTCTCACCTGAACCCTCTGTGCGGCTGCTTTCCTCTGACATACCTGAGCCGAGGAGGGGTGCCCCTGTCACCCCCAGGTGGCTGTGGATCTTTGAGCCCAACCTGTGCAGGGGTGTGGGTAGACATCCACTGCTCTGAGTGGTCTCTACCAACACCGTGGTGGCAGGGAGGCCTGTGATGAGCTGCTGGATGAGGAGGAAGCCAGGGTCCCTGCCTGGCCTCCGGGGGTGGACGCCTAGGCTCCTGTCCCATTTTGCTTGCATTGGAGGGAGCGGCACCAGGGTTGTCCTATGGCGTTTCACTGTATGAAGGCAGATACTGTCTGTTTTCTTCTTGCGAAGAGAGTGAAAGGTTGTTGTTGAATCACGCGAATACACTGGGATTCTTGGCCCCCAGAGGAGAAGAATTCAATCCGGGGCCAGAGACGAGGCTTGATAGCTCAGAGCTTTTGTGTAATAAAGTTTTATTAAAGTATAAAGGAGATAGAGAAAGCTTCTGACATAGGCATCAGAAGGGGGCAGAAAGAGTACCCGCTTGCTAGTGTTAACAATGAAGTTATATAATCCAAAGAATGTCTGGAGGTTATAAAGACCTTATCAGACCTACTCCCATAATTTACATTTTAAGGTAACACTGTCCTCAGGCAAGATACATCCTTGTAAAGACCAGGTCTACTCCCATAATTAACATTTTAAGATAACAGAAGGTTGAATCCAAAGACTGTCCTTAGGCAGGATACATTATTGTTATATAATCCTAAGGAATGTGGAGAAAGAAAAAAAGTTTGTCCTTTCTTCCTCCTTGAGAATTCCAGACCCCTCTCTCCTTGGGGACCCCTAGACACCCTATCAACCTGCCTAGGAACTGACTCTCTCAAGAGCATTCCACCTATGCTGGTTGGTGGGTTTTCAGCTGTACTTAGAAGGAGGAAGAGGGGAAAGCGTGGAGTGAACACTTCCTGGTTGAGTCTAACATATAGCAGGGTCCAAGGACTGCTAGGGCACTGATGTGGCTCAGGTGACCCATGCAGGACTGTCCTTGGAGCACCTTTTAAGAATGACCTTGGTCCCCTAAAGGGACCTGATACGGGGAGGGTCACCTGACTAGGTTGGCCGCGTCTGATGGAGCTGCTGGGGTCAGGGGAATGGACAGGCTTCGAGTGTGGCTGGCAGTGTCCCAGGAGTTGTTCGCCTGAAGCATGCATTCTTTGTGGATTTCTGCATTTGTGTTATATTTTACGATTTTAAAAAAGGTTCTAGAAATCCTGTTCAAGGGTGTCAAACTTCTGCTGATGTCTGACGTGGCCCTTTGTCCCTCAGGCCTCAGCCCCACGGAGCTGCCCTTCGACTGCTTGGAGAAGACCAGCCGGATGCTCAGTGCCACGTACAACTCGGAGAAGGCGGTGGTGAAGACGTGGCGCCACCTGGCCGAGAGCTTTGGGCTCAAGCGGGACGAGATCGGTGGCATGACAGATGGGCTGCAGCTGTTTGACCGCATCAGTACGGCCGGCTACAGCATCCCCGAGCTTCTCACCAAGCTGGTGCAGATTGAGCGGCTGGACGCCGTAGAGTCCCTGTGTGCGGACATCCTGGAGTGGGTGGGGGTCCCGCCACCCGCTGCCCAGCCACCCCCTGCATCCTGAGCAGGGCCGCAGTCCCCAAGGCCAGGCTGTCTCCTCTGCACACCAGGGGCACCTCGCTGGTCCGAGGAACAGGAGGACACAGGCCTGTCTCCCAGTCTAACCAGATAGAAGATCCGTGTGGACATGAGGTTACACTGGCCTCACCAGGCGCAGTGGGTCTGTGCGCATCTATCTGGCCTGCCCCACTTGCTCCTCCACGGATGCGGTCGGCACTGCCCGGTGTGCACCACGGTGCCTAGAGGACACAGTGAAGCCTATCTGTCCTGTGGGGAGTTCACCGCCCCAGGGGACATACTTTTCTGGAAGACCACAGACAGCCCAAGGGGGTGTGGGAACGGGGGCACAGCTTGGGGGAGCCGCTTCCCTAGGCGGGGGGCATGGGGGCGCCCCATGAGGAACGCAGCTCTGAGGTTGGGAAAAGGCTGCAGAGGCACCACGTCCTCCCGCTCCAGGCTCATTGAGGGTCTGCACCGCCTGCGGGACCCCGGGCTCACTGTCCCCACGGCCCTTCTGCCTGCAGGATGCCTGCCTCCCACGGATGTCCAATCAAGGGCAGTCTCCTGGCTTCACTCAGTGCTGCACAAGGCCAGCCTCAGGACCCGGGGTCCCTGAACTGCCTCTGCTTTCTTTCTCGAGCGGACTGGACCCTCTAGGGCAGTAGTGCTCAGGGACACAAGTTGTTTGCTTCAAACAGAAATGAGGGGTTGGCTTTGCTTGGAAAGGGAAACAGCCATGGAACCCTCAGGCTCCAGAGGGTCTTGGACAGGGATGTGCCTCGTGGGCCTTCTGAGCCCCTCAGGGAACGTGGGGTCTGTAGCCATGGGGACCTGGTCTGCTCGTGCCAACAGGGGCCGATTTCTTCCCCTCCCAGGGCTCAGTTTGCTTCTCTTCTGCAAATAGGTTATTCTGTGATTCTAAGTCAGAGAAAGTAAAGTTGGGCAGACCTGAAGGGGGTCTGGAGACCATGCCAGGCCTTCCACGGATGTGAGTGCACTGTGAGCTGTCGGGGAAACGGGAATGAAAACAGAACTGAGTTCTCACAGTAACTTTAAGTGTCCGGCAGACACTGAGAGAGGGGCTTAACAGCCTTGTTCTGGCAAATTCTCTGAGGACATCTGCTGTGGCCAGAACCAAGAACCAGGGGTGATCAGGCAGGTTGAGGGTGTTTAACTGTGAATTCTCTGCTCAGCCCCCAGGGACAGACCTGACCCCGTTGTTCCTAAACTGAAACCAGTCTCTGGCTTATACTTTTGTGAAATGACAAGTCCCATGACTGACAAATGCTTCTGGGGAGGAAACCAGGTATATGCGGAGGGCAGAACGCAACCTCCCGGCCCTGAACGCAGAACATTTGTCCATTTAACACCATTGTTGTCTGTGGTGTCGGCCTGCTGTGCCCCGCAGGGCACACTCACACACAGCCTGGTTACCCTCAGTCCCCGTGGCCCCTTGGCACAATCCCGGCTCTGTGCTGCTGCTGCTGCTGCTGAAGCCACCTTCTCTGAGGCTGTGGACGTCAGAGGAGGCGGATCGGGCGGCCACAGGGCCGGCGGTGCCAGGCCTGTCTTGGGGGCTCAGCCCGCCATGTGCAGGGAGTTTGTCCTGACAGTGACTCAGTCCTTCGTCATCTGCTCACCTGGGGACAAACCCAGGCAGGAATCACTCTGGAGGGCTTGAGCCTACATGATGGGTTCAGATCACTGAGTCTACAAGGACTCTAACCGAGCAAAGCTGGGCTCCCCCTGCTGTCCTGTATGGCCACAGCCACTGTTCCTGCTGAAATAAACATACTCAGAAAACACCCCTGCCAGAGCTGTGGGCCCTGGCCAGTGGAATCTTCATTGTCAATGTTTGTGTCTAGGTCTGTTTATATAACTTATTATGTTTTACAATTTCAATAAACTAATAACAAGAAGACCCCTGGCTTCCAGGGATTGGCTGGGGGAGGGGGCGGGGGCGGGGGTTGGGGGCGGTGTGGGTAGGCAGGTCTGTGGCTCTGCTCCTGGCTGTCCACCTGTGTGTGATGTGCTATGGGAGTCCCATCTGAGGCCACTGGGGGTCCCAGCTGGCTTTGTCCCCCCAACAAGGGCTGCCTCCTCATCAGTGGGAGCCAAGGGGTTGGAGCAGGAGCCCAGGCGAGCACTGCCGCTCCAGCGATCACTGTCCAGCCAGGCTACCCAGCGCTTCCCTAACTTGGGGAAGTGAAAGTCGCTCAGTCATGTCTGACTCTTTGCAACCCCATGGACTGTAGCCTGCCAGGCTTCTCTGTCCATGAATTCTCCAGGCAAGAATACTGGCGTATTCTCTAGTTCCCTTTTCTAGGGGTTCTTCACGACCCAGGGATTGAATTCTTTACTGTCTGAGCCATCAGGGAAGGCCTAACTCAGGGAAGACCAGCTCTAAAGAGACAGTGGGACAGGAGGAGGAGGCCTGAGAAGGGGACAGAGGAGGCGCCTGTGGACACCACAAGGGCAGGGGACCGCACGAGGACTGAAGGGGCTCAGGGAGTTTTGTGATGACACAGCGGAGGGCCCACGGCAGGGCGGCAGTGACAACAGGTAAAGACCAGAGGGACAAACAGAGCTTTTGAGAATTCCTACAAGACAGGACCTGTGCCTTGGTGCCACCAGCAAGAAGATAGCTCACCCTGGCAGGGTCCCTGGTGTCCTGAGATCGTAGGGCCTGAGCATGGCCAGCAGATGTCTGGGGCGGCCACCTGCCTGCCGTCCTTTCTGCTGCCTAGGGTCCTCCCACCTGGAATCTCCTCAAGAGTCCTGTGCAGGGTCACCATGCCTCTTGCCCCCATATTCAAACAGAACCTATTGTGTGATCACGACACACACACACACCCTGTGTCCTGAACCTGAACACGGCAACCCAGAAGCTGTCAGCACAGGCTCATCTAGATGAATAAACTGTGACTCAGAAGGGCTGTGTTCAGGGTCACAGCAATTTCTAGCCCACCTGCCGCTTCCACAGCCAAGTGGCTGTCGGGGCCATCCAGACATCTCAGCTTCACCAGCATCCTGGTGGGTTGTCCACACACACCAGCCTCACCAGCATCCTGGCGGGGAAGCAGTCAAGCTTAGAAGGACTAGAGGCACTTCCACACCCTCCAGGGCACCCCAGGGCAGTTAATTCAGACTCGATGGTGGCGGGGGAGGGAAAGGACTCTTTAAAGCCCACCCTGGTGACTGCAATGAGCAGCCCAGACAGACTGAAAGCTCACTGCTTTAGACGAGGGACTGGGAAATGGGACACAAAGGGTCACCCACCCTCAGCTCAGTTGTGGAGTCACTGAAGGTGAGACCATGGCGGGGGCACGCCTGTGTGTTCCAACACGCGCTCCCTGTGCATTTACATATGTGTAGAATTTTAAATGTGAACAAAAGTACTTTCAAACAGCAGCAGAACATTAAAAATAGAAACAGGAGTTCTGTTTTCTTTCTGTGTCACCTTGTGTTCCCCATGCCCCAACACCCCTTAGACGTGCACCCTCATGCACATTGAATACGGCTCTTCAGAGTTGAGTCTCACTCGTTTATCCTTTTCTTTGTCATTTCATCTCGCCTTTTAGACTTTCTGAAACCATTCTCCTTCCTCCTGAGGTACGTCCTTTAGAGGTTTAGGTGGAGCTTGGTGTTGGTGAGTGTTTGGTTTGTCTGAAATGTCCTGGGAAGGGTGATGATAAGGACGCCTGGGCAGATGGCTGTGGGGAGTCACCCACCTGTGCTGCCCTTTCAGCTGACCTGTCTTCTCTCTTGGCTGCATGTAAGCGTCTGCTGGTCTTTGGTGTCCTTCCGTTTCTTCCAGTTTGATGTTTCTAAGGAGTGATCTCTTTGCACCTGTCTTCCTGCTAGTTCATTTGGCTTCTTGAACGGAGAGTTGTGTTTTCCATCCTTCTCATTTTATCCCCAGCCACGCTTTTCTCAGATCTCTCTGCTGTGTTTTCTCCTGCTGGGGCACGTTTACACTTGTGTTAGATCCTTTCATGCTTCATCCTCCACGTAAGAGAGTCTTCTAGGTTTTCATCCTGCGTACTTACAATGACCAATTCTCCTTTCAATCTTATCTATTGTCTGATTTCAACAGTTACATTTTCATTTCTGTAAGCTACTTTTTTGAAAACTTTACAGTCCATTTTGTTAGTCTCTTGTCTCTTCATAGTACCTCTAGCCATCTTGTTTCTTTGAACCTAGCTAACATGGCTTATATTCCACTTTGGTATCTCAGCTGTTCTCTTCAACAGTCCAGTGTCGCTGAGGCAGGGTCCCACACGCCCTCTGAAGACTTGTTGTTTAGTCACTAAGTCATGTCCAACTCTTTGCGACCCCACAGAGGAGCCTGGCAGGCTCCTCTGTCCACGGGAGGCTAGAGGAGGCAAGAATACTGGAGTAGGTTGCCCTTCCTCCTCTAGGGGATCTTCCCTTGCTGGGGATCAAACTGCGTCCTCTCACTGGCGGTTGATTCTATGCCACTGAGCCACCTGGGAAGCACCCTGCAGACAGGGTCTCATCACCTGTATTGCCTTCAGAGGTCCCAACTCTGCAAAGATCATGGTTAACCCACCACCCTGATGGCCCCTCTTCTCTGCCCTCCAGTTCAGGGCCTTAGGCCCCAGGCCTTTGTGACCCACCTGTCAGTTCTGGCTCCAGGGGGTCTTGTACATGGCCACCAGCTGGGGGTGTATATGTGTCCCCGACATTCTTAGCTGCATGGCAACCTGCAGGATGGAGTCAGTCCCTCCACTGGAATCAAGCTCTCTACTTACCCCTTATTCCAGCAAGTGTGGCGAGGCTGGAGGAGCAGATGTGAGCCCCAACCAGATCCGGGTTGACCCCCAGCATTGCAAACTCACCCTCCCCTCTTGGAGGGCCACTGTGTGAGCAGCTGTGGCCGGGTGCTGGGCCATGTCTCTTTCAGCTGGGCTGTCTCTTTCAATAAGGACAAGACCCAGCACGAGGGTCTGATGAGGATCAAACAACAGAAAAGAACTTGGCTCCGTGCTGACAAACAGCAGAAGCTTCCTTCTCTAATCCTGCCTGTTTATTAGTCCAGATGAGTTAGGATGACTTCCCCATGTTCTAAAGGGAATTCAGATTGGGATTAGTCTTGGCTGAAGCATGTGAAGTACTTGGGGAGATGAGGCCCCGACACAGCGGAGCCCCACCGGGAACTCAGGGTCTGTTTCATCAGATTGTCCTCCATGTCCCCCCAGCCAAGCCTGGATGGTCGCTCATCAGGTTCTGAACCTTCCTTGGTATTTGATTCCTGTTCCATAAAAGTCTGCCATGTAAACTGTTAACTTATTACTAACACTGAAGTGAAACATTAATTTCTAGTTAGTGATTGAGGGATTATGTAGAAGCTCCTAATGTGAGTGATTATCTCGCAACCGGGCACCCTGCTGAGCTTCTAAAAGAAGCCCCCAGCCCCCAGGTGGGCCCATCACCTGCACCTCCCTCCCCAAAGTTATGCTTCCTGAAACACCAGCCGTGTGTCACAGGATGGGTGCTTGGGCTGTTACAGTGCCAACTTCAATAGGCACATACCCAGTGTCTCATAGTACTCACTGATTTCATAGCCCTTTAAACATAGTATAGCTTTATCAGGAATGTAAGTTGAATTATATTTTAGGCATTTATTGAGTGTATGGTTTTCTATCTTTGCTTGGCAAATACAATAAAATATGTTTTCTACCACAAAGCCAATCTGATATTTCTAGAATTTATGCTTCCCCAGCTGGTGATGGATTAAGGTTCCTGTAATGTTCCTGCGACCGGCGCATTTAGTGCAGGCGGCTGCGACTGGCGCATTTAGCAACAGCGAGAGGAGCTACCCCATGTCAGAGGTCACGGGCGGCGGCCGGGAGGACCAACCCCACCTCCAAAGAGCGGTGGCTGCGCCGGCACAGGAGGGCCTAGAGGAGCTACTCCACGTTCAAGGTCAGAAGGGGCGGGGGTGAGAAGATACCTCTCGTCCAAGGTAAGGAGCAGCGGCGGCACTTTGCTGGAGCAGCGGTGAAGAGCTACCCCATGCCCAAGGTAAGAGAAACCCAAGTAAGATGGTAGGTGTTGCAAGAGGGCATCAGAGGGCAGACACACTGAAACCATACTCACAGAAAACTAGTCAATCTGATCACACTAGGACCACAGCCTTGTCTAACTCAATGAAACAAAGCCATGCCTGTGGGGCCACCCAAGACGGGCGGGTCATGGTGGAGAGGTCTGACAGAATGTGGTCCAATGGAGAAGGGAATGGCAAACCACTTCAGGATTCTTGCCTTGAGAACCCCATGAACAGTATGAAAAGGCAAAATGATAGGATACTGAAAGAGGAACTCCCCAGGTCAGTAAGTGCCCAATATGCTACTGGAGATCAGTGGAGAAATAACTCCAGAAAGAATGAAGGGATGCAGCCAAAGCAAAAAGAATACCGAGCTGGGGATGTGACTGGTGATAGAAGCAAGGTCCAATGCTGTAAAGACCAATATTGCATAGGAACCTGGAGTGTCAGGTCCATGAATCAAGGCAAATTGGAAGTGGTCAAACAAGAGATGGCAAGAGTGAATGTCGACATTCTAGGAATCAGCGAACTGAAATGGACTAGAATGGGTGAATTTAACTCAGATGACCGTTATATCTACTACTGCAGGCAGGAATCCCTCAGAAGAAATGGAGTAGCCATCATGGTCAACAAAAGAGTCTGAAATTCAGGATTTGGAATGGCTCAACTGGAATTCTGCACTCAGTGCTTGGATGCAATCTCAAAAACGACAGAATGATCTCTGTTCATTTCCAAGGCAAACCATTCAATATCAGAGTAATCCAAGTCTATGCCCCAACCAGTAATGCTGAAGAAGCTGAAGTTGAACGGTTCTATAAAGACCTACAAGACCTTTTAGAACTAACACCCAAAAAAGATGTCCTTTTATTACAGGGGACTGGAATGCAAAAGTAGGAAGTCAAGAAACACCTGGAGTAACAGGCAAATTTGGCCTTGGAATATGGAATGAGGCAGAGCAAAGACTAATACAGTTTTGCCAAGAAAATGCACTGGTCATTGCAAACACCCTCTTGCAACAACACAAGAGAAGACTCTACACATGGACATCACCAGATGGTCAACACCAAAATCAGATTGATTATATTCTTTGCAGCCAAAGATGGAGAAGCTCTATACAGTCAGCAAAAACAAGACCAGGAGCTGACTGTGGCTCAGATCATGAACTCCTTATTGCCAAATTCAGACTGAAATTGAAGAAAGTAGGGAAAACCACTAGATAATTCAGGTATGACCTAAATCAAATCCCTTATGATTATACAGCGGAAGTGAGAAATAGATTTAAGGGTCTAGATCTGATAGATAGAGTGCCTGAAGAACTATGGAATGAGGTTCGTGACATTGTACAGGAGACAGGGATCAAGACCATCCCCATGGAAAAGAAATGCAAAAAAGCAAAATGGCTGTCTGGGAAAGCCTTACAAATAGCTGTGAAAAGAGAAGCAAAAAGCAAAGGAGAAAAGGAAAGATATAAACATCTGAATGCAGAGTTCCAAAGAATAGCAAGAAGAGATAAGAAAGCCTTCCTCAGCCATCAATGCAAAGAAATAGAGGAAAAGAACAGAATAGGAAAGACTAGAGATCTCTTCATGAAAATTAGAGATACCAAGGGAACATTTCATGCAAAGATGGGCTCGATAAAGGACAGATATGGTATGGACCTAACAGAAGCAGAAGATATTAAGAAGAGATGGCAAGAATACACAGAAGAACTGTACAAAAAAGATCTTCACAACCCAGATAATCACGATGGTGTGATCACTCACCTAGAGCCAGATATCCTGGAATGTGAAGTCAAGTAGGCCTTAGAAAGCATCACTATGAACAAAGCTAGTGGAGGTGATGGAATTCCAGTTGAGCCATTCCAAATCCTGAAAGATGATGCTGTGAAAGTGCTGCACTCAATATGCCAGCACATTTGGAAAACTCAGCAGTGGCCACAGGACTGGAAAAGGTCAGTTTTCATTCCAATCCCAAAGAAAGGCAATGCCAAAGAATGCTCAAACTACTGCATAATTGCACTCATCTCACACGCTAGTAAAGTAATGCTCAAAATTATCCAAGCCAGGCTTCAGCAATATGTGAACCGTGAACTTCCTGATGTTCAAGGTGGTTTTAGAAAAGGCAGAGGAACCAGAGACCAAATTGCCAACATCCGCTGGATCATCAAAAAACAAGAGAGTTCCAGAAAAACATCTATTTCTGCTTTGTTGACTATGCCAAAGCCTTTGACTGTGTGGATCACAATAAACTGTGGAAAATTCTGAAAGAGATGGGAATACCAGACCACCCGATCTGCCTCTTGAGAAATCTGTATGCAGGTCAGGAAGCAACAGTTAGAACTGAACATGGAACAACAGACTGGTTCCAAATAGGAAAAGGAGTACGTCAAGGTTGTATATTGTCACCCTGCTTATTTAACTTCTATGCAGAGTACATCATGAGAAATGCTGGGCTGGAAGAAGCACAAGCTGGAATCAAGATTGCCGGGAGAAATATCAATAACCTCAGATATGCAGATGACACCACCGTTATGGCAGAAAGTGAAGAGGAACTAAAAAGCCTCTCGATGAAGGTGAAAGAGGTGAAAAAGTTGGCTTAAAACTCAACATTCAGAAAACGAAGATCATGCCATCTGGTCCCATCACTTCATGGGAAATAGATGGGGAAACTGTGTCAGACTTTATTTTTCTGGGCTCCAAAATCACTGCAGATGGTGACTGCAGCCATGAAATTAAAAGACACTTGCTCCTTGGAAGGAAAGTAATGACCAACCTAGATAGCATATTCAAAAGCAGAGACATTACTTTGCCAACAAAGGTCCGTCTACTCAAGGCTATGGTTTTTCCAGTGGTCGTGTATGGATGTGAGAGTTCAACTGTGAAGAAGGCTGAGCACCAAAGAATTGATGCTTTTGAACTGTGGTGTTGGAGAAGACTCTTGAGAGTCCCTTGGACTGCAAGGAGATCCAACCAGTCCATTCTGAAGGAGATCAGCCCTGGGATTTCTTTGGAAGGCATGATGCTAAAGCTGAAACTCCAGTATTTTGGCCACCTCATGCGAAGAGTTGACTCATTGGAAAAGACTCTGATATTGGGAGGGATTCGGGGCAGGAGGAGAAGGGGACGACAGAGGATGAGATGGCTGGATGGCATCACGGACTCGATGGACGTGAGTCTGAGTGAACTCTGGGAGTTGGTGATGGACAGGGAGGCCTGGCATGCTGCAATTCATGGGGTCACAAGGAGTCGGACAGGACTGAGTGACTGAACTGAACTGAATGTTCCTGTAATGTTGGTGTTGGTTTCTTCCTATTTCTTTGAAGTTTCTGAAACATACTTTTTTGGACAATTTTTGGTGTTGGGCTCATGCTGTGTGAAATGAATTAAAATTTTTTTTCTACCTTCTGGGCCAGTTTAGTTTTAAATACTTCTCTTTGAAATGTTTAAACAAATCACCTGCAAAGCACCTGAAATTAATGTCATTAAAAAAATAATTTTCACACTTACAAAAGACTTAAATGATTTTCTATTGAAGATTTTTGAAACAATTCTGAGTTTGTATCTTTCTAGAAAATAGTCCATTTCATCCAATTTTCAAATTGATCAGAACAGAGCAATAGAGAATTTATAATTTTAAAAACTTTTTTTATCCTAAATATTTTTGTTCTTTTCATGTTCCTGGCTCTCTATGTTTTGCCATGTCTATAAATGCATTTTAGTTTTCAGTTAAAAGCCGTCTCTTCTGCTTTTAACACTCTGACATTTTCTAAAAGCATTCTTGTAGCCTTCTTCATTCTTGTCAAGGTGAAAGTTGCTCAGTCGTGTCTGACTGCAACCCCGTGGACTATGCAGTCCATGGAATTCTCCAGACCAGAATTCTGGAGAGGGTAGCTTTTCCCTCCTCCTGGATATCTTCCCAACCCAGGAATCGAACCCAGGTCTCCTGCATTGCAGGGCGATTCTTTACCAGCTGAGCTATAAGGGAAGCTCAAGAATACTGGAGTGGGTAGCCTAACCCTTCTCAAGTGGATCTTCCCAACCCAGGAATCGAACCAGGGTATCCTGCATTGCAGGTGGATTCTTTACCAACTGAGCTATCAGGGAAGCCCTCTTTTGTCAAAGTAACCACTGAAATTGAATGTTCAACTCCATCTCTGATGAATACTCAGTGAAGGGTCCCTCACTTCCCTCGCCCTCCCCACCTTGACCCCAGGCCCCACAGCTGCTGCTCCTGATGCTGGCTAGTCACGTCTCATGCACACACTCTCAACCACTGCTCTCCCTGTTGTCTACCCTTCCAAGAAATTTAACATTTCACTCCATTTTATACACCAACTACAATGATTTAAACCTACCTATGTTTAAGTGGTTTCAGTGTTCACTGCAGTCTTTTGGTACGATGCTGACTCAGTAAACTCAGTTCTAAATTGCTTAGAATAATCTGTGCAGTTTCTCTTCTCAGAACAGTGGGTAAGTGGTGTAACTTCTGAACACCTACAAATCTGAAAACGTTTTTCCACTGTCTTCACTGACAACAGGCATGTCCGCCAGGCGTAAGTCCTCAGAGATCCCGCCCCCCAGAGCCAGAGGCTTGGCTCCCTATCAACCTCCGGCAAGTCTCCTCTCCTGCAGGCAGGGGTTTCTGTCTGCCTTCCCCCCCTCCATCAACACTGTGTATGCACATAGTCCCCTGCTCATGGTCCCCACGGTGGGGACAGGTGCCTTCCATCTCCACTCGGCCACGGCCCAGAACTTGGCCCCTTCAGAAGCACCAGCCCCACTCTGTCTGCCTGCCCCCAGCACCGACTCTACCTCCTGTAGCGACTCCACCTCCTGTAGCATTGACGAAGGATGCTCATTTTTGCTTCTGCATTTTCAAGTTCCTATAAAGCCTCCACATCACCTCAGCCTGCTCTCTGTATGGATTTCTGCTTCACAAACAGCACAGCTTATATTCTCTTGAAAAGGCCCAGGTCTCCAGATCTCAGGATGAGATTTATGCTGAGGAGTGTAATATCTGATTTCCTCTGTGCGTCCACCCTCTGTCCCGTGGCCCGAGCACCAGCTCACCTGGACCCCGGCCACAACCCTCCCCTCTGACGGCAGCGAGGTCCCTGGTGCTGGGCCCATGGTAGCTCAGATGTATGTGCTTCTGCTTATGGAAGGCGAGGCTCTTCACGTGTTAAGAAAATGGAACAAGATGATCTAACTGTGTTCCCACACAAACACCAATTTTATTCCAAATAATCACATAATTTTAAGAATTTTCCCAAAACATTTTTACAAAGAGTAGCCCCAGTGTCATTTGCCTTGAAAATTCCATTGTGTACATGAGTACCACCTGAGCCAAATGGAAAAAGTCCAAATTTGCTGCAGCTTCCATGGGTTTCATTTTAAAAGTTTTAAAAAACTTAAAAAAAATTTTTTTTTAACATTTTTTTTTCTATTTTTCATGATAAATGATGCTACTCATATGTAACTTTACTCGGTAGACTTTTAGTTACTTTGCTGATTTTTACAATCTGACAAGCAGCAGCACGCATGCAGTATCTGTAAACAGTAACGACCAGTCTAAGGGTTTGTGCTGGTGGCCAGGGAGTTGCACTTCGTTAGACCCAAATTGAACAGAGTGGAGTTGAGGTTGATGCAGAGAAAGGCGTGCTCTGGGTGCGTCGTCCTCTGTATCTCCTGAAGCATCAGGTGGATTGTGAAGAGTTCAAAGAGCTTCTTATTACTCCTGCAAGAGAAGGAGCACCTTAATGTCATCTCACAACCAAGAACAGTGAGAAAGCCTTACGTGTGAATAGCATCCTGTTTCATATATAGCAGAGGAAATCAAATAGGTAACTAGAGGATTCACATGCTGAGAAAGACAAGACACGACCTGTGAAACAGGCCTAGCGTGGAGAAGTATCAAGGAGAAAAGAGGACAATTCATCACCCTGGAGCCTGCACATAGTCACTACCAGAGCAGGCTTGCCCTCAGCCAGCCAGAGTCGAGTACCTGACCACCATGTCTCAGGAATGTCAGCTTCTTCATGGAGCAGACCATTAGCTGGCCTCTTGACTTAGCTCCTGGCTACTGTCCTCTGCAGAGCAACCAGTCAGCAACTTCATTTTCAATAAGTTAAACTCGTATCTGGTAACGTATTTCTTACTTCCTTGTCCAGATCTATTTCCCTCTATGGTAACCTTTATAACCATCCATCTCACATCCAGGGTCTCCATCTCTGCGGATTTACAGGTTTACTCTAAGGCTGGCTTGGGCATTAATGATTCCCAGCCCCTCATTCAAGCTTTGTTCCAATTCTTTATCTACGCCTGAAATGAACACAAACTACAAAGCTCTGGCCCAGGACACAGCCATACGGGAACTACACCTCCACCAATTCCAGGAGCAGGCAACTCCGAGGAATGAAACACCCCTGCAGCCTCAGGGCACCACAGAGGGTGAAGGACCACAGGCCTCCTGGAGAATTCACTGATTACAAATCAAGACAGTCACAGCCAGTCAGCCTGAGAGAAAAGGAAGACAATGAACTGACAAGCCTGAATGACACCAGAGTTAAACTAGTAATTTGTTGAACTAAGGATGAAGTCACAACGTGACAACAAATAATCTACTACAGTGTGGCATCGTGTGTGACACCAGGCAGGACAGGCTGACCTGCAGTCACACAGCCACAAGTAACCTCAGGCTGCATTGTGTTTACTGAACCAAACCAAGAGGTCACGGCATAAAAACACAACGCACAGAAGATGTTCAGATTTCCCTCAAAAGAAACACTAGAGTATACGAGATTCAGGGAAAATACAGTTTGAAGTCTATGTCCTTTTTTTAAAAAAATAATTTAAATACCAATGCTTGCATCAGGCAAAGAAGAAATACAAAAAGAAAGCCCTCACTTATGGCAATGAAATGAAACCAGTGCAGCAGTGCGTCCATGACTGTTTGTGGCCAGCACCGGTCACAGTCTTTTCTGCCTGCTTCCTTCTCACCCCTGACCCAGTGCATCCACAGTAAGCACCAGCAGGACACACCTTCATCTGCCCCCGTCTTCACCTGTGATCACAGCGTGCCAGCCTGCAGGAAGCTGGCCCAGGGTTCACTCTGTCACCAAGTGTGTGGCCTGGGACCAGCATTTAACACACCACATGTTTGCTGGAAACTCTGATTCAATAATCACAGTGGAGCCACTGCAGGAAGCAGAAATCTAAATGATCACAGTGAGTTGGTTTCTGATGAGAAAGGTGAGAAATCAGAAATCCTTACTTGATCTTGGAAAGTTTCTGCAGGATGATACTGAGCTTCTCTAGGACATGGAGGTCGAGCTTCGGGGCCCGGAGCAGCACGGAACAGGTCCGGAAGAAGAGCGAGCAGCTGCAGGCCTCCAGGAAGGGCTGCAGGGCACCTGCGAGACAGGAGGCTCAGGGCAGGGGGCGGGGGGCCGGGCCCTGCAGGGCGCAGTCACCCACTGCTGGGTAGGGTTTCTGTTCTTTCCACTCTTACACTGTGGGGAAAATACCATCATTGGAAGAATTAAAATATCTACTGGCTCTTGTTGAACAAGCAAACTGAAGGTAATGACGTCAGAGTTCCATTCTTCAGACGTCAGATTCTTCCACTGAGCAGAATCGAGAATACAGTTCATAAGAGGAGGCTGTTTAAATAGTGCTTTAGCAGTGTTTAATAATAAGAAGAAATTCTGTTGGGGTGGTAATTTTTTTAAAGCATCTGAAATTTAAGAATTTCATTTACATGTTAATGACAGCTTGGATAACCACTGAATAAGGAAAAACTTTAAGCAAAAGTGGGAAAGATTCATAAAAGAAAAGATTGAAGATTTTAATAAAATTTTATTGAAAAGACTTATGCTTTCTATAGTTTTCCCTGCTTGATTTTTTTTGAGCAATAAGTGTTCATTTATATTTAATTTTCAAACTGTGGTTAAATATGCATAAGGTAACATGTACCACTGGAACCACTTGGAAAAGTGCAGTGTTTGCTAGTGTTAAGTGCACACGTGCTGTTGTGTAAACACCACCCCACGCACCCCAGAGCTGCTCATCTTCCCCAGCTGACTGTCCCGTGAGTCACTAACCCCCAGTTTCTGTGCCCCATTCCCACCTCCTGTCTCTACATATGACAACACGGGGGCCCTCACATGTGTGAAGTCACAGAGGACCTGCCCTTCTGTGTCTGTCTGATTACACTCAGCATAACATCCTTGAAGCCCATCCGTGGTGCAGGTGTCAGTTTCCACCTTTTTAAAGGCTGAATAATGTTCCACAGTACACAGACCACACTTTCTCTTGCTGCTTTCAAGATTCTCTGTTTTTGACAGTCTGACATTTTGTTATCATGTGTCTCCAAGGTGGGGTCTCTCTGGGTTTATTCTGAACTTCACTGAGCTGTGGAATTTGGTGAAATTCTTAGATTTGTAAAAGCACGTCTTTCCTCAAATGTGGTAAGTTTTCAGCCATATTTCTTTAAATCATTTTCATGAATCCTCTCAGCCTAATCTCTGGACAAGCACCTGCAGCTTCACGGAGCACTGTGAATCTAGCCCTGCCCTGGATTAGATATTGTCTTCAGGGAGTGCTGTGGCTAGGCTGATCTTCTGTCCAGACACTAAGACTTTCTCCACATCAACAGTAAGGCTGTGTTGCTCTCTTGTCATTCGTGTGTTCACTAAGCAGCACTTTAAATTTCCTTCAAGAACTTTTCCTTTGCATTCATAGCTTGGCTAACAGCTTAGTCAAAGAACCCCAGCTGTAGGCCTGTCTTTGCTTTTGACCCACCTTTCTCACTGACTTCAATCACGTCTAGCTTTCCATTTTAAGTGAGAGAGGAGTACTCTTCCTCTCACATGAACTCTCTGAGGCCACTGGAAGGGTATGCTGCTGCTGCTGCTGCTGCTACTAAGTCGTGTCAGTCGTGTCCGACTCTGTGCGACCCCATAGACGGCAGCTCACCAGGTTCCCCTGTCCCTGGGATTCTCCAGGCAAGAACACTGGAGTGGGTTGCCATTTCCTTCTCCAATGCATGAAAGTGAAAAGGGAAAGTGAAGTTACTCAGTCGTGTGACTCTTAGCGACCCCATGGACCGCAGCATACCAGGCTCCTCAGTCCATGGAATTTTCCAGGCAAGAGTATGTTAATTAGCCTAATTTCAATATTGTGTGTCAGGGAGCAGGGAGGCCTGAGGAAAGATATGGGGGAACTGCAGTCAGTGATGCAGGCAGAACACACACATTATTAAGTCACGGCCTGCCCCCCCACACCCCTCCTGCCCCAAACCATGACAACATCAAGACCACTGGTCACAGATCACCGTAACAAACACAGGAATAATGAAAAGGTTTGAAACACCATGAGAATGACAAAAATGTGACAGAGAGATGTGAAGGGAGCAAATGCTGCTGGAAAAATGGTGCCGGAAAATCTATTCAAGGCAAGGTTTCCACACACCTTCAGTATGTTTAAAAAAAGAAGTACTTGCAAAAGCACAATTCACAACAGGCTTGTGAACGTACATATTTTTGGACAGAAGGACTTTTGGGTCTTTGGCTAGTTTCCCAACTTCTATTACTTTTATAATAAAAATAAACTTTATTTGAAAAACAAGGTCTGAGAAACATACTCAAATACATTGTTCCATTCAGGTGTTAAACAGTAACACAAGATGGTTTCTAGAGCACAAAAGAGAATAAACTCATAATACAAATACAAACTTAAATTATTTTATTGAAACTATGTCTGACAAGAAAAGGAAAATTCTTCAAGAAAGTGAAACTCATGCTCTTACACAGCTAAGCCCAGGTAGGTGAGTGACAGCTTTCACCACTGACAGGAAGAAAAAAAGAAACTACAGAGTAATTTTCTAAAAGCACACTGCTCAGTTATTGTCTGATTTATATTCATGTGCAAAACGTATAATCAGAAGCCCTCAATCTAAAAATAACACTGTGCTCACCACACACACTCAGGTAGAGCAACGCACAGACCCCCCTTCAAACTCATGAAATGTAGCCCAGCAGCTTTCAGAGAACTCCGCCCACACAGTTCCTGGTACTTCTCACGCTTGGGGGAGGTAGGGTGGGGATGGCAAAGACGACCTGCAGCAGATGGACAGGGGGCCCTGGACAGACTCACAGAGCTCCTACCGCTTCGCCACGTCTGTGCCAAAGGCCGGTCTTCTTCAAGTTCCAACACAGCACCGGGAACCCACCACCTTCCCCCAAATACGTGACAACAGTCATGAAACAAGGTGGCCACCAGATTGGGCGGCTCAGGTGCCCCAGTCACAGCCCACTGGACAAACCAGAACTCCACCTGAATCTGAGACACAAGACTCCAGAATGGCGAACCTAACAGCCAGCTAAGGCGAGCGCTAGTGTAGACAAAGTTTCTCTACTTCTGAGTCTGGTCAACAAAAACCTCTGCCCGAGGCCCCACCAAGCCCCACTGGGAATGCTGTTTGCGCAAATAAACTTTTCAAGTTACAGTGTGTCTCAGTTTACCATCTTACAATGCTGCTAAAAACACTAGAAGACGAAGTGCAACAAACATACAGAATACATGCCCCGTGTTTTAAATTACTCTGGGATTTAACAGACGTGAAACAACTGTGGAGTCACCTCCCAGTCTCAGGCCGTTTCTACACTGACCCCAGGTGGACACCACCAGGCATAGCTTAGCCACTGGCAGCTCCTCCCGTTCAGCAAAGTGGCAGACCCGAGGCCCAAACCATGGCACTGCATACACGGGCCACCAAGGCCCAAGAGCTGCAGACCAGTGCTATCAGGATTTCTTTTCCAACAATTCTTCCTAAACAGTTAAATGGTAAAAGAGGGCTTCCCCAGTGGCTCAGAAGTTAAAGAATCTACCTGCAATGCAGGAGATGTGGGTTCAATCTCTGGGTTGAGAAGATCCCCTGGAGAAGGGAATGGCAACCCACTCCAGTATTCTTGCCTGGAGAATCCCATGGACGGAGGAGTCTGGCAGGATACAATCCATAGGGTCACAAAGAGTCAGACACGACTGAGCAACTAAATAATATGGTGAAATGAGTTTCCCACCTCAAACCTAAAAAGAACAAAACAAAACCAACAGTGGAGAAGTATTTGCTGTGTTTTGATCTATGATTCATTTATCCCTTCAACAAACTTTGTTGGCTAGTACCAGGCATTGGGTTTATGCTAAAAATGGAAAATGCATCCAACAAATACACACACCTCACTCAGGGACCCTCAAAGTTACATCACTTCCGGTCTCCTGGGTCCCATCTCTCTGTAGCACAGCTCCCAGAGAGCAGCCTCAGGAGCAGCTGTTTACCCCACGGGACGGGAAGAAGAGCAAGAGAGGGTGAGGGCAGCTGGGACAGAGGCGCTGGGCCCTGCATGAGGAACCGGACATGGTCTCCCGCATGGGTGCTGTGGGTGCCCCAATACTTCTGAGGTTGTATCACGTTGTCCTCTGGCTACACGATGGCTTCATCTGTCAGACACTCAGATGGCTCTGTCTCTGATGAACAAACATTTACACCTGATAGGAGTTTTCTTTTCCTTATTGAAAAAAGTTCTGTGAAACTTGTTGGGAATTCACCTACTTCAAAAAGTAACCTTGAGTCTCTGTGTCTCAGTTACTAATTTTGCAATGCTGCTGGAGACCTGACATCAGTTAAAGCTGCCACGTCACCATCACCCCGCAGGCAGGAGTTAGACTCCAGAGGGCAGTCTGATCGTTTAACTCTGACAGTCAAGAGATGAACACGAATAAACACGGTCAGCAGAGGCTGTCCCCCTGGGGCAGGAGGAAGCAGCCCTGGGTGGGGAGTGTGTGGCAGAGCCCCTCCCCAACCCACAGCCCTGGGTTCAAGTTCGAGCTCCACCTCGGTCCAGCCGTGGGTCCAGGACAAGCCAGCTGACCCTCCAGGCCCCGGCTCTCCCCAGGGCCTCCTCGAAGGACCGCTGTGGGGAAACAGGCACCCAGACCACATCCAGGGAGGTTGGAGGGACAACTGGCTACCAGGGACCTGCCCTTGCTTGCTGGTTCCCACAGAGCGTGAGCTTCCTGGCTGTGGTTCCACGTTCTCAAGGCATAATGAGAAGTGCCGTGCACGGAAGATGAGAAACTGAGAGTGGGAAGAATCACTGAAGCAAAATGGCAGCTTCCCACAAGTTGAGGGGTTTCCCTAGGGTCTGAAGAACAAGGCAGGCGAAGACCATCAGAGTCCTGGCTGGGCTGGGGAGGAGCCCCCACCAGCGAGTAAGAGCTTGTCTCACTCATCAGGGCCATCGCTGAGAGAAAAACCCCACTGACCACATTGCTTCACGCACTCAAGCATCAGAGACACAGGGAGGCTGCGGGGGTCTCCGGGAGGAGAGGAGGCTGGGTCCCCATGTGCCCTGCAGGTGGGGACGTTCCCTCCCAGCGACCAGGAGGACATGGCTGCTCTGCCGCACAACAGACATGAGGAACAGAGAAGGGGCTGGAAAGTGAGCGAGTCTTCACACTGAGGCCCCTGGGAAAGCTGGTGGGCATGTGGACAAAGGGTGAGGCTCTAGACCTCGGAACGGCACTGCTGACCCCGTGACCCAGCTGTGCTGTACACAACACAACTGCACGCTGAGAACAGACTCAAACCGCCGCCCTCACTGGGCTCGACGCTCTCTGGACTCCCCCTCTCCCTCCTGTTATTGGACATGACACTCACTGGATTCCACGGTCATCTGCAGCAGGCTGTCCATCACGCTGGGCAGCAGCCCCCGGCTGGAGAGCTTCAGGTGGCTCAGCACCACCGGCACTGCCTGCAGCTGCAGGAACAGGCTCTTCCCCTCGTCTGCCTGCAGGTCCAGACACAGCGAGTCAAACGCCTGCGCCAGGAAGTCAGCTGGAAGACAGGGCACCAGACAATGACCACATCGTTAGTCCAGCAGGTCACAGGCATGGCAGGAAGGGGACCCCGATGCGGCCGCAAACACGAGAGAAAAGGAGAAACTGGAGGACCAGAAAAGATGGGCTGAATTCAGATACTGCCCCTCACTCAGCTGTCAGGACTGAAATGGGAGGAGACGGTACAACAGGATAAACTTCACTCAGAAATTCCCTGTTTAACACTGAATTTACAGTGAACACCACTTCTTTATATCAAGGAAAACAGTCAATATTCAGCAGTCTGATCATGACTACTGCCTGCCAACACCTGTGAGCAGCATCACCATCGCCACCTCGACAGCTGCTTCTGAGACGAGGTTTCTTGCTACTGCTGCTCCCATTGACCTGTTTCAAAATAACTTTATAAAAATGAGGGTTTCTGCCTCCAGATCAAGACCAAATGGGAGCCACTCCCAGAGCTCAGGAGACCGACCTTCTTGGGTTGCCTGTGACCTCTCTGCCAGGAGGAATGGCCGGGGGGCCAGACCATTCTGATCGCAGGATGGACCTGAGGTCAGATAATGTGCAAGTAGTGCACGAAGAGTTAACACAAAGTGTCAAACCCACATCAGGATCATGTCTATGCAGACGCTCGTGAAGAACAGAAGTCCTTGATTTCTGCCCTGACACTCCAGCGATAACCCTTCCCTGACCTGGGCCCTCACCGTTACTTACGAACTCTGTACTTACGTCCTGTTATTTCAAAGTGGATGAGGTTTTACTGACACTGTGTTAGAGCAAGGTCCACATTTCACAGAATGTGCTTTGCTTACATGAACAAATCTCTTTCTTCATTCATTATTGTTCCTTATTACTGATGATCAGAATAGTTAACACTCTAGTCATGAGCTCTGTGGGGTCTCGTTCATCAGGGCTCCACCCCCATGACCCGAGCACCCCCCGAAGGCCAGTCTCCTGACACCATCTCCCTAGGAGTAGGGTCCCCATGTGAACTGTGAGAGGGAAAAACATTCAGCCCACAGCACGTGGCAGCCAGCACCTCTCTCTGCCAGTGTCCACCTGACCTGCATGGACCATCCCCAAGTCACCAGTTTTCACTATTTGCTTCCATGTCCATCCTCACGTGTTTAAGGCCACTGCCGGGGACGGTGTGTCCAATACTGGACTGTGCAGAGTGGGGGAAGGGGCACCGAATCCTTCCTGCTTATCTCTTCTTCCCATTCGAGTTGCCAGCCATGAACATCACTGTGTCTCTGATGACGGGACCAAGTATGTTGATACATGGTGAACTCTGGTATGGGCTTCTCACACATATCTCAGACAGCCACTACCCCTTCTGATACAACTCTGGGGACCATAACCACGAGGAAGAAGAGAACAAAGACAGAGGCACTGTCTGGTAGGCAAGCTCTCTCTGTCGCTATCTACTGAGCTCTGCTGTTACAAGGAAAAGCAGTCAGAGGCCAGGGAGGCAGATTAATATACATGTGTTCAACTAAACTCTATTCACAGAAATAAGTGCTGGGCCTCACTGGCTCCCGGGCTCCGGCCCACCAAGCATTGTCCCAGTGGATCTGTAAAGGCGCAGTCTCCGTGCCGTGTGGGTTCTGTGAGGCGGGTAGTGGCAAAGGCTGCTGTGGACACAGGATCCAGGCGCATCAGTAAAGGCCTGGAGGGCAAGAAGCCAGCCCACCACTGACCTTCTCAACTTCAGCAACTATAGTCGGGCCCCCAGCATGAAACAGCACACTAGTCCACTCTGAAAAAGTAAAATGTGTAACTATGTAAGAACTGCTTCACTGTGGACAATCTGAAGGCTTACCTTGAGTGACTGTTTTGAGGACGATTAAAGTGGACACGAATCTCAGGGGCAAGCTGGTGCTCTTGAAGAAGGCAGCTGTCCTCGGTCGACTCTCCACTGAGTGCTCTAAGGCCACGTCCTGAACACCCTTCGTCACCACTCCTCTGAATATGTCTTCACCCAACCTCCTCAGTGTGGCTGTCATGGTCGAGTGCTGTTAAAAATATGAACTCTCTCAGTACACTTATCCATGGTCAGGAAATGGATATTTTAAATACTACAATCAAATATATGAACTAAAAATAAGCCAACTAAAAAAAATTCAATGGAGTTGAAAATGCACAGGATTGAAAAGCAGAATACAGGACACCCACTTTGCAGACACACACAGATGAAAAGGGCATGGACAAAGAACACACACCACGCTGACAGCGACCTAGAGGCCGGAGCAGTTCTCAGCCTCAAACAGGCTTCAGAGCAGGCAGTTACCAGGGAAGGAGGGGCAGCACGCAGTGACGGAGGGTGAGGGCTCCAGGAAGACATGACGACACCTCGGGTGTGTGATCGCCTGCAGACACAACACCCACTGCACTGTCTGTCAAGAATAACCGATAAGCTGCACTTCATGAAAATCAAAACCTCCTGTTCTGTGAAAGCACTGTCAAGAGAATAAGAGGACAAGCCAGAGACGGGGGAGAAAACATGTGTAAAAGACACACTTGAAAGACTGTTATCCAAGTACTGATAGAGTCCTAGAGACAGCAGTAAGAGAACACAGCCCGATTAAAAACGCACAGACGACCCAGACACTGCAGCCAAGACGACACACAGATGCCAAGCAGACACAAGCAGCAGCACCGCACACGTCATCAGGGTGAAACCCCTGTGGGTAACACCCCACACTACAGGGAGGGCCGAAGCCCCAAACCTGACAACACCAAATGCTCGTCAGCCCTGGGGCAGCAGGTACCCTCAGCACTGCTGGGGGACCAAAGAGTGCAGCCGCTTGAAAGACAGGCTTCAGCTTCTTAAACAACAAAGCATCCTGTTAGCCAATAACCACATTCCCTGATATTTCAGCTCCTAAAGGAGCTAAAAACTTACATCCACACAAAAACCCACCTGTGGATGTGACAGCAACTCTACTCAGAGTTGCCAAATCTTGGAAACAACCAACATGTCTGTCAGTAGGTGATAGATCAACAGTGGTCCATCCAGACAGTGGAATAGTATTCACAGCTGAAAAGAGTTATTAGGCCATGGAAAGGCATGGAGGAGCCTTAAAACATATGACTATGTGGAAGAAGCCCATGTTAAAAGGGCACACACTGTGTCACCCAGCTCCGCGACATTCTGGAAAAGGCACGACCACCTGGGTAGTAAATGGACCAGGTGCGGTGGGGAAGAACAGGCACAGCACAGAGGATTTTTAGGGCAAATTTTTTTTTGGTATCAAATGTTAATTTTTTGCATCAAATTTTATATCAAACTATACTGTGTGATAGTGTAACAACGGTTACAGGCTCCAATACATTTGTCAAAACCCACAGAACGCACACCACCAAGATGTTGGGGGATGATGGCACATCCAGGCAGGACGCTGACCGTGAAGAAGATTCCGTCTGGCAGGGATGCTGGTGGGTGGGGGGGGGTGGCAGCGGTGGCGGGGCAGGGTACCTGGGAAATCTCCCTGCTCAACGCTGCTCTAAACCGTGACGTCTACATATGAGAAGAGCCACGTGAGGCTCTGGAGGGAGACGGGACGGTCACCTGACCGCAGCCCTGGCGGCGACACTGCACCTGTTCTGCACGGCGTCACCTTCGGGAGATGGACAATGTGTCTATTATTTCTTATGACCACAGAGAATCTCTAATCACCTCAAAATAAAAAGCTTAACTTATGTACCCGCACTTTGACAACTGTTAAAACTAAATTATTAAAAACCCATCAGTACGTGTTTAGCAATGCGCAGGTGGGAACCAAACTTCGCAGCAGAAAGCCGTGCAGCTGGCAGCCCCGCCCCAGAGCACATGGAGTGACCGGGTCCACACTGGAGGCAGGGCAGCATGAACTGTCTCAGGAAGAATGAGGAGACTATTCCGGAAGGAAGACAAAGTCCCACTCAACGCTGAGTCTAGCCTTTGACGGCTGAAAGCAAGAATTCAGCCAACCTTTCTCAGAACCCATCATACAAACAGCAAAGTCACAGTGACTCTGAACAGACTTGATCATTTTATGTAACTTTCTTTTATGAGACAACCCACAACCAATACATCCAGATGATACTATGTGTGTGGGTGCACATGCTCCCCCACACACGTGCTCATGCACTCACTCGTTTACCATCATGGCAAAATATTTAGGGTTTCCTCAGGAAAGGTATTTCCCTAAACCTCAGCCATCCGGTACATAACCATCAGGCCCGCATGGAGCAGCTTAGCACCTGCATCCTAAGGGCCATGGGGCCAAGATGAAACTACCCCAGCAATGCTTTGTTTCTTCCCCAGTTTTAACTGAACGAAACCTGTATCAGGATGTATCAGTACTAACTGGGGAAATAAAATTTTACAAACCTACTATAATTCACAGCACACGGTACACACACACCTCACATTTGGATTAAACAACCCTACGTGAGCTGGTAACACACACCCTTCATTTACACGACGCTGGAGTAACTCTCCCTCTTTGATTACCTTATCCTAACAATCACAGTCCCATTTAGCTAGTGTGTGTTTATTGACATAAGCACAAAAAATAAATTTCTATTACCTTCAAGAATATAAGAAACCATAAATTAAATAACGGGGCGGGGGGAAGCAGTTAGTTTCAACAATAACCTAACACAGTGAAACTCCTTATTACACAATTCTGAAGCTCACAAACAATACCCTCTGCACTGAGAAAGAGGACAGAAAAGGAGAAAGAAGAGCAAGTGGTGAACGAAGCAAGGGAGGCAGGCAAAGTCCTGTGACGTGACGAGAACGCACAGGGAAGCCTGAGACAGAGCAAGACCGGGAGCCACGCAGTACTGAACACAGCTTTCCCTGCAGATCGACTCTGATTCACAGTTACCTGAGTCCCGGCATCGAGCTGCCTTAAAGACCAGTAGATAAACTTCACGAAAGGCTCGTGAAGCCTGGCATTCACAAAGGGCAACCACTGCAGCTGCTCTGTCATCAGAGGCAAAAGCTAAACATGAAACGATGGAAAATATAAACACAGTTTTCAGACATCTGAAATTATTACAGTTTTCAAAAAATTATTTTTCCAAAAGAAAAGAGTTCTCTAACAAAAAAAATCTCTATTTTAAAATTAAATGCAATACAATAAGGAAACACACGTTTGAGACTTTACATATATATTTCCTTGACCCACCAATACCACACCTAGAATTTTAAGATTAACTTATATAAACACACATCTGAATCTTTTGTTGTTGTTCAGGTGCTAAGTTGTGTCTGACTCTTTGTGATCCCATGGATTACAGCATAAACTTCTGGTACATGTATAACCATTAACTGATAATGACATCTTTATTGCCATGGCATAGTCTGAGGTAATAAAAGCAGGTTTCAAAAGTGTAATAAGATCCTCTTTATATAAAATATGTCTATTGAATTTACATTGAGAGAGATAAGAAAAGATGTTTTTTAAAAAGTATTAACAGTGAGATTTCAGTAACTGGAAAGATGCTCACTTTCCTCTTTATATGTCTTTCATGAACATTTTAATGTTAATTTGTAAAAATAATACACATTTTTAAAAAAGAACATTGACTCAACAGTATGTTATTTTGTTGAAAGTTTAAGACCACAGAGATACAGTCTAAGCCTTTGAGGAAATAATCCCACTTCTGCTATAACAGCCTAAGAAAATTACCTAAAATAAAACCTTCCAAAAGCTCACATACAAAAATAGTGTTACAATGATTCGAAAAAAATGCAAGTGACTTAACGGCCTAACAAAGGGAAATAGCTAGGTCAAGTGAATAGTTACTCAGTGGACTAGAGATGATGAACAGAAAATATTAATGATAAAAATTAAGTAAAAGTAATAAAAGCAAGGATGTAATCATATGTAATTGGACCACAGACATAAAGACACACCAGACCTCTGACAGCAGCTCTGGGACACCCTCTCCACGCACCAGCCACCTCTATTCCGTGACCCCAACCCTTGATACACCCTCTTTGACTTCTGAGACCCAGCTCCCCCCACCTCTCTGCTCACTTTCAGGGACCCCTACTGGCTGGTTTTCAGTCACCTGGTCACCTGCTCCTCAACTCAGGATCAGCCAATTAGGACTCATGCCTCCTGCATCCACACCCAGTTCAGGCATCTCTGCAGAGCTCCATCCCCGTGGCAACACCCACCAGACACAAGCAGCTAGTCTCCAGCTCAGCTGCCTAAAACTATCTAGCCAGAAGGCAGAGGTGCAAACCCAGATCTTGTGGTTTCCTACCTGGAGTGAATGCTGCCAACATGCATTCCAGTGCAAAATCAACAGCTGGGAGCCAACCTTGAGACCCCGCAAAAGTACAGGATCCATCATCAAGTTCCACCAAGTCCCAAGTACGCAAAGTTGCGTACTTTTGTACTGGCTTCCCCAATGGCTTACCGAGTAAAGAATCTGCCTGCAATGCAGGAGACACAGGAGACCAGGGATCGATTCCTGGGTTAGGAAGATCCTCTGGAGGAGGAAATGGCAACCCACTCCAGTACTCTTGCCTGGAAAGGGTCTGACACAACTGAATGATTAATGTTTCACTTCTAAGGTGTACATCCAGAACAAGTTAATAAATAATAATCCTTATTTGAGGATGACGACAAGAACCTGGTGCTCCCTCGGGCTATGGCTGGAGGTGTAGTTCCCTGGTCAGCTGGCTGTTAGCAGAAGGTCACCCCAGCCTGGTTATGACCCTCCTCCCTCCTCCTCTTGCCTTCACGGCTGGTAAGGGTGAGTGAGCCTCTGACTCTACAGTAGCCTCTTGTGTCTGGTCTGAAGTGCTCTGTGGTTACTGAACCCACCCGGATCACCCTGGTTAATCACCACTTTAACCAAAGCTCCAACACTTGGGCCACCTGATGCAAAGAGCCGATTCATTAGAAAAGACCATGATGCTGGGAAAGATGGAAGGCAGGAGAAGGGGACAACAGAAAATGAGATGGTTGGATGACATCACCAACTCAATGGACATGAGTTTAAGCAAGTGCTGGGAGATGGTGATGAACAGGGAAGCCTGGTGTGCTGCAGTCCATGGGGCTGCAAAGAGGTGGACACAACTGAGTGACTGAACAACAATCTCCACTTGGCAGTGAGTGGATAAGTAACTTTAATTCACTTTGGCAAAGTGATGTAACATCCACGGGCTCTAGGGGCTTAGGTTATGAATATCTCCAGGGCCACTATCCTGCCCAGCACAAAAGGCATTCAGAAGAAACTTTTTAAGTAAGGATGGAAACAATTTCCTAAAATGAAAGTGCATCCTATATGTAATAATTCTTTAAGTAAAACAAACAACCTCAGATATCCAATCTTCAGAGTTTTTAATGTATTTCTTGTAGAATGCAACAGTCAACCTCTAGTGACAATTTATATTGACTGTAAATATGAATATCAATATCCAAATTAATGTTTGTAATTTAAGAAAATGGTCATTTGTCTTTGATAAAGAGAAGCCTTTTGAAAAGTTTGTTCTTTCATGACAAAAGGCAAAATAAAATTATTTTAGTGAGATGTGAATCCTAAAAAGATGCATTATCAGGAATTGTTCATATCACTGATTACCTGCCTAACTCTAAAATATAATTATTTTGCCATTTTTTGGAGTAGGTTTTTAATTTCTGGTCTTCCTTTAAAAGGAAATTCCCATCATGTTATAAAAATACACGCAGGAATTCATGTGGATTAAATCTAAAATGAGTCTTTTTACAACAGACTGTTGGTATGATCAACTTTCTACCAAAAATACTTTCAATATTTTTTCTCCTGCAAAACACACCACAGCCTTCCTTTTTTCACTCTTCACGTCTCTACTGAGTTATGACAAATTATTTCAAATTAAAAACAAACCTTCACACACTTCTCCTGAATATCACTTCTCTGAGAAGCAAATGTGGGGAGTGGTTTTTCACCATCCATTCCAGATTCCTCATTTTTCAATTTGCTAAGGTGATGATCTGATATCCAGTCCATGAAGACAGTTACAAGTTCATAAACTTGTCCATTAAGTGATACCTATAAGCAAAAAATTAAAGCAAGCATTTATTTCAATTCACAGCTTGCTAAAACTTCAAAGGCAAGTTTTACATTTGTTAGGTGATTATGGAATAATTTATCTAAACTGCTTCCATAAAACATGCATTGGATTGCAAAGCTTCTCCAAATGGAAGAAATTCCAAATCAAATCTCTCCAGTTAAGATCAGACCCATGTTAAATGCTGGCTGACAGAAGGGGGAGACCCACCACAATAAGGACATTGAAAGAACTGTACCTTATTACCAAGAGAGAGAATTTTCATTAATATTCTTTATCCAAGTTTGATAATGAAGAAAAGCAAAATTGGCTTTAATTCAAGGGCATGAACCACCCATAACTAAGATTTTAACAAATTTAAAGGCTTTAAAAGCTAAATAATTTCCACCATGGAACTTATCTTCCTCCCCCAAAAGCTGTTTTTCTTTACATTGTACCATTCTATAAAATAGACATGAAAATTTTTTTCCTGGAAACCCTGTTCTTTTAGAGTCTACACAAATGGGAAGAAAACAAGAACCAAATGCCATAAAAAACCAGTATAAATTCAACTCAACAGACTTCCATGTTCCTTCAAACCACTTTTAATCATTTTAAGTCAATGTTTATCACACGTCTGCCTTAGGGAACTATGCCAGATTTAACTCTAGATAGAGAAGTACAAGAGCAAAGTAATAAAAAAGGCATAGTTCAGCAGACAGCAATCCACAAAAACAAAAACAGATGTAGGAAAACAAAGTTACATTATTCTGAACAAGAGTCATCTTTAACTTTTTCAATTTTCTTCAAACAGGAACTTTTGATGAAAACTACAATCATCTTGAGTATCTAAGAATCTCCACTTTTTCTACTTTAATTTTTTTTAATTAAAATTTTTTTCCACAACTAGCATCCTCTTTAATAAAACATGGAAGCTATGCAGCAGGAAACGGGTGGGCAAGTAAAACAGGACCTCTCCCAGCCACTAAGCCTTCTGCACACAGCCCGTGCACGGCAGATGGGGGTGTGGGTGCGGGGAGGCAGCTACAGGCTGGGGCAGCCTTTTCAGGAGTGGAATGTGGGGTCCAGGCAAGTCTGCAGTGAGATATCACTACCACCCACTGGAAAGACGAAAATAAAAAGGACTGGAAACATCAAATATGG
Source organism: Bubalus kerabau (assembly GCF_029407905.1). Taxonomy (NCBI): domain Eukaryota; kingdom Metazoa; phylum Chordata; class Mammalia; order Artiodactyla; family Bovidae; genus Bubalus; species Bubalus kerabau. Next base: position 47,448,350 of record NC_073634.1, read on the forward strand.
ATGAAGCTATGGCGCAATAGAACAGACTGCCAGCAACGGTGCAAATAACATGACCACTTTGGAAAACTGGCGGCCACCCCAGAAGTTAAACCTATATGTACCTTATGACCCAGAAATTCCAGTCTTGGCTTTATTTCCAAGAGGGATGGAAACACATGTCCACAAAGAGCCCTGTACACTGATATTCTTAGCAGCTGAATATTTTGCTCTGTTTTTAAAATAAAAGCATATCTGAAGTATTATGGTACTTTTCTAAAAAGAAATTATGACGGTGAATACTGCCATAACAAAAAGAATGTTTGATAAATTGGAAAAAAAAAAAAAGAAAAGAAAGAACAAAGAGAAAAACGTCCTGGCTTTACAGTAGAGAAATGTTCAACTATACCTTACAAGGTTTTGAAGATGGTACTTTTTCCTGCTTTAAACTTTTTGCTTCATGAGCGGCCTGGGGATTGCCTTTCAGTCTCTGTATTGTCATGAACTCATACTTCCTCTGCGACAGTACGTATCCACGAATTAAAGAAAAATGGTATCAGAAGTGAGACCAAGGTAGCCATTTCAGATTTCACTTGTGTCTCAAGAGCAGAGCAGGTTCCTTACCTGTAAATTGTCTAAGCGAGCTTGAACTCTTTTGGCCTGAACCTCCAACTTCCTGTTTTCTTCACTCACTTCATTCAACTAAAACAGGAAAACAAGAAGACATTTCAATAGAAACCTCAAGCTGATTTCCTACTGTAGTTTTCCTAGGATAATATCTTATCTGGTCTATCACCAGGCAACACAACACACAGAGGCAGCACCCGCGATGAAAGATCACAGCAAAAACCACCACTGGGCCCTAAAACATGAAGAGTGTCTAGAAAGTTTGCTTCATTCTACGAAAAACGTTCCAGCCTCCTAACATCTTAAATGAAGACATTTTAACAGGGAACGTCCTTTTTCTGAATTTTCTACTGAACTATAATATACATACGTGAAAATGCACAACCACGTAACAATGTAGTGAACTACTGGGACTGGAGCTCCTGTCTGTGTAACTCAGGAAAAGTGCCTTCTTCACCTTAGTGGGGCTTCCCACCCCACATACAACACAGCCTTCAACTTCTTTCCATCCTCTTTAATTGCTTTTTAAATCACGTTTTGCACGTTTTTTGTGTTCTGTGCATGTATAATCTCTTCGGTTTATTCCTTCACAGCCAATGCTTCTTGACGCTACTACCCATAGTATCTTTCAATAAACAGTATCTGGTTATTGTTGATATGCAGAAATACACTTGCTTTTTAAAAAAATTTTAATTTATCTTTTTAATTGAAGGATAAATGCTTTACAGAATTGTGCTGGCTTCTGCCAAACATCAACATGAATCAGCCATACACATACATACGTCCCGACTTTTACTGAACCCATATCCGAATAGTCTCCTGAATTTGTTTAATTCTAGTAACTTATCTGTATGCTCGTCTGGACACTGACTATATCTGTGCGTAATCACGTCATCAGAGGCTAATTCTCATTTATTCCTTCCCAATCCTGACCTCTCCTTGCTACATGGACCAGGATGTTAGTTCAAAGATCCCTGGAATCAGGAACTGTGAACACCTTCCCTGTTCTGATCTCAGAGGGAAAAGATTTCAGTAACTTATGTTAAATTTGAGTGTTGTCGGGATTGTTTCTTTTTGTAGATACTCTATGAGAATTAAGTTCTCTTCTATTCCTAGTTATTGTCTTGAGTTGGTGCTGAATTTTAAATCAAAGAATTATGATTCTTCTCTTTTTATCAGATGATGTGTTAATTTTCAAATGATAAATGACCCCTGTATTCCTCAGATAAATCCACTGAATGACATTACACTTTTTAGGTAGCTCTAGATTCAACTTGCTGATATTAAAATTTTTGCATATATACTCATTGGAGACTGGCTGCATTTTTCTTGTCGTGCTGACAGGTTTAGACTCAAAGCTCTGCCTGGCCTCCTATGACAGGAAAGAGAGCCTTTCTCTTTTATGTTAATCATGTCTGTGATATTTCCTCCAGGAGTACTGTTCCTTCTTTGAAGGTAAGGTGCCTTATTTGTCTCCGATTTTATCTTTACCTAAAGTTTTCACATCTTAAAACAGCGTACCAGTATGGTGTTCCTCAACATTTATCCTCCTTAGGGTTAACAGAATTTCTTAAAATCTGTGGGCTGGTAGGCTTCACCAACTTGTGGATATTATCCTTTCACATTCTGCCTCTCTATCTCACCAAGTACTCTGGAAACTCCCATGTTAACTTCTTCACTATGTTCCCTGTGCCTCTCAGGTGAAGTGTTCAACCTTTCACTATGCATATCAACAGGCTCCACCCCTTAGCAATGCACACATCCACCCCAGTCACTACACACTCACCAAACACATGCCGATCAGGATCACAGTCACCTGAGAGCCAGGTACAGGCAACAATGACCCCATGCTAGCAATCAGAAACTCTTCTCAAGAGCGTGAGACAAGACTGCAATGGGAGAACACAGTCTTTCCAAGGATAAGAGGACTCCAGGCAAAGTGGGTCAAGGTCATACTCTCACTGAGGGAGGGCAGACAGTTCAGAAATGACAAAGAATCAGATCCAGTGAGAACTGGGGGACCTGGTTATCACCGCCATGGAGATAAGTTATAACAAGCGGGGACTACAGAAATCAGAGAGACAGAGAAGAACACACAGCTGGCTAAGGAGTTTGAGGTGCAAACGCTTGAGAGTCCACATTCAGCCCCCTGCTGGAATCCATAAAGCTCCCCACCCAGGACCTCAGCTGCTAAATGCCAAGGTTCACCCGTTTGTGCTCATCCATGCTTCCCTCCCCACAACAAACACACCATCACTCTCCTGTCCCTCTTCACAAAGCTCTGCACTTCAAAACTGGCAAAGGGGAGCAGAGAAAAAAAAAAAAACAACAACTAGCAAGAACCTGGTGCAACCTGAGTATGATGGAGCACTGAGCTGACCCACAGCTCTGCACACAAGGTACAGTGCAGTGTGACACAGTGGGTGTGAGCTCGCCACAGCTCTCTATACACAGCACAGTGCAGTGTGACACGGTGGGTGTGAGCTCGCCACAGCTCTCTATACACAGCACAGTGCAGTGTGACGCGGTGGGTGTGAGCTCGCCACAGCTCTGCATACGTAACAGAGGGCACAGCAGTGTGATGCGGTGGGTGTGAGCTCGCCACAGCTCTGCATACGTAACAGAGGGCACAACAGTGTGACGCGGTGGGTGTGAGCTCGCCACAGCTCTGCACGCACACACAGTGCAGTGCGGTGTGACGTGGTAGGCATGAGCTTGTGCTCCCAGCACAGGATCCACACACAACAGACACTCCAAAAATACACAGTGGTGTGTAACAGCCAGGTCAAGAATAGCACAAAGCTACAACTCAGCACCTGAAGTCCCCAGGTTAGCAGGTTTTCTTTTGCTTGTTTTTAATCTAGTCACTGCTCTTAACAGTTTGAAAAATTTCAAGTTGTCAAATAGCTCAGCTAGTTGTCAGAACAGATGATGAGAAACCAAGAGCTAGCTTAACTATTTTATATTCAGAAGTATTTTATAATAAAGCTAACAAATAAAGATGATAATCAAGGTTTTCTCTACACAGAATATGCTCTAAGATTCTGACTTGAACTGGTTAATCTATACAGTTCTGAGAATGTCTCATAATCTAACACAGATAAACTAGGTCTTACCTGTTTCTTTAAGCTATCATTCAATCCTTTCAATGCATCAAAGGAAGACCTCAGCCTTTTGCTTTCCTTATTTCTCTCTTTAAGAACTTCAGTTAAGTGCTCAACTTCTGCATCATGTTGCTAGAAGGGAAAAAACAGAGATTCAATATCACTAATGCTACTGAACATAAGTTACATAAAAATTACAACTCTCTGGGGCTTCCCTGGTGACTCAGTAAAGAATCTGTCTGCCAATGCAGGAGACAAGGGTTCAATCTCGGATCTGGGAAGACCCTACATGCCTCAGAGCAACTAAAGCCCTTCCACCACAACTACTGAGCCTGTGCTCTAAGTCTGTGCTCCACAGCGAGAAGTCACTGCAATGAGAAGCCGCCCGCACGCTGCAACTAGAGTAGCGCCCGCTCATCACAAGTAGAGAAAAGCTGGCGCAGCAACCAAGACCCAGCGCAGCCAAAGACAAATATATAAAATTACAAGAAATAAATAAAAAATAAAAACTAGGCTTTAAAAAAAAATTACAACTCCTTGAATCACAAGGATTTTCATCAGTATATTTAAGCATAATGGCTGACACTGCAAGTAATTTATAAAAACTGGATAATCAACCAACTTAACAAAGAACTAAAAATGTATGTTAAATACCTATTAAAACATATTACACAAATTAAGTAGCATTAAGGCTATTTTCTGGTCCTGCTCAGAAAAATCTCCAACAGAAACTCACTGAAATAATTTCTGACATCATGGAATGATAAAGGAGTTCTGATCCTTTCAGGAGACCAGTTAATTATTCATAGCTTTGTGAATTAAAATTTAAGGGTTTAAATTAGCCCTCTGGAGAAGAAATATTCCACACATACAACTGTTCTCATAAATTAGCTAAAATTGTTGTGCATCTCAGAAAACTTACATACATAATAAAATTTCCTGAGCCCCAAACGATTTGACTTTCCTTAACCAGTTTCATAAGTATTAAAATAAATTTCCCCTATAATTATATTCAAATAAGAGCACGTTTAGATTTGCAAATACTTACATAGTTTCTTTCACTTTTTACTCTCAGATTTATTCATAATGTATTAAAACAAGTAAATTTCCCAGGAAATCAAGAAACTGATTTCCTTCTTCCAAGTAATCATCCAGGTCCTACTAAAATAAAGCAGTTAGCTTTATACCTCCTATGAGCAGCAAACAGACAAATCCAAAGAGAAAGAACCAAGGCTCAAATGAAGATGGAGTGCATGGAAAATCCAAGCCCGTTAAAAAAAAATCAGCTGTATGAAATTTTATGATTAAACAACTCCTTAAATAACTCAGACATGGCCACAAAGACAACACTTATTTTAAAAGTAATATTAACATTCTCAACTGCACAAATTTTCCACCTCCAGAAGATATTAAGACCATTTGACAATAAGCCCACCGCGCTCCGCTTCTCTTACTGATCACAACTAAAGCCACACAAAAAACACAGAAAGCAACTACTAAGGAAAGTCAAAAGGAAACAAGCAGGGAGTTGCAGAAAGGAGGAAAAACCTGGGCAAACAGCCCTCAAGGGGCTCTGTTTCCCCATTCCTCCAGCGGCCTTGCCCCACGGCAGGCCCTAGCCCTGCTAATTGCAGAGAAATGGCTTTGCTTTCTAGGGCTGGAAACAGGAAGAGGGGACCCATGATCCATGGACGTGCTCAAATCCAGCTCAGCCCTGAGCTGGTGAAAGCAAGGGGCAGAGACAAGAGCTCAGGTGACAACAAGCCTACCCTGACCCCCGCCCAACACCCCACAGGCATGTTAGGGATCCAGAGCATCACAGCAAAGGCTGAGAAGCCCAGCCTCAGGCTCCCAGTGGTGCCTGCACCACACAGGCTCCAGAACAACGGCAAAGGATCTGGGAACTGAGTGAATATGACAAGACACAGCCTGAACCCAGCTGCGCACAGTACTACCAGGCTTCCAGAGGCTACGCTAGGATCCCAGGTCTACAGAAGATGAGTGACGTCCAAAGGAGTGTTGCAACCAGCCTCTGCAGTCAGTGCCACGCTCACCTCCTTCATGATCTGGAACCTCATGAGGACCTCTTCTCTGACGTCTTTCACTTCACTCAAGGCACCTTCATGTCTGAAGAGCAGCTCTTCCCTCTCGACCAGAAAACGTTCTCGCTTCTGAAGCTCCTCAGCGAATTCCTGCTGGGCTGCAGTCTCACACTGTGGGGAAGGATAGAGTTAGCACTCCAGGAAGCTCACTCCACTGAGCACAAGCCAGGGGAGCGCAGAGCAATGACCATACAGCATGCGGGAACCCTGCAGGCCACCAATGCCGGGATCGGTCAGCAGACTCCAGCGCAAGGACCTGAGAGAATCCAGGGTGCAGACAAGGGGGGCACCATGGGGAGACCCCCCACTTTCCCTCCCGGCTCCCCATCGCCCCTGGGAAGAACGGCTCACACCTGCAGAGGAGCCCCTCCAACATTCCCCCTCCAATCAGCAGAGCAGGCTCCAGTGGAGCCCAGAAATCGTCTCACATCCCCTACATTCCCACAGCCATGCGAGCCTCCCCCAGAGCCCATCAGCTCTCACACCCTCTGAGCAGAAGAGAGGACAGGGCAAGGCCATGGCATGACAAAGGGAGGTTGGGCTTCCAATGCCTTGGCCTCCTGACCTCCCACCTGGACAAACTTCTCTAAAACATTGTCCTGGTTGGCTGCACCCTCCTCAGTGCACTTCAGTCTGGCCTCAATCCCCGTCCCCCGTGAACCAGCTTCCAAATCACCGACCCTCAGTCCCGCTCCAGCCCTGGCTTCACCCGTCCCTCCCTCTGGTCCCCTCCTCCCTGGCTGCCATCCGGGCAGCGCCGAGTCCACACCTGCAGCTTCTGGTGAATCTGGAGCAGCTCGTCGTAGATCTGGCTGACCTGACGGGGCAGCAGGCCTGGCTTCCGTGGGGCCCTGGATGCAGGCGAGCCAATGTGCTTGGAAGGGGAGTCGCTGCCATCACTACAATAGTCAGCCCAGCTCTTTGAAAGTGAGGCCACGTTCGCTGGCCAGGCATCGGCTAAGAGAACAAAATTTAAATTAAAAACTTAGTTTACAGTTTTAAATATCCTCATTGTATTGTTAAAATGTTTCAAGTACTATATGCAGAAAAAAAAAAAGAGGACACAGCCAACGGTTTACGTTTAGAAAATGTGGGTGAAAGCCATCCAGAAATTCTCTGTGGCCTTTTTGCAACTTCTCTGTAAATCTAAGACTATTTAAAAAATGAGTGGGTTAACTGCCTTGACAAAGAGATGGAGAGTTACCTCAGGAGCCCTGACATGTGCTCTTTGCTCCCTTACACCAAACTAACCACCAATCCAGTGTTCATCACTGCTCCACTTCTTTGACATTTAAAAAACTGTTTTGCTTGTTTTAAAACTTTATGTGATGTCTGTAATTAATCATATGATTACATAATCTCTATAATCTCCTCCGTTAAATAACATGCTCCTGTGTTAATGATGGCAGCAGGTTCACGACCCTCCATGGCTTTAGCCTTTGACAATACCTTGTGACCGCCAAGCTGCACTGTCTGCACAGAGGCTGGGGAGCCTTGCTCCTGGCAGCCATGGTGAGAGCTCCTGCCGTTACCGCGCACATTCAACTCTGTGTCCAACTCTTTGTGACCCCATGGACTGTAGCCCACCAGGCTTCTCTGTCCATGGGATTCTCAGGCAAGAACAGTGAAGTGGGTTGCCATGCCCTCCTCTAGGGGATCTTCCCAACCCAGGCATCAAACCCTCGTCTCTTAGGTCTCCTGCATTGGCAGGTGGGTTCTTTACCACTAGTGCCACCTGTGATCCCAAATCAGTTATCAAAGTACCCCCTGCCCCTGCAACCCTAGCAGTGGAGGTGAGCCCCTTCCACACTGCTCCTCCCTGGCACTGGGCTGTTGGCACTCATGCTCTGCTCACAATGAGCTGTGACTTTCACCTGCACTGGCCGGCAGCTGAGGAGCCGCCCCCGGCTTTAAGGAGGGGGTCTCCATGGTACTCCCCATCTTGGACAGACCAGGGGAGCCAAGATAAAAATAGGAATTTTAAAAAAAGAAAGTGTTTCCTGTTCCCCAGCTCCACAAGCACCCTTCAAGGGAAATACTCCATGCTCTGCCTGCCTCCCCAGGCTCCCAGCACACCAGCCCCGGGCCGTAACAGTCCTTAGTTCTGTCAACTTTTAAACACACTTAACATTTTGTATATGTTATCTTGTATTCTCAGTGGGAAAATCCATCACACACATGCAGCCAGGTAGATAGAGAGCAACTGCTGACTCAGGGTGAAGGAGGCCAGGCCTCAAGTGACCTGGCCTGTTTTCCTAAAATGTATAAGGGTTAGTCACCTACTACCACAATCTTAGGGCATCCCAGGTGGCTCAGTGGTAAAGTATCCACCTCCCAATGCAGGAGACATAGGTTCAATCCCTGGGTTGGGAAGATCCTCTGGAGGAGGAAATAGCAACCCACTTCAGTATTCTTGCCTGGGAAATTTCTTGGACAGAGAAGCCTGGAGGGCTACAGTCTGTGAGATCACAAAAGAGTCAAACACGACTTAGCAACTAAACAACAACCACAATCCTACTTCCTAAGAAATAATGACAAGAAAAAGAACTGAAAAAATTATACTATTCATGGATTATTAAGTTATTTTTGATAAACTTTTGACAATGTGGAAATTCTACTGGAAAATCATGAAGTTTATTTTCCTCTTCTCCTTTAACTTAATGACAAGCACAGCAACCAGTTCATGGCTTACAAAGACCCAGGACAAAGAAATGCACACCTTGAGAACTAGGGTTACGACTACAGGGTAAGCTTTAGTGCCCTACTTGACAGAGCTGCTGTTTAAATGACTGTTTAAGTGAGATGAGCATTTCTCATCTCTGAAATGAGCATTTCTCTTACCTTTGTCTGTCTCTTTAAAGGACTGCCTGTTTATTTTGGAAGTACTAACTCTAGAATCATTGCCGGTGAACTCTTCTTCTGTTTCTGGTTCTTTCAAATCGTGAAAAGAATCCAGTTCATCATCTAGGCTTTAAAGAAAAATAAATCACAGCATTCTGGAAGATTTATACAGCCATTTAAAGAAGGGGAGACTGCTTCAAATATTAGCAGCATAACAAATGAAAAAAACGTAACAAGTAAATATTTTTTAAAATGCAAAAGGAGAAACTGTAAACTACCAGTCATGATGCTGAAAACTCACATGTGTGAACTTTCCTCACATTCAGACATGCTCAACTGCAAAGTACAGCCTTCCTCTTGACCCCGTATTGCTGTGAGGTGGATCGAACAGGCTCTGTTTCTCTAATTCTATTAACAACTACAAGAATGAGTGCTGAAGGTGGGGAAACTGAGTCTTAAGTTAAATAACCGACAGGGTAACTGACAGGTGACATAACTAGCAAAAGGTGAAGCAGAACTAGAATCCCAGATGTTCCCTCCAAAAAGATCATCTGAATGTTGGCATTTCCAGAGCCAGCTGTTCAAAGGGAATATGCTGCAAGTCACAAAAGATAACTTAAATTTTTCGGGAATTCTCTGGCAGTTCAGTGGTTAGGACTCTGTGCTTTCACCGCCCAGGGCCCAAATTTAATCCCTGGTCTAAGAACTAAGATCTCAGAAGCTTCGCAGCACTGCCATAAAGAAAGAAAAAGACATTCTAGCAGCTACTTTAAGAACATAAAAAGACATGAAATTTTAAGTGTATTATATTTAATCCAATATATCTAAAAGACAATCATTTTAGCATACAATCAATATTAAAAATAAGATACTTTACATTCTTTTATCTTGAAAATGCAGTGTTGATTTTTTACTTACAGCACAACTTAGTTCGGACCAGCCCCTTTTCAAACACTCGATAGATACAGGTGCTGGGCAGCCCTGTAATTCCACACTAGATCACAACAAGGAACTGGTGGGAAAACTGTCCAAAGTTAAAACCTTTCACAGTCCTAAAGCTTCAACTTGAAACCATACCCAGACCATTTAAAGAAGATAAAACTATCAGTTCAATATAAGAAAATAACTTCCATGAACTTGTAACTTCCAGCAGTTTCCTTTCTCTATAATCAAACTTGGGACAGCAGGGAGATCAAACAGTCAATTCTGAAGTAAATTATCCTGAATATTCACTGGAAGGACTGATGCTGAAGCTCCAATACTCTGGCCACCTGATGTGAAAAGCTGATTCATTGGAAAAGACCCTCATGCTGGGAAAAACTGAGGGCAAGAGGAGAATGGGGCAACAGAGGATGAGATGGTTGGATGGTATCACTGACTCAACGGACATAAGTTTGAGCATACTCAGGGAAATGATGATGGACAGAGAAGCCTGGTGTGCCGTGGTCCATGGGGTCGCAAAGAGTCGAACACGACTTAGCCACTGAACAACAAACACAACAATAATCAAACTATCCATGTTTACATCTTTCTTTAAAAAAAAATTTATTTTATTTGGCTGTGTCGGATCTTAGTTGTGGCGTACAAAATCAGCTGCTCCGCAGCATGTGGGATCTCAGTTCCCCAACCAGAGATCCAACCCACATTCCCTGCATTGCAAGGTGGATTCTTAACCACTGGACCACCAGGGAAGTCTCCTCATGTCCATATCCACCCCTTGACTCCAGATCATCTAGATGACTCTGTGAGTGCCAAAGGAGACCACAGCAACGGTGATGGTGATAACACTGGTGCATCTGAGTGCCCTTTGATGTACTGAACAGCATTCTAAGTGCTTCCCATGGAGTAATAATCAGAAAATGAAACAATGCAAGCTCCAAGATATCAATCACAGTAACAATAGCTATTTCAGGCACTTTTTCTCCCTCTCCACAATTACCTCAATGCTTCTCTTTGTATATGTCCACAACTTTACAGTTTAACATCATTTCAAAATGCTTGTTCGCTTTTGATACCTTAGCACTTCTTTCTGCCACATATTTTTGGCATTAATAATATTCAGCTTAGAACATTATTTCACCTTACCTTCCACTGGTTTTACCCAGAGTAAAAACTCCTCTACAAAACTGCTGACCCCTCACAGCCCAGCACCACATGGTGTAATATTCTGTAGGCCCCAATCCCAGGGCTGACCTCTCCCATCTCTCTCTGCTACCTAGGTATAGCACAGTGTTTACCACAGCAGGAGACACACCATACCGACTGCTGCTGAACAAACTTGTAGTCATTTTTATCTTAGTTCCTTATTAAAAAAAAAAAAATAATAATAAGGGAGCAAGGCCTTCTTTTGGGGTCCTGGATGAAGAGCCATCTATCCTGCAGTGTAAGTATCCCTGCATTATGTCTGCAAACAGGACGCGTGTGGTTCCATCAAATGCTCAGGAACTAGCACCCAGTCTCCTCCACCGCCCAGCGGGCTCCCCACCGCCAATGCCCTCTCCCACAGAAAGGCGCACACCAGGCAGCCTCGGCCCCCGCCCTTGGTTTCACGATACCCAGGGGCGTGGGGGGGGGACCCCCAGCAGGACTCGGGGTACCTTGCCAGTTCACCGTGAGGACACCGCGGGGGGACGTGGAGCGCCGCCTTCTCTCGTCAGAGAAACATCTCAGCGACGGACCGACTTTATCTCCGCAGCAGAAGATGTCCAAATCCTCTGTGAACAGGAGGGAAGGCAGCCGAGGCGGCTCGGTAAGGTCCGGCACCGACCACCTAGTTCTCGGCTCCGCAGAGGTCTCACGTCTGCGTCTCCGCGACACGGGCTTCCAACAGACTGGGCTCCGGGCCGATGGTTAAACAGCGTGTAGTTCATCGCCTCCCCCGCCCCCACCCCGCACGCGATCGCGGCAGGGACCCGCTACCCATGACCCTGTTCCGCGTCGGAACAGAAAGACCAAGGGGGCAGGCCAAGTCCCTGAGGGCTCAACACAGTGCTTCTTCCTCTGATGCGCTCTAAGCATTGAACTCACACAATAAACTACCTACACCTGCGGCCTGCGGAGAACAAACAACCCAGCCGCCGCCCTACCTGGGGTGCGGGGAGGCCGCCGCCGCCGCTCCGCCACGTCCTGCCGCCGGCGCCCCGGCTGGAAGAGAGGATGGAGAGGTGACCGGGGCGAATCCGTCCCCCGGCCCCTGTCTCCTCCGACTCCTGGAACCCCGGTCCCGCGCGGCGCCCCCTCCAGCCGCCCGACACGCACTCCGGGCCCCCGCACACGGGCGGCCCCCGCGGACCCACCAGGCGCCTTGGGGCACCGGGCCCCAGCACCTTGCGGCGTGAAACCGGCTCGGACTCACCGCCCAGCGCCCGGACTGAAGCAGCTCCGATCCTCACCCAAGTCTTAGCGGGGAACGCCTGCGCGCGTTCCCGCGGCGACGCGCATAGATCCTCCGACGCGCGTGCCCGCCGGGAGCCCGCTCCCCGCACGCTGCCGCCAGGGGTCCCGCCTCGCGCCCACTCTCCAACCCGCAGATCCAGCTACCCGCGAACCTGGCAGCGCCGGGCCTCACCTCGCTGAGGCAGCCGCCCGCCAGGCCGTAGCGGCTTTTGAGGCGCTCCACCACCAGATCTTGCCCCGGAGGCTTCACAACTCTCGGCTCCATGGCCGCGACCGACGTCGTCTCCCTGGCAACAGCGCGCGGCGGGGCGGGGCTGCGTGGAGAATATGCGCCGTGACGCACGACATGCCTCGCTCCCGGCAGGGACGCTGACTCGTGTTTCTTGGGGAACAGCCCTCGGACTCTTGGAGGGGCGGGCATTGCGGATGCGTGTTACGACGCGCGTACATCCCGGCTCCCGCTTGCCGTCGGCGCGAACGCCGTTGGGCCTGGCTTGTGGGCGTCTGTACATGTTCGCGGCCCGTGGGGGCGAGATGCGAGCCGGCGCTCGGGGTCATCGTTTCCTTTCCTTCTCGAGGGTCGCGCGCGTTCCGCTGGGGTCGGGTCGAGGCGCCATCCGGGTGCATCTCTCTCGTACGCAGCTCAGACTTGTCCTGGCTGGAGAAGTTGGTTTCGGCTAGAGCGTTCATTTCCTAACCTGGATCCACAGGGCGCCTCGGAGTCCCCCGCAGCCCACAAGCCCCCAGGCACCTTCTGTCACCCGGGACGCGCCCCGAAACCACGGAGAAGCGGAGCCCTCGGGACCGGGGTGCACGCACACCTCCGCCAATACACACACACAGTCGGGCATCAGGGCGTCCACTGCGCCCCGCACTCGGACACCACCTCGGGTGGTAAGCAGGTGCTGCCCCAGGACAGCCTGTTTCCAGACCCCAAACAGCACGACAGGCCCGCAGTCTGAGCACACCGCCGGTGGGGGCTGCGACGTGCACAACGTGCTCGAGGGACTCCGAGGTCCTACAATGAGCAGGCTGACGAGAATGTATCCCCTGTTGTCCAACTTTTTCCACTAGCCATTTCTAAGTAGGTGTTCAGTATATACCCCACTTGAAAACAGTCCTTTCCTTGGGAGCTCTGGAAATCAGGTGGCAGTCTGAGTTTACAGATATTTAATTATTCTTACCTTGGTTCCAGAATGAACAAAAAATTAAGATGCACAAGTAATGAATTTTTTAAATATCATAGCTGTTAACAATTGTCACTTTATTTTTGCTACAAAATTCACCAGAAAAAGGTACTGCAACAATCTAGTATAAAGCAAATCTTGAACCAAAGAACATGGTATAGACCTGTTTAAAATACTCATACTTTATCACAATAACTGCAAGGAAAAATTCAAGTTCTATCAGAACCAATGCAGTTTGAGGTAGTAGAAACAGATGACAGAAAGGTTTTTTAAAAAGTCTAATTACTCAACTTAAAATGTAAAAATTAATTTAATACCTTTGAAAGGGCGCAGGAAGCTACATATTTTAAGGAAAGAAGGTACTCTGCTTAAAAGATAATTTAACTATACAGGAGGTGCAAGAATTTATAGAAGAGCACTTTGGTTAAGTCTCTGCCCTCTGTGGCTCTACCCATTTACAAGTGAATCTGTTCATAACTGAACACACCAATAGTTTAAATTACCAAATATAGTCCAAATATGAAATAAAAATTATCCAAGTCATGGTCCCTTTATTCAAACAGTAAGTATATCCATGCAGGAAGTCTAATATCTTAAAAGGAACTAAAATTAAATTGCATATATCATATTCTTTCAATAGTTTGAGAAGATCTATTGCTTTTAACAAGATTAGTATTCCATTTTAATACAAATATGTCAGGAGTACATAAACACAAGTACACCTGAAAATACACCAGTGTTTAAACTTTTATTTCACACCATGCAAGGTCAATTATAACACATTAGAAAGTGACAACAGCTATAAGCTGCAATTTTACATTTGTACATTGGAAATGTCCATTTTCAAAAGCTGAACATAATTAATTACCATGTTGTCAAAACAGCTAGGCCTCAATTCAACTTCTATACAGGTAAAATTTACTATGGAAAACAATGATTTTATATCTGTCCACATTCTGTGATAATAATTCTTCGACTAACAGACCCTTTAGGAGAAGAACCAAATGACTCAATCTTTTTCACAGTATCCATACCATCTTTAACAAACCCAAATACTACATGCTTAAAGTCCAAACATTCTGCTTTTTTCAGTGTTATGAAAAACTGAGAATTATTGGTGTCCTGGCCTCGATTGGCCATTGTTAGTAAACCAGGACCTGTATGTTTCACATCAAAATTTTCATCTTCAAATTTATCTCCATAAATGGACCGTCCTCCTGTTCCATCATGTTTTGTGATATCTCCCCCCTGAAAAAAAGATTTCAATTAACAGGAATCCCAAATAAAACATTAAAACACATACAGAACTAACCACTGAAGGGTAGGTCCTAAATACCCAGCTTCTCTGAGAATGTAGTTTGAAAACTAAGAAATTTGTGAAAGGAAACAAAAATGAAAAGATCTTTTCCCATCCTTAACTTCTATCAGGTTCAAGGCATTAGAAATATGAACCCTTTTAGGCTGCAAGTTCTTGTGGGGATAGAAGCTGGGGGTGTGGAAAAGCTAAAGTCTACAATTATAGGTAAGGAGAAACACTCAGATTTACTACACTGGTGTGATGCACACTTAAGACTTACGTGGCAAACAAAATCTGGAATCACTCTGTGGAATATGGAGCTCTTGAAACCAAAGCCCTTCTCTCCAGTGCACAGTGCTCTGAAGTTCTCAGCAGTTTTAGGAACAATGTTTGAAAATAATTCCATGGTTATACGTCCCAGGGGCTCATCATCTGCACAAATGTCAAAAAACACCACAGGATTTGTCTCCTTTGAGAACTCTGCTGTCAATGAATCCTGTCCTTTCTGGGGTTTCAATAAATTCTGTTGACATTCTTCAAATTTTTTCTTGAAACAATCAGCCATTTCTTTAGTTTTAAATCTCACTGCAAGCTGTTCCACTTTGGCTTCTCCATCTGTTAAACAACAAACAACACAGTGACCTTAGTGTTAAAATAACTTAAATTGTTTTATGTATTTGTTGTCAATTCAGAAAAGTCAAAAAACTGGAAAGTAGCATTGAGTGCAGAGCTCACCAGCATAATCTGAGGCAGTCCAAACTAAAGCATTGTTGGAAACATTCAAGGGTTTCAGTTCCATCGTCTTGGTGATGACGTGGTTCGCACACACTTTGAACACCTGGTCTCTCCTCATCAGAATCCGAAAGTAATTCTTCACCGTGTGCCAGAGGATCTTAATGTCTCCAACGCCACGCTCCTTCCACTGACTGGCCTCTCGATCCCACCTGTAAAGTTTGGCTCTCTCTTTAAATAAAATTTCTTCATCTTCTTCTCCAGATTTTACTTCTACCTGTGATAAGATGAAATTACCTATAAGCTGCTGCTTATAAAATACTCATAACAAATTCCAAAGATCCAAATTCCTTCACACACTGACATGAGCAGAATCTGAAAACAGTTAACATCCTAGGGTTACTAATACAGCAGATTCAGATGAGGCAGGAAAGATTTGTCATTAAATGTTTTCTTTGTACTTATTAACATCCTTCCTTTTTTTGGAAATCAAATACAATCTTTTATAGGAGAGAAGAGGTTTAAAAAAAATCTTGTTCTTCAATAAAAATACTATCTACTGATTGAGGTTCCAACTGATGAAAGTAATTTGCCTAAAATAACATTCTTGTCTAGAAAAAGTACAATACACTTTTTATTGAAAAGACTGTGGCAAATATGAGCTTAGATGGGTTTTTAATATTTTGCTCCTTTAATTATGTTACTGAAAACAAACAGGAAAAAATTAAGTTCTTCCCAACAATTTCACACAGAATTTACCAAATAACATTTGTATGTAATTTTTTTTTACAAGGATGATTTACATTTTAAGATTGAACTTGTAATAAAGAGCTTCCATTTGTAATGGTCAATGTTCTGAAAGAAATGCAAACAAGGTCAGCCCTACAAATCAAGCCCATGTCAAGTTTTAAACTTAAAATGTGAAGTTAGTATAAGGTTTTTACTCTTTAATATTTACCTCTGGTAGTGACACTATTGGTTCAAAATGGATATCTTCATTATGAACTACCTCTTCATCACTACCATCTTCATCTTCGCCAACTTTACTGGTTGACTGTGCTCCAAACACTGCTGCTCCAGTATTTGCCCACTGGAAATTTTTATCTGATGAATAAATTAGGATATTTAAACAGTGATATCTATTTTAATAAGCTTTTAATCCTTGTTACAGTACTTTACAAATGAATCTCATTTCCAATGTGACATACTTCTAATAAAAATGCTTAAAACTGTATTCTCCTGGCAAGTTAAGCTCAAGTGGTGAGCACAAAGGAGTGTAGTGACGTTTATGCCTGGGTGTACAGACAGGGTTGTCTAAGCCTTGGGTCTTAGTGACACTGAACTTTCAGTAATGAAGCAGGTTCTTCATTCAAAGTACATCCTTTGAAACCTGAAAACCCAGCTCAGCTCCAAGGGTAGTTATTTTATAAAACATTCTATTACATGAAAAAAGTAACTTTAGAGCCTAAGAATGTTCTCCAAGAGGCCAAATCTGCTACTTTCAAAACAGACTGAATACCAGTTGGTAACTTCTCCACCTCAGCTCTCTTCTAAGGTAAATGGATGGGGTGAGAGCTTCAACTTCTTGCCCAGGTGGCACTGGTGGCCCCAGGAGCAGCTCACTGACCCCACCTCCACCCCGCCCTCTCTCAAGCAACACCATGCTTAATGGGTGAAAAGGCTCCCCACTCCTATGCAGAGGAACCAAGACTTTTCCCTCCCTCACACCCTGGAGAAGGCGAACACTAAATGCTGTGTTTTCCACATCTCAACTGTGACAACCCAGCCTGCTAATATTAATACATTCCCCACTATCTTATCTTAGAGGAAAGAAACCTCTCAACTCTTCATCGCTTTGCTGACTGACAAACTACTGCTCTCTAATCCTACATCTGATACAGAAACTCAGGAGAAGGCAAAAATTGTCACGGGTCAGTTAAAAACTCAGCACCTTGAAGAAAGAACAAAATGAGTGTCTAATGAAACAGTAAATTCTTCTAAGACAGGTTTAATGGGGAGAAAAAAAACAGGAGAAAAAAAAAGTTGTACAAATAAATAGCAAACGAATGCTCAAACAAAAGCACCATCTCAGATTGTGTGGGGCTTCCTGAGAATAGTAAGCATAGACCTAGTTGATTCATAGGTGTAGGGCTCGAAAAGAACTTGTTCAGGCACTCCCAAGCAGAAAAAAATTTTCAATTACCCCAATACCCTGAGACATATGGCAGAAAATCTTAAAATTCCTCTAAAGCAATGGTTTGTAACATTGGGTGCATATTAAAATCACACCAACAGCTCCTATGAAATACCAGCGCCTGGGTCCCACACCCAGAGCCCAACATAACTTAACTATCGAGTGTTCCTTCTACCCACCCCTTTAAAAAGCTCCCAGGAATTCTAATATGAAGCAGAGAACTGAAAACCACTGCTTTAAAGGGGCAGGAAAAAGAATTTATTCAGTATAAGTATAAAGATAAGTCTATCAATAATCAATATCAACAACTGTATTCTAGGTAGCAATACCTAGGAAGCTTCCACTCTGGGTTTAATGGAAACATTACAAAATCTCAAGGAAATATGATAAAATGTCAGGCACAGGGAAGCAGCAGATAAACAGCTGTTTCTTATTTTCTCTTAGTTTCCGCTTGAAATATTACACAAAAGACAGAGTGACTGGTTGACCTGTGTGAAGACGACTTTCAGGAGAAACAGAGAAAAAAGGAACAAAGGAAAAGAACGACAAAAATAAAATGAACAGATGAAGAAAAAGCAATCACCACAGAAATAACACATAATAGAAGAGGAGAAAGAAAAGATTCCTCTGGGTTTAAAACCAACCAAAACAAAAAGTTTAAGATCAAAAAAGTCCACACAAGGCCAGAAATATGTTTGAGAAGCAAATAATCCTTCTGATGAAACTGACCTTCATTAAAAAAAAAATTTAAATCCTACAAGCCCTTAGTCAAAGGCTAAAGTATTAAAAATTTACAAGTGTGAAAACTCTCCATGAAAATATATGAAATGGATTCCAGGAGATTTACAGTTACAAAATACTATTCTATGCTTATATTATTAGCACAATATAAATTAAATAAAGTAGACATTCAATACATAAGAAAACTAATCGTAATTTAAAGGAAAGTGATGACAAATCTGGAGATAAAAAAACAAAAGGAGAACTGATAAAACCAAAAGCTACTTCTTTGAAAAGACAAAGCACAAATTCCTGTTAGATCTAAGGACACAAACTAAAAGGTGAAGCTTGGGAAAAAAAAGAGCTTGGTGGGTAATCTCACTGAATCAGCAGGTAACTCAGGGCAAGCCTCCCACACAGATCTGGAGCTGTGCTATGTCAACTTTACTGCACAACACTGATGGAGTATCAAGCAACCTAACACATCAGCTTTTATTTGGCTTTTCATTGGTGGATAATTGTACCCATTCTATTACTGTATTTGCTGACCTATTATCCTGTGACTTCAAACTACTAAATAAATTAAAAATAAAGCAATGTGACATCAATGAGGCTATGAATTCCAAAGTAACACAACATCTGAAGGTGATTTCTTAAAGTTTTGTATGTTTCAATAAATGACGGAACTGTGAAACAAGTAAAATATGTGAGATGGAATAACACTATTTTGAATTAATCATGTAATTATATATCTTCAATAAAATCTATTCTGCAAATCAAGCATTAATTTAGGTGGTGCTATAATTTGTTATATGAAAGATATTTAAGAATAGGAAAATATAGTATGCCATAAACAAGGAAAAGGATTATTTTCTACAGATGATACCAAAACAGACCAAAACTAGAAAAACCACTGGAAAAGACGGAAAAGCTCACCAGTTATAAATTAGCACAACCTTTATATGAAAAATACAATCAAGGATAATGCAAGAATAGAAAACTTCAAAGTCATCTCCTTAAAAATTACAGATGCATATCTTGAAATATTAGCAAATCAAAAGTATAACTAGAAGAACAATCCCAAAGTTACTCCAAAACTGGAGGGAGGGTTCTGCATTTTAGGATGGGCAAGACTAGCACAAGTTACAATGAATTAAGAGAAAATTCTTGGTGAGCAACAACCCTGCAACAAAGGACTCACACTCCAGGGGTGCCCACTTCTGTAACACAGTCACTGAAGCCTCTCCTCCTAATCTTACCTTTGGATCCAAAAGCAAAATCCCCAGAATTACTGGAAGCCAAGTCTGCAAATGACAGCCCTGGGCCACCTTCAAATCCAAACTTAACTGTTTTGCTTTCCACTGGCAAAAGGGAAAAAGAAATTTAGTATTTCATTTAACATATGTTGAACATCAAAGATTTACCCAGGACCCAAAGGGAAGGGGTATGTGTGTGTGTATGCTGGGAGGGGTAGGACCTGCTATACTACTGATGTGGTGGGGTGGGGGTAAGGAGTATTTATAATCTAGTTATTTCTCTGAAGAAAACTTACAAGTTTACAGGTACTATTTATTCTCAATGAACAATACACCAGAAGCAGCATGCTCAAAATCATTTAAAAAAATGAGATGTACATCTATACTAAGAGAGCTACACAGCTTCTGCTTCACATGGTCTAGTATCATCTAAACAAACATTCATTCCAAGGATTTCAGGAAATAGCTATGTAAAGATTCTGTGTTCACTAAGAAAACTGAATTACCTCATGCCCCCTTGTATATCTCAGTTTAAGAAAGGGAATTCCTGGATGTACATTTGAAAGTATCGTCTCAGAACCACAGGTGTACCTTACGCAGAAATGCATACCTACAAGGTTGCTATAAACATACATCAAATTTTACCTTGGCTTGTAGAATCTGCATCATTTTCCTTTCTAGTAGATAAATCCACAGGTTTGTCAATAGTTCCAGAAGAAATTGATGGTGAGCTGACAGATTTGGTAGTAAACTCTGGCTCTTCAGATTTACACAAAAATGGCACAGTCACTTTAGTGTCATCTGTACACATGCCATCAGCTGAGCTAGCTATGTTCTCGTCCTGGGATTTCTGCAAAAAGAAAGTAACAAATAACTATGCCATTAAATACTAAGTGACAAAAAGGATCATATACTCTATTTTACAATAAACAGATGATATGGAGTTCTGGACAAAATGGAGTAAGCATACTTTTCTCTCCACCATGTTACCGTACCTCCAGTCTCTCCAGCACCTGCAACTGAACTAGACTGAAAAGGACAAAGTGAGCAGAAGCCGCTGGGAAGTGGATGAGAGCAGGAGGACCAAGAATCTTGAGACATGAAACAATGTGAAGTCTACCAGCGAGGAGCACCAGGTCTGGTGATGAGACCATGAATACTTCAGCTTCCAGGGGCCAGCCTATCCGGGTCCACAAGCCACAGTAGGAACCTGAAAAGGCGCTGGCCTGAGCCAACTGTCCCCCGTAGTTGCTCCTGCTGGTGCTGAGCCACGAGCCCTGGCACATACTGCTGGGGTGCTGCCACCAAGGATGCGGGCCCTGGGCCCTGGGGCCTGTTGTTCAAGCGGCCCACCCCCAGCCAACATGGCCAGCCCCTGCCTTGGGGGCCATCTCTGCAAGGACCGAGAGCACACAACCTCCTCTGAAACTCCACCCCAGGGCAAAGATGGCTTCCGGAAATGGACGGTGCTGAGCAGGAGGATGGCTAGGCAGAGAAGAAAAGGGAGGTTATGACTGGGCCCCCTCGCTGACCTGCTTCCTACTGTTTACAGGGTCGTGCCAACAAAAGAGCACTGAACCTGAGTGAAAGGGTTTCTAGCCAGAGCTGCTGGACAGCATCAAGAGATGAGATTTTTTCTCTGACTGTCCCCTCGTTATGGCAGGTGGTCCCCAGGTATAAAAACGACTGGAGAGACAGGCAAAGTGACATCAGAAATTCTGGTCTTACCAAATCCACTTTTAATCAAGACTGTAAAATATGTCCTCTGAAGAAGACATATTTACGGTAAACTTCTGTGTTTAACTTAGGAGAAAAAAGCCTCTCAAGCCCTGAGGGACAGTCTAGTGTTAAGAACCTGGTGGGTTTTCTCCTGCCCCCACACATCAACCCACTTCCCCGCAGGGGTACAGAGCTGTCCAAGAAACTGGGGCTGCCAACAGCACAGATGGAAAAGCATCCAAGAAGAGTTGGCTTTCTTTGGCCAGGGATGGGGAATGTCATGAAATGATCTGTGTGTTGAAAGTTCAGACAAACTCTGCAAGCTTCTAACAATGTTCCAAGAAGTAAAGACAAATACTCTTAAGACAAATGAAAAGAGAGTTGTCAGGCAAACAAATATAAACCATAAAAGAAAATCCAAAGGGAATTTAGAATTGAAAAATACAACAGAAATTTAAAAATTACAGAATGCTCCACTGAACTGCAGCAGCATACATTCCTCTCAAGTGCATATGGAACACTTAAGAAAGACCACGTTCTAGGCTAGAGAACAAACCTCAGCAAATTCAAGAGAATGGAAATCATACAAAGTATATGCTCAGTCCATAATGGAATTAAACTAACAATCACTACAGAAATATAGCTGGGAAAAAAATCTCCAAATATCTGGAGATTAAGCATTACACTTTTAACACACATGCTGAAGTCTCTGGACAAATTAACAGTCCATCAACACTGATCCATGAATAGTAAACAGGCATTAAAACATTTTAATGACTGTCTCAACTTCAGGAACACTATTATGCCCACAAATGTGATAATGCAGATGAAATGGACGAACCAATTCCTCAAAAAAAGTAAACTGATAGAAGAAACAGATAAAATGGATTGGCCTATATTTATTAAAGAAAATGCATTGTCAATTAATATATCCTTGCCAAAAAAAAAAAAGTACCAGGCCTGGTGGTTTCAGTGGTTAAGTTCTATCAAATATTTAAGAAAGAAATATCACTAATTCTACAGTGTGTTCCAGAAAACAGAAGCAGATGGAACACTCCCTAACAAAGTACATGCAACAAAAACTGACAGGAGAAGCAGACATGCTGGGCAACACTCTGTCAATCATCAACATCACAAGCAGATGAAAAATTAGCAAGGATACACTGGACTTGGACAATACAGCATCAACTGATTTGATCTATTTAAAAACCTATTTTCCATGCAAAAAAAAAAATTACATTCTTCTCAAGTGTACAATGAGCACCCACTGAGACAGTCATCATGAATTCTATAAGAACTGAAATTATTCAAAATACGTTTATAGACAATGGAATTAAACTATAAATCAGTAACAATAACATCTGGAAAATGGAATATTCGGAAGAAATATACTTCTATCCAATGCACTTGTCAAAAAGAACGTCTCAAGGAAAATTAATAGTTTGAACTGAATGAAAGTGAAAATATCACATATTAAGACTTGTAAGATAGAGCTAAACAGCTCTTGGAGGAACTTAAAATTAAAATGTTTATTAGAAATGAACTGTCTTAAATCAGTTAATTTAAGCTTCGACTTAAACTAGAAACTAGAAAGAGCAAAATAAAACAACATTCTTCAAGGATTAATGACAGTGAATGTACAATGTCCAGAATACCAGCTGGTGACAGAAAGGAATACACTATCACTACACACAGTGACTGGGCCACATCTCAGAGGCACTGCGCTGAGTGAGAAAAGTTCGTATCAGAGCTTACAAACTGTATGATTCCATTCATTCCAGTCTGGAAAAGGCAGAAACACAAGCAGATCAGTGGCTGCAGAGGTTCTGGGTGGGGAGGGTTCTGAACTGAAAGAGACAGTAGGAAGGAATTCTTTGGGGTCTGGAACTATTCTGTACGCTGCCTGTGGTGGGGATTACAAGAATTCAGCCATGTGTAAGAACTCACAGAAAACATACATACAACAAAAAGTGAATTTTACTTATGATAAACTTGAAAAATTAATACAAATGAAAAAAGTCATTATTTCCTAATGACTGAAACACAAGGAAACGACAGTCCACTCTGTTTGTGTCAAATGACTTAGGCTATCACAGTAGTAGTATTTATTATAGCCAAAAAGAAGAAACAACCCAAGTGGGCACTAAACACATGAATGGATAAATAAAATGTGGTAAATTCATACACTGGAATGTTATTTGGCCATAAAAGAACCAAGTACAGATAAATGCTACAATGTGGATATATGACAAAAACTTACTAAGTAAAAGAAGCCAGACACAAAGGACCACATATTATGATGTTTATATGAAATGTCAGAAAGGCAAATCAGAGACAGAAATGGTACATCAGTGGTTATCCAGGCCTAGGGGAGACAGGCAGCATTTCTGCCTGGGAAGGGTGATGACTGTTAGAGGTTAACAGGGCTTCTTTTGGGGATGATGAAAATGGGTGAATTAAACAACAATAAATGTCACCCCCCAAATGCAGACTAGATTACTTGGGAGGGGAATGTCATAATTCAGCTCCTAACACATCCTCCACTTAAGAGGCCATGAACAAGAATTTCCTGTAGACAAATCCAAAGGCTGCTCCCTCGTTCAGCACTGCACCCTGGCCCTCAGCAGTCCCGGCACACAGTCAGCACCTAACCACAGCATGCTCAAGTACTTAAAGCCAGGACTGCGTATGCCAAGAGTTCATGTAGTTGGGGATGAATCAGTGTAAAGCAGGAACGATGTGTCCTAAGAGGACATCATCTACATCCACCCACAGAACACTTTAGTTTAATGGCTGTTAGTTCTGTTTCACCTCTATCAAAGGGCACTCTCCTCCAAAATTACAATTCACTGAAACAATTCTTTTCCCACCCTGATAATGACTTACCACATTTAACTTCTGTGGCAAAAGGAGCCCCTAGGGTTTTTATTTAAAGAACATTGTAAATGTTACAGGATATTTTACAAAAAGATTTTAACTTATAACACTGATAACACAACAGTCACTTACTTGTTAAATATCTTAAAAAGTAAGGTATTTTAATTGCTATAAACAGCACAGTACACTGACAAAAGACACCAAGTCCTGTGTACACTACGAGTAGGAAAAGAATAAACACTGTACAACTCAGCATGTGCACCAGCACTGAGATTACTTCTCAGTTCTCTTTTTAAGGCTTGAAATACATTTAAAAAAATAAGTTTATTTTTCAGTTTTGCACACAGAAAAGTGAAGCCATATTTAACTGCATTGTTCACTTAGTATGACTGGACTGTATCTGCCAAGTGAATGACTGCACGCTAATGCCTCCAGCAGCAGCGATTAGAGGTGACTGACAGAAACCACACACTGTGTACTGCCACTGAGACAGGGAAACTGCTGAGTGACAGAAACACACTTCGGATTCAGCACAGCTGAATGCAGAAACTTCAAATAGCACTTCCAAAAATAAACCTATTTGGTTATAAATGAGGGAGGGCTGTGTCTACGTTAGCTCTTGTGCACTGACAAACAAGTTTACACCTATGGAAGAGCCGGCACAGCCTCAGTTTACAGCTGCGAAAGCAGGCCGGCTTCTCCTCAGGGTCAAACGGACAGTGAAGGGCAGAAAGTCTTCCAAAGAGCAGGCCATGTGCTGGGCCATCTCATTCTCTTCTCATGTATCCATTAAAGAAAACACTGCATTCCCAATTCCAGGACCTACTTTATTTTTACCATATTTCCAACAATTTTTAAAAAAGTATTTCTTGAGGAGCAAGGAAACATTCTGATTACATCAATACTGTAAACAATTATAAACAATGACTAGTTTTCTAGTTTCTGTGGAACACAAATTCATACACCAAGGCGCTGACTACTATTAAAATGACTACACTTGAACTAAGAAAGTAGTCAAATCATGAACTTACCAAAAGCAAAATGTATTACAGACCATGGGAACTAGGTGTCAAATGCTACTTCCTATCCACTCTGCCCACTCCAGAATCACGTAACCAGCACAAAAAGTGAAGCACTTAATTCCATTCTTGGTACGGCAGTAGACCGTGTCAGGGACATGAGCATCATCCATGCTACCACCCCAACTTCTCAAACCCAGCACACATGCAGCAGTGACGGGTGGGCCTTCTGGTCCTCTGCCCAGAAAACAGTTTCTCATCCTCTAGCCAGAGCTGACCGAGGCGCCCACCCACTTGCCAGATGTACCCTACTGTTACCATGTGCTAAGAACACTCTAGTTTATTGCCATCAACAAAGGCGACTGAGCCAGAAGGAATGCCAGAGACAGTCTTACTTGCGCCTCCTGCACTTTCTGAAGCTCCGACTGAAAGTCTTCCGCATTTCCATTGTCCTCATCAGTGTCACTGCAGATGCCACAAAAAAACGTAGGCGGAAGCTTGAGTGTGTCTGCTTTTGCCTTCTCTTCAACTGTTGGCTTCTTTTCCCAAACAATAACACATTCTTTCTCATTATCTGAAAATCCAGGCAATGCAAACAAAGGAAAGGTAAGATAAAAGTAGATGAAGCCCAACCAACTCCACAAAATGGCCCACAATGTCACCTACAGATTAAAGACCCAAACAATAAGACCCTGGATGCTAATGGAGAACTAGCACCACCAGGAATGATGTTTTCCCTTCACATTACTTTTAAATATTTTAAATCACCATGGCAAAATTGGTAATCACCAATGTGACCAGATTGGGAGATTCCTTTAAACAGAAGATTTTTAAAAAACACTTTAAATTACTTGCTTTAATGTTACATACCTGTTAGATTTTCTTCTGACAGTCTACATGTTTCTGAGTCATCCAGATACAGTTTTCCATTGAGTTTCTTGACAGCTGTGTCGAAATCTTCATCTTAAAGTATAATTTATTTTATTAAATAAAACAATTTGCAGTAAATTTCAGGAGATTTTCCAGCCAGGAATCTAGGAAAATCATCTGCAACTTCCCATCCACTCTCCCTTACTTTCTACATCCAAATAGCAACCAATTTCCTGATTCTACACCTAAATGCCTAGTCTGAGCTGCTCTGGCATTTTGGGGCTCTGAATGCCTCTATCTAGTTCCTACAATCCAATCCTCTAAATCACTGCCCGAATGTCCTACCGAAATTATTTTGAGCCCATAAGCCCCTGCCTGAGAACTCAGATGGGGCCCACAGAGCTCTCCTACTCAGACCCCGTTCCTGCCGCATGGCTCAGCCACCCATCCCTCTGAGACTCCAGGGAAATCAGAACTGCTTTCGGTCCCCTCAGAACGCCTGCCCTGTTCACAGCAGACACGGAGGAAATGCAAACACGCGAAGGCAGCTCTTCTAACCATGACATCCACTGACGGTTCACACATTTAGAATCAACACGGACCTGCACGAACAGCAGGGGTGGGGGCTCCAGGAGGCTTAAAGTAACTTCATGAGCCCCGTTCACTATGATGAGCATGAACAGAATGCTCTATAGCAACAAGAGACTCACCGTCCTCCTCCTCTTCGCTGATGTAGTCTGGCCTGTTCTTATAGCAGAAAAACGTAGGGGGAAGCTGAAGTCTGCTTGCAAGAGCTCTTTGCTCAGGGGTCGGGGTTAGCTCATACACAATGAGAACATCATCATCAGAGGGAAGATCCTCAGGTTTTTTCCTCTCTTCCACTACAAGACAAATCAGAAAGACTGATAAAGACAAGGTGGTAGGTAATTAATACCAATATTGTAACTAAAAATCCTGGAACTTCATTTTTAGGTTAAAACATCATGCTGATGAAAACACACACACTCTGATGTGGACACAGCTCAAAACCGTGAGAGTTAGAAGCCTGAGGAAATGTTCTATCAGAACCCTCAGTGAACACAGAATAGCCTTAATAACCAGGAAAGAAATCCTACTTTCAGTAACTAATCACTGAAGAAAATACTACTGATGGCTATAAATTTAAAAGGTATTTTAAGAGTGCTGCCATAACCATACTTGGCATACTAAATAGTTTAGCAAAATATCCATGCATTTGAAACAGCTGAAAAAAATTAAAGAAATCATGAGCAAATATTAGTATAAATACAAAACTAACTCAAAGCCAATCCCAATGAGACCCTACAAAGAAAGCTAACAACTGCCAAGGCTGGTGCGTGATTAGAATTACATCCACTTTCCTGTATTTCCAAGCATGATAACATTAAATTAAACCTGTTACCCTCTGGGTAAATCATACTGTAAGAATCTAAGACAATGTCTGTTCGCTGAAGAACCATGACCACCACCACCACCACTAAAAAGGCAAAAGATGGGGAGAAAAGGAACTCTTCACACAATAGGTTGTGGTCTATAAAAAAGGACTTCTAACAGAGCAAGCAAAGTCATGGAGCGTGGCTGTGAAGCACTGCAAGTGCAACCAGTCCAAAGTGAGATGTACTCCAAGTGGGAAAACACACACAGGGTTTTGAACATGTGGAAAAAAGAAAGGGGGATAACTTCATTTTTCATACTGATCAGAAGTTGAAATGGTACTCTGGATGTAATGGGCTAGGCTGAATAGATTATTAAATTTAACTTCATCTGTTTCTCTTATTTCACCTGTTTCCTTTTATTTTCAAACATACTAGAAATTTTAAAATTACATATATAGGTCATACTTTATTTCTACTGGATGATACTGATCCAGAAAACAGCTCTTCTCAATGCTGAAGGAGCCCTTCACTCACCCTCCTTTGTTACAAAAACTCAGCATCAGTTCCTGGCCAGGCCCCACGAGAGGACACTGTGAGACAGACTCCTGTTAATGAGACGGCCTCCTTGGGCCTAAGTCCCCATCTTTTAAGGTCCTCTGAAACCAGGACGTTCTCGCACCTGAGAACTGGGCTCTTTGCAGTACATCAGTGCATTTGCTCCCAGACCAGGGCTCTTCGCCTAGGATCCACCGAGTCTGTGCACCAATATGTACCATTCACACACAAACACACACACAAAGGCCACACAACTTTTCCAAAGATTGCATCCTTAATTGTAAACATAAGAGCTGCTGCAGTTAGGAGCACAACCTGTGTACTTTACAACTGAGCTCCTAAAATCACAGGTGGTCACTTGATCACTGTAGCTGTCTGGCACTCGAGACACAGCTGTGATTCTGGGGCTGAGTCTTGGTCTCCACAGCCTGCTCTGGAGGGTCTCTCACAGAGCCTACTGCTGAGTCCTCTACCCAACTCCACTCTAGCATGACTCCACAAGGGCCTGCTCTAACTGGGAATAGCGAGATATGGGGGAGCTCTTCCAATAGGGCCAACTTCCACACACAGGATCTTTGTCAACCAGGGAGCCTAGGTTCCCTGTGGTCCACATGCTGCTGCCACTGTGTCTGGACGCAGACAGACAGTGATGGTTAGGTGACACACAGGTCTTCACTAATCACAGGAGAAAATGATGATGTACAAAACAGACACAGTAAAGACCACATAGATCCACCTCGAAACAACAGAGTATAACATGTGAGAAAACATGACATCCAAGTACAGAGAGCAGCATTATGGGGTCATGATAGCCTTGTCACATGCACGCTGCAGCATCAGGCACTTGATCTCACACAGCCAGTTACACTGCTGAGCACCAGCGGCTGCTGACAAGCGGACACCCTAGCATACTGCCAGTGCCAGCTCTGTACCTCTGTTCTCAGGCTGTGAGGAATGGGTGCTGGTCCAAAAAGCCATTGGATTAGATTTAAAAAGGCTAAAATTAAATCCTAGAAAATAAAGAGCATTTCATTTTTGAACATTTTGAGAATTAAAATGAATGCAATTTTAAAATATAAAAGCCAGATTCCATCCATTTACACCAGTGTGGCTGTCCACGCATCCACCTATCCTATCCCAAGGCTTTCATTCTTTGCTCATTGCCAGATTGCCTTACCTAAAATGTGAGCATGCAGTACCGTCCAAGAACATAAGAATAGTAACTGCAGAACAAACCTACTGAAACCACCAGCTTCGAGTGAACCCTCACGATTTGAGTGCTAGCGGCCTTAAGCTGGACCCAGTGCTGAGCTGAGTTCTTGTGCTCTGCTGACAGACATGTCTCCCTGAAGCTGACATCTCCTCAACAACGTGTACACATGCTCTCTGCTGCTGCTGAACACTCACCACTAAATTGGTTTAGGGAAGAAAACAACCCACACAAACATATTTTGGGAAGGAAAGTGTGGAGGGAGAGAGGGGGAAGAGGAAGACAAAGTCTGCCTCATCTAAAAACCAAGTGCTTACCCTTTTCCGGAGTTTTAAACGTGTGGCTGGTTGAGAACTGCTCCTTCAGAAAAGCAGGAGAGGTGTTTTTGACTTTGCCATCGGAAGCTGATTTGAGATCAGAGTTCTGTGACTCCTGGCGACCACCAGGTTCCACTTTTCTCTCAGATCCACTCTGGGCTGCTGAACTGGCTTCACTACTGTTATTTTTCAGAGGTGTGTTAAAACTAAATCCAAACAAAGATCCAGTAGCTGAACTGTTGCCAAATGCAAATGGTTTTGACTTCTCACTGCTAAAAATGCTTTTAACAGACTCAGAACCAAATACAAACTTTGGGGGTGAAACCACTGCTTTTGTTGTTGGTTCAGGGGTGCCAGACACCCCGCCAACTTCTGAGGTTGTGTCTGCTGCATCATCACCCTGAGACAAATCAGTTCGTTCTCTGGTGGTTTCTTCCAGCACAGCGACAGCCATTTTCCCACAAGGTGACTCCCTGGGAGTGGCTGAACGAGCGACGTGAGGTGTTATCAAAAAATCTTTTTCTTGGGCCACTTTTGCTTCATCAAATATTTTCTTAAACGAGTCTGCAACATCCTGTAGTTTAAAACGAACAGCTAAATGTTCTATTTTTCTTTCTCCATCTGCAAAATCACATGCGGTCCACACCCACACTCTTTCGGTCCCTTTCATATTTTGCAAAGTCATGTCTGGAGTTATTCTGTGGTTGGCACAAAGTTTTAATACCTGGTCCCTTCTCATCACTATACGAACTTGCTTGTTTTCATAATTCTGTAAAATCTTTATATCGCCAATGCCTCTTTCTTTCCACTGACCAGCATCTTTATCATACCTGTAGAGTTTGGCTCTGTGACTAAAAACAACTTGTTCATTTTCCTCCCCACTGGACACCTCGACTAGATCAGGCAAAGGGACAACAGGCTCGAAGTGCTGTCCGTCTCTCTCCTCCTCCTGAGTGACATCGGAGTCTTCGTCCGTGCCCACTGAGGCCCCACTCTGATTCAACTTGCCAGGGGACTTGGACGGGCTCAGAGCAGACTTGAAGCTGAAGTTAAAGCCGGTGGTCGACTCGCCGAAGCGGAAGAGGTTTTTTCTTACGGGGCTGCTGGCCAGTGGGGAGGCGTGCACAGAGCTGCTGCTCACGCTGTCATCCAGGGCGTCCTCCCTGAGGTCATAGTTGTCCCACTCCAGGGTGGGCCCAGTGGTCTCAGTGTTTGGTGCGCCACTCACATCTGCAGCAGTGGCAGCTCCTACTCTGGAATCCTTACTCTCTTCATCACTGACTTTTGTCTGATCGTTTGTCAAAAATGTCTTGAAATCTTTTAGCCCACTCTTCATTTCTTCTGCTCTCTGTATTAACTTGGCAGCCCTGCCAGTATCCACAAGCTTATGGGGAGTCTGCAGGGGAATGTCTAACAGAAGTCGCTGGCATTCCTCAAATTTCTGCTTGAATTCTTCAGCCAGTTCAGGTGTCTTGAATTTTGCCGCCAGCTGCTCGAGTTTGGCATCGCCATCAGAAAAGTCACTGGCTAACCACATCCAAGCTCTGTCCGAGCCGGAGAGGGGCTTCAGGTGCATGGTGGTGGTGATCCAGTGGTTGGCACACACCTTTAGCACCTGTTCTCTCCGCATCAGCATCCTCAGTTTGCCGTTGACTTCGTTTTTGAGGATTTTTAAGTTCCCCAAGCCCCTTTCTTTCCACTGACTTATCTCAGCATCAAACCTAAATAATTTCACCCTCTGTGAGTAAAGAACTTTCTCATCTTCCTCTCCTGTGACCAGCTCCACTTTCTCAGGCATCTGGACGACTGGTTCAAAATGGATGTCGTCACTGTCCTCAGTCTTATAGGCATCATCATCTTTCTCAAGGTCAGCACAAGCGTCCGCTTTATCAACTAGTTTACTACTTTGTGATGAGAATAACTTCTCTCCAGCACCTGAAAATCCCTTGAAATTGGGGTCTTTTTTGCCAAACTGAAACCCTTCTCCTGAATTTGACTTGGCAAGATCTGCAAAGGTGAAAGTGCTGCCAGTCTGACCAAAGACCACAGTACTCCCGTCTTTCTGACCACCAGTGTCCTGAGCCTGACCACCAGTGTCCTCTCCAAAGGACTTTTCAGTAGTCTTCTCCTGATTTTCTGTCTCCTGAATGCCAAATTTAAACCCACCAGCAGACGCAGGGGAAGAAAAACTAAATCCTTCCTTTGCTGATTTAGAGTCTGTATTAGAAGAACTCTGAAATTTAAATGAAGGTGCATTTTCCTGATCCACGTGCCCAAATTTAAATCCCTGTTCTGCACTGCCGAATTTCAAGGCTTTTTCTGAAAAGTTACTCTTAAATCCTGTTCCTGTCTGACTTGCACAGGAGTTACCTGCCTCAGCTGTGGAGCCCACAGGGAAAGTGAGAGGCACTTCAGCAGCAGGGTTCTGGGTTGGGTTAGAGGCACCACAAGCCACACATTTTGGAGAACTTCCTTCATTTCTTATCAAGCAGACATCGCAATCCCACTGTCCCTCCTTCTTGGCGAACAGCCCCTCAAGTCCATTCTTTGGAGCCTTGACTGTCTCTGAAGAAGCAGGTGCCGGAGCAGCAGAAGCTGGCGGAATCTGACCTGGGTTCTGACAGGCCACACACTCGGCCATGCTGGCCTCATTTTGCACTGAGCCATCCCACTGTCCTTCCTTCTTGGTGAAAACGCCTTCAAATCCACTCTTCGGAGTCTTGCTTGTCTCTGAAGTACCAAATTTTAACGAGGCAGGTGCTGGGGCAGCAAAGGCAGGTGAACTCTGTTTCCGTGGAGTCTGACAAGCCTCACATTTCACAGAACTTCCTTCATTTCCTATCAAGCAAACACTGCAATCCCACTGTCCCTCCTTTACTGAAAAAACAGATTTGAAATCACTGCTGGCAGCCTTAGGAAGATCTCCCTGGCCAAATTTAAAGGAAGGTTGCTTAATAAGTGGAGATTCACTTTTGCTAGCAGGCTTTTTATTCTGACATGCAATGCATCGAGACACAGTGGGTTCATTTCTTACTAAACAAACACCACAGTTCCAGTGACCTTCATTCTTTAGAGTCACCAGTGTAGATCTACCAGGAGTATGTTCTGAGCCGGGTTTAGGAGTAGAGATAGTTTCAATTAATGGTGGGCCGAGGAGCTCCTTACTGCCTGGGTTTAGATTCTGGCAGGATACACACTTCTTGGCAGTTGCCATGTTCTTCAGTGAGCAGCTGTTACAATACCACCAAGATCCTTCTTTCTTTGCAACCTGAAATTCAAAATTCATAGTTACGCCATCAGATTTGTCAATATCCTTACTGTCATGACCTGTGGGTTCTTTTACCGTTTTCGTGGCCTGATGGGTGGTTGTGGCTACATTTGCTCCTGAGGCTTTCAACAGGCTCTGGGCCTCTTCAAACTTGCACTTGAAAAGGGCTGCCTCCTCAGGCGTCTTGAACCTAATGGCCAGCTGCTCTGGTTTGGGCGACTCGTCAGCGTAGTCCACAGCATACCACACAAAGGACCTGTCTGAGCCGGCGTTAGGGGCAAGGGCCATGTCTGGGCTGATGTAGTGATTTGCACAGATCTTTAGCACCTGCTCACGTCTCATGAGCAGGCGGATTTTACCGGAGGTTTTGTGCCTGAGGATCTTAACATTGCCGATTCCACGCTCCTTCCATTCTCGGGACGCTGCATCGAAGCGATACAACTTTGCACGATTGCAGAAGAACTCCTCCTCATCCTCCTCGCCAGTCCGCACTTCGATCTTGTCAGGAAGAGGCACCACGGGCTCAAAGTGAGGGCCGTCGTCTTCCTCGTCCCCCTGTGCACTTCCCCCGTCAGCATCGTGACCCTTGCTGGCCGGCTCCGTAGCAGGCACTCCAAACACTGATTTCCCTGGGCTGTAGAAAGTAAACATATCATCACTACGTCGAAAACCAGAATTCTTTGGCTGATTTGTACCCATGTTCTCAGTAAATGAAATTCCAGGCACATTTTTGCTTCCAAAATTGAACGTATTTCGAGGTCCCATGTTTTGAGCAGCTTTTGGTCCACTGTACCCATCTCCCTGCAAAGGTTTATCTGAAGTCAGTAGACCTAAGAGGCTTTCATTATTGTTGTAAGTCGTAGCAGAGGGCTGTGCCACAACCTGTGGTGAGGAAAACGTGAAGTCACCATCATTTGACTTGAAATTTGAATTAAATTTGAAAGGAGTCGGCTGTGTTGTATGTGCAGGTGCTGCCAGAGATGGCCTCATTCCTTCACCAGGCACCGGCTGAACAAAACTGGTTTTTCCAAATTCTAAAACCTTAGGTTCTGCAGATCTTGAAGCATGTGCTGCAAGTGGAGGTTTTGTAAAATAACCTGGTTCTGGCAAAGGTGGATTTGTGCTTGTCTGTTGAACATTGTAATTAAAGTAATCATCGCCCCTGGGTGATAGAATTCCTGTCGCAGGAGACTCAAAACGCAATGGGGGGCCATACACGTCTTGAGAGAACATGCACGCTGATGAGCTCTGCACGGGCGGTGTGTGCATCTGCTGGGGGTAGCCGTAGACGTGCTGCTGAGGTGGAAGCCTGTTCATGCCATAAACCGGCCCCTGGAAAAAGACAAAGTGAAAGCTTTTGTAGGCTGTCTATAAAACTATAGCTTACCTCGATACACACCAAATCTCATGAACCTCAAACATGCATATAAATATTCCACTAGAGCATACACTGTGTTCTTAAGAGAAGACATTGCTACAAGGACACTTACAGCTCTAGTTCTCGGCATGACCCAAAAATTGCCTTAACCAAAGACAGCATCTTACTCATCTAATTATACCTTCCTGACTCCTAAACGTGGTGTCCAATGATGTTGATAATGATGATGATGACGATGAGCGCTGACATTTGTTAATGTGCCACCTGGGCATAATTTCAAGTTCTGTACACATAGGATCTCATTTAAAAATTCTCAAAACCCTACAAACTAAGGCACTAGTATCATTCTATACATAAGGCACAGAGAAGTTAAGAGCCAGGGCCTGGATGCACCCAAACCCCAGTCTCTGCCCGGCTCTGCTGGGGCTGGTCTCCATGGACACTTAGTCACAGTGCCTAGGCCTGCGAGTGCTACCCACAGTGCTCCAAGGAGTGCATCACAGTCCTGCCTCTGTCACAACCGGATGATGAAGCTCCCACCACCACCACTCCTGTTCAAAAATATTCTAGATGTTCATACATTTTGTATTAAAATTAGATAACTAAAAAACATACCTTCTCTATCCAGAGAGAAATTTAAAATAGCTATACCTCATGGGACATTTAAGTTTTAATGTTGAATTACTTCTTGAATTAATTTGTAGGAAGCCTGGACAATTAAAAAGGAGATATTTATAAATGTATAAATTATTCCTTTGTTACCTTTGTGGGAGTAACATTAGCTGCTGGTCTGAGTAGATACTGAGTATTATATGCTGGTGACTGACTATAACATACTGAATGGCCAGTAGTTGCAACTAAAAAAAAAAAAAGAAAAAAAAGAGAAAAGAAAGAAAACACTGTTAAAAAAAAGTCTATGCTGCAGGTAGTACTATCTAGGCAAGAACTATAAATACAAAAGCAGCAGAAATCAAAGATTTAACTACACAGACTTTTAAAATTTTTCTATACATCAAAATACACCATAAAGATGATTATCAAATGACAAACCAGAACAACTGCCAAGGTAACACAGGAGCAGTGAGGGCAGCAGCAGGTTGGCACCAAGAGAGCCCCCATAGCGAGCACCAGGAGCTAAGAGGAGTGGTGGGCCCCCTTCCTGAGAAAGAGGGGCTCTATGTGAAGACACAATCCTGCCACATCAGGAATATAGGGGAGACACTGGCCACAGGAAGGACTTAAGGAACCAAAACATATGTGATGGCCTCAGGGCCACATTTTTGAAGTGAGGCTTGAAAATCTGCAGAATGACAAAGTTGCATTTTATACTCAAGCTAGCAACAACATTCAGGTCAAAAATCACCTGGCAAATTCACATAAAAGATCTCAAGAGTAACACAAAATGTGCTTCTTGGTGTAATAAACAGGATACAACATGACTAACACTTGAACTGGTGCCCAAACTATTTGCCCCACCTGCTTTGTGTGCATGTGTGTTACCAGAAAACCAACAACTAGAAGACACTCCTGTTGATGGTAAAAACAACCAACTGCCATTTGCCTGATCTGTTCTATGAAAGTTTTACCAGAAAACAAAACAACTTAAAAATCATTTATATCTTTACACAAGGAGGAAGTGGAAACTGAGACACAAGAGGTGCTGAGCAGCTGACTCTGGAAAGTCCTGCAAAGGCCCAGTGAGGGTGAACCAGGCCCAGTGAGGGTGAACTGCGTCTACACAGTCCACAGGGTACCACAGGGTACTGTGCTCCCTGCACAGTAACACAGAGGCAGCGCCACTGGAGAAGCCCACAGCTGAGCAAGGAAACTAATGCGCTGCCTGCAGGGGCTCCTCTGAAACATTCCCAGGAGAAAACAGGCAAAGAACACAGAACAAGTGGATGGATATATATGGGACAAGAATTGTAACATCTGAAGTTTAACTAGTGACTTTATCACTGAGAGTGAAAGAAACAGTTCAGATGTCTTATAAACCTACCCAAAAAAATCCTATAGAAAAAAAGCACCAAATGAATAGGTAACTCATGAAATCTAAGTGTGCTGAACATTCCTAGTATTAAAAAAACCAAAAATTTAAAAAGCTGATATTATTTTTGCTTTTAAAAAAAGGATTTAATAAACTCGTAATAGTTAATAACTGGCAGGAGTGCAAACAGACAGGCACTACCAGATCCTGGAGGTAAAAGTGTAAAATTGGCACAGTTTTTCAGGAAAAGCAATTCCCCAACACAAGAAATCTTATAAAACCCTGAAATCCTAGGACTGTGTTCATGGCAATAATTACAACACCAACAACGGGAAATAAAAACCAGGAAGTGAAACTTGCAGAGCTTCCATGTGATGGGGCCCTCATGTTCATTAATGGTACCATCAAAGAATACTGAGTAGAAAAATGCTAAGAACTTAAAAGTAGTATTTAAAACACACGCTTACTCATCTCTGAACAAAATGCTAATATGGTGAAAATCTCATTAAAAACTCCTTATGAATACAAAGAGAAAGGACCAGAAAAAAATGCTCCAAACTGGTAGCAGAACTCTCCGTGACACGATTAGTTTCCAGTTTTCTTTACACTCGTCAGTACTTTTGAGCATTTCCTTATTCGAGCTTATTGACGGTTTTTAGTCATCTACTGTCAGTAGACAAGGGCCACCCTGGCACATCTGGACCTTCACTAAGAAAACCATCTGTGAGTTCAGGAGGGTGGTCAGGAGCTGGGACTCTTGGCTTGAGCCAGAGCTGACTGTGACTGTCAAGCAGCCCACTGGGGCCTCCATTCCTCTCACCTGTCAAGTGAGGGTGTGCTGCGTCTACACAGTCCACAGGGTACTTGCAAGAATAAAATAAGACAACATAAATGTTATGTTCAGATGTGTGTTTAACAACCAGAAGACCTGTTATGCACATACAAAGAAGAAACAGAACTTGTGACCCACAAGGTGCCCAATGATAACCACAAGGCATCCAGAAAGCCCCAGAGGAAACCAGCCATGAGCCCGTCGCCGCCAGTCAGGTTCCACATGGTGTATGGCACCTTAGGCAGGCAATGTTTAAATCTGGCAGGCTCCTCACATCCACACCTATGATTGACAGCATTAGTGAGTCTGACTTCTCTGATCTTCTCTGTCACCTGTTGCACCTGAAGGACACTGTCATGAGAAGACAGCAAGCTGCTCTAAGGAGGACCCTAGGGACCATCACTAAGGTACTAAACTAGGCCACACCATTTCCAATCTTTCTTTTGAAATAAGTGGAGAAGACTCTTGAGAGTCCCTTGGACTGCAAGGAGATCCAACCAGTCCATTCTGAAGGAGATCAGCCCTGGGATTTCTTTGGAAGGAATGATGCTAAAGCTGAAACTCCAGTACTTTGGCCACCTCATGCAAAGAGTTGACTCACTGGAAAAGACTCTGGAAAAGACTCTGATGCTGGGAGGGATTGGGGGCAGGAGGAGAAGGGGATGATAGAGGATGAGATGGCTGGATGGCATCACTGACTCGATGGATGTGAGTCTGAGTGAACTCCGGAAATTGGTGATGGACAGGGAGGCTTGGTGTGCTGCAATTCACGGGATCGCAAAGAGTCAGACACGACTGAGCGACTGAACTGAAGACCAATTAATCTAATTACCTCCATTTCAGGAATCTGTCTCACGTCAAAAACACCTGTCTTCATCATCACTCTGGCTGCCCGGGGGCACGTGGCCTGAAGTCAGACCACCAGAGTCTGAAGCCTCTACCAATAGTGACGTGTATAATAATGGGTGTCACCTAATCTTCCAAGCCCATTTCACCTAAACATGGGAATTCATAATGGTATCTCCCACTTTGGGTTACTGTAATTGAATGAAATCACATACACAACGCGCCCGGCACACAGACAACCCAGAGGGCAACTGCCTGTACCCTGTGGTTCACTGAATGTTTATTGCATACTCTAAGTAAATGCCTAATGTGCACACACCCACCCCCCCCACACACAAATACAATAACCATGTGACGCAAGTATTATTTCTATGTTTCAAACAGACAAACTGGCTCAGAGAGCTAAGTAAGAGTACAACCTAAAAATCCACTCTGCCCTAGCTCAAACTCTCTCCTTCCTTATACAAAAGATTTCCCAAGACTGTCAGACCTCTCAGAATGTCATCAAAATAATTCCCCAAAGTTTAATTTCATAATTAGGCAGCTCTTAATGAATTATACCATCAGTTAACATTTTTCCAATATAAGGCATAGTTTCAGCTCAGTCTCAGCTCCTCTGAGATGTGCAGTCAAGGGTTCCTTAAGCCTTTACATAAACAGGATCAGATAAAGCTTGTTTTGTTTCTGGAGTTATAAAAATCTTGGTAACAACAAAAAATAGCTTAAGCAACATATAGATAGATACAAACATGTAATAAATTAAGGCATACAGACAAGGTGATTTCGAAAATTTCCTAAATGAAGGAGGCAGCAGTACAGTATCGTCACTAACACCTGGGAATATTCAGTTGCCAACTCACCTGTCAGTGGGGCCCCGTGAAAATTCTGTGACCCCTGATAACTATCAGGCACTGGGTCTGGTCCATAATTCTCTGGAGGCCAACGATGAGGGGACCCTGAGCTACTGCTATTTAGTTTCAACTCCTGCATTTCTTTCTGTTGGAAGAAGAAAAACAATTTTAAGCAATTATATCATGGCGTAAACAGTGCTAGAGCAAATTTAATATCTGATGATGCCTTTTCAGAGAGTCCATTCTCCAGTCAGATCTGAGCACCAGGTGTTGACGTAAAACATGATTCTTAATTTCTTAAAGCTTGTTTTTTGCTCTCATTCTTTTCCCTCCCTTAGTATCATTACCGAATCCACTCAATCTCGTCAGCTCTAACCTAAAAAACGGATTCATCTCCCTTTCCATTCTACATTTACTTCATCTTTCTAAAGTTCTGTTCAGGACTTCCCTAATGGTGCAATGGACAGGAAGCTGCCTGCCAATGCAGGGGACATGGGTTATATCCTTTTGCTCCAGGAAGATTCCACATGCCTCAGTGCAAGTAAGCCCTCAAGCACCAACTACTAAGCCTTCTGATGACAGCCAGTGGTTAGGGATCAGACAAGAAAAAGGCAACACCTTCCCAACCCCAGAACCTACAAGGCAAGTATTTTTCAGAAACAAGTTATAATAAGTGAGGTCAGAGACAGATCCAGCATGGCGACCCTCTTCTTCTACAAGTGTTTCAGATGAAATTCCTTGGCAGTCTAGTGGTTTAGGCTCAGTGCTTTCACTGCTGCGGCCCTGGGTCTAATCCCTGGGTGGGTGGGTGGAAGGGGATGGCAACCAAGATGCCCGCAAGCCAGGTGGTGTGGAGAAAAAAAAAGAAGTATTTCAGGAATAAAAACTTCCTGGGGAAAAAAAAAACAAAAACCCTTAACTATTAAGGTCAAAAATACATCTTAAAATTTCAAACTAAATAAAATTTTCCCCACTCATCCATCTATACTGTGTCTAGTCCAGATGGTATATATCTAAAAATAAGAAATGAATGGAATCAGCTGGAAAATTTAACTGGTCACCACCAGCATCTGGACCATAGATTTAAACATCCAATTAAAGATAAAAACATAATGTTAAAACTTGAACAACTAGAACACGTGATGAAAACTAGTTTTGACAAGTCTCACTTTATGGATGAAAAAAAGAGACAGAAAGCTAAGCAAGTGCCTGACCCAAAGGCACACAAGAACACCATGTAGGTGCCAGAAATCTACATGGTTAGCATGTAATATCATGAAGGTCACAATTATACAAAATTAACACACAAAATCTTTATGCAAATTCAAAAGTGTAGAAAATACAGGTTTCAAGACTTTCCTTGCCATGATTTTAGAAGCATGAATGATTTAGTTCTTGTCAATGAGCATGAAACAACTTACTTGTACCTCCAATCCCAAAGAAGTAAAGTTCCTTTGAGTGCTACAGTTGAGGTCACTTTCATAAAGTTAAAGCACAATCATGTACAGACACATGCGTCTTTACATAATTAGGTCAAATTCATACGAATTAATAAAAAGATAAAGAGACCTTTTAAAGTTTAGACCACTTGTGAAGTCTTAGCTATAAATGTGACATACACACTAGTCAGTCTGAGCTATAATCTCACAAACCAAGGTATGAAGACTAGAGCTCTCTAGTTCACTCTATCATTGGGGACCTCCTCTATGCTGGGAACAGGGTTATGGTTTGGATATGAGTTGCCGTCTTTGAAAGATTCACATCTTGTGGAGGATAAAGACACATAAGTAATTTCAAAAAATAAGCTAATGTCAAGACGGAAGCATGTAAAACACAGTATGACTCTACAGTCATGCAGCAGAGGAACATCTGGAACAGTGTTAGAAATGAGGGAGAAAGTGGTCAAGGAAGGAATCCTGGAATAAGATAGGCACAGTTTAGAAAAATCAAGGCATTTACCTTAATGGCCTCCACTTGTTGGCAGATCATTTTCAATAAGCAATTTTGATCTTCTGCCCACTGAGGTGGTGTTTTGGGAGAATACTGAAAAAATAACAATGAAACAGTATTTAAAACATCTAGAACACACATTCTGCAGTAAAGTGATTCTTCTCTTTTTCACTTACCTTACAGCTTCTATTTGGTGATGGAGAGTATTTGGTGGGAGATGAAGTTGAGTGTTTTATTTCTGAATCTGCATTTCGTAAAGACCCATTTTTATGAAGAGGCGCTCCTTCACTGAACTCATCGAGCTCCTGCATGACTAAATTAAGCATCTCTTTCACAGATTCCAGGGGCACAGGCAACTAGAAATAAAAGGCAAGAATCAACATCTTGAGTTTGCAAAATCACCAACAGAAGAACTCTCAAATAAAGATTTTTTTATCTTACTAATTTACATTTTCATACTTCTGTGTGACAAGCACATTGTACTTTATGTAACAACACAAAGAAAATGCTGTGCAATCTAAAGTCTCCTAACCCTCAAGTCCATGCTGTGTCTACCACTCCTGATGGCGGCAGCAAGGGCAGAGCAATGTTAACTGGGGAGTTTTTCCACGTGAGCAAAGTAAGTCACTGATTCTGAATGAGAGGAGAGGAGAAACACAGATGCTGGCATGCACCAAACATAACCCTAATCCAAGAGC
Source organism: Bubalus kerabau (assembly GCF_029407905.1). Classification (NCBI taxonomy): domain Eukaryota; kingdom Metazoa; phylum Chordata; class Mammalia; order Artiodactyla; family Bovidae; genus Bubalus; species Bubalus kerabau. Next base: position 47,489,553 of record NC_073634.1, read on the forward strand.
AGCAACATAAACTCATCAATAAAACAGGTGGAAGGTTGAATGTCAGTGAAGTTAATCCCATCACAACAGTCTCAAACTGCTGACAGCCGGGGAAAGGTGGTCACAGGAGACAGTGACGAGGGGAGAAACGTCCGGAAGTCATGAGCAACCACCTGATTTCATTAATATGTTTAACTGCCAAGTCCACACAGAACTAGTATTAGTGGCAACATCTGCTGAATACATCGCCAGGTAACAAAAATAAATGCCAGCCTTTTCTAATTCTCCAACAAGCATTTTTGTAATGTTATAAACCTAAATGTTCACATTTAAACACACACACACACAAACCTAAGGCAAAGTAATACTAATTAAATATTTAAACACCCCACTTCTGTGCATTAATATGGTATCGCTAAGCATTTTAAAAATTACCAAAATATAAAATCAAGGCAAAATTCCTTATCGCCTAGTTATCAATAATAAGAAAATACAATCTGCAACTTACTTTCTTAACTACCGACAGATTTGAATCACAGTCATCTAAAATCTTTATCAGGTAGTCCCTGGTCTTTCTCAGGTAATTTTTGCATTCTTCTTGTTCTTCAGAAGAAAGCACATCATTATCAATGTCTTCTGCTTTTCTGTGAAAAAGCTATATACAAGAGTGCTTTATGAAACAATTATGTTTAAAAAAAAAAACCCTTTAATTTAAAGTACCACACTACTTACCAGTGCAAGATTCCAGTAAGAAGTGACGTTATTAATAGATTCAAAAGCAGCCATAGCATCGTCTATATTTCCATTAACTACATCCAATATAGCGAACGTGATGCGTGCTTCATCTTCGTATTCCCCAACTTCACATGCCTAAACACATTGGGTAACTTTCAGTCAAGCTGCCTCTACCCAGAATATCAAACCCGAATATTTCCCAAGGATTTTGCACGATCTAATGAGATCAGCATCTCAGTGTTCTTCTCTGCCATGTTGCATCTGTGACCGGCAGTGGACTCAGAAAACAAGACTACCATTCAATAGTTGGGCAATTAATATAAGCAGTTTCTACTTCCATTTCCTTATTTAAAAACTAGAAGCCCAGACCTCCAGCTAGTTCACGATGGGACTCTCCATTACCTGAATGTCTGCACTATGGAAATGCCTGAACAGAGGGTCAGCAGGCTCAGGGATGCTGCTCTTCTTCTTGATCATCTTCAACAATGGCAAAACCTTTTTCCAGTAATGAACACTTCTGCCTATGTATTCTCGTTGATCATAAAAAGAATTAAGACCACTGCCCTAAAATACAAAGTTAGAAGCACACAAAGAGACACAAATGAACAGATTCAAAAACTCACTTGCAGATGCTCTGAACAACTGGCTAAAATTTCAAATCCTAGGCAAAATAGAATCTCAAAAGTCATATGCTCACCTTTCCAAATTCTAGAATAACTAAGCACTTTACCATCAGCACTCATTCTAGACCCAACTTTGACACACCTCCAACGACACTACCCAATCAGGCAGCCTACTCTTTTTTCCTGAAGTTGCTATACGTGCCACAGAACAGATCTCAAATATTAAGCAAGGTCTATAATGCCCTTACCTATAGAGCCTTGTGCCACCAAACAGGTAAAAAAATCTTCAGGCTGGTAACGTAACAGCTAATACCTGGTAACATTTACTGTGCTAGGCACTGTTTTAAGCACTTACATACAAACTATACTAACCACTTTGTGCCAAGATTGTGAAAATACATTTCACCTGACACAATATGAACACGCTGCTACTGTTTTTAAACAAAAAAACATTCAAGGTCAAGTATGTCATTTAAAAAAATTAAGGTAATGTTCTTACAAACTGCTCCACTTCAGTGAACTCACCGTTTTCTGAAGGCACTTTGCCCAGTGCACAAGCAGAGCAGGCTGAAGGCCAGTTTTTTCCTGGCCTCGTAGAGTGTTTATGTCACGCTGAACTAGAAGTCGCAATTTTGCTGAGGTCCCAGGTCTAAAAAAAGTTGTATTTAATGAAATTGATTTATAAACATGCAGTTCAACACTTACATGTATGTTAATCATCACATGACAATTAAAACTTTACATGAGAATTAAGTCCCTGTGCAGTTAAGTTAAAGGAATTTTTTTTTTTAACTACTTACACTGCTTTTCTATGAATTAGATTACAAACTGCATCCCACCATGCTTTCTGTCTTTCTGTGCAAAGCTGTTTACACACAGGCAGTGGCAAGCACAGAGGCTGATAGAAGCTGCAGTGAGAATTAGACTTTTCCTTTAACTGTAAGTGGCTGGTATATATTACTCCAAGCAGAAATACCTGTTTTATTTACCAAAAAAAAAAAAGAAAAAAAAATCAATTTAGGGGAAAAAAAACCCCAAAACAGTATTCATGGTATTTATTAAAATCTATGCTTACTTCAAGATCTAAAATACATATTGACTCAGGTGCATTTGTTTCAAGTCTTGAGGTTTCCTGGGGCAAATGATGAAAAAGCTGTTTTAGCCATTTTCGAATTGCAGGTAAGGTAGGCAATGAATCCCACTGTAAGCCAAGCCAGGTGAGGTGTTGAAGACTACCATTATGTGCCCTAATGGCACCTGAAATAAAGCAAAAAAACAAAAAAAACAGCTTGAGGTTTTGGAAATTTTTGTGTGCCATCAGTTTTGCCAACATAAAAAACTGACTCATAGTAATATTAAATGTAACAATGTTATAACTGCTTTTCAGTATCAGAGTACAGGGAAAATCTATAAGCAAAGTCTAGTGTTCTTAATAAAAAGAGTTTTGATGGAAAAAGTTCTTTTGAAGGAAAAAAAGAGCCTCACTAGAACTCAATAAAACAAAATCTACTGACAGAGGTCAAATAAAGAATAGCCATCTGGTAATAAATCTTGAAACAACAGATCTTCCTTTTGGTAAAGAAATATGAAAACAGTGGGCTACCACTACATTAATAAATTAAGAAATTCAATACTAAAGAAGTTTATGGGCTTCCGAAAGCATAAAAGAAGAGCAAGCTTTCTGGTAATACAGCAATTTGCGAGACAAACATGTCCATCAACTTTATCCCAGTAATTATGTTTTTAGGAATTTGTATAGAAAAAAAAATTGAAATGGAGACACCTAAAAATTGTCATCAGTATTTTTAATGTAAGTGAAAAAACTGGAAACAGCTTCCAGATGGAAACTGGCAAGTACATTATAGCTATTTCATTAAAAAGATTGTATTAGCATCAAAATGATACTTAGGAGAGAATTCATGACACCAATCACTTGTACAGAACTATTCAGAAGAAAAGCACCTGCTACCATAACCACTACCAATACCTCATATTACCCTCCCCCCATAAACCCTGAAAGTAATTTAGAATAATATTAAGTCATTATGTCTGGATAATCCCCCTGTTGCTATTATATATCTCCTGGTGTAAAAGGATTAAAATGTAAAGTGTTTCCTTAGGAAGATACCACTTACCAACATCATATCTAGCCAATTCATCAGGATCTGGTTCTTGTACATCAATGCTTCCAATATCATCATTACCAAGGAAAGAGCTATCCTTAGGTAACTGACGAGAAAACAGAGCATCGTACAAAGCTGACTGCCCACTCCTGTTGGCAAAGGATTCTACAACCTCTTTTAAAAAGTCTTGCTTGTCATGACTTAAATTTAGCAGCATATGCCCTGAAAAACAAATTATTTCCATCATTTAAAAGACACAGATTTAAAGTTACATCTCTCAACAGTTTCATTCACTTACCCTAAGGGGAAATAACATGACATTCTCAGAATGAACCCTCCAGCCCCAAAACCACAGCTGGACCCAAAAGGGTGCTGATGTGAAAAATGAATAAACTACAGGTGTCAAAGCATCTGCGTCTATGTGCTAGAGTAAAAGGAAAGGAAAAAAATGTGTGTGAAAAATCCCAAAAGGATTTCCTTTTGGAAAAGTGTGGGATTCAAGTGGCCAAAGGAGAACAGGATCAAGCTCAAATTTTCTGTCCTGATACACCAAATTTCTAAATCTGGCTGGTCAGAATCATCCTTTAAAGAGATTAAAATTTTTCTGTTTCAGTTCTAGACTTCCACTCCCAGAGATTATGATTCCACAGATTTGAACCTATTTTAAAAACACTCCATGGATGAGGTTCTAGTTCACATTCTAGTTCTAGTACACATGGATGTGCCTTGAAAGCACTATGCTAAGTAAATGAAGACAGTGATCCAAAGACCACAGCATGTATGATTCAATATATGAAACGTCCAGAACAGAGAGAGATAAAGAGACAGAAAACTCGCAGCTGCCCAGGACTAGTGGTTTGCAGGGAAATGGGGAGTGACTGCCAATGGGTACCAGGTTTCTTCATGAGGTAATGAAAATATCCTAAAATCATGGTGATGATCACACAACTCTGTGAACATACTAAAAATACCACTAAACTGTACACTTAAAAATGGGTAAATAATATCATTATGTGAATTTTACACAATCAGGCCTGTTTGAAACAAAACAAAACAAAACAAACTTTTTTCCTGTGATTCTGTTGGCCAGTCAGGTTTCATTACTACCAGACAATTATCTCTTTAAAAATTTGCAGAGAGAAGCTCAGCAGGCCCAGATCAAAGACAGTACAACACAGTTCATTTTACAAACTGTGACCCTCTGCAAAGGTAGAAGGGAGATCTGAGAAAAAAAAAAAAACAAAAGATCGCTTCAAGGACTCAAAGTTTGTCTCCTACAAAGAAGTAAGCTGTGGGACAGAGGAGCCTTGACCAACAGTCTACCTACAGGTCCCAGCTTATAGCTACTTGGATTTAAGATCATTTCCTAACTCTTAATGAAGGCCTTTCAACTTTACATCAAAACTGCCTCTTATAGAAACATTTCCCTACAGAGCCTTCAGTTCACTGTTTGACTCACTGGCTACCTGAACACTTTCAAGTTTGTGCCTTAGGAAAGCCAGAGAGTATAACAGACCTTTAGGATCCAACCCAAATAGTAAGAACTGGGAATAAATCTACAAATTCCAACAACCTAACAGAATGTGAATATACACCTTCTGTCTTTGTTTCTAAGTTGTCAGCTCCTGAAGAGAGAGATCCCTAACTTTTTTACTTTTATCCCCAGTGGCTAGCAAACCAATAACTTATTCTTAGGTCAAGAAGTGCTCTAAAATGTTCTGGATGGAGATTCTAGCAGCTAGATTAAGGATGGGTTAAGGAGTTCCTCCACACAGGAGCAAACAATATTTGTTCCTTTTAAAGAATATTTTTTATCATTTACCATTTTTTATCATTTGTTCTCTCCTCTCTCTCCCTAATTCAATATGGCAAGGAGAAAAAATTCTAACAAATTATCTCCTGGGCAGAGAGAAGACACTATCTAAGATGTGTTCAAAAAGGAAAAAGTTCTTTTTTCTTTTTAAAATAAAATCAGTTAAACGTTACCAGTACCTGATTGGCTCAGACGATCATAGGCCATCATTTCCAGTAGGCTTTGTCCAGCTTCTCCTTTTATTAATTTAGTCTTTGGTCTTGGAATCTAATCATTTTAGAATCAAAAATCTTAATTTAGTGATACATTTCTAATAGTAAAATGTTCCTTTCTATTACACTGTACTTTTCTTCAATAATGAATAAACAGCCAATGGTTAAAGAGAGTTGGGAATCCAACTGCAAAACACCGTGAACTGGGGAATTTAGATAATCTAGAAAAGATGCCTACAAAGAGCACGTCTGAGAAATTACTTTCTATTAAGAACATGTTGGAGTTACAGCTGGGGAAACAACATCTGGTTGGAGACCTTTTCTGCCTTGCACAGATAGACCGGGAGCAGCCTGGGAGACGACAGCTCTACACCACCCGGCACTGGAGCCCCCCACATGGAAACACCACACCCTTCCAGAGCACAGACCACCTGAGAGACCAGCAGGGTAACGGGAACAACCTAGACAAGAAAAGGGCTTCAAGTCCTGTCCTATGAAGAAGAGGTGGAAGAACGACAAGTAAACAGAATGGTGAGAAGATGACAGCTACCTTTGAGTATTAAGAAAATTATCTTGTAAAAGAAGGGAACACCAAAAGAAAAAAACCACCACCAATGGGTAGAGGCTTGAGAAATATTTTTACTCCATGTAAAGAAGCACTAAGAACCAAATTATCTGAAAATAAAACAGGCTACCTTGAAAAGCTGCAACTGTCCATCACTGAACATGTTGAGTCCCAGCCAATGAACATTTATCATCCTGAAAGTAACTACACAGATGGTGGGTGCAGTGCCGTTAAACCTCTAGTAATTTTCTTACACTGGGAATGGCAGTATAATTTGATACAACCTCTGTGAGACTGGAAATTTGGCAATAACTCAAAATATTATAAACGCACAGATAGACACTGATCCCGCCATCCATCACTCAAACTCATTCCACCCCCAAATTTTCACATGGGAAATGGCACAAGCTAGTCACTGCAGAATTATTTTGAAGTAGCATAGCAATATCTCGGTTTTAGGGCATTAGTTTAATGAAACCCAAACTATGGTACATCTATAGAATGAAATAATATCCAAGCATCAGAATAAATAACAGTGCTGTACTCAGCCTATGTTTTCTGTGCTGATACGGAAATATTGGAATTCAAAACTCAAAGTGGAGTTTTTACTGAATGGGTATCACTGTCACACCACTGTCAAGCCACTGTTGTAAGTCAGACAATAATAAGTCAGAGACCAAGTGAACTCACTAGAACTACTGCAGTCCCTGATCAAGGGGCTGAAAACCCTACCATTCAAACAGCCTGCAGAATCAATCAGGAGGGAGATGTAGTTTTTACTATTTAAAAAGGTCAAAGTTCAATACAACAAACTAATAAATACAACAAAAAAGAAATAGACTCACAGATACAGAGAACAGAGACTAGTGGTTACTGTTGGGAGGAGGGGGAGGGTATCAGAGTGAAGAGGTGCAAACTACTGTGTATAAAATAAGCTACAAGGGTATAATATACAACACAGGGAATGCAGCCAATATTTTATAACTATGAACAGAGTATAATCTTTAAAAATTGTGAATCATTGTACTACATACCTATAACCTACACAACATTGTACATCAACAATACTTCAATTTTTAAAAGGCCAATGTTTAGAGCAATTGACTGTGTCAACATAAAAATATCCATTTAGAAAATTTAATACATTTCAATGTCCATTAAAGAGAGCTGTTAGCTACTTGATAATTCTTTAAAAATATTAATCATAACAGTTTAGTGTTTATACAGATTAGCAAACTTCATTAACTTCACTACTTTTCACTAATAAATTCCTTATGAACAAAATGCTTCTGCTGAGCTAACAGTAGCACTGTGGACTGCACCTCAACAGGTTTTAAAAGGCCTAAGTATGTTAACTAGAAAAAGCAACAGCCTCCAACAGTCATTTTACAGTGAAACCCTTTTTCTTTCTCTCAAGCAAACGATTATTCTCTAAAGCTAACAATTTCTACAAGCTAGGAATAATCCACTTTGTGGAAGACTGCTCATTTCTTTTCAGATCAGAAATGATGCAAGCTCACTAAGAAAACATTAAAACTGCAAAAATGGATGAGGGGAGGGCAAGAGCCAACATCTCATCATCTAAAAACAAAGGCTCACATTCTGGCATATTCTCTTCATGTCACTTTCTATGCATAAACTTGTTTCACGTTTCTGAGGATGAATAAGTATACTGCTGTGTAGTAAATACACTGTTAATGTTGTATATATATTAAAAATTAAGTTTCCAATTAACATATTAAAAGTTACGGTAAATAGTCTTCTATCACAGCTTATGCAACCATGCCCCAAAATTGACTTAATGATTAGATTTTCATTCAAGTTATGTGTATCTTTTTGAATCATGTTTTATCCATACTTGAGACTATTTCCTTACAGGTTCCCAGAAATGGTACAGTAAAAGATCAAATTCTTCAAAACGATCTTCCAAACAGTCAAAGCAATGCCAACTGCCACCGGCAATGCATCAGTGTACCTGTCTCACCCACCTCACTAGTACTGTATATTAATAAATCTTGTTATTCTTTCCCCCAAAGTATTTCATTTTAACTTTGTACATATCTCTTCCCATTTTCACCACATACCAGGACATACCCCATGTGAAGTACAATCAAGTCTCACTGAAAGGTCAAGGGCATGCCAGACAGGGAGCGATTACCTGGAAGGCTATGAGATAGCAGAGCGCAGCCAGCTCCGAGAGCGCGCGCCACTGCACATCACTGTGCTGGCCCATCTTCAGCAGCAAGGACCCAGCGTGCATGTAGAAATGGCCTCTCACTTCCAGGAACGTGGCTGAGAGCGCCTCGTTTCCACCTGCACAAAACTTCACAGACTGAAGAGCGCTATCAAAACTGGAATATTAAAGTATTAAACAGGTGTTAAACTACTACACTGTGAATAATCCGTGTCATTATTTAATCCTAAATAAAACTGAGAAAGGAATTTACTTCAAGCATCACCTTCCACATCTAAATCCCAACAATCCATTCTGTTTTATGAATTACGAATCGAGTGCTTCGTGTTATTCAACATACTTCCTATATTTCAAGCGTTTTTAACCTCCAGAATGTCTTATTCCAAAACATCTTCTTGATCATATGGTTTCATTATTTAATTCAAAGTTGAAATTTCTCAAAATAAACATGCCATTTCACATTATAAGTAAACAACTAAGACACATGCATTATCAAGATGAAAGCTGCTTTTACTATACATTTAACTACAGAGTTAATTATAATTCTTACTATTATTTGTAATCTACGTACTAATCAGTACTTTTTAATCCTAATGGTCCTCAAAATCTTCATTTTCTAAGAAAATCAAAAGCAAACAGCAGAAATGTGAAGAATGATTTTGAAGTAGATTATAATAAGAAATCTGAGTAACAGATTATTTCTTCTAGCCTGTGAATTTCTGGAACTTGCAGAGGGTGTCAAGACTCCTCCAAGGGGTATGTGTAGTAGTAGTATCATAGTACTAAGAAATCTTCTTCCTCACCACTTGCTCACGGGACCAAAAGTTTTTAAGTATATAACCATGCCTACTTCCCCCCAACCGTAAATATTTTCTAAAATCATCAGAAAGTTTGATTGAGTCTTTTTGGCTACTCCCTCATACTACCCGTATGAAGACACCAAGTACTTCCTCAAGAAAATGACTTACTCTCCTACACCCCAGTGTAAAGAACTCCCTGCCGTGTGAGATGGGGGAGGAACCATTACTTTTCAGAATAAGAGTGTACACCAAGGAGCAGCAACCTTGTCCATTACAGACCCCATGCTGATGTGGCTCTATGGGCACAGCAGCTCTGCCACAGGGCTCGCCTCTACCGCTGCAGTGCTCGAGCACACAGCTGACACAGCAGGAGGTCGGCTGTGTCAGGGGAGCCCCACTCACAAGCAGGCGGTGAGCCTGGTTTAGCCCACAAGCTCTAAATTGACATACAAATCCAAGTGACGTGTCTGTTCAGTGGAATTTATTTTAATCAAATGGAGACACTGGTCCTCAGAATTATGGAGGAGCAACGAGGACATGCATTTTCAGGCTCAACTCTTTGCTAAGCATTCCAAAACTAGACGTTTAATTACAAGAGTAACTTAACCAAGAACAGTAATAGAGTTCTCTAAGAATCAGAGTTTCACAAAACCAATTATAATATAATACTGCCCCAAAAGAAGATTCCTTCTAAGTAGTTCACCATATTATTATCACCTCTGGACATTACAGAAAAAATAATGACATTAAGTTGTTTAGATGAAAGAACACAAACAGACATCTGTAATTTACACTGAAGTGCTCTCTCTAGGTCGGCCTACCTCTCCAGTAATTCTCTGCTCTCCTGCGCATCTCTCATGGACAGCGTGAGAAGCATCAGGTTAGCATAGGCTACAAGTAAGTCCTGACTGGTTGCTCGCCAGTTACTTTTATCAGATTCCAAACACTGTGAAGATTCCAGGTATTCCTGTTGTGCAAAAAGAACTCTAAGTTACAAAACTGTATCATGTGTTACAAAACTGAGTGTTTTGCGACTACAAACCCCTTTGCCCATTCACAGGCTGAAAAACCATGTTGGTTTTAGATTAGCCTACAAAAACACCAAAAAATACACAAACATATTTCTCATTATCTATCTCTTGAATCCACTAATTATAAATTGAAATCATCCTGGTAAAATCAGCTCATTTCACAGCTGCTACACATAAACGAAAGAGACTTAGGTCATGGAGGGCAGTGGTTAAATACAAAGGGAAATATGGTAATTGTGAGACCCAACAGCCCTTACCTACCTTAAGGGTCTGTACTACACAGGAATTCCACTCTAAACTTGACCGCAGAGCTGTGTTCCTCTCTGCCTGGTGGCAGTGGGCCACAGCATCCCTCAGCCTGCTGTTGGAGCGATACAGCTCCACCAGTCGGATGTTCACGTGGACATCATCAGGCCTTGCATAAAGTTCTGACTGAATTAAGTCGAAAAGTTTATTCCATCCATCTTCACCTTTACAATCTAAAAGCTGTTCCTATTTATAAAGAACCATTAATTAGAGAAACATCTGTGCAATTTTAAAAACATCATGGTAATCCTATGAGCACCATCCCACTGTGTCTGGCTTTAGTCAATTCCCACCCTACATACCTCATTAGTGCCCTTAGTCATTTCCAGAAGCTCAACCTCCAGAAAATACATGGAGAGAAACATCTGGGATTACACAGCTGCAGGAGGGCCTGGACTCAGCTCAGAACATCCCTGCATACCTGTCACGACCAGAAGGGACCTTCGCACCCACGTGTCCTCACCCTCCATGTGCTCTGGATCTCCCTAAGACTGCTCAGTCCCCGCTCCCACTTCTCCCACTGTGGAGCTCCTACTGTGCCACCATCTTCTTGGTCTTCACCTTCCCCCTTACTGAACGAGAGTCCCATTCCAAGACAGCTGCCATCACTTATCCGCTAGACTATGTACAGGTGGAGGAGGTGGTGACCGACTCATTCCCAGTGTCATCACCTGATCATGCCCCTCCTCCCCCAAACCTGTTTATAACATTTTACTAAAGGATGTGCTATCTGGCCATGCCTCCCACTCCTTATCAGCACCTGGAACAGAACTTCGTTCATCCCTGCTGCTGCTAAGTCACTTCAGTCGTGTCCAACTCTGTGCGACCCCATGGACGGCAGCCCACCAGGTTCCCCCGTCCATGGGATTCTCCAGGCAAGAACACTGGAGTGGGTTGCCATTTCCTTCTCCAATGCATGAAAGTGAAAAGTGAAAGAGAAGTCGCTCAGTCGTGTCTGACTCTTAGCGACCCCATGGACTGCAGCGTACTAGGCTCCTCCATCCATGGGATTTTCCAGGCAAGAGTACTGGAGTGGGGTGCCACTGCCTTCTCCATCGTTCATCCCTAAGATAGACCATGAACCTTCGTTCATCCCTAAGATACATCACTACCAGCAGCACAAGACACAGGACAGCCTGGCCACCCTGCTGTTTAACAGCTTCACCTTCACCACTCCACACCAGCCCCAGCCATCCATGTGGCAAAATCTGTACTCTGAACAAATCACTCAGACCACAACACCCTCTCATTTTCTCACCTCCCTGGGGCTAGCACAGCCTCACTGCCACATCTCCTGCCTCTACCGCATGAAAAGGTCCTTTTAATTTTCCATAAAACACACACATACACTTTCCTTCCCTGTCAAGCTAAAACACCCGAGTCTCGCATCCAATCACTCCCTACTTACAGATAAAGCCCTCAGCTAGCTCTCTCTGCCCCTCCCGGAAGCCCCCTTCCCTGCAGTCTCCACCCCTGTGCACTAACAGATGAGCATGTGTAGGGCATCTGGGAGCATTGGGGAATTACGACCAGGCCAACTGATCCACCTTCATAATCTCAAACCACCAGACTGGCAATGCCTAGAAAAAAGTCCTAGTTTACTTCTAAAGACTCATTTTCTCCACTCCCTGAAGAGTTTACTTCGTACTCCTCTTTCCTCTGACCCTCTCTTTAGGATCTCCACTCATCCTCCACGGAGAAAATGGAAGCCATGGCCTGTAAGCTCCACTTCCCCTTCCTGCACTCTCCTCCCGCCCACCGCCCAGTGGACCTCGATCCTCATCAGTCTCCTCCTGGACCAGTTCCATAAACTTACACCTGGTCTGTAACTGCAAAGAACCCCTAGACATCAATTACATGTTTGAAATTAGGTAAAAGATCAGCCCCATTACAGATGTTTTTCAAAAACTACTCTCAAACCCAAAAGAAAGCCTTTCTATCAATGATATTTTTGTTCATTAAAGAAGTGCCAAAAAACTATTTATTTTAAGTAAGTCTCAACTTCTAGGAGAAACAGAATTACTCTGCTTAATAGTTACAAATTTCATGGATTTCTAGTCCAAAAGTTCCAGGAAAAAAATCTGACATAAGATTTATTAGTTTTAGACAACAGTATTTTTAAAGTCATTAAAGAAAATCAGGATGCTTCACAAACAATTAAACTTTTGTTACACTGCAAGAAAATAATCCTCTCCCCATTATACACATAGCCCATAACATCACTGTCACCAGACGGAATGGACTCTTGTAGCCAATGAAGAAAGTCATGACCAGTGAAAAATTATGTTTGAGGCATAAAACAAAGATACTAATAAGGCAAAGAAATCTGCATTATGAAACAACATTTTGGATTAATACTTAAAACCCAGGGGCTATCACAGGGAGAAAAAAAAAATAATGTTACTAGTATTTATCTCCATGGCTTTTAAAGACATTTTTTATTTAAAAATCTGTACACAATTGTTTATACCTGATATGTAATAGCTAAAAATTGGAAACACAGAATTTCCCCCCAAAGTAAATGGTTCACTGGTGGAACACACCCGTATGAGTATATACCACTCGGCAAAAAGGAAGGAACCTATCCTGACACACACAACTTGAAAGGTCTCAAGGGCACCATGCAGAATGAAGAGCCAACTGCAAAAGGTCACATGATGCCTGCTTCTATCATATGACATTTTTTAGTTACAAATTATAAAGACAGAGAACAAATTACCAGTTGGCAGAAGCTAAGGATGATGGGAAGGAGAGGTAGATGTGACCACAGAAATGGAGGTGTGAAAGACACCCCCACGGTGATGCAGTGCTGGATACGCATGTCTACACGTGACGGGTGGAACAAGGACTACACGTGTACTGCACCCATGCCAAACCCTGCGGTGACTGTTCGACAGTCACACCAAGATGGAACCACCATTGAACCATTTACTTTTGGGGGAAATTCTGTGTTTCTGTTTGGATGGAGCACACTCAGGACCTTTCTGTACAACCTCTCCAACTTCCTGAGAAAAATCTCTAATTATTTCAATAAAAAACATTAAAAAAATTCTATTGGAAACATTTATAAATGAGGGATGGGGGTCCTTTTAAAAACAATATATATGAGAATTCCTGAAAGTCCAGTGGTTAGGACTCAGTGCTCTTCCTGCAGGGGCCCTGGTTTCAATCCCTGGTTGGGGAACCAAGACTGAATAAGCTGCATGGCAGGGGGAACCAACAGACAATTAAAATTACAGTTAAAATTCTGTTTGTCTAGCACATTTTGGAAAGTCTTTCTCCAAAAAGTCTCCTAGTAAACTATATTTCACTCAGTAAAGAATAACATGCAGAGCCAGTTAATACATTAGCAACACATTTCTATCACTTTTAGTAGTCATCTATAACACACTAGAGAAACTTTTAACTTTTGCTTGAAAACCTCACTATCCTGTAACACAGTCCTTCCCAAATTTATATAATGGTTCTTTGAAACTGTCACCTTCTGGGTAATTTTCACCCAATGAAGTGAAAGTTTTATAATAGACAGAGCTCAATTTATAATAATTCTCAGCTCCACCATCTACTAATAGCTAAGGAACAGTAAAATCCCTAAAACAGTAATCACTGTGAAGGTAGATGAGATGCCACTTGGAAAGCAAACTGGTTGCTAGTGAAACAACACACTGTGACGCCTCATACACTGTGGAATGGCCATCACCTCCACAGCGACAACTACTCTGCTCACGCACACTGCAGTGCTACTGCCGACGGTCACAGCTCTTATGTCACACCCCCAGACTTACATACAACTAGAGGTCTATTCCCCTAGGATGCCCCCTCACCTCCACACACACCAGTTTACAGCTTACTACTTAAGTCATTTAAATTCCAAGTACCAGCAATAGTTGTGTCTTTTTCTCTGACTGCTTTTATTATATGCTTTGTTTTCTTTAGTTTTTTACCTTTAGTTTATAAATTGCAGGACTTCCTGGAAAAAGTTTAGCTGCTCGTTCAACCCAGTATTTAGCTCTTCCATCAGTAACATCATTTTTACAGAGCAATTCTGCAATCTTCAACACAAGATCTTTCTGTGTTGGGTTTAATTCCACTGAACGCTGATACCAAAAACAATTAAGAAATTAGTAGGATTCCTCAAGTCTGTACACTCATACACAAAATTTAAAAACTTAACAAGTACTCCATTACAAACTCTATTTCTAAAGGACAACAGGTTATTTCAAAGTTGTTAAAATTAAACTGTCTGCAAGTTTTTAGAAAATGAATAAAAATTTTTTTATTTGGTAAATGCAAAAAAGAAAAGGAAGGAGGGGAGGAAAGGAACCATGCTTTTCTCACCATGGTAAACTTAAAATTTACAAGTATTAATAATCTTTTCCAAGTGCTAACCGCTCCATAACAAAATACAGCACTCTTTGGGCCAAATATTTTAAAATCTGTTTCAAGCTGTTTTGCTTAATAGTATGATGATATGAGTGCTTGTTTTCAAGACATCCATAAAACATACCTGAATTATTTACTACATAAATTAACCTGGACATTATGAGTGTGGTTATGTTCTAACCTTACACAGTTTATTTACCTTGTAACATTCAACAGCTTTCTCTATGTTTTCCTCCACTTCGTAAAGAAGACCGAGAAATCTGTGAGCTTTGGGATCCCTTTCTTGCACATTAATATATGTAGATATATATCTGTTCAGAAATAATAATATAAAAACAATCTTTAAAATACCACATTTAGAACTGTGTTTAAATGCAGAGAGAATATCTTACGCTAAGCAACCACTAAAATAATTTCTACTGTTTTCTGCTGAACATCACTATTTACTTAGAGCAGAGTATGCAGACAATTCAGAAGCATCCATAGGAAGAAACAGATAGCACCTAGACACACACACACACACACACACACACACACACACACACACACACAGTCGACAGCACCTAGACACAAAGTCGATAGCACCTATACACACACATGCACAAAGTTGATAGCACCTAGACACACACACAAAGTCAATAGCACCACCTACACACACAGTCGACAGCACCTAGATATATACACACACACAGAGCTGAAAGCACCTAGACACAAACACACAGTAAAGAGCACCTATACACACACATAAACAGTCGACAGCATCTAGATACACACACACACAAAGTCAAGGACACACTCACTCTATCATTAAACACTACATTCACCAAAAGTTTTCCTCAGTGCTACCCACTCATAAGAAATGAACATGTAAGTTACCTTTTTTTTCTATTACACTTTGGTAAAGCACTAAAAAGTTTTGCAGAGAAATTACAAAGTGATTACAGTAAATCTTTAAGTTATCATAATGCAAAATACTAAAGAGCACTAATTCCCGAACAACCACTAAGATAATCTGTTCATCTTTTAAACAATAACATCTAAGGGGACTGCACAGGAGTCACTCAGTACACCACCAAATGCAGATGACTTGATTATAAACAAGCGTCTTCTAGGCCCAGTGCACGTTATCACAGGAAGAATCAGACCAAAGATCAACACTGAAGGAAAAAGTGTCATTTTATAAAGTAAGGAACTACAGCTGTTAGGTCAATAAAGGTGCTAACATTTTCTTAACAAAATTTTCATCTTCCCATCAATGCCTTCAATAGCCTACCTTCCTCTTAATTTCCAGCTTTAAGCTACTGAAAATCAGGAGATCAGATCACCAACCTTCTTGGCCTTGGAGGATCACTCACTAGTAGTCAACTAAAGTTATCTCTGACACAAGCTATTCTCCCACCCAGGAATTGGTTTAGGCTTGTACTCACTGCTATTTTCTAGCTGATGAAAGTAGCAGATTGCTAACCAGAAAGAAATTAAGATGTAAGCATGGTTCCCTTTTATTCTAACCCAGAACAATCTCTAGAGAAAGTTTAATGCCAGATGATTTCTTGCCTGAGGTAAGGACAAGCAGTTAAGCATGTAGAAAGCATCATTCTAGACTCAATCTTCACATAATCCACTCTTGTCCTCACCATCAATCTGAGGGATGAATCCCTCATTTCCAGGACATACTTAGGAAGAACTGCTAAAACACCCATTTTTATCCATTTCAAAGAAGAACATAAGAAAAGGCCCTGGTTTTAGACTTAAGGCAAGTTGACAGTTTGGTACTTACTTTTTAGCAAGATCATATTCTTTAGCTTCGTAATACAGCTTTGCAAAATAGAATCCTTTCATTGACTTCTAAAAAAAAAAATTTAAGAATTATTTTATTCTTCAAATTTCAAATTTTGCATGTTTTTCACAAGAACTAAAATCTGTTGTAACAATGTTAACACCCACTCAGTATTCTTGACTGAAAAAAATCCCATGGACAGAAGAGCTGGTGGGCTACAGTTCATGGGGTCACAAAGAGTTGGACAAGACTGAGCATACAAGCAACCTCGCACTTAAAAGGTAAAAACTGCCTGTAGAAATGCATACATATTTTAAATCATGAAACTACATCTAATTCTCATGAAACAACAAACAAATTTAAGAAAAACAAGATGACATCAGAAATTAAGAATTTATATATCAGCAAGAAACCCTAGGAACTGTGTGGTTTCCTCTCACTTTACAGATAAGTAAACAGACAGAGCCCGCTTTCCTGGCGGAGAAGAAGTACACCAGAAAGAGACCTCACTGCTCCTGCCATACGCACACCTTTATGTGGGAAGAGTAACAAAGTTCTGCAGAGCCACTGAGGCACTGGGGCTTCCGGGTCCCGTTACTGACCTCTGCACAGACCATTATCTTACACTTAAGGAGTTAGAGAGGCAGAAATAAAATCTGCCTCTCCTGGTATTAATTCTCCTGGTAATAATCCAAGTCCACACCCTGGTTCTTTTATGTCTACAGTCTCCGAAGTCTAGAATGCTGGAGCACACCAGATGATGTCATATATACATGATAAAAGTACAGAGCATCAAACACCTTATTTTGAAAATGACAGGACACAGAAAAATAAAAATCAATGTATTATGTAAAAAAAGCAATGCTTTCATTTACTGATTTTATTTCTAAAAAGTATGGATGTTAGATGTTGCTGTGCTTACTAGTCTCCAGGCACCATTCTGAGTGCTGGGGAATCGGCAGTAAACAAAGTCTGTCTTCAAGCAGGAAGCCTGCACTTCAGGAAGGGTGACAAGCAGACAGTAATCTCCATGGAGGCAGGACAGAATGCTCTTACAGCACCTCATCAGTTCTCTACAGAACACCTCATTTTGACAAAGCTACAATCAGTACTTGTCCCACAAAGCACAGGCACCCTAATAGTGCCTATCTAGCTGGGAGTTTCTCCTCCCTTAGCTGGTGAGGGTGGAGGTGCACAGACAAGGCATCACATAATTTATACAATGGGACAGAGACAAGCTTGTGTGGGAAGGTCTTGGGAAGGGGGACACTTGACTAGAAACCTGATTAATGTGCAGAGGTGGTTACCTGGGGCAGGTGAACTGCAAAAATTTAACACCGCTCCACTGTTTACTATGAAGTATTTCCATTTTCTCCTTTTTATGAACTCTCTTCTTTTATGAACAGAATACACTCCTGAATGGCACCCATATTCCTGAAACACTCTTTTCATGTCTTCAACGAACACAGGTTCTCCTCACTTCATTTCTACCATGGTGGTCATTTCCTCTCCAACTCCTCTTCTCTCTCAGGGTGTCTCATCTGGGACATAATCCATCTCACCGAGGACTACCCTGACTCTCAGATATGTGTCTTTGATTCTCCTGAGCTCTAAACTTATGTGCAAATGATCAAGATGTGTTAGTTCTACCTTCTGGGTTACCTCAACTCACGTTTTTCTACATCTCTAATGCTACTGTCAAAGTCCAAGACTGCTATCACGTCTCTGTGGGATGACTGAAATGGCTATTCCTGTCTCCCTCTCAAAGTTAATTTGTCAAAACATAACACAAACGACACTGTGTATTTACAACTGTAAATCCTTTTTTTGTCTTCCATTACACTTTGAAAATATCCCTATTTCTCACCAAAGACTAGCATGACATGGCATCTGCCTAGCTCTCCAACTTTACCTTGTCCGCTCCATGCATGCTATGGTCTAAAACCAGTGACTAAAATCAGAATGCAACTCTCCAACTGGGGCAGTCCTGAGGAGTCTGTTTAATTTAAACAAAGGCAACAGTAGGTACTGATATGATATGGTTTCTGCCCAGTACATTCCATGTCAGAGTGAAGAAATTCAATGAAGTTAAATAAATGGCACAGTAACTATGATTCTCTTAAGCCAATGCTTCGTCATCGAATCAGAGACATGTATGAATTCATGACCAAGATTCTCACTAACCTAGTCAAAGGACAGCCAGGGGAAAGTGAGTCTGAGGATCAGCTGAGGAAGAGCACCCAGTAGGGTGTGTGTGGCTCATGTCTGGTACAGGAACAGATATGAAAAGCAGAGCGAGTGGAGGGCCCCTGGGGCCTCTCACTTCCCCTGTACACCATGGGCGGTTAGGTCCAGTACACCTATCGGAGCATCACACAAGTATATCTTAAACCAAGCTGAGTAGAGAGTGAAATTCCAGTGAAGCAAACAGGAAAAACTCATTTTACCTAGATTTTCACTAGGATTAAAGACCCTGAAAGTGGGTTCTCCCAATCCTTTTCATCTTTTTAGTTTTAAGCCGAGGTTATCAGAAAAGTTACCGTACTGGCTTTAGGCAGTCAAACATTGAAAGAACTCACCTTTGGTCATGTCTTGCTGATGTCATGTCTTGATCCTTGTAGAGAACTACCATTGGATCATTCACTCAGTAACATAACTGCATTTACATCTGCACTCAATGTAAACTGGGTTTAGACCTTCACGAGATAGGTTGGTTCTACTCTAATGATAATGGTTGTTTCCTTAACAAGCCTCCTCAGAACAAGAGGAACCATGGTTCAGACAATGGGGGCATGAGTTTGCCTGAGGAGCAACCTAGTCAAACAGAACATCAGTGAGGTTCTGACTGAATGCTTCTAAGAATCCCATCTAGGCAGGACAACAGAGTCACAACAGGTGGTGTTTCAGATGGCAATGAAGCTATGAAGAGACAAGAAGAAAACTTAAACCAATCTGAAAAGGCTACATTTTTAGGATTCCAACTACATTACATTTTGGAAAAGGCAAAACTACGTAGACAGTAAAAACATTAGTGGTAGCCTGGGCCTGCAGGGAAAAAGGTATGAACAGCAAAACACAGAGGATCTTTAGGGCAGCGAAGCTACTATGTATGACACAATAACAATGAATACCTGTCCTTATACATTTGTCAAAACCCAGGACTGTACACCACCAAGAGTGAGCCCTAAGGTAAACCATGGGCTTCGGATGAAAATATTGTAAGTTCATCAACTGTAACAAGTGTTCTATTCTGTGGGAAATGCTGACACTGGGGCAGGCAGGACGAATGTGGGAAAACTACCTTCATTACAGTTTTGCTCTGAACCTAGAACTGTTCTAAGTCTACTAAAAAAAATTTAACTCTAATTTTCCACAAATTTTCCTCAGTAAAATGAACCAAGAACACATTAAAACTATTATATACCATAATCAACAGGGATTTTTGTCCCAGGAATGCAAGGTTGATTTCATACAAGACAATGAGTTAACTAATACATCACATTAAAAGAAAAAAGGAAATACACTGCAAGACCATGTCAAGTGCCATCAAAAGAAAAACAGTATGTGACTAAATCCAACATTTATTCATGATAAAAAATTCTCAGAAAACTGATTCTCTCAGAAAGCAAAGAATATCCTCAACATGATAAAGGTCATTAATGAAAAGCTTACAGCTAACACCATGCTCAGGGCTTTCCAGGTGGTGCCAGTGGTAAAGAATCTGCCTGCCAAGCAGGAGATGCAAGTTCAATACCTGGGTTGGGAAGATCCACTGAAGAAAGAAATGGCAACCCACTACAGTATCCTTGCCTGGGAAATCCCATGGACAGAGGGATTTCTGGCAGGCTACAGTCCATAGGGTCACAAAAGAGTCAGACATGACTTAGCGACTAAACAACACCAATACAAACACTACACTCAAGGATGAAGGATTAAATAAAGGCTTTCCCCTTAAGATCAGGAATGGCTTTCAGCGCTTCTATTCAACACTGAGTTGGAAGTTTTAATCAGAACAATTTCAGACAGAAAAGAAATTACAACAACAAAAAAAACTGAATTGAAAGGAAGTAGCAAAACTACCAATATCTATAGATGATGCAATCCTATATAAAGCCCCCAAAAATTCACAAGAAAACTACTATAGCTAAAAAGCTAATCCAGCAACACTGCAGGACACAAGATTAGCACACAACAGTCAGCTGTGCTGAACAAGCAGAAGAGTGAACTGATAAAGCAATTCCAGTCACAAAAGCTTATGAAAGAATCAAATACCTGGGAGTAAAGTTACCCAAGGAGGCAAAAAACCTGTATGCTGATAAATTTAAAACACTGCTGAAAGGAATTAAAGACCTAAATAAATGGAAAGGTGTGTTCATGACTAGGATGACCTAATATAACCAATGGGTGAATACCACTCAAAGGAGTCTACAGATTCAGCGCAATCTCATGAGAATTCCAACAGCCTTTTCTGAAGAAACAGAAGGGTCAATCCTCAAATTCAATGGTATTGTAAGAGGCCCCAAACACACTCTTGAAATAGAATAAAGCTGAAAGACATACCACTTCCCCAATGCAAAACTTACTACAAGAATACAGCAATCAAAACAACATGCCACTGATCTAAGGAGAGACATATAACCAACTAAACAAAACTGAGAGTTCAGAAACAAACCCATAAAACTATGGACAATTAATTTCTGACAAGCATGCCAAGTCTATTCAATGGAAAGAAAACAGTCTCTTCAATAGACGGTGATGATACAATTGATTTTCCACGTGCAAAAGAATGAAACTGCACCCTCTTCCTCACACCATGTATACAAACTAACTCAAAATGGGTCAACATTAAGAACTAAAATCCATAAAACTCTCAGAAGAAAACATAGGGTTAAATCCTCATTAGCTCAAATTTGGCAATGTACTCTTAGATACAACACCAAAAACGTAAGACACAACAGGTAAAATGAGATTCATTAAAATTAAAAACATTTTGCATCAACTGACGATCCAAAAAAAAGTGAAAGGACAACTTATAGAATGAGAAAAAACATTTGGAAATTACATCCAAAATATATAAAGTATTTCTACAACTCAATAACAGACAAATATTCAATTCAAAAGCCCAAAGCAAAGGGCTTAGGTAGCTACTGCACTAAGGAAGATATGCAAATGACCAATAAGCCATGAAAAGATGTTTAACATTATTAGTAATCAGGAAAATGCACATCAAAGCCACAATAAAAAACCACCACCAGGATAGCTATAATTTTAAAAAAAAAAAACCACACAAAAAAACACGTATAGAAATTGAAATCCTCTTACACCTCTGCTGGAGATATAAAATGGTGCAGCCACTATGGAAAACACTTTGCAATTTATCTAAAGCTAAACCCAGATTACAACCCAGCAATTCTACTCATAGATACAAATTCAAGAGTTAAAAACAAAATCTCAAATAGATATCTGCACACCCATGTCCACAGCAGCATTACCCACAATAGCCAAAAGGCAGAAACAACTCAAGTGTCCTTCAACAGATAAAAGGATAAACAAAATTGTGGTCTATACAGACAACAGATTAATGTAAGTGGCTCAGATCACACGCTTGTTATTGCAAAATTCAGACTTAAATTGGAGAAGGAAAAACCACGAGGCCTTTCAGATCAGATCAGATCAGTCCCTCAGTCGTGTCCAACTCTTTGCGACTCCATGAATCGCAGCACGCCAGGCCTCCCTGTCCATCACCAACTCCCGGAGTTCACTCAGACTCACACCCATCGAGTCGGTGATGCCATCCAGCCATCTCATCCTCTGTCGTCCCCTTCTCCTCCTGCCCCCAATCCCTCCCAGCATCAGAGTCTTTTCCAATGAGTCAACTCTTCGCATGAGGTGGCCAAAGGACTGGAGTTTCAGCTTTAGCATCATTCCTTCCAAAGAAATCCCAGGGCTGATCTCCTTGAGAATGGACTGGTTGGATCTCCTTGCAGTCCAAGGGACTCCCAAGAGTCTTCTCCAACACCACACTTCAAAAGCATCAATTCTTCAGTGCTCAGCCTTCTTCACAGTCCAACTCTCACATCCATACATGACCACAGGAAAAACCATAGCCTTGAGTAGACGGACATTTGCTGGCAAAGTAATGTCTCTACTTTTGAATATGCTATCTAGGTGGGTCATAACTTTCCTTCCAAGGAGTAAGCGTCTTTTAATTTCATGGCTGCAGTCACCATCTGCAGTGATTTTGGAGCCCAGAAAAATAAAGTCTGACATTGTTTCCACTGTTTCCCATGAAGTGATGGGACCGGAAGCCATGATCTTCATTTTCTGAATGTTGAGCTTTAAGCCAACTTTTTCACTCTCCACTTTCACCTTCATCAAGAGGCTTTTGAGTTTCTCCTCACTTTCTGCCTTAAGGGTGGTATCATCTGCATATCTGAGGTTATTGATATTTCTCCTGGCAATCTTGATTCCAGCTTGTGTTTCTTCCAGTCCAGCGTTTCTCATGATGTACTCTGCATACAAGTTTATAAATAAACAGGGTGACAATATACAGCCTTGACGAACTCCTTTTCCTATTTGGAACCAGTCTGTTGTTCCATGTCCAGTTCTAACTGTTGCTTCCTGACCTGCATACAGATTTCTCAAGAGGCAGATCAGGTCGGTCTGGTATTCCCATCTCTTTCAGAATTTTCCACAGTTTATTGTGATCCACACAGTCAAAGGCTTTGGCATAGTCAATGAAGCAGAAATAGATGTTTTTCTGGAACTCTCTTGCTTTTTCCATGATCCAGCAGATGTTGGCAATTTGATCTCTGGTTCCTCTGCCTTTTCTAAAACCAGCTTGAACATCAGGAAGTTCACGGTTCACATATTGCTGAAGCCTGGGTTGGAGAATTTTAAGCATTACTTAACTAGCGTGTGAGATGAGTGCAATTGTGCAGTAGTTTGAGCATTCTTTGGCATTGCCTTTCTTTGGGATTGGAATGAAAACTGACCTTTTTCAGTCCTGTGGCCACTGCTGAGTTTTCCAAATTTGCTGGCATATTGAGTGCAGCACTTTCACAGCATCATCTTTCAGGATTTGGAATAGCTCAACTGGAATTCTACCACCAGATTAGATATTCTAATAGATAGTCAGAATATCTATTCTATTCTAACTCAATGAAACTAAGCCATGCCCGTGGGGCAACTCAAGACGGGCGGGTCATGGTGGAGAGGTATGACAGAATGTGGTCCACTGGAGAAGGGAATGGCAAACCACTTCAGTATTCTTGCCTTGAGAACCCCATGAACAGTATGAAAAGGCAAAATGATAGGATACTGAAAGAGAAACTCCCCAGGTCAGTAGGTGCCCAATATGCTACTGGAGATCAGTGGAGAAATAACTCCAGAAAGAATGAAGGGATGGAGCCAAAGCAAAAAGAATACCCAGCTGTGGATGTGACTGGTGATAGAAGCAAGGTCCGAAGCTGTAAAGAGCAATATTGCATAGGAACCTGGAATGTCAGGTCTATGAATCAAGGCAAATTGGAAGTGGTCAAACAAGAGATGGCAAGAGTGAACGTCGACATTCTAGGAATCAGCGAACTCAAATGGACTGGAATGGGTGAATTTAACTCAGATGACCATTATATCTACTACTGTGGGCAGGAATCCCTCAGAAGAAATGGAGTAGCCATCATGGTCAACAAAAGAGTCCAAAATGCAGTACTTGGAAGCAATCTCAAAAATGACAGAATGATCTCTGTTCATTTCCAAGGCAAACCATTCAACACCACAGTATTCCAAGTCTATGCCCCAACCAGTAATGCTGAAGAAGCTGAAGTTGAACGGTTCTATGAAGACCTACAAGACCTTTTAGAACTAACTCCCAAAAAAGATGTCCTTTTCATTATAGGGGACTGGCCTGCAAAAGTAGGAAGTCAAGACACACCTGAAGTAACAGGCAAATCTGGCCCTGGAATACGGAATGAAGCAGGGCAAAGAATACTAGAGTTTTGCCAAGAAAATGCACTATCATAACAAACACCCTCTTCCAACAACACAAGAGAAGACTCTACACATGGACATCACCAGATGGTCAACACCGAAATCAGATTGATTATATTCTTTGTAGCCAAAGATGGAGAAGCTCTATACAGTCAACAAAAACAAGACCAGGAGCTGACTGTGGCTCAGACCATGAACTCCTTATTGCCAAATTCAGACTTAAATTGAAGAAAGTTGGGAAAACCACTAGACCATTCAGGTATGACCTAAATCAAATCCCTTATGATTATACAGTGGAAGTGAGAAATAGATTTAAGGGCCTAGATAGATAGAGTGCCTGATGAGCTATGGAATGAGGTTCGTGACATTGTACAAGAGACAGGGATTGAGACCATCCCCATGGAAAAGAAATGCAAAAAAGCAAAATGGCTGTCTGGGGAAGACTTACAAATAGCTGTGAAAAGAAGAGAAGCGAAAAGCAAAGGAGAAAAGGAAAGATAGAAACATCTGAATGCAGAGTTCCAAAGAGTAGCAAGAAAAGATAAGAAAGCCTTCCTCAGCGATCAATGCAATGAAATAGAGGAAAACAACAGAAGGGGAAAAACTAGAGATCTCTTCAAGAAAATAGGAGATACCAAAGGAACATTTCATGCAAAGATGGGCTCGATAAAGGACAGAAATGGTATGGACCTAACAGAAGCAGAAGATATTAAGAAGAGATGGCAAGAATACACAGAAGAACTGTACAAAAAAGATCTTCACAACCCAGATAATCACGATGGTGTGATCACTGACCTAGAGCCAGACATCCTGGAATGTGTAGTCAAGTGGGCCTTAGAAAGCATCACTACAAACAAAGCTAGTGGAGGTGATAGAATTCCAGTTGAGCTATTCCAAATCCTGAAAGGCCTTTCAGGTAGGACCAAAATCAAATCCCTTACGATTATACAGTAGAAGCGACAAACCGAGTAAAAAAAAAAAGTGACAGATTCAAGGGATTAGTTCTGATAGTGTGTCTGAAGAACTATGTATGGAGGTTCATAACACTGAACAAGTCAGTGATCAAAACCATCCCCAAGAAAAAGAATGCAACAAGGCAAAATCGCTGTTTTGAGGAGGCCTTACAAATAGCTGAGAAAAGAATAGAAGCGAAAAGCAGAGAAAAGGAAAGATATACCCATCTGAATGCAGAGTTCCAAAGAAAAGCAAGGAGAGATAAGAAAGCCTTCCTCAGTGATTAATGCAAAGAAACAGAGGAAAACAACAGAATGGGAAAGACTAGAGATCTCTTCAAGAAAATTAGATATCAAGGGAACATTTCATGCAAAGTAGAGCACAATAAAGGACAGACACAGTATGGATCTAACAGAAGCATACAGTATTAAGAAGAGCTGGCAAGAATACACGGAACTATACAAAAAAATCTTTCCCTGATGCTGGGAAAGATTGAGGGCAGAAGGAGAAGGGGACGACAGAGCATGAGATGGCTGGATGGCATCACCGACTCAATGGACATGGGTTTGGGTAGACTTCAGCAGTTGGTGATGGACAGGGAAGCTTGGCATGCTGCGGTATATGAGATTGCAATGAGTTGGACACGACTGAGCAACTGAACTGAACTGATAGAAAAAAAAGATCTTAATGACCCAGATAACCACAATGGTGTGATCACTAACCTAGAGTCAGACATCCTGGAATGTGAAGTCAAGTGGGCCTTAAGAACTATTACGATGAACAAAGCTACTGCAGGTGACGGAAATACAGATGAGCTATTTCAAATCCTAAAAGATGATGCTGTGAAAGTTCTGGACTCAATATGCCAGCAAATTTGGAAAACTCAGGAGTGGCCACAGGACTGGAAAAGATTAGTTTGCATTCCAATCCCAAAGAAAGGCAATGACAAAGAATGCTCAAACTACAGCACAATTGCGCTCATCACACATGCTAGCAAGGTAGTGCTCAAAATCCTTCAAGCTAGGCTCCACCAGTAGGTGAACTGAGAACTTCCAGATGTATAAGCTGGATTTAGAAAAGGCAGAGGAACCAGAGGTCAAACTGCCAAAGTTCAATGGATCACAGAAAAAGTAAGGGAATTCCAGAAAAACATCTGCTTCATTGACTATGCTTAAATTGTTGACTGTGTTGATCACAACACATGTGAAAAACTCTTAAAGAGTGGTAATACCAGACCACCTTACCTGCCTTCTGAGAAACCTGTATGCAGATCAAGAAACAACAGTTAGAATCGGACATCAAACAGCTGACTGGTTCAAAACTGAGAAAGAAGTACGTTAAGGTTGTACACGGTCACCCTGCTTATTTAACTTATATGCAGAGGACATCAAGTGAAATGCTGGGTTGGATGAATTACAAGCTGGGATCAAGACTGCTGGGAGAAATATCAACAACCTCAGATATGCAGATGACACCACCCTTATGGCAGAAATAGAAGAGGAACTAGAGAGCCTCTTGATGAAAGTGAAAGTGGAGAGTGAAAAAGTTGGCTCAAAGCTCAACATTCAGAAAACTGAGATCATGGCATCTGGTCCAATCACTTTATGGCAAATAGATGAGAGAAAAAAATGGAAAGAGTGACAGACTTTATCTTCTTGGGCTCCAAAATCACTACAGACGGTGACGGTAGCCATGAAATTAAAAGACGCTTACTCCTTGGAAGAAGAATTATGGCAAACCTAGACAGCATATTAGAAAGCAGGGACATCACTTTGCTGACAAAGGTCAGTTTAGTCAAAGCTATGGCTTTTTTCTAGTAGTCATGTACATATGTGAGAAAAGTGAAAGTGAAAATCACTTAGTCATGTCCAACTCTTTGCAACCCCATGGACTATACAGTCTGTGGAATTCTCCAGGCCAGAATACTGAAGTGGGCAGCCTTTCCCTTCTCCAGGGCATCTTCCCAACCCAGGGATCAAACCCAGGTCTCCCTCATTGCAGGCAGATTCTTTACCAGCTGAGCCACAAGGGAATCCCAAGAATACTGGGACTGGGTAGCCCATCCCTTCTCCAGCAGATCTTCCCCACGCAGGAATCGAACCAGGGTCTCCTGAATTGCAGGTGGATTCTTTACCAACTGAACTATCAGGGAAACTGGACCATAAAGAAGGCTGAGGGCTGAAAAATTGATGCCTTTGAGCTGTCACGTTAGAGAAGACTCTTCAGAGTCCCTTGGACAGCAAGGAGCTCAAACAAGTCAATCCTGAAGGAAATGAACCCTGAATATTCAATGCAAGTACTGACGCTGAAGCTGAAGCTCCAATACTTTGGCCACCGGGTGTGAACAGCCAACTCATTGGAAAAGACCCTGATGCTGGGAAAGATTGAGGGCAGGAGGAGAAGGGGTGACATAGGATAACTTGGTGGTGGCTCAGACGGTAAAGAATTTGCCTACAGTGCGGGAGACCTGGGTTCAATCCCTGGATTGGGAAAATTCTTTGGAGGAGGCATGGCAACCCCCTCCAATATTCTTGGCTGGAGAAACCCCATGGACAGAGGAGCCTGACGAGCTGCAGTCCATGGGGCTGCAAAGAATCGGACATGACTGAGTGACTAAGCACAGCACATCGCACTAAAAGAGAATTATCTTTAGATAATTAAACAACAATTATTAAAGACTAACACACAGAATCACGTTGGTGTGATCACTGACCTAGAGCCAGACATCCTGGAATGTGAAATCAAGTGGGCCTTAGAAAGCATCACTACGAACAAAGCTAGCGGAGGTGATGGAATTCCAGTTGAGTTATTTCAAATCCTGAAAGATGATGCTGTGAAAGTGCTGCACTCAATATGCCAGCAAATTTGGAAAACTCAGCAGTGGCCACAGGACTGAAAAAGGTCAGTTTTTATTCCAATCCCAAAGAAAGGCAATGCCAAAGAATGCTCAAATGACCGCACAAGTGCACTCGTTTCACACGCTAGTAAAGTAATGCTCAAAATTCTCCAAACCAGGCTTCAGCAATACGTGAACCGTGAACTTTCAGTTGTTCAAGCTGGTTTTAGAAAAGGCAGAGGAACCAGAGATCAAATGGCCCAAATCCGCTGGATCATGGAAAAAGCAAGAGAGTTCCAGAAAAACATCTATTTCTGCTTTATTGACTATGCCAAAGCCTTTGACTGTGTGGATCACCATAAACTGTGGAAAATTCTGAAAGAGATGGGAATACCAGACCACCTGACCGGCCTCTTGAGAAACCTATATGCAGGTCAGGAAGCAGTTAGAACTGGACATGGAACAACAGACTGGTTCCAAATAGGAAAAGGAGTCCGTCAAGGCTGTATATTGTCACCCTGCTTATTTAACTTATACGCAGAGTACATCATGAGAAACGCTGGGCTGGGCTCGAAGAAGCACAAGCTGGAATCAAGATTGCCGGGAGAAATATCAATAACCTCAGATATGCAGATGACACCACCCTTGTAGCAGAAAGTGAAGAGGAACTAAAAAGCCTCTTGATGAAAGTGAAAGAGGAGTGTGAAAAAGCTGGCTTAAAACTCAACATTCAGAAAATGATGATCATGGCATCTGGTCCCATCACTTCATGGGAAACAGATGGGGAAACAGTGGAAACAGTGTCAGACTTTATTTTTCTGGGCTCCAAAATCACTGCAGATGGTGACTGCAGCCATGAAATTAAAAGACGCTTACTCCTTGGAAGGAAAGTTATGACCAACCTAGACAGCATATTCAAAAGCAGAGACATTACTTTGCCAACATAGGTCCGTCTACTCAAGGCTATGGTTTTTCCTGTGGTCATGTATGGATGTGAGAGTTGGACTGGGAAGAAGGCTGAGCACCGAAGAATTGATGCTTTTGAAGTGTGGTGTTGGAGAAGACTCTTGCGAGTCCCTTGGACTGCAAGGAGATCCAACCAGTCCATTCTCAAGGAGATCAGCCCTGGGATTTCTTTGGAAGGAATGATGCTAAAGCTGAAACTCCAGTCCTTTGGCCACCTCCTGCGAAGAGCTGACTCATTGGAAAATACTCTGATGTTGGGAGGGATTGGGGGCAGGAGGAGAAGGGGACGACAGAGGATGAGATGGCTGGATGGCATCACTGACTCGATGGACGTGAGTCTCAGTGAACTCCGGGAGTTGGTGATGGACAGGGAGGCCTGGCGTGCTGCGATTCATGGGGTCACAAAGAGTCGGACACGACTGAATGACTGAACTGAACTGAACTGAACTGAACACACAGAATCATGAGATTTGGGGGAAACCTGATCATTTCTGCCTCCAGTCTCCTCATTTTACAGGAAACTGAAGTCCAGTAGGTTAAGTGTCTTGTTGAAGTATATACAGCCAGAAAGGAGCACAGCCAAGGCTACACAGCAGGACAATCCGGTTCCCTCAGTGCTGCTCTCCATGACACTTCACACCACTAGAAGCAAATGCCTGAATTCACTGAAGCTGCTAAGCACCAACTGATGTGGGGCTGAAAACAGGAATAGTCAGACTTGAGAGACACCACACTGCCCTTCACCTTACACAGCCAACGGACTCCCTCTCTCATATACACTCTCTGCAAAAAGGTGAAACTAATGGGTTTGTTATAAACTGATGGGCTCCAAATATGTGGATTCCTGACAAGGGTGACCAGTGCATTTTCTTGGCAAAACTCTATTACCCTTTGCCCTGCTTCATTCCGTATTCCAAGGCCAAATTTGCCTGTTACTCCTGGTGTTTCTTGACTTCCTACTTTTGCAGGCCAGTCCCCTGTAATGAAAAGGACATCTTTTTTGGGTGTTAGTTCTAAAAGGTCTTGTAGGTCTTCATAGAACCGTTCAACTTCAGCTTCTTCAGCGTTACTGGTTGGGGCATAGACTTGGAATACTGTGATTTGAATTGTTTGCCTTGGAAACGATCAGAGATCATTCTGTCGTTTTTAAGATTGCATCCAAGTACTACATTTTGGACTCTTTTGTTGACCACGATGGCTACTCCATTTCTTCTGAGGGATTCCTGCCCACAGTAGTAGATATAACGGTCATCTGAGTTAAATTCACCCATTCCAGTCCATTTGAGTTCGCTGATTCCTAGAATGTCGATGTTCACTCTTGCCATCTCGTTTGACCACTTCCAATTTGCCTTGATTCATAGACCTGACATTCCAGGTTCCTATGCAATATTGCTCTTTACAGCATCGGACCTTGCTTCTATCACCAGTCACATCCACAGCTGGGTATTCTTTTTGCTTTGGCTCCATCCCTTCATTCTTTCTGGAGTTATTTCTCCACTGATCTCCAGTAGCATATTGGGCACCTACTGACCTGGGGAGTTTGGTCATAACAAACACCCTCTGCCAACAACACAAGAGAAGACTCTACACATGGACATCACCAGATGGTCAACACCGAAATCAGACTGATTATATTCTTTGCAGCCAAAGATGAAGAAGCTCTATACAGTCAGCAAAAACAAGACCAGGAGCTGACTGTGGCTCAGACCATTAACTCCTTATTGCCAAATTCAGACTTAAATTGAAGAAAGTTGGGAAAACCACTAGACCACTCAGGTATGACCTAAATCAAATCCCTTATGATTATACAGTGGAAGTGAGAAATAGATTTAAGGGCCTAGATCTGATAGACAGAGTGCCTGATGAACTATGGAATGAGGTTTGTGACATTGTACAGGAGACAGGGATCAAGACCATCCCCATGGAAAAGAAATGCAAAAAAGCAAAATGGCTGTCTGGGGAGGCCTTACAAATAGCTGTGAAAAGAAGAGAAGCGAAAAGCAAAGGAGAAAAGGAAAGATATAAACATCTGAATGCAGAGTTCCAAAGAGTAGCAAGAAAAGATAAGAAAGCCTTCCTCAGCGATCAATGCAAAGAAATAGAGGAAAACAACAGAATGGGAAAGACTAGAGATCTCTTCAAGAAAATCAGAGATACCAAAGGAACATTTCATGCGAAGATGGGCTCGATAACGGACAGAAATGGTATGGACCTAACAGAAGCAGAAGACATTAAGAAGAGATGGCAAGAATACACAGAAGAACTGTACAAAAAAGATCTTCATGACCCAGATAATCACGATGGTGTGATCACTGACCTAGAGCCAGACATCCTGAAATGTGAAATCAAGTGGGCCTTAGAAAGCATCACTACGAACAAAGCTAGTGGAGGTGATGGAATTCCAATTGAGCTATTCCAAATCCTGAAAGATGATGCTGTGAAAGTGCTGCACTCAATATGCCAGCAAATTTGGAAAACTCAGCAGTGGCCACAGGACTGAAAAAGGTCAGTTTTTATTCCAATCCCAAAGAAAGGCAATGCCAAAGAATGCTCAAACTGCCGCATAATTGCACTCATTTCACACACTAGTAAAGTAATGCTCAAAATTCTCCAACCCAGGCTTCAGCAATATGTGAACCGTGAACTTCCTGATGTTCAAGCTGGTTTTAGAAAAGGCAGAGGAACCAGAGATCAAATTGCCAACATCCGCTGGATCATGGAAAAAGCAAGAGAGTTCCAGAAAAACATCTATTTCTGCTTTATTGACTATGCCAAAGCCTTTGACTGTATGGATCACAATAAACTGTGGAAAATTCTGAAAGAGATGGGAATACTAAACCACCTGATCTGCCTCTTGAGAAATCTGCATGCAGGTTAGGAAGCAACAGTTAGAACTGGATATGGAACAACAGACTGGTTCCAAATAGGAAAAGGAGTTCGTCAAGGCTGTATATTATCACCCTGTTTATTTAACTTATATGCAGAGCACATCATAAGAAACACTGGACTGGAAGAAACACAAGCTGGAATCAAGATTGCCAGGAGAAATATCAATAACCTCAGATATGCAGATGACGCCACCCTTAGGGCAGAAAGTGAAGAGGAACTCAAAAGCCTCTTGATGAAGGTCAAAGTGGAGAGTGAAAAAGTTGGCTTAAAGCTCAACAGTCAGAAAATGAAGATCATGGCATCCGGTCCCATCACTTCATGGGAAATAGATGGGGAAACAGTGGAAACAGTGTCAGACTTTATTTTTCTGGGCTCCAAAATCACTGCAGATGGTGACTGCAGCCATGAAATTAAAAGACGCTTACTCCTTGAAAGGAAAGTTATGACCAACGTAGATAGCATATTCAAAAGCAGAGACATTACTTTGCCAACAAAGGTCCGTCTACTCAAGGCTATTGTTTTTCCTGTTGTCGTGTATGGATGTGAGAGTTGGACTGGGAAGAAGGCTGAGTGCCGAAGAATTGATGCTTTTGAAGTGTGGTGTTGGAGAAGACTCTTGCGAGTCCCTTGGACTGCAAGGAGATCCAACCAGTCCATTCTCAAGGAGATCAGCCCTGGGATTTCTTTGGAAGGAATGATGCTAAAGCTGAAACTCCAGTACTTTGGCTACCTAATTCGAAGAGGTGACTCATTGGAAAAGACTGTGATGCTGGGAGGGATTGAGGGCAAGAGGAGAAGGGGACGACAGAGGATGAGATGACTGGATGGCATCACGGACTCCATGGACCTGAGTCTGAGTGAACTCCGGGAGTTGGTGATGGACAGGGAGGCCTGGTGTGCTGCTATGCATGGGGTCGCAAAGAGTCGGATACGACTGAGCGACTGATCTGACCAGGGTGAGGGCAAGGGTTACAGAGAGGACAAGTAAAGTCGAGGTACCCAACAGTGAGTTCCTAACCCCGTTCTCTTGGAAGGTTAAGTTAAAGGAAATCTATCAAAAAATACAACAGAAGAAACAAAGACAGAAAAATGTGGATGACCGAACCAGAACCCACTTTCAGTCAATAAGAACATCAGAAAGATAACAGGAAAAAAAGAGGGAGAGAGGAGAGAAAGAAAAAATGCTCAGTGAAATACAAGCTGTTCCACAAGTGAAGGAAATAAGTTTGTCAACTGAAAGAAAACTTCCAGAAAATCTATAGGCTATCAAGAACAAGAATCACATATAACCTCCAACAGTACACTGAAAATATGCAGCAATGCTCTCAAAATTAAGAAAAAAATTATTTCAAACCTAGATTTGACAATCCAACTAAAGATTATGTAAAGACATTTTTTGTCAGTAGAAAGGGTTTAAAATGGAGAAAAGTAGATCAACAAAGCAAGGGTTAGGGGCACTGACCCTCGGCACAGTTGAAAATCTATGGATATTAACAGTCGTCCCCCTGTCCACACACACACTCTGCCTCCAGAACCCGGAATCCTCCATATCCAAGCTTCCACATCCTCATATTTAGCCATAGCACTGCTCTATGTATTCACTGAAAAAAAACACCAAAAAACCCTTCATGTAAGTGGATCTGTGCTGTTCAAACCCAGGCTGTTCAACGAGCAACCGTAATATGTATATTACTCAGAAGTATGACATACAGATGTTTAAGATAGAACAAATAACTATAAGAGCTGTCAAGCTGCCTCTGAGAAGCAAGAAATCGGGGGCGTGGAGTAAAAACCTAGATATAAAACTAAGAAACTAAGATATAAAACTAGATATAAAACTAAGAAAACTAAATAGAAGCCATCAGGGGGAAAAAAATAAAAGTGATATTTTCAATAAAAGCAAAAGCAGGTGTTGCCTATGTGTGCTCAGTCCTGTCCAACTCTTTGAGACCCCATGGACTGTAGCCCGCCAGGTTCCTCTGTCCATAGAATTTTCCAGGCAATAATACTGGAGTGGGCTGCCATTTCCTCCAGAGGAATCTTCCCAACTCAGGGATCGAACTTGCACCTCCTGTGTTGGCAGGCAGATTCTTTACCAACTGCACCACCCACGAAGTCCTAACAAAATCAAAAGCAGGTGTAAAGGAGTAGAAAATGGCAAAACAAAAGACAAAGTGAAGAAATGAGTGGAAGCCTGGGAAGACATATGACTATGGACCCATCACAGCACTTAGAATTTGGATAACCCAGAAAACTGGTCTGTTTCCAACATCACCAGTGTCTGCCTGAAGGCAATGGCACCCCATTCCAGTACTCTTGCCTGGAAAATCCCATGGATGGAGGGCCTGGTAGGCTGCAGTCCATGGGGTCGCTAAGTCGGACACAACTCTGTGACTTCACTTTCACTTTCCACTTTCATGCATTGGAGAAGGAAATGGCAGCCCACTCCAGTATTCTTGCCTGGAGAATCCCAGGGACAGGGGAGCCTGTTGGGCTGCCGTCTATGGGGTCGCACAGGGTTGGACACGAGTGAAGCAACTTAGCAGCAGCAGCAGCACACACACCCTAATCTTTTTATACTCTTCACAGCTAGGGTCTCTGTTCCCTCCACCATCTCCCTCCCAACCTGTCCAAAGCACCATGTTTTGTCATTTCACTTACACCCACGATTACAGCATTACTATCATGTGTTGCAAAGTTTTTTTTATTCTGTTGTTTCAGTTGCTAAGTTATGTCCGACTCTTTGGACCCCATGGGCTACAGCCCACCAGGATTCTCTGTCCATGGGATTTCCCAGGAAATACTGGAATGGGTAGTCATTTCCTTCTTCATGGGATCTTCCCAACACAGAGATCAAGCCCAAGTCTCCTGCACTGGCAGGTGGATTCTTTACCACTGACCTACCTGGGAAGCCAGGAAGACCTAATATACTCTTACCAAAGTCTAATTTAAAAGTTTCACAGTTCATTTCTTGAGGTTAATCAGGATCCAGAGGGCAAGGTACCTTTCTACTCTGAACACCCATCCCCGATTCCTGGAGATACACCCCAGGACCTCCTGAGAAGCAAGCCTTTATCAACTCTGCACCTGAGGCCTCCCTCAGTGTCCTGCTATTTTAGTGTGTGTGCTTAATCTTTCAGTCGTGTCCAACACTTGTGACCTCAGAGACTGTAGCCTGCCAGGCTCCTCTGTCCATGGGATTCTCCAGGCAAGAATACTGGAGTGGGTTGCCATTTCCTTCTCCAGGGGATCCTCTGGACAAAGGAATTAAACCCCGGTCTCCCACACTGCAGGCAGACTCTTTACTAAGTTACCAGGGAAGCCCCACGAAGCAACTGAAACAGAACAAATAAAAACTTTGCTATTTTAGCACCAGATCTTAAACAGCTGAATCTGGGGATTCTTTTTACTCTCTGCTTCTAGGTGGGCCTAGGACCTTGTCCTGCAGTGTGTCCAGGACACTGGCTATCCAAGTTTTCTCCTGATGTTCATTAGCTATCCTTCAGCTTGTACAACAACTGTGACTCCAAGCATAGCAGAAGCGCTTCTCCTGCAGGAAGTGGAATCGGTTCCCCAGTGGCTGTCCCCTAACCCTCTTTTCTGCCACCAGAAGCCTTTCTTCCCGGTCTATGTCCTTGAGATCCAAGTATCAGGCTGCTAAATTTCAGGGACCTACCTTTGGGCTGTCTCTCAGAATATACGGTCCAACTATAGCTAGATAAAGGATGTTCACTCCTTGAATTATCATTTTAAACATTTCCATTATGATTAAAGCATCTCTTTTAGGTCTCTATCTGGGACCCAAAGTTATCTACTACACTTGCTAATCAATATCCCACTGAAGTCCCCAGGTTCAAAAGTCAATGATTTCTCCTTGT
Organism: Bubalus kerabau; assembly: GCF_029407905.1. Taxonomy (NCBI): domain Eukaryota; kingdom Metazoa; phylum Chordata; class Mammalia; order Artiodactyla; family Bovidae; genus Bubalus; species Bubalus kerabau. The sequence goes on from NC_073634.1 coordinate 47,525,606, forward strand.
CTGAAGAAAAACATCTGATTATAATACTCTTTATAAATGTAAAAGAGGTGACAATAATAACCAATCCTTAAAGTTTTGTGCCCACTCTTCTTTACTGACAGAAAAGTTCCCTAGTTCAAAGAACATTCTAATTCCTGTCTAGACAGTGGTTTTTAAGGCTTTGGAGAGCCAGGGTGCCCACTAAAAATTTCTTAAAAGCGCTAAACTTGCTTTAGAAGAAAAAAAACCGGCCAAATCAGTTTCAGAGGCAGAGAACGTTTAATGAGCTTCTGTTTTTGACTCTGGTAGGTACATTTGTATTCACAGCTATGCCAGCAGCTGGAAGTTACAATCTGAAGGTTGGCACCTATTCCCCTCCTCCAGAGGCACAGACTGTAACCCACTCCATACTTCTAAAAGAAAGAAATCACACCCACTGACAAAATCCTGCTGAGCTACCATGTGTCCCCGGAAAAGTATCTTTAATCTCCCCAGGTCCTAATAGCCATAGGGCTGTCGGGAGCACAAAGTAAAATAATACATGCCTAATATGTGGTATGGAGAAGGCAATGGCACCCTATTCCAGTACTCTTGCCTGGAAAATCCCACGGACGGAGGAGCCTGGTGGGCTGCAGTCCATGAGGTCACTAAGAGTCGGACACGACTGAGTGACTTCACTTTCACTTTTCACTTTCATGCATTGGAGAAGGAAATGGCAACCCACTCCAGTGTTCTTGCCTGGAGAATTCCAGGGACGGGGGAGCCTGGTGGGCTGCCGTCTATGGGGTCGCACAGAGTCGGACACGACTGAGGTGACTTAGCAGTATGTGGTAACCAAGACACTATTACGATGCCGTTACAATCCTGACTGTGCGCTGGTTTTGTTTTTAATTTCCTCATACATCTTTATTCGCATAGGCTCCGGCCCAGAACACCTGGAATGACTGTCCCTGTAACAGCCACATCTACTGAGAGCTTACCACGTGCCAAGCACTACCTTAAATGTTTATCATAGCCCATCCGAAAAACTCCTATCGATACCCTAATTCCCAACCTATTATTAAAATAAGCGGCAGTTGTCTCGAATCCCACAGCGCGTGCTTGGCGGAGCTGCGACTCGGCCCTTGGCAGCGACTTCGGGTCCGGCGCCCCCTCCGCCCACCCCCTGGCATCAAGGTCCGCGGGATCCGCTGGGCACCCAGCTCCCTATCTACGCCGGAGATAGCAAAGTACCCCGCGAGGCATCGTCGGAAGGCCACAGAATCTATCCCAGAAACAAGGCCCGGAAGGAAATTTAGAACCCCCGGGACTCCTTTGAAAAACAGAATGCCCGGAAAGCAGCTTCCAAAGCGGTGAGTGAGAGGCGGCGGGGCGGCTGCGCCTCGGCGTGGAGCCCAGGCCGCCCGAGCTACGGGAACGAAAAGCAGGAAACGAAAGAGGAAGAACAGCAACACAGAGCGCCAACGCCCGCCCGCCGCCGGCCGGCCGGCCGCGCCTCAGCGGGAGCCATGGCGTCGCCGCCGTGGGCCCGCCCGGAGGCCGTGGCCCCGGCCCGCTCACCTCCCGGGGTGACGGCGCTGAGCCCTGCACCGAAGCGATGTGTCGATCCACGTCGGCCTTGCTGCGCCTCATCGTGCCGCCGACTGGGCTCTGGGTAACGAACGCCAGCGCCGAGGCCGCAGCGGGCGCAGTCGTCTCGGGAGCGCGCCGCCCGAAGGTCCGTGACGCAGCGCCGTCGCCGGAGAGAGGGCGACGCTCCTGCGTGGGTGCGTGCATGCGTGAGGACTGCGTCAATCCTGTGCGCCGCACAGACCCGCGGGCGCCGGCGCGCGGAGGTGACTGCGCTTGCGCAGCGCGGGAATGCGAAGCTCGAGGGATGTGTGACGCGGTTGAAAGCGCTTAAAGATGACAAGGGCCGGTAGCAGCTGCGTACGGAAATAACTCGCCCGCAGGCTGTTGAGTCGGGCGGACTGTTCCCCGTACTGACGTCACGCCGCGGCGCCAGTCGGCTGCATCTAAGCGCTCTTTTGGAATTTGAATTTTTCGGGCGTGGTTTTAAGACAAGTTGTAGAAAATGTTTTCAGTAGTAAAATGATCACATCCTGTGTATACAGGGAGTTCAGGATTTATGGTTATGGATACTTTTTATCCTTTTTAAATAGTTTTATTCAACACTTAGAACTAATCTGGCCTCTTACATGCTATCCTTTTTGATTTTTCCATTTTTCCAAATTTTCTACAGTGAGCAATTATTTCGTTTATAAAGAGGGAAACCAGCATGGTGTGTTTTGTTTCAGGTTTGTTGGATGTGAATAAGGGTGGCTGGTCTGGGAGGGTACCTGGTCCAGGTCCCAGCTAACGTTAGCTAATCTAAGGGATGGTCTAATCTAAGGGCGAGTCCCTCTGCTGGTTTCCTTGGTAAATAATGAGCCAACAGGAGGTCAAGTCGTCTCTAATTGGTAGTATCCCTTTCCCCAAGGGAGCGAGCCTGCTCCTATGTCCTGCTACACACCTGGGGATGTTGCTCCAGGACCTCGCTTCAGATGGGTAAGCTCCTGTCGCCGACTCTGGGCTTTTAGTCTTGAACCTGGGCAAGGCCTGTGGCCTGCAGCTCAGCATCACATGTACTGACTTATTCTCCCAACAACTTAATGAAGGTACTGTTATTTGTTCTTATGCTCAGGTGGACAGATAGGAAACGGAGGGTGTGAACAGTAAAGCAGCCTTGCCAAGCATACCTTGGCAAGCACATAAAATTACTACCTTAATCTGTTTTAGTTGAATATACTGAAAAGGAGTAAGCGAAAGAGGAAAAGCACAGAGGGACTTGAGATGAAAAAACCCTCGATTTTGATCAGCAATGGATGCCTTTGCTCGATGCTAGGTGCCTGCATGTCAGTTCAATTAATTCAGAAGTTGAGGACTCAAGATTAATCAGGTAAAACTCTGGCTGATAAAAAATGTCATAAGCCAGGATGAGAAACTTTAAACATAGAGTTCTATGTGTCACTCTTGGCTTTCTCTCTCCCGCCCTAATGAGCAGTGTGCCTTACACATTAACTGCTAAGTCGTGTCAGTCTGGACCCCCTCAAAGATGGGAGTGCCTGCTCCAAAGTAGAGGGCTTTTCTTATAACTTTCTTCTGAGCTAGCAACATTACTTCTTAAAAGAATAGTGCTCCTTCCCACCTCTGCAGGGGGTTGTGATGAACCTGCTCACCTGGGCTGAGTTTCCTCCATTAACTTTATGCAAAATGTCAGTAAGTCATTTTAATTGACGTTCCTTCCTTGAAAATGTGGAACACAAAAGTAGAAAGTCAAGAGATAACTGGAGTAACAGGCAAATTTGGCCTTGGAGTATAGAATGAAGCAGGGCAAAGGCTAATAGTTTTGCCAAGAGAATGCACTAGTCATAGCAAACACCCTTTTTCAACAACACAAGAGAAGATTACACATGGACATCAACAGATGGTCAACACTAAAATCAGATTGATTATATTCTTTGCAGCCAAAGATGGAGAAGCTCTATACAGTCAGCAAAAACAAGACTGGGAGCTGACTGTGGCTCAGATCATGAACTCCTTATTGCCAAATTCAGACTTAAAGAAAGTAGGGAAAACCACTAGACCATTCAGGTATGACCTAAATCAAATCCCTTATGATTATACAGTGGAAGTAAGAAATAGATTTAAGGGACTAGATCTGATGGACAGAGTGCCTGATGAACTATGGATGGAGGTTCATGACATTGTACAGGAGACAGGGATCAAGACCATCCCCAAGAAAAAGAAACGAAAAAAAGCAAAATGGCTGTCTGAGGAGGCCTTACAAATAGCTGTGAAAAGAAGAGAAGCCAGAAAGCAAAGGAGAAAAGAAAAGATATACCCATTTGAATGCAGAATTCCAAAGTATAGCAAGGAGAGATAAGAAAGCCTTCCTCAGTGATCAGTGAAAAGAAATAGAGAAAAACAACAGAATGGGAAAGACTAAAGATCTCTTCAAGAAAATTAGATACCAAGGGAACATATCATGCAAAGATGGGCTCAATAAAGGACAGAAATGGTATGGACCTAACAGAAGCAGAAGATATTAAGAAGAGGTGGCAAGAATACACAGAAGAACTGTACAAAAAAGATCTTCACGACCCAGATAATCACAATGGAGTGATCACTCATCTAGAGACAGACATCCTGGAATGTTAAGTCAAGTGGGCCTTAGGAAGCATAACTACAAACAAAGCTAGTGGAGGTGATGGAATTCCAGTTGAGCTATTTCAAATCCTGAAAGATGATGCTGTGAAAATGCTGCACTCAAAATGCCAGCAAATTTGGAAAACTCAGAAGTGGCCACAGGACTGGAAAAGGTGAGTTTTCATTCCAATCCCAAAGAAAGGCAATACCAAAGAATGTTCAAACTATTGCACATGCTAGTAAGGTAATGTTCAAAATTCTCCAAGCCAGGCTTCAACAGTACATGAACCGTGAACTACCAGATGTTCAAGCTGGTTTTAGAAAAGGCAGAGGAACCAGAGATCAAATTGCCAATATCTGCTGGATCATCAAAAAAGCAAGCGTTCCAGAAAAACATCTATTTCTGCTTTATTGACTATGCGTATCACAACAAACTGTGGAAAATTCTGAAAGAGATGGGAATACCAGACGACCTGACCTGCCTCTTGAGAAATCTGTATGCAGGTCAGGAAGCAACAGTTAGAACTGGACATGGAACAACAGACTGGTTCCAAGTAGGAAAAGGAGTACATCAAGGCTGTATATTGTCACCCTGCTTAACTTCTATGCAGAGTACATCATGAGAAACCCTGGGCTGGATAGAGCACAAGCTGGAATCAAGACTGCTGGGAGAAATATCAATAACTTCAGATATGCAGATCACACCACCATTATGGCAGAAAGTGAAGAACTAAGGAGCCTCTTAGTTGGCTTAAAACTCAACGTTCAGAAAACTAAGATCATGGCATCTGGTTCCATCACTTCATGGCAAATAGATAGGGAAACAGTGACAGACGTTATTTTCTTGGGCTCCAAAATCACTGCAGATGACTGCAGCCATGAAATTAAAAAAATGTTTACTCCTTGGAAGAAAAGTTATGACTAACCTAGACAGCATATTAAAAAGCAGAGACGTTACTTTGCCAACAAAGGTCTGTCTAGTCAAGGCTATGGTTTTTCCAGTAGTCATATATGGATGGGAGTTGGACTGTAAGGAAAGCTGATTGCCGAAAAATCAATGCTTTTGAACTGTGTTGTTGGAGAAGACTCTTGAGAGTCCCTTGGACTGCAAAGAGTTCCAACCAGTTCATCCTAAAGGAAATCAGTCCTGAATATTCATTGGCAGGACTTATGTTGAAGCTGAAACTCCAATACTTTGGCTACCTGATGCCAAGAGCTGACTCATTTGAAGAGATCCTGATGCTGGGAAAGGACTGAAGGAGGGAGAAGGGGACGACAGAGAATGAGATGGTTGGATGGCATCACCGACTCAATAGATATGAGTTTGAGTAAACTCTGGGAGTTGATGATGGACAGGGAGGCCTGGTGTGCTGCAGTCCATGGGGTTGCAAAGAGTCGGACACGACTGAGTGACTGAACTGAACTGAATCGACATCTAACAGGTGGGACAGTTCTCAGGGCTTCTGAGAATCGGCTTCCCAGGTTACAATCCTCAGTTTGGCTCGAATAAAATTTCTTTTGTTCTTCTTACATTGATTATTCAATTTTCATCGACTGTTGTCTCACTGTTTCATCGACTGCTGAGTTTTGAGAGGACTTTAGGTATTCTGACTGCAAGTTCTTTCAAACATGTGATTGGGGAACATATCCTCCCAGTCTGTAGTTTGTTATTTCATTATAACTCACCAGCATCTTCCACTAAGGAGACAGTTTTTGATTTTGATAAATTGCAACTTGTCAGTTCTTTTGTTTTCTGAATCATGCTTTTGCTGTGGCAGAAGAACTCATGACCCCTGGTCACAAAGGTTTTCTTTTGTCTCACACTTTATATTTAGATACATGACCCACTTTGAGTTCATCTTTTCAGTAAGTGGAAGGCTTATGTCAGGAGCCTTTTTTGTGCATCTGGATGTCCAATTGCTTCAGCACTACCCCTTCTCCATTAAATTGCCATGGAACCTCAAAAGGCCTCCTTGACATCACAGTCCTCAGCAGGTGTCAGGATTAAGTAACATGGTGTCACCCCAAGGAAGATACCCTGTGAACACAGAGGCTGTTCGATTTTTTTTTTTTAACATGGATTTAGATACAGCACTACTTAAACTTTGTTACAGAAAAAACTACAAACGTAATAGTTTAAAGCGGCTTTTTTTTAAAAAAAGTTGAGGCATAACTGACATGTAATTTGTTAGTCTCAGGTGTACAACATAATGATTCCACGTTTGTACACATTGCAAAATGATCACAATGTCTAGTTAACATTGGTCATCATGCAGTTACAAAATTTTTTCTTGTAATCAGAACTTTTAAGATCTATTCTCTTAGCAATTTTCAAATATGTAATACATATTAATAACTATAGTCACCATGCTGTACATGACATCTCTATGAATTATTTATAACTGGAAGTTTGTGTCTCATGACCCTCTCTACCCATTTTGCCCACCCTCATCCCCTACCCCCTGCCCCCTGCCGCTGACAGCCACCAATCTGTTCTCTGTATCAATGAGCTTGGTTTTTTAAATTATTCCACATGTAAGTGAGATCATACAATATTTGTCTTTCTCTGACTTTTTAGCAGTGTCCTATCCATGCTGTTGTAAATAGCAAGATGACTTATCTGTGGCTGAATAATATTCCATTGTTACACAGACTACATTTTCTCATTCATTCTTCCCTTAGTGGACACTTCGGTTGTTTCCAAAATGGCTTTCTTAAGCATTAGTCCTATATCCTCATGGTTCCATGTCTCAAAGCCGTTCAAGTTAAGCAAAACACAACAGTTATTCTTAACAATATGAGCATTTATTAAGCACCAAGAGTATACTGCACTGGTTGCTATATAAAAACATAATTATTGACATAGTGTCCCTGCCACAGAGTTTACCATCGAAAATGAAATACAGCAATGCCATAAGCCAACTTCAAAATTTCCTTAATTTAGAAATTGCTATTTTGGCAAACAAGGCAAAAATGACCTACCATCAGTTACAATGTGAGTAAGATGTAAAGAATGTTTGACTCGTACCCAGACATTTTCCCAAGTATATTAGGCTTGATAAGGAAAAGAGCACTTAGAAATGTAGTAAACAATGAATTATTTCAAATGCCTTGTAGGATTTTAAGCAAAGATTTGTTCACTAGCCTGAGCTTCTCCCTTCTGGGAGGAAGCCATGTGAAACTAAGCAAGTCCATCCTCTCATCCACTGACAACCGTCTACTCCTTACTCCTGGTAAGAGTGAGGGCTCATTGATCCCCTGCAGGGGGCAGGGAGTGTGTGTCTGGATAAAACACCCCATGGCCTTGGAGGATTCAAGGGGCAAACTTGCAGGAAATACAAAGTCATATTTTATGAGAGAGGTGAGCAGCAGGACCTCTGGGCACAGGAGAGACATGAACCCTGTAGTGATTCAGCCCATGCCTCTTCCCAGTGATTAGAAACAGGTAAGTGGGCGCTTTCTGCTCTGGATTTCCTGTGTGGAGCATTCCTGGAGCATTTAGGAATTTAGCATCAAGACCCCAGACTGCAGATCCTACACTGTATCCACCGTACAGTATTTAATAAATACTTTAAAGATTTTTGTTGCTGGTCATGTATTAGCTGACAAAGGCACGCTGAAGGGAATTTGATTCTTGCTGTCAGATGCAAAGACTGTTCAGACTTCTGAACACAGTCTTAAAGTATATATTATTTTCTATCACTGATCATTCTTTGAACTCTAAAAGAGCACTAAAAAAAATTAATTGGTTATAAATTAAAAACTGAAATACAATTTAAAGTGCATGCACAAGTATTTAAAAATACATGCATACAAATATCTTAATGGCAGACTGGTAGCATCCTGAGATTTTTTTTTTTAATGGCAAAATAACATTTCAGCAATTTTTTGAAAATACCAATAATTTTCCCCTTAGAAGCCCATCTTTGCTACTTTCTTTTACATGATAACATAGTAGCAGCAACATTTAAAAAATGTTCACAAAATTCTCTTTGCATATAGGTTTATGGAGAAAGACATCCAGAAACTTTAAGATAAAACTTTGCAAAATAAAATAATTCACTACATTTGGCCTAAAGTTGATACTTAACCACCACTCTTCCAATTTAAGTGTTACTTATACCTCCTACATACAGTAAATAAAATCTAACTATAAGATTTGTAATGAAAAACTTGAAACACATATCAACATAATTCTCCTAATTAAGATCACAAATTAATTTCAATGTGTTTCCCCAAAAAGAAGAAAAAATTTTTAATAATCATAGCTGTGGTAAATGAATTTGAGTTTACAAATCTCATTCAATGCACTTGTTTTTAGTTTGTAAGGTATGAAACAGCTAGAACTCCTGATTATGTATTTTTCTAAGGCAAGGCAAGTTTATTTATATAAAGCATAGATATTAGCATGGTTATAAAGGCAATATGATCAATACATAAACATTCATGTTTTTAAGTGATACATTCCAAACTACTTAACATTTAATTTCATGTCCTATTCTAAGACTGCATCTGTGATCTTAAACTTCAAAGTATAATTGCTGTAATACATGAAAAAATACTTCATTTTTCCAGTATTGTAAAGTATACTGTATTTTCAAATACCTAGTATAAATTTTTTTTGCACAAAATTTTAAAAAGAATATTATTAGCTAGCTATAACTACCATGATGTAACTATATAAAGAAGTTCACAAAGGAGAATAAAAATTAAAACTAAGCTTAATAATTATTGCATTTAACCATAACAAAAAAGTCCCCAAATCAAGTAGTTCTGAATACACTTGTTTCTTATATGAGTAATGTGTATATTCATTTTAAAGTCACTAGTTTGATAAACACACTAAGATTCTGTGAGATATGGTTTTCTTTTTTATATCCTCCCCAACTGCAGTTGTAATTAATTTTCTTTCGAATACAAAGTAAATAATGTTTATATTTTTTTATCTGAGTCATGTAAAAACTGACTCCTTTCATTTTTAAAAGTTATATTTAATATTTTGGACCTTAATTAAAATTTAACATTTAACCATGTTTCTTTTTCTATTATGTATCATCTACATTTCAACAAACTGATAAGGGTTATTAACAAAGGCAAATCTTGATTGCATCCATGTTTTAAATATGATGACAGAAACTTTTTTTCTCTTTAATGAGAAAAAGGAGATGAAGAACACCAATAGGTGTTCAATAGGTCCTCTTCGCTCTCAACTATTTTGAGACACAACTTTAAGACAGGGTGCATCAGGTCAGGCAATGTTGTGATCTCTTATCTTTGCATAGAAGAGAAAAAATAAAGGAAGTTATTTCCTTCCTAAGGTCTCAGCTAGCTTCTTAAGTCTTTTCTTCAGCTCCAACGGAAATTTCTCATAGCACTTCTTACAGACTGGCTTCATGTCAAACTCCACAAATTTATTCCTAAAGTTAATAATAATAAAAAAAATATTAGTGGAAATGTATTCACATTTGTATACAGACATACAGATAATGTGCAGTAATTTTATTGAAGTAAATGAAGACACTATGCATATTACAACTATATTCATATTAGCAAAAAACTGTAATTCTAATCTCAATTCTAATCATTATGGTAAACATAAACTACAATACCATTTGAAGAAAGTTGCCCTTATAAACTGATCTTGTACAATGATCTGTATGATACAGAATGCTGATTACATTTTAGTCTGTGCTAAGTATGCAGGGAATCTAACGTGAATAAAACTCAGATAAAGTCAATCATGTTTTAAAATACTGTGAGAACACTTTTAAAAAATAGTTATTCAGAGCAAAGAACTCTATCTCTCTGATAAGACTGATTCTCTTTATTGAAGGTGTAGGTATCTCATGTAGTATTTTACATAGTGGAGCTATGAGGCTTCATCTTGCCTGGCCTCCCATCCCAACAATGATCATCTTCAAAAAGAAAAACCTAAACTAACATCTAAGTTACTTTGGTTGGCTGTCTCACAGAAAATTCAAGAGTGCCGGTGGACCGTGTGGCCTGTGGTCACATCTGTGATCAGTGTGTATACGGAGAACTCAATTCTTTAAAAGCCAGGACAGCACACACCCTCAATTCACTTGTACAATTCCAGCAAGTGTTGAGAAGGCCTCCTAGCTATGGGTGATGCATTTCCAGTTGACAGCTATTAGCGCTCATAGCTGTTGAGATCGTGGGTCCCTAATTGTGAACGGAACAAATGCAGAACTTTCTAACTAGTTCGATTTCTGTGAAATTACATCTAGGAAATGTGTGGGACAAGTCCAGTGATACACTGTTATCTGTTACAATTATTACATCTGTTGATACAATTTTAAAGAACAAAAATAACAAAGTTAAATCCTGACCACATATTTAAAATGAAAAACCTTTTTTTTAAACACCATGTGAGAATTATTTTCTGATTTTTTCCCAGAGATCCTAATGATGACAGTAATTCAAATGTTATGTTTCAATTGGCAATTTGATTTAAATAGTGCTATTGAGTTAAAAAGTTCTCCCAAAGTGTTCTACAGACCCCATGAACTATAGCTTGCCAGGCTCCTCTGTTCATGGGATTTTCCAGGCAAAAATACTGGAGTGGGTTACCATATCCTTCTCTAGGGGATCTTCCCAACTCAGGGGTTGAACCTCCATCTCCTGCTTTGGCAGGTGGATTCTTTACCACTGAGCCACCAGGGAAGCCTGCTAAGCAAACCTTACATTGTTTTCATTTTCTATTTGAATTTTAATTTTTCTTTGTAGAAGGAAACTTGAAAACTGAAACAATAAAAAACTTTTAGAATTCAGAACACAATGGTCCCTATGAAGAAGTGAGACAGTCTTTCTAACAATGCAAGAGAATTTCAAAGACTGAAATATGTCCTGTGAAAACCAGGAATTGTACAAACACACACACACACATCCAGCGATGCCGTATCTTATTCTCTACTTTAGGTGGTCTCTGCTTAGATAGGAAACATGCTGAGGGTTTAGTTTAATATAGAACTTAGAACATGCAGCGCTGGAACTGACCAATTATATTATTTTAGGCAAAGAAGCCAAAAACTAGGATTTTAAAAGCTGTAATGATCAGACAGAAGTACTTTGAAACTTTTACAGTACCTATTAAGAGATTAGAATTCTTCCCTTTGAATCCACTGGAAAAAAAAGAAATCTATACCATATTGTGATTAAAAAATGAGCTGAGAGAGTCTACAGATTCAAGGAAGCAAGTGCAGTACAGGTTATGTGAAGGGTGGACCCTAATAAAGAGTGTAATTTTTAATAATTAGGCAAAAAGATCAGCTCTACACAGGACAAGCCCATCTATGTCAGCCTCTGGCAGCTACAAATGCATGCCAAAAAGAAACAAGAAAAGCAGGAGACAAAACCAGGATCAACGTGTATTCTGGAGGACTAACCACAGGAGAAAGTAGTAGAAATGGTGGCAGAGGGACAGAAAAGCTCACAGACAGACTGGCTTTTTCTTTTTCTGCTTGTCCTTATCCTTGGCTTCTCTCTCCCGCTTGGCAAGTCTCCTCTTAAATTCTTCTGGCATTTTCTCATAACAATGTTTGCAGACTGGCTTTAGATCAATCTCAACAAACTTATCCCTTTGTGTAGGACAGAGAAGGAACAAAAGAAAAGAGGGAATGATTAAAGGAGGAACCTTTCTTTGAGACGGCCTGGACAGAAAGAAGCAAGAAGCATCAGGTCCTACTTTTCCAACACTGAATGCTCTCCACAATGTCCCCCGCGGGTCCCACCCAAGGGCTCGCAGGCCCAGTGCACACTTACTTGAGTGTCAGCTTGGCGCTGCAAGTGGAACAGGCAAAGCAGTGCACACACCAGGCCTTGTTGAGGGCGGAGACCACTGGGGAGAGAGGGGATGGTCACTCACCCACAGCTCGGCTCACCACCAACCCCTTCCCCAGGCCAGTTCTCTAGGGCTTTCCTCACAAAAGAACCACACACAGCACTAAGCATCTCAGTGCCATTAACTGATGCTCACGGAATCAGTTGAAGTTACTCACTAATTTATCTATCACACTGTGAGAACACACAGTCCCAGCTCTGCATCTGTCTCCCACAACTGCAGGCCTCACCTCAGGGAAGGCCATCACTGCCTTTCAACCTGTACTGATGGTTAATGTTTCGAGGCATCTGAACAGCAGATGCCAAGTCTCCCCATCAGAGCGCCCACTCCCCAGCCGCGAAGGTGCGGCCCAACTCTCATGGTACCGCTACCTGCCTCCTGCCACCTGCCCAGCAATGTAGTCTGAACTAGGTAAATAACTGAAACAGGAGCCAGGTGCTAACCCACCAGCCGGGGTGAGTCTGCCTTCCAAGCTGACACTAAGCTCCTCTGCCCGCTTCTCTCTCCTGGCAACTGCCTCCCGCAGACGGAGGTGAGATTTATTTCCACCGGCACTAAAGATCACTTTCCTGAAGCCACCCCTTCACAAAGGGCACTTGGGCAGTGTTTCAGAAAGTATTTCCCAAATTCGGCTCTCTGCCCAGAGGCATGAAGCAGGCTGGAAACAGCAGTGTTTACAACTTCACCAGGAAGCTTCTGGCAGAATCTGCTAATGACTGCTGGCAAACAGCTGCTTCCTTTCCATGCTAGTCAATCAGGCCCCCTCACATGGGACCAGGGGGCAGGTTCTGGAAAGGTCTAGAGACAACCACCAGGTGTTCACGTCTGCAGGGTTCAGGGGACCCTCCCCAAGTGCTCCTAATGAACACACCCCGCAGCTTCCACGGAAAGTAATTCCAGGGATGGGAGGGAGAAGCAAGACTCGGGGTCAGTCGTTTCTATGGTAACGACCTTGCAGCACTGGCCTAAAGTGTCATCAAAAATGAGCAACAAGTTTGATTCTTAGGAGTCAGCATTTCACGGCTAGAGATCACTTGGGGAATACGCCAAAGAAAGAGGAAAAGTAACCAATGACCATCACAACATTTTCCAATTTTCACATGACCTAGGGGTTTTGTGTCCAAAGGTGCCCTACAGGTGCTCACCATCGCCTTCTATAACACGGTTGCAGTGGAAACAAACATCACCAAATAGCTGGAAACGGGAAAAGACAAAAAAAAAGTGGTAAAATTAAAGATATGTTACAACTAAGTATCAGAACACCAAACATTTAATATAATTTCAGTTCTTCGTAAAACTTAAATACCCTACAGCATGTTTCTAGCTTCCATATACATGCATTAACATACAATATTTTTCTTTCTGACTTACTTTACTCTGTATAATAGGCTCTAGCTTTATCCACCTCAGTAGGACTGACGCAAATGAGTTCTTTTTTTATAGCTGAGTAATATTCCATTGAATTGACAGAATAGTGTGGAAACATATACATTACCATATGTAAAAAAGATAACAAGAGGCAATTTTCTGTGTGACACAGGGAGCTCAACCGAGTGCTCTGTGACCACCTAGAGGAGTCGGAAGCATGGGAGATGGGAAGGGATTTCAGGAAGGAGGGGATATATGTATACCTGTGGCTGATTTACATTGATGTGTGGCAGATGCCAACACAATATTGTAAAACAATTATCCTTCAATTAAAAAAAAAAATAGCCTGGCTATACCTAAACTCAGAATTTGCTGTTACTAGAGATGATCAGTAAATGTTCACTGACTAGTTTTTACTTACTACAATGAAAACAATTTACTATTCATCTTGATGGAAAACAAAACACGGCTCTGGAGATTTCAGGACGGTAAAGGAGCATGAGAACCCCGGACTGGGCCCCGCACTGGAGTGGAAAACAGGCCAGAAGGACATTACTCGGTAAAGTGACAAAACTGGAATGGACAGAGTAATCAATGATAACAGTGGTTATACAAGTGAGTCCCATATTCTTGGGAAGTACACGCTGAAGCATTAGGGGTAAAGGACCACAGGGAATTTATCATCAAATGCTTTAGAAAAGAATCGGCACGCTTTTGTACGTATACATTGACTCGCATACAATGAGACGAGCATTTATGTGTGTGTCAGAGAAGGCAGGAAGGACACACACGTGATGAAGCAGGTACTGAATCTGAGTACAAAATGTAGGTATTTTCTTTGTATTTATTATTTTACCACTTTTCTCTGAGTATGAAGTGATTTTACAAATAAAAAGTTAAAAAGCCACGTGTATAGCCCAGTGTACATTTCCCCAGAGCTCTCTCTGCACGTAACTGTGGAGAAGCTCAAGTTCACCTAAGTGTGTGTCACATCCAAAGAGCCCATCTCTACCTGGTTGTAGTGGGTTTCACAGTATGCCAGGCCCTTCCTCTCATAATGGCGATGTCCAAGGAATGGCTTCTCACACTTAGCACAAACAAAATGCTGAAAGAAATGGCATTAGGTCATATTTGCATCAGCATGTTTTATTTATGTAGTGAAGCAAAGCCCCAGAGCTAAAGAGAAGATCCATGAAAGCCTAGGTGCTGGTGTCATCTGGGTCACAAGCGACCCTGAAGTGACCAGGGTCATCCCAGCCTTCATCCAGCATCTGGAGGCTCTCTCAACAGCAGAATGAGAAAAGAGAGGATATGTGGATGCCTCTCTGGGTTGGACCAGGAACCAAGAGGTCTCCCCGCACCGTCACAGGCTGATCACAGCACGGTGCCGTCTACGTTCTTAGTTTTCCACAAAGTTTACAGTCACCAAGTGCCCCCACTCACCCCTCAGCATCCCCCAGCCTTGCTGGCACCCCTGAGCCTTGGGTGTGTGAGGGCCCGTTCACCCTGCCATGGGCACTCACCTCCACGTGCCACTGCTTGCCCATGGCATTCACCACACGCCCCTCGATGGGCCGGCGGCAGGCACCGCAGATGGGCACCCCCATCTTGTCGTGGCATGGCAGGCAGTACAGCTCCCCCTTGAGCTCCCGGGCATCAGCAGTCAGCTCCTTCCTGCCCGAGAGAGGAACCACTGAGTACCACCAGCAAGGGAAGAGCCGGTGGCTGGTGCGGCTGACGCCCTGAGATAAGGCATCTGAATAGACCACCGCAACAACCCCATAACTGCTTGCTCCCCCGAGAGGTGGTCACAGTGATTGAACAGCTTCAGCAGGCTTCATATTCGTGTCAACATAAACATCACCCAATGACAACCAGTCAGACATTACCCCCAAGTGGCCCCTTGTCTCTGCTGTTGCTTTTATTATAGAGTCCCTCCTTGTTTTCCTTAAGAAGCTGGGGGAGAGGGATGCAGGCCCAGGGACAGACCTGCTAATGCTACCTTCCTAAAATAACAAGAGTGTGGAGACCAGTTCCACTTCCTGACACTCACCAACAAGCTGCTAAAAACAGCTGTAGGTTTGTAGAAAACATGCAGACCAAACGCCCAGACCGCTCCCCTGACAAATGCTTGAGTTCACTACTGTCTTCAGTCTCCTAAGTTAATAAACTGAGGTGGCCCCCAAACAAGATGGATTTCATCTGTTTTTAAAAGGTTCTTTAGGAGAAGTTCTTATGGAGAATGAACAGAGGGAGGACAGGCAAGAAAACCAGACCAAGCCGGAACTGAATCCCCCAAATAAGCTGTCTGTCAGCTTTCACTGCAGCTCTCTACTCCCCGTGGTAACAGCCAGGACAGTCATGCCGACTATGGTCAAGTACCTTTTCCATTAAATTCTTATACTACACAGCAGACTGTGAAACACATAGCCTAACAACATATCCTGAGCTTCTGAAGAAAAAACAGATGTAAATAGAGAGCCAAAGTAAATAGATGTAGTTTAAACACTAATGGTTACAACTGTGATAGTTATACCCATTTGGATACAAAGATAAGACCATTTAAAGTTTTTTTCTTTGCATGGGAGAGGGGACCCTGTATTAAAAACAATGTGATGAAAAACAGCTGTGGGGATCACTGGGGATATTTTAATATGAGCTGATTATTTAAATGTATTAGGGCTTTCCAGGTGGCACAGTGGTAAAGAATCCACCTGCCAATGCAGGAGACACAGGTTTGATCCCTGGGTCGGGAAGATCCCCCTGGAGGAGGGCACGGCAACCCACTCCAGGATTCTTGCCTGGGAAATCCCATGGACAGAGGAGCCTGGTGGACTACAGTCTGTCGTGTCTCAAGAGTCAGACATGACTGAGTGACTAAGTACACACATTTAAAGGTACATGTTTATGCACACTTGTACACACACACACATGGCAACATGTTACCCAGTGAGACTTCATGAAGGGTCTGGGGTTCTCTGTGTATGAGTCTCTTGACTCTCCTATAGGTTTTAATATTTTCCGGATTAAAAGCTGAAAAAAGCCAGTTTGGGTGCCGGAGTAACAGTAATACCCAGGTCAGTGTGTTCACTTATTTCCACTGTCTGTACAGTAAGCAAGAGAACGCGGGCCTACCCGCAGTTGGCGCAGTTGAAGTGGTCTGGATGGTAGGGGTCGTTCTTGAATATCAATGGCTGCTCGTCGATGATGGCGTGGCACTTCTGGCAGATGTATTTGCCGAGGCCCCGGGCTTTCTCCCGGTTATGACAGGGGCGACACAGGTGCCTAAACAGAGCCACAGAAGCTGACATTTAAAATCCAACGTTCTTCTAATAATTAAAAAAAAAAAAAGAAAAGCTTCCCATATCTATGCAAAGAAATTCAAGAGAGCGTTTCTTAAACATCACTGCTGTGTTTCAAGGGCAGAACCAAGCCCCACTTTCCACAGGAAGCTACTTACTCCCACTCAGATGATCAGGTAGCACTTAAAAGATCCCCCTAGCAGCCATACCAGATGCAGGACAATGCCAGGGCGTCCCCCACAGGCCCGGCCACGCCACAGTGCATGTGCATGACCTGGAAGCACAGGTGACCCTGTGGCACCACCCTGCCCACCCACCCACCTGCCCTGAGGGGACCAGTGCCCTGCTCGTACCTCCCGGCGTTCTTGACGAAACCGATGTCGGCCAAGACCTCCTGGCACAGGTCGCAGCGGAAGCACTCGGGGTGCCAGCTGTTGTTCATGGCTTTGATCACCCGGCCAATGATGAATTCACCTGCAGGAGGGACACTCAGGCCGCAGCTCGGCCTCCCTGCCCACAGCCCTGGGAAACCATTCTCCCTGTGCTAGGACCCCACAGGAGGTGCTGTGTTAGAAAAACGCCTCCATGTCCCCTGAGCCCTTGTGTTTGGCCCTGCAGCCACATTCTCGGTCCATCTTCTCATCTCTGGGTCTGCTCTCCTTTTCTAAACAAGGTGTGGGCTCTCCCTCTCCAAGGCCTGTGGTTATATGAGGTCATGGGCACAGAAAGCAGAAATCCACAGCCTGCTTTCTTGTAACGCAGACTTAACTTCTTCCTGCATCCAGGCTTCTCAGCATCTACTCGCTAATCCCACGTTCTCCGGCTGTGTGACCGGCAGGCCACCCCTGTGCCTCTCAAGGTCCCCGCTGCCCCCCACCAACTGCATTGACAAAAGGGAACTGCATGGAAGCCCAGCAGGTCCTGGGGTCAGTCACCCCTTGGGCCATGAGAACCGGAGCTCTCGGGCTGGGACTCTTCCAAGTGGTTAACCTCGATGACGGGGAGTGCGGCTGACAAGCACCTGACGACTCTCCCTCCTACGCAGCTCGTGGGAGGAAGTCCTGCAGAAGGAAACTTACTTTTCACGGCAGGTTGGGCACCAACACTTACCACACTGATGACAGCAAGGAGCAAAGAGCATCTGGAAGTCATGTTCACAGTACTTCCTTCCTTCAAACTGAAACAGAAAGTACCGGCCCCCCTGAGTAGGAGACAGCCCCAGGATCCATCATCCTCCTGAGGCCTGTGAAGCAGAAGGGCACCCTCTGGCACCTTCTACATGCCTGCGTGTGGATACAGGACAGGCTCCCTGACCAGCTGAGACCAGAAGTGACTCTCTGCCTCCAGAGAGCAATGAGACCCCTGCTCACCAGGCTTCACCAGGTCTTGGCTCAAACCCCACCTGCAGGGTGGAGGAGAACCACAGACCCCTCTCCTCATGTTGAAAAAACAAATTTACAGACAGTAAATATTCTAGCCTATTTTAACTGTCAACACTTTTGTGTGATGTGCAGTGCTTAGTCATGTCCGACTCTTTGTGACCCCATGGACTGTAGCCCGCCAGGCTCCTCTGTCCATGGAATTCTCCAGGCAAGAATACTGGAATGGGTTGCTATGCCATCCTCCAGGGGATCTTCCCGACCCAGGGATTGAACCCAGGTCTCCTGCATTGCACGTGGATTCTTTACCATCTGAGCCACCAGGGAAGCCCATTACAAAGATTATTACTATACAAATGATCAAAATGTAAGTATCGGGACTTGCCTGGCCATCCAGTGGTTATGCAGAGGACATGGGTTTGATCCCTGGTCCCAGAAGATTCCACAAGTGGAGGAGCAGTCAAGCCCACGTGCCATAACTACCAAGCCCGTGTGCCTCAACTACGAAGCCTGTGTGCCTCGACTAGAGAGCCTTTGCACCAGAATCAAAGATCCCACATGATGCAGTGAAGATTCTGATGTAGCCAAGTCAATCTATCAATTGATCAATAGTTTTTAGGAAAGCATGTTACAAGTGTTAAATTGCATTTACTGTTTGATTATTCGCACGAGCAGCATATCCTACCGAGGTAAGCAGGAACCCTCTTTCCCTCACAGTGATTTCAGTCCTCCACTGATAAGGATGCCTGACACCTAGAAGACTTGGAGTTCAATGTTATCTAGTTTATCAATGTTTTCTATTTGGGGGACTGCTTGTATCCTTCTCACAGTATGGGGAAAAGAAAGTGATGGAGAGGCAACAGCAAGCCGTGGAGATAGGAGCCTGCCTCTTCTCTTTCCCTCCTTAGAATCTCTCATAAGGCCATTGCCATAATTACCCATTTCAGTAAAAATCTTAGCTCTGAAAATAGTAGGTCAGGGAAAGAAAACCATATCAGATATCAGAGACTAAACTGAGGTATAACCCTATTACGTCACTAGTCTGCTCTTGTCAAGGGCACGTAGCCTCTCTGGGCCTCAAGAAGGAGATCAGGCAGGTAGAGGGCTTTACAAGTGTGGAGACCAATGTCTCCTTGGGGCAGGCTCCCTGGACTCCCAGGACTGTTCTGCGGGCCTGGGTGCCAGGGGCCACGGCCTCCCCTGCACCAGCTTAGGGACTGGACAACCCTGCTCGGTCCCCAGAACCATGGTCCCCTGAAGGCTATCACCCTTGACAGAAAGAGAGATTCCTGTTCTGACGGTGAGGGTTTCTGTAGTAGAGAATGTGTGTCCTGGGAACACGGTAGGAGCTGAAAAGATGTGTCTGAGCAACATGGTGTTCTGGAGTTTGTCCCGACACACCCACTGCTCTGCTCTGCAGCCCCATGACTTCTACAGGCTGGCTGCAAGCCCTGCTCCCAGGCCCCATTCCTATGGGAAAACACCGTTGGACTGACCAACAACTGACTTACTAATGACCTTTAAAAGCCACCTTTCCTTCCTCAGGAATGGCTTGTAAAACAGGAAAAGTTTAAAATCTGCAGGAGGAGAAACCAAACAGTAGCCGCCTCTGGGTGTCACATAACTGTGTACACATATCACCATATAGAGACATGCGTGCAGACACACAAGGAGGTGATCACACAGGCACTCACTCACACATAGACACAAGCACAGCCACACACATACACAGCCACACACACAGACCACACAGACACACACCACACACACAGATATACACAGACACATACAGACACAGATATATACATAGACACACACAGAACATACAGACAGACAGACACACACACACACACATACACTGTTGTCCTCACTCCCAGGTTGAGGCCGTCCCTAGACCAGCCCCAAAGCAGACATGAGGGGGCACTTCAGGCCAGTCAGCATGAACACACTTGCGCCCAACACCCATGGTAACAACCATAGGATCAGGAAGAATAGGTGTTTGGGAAAGAAGAGGAGACACTGAGAAGAACAGGATAAGAAGGGGTGCCCCCACCTCACAAATAAGAGCCCCTTTAGGACACAGGTGCTGGGGGGCATCCACAGGGCTGACCACCACCCAGCATCACTGCCCAGCCCCCACCAACACAGCATCACTGCCCCGCCCCTGCAGCTCACCCGCACCCACCTCATAGAAGAGGCCCTCCGGGAACTGCTGGAAGCACTGGGCACACACGAAGCACTGCTCGTGGTAGAGCTCGCCATTGCTGTTGACAATCTTCTCAGCGGGTGCAAAGCCACCCCGGCAGCGCTCGCAGCTGGCGTTGGCCAGGGCATTGGCCATGTTGCTGCAACAGACAGGGGATATGGGTCACAGATGGCAGCTCTTCCTGACAGCTTGGTCTGGGGTCACAACAACCGTGTCTTGTCCATAAAGCTGGCTTCCCGCCTGCGACCCAAGGTCTCAAGCCCACTTTCTCACGTGGCATCTGGGTGCAGACCCTCTGGTTCACTAACATCCTGCATCCTCCTGCCAACAGCCCAGAGGGCACCCTACCCCCTGCCCAGCCCGTGAGGAGCCAGGGCTGCAGGGGAGCCTCATGAGCCACCTCAAAGGATTGAACTGAGGGCCTGACGTTGGCTTCACTGAACTCCCCCCAAACATGGTCTGGACACGCTGAAGGCACAGCCCAGATACAGGCCCCGAATGCTGAGGCCCTGCCAAAGCAGCTTCAGTCCTACAGGGGGACAAATGCCAAACACGGACACTTGGAGACGGATCCGAACACGGTCATTGGGAGATGGATCTGAAAGCCACAGAATTTCCCATCCTGAGACCATTTTATAGCCAGTGATGTGCAGGTCCAGAGACTGACAAGCCCAGCCTCACACAGCTGTCTGGTTCAGGGGAGACTCAGGCCCAGAATCCCAGTTCCCCCGCCCAGGAGCCACAATGGGATGATGGTATCATGCTCGACAGGACCTGAGAGACCTGTCAGGAAAGAGGAACCATGACAAGACCCCAGCTGACGAGCTACCAGCCAGGGCTCCCCTGGACTCCGAACACTTGGGTGCATTCAGTAAAGGGAAAGCACCTGACCGAACCCCCGATCAGATCTCTCCAGACTGTGGGCTCCGGTGAAGGACTGTTGGGTCTCTGGATGGCCCCCAGGGGGAAGGCCCTGGCAGAGCTGGTGCTGGCCCTGCAGCTTCATGATTTGTGGGTTTATTTTCAGATGCCCAGACGCCCACTCAGAGCATGTGCTCCGCTGTGTGTCGGGTCCCAGGGGCAGCGTCTGCGCCCCCAGACACCCACTCAGCCCTGCTTGGGCAGTCACTGCCAACCTCTGCAGCCTGCCCAGCCCCCAAGGAGGAGGAGGAGTTCCCCCCACCCTTGGAGGACCTCTGCCTTGTCCCCATCACAGCCCATATCTCACTGCTTCCTCAGCAAGGTCTGCACAGAGCACACCTCACCCCCACTCCCACGGAAGACGACCCCGCCCTCTCCTGGCAACGGTCTCACAGAGCAATATCCTGCTTTGTCGACTTCACACCCCATGCAGAAGTCCATGTCCACGACCCCACACCAACAAAACTCGATTAAAGCGTTGCCAGGAAAGGAAGGGAGGGACGTGGCCTTGACACTTGGCAAACTTGACCTAAGTCTTCTACTGAATCGAACTTTCTATTTGTTGTTGAAAAAGTACTGGGGGTCAGGGAGAGAAGCCATCGCTCCCTTGTCACCCGGCTCTGCTGCGAGCCGGACAAACGAGGGCAGTTTGGTTCTGGTCCCCTTCTCCCAACAGGGACCAAAATCCACAGGTGCTCCTCGACAACGTGCGGTGGCCCACAGCCGCCCCCACAGGCCCAGTGCTGCTCCGAGAGTTGAATAAGAAAAAGCCTATAAAACCACTTTGGAAACCAAAAAGAGCTACTCAAACATCAAGCACTGTTACTAATTTAAAATTCTCTCAAAAGAGTCACTGAATTCTCAGTGATTTTAGCAGAATTCCAAGAGAGCTACAGGAGAAACCCTGGAGTGCCCCGAATACTGATTTCCCAGATCGGTGACATTCTCCAGAAGGAAAGGCCCCCCTTCCCCACATCTCTACAGGGGCCACAATTTCTTTATAAACTTCATTCAAAACAACATCTTCCAGAAGGATGAAGGCAGGTGGCATGGCTTTACTGAGACACACAATTTGCAAAAATGTTAACACAATGCCACTCTTTCTACCAGGGTTTTGTCATTTTGGAAACATATTTCATATAAAATTAATATTAATATTATTAATGTGTAATGAGCATGTTGTTATTTTACATGAACTAATCACAAGTACTTAAAATTTTTCTCAGTTTTATTTTCTAATACAGTAAATACTGATAAAACAAGAGGTATTTGGAGACCTCAATATTTTTAAAGACAAGAGGTATTTGGAGACCTCAATATTTTTTAAGACTATGAATGGGTCCCCATATCAAATTGTTTATCACTGACCCATTTATGCTCATTACACTACAGACCATTTACACTCAAGTTCAAATACTCACAGATTAGAATGTAGTTAGAAAACAGGCAGAGACATTATAAAAGCAAGTTTTCCCCCCACACACAGGAAAAGTAAATTAGTCTTAGAGATAAAGTTCGGTGTTTTTGAAGAACTGTTCATTTTAACAACTAGCAAGAAAACAAAGCAAAGAGAACACTAGCGGAAACTTTGAGGAAAGAAGCCCTAACAAACCAATAATCTCACCAACCTACTCAACTGCTTACCTTGCTCTTCCTCCCTGACCCGCTGGCACTGTATGTATATATATATTTTTAATGGGCTGTTTTTGAGCAGTTTCAGGTTTACAACAAAATTCAGTGGAAGATGCAGAGTTCCTGTACAGCCCTGACCCTCGCTCGGGGCACAGCCCCCCGCGGTCAATACCCCCAGATGGTAAAGTGAGGCCCACACTGAACACTGACCTATTCAGTCTTCTCACAGTGACTGACACGGTTACTGCAGATGATAGAAGCTACTTGTAAAAGTCAGGGTAAGCTGCCGTCGGATTAGTTACAATTAACAGGCTAATGTTTCAGAGAGGATTTCCATGGTGGGAAATGTACGCCTGGGGAGCATGAAAGCCTTGGTGGTGGTTTGGTCACAACTGTCTCAGCCTATCCGCCTCCACAGATCCGCCTCCACAAAAGAAAACCTGACATCACCGAGCCTTCTGTTATTCTAGTGCCTTGTTTATCGAAGTGTGTGAAACGTATATTCTAGCATTAAAGTGCAGGAATGTGAGCCCCCAAAGCACTTCGAGTTCACCAAGCATTCTGGTTACAGTGTAACTGTATTGGTCCCATTGGTCTTAGAGCTTGTCAGAAGCTTGCTATCTCAGGTAAAGAGAAGCGGGATATCTATTGCAAAAGCACAGGGAGTGGATGGAGGAAGCAGAGACTCAGGCCAGGTAAACTCCCCTCCCTGCTAAGCACCCCGGGAGATGGAGATGGAGATGCAGTGATTCCACTCCAGCTCCCAGGACGAGTCAGCAGGGCCCGCCTCCTGCCTGTAGGCAGCACCTTCCTTCTCTCCTTCCTTCTTTTCTGCACTTCGTCCTGGGCATCCTCGCCCCCCACCTCCAGTCCTGGCAGGAGACCCGCTGAAGGTGCAGGTCAAACCCCAAGGCAGTGAACTCCAGCCCCAGGAGGGGGCCCGGGAGGGGGCCACTCACAATTTGGCGTAAAAGTCACAGAACTCCTTGTAGACCCTGACATCGCTGTGCCGGCGCTGCAGCCTGGACTCGGCCCTCTCGTCCTGGCTGCTGAGACCCTGGTGCTCCCCATTACGGGCCGCCGGGGGGACCTCCTGGTCCTCCGGGATGACGGCTGGGCGCGGGCCCCGGAGTGCCATGGTGGGAGCGGCAGGACTGAGGGACAGGGGATGGAGGGACGCAGGACACCCAGGCGGCTCCCCTGGTCACTCCCCCGCACTCCCCTCCCGGTTCCCACACGTCAGCTGCTCCAGGGTCATGCAGCCCTTCCGGTCCTGAGCTTGCTCCTGAGCTTGCCGTGGGTCTGGAAGCTGCAGGGCCCTCCCCTGACAAAGGACCGGCTGTGTGGCCGCCCTCCAGGGGAAGTAACAGCTGGTGGGGGCGCTGGCAGGAACCCGCTCCCTCCTCGGCTCTGGGCAGTGACAGCTCAGTCCCAGGCTCCCGAAGGGGCGCCAGGGAGAGAGGCCGTGTCCAGTTACAACTCCTCCTGTTTGGCCCCAGTCAGCCTGTAAGAGCCTGTAACTCAGCCGCCAGTCCTCCTGGGTCTGCATCTCGGGTAAAGGACAAGGGATGCTCTGCACCTGGCTGTGCTCCTTCCACAGGGTCGCCCGCAGCGCTCACCGTCAGCCCTGCAGCGGTGGGGATCTGGAGCCTGGGGAGTAGATGGGGGAGGGGGCAGCCTGTCCAGTCCCACCTCTCAGCCCCTAGAGCCTTCAACACAGCCTGAGGGCATCTCCTGGGCAGCAGGGGGCCACTGTTCTTTTGGGGGTCTCAGCTTCTTACAAAGTAATTGCCTGTGTTAGTTACTTCCTAACAGTATGTACTGTCACATCAGAACATTAGGAATTCCTACTGCGTGCTTGTAGCGTTTCTGCAGACCTAGCAGGTATATAAGAGGTGCCCGACCCACTCAGCACAGGGAGCCTGCGTGTGGCCGGGAGCCACGCGTGTTCCCTGCAAGATTCACGCAGGTAACAGTGTGTTGCTCCCCAGGGTCCAGAAGCTGAGGGTGGAAGGGCAACCACGTGGCACCGACCGGTGGGGGCTGCACGGGCCGCCTAGCTGGTCCCTCACATCCCCACCCAGCCACACAGATTGGACATGAGTTATTCCTCCAAGAGGACAAGGGGTAATTTGAGGCCAAATCAACACCATTGCTCAATTTTTATATCCAGGCCTTTTGTTACTTTTAAACCATTTCTGGCACTTAATAATGTCACTCTAAGAAATGCAAACAATTCTTTTAGACTGTGATTGTAACCATAAGAAAACATTTATCTGAACTCCCTTGACCGAGATCACTACAGCCTGCACAGCGCAGCAAGACAGCCTTGAAGCAAGTGGGAAGCTGTTTTAATATAAAACACCTCAAGGCCAGCTTTGAGCAGTGGGCCTGTGAGGTAGTTTCCTGGATTCTAGGATTCCCAGAGGTTCTCCAGAGGGCTTCTATTGTCTGATCAACCTCCCTCCTCATCGTGGCTGACATGGAGTCCCTCTGGCAGATCCCACAGGACAGGTCTGTGCCCCAGACGTCCCTGACATCCATCCAGACTGGAGAGGCTTGTATTTTATGAGCTCTGACCATTTTCTCATCTACTGGGCCGAGTCTCAGTCCCTTAGAGTCACTGTAACAAAACACCACTGGCCAGGTGGCTCATAAACAACGGAAATTCATGTGTCACGGTCCTGGACGCAGCAAGCCCAGGACCAAGGTGCCAGGATGGCCAGTGTGGCCGGACCAGGTGAGGACTCTGCCCCTGCCCCCTGGGTTCTGGCTGGCACCTCCTCGCTGAGCCCTCCCGTGGTGGAGGGACAGGGGCTCCACGGGTCCCATTCAAGAGACCTTCACATCTGACCTCATGGCCTCACAAGCCTCAGGGGTCAGGATCTCAACATAGCAATTTTGGGGGTGCACAAACATTCAGACCAGAGCAGGAGGATTCAGGACCCAGGCTGAGTGCACCCAACAGCCTGTTGGATGCGGAACCACACGCAGCTCATCTGCTGCTGAGCTGACCATTCCCACATCCTGCAATCCGGTGTTCAGCCTTCCCACGTGCTGCACGTCCACCAGCCCAGCCGATGACATGATTTCAGCCAGAACAAATTCTGCCCCTGATGTAACACCCTGCCCGAGATGAATAACCTGCCCCAAGGTAACAGATCAAGAATGGCGGCTATTCCTAAGAGCTCAAACAACGAGGGCCTGGACAGAAGCCTGAGCACATTTGGCAAAGTTAAAAAGCAACTTTTAATAACTGGCACTTTTAAAATTCAAATCCTCTCAAATAATTTTGGAATTATTTGAATTGAATTACATTGAATTCAACTGAATTACATGCATCATTACCAAACATTTCATCTACTTGGGTTTTTAAAGTTTTATTTGAGTATAGTTGATTTACAATGTTGTTACTTTATTCCAGACAGCAAAGTGAATCAGTTATGCATATACAGACATTCCCTATTTTCCAGATTCTTCTCCCATAAGGTAATTACACAGCACTGAGCAGAGCGCCTGGGGCTACATGGCAGGTCCTCATCTACATGGTTGGTAAACACCAAGTGGAACGTGCTGACCGACTGCCTGGGAAACGGACTCCGACATAGAAACGTGCAGGTCAATGCTCCCCCTTCTGTGGGTGCAGTCCCATGCTGATGTTACCCCAGCGCCTGGCAGGAGCTTCCAAGACCTCTGGCTCCAAGAGCCCCGTGTATTCAGCATGTGGGGACATCCTGATTAAATAACCACACGGCAGACTGACTGTGTTCACTGTTTCTCTGGGTGTGTGTGCATGTGTGCTCAGTCGTGTTAAACTCTTTGCAATCCCATGGACTGTAGCCTGCCGGCTTCTCTGTCCATGGGGCTTCCCAGGCAAGAACACTGGAGTGGGTTGCCATGCCCTCCTCAGGGGATCTTCCTGACCCAGGGATTGAACCCGGCCTCTGGCATCTCCTGCATTGGCAGGCGGGTTTTTGGTTTTTGTTTTTTGGGTTTTTTTGGGTTTTTTACCACTAGTTCACTTGGGAAGCCCTCACTGCATCTCTATTTCACTCAAATGGGAGATTCACTCTGATTTTCCTTTTCTACTAAAACAAAACAACTGTGACATGAAGTAAAGACATTGGTGCTGGCAGGTTCCTTCTCACGCCCCCGTTTCTGGCACAAACGCCCATTTCCTCCACAGGAGGACAGAGGTGAGGGTGGCCAGAGCACAGGATGCTGCTGCTCCCGTGATATTCTGCCCCTTGGTCAGAGTGCTCGCGGCTGCAGAGCAGAAGGAAGCCATGCAGCAGGAAGGGCCAGAGTGCAGAGCTCAGGTGCTCTTGTCCTCCACCAGGTGGAAGGGGGGCTGCACCCTTGTCACCTGCTGTGTAGGCCCAGCCCGGTGGGGGGAAGGGGGGAGGGAGGCATGAGAGGGGTCCTCACACGCGGGCCTGGGGATGCCACTCTGGCTCAAACAAGACTTACTTCCAAGTTTATACCTGTTTGTGGCCTATCAGGCATATATCATACACCTGCTTTAATTATTAGAGAAAAGGACACACTGACCAGAAATGAAGAGCGTCCTTGTTAAAGTAAAGGTTAAACGCTGCCCTTCCAGGACACCAGTGCTAGTCCTCAGACGATGACTCCCTCCCAGGGGCCAAGGCCACGTTGGCTCTGCACACGCTGGCCTGTTGTTTTTCAACCTTGAAGGAATGCGTCCCTGACGTGTTTAATGGTCTCTGTTCTGACAAAGAGAAAACTGTACTGAGACCCGGCTTCCCCGGAGCAGGTTCTCAGTCACCCGAGTGGCTGTCTTCTGGGTTACAGTCCACAGTTTGGCTCAGAAAGTCACAAGCTTCTCTCTATTCCTATTGTGGACTGTTTATTGATTATTTCCATCAACAGGAGCAAGAGGCACAATCTTTAACAGCAGAAAACTGGGGAATGATGGGCAGGTGGGCAGCCCCCTGGTGGGGACCCTGTGGGCTCTGGGGTGGGGGGCAGAGTGCATGGCTCTGTGGGGGGCTGGACTCCCCAACTCCAAACACATGCAGCTTATTACAGATGAGGGACAAGAGGCAGGGAAGACTCACTAAGTCTTGCCACACAGAGGCAGCCCACTGACACCTAATCTCTGCTCCTGTTCAAAACCACACACACTTGTGTTTCCACGAGTGGGGAGGGCTGCTGACAGTCGCCTTGACTGGTGATGATAAAACACTCCCAGCTCTGTGGACACTGTCCAACAGGACAGAGACATATAGGCCCTTCCTCCCCAGCTTCCGGTCTTCCAGGCCTGCCCACGCCCAGTTCCTCCTGGAAGCTCCTCTGGGTTCTGGCCTGTGCTGGCTGACCTGTGTCTGGGAGCTGTGGAATTCGCGATGCCGTAAGCCTGCTCCTCCTGCAAAGGGGCCAGCCCGCACAGACACGCCTCCCAACCAGGCCCTTAGGCTCCCCCAGCTCCCAACCAGTGGGATCAGCTCTACCCATGTGAAGTCCCAGGGGACAGGACGGGCCAGCCAGTGGGCAGATATGTCCTTGCCCCAGGTCCCCCGGGATTGGGTGACTTCATCTAAGGGTCCCACCCACGACCTCAGCCTGGCTTCATGCCCTCAGTAACGAAACCCCCTGGACTGCCATAGTGCCTGGAATCTGCAAGCGGCTTCTAGGCCCCTCCCACTGCATCCCCATAGTCACTCAGAAGGGCAGGGTTTGGTTAACCTGAAGAACATGCTCAGAATTCCTCTTATAGGCTGGGCAGGTTTTCTTTGCGTGTTTAACGTCTTTCATGGGAAAATGCACCTGGAGCAGCCCCTCCACCCTCAGGTCACTTCTCTTGTCACTCATTCTGTGACCACAAACACACAGTCTCACCTCTAAATGTCCTTTTTAAGGGATCTACTGTGACCTGAGCAAAACACACAAACTCGAGAAGGTGTTGTGTTTCAAACACAGAAGGGCAGTATTTCGAGTGAGAGTGTTGACTTCAGGGAAAGCCGAGTTACGATGAACTCTTCTGCAGAGCGTCCAGAGCACCTTCACGACCAAGGTGGCTACGACCTGTTTGCCTTCTGGCTCTCAGCTAGGTTCTTATTTTAGTTCTGACTCAGCTGGGACGGCTCCCCTATCGCTGACCTTTGGTGGAGCTGGAGGAGGAAGCCAGCTGAGTTACTCTGACCATCTGTGACCCAGCTGACTGTGAGGCCAGCCTCCTCAACGAAAAACAGTGAGACGTTCATGACAAAGGACAGAAAGGAACATTTTGCTCAAGTCAAAACAACCCTTTCAAATTTTAATCTACATGTCTCTCTGCCAGTTGTTTTCTTTTAAACACAGGACATGTTTTCCTGTACATTCTAGCACATTAAGCAACATTTGAAAATACTGGACAAGAGGAAGTGGAGGAACTGAAATATCGTGTTTTCTGATAACTTTAAAAACTTTCATTAACTCCACACTTGGCGAGGGACCTGCTTCATCTATCATGCCCGAGATGCCCCTGAGGTACTGTTGGGGCACGTGAGGGCCGAGCAGGGTATCCAGTGCCAGCTAGCGTCTCTCCATGTCCCCCTCTTCCGATCCATGCAGCCCCCCTCCTCCTACAAGGCCCCCTACCCACTGGGTGAACTAGGTTTTTGCAGGCAGGTCGCAGGCTTAGGGAGGAAGCTCTCGGCCAGTCCCCAACTTTCCTCAGTGGGCACAAGTCTGTGCTGCTAGAGGAGTGGTGGTCACGCCAAACCTAACCGAACCTGACCTGCTCTGACTGCAGGCAGGCCCGCCCACTCCTCGAGAGCACCCCTTGGGGCTCTGTTCCAAATCTGGGCACTGGGCCATGGAGATGCCACTCAGCCTGCTGCCCCTTCTTCCTGGCCCCGCCCCCAGTGGGCGTCCTGGGTGGGCAGGGCTGCTCCTCCCGGCCTCCTGCAGCCCTTCTCATCTGAGCCCTTAAGAGTCAGTGACCCATCTTTACAGTGAGCCTTCCTTATTCTGACCTCCCTGTGGATCCTCTCTCCACTGGACCCAACTCACTGCTTGAGGTTGCACTCAGACCTGGATCCAGACAAACACCTACACCTGTGTGTGATGCTGGGCAGGGAAGGGGGCACATGGTAAAATCACCAGGATCCAGGGAGCCTCCCACCTGTGTCCCCCTGAGCCCGGGGAGGGGTCCCTCTGCCCCTCCCACCCACAAACTCTCAGGAAGCTGTGGAAGGGAGGCCTGTGCAGGGGAAGCACAGGACTCAGGAGGCTGAGTGGTGCCCTGCGGTGTCTTCCACATTTATGACTTAAATGATATAAAAGGGACGTGAGTCTTCCTGACTCTGGGGCCCTAATCCTCTTGTTAACAGAGCTGATGCCAGGGTGGCATACACCTGCCTGTCCCCAGTCCACACCAAGCACAGCAAAGCACAAACCAGAACCATCTCTACTTACTGCATAAATGAGAGCAGAGATGCCACCAGAACTGTCCTGGCCCAGGACACATGACTGAGCTGGGAAAAGAGAAAGAACAAAATGACCAAGCTTTCAAAGAGCTCAGTCTACCAGGAAAGCCAATTGGAAGATGCACGCTGAGAATGGTGCCAACAAATCCCCCCTCCGGTGCCACAAACACTCCCGCCAAGCTCTCTGACCAGGAGACCCTGACTTCTAAGTGTCCAGTTTCATAGGAATCCTGCTCGGCAGCTGAGCCAGAACCCCCACCTCCATCAGATCTTCGAATCCCTCCCCCCACCTCCATCAGATTCTCTGCATCTGATTGGTTCCTCTCCCCATCCCCCAAATCCCCATCCCAGGTGATGTCCAAAGCCCTAGCTTGTCTTCAGCAGGAATCCCGTGAGGTTGGTTTGGCTCAATCCCTCCCCCACTACACCGCCCAGCCCCATCGTCCCTCTCAGTAATTCTCCATCGCTGACCAACCCCCGCGTACGCCTTGGCTGTAAACCCCTACTTTCCTTGTGAGACTCGGAGCTGACCGAACATCTCGGCCCTGCTGCAGGTTCCCCACATTCATCCCAATGGTCCTTCCAGTTCCCTGACAGTACCCACATCTGTGTGCCACCACCCCACCACAGCTCCAGTGAAAACAGGTCAGCAGAGTGGTAACTGGTCATTTCTGGGATTGGGCTATGAAGCGCTGTAACTCTCGTCCCCTCTCTGGGGCCACTCACACCCCATCCCCTTCCAGCCTTAGGAAGAGGCAGATTCCCAGACCCTCAGCACAGGCGCTGGCCCACAGGAGATGGGAGATGATCACAATGGTGACTGCAGGCCTGCCAGCAGCAAATCCTGCCCACAGGTCAGATCTGGCTGCCCGGCTACTTTTGTAAATACAGTTCACCAACACCTTGATTCACATATTCCAAGCCTGCACTCACACACTATGACAGAGAGCTGAGTAGCTGAGACACAGACAGCTCACAAAGCCTGAGATATTTATCACTGGCTCTTAACAAAAAGTCTGCCAGCTCCCATTGCTGCTAAGTGCTGGGTAATTTGTTTCTCATAGAAGATAATTAACGCACTTGCTCCTGCAGCGTCTTGGGCCTTTCTCTAACAACATGCGCTCTCTTAAGTATCTCTCTCTCTGCTTTCCACGCACACTAACTTCTCTGCTAGCAGACAATGAGTATTTCAACCAGCTTCCCCACTCACATCGCTGGCACGTGGCAGGACCTTAACGACGCAGACAGAACCACCAACGTCTAGTGCAGAAAACCCACAACCTGACCGTATATTCTTTAAATACAGCACAATATTAAATGAAGAAGAGCCCAGACTACAATTTGTGCCGAATAGAAATTACTTCCAGCTAAATCACTTACAAGGCATTTCTTGACTGCCACACAAAGAATGGTTCCAGATCTAGGAAAATTTTTGATCTTTTTTGGTTATACTTTTATAAAACCTCACTGTCTAAAATACCTGTGGCTCAGTGGTAAAGAATCCGCCTGCCAATGCAGGAGACTTGGGTTCTACCCCTGGGTTAGGAAGATCCTCTGGAGTAGGAAATGGCAACCCACTTCAGTATTCTTGCCTGGAAGATCCCCTGGACAGAGGAGCCTGAGGGGCTACAGTCCATGGAGTTGCAGAGTCAGACATGACTTAGCAACTAAATAACAAAACATCAGTTGATCTCCAACCCTGCCTAGATTCAGTTCAGTTCAGTTCAGTTGCTCAGTCGTGTCCGACTCTTTGCGACCCCATGAATCGCAGCACGCCAGGCCTCCCTGTCCATCACCAACTCCTGGAGTCCATCCAAACCCATGTCCATTGAGTCGGTGATGCCATCCAACCATCTTATCCTCTTTCGTCCCCTTCTCCTCCTGCCCTCAATCTTTCCCAGCATCAGGGTCTTTTCAAATGAGTCAGCTCTCTGCATCAGGTGGCCAAAGTATTAGAGTTTCAGCTTCAACATCAGTCCTTCCAATGAACACCCAGGACTGATCTCCTTTAGAATGGACTGGTTGGATCTCCTTGCAGTCCAAGGGACTCTCAAGAGTCTTCTCCAATACCACAGTTCAAAAGCATCAATTCTTTGGCGCTCAACTTTCTTTATAGTCCAACTCTCACATCCATACATGACCACTGGAAAAACCATAGCCTTGACTAGACGGACCTTTGTTGACAAAGTAATGTCTCTGCTTTTGAATATGCTATCTAGGTTGGTCATAACTTTTCTTCCAAGCCTAGATTACTGACATTAGTTTTCACCATGAAACAAAGAATATGTTTTTTTGCACCTGGAAATGTTACTGAAATTTTCTAGAGAGACACTTTTTTGTTTTGTTTTGCCACACCGGGGGCCTGCAGGATCTTTGTTCCTCAACCAGGGATGGAACCTAAGCCCCTGGCAGTGGAAGCGCAGTCTGAATCACTCTTGGGGATCCAGTGGTTAGGACTCAGAGCTTTCACTGCTGAGGGCTTGAGTTCAACCACTGGGCGCAAGCTGCGAGGTGAAGCAAATAAAACAAAATTTGTAAACCACTGCAGAATATCAGTTTTGCCCCAACAACTTCTCTGTGCTAGAGCTACAAACTAAAGCTGGCAGCAGAGACTCTCAGAGGCCAGCACACACTCTCTGTGCTCTGATTCCGGGTTGGGTCCCAGCTCTGGCTCCCCCCACACAGATGCTGGGGCAGGAGGACAATATTCAGGCAAGATAAAAAGCAGGATATTCTCCTAGTGTTTAGTTTTAATTTTAAGCGATACATTCATTATGACACAAAAATGTCCTGTGCGCGTGCGTGCGTGCGTGCTAAGTTGCTTCAAGTTGTGTTCGACTCTGCGATCCTACGGATGGTAGCCTGCCAGGCTCCTCTGTCCATGGGATTTTCCAGGCAAGAATCCTGGAGTGGGTTGCCATGCCCTCCTCCAGGAGATCTTCCCCCCAAAATGTCATATTTTTTAGCTTTTAAAATCTATTTTCTCTGGCAAATCTCTATGAATTATCAATGAGGCAGAAAAATTCCGTTTTGTTTCAACAGGCATTACAGGACGTTACCCTTGGTAAATTTTTAACTTTTAAGATATGATCAGGTGTATTCTGACTGTCAGGTAAGAAATCTTAGCCTAAACCTGAGAGAGGCCTAAGTGAGTAGTCAAGAGTTCACACTCTGAACACTCGGTTCCCAAAGCGCCAACCATGGGTCTTCTAGGCCCTTCCTTCTCTGTGAACAGTGCAGCACCCTGTGAGAACCCCTCACAGCCAGAAAAGCTGGGAACTGTGAGAGAGGCCAAGCTGGTATAAAGATTCATTATTCTATATTTAAATCGAAATTATTTATTAATAATCTTACCCACTCTGTGTTTGGGAAATATTTCATAAATAGAACAGAAAAAGCAAAAACTTTATATAAATAAAAAGATGAATAAACTATCAAAATTAAAAAAAGAAAAAAAACACCTCAGGGCTTCCCTGGTTGCTCAATGGTAAAGAATCTGTCTGCCAATGCAGGAGACACAGGTTCGTTCCCTAATCTAGAAGATGCCACATGCAGTCCCACATGCAACTAAGCCCATGCACCACAACTACTGAGCCAGGGCGCTGCAGTTCCTAGGGCCTGTGCTCTGCAACCAGAGAAACCAGGGCAGAGAGAAGCCCCAAACCGCAAGTAGAGAGTAGCCGCCAATCTCCACAACTAGAGGAAAACCCGCGCAGCAACAAGGACCCGGCACAGCCAAAAATAAATAAGTAAAATTATTTTAAAAAATCCTTTTGCTTTTCAAAAACATTTATAAAAATAAGAAGACAAGTCACAGACTGGGAGGAGATTTTTGTAAAATAGGTATCTGACAATATCTGACCTGTATCTGGAATACATAAAGCACTGTTTCAACTGAATACTGTAAGAAATAACACAGTGAAAAATGGGCAAAACCTGAACGGTAATTTTGCCAAAAAAGATACAGAATATCTTGTATAAATAACACAAGAAACAACACTCAACTTCACAAATGTTAAGAGAAATGCAAGGAGACGTCAGTACATGCTCCAGAAAGGCTAAAAGTTGAGGCCCCAGACCTCACCAAGTTTGGGGGAGGATGCGGAGAGAATGGATTCCTGGAACACCGCTGGAGGGATTACAAAATGGTACAGCCTCTTTGGAGAACAGTTTAGCCATTTCTCAAAAAATTAAGTGTGTACCCACCAAACAACCCCGCCTTTCCCTGCAATTGAAAGGAAAGCACAGAACTTGTATGTGAACATTCATGCAAATATCATTTGAAACGGCCAAGACCTGGACACCACTCAACCCTCAACCAATAAATGCAGTAAATCTATAAGTGGACAACGGCTTAGCAGTCCCGAATGATCCCGAATCAGGCACCGTGGACTTGTCTCAAAACAATGATGCTGAGTTAAAAGAGCCAAAAGAAAACAGAGGGTACATGATTGAATGGTTCTATTTATACACAACCCTAGAAGATGAAAACACAGCCAGAGTGACCACATTGGCCAAGACTCCTAAGGGATGCAGGAGGGTCACCGACGCAGGCTGGGACTTAGGGACTTGCATGACCTTGATGGTGGTACTTCTCAAAACTGATCCAGCCACACATTAAACTGTGTATCTACTGAGCTCATTCGTTTCATGTCAACAAAGCTGTTTCTAAAAAACTGCACACTGGGATGATCTTTACTATTTGGGAAAAAACACTGCTATGGGTGGGATTCTGCCCCCTAAAGGACGTGCAGACGTCCTGACCCTGGTACCTGGGAATGTGACCTTACTGGAAATGGAGTGTCTGCCAACTTAACTAAGGCACAAGTTGAGGGTGCACTGGAACAGGCAGGTGTGACACCCACATGTCTGGTGCCCTTACAAGGGGAGGAAAGATGGAAAAGACAGAGAGGAAGATGCCACATGAGGCACAGCCACATGGTGACACAGCCACAGGGGGAACACAGCCATGGGGGAGTGGACGCAGCCATGGAAAGGGACACACAGTCACAGGAAGACACACAGCCACAGGGAACACAGCCATGGGGGGGTGGACACAGCCACAGAAAGGGACACAGCCACGGGAAGATGCACAGCCACAGGGAACACAGCCATGGGGGGAACACAGCCATGGGGGGGTGGACACAGCCACAGAAAGGGACACAGCCACGGGAAAACGCACAGCCACAGGGAACACAGCCATGGGGGGAACACAGCCATGGGGGGTGGACACAGCCACAGAAAGGGACACAGCCACGGGAAGATGCACAGCCACAGGGAACACAGCCATGGGGGGTGGACACAGCCACAGAAAGGGACACAGCCACAGGGAACACAGCCATGGGGGGAACACAGCCATGCGGGGGTGGACACAGCCATAGAAAGGGACACAGCCATGGGAAGACGCACAGCCACAGGGAACACAGCCATGGGGGACACACAGTCGTGGGGGACACACAGCCACAGGAAGACACACAGCCACGGGGGGATGCACAGCCATGGGGGGAACACAGCCACAGAGGAACACACAGCCAAGGGAAGACACACAGTTATGGGGGACACAGCCACGGGGCAGACACAGCCATAGGGGACACACAGCCAAGGGAGGACACACAGCTATGGGATGACATAGCCACAGGGGGGACAGCCACGGGAGGACACAGCCATGCAATGAGAGGCCAGGGTGGGGTGATGCCCAACAAATCAGACACTCTGAAAGACCCCCTGAAGCTGCTGGGGGAGCTGCCAGGCTGATTTCTGACCCCGAGTCTCCACAGAATCACATATTTCTGCATCTGAAGCCTCCCTGGCTGTGTGGTACTTGTTATGGCAGTTCTAAGAAGCTGATGGGACCACTGTTCTGTATGAATGTGAGACATACTTCATGATTATTTCTAAAAGTAGATTTTACATAAGAACATTTGTGTCTAAAGTGGATACCGGCAGTGTTTCTCAGGAAAGCCTTTCACAAGCTTCTGTTCTAAACAGTTTCAGTTTGAGGTAGGAAGAACTTTCATGACTCTCGTGTGCTCTTTAGACACATGTGTCCTGTTGCAGAGCACAGTCTTCAGTTCCAACTCAAAAGGAAAACGTCTTCTGGCAGTGAACAGAGCCAGGCTAGTCTCTGGTTGTTTTTCTGCCCGAATCCATGATCATGCCAAGAAAACAACAGGTGTGTGGGGGTCAGAGTTAGCGTGGTTTTATGCAACTCTGAGGTGCCTGGTGTCACAGGTGCTCAGTCCAACAGCAGCTCATGGGAGGAACACTTGCAGGTGACCCTCTGGGACCCAGACCCTGGTATCCCAGGGTGGCACAGCCTTGACTCTGCACAGAGTAGGTGCTCATCCCCGGTGTCCCTGGGCAGCCCAATCTCAACTCAGCGCACAGTAGGCACTCATCCCTGGTGTCAGGGTGGCCCAGCTTCGACCCAGCACACAGTAGGCATTCATCCCCAGTGTCTTGATTTGGCGCACAAGGAGACACAGGATGAGTGTCAGCTGAGTGAGTAGCCCACACGGGGCAACATTCACACGACAATACCACCTCCTGCTAAGCCAGTGGCGAGGGTTTAACACTGAATAACGGTAGTGATCTTTATCCTTGTTTTAAAGAGGAGCCTCTTGAGGTTCATCTAGGTTTCCTGACCCAGCAGCCTGAACTGGGCGTGTCTAACCTCAAAGTCAGCCCTCCCACCCCTATTATCCGAGGAGCATGACTTGATACTACACACAGACTTCCGAGGTGAAAACCCTGCCTCTCTAAATCGATAGAGGACTTTTTCCTGGCTAAGCTCGCAGTCCTAAAATACACAGTCACTTCCCTGCACCTGGGGACAAAGAAATGGCAGAAGCCCAAATCCCTTCTTATCACCAGGGGACGACAAAGCAGAATCAACAGAAACACGACCCCTCAACCCAAGGCAACAAGCAATACACCTTAAGACTGATTCTTCTTCCGGTAATGTAAACTCCAGACAAAAGAAAATAATCGCATTGTTTCAAAGGCCTCTATGACTACACAGGTAACCAGCCCCTCTGACATGTAGGTAGGCTCATTCATGGGGACTCTGGCAACTGTGAAAATAAATAAAAGATGGCTGGTCTCAAATGTTGTTTTATATAACTTTTTTAAAAAGTAAATTCTTTAGGATCTCAAATCTGAAATTAAACTATTTTTGGTAAGTTTTTGCTCTCAGAGCAAGAATAGATTGGAGTTCATTTCAGTGGTCGTGATTACCTGCCTCTCTGGTCAAGCATGATGCGTTCAACATTCCCACGAAACCTCATCCTTATCCCTGGTAGTCCTGTGGTTAAGACTCTGCACTTCCACTGCAGGGGCCACGGTTCAACCCCTGGTCAAGGAACTGAGATCCCACAAGTTGCATGGCACAGACAATAACAACAAAAAATCTGTTTAATCCAGTCAGTTCAAAGTTAAGACGACTGAATGCAGCTAAGAGACACACGAAGTCATAGTGAAAAAAACCCAAATAATGTTGGTGTCAACACCGGGCTTCCCTGGTTGCTCAGTGATAATCTGCCTGCAATGCGGGAGACATGGGGTCTATACCTGAGTCAGGAAGATCTCCTAGAGAAAAAAACGGCAACCCCCTCCAGTATTCTTGCCTGGAGACTTCCATGGACAGAGGAGCCTGGCGGGCTATAGTTCATGGGGTCACAGAGTTGGACACCACTGAGCGACTTAATGCTGCAGCTCTCTTCAAATGCAGACAAGAGTGGACAATTTTCAAATAAACGTTTCCCTCCCAAAGTACAATTATTGTGGTAAATTTGTAGACAAATCTAATATGTTTAAAGAGCTTCCTTGTCAATTTTTTTCCTTTAAATAAACTCTAAAAATAAATTCATAGGAGAAAGAGCAATAGTATATAATGTATTTATTCCTCCCACATCTAAGTGGAAAAATCAAATGCATGAACAGAGGGTCCACAAACACTCTGATGTGCTGCCCAGCATAGGTGTCAGGAGCAGGGTTCCCTCAGACAAAGCCGCTACCCCTCACAGAGAACACAGCAGTTTAACCCATAGCTTAATGTGGCAGGGGCTTTTCAAAACCTAAAACCTAAGAAAGAAATTCAGTAGGGGCAACAAAAACTAAAAATGTGTTGTCTGAGACAAGTTATGGAAATAGAAAACTCCTAAGCTCCTCAGTTACAAAGGTCTGGGAGTTTGTGATGTCCTTCCTTCCCTTCCAGGTACATTCAGAAGTTGCTCTGCCTTCCTATGTGAAATCCATTTCAGTAACAAAGAACCTTCGAAGCCACCCCGACCCCAACCAAGACACCATCCACAAACCTCACCCCTAAAGAGCAGAGAAAAACCCCTCTGAAACGCGTCCTAAGAAGCCAAAGGGATGCATGTCTCCACCGTCCGCAGCTCTACCATTACTGGTAGAGGACTCAGGACTGAGAGAGACCCGCGGAGCTCAGGCTGCCCATCCCCTTTCTCGCGGCTCCACTCACCTGAGCACCTCCTCCCGCTGCCCCGGGAGCCGCAGGCTGTCCGGCCGGTCCCTCCGCCGGCGGTAGAGCCCCGACTGCGAGAGCTCTTTCAGCTGTAAGGCCGTCATGCTCCCGACCCTCCAGGGCCCGCCCCCGACCCCCCGATCGCGACCTTCGGAGCCCGGCACGGACGGAGACTGTCCTGTCCCACGCGCACACCTGGCCCAGGGAGAGGCCTGGGGCGGTGGCGCCCTGCCCGGCGCTTCCTGCTTCCCCGACGCACCCCTTCCCTGGGCCGGGCTTATCTCCGCCTGCACCTGGGGGCGGGCGGAGGGGACCTGGTGCTCACGTGTTGACCAACAGGCAAAGCCTGGCGGCGGTGAGCCATCACACCGGCGCCGGCATGAATCCTACCAGCATCGTTCTGATCAAAACCGGCTGAAAAGTCCCTGAAAGGTAGCGACT
This sequence comes from Bubalus kerabau, assembly GCF_029407905.1. NCBI lineage: Eukaryota > Metazoa > Chordata > Mammalia > Artiodactyla > Bovidae > Bubalus > Bubalus kerabau. The sequence continues at coordinate 47,564,801 of NC_073634.1, forward strand.
AGAGGAGGGGCCTGCCTTGTTCTATTTGCCAGGAAACCCACCAACACTTCACAGGCAGCTGCCGGTGTCAAGAAGTGCCTGGTCATCAGGAGCTCATAGGGACATTTTCCTTAAAAAAAAAAAAAAAAAAAAAGCCCAGTTCTCAAGGCATCAGCTAGTTCCTCCCTCTCCACTGAGCTCTAAATCCTCTTTAGAAAGGAAGGAAGTGCCTTCTTTCCTCCCCCATTAAATGTTACTCAAAAATTCATAACTGAAAGGAAAGTGGTTTCTTCTACCAACCCCCATCTGGGGATTGTCTCAACCTAGGATCGCCTGGGGTCCTTTCACCTGAGATGCCCAATGTCTACCCAGAACTGTCCTGGGTGCCCAAGAGCCCTGCATGTTTGACCCCAAGTAAGGAGGGTAGGTCTGGTTCCTGGGGTGAAGAGTGTAGGTGGGTGTCTGCAGAATGGGGGACAGACAATAGGGACACGTCCTTGTCACCCGGCCTCACAGGATGCCAGCAAGACAGCAGGCAGCTCTGACTCAGCCTCTTCTCAGGACAGGCCACTCTTGCTCTCGGCCAGCAGCCTGGCTTTGTGGTTCCGGCAATTTCTGTCTGTGTCAGCATCTTCCTGCCAGGATCTCCTCCAGGCTGAGAGCAGAATGGCTCTGAAAGTTCTTTTCACTCCAAGAGTTAAAGAGTTAACATACTCCCCTCTCTAGGACATGTACTGTGAATCCAAGTATTGGGGCATCCCATGGAAGCAGGGTCTCTTGGTCTCCCTCCTTCACTCAGCACTGCAGCCCTGGCTCCCCTGGGGCTGCGACCCTGATCCCACCGCCCACTAGAAACATGACTTTCTACAGCTGCCATCAAAATGCAATATCCGGTTTTAAAGAAGATGCATTGGGGAAATTAGTAATTGTTGTGTGTGTGTTAGTCACTCAGTCGTGTCCGACTGTTTGCGACTTCATGGACTGTAGCCCACTAGGCTTTTCTGTCCATGGGATTCTCAAGGCAAGAACAGTGGAGTGGGTTGCTATTCCCTTCTCCAGGGGATCTTCCAGGCCCAGGGATCAAACCCAGGTCTCCCACACTGCAGGCAGATTCTTCACGGTCTGAGCCACCAGGGAAGCCCAAGTAATATTGTTACCACTCTAGATTTAATTAGTGATGAAAGGTAAAAGCAATGAAGTGACAGGTGTTGCCTTCCCTCTCTCTGGGAGGGGACACAAAACTGGTGCTGGGAGCCTTGGCATTGGGCAGAGCAGCAGAAGACGGCTGTATACCTCCTGGACTTTCACTGTCCCGCTTATTCAAAATAAATGCGAGAAATATAGAAGATTTACACATACCTTTCGTACAAAGCTCTAGAATCCTACTGAGACCCCCCCCCCAAAAAAATACAGAAAAGTTGAAAGTTTACAGTAATAGAAACCTCAAATCAGGATTCCTAAAGTGTCTAATTCTTATAGTTTTTGTCATGACTGGTGAAAAACGCAGAGAAAAAAAAATCTTTTTTTTTTTTTTTACTCTAAGCATCAAAACAGGTAAGACACCTAATGAATAAAACACAATTACTTGTGGCCACTGCAGACACAGAAACCTCAACATAGGACTATAACATAGTTATATGGATATGTCCTATAACACAGGACATAATGTATCTATAAGAAAATGTAAATAAGAGAGCTTGATTTTGTTTTTTGTTCATGGTGTTTTTTTTTTTTTAAACTTTTTATTTTGTATTGGGGTATAGCCAGTTATTAACGTTGTGATAGTTTCATGTGAACAGCGAAGGGACTCAGCCATACACATACATGTATCCATTCTCCCCCAAACTCCCCTCCATGCAGGCTGGCACATAACATTAGGCAGAGTTCCCTGTGCTGTCCTTGTTGGTTATCCATTTCAAATACAGCAGTGTGCACATGTCCATCCCAAATTCCCTAACTGTCCCTTCTCTCCTCCTTAACCATAAGTCGGTTCTCTAAGTCTGAGTGTCTCTGTTAAGAGAGCTTGATTTCTAAGAGACCTTCTAAAGGTTCTAGGCGGCCCGCTGACAAGGAAAAAGGGCTTGGAAACTAGTAAGCTGACGAGACAGGAAACACCTACTGTGTAGGACGAATCCTGTAGGTGATGAGTCTAAGGTTAAAAGGATGTGAACAGGAAAAAAAAGAACAAACCGAAACAATTCATGGCCTTTGACTTTTAAAATAGCTGTGCTGACAGACTGAAATTTCAGTAAACCGATGCTAATATATGCTGCTGCTAAGTCGCTTCAGTCATGTCCGACTGTGCGACCCCATACACGGCAGCCCACCAGGCTCCCCTGTCCCTGGGATTCTCCAGGCAAGAACACTGGAGTGGGTTGCCATTTCCTTCTCCAATGCATGAAAGTGAAAAGGGAAAGTGAAGTCGCTCAGTCGTGTCCGACTCTTTGCGACCCCATGGACTGCAGCCCACCAGGCTCCTCCATCCATGGGATTCTCCAGGCAAGAGTACTCAAGTGGGGTGCCATCGCCTTCTCCTACCAACTGGGTAAAATTAAATCCCGAGGTTTTGGGCAAAGGTCTTTTAACCACTGTCATTTTACTGACAACAGACTGAGACAGACAGAGCTGTCCCTCTGGCCCAAGTTCACTGGGAGTTGCTGTGCGGGGTGTGCAGCTGGGGTGACTTACCCCCAGCAGTTTTCTGCGTGGAGAGAGGGAGGGGGAGTGCACAAGGGGGCAGCGACAAGGACATCTCACGTCCCGGTTCCTTCCTTTCAAGCTTTTCCACAGAAAGTTGTCAACTGAGCCTGGGTGGAGATCAGGGCTATTTAAAAATAGTTTTAAATTTCAAAGGACTGTCTAAGCATCTGGTACTGAGGGAGGCCATGTGGGTGTCTACATGGGAAGTTCATTTCTCAGGGTAGGGCAGCGCTCCCACCTGATGAAGCTCCCGGGCTCCCCGCCCCCACCTTTACTGCCCATCAGCTGCCAAGGAGCTGAAGGTTCACAAACACACCACCGAGGGGCACCTCCCAACTCCCACCACAGGGGCGGCTGCTCTGTGAACCTGCCCGCCCGCCCACCGGGCTCTCCTGGGACCTGATGGCTCTGCCAGTTTATTCTCTTGGATGAAATGACTATACAGGAAGGTCCAGGGAGCATCGCACCAGGCCTTGCTCTGCAGGTTGACCTCTGACCCTGGGACCCACCTTTCGGGGGTCATGGACCATCTGTGAGTCTGATAAAGGTCAGTGAGCCTCAGCAATGACTGTGAGCACAACACTGCCTCCACCTCAGGGCACGGGCAGGGGACTTACAGGGACCCCCCCCCCGCCAAAGGCAGGGGGAGCCCTGAGCTCAACTGCGGCCAGACTCCAGTTCAGGGGAGTCGCTGCTGTCCTCCTCAACTTCTCCCCACCTCCCAGCTCATCTCTGCCTCTGGCCTCACCCTCCTCTCTGTCCTCCACATTTGCAGGATGTCTTCCCAAACATAAACTCAAAGGTCGTGGAAAACCCTGCAGTGCCCCCTACCCCAGCCAATCCCCCGCTCAGTATCACTGCAGGGGTCCCTCTCACAGTGGGCTTTGGGACGAGGGTCTCCACCTCCCCCGCCACCAGATACCAGCACTCCCAGAGAAGCTGTACAGCTACTTCATCTCTGGTCGACAAGGCCAGGTACACCGTACAGCAGGCATTCCCTAAGTTCTCTTAGTTGGTTTAGTTGTCCGACCAATTGATTCCAAGAGACTTGTCAGTTTATGATGATGCTAAGCTTGAGATGAATGCCCTGGAGCTTTGAAACTCCTAACCCTAACCCTGTTTTGCTTCTGCATTTAACATGCGACGTTACCTAAGTGAGAATCATAAAGGCACATCCCTTCCACGATTTCAGGAAATGCTATTTTCCTTGCAGAATCCCCCACACTGTGTATATGTAGGGCTGAGCACCTCCCATGAGCATGAACACTTTCTTTTGTGATAAAAACTAGAACACTGGCCCTGGTCCGCCCCTTCAGCTGAGTCAGCGAGGTTTTCAGTGTGCCTGCTCCACGCACTCCCTTCAGGCCGTGGGGAGTGAAGAGAGCTGGTTAAACCCTCTGCCTTGAAGAATGGGCTGCCAGTGTCCTGCATGGCAGGCTCCTTGGAGGAGGGGGCTGAGGCTGCACAGGCTTCCCGGCCAGCACTGGGTGGGCCCCGGGTCAGGCCCCCTCCCTAGACCGGGAGCCTCAGGCTGCAGACGCCTGAACAGCTGGACGCTGCCAGGCCGTTAATCTCCTCGTATGATGAGAGAAGAATTTTGCTTTGCAAACACTCTGAACTCAGTGGAAACGAGTCTTTTTCAGTTTACATTTTATCATATGAGTAATCACCTTTGGGGTAAGCAAAGTTTCCCTGATGGAGCAGAGCAGTCCCCATACTCCCTCCACCCAGACACTGGCTTCCTTGTCATCCATGAAGGCTCAGACCCCACGTTCTCGTGCACAGGTTCAGACTCAAGTAGAGCAGAGTGTGAGAGGGCTGAATCCACCGTCCAGAAAAGAAGTCACCAAAAACACGGTCCCTAACCTGCTTGCCAGTCCCTCTGAAAGCACCCCTCCTCTTGGGGAGCCTCAATGAAACAGAGGCTCATCATCATCCATAATGTTTCATTCTGATGAAACATCCATCAGAAACAGAGGGGGCGGGGATGAGATTAGAGAGTCAGGCGGGGGTGGGGGGTTGTCTCTCAAAAGTCTCTTTATCCTAAGGGCCTGGGAACCACAGGGGCCTGAGGAGATCAAACTTGTTTTGCAAAGACCCCTCTCACACACCTGGGAGCCAGGAGGCCTAGGCTTCAGAGGAGAGACTGGGGGGAGGGCATTTAGGGAGAGGAGGGGGTGAGGGGGGTGACAGACCAGACAGGGAGCCCGGGCTGCACCCCTTCTGCCTCAATCCTGCCCATGGAAAGCCAGCATTTAAATCCACTTTGATCTAAGATTTTCAAAAAGTATTACAAAAGAAAAGGCTGGGACACAGACAGACGTGTCCGCGTGGTGCTGTGTGCAGAGCTGATGGAAGTACTGCTCACAGCTCACGGTCCACCCAGCATTCATCCCGGTCCCACCAGCCATGGGTCATCACTACCCTCGCTGTTCAGAAGAGGTGACCAAGTATCAAAGCAGGTCGGTGTCTAGACAAGCACAGCCACCAAGGGGGCGTGTGGAGCAACACTTGGCCTCGCTGCTGCCCCTGGGCCCAAGCTCAGGCCCACTAGTCAGCAGGAGGTCTGCCCTGAGCCTCTCAGGTGGACAAGCCCACCCAGGAGCTCCAGGGACACACAGTGAGGGGCCTAGGGGGAACTGCCCCCAAATGTTCCTCGAAGGCAGATGGATTACTCTAAACTAAAGGTACTTAAGAATGGTGGATGCAACAGGGACACTGTGACCCCTCCTCCATCCCCCGAGGCAGGAGCTGAGCCTCCATAAAGGATGTGCTTATCAGTGGACAGAGAACCTGAACAAACAAACCCTCAGCCTCTTTAGGGGACCAACCCCGGGCCAAACTGATCAGATTCTTCACTAATTGAGCATCCAAAGCCTGTGCTTCTTTGTTCTGTCACGTGTGTATGCGTGCTAAGTCGCTTCTGTCCTGTCTGACTGTGCAACCCTATGGACTGTAGCCTACCAGGCTCTTCTGTCCATGGGATTCTCCAGGAAAGAATATTGGAGTGGGTTGCCATGACCTTCTCCAGGGGATTTTCCTGACCCAGGGACTGAACCCAGGTCTCCTGCATTGCAGGCAGATTCTTTACCTTCTGGGGCTTGCCTGGTGGCTCAGCTGGTAAAGAATCCACCTGCAATGTGGGAGACCTGGGTTCGATCCCTGGGTTGGGAAGATCCCCTGGAGAAGGAAAAGGCTGCCCATTCCAGTATTCTGGCCTGGAGAATTCGATGGGCTATATAGTCCGTGGGGTCGCAAAGAGTCGGACACGACCGAGTGACTTTCACTTTCTTTACAATCTGAGCCACTAGGTAAGCCCCTCTTTGTCCTGGCAACTCCTCTCAAATTTGTTTCTTTGTCTAACGAATATAAAAGCCACCTTCTTTGGCCACATTTTGGGTCCCACTTCTGTGAGACCTCCGTGCGCAGGAATTAAGACTTGCCTCTTTGTCTCCTGTTCATCTGTCTTGTGTCAATTTTACTATCAGTCCAGAGACAAGAACTCCAGGGGGGTGGGACGGTGTCTCCTCGCCACTGCGGCACAGGAGCCCTGAGGACAACCCCAGACTAAACACAGGCTGGAGAGACTGAACCACATCCCCACCCCATCCCCCGTCCCACCAGCCCACGTTCCCTCCCTGGAGCCAGGACCCCGGTCGACCTGGATGAATGTGGTGGATGGGTACCGAGGGTACAAAAGGAGACCGATGGCACTGACACGGACATTCCTCCTACAGTTTCAGGAGCAAAAGCCAGTGGACAGAGTCAGACGTGAAACTTTGATGTTACTGGATTCCTGGACTGCTTGGAGACCGTCTCTCTTCAGGGTATGGTGAAGACTCGGGCTTCCAAGAGTTCAGGGAAAAAGGCAAAGATTCTAAAGAAAACAAGTTTTCTCAAGACCAACTGTGTTGTTGAACAGAACAGGGGACTGAGGGGGGCCCACGCCCCCAGCTCCTGGTCTGCAAGCCCTCTATTGACAGCCTCCTCAATGTCTGTCAACAGAAAAGCAGATGTAACATGTTGTGAGTTCTTCATTCAACACCACACAGCTACAGAAGAGACTGAAAGTAAAGTGAGAGTCGCTCAGTCGTGTCTGACTCTTTGCGACCCCATGGACTATACAGTCCATGGAATTCTCCAGGCCAGAATGCTGGAGTGGGCAGCCTTTCCAACCTAGGGATCGAACCCAGGTCTCCCACATTGCGGGTGGATTCTTTACCAGCTAAGCCACTAGGGAAGCCCAAAAATACTGGAATGGGTAGCCATTCCCTTCTCCAAGGGATCTTCTTGACTCAGGAAATGAACCAGGGTCTCCTGCATTGCAGGCGGATTCTTGACCAGCTGAGCTATGACGGAATCCCAGAGAAGAGAGATAGCTCACTAAAGCTTCACAGATAACCCATGAATGAACCAAGAACAAGGCTGAGAGAAAAGCCCAATTTGCATAGTAACGCAGATGATACACATTATATAGTATCTCAAACAAAATAAACAAGGACTTTACTGGAGGTCCAGTGGTTTAGATCCCCAGCTTCCACTGCAGGAGACATACGTGGCTTTGATCCCTGGTTGGAGAAGATTCTGCATGAAAAAGAATAAATAATTCTTTGCAATGCTGGACACCTGATGTGAAGAGACGATTCGCTGGAAAAGACCCTGATGCTGGGAAAGACTGAAGGCAGGAGAAGGGGACAACAGAGGATGAGATGGTTGAATGGCATCACCAACTCAATGGACATGAGTTTGAGCAAGCTCCGGAAAATGGTGAAGGACAGGGAAGCCTGGAATGCTGCAGTCCATGGGTTGCAGAGTCAGACATGACTGAGCGAATGAACAATTATATGCACTGTTAAGATTACACAAGTGTTTAATAAAAGGATAAACAACAGCTTAGTTTCCTCCTGGGGGAAAAGCAGGAGGGAAAATCATCAGTAAAGTGCACCCAGTGATAAAATTGTATTTGTAACGCTTTATTTAAGGCGGGTGATAGGTACTTGGAGGCTCCTATTTAATTCTCTGTATGTGTGTGCATGCACGCACACACTCCGTCGTGTCTGACTCTGTGACCGCGCCACCACCTGGGAAGCATTACAGTCTACATTTTCATTAAAAAAAACAAAACAAAACAAAGAAGACTCAGAGTGTGCTTCTCTTGGAACAGGTTTGTAAACCAACAGGGTTTGAAGCTGCACTTCTGCCACCATGTGGCTCCTTGAGGTTTTACATGCACACGATTTGCAGAAAACTCAAGTCTAAAACCGGAGAAGGCAATGGCACCCCACTCCAGTACTCTTGCCTGGAAAATCCCATGGATGGAGGAGCCTGGTGGGCTGCAGTCCATGAGGTCACTAAGAGTCGGACACGACTGAGCGACTTCACTTTCATTTTTCACTTTCATGCATTGGAGAAGGAAATGGCAACCCACTCCAGTGTTCTTGCCTGGAGAATCCCAGGGATGGGGGAGCCTGGTGGGCTGCCGTCTATGGGGTCACACAGAGTCAGACACGACTGAAGTGACTTAGCAGCAGCAGCAAGTCTGAAAAGGGGCATTGTTATTTATTCTCAGGTGCAGCGTCCCAGGAAAGTGACCCACAGTGAGAGCCCGAGTGTCCACCACTCTGTATGTAACCAATGCTAGAAGCCTATTTGACCAATTGTGAACGGTGCTTGACGACAGCACAGAAAGCATGACATGATGCAAACAAAGGAAACTGGACCCCAACCTTACACCATGCACAAAGATTAACTCGGCGTGGATTACGGACTTACACATAAGACCTGAAACTATAAACTCCCAGGAGAAATCAGAAAGGAAAAGCAACTTGACATCCGTCTTGGCAACAATTTTATTCATGTGACCACCAAGAACGCAAGCCACCAAAGCAAAGTCGGCAAGTGGGACTACATCAAACTGAAAAGCTTCTGTCCAGCAAAAGAAACAATACAAAAATGAAAACATAATGTACAGATGAGAGAAGAAATTTTCAAATCACATGTCACATAAGCAGCTAATACCCCAAGATGTATATTTAAAAATGCATACAGCTCAAAAGCAAAAAAACAAAAACAAACATTTTCCCAAAGACTTACAGATGACCAACAGGTACACAGAAAATGCTCCACATCACTACTCATCAGGAAAATGCAAATCAAACTACAATGAAATGTCACCTCACACCTGTCAGTAACACTTTTATGAAAAAGGCAAGAAACAACAAATGTTGGCAAGGATGTAGGGGGAAAAGGAAACCCTCATGCTCTGTGTGTGGGAATGTCAGTGTGGGCAGCCACTGCTGAACAGAGTAGGGAGGTTCCTCAAAAAACTAAAAATAGAGCTACCACGTCACCCAGCTATCTCACGTCCGGGTGTATACTAGAAGGAAATGAAATCATGATCACAGAGACAGCTTTGTGCTCTCATGCTTATGGCAGCACCACTCACAATGACCAAGACACACAGACAACCTGAGGGTCCATCGCTGGGTGAACAGATAAAGAAAATTTCTCTCTCTCTCACACACAGGCACACGCGCGCACACACACAGAGGAAAGCGTCTCAGCCATAAAAAAGGACATCCTGCCATTTGCAAAAGCATGGATGGACTGCTAGGGCATTACACTAACAGAAATAAATCAGACAGAGAGAGACAAATACTATGTGATCGAATCTACACATGGAATCAAACAACACTGAACCCACAGAAACAGCAGAAGGGTGATGCCAGGGACTGGACTGGGGTGGGGAGGGGAGATGCTGGTCAGAGGATACAGAGCTGAGTTCCAGTTACGAGACGAATCAGCTTTGGGGATGTGCTGTCCAGCATGGGGACAATAATTAACAATACTGTATACGCGAAAGTCCTTTTACGAGAAGACATTTTATGTTCTCACCACAACAAAATGGTAATTATGTGTGGTCATGGGTGGGTTAATTAACCTCATTGTGGTAAACATGTTGGAAAACTACATATGTGTCTCAAATCATTACATTATACACCTTAAAATCACATGAAGTTACATATCAATTACATCTCAAGAAAGCTGGAACAAAGGGAAAATTTTAAAAACATTATGCTATGAAGCCCAGTCAGAGGTGATGAGAAAGTTACTGGTCACGAACTGTAGGGGAAAAAAAGGATGAAGGTAAGATACATCCAAGATAGGAAGGTTAAATTAGTCATAACACCAGCAAAACCAGGTGAGATGGGCTGGCGTCCAGACACAGACATTTGCCCTGGTAGGCAAATGGTGGACCTGTGTGTAGACTCCAAACCCAGGAGCGAAGAAGCAGGAAGAAATCACGAGAAGACGGCGGTCCATAGTGTGAGGCTGACGTGCAGACCCTGGTGCTTATCACAGCAGACCTTACCAGAGATCAGCACCTCTCTTCTGAATACCCAGGTCAGAGAGACGCAAACCTAGAGCATACACACGGCGGTCTTGACTAGACATATAGAAACAGGTCCTCATGTGAGATCGTACGCACTCAAGCACTAACTTGGTGAAGGGAGCAGACCACTGGCTTAACTACATTCTGTTCACTCTGTGGGGTGGGGTCTGTGATGACTGTACAGGGGTGTTTGCCCTGCCCCTTATCCCAGCTGCACCCCACAGCTGACCCCAGGCATGTGCGGGCTCAGCCCCTCCAGTGGGAGCAGGACTCAGCATCCAGTTGAGACTCGTAAGATGGGAAAATCGACAAACAATGGGATCCCACTAAAAAGGAACAATATAAATTAGGCACCCGCCCAAACACACACAAACACAAACCTTCTCATAGGTGAGCACAGGTCTGACTGCCATGTGCTGGGCTTGATTCAGATCACCCCACATCCCACAGATGTCCCCCCTCCTCCTCCCATTCCCACCAAGGTCAGCTCCCAGGTGCTCTGACAAGTCTCCAGTTTTCCTTCCACAACAGGAAGGAAGGAAGTTTGCAAGTTCACGGTCATCACAAGAGTCCACTCATGAGGATGGTGACCAAGTGAGGATTAGTTTGATCTGGCCATTGCCACAGAACTGGATTTAACTGGAGAGGGTCTGAATGCAGTGATGTGTAAAATTTAATATCAAACAGAGTTTTCATGACTGCTCACCTCCTCCATGGCAGAGTCAGCAGATTCTTTTTTTCTGGCAGCACCATGAGGCTTCTGGAATCTCAGCCCGCCAATTGGGGATCAAACCCCAGACCCTGGCAGTGAGAGTACCGAGTCCTAACCACTGGACCAAAAGGTCAGAGTATGACTGTTTCAGGCTCTGAGGGCCCCAGGCCTCTGTTGTGACTTTTCACTGCCCGCCGTGGCTCAGAGGCAGCCCTGGATGACAGCTAACAGACGCTGGGTTGCGTCCCAAGACTGATGTTCGAATAGCATGTGATTTTCACACCTTCATTTTTTTCCGACATTAAAAGCTGTCAAAACCATTCTTGGCTCACAGGCTGTGGCTAGGCTTGGGCTGCAGACTGAACCACATCTGATAAACACACATAAAACACCATTTACTGTATAACCATGAGAAAACAGGTTTTTCTTTATAAAATGCTAACTCCTTAAGCAATATATCGGACAGCAGGTTCCCAAAGTGAATGCCCCAAAGACCCCCAGTCACAGCCTTCACAAGGACAAATGCCGGGTTTACAACAACAGAAAGACAGACCCCCAGCTTCCATGGTGCCTGCAGCAGCACAAATGATGGAATCAAGACAGAGTCTGACCCAAACACACCCGCCCAGCTCAGCCGGGGCAGCACTCCCGCCGGGACGCCCCACACAGCGAGGAAGACCACAGCTGCTGGAGTCAAGAGGAACAGGACTGTGGGGCTCAGGAAACAGACACACCCTTCTCTTCCAAGTTGGTCGTGTCCGACATTCAGGACTTCATCTTCTGAAAAATTCCAAACAGGTGTTTCAGCATCACTGACCTCCACTTGATTCCCACTGCCCAGCTGTCCATCTTCCCTCTCTCCTTTTTTTAAGATATTTTTTTAATGTGGACTGTTTCTAAAGTCTTTATTGAATTTGTTACAATATTGTTTCAGTTTTATGTTTTGGTTTTTGGCCAAGAGGCATGTGGGATCTTTGCTCTCTGACCAGGGACTGAACCGCACGTCCTGCGCTGAAACGTGAAGTCTTAACCACTGGATCACCAGGGAAGTAAGTCCTCTTCACTCTCTGCTTCTACTTGATTTTTCCTTCCTCCCAGCTTATTAAGAAGTCATGCTACTGCTGCTGCTGCTAAGTCGCTTCAGTCGTGTCGGACTCTGTGCAACCCCATAGACGGCAGCCCCCCAGGCTCCCGTCCCTGGGATTCTCCAGGCAAGAGTACTGGAGTGGGTTGCCATTGCCTTCTCCATAAGAAGTCATACATGTCATTCAATTCTATTAAAGTTGTGATAAGAAAAAAAATTCTGACAAACCTCTTTACGAGGTTAAAGGTTAAAGCTAGAATACCCCCAGAACATCTTCATCTGACAGTTACCTTCATCATTCTGAACAGCAACATGGAAATATCACCCACAGAGAGAGATGCTTTTCAGCAGAAAGCTTTCTTTGCCCCTCAGATCACATCTAAGATCTGCCTGGTAAAAAAGTCCATTTGCAAACAAGTCCATTTGTTGAGAGTAGACATTTATTTAGTTCACTGATATACTTGAAAGCTGACTGGCTGGGCGGTCTACAGCCTTCCCACACACCAGTCCTAATTGTAAGACGTGAGCCCTGCAGGGCTTAGGCAGGGTCAGAGGTGACAGGCACAGCCTGACACAGGGCAGGAACCCACAGCTGGTAGTTATCACCATAAACAGGACACTGAAGAAAGAGCTGAGAATTTAATGTGAGGACATGTGGGAGAAGTCTTTTAAGAGAAAAGCATTCCTGGTGGCTTTTTTTTTTTGCCATGTGTGATCTTGGTTCCCCTACCAGGGATCAAACCCATTCCCCCTGCATTGGGAGCGTGGGGTCTGAACCACTGGCCCACCAGTGAAGTCCCCAAAGAACCACATTTCTCTCTGCAAATGGAAAAGGGGAAAGAAAGAAAATGCACACAAGGAAATTCTCCTGGTTTGTGGTGATGGACAGAGAGGGTTGTGTACTTCCCTATTTCACACACACACAGAGGGTTGCATGTTTCCGTTTTTCACACACACACACACACACACACACACACGGCTGTGTGCTTTCTCGTTTCTTATATAGACACACACACACAGGGCTGTGTGTTTTTCTATTTCTCACACATACACATACACACACAGAGGGCTGTGTGTTTCCCTGTTTCACACAGACACAGACACACACCACACACACACACACACATACACAGACACAGACACACCACTTGCTGCAAAGGACCACACACACACACACACACATCACACACACACACACACACACCACACATACACCATACACACATATACACTGACACACACACATATACACACACATACACACACACACCACTGCTGGAAAGGACCAAACTTGGCCTGTGCTGGTAAATTGGCAGCTTATTCAAGTGTCAAGAATTACAATATTTTAACTGTCCTATTTAACACTAGGCTTCTAGAAAAACCTCAGAAATAGAGTCACCATTACAATCATGAGTTGTGGTGGGAGGGAATGACTCCTCTGTGTTATCAGAACATGTTTGTGTATGTGCTTCTGTGCACTTTCCTACAAAGGTCTGCACACCACAGAGCCTCAAGGTGGGCTGTGCCCAGTAAGTCAAATTTAGACCCTGCTGACCCATCCACCTGCTCCAAGCACCTCTGGGCTTTTTTTCTCACATCCTTGTCATGTCCTCGTTGGGTGCACCTTCACCAGGGATGCGGGACAGGACACTGAACGCATGCACTTGTTACATATCTCACACCAAGCTAAGCTCCCTCAAGGGCCCTCACACCCACCTCGTTTCCACGGCACATCGTCACCTCCACATGACTTGACCACTGATGCAACCACCTAACCTAACCACGTAGAACACTCACCTGTGCAGCTAACAGCACTGCCCACATCGTTCGGGGTTTGGCAGCATACCACTGTGAGACCTCGGGGCTGAAGGAAGGGGCTGACAGAGCCAGACTGATGATAGGGGCAGGCGGGGGTCTCCTGCCTTAACACACAGACCCCTAGCCTCTCCAGAAAGACTCAACTGTAGACCCCACAGCCTGGGATATAACGCTGTGCCAGGCATGCTCAGTCCTGACTGACTCTTTGAGACTCCAGGGACTGTAGCCCTCCAGGCTCCTCTGTCCATGGGATTCCCCAGGCAAGCATACTGGAGTGGGTTGCCATTTCCTCCTCCATGGGATCTTCCCAACCCAGGGATCAAACCCACATCTCCTGTGAGTCCTGCATTGCAGGCGGATTCTTTACCTGCTGAGCCATCGGGGAAGCCCCATATGGGATGGATTAAAGAGGCTGAATTTAAGAATTATTTCCTGGGCTTAGAAATTGAGGTTCAGGAAGATTCATAAATTTCCTCCCCAAACAAGTCAAAATACCTAAAGTAAGGGGACTGTGCTCTGGTCACAGTGTCAGTTAACTTTAATTAAAACATGTCCTAGCTACAGAGGACGGTTAATGACCCGCAGCACGTGCACAGTTAAAAAGTATTTTATAAAAAGGGGAAAGTAAGTAGCATTGAAAACCCTCATCTTTGCAGAGAATTGCTCAAATAAACAATTATTTTGAAAGCTATATTTGAGGTATACATTGAAAACTAGCATTAAACAGTAATTTTTTTTGCTCTTTTTTCCTATCATATAGAGTATTTTCATCAGTTTATTTATGAACGGGAAAAAATGAGGCCCTTTTTTCAAAGAGCCTAACAAAATGATGTCTTTTGCAGAAATAGAAAAATCCATTCTAAAAGTCACAGGAACCTCAAGAAACGCACCCCCTGCCCCAAGCCAAAATATCTTGAAAAAGATGAAGTCTGAGGTTTCCTAACTTCCTGATTTCAAAATGTACTACAAACTTCCAATAACGTAAATAGTGCAGTGCTGGCAAGAGTTCAGACACACAGACCAATGGGAGAGAACTCAGGGCTGGTAATAAGCCCTCCACATACAGCCAAATGATTTTCAACAAGGGTGCCAAGACTGCTCAGTGGGAGAAAGTGCAGTCTTTTCAACAAATGGTGGGAAAAACGTCCTCAAGCATTCATTTAAGCAAAAGAATAAAGCTGGACTCTTAACCTCATAGCATAAACAGAAGCTGACTCCAAACAGCTCAGATAAAACTCTTAGAAGAGAACGCAGGAGAAAAACCATAATATTAGATTTTGTTACAATTTACTGGATATGACCCTCCAAAAAAAAGCAACAAAAATAACACCGGGCAGTGGAACTGTATCAACATTAAACATTTCTGTGTGGCACAGGACACAATCTAGAGTGAAGGAGAAGCTAGAGACGGGAGAAAGTCTGGGTACACCACATATGTGACAAGGAGCTCATACCTAAAATCTGTAAAGAACTCACACAGCTCAACACAACGACAACTAGATACAGTGAGCACGGTGGGGCAAGACTGAGATGGAAGTGCAGCGGGTCAAAGGCAACTAAGTAGGCAGAACCACAGGAAGAAAAGGATGAAGGGGAAATTCCGAGACCTTTAAAAATACTTTCTGCTTTGCTGGAAGAGAAGTCTGCCCTGTCACTTATCCGGCTCCAAGTGGAGTTGAAGCCTGGGAATCCCATATAAGGGCGCTCACTCAGGGCTGTTTCTGCAGGCATGTCACAGCCCCCACCCCCACAGTGCATCTGCAAATGGCATTTGGGAGAGGAGGTCTCTGGCAGCGGCATACACACACATAATACAAGCTGAGGTTTCCATCCTCAATAGCCAGGAGACCTGCCAAGACACGTCATCCTTGCCCAAACACGGTTCAGCATCTGGCGGTTTTCCTGCAGTGGCAGCCGGTGGTGGACACAGAGGCCGTGTGGCTGTCATCCCCACAAGCAGCCCTTCAGTCAGAAACATGCTCACACTGCAGTGACGCCCTGCTGCCCATGGACAGGACGGTCCTGTCTCTGGGGAAGCCGCCTTCCAGCCCAGACTCCCTCCCGGGCTTTGGAGCAGAGCCTCTGTGCTGGGTGACCCTCACACCTTGTCTCAGCTCTGTGCGGTCCAGTCGAGCAGCTGCCAGCCAGGCAGCAACTTATCTGAATTGAGACGTGCTTTATATGTGAAATACACATGGGATTCCTGAGAAATGTAAAATGTCTCAGCAACTGTTAACATGATCGTAGTGTGGATATAGTCTGGACATGGTAATAGTTTGGCGTTTCGAGTCACATCAAATCTATTATTAAAATTAACTTCATCTGCTCTTTTCTGCACATGGTTGCTAGAAAATTGTGCAAATGTGGCATGGCTCACTTGATGTATTATGGACAGTCGTCCTAGACAAGATTACAGGCCTGTTACAGAATGAAGAGACGTGGCCCAGAAACCATTCCGAGGACAGGGCGCCCCCGTCCAAGCTCAGGGAACAGGAGGCTTTGAATCCTCTGAAGGTAAGCACGCAGCCCAGGGTGGGGGTCGGGGTAGCCTGGCCTGGAACCTGGTCTCCTCACCTGCAGGCTGGACTCCTGTCTGTAAAGTGTGTATCAAACTCCCTCCAGGGCTGCAAGTACTATAAACAAAGGAATGTGTTTCCACCATCAGCAACACTAAATAAGTTCTCAACAAACAGACTTCCCTTTCTTTCAGGGCCTTAGAAGTCCTGTAGACACACTGAGGAGCTGATTCAGCCACCCTGAGGTGAGTCACAGAGCCAGAGAGAGACTTGGATCCCACCGGGCGGGTGGGCAGGCAGGCAGGCAGGCAGGCAGAGAGCCTTCAGAGTTCAACCCCTCCTAGGGCCCCGCCCACTTCTTCCTCTTGCTGCTAACTGCTGCTAAGCTGCTTCAGTCATGTCTGACTCTGTGCGACTCCATAGACGGCAGCCCACTAGGCTCCTCTGTCCCTGGGATTCTCCAGGCAAGAATACTGGAGTGGGTTGCCATTTCCTTCTCCAATGCATGAAAGTGAAAAGTGAAAGTGAAGTTGCTCAGTCATGTCTGACTCTTAGTGACCCCATGACTGCAGCCTACGAGGCTCCTCCACCCATGGCATTTTCCAGCAAGAATACTGGAGTGGGGTGCCATTGCCTTCTCCACTCCTTCCTCTTAGATCCTCACAAATCATTACAATTAACTTCGAAATTCTGGCAGCGGCTCAGGACTCCTTAGGTCTGTTATTAATAACTCACTGCTACCATCTAAAGTTGAATGTTGCTCTGTCCTAACTGTAGCACGGATACATCCTTTACTGACGGTGGGGTCTGGTTAGACACATAATGAATGAGACCTTCATAATGGCCTGAGAAATGAGCAAAGTCACACTGAATACAGACTTTCAATTACTGACCAGGTGAATCAGAGCCGTCACCTCTGACTGAGCAGCCCGGGCTTCATTTCTCGACGGTTTTTGGAAAAGCCACTTTTATGATCTCCTCGCAGTTGCTGCTGGCACCGTGCTGGGCTGGCAGCCCCAAAGACTCGATTCCTCACTTCAATGATGTTATTTTCTTATTCTCCACCCAACTTTCCCCAAACACTTGCCATCACTGATTACCGGTGCCAAACCTTCCGGGGTCTGGTTGAAGAAAGCTTGACAAGCATGCCAGGATCTGGTCTCCAGGACCCCTCCCACCATGACAGCAACGCAGGGTCTGGGCAGGGGGAGAGGGAAGTGGAGGACGACCCCTGTAGGATCCCCACCATGCCCCTTTGAGAAGGTAGGGGGATGGGCAGAGCAGGGGGAGGAAGGGAAAGGGAAGAGAGGGGAGGAGGCTGAACAAGGAAAAAGCAAAAGAAGGAGGATAAAGTCTCTGCAGCAGTGGTTGGGCACAGGAGTAGGGGGGTGGCTCTGAAGAGGGGAGAAAACACGTGAAAATCTCAGACACTAAACAGAACGTGGTTCCTTTCAACCCTGACCTCCTCCAGGAGTTTCAGGTCTTTAAGGAGGCAAGCTCCAAATATGCAAAGTAAAGTAAAAACCAAAGCTCAAGAAACAGTTTGGTGGACCCTCAGAAAGTTCAATAGAGAATTACTATACACCTTGGCAATCCCACCTCTGGGTCCCCACCCCACGGAACTGAAAGCAGGGACTCAGACGGCCGCACCCCCAAGTGCACCGCAGCACTCCCACAACAGAGAGCAGGCAGGAACTTCCGTGGGTCCCTCGACAGACGAGTGGTGACAAAATGTGGTCCATCCACACAATGGAGTAACAGCCGCCCCAAAAAGGAAAGACATCCAGACGCATGCTGCAGCAGGGTGGGCCTCAAAGTCATGCTGCTAAGTGGAAGGGCGACACCGAGGTCACATGTCATACGACCCACGTGTGTCATGTGTCGTGTGACCCACACATCACATTCCTTTGATACACTTGTGTCACGTGTTGTGTGAAC
This sequence comes from Bubalus kerabau, assembly GCF_029407905.1. Lineage (NCBI taxonomy): Eukaryota > Metazoa > Chordata > Mammalia > Artiodactyla > Bovidae > Bubalus > Bubalus kerabau. The sequence goes on from NC_073634.1 coordinate 47,582,941, forward strand.
GTGTCACATGTCGTATGACCCATGTGTATCATGTGTCATGTGACCCACTTGTGTCATGTATTATACAACCCTCTTGTGTCACATGTCTTACAACCCACACATGCCACATGTTGCATGTTCCACTCGTGTAAAGTGTTATGTGACCCACTCATGTCACATGACCTACATGTATCATGTGTTGCATGACCCACTTGTGTCACGTGTCGAATGACCCACACATGTCACATGTCATATGACCCACTCATGTAAGACGCACGACCAAGTTCAGAGGCAGGAAATGCATTGAAGCCGTTGAGGTGGGGAGCAGGGGTGGGGAGTTAGGGCTTCAGGTACACAGCACTTGACATGACGGAAAGTCCTGTCAATGGAGAGAGGTGACGGTTGTACAGCATCGTGAATGTAGTTAATGGCACTAAAATTTATACCTTAAAATGGTTCAAATGGAGAGTTTTGTGTTAGAGGTATTTTACCACAATAAAAATAATTAAAACAGACCAAAAAAAAACAAAGGTAGGGGCGGGAGAGAATGTTTGTCAACCACCTAGATCTCACCAAGTACCAAGCTAGAACCCTTCTACATACGTGATCTCAATTAATCCTCCCTGTTCATAGATTATGCATTATGATCATTCACAGATGAAGAATCTGCAGCTCACATAGTAAGTAATTGGTTCAGAATCATAGAAGTGGCAAAAGTAAGATCTGAACCCAAGTCTGGTGACCATAAAAGCCATGCTCTTCAGCTATACCTCAGTGTTTCAGGGTAACCAGGCCCAGTGAATAAGTCAGTGAGGAAGGCGGCCCTGAGCCAGCCCATCAGCAACAAGAAAGACCACAAACAGCTGAGCCCAAGGACTCGGTGCCACCCCCACATCATGTGCAAGCAAGCTTCCTTCTAGCAGCAAAGGAACCGCCTTTCAGCACAGGATTAAACCCCATCAGTACACTGCCTAGGGCGTATCTACCTCTTCTCGCCCCCACCAAGATGACTTGGTAAATCTATTTTTCCATTTTTCATGTTCTATGTACCTGACCCCCCAACTCTCACCTGGAGGGCTAAAGCACCCAATTCCCCTGTCAATACCATGGGATACTTATAGTGACTTGTGGAACATAAAGGGACTTCCCAGGTGGCTCAGTGGTAAAGAACTTGCCTGTCAATGCAGGAAACACCAGAGACCTGGGGATTCAATCCATGGATCAGGAAGATTTCCTAGAGGAGGAAATGGCAACAATTCCAGTATTCTTGCCTGGAATAGCCCATGGACAGAGGAGCTTGGTGGGCTACAGGCCATGGGGTCGCAAAGAGTCAGACACAACTGAGTGACTTAGCATGCACACATGTGGAACATAAATACTTTCCTACACCCTTTAACTCTAGTCCACAGTGCAGACGGATTACTACAGGCTAACGACAAGCTCAGTCGCAGCTAAGATCTGTCCTCCACATGGAGGCGGTGAGAGAAGCCGGCTCCCATTTTGCCCTCCTTCTGAGGACGAGTGGATCCTCAACGTGTTGTAAGAACTTGGGGGCAAGACCTAATTGAAGATCACTGCAAGGTCTCTGCTTTACAATAATAAAAACACTTTTTTAAAAGTTCCTGTAAAGGTGCTATCTTTTCTCGGAGGACCCTCAGGGCTACTGACATCAAGAAGTTGTCAGTGAGACTGCAGACTCCTCCAGCCATCCTGAGGAGGCCCGGGTCCCCCTGCGCCAGCACGGAGCCCCTACTGCAGGATGTCCACGCCCTGATCCTGCTACACCGTTTCTCTGTCATCTGAGAAACTCTCTCTTTTCAACTTTTTTTTTTTCTTTCTTGCCCCTGAAAAAGATAATTCCCTTCTCCTGATCATTATAACTATCCCATATTTCATGGTTACGTGTGGTTGTATTATGTATATATATGTGTGTGTAACATAAATATAAATACATTTATAATAAACTCCCTGATCCATCACCTATCCCATACCAGAGGACTATTCCTGAAGATTAGCTGTAAAATGAACAGTTTCATAAATACATTTACATCTCCAAGGAAATTCACAGTGAATCCTGAATAAGGCAAGAGATCATTTTGGGGTGAATAATGACCTCTTAAATGTTTTACAAATGCAGACTTGGTGCATTATTTTCCTCCAAATGTCCTGCCAATTTTTAAACAGTTACCATTAATGAGTAAGAATAGCTCCCCCAACCCTCACGCTGTTTTTTCTCACCACTGCACGACCAAAGTTCACTAACCACAGCGTTAAACAGTACCGGTTTGCCAGTCTGTTTTAAAACCCCAGACAGGATCCGAGTTAAAAATATTTAACATAATAAAATCCCCAAAAGCATTCCTAAGGTCTTTTATAGCAAAACTCTGCAGGACCATAAACTGGAGGACTAAATGTTATCAAGGTTGTTAACAATTTCTCTGCAAACATAGGGAGTAACCTCCCTCACCCACCCTGCTGTGAAACCCATAAAACAACAGCTGCTCACACACACATTGCACAGTCACACACACACACCCAGGAAGCAAGACCACCTCGCTGCCCTTTGAAGCAGGGAGCAGATGTTAGCATTGCCAAAAGCTACTAGGACCCCTTTCTGCTTCTGGGTTTGCAAGTTTAGACAAACATCTTTTGAGATTTGCTTCCAAATGACTGAGAAAGACAAGTCAAGAGGAAAACAAACCCACGAGTACAACAGTGCCTTTGTCCGGCCACTCTGGGCCATCCCCTCCATTTCTCTGGAGGCCGTGGGGGTCCTCTTACCTGCACACGCACGGCCCCACCTGTGCAAGGGTGTCCTTACCTGATACTTCCACACTTAGGGACAGGCCCCTCTCTGTGTGTCCACCCTTATTCCATGGGCTTATCAGGCTCGGGAAGCCGGGTTGCCATCACAGCGTGTTATCTTTAAGCTCCTGTTTCCTACACTGAATAGAACTTCCTCATCTCAGCTCCAGGTCTGGTGCCCTGAACTATATTTAAGCCTATGAAGCCACATCGAGGATTCTTCCTGCACGCAGTCGAGCCACGTGACGGTTACATGATAACCCCGTGGTTCAAGTGAGACGACACCCCGATGTCACAACTCACATCCTGCTGGGCTGTTCTACAGACTTTACTGAGTTGCCAAGTTCATCCACACTCACTGAAGGCACTTGTAACCTGCAGGGCAAGGCTGAGAAAAATGAATGACAACAGGTCAGCACAGAAAGAGCTGAGCGCCCTGGGTCTGGACGACACCTTCACCTCTGTGCAGAGTGTCTCTGGGGCTTTACAGAGCAGGTTGAGCAGCTGCTCTTTACTTTGCCTTCCCTGTAAAATAAACCCAGGGCTGGGAGGCTGTGCTCCATTGGGCTGGGCAGTGGCAGCAGACCCTTATGCCCTGGCTGGGTCACCGCTGGGGCCGCCTCGTGCCAAGCTTCCACTGAGGAAGAGTAGGGGGTGTCTGCTAGAGTCGAGGGGCAGCCTTCCTCCTCCTGACACAACAAAGCTTCTCTGCCCGGATTCACGAGGACTCAAGACTAGTCCAGAATCGACTCCTTTAATACAGAGCAGAGTCCTGATGTCTGATTCCTGGTGGTGGTGGTGGTGGTGGTGGTTTAGTCCCTAAGTTGTGGCTGATTCTTTTGCGACCCCATGAACTGTAGCCTGCCAGGCTCCTCTTTCCATGTGACTTCCCAGGCAAGAATACTGAAATGGATTGCCATTTCCCTCTCCAAGGGATCTTCCCGAACCAAGGATCGAACCCACATCTCCTGCACTGGCAGACGGATTCTTTACCACTGAGCCACCAGGAAAATGAGGCAGATCCAGAACAAGAAAACAACCCATCACCTCCGTTGGTTGCCCCAGCATAGAGCCTGAGGAGGAGGGTCTGGGAGGCAAGCAGTAGGTCTCTGTGGGCAGAGGAAGCTCGGAGATTCAGGCTTGGCTCCGAGCCTCACCTGCAGCCCCGACCATCAGGGCTGGTGGATGTCTCACGTCATACGCACGCAGTAAACTTTCAGCCAGAATCTTTTGGTTTTTGTTAATTCACTCCTTTCTGGGAACTTGGGGGCTGTTTGTGGGGAGAACCAGGCCCCTGCCCCACTCCCGCTGCAGACACAAACCCCGGGAAGCAGCCACATCTCTCGGGAGGAGAAAGAAAGGGAGGAAGCCTTGGGCACGTGCACACATACACACACACGCACGAGCGTGTGCACATGTGCACACACATGCCTGAGTGAGGTGAGGACTGTGTGGCAGACGGAGGTCCTAGGAGTCACAAGGCCCCCAGGGCATGCATAAACACACACACACACACACACACACACACACACACAAGCGCACGTCAGGTGAGGACCTTGGGGCAGGCGAAGGTCCCTGGGAGAAATGCCGCTGAGGCCAGCCCCCTCCAGCAGGTGAGCTCTGCTCCAAGTCACCCCCTGCCCACCAGAGGCTGGGTACCCTATAAAGGGACCCACCTTCTCCACTTGCCCACGGTCAGGCTTCTGTTTTCCTTCATAGGCCCCCAGACAGACACAATGCCATCAGGTTAGTTCCTTCCCACGGAATATCCTTTAAATGGGATATTCAGAATACACGGATCTAATCTGTAACATGTTCCATATCCACGCATAGCTTATCAGTTCTGCCTTTGAAAGGCTCTGGGATAATTTCAACCCACTTGTTTTACCCAGTCTATCAAGTGCTACTGAACCTCTCCATCTTGAGCTTTTTCATTTTTCATTTTTAAAAATGTAGTTGACTGTGCTGGGTCTTGGCTGCAGCACCCAGGGTCTTTGCTGCAGCGTGTAGGATCTAGTTCCCTGACCAGGGGTTGGACTCATGCCCCCTGCATTGGGAATGCAGTCTTAACCACTGGACCACCAGGGAAGTCCCACTTCTCCATCTTTAAACATTCTTCTTACATCCTGACTATGAAACACATTATAACCCAAAAGTTCATCATTATTCATCCCTATACATAAGCTTTCCCTACAGTCTCTTGTCTCACTGGAGAAAACTTTAGTTTACCAATCATCTCTCATTTAAACAAAATAAACCAAAACAAAACCTTTTCAATAGACCATCATCATCGACTCAAAGGACATGAGTTTGAGCAAGCTCTGGGAGTTGGTAATGGACAGAGAAAGCTGGTGTGCTGCAATCCATGGGGTCGCAAAGAGTGGGACACAACTGAGCAACTGAACTGAACTGACTGTCTTAAAGGCTCTGAGCTTCCGTGAAAGTGTTGGTTGCTCAGTTGTGTCTGACATTTTGCGGCCCATAGACTGTAGTCCGCCAGGCTCCTCTGTCCATGGAATTCTCCAGGCAAAAATAGGAGAAGGAGTGGGCAGCCATTCCCTTCTCCAGGGGATCTTCCCAACCCAGGGATTGGACCCAGGTCTCCTGCATTGCAGGCAGATTCTTTACCATCTAAGCCACCAGGGAAGCCCATATTTGAACTTCTAAATATGATAAAAAAGAAATTAATACAACTTATGAGAGTAAAGATTTAAGTAAAAAGCCAAGCAAACTTTGTTTACAAATCCCAGGCATTCCTAGAAAACTTAGTGTTTATTAAACTGTGTAAAAGTACTCTTTTACCATATCTAAAAGAGAAGTAGGTGCTATGCTCAGAGAATTATAAAAAATGCCTTTTCCTTTTTCAAAAACTATGGATGCAAACTCTGACATCTAGCTCCCTGGCCCCACCCCCACCCAGTATCCATGGCCCCAACAACTCCATATCTATGAGCCCTAAACCATCAAGGTAACAAAAGTGTCCACAAGTTCCCAGTGGCTCCTTAGGGAATGGGCTTAGCTGGTGGTTCAGCTGGTAAAGAATCCACCTGCAATGTGGGAGACCTGGGTTTGATCCCTGGGTTGGGAAGACCTCCTGGAGGAGGGAATGACTACCCACTCCAGTATTCTTGCTTGGAGAATCCCATGGACAGAGGAGCCTGGTGGGCTACAATCCATGGGGTTGCTAAGAATCAGACACAACTGAGCAAATTTCATTTTTCTTTCCTTAGGGAATGATTCTAGCTCCACTGATAACTACTAATCCGGAGGATTTCTGAGGTCATCAAGCTACCTAATGGCCAAAGCTCTACCACCTGAAGGGTCTTCCACTGCAAGCCTCCCCTCCGCCCCGAGCCCCCTGCTCTGTCTGCAGCCCCACCACGACTATCTCAAGCGCAGACAAACTTCAAACTGGCCTTAGTCCAGTCCCTCCTGCGGCAGGTGAGGAGCGCGTGTCCTGTCAGTGCCACCCCGGACTCCTTCTGTCCTGTTGGCACCTCTGTGGGTCAGGTTTGGCTACAGACTCATGAACACTGCATCACCCATTATCCAATGGCCCCTCCTATTCTCAGGAAAGACTAAACACCCTGGATGACTCAGACTGACTGCTGGAACAGTCATTGCAAACCAAGACACAGTTTTTCAGAGAAAAGAGTGAAGAGGGCCTATGAGGGAAGGTGGGCACAGGAGGGCGCAACTGCATTGTCCCCCCTGTCCCCACCGCAGGTCAGGGGGACAGTGCAGACCCTCACTCCAGGACAGCAGGACCCTGAGGCTATAGTGGAGAAAAGGGGAGAGAAGGGGAGAGGGGAGGACAGCTGGGAGGGAGAGGCGGCTGTGCTAAAGGGCGAGGCCGGGAGCCAGCCTTCTGCCTCAAGCTCACTTCGGGGGTGGGGGGCAGGGGACAGGGGAGGGTCAGGCCAGGCTGCACAGGCATGGGGCCAAGCTTGCTGACTTCTGTTTCCCACTGTGTGAAGAAGGGTTAGCTCCCATTTTAAAAGCATATACTATGCTTCTGTGTGTGGGGGCATGTGTGCTCAGTTGTGTCCTGCTCTTTGCGACCCCATGGACTGTAGCCCACCAGGCTCCTCTGTCCATGGGGATTCTCCAGGTAAGAATACTGGAGTGGGTTGCCATTTCCTTCTCCAGGGGATCTTTCTGACCCAGGGATCAAACCCGCAGCTCCTGCATTGGCAGACAGATTCTTTACCACTGAACCATGTGGCAAGTCCTATACTTGCAAATGTATTAAAAAAAATACACCACTCCAGGTTTAAAAATCCAATTCCCCTTGACCATGGAGGGAAAGTTACAAATGATAAAACAAACTATTGAGAAAAGTAGTGTGAGAAGTCAGGACTGATGCCCACAAGGCTGCTGGGGTCTGTTACTAAGTGGATGCTGCCTACAGTGGCTAAATACTCCAAAAGTAATAAGAGTATCCCCCACTGAATGTGAAGGTATACTTACCCAAATTATTAAATTTCAACATGGGAGTGGGCGGGGGAGAGATGAGGACACAAAGCATAGAGGACTTGGGGGCCATAAAAATGATCTGGAGCTTCCCTGATGGCTTAGTGGATAAGAAATCCACATGCAAATGCAGCAGTCATGGGTTCAACCCCTGATCCAGGAAGAACCCACATGGTGTGGAGCAACTAAGTCCATGTACCACAACTACTGAGCCTGCTCACCCAGATCCTGTACACAGCAACAAGAGAAGCCACAGCAATGAGAAGCCAGCACATCTCAACTAGAGAGTAGCCCCTACTCGCCACAACTACAGAAAAGCTCATGCAGCAAAGAAGACCCAGCACAGCCAAAAATAAATAAATGAAATTTTTAAAAAACCCACTCTGTATGATACCAGAATGATGGACACATGTCCTTATGCACTTCTCCAAACCCACAGAATTACAATATCAAGCATGATCCCTAATGTAAACTAGGGGCTTTGGGGACCATAATCTGTCAATGTAGGTTCATCAGTTGCAACAAACGCATCATCTAGCGAGGGATGCTAATAACAGGGGAGGTTGTGCACATGTGGGGTAGAAGGTGTACAGGAAATCTTGTACTTTCCCTTCAACTTTGCTCTAAACCTAGAAATACACTAAAATATAAAGTCTTTTAAAAAATATTAGCAAGGTTGTAAAAACTGAACAATATTTAATTAGTCCCCAAGTCAAGCATGAAAAATTTGAAGCCAATTCTATATTAAGTTCTATAAGCCAATTCTATATTAAGTTTGCAATTTTGGAATTTCCATAGGAGCCATATAATACATTTCATTAATAAAATCATGAGCAACCTACAAAAGCTCGATCCAAACTGTAGCTGAAAAACACAATAGTGTAGCAGCAATCTGGGGATGATCATCTTGAGTAAGTTATGTCACATTTATCATCTGTAAAACACGTATGGGCATACTAGCCATGGGAATTTTATGTGGCGTTTAAGTTCAAGCTGAAGTAGAAAGTTACACCCCAGGGTCATGAGTGACAACACTCTCCACAATGCAATCTGGGGCTGAGTGACAGGCAAAGGGGAGTTTGGGGTTCAGCAGCCATGGACGGAGGAGCCTGGTAGGCTGCAGTCCATGGGGTCGAAAAGAGTCGGACACAACTAAGTGACTTCCCTTTCACTTTTCATTTTCATGCAGTGGAGAAGGAAATGGCAACCCACTCCAGTGTTCTTGCCTGGAGAATCCCAGGGACGGGGGAGCCTGGTGGGCTGCTGTCTATGGGGTTGCAGAGTCGGACACGACTGCAGTGACTTAGCAGCAGCAGCAGCCTGAACCACAGGTACAGGGTCTGTGCAGAGGGGGGTCCTGGGCAGCGTGAGAGCGGCCCAGAGGGATGAGAGGCCCTGGGGGGAGCACCCATCAATGCGGAGTAGACGCGTCTGCCTCGCACAGGTTTGTGTGAGCGGGGACAACATGCACAGCGCTCGACTGCGAAATGCTCAAACAAAAGCAAGACCAGATGCTCTCCAGAGCTTTAATCAGCTGTTCTCCTTTGAAAAGTCTTTTCCTGATGCTGTCTAGCGTTCTGCGGCCCCTGGAGAAATTTCACCCACTTCAAAATGGAAATTCAACCACAAAACTCTTGTATTGTGTACCCTTAGGAAAAAGATATTCAAAGCCTTAGAAAATATCCAGACCCAATCAAAAGCAAAACCCACACGAAGAGCAGACTTTCAACCTCACCCCTCGACACACACAAACTCCCAAGTGGGTTTCCACTTTATTTGGATTCAGGCATCTTCTAAACCAGAAGCTGGAGACTGAATAAAGATGTTAAAGCATAATAAAAAAAAGTCAAAATTGAGTGCAAACCCACATGAGCCATCTACTACCTGGGAGGAAGGTCTTTAACTTCAGTGAACTCTTCAAAAACCTCCAGGCTCCTCACCACCACAGCTGGCTTTGGGTGTCAGGGGTCTCCTCAGCCCCTTGAAATCTTTGCTCTGATGTCGTGACAGTGAAGTCTGCTTCCACCTCCCACCCCTTGACATTTCTCCAACCTCCTTCTCTACCCATGACTCATTACCACCTAATACATCTGACGTGTTTGGTTCTGACCTCTCCCCACAGCAGAGACATAAGCCCCTCAAGGATGGGAGCTCCGTCTGTTCAGCTTCCTCCTGCATCCCCAGAGACTGGGGCGTGCCCACAGTGAGGTCTCAGGCCCACTTAACTGAGTCTGTGAACTCAAGTGAATTCATTCACCCCTTCACTGGGGCTAATATCACCTACTGTATTGCAGGGTTGTTTTAAGGACTACTTAGAAATAAAAAATAAAAGCACACTGCAGAAGGCAGAATCATGAAGAAACAGAAAATCTGAGCTGGTAAGTTGACTGACTCAGTAAACAAAACCTCCCAGAAAACAAAAGTCTAGGACCAGACTTTTGTTGAATTCTACCGAGTATTTAAGGAAGAGTTAATACCAGTGACTCTCAAACTCTTCCAAAAGATAAAAGAGGAAGGAACATGCCCAAACTCATTTTGGAAGGCCAGCATCCATCATCCTGACATAAAAAACCAGACAAGAATATTGTAAGAAAAAAAAATTATAGGTTAATGTCCCTAATGGACATAGATGTAAAAATCCTTAACAAAACATTAGCAAATTAAACATTACATTAGAAGGAACTTCCTTGGTAGAACAGTGGGTAAGAATCCACTTGCCAATGCAGAGTACACGGGTTCAATCGCTGGCCCAGGAAGCTCCCACCTGCCACAGAGCTACTAAGCCTGTGAACCACAACTACTGAGCCTGAACTCGAGAGTATGTGTGCCACAACTGCTGAAGCCCGTGCACCCTACAGCCCATGCTCAACAACGAGAAGCCATCACAATGAGAAGCCTGCACACCGCAACTAGAGAGCAGCCTCTGCTCGCAGCAACCGGGAAAAGCCTGCGCAGCAATGAAGACCCAGCAGAGCCAGAAATAAACAAGTTATTAAAAAACAAACAAACACACACGTCATGCACTGGCTTGCAAATGCAACTCAACCACCATTAGTTTCCTTTCAGTTTCCTAGTCGAGATAACTGGCTAACAGCTGCTGAACATTCCAGGCAGGAAACTAAAAGCATGGCGGAAAGATGGCTGCAGGCAGTTAAAACACAAGGGGAAGCAGGGCCTCCTGCTGCCGAGCTCCTCCGTGTACCTGTGACTGTGAGGGACTCAGAGTCTCCACCTACAACAAGTCAGCGCAATAGTCGAGAACAGGTATAAAGTTACTAATTTGACAGGGAAATTCTACACCTTCTGAATCTAAGAGGAAGAAATGAGACTTGTATTCATATGGCTTCTTTTCATTTCATTTTTCTAGTAACCCATTTTTATTGTCCTTCACAGAAGCACCGGTCAACAATGAACTGGAAAAAAGTCCATGGGGTTGAAAAGAGTCAGACACAACTGAGTGACTAACACTAACTAACTTCCTACTTTATTTTGTCTTATTTTTGGCTGTGTTGGGTCTTTATTGCCGCTTGGGCTTTGCTCGAGTTGTGGTGAGTGGGGGCTACTCTCTAGTTGTAGTGTGTGGACTTCTCTTGTTGCAGAGTTCAGGCTCTAGAGCCACAGACTTCAGTAGTTATGGTTCCCGGGCTCTAGAGCGCAGGCTCAGTAGGTTGTAGGTCACAAGCTTAGCTGCTCTGAGGCATGTGGGATCTTCTTGGATCAGGGATCAAATCCATTGTCTCCTGCATTGGCACACGGATTCTTTACCACTGGGAAAATTTTTTTAAAGAGCCTCACTCTTCACTACAACTTGGGGAGCACTGGCCAAGCATGCCTGGTGCAGTCCAGGAAGCCACAGAGAACCAGCAAAGCTTGCTCACACTGCACATTCAAGAACTGTGGGTGGGCCAGGTTCTAGGCCAAGAGAGGATGGATTGCGGGGGGGTGGGGGGTGGGGGTGGGGGTGGTGCGGGTGCAGACCCAATGAAGGGAAATTCCTGGAGGTGAAGCAGAAACACTGAGACGCACAGGATGGGCACAAAGTCAGGTGAAGATGAAAAAGGCTGGGGTTGCGGTTCCCAGGTCCTCTGTCCCCAGCGGCTCTGTGATGGTCAGGCCACCCACAGCACCCCCAGTGCCCACACGAGCCCCACGCACTTCATAGCCTGTATGTCTGCGTCTCATGGCAGTTTTGCAACCACTGCACTAAAGCCACATTTTCCGGGAGACCTTCACCCTTTACCCTCCTTTCTAACATGTCAGGGCCAGTGTTTCTTGGCCTGCAGGCAGGCAGACCTGGCCAAGCTCCCAGAGGACACGCAGCTCCAAGGGAGACCTTCTCCGTCAGCCATGCCTGGGGCCACCAGCCCCTCCACCCATGGAACAGCTCCCTCAAGCAAGGACTCAAAGCCCACTCATCTCTGTGTCTTTTTACCATACAGGATAATGTGTTAAATGCACAAAAACTAAACAGCAAGAGTCTTCTGAGAAGAGATGAAATGTGTAATGTTCACCGTCTGAAACGGTCACTGTGCTCACCTTTCCCTTCAGCTAAAGTGTTTACAGGACGTTCCGTGAGGCTGCCTGGCTCCCTTCCCTCCTGAACGAGAGGCCAGGGGAGCTGTCAGCATTTCCAGGAGACCGTCCACTGCCCACCTCAGTCAGCCATGTGGGTGATGAGTGATCACACCCACACATGTTTTCTTTCGGGGCGTCCACACTGTTTGCCAACAGCTCCACAAGAACATCCAGGACAGCAGAGCAGGACTGAAATGTGGCTCAAACACTTCTCAGGTCCCATCCACCCCATGGGACCCACAGAACCACTGCTGCTTCCACACAGGATGAGATGTGGCGAAGACCCAGACCCTTAAACTATGTGCTATTTCACTCCAGCCCTTGAAAGACATCTCTCCTCCAGCAGAGGACCTCCAAAGACAATCTGAAAAGCAAGCCTTTGTCTTACCAGTTATTACCGTTACTTTAGAAACACCGAGTCTCCTGTACCGCACTGTAACCCGAGGAAGGATGCACAATAGCCAAGTCCCTCACAATAAATAATACACAGGCACTCAGCACTTACTGCAGAAAGGAAAGCAATAAAAATACTAACATGGTGTCCATAAGCTTGTTCATAGCCCAGAGATTTTAACAAGAGAATCAGACAGTTGCAATGTTTAGCAGCTTGGAAAAATGCTACCACATTAGATTCACTGGAAAAGGCCCCAACGCTGGGCAGGATTGAGGGCAGGAGGAGAAGGGGGCAGGGGGGCTAGACGATGAGATGGTTGAATGCCATCACTGACTTAATGGACATGAGTTTGAGCAAACTCTGGGAGATGGTGGAGGACAGAGGAGCCTGATGTGCTGCAGTTCATGGGGTGACAAGGAGTCAGACTCCACTTAGCAACTGAACAACAACTACATTAGTAATATGTATATATAACTAATGTAGTTGATATATATATAAAACAAATGAGATCTACATACCTGTCCCTCAGCTACTCAGACTTACTCCTGGAGCCCAGGTCTCTCTGGTCTCTGGGTACTCAGAGGCCAACTCTTCAGCAACAAGAGGAATAGCTCTGTGCCCCTGCCTCACCCCTGCAGGTGAGGGCCACAGGGCAGTCTGTCCTCCCGTTACTCAGGGTCTGTGCCTGCCCAGTTCTTTGCCTCCAGGATGGTCACATCCCCTGCTGTGAGACACTGCTGTGAGAAGCGTCAGGCCTGGGAGAAGAGGGATGGAGCCTATTCGAGTCAGTGGCTGTGTCTTTCTCTGGGGAACTCAGGGCCTCGTTACTTTGCCACTAAAAAGATTTCCTCCCCCACACCAGCCTGCCAGCACTTCTGGCTTCTGGAAACCCTGGGTTCTGGAAAGTGGATCTCTTTGGGGCCAGAGAGGATATTGTATTCCTGTCACATCTTGAGACTTACTTTTCTCCACACAAACAATATAAACAGCCATTGAACCCTATCTACCTTGAGGAAACAAGCTCTCCATAATTGTTGCAAGCCTGTCTCACTAGCTAAGACGAATGCATACCTCTCTCAATGTGTGCCAAACCCGTGCCAAAGCTAAAAAACACAGGAGCTCCTCCTTTTCCCCCAAATAACTATCCCCTCCCTTGTCACTCTCTCTCCCCTACCCTTAAAACCGGCATGATGGGAAAGGAATTTCTTCCACAAATAATGTTGGGAAAGTGGATTTCCATATGCAAAAGGAGGAAGTTGGGCCCTTATCTTGAACTACTTAAAAATATTAACCCCAAATGAATTAAAGACCTAAAATTAAAAACACAAAACTCTATAAAAGACTCCTAGAAGAAAACACAGGGTAAAGTGGGATGACATTGGATTGGACGATGACTCCTTGAATATGACACCAAAAGTGCAGGCAACAAAACAAAAATGGACAAATTTGACTACATCAAACTTAAAAATTCTGTGCATCAAAAAAGTCAACCAACAATCAACAGGGTAAAAAGTCAACCTATGGAATGGGAAAATATATTTGCATATCATATATGTGATCAGGAGTTAATATTCAGAAACAAAAAAAAATCACACAATCCAACTAAGAACTAGGCAAAGGACTTAAAACAGACATTTCTCAAAAAAAAAGATATATATATATATATATATATATATATATATATATATACACACAAATGGTCAACAGAGACATGAAAAGATGTTTCCCATCACTAATCATCAGGGAATGTAAATCAGAACCACAATGAGATACTCCCCTCATAGCCACGAGGATGCGTATTACAAAACAAAACAAAATGAAACAAAACAGAAAATAACAAGTGCTGGCGGGGATATAGAGAATCTGGCAGCTTTGTGCATTGTTGCTGGGGTTGTAAAATGTGCAACAGCTATGGAAAAATGAATGCGAGTTCTTCAGAAAGTTATAAGCAGAACTACCAAATGAGCAGCAATTGCACTTCTAGGTGTGTATCCAGGAGAACTGAAAGCAGGGTCTCAAAGGGATATTTGAACAGACACATTCAGAGTAGCATCATGCACAAGAGCCAAGAGGTAAAAGCAACACAAACATCTATTGACAGATGACAGATGAACTGTCACTGAACCCCTCAGGGAGCACCTCCCACACAGCCTTAAAAAGGAAAGTCTAACACAGGCCTCAACATGTACGCACGCTGATTTTGTGCTCAGTGAGACAAGCCCATCACCAAGGGACAAATATGGCGTGATTTCCCTTATGTTAGATACCTAGTGTAGGGAGGCCTACAGAGAAAGCAGAACCCTGGCTGCCAGGGCCTGGTGGGGAGACACTAATCCCCGGACACAGAGATTCCCTGCGGGAGGATGAAAATGTTCTGGAGGTCTGATTCACAACAATGTAAATACACCTAACACTGCTGAATCACACACTAAAAATGGCCATGATGGTAAATTCTATGTGCTTCTAGTCATAACATTTAAGAGAAACACCATGACATACTTGGCAGAGCAGGAGTTAGAGCCCCGTCAGCTCAGCCCCTCGCCGGGTGCCCAGGTTAAGCTGCAGTCCAGGTGCAGACTCCCCATCTCTACAAATGAGGGAGTAAATAACACATGTCCTAAGCCACTGGTCTGAAGCTTACCGGAGAACTGCCAACACAGAAGACCTGCACAGCTGGATGGTGGTCCCTCCCACAGGGGCTGCATCTGTGTATCACATCATCAGAGCTGCCCCCATCCTCATGAAGGGGAGGCTCCCTGAGCCAAGTCCTTTCCACTCCGGGCAACCTGCCAGGAGTCCTCATGGGAAGGGCTGTGATCCCCATTCTGCTTGCGAGGAACATGGCTGGAGCAGGGTTGTCATTGTTCAGTTGCTAAGTCTTGTCTGACTCTGAAACCACAAACTGCAGCAGGCCAGGCTTCCCTGTCCTTCACCATCTCCCGGAGGTTGTATTCCCCTTGCCAGTGAAAACCTACGTGATGTCCATTCCAGTGTGAGAGCCCCTAAAACCCTGTGACCTCCTGTCCTTCACAGACAGGAGCCAGGGCTGGTGGTGAGAAAACAAAACTGAGGATATGGAAACAGAAGGGGCATAATATAGAAACAGGACATGGGACAGTCTCCCAAAGGTCAGTTACATAATCAGACAGACTAAGAAAGACAATTTTTACATTTATAATCTATGCTTCCCAAACTAGTTTAAAAGGCTATCTAATCTCAGGCCTATCTTTTTAAATATATATTTATTTACTTGGCTGGTCCAGATCTTAATTGTGGCACGTGGGATCTAGCTCCCTGACCAGGAATTGAACCCAGGCCCCCTGCACTGGTAGCTTAGAATCTCAGCCACTGTACCACCATGGAAGTCCCCTCAGGCTTTTCTTCAAACGAGGTCACTGTTGTTTACTTTACTAAGTCGAGTCTAACTCTTGGCAACTTATGGACTTTGCCCACCAGGCTCCTCAGTCCATGGGATTTCCCAGGAAGAATACTGGAATGGGTTGCCATTTCCTTTTCTAGGGGATCTTCAAGGATTGAACCTTCATCTCCTGCATTGGCAGGCAGGTTCTTTACCACTGAGCCACCAGGGAAGCCCCTCAAACACCGTCAGTTCAATTCAGTTCAGTCGCTCAGTTGTATCCAACTCTTTGCGACCCCATGAATCGCAGCACGCCAGGCCTCCCTGTCCATCACCAACTCCCAGAGTTCACTCAGACTCACGTCAATCAAGTCAGTGATGCCATCCAGCCATCTCATCCTCTGTCGTCCCCTTCTCCTCCTGCCCCCAATCCCTCCCAGCATCAGAGTCTTTTCCAATGAGTCAACTCTTTGCATGAGGTAGCCAAAGTACTGGAGTTTCAGCTTTAGCATCATTCCTTCCAAAGCAATCCCAGGGCTGATCTCCTTCAGAATGCACTGCTTGGATCTCCTTGCAGTCCAAGGGACTCTCAAGAGTCTTCTCCAACACCACAGTTCAAAAGCATCAATTCTTCGGCGCTGTTTTCTTCACAGTCCAACTCTCACATCCATACATGACCACAGGAAAAACCATAGCCTTGAGTAGACGGACCTTTGTTGGCAAAGTAATGTCTCTGCTTTTGAATATGCTATCTAGGTTGGTCATAACTTTCCTTGCAAGGAGTAAGCGTCTTTTAATTTCATGGCTGCAATCACCATCTGCAGTGATTTTGGAGCCCCCAAAAATAAAGTCTGACACTGTTTCCACTGTTTCCCCATCTATTTCCCATGAAGTGATGGGACCAGATGACATGATCTTCGTTTTCTGAATGTTGAGCTTTAAGCCAACTTTTTCACTCTCCACTTTCACTTTCGTCAAGAGGCTTTTTAGTTCCTCTTCACCTTCTGCCATAAGGGTGGTGTCATCTGCATATCTGAGGTTATTGATATTTCTCCCGGCAATCATGATTCCAGCTTGTGTTTCTTCCAGTCCAGCGTTTCTCATGATGTCCTCTGCATATAAGTTAAATAAGCAGGGTGACAATATACAGCCTTGACGGACTCCTTTTCCTATTTGGAACCAATCTGTTGTTCCATGTCCAGTTCCAACTGTTGCTTCCTGACCTGCATACAGATTTCTCAGTATTTACGTCAGGTGGTCTGGTATTCCCATCTCTTTCAGAATTTTCCACAGTTTATTGTGATCCACAGTCAAAGGCTTTGGCATAGTCAATAAAGCAGAAATAGATGTTTTTCTGGAACTCTCTTGCTTTTGCCATGATCCAGCAGATGTTGGCAATTTGATCTCTGGTTCCTCTGCCTTTTCTAAAACCAGCTTGAACATCTGGAAGTTCATGGTTCACATATTGCTGAAGCCTGGCTTGGAGAATTTTGAGCATTACTTTACTAGCGTGTGAGGTGAGTGCAATTGTGCGGTAGTTTGAGCATTCTTTGGCATTGCCTTTCTTTGGGATTGGAATGAAAAATGACCTTTTCCAGTCCTGTGGCCACTGCTGAGTTTTCCAAATTTGCTGGCATATTGAGTGCAGCACTTTCACAGCATCGTCTTTCAGGATTTGAAATAGCTCAACTGGAATTCCATCACCTCCACTAGCTTTGTTCATAGTGATGGTTTCTAAGGCCCACTTGACTTCACATTTCAGGATGTCTGGCTCTAGGTCAGTGATCACACGGTCAGGCCCTCCTAAACACTCATTTTCATACTTAGCTGTCTTTCAAAGCAGTTTTAACTCTAACACAACATATATCTTGGGCTTCCCTCATAGCTCCGTTGGTAAAGAATCCACCTGAAATGCAGGAGACCCCAGTTCGATTCCTGGGTTGGGAAGATCCGCTGGAGAAGGGATAGGCTACCCACTCTAATATTCTTGGGCTTCCCTTGTGGCTCAGCTGGTAAAGAATCTGCCCACAATGCAGGAGACATGGGTTTGATCCCTGGGTTGGGAAGATCCCCTGGAGAAGGGAAAGGCTACCTACCCACGCCAGCATACTGGCCTGGAGAATTCCATGGACTGTATAGTCCATGGGGTCGCAAAGAGTCAGACACAGCTGAGTGACTTTCACTTTCTTTCAACATATTTCTTACTTCTTTCTCCACCTATGATAGAAAAGAATCAATCAACGCCCTCTATGATGCTAAAAGATGAAATCATATGCCATCTGCACTGAATTTGAGACCTCTGCCCCCATCATGCATTACAGCATCCATTGACCATCACCTGCCAGAGACTCATCACCTAATGTGACAACATCACTAAGCATCTTCCATGCCTGCAATGTAGACGGGGTCCCCCAGGAGCTCAGGGCACAGCCGGAGCCGAAAGTGAAACCATGCCCCTCAGACTGGGGCTCAAACATACTTAGCTGGGAGTCCAGCCCAACCTAAACCCTGACTGGGGCTTGAATCTGCGGTTTTTTAACTGGGATCACACACCTCATTTTGACACTTAATCAAGCTCAGGTTCTAGATGTCTCATCGCAGAGAGAATTCAGTGAGAGACAAAGTCTAGGTAAGAAAAGGATTCATTTAGAAACACACTCCACAGATAGAGTGCAGAAGGTGAGAGTGGCCCCAAAATATGGCGTGGTTAGTTTTCATGGGCTGGGTAGTTTCATAGGCTAATGATCGGGAGGATTATTTCAACTATTTTGGGGAAGGGTTGGGGATTTCCAGGGATTGGACCACTGCCCCCTTTTGGTCTTTGAAGGTCATCCTGAGAACTATCATGGTGCCTGGGTGTGTCAGTTAGCTTGTTCAGGTGTTACAATGAGCGTACACTGAGGCTCAAGGTCTAGTGGAAGTCAACTCATCTGCCATCTTGGACCGTTTGAGTTCTAATCAGTTTATGTCACCTCCTTGGGCTATGTCATTCTTTGACAGGTTGCACCCTGCCCCCTCCCCATTTTAGGAGGAGGTCAGAGGTCAATCCAGTCACAAGCAGCCCTGAGTAGAGACAGATGGGGCTGAAGAGCTCAGGGCTCCAGCCCAGCACAGGCCTTCAGAAGCTCTGGCTTCTCCTTGGGGGCCACGCGGACCTCTGTCCATCCCTTCTCGTGACCCTAGGGGTCAGGCCCGTCAGGACAAGAGCTGGGCCACTGGCAGCGCTGTCCCCCACGCCTCCTCCTGGGAAGGAGGTCAGGGGTCAGGGAGAGGAGGTCACAGCCATTGACGGGACTGATGGGAAAGGCTTCACCAAGGAGGCCACGTCTGAGAAAGACTCTAGGGGTGGTGGAGTGGGCCCTGTGGTCACCTTGGACCGAGTGACAGCTGGTGAGAGGTTCTGGGTTGGGGGCCTGGCTGGTGAGCTGGAGGAACTACAGGGACGCAAACATGGCCAGAGTGGCATGGACAGGGCTGGACACAGGGTGGGGGGGTGCCCTGTCGCTGTGAAGACCAGGGCTGTTCTTGGGTCAGGGGATACCCACAGAGGCCTCTGGGCTTGAGGACAGGGTGGGACTCTGGCTTTATGGAGACCAATCTAGCTGAGGTTTGAACAGCTGAGTGGGGTGGGGGCGGGGAGCTAGGAGGAAGGTGGTGGGTGGGGGTGGTCAGGAGACAGATTCCACAATCCAGACGCTGGTGATTGGACCTCAACATGACTTGGCATTTATTCACTGGGGGCAGAGGTGAGCCATGCCCAGGAAGGGCACTGAGGCATTGCCCACCCCACCTCTTCAAGGACCATCTGCTGTGAGCCTGAGGTGTGGGGGCAGGGGAGGTGGGGACCAGGCTCCATCTCTCTACTGGATCCCACGCACCTGGAAGGGGCCCTGGTAGGAAGGTCTAGAGAACAAATGACCACTGAATAATGGCTCTCAAGGCTGATATAGTATCAAACCATTTATAAATGTTTGCCTATTTGTGTCATTGCTGATCAACTCATAGTTACAATCTAAAAGCTGAGAGTTACATTTTATTCTGTGGGAAGTTTTAGGACTTCAAGCCAAGGGGACAGCATCTCAAGTGACCCTGAGAGAACTGCTCTGAGGAGGTGAGAGGAGGAGCCAGCTTATATAGAAGTTTTTGCAACAAAGGGAAGGTAGTCTGAACATCAGAAGATGATTGTTAATTAAAGAAAAACAGATGTCCCAAGTTAAAGAATTCAGCAATTTTCTGTGTATGGGAAGATGCAAGAGTCTGGGTTCAATGAAATCATTCCTTTGACATTACCTCCGCTCTCTGGGGCCAGTAACCTGTGTTTTCCTCTCTCTTTTTTTCAAAGTCTTTATTGAATTTGTTACAATATCGTGCCTGTTTTATGTTTATGTTTTGGTTTTTTGGCTGCTAGGCATGTGGGATCTTGGCTCCCCGACCAGAGATGGAACCCGCCCCCATCCTTCCCCTCCCATCTTGGAAGGTGAAGTCCTAACCACTGGGCTGACAGGGGAGTCCCTATCCTTTGTATTCATGTCCTGAGCGTCCTCAGGGCTCACCATGGAGAGTGGCTGCAGTCTGATGGCTGATGGACAGCTGGTATTCCTTCCTTCCTGAGTTCCCGCAGGGCTCA
Source organism: Bubalus kerabau (assembly GCF_029407905.1). Classification (NCBI taxonomy): domain Eukaryota; kingdom Metazoa; phylum Chordata; class Mammalia; order Artiodactyla; family Bovidae; genus Bubalus; species Bubalus kerabau. The sequence goes on from NC_073634.1 coordinate 47,603,152, forward strand.
CCGGCTCACCACCCATGATGGTTGCAATCACTGATGACTGTGACATCCTTGTTTACTGATGTGGCAGGAGACGTTCCATTTCTCACCAAGGTACACACATGCACACTCATGCACACACACATGCAGATATACATATGTACAATGTATACATGTGCATGCATACACGTACACACACATGCACACACAGCTCACAAGCACGTGCAGAAGGGGATTCCAGATCCTGCAGCAAGCGCTTCACAGAATGAGTTCCACTCCACAGACGCAGCACTTGAGGGTGGAGGGTGACAGGCTAGGTTAAAAGCAAAGTGATTTTAAATGTCAAGAGTGGAATTCCTCCTCAGAGGTTAGCACCACCACACCCTCTCACAATCAGGAGGTCAGGTCTAACTGAATACAAACCAACACTCTGCTGCAAAATGAGAATAATGGTTGGGAAGTTATTAATAGTCAATCATAAGATGGAAAATTTTATTTTCTTACTTCCTGTGGAACAGAAGCTAATACTGATCACAGCCAATTACAATCAACTCATATTTACAGACTGAGAAATTGGAAGGAGCTTCTTTGACTGTGTGTATGAGCCCCTGGGGACCACACACTGGGTATCTCAGACACTTGGAAGCTGCTGGGGGCACTTAGAAACTCTCAGGACCAATGTCCACATTGTCCAGGAGGGCGTCCATCATGGCCACGAAGGTGGGATCACCACAGGGTCTCCACCTGCACAGACTCTGAGCTGAGGCCGGTCTGGGTGTGGCGGCCAAACCACACAGGATAGCTTCCATAGGAGACTGAGCTCAGCCTCCCCAAGGGTGGGACCCAAGCACTGCGTCAGGCACCCTGGCAGGGCGGCTGCCATCTCATTTTCCTACCGTTAAATGTGTTCCTAACAGTCTCCTCACAGCTGATGTCAAAGGGTGTTTGCTTCAGTTACCTGCTGTAGACTAAGCCCGTTTGTTACATTTAAAAAAAAAAAAAAGAGAGAGAGAGAAATGCCAGAACAACAGAGGCAGTGAGGACCATGAAAACCCAGTGGGCTCTGCTGGGCTGTCAGCAGGGAGTCCACAGTCCCAGGACAGGAAGGGCGATCACTGCATCTGGATTACCTGCCCTGCTGGTAGGGGTCAGGAATGCTGCAGTGAGATGTCCTCCTGAGGTGTCTAATGGCCTGAGGTTACTCCTCTTTGTTGGGAAGTGTTAACAGAACAGTAAGATCTTATATTTTACACCTCAAATTCATTAAACATTCAGCCCTTTGTTCTGTAAGAGTCATTAAGAAATCGTGTTTACTGACAGAAATAAACCAGTTCTTTTTCAAACACACACAAAGTTGGGGCCCTGGACACTGGCAATCTCTTGAAGCATTTTACACTTCAAACTTGGAAACTTTAACTTACAGAAACTACTTACGCTCTGATTTTGATGAAAGAGGATAATATATATGAAACTGACAGGGTTCATTTGTATACTCCAGGTGGATAGTGTCAGAATTGAATTAAACAGCAGGGCAAACTGTAGTACAAATAAGGCTGCGTTTCACGTCACAGTCTCTTCTCATTTAGAATTACTTTCTTGGGTTTGATTTACAGAAATGGAAATTCTCAATTACAAGTTATAAATCATTTCAGACTTGATACATACTGCCAAATTGTTTTCCTAACAAATTTTACCCATATATCTTTACACCTGTGATATAAGGTAACTAACTATGTTACTAACTTTACCAGTGATACAAGGTACCCATGTTTTTAACAATATCTGCTAATACTGTAAAACTGATAGTATCTATTTTAATATGCATCTTTGATGAATCACTAATCACACTGCAACACGTCTTGTACTTTTGTACATTAATTTTATTTCCCGGTTTCTATTTTGTTACATTTTCTCCGTCCATGTTCTTTCCCCTACACACATACTAGGTGCGCATATTCTGATCAATTCATAATACTAATGCTTTCTATCTTGTTTTGTTGCAAATGTTTTTCCCCATCTGTTTTTTGTTTTTAATTTTCAGAAATTTATTCTCCTTCCAATAGACCTTTCCTTTTGGTTCTTAAAACTTCTGAGTTTAAAAAGTACTTCTCATTCTAGGAATTGGGAAACATTCCTATTATATTTTCATGTTTATCTGGCTGGATTTAATATGTAGCTATTAAATATTATCCATCTGAAATTTCTGCTGATGTAAAATGAGACTCTAAGGCAATAAACTGGCTTTTCCCCGTAACTGCTAACAAAGGATCTCACCGTTTTATGGCACTTTAAGGAATGTTTCCTCTTTTCCCCTGAAAACCCGGTTACCCCAGACTCTGTGATGAGCCGTGATGGGTATAGACCGACAACATGGCTCCCCCACCCCCACTTTCCTCCCTTCGGGAAGCAGCTCTCTGCTGTCCTTGCCCCTTTATTCCTCCAAAGAAAGAAACATCGAGACAATTCTACCAATTTCACCAAAAGACTCCACCTGGAATTCTGATTAACAGTACCGAAATTAAATATTAATATGGAAAGTGAAGAAGTTTACAGGAAAAACTGTTAACGTTTCACCCGGAAATTTTCACCCCTACTCCTGGAAGCCTCACTGGTGCAGAGTGGCACCTCCTCAGGTCGGAGAACTGTTCCTGTGCTAACCCCAGGAAGAGAGGGAATACTAAAACACTGCACGGAGTTACTGAAATCACATGGAGTTAAAATAAGCCTTCAAATTGATCTTAACGCCGACTGAAGCCATCTTTATTAGTATTTACTCAGGAGTGACTTTATGGCAACATTTAAAGAGCTCTGTTTCACTAAGCCAAAAAGAATACACGCCAAATAAAACATGACACCATCATTTATTCATTTGACAAGTACTTCCTGAGAGCTTCCTGCGAGCTCGCACTGTCCATGGCGTGGCACACCAGGACTCCCTACAGCACCGGCAGCCTTTGTGGACAGTGCTGCATTGTTCGAATGTAAGCTCTTTATCAAAATGCATTTAACAGACCCAACCTCAGATTTTGACTTTCATCCCTCCATTTGTTCAGCTAATCTCCAGGAATGCTTCCTCCTGGGAAGCTCAATTAGCCTGACAGTGCAGAAGAAAGCTTGACTGCTAAAAAGTTCCCAAGCCTCGTGTCCCTGGAGCTCCATCACCCACTTAATCTGCATCCGCCGAAGCCCCACATTCCAGAAACTGTCACCACAACTTCCTTCATAGAAAGTGTCTCAATGACCGAACACATCATTAGAAAGAGATGCGGGTGTGTGTTTATTTTAAAAGTCAAAAGGGCTTAAGATGGGAAAACGCTTCTTTTTAAGTCTGGTCTCACGGTCTCCAGATGACCTCTGTGGGAAAACTGAGACCTCTGAAATTTTGAGGAATAGCTGGAACTTTTTTCGTCACATTCAATGGACAGCTATGTAACACAGTTAAAGCATCACTTTCCACATTTCACTGCTGTCCGTTGTTGTCACCAGTAAACTGGGAGAGGGGAAACCACCTGAGCAGTGCTGGGAGGCCCAGGTCTGAAGCAGAGAAGAAGTCTCGTAGCCTGTGTACAAGTACCCATGCTATACACTCTGTTAACAGCAACCAGAAACTGCCTCCAGCAGACATCTGCAGATGCCTTGAGCTCTGGGCAGATCTGGCAAATACCCAAAGACAAAAAGTGCTTTCATTTCCTGGTGTGAGTAGGCCAGAATTGGAAAAAAAAAAAAAAGGACATTAAGTCCAGAACCAGCATTAAATTATTTCAGACACTAGCCTGGCACCCAGTTTAAAGTTACATCACTGCAATTCTGGTCTGGCCTATGAGACAGATAACCTATTGTCCTATACACATATATTTTCTAAAGTTTTTATATTTTTTTCATCATTATCCTCAAACATGTAAGTATAGTCAGTTGCCCGAAATGGGCTAAGTGCTAACAGAATCTTCCAGATTCTAGTCGGAGCCGAAGCCTTCTCAGACTCATTTTTGAAAACGGAGAACCAGTCTCAGCCATGTTTACAAAGAGTCCACGGCTGTTACAAAAACATCACTGCCCACACTCGGAAAACAGAGTCTGCTGGTGTGCTGGGTGAGTTATCCCAGCTCAAGATTCTAATGAAGACCACACTCCGTTCCCTCACACATGTCCCACTGTGACAAGCCCACGGCTGCATGCCAAAGAGACAGCAATTCTGGCCGCAGAGCGTCAGCACCCGAGGGGAAGTAGTGTATTCCGGTGTGGGCCCCAACTAAACGGCGATGTTCCAGACACCACTTTCCCACACGCTCTCTCAATGAGAAAATTAGAAAGTAGTGAGTGAATATTTACTTTGTTCTAAAATTTCCTATTAGAATATCAGACAGAGGCATTCAACTCAAGCCTGAGGAATCAGGCTCAGTTTTTAACCTAAATTCAAACATCCGAAGAATAAACGCAATCTGGAAGGAAACTGTAAATCAGAGGCCTGAGGTCCCTTCTGTAATCCCATGCTTATTAGCAGGCTCATCTTCATCTATTTCTGCATCTGCCTCCAGGAGCCCAAGGCTGAGAACTGCTTTCCACGAGGGCGTCTAGGCATGGGTTGGGGTGGGGGGGCCCGTGGCACCGATCTCTCACCATCGTGTTCCAAAGATTTGAGAAAGATCCGCGGCGTCATCACATCCTGCCCGGCTGTCCTCCAAGGGTGACAGGAGAACCCTGGCACCTCCCCCTGAGGGTCATCACCTGGACCTGGCCTGGCTGGGCTCAGGGTTCACGGTGGGCCTGGTCCCCATCGAGTCACTGTGGAACAGGGGAGCGGGGCTCACATGTGACATGGACAATGTGCTTCTCCGAACTCAGGTCTCCCATCTAGCAGGAGGCAAAGGGGTCAGGTGCTCAAGATGAAACACACACCCCAAGTTCAAGTGAAGAAAGTGAACTGACATATCTTCCAGCTGGGCCTCGAGTGTGAGACTACAACCTCCACGTTCAGAAGGAAGGACCATCTGGCAGTGAGACAATGCAGTCCCTCATGACCGCCACACTTGGGGCGCGACTACCTACCACGTGAAGAGGACACCCTGACAGCCAGGAGAAGCAGGAGCCTCGGCCTCATCTGAACAGGAGGGGACACAGCGGGGAAGGGATGCGGGAAGGGGACGAGGCTGGGCATCAACCTCGGCTCATCTCACCCCAACCCTGTGACGTCTCCTGCCCTGTTTCCATCTGTAAAGTGGGCATAAAAGCCCTGCCTCGAAGTGCAGCCGTGTAAGATTTGTGAAATAGATGTTTAACACCTTAAAGTACTTGTGTAACCACAGGTTATTAATAAAAGGTGGTTATTAGTAAGAAAGTTTCCAAAAAGGCGGCCCAGTCATGAGAAGAAATAATCTAACAGGGATAGCTGAGCATCTCTGAATTTCTCTCCAGAGGTCCCTAGATGCCAGGTCTCTGCCACCGGGACATCACACTGCAGAGTTCAGCTAAGCCATGTGTGCAGGCCAGCTCCTCTCACCCCAAGTCTTATGACTTTATTGAAAGCTTGTCACAGGCATCCAGCAGAGCCGGCTGTGGACTCGTCAATTCACTGATGACTGAAGAAAAGGAGAAATGAAGCCCATCTAAATCCAATTAATTCTTCCTTGGACATCTAACAAACCCGATGAAGATATTCCTTTACTTCTAGAGATTATGATTTGGCAGAAAAGATTAGATACAGACACAAGTAAATTATGGGGCTTCCCAGGTGGCACCAGTGGTAAAGAGCCTGCCTGCTGATGCAGGAGACATAAGAGACACAGGTTCAGTCCCTGAGGCAGGAAGATCCCCTGGAGGAGGGCAGGGCAACCCACTCCAGTATTCTTGCCTGAAGAATCCCATGGACGGAGGAGCCTTGTGGGTGACTGTCCATAGGGTCACAAAGAGTTGGACATGACTAAAGTGACTGAGCATGCACACATAAGTAACTACAACATAAAACACGAGATGGTAGTCACCCGAAGGAGGTCAAAGTGTTCTAGGAGGAAGGACATGAGCTCTGAGCCCTGAGGCTCCAGCACAACCTCAATCCATGTTTCAGGAACTCAGCATCCAAGGGCCAAGCAGCCACTCTGCTCCAATGGCCGAGAAGACAATGAGAGGAAGGTTTTCCAGCCGTGTGAGCAGAGGCCCTGAGGTTGGGGGTGTGCAGAGTACCTTCCGAGACAAGGGGCTGAGGGGGCCAATGACCAGCCAGAAGGTGACAAACAGCCTGAGTGCCAGGCGCGGGAGTCCGGACCTTATCTGACAGGCAGTCAGGAGTCTTCTTAACATTCTGAAAAGAGAGGTGACATGCCCAACGTGGCGCTCCAGGAAAACGTGGAACTGACATGAAGGACAACACACTGAAAGATTCTCGAGAGCTGGGGCCACGTCGATCCTCCTCGAATCTCTGTGGCTGCACCCACCCGGCACCTAAGAGCCCGCTGCTGAGTCCTCCGTATCGAGGAGGACGAGGACCCGCTAGCGGCCCAGACACCACCGTGTCCACGTGCCCACACGCCCGCCGCCCACACTCCCCAGGCGGGCCTATGTGGAAAGCAACGTGCCCGGCCTCAGGAGCAAAACAAGCACATGAAACACAGCATAAGCACTACCACCCTTCCCCATGAGAAGCAACCTACAATCTGTCTAAGCAGCTGCTCAGACTTGTCCCCGAACGGATGTGCCAGAAGAGGAGCCCCCCAGCAGGAAGGACTGTCAGGCTGGCCCTGTGAGCACAGCGTGTGGGGTCGGGGGAGACCCTGGCCTCCGGGAGGAAGTACCATGATCACTGGCACATGGGCCTCGGAACAGCAAGTCCCGAAGGACGCACTTCACAAATGGAATCGACTTGAAAGAGACTGACATCCGGTACTCTGTGACACAACAGCTTTGTGGTGACACAGAATAATCATCCAGAAATATCCAGAGTTATCCTGTTAATGTGGCTCGGACACATCAAAGTCTCACCTGGGTGGGGTGTCCCAGAGCCACAACCGCAGGTACAGCTGGGAAATTTGAGTGAGACCCAGGGACTGCATGGCCATTGACACTGCGACTCGGACCACGTACCACAGCTTTGCAAAATGCTATCGATGGGGAAACTGGGTAAAGAATACACTGGACCTTTGTATATCATTTCTTGTACCTCCACAGGACCTTACCTGACCTCAGGCAAGTTACTTCAGTCCGGTGTGTCCCACCCCAAGCTCCCCTAAGGGCATTCACGCTTGCCCCCCCACCGCCTGCTTCCTCCTACAGGACACACTATGCACAGCCCGCTGTGTCTGCAGCCTCCCAACCTGCACGTCAAAAGTCCCTGTGGACTCGCCAAGGCAAATAAGCTCCGACATGAAGAAGATGCAGGAAAATGAACCCCCTCCCATGAGCTCCTGTGTGGAAACATCTGACGAAACAAGAGAAGAGGGGACATCTCATGAGGCCTAAGGCTGCTGGAGGGTCCATGGATGTGGCAATGGGCACCCCAGCTCGTGTTTCTCAAATAACTTAAAGCTTTAGGAAAACAACCTGGCCACAGGCCAGTGTGTAATGTAGAGGACATTCCTGTGGGTGGGAAACCACAGCTTAGAGCACAATTTGGAGAAATGTAAAATCGACGAATGGTTTGAGATGCTTCTCCTTCTATTTAAGTGCAGCCCTACCTGAGAACACAACCTACACTGAGGTTTACTTAAACGATCGTCTGAGGAACAGACACAGGATTATTGAACACAGAGGCTTCCGGGGGAAAGCTCGGAGCTTCCATCATCAGCCTGGATCCGCCTCCCCCAACCTGTAGCCCCTGGGGCCTCAGGAGGGCAGGAAGATACTCCCCCCTTTGGGGAGGAAAGGGAAAGCCACCCACGTTCAGCAGGAGAAAGATCATCCAGGAACTAGTTCAAGGCCATCCCAAATGAAAGAGGGGTGATGACCGTGGTCCTCACATCCTAAGCCTGCAGGGCACATGACATCCTGACGGAGCCATCTTCCCTACTGCCAACTTCTCACTAGTTAAACTAAGAGCATGGTTTCTTCACACACAAACAGGCACAGGGCAGTGAAGATCTAGAAGAAACCCCACCAGGGCATCACCCCTTCATGATACGCTGGCATTGTGCCCCAGAAAAATCCTTCAAGGCAAAAGCTGCTTTTCCCATAGCGGTTCTTCAAGTCCCACTAAAACTCCTCCCAAACAGAAAGCACTCACTACAACAAGCACTCGACACTCATTTCTAAGAGAATTCTTGGTAGATACGTCTTTTTAAATATTCAAGAATCGCTCCTTCCCTCCTGATTTCAGATGGTGTTAACAGTGGTTCTCAAAGGGTGGTCTGGAAACCCTAGAAGGTTCCCAAGACCTTTTTAAGAAGCCTGGGGATCAAAACCATTTTCATAATAATGCCAAGAAGCTCCCGCTTCCACTGCAGAGGTTTGATCCTTGGTTGGGGAACTAAGATCCTGTGTGCCACATGAAACAGCCATAAATAAATGAATACATAAAAAATTAATAAAATAAAAAAACTGTTGTTCTTTAGTTGCTAAGTCATGTTCAACTCCTTTGGGACCCCCTGGACTGTAGTCCACCAAGCTCCTCTGTCCATGGCATTTCCCAGGTGAGAATACTGGAGTGGGTTATCATTTCCTTCCCCAGGGGATCTTCATGGCTAAGAGATCAAACTTGTATCTCCTGCATTGCAGGAGGATTCTTTACTGCTGAGCCACCACGGAACGTCCCCCCACCCCAAATACAATTATCTCAATAAAATTTTCAAATAAAAAATGTACACCCATTTTCAAAGCAGCACCATTCACAATAACCAAAAGGTGGAAACAACCCAAGTGTCCACTGGAGGATGAATGAATAACCAAATAAATAGTATAAACATACAATGGAATCTTGTATGTTTATACAAGATTGGAAACATACAATCAATCTTAAAAAGAAAGGAAATTCTGACACACAATACAAAACGGATGAACACTGAGGATGATATGCTGTGTGAAATAAGCCAGTCACAAAAAGCAAAGACAGGATGATTCCTTTTACACGAGGTCCTTGGAATTGTCAAAATCAGAGACAGAAAATACAACGAGGGTGATGAGGGGCTGGAGGGAGAAGGAAATGGTAAGTTGTTTAATGAGTACTTTCAGTTTTGCAAGAAAAAAGGGTTCTGGAGATAGATACTGGTGATGGTCACACAACACTACAAATGTACTTGGTACTAAAAAAAAAAGGAAAAAGTAAGGGACTGCTAAAGGAAAATTTAGGATAGCAATGTGATGATATCAGAATATAAGCAAGGCTCTTAAAAGGACCTGCTTAGGGACTTCCCTGGTGGTCCAGTGGTTAAAACTCTGCATTCTCAATGCAGGGATGCAGGGGTGCAGGTTCGATCCCTGATTGCAGAACTAAGATCCTACAGGCTATGTGGTGCTGCCAAAGAAAATAAAGGGAGATGGTTATACTCAAGTCATAATGTATCCATTGTATTGTCATTCTTCATACCTTACATATATGTTAAATTTTGTATGGAAGAAACACAAGCTGGAATCAAGATTGTCAGGAGAAATATCAATAACCTCAGATATGCAGATGACACCACCCTTATGGCAGAAAGTGAAGAGGAACTAAAAAGCCTCTTGATGAAAGTGAAAGAGGAGTGTGAAAAAGTTGGCTTAAAGCTCAACATTCAGAAAACGAAGATCATGGCATCTGATCCCATCACTTCATGGGAAATAGATGGGGAAACAGTGGAAACAGTGTCAGACTTTATTTTTCTGGGCTCCAAAATCACTGCAGATGGTGACTGCAGCCATGAAATTAAAAGACGCTTGCTCCTTGGAAGGACGTTACGACCAACCTAGATAGCATATTTAAAAGCAGAGACATTACTTTGCCCACAAAGGTTCGTCTAGTCAAGGCTATGGTTTTTCCTGTGGTCATGTATGGATGTGAGAGCTGGACTGTGAAGAAGGCTGAGCGTCGAAGAATTGATGCTTTTGAACTGTGGTGTTGGAGAAGACTCTTAAGAGTCCCTTGGACTGCAAGGAGATCCAACCAGTCCATTCTGAAGGAGATCAGCCCTGGGATTTCTTTGGAAGGAATGATGCTAAAGCTGAAACTCCAGTACTTTGGCCACCTCATGAGAAGAGTTGACTCATTGGAAAAGACTCTGATGCTGGGAGGGATTGGGGGCAGGAGGAGAAGGGGACGATAGAGGATGAGATGGCTGGATGGCATCACTGACTCGATGGACGTGAGTCTGGGTGAACTCCGGGAGTTGGTGATGGACAGGGAGGCCTGGCATGCTGCGATTCATGGGGTCGCAAAGAGTCGGACACGACTGAGTGACTGAACTGAACTGAACTGAATTTTCAATAAATTTTTCTAGAAACAAAAAATTGTCCTTAATGAAGCAGTACCAATTATTGATGTTATTAAATCTCGACCTCTGACCTTCTGTTCTGTTTCTTGTGATGAATGAAGCACTTGGGCCGCACACCACAGTAAGACAATTGTCTGCAGGTCAAGCAAGAGGGTGACCCAGGGACCACTCAATCAGACGCTTTTTTTCATGGTCTACCGTTTTTACCAGAAAGAATAACAAACTATGGTTTTTAGACTAGCATTTGGCAGACATTTCTTGAAACTAAACAAAGCGAGTCTGTTACTTTGAAGAAAACAATTGACAAGAGTTTCTTACTGATAATAAAAATCAAGCTTCCAACTGAGAATGAGAATGTTGGAAAACTTTCCACTGCCTGGAGCTTGAGAGACAGTTTCAAACCTAAAGATCTAAGGAGAGGATGAGAAGTGATATTAACAAATGTTACTTAGTGACACTGTATAAAGAGATATGTCAACATTTGGAAGGTCTGCCTAACTCAGTGAATCAACACTTCCTAAGGAGGAACATGCCTGTTAAAATCAGGAGCAAGCCCCTTTGAACCTCAGGGCCCGCGGAGAATTTCAGCGTCACCGCGAGTGAAAAGCTCCCGGTAAGACTGAGGACTCCACAGCGAACTCACGTTTAAGAAACATTAAGTTACCCAGTTTTGGAGTGATAACAGAAAATACCGCAACTACGTGGAAAGCTCCCTCTTCCAACCGCATCTCTGCGTAGGAGAGGGTTTTCTTCGGATTTCAAGCAAAACGGGCCGCAGCAGACTGAAGGCAGAACAGGCAAGGAAATGCACACATTTAGGAGTTTTGCAAAATGTACAACCACGGCTCTCGTCGCACTGAATTATTTGTTAGGAAAACGCTATTTTCATGAAGCATGCGTTATACACGTTGAGATCACAGACTCATTTTACATTTAATGAATGAGTAAATATCCTTTAAGGTCTGTTACGTTTCTAACGCGGTAAATCTCTAGCCTTGAGCCGTCCCCGCCCTCACGGACGCCTCCTGCGACCCGAGCAGGGCTAGGAGCGCCGGGCCGGGTCGCGGTCCACTCGGCCCCGGGCTCTGCAGGCCTGTCCGCCCGCGCCGCAGGGAGGGGCCTCCCCGGCGGCAGCACCGCCGACGTGGCTGCGGCTCCGGTTCTAGCCTCGAGCTCACCACCCGCGCGATCTTACCTGTTGGTCATTCCTGACGCCACGCCCAGCATCTCCGCGGCCCCGTGAAACAGCACCGCGTCCCTGCGCCGCTCCCGTCGCTGCCGCCGAGCCGCCGCCGCTCCTCCTCGCTATGCGCCGGGGCAGGAAGGGGCGGGCCGGGGCCGCGAAGGCCACGCCCACCAAGAAGCGGTCCCGCCCCGCCTGGCCCCGCCCCCGGAGCCGCCCTCCCGGATGTCGGCCCCTGCCTCCACCTAGGCCCCGGCCGATCCGCCCCGCTCCCGGAACTGGCGGACCTCCAGCCCGGTCCCCCAGAATCGCCCGTTCGAGTCTCGACCCCGCCTCCAGATAGGCCCCGCCCCACGCACCGAGGCCCCGCCCTGCCGGTGGAGGACACTGGGCAGGGGACTAGGGGTCCCATGCAGCAAGCCGGTTCTGGATTCGGGGTCGGTTCACCCTCCCTCGTGCTCCGCCGTCCCCACACTCCAATCTGTGGGCCGCGGAGGTGGCCGGTGTCGGTGCTGAGAAGTCATCGCAACTCTGACCAGGTCCTGGCGATGGGGTCACTCCTGGAGTCTCAGCAGCGCTGCAGACCCCATTCTAGGATGGTCCTCAGGAAAGGCTCCAGGGAACCTGTTAGCCCAGCGGGTAAAGCTGCTCCTTAAGGAGGAATGGGGTGAGGCAGAGCGGGCGTGCGGCAGTGGTACAGAAATGGCCACAGCAGTTTTACCAGGAGGGCCAATGCAGTTTTGCTTTTAAGAGCAATTGAGAAAGTTTGTTTAACCGGGACATTAAATAATCACAGTTTCTACTTACAACACATCTGTTAAAAAAAAAAAAAAAGACTAGTCAATAAGCACATGAAAATATGCTCAACATCACTAGTCATTCAGTTCAGTTCAGTTCTCAGTCGTGTCCGACTCTGCGACCCCATGAATTGCAGCACGCCAGGCCTCCCTGTCCCATCACCAGCTCCCGGAATTCACGTCCATCGAGTCGGTGATGCCATCCAGCCATCTCATCCTCTGTCGTCCCCTTCTCCTCCTGCCCTCAATCCCTCCCAGCATCAGAGTCTTTTCCAATGAGTCAACTCTTTGCATGAGGTGGCCAAAGTACTGGAGTTTCAGCTTTAGCATCATTCCTTCCAAAGAACACCAGGACAGATCTCCTTTAGAATGGACTGGTTGGATCTCCTTGCAGTCCAAGGGACTCTCAAGAGTCTTCTCCAACACCACAGTTCAAAAGCATCAATTTTTGGCGCTCAGCCTTCTTCACAGTCCAACTCTCACATCCATACATGACCACAGGAAAAACCATAGCCTTGACGAGACGGACCTTTGTTGGCAAAGTAATGTCTCTGCTTTTGAATATGCTACCTAGGTTGGTCATAACTTTCCTTCCAAGGAGTAAGCGTCTTTTAATTTCATGGCTGCAGACACCATCTGCAGTGATTTTGGAGCCCAGAAAAATAAAGTCTGACACTGTTTCCCCATCTATTTCCCATGAAGTGATGGGACCAGATGACATGATCTTCGTTTTCTGAATGTTGAGCTTTAAGCCAACTTTTTCACTCTCCACTTTCATCAAGAGGCTTTTTAGTTCCTCTTCCCTTTCTGCCATAAGGGTGGTATCATTTGCATATCTGAGGTTATTGATATTTCTCCAGGCAATCTTGATTCCAGCTTGTGCTTCTTCCAGTCCAGCGTTTCTCATGATGTATTCTGCATATAAGTTAAATAAGCAGAGTGACAATATACAGCCTTGACGGACTCCTTTTCCTATTTGGAACCAGTCTGTTGTTCCATGTCCAGTTCTAACTGTTGCTTCCTGACCTGCATATAGGTTTCACAAGAGGCCGGTCAGGTGGTCTGGTATTCCCATCTCTTTCAGAATTTTCCACAGTTTATTGTGATCCACACAGTCCAAGGCTTTGGCATAGTCAATAAAGCAGAAATGTTTTTTTCTGGAAGTCTCTTGCTTTTTCCATGATCCAGCGGATGTTGGCAATTTGATCTCTGGTTCCTCTGCCTTTTCTAAAACAAGCTTGAACTAGTCATTAGGGAAATACAAATCAGAACCACCTTATTGTCCAGGAGGAAAGTGAAGTGAAAGCATTAGTTGCTCAGTGGTGTCCAACTCTGCAAACCCATGGACTGTAATCCACCAGGCTCCTCTGTCCATGGGTTTCTCCAGGTAAGAATACAGGAGTGGGTTGCCATTCCCTTCTCCAGGGAATCTTCCCCACCCAGGGATCAAACTGAGGTCGCCTGCATTACAGGTGGATTCTTTACTGTCTGAGCCACCAGGGAAACCTGTCCAGGGCGATGCTGCTGTCAACATGTGTTGACCAAGATGTTGTTTTGGTGGAGAAATTGAGGCCGTCGTGCTCTTTTGGTGGGAGTGTAAGTTGCTGCCGCCACTGTGGTAAAGGGTATGAAAGCTCAAGAAAACTAAAAATGGAACTACTATATGATCCAGCAGTCCCATTCCTGAGTATATATCCAAAAAAACTGAAAGCAGACATCTGAAGAGTTGGAGATATCTGTACACCCATGTTCATTCCCAACATTGTTCACAATAGCCAAATGTGGAGACAGGTCCATGGATGGAGAAATGTATACACAAAATGGAGTCCGTCCACAGAATGGAATATCATGCAGCCTTAAAAAGCCAGGAAATTCTGATGTATGCTACAACACAGATGAACCTTGAGGACACTATGCTGAGTGAAGTCAGTCAGATGAAAAAGGACAAATACTGAGTCCCCAGAGGTGTCAAACTCAGAGACAGAAAGTAGATGGTGGGCGTCAGGGGCTGGGGGAGGGGACATCAGGAGTTCTGATCGACAGATACACTTATAGTTTTGCAAGATGAAAAAGCCCTGGAGGTTGTACAACAATGTGAATATACTTGATGCTACCTAACTTCACACTTGAAAATGTTTAAGGTCAATTTTATGTATATTTCACCACAGTTAAATAAGACAGATACTTCGTAGTAATAAAGAATGACTTCTACAACTTTAGCAACTGAACAACCACCTCCAAGATATATTTTAAGTTAGGAAATAAAATGGGGGAAGTTTGCTTAAATGGTATGCTGCCATTTGAGGGAAGAGAAAAGCTTATCAGGGCTTATGCTGGTCTCCTAGAATAATTTGTAGAATATTTCCTTTCTTATTGCCTGAGTGAACCTATCAAATTGGGACAGTTATTACTTGAACATTTGATGGAACATGACTGCAAACCCATTTGGACTTTGTGTTTTCTTCTTGAGAACTCAGATTTTAAGCACCATTTCAATTTCTATTCCAGTTACAGGATTTTTCAAGCTTTTAAATTCTACACAATCATCATAAGTTAACATATATTGAGTAAATTTCAAGTTTAAGTTTTAAAGAAATTAGTTTTATCTCCAAAGTTTCAAAATCATTTCACGTAATTGTTTATATTAGTCTATCTTTTAAAATTTTACTGTATCTGTTACATGTGTGCCAACCTCAGTTGTGTCTGACTTTTTGCAACACCATGGATAGTAGCCTGCTAGGCTCCTCTGTCTGTGGGATTTCCCAGGCAAGCATACTGGAGTGGGTTGCCATTTCCTCCTCCAGGGTGTCTTCTGCATTGGCAGGCAGGTTCTCTACTAACTGCACCACCTGGGAAGCCCCTATCTATGTCTCCTGTTTATTAATGAGATTATTTATATACATGTCATCTTTCTCCTCTTGGTCAATCCTGCCAGAACTTTTCTATTTTTTTAGCTGCCTCTAAGAAACAAGTTATTTTCATATGTCTTTAAAATCTGGTGTATATTTTATACTTAAAATATATCCCAGTTTGGAATAACTACAGTTCAGTCTTTCAATATCCACATGTGAATAGTGACTACTGTATTAGAGCAGTTCTAGAATAGAGGAGCTCCTTTTAAAATATTTCAAAGTTGTCGTCTGTAAGGCAGTTTGAAAGCTGATCTGAATGATTCCTTTTCCAGGAAAGGAAGCAGAAATAGTACAGTCATGAAATTAAGTTAGTTGCATATTTTATGGGTCCCAGGAGAAACGTGCAAGGCCAGAGAGTGATCTCAGTCAGAAACTCAGAATGAATCACAGGAATTAAACATTGGACACCATCCAGTGCTGAACATGAGTTTTCAGCTTACAATAGGATCACTTTATATCACAAGATGTAGAGCTTTACTAATTATGCTTGACGTAGAAAGTATATTGATACATTGTTCCACGGACTGCTACAGATTCAAACTTTGTGAAAAACTGTATTTCACTATTTGGAAAGAGTGTCTTCTTATAATCTTAAACTGCACTGAAATAAACTGTTAGATTGCTCAGAATGGGTCTTAATTCTAACCTCTACTTTGGTCATAAGAGAAATAATAAAAAGCATGCTTCTGTGTACAAATAAGATATCGAAGGCAATCAACAGTGATTAACAAACAATGCTCTTAGCAGATGGCGACTCTTTCTAGAACCTGACATGGTACAGGTCAGTTTACTATTTTTCATATTTATAAATTTTAATTAAAAAAAAAAAAATCCCTTTCTCTGAAAGCCTGTGGTGTCTTCTGTTTTCTTGTCTGCTCCACCAGACTTTTGTCCTCATCCTCCCCTCCTTGGTGCGGTGAGTCACAATTACACCTAAGCTCAAACAAAGCAACCGGAAAATACATTCCAAGACAATGGAGATTTTCTGAAGCCTGGTAGGTCAGGCTTCATGCACAGACCCATTCCCTCAGGGAAGTTATTGAGAATAAAGACTGAAGTCGAAACAGAAGGGCTGTCCAGGGAGTGTAGTGTCACCTTCTGGTAACCAGTTGGGGTGAAAAAAAAAAAAGGAACAGGAAGCCATGGCCAGTTCTCAAGAGCCCCTCAAGGAAAGCACACCCTGTATCTAGCCAGTAGCAAACAGGTGAAGAAACAGCATAGCACTTAAAGTCGATACAAAAACCAAATATGTTTTCTTCTAAGTTACCAAGAAAGATACAAGAAACATGGCTAGCTGAAATTGCAATATTCTGGATAAAAGTGAAAGTATTAGTCACTGAGTTGTGTCTGCCTCTTTGTGATTCCATGAGCTGTAGCCCACCAGGCTCCTCTGCCCATGGGATTTCCCAGCAAAAATACTGGAGTGGGTTGCCATTTTCTACTGCAGGGGATGTTCCTGACCCAGGGACTGAACCCACATCTCTTGTGTCTCTTGCACTGCCAGGCAGATTCTTTTACCACTGCACTACCTGGGAGGCTTTAATTAGACATGTGAAGTAGGAATTAAAACCATCCAACATTTATCATATGTGTCCTACATACCAAACACTGCTGAGTCAGCCTCTTATTGTATCATTTCATTTAATCTTACCTGGTTATTATTTGGAGATTAGGAACAAGTTAGTTGCATTGTAACAGGAAATTACACAAACAGGCAAATCTACAGACAGATAGCAGATCAGATCAGATCAGTCGCTCCGTCGTGTCCGACTCTTTGCAACCCCATGAATTGCAGCACGCCAGGCCTCACTGTCCATCACCAACTCCCGGAGTTCACTCAGACTCACATGCATCGAGTCAGTGATGCCATCCAGCCATCTCATCCTCTGTCGTCCCCTTCTCCTCCTGCTCCCAATCCCTCCCAGCATCAGAGTCTTTTCCAATGAGTCAGCTCTTTGCATGAGGTGGCCAAGGTACTGGAGTTTCAGCTTTAGCATCATTCCTTCCAAAGAAATCCCAGGGCTGATCTCCTTCAGAATGGACTGGTTGGATCTCCTTGCAGTCCAAGGGACTCTCAAGAGTCTTCTCCAGCACCACAGTTCAAAAGCACCAATTCTTCAGCGCTCAGCCTTCTTCATAGTCCAACTCTCACATCCATACATGACCACTGGAAAAACCATAGCCTTGACTAGACGAACTTTTGTTGGCAAAGTAATGTCTCTGCCTTTGAATATACTATCTAGGTGGGCCATAACTTTCCTTCCAAGGAGTAAGCGTCTTTTAATTTCATGGCTGCAGTCACCATCTGCAGTGATTTTGGAGCCCAGAAAAATAAAGTCTGACACTGTTTCCCCATCTGTTTCCCATGAAGTGATGGGACCGGATGCCATGATCTTCGTTTTCTGAATGTTGAGCTTTAAGCCAACTTTTTCACTCTCCACTTTCATCAAGAGGCTTTTTAGTTCCTCTTTACTTTCTGCCATAAGGGTGGTGTCATCTGCATAGCAGATCAGTGGCTGTCAAAGGTGGGAGGGTTAGTGGGGGAGAGGCTGCCCATAGGTAGGGAGTTTATTTCTGGAATGATTAAACTTCTAACATGGAGATGGTTTCACAACACCATGACTACACTAAAGCCATTCAGTTGTCAACTTTAAACAATAAATTGTGTGGCACATAAACTGTAGTCAAAGCTCTGGTCAAAGCTCTGGTTTTTCCAGTAGTCATGTACGGGTGTGAGTTGGACCATAAAAAAGGCAGAGCGCTGAAGAATTGATGCTTTTGAGCTGTGGTGCTGGAGAAGACTCCTGAAAGTCCCTTGGACTACAAGATCAATCCTAAAGGAAATCAACCTTGAATATTCATTAGAAAAACTGATGCTGAAGCTCCAATACTTTGGCCATCTGATGGGAAGAGCTGATTTGTTAGAAAAGACCCTGATGCTGGGAAAGACTGAAGGCAGGAGGGGAAGGGGACAATAGGATGAGATGGTTTGATGGGATCACTGACTCGATGGATGTGAGTTTGAGCAAGCTCCGGGAGAATAGTGAAGGGCAGGGGAGCATGGTATGCAGCAGTCTGTGGGGTTGCAGAGTCAGACACTGATTGGTTCGTCTAGGTTGGAACCCTGCATCTGGGTCCAGATGACTATGGCCAGGTCTCCTTGCCTTTTTATAGGGGGGTGGCCTCTGTCCCCAGATAGGAGGGTGAGGGCAGACTCACGTGGTAGGGGCACCACGTGGGTGGGAGTGGGCCCGTCCTCCACGGAAGACCAGGCAGTCACCTGCACTGTTGAACTGAAATCACATTTCCACACCGTATTCAGTGTCCAACTCACAAGAGCCTATTATTTAAAACAGTAACAACTCAATGTCAGGACTTGGTTCTTTTTCCCATGTAATCACATTTTGCAGGCAGGTGAACCAATACATAAACACCCAAATGCTCTTCATCACCCATTGGTATAATCAGCTGGAAGGCACTGCCAGTTCTATCAGGCTGTTCTCCTGAACAGTCAGCTGTTCCCTTCTGAAGCTACAGCTGAGTGAGTGAGTGGCATGGGGTGCGTGTGCACTCAGTCACGTTTCACTCTTTTGTCACCCCACCAACTCCAGGGATTCCCTGGTAGCTCAGATGGTAAAGAATCCATCTGCAACGCATGAGACCCCGGTTCAATTCCCGGGTGGGGAAGATCCGCTGGAGACGGGATAGGCTACCCACTTCAGTATTCTTGGGCTTCCCTGATGGCTCAGCTGGCAAAGAATCTGCGCATAATGCAAGAGATCTTGGTTCAATACCTGGGTTGGGAAGATCCCCTGGAGGAGGGAATGGGTATCAACTCCAGTATTCTAGGCTTGAGAATTCCATGGTCTATACAGTCCATGGTGTCACAAAGAGTCAGACATAACTGAGTGACTTTCACTTGACTGTAGCCCGCCAGGCTCCTCTGTCCATAGGATTTTCCAGGCAAAAATACTGGAGTGTGTTGCCATTTCCTTCTCCAGAGGATCTTCCCGACCCAGGGATTGAACCTGCATCTCTTGCACTGGTAGGCAGGTTCTTTACCACTGAGCCACTGGGGAAGCCCTGCCACAACTGATTTTGACATGAAACCTTCCAGACATGAAACAGAAGTCTTGCACCAAGTGCTACTGCCAAGTTCCTATTAACCACATGTGAGTATTTTCATGTGCTCTGTTCACTGAACACCAAAACCATGTCTCCATGGGACCTCTCGCTCTCGTCATTAGCTACCGTGGGGTACAGGACCCCTGCTCTGCTGCTGAGTGGTTCACTTCTGTTTAAAGGAACGTACGCCTCCATGTACACTGTCTGGAATGTAAGCAGAGTTCGTAGTATGGGAGACCCTCACACCACAGAGGGCAGAACTTGAGAAGCACCCATGGAAGGGCCAAGTGGCCTCCAGCTTCAGCCAGAAGGCGGGTGTCGGACGCACAGGTGCACAGGACCCTGAGGCAACCTGAAGCCCCTGAGCTGAGCACTGGGGGGTCCAAGGTCCTGACTGGTCAAGATGGCAGAGAAGGATCCCAAAATGCATTTCATAAACCAACTCAAGACCCTTAGGAGGCCGAGGCTAACGTAACAGAAGAGTAGGTGTTAACAATGTGACATACAGTCTAACACATTTAATAGAAATATTAAAATAATCATTACACTTCCTCTCGTTGCGGAAACCAGGGAGGGGGATCCCTTCTGTAACTGAAGTAGTAATTTCTGATCATACAAGACATTTTTGTTATTATGTCCATAGGTAGAGCCCATATTTCAAAACAGGTTGATAGCCTGGACTTAGAGAGAAAGTGAGATTTATTTAAATATTATAATAGTTACCTGGTATGCTTCTGGCATACTCATATTCACAGTTTATCAAGTAAAAAAACTAAATTCTTAGAAGTCAGCTCTGAAATAAAAGCATTTTCATTAATACATTCACTAGTTAGGTCTGTTCTTCTGAAACAAGAGGAAAGTCAGATATTGAGATTATTTGTTAAAGAACAAACTCAACATGTCAGCAGCAAATTTCAGTTAAAGTAAACTGGAAACCAATGCTCCCGTAACCGCAATACAGAGTCAGTTCACCAGCTGAGACCGAAGATCACAGGGTGGACTAGAAGCCGAAACAATTTCATAGAGCATACTGAGGTGATTTTTAACAAATAGATATTAAAAATAGAGTGTTCACATTGATGATTTAAGAACATGTTTTTGACACAGTCCACAGAATATTCAGAGGCATCAAGCCAAGTATCACCACCACCACCAGGAGTTATAGCCCGGGGCCCCTTGTAGCACGTGAGTGACTGGTGTGCTGGGACTTGTGAGCACCAGCTTGCCTCTGGACAGGACACTGAGTGACACAGCCAGGGCACTGGAAAGTTTCTCTGGACAAACTGAGCAAATTCCCCAGACACCGGTATAGAGGCTGCTGAAGCACAAAAGGAATATGGGCAGACTCCCCAGGAGCGCCCCATCTTGGAGCATAGTGACCAGGGCTTGTGACCACAGAACCAGTCTGAGATAACGTACTTTGGAGAAAACAGAACAGCTCATTGTTTGGTCCAAAACTGTGTGTGTGTCCACACACTGCATGTGTCGGATGAACTGAAGAGGCTCAGCCTGTGGTGAACGTGCAGCAGGTGGAGTGGGGCCCTCTCCGTCGCCCCTAGACCCAGGAGTTTTAAAGGGAATAAGGAAACAGTCACACGTTAACTTAGACTTGGGGGTGGACTGCAGCACATTTACTTGATGTTCCTTCATAAACACGTCAGCTTTACCAGGAAAGCATCTTCCTTCACATTCTAACTCACAAGTTTTCTGTAACAATTTGTCAATGATAACAATTGACCTGCCAGTCTGATCTGGTGATAAATGGTCTTACAACATTCTTTTAAAAGTCTAAATTCTAGCTGGTATGGTACCAAAATTTAGTTTAACTTCAGAATTCACAGGACAGCCCTGACCCAGGCCGCCTGAGAGTCCAGAGGAGGGCAGGGCGATGCTCCTGGGTCTGGAGGCAATGGAGAGGCACCGAGTCTCAGGGCCACGGCCGTGTCCACACTCCAACTGCTGGACGTTCACCATGGGCCGAGCCTCTTCAATTCATCTGACACATGCACGGATACACACACGGAGATGTGAATTACATACACATGGTTTCGGACCAAACAATGACAGTGACATATACAAGCGTTTTTTGCCAAACAGACTATTTGGTTCATAAACAGCGCTCTCCCATCAGTCTACCGGAGTCCAGACCAGCTGTGCAGGTAGGATGCCCAGCCCGAGGAGCGGGACCCGCTCTCCTCCTCACCTGTGGGGCGAAACAGAAGGTTACTCTCTACGCTGCACACCTGCCTGTCCTTAGGCCTACAGCGCCCAGTGTCTTCCTCTCTGAGGGTCAGAGCAAGGACGTCTGACACGTGACACACAGCACGGCACAGAAGGAAACCAAACTCACAGGGAGAACCCAAACTAGGGTCACAAGTCCAGTTGCAAGGAACTGGAGATCACACTGGACACTGCGTGCTCCCTTCTACGTGGAAGGGATGCACACATGGTGCCGTCCCCAGGAAGCAGAGCCAGCGTTTCCTACCAAGCACAGGACATACTGGCCCACAGCACAACCCTGTCTGGTGCCCTGCCCACCTTGGGCGGCGGCTGCCAGCCGGGTCTTCTCCTCAGGGCTGAGCTGCAGCATGGTGTCCACCACAGGCAACAGACGCGCCCGCTCGCTGCCTGGCTTCAGCAGGATGAACTGCAGCAGCACGTTCTTCAGGTACTCCAGGTTGGCTGCCGACTTCTCCCGCTCCTGGTTCCGCTCCAGCCGCCTGACTTCACTCTTCAGAAGCTGGTGTCAGAGAAGCAAGGGGAAAGGGGTTAACATGAAAGATGAACACCATGTCTCCTTCTTTTCCCCCGAAATGCCCTTAAAATGACAACAAAGGTGCGGCGAGGACGCACAAGCTAGTGCGGAGGGCTTCCCGGAGGCAGTGTCCCCCACCTTAATCTGTTCCATGAGGATGGCGTTGGTGGCTTCCGTTTCCCGAAGCAGGCCATTTAAGTGGTCAGCACTCTTGGTGGTGGAATTGAGCTTCTGAACCAACTCTTCTTTGGTGAATTCATTGTGCCATGCAGGTGGCTCTGCAAGTAATCGTCCAACGTTAATTCCCAAAATGAGGGGTCACAAGTGAAAATTTTAATATATCAGCAAGAAAATACCCTGGAATGGCCACTTGGCTCTGCAGGTCCATCCCCATGCCCTAGTTACAAGGCTGCACGTGACACAGGAAGACAGACTCTGCTGTGGAGCAGGCTGCTGGCCTGGAAGCTGTGAGGCCACCAAGTCAGCACCAGCTCACCCTCCTTCATCTGTTCATGTCCTGGGAGCTGGTGTTACTTTGCTCATAAGGGAGGAAATACCAGCAGTTACTGGGAGACCATAATTTCAGTGGTCTTCCATGAGGATTTCATAAAAGGTGAGGGGGGCATTATTACTCAAATAATACATGAGGGAACAGGCTCAAAGTCAACAAGCAAAAAACAGAAAGCCAAATCTGACTGTAGCCGAATTTTCCATTTGTAAAACAAGGGAATACTGAAAATATTTTTCCGACAGTAGCTCAAAAGAGCATGTATAAATCAGAGTGACATTAATTAGACACGATGACACAATCACACAGAAGAGCGCACCGAGCCTGGCTTCAGGAGAACTGAGCAGCTGCTCCAGGGACTGTGCAGGGGTGCTGGCGGGAGAGCCACGCTCCAGGTCCGTGGTCTCCATCCCCTCCCCCTCCTCCCGGGCCGTGACCTGCACATCCAGGAACGGGAGGTCTGCGCTTCTTCTCTCTCGAAGGCTCCTCAAAGGTTGCTGGGAAGAAGCTGGGCCTGTTACAGGATTTTTAAACAGTAAGTGAGAGATGCTCAGGCTCATGGACTCAGCACCAGCAGACACTCAAGCAAAGATAACATGACTCAGGATGACCAGTAGCATGTCAGGGAACCTGAATAACTGAAAGACAAGGAAAGATGCAGAAAGAGGCAACTTTAAGACCACCCTAACCAGCCAGTTACTGAACTCTTAACCATGAAGTCCACTCACCAGAGGCAGCACTTGCTCCCTGAGTTAGGGTAAACTATCGGACAGCACAATGTAGAGGCCTGGCTGCTATAGAAACCCTCCAACCAGACTCTGCCTGTCAGAGGATGGGTGTTTCCAGCACTGCTAACCCTGGTATACCCTTGCTGAGGGCAGCTCTGAGCTCGCTGACCATGGGCCTCACACTCCACCCTGAGGGTTCAGGCCATCACCCACTCTGTCGTCAGCATGCAGGCAAGAAGAGTCCTGAATCCAGGGTGGGTTGACCCATCCCACTGCCCAGGCTGGGCTCTGCGCTCGCTGGCCACCAGCCCAGCATACAACCAGGAGAGTCATAAAACACTTCGAAGGAGTTCCTTTATGAATTCCAAAAAAGCTCAAGGTTGGAACAATTACACGGCCTGGTCCAAGGAGTCAGAACCTGTTTCGGCCAGGCCTGTCAACCTCACCTCTCGCTTAGGCCGCTTCAGTTCCCTCTGCGGAAGTGCCTGCCCGGGTCTCTGACCGTTTGCTCACTGCTTGCTCCACTGCTGACTCCTGACTCCAGTGTTCCCTGGTTAGTCACTTCTGATAGTTCTTGGTTTACATTACATTGTCTGGAAGCTGGTTTTGGTCCTGAGGAGTGACCTGTCGCCGCCAACACCCTGGTGATGAGGGATCAGTACTAAATACGAAGCTGATACTCTGCACTGAGATGTGGCCTCGTGCCGGCTGATGGGCTCTCATCGCTTCCAGGAAGCAGAACAAAGTCGTGTGTGTGGTTGAACAAAAGCTCCACTAATTAGAAACTTGGAAGGGAAGATGCTGTGTTTGACCAAACAATCCTACAGTTTCAGCACTCTCTAGAATTTCTGAGTAAAAAAAAATGCATTTGAGAAAATGCTAAAGAACACTAAATGGATGCAGCGGACACTGTATTTGTACACTTGAGAGTACACATGCGGGCTTGAGACCCCATGTTTGAGTCAAAGAGGAAAACCCAACTATGTGAAGTCAGTACCCTGCGGGGGGTCATGGGCTGCTGCAAGAGCAGCAGGGGGTTCAGCGTCCAAGGCTCCACTCAGCGAGCAAACGCCATGTCGCTGACCACAACACCTGCTGTCTCATCACCGTGTATGTGTGTGTGTGTGTGGGGGGGTGGGGAGGTGGCTAGACAGCAGGCCCCATCACACGTACGTACTCCGTATGTGTCCCCATCGCACATACACACTCCACGCGTGCATTCCCACTGCACATACACACACTGTGCGCGTGTCCTCATCGCAAATACGTACTCCGCATGGCTGGCTCGCTGCGGGGCTCCAGAAGCTGGGCCTCTAGCCGGCACAGCTGCTGCTGTAGCGTCTCCACCGTCCTCCGGTGCTCCTCTTGTAGCTGCCGCACTTGTTCCCGGAAGCCAGCGCGTAGGGCCTCGTGCTGGGCCGTGAGCTGATCGACAGTCTGCGTGTGCTCAGCCTTCAAGGTGGAGTTCTCCGACTGCACGGAGCACAGCCTGGGGAGAGACCATGCCACATAAGTGTCCACCCCAAATGGGCTCGGCCAAGACGGGGACCAGATGTGCCCTGGGGGACTCAGGTAGGAGGCAGATGGGGAGCTGGATGAACCAACTGGAGGCTGTCTACCCTGACATTTCAAGCGAAGGGTTAATGGCAGGAGCAGAGGGAAATGAAGCTCTGCTGGAGTGAAGAAGGTGACACGCCTGCTATTCTCCAGGTGAGGAGACACCCCTCCACTGCACATGTGCAGACACTTCTCGGGATTTGGAAGTGGGGGGCGGGGGCGAGGGGTGGGGTGGTGCGATCCTGTAATAAGTGCTGTCCACCTTCGAGACCCTTGCACTGGACTCCACCTCGGCTAAAGGATGCGCGAGCATATCAGGAGGGCCCTGGGTCAGGTCAGGGTGGGAAATGAAGCAAGACAAGCAGCCGGAGGAAGACAGAGACTGGAAGATGGCGTCTACATGAGCAATTCCACCCCTGGGCACTCCCTGTCAGCAAGGATGCCCATGCCCTGGGCAGGGAGCACAGCTCTACCTGTGTGCTCCCCCACACGCTGTGCTTCTAGTAAACTCTGCCTGTCCTACAGCGAGCGCTTGCTGTAAATTCTTGTTTCCAAAGAAAGTAAGGGCTCCATCAGCAGCTGCCAGAATGTCCTCCAAAGAGAAGGAGAAGTGCCAGCCTCGAATGCAAGGCCATGAGGGCACAATGGACAGAATGGTGGGCGAGCAGGTAAAGCCAAGTACAGACACAGCAGGAGGGGGCACTCAGGCAGAAGCAGCCACCAACGTGTGGACAACCTACTCCTAACTTCAGCCCACACCCTCCCAAGGATGCCCAGCCGGAGCGCCAACAAGCCCACTCGCTGCCTGTGTGCCAGTGCCGCTGGCTTACTTCTCGCGGAGCTCAGCCTCCTTGCCCACGGCCTCCTGCAGCACCCTGTTGTGCCTCTCCAGCAGGGCACAGTGTTCACACTGCAGGGCCTGCAGCTCAGAGGCACTGATCTGTAAGCTGTTCTGGGTGTCTTGTAACTTGAGCTTCAGTTGGTCAATCAGCATTTCTAGATGTTCTCTGAAACACAAATAGTTCAAAAAATGTTTTTGAAAGAAGTGAATCTGATTTTGTGGTTTCAAATAAATTTTACTTTAATCATTTAATCTTTCAATACCATACTCTTGCCATTATTATGGATGATTCTAAAGGAAATAAAACAATCTGAGGAATTTGGAGAACAGGGTTAAGTGTGAAACAAAACACTACAGTCAGACTTTAGATGTCAGACACTACACATTTACACAAGTCTGAATTTACAGATTTCACATTCAAATGGAGCAGACCATGCAGTGTGTCAAAACAGTCTATTTTATGTTATAGGACTATGACATTAGTTGGGGGAAAAAACAGAAATCATACAGTTCTAAGCTAACCATTCTGAGAACAGCTTGTTACACCAAATTAAAGAAAAGTCTTTGGAGAAAAAGTTAAAAACTGTATTTCTGTCACAACTGGTGTAATACACTATTTCTTTTTTAAAAAGATATTTAATATATAAGAAAGTAGAAGAAACTTAAAACATTTACATTAAAGTAATCTTAACTCAAAACTGTTAATCAAAGCTGACTCTTGGAAATGTGGTATTTTTATATTAAATGTGTCAGTATTCAACTTCAGCTTTTAAGACAAGCAATTCATAGAAAAAACACCTCATCAGTTTTTAGCCTAGAGTTATCTATTTACGAAATACTTAAAAAGCAATACAACCATAAGATTACAAAATCAATACACAGATATCTGCTGTATTTCCATACAGTAACAATGAAAGATCAGAAAGAGAAATTCAAGCAACAATTCCATTTACCATTGCATCAAAAAAAATAAAATACCTAGGAATAAACCTACCTCAGAGACAAAAAACCTGTACTCTAGTGACTATTAAGATGCTGATGAAAAAAATCGAAGAAGAAATAAACAATGAATGGATACACCATGTTCATGGATTGGAAGAATCAATATTGTGAAAATGACTATACTGCCCAAGACAATCTACAGATTCAATGAAAGCCCTATCAAATTACCAATGGCTTTTTTCACAAAACTAGAACAAAAAATCTCAAACGATAGAAATGATCCTGAATAGCCAAAGCAATCCTGAGAAAAAAAAATGGAACTGGAGAAATCAGGCCCCCTGACTTCAGCCTATACTATAAACCAAAAGTCATCAAAACAGTATGGTACTGGCACATAGAAATATAGACCAATGGGAACAGGATAGAAAACCCAGAAATAAGTCCATGCACCTATGGTCAATTAATCTATGACAAAGGAGGCAAGACTACACAATGTTGGAAAGACAGTCTCTTCAACAAATCCTGATGGGAAAACTGGACAGTCACATGTTAAAAAATAAAAATTAGATCACTCTTTAACTTCATACACAAAAATAAGCTCAAAATGGATTAAAGACCTAAAACTGAGACTGGACACTAAAAAACTCCTAGAGGAAACATAGTCAAAACACTCTTTGAGATAAATCACAGCAACATCTTTTTCAATCCACATCCCAGAATAATGGAAATAAAAACAAAAATAAACAAACAGGACCTACTCAAAAGCTTTTCAAAGCAAAGGAAACAATAAACAAAGTGAAAAGACAATCCAGATTGGGAGAAAATACTTGCAAATGATGTAACTGATAAGGGATTAGTCTCCAAAATTTACAAAAAGCTCATGATGCTTAACAGCATCAAAACAAACAACCTATTTAAAAAATGGGCAGAAAACCTAAAGAGACATTTCTCCAAAGATGACATACAGATGGCCGAGAGGCACATGAAAAGATGTTCATCATCGCTAATTATTAGAGAAATGCAAAATCAAAACTACAATGAGACAGCACCTCACACCAGCTAAAAAGGCTATCATCAAAAAACCCACAAACAACAAATGCTGGAGATGGGGTGGACAGAAGGGAACCCTCCTGGACTATTGGTGGGACTGCAAATTGGTACAGCCACTATGGAGAACAGTATGTGTTAGTTGCTCAGTCATGTCTGACTCTTTTCGACCCCATGGACTGTGGCCCGCCAGGCTCCTTTGTATGGGATTCTCCAGGCAAGAATACTGGAATGGACTGCCATTCCCTTCTCCAGAGGATCTTCCTGACCCAGGGATCGGACTCGGGTCTCCTGCATTGCAGGCAGATTCTTTACCTTAAAAACTAAAAAACTAAAAATAGAGCTACCATATGACCCTGAAATCCCACTCTTGGACGTATATCCAGAGAAAAACATTATTCAAAAGGATACACTCACCCCAGTCTTCACTGCAGTACTGTTTACAATAGCCACAAGGAAGCAATCTAAATTTCTATCCACAGAGGAATGGATAAAGAACTTGTGGTACATATATACAATGGAACATCACTCAGCCATTAAAAACAACGAAATAACACCATTTGCAGCAAATGGATGGACCTAGTGAGGGTCATACTGAGTGAAATAAATCAGATAAAGAAGGAAAAATATTGTATGACACATTATATGTGGAATCTAAAAGGAAATAATACAAATGAACTCACTTAGGAAACAAAGAGACTCAGAGTTAAAAACAAACTTATGGCTGCCAGGGAGTTTGGGATGGACATGGACACACTATTATATTTAAAACAGATAACTAACAAGGTCCTACTGTACAGCACAGGGAACTCTGCTTAAGGTTATGTGGCAGCCTGATTGGGAGGCAGGGTTTGGGGAAGAATGGATACATTTCTATATATGGCTGAGTCCCTTTGCTGTTCACCTGAAACTATCACAACACTGTTGATCAGCTATACCCCAATATAAAATAAAAAGTTCAAGAAAAAGTAACGCATAAATATACCAACTCTGCAGGATATTTACTCCTACTGAGAATATAAGAGCCAGATGTAAAATTGTTCTGAACACCAGCCCTCTCCCAATAAAAGCAAAGCACAGATGCTATAGAATGCCACAGCAAGCTCTCATTCCTAGTATATTTTTGAATAATTCACAAGAGCAATCTGTATGCTAATTTTTAAGAAGTATTAAACAACATATTATTGAAACACTGGTCGTAACTAGTGGTTACGTGTAACCCTCACTGTCCAAAGGCAACGGGAGCAGGAGTTCCCAACCCCGTGGATGCTCCCCATCCTGAAGACCTCACCTTTCTTGTTTGGCCCCCTCAGCCTCAGTCTGAGACACAGACTTATTTTTCTGCTGTTTTAAAACGTTGTGGACCCGGACCTTGTAGCTCTCAAATTCAGAGGTGACCGCAGCTTGTTCTGCCTGTAATGGTTCAGAAAGAGAGAAGTCTGAGCACTGCATTTTCTAGGTCACGTGGTCCTCCTGCTTTCTCTCAGATTGTGAATGAAGATGAAAACCTTTCTCTGAAGATGAGTAATGCCTCTGACACTCCTTAGTCCCTCAACGAACTTTCCCTAAATAGTGTACTTCTGTTGACCTTATACTTTTTTAAGGTCTTTGAATGACGTATCTTGTCTGACAGGTGGTATATTTCTACCTGTTTTCATCCTGGTAGATTACTGCCCGTATTTTTATAATAGCACTATTTAGAACGATTTTCACTT
Source organism: Bubalus kerabau (assembly GCF_029407905.1). Taxonomy (NCBI): domain Eukaryota; kingdom Metazoa; phylum Chordata; class Mammalia; order Artiodactyla; family Bovidae; genus Bubalus; species Bubalus kerabau. The sequence goes on from NC_073634.1 coordinate 47,632,626, forward strand.
ATAATATTTCCTGTTTTATAAATACATGAAAAATTAATTCAAAGAGGTGAGGCTACTTGCACTTTGGTTTTCAAGAGAGTGGGAAAAGTGTAATTCTGGGTCCCGGGTTTCCTAAAGTGCCCTGTGACCTCTCAGCCCTACTGCCCAGGATGCTTAGAAAGAGCCATGCCTGTAACAAGTCAATTGCAGGGGTCTGTTCTGTACATTGAAGAAAGTGGTACTTCTATTAGAATACGATTTCATAGTCATTTAGCCCTTGGAGAGAACTCTTAACCTTTCTAACGAAAAAACTTTTTAAAAATTTATTTACACACAGAAACTGCAAAACAAGGTTAAAGTGGAAACAATGTATACCTCTGTCTTTGCTTTTAGCAGAAACAAGTTGTGCTAGTATAGGCCTGGGTTGGCTGGGCTGGGGTCAGGTGGACGGGTCGAACTGCTGGGAGCCTATCCCCACCCCACAACCCGAGGACGCACCCTGGCCTCGCGGCACTCCTCCTGCAGGGCTGATACCCGCTGCTGGTAGGCACCCAGTGTGCGCTGGTGCTGGTCCGCCGATGCCTTCAGATGCTCATGAGCTTTGTGCTTCTCTGCCGTCACTTCCGCCAGCTGAATCTGGGGGCAGAGGCTTTCGGTGAGGAGCGAGGGAACCAGATCTTTGCTGGTTAAACAGATTTCCCTTAAACGTCAAGTTGGGGTTTGAGAGGGGACTATGTGTAAGAGACCTAAGAGTAGGAATTTTAACTTATGATTATTCAAAGAGTGGAGCCAACACGAGTAGAATATTTTCTCAATAAATTAATTTGGTTTTCCTTAAATCCATCAAATAATTAATCATGAAAAAATTTCAGAACACATGTTACAGTTCAATGTTTAATTAAATAACTCAAGCTGTTATACATAAACATAACGGATACAGAAATAAATTATTGCTTTTACTTGCTCAAAATGCTGGCTGATGAAGGATATTTAGGGGGAAGAAATATGTGTGAGCAAACGTGTATTTTGTGTGTATGCGTGGGTGTATAAAACCCCCCATGTGGCAGCTTACTTCTACATGGAAATTTCTAAAAGCCTTTAACAGTAAAAACAATCTTACTTTATAGACTTCTACTTGCTGCTGGCTGGCCTCCAGTTCACCCTTTAAAGATGCCTGAAGCATTAAGTGATCAGTCTCCTGTAGAATAAGAAACCTGGTTAAATTAAATAACGATGCTATTCATAAATACTTGGATTCAAAGATAGAACTCAGGAATGCGCATACCGCTTGCCTCAAATCTGCCAGTTCTTTCTTGGTTTTCACAAGCAGCTGTTTGATCTTGGTATTCTTTTCCTCATACTGCTGTACCACAGCCTGCAGTGAAGCTAGTGGGAAAGATCATTTCAGGAGAAAGGTTTATGAGTGGATATAAATAACCGAACAAGAATCTTTTCTTTGTATTAGCCTATCTCTGAAAGGAACCTGTCTTGGCTTTTTACTACAAACTACTTTAAACATATATGACACTAGTGACAATAATATAGTAAATGCCACTGTACCCGTGACCACCTTTAACAACCACCAACACAGGCCGATCTCATCCCACCAAGCAAGGTGTCAGACCTGCATGCACCGTGGCTGCTGCCTGCTTCTGGCAACGGGCTGTTTGCACACTGCTTACGGCTGCTTTAGTGCAGGAGGAACAGGACAGAGACCTCAGGGTCCGTGACGCAGAGAACACATGTGTCCTTGCCCTTTACTGCAACTCAGATTCACCTGCTGACCCAACTCCTGTGACACACAGGTACCCCCCACCCCTGAAACCCACTTGTCTTTAAGTATTTTAGCACACATCTCTGAAATAAAGGCAGATACTTATTGCTATCTAAAAGCTAAAGACTTCACAATAAGAAATACCTCAAAAGATGTGCTGTGTTTCCAATCACCTGGTCTGATTTTGTGACACTAATTGTTTTGTAGGACAAAGTTCAATAAAGGAAGACTGAAATGTGATCCAAACAAAACACTTTTATGTAACAGAGGTAAAGAGGAAGCCAGTATCAAACAGGAGTAAGTGGATGCACTTTCCAGATCACAGGACCAACCACAGAAGCAAGCCAACCTGGCTGCAGCCATCGTGAAGCAAATACAGAGCATCTGACAGAGACCACAACTTGGTCCTTGACAGAACAAGTAACACATGGGGCAGTGTGACCGCAGCTAGAAGGCCCCAAGAGCAACGACTACCGCCACAAAGCTAAATCCACACACACTGACTACATCACTCAGTAAACAGGAGCAGGTGTTCTGTAAGAATACACCTTGACTTGCCTTTATGATATGTCACCACCAGTAGCTTCCTGGCAACTATTTACCCGTCCTGCAAAGACTATACAAGGCACACATTACATATAAAGCCTTTAAGTGCTCCAGGAATCGTGAGCGAGTTCCTGACCTTTAAGAACACAGACTGAAATTAAGGATAATCTCTGGATAATGTGATGATGTAAAGCAAAATAGAAATGTTCAACAGAAATAAAAAGGCGGTGGGGACCCACATGGACTAACGGTCATAGCCAGGTTACATTTGCATGGGACAAGGAAGGCTTGTGGGGACAGCAGACACTGGAGACGGAGAAGGACTCCAAAAGGTGCTCACGGGGTGGGAAGGTGAGGGCACAGCGAATGAATGACAAGGCTGTGGAAAAGCAGGCGCCATGTTTCCGAAGAGGAAGGGCCACTGCACCCCAGAGGTGAGGAGGGTGAGTGAGGAGCCAGACGGGCCCTGCAGACGGGCAGGGCTGGGACTGCAACACATGGCAGAGTGAGCTGGCTAACAGTTTTGCGTGGATACTTTCTCACGTGTCCCCACTCTCCTCCCCGTCCAGCCACAGCCCCGAGCTCAGGCCTCAGGGCCCCTGCCGCCCGGGGTGCCTGCATTTCCCAGACCCCACAATGGGCTGAATCATCACAAAGGCCCAAGTCCACTCTGTGTTCAGGTCCCTCCTGAACTGGATCAAGGAGATCTTCCACGCATACTTGACTTCTCCCTCACAGGTCAAGCCTTTTCCTCCAACTTGTAAAGACTTAAAGACTTCCACACTACATTACTCCTTTTCACTTTTGCTCCTAAATATGGCTGCAGAAAGGACTGCCCTGTCCCAATTTCCTCTTTCTCTCCAAATCCTAAGACTTCACACAAGCCCCAACCCCCAACCATTCACCCACAGAAGCTTCTCCCTCTGCACTCTTGACACCCACTGCCTGGACCTCTCGTGTCTGTGCTGACTCACCAGCGAGAGGTGCTGGCTTTCTTAATCAAGCAGCTCTTTTAAAGTTTTCCCAAGACCTGAGCCTCTTTTTCAGCTAGATGGCTAACTCAAAGTCAAATGTCTGCAAGTGTTTGTGACCTGGAGCCCTGCTACCCAGCATGCACAAGAACACAGCTCGAAGATGGGTGCGTGCACAGGGAAGGGCCCAGAGAAACCAAGCACAGAGAGTATTTGAAAACTCTGTTAATTATTTAAGAATGAAAAAAAACCCATGGCTCAAAGAAGAGATTTAAAGAAAATTAAAAACATCTCAAGCTGAATTAAAATGAAAACACAATGTATCTGCTTGTTAGCTGAAGGACTGCCTAAAGGACACTCACAGCTCTAGTGCTTACGCTGGAAATTATTCCACAGATAAAATGGAACAGAATCACCTCCGAAAGATTCCATGGGCATTACAACCATCCTGCTCTGCTGACAACAGAACCCCTGAGAAATGTTTACAGGACTGAATGTACACAAGGGCACAGTGGGTAGTCTTACAGCCCCGCTCTTTAGTCCCCAGTCACGGTCCCTACTGTGAGGATGACTGGGCTGCCAAGGGCTGGTCAAGGAAACCATCAGCATTGGCCCCCACCCCCATCCCCCACTTCTGCTGAAGACAGTGACCATGAGGCACAGTGGGTTCTGTTTTACTCACTCATTTCTTCTTGCAGGGTCTCTTGTTTCTGTTTTTGGATTTTTATTTCCTGCTCCAAATCTTCTATCTTGCTGTTTTTATTAGATAACTTCTGATTCAGCTCTCTCATCAAGCGCTCATAATCAGCAATTTCCATGTTCATTAGAGTGGTCTGCTGGGCATCCTGCACAGGTTTCAATGAGAGGTCCATATGACAGTGGATGAGCTAACTCTGTCTAGGAATTTCTGAAAGGATCAAGGATCGCAGCACACCTGCTCTAGGATTCTTTTCTGTAGCATAGAAACTTCACGTTAATGAACATGCTGGGGTACTTCCTAGATTGTAATTTCATAAAATAGACTACTTTTGTAAATAGTTTAACTTTCTCAGTTTCATTGTATAATTTTCATTAACTACAACTGGTCTACTCTTATTTATAAAATATTCCTATTTTAAGCAGCTCTTATAGTACCTTTATTTTTGCTCCCATTGTTGGAAGAGCAGAGAAAAATTCACCAAAGTTCTCGGCGTAATATAAACTTCAGTTTCTAACATTAACTAAAATTTTCATGTGTCACAGAATAATCATGTACAAAGAATAAGACAGCAAACCAAGCCTATATTCTTCCAGAGAGATGGGCACTGGATAACTAAGTTAAATTTTCCATATTCTGAGGCAAATAATTTATAAAGGAGTACTTCAGTATCACAAATAACCTCGTTTTTGAAATTTTACTTTTCAGGGTCTACATGATGGTGAAAAATTGAAAGCATTTCCTCTAAAGTCAGGAACAAGACAAGGGTGCCCACTTTCACCATTTACTATTCAACATAGTTTTGGAAGTTTTGGCCATAGCAATCAGAACAGAAAAAGAAATAAAAGGAATCCAAATTGGAAAAGAAGAAGTAAAGCTCTCACTGTTTGCAGATGACATGATCCTGTACATAGAAAACCCTAAAGACTCCACCAGAAAATCACTAGAACTAATCAATGACTATAGTAAAGCTGCAGGATATAAAATCAACACACAGAAATCCCTTGCATTCCTATACACTAATAATGAGAAAACAGAAAGAGAAATTAAGGAAACAATTCCATTCGCCATTGCAACGGAAAGAATAAAATACTTAGGAATATATCTACCTAAAGAAACTAAAGACCTATATATAGAAAACTATAAAACACTGGTGAAAGAAATCAAAGAGGACACTAACAGATGGAGAAATATACCATGTTCATGGATTGGAAGAATCAATATAGTGAAAATGAGTATACTACCCAAAGCAATCTATAGATTCAATGCAATCCCTATCAAGCTACCAACAGCATTCTTCACAGAGCTAGAACAAATAATTTCACAATTTGTATGGAAATACAAAAAACCTCGAATAGCCAAAGGGATCTTGAGAAAGAAGAATGGAACTGGAGGAATCAACCTACTTGACTTCAGGCTCTACTACAAAGCCACAGTTCTCAAGACAGTATGGTACTGGCACAAAGACAGAAATATAGATCAATGGAACAAAATAGAAAGCCCAGAGATAAATCCACGCACATATGGACACCTTATCTTTGACAAAGGAGGCAAGAATATACAATGGATTAAAGACAATCTCTTTAACAAGTGGTGCTGGGAAATCTGGTCAACCACTTGTAAAAGAATGAAACTAGAACACTTTCTAACACCATACACAAAAATAAACTCAAAATGGATTAAAGATCTAAATGTAAGACCAGAAACTATAAAACTCCTAGAGGAGAACATAGGCAAAACACTCTCTGACATACATCACAGCAGGATCCTCTATGACCCACCTCCCAGAATATTGGAAATAAAAGCAAAAATAAACAAATGGGACCTAATTAACCTTAAAAGCTTCTGCACATCAAAGGAAACTGTAAGCAAGGTAAAAAGACAGCCTTCACAATGGGAGAAGATAATAGCAAATGAAGCAACTGACAAACAACTAATCTCGAGAATATACAAGCAACTCCTACAGCTCAACTCCAGAAAAATAAATGACCCAATCAAAAAATGGGCCAAAGAACTAAATAGACATTTCTCCAAAGAAGACATACAGATGGCTAACAAACACATGAAAAGATGCTCAACATCACTCATTATCAGAGAAATGCAATCAAAACCACTATGAGGTACCATTTCACACCAGTCAGAATGGCTGCGATCCAAAAGTCTACAAGTAATAAATGCTGGAGAGGGTGTGGAGAAAAGGGAACCCTCTTACACTGTTGGTGGGAATGCAAACTAGTACAGCCACTATGGAGAACAGTGTGGAGATTCCTTAAAAAACTGGAAATAGACCTGCCTTATGATCCAGCAATTCCACTGCTGGGCATACACACTGAGGAAACCAGAAGGGAAAGAGACACGTGTACCCCACTGTTCATCGCAGCACTGTTTATAATAGCCAGGACATGGAAGCAACCTAGATGTCCATCAGCAGATGAATGGATAAGAAAGCTATGGTACATATACACAATGGAGTATTACTCAGCCATTAAAAAGAATACATTTGAATCAGTTCTAATGAGGTGGATGAAACTGGAGCCTATTATACAGAGTGAAGTAAGCCAGAAAGAAAAACACCAATACAGTATACTAACGCATATATACGGAATTTAGAAAGATGGTAACAATAACCCTGTGTACGAGACAGCAAAAGAGACACTGATGTATAGAACAGTCTTATGGACTCTGTGGGAGAGGGAGAGGGTGGGAAGATTTGGGAGAATGGCATTGAAACATGTAAAATATCATGTATGAAACGAGTTGCCAGTCCAGGTTCGATGCACGATATAGGATGCTTGGGGCTGGTGCACTGGGACGACCCAGAGGGATGGAATGGGGAGGGAGGAGGGAGGAGGGTTCAGGATGGGGAACACATGTATACCTGTGGCGGATTCATTTTGATATTTGGCAAAACTAATACAGTTATGTAAAGTTTAAAAATAAAATAAAATTAATTAAAAAAAAAAAAAAGAGAACATTGCTATTCTAAGTCTAGTGTTTCATTTTAGCTTTCTGAAAGTGAAAGTCACTCAGTTGTGTTCGACTCCTTATGACCCCATTGACTATACAGTCTGTAGAATTCTCTAGGCCAGAATACTGGAGTGGGTAGCCGTTTCCTTCTCCAGGGGATCTTCCCAACCCAGGGATGGAATGCATGTCACCCGCATTTCAGGCAGATTCTTTACCTTTCTAACCAGCTCTAATTCTTGCATGGTTTTCTGAAGCTGTTTCCTTTCCTTTTGAAGCTGTAGCTGAAGTTCTTCTAGTTCATTTACAGAACTGGCATGCTCCTAAAATTAAAAATAGAAACACTGGGACCCCTAAGCCAACCAATGTTTAAAAAAAAAAAGCATTCGTCAAGGATTATAAAATAAATCTGACATATAAAGTACAGAGTTTGGAAATCTTTCCATATTTAAAAAATATACACCAAAAAATCATACTGTGGATTCTCAACTTCACAGTTGGAATTAATTAACTTCAATTAATTAACTTTAATTCCACATTAAGGAATTAATAAACTTTGATGATTTAACAAATGCTCCTCATCAGCAAGTCTTTCCTTCACTGAAGTACTGCAATAAAAACACCACTGTGTGAAATGAATTCACCCCACAGAACTGTTTTGACCTTTATTTTCTGTTCTTTCTGAAGTTTTTCAGCTTCCAGCTCTTTGTCTGCCATAGCCTTGGCTTTGTGGACTTCTAGAATCTGTGCTTCCAATAAGCAGGTGTTAGACTGCAGTGTCTCGATACGGGCCAGGAAGTCTTCATTATCTGAGGTTAATTTTTCACACTACAATGACAAATGATTCACTACTGTAAACACACAGAAAATACACACAGGAGAGGAAGAATAAAATGGAACATAATGAGAACACTGGCACAGTATAAAAAAATAAAGTTTTCAGAATCGAGTCCACGAAATAAAAATGCAAAAATCAAGAGTAAGTTTAAAACACAGTCACTGTTGATGTTAATTTGGAAAACATTTCAAGAGACCAGGAGCACTAACAGAGGAAAAGGCAAAAAATGAAAAAAACAAAAAACAAAAAACCTCAGGGGAGCCGAGTTTACAGCTATAAGTAAGACAGGATGGTTGCCAGTTTTCTGGTCATATTCTTCTCTCAACATTGGGAAAAAGAAAATAAAATTAAGTTTCTATGTATTAATTTTAACTTTTTGTGCAAAAAATATTTGAATTGAAATACACTTACTACAATTTTCACATATGAAAGTGTCAGTCACTCAGTCATGTCTGACTCTGTGACCATATGGACTGTAGCCTGCCAGGCTCCTCTGTCCATGGGATTCTCCAGGCAAGAATACTGCAGTATGCCATTCCCTTCTTAGGGGGATCCTCCCAAACCAGGGATTGAACCTGGGTCTCCTGCATTGCAGGTAGATTCTTTACCATCTGAGTCACCATGAATTTACTCAATTTAAAGTTACCTGAAAAGTCAAATTCCTTAATTGTCTTGTAAGGTCTTCTACTTGATGCTCCAAGTTATTGGCACGTTCTTTCTCTGCATCCAACTGCTCTGACTGCTTATCATATTCTGATAAAAGATTCTTCAACAAAAGACAAAAGGACTTAACTTCAGGATATTATCGTACACTCAACTCCTCAGACTGTATGACTGGGCCATCTTAACACAAGCCTTAAGAGTTCATTCTGGAAGCCTGAAATATTTACCTAGATTCAACATTTGACAGACTACCCCATGGCATCATACAATAAAATTAGCATAATCTAGATGACTTTTAGTATGAGGTGGTCTCTTAAAGGCTCGAAGAGGATTTAAAACATATACAATGCAGTATCTCCAAGTTATCTATCTAGTCATCAAAAATAAACTTCTGAAACATGAACATTTAAGCGGGCAGGAGAAAAAGTTTACCCTTGTCACCTGTTACCTCCACCTACAGAGTCTTGCTGAGAACAGGCAAGATGTCCTCCATCTTGGGCCTGGCCCAGATGAAGCAGAGGCACTCAAGGAATATGAGAGGACCCCACACACAGTCTCACACTCTGCAGCAGAACATTCACGATTTTCCAAAGACCCTAAAAATACGTGGCTTTTTCCTTTGATGTTCCTAGTCGGCCCTGCTCAGGAGAGAACCCCAGGACCAACCTCTGTGATCCACACCAGCCAGCAAGGACATCCTCCAATGTGCAGCGAGACTCAACTCTTCCCTGTAGCCTGTGTTTCCTCTCCCCTTTCTGATAAATCCTGTTTTCCCCTTGTTCCTGGTCAACTACTGACTGTTCTTCACAAAAATGCAGCCCTGTACAAAATAACTAACACATGTCTCTGGCTTTCCCCGAAAGTGGCCTCAAGGAATCACACCTGGGCTGTCCTGCATGGACTGTGCCTTTGGAATTGTGCCCAACAACATGACTGTTTCTGACAACAGAGAGGAGCTGACTCTACCTGTGGTCTGATTCTAGGCTCTTTGCTCCACTGCTGTCTGTTCATTCTTTCACCACCACCACTCGCAAATCCTGACTGTTGCAGCTCCATACTAAGTCTAGCAGTAGGGCAGGGCTAATCCTCCCATTCTGTTCTCCCCCAATACTGTGTTGCCCCTTTGAGGTCTGACCTGTATTATCTTTCTTCTTTCTAAAGAACTCTTATTAAATTTTTTTTGGGGGGGAGCTGCACTGGGTCTTCTCTGCTTTGCAGGGGTTTTTCTCTAGTTGTGGCATGGGGGCTACTCTTCCTTGTCGTGCACAGGCTTTTCTTGTTGCAAAGCATGGGCTCTATGGGCAACGGACTCCAGAGTTGTGGAGCATGACCTTAGTTGCTTCTTAACAAGTGGAATCTTCTTGGACCAGGGATTGAACTTGTGTTCCCTCCACTGGCAGGCCGATTCTTATCTACCACACCACCAGGGAAGTCCTAAAGAATTTCTTTTAACATTTATTGACAGGCGTGTCTACTGGCAACAAACGCCCTCCATTTCTAAGAAACTCTATTGCTCCTTCACTTCTAGTGCAAAGCATTCTAGGTTGGTGGGTTTTTTTCTCTCAACACCTTAAGCAATGCATTTTATACTCTTCTGTATGGCTCCTTGTAAGTTTGGTGTAATCCTCTACACATAAGGTGTTTTTTTCTGTGGCTTCTTTCAGGACTTTCATCTTTGATTTTCTGTAATCTGAAAATGACATGCCTCGGTGCACCTCTTCTGGTTGTGCCACGTGTGGTGTTCTCTGAACTTCCTTCCCGGATCTGTACCTTGGCACCTGACATTAAACTGGGTAATCAGTCTTCCCTGTACCAAGTATTTCCGTGTTCTGTTCTCTCTCTTCTCCTATGGCATTCATATTGCACACACGCTATACATTTCTAGCTGCCCCACAGTTCTTGGATGTTCTACATTTTTCCCCCCCTGGTCCTTTGCAATACATATTTTAAAGAAGTAAATTGGTATGCTTGGTCTACCTTTACAGGAAAATAAATTAGATTATATGGTTCTCAAAATGTAAAGAAGCAAGCTCCTAATGACTCATAAAAGACAGATAAACCCATATATAAATTTCAAATAAGCATTTTTTTTTAAATGAATGAGATATCTTTATGTTAAGGATACTAATCCCTTGTCATATTTTCATTTGTTAGTTTTATCTAGTTCAGTCTCTTTCCCCTTGTAACTTAAGTTTAGAAAAGTATTTTGCATCTAGAGATCACATGATCAAGTATTTTAAGTATTTTATTCTAATTTTTAAAAATCACTTTCATTTTTGATGAAACCTCAGAATTCATTTTGGAGAGTGGAACTAGATTTTTCTGAAGCAGTTTTCTGATTCCTCCTTTCCTGGTTTCTCTGTTTTCAGGTTTCACTGGGGCAGCACAGCTTATTTGCTGGAAGAAGAGATCTGGAACCAAATGCTTGAACCTAACCCCTGCTCCACTGGCTTCCTGCTCTGTGACCTGACTCCTTGCTGGTAAACCAGCAACGTTAATAACATGCTTATTACACACGCACATCACGTGTGACAGGATATGTCAAGCACTGAGAAGACTGCCTGGCCTAGTGCTTGTTGTTACACAGGAGTCACCCTACCCACCTTAACTTTCCTACACACTATTTTCTTGTCTGTCTGCTTTTATTGCCACTGGGACTAAAGGCCAAGCTGGCAGAAACTCCACCTACCTGGTTGACCACCGTCTCCCTAGTACTTAGGGCTCAGCCTGGCTTTAGAAATATTTGAATGCATGAAGAAACAAAATGGCATGTTCTTATGTTTTATTTTTACATTTTCCTATAATAGTGTCTCATGTTATTTAGGCTGATGAGCAGTAATACCTCCAAATAGTGTTTCCACTTTTGTGTTAGACATGTCTGCTGCTTCTGCTGCTGCTAAGTCACTTCAGTCATGTTCGACTCTGTGCAACCCCATAGATGGCAGGCCACCAGGCTCCTCTGTGCCTGGGATTCTCCAGGCAAGAACACACATGTCTAACTTTCACATTTCCTTGGCCAGAGGACTATAATCGTAGCCATCTTTGTTTATTACTGATTTTATTAAGAAATCCCAAACAGAAATGGTAGTTTTAAAAGACAATACCTTAAAGGCATATTTAAAGCCTAGCCACTTAAAAGCTTGACACTAGGATGACACATTACACACACACACAAATAGTGCACACCTTTACTAAAACATACAAGGTGATTATGTTATGGACAAGAGTTTTCATTATCAGAGAAATGCAAATCAAAACCACAATGAGGTACCATCTCACGCCAGTCAGAATGGCTGCTATCCAAGTCTACAAACAACAAATGCTGGAGAGGGTGTGGAGAAAAGGGAACCCTCTTACACTGTTGGTGGGAATGCAAACTAGTACAGCCACTATGGAGAACAGTATGGAGATTCCTTAAAAAACTGGAAATAGAACTGCCATATGATCCAGCAACCCCACTGCTGGGCATACACACTGAGGAAACCAGAAGGGAAAGAGACACGTGTACCCCAATGTTCATCGCAGCACTGTTTACAACAGCCAGGACATGGAAGCAACCTAGATGTCCATCAGCAGATGAATGGATAAGAAAGCTGTGGTACATATACACAATGGAATGTTACTCAGACATTAAAAAGAATGTATTTGAGTCAGTTCTAATGAGGTGGATGAAACTGGAGCCTATTATAAAGAGTGAAGTTAAGTCAGAAAGAAAAATACCAATACAGTATACTAACTCATATATATGGAACTTAGAAATATGGTAACGATGACCCTGTATGCGAGACAGCAAAAGAGACACACAGATACAAAGAACAGGCTTTTCGACTCTGTGGAAGAAGGCAAGGGTGGAATGATTTGAGAGAATAGCATTGAAACATATGTATTATCATATGTGAAACAGATCACCAGTCCAGGTTCGATGCATGGGACAGGGTGCTCAGGGCTGGTGCACTGGGACGACCCTGAGGGATGGGATGACAGGGGATGTGGGAGGGGGTTCAGGATGGGGAACATGTGTATACCCATGGCTGAGTCATGTTAATGAATGGCAAAAACCACTACAATATTGTAAAGTAATGAGCCTCCAATTAAAATAAATAAACTAAAAAAAAGTTTTATATTTCAAGTACATTTCTTACTTACAAGTTACAAATGTAACTTGTTATTAATGTAACTATTTTTACCTTATAGTTTTCAGCTCCTTGAATGAGATCTCTCATGGAAGTAGACAACTGATCCCTTTCTGAGCGAACAGATTCAAGTTCTTCCTGGAGCGTCTGGGCCTATTTTAAATATATGATAGTTTATTAAAGCACAGAAAAACTTGTTTTCTAAAAGGTAAGGTTCACAAATCTTGCATTTTTTAAGTCAACTTACTTCTTTCCTGCTAGAATCTAGTTCTTTCTTTGCTTTCACAGCAACTAGTTTTAACTTATTTATTTTCTCCTCTTTCTCTTTGGCTTCTTTTTCCAAGTATCCTAAAAACATAAAATGAAAGAATTATACATAAACTCAAATGAAAACTAGGGAAAATATTAGAATTACTCCTTTAGTCCTAGAAATGGAATTTTAATCTAGTACACAAAATATACAATTTGAAATTAAAATAAATAGCAAAGTATCTATTTTTAAGTAAAAGCTTAATTATGCATTTTCTAAGCAAGGCAAACAATGAACAGAATTCTCATTTTCTTCGGTCTTCCAGAACAGCCCATCTCCTCAGTGTCCATACATGAGAGGCCATCTGGACTCCTGCACAGCAGAGGACCTCCTGGAAATGCAGGTATGCTGGGCTTCTGGTGGTGACAGCCAATCAGGATGAAGCAGAGATGTCAGACGCTCTTCACCGTTCATGATCCACAGGTGCCTCTCGTGGGTGGGTCTGATTTTTCCAGCTGGACTTCAGTATGTCCAGTGTGACTCTCCCTTATCCTCTCTGGCCGTCTCCCTGATGTAAATCCACGCTCCAGATCTCACTTCTTGTATCTCTGATGGGCTTCGGTAATGATCTGAACTCCTTCACTTGCTGATTCACTGAGTTGTGCCTTTGTTCACCACTGCCTTCCTCGGCTGTGACAGGGGCACCGTCTATGTGTGTAACACAGGCCAACTCTTCCACTTCTGTGTCTCACCCCACACCCCCTCACCTACTCGGGCCATCAGTGCACAATTCTCCTCTCTCTTGTGCAGCAAAACCCACTCTCTAATGGATTCATCCCAACAGTCAACAGACATGCAACAAGAAAAATGTCACTAAGAGCTTAAGGTCAGGAACAAAGAGTGGAAGCAGCCGAGGAGGAGAGGGGAGGGAAGACATGAGAAGATAGGTGAGACCTCATTCACTCTCTCTCTCTCTCACACACACACACACAAATCCACACCACCCCTCTGGACTCTGTCCCATCTCTTCCTTTTGAGCACGGTCTATGTCTGTTCTCACATTTCTCTCCCCCATTTTCTCCTTGAATCCGTTCCAGTCATTCTCTTGCATACCATGGCAACTGTTATCAAGTTACCAATGACCTTGATGCTGCTTAGCTCAGGCTGGGCCTGAATACTAAAGTAGCCTTTCTTCCCTCAACACTTCCTCCAAATGCACTTCACTGGTCTTAGCTTCCAAGACATCTTATGCTCTGGGTATTTCTAACCCTCCAGCTATTTCTTTTCACTCTTTTGCCACTTCTAGCTTTCTGATTTTACTCGACAGAAAACTGTTTCTGGTCCTCGTCTTTCTTCTACACTCACTTCCTTGGTGATCTCCACCTCAGGGCTTCTAATGCTAACAATGCAGAGAACAGTGTCTTACCTGGTCAGCCCTCTCCCAATCACCCCAACCATTCCAACCGTCCATCACAGAAGACTGTGGGTCACTCCAAATTGTTCCCACTACCCCCGCAACAATTGAGCATTAAAATGAGGAATTACAGGTACTTCACACAACCCCATCTTGGTTACTCTGACGGATAAGCAGGAGTGATGAAGCCGGACTTCTCCACACATCACGCCAGCCCTGTTGGGAGTGGCCTCTCCCACTCTAGAACCTCCCAGGAGGCCCCCCGGACGTCAGCAGTGTGAACATACCAGCACCTGCCGTCTCCTCCTGCTACAGTATCCTCCTTCTTGGGTCACATTACTCACTCTTTAAGACAAGGACAGCCTGTCCTGTGATGTTTCTCCCAACTCAACAAGCAGTTACTCACATCTTCCTACACTGCCACCAGAAGACCTCGTCCACACCCCAAACTCTGGGAGGAACAGCCCTCTCTTGCAGTGTGTTCTTGAAGACAAAGACTGCATCTTAGCCACCTTCCTATCACCAGTGCCTAGGTAGCTGGGCTTTCAAGCCAAGTTTGCTAAATGAATAAAAAACCCCAAAACAATCATGGCACTTTTTATAAAAAGAATCACAACAGTCCTCTGGATGAAACAACAGAAAGTGAAGAGTTTTGAAAGTAAAGGCGAGCAGAAGGCAGAGGCCATCAGAAGAAGAACGATACTATGCTTTTAACACCTCATTAACTGGCGAGAGAACTTCCCATTCTGTTCTAACTCTAAGAATCTGTTCAGTTAACTGTAACAACACATGCAAAACCATAGTTACCTATTTTTTCTTCAAACTCTTTTACTGAAGGTTGATCACTTTCTACAGAAGGTGATTTCTTGAAGGAATCCTAGATTTTATAGGAAAAACAAAGACAATCACTGCATTCCCCATGATGAACTGGCCGTTATGCTAAGCATGAAAAAAAAATATTATTAAAGAGAATTCATAGAGAGAGCAATCACCTGAACAGACTTTCTCTTCCATTTAAAGACCCAGTAATTCTGATCTCATCATGCACATAGCATTTACTATTAAAAACAATAGCAGCCAAACCCAAGATGACCCACCCAAGGGATATCAAATACATGATGTAATAAAGAAGAGATTAAATGATGACCATAGTTTATCCTGCCACAATCTTGGGAGGAAAATCTGAAGTTTTGGCTAAAATGAAATATTGCTTTAGCCTATTTTTTTGCTTAACAGTGTGCTTTAAGGTAATATAAATTTTTTCACATTTAGTTGTAGTTTTGCTGTTGACTACTTTTGACCAACATTTAACCCCCCACCACTTAATCTTATGTAAAATCAAGATTCCAAAATGACCTAAAACCAACAGTAATCAGTATGATTAAGTGTGAATATGTTTAATGTACTTTTCAAAAATTTGCATGAGCTTAAATGCTAAAAATCTGACTTCAAAGTGTAAAAATAGTGATATTTATATTGTCTTAAGAATTTAAATAAAATTCACATTAATATTACCTTTAATGATATTAACTCTGCTTTCACATCTTGCAATTCAGATTCTTTCTGTTCCAGTAATGGCCTTAGATTTTCAAGTTCTTTTATAAAATCTTTTTCTTTTTTGTGATGGTTTTCATTTTCTCTACACAATTTTTGAGACATTTCTTCAACCTGAATTAGGAGATTCTGATTTTCAAACCTTGTTTGTTCACTGGCATTCTTCATCTCCAGAAGGTCAGACTGCAGGGCCTCCTTTTCTAAGAGGGCTTCTTCTAACTCTTTCCTTAGGACAACTTTCTTTTGCTCATAATCTGTTAGTAGAGACCTAAGTTCCTCACACTGAACCATATGCTCTTCTTGAAGGAGCTTAATCTCTTTTTCTAACTCTACTATTCTTTTATCATACTGAAAAGCCAGGTTGTGTTTTTCTTCATTTATTTTATCTAAGGATTTACCCATGGCTTGTAGGATGTTTACAACATCCTGTTCTTCCCTTTCTTGTGAAACCTTTGACTCCATCTGTTCAAGAAAACCACACAACTGAGCTTTGACAAACAACTTCTGAACTTGCTCGTTTTCCAACAGTTTATTCAAATTATCCCTTTCTCTGACAGCTAACCGAAGTTCCTCTTCTAATTTATTGATCTGCTCCTGAAGTGTAACATCTCCTTCTTTTTGAGACAGGAGGGCTTCTAGATCCCTGCTCAGCAGGTTCTTCTCTGAACTCAGTCTGCTATTTTCTTCACGAAGAGACCTCACTTCCAATGACGTGGCTTCCTGGTCTTTGGAGAGAATTTTCAACTGAGCTGTAAGCTTTTCCAGTTTTTGGTTCTTTTCATCCTTTTCTTTTAAGGTTTCTTCTAGTCCTGCTGTTAATTCATTCACCTTCTGCTCTAGTTCACTGTTGTACTGGGCAGTCTGATCCACTTTTTCCCTGAGTTCTACAGTCAACCTTTCTTCCCTTTCACATTTTTTGTGAAGATTATCCATCTCTTCATGAGAACTTTTCATCTTACTTATGAAATCATATTTTTCCTCAGTAAGAGAACTTATCTTTGCTTCAAATTCTTGTAACATGGTATCTCTCTGACTGAGACTAACTAGATACAGTTCATTCTTCTCTTGAAGATTCTTTATGGTATTTTCAAGTTCTGGTACACATTCCTGCTGGGACAGTAAGTTATCATTTTCTTTCTGGAGACAATTCACAGTTTCAAGAAGAGCATCTTTTTCATTAAATGCAGTTTGGAGCTTCTGCTGAAGTTCATTAATATTAAATGCTTGTTGTTGCTTCATTGATTCAAACTCTTGACTTATTTTTTCAGCAGATTCCCCCAGCTCTGTCTGTAAAATTTCCATAATCTCTCGTAAACCCTCGTAGTTTAACATTGCTTCTTGCTTTTCTTGTTGTAGTTTTTCACACTGTTCCTTAAGACCCTGTATTTCAAACATCAATGTTAACTTTTCTTTTTCTGAATCTGACAAAAATGTCTCATTTAGTTCTGTTATTTCTTTTTGATGCTGTTTCTTCAGACTCTGTACTTCCTTGTTATGTTGTTCTATGGTGCAGCAAAACTGTTTATTTGCATCTTCTAGCTCAGATTTTAATTTCTCGATTATATACCCCTGTTCTTCTTTAGCTAGTAATAATTCATTAATTTTAAACTCTAAATCTTCCCGTTCATGAAAAAACTCATCCTTTATATGTTGGGCGTCAATTTCAAGTTTTAATTTTAGATTATTCATGTAAGTTAACTCATCTTTTAAGATGCTATGTTGAGACTCTAGTTCTTTTAGGGCATCTTCTAAGTGTCTAACTTTTTCATTCACTGCTTGTTCTACAAGAGAATCTTCCTGTAAGAGCAAAGAGCACACCTGATTTTCTTGGTCTGCACCTGAGGCTTTCCCTTCATTTTCTAATTCACATTTATACTTCTCCTGAATGTTCATCTCACCTGCCTCACACTTTGTGACCACGTTATCTTTTAGCTGGATCAAATAATTCACTTCTGCTTCGTGTTCTTTGGCAGATGTTTCAATTTGGCACATCAATTCTTTCACCTCTTCTTGGTGTGTAGATTTCAACTGTACAAGTTCTTCTTGCAAACTATTAATATCTTTTTGGTACTGCTGACAATTAGCCTCAATCACTCCTTGGAGGTGAGTAATTTCTTGCTCCTTTTCATTTGTGGTGGTTTCTAACTGCTTTTGCAGACATAAAATTTGATCCTCAAAGGCTAGCTTAATTTTCTGAATCTCTTCTTGTAGCTTTTTAACACTATCTTCAGAATCACTCTGAAATCTGAGCTGTTCTGAAAGCTCTAATTGTTTTTTTGCTGCTTCTTCCACTTCCTTTTGCCAATCAGCTTTATCATTACTGTATTTGGAATGTACTGTTGTTAATTCATTTCTCAAATTTTCTATTTCTTTTCCATAGCTTCTTTGTGATTGTTCCAACTCTTTCTGCACATCTTCCAACTCAGTTACAGAATCCTATAAACGTTAAGCACACAAAAATTATTTAAGACGAAACATCTGCCCTCAGGAAAAATAAGAGACACAGTCTCATAAAGAGGAAACAAGTAGCAGTGTACACAGAGAAATATGACCCTTAGATTCCAAAAATTCTGCTTAGAAGCTCTGACCACCTTAATAATAATGATGATATCCAGCAGTAGTACTAAAGTCTTACTCAAAGCAAGGAAATCTCTGAGTTTAATTTTGTTTTAAATGGTAATAAATTACGTAAGTTCTATTAAGTTACAGGCTTTAACAAACATCTCCTGAATAGAGTGATAAAGTTTTGGGGAGAAAAGTAGCACAGACCCAATGGTAGGCAAGTATCCGAGAAGTGAACAAACAACAGTATGTATAGTATGTGAGATAATAAACATTTAAATTGGTAGTTTCTCATAAAACAGATATTCTTCCCATTTTATTAAAAAATGATACTACAGCTAAAAAGATTATAAACATTAAAATGACCAGTAAGTGTTAGCTGTATCTCTCTGTGTAGCTCAGTGATTTCAGTTATCCTTCTTTTAAAATATCAGTCTGTTTCCTTATCTGCAAATATTACAGTTAAAATAAGATGAGACGCTTTTTTTTCCCTGAGTATTTTTTTAGTCTTATTTATATTTATGTATTTTTGGCTGTGCTGGGTCTTCATTGCTACTCAGGCTTTCCTTTAATTGTGGTGAGCAGGGGCTTCTCATTGCAGTGCCTTCTCCTACTGCACAGCTTAGTCTCTAGAGCATGTGGGCTTTGGTAGTTGTGGCACGTGGTCTCAGTAGTTGTGGTGCACTGGCTTAGCTGCTCTGTGGCATGTGGGATCTTCCCGGGTCAGGGATTGAACCTGGGTCTCCTGCATTGGCAGGCAGATTCTTTACCACTGAGCCATCAGGAAGTCCAATGAGATACTTTTTAAGATCTTGGTTCTAAAATTTACAACTATAAGTTAATTTAAAAAAATAAATAAGTAAAATAAAATCCTGCCTTACCTCAACCTCTTGCTTCATTTTAATATTTTCCTTCTTCAGAGAAACACAGTGTTGCTCAGTCTCTGCTTTTTCCAAAAGAACAGCATCCAGACGTTCAGTCAAGGCCTGTTTTGGAACAGGACAATTTGTTTGAGGTTAAAAACAGTGGATTGACTTTACCCATAATGATCTCCTCACCTCTCCAAACCATGTAAGCATATTTAAAAGGCTATACACAAGAACCAAGAGAAAAGGAGAAAAGACATGCAGATATGAGAAATTTCAATACAACTTTGAAAAAATGACAGTGGAGGAGGTGGAAGAAGTGAATTAGAAAGCAGCAGCAAGCTAGAACCTAAGAGCTCACACGGAGAAACATACAAGAAGCTGGCAAACACTCACTAGAAAACCAAACGCTCAGGAATGGAGCCAGCAGATACCGCTGAGGCAGGTACAGGAAGTAGGTTCTAGTTGGGACTGACAGTCCTGATCAGGAGTGCTTAGAACAATGGGCAAGCAAACCCCCAGTGTCCCTCCCATCCCCAGAAAAGGTTCATACACTGCAGAGATGAAATAGGAGAGGAACTCAATGAAGTGGAAACCAAACAAGCCAAGAGTCAGTTTCTTGAAAATAATGCTAACAAAGCAGACCTCTTATGAGACCAATCAAGAGAAGACGGAAGTCACAAACATAGTGAACAGAAAGGGAATCTATCCATATATAAACTACAGATTAAATAGTTAAGAAGAATATTATGATCAATTATTAACCTGCCAATAATACCGAAAAGTAAAATGGTACAGATAAAAATTCCTAGAAAAATGTAACTTTCACACACACACACACACACACACAAATCAACACTGTAACTACTTAAAAATTAAACTAGAGGTTGAAAATGGTCTACCAAAGACACAGGAGAAAAAGAGAGCTTTGCAGGTGAGTTCTATCAAGTTTTTAAACAACAGATTATCCCAATTACATATGAGTTTCTTCAGAGAAAATAAAAAGCAAGAAGAATTCTCAAGTTATTCTCACAACTGGCATATTTGATAACAATATCCAATGACTTTACAATACAAGATAATCATGCACCCATTTCACTGTGAATTTAGTCAATCCTAAACCTTAAAACCTAGATAAAATCCTAAACAACAGTAATCAACTATCACCCTAGAACTGCCTCTGAACTTCTGAATGTGAAACAAAGAAAAACAAAAATATAAAAACAAAGCAGATCCAAAAAAAAAAAAACAAAGCAAATGTAGACAAAATTAAGAGTTCTATATCAAGTTATAAACAGTATTTATAAACATGAGAGTAGAATACAGCCACTTTTCAATACAAGATGATAACAATCTTCCTCCTACGCGTCTGTTCTCAGGAACCTGGAGAAGAACATGATCTACAGAACGAGAAGGTTAACCAGAAAAGTAAATGGCATTCCACAGAGCAAGTGGGGTGGAGGTGAGGGGCTGAAGCAAAAGCAGGACAGATATTCACTGGGTCATGGCACGAGGTTGGCTCCAGGAAAACCACAGCAGACCTAGAGACAACCAGACCAAATGAGCACAGGACAGAAGGCTTGAGGAGGCAGGTGTCCAGGAAAAAGTATATAAACGATTATTTGATCTGTTTAACCATTTGGAAAGTAGGTGTTGTTGTGAAAGATAGCTAAGTTTTCATCAGTTATAACAGGAAGTTAATAGCTAAATGTCTCACCAAGGAATAAATCAAAGAATAGCAGGATAAACATATTATTTAGAAACATAATTTCCATAAACTATTTAGTATTATAGTTATTAGTTGTTAGCACTATTTCTAAATTATGTGCATACATTACTTTTGTTAAAACAATTTTAGTTTTAAAACTAATTTTTTTCACACTACATAGTATTGCAATGCAAACTTTTTGATAAATTATCAGGGGAAGCCTGAAAACAATAATTTTAGGAGATATACAGAGGGCATTATCTGAAAACAGCTATAAATATACTTAGAGATCAGAGGCACAAAATGGACAGTCATCTCCCAGGAAATACAAATTCCAACAACAAGAAAACAAGAGGGATATATACAAGAAACTTCACATCCTAACTCGTAATCTTTCCCTTCCTTGTGCATTTGGAAGCAGCATATAAGCTCACTGTAATACCACACACCTCTCAGTTTGACATGGAAAATATGGATTTTTTTTTTTTTAAGTCAAATATGTCAGGTTTGCAATACAACTTCAGATATATTTTAATGCACTAGAAGATGACTATCACAAATTTAATAATTGAAACTTGTAAAAATGTTAAAGTGTTAATTACTCAGTTGTGTCTGTCTCTTTGTGACCCCATGGACTGTAGCCTGTCAGGCTCCTCTGTCCATGGAATTCTCCAGGCAATAGTACTGGAGTGAGTTGCCATTTGCTTCTCCAGGGGATCTTCCCAACCCAGGGACTGAACCCAGGTATCCTGTGTCTCTGGCATTGGCAGGTGGGTTCTTTATCACTAGCACCACCTGGGAAGCCCCCAGAAAGCCATACATTTTTATGAAGAACAGAAAACTTTGCATTCAAAGTCATGTTTTTCCAGTGTACTTTCTCCCAATGAAGGAATAAAACGTAGCAGGAAAGTCTATTCCCTTTCTCAAATGTGTAGATGATGTATTATACTGCAATTTGTGGTTTTTCTAAAACAGAAAACTCAAAGCAGCTGATTAACTGATGCTCAAGCTCCTCCAATCAAGATTACTCTCTAGTGTAATCTTCTCATTAGGACTGGAAATCAAAAGATTTCATTCTCATTTAATTTTCAGTTCAGTCGCTCAGTCATGTCTGACTCTTTGTGACCTCGGGGACTGCTGCACGCCAGGCTTCCCTGTCCATCACCAGCTCCCAGAGCTTACTCAAACTCATGTCCATCGAGTTGGTGATGCCATCCAATTACCTCATCTGCTGCTGTCCCCTCCTCCTCCTGCCTTCCATCGTTCCTGGCATCAGGGTCTAAGGAGTCAGTTCTTTGAATCAGATGGCCAGAGTACTGGAACTTCAGCACCAGTCCTTCCAATGAATATTCAGGACTAATTTCCTTTAGGATGGACTGGTTGGATCTCCTTGCAGTCCAAGAGACTCTCAAGAGTTTTCTCCAACACCACAGTTCAAAAGCATCAATTCTTCGGCGCTCAGTTTTCTTTATGGCCCAACTCTCACACCCTTACATGACTACTGGAAAAACCATAGCTTTGACTAAATAGACTTTTGTTAGCAAAGTGATGTCTTTGCTTTTTAATATGCTGTCTAGGCTGATCACAGCTTTTCTTCCAAGGAGCAAATGTGTTTTAATTTCATGGCTGCAGTCACCATCTGTAGTGATTTTGGAGCCCAAGAAAATAAAGTCTATCACTGTTTCCCCATCTATTTGCCATGAGGTGATGGGACGGGATGCCATGATCTTAGTTTTCTGAATGTTGAGCTTGAAGCCAACTTTTTCACTGTCCTCTTTCACTTTCATCAAGAGGCTTTTCAGTTCCTCTTCGCTTTCTGCCATAAGGGTGGTGTCATCTGTATATCGGAGGTTATTGGTATTTCACCAGGCAATCTTGATTTAATTTTACCAAACTTTTACTTTCTGAGATTTGAGTGGTCAGGGTATTAAATAACCTGAAAGGTAAACTTAGCTAACTTAAGAGAAATTTTTACCCCATTTTTAAGAGTAGTTTTGACAGAACAAGAGAATACATCAACAAGGAGGAAACAAGGGACACATATTTAATATTTAAATATTCTGAAATGTAAGTGTATGGAAAATATTTTAAGGGCTAAGAGTTCACTGACACAATGGCATCTGCAATGTTCTTTTCAGATACAAAAACCTGCTTTTTAGTGTGTGGGTGAGCATGTATGTATATATGCATACACATATGCATATAATATCTCCTACAAATAATATATGGTAATAACAAAATCACTGAGTACTTATGGGCCAGATCCAGCTCTCAGCACTGTGTGTACTGACTCTAGGAAAGCAGGTCTTAGTATTCGTTATTCTCTCTAGTCTCCAGTGGAAGAGTCACAGAGAAGTTAGGAAACATAGCCGTGGTCACACAGCCTGCATGTGGCAGAGCAGGGTCTCAAGATCTGAATCAGGCAGTCTGGGTCTAGAGTCAGGTTCTTTAATTAATTACCGTGCTTAGTCACTCAGTTTTGTCCGACTCTTTGCAACCCCACAGACTGTAGCCCTCCAGGTACTTCTGTCCATGGGGATTCTCCAGGCAAGAATACTGGAGGGGGTTGCCATGCCCTCCTCCAGGGGATCTTCCCAACCCAGGGATCAAATCCAGGTCTCCTGTATTGCAAGAGGATTCTTTACCATCTGAGCCACCAGGAAAGACCTAATTAATTACTAGGTTGGCCACAAAGTTTGTTCGGGCTTTTCTGTAAGATGTTATGAAAAACTGGAATGAATTTTGTGGCCAACCTTGGCTATTAATAATCAGGAAAATACGTAATGATCAAATAAAATCATTATGATTCAGAAATGCTTAAACCAATCTGTACATTACAAATCCAAATGTTATTTGTGCACACCATTTAGAATTCATATACTGTTTTGACTAAATAAAGAACAAAATGGCAGTACGAGGTATACACAGGGATTTAAAGACTCCTTGAAATAACTTCCTGGGAGCCCCTCGACTGTCCACCACTCCAAAGCTGGGAGAATAAGACAATATATAATCAAAGACTAGACAGACAGCAAGACTCAAATTACAAACATGGAAAAACAAGAAAAAAAATTACTGTAGAGCTTTCAGAAGCAAAGAAACTTTAAAGACGGCCAGGCCAAGTGGGGGAAGGAAAAGCATTTAATTAGAGTTAAGGGCACGTGAGGGCTTCCCTAGTGACTCAGTGGTAAAGAAACCTGCTGCCAATGCAGAGGCCTCGAGTTTGATCCCTGATCCAGAAAGATCCCACATGCTTTGGAACAACTAAGCCCTAGGCCACAACCAGTGATCCATGAGTCCATGTGCCGCAACTACTTAAGTCCACACACTACAGAACCCGTGCTCTGCAACAAGAGAAGCCACTGCAATGAGAACCGCGTACATCACAACAAAGAGTAGATCCGGTTCACAACCAGAGAAAGCCTGAACAGCAACAAAGACCCCGCACAGTAAAAAAGTGAACAGATACATTTTAAAAATTATTTTTAAAATAAGGGCCTGTGAGTAAGAATAAGCAACTCAGGTTTTTAAACAGGGAGTAACAAGATAAAAACAGTATTCTGTGATCTGACAAGAGTATGTAAAACTAAGAAGAGAGAGCGAGTCCAGTTACAGGTTCATCTAGGTAGGTGTGCTTCACAAGGATGACATGAAGTGCTTCACAAAGAGCCCTGGCAATGGAGAGACTCCTCAAAGTCCTGCTCGGGGCTGGGTTCCTCATGGGCAAGGGAAGAGCAGGACTGAGACCAAGGCAGCAAGCATTAAGGACAGAGTGAGTGGGATGCAGAGGACAGAAAGCAATACCAGGTCAGAACAGAAAGGGCAGAAGCGCTCATCCACCTCTCTCCACACACTCAACCAGAGAGATGGAGCATGTAACCTTGGGTGGGAGCAGCTGACAGCCCTCAGGAAATCTGAATTATCATCGGGTATCTCATCTAAGAAAAACAAAAATCAAAGTGACACTCACACTGTGTCCTTACCTTAATGATGTCAGCTCCTCCAGCAACCAGCTTTGACTTCAATTCTTCAACTTCTTTCTCCAACTCTAAACAATTATGAAAAAATAAAAGATACTAGTTCAGAAATGAAGAAGGAATTACGGCTAAAGTGAGAAGTACATTCTTTAAAAACAAAACAAAAAAAACACTATAAATTGTTAATACTTTTTAAGAAACCGCACATATTTTTGAGAAAGCATTAAGTTCACCTAGCATTTCATTTCCCTTTTTATCATGGAAAACTACAAATTAAAAAAACTAGAGAGAATAGTATGATTAACCTCTATGCGCCATCATCTTGGTTTAATACTGACTAAATGAGCAATATTATTTTATCCCAACCTGTCTTTACTTCTTTTCCCTCTTCTCTTATGCATCTTGACATTTCTGAAACAAATCTCAGACATTATTTCAGCTGTAAATAACTTCTTTCTGTATAACCTTAGAGCAACAACTAATCTCATATTAAACATACACGTTAATCTATTTCATCAACTCATTTCCAGATCTGGTGCCTACATACTTCCAAATAAATTACTCTATCATAAATGGATCCAACCTCTGAAAACTTTGGCTTTCAGACTGGGCAGTTAAGTCACTGAAAAGAGCTCACCCACACATATTACAAAAGGAAACTAACACCTAATCCTTGTGGAATATAAAGAAATAGAAACTGAATAGGGAATCAAGCAACTTCAGTAAATATGCTTCAGAAATCCAGGAAAAGAAATCTTTTACTGCTTTATTTAAGGCCTTTTTAAAAACTTGTTTGGGCTCAGAACCTCACGTCTCTAACATATCAACTGACAACTTTAGGAAAAAATGCCTTACTCAGAAGAATATACAATCCAAGGGAGGTTAAAAAAAAAAGTGCTTAACTTTAACACACTATTTCTTAAAATCCTTCTCCCTGACCTTTTTTATTAATCCAAAGATAACTGCAGTTTAGGCTTATGAGATAATAAAAAAAAATCAAAATAAGTGGTTAAAATATTAAGTAAGATTCCACTACTCTAATATTATTGGATTCACTGATAAAACAAGCCAGTGTACTATTAAAAAACTAGTATTTGCAACCATGATTAAACAAGATTGTAGTCAAGATGAGTATTTTCAACCCGATACCTGTACATCTCAATTTTGTTTTCTGTATTAGCATCATCTGCTTCTTGGCAAACTTGATAAGATCTTCCTTGGGCAAGGCTTCCAGCTGGAAGATGCAGAGATATTACCAACTTAGTATAATTCATGTTTCAAAAATACCACAAAAAAGAAACATAAAGTCCGCCTAAATATTTTTTTTAAATCCTACTGAATATTTATATCAACCAAATGCCACATTTTTTAATATTCACTTCAGTTCAGTCCATCAGTCATGTCTGACTCTTTGTGACCCCATGGACTGCAGCACACCAGGCCTCCCTGTCCATCACCAACTCCCAGAGTTTACTCAGACTCATGTCCATTTAGTCAGTGATGCCATCCAACCATCTCATCCTCTGTCGTCCCCTTCTCCTGCCTTCAATCTTTCCCAGCATCAGGGTCTTTTCTAATGAGTCAGTTCTTCGCATCAGGTGGTCAAAGTATTGGAGTTTCAGCTTCAGCATCAGTCCTACCAATGAATATTCAGGACTGATTTCCTTTAGGATGGACTGGCTGGATCTCCTGTCCAATGGACTCTCAAAAGGCTTCTCCAAAATAACAGTTCAAAAGCATCAATTCTTCGGCACTCAGCTTTCTTTACAGTCCAACTCTCACATCCATACATGACTACTGGAAAAACCATAGCTTTGACTAGATAGACCTTTGTTTTTTAATATCAGCAAATTCAAGTTTAACTCGTTAATTATTAAACTACAATGAAATGTAAAAAAACCGCACACACCCTCTTGCTACAGAATATCCTTGTTACAGCTTAAGACAGTTTCTTTGATTTAATTTCTTTAACTGCAAAATCAAGGAACTGGGACTAACTCTACTTAAAAGTTCTAGTTGTGTGAAACTTGAGTCCTATTCAAGGCTGAAAGATGCCTCTGGCCACAGGAAAACACGTTAAGCCCTAATTACAACAAGATGAATCAGGGCGCATTTAGGATTTAACTGAAAAAATGAAGGCAAGTTACTTAGCGCCTGTGGGCTCAGTATTCTAATGGGTAAAGCTGTGATGAGAAGTATTTAACTCCGGGTCACCGTGAAGCTTCCGGGAACACAGAGTTTGGATGACTGTCTGAAACTCAGCCGTAGCAGGAAACCTCAGGAGCAAGTCCCCATCTCTGGAGCGACCCCCACCCATGCCATGGGGGTGACCTCAGAGGAGGCGCCGGCAGGAACGAGCCCCAGACGCCGACCACCCGCCGTCAGGCTTGGTCCGGTCGCCGTTCGGACCTCAGAAACCAGACTGTTTCGTTGAACGTTTGGAAACTGCGGAATCTCAGAGGCACGCTGACCCGGGGCAGCAAGGAAAGCCAGGCTTCACCCCAGCGAACTCAGAGGAAGCCCCTGACCGCTCAGACCCGGACCTCGAGGAAAGCTGTCCCCCAGGCGGTCCCCTCCCGGTGGGACCCGCCTCTCAAACGTCTCTTCACCTTGGACTTCCCGGTCCCGCGAGCGGCCGGCGAGGCCACCCCTTCGTGAACAGGCTCCTGCAAAACACAACGAAAGCCGGCCGGTCACGGGCGGCCCTGCAGACCCTGGCAGGTGGGGAGGTGGTCCCTCGGCCCCCAACCCCTCGGGTTACCTCCATGGCCGCCCGCAGCCCGCACTTCCACCCCGCGCCTCCCACGGACCGCCGCTTCGGGTTAAAGGTCGCGCTTCTCCGCCGGCCCCGCCCCCGCGTCTCCACGGCCACGGCCCCGCGGCGCTCGCGTTTCCGCTTCCGCCTCAGGAGGAGGCTTCCCGCGAGCCCCGCCCCGCCCCGCCCCACCGGGCCCGCCCCCGAGGTGGCGGGGCGGGCTGGGCGGTCCTCGGGGCGGGGCCCTGTGCTCTACGAGGGTGTGGGGGCGTGGGGCTCCCCTGGGAGAGTCAGGTCCAGCGCAGCTCGGCCGGTGGCGGCCGCCCTAGTCACATTTCCTTCACTTTTTTCCATTCTTATCCTTCTCTCCCATGTTCTGTCCCTTCTCCTGCCCGATCTTCTGTCCACTTTCCTGTCCGTTGTCTGTCCCATCACCTGTTCTCATGCCCTGTTCCCTCACCTATCCTATCTCCTGTCCCCTGACCTGTCCCCATTTTTGTTCTGATTCCTGTCCCTCTTCTCTCTCATCTCCTGTCTTCTCAGCTGTCCCATATCCTGTCTCCTCTCTCATCTGCTGTCTCCTCACCTGTCCCCTCACCTGTGTCCCCATTCCTATCCGTCTCCTGTCCCATCTCCTGTCCCCTCACCTGTCCCTATTCCTGTCCTTCTCCTGTTCCCTTTCCTGTCCACTCTCTGGTCCCCTCACTTCTCCCATCTTCTCTCTCCTCCCCTGATTCAGATGCTATTACTTTTTCGAAGCAAGCAACGTTTGCTTGGTTTCGGAATTTTACTTATGGCCCTCTGTGAAAACTGAAAAATCATATTAGAATCTCAGGAGTATACGCCTATCCCTTAGATAATTATCTTTAACCCATCGAATTCTACACATATCTCAGAGTGTGTTGTTCACAGGCCTTAAAGACTTCTTGTTTCCATTCACATGAAATAAACCAGACACAGAGACATTTGTCTAGCTGAAAGAACTTTAAGAAACCACAGCTATAGTCTCATTTCTTTATCCATTGCAGGTTGAGTTTTAGGTCTCCTCATTTCAGATGATCTATTATTATAGGATTGAATTTGGATGGGGTTCAGAATAAGGGGACTGGTGTGTTTAGGTGGATTCATCTCTAATGTGTCCGAAAAGCAGTGGCCTCGGGACCTTCTCCTGCTACTTGAGAATATGGTGTTTTTGTTTTTGTTTTTTTTAAGCATCATCTGAAGGCTGAGACTTCCTGGGTGGCACTAGTGGTAAAGGATCCACCTGCCAATGCAGGAGACAAAGGAGATGTGGGTTCAATCCTTGGGTCAGGAAGATCCCATGGAGGAGGGCATGGCAACCCACTCCAATATTCTCACTCAGAGAATCCCACAGACAGAGGAACCTGGCAGGCTACAGTCCATGGGGTCGCAAGGAGTCAGACATGACTGAAGCAACTTAGCACATACACAGGAAGCCTTGGACACAGAGGAGTCAGGTGATCCAGGCCAGGGTCTGTTAGGTACAGTTGGTCCCTCTCTGCCTATTTCCAGATAACTGGCAAAGAAACTGGGCACAGGTAATTCAAGCACAAGGGAAGATTGCAGACACCAGGGTCCCTAGGCAGGGTGGTTCCTCTGGGCAAGGATAGGAGGTCAAAACAGCCATGTGCTAGATTGGCCAGTAGAGGGGGCAAGGAGGTCAGCATGGTGCTTCCCACTGGCTCAGAGACCAAGGAGGTCATCCTGCAGTCCTAGTTAGTTGTTCCAGACTTGGGTTGGGCTAGAACAGGAACAGTGAAAGTGTGCATGTGCCTGTGCGTGTGTGTGTTGGGGGTGCAGGCTGATGCTTTGTACTGGCTTATTCAGTCCGCACAGTAACAGAGCATCTTCTGTGCACCTAGTTGTCTGTTGGGGGAAGTACAACTGTAACTAAGACAAAAAAGGTCTCCTTACTGGACTAGAGGTAGGGACAGATGATAAGCATGGAAACTGTTAATTTAACAGAGGTATGAGTTATGGAGAAAGTAATGCAATGTTATGTAACAGGATCTGTTTCATTTTCTTTCTTTCTTTTTTAAATTTTATTTTATTTAACTTTACAATATTGTATTGGTTTTGCCATATATCAAAATGAATCTGCCACAGGTATACATGTGTTCCCCATCCTGAACCCTCCTCCCTCCTCCCTCTCCATACCATCCCTCTGGGTCGTCCCAGTGCACCAGTCCCAAGCATCCAGTATCGTGCATCGAACCTGTTTCATTTTCATTTAAAAGTTTTACTAACAATAATTGTATATATTTAATTGTGTATCTTTATGGTGTACAGGGCTTCCCAGATGGTGTACAGGGCCTGGCCCAGATGGTAAAGAATCTGCCTTCAATGCAGGACACCTGAGTTCGACAACTGGGTCGGGAAGATCCCCTGGAGTAGGAAATGGCAACCCACTCCAGTATTCTTGCTGGAGAATTCCTTAGACAGAGGAGCATGTTGGGCTATAGTCCATGGGGTCACAAACAGTCAGAGATGACTGAGTGACTTTCACTTACTTTATTTATAAAGTATACATGATGATTTGATATATGTATACACAGCAGAGTGATTACTACTGCAGCTAATTAACGTCTTCACGTATTTATATGTATGATGAGAGTATCTGAAATGTACTCTCTTAGCAATTTCCAGTTTTCAGTACTTTTTTGTGGCTGTGCAGTGAGGGTTGCTGGATGTTAATTCCCCAACCAGGGATCGAACCCAGACTGACAGCAGCAAAACACGGAGTCCTAACCACTGGACCACCAGGGAGTTCCGAGTACAGTCTTATTAACTATAGTCATCATGCTGGACGCCAGATCTCTAAATTACTTGTCCTACATAACTGTAGCTTTATGCCCTTTGACCGATATTCCTATACCTCCACCCCACCTCCAGTCCCCAGTAGCCACAGTTTTGTTTTCTGCCTCTACATATTCAACTTTTAAATTTATTTTAAATTTTTTTAAAATGTGTGTGACAGTTTATTATTTTCATTTAAATATTTCAGTGTAATAGTCTAAACATTTAAAAATGTAATTCTTTTGAAAACAATACAATTTATTTATGTAAACCCAAGGTTATAAACTGAAAATGACCAGATTTTTTTTATTTCTTTAATTGAAGTATAGTTGACCTACAATATTGTATTAGTTCCAGGTGTTCTGTACAGTGATTTGACATTTATATACATTGAGGATTGATCACCACAATAAGTCTAGTAACCATCTGTTACCTTATAAAATTATTGCAATATTATAGACTATATGCCCTATGCTGTATATTACAGTCTGTACCCATGAGTCTGTTTCTGTTTTTTAGATTCTACATGTAAGTGAAACAATGTGGTTTTTGTCTTTGATTATTTCACTTACTTAGTCTAAAATCTTCTAGGTCCATCCATGTTGTCACAAATAACAAGATCACATTTTTTATGCTGAGTAATATTCCATTACACATACACACGTGCCAAATCTTATTTATCCATTCATCTGTCAATGGACATTGAGGTTTTTATGTCTTGGCTATTGTAAACGGTGCTGCTATGAACATCGGGGTACAGGTGTCTTTTCAAATTTTAAATAATTTAAGTAACTACATGCAGCTAGTGGCTAACACAGTAAGCTCTAGAAGATAACTGGTATAGGACTACTTAGAATATAAGAAGTCGGCTTTTTAGATTTCCTTGACTGATAGAGTATTTTAGTTACTTAGTTCCCAGCTCTTGTCGTTTGGTATGCATTGACGTATTTAGCAACGTCCTTGTCTTGGAGAAAAAATGAGCAAATGAAAATTTAAATAAGCACAAAGGAGACAATACAGACCTATAAGAGATTTAATGATACACTTTAATCTTAAACACATAAGAATTATGTTACGTGTGAAAGACTTCCAAAGAGCAGATGGTCCTTCAGGTTGCAGTATTGGCAGGAAGATGGGAGGCCTGTGCTGGTTAGTGAACTTGCTCTTTATGTTTTAAACTGGTGGGGAGAAAGGAAAGGAAACGTCTGGAGAAGGTGGGATGACAGTAAACCAGTTGGGGTGGGGAGGAGCCTGCGAGACGCGCTTGGACCCAGCGAGGTGGCTCTCTGCTGGAGTTAGGAGGGGGTTTGGCAGCACGAAATCCAGCTGGCAGGCGGTTTGGAAGGTAAGTCGCCCATGTCATAAGGTAAGTCACCCAGGTAGCTGCCTTTGAATCGATGGCTAAAAATGCTTGGGATGTACCTTGTAGGCAGCAAACATTCAGAATTATCGAAAGAGTCTGAGCTAAAGAGAAATGTAATGAGTCTTGTTGTGGGAAAAGAAGGCTGGCAGATGTATGATGAACAGCGAAACAAGTTTTGTAGCTTATAGGCAAGGGAGAGGCTTCTGAACCAGAAGGGTGGCTGCAGAGGTAAGGCATCCTGGAAACACACACTGACCGGTGTTGCTGATGGGTTAGAACACAGTTGAGGAGGGGCTAGAGGGAGGTGGGTCAAGGTGTGAGTCTGGGAGGGGTTGGCAGGGAGTGGGAGGGGAGTCCAGGGAAATGCAGAGGCAGAGGTGAGGGACGGGGGTGGAGGCACTGAAGGAAGAAGTCTGGAGTGAATGAGAACGTTTCAGGGGAAAACAGTCACCGGCAAGAAATAGTAACTATTGACACATTTTAGTGCTGTTTTTACAAATTTGCTTAAACCAACACTGAATCTGAAAACTTGAGTATATTCTTATGTGATGACCAGAGCATATTTAACGTGTTCACACGCATGTGGTCTGTAGAAAACTGACGCATCATGATCATTAGCAAGGATGCCAGGGTTGTAAGTCTCTACCTTCCACCTGGCCCCAACCTCTGTTAGCTCCATCTTTTTTTAGGGTGAACAAAAGCAGACACAAGAAGCACTAGTCCCTCCACCTGAATTCAATATCATGGGGTCAGGGTAATCAACTTTATACCAATTAAATCTGGTGCTTTTACTTCCTTACAAGAATCGAAAGTGGAGACTTAGAGTGGTGTCAGCCATGTTCTTCCTGTAATCATCATCAAATCTCTCGTTCTGGGCCACGGTGAAGTGGTTCTTCCAATCCCCGACGACCCCTGGAACAGTCATGGTAGGGAGTCAGTACTGTGGTGGGAGTGGGGTCGGGGTCGGGGGTTGTAGGGGAGGGGTGGTTCTCTGTTCTTCTGCTCTTGTATGAGGAGTTCTACCCCCTGCCCCGGAGACATTCCTCTGGCTGGCCCAGCAGGGCCTCCTCCAGGAGGGAGGAAGGATCACCTGTCTGGTTTGTGGGTCGGGAGATGGCAAGGTTGTGTGAGCAGCAGGGCTGAGGGCCACTCATGTGTGTCCTTCCTGTGCATCGAAGCAAGGTCTGTGCCAACATGATGTTGCCCACAGAGCAGGCAGGGCCTGCTAGTGGAGGGACTGCACGTGCCGTTTTGAGAGAGGAAGATTCCCCCCAATTCTCCAGTTGCAATCCCTGTTACCTTTCCCAAGCTGGTTTTTCTCCATACTGTCATCTATTATCCTGCATGTTTTTTCATTTGCTTCCTTGTGTACGGCTAGAATATAGTTTCCACAAGGGCTGAGCTTTCCTGTGCTTTGTTCACTGCTCTGAACATTACCCAGAACAGAGCCCAGCACATAGTAGCCACTTGAAAAGTAGTTTTGAATGAATGGACCTTTCTGACAGCCTGGAACTCTCTATAAAGTGGATCCTTTGCTCCATCTGACTCGATTCTGTACCTTTTCACCTTATCAGCCAGAACTCGAGGGAACAGGAGGATACTCGGTTAGACCTAGACACCAAATCTCACTTTCTACTTGTTGCTGAATGTTAATTTCATCGGTGGTTTCTTAAATTGTTCTTTTCCCAGAATCCTTCATTATCAATATTATTTTTCTTTTCTATAGAAAAGAAATTCCCCAGAGACTATTAAATATTGGACAGTTCCCTTAGGATTATGGCCAAAAGGAAACATTGAAAACCTTTTCTCATGAATGGAGAAATCAACTGGTTCATGAATTCATTCGGAATCGACGAGTAGTTTGCCATCGGGTTCTGCTTCATGACGCTAAATGAAGTGTGGTGAACAATTTTATCCAGAACTTTATCATCTAAGCTCTTTCCAATAAATTCTGCCAGCTTCTGAATTTCATGCTTTGGGTTCTACGAGCAGAGTCAAAAAATAAGACTTGGTATAAGATAATGTATACCAATGAATAATAGTCTTAAAAGAATATTGAAGTGAGTTAATAATAGTAATCAGTAACATGCCACGAGTTAAAATTTTTAAAAATCATATCTCACAAATGTTCAGCTTTTCAGAAATGACTCATTTAGATGTGGTGACTCATACTGTTTCTGTATTGCTGCTGCTGCTGCTGCTGCTAAGTTGCTTCCGTGTCCAACTCTTCGTGACCCCATGGGCTGCAGCCCACCAGAAACTCCCATTTCTGGGAGTCTCCAGGCAAGAACACTGGAGTGGGGTGCCATTGCCTTCTCCAGTTCTCTGTATTAACTGGAGTCTTTACACTGTTCTTGCTCTAACATGTCAACTGGGTCATGTTGGTAAGATGCTCGAAACACAGTGACCTGGAGTGCGTGGGACAGGCTGCATGGAGCAGAATGTCCAGGGTCAGGTCCAAATGTCCTGCTCCAGCCCATCTGATAAATGCCCCCAGGGGAGGCACTGAACTGATGCTGAGAGCAGACGTCACAGCGGCTTCGGGGACCTGGCCACAGCGGCTGGTTTCCTGCTTCTGTCTCTGATGTACCTTTCAAAATCAGGCTCTCAGTTACAAATCCAAGGCCAGAGATTGTCATTCTGTACAGACCCAGTGGAGTCACAAAAGTGCTGGGTAGATGACCACTTACCATCAACTCTCATGACACCACCTCCTTCAGTCCTGATAGCATCTCTTGGAGTGTATATTACTATCTCCTCTCTAGTGACTTCTAACATCAAAATTCCTAGATGTCAAACATCTTCACAAAAAAGAATTACCAGCAAGCAGTAAGCCAGAACTTAGGTTCGAGAATCCATAGTGTTTCCCACTGCACCAAATTTCTTAAACTGTTTCTTGAATCTCTCTTATTCCTCTAGCACTAGTGAAAAAAACCAAAATGTACTAGAGTTTTTTCCTTCTAATGGGAATTTTAAGATACACACTGCAAGGGGGGAGAAAAAGCATCGCTCATGTTTGCCATCCTCTGCCTGTAAGGAAAAGGTATCCCACAGCCCAGAGTTCTAGGAAGCTCGGGTGAGACTGTGCTATAGAAACTCATGATGTGCCAGGTGCGCTGTGATGGGTGGATGGGGCAGCCAGCGAAACACAGCATCTCCTGTGCCCGACTGCAATCTGAGGGTCCCTGATGGTGTGCACACATTGCAACTTAAGCATTTATGGTCAAATGGGGACTTGTTAGGTGGCCTGGTCCTCACCTCCTTCATGGCCTCGTAGAAGAGGTAGAGGATGCGGTGCTGGTCCTTGGCCTGCCACCAGCCCTTCACATGGTCGTACCAGGAGCCCCAGCACACTGCAAGATGGGACCAGAATAGGGCCGTGAGTCACAGAAACCCAGTGACAAGTACACTCCCCATCCCCACCGCCGCCCCAGGAGGAGGATCCTGAAGGGAAGGAGGAGGTACGCCTGGCAATTCATTCATGGTAAAGCCAGCTAAGGGAAATCAGTCCTGAATATTCATTGGAAGGACGGATGTTGAAGCTGAAAGTCCAATATTTTGGCCAATACTGATACAAAGAGCTGAGTCATTGGAAAAGACCCTGATGCTGGGAAAGATTGAAGGCAGGACGAGAAGGGGATGACAGAGGATGAGATGGTTGGATGGTATCACTGACTCAATGGGCATGAGTCTGAGTAAACTCTGGGAGTAGGTGATGGACAGGGAGGCCTGGCGTGCTGCAGTCCATGGGGTTGCAAAGAGTCGGATACAAGTGAACAACTGAACTGAACTGAAAGCCAGCAGAGCCCCTGCTGTTCTCAGAAACTGACACCTTTTTTGTAGAGTGTTTGAGAATTTTGAGACAGGATGGAAACCAAGCGCTCACCTTTGCCAGCCAGAAAACTCTCAAAGTACTCTTCCCAGGTGCCCGGAGCAGGAAGGTTTCTATTCATCCTGTGGAAGTGGTAATAAGACACCATGTTGTCCTTGGGATTCCTGGCTACGTAGATCATCTAGAAGCGGAGAGAGGAAGGGGAGAAGCAAAACCAGGATTAGAACAGCAGACAATGATGTGAGAGTGGGCGTATTCCACACAGGTGGGTATTCCTGATGCTGTGTTTCTGTGCTGTGGCTTTTGTGGGAGGTGGAAAGGGTTCATGTCAATCTGCGTATTGATGATATGTGACCAATGGACTTTTTGTTTTTGTTTCTATTTTTAATTTAACAAGTGATGTGTTTTAAGAGGAAATTGAAGCCAGTCTGAGGTCCTTCTAAGGGGCCAAATCTGGATTCCTTTGGCTCCCTACCTTACAGTTTTCCTCCAGGAAAGATGGTGGCAGCAAGTGGAAGGGGAGATGTGTCTTCAACGTCCGGGGTGAGGTCATTGCATTCGCTTGTTCCAAGCCTGTGAAATTAGTTTTCAACAACTTTCCATTATGTTTTTCCATTTGCTTCAGAAACTTGCTGCCCCATTTTTACTCTATTAGGAACACTCCAGACCACCTGTAACTCTCTGTGGCTTCCATATGAGAGAACGGGGGTTTTGGCTAGAGCCGTTTTTGTTTTTGCCACATAGTTTGTGGCATTCTAGTTCCCAGCCAGGATTGAACTCATGCTTCCTGCAGTGAGAGCATCATCTTAACCACTGGCCACCAACAAAGTCTCTAGAACAGCTTTTAACCAGACAATGAGCCAAGTAAAGAAGAACCTAAAAAATTCAAACCCTTCCACCATAAAATTACCTCTCCTAGGCTCGTCTTTGTGGAATGAGTTTAATTCTAATTGGAGAATCAAAACTTACTTTTATTTTAAAACTTTTAAAGTATTTTTTTTAATTTTAATATTTATTTATATTTATTTGGCTGCACCAGGTCTTAACTGTGGCATGTGCGTTCTAGTTTCCCTGAGCAGGGATTGAACCCAGGTCCCTTGCATTGAGAGCTCGGAATCTTAGCCACTGGACCACCGGTAAGTCCTTTAACTTACTTTTGTATGAACAGAAACTCAATTAGAAAATGTCTGAAGTATAGCCATGGCCAGACAGTGAAAAAGAGTCCTGAAGTCCATTGATGGTGGTTTGAACACCTGGGATTCTGAAAGGGCTGCTGTGCTTAGTCACTCAGTCATGTCCACCAGGCTCTTCTGTTTATGGAGTTCTCCAGACAAGAATACTGCCTTGGGTTGCCATTTCCTTCTCTAGGGGATCTTCCCAACCCAAGGATGGAACCCACGTCTCCTGCATTTGCAGGTGGATTCTTTACCACAGTACCACCTGGGAAGCCTGAGAAGGCTGCTGGCTAGTAAAAATTCTGGGGAACGTCTAGACCTGGGGTCAGGTGCAGCCGTGATGTACTCACCAGATCCTAGGGAAGGGATTATCCACTCGATGAAGGGAAATCGCTCATGGGTGGGTGCCCTCAGGCTTTGGTTGACATCACCCCCGTTTTGTATCAAGTCCACAATCTCCTGCGTCCATGTTGTTCCTTGTTCCGTGGGTAAGAATAGGAGGCACAGACATTATCTCCCGCATTTCTTGGGATGTGAGCAAATACTCGTTAGAGCAGCTGTGTGAACATTGAAGCCTGCTTTATAGTGGAATTCAGAAAACATCCTTCTTTGTTTACATCTTGTGTTATCATAATATGGATTTTTAGGCAAACACTCCAGTTTGGAGTGGACATAAGATTCATAAATAGACAGTTCTTCTTTTCTCTGTCACAACCATTCATTAGGGTTGTCATGCTACTGTGTTGGTGTCATTGTTCCTTAGAAAGGTGGAGTGGAAGTCTTTCTCTTTTTTTTTTTTTTTTTTGAGAAAATAATTTATTTAATTGTAAATCAGGAATTTTATTTTAGTTTTTTAACATTGAACTATTGATTTTTGAGTTTGTCCATTTGGATTTTAAACTCAAAATGAATTAAAGATCTAAACGTAAGACCAGAAACTATAAAACTCCTAGAGGAGAACATAGGCAAAACACTCTCTGACATACATCACAGCAGGATCCTCTATGACCCACCTCCCAGAATATTGGAAATAAAAGCAAAAATAAACAAATGGGACCTAATTAACCTTAAAAGCTTCTGCACATCAAAGGAAACTATTAGCAAGGTGAAAAGACAGCCTCCACAATGGGAGAAGATAATAGCAAATGAAGCAACTGACAAACAACTAATCTTGAGAATATATAAGCAACTCCTACAGCTCAACTCCAGAAAAATAAATGACCCAATCAAAAAATGGGCCAAAGAACTAAATAGACATTTCTCCAAAGAAGACATACAGGTGGCTAACAAACACATGAAAAGATGCTCAACATCACTCATTATCAGAGAAATGCAAATCAAAACCACTATGAGGTACCATTTCATACCAGTCAGAATGGCTGCGATCCAAAAGTCTACAAGTAATAAATGCTGGAGAGGGTGTGGAGAAAAGGGAACCCTCTTACACTGTTGGTGGGAATGCAAACTAGTACAGCCACTATGGAGAACAGTGTGGAGATGCCTTAAAAAACTGGAAATAGACCTGCCTTATGATCCAGCAATCCCACTGCTGGGCATACACACTGAGGAAACCAGAAGGGAAAGAGACACGAGTACCCCAATGTTCATCGCAGCACTGTTTATAATAGCCAGGACATGGAAGCAACCTAGATGTCCATCAGCAGATGAATGGATAAGAAAGCTATGGTACATATACACAATGGAGTATTATTCAGCCATTAAAAAGAATACATTTGAATCAGTTCTAATGAGGTGGATGAAACTGGAGCCTATTATACAGAGTGAAGTAAGCCAGAAAGAAAAACACCAATACAGTATACTAACGCATATATATGGAATTTAGAAAGATGGTAACAATAACCCTGTGTACGAGACAGCAAAAGAGACACTGATGTATAGAACAGTCTTATGGACTCTGTGGGAGAGGGAGAGGGTGGGAAGATTTGGGAGAATGGCATTGAAACATGTAAAATATCATGTATGAAATGAGTTGCCAGTCCAGGTTCAATGCACGATACTGGATGCTTGGGGCTGGTGCACTGGGACGACCCAGAGGGATGGAATGGGGAGGGAGGAGGGAGGAGGGTTCAGGATGGGGAACACATGTATACCTGTGGTGGATTCATTTTGATATTTGGCAAAACTAATACAGTTATGTAAAGTTTAAAAATAAAATAAAATTAAAAAAAGAAATTAAGAAAAAAAAAATAAAATAAAATGGAAAAAATAAATAAATAAAAAAAAAAAAAAATCAAGATCCCTTCAAAAGGAAACTTCATTCCTTTTCTCTGATCTTTGAAAAAACGTCATTTCTTTGCTTTCAGACTTAAACCATGAACTCTCCCTAGTCCAGAATGGATCCCCCAAAATTTGAATTATACAGAAGCAAGAGTCCTAACTGACTTTTGATCTCCCTTTTCTTTTACAAGCCCACTTCTTCAGGATTTTTGTTGGTTTTCTTTTGTTTTGCTGGGTTGTAAAAAAATTTGGCAATGACGGAAGAGTAGGAGGCACAGTAAAACAGTAGAGAAAACGGAGGTTTCATTTTATCAAAGAAGCCCACACTGCTAAGCATCAAGCCAGTGAGGTGGCTCTTTAAGCCAATCGCTTGAAAATGAAAAGCAATGACATAAACTGGAACACGAGCAAAATATAAACATGCCTGCATATGTAAATGTTGCCGCCTTTCTCCCTTTACACTGACTTGCTTAACTTTAAATAATATATACAATTTCATAGCTTCTCTTAGAGAAAGGAATTGAATGGTAAGGTGTTCAGTCACAAGGACTAGATCTCCCATCACCATCCCCTCTACTTTTGACATAAAATCAACTAACCATTTTATTAAACACATCTGGTTGTTATACTTCAGTAGTGCAGATGGGGCAAGGGGAAACGAGAGGTTCCTTGATGTCAGCCCTGCAACGTGGGGCTTGATGGGCTGAGGGTTAGGGCAGATGGTGGCAGAACTTGCTGACAACTGATTGTCATGAAGCCCAGGTCTGGGAAATGTAACCCCTGGCAATTCTCTTCAGTCCCCTGCAGGTTTTGGTTTCCTCGGACACCATCCACTTTGTCTGGCCAAGGATCTGAAGACTCAAGTTCCAGAGTCCGGCATACTGAATATGACTTGGCCAAAACAAGAAGCATCTTATAAGACAACACTGCTCTGGCTGCCTGGATCCGTGCTGTATTTATGTGCCAACCGCATGCCCTGTGCCCCTTAGAAGGCAATGCCCCACAGGGATCAGCTCCCTGTCTTTCAACTCTCTCTTTGCTTATTTCATGGCCAACTTACTTGGAGGCTTTGTTTTCATTATGTGCTGAGCACCCACTGACTCACTCAGATTGCCTGTGACTCCCAACATCTTCACCATATGCATTGGGAATCTTGACTAGTCTTGGCACAGAAGCCAATATCCTGATAAGGAAAGGAAATTGATCCATTTGAGGATCACCAAGGTAGACTGTGTCCTACTAAGAGTTCTCCTGCTGCAAAAGCAACTCTGTGTTGCTTCAGACCCAGCAGAGACAGGAAGACACAGAAATTAAGAGGACAGCCCCTCACAATCATTTTCTTGTTGCCAATACTTCCCTTTGCGTACTTCTCTCCAGTAAGTCAACTGGTACATGTAGAATGTTTCTGGCTTTTTCTTTGTCTATGACAATTTTTTTTTTTTTGGGGGTTCAACTGATGGTGTATCCATTCCCCACCCCCACAACCGGAAATAGCTAAGAAATCACTGGGAATTTACATCTGATTACCACAGGTTCATTCTCCTGTATTACAAGGCTCAAAGTTACAAGGAGAAATAATATGTATTTGCTGTGTTGGTCTTTTGTTAGTATTTTTTTTTTTAAGTTAAAATTAAGTGTTACTTTCCTGAGGAAGTAGCCAGAATAATACTCTCTCAAATTCAGAAATGTACTGGCACAAAGTCAGACATTATTTCTAACCACATTATACTCTTTTGTCTGCCAAGACATCTTGACAAGCTTAATATCCGCAGGTAGGCCTATGTGATAATCCCAGCAGTATTCCGGGGATAAGATTTTAGTAGGTTTGTTGAGAAGGAAATACTTGTTTAGATGGCTTTCATCATGCCATTGGGCTTCTATGTCATTTTTCTTGTCCTTGAGGATTCCTTTGAAGCATTCCTGGGTGATGTTAAGGACCTGAGTGGGTGTTCCCTCAAAAATGGCTGCGTGGTAATAAAAATCCCCTTCGCCGAAGGGAATGTATGCTGCAGACTCCTTCCGCCTCTCGTAGGTGAAGTCACTGGGATCTGCCTTGTACCACCAGGCTTGTAGCTGGGCCACCGACTCGCCCAGGGTCTCCACTCCAAACTTGTCTTGGAAGACCTGGTCCACGTCCATGCAGAAAAGGAAGTCAACCTCATGCTGGATGTGGGCCACAATGTGGTCCCCGATGGTCTTCATGCGCATCATGCTGATGTCCTGCCACCTCTTCTCAGGCTTGATCTTAAACACCTTGAAGGAGCGCAGAGGATCCAACTCTATCAAAGGCATCCTGGAGACATCATCCACCATGATATAAAAGATGACTGGGTGGCCAACCATGAAGTGCTTATTAGCAGACGTTAAGAACTCCTCCAAGTAATGCTCAATGTATCTTCCCACGGCGAAAACCGTCAGGCTGACGGTAATTTTCTGCTTGGCATAATAATCGTCTAAGACAGCTCTGTTGTAAGTGCCTTCCCACACCACAGGTGCCTTCCAGTTCGTCATGGTCACAACCTCGGGGCGTTTAAATGGTTGAACCAGTCCGACAGCTTAAGCTTGCTTTCGTCTTCCTTTCTTTGTTCCTTTTCTTCGTCTATGTCTCCATCTTCTTCATGGTAACCATTGTTAAACCACCTCGGAAGCCACCAGCCCTTCTGAATGCTGCTGCCACCGACTTCTGGGTTTATTGATGGGTTTATCCAGAACAAAGAGCCTTCTGGGCTGTGGATATATTCCCAAAACACAACAATGACAGTTGAGACAACCAGCATTGACAGAATCACTTTTCCTTTGACATTCATTATTTTCTCCTCATCGTCTGCTTCTCTCCTC
The DNA here is from genome assembly GCF_029407905.1 of Bubalus kerabau. Lineage (NCBI taxonomy): Eukaryota > Metazoa > Chordata > Mammalia > Artiodactyla > Bovidae > Bubalus > Bubalus kerabau. The sequence continues at coordinate 47,674,540 of NC_073634.1, forward strand.
CCAGAGTAAAAGGCAAAAGTACCAAGTTCTATTGAGCTCCGTTCTGCAGAAGGAGGCAGGGCTGGGAGGAAGCGAAGGTACAGCGTTCTGACTCCCGATCCGCAGAAGCTGGGCGCGCTGGGGGCTGGCCGGCGCCTCGGCTCCCCGGCGGCGTCCTCGGCTGCCTGAACAGTCGGCGCGCTGCCTCCTCCCGAGCCCCGCGGGGCGTGCCGGGGCGGGGTGTGCCCGGAAGTCTTTCTCTCCCAGCTGTGATGTGGGGTCGTCCCTGTGTGATCTTCAGACTGTTTCCCAAGTGCACAGCCTGAGGTTGGTACCCAGGAGGCTTTGTTGTGTGTTGGCTAAATGAGCGAGTGATTAGGGCTTAGTCTCTGTGTTCATGCTGTCCTGTTTTTCCTGAAGGCTAGAAAGTGCATTTCCTAGGCTCCTTTGCCACTGAGATTCTCAACACCCTGAGACTGATTTACCTTCTGAGAGTTAAAGGAAGGAGACAGAGGTCTGAGGGTGGCCGCACCGGGTACATGATGTGTGGAAGCCACTCCACACATCTGGGTCAAGCACGGAGGTCGATCCAGAAGCTGCACCCGCACTACCCCTGGAGGAGGGCTTGCGTCTCCAGTTTCGGTCACTTATATGGGCCCCATCCTGACTAGGTTGGGGGCTACTACCTATTCTGCAGCCTTGAAGACCTATTGAACCAGACGTCTGACCACGTCCATGTCAGGAGGAGATCCAATAGCCATGGCATTTTATTTCCTAGACGAGTTGGTCTAATATTATCTGTAATCAACTCTTCATTACGGGTTAAAGGACCAATATTTCTTTAGCTATCAACTCAAAGGAAGTTGGAGTCATCTGTACTCGTTTTGTGTGTTTACTATGAATTTTGGCAGCTTCCTAGGTGGCTCAGTGACAAAGAATCAGCCTGCCAAGCAGGAGATGTGGTATTCTTGCCTGGAGAATTCCATGGACAAAAGAGCCTGGTAGGCTACAGTCCATGGGTTTTCAAAGACTCAGACATGATTTAGCGACTAAACAACTCTGAATTTATAGCGACGGGGTAACATTGGGGCAGGTTCCAGTGCAGCTGGAGGTTCAAAGTCAGCTGGTCCTTGGGGTCAGAGGTCAGTGATTCTACAATGTGTGTATCTCTGCTCAGTCACAGAGTGTTGACTATTCTGCGAAAAACCTAGGTGAAAACCTTTACATCATCTGAGCTTGTTTCTTGTTCCCTTTTATCAATATATCCTTTATTAGCATATGCAGTTTTCATGACTGATTAAATACTGCATTAGTCGGTAGGTAAGTGCTTTTCTTTCTGTTATTAGATTGTAACCCCTAACCCATGAAAACTCTAAATGAACCAAACTTTAATGCTCACTTTTGGTAGGTGGGGAAAGATGAAAGATTAAGCACTGTACTGAAATTATGGTGATAGAGTAGAACTGTGAGTGAAATAAGGCAGTGAGTTGTGATTCCCCACCAGTGGTTACTTTCAGAAACTCACATTTAGAAAATTTTAATTCTGAACAAACTCATGAGAAGTAATAGAAAGCCAGGGCTGATTTGAAACCAGTTGACACGTGAGTCTAAGGTCCCATCTGCCTGCAGAGCCTTTTATCAAATCAATACAGATAAAGTCAAAGGGTGGGTGGAGTGTGTCTGTGTGTGCCCATGAGTGAACGTAGCAGAAATTATTGACAGTTATTGATTTTGCAAAGAGCAAATGTATGTGCAGTTGGGGTATGAGCTGAGTACTGTGTTTTGGTCTAACTGTAGATTCAAACAAATAGCTGCAGAGAACTCCTCGTCCCGGCTCACCCCCAAATTTACGTGACGCAGTGGCTGAGCTCAAGTTTGTCCTGTTTCTACAGTAACTTTGTTAAACTGATTATTGAAATAAGAAAGCAGGCTCACAACATACCACCGGGAGGGTGGAGATGCAGAGAGCAGTCTGGGACCCTGAGCAGGGGGATTTATGAGTTCAGCCTTGCAGAACATAAGCCCCCTTCTCCACTCGCCTGCTCCCCCCACCAGCTGGGGGTGCCCGGTCTGGCTCTGCTGTAAGGGCCTGCCCTGGTAACAAGTAAATCAACAAGCCTGGCCCTTTTGTTTCAGACTGTTTGATTTACTCTCTTGCAGGTACTCTCTTGCAACATGATTTACTCTCTTGCAACATGTACTTCATGGGGAGTATTAAATTCTTAATATGTGTAGGTCATTTTAATGTTTTTTGTGTGGTCCCCCCGCCCCGCCCCCGTGATTTGTGTTGGCCGTATCCCTCTGGCCACTCAATGGTTTTCTGCTCAAATCCCGGTGGGTTTCTCAACATCCTCAGTGCTGCGTCTTGCTTGCTTCTGTCCCTGCCCCTCCTCCCACCTCCCCTGTCCCTTGTCCCTCCCGCCTACCTGCTTTCGGGTAGGTAGAGATGAGCAGGTCGTCAGGCCTGGCTTGGAAGCTCCAGATCTGATCCCAGGTGTCACAGGTGGGCGTGGGCTGCAGGATGCCTTCCACATAGTCCACAGCCAGGCGACTCACACTCTCAAATTCCAAAGCCTCCATCTTGTTCAAGGCCAATGTCAGGAGTCAGAAATTTCAGCTCCGGAAAGCATTACCCTCAGACAGCTCAGAGCTGCGTGCTCGGCGGCTTACAGACAGGGCAGGGCTGAGACCTCAGGCCCTGCCTGGAGTTGCCCGTCGACGGGCAGCTGGCTGGCCAGAGAGTGGCAACTCTGGCTTAGGACTTTGCACACAGCACTTCTGACCAGCTGTAGCTGCCTCCGGGAGGGGCAGTGACGTAGCTGCCTAGCCCTCTGCTCTCTGGGCTGCACCGCGGCTCCCCGCCTCCGGCTGTGTCCCTTGTGCCTTGAGCCACTCTTCTCTGCCCTTAGCCATGGTCAGGGCCACCTCATTTGCAGTCTTCCTCTGCATTCACAAAATAATTCACAGATCTCTTTAATTCTTTCTTCTGGGAATTTTAAGCTCATTACAAAGTTGCAGGAAATCTGCATGTGGTCTTACAAGTTGCAGCAGAGACTCACTTCCTTGAAAGGCTGGAGGGAAGTTTTTGCACTGCCAACAGTGAGAGCTTAGACCCAACCTTGCAGTGCAGATGTGGGGGTGGGAGATCAGCAGTGTTATTTTTAAGACTGAAATAGAGGAGGCTCCCATAGGAATGATTCTCTTCCAGTTGTAGGCTGTTTAGTGTCAATATCAGCCCTGGTCTGTTCACAGACAATAAAACATGTTTGTCCCTTAGAAGCCAAGTGGATACGAAAGCCACAGAGTTACAGAAGGCCCATCCTCTGACTTTTTCTTCCTGGAGTTCACCATCCAGGCTCATGCCGGATCCCACCCCATCCCAGCAACGCCTCCCCCACAACCCCCACGAGCCCCTTGTTTTCCTAAAAGCCCTAGTGTTTATTTATGCTGCTTGTTCCTTTCCTTGGAATCATTCCTGGCTCCTGCAGTTTTGTTTTCTTTTCCCCCCTCCTGTTTCCACCACAACCCTTCCTGGCTGACCGCTTCAAAAACAAAAGCAATCAAAACCACAGTGAGGTACCATCTCATGTCGGTCAGGATGGCTGCCATCAAAAAGTCTACAAACAACAAATGCTGGAGAGGGTGTGGAGAAAAAGGGAACCCTCTTACACTGTTGGTGGGAATGCAAACTAGTGTAGCCACTGTTCACTACAGACAGCAGTGTGGAGATTCCTTAAAAAGCTGGAAATAGAACTGCCATACAACCCAGCAATCCTACTGCTGGGCATGCACACCGAGAAAACCAGAATTGAAAGAGATCCGTGCACTCCAATGTTCGTTGAAGCACTGTTTGCAACAGCTAGGACATGAAAGCAACCTAAATGTCCATCGGCAGATGAATGGAGAAGAAAGCCGTGGTACATATACACACAATGGAGTATTACTCAGCTATTAAAAGAATGCATTTGAGTCAGTTCTAATGATGTGAATGAAACTGGAGCCTATTATACAGAGTGAAGTAAGTCAGAAAGAAAAACACCAATACAGTATATTAATGCATATATATGGAATTTAAACAGATGGTAACGATGACCCTAGATGCAAGACAGTAAAAGAGACACAGATGTAAATAACAGTCTTTTGGACTCTGTGGGAGTAGGCGAGGGTGGGATGATTTGAGAGAATAGCATTGAAACATGTATATTACCTTATGTGAAGTAGATGACCAGTCTAAGTTCAATGCATGAAACCAGGCATTCAAAGCCGGTGCACTGGGACAACCCAGAGGGATGGGATGGGGATGTTGGGACCCATGTACACTGTGGCTGATTTATGTCAATGTATGGCAAAAACCACCACAATATTGTAAATTAACCTCCAATTAAAATTAATTAATTAACTTTTAAAAAAACTCATTAAAAAAAAAGGCAAAAGCAGAGCAGACCCACCCAGCCCTCCTGCTTCTCCTTGCGGTATTATCAAGTACATCTGGTCTTTGTTTCTGGTTCCTGATGCTGTGTCTAAAAAACCCTTAGAAGTTTCTGAGCAGTTGGAGCCTTTGGCTGTTTGTGTTGAGTCCCTGTGGACCCCACCTGGGTTGTCAGGGAGATCACATGTGCTGAACATGTGGATGCTTTCTGGGAGGGGCTGCCTGGAGGCTCCTTGAGGATGAGGGACAGGGCTCGACAGCTCTGCCCCTTTCCCCCGAGAGCCTGACCCTGCGTCTGTACACTCACCTGCCCCGATCTGTATTGTCTACGTCCGACACAACTGTAATTGTAGGTGCAGCACTTTCAGTGAGTTCTGTTTATCATCATGGAACCTACAGGGGCATGGGGACGCTCCCCCCACCCCAACTTAGAGCAGGTTGATTAGCAGCACAGATGGTCCACAAGGCTTGTGCTTGCATGTGAACGGTGGTGGGGGAATCTTGTGAAAGATTTTATCCTTGACCTGCAGGTCTGTGCTAACCCTGGGTCGTCAGTGTCAAGACAGAATTGAGTTGAATGGACAGAGAACTTTCTTGGGATGCTTTCCCTGCCCCTAGCAATCCAGATGCTGTTCCTGTAGCAGGAGTCTCACTTCTTGCTTCAATCCCTTCCCAGAGCTTCACAGCATCCCACGGGGGCCTGTAGGTGGGGACCTCTGTGGTACCCAGGACCCCAGGCCGTGCAAATTCCCCACTCTGCAGGGCCAATGCCCTGTGCCCCCTTCAGGTCTTCTCTAATATCCTCCCCAAAGTGCCCCCTCTGGAGAGCCCGTCCCTGATCTTGAGTGTCTCCCACGTCCCTGCTGGTGGCCCCTCCCTGTCCTTTGGGGCTGTGGTTTGAACTCAGTCCCGTGTCCTCCACTGGCCATGTCCGCACTGCGGGCAGCTCTGTGTCTGGGGTGTGTGTCCTGGGAAAAAGGAAAGAGTGAAACTAACTGAAGAACTGAGGGTGAGGTCTATGGGCCGCAACCGTGGCGAGAGGGGGAGGTTCAGGTGAGCCTGTGGCTTCGGCCAGTCTCTGTGATGACAGCCAGATGTGGACGCCTGCCCCGAGCCCTGCACCAGCTCCCCCAGCCGGGGGCCGGACACAGGGTGCTGACTGCTCTGCCCTCACAGCCCGACTTTCCTTTGTGAAAACAGGGATCATAACAGCCCCCGACCCTGTGAGTGACAGAGTGTGTTTACTGCTTGGCAACAGGGAGGGAGTGCAGTCAACAACCTTAACTGTGAGTAGTGTCCCGTGACTGTGACCTCGGCGGTTCCTGGGCCCTCCTTGCCCCTCAGCCTCCCTGTCAGCTGTTGGGAGATGGAGGGACACTTGGGATCAAGATTACCAGGTGGAATTCCTGGCCCTAGCATGCATTTGGAAAGACTTAGAAAAATCATCTATAATTTTTGGTTACACTTCTCTTCTGGGCTTCATAGTCTGTGTTCCAGCAGCATAGAGAACGGGAAGCTTAGCCACATCCTGGTGGTTGTGTTTAGTCCCTTGTGTGCTGGGGACATCGGCTGAGACAAAACGGAGGGAAGCTGAAGGTGTCACGTAACTTGAAAAATTACCATGGCTGCACAGATGTTTCCTGTTCTCCTTTGTTCTGTCACTAAGTCATGTCTGACTCCTTGTGACCCCATGGACTGCAGCATTAATATTTTCTCACAAATGCAGGAGAATTAAATAAACGTTGCACTTAGTTATAAAATTGTCCAGTGTCAAGTCTGTGTCTGGCAGACATTGTTTTGGAATTCCAAGCATCTGGGGTTGGATTGGCGCTGTCCCTCAAGAGTCGTGTGAGCTTACAATTATTTAATCTCTTCTGGTGTTAGAGAAGACTCTTGAGCCTCTTGATGAAAGTGAAAGAGGAGAGTGAAAAAGTTGGCTTAAGGCTCAACATTCAGAAAACGAAGATCATGGCATCCAGTCCCATCACTTCATGGGAAATAGATGGGGAAACAGTGGAAACAGTGTCAGACTTTATTTTTTTGGGGCTCCAAAATCACTGCAGATGGTGATTGCAGCCATGAATTTAAAGGACACTTGCTCCTTGGAAGAAAACTTATGACCAACCTAGACAGCATATTCAAAAGCAGAGACATTACTTTGCCAACAAAGGTCTGACTAGTCAAGGCTATGGTTTTTCCTGTGGTCATGTATGGATGTGAGAGTTGGACTGTGAAGAAGGCTGAGCAGTGAAGAATTGATGCTTTTGAAGTGTGGTGTTGGAGAAGCCTCTTGAGAGTCCCTTGGACTGCAAGGAGATCCAACCAGTCCATTCTGAAGGAGATCAGCCCTGGGATTTCTTTGGAAGGAATGATGCTAAAGCTGAAACTCCAGTCCTTTGGCCAGCTCATGCGAAGAGTTGACTCATTGGAAAAGTTTAATTAGGTCCCATTTGCTTATTTTGGTTTTTAGTTTCATTATTCTAGGCAGGGTGTTGGGAAAAGATCTTGTTGTGATTTATATCAAAGTGTGTCCTGCCTATATTTTCCTCTAAGAGTTTTGCAGTATCCTTACAGATAGACTTTTAAAAATCAAGGCATAATTAACAGACAGTAAGAAGCACAGAGCTTCAGTGTACAAATTGATGGATTCTCCCTCCTGCACATGTCCTGTGACCTCCCCCAGGTCAACATGCAGAGCACCTCCACCACCTGCCTTCCTTTCCGTCCAAACCCTCACCGCCTGTTCTGACTTCTGTTCCCACGAGTGAGTGTCTCCTCACAGGAACCTCCCCTTCGTTGCAGCACACCTTATCCTCGGTCCCTGTTTGTCCCCTGGGCTTACCTTCCCCACCGCCACCTCTTTCTCTTTCCTACAGACTCTTCCTCCTCCTCCATTCCACACTGGATGCCCCTACATCGGGAAGATATGCGCTCCCCCTACCTAAGTGTTCTCCTACCTTATGGGTATGTCCTTGCATGTTTATTTTAGGTTCCAAGAAGGGTGAGTGCTACGAACAGTATAAACCACAGAGGCAGATGACCTCTGCTTCTGAATTTTTGAAATTGGAGAAAACAAAGCAGTGAAGTCATCTCGGGGCAGGAATTTTTATAATCCAAGGAGGATAATGCAAGTATTAGCAATTTTTGTCTGCACCAAAGACACACAGAACCTTGCAGGGTGTTGAACAAATAACCAGGGGGTTTTGAGCCAAGTAGAGCAACAGCTGAGCGACTGAACTGAACTGAACTGAACTGAGAGCAGCAACAGGTGGAGAAGAAACTATTTTGTGTGGTGGTAGGTACTTGGAGGTAGTAATATTACATTGGTCTCATAAGGCAAGAAGCAAATCATGTCTGAGACCCAAAGAGGCTGTAGAGCCAGTTGCATAATTCTTGCCTCTGTGACGGGAAGAACACTGTTTTTCTGGGATGGGAAGAACACTGTTTTTCTTGGACTTTTCTGGCCATTGTGGTTCAGCTGGCTTATCTAATCTCAAGGATCCAGGAGCCAGTGCAGTTCCCACAGCCTTCAGAATGTGTGAATGTGTTTTGTGGACATGTGTGCAGGGTCATGTCCTTGTAGCAGAGGGAGAGGATTCTAGTGGGCTTGCCTGTCTCTTTCATCACCCTTTTATGAGTTCGTGTTAGAACCCATACACGTGGGTGGGCCTGGACTGACTTGCCTAAGAGCTGGTACACAAAGGCTCCCTGGGCAGGGCTGGGGCCTTGTGTCTGGATGGGTCTGGCCGACTTTCCTCCCCTGAAGAGGAGACTCTGTTGAGGTGTGGGACCCTCCCTGTTCACAGAAGCTTCTAAGGGCTGACTCCATGTTCCAGGCCGGTGGGACCGGTGTCATCCTGTGGAGTGGTCTGCAGGGGAGGGGAGGGGAGCAGAGGGTGAGCCAGGGGTGCAAGAGAGAAAACCCTGGTGTACCCTCCAGAGTCTGCAGGTGAGAGCAGGTCCCTGGAGTGCCCTTTGGCAGATCCGAGGAGACCTGGGGCCAGGAAGCCCTATTCCTGGTTTGCACAAGCTCAGGACTTTTCTTCCTTGTTCGGTAAATAGAAGTGTTGATTCCTCCAGGTGCATCTTGGGTCCTCTAACTGTAGGGATCTGCTCAGGTCTCCTTTTTCTCCTAGTCATTAGATCTAAGAACTCTATCTGCTTCATTCCTTCCTTAAACTCGACTTTGCCCAAATTAACTCCTTGACCTCCTGGGTTTCCCAATCCAGAAGGTCTCCAAATCTCTCCCTTTGGGCTCACGCAGGTTTCCCTGGTGGCTCACATGGTGAGCTTACAATGCAGGAGACGCAGGTTTGACCCCTGGATCAGGAAGACCCCTTGGAGAAGGAAATGGCAACCCATTCCAGTATTCTTGCCTGGGAAATCCCATGGACAGAGGAGCCTGGAGGGCTACAGTCCATGGTGTCTCAAAGAGCTGGTCATGACTGAGTGACTGACTCTAACTGGCTACACAGAGGCTCCATCATGGCTGGTTGATTATATCACTGACCACCAGTGCTTGAACTCAGTTTCCAGCCATCCCACCCCAGAGGTCCAGGGCCGGCCTCAAAGTTCTCACACCTGATCACCCTCGTGTGGACTTTCTAAAAGTCAACACATTAATATAACAAAAGACTCTTTTGCTGCTAGGAAACCCCCAGGGTTTTAGGAGATCCATGCTAGGAACAAGATAAAGATCAAATATATGTATTTCTTATTATAAACTACAACATCACAGTAGCTATGATCATGGTCCCCATTTTCCAGATGAGGAAGCTGAGGCAAGAGAGTGAGGCAGTGAGCACAGGCAAGTAACTGGCAGGGTCAGTTCAGCCCTGATCTGTGGCTCCAGGGCTTGTCCAGTGCATCAGGTCACCACTCCACCCCCACCCCCACCCCTACCCCCACCCCCCACTTGGTCCTGAAGACAAGCCCAGGATGCCTTTGGGTTAAAGGTTATATTACTGACAGAACTGGGTTCTGTCTGCCAATCTGCTGACACCAGGTTGTGGTGAAGGCAAGTGCAGGGCTTATTGTAGGAGAACATCAAGCAAGGAGAACAGGCAGCTCATCCTCTATGCCCTGGGCCCGCCCTGCTCCCACCCCTCCACCCACAGAGCACATGCTGAAATGCCGGTCCACCTGTTGCCTTCTTTCTCAGAGGCTCGGGGGGTTCTCAAGGCTCTTGGATTATGAAGAGCATCTTGGGCACTGTGGTCAAGACCCATCTTCCTCTCACCTCCTCTGTGGCCCCTGAGCTCAGGTCCTGGAACAGGCATGGCACCACCTCAACCACGAGCCTCTCCCCATGTCCCCTCCCTTGGCTTGCCTTCTTTTCCTGATCAAGGCCATTGCTGCAGCTTCTGGGGAGGCTAAACCCTCAGACCCAACCACAGTTGATGAGCTCTGTGCTCCGAGAACCATGGCCACCCCTCTCTCACATGTGAGGGTCCTCGCTCTCCTGACCTTGGTCTCACTTCCCACCCAGCGGCCTCTGGGAGGAGTCTTCCTCACCGCTGTGTCATCAGCATTCACGAAGCTGCTGTCCAGTCGTGAACCAATGAAGCATGGATGGAACTCTTTCTCAGATGAAATGTCTTCTTAAAATCATCCTTTCTGGCTGTTGACAAGTCCAGGCGTCCAGCCAGAGAGCATGCTACGGCCTCCTCATCTTGGGTTACTGCTTAAATACCCAACCCTGGAACGGGTGTTATTTCTACATCTCTGCTCCTGTGAGCTCTCCTTAGTGAGCTGTTGAGAGCTGGTCCAATTACAGACATTGTGTTTTTACCTGCAAGTCTGCATTCTGTTAGGACGTTGGTTAGAATGTGCTCCAGTCAGCATGGGGTTTCCCTGGGGTTGTTGGAAAGGTGGATGTAGAGGTGACTTGCAGGTATTTTAACAACCTGCAGCCCATCTAAGGGCTTCCCAGGTGGCTCAGTGGTAAAGAAATTGCCTACCAATGCAGGAGACATAAGAGACATGAGTTCAATCCCTGGGTGGGGAAGATCTCCTGGAGGAAGGCATGGCAACCCACTCTAGTATTCTTGCCTGGAGAATCCCATGGACAGAGGAGCCTGGTGGACTACAGTCCATGGGTCTGATGTGATGAAGTGACGTGGCACACATGCATACCCAGGTCATCTAATCTCCCAGAACAGATTTTTAAACCCTCTGATTCACTAAGACTGAAGTCCATGTGCTTGGTTCCTAGTTGTTGAGGACTAGGAAAGAGTTTAACTTAACAAACAAACCACAATGCAGTTTATGGGTTGGACTGTATCTGACTCTGGAACAAATCATTTTTTTAAAAAACACTTCCTTCCCATATACAAATAATTATTTTCTGTATTAATCATGTGTAGAAACAAATAATAAAACATCAGTAAGAAAACATAGTCAATGAAACTTTTATTCCACTTTGTGTATAGACTCATTCCAGTTAAAAAGAAATCGCAAGTCTATTTTACTAAAACGAAAGTGTCCAGAAAAAGTACAATTCAGACAGTGACTAAATCATACCACTGACGTAATATTTCATTTTCTTGATTCATTCTTGAGTTTTAAAACAAATAACTGACTATTAGAAAAGTAAATTTCAATTTTAAAGTTATTTAAAATCAGTAAACTATTTTCTGTGTGAACAAAACTTTGAACTCACTAAACAAAAATTTTATACATCACAATTCACATCCATTTAAATTTTACCATTTTAAAATCAGAATACAAGCAAAAATTCCAAGGAGTCATGCAATTGACAGAGGTGAACAAATAAGTTCTGCTTCTCTGTCTTTAAACCAACTGTGTATCATTATTCATTCTTAATCCACCACTAAGTTTAGATATGGAAACACTCCGGTATTGAAGGTTCCCTGATTGTACCTGAAGTGAGCGTGAAGAGTTCTGAACTGTTACAAACTCATCCGGCTGGGGGCTGGGGGTCCTCTTAGTTATCAATAATCTTCACAAAGAGGAGTAAGATGTGGAACCAAACAGAAAAAATTTATAATCCAAAATCTCAATCTGTGGGGGATAGAGACAACTTTTTAATGTAATAAAAAGCCACTACTTTGAAGTTTCTGCTGCTGCTGCTAAGTCGCTTCAGTCGTGTCCGACTCTGTGTGACCCCATAGAAGTTTACGTACCCATGATTAAAACTCAGTTGCTGTTGTCAGTTGTTGGGTTGTATCTGACTTTGTGACCCCATGGACTGCAGCACACCAGGCTCGAGTGTCCTTCTTTATCTCCTGGAGTTTGCTCAAACTCAAGTCCATTGAATTGGTGATGCCATCTAACCATCTTATCTTCTCATAGTTCTTTTTCTAGTTGCTTTAGGTGTAAGTTTAGATTGTTTATTTTGCATTTTTCTCTTTTCTTGAGGTAAACTTGTATTGCTATAAACTTGTATTGCTTAGAACTACTTTTGCTGCATCCCATAGATTTTGGGTTGTTGTATTTTTGTTGTCATCTGTTTCCAGGTATTTTTTACTTTCTTTTCTGACTCTTCAGTGCTGCTGCTGCCTCGCTTTAGTCTTGTCTGACTCTGTGCGACCCCATAGACGGCAGCCCACCAGGCTCTGCTGTCCCTGGGATTCTCCAGGCAAGAACACTGGAGTGGGTTGCCATTTCCTTCTCCAGTGCATGAAAGTGAAAAGTGAAAGTGAAGTTGCTCAGTTGTGTCCGACTCTTCGAGACCCCATGGACTGCAGCCCACCAGGTTCTTCCGTCCACAGGATTTTCCAGGCAAGAGTACTGGAGTTGGGTGCCATCGCCTTCTCTGGACTCTTCAGTGACTTGTTGGTTATTTAGAAGTGTGTAGTTTAGCCTCCATGTGTTTGTGTTTTTTAGGTTTTTTTTCCTGTAGTTGATACCTAGTCTTATAGCGTTGTGGTCAGAAAAGATAAGGGTGGGATGATATGAGAGAGTAGCATTGAATCATATACAGTATCATATGTAAAATAGATAGCCAGTGGGAATTTGCTAGATAACACAGGTAACTCAAAGCTGATGCTCTGTGACAACCTACAGGGGTTGGATAAGGTGGGCTATGGGAGGAAGTTTCAAGAGGGAGGGGACATATGTATACCTGTGGCTGATTCATGTTGATGTATGGCAGAAACCATCACAATATCATAATTATCTTCCAATTAAAAACTCAGTAGTAACCAAACAGTTGTTTAGAACTTCGGCCAATAGACCCTGCCCCGCCCTCCCCCCACCACACCTGCAGCTGCATAAGAGTATTTTATCCCTGACATTGTTGAGAATTGCCAGTGAAGGGTGGTAATGAAAAGTTAGAATTTCATTTGCCTTAATGCATCCTCACCGTTGGGTCCCCAGGTCAATGTCCCCACTGCCTTCAGCTTTAGATGACAGAAGTTGGGACTAAAAGCTGGAAACTGGTGACCTGCCATGTAACTACTTTCCTGTGGTCATTCACCCTCATGCTATCCACTGGCACTCAAGCACTTTCTGCACACACCTTCCAGGCCAGGTGCTGCCTTAAGTGCTGGAGTGAATGTTGACTAATATGTGGGACCAGACACAAAAGACTTTACAATCTAGTGTGGGTACAGACAAGTGAATTGCTGAGTGTGGACAGAGCAGCAGAGCTAATGTGGGAGCATGAAGGGCCCAGGTGCTGACGGGGTCCCCAGAGGGCCCAGCATTTGGAGTGAGACTCTGGTGCCTCCAAATCCGACCACTGTGTCTGGGCTGACACTTGATGCCACTCCCCTGTCTCCTAGGTCCCTCTTCCATTAAAATTCACTGCCTGAGCTTTCTGTTTCCTATGCAACTCAGCACCAGGACTCCTCGGGTCAGGCATTAGTATCTGGTCCCTCCCCTTTGCCCCTTCCCCTTTGTCCCAGGGAAGGACATCAGAATGTGAACCCTCAGGACTGCGAACTGGCCCATCCTCCAGGTGTCCCTTCCCACAGTGACCAGGTGGGACCCGGGACTGAGCACAACTGGAGTTCCTGACGTCAGAGGTTTCATACTCTCAATAGAGATGTAGCCAAGTATTTGCACACGGACACTGAAGATATAATTATGTTACAGACTAGAGAACTAGGATGCACGTTCCAGAATAATGGAAATTTTAAAAGTCCTTGCAGTATTCGAGTCTTATATTTGACTTAGTTTATAAAGCCATCTAGTTTCTTACTTTGGAAAGAATGGTTGAGATGAGTGCAGAGTTGGTGGACAGCCTGCTTTCCGAGGCTCTTGGGTGAGGATGAAGGATAAGGCTGTATCCTGATAGCTGCCTCTTTATTGCTATTTGGCTCAGAGCTCTGTGCAAAAGTTGATTGAGGTTCTTTTCATCTTTTGCCTGTAGATTTCATCAAATCTCTCATTCTGAGCCACCGTGAAGTGGTTTTTCCAATCCCCCACGATTCCTGGAAGGGGAAAGCCCAGACGAACATCACTGCTTGGGAGTCCTGGTGACCCAAGTGAAGAAGGGATGTGTGCCTGCATACTGCCTCACCCACATCCCTGGTGGTATCCCTCCTCCTGCTGCTCTTGGCTGAGATGTGCCCCGGAGCACCTGATCAGAGGTCAGGGCCCCTAAATCAGAGGACCATCGACCCAAAGGAGCTGCAACTGGGACCCACCCGAGGTCTGTTCACATGAAGGGCAACCATGGAGAAGTGAGAAAGCGTGCGCTTCTAACACTCGGCCACTTGGGAGAATCTCCAAATGTCCACTGAGTAAAAGACTCCAGATACAAGACAGTCCACTGCCTAGTTTGTTCAAGGGAGCCTAGGATCAGGCACAATGGGTGTGGGGATAGGGACAAGCACAGGGAGCATCTCTGGGGGCAGAGATGGCCTGGAGAGGGGCAGGAGAAGCGACTTTGTGGGGAGGAAGATGTTTAAGGCTTGGTTAGGGTGCTGGTTGCATGTGCACACTCATCTATCAAGTCTTGTTAATTGTATGCTGCAGTTCACTGGAGGTAAGTTCCAGCCCAAAGGAAAAAGATTTGGGGGAAAAATATGAATGAAGTGCTATTTTTCACCCAACAGTAACTATGAAAATAACTTCAAAAGAGGGAAATACTCTTTGCCCCACCAGTGCCTCTTCTGGAAAATTATGCAAGAGAAGGAAGAGTATCAGGATGTGAGAACATAGGCACAGAGCAGTTTGCTGGAGTGTGATTCACAAAGACAAGGACTGAAAACAGCCAGAGCTGAGAGTCTGACTCTTGGGGAAGAGTTGATGAGTTATAATGCATCTGGACATGAGCCCCTAGAGAGCTTCATGGTCCCACTGTGCCCTGCCCTTGTGGTGTATTTGAGACTCTAGTGAGGAATGTGTGTGGGGGACCTGCCTGAATTTTGTGGGGTTGGCTTTCACCGTGGTGCCTGTATTTCTGCAGAGCTGAGGGGAGGGGCTGCGGAGAGCTGGGCAGCTCACCAGATCCTTGCCCGAGACTACCCAAGGGAGAGAAGTGGATTTGCTTGGCTTGTTTCAGTAACAGGGAAGCTGTTGTAGACTGGAAAATGCAGCAAAAGAAATCCAGTTGTGTGTGAAGAAAGAAGAAGGAAAGAAGTTGCAAAGCGACGGTCACCACAGCTGAGACTGTGTCGATAAAACGGCTACAGAGGGGCTTCAGGGAGCAGGGTTTTGGTAAAGAGAACTTTTAAAATGCGAATTTGTTTTTATAATCACATATATTACTTTTTAAATTAAATGGTGATAAAGGGTTTTATTTTTTCCCTTTGAAAACATTGTGGCGTTGCTGTTGTTCAATTGCTAAGTCATGTTCAACTCTTGTGACCCCATGGACTGTAGCCCACCAGGCTCCTCTGTCCATGGGGATTCTCCAGGCAAGAATACTGGAGTGGGTTGCCATGCCCTGCTCCAGGGTATCTTCCCAACCCAGAGACTGAACCCAGGTCTCCCGCATTGCAGATGGATTCTTTACCTCTGAGCCTCCTGGGAAGCCCCCATAAAAAACATCAGCCGGGCCAATTAGGATCCCTCTCTTAGGATTTGGAATGAAGAAGTATTATGGAAGGAGGTAGATCTGAGCAGTAGTTGCCATTGAAAGTTATGCTGTTCAGCCATGATGAGACTGGCTGATGAGCAGATTGCGAAGCAGGAAGAAAGAGCAACGGGCAGTAAGGCAGGAAGCTGGTTGGTGGAGAAAAGCCCTCATTTTCTGTGTGTAGAACCTCGGAGCAAAGACCCAGACCTTGCTACTGCTGGGGTCCCAGGCCTCAGGCCAGGCATCCCCAAGATGTCTGGACCGGCCCCCTAAGGACCAGCGAGCTCTCCTCTCTGAGGGCCTCCAGCAGCAGGCATGATGCACGATGCACTGTCCTGGGACTGGTAAAGCCCAGCGCCCTCCTATCAGCAGGGCAGGCGCCATGCTACCAGGCAGATAGAATACTTGGTTTACACCCATCTCTGTGCAGCCTGTGCAGCCCACCCACCTTTCCTCATGAAGGGGGAGATGGACTGGTCCAGGATGGTCTTGGGAGCCGTGGAACGGTTGGTCATGGGGTTTGCCTTCATCTTCTCAAACGTCGTCTCCTGGACAATGGTGTCCAGCACGGCTCCATCCAAGTTCTTCTCCATGAACTTCATCACCTTCTGAATTTCCTGCTTTGGGTCCTGTGGGGAGAGTAACATGGCAATGGAAGGGCGCATCATGTCAGAAAATCACACTTGTTCCCCTGCAAGATGTGCAGCCTGGAAGCAGCCCAGGGTCTCTCAGAGCTGGGTCTGACATGGTCTCTACCCACGTGGCCTCTACTCACCCTCTTGATGTCCTCATAGAAGAGAAAGAGCATCCGGACGTTGTCTCTCAGATCCCACCAGCCTCTCACATGCTCGAACCAGGACCCCCATGCGACTGTAAGACACAGAGAACACAGCAGAGAGCCCATGCGGGGCCCTGCAAAGCCTTCCAATGCTCAGGGATGTGATTGACCTCAGGTGCATAGGAGAGAGAGGAAACAGATTACCAGCCAGAAACATCCATGAGTTGTGACCTGTTTGACATCAGGGGTGAGGCGGAATGGGGCAGCCTCAGGGGAATTTATCCCAACCTGCCTACCAATGTGGCTTCACATATATTATCTGTCATCATAATGCTTTTATGACGGGACAGGGATGCTTTTGGAAATGGGAGACCCTGCCAGTCGGGTGGCCAGGAATAAAAGCTTCCGGATCTGGTGGGGACGTCTGCTGTGGCCATGGGAGGACTCAGTGTCCTGGGGGGTCACGTGGTGTCTGGGGACCTGGCTGAGCCACACGGTGGTGGTGGTGGCGAGATGGGAGGGGGCCCCCTACCTTTTCCACTGATGAAGGTTTCAAAGTACTGGTCCCAGGTGCCCGGGTCGGGAAGTGTCCGGTTCATCCTCTGGAAGTGGTAGTAGGAAACCAGACAGTCCTTGGCATTTCGAGCAACATAGAGGAACTTGAAGGAAAGAGTGTAGAGAGGGGGTGAAGTGGCATAGAGGGTAGTTTTCACAGGGTCACCAACGCTGAGCTGTCCCAGGGGGCCTGTGCCTGCTGCTCACCTGGCCTGTGCCACTCACACTCCCTGGGGCCCCCGCCTCCCTTCCTGGCTCCTCCCCACAAGGCACAAGCTGATTCCTCGTGGCCCCATTGATCTCCTAGAACAATATTTATCCAGAAGCCAGGACCTCCCGACAGACAGAAGCTGTGATAAGGGCTGTGATGGCTCCTAAATGCCTTCATCCTGGTCTCCCTGGAGGTCAGCTTCATGGTAACAGTGTGGATATGTTCTAGGCCTCACGGGCTCTATTGTTCCTGCACTCAGTACCTCTGCTGTCTCCACCAGGCATCCCATGGGTTTCATCTCAACCGTGACCCTGGATCCTCAGCCCGGGAGGTGGAAAAGCATGCATGACGGAGGATGTTTGGGGTTGGAGCATTCGCCCCCTCCGTCCTGAGATGTTAATACCTTGCAGTTGCTTTCCCAGAAGGATGGAGGCAGCAGCTGGGCTGGGAGGTGGGTCCTTAGCACCCGGGGCCGGGGCATTGCTCTGGCCTTCTCCACACCTTTAAAGAGGTCGAGAGGAGGATCTTGTCCCACAAGCATCACAGGGGGACTTCTGTCCAGGGCTCTATCCAGAGTGTCGGTCACCTGCTTACCTTTCTGCTCTTGGGGCCTTTTGTGGGGGGACCATGACCTTTACCTGTGGGTGGCACACACACTCTGCAGCTGCAGGAGCTCAGTTTGGGGATGAGGAGCTGAGTTCCAGGGGAGAGGGGTCCCAGAGCACATGCCCCCATCCCCACCGACCTGCCCGGTGTGCTGGCTGTTTCCTTCCTCTCTGAGAACTGTGACCCTGATGGCCTATGGGTCCTGACTCCTACTCACTCCCTGGAGACACCAACCCGTCACCTGCCTCTGTGTGATCAACATGTTATGGGTGGGGGGAGAGTGCGTCCCTGAGATCAACAAGGCGTGACCTTCTCCCTAGAAGCAGCTGCTCCTGTGTGGGAATCAGATGCTGATGCAAATGCCTCCGCATTCTTAAGCCAACCGGACGATACTGTGATGAGGACACATGTCCTGGCTGCTGCTGCTGCTGCTGCTGCTAAGTCGCTTAATCGTGTCCGACTCTGGGCGACCCAATAGACGGCAGCCCACAAAGTTCCCCGTCCCTGGGATTCTCCAGGCAAGAACACTGGAGTGGGTTGCATTTCCTTCTCCAATGCATGAAAGTGAAAAGTGAAAGCGAAGTTGCTCAGTCGTGTCCGACTCTTAACGACCTCATGGACTGCAGCCTACCAGGCTCCTCCGTCCATGGGATTTTCCAGGCAAGAGTACACATGTCCTGGCACCTGTGTCCAAACCCCCTGGAGGAGCTGGCAGGTGACCCTGGGCTCTGGGAGATGACCTGTTGGTCAATGCAGTGTCACTAGTCATAACCAGGGCCCTGGCCGGGGGTGAGGCAGCAGGGAGGAGCACTCACCGGAGGGCTGGGGCGGCCGGGCCCTCTCAAGGAGTGGGTGGCGGTGTTGGATGGCCGCCCGCTGACACTTGTCCACATCCCCACTGTGCTCAATCAAGTCCACAATTTCCTGGATCCACGTGGTCCCTGCGGCCAGATGGAGAGATGAGAGGCAGGAACTGGTCAGACAACTGCCACCTGCACCCTGGTAGACTGATGGATGTTCAGGTCAACCTCTCCCCCACCCAAGGGCGGACAGCCCAGCAGGTGGGCCCCCAAAGCTGTAAGCCCATAAACCCAGGGGCTCAAGCTCCCCAAGGAGCCTGTCCTTGGGGCAAGAGAGCAGGGCCCTCTGACCCCCACAGGCATCCCTCCAGGGACTGTGACCCCGAGGGAGCCTACTGACTCAGCCCACAGCTACCTGACTTAGGGTAGGTACAGATGAGGAGGTCGTCCGGCTGGGCCTCGAAGCCCTGGATCTGGTGCCAGTTGTCCACGGTGGTGGCTGGCAGGGGGATCCCCGCCACCTCCCCTAGTGAGGGCTGTGTCCCCGCCATGGTCAGGGCCATGGGGTCTGGGGATGAGATGGCAGTCCCTATGGGCAGAGAATAGAGGAGGTTTTTGAAAAATTGTGGTTCAGTACTCATAACATGACATTTACCATTTTATCCACTTGTAAGCGTAAGCTCATTGTTGTGCAACTGACACCACCATCATCTCCAGAATGTCTTATCTTCCCAAAGTGATCAGATCAGTCATTCATTCGTGTCCGACTCTTTGCGACCCCCTGAATCGCAGCACGACAGGCCTCTCTGTCCATCACAAACTCCCGGAGTTCACTCAGACTCACATCCATCAAGTCAGTGATGCCATCCAGCCATCTCATCCTCTGTCGTCCCCTTCTCCTCCTGCCCCCAATTCCTCCCAGCATCAGAGTCTTTTCCAATGAGTCAACTCTTCGCATGAGCTGGCCAAAGTACTGGAGTTTCAGCTTTAGCATCATTCCTTCCAAAGAAATCCCAGGGCTGATCTCCTTCAGAATGGACTGCTTGGATCTCCTTGCAGTCCAAGGGACTCTCAAGAGTCTTCTCCAACACCACAGTTCAAAAGCATCAATTCTTCAACCCTCAGCCTTCTTCACAGTCCAACTCTCAAATCCATACATGACCAATGGAAAAACCATAGCCTTGAGTAGACGGACCTATGTTGGCAAAGTAATGTCTCTGCTTTTGAATATGCTATCTAGGTTGGTCATAACTTTCCTTCCAAGGAGTAAGCATCTTTTAATTTCATGGCTGCAGTCACCATCTGCAGTGATTTTGGAGCCCAGAAAAATAAAGTCTGACACTGTTTCCCCTGTTTCCCCATCTATTTCACATGAAGTGATGGGCCCAGATGCCATGATCTTTGTTTTCTGAATGTTGAGCTTTAAGCCGACTTTTTCACTCTCCTCTTTCACTTTCATCAAGAGGCTTTTTAGTTCCTCTTTACTTTCTGCCATAAGGGTGGTGTCATCTGCATATCTGAGGTTACTGATATTTCTCCCGGCAATCTTGATTCCAGCTTGTGTTTCTTCCAGTCCAGCGTTTCTCATAATGTACTCTGCATATAAGTTAAATGAACAGGGTGACAATATACAGCCTTGATGGACTCCTTTTCCTATTTGGAACCAGTCTGTTGTTCCATGTCCAGTTCTAACTGTTGCTTCCTGACCTGCATACAAATTTCTCAAGAGGCAGATCAGGTGGTCTGGTATTCCCATCTCTTTCAGAATTTTCCACAGTTTATTGTGATCCACACAGTCCAAGGCTTTGGCATAGTCAATAAAGCAGAAATAGATGTTTTTCTGGAACTCTCTTGCTTTTTCCATGATCCCAAAGTGAAACCACCCATTAAACACTAATTCCTCATCCCCTCCCCTGTCCCCAGCCCCCACGATTCTATGCTCTGTCTCTGTGGACCTAACTCCTCCAGAGACCTCACACAAGAGGAATCAGACAGTGCTTGTCCATTGAGGACCTGCCATAATGTCCTCAAGATCCATCCATGTTGTAGCAGATGTCAGAATTTCCTTCCTTTCTGAGAGTGAATTCATCCTCAGAAAGCACTGCATTTCATTTATTTATTTATTTTTGGCTGAGTACCAATTTATTATGTAAAACATGAACATTGTTCATATACAAGCTCAACAGCTAGTTAGAAGATATGGTGGTAGAAAAGATCTTGTTTACAACAACAGAAAAGAAAAATCCAAATATAAATGTAAATATACATATAAATTATGTATATAAACACAGGTATTGAGTTTCACAAAGAATCTATAAGATATAAATTTTTTTATGTGGACCATTTTTAAAGATGTCTATTGAATTTGTTACCATATTGCTGTTGTTTTATATTTTGTCTTTTTTTTTTTTGGCTGAGAGGCATGCGAAATCTTAGTTCTCTGACCAGAGATTGAACTTGAACCCACATGAAAGGTGAAGTCTTCATATCTGGACTATCAGGGAAGTCATTATAAATCTTTATTCATATAAATAAATGAAATTTTTCATTCCCGTAAGGTGCAGAGGGAAAAAAAGAAAAGACGTACATAAGTGGAAAGACAATTGCATAGAAAATCTCAACATCAGAGACTTAACACATTCCCAGTAAAAATAACAACAGAACTGTTTGTAAACAAACAAGCTGATTAGGACTGAATTTTATTCATTCATTCATGCATGGACCCTTTCAACTTTTAATTGTTGAGAATAAAGCTGCTATGAACATGGATGTACAAATATCTCTTCAATACCCTGCTTTCCTCTTGAGAAACCTTTATGCAGGTCAGGAGGCAACAGTTAGAACTGGACACGGAACAACAGATTGGTTCCAAATAGGAAAAGGAGTACGTCAAGGCTGTATACTGTCACCCTGCTTATTTAACTTATATGCAGAGTACATCATGAGAAATGCTGGGCTGGATGAAGCACGAGCTGGAATCAAGATTGCCGGGAGAAATATCAATAACCTCAGATATGCAGATGACACCACCCTTATGGCAGAAAGTAAAGAGGAACTAAAAAGCCTCTTGATGAAAGTGAAAGAGGAGAGTGAAAAAGTCGGCTTAAAGCTCAACATTCAGAAAACAAAGATCATGGCATCTGGGCCCATCACTTCATGTGAAATAGATGGGGAAACAGTGGAAACAGTGTCAGACTTTATTTTTCTGGGCTCCAAAATCACTGCAGATGGTGACTGCAGTCATGAAATTAAAAGATGCTTACTCCTTGGAAGGAAAGTTATGACCAACCTAGATAGCATATTCAAAAGCAGAGACATTACTTTGCCAACAAAGGTCCGTCTCGTCAAGGCTGTGTTTTTTCCATTGGTCATGTATGGATGTGAGAGTTGGACTGTGAAGAAGGCTGAGCAGTGAAGAATTGATGCTTTTGAACTGTGGTGTTGGAGAAGACTCTTGAGAGTCCCTTGGACTGCAAGGAGATCCAAGCAGTGCATTCTGAAGGAGATCAGCCCTGGGATTTCTTTGGAAGGAATGATGCTAAAGCTGAAACTCCAGTACTTTGGCCATCTCATGCAAAGAGTTGACTCATTGGAAAAGACTCTGATGCTGGGAGGGATTGGGGGCAGGAGGAGAAGGGGACGACAGAGGATGAGATGGCTGGATGGCATCACTGACTCGATGGACATGAGTCTGAGTGAATTCCGGGAGTTGGTGATGCACAGGGAGGCCTGGCGTGCTGTGATTCATGGGGTCGCAAAGAGTTGGACATGACTGAGCGACTGAACTGAACTGAACTGAACTGACCCTGCTTTCAGTCCTTTTGGGTAAATATCCAAAAGTGGGATTGCTGGACCATTTATGAGTCTATATTCACTCTTCTGAGGACCTGCCATCCCATCGCCCACAGTGGCTGCACTTTTACATCCCCACCGATGGTATATGAGGTTTCTGATTTCTTTTCATCCTCACCAACACTTGTTATTCTCTGTTGTTGTTTTGTTTTTTAATGTAATAGCAGCTAGCCTAAAGAGTGTGAGGTGACATCTCATTGTGTTTTTGAGTTTCATTTCCCCCCAGATGTGCTTATTTGTCATTTGTATGTTTCCTCTGGAGAATGTCTATTTCAATTCTTTGTCCAATTTAGAATCATGTTGTTTGTTTTTGTTGTTCTGTTGAAAGAGTCTTAAATGCATGAAATGAGAAAGGCAGGAGGAGCTGCCGCTGTTTCCTAGGATAGCTGGCTACTGTGATTCCAGAGATGTTGTCTGCTGCCACTAGGGACACTGGCAATAGTCAGGATCTAACAGTGGGCTGCCGTCTATGGGGTCGCACAGAGTCGGACACGACTGACTTGACTTAGCAGCAGCAGCAGCAACAGTCACTGGATACTTAGATTCACGTGTGCTTGGCTGAATACCTGATACTTGTTAACTCATTCTGACTCTTGAATAAAATGAAAGGGTCCTTCCAGCATAGTTAGGGAATTTGGAATGGAAATGTACGCACTGCCATATTTAGAATGGATGACCAACAAGGACATACTGTCTAGCACAGGGAACTCTGTTCAATGTTATGTGGTGGCCTGGATGGGAGGGGAGTCTGGGGAGAATGGATACATGTATATGTATGACTAAGTCCCTTTGCTGTTCACCTGAAACTATCACATTTTTAATCCACTATACCCTAGTACAAAATAAAAAGTTTAAAAGAAATGAAAGGCAGGAGAAGCTGCCTTCTCTTCCTGCCATCTCCTTCCTGAAGATGAGCCTATAAACGGTTATTGGAAATTGAGTGGGGGCCTGGTGCAGCTGCTCTGGGGAGCTGGTGGGAGGCTAGTGCTCACCACACCCAGGCCTGCCATTAAGGGGTTCCTGACCTCAGAGCAAGTCCAGCCCTTCAGAATGGAGACTGAGGGGCAGCTGTGTTTGCAAAGTGTCAGAGAAGGTAGAGTTTGGACAAAAGTCCTGAGATTATGGTAGGTTTCAGGAGGGAGGAGGGAAGAGAACAAAGCTTCTAATGGGCCTTTCACGGTAGGTCTTCTACAAACTTTTCTCTTTTAATTTGTAAATGAATCAAGGATTTATTAGGAAGGAGTGTTAACACCCTCACACAAGTAAGGCTGCTCAGAGCCTCTTGAACAATACTTGCTCAGGAATGCAGCCAAAGCCTGCCTGGTAATTCCACATTCCTTCATTAAGAATTACCTCTTATATGCAAAAAAAAAAAAAAAAAGTATGTATACATATGCTTATCAGAATCACTTTGCTGTGCAGCAGAAATTAGCACATTGTAAATCAATTACACTTCAGTTATATAAAAAAAAAATTACTAGGATTTCCCTGGTGGTCCAGTGGTTAAGAATCCACCTGCCAATGCATGGGACACAAGTTCAATCCCTAGTCCAGGAAGATTCCACATACTACGAGGCAACTAAGCCCATTTGCTGCAGCTACTGAAGCCCATGTGCTCTAGAGCCTGTGCTTTGCAACAAAAGAAGCCACTATCATGATAAGCCTGCACACAGCAACTAAAGAGTAGCCCCTGCTCACCACAACTAGAGAAAGCCTGTGCACAGCAACGAAGACTAGTGCAACCAAAAATAAATATAAAAAAAAGAACTACTCTTTTCATTATGAATATAAACATATATGTTACATAAAATTTAAAATAAGCCCAGATACATGAGGAAGAAAAATCTATTGCATGAGTTGTTATTATTTTGATATATTTCTTTTTTAAAATACATATTGTGTTAGGTAGAATAATAGCCCCAAAGGTATCCAAGTCTTAATTTTTGCTCCTTCCACTGTCTGGTGAAGGGACTTTGCAGATGGAATTAGGGTTAAGGATATGAAAGCCATAGGCTTGTCCTGGGTTATCTGGGGCAGAGGGGCTAACATGATCCCAAGGACGGATAGAAGAGAGCAGGAGGCATGGAAAAGCCAATTCAGGGATGCAGTAGCCCAGGAGGCCAGAGGGACTCAAAGCCTGGCGGGACACTCAGAACACCACTGACTGAAGCAGGAGGGGACAGGAGCCCAGGGATGGTCCCAGGGAGCTGAGAAGGACCCCCAGCCAACAGTGCAGGGATGCGGACCTTGGCCCACGGTCATAGGGGCTGAATTCTGCCAACAGAAAGCATGAGTCCCAAGCCAGTGCTCCCAGGACCTGGAGGAAGGGTCATGTCCCTGCTGGCACCATGGTTCTGACCTGAGATGCCTGCTTGGAGTTCCCACTTCCAAAATCATCAGATGATTAGTGTGTGTCCTCTCAAGTGGCTGAGTTTGTGGTGCTCTGTCTCTGTGGCAATGGCATTCACTCACTGGTCACCTTTATAGACGGATGCCGTCCCTACCAGGTTCATATGCTGAAGCTCTAATCTCCAGGGCTTCAGTGCGTGACTGCATTTGCAAACAAGACTTTAAGGGGGTGACTGAGTTAAGGTGAGGCCAGTAGGGTGGCCCTTCTCCAACCTGGGTGTGTTCTTGTTAGAGCTGGAGTTTAAAGCCTAGGGCTGCCGCTGCACAGAGTGATGGCTGGGTGAGGAACAGCCTGCGTACCCAGGAGAGAGACCTCGGGAGAAACCAGGCCGGCCACACCCGGGCCCTCCACCTCCCGAGCTGTGACAAAACACCTTTCTGTTGTGTAACCCGGTTAGTCTGTGGTATGTGGTTACGACAGCCCAAGGGGACTATGACAAAGGTCTTTGCTGAAGCTTAGAAACCAACTGTTTAGTTTTAAATCATAAATGGAGGGAAAGAGTAAATGGTTCTTCCTGACTTTTCTATATGACTGTTCTGCTGAATAGTTAATAGCAGATAAAAGAAGTTTCTCTTCATAGAATCATTCTAGCCAATAGATGAATAATAAATCATAGAACTGTAATGTTGCCTTGCAGCCCAAAGTGGTGAAAGAAGCTAGGCATTTAACATTCGTGGTTTCTGACATCCCGGAAAGAAAGACAAGCAGACACTGCACCCCTTGGTGATGGACATGCATCCTATGATGTGCTTCTGCCCCAAACATGAACCTGATTAAGCCTCAAAATCCAGCACCAAAAATATCTCTACTTTTTTAGGTTCATGAAAATTCTTTCTGGCTTGAGCTAATCAGTCCTGTCTACATAGCCACACCTACATTACTAACAGTAAAGATTAAAAAAGTAAACCAATGAGTTAGGTAAAGGATTTCTTTTAAGCCATATCCTCACCTTCAAGTCTCAGCTGAAAATCAGAGCCCAGAGGCTGGACCAAGGGCCAGGGAGCTCAGAGGGCACTTTCCAAGGATGTGGCCAGCTGCCCGGATGGCAACTGCCAAGGCTCAAATTACCTGAGTCAGGGGTCCTAAGGCCTGTAGGAGGTGGGGGCCTTGTGGGGGGCTCGTGTCCCCCATGTGGTAACCCGGAACTTTTTGCTGTCAGGGGCACAAGCAGCTGCCCCAGAATTTTTTAGTCAAAGTTACTTAAGAAATAGGTGATATAAGAAAGACACTGACTCACTCTGTCCCCCTTACAGATAAATCCCCCGGGTGAAGGGCCCTCCACTTTCCTGTGTAAGAGGAAGAAGCATCCTTACCTTCAGAGACCTGGATTCAGGGCCAAGAAGGCTGGGTAAATAAACCTACTTCCTTCTTTCTGATGGTGATACTTTCTCATCAATTTACCGCATGCCCCAAACTCTTTCTCTGTCAGTTACTCACAAATTTGTTTGTTATTCACAAATTTATTTCTTTGTCTAAAGGTGTAAAAGCTGTCTATTTGTCACTTCTTCGGGTCTCATATTTCTATGGGATCCTGTGTGTAAAAATTAAATTAGTTTTTTCTCCTGTTAACCTGTCTTATGGGCTTCCCCGCTAGCTTAGATGGTAAAGAATCTGTCTGCAGTGTGGGAGACCTGGATTCCATCTCTGGTTTGGGAAGATCCCCTGGAGGAGGGCATGGCAACCCACTCCAGTATTCTTGCCTGGAGAATCTCCATGGACAGAGGAGCCTGGCGGGCTACAATCCATGGGGTTGCAAAGAGTTGGAAGTGACTAAATGACTAAGCTCACAGCAACCTGTCTTATGTCAAGTGTGTGATGAGACTGGCTCCTGTTCTTCAGTTGGGACTATTTTACCTTAATCCTGGGTGGGATGGGGGCCAGTTGCCATGATTTTTCTGCTCCCTTTTAGTTAATTGACAGGATTCTTATTACCTTAACTGAGAACTCTGCAATTCCATGATTGGACTTTGAAGTATAATTGACATGCAATGTTATATTAGTTTCATCGTAATTGTATTTTGATTTTGGTTCAGTGCTCCAGGATAGCAGTGGTTCCGTGATGGAGTGGAGGAAAGCGCAACCTTTCCAGTAAGCAGAACTGTCCCACAGGATGTATGGCTCCTCATTCTACACCATAAACTAGATGTTCACAACACAGTACAACGTGGGTGGACCTTGAGGGAATTGTGTGAAGTCAGGTAAGACACACAAAGACAAATGCTGTATGGAATCACTTCATGTGGGATCTTTAGACAATGTCAAACTCACAACAGAGTCAAAGTGTAAAATGGTGGTGCCAGGAGGAATAGGGAGATGTTGGTCAAAAGATACAAACTCCCAGTTAAAAGAGGAATGTGTGTATTGAGTCACGCCACTTGTGTTCGACTCTTTGCAACCCCAGGACTGTAGCCTGCCAGGCTCCTCTGTCCATGGGATTTCCTAGGCAAGAATACTGGAGTGGTTTGCCACACCCTCCTCCAGGGGCTCTTCCCAACCCAGGGATCAAACCCACGGCTCTTATGTCTCCTGTACTGACAGGCGGGTTCTTTATCACTAGTACTACCTGGGAAGCCCATAAATTGTGGGATTTAATGCAAAACATGGTGACTAGAGTTAACAATACTTGTCATATACTTGAAAGTATATAATAAACGTTCTCACCGCAAAGAAGTAATTGTAATTATGTGACACTCTAGTGGGGGTCATTTTGTGATGCGTACTTGTGTCAAATGGACACATTCTATACCTTAAACTTACACCATGTAACATACTAATTATATATGAACACATCTAGAAAATAAGTTAAAAAAAACATCTTTCATTAGTCAAGATCATCTAAATGTGTTCTTGCTTTTTAAGGGCTAACAATCCCACCACCATCCAAATTAATACCATTTTGTTTTCAATGTTTTAGTCCATTTCATCTGAAGGACTAACTGAAGGAAGATTCGTAAGTCCATCCTCTCTGCGTTTTTATTACTCACAGTTGGCGTCTCCAGATGAGCAGACTGGGGACTGGGTCCTGGTTTGGCAGAGGGAGACTTGAGCGTGCCGCAGGCCATCTGAGCTCAGCTGAGGACGGGCAACAGGAGGTCCGGTGACCTTGGGCCTCTCCTCAAGGCACGTGACGTGGGCTCACGCTCAGCGCTGCTGCTGCCTGGGCCTGACGCAGCTTCCTTGTCCAGGGACTGGCCTCCTCTCATCAGGGCTCTGACTCAGCGTTTACTCTCGATAGCACTGACACACCTGGTACAGAGCCAGGCTTCTGTCCTCTGGGGACCAGTGGCCACTAGGTGCCTTGTTGGAGTGTGTATTCACATTGAATTCCAAATCTATAGGTTCCAGGTACAGGAAGCTTAGACAGGTTGGCTGCCTATAGTCTTTGGTCTCCTCCTTACAAAAAAGCCCATTGTCTCAAAAAGAAATGTATTAATCAACATACTAATGTATTAATCAACATCAGATCAGATCAGATCAGTCACTCAGTCATGTCCGACTCTTTACGACCCCATGAATTGCAGCACGCCAGGCCTCCCTGTCCATCACAAACTCCTGGAGTTCACTCAGACTCACGTCCATCGAGTCAGTGATGCCATCCAGCCATCTCATCCTCTGTCGTCCCCTTCTCCTCTTGCCCCCAATCCCTCCCAGCATCAGAGTCTTTTCCAATGAGTCAACTCTTTGCATGAGCTGGCCAAAGGACTGGAGTTTCAGCTTTAGCATCATTCCTTCCAAAGAAATTCCAGGGCTGATCTCCTTCAGAATGCACTGCTTGGATCTCCTTGCAGTCTAAGGGACTCTCAAGAGTCTTCTCCAACACCACACTTCAAAAGCATCAATTTTTCAGCGCTCAGCCTTCTTCACAGTCCAACTCTCACATCCATACATGACCACAGGAAAAACCATAGCCTTGACGAGACGGACCTTTGTTGGCAAAGTAATGTCTCTGCTTTTGAATTAACTTTCCTTCCAAGGAGTAAGCGTCTTTTAATTTCATGGCTGCAGTCACCATCTGTAGTGATTTTGGAGCCCAGAAAAATAAAGTCTGATGCTGTTTCCCCATCTATTTCCCATCAAGTGATGGGACTGGATGCCATGATCTTCGTTTTCTGAATGTTGAGCTTTAAGCCAACTTTTTCACTCTCCACTTTCACTTTCATCAAGAGGCTTTTTAGTTCCTCTTCACTTTCTGCCATAAGGGTGGTGTCATCTGCATATCTGAGGTTATTGATATTTCTCCCAGCAATCTTGATTCCAGCTTGTGTTTCTTCCAGTCCAGCGTTTCTCATGATGTACTCTGCATAGAAGTTAAATAAACAGGGTGACAATATACAGCCTTGATGTACTCCTTTTCCTATTTGGAACCAGTCTGTTGTTCCATGTCCAGTTCTAACTGTTGCTTCCTGACCTGCATACAAATTTCTCAAGAGGCAGATCAGGTGTTCTGGTATTCCCATCTCTTTCAGAATTTTCCATAGTTTATTGTGATCCACACATAGTCAATAAAGCAGAAATAGATGTTTTTCTGGAACTCTCTTGCTTTTTCCATGATCCAGCCGATGTTGGCAATTTGATCTCTGGTTCCTCTGCCGTTTTCAAAACCAGCTTGAACATCAGGAAGTTCACGGTTCACATATTGCTGAAGCCTGGCTTGGAGAATTTTGAGCATTACTTTACTAGCGTGTGAGATGAGTGCAATTGTGCAGTAGTTTGAGCATTCTTTGGCATTGCCTTTCTTTGGGATTGGAATGAAAACTGACAATTTCCAGTCCTGTGGCCACTGCTGAGTTTTCCAAATTTGCTGGCATATTGAGTGCAGCACTTTCACAGCATCATCTTTTAGGATTTGGAATAGCTCAACTGGAATTCCATCACCTCCACTAGCCTTGTTTGTAGTGATGCTTTCTAAGGCCCACTTGACTTCACATTCCAGGATGTCTGGCTCTAGGTCAGTGATCACACCATCATGATTGTCTGGGTCATGAAGATCTTTTTTGTACAGTTCTTCTGTGTATTCTTGCCACCTCTTCTTAATATCTTCTGCTTCTGTTAGGTCCATACCATTTCTGTCCTTTATCGAGCCCATCTTTGCATGAAATGTTCCTTTGGTATCTCTGATTTCCTTGAAGAGATCCCTAGTCTTTCCCATTCTGTTGTTTTCATCTATTTCTTTGTACTGATCGCTGAAGAAGGCTTTCTTATCTCTTCTTGCTATTCTTTGGAACTCTGCATTTAGTTGTTTATATCTTTCCTTTTCTCCTTTGCTTTTTGCTTCTCTTCTTTTCACAGCTACTTGTAAGGCCTCCCCAGACAGCAATTTTGCTTTTTTGCATTTCTTTTCCATGGGGATGGTCTTGATCCCTCTCTCCTGTACAATGTCACGAACCTCCTTCCATAGTTCATCAGGCACTCTATCTATCAGATCTAGGCCCTTAAATCTATTTCTCACTTCCACTGTATAATCATAAGGGATTTGATTTAGGTCATACCCGAATGGTCTAGTGGTTTTCCCAACTTTCTTCAATTTCAGCCTGAATTTGGCAATAAGGAGTTCATGGTCTGAGCCACAGTCAGCTCCTGGTCTTGTTTTTTGCTGACTGTATAGAGCTTCTCCATTTTTGACTGCAAAGAATATAATCAATCTGATTTCGGTGTTGACCATCTGGTGATGTCCATGTATAGAGTCTTCTCTTGTGTTGTTGGAAGAGGGCGTTTATTATGACCAGTGCATTTTCTTGGCAAAACTCTATCAGTGTTTGCCCTGCTTCATTCCATATTCCAAGGCCAAATTTGCCTGTTACTCCAGGTGTGTCTTGACTTCCTACTTTTGCATTCCAGTCCCCTATAATGAAAAGGACATCTTTTTTGGGTGTTAGTTCTAAAAGGTCTTGTAGGTCTTCATAGAACTGTTCAACTTCAGCTTCTTCAGTGTTACTGGTTGGGGCATAGACTTGGATTACTGTGATATTGAATGGTTTGCCTTGGAAAAGAACAGAGATCATTCTGTCGTTTTTGAGATTGCATCCAAGTACTGCATTTCGGACTCTTTTGTTGACCATGATGGCCACTCCATTTCTTCTGAGGGATTCCTGCCCTCAGTAGTAGATATAATGGTCATCTGAGTTAAATTCACCCATTCCAGTCCATTTGAGTTCGCTGATTCCTAGAATGTCAATGTTCACTCTTGCCATCTCTTGTTTGACCACTTCCAATTTGCCTTGATTCATGGACCTGACATTCCAGGTTCCTATGCAATATTGCTCTTTACAGCATCAGACTTTGCTTCTATCACCAGTCACATCCACAGCTGGGTATTCTTTTTGCTTTGGCTTCATCCCTTCATAATTTCTGGAGTTATTTCTCCACTGATCTCCAGTAGCATATTGGACATCTACTGACCTGGGGAGTTTCTCTTTCAGTATCCTATCATTTTGCCTTTTCATACTGTTCATGGGGTTCTCAAGGCAAGAATATTCAAGTGGTTTGCCATTCTCTTCTCCAGTGGACCACATTCTGTCAGATCTCTCCACCATGACCCGCCCGTCTTGAGTTGCCCCACGGGCATGGCTTAGTTTCATTGAGTTAGACAAGGCTGTGGTCCTAGTGTGATTAGATTGACTAGTTTTCTGTGAGTATGGTTTCAGTGTGTTTGCCCTCTGATGCCCTCTTGCAACACCTACCGTCTTACTTGGGTTTCTCTTACCTTGGACGAGGGGTATCTCCTCACTGCCGCCCTTCCTGACCTTCAACGTGGGACAGCTCCTCTAGGCTCTCCTGCGCCCACGCAGCTATGTGCATGGTCACTCGCTCAGTCGTGTCTGACTCTTTGGACTGTAGCTCCTCTGTCCAGGGGATTCTTCAGGCAAGAATACTGGAGTGGGTTGCTGTGCCCTCCTCCAGGGATCAAACCTGTGCCTCTTATGTCTCCTGCATTGGCAGGTGGGTTCTTTACTACTAGCACCACTTGAGAAGCCCCATTAGTCAACTCCAATATAAAATAAAAAAGTAAGCAAAATAAATGTTTGGTGGAATTCACCTGTGGAGAATAGAAAAGCAAATGCCTGGGGACTAGTTGATGGTGGTACCTGCCTTCCCTGCTGACAGCTGACACACTGGTCACGATTTCCAGAGACAATGCTGACGTCCAAGGCCTCTCACTGGAAGTGGACAGGCTTCCTGTGTGAAGATTGTTCAGATTGCTTCATGATTTCAAAGTGGTTTTTTCAATTTTAGATCCATGTAGAGAAAGCTGTTTTCCCAGGTGGCTCATTGGTAAAGAACCTGCCCTCCAATACAGGA
The DNA here is from genome assembly GCF_029407905.1 of Bubalus kerabau. Taxonomy (NCBI): domain Eukaryota; kingdom Metazoa; phylum Chordata; class Mammalia; order Artiodactyla; family Bovidae; genus Bubalus; species Bubalus kerabau. The sequence goes on from NC_073634.1 coordinate 47,706,449, forward strand.
GACACAGAACATGTGGGTTCAAACCCTGTGTTGGGAAGATCCCCTGGAGGAGGGCATGACAACCCAGTCTGATATTCTTACCTGGAGAATCCCATGGAGAGAGGAGTCTGGTGGAGTGTAGTCCATGGGGTTGTAAAGAGCCGGACATGACTGAGAAACTAACACTTTCACGGACATAACTGCATACCAACCTGAATGCCCCAGAGCAGAAAACTAAACATGCTTCTGGGGGTTGAGGGGCTCAGCAAACCTCAGTGTGAATTCTCATGGCATGGGGGCATTCACCTCTGTCTTCTCTAGGTGCTGTATCTCAGTCCCTTGGCTCAGACCTAACCCAAGTCTGTGCCCGTCCTACCCATCACAGAAGGGCTTGTGCCCTGAGTAGGGGACGTGCTATCCTGGGACCCCCACCAGCTGGGCCCCCTCCCTCTGCCCCACGGGGAGTGGGTTCCCCGTGGTTCCACCCGAGAGGACACGTGTTGGGGAGCAGGCACACACACACACAGGATTATCTGTCCTGTGGTTAATGATTTGCGAGCTTGCTTAGCAGGTGAAAGACCACAGGCTGCTGACTCAGGTCCTTGCAGGAGGAGGTGGCACTTGACATGAAAGCGGCACACCTACAGAGGGAAACTTCCCAACTTTCTTTCTTTTCTTTACTTGTTTTTTTGACACATCTATTTTTTAAAAAAAAATTGTATTGAGGTCTAGTTGATTTGCAATGTTGGGTTAGTTTCAGGTACTCAACAAAGGGAATATATCCACTCTTTTTAGATTATATTCCCATATAGGCTATTACAGAGTATTGAGTAGAGCTCCCTGAGCTGTAGAGTAGGTTCTCATTAGTCATCTGTTTCCTGACTCTCTTTTAAAACAAAGCACTGACCTTAGTACAACCTGTGTGAATGAGGGTGGACGCTTCCTTGAGCAGGCTTTAACAAGGAGAATCAGGACATATGAAACTAAACGACTCAGCCTTCCTGAAAATTCTAAGAGCATCTGTCTACAAGGAATAACACGGTGCTGATTCCTCCAGAGACAGGACAGTCACCTTGTCCTGGAGGTAGGTGCCCATGGTGCTGGCTGTTCTCTTCTATTTCATTTCTCTTGGGCTAATTCGGGGCTTATTTCCTTTCTCCAAGAAGTCTACCTGGAATTTATCAATAAAGCCTCCCTGGTTTTCTGGCCTATATTTGCTCTGAGATCCTTAGGGTTTGGTCCCTGGACTTGGGACCATCTGTGTCTCAGTCTGAGCCTCAGACCCCACTCCCCACACCCCTCCAGGCCCTGAGCCTCGAGGCTTGGAGTCTCTGTGAGTGAGGCCCTCTCAGGCTCTCACTCTGGACCTCAGGGGATAAGACCTGATCCCTCTCACGTTCTCCAGGGCCCACTCCTCATCTCTTTGCATCTCTCTTGTGTTGAAGCTCTGGGCTGGCCCTTTTTTCTCTTTCCTCCAGCCTTGACCCTGGGAGGCTCACCAGGTGCTGTGATCTAATGTTGGGATTAAGTCGTGCATTTACTTTGCTCCAGCTCCTTACATGGCTGAGCCTCTGTGAACCACCAAGCAATTTAACTTAAAACTTCTTTCTACTCAGTGTTTGATTGTATTTTGTGTATCTTGGGACATGGGATCTGCAGACAGCATGCAAAGGTCAGGACGAAAGGGAGGGAGTCATTGTTTTCAGCATCCTGATGGTGAGGCTCACATGTCTAAGGTCAGTGAGGAGGCCTTGCTGGGTCCCGAAACTCAGAGGGCCGTGCGGAAGGTCAGGGTGCTCCCAGCCATCTTCCTCTCGTAGTCCTTGTCAAAGTCCTCATTCTGAGCCACCGTGAAGTAGTTCTTCCAGTCCCCAGGCATTCCTGCAAGGAGGCGAAACGTCAGTGAGTCTGGGGAGGGGGTTGGGTGAGGATGCACCCAGGGGCTGGCACAGGGCAGATTATGGGGTCTGCTCCTCAGACACTGTTGGGAGTGTTGCCAACAGCACGAGTGTGGGAGCTGGAAGCATGACTGGGAAACAGAAAGGGGCTGGAGTCCTGTCCAACCTCTGAGCGTGTGGGCCTCCCTCGCTCCCTCTCTCCATCCCTCCCTTGTGCACCTCGCCTCATGAAGGGGGAGATGGAGTGGTCCATGATGCTGGTGGGCAGCGTGGTATAGTTGGCCATCGGGTTCTCCTTCATGACCTCAAAGGACGTGTGATGGATGATTTTGTCCAGAACTTCCTCCGACACCTCTTTCTCCAGGAACTTTAGGATCTTCCGAATTTCCCGCCTTGGATCCTGTATGTGGAACAGTCACAAAAAGTCAAGTAGTTGGGGGTTTTCCACAAAGGGGTGATGTTCTGTTAGGCAAACTGTTTGGGGAGGGATGACTTAAGGGAGCAGCTCAATTATAGTCGATGTGTCTTCCTTGGGGGAATGACTGTGGATGGCGCTGGACGGTCTTGGGAAGGAAGGACATAGACATGAGGGCTCTCCTAGCCCCAGGGAGGCTGAGCGAGAAGGAGGGGAGAGAAACATGAGCACAGCCCTGTGACGCCCATCCGGAAACATCCTGCCCGCCTGCACACATGCAGGGTGAGCACGGGCTTCAGGGCAGGGAGCGTGTCCCCTGGAGGAAGAGACGCAGAGGGACAGAAAGAGGGGAGTGACTCTAGGACCAGAGTTGGCACAGCGCCTGCAAGTTAAACACAAGGTCTGACAGAGGCTGAATCAGGGGACCTCACACTGACCCAGGAACGAAAGCCCTTGTGGCCTGTTCTTTCTGATCACAGACATGCAGAGGAAGGACCTTTGGAGTCTGACTAGATTCCAGAGAACCTCTCAGCAAGGGCCCAGGGGTGGTTTTGTAATTCTAGGGCACTGATCCCTGGGTGCGAGAGTGACCCGGTGATGCCCTTGACACTCGATGAATGGAACCACATGGGACCAGGCCTGCCAGCATCTGTGTGGACTAAACTTCAGTGTGTGGAGTGGGTTTGGAGTGTGGATGCCAGGAGCTTTACAAGTCATCTTCTAAATCTTCCCAGTAATATCCTGAGGCACAAAAAGAGCTGATTTGCATTTTGTAGGTGAAGAAACATGGTTTGTAAGTGGCAGGATTAATTAGATTGTAAAAGTGTGTGAGACTTCCTAAGTGGAGGATCATCTGAAAATTGTGATCAGAAACAAAGTTGGAAGATTTTTTAGGAAAAAATGTATGACATTTTGATTCCACTTATTAGTATGAATAGGACTTAGTATGAATAGTATTATATGACTTAGTATGAATAGAATGCTAGATTTCTAAGTAAAAAACAGAGATGCAATGAGCAACAAAGGTATAGCACAGGGAACTGTAGTCAATATCTTGTCATAACCTATAATGGAAAATAATCTGAAAATAATATATGTGTATATGTATAACTGAATCACCTTGCTGTGCACTTGAAACATTGTCAACTATACTTCAATAAAATAAATATATTAAGGAAGAAATAAAGATTGGAGAAAGAAAAAAGAAAATAAGAGAGAAAAAAAGAAAAAGTAGTTGCATCATTTGAGGATAAAGCTGAGTTGGACAGGGCACCAGGGAGAGAGGCCTGGTGTGGTCAGTAGGTGTGACTATAGTTTGATCCCCTCAAGGACATGGCTGGAAGCGGTGGTGGTCACATGGCCCTCACCTCCTTCATGTCCTCATAGAAGAGGTAGAGGATGCGATGCTGGTCCTTGGCATGCCACCAGCCCTTCACGTGGTCGTACCAGGAGCCCCACAGCACTGACGGGTGGGAGACAGAAGTGGGTGTCAGTATTAACCTGAAGCTTCTGAAATGAGCACTGGCGTCTCAAATAAAAGAGGACATTTGAAAAACACAACTAGAATTCTTATTTGCAGAGACAGGGATTTTTTTTTTTATATGTATATATATATTTCATGTAGTCAAGGCTATAGTTTTCCCTGTGGTCATGTATGGATGTGAGAGTTGGACTGTGAAGAAGGCTGAGCGCCAAAGAATTGATGCTTTTGAACTGTGGTGTTGGAGAAGACTCTTGAGAGTCCCTTGGACTGCAAGGAGATCTAAGCAGTGCATTCTGAAGGAGATCAGCCCTGGGATTTCTTTGGAAGGAATGATGCTAAAGCTGAAACTCCAGTACTTTGGCCAGCTCATGCGAAGAGTTGACTCATTGGAAAAGACTCTGATGCTGGGAGGGATTGGGGGCAGGAGGAGAAGGGGACGACAGAGGATGAGATGGCTGGATGGCATCACTGACTCGATGGACATGAGTCTGAGTGAACTCCGGGAGTTTGTGATGGACAGGGAGGCCTGGCGTGCTGCGATTCATGGGGTCGTAAAGAGTCGGACACGACTGAGCGACTGATCTGATCTGATCTGATCTGATATATTTAGGGAGTTGATAAAAAGTACCCTGGATTCTGTGGCTTCTGTTCCCACCCTTGAACTTATTCCCCTATGAGAAACTGTCCCGAGGGCAGGGGGCAGGTCTGTGTTCCCCTTACATTACCGCATGGGGCCAGACCAGCGTTTTGAGATAAATACTGTTCCCCAACACACTGATTAAGGGAACAAAGGCCCGTATAGTCAAAGCTATGGTTTTTCCAGTAGTCATGTACAGATGTGAGAGTTGGACCATAAGGAAGGCTGAGGGCCAAAGAATTGATGCTTTCTAACTGTGGTGTTGGAGAAGACTGTTGAGAGTCCATTGGACTGCAAAGGGATCAAACCTGTCAATTCTAAATGAAATCAATTCTGAATATTCATTGGAAGGACTGATGCTGAACCTGAAGCTCCAATACTTTGGCCACATGATGCAAAGAGCTGACGCACTGGAAAAGACCCTGACTCTGGGATAGATTTAGGGCAGGAGGAGAAGATGGTGACAGAGGATAAGATGGTTGGATGGCATCGCCAGCTAAATGGACATGAATTTGAACAAACTCTGTGGGATGGTGAAGGACAGGGAAGCCTGGTATGCTGCAGTCCATGGGATCGCAAAGAGTCAGACACGACTGAGCAACTGAACAACACAGGCTGACTGTGAAGAGAAGCTGTAAATCCATTCTGAAGAATCCCAGTGACCAGATGTTTGGGTCCCTTTAGTCTCTGTGATGGAGAATGGGGGCAGGGGGTGCACCGTGTCCTCCCCTGGCCCCCAAGCCACCCCCACCCTCCTCCCGATGCAAGGTTGACCCTATGGTCAGTGTCACTGGATCCTCTGTCTTCTGTGCCCCACCCGGGGCCAGGGGGTGTGCAGGGTGATTCTTTCCCTGCAGCTCCCTGTGGCTGACTGTCTCCTTAGGAACTGACTCAGCACCTGGCCATGCCCCTGGATCCTGCACCATCACCTGTGAGTTTGTGACCCTTCACCCACAGTGTTCTAAGTAGCATCTTATTGTGACCTCTGGACAGTGACCCCTGAACAGTAACCCTGTCTGGGCAACACCTGTGTCCTCCCAGAACCTCGAGCAGCCCAGTCGCTCAGCAGAAACCATGCCTCTCTGATATGTGGGAGAGTAAAAACGGAGGCGTGGACCTCAGTTTCCTTTCGCTCACCTTTCCCAGCTTTGAAGGTCTCGACATACTCCTCCCAGGAGCCAGGGTCTGGCACCATCTTATTCATTCTTGAGAAATGGTAATAGGATACCAGGCAGTCCTTGGCATTCCTGGCCACGTAGATGATCTGCAGTCAGCCAAGAAAGGGATGGACACAGAGGAAATAATACAGGAAAGGTCACTGTTCGGGAAGAGCCCGTGTTGTTTGAAGGACTTAGACTGTAGACCTTAGCCTGTGTTGTTAGAAGGACCTGGGTTGGGAAGATCCCTTGGAAAAGGGAATGGCTACCCATTCCAGTATTCTTGGGGGCTTCTCTGGTGGCTCAGATGGTAAAGAATCTGCCTGAAATGTGGGAGACTCAGGTTCAGTCCCTGGGACAGAAACAGCCTCTGGAGAAGGGAATGAATACTCACTCCAATATTCTTGCCTGGAGACTCCCATGGACAGAAGAGCCTGGGGGCTACAGTCCATAGAGTTGCAAAGAGCTAGACACTGAGCGACTAACACTTTCACTTTCCCCAACCTCAGGTCTTCAGACTGGTACCTCCTGTCAGATTAGTAGCATTAGATCAGAAATAAGGTGCAGAAAATGTAATGCGCTTGAATCATCCCCAAACCATCGTCCCTGCTCCCCACCCTGGTCCGTGGAAAAATTGTCTTCCATGAAATTGGTCCCTGGTTCCAGAAAGGCTGGGGACTGCTGTCTTGGACCATCCTGTCTGAGTGACTAGACCTGTGCTTTCTGTGACTGTCTCCAGTTTGCCGGGCACAGTTCTGATTACAGCTGTGGTCTTAGCAGAGTCAGGGACAACACACGCTTTCTCTCAGGTGTCCTGCTTAGCATGACAAGTGCTGCAGTCATGCTACCTCTGCTCTTTCTGGGGCAGGGGAGGCCCCGAGGTGTTACTCAGGTGAGGAAAGGAAGGTCCCGTTGGCTGTCACTGAGCAGGGTGTCTACCCTACTTGTAGGGCAGGGCTGCCTCTGCCTTCTGAGCACCCGAGGAATTGCCTCCTCACAATGACCATCATCCCTGGTAAGATCGTGGGATCCCAGTGCAGTGCTACATCTACCGCTGGAGCTGCTGGTGACCTGTCCCTTCCTGGGAGAGGCAGAGCTGCTTCTGGGCTTGTCCCACTCCCCTTCCTCCCATCCCCCACCCCGGGTGCCCTGTGCTGTAAAGGCCTTTTTTTTCCAGAAAGGTATTTTGGAAAATTTTGTGACCAAGTCTGCACTGTGAATTGCAGGACACAGGAAGGTATGTTTACAATTTTGATAGAGCCAGAGATTGCTTGCTTTTTTCTTTTTTCCTTCTGTGTTGAGTGAGTTCTCCATATACTTTGTATATTACCCTTTTATCAGACATAGGATTTTCAAGTATTTCCTCCCACTCAGTTCAATTCAGTTCAGTCGCTCAGTCGTGTCCGACTCTTTTCGACCCCATGAATCGCAGCACTCCAGGCCTCCCTGCTCATCACCAACTCCCGGAATTCACTCAAACTCATGTCCATTGAGTCAGTGATGCCATCCAGCCATCTTATCCTCTGTCGTCCCCTGCTCCTCCTGCCCCCAATCCCTCTCAACATCAGGGTCTTTTCCAATGAGTCAACTCTTCGCATGAGGTGGCCAAAGGACTGGAGTTTCAGCTTCACCATCAGTCCTTCCAATGAACACCCGGGACTGATCTCCTTTAGGATGGACTGGTTGGATCTCCTTGCAGTCCAAGGGACTCTCAAGAGTCTTCTCCAACACCACAGTTCAAAAGCATCAATTCTTCAGCGCTCAGCTTTCTTCACAGTCCGACTCTCACATCCATACATGACCACAGGAAAAACCATAGCCTTGACTAGAAGGACTTTTGTTGGCAAAGTAATATCTCTGCTTTTGAATATGCTATCTAGGTTGGTCATAACTTTCCTTCCAAGGAGTAAGCATCTTTTAATTTCATAGCTGCAGTCACCATCTGCAGTGATTTTGGAGCCCAGAAAAATAAAGTCTGACACTGCTTCCACTGTTTCCCCATCTATCTGCCATGAAGTGATGGGACCAGATGCCATGATCTTTGTTTTCTGAATGTTGAGCTTTAAGCCAACTTTTTCACTCTCCACTTTCACTTTAATCAAGAGGCTTTTGAGTTCCTCTTCATTTTCTGCCATAAGGGTGGTGTCATCTGCATATCTGAGGTTACTGATATTTCTCCCGGCAATCTTGATTCTAGCTTGTGCTTCACCCAGCCCAGCATTTCTCATGATGTACTCTGCATAGAAGTTAAATAAACAGGGTGACAATACACAGCCTTGATGGACTCCTTTTCCTATTTGGAGCCAGTCTGTTGTTCCATGTCCAGTTCTAACTGTTGCTTCCTGACCTGCATACAAATTTCTCAAGAGGCAGATCAGGTGTTCTGGTATTCCCATCTCTTTCAGAATTTTCCACAGTTTATTGTGATCCACACAGTCCAAGGCTTTGGCATAGTCAATAAAGCAGAAATAGATGTTTTTCTGGAACTCTCTTGCTTTTTCCATGATCCAGCGGATGTTGGCAATTTGATCTCTGGTTCCTCTGCCTTTTCTAAAACCAGCTTGCACATTTGGAAGTTCACAGTTCACGTACTGCTGAAGCCTGGCTTGTAGAATTTTGAGCATTACTTTACTAGCGTGTGAGATGAGTGCAATTGTGCAGTAGTTTGAGCATTCTTTGGCATTGCCTTTCTTTGGGATTGGAATGAAAACTGACAATTTTCAGTCCTGTGGCCACTGCTGAGTTTTCCAAATTTGCTGGCATATTGAGTGCAGCACTTTCACAGCATCATCTTTCAGGATTTGAAATAGCTCAACTGGAATTCCATCACCTCCACTAGCTTTGTTCGTAGTGATGCTTTCTATGGCCCCCTTGACTTCGCATTCCAGGATGTCTGGCTCTAGGTGAGTGATCACACCATTGTGATTATCTGGGTCGTGAAGCTCTTTTTTTGTACAGTTCTTCTGTGTATTCTTGCCACCTCTTCTTAATATCTTCTGCTTCTGTCAGGTCCATACCATTTCTGTCCTTTACTGAGCCCATCTTTGCATGAAATGTTCCCTTGGTATCCCTAATTTTCTTGACGACATCTCTAGTCTTTCCCATTCTGTTGTTTTCCTCTATTTCGTGCATTTTGCATTGGTCGCTTAGGAAGGCTTTCTTATGGCTTCTTGCTATTCTTTGGAACTCTGCATTCAAATGCTTATATCTTTCCTTTTCTCCTTTGCTTTTCACTTCTCTTCTTTTCACAGCTATTTGTAAGGCCTCCTCAGACAGCCATTTTGCTTTTTTGCATTTCTTTTCCATGGGGATGGTCTTGATCCCTGTCTCCTGTACAATGTCACGAACCTCCTTCCATAGTTCATCAGGCACTCTATCTATCAGATCTAGGCCCTTAAATCTATTTCTTACTTCCACTGTATAATCATAAGTGATTTGATTTAGGTCATACCTGAATGGTGATCCCTGTCTCCTGTACAATGTCTTTTTCTTATGTTGGTGGTTTCCTTCACTGTGCAGAAGCTTTTTAGTTTGATGTAGTCTCACTTGTTTATTTTTACTTTTTATGTCAAATCCAAGAAAATCATTGTTGAGACTGATATCAAACAGTGTACTACCTGTATTCTTTTCTAGGGGTCTTGTGGTTCCAGGTCTTCCATTCAGATCTTTGATCCATCTTGAGTTCATTTTTGTCTGGTGTGAGAGAGTGGTCCCATTTTATTCCTTTGCATGTGGGATCAACTGTCAGATGTAGAAGTAGAGACATAAAGTAGGCAGGGCACTCTGGGGGAGGAGCCCATGGGTGGTTTCTCAAGCGTGTTCCCTGTGTTGTGCATACTCAGCAGACCAGTACCCCTGGGTAGGGGGTGGGGGGAGGTGTTTCCATCTGATCAAATTAGCACAGGTCCTGCAGTCTTGGCTCCTCCTGTGAGCCCAGCACTGCAGGAACCGTGCCTTTTGCCTCTTTCCTCCCACTGAACAGCCCTCCAGTGTCCATGAACATTCTCGGAAAACCCAAAGGGATGCCCAGCAGCAAGGTCTTAGGATCAAGTAAACACATTTCTCAATGCTTATGTTGGTTATCACTTGTTTTTTCTTTAAGCAAATAGAAGCTGAGTAATCAGAATGGGGGACCCAGCTGGATGGGGACCTGCTGAAATGCCTCCGGTCTGGAGTCAGATGTCCAAGTGGGAGCGAAGGCCACACGCTCACATGTTCTGAGTCTGCAATCCATCTGTGCGAGTCTCTGGCTGCTGCTGTGACAAATTGCCACAGGTGGAGAGCCTTAAAACAGCAAGAGGTTGGCTGTCTTACAGTCTGGAGCTCGGGGTCACTGGATTGGATTCCAGCTGGCCGTGGGGCTGGCTCCAGGGCAGGGGACAAACTTCCCTGCAGTTCCTGGAACCTGAGGCCATCTGTGTGCCTCGGCATGAACTCTGCCCTGGAATCGCCCCCACTTCTGCGTCAGGTGTCACATCCTTCACGTTGTCCTTCCAGCTTCTCACCTCCTTCCCATCAGGATCCTTGTGATGATGCTCAGGGCTGTCCAGGTAACCAGAAGATCTTCAGTCTCAAGATGCTCGACTTAATCACACCTGCCAAGTGCACTCTACAGGTGAGGTGCATTTGCAGGGTTTGGGAGGGGCTGGGATGCAGGTGTCTTTGGGGAACTCCATTTAGCTCACTGCCCCATCATAATGGGAAAAGCTCGGACTAAGCTCGCCCGCACCTTCTCCTACTCAAACAATCCACAGTTCTCAGCAGATAAAAGAATGTGCTGTCATGGAGACTGTGACATTTTAGAAGGCCTGGTTTCAAAAAGAAGCTGTTAATCTGATGACAAAATACATGTTAGCGTGTCTTCTGACTTTGAGTCTAAAAACATCATTTGGAAATAATATTCGTTCTAGAGCACCGAAATTACGTTAACTGTCTGTAGGAATAAATCAAGATGTTTTCAAAGTCATGGTGATCTGGGTGTAATCTCAGGGCAGCAAATAAGGTGATAGCATTTGATATATGGAAACCTATGGCACCTCTGATGGGAGATGGATGAGATGAGGTGATGGAGCACCACGGAAACCAGAGCAGAGAAACTCAAAAGCAGCCACTCACATTGCATCTCCAAGCTTTGCACTAAGTAGAGAGTGTCTTGGCTAAACAGCCTTGACTGTGTAGCCCCCCTGGAAAGGGCTCAGCCCAGAGCATGGAAGGGTCTGTGGTTGGGTCTGCAAAGTAGCCTGCCCACAGAGAGATGGACAGTCCAGCTGAGACAAGCATTTGACTCTGCAAATGTTTGTTACACTTTTCTTTGCAAATCTCTAAGCTGATATTTGGGGTATATTCTGTATTTCATTCGGAGAAGGCAATGGCACCCCACTCCAGTACTCTTGCCTGGAAAATCCCATGGACAGAGAAGCCTGACTTTCAGACTCACTGATGAAGCTGACATCAGAAACAAAACAAAACACTAGTACATTCAGTGTACACTGCATTTATAGGATCTCAATTTGCTAAAACAAAAATTTAAAAATAGAGGACAGAGGCATGGCTCTTGCTGGGAGCTTATCCATGACGGAGATGATTTCCAGATACCACACGTGGTCCTGGGCCCCCCACCCTCTGGGGTCTCCCTCTTCCCTCACAGGTTTTCCCTAAATAAACCCCCTTCACATCTTACTCAGCCCTGGCTTGGCTCCTGGAGGATTCACACTGATATGACTGCCTCCCCAGGAAGCAGGGGCCCTGCCTCATTGCTCACTGTCTGTGAACGTGGCTCAGCTGATGGTTGATGAGGATGGCGCTGCTTGGAGTCTAGTCTACTGGTACCCAGAAGGAATATTCTGGGAGAAAGATGGATCCAGGCTGGAGTGGTGGGTACAGGGAGGGGTCTCAGCTCACTGCCCAACTGGAACCTGCACCGGGCACCTATCTTTTGAGGTCCAGGGTTGTTTCCTCTAAGATGGAGACAGTCTGTGAGTATTTGGATCAAGCTTAGCTATCCTTGGAGAAGGAAATGGCAACCCACTCCAGTATTCATGCCTGGAAAATCCCATAGATGGAGGAGCCTGGTGGGCTACAATCCATGGGGTCACAAAGAGTCGGACACGACTGAGCGACGTCTGTTTGTGTGTGTGTGTAGCTGTCCTTACCTTTGCGTTCTCTTTCCAGAAGGAAGGGGGGAGCATCTGAACAGGCAGGTGCGTCTTCAGAGTCCTCGGAGAAGGCATCTTGTTGGCGAGATCCAGACCTGCAACAAGGGCGCTGCTCAACTAACACTTCTCATCCGTATCTCCATTGTTTTGCCAGCATCTGGAGCCAAACTCACCACGTGCCAGGTACCCCCCACCCAACTCCACATTGCAAATTACATCCTAGGCTGTCGGCCCACCCAGTGTCATCAAGTTATATGTTTTCATATAAAGCTACAGTACAGTCATCAAACAGTGTGGTATTGGCACAAAGAGGGACACATAATGGAACAGGGCAGAACAGAAAATCCAGAATGCACCCATATGCATGTGTGTGTTAGTCATTTAGTCATCTCATTCTTTTGCGACCCCTGCCAGGCTCCTCTGTCCATGGAATTCTCCGGGCAAGAATACTGGAGTGGTTGTCATTCCCTTCTCCAGCAGATCTTCCCAACCCAGAGATCGACACCGGGTCTCCTGCATTGCAGGTAGATACTTTACCATGTGAGCCACCAGGGAAGCCCATATGTAGATGGTAAAATTCAAATTTTGTGAAGGGGCCAAGGCAATTCGATGTGAGAAAAGATAACTTTTTTGCCTGATGGTGCTGGAATAACTGGCTCAATCAACCATGGGTTTTCAACAGGCAGTATTTTTAGAAATGAGGGATGATTAGAGTTTGAGAGGTTTAATAATGTGCTCAAGGTTGTCCAGATAAGAATCCAAATCAGAACTGTTTGAGTCCAAAGTCTCTGTCTTTTCACCATCAGGTTGGGTCCTACTGCAAAGCTACTCTTTGCTGCTATTTATTCTATAAAAACACTCCCTTACAGACTTATGGACACAGCGAGGGAAGGAGACGATGGGACGAAGTGAGAGAGCATTGACATGTATACACGACCATGTGTGAAATAGATAGCTAGTGGGAAGAAGCTGCTGTGTAGCACAGGGAACTCAGCTCCAGTCTCCATGATGATCTAGAGGGATGGGATATAGGACTGGGAGAGAGGTTCAAGAAGGAGGGGACATATGTATACATATAGCTGATTTAGGCTGATGTATGGCAGAAACCAACACAATATTGTAAAGCAATTACGCTCCAATTAGAAGAAAAATCTAAAAAAACACACCCTTCATTCCTAACTGGTTGCCAGCTCTTCAAGTGTGCACTCTCCTACATTTCTTAGTACCTTTGGTGTGAAGTGCACCATTTGTTGATATTAATAACAGAGGGACTATGTATAATTTAACTTGAATCCATGGCAGACAGGCCAGAAATGAAACACAGCAGAGCCAGTCCTCCTGGAGTGGGCATATCTGACCCAGGGGTGAGGTTCCTGGTCACTGGAGACCAGCTGTCCTCAACCCTGCCTCCCCTGTGTGGAATGTTCCTGCCTACTCTTGAGTCCTTGAGAAATCGCAGGAGACGTGCTGTCTGAAGCCGCCCAGTCCATATTTCAGCAGAGGGACTGAGGGGTCTTTTCTCACAGCTGACAGAGGTATGTTAACCTGAACCATCCTCAGACTCCTTCCCAACAGAGGCCACAGCCCCACAGGCCCAGGCGGCACATACCTGAGCTGAGGGGTGGGGGGAGCGCCCACTCGATGAAAGGGTGCCGGTCAAAGGTGTTGGCCCGCTGGCACTTCTGCAGATCCCCGTCGTTCTGGATCATGTCCACGATCTCCTGGGTCCAGGTGGTGCCTGGAAGGGTTACTTAATCTCAGTTCTGCCTGCTCTCTGGGCAACTCCATTCTACGTCAATTATTCCCATATTCAGTAAAACCTACCTCTGCTTACGCTGAGCACCTGCGTGACCCTCATGATGGATGGGCCTCTGCTCTGAGCCCCTGTCCCCACTGCCAAGGTCTCCCCCACACCTGCCTTCTCGTGAGACTGAGAGCTCCACTGAGTAGGGGTGGCCTTTTGTTCCTCTGTCCCTTAGACCTCATACCTGGCATAGGGTTTTGAACCTAATAAGTGTAGACTGAGAGAAAGAATATTGACTCAAAGGAATGTCAGGAGATGCAAAGTTGAGGCAGATACTGTCCATGCTCCAACAAGCTTCCAGTCTTGTTGGAGGAGATATGATACACCAAAGACTGCTTCTTGCCTAGTTAATATCCATTCTCCCCATCTTTCTCAAGTTAATAGATAGATCCTTAATTTTTAGCAGGGCATATAGTTAAAGGCTGGACTGCCCAGATGGTCCTAGTGGTAAAGAACCTGCCTTCCAATGCAGGAGTCTCAAGAGACGTGGGTTTGATCCCTGGGTTGGGAAGGTCCCCTGGAGGAGGGCATAGCAACGCACTCCAGTATTCTTGCCTGGAAAATCCCATGGACAGAGGAGCTGACAGGCTGTAGTCCATGGGGTCACAAAGAGTTGGACACGACTGAAACCACTTAGCATGCATGCAAGCACATAGCCAAAGGCTGTATAAAAAGATTATTTTCTCAATCTTTCTTGCCGCTAAAGGTGGCCATGCCATTACATTTTGGGAAGGTGTCTTTAAAGGGCAGGAACATGACCTCATTCCCTTCTTTCTGCCTCCTTGTTGCTGTTTGGAACATGCATGTGATGGCTGGATCTCTAGCAGTCATATTGGGCTATGAAACCAAAAGCTAAGCCTATAGATGGTGGAGCAGAAAGTTCAAAGACCCAGGGATTCTAAGGATCAGCACAGCCACCATTTTAGCCCTGGACTTTAACCTCCAGAGTGCTTTTACTTTTGAGTTTCCTGATACATATATCCAAACTGAATCCTAACTGATGCAGACGTGTGGGTGGGCAAAGAATTAGCCCATGTGTCCTACCCACCACATGTCCATTTTCCTTTTCACATCAAAGGCATTTATTGCCCCTGACTCTTAGCTAAGCCTGGCGCTCATTGATACATAAGACAATACACAGATAACTGAGAGGTCTCCAGTAAGAGCCATGAAGACCATACAAAGGGCCCTGGGAGTTCAGAGGAGGAGTGGAGCCCACTGTGGATGGGTAGGTGGGCTCAGCTGAGCTGGTCTTTTGGAGAGAAACAGTCAGAGGGGGAGGAGAGCGTCCACTTGTATTAATAAGCCAGAGCATCCGAGGGAGGGAACCTCAGAGCTAGGGTTAAGGTGGGCATATTCATATGCTAGAAAGCTTAAGCAGGGGATGGGGGATGGGGTGTGGGTGTAGGGAGGATTGAGAGGCTGTGGGGGAAGTGGGAGAACACAGCTACAGAGAGAGTTCTGGGAGAGTCTGGGGGGTTGACTGCACAATTTCCAAGGTGAAGGGGGAGCAAATTTCTGCTCTGAGGTACAGTGCCTATTTGAATTCAGATCTGAGCAAGAGACATGCAAGCCAGACAAAGATGATTTTTGAGAAACTGAGAGCTTCCAATAGGAGTAAGCAGGAGCAACTCCTCACTCCTGGCTCCCCACCCCACTCTCTCCCCACCATCTAGTTTTCTGAGCAGGCATGGTTGGCAGTGCTGTGTGGTAGGAGCAGTGTGAGGCTAGGGAAGGCGTCCTGAGCTACGGAGGAGAGACACACACGGTGACATGGCCAGTTAGGAACCATGGGGCAGGGGCACCCCCTGCAATCTTCCTCGTTCTGAGCATCTCAGACTCCTCTTGCAGCGTCTACTGGCCACAGAGAGACATTCCCAGGCTGGCTACAGCTCAAAAATTTTCTGCCTTCCTTGGCCCTACTGCTTGAATGATACATACATAACTGAGGGGGTTCCCTCTCACACTCCATCCAGCCCTCTGGGTTCTGAGGTCTCTGCTCCTCCAACTGCAGAGCCTGGCCTCTCTGCTTCTTCCCTTCTGGTTCTCCCCACAAGCTTCTCTCCCTTTTGTAGGATTCTGTGTCACCCCGCCCCCCGCCCCCTCCCCATTCCTTCCCTCTGTATGCATGCAGGTTTGGACTAACACCACTTGCGCTTTTCCCATTGGGCAAAACGCTCAGTTCCAGCTCCATCTCCACGTGCAGGAGAGCCTGGGGAGGAGGACAGGCTTCCCCTAGGAGCTTCCTGCTGTTCCTAAGACTCTGCGCTTTCATGTGATTCTGTGGGAGGCTGGCTTTTTCTTCCTCTGCTGCTGCTGCTGCTAAGTCGCTTCAGTCGTGTCCGACTCTGTGCGACCCCATAGACGGCAGCCCACCAGGCTTCCCCGTCCCTGGGATTCTCCAGGCAAGAACACTGGAGTGGGTTGCCATTTCCTTCTCCAATGCATGAAAGTGAAAAGTGAAAGTGAAGTTGCTTGGTCATGTCTGACTCTAGCAACCCCATGGACTGCAGCCTACCAGGCTCCTCCGTCCATGGGATTTTCCAGGCAAGAGTACTGGAGTGGGATGCCATTGCCTTCTCCGTTTCTTCCTCTATCAGGGACCGAAATAAAAAGGAGGCTCGTGGACTCTGGGGGTTTGGTGTGCATCAATAAGAGTGGTTTTCATTTTTTCAGGAACTGTGTGCTAAGTCACTTTAGTTGTGTCCAACTCTGCAACCCCTGGATTGTAGCCCTTCTATCCATGGGATTCTCCAGGCAAGAGTACTGGAGTGGGTTGCCCTGCCCTCCAGGGGATCTTCCTGACCCAGGTATTGGACCCACATCTCCTTTGTCTCCTGCATTGGCAGATGGGTTCTTTACCACTAGCGCTACCTGGGAAGCCAGCGTCTGACCCTGGTGAAAACCTGCAATTTTAAAATCTGAAGAACCCCCAGGCATCCCGGCTCTGCTGAAGCCCCCCTCCTCAACTTTCTTCAACCTACCTGCTTTTGCGTAGGTTGCAATGAGAAGGTCATCAGGCTTGGCTTGAAAATTCCAGATTTTGTCCCAGTTATCGCTTATCATCTTGGTCATGAGAATTCCGTTCACTTCCTTGGTTTCCGGTTGCAGGTATTTCTCCTCCAGGTGAAGATCTTTCATCTCCTCCAAAGACATCTTTGTCGGTGAGACTATTTCACTGGTACATAAAAGAAAGGGGTGGTTATGTCATTTCTAAAGCTTTGAACAGTCATTCCTTCTTTTAAAATTTAAGATTCTCTGAGAAACTTAGGAGAGATGTGTTGGAAATTCATTATTATGTTTAATGTTAACCTAAGAAGTGAGAGAAGTAAAAACTGTGGGACCTTGAGCATTTTAAATTACTTCATTATTTAAAATATATAAATTGGAAAAAACAGAATGTTTTATTTAAAGCTGATTCTTCACATCTTCCCCCAAATATAAAACAGACAATCTTCTTCATTAGGAAGAAATTAGGAAATTTTAAAAAATAATTTTCAAAAGATGGTTGCAGGCAACAGACTATCAAACAGTATTGTGTGATTCTGTTTCCATATGTGCTATCTTTCTGCTACTCTGTGCCCCATGACCTTGGGATGTCTACCATGGAAAAATCTGACTTGCTAAAGAATAATGTCAATTTTCTGAGTTCAAATGGATTCCTAATTTTTTCAGTCTATTTACGAGTAGAAGCTATTTTTTGAATGACAGTATCCATTAGCATATTTTGTTGTTTTGTTTTTCTGCCAATATTTTTATTTTTATCTTGCTCATTTTTTCCATTTACACTCAGCTGGATTTGGTGGACTACAGGCATAGCCAGTATCGAATATTCTGTCTTAAAATATAATGATTGTTAGAGAACGAAAGACAAGCCACAGGCTTAGGAAGAATATTTGCAGAAGGTATATCTGATAAAGTTCTGTTATCCAAACTATGCAGGGAACTCCTAAAACACAACAGAAAGAAAACAAACAACATGATCAAAAAGTGGGCAAAAGAGCTAAACCACACCCCACCAAAGATACAGATGACACATGAGCATGTGTTGAAAGCTCGTGTCCATACAGAACCTGAACACAGACATCCATGGCACTTTATTCACAAGTGCTCAAACCTGGAATCCAAGCCCTTATAGGGAATGGATAAAAAGCCATGGTGCATTCACACAATGGACTGTTACTCAGCACCAAAAAGAAATGAACTGTCAAGCCATGAAAGGACATGGAGGAAGCTTCAATGAATATACCAAGCAAAACAAGCCAGTCTGAGAAGTGTTAGTCACTCAGTCGTGTCCGACTCTTCGTGACCCCATAGTCTGTAGCCTGCCAGTCTCCTCTGTCTGTGGGATTTTTCCAGGCAAGAATAGGTTGCCATTCCCTTCTTCAGGGGATCTTCTTGACCCTGGGATTGAACCCACATCTCTTGGACTGGCAGGCAGGTTCTTTACCACTGAGCCATGCGGGCAGCCAGTATGTATGGGTATATTGTTCCCTTACTGATGGACCTACATGGCTCTTAAGTAGTGTTGCCAGGTATACATTTTGCTCTCCTTTTATTGTCAACCTAATTATCCCATTGTTTTCTGGCCTCTTTCTGTTATTGAGAATTTTGCTTTCAGTTCTTTAAGTAGAATGTCTTTCTTCTCTAGTTTTAAAAACAGTATTTTCTCTTTGTTTATCTAGGCTGGTGTAAGTTTTTATTTACCTTTCTTGGAACTTGCACTTTTGGTTTCAGGATCACGAGTGTCATCGATTTGGAACACTCTCAGCCCTTCTTCCTCTTCTCCCTGTTCTTTCCTTGGAACTCCAGCCAGCTCTGTGTCTGACCTTCAGTTTCTGTCCTCAAATCTCCTAGCCTTTACTCACTCTATCTTTGGCTATAGTCAATGTCATTCTTTTCAGCCTGCCTCTGTTGTATGAATTGTATTGAATCTGTTACTTAACTCGTTCTTAGTTTCAATTATTGTCATTATTTTTTACTTGTAGATATTTTGTCTGTTTCTTATTTCCCACAGGTTATGACTTCATTCTTACACATCTTAGTGGACTATTACATGTTGCTGGCGTTTCTGACTTCGGTACTTTGCAGGTGGGACTCAGCCAGCTCTGCTCCATGTGCCCTTTCCCCAAGTGCCCTGTAGTTTCTCGTCCTGCACTCATGACCGACAGCCCTTTACGTATGGGAGCTCTTTGCTCATTCAGATAGTGGGCTCCTGCCCAGCTCTGTGACTGCTTTTGAAGATTCTCAGCTGACCTCTATGAAAAAGGCCTGCTAACAAACTGGGGAGGAGTGATAGAAAAAACCCCACCAGTGGATGCTGACCACCCCTGGATAAACTAGGGGCAGAAACAGGCTCTTCACAGACTCAGAGTCTCACCCCAGAGGTTACAGATGGACAATGTGCCTTCGTGATGGAGTGACATGCAGGCGACACCTGGACCGAGAGCTGTCACCGAGCACATGAGGGGTCATCCTGTCCCCACACCACGTGTGGCTGCACATTTAAAGGGCTGCTTGTTATCTGCATTCAGAACTTTCTGCTGTTTCTATTGGGAGGGTTTTCAAGTAATCTGGTTTTGTCAGTAGAACTGGAAGTTCCTTAAGCTATCATTTTTGGCTTAATGTAAAACTTCTTTATCCTGTAAATTGGCAGAAAAGACCTCCCTGGATATGTTTTAAACTTTGTAAACTTCTCTACTGAGTCAAAAGAGAAAAACATTAACCTAAAAAACACATTCTTTCTTAAATTAAAAGGTAATCTACACATATTCAGTTTAGTAAAAAGCAATTTCAGTGGCATACAGAAATAGCGGAACTTGGGCAAACCTTGCTCTGGAAATCTAGAAATCCAGAAACGAACTACTTTGAGCTTCTATGGCAGGAGCCCCGTCCCGTTCACCTGGGGCCTCCCGTGCTGGTCTGAGGACTCACATGATGGGAGTCTGACTTGGTTACAGCTGTTAAACCACTGCCTCAGCCTCCTTCTCTCCTGAAGCCGTGGTCAATGCGTCCCCTTGGGCTGAGGCTTGGGGATCCTGGGATACCCTCCTGCCGGCCATCCTCCCCATCCCCCCACAAAGGGCTCTCCTGACCTTCTGTGTTGGCCACTGCCCAGCCCTTTCTTGGCCTGGGGTGTGGGGCCCCTTCCTGAAGCCACAAGCAAAGCTGAGAAGGCCTCTGGTCACCCGGCTCTGTGGACTGCCTGCTGGGCCCTGAATCTGCCCTCAGTTTGTCTGTCTGTTCTTTTCAAAACACTTCCAGCGAACAGCAGGGACCTGAGTTTGGGGTAAGACCCTGGGCAAAGAGCCTGGCCCAACTTCCTGGGGGATCTGGGCCCACACTGGAAACACCTCCATGTTCCCTGGGGACTTGCTTCAATGGGTGGAGGTGGCGGCCTGGCCCCCTGCAGGGAGGGATAGATCTGGAGTTTTCTCAGGGGATCCCAGGTGAACCCCTAGAAAGGCCGCCTGGGATCCAGGGACAGAGGCTTCAGGAAAGTCTAGGATGAGGGGTGGGAAGTAATTTTCTGCCTCCTGTCTTTGAGAAAAATGTTATTTCTGTATAAGCAGGAGCAAGCAGCCAGCACATCCCCCTCCTGGATGCTTGCTCTGTCCTCCTCCACGGGGGCTGAGCTGATGGGGAAGGACCCCAGGCAAGTGGCTCACCAACCTTGATCTCTGCTCCTGTGTGCTTGCCCCGAGGACTCCCTCTTGCAGGCTTTTCTCCCGCCTGCTTCCTGAAGCCCGGACCTGTGCCAGTGGAGGAGGCTGGGGAGCAGTTCCTCTCTGGTCCTGCCCCTTGGTTCCCTTGAAATAGGACCTGCTTAAGGTGGGCGGGGATGCGGCTTCGCTCAGTGTTCAGGCAGAGGCGGGAAGGTGAGGGAAGTGGCCAGTGGGCACCCTGGTCATCCCCTCTGGTCCGTCTTCCCAGACCACAGCCTGGCCCTTGGTTCCGTGGCTGCCTATTTCCTGGTCCCGGCAAGCCGTTTGGAATTACAAGGACAAAGAGCAGTGGCTCTGTGGAAGCTGCAGTGGCGTCTCCTGTTCCTGGAGTGACCTCAGTAACTGCCCGGACACCTTCCCAACGCCCCCAGATGAGTCCTAGGAATTCTTTCAACCTTTTTCCAGCGTATCACCCCCACACTGAAAAGCGTTTGCTAAAACATAGAGCCTGGTGGCCATCCCTGGTCTAGAGAGTACATAGAATTCCGATGGGCTAAAAGTCAAAAGGTTAAGAAAGCAATGGGATTTATTTTGTTTGCTTAGGATTCCATCTACTTACTATTGTTAACAAAGCCTTTTTGTTTCCTTTTGCTAGTTTAATTGAACTACCTGGGTGCTTACACAAAACTGCTGTATAAAATGTTCTTGCAGGAACTTCCCTGGTGGTCCAGTGGCTAAGACTCTGCACACCGAATGCAGGGGATCCCTGGTTCAATCCCTGGTCAGGGGATGAGATTCCTGCATTCCTCAATTAAGACCTGGCACAGCCAAATAAATAAATAAATATCTAAAAAATGTCCTTGCAGTCAGACTGCCTGTGCCCTTACACATTTGCTAAAATCTGTTTGTTTTCTTTATTTTTAAGTGCTTTACTTGTATCACTATGATTTAAAAATCCTCCTCTCAGTCCTGCCAGATAGCTGCCATTGTTACCTGTTTTACAGGGAAGAAATAAGAATCCTGGAGAGTAACCCACCAGAGCCCAGAATAACTCAGGGGTTTGAATCCAGCTGGTCAAGGTTCAAAACCTCATAGCCACTACTTTGTTCTTCCCACAATGAGGTGAGGGCAGGTAAGTCTCAAGATGCTCGCTTTGAATATACAGAATCAGATCTGTTAGATTTACTGGATCCTCCATATTTCATAGCAATGATTTTAGATTATGAATTCAGATTAGATTATGAATTGGAGGAACCAGAGATCAAATTGCTGTTGGATCATTGAAAAAGCAAGAGAGTTCCAGAAAAACATCTATTTCTGCCTTATTGACTATGCCAAAGCCTTTGTGTGGATCACAATAAACTGTGGAAAATTCTGTAAGAGACGGGAATACCAGTCACCTGACCTGCCTCTTGAGAAATCTGTATGCAGGTCAGGAAGTAATAGTTAGAACTGGACATGGGACAACAGACTGGTTCCAAATAGGAAAAGGAGTACGTCGAGGCTGTATATTGTCACCCTGCTTATTCAACTTCTATGCAAAGTACATCATGAGAAACGCTGGGCTGGGTGAAGCACAAGCTGGAATCAAGATTGCTGGGAGAAATATCAATAACCTCAGATATGCAGATGACACCACCCTTATGGCAGAAAGTGAAGAAGAAACAAAGAGCCTCTTGATGAAAGTGAAAGAGGAGAGTGAAAAAGTTGGCTTAAAGCTCAACATTCAGAAAACGAAGATCAGGGCATCCGGTCCCATCACTTCATGGCAAATAGATGGGGAAACAGTGGAAACAGTGTTAGACTTTATTTTTGGGGGACTCCAAAATCACTGCAGATGGTGATTGCAGCCATGACATAAAAGACGCTTATTCCTTGGAAGAAAAATTATGACCAACCTAGACAGCATATTCAAAAGCAGAGACATTACTTTGCCAACAAAGGCCCCTCTAGTCAAGGCTATGGTTTTTCCAGTACTCACGTTTGGATGTGAGAGTTGGACTATAAAGGAAGCTGAGCACTGAAGAACTGATGCTTTTGAACTGTGGTATTGGAGAAGACTCTTGAGAGTTCCTTGGACTGCAAGGAGATCCATCCAGTCCATCCTAAAGGAAATCAGTCCTGAATGTTCATTGGAAGGACTGATGTTGCAACTGAAACTCTAATACTTTGGCCACCTGATGTGAAGAGCTGAGTCATTTGAGAAGATCCTGATGCTGAGAAAGATTGAAAGCAGGAGGAGAAGGGGACAACAGAGGATGAGATGGTTGGATGGTATCACGGACTCAATGGACATGAGTTTGAGTAAACTCCGGGAGTTGGTGATGGACAGGGAAGCCTGGGGTGCTGCAGTCCATGGGGTCGCAAAGAGTCGGACACAACTGAGCGACTGATGAATTGGATTATGAAATTAGATTAGCAAATTTATAACTGTCCAAATAAGCTATAACATTATCATATGTTAAACTGGTCATCTAAAAAGTGTACCAAGTTACATATGTGTATGTTACTACACCAAGTGTCTCCTTGGGCTTCCCTGGTGGCTCAGATGGTAAAGAATCTGCCTGCAATTCAGAGACCTGGGTTCGATCCCTGTGTCAGGAAGATCCCCTGAAGAAGGGAATGGCTACCCACTCCAGTATTCTTGCCTGGAGAATTCCATGGACAGAGGAGCCTGGCTGGCTACAGTCCATGGGTCTCACAGAGTTGAACACCACTGAGCGATCAACACTTTCACTTTCAAGTGTCTTCCAAAGATGCTTGCTCTAATCTGTAGCATTAAACTTAAAGTTTATGAGGTCCGTTTGCTTCTGTTTGTTCTGGAGGAAAAGAGTGAGATGCGAGAAACAGAATATTTCTCTTTACCAGGAATAATTTCTGGAATTTTAATTTGGATTTTCAGTGACACTTAATGTTCATGACCTCTTGAAGAGCACACCCAGAATTTAAATCATGATTATCTGAATGATGTGTGTTTAATTGTTAATCACAGCTAAAATGTTAAATAGTTGTATTGCTTCTGTTACCAATGTTCAAATGCCTTAGGATTTCTAGCTGGACTAGTCAATGGGAAGGATGGTGAATTCCCCAGGAGGAAGTGGCCAGAGAAGGCTGGACTGCTGTTCACGTCTGGATTGCATTTGAAAATGGTGGTGGGTTTGTGGATCCACTGGAGTGAAATACAGGGTACAAGCACTTAGATAGTTGAGGACTAGGTCACTATGGAGCTTTTTGTCTGAATGCACTAGGTAGATAGTTGGTACTTATTTGTTCATGCGTGAATTGCATCCATGCATCCACCTATGACTCCATCTATCCCTCCACTCTTCTATCCATTTATCCATCCATCATCCATCCATTCATCCCTCCATCCATTCATTCCTCTATCCATTCATCCCTCCATCCATTCATCCCTCCATCCATTCATTCCTCCATCCTTCCATCCTTGCATGTATCCATCTATGCATGCATGCTTCCATCCTTCTATCCATTCATCTATCCATTGTCCAAAGAAGAGTCACTGAGCACCTCCCATGTTCTAGGCTCTGCTGAAAAGTTGGTGCTGTAGGGTGAAACTTTCTGGTACGGTGACACAGATAATAACAAAATAGGAAGCAAGGTTATAGAAGGTGCTCTGTCATGAGGAAGACCTGGAGAGTTAGTGATGGGATGCAGCAGGATGCTGGCCAAGAAACAATTCACAAACACTCTCTCCAAGGGAGTGGGTTTAGACCAGAAGGAGCCAGGTTGGCTTGGAGACTTGGCAGTGGAATTCTGGGCAGAAAGGGCTTCAGGTCCTAAGACTAGGGGCTGGAGCAGCTCTTGGAACTATAGGAGCCTGAGCCTCTGAGTTTGATGATCAGGGGCAAGGTCAGAAATGTAGGCGAGGATCAGGTCAAGATGCTTTGGGTCTGGAAGTGAGTTTGGGTTTTGTTCTAACCTGAGAGGGCCCCTCTGGGGGGCTTACATCTCCTGTTCACATCAGGCTCTGATTGACACGGGCAGAGAGCACACTGGCTAGTGCTGGAGGGTAGTTTGTAGGGGGCAGGATGCCAACAGCAGGAGCAGCTCAGAAACTCTTCTGCACTCAAACCACTGCCCACTGGGATTTATTCGGCCTTGGAACAGTGCTAAAAAGGTGTGCACTTTAAATGCATGTCCTGGGTGGTAGATTTTGGCAATGGCTGTGGGAACATGGGCCCTGGTTGATATTATTACAGACCTGTGTTGTCCTTGGAGAAAGAACCAGTCCCGTGTTGTCCTTGGAGAAAGAACCAGTCCCAGGGCCAGCTCCCTACCCCCTGAACACCTGTTGGGTGTATTGGTTTACCATTTGGACACCTGCAGCGGGCATTCATTTCTCTCCACAATAGAAATCTTTTCAGGGAAAGCCTGACTCACTGCTCAGTTTCCCTGAGAACATAACAGAATCTCATCATTGGTGGACATAAGCTCAATTGTGTGCAGTCACAAAAGGATTAGGAGTGTGTTTACTGTTTCGAGGGGGCCAAGTGCACACGGGGCCTGAGAGCAGGTGTGTGAGCCATGGCGAGAGGGCTTGTCTGGACCACCCCTCAGCTTCCTCCTTCCTTGTCAGGTGAGGAGGAAGAACACAGTGAAATTCATCTCTCACAAAGGCCAGGACTATAATTTTGGGTAAGTCTGTATCTGAGAACAAAACAGAACAAAAAATATTCCAAGGGAGAAAAATAAACTTGTTCTGAGACACAGAGTCCCACCCTCCAGAAATTCACTCCCCTAGAAGGTGATGGCACCCTACTCCAGTACTCTTGCCTGGAAAATCCCATGGATGGAGGAGCCTGGTGGGCTGCAGTCCATGGGGTCGAGAAGAGTCGGACACGACTGAACGACTTCACTTTCACTTTTCACTTTCATGCGTTGGAGAAGGAAATGGCAACCCACTCCAGTGTTCTTGCTTGGAGAATCCCAGGGACGGGGGAGCCTGGTGGGCTGCCATCTATGGGGTCACACAGAGTTGGACACGACTGAAGTGACTTAGCAGCAGCAGCAGCAGCAGGGTCAAATTCCTTGGTAGATTCTTTCAGAATTACTGAAGTTTCTGGAACACAGGAAAAAAAGTGGACACTGTTAAATGGTTTGATGAACTTGCTGGCATTAATTGAAAATTGAAAGTAAGAAAAAATTTAAAAGCACAGAGGCATATAGGATGGAAAATAAAGTCTTTCTCCCTGTGTTTCCCACTATCAGCTCTTCTCTCTTAAGGGAAAAAAGTTGTTAGATTTCTAGCATATCTTTCCTTTAAAAAGTTATGCATGTTTATGCGTGGGTCTACTGTCTGTCTATTGACCTATCATCCATCTATCATCTATCCTCTTACTATTTTATTTACTCGAAGAGTTCATTCTAAACACACTACTCTGTAACTTGCTTTTTTATTTTTTGTTTTTTCACCTCACTGTTCTTCACAATCTATCCATCCATCTATCCACAATCTATTCCTTCTCACCCATTCTTTTGGATGATAACTCTATTTCATTGCATAGATGCACCATAATTAAGGAGCCTCCTCTGCTATAAAGGCTTTTTTTTTTTTTGGAAAAGTGTTTTGGAAAATTTTGTAAACTGGTCTGCCCTGTGAATTGCAGGCTACAGGAAGGTATGTTCGCAATTTTGATAGACAGAGCCATAAATTGCTCATTTTTTTCCTATTGAGTTATATGAGTGCTCCATATACTTTGGATATTACCCCTTTATCAGATATAGGATTTGAAAATATTTCCTTCCATTAGGTTGCCTTTTTCTTATGTTGGTGGTTTTTGCACCACAGCTTTGCTGTGAAGAAGCTGTTTCATTTGATGTAACCCCACATGTTTATTTTTGTTTTTGATGTAAAATCCAAAAAAATCATTGCTGAAACTGATATCAAAGAGTGTACTGCCTGTGTTCTCTTCTAAGGGTCCTGTGGTTCCAGGTCTTCCATTCCAGTCTTTAAACTCCGTTTGATTTTTGTCCGGTGTGAGAAAGTGGTCCCATTTCATTCCTTTGCCTGTGGGGTCAACTGTCAGATATAGAAGCAGAGACCTAAGTAGGCAGTTAGATTGACAATTCAGAAATTCAGTGCTCAAGTCTGGGATGGGGGCCAGCAGAGGGCAGTGATGAACTTTCTGGGCAGAAATGTCCCCAGTGAGACTAAGACCTGGAAGAGGAGGACAGAGACTGCACAGTGAGGATGGAGTTCAAAGGGCAAGTTTTGAAGAAATCCTGAGCTGAACTGAGACATTGGTTTGAAACTAAAACTCTCCACAGATAAAACAAACAGAATGGAGATGAGGTTCGGGGGGAGGGATGTAGGAGCGGTTCCCTGTGGACTGAGGTCGCCCGCTGGGTCCCTGGACCACACTCTCCACTCCTGGGGGTCTTGGAGCCCCTCCCCTCATTACTCTTTGGCTGTATAACTGCTCTTTGCGCATGCCCTCTTGAGGTTCCCTCCACTCACCCCCACTGTTGTGAACAGGCATGTGGAAAACAACCCACTTGTCCCTAATTCAAGGGTGCATTCTCATTCTTTTTGGGGGTGTCTTGCCTAATACACAGGACTGTTATTACCTGCAACAGGAAACACCTAGGGACGATTTAATAAAAGACATGCAGGACTAATGTTAATTTCTATAAGATATTTTGAGAGAATTAAAGAGACCTAAACAAATGGGGGAAATACACTATGTTCATAATTTGAAAGATGAAATATTGAGATGTCAGTTCCTCAGAACTGATCTATAGATTCAGTGCTGTCCTGATCAAAATCCTGGCCGAGGCTCACGCGCATGCGTGCGCACGTATGGGTGTGTAAAAGCATTTGCAAGGATGGAGTGGAGTGACTGGAATTTCTATATACTTCTTGTCAGAAAACGCAGAGTTCACTACATCTCAGCATTTGCATAATTCAGATCCCAGCATTTCTATTCCTAAGAATATAAACAACAGAAAGGCACACACATTCATCCAAAGTATCCATATATTTATATGAATGATGACAGCGGTGCAGTAGCCAAAAGGAGGAAACCACCTAAATATCCATCAACAGTAGAATGTGTGAAGTTGGCTCTGTTTACCCAATGGAATGATATCCATCATTGAGGATGAATGGCCCATGCAACCATACAGATGAATCTCATGTATGTTATGTTGGGTGATATTATGCTGAAGCCAGACACAAATGGGTATATCTTTTGTAATTCTATACAAAAGATAATAATTGAATGCCAAATAGGGGAAAAAACCCTAATGCACAGTGTCAGGAGAGTGGGGAATATTGAAGAGGATGGTTGTTTCTGATGTGGTGGAAATATTCTATCTTTTGATCTGGGTGCTGATGATGAGGATGTATTCCCTTAAGATTCATTATCTTACACTTACGATTTGTGTGTTTTTCTTTCTTTTCTTCTTGTCAAATCCTTGATGTTCAGTTGCTCAGTTGTGTCTGACTCTTTGTGATCCCATGGACTGCAGCATATCAGGCTTCCCTGTCCTTCACTGTCTCCCAGCGTTTGCTCAAACTCATGTCCATTGAGTCAATGATGCCACTCAACTTTTATCCTTTGTTGCCCCCCTCTCCTCCTGCCCCCAATCTTTCCCAGCATGACGGTCTTTTCCAATGAGTTGGCTCTTCAAGTCAGGTGTCCAAAGGATTGGAGCTTCAGCTTCAGCATCAGTCTTTCCAATGACTATTCAGGGTTGATTTCCTTTAGGATTGACTGGTTTGGTCTCCTTGCAGTCCAAGGAGTCTTCTCCAGCACCACAGTTTGAAGGCATCAATTCTTTGGTGTGTGGCCATTTTTAAATAGCAGTTAATTAAGATATACAGTTGACCTTTGAACCACACAGATTTGGGGTATGGTCCTTTTATCACTGGGTTTTGTTTAATAGTAAATAATGCAGCACCACATTACCAGTAGGTGTGAAACTTTGTCAGGAAGCAATGGCAGGAAGTGAACAGGGAAGAACCTTCATACCCATTACAGGTTAGTCACTAAAGGGACACTGCTTGTCAGCCTAAATTCTACACAGTGGCCATCTTGGGGACCCTTGCCTCCCAGGTAGTGAGCATTAAGCTAAAACACCTTTGTTTAACTCCAAGAATCCTCCTGATGAGGCCCACCTGTGAGTGCCTGTGCTGCCGCTGCTGAGTCACTTCAGTCGTATCCGACTCTGTGTGACCCCATAGACGGCAGCCCACCAGGCTCCACTGTCCCTGGGATTCTCCAGGCAAGAACACTGGAGTGGGTTGCCATTTCCTTTTCCAATGCATGAAAGTGAAAAAATAAAGTGAAGTCGCTCAGTCGTATCTGACTCCTAGCGACCCCATGGACTGCAGCCTACCAGGCTCCTCCATCCATGGGATTTTCCAGGCAAGAGTACTGGAGTGGGGTGCCATTGCTTTCTCCTGTGAGTGCCTGTAGGCCAAAGAAATTAACCTGCTCTCCTGCAGGCTGATGGGAACCCAGAAGTGTCTGACTTTCTTCTCTCCCCTTTAGTATAAACGGGCTCTGAATCCTAACTCAGACATGATGTTCTTTGACGCACAAGCCCACCATCTCCTGGGTCTACTGGTCTTCTGGATAATGTCACTATTCCTTGTCCCAACAACTCGTCTCAACTTATTGCCCTGTTGTGGGCTGACCAGAATGAGCCTGGACTCAGTAGCAAAAGGAGAGTTGACCATAAAGTTATACTCAATTTTTGATTAGATGTTGTGGAGGAGGTGGTTGATGCCCTCAACCATCACATTGTTTAAAGATCAACGGTACTTCATGTTTCATAAAATCCACCACTTTAAAGGTACAATTCAGCGTTTTTAAAGCATTCACAGAATTGTACAACCACTATTACTATCTGATACAGGATGGTTCATGATCCCAGAAAAAAACCCTGTAGATACCAGCAGTCACTATTCTCGGCCCCTCATCCCAGAAACCGTGAACCTACCTTCTATCAATATCTCTGTGGACTTGCCTGTTTTAACATTGCACACAAAGGGAGCGTGTGTTCTCTCACTGATCACAATGCTGACCGAGCTCATCTGTACTTCCCTCCTTTTCACGGCTGAGTAATAGTTCCTGCACACACTTTGTCAATCCAGTTGTCAGTGGATTTGGGTGGTTTCCACTTTTTAGCTATTGTGAGTAGTGCTGTGTGTTAAGTATTTTTATCTCCAAAGAGCAGAATTGCCACATGTAGATAAAAGTTTTAAATAAATTTCAACAGACTGTGTAATTCAAAAACAATTAGCACCATCTGGCTATAAGGCAGGAAGTCTTAAAAAGAAGTCTAATGGAAACATTCTGGTTAGAGCTAAAAGACCTTCTTTTTAGGGAAATTTTGCTAAAAATTTCTGCTCTGAGACATAGGCTCTTCTAAATCTTGGAAATCTACCAAAATACCATGATTCTTCTTCAGAATGCTAACACAAGCATAAACATTATAAATTAATGCTTGTAAAGCATTTGGCATTATAAATGTTTCCCTTTAAAGACAAACTGTATCAGTGTTCTAAGCATATGTATATAAAACATATAATGCATTAACTAAATAATATTTATTATAAACATATAAAAATAAAAATAAATAATTATATCTTTTAATAATAGGTGGCACCTACTGGGGATCAGCAACAGTAAACCAGGTGTGATCTGCTTTTGTGTGGTCAATGAAGTGACAGTAGTTTTTATGTTTTTAAAGGGTTGTTAAAGCAAAACAAAGCAAAACAAAAAACAGAGGAAAACATATAACAGACTGCATGTTCTCTGAACACCTCTGCCCTCACAGAAAATGTTCACTGTCCCTGACTTACATTAAACAACTCATTATCACCCAGAAACTTAAATTTTTTCTCTAGAAGATTAAACAATACTCTGCCATCTGATTTTATTTCTCCACTTAATATCCAACAGAATCATGAGATAGCAGTTTGGACACTAGGGGGAGACTTTAATTTTGTTTCTGTTTTTTGATTTTTTTTCACACAAAAAGAATACTCAGATGAAACCCACCCAGACTTGAGATAAATCTGCACGGACTGAATGTTACATTTTCTAGAACAAGATTTAGCAGATGGTGCTGATATTTAAAGGTGTCCTTGACTTTGCCTTAAAGAAGTGCAGAAACCACATATATTTTTCTAGACCTGGCAAGTGGCTTGGTTCAGATTCCGCTGGATCTCCTTGGACTCTCCCAGTCTCTGGTTCCAGCTCTGCCTTCTTGCAGCTCCTATCCGCCGTCCCTCACCTGCAGCCCAGCTGTACCCCTCTGCGTCCTGGCCCAGGTGTGTAGCCCAGAAGCATGGGAAGCTGATCTTGTAAGAGGTAGACCTCCAGCCAGAGGGACTGGGAAAACCGTGCATGAATTGTCCTCCTTCTGCCCCATCGGAGGGCCCCTCCCACATGTTATAACTGAGGCTTTTTCCAGTGTGTCTCCCTGGATCAAGCTGTCAGTCACGTTCAGGGAGGAGAGCTGGGTGGGCTGCTCGGGGCGATCTCACTGTGTTGGCTCTGCAGCCCTCCATGCCCCTGTCACCTCATCCCTCACGTCAGCTGACAGGATTATCCTTATAATAAAACAGTGACTCATACTATCCACTTAAGGCTCAGGTTTTTGAGAAACATAGGCTAAGAGGGTAATGAATGAAAACAGAAGAATAAAGAATCCGTTTCATTTTCTGGAATCAGTCTGGTTGCTTGGGTTTTGGCATTAGAACACAAAATATACTCTTTCTTAATATTTATTTGGCTGCACTGGGTCTTACTTGCTGCACGCAGGATCTTTAGTTGTGGCATGTGGGACCTAGTTTCCTGACCAGGGATCGAACCCAAGCCCCCTGCATTGGCAGCTTGGAGTCTGAGCCACTGAACCACCAGGGAAGTCCCCACAGAATATTCCAATTTCTCTGTATAGCTGGGAAAGTGTGTTTCACGCATATTGATTTTCTTAATATAGTCACTGAGGTTAATGAAGCTATCAAGTTAACGTCCATGTAACCCAAATGATTCAGTTCTCCAGCTGTCCTCTCCCATCCTGCTTCTTGCTGGGAATTTTCTTGCTTCTATTCCTCCTGTTCCCAGAAGGAGGAACAGTGATTACAAATCAGGAGCCTGATCCCCGGCCAGAGCAACCTCCTGAATCTGAGCCAGTCGGGGTCCTTCCCCAAGAGTGTGGACTTGGGATGAAGAGACGCTGACTTTGCACCTGTTCTGCACTCAGGGGGAGCACCTGTGCCTCCCTCCAAAGTCAACACTGCCCTTGTTATCATGGACAGCGACAGGTGGACAAAGGAGTCAAGGATTTGGGACTGACCATCTTGGATGGTCAGCCTGCCAATGCAGGAGATGCGGGTTCAATCCCTGGGTCAGTAAGATCCCCTGGAGGATGGAATGGCAACCCATACCAGTATTATTGCCTAGAGAATCCCATGGACAGAGGAGCCTGGTGGGCTACAGTCCACGAGGTTGCAAAAGAGTCAGACATGACTTAGTGACTAAACAACAAAACAATAGAACATATTTAGTTTACCTCTTTTACCTGGAGAAACTGCTGTGCATGGGGTCACAAAGAGTCAGACAAGACTGAGCACGAACACTCTTCATTATGTTGGTTTATCATTTTTCTAACCTGACTATGTATACTTCTGCAAAGCAAGGGAGGTATATTAAAAAAATACATATGAGAAAACGTGCAGACAAGAGAAAGACAGGAGTCTTTAGATTGTAATTAAGTCAGACAGATACCTATCTACAACTATTTCTGCATCGTCTTTATTAGTGTAGAATTTTTTCAGAAGACAGATATGTATTCATATTGTCATGTTTGTGTGCTAAGTTGTGTTCGACTCTTTTGTGACCCCATGAACTGTAGCCTTCCAGGTTCCTCTATCCATGGGATTCTCCAGGCAAGAATACTGGAGTGGGTTGCCATGCCCTCCTCCAGGGGACCTTTCTGACCAAGTGATCAAACCTATGTCTCTCGTGTCTTCTGCATTGGCAGACAGGTGCTTTACCACTAGCGCCACCTGGGAAGCCCATTTAGGTCACAGTATTAAGATTGCTGCTCTCTTGGTGTGATTTATTACAGATCCCAGTATAGCCCTGAGTCCAGGCTGGATGCAGTACTGGACTATTAGCTCTTGTAAGCATGTGAACCTATTAATATATACACTAGAGAAGGAAGAAGATGTGTGTGAGAGTGAAATATTATTGTTTGGCATAACTATTTCATTGAAAATATGACAACATGAAAAACTAATGTAGAAGTGGCAGAAAATTTATGTTTCTTGGTGAAGCCAGCAGGCTCTGGGATGCTTAAATCCTGTTATAAGGAGCTGTCGGTCCTTTCTCCCCATGGTATCAGTGGGTGTATATGGAAGCAACTGTGTTTAATACAATAGTGATTTTATATGGACTTTTTAAAAGGCAGTATATTTTTGATGTAAGAGAAACCCTATCCATGGTTTCGTCTGCACGTGAGCCTCAGGAGGTGTGAAAGCTGATGGATTAGTCTGGGGAGAACATTCTCTTTTTCTGACAGACCAGTCGGCTTCCCGCTCTGTCTCTGCTTCATTGAATGAAAGCGCCTGTCATGCTTGGCTTCATCCATTGTTAAGTTTCATATGGTCACAGCCTGTAGGGCTGGGTAACAAAGAGTATCCATCGGCGTAAACTGGCGCTCAGTCCCTGGGTCCTGTCTGGACTGATGAGACCCGCGGACTGTGAACCTGTTTTCCTTAGGAGATGGCTGGTCCTGCCAAAACAGCAGGACGTGGTGCACGATGGGGATTCTGACACTAAGAGCATTTTTAAAGCCCAAGATACATGCATGTGTGCTAAGTCACTTCAGTCATATCCAACTCTTTGTGACCCTGTGGACTGTAGCCCGCCAGGCTCCTCTGTACATGGAATTTCCCAGGCAAGAATACTGGAATGGGTTGCTATGTCCTCCTCCAGGGGATCTTCCTGACCCAGGGATCAAACCCTCATCTCTCATGTCTCCTGCATTGGCAGGCAGGGCCTTTACCACTAGCGCCACCTAGGAAGCTCCACATGTAGGTGAACTGAATTTCAGAGCATTCTTTGTCCTGCTAACAGTGTTGCTCACTAGAGTGCGGGTTAGTGTTCTTCTCGAAAGCACTGATTTTTCAGTGGCCATAGAGCAATCCTCGTGTGTCTGAAGGAAGGGAGAAATGAAGCAGAGCTGGTTATTAATTTTGTTGTTGTTTTCACAGTGATTACCATTGAGCATCTGAAGGTTGACCTGGAGAATCAGCATTAAAATTGGTGCCAAAAAAGAGCCTCTAGCTGGACCTTTGCTAGCCTGTATTAGAAGGATCTTAAATGGCTTTTGTCCTGAGTGAGTGAAAAGGAAACATGACCTTTACCATTCCTTCTGGGAAAATGTCTGATTTAGTAACAGGCATGAGAGAGGGGACACTGGCCCATGGAAGTACATTATCCAGTTTTCCTAGAAGCTTCCTTCAAGGCATCTGAGAGGAGGGCTTTTATCACAACTGACTTCTTTTTCTGAAAGGAGCAGCTTTAAGACAGTTCATCTCTCTCTCTCCCCCTGCCCCCATCACCTCATCCCTCCCGTTCCCTCTCCTTTTGTCTCCTTCTCTCTCTCATTCTTCCCTCCCTCTTTATTTCCTCCTTTCTTTTTCTTATCCTATAGAAAGTTGGAAAATACAGAAAACCATAAATAGAGAAATTATCAAAGTCATCTCAAATCCTGTTCCATGGAAAGTGTGCTTTGTTTGGAGGGAAAATGAGTGTGTGGTGTGTGTGTGTGTGTGTGTGTGTGTGTGTGTGTGTGCTTTTGTGCATGTATACACAGATGTGTGCAGTATGCACAGCTTTATGTTTTAGAGCCTTCTAAACAACTAAGCAGGTTATTATTAACTAATAATTCTCTTTTAAGACACAGTCATGGGAAGTACTAGTGTCATTGACAAAAGGGGCTGATGCAATTTGTGAAAATATATTTGCATGGAGTGACACGATTCCTCTTCCATGTTGAGTACTGGTTTTAGGGGGCGATGGGTAGGTTCTGAGAATCTCCTCCCTGTGGAAGTGTTGTTCTGTGTCAACTCTGCCCTCCTTTCTCCTCTGCCCCTGAAAAGATGCTGGTGCCAAAGGTGGCTGTGGATAAGGCTCCAGTGAGGACAGTGGGAAACTCAGGGTTGGCGTTAAGGATGTTTAAAATGTGTGCAAGAGCAAAAGTTGGGTTGGAGACACCACTTGAAAGCCCTGAAAATGTCTTTAGGCACAAGAGCAACTCAGCACTGTGATGCCCCAAAGGAGGCTCTGTGAGGACCAGAAATGTTCCATCATAAAGAGTGCTTCCCTACAGGAGATGCTCTGGTGGAACAGGCTCCCTCTTGCCCTGAGTCGGGCACTCAGCCAGCCCATGTGGGCGAGCTGTGGACCAGCGCACTCCTGTGTGTCCACGCTGTCTACATAGACGGGGGACAGAGCCAGACGTGTACACACGGCATCACAGGTTAACATGCGGCAGTTTTTACAGTGGCCTCACTCTGGAGTGGAACTCCGGAGGCCACTCCCTCCGGAGGCCTAAAACTCACTCCTGTTTTACATAGAAATGCAAGCTGGAGAGAAATTCCACCAGGACCCAAATAGTGAGGTTACTTCTGAGCTATTAGTGTTTTCTCTAGGTAGACGGCCATGTTTTGAATAAATAGGCGTTGAATTACCTTGACAAAGTAGAGGGAAGCTTTGAATGAAGAGAATTTTTGTTGTCATAAATTTCAAAGTTTTATTATCAAACAGATCACATATCTTTCACATGGGAAGAATTAATATTATTAAAATGTCCATACCACTCAAAGCAATCTATAGACTCAATGACTTCCTGTCAAAATACCCATGATAGTTTACACAGAACTAGAACAAATAATCCTAAAATTCACATTGAACCATGGAAGATACAAAATTTCTAAAGCAATCTTGAGAGAAAAGAACAAAGCTGAGGTGTCATATTCCCTGACTTCAGGCTATACTACAAAGCTATAGTCATGAAACAGTATGGTACAGACACAAAAATAGGCAGAGGACAAGGGAACAGAGTAGGGAGCCTGGAAATAAACCCACACACTTAAGGTCCATTAATCTATGACAGAGAGGAGGTCATGTCTAACCAAATACAAAGCAAGGGGAGTGTGGAGAGTTCCTGAGTCTGGGGGGTGGGATGCCATTGGCCCTGTGTCATGAGCAGATGGCACAGGGGTAAAGAATCTGCCTGCCAATGTAGGAGACACAGATGTGGGCTTAATTCCTGGGTCAAAAAGATCCCCTGGAGGAGGAATATGGCAACCAACCCACTCCAGTATTCTTGCCCGAACATTCCCATGGACAGAGGAATCTGGTGGGCTACAGTCAGTCCTAAGGGTCACAAAGAGTCAGATGTGACTGAGCGACTAAGCTTGCAGAGCAGAGTGAAAGCAGTGGACATCCCGGGCCTATGGGTTTAGACCTGGTGCCCAGGAACCTGTAAAACTCATGCCAAATGGATGCACAGGAATTCACACGGTCTGCCCACACTACCAAGGAGAGGAAAACTATTTTCGCTGAGGCTGTAACCCATTGCTGCCCAAGGTCCTGCCCATGGAAGGAAACTGAAAATGACCGTCCTGGAGTGGGAGGGCCCTGGGAAACCCCCACAGGGAGGCAGCTGCCCCATTGGCTTTGCTGCCCCACAGCATGGGCCCTGGAGTGGGCAGAGGGCACACAGATTTCTTGGCTTTGATTGTCCAGGGAGAATTTAAAAATATCTCAGTATTTATATCTAGTGTTTACACTAAAGGGATCCTTGCTGACCACCTCTTGCATTTTCCCTTCAGAGCTCACTCTTCTTTAGAGATCAAAAATAATTGTGTTATTCCTAACAAAATGATGATTCTGTTTGGGGGTAGAAAGTCAGATTTTCTACACATTTTATCTTTTTGACTTTCAACAAAGCTACTGCCCTTTTGACACATAAAATGACCTTCTCTGTGCCTCTTAAATTCTCTGCTTTCTCTTCTCATTGTCTCTAATTCCAGAGCAGAAGGAAAAAGATTAAGAGAACATATTCTTGGTGCCCTTTCCAATAAGAAGAATCATTTGCCTAAATCCCCGAAAGCCAGAAACCTGGTACGATTTTTCTGGCTGAT
This sequence comes from Bubalus kerabau, assembly GCF_029407905.1. Lineage (NCBI taxonomy): Eukaryota > Metazoa > Chordata > Mammalia > Artiodactyla > Bovidae > Bubalus > Bubalus kerabau. The sequence goes on from NC_073634.1 coordinate 47,742,834, forward strand.
TGGTTTGCACATTTAATCTACCAAGTTGTTGAATTATTGATGCTGTATTTTTCTTCTCTTAATTTTGTAATACTTCCTGTAAACTCAACTTCATTCTAGGCTTTCATCCTGATTTCATGTTTTATTTTAGCCACGACGCCATTAATAATTAAGCATCTAAAGTTGTGTGTTATCCATCTCCTTTGGTGATTTTCAAGGCAATGTTGGTTGAAATGAAATTCTCTCCATATTCCTGGATGTTTATTATGGAAGATGCAGCTGTACCATTTGTCTGAAGCATAACCATGACCATATATCAACATGGTTACCTGATGTGCACAGATGTTAAGGTACAGGCTTACTGGAGGCTATTTTCTATAATTGGGTTTAGGAAGTTTATTTTGATAAAGATGGCCGAAGGGATTAGTGAGGAGGCTGAGTGGTGACTTTGGCTACAGTTGTACAGTGCCAAGAAATACACCCTCTGTAATCAAAAAGAAATTGGTTTAAGAGAATTATGTATGTGATTGTCTCAAGAGGTGTGTATGGCTGGCAGAAATAATCAAACATTTGTATCTCTTCCAACAGCTAGAGTGGATGATGAATAATGCGGGTGGGAAATTGGGAGTTTTTTTTTTTTTTTGCTGCAGTAGATTAGAGGAAAAATGCTTTTTTCTTTTACTTTGGAAAGGGAATTAAGGTTTATAAATTTGAGGTAGCTCAACCTGACAGTTCTACAGGCAGAGAGCTTAAATTATTAAGATCTCTTATGCTGAATTTATAAATCCCAAGGGGCTGCTAATAATTCCTTTCTTCTCTTTAACATTTACTCAAGTGGCTTCTGTGCAGTTTTGAAAATAATAAGAGAATCACAAGGGTCTGTGATTATATTATAAGTGTAGTTACAGCACTGGAAGATTCTATCATCGGAAAGCTAAGCTTTGGCCCAAGGAACTCTACCATGAGCTCTTGTTGTTCAGTCACTAAGTTGTGTCTGACTCTTTGTGACCCTATGAACAGCAGCATGCCAGGCCTGCCTGTCCTTCACTATCTTCTTGAGTTTGCTCAGAATTATGTCCATTGAATTGATGATGTCCATCTCATACTCTGTTGCTTCCCTCTTCTCTCTGTTCTCAATTTCCCCCAGCATCAGGGTCTTTTCCACGAGTGTTATGCTTCTGTATTTTAAAGACCTGTTGGTGTCAGAAGCATTGCACTTTGAGAGGTTAGAACTGGAACAAGTCTTCGCAAGGTTCCTGCTACATCTCTTGTGTTTGAAGGACTGAAGTCACTCAGGGACAAAGAACAGTGGTGGGATGGACATTCTCGGAACTCCAAGGCCCTGTGCCTCTCACTCACCTGCACCGCCTCTGAGAGCACTAACAGAATTGATCATGTGGATACAGGGGTGGCTCTTGGGCCCACATCTCAGCATCCAAAAGTCTTAATTGCTCCCCCAGTGTGGAAGGGACTAAGGCTGAAAGGAGGAAGAGAAAATAAGACATGGAGGTGCGAGGAGGAGGAGGAGGAGGAGGAGGAGGAAGAGATGGAACAGTTCTGTGAAACTTATCTCATGAAACATGAGATTCATTCACGAAACTCAAGGTTCATTTGTGTTGCTGTGTATTATAGGGCTTCCTTCTTTTTTAAAAGCTGAATAGTACTGCATTTTATGAATAGATCACATTTTATTTATCCACTGACTTGTCCATGGACACTGAGGTTGTCTCCACATCTTGGCTGTTGTCAATCTGGGAGCGCAGATATCTCTTTGAGATCCTGATTTCAAGTATTTTGGATAGATACCTAGAAATAGGGTTCCTGGGTCATATAGTAGTTCTATTTTTATTTTTATTTTATTTATTTATTTTTTTTGAGAAACCCATACTGTTTTCTATACCAACTGCACCTTTTGTACTCCTACCAACCCTGTATAAATGTCCCAGTTTCTGAATTCACCTTTTGAGTTTTCTAAAATGTTCAGACTCATAGAAGCAAAGAATAGAATGGTGATTCTTGGGGGCTGGGGTCAGGGGGAAATAGGGAACTCTTAATCAAGGTGTAAAATTTAGTTATGCTCAATGAATAAGTGCTAGAGATTTCACATAGAAGATTGTGCCCATCAGATCAGTCGCTCAGTCGTGTCCGACTCTTTGTCACCCCATGAATCGCAGCACGCCAGGCTGCCCTATCTATCACCAACTCCCGGAGTTCACTCAGACTCACGTCCATCGAGTCAGTGATGCCATCCAGCCATCTCATCCTCTGTCGTCCCCTTCTCCTCCTGCCCCCAATCCCTCCCAGCATCAGAGTCTTTTCCAATGAGTCAACTCTTCGCATGAGGTAGCCAAAGTACTGGAGTTTCAGCTTTAGCATCGTTCCTTCTAAAGAAATCCCAGGGCTGATCTCCTTCAGAATGGACTGGTTGGATCTCCTTGCAGTCCAAGGGACTCTCAAGAGTCTTCTCCAACACCACAGTTCAAAAGCATCAATTCTTCGGCACTCAGCCTTCTTCACAGTCCAACTCTCACATCCATACATGACCAATGGAAAAAACATAGCCTTGACTAGCCAGACCTTTGTTGGCAAAGTAATGTCTCTGCTTTTGAATATGCTATCTAGGTTGGCCATAACTTTCCTTCCAAGGAGTAAGCGTCTTTTAATTTCATGGCTGCAGTCACCGTCTGTAATGATTTTGGAGCCCAGAAAAATAAAGTCTGACACTGTTTCCACTGTTTCCCCATCTATTTCCCATGAAGTGGTGGGACCGGATGCCATGATCTTCGTTTTCTGAATGTTGAGCTTTAAGCCAACTTTTTCACTCTCCACTTTCACTTTCATCAAGAGGCTTTTTAGTTCCTCTTCACTTTCTGCCATAAGGGTGGTGTCATCTGCATATCTGAGGTTATTGATATTTCTCCCGGCAATCTTGATTCCAGCTTGTGTTTCTTCCAGTCCAGCATTTCTCATGATGTACTCTGCATATAAGTTAAATAAACAGGGTGACAATATACAGCCTTGACGAACTCCTTTTCCTATTTGGAACCAGTCTGTTGTTCCGTGTCCAGTTCTAACTGTTGCTTCCTGACCTGAATACAGATTTCTCAAGAGGCAGATCAAGTGGTCTGGTATTCCGATCTCTTTCAGAATTTTCCACAGTTTATTGTGATCCACACAGTCAAAGGCTTTGGCATAGTCAATAAAGCAGAAATAGATGTTTTTCTGGAACTCTCTTGCTTTTTCCATGATCCAGCAGATGTTGGCAATTTGATCTCTGGTTCCTCTACCTTTTCTAAAACCAGCTTGAACATCAGAAAGTTCACGGTTCACATATTGCTGAAGCCTGGCTTGGAGAATTTTGAGCATGACTTTACTAGCGTGTGAGATGAGTGCAATTGTGTGGTAGTTTGAGCATTCTTTGGCATTCCCTTTCTTTGGGATTGGAATGAAAACTGACCTTTTCCAGTACTGTAGCCACTGCTGAGTTTTCCAAATTTGCTGGCATATTGAGTGCAGCACTTTCACAGCATCATCTTTCAGGATTTGGAACAGCTCAAGTGGAATTCCATCACCTCCACTAGCTTTGTTCGTAGTGATGCTTTCTAAGGCCACTTGACTTCACATTCCAGGATGTCTGACTCTAGGTCAGTGATCACACCATCGTGATTATCTGGGTCACGAAGATCTTTTTTGTACAGTTCTTCTGTGTATTCTTGCCATCTCTTCTTAATATCTTCTGTTTCTGTTAGGTCCATACCATATCTGTCCTTTATCGAGCTCATCTTTGCATGAAATGTTCCTTTGGTATCTCTGATTTTCTTGAAGAGATCCCTAGTCTTTCCCATTCTGTTGTTTTCCTCTATTTCTTTGTATTGATCGCTGAGGAAGGCTTTCTTATCTCTTCTTGCTATTCTTTGGAACTCTGAATTCAGATGTTTATATCTTTCCTTTTCTCCTTTGCTTTTCACTTCTCTTCTTTTCACAGCTATTTGTAAGGCCTCCCCAGACAGCCGTTTTGCTTTTTTGCATTTCTTTTCCATGGGGATGGTCTTGATCCCTGTCTCCTGTACAATGTCACGAACCTCATTCCATAGTTCCTCAGGCACTCTATCTATCAGATCTAGGCCCTTAAATCTATTTCTCACTTCCACTGTATAATCATAAGGGATTTGATTTAGGTCATACCTGAATGGTCTAGTGGTTTTCCCTACTTTCTTCAATTTAAGTCTGAATTTGGCAATAAGGAGTTCATGGTCTGAGCCACAGTCAGCTCCTGGTCTTGTTTTTGCTGACTGTATAGAGCTTCTCCATCTTTGGCTGCAAAGAATATAATCAATCTGATTTCGGTGTTGACCATCTGGTGATGTCCATGTATAGAGTCTTCTCTTGTGTTGTTGGAAGAGGGCGTTTATTGTGACCAGTGCATTTTCTTGGCAAAACTCTATCAGTCTTTGCCCTGCTTCATTCCGTATTCCAAGGCCAAATTTGCCTGATACTCCAGGTGTTTCTTGACTTCCTACTTTTGCATTCCAGTCCCCCTATAATGAAAAGGACATCTTTTTTGGGTGTTAGTTCTAAAAGGTCTTGTAGGTCTTCATAGAACCGTTCAACTTCAACTTCTTCAGCGTTACTGGTTGGGGCATAGACTTGGATTACTGTGATATTGAATGGTTTGCCTTGGAAACAAACAGAGATCATCCTGTCGTTTTTGAGATTGCATCCAAGTACTGCATTTCGGACTCTTTTGTTGACCATGATGGCCACTCCATTTCTTCTGAGGGATTCCTGCCCTCAGTAGTAGATATAATGGTCATGTGAGTTAAATTCACCCATTCCAGTCCATTTCAGTTCGCTGATTCCTAGAATGTCTACATTCACTCTTGCCATCTCTTGTTTGACCACTTCCAATTTGCCTTGATTCATAGACCTGACATTCCAGGTTCCTATGCAATATTGCTCTTTACAGCATTGGACCTTGCTTCTATCACCAGTCACATCCACAGCTGGGTATTCTTTTTGCTTTGGCTCCATCCCTTCATTCTTTCTGGAGTTATTTCTCCACTGATCTTCAGTAGCATATTGGGCACCTACTGCCCTGGGGAGTTTCTCTTTCAGTATCCTATCATTTTGCCTTTTCATACTGTTCATGGGGTTCTCAAGGCAAGAATACTGAAGTGGTTTGCCAGTCCCTTCTCTAGTGGACCACATTCTGTCAAATCTCTCCACCGTGAACCGCCCGTCTTGAGTGGCCCCACGGGCATGGCTTAGTGTCATTGAGTTAGACAAGGCTGTGGTCCTAGTGTGATTAGATTGACTAGTTTTCTGTGAGTATGGTTTCAGTGTGTTTGCCCTCTGATGCCCTCTTGCAACACCTACCGTCTTATTTGGGTTTCTCTTACCTTGGGCGTGGGGTATCTTTTCACAGCTGCTCCAGCAAAGCACAGCCATTGCTCCTTACCTTGGACAAGGGGTATCTCCTCACCGCTGCCCTTCCTGACCTTCAACGTGGGATAGCTCCTCTAGGCCCTTCTGCGCCCTCACAGCCACGGCTCCTTGGAAGTGGGGTTGGTCCTCCCGGCCACCGCCCCATAGACAGCAATAATTTTGTAAACAAAAACAAACAAAAAATTGAAGAATCTCCTTGTCTACTCTCAAGAGATATCTCCACCCCCATATTCACTGCAGCATAATTCACCCTGGATATAAACCTCAAGTGAGATTCAGGGTCATGATTGTTCTATTTTAAATTCCTTGAGGAACCTCCATGCTGTTTCCATAGTGGCTGCACCGGCTTACATTTCCATCGACACTGAACAAGTGTTGCTATTTCACAAGACCCTCATCAGCACTTGGTATCTATTGCCTTTTTGATAACAGCCATTCTAACAGGTGTGAGATGATATCTCACTGTGGTTTTGATTTGCATTTCCCTGATGTTTAAGGATGTGGAGCACCTTTTCATGTACTTAGTGACCATTTGTACATTTCCTTTTGGTGGGGGGGATATGTCTCTACATCCTTTGCCTGTTTTCTATTTGGATCATGATGAGTTTATTATTTCTATTGAGTCCTATGAGTTCCTTGTATATTTTGGATATTAACTAATGTATAATTCTTACCAGTCATACGGTTTGCAAATATTTTCTCCCATTCTGTAGGTTGCCTTTTCATTTTGTTGACTGCCTCTTTTATTGGGCAGAAGCTTTTTTATTTGATGTAGTCCCACCTGTTGATGTTTTCTTTCGTGCTTCTGCTTCTGATACTATATCCAAAACCTCACTGCCAAGGTTGATGTCAAGAACCTTATTCCCTATGTCTTCTGCTGGCTGCGAGTTCCATTTTTGCAAGCACTCCTGAGAGCAAGAACGCAGACAGCTGAGAACTGAGCCCTGAGGGCTGTAAGCCCAGAACTCGCTTCTCTCTGTCTGACCCCTGGTGGTCAAGCTCTGCAGATTTCCCTGGGGTTCCTGTAAGGTGAGACATGGGTGCGCTCCTGGGAAACTTCTTCCAACAATGGGGAAACTGGCTGCCCACCTTGGGCCCTTGCTTTTCCTCTGGACAAACCATAGACCCAGAGTGTGGGGGGGAGGGCTTTCTCAGTGTGGTCCTGTGCTAGCCTAGAGGATGGGCTATGGGGTCAAAGAGTAGCGGCTCCTGTTTTTCTCTTGTGTTCTGCTGTCTAGGGAGTGCTCACTCTTGGGTTCTGGGGTGTTTATAATGGTAAACTTATCTATGGGTAGCTTCTAGCTGAGCTTGTGAGGGGACTTGAGTTGAGAATGACCTACATCTCTATACTGATGACATACCCCTGGTGTTTTTATTAAAAAAAAATTAGGACTATAGAGCTAAGCAGTGGAAGAAAATTATGTCCTGTCATCTAAGGTATTCAAAAGCATGCCAGAAATGTTGTCCTATTTTTTAGAACACTCTCAGCTGATTAAGGTATTTTTCCTTACCTTACCAAGGGCAGTCTGAAGTCTATTTCAATTCTGTACAGGAAGACATAATTGCAATTTGACAATAGTTGAACCTAAAGAATATATGTGTATCATTATAGAAAAGAAAGTTTGGTGTTGAGAGAGTGGCTTTATCAAGTACTGTTGAAATTCACTAGCTTGAGTTATGATATCTGATGAATAAAATGAACTGTGCTGGGAAATTGAAAATAGAGTGGTAGATGGTATTGCATTTTGTTTTGCTTCAGGTTTTGTTATTTTATCTCAAGTTGCTTATATTTCTTTCTGAAACTAGTTATTCAACCACTACACATGGGGAAGTTGTTCCTCTATCCATGAATCTGTCATTGTGCAAATTACCTGGATGCCATACACTGAATTTACAGTGCAACTTTTCAATGTGAATTCTGCAGCACTCAAGTGAATAAAATGAATAATTCATACCTCAAAAACAAAAAACAGTATTCCTTGGTAATTATGGTTTCTGAATATTCAAGTCTTTGATAGAGATTTCACCCACAAAGAATTTGTCAAATCTACACATACACGAGTATATCTTTAAATTTTGATATGCTTTACAATGCAGGCTTCCCTGGTGGCTCAGCGGTAAAGAATCCACCTGCAATGCAGGAGATATGGGTTCAGTCCCTGGGTTGGGAAAGATCCTCTGGAGAAGGGAATGGAAACTCACTCCAGCATTCTTGCCTGAGAAATCCCATGCACAGGGGAGCCTGGTGGGCTACAGGATGGGGTTGAAAAGAGTGCAACACAACTGAGCAAATAAACAACAACAAATGCTTTGTAATACCAGAGCTGTAGTTCCATAATTGGCTTATGACAAATCCAGTTCATGTGTTGTCAAAACTGGTGGATTCTAGAATTTTAGTTATAACTACTCTTGGAAGATCCAAGAGTCACCAAATATAGCACAGATAATTTGCAAGTAAGTGCTAATTAGAAAAATTCGAAAAATGTTAAATCCATATTAATTTTGAGTAAAATATGATTTTTTCTTATCGTCTGACACTTGTGAATTCCATGATTATTCTTATTTCTTTTTATCACCTGATTTTTATTGCTTTTGAAAATCCTATATTCATTGTGTAAATAATTGTTTGAAAGCTTTCTTTCCCTGTACATGTGTGCACCCTCCCTCTCCTGACAAACATACACAGAGATAAATTGCTCCTCTGTCCATGGGATTCTCCAGGCAAGAATACTGGAGTGGGTTTCCTCTTCCAGGGGATCTTCCTGACCCAGGGATCGAACCCGCATCTCTTATGTCTCCTGCATTGGCAGGCAGATTCTTTAACATAGGTAATTTGATGATTGCATTTTCTCAGTTCTGTAGAAATGCTGAATTTGTCCTTCTTGTTGATGCCATGTATTTTGGGAGGAGGTAAGTGAAAGGGAAATGAAAAATAAGGTCTGACATTATTCTCCAGATCTGAGATTCCCCATGTACCTGTCGTCTTTTATCTGATTCCTTTCAATGTTTCTCCTACCTTCCCTGGTTTTAATATTATCTTAGGCTTCTCCCGAATTCCAGTAATTGGATTTGAAGCAAGTCTATTTATATTCTTGCTTTTTCTAATACAACAATCAAATCTCTAATGGCCTTTTAATGTCAACTTGCTTTCTTCTCAATGATATTTTTTTCTTTTTACCTTACTCTTTTCTTTGATCTTCTAGATTTGGAATTCTTTAAGTTCTATTAAGTTTGTATTTTTAAGCTGTATAGCTTAAAGTGTTTGTAAGTTTTTATCCCATCCCCTGGGGAATGTTTTCTTCCAGAAAGAATTCTTAGTTCCTCACTTTTCTTTTGTTATTTTTCTCCCTCCCTTTCTTCTTCATTATCTTTCTGTTACTAGTTTACCTACTTGCCAGACTGTCCATTACATTTTGTTCATTTTATAATTGGCTACTCTCTCTGAGTGCCAAAGAATGCTTTCAAACGGTGGTGCTGGAGAAGACTCTTGAGAGTCCCTTGGATTGCAAGGAGATGAAACCAGTCAATCCAAAAGGAAATCAACCTTTGGAAGGACTGATGTTGAAACTGAAGCTGCAACACTGGAGCCTCTGGATGCAAAGAGCTGAGTCATTAGAAAAGACCCTGATGCTGAGAAAGACTGAGGGCAAAAGGAGAATGGAGTGATAGAGGATATCTCATCCACCACCGACTCAATGGACATGAGTTTGAGCAAACTCTGGGAGGTAGTGATGCAGCACACACAGGGAAGCCTGGTGTGCTGCAGTCCACGGAGTCACAAAGAGTTGGACACGACTGGGCGACAATAACAACAACTCTGTAGATCTTTGCCTTTCAATAATACTGTTTACGATTTTGCTTTGTTTTGTCTCTGGCCCCTCCTCAAAAACAGCGACAAGACAAAATACTCTGCTTGATTTTTCCATGCCATGTGTACCTGGTGGGTTAATCAGAACAAACGCTCTTGAACCATCTTCTTCCAGGTTGTTGGTCCACACCTTACGGCTTCTTGCTGAGCCGTCGTCAGTGTTGATGAGCCAGGGTGTATGGAAAGGCGCTTCTCTTTTTTTTCCTGAGGGAATCTCAGCTCAGTGTCTCACTTTTAATCACCGCTAATAGCTATTTTGGCACATATTCAGGGCAGCTCAGCAAGGGGCAGAGGACATATTTTGCATTAACTGGATGATGTTAAGTTTCTAGCCCTGCTCTGTTGCTTCAGGACAGAATGGATGGTACCTCGCTCAGAGCCTGCAAGGGGCTGGCTCTTGGAATGCTAAGCGGGGCTGAGTTCCCTGGTTCTGTGCACTGGACTCTGCGCTGAGGGCTTTTCCTTCAGGCTAGAGAAGGGCCACTGTGAGTCATATGCCGACTGTGTGGCTGGTGTGATGGTCTGTGTGATGATTACAGAGTTCGGAAAAAGGAAAAAGTCATAAAAATGTGATTTGGTAGCTCCTTTCAGATGCTTCTGTGCGGGCCCCCCAGAAATTTCCTTCCAGGAGTTTCTGTTGTTGGTGATGAGTAAAAAGACAGAATGTATGCAGGGTGGGTTTGCAGCTTCTTATACACCCCAATTTGAGGGACTTGCCTGTGTCCAGGGCGCAACACCGACTGAAATGGACACCTCTGGGCTTGACAGGGACCTGGGGTCAAGAGGTTCTGATTGGTTTGAAGGGACAGAGCAAAAAAGGCATCCTGAAATAACCCCTAGGACAGGAGCTCCGCCTAGAATCTGTCACATAATGGCCAGAAGCTTAGACTTTCGAGATCTGGCTTTAAATCTTGGATTCTCTAGGTGAATGTATTTTAGCAAATTGATCAGTATTCCTGAGACTCAATTTTATCAATTAGTAGGATGAGGGGAATGCTATCAATCTGATAGGGTTACTTTGAGGACTCTGTGATTGTGTGTGTGAGTGAGTGTGTGCATGAGTGTGCCCATAAAGCACAGTGCCTGGCTTCAATTACTCAATAAACGACAGCTAATATTGTTTGTCAGGTTGGGACACTTTGTACAATATTCCAGCTTCCTCCAGGGCTGCTTCAGTTTCCCAATACATTTTAATCTTTCTTATTGACAAAACCCCCGATGAAAGCTGTCTTAGTCGTCTCAGGCTGGATAACAAAATACCATCGTCTGGGTGGCTCAAACAACAGAAATTTGTCTTCTTGGTGTTCCAGAGGCTGGAAAGTCCAGGGCAAGGCTCCAACAGGCTGTGTCTCCTGGTGAGGCTCTCTTCCGGGCTGTGGGAGCCAGCATCCTGCTGTGTCCTCTCCTGGTGCAGGGAGATGGCTCTCCCTCTTCTTAGGCCACAGGGCTGGTGGGTCAGAGTTTCACTCCGATGACCTCATTCCAGCTGAATTAACTCCTGAAGATCCTATCTCCATGTAGCAGTCATGTTGGGGGTCAGGGCACTCACACGTGCATTTTGGGAAGACACAATGCAGTCCACAGCAAAAGTCAAGCGCTCCTGACAAAAGGCACTCTTGACCATGGCAGAGGGTCGTCCCCAACTCAGAGACCTTGGTTCTGGTTTCCGGGGTGTCCCTTCCTATTTATTATGTGAATCGTCTTCTATGACTTGCTGGGCAGGGAGAGGAAGACGAGTTCTCAGGACCATGAGATCTGCATATAAAATCATGTTTAAATGCATAACAATAGAACTGGATTTAGGTTCTGCCATCAGTTCCTCTCTCTGGGATAGGGAAATGGAACAGTATGAGACACCTGGTTGGTGGGGCCTCTCCAGTACTCCTTGAAGGCAGAGAGGTAGGAAGACAGGGGTGGGGGGTTCCGAAACCCTGTCATCTAAAGCATGAGGCTGTCCCTGGTCAGTCAGATGGGACTTTATCCATGGTTCTCATGGGAAACTGGCACACGGTCAGTATTTGTGGGATGAATAAATGAACATCCCTGCAGATCTGCTTAGTGTGATTACAAATACCCACTTTTATCAAATCACAGGAAGTCTGGCTTGAATGGTGCTCCTGTTTGACTTGTACGTGAAAAGAGAAGGTGGCCCACGTAGGCAGTGTCTTACTGTGAAATCTTTGCTTGACTTCATTATAACAGCTGTAAATTAGAAGAAAGGTTTGAATTAAGATGAATATGACTGTCTTTGTCACACTGTATTGTGACTGTTAATGTGTTTGTTTTCTCCCTCTGCTAGTCTGTGAACTCATTGAGAGAAGAAACCTCATTTATCTTTGTATTCCCAGGCCTGGCAAAGTACCTGGCATGTAATAAATGTACGTATTGAATATTTAACTATAAATGCTAAATTAAGTTAGCATGATAGTAAATTGGCAATAATGAAATAATGAATACCTTTCTATACTTCAAATATCTATTTCCCATAGTAAAATAAAATATATCTTGTATAAGATCCTTTTATCATAAGATAATTTTGCCCCAAAACAATCCAATAAAAATGATTTCACTTGTGTGAGACCCAGTGTCTCTCCATAGTTAATGAACTCATGAACTTGACTTCATATGGGAAAGCCTTATTTAGCGCGGAGAAATCATTTTGAATGATGCCTTGATAGTAGCGGCAATGGGCAGCCAACGGGACTAAATTGCTTGTAGGTTCCGGGCCACTGAAGCGAAGCTCCTTCGACAAGATGATCTGTCATCCCATCAGGCTTTGTTATGACAGCCACAGACAATGATAACGTCGAGTCTGGCATTGAAATGTTCTAATTTGATCCCAAAATGAATTCTTGTACTTGTTATCCATGAAAAATGAGATATATAAGAAGGCAGTAGCCCTTCAATCAAAGATTCCAGAGTGTGCAGCCTAGTGAGGACCTGCTGAGAGTGGGCGGTGCACATTGTCAACAAGTTCCTGTAGGGATTAGCCTGGGACCTGGGCGATGAGTCTAAGCTGGAAAATAGATTCTTTTTTAAAAAATTTTTTGAAGGTAAGGGATGGAATAATAAATGCCTTACAACCGTTTCCTTTTATAATATTAGGCTATATTTCCTACTATGGAAACTACTTCAATGGATTGCAACTCCTTGAGAAAAATAGATCATTCTGACTAAATATGCAGAGCCTGCCATATTTAGCAAGAGGTAAATATTTTAAAATCTCTAAATGGATTTGCTGGCAGCCAAATGCTCCTTTAATTTAACTTAGCCATACACTGGCTTAATTAAGGTCAATTTATCACCAGAGCATTCTGCTCCCAGGACCCAGACCAAGAGCTTAGGGGAAATTAAAGAAGGGAAGCAGTGATGCTGAAGCTGGTGGGACACTGCCTTTCACACCAGCAGCAGCATTCCCAGAATTCCAGGTTGGGATCAAGAGCTGGTCAGCAGGGGGAATGCCTGCCTCTGCTGCTGCTGCTGCTGCTAAGTTGCTTCAGTCATGTCCGACTCTGTGTGACCCCATAGACGGCAGCCCACTGGACTCCTCTGTCCCTGGATTCTCCAGGAAAGAACACTGAAGTGGGTTGCCATTCCTTCTCCAATGCATGAAGGTGAAAAGTGAAAGTGAAGTCGCTCAGTTGTGCCCGACTCTTAGCGACCCCATGGACTGGAACCCACCAGGCTCCTCCGTCCATGCCTGCCTCTAGGAGGTGCTAAAGGCAGCTAAAGTCACAGCTGCCAGCCTAGGTCCATTTATGTCCTGGAGGGACTAATTATTTTCAGTTCTGCAGTGGCTCAGTCTTATAGACCCCTGCCAACATGGGAGACTCAGGTTCAATCCCTGGGTTGGGAAGGTCCCTTGGAGAAAGGCATGGCAACCCATTCCAGTATTCTTGCCTGGGAAATCCCATAGACAGAGGAGCCTGGTAGGGTACAGTCCATGGGGTCAAAAAGCGTTGGACACGACTGAGTGATGTATTTGGATTTTAGATTTTTTTGGATCCAGCAAATTCTAGTAAGTGAGGAAGAGAGCCCAGTATCCATACAACCTGCTAGCAACAGGGAATATAGACCTTGGATTGACATAATCCGATTCCTTTATGTCAGCAAAGACACACGTCCATCAAAGCCAGTTCATACAATGAGAAGTAGAAGAGATTTTCTGGTGGCCAAAGCTCAGTATTCCCAGATAAATCTCACTAAACAAAACTCCTTTGTGTTTTTCCATTAAGAACACAGAAATCAAACCGTCCTTGATTGATGTGGGTAGTGTCTGGGTAAGGCATGACAAGATCTCCTTCCATCAAACAAAGGTTGTCTGAAGCAGACTGTCCACTAGATTTATCACGCACACTCAGAGGAAACAAACAATCATTTCCTATAATACACTCCTTTCAGAATGAAATCTAAGCATCTAGGAGCTGCCATCCAGCCCAGTTGTTTTCACCACAGCCTGGGCCAGAGGAGGAAAAAATTGCACATCTTCTAATGACTCTGGTCATGGTAGCTAGTATTTTATGTGTTAAAAATACATTTGCAAAGTGAAAAACTAACAACCCAATGCTCTGAGACCAAGATGCCTTCCTTACGAGGACAAACCATACCCCCAGATGACTTTGCAGATGGGAGCCTGTGATGCATAATTTGGATCCATCTCCAGTGAATACTCCTCCACTCTGTCCCATAATGTAATTAACATTGCAGGTCTCCTGGCTCTTTTTAAGAGAATTAGAAGCCATGAGTCATCTGGACATCATCAGAACGAGCTCTCCTAATGCACACTGAGTCAATCACAGAGATTGCTATCTGGCAGCATTCCGAGATAGCAAGACCTGAAAGCCATCATTTAATCTGATTTAGGGCCTCTTAAAATATTCTTCCAACTTGACTAAACATTGTTCTGGTAAAAAAGATGGAGAATTATTTTAAGAGCCTGCCAAGGTCTGAGCTGTCTTAGCTGTTATTGATTCTTTTTTAAGTAATTGCATTTAATTTGGAAACCTATGGACAAACAAGCTAAATGAAGAAATATGACTATGCTAATTAGAATGAATGTATAGCGCAAAGATCCTATAAAACAGGGATCTTTGCACAGATGTACTGTTGTTCTGTTTGGTGTTCTTAACGGCAGGACTTAGTCTATTATTCTGTGTTGTTGTTGATTAGTTGCTCAGTCGTGTCTGACTCTTTTTGATCCCATGGACTGCAGCACACCAGGCTTCCCTGTCCTTCAGAATCTCCTGGAGTTTGCTCAAATTCATGTCCATTGAGTCGGTGATGCCATCCAACCATCTCATTTTCTGTCATCCCCTTCTCCTCCTGTCTTCAATCTTTCCCAGTATCAGGGTCTTTTCTAATGAGTCGAGTCTTCCCATCAGGTGGCCAAAGTATTGGAGCTTCAGCTTCAGCATCAGTCCTTCCAATGAATATTCAGGGTTGATTTCCTTTAGGATTGACTGATTTGATCTCCTTGCTGTCCAAGGGACTCCCAAGAGTCTTCTCCAGCACCACAGTTCAAAGGCCTCAATTCTTTAACCCTAAGCCTTCTTTATGGTCCAACTCTCACATCCATACATGACTACTGGAAAAACCATAGTTTTGACTAGATAGATTTTTGTCAGCAAAGTAATATCTCTGCTTTTTAATATGCTGTCTAGGTTTGTCATAGTTTTTCTTCATCTTTGAGTTTCTTGTCTGCGTCACCATCTGCAGTGATTTTGGAACCCAAGAAATAAAGTCTGTCACTGTTTCCATTGTTTCTCCATCTATATTCCATGAAGTGATGGGACCAGATGCCATGATCTTAATTTTTTTAATGTTGAGTTTTAAGCCAGCTTTTTCATTCTCCTCTTTCACTTTCATCAAGAGGCTATTTAGTTCCTCTTCACTTTCTGCCATAAGGGTAGTGTCATCTGTATATCTGAGGTTATTGATATTTCTCCTGTAAATCTTGTTTCCAGCTTGAGCTTCATCCAGCCCAGCATTTCATATTATGTACTCTGCATATAAGTTAAATAAGCAGGGTGACAGTGTACAGCCTTGATGTACTCCTTTCCCAGTTTTGAACCAGTCCGTTGTTCCATGTCCCATTCTAACTGTTCCTTCTTGATTTCCATACAGGTTTCTCAGGAGGTAGATAAGGTGGTCTGGTATTCCCATCCTATGCATTCCACAGTTTGTTGTGATCCACACAGTCAAAGGCTTTAGTGTAGTCAGTGAGGCAGAATTAGATGTTTTTCTGGAATTCTCTTGCTTCTTCTGTGATCCAATGGATGTTGGCAATTTGATCTCTGGTTCCCCTGCCTTTTCTAAAACTAGCTTGTACACCTGGAAGTTCTCAGTTCACTTACTATTGAAGCCTAACTTGAAGAATTTTGAGCATGACCTTGCTAGCCAGTGAAATGCGTGCAATTGTGTGGTAATTTGAACATTCTTTGGCATTGCCCTTCTTTGGGATTGGAATGAAAACTGACCTTTTCCAGTCCTGTGGCCACTGCTGAGTTTTTCAAATTTGCCTGCATAGTGAGTGCAGCACTTTAACAACGTCATCTTTTAGGGTTTGAAATAGCTCAGCTGGGATTCCATCGCCTCTTCTAGCTTTGTTTGTAGTGATGCTTCCTAGTTGATATAGGGACATTTAAAAAAATTTATTAGAAAATAATTGCTTTACAATGTTGAGTTGGTTTCTCCTATACACCAGCATGAATCAGCCACACGTGTACATTTGTCCCCTCCCTCTTGAACCTCCCTTCTATCTCCCACCCCATCCCACCCCTCCAAGTTGTCACAGAGCACTGGGTTCATGTACCCCAATGTTTGTTACGGCACTTTTTTACAATAGTTAGGGCAGCCTAGAGGTCCATTGGCAGATGAATGGATATGGAAATTGTGGTGCATACATACAATGCAATATTACTCAGCTTTAAAAAGAATATATTTATGGGGGCATTTTTTAATGACAATTTTAGTAACAAAGAAAAAAAACCTTTAAGAAAATTTTCTGGCTGCATGATGTGGCATCTAAGTTCCTTGACCAGAGTTGAACCCATGCCCCCTGCACTAGAAGTGCAGAGTCTTAACCACCAGACCTCCAGGGAAGTCCCTGAAAATAAAATCTTAATAGTTATCACAGTAGTGTTCTAAGAGGTTATAAAAATTAGCCCACCAAAGTGGTAGTAGCCTTTCAGAATAGAAAGTTGGTGTAAATATATGGTGTTATTTAACACTTGGAATGATAGCTCAGTTGGTAAAGAATCTGCCTGCAATGCAGGAGACCCCAGTTTGATTTCTGGGTTGGGAAGATCAGCTGGAGAAGGGATAGGCTACCTACTCCATCATTCTTGGGCTTCCCTTGTGGCTCAACTGGTAAAGAACCCTCCTGTAATGAGGGAGATCTGAGTTTGATGCCTGGGTTGGGAAGATCCCCTGGAGAAGGGAAAGGCTACCCACTCCAGTATTCTGGCCTGCAGAATTCCATGGACTGTATAGTCAGTCCATGGGGTTGCAAAGAGTCAGACATGACTGAATGACGTTCACTTGGAATTTTTCTGGTGTGGTGCTGTATCCTTTAGTTTTTGGGTCATATTCAGTTCAGTTCAGTTCAGTTCAGTCGCTCAGTCATGTCCGACTCTTTGCGACCCCATGAATCATAGCACACCAGGCCTCCCTGTCCATCACCATCTCCCAGAGTTCACTCAAACTCACGTCCATCGAGTTGGTGATGCCATCCAGCCATCTCATCCTCTGTCATCCCCTTTTCCTCCTGCCCCCAATCCCTTCCAGCATCAGAGTCTTTTCCAATGAATCAACTCTTCTCAGGAGGTGGCCAAAGTACTGGAGTTTCAGCTTTAGCATCATTCTTTCCAAAGAACACCCATTTACCCTGTTTTAACTGATTCCTAAATTGAAGAGATATAAAATGATAGCAGTATGGCTCATGATTAGTTTTGGTGGGACAGCCTATAGCAGTACATTAATAAAACTCTTAAACAAGGATGAAAGGTAGCAAAATGAATCAAGATCCCAAGTTTTGTTAAGAAATGGTCATGCTATTCCAGATTCCTCAGCTGGCACTAATGGTGTTTTTTAATGCTCATTGGGATTCTTAGTAGAACTTGTAAACCAGTATCTTTGGACAAAAGATTATGGTTTCAGTTTGTAATTATATAGCCATTTATTGAGGATTTACTATGTGCAATTTTCCTAGCCATTCCCCCTGCAGATTCCTCTCCATGGATCCCACACAGTCAGGTTTGACTCTGTCCTCCACTGGGAAGATCATTGTCACCTGCAAGCAGAAGCCACAGAAGGAGCTTGTGTTAAAAAGTGACTCATAGCTCAACAGAACTTTTACTAGAAGGGGATGTCAGAGGATGAAATGGTTGGATGGCATCTCTGACTCAATGGACATGAGTTTGAGCAAAGTCCAGGAGATAGTGAAGGACAGGGAAGCCTGGCATGCTGCAGCCCATGGGGTCACAAAGAGTCGGACATGACTTAGTGACTGAACAACAACAACAGCAAAGACATTCATGAAGAAGAGGGGCCATAACGTCTATATTCTAACACCTTACTTATTGGTACATTTGATATTCTTTTTTGAGAAAAGAAGAACAGATGCCAAACCTACAAGCTCTTTCCCACTAGCTTTTGGGCAAGAGCAGAGACCTGATGCCAACAAGGAAATTTGGGGGGGGAGATGAGGGGGACAGTAGAATAATCATGTCAGAAGACTGGCAAGACCACCAAGCACTGAGTTGTAAGATGAACACTTTTGGAGAAAACATGATTGATATTTTTGTTTTAGCCAATTCTATTTCTAATTGTGTCTGTGCTAACACGACTGTGCTCAGTCGTGTCCAACTCTTTGCAACTCCATGGATTGTAGCCCACCAGTCTCCTCTGTCCATGGAATTCTCCAGGAAAGAATACTGGAACATTGCCATTTCCTTTTCCAGGGGATCTGAGTTGAGATTGAACCTGCATCTCCTGTGCCTTCTGCATTGCACAAAAATTCTTTTCTGCTGAGCCACCAGTCTATTTTTTTTCAGGCTTAATCCTTAGATTGAACACACAAATTTCCTTCCTCCCTTTCTATTTACAGAAGTTATTAAACAAGACTAAGTTTTCATTGTCGGAAATAGAAATACCTGGATTGAAAACTCTTATGATGAAAATTCACATTAAAATTTGAACATTAAAGTTGGAACAGGACATTGAAATGTTGCTGAGCTCCAGTTGATGATGGAATCATTTGAACCTTGGGTGTGATTCATTTTTAGATGATTTATTTGACTACTATAAAATAGACATATACACACAAACACCAATTTCTAGCTGGAAGGGAACTTAGGAATTTAATCTAAAACACCTTATTTCAAGAGATTGAGGCCCAAGGAATTAAGTGACTTGCTAAGCCACATTGCTGTTTGTTTAGTCCCATTGCAAGACTGAGACCCAAGACTTCTGTGTCCTGTCCAACGTCCTTTGTTTGATATCCATTTCCTATTCCCTTAATAGATAACAATATGTGACCGATAGCCACATTTCGAATTAAAATCAGCTAGAAACTTGGGAACTTCTCTGGCAGCCTAGTTCTTAAGACTTCACCTTCCAATGCAGAGGGTGTGGATTCAATCCCTAATCGGGAAGCTAAGATCCCATATATCTCCTAGCCAAAAAACCCAAAACAGAGGCAATATTGTAAAAAATTCAATAAAGGCTTTAGAAATGGTCTGCATCAAAAAAAAAAATCTTAAAAAATATCAACTAGAAACTTAACAAGTAATTGGCTAGAATGGTGATTTTCAGAAATTCCTGTGGGTCTTCTAAAAACATGCATGCCCCCCCCGCCCCCCCGGAGTCACCTCAGAGTTCTGGCCCAAAATGGTCAAGAAGGCTCACTGTAATTGCTATTTTTAGACAGTTAGCTTGAAGTTAAGATTGGGAGCTGGTGGCCAGAGCATGCAGAGTTCCTGTGGCTCTAGCAATTATGAAAACTGAGCAATGTATGTACACATTTCTTTATATAAAGCAAGTTACATGGCTAATGAGGTTGCAGAGATCATTCAGTTACATTGAAAAGAAAGAATACCACACTCAAATAGTGTTGAAGAAGCAAGTTAGTGTGATTAGTTATACAGGTACTCAACATTGCAGCTCTGCAGATGTGTTGTCTGTGCAGGTTCCTTCATACATGGGGATTCCTGAATGTAGTAAGGTGTAAATAATTAAAAAATTTTTTTCTTTGTTTTTGAGTCTTAAAAATTTTTTTTAATTGATGGAAAATTGCTTTACAATTCTCTACTGGTTTCTGCCATACAACTCAAATCAGTTGTAATTATAAATATATCCCTTCTATCCCTCCCCTCCCTGCATTGCACCCTTCTAAGTCATCATAGAGCACCAGGCTGAGCTCTCTGTGTTATTTAGCAACTTCTTATCAGCTATCTATTTTACACATGATAGTGTGTGTAAGTCAATGCTACTTTCTCAGTTCATCCTGCCATCACCTTCCCCTGCTGTGTCCACAAGTCTGTTTTCTACTAGGTTCATCAGCACCATTTTTCTAGATTCCATATGTATGCATTAATATATGATACTTGTTTTTGTCTTTCTGACTTCACTTTAAGTATAAGAGGCTTTAGGTTCATCTACATCACTACAACTGACTCAGATCCATTCCTTTTTATGACTCAGTAATATTCCATTGTATTAATGTACCACAACTTCTTTATCCACTATGTTGATGAACATCTTGATTGCTTCCATGTTCTGGTTATTGTAAATACTGCTTCAGTGAACATTGGGGTACATGTGTCTTTCAGAATTGTGGTTTTCTCAGAGTATATGCCCAGTAGTGGGATTAGGGTTACCTGATAGATTTATTAAATATTCCTAAGAATTATAAGGGAAGTGAGGTGGCAGTCTTTGTAAATATCTCTTTCACCAGTACTGTGAGCACTGAGGAGCCTAGGCCTCTTGGCAGAACTGTCCGTGGTGCTGAAAACATCTGCATTGACATCTTCTATGTGTCCCCCCTTCACTCCCTTTCCCTTCAGAGCAACACCTGGAGCAGGTACTGAAACTGGAATAAATAACAACATTAATTCCTGGCCCCAAATCACCAAGCACTTAATTTTTACCCAGAAAATACTTAGGAAGTTGTCTGATTTCTTTTTTGGAACAGGAAGGGTGGTTAATAGTGATAGCTGCAGAAAACGAAAGGGGATAGGATGTATAAGTCTGTCTCTATGTGGTGTTTACTCCCATTTCAGCAGGAAAGGCCCTGAGATACCACATGGGCCGGAGGGAGGAGTCCTGCTGCTCTGAGAAGCAGCTGACAAGGTCCATAGCTATGACCTTCTCTATAGAGCATCTGACCAAACTTTGGGATTGGAGGTGGGAGCACCAGCAGCCCTGAGTAGCTCATAGTTCACAACTAGAGCAGCCTACCCATGGGTGCCTGTCTTCCCCCTCACCCTTCTCCTCATGTCTTCCACCACCTGCCCACCATCACTAATCGGGCCCTTTAGCTCGAATGTCATTTAAAGGGGGCTTTCCAGTTATCTCCTCTTTTTCCTTTGGTACTTAGGATTTTCTTGAGAATAACAGGTATTTCTAATTCAGTGCCAGCAGAGGACCTGTGGCCTCTGCCCTACATCAGAGCCAGCCAGATGCAGACACCAGAGACAAATGCTGCTCTGGTCTGGAGTGTGCTTGGTGGGGCATGTCATCAAAGAAGGATGACATAACAACTGTTCAGGCATGAGCTCTGTTCAGGTCTGGGTGGGGAGGCCTATTTTCCCTTTAGGGATTATTGTGACAGCCCAAACCTAAAAAAGATTGCAAATAAAATAAGGTTTTCAGCCTGGTGGAGAATAACAATTTGATTGCTCATCTATTGCCCCCAGGCTCTGAGTCTTCTGGGTGACTGCCTCAGTTCCAGGCCACAGATGTTTCTCTGAATGATTTGACGAAGCCAAGTTATGCTTCTTCTTCTGTGAAAATAAATATTGGTGGGGTTTCAGGATGTGCAATAGCTGTAAGATTAGATCCAAAGGAAAGGTTGTGAGATTGGCATGAAATAGCAATTGCAATAAATGATGTCTTAAGAAGTTGTGGATTTATTTTCCAGCAGATGTCCTTAATTCAGAAGACTTAGGGATAGCAAACAGAAAGTCTAGTTGCTGGTACCAGAGGTTTATTTGCAAATGAAAGTTTCCTAAATGTTTATCCAGAAATTAATATTTAACATATCATTGCTTCTGATAGCTGTTGATCTCTGAGGGCAGATAAAATAATGAAAATGATGATTCAGGAACTGTTTTTATGGGAATGCTTTAATGAAGTAGTTCAAGGTCTGAACAGCTGGTAAAGAATCTGCCTGCTATGTGGGAGACCTGGGTTTGATCCCTGGGCTGGGAAGATCCCCTGGAGAAGGGAAAGGCTACCCACTCCAGTATTCTGGCCTGGAGAATTCCATGGGTTGCATAATCCATGGGGTTGCAAGGAGTTGGACATGACTGAGCAACTTTCACTCACTTCAAGGTCTGGAGGCTGGAAGTAGATGGGACTGAATGTCTGCCTCCTCCTAGTAGAGGGCAGAACATGGAAATGACCAGGTTTCTGGGTCATTTGCATGTGGACTGGCCATGCTCTACATAGAATAACAGTGGTGGTCAAGCACTATGTACAACTTGTTTGTCCCAAGTCTGTCTCACATCCATTCATTCCAGTCTGCATTTATCAAGTGCTGACTTTTTCTGGGCATGCATCTGTGAAAGGGTGAAACTGAGTTACTCCAGGTGAGGAAGCTTTACTCTCTTCTGTGATATTTATTATTCAGATCAATTCAGTTCAGTTGCTCAGTCATGTCCGACTCTTTGCAACCCCACAGACTGCAGCATGCCAGGCTTCTCTGTCCATCATCAACTCCTGGAGCTTACTCAAACTTCATTGAGTCAGTGATGCCATCCAACCATCTCATCCTCTGTCGTACCCTATCCTCCTGCCTTCAATCTTTCTCAGCATCAGTGTCTTTTCAAATGAGTGAGTTCTTTGCATCAGATGGCCAAAGTATTGGAGTTTCAGCTTCAGCATCAGTCCTTCCAATGAATATTCAGGACTGATTTCCTTTTGACTGGTTTGATCTCCTTGCAGTCCAAGGGACTCTAAAGAGTTTTCTCCAATACCATGGTAGATGGAGGGGTCATGGTGGAGAGTTCTGACAAAGCATGGTCCACTGGAGAAGGGAATGGCAAACCACTTCAGTATTCTTGTCTTGAGAACCCCATGAACTTATTATTATTGGAAGCCAAACTAACAGTGCTCTAAGATGTTGTCCCTTTATTTGGGAATTGTACCTCTAGCCAAGAAGTAGTAATTACCCATTTTCAGAAAAACCTAATGTTGTGTTTGAGCTTGGCACAGTGGTGAATAAAATTTAATTTGCACATCAGAGAACAAGAAAAGTAAAACACTGAGCATACATAAATGCTACCTTGCTCACTCTAAAAGGTAAAATTAGCAGCTATGTTTACTTGTAATCCACTATACTGCTGTGGATTAAACTTGTATAATCTAAAACTTTATTTATTGGATTGCCTGGCACTTGTGATAAAGGACCCGCCTGCCAATGCAAGAGATGTAAGAGACAAGGATTTGATCCCTGAGTTGGGAAGATCCCCTGGAGGAGGGCATGGCAACCGTCTCCCGTATTCTTGCCTGGAGAATCCCATGGACAGAAGGGCCTGGCAGGCTATAGTCCACAGGGTCACAAGGGGTTGGACACAACTGAAGAGACTTAGCACACCAAACATTAGTCACTTTAATGCATGCACTAGTATTAGACTTCACTATTGATAGTTGTCAGAGATACAGCTGAAGGTTAGAAACTAGAGAAGCTTAAGAAGTTGAGGTAAAGCGACAACCATCACTGAGTGTAGACGGCTGCCACCCATGTGTATTTAAAAATGCAAGCACTAGTTCTCAGTCACCTTAAGGAAAGACACCCCCTTCCAAACTATTAAGTCATTTTATTCATAGCACTAAGTATACTTGATATCATTCTGTGTATTTGTTTATGGTGTTTCTCTCCTCGTTGGATTATAAGCTCCAGGAGCGAAGGTTCTTGCCTCTCTTTTTTGTATTTCAATATCGTTTAGTTATCACTTGGCTATTACCTATTTTGCCAATAACACTGTGCAGCGTCACCCCCAGACTCAGTGGATTAACCTGTGGCCCTTTATCCTCACAGGTCTGCAGGTCAGTGAGGAGGCCATGTCTTCAGGCCGTGGTGTTGGGGTGGTCTTCCCTATGGTGAAGTTCTGCAGGTCCAGCTCTCACTCATGTTCATCATCCTCCTTCTGGAACTTGCGTTTATTATGGCAATGTAGGGACTACAGGGCAAGCAAGCCTCTTAAGACCTACGATCAGAATGGGCACTTTGTCCTCCACCCAACACCTTAGCCAAACCGAGTCATGAAGACTAACGTAAAGTCAAGGAGTGTAAAGGACAAAGTACCCATGATGAAGCCACAGCAAGAGTGTGGAGGACAGGCATGGAGAAAACTGCATCAGTTCTCTCAGTTCTCTGCTCCTCCCTCTACCATAACTTTGCAGTGAGATTTTGAATCTTGTCTCACCCAGAAGTGGAGTGTGTTTATCTACTCTTTGAATCTATGTTGGATTTCTAATTCACATTGGCAAAAAGAACATGCTGGAATGCAATGTGCCAGTTTCAAGCCTAGACCTCAGTGGGCTTTGAAGTCTTACTCTCTCTTGGAACCCTGCTACAGACATATCAATAGGTCTGAACCAACCTGCTGCACAATGAAAGACACAAGGCTCCATCATCACTAAGTAGGCAATGCCAGACCTATGCATCAGGCTGTCTTTGACCTGCCGGTTCCCAGACAACCCACCAGCTGTCCATGACTAAGGTCTTCTCTGGTCAACCAAATCTGGTGCAAATCAGTAGATGACCCACAGATTTATGCACAAAAATAAATTCATACTGCTTTAAGCCAATTGATTTGGGGAATTTTCTTTTACAGAAAAATAGCACAGAGATTCTTGAGAGTCCCTTGGACAGCAAGAAGATGAGTCAATCCTAAAGGAAATCCACCCAGAATCATTGGAAGGACTGATGCTGAAGATGAAGCTCCAATATTTTGGCCACCTCTTTTGAAGAGCTGACTCATTGGAAAAGACCCAGATGCTGGGAAAGATTGAGGGTGGGAGAAGAAGAGGGTGACAGAGGATGAGATGGTTGGATGGCATCACCAACTCGATGGACACGAGTTTGAGTAAGCTGGCAAGCTGAAGTCCATGGGGTTACAAAGAGTCAGACACAACTGAGCAACTGAACAGCAGTGACAAAATATATCTACATCACAGGGTCAATGTGAGATTGAAATGATATTCTTGTATAAAGTGTTGTCAGACGCTTCTGTCACAGAGTCGATTCTCACTATCTATTCCCACCCACCTTTTCATCACTTATGACTGCTTTTTAGCCTTACACTTTACAACATGGTGTTTTACTGAATGACAGATGAAGGTCATGCATTTTTGCCAGAAGAAAATAAGTAGAAAACAGGCCACGTGGTTGAAAGATGACATCAGCTTTCTCTTCCAATTGCTCTGTCCAGAGCTCTGCCAGCACTCAGTGTATAAACTGTTTTCTTCTCGAGGATAATGGCGCCCGTGGTACTTTATGTTCATAGACTTGCCGATGGCACTTGTACATTTAGAGAATGCATTAGAATGGATGAGGGGACCCTAGGTTGTTCTAATGTTAACCAATACTGGTATCTTGTCAGATGAATTTTTAGCATCAGAACAAGATGTGATCTTAATGGTGCTGAAGCAATTGGTCTCTTTAATTTGACATAACTCTTTTTTTTTTTTAATTTGACATAACTCTTGTGTGCATGACTTTCAGAGATGAAGTGCCATTTTTTCTTGGAATTTGAAGGACAAGAGCTACAAATGGACACGTGTTCTCCTCTGATTCTCAAGCTGCCTGCTAAGACCTGCCAGGGAGTGGCTAGCTTCTGTGCCCTCCCTCCTGCCTAATTTGAAATGTTCAAAACATCAAAGGGTAAACATCATGCTTTAAGCATTTCTGGTCACAGAAATTATGTCTGCTTGAAGCCCACTGTTGAGACAGTTTTATCACCAGAATAATTAATGTCTTGACTGGGCTACTCACTCCATGTTGCTTCTGGCTGTGAATTTTGATTAGATGTTAAGAGAAGAGGATGTCATTAGCAGCTCACCAGAGATGTGGTTATTCAATTGCTAGGAAACCAAATAAGGTGCTTTTATTCCCCCTTTGGGTCCAGCTGGTTGGTTGCTGGTATAATAAAAATGATGACCTTTGAGCTATGTTAGTAACAGACTTGGCTAGGATGTCAAGTTTATAAGCTTACGTCATCAGCTTCTCTTCTCGGCACTCTGCCTCTGACCCTGGAACTACTAATCACATTACTGTAAAAGACTCTTCTCTTGATTTATCTTTGCATGATGACTGCATCCCTTGGTTAGAAAAGAAATTACCCATCACAGCTTGCTCTTTTGGTTTCCTTGGAGCAAGGTCAGAGAGGGTCCAGTGATGGTGGTGCCAGACTGACTTCCTGATCACCCTCCAGGTTATCACTTGAAAAGAATTTCATTAAAACTATCAACTTTTAAACTCTTCTGTATTAAACTTTGGTACATAACACTACTTCAGCTTGCATGTAGAAAATCGTTAGGGAGTGAAATCAGTTATTGGAAACCCAGACTCCAAAAAGTGTGTGCTCTAGAAAGAAGTGGGGAAAATGCACTAAGCTGGGTCTTTCTTCAGAGAAAGCTGTGTATGAAGATGGATTTGTGGCTGTACATTCATATTTGTGGATATTTTATTTATGCATATTTTTGTTCATTATCTCAATTGTGCACTTAATCATATTTTTAAGTAATACGATACTTTGGCCACCTCATGAGAAGAGTTGACTTATTGGAAAAGACTCTGAAGCTGGGAGGGATTGGGGGCAGGAGGAGAAGGGGACAACAGAGGATGAGATGGCTGGATGGCATCACCGACTTGATGGATGTGAGCTTGAGTGAACTCCAGGAGTTGGTAATGGACAGGGAGGCCTGGTGTGCTGCAATTCATGGGGTCGCAAAGAGTCGGACATGACTGAGCAACTGAACTGAACTGATTCTAGTTCAAGAAAGACTTTTTTGATTCTAAGACTTTATGGTGTGCTTGCTCGGGCATCACATACACTAAAATTGGAACAATACAGAGAAGATTAACATGGCCCCTGGACAAGGGTGACAGGCAGATTTGTGAAACATTCTGTACTTTTAAATGTTCTTCAACAGAAGAATGCTTCCCTGATGGCCCAGACAATAAATAATCCGCCTACAGCGCAGGAGACCTGAGTTTGACCCCTGGGTCAGGAATATCCCCTGGAGAAGGGAATGGCAACCCACTCCCACTCCAGTACTCTTGCTTGGAGAATTCCATGGACAGAGGAGTGTGGTGGGCTACAGTCCATGGGGTTGCAAAAAGTTGGACATGAATAAGCACATCAGCATTTACAGCCTGGACACAATAATGTCCTCCTTGTGAATATTTTGAACACAGGAATCACAGGGACAAAAGTTGCTGCTCACTCTGTGGGGAAACTCTGCTGAGAGCTTTAGTCCAAAAAGACTATGGAGCTCCTGATGGTTGCAAAGAATGAAATTCTCCTGTTCGAAGCCTGAAGGAGCCAGGGTATGTACAGAATATTCCCCTTTCTCTGTCTCCCCCATTCTATTTGGCTGGTTGTCAGTACAAGAAACTTTGCCCACTATAAATATGCTGGCTAGATCAATAATTGAAATTAATGTGCTGCTGCTAATGTAATAAAATTAATAACAGACAAATTACTCAGTATCGATTCTCGATTTCCTTATGTTAGACCATTTCCATATGAATGCTTGTTTCAGGAGTTAATATGGACCCATAGCCAATTCTGAAATGTAGCTTTACATACACACGTGTGCCTGCCTATGTGTATATATACGTGTTTGTGTGTATGCATGTGCCTAAGTATGTATATATATATATATATATATGTAAAAACATATGCTTTAGATATATTTTATTTATTTTTCTTTAATGGTTCCTCAAAGAAAGGGCTGATTGTTGTTCAGTCACTAAGTCATGTCCAACTCTTTGTGATCCCAAAGGCCATAGACTGAAGCATGCCAGGCTCCTCTGACCTCCACTATCTCCTGGAGTTTGCTCAAATTCATGTCCATGGAGTCGGTGATGCTAGCTAACCATCTCATTCTCTGCCGCCCCTTTCTCCTTTTCTGATTATGGGCAAACAATCACCTGGTTCTCCCTGCCTTGAGATGCTTGTTGTGTATGAGGTTAGATGTTTCTGCATTTTTCTGAGCTGGAAGAACAATCAGAGTACATTCTCAGGATGTAAACTCAGGGACATGCCTGGACAGTGTGAGGATGCTGCTTGTCACTGTGCTGATCTGACCACACATGAGAACTCCTTAAGTCACATGATGCAAAGAGGGTGTGGATACACTTGCTGTGTAAGAGGAGAGCAGCCAGAGGAGGGACAAAGCCCAGTGCTCTGCTTCTAGGACTGCCAGGAACACACCGGCAGTGAAGAGTTCAGTTACTAATTGTTGCAGCAAGACAGGGCTTCCCTGGTGGCTCAGATAATAAAGAATCTGCCTGAAATGCAGGATATCTGCGTGTTTGATCCCTGGGTTGGGAAGATCCCCTGGTGGAGAAATGGCAACCCACTCTAGGATTCTGGGAAATCCCATGGACAGAGGAGCCTGGTGGGCTATAGTCAGTGGGGTTGCAAAGAGTTGGACACCATTGCATGATTAATACTTTCACAGCAAGGCAGGACACACACAGGGGTCTCTCAGCAGGAGGGAGGAAAAGTAGGTTCTGTTGGGGACCACATGCTCTTAGAAACAGACCCTTTCCCAGTCAAGCTCCAGATGAGACCCCTTGGTTGTGACCTTGTGAGAGCTCCTGTTTCAGATATAATGTGCTATACTTCAGCTACTAGGGCTTTTTAAAGTGCCTCCGTATTTCCTCCTATAAATTATAGCAGATTTCTACTTAGTACCTTAAAATATTTAAAGAAATTCTTTATATGTGAACCTGTGATAACCATCCAGTCTGCTGCTCTGAAAGGAAGATAGGGAATATAAAGAAAAAGGCATTATTTATTTCACAAATATTTCCCTTCCACCTGTTAAATGTTACAGTAGTTGAAGAAAGAAAAGACCAAACTAGGACTGTTTTGGAAATTCTTTCCCTTAAAATGAGTGTCACTGTCTCTTAGTGTAGGGTCACTAGATTTAATCCCCCAAGAAAAAGCTTGACAGATATATCAGCACAGATGCTTTTTAAAAACTTTGTGTTTGGAGACAGTATAATAAATATGTATGAAGTTAGGACGTTTGACTGACACTGAGTTCAGTCTTTCACCCTCTTTGTTTACTGGTAGTCATTGTTCTTTTTCACTGATGCTTAACTTGATTGAACTAAACCAGAAAACTATAAACAATTTTTTTTTAAAAAAACACTGGGCACATTTCATCTTCACTGCCTTCCACTGGTTTGTTTGTCTTGCCGTGACCTTGAGTAGAAGAAAACATTTCCATTTATCAAGTAGGAGGCAACAAAGTCATTCAAGGGTTACATTCTCAGGGAAAAAGTGCCATCTATGTTGTATGACTGGAAAATAGATGTCTCAAAGTATTTTATTACCTGTGATTTCCTGCTAATTAAAAGAAACATTAATCTGCTGTAGTTCAATGGTAAAAATTCGCTTTTGTACATGTTTGATGGTGATGAGTAGAAGCATATTTTGATCATGACACTTCATATTGAATTTAAATACCATTCCTCTGCGAGGGTGCTGAAGCATGCCCTTCTCTGCAGGCATGAAGCTTTCCGTAAGTAGGAATTCTTATTAAATCATTTTCTTCCCTCCACTCATACTGGTCTGTGCATTTATTCCATCCCAGGGACAATTGCTATTGAAGTTGACAGGTCCTGAGGCAGAATGGCAAAGCAACCTTTTGTTTCTGTCCTGACAATTGCATTTCCTTTGAATGAACTATTTTTCAGGGCACTCTACTCTGAAGGACCTAATCAGTTTGCAGCAGGTGTTAATGTCCACTGGAATATTTCACTAGACAGGACTGGAGAGTGAAGTCAGACTAGTCTAGTTGAACTTCCAATGGAGAAAATGCAGAAAATGCAGGGAAGCCATTTCCTTCCAGTTCTGAGACTCTTCCTTCCAGTTCTGTGAACTCAAGTGAAATAAATAAATCCTGAATGTTAGTCAACAAAGTTAAGTGTCTGCCTCAAAGCATTACAGTTGTGGTTAATTCAACAAGGTATCTTCCCAAGATCTTCCCCAGGTAACATTCCACAGGTGTTTGATTTTCACTCCAGTGTACTTTGTAAATATGATTTACCTGGAAACAGACATTTCTCTATGCACATTCGCTTTCTGCTGCACTTTCTGAGTCCAGTGTTGCTTGGCTTTCTCTCAGCCTTGTCTTTCCCTTCAAGAGCAGACTGAAGCCTTGGAAGCCAGCCTGCTAGCATCTGGAGAGGAGTGATGGATCACTGTAGGCTTGTGCCACTCGCACGGGGAAGGGTCCATGGAGTGTCTTACTTTCTAAGGAAACATTAACTTCCAGCTGATCTTTACCTTCCTTGGGGATGTGGGATTTGTTTGGTTGGTTAATGTTTATAGATTCAGATGAGTGCATTTCTTACAGCTACATTTGTCACTCCCTGTTTGAATTAACGCTTTAATTTTGTTTGTTTGTCTTCAGTTATTAGGCTAAACCTCAGTGCCTTCAGGAACCCCTCTGCATATCCCACTGTTACTTTAATGTTGATGAAGAGGTCATTGCATCTCATTGATTGCTTCTCCCTGGCTTCCTCCACGTCAGGAAAGAGCACAGATGGGAGTCTTCAGCTCATTAGAGGCAGTGCTTTGAGACCTCATCAATCTAGTCTATTTTTACTTTAGAGATGCCATAACAATTTCTGCCCCAGAGAGCCTACCTTTATAGCTTTGTGATTGCATCTGCACCCAGGTGAGACGCTTCTAAGTTAGCAAGACAGAACCGGGGAAACAGACAGTCTTTGTGGGATGAACAGGATAGCTTGAGGCACCAATAAGAATCAGACAGTAGATTTATAGCCTGCCTACAGTTATTTAAGAATACACACACAGCTCAGACGGATCGATATTCTTGAAACACAAGTTAGTGAGTGTTTTCTCTGCTCAAAATGGAGGCTAGATTAATGGAGAGCCCGCTACGTTCAAATTTAATCTCTTCAAGGCAATTAAAGCAATTTTGTGTTTTCTACTTTAGTGCTCCCCTGAACCGACAGCATCTGGACAACTTTAATTACCGTTTTGATTCAGTAAAAATGCACAAAAATGGCAGGTTTGGGGACTAAGAGTGACTTTTTCCCCTACTGCTTTTCTGATTTCTTGACTGTGGGGTTTTGGCTTCTTATCTGTTCATGCTGGGGGAGGTAACTGCATTTAAGGCTGCATGTGCTCCCAGGAGTGTGGACACGAGGACCCTGAGGGATGGTCACTGCGCGGAAGCTGGGACTGTGGATGTTGGGGTGTTTGAACTCTGCAACATTGTCAGTGGATTCTCTTTCACACCCTCCACTCGACTCAGATCCTCTCAGTGCCACCTCCCAACCAGAGCTTCTGTGCAGTTTTGTGTAGTGACCTTACTGGGGGCACCATTCTCTCTCCACTGCTGCCTGCCAACCACCCTGCGGCAGGGGTTAGAACTGTTTGCATTGTCTAGAAAGGGTGCATTGAACCCTAATAAGACATATAAAAAATGTTTAATTACTTTCTATTGGAGTATAGTTGCTTTGCATTGTTGTGTTACTTTCTGCTGTACAGCAAAGTGGATTAGCTATATGTATACATAGATTCCTCTTTTTTGGATTTCTTTTCCATTTAGGTCACCACAGAGCACTGTACAGTACCCGGCATTGTACAGTAGGTTCTCATTAATTGTCTATTTTATATATAGTGTCAATAGGGTATATGTCTCAATTCCAGTTTCCCAATTCATCCCACCCCCATTCTTTGGTATTCAAAAACTTGTTCTCTATATCTATGACTCTATTTCTGCTTTACAAATAAGTTTATCTGTGCCAGTTTTTCTAGATTTCACATATATGCCTTAATGTGTGATATTTGTTTTTATTTTTGAATGCTATTAAATTCAAAAACTGTTGATCAACGACATCCAACACAGCTGACAAGCATGTATGTATTTATGTGACAGTAAATTCAAACCTTTAAATTCCTAATAATGTTTAATTCAAGAATGTAAACTATCTGATGATATATTTCCTTGTGGCCATTTTACAACTTTATGTACACATCAGAATTGCCTTTATTCATTAAAAATTAATGAGATTCTGGCTAGATAGAAGGCGTGTTATTCTTGGCTCTTTGACATTTAAGGACCTTCTTTAAATTCAGGAAGTACTTTTCTTTCCTTTGAAGCCTCATTGTCTGTCAATGGCTTTTGACATCCTGTTCTCTAGTCATACATGACTGTATATCATTCATTTTTATTTCTATCTGCTTCTCCTAAATTCTCTGTCTTGAATTCCTGCACATTTTTAAGCATGAGGAAAATTTCAAGTCTGGAGCAAAAACCACTTCTTCTGTAGGACGGTCCTCAGCTTCTCTCCAGGGATAAATTGCCTGTGTTCTGTGCAGAAGCTGCTCATTCTTTTAGTGTAACAGAACAGCAGGTGTGCTCTGCAGTCATGCCTGGATTTGAGTCTCTGTATTATCCCTTATTAGCTGTTTGATACTGAGCCAATTACAAAACCTTCTAAGTCATGTTTCCTCATATGTGATATGGAGCTAATAATTTTATATTTAATATTTTATAGGGTTGGTGTGAAAATTAAATGAGATAATATATGTGGATTATTTATTTCATCTCTCAACACATGATGTGTATTTGGTATGTGCTGGTTGTTGTTATTATTACATTGGAATGTAGTTAATGATGTTTCTTTAGTATCCTCCCAAGATTAAGAATTCTTTGGGGAGGGGACCGTTTCTTATTCAATTAGTCATAATCTTTATCCAACACATAATCTTGCACATAGTTGGATAGTAGATGTTCTGGAGATTTTTGCCAAATAACTTATTTAACAAACAACTTCTTTGCTGGTCATCACTGTTTTAGTCAACTTAGACCATTATTTTACTAAAATAAAATTTAAATTTATAATTTAATTATTTTATTATTGCTAAATTTATAATTTAATTAAATTTATTTTGACTTTAAATTTATTAATTTATTAAAATAATTTTTATTAGTGACCATTGGTGATATCACAGGATATTATTTGGGTTTAATACACATATTTTATTCATGAATACAATTCTGACAGCTTAGGATTGCTAAGAAATTGGAAAATAATTACATGGTTTTGATATTTCAAATGCTTAAAAGGACTTAAATAGGAAAAAGAATCACAAGTGATTATAATTTCAACAAGGAAATGATCAGTGTGATTCAGTGTACATGTCCTTATCCCAAATGTGTAGTATTTTGAGAGCAGAGGGTAGCTAAACATCAATTCCTGTCCATTTTTTCTATAGTTTCTAGAATTTATCTCCTCAATTGTCACCAACACTAAACCCCTAGTTCAAATTATCATCAGCCTGGACTTCTGTTGAAATCCTAACTTGTGTATGTGCATCTATTCTACATAAACACATCTGCTAGAGTGGATTTTTCAATATGAAAATTGTATCCCCTCACTTTTATGCTTAAAATAACTGCTAAAATATTCCCATTAAAATTAAAGTGAAAATATCTTGATTATAAATTTAACACAAGCTACTAAAATGTACAAAATTATAAAAAAGAAAAATAAAGCATTTATAACAAAAATGCTCATTGCCAAAGCTATAGTATATACATTTTTAGATATTTTTCTGTGTATACCTAACATATACATGTATTTCCAAATTAAGTGATTAGTTAACATACTTCTTGTGTCAACCTATTATTTTTCAACCTATTTTTTAAACTTACTAATTTATTATGTATATTTTCTATAATGTTTGATAGCTGTGTACCTCATATTGCTGGATTGTAAGGTCATCTGCAATTTTTGTCACTGTAAGCAATACTTTGAGTGTGTGCAAATTTGCAGAATGATGAATGAATATCCTCTTGAGGAATTGTTGGTAATGCATATGTAATTTTACAATATTATATTTTATAGAAGATAGGATTAATATTCATAAAACTAGAAAAATCATGAGATTTATCCCAGGGATACAAGGATGGTTCAATATCTGTGAAACAATCAATGTGATATACCTTATTAACAAACTAAAGAATAAAAATCATATGATCATTGATAGATGCAGAAAAAGCTTTTGACAAATCTCAACATCTATATATGATAAAAACTCTCAACAAAGGGGTATAGAGGGAACATTCCTCAACATAATAAAAGCCATATATGACAGTTCAGTTCAGTTGCTCAGTCGTGTCCGACTCTGCGACCCCATGAACCGCAGCACGCCAGGCCTCCCTGTCCATCACCAACTGCCAGGGTCTACCCAAACCCATGTCCATTGAGTCGGGGATGCCATCCAACCATCTCATCCTCTGTTATCCCCTTCTCCTCCTGCCCTCAATCTTTCCCAGCATCAGGGTCTTTTCAAATGAGTCAGCTCTTCGCATGAGGTGGCCAAAGTATTGGAGTTTCAGCTTCAACATCAGTCCTTCCAATGAACACCCAGGACTGATCTCCTTTAGGATGGACTGGTTGGATCTCTTTGCAGTCCAAGGGACTCTCAAGAGTCTTCTCCAACACCACACTTCAAAAGCATCAATTCTTCTGCACTCAGCTTTTTTCATAGTCCAACTCTCACATCCCTACATGACCACTGGAAAAGCCATAGCCTTGACTAGACGGATCTTTGTTGACAAAGTAATGTCTCTGCTTTTTAATATGCCATCTAGGGTGGTCATAACTTTCCTTCCAAGGAATAAGCATCTTTTAATTTCATGGCTGCAATGACCATCTGCAGTGATTTTGGAGCCCCAGAAAATAAAGTCAGCCACTGTTTCCACTCTTTCCCCATCTATTTGCCATGAAGTGATGGGACCGGATGCACGACTGACTAAGCAGCAGCAGCAGCAGCCATAATCTTAGTTTTCTGAATGTTGAGTTTTAAGCCAACTTTTTCATTCTCCTCTTTCACTTTCATCAAGAGGCTCTTTAGTTTTCCCCTTTCTGCCATAAGGATGGTGTCATATACATATCTGAGGTTATTGATATTTCTCCCAGCAATCTTGATTCCAGCTTGTGCTTCCTCCAGCCCAGCATTTCTCATGATGTACTCTGCATATATGTTAAATATATAACAAGCCCACAAGTAACATCATCCCCAACAGTGAAAACCTGAAAGCATTTTGTCTAAAATAAGGAACAAAGCAAGGATGCCCACCACTTTCTTCTCAAAATGTTAGTTTCTCAGTCATATCTGACTTTTTGCGACCTCATGGACTGTAGTCCACCAGGCTCTTCTGTCCATGGAATTCTCCAGGCAAGAATACCTGAGTGGGTAGCCATTCCCTTCTCCAGGGGATCTTCCCAACCCAGGGATGGAACCCGGGTCTCTTGCACTGCAAGCATACTCTTTACCACCTGAGCCACCAGGGAAGCCCTTCGTCTCACCATGAGGCTATTCTTCCTGGGATGCTGTTTCTTCCCAAGATTAAATCCATATTCTAGCTTCTTATAAACAGTTTCTTCTTTGACAGAGCATTTCACAGTTGAAACTTTACATTGATTCATAAATTATTATTTTATTAATGCCTATCTCCTCTACTAGACTTTAAACTCTATGACAGCAGATATCAAGTTTATTTTGCTCATAATTTTGTCTCCAGAAGCTGATACGGTACTTGGTATATAATAAGTTCTCAGTAGATATTTGTGGAGTAAATGAATAAATGAAGGTAAAGATTGTGATTCTTCAATCCTCAGATTACACCAATGATTCCAGTTTTGTTTAAATATGGTCACTAAACTAGGACAGTCTACAATGAAAGAGGAAGTCTAAATGAGTAGGTTGGCAGCTAGTATTCAAGTCATTCTTAGAATTAATAAAGAACACATTATCTGTTCCCCTCGGGAAGAGTGGGAGTAGTGAATTCTTGGTGGTATTATTCAATGAGTTATTTGATATGTTACATTTATTCTTATGGGAAATTTAAATGCCTATGATATGCTGAGCATTAGACATAGCATATAAAAGACAATTTGATAGTACATTAAGTGCCCAGTTTTCTTTCCTCTTTTTACTTTTATCAAAGCTTTTATGAACTATTATCAGAATTAAAATGAAGGGAATGCTTTTTAGGATTATTTTGAAAATGAAAAATTCATGAATTTTATCTTTGTGCCATGGAATAAAAAGATATTAGAACTAGGAAGAATTTTATATATACTCCCTCTTTAATTTACAAATGAGAAAATTGATTAAATGATTAATTGAAGTCACAGAGCTGGGAACTTAAGCCCAAATTTCTAAAACCCATAAGAGACTGTATTCAATTACAACATGTTGCTTCCATGGCATTTCTCCGTTAATGTGATGCATACTTATGATAGGCTTATTTTCATTATGTTAAAAGGAATGGTGGTGCTTCTGGTCTGCACCATGATGTAGTGATGGAAATCAGATGCATCTTCCCAATGCAAACAATCATGAAGCCACTGTTTCTTGAGAAACAGTGAGAGATGAGTTGAGAGAGCACAATGCTGTGGTCCAGGGAGAAGGGACTCTCAAGAGATGAGCCTCACATGCCCCCAGCTTTCTCACTGCGGGTACTTCCCATTGCTCCGTGTCCTAGGGCAATGAAGCCCAGGTCCAGGGGTGATGCTGGGTGGAGCAAACACAGAACAAAGTTCAGGACCACTCAGGCTGCTGGAATGTGGGGAACTGGCTGTCAGAGAAGAAGGCACATGAGGAGGAGTTTGCACAGGGGTTCTCTTGAGTCTTTGGCCAAATACTAAGTCCTGCAGGCACAGGATGGGACTCCTTGAAGGTGGGCAAAGAGCAGTTGCTTTTGCTGCTTGTGCGTCGGGGTCACACTATATTGAGAGACACTGACGATTTGAGAAGCCATCGCAGGCATCCAACTGCAATCCAAGCAAGATCAGAGCACAGGGTGTGCTAGCCTTAGAGTTGTTGTTTTTCAGTTGCCAAGTCATGTCCTACTCTTTGTGACTCCATTGACTGCAGCACACCAGGCTTCCCTGTCCTTCACTATCTCTCAGAGTTTGCTCAAACTCATGTCCATTGAGTCGGTGATGCTATCTCACTGTCTCATCCTTTGTCGCCCCCTTTCTCCTGCCCTCCATCTTTCCTAGCATCAGGGTCTCTTTTAATGAGTCAGTTCTTCATATCAGGTGGCCAAAGTATTGGAGCTTCAGCTTTAGCATCAGTCCTTCCAATGAATATTCAGGGTTGATTTCCTTTAGGACTGACTGGTTGATTTCCTTGCAGTCCAAGGGTACAGTAAGGAGGCCTAACCAAGCCTAAAAATAAACACTAACAGAATAAAGCTAATTGGCTCAGTATTCTTCTAAGGAAGTTGACAGAAGTCAGATTCTGCAACATAACATCAACAATTTTCAGAAAGCCATAAAAATGACCACATCCAGAGATGCTGGCCTTAAGATAAGGGCTTGAATACAGCAACTGTAAGTATGTTCAAGGACTTAAGGGAAAAGGGGACAAAAAAGGTGACAAGAAGTCAGTTCTTTAGAAAAGAACCAAATGAACATACTGCATCTGCCAAACACAGTATCTGAATTGGAAATTTATCTGATAGGCTCAACAGAAGATTAAACAGATTAACAGAAGGAAGGTTAGTAGATTTTTAGAAAGGGTGATGGGAATGGAAACCCAGAGAGAAAAGTGACTGAGGGAACAGAGGCTGTGGGCATGAGGGTTAACACACTCGTGACTAAAGAGCCAGAAAGGGAAGAGAGGGATGTTGCAGTGGAACAGCATATTTGAGGGAATAATGGCTACAAATGTTCAGATTTAATAAAAAAATATCAACCTACAGATTTAAAAAGCAGGCCAAACAGACGCAAAGCAAACCAGGTCATTTTGGATTGACACAAATCAGAGAAAGGGAAAATCTTAAAAGCAGTCACAGGAAGAGAAGAACAATGATAAAAATCAGAGTTGACCTGAAGTAAGAGTTCATAGTTCTGAGCTTTCAGTAGAGCTGGGCAGAATATGCTATTTGAATAAATAAAAAACATTTTAAAAGCAAGAAACCAAATAATCCTTGAGGGCAAGTAATTTGTCCCTTTGAGCTTGCTAATATTTAATTGGTCCAGTATAATACGAATTTGCATTCTTAGTCTTTTTAGTCTTGAAGACAGGGGAGGGAAGAGAAGAGATCTAACAGTTGGGACATCTGATCTTATCTATCTGTCCACCTACCTATGAACACATGTACGTATATATGCATATATTCAAACAATTCTCCCAACAACAGAATCAGTGCTAACTTTCATCAGAAATTAAGCAATTCAGAAGAAAGTAGAAAGACTCTTAAAATGCTGAAAGAGAAAAGAAATTATGAACCTAGAATTCTATATCTGGCAAAATATATAACTTATTCACTTTGTTGTGCAGCAAAAACTAACACATTATTTGGGAGAATGGCATTGAA
The DNA here is from genome assembly GCF_029407905.1 of Bubalus kerabau. Classification (NCBI taxonomy): domain Eukaryota; kingdom Metazoa; phylum Chordata; class Mammalia; order Artiodactyla; family Bovidae; genus Bubalus; species Bubalus kerabau. The sequence continues at coordinate 47,780,968 of NC_073634.1, forward strand.
ACGTGTAAAATATCATGTATGAAACGAGTTGCCAGTCCAGGTTCGATGCACGATACTGGATGCTTGGGGCTGGTGCACTGGGACGACCCAGAGGGATGGAATGGGGAGGGAGGAGGGAGGAGGGTTCAGGATGGGGAACACATGTATACCTGTGGCAGATTCATTTTGATATTTGGCAAAACTAATACAATTATGTAAAGTTTAAAAATAAAATAAAATTAAAAAAAAAAACTAACACATTGTAAAGCAACTATATTCCAATAAAAAATTTTTGCATGCAAAAAAAAAAAAGAAATTCAAATTTCAATGTCCAGCAATAAAGTTATAGGGATACAGCAATAACCAGTTGTTTAAAAAATAAATCATTCTAACCCCATCCCCCCAATAAAGGCCAAATAAAAACATTTCAGATTAGAAAAAGCTGAGATCATTGTCTTTAGAGGCCTACACTACATTAGATCTAAACAGATGTTTCCGGTGAGGAAGATGCCCTGGGGCTAGGGGACCAGATTTGTGCTCCCAGCTCCGGGTTCTGTGGATACTGCATCATTATCCCGGTTCTGGCGTCTCTTTCCTGCCACACTGGTTTTGCAACATTACTGCTCTGGTCCCTGCTGTGTGATAGGGAGCAGTGAACTGAGCTATCCTCTTCAGACCCAGCAGTGAGGGGCCTACTTTGCACTTCACAAGTGAATGTTTAGAATATTAAATCCAGTTTAGAGCAAGTGCTATTACATGCGGAAGTTTCTGGAGCAGAGGTCACAGAGGAAGACAAGGCGTCGGGGCTCCTTCAGCCTTCATCGGGTGGATCTTTCGTTTGTTTGTAGAGCACTTCTCACCCCACAGTCTGCATGTGGGATCTTTACTTTTGAGGCTGACACACTTGTGTTTCTACCTGTCCGTGCAGGTGCAGGGGGCTCAGAGATGAACATGCATTATGAGGACCTCAGAGCCCCCTGGGTCCGCAGGTGCTTGGCCCCTATCGCGTGCCACTCATCACAAGGGCACAAGGGGCCAGCCCCAGAGGTATTTGTGGGAACCATAGGAGGTGTCGCTTGGGGTGGCTCTGATCGCCATGCTTCCCTGTGAAAATTTCATCTGGGGAGGATGCGTTTGGTTGCCCGAACGCCATAAACTAAATGAGCCTTAAACTGCACCACAGTCCTGCAGAGAAATGATGGCGGCAGAGCTTCACACGGAACAGAGAAAGTAAACCTGCATGAAATGAAACATCAAGAAGACAAAATGAAAAAAAAAAAAAAGAAGACAAAATGATCTCGGTGGAGTGAAATGGAGAAAACGTTAGACCTGGAGTCTGAAGACCTGAGCTTGAGTCCTTCTCAGCTGACTTGTGACAGTTTACTTCATCTCTTTCATCCCCACTCCCTTCAATCTGCAAAGCAAGACGTTGGTCTAAACAATGTTTAAGCAGAAATCTAAGCATTCCTTTAGTCTGCGCAGGAATGGTTCAACGAAAGAGACTATTTGACTGTAAATTAATAATTAAAATTCAGCTCTATTTGACAACAGACAAAACAGTCTCACTAGGTGACTGTTGGATGCCTGGGTTTTATCTGTTTACTCATAAGTTAGATGTAACACGTTCAAAGTGACACAATAAATGTCCAGTTGTGTTCACATTTCAGTCAGTGTTCACATTTTTTCTAACATACATGAAGGATGTGGTCTTCTTCTCTCGCCACAGAAAGCTTTAGGAGGATGGACGAGAGTGAGGTGGGTGTTTTGCAAATCCTGAGGCTCTGATAGGCTCTTGCATTTTGGAAATTTCTCCAGCCTGGGATGAGAACTGTTGGATGGGTGGAAGCCTCAGGTCACGTCCCAGGACCTGTGGCTATATTTCAGAACGGCGTGTGGAGGAACCTCAGGTTCGTCCTCTCCTGTGGGAAGACCCACGATTAGATGCTTGGGGCTGCACGAGGCTTCCAGCTTCTCACAGCTACCGTGTACCTTCAGGGCAGGTGTGTCATGTCTCTGACCCTATGGCCAGGTGCCCTTTGGCTTCTATCCTGTGGGACTGTAGGGTCACCACAGACTCCCTGGCCAGTGGATGGAAGGTACCAATGGACAATTTCCCCCCTTTCTTACCCGGGGGAGGTAACCTGAGACGTATTTCACAAGGTCCTGCCTTCTGAGATGTTATTTCACACAGTCCTCATGATGGGTTAGCTGGAGCAGGGGCCTCCTGCACTGTGTGTCCGGGTCATTAGCTCTATTGTGCACACCGTTTCTTACATTCCTCATTTAATTCTCTCAGCAACCTTATTTAGCATTTTAAGTTTGAAAACATGGACGCTTAGAGAAGAAGATAAGTTATGTGCCTCTATTCACACAGCTAGTGTGTGGCAGTTGTTCAGTTGCTCAGTTGTGTCTGACTTTTTGACCCCCCATGGCCTGCAGCATGCTGGGCTTCCCTGTCCTTCACTGTCTCCTGGGGTTTGCTCAAATTCATGTCCGTTGAGTTGATGAAAAGCTTGCTTCAAACCTAGATCCAATCTAGGACATGCAGAGGGTTGGGGGGCTTTTCCTGAGCCCCACCCCCACTTCGGGACTGTGACCAGGCCATGCTCCTTCTCTACAGCCTCATTCTACAGCATCCTACAGCGCAGCCTGTTCCCAGGGCAGCTCCTGCCCTCAGCCGGCGGGGGCCTCACTGCCCTCTCTTTAGGCCTGACTGAGCCCACTCTGCTGTGAGCTGTCCTGATGTTGACCCTTCCTCAATCAGCCCCTGGAGCCAACCATCTGTTTCCTGCCACAGCCCTGCCTGGTGCAACTTGGAAAGATGTCTGATTTGTTTAAGGTATGAGTGTTGTCCGTTTTAGTCATTTAGATCCATACAGGTGTCTCTAAAATATCACCTTTTCTCAACATATTCAACATATAATCTAAAGAGGAGATTATAAGAAAGAATTTGAATTGATGTTAGAAAGAGAAATGATTAAGAATATTCTCCTCTGTTCCCTTCTTTTGTAATATCCAAAGAGTGACTTTTTTACAAAACCTCAAGTGTTACTGAATTTCATAGCTTGCCATGTAATCAAGGCCAGTGTGAAAAGAGGAAAGTTCCACTATCAGAGCAAAAATCTCTCAAAACCTTTCATTCCAAAATGAGTCATTGAGACTGTCACAAGGCTTTGTTGAGTACAATGCTATGAGCAAGTACAAAATAAAAACAGCAGAGGAGGAAGCTTATGGATGAGCTCTGGTCTTGGGGTTTTTCCATGGGAAATTGATTTATTCTTCACAGGTCTGTAAATTCAATTATGTCTCTGACTTCCTGTATTGATAAAAATGCTGTGGATCCAGGGAAGGCTCAGGCAGACACGACTGGCGAATGTCGCCCATTTTTCTTTTTCAATGAGATGAGCTAAAATTGCATTACAGACGACTCTGCTCTGAGAGCCCATACATGCATGGTTTCTCTGCTGTCTGGAGAAACCTGAGGCTGTGCAGGCAGCTGCTCTCCTGACCCACCGCATGAGTCCTGGCATCTGCCTGCCAAGCTGCATCTGTTCCCGTGGTCACTGCCAGCTGAGAACTGAAGAGACTGCCCTGTGCCTCTGTTTCCTATGGATTAAGAAGTGGTTTGGCTTCCTGGTGGCTCAGTGGTAAAGACTCCGCCTGCCAATGCAGGAGATGCAGGTTCGATCCCTGGGTTGGGAAGATCCCGTGAAGAAGGAAATGGCAACCCACTCCAGTATTCTTGCCTGGAGAATTCCATGCACAGAGGAGCCTGGTTGGATATGATTCACAGGGTCGCAAAGAGTCAGACGTGACTGAAGCAACTTAACATACAATCAAATTTTTGGCTTTATCCCAGAAAACATGAAATTATTCTTACTGAATGTGTTGCTTGAAACTTCCTTACTTTTCCACTGATAAAGTGGAGAATTTCTAGAACTCCTGGTATTGCCCGACCCCATCCCCTCTCCTGCCCCATCTGCTCCTCTTGGTCATCCTGTGACATGACCATTGTCTGACTCTACCTGGTGACAAAAGCTTGTCCTCCATGGGGTTGCCCACAGGATCTCATCACAGCTCCTGAGGGGCCCCGTCTAAAAGAGTCTTTGAGGGGAGACTGGAGAACATTGCCCATGCGAGCGCAGGTTCTAGAGTGAGACTGTAACCGAGCAGGACCTCAAGGGGCCTTGGGGAGAGACAGGCCTTCCCCCGCATCTTCTGCTGCAACTCCTCTCTGGAGTACCTAGATAACAGTATTTGATGTTTTCTGATACTATCTGATGCTATATAGTTTCCTAAGTTGTTTTGCAAATGTAAAAAATACCCCTCTCTCCACCAAATGGAAAATGTTAACTACTTGACGACCTTGAACCCCAGGCCTCCTGGAGCTTAAGGACTGATGATGTTCTTTCCTCTGATACCACCTGCTGCCTCCCATCAGCCAATCAGAGGATTGTGCACAAACTGATCACACACCCTGAGACCCCCTCCCTCACCTGCTTTTAAAAATGCTTTGTAAAATCCTTCAGGGAGCTCTAGGCTTCTTAGGGCATGAGCTACAGGTCTGCTTACCCAGTCCTGCAGTAAACCCCTCTCTGTTCTGCACTGCGATGTCACAGTTTGCCTGGCTTCACTATGTGTCGGGCACACGGACCTGCACTAACAGGACATCCTGGGTGCGAGGCTGTCTCCACCACGTGGTGATCTTGTGGCCTCTGGCAGGTTACTCACCTTTTCTAGGATTCGGTTTGCTCCTGTGAAAAATGTAAATGATAACAGGTCAAATGCCTTAGTACCTAAAACGCTTAACGTACCCACAGAAGATATTCACTGTGTTGCAGCTCTGAGTGTTTCTCCCAGGATGTCTGAGGCTGTGGGACCCCAGCCTCGGTCTCCTTTCTGGGAGCTCCTGTGGTTGGATTTGGGCTTGTTCATGGACCCAGCCCCTGGTGAACCCGCGAGGGGCCCCAAAACCAGATGCTGTGCTCAGTTCTTCATTTTATTTTTACCAAGACATCTCAGCCAAGTGTCAGGAACACTTATCTTATTTAAGATAAGAATATATTTATCTTTATACAACCAACAAGAAAAAACACAGTGCAGTGAAACTGTAATATTTTTCCCCAAATATTTCGTCAGTGGAAAGAGCAAGAGAGATGGTAGTCTGGAGCGGGAATCTGGAAAGGAAGGTTCCCGGGCCCTGACAAAAGGGCTCAGGCAGGAGCAGGGGAGGGCTCTGGTTGGTTCAGCCCTGTAACAAGACTTTGGCACTGAAAAGTCCACATCCCGGGAAACCTTTAGCTGCAGGTCTGCTGGGACTGTCAGTCACCATGAAAGTCATGGCCCTGTGGCCTCGATCTCCTTTCTGGGAGCTCCCATGGTTGTACTTGTCCTTGTTAATGGAGAAAACGGGTGATGTGCAGCTGCATGGGTAAGTGTGGGCAAGTCCCCAGCCTGACTATCATCCTGGTGTCTGGTTTAAGACACCAGGTGTCTGCACCTCACAAGCCTGCTCTCTGTTCTAATGAAAAACAGAGATTATTCTATTTTCCTTTTTTGTATCAATTTTTTTTAGATTCTCCATATAAGCAATATTACACGATATTCGTCTTTCTCTGTCTGACTTACTTCACTTTGTATGATCATCTCCATCTGTATTGCTGCAAATGGCATTATTTCATTCTTTTTGATGACTAATATTTCATTATATATATGTATATATCTTCCTTATCCATTCCTCTGTTGATGGACATCTAGGTTGCTTCCATGTCCTGGTTATTGTAAACAGTGTTGCAATAAACATTGGGGTGTCTGTATTCTTTTGAACTATGTTTTTCTCTGAATATATGCCTAGGAATAGGATTTCAGGGTAGCTCTATTTTTAGTTTCTAAAGAAACCTTCATACTGTTCTCCATAGTGGCTGCACCAGATTACATTCCCACCAACAGTGTAGGAGGGTTCCCTTTTCTCCACATTCTCTAGCATTTATTGTTTGTAGGCTTTTTGACGATGGCCATTCTGACTGGTGTGAGGTGATACCTCACTGTAGTTTTGATTTGCATTTCTCTAGTAACTAGTGATGGAGAAAGCAATGGCACCCCACTCCAGTACTCTTGCCTGGAGAAACCCATGGATGGAGGAGCCTGGTAGGCTGCAGTCCATGGGGTCGCTAGAGTTGGATACGACTGAGTGACTTCACTTTCACTTTTCATTTTCATGCATCGGAGAAGGAAATGGCAACCCACTCCAGTGTTCTTGCCTGGAGAATCCCAAGGACGGGGAAGCCTGGTGGGCTGTCGTCTACGGGGTCGCACAGAGTCGGACATGATTGAAGCAACTTAGCAGCAGCAGCAGCAGCAGCAGTAACTAGTGAGGTGGAGCATCTTTTTGTGTACCTCTTGGCCATCCATATGTCTTCTTTGGAGAAATGTCTAGTTTGGTCTTCTGCCAATTTTTTTGATTGGGTTGTTTGTTTTTTTCATATTGAGCTCCATGTGCTGTTTGCAAATTTTGGAGACTAACCCCTTGTCAGTCTCATCATTTGTAAATATTTTCTCCCATTGTGTGGGTTGTCCTTTTATTTTGTTTATGGGTTTCCTTTGCTGTGCTCTATTTTTACTTCTGAGTCATGCATTATTTTATATATGCTATTACACAGTCAAAACAAATTGTACTTTGATGTTATAAAAGTACCTTGAAGAAAAGCAAAAGTAAAGAAGAAATTTGGGTGCAGACATATTATAAAATAGATGCTAGCCCAGTACCCAACAACATAACAAGTTATCTTTCTGTGGAGGTCTAAATACAGAACAATCGTGGGTAGGATTGTACTAAAACTCAGAGATCAGGTGTAATTGGAAACAAACTGCCCAACAGTAAAGTCAGACTATGAGTAATTCCCTTAGTATTATGCAGTCAGATCCCCAAATTACCCTTTAGTTGAATTCACAAACCACACTGTTGTGAAGAAATACCTCGTGCATGGTAACCTGAGGTTCCTTGGCCCTTTGTGTCAGGGCAGCTTCTCCCCTGAGCTACACTGTTCCAGACAGGCCTCGGATTGACTCCAAAGCTGCAGCTGCTCCCCGCCCCCAACCTGGGGCCTCATCACAGACTGATGTTAATGAAGCTGCAACAGCCTCCTAGGAAGCCCCCCTGGGAAATCATGGTAAATAAGAGCTGGCCTGTTTAGATCATAATTTACCTGCTTAATGGGCTCTGACAATCCCTGTGCTTTCATAAGCCAACTGAACTACACTCCTCATCCAATTTTCCTTGAAAAATGCTAGATCACACAAAAAATCAGAAAACAACAAGTTTCCAAAGGTTTTACACTAAGAACCCTGTTGGGAAACAGATTGACCCTGCAAACTGGACCTCATTCCTTTCAGGGTTGCTGAGCTGTGAAGGTGGGGGAATGCTGGGCAGTGGGTGGTCCTTCTGCCTCAGACCAGCCTCACTGCCCATGAAAAATTGCTTATGCAGCACTGGAGTGACCTCTCCCCATTATAGGTCCAGAAGATCCCCTGGAGGAGGGCATGGCAACCCATTCCAGTATTTTTCTTTTAAAATTTGTATTTATCTTTACCTTTAGCTGTACCTGTTCTTTGCTGCTGCACATGGGCTTTCTCTAGTTGTGGAGAGCAGGGCCTACTCTATAATTGTGGGGCATGGGCTTCTCATTGCGGTGGCTTCTCTTGTGTGGTTACTGTGCTCTAGGGCGCAGTCTCAGAAATTGTGGTGCATTGCCTTAGCTGCCCTGTGGTATGTGGAATCTTCCCAGACTAGGAATCAAACCCGTGTCCCCTGCATTGCAAGGAGGATTCTTAACACTGGACTACTAGGGAAGCCCCCACTCCAGTATTCTTGCCTGGAGATTTCCATGGACAGAGGAGCCTGGCAGGCTATAGTCCATGGGGTTGCAAAGAGTAGAACATGACTGAAGTGACTGAGCATACACACAGGTTATTGATTTAAAATTTTCTTTTATATTATATCCATTTGAGGCAATAAACTTACATTTAAACACTATTTTTGCTGCATCCCACATATGTTAATATGTTGTGTGTCCATTATCATTCAATTCAAAACATTTTATAAATTTACTTATAATTTGTTCTTTGACCAATGGATGACTTGAAAATCTATTGCACAATTTCTAAATGTTTGGGACTTTTCTGGTCCCTCTTTTTAATTTAATTCAGCTGTGGTCACAGAGTGGCCTCTGCCCGTTTAGTCCTTTGGGGTTTGCTGGTCCCTCTTTACTGAAGGTTGATACTTTTAAAAAGATTTCAGATGATTGTTATTTACGGTAACGGGTGAGAACCACTGGGCTAGATGACCTTTGGGGTCACTCCTAATGTAATAATCTGGTTCTTTGCTTCCTGTTGTTAGGGAGAGGTTTTTAAATAATGGTTTTTCAGGCTGACATACGTGTGGACAGGCTCTGCTGCAGCAGGAATCCCCTTTGGACGCTGTTTCCTGGGAGCTGACACAGCATATCAGCTGCCTCCACACCTGGCTCTGAGTTGGTTGTTCCAGGCTGACAGCCAGCCTCTGGTTCTCTTGATTCGTACCCTTTCTGTACGATGGGTTCCAATGAGAACCAGAAACCAGCCCTGCTGACGGCTTTTCTGCAGAGATGCCACTTGTGCTATTAATAAAAGAAGAGCACGTAATGAATTTGATTCATTTAGCAGCTTCGCAGGGTGATAGATCATCCACAGAACATATTAATTGGGTGTATCGGATAGTCTGGAATGAACACCGATGTTATTAAGGGCCTTGTGTTGAAACGACTCTCACTGCCAAGTCATGAAGCTCAGGCAGAAAGGGAGACATTGTGAATATAAACTGAACCCAGCTCAGGCAGCGCAGTGCTTTTCCTCCTTACCTGCACTGTTTTGGAGGTGACTCTGATGAAGCATCTCTTTCTGCAGGGAAGACATTGGCAGTCCCAGAGCAGCCCTTCTTTGATTCCATTAGTCAGTGTCACAGAATGAGGGCAAGGAGATCTTGCCAGAGTTTCTGTTTCTCGCCAGATGACCCTGCAGGCCCTGTTTCATGGGAGGCTCTGTGATTCCTGGAAACACCCGCAAGTTATTTTCAAGGTGACTGGCTTGTGCAGGAAGCTCAGTGACTGGGCTCTTTGTCCTTCCCCGACTTTCCTGATTTACTGTTTAATAAACCCATTTCATCACCTGCCTCAGGTGCCTGCAGGTACAGCCTGCAGAAGATGCAAAGGTGATGGGCAGCAGAGGTTGAAATAAACAGTTTTTCTTTTATTGTTCCAGACACAGTTCAACGTTTTCTTGTATTTCCTTTCCTTTGCTTTGGACATAAACCCTGAAAAGTTGATGTTATGATGCACAATCTTATGGATAAGGAAACCAAGGCTCAAAGAAGTCAAACTGCCCATGGCCATTTGTTTTGTTCAGTTGCTAAGTCATGTCCGACTCTGCGACCCCATGGACTGCAGCACGCAAGAATTCCCTGTCCTTCACTGTCTCCCGGAGTTTGCTCAAACTCCTGTCCAATAAGTCTGTGAAGCCATGCCACCATCTCATCCTCTGTTGTCCCCTTCTTCTCCTGCCCTCAATCTTTCCCAGAATTGGGTCTTTTCCAGTGATTAGCTCTTCACATCAGGTGGCCAAAATTTTGGATCTAACCCATGGTCATACTGCAAGGTTTATCTGATGCTCAGCTCTGTATTTTCTTGTGATTTTTAAGGTCATACATATGACTCTTGGGAACTTTTCATTTCTTAGTGGAATCTTCACCTGAAGATTCTCCCCAGCCCTCTGAACTATACAATGATTGAAATGAAAAATGCCCTAGAAGGAACTGATAGCAAACTGGGTGATACAGAAGAACCCCTTTAAAGTGATCTGGAAGACAGAATAATGGAAATCACAAATCAAAACACCAAAAAGAAAGACAAATTCTGAAAGATGAGAATAGTTTAAGGGTCCTCTTAGACAACATCAAGTATATCAACATTTGTATTATAGAAGTCTTAGAAAGAGAAAAGAGAGAGTAAAGTGTTGAAAACATATTTGATGAAATTATGAATGGAGACTTCCTAAACTGAAGAAACAGATTTCCAGGCACAGGAAGCACAGAAATCCCCCAACAAGATGAGCCCAGAGATACTCACACCAAGACATATTAAAATGGCAAAAATTAAAGATAAAGAGAATTTAAAGGTAGAAGGGAAAAATAGAGTCATATACAAAGGACGCCCTATATGGTTGTCAGCTGATTTTCTGCAGAAACTTTGCAGGGACTATCCCTCAACCATAAAAAAATGAAAAATTGCTATTTGCAATAAAATAGATGGACCTGAAGGGTTTTATGCTAGTGAAATAAGTCAGACAGAGAAAGACAAATACTGTGTTAAAACTTATATGTGGAATCTAAAAAAAAACCCAAATAATTGAATAAAAGAAAACTGGAGCAGACTCACAGATGTAGAGAATAGAGGAGTAGTTACCAGTGGGGAGAGGGGTGTGGCAAGGGGCAAGATAAGGATTAGGGTCTAAGAGAGACAAACTACTATGTATAAAAGCACCAAAGATACATTGTAGAGCACAGGGAGATACCATCTTCATTTCATAACTTTAAATAGAGTATAATCTATAAAAACACTGAATCACTATGTTGTCCACCTGAAACTATTATAATACTGTAAATCAACTATACTTCAACATAGAAAGGAAGGAAGAAAGGGAAGAAGGAATGAAGAGAGACAGACAGACAGAAAGAAAAGAAAGAAAGAAAGAAAGAAAGAAAAGGATAGCTTCTTGGATTCCTGTGTTATAAAGTTATGCACTTCATCCTTCAGTTCAGTTCAGTTCTGTTGCTCAGTCGTGTCTGACTCATGGCAACCCCATGGACTGCAGCACTCCAGGCCTCCTTGTCCATCACCAGCTCCTGCAGTTTACTCAAACTCATGTCCATTGAGTTGGTGATGCCATCTAACCATCTCATTCTCTGCTGTCCCCTTCTCATCCCACCTTCAATCTTTCCCAGCATCAGGGTCATTTCAAATGAGTCATTTCTTCGCATCAGGTGGCCAAAGTATTGGAGCTTCAGCTTCAGCATCAGTCCTTCCAGTGAATATTCAGGGTTGATTTCCTTTAGGATGGACTGGTTGGATCTCCTTGTAGTCCAAGGGTCTCTCAAGAGTCTTCTCCAACACCACAGTTCAAAAGCATTAATTCTTCAGTGCTCAGCTTTCGTTATAGTCCAACTCTCACATCCATACATGACTTCTGGAAAAACCATAACTTTGACTAGACGGACCTTTGCTGGCAAAGTAATGTCTCTGCTTTTTAATATGCTGTCTAGGTTGGTCATAACTTTTCTTCCAAGGATTAAGCGTCTTTTTATTTCATGGCTGCAATCACTATCTGCAGTGGTTTTGGAGCCCCCCCAAATAAAGTCTGTCATTCTTTCCATTGTTTCCCCATCTATTTCCCATGAAGTGATGGGACCAGATGCCATGAACTTAGTTTTCTGAATGTTGAGCTTTAAGCCAGCTTTTTCACTCTCCTCTTTCACTTTCATCAAGAGGCTCTTTAGTTCTTTGCTTTCTGCCATAAGTGTGGTGTCATCTGCATAAGTTCTGTTTATTAAGGTCTGTAATTGTTGTCTCACCTTAGATGGATGGCTGGCCCTTTCGTAAACAGCAGGGGTGGATGATTAATTGCTAACTCTCTGAAAAGCGCGGGGCAATTAGCAAAAGCCTTCTTCTCCACTCCTCACTGCCCTGCATTACAACAGTCTCTTCTAGGTAGGAGTATGTACGAGTAATATATGACCAATGTTAATTAAAGTTATGTTTGTAATTTAGGTTGGGCAACAGTGCATCCACCCACAAGTAATCATGTCTATTAATTCTGCTGGGCTGCTCCAGCTTGGGTAGGGGAGCTGACTACAGATAGCTCTCCTGGGTCCCCTCTAGCCTGTTTGCCTCCTGTCACTGTTCACCCTGTGTACCAGTCAGCTCTGGTGACTACAGCCCAGGACCACAGACTGGATGGCTTCAATAGCATAACTGTGTCACAGTACTGCAGATTGGGAGGTTTGGCAGGCAGTTTTCATTCTGGGGCCACCATTCTTATAAAGGCACTAGCCCCATTGTGAGGGTCTCACCATCATGGCCCAATTACCTTCGAGGACCCCTTACACAGACACCATCACCTTGAGGACTAGGGCTTCAGCATATGGATTTTAGGGCAGAAACATTCAGTCCACAGCTCTATCTGGCTGATCTGATTATCACAGAAACAAAGGCTTGTGCATTTGGACGAGGTGGGGTAGACAGCAAGCCTGAGTTAGTATAAAGTCCAAGTGATAGAAACTTTAAGGATCACTATTTAACATGCAGTAACCAACATTGTGTCCATCAAGAATCACCAGCCAGGTGAGGCAAATGACTGTGTTCCATGGTCTTGGAGTCACCCTATCTTAGTAAACGGCAATGTCTTTCTTGCATTTCAATAACATTATTGATCTGTTTAGTTGCTCTAGTCATTCCTGGATATACAACATCACATTCTTCTTAACCATGGGCTCAGAATAGTACATTTCATCACAGATTTGTAATTTCTGAGTGTATTCCCTCTTCTGGAACTGTTAACTTGGCCTCATGCTATAGATCATAAATATCAAATAACAAAATAAGAATGAGATGTTGTTGTTTAGTCACTCAGTTGTGTCATACTCTTTGTGACCCCATAGACTATAGCTCCTCTGTCCATGAGATTCTCCAAGCAAGAATACTGAAGTGGTTGCCATTTCCTTCTTCAGAAGATCTTCCTGACCCAGGGACTGAAACTGTGTCTTCTGTGGCTCCTGTATTACAGATGGATTCTTTACCACTAAGCGACCAGGGAAACCCAATCAGGATGAATAGTGTTTTCAACAACACAAACTGGTGAGAATTTCAGAAGGAAATGGTTTTTAGAAACTCAAATTTTTGAAAACAGCCTTGTGGCAAATGATGAGGACACTTCTATCCTTGTGTCCTGCCCATTGGATACATAACTGAAGCCCCAGGTAACCCCAAACTGACCTGTCATCTGCTACATATGTGCTCAGGGTCTGTGCCATTGCCAGCTTAGGATGAGAATGTTGCAGTGAGTGATCTTAAGTCATCTTTTAACATTAATTTCTGTTATATTTCAGGCAAAAAGAGATAATTATTCTAATCAACTAATGATCAAATCAACTGAGAAATGGAATATTTCCTGCCATATCAGTAAACAAGGATGTCCTAGTCATCAGTGATTGCAGCTACAACCAATGGTGAGCTGATGAGCCCCCAGGGAGCTCAGGAAGGAAAGAATACCTGCTATCTAGCAGCCACCAGACTGCAGCCTCTCCCAAGGTGAGCCCTGAGCAAACTCAGGGTGTGAACACACAGGATACTGGCCCCAGATAGCTGAGAGGTATATCAAAGAAATGATTTCAGTGAGTCCAGACTCTTGCATCTTCTCATACATAGAAAAGTGCAAAATTCCTTAACTTGGGGTATCTAGTTTTCCTTAATTAACAATCATCTTTTGAGGTTCAAACCACCTGCTCTTTCTTGTAAAACTTCTATGTACCTTGGCTCCGAGTATTCTCTCAGGGCTGCTTGAGATGCTGCCTCTCAGGCTTAAAGTCCTAAAATTTCCCACCAGATACTACATAATTCTTTATTTTTAGGTTGTGCATTTACTTTTTAAAAAATTTATTTTTATTAAAGGATAATTGCTTTACAGAATTTTTTTGTTTTCTATCAAACCTCCACATGAATCAGCCATAGGTATACATATAACCCCTCCCTTTTCAACCTCCCTCTCATCTCCTTCCCCATCCCACCCCTCTAGGTTGATACGGAGCCCCTGTTTGAGTTTCCTGAGCCATACAGCCAATTCCCGTTGGCTATCTATTTTACATACGGTAATGTAAGTTTTTATATTACTCTTTCCATACATTTCACCCTCTCCTCCCCTCTCTTCATGTCCATAAGTCTATTCTCTATGTCTGTTTCTCCATTGCTGCTCTGTAGATAAATTCTTCAGTACCATTTTTCTAGATTCTGTATATATGCCTTAGAATACAATATTTATCTTTCTCTTTCTGACTTATTTTACTCTGTATAATAGGTTCTAGGTTCATCCATCTCATTAGAACTGACTCAAATGCATTCCTTTTTATGGCTGAGTAATATTCCAATGTGTATATGAACCACAACTTGTTTATCCATTCATCTATCGATGGACATCTAGGTTGCTTCCATATTCTAGCTATTGTAAATAGTGCTGCAATAAAAAATGGGATACATGTATCTTTTTCAGTTTTGGTTTCTGCAGGGTATATGCCTAGGAGTGGGATTGCTGGGATGGTGGTTTTATTCCTAGCTTTTAAAGGAATCTCCATATCATCTTCCATAGTGGCTGTATCAGTTTACATTCCCACCAACAGTGCAAGAGCATTTCCTTTTCTCCACGCCCTCACCAGCATTTATTGTTTGTAGACTTTTTGATGATGGCCACTCTGACTGGTGTGAAGTGATATCTCATTGAAGTTTTGATTTGCATTTCTCTAATCAATAACCTCAGATATGCAGATGACACCACCCTATGGCAGAAAGTGAAGAAGAACTAAAGAGCCTCTTGATGAAAGTGAAAGAGGAGAATGAAAAAGTTGGCTTAAAGCTCAACATTAAGAAAACGAAGATCATGGCATCTGGTCCCATCACTTCATGGCAAATGGATGGGGAAATAGTGGCTGACTATTTTTTGGGGCTCCAAAATTACTGCAGATGGTGACTGCAGCCATGAAATTAAAAGACACTTACTCCTTGGAAGCAAAGCTATGACCAACCTAGACAGCATGTTAAAAAGCAGAGACATTACCTTGACAACAAAGGTCCATCTAGTCAAGGCTATGGTTTTTCCAGTAGTCAGGTATCGATGTGAGAGTTGGACTATAAAGAAAGCTAAGTGCTGAAGAATTGATGGTTTTGAACTGTGGTGTTGGAGAAGACTCTTGAGAGTCCCTTGGACTGCAAGGAGATCCAACCAGTCCATCCTAAAGGAGATCAGTCCTGGGTGTTCATTGGAAGGACTGATGCTGAAGCTGAAGCTCCAATACTTTGGCCACCTGATGTGAAGAGCTGACTTATTTGAAAAGACCCTGATGCTGGGAAAGATTGAAGGCAGGAGGAGAAGGGGACAACAGAGGATGAGATATTTGGATGGCATCACCAACTCAATGGAGATGAGTTTGAGTAGACTCTGGGAGTTGGTGAGCAACTGAATTGAACTGAATAATGAGTGATGCTGAGCATCTTTTCATGTGTTTGTTATCCATCTGTATGTCTTCTTTGGAGAAATGTCTGTTTAAGTCTTTTTTCCACTTTTTGATTGGGTTGTTTGTTTTTCTGGCATTGAGTTGTATGAGCTGCTTGTATATTTTGGAAATTAATCTTTTGTCAGTTGTTTCCTTTGCTATTATTTTCTCCCATTCTGAGGGTTGTCTTTTCACCTTGCTTATAGTTTCCTTTGCTATGCAAAAGCTTTTAAGTTTAATCAGGTCCCACTTGTTTACTTTTGTTTTTGTTTCCATTACTCTAGGAAGTGGGTCATAGAGGATCTTGCTTTGATTTATGTCATTGAGTGTTCTGCCTATGCTTTCCTCTTAAGAGTTTTATAGTTATGGTCTTACATTTAGGTCTTTAATCTAATTTGAGTTTATCTTTGTGTATGGTGTTAGGAAGTGTTCTAATTTCATTCTTTTACATGTAGTTGTCCAGTTTTCCCAGCACCATTTATTGAAGAGGCTGTTTTTGCCCCATTGTATATTCTTGCCTCCTTTGTCAAAAATAAGGTACCCATAGGTGCATGGGTTTATTTCTGGTCTTTCTATCTTGTTCCATTGGTCTATATTTCTGTTTTTGTGCCAGTACCATACTGTCTTGTTGACTGTAGCTTTGTTGTATAATCTGAAGTCAGGAAGGTTGATTTGACCAGCTTCATTCTTCTTTCTCAAGACTGCTTTGGCTATTCAGGGTCTTTTGTGTTTCCATATGAACTGTGAAATTTTTTGTTCTAGTTATTTGAAAAATGCCATTGGTAATTTGATAGGGATTGCATTGAATCTATAGATTGTGTTTGGTAGTATAGTCATTTTCACAATACTGATTCTTCCTACCCAGGAACGTGGACTATCTCTCCATCTGTTTATGTTGTCTTTGATTTCTTTCATTAGTGTCTTGTAATTTTCTGTGTACAGTTCTTTTGTCTCCTTAGGTAAGTTTATTCCTAGATATTTAATTCTTTTTGTTGCAATGGTGAATGGGATTGATTCCTTTATTTCTCTTTCTGATTTTTCATTGTTATTATATAGAAATGCAAGTGATTTCTGTGTATTGATTTTGTATCCTGCAACTTTGCTAAATTCACTGATGCTCTAGTAAATTTCTGACACTATCTTTAGGGTTTTCTATGTACAGTATCATGTCATCTGCAAACAGTGAGAGCTTTATTTTCTCTTTTCCAATCTGGATTCTTTTTCTTCTCTGATTGCTATAGCTAGGACTTCCAGAACTATGTTGAATAATAGTGGTGAAAGTGGACACCCTTGTCTTGTTCCTGATCTTAGGGGGAATGCTTTCAGTTTTTCACCTTTGAGAATAATGTTTGCTGTGGGCTTATCACATATGGCCTTTACTGTGTTGACGTAGGTTCCTTCTATGCCCATTTTTTGAAGAGTTTTAATCATAAATGGGGCTGTATTTTGTCAAAGGCTTTTTCTACATCTATTGAGATTATCATATGGCTTTAATCTTTAAATTTGTTAATATGGTGTATCACATTGATTAATTTGCATATATTGAAGAATCCTTGCATCCCCGGAATAAATCCAACTTGATCATGGTGTGTGAGTTTTTTGATGTTTTGCTGAATTCTTTTTGCTAAAATTTTGTTGAGGATTTTTGCATCTATGTTCATTAGTGATATTGGCCTGTTTTTTGTGTGTGTTGTCTTTGTCTGGTTTTGGTATCAGGGTGATGGTGGCCTTGTAGAATGAGTTTGGAACTGTTACTTCCTCTGCAATTTTTTGAAAGAGTTTTAGAAGGATAGGCATTAACTCTTCTCTAAATGTTTGATAGAATTCTCCTGTGAAGCCATCTGGTCCTGGGCTTTTGTTTTTTGGGAGATTTGGGATTACAGCTTCAATTTCAGTACTTGTAATTGGGTTGTTCGTAATTTATATTTCTTCCTGATTCAGTCTTGGAAGATTGAGCTTTTCTAAGAATCTGTCCATTTCTTTCAGGTTATCCATTTTACTACAATATAGTTGTTCATAATATTCTCTTACAATCCTTTGTATTTCTGCACTGTCTGTTGTAACCTCTCCTTTTTCATTTCCAATTTTGTTGATTTTGTTGCAGGAAGGTGGACCCCTTCCAGGGCCTGAAACTGAGCTCTTGTCTAACACTTGGAAATGAACTGTCCGAGGAGACACATGTGCTGACAAAGCAAGAGATTTTATTGGGAAAGAGCACCCGGGTGGAGAGTAGTAGGGTAAGGGAACCCAGGAGAACTGTTCTGCTGCGTGGCTCGCAGTCAGGTTTTATGGTGATGGGATTAGTTTCCAGGTGGTCTTTGGCCAATCATTCTAATTCAGGGTCTTTCCTGATGGCGCACGCATCACTCGGCCAAGATGGATGCTGGCGAGAGGGATTCTGGGAAGTGGACAGACACTCGGTGTCTCCTTTCGACCTTTCCTGAACTCTTCTGGTTGGTGGTGGCTTATTAGTTCCGTATTCCTTATCAGGATCTCCTGTCATAAAACAACTCATGCAAATGGTTACTATGGTGCCTGGCCAGGGTGGGCGGTTTCAATCAGTGTACTTCCCCTAACAATTTGATTCTCCTCTCTGCTTGAGATTATATACCATGCAAATGTGCATTTAACTTTTTAGTCAACACAACTAAGCAACCCAAGTGTACCAGATTTTTTGAAGCAAAAGAAAAAAAAATTTTTAAGCAAAAATCTGGAAAATAAGGCGAAATAATACTAATTTATTTAAATCAGTTAACTTTTTAACCTTAGCTAGGTAGGCAGTAGTCTTAGATTTAAACATCTTTGAAATGAGATATTCAGAAGCAGAAAGAAATCCCATAAACTGGTGTGACGTGAGAGGAAGCAAGTTAAGGTCAAAACCGACCTGGAAGAAAGTCTTCTTATTAGATGGTGTAGTGACCCACTCCAGTGTTCTTGCCTGGAGAATCCCATGGACGGAGGAGCCTGGGAGGCTGCAGTCCATGGGGTCGCGAAGAGTCAGACACGACTGAGCGACTTCACTTTCACTTTTCACTTTCATGCATTGGAGAAGGAAATGGCAACCCACTCCAGTGTTCTTGCCTGGAGAATTCCAGGGACGGGGGAGCCTGGTGGGCTGCCGTCTATGGGGTCGCACAGAGTCGGACACGACTGACGTGACTTAGCAGCAGCAGAGGTTCCCCTCTACTTTTACAGTAGGTCAAAAATGTTTCCATCTCCCATTGTTCATTTTCTACCTGGCATCCCTCTCTCACTGGCAATTTAATCCTGACAATAAAGAACTGGCTATTAAACTATAAATTCCGGGCTGAATACGCTGATTTCATAGTATGTTTAAGAAGAGAGAAGGGAAGATTTATTTTCAAACTAGTTTTATACAATCACTCAGCTTCTCTTAGATAATCCCTCACAACTTTTCCTGCTGGAATGTTCTTTGAAATTCCCTGGAATGTGACTTTATTCCTTGCTTCCTTCAGAGAAGCCATCCATATGGTCCTCCCCTCAGGTGTCAGACTCGAACCCTTTTATCACCACAGGCAAAGTTTGGGGCATTTGCTTCCAGTGGTGACTGGAATACACTTGAGAAAACAAAACAAAGCAGCTTCCTGTCTGGGCACTTGCAGGAGATGTTTGCATTTAAAAAAACTATGTAGTCAGAGGTTCTGGCTGTTCAGTATGCCCATCAGCTGGTAACCTCCCTGCCACCTGGAGTAGCATTATAGGAGGCAGATATTCCAGGAGGCAAATGAGGGACAAAGGACTCCAGCTGTGGGGTGAGCTTCCGAAGGCAGCCGGGTTTCAGGGAGCTCCGGTCACCAGGGCAGGGTTTTATTATAGTCATCATCTGCCCTGATTTAGTTTGAAATGAACAGAAAGGAAAAAACAAGAACCCTCATGACAGTTTTTAAAAATCTCGTGACGGAATGGTCCTAGCAAGTGTCCTTGGAGGAGGATGGATCCGCGATCAACATGACGAGTGTGCTTCTGGGGAGCACAAGCCACGGTCATCTTTCAGGCAGACCGCCATGGGAAACAAGCTGAGAGCTTTGTTCCTGTGCAGGGAGAGGAGACAGCTGGAGGGCTGTAGGCATTAATATTTTTCTAAGTCATGTTGAGCAAACAGAATTGTTTGAGGGAGAGAGAGTTCTCAAATTGATGGTGGAGGAGGACCAAGTTTCCATTTCACTGCAGGCTGATACCTTTTGTAAAATGCAGTAAAAAGAACTATTAGCAAATAACAAACAAGCATATGTATGGAATCTAGAAAAATGGTACAGATAAACTGATTTGTAGGTTATTTATCCGTGTTGATGTTGTGTTCAGTTGCTCAGTTGTATCCAATTCTACGACCCACTGGACTATAGCCCACCAGGCTCCTCTGTCCATGGGGATTCTGCAGGCAAGAATATTGGAGTGGGTTGCCATGTCCTTCTCCAGGGGATCTTCCCAACCCAGGGATCGAACCCAGGTCTCCTGCATTGCAGGCAGATTCTTTACCATCTGAGCCACCAGGGAAGCCAGATCCTAAATGATGCTAAAGACAACAAGAGACATTCTGCCCTTCATGTGTAAGCAGGTCCATTGGCGCACTTCCTAGGAAGTTAGTGGGTATCATATTTGATATTATGCACACTGTTGTATACAAACGATGTTTGTACAACAGTGCCTGAAGGCACAGGTGAAAGGCAGTTTCATTGTGTGATATGAAAGGTGCACTTCATATTCAGCACTGTGTATGCATGTGCCAAGGTCAAGCACCTGACAAAGGTCTTGGTGACCGGAGTCTTCCCCTGCCCCAGTCATGGGTATCCTGTTCCTGTCCCATTATGGGATTACTTCCCCCTCCTTTCTTCTCTCTTGTTTTTGTCACTTTCCTTCTCATGTGCATGTTCCCCTCTTCCTTCATTTTGACCTCCCTTTCTTCTTTTTTCTATTCCTTCTCCCTTTCCTTTTACTTTCAGGTCTGCTCTCAGGTCCCGGGGCTTCCCCCTCTCCTGAAAACCCACCCATAGCTCAGCCATCAGGGGACACTCTGATGTGCTTAGGATGGAGCCTAAGTCTCTTGCTTCCAGTGAGGAGACAGGGGTTTTCTCCCTGACCTTACACTAAGACTGAGCTGTTTATCATCTGGTTCTTGCCACTGGCTTCACAGGTACTGCTAATGATAAAGAACCTGCCTGCCAATGCAGGAGATGCAAGAAAGGCGGGTTTGATCCCTGGGTCAGGATGATCCTCTGGAGGATGGAATGGCAATCCACTCCAGTATTATTGCCTGGAGAACCCCAAGGACAGAGGAGCCTGGCGGGCTATAGTCCATACAGTCACAAAGGATTGGGCATGACTGAAGCGACTGAGTACGCACCCACACTTACCACTGGCATTAGAAGCTACATGTGAGCAGTTTCTTGAAGTGCACCTAATATGTATAGAAACTGAAGAATATTTGTGGAATAAGTGAAGAGACACCGAATGTTTGTGTAGACTGTCAGGGTCTATTTTACAGCTGTATGGAGACAGATGTGGCCCGTCTGCACTTGGCCATCTGAAATGAGGACCCTGCGGCTTTGCAGAGACTCCTGATCTCCTGGAAGCAAACACTCCATATTCCGCTCTTCTGCACCCCCAGGGCCTTGCTCAAATTTCTCCAAATGCACAGAGTGTGTGGTGCCAGGCCCTGACTATTTACTTTGTGATGAACCCTTAATGCAAATGGCAAGCCATCCCTAGGGCGGCTGGCATTCGTGCCCGCACTGAGTGGGCTGGCAGCAGTGTGTGAAACGCTGATGTCAATAGCCATTAATGCAAATGAAAATGAACATTTTTCATCACAGTCTTACAGCATGCCTGCAGGTGGGCCAACCATGGGGCCACCTGTTTACAGAAACACGCTGCTAATCAGTCAGTAAAAGCCCGCAAATAGCTGTGATTCTCCATTAGATTAGTCTCAATTAGTAAAGCTAATGTGTGCAGAAATATCGAACATTTTATTTTAATGGAAAGCATCCTGCTGGGTGAAGAATATGGTTTCTATCTGGAGCCCCTATCTCTAGCACAGGCTGTGGGTTCCCTCTCTTGAAAGGTTAATCACAGGTTTATTGTAATCAAAGCACCGATGTTGGATTTTTTTTTTTTTTTTGGATTTCTTACAAATCATTAAAAAACTTGATACTCATTTCTCCAGCGATGAAGCTCCATTAGGAAGGGAGTGACCTAGTTTGTGAGTTAGCATTTTATCTTTTCTCCTGTTGGAGCGACAAAAAGAAAGCTGTGTGAATGTTTTGTATCATCTGAATAGTTTTCATACAAATAAAATGGGAAATACAACCAGGCACGGCGGGGGTGGATTCATGCTCCTGCACCCTTGTTCCTGTACCCTTGGCTCTGTTTTATTACTGCACCTGCGGCCTGATTTCTGGGGTGGAGGAGCCCCATGTAGCAGAATGCCAGAAGAATTTCAGTTCCCTGTGATTTTAGATGCCAGCTTTGTTCTCTTGAAAATAAACTGAAAGAACTACACCCAGATAATGAGAACATACGTTTTATTTATTGGCAGATGTTTCTATGTTGACGTTTACAGGGATTTAGGTTTTCAGCCATCACTGAAGCTCACAGATTCAGTGACTGGTGATTTCGGATCTTCCCAAAGATCATTGCAGTGGGAGGTGGACAGGTGGAGGTGACAGGTGGAAACATGTGTGCAGCATGCAACCAGCAACCTGGGATCACAAAGAGCTGGACACGATGAAGTGCCTATCACTTTCACTTTTCATACAACCATCAACAAACAAGATTCCACCAGGAATCAAGTTCAAGGGAACAGCAAATAAAAAACATCAAGATAAATGTCATAAATCAAAGATAACCATGTATTCTCATCCATCATGCTACAGAAATAATGATGACTCCTGGTTGTTTATCAACAAAAGATATAAAAATTAAAAAAAAAGTCAGATGCTGGAGCTCAGGAGGGAGTGGAACAGAAAAGGGAGAAAAGGGACAAGGGTTAGCTCAGGGCTCCTGGACATATTGTTAAAGCAAGTGTCATAGTCCAGGTGCGGGTTGGAAAAGAATTTCCAGACATGAGACAGAATGAGAGGGAAATAAAGTTTATTAGAGTAGGAGACGCTGTTAGAACAGTGGGCCAGCTCAAGGCAGAGCTGACGTTGAACCGGGGTCCTTAGTCCACTTTTATACCCAGGGTACAAGGAGTGGGATAGGGGTCTTGCAAGTCATTTGCTGATTGGATGAGGCATGTATACTGGGTGGGGGAAGAGTACAGCAAATACCTTCTCTCTATGGGGTAGGAGGGGAGACAGGTTATACTGTTCCATTAATAGTTAGAATATGGGGGAGGGAAGGATGATAAGGGTTTGGTTTTTCCTTTCCTGCATTCCAAGACCCTCCTTGGTTTTATCTGCTCTTTCTTCCTTGGGTTACCACAGGAAGTCTGTGTGCCCTATACACCGTGAGGCCAAACTGAGGCCAAACCCAACACTGAAATGTTGGGTGCATGGAGCAGAGAAAGATTTGTTGCATGCGAGGAGACTAGTGGCTCAAGCCCTAAAAAGCCCTGAAGTACCTGAAGGGTTTCTGCAAAGCATTTTTAAAAGCAGGTCAGGGGAGGGGTCTCAGGGTGGGTGATCAGCTCATGCATAACCCTCTGATTGGCTGATGGGGAGGCAGCAGGTGGTGTTACAGGGTGAACATCAACAGTCCTTAGGCTCCAGGAGGCCTGGGGCTGTGTGCTCAGGTCAAGTAGTTAACATCTTCCATTTGTAGGAGAGAGAGGGGTTTCTTATCTACAAAACAACTCAGGAAATGAGCATCAAATACTGTCATCCAGGTGCTTCAGAGAGGAGCTGCAGCAGAGGATGTGGGATGTAGGGGAAGGTCCTTGTGGCATCCTGCTCAGTTACAGTATTAGACCCCAATCCAGTGCCCTTTGTAGACAGACTCACATTTCAGTTGTGTCTGATTCCTCCTCTGTTGGAACCACTCATTCTGGAGGAACGGAGTCCGTGTTCATAGACATGCTCCAGGGAATGCAGTGGGCAATACTGACATGAGACTGTGGGCTCACGTTCACGATTTCCTGGTTCTTACCAGGGTCCCCAAACTCACAGGTTGAGGCCATAATGGCCAGTGTGCTGGTGTTGGGAGGGGGCTTGGGAAGAGCACAGGTTCTTAGTGAATCTAGAGACAGTGAACAACTTTTATTAATATGATTATTTATTATACACAATTATCTGAGAGTACAGAGAAAGCAATGGCAACCCACTCCAGTACTGTTGCCTGGAAAATCCCATGGATGGAGGAGCCTGGTAGGCTGCAGTCCATGGGGTCGCAAAGAGTCAGACATGACTGAAGCAACTTAGCAGCAGCAGCATCTGAGAGTAACTCTTTGAAGCCAAGACCTTCCTCTCATCATCCCTCTTCTCTTTGGATCATCAATAACAGGCAGAACTTTCTGTCTGAGTTCTTAGCCCAGGGCCCCCAGCCTTACTCTGCTGCTGCAGCTCAGCTCTTCCATTTCCAAAGCCACATTTGCATTTTTAAAGGCCCAGAATTTTGGCACAACTTTTTAGCCTTGGCCTTCATGCTGAAATAGCACATGGCCAAATTGTTTATCCAAATGCCAACCTTTTCCTCCATCTGTCTGGGAACCACTCTCCTACTTGGAGATTGCAAACATTATGCAAACTTACATGAAATAAAATCACACCTCCAAAATAATTAATTCCACATTTTATCTGTAGATGTACATAATATTTTCTCATTAAAAAAATAGGCTTATTTTTACAGGTAGCTCCCAGAGAAAACTCATCCCATAATTTTGCTTTCTGTTTTGTATGCTAGTTTTCTAGTCCATAGCGTAGAAAATTGAAACAGCAATACAACCAAGTGTCTTTCCCCTCAGTCTGCCTAGTACATTTGGGGTCAGCAAGTGTCAAAGATAGCTAGTATATACTGAAAGGTGATTATCTTGTAGACTGTCTCTACAAAATATGCCCTGTAGTAGAAACTCCCTTTTGAAGAGAGTCCCCCTCCCTCCTTTTTTTTTTTTTTTTGCTGCCCTGGGAGAGCAGAATTCAGGATATAACCCAGGGAAGCAGCGGGCTCTTTCCCTGAGAGCTCAGCTTCTCTGCTCTGGGCTCCCCAGAGATGAGCTGCTGCTCTGGGTTAATGCAGCCCTAGTTTCGCTCTGTCCTGCCCCACTGCCCTGCCGTGGGCAGTTTTCACCCAGGGGTTTGGCCTCCATCCTGGGAAGCTACAGAGGAGGAGAAGTAAGTCCATGTGATGGTACTGCCACTTATGTGTCTGTCCCCAGGCAGGCATTCAGCCTCTGTAAGTGATGAGCTTATTAAGGGTTTGCTCTTTCAAAGGGCCCCCAGGGACAGCTCTGTCTCTCTGCTATCTCTGCTCAGAATGTGACAGACAGCTCCCCCGCCTTCCCCTCCTCCCACTCAGCCAAGCTTCTGGCTGTGCCAGCTCTTTCCATCACTTCTGCCTACACACCAGGTCAGGACTTCTCAGATGCCTCAGTGGTAAAGAATCCACCTGCAAAGCAGGAGATGCAGGAGAGGCAGGTTCCATTCTGGATCAGAAAGGTTCCTTGGAGTAGGAAATGGCAACCCACTCTAGAATTCTTGCCCGGGATAATCCCATGGATAGAAGAGCATGGTGGGCTACTACCCATAGGGTCACAAAGAGTCAGACACAACTGAGCATGCATGCACTAGCACACACACACCAGGCCTGCTGGGGGAAGTCAGAGATGGAGGCTGTTGCTGCAGCATCTGATTGAGGCAAGTCCCTCTTCCTGGCACCGGGTGACTTTACAGTGAACAGAGAAAAGTCAAATTTAAGAAATTGTAAAGCAGTACAGTTTGGTGAAATGCTTAGAAGTAGAGACACGGAACTTGCCAAGTCAAGTTAGTTTGGGGCTCTTTGGGGATTTTTGGTCTTAATATCCCCTGTCCCTTCTGGGGTCACTGCTCAGTGCTCTGGTAAATTTAAAGGAATCACAGTGGGTACATTGTTATGAGAACCTCATAAAGCCATAAGCATATGAGTTTTAGCAGAAATATTGCTTCACACTTTTTGAAATGAGTCAAGAGGTCAGGAAGCAACAGTTAGAACTGGACATGGAACAACAGACTGGTTCCAAATAGGAAAAGGAGTATGTCAAGGCTGTATATTGTCACCCTGCTTATTTAACTTATATGCAGAGTACATCATGAGAAACGCTGGACTGGAAGAAACACAAGCTGGAATCAAGATTGCCGGGAGAAATATCAATAACCTCAGATATGCAGATGACACCACCCTTATGGCAGAAAGTGAAGAGGAACTCAAAAGCCTCTTGAAGAAAGTGAAAGTGGAGAGTGAAAAAGTTGGCTTAAAGCTCAACATTCAGAAAACAAAGATCATGGTATCCGGTCCCATCACTTCATGGGAAATAGATGGGGAAACAGTGGAAACAGTGTCAGACTTTATTTTTCTGGGCTCCAAAATCACTGCAGATGGTGACTGCAGCCATGAAATTAAAAGACGCTTACTCCTTGGAAGGAAAGTTATGACCAACCTAGATAGCATATTGAAAAGCAGAGACATTACTTTGCCAACAAAGATCCATCTAGTCAAGGCTATGGTTTTTCCTGTGGTCATGTGTGGATGTGAGAGTTGGACTGTGAAGAAGGCTGAGCACCAAAGAATTGATGCTTTTGAAATGTGGTGTTGGAGAAGACTCTTGAGAGTCCCTTGGACTGCAAGGAGATCCAACCAGTCCGTTCTGAAGGAGATCAGCCCTGGGATTTCTTTGGAAGGAATGATGCTAAAGCTGAAACTCCAGTACTTTGGCCACCTCATGTGAAGAGTTGACTCACTGGACAAGACTCTGATGCTGGGAGGGATTGGGGGCAGGAGGAGAAGGGGATGACAGAGGATGAGATGGCTGGATGGCATCACTGACTTGATGGATGTGAGTCTGAGTGAACTCTGGGGGTTGGTGATGGACAGGGAGGCCTGGTGTGCTGCAATTCATGGGGTCGCAAAGAGTTGGACACGACTGAGCGACTAAACTGAACTGAAGAGTAAAAAAAAATACATCCAATATTAACATAATGGCAAAATTGGCCACAGAGGCAGCTAAGTCCCTAATACCCTCTCCTTTTAGGTTAATGTTTCAATGTTGCAGTAAATTACCTGGATGAAAGAGAAGATAATGTCACAATCCACATTTTTATTTACCGTCAATAAGATGACAGTGTAAGACTTACAAATAACTATAAGCATATTATCTTCCCTGGTGGCTCAGATGGTAAAGTGTCTGCCTACAATGCAGGAGACCTGGGTTCAATCCCTGAGTTGGGAAGATCTCCTGGAGAAGGAAATGGCAACCCACTCCAGTATTCTTGCCTGGAAAATCCCATGGACAGAGGAGCCTGGTGAACTACAGTCCATGGGGTCTCACAGAGTCGGACACAACTGAGCGACTTCACTTTCGCTATAAGCATATCCCTATAGCTTTATCTTTTTGTGTTATTTAGATAACAAGAATATACAGCAGGTTCATTGTATATAATGAAGTATTACTATATTTACAGTGTTAGCTCTCAGTTATGTCCAACTCTTTGAGACCCCATGGACGTAGACTGCCAGGCTTCTCTGTCCATGGGATTCTCTAGGCAAGAATAGTGGAGTAGACTGCCATTCCCTTCTCCAGGGGATCTTCCTGACCCAGGGATCCAACCCAGGTCTCCTGCATTGCAGGCAGATTCTTTACCGTCTAAGCCACCAGGGAATAGCATTAATATATTTACAGTTATATATTTCTATGGCTTCTAGTTGGGATTATAGTAGTAAAAGCTTTTATGTATAATTCTTAGAGCAAATTACAGTTAATGAAAGAGTGAGATTTTAAAAATTAAGACTCAGTTTAGTCACTCAGTTGTGTCGGACTCTTTGGGACCCCATGGACTGCAGCCAGGCTTCCCTGTCCATCACTAACTCTTGGAGTTTACTCAAACTCATGTCCATTGAGTTGGTGATGCCATCCAATTAGATTTTTAGCTAGTCTTAAAAATTAAGACTAGTCACAATCAAAGTAGTTGGTAGAATTAAAAAGAAACTTGCAACTTCTATTCATCAAATGGTAATTGATCACATAATCTTTATCCCCATCATAATTATTTTATTTTTTCTTTTCTTTTTACATAAAACCACTTTGGTTGTGAATAGTCTTAATTTTTAATCTTATATTAAGTTTTTACTATGTTTTAAAATTGAAATACAGTTGATTTACAATGCTGTGTTAGTTTTAGGTGAATAGCTATTGCTGTTCGGTTGCTCAGTCATGTCCAACTCTCTGCGACCCCATGGACTGCAGCACGCCAGGCTTCCCTGTCCTTCAGTAACACCTGGAGTTTGCTCAAATTCATGTCCATGGAATCAGTGATGCCATCCAACCAATTCATCTTTTGTCGCCCCCTTCTCCTCCTGCTCTCAATCATTCCCAGCTTCAGGGTTAATGAGTCAGCTCTTTGCATCAAGTGGCCAAAGTATTGGAGCTTCAGCTTCAGCATCAGTCCTTCCAATGAATATTCAGGGTTGATTTCCTTTAGGATTGACTGGTTTGATTAGTCCAATCAAACTTGATGTCAAAGGGACTCTCAAGAGTCTTCTTCAACACCACACATAGAAAGCATCAATTCTTTGGCACTCAGCTTTGTTTATGATCTAACTCTCACATCTGTACATGATTACTGGAAAAACCATAGCTTTGACTATGAGGGCCTTTGTGGAATAGTAGGAAGTTTCTAATTTTTGAGTAAGCTGACTCAGGAGTCAGGGAGGATCCCTCACTTGTATCTTTCAATGTGCTCAGAAGAACACTTGGAAAGAGGCAGTGGGTAAGCATTAATCAGAGTTTTAAGTGCATCTTTCAGGATACGAGTGGGTCTCTTTTCCTGGGGGAAATTTGAAAGAGGAAAGTCAATGATACTGACTGCAGCACCACCAACACACCTAGCTTCAGGGTCACAGGTAATGCTCATTGTCCCCTGCCGGGAGCAGGAGCTCCGCCCCTGGCAAAGGTCATGAAGAAGGAGGCTCGGCATATGCAAAGGCAGGATCGAGCCTCAAGGAGTCCCCCTGGAAATTCTTGAGCATCTGCCCCCAAAACCAGAGTCTGCCTACTTTCTGCTTTGTGCTCTCACCTACACCTCTGACTTTACGGGGGGCTGTTCCCCACTACCTCTCTCTGAAAAAAGTTAACTTACAGCTCCAGTTGATAATTCCTGGGTGTGACAGTGTTTCAACTACAAACTCCTTTGGAAGTCCTCTAGCCTGCCTGAATAGGTTTTTCCGGCCACATGTGATTGTTCAGAGCCTCCCAACTGTGAGAGGCATGAGATGTTCTAAACTGTCTGAATACAGATTCCTTTGAGCAGTTAAAAGATTGATTAAAAATTGTATTGGTGAAGGGTTTTTCACTTGTTGGGCCAAGGTTTGCTGTTAAGTTTCCATATCCCTTACCTGCTGTGTCCCTGGCAGTGTATTGATAAATATAATTGGTGTAAGTAGTAGCTTTAATGTTTGTAATCTTGGACTCTTGAGTTAATTCTTTTTCTTGTTACAGCCCACCACACCTTTGCCCTATAGGAATGCAACTTCAATGCTTTTGGAGGGTGGCGCCTGACTAGTCACCTTTAGAGAAAAATAAGTTTTCTGAAGAAAGGGTCTTAAAATGTTAACAGGCCTCTGGGCCAGAAGATGATGCAAATCACCTAAACTTTTGTATATGATAAGTTTGCAGGAAGAAAGCCTGGCTTACTGCATGACTCTACCCCTTCCCCCCTTATCCTCTATGCATAACTTAAGGTATAAAAACTACTTTGGAAAATAAAGTGCGGGCCTTGTTCACGGAAACTTGGTCTCCCCATGTCCTTCTTTCTTTCACCTTCTGGCTGAATTATTCAGCCTCTTTTCTCCCCTGAATTTCCTCACTGAGCTATCCTTATTTCAGCCTCTTTTCTCCACTGAATTTCCTCACTGAGCTATCCTTATTCTATTACTCTTTATATCCTTAATTAACGTTTAATTAAGCAGTTGTTTCCTGATCCTCACCTTCGCCGTCCCCACTTCGAATTCCCTGGATCCACCCGGGCTGGACCCCGGCAGTCCCCCTTCTCTGCCAGTCATTCTAAATCCCCTTCATCCAAATCAAGACACAGAACAGATCCATCGCCACAAGGTACTCTTCCCGCTTGCATAATTCTTCACTTCACATAAGGCACTGAATTTGAGATACTAGAAACTAAATAATTTGAATAGTTCTAGGATGGCACCCCACTCCAGTACTCTTGCCTGGAAAATCCCATGGACGGAGGAGCCTGGTAGGCTGCAGTCCATGGGGTCGCTAAGAGTTGGACACGACTAAACGACTTCACTTTCATTTTTAACTTTCATGCATTGGAGAAGGAAATGGCAACCCACTCCAGTGTTCTTGCCTGGAGAATCCCAGGGATGGGGAGCCTGGTGGGCTGCCGTCTATGGGGTTGCACAGAGTTGGACACGACTGAATCGACTTAGCAGCAGCAGCAGCAGGATGAGTAATAATTTACACCTGGACTGATATGGAGGGTAGCTGTAGATTCATGTGGCTATTAAATTTCATACTAGAGATGCCAGAGAGGTGTTTGAAAGATCATCATTTATAGAAGATGATTTGAGACCAAGATAGGTCAATGAGGTCATTTAAGGTCAAGCAGGAGCAAAACCAAGAAGAAGTGTTGCATCTTCTAACTCCTTGGCAGAAGTGATAAATGCTGGATGGTATAAGCCCTACTGGGTCATCAAACAAATGTTGAAAACTTGCTTTTACTTCATGCATCATTGTTTAAAAAGTCTCTAATTTTTTTCTTAAGTTAGAAGATAGAGTAAACAAAAGTTAATTTTAAAGATTTTTAGTCATATTTCTAAATACCAATGATTTTAGAATTGTTTTGTAGATAATAGTTCAAAAAGAATAGAAGACTGAATTAAATGTGAGTGGGGTCAGAAACTGATGTTTTAATGTTATAGTAAGTTTTTAAAATCTCTAGTTAGCTCTGAAAAATGAGATGTGGGTAATATTTACCAAATATAGCATCATTTAATAGAAATTTTACTATAAAAACTAAAGTAAGTGAAAAGGGAGTTGCTGCAAAATGGAAGCCTATGTAGGTTAGATTTTTTCCAAAGGCTTAATTTTGACTTCCTGTTGATTAGCAGAAAATAGAGGATACAGTGTCCATTGTACGTCTTCAAGCTCCATGAACACAAACAAATGTGGTGGAACTGTAATTGTCTCCTGTGAATTCAACCCAATTGCTCCCTGCACTTAACTCATAGCTTACGTGTTATGCCCATGGCCATTCATGCTGGGACATTTTAACCTATATAGAGTACTATGGTTTGCAGTACTTTCTTGACCTTGATGCCTTTAAATTTCTTGTTAATTTTTACTGGTTTACATCAGCACTGTTTCCCATGCCTACCCGGGCATATACATTTATGGGCTTTAAAGGTCAGTGTTGATTGGTATTTGAAGAACAAAATTTGCTTTTTCCATCACCTATAAGTTTTACTAAAATTTGCTTTTTCCATCACCTATAAGTTTTACTACCTTTTTGCTTCCCTGGTGACTCAGATGGTAAAGAATCTGCCTGCAGTACAGGAGACCCGGGATCAATCCTTGGGTTGGGAAGATCCCTTGGAGAAGGAAGTGACTACCCATGCCAGTATTCTTGCCTGGAGAATCCCATGGACAGAGGAGCCTTGGGAGGCTGCAGTCCATGGGGTCACAAAGAGTAAGACATGACTGAGCAACTGATCATAGGCACACATACATCCATTTTCAGGCTAGAAACCAGAAGTCTGGTTCCTGAAACCCTTCCTGTGCTAGGCTCACTTCTGCTGCACTCACAGCTCTGTGATGGGGGTAGTTTCAATTATTCCTTTCATTAAACCCCACTGCTCTAACTCTATCATTAGGTCTTCAGTCTTAACTAATTTTTAACTACTTCTAGATCAAAAATTAGTGAACCAAAACAGCATTTTGGTTTCAAAATGCGTAATACAGTACTTCTTTGAAATAGTGAACCATAGTTTTCCAACTAAAAATCAACATAAAATTTCCACATACCCTTAGACTTCAGAGAATTTAAATAATAAGAGAAGAACGTTTTCACTGTTTTGGAGTTTCTCTTGAATTTAAAAATTAAAAAAAGAATTTAACCTCAATGTGGGCATGCAGGATCTCAGTACCCTGGTCAAGGATGGAACCCACACCCCTGCAGTGGAGGCGTGGAGTCTTAACCACTGAACTCCAGGGAAGTCCCTGGAGATTTTCTTTAGATGATTGTATAAAAAAGTAAGAAATAATCATTTATCAGGTCCCTGTAGGTCCCTGGATCTCTCTCACAGTATCTGTCTTGGGAGAATGCTAATGGTCAGATTAAACTCTCTCAATACAATGGTCCAAATGAAGAAGGCATGCTGCTGCTGCTGCCAAGTCGCGTCAGTCGTGTCCGACTGTGTGCAACCCCATAGATGGCAGCCCAACAGGCTCCTCCGTCCATGGGATTCTCCAGGCAAGAACACTGGAGTGGGTTGCCATTGCCTTCTCCGGAAGAAGGCATACACCAGCTCCAATATCATATTCTCAATTCTCCTTTCTAGCTCTTAATAATTTCCCTGATATAGATTTGTGTAAAACAAATATATGTATTCTCCAGAAATGTGTGCATATGGCAGACAAACTGATGTGATATTTCCTGCCCAAACTACTTATCTCTTTCTTCCTTCATCCTCAAGCTTACCAAGCCCCCTACTCCCTGTATACATCTGTAGACTAGTGACTAAGGTGGAAGGGACTTAGGTTCCTCTGAGGAACCTTCCCTGAGGAAGCTTCCCTGGTAGCTCAGTGGTAAAGAATCTGTCTGCAACGCAGGACAAGCTGGTTAGATTCCTGGGCTGAGAAGATCCCCTGGAGGAGGAAATGGCTACCCACTCCAGTATTCTTGCCTGGAGAATCCCATGGACAGGGGAGCCTGGTGGGCTGTAGTTTATGGGTTTGCAAAGAGTTGGACATGACTGAGTGGCTAAACAACAACAACAAAGACCCCTGAGGAGCCCCTGAGATAAGAAATATGAAGTATATCCTTGCAACACAAAGAGAACCAATTCATCATCTAACGATTGGGGGAGTATCCTAAATCACCAATGAGCAGAATGTTATCATGGTTTTTAAAAGCAGATCTTCTTGATATTAATGGAATAGATATAATGTCTATTGATTTCTTTGGTTTAAAGAAAGAGCTGTGTACAGTGATAGAACTTCTTTTCCAAGAAAATTAATTCTCATTTGTTCTTTGAGCTATGATATCATGTATTGCCCCAAGATTTATGCCTGGTGTTATAGTTCCATTTAGTGTTTTCATGTGTTCTGGTAACAAGATGGTTTATTTCAGTTTCAGTGCATAACTTGTCTTTTCTTAAAACTTTTTATTTTATATTGGAGTATTGCCAATTGATAGTTTCAGATGAACAGCAAAGGGACTCAGCCATACATATACATATATCCATTCTCCCTCAAACCTCTCTCCCTCCAGGCTGCCATGTAACATTGAGCAGAGATCCCTGGGCTATACAGTAGGTCCATTTTAAATAGAACAATATGCACAGGTCGATCTCAAATGCCCTAATTATCTCATCCCCCCATTCTTCCACTCTGGTAACCATGTGTAGGTTCACTATGTCTGTGAGTCTGTTCTGTTTTGTAAATAAGTTCATTTTTATCTTTCTGTTTCTCTAACTTTCTTCACACAGTACAATAATCTCCAGGTCCATCCATGTTGCTGTAAGGAAGCACCCTCTATATTCCTTTTAAGAGGGGCCCCCAAAAGCCAAACCTAGGTGGTAATAGCCTGAATTGCACCAGCACAATTTAATATGATGCCATTACACCTAAAACATTTACAACAGTTGCAAATCTACTTATTTTAAGCACAGTTTATATAATACTTTGACAAACAAAAATATACATTTAGAACTATTATATGTATCTATCTGCTCCATAACAAACTTACAATAAATTATACATTATACCAGAGTACATTTTCTTAAAGGCTAAAAAGAAAAAGCCACATTTATATTTAAAATACAATGCTAGCTCATTTTTTTTTTTTTTTTTTAAAGCTAACAGCCATTACATAAGATTCACTCATTTCAAGCTTACATTCATTTGATATTCACATCAAATTCATTGCTTATAAGATTGGCGATGAAGTTGGCTTTTAACACTGTTTGGAAGTTCCTTCCTGACATTTCAGTTTAGCTATGAGCTTGCTATTTTGAAAATTATGTATGAAAAGAAACATGAAAATGACACAAGAAACACGTTACACTCTTTGTAAAAGTATGAAAATAAAACCTGTGTTTTATTCCTACGCTTTGCCCAC
Source organism: Bubalus kerabau (assembly GCF_029407905.1). NCBI lineage: Eukaryota > Metazoa > Chordata > Mammalia > Artiodactyla > Bovidae > Bubalus > Bubalus kerabau. Next base: position 47,814,796 of record NC_073634.1, read on the forward strand.
AGATATCACCTCCAAAGAGTGAAACAGTGGCGTCTGAGATGTTGCTGTTTTATTTCCATCGAGAATGGGTTTTTGAATATTAGGTCCAGCAAGGAAAAACAAAAGTTTGCAAAGCTGTGAATGCTTCCCATGATGTCAAGACAGAGCAAGTGATGAGCATAATGCATTGTCTACCACATCTCACAACTTGGTTTCTTCTTTGGAAATTGGGGAGTTTGTGTGTAAATGAGCCTAAATAAAGACATTATAATTGCTATTTCATTCCTTTGGATACTCAACTTTTTTTGTCCTTTTAAAAGAATCATCTTGCTAATGTTTAAGCATTTACAGGTGTGTTTTACACTAATCTAGTTTTTATGTATATCTGGTTTGAGAGTAGGAAAGAAATAGTAAGTTAAATAAAAACAGAATATTATTTATTAGCTTAAAGTATTTAAGCTTTCTGGTTTTTAACATTTGGGACAAGGTGAATGCTCTTCCCACTTTATCTTTCTACTATTACAAAATGAATGGAATGGGAGAAAATTTCACTATTCGTATTTATTCTTTTTCACTGGATTTAAATATGGTCATTAGACAACTGTTACCCAACAAAATTGTAAAATATAATATCAGTAGAGACACTACTTCTCTATTTCATGCTACTATAACATGGGTAATGTGTTTTTACGGAAGACTGCCTAAAGGGGTTGAAACAAAAATTTATAGTGATGAAGTGGGTGAAAATAATTATTTACACAGAGTGCTGGAAAGAGAAGTAGCATACTTGCTAGGAGCTGCAGTTCATCAGTTAACTACCTTTACATGTCAGAAATTTCCACCTTTGTAGTTTTTTAAAAAAAATGTGTGGCCTCTTCCTGGTTCTTCTCTCAACCCATGTACAAGAACTTTGGGACTCCCATACTTACTGGTCCCCAAAATGTGCTTCTTTTCAAGCACTCCATAGAGCAGTGGACATAGAGCAGATGCTGAGCAAATAGATGAGTAACAACAATTCTCTTTTCATTTAGGTTATATTTGATGTTTTGTAAAAGTTCTGAATGCAATGTCTTATTCACCATCATGTTTGGATAAATCATTAAAAATATGGGTGAAAGTCAAAGTGTTAATCACTCAGTCATGTCCAATTCTTTGTGACCCTATGGACTGGAAATATGGGAATGACAATTAAAATATGGGAATGACAAGTAAAATTACTTATTTTCATATTTAAGAATTACCCTGTAAATTAAATTCATGTTTAATAACATGGAGAAGAAAACAGCAACCCGTTCCAGTGTTCTTGCTTGGGAAATCCCATGGAGAGAGGAGCCTGGTGGGCTATAGTTCATGGGGTCACAGAGTTGGACGTGACTGAACGACTTTCACTTCACTTAATAACAAAGGAAATTATTATTTGTTGCCTTTGGACAATTACAATAAACAAGGAATTCTAGCTTCCTAAACACAACTTTTGGACTTAAAGTTGACACTGAATTCACTTCACTTTGTCTATGAATTGCCAAAAAAAGAATTTTTTTTTTGTTTGAATAATTGTGTTAGTTTGAATGACTCAGACTGTTTTCCTTTATTGGATCAAATGTTCAGATAACTTTTCATCTGATTAGTTTATTCTGCTTTTGTAGAAGTAGCTCCAGTTATTTCTATTGTGTGACTGGTGGAAAAACATTTAAAATTCTAAAATGGATACAAACCATAATGTATAAATATACACATTTTTTTTTTAACTCCAGAAAAGAAGTAAAACAATATTCAATGACCAACCTCATGAAAGGTATGTAGATACCAAATGTTAAAATTGATGGCTTCTTTCCGTTAGAATGTATTTTTACTTTCTCCTTTCTTCTGCATTTTAAAATTCACTGTATACCACTTGTAGTAGTGATTTGTCTAGTACCTAAGACTGGCTTCTGCAAAAATGTGCTGCAGAGTAGCTCTCCTGACACTCATTAACAAACCATCTTCATTAACAAACACTCAAAATTGAGTAGTTTTACTTTTCTAGTTTTACTGCTTTCAGTAGTGTGGTTTGTCTCTCACTTTGATAGGCCCTGTAGCTATCTCACCTTATAAGTGGCTCAATTTCACTTCTAATACAAATAGACGGTCAAGAGATGACATTTTTGTCATGAAGCAAAATGTTCCAAACCTCAAATGAAGGTAAAATTCACTGCTGTTCCTGGCACTTTCTACTTAATGGCCTTCTTGATTTATCACTGTCAGATTGCCTAATGATCACGCCTTTCTCACTGTACGTACTTTCCCCAATGCATATGGTAGTCTTATGGTAGTTTTAGATACATCCAAAGGAGCCAGGAATACTCTACCAAGATGCACTCTACCTTACTATTACCTTGCATGTCAAGATATGCTGCTACACAATATTTTTTTGTTTGCTTTGCCTGTGCTCAGGATAACACACATCACCAGTAAAAGAGAAACAAACTGCATATTCAGCAAATGTTATAGTTAACAGGAAAGAAGAAATTACTCATCACACCAGAGAAATCAGCTGACAAATTCATTGTACCATCCAGTGGAGTGACAGGAATTATCCTTATAACTTCAGTGTGATAGTTAAATCAGACTCTCGGGGCATTCTCCAACAAGGTCAGGATCAAGGCTACTTAAACTCCTTGGCTTTCTCGTATCTAAACTTCCTTTTTCCATAATTAAGGTGAATACTCTATTTGGCTTTCTGTTTTTTGAGTGGGATTTTAGTCATGTTCAGATACTTAACAAAACTTCCAGGAGTCAAAATTAAATGAAGATGAGACGTGTCCATGAAGGAGACAGAGGTGCTGCTTCAAGGGTGCTTCCTCCTGACTTGTCTTGGATCTGTGCAAGTTCACTTGGATTTCTGTCCTGCTCATTGTTATTTTTTTTTTAATATACTGTATATGCTGCAAACCACACTTCCAGGACTAGTCTGCTCTAGTGCCTCATCTGAGAAAGCAGAGTTTTATGCAGATGTGGTTACTGTAAATTATCCTCAGTCCCAGAGCCCTCTGGACTTGAATCCATTTCCAGGAGGGCCTCCTGATGGGTGAAGGTCGAGCTGAGAGTTATGCTCTGCCGTGGCTTCACAGGTGCAAGTTCATCTAGTTTAATGTTTTCATTTCTAACCAGAATCGTCTTGTCCATGTTTTCTTCACTGTGCCTTGCGACAACAGCATCGAATACATCCAATTTTGGTGGTAAGGTTCCACTTTCAAACAGGTATTTGGCTAGATAGGAGATGCAAATGTTGGATAAAAATGAGGTCGCCATGGCGAGGGTTTTAAATGGGAATCTCTGGTTATATATGCCACCTTTATCAATGTAATAGCCAGGGTAAAAGATCAAAGGCTGCAGGTTCAGGTAGGGCTCCCCGCCAGTGACTCGCAGGAAAAGGCCTGAGATGTAACCTGCCGCGGCCCCATACGTGTTGGTACCCTTAATGAAGAGCACGCAGAGCAACTGCGGGAAGATGATAATGTAGACCAGGTCAGAGCTGAGGTACCAGAGCCCATACACTGTCTTCGTTAGTAAGGCCATGGTCATCGCAGAAGCTCCAAACACAAATACCGTGATGCGCATGACCCAGACGATCTCCTTGTCGGAAGCCTGTAAGAAATCGCAATGAAGTCAGTTTTTCTCAAAAAGTGCGGGCTTCTCCCGGAGGAGAATGAGATGCCTTCCTGTGCTTTAAGGCTGCCCTAAAGAACAACTCTGGCCTTCCCTGGTGGCTCAGACGGTAAAACGTCTGCCTACAATGCGGGAGACCCGAGTTCGATCCCTGGGTTGGGAAGATCCCCTGGAGAAGGAAATGGCAACCCACTCCAGTATTCTTTCCTGGAAAATGCCATGGACGAAGGAGATTGGTTGGCTACTGTCCATGGGGCCGCAAAGAATCGGACACGACTGAGCGACTTCACTATCACTAAAGAACAACTCTGGTTCAAATGGCACTGCTGCTGCTGCTGCTGCTGCTAAGTCGCTTCAGTCGTGTCCGACTCTGTGCGACCCCATACACGGCAGCCCACTAGGCTCCCCCGTCCCTGGGATTCTCCAGGCAAGAACACTGGAGTGGGTTGCTATTTCCTTCTCCAATGCATGAAAGTGAAAAGTGAAAGTGAAGTCGCTCAGTCGTGTCTGACTCCTAGCGACCCCATGGACTGCAGCCCACCAGGATCCTCCGTCCATGGGATTTTCCAGGCAAGAGTACTGGAGTGGGGTGCCATTCAGCCTACAGGTAAAACCAGCAGCAAGGAACAGAGCAATCTAGGTGGCCTCCATGGTGGACCTGGGGAGGAGTTTAAGTGGCCTGTATGGAGGAACCAGAGCGCACCTTTGCACTGCTCGCTGAATGTCAGAAAGAGACGCAAGATGCTGCAATGCGGCAGTGAGGGGGCGTGGCCTATATGGCTTCCTCTAATAGACCACTTAGATGCTATGTGGCAATACTTGTAAAACATTGTATAAATATTGTTTTCAAAGAATAGTTTATAAGCTTTTAAAAAATCATGAAACTAAAAAAGTATTATGGGCTTCCCTGATAGCTCAGTTGGCAAAGAATGTGCCTGCAATGCAGGAGACACGGGTTCCATTCCTGGGTCGGAAAGATCCGCTGGAGAAGGGATAGGCTACCCACTCCAGTATTCCAGGGTTTCCCTTGTGGCTCAGCTGGTAAAGAATCTGTCTGCAATGCGGGAGACCTGGGTTCCATCCCTGGGTTGGGAAAATCTCCTGGAGAAGGGAAAGGCTACCCACTCCAGTATTCTGGTCTGGAGAATTTAATGGACTGGATAGTCCATGGGGTCACAAAGAGTCGGACATGACTGAGGACTTTCAGTTTCACTTTCACACAAGTATTATACATTGTGTATTTAAGTGAAGACTGAGAAAGGAAATTTGAAAATTGAAAAATTAGGAATTGAATGCAGATTAGAATCTAAAGCAAAGCATTGCTCTTTTCTCTTCTCTGCCATCCTACGTGCGGTTGAGTTCTCTCCTCACCCTGTCTTCTCACAAGACTTTCAGGATCAAGCAATTCCTGGCCAAGAAATAAAAGCAGAATCGTCCCGTTCCTCAATGGATTCGAATGAAAACTGGCAATAAAATCAGGTACAACTCAAAGAGAAGACATTGGAGAAGAACCAAGCTGGGTCTATAAGAAGCAAGCTGGGTCTATAACATGTGTGGCACACATGTTAAGACCACTTTTTTAAGCAGCCAAACCACAGTGAGAACATCACTACTGTAATGCTTGGCTCCTGATGTTATTTCCTCACTATCAGTCTGAGACTCAGTAATAAATATGAAACGTTGGAACTGTTAAAAAAATAAATAAATAAAGCAAAGCATTGCTAATAGCAACACAAAGGGGTACTCTGGAGGATTAATTCCTTATGTATCTCATTTCACTGTTAAGCACAACCTTATTCATCTGCAATTAAAAAATCATACATAATCAATAAATTATTGTTTGTGTATTTTGTAAAATTTTTCTTGCCTTCAATTTAGAAAGATTATTGTGTTATTAATAACAAAGATTTTCACACACAAAACAAGAAGTGAGACCATTGTGTTAACTATGACCTAGAAAACTTACAGAAAGCCAAGCCTGAGTGAGGGAAGAAGGTGTAGAGGGCTACAGGCCCCTTGGTGACCATGAGTGTGCTGCTCTATGCCCTCAGATTCAACGAGGAAAATCAAATTGAAAAGCTATTTCCTGACAAAGGAGGACTTGGGGTTCAAGTGAAGAGCAAAACAAGCATGACACCGGTATCTATGAAATAATGACTCACTATGTTCTGTCTACACCAGGGTTTCCTGAGTTTCTTACTATATTTAAACTGGAAGTTTTTCTAAGATATTTTAGGTTTTGTTACTCCTTCATTAGAAAGAGAAGACATTTAAATTATTGCAATATGACTGCACCTCTTGGGAAATAGTTATACTGATGCATGTCCTTCAGTATTAGAGTGAATAATAGCATGCATTAAAAACCTTCATGTATGTATTAGTCACTCAGTTATGTTCGACTCTTTGCCACCCTATGGACTATAGTCACCAGGCTCCTTTGTCCATGGACTTGTCCAGGCAAGAATGCTGAAGTGGGTGGCCATTTCCTTCTCCAGAGGATCTGCTCGACCCAGGGATAGAGTCCGGTCTTCTGCGTTGCAGGCAGATTCTTTACTGTCTGAGCCACCAGGGAAGCCTTCATATACAACATATATGAAGGACCTTCACATACAACGTAAATAAAATGCATCATCATTTAACCTTGTGTGCTGAATCAAAGTAGGGTCAGATTTTCACAAAGACTATTAATAATATAGAATAATACCTACACAGTAAGTGCAAGGATGAGAACAATAACAACAATGTAATGTTAAAGAAAATATAACTATTCTTACATTTTGTCTGAATGAAAGCTGGTAGATGTTGCGAGCAAACATCGAACTTGCTGACAAGATGGAAGAATCTGCTGAGGACATGACAGCAGCAGAAACGGCTCCAAGACCAAAGTAAGAAATGTACACGGGGCAGAGATACTTGAGGACAATCGGCAAGATCATGTCTGCCTCCTGTTTCTCCCTGGGAGCAAGAGGCCCATATGCAGTCTGGTTCCAGGCTGTTGACAGAAACAACAAACACAGCCAAAGAGCCATCTATCCATCCATCTGGAGTCCTTCTATTTACTAGGTAGCTTTTGAAATAAATTCAGAACATGTGACCTAGTCTAATCGGTGGGAAATCTAATTAGTCCAGTGGGGTATGTTAGTTTAATTAGGTGGCAAGTCCATGTATTGGTCCAGTGACATTGTCTCCCATATTCTGGTGTCTAATGGGTTTTGGTTACACTTAGTCTTATCCACAGGACCTGCACAGGATATGGTGGTGTGAATTTTTTAATACAAATTTCTCTTCTGCAGTGTTACAATGGTGTTATCTGGTGCAGACTCATTGAAATTAAGTGTTCTTAAACTGAAGCCTAGAGGGTTCCCCCAACCACATGGAGATGTGAGAGAACACTTAGTGTTTCATTGCTCAGTTATACACATAAGTGGATAAAGGCAACAGTGGGCCTCTTCTCACCCACTCTCTTCTTGGATAAAGCCTTGTGGTAGGAGCTTCCTTGGCATTATTTTTCTCTCAAGTAAATTCCTTCTTGCACTGAATTTCACTTATTAGAAATAAACATGAATGGATCAAAGACAGTCCCTTTTTATTGAATAAAAAGTGCAAGTACGGGGTTGAAATTTTCAGGCAGTTTTTGGACTCTGTGGTAGAAGGGCTTGAAATATAAGCTTATCTTTGGATATAAATCTTTACTGTTCAGTTATACTAGTATGTAAGAATATAGCAGAAGCTGTAACAGTTGTTTAGTATAGCTCCTTTTATATTTGTTGAATGTTAATGTCATGATTATAGGACCATATAGGGGTGGTTTTCCTTGGATCCTACCATTTTTCCTTCCCTCATTTTCTATTACAATTGTTCAAAGCCATGCTTTTACGTGGCCAGTTTTATAGCATTAACTGGAATATTATGGGACTAGAAATAATACCCAAGGGTCAGGAGTAATTAGTAAGTGCAATTAAATTAAGGACTAAACTTAAAAAATGTTCAGGATAGAGGCTAAATGGGAGGTAAGCAAGTCATAAAACTCTTTTTACCAATTTTGAGTAAGATATTCTCTTAGTGTTTTAGTTCATCTTTACTTACAAACTTATTGCTTGATTTCTCCAAGAAAGGAAACCTTTAATTAACAAACTATTGAAACTGTAAACTGAAGCCTCAAGTTCAAAGTGATCTTTGGGTGGTTATGGTGACGGCAGGTCAACTTCTACTTTTTTTTCCCATTAAAAAAATTGGAGTATAATTGCTTGACAATGTTGTGTTAGTTTATGCTGCACAACAGCATGAATCAACCCTACGTATATATATATCCCCACCCTCTCTTGAGACTCCCTCTCAAACTACATCCCCTCGCCCCTGCATCCCACTCTTCTAGGTAATCACAGAGCACAGAGCTGAGCTCCTTGTGCTACATAGAAGCTTCCCACTAACTGACTGGTTCTCAGCTTTGACTTACCAAGGGAACTTTTAAAAACACCCATCTCTGACTCTGTCTTAGGGCACTAAAAGAAAATTCCTGTGGAGTAGGATAGAAACGAGTATTTTTTGAGTCCCTCCACCTCCCTGGATGATGACAGTGTGCATGTTGGTTGAGAACCATGGCTGACAAGATCACAGATACACAGTTGATAAATATCCCAACAGTGGGGCTGGGGGCTGCTCGCAAATGTCTTATTGGTGAGGTGAGCAGTCACACAATGTCTGAACTATAAGACGATCTGTTGACGTCTTATATAACAAAGGCAGATACACAATGGGGGTAATGGGGAAAGTGGGGGAGATAGGGCAGCTGGGTGCTCACTGGTAACTTGGGTGAAGCCTGAGTGAGTCAATCAGTGAAGCTGCCAGAGGTTTACCTGTCGATGCGCCAATGGCTCCAATGAGCACGGCTGGCAGAGCCATTACCAGGCACCCGAAAGCTGCCAGGAAAGACAGCACCTGAGCGTAGGTGGCGGAGGATGAAGACAGGACCCTCTGGAAGTAGGCTTGCCACGGGATTCCACCCAGCATCTGCATGGGAGCCATGGGGACCCAGGATGAATGGAGGCAAATAGCATCTATTAGTTGTTTTTATTTTTTTTTAATTTCCTGTTTTATTTTTATTTATTAAAATTTTTTTAAATTGGGGGATAATTGCTTTTCCATGTTAGGTTGGTTTCTGCTCTACAAAAACATGAATTAGCTATATGCATACATATATCCCCTCCCTCCTAAGCCTTCCTCTCCTTGACATCCCACCCCTCTAGGTCATCACAGAGCGCAAGGCTGGACTCCCTGTGCTGTATAGCAGCTCCCCACTAGCTGTCTATTTTACACATGGGAGTGTATATATGTTTACTGGGTATTTTTAAAATGAGATTTTTTTTAAAATAATCACATTCAGAATAGTGACAAGCAAGACTCTGAAGTATAGAAATGGTTCTACATGCCACTCGTCTTCACTGCTGTCATTGTCAGTTTCAACTGTGCAGATTTCTTCAAGTTCTTTTCTTTCATAATCATATAGCACAAGATTTTCTTTTCCTTAACTTACCCACTTTAAGCTGTGTTAAAACTATCCAGAAACCTTCAATTTGTTCTCATCTGGAAGTTCCAACCACCACAAAATTGTCTCAAAAACATGAATATTCTGAAACCATGAAGTGTAATTTGAGTCAAAACAACCCAATGAATATTTCTTGATCCCAGTCATGTGCCAGGCAATGGAATGGTTTTGGAGCCCAAAGATGAGTGAAAAGTGGTTTCTACTCTTGAGATCACTGTCCGCTGGGAGAACTAGAGCATTGAGGTATTTTCTAATATAGAGAAGATTCTCTTAGAAAATTCTCTTAATAGAGAATTTCTCTTTATACTCATTTCTACCTTGTACCTAACTGTGAGATTGTTGTTTTATTAAGTGATTTACACAATGTGTAGTACAGTACATATAAGCAATCTATGCCTACATTGGGGTTGTGTTTAACATTCTTATTGAGAATATATTATAAAAAAATTGGAGACATTGAACTGGAATGTAATTTGTTGATGCTCTAAAGAGGCACTATGGGAACAATAATGAACATCAAAGCACTTCCCTGGTAGCTCAGACAGTAAAGTGTCTGTCTACAATGTGAGAGATCTGGGTTCGATCCCTGGATTGGGAAGACTCCCTGGAGAAGGAAATGGCAACCTACTCCAGTACTCTTGCCTTGAAAATCCCATGGGTGAAGGAGCTCAGTGTAGGCTACTATCCATGGGGTTGCAAAGAGTCGGGCATGACTGAGCGACTTCACTTTCTTTGGACATCAAGGGGTGTCAGTGGGTGGAGATGGAAGGAGGAAAGTCCTTAGGAAATAATCCAACATGAAAAAGAAAGAAACCAAGAGGCAGCCATAAGACCACCATGTATTTGGTACAAGCAGAGGTCAGGGTGTGTGTGGGTGGCTAGAGAGGAGACTGAACAATTCTCTAACTGACATAGAGTCAGTGTTCAGTAAATATTTATCATGTGAGTGAGTGAATTGATGAGGGAACTTCCCAGATCACAATGTACTGAAGTTGCTTCTTTGACTGTCTCTCTCATTGGCTCCAAATTCTGGGATATCTGCTTGCTTATCAGTATCTCACATATTTGCTCCAGAACAATTTCCTTCTTATAAAAGCCATACAAGCTCAAAAAGTTGGCTTAAAGCTCAACATTCAGAAAACTAAGATCATGGCATCTGGTCCCATCACTTCATGGCAAATAGATGGGGAAACAGTGGAAACAGTGGCTGACTTTATTTTGGGGGGCTCCAAAATCACTGCAGATGGTCATTGCAGCCATGAAATTAAAAGACTCTTACTCTTTGGAAGGAAAGTTATGACCAACCTAGACAGCATATTAAAAAGCAGAGACATTATTTTGCCAAAAAAGGTCTGTCTAGTCAAGGCTGTGGTTTTTCTAGTACTCATGAATGGATATGAGACTTGAGCTATAAAGAAAGCTGAGCACAGAAGAATTGATGCTTTTGAAGTGTGGTGTTGGAAAAGACTCTTGAGAGTCCCTTGGACTGCAAGGAGATCTAACCAGTCCATCCTAAAGGAAACCAGTACTGGGTATTCATTGGAAGGACTGATGTTGAAGCTGAAACTCCAATATTTTGGCCATCTGATGTGAAGAGCTGACTCATTTGAAAAGACCCTGATGTTGGGAAAGATTATAGGCAGGAGGAGAAGGGGATGACAGAGGATGAGATGGTTAGATGGCATCACCAACTCAATGGACATGAGTTTGGGTAAACTCCGGGAGTTGGTGATGGATAGGGAGGCCTGGTGTGCTGCAGTTCATGGGGTCGCAAAGAGTCAGATACGACTGAACGACTGAACTGAACTGAACAAGCTCAAAAGCAAAAATAAACAAAATAAAATAAAACAAGGAGAAATTCTAAAATTCATAATCCCATGCCTCACTCTATATGCTTCCAAAACTTTTCCCTTTGTTTTGCAACCTGTAAATCAATCTATCATTAACATCTTCCATGTTGATAAATATTTTATCAATAGTTTCAATGACTGTATGAGCTGATATACATAATTTACATACCTATGTCTCTGGACACGTAGGTCATCAAGGTTTGTAAATCAGGTACAATCTGGCCTCTGCTGATGAACAGAAGCTCTGATGGGAAGGTGGAGCAAGGAGTGGGATCCCACTCACCAGGGTGTCCAGGGGTGGTGATGAGCACTGAGATGAGGATGGACATGTGTGTCACTTACCAACAACAAAAAGCTGTCAAGCCACGTGTAGATTTCAAATGGCTCGATGGTCCCCAGCCAGGGCTTCTGGTACTTGGTGTGCAGGGCAGTGAAGCCAATGTCAGAAACTGCAGAATTGGACAGCGCAAATGGCACGCTGATCCACTGCAACCAGAGTTCGTGAAAGCATTAGTGTGGCTATCTGGGACATGCAAGATTTCATGTATTAGTTTTTTTTTTTTCTTCTCATAGATGGCACAGCTTGGTCATTCCTCTTGTTCAGGGGAGGACCTGGAAGCATGTTCTCTGTGGACACCGTTGAACACTGATTTAGAAAAGTTAGAGTAACATGTTGTCAGCTTCTGAGCTAATTATGCCATATCACATTGACTGCAAAACCTTCGGGAAGAAAACACTGAATTCGAGAACTTTACATGTTTATACAAAACATGAATATATGTTAACATGCATATATATAACATGTATTTTCTTAGAATTAGAAGATATCCATTCCTTAAAGTGACTGGGAAGATTTGATTGAAAATAATTTCTATACTCTAGGAGCAGTCTCATGGCATAACCAAAACTAATGTATGGAAAGGTTAAGAGACAAACACAGATCAGGGTCAAGGTTTAAATTTTAACTCTGACAGAAGTCCTTGAAGGAAGATCACACATGTTTCCATCAAATGTAGGCGTGAAGGAAAGGAGTCCCCAGAGCTTTCTAAGAGCTAACTGAGGGCACTTTTCTGTCAAAATCTCACAATGTGATTAGAGTTTTTCATCCAAGTAATCCATACAGAAAAGCAAAATTTCCAATACTGTATGACTTAATGTGTGTTAGTCATGATGGGGAAATAGGACTTCTATTAGTTTTTGCTGAGTTAGTATGAAATACCATGTCATTTCTTACAAAAGGAGAAATGAAGGAAGGCGGGAGGGAGGGAGGATGAAAGGAAGAAGGAAGTCTGTGAATGACCCTACTCACCAGGCCCACAAAAATGCAAAAGAGCTGAACGACATCCGTGTAGGCCACAGAGTACAGCCCGCCCACCAGGGTGTACAGGGTGGCGATGAGTGCGGAGACGATGACAGACATGTGCACACTGGCCCTGATGATCACGCTGATGGTGGCTCCTGCAGAGATGGGATGGGAACAGCCCAGCTGAAGTTCCACAGTCCAGCTCTTCCTTCTCACTCCTAACCTGAGTGTGCCTGTGCACATCTGTGTTTATATACACATATACACATACAGTCTAAAATATTCTTTCTGAAATTAGTGCTTTGCTCACTTATTTATGAGGAAACCTGAAACTCACGACTTGATTACAGAATTCCATGACATAAACTGAACTGAACACTACTATAAGGTCTTGGAATCATTCCACCGACTGCCTAAAACTCTGACTTTATTGAACACATGCAGTGTATTTACTCACATCCAGGAGAAAAACAAGCCTTCATGATGAGCATAACCACCCAGCTTCTCATTTTACAATTAGCATTGATTTGCTCTTTTGCATTAACTCTGACCTCTGTCAGCTTTTATTAGATGACACATGGTCTAAGGTATCAGGGTTTGAAATAAATTCATAGGAAAAAATAATAAAATTGGTAATAAAATTGCACTTTCCAACTTTTTCAACTTTATGAAAGATTACTTTTATTTTATTTCCTTTTCCTGCAGCATTCCAATCTTGTTCCTAGGATACAAATGTACTGAAGAGTCATAGATTTAGCATCATTTTTAAGGGTTTTTATATTCCCTTAAAAATTTTTTTTATTGGAGTATAGTTGCTTTACAATGTTGTGTTAGTTTCTGCTCTGCAGCAAAGTGAATCAGCTATGTGTATACAAACATCCCCTCTTTTTGGATTTCCTTCCCATTTAGGTCTCCACAGAGCATGGAGTAGGGTTCCCTGTGCTCTGTAGTAAGTTCTTATTGGCTACCCAGGCTGGACACTATAAACTCCTAGAGGAAAATATAAGCAGAACACTCTCTGGCATAAATTGCAGCAAGATCCTTTGACTCACCTCCTAAAGTAATGAAAATAAGAACAAAAATAAATAAATGGGATCTATTGACCTTAAAAGTCTTTGCACAGCAAAGGAAACCACAAACAAGACAAGACAACCCCAGAATGGGAGAAAATATTTGAAAACAAAGCAACTGACAATGGATTAATATCCAAAATATACAAACAGCTCATGCAACTCCATATCAGCAAGCATCATGTTTTATAGTGATTTTCATCACTATAAATTCATCAAAATTGTAAAGCCACTTTAGAAGTCAGTCTATGCTTTTCTAACTTTATGATTTTGCTTATTGTGTTTGCTGATGTCTACATTTCTAATAGAATATTAATATCATGGTATGGCTAGCTGGACCACTGTGGAGTTTTGGGCTGCCAGTTCAGCATTCACTTGTTGTTCTACACACCCTTTCCTGTTATTCTCAAGAGTGGTATAGTTTATATCTTGTATTATTAAATGTAGCAATGATATTCCTCTCACACTAATGTACATGCAACACATTTGTGATTTGAGTCATTAACTGCAGTCTTACCTTCTATCCTCACTTCTCAACTGCATGCTAATAGCATATGCAGCCCATCTGAGACGAAAATCCATTAACTAAAGAGCAGTATGAGATATCTCAGATACTGTTATCTGAGATAACAATGCAAAATATTTTTCAAAAGAATTTTCTTCTTAGTGCTTTGGTTTAGTGAAAGTGTAAGTCATTCAGTCATGTCCGACTCTTTGCAACCCCATGGACTATACAGTCCATGGAATTCTCTATGCCAGAATACTGTAGTGGGTAAACTTTCCCTTCTCCATGGGATCTTCCCAACCCAGGAATCGAACTCAGGTCTCCTGCATTGCAGGCGGATTCTTTACCAGCTGAGCCACAAGGGAAGCCCATGGTTTGGTATCAAAATTAAATTACTTTCTTTAGTAAAAACCAATTGAGAAAAGGAAAATCTTAGTAAATAATTGGGAGCAGAAGACAAAGGAAAGAGGTTGGTTATTTACAAGTGACTTTGGACAACTGACTTATTGTTGTATGGATATTTAACAAGTTATTTTTTTCTCTCCTGAGACTATTCACTTCATGTCGAAACTTTAGTTGCAATTCTTTGCCATTTACTTTGGTCTTGTTCTCTACTGTAATAACAATATTTTAAAGTTACATCCCATGAATTATGAAAAGTTCAATTATTACTCTACTTCTTTTGAATACTGTTTAATTTTCCACCCTCTGGTGCAATTTCTATTAATCCTACACCTCCAAAGGTAGGGAGGCTGCATGTTACAGAAGAAAGATCACTGGATGAGGAGTCTAAAGATGTAGGATTTAGTGTGTGGTGGCTCAGACGGTAAAAGCGTCTGCCTGCAATGCAGGAGACCCAGGTTCAATCCCTGGGTTAGGAAGATCCCCTGGAGAAGGATATGGCAACCCAGTCCAGTATTCTTACCTGGAAAATTCCATGGATGGAGGAGCCTGGTGGGCTACAGTCCATGGGGTTGCAAAGAGCGACTGAGCGACTTCACTTTCAGTTTTCACTTTCAAGTCACTTCAGTCATGTCCAACTCTTTCAGACCCCATAGACTGTAGCCCGCCAGGCTCCTCTGTCCATGGGATTCTGCAGGCAAGAACACTGGAATGGGTTGCCATTCTAGTAAAAGCTGTCATTTGGCAGTAACTCAGTGGCTTTAAAGAAGCCACTGACTTTCATTTCACTATTAAGCTTGGAATGAATTTTCTTCTCTAAAATATTTTCTAAGTCATTCCATCGTTTGTAGTGAGTAAAACCAAACCTAGACTTCCAGAGCTGCTGTGAAATATTAATTTACTCATGCAGCCAGAAAAATAAATATACTGCAAATAAAGCTATAAAAATTCTCTGAATTTGATCTGTTATGTAAATACACATTTCCTTAAGCTGTAAGGATGTTTATATATATTGAGAAGACAGTTTGAGATACTCCTAAGTTTTATAGGTGAGCTATGCACATTCATAGTAAGGTGGTAAAATATCTTGTCCCGAGTTATTTTTAATAAACACTAATTTTGAAGTATATCCAACTATTATTTTTGAAGAAAACAGAGCTGTTGTTAAATTGAAATATACTTTTTTTTTTTACTACAGCATATATTTCAAGAATAGCAGTCATGTTTTCATAAATGTTCTTTGATACATGTGTATGTAAAGAGAGAGACATTAACATATTTTACATGTATGTTGACATACACACAGATGTAGACACGTAATTGCTAAAATAACTAATTGCAGCAAAGTTCAGAGTTTAGCTATTATGATTTATATTTCCAAAGTACTTTAGAAATAATAGGTTTTCATTCTATTCTCCCTTTAGGGCTCTGTTATATGAATTGATCCTTATTCAGCAAGAGTGAACATTTTGTATTCTGTTAGATATTCAGCCCACTCCTTTTTTGATATCTCAGCAGGCAGTTTGTTCTTAAAACCAAAATTTTCTGGCTTTGAAACCAATGACAAATAAACTACCAGTGCTACTGAGAGCAAGGTGGGAAGGGAGCTGTGTGTTTACGTAAAATTTCACAAGGATACGGCAGGGGTGGTTGTGGAGCATGACCACTCAGTGCCAGGAAAGTGCAATATTTTCACTGAATATTACAGTGAAAATTATTTACCTATTAAATTCACTTCTTTTCTACATTAAATCATTCCTTCATCTGACAGTTGGAGACCAACAAAATAAGATACAATTATACAGGAGTCTAGAGAGAAAGGAGCGAAGAGTGGTGTAAAGTATTATCTGATGTTACAGAGACCAAATCTGATGACAACCCTGAAAGCAGAAGAGTAGCCTGTAGTCTAATGCATAACACAGGAGATTCATGTCATCTGACTTTTCTTTGGGCAACTTAAAGCCTGACTGTAGATGTAAGCCCATTGCTTCCATTTGTAAGAGGAGATGGAGATGACAGTGTCCTGGATGTCACACAAAGACACAGCTTATAAAGGAAGGACAAGGAAGGCCCAACCCTCTGAGTCTTCAGGAAGGAACTCAACATTCAGTGGGATGGCTTAGACTTATTCTGGATGAAAAGGGAGGGTGCTGAGCCTGAAGCTCACCCACAATCCCACTGAACTCTCTCACTTCCTAGGTTTTATAAGTGGGCTGAGAACTCAAAGACAGGTTGTCCTTAGCATGGGTGGATCTTGGAAGTAAGTTAGACCCCAAAGAGCCTAAGTTTATTTTTCAAATCCCTGAATACGTCTACACTCCAACACTCTGGATGAAATGGGATTCACTGAGAAAGGAAAGACTGTTGTTTTCCTTTTCTCCTTTGAAGAAAGTGTAGCTATGGGAGATTCATTCATTCATTCATGTGTGATGGGACAATAAGTGTTAATAAGACGCAGGCCCTGCTTTCAAGAAATTCATAATTCCTTTTGTGACCATTTGGAAACTGAGAAATAGATAAATAGCCATGTAAATACAAAGTAGTAAATCCACTGAAAACAAACTTTCTGGTTCTTACAGAATCCCAGAGGAAAGGCATCTGGAAAGTTCAGGATGACTGCCTGGAGAAGGTGACATCTGTAGAAGATTTGAAGGCTCTTCCTGGCTGGTTTGAAAGGAAAGTGGGGGCTGTGCATCCTAAGGAGGGGTCACTGGGCTTGCAAAGTTCTGGAGAAAGGGAGAAGGAAGAGTCTAAAAGAAGCTTTTCCAGCCCAGTTTAAAGGTCTGGTTTTAATCAGTAAAGGGGTGTGATCAGATTCAATCTAATCTACTGTGTGAAGATCATGGGAGAAGGGTGGCCTTGTAAGCAGCAGGGTGGTGGTGGTAATCTAGGTAAGCGAGGCTGGGGCCTGTGGCTGAGATAGTAAAGCTGTGCATCTAATACTTGCTCAACCAGAGTGCGTGTGCATGCTAAGTCACTTCAATTGTGTTTAACTCTTTGCAACCCTATGGACAATAGCCCGCCAGACTCCTCTGTGCATGGGATTTTCCAGGCAAGAACACTAGAGTGGGTTGCCATTTCCTCCTCCAAGGCATCTTCCTGACCCAGGGATTGAACCCATGTCTCCTGCATTGGCAGGTCGGTTCTCTACCACTAGCACCACCTGGGAAGCTCCCTGCAGGCAGAAGGATGTTTCGTTGGTTCTCACCTAAGGCTGAGAAGATGGCTGCTGCCCAGAACATCTCTCCCATCAGTGCAGGGATGAACAGCAGCCCACCCATGCGCTTCCCATAGATCTGCTGGAAGGGGTCTAGCATGGTCACGTAGCCCTTGGAACGCATGGGTTTTGCGAAGAACAGACCACCTAAAGGAAATTCAAACAAGCGTTAAACAGAACATTGAAAATCTGCAATATAAAAGTCTTTGCTAACCTCTTACTGTGTATAATTTCTCAAGGGAAATGAATTTTTTAGAATACTTCTATGTGTTGAGGAATCAGGCTACAAAATCCTGTGAGTACAAGACCAAGAAATATTTAGCAATAAAGTGGAAATTCCTTAACACAACAACCATTGTAGGCATCCAAGGCTGTAAATAGCATGGCCAAATCATTTGGGCTGAAAAATGTGGACCAGCTCAGCACTCCCTTAAATGTCTATGCACCTGTATTATTTGATTAAGCACAAGATCCAACAAAAGTATTCTAAGAGCAAAATAAAAAAGAAAAAATAGGAACTGTGTTAAATAATATTCTTGATCTTTTATTAGTTTGATTTACAACAAGATATTCAGGTACAATTCAAATTGATTCATTTTTAATGATATGTCCACACTATTTTGGAAATAAAAAACATCATTACACTAAGAAATTCACTGTGCTGATTGCAAAACGATCAAGGGAATTTTTTTTACATATTCCATAATCAAGAGATCCAGTCAGCTACACATTCGTGTTACCACTTTCTGATAACAGTGACTTCAGTGGGATTTCCAGTGGCATTTCCCACAATAGTTACGCTGTTTGACTTATTCTTTCGGTTGCTATTTGTACTCCTAATCTTTATGCTTTACTGACTGAGTCACTCGGGTATAAAGCTTTTCTTACCTAAAATCAGACTAAGAGAATATCCAATGGGTGCTTGAGCCCACGCCAAGCCGTAATCTGGCACATACACGGCCTCCGCTGTCCCGTTGATGTAGCCTCCTCCAACCCAGGTGGCTGAAACAGGATGAGAAGCGAAGGGGAGATGTATCATGCCTGTTGTCCCTGAGACCCGCGCAGCCCCACAAGGTGCCCCTGAGCCCCGAGAGGCCTGTGGGACTGCCACCAGAGACATGGCTGGTCTGGGTGGAAGTGATCGAGGAGTGAAAACTGCACTTTGGATTTCTAAGACTCATCATGGAAAAATAAGTGTTAAGACTTCTGAATCTTTTTTGTACTGGTTACACAACAAAATTAAAACATTCTCAACATACTGAGTTAAGTAATTCTATTATTTACATTAATTCACCTATTTTTTGTGCTTTTTAAAAAGCGATATGTAGAAAATTAAAGATTACATTTGTGGCTTACATCATATTTCCACTGAACAGTGTTGCCCTGGATATTTTCTAAATCCACCGAGTCATGAACATTTTGAAATGATATTATAATATCACAAAGTCTGAGATCATATGTGATATATTTCACGTCTGCTTCCATTCTTAATAATGCTACAACTCTTCCCCTTGCTTCCATAACATGGAGTCAAGTGTCTTGATTTCAAGGGCCTTTTATTTGAATTGTATTGATCTTTCCTCATTGATCATGACTATTGTCTTCAAGGAGTGAAGTGTGTGTGTGTGTGTGTGTGCACATTTGCATGTGTGGTTGTGGGTGTGGGTGCTTTCCATTAATAGAGTCACTTCATAAACATGCTGGGTGCATAAGGTTTTGGCAAATCTATTTTAAATGATAATGTAGTTGTACTTACTACCTTACACTGTTAAGGAAGTGGAGGGAGGAGGGTGCCAGGTGATGTAATTGAGCTTAAATTGCTTTTTCCTTCTCTGTCTCTGGATAGAGACCTACACTTAGGTGTAGGTCTGACCTACACCTGACCTACACTTAGGGCTTGGGTCAGCCTTCAGGAGAATTAAAATGTTGACTGCATGCTCATTTGCAAGTCTTTGTTCTAATCTGGGTCTTTCAGGCAGACATTTGATATTTCATAAAGAATAATAAGAACTATGTCTTCTTCAGATATTATTTAATAACATTTTTGTAGCATAACAACTGAAGAAGGGAGGCCATAGAATCAAAGAAAACATGTTTTGATTAAACAACTTTGGGTCCAAAATGATCTATAAACTCTATCATTTTCTCTGAGAAGAAATGTAGTAGTTGATTTTTGCTGAAATGCTAAAGTTAATGGAACACTCTAATCTTGGCAGTTTATACCCTTTGAAGAGTTTTGTCAAACTATTTACAATAATCCCTAGGTATGATTGCTGTAAAATTATGAGGAATAGAGGCTGGCATGAAGCTTACCAAATATGAGACTGAATTCTGGGCTGCAATGGGGAATAAAATTTGACTCTGAAAAATTCTCTGAAATTTCACAGTTAGAATGTTCATAAAACAAATAATTTGTTTATGAAACTGCCAAAGACAAGTGTTTCTTGCCAAAATTTATCTGGCATTTAATCCAAACCCAAAGCAAAGGAGAGAGAGCCTTCAGTGGTTGATCCAATTTTTAAAAGGTCAACATGAAAAGACCTTCCTACAAAGGAACTTTACATACACAAATGGAGAGTTTATACACAAAATCCTCAAGTGGACAAATGATATTTAGCAGCTACCCCATCTTCACAGCAGCTTTTCCATGGTGGTGATCAATAACAAATGCTATGATGTGCTTTTCTTATCCTAAACCTGGTGAAATTTTAAAGGCTTTCCTTCCCAACCCCCCACAAATGGCAAGTAACCAGGACCTAGAGCAATGACTTCTCACAGCACAGCCCCTGAGACCTCACCTTCCTGTCAGTCATCTGCGACTCTGAACACCACACAGAAAATGTTTTGCCGTGTTAAGTAAATGCCTGTTGGTCTTATTAGTGATCTTATTGGGTCTTATTAGCACAACATTTATTAGTGATCAGTTTTCATTGTGTAGGTCTCCTCTCCATTTCCAGAAAGAAAACTGGTGCTTGAGTTAAAATATCATAATTACAAACTATTGTATTAAAATATTATAATATAGACAGGCAGACTTGGGTACTTTTTGTAATTAAAGTCCCTCTATTGTTATCAATATGGTCATTTGCATGTTCGTATATTTTCACTTCAGATTCTTGAGAACAAGGATTCTTTTAAATCATATGCATTTTTATTTTCAATTTTTATTCCTTATCAAATAACACAATCAATGAATCTGACAAGTTTAGATAATATGGTTCAGATTTTAATTGAACTATGATATTGATCAAGGCTCTGTTTGGTTCTGAGAAAAAATCTTTAAAAGCTAAGTTCGAGCAGGACACATTATAAGAAATATAATAATTCAAATTTTTTCAATATAGTTTAATAGCCTATTAGATTAAAATCACTCTAAATGATAAAAGAACAAATTCCAAGATATTATCTTTATGAACATAATTAATGTATTATTTAATTAGAGTATTAGAAAGTTATTATAATTTACAATTAATAAAATACTTTCGTATGCAACAGTTTATTTATTCTTTCCAACCATTTGAGTGAAATAAACAACTGTCATTTTATTTTGCTTTTCTTCTTATTTTCTTTGTCAAAAGAGAAATCTGAGGGTGATATAATTACAATGCTTTAATTCACTTCAGATACCAGTATCCCATGTGGGTCTTTAGAGGAAAGAAGAGATGTTTGTGCTCTAATGAAAACTGAAGATGAAGATACAAAGGTGCCTGTATTGTTCATCAACAGCTGGATAATAAGAAAAAAAAACAAGAAAATCTGCACCAACGTTTCAGTAAACATCTGCAGGTGATAGGTAAGTGGGTGATTCTTATTCTTCATGTTTTTGTATTTTTTCTGGTTTTGTTTATTATGCATCATAGAAAATATTTTGTAAAATACATTTTTTTTCTGTATGTGCGTTTATGTACAAAAAATGAGAAACAGAGGGTAAAAGAGAGCTCTTTTCACCCTGGGTACCTTTATGGAGAAGTGGGGAGAGGCTGGGTGTGGTTCACTGTGTGGCCGCCAGACCTGGCTCTGGTCCTTACTAACCACACGAGTCTGGGTCCTGACGTAGCCCAGAGCCCTTCCGAGTGCTGTCATGAAAATCGAACAAAACCATGTATCGTTGGCAAAGAGTAAAACAAACAAAATGTGACTATCTGAGAGGCAGAATCGATCATCAATAAAGTATTCTATGACACTGTAGGTTTTAAATGGCCAAACAGGGATGCAGTCTGCCCAGATTGGTTTGGAAAACTTTTTGAAATACAGGGTTAATGATTTTTAACTAGCACTTCAGGACTGAAATTTGGTTATCATTCTGATATGGTTTCCAGTGGGCTATTTCTCCACTGGGCACTCATAGTAATCCTGTTGGTATGGATTATATTGATAATATTTAAAAACCTAATATAACTCTAAAATGAAATGTGTGATGTTAGTGAATATGTATCAAGTGGTAGTATGGATATAATTTTAAATTGTTATTTTTCAGTATTATTTGAAGATATTAACAACTGAGAAGAATAGAAAAGAAAAACAAGCCACCACTTAATCAGAACCACCTTTGGGCAAAGGAGGAGAGACTCTGGGGGCTTCTGGCATGGAGGGGTTTGAATGGGTGATAGCTGCAGTTGGTGGCTGAAGGATTCTTACTAAGACACACCCTGGTGTTTCCCTTTTGTATCAGTATTCCTGAAACCTTTTCCTCAGACCCGTGGATTCATAACACGTGATCGTCTTCCTGTGAGTAAAATTACTTCACTACATGGGAGAATAAGGTTTCAAGACAGGACATCAATCAATTTGGAATTGGGCTGCCCCCAAATTGACTTATTTAGTTTTAAAACCATCACTGGTTAGTGTTCATCAACTAGTTAGCATCCATTAAGACAGCTCAGTCACAACTTGATGCCTGTAGTAAGGAGTAAAAGGAGATGCTGCCTGCATCACATCAATGAACAGAAACACAACTTGTGAGACTCAGGCACTTCTGCACATTCCCCCACCTCTTTGTTTTCACTGCTTCCACCCACCCAGCAGCCCAGAGCCCAGATTTCTCTCACTGATATTCTGTCCAGTAACTGATAATAACATCATTTGGTCCAGTGCTACTGGGTTGAAAATATTTGAAAAGTATGTAAGTAGTGAACACAGAGACTTCCTCAAGGACAAAGAATGAGGTTTGCTTTGTTCCCCTGAAGAGCTATGGCAGGGATGGAACAAAGGTGGGCGTGAGGGGACCCACCTGTCATGGTGAATCCACCCACCAGCAGCCCGATGTCGCGGCCGCCCACGATGATGGCCTCGCTACGCTCCTCCGCACTGCCACTGTTCTTGGTCCTCCAGGCGGCCCAGATGCCGACCAGCAAGATGAGAAGGTAGAACACCACGATGGCTACCAGCCCTTCCACCTGGAAATCCATTGTCACTGAGGGCTCTGGGCTCTGCCGCGGCAGCTACTTCATTAAGACTTCTGCGAAAACACAGATGCCTTACAAGCCAGCCAAGCGAATACAAGCAGCCCGGGTAGACCAGCTGGCTCCTGAGCAGTGTTCGCTTAAAGAAGAAATGCATTGAAATCCCAAGTTTACCTGTGGCTGCCAACAAGCCTCCATTCCATCACTCTCTTTCTGTTCAACAACTGAACCTTGTCTTGGGTTTGCAAGAAACAGAGAAAATGGGGGTTTTGCTGTTTAAGGAATGTGCTCATTTTGTATTAAATTCTTGCAATGTAAAATTAACCTTGTCGTGTTTTAACCCTGTAACTTGGGCAAAAAGTCACTCACAATCAGTAAGTCTGTATTTACTTTGGAATCACCTTCAGCAGTGTAGATGCATCATAAAGAATCACTCTGAGAACCCAGGCATAATCATTCATTCATTCAATCATCATCCCATCCCTCCTTTCAAATATCTTCAGGGAGTGGTTCCAAAAGTAACCTGCCATGCAAATATCTGGGGAAAAAATTTAGGAAGATCAACTTCAAAACAACATGGCCTTCAATTTTCAACAAGTGCGGGAGGATTAAGTTATGGCAGCCCCTAAAGGCTTGTGCTATTTAGAGGGTCTCCCTCCTTCAACCCTTCCCACCTAGTGTCTTCCCTCTCTCCCCTGCTCCCTCAGTGGCACACACAGGGAAACGACTTAATACAGAAATGCTTGAAACAAAGCGGAGCATCACAAGCACTAAAAACAAGACCCTTAGAAGAGACACGTCAAGTTCTAATGCCTTTAATTTCTAGAATTCTTGTTCTCTCGTATCTTCCTCTCGTGCCCGTGGCTATCCATTCTCCTCAATTGGCACGGACAAGTTTTGGGGCAAGCCAGACCTCTGTGTATGCAGATGGGCGACAGATCTTGGGCTAAAGAACCAGCCTCCGTCCCTTGGGCTCAGAGAAGTCAAAAGGAGCGCGAGTGGCGAGTGAGGGGTGAGCTTTGCCTTTGTAGCCTTAGCATCCCATGTTCCCCTCCCCACCCGCAGGTCTCCCCCTATCCTGCTCCGGGCGGATCCTTCTGCGCCCCAGGGTCCCTCCTGAGCCCGCGGCGTCCCCGGGGCCCCCACTGCACCCCGACTTCACAGCCGCTCGCACCCGAGGACCCAGGCTGCGAGACCCGGCCAGCTGGGCGTCCCCGCGGGAGGGAGGCACAGAGCCGCGTCGGAGGGGTGGCCCCGACGCGCTCCTACCTGGAGTGGCCGCCGCGCAGGGAAGCGCTCCGCGGGTCCAGGCTCCTCTCGGTCGAGACTGCACCGGACACTGGCGTGTGGTCGGGGCGCAGGGCTGCAGGCCAGGAGGGTCCGGCTCCCGAAGCTCCGCACTCGGAGTCTCCAGAATCGCTGCGCGCGCGAAGTTGACAGGTGTGGGCGCGGCTCGGGGCGCTCGGCGCGGCCAAGAGGCGATCGATCCAGTATTGGCCACAGTCCCCTTTATAAGGGCGGCCGGTCGTCAGAGCCCGGGAGGCGGACGTCAGAGCAAAGTGCCCCGCGAGCCGGCGGGCGTGGGGCGCAGGGGACGCGCCGGAGCCGCGGGCCGGGCTGCGCTCTGGGCGCGAGGCCAGCGCCGCCGCGGGGTCCCGGCCTGACGACGCGGGCGAGGCGCGGCCACTCCCGCTCCCTCCTCCAGGAAGCGGGGCTCGATTCCCCGGAGTCATTGCCAATTCCTACTTTCCACGACTCTGGTTGGAAGCTGGGAATGGGGAGATGGGGAGGGTCTCAAGAAATTGTTTTCAGGTGGAGTCTCTGGAGGTCCGGCAGAGGGGAGGGGTCTAGGGAGTCTCGCCTCCCCCAGATTTTGGTTTCTTGAGGCGCCACTCGCTGGTGCGTGAGGACCCCTCCCCGGGCCCCGGTGGAGGCTGATCCTTGCTTCTCTGGGATGGGTTCTTTGAAGAAGACATCTCACAAAGGTTTCGAGAATCAATTTTAAATCCATACCCTTTCTACACTTTGGAGTGGTCTGAAGCAATGGGGGTGTCATGTCAGCCAGCCAAGGTTGAGCTGAACAGATTGCTTGCCCACCAATGTACATTTTCCAGTGCTGTACAATTTTGCTGCTGCTGCTGCTATAAAGTTTTAAATATCTATCTACACCTAGACATCTATATCTGATACCTAGATTATATATCCATGGGTATAGTTGCATGTCTATAGCTGTATTTACATCTAGCTATATTTCTGCATCTATGGAGATAGATCTCTAGATAGATCTATCTCTCGATAGATCTCTATCTATGGAGATAGAGATAGATAACTGTGTGTATTTCTGTAAGTGTGTGAGTGTAGGGGAGAGAGGAGGGAGAGGGGAGACACACAGAGAGAAAGACAGCCTCTCTGGCTACTCTCTCACTCAGCTCCGTATTCCACCATCCATGCCACTGAATTAAGCAGTGAAATATGAAAATCTAATAATTAATGGAATAAGTAATCATGTTTGTTAACGACTGTCCACCTCTCTTGATGCAAAATTTCAGCGCAGATCCCGTTTTTGTACACTGGATTTGGAAATGAACTTGCACATTTCCATCACTACTGCTTTTCTTTGTTCTCTATAAACAATGATAGCATCCAACCACCTTGTTTGAGATAAAGCCTGGGGAGGTCAAACTCTTCAGATAGAGAAGGACCTGTGAGTAGTTATCTTGTCTGATTTGTATGATTAACTCAGAGCTTTCCTGGAAAATGATTGCATAGCCTGTCAATATGACTCCATTTTTAAACAGGTAAGGGTTATAAATTTAAGCAATTTTAAGAAACTCATGGAGGGAAGACAGAGATGAGGATTTCATATAATTACTGAAATGCTGTTAGTGGAGATTCATTCATTCATTCATTTTGTTTTTGACAGTTATAACTGAATTTCTGCTTCTGGGCTTTGGCCACAGGTTAACGTCTTCCATAGCAGAATGTACTTCAGGTGACGATGGCGGAAAGCACGTGACTGTAGCAGTATAGCAGGACAGGTATGGATAGTGGCTGTGTGTGAATTAGTGTCCACGGCTGTGGTCAGTCTCAGATCCAAGGAGGGATGATAAAGAGGCTGTCCTCAAAGAAGCATCACCAGGGCTTAAGGGACAAGCGTCGGAATGCAGCCAGGGCGAGAGCTCTCCTTGGGGCCCACCTAATCCACTTTAAGATGCGGGACTTGCCAGACTCCAGACTTGGAGCCAGATCTGGGAGGTACAACGACCTTGAAGATGGCCAGACAGATTCTGGCCTGGCAGAGGAGCTGTCTGTCCTTCATGACGAAGAATGCCAGCTGAAAATAACAACCGCTGACGTGTTGGGTCCACTTCTGGGGAGACATTTGCTCATCTGCCGGGTCCTTGGAGCTCCAGTGTCTGATCCCAGGATGACGCTGCTGCAAATTTCTGCTCCAGGATGTGTTCCCTCTGACACTCACTCCTCTGTTGTCATCAACGTGCCTCTCGCTCTCCGCCCACCTGGGAATGCATGATCACGCACACGGTTAGAGAAATTCGTGTCAGGGGAGGATTGATTATAGCTTTGTTGGTTAAAAAAGCAGTGATTGCCTTACCAAATCATTCATTTAACAGACTTTTCCAGAGTGTCTTCTATGTTCGGAACATGGTCCTGAGTACAGAGAAATGTGCAGATGATGATATAGCTCCTGCTCTTGTGCAGTTTATCATTAGTGAAAGGAAAGCAAAAAAACTAGCAAAAGCTGTCCTCCTGTACGTTCTTACAAATGCTGGGAAGAATGTATCATATCTGTGCACATGGATTTTAGGGAAAACAGAAACAAAAGGCCTTAAACAGAAGAGGGTTTTCTTCCTGGAGAAGGGAGAGCAATCATTCAACAAACTCACTATGTGAACACCCACTGTGCACCAAGAATTGTGATCCGTGGTAGGTATATAGTCAAGTGATTTGCGAGAGAAGACCTGTACTCAATGAGCTTGAGCTTTCCAGGTGGCTCAGTGGTAGAGAACCTGTCTGCAGTGCAGGAGACGTGGTTAGACTTCTGGGTTGGAAGATCCCCTGGATAAGGAAATGGCAACCCACTCCAGTATTCTTGCCCGGAAAATCCTATGGACAGAGGAGCCTGGAGGGCTACAGTCCATGGGGCTGCAAAGCGTTGGACATGACTGAGCGACTGAACAACAACAACAACAACAGGCTTACAGTCTGCAGCCTTGCTACTTCAAGTGTGGTCCTTGGAGCAATAGCACTGGTACCATCTTTTCTCTTAATAACTTTGAGAAAGGTCACTTGGCATACACATTCTGAACATGACTCATATATGGATGAAAATGCACAGTGAGATTTTTGGGGATCCATTTTCCTTAAATCATTGCCCTTTATCTTGCCCTAGTTTCCTCATTACAATTTCTGCTTGAACCTTTCACAATTTTTAGTTGATTACTTTCATCTTCAATGGCATCATTGTCCTGTCATTTCCAAACCAGGATGATGATCAGAATCACAGTGCTTTAAGAATTTCAGGCCTTAGGGCTCCACAATAAGAATTCTGGTTTGAGAAATCTTGGGTAAGAGTTGAAATCTTTTTTAAATAGACTTTCCTTTTTTTTTTTTTAACCTTTTTCTTTAAAGTAGTTTTAGTTTCAAAGCAAAGGAAAAGAGAGTATCTGAAATCCTCCCTGCCCCTCCATATACATTGTTGTTGTTTAGTTGCTCAGTCGTGTCCGACTTTTGTGATCCCGTGGACTGTAGCACACCAGGCTTCCCTGTCCTTCACTGTCTCCCGGAGCTTGCTCAAACTCATGTCCACTGCATCAATGATGCCACCTAACCGTCTCATCCTCTGTCATCCCCTTTTCCTCCTACCTTCAATCTTTCCCAGCATTAGAGTCTTTTCCAATGGGTCAACTCTTTGCATCAGGTGGCCAAAGTCTGGGAGCTTCAGCATCAGTCCTTCCAATGAATATTCAGGGTTGATTTCCTTTAGGATTGACTGCTTTGATATCCTTGCCATTTCTATGAAGGCCACACATGCATAATCTCCACCATCATCAACATTCCCACCAAAGGGTAGGTTTGTTACAAAGGATGACTCTACCCTGACATGTCATCATAATCCAGAGCCTATAGTTTACCTTAGGGCTCACTCTTGTTGTACAGGCTGTGGGTTTGATCCCATATATGAAGACATGTGTCCACTATTATTGTGTTTCACTGCCCGAAAACTCCTCTGTATCCCACTGATTCATCTCTTCTTCTCTACTAAGCTGTGGCAATACCGATCTTTTTACTGTCTCCATACTTTCACCTTTTCCAGAACTTCCCTTATCAACAGTTTCATTTCCTATGGTAACCCTCATCTGAAAATATTAAAAGGAAAAACACCAGAAATACTTTATAAGTTTCAAATTGGGTGCTGTTCTGATCAGTGTGATGAATTCTTGCTCCATTCCACTCTGGACATGAATCACCCCTTTGTCCAGCAGATCTGCACATTAGCCACTTAGTAGGCATCTGGATTCTTAGATCCTCTGTCAAGGTATCGCAGGACTTGTCTTCAAGTCACCCTTATTTTACTTAATAACAGCCCCAAAGCATAAAAGTAGTGATGCTGATAATTTGAATATCCCAGAGGGAAGACATAAAGTACTTCCTTTAATGAGAAGGTGAAAGTTCTTGACTTCATGGGGAAAGAAAAAAAATTATATGCTGGGGTTACTAAGAACTATGGTAAGAATTAATTTTCTATCTATGTGATTATAAAGAAAGAAAAAGAAATTTGTGCTGGTTTTACAGTTGCATCTTGAACTGCAAAAGTTACTGTCACAGTGTATGATAAGTAAGTGTAAGTCACTCAGTCATGCTCGATTCTTTGAGACCCCATGGACTGCAGGCCACCAGGCTTCTCTGTCCATGAGATTTTCCAGGCAATGATACTGGAGTGGGTTGCCATTTCCTTCTCCAGGGGATCTTCCCAACCCAGGGATTGAACCCTGGTCTCCTGCACTGCAGGCAGATTCTTTACTGACTGAGCTACAAGGGAAGCCCACAGTGTATGATAAATGCTTGGTTAAGATGGAAAAGGCAGTAAATTTGCACAATAAGGTATTAAGAGGAAGAGAGAAACTACACTCACATAATTTTATTATTCTATTTTATTATTTTATTGTTAAGCTCCTATAGTGCCTAATTTATAAATTAAACTTTATCATATGCATGTATTTATAGGATAGAACATAGTGCACTTAAGCTTCTGTACTTGCCATGGTTGCAGGCATCCACTGGGGGTCTTGACTTTACCTCCTGGCCCCATCCCAGATGAGGGGAGACACACAGTTGTTGGAATCAAAATGTGTGCAAACTTTTCAGAAGGACTTTATCCTTTCAGTCATGTGAATTTAAGGTTTCTCCATGACTTTTCATGGTTTGAGATCAGATCATTTGCAAAGATGTGGGTGGACCTATAGCCTGTTGTACAGAGTGAAGTAAGTCAGAAAGAGGAAAACAAATATCGTATATTAATGCCTATATGTGGAATCTAGAAAAGTGGCATCAGTTCAGTTCTGTCGCTCAGTCGTGTCCAACTCGTTGCCACCCCATGAATCGCAGCACTCCAGGCCTCCCTGTCCATCACCAACTCCTGGAGTTCACTCAGACTCACGTCCATCAAGTCAGTGATGCCATCCAGCCATCTCATCCTCTGTAGTCCCCTTCTCCTCCTGCCCCCAATCCCTCCCAGCATCAGAGTCTTTTCCAATGAGTCAACTCTTCGCATGAGGTGGCCAAAGTACTGGAGTTTCAGCTTTAGCATCATTCCTTCCAAAGAAATCCCAGGGCTGATCTCCTTCAGAATGCACTGCTTGGATCTCCTTGCAGTCCAAGGGACTCTCAAGAGTCTTCTCCAACACCACAGTTCAAAAGCATCAATTCTTTGGTGCTCAGCCTTCTTCACAGCCCAACTCTCACATCCATACATGACCACAGGAAAAACCATAGCCTTGACTAGACAAACCTTTGTTGGCAAAGTAATGTCTCTGCTTTTGAGTATGCTATCTAGGTTGGTCATAACTTTCCTTCCAAGGAGTAAGCGTCTTTTAATTTCATGGCTGGAGTCACCATCTGCAGTGATTTTGGAGCCCCAAAACATCAAGTCCGAAACTGATTCCACTGTTTCCCCATCTATTTCCCATGAAGTGGTGGGACCAGATGCCATGATCTTCGTTTTCTGAATGTTGAGCTTTAAGCCAGCTTTTTCACTCTCCACTTTCACTTTCATCAAGAGGCTTTTTAGTTCCTCTTCACTTTCTGCCATAAGGGTGGTGTCATCTGCATATCTGAGGTTATTGATATTTCTCCCGGCAATCTTGATTCTAGCTTGTGTTTCTTTCAGTCCAGCGTTTCTCATGATGCACTCTGCAGAGAAGTTAAATAAGCAGGGTGACAATATACAGCCTTGACGTATTCTTTTTCCTATTTGGAACCAGTCTGTTGTTCCATGTCCAGTTCTAACTGTTGCTTCCTGACCTGCATACAGATTTCTCAAGAGGCAGGTCAGGTGGTCTGGTATTCCCATCTCTTTCAGAATTTTCCACAGTTTATTGTGATGCACACAGTCAAAGGCTTTGGCATAGTCAATAAAGAAGAAATAGATGCTTTTCTGGAACTCTCTTGCTTTTTGCATAATCCAGCGCATGTTGGCAATTTGATCTCTGGTTCCTCTGCCTTTTCTAAAACCAGCTTGAACATCTGGAATTCACGGTTCATGTACTGCTGAAGCCTGGCTTGGAGAATTTTGAGCATTACTTTACTAGCATGTGAGATGAGTGCAATTGTGCGGTAGTT
Organism: Bubalus kerabau; assembly: GCF_029407905.1. NCBI lineage: Eukaryota > Metazoa > Chordata > Mammalia > Artiodactyla > Bovidae > Bubalus > Bubalus kerabau. The sequence continues at coordinate 47,845,577 of NC_073634.1, forward strand.
TGAGCATTCTTTGGCATTGGCTTTCTTTGTGATTGGAATGAAAATTGACCTTTTCCAGTCCTGTGGCCACTGCTGAGTTGTCCAAATTTGCTGGCATATTGAGTGCAGCACTTTCACAGCATCATCTTTCAGGATTTGAAATAGCTCAACTGGAATTCCATCACCTCCACTAGCTTTGTTCGTAGTGATGCTTTCTAAGGCCCACTTGACTTCACATTCCAGGATGTCTGGCTCTAGGTGAGTGATCACACCATCATGATTATCTGGGTCGTGAAGATCTTTTTTGTACAGTTTTTCTGTGTATATAGATGATCTTATTTGCAAAGTAGAAATAGAGCATAAATGTAGAGAACAAAGGTGTCAAGGGGGATGGGAGTGGGGTGGGATGAAGGGGGAGATTGGGGTTGACACATATGCACTATTGATACTGTGTATAAAATAGATAACTAATGAGAACCTACTGTACAACACAGTAAGCTTGAGTCAATGTTCTATAGTGACCAAAATGGGAAAGAAATCCAAAAATAAGGATTCACTTTGCTGTACAGCAGAAACTAATACAACATTGTAAAGCAACTATTCATCAATAAAATTTAATAGAAATGATAATTGCAAGGATTTTATCAAAACACTATAAGAACAAATAAGTGAATTCAGCAAGGTAACAGGATATAAGATAAATTGCAAAATACTAATGAAAAGAATCAAAGACCTGATGGAGAGACATGTCATATTTATAGACTGGAAGACTCAACAGAATAAATATGTACACTCTCCACAAAGTTATAGAACAATTCTTTTAAAAAATCACAGAAAAGTTCTTTTTTGAAACTTATACAAGCTTATTCTTAAATTTATACAAAAAACACAAGCCTTAGAATATTTAAAGCAACCTTTATAAAAATAAGGCGGGTTAAATCACTTTACTTGATATTAAGACTTAACTGTAGAGCTACTGTAGTTAAGAACATGTGGGATTGTGGAAGGACAGACACAGATCAGTGGCTCAGAACACAGAACCCAGAAACAGATCCACACAAATTTGTCCAACTGATTCTTTGATAAAGTTGTAGAAGCAGTTCAAAGGAGGAAGAATAGCCTTTTCAATGGATTTCTGAAACAACTGGCCAGCCACAAGCCACAGAAACAGACAAAAAGCTCTATGGTATTTTTTAAATTTATCAGTAAATTTGAACACTCTTATAATAAAATGCTGGGGAAAATTGCTCAACAGGTATTGCTTCCAATAGTACTTATTTGGTAAAGTTTTAAAGCCAGTTGTCTATAAGACCAACTCATTCCATGTCGTATTCGGCCAGTGTAGAAATCCTTCCATTTTTATTGAGAAATAACCACTTTGTGTATCTGCAGAATCCTTGTCAACACTCAGAGGCCTGTGCAATGCTAGTGCTTCAGTCTGTAAGGAGGATCAACATTGTTTCTTCCCGTCTTTATTGATATTTCCAGTTGGGATTCCAAATAAACCATGGAAGCAAAGACGGCTGTGGTATCAGCAAGTGGCCAAGAGGTTTGCAGATAAAATTTCAAAGTCTTCTCATTGATCCTAGTTTTCTGCATCAGGGACCCTGGTTTATAGAATTGAATTGAAGACAAGTGTGATATCTGGAATAAACAGTTTTGGGGACAATTGTTTAATGCTTTAATTTTCTTTAAAAATCATAGCCCAGTACAAAAAGATCTATTAAGGTAATTGGTTGTAATATAGAGAAAAACATGAGAGTTAGCCAAAATTGTATGCTTGCATTTCATAATGCTTAGCTAAATACCTGACTTTTCTTTCATTGACCTTTTCTAGTCTTCCAGAAAGGTAATTTTAATGAGTTTCAATGCTACTCACTGTTAGCTAATTATAATTACATTTCATTTCTTCACTTTATAGTTGCTTGGTTCTTTGATATGAAAGGGTATGCTTTTTTTCTTTTTCAGTTAAACTATCAAACAGAAAATAAGCACTTCTGTTATACTTAATAATAATATTGATTTTTTTGTCCTCTGTGTAAAAGTGAAGCTCTATGATTGTACCATATGTTTAAAGGTGGAAAGGCTTTATTTTTCAAAACTAATTTTGAGAACTTTCTTCATGAAATTTAAATTATACTCTTTGGAGAGAATAGTTTGACATGTGCATTTCTATTTATTGCAAAAGCTTCCATTTGCAGAGAACACAGGGATATGATATGTAATGGATGGACTGCTTGGGAACATCTGGGCTTGACCAGTTTGTGATGGCATTAGGAACACAGATACACTTCATTTTACTGGGCTTTGGAGATATTCCTTTTTTTTTTTTTTTTTTTTTAACAAATTAAAGGTTTCTGACAACCCTGTATCAAATAAGTCTACTGAGTCAATTTTTCCAACGGCATTTGCTCATTTCATGTCTTTGAGTCACATTTTGGTAATTCTTACAGTATCTCAAATTTTAAAATTATTGTTATACATAATTTTACATATTGTTACAGACCTCTGTGGAGGCCTGTAATCGGTGATCTTTGATGTTACTATCTTCACTCACTGAAGGCTCAGATGATGGTTAGCATGTTTCAGCAATAAAATGTTTTTAATAAAGATATCTCCAAAAAAAAAAAAGATATCTACATTGTTTTTTAGATGCTTAGCTGACTTTTTGAACACCTGGTAGGTTACTGTATAGTGTAAATATAACTTTTGTATGTACTGGGAAACCAAAATTGTGTGTGACTGGTTTCACTGCAATATTGCTTTATCACAGTGGTCTGGACTCTGAGATGTGTCTGTACTGGATGCTGACATTGATAACCAACACATTTCTTATCATTGTAAGTATCATTTACAACCGAATAGAGATTCATTTTATCTCAAGTATTGTCAGTAAGGATCTGGGAAATGGTTGGAAGCACAAGCCAGTTTTTGCTTTTTATTTATTTTTAAATTAATTTTATTGGAGTATGGTCGCTTTACAATGTTGTGTTAGTTTTTGCTGTACAGAAAGGTGAATCAGCTATATGTGTACATATATTCTCCCTTTATGGATTTCCTCCCCATTTAGGTCACCACAGAATAATGAGTAGAGATCCCTGTGCTATATAGTAGGTCCTTGTTGGTTATTTATTTAAAATATAGCAGTGTGTACATATCCATCCCAAATTCCCAATGTATCCATCCCCCCACTGTTCCCCTCTGGTAACCATAAGTTTATTCTCTAAGTTTATGAGTCTATTTCTGTTTCTTAATAAGTTCATTTGTATCATTTTTTTTCAGATTCCACATATCAGTTCAGTTCAGTCGCTCAATCATGTCCGACTCTTTGCGATCCCATGAATTGCAGCACCCCAGGCCTCCCTGTCCATCACCAACTCCCGGAGTTCACATATAAGTGATGTCATATAATGTTTATCTTTGTCTTACTTCACTCAATATGATAATCTCCATGTCCAACCGCATTGCTGCAAATGGCATACTTAATTCTTTTTAATGGTTGAGTAGTATTCCATTGTATATATGTACCACAGTATGGTACAGGCACAAAAACAGAAATGTAGCTCAATGGAGCAGGATAGAAAGCCCAGAAATAAACCCACACACCTGTGGTCAATTAATCTGCAACAAAGGAGTTAAGACTACACAATGGAAGAAAGAGAGTCTCTTCAATAAATGGTGCTGGAAAAGCTAGACAGCTACATGTAACAAATTGAAATTAGAACACTTTTAACACCATACACAAAGATGAATTAAAAATGGATTAAAGGCCTAAATGCCAAAAGGCCAATTTTATGCATAACAGTCTCCAGAAGAGAGCATACGTATATTAAATGACATCAGGACTGCTCAGTGATGCTGGGAATAAAAGAAACTGCCTTACAAAATATTATAAATCAATTATATTTTAATAAATTATAAAAAAATAAACTGTCTTCTACAGTTAAGGAGTCTTCATGTCTGCTGGATTAAGGCTGGACTCTTCATTCAATATTAAATTTCTCTTAAGGTAAACTGGGAGCATAATTTCTCTCTGGGCACAAAAATCATGGATGAGAAGTTGGCTTATCTATTTTCCTCTTCACTTCTGTGTAGCAATATTAATAATAATTCATGTGAACAGAAGGGGAAACTAAAGTCCATTCCCAGTTACTCCTCTTAACAGGATTTTAATTTCCTTAAGTGCATAAAATATTTCTTATAAGTAGTTAGGACAGAATCCTTTATCCTAAGAAGGAAAGATAAACAGACTTCAAGAATGGCCTTGGCTATCGCAGTTTTGTTTTGTCATAAAATATAATGTTAAAATCTGAAACCACTACACAAATGCACTGGAATATAACAATTAAGCAAGTGATGGGAAATGATGGAGACCAGGCATCTCACTGTCGGAGGGGGAGGTTGCAGAGAAGCAGGGGAGGAGGCTTGGATGATCCCTGGGAACTGGACTAGAATGGGGGCATCCGTGTGGACTTGTGTTTCAGTTCAGGTGCAGATGCATGGATCAAAACAGAGGGACATATGTAGACTATTTATAGATATGTTCATAAAACTGATTAGCATTCATACAAGGCTTCTCAGTTAGAGCAGTGGTGAAGAATCTGCCTGCCAATTCAGGAGACACAGGAGTGGGTTCAATCCCTGGGTCAGGAAGATCCCCTGGAGGAAGAAATGTCAACCCATTCCAGTATTCTTGCCTAGAGAATTCCATGGAGAAAGGAACCTGGAGAGCTATAGTTCTTAGGTTCGCAAAGAGTCTGACACAACTAAAGTGACTTAGCATGCATGCACACATGCTTAAAATTGTGGAATCCTAGGTTTTTAGGGTATAAATATCATAAAAACTGGAAACTATAGGTAGGTCTCCTTGCTAATTTTCTCTGATAATTATCTTGCTATTTTAAAGATGAGTAACTCTGTAAGCACTGAATTTGATTTTGCAGTAAGCCTGTGTAATGGGCCATTTGGTGGGTCTGTTCTAATTCACAGACATGAGACGTTAATCATCCCTTAGTCACAGGGAGCATCCTCTGGATTGGTATATTGTACCTGATGGTTGTGATTTATTTATTCGATTCCTGTTGGATATAAACACATTCTGTTGTGTTGTTTCTGACTTGACTGAATATAAACACATTCTGTTGTATTGTTTCTGACTTGACTGGAAGAAAATAAAAATGAACACTATTTACCACTATTCAACCCATGACTCAACAACTTAATAGATGTGGATGTTCAGAAGATAGCTCACGTAAAAGTTAACAGAAATTAATGCTGAAATTATTTATGTTACAATTAACTTCTTAAATAAGCAAATAGATTTCCAAATTTTATTAAGGATAAAGATTCTACCTATACTCTTAATGCAGAATAGTTTTAGAGACATCCTGTATTATTAAAAGGAGATTTTTGTACGAAATCTATATGCAAAGATTTCACCTTTGGTCCAAATAATGGTAAAGCAATCTAACCCATAGTTTCTATACATTTCTTTATTGTAGATATTTTTACGTTTTTATTCAGATTAAGTTTTATTAACTGCAATGGTCTAGAATTAATGGATTTCAATATCAGTTCAGTTGCTCAGTCAGGTCTGACTCTTTGCGACCCCATGGACTGCAGCATGCTAGGCTTCCCTGTCCATCACCAACTCCTGGAACTTGCACAAGCTCATGTCCATCGAGTTGGTGATGTCATTCAACTATCTTATCCTCTGTTGTGCCCTTTTTCTCCTGCCTTCAATCTTTCCCAGCATCAGGGCCTTTTCCAATGAGTCAGTTCTTTTCTGGCTTTTAGATTGCTACATAAGAAGATCCTTATGAATGACTTCCCAGGTGGTCCAGTGGTAAAGAATTTGCCTGCCCTTGTAGAAGACACAAGAGATGCAGTTTCAATCCCTGGGTCAGGAAGATATCCTGGAGAAGGGAATGGTAACCCATTCTAGCATTCTTGTCTGGAAAATTCCATGAAGAGAGGAGCCTGGTGGGCTAGAGCCCACGGAGTTACAAAGAGTCAGACATGACTAAACATGCACACACACACAAACACCCAGCCACACACATTAGACGACTCAATGATATGTTTCTGTTCATTTCAGTTATAAATGTCTAAGGCTCATATATGCTCTCTTGCTGAACATGGTAAGAAAATAATCCATTCTTTCAACAATGATTATTGATTACCCACCATATGCCAGGCCTATGTGTGTAATAGCTTTTCAATTTTTATTGTGCATGTTATAAAAGTTGAGTAAGAAAAGTCAAATTTTATTTAAAGATACATGTAATTACACAATTGTGATCCTCTGGAAATAAGCACTTTTTCACACTATGCTGGTTTGTGAGCAAAACAAGATGTGTGTTATTGTTCATCTCTCTCTTTCCTTGCAGATCCAGAGCTCCTTACTCTTTTTATTATATTTATTTTTTTTTAAGATTGTTTTTGATGTGAACCATTTTTAAAGTCTTTAATGAATTTGTTGCAATACTGTTTCTATGTTTTGGTTTTCTGGCCATGAAACATGTGGGATCTTAGCTCCAACTGGGGATAAAACCCATACATCCTGCTTTGGAAGGTAAGGTCTTAACCACTGGACCATTGGAGAAGTCTTCTATTTTCTTACTCTTTTAGGTATTGTAACATATAGATTACAGAAAGTAATATGTAGCCATGCATTCCTAATTCCTGGCCTAATACTTGCAATGCACTCTTCTTCTTGTTTCTCTACATTTGTTGTTGTTCAGTTACTAAGTTGTGTCTCACTCTCTGTGACTCCATGAACTGCAGCACACCAGGCATCCCTGTTCTCCTCTATCTCCCATGTCCATTGAGTCCGTGATGCCATCCAACCGTCTCATTCTCTGTTGCCGCCTTCTCCTCCTGCTCTCAATCTTTCCCAGCATCAGGGTCTTTTCCAATGTGTTGGCTCTTTGCATCAGGTGGCCAGAGCTATATGCAATACATTGCATTGGAGCTATATGCAATACAATAAATAAGGTAAAATGCAAACGATTTTTCTTCATAGGTATTTCAAATAAAAATAAATGTAGCATTATTATAGAAAGAATGGTGTTTTATTTAAAAGACTAAACATTTCAATAACTTGATACTTATGCTTATTAGAGGCTATTGGGCTGTGGCTGAGGCAGTCCTGACATTTTACTCATTTGCCTTTTCTTTTCTCTATCTCACCAAGGTAGGTTGTTCTACCTGGGGAATAAAATCCTGGTCAGATGGATGTGGGTTTTTTTTTTTTTTTTATGCTTTCCAGGCAATAATTTATACTAGTCATGTGCATCTAAGTCTGCATCACTAATAGAGACACAGTGGTTGGTGGTTACGATCATTACTGGGTTTGGTGATGTATCTTCAGTGAGCCTTCAGCCCCTCCTTACTCAGCTCTCCAGCATCATCCAGTTAGATACAGCCCTCCCAGGAGCAGAGAGATGATTCATAAGCTGGGTCAGCCTGCAGGTCACTTGTGTTTGAGTCACAGAATTTTGGCATCTCTAAACACCTTAAAATCAGATTCTGCAAAACATTCAGCCTTCTCCGAGAGCTGACAGGCTCGCCTGGCTGTTGTAAGTTTTCCACAGGAAATGACGGGCCAGGTGAAATGGTCTCTGCTGGCTTTTAGGGCTCACTGACAGCTCTTGCTTTCCTGAGACCGAGGGCAAGGGTCACTTTGCATTGAATTCTGCATCTTTACTTTGCATTTTAGAGTAATGGTTAAGAGAAAAATGCTCTATGTATTGAAAAAATCTCTATCAAAAGTGGGAAAACAGAAGATACACAGACCTCAATTGTTTCACTATTTCCTGTTCACTCATTCTACTTTCTGCATATTTCACTGGTGACTTCCAGTGTATCCAAACATTATTTTGAATAAATATGCCCTTGCATATGTGTGCTGTGGGTTCTATTAGCTAAATTCAGTGCAAGGGGCTTTGAATTAATTAGAGTTTACCCATTCTTAGGAACTAAGGACCCAGAAATGAATGAGACATGATAGGTATTATTATAAATGAGTTTGTGGTCCAGGCAACTCTACTGGAAATCCTTCATAATTATTGCCTCATTCATTTTTCATCCTCTTTTTAATTTTGTACCTCTTTTTATTCTGGTTGTATGAGAACCCCCTGAACTGGAGCTGAGTTCTTCTTTAAATGTTATTAATGTCATTAACAGTTAGCACAAATATGTACTAATTTTTAGATGATGGAAAAATCTAAACTCATTCAAAGATATTCTTCATTTAAGTTGGCAAACAAATTTTCCGGAACTTACTGATAGTATCTGTGAAAAAAACTTGAAAACTGTTTTATTGAGGAGGAGAAGATTATTTTGACTGAGAAAAACATAATCCCTGGCAAGAATTATAAGATAATACCGAGAGAAAAGGAAAAATTTCATCAGAGGAAAAAATGATCAATTCATCTGTCATTACTTGAACATCAGTCAAATCCATGAATGAATTTATAACGTTGTTTGGGAAAGAAAGTGAAAAATGTTAAACACCTATAATTCCAGGCAGGCGTTACCGTCACCAACTTTCAACAGTTTCATTATCCACCCTGGGGATTCACAGAAAGATGGTTTCTCTTTCTTAATCTCTCTACCTGGAAGATCTCACAGGAGAGAAGTCAGTTCATAAGTCACAGTGGCAGGAGCTTCGGCTGGTGCTCTTACAATTCAAATCCTAAAACAGCAATTGCTCCATTGGGAGCTTGGGCATCCTCAAGACTGAGGTTGAGGGGACTGAGGATGAGGCTAGAAGTGCTCTGGGATCAAGAGACAGAGTGGGGCTCAAGAGAAATCCCACAGCTTGGCTCTGAGACTTGCTGTTAGGTAACAATGGGGGAAGTTAGACAAATAAATCGTCAAGGGATTTCTCAGAAATGTACCTTCCCTACAACACAACTGTGGCCTTGTTTTTTTTTCTTTAAAACTAGTCCTATTTAGGACTTCCTGGTGGTCTAGTGGTTAAAAATCTGTGTTCGGAATGTAGGGGGCTACGAGTTCCATCTCTGATCAGGGAACTAGACCCTATATGCTGCAACTAAAACCCGGCACAGCCAAATAAATAAATATTTAAAAAAAACCACACCATTCCTGCTTGTAATTTATCTCTCCCCACTTCCCTGGTGGCTTAGATGGTAAAGAATCTGCCTGCAATGTGGAAGACCTGGGTTTGATCCTGGGAAGATCCCCTGGAGGAGAGCATGGCAACCCACTCCAGTTATCTTGCCTGGAGAATCCCCATGGAGAGAGGAACCTGGTGGGCTGCAGTCCATGGCGTCAGAAAGAGTTAGACATGACTGAACAACTAAGTGCAGCACAGAACAGCACAGCCTTCTCCTTTGGTGATCATATATTTGTTTCCTATGTCTATGGCTCTGTTTCTGCTTTGTACATAAGTTCATAAGTGATTAGGATGCTGTGATAAACATATGCACCTACTATATATAAAACAGATAATCAATAAGGACATACTGTATAGCACAGGGAGCTAGATATTTCATAATAATCTAAAAGGGAAAAGAATCTGAAAAAGAAAAGATGCATATGTATGTATAACCAAATCACTTGTGCTGTACGCTTTAAACTAAAACAACATTGTAAATCAATTATACTTCAACAAAAAAGTAAAAAACAAAAAACCCATTCCTGTTGGAAAATGACTAAAGCAAAATGGTTGTAATAATTTAGGACCATGTGAGAAAAGCAAACATTTAATCTGATGTCCTTTGTGCCTCCGGAAGGAACTGTAATTTGATTGGTTTTTACCACCGACAGCCTTTTCCTTCTTAGAATGCAGATCACGCCAATAATTCCTAAAGTAATATGACTGAAATATCATTTCTCATGTCTGAAATTGGCAAATATTAAAAATCTTGAAGAGATTTCTTAATTTATTGTATAAAATCTTTTGCCCGAACTGCCTCTAACCACACTGGGAACTGGTTTCTTGATTCTATTCTTCAAGAAAATGATCTTTGCAAGTAATTTTCTTTTATACTCAGTTTCATCTATAAATTATTTTCATTTCATAGTAGCATTAATTAAGTTATTATTAGATGTCTGGGCAATGAGCTAAAAGTCCCACCTGAGTAAAATATTATGGAAAAGGCTGAGTGCTTAACCAGTGCTCAAAGATAATATTCCTTAATAAATTCATTCTTTCCTCCCTGAGTAACATTACAAAACCTATTAAAGGCTCAGAATCTTCTTGAATAACCAAGTATATCATTCTGTAATCACTGATACTGAATTGGGTGGTGGCCTGACTCCCGAATGATAGAAACTAGCCCATGTATTGAACTTTCTGATCCTTGCTCAATGTTCCACATCCCTAGGACAAAAGAAATGAGAACTTAGTATGTATCAGTAGCTTTATGTTCATGAATTCTTTTAACCTTTCCAAAGCACTTTGGCCACTGGATGCAAAGCCAATTCACTGGAAAAGATCCTAAAGCTGGGAAAGATTGAGGGAAGGAGGAGAAGGGAGGGGCAGAGGATGAAATGGTTGGATGGCATCACTGACTCAATGGACATGAGTTTGAACAAGCTCTGGGAGATAGTGAAGGACAGGAGAGCCTGGTGTGCAGAAATGCATGGGGTCACAGAGTTGGACACAAGTTAGTGACTGAACAACAACAGCAAAGCACCATAGGGGCACAACATTGCTCCCATTCTGTAGAGGAGAAGGCCTCCGCAGGGTAATTTGCCTGAGATCACAGAGCTGGTAAAGTGACTGGTGGAACCAGATCCTCCACAACTCTGTGGAGAGTCCACACTCTCTCTGTCCCTGAAGAGTCTCTGAATACCCAGGATGGATCCTTTCTTCTCTCTCTGCGCCAACAGCAAGGTGCCTGACACCCAAGCAGCTTCTTCTCTAGCTGACTGACCACCTGGTGGACATCACATTCATCCCATTGTCACACCACAGAGATGGAACTTTCCAGACAGCCTCACAGGGGAACGCAAGGTCACTTAGGGTAAGCACACAATGTAGAATGTAATTACATCAAGGACTCAGACAGACCAATATTTCATTAGTAATAATAGTAAATATACGTACAGTAAAAATAGAGTTCAGTGGATGCCCATTTGATGAAACTTAAGAATGAGAAGGAAAGTGAAACCTTATGCCAGTTTTCCTCAAATTGCTATGTATTATGAGAAAAAACAGGTTTCCTAGGTGGCTCAGTGGTAAACAACTCACCTGCCAATGCAGTAGATGGCTGTTTGATCCCTGGGTCAAGAAGATGCCCTGGAGAAGGGAATGGCAACCCACTCCAGTATCCTTGCCTGGGAAATAACATGGACAGAGTAGCCTTGTGGGCTACAGTCCATGGGGTTGCAAAGAGCTGGACATGACTTAGTGACTGAGTGCCACCACCCTGAGAAAAAATAGTCCCGTGACCATGTAAATTTGGGAATTGCTTGTCCAAGACATCTGAAGGGGTTTCTTTAAGGAAGGACATCTGAGAGCTCTTGATATGCTAATACGATGGTGAAAAGTCACCTTCTAAACTTGTAATGTAATGTTAGGTTTTACTTTTTTTTTTAGAATATTTTAAGAATCTGGCATTTCCCAATGTGGTTTTCTGTCTCTCAGTCTTATTATTTATGCCTCTAACATAGTTTCTGTATCTGTCATAGAAACTCTTTGAAATATCCTTTACCATCCTCTAAAATTTCCTGCCTCCATATCTTTGGTCACACGATTATTCTACTTAAGACACCATTTTCCTTCTATTTTTTTCATATCTAAATCCTAGCTATTTTTCAGGGATTAACTAAAATGCCAACTTATCCATGGAGTCTTTTCTAATCCTTTTAACCACAAATAACTCTCTTCAGTGTTCTTAGACCATTTAATCTCACTTCTTTTATCATGTCATTTAGGATGTTTTGGTCATGGGCAACAGACTCTGCTTCTCAATTAGGCCAAAAAGGAAAGATTAATTGCACTCATCTCACACACTAGTGAAGCAATGCTCAAAATTCTCCAAGCTAGTCTTCAATAGTATGTGAACCGAGAACTTCCAGATGTTCAAGCTAGATTTAGGTAGAGGAATCAGAGATCAAATTGCCAACAACTGTTGGATCATAGAAAAAGCAAGAGAGGTCCAGACAAACATCTACTTTTGTTTCATTAACCACACTAAAGCCTTTGACTGTGTGGATCACAACAAACTGTGGAAAACTCTTAAAGAGATGGGAATACCAGACCACCTTACCTGCTTCTTGAGAAATCTGTATTTCTTAGATCAAGAAGCAACAGTTAGAACAAGACAATGGACTGGTTCCAAATTGGGAAAGGAATATGTCAAGGCTGTGTATTGTCACCCTGTTTATTTAACTTATATGCAGAGTATATCATGCAAAGTACTGGGCTGGATGAAGCACAAGCTGGAATCAAGATTGCAGAGAGAAATATCAATAACCTCAGAAATGCAGATGACAGCACCCTTATGGCAGAAAGTGAAGAGGAACAAAAGAGCCTCTTAATGAAAGTGAAAGAGGAGAGTGAAAAAGCTGGCTTAAAACTCAACATTCAAAAAACTGGCATCCCGTCCCATCACTTCATGGCAAATAGGTGGGGAAACAGTGGAAAAACTGACAGACTTTATTTTCTTGGGTTCTAAAATCACTGCAGATGGTGACTGAAGTCATGAAATTAAAAGATGCTTACTCCTTGGAAGAAAAACTATGACCAACATAGATAAGCATATTGAAAAGCAGAGACATTACTTTGCCTACAAAAGTCCATATAGTCAAAGCTATGGTTTTCCCAGTAATCGTGTATGGATGCGAGAGTTGGACCATAAAGAAAGCTGGGTGCTGAAGAATTGATGCTTTTGAACTGTGGTGTTGGAAAAGACTCTTGAGAGTCCCTTGGATAGCAAGGAAATCAAATCAGTCAATCCTAAAGGAAATCAATCCTGAATATTCACTGGAAGGACTGATGTTGAAGCTAAAACTCCAATACTCTGGCCACCTGATGCAAAGAACTGACTAATTGGCAAAAGCTCTGATGCTGGGAAAGATTGAAGACAGGGGGTAAAGGGGATGCTAGAGGATGAGGTGGTTGGATGGCATCACCAACTTGATAGACATGAGTTTGGGCCATCTCAAGGAGTTGGTGTTGGACAGGGAAGCCTGGTATGCTGCAGTCCTCAGGGTTGCAAAGAGTCAGGTATGACTGAGTGACTGAACTGAACTGATAGTCAGTAGAGAGGAAGAGGTGGACTGGATACCCAGGGAGTAAGGATATATTGGGAGCATCTGCAGGGTTGTTCCTCCTTGGAAATACTCAAGGCTGATCGTTTCCCAAATTTGTGTCAGTCCATTAAAATTTAAAACCTCTGGAGACAGTGTGTGATTGAACTGGCTGAAGTCAAGCCCCTCACCTTGGGTGTTGAGAATGGGTGGCCTGCATAACAAGGAGTCCCATAGTTCTCCTGTGGAAAATGGGGTGTTCAGTTAACAAAATAAAAGAGAAGGAATACTGGATTGTAGAAAACATAAGACAGTCACTGAACTTTTCTACTCAATTACCTTAGACCTCTTATTATAGATATATTATAGATATATAGGTAAGTCTTACCTCATGCATTTATTAAGTTTTGGGTCTTCACCACACCAAGCACATCTCTTTCACACACACATACATTTGTTCAATAAATACAAACATATGTAGATATGGCTTCTTATTTTAAGATAGAAAAGCCAAGAGACAGAATGTCTTAAAGTCTTAAACAACATACACAGTACATGTCAGATGAGTTCCCCACCTCCACGTACATTAATATCACTCACTTCTAGGGTATTTCCTGTTTCTTTTTAAAGTCTTCACTTGTATTATATTTACAATGTTTTAGTTCCTGGGTACTTTGCTTTCTGTTCTTAGAACATTTCATTCTGTAGAATTTATTGAGGTTAAAAGAGGAGCAGAGAGTGAAGAACTCATATCTCCTTCTCCTCCCAATGTCTGTGGTGAATGAAAAAAATGGGGAGAAGAGATTTATAATTTTGTGTTTAGATTGTGAATTTTGGTTTTTAGGGCCTCATGGAAAACTTTTAGCTTATTCATTTGAAGGTTTTCATTGTTTGGTGATTAAAGATTTTGCAAGCCTCTCCTGTTAAAAATCATTAGCTTATGAAGGAGGTTCATTTGCAAGGTAGGAGGAATGACTGCACTCAAACAGGCAGAATTAGCAGTGGCCCTGAAAGCCTGCTTGGGCAGAACCACTAAGAGACCTGTCAGACTATACCAATATCTCCTCGTCTGTGGTCTCCCCGGTTCTACATTAAGTGGGAAATATCACAAGAGCTTTGTGCCTGCACCTGCAGCTGAGGTTTTTTGATTGATTTCCAAGCTGCAGCTAAACATTTCCATATTCACGTTTAATTGTATAATAGACAAAATAACTCTTGGACTGAAAGTGAGCTTGTTTTTAGTAAAAAAAAAAAAAAAAAAAAAAAAGACAGGTCTTAATTATTTTTTCAGCATCAATGATATTTAACATGTAATGCAAAGATCCTATTCTTTCACAGGACTTCATACGTAGGTTCTGATATACATAAGAACTCATTCACAGTTTCATACTAATCCCTTGACTTAGGATAAATTATGTGACTGCTTTGAGCCCCGTTTTCTTCATCTTGCATCAAAATAATGTTTTAAGGATTCAGTGAAATGCTAAATGCATTGCTCTTAGTATAGAGTTTTGTACATAATGGGAAATAATGTTTATTGTTATAGAAACCAAATATCTATTTAAAGCTGTTTTCTTACAACTCATTTTTTTGAGAAAAAAAGCTTACAGTTGGAAGCCAACGGAATTTATATCATCTAAAATCTCAACTGAGTGAATGGCTGGAAGGTTGAAAACACAGTAAAAGAGAAAACAGATAATGATTATTGGATTTTTCTTTTTTTCCAAAATTAACCTGAGCACAAGTCAGAAATCATCTTTTTTGAGAAGAGATCTGATTTCAATGAAGTATGGAAATATTATCAGAGGAAATTGATATAGTGCTTTTGTTTTCAATTTTCCAGGCTCAATAAAAATGGGGGAGAATAGAATGTATGTGATAATTGAGATGCAGAGAAGGATAAGAAATAATAGAATTGGGATACCATGAAATGCTACTCCTAACCCTCAACTGTTTCCTCTCATGTCCTCATGTTGCAGGAAGGCGGACCCCTTCCAGGGCCCGAAACTGGGCTCTTGTCTAACAATCGGAAATGAATTGTCCGAGGAGACACATATGCTGACAAAGCAAGATACTTTATTGGGAAAGGGCATCCGGGTGGAGAGCAGTAGGGTAAGGGAACCCAGGAGAACTGCTCTGCTGCGTAGCTCGCAGTCTCAGGTTTTATGGGGATGGGATTATTTTTCAGGCAGTCTTTGGCCAATCATTCTAATTCAGAGTCTTTCCTGGTGGCCTACGCATCGCTCAGCCAAGATGGATGCTAGCGAGAGGGATTCTGGAAGTGGACGGACACGCGGTGTCTCCTTCCGACCTTTCCCGATCTCTTCTGGTTTGTGGTGGCTTATTAGTTCCGTATTCCTTATCAGAATCTCCTGTCATAAAACAACTCATGCAAATGGTTACTATGGTGCCTGGCCAGGGTGGGCGGTTTCAATCAGTGTACTTCCCCTAACACTCACTGGGAAATTAAACTCATTCATAATCTGAGTTTGGGAAATGCCCAGAAAGCAGCTCAGCCTCCAGGTCCCTGACCTTCTCTGCTCCTGCCCAGCAGTCAAGTGTTGTCAGAACAACAGGGATCAGCCCTGGAGACCACAGAGTCAGAACCAGAGGAAGGTATGCTAGAGTTAACACCCTTGATGATGAACTATCTAGGATATTCAGCAGAGAGGAAAAGAAGGAGAGTGAGACAAAGATGGGCACACACTCATGGGCTCCTGATACCCACAGGTCCTGACCTAGGTGTTTGTGATAGAGTAAAGGGACAAAGCAGGTGATTAGTTAATCCCACTAGGCATATAAAGATAAAAGGATGGGAAACCCCTGGAAGTTAATGATCAACTCAAGAAAGCACTTCAGAAATGCAAATTCTCCCCTGCCCTAATTTCTGCATCAGAAACTCTGAAGGCAATGGCACCCCACTCCAGTACTGTTGCCCGGAAAATCCCATGGATGGGGGAGCATGGTAGGCTGCAGTCCATGGGGTCGCTAAGAGTCAGACATGACTGAGCGACTTCATTTTCACTTCCCACTTTCATGCATTGGAGAAGGAAATGGCAACCCACTCCAGTGTTCTTGCCTGGAGAATCCCATGGACGGAGAAGCCTGGTAGGGTGCAGTCCATGGGGTCTCACAGAGTCAGACACGACTGAAGTGACTTAGCAGCAGCAGCAGACCACGTATTCTCAGAGGCACCTCTCTCCAAGGCTCTGCCCAGGATGGAACAAGGGCAGGCATTAACAAAGCATCCTCTTTCCTTCCCCTGGAGCAGGGCAGGGTGCTAGAATCTTATTCTACCAATGCTTCCTCCTCTCTCACACCATCAGTAGACTCTGTTTTTTTAGAGCAGAGTAGATTTATAGAAAAAATGAACAGAGACAACAGAGTTCCCACATAGCCTCTTCCCATCACTCAGTTTCCTATTATCTTCCCTTACTTTGGGCTTCCCTGGTGGCTCAAATGGTAAAGAATCTGCCTGCAATGCAGGAGACCTGGCTTCGATCCCTGGGTGGGGAAGATCCCCTGGAGAAGGAAATGGCAACCCACTTCAGTATTCTTTCCTGGGAAATCCCATGGACAGAGGGTCCTGGTGAGCTACAGTCCATGGGGCTACAGAGTTGAACACCATGGAGTGACTGTCACTTCCCTTATTTTAGTATATTTATTAGAACTAATAAACCTACGTTAACTGAGTTTCATGATTCACACTAAGGCTCACTCCACTTGTTGCACTATTCCATGGGTTTTGGCAAATCCAGTGTCCTACAGGACAGTGAACCCTTTGATTCACTGTCACGTATCAAACAGAGCATAAAACTTCATTTTAAGTAAATAAATATTTACAGATCACAAGGGTTTCGAGAGAAAAAGAGTTGGGCAAGTAAAGTCCTTAATCACCATTAAATGCTTTGAGAAACAAAAACCATTTAAAACAGTTTACTACCAAAAGAGACACTACGAAAACACTCTGCATTAATAAAGTTCAAATTGACTAATTAAAAGTAGGCTGGAAGCAAATAACATGATTTAACTGATTAACTTCGACTACAAGTCAAACAAAGTAATGGTCTTGGGTTCTCCAACTTGATCGAAAACTAAATTCTCAGCTAACTTGGCCTGCAAAGAAATCAGATCCTTTGTAAAAAAACAAGTATTTTCTTAATTATATTGAATTGGTTCATACTGCTTTCAAGGTGTATTCTATCCTTCTACTTTTCTGTATATTCATTGTATTAGTTTTTGTCAGTTTGATATTGAAACTCCATTAATTTATCTACTTAAAAAATAATTGTGATATGCAGTGGAACTATATGGAACTTGGTTCTGTTTTTCCAAGTCTCCTGTAAATGTGTCATCATACTTTCATAATTTAAAAAATAGAAAAGAGAAAAAAAAGCATTTTGATGTTAATTCTGAAACATCTTCTGCAAGAATTTTCATAATAAATAATATGACTTTAACATACCTGTTCAAGTCAGACTTTGGCATTCCTTGGAACACCTACAAAGTATTAATACGTTTCACCTCTGTGTCCCACACAACACACAGCCTGTCTCCTTTACCCAGAAGGATACACACCTGTACTCTGTGACCTTAAGAGCACCTCTGACTGCTTTTAAGGATGATAAATGATCAATATGATGTAATCAAGTGGATTCCGATCTTTCTGGCCACTGTTCAAACGGTTGTTTGTTGGGGGAGAAGAGAAAAGGTATTGGAGGCCCTCTGCTGGTGAGCCCATATAATGGCAGGTCTGGGGCTCTCCACACTCAGTGCTTTTAACGAGTTACAGGAGGGGAACTCAGAGGCACGAGGGATTGTCCTTTGGGTCTGAAAGGTAGAACACAGACTCGGGTGGGAGGGCACAGCTGTTAAAACAGTGAGGTTGACAGCTGGGACTTTTTTCAGCTTTATTGAGGTATAAGAGAAAATTATAATGTGTTTATGGTTGTTGTTCAGTCACCAAGTCATGTCCGACTCTTTGTGACCACATGGACTGCAGCACGCCAGGCCTCCCTGTCCTTCACCATCTCCTGGAGTTTGACCAAGTTCATGTCCATTGAATCGGTGATGCCATCCAACCGTCTCATCCTCTGTCGTCCCCTTCTCCTCCTGCCCTCAATCTTTCCCAGCATCAAGGTCTTTTCCAGTGAGTCGGCTCTTCACATCAGTTGGCCAAAGTGCTGGAGCTTCAGCCTCAGCATCAGTCCTTCCAATGAATATTCAGGACTGATTTTCTTTAGGACTGACTGGTTTGATCTCCTTGCTGTCCAAGGCACAACATGATTATTTAATATAGTTATACATTGTGGAATGATTTCTACCAGAGAGTTGTTAACACATCTATCACCTCATATACTTACCTTTTTTTTTTTCATTTGTGAGAACACGAGTTTTGTTCTCTTGGCAAATTTCAATTACACAACAGTGTTATCAGCTATATTAACCATGTTTTACATCAGATTCTCACACCTTTTTCATCTTATAACTGAAAGCCTCTGTGCTTTCACTAGTCTCCTTCTATTTCCCTACCCCAAGCCCCCTGCAAGCACCATTTAACTTTCTGTTTCCATGAGTTTTCTTTTTCTCTCCTAAATTTCAACCAATGTCAGGGAGGTGAGCCCCTATGTTTTCTTCTAGGAGTTTTATGATTTCAGGGATTACTATCAAATTGTTAATCCTTTTGAGTTAATTTTTGTGTATGGTACAATATAGTACTGTGATCCAGTTTCATTCTTTTGCATGTCTATCCAGTTTGTGTGTGTGTGTGTGTTAGTTGCTCAGTCATGTCTGACCTCTTTGCGATCCCAGGGACTATATCCCACCAGGCTCCTCTGTCCATGAAATTCTCCAAGCGAATACTGGAGTGGGTTGCCATTTCCTTCTCCAAGGAATCTTCCCAACCCAGGGGTTGAACGTGGGTCTCTCGCATTGCAGGCAGATTCTTTACTGTCTGAGCCACCAAGGAAGCCCATTCTGTTTCAGTTCAGTTCAGTTCAGTTGCTCAGTTGTGTCTGACTCTTTGCGACCCCATGAATCGCAGCACGCCAGGCCTCCCTGTCCATCACCAATTCCCAGGATCCACCCAAACCCATGTCCACTGAGTCAGTGATGCCATCCAACCATCTCATCCTCTGTCGTCCCATTCTCCTCCTGCCCTCAATCTTTCCCAGCATCCAGTTTTCTCAACACCATTTATTAAAGAAATTATCCTTTCCATATTGTATATCTTGGCTCTTTGCTTGAAAAAATAATTGATCATATAAGCATGAGATAATTTCAGGGCTCTCTGTTCTGTCTCATTAATCTTTGTGCCTGTTTTTATGTGAGTATGGTATTGTTTTGATAGCTGTAACTTTGTATAACTTTGTAATATAGCTTTATATCAAGACATGTGATGATTCCATCTTTGCTCTTCTTCCTCAAGGTTGCTTTAGCTATTTGGGGTCTTTTGTGGTTCCATATGATTTTTAGGCTTATTACTTTTATTTCTGTGAAAAATACCATTGGAATTGTGATAGAGAATGCATTGAACTTGTAGATCACCAGTGGTAGTGTGGGCATTTTAACAATGTTAGCTCTTCAAATGTATGAACAAAATCCATTTTTTGGTTTCTTCTTCAATTTCTTTCATCAATGTATCATAGTTTACAGTGTACAGATATTTCATCTCTTTAGTTAAATTTATTTCTAAGTAATTTATTATTTTAGATGCTACTATAAATGGGATTGCTTCTTAATCAATCAGTTCTGTTTATATGTACTGTATATATATAGGTGCTCCACTGTTGGATGTGTGAATATTTGTAATTATTATATCCTCTTGGTGAACTGAGCCCTTTATACTTATATAATGACCTTTTTTGTCTCTTGTTACAGGTCTTACGTTAAATTTATATTTTATATGGTATAAGTACAGCTACTACTGCTTTGTTTTGTTTTCTCTTTGTGTGGAATTTTTTTTCCATTTCTTCCCTTTCAATCTACTTGTGTCCTTAAAGTTTAAGTGAGTCTCCTGTGGCAGCAAAGAGTTGAATCCTGTTTTTTATCCCTTCAACCATTTTATGTCTTTTGTTTGAAGAATTTATTTATATTTAAAGTAATTATTGATGGATATGAACTTACTGTTGCCATTTTGTTAATTGTTTTCTGACTGTTTTATAATTTGTGATTTGATGATTTGTGATTGGAAAGCCTTACAGTGGTACTCTTTGATCTCTTTCTCTTTGTTTATCTACTGTAAGTTTTTGCTTTGTAGTTATTAGGAAGCTTACATAAAATAATTTATATTTATAATAGTCTGTTTTAAGCTTGTCTTAATTTCAAAGGCACACAAAAGCTCTACATTTTAATCCTTCCCTCCATTTTATGTTTTTTATGTGACAATTTACATCTTTTTATATTATGTATCCATTAAAAATTATTCTATTTTTAATATTTTTGTATTTTAAAATTTTATACTAGCTTTACAAGTGATTTACCCATCATTACAGTATTAGAGTATTTTGAATTTAGCTATATATTTACCATTAGTAATGAGTTTTATATGTTATATGCTTTCTGGTTACTAATAAGTATCCTTTTGTTTCAGCTTGAAGAACTCTCTCTAACGTTTAGGCTGGGATAGTGGTGAACTCCTTCAGTTTCTCTTTGGGAAACTCTCTCTCCTTCAATTTTAAATGACGGCTCTGCTGCATCGGGCATTCTCAGTTGGCAGTTTTCTCCTTTTAACATTTTGAACCTGTCATTCTGCTTCTGCTCACAAGGCTTATGCTGAAATGTTCTCTCACCGTCTCACTGGGGTTCCCTTGTATGTAACAAGGTGAATTTCTCTTGCTACTTTTAAGATTCTTTCTTTGTCTTTAACTTTTGATACTTTAGCTATACTGTGTGAGGTACAAGTCTTTTTGGATTCATCTTTCCTGGTACTTTTTGAGCTTCCTGGATGTGGATGTCTGTTTATTTCTCCAGATTAAGGATGTTTTTAGCCATTATTTTTTTGAATAAGCTTATTGTTCCTTGCTCTCTCTCTTCTCCCTCTGGATCCCTGTAACATGAATTTTGGTATTCTTAATGTTGTCCCATAAGTCCCTTAAGCTATCTGCCCTTTTAAAAAATTCATTCTTTCTTTCTGTGCCTCGCATTGGATGAATTCCACTGTCCTGTTTGTGTTTTGTCAAAACCACTGTTTACTTCTTAATATTGCTCTCATTATAGGGCATTGCTACTGTTGACTTGTATTTGTGGTTTCTGTACGATACTGAATTTCTTGAGAGTAAAGGTCACTTCTTATTTGTTTTTGAAAGCTTAGAAAAGTGTCTAGTATGATATGTATGATAGATAAATGGTGTATAAGTAGAAGTGAGAGTTCACTGCAAATCATAACCATGGTTTTTATCAATGATAGTATGACAAGACATGTAACATGGGTTTTCCCCTTAATTCAAGGGCCATTAAAACTCATATACAAAGCTAATGTGTAAAATAACCCAATATGATAGTTGACAGTTAATACTGAACTAGCAGTCGCTGCCACCACCAGCTCTTTCTGGAGCTAGACTTTGCATCTTACTTTGCTGTGAATTTCTAACTTCATCTCTGAGAGGTCACTCTGGTACCCTATGATTCTGTGTTTAAAAATTCACTCTCTTAAGGTGCTTATTATTGAGTGTGTGTTAAATTATTTAGTAAAGCCCTCAAAAACTTGGTAAAGTGGAGGTAAGTTTTCACCCCCTCCCCAACTCACACATCTCAGTAACAACAGGTATGATACAAGTGCATAACACGAGTGCTTTTTCCTTCTGTTTTTCCTTTCTTTCAACTGGAAGCACAGACACTTCCTAAGAGCTCCTTGAACTTAATTGACACAAAATTCATCTTCCTCTCCTCCTGTGGATTTTTTTTCAGAGGTTCCCTTAGGTTCTGAGGAGCTTGGTAAAAAGTAGGGGACGTGATTATGTAGCTGTCATTTAGATCATTTAGACCACAGCCTGTCTCCCTTCTGACACATCCATCCAGGTCCTTGAAACACGTGTTTTCTTTGTGTGACTCACCTGGTTCTGCCTATAAAGCTTTCCAGTCCTGACTTTCTGGGTCAGAGATGTTCATACCAGCACATTCGGACCTGGTAATAAATATTTCTAATTTCTTTAAAGATCTGATTATTTGTATTCTGAAACAATCTCCACAAAAATACAGTTAATGCCCAAACTGAAACAAATATGAGCTTCAATTGCAAGATACTTTGACCTCTGGCATACAAGTCCAGGGGGCTCTTGGTTTTCACTTTTCCCACTCAATTTAAAGTTTTACCAGTAACTTGTATTTTTTCAGTTTTGTTGCTGTTGGCTCACTAGAGGGAGACAGCGGAAAAGGTTTCAGAGAAGCTGAGCCAGAAATCACAGAAAACACAGTATCTCATAGGCCAGCGTTCTACAGCTTTCTAAAAACAACGTGGGATCAAATGCCAAATTTAATGATGAAGTAAATTAAGAAACTTGTTTTTCTGTGCTCGCTTCTTGAGGATAAAATTGTGATGGATAATTCAGTCAGTGCATCTTTGACTAGGAGTTGATTACTGATTGGATGTGATGTCTTCTGTTTCTATGTCATTAAAGGCATTAACAAATAATGTATATGTTTTTTTCTTCTGCTCTCTCTCATTTGATTTTTCAGTAGAAATATCCTAATGTGATCATTTTCTTATGAGTCCTCCAAATTGTTCCTGCTTATAGCTTGAGGGATGGCATTTTAAAAGTTTAGATGTTGGGACTTGGTCATCAAAGCTGTTAGGAATCAGAACATAAATATAGTTTCTGTGCACTCACTGTATTTGATAATATAACTTCCCACCAGTTCCATGACCGGATTGGGTTCCCTTCTGGGGACTGGATTGTTTTAGAGGTTTTGTGCATAGTAGAATCTTTCTGGATACAAGTGTGTTTTTATCCAGAGGGCTAAAACTTTGCAGGTGACATTTTGGCCATTGGGGCAAAACCACTGAGTCAAGTTTCTGAGAATGCCTTTATGTGTCTCTTCTCTCTACATTCAAAGTCAGGTGAGGTCTGTTGTTTTAGTGGATCTCACTGTGGGATCACAGAAGTGAGTTGTTCTCAGTGAAATGATCTCTTCTTTCTTCCCTCATCCAGGCATGGCAAACCCTTATCAGCTTGGCTGAAATGATCTAAAAAGAAAACAAAATTGGGCCTTGCAGAGAGACGTTGCATGGGTTTCTTGTACTCCCCTTGGGGTCTGAGGCAGACACACGTGGGGCGAACTTTGAATAGCCTCGACAAGAATGTGTAAAGGGCATTGTGGCAAAGTGAACGCAGGGACTGCCCCCTGCTCCACAGCATTAAAAGGAGCAGGAAGGAACTGTGGCAGAGAAGGGACAATGGTGTGCCCTGGGGTGAGCATCCCTGCCAGGAAGCTGAGCATGAAACACGAAAGGCAGTGGCGGTGTCGCCCTGTTTCTGTTAATTACAGAACAGCCGCACTTCATTTCATTCTGAATGGAATACTGTTCCTCTGTCATTAAATATGTACGTTCCATAAAATATGGATTAGCCCTGGGCTTTGCTGGCGCTCGATGCATGGCAGACTTTCCAATCTGACCTAAATTATTCGTGTTGGTTTTATGACCTGGAAAGCAAATGGATGCATTCCAAAGACTCTGGCTAAGATGGTTTAAATTATTCCATTGTAATATGGAACAAATCCTTACATGTCAACCCTGGGGAAAAAAAAAAAAGAAAAAGCAATCCCGTTATACTGCAGAAATGAACTAGTTGTTAATTCAGACAAGAGCCTGTGGCTTCATCACACATCTGCCCTTCATTTTATTCAATGTTGTCTGCCCCTGCTGGCTTTTTTCCTTTTCATATTTATTTATTTGCTGTTCTGGGTCTTAGCTGTGGTGTGTGGGATCTAGTTCCCTGACCAGGGATCGAACCTGGGCCCCTGCATTGGGATCGTGGAATATTAGCCATTGACCACCATTCTATTCTCTCAGACCTTGTGGCTTGTTGAAGCCTGGATGACTTGGTATATTGCTACCTTTCTTAAAAAAGGGCTTCCCTGGTAAAGAATCTGCCTGCAATACAGGAGACACGGATTCAATTCCTGGGTTGGGAAGATCCCCTGGAGAAGGAAATGGCAACTCACTCCAGTATTCTTGCCTGGGAAATCCATGGACAGAGGAGCCTGGTGGGCTGCAGTCCACAGACTTGCAAAGAGGTGGACATGACTGAGTGACCAATACTTTTTCCTAAACAAATGAGCTGGGATTTGTTTAAAATATAAGTTAACTAATTGGTTCTGTGCAGAAATGATGCACAGAAACTTGAAAATGGCTTTCAGTGAGGAAAAAATGGCAGAAAAGAGATAATAAATGATAATAATTCATACAATCATAAAATGTGAATAAATCTAGCACTATGAGTTAATTTTAAAAACCAGTCAATGTAATCAGTATATTATTTTTATGATCTCATAGAGGAAAATGTGTTTCCTTTGGTAGAGCTTTCTAGTTTTACTGGCTCTGTCTAGGTTAATCAAAATGTAACATATATTAGGAAGAGCCCACTTTCCCCTCCTCTTGATAAACTAAAACTAAAATAAAAATGCAGCTGAAGATTAAAAACACCATCTGCTACATGGAATTGTACCAAATCAGAAGTCATGCATCATTTTGGGGGTACTGATGAGAGGAAGCCTAGGGTGTAATTTTCATGGCTTTTATTAAATGAATGAATTTTTTATTCCTGAATAACGTACAGAGAAAGTTTGCTTTCACATGGGACACATTCTCTACAGATGTATTTCACTTATTCATATTTAAAGACATTGGTCTCTTCATAGCTTTCTTTAATGTTTATGTGTAATTAACATTTATATAAAGCTTTGCATTTATGAGACAGTTTCAAAATGCATGATCTCATTGAATCTTCATAATAACTTTAGAG
The DNA here is from genome assembly GCF_029407905.1 of Bubalus kerabau. Classification (NCBI taxonomy): domain Eukaryota; kingdom Metazoa; phylum Chordata; class Mammalia; order Artiodactyla; family Bovidae; genus Bubalus; species Bubalus kerabau. The sequence continues at coordinate 47,870,746 of NC_073634.1, forward strand.
GTAGGAGTCACTGGCCTTGTTTGACTGATGTGTGCTCACTCGCTCAGTCCCGTTTGACTCTTTGCGACCCCATGGACTGTAGCCCACCAGGCTCCTGTGTCCATGGGATTTTCCAGGCAAGAATACTGGAGTGGGTGGCCATGCCCTCCTCCAGGGATTTGAATTATAATGGCTCAGAAACTTGGAGATTAAATCTCTCCTCAATCTCCCGTGGCAACGTGGGACACAAACCACAAATTCAAGCCCCTCCCCCAACCCACTAGTGTCGCCTGACCTTTAGACCCTTCCATCTTCCGTCTTGGTTTTGCCTTGTGCTTTACCTATAAGCACCCGCCCAACTTTGTTTCCTGGAAGCTCACCTTTCCCAATCTGTGTTTCTGGCCATGACTCTTTCTGAGCACCTTGTGGCCAGGACACTAGATGTGGATTCCTGAGTGTTGTGCAACCTCAGCTGGACCCATCCCTGCAGGTCCTTCCTGTGTCCACTAGCTTCCTTCCACAACCCTTCGACCTCCATGTCCTCTCAAGCCCATCCCTTTTCATCCTTTATAGACACCAAACATGGTAAGTAGATGCAGGAAGGCTCCCTAAATTCAATCTCCTTTCCATCATGACTTGCACTGTGTTGATGCTCTTCCTTGTCACCTTATCTCAGCTCCACCCCATCATCCACCTGCTAAGTGGTGATGTTTGTGCTCCATGCCACAATTAGCTTATGCACTATCAGAGTTTTCTTCTACAAAAGTATCTGGTTATACACCACTAATGCTTTAAAATTTGCATTGACCTCTGGTCCTACAAGGGAAAAAAAGCATGGGTTTATTTTTGTGCCATGTGAGCAACCAAAGCACAGAAAATGGGCGGGACGTGAAGCGACTGGATGGGAGTTGGGGGGAGGGCAGAAGGTACTATGAACATATTTCTGTTTTACTATGTGGAGAAGTGAATGATTCTACCCAAATTTAATAAAACTCCAGTAGACAAAACTAAAATTCTTAGTTCTAGAAGATAAAATTATATTGAGATCTGAAAAATAGAATATAAAATAATATATTTTTTCAATATAGAATAATGTATACATAATGTAAAAATTGTCAGAAAGTGTGGGGAGAGAGGTAGATGAGGTGTGTTGAGGTACTTATTTTATAGTACAGGAGGTAATAAATGCAATTCAGATTTAATATATCAGGGAACAGAAGCATAATCCATGGTCAAATAATGTTAATCAGTAGATGCGCTGAAAGCAGAACTCATTGAAACACTGGGGCTGTTTGAAAGTCTTAGCCATGTGAGTATACTGATTCTAAATTTAAAATAACACAATTTAAAAACCAAGTGTTAGCAAGAGTGGGGTTGTGAATATAAATGGAACCGTCTTTCTGGAGGGCATTTTGGGAATATATATCTAAAACTATTCATTTTAAATTATCCTACCCAGTAATTCTGCTTCGAAGTATTTATCCTAAGGAAATAATTAAAGATGCAAAGATAAATTTATAGTCAAGAATATTAATTGAAGTTGGCTTTTTATATAAATCAATTAAAATATTTGAAATACCAGAGTAGAAATCAACCATATGAAATATAGAACATTCAGATAAAAGAATACAAGATTCTATTAAAATTGAATCTTTTAAATTCAATTAAATATTGAATATTATTAAATATTATCCAGACATATAAAAAATGAGCATAATATAATGATACATGTAGTCATGGGAGGAGGCTATTTCAAGAGCGTGCTCCCAATTATATTAAATATATATGATTATCAAAGAGACACCATTGCAGCTTTTCATACCCATAAGGACAGAATGGGCTTAATGATCAGATTTTCTGATAAAAAAGATGTTGAGTCTTCTAAAAGCCTTCATGGAATAATGTTAAAGAAAATGTACATTATGTAAGAGCATGTGGATTTTGATAACAATTTGTAAAAGCAAAGAGTCCAATGTTTAAAAATATCCATAGAACAGATTAAGTGAAGGAAAAAAATAGGTATTTGTAAAAAAAAAACAAAAAAACTTCAAACTATTAATAGAAAAAACTTCTGGGTACTGGAGCAGTGCTTCTTGATTCACATCCCAAATTCTCCATGAAGGAAAAAAAGCTTTTTTTCCTTTTTTTGTGAACACTGAGCATCTGTGTGTTTTTTTTCCCCCCAAGAAAAGGACATTTGATCCCTTTCTGGTAACCGTAGCTTCCTTTCCCTGTGGGAAGGTACCCAGTCCTCCACTCACAGACTGTGTCGCTTTAGTGAAGTGTCTTATCCAAGATCTAAAGGGATTTCCTGGTGGCTCAGTGGTAAAGAATTGACCTGCAATGCAGAAGACTTGGGTTCAATTCCTTGGTCGGGAAGATCCCCTGGAGGAGGAAATGGCAACCCATTCCAGGATTCTTGCCTGGAGAATCCAATGGACAGAGGAGCCTGGCAGGCTGCAGTCCATGGGGTCAGTGGACAACTGGGCAACTGAACAACAAAGCGTTCAGGATAGACCCTGGCTGAGTCAACACAAGCCCAACAACTGTGTTAACTTCAGTGAGCATCAACATGGACATTGTGCATCAATAAGTGAGCCATCTTAGCCTGAATCCTGAGCCCTCTATTGGATATAAGCATGTGGGGTTATTCAATGAGAGAAGATATGGACATACAGTTCAAAATATTACAGACCTATTAACTCTGGGCATTTCTCTAGTTTTGATAACCTCAGTGGGCAATCTCCTGATGTCTGTTGGTATGAGTCTTACTTTTCACACTTTTGTGTGTGTGTGTGTTAGTTGCTTAGTTGTGTATGTGTGTGTGTGTGTGTGTGTGTGTGTGTGTTAGTCGCTTAGTCGTGTCCGACTCTGAAACACCATGGGTTGTAGCCCACCAGGCTCCTCTGCCCATGGGACTCTCCAGGCAAGAACACTGCAGTGGGTTGCCACTTCCTTTTCCTTTCACCCTTTTAACTCAAGAGATTTTGGTCCCCTGGAACTTTGCCTTCTGGTTGAATACCACCAGAATTCCCCAGTATTTCCTAAAAAAATTCATGTGCCCCTGTTTGCATTTTTCCTGTGTGCTTGTCCAGGGCAGCTCAGTGCTTTTGAACTCACCAAGCATTTTAGGCATTGGGGTGTGAATGAGGTGCCTGGGGATGTGTGAGAATCCGGCCTACTGGGTTTTTCTTGATTGGGCTGAGCTACAATCTGAATCTGATTTTACAAAGAAGTTAGTCCTTTAAGAACCTGATGATTTTCCTTTTCATGTCTGAATAATACAGCTTGACGGATGGCTCCCTGGTGGGATTAGAGAGTAAGGAAGGCCTTGTGTTGCTTCCCAGATGGTTCTGCTTGATATTATCTCATGACACAGCATCCTTGGTTGCTGGCAGGACTGTATTTCTCTCTGTCTCTCTGTTTGATTTTAACTACACTACATATGATGATGTTAATTAACAAGCACCGATTTAAAAACTATCTGGGACATAATACTATACTTGTGAATAAATAAAAATTAAGCCAAACGGGGACTTCCCTGGCAGTCCAGTGGTTGGGATTTTGTGCCCTCATTGCCAAGGGTCCAGGTTCAATCCTTGGTTGGGGAACTAAGATCCTGCAAGCCATGAAGCATGGCTCCCAAAATTGCAAAATAATAAAATAAAATGCACATCTTTATTTTAAGAAATTAATCCAAATTGAACTAAGTGCCAGAAAAATCAGGTACAGTCACTTGTAAATGACTGAGGTTACATATATTTACATAATATAAATTATATTATATAAGATCATGGCATCCAGTCCCATCACTTCATGGAAAATAGATGGGGAAAAAGTGGAAATAGAGACAGACTTTATTTTCTTGGACTCCAAAATCACTGTGGATTGTGACTGCAGCCATAAAATTAAAAGATGCTTGCTCCTTGGAAGAAAAGCTATGACAAACCTAGGCAGCATAGTAAAAAGCAGAGACATCACTTTGCCAATAAAGTTCTGTATAGTTGAAGCTATGGTTTTTCCAGTAGTCACGTATGGATGTGAGAGTTGAACTATAAAGAAGGCTGAGCACTGAAGAATTGATGCTTTTGAACTGTGGTGTTGGAGAAGACTCTTGAGAGTCCCTGTTACTGCAAGGATATCAAACCAGTCCATCCTAAAGGAAATCAGTCTTGAGTCTTCATTGGAAGGACTGATGCTGAAGATGGAGCTCTGATATATTTTGGCCATGGATATGAATGGCCAACTCATGGAAAATACTCTGATGCTGGGAAAAGTTGAAGGCAGGAGGAGAAGGGGACAACAGAGGGTGAGATGGTTGGATGGCACCACCGACTCAATGGACATGAGTTTGAGCAAACTCTGGGAGACAGTGAAGGACAGGGAAGCCTGATGTGCTGCAGTCCATGGGGTTGAAAAGAGCCAGACATGACTGAGCAGCTGAATAACAAGAATATAAATTATATACATATATGCATAATGTGTATGTAATCAGTCACTCAGTTGCCAGGCTTCCTGTCCTTCACTGTCTCCCAGAGATGCCATCCAATCATCTCACCCTTTGTTGTCCCCTTCTCCTCTTGCCTTCATTCTTTCCCAGCATCAGGGTCTTTTTCAATGAGTCGGCTCTTCACATCAAGTGGCCAGTTGCTCAGTTGTGTCCTACTCTTTGCAACCCCATGGACCGTAGCTTGCCAGGCTCCTCTGTCCATGGGATTCTCCAGGCAAGAATACGGGAGTGGGTTGCAATATCCTTCTCTAGATAATCTTCCCAATCCAGGAATCCAACCTCAGCCTCCTGCATTGCAGGCAGAGATATGTGGGAGTGTGTTTTTCCCTTAGCTGGTAAGAGAGATAAAGAATTTAAATGTGTGAGAGCATCAGATCATTCAAATATGAATACTTGCCAGAGAAATGGAAGCTAGAGTAGATATGATCTAATTTTTTTCTGAACACCTGTTTATTTATTTATTGTTTTTTTTTTGGCCATGCTCCTTGGCATGTTGGATCTTAGTTCCCCTATCAGTGCATGGAGTCTTAACCACTGGACCACCAGAGAAATCCCTGGATAGTGAGCCCCTTTTACACTTCAACTGGACATTAAAAAATGCTCATAACTTAGCAGCCATGGCTCACGCTGCTGGAGCTAGCCTGTGGGGTGGCTCAGACATAACAAATGTGCTAGGTTAGAACCTGCCTTTTTTCAAGCTTCTTCCAAGCTTCTCAAGTGACAGAGGGAGGGGCAGGTAGGCTTTTTGTTGGGAATAACATAGCTGCTCATTTGAAAAGAAAGTACTATGAAAAATAATGGAGACAAATGAAAAATTTGCTTTAGTTGAGAGCTAATGAGCTTAGGAAACTGGAAAGCCTTTTCTGAATAGTAATTAAAAATGTAACTAGGCAGATTTTGCCTTTTTTGTAAGATCTGATTTGAAAATGAGGAGAGGGAGCACAGTAAGACACCATAAAAATTCGTCTTGATCCCTACCACGAATGAGTTTCCCTGGTGAACTCAGATGGTAAGGGATCTGCCTGCAATGCAGGAGACCCAGGTTTGATCCCTGGGTCTGGAAGATTCCCTGGAGAAGGGAATGGAAACCCACTCCAGTATCCTTGCCTGGAAAATTCCATGGACAGAGGAGCCTAGAGGGCTACAATCCATAGGGATGCAAAGAGTTGGACAAAACTGAGTGACTGAGCACATACGGTACACCTAAAACACGAAGTAGATGTGAAGTGGATGTCATGTTGAATATGAATAGCATACAAGATAAAATATATCCCTTCCCAATAGTCATTAGAGAATGGCTTCTGATCACCTATTGGGTTGGCCAAAATCTCTTTGAGATTTCTTGTGAAGCGCTATGAAAATGAAAAATGAAAGTGAAAAGCTCTCAGTCATGTCCAACTCTTTACAAACCCATGGACTGTAGCCCACCAGGTTCCTCTGTCCATGGAATTCTCTAGGCAAGAATACTGGAGTGGTAGCCATTCCCTTCTCCAGGGGATCTTCCCAATCCAGGGATTGAACCCATGTCTCTCACATTGCAGGTAGATTCTTTACCATCTGAGCCACCAGGGAAACATGAAATGCTATAGAAAAAACCCAAACAAACTTTTTGGCTAATCTAGTACATTCTCTAGGCAAAATGTAGGGTATGAGATGGCACAATGGCATATTTCAGGCTGTAGAAACTTCCCACTGCCCTGGAAGCAGCTGTGATATCTGAGGACTGGGAGGGTGTAATTCAGGCTTAATTCCAAATTTAAATAAATTTGTAGAAGAATACAGATTGGCATTAGTAGTAGCTATTACCTTTCCAACTTCTAGAAAATGGTGATGCTGATATGAAATTTTAATCTCTGAGAACAGTTTGGAGAAGAAAATGCAAAATCAAAATGCATTTAAGAGTTGATTTTAAAACTCATATACTTCTCTATATGTAAAAGCACTTCAGTTCAGTTTAGTTCTGTTGCTCAGTTGTGTCTGACTCTTTTCAACCCCATGGACTGCAGCGCTGCAGGCTTCTCTATTCATCACCAGCTTCCGATGTTACTCAAACTCATATCCATCAAGTCGGTGATGCCATACAACCATCTCATCCTCTGTCATCCCCTTCTCCTCCTGCCTTCAATATTGCCCAGCATCAGGGTCTTTTCCATTGAGTCAGTTCTTAGGATCAGGTGGCCAAAGTATTGGAGTTTTAGCTTCAGCATCAGTCCTTCCAATGAATATTCAGGACTGATTTCTTTTAGGATGGACTGATTGGATGTCCTTGTAATAAGGGAGTCCCTTGGACTTCAAGGAAGTCCCTTAGAGAGTGTAAGAGCACTTACTGTGTTATTTTTATAAAATGCATCTTGTGATCATTTAGTGAGTCTCCTGCTTTGAATCCCATTTGCACAGCTTGTTATCATAGCATTGCTGACCATAGAATCATAGGACTATATCATAGAACCACTGATTAGTTGCATCATATGTGGTTATATATTGCTCAATATACATTTCTGTTTTCACTATGGTAATAGCATGCTTGTTCTACCCACAGTCCAAATTAGGATTGCTAGTCAGAATTTACCAGGTTTGTTTCAAATGAGAACTGGACCTGTTGAACTACAGCTATAGACAGAGGGTCGGGGTGGATCGCAGGGAGTGATGGAACCTGACACATCGTCACTGAGTAGCTCCTGGTGCCCAGAGCCCAAGCTGGGTGACAGGACTTCTGAGGTTGAAGCTGAGAATGGATAGCACTCCCAGGAGAGAAGTGGAAATCAGTAAGCAGGAAGATGATCAAACCAGTGTAGCAACCCAGTGAGCTCGTCAGAGAGGCTGCCCATGTTAGGCAGGGCAGGATGGAATGTTAGGGTCTCAGAAGAGTGTTGAGCTTGTTGGGAACAGGGCTTGACTCTTCCCTGCAGGTACCACAGGGCACATGTGAATACTTAGCCCCACATGCAGAGGGACCTGAGGCCGTAGGTTCCAGATACAGACAAGTGCAGAATAGGTACAGACAACTGTGGTCAATGAGCATGGACGTAGCTTTGTGGAGTGGGGTTGTATGGATATTCAGAGAGACTTACAGTGTTGTAGAATTTGTGGTCCTCAGAGGTGCTGGCTCTTCTGCATCCTTTCCGCAGAGACCCTCACCCCCACCCTTCATCACTGCCAGCATCACTTCAAATGAAGAGAATTGATAATCATTTGCACCAATCCAGTCAAAGGCTCTTTTGAAAAAGCGGCGATCTAACAACACTTTGAGCTTTGACCTTCATTTTATCCAAAGTGCTTCTCCTCTGTGCTTCCTCCAAGAACAAGTCATGAAGGAGACGCTGCTGGTGGCCTGTAGCTGCTCTTGGAGTCAGGAGAAGCATCTACATTTCCTGGGATCTGAATACAGGAAGGTTATCAGAATGTCTTCCAGGCAAGTAGGTGGCTACATAACTCTAAGTGTCATGTTGTAAAATGTAGGGAAATAGAGCCCACATTGATCCAATTCAGGAGAATTCACTGCGACACAAGCTCTAAGAACCCCTAGAGGTATATTGCTGAGGTAGTCACTGACAAAAGGGAATGAAACGAGCACAAGAAAAGGGAATAAATATCAAAGGATTATTTTAAGTCAAAACAAACAGACAATGTAAGATTCTCTCTTTGTAACACAAAGATTCTCTCTTTGTGACAAAAATCATGTTTCCATGATGACTTAAGCGGAATGTTTGAGAGTCTTTGTTTCAGTGTTAATAAAGGAAATCAGTTATATTCAGCTCTGGCATTTACCCATGTGTGACACTGAAGATAGATGTAGCAGTTGGCAAACATCTATTTTCAGCATGTATGAGCTAAAAAATGTGAACATAAAACATTGGACTGAACCTTTGCAGATATCTGAGTAACTGAAGATTGAGGCATAAACTGACTTCATCTCAATGAAGCAGGTGTAGCTTGGAGAGAATTCCAGATATAACAGATATTTAATCTCATTCAAAAGAATATAGGTATTCACAGGATTCCTGTATAATCTCATAAGAATATTCATTACAAAGAAAAAGACTCTCAAGATAATTGTTCAAAGCACAAAGTCAAGATTTTTATAGAACAGCATATGGTAAAGTGAATTTATTGTTTCTAAGAGGAAATTTCCTCTTAGTATTTTCTCAGGAAACTTATTTTTTTCAGAATCCCAAGTTCTGAAGAAAAAATTAATATTGGAGAAGTGAGAAAGAGTTGTGTAACTCTCCTGGGAGAACTAAAATTTAACGAACAACACAGGGACATTAATTAGTTGGTCTAAAGAATCCACTGACACAAAGTCAGCAGGTGACGTGGGGTTGAAGGTCAGTGTCCACGTTCCAGGGACAGAGGTGATCATGCGCTGATCTGAGCAGATTGCTCATGAGTGTTGACACCTGCAAAGCCAGTCTGCAGTTGATGGCAAGTCCTTCTTAGAAATAAAACAAGTAGTAATAAGTTTATATGTTTGTTTTGTACGACAAGTGATGTTCCAAGAAATGGGTATTAAAAGTGAAATCAGTCCTCACATTGGCATTTTCAGCTCCTGGATCTGTGCTGCTAACTTTTCTAGGGGACCAGATATTGTGTTATTCAAACACAGCCCATGGTGCCTGTGTTTTCCAGTGTTAGACTATCTGGAAAGGCGTTTGTTCTTTAACAGAAGAAATACAAAGGGCAGGTGGGACTGACGAGGAGCAATGCATTGTTCACTAAAAACAGATCTAAACTCTGAATTAGCAGCACAAGGTCAATTCCAACCAGAAACTCAATTCAAGGCATGTAGACAAAAAGATCTTCATCTTTAAAAGTAAATAAATAAAATAAAAACTTTTTTGTTCTAGAATATTGTCATGAAACAAGGTCAAAACTATAGAACAATTAGTTTCTTTTTAATGACCATTTTAAGAATAATTTAAAAATAGTGAATATTTGTGATATTACCTTTCAGTTTTAAATGCTTTTTATTAACATTTATTTTGTGTTAATATTTTTTCTTTTAATGTTTCATATTATTAAATGTCCAAATCAAAGATTTTTTACATATTATTGAAATAAATAATGTTGTCACCATATATTATATTATATTATATATTATATATATTTGTTATTATATCTTTTTAATAGAAAACCTGTAAAATTTAGATTTATTCCTAAGTGTTTTATTCTTTTTGATGCAATTGTAAATGGGATTGTTTCCTCCATTCCTTTTTCACCATAGTTTGTTATGTATATAGAAATGCAACAGATTTCTGTCTATGACTTTTGTGTCCTGCAACTTTTTGAATACACTGAGTTCTAGTGGTAGTTTGGTGGTGTCTTTAGGATTTTCTACATATAGTGTTGTGTCATTTGCAGACAGTGAGAATTTTATTTTTTCCTTTCCAATAGGGATGTCTTTTGTTTCTTTTTCTTGACTGATTGTTGGGGTTAGGACTCCCAATAAAAGTGGTGAGAGTGGTCATCCTTGTCTTGTTCCTCATCTCAGAGGAAATGCTTTTCATTTTTCACCTTTGAGTATGATGTTGGCTGTAGGTTTGTAGTATATGACCTGCATAATGTTAAGTATGTTCCCTTTATATACTTCCTGTTTTGAGAGTTTTTATCATAAGTGGATGTTGGATTGTTCAAATGCTTTTTCTGCATCTATTGAGATAACATGTAATTTTTATCTTTCATCTTGTTACTCTGGTGTAATATGTTGATTGATTTGTGGGTACAGGAGTGGCATCCTTCCTTCTGTTGTGGGGGGACCCAGTTGCAAGCATTCTGGTGTGGGAAGGTGTGCTCCCAGCTTGGCTGTCTGAGAAGCCCTCTCTGGTTGTTGAGGGAATGCTGGTGGGTGGGGCAGCCTCTGGTGTCAACACTGTAGATTGAGATCCTGGGAATGGCTGTAGCCAGTCTGTACCCCTGGGGGGTTTCTAACTGCCTTCTGCTTCCTTGGGTTGTTCTCCAAGATCAGTAAGTGGGTCTGACGCGCCTTTCAATCTGCTGCCTCTGGGCTGGGACTCAGAGCGTGTGAGACTTTGTGCGCCACCTTTAAGAGTACAGTCTTAGTTTCCCGCAGCCCCCAGCTCTCCTGAACGGCACTGCTGCTGATTTTCAGAGCTGGCATCTTGGGGGCTCATGGTGCAGGACCCAGGTTGGAAACCCTGATGTGGGGCTCAGACCCCTCGTTCCTCGGGGAGACCCTGAGAGATTCCTCCTGCTTGTGAGTCATGGTGCTGGGGGTGTGGATTGAGACTCCACTGCATTTTCTCCCCTCCTTCCCACCTCATTGTGGCTCCTTCTTGTATCTTTGTGGAGAATATTTTCTGCCAGCGTTCAGGTCATTCTCAGAGATAGGTGCTCTGTAAGCCATGGTAGTTTTGGCATGCCTATGCGGGTGAGCTCAGGGTCTTCTGTTCTGCCATCTTGCCCCCAACACCAGTGCACATCATTTCATTGCAGCACAGTTGTGTCCTGAGAGAACTCAGAGTGTAGACAGTGTCCTCAGAAAACATGTGCGTCTGGCTTTGGAGAGATCCGGGGAGAACTGGAAAGATCAGTTATGTTCTTTCAGCTGCATGTGATACATTAACTGGATGAAAGAGAAATGCTAAGAGGAATCTTTTCAGCTTGCAAAGAGAATTTAGAGGGAATACAGTGTCTCAGAGTTGCTGAATTGGAAAATGATGAAAATTTGAATTGGAAAAATTGGAAACCTGTTTTTCATCCCCAGTTTCTCTGGTCTGCAAATGATTTTCATAGTAAGAAATGATCTCTGGATAAGGATCAAGGCAAAGGTGTGGCTGTAAGACCCTTATGTACAACCATGGGTCTTCAGCTCTAGCATGAAAATTGTCTGGAGGGCTTGCTAAAATCCTCCTTCTTTCCCAAGGATTCTGAATGAGTCGTTTTAAGGTGGGACACACACATTGCATTTCCAGCAAGTTCTTAGGTGATGCTGCCAGTCTGGAGATTTTACTTTGTGAAGTATTGTCTGCAACACATCTAAGTCTCTGACAATTAGACCTGATAAGCTAGACAAATAGCTTCTAAGAATCTTAAAGGTGCTGTCCTGTGGTAGCTGGGCATGCCCCAAACAGGAAAGACTGGTCTTCAGTTATAGATGTGGCCTTTGGGGCATGGAACCAACCCCAGTAAGATTCAAGAGAAACTCAGAAAAAATACAAAGAAGTATATTGGTGAAAGTTCTAATTATTTGAAGTAAATGGACAGACACTTACCCATGAGAAGAGGTCTCTGGACACTGAAACTTCTATGGGCAGAAAGTGACTGAGCAAACTTTGCGGATGCAAACACAGATTATTGTTATGATTTTTTAGGCAAGGAGGACATCTCAGGGGCTGAAGTCAAAAAATACAGGAGGACAGTAGATTAGGGAAGCCCTCCTGGGGAGCAGGACTGGGAATGCCCAAGGAACATCACATTCCCCAGAGAAGCTGGCCCCAGATACTTGTCTGGACTGTTTCAGAACGTCCTCAGGCTCTTGACAGCGCTGAGTCTCATACTCCCACACTTTGAATGGGGGTGTCTATTCGAGTTCCTTTCCCTGAATCCACACTTGTATCCGCACTTGAATCTGCACACAATCTCATGTGTGCAGAACTGATGATTTGTCTGTCTGAGTCATGGTCTCTGGATCATGATGGATGTGTCTTAGGAGCTGCCCCTGAGGAGCGTCACCCATGTGTGGACCTGATGCAGAACAGAGGTCCCCAACCGTAGCTGAATGCTGCGGGTGGGGAGGGACTTCCTGAGACTCTGGGACGACGTGAACGTTGTGCAGACACAGAAACACTGTGGGACAGATGGCAGATAGTAGTGGATCGCAGAATGTGACCAGATGTCCTTGTAATTCACACACACCACGTCCCATTCAAGGCAGAGTCTGTTTCTCTGTCTCCTTGGATCTGAGCTGAGCATATGTCTTGCTGGGATCCACAGGATGAGTGGAGAAGATGTTGTGAAGTTTCTTTAAAAAAAAAAAAAAGTTTATTTATTTATTAATTTTTGGCCATGCTGGGTCTTTGTTGCTGTGTGGGCTTCTTTCTAATTGTAGCGAGTTGGGGCTACTCTCTAGTTGTGGTGTGCCACCTTCTCTGTTGTGATATCTTCTCTTGTTGTGGAGTACAGGCTCTAGGCCCGCAGGCTTCAGTACTTGTGACTCCCAGGCTCTAGAGGCAACTACAGGCTCAGCAGTTGTGGTGCATGGAGTCAGTTGCTCAGTGGCAGGTGGGATCTTCCCGGACCTGGAATCGAACCCTTGTCTCATGCATTGGCAGGTGAATTCTTTACCACTGAACCACCAGGGAAGCCTAGATGTTGTGGGACTTCTAGGCTGAAGCCTCCAGAGGTCATGTTCTCTTCATTGCCCTTATGGACTGTACATGCATGAGACAAGACTGAGCTGGCTGTGGAATAAGGCAGGGTGCCATGGTGACAGTGAAGATCAGGCTCTGCACGTGGTATGAAGTTAGACCCATGGGATGTGGGTCAACCCTCCTCAGCCATCAGGGCAGGTCGGCCATATTAACACTCAACACTAATGGTGACAATAATAATCAACAGGCCTAAATACCAATAGTGGCAGCTTTCAGCAGGCATTCACATGTAGTGGGTTTCCCAGGGGGCGCTGGTAGTAAAGAACCCGCCTGCCAATGCAAGAGGAAGGAAATGGCAACCCACTCCAGTATTCTTGCCTGGGAAATCTCACGGACAGAGGAGCCTGGTGGGCTACAGTCCGTGGGGTCACACAGAGTCAGACAGGACTGAAGTGACTTAGCAGCAGCAGCACATGTAGTAGGAGCTTGATGACCTCATTTCTTTTCTTCAAATCATCTCTATGATATGAGTACTATTATCAGTCTAAAATTTACAGGTGAAGAAACTATAATTCAGGCAGAATAGATAGCTCATCCAGTCAGCACCAACTACATGATTTGTAGGACTTGGTGCAAAACAGAAAGGGGAGTCCTTTGCTTAAAATTATGAAGAATTTCAACATGGTGACAGTGGAGAATTAGACCAAGTAGGGGGCCCTACAAGGGTGGCCCTGGGCATGGGTCTGATGTCCACAGAGCTCCCAGCACCAGGTCACGGTCAGTGTAAGAGGCAGGCTTCTGAGCCACAGATGGCCAACGCCAAGCTGTCAAACTCCATCACCTTGTCAAATGATTCTTTACCAAAGATGTGAAGCGCTTTGTAGTTTGCCAACATGAGGAGGTATTTCCTGAGACTCCCCAGTCACTCTAGAAAAACCGTCCAAACACCAGCCTCTTCTGGACCCAAATTTGCATTAGGTCCCTTCCTCAAGGACTGGGGACAGGACGCAGGGAAGGTTGCCTAATGAAACTCTTCATTTGAAAATGAGTTAAAACTCTGTGATTTCCAGCTGTGAAATCTGGGCTTCCCTGCCTAAAGCAGAAATTTGAGAAAAATCAGGCTGTGTCCAAGTTTGATATTGATCTGAGTTGACACTGTCTGCTGCTGGTGCTCATTCTGAGCCTTTTTGAGTGTTTATTGCTGATTATCCTCTAAAGCCTCAAATTGACATCACAGGTGTGGAAGCTTCCCAGGTGGCTCAGTGGGTAAAGACTCTGCCTGCAATGCAGGAGAAGGGGCTTCGTGGCTTCAAGGCTTTGATCCCTGGGACAGGAAGATTCCCTGGAGGAGGGCTTGGCAACCCACTCCAGTATTCTTGCCTGGGAAATCCCACGGACAGAGGAGCCTGGCATGCTACAGTCCATACGATCAGAAAGAGTCAGACATGACTAAATGATTGCTCATGTGGGCACACATACACCTGTGGAAGCATCTGTTGGTGAACTTATAATTCAGCCTCAGAAACACTCCCTTCTCATGTGCTTAGTCGCTCAGTCATGTCTGACTCTTTGCAACCCCATGAACTGTAGCCTACCAGGCTCCTCTGTCTATGGGATTCTCCAGGCAAGAATACTGGACAAGGTTGCCATTTCCTCCTCCAGGGATTCTTCCTGACCCAGGTATCAAACCCGGGTCTCCTACATTACAGGCGGATTCTTTATTGCTGAGCCATCGGGGAAGCCCTCTCTTCTCTTGCTGCTGCTGCTGCTAAGTCGCTTCAGTCATGTCTGACTCTGTGCGACCCCATAGACGGTGGCCCACCAGGCTCCCCTGTCCCTGGGATTCTCCAGGCAAGAACACTGGAGTGGGTTGCCATTTCCTTCTTCAATGAATGAAAGGGAAAAGTGAAAGTGAAGTCGCTCAGTCCTGTCTGACTCTTCGAGATCCCATGGTCTGCAGCCTACCAGGCTCCTCTGTCCACGGGATTTTCCAGGCAAGAGTACTGGAGTGGGGTGCCATTGCCTTCTCTTACTTGCCTTTATTTCAGCCTCATCTCCAGGATACATCCATTTTTTCTTTCCTTTTTTTTTTTTTTTTTTGTGGTCAATCTTCATGGAAGCAGTGCTGTGTCGCTGTTACAGCTTTTAAATTAGTTTCACCGCCATCGTCAGCTTGGAGATTAACACTGCTTCTTGAACACCTGGTCTGACTTCAGAAATTATTTGCCATCTGGTCGAATACTGAGTAATTATAACAACTTGGTGGCAGGAGAAAACAGAGTTTGCTGAGAGATCAGATAGTCTTTTCAGAGTTAGGTTGCATTGAATGAAGCTCGACAGAGGATGAGATGGTTGGATGTCGTCAGCAACTCAACAGACATGAATTTGAGCAAACTCTGGGAGATAATGAAGGATGGAGTAGCCTGGTGAGCTGCAGTCCATGGGGTCACGTGGAGTTGGACACAACTGAGTCATTGAACACACACATGGAGCTCTGCATTAACCTAATGGATGCGCTCCCTTTACTGACTGTAAAGATGCTGTGTTTGGGGCATCTTATGTGGGCTTCCTTGGTCTTAGTCTGCCAGACATCGGGCTGGTGAGGGTTTGGATTCACTGACATCACACATATTCAAATTTTCATCACATATTAAGTCAAGAAGCAGTCCGTGGCTTCTGGCTGACACACACACACATGAGACTGTGTTTGGTCCATGTTTCCTTGTTAGGAACTTCAACTCACCTGAAATCCAGTCTGTTCAGGGTGGCAAGACTTGTCCACAGGCTGTGTCTCCCTGTGAGGAGCTGATCTTCTGAGGATGTGCTAGAAGGAAGGATGCACTCAAAGCTGGTGCATCTTCAGATTGGAGGCTGTTTGGATGACTGACAGGAGAGGCATCCTCAGGTCACGCTTAAGAGCACACAGCTTGGAGCCACCCTTCCTGGAGGGATCCTGCTCTGCTACTTAGTACTCTGAGTTCTTGGCCAAGATGATATTCACACCCATCCTCTCACCTGTAAAGCAGGGATGGTGACAGCAATTACCTGAGAGGTATGAGAAGGAACGCACACGGAGGCATCTTGTAAGTGCTCAGAGTTGTGCTGGCATGACAAGCGCTGTCAGTGTCGTTAAATAAACGTGACTATAGAAAACTGTACTCATTTAAAACATACAACACAGAAGAGCCAATAGCCATTCTTGTTAAGAATTGGATGAGATAGTGTAAGACTTGGATAGATAAGGGTTTAGTAGGTGAAAGCTACCAGGGAAGTGGGCTTCCCTGGTAGCTCAGCTGGTGAAGAATCCACATGTAATGCAGGAGACCCCGGTTCTATTCCTGGGTTGGGAAGATCGGCAGGAGAGGGGATAGGCTACCCACTCCAGTATTCTTGGGCTTTCCTGGTGGCACAGCTGGTAAAGAATCCACCTGCAATGCAGGAGACCTGAGTTCAATCCCTGGGTTGGGAAGATCCCCTGGACAAGGGAATGGCTACCCACTCCAGTATTCTGGCCTGGAGAATTCCATGGACTATATAGTTCACGGGGTCGCAAAGAGTCGGACACAGATGAGCTACTTGAAAGATGCTCAGTCGTGTCCAGCTCTTTGCAATCCCATAGACTATAACCCTCCAGACTCCTCTGTCTGTGGGATTACCCAGGCAAGAATACTGGAGTGGGTTGTCGTGCCCTCCTCCATGGGATCTTACTGATCCAGGAATTGAACCTTAGTCTCTCACATTGCAGGCAGATTCTTTACCATCTGAGCCACCTGGGAAGCCCAAGATAAGGCTTTAGGTTTAGGGCACAAGAAAGGACAGGCATCTTATAGGTCCCTAACCCAGGTACTTAGATCAGTTTTTTTCTTCACGATTCCAGTGGCTTCCTTTGCATTCCCACCTGCATTTGACCTTATCAAGTCCATAAGTGAGGACTGTGTCATCTGTATCAGGGAGATGGTAAATACAACTGACAACATTAAGAGGGGAAATTTCCCTGAACGACTGACACAGCCAGCTTGGGACCTGCCTTCTTCGCAAGGACCCCTCTTAGTGGTGAACTTGGAAATGCGCTTGGGGACAGAAGGCAGCCTCCTGTTCTAAGGACAATAACATGCTGTTGATGACACTGACTAAAACAAGTGACCTACAGTTAACATGCTAGAAAGAAGTGTCCACCACTCAGCACACAGCTAGGTTTGAATAGCATGTCAGGCTTCAGAAGTGCTTGCTGGTCTGTGACCCAGCAGTGAGGTCTGAGGGCTGCAACCACATTGGGTGGGACTAGGCAATGGGTCCGTGGTCCCAGCCCTGAAACCTCTGTGGATTTTCTGCTGAGCAGCAATGGATGAATGGATCCCATTCCATTTTATCACCAGGTTGCCGTGTAACAGAAGTCTTCTCTACCTTAAATACCCTTTGTTGTTGTTGTTCAGTTGCTCAGCCATATCTGACTCTTTGCGACCACATGGACTGCAACATGCCAGGCTTCCCTGTCCTTCAGCATCTCCCAGAGTTTGCACAAACTCATGCCCATTGAGTTGGTGATACCATCCAACCATCTCATCCTCTGTCGACCCCTTCTTCTCCTGCCTTCAATCTTTCCCAGCATCAGGGTCTTTTTTAACTAGTTGTCTCTTTGCATCAGGTGGCCAAAGTATTGGAGCTTCAACTTCAGCATCAGTCCTTCCAATGAATATTCAGGATTGATTTCCTTTAGGATTGACTGGTTTGATCTCCTTGCAGCCCAAAGAACTCTCAAGAGTCTTTTCCAATACCCCAATTCAAAAGTATCCATTCTTCAGGGATCAGTTCTCTTTATGGTCCAACTCTCACATCCATTTGTGACTACTGGAAAAATCACAGCTGTGGCTGTGTGGACCTTTGTTGGTAAATGTCTCTGCTTTTTAATACACTGTCTAGGTTTGTCAAAGAAACAAATGTCTTTTAATTTCATGTCTGCAGTCACCATCTGCAGTGATTTTGGAACCTCCCAAAATAAAATCTGTCACTGTTTCCATTGTTTCCCCATCTATTTGCCATGAAGTGATGGGATGCCATGATCTTAGCTTTTTGAATGTTGAGTTTTAAGCCAGCTTTTTCACTCTCCTCTTTCACCTTAATCAAGAGGTTCTTTAGTTCCTCTTCGCTTTCTGCCATAAGGGTGCTGTCATCTGCATATCTGAAGTTATTGATATTTCTACCAGCAGTCTTGATTCCAGCTTTTGCTTCATCCAGCCTGGCATTTTACATGATGTACTCTGCATAGAAATTAAATAAGCAGGGTGACAATATACAGCCTTGACGTACTCCTTTCCAAATTTGGAACCAGTCTGTTGTTCCATGTCTGGTTCTAACTGTTGCTTCTTGACCTGCATACAGGTTTCTCAGGAAGCAGGTAAGTTGGTACCTTAGCAGTAAGGTCTAGTATTCCCGTCTCTTTAAGAATTTTATAGTTTGTTGTGATCCACATAGTCAAAGGCTTTAGCGTAGTCAATGAAGCAGAAGTAAATGTTTTTCTGAAATTCTCTTGCTTTTTCTATGATCCAACCGATATTGGCAATTTGATTTCTGCTTCCTCTGCCTTTTTGAAATCCAGTTTGAACATCTGGAAGTTCTCAGTTCATGTACTGTTGAAGCCTGGCTTGGAGAATTTTGAGAATTACTTTGCTAGCGTGTGAGATGAGTGCAATTGTGTGGTAGTTTGAACATTCTTTGGCATTGCCTTTCTTTGGGATTGGAATGAGAACTGCACTTTTCCAGTCCTGTGGCCACTGCCGAGTTTTCCAAATTTGCTGGCATATTGAGTGCAACACATTCACAGAATCATCTTTTAGGATTTGAAATAGTTCAGCTGGAATCCCATCACCCCACTAGCTTTGTTCGTAGTGATGCTTCCTAAGGCCCACTTGACTATGCATTCCAGGATGTCTGGCTGTAGGTAAGTGATCACACCATCGTGGTTATCTAGGTCATTAAGGTCCATTTCGTATAGTTCTTGTGTATTCTTGTCACCTCTTCTTAATATCTTCTGTTTCTGTTAGGTCCGTCCATAGCATTTTTGTTCTTTATTGTGTCCATCTTTGCACAAAATGTTTGTTCCATTGGTATCTCTAATTTTCTTGAAGAGATCTTTAGTCTTTCCCATTCTTTAGTTTTCCTCCATTTCTTTGCATTGATCATTTAAGAAGGCTTTCTTTAGAACTCTGAATTCAGATGGGTATATCTTTCCTTTTCTCCCTTGCCTTTCACTTTTCTTTTCTCAGCTCTTTGTGAGGCCTCCCCTAATAACCATTTTGCCTTTTTACATTTCTTTTTCTTTGGGGTTGTTTTGATCACAGCCTCCTGTACATTGTTACTAACCTCCGTCCATAGTTCTTCAGGGACTTTCTCTATCAGATCTAATCCCTTGAATCTATAAACACCCTTGGAGGCTGTTAATACTAAGTGAAAGGAGCCCTTGAGTACAGATTTCTGTATTTAAAGAAAACATGCTGTTTTTGCCAAGTTTCCATCCTAGCAGATGCTTTCCATGTGAGCTTCATGTTATTTATCGTGGGACCAGTATTTAATTTCTCTGACCTCCTTCCATGTAGAGGCAACTCAGGACTCATGGAACTGTCAGGCCAGAGTGAATTCTTAGTGGTGAAAACTAAAACAAGCAGTTAATAGAGCACGGATGTTAGAAGAGAAATCATGACTTCATGACATAAACACTAATTCAGAAGGATTAAAAAAAAATTCCTTGGCAGGGGTTGCTGCTACTAACCTCTTCCACGGCCATGTCCAACTTCTCCATGAAACATACTTATTTTCACAATGAGAAAAACTCATTAGGTTTTTCTTCTGGGACTGGCCAGGAATTATGATTTATCTTCATCCTTGCCAGACTTCACAGAGGTACTAGAATATTCACAAAAGCAAACAAATATGTTCCAGTAACTTCCCAGAGGACCAGAAACCAAACTCCTTGGTGAAGAGGTGCTAAACTTTTCAATGAGCATCTGATCATCTTTGTATGATGGAGGGGACCCGCTGACATCTGGCTGCTGGTGGGGACAGTGCCTGAAGCTTCCGGCAGACAGTTCTGTCAGGGCAGCTGCTGTGAACCCCCCAAATTTAATATCTTAGTGACAGACACTCTGTATCCCTGTTGGACACAGCTCATCAGGAAAGAGAAGTCACTGAACAGAGGTGACATAAAAGTACCTCATTGTGGACCAAACGTGTCCTCAACAAAGCTGCATGCTGAAATCCTACCCTTGGTGTGATGGTGTTGGGAGATGTGATGGCGTTTAGGAGGTGTTGTGGTCTGTGAGTGGGTTGGAAAAGAATTTCCAGACATGAGGCAGAATGAGAGGAGAGTAAAGTTTATTAGATTGGGAGATGCTGTTAGAACAGTGGGCCAGCTCGAGGGAGAGCCAACCCCTTTTGGTGGCTAGTAACCAATTTTTGTAGCCTCAAGACCAAGAAAATTCCTGTTGAAAGACATTAAGTGATTGGTTAGGATGCTATAGGGTAGGTAATAGGTTGGGTATTTTACCTAATATGGGTAAAATCTAAATCAATTTAGATTTAGATCCAGAGGCTCATGGCAACTGTTCCTATGGTCAGTTCCAGAAATTTCTGTCCTGTGACCTTGGTAGAGGGCTCCACACCTGTGACCTTGTATAGGGCTCCACAGGAGGTGATGGGGGTCAACTGAGGTCACAGGGGTGGGGCCCCTGATGGGATTAGTGCCCTTGTAAGAAGACTCACCAGAGAGTTCATTCTCTCTCCCTCTGTTTTTTCACCACATGTGGCCACAGAGAGAAGACAATCACCTCCAAGCCATGAAGAGGGTCCCCCAGGGACCAAGTCAACAGGCAGCTGAATTTTGGACTATAGCTGCTGTGTGAGCCCCCAGGTCTGGAGAGTTTTCTGATGGCAGCCATAGCAGACTGAGACAGCCTCATTCAAGCAGAATATCATGGTATGTGGTGTTGTTTGTCTGTCTTCATAGTGAGTGATCCTTCAGAAGCAGCACTGGCCAGATGGACGGAACTCAGCAATTGTCCTCAGGATGGACTCCCAGGAGCTGATCTTGAACCCCTGATTGTCCCATTCTGGCTGCTAGAATGTCAGTGGTGAATCTGGTGGATTCACCTCCCACTGTTTTTTTCTTTTTCCATTATGGATGCTTCTTCATCACAGAGAATATAATCCGTGAAATAAAGCAACTCAAATAGAAGAGAATTAGCTTGTAGGCAGCAATGGAAGTCTGTGGGTTTTCCTGTGTGTGTGTGTGTGTGTGTGTGTGTATGTGCTTAGTCGCTCAGTCATGTCCAACTCTTTGCAAACCCATGGACTATAGCCTGCCAGGCCCCTCTGTCCATGGGATTCTCTAGGCAAGAATACTGGAGTGGGAGGCCATTTCCTTCTCCAGGGGGTCTTCTGGACTCAGGGGTCAAATCCATGTCTCCTGCATTGGCAGGTAAATTCTTTACCACTGAGCCTCTGAAGCCCATGGGTTTTCGTGAGGGTCTTGATATCATTAGTTGAGACAGTGGACCAGTGGTTAGCAGTGAGGGTTCCAGAGCCACTTGGATTCAACTCCTGTTTCTGCTATTTATAAGATGTGAAACTGGCAATATTCTTACTTCTCTGTGCTTTTGTTTCTTTGTTTGGAAATTGAAGATAGTATTAATACCTCTCTCTAAGGGGGCTGTGATCCTTGTCAGAGGTAGGGTGTATAAAGCACAGTGCCTGGAACATAGTAAGTGCTCAGTAAGCCTTTATTACCTCCTTATATTTTATCTATGTTTTATCATGGTGCTGGATGGGAAAATAATCATGCTGGAGAAAGCCATGTTGCCACTCGTAATTAGCTCTTGAATCTATGGTGCCAACATTTGGAGGCCTGCTCAGCACAGATCACAGATGGGCTGTGCTTATATATAGCAGCACGTGAAATAGAGCAGGAAGAATATTTGCTGGTGATAATGATGGCAATTAAAATTGCAGTGATGTGCTAACTAGCACAGTGCTGTTAGAGTTGCCCAGAGGAAAAAGACAGCAAGAAAGATGAATGGTTTGCAAGAGACAAGAAGAAATACTGAAAAAAAGAAAATTCAGTGTAATTCTGGGCAGTGGTGACTTGTTCAGTTGCTAAGTCACGTCTGACTCTTTGCGACCCCATGGACTACAACATACCAAGCTTCCCTATCCTTCACAATTCCAGAGTTTGCTCAAGCTCATGTACACTGAGTCAGATCCCTCTGAGTCTATCTGGGGTGAGCAGGAGACTGCAGGGCCATATTTCACCACTCCTGAGTGAATATGAATATTTTAATGGTGTGCTCTAAGAGTAGATGCTGGGAAAGATTGAAGGCAAAAGGAGAAGGGGGCAGCAGAGGATGAGATGGTTGGATGGCATCACTAACTCAATGGACACGAGTTTGAGCAAATGCTAGGAGATAGTGAAGGACAGGGAGGCCTGGCGTGCTGCAGTACATGGGGTCTCAAAGAGTTGGACATGACTCAGTGACTGAACAGGCAGACAGATGGGTAACCGCCTGCTGTGTGCCCTGCCTGTCATTTTTTTCCTTAAGTCACTTTAGAAACAGCCTACAAAGGAATCTCCTTGTTTCTCCACGTCCCCTAAATGCCAGGCATGTCTCTGCAATCCGGAGACGACAGCTGCTCTTCCTCCCCTTCATGCCCCAAAGCAAAGATAATCTGTTTGCTATTCTAATAGATCCGATGGTAAGACACCCTTTCTTCTTGGACAGGTGCAGTGAACAAAACATCCTTAGAGAGATGCACACACAATGAGAGATTTATCTGTGCAAAAGGGATTTAGTGATTTCTAAGTAAGATATAGTTAAAAATAGAGAAACCAGATGACTTGATCCTCAGATAGTTCACAAAACTTCTGTTAAGAGTTCTGCTACATGAAATCTTTTTACTGATGTTGTTAAAATGGGACTTGCCAATGCTTCTTTAATTCCCTTCCCTTCTGTTCCTCTGGAGGAGGCACTGGTGAGCTATGAAGAAGAAATATACACAGAAGAGGAAACAGTCTAAACAGTACATGAGACAGATGATTCCTCCCTGGATAAATGGAGATTATTTCTGGAATAACTTACCAGCAGAAAATAAGGAGTAAAAATGGAACAGTATGGGCCAATTGTGTGTGTATGAATGGTAGGGCTACTGTACATAGCCAGTTGGGCTTCCCTGGTGGCTCAGTGGTAAAGAATCTGCCTGCCAATGCAGGAGACGCAGGTCAGAAAGATCCCCTGGAGGAGGAAATGGCAACCCACTCCAGTATTCTTGCCTGGAGAATCCCATGGATTGGAGAGCTTAGCGGGCTACAGTCCTTGGGGTCACAAGGAGTTGGACATGACTGAGTGACTAAACAATAACATAGCCAGTTAATATTTATGTAAACTGAACACCTAAAGAGAAATCAAGATGATGGAGTAGAAGAACGTGCACTCACCGTCTTCTGCAAGAACACCAAAATTGCAACTAGCTGCTGAAAAATCATTGACAGGTAATCTGCAATGTTCCTGCTACAAAGACACCTAGAAATGTTGAATAAAATGGAGTAAATATACTTTTAAATGCAAAGGGGAATTTGTAAGAAAGTAAGAGAAATTCCCCAAGACTGATAGCAAGGAGAAAACTACAATTAACATGTCAGTGGATACTGAACCAAGCTGCCATGCACATTTTGCCTATCTCAGTAACCAGGAAGCATGTATTTTATGGGCATGAAAAGTAAACCATGTTCCTGATCAAGATGGGAGATTGGAACTGAGAATCCGGTATTCAGTCCAGACCTTGAAAGGACAACCTCCTGAGGAAGCCATAAATAGAGATGGATTGCTATTTGATGAGACAGGAAGTGGGGAAGCTTGTTTATTCTGATTTGGGTTTGGCCTGAAAAAAAAAACCCATAGTTTCCCTGAGAATTTGTCATCACTAGTGTGCCTTAGAGATGGGTTTAAAGTTTGAATTTATATTAATTTAGGATCCCAAATCTCCCAAATGAAAAATAACAGAAAGATTGGAAACTTCACTGAGGTGCTTACAAAATCAGATGCATAATTTATTTGGAGTAATGCCTTTTTCATGCAGGTGGCATACTATTCCCACAGATATAAGCCAACTGAAAATGTATTCACAATCTAGAACTACAAAGCCTAGGAGGATGCAGAGCCAGTGGGCAAGAACAACACAAGCAACAAATATCCAGAGATAGCACCCCCAGAGTTTCAAGTCATACAAACAGAAGGTATAAAATAAGCATGTTTCAAAATAACAAATTAAAAATCATTAACAACATGAGAAATAAACAAGATACTATCAGCTGGGATCAGGCATAACTGAGAAGAAAAACATGTTTTGACTCCAGCAGTTTGGTTTTGAAATTCCTCCACAGTCCCTTTGTGTCTTGGACTGTCCATTAATCTAATTTTTGGTCTAAACTGACTGGTCTGTAAGACATACTCTTGATTTTCCCATCTAGGTAGAGACAAGGCTTCCTTCTTATTATTTTGAGAGGCCGACACTGCTTCTGCTCTCGGTACCCACTTCTCTCAGAGGGTATTGAGGATTGACAAGGGAGGCAGCCGCGAGGGCTGGCAGCAGCCAGGGGATTTGGAGCCAATGGGCTACATTTTCACCTTTGATCATCACCAGCCGATGCCACTGGGCTTGCTAGTTTTGCATTCCACCAACAAAAGGACCTGAGTCACTCACTGGTTTATTATCCTCTCTTATACAGTCAGTTCCACTTTCAGAACAAGAATTTCATTTGTACAATCAGAGTTCTCTGTGAAATATAAGATTAAAAACCAGTACAATTATGGGACTTAAGTCTGTTTATCATAAAGTATGATTTTGGGGCAGATTAGGGTCAGAGTATGTGGACAGAGGAACCTGGTGGGCTGCAGTTCATGGGGTCCCTAAGAGTCGGACACGACTGAACGACTTCACTTTCACTTTTCACTTTCATGCATTGGAGAAGAAAATGGCAACCCACTCCAGTGTTCTTGCCTGGAGAATCCCAGGGATGGGGGAGCCTAGTGGGCTTCTGTCTACGGGGTCACGCAGAATCGGACATGACTGAAGTGACTTAGCAGTAGCAGCAGCAGGGGCCAGTAGTGGTGGCCGGCAGAGTCTCCAGGTAGGTGGATCACCCATCAACCCTACTGCCTTATAGACCATGCCTGGGGCTCCCCTCCAGGCACTTACCTAAAGGAAGTTATTGGAAATCAAAGCAAATCCAAGTAACTTTCATGGGGTGAAAATTAACCAGCAGTGACCTTGTAGACACACACTTCTTTCAGGACGTCTTACTGTACCAATCATTCCGGGAAAAGGAAACAAGAAAATCATGTCCTTTCGCCACCCATCTGTAATTAAAGCATTCAGTCCTGTGCTTGGGGACCAGCCACTATTAGCAGATCTAAAAAGAAAAGACTGTGAAATCATGTCTCAGATAGGAAGTTGGTGTTGGATGACAGGACACCTTTTTCCTGCCTGAGAAAATGACACTTCTCAGAGATGTGCAAAGACATGAATTGTCTCAGGGAGTTACTTCCTGAGTAATTGCTGTCTTTGTAAGAGGTCAGCCGGAGCAACTTTGAACAGACTCAGTAGTGATGGGAGAAGACAGAGCGTAGAGAGTTCAAATGAAGTCAAGGCTGTGTTTTTGAAGTGTGTTTGTTTCGGGTTTTTCAACAGTGAATTGCTGATTTGCATTAGTAAGCTTCAAATAAAAGTGTGTGATGAGAGGACCCTGCAGATAATGTAGGGGGGAAATTGCATCTGCTTCCTTTGTATGGATGTCAGTCAACGCTGTTTGAAAAAGTGTTGCTATTTTTTTTAAGATGCTGCGTCTAAGTGAGGCATCTAAAAAATGATATAAATGGACTTATTTCCAAAACAGAAACAGATTCACAGACTTAGAGAATGAATTTATGGTTACCAGGGAAGAAGAGTACGGGGAGGGATAGAGTTGGGAGTTTGAGACTAACATGTACACACTGCTATTGTACATGAATATGTTAAAATGGATATATATAAATGTGGATAACCCACCAGGTTAAAATGGATAACCAACAAGGACCTACTGTATAGCACAGGGAGATCTTGTGTAAAGGGCACGTAACGGGAAGACATTAAGAGGCGAGGTTGTTGTTGAACTCTCAAGGTTCAGTTACTAAATTGTGTACAGTTCTTTGTGACCCCATGGACTGTAGCACTCAAGCTTACCTGTCCTTCACTATCTCCTGAAATTTGCTCAAATTCATGTACATTGAGTCAGTGATGGGCAAAAAGATATGACACTGGAAGATGAGTCCTTCAGGTCAGTAGGTGTCCGATATGCAACTGGGGAAGAGTGGAGAAATACCTCCAGAAAGAGAGCTGAGCCAAAGTGGAAACCACACTCAGTTATGGATGTGTCTGGTGGTGAAAATAAAATCTGATGCTATAAAGAACAATATTGCATAGGAACCTGGAATGTGAGGTTCATGAATCAAGAGGCAAGGAGACAAGGGCGTTTGGGGAGTCATGTCAGATATGCCTGCTGGTGACCTTGTGGGGTGTCCTCTAGGGTGAATGTTGGCACCAGTGGCTGCTGTCAGTCTTGGGTCCAGGAGACCACTTGGCCACACAGATTAGATGTTGAGGCAGCTGAGCTAAACTCTGGTCACGCTCATTGAAACCAAGCCATAAGCATATTGATCTATTAGAGAAAATTCCACTGGGTGTTACTACCCTCAGTGATGTGTTGT
Organism: Bubalus kerabau; assembly: GCF_029407905.1. Lineage (NCBI taxonomy): Eukaryota > Metazoa > Chordata > Mammalia > Artiodactyla > Bovidae > Bubalus > Bubalus kerabau. The sequence continues at coordinate 47,897,349 of NC_073634.1, forward strand.
CCTTGCATTTTTTTTAAAACTATATATATGATTCACCTATTGTTCTCCCAAGAGTATCCCAGGATAGAAGACCTTTATCACATTTTCTTAAGGACAGTGTCTTGTGAGGACAGCTTCTTCTTTCTTCTCTTCTCTTCCAGGGTCAAATTACTGGAGTCTTCTTTCCAAGAGACAGCAGGACAGTAAACTGGAACAGGTTCCAGTAAACTGATTTGCTACCTGGGTTCAAAGTCATTCATAAGAAAACCTCTGCGGAGTTACAAGAACGCAACGACTCAGGGAAAAAATGTGGTAATGCACCTTTTAGCCACTGCCTGGCACCTAGTAGGAATTTAATATTCTTTTAGAATCATATGGACGAATTGAAGATACAATTAATCAAAAAAGCTCTCTTAAAATATGACTCTTTGTATTCTGTGAGAGTAAATATGTCTTAAAAAAAAAGAAAAACAAAAACCTGTAAGTAAGAAGAGTCCTCTTTCTTGTTCCCTGACTCCACATGTGTGACATTTCTGTGGTCAAAGGTTATGTGGGCTGATGGATTTGCTGCCATATGGGAGGGTGGAAGGTCTTGGTCTCGGCTGTTACAAAATGTCAGAACTGACGCCGTCTCCAGAGGGAATTCTGAAGCAAATGCAAAAAGAAACTTCGCAGTTATAAGGTTTAGAAAATACAAAGATCCTTGAACTCACACAGTCTCATAATTTTGAGATCCAAAATGGTTCTTCACAGGATGCGATTTATTTATTTATTTACTTGAATGTGGGCCAGTTTTTTCAAGACTTTGTTGAATCTGTTACCATATTGCTCCTGTTTTCTGTTTTTGGTTATTTTGGCCGCAGGTCAGGTGGGATTCTAGCTTCTTGAACAGGAATGGAACATATAGCCCCTGCGTTGGAAGGCGAAGTCTTAACCACTAGACCACCAGGAAGGCCCTATATGATGTGATATAGAATATTATTTGTTTCATCAGAATATTTCATACCAGTTGCTATATTTTCTTTTTAATTTATACTTCTTTAATTGAATTTTCTCCTTCCAAATCCTCCGCAACCTTCAACCTCTTACACAGGAGAATGAATTTGTACCTTTTGATGGTTCAACAGAAGCAGCTCAATGGGACCCTCTTCAAGTCAGAAATTATTGTGCAGTCTCATTTTTTATCTTAAAAGTTCAGCTGAATGTAGTATACTTTTCCCTGAAATACCCCATGTTTGTTTAGTAGCAATGTTCTAAATTACTTGTCATCCAATAAGATGGGGACCTTAAAAGTGTCAGGGTTCTCCTGTGGTTTCATGTTTGGCACCCTCTTCTCCACCAGCAGAGCTGAGCAGCCAGGAAGGATTCAACCCCCAGAGTAACAAGCAGGAAAAAGCATGGAGAGTTGACCAGCGTAGGGAACAAGATATTCTGTGACATCCAGGAAATGATTCTGTGTGTCTGCAAAGCTGACCTTCTGCCTTCTCCCAGCTCTGATGGCCCCAGTGAAGTCAGGGTGTACACCAGTCCCTGCCCTGCACCCACCATCTGGTCCCTCCACCTCCCCCTGCACCCCAGCCTGCAGATCATCTGCTGTGTAACCACCTGTCATCCACGCAGGGTGAAGAGGAGAAAGGGGTGGATCCAGAGTAGGTCATGACTCAGACGTTGTTTCACCACCATCTCACTCTAAAGCCTTGAGGGAACCACTTCCTTGGCATCTACTTCTCTCTTTAGTAAATTAGAGGTTGGGTTGGGGTTAACATATATGATCCCTTCCATGCCTAACTTTTATGATTTCTGCTCTCTGGCTAATGACATTGTAGCCTCTGACACTTCTACTAGTGTGAGTGTGAGTGCTGGGACTCCCATGTAGGCGAAGGGAACACCTAGCTTTATAAACATAAGGAGAGACACCTGAATGAGTGGGCATTTAGCAGATTTATACACAGAATAGAAACCAACAATATAAATATGTGAAGCAATATCCTCTCCAGAAGGCAAAATCTGAAAACATGTTTTCTGACACCATCATTTTTATTTGCACTTTGGCATATAGAGTAATTTCACATGGTTGGCTTTGAAAAGTCTCCAGGACAAATGTGAAAGAAAAGGGGTTCACCTGATCAGAGAACCAGAATGTTTTTCTGCTGCTGCTACTGCTAAGTCACTTCAGTCATGTCCGACTCTGTGTGACCCCACAGACGGCGGCCCACCAGGCTCCCCCGTCCCTGGGATTCTCCAGGCAAAAACACTGGAGTGGGTTGCCAGTTCCTTCTCCAATGCATGAAAGTGAAAAGTGAAAGTGAAGATGTTCAGTCATATCCGACCCTCAGCGACCCCATGGACTGCAGCCTTCCAGGCTCCTCCATCCATAGGATTTTCCAGGCAAGAGTACTGGAGTGGGGTGCCATTGCCTTCTCCAAGAATGTTTTTCTAGGGACTGTAAAATACTGGTTGGAATATTTGGCAGAAGAACGCCATCGCAGGTGGTTGAAGAATGTGTACATCACGTTCCTCTGAAGAGATGGGAGGGAGGGAGGCAGGGAGAGAGAGTGTTAATGTTCCGGGAGCTGACGTCATCTTTTTAAAAGATTTTTTGTTGTTGCTGTGGATGTGGACCATTTTAAAAGTCTTTATTGAATTTGTTACAGTATTGCTTTTGTTTTCTGTTTTGGATTTTTGACCACGAGGCATGTGATCTTAGCTCCCCGACAGACTGAACAGACCGAACCTGCACCCTCTGCACTGGAAGGTGAGGTCTGAACTTGACTCCCTGGCATTCCACACACACCTCTTTAATTTACACTGAGCTCACATGCTCAGAGGCCCAGCCACACCCAGGTCCAGGAGTCACACTTCATCAAGTAGATTTGTTCAGCCTCCCCATGCTGTGGGTATTGTGATGACTTCTGAACTTGCAATGAAAGAGGGCAGCCTCTCACCCAGTTTTTCCTTTCTTCTGAGACAGGTGGATTTCCTTAATCATGACCGTATTATAAGTGACCTCAGAACAGAACCAGAGCTGAGAACTTGATGAAAACATTTCCCCTGTTCCAAGAAGGGATTGGGTGGGGTGTGAGTGACTGCCTTCCTTGGCAGCATATTAAAGAGCTCTTTGCTTTTAGCCAGAAAGTGTCACAGAATTCTAACACCTCCTGATGATTAATTAATCGTTGTTTCATCCACAGATCTTAGACCAGTGGAGCCCACACAGTGCCCTGACTTCCGCTCAGTGAAATACTGCCTGTGACATTTATTACTCGTATTAACAGTAATTTACCCTTCATTAATCAGAGCCGTCAGCTACAGTACTTCTCAATCATATACAATACTTCCTTTACTAGTTGGCTGGAATATTTTATTCATCCATTAGCCTCAGAAGCTCTGCAAACAGCTTGTAAATTCAGACATGGCCTTGGATACTGAAAGTGCAGTGCCCTTTTTATGGCTAATTTATGGCCCATGTTTATATTTGTGCCAAGACGCAGGATTTCTTACTGATCAAGATTTGAAATACGCAGTCATAAACTCTTCTTTTGTACTGGTCTTTGAGATGGAAGAGCCTCTTGATGAGGGTGAAAGACAAGAGTGAAAAAGCTGGCTTAAAACTCAACATTAAAAAAACTAAGATTATGGCATCCATTTCCATCAGTTCATGACAAATAGATGGGAAAAAAGTGGAAGCAAGGACAGATTTTATTTTCTTGTGCTCCAAAATCACTGTGGACAGTGACTTCAGCCATGAAATTAAAAGATGCTTGCTCCTTGGAAGGAAAGCTATGACAAGCCTAGACACATCACTTTGCCAACAAAGGTCTGTATAGTGGAAGCTAATGGTTTTTCCAGTAGTTATGTACAGATATGAGATATGGGCAATAAAGAAGGCTGAGCACCAAAGAATTGATGCTTCTGAACTGTGGTGCTGGCGAAGACTCTTGAGACTACCTTGGACTGCAAGGAGATCAAACCAGTCAATCCTAAAGGAAATCAGTCCTGAATATTCACTGGAAGGACTGATGCTGAAGCTGAAGCTCCAGTACTTTGGGTACATGATGTAAAGAACCGGCTCATTGGAAAAGACCCTGATGCTGGGAAAGATTGAGGGCAGGAGGAGAATGGGGTGACAGAGAATGAGATGGTTGAATGGCCTCACTGACTCAAGGGGCATGAGTCTGAGCAAGCTCTGGGAGACAATGAAGGACAGGGAAGCCTGGCTTCCCTGCAGTCCATAGGATAGGGTCTCAGAATTGGACATGACTGAGCAACTGAACAACAATGATGTATAGGTTTGTTTTATATAGCCTGGATATGCAGAGTGGGTTCTTTGATATAGCCTGCAATTGTATGAGTAATTGGAACGGGTAAAGCATGAAAATTTACTTGGGATTTATTAGGAAAGAGGCAATTTTAGCTTTTTGTTCATAACTTGGAAAGTGAAAACTGTGTCTTAATGAATCCAGATGGCGAATCACATAACCTTCAGAGGAGACATCCTCTAGGTTATGGGCAGGAGGACCAGGACTTTTGAGGCCTAACCTTTAATGGCAGCTATCTTATTTCTCCAGAAAATAGTCTTAAACCCTCACAATATTTGATTTTACTTTTTGGCAAAGTAGAGATGTAATTTTAAGTGGTTGAAGACAAGGAGACAGAAGGTAATGAGGATAAATCATGAAACAAGATACAAAATGTTTCATAAAAAAGACCAGGCTGGTTTGGTGAGGTTGTTTCCACTTGCCAAGATGCTAACAGACTTTTTGTTGTGTTTATTGAAGAAAGAGTCAAGGGACATCCCTGGTGGTCCAGTGGTTAAGACTCTGCCCTTCTACTGCTGGGGGCATGGGTTCAATCCCTGGTCAGAGAACTAAGATCCTGCCCATCAAAAAAAATCCCACTATGGCCCAAATAAATAAAATTTTATTTTATTTTATTTATTATTTTTTAAGTGCTTTAAATTTTTTTTAATTGTTTTATTTTATTTTTAAACTTTACATAATTGTATTAGTTTTGCCAAATATCAAAATGAATCCGCCACAGGTATACATGTTAAAAATTAAAAAAAATTATAAAAAGAGTTGAGTGTGTGAAAGTGGAGTATGGATGAAGAAACGATCTAGAACAAGTTTTCATGACACCATCAGTTTTACTATCAGGCGCTTTACTGATACTCAATCTTTGTACTTCTCCAAATTAATGTTTACTTAACATCCCCAGTGTGCTCTGGGTGTTCGTGAACACTGCCTGACAGCCATGGAGATGGGTTTTGGATTCCCTGGATTTGGCTTCATCTGTGATGTTCCTGTTTGTCCCCTAAATTACTAAAGCACACACAGGCAACACCCCTAACAGTTTTGTTTGACTTACGAAACTGACGTTCTTTTGGAACTTGCCGTATGATAAGACCTTCTATCTGGCTCAGATGTAAGTCTTACAGACAGCCCCAACCTCAGATCAGCTCAGGTTTTCTGCATGTGCAAGTGAAACTGAAGCAGGAGAGCCCTTGATCGATTTTGACAACACAGCTTCCTAAAGAACAAGAAGGAAAGCCAACTATAACAGTGATGCGTTAATAACTGCAGGATGATGCTACACTTACAGTTTTTCCAAAAAAAAGCATACAAAATTTATTTTTATAAGAAAGATTAGGTTTTGGATGCAATTTCAAAACATCCTGATTCTGCTCTGCATTAGGCCTGCATCGAGTCCCAGAAGCAAAAGGTATCCCCAAGGGTTTGACATTCTTTCTTTTTGCCATAAGCTGTAATACATCTTCTTAACCCAAGCTCTGCAAAAAAAAAAAAAAAGAAGAAACAGCAATCCTTGGAATTCTAATATTAATCTGCTTTCTACATTCTTTAGAAAAGGCTCTAAGTTAATACTTTTGTTACTGCTATTAATTATGCTGATGTATTTGTGTTTACCCTCAATTCATTATAATCTATCTTCAGCACTGTTGCTAAATCTGTGGAAGGAGAGATATTTTTATTGCTCAGATGAATTAGTTATTATTCTCAAAAGCTGAAGAATATGCCTATCTTGCTATCTGCATATTCTTCAGCTTTTTAGAATAACTCATATGTTTGAGAAACTGAGAAATAAAGCAGGATATATGATAGCATCATTTGCCACAGTCCATCAGCCTCATTCTTAAACTTTCTAAAATGTAGTTTTTACTGGTAATTATGCTTATGGGTGTTATAATTTTGACTATGCTTCATTGTTTTAGCAACACCGACCTGAACTCTGTTCAATATTTTTCCTCGACAGAAGCATCAGTTCTTGTGTCATTTTCCAGGGTGTGAGTGCTGCTGCATTTCATCTCAGGACTCCAGGGATGGCTTCCTATTCTCTTTCCTGCCCCTCTACAATTTTCCCTTCTCAGTTTCCACTCTCAGTGTATTGTTGCACCAGTAATGGCATAAATCATAATTTCTCCCCAAGATCTTTTTCTGTTCCTTTAGGTGAATGACTATAACTTTTTAAGGATTCATGAACTGATGTATCAATCAGTCATCAAATATTTATTGGATTTTCTTATGAGCTCAGCACCTTGCTGGAATTTTACAAGAATATGACAATATTTCATCTTACTCTTTCTACTCATTTTCTATCTCTGGGTGCTGTTTGTTATTTTTATCTGATATTATAAGTGCCTACCTGTCATGGGTTGAGTACTAAGTACAGTGGAATAGACTTTCCTCTCAACCTTAAGCTTCATACTTCTAAGTCTTTCTGGTTTTCTTTCTGCGTTTGCAGTCCCCCCCGCTTATGTCTGTCCCCCTTTCGCTCATGTTTTCTGGCCACAATCAAGGTTTCAGGTGCTCCCTTGTCCACTGGATGTGACTTTTGGTCTTTGGACATTAGTCATCTTCTGCCTCGAGCTCCTGGAACAGTTCTTGTTGGGACAATGCTATTGCTTCAGAATTTTATTTAATGTCCAATTATACCCGTCTAGTTTTTCCTATGATTCTTCTTCTGTCGTGCTTGAAGTGGAATTGGATGAATCAGGCAAGGAATAAAATGTGTATGTGTGTGTGTGTGTGTGTGTGTGACAGAAAGAGACAGAGAGACACACAAAGAAAGAGAAACACAGGCTGAGATAGAGAAAAACAGAGAAAGAGAAGGGAAAGAGGGAGGGAATGACAGCACGAATTGACTTGACTTGTATGGGTCGCACAGAGTCGGACATGACTGAAGGGACTTAGCAGCAGCAGAGACTCAAGATGAGTGTATCTGTAGTTTAGTCAATGTTTTTGCATTTATTTGCATGCATGCTAAGTCACCTCAATCATGTTTGACTCTTTGTGACCCTATAGACTGTTGCCCTCCTGATTCAACTGTCCGTGGAATTCTCCAGGCAAGAACACTAGAATGGATTGCATGCCCTCCTCCAAGGCATCTTCCCGGCCCAGGGATTGAACCTGCAATTCCTGCAGCTTCTGTATTGCTTCTGCATTGCAGGTGGATTCTTTACCATTGAGTCACCAGGAAAGCCCCTCCATATTTCATTCATACAGTAGCCCAAAGATCTACATCAGCTGGATGGGGTGTGGTCATTCCTCCATGAGAGCCATGGATCCAGGCTTCCTTTGTCATGTGGCTAATCTACCTCCTAGAGTATGCTGGTCAAGAAAACTGTCTGCAATGGTGGAAATATTCTGTATTCGTGTCCTCCAGTGATGGTGGCCACTCACCCTTTGTGGCCTTCAGGGCTTGAACCATGGCTAGTGTGACTGAGGAACCAAACTGTTAATTTGATTGAATCTTTAATTTTTTAAAAAATTATTTACTTATTTATTTATTTTTGGCCAGACTGTGTCTTCGCTGCTTTCTCTGGTTTCAGTGCAAAGTCTTCTCACCGCGATGGCTTCTCTTGTTTTGGGCACGGCTTAGTTGTTCTGAGGCTTGTGGAATCTTCCCAGATCAGGGATTGAACTTGTGTCCCTTGCATTGGCAGGGGAATTCTTATCCACTGCACCACCAGGGAAGTCCTGATTGAATCTTTAATTTTACTTTAATTCATTTATACTTAGATAGCCATACAGAGCTGGTAGCTACTGTTCTGGACTTAAGCCTCTTTAATCACCTGCATGGTCAAGGCTAGTGGTAAAGAACCCACCTTCCAATGCAGGAGACATAAGAGATGTGGGTTCAATCCGTAGGTTGGGAAGATGCCATTTCCTGGAGAAGGAAATGGCAACCCGCTTCAGTATTCTTGACTGAAGAATCCCATGAACAGAGGAGCCTTGTGGTCTACAGACCAGGGGTCTCACAGAGTTGGACATGACTGAAGCAACTTGGCATGCTTGGTCAAGGCTAGCCTTCTCTACCCAGGTACTGGTCAGTGGAAGAAAAGATTGCCTGAAGGGGACACAGTGCATGAGGGACTGACATTATACACATCACTTCTGTTCACATTTCACTAACTAGCTGGATTCAACTAATGGCAAAGAAGTTTGGGGATATATTCCCTGGTTGTGCAATGTATCCTAACTCCAACTTCTGTGGAAGAAGAACAGGCAGGGCATGGTACGCAAGTGTTGTCCCAGTTGCTTTGAGGTAGGGTTCAGCCATGATGTAGTTTTTCAAAAGCTTCCAAAATGAGTCATAGTTGGCAACTCATGGTCAACATAAAAGTATCTAAGAGGATTGTTTATTTAGTAGAACTGTTTCCATTAGACACACCCATATGGAGAGGTTAACGGCATACCCACTGTTGCATAGCGAGTGAGCACTTTGTAAATGCTGTGTATCTTAGCTGACAGGAAGCTCATAGCTCGTGTCAATCAGACTCCCACGAATCAGAGTTCTTATCGAGTGCCAAGCTGCATGAATGATGCTGAGTCAAGTAAGTGCAAAGCACAGATGAAGTTAGGAGGGCCTGGGACTCTCAGAGCATCTCTTGTTACTGCTTTGTTTTTACAGAGTTATGTCGTGCTCTGGCTCAGACTGACACATGAGGTCCCAAAGGGAGGTGTGAATTTACATCATTCACGCATAACAGATGTTTATGTTATGGTGAAATTTTTTCAGATAGCTGCATAGCTAGTTATGTTCAGGAATATTGGGAGAGTTACATTTTAAAGGGAGCCATGCTCCATAAACTCAGAGTTCCTTACTATAAGTGATCCCACACAACCACGGACTTCCTTACAGAAGCAAACCACAGATAAGGACTCTCCTATTAGCAAACATCATTAACTCATTTGCTGGGAGATCAGCCATTAGTCTTGTCCTGGGAAATTTGATAAGGTGACTCTTTTTCATGCCTGTTGGTGTTGCCCCCATCCCAAAAGGAGAGAATGAGTCACAAACATTTACTTCCTGGTGAATCTCAAATTTCCCATGCTCTCATTCTGTAATTCATTCAAAACATGGGTTGAGCCCTTCCTGTGGGCAAGGTACTGTATAGCACTTATGGCATCTGGTGGCTTGTGCTCAAAGCCCAGAGAATCCACAACTTGCCAGGAGAATTTGAAACCTGTGTTTATTATCTCTTAAACAGGGATAATTCCACCCATCTTGGGCTTCCCTGATAGCTCAGATGGTAAAGAATCTGCCTGCAGTGCAGGATACCTGGGTTTGATCCCTGGGTCAGGAAGATGCCTTGGAGAAGGGAATAGCAACCCACTCCAGCATTCTTGTCTGGGGATTTCTATGGAGAGAGGAGCCAGATGAGCTACACTCCTTGGGGCCGCAAATAATTGGACACAACCGAGTGACTCACACACACACACACACACACACACATAAGGTGCTCAGGCTTCCCTGGTGGCTCAGATAGTAAATAATCTGCCTGCAATGCAGAAGACTCAGTTCAATCCCTGGATCAGGAAAATTCCCTGGAGGGGGACATAGCAGCCCACTCCAGTTTTCTTGTCTGGAGAATTCCACGGACAGAGGAGCCTGGTGGGCTATAGTCTATGGGGTCGCAAAAAGTCTGACACTAATGAGTGACTAACATTTTCACTTTTCATAAGGTGCTTGCAAGCAATTGCTCTAAAATATGCCACACTGCAAACTTCTGGCTTTAGCTCTTAATTTATCTTTGTTTTGTTAGTAGCTGTAATTTCTCAAGGCATGACAGCAGGTTCTCCTATTTCTCTCCTAATAGACCTAAAAAAAAGAAATAACCTCTTCTAGATGCTATATGATGTAAAAGTTTCCTTCATGTGTTCTGACCTCCTTACCCATTTTTACTTTATTTACTCTCCAATTAATAAAAAAACCACAGAATTCTACTGCATATAAATATTGAGAAAGCTCCAAACTCTGAGAACTGGGAATACCTCCATACTAAAATAAGACTTGCCCTTGAAGAGATGCTGTGCTGTGGAATGTTGGTGCTCTGTTTAAGGACTGTGGGTGGGAAAGGCTGGAAGAAAGCCTTGGTTTTCTGGGTTGCTTCATGTTACAAAGGAAGTGTCATTTGAGTAGGATCCAGATGGGTGACTAGTTTTTCCAGGCAGAGGGATGGAAAGACTTTTGAAATCTTTCAGCTCTCAGCAGAGTGATATACTCTCCTTATGGTAGAGGTTGAAAGTTGTGACTTGGTAATTTGAGAAGATGTTGCAGAGTCTCCCATGTAACAAGCTATTAAAAACACACTTGATTACTAGTCATACCATCAGGAAAAAAAACCTCTGCGACACCAGTAAAGTTTGACCTCTGAGTGGCACCTCTGAGTATTATTCCCTCTCAGCAGTTTCCAAAGATTCCACCTGCAATGCAGGAGCCGCAGGAGATGCAGGTTCAATCCCTGGGTCAGGAAGAGAAGGAAATGGCAACTCACTCCAGTATTGTTGCCTGGGAAAGGACAGAGGAGTCTGGTGGGCTGTAGTCCATGGGATCACAAAGAATCAGACACGACTGAAGTGTCTTAGCATGCACTGTTTGGATGCTGCAAAAGTGTCACCTCTCGGCTGAATGAATCCACTACCAGATGGAGCAGAAGCCTTCTGGTTTATGTCTCTAGACTGGCAACAGTGAGTGACAAACAACAGAACAGATGTCTGGAATCAGAAAGACATTCGAGGCTCCGTCTTAGACTGTTCATCTTATTTTCCACAAGCCAAGTAACTCAGTCCAGCTAAGTGATGGTCCCTGAAGCCTGTGGAGTAACAGTACGCCCTGGGGAGGGTGTACAGTGGAGAAAAGCTCAGTAAGACGTAGAGAAACCCATTGTCTTCACAACCAGAGCTTTCTTCTTTTCACGTTTTTTCTCTAAGCACTAAAAGAAAATATAAGAATGGTTATTAGCGAGTTTTACTTTCTGACAACACCTCTTCTTGTTAAAGGAAAAATTACACCTTCTAGGTTTTGTTACACTGGGGCTTTTGTTCTGTTTTTATTGTTATTTTTTTTGTTTGTTTGTTTAAAAATTTTGACAGTGCTGTGTGGCTGGTGGGATCTTAGTTCCCTGACCAGGCATCGAAGCCTGCCCACAGCAGCAAAAGGGTGAAGTCCTAACCACTGGACTGCCAGGGAAATCCCTATTGTTATTTTCTAAGGTTTTGTTTTTCCACCTCAGAGATTTCGTATATATATCACCTTAACAATCATATTAACAATTTACATACATACATTGTATATGTCTAAGTGTATAAGCACGTCTTAACAATACTACATATACACACTGTATATGTCTAGGTTATATACACATATATGAAGAGCTCATGGTCCAGGCCAACAGAAATAAAATGTGAGCCACGTTAAGAAAGTAAGAAGAAATAGGTAGAATTAATTTTAATAATGTGTTTTATTTAAGTCAGTGTATCCCCAATATTATAATTTCAAAGGCAATAATATAAAAAAGAATGAATGAGATATTTCACTCTCAAAGGCAGCAACATAAAAAAGAATGAATGAGATATTTTACTCTCTACATTTTTTTCTTCATACAATGTCTTCAAAGTCCAGTGTGCACTTTATATTCACAGCAGCTCTCAGTTTGGACAGGCCCCCTTTTTACGTGCTTAGTGGCCACATAGCAAGAATGATCACTGTGTTGGACACAGAACTCTAGGCTTCCCCAGAGGTATATCCTAATCATGATACCATTTGTGTATCATAAGGTATAAGCTTGTTTTAAAATTCCATGTAAAATTACTACTTGTTTTTCCTACCATGAGTGACAGATAAAGAAATTGCCTGCCAATGCAGGAGATGTAAGAGATGTGGGTTCAGTCTCCGGGTCGGGAAGAGCCCCTGGAGGGCACAGCAACCCACTCCGCTATTCCTCCCTGGAGAGTTCCATGGACAGAGGAGCCTGGTGGGCTACAGTCCATGGGGTCACAAAGAGTCTGACACGACTGAAGCAACTTGGCACACACACACAGGACCATGAGAGGCAACCAGCGGAGGGGCAGTCATACTCAAATATTATTGCTGTTTCTAATTCACTTCTGAATTAGAGCAAAAGAGAAATTTTCCTCCTTTTCTTTCTTCCCCTAAATTGCATATTGGATTGATCAATCCTCTACATCACTCTGCCTAAATAATTGAGTCACTTTTTAAAAATACTGCAATTGCTATGAGTAGTCGATCAAACTGTAATTTGATCTTGGATTTAACATGTAGCCTAGAGAATAATTCTTGTGTAATGGCCCCCCTTTCTGGTCATGCGCTCTCATTTACAAAGAACAGCCCTGCAATGTGTGTGTCATCTCACATAAGTGACCGTCGTCACGGCTGATGGGTGTGCTGGAGTTTACCGAATGGAAGGGTCATTTTTCATGTCCCATTTTCGCAATGACTATTTCTGGGGAGTTGTGCACTGTGAGGGCAATGCAGGGACCATCAATAACTAGAAGGTCCCCCCAGACCTTGTCAGCCGAGCGAAGCAGCTCTAAGTGTCTTCACTTTGTTCCCCAGCTCAGCTCAAGGCCATAGTCACAGAGACTCAAAACACAGCATTTCTCAGCTGTATGGGTACAAGTGATCTGGTAGCAAGGTGACCAGGGAGGTAATCACAGCTCTGTGTGTGTGTGTGTGTGTGTGTGTGTGAACTCAGTCGTGTCTGACTCTTTGCAACCCTGTGGATTGTAGCCCATCAAGTTACTCTGCCCATGGGATTCTCCAGGCAAGAATGCTGGAGTGGGTTACCATTTTCTTCTCCAGGGGATCTTCCCAACCCAGGGATCAAACCCGCATCTCTTGTGTCTCCTGCATTGGCAGGCAGGTTCTTTACCTCTAGTGACATCTGGGAAAGTCCAAACACAGCTAAGACTTAGTTGTGTTCATTCGATAAGTTGTGTCTGACTCTTTGTGACCCCAAGGACCAGGCTTCCCTGACCTTCCCTATCTCCTGGAGTTTGCTCAAATTCAAGTCACTGAGTTGGTGATGCTATTTAAAAGACTTAGTTAGAAAGAGGCAAAGGGGAAACCAATAATTTTCTCATTCACTGGATTACTTAACAGGAGTTTTCATAAACATTGACTATTGGTTTTCCCTAACATCTTATGAAAAACCCAAGTGAACTTTGTGGCCAACCCAATACATGTGAGCCAGTGTCCTACAGAGCGACAGTGGAAGAAGAATGTGATATCATATCATCATCCACAGAACTCCAAGTCACCTAGGAGAAGAGAAATTGACACAAATAACTGTAGCACAAAGCAATATGAGAAATGTGTGAATAAGAGCCAGGTTGTTCAGAGGAAGGAGAAAACATTGCTTGCTGAGTAATCAGGGGAGGCTTCCAAGAGGAGGAAGCATGAGGAATGAGGGGTGTAGGATGGACAAAAACTGGACAATGGCAATTCTGCTATGGTTTGATGATAGGGTTTAAGTGAAAGGATGGGAAAGGGGGTCTGGCCATGACTCGAGAAGTAGTCATTGGAGACCTAAGAGAAAACTAAAGTGAAAGTGAGTTACTCAGTCATGTCCAGCTCTTTGCGACCCCATGGACTGTACAATCCATGGAATTCTCCAGACCAGAAAACTGGAATGGGTAGCCTTTCCCTTCTCTAGTGGATCATCCTGACTCAGGATCTCCTGCATTGCAGGCAGATTCTTTACCAACTGAGCTATCAGGGAAATTGAGGATTTCATGCAGCATAAGATCATCAAAGTTTAAAGACAAGACAGAATAAGACAAGGAAAAAATCTAAAGGATTTCAGAGGTGGAGAACATATCTGGTGTAGATGCTAATGGAGGTTCCTGGTGTCAGGACATGACTGATGGAATTCACATGATGCTCTTTGGGAAAAGCTGAGTCTGACAACAGCATCTCTGTGCTTGCACAGTGAAAGCTGATCCAGGGTCGCCCGTGATACTTCAGAAAAAGCTGTGAGGGCTGGAACACAGAGTTTTCTTTAATGTGAAATATCAGAACGTTTGAGACAAACACAATGGAAGAGATTTTAAATTTCAAAGTGAATGTTTTTAAGTAAAATTCATGCTTTTCAGGAATCAAGTTTTAGTGAATTTGAGCCTACTTGAAAATTTTTTGAAGCAGGATTTGGCATGTAAACAGATTCAATAATGCTAAACAATGTTCCTTCATTTCTTTCCTGTTTCAGATTAAAATTTTCACCCTGTTTATTTTAGAGCACGTGACAGTCAACTTCACATCTACCTGGAGGTGATCCCAAAATGTTATTTGCTTTTAACCAGAAATGTTTTTTCTACAAAAATGTTATTGTGAATGATGCTTGGTATACCCAGACCAGCACCATCAAATCTCAGAACACACAGTAAGATAAGAATGTGGACGTGAGCCCCAAGCCCGGTCTGCTGTGAGCTTGAAGCTCCCGTGAGCCCCAGGCCTGACTTCTCCTGATCCTAATGGAAGTTCCGCACTGTCTGAGATCTAAGCTCTGCCCCCCAACCTTAGAGGACAAAGGAGTTAATTCAGGGCCACATGAACTCCTGTTCTTATAGAAAAAAAATACTTGGGGTTCCCTGACCTCTGGCTGCTGGAACCCTACCCCTGGTGGGGGAGGAGGCGGTGACTGTCACATCTGCTCCACGGGGCAGGCTGCACACACATCGCCTCCATACCACCTTCAGAGGCACTGCCTCAGTGCTTGACTTCCAGCCTAGACTGAGATCTGGGCCCAGGATTGCAGGAAGTGGATGGACGAAAAGAACAAGGATTCACAGGAGAACATTCGTCATGACCGAGGTGGCCAGTATTTGTGGTTGAGCGTTGATATTGATGAGAGGTGGGAGGCACTGGGGCCAGTTACTCCATCTGCTTCCACCTCCCTGTGCCCCCTGCTCTGGGCCTGGCAAGGATGACCCTGCCAGGAGCATCATCCTGGTGTCCTGACTGCTGGTCCTTAGGAGGCAGGAACCCGAGAACAGTGGCTCCTCTGTCCTCCTCACATCTCTTGGCCCCAACCCAGTGTCTCCACCAGCAACTAGAAATTTCCTTGGTCACTGCTCCTGCCAGGCAGCCCTCACTCCCCCTCCAGCTGCCACTGCATCCACAGCTCCAAGGAGGGTAACTGCTGTGCCGGGATGCTCCCCTATCCCTTATTTTCCCTGAACCTACTTACACAAGTGTGTCTAGTATCTAATCATTTATTATCATCTCTTTGAACCATTTGGGAGGAATTGAGTTTCCAGCTGGGCAATCATAACCCAATGGTCTAAGAGAGGATGTTCAGTCTTTATCCTCCACTGGCCCTCCCAGGGTTCCTTCTCCCCTACTTTCAAATGGAAAATACACTTTCTACCCTATCTGAGTCAGGCAGCTAAAGAATGGAGAGAAAGGGAGTAAGCTGGAAGGAGAGAGAAAGGAAGTGGTGGTTGCAGTTTAAATGGTAAAGCAAAGTGATGTCGGAGGTTGGGAGGGGTGAGTGGAAAAATAAAGGAAAATTTGGGACTTGCTGTGGACTCTGAAATTACATAGCCCTCATGGATTTTTAGAAAACATATATGGATCTCTATTTTGGTTGTTGTCCTATTTCTGTTTTTATTGATGTGTGATTGATGTATTAAATTCAGAGGTATAACATGATCATTTAATATTTGTAACTATTATGAAATGATCACCATAGTAAGTCTGGTTATCATTCATCACCACTCATAGTTACAATTTTTTTTTTCTCACAAAGAGAACTTTTAAGATTTACTCTCTTAGAAACTTTGAAATGTACAGTATTATTAACCATGGTCATCATGGTGTACACTATATCCTGATGACTGACATATTTATAATTGGAAGTTTGTACCATTTGACCACCTTCATTCATTTTCACAGGTATGGAGTTTCTTCAAAAAGGTCAGAGTAGAAACGACCATGTTTCTCGGGTGTATTTATCTGCAGGAAATCAAGACAGTACTTTGAAAAGATATCTGCACTTCCATGTTCATTGTGGGATTATCTACAAAAGCCAAGACATGGAAATGGCTCAAATGTCCATTGGTGGTTAGATGGATAAAGAAAATGTAGACATATAGCTACAGATATACACTGGAGAAGGAAATGGCCACCCTCTCCGGTTTTCTTATCTGGAGAACTCCATGGACAGAGGAGCCGGGTGGGCTGCAGTCCTTGGGGTCACAAAGAGTTGGACACAACTGAACAATTGAACAGCAACAATAGATATACACAGTGGAATATTATTGAGCCAAAACCAGAAAGGAAATCTTGCCATTTCCTGCAATGTGGATGGAACTTGAAGGTGTTATGCTAAATGCAAGAAATCAAACAGAGAGAACTAAGTACTGTAGGACCTGTTTCTTTGTCTCCATTTTTGATCTGTAGTTAAATCACACAAGTTCTCGATATATAGGGTTTCATATTTGGACAATGACATCTTTCTCCCTCCCTAGAAGTGAAGCTTTTTTTCCTGAACAAAATTAGGTTTCTCAAAACCTCCTCCCCACATTCACCTTGCTCTCCCACTTCCTTCCCAGAACCTTTTCTGGGTGGATGAGCAGGGTCCAGGGGGTCTGTTTTATTCCAGCCTAGTTCATGGGCTTAAGTGCCGGGCCTGCGCTACTTATGAAGCAAGGGCGCTATGGCTCCACTGACAAAATATGGAGACATTCACATCATGAGTCATCTTTCCCAGCATGACCTTGGGTTTAATTTCAGGCTCACCCATCACTCGACACTTTTCTCCTTGCTTGATTTTTGATGTCCATCAGGAAGGATTTATTCATTCACTCCCCGAGAAAGCTATTTCCTGAGATTTCACCACTGTGGACTCTTCAAGCACTCTGGATGGCATCCTGTAATTATTAGCATCTGATGACTTAAGTATTTTTACTATTTCTTAATGCCTTTTTGGCCTTTTTTTTTTGGCATGCATTTCTCTTATTGCCTGTTACAAGCATAATTTTGGATCTGAAAATAGCATTAAAGCTCATGTACTAACCCATCCACCCACCCCCTCAATTAGCATCAGAAAATCTGACTTTCAGACTAGTTATATGATTTTCAAAGGGTGAGACACCTAATTATTGAAAAATCAAAAGCTAGAACCCAGTCTTCCTATGTCTCAGGCCAAGATAACATTTTTCTAACCCTGGGTATTTTTTCATTTCTTTCAGTCTGATTGATTATGCCTGCATTTATGCCTGAGCAATACAGACAAGACAGAATCTGAATATTAAACCTCTGGAAGTTTGGTTTGTATTCAGAGCATGTGCTTTGATCTCTTCATCTCCTATGAACTGTATTTAGAGTAAAAATAAACCGGTTAATACACTGTCTTGCCCGTCTCAGATAGAAGTCAGAGATCAAGTGAGTGATGGATTTGGGAACCCAAAGTGACAGGAGATCTTAAATGTGTACGGAGAGTTCTGGTAAACAAGTCAGCCTGTAGGCCTCTGTTGGCATCTTTGAGAGGGCGGCTCTGTGCAATGAGTGCAAAAGGGCTCTGTTGCTGGTGATGTGGGAGGGCACACTTTGCTACACATCTGTCTCCTAGGAGCTTAGAGTCTGAAACAACCCCAAAT
Organism: Bubalus kerabau; assembly: GCF_029407905.1. NCBI lineage: Eukaryota > Metazoa > Chordata > Mammalia > Artiodactyla > Bovidae > Bubalus > Bubalus kerabau. The sequence goes on from NC_073634.1 coordinate 47,915,249, forward strand.
GTTTATTATGTCATTTTGAGACCCAAAAGGGCAGAAAAGTGTCCACATAAACAGCCTAAAATGTAATAAATGTAAATAGATATATCTGAGGGGTGATTATTTATTTCTTCAAGGTCATAAGCTATTCCATTTCAGTGATATCATAGACAGCAAAGAGAAACAGAGACAGACTATCTAATAAATCTAGCCATATAAAGAGTATGACTGCATAAATAGAAATAGAGATAAATACAGACACACGATCACTGACATCTTTTAAACTTTGTTTTGGCCTAGTGTGTGTGCTCAGTCGCTTCAGTCATGTCTGACTCTTTGCAACCCTGTAGACTGTAGGCCACCAGACTCTTCTGTCCATGGGATTCTCTAGGCAAGAATACTGGAATGAGTTGCCACTTCCTTCTCCAGGGGATCTTCCCTACCCAAGAATCAAACCAAGAGTTTAACTACCCAAGAGTTCTCCTGTGTCTCCTGCATTGCAGGAGGATTTTTGACCTGAGCCACCTGGGAAGCCCCTGTTTTTCCCTAGACCTGGGTCTTAATCAGTCTGCAATTTATGCTGCCTCATCAGAACTTAATGAGTCAGGTTCTGAGCCCTGTATTTTGTTCCTGGCTGCAGACAGCACTAAACGAATTTCCAAGTGGCAACCAGAATTCATTTTGATTGGGCCTTAGAAAATGATAGAGACAGTGAAGAGCTTTTTATTTATTATACATTATTATCTGTTAGTAATTCCACTCAAAACTCAGGCAAGGGCAGGGATTCTGTAGTATGGAACCCTGATCTTTCCCACAATCCTGTCACCTCCTGCTCTATTCTTGACTCTGTCTATTTGCAAGGCTGCCTTCATGCTGTACTTGAGAAGTCTCCTTTTTCAGCCTCTGCAGACCTACCACCACCCACTATGGAAGGCTCACTGGATGCGCTACATCCCTGGTAGTGGACCCCTTTACAGGTTCTGATTGGTCCAACCAATGGAGAGTCAACAGGTCAGAGGATAAGGAGAGTCAAGTCAAGATGACTATCTCCCCAGGTCCATCCCCACCCTCAGGTCTGCCTGGGGTTGATGGATCCTTTAATAGAGGTCACTGTTCCTCTTAAGATGGGTCTTTCTGAAGAATCTCCCTATAAGCTTATCTGATTTCCAATGACTTCTCCCTCCTTTCAGCCCTTTGAGACCAAGGTGGGTTACATTTCCATGGTTACTAGTTTCAAGCTACTGCACTATCTCCAGAGCTACTCCTGTGTCCTGCTCACACCATTGTAAATGGTGCCTTATTAAGCCTACCTCGAATGACCCTAATATCAATATATCATCTGTTTCCCACTCTGGGCCTATCTAATATGTCTCTCCTGAAGTATCATAAAGGAAATCAACCCTGAAGGACTGATGCTGAAGCTGGAGCTCCAATATTTTGGCCACCTGATATGAAGAGCCGAATCACTGAAAAATACTCTGATGCTGGGAAAGATTGAAGGCATGAGGAGGAGGGGATGGTGCAGGATGAGATGGTTGGGTGGCATCACTGACTCAACAGACATGAGTTTGAGCAAGCTCTGGGAGATGATGAAGCACAGGGAAGCCTAGTTTGCTGTAGTTCATGGGGTTGCAAAGAGCCAAACATGACTGAGTGACTGAACAAGGACAACAACAAAGTATCATAGCACTCTGAAAAAAAGTCATTGTTTCCCTTATTTTGTAGTTTTGACAAATCCTTGGGAAGTTTAGAGAAAGTCTTTATGCAGAATGGCTTTAGAAAAGTTCGAATGTCTTTTCTGTTGTCTGTTTTCCTGCTGCAGAGTAACTTGAGGTGACCACCATGGAGATAGCACCATTACCGTCACTCCAGATATTTGAGGGCAGAAAAGTGGTGATCCAGTTATAGAGAGTACTAAATCTTGTTCTAAAAAGGTGAAGTAAGTCAATACAGGCAAACAGAAAACCATTAAGAATATGTTCTCATTCTCTTTAAGCCTTTAGCTGGTTCAAGAGTTTAGAGGCAAGTCTTTAGAAATCACTCCATTAGCAAGCCAATGGGATGATACAGTGGACAAACACAAATTGACATCTTGAGAAATGAGAAGCCTTTCAAAGATGACCAGTCCATCTCATCTGGCAGCACGCCTAAGGGAGTTCTGAGAAGTCTGTGTGGTTCTTTCATCTTGATGACTTGCCTGAAGATGATGGGGCAGGATTGGGATGGGAATTAACCACAGGTTTCTTAAGATGAGCTGCAATCAATAAAGACCCACTGTTGGAAATGATGAAGTCTGGGGAGTCTCATTTCAGTTAACCGATACAAAGACAAGCAAGCAGGGAGAGCAGAGAATAGTTGTGACTCTTTACCTACTTATGATAGAAGGCTGCTGCTGCTGCTGCTAAGTCGCTTCAGTTGTGTCCGACTCTGTGCAACCCAATGGACGGCAACCCACCAGGCTCCCCCGTCCCTGGGATTCTCCAGGCAAGAACACTGGAGTGGGTTGCCATTTCCTTCTCCAATGCATGAAAGTGAAAAGTGAAAGTGAAGTCTCTCAGTCGTATCTGACTCTTCGCGACCCCATGGACTGCAGCCTACCAGGCTCCTCTGTCCATGGGATTTTCCAGGCAAGAGTACTGGAGTGGGGTGCCATTGCCTTCTCCGTGATAGAAGGCAGTCGTATTTAAATCCACTTCTTTCATTTCTGTGAAGTGCAATGATACAAAGACAAAGTTCTACATTATAAATAGTGGTTCCTGGACTTCCTTGGCAGCTCAGTGGTTAAGACTCCGAGTTTCCAGTGAAGGAGGCATGAGCTCGATCCCTGGTTGAGGAATTAACATTTCACATGCCTCAAGGTGTGACCAAAAGAAAAATGGTGGTTCCAGGGACAAAGGGAGTGTGTTGAACTTCTCAGGTAGTCTAATTTTTCAACTCTGTGCCCAGGCATTGCAGAATCAGAAGACAATGTGTCCACTTGACTTTTAGGAGTAATGCATGCTCTGGTTGTGAGCTTTCCAGGTGGTGCTAGTGGTAAAGAATCTGCCTGCCAATGCAGGAGACATAGGTTCCATCCCTGGAAGATCCCCTGGAGAAGGAAATGACAATCCACTCCAGTATTCTTGCCTGGGAAATTCCGTGGGCAGAGGAGCCTTGTGAATGATGGTCCATGGAGTTGCAGAGTTGGACGTGACTGAGTGACTAAACAACAACAACAACAAAATCCTCTGGGTGCACCATAGTGGGCCATTCGAAAAGTGCAGAAGTAACAACAGAAACCAGGATGCATAGCTGGAATGTCAGAGCCTCTTCCTTCAGACAGCTAGCTAATTCAGCAAAGAAATTTAGCTTTGCAAATATTCAGGGGTATTTCAACCATGCGACAAAAACTACCTCATGAATCTTTGTCCTCCCTTTTGTAAATTAAAATATACAAACCCAGATACAATCTGAATAATGTCTACCAATAATTTACTTAATGGCAGCTCTGTTTTATACTCCTTTAAGGGAGGCTGGCAAAAATACAAATTGGTAATGAGAAAGTATAAAAACAAAAGTAACTCATCCAGAACTAACAGAGTAAATCACTTAAGGGAACATTAAGCCCTAATTGTAGAAATAATACATATTAATCTCCCCGTGATGACACCAGGGGATGGGTTTGCAGATGGGTATTCCACGGCCTGGCACAGGGGAAGAAGGTACAGATGCAGCCCCAGAGGGCGCTGTTTGGATGCTAAGCCAGGCATCCAGAAGGCCAGGTGGGCATGTGGCTACAAGAGTAGATATACAGGTATAACTGCATCAGTGTGCCGGGCACCTGCAACTAACACGCATTGTAAATCAGCTGTACTCCAATATAAAATACATTTTTTTTACTTTCAAAAATCACTTTATTGAGATACAGTTTACGTTTCATAGAAGTCACTGTTTACATACACAATAACTGGATTTTAGTTTACTTGTAGAGCCATGATCATCACCATAATCTAAGTTTATAATGTTTTTTCTCCCCCTAAATAGAAACCCTGTTCCTAGTAGTGGTCACTCTCCATCTTCACTCCCCCCAGCCCCCAGCTCTAGGCAACCACAGCCCTGTGGAATTGTTTCCATAGGTTTGCCTCTTCTGGACATTCTGTACAAGTGGAATCATCCAGTATGTGGCCTTTCATGTGACTTTTTTCCCTTTGCATAAAGTTCTCAAGGTTCATCTGGACAACGTTCTAACTGGTATCAGCACTTCACTCCTTTTATGGCTGAATAATACTCTCTTGTGTGGATATATGGCTTTCCTTGTGGCTCAGGTGGTAAAGAATCCATGTGCAATGCAGAAGACCTGGGTTCCATATCTGGGTTGGGAAGATCCCCTGGTGAAGGGAAAGGCTACCCACTCCAGTATTCTGGCCTGGAGAATACCATAGACTATGTAGTCCATGGGGTTGCAAAGAGTCAGACACAACTGAGCGACTTTAACTTTCACCTGTGTGGATATACAATATGATTATTTTTTGTAATAAAATATTTTAAATTTATGAAATAAGTTTTTAATTAAAAACTAAAATTTATAGTGGACAGAAAACCCTGGCAACCCAACACTAGTGCTGCAAATGAGGAACATAAAAGGATATTCACCTTGGAATGTCACTGAGCTTTCTTGTGGTGTCAGCTCAAAGGTGCTTGATATGTGGCAAAGCTCAACCAGTTACTGTTAAATGTTTACATTTACCTTTGAGAGGTGGGGGGCAGGCAAGAAGTTTCAAACAAAATCCACTACCAATTTCTCAGCTGAGTGAAAGTGGCCAGTTATGACCACTGGTTCTCATGATAGAAGCAACTCCAGCTTCTAAAATAAAGACCTTGAGTAATGAGAAGCCCTGGTGGGTCCGATGTCACAGCAGTTCTTGGCTTTGTTTAGTGGAAAGAGTGGAGCCTGACACGACGGGCTCCATGCTGTTGTTTTATTTTGGGAATTGATTGGGAAGCCCAGGGATGGGGATGGAATGAGCGGACAGGAGTTGAGGGAAGGCTGGTCCAGGACACGTTGTGGAGAAGATCTCTGCTGTCTGTCAGCAGCAGGGACCTGCTTCCTCGGGGGTCTTTGTGGAGAGCTGTGAGAGAGTCAACTGATCTGTCACAGGACAGCAAGGTACAGAAGAGGGGCTACTTATGTACAGGAGTCCGTCTCCTTTGAAGAAGGGAAAGCCTGGGGTTGTGGACGTCCTCTTGCTTTGAGCTCAGCCGTAGAGTCTGAGTTTCTTGAAGGAAACACACACAGAGAAAGAAGAAACTGTGTGCAAAAGGAGAGATGCTGTTCCTCCAACGGGAGATGCCATCCGGCTGTGTCTGTGCAGCCCAGTGACAGGGTGTGGCTGGGATGAGGGCAGGTCAAGGGGCTCCCCGATGGTGCACCAGGGAGAGGACCCTAAAGATCTGCTTTTGTATGCATTTTGTTATCTTTAAGATGTCTTAGTAGTGGGATGTTGGAGAAGTGGGGTGTCTTAGTACTGGGATGTCTTAGTATCTGTCAAGGGCTGGACCAGATATAAGTATTCTTATTATCTGTTTCAAGTCTTCTCTCTATAGTAGAATCTACCCCAGTATGTTCTTTTTCTTTTGTAAGATTGTTTTTTGATGTGGACCATTTAAAAATCTTTATTAAATTTGTTACAATATTGTTTCTGTTTTTTTATTTTGCTCTTCTATTCTGCTCTTCTGAGCAACCCCACATCCAAGGAGTGGTGGCTGCACTGGAGCAAGAAGACCAAGAGGAGCTACTCCACGTTCAAGGTCAGGAGGGGTGGTGGTGAGGAGATACCCCTTGTCCAAGGTAAGGAACAGTGGCTGCACTTTGCTGCAGCAGCCCTGAAGAGATACACCACGTCCAAGGTAAGAGAAACCCAAGTAAGATGGTAGGTGTTGCGAGAGGGCATCAGAGGGCAGACACACTGAAACCATACTCACAGAAAACCAGGCAATCTAATCACATGGACCACAGCCTTGTCTAACTCAATGAAGCTAAGCCATGCCATGTGGGGCCACCCAAGATGGGCGGGTCATGGTGGAGAGGTCTGACAGAATGTGGTCCACTGGAGAAGGGAATGGCAAACCACTTCAGTATTCTTGCCTTGAGAACCCCATGAACAGTATGAAAAGGTAAAATTATAGGATACTGAAAGAGAAACTCCCCAGGTCGGTAGGTGCCCAATATGCTACTGGAGATCAGTGGAGAAATAACTCCAGAAAGAATGAAGGGATGGAGCCAAAGCAAAAAGAATACCCAGTTGTGGATGCGACTGGTGAAAGAAGCAAAGTCTGATGCTGTAAAGAGTAATATTGCATGAATCTGGAATGTTAGGTCTATGAATCAAGGCAAATTGGAAGTGGTTAAACAGGAGATGGCAAGAGTGAACGTCAACATTCTTGGAATCAGCGAACTAAAATGGACTGGAATGGGTGAATTTAACTCAGATGACCATTATATCCACTACTGTGGGCAGGAATCCCTCAGAAGAAATGGAGTAGCCATCATGGTCAACAAAAGAGTCCGAAATGCAGTACTTGGATGCAATCTCAAGAACGACAGAAAGATCTCTGTTTGTTTCCAAGGCAAACCACTCAATATCACCATAATCCAAGTCTATGCCCCAACCAGTAACGCTGAAGAAGCTGAAGTTGAACGGTTCTATGAAGACCTACAAGACCTTTTAGAACTAACACCCAAAAAAGATGTCCTTTTCATTATAGGGGGACTGGAATGCAAAAGTAGGAAGTCAAGAAACACCTGGAGTATCAGGCAAATTTGGCCTTGGAATACGGAATGAAGCAGGGCAAAGACTGATAGAGTTTTGCCAAGAAAATGCACTGGTCATAGCAAACACCCTCTTCCAACAACGCAAGAGAAGGCTCTATACATGGACATCACCAGATGGTCAACACTGAAATCACATTGATTATATTATTTGCAGCCAAAGATGGAGAAGCTCTATACAGTCAGCAAAAACAAGATCAGGAGCTGACTGTGGCTCAGATCATGAACTCTTTATTGCCAAATTCAGACTGAAATTGAAGAAAGTAGGGAAAACCACTAGACCTTTCAGGTATGACTTAAATCAAATCCCTTATGATTATACAGTGGAAGTGAGAAATAGATTTAAGGGACTAGATCTGATAGAGTGCCTGATGAACTATGGAATGAGGTTCATGACATTGTACAGGAGACAGGGATCAAGACCATCCCCATGGAAAAGAAATGCAAAAAAGCAAAATGGCTGTCTGGAGAGGCCTTACAAATAGCTGTGAAAAGAAGAGAAGCAAAAAGCAAAGGAGAAAAGGAAAGATATAAGCATCTGAATTGCAGAGTTCCAAAGAATAGCAAGGAGAGATAAGAAAGCCTTCCTCAGTGATCAATGCAAAGAAGGAGAGGAAAACAACAGAATGGGAAAGACTAGAGATCTCTTCAAGAAAATTAGAGATACCAAGGGAACATTTCATGCAAAGATGAGCTCGATAAAGGACAGAAATGGTATGGACCTGACAGAAGCAGAAGATATTAAGAAGAGGTGGCAAGAATACACAGAAGAACTGTACAAAAAGATCTTCACAACCCAGATAATCATTATGGTGTAATTACTCACCTAGAGCCAGACATCTTGGAATGTGAAGTCAAGTGGGCCTTAGAAAGCATCACTACGAACAAAGCTAGTGGAGGTGATGGAATTCCAGTCGAGCTGTTTCAAGTCCTGAAAGATGATGCTGTGAAAGTGCTGCACTCAATATGCCAGCAAATTTGGACAACTCAGCAGTGGCCACAGGACTGGAAAAGTCAGTTTTCATTCCAATCCCGAAGAAAGGCAATGCCAAAGAATGCCCAAACTCCTGCAGAATTGCACTCATCTTCATGCATTGGAGAAGGAAATGGCAACCCACTCCAGTGTTCTTGCCTGGAGAATCACAGGGACGGGGGGGCTGCCGTCTCTGGGGTTGCACAGAGTCAGACACGACTGAAGCGACTAGCAGCAGCAGCAGCAGCAGCAGCAGCAGCACATGCTAGTAAAGTAATGCTCAAAATTCTCCAAGCCAGGCTTCAGCAATACGTGAACCGTGAACTTCCAGATGTTTAAGCTGGTTTTAGAAAAGGCAGAGGAACCAGAGATCCAATTGCCAACATCTGCTGGATCATAGAAAAAGCAAGAGAGTTCCAGAAAAACATCTATTTCTGCTTTATTGACTATGCCAAAGCCTTTGCCTGTGTGGATCACAATAAACTGTGGAAAATTCTGAAAGAGATGGGAATACCAGACCACCTGACCTGCCTACTGATAAACCTGTATGCAGGTCAGGAAGCAGCAGTTAGAATTGGACACGGAACAACAGACTGGTTCCAAATAGGAAAAAGAATACGTCAAGGCTGTATATTGTCACCCTGCTTATTTAACTTATATGCAGAGTACATCATGAGAAACGCTGGGCTGGAAGAAGCACAAGCTGGAGTTAAGATTGCCGGGAGAAATATCATAACCTCAGATATGCAGATGACACCACCCTTATGGCAGAAAGTGAAGAGGAACAAAAAAGCCTCTTGATGAAAGTGAAAGAGGAGAGTGAAAAAGCTGGCTTAAAGCTCAACATTCAGAAAGCTAAGATCATGGCATCCGGTCCCATCACTTTATGGGAAATAGATGGAGAAACAGTGGAAACAGTGTCAGACTTTGTTTTTTTGGGCTCCAAAATCACTGCAGATGGTGACTGCAGCCATGAAATAAAAAGACGCTTACTCCTTGGAAGGGAAGTTATGACCAACCTAGATAGCATATTCAAAAGCAGAGACAGTACTTTGCCAACAAAGGTCCGTCTAGTCAAGGCTATGGTTTTCCCAGTAGTCATGTATGGATGTGAGAGTTGGACTGTGAAGAAAGCTGAGTGCTGAAGAATTGATGCTTTTGAACTGTGGTGTTGGAGAAGACTCTTGAGAGTCCCTTGGACTGCACGGAGATCCAACCAGTCCATTCTGAAGGAGATCAGCCCTGGGATTTCTTTGGAAGGAATGATGCTAACGCTGAAACTCCAGTACTTTGGCCACCTCATGCAAAGAGTTGACTCATTGGAAAAGACTCTGATGCTGGCAGGGATTAAGGGCAGGAGGAGAAGGGGACGACAGAGGATGAGATGGCTGGATGGCATCACTGACTCAATGGACATGAGTTTGAGTGAACTCCGGGAGTTGGTGATGGACAGGGAGGCCTGGGGTGCTGCAATTCATGGGGTCACAAAGAGTCAGACATGACTGAACAACTGAACTGAACTGAACTGATTATGCTCTTTATGTTTGTTTGTTTTTGGTTACAAGGCATGTGGGAGCTTAGCTCTCTGACCAGGGACTAAACCCCTGCATTGGAAGGCAAAGTCTTAACCACTGGACCACCAGGGAGGTCCATACTCTGGTAAGTTCTTACACTGTTTCAACAGTGAATGAAGGTGCAGAGCCTTCAGATTTTATTCCTTTGGTGACCCACACAGCATTATGGTGATAGCTGGCATCTTGCCTCTATGCACTGGGATGAAGACAAGAAAACATGGAGCCAGATTTTGAACAGTCTCATTTGGCTGTGTCCACACTCTGGAGGGAAGGACACCTGGGGTCTGCAGCCTTCTCTCCCCGCAGTGGCAGAGGTGAGACTGCTCATACCTCCTGGCTTCAAAGCTTCCATAACTACTCTGCACAGACACACATACTCACACACACTCGCATACCCACACACTCACACACACACGTTCTTTGTCTCCTGTCAGACACAAAAAGCTCTCTTTTATTTTTTTATATTTTATTGAATGATTCTTTAAATTCTATAGTGCTTGGCAATTTTCAAAAGTTTCATACACATGACTTCATATAATCCCATAATAATACCCTTCTTCCCTCTACCGCCATCTTGTCCCTCCCCCACTTCCCTCTCCCTACGGAAACCACTAGTTTGTTTTCTGTATGTGTCATTCTGCTTTTTGTTTGTTTGTTTTATTCACTATAAAGCCCAGACTTTATTTTCTTGGGCTCCAAAAGCACTAGCAGATGGTGACTGCAGCCATGAAATTAAAAGATGCTTGCTCCTTAGATGAAAAGCTATGACAAACCTAGACAGTATATTAAAAAGCAAAGACATCACTTTGCTGACAAAGGTCCATAGAATCAAAACTATATTTTTTCCAGTAGTCATGTATGTTGGACCACAAAGAAGGCTGAACACCAAAGAATTGATGCTTTAAAACTGTGGTGCTGGAGAAGACTCTTGAGTGTCCCTTGGACTGCAAGGATATCAAACCTTGCAAACCTAAAGGAAACCAGTCCTGAATATTCATTGGAGGAACTGACACTGAAGCTGAATCTCTAATACTTCGGCCACCTGATGCGAAGAGCCGATTCATTAGAAAAGACCCTGATGCTGGGAAAGATTGAAGACAGGAGGAAAAGGGGACGACACAGGATGAAATGGTTGGATGGCATCACCGACTCAATGGTCGTGAGTTTGAACGTGCTCCAGGAGATGGTGGAGGACAGGGAAGCCTGGCGTGCTGCAGTCCACAGCGTTGCAAAGAGTCGGACACAACTGAGTGACTGAACTGAACTGAATATTCCATTGTATATATGTGACACATCTTCTTTATCCATTCATTGGTCTATAGACATCTAGGTTTCTTCCATGTCCTGGCTACCGTAAGTAGTGACTGAGTGACTAAACAACAACAAAGTTTGTCATATGTTTTAGATTACACATATAAGTGACACCAGACAGCATTTTGTCTTTCTCCATCTGACTTCTTATTTCACTTAGTATAATACCCTCTAGGTCCATCCTTGTTGTTGCAATTGGTATTATTTCACTCCTTTTTATGGCTGAGTAATATTCCACTGTATGTATGCACCACACCTTCTTTATCCATTCATCTGCCTGTGGACACTTGGGTTACTTCTATGTCTTGGCTGTTGTGAATAGTGCTGCAGTGAATGTAGGAGCACATTAATCCTCAAGAGCTATTTTAAACTCTCTGTATGGACTTTTGCTGGGGAGTATGAAGATACTGTGCTGATCTCAGGGGGGAATTGGAGGATGAAACCATCAGGATGCTACACTGTCTTTCTTCCCCACTCAAGAAGAGGGCACTATTTTGCTTTTCCAACCACTGGCATGAAAGTAGGCTAAGATCAAATATTAGGTGACCTGCACTGCCTGTCCCCAGGTTGTTTGTGCATGCGTCTGTCACTGTAGAGTGAAGGACTTTGTCTCCTGTTATTGAAAATGAATCAGAGCGGTAAAGATAAGGGAGAACTGGTGTGTACCTCTGTAATTCTGCTATGTAGGAGGTGACCAAGTGTGATGTGCAGGGTGCAGGCACTGTGTGAGGCGGCCGAATGGCTAAGTGGCGTTTACATTGCCATAGGACATATAAGAAAACTGCTTGTTCACCTGGTATACTAAATAATTACATGTTAATTTAGGGGAAGGTCAATACAGGTTGGCTTCCCAGGTAGCCCAGTGGTAAAGAATTTACCTGCCAATGCAGGAGACACAAGAGACACAGTTTTGATTCCTGGGCTGGGGAGATCCCCTGGAGGAAGAAAAGGCAACCCACTCCAATATTCTTGCCTGGAGAATCCCCATGGACAGAGGAGCCTGGTGGGCTACAGTCCATGGGGTTGTAAAGAGTCGAACACAATGGCAGGACCGAGCACACACACACACACACACACACACACACACACACAGAGTACAGGTTAAGGCAGAGTTGAGCCTGCATTCATTGGTTATCTTGCCTTAGATGCACAATAAATTTATTTTTTCTTCCCCCACAACAGACCCGGTGGTGTGTGAAGCAGGCAGGGCAGGTTTGGAATCAAATAGACCTGTTTCTGTTCAGATTCTGCTGGACATGAGGAAGGGGCCTCCGTGTCCTGTCTGTCAAATGGGAACACTGATATCCATTAGGCAAGACTGGTGTACGGATTTCTGGTAATGTACACGGAGATGCTAATCTAATAGATGCACAAAAGGAAAATAAATGGTGGTAATGAGTGAGCCTCTGAGAACAATCTATTGTTGCCTGTGGGGGAAGGAAGGTTGCACCTGCAGGGAAATACCTCCTGATCAAGTCTAATTCATTGGCATTCCTCTCAGCATCTTTGAGGGGCCCATCCATCCTGGAAAATTTCCTAGGTAAGAGGTCCCAGAAGCAAGAAGGAGATAAAATACAAAGTGAAATGTAGAACTCCAACCAAATTAAAGCATCTGTCAGCATGATCAGTTCTAAATCGAAAAGTAAACTTAATTAAAAAGAAAAGAAAACTCTTGTTGCTGCCATAATGAAATTCAGGGTTTCGAGGCTGACAAAGAGGAAGCTGTGCAGAAAGGTTCATAATTAAATGATGGGGTAGAATTATCACAGGATGTTTACTCTGCATCTAAGCTCAAATTTATTTAGTTATTTTTTGCCTTCCAAAAATAAAGGCTATAAAATGGAGCTTGCAATTAAATTATACCTGTTGCGTCCCCAATTAAAGGAATCCTGGCACATTTCAATTTGTGAGTTCCAGCTGTGTGCATCAAAAATCACACATTAGGGACTGGAAAATGTCTCTGCTAAGCTTGTTTCTTGGCACAGAATTTAAAGACCTGGAGGGTTAATAGCACTCTGTACTCCTTCCAGCCCTGTCTTGTGGCTTTGAAGGGCAGGCAAGAGGCTGCAAAGTCAATTGGCAAATGCAACCTGAAATACAGACCTTGGACTTTTGGTAAGGAGATAGATGGTGGGGGGGGGGGGGGACCTGAAGAGAGTTCCTCTGGGGTGCCCCTGCCTCTAGACATCCCCAGGGCACGCAGCTGGGAAGTGCATGTAGTTTTGGTAACACACACACATACAGTCGTCTCTCAGTGTCTGTGGGGGATTGGTTCTAGGAGTCCCTTTGGGTACCAATTCCCTGGATGTTTGAATCCCTTAGATAAATGGTCTGGTACAATAAGTAGGGCTTCCTTCATGGCCCAGATGGTAAAGAACCTGCCTCAATGCAGGAGATCCAGGTTCAGTCTCTGGGTCAGGGAGTTCCCCTGGAGGAGGGCATGGCAATCCACTCCAGTATTCTTGCCTGGGCAATCCAAGGGACAGAGGAGCCTGGTGGGCTATAGTCTATGGGATCGCAAAGAGTTGGACATGACTGAGCGACTAAATTTTCACTTTTATTTTCAGTACAATAAATATCGTTGGTCCTCTGTACCCTTGGATTTTGCATCTGTGGAGGTGGGGACAAAGGGGTGTGGTACAGGTTTCCTCTGCTATCCCAAAGCAGAGTGGGATGGTCCCTGGGCTGTGTGTCCTTCCACATACATTTTAAGGTTTTAGCATGTTAAGTTTCAAAAAGTTCAAGAAAATACATTGACATTTTAATTGGGTTTACACTGAAATCTTTATGCTAATTTGAGAATAACTGACAATTTTAGAGCATCTTTTAGTTTCTAGACACAGCATTTTGTTCCATTTATTAACACCTGCTTTATTTCAAAAAGGCTTTGAAGTTTTATCCACCTGGATTATATACTCCTTTTCATAATTCTCTTTTATAAAGCCACATTTCATTTTGTTGTTGATGTATAGAAATGTCATTGATTTTTAGTCTATATATTGTCTATCCAGCAAAATTGCCAAATTCACTTATTACCTCTGTGTATTCCCTGCTAATTCTCTTCTGGCTATTTTATAAGAAAACAGGATGAGGGAGTTCCCTGGCAGTCCAGTGGTTGGGGCTGGGGCTCCCAGTGCAGTGGCCCTGGGTCCAGTCTTTGGTCAGAGAACTAAGATCCCATAAGCCTCAAGGCATGGCTAAAAACACAAAGAAGGAAAACAGAATGATAGTCTTGTTTGTTTTCTTCCAATCCTAATATATTTTGGATTTTGTTGCTGATTCAAAAAGCCTCTCTGTGATGGTCTTGAGCTGCAGAACAGTGAATCTGGGTGAGCTCAGTGTTTAAACATTTTGTTTTTGCTTTGTGTGTATCTTTACCTTTTCTAGCATTTTATGTGGTTTAAAGACAGATAATTTTTCAAGATACCATGTTTTCCATGTTGTTAAAAGTGACACTTAGTTCAATATATGTTTGTTTAGCACCTATGTTACATAGGATTACGTGACAGCATCTGCACTGAGCCAGGTGCTGGAAAAGTCCAGTATCAGGAGTGAAGTGAGGTGTTGTTAGGATACAATAATCATTCAGGGTTTAGGCAAAGTAAGCTCACCCTGTTAATGGACCAACACTCAGTGTGGGAGAGAACAGAGACTCTCAGCTGACAGGACCAACTGCTGCTGCTAAGTTGCTTCAGTCGTGTCCGACTCCGTGCGACCCCATAGACGGCAGCCCACCAGGCTCCCCCGTCTCTGGGATTCTCCAGGCAAGAACACTGGAGTGGGTTGTCATTTCCTTCTCCAAGGCATGAAAGTGAAAAGTGAAAGTGAAGTTACTCAGTCGTGTCCAACCCTCAGCGACCCCATGGACTGCAGCCTTCCAGGCTCCTCCGTCCATGGGATTTTCCAGGCAAGAGTACTGGAGTGGGGTGCCATTGCCTTCTCTGGACAGGATCAACTAGTAGAGGCAAATTGCTGGTAATTCCTAGATGGTGCAGTGGTAAAGAAGCTGCCTGGCAATGCATGAGATGCAAGAGATGCAGGTTGAATCCCTGGGTCAGGAAGTTTCCCTAGAATAGAAAATGGCAACCCACTCCAGTATTCTTGCCCTGGAAATTCCATGGACAGAGGGACTTGGCAGGCTATAGTCCATGGGGTCACAAAAGAGTCAGATATAACTGAATACATACAGATACCTCAAGCTATTGAATATATATTCTCTTATGTCAGATGGAAATACAGAGAGAGATGAAAAAAATGCATTGGAAGACACATTGACGAAACATTGTGAAGAGCTCAAGCAGTATGGAGGTTCCTTAAAAAACTAAAAATAGAGCTACCATGTGACACAGCAATCCCACCATGGGCATATTCTCAGAGAAAACCACAATTCAAAAAGAAATATGCATCCCAATGTTCATTGCACCACCATTTCCAATAACCAGGATATGGAAGCAAATAAATGTCCATCAACAGAGGAGTGGATAAAGAATATGTGGTACATATATACAATGGAGTATTACTCAGCCATGAAAAGAGTGGAATTGGGTCATTTGTAGAGATGTGGATGGATCTAGAGACTGTCGTACAGAGTGAAGTAAGTCAGAAAGAGAAAAAAAAACTTTATATATTAACACATGTGTAATCCGAAAAAATTAGTAAAGATGCTCTTATTTACAAAGCAGAAATAGAGACACAACTGTAGAGAACAAATGTATGGATATCAAGGAGGAAAGAGGAGTGGGATGAATTGGGAGATTGGGATTGACACACATACACTATTGATATTATGTATAAACTAGGAGACTAATGCAAACCTGCTGCAGTGCTCTCTGATACCTGAATGGGAAGGAAATCCAAATCAGAACGGATATATGTATACATAGAGCTGATTCATTTTGCTGTACAGCAGAAACTGACACACCATTGTAAAGCAACTGTTCAGTTCAGTTCAGTCACTCAGTCTTGTCTGACTCTTTGTGAGCCCATGGACTGCAGCATGCCAGGCCTCCCTGTCCATCACCAACTCCTGGAGTTCATTCAAACTCATGTCTGTTGAGTTGGTGATGCCATCCAACCATCCCATCCTCTGTCATCCCCTTCTGGGGTCTTTTCAAATGAGTAAGTTCTTAGCATCAGGTGGCCAAAGTATTGGAGTTTCAGCTTCAACATCAGTCCCTCCAATGAATATTTGGGACTGATTTCCTTTAGGATGGACTGTTTGGATCTCGTTGCTGTCCAAG
The DNA here is from genome assembly GCF_029407905.1 of Bubalus kerabau. Lineage (NCBI taxonomy): Eukaryota > Metazoa > Chordata > Mammalia > Artiodactyla > Bovidae > Bubalus > Bubalus kerabau. The sequence goes on from NC_073634.1 coordinate 47,931,131, forward strand.
GGACTCTCAAGAGTCTTCTCCAACACAACAGTTCAAAAGCATCAATTCTTCAGCACTCAGCTTTCTTTATAGTCCAACTCTCACATCCATACATGACTTCTGGAGAAACCAAAGCTTTGACTAGACGGACCTTCATTGGCAAAGTAATGTCTCTGCTTTGTAATAGGCTGTCTAAGGTTGGTCATAACTTTTCTTCCAAGGAGGAAGCATCTTTATTTCATGGCTGCAGTCACCATCTGCAGTGATTTTGGAGCCCCCCAAAATAAAGTCTGTCACTGTTTCCATTGTTTCCCCATGTATTTGCCATGAAGTGATGGGATCAGATGCCATGATCTTAGTTTTCTGAATGTAGAGTTTTAAGCCAATTTTTTTCACTCTCTTTCACTTTCATAAAGACGTTCTTTAGTTCTTGTTTTCTGCCATAAGTGTGGTGTCATCTGCATATCTGAGGTTATTGATATCTCTCCCAGTAATCTTGATTCAAGCTTGTGCTTCATCCAGTCCAGCATTTCTCATAATGTATTCTGCATATAAGTTAAATAAGCAGGGTGACAATATACAGCCTTGACATACTCCTTTCCCAATTTGGATCTGGTCTGTTGTTCCACGTACAGTTCTAACTGTTGCTTCTTGACCTGCATACAGATTCCTCAGGAGACAGGTCAGGTGGTCTGGTATTCCCATCTCTTTCAGAATTTGCCACAGTTTGTCATGATTCACACAAAGGCTTTGGCAAAGTCAATAAAGCAGAAGTAGATGTTTTTCTGGAATTCTTTCTTTTTTGATGATCCAACAGATGTTGGCTATTTGATCTCTGGTTCCTCTGCCTTTTTGAAATCTAGATTGAACATCTGGAAGTTCACAGTTCATGTACTTTTGAAGCCTGACTTGGAGAATTTTGAGCGTTACTTTGCTAGCATATGAGATGAGTGCAGTTGTGGGGTAGTTTTAGCATTCTTTGGCATTGCCTTCCTTTGGGATTGGAATGAAAACTTACCTTTTTCAGTCCTATGGCTACTGCTGAGTTTTCCAAATTTGCTGGCATATTGAGTGCAGCACTTTCACAACATCATCTTTTAGAATTTGAAATATCTCAACTAGAATTCTATCACCTCCACTAGCTTTGATCGTAGTGATGCTTCCTAAGGCCCACTTGACTTCACATTCCAAGATGTCTGGCTCTAGGTGAGTGATCACACCATTGTGATTATCTGGGTCGTGAAGATCTTTTTTTGTACAGTTCTTCTGTGTATTCTTGCCGTCTCTTCTTAATATCTTCTGCTTTTTTTAGGTCCATACCACTTCTGTTCTTTATTGAGCCCATCTTTGAATGAAAAGGTCCCTTGGTATCGCTAATTTTCTTGAAGAGATCTCTAGTCTTTTCCATTCTATTATTTTCCTCTATTTCTTTGCATTGATCACTGAGGAAGGCTTTCTTATCTCTCCTTGTTATTCTTTGGAACTGTGCATTCAAATTGGTATATCTTTCCTTTTTTCCTTTGCCATTTACTTCTCTTCTTTTCATAGCTATTTGAAAGGCCTCCTCAGACAACCATTTTGCCTTTCTTTTCCTTTGGGATGGTTTTGATCACTGCCTCCTGTACAATGTACAAAACTCTGTCCATAGTTATTCAGGCACTCTGTCTATCAGATCTAATCCCTTGAATCTATTTGTCACTTCCACTGGATAGTCATAAGGGATTTGATTTAGGTCATAGCTGAATGGTATAGTGGTTTTCCCTACTTTTTCAATTTAACTCTGAATTTGGCAATAAGGAGTTCATGATCTGGGCCATAGTCAGCTTCCGGTATTGTTTTTGCTTACTGTATAGAGCTTCTGATCTTTGGCTACAAAGAGTATAATCAATCTGATTTCGGTATTGACCATCCAGGTGATGTCCATGTGTAGAGTCTTCTCTTGTATTGTTGGAAGAGGGTGTTTGCTATGACCAGAGTTTCTCTTAGCAAAACTCCGTTAGCCTTTGCCCTGCTTCATTCTGTACTCCAAGGCCAAGTTTGCCCGTTACTCCAGGTATTTCTTGACTTCCTAATTTTTGCATTCCAGTGCCCTATAATGAAAAGGGCATCTTTTTTGGGTGTTAGTTCTAGAAGGTCTTGTGGGTCTTCATAGAACCGTTCAACTTCAGCTTCTTCAGCATTACTGGTCTGGGCATAGGCTTGGATTACTGTTATATCAAATGGTCTGCTTTGGAAACAAACAGAGATCATTCTGTCATTTTTGAGATTGCATCCAAGTACTGCATTTCAGAGTCTTTTGTTGACTATGATGGCTACTCCATTTCTTCTAAGGGATTCTTGGCCACAATAGTAAATATAATGGTTATCTGAGCTAAATTCACCCATTCCATCCCATTTTAGTTCGCTGATTCTTAAAATGTCGATGTTCACTCTTGCAATCCTTGTTTGACCACTTCCAATTTGTCTTGATTCATGGACCTAACATTCAAGCTTCCTATGCAGTATTGCTCTTTACAGCATCAGACTTTACTTCCATCACTAGTCACATCCAGAACTGGGTGGTTTTTTTTTTTTTTTTTTTTTTTTTTTTGCTTTGGCTCTGTCTTTTCATTCTTTCTGGAGTTAGCTCTCCACTAATCTCCAGCAGCATATTGGGCACCTACTGACCTGGGGAGTTCATCTTTCAGTGTCCCATCTTTTTGCCTTTTCATACTGTTCATGGGGTTCTCAAGGCAAGAATACTGAAGTGGTTTGGCATTCCCTTCTCCAGTGGACCACGTTTTGTCAGAATTCTCCACCAACTGTACTCCAATAAAGTTAAAAAAAAAAAAAGATCCAAGCACCCTGTGGGCAGATTGCCTGGATTCAAAACATGGTTCCTACCATTACTTGGTATGTGACCCCAGAAGAGCTACGTAAACTTTCTTTCCTTTAGTTTTTTCACCTGTGAATTCTGGGCAATGGTGTGCCTGTTTCAAAGGCTAATATACAGAGTAGGTGACCTGACACTTAGAATGGTGACTGACACATAATGTCCAGTGCATCTTCAGTTTAGTCATTCAATCATGTCCCACTCTTTGCAACCCCATGGACTGCAGCATGACAGGCTTCCCTGTCCATCATTAATTCCTGGAGCTTGCTCAAACTCATGTCCATTGAGTCGGTGATGCCATCCAATCATCTCATCCTCTGTCATCCCCTTCTCCTCCTGCCATAATCTTTCCCAGCACCAGGGTCTTTTCTGAGGAGTGAGTTCTTCACTTCAGGTGGCCAAAGTATCGGAGTTTCTGCTTCATCATCAGTCCTTCCAATGACTATTCAGGACTGATTTCCTTTAGGATTGAAGGGACTTTCAAGGGTCTTTTCTAACAGTTCAAAAGCATCAGTTATTCAGCAGTCAGCTTTTTTTAATAGTTCAACTCTCACATCCATACATGACTACTGGAAAAACCATAGCTTTGACAAGACAGATCTTTGTCAGTAAAGTAATGTCTCTGCTTTTTAATATACTGCCTATGTTTGTCATAGCTTCTCTTCCAAGGAGCAAGTGTCTTTTAATTTCATGGCTGCAGTCACCATCTGCTAGTGACTTTGGAGCCCAAGAAAATAAAATCTGTCACTGTTTCCATTGTTTCCTTATCTATTTGTCATGAAGTGATGGGACCGGATGCCATGATCTTAGTTTTTTAAACATTGAGTTTTAAGCAAACTTTTTGCTCCTCTTTTTCACCTTCCTCAAGAAAGTCTTTAGTTTCTCTTTGATTTCTGCCATAATGGTGGTGTCATCTGCATATCTGAGGTTATTGATATATCTCCCAGCAATCTTGATTCCAGCTTGTGCTTCATCCAGCCTGGCATGTCACATGATGTACTCTGCTGCTGCTGCTGCTAAGTTGCTTCAGTCATGTCTGACTCTGTGCGACCTCATAGACAGCCTCCTACCAGGCTCCTCTGTCCCTGGGATTCTCCAGGCAAGAACACTGGAGTGGGTTGCCATTTTCTTCTCCAATGCATGAAAGTGAAAAGTGAAAGTGAAGTCGCTCAGTCGTGTCCGACTCTTAGCGACCTCATGGACTGCAGCCTACCAGGCTCCTCCATCCATGGGATTTTCCAGGCAAGAGTACTGGAGTGGGGTGCCATTGCCTTCTCCTGCATAGAAGTTAAATAAGCAGGGTGACAATATACAGCCTTGACTTACTCCTTTCCTTATTTGGAACCAGTATGTTGTTCCATGTCCAGTTCTAACTGTTGGTTCTTGACCGGCATACAGGTTTCTCAGGAAACAAGTAAGTTGGTCTAGTATTCCCATCTGTTTAAGAATTTTCCACAGTTTGTTGTGGTCCACACAGTTAAAGGCTTTATTGTAATTAAGGAAGCAGAAAGATGTCTTCCTATAATTCTCTTGCTTTTTCTATGATACCACAGATGATGGCAATTTGATCTCTGGTTCCTCTGCTTTTTTGAAATCCAGATTGAACATCTGGAATTTCTCAGTTCATGTACTGCTGAAGCCTAGCTTGGAGAATTTTGGGTGTTACTTTGCTAACATGTGAGATGAGCGTAATTGTGTGATAGTTTGAGCATTCTTTGGCTTTGCCTTTCTTTGGAATTGGAATGAAAACTGAGCTTTTCCAGTCCTGTGGCCACTGCTGAGTTTTCCAAATTTGCTGGCATATTGAGTGCAACACTCACACAGCATCATCTTTTAGGATTTGAAATAGCTTAGCTGGAATTCTATCACCTCCACTAGCTTTGTTTGTAGTAATGCTTTCTAATTCCCTCTTGAATTCAGACTCTAGAATGTCTGGATCTAGGTAAGTGATCACACTATCATGGTTATCTGTGTCATTAAGATCTCTTTTTGTATAGCTCTTCTATGTATTCTTGCCATCCCTTCTTAATATCTTCTGCTTCTCTTAGGTCCATTCCACTTCTGTTCTTTATTGAGCCCATCTTTGCATGAAATGTTCCCTTGGTATCTCTAATTTTCTTGAAGAGATCTCTAGTCTTTCCCATTTTATTGTTTTCCTCTATTTCTTTGCACTGATCACTTAGGAAGGCTTTCTTTTCTCTCCTTGCTGTTCTTGGGAACTCTGCATTCAAATGGGTATATCTTTTCTTTTCTCCTTCGCTTTTCACTTCTCTTCTTTTCACAGCTATTTGTAAGGCCTCCTCAGACAGCCATTTTGCCTTTTTTTCTTTGGGATGGTTTTGATCAAAGCCTCTGAACATCTGTACAATGTTACAGACCTCCATCCATAGTTCTTTGGGCACTCTGTCTATCAGATCTAATCCCTTGAATCTATTCATCAGTTCCACTGTATAACATAAGGGATTTGATTTGATCATACCTTAATAGTCTAGTGGTTTTCCCTACTTTCTTCAATTTAAGTCTGAATATGGCATTAAGGAATTCATTATCTGAGCCATAGTCAGCTCCTGGTCTTGTTTATGCTGACTGTATAGAGCTTTTCCATCTTTGGCTGCAAAGGATATAATCAATCTGATTTCATTATTGACCATCTGGTGATGTTCGTGTGTAGATCATCTCTTGTCTTGTTGCAAGAGGGTGTATGCTATGACCAGAGTTTCTCTTGTCAACACTCTGTTAGCCTTTGCCTTGCCTCATTTTGTACTCCACAGTCAAACTTGCTTGTTACTCAGTTATCTTTTGACCTCCTACCTTTGCATTCCAGCCCCCTATGATGAAAAGGACCTCTTTTTTAGTGTTAGTTCTAGAAGATCTTGTAGGTTTACATAGAACCTTTCAACTTCAACTTCTTGAGCATTACTGATTGGAGCATAGACTTGGATTACTGTTATATTGAATGGTCTGCCTTGGAAATGAACAGAGATTATTCTGTTGTTTTTGAGACTGCATCCAAGTACTGCATTTTGGATTCTTTTGTTGACTATAATGGCTACTTCATTGCTTCTAAGGGATTCTTGCCTACAGTAGTAGATATAATGGTCATCTGAGTTAAATTCACCCTTTCCAGTCCATTTTAGTTCACTGATTCCTAAAATGTCGACGTTCACTCCTGCCATCTCCTGTTTGACCACTTCCAATTTGCCTTGATTCATGGACCTTACATTCCCGGTTCCTATGCAATATTTTTCTTTACAGCATCAGACTTTACTTCCATCACCAGTCACATCCACTGTGTGTGTTAGTTGCTTAGTTGTGTCTGACTCTTTGCAACCCCATGAACTGTAGCTGGCCAGGCTCCTGTCAACTACAAATTGGCACTTACCAAGAGCATTGCCAATGACTGAATAACAAAGACATTTGCCATCTGCCTCTATGGGAGATTGAACCCCATGCTGCTATAGCTATTGACCTTCAACAAACCCTGAGAGAGTTCAGGGTGGAGTGAGGCACTCTGTGCTCCAGGGAATCTGGTGGGACAGGTCTTTAGATAGTTGGATGTTTTTAGGAACAGATTTTATGATCTCAATGTTTATATCTCCTTATATCTAGAGAAGCACTAAATCCCTTCATGGTGACATCGGGTCCTCATGACTAACAAAAAAAACCTTTTGAGTGCTTCATGGTATTGAACTCCCACTTCACCAAAACCATATATATTGACTTCCCCCCACTGCTGTTTTGGAGCAGTCTCTCAGAGCTATCTGAGATGCTGCCCCCTAGGCTGAAGTCCTCATTTTTCCTCCAAATAAAACTTAACTCACAACTCTCAAGTTGTGCATCTTTTTATTTTTTTTAGTTGACACTCTTCTATCCATGGGGTTCTCCAGGCAAGAATACTGGAGTGGGTTGCCATTTCCTTCTCCAGGGGATCTTCCTGACCTAGGGATAGAACCCAGGTCTCCTGCAGTGCAGGTGGATTCTTTACCACCTGAGCTATACAAAAGTCCCAGTAATATCCACAAGTGGATGTCGTTTTCACTTTGGCTCCATCTCTTCATTCTTTTTAGAGTTGTTTCTCCGTTCTTCTCCAGTAGCATATTGGGCACCTACTGACTGGGGAGTTCATCTTTCAGTGTCCTATCTTTTTGCCTTTTCATACTGTTCATGGAGTTCTCGAGGCAAGAATACTGAAGTGGTTTGCCATTCCCTTCTCCAATGGACCACATTTGTCAGAACTCTGCACCATGACTCATCCATCTTGTGTACCTCTACATGGCATGGCTCATAGTTTCATTGAGCTAGACAAGGCTGTGATCCAAGTGATCGATTTGGTTAGTTTTCTGTGATTGTGGTTTTCATCCTGTCTGCCCTCTGATGGATAAGGCTAAGAAGCTTGTGGAAGCTTCATGATAGGAGGGACTGGCTGTGGGGGAATCTGGGTCTTGCTCTGATGGGTGGGGCCATGCTTAGTAAATTTTTAATCAGATTTTCTGTTAATAGGCCAGGCTGTGTTCCCTCCCTGTTGTTTGGCCTGAGGTCAAACTATGGTAGGGTTAAAGTCCTGCTTCAAAAGGACTTATACCAGCACACCACGGCTCCCAGGATTGTTGTAGTCAGTGGCCCTGATGTCACAGCTGGCCACTGTTGACCCATGCCTCTGCCAGAGGCTCATGGACATGCACAGAGAAGTCTGGGTCAGTCTCTTGTGAGTCACTGCTGCCTTTCTCCTGAGTCCTGTGTACATAAGATTTTGTTTGTGCCCTCCAAGGGCCTGTTTCCGTAGTCCTTTGGAAGTTCTGTAATCAAATCCCACTGGCCTTCAAAGTCAAATTCCCTAGAGGTTCTCTGTCCCTTTGCCAGATCCCCAGGTTGGGGAATGTGTTGTGGGCCTTAGAACTTTCTTAACAGTGCAAGAACTTCTTTGACATAATTGTTCTGTGTTTGTGGGTCATCTGTTCAGTGACTGTATGGTGGGACTAATGGTGACCTCCTCCAAGAGGATTTATGCCACACACAGCACCCCCCAGGTCTGTTGCACCCAGAGCCCCTGTCCCTGGGGCAGGCCACTGCTGACCTGTGCCTCCACAGGAGACATTCAAACACTCAAAGGCAGGTCTGGCTCAGTCTCTTGTGGGGTCTCTGAGTCCTGGTGCACACGAGGTCTTGTTTGAGCCCTCCAAGCATATCTCGTGGGTATGGGGTTTGATTCTAAATATGATTTCGCCTTTCCTGCAGGGGCGGCGACAAGAGGAGTTACCCCACATCCCTAAGCCCGAGGCCAAGGGCGGTGGCGGGGAGGAGCAACTGCATGACCGAGGCCAGGGGCGGTGGCCAGGAGGACCAACCCCACGTCCAAGGAGCTGTGACTGCGCGGGCGCAGGAGGGCCTAGAGGAGCTATCCCACATTGAAGGTCAGGAAGGGTGGCGGTGAGGAGATACCCCTCATCCAAGGTAAGGAGCAATGGCTGTGCTTTGCTGGAGCAGCCGTGAAGAGATACCCCACGTCCAAGGTAAGAGAAATCCAAGTAAGACGGTAGGTTCTGCGAGAGGGCATCAGAGGGCAGACACACTGAAACCATACTCACAGCAAACTAGTCAATCTAATCACACTAGGACCACAGCCATGTTTAACTCAATGAAACTAAGCCATGCCCATGAGGCAACCCAAGATGGGTGGGTCATGGTGGAGAGGTCTGACAGACTGTGGTCCACTGGAGAAAGGAATGGCAAACCACTTCAGTATTCTTGCCTTGAGAACCCCATGAACAGTATGAAAAGGCAAAATGATAGGATACTGAAAGAGAAACTCCCCAGATCAGTAGCTGCCCAATATGCTACTGGAGATCGGTGGAGAAATAACTCCAGAAAGAATGAAGGGATGGAGCCAAAGCAAAAAGAATACCCAGCTGTGGATGTGACTGGTGATAGAAGCAAGGTCCGATGCTGTAAAGAGCAATATTGCATAGCAACCTGGAATGTCAGGTCCATGAATCAAGGCAAATTGGAAGTGGTCAAACAAGAGATGGCAAGAGTGAATGTCGACATTCTAGGAATCAGAGAACTGAAATGGACTGGAATGGGTGAATTTAACTCAGATGACCATTATATCTACTACTGCGGGCAGGAATCCCTCAGAAGAAATGGAGTAGCCATCATGGTCAACAAAAGAGTCCGAAATGCAGTACTTGGATGCAATCTCAAAAACGACAGAATGATCTGTTTGTTTCCAAGGCAAACCACTCAATATCACAGTAATCCAAGTCTATGCCCCAACCAATAATGCTGAAGAAGCTGAAGTTGAACGGTTCTATGAAGACCTACAAGACCTTTTAGAACTAACACTCAAAAAAGATGTCCTTTTCATTATAGGGGACTGGAATGCAAAAGTAGGAAGTCAAGAAACACCTGGAGTAACAGGCAAATTTGGCCTTGGAATACAGAATGAAGCAGGGCAAAGACTAATAGAGTTTTGCCAAGAAAATGCACTGGTCATAACAAACACCCTCTTCCAACAACACAAGAGAAGGCTCTACACATGGACATCACCAGATGGTCAACACTGAAATCAGATTGATTATATTCTTTGCAGCCAAAGATGGAGAAGCTCTATACAGTCAGCAAAAACAAGACCAGGAGCTGACTGTGGCTCAGACCATGAACTCCTTATTGCCAAATTCAGACTTAAATTGAAGAAAGTAGGGAAAACCACTAGACCATTCAGGTATGACCTAAATCAAATCCCTTATGATTATACAGTGGAAGTGAGAAATAGATTTAAGGGCCTAGATCTGATAGATAGAGTGCCTGATGAACTATGGAATGAGGTTCGTGACATTGTACAGGAGACAGGGATCAAGACCATCCCCATGGAAAAGAAATGCAAAAAAGCAAAATGGCTGTCTGGAGAGGCCTTACAAATAGCTATGAAAAAATGAGAAGCGAAAAGCAAAGGAGAAAAGGAAAGATATAAACAACTAAATGCAGAGTTCCGAAGAATAGCAAGAAGAGATTAGAAAGCCTTCTTCAGTGATCAGTGCAAAGAAAGAGAGGAAAACAACAGTATGGGAAAGACTAGGGATCTCTTCAAGAAAATCAGAGATACCAAAGGAACATTTCATGCAAAGATGAGCTCGATAAAGGGTAGAAATGGTATGGACCTAACAGAAGCAGAAGATATTAAGAAGAGATGGCAAGAATACACAGAAGAACTGTACAAAAAAGATCTTCATGACCCAGATAATCACAATGGTGTGATCGCTGACCTATAGCCAGACATCCTGGAATGTGAAGTCAAGTGGGCCTTAGAAAGCATCACTACGAACAAAGCTAGTGGAGGTGATGGAATTCCAGTTGAACTATTCCAAATCCTGAAAGATGATGCTGTGAAAGTGCTGCACTCAATATGCCAGCAAATTTGGAAAACTCAGCAGTGGCCACAGGACTGGAAAAGGTCAGTCTTCATTGCAATCCCAAAGAAAGGCAATGCCAAAGAATGCTCAAACTACTGCACAATTGCACTCATCTCACACACTAGTATAGTAATGCTCAAAATTCTCCAAGCCAGGCTTCAGCAATATGTGAACCGTGAACTTCCTGATGTTCAAGCTGGTTTTAGAAAAGGCAGAGGAACCAGAGATCAAATTGCCAACATCCTCTGGATCATAGAAAAAGCAAGAGAGTTCCAGAAATACATTTATTTCTGCTTTATTGACTATGCCAAAGCCTTTGACTGTGTGGATCACAATAAACTGTGGAAAATTCTGAAAGAGATGGGAATACCAGACCACCTGATCTGCCTCTTGAGAAATTTGTATGCAGGTCAGGAAGCAACAGTTAGAACTGGACATGGAACAGCAGACTGGTTCCAAAAAGGAAAAGGAGTTCGTCAAGGCTGTATATTGTCACCCTGTTTATTTAATTTATATGCAGAGTACATCATGAGAAACGCTGGGCTGGAAGAAACACAAACTGGAATAAAGATTGCCGGGAGAAATATCAATAACCTCAGATATGCAGATGACACCACCCTTATGGCAGAAAGTGAAGAGGAACTAAAAAGCCTCTTGATGAAAGTGAAAGTGGAGAGTGAAAAAGTTGGCTTAAAGCTCAACATTCAGAAAACAAAGATCAGGAGGAGGAGCCAAGATGGCAGAGGAGTAGGACGGGGAGAACACTTTCTCCCCCACAAATTCATCAAAAGAGCATTTAAACATCGAGTAAATTCCACAAAACAACTTCTGAATGCCGGCAGAGGACATCAGGCACCCAGAAAAGCAACCCAACTCTTTGAAAGGAGGTAGGAAAAAATATAAAAGACAAAAAAAGAGACAAAAGAGGGAGGGACGGAGTTCCGTCCTAGGAAGGGAGTCTTAAAAAGAGAGAAGTTTCCAAACACAAGGAAACCTTCTCACTGCTGAATCTGTGCCGAGCTTTGGAAGCACAGAGGGCAACATAACAGGGAGAAAAAATAAATAAACAATTAAAACTCACAGATTGCGAGCCCTACGGTAACTCCCCCAGTGGAGAAGCAGCGCAGACGCCTGCACACACCATTAGCAAGCGGGGGCTGGGCAGGGAGGCGCCGCGCGGGCTGCATCGCTTAGAGTCAGAATCTGGCCTAAATACCCTGAGCGCTATCTGAGCGAAATAATTTTGGCTAACAAACCAGACTGTGGGATATCTACCACGCAAAAAGCCAGCCCTAACCTAAGACACCGCCAGGCCTGTGCATGGAACAAAGGACTGAACAGAGATAGCCTGCTGCAGACCTTCTCCCTCCGGTGACAGGCAGCCAGAGCCAGAAGGGGGCAATCACAGCCCCAGAGAGACATTATCTATAAAACTGTAAGCAGGCTTCTTTGCTAACTGAAACTTCTTGGGGGTCTGGACGGTCAACATCTGCCTGAGAAGGTGTGCCGGTTTTACACCCAGATAACTGAGTGGCGGGGAGGCGATAAGTTGCAGCATTGGCACTCGCCAAACACCTCATCACCTGAGCTGCTCGGACCTGGGAAGAGCACAAAACGCAGGCCCAACCGAGTCTGCGCCTCTGAGGACTACCTGAGTGCCTGAACCTGAGCAGCTTGGACCTGGGAGGTGCATGCTGCCCAGAGCCGGCCTCGGATTGTTCCCGGCGGAACAACCTAGAGCCCGAGCAGTGTGGGCAGGGAGGCTACACGCGCCGTGAGCGGGGGCAGACCCAGTGTGGCTGAGGCACTGCGAGCGCACGCCAGTGTTATCTGTTTGCAGCATCCCTCCCTCCCTCCCCACAGCGCGGCTGAACAAGTGAGCCTTAAAAAAAAAAAAAAAAAGATCCTCCACCGTCCCCTTTGTGCCAGGGTGGAAACCAGACACTGAAGAGACCAGCAAACAGAAGAAGCTATAACAGAGGGAAACGCCTTGAAAGCTACAGGCAATAGATTAAAACCCTGTGGTTACTACAGACTACATAGGAAGGGGCCTATAGATCTTGAGAAATATCAGTCGGACCAAGGAACTAGCCAAAAATGAACTGAACCCACAATACTCACAACAAAACCAGAAAAGTCCTAGATATATTTTTACTATTTTTACGATCATTCTCTCTTTCTTTCTTTTTTTAAATTTTTAAAAAAAAATTTTAAGTCCTCTATTGTTCCTTTAATTTTCACTTTTATAACCTATTACTTTGCAAAAAAAAAAAAAAAAAAAAGACCCTATTTTTTTCTTCTTCAGCAAACTTCGTATATATATATTTTATAATTTTTTGACCTTTTTTTTTTTTCTTCTTCTTTTCTTTAACATTGTAGTTTTGAAATTCCAAACTCTACTCTAGATTTTTAATTTATGCTTTTTGGTATTGATATCAATTTTGTACCTGTATTTTCTTTATAATTTTTGTGACATTGTTTGTTTTTGTTTGTTTGTTTTCTCTCTTTATTTTTCTTCTTCTTTTTTTTAACATTATATTTTTGAAATTCCAAAATCTACTCTAGATTTTTAATTTTTGCTTTTTGGTATTAGTTATCAATTTTGTACCTGTAGTTTCTTTATAATATTCGTGACCTTGTTTGTTTTTCTTTGTTGGTTTTTTCTCTCTTTCTTTTCCTTCTTCTTTTCTTTAACATTGTATTTTTGAAATTCCAAACTCTACTCTAGATTTTTAATTTTTGCTTTTATGTATTTGTTACCAATTTTGTACCTTTAAGAACCCAATCTTCAGGACCCATTTTTCACTAGGGAGCGGGATTACTGGCTTGACTGCTGTCTCTCCCTTTGGACTCTCCTTTTTCTCCACCAGGTCGCCTGTGTCTCCTTCCTAACCCCTCTCTACTCTACCCAACTCTGTGAATTTCTGTGTTCCAGACGGTGGAGAACACTTAGGGAACTGATTACTGGCTGGATCTGTCTCCCTCCTTTTCATTCCCCACTTTTATCTTTCTGGCCACCTCTGTCTCCTTCCTCCTTCTCTTCTCTGTATAACTCCATGAACATCTCTGAGCAGTCCAGTTGTGGAGTGCACATAAGGAAGTGACTACTGGCTAGCCCACTCTCTCCACTATTGATTCCACCTCATCTCATTTGTGTCACCTCTAAGTCCCTCCTCCCTCTTCTCTTCTCCATGTAACACTGTGAACCTCTCTGAGTGACCCTCACAGTAGAGAAACTTTTCATCTTTAACGTGATGTTTTATCAATGGTGCTGTATAGAAGGAGAAGTTTTGAAACTACTGTAAAAATAAGACCAATAACTGGAAGCAGGAGGCTTAAGTCCAAACCCTGACTCCAGGGAACTCCTGACTCCAAGGAACATTAATTGACAGGAGCTCATCAAACGCCTCCATACCGACACTGAAACCAAGCACCACACAAGGGCCAACAAGTTCCAGGGCAAGACATACCAAGCAAATTCTCCAGCAACAAAGGAACACAGCCCTGAGCTTCAAGATACAGGCTGCCCAAAGTCACCCCAAAACCATAGACATCTCATAACTCATTACTGGACATTTCATTGCACTCCAGAGAGAAGAAATACAGCTCCACACACCAGAACACCGACACAAGCTTCCCTAACCAGGAAACCATGACAAGCCACCTGTACAAACCCACACACAGCGAGGAAACGCCACAATAAAGAGAACTCCACAAACTGCCAGAATACAGAAAGGACACCCCAAACTCAGCAATTTAAACAAGATGAAGAGACAGAGGAATGCCCAGCAAATAAAAGAACAGGATAAATGCCCACCAAACCAAACCAAAGAGGAAGAGATAGGGAATCTACCTGATAAAGAATTCTGAATAATGATAGTGAAATTGATCCAAAATCTTGAAATTAAAATGGAATCACAGATAAATAGCCTGGAGACAAGGATTGAGAAGATGCAAGAAAGGTTTAACAAGGACCTAGGAGAAATAAAAAAGAGTCAATATATAATGAATAATGCAATAAATGAAATTAAAAACACTCTGGAGGCAACAAATAGTAGAATAACAGAGGCAGAAGATAGGATTAGTGAATTAGAAGATAGAATGGTAGAAATAAATGAATCAGAGAGGATAAAAGAAAAATGAATTAAAAGAAATAAGGACAATCTCAGAGACCTCCAGGACAATATTAAACGCTACAACATTCGAATCATAGGGGTCCCAGAAGAAGAAGACAAAAAGAAAGACCATGAGAAAATACTTGAGGAGATAATAGTTGAAAACTTCCCTAAAATGGGGAAGGAAATAATCACCCAAGTCCAAGAAACCCAGAGAGTCCCAAACAGGATAAACCCAAGATGAAACACCCCAAGACACATATTAATCAAATTAACAAAGATCAAACACAAAGAACAAATATTAAAAGCAGCAAGGGAAAAACAACAAATAACACACAAGGGAATACCCATAAGGATAACAGCTGATCTTTCAATAGAAACACTTCAAGCCAGGAGGGAATGGCAAGACATACTTAAAGTGATGAAAGAAAATAACCTACAGCCCAGATTATTGTACCCAGCAAGGATCTCATTCAATATGAAGGAGAAATCAAAAGCTTTTCAGACAAGCAAAAGCTGAGAGAATTCTGCACCACCAAACCAACTCTCCAACAAATACTTAAGGATATTCTCTAGACAGGAAACACAAAAATGGTGTATAAATTCGAACCCAAAACAACAAAGTAAATGGCAACGGGATCATACTTATCAGTAATTACCTTAAACGTAAATGGGTTGAATGCCCCAACCAAAAGACAAAGACTGGCTGAATGGATACAAAAACAAGACCCCTACATATGTTGTCTACAAGAGACCCACCTCAAAACAGGGGACACATACAGACTGAAAGTGAAGGGCTGGAAAAAGATTTTCCATGCAAATAGGGACCAAAAGAAAGCAGGAGTAGCAATACTCACATCAGATAAAATAGACTTTAAAACAAAGGCTGTGAAAAGAGACAAAGATGGTCACTACATAATGATCAAAGGATCAATCCAAGAAGAAGATATAACAATTATAAATATATATGCACCCAATACGGGAGCACCACAGTATGTAAGACAAATGCTAACAAGTATGAAAGGAGAAATTAACAATAACACAATAATAGTGGGAGACTTTAATACCCCACTCACACCTATGGATAGATCAACTAAACAGAAAATTAACAAGGAAACACAAACTTTAAACGATACAATAGACCAGTTAGACCTAATTGATATCTATAGGACATTTCATCCCAAAACAATGAATTTCACCTTTTTCTCAAGTGCACATGGAACCTTCTCCAGGATAGATCACATCCTGGGCCATAAAGCTAGCATTGGTAAATTCAAAGAAAATAGAAATCATTCCAAGCATCTTTTCTGACCACAATGCAGTAAGATTAGATCTCAATTACAGGAGAAAAACTATTAAAAAATCCAACATATGGAGGCTGAACAACACGCTGCTGAATAACCAACAAATCACAGAAGAAATCAAAAAAGAAATCAAAATTTGCATAGAAACGAATGAAAATGAAAACACAACAACCCAAAACCTGTGGGACACAGTAAAAGCAGTCCTAAGGGGAAAGTTCATAGCAATACAGGCACACCTCAAGAAACAAGAAAAAAGTCAAATAAATAACCTAACTCTATACCTAAAGCAACTAGAAAAGGAAGAAATGAAGAACCCCAGGGTTAGTAGAAAGAAAGAAATCTTAAAAATTAGAGCAGAAATAAATGCAAAAGAAACAAAAGAGACCATAGCAAAAATCAACAAAGCCAAAAGCTGGTTCTTTGAAAGGATAAATAAAATTGACAAACCATTAGCCAGACTCATCAAGAAACAAAGGGAGAAAAATCAAATCAATAAAATTAGAAATGAAAACGGAGAGATCACAACAGACAACACAGAAATACAAAGGATCATAAGAGACTACTATCAACAATTATATGCCAATAAAATGGACAACGTGGAAGAAATGGACAAATTCTTAGAAAAGTACAACTTTCCAAAACTCGACCAGGAAGAAATAGAAAATCTTAACAGACCCATCACAAGCACGGAAATTGAAACTGTAATCAAAAATCTTCCAGCAAACAAAAGCCCAGGTCCAGACAGCTTCACAGCTGAATTCTACCAAAAATTTAGAGAAGAGCTAATACCTATCCTGCTCAAATTCTTCCAGAAAATTGCAGAGGATGGTAAACTTCCAAACTCATTCTATGAGGTCACCATCACCCTAATACCAAAACCTGACAAAGATCCCACAAAAAAAAGAAAACTACAGGCCAATATCACTGATGAACATAGATGCAAAAATCCTTAACAAAATTCTAGCAATCAGAATCCAACAACACATTAAAAAGATCATACACCAGGACCAAGTGGGCTTTATCCCAGGGATGCAAGGATTCTTCAATATCCGCAAATCAATCAATGTGATACACCACATTAACAAATTGAAAAATAAAAACCATATGATTATCTCAATAGATGCAGAGAAAGCCTTTGACAAAATTCAACATCCATTTATGATAAAAACTCTCCAGAAAGCAGGCATAGAAGGAACATACCTCAACATAATAAAAGCTATATATGACAAACCCACAGCAAACATTATCCTCAATGGTGAAAAATTGAAAGCATTTCCTCTCAAGTCAGGAACAAGACAAGGGTGCCCACTTTCACCATTACTATTCAACATAGTTTTGGAAGTTTTGGCCACAGCAATCAGAGCAGAAAAAGAAATAAAAGGAATCCAAATTGGAAAAGAAGAAGTAAAACTCTCACTGTTTGCAGATGACATGATCCTCTACATAGAAAACCCTAAAGACTCCACCAGAAAATTACTAGAACTAGTCAATGACTATGGTAAAGTTGCAGGATATAAAATCAACACACAGAAATCCCTTGCATTCCTATACACTAATAATGAGAAAACAGAAAGAGAAATTAAGGAAACAATTCCATTCGCCATTGCAACGGAAAGAATAAAATACTTAGGAATATATCTACCTAAAGAAACTAAAGACCTATATATAGAAAACTATAAAACACTGGTGAAAGAAATCAAAGAGGACACTAATAGATGGAGAAATATACCATGTTCATGGATTGGAAGAATCAGTATAGTGAAAATGAGTATACTACCCAAAGCAATCTATAGATTCAGTGCAATCCCTATCAAGCTACCAACAGTATTCTTCACAGAGCTAGAACAAATAATTTCACAATTTGTATGGAAATACAAAAAACCTCAAATAGCCAAAGCGATCTTGAGAAAGAAGAATGGAACTGGAGGAATCAACCTGCCTGACTTCAGGCTCTACTACAAAGCCACAGTTCTCAAGACAGTATGGTACTGGCACAAAGACAGAAATATAGATCAATGGAACAAAATAGAAAGCCCAGAGATAAATCCACGCACATATGGACACCTTATCTTTGACAAAGAAGGCAAGAATATACAATGGATTAAAGACAATCTCTTTAACAAGTGGTGCTGGGAAATCTGGTCAACCACTTGTAAAAGAATGAAACTAGAACACTTTCTAACACCATACACAAAAATAAACTCAAAATGGATTAAAGATCTAAACGTAAGACCAGAAACTATAAAACTCCTAGAGGAGAACATAGGCAAAACACTCTCCGACATACATCACAGCAGGATCCTCTATGACCCACCTCCCAGAATATTGGAAATAAAAGCAAAAATAAACAAATGGGACCTAATTAACCTTAAAAGCTTCTACACATCAAAGGAAACTGTAAGCAAGGTGAAAAGACAGCCTTCAGAATGGGAGAAAATAATAGCAAATGAAGCAACTGACAAACAACTAATCTCAAAAATATACAAGCAACTCCTACAGCTCAACTCCAGAAAAATAAATGACCCAATCAAAAAATGGGCCAAAGAACTAAATAGACATTTCTCCAAAGAAGACATCCAGATGGCTAACAAACACATGAAAAGATGCTCAACATCACTCATTATCAGAGAAATGCAAATCAAAACCACTATGAGGTACCATTTTACACCAGTCAGAATGGCTGCGATCCAAAAGTCTACAAGTAATAAATGCTGGAGAGGGTGTGGAGAAAAGGGAACCCTCTTACACTGTTGGAGGGAATGCAAACTAGTACAACCACTATGGAGAACAGTGTGGAGATTCCTTAAAAAACTGGAAATAGAACTGCCTTATGATCCAGCAATCCCACTGCTGGGCATACACACTGAGGAAACCAGAAGGGAAAGAGACACGTGTACCCCAATGTTCATCGCAGCACTGTTTATAATAGCCAGGACATGGAAGCAACCTAGATGTCCATCAGCAGATGAATGGATAAGAAAGCTGTGGTACATATACACAATGGAGTATTACTCAGCCATTAAAAAGAATACATTTGAATCAGTTCTAATGAGGTGGATGAAACTGGAGCCTATTATACAGAGTGAAGTAAGCCAGAAAGAAAAACACCAATACAGTATACTAACGCATATATATGGAATTTAGAAAGATGGTAACAATAACCCTGTGTATGAGACAGCAAAAGAGACACTGATGTATAGAACAGTCTTATGGACTCTGTGGGAGAGGGAGAGGGTGGGAAGATTTGGGAGAATGGCATTGAAACATGTGAAATATCATGTATGAAATGAGTTGCCAGTCCAGGTTCGATGCACGATACTGGATGCTTGGGGCTGGTGCACTGGGACGACCCAGAGGGATGGTATGGGGAGGGAGGAGGGAGGAGGGTTCAGGATGGGGAACACATGTATACCTGTGGCGGATTCATTTTGATATTTGGCAAAACTAATACAATTATGTAAAGTTTAAAAATAAAATAAAATTAAAAAATAAAAAATAAAAAAATAAAAAAAAATTAAAAAAAAAATAATGAGACCATGAGAGTTGTTTCAAAATTAATATAATTTTCCTATATTTAAGTATCAAATTAAAATCAATTTACTTCACAGATTAGGAAGTGTGTTTTTCTTAAAATCTACCTATAAAATTAAGATTGATATTCCTGTTAAGTAGAAAGAGAGAGAGAAAAAAATATTTTATGCCACTGACCAGAGAACTTTATAATTCCTAGATTCTACCACCATTAGATATTTGGCCTGTTTCCTAGAAATCCCTGATCTTTTTCTGTTAAGTAACTTGATTATATCAGGAATTTGATTTTTCAGATTAATAATGAAACTATCAAGTAAAATATCCTCATAGGTGTTTTGTTTTTGTGGGAAATTGATAAGAACTTATTTCCATTAAAAGCATCTAATTGGAAAAAAAAAGAAAGAAAAAAGAAAACAAAGATCATGGCATCCGGTCCCACCACTTCATGGGAAATAGATGGGGAAACAGTGGAAACAGTGTCAGACTTTATTTTTCTGGGCTCCAAAATCACTGCAGATGGTGATTGCAGCCATGAAATTAAAAGATGCTTACTCCTTGGAAGGAAAGTTATGACCAACCTAGATAGCATATTCAAAAGCAGAGACAGTACTTTACCAACAAAGGTTCGTCTAGTCAGGGCTATGGTTTTTCCTGTGGTCATGTGTGGATGTGAGAGTTGGACTGTGAAGAAGGCTGAGCACCGAAGAATTGATGCTTTTGAAGTGTGGTTTTGGAGAAGACTCTTGAGAGTCCCTTGGACTGCAAGGAGATCCAACCAGTGCATTCTGAAGGAGATCAGCCCTGGGATTTCTTTGGAAGGAATGATGCTAAAGCTGAAACTCCAGTACTTTGGCCACCTCATGTGAAGAGTTGACTCATTGGAAAAGACTCTGATGCTGGGAGGGATTGGGGGCAGGAGGAGAAGGGGACGACAGAGGATAAGATGGCTGGATGGCATCACTGACTCAATGGACGTGAGTCTGAGTGAACTCCGGGAGTTGGTACTGGACAGGGAGGCCTGGCGTGCTGTGATTCATGGGGTCGCAAAGAGTCGGACACGACTGAGCGACTGATCTGATCTGATCTGACCATCTTGTTGGTTCTCCTCCTTTGCCACTGGACATAGGGTATCTTTTCTGGTGAGATCCAACATTCTCCTGTTGATGGTTGTTCAGCAGCAAGTTGCAATTTTGGAGTTCTCGCAGGAGAAGATGAGCACACATCCTCCTACTCCATCATCTAACCACCTTTAGATGTACAGATGTGTGGAATTCTCCAGCATCCTATTGTGCTGGGAAGAAGCACCTTTATTGAGTTGTAGATGCTTTACTGGTTGTATGTAGATTGAAGGGAAGAGACAAAAGTAACTTTTGTTACCCTGCCATGTTTCTGACATCACCTCTCTTTTTATTTTTTCTTATTGTCTATTTTTAACAATAAGCATGTATCAATCATGCAGCCACTGAGCTTCTCAGTTCCTTCATCTTTTAAACTTCATTGACCTTCACTGCTCTACATACACAACCATCTGAATCCAGGACTTCACTCAGAAACACTGAAACAGACTCCTCTGTATCTAGAAAAACGTTTGTGAGAAACTGTGTCAAAACCGGCCTCTTAGTCGTTGTGGCAGTAACAGGAAGTATCTTCCTCCTTGTAGGTAGAACAAGTTCTCCCAAAGGTGCGAGGGTGCCTCCTTGGCCTAAGAAAACTAAGCTCCTGTCGCCCTCACTGTAGACTAGGTGCTGACATTACCTCAGCGCATCTTAGCTCTTCTTATTTTTGTTTAACCTTCATGATGTTCTGATTCTATCCAAACATTTGTGTTTGGACTTTTTATTTTGCACTGGAGTAAAGCTGATTAATGATGTTGTGATAGTTTCGATTAACATGTGATAGTTTCGGGTGAACAACAAAGGGACTCACCCATACATAGACAAGTATCCATTCGCCCCCAAACCCTGTTCCTATCTAGGCTGTCATATAACATTAAGCAGAGTTCCAGGTTTAGCTCTTCTTATTTTAAACTGTTTTCTGAGGTCCACACTATGCAAAATGCTGTGGATGCAGAAATGAATGACTGAGCCCCTGCTCTCAGAGGGTTGGTCTGCCCTCTGCCTTGCCAGATGGGAATATATCATGATATTCTGCCTTACTCACAGGTAAAATGTGGTAATCAAAGCCTCCATGCAATAAACTAGGTAGAGAAGTAATTCAGAGGATGAGCTGATTAATTCCTCCTTTTGGGGTGAAATGAGGTAGAAAAGAGGAGGACCACGTTTGGGAAGATGATAAATTTCTTTCATTGTCACGATGAATGTAAGAGCCTTTGGAGATGACCGGCAGGCAGTTAGAGAGGAAGGTCTAGTGTTATTAAAGGCAGCATGAGTTCTTTGTGGGCTCCGGATTTCTCATTCAATTGTGTTTCCAGCCTTGGGTTTCTTTGACAGTCCTCTTACTGTGCAGAATTAATCACAAGTTATTTGAGAAGGCTGGTGAATGCTACACTGAACATGGTACTTGCTTCAAGACCCCCACCGCTTGCCTTGAAAGGACAGCCCTCGCTTCTCTTATTTTCCTTTTATTTCCTGTTCACCCTGACCCCAGTGAGAGTGGAAAAAGATTCATGTGTTATTGTCCTTCTGGTGGATGCAAAGGACATGCAAATTCCTGTGAGCATTAACTTTCTGCTTCAGAGAACCAGAGGCTTTGTGCTCAGGACCTGCTCAGGCTTGTCCTTTTAATGAAACACTTAGTCCAAACACTTTTATCATTAAAAAAGTAATAATGAATCCGTTACAAGGCTTCAGAAAGAGGGTGGAAGGTTAACACATGTGAGAGAGCAGAAAACAATTCAGCCACCACAATGAAAGAATACAAATTCCCTTCATCCTCCTTGAAGTTATCTGCTAAATTTTTAAAGGCCTTTCTCTTCTCTTCTTGACAACCACATACGAGTCTTAAATGAGCAGAGGAAACATGAACCCTTCAACCAGAAATCTCCATTACCTGCACAGCCACCACAATGATGATGAATGCTTCCAGGAATGACCCCAAAGCCTGTGAGATCCTGCTGAATCATCAGAGATTAAATTTCAGTCGGGAGCACGTCTTTTATCCTACTCTGCTTCTCTGAAATCTGAAAATCAATTGCCATTACAAGGTGAAAAGGCAAATTCCACCAGCCACTCCCACAAGTCCATTTCATCACTGGGTGCATGCGTGCTAAGTTGCTTCAGTCGTGTCCAACTCTTTGTGAGCCTATGGACCGTAGTTAATCAGGCTCCTCTGTCTATGGGATTCTCCAGGCAAGAATACTGGAGTGGGTTGCCATTTCCTCCTTCAGGGAATCTTTCTGACCCAGGGATCAAACCTGGGTCTCCTGCATTGCAGGCAGATTCTTTACCATTTGAGCCACCAGGGAAGCCCAACCCTAAACCTCCTTTCAGAACCTGACATGAGGGGTGAGGACTGTCTGGAATGTGTGTGGAGCAAGGAAGTGAATCATCTTTTACAAATTACAATCTGTAAGTGCGTTTGCAAAGCAAAGGCACTCTGAATGGGGGCAAGGGTCTATTATTTGTCACTTTTTTAAAAGGTATGAGTATTACCAAAGCAGTTCCATAGTGGACATGGACAGGAAACAGAGGTTTAATTACTGAGAAGCTTGTCTTACCTATGGTGCCACTGGATTTGTTTATTAAGAGATTTTAAAAGCTATATGCACTTCTGGAAGCACAGGTGCACCATCCACAGTACTGAATGTGTGATGGTTTTGAGGTGGTCTGAAGAAGAAGTGAAAACCGGCACACACTGAAGGACAGCAGGAGCAGAGATGCTTTGGGACTTGCAGACCAGCATCTGTCTGATTGTCCCTGCATCTGGAAGCCACAGACTCCAGCCAGGTGCAGGTGGAGGCACCCTTTGTGGTCTCACTCTCCTCATTTGTTACTGTCACAAACCACCCTGAAGTTTGGCATGATTCACTGCAGCTGGTGGCCTTTGGCCAGCGAAGGCAGGAAGGCGGGTAGCAAGCATTATCGGAGACGGTAGCATTTGACTACATATAATGTTCGTTTTGGAGAAGGCAATGGCAACCTACTCCAGTACTCTTGCCTGGAAAATCCCAGTGACGGAGGAGCCTGGTGGGCTGCAGTCTATGGCGTCGCAAAGAGTCGGACATGACTGAGCGACTTCACTTTCCCTTTTCACTTTCCTGCATTGGAGAAGGAAATGGCAACCCACTCCAGTGTTCTTGCCTGGAGAATCCCAGGGACGGGGGAGCCTGGTGGGCTGCCATCTATGGGGTCGCACAGTGTCGGACATGACTGAATCGACTGAAAGGTTGTTGTTGAATCACGCGAATACACCGGGATTCTTGGCCCCCGGAGGAGAAGAATTCAATCCGGGGCCAGAGACGAGGCTTGATCGCTCAGAGCTTTTGTGTAATAAAGTTTTATTAAAGTATAAAGGAGATAGAGAAAGCTTCTGACATAGGCATCAGAAGGGGGCAGAAAGAGTACCCGCTTGCTAGTGTTAACAATGAGGTTATATAATCCAAAAAATGTCTGGAGGTTGTAAAGACTTCATCAGACCTACTCCCATAATTTACATTTTAAGGTAACACTGTCCTCAGGCAAGATACATCCTTATAAAGACCAGGTCTACTCCCATAATTAACATTTTAAGATAACAAAAGGTTGAATCCAAAGACTGTCCTTAGGCATGATACATTATTGTTATATAATCCTAAGGAATGTGGAGAAAAAAAAAAAAAAAAAAGCTTGTCCTTTCTTCCTCCTTGAGAATTCCAGACCCCTCTCTCCTTGGGGACCCCTAGACTCCCTATCAACTTGCCTAGGAAATGACTCTCTCATGACTTAGCAGCAGCAGCAGCAGCAGCAGCAGCAGCAATGTTCGTTTGGAGTACAGTCAAGCTGTTTGGAAGTTACATCAGCCTTTAAATGTATACCTGCCCTTCTCTGCCTGGATTCCAGTAACATCCAACTTTAAAAAAACTGAAGTGTAGCTGATTGATGTAGCATTACAGGTGTACATATGGTAATTCACAATGTTTAGTTACACTCCAACAATGCCCAATTTTTTTAAACTTTTTTCTTTTTTAAAATTTTTGGCTGTGCTGGGTCTTCATTGCTTGAGGACTTTTCTCGAGTTGCTGCAAGCAGGGGCTTCTCTCTAGTTGTGATGCATGGGCTTCTCATTGTGGTGGCTTCTCTTGCTGCAGAGCACAGGCTCTAGAGTGCTGGGGCTTCAGTAGTTGTGGCTCCTGAGCTCTAGAGCACAGGCTCAATAGTTGTGTTATGTGGTCTTAGGTGCTCCATGGCACGTGAGATCTTCCCAGACTAGGGATCAAACCCATGTCTCTTGCATTGGCAGGCAGACTCTTTACCCCTGCCCAACTTTTTTTTTCTCATCCTTTTTTTTTTTTAATGTACTGCATTTTTATTTATTTATTTATTTTTTTACTTTACAATATTGTATTGGTTTTGCCATACATCAACATGAATCTGCCACAGATATACACGTGTTCCCCATCCTGAACCCCCCTCCCACCTCCCTCCCCATACCATCCCTCTGGGTCATCCCAGTGCACCAGCCCCAAGCTTCCTGTATCTTGCATTGAACCTGGACTGGCAATTTGTTTCATATATGATATTATACATGTTTATTGTATGTACATAATACATATATGATATTATACAATGCCATTCTCCCAAATCATCCCCCCCACCCCCCCCAGAGTCCAAAAGACTGTTCTATACATCTGTGTCTCTTTTGCTGTCTCGCATACAGGGTTATCATTACCATCTTTCTAAATTCCATATATATGCATTAGTATACTGTATTGGTGTTTTGTTTTTTTTTTCTGGCTTACTCCACTCTGTATAATAGGCTCCAGTTTCATCTACCTCATTAGAACTGATTCAAATGTATTCTTTTTAATGGCTGAGTAATACTCCATTGTGTATATGTACCATAGCTTTCTTATCCATTCATCTGCTGATGGACATCTAGGTTGCTTCCATGTCCTGGCTATTATAAACAGTGCTGCGATGAGCATTGGGGTGCACGTGTCTCTTTCAATTCTGGTTTCCTTGGTGTGATTGCCCAGTAGTGGGATTGCTGGGTCATAAGGCAGTTCTATTTCCAGTTTTTTAAGGAATCTCCACACTGTTCTCCATAGTGGCTGTACTAGTTTGCATTCCCACCAACAGTGTAAGAGGGTTCCCTTTTCTCCACACCCTCTCCGGCATTTATTGCTTGTAGACTTTGGATCGCAGCCATTCTGACTGGCATGAAATGGTACCTCATTGTGCACAACAAAGTATTAGTAGCTTAGTTGTGTCTGACTCTGTGCGACCCCATGGACTGTATGTAGCCCACCAGTCTCCTCTGTCCATGGGATTCTCCAGGCAAGAATACTGGAGTAGGTTGCCATTTTCTCCTCCAAAGGATCTTCCAGACCTAGGGATAGAACCTGGGTGTCCTACATTGCAGGCAGATTCTTTACTATCTGAACTACCAGGGGAGCCCCAAACAACAAAACTAAAGGAATTAATTTCTTCAAAGATGTAAACGTTTTCTGAAGCACTGTGCAGTGGAAATGGATGAAAAGGGGACTCTTAAAGTGGGGGAACCCAGTCACAGTCACAGAGCTGAGTCCTTGAATCTTGAATCACAGAAGTTTGCCAGGGCTCGTTGGAACCATTTATTCCCTTAGGGTCATAGTTTGGAAAAGCTAATTACCTTGAATTTATAGGCTGGAAGGACCAGAAGGAACATAATCATAGAAAAACACTTTCAGCCTCACCTGTTTTTTGTTTGCTTTGGGTTTTTGTTTTTGTTTTTTTTTTTTTTGAATCAAGGGAAATTTAACAATAGATTTTTTGCTGAAAAGCATAGAAACCAAGCAGTGTGCCTTATAACTTGAATGCAAGATGATTCTGGAATGGGAGTGTTAAAGAAGGACCCAGACACTGAAACACCTCACATTATTCAGTCTATTTGTGGGTTAAATCCTTTCTGTGACCCTGATGAACACAAAATCCTAGAATTTCTGAGTTGTGATTTCTTGCTGCTGATAATTTTGTAAACACTTAAAAATTATATAGCAAATTACCTCCCACTAAAATATCTGGAAACAATCTTTTATGAAAGAGTTAATCAGACTCCAAAAGAGCAAGAATTCTTTCCATATTTGTACAGAGGATTATACTCCTTACCACAGTATTACTATTCATTACCACTGGGAGGTCTAGTCTGGTGCTAGACCACCCCCAGAATATCTTAATGATGAACACAATGAATAAATGCATGGCCAGGTCCTGGAGATGTATACATGAGTTCTGCTTTAAGAAAAGCTGAACTGCAAATTCATTTAACCTCTCTAAAGCTAGACAAAAATTCTAAGCAACTGATCTTCTAAGAGACTCCTTTAATTGTGTTTGAAAACAATTGAGAGATGCCTCTCAGAGATAACAAACCTGGAAATACCTGAGGATACATGTTGCTCAGTCACTAAGTTACATCCAAATCTTTGTGGCCCCATAACTGCAGCACTCCAGCCTTTCCTATCTTTCACTATTTCCCAGAGTTTGTTCAAATTCATGTCCATAGTCAGTAATGCTATGTAACCACTCATCTTCTGTCACTCTCTTTTCCTCCTGTCCTCAATCTTTCCCAGCATCAGGGTCCCTTCCAATGAGTCAGCTTTTCGCATCAGGTGGCCAGACTATTGGAGCTTCAGCTTCAGCAACAGTCCTTCCAATGAATATTAAGGGTTGATTTCCTTTAGGGTTGATTGGTTTGATCTCCTTGAAGTCCAAGGCACTCTCAAGGTTCTTCTCCAACACCACAATTTGAAAGCATCAGTTCTTTGGCGCTCAAACTTGTTTATGGCCCAGCTCTTCCTGGACACGTATCTGTCATCCAGAGTGAGATATATGCATGAAGATTACTTTAAGCTGAAGATAACAGAATCGACAGATGCAGAAAGAGTTCTCTGCCTTCCCTCATCTGCCCAATGCAGGGCATAAATTTCCCTTCATTAAGATGTTTGTTTACATAAACAGATCTCACTAACATAATTTGTATCCTTCATCAGTTTTCCCACATATTGCCTGGATACTTCCCTATGATTTATCATCACTTGAAGCCCCAACCAGCTTGCTTTTGTCAAATGGTGTATAAGCACCTGAATATAGACAATTCTTTGAGTTTCACCTCTTTTCTGTGAGCCCCCAGGCATGTAAATATCCATAATGGTGTGCCTTTTCTCCTGTTAACCTCTTTTCTTAGTTTAATTTGCAGGCTCCCAAGCAATAACTCAAGAGTGTAGAAGAAAAGTTTTTCTTTCCAGACAAGGAACAACCTCTGGAAAATTGTAGTCTAGGGGGGCTGTCCACAAGACTCCAGGCCTAGACTGAGATTTACAATGACATGTTCATAGCATATAATCCACATAACTGATAGAAAGTTTCTAAGAGGACAGGAAAACCAACCAGCACTTCTGAGTGTCCACTTCTTGTCAATCACTGTGTTCTTAAATGTACCAAAGTCTTCAAAATTGGTATCATTTTACAAAGTAAAGGTTTTACTTTCCTAACTTAAAAATGAGGAGAGTGAAGAGTAGCTGAATCTATGAAAATTGCCCAAGGACATGCAGGCTTCCTTTCTGCTTACTTCGTGCTCTTTCTACAGTCCCTCTTGCTGTTGTGACATACAAATGTTGTCTTCAATTATACTATTAAAGCTAAAACCTTCCCAAATCAAGTCATAGTCTTCATAGTCATCTGTTGGTTTGCATTTTGGCACCATGAGTTTTTAAGGCAACCAAAAAGCCTTCAGCCTGCTTTCACTTAAAAAGCTGACTCTCCTGTACTGTGAATTTATATATCAGTGCATTCTGTGATTTCATAACTTTCTAGTAAATAATGCATTAAGCTTGTCTGGTCTCCTATGACTGCCAGATGAAACTCACAATGCTGCCTTCATGTTCATTTTTCCTCTGATAGTGAGGGGTATCCTATCCTCCACTCTCCACTCCAGAAAAAATTTCTGGCTGGTGAAATAAAAAAAGAACACTGTTAAAAATTCACACTGCTTGTCACAACCACCAAACACCTGTCTGCCTGTCTATTAACGTTCTGTCACGGAATAACTGTTCCATACATCCAGTTCCTTCTTGACTTATTTTTCCCCTGGGATAATACTTCTTCATAAGAGTTGAAGACATAAGGACATATGAATCTTTGCACTTCTGTGCATCAATTTCTAGGCTAATCAATCTTATTTCTGGATTTCAGCGTGCGGCACCTGCTTCTGTCTCCAAATTCTCTAGAATTATGGGAAACATATTTTTCAAGAACACAGGACACATAAAACCTCACTTAAGTTTTATCCACAGAGCAAAAATTTATTTTGGTCTAGTTAGAGTTGCTTTGAAGGGTGGTGATAGTTGTTAATGTTGCTGTTGTTTGGTAACTAAGTCTTGTCGACTCTTTGTGACCCCATGGACTGTAGCCTGCCAGGATCCTCTGTCTATGGGATGTTCCAGGCAAGAATACTGGAGTGAGCTGTCATTTCCTCCTCCAGGGGATCTTCCCAAACCCAGGAATTGAAGCCACATCCCCTGCATTACAGGCAGAGGGAACCCATCAAAAGTATTGCGAGGGTTCCCACACTTGTGCAGCAGCCCCAGTGTATGAGATTTTGAAAGGCTGAAAGGACAGACCTATGTGATGGGGATAATTGAGTGAGGTCAGGAGGAAGCAATGGAGAAGACTGTTTCAAGATCTTGGGTAGAATGTCCAGGCAGAAGATAAGAAGGTGGAGGAGGCGCCAGATTACACAAGTCACTAAGGATTTCACCTTTTACTCTGAAGGAGTTGGGAGGAATCTGGGAGTTTTGAGCAGAGGAGTAATGTGACAAATTTTAAAATTAATTTTTACTGGAGGATAGTTGCTTTACAAAGATGTATTAGTTTCTACTGTAAAGTGAATGTGTTTTGAGGCTTCCAGTTTAAGAGATGTCAAGTGGAAACAAGATCTTTTGCAGCATTTTGTGTAAGAAAGCCGAATGGCCTGGAGCCATGTAGCAGTCAAGAGTGTGGTGAGCACCTGTCTGATCTGGATGTTCGTGAGACTAAAGCCAACTAATTAGGCTTCAGTGGATGGACGAAGGACAGGAGAGGAGAGACAGACTTGAGGAAGTAGAGAGGTTACTGGGAACCTGGGTTCTAGTCCTGCTTCTGTTGCTCCAGAAATGTATCCATCAGGCAAGTCATTGTATGTCCACATTAGTCAGATGTGGGCTATTTTAGGATTGTTCACAGCTGGTTTAGCGGTTCTGTAAATTTAGCCTTGATTTTTAGCAAGCATTTATATAACCAGCAATAATTAAGTGCTTATTGTGTGACAGGAGCTGTCCATATGCTGCGGCTATAGTATAAAACAAGGCTGGAAAATCCACAGGAAAGAGCAACTTGATGGAAGAACCAAGAACAGTAAGAGTTATAAACAGTGATAGGCGAGCTGACCAGGGCAGCAGAGAATATGGGCCCTCGGAGCATGCGTATTATGGTGCCTGGACCGCTCCATCTTCCCACGCCCTCCAACTCTGCATATGTGGCTGCGAGAGGTGCTGCAGTTCCAGGTCCTGGGTTGAAGTGTGATGATGTAATGGAAATCACTATTTAAAACAAAGACAGACGCAGACTCTGCAGCTCGTTTTTTCACAGGGAGTAGGATGCCTGCCTGCTGTGGAAGTTGCCAAATATAGGTCACCGATCCTGTCGATTCTGCCATATCAAGAAAACCATATTCAAACTGAAGTTGGGAGCTGATTTATACGTTTGGGATGGAGAAAATATCTATCCATATCTCATAGGAGCTGGAATAATTCCTCAGTAAGGTAACTTCACTGAACACCTTTCAGAGGATGACGTGAAGATTAGAGAGCTTCCTGATGGTCCATCAGACGTTGCTACCACAGAACTAGCTTCAGGCTAGTTAGTTAGTGAGGAATATTTGGAGAAAGCTAGACACAAGTACCACGTGGTGCAATTGCTGTCTCCGCTTAGACAATCACAACTGCTTTCATGAACCAGCAGCAGAGGGACTTTTAAAGGGAACGTTGGATCAGAAAAAGGGGAGAAAGCGACTTCATAATGGACTCAACCTTGGGGTGGAGGGCAGATGCTCTCCGATACCGCACTGGCTCCATCGCCTCCATCCTCACGTCATCACTCTTGTTTCCTAACGGCAGCTTTGAACTGGCTCTGCTTTCTGTTAGCTCAGCTGGAGTCCCGCACCCCAGCCCCCTGCTGGTCACTGGACAGCTCAGAAGACAGGATATCAGGGCAAAGAGGGCTCTCTGCCCCGAGAAAGCCCAAACCTCTGAGATGGGGCAGGTTTTATTTACTGACCACATCAGGCAACTGCACCTCCATGTGTCCTCATCTGCTCTGTGGGGAGATGCAGTGGGTGTCCTCTAAACGCTGCCAGAATCGATATGCATGAAAGAAAAAGAGCCAGAGAGATGGATTTGCAGATGGTGAACACGTTCGCTTCTGCATCAGGTCGGGTCTGTTCAGCACCAAATGATAGCCTGACATTTTTGTGCTGTGGTCACTTGAGCCCATGTGCATGCCTGAAAGAGCCAGGGAAGGCAGGAGGTCAGAAAAACAGAAACAAGGGAGCAGAAAAATGAAACAATCTCAGGAACCAATAACTGGAACATCCAGAGACAAAACGATTCTTACCAAGATGGGGAAATCATGTTAAACTGAAAGTTTTCTCTTTCTTCCCTGCCCTGACTGGAGTTTCCCCTGCGTGCCTGCACACACACACACACATATATACCACAGGGAAACAACTTGCCAGGTTAACCCCATTCAGCTGTCTGCAGCATTCCTAGGTTTTAAACAAGGGCACTTGCATATCTAGATACTCAGAAATGCTGATTTGCATAATCAAGCTCCTTCATGCACAGAGAACCTGAGAAAAGATGATGAAACATCACCTATTTCTTAATTGGAGAATATAGCACTGTGAAGGCACACACACACACACAAAAACCACTCTTTGCTCATGACTGGCTTTGTGGAGGGGAAGAGAGGGCAACACTTTTTCCAGTTCAAGAGCTAAGTCTTCTGTTCCACCAGCATTGAACAGCAAAGTTCCTATTTTGAAATTCACATAATGAGCTAGATTTTTTCTGCCCTTCATATTTATAGCATTGGTGATATGAGGTTAAACATGAACTGTGATTCTCATTTGTATCATTTTTTAAAAGTTAGATTCCACATGTAAGTAACATCATATGATACTTGTCTTTCTCCATTTGGCTTACTTCACTTACAGCCTGATAGTCTCGAGGCCCATCCACATTGCTGCAAGTGGCATTATTTCATTCTTTTGTATGGCTGAGTCATAGTCTACTGTATATATGTATCACATCTTTATCCATTCATCTGTCAATGGACATTTGTTTTGTTTTGATTTGTGTTTTGAAGACTCAGGAACCAGAATTTGTGAAAGGCATAGAAGACTCTGTGGAGAGGAACTATTTTAACTGAAGAACTAAGAATATGAATTTAAAGAACAAAGTGTGAAGGCTTTGTTAGTCTTGCATTTAGTGACTTAAAATTACCATATTTTCTCTGACATCAAGTCATCATCCTCGGTAATTTGGGAAAACACTTTGGGAAATCACCTTAAGTATCATCAGCTTTTGAATCTTTTGAAACTGCTCCATATTCCAGTTCTTGAATTTCTACAATCTCTTCTCTGACTTCATCTCTACCTTTCTTACTCTACACATCTGTGTCTCAGTCTTCCCCATCTCAGCTCCATGTATCCCAGCCAGGTAGCCCTTGTCCACATTTCCTTCCCCTCTCTTTCTTCACCGGATTGCAGGTGAGCCCCATGCCCATTGCCAATGTGACAATGGTTTTCTCATCACTTCTCCACAATTTCCTACTGCTTATTCCTTGCCAAACATCAGACCTATGTAACATACATGGCCTGCTCTTGTGGATGCTAGAATTCAAGGCGCTGACGGTCAAAGGCTTTAAGATTTCCATTGGATTTGCCACAGATGAATCGTGTGGTCCATTATTTTACAGATATTTAATGCTATGCATGATAAAATTTTACTTTTCTACTAATCTTATTTGACTGAAGATCTTTGACTTTATCACTAGCTGAAAACACAGCAAAGTGTTTCTTAGTGGTTCATTCTCTTAACTTTAAGCCTGTGTTGAATACATCTGCTTCCAGTTTGCTCAAAGCCTTCATCCATTTCAGTGGATTCTTGCCCCTCAGCTAACCCCTGGCTTTTGCTACTTACCACATGCAAATATAAACATGTTGAAATGTCTTTTCTCTTAAATACACACTTCCCAGTGTTTCTGTTCATGCTTAAGCTGCCATTCTGAACTATGTAATCTTCTAGGCTTTGCCATGTGTCTCTCTTTGCCTGAAATGCAATCCTTTTTGTCATCTGGATATTACTGATATCATTTGTTTGAGATACTGTCTCCTAGGTGAAGACTGTTTTTTTCCCCTCACAAATGGGGAGTTCAGGTTCTTCCTGCACTCTCCTATAGCCCCTTGGGCTCACCTCCACAACAGTACTTTAAACTTTCCTAAGTGTTCGATTTTGTGCATCTGCCAGTCACTGAGCTGCTCCTCAGCAAACAGAGTGTTTACTGTCTGTCCATCACTTTATTCTGGGAAATAAAACAGCCTGGGACATACAGGGCTCAGTGAAGAGGAGGAATGATGAACGCATAAATGAATGAACCAGAAGGCTGCTTAAATGTTCCCTCCCCCACCAAAGTCCTATGTTCTCTATGGAAAAGCCACAGGTTAGAGCACCAAGAAGAGCAGTCCTTTAGCAGAGACCCGCTTTTGCAGATGTTTCATGTAAGAGTTGCTTGGGTTGAGGTGGTTAGTTTCATGTCAGTTCAGTTCAGTTCAGTCACTCAGTCGTGTCCAACTCTTTCCAATCCCATGGACACACCAGTCTTCTCTGTCCATCACCAACTCCTGGAGCTTGTTCAAACTCATGTCCATTGAGTCAGTAATGCCATCCAACCATGTCATCATCTGTCATCCCCTTCTCCTCCTGCCTTTAACCTTTCCAGCATCAGGGTCTTTTCCTGATGCAGTTTCCTGAGGTGGTTTCATGTAAGCTGTTGTATTATTCACTCTGGTTTATTATCTATTCACTCTAGTTGATAGGGGAAACACAAGGCTGCTGAGAAAGGCTGTCAACCTCAGTGATTTCAGAAAAGACCTCCTTCTTACTAAATAATCTGTGTTTTTAATAATAAAAAAGGCTCATTTTGTATGTTTGATTGGCACAAAACTGTGGTTACCCTACAACGAGGTGGTTTTAGGTCTACCTTATGACCATATTTGATCTCCTTGTTGTCCAAGGGACTTTCAGTTATCTCAAGGAGATCAAATAAGTCAATCCTAAAGGAAATCAACCATGAATATTCATTGACTGATGCTGAAGTTGAAGCTCCAGTACTTTGGCCACCTGATGTGAAGAGTTCACTCATTAGAAAAGACCCTGTTTCTGGGAAATATTAAGGACAAGAGGAGGAGAGGGCAACAGAAGATGAGATGGTTGGATGGCATCATCAACTCAATGGAGATGAGTGTGAGAAAACTCAGAAAAAGTGAAAGACAGAGAGAAGCTTGATGAGCTCAAGTCCATGGGGTCGCAAAGAATCAGACACAACTTTGCGACTGAACAACAACATATCCACATTTGGAGAGAAGAGAAAAAGCCCTAGTGGTTGTTTTAGATAGTATCACAGCTGGGAGGCTTCACCTTCTTGTCTGAGACCTCAGTAGCAAAGTGGACTTTGGGGAATTTATATGTGTTTTCAGAAAGAATGAAATAATGTTTAGCTTAGATAAATGCATGTTAGAACACCTTGAGAATTAAGTACCCAAATAGATATGTGCTAGAAGAGAGAATATTGAGAAACAGTTATGTTGCTTAAAAAGTAGAGAACCCTGTGTCACAGTATATAATACATTGGTGAGTAAGTTTAAAAATATTAGGAAAAGCTAATGTCATTTGTTTGCACACATCCAGGCTTTGTTTCATGGGTAGTGAGGTAACACTACCCTATAGCAAAGCACAAGGAAGATCACTTCTGTGTCAGGGGACACAAAACATCCTGGGACACACAGCCAAAAAGAGGGATGATTTCCAACATGAATGCAAGTTTTAAAAAGCCCCCCAAACTGCATTTTGGGCAGCTATATAAATACCCAAGGCATATGAGATTATTTCTGTTAGTGTTTAATACCAGGAAAGTCTTCACAGAGATCAACAGGGAATTTTAACCATGAAAAATTAATGATACATATTTCTACTTGACATAAGCCCCTGAGGCTTTCATAATATTGAGAAAATAGTAATCTGGGTAAGTAGTGATGTATTCCTAACCACCATCTCAAATATTTATTTTCTTGATATTCTATAAACCACATATAGGTAAATAAGATAGTGAGAGAGAAATCATTCATTTTGGTACAATAGGTAAGAAGGTCAGAAGTCATTCCTCTTCTCACAACCGGAAATAAATGAACTGAAAGCCATCAGGTCTTCTTAGATGCATTACAGAGTTGAGAATACAAAGCAGGCCACTGTGACCCAAATGTGAGAGACAGGCGATGAGAGAGAACTGTCACACACTGGAGTAGAAGCCCACCGCTGGAGCCAGTTCCAGGGTGTGGAAACTTACCCCATTGATGAACTGCTGTAGCTTCATTGTAGATAAGCTTGGGAGTTAAAAAGTCCATCGTGTCCTGTCTTGTGGAGAGACATCACATGTCTCTGGATTTTATCCCCAGGAGTACTGCAAGGTTCAGATGAAGATTAAAGATAAATTCTTTCTGCTTTTGATGAGGAGCGGGAATGGGATGGCCATTCTGAAATATGACAAGAGCATTTTGTTTTTCTCAACAAGGCCTGACCTCAAAAAAAACTATTTCACCAGATCCTAACCAACCGGGACTTCACTAGAGTCAACCAAACTGGGGAATAAATATCCAATTGGAACCCACTCTAGCCTGTGACACAGGGAGGGGCAACACCCAGGAGTTCCTCAGGGTGAAGAGAGGAGAGAAATATCCCTGTGATTCCTGACAAGGGGAGAAGAAGCTGTTGTTGTTGCTCAGTCACTCAGTCATGTCCAACCCTTTGTGACTCCCATGGACTATAGCCAGCCAGGCTCCTCTGTTCATGGGATTCTCCAGTCAAGAATACTGGAGTGTGTTGCCATTTCTTTCTCCAGGGAATCTTCCTAACCCAGGGATTGGACCTGTGTCTCCTGCATTGGCAGGTGGCTTTTTTACCACTGAGCCACCAGGGAAGTTCTCTTATATTCTTAGAGAATTGCAAAGTCAAACAATGAGATACCACTACATTTCTATTAGAATGGCTAAAAACCAAAAAACAAAACAAAACTAAAAAACCTGACAACCAAAGCTGGTAAGGAAATGAAACAACAGAAACCCTTATTTGTTCCCAGTGAATACAAAGTGACTTTGGAAGGCCTTTGCTGATTTCTCATAAAAGTCAGGGCGCTGTTACTGCATGAGTCAGCAGTCACACTCCTTGGTATTGATTCAAAGGAGCCACAAACTTCTGTCCACACAAAAACCTGCACTTCAATGTTTACTGTGGTTTTGTTAATGATTTTTCAGAAATGAAAGTAACCGATATGCCCTTCAGTAGGAAAACGGATGAACAAAGTGTGGTACATCCATATAATGGAACATACTTCAGCAGTGAGAAGAAGCTATTGAAACAGGAAAAGACACAAAGAGCCTTAATTGCATATTTCTTAGTGAAAGAAGCCAGTCTGAAAAAGCTGTAGTGCTTGATTCTAACTATATGACACTCTGGAATGGACAAAGCTATGGAAATAGTGAAATGTTCAGTGGTTGCCAGGGTTTGGGGAAGGAGGGGAGGAGAGGGTATATAGGTAAGGCACAGAGAGTGTTTAGGATGGTGAAACTGTTCTGTGTGATCTTGTAATGACAGATACCTGGTATTACGCATTCATCAAAACCCACAGATTGGTCAACACAGTGAACCTTAGTGTTAAACTCTAGACTTTGGTTAATAATAATGTATCAGTGTTTATTTATCAGTCACAACAAATGTACCCACTAATGGAAGATATTACAAATAAAGGAACTGTATGCAGGTGCTGGAGTACAAATGAAAATGATTCTTACTTTCATAAATAAAAGAAATGCTACCACAGGTTTGTCCCAGCCTGAATGACTGTGAAAGTGTTAGATAACTTGTAGGTCTTTGCTTACTGATTATGAAAACTCATGTGTCCGTTTGAAGATTATAAACTGTTGTTATTGGGTTTTGTTTTCTGAAAATGCTAAACAGTGATGATATTTTCTCTTTAAAATTTTTAAAAATTACTCTAAAGGTATATGAGTTATGACATATGTTTTTGCCTGGGACATCAAGGAATATTGGGCTACCCTGGTGGCTCAGACAGTAAATAATCTGCCTGCAATGCAGGTGACCTGGGTTTGATCCTTGGGTCAGGTAGATCCCCTGGAGGAGGAAAAGGCAACCCACTCTAGTATTCTTGCCTGGAGAATCCCATGGACAGAGGAGACTTGTGGGCTAGAGTCCATGGGGTCACAGTCGGACTTGACTGAGCCACTGAATAACAATAAAGCAGGTAAAAACCTTTCATTTCAGGAAATTTTACTTATTAATTCTCTCCTTGCTCCCTTTCTTCTGTTCACTTTTGCATCTTTACCTTTATTAGGAACAATATGTCTCTTTGCTTATGTCTTCCGGTCCTGGGTACATAGCATATTTGTTGTATGAATAAAAAAGGAATATTCCCATCCTTGATGACAGAATTGCCTAAAAATCTGTTACATTTACAAAGAAACTTGAAGCTTAGTCTAAAGGCGAACATAGCTTGCTCCTTGGAAGGAAAGCTATGATGAACCTAGACAGCATATGAAAAAGCAGACTTATCACTTTGCTGACAAAGGTCTGTCTAGTCAAAGCTATGGTTTTTCTAGTAGTCATGTATGGATGTGAGAATTGAGCCATAAAGAAGGCTGAGCACCAAAGAATTGATGCTTTAGAACAATGGTGCTGGAGAAGACTTGAGAGTCCCTTGGACAACAAGGAGATTAAAGCAGTTAATCCTAAAGGATATCAACTCTGAATAGTCACTGGAAGGACTGAGGCTGAAGCTGAAGCTCCAATACTTTGGGTACCTGATGTAAAGAACTGACTCATTGGAAAAGATCTTGATGCTGGGAAAGATTGAGGCAGGAGGAGAAGAGGGTGACAGAAGATGAGATGGTTGGATGGCATCACTGACACAATGGACCTGAGTTTGAGCAGGCTCTGGGAAATAGTGAAGGAGAGGGAAGCCTGGCACATTGCAGTTCATGGGGTTGCAAAGACTCAGACACAACTGAGCGACTGAACAACAACAATAAAACATAGCTAGCTAATAAAAATAATATCTGCCAGCTCAGAAATACTATTAAATTAAAAATAAGCTGAGAATGATGTTTCCTGATGAGTTACATTGTTTTCATTACATTTTGCAACTTCTCTTTTTCAACTGCTTGAGCTCTTTTGCTGAGTAGTTCTAGTTATTTTAAGTTTGTTGTAGATTGTTCTGTAGAGAGTTTTTAATTAGTTTTAATTTGGAAAAAGAACATTTTCGCATTCTGTGATTAAAACTGTCAAAATAATATGCATAAAGAATACATTTCATTTGTACTAACATGGAAATTTATCATTACACTCACCTAATTTGTAAACAGTTTTCTTCCATGTCACTTTCTAATTATTTTGCACAGAGCTCTACTCATAGTAGTAATGATTATGACAGGTCACTTGCAAGTTTATTTGGCATTTTTACTGCATGTTTTGCAGTAGACTTTCCTTCCAATTATATTAATTTATTTGGAGTAACGAAAGCATGTTGACAACTCCACCATCTTGTAACTGTGTGTTAGCTAGGAGGCTATTATGTCATGTACATTATGAAAAATAATAACCTAAGAATGTCTTCACTTAGGAGTTACTGCTAAAGATCAACACTTTTGACAAAGGGGAACCTGGGTGAGGAGATGAAACTTTTCTCTTCCTGCTACATTGACTTTCCTGCAGTGCTGAAGTTCATAAGGTGTCTTACAAGCGTGTCCCATGAGATTGCATGCATGTGCTCTGTCTCTCAGTTGTGTCCGACTCTTTGCGACCCCATGGACTGTAGCTCACCAGGCTTCTCTGTCCGTGGGATTTCCCAGCAAGAATACTAAAGTGGGTAGCTATTTCCTTTTCCAGGGGATCTTTCTGACCCAGGGATGGAACCGGGTCTCCCACAATGCAGGCAAATAGATTCTTTATAGTCTGAACCACAAGGGAAGCCTGTAATAACTAATGTGATGGCAGATTTTTTAATGTCAACTTGACTGGGGTACACAGAGTGCCCAGACATTTGGGAAACTTGGGTTCTTCCTGAATCTTGAGTCTGCCATCATTTGGGCTGGAAATATACTATTAGCTCTGCACAAGCTGTCATGCTAGTCCCCTCCATTGGTGATTGTCCTAATTGGATCTAGTGAGCAAGAAGTGGCAACCCCTCCAGACTTATAGTAAGATAATTGCATGTTGGAGGGTGGAAAATATATCCAACAGAAATTCAAGGGCCTTTTCCTCCAGTGAAACGCCTAGGGTCCAGTGTGTGGGGGCCGTGTCGAGGAACCCCTGGTAAGGTAAAGGATCAGGGGCTGCATCTGGGCCTCCTGCAACCCCCAAAAGAAGGACAAAGCCTAGTGGCCTATTTGGATCCTACAGACAAAACATTCCTCATTTGGATCTGGGAAGGAATTCACTTCCAAGCTCATGCAAGCTGGTGGCCGGCCTTAGCTCCTTGCAGTTGTAGGTCTCAGGTCCCTGTGTCCTCTCTGGCTGTTGGGTGGGCATTGCTCTCTGTTGAGAGTGTGTGTAGTCCTCTTCCTCCATCTTCCCAGTGTGATGGATCAAGTTCTTCTCACCATTAGAAGTTCTCTCGCCTCCCCTTCTGCTTCCTCTACCTTCTGCATCTCTCTTCTGCCACAGTTCTTGGACAGTCTCTTCTGCTGCCTCTTGTAATATCCATAATTTAGGTGATGATGCCAGGCTCATGTGAATGACCCAGAAATCTTCCCTCTTTAAGGCTGTTTATGTAGAAACTTAGTTATACACGCAAAGTCCCCTTTGGGCAGCATGCAGGTTAGCATTGGATTGAATAACCAAGTGTGGGAATGCGGGCTCCAGGGGACCTTTGCATTCTGCCCACACTGGGGAACTCTTGCCTTCCTGCCTCTCTAGCCTCTGGGGAAGGCTCAGAGTTTAGCAAATATTCTGTGAACTAAATGAGACATGATTTTGAGGTTGCTCAAGTTTCCTTTATTTTCCTCCAGTCTCATTTGGTGGATTTAAGTTTTGTTTCCTCCCCTATCACCCCATCTGGGGCTTCAGGCAACCTGCCTGGTTCACAGGGCTGCTGGCCATGACAGGCAAGTGGGCCCAGGAAGTGGAGCGTGGGATGGGGAGGACCAGCAGCCCTTCCATCACAGCTCCTCTGGGGAGACCTCTCTTCTCTGGAATTAGATAGGACACTAAAAGATGAACTCCCCAGGTCGGTAGGTGCCCAATATGCTACTGGAGATCAGTGGAGAAATAACTCCAGAAAGAATGAAGAGACAGAGCCAAAGCAAAAACAACACACAGTTGTGGATGTGACTGGTGATAGAAGCAAGGTCTGATGCTGTAAAGAGCAATATTGCATAGCAACCTGGAATGTTATGTCCATGAATTAGGGCAAATTGGAAGTGGTCAAATGGGAGATGGCAAGAGTGAACATTGACATTTTAGGAATCAATGAATTAAAATGGACTGGAATGGGTGACTTTAACTCAGATGACCATTGTATCTACTACTGTGGGCAAGAATCCCTTAGAAGAAACAGAGTAGCCATCATAATCAACAAAAGACTTTGAAATGCAGTACTTGGAGACAATCTCAAAAACGACAGAATGATCTGTTTGTTTCCAAGGTAAACCATTCAATATCACAGTAATCCAAGTCTATGCCCCAACCAGTAACGCTGAAGAAGCTGAAGTTGAATGGTTCTATGAAGACCTACAAGACCTTTTGGAACTAACACCCAAAAAAGATGTCCTTTTCATTATAGGGGGCTGGAATGCAAAAGAGGGAAGTCAAGAAACACCTGGAGTAACAGGCAAATTTGGCCTTGGTGTATGGAATGAAGCAGGCCAAAGGCTAATAGAGTTTTGCCAAGAGAATGTACTGGTCATAGCAAACACTTTCTTCCAACAACACAAGGGAAGACTCTACACATGGACATCACCACATGGCCAACACCGAAATTAGATTGATTATATTCTTTGCAGCCAAAGATGGAGAAGCTCTACACAGTCAGCAAAAATAAGACCAGGAGCTGACTGTGGCACAGATCAGGAACTCCTTATTGCCAAATTCAGACTTAAATTGCACTGGGACGACCCAGAGGGATGGTATGGGGAGGGAGGAGGGAGGAGGGTTCAGGATGGGGAACACATGTATACCTGTGGCGGATTCATTTTGATATTTGGCAAAACTAATACAATTTTGTAAAGTTTAAAAATAAAATAAAATTTTAAAAAAATAAAAAATAAAAAAATAAATTGAAGAAAGTAGGGAAAACCACTAGACCATCCAGGTATGAACTAAATCAAATCCCTTACAATTATACAGTGGAAGTGACAAATAGATTAAATGGATTAGATCTGACAGAGTGCTTTAAGAACTATGAACAGAAGTTCATGTCATTGTACAGGAGAAAGGGATCAAGACCATTCCCAAGAAAAAGAAATACAAAAAAGCAAAATGGCTGTCTGAGGAGGCCTTACAAATAGCTGTGAAAAGAAGAGAAGTGAAAAGCAAAGGAGAAAAGGAAAGATATACCCATTTGAATGCAGAGTTCCAAAGAATGGCAAGGAGAGATAAGAAAGCCTTCCTCAGTAATCAATGCAAAGAAAGAGAGGAAAACAACAGAATGGGAAAGACTAGAGATCTCTTCAAGAAAATTAGAGATACCAAGGGAATATTTCATGCAAAGATGGGCTCGATAAAGGACAGAAATGGTATGGACCCAACAGAAGCAGAAGATATTAAGAAGAGGTGGCAAGAATACACAGAAGAACTGTACAAAAAAGAGCTTCATGACCCAGATAACCATGATGGTGTGATCACTCACCTAGAGCTAGACATCCTGAAATGTGAAGTCAAGTGGGCCTTAGAAAGCATCACTATGAACAAAGCTAGTGGAGGTGATGGAATTCCAGTTGAGCTATTTCAAATCCTGAAAGATAATGCTGTGAAAGTGCTGCACTCAATATGCCAACAAGTTTGGAAAACTCAGCAGTGGCCACAGGACTGGAAAAGGTCAGTTTTCATTCCAATCCCAAAGAAAGGCAATGCCAAAGAATGCTCAAACTACCACACAATTGCACTCATCTCACACGTTAGTAAAGTAATGCTCAAAATTCTTCAAGCCAGGCTTCAACAATACATGAACCATGAACTTCTAGATGTTCAAGTTGGTTTTGGAAAAGGCAGAGGAACCAGAGATCAAATTGCCAACATCCACTTGATCATAGAAAAGGCAAGAGAGTTCCAGAAAAACATCTATTTCTGCTTTATAGACTATGCCAAAGCCTTTGACTGTGTGGATCACAATACACTGCAGAAAATTCTGAAAGAGATGGGAATACCAGACCACTTAACCTGCCTCTTGAGAAATCTGTATGCAGATCAGGAAGCAACAGTTAGAACTGGACATGGGACAATGAACTGGTTCCAAATAGGGAAAGGAGTACATCAAGACTGTATATTGTCACCCTGCTTATTTAACTTCTATGCAGAGTACATCATGAGAAACGCTGGGCTGGATGAAGCACGAGCTGAAATCAAGATTGAAGAAATATCAATAACCTCAGATATGCAGATGACACCACCTTTATGGCAGAAAGTGAAGAGGAACTAAAAAGGCTCTTGATGAAAGTGAAAGAGGAGAGTGAAAAAGTTGGCTTAAAGCTCAACATTCAGAAAACTAAGACCATGGCATCTGGTCTCGTCACTTCATGGCAA
The DNA here is from genome assembly GCF_029407905.1 of Bubalus kerabau. Classification (NCBI taxonomy): domain Eukaryota; kingdom Metazoa; phylum Chordata; class Mammalia; order Artiodactyla; family Bovidae; genus Bubalus; species Bubalus kerabau. The sequence continues at coordinate 47,973,598 of NC_073634.1, forward strand.
ATAGATGGGGAAACAGTGGCTGACTTTGTTTTTTTGGGCTCCAAAATCACTGCAGATGGTGATTGCAGCCATGAAATTAAAAGATGCTTACTCCTTAGAAGAAAAATAAAAGTTATGTTATGGCCAACATAGACAGCATATTAAAAAGCAGAGACATTACTTTGCCAACAAAGGTCCATCTAGTCAAGGCTATGGTTTTTCCAGTAGTCATGTATGGATGTGAGAGTTGGACTATAAAGAAAGCTGAGTTTTGAAGAATTGATGCTTTTGAACTGTGATGTTTAAGAAGACTCTTGAGAGTCCCTTGGACTGCAAGGAGATCCAACAAGTTCATCATAAAGGAAATCAGTCCTGAATGTTCATTGGAAGGACTGATGTTGAAGCTGAAACTCCAGTACTTTGGCCACTTGATGCAAAGAGTTGACTCATTTGAAAGGATCCTGATGCTGGGAAAGATTGAAGACAGGAGGAGAAGGGGATGACAGAGGATGAGATGGTTGGATGGTATCACCAACTCAATGGACATGGGGTTTGGGTAACCTCTGGGAGTTGGTGATGGACAGGGAGACCTTGCATGCTGCAGTCCATGGGGTCGCAAAGAGTTGGACACGACTCAGCGACTGAGCTGAACTGAACTGAGTTTTCTTCAATTCCATTACCATCAGAAGCCTTTTATATGAGACAGTTTCTGTAAATTATCTGTTTTTTCCCCCAAAAGTTTGCAAAGGTGACTTTGTCTCATACAATCCACCTATACCACCCAGAAATAGATTCTGCACACGTTTTCTTTAGCTTTAACTAGAGCAGATATCTGACTGCTGACTAGTCATATCACCTCAGGGCACTGTTAGCCTAATTCTGAAAGTTTTCCTCTAAATATAACTTTCTTTTAAGTATTATGGGTAACTATTAATAATCTATGTCTTCATTACCAAAATTACTAATTAGGTTTAGTCTCATAGATTCTTCTTTTCCCCTCTCTCTCCTGCTTTCTGTTGTTTCCATGACAGTTTCGGCTGTTTATTATGGAAACCATGTATGAAATAACTTCCTAACAACCCTTCTAGCAGTTAACTTATGTCCCTTGTTACCATCAGTTTTCAAACACAGCTTTGCGTTGAAAGTAAAAGTGAAAGTCACTCAGTAATGTCCCACTCTTTGTGACCCCAGGGAATTCTCCAGGCCAGAATACTGGTGTAGGTAGCCTTTCCCTACTCCAGGGATCTTCCCAACCCAGGAATCGAAGTCACGTCTCCCGCATTGCAGGCAGATTCTCTACCAGCTGAGCCACAAGGGAAATCCAAGAATATTGGGGTGGGTAGCCTATCCCTCCTCCAGGGTATCGTCTTGTCCCAAGGACTGAACAGGGATCTCCTGCATTGCAGGGGATTCTTTACCAACTGAGTTATGAGGTTTAGTTCAGCTAAAGACACAAAGGTTCATTAGGACACACTGAAGAAAAGACTTTCAACAGAAAGAAAAGGTGTTGAAGGTCATATATTTTTCAAGATTGCAAGAAATGGTTTTGGAAGCTGTTGTCCTTCTGAATGTAACCTTTGGGGACCAGTTGTAATGATGAGAAATAAAATTTCTGCTAATCTTCCTCATCGCCATTATCAAAGCTCTGCAGAGAAAGGAAATCTCCCCAAGAAGACTTCACAAACAGCTAATCCTGCCACCAGATGATGCTTTGCCCTCCCTGTTACCGGAATTGTTCACTGAAGGTCAAACTGTCCACATCACATGTGTGGCTTTGATTAGAGAGTGATATCAGTTAATCTCTAGGAATCTTTTCAATGTAATATTTTAATGTCTAGAAATATTTTCAATATAACACTTTATGACTTATTTAGGCACATGCATGCTAAGGCACTTCAGTCATGTCTGACTCTTTGTGACCCCATGGACTGTAGCCCACCAGATTTCTTTGTCCATGGGTTTCTCCAGGCAAGAATATTGGAGTTGGTTGCCATTTCCTTCTCCAGGGGATCTCCCCAGCCTAGGGATTGAACCCAAATCTCACACATTGCAGGCAGATTCTTTACCATCTGAGCCACCAGGGAAGTCCCTAGGGTAGTGCTGAAGACAGACAGGGGATTGGACCAGTTGTGGATGAGAAAGAAAGAAGCAGGAAGAAGTAGAAGACTCTTCAAAAATGCAGAGATTTGTTGACTATATGATCTTACATTTATAAATATAATTTAATGTGTACTTAATATACACAAATAAGTGTGAATGCATGAATATATGTGTGTGTGTATATATATGTACATGTATAGAAACACACATATATGTACCTGCACATATATACATACCTCTAGTTTTATATGTAAAAGTGTTCAGTTTTTGTTTTTTGGTTTTTTTTTTTGATGTGGACCATTTTTAAAGTCTTTATTGAATGTGTTACAATGTTGCTTCTGTTTTATGTTTTTGTTTTTTGACTGTGAAGCATGTGGGATCCCAGCTCCCCGACCAGGGATTGAGCCTGCACCCCCTGCATTGGAAGGAGAAGTCCTAACCACTGGACCACCAGGAAAGTCCCAAGCTTGGGATTTATACATTATTATGTAACCTGCTTTTCCCACTCAATACACAGTGTTCCCATGTCATTACATATTTTTTCATAACCTGATTTTAGTAGCTGTGAAATACTTTATTGTATTGAATTTGCCCTAATATATTAGATAATCCTCCCTTAATTGAACATTTGGTTGAGGTCTAATTTTTACTTTTTAAGGAAAAGTAAAAATTGATGGACTTTGTAGAGATCTCTATCCGTCCAGAAAGTTCGCTATTATAGTACAGAGTATCCTGCTTAAACTGCACTGCCCAAGTGGATTATAGTGGAATGTTTTTCACACCTCATTAGTAATTTTTTAAACAGATTATTTGAAAACTGAATAATTCTTTTGAATAAAATATGAATGGTAGGCCCTGCAAGATCTACTTCCCTTGAGACACAGCAGATTGTATACACAGTTGAGAGATTAGAGAACCATAAGGGAACATACCACACGACAAGGCAATAGCCTTGGGTTCCCTAGAGAGTAAGTGACACTCAGAGATGAAAAGTCTATGCTGCTATTTGACTGACTTTGAATTTACAAAGCAGTTGCTCCAGGAGATTTCGAAACATAAATTGATTTTTACCTCAGTTTCATGAAACTATTACCACCAATGAAGACAGAATTTCCTGCATGACTTTCCCCTGGTTTAACATCGCATGGAAGTTACGATGAGTGAAAAACTAGAACTGTTGCTTTTTTCATTTGATGCTTCAGTGGCGTCTGCCTAAAGTTCATCAATTTTACTATTCCACGGTTTTGATCACAGAACCCTTCCTAAGACCGATGAGTAGAGCTAAAACTTTTCTAAAGAAATCAAGCATTGGGACATATCAACGTAACTACAGTGCAGAAATTCATTGTCTTACTGCACATTTCCTAAAACCAGACTGCTTCCCTACAGTTTCCACCCATCTCAACAAACTCCCTAAATAATTGAGGTAACCGTAATCCAAACACACACACGCACACACACACACGGAGCTCAGGTCGAATTGTGGAGCTTACAAATTGTCTTTAAGCTTTGACTATAAAGAAGGCTGCTGCTAAGTCACTTCAGTCGTGTCCAGCTCTGTGCGACCCCATAGATGGCAGCCCACCAGGCTCCCCTATCCCTGGAATTCTCCAGGCAAGAACACTGGAGTGGCTTGCCATTTCCTTCTCCAAGGCATGAAAGTGAAAAGTGAAAGTGAAGTTGCTCAGTCGTGTCTGACTCTTAGCGACCTCATGGACTGCAGCCTACCAGGCTCCTCCATCCATGGGATTTTCCAGGCAAGAGTACTGGAGTGGGGTGCCATTGCCTTCTCCAAAGAAGGCTGAGCACCGAAGAATTGATGCTTTTGAACTGGGATGCTGAGGAAGACTCTTGAGAGTCTCTTGGACAGCAAGGAGATCAAACTGGTCAATCCTAAAGGAAATCAAGCCCTAATATTTATTGGAAGGTACTGACTTCTCATACCCTCACATGGCAGAGAGCAGAGAGAAGGGTCCCCAGTATGCTTTTTAAAATAAAGGCAGTAGTTCCACTGATAAGAGCTCCATCCTCATGACCTAATTACCTCTCAAAGACCTCACCTCCAAATACCACCATGGGGATTAGGCTTCAAAATATTAATTTTTCAGGGAAAAAACTTCAGTCCGTCTCAAGTTTTAACAAGAAACTTGGTGATCTACCTATTGACAGCCTACAGACAGCCACCCTCTGCTAGATAAATGAGTTAAGATTTAGGGAGGAATGTGTGCTTCAGTAGAAAGCTATGTAGGTTATCTGATTTTAGCCTTTTATTGCCTTTGAACTGTTACAACTCTGTAAGTTGTAGATGACCAATAGCAGTGCAAACTCTAGTCCATAAACATACAAATTCATCCTCCTTTCCTACCCCATCACAAAAAGGCCCATTTTGTACCTACTAAATTTATTTCAACATTCCTTTATTTTGTTTTCCCTTATTCCTACGATCCTTTGAACTGAATGCAACAATTTATCAATCCCCTCATTACTGAATTAAATAAAATGTGTAATATGTGTTCATTTTACATGGATCATGACTTTACTTCCTTTTGAAAATTATCCTTTAATGGAATATAATCCAACCTGTGTGTGTCTTCAAGAGAAAATTTTAAAATCTTCTTTCTGACTCTTGAATTCTCTCACTCCCTGTCACCACGGTGTAATTTCTGTGTCTAAATGCAGCCTTCGTTTGCACCCAGTTCTAGCTCTTGGATTGCACTGTCTCTGTTTTTTGTCAAAGTCCATTTGTGGATTTTGTGGAATTATTTTTTCCTGCTTAAAGAGGAGAACTTTTAAAATTTATTTGGGAGTAAATAGTTGGACTTTGTTATGTTCTATTTAGTTGTATGTAAATAGATTTAATTAGTCATGCTTTGCATATTTAAAACTTCACATTGTTCTTTGAGATAAGAGCCACATAATTTGAGAACCCTGAAGAGCGGTTTGAGTGACAGCTTGCTGCCCAGCTAATAATGAGAACAGGAAGGGAGATGATAGAACAGTAAGAACATGGGCAAAATTAAGAGTTTGATTTAAGGAAATATCTTATAACTTGTCTTTCTTAACAGACTGGTGATTACTTAAACTGACTTCATGCAAAGGCTGACTAACCAACTGAAACAGAATGAAAACTGCACAAAGTGTCCTTTCTATAGAAGGGTTAAAGGTAGCTGAGAATAGAAGGAATTCCACACACCCCTGTGCCACTCACATACCCATCACATTTATATCTGTTAATTGTCTGGGAAGAGCCTCTAAGTGTTTTAGCAAGAACTACAGGCTTTTTTTTTTTTTTCTGGCCAATTCCTGCTGCTTTTAAGTGGGTGCCAGTGCCTTTCCCCCACCCCATCTGCTCCTTCTCAGTTGCGCAGGCTGTCCCCCACCTTGTCCCCACCTTGTCCACACTCTGTCACTGCTTCAACGAAAAAGGTTACCCAGGATTTTTTTTCTTTAAGTGAGGTTATAGAAAAGTTTCTTAATGAAGCAAGCACTCTAACTGAAATAGACTTTACTACCTTGAGGCTTGGAGCTGAGAAGGAATAGTGAGATGTATTTTCATGGCTGGTTGGTTCCTTTTTTTTTTTTTTTTTTTGTCAGATGTGCCAGTGGGAAATGTAAAGTGTTCCTCTGGATGTAAAAGCCTAGAGCATAAGAAGCTGTTCTTACCTTTTATGCAAGTCATTTCCTTTTCTGAGAAGTCCATAAAATCAGGTTGATAATTCACTACATGCTCTGTTTAAATTGAAATCTTCTGCTTTAAAGAACATCATGTCCCGGAGACTAGTCTTACTCCTTCTGAGTCAAAGGACAACCCCTCTTTTATCCCTGATATTTGTTAAATAACAGAAATTCAACTGGGTAAATTTTAAAGATCTAATTGGCTTTATGGGCTTCCCAGGTGGTGCTAGTGGCAAAGAACACACCTGCCAATGCAGAAGACATAAGAGACTAGCATTTGATCCCTGGGTCCGGAAGAGCCTCTGGAGGAGGAAATGGCAAACCACTCCAGTATTCTTGCCTGGAGAATCCCCTGGACAGAGGAGCCTGGAGGGCTACAGTCCATGGGGTTACATAGAGTAGGACAGTTCTGAGTATGCATGCTAATAGTTTATCACATTTACTCTTCCTTTTTTGTTTTGCATCTGAGTACAGCCTCATGGGAGGATAAAAAGTGACCACTTTTCACTGCAGTTCACTGGCTGTGCTCTGTGTACAACAGTAGAGCTGAGACCTTTGCTTCTATTGTTTCCCAGAGAAGAAGTATCTTTTCCTTTATCCCTGGAGCTTGTAGACTGAGTCAGCCATCTGCTCTAGGAATGGGAAAGAAGACTTTTTAAGCATGAGCCATTTCTCAGGTCTCCTACTCAGCCCCTCAGTGTTAGTTGTAAAGAGGGATGCACACAGTGGACTCTGACACCATGTCCTAATTGCTATCGCTTGTGGGTGTCAGCTGTGTGTGTCTCTAAGCAGCTCTGTGTTCAGAGACTGGAATTTGTCTCTTGAAATTGGCCACAGTGGAAGTGTTTATACCACCGACACTGACAAACACTGCACATCACAGATTTCCCTCCCTGCAGTGGCTTACCAGCAAGCTGTGGGCTGCAACCAGCTCTCGCTTTAATTCAAGACCATCTCAGGTGGAAATCATCTATTTCATGAAAATAGGTTTCTATGTTGTTGTTCTTCAGTTGCTCAGCCATGTCTGTCTCTTCGCGACCTCATGGACTGTAGACCACCAGGTTCCTCTTTTCATGGAATTTCCCAGGCAAGAAGACTGGAGTGGGTTGCCAATACCTCCTCCAGGGGATTTTCCTGACTGGGGGATCAAACCTGGGTCTCCTGCATTGGCAGGCAGATTCTTTACCACTGAGCCACCAGGGAAGTGATTTCTTTTGACCCTTCCCAATTTTAGTCAGTTGGCTGTCTTTTCTTTTTATTTCCTTTAATCTCCAATAATCTTGCTTTATCAAATTTTAGCCATTTGTTTCCATTTCAAAGAAAGTTAAAAACAAGCTTTCACACAAGTGAGAAACCAAGATGTTGTTCTCAGAAGCTGGGAATTTTTAATTTTTCCATATGAAAATTGATTACGAGTGTGTTTTCACCATGACAAACTTATGATCTTGGTCTTCCTTCTTGCCTTTGTATAAGGCCAAGGATATTGGTTCTTTGACAACGTTAAAGCAACCAGCTTGGAAAAATATGAAACCATTCTCCATCATTCTCAGCTACTTCTGCCCCAGTTGCATGAGTGGTTATTATATCTATGGCTGTGTTAGGGAATAGAGACACACACTTATTATTTTTGTGTGTAGAGAGAGAGATTTTAAGAACTGACTTATGCAATTGTGAGGGCTAATTAACCCCAAATCTAAAAAAGACCTTTCCAGGAACTTCTAAACTGGTGTTTGACCACATACCTGGGTACCAAGGCCATTCTGACACTTGTAATTAACCATCACAGCAGCTACTGTTAGACTTTAAAGAAATATATTTTATATTTTACATTTTCATTCCTTTCTGAAATACATGGAAAACAATGTCATTGAAATGGGAAAGGAAGGATAAACTGTTTGTCCTTAAGAGAAGTGCTCTGAGACCCAGAGCATTCTGGTTCAGGTCTTTCCTGGACTTACATGGACTTCACATGGATCCCTTAACTCTTCTGTGCCCAAACTTGGTCACTCTAGTGGACCAAGCTGAGTGTGGGCTGGGAAAAAAACAAAAACAAAAAACTGCTACTCTGGGTTAATAGCGTCCATAGCACCTCTTCACACTCCTTTAAAGAAAGGGGCTATGAGAATACAAATGTGATTATCATGAGAGATTTTAACACTTTCATTAAAATAGAAACAGGTATTTCTGAATTTCTTCTTAGGGCATTCAAATTAAAAACATCTCTGAGCTACTTGAAGTGCTGTATTGGGAATACAGTTTTTCTTTAGTCAGGCACTTATACACTGTCACAATTACTACCTTTTTTTTTTTTTTTCTGGCAAACACTCATAATTAGATACTGAAAAAAACACAGGGCAAGGATTTTGATTAAGAAATAATAAGCTTGACAAATGTTACACCTAAATGTCTCCTTTTCTTTCTGATCCAAATTTTGTTCTTAAATGTGCTTTTTTTTTCAGACATGGAAGAATGATTAGGAGGAAAGTGTTGAATTTTAAAATTTCATATGTTTGTGTTACTGACCATACAAAATTAGTATTTAAGGCTTATTGTCATAGTCAGTCTATCTAGTGACATTAACAATTTTATTGCATGCAGAATCCTATGTTGCTTCATTCTAGGAAAAGTGGCTAAAATAATTATCTGAAGAATTCTATAAAAACAGATAGATATTTTTTCACATTTCTCCAATTATGTATAGAAGTGGTGGAACTTGAATTTAGAACCCGAATTTTCAATGTGATTAATTTTTTGTGTAGACACAACTTAGTTTCTTCTTATGGCTAACAAATGAGATATAGATATTTATTTCCCTGTAGCAAGAGACTTTAAATCTCATTCTTAAACAAGCTCTCATAAGAGCTTGTATTTATCTGAAAACCACTTCTATTTCATTCTATGGAGAAGATTGTGGAAAGCTGATTTCTGACTATCATTAAGTACCAACCAATTAAGTTGCTCTTAATTACAATTTATTTTGCTTTGACCTTGAGAGGTTTGACAATCAGCCTATAAGATGAGCCTCCTTATATTTCATGTATCGCTGAGATTTAGAATATCCTTCCTTTCTTAATAAGCACAAAGAAATGTGTCAAGTCTCCTCACTAATAAAATGCTAAGGACCTTTGATGATTTTGTTTACTCCAGGCTCACATAAGGGAACAGCAACCTACTCAGGTATCCTTACCTGGAGAATTCCATGGACAGAGAAGCCTGGTGGGCTACAGTCCATGGGGTCGCAAAGATTCAGACACGACTGAAGCACTAACACTTTTACTTTCAGTTTCACGTAAATGATGACAGGTGATTGCTTTCTGTCTTGGCAAACAAATTCTTCTTACAGACTCTGAAGTATATTCCAGGCTGTAAGACCGAGGCGTCTTGCTCCATGGGCTTTTGACAACTCATCCTCCCACACTTACTCTGATTATTTTCTAACTTATCCTGTTAACATCCTGTGTTCTCCACTCTACTGATTCTTACAAAGGCTGAACTAAGACCTTTAACTTTTTTTTAAATTAGGATTTAGAAATAATTTTTACTGGAAATAAAAATGACCACAAAATTTACTCTGAATATGAAAATTAATGTTAGGGAAAGAATGTTACAAATTCTTAACTCCATTATTTTAGAATTAAAGGAGCCAACTCCAGTTTGTTGGAGATTTGCCCAAGGACAGGTATTTCGTTTGTGTCTCATTAATGTTGTACTCTCTGGTAGTTCAGATAGTAAAGAATCCACCTGCAATGTGGGAGACCCAAGTTCGATCCCTGGGTCTGGAAGATCCCCTGGAAAAGGAAATGGCAACACACTCCTGTATTCTTGCCTGGAAAATCCCAGGGACAGAGGAGTCCACGGGGTTGCAAAGAGTCAGACACAACTGACTGATCACAGGACAGCACATCCCTCATCCTAGATTTATATCATCTCACATAAACACTTGGGTGCAAGTTTTTAGTTATTTTTCTCTAACACGATGGCATAAATTTAATAAAAATTTCTTTGGACATTAAATTTCTCTCACAGCAGAGGGATAAATATGCTCAGTGAATGTGGCTTTTTTACTTATCTTTTTCTTGTTTTATTTCCTTCGTAACCAGTGGAAAGCAAAAATAAGGGATATTTTTTCTAATCTTTGTCTATCCCCCATCCTAAAAGTCTTTTCTTATAGCAGGTCATTTCAGAAAACAGCAGGCAGACACTTAATATCAGTTGATAATTATCTTAAGCTTAGTGACTCACCACCCTCAGGAAGTGCTTTTTGTGTTTGGATTTTTATTTTTGATTTTTCAAGCTGCCCTAAATGCTCAGAGGTGAGCATGAGAAACTGGCAGCAAGGAGCATGTGTTGGAAGCCATCTGTATGTGGGGAGTGAAGGATAACTCTTCAGGTGTCTCACTCATGACTGCTGATGGACAGGGTAGCATTTGTTCTTCCTAAGCATCTCCTCACATTGCCTCTTCCCTCAGTTCCCCCCTTCCAGGGGATGTTCCAATTAAAGTCAGGGGTGGAGGCTCTGACAGCTTGCCAGCACAGGTGTGCTGCAACTGCTCTTCTTTCCTTTTTACTTTTCCTCAATCTAAAGAAAGAGGAAGAGTGCATTTTCAATCACAGAGAAAAGAATCTGCCAGAATATGTCTTTCTGGAAAAATAAAGCTTGGAGAAATGTAATTTTCAATGTATTTTATTTAGTAAGGCAAATATTTATTCATGGCTTTATCATCATCTCTAAAACTGTAATTATTGGCTAATCAGTTGAATGATACACATGTACTAAACACATATTGTTTTTCAGCAAATGTATGTTGTACCAAGGATCGAAGATGAGTAAGACCTGTCTTTTGACACAAAAGGGCTCATTGACCAGTGATGAGACAGAACTCCATAAACAGCACATCACAAACATGTTTGGAAACATGAAACAAACATCATAACACACATGCTACAGCAAAATGTGTATGATGTGCTAAGGCAGCAGCAAGATGGGAGAAGCCATATCAAGAGCTTAGAAGGAGTGCTACTCGGTAGAGATCATGTTTAGCTTGGCTGTGGAGGAGGAAAGGGATTCAGGTTGAGGGAGCCAGCACTGAAGACATAAAAAGCAGTTTGGGTAATATTCAGAGACCCAGAAAGGCATGCCAGACATGGGGCAGAGATTATGTTACTGATTCTGGGGCTGGGAAAGGGTGGGAGGTATGACTACCAAGTAGCGTGAGTTGGTGGAGACAAGTCTGTAACAGCCTGAGCAACTTGGATCTTTTAGTAGTGGAGAACCATCCAAGGTGTCTGAAACACGATGTGAAAAGTTCTAGTTTGATAGAGAAGTGAATTTGGGAACATGGAGCCAAATAATAAGATATATCAACAGAGGACTGTAGTTTTATTCTACAAAATATTTATTGAGCACCTCCTACATGACAATGCTGAGGATAACACATGAATTAAACCAGGTTACTTCCCTTGAGAAACTCACAGCCTAGTGGGAAAAAAATAGACTTTTAAATATAAACATAAGGATTTGACCTGGCAATTCCTTGTTGGATTTTTTTTTTTAATAATAACTACAGAGCCACTGATTGCTAGGAAGTGTCTGGGAAATGTAACAGAGGAGATAATATTTAAATGCTCCAGGTCCAACAGAAGTTTTCAAACGTAAAAGCATCAGTCTGAAGATGTGGAATGGGAGAAAACAGTTCAGCCAGAATGGACAAGATGAAAAACAAAGCTGAGAGATTCTGTCTTAAGAATGATGATGGTTAATTCATGTTAGCTAAAAAGAATAAGAAAATGATAAGATTTAATTGTAGATGGGAATATTGTTATATATGTAAGAAAGAGCTTCCTGAGAGTAAAAATATATCCCACAAAACTTATAAAATACATAGTATTATATGGGAACTGAGTCATGGCAGAAGAGTAAATGGGCCATCATTTTAAACCTGTGTCCTTGAAGAGTTAACTGAATCATGAAGCCAGAAACAAAAGGAATAGACTGAGAAAGAAGAATGACTCACTGAAGAGGAATCTCTGGGTTCTGATCATCTTTTCTGGGTCTTGATATAAACTTCTATGATGTATATTTGTAATTCCTTTAATCATTGCTATTGTTTAGTTGCTAGGTCATGTCCGACTCTGTGACTCTTTGGACAGTAACCCTCCAGGCTCTTCTGTCCATGGGATTTCCCAGAAGGAAATGAGTTGCCATTTCCTTCTCCAGGGAATTCCTTTAACAGGCAAAATTTGTCAGTATGCCTCACAGTACATTCTTTGCATCACCCACTCAGATGCCGGTGTACGAAAAAATGGTGATTTATATGCTAGTCTCCCCTCTAGACTGCAAATTCTTGAAGACAAGGAATACCTTCCTCACCTCACATCTGGTATTGCAAATAGCTGTTCAAAAGAAGCCACCAGTAAATATTTGTTGGATTCAGGGATGTGTTAATGAATTAACTAACTAATTAAGAACTAAAATCTTATTAAGCTGAATGATTTTGTGTGTACTCTCCATGATATGTGTGTCAGTGCACAGTATGAATTCAGAATTTCAATAAATCTAACTTTTATCAGGTGATAATTCATTAGAAGTTGTTTCCACTTCTGATCCCTGGGTCGGGAAGATTCCCCTGGAGAAGGAAATAGCTACCCACTCCACTATTCCTGCCAGGAGAATACCATGGACAGAGGAGCCTGGCGGGTTACAGCCCATGGGGTTGCAAAGAGTCAGACACAACTGAGTGACTAACACTTCCACTTTTACTTTTTCCACTGTCAAGCATCTTGGGTAGTGAAAAGCCAAAGTCCTCTAGTTCTGGAGAGTAGGCTTGGGAGATGAACTATTAAGGTCTCATTGTGCAAGAAAACAAAGATTAATTTTCTCTATGTGCCCTGAAATGATGCTGCCACAGAGGCCATGTAAAAATCTAAATCACCTGCCTGATATACCTTACACTTCTCTTCTTTGAGTCTTCCCCACCAAGGGTTTGACATTAAGAGTTCCATTTTGCCAACAAATGGTGTCTATTACCTTGAGAATGAGTTAATGATGTACTAACTAGTTTAAAGCAATCTTCTCAGAGAAGGATAAAAATTTTATTAGAAGAATCTGTACCCAGAAAATTGAGGAACACATTGTCAGATTGAAATTGGAACTTGCTTATGATAATTACTGCATGGAGCGTGGGAAGGATCAATAAGGCTGCTCTGCATGTGCAAAGTCGGAGTGAAAAACAGCCATAGAAAATCACTTCAAAATTCCCATAATATTCCTTCTTAATGACTGGATTCTGCCATTAATAGTTCTCATTGCAGGGAGAAGTAAGAACAATAATTGCATCTCACCTGAATAGCATGCCAGCATCAAAACAGCAGAGCCATTACCTAAATGTATTTTGCATCGACTTGCCAGAAGATCCTCCATGACTCTGAGGACCGTGAATTCTAACTGGATTACAATCCAAGGTAACAGGCACAGACTCTGCAATGTGTCATCATGTCTTCAGGAGTAAGATTACAGGCACAGATTCTGAGGGCAGTCCTAAAGGACTTCCGCAATGCATCATCATGTCTTCAGGAGTAAGATTAGAGGTTGTTGAGGCACAGGTGAAGAACCCCCAAAACAAATGTACTAAAAGCCTTGCACCTTGGTGCAACGTGAGTGTCAAGCCACTGGTGTTCTCGCAGTTTGGTAGTTGTCACATCTAAAAAGGGGAAAGCTTGAATAAAAATTTCTGCCCTCAGCCTCACTGAGTATGTTTTGTTAGTCTCTCCAGAATAAGAGGCCTTTCCGATATGAAAAAACTTATTCATTTTCAAAATAAATTGGTCGAGTAGAGGACAGTAAAAACTGTGCTTTTCTTCCCTAAAACTCCAGTGTGGTGACATGCTTTCTGGCTTTGATGTCATTTAGTTCAGATAAATTTCTTGTTATAGTTAGTAACACTATATGTTTTCTAGACAATTTGCACAACATTATCCCATGCATTGCTATGCTGAATCATAATGACAGTCCCAGCTGTTTTATACTCCATTCAACATATAAGGAGGAAAAACTTTTGGCTCAGTGGTAAAAAATCCATCTGCCAATGCAGGAGACACAGGAGACAATAGTTCAATCCCTGGGGTGGGAAGATCCTCTGGAGGAGGAAATAGCAACTCACTCCAGTATTCTTGCCTGAAAAGTTCCAAGAACAGAGGAGCATGGGGTTGAAAAGAGACACGACTGAGCATGCCTGCACTAGGATAACATATAAGGAGGAAAAAGTTTAGAGCTGACCTGCATCGTGTATAATGAGACAGCTGGAAAGTGAGTTCAGAACCTCAGCAGAAACATGTGTGCCGGGGGGGGGGGGGGGGGGGGAGCACAGAACTTACAGGACTTCTTCCTTTGGTGAAGTTTATCTGTTTTATGTGTATGACTGTGGAAAAGGAAATGGTGACCCACTCCATTATCCTTGCCTGGAAAATTTCATGGACAGAGAAGCCTGGTAGGCTACCGTCCAGGGGGTCACCAAGAGTCAGACTTGACTGAAGGACTACACCATCACCACCACCCCCCAACCCCCACCACCACGCGTGTGACTTGAAGACCAAGTAGCCCAGCCTTAATAGAATCGGAGAGGCTGAGCTTGTCTTTCAAGCTTCCCTCCTATTCCCTTTGTTACTGAAAATCAGGCCCAACTGCTAGTTGCTCAAAAGACAATACATAAGAGGCAAGGTTGGTGAAGAGAAAAGTTTGCTTTATTTTGAAGGCCAGCAACCTGGGGAGAGGGCAGATTTGTGTCCAAAGGCTGACTCCCCCTTGACAATCGGTGGGCAAGAGCTTTAATAGACAGAGGGAGGGAGTTGCATGCAGAAACAGCATTATCAGCTCTGATGGTCATCTTGAAATTGGTTATTGGTGGTCTGACAACTGTCATCTTGATTGTTATTGCTGTTGTTTAATCACTACTCTCCTCTGAACTGAGTTTGAAGAAAACATTTAGACATGTCTCTCCTACCAAGTACATCTCTCTGCTTAATTTTGTTGTTGGTCAGTTGCTAAATCCTGTCTGACTCTTTGCAACACCATGAACTGGAGCACGCCAGGCTTCCCTGTCCTCCATGATCTCCTAGAGTTTGCTCAAACTCATGTCCATTGAATCGGTGACGCCACCCAACCATCTCATTCTTTGTCAGAGCTTCAACAGGAGCTTCAGCTTCTGCTTAATTAACAGATCAAAATAAGAACTAGAAGATAATGAACTCTTTTTTAAAAAAATTTCAGGAAAATAATACGATAATGAGATCCTGCCAAATTGCATAGTTGACGGTGGGGATGCTTCACTGATAAAGTTATTTTCTTGTATTTTCACAGCCTCTTGCTGAGAGTCTTTCTTGACCATTGCAAACATTTTCTAGGCTGTGCTATTCATTTTGTAAAATATTCTGAAAGATTATATTAAGGCAGAGAAGATCTGCCTTAAATGAGGTCACAAAATGTCAAGAGGGATAAGAACTGGTGGTGTGGTGCTGGTCACTGAGTGCATGTAATGAGCTTTGCACACCCACCGTTCTGTGGCATCTGAGCCTTTGTGACTGTGCACAGATGTGACTTGAAGGAGTGGGTGTGTCAGGAGCAGCTCTCAAATGTCCTACAAGGATACTTTCTTCCACTAAAAGAAAAATAAATCAGTGAAACTAGTTTTTATTTCATCTTCCCCAGGTATTCCAAATGTTTTTGAAAATGATCTCCCTGACAATGTGGTGTCTTTTGGTTAAATTTAAGCTGTGTTTATCACACACTATAGGAAGGTGACCTTGCTTTCCCCATGACTCAGCGGTAAAGAACCTGCCTGCAACACAGTAGACACAGGAGAAGTGGGTTCGATCCTTGGGAAGGGAAGATCCCCTGAAGGAAGGCATGACAACTCACTCCAGTGTTCTTGCCTGGGAAATCCCATGGACAGAAAAGCCTGGCAGGCTACAGTCCGTGGGGTTGCACAGAGTTGGATACAATGGAGCGCACACACACACACACACACACACACACACACACACACGAAGGTGACTTGGTCCACCATTGAACAAGAATCAAATTCCTTATCCCCACTACTAAGTTTTATAAACAAAGAGCAAGAACTGACCATGACTTTTTTTGCAGCTTATTATACTGATTTTGTAATCTTGAGAAGCTTAAATCAGCTTGTGTGCTCTAATTTGCCTTTTTCTGCTGAGGCTGCAAGCTCACCTTGCACGTGGGTTCGTCATCATTGGGCCATCAGCGAGTCTCATGCAATGTTAGTGATGGATGGATGAATGTTGCCTCACCTCCAACTCCACCTTTTTCTCTATTCATTTTTCACTGTTATGTTCTTTTTCTATTACCACACATAACCAGAAAAAGGTCAAGTTGGAAACAAACAGGCCTTGAAGGCAGGTACTCAAAAACCAAGCGTATTTTGGATGAATTAGTTTTTTCTGTGTTGACTCACATTCTTATGACAATTTGTGTGAAATGATACCCGTTACATTTGAATTTCAGATGAGAGATAATTACAGGACCAGAAAGGAAACAATTTTAAATCTACGTTCATGGAAAGGTGAAGGGGGTTCAATGAAAATTATTCTCTGATTGTAAGTTAGATTAGGATTCAGTCTAGAAAAATAAGCATTTAGCGCTGGGTATTAAGCTTATCAGATAAAATACAGGTTGTTGGATAAAATAAAGAATGCCAGTTAAATTTGAATTTTAGATAATTGTTTAGTATCAATGTCACAGGTAATGTAAGAGACACGCATATATTTAACTTTTATTTATTATTTATTTGAAAACCAAATTTATCTGGACTTCCTGGTGTTAATATTTCATTTGCTAACTCTGACAGCCTTAATTAACATATTGAGATTTAGGCAGATAAAGGAAACAGGCTGAAACTGAATTCAAGAACTTAAATTATTTTGTGGTTACTCAGTAAATATTTAGTGAATAAATTAACATACTTAAAAGGTTTAGGACACAGCCTGAATTTCAGAGGAGAGATCAATAGCATTTAAAGTTCTCAGTACTCAGGCTGAAAAAGTCGATTTGCTGCAGGAAAACTTCTCTGTTTCTTGAAAGGTTACTTAAACAGGCTTTACTTTGGGAATTTCTAAAATTGGAACCATGCTCCTCTTCACAGGGGAGTGGTGAAGTCACCTTGTCAAAAAGCAATGGATGATAAGCATAGTAATAGAAAATACATAACAGAAATAGGACTGAAGGATGTGAGGAGTGAAATTCAAATGCCTCTTACTGAGTAGAGAAAAAAAAAAAGAATTTTGCTAAAATAATTCAAATTCAATGAAGCAGATGAGACTCGACTGTTAGCAAAAGTTGATGTTTTAGACACTTTTAGCCTCTATCTTTGGAGAAGGCAATGGCACCCCACTTCAGTACTCTTGCCTGGAAAATCCCATGGATGGAGGAGCCTGGTAGGCTGCAGTTCGTGGGGCCGCTAAGAGTCAGACCCGACTGAGCGACTTCACTTTCACTTTTCACTTTCATGCATTGGAGAAGGAAATGGCAACCCACTCCAGTGTTCTTGCCTGGAGAATCCCAGGGACGGCAGGGCCTGGTGGGCTGCCGTCTATGGGGTCGCACAGAGTCGGACACGACTGAAGTGACTTAGCAGCAGCAGCAGCAGCCTCCATCTTGGGCTTCCCTGGTGGCTCAGACTGTAAGGAATCTACCTGCAGTGCAGGAGACTGGGGTTTAATCTCTGGGTTGGGAAGAGCCCCTGGAGGAGGGCATGGCAACCCACTCCAGTATTCTTGCCTGGAGAATCCCATGGACAGAGGTGTCTGGTGGGGTACAGTCCATGGGGTCGCACAGAGTCAGATACGACTGAAGAGACTAAACAACAACACACCATCCAGGTAAAGAGTGGGACTAACCAGTCATCACACAGTCCCTGGAGCATCTATTTAAAAAAAAACAAAAACAAAGTGCTAAACTGAAGTGCCCATATTATTAAACACATGATGTGTTTAAGGGCAGCAGAGTCTGGTTGACCTGATGCTCATGGAGGATGGTGGTACCTCCCTCAGAATCTACAGTCCAGTCACTGAATTCGACCTGTGACTCCTGGGAGTGTACAAAAGATACAGAAGCTTGTTTACCTCTGCCCGCCTACTCTTGCTAGACCCTGAGAGGCATCACTGGCAAAAGTGGCTGGTGCTTTTGCCACCTATGTAGAAACCCAGCCGAGCAGAATCATTTATTTGTGTTGCCAAGTCTGCTCTTAGCATGAGAGGATTTTACTCTTCTGGATTCAAGCAAGATAAGTACTGAACAGAATGCTACAAGATCATGAATTCAGAGTCTTAGCAGAATCCTTTATCATTAAAAATTAAGAATATCAGGGACCAAAGCCAGCACTTAGTTACACTTGGCAGAGAGATGGACAGGATTGAGCATCCCATAGTTTTAAAGTGTTAGTTTGAAGGGTTTGGAGAAAGTGACATATTCATGGTCCTCTGTGCTTTGTTGCTACTCTCCTTAACCAACACTAGTGTTACTAAATCACGGTAAAACTCTCCAGTCCTCTACATCTGAAAGGCACTTTCCTGAGACCAGAAGCCCTCAGAGAGG
This sequence comes from Bubalus kerabau, assembly GCF_029407905.1. Lineage (NCBI taxonomy): Eukaryota > Metazoa > Chordata > Mammalia > Artiodactyla > Bovidae > Bubalus > Bubalus kerabau. Next base: position 47,991,962 of record NC_073634.1, read on the forward strand.
TGATTATAGAGCAGTAGATGAAGGGGACTTATGAGGGAATTTTTTGGGACCAGGATTAATAAGAGGAATAATGACCCTAATAATGATCTTGCCAGTTGGCATTTATTGAGTGCTGTTTATTGCAATCTATCAATTAATACTTCCCACTACTCCTTAATGAGGTTATCTATTATTATTCCCATCTACCTGAAAGGAAATAGGCTTACAGCCAGGAAATGCCTCAGCCGTTGGCAGCTGGTGGAGTCACCAAGACTTGCATCCTGAACTTTGAGTCCAGACTAGGTGGTGGCCACTGTTCCTCTTAGTTCCAACAGATGAAAGAAAAGCTAAAGGAACACTCCAAAATGCTTATTGTTTGGTCAAACCTGATGCTTACTTAGGAAATATTTTCCAAGGCTTTTAAAAAAATTTTTTTCTTAAAAAAATTCATACTGCTGCACAGCTCTCACCATCATTCATCTCCCCAATTTTCCACCTTCCTAAACAAATGCTGTCTCTATTAAATACTAAGTCCCCACTGTCCCTCCCTGCCCCCATCTCTGGTATCTACCAATGTACTTTCTGACTGTATGAATCTGACTGTTCTAGGTACCTAGTACAAGAGGAATCAAACAGTATTTGTCTGCGCCTACAATATATGGGAGGGCTTCCCAGATGGCACTAGTGGTAAAGAACCCCCTGTCAATGCAGGAAACATAAGAGACACAGGTTCGATCCCTGAGTTGGGAAGATCCCCTGGAGGAGAGTATGGCAACCCACCCCAGTACTTGCCTGGAGAATCCCATGGACAGAGGAACCTGGTGGGCTACAGTCCAAAGGGTTACAGAGAGTTGGACATGACTGAATTGACTCAGCACGAATGCACTGTATATAGGGATGAATCTACATATATTTAAGGTTAACTTAATATATATTCTACAACAGACTGTACATTCTTATTCCCCCTTGTGCTACACAGTAGGTTCTCATTAGTTATCTATTTTACACATACTAGAGTTTATATGTTAATTCCAACCTCCCGTTCATCCCAAGATTTTCAAAGTCAATAACTAGATCATGAAAAAAAAAAAAAAAGGAGCCTTATTTTGACTTAAGTCCATTGCATATACAAAGAATAGATGAGAAACCGAGCTGACTTTGGGGATATTGAGGCTGCTTTCTGCCTAAAAACAGAACAAAGCAGAACAAAAGCTGTGAGAGGCAGCAGTGAAGTGTGGCAGGCTGCAGGCGAGAGGCCCAGAGGGAGCTTAGGAGGTAAAGGCTCTGACAGGCACAAAGCTGGAGCCAGCGAGAAGGTGCTTTGTTATCAATGGATCCTGAGTGAGGGTCCTCTGCACGTGCAGTGTCCTGTGCCTTTGCCAAGCTCATCTGCTCACTTTCTCATCTGCTCTGGGCACTGCCAGCAAAGCAGGTCCCTAAAATGGGGGCTGCTGACAAAAGACTGGAGCAGAAATGCTGTCCTCTCCAACCCAAGGACTTTGATGATCAAACGTCTCCACGTGAAGCTCGATCCTTCCCAAATTGGCACGAATTCCAATGCAAAATCCTCTTGCTTGTTAAAAATCAAAGGCAAATTCTTAGTCTCCAAAAAAAGCTACAATTCTAATGGCTTCACACAACCTTTACAAAGAGAATTCCCTGACAACCATCTCTCGAGGGTTTCCTCGAGTTTTCTCTTTTCTTCCACTGTTGCCAAAGCAAAAACTCTTCTGAACTAGCTGGGGAGCTCTTTTTATTGTCATCACTTGTCACTGCTTCACAGCTCTGGGCTTAACTGAGACTTCCCTAAATTTAGATCCAACTTAGATAGCTAAAGTCTATAACTTATAAAACTTTAATGGGTTGAGTCATATGAAATTGCCAATATTTGACTGTTTTCACCTACAGAAATGGTCGTAAGATTTAAGATTCAAATTTCCCTTTTATTTCACTTGCTAATTTTGAGACCAGCAGACTGCAGTTACATAAGTCAGTGAGAAAGTCTTTGTCACCTTCCAGATCCATCGCTAAAATTCCCTGACATCCTCCCACAAAACCTTCAAGGACAAACTGCCTCACCCACAGTCCTTATGTTCACACTTTAGGGACTATATTTATTTTCAGTCATTTGAGGCAACTTTAATGTATGAGGTCATAGTGCCTGTAGCAGGAATGGTGAATGGACACGAAGGTCAAGGTTGTTGTTTGTTGTTGTTTAGTCATTAAGCTGTGTCTGACTCTTTGCAACCCCATGGACTGTAGTCAGCCAGGCTCCTCCGTCCATGGAATTCACCAGGCAAGAATACTGGAGTGGGTTGCCATTTCCTTCTCCAAGGGATCTTCCCCACCCAGGGATTGAAACTTAGTTTCTTGTACTCTGGTGGCTGAGACGGTAAAAAATATAATGCAGGAGATTTGGGTTCGATCCCTGGGTAAAGAAGATCTCCTGTGGAAGGGAATGGCAACCCACTCCAGTATTCTTGCCCGAAGAATCCTATGGACAGAGGAGCCTGACGGGCTATAGTCTGTAGGGTCATATAAAGTCGGACATGACTGAGCAACTAACACTTTCATTCCTGCACTGGCAGGCAGATTCTTTACCACCGAGACACCAGGAAAACCCCTTAAATCTAGAGACACAAGCTTCTGCATGAAGCCAGATGCTATGACCAAGCTCAGTGTCTGCTAAGGAAGGAAGGGCACTGGGGGGTCTTGTTCCTGGAGAGGGTGCTGGGAGCCCGGGCGGCTTTACCTCTCAGCAGTGCAAGCAGCAGTGGGATTTTAAATGCAGCACTGTGGCTGGGATTCAGCAGCCCAGCACCACATTGTCCAGTCATGAGGGACAGAGGCTGGACTTCATCCACAGTTCATCCTCTGCACTGCCAGGGACATCCCAGCCCTGCTTTCTCTCACCCACATGCCTCCTCCCAGCCAGTTTGATGCAGTAACTTCTGGAGAAAAGCCAATCTGTGCATCAGTTCAATTCATTGGCTCAGTTGTGTCCGACTCTTTGCGACCCCATGAATTGCAGCACGCCAGTCGTCCCTGTCCATCACCAACTCCCGGAGTCCACCCAAACCCATGTCCATTGAGTTGGTGATGCCATCCAACCATCTTATCCTCTGTCATCCCCTTCTCCTCCTGCCCTCGATCTTTCCCAGCATCAGGGTCTTTTCAGGTGTCCAAAGTATTGGAATTTCAGCTTCAACATCAGTCCTTCCAATGAACACCCAATACTAGGGCTAAATGAAGCAGCCTGCATTAGCAGCACCAAGGGGACTGTCTCAGGCTGTGTTCAGAGATAAGAGGAATCCAACTAGACATGGTGAACCCACACAAAGACTCTAAAGGATTAACACTTTAGGGTTATATGGGTAGGAGAGATTTTAGAACAAGAGCTTGACCTTGAATATGTAGTATGTGCTTAGTTGTTCAGTCCTGTCCAACTCTTAGCGACACCATGGACTCTAGTCCACCAGGCCCCTCTGTCCATGGGGATTCCTTAGGCAAAGAATACCGGAGTGGGTTGCCATGTCCTCTTCCAGGGGATCTTCCCAACCCAGGAATCGAATCCAGGTGTCCTGCATTGCAGGCAAATTCTTTACTGTCTGAGCCACAAGTGATGCCCAAGAATACCGGAGTGATTAGCCTATCCCTTCTCCAGGGGATTTTCCTGACCCAGGAATCAAACCAGGGTCTCTTGCATTGTAGGTGAATTCTTTACCAGTTGAGTTACCAGGGAGGCCCACTGAATATGCTCTGAAAAGAAAAACACAGGTTAACTTTGTTCCAGTGCAGACACAATACTGTAAGAATGTCAGTGAACTCTCCTTAGAAAACTCTGCAATTTATTGACAATGACAGAATCTTCTAGAAACAAAATAGCCTTCATGTAGGACCAGAAATAGCCCACTCTGGGTTTTTAAAAATATATTTTCTAGGACGCATTTGTCTGAGGAACATGTTTTAAAATCTTAGAAGATATAATATCCTTGGGATTAGTTGTGCCAATGGCTTTTAAAAGCTTAGACATTTTCTTTCTTTTTGATTCAATCTTGATAACTTATACATTTCCAGGAATTCATTCACTTTTTCTAGGATGCCTAATTTCTTGTTGATAATTGTTTATAATAGTCCTTTATGAGCTTTTTTTTTTTTTTTTTTACATTTCTGTGGCATCAATTCCAATATATCCTCTTTTGTTTCTGATTATGTTTATTTGGGTCTTTTCTCTTTTTCTTTAGTAGTCTAGCTAAAGGTTTGATAATCTTATTGATTTTTTTTTCCAAAAAAATCAACTCAGTATTGTCAATTTTCTATTATTTTTGCATTTTATTTATTTCTGCTCTAATTTTTATAATTTGCTTTCTTCTACTGACTTTGTGCTGAGTTTGTTTTTTTTCTAGTTCCTTAAGGTGTATATTTAGATTTTTTATTTGAGATTTTTCTTCTTTTTAAAATTTGGACATTTATCACCATAAAATCCCCTCTTTAGTACTGTTTTCACTGCATTAGATGCATGTGGTACATTGTGTTTCATTTTTATTTTTCCCAAAATATTTTCTAATTTCCCTTTATATTTCTTCTTTGCAATGTTGTTAAAGAGTTCCTTGCTTAATTTCCATATATTTGTGAGTTTTCTCATTTTCCTTTTGTTACAGATTTCTAGTTTGATTCCACTGTGGTTAAAAAAGACACAAATTATTTCAATCTTATTAAATTTGATAAGGTTTATTTTGTGACCTAGCATGTGATACATCATGAAGACTGTTCTGTGTGCACTTGAGAAGAATGTATATCTGCTGCTGTTGAGTGGAATGTTCTGTGTAAATCTGGTTGGTCCATTAGTCTGAAATATTGTTCAAGTCTGCTGTTTCCTTATTGACTTTATGTCTGAATTATCCATCCCATATTTAGTGTTTTGAAGTCTCTCAATATTACTGTTTTGCTGTCTATTTCTCTCTTCAGATCTGTCAATGTTTACTTTATATATTTAGACATTCTGATTTTCAGTTCAGTTCAGTTCAGTGCTCAGTCGTGTGAGACTCTTTGCGACCCTGTGAACCGCAGCACGCCAGGCCTCCCTGTCCATCACCAACTCCCGGAGTTCATTCAAACCCAAGTCCATTTCCATATCTTTTTTTTTTTAATTTATTTATTTATTTATTTATTTATTTATTTTTTACAAACCCCGGTCCATTGTGTTGGTGATGCCATCCAACCATCTCATCCTCTGTCATCCCCTTCTCCTCCTGCCCTCAATCTTTCCCAGCATCAGGATCTTTTCAAATGAGTCAGCTCTCTGCATCAGGTGGCCAAAGTATTGAAGTTTCAGCTTCAACATCAGTCCCTCCAATGAATACTCAGGACTGATCTCCTTTAGGATCGACTGGTTGGATCTCCTTGCAGTCCAAGGGACTCTCAAGAGTCTTCTCCAACACGACAGTTCAAAAGCATCAATTCTTCTTTGCTCAGCTTTCTTTATAATCCAACTCTCACATTCGTACATGACCACTGGAAAAACCATAGCCTTGACTAGATGGACCTTTGTTGACAAGGTAATGTGTCTGCTTTTTAATATGCTATCTAGGTTGGTCATAACTTTCCTTCCAAGGAGCAAGCGTCTTTTAATTTCATGGCTGCAATCAGCATCCCCAGTGATTTTGGAGCCCAGAAAAATAAAGTCAGCCACTGTTTCCCCATCTATTTGCCATGAAGTGATGGGACCGGATGCCATGATCTTAGTTTTCTGAATGTTGAGCTTTAAGCCAACTTTTTCATTCTCTTCTTTCACTTTCATCAAGAGGCTTTTTAGTTCCTCTTCACTTTCTGCCATAAAGGTGGTGTCATCTGCATATCTGAGGTTATAGATATTTCTCCCGGCAATCTTGATTCCAGCTTGTGCTTCCTCTAGCCCAGCATTTATCATGATGTACTCTGCATATAAGTTAAACAAGCAGGGATTTTGGGTGTTGATATATTTATAATCATTATACTTTCCTTTTAAATTGATCTCTTTATCACTATGTAATGAATGACCTTATTTGTCTCCTGTAACAGTTTTTGACCCCAAGACCTTCCTACAATTAGTTCTTGTCTCCAGGATTCTACCACCAGTCATTTCTCTAATTCCCCAGTTCTTTCACTGACTTCATGACTTCAGATGCCATCTATATTCCTGTGACTCCTAATACTGTATCTCTGGCTCTAATCTCTTATATCAAATGTATTGTTTTTGAGACCTTTGGCATAAAATTTAACCTATTACACTTTGCCACTTCTATCTCCAAGAATGAAAATATTTAGCTTCCTTTCTTGATTAATGACACAACCATCTATTCAGTTCTTCTCTTTTTATGCAGGTAGTCAGTCATCGGACCTGTCCACCCAACATCTGAAACATCACTGAGATCTTCTTCATTCTAATTTACACTGCCTTGTTGATTCTCCATCTTTTCTTCCCAGATTGTATGGAATCAGTCTCCTGGTGGACCTCCTGCTGTTGGTGTCCTGTTCAGCTATTTGACCCACCACCACCAGAGGTTCTATCCACAGTGGTTGTCTGTCATTCCATCTCTTCACCTAGAGGGCTCTGAAGGTCAGAGGCCAAGGACAACATCTGTATCAGTAGTGTTGATGACCTTCCACCATGTGAGGTCAAGAAATGTGTTGGAAGAAATTATTTTGAGTGGTAAAAAAAATCCCATTTTTGTCATTATCATGGAAGCAACCTAGATGTCCATTGACAGATGAATGGATAAAGAACTTGTGGTACATATATACAGTTGAATACTACTCAGCCATAAAAAGGAAAGCATTTGAATCAGTTCTAATGAGGTGGGCAAACCTAGAGCCTATTTTACGGAGTGAAATAAGTCAGAGAGAGAAATATAAATATTGTATACTGATGCATATATATGGAATCTAAAAAGATGGCACTGATAAATTTATTTCCAGGGCAGCAACAGAGAAACAGACATAGAGAACAGACCTATGGATATGGGGGGAGGGAAGGAGGGAGAAGGGAAGCTGTAAGGAGAGAGTTACATGGAAATTTACATCACCGTATGTAAAATAGGTAGCCAATGGGAATTTGCTGTATGACTCAGGGAACTCAAACAGGGGCTTTGTGACAGGCTGAAGGGTGGGCTGGGGAGGGAGATGGAAGGGAGGATTGGGAGGGAGAGGACATGGGTGTACCTATGGCTGATTCTTGTTGATGTATAACAGAAAACCACAAAATTCTGTAAAGCAATTATCCTTCAATTAAAAAAAAAGATATAATGAGTCACTTTAGTTGAAGATCTGGTTGCAGCCATTGACACCAGAATCCTCTCTCCCTAGGGCTTGCTCTCAGCATTTTTTGTCATGTGATCCACCCACACCTCCCCCAGTTAGAGACCCCATCAGTCCCTTGTTATACTGGCCCCCAGATCATAGTCTAGACCTGCTGGCCAGCATAGCTGGTACCAATCCATGCTAGAGGGAAGAATATAATTGCCAAAAATTGTCACTAATATTGGAAATCACCATATGGTCACTAACAATGCAAATACTTTCTACTTATCTGGAATAAACTGAGTATTTTATGAAAGTAATAAAAATAAAGCCAATTAAAGCCTTGGATACATGCAAAATTTCTGAAGAGGTCTAAGCCATCTAATACTTTGATAGGTAAAAACAAGCTAATTACAAAAAGTGGAAAATATAATTCAAATTTTGTAAAACGAAAGAACACAGAGGGTGTATTTATGAGTTGTTGACTAAAACAATGTAAACAAATTGTTGAGAATAATTATCTCTTGGTGATGGGGTTATTATGGTGACTTTATTTTCTCTTTATAGTTTTGCTGATTTCTCTAAATGTTCTACAAAGCTGTGGTAATTGCATAATCTGTAAAAAAAAAAACCCAATTAAAGTAAAAGAATAATAAATGAACCTGTGTTATTGATAACAATGGTAAGTTATGAGGATAGGGGTGGTGGATGATTTATAGTTTCATTTTTATAATTTTGGTAATAGTTTAATTTTAATTGCTTATGAAGTAAGCTATTTAGAATTCATAGAATGTGTTTTATGATATAATTTTAAATTAAAAACATTAAATACTATTTTTATACAAAATGCTTGAAGTGTGTTATTCAGGGTTTCATTGAAAGTTAATTTCTGGGCTAATGGGACTGCCTACATTGCTAGTCACTTCTTTTATTCGCTTAGAATTTTCTCTCAAGAGCAATTCTGGGAAAAAGCCCAGGAATGGTGAACAGGAGACCGAGTAGTGAATGTGTGCCTGCTGGGAGTTAAGAGAGGCTTGAGATTCCAGGGGTGTCTCATATTTACTTTCTTCTGGTGCTCCGTCCTCTTGTTGTGCCCTGTGCCTGAGGGTTCACTTCTGGAAACCGGATAGCACTCAGCTTGGTCGTTCTACCCTACGGTTCCATTCACCTCCATTGGCTCTTCTCCATCTACCCTTCAGAAGGGGGCAGAGAAATTGGGATGTGCAGCCTCTGGATGGTCCCTGGGCTGGGATTTCTCCTTCATGTCACACTGCCAGACTGGAGGTGGTAGATGAGGTGGCCTCTCAGTGTCAGTCCTTATGGGAAGTGCTGGGAGTGCCTCCTGCCTTGTGACCAGTGACCCAACAGACAAGTCTCATCCTATTGTGCCCTTTCCTTCTTACTGTTTTCGGGCTTGGCAGGCACACTCAGACCTTACAAAGAAACCTTCTCTTGGTCCAGGACACAAAGAAAGTGATTCCCCCAGGTGTCTTATCCAAGCTCGTCTAGCCTCCATATCACTGTGCTCCATATCTGCCCCCAATCTGGACTGCTGAGTGATCAAGGAACACAAACCAGTCTTAAAACATAACTAGGGAGGTGAGTTGGAAAATGCATTAATGCATTTAGACAATACATATTCAAAGAATAACATGTCTTATGCAAAATAATCAGAAACCACCTCCATCCTTATAGATAAATGTTCCTATAACTGAAGATAAAGGCATGATGAACATGGAAACTTTCATCTTAAGCATTTTTATTGACCAAAACACATGATCCTGTCCCATAGAGCACAGAGAAGAAGTCAACCTTGTAATGGACATAAAACTATCATGATGAACTGCAGTTCCTGGACTAAGTTCTGATGCTCTGTGCCTCTTTCATGGACTATTGAAGAGGAAGGGCTTGTGCTCTGCCACCTCAGGCTCTGGGGTTTCTCAGTAGTTGTGTGGTTCATGTCTTGCAGTGATGACCACAATCCCCACTATGGGGAAGTTTTACTGACTGGCCCTGACTACACTGCTCTTTTGAGTCAGTGCTGGCCAGGGTGTTCAGCTGTCCTGATTGGAAGGCTCCTGCATGGTTTCTGTGAATACAGGACTTTTGGTGCTAAGACTGGGACATCCCAGGGGAAGTGGGAACCTCCTCACCCAGCACAGCCAGTGATGTGAGTGGGAATGCTACTTTTTCTCACAATGCAGAATTGTGCAGATAGTTTGTGGTTAGTTAGGTGGTGAATTTAAAGGTATTATCTTCTGCAGGTAGCACTTTCTTCCTCCTCTGTCCCAGAGGATCACAATGCACACCATCTGTGTGAGAGTTTCAGGGGAGCTCCACAAAGACTCCCATTTCACTGGATCTGATGCTGTGCCTTCCAAACTTGTTTAACTGTAAGATTGCCATGCTTACTAACGCGAGTGTGTGTGCTCAGTCACTTAGTCATGTATGACTCTTTTGTGACCCTATGGACATTAGCCCACCAGCTCCTCTGTCCAAAGAATTCTCCAGGCAAGAATACTGGAGTGGGTTGCCGTTTCCTCCTCCAGGGGATCTTCCCAACCCAGGAACTGAACTGAGTCTCCTGCATTGGCAGGCAGATTCTTTACCACTGAGCCACCTGGGAAGCTCTAACTTTCTAATATTTCATTTTAATCTGTGGTATTAATGTCATTTGGAAGCCCTGGCATAATATATTTTGCTTCCTTTCAAATTTAGATCTTCTAAGCCCATTATCTGCAAAATACCACCCTTCCTTCTGCCTAGTGACACTTCAGGACACTTTTTTCTATATAAGAAAACATATTTGCTTCTTATTGGAACTAAAACTACTTTAAAAGAGGATTACTTAGTCTCTTTCCAGAATGATTTGAGAAAAGTTTTGCATGGTATATAGTTGTTTTAGTTTTCTTTTCTTTTTTTCTTTCTTTTTTTTTTAAATTGGGGTATTGTTGCTTTATTGCCTGAAGAATCCTATGGACAGAGGAGCCTGTTGGGCTCGAGTCCATAGGGTTGCGAAGAGCCAGACACGACTGAGGTGACTTAGCATGCATGCATAGTTGCTTTGCAGTATTGTGTTAGTTTCTGCTGTATAACAAAGTGAATCAGTTATATGTATAAATATATGCCCTCCCTCTTGGACCTCTCTCTCTCCTCATCTTTCTATCTATATCTTTTGAAATCCTTTTGTTTTGTGGTGAGATGTTTTGCACTGGAGCAAATTGCTGAGCAAATTTTGTTTGTAAAAGTGATGGCCATTTATAATTACTATAAGAAAAACTTATGTTTTCAGATATAATACTGTCTGAGCGCACAGAGGAGGAAGATCCCTTGACTAAGCAGAAAACAGATGGGTCATCAATATTTCATAATGTCTTTTTCATACTCAAGACTCTAATTGCTTTATACGTATTATCATGGTCCTCATTCACACTCTTTCTGTTGAATAAGGAAGGCAAGCAGAACTTAATAAAAACAATTTGACAATTTGGAAAACTGAGCCACCTAAAATTGATCTCTGAGTAGGGAAGATCCCTGGAGGAGGAAATGGCAACCCGCTCCAGCATTCTTGCCTGGAGAATCCCGTGAATAGTGGAGCCTGGTGGGCTACAGTCCATGGGTTTGCAAGAAGTTGGGCATGACTGAAATAACTGAGCATGCACAAGTAAGGCGCCAATAATAGGATGTGGGTATATTAAGAATCCTCTGTATTATATTTGCATTTTTTTATAATTCAAAATTTTTAATAAAAATAACTATTATTCATTTATTTAAATGGTTGAATACAGTTCCACAGAAAAGAAAACTCCGTGCTTCATCTATTCAACGCTCTGCCTTCCTCAAGGCCCTAATTACTGATCTGTTTTCAGTCTCCATAGCTCTGGTTTTTATGAAATGTCATGTAGTTGGAGGCACCCAGTCTGTAGCCTCCTCATATCTATTTCTTTCACTTAAAATGTTGTGAGTTTAAGATTCCTCCACTTGGCTGCATGGGTTGATAGCTTATCCTTGTTAGAGATAAATGATACTCCATTGTATAATTCTGCTTGTTCACTTATTGAAGGACAGTTTGTCTGCTTCAAGTTTTCAATGATTATGAACATGGCTGCTATTTGCATGAAGATTCCTGTGTGGCCTTACATTCACCAATCAGTTGGATAAATATCTTGGAGTGTAATTGTTGAATAGTATGGTTATACCATATTTACCTTTGAAAGAACCTGTTTCAGGTTTAAAAATAAAATAAAATTTAAAAATAAAATAAAATAAAGAATCAACAACATATGGTAGCAATTAAAAATCTTAAGAATTAAAAAAAAAACAAAAAAAAAACCTGTCTTTTGAAGTGACTGTTACCCTACTGCATTCCTACCATCAATGGGGTATAAGTGTCTGTTTTTCCTCAACCTCTATAGCAATGGGTATTTCCAGTTTTTTGGATTTTAGCTCTTCCAGTGGGAATGTAGTATATTTCACTGCTACTTTCACCATAGACTTTTTGTGAGAACTAAATAAATGGTTTTGTATTGTTATTGCATTTTATCCAAGATTTCTGCGTGTTTTAGCAGACTGAGTCTTGTCCACCATGTACCATTTTCCTTTATGTAATTTTCTTTTACCATTTAGCACAGACTTAGGCAAGGCTGTTTATCAAGTCCAGTCCCCATGTCTCTCTACAAGCTATTCTTTCACTGATAGACACACCACAAATTAAACAGTGGGGATATTTCTACTCATACGGTACCCTGTTCAGTAAATGTTTGCCAAGCAACCCAGTTAAAGAATACAGTAATAGTTTTTCATTCTTTAATTTATGTCATCTTCCTTCTTCAGCCCTCTGTCTTACACTGAGTAATTTGGGGACTTAGGATTCTGAAGACTATTCAGGTGAATGACATACATACAGATGAAGACGGCCGGCACCATCAAATCTACTGCAGACATGTTGATGCCGTGAATGCTACTCTTTCCTTTTGCTGGTTTGTGGTGAGCGAATGCCTGCCTCGATGTTACAAAATGATGAGCTTGTTAAATATGCCATCTTGTCTCTGAAGTTTTCATTTATTGTAGCTAATGCAATACATCACTTTACTTGTTCATCCCTTATTGAAAGTGACATCAACACAACTATTTTATTCTTTTCTATGTTTTTATTTCAACAATTATTTTAAAAATACTTTCTGTCTAGCAAGGTTTCAATTAACCATTCCAGAGCTCTGCTGGGAGTGGTAGAACTTAGATTTTTGTCTACTTACATTAAAGAAATGGGGAAACTGTGACAGCATGAAGTCTTCAAAGCAAAACAACAGAGTGTCCAAACATATTCAGCAAATAAGTATGAATGTTCCTTATCCAAAATATCAGATGTGAATGCAACTAAATAACATTAGCTACTACTGTTAGCTACCACAAAGCAATGTGGGAAATTCTTGTGGACTTCTCACAGGGAAAAATCAGATGAAAGCAATGCTCTGATTCACTGTGGCCAAATAAACTTGGAACAGTTTGTGAGCTTCTATAGTTAATGAGAAAGCTGGCATTTCCTGCTATGTGAAGATAGACCTACAGCAGGGAGTAAAGGCTAAATATAGAATCTGCCAGGACTTTATCCACAACATTTTGAAGCATCTATTCATTAAAGTCATAGAGATAGAAGCTCCCAGTGTTTCAAAGAACTCATAGAAAAGAGCAATAGAAAAAGCAGATTGGTTGAGAAGACTTTGGTCATTGTATCACGAGTACTGGCAAACCATTCCTTCCCAGGTGATGAGATGAGCTCCATTCTATTAAAAGACTGAATCCAAGAGATAATCTAGTCAGAAATAACAATAAAGAAATTATTAGAAAACAGAAGACAAACACAAAACATTGATAGGACTACTCATCTGTTATTCACACGAACATTTTAAAAGTGAACAGATCAAAAGCTGAAAATACAAAGGGGATTTTTATTCCAATAAATGGTGTAAACTGGGTTGGAAGAGATCAATCTATTATGTTTGAAGTAAGATCAGAAATAATTTTTTATACATGCACTTTCTGAATTAACTCTGATACTGCTGAGATATTAAAGAAAGCTTTGAAGAAAGCAAGCAACATTTCTCTTTTTAGTTCAGGTGACCTACTTTGGACCCTAGTATGAGTATAACAAATGAAAAAGACAATATGTGAAGGCAGTATTATAGTGGTGATTTTGTACACACAAAACCCTGGAAAATCAAATTTATGGTTCCCATGGCAACAGTAACTCTGCCACACTGCACATTATAGTAATCACTTGCAGTGAGCTCTATAGTTACAGTTGTGGGATATTTTGGCCTGTAACTCCTTATTTTCCATCGCTTGCAATAATTTTCAGAAAAAATTCTTAATTCGGGGTTCTAACTTTTAAAGTTTGTCTCTACTGCATGGTGAATCATTTTGAAAAGTTGTCTAAAGACTCCAGTGGAAGACAAGCCTGAAAAATTAGTTTTATTTTTCAAATATATAGTGTTTCAAATATATAGTGTTTTGCTTATAAGGCACTATGTGAACACAAATTGGTAATACACACAGTGTTGTCCCTCAGTAACACAGAGTTTATATATGTACTCATAAATAAATACACAGAGCATGCACCTATACCTAGAACATGAAATAGAGTAGGCAATCCATATAACTTTGCTGAAATAATGAAGATAATTGCATTCTAAAATGTCAGGGGAGTTTAAAAAAGATATAACGGTTTTTGTCTACAGCTTTATAAAGAAGCTGGATGTCGTGTTTGGGGAGGTGTTGATTAATTATAAAGTCAGACTGCAGACTTTACCACCAATAGATAGTGAACTTGGAAAGTACATGCACGTTGCCAGTTTCTTATCCATTCCCTGACTTTTCCTCCCTAAAAGAACCCCAAATGTGCTTGGATATTTATGCTTCTCCCATGCATCCTGGAGGATGGTGCCCTACCCCAGCACTAAGAGAACATCCTGTTTCGATTTGTGTTCCCTAAGGGATTCCCTTTGGGATTGGAATGAAAACTGAGCTTTTCCAGTCCTGTGGCCACTGCTGAGTTTTCCAAATTTCCTGGCATATTGAGTGCAGCACTTTCACAGCATCATCTTTCAGGATTTGAAATAGCTCAACTGGAATTCCATCACATCCACTAGCTTTGCTCATAGTGATGCTTTCTAAGGCCCACTTGACTTCACATTCCAGGATGTCTGGCTCTAGGTGAGTGATCACACCATCATGATTATCTGGGTCATGAAGATCTTTTTTGTACACTTCTTCTGTGTATTCTTGCCACCTCTTCTTAATATCTTCTGCTTTTTTTAGGTCCATACCATTTCTGTCCTTTATCGAGCCCATCTTTGCATGAAATGTTCCCTTGGTATCTCTAATTTTCTTGAAGAGATCTCTAGTCTTTTCCATTCTGTTGTTTTCCTCTATTTCTTTGCATTGATGGCTGAGGAAGGCTTTCTTATCTCTCCTTACTATTCTTTGGAACTTTGCATTCAGATGCTTATATCTTTCCTTTTCTCCTTTGCTTTTCACTTCTCTTCTTTCACAGCTACTTGTAAAGCCTCCTCAGACAGCCATTTTGCTTTTTTGATTTCTTTTTCTTGGGGATGGTCTTGATCTCTGTCTCCTGAACAACCTCACGAACCTCCATCCATAGTTCATCAGGCACTCTGTCTATCAGATCTAGGCCCTTAAATCTATTTCTCACTTCCACTGTATAATCATAGGGATTTGATTTAGGTCATACCTGAATGGTTTAGTGGTTTTCCCTACTTTCTTCAATTTAAGTCTGAATTTGGCAATAAGGAGTTCATGATCTGAGCCACAGTCAGCTCCCAGTCTTGTTTTTGCTGACTATATACAGCTTCTCCATCCTTGGCTGCAAAGAATATAATCAATGTGATTTTGGTGTTGACCATCTGGTGATGTCCATGTGTAGAGTCTTCTCTTGTGTTGTTGGAAGAGGGTGTTTGCTATAACCAGTGCGTTTTCTTGGCACAACTCTATTAGCCTTTGGCCTGCTTCATTCCGTACTCCAAGGCCAAATTTGCCTGTTACTCCAGGTGTTTCTTGACTTCCTACTTTTGCATTCCAGCCCCCCATAATGAAAAGGACATCTTTTTTTGGGTGTTAGTTCTAAAAGGTCTTGTGGGTCTTCATAGAACTGTTCAACTTCAGCTTCTTCAGTGTTACTGGTTGGGGCATAGGCTTGGATTACTGTGATATTGAATGGTTTGCCTTGGAAATAAACAGAGATCATTCTGTTATTTTTGAGATTGCATCCAAGTACACACGCTAGTAAAGTAACGCTCAAAATTCTCCAAGCCAGGCTTCAGCAATACGTGAACCGTGAACTTCCTGATGTTCAAGCTGGTTTTAGAAAAGGCAGAGGAACCAGAGATCAAATTGCCAACATCCGCTGGATCATCGAAAAAGCAAGAGAGTTCCAGGAAAACATCTATTTCTGCTTTATTGACTATGCCAAAGCCTTTGACTGTGTGGATCACAATAAACTGTGGAAAATTCTGAAAGAGATGGGAATACCAGACCACCTGACCTGCCTCTTGAGAAACCTATATGCAGGTCAGGAAGCAACAGTTAGAACTGGACATGGAACAACAGACTGGTTCCAAATAGGAAAAGTAGTACGTCAAGGCTGTATATTGTCACCCTGCTTATTTAACTTCTATGCAGAGTACATCATGAGAAATGCTGGGCTGGAAGAAGCACAAGCTGGAATCAAGATTGCCAGGAGAAATATCAATAACCTCAGATATGCAGATGACATCACCTTTATGGCAGAAAGTGAAGAACGACTAAAGAGCCTCTTGATGAAAGTGAAAGAGGAGAATGAAAAAGTTGGTTTAAAGCTCAACTTTCAGAAAAGATCATGGCATCTGGTCCCATCACTTCATGGCAAATAGATGGGGAAACAGTGTCAGACTTTGTTTTTTTGGGCTCCAAAATCACTGCAGATGGTGATTGCAGCCATGAAATAAAAAGATGCTTACTCCTTGGAAGGAAAGTTATGACCAACATAGACAGCATATTAAAAAGCAGAGACATTACTTTGCCAACAAAGGTCCGTCTAGTCAAGGCTATGGTTTTTCCAGTGGTCATGTATGGATGTGAGGGTTGGACTGTGAAGAAAGCTGAGCACGGAAGAATTGATGCTTTTGAACTTAGTGTTGGAGAAGACTCTTGAGAGTCCCTTGGACTGCAAGGAGATCCAACCAGTCCATCCTCAAGGAGATCAGTCCTGGGTGTTCATTAGAAGAACTGATGCTGAAGCTGAAAATCCAGTGCTTTGGCCACCTCATGTGAAGAGTTGACTCATTGGAAAAGACCCTAATGCTGGGAGGGATTGGGGGCAGGAGGAGAAGGGGATGACAGAGGATGAGATGGCTGGATGGCATCACTGACTCAATGGACATGGGTTTGGGTAAACTCCGGGAGATGGTGATGGACAGGGAGGCCTGGCTTGCTGCAATTCATGGGGTCACACAGAGTTGGACACGACTGAGAGACTGAACTGAACTGAACTGAACTGAAGGGATTCCTTGGTGTCTCATTAGTAAAGAAACTGCCTGCCAATGCAAAAGATGTGGGTTCAATCCTTGGGTTGAGAGGTTCCCCTGGAAGAGAAAATGGCAATCCACTCCAGTATTATTGCCTAGAGATTCCCATGGACAGACGAGCCTGGTGGGCTACAGTCCATGGGGTCACAAAGAGTTGGACAGGACTTAGTGACTAAACAACAATAACATCAACATAGATTAATGAAGTCCATTTTGCATTCACATATTTTTAAATGTTCAAATCTTTTGCCCGTTTTCAAAGGAGTTATCTTTTTATTATTGAGTTGGAAGAGCTCTTAATGTATCCTTTATACAAGTCCTTCCTGAAATTATATGTATTACAAATATTTTCTCTGAGTCTGTGAGTTGTCATTTTTTAAACATAATATCTCTTAAAGAGTAATGTTTTGATAAAACTTATTTTATTATGTTTTTTTTACCATTCATTATTAAGTCTTGTCTATGAAATTTTTACATGCCACAAAGTTACAAAAATGTACTGTACTGTTTCCACTATTATAGTGCTGTTTGAGTTAACGTTGTCATATTGATATGAGGTCAAAGTATATTTATTTATTGTCTACACAGATGTCCAGTTGTTCCAGGACCACTTTTTGGCAGATGACCTTTCTCTGCTGACTCATAGTGCAAGTGTTGTTGTTCAGTTGCTAAGTCATGTCCAACTCTTTGTGACCCCATGGACTGCAGCACGCCAGGCTTCCCTGTTCTTCACCATCTCCCGGAGTTTGCTCAAACTTATGTCTATTGAGTCGGTGATGCTATCTAACCATCTCACCTTCTGCAGCCCCCTTCTCCTCTCTTCAATCTCTCATGTCTTATCCATTCCTGAATCATGGCACCCCATGTTCCTCGCTTTTAAAATATTAAAAGGTGCAAAACTAAAATTAAAGGAATCAGATTGGTCAGTCAAAATCTTTTCATATTTTCCCACATCCAAATTCTGCAAAAGCAACCAACTGAAACTTTGCAGAAAAGAACCACTTGGATGCGTTTCGTTTCTTAAATAATGTGCAATCACAGGGTCTGTCATTCTCATTCAGCATCAACCCTGGTCCGCATGGCAGCCAAAACGGTTCATCAACTAGTCTCCTGGGAAAACCTAACATTGAAGGATAAAATGACACCAATTTTATAATAATCATGCATTTATCCATTCATTTAGTGAAAACTTCAACAACCACTATGTGTCAGGCTCTATTTTCCATCCTAAAAAGGAAAGTTGATCAACTTCCAATAGCTTTATTTTCATTAGCAAATTTACCCAGGTCTGACAGAGCTGTAGTCCCTCCAGTGACAGCTTGTACCAAATTCCTTTCATCCCCTGTTTATTGAAACAGCAAACTAATGGACACCAAGAAGATAGAAGCCAAAGCAAAGATGACTGCTCTTTCTGAAGTGCATTGTTCTGAGACAGAGCAGGGACACTGCAGGGCACAGCAGATGTAATTAGTGGCTAGTCGTGGACACCTAAGTGTTGCATCAATCTAAGTACTGTGTTTGTCTCACTTTTGGAAATGGCTCAGAAACAACCCCCAAGCCTGTAAACAAAAGTGACAGATCTGAGAACAAGTCAATGTTCTGTGAACAAAATTTTGTACAGGGAAGGCGGGGAAGAGAGTAAATTTCACAAAAGGGGGTCAATTCCTGGTCCACAAATTTCAGTAAGATTTCTCTAGAGAGATCCTGCTGGTGGTCTAGTTGCTAAGTTGTGTCTGCCGCTTTTCTACCCCATGGACTGTAGCCCTCCAGGCTCCTCTGTCCATAGAATGCTCCAGGCAAGAATACCAGAGTGGGTTGCCATTTCCTTCTCCAGGGGATCTTCCTCACCCAGGGATCAAACCCATGTCTCCTGCAGCTTCTACATTGTATACAGATTCTTTACTGACTGAGCCACCAGGGAAGCCCCTAGATGGACCCTAGCCTCACTTTATTTTTATTTAAAAAATGAGTTGAAATTAATATATGAGCTGGTGATTTAGCTTAAAGTCAAAAGGAAGCGATCCCAGGAACAAATACTGTCTTAAGAAACATTCATTTCCCTACATTGCTGCCACATTTTTCTATTTTCTGTCCCCACCCAAGACAAAGAACGTGTGTGTATTTATTACAGGTGTGGTTCCACTGCAACAGCACATTTGGTTTTACCCACTCATTTTTCAGCTATAAGTAGCTTAAGTTCCAATGTCGTTCATCCTAGCTATTGACTGAGGCTGAATAGACTTAGCTTTGATGAGGATGAGGTATTTCTGTCCATGACAATCTTGTGGCATCTTACAGTTAAATCTATTCAATTTCTTCCCCCGACCCTGGGCAGTAAAGAAAAATCGTGATCGCACCACTTCTGATTGTTCTGATGGATTTCTGTCTGTTCCCTGGGAACATTTAAACAGAGAATGTTCTCGTCTGCAGTGAACCGTTTCTGGGAAGTGGCTTCCGGAGACAGGGGGGTGCCTGGATGACCCGTCCCTACAACCTTCCAGCAGCCACCTCCCTGGGAAGTCCAATGGAAGCATCTTTTCCCTGAGCTGCTTTGTGGGAAAGTCAATAAGCCGTGACTCCTATGGTGATTCCAGAAATGGGATTGCTGCCCACAGAGTGCTGTTTTCTGTCCCTTCAGGGGGCAGCCTCTTGCCTTCAAGGCACTTTTCAGTAATGCAGAGACTGCAAAGAGACAAATGCTGACAGGGGTTTTTCCTGACACAAGCCCTGGCCCTTGGCAAGATCGTTTTCCTCCCACAGTGATGAAATAGAATAACAAATGCATGCTTCAAAATGAAAAAATGTGATAACCATCCTTTCTTATCTGGCTGTTTATTGAAACTTTTCATTTTGGGTTCATTACTGATTCTTTTTTTAATTGAAGGCAGGTAAATTAAAGATGCATGAACCCATGGCAAGAAGGTCTCTGTGAAAAATGGGAGATCTAAAATTAACGTCAAAGAGAAAACACTTTCAGATCGCAGATAATGTCTCTTATCAATTTACATCTCCATAAACTAAAATAATGGCATATATAATCACTTATAAATGATATTGACTGGTGGTTGTTGTTCAGTCGCCCAGTCATGTGCACAACTGCCCAGTCCCAGTTGTGACTCCATGGACTACAGCACTCCAGGCCTCCCTGTCCTTCACCATCTCCCAGAGTTTACCCAAGTTCATGTTCTTTGCATTAGTGATGTCATCCAGCCATCTCATCCTCTGAAGCCCTCTTCTCCTTCTGCCCTTGATCTTTCCCAGCATCAGGGGCTTTTCCAATGAGTTGTCTGTTCGCATCAGATGACCAAGATTAGCTTCAGTCTTTAAAGTGAATATTCACTGTTGATCTCCCTTAAGATTGACTGGTTTGATCTCCTTGCTGTCCAAGGGACTTTCAGGAGTCTTCTCTTCTCACAATTTGAAGGTATCAATTCTTTGGCATTCTGCCTTCTCTATGGCCCAGTTCTCACAACTGTAAGTGATGCCTGGGAAGACCATAGCCTTGGCTATACGGATCTTTATCAGCAAAGTAATGTCTCTGCTTTTCAACACCCTGTCTAGGTTTGTGGTTGCTATCCTGCCAAAAAGAAATCGTCCTCTAATTTCATGGCTGCAGTCACCATCTGCAGTGATTTTGGAGCCCAAGAAGAGGAAATCTGTCACTATTTCCACTTTTTCCCCTTCTATTTGCCATGAATAATGCTGCCCGATGCCATGATCTTAGTTTTTTTAGTATTTAGTCTTAAGCTGGTTCTTTCACTCTCCTCCTTCACCCTCATCATGAGGCTCTCTAGTTCCTCTTTGCTTTCTGCCATTAGAGTGGTGTCATCTGCATATGTGAGGTTGTTGATGTTTCTCTCACCTATCTTGATTCCAGATTGTAACTCATCCAGCCCAGCATTTCTCATGATGCACTCAGTGTATAGGTTGAACAAACAGGGTGACAGCAGACAGCTCTGTCATATTCCTTTCATGATCTTGAACTAATCAGTTGTTCCATAAAAGGTTCTAACTGTTGCTTCTTGACCCACATGCAGGTTTCTCAGGGGACAGGTAAGATGGTCTGTGTTCCTGTCTCTCTAAAAGCTTTCCACAGTTTGTCATGATCCACACAGTCAAAGGCTTTAGCGTAGTTGATGAAACAGAGATAGATGTTTTTCTGAAATTCCCTTTGCTTTCTCTATAATCCAGTGAACGTTGGCAATTTGATCTCTAGTTCCTCTTCCTTTTCTAACCCAGCTTGGGCATCTGGAAGTTCTTGGCTCCCATAATGCAGAAGCCTAGCATGCAAGACTTTAAGCATGACCTTACTAGCATGGGGGATGAGTGTGACTGTCCAATGGTTAGCACATTCTTTAGTACTACCCTTCTTGGAATTGGGATGAGGACTGATCTTTTCCAGTCCTGTGGCCACTTCTGGGTCTTCCAGATTTGCTGACACAATGAATGTAACACCTTGATGGCATCATCCTTTAGGGATCTGAATAGTTCTGCTGCAATTTCCTTGCATCCATTAGCTTTATTAACAGCAGTGCTTCTAAAGGCCCACTTGACTTCGAACTCCAGAACATCTGGCTCAGGGCGACTAAATGAACTAATGAAATAATCCGGTTCATTATGGACAGAAATGTTATTAAAGAAAGACAAAGAAAAATGGTTGGGGAAGGTGGACACATTTGTTACTCTATTGTCCGTATTTGACAAGAGTCTCTAAAGTGGCACTGGCGGCAGCAGAAAGACAGAACTGCACCGGTGCCCTCCCCAAGGCAGGACTCCACCGAGGCTGCCTGAAAGGTGACTGTGACCGCCTAAGCAGATGGTGCGGTGCTGTGCATATGTGGATATGAGAGGTGAGAAAGTTGCTTAGGATTAGTTCCAGAACTTTAAAAATACAAACTGGGCTTTGGGTTGTAGGTTTTCTGGTTTTTTATTTTTTATTTTTTTTGAGACTTTAAAAGCCTAACAGAAAGCATTTCTAAAGGCCCTTTGCTCTTAATGCTGAGGTAGGAACAAACTTACAAAGTAGCAAAAACCCAGAGCTATGTTGAAGGAGGTGAGGTGGCTGGACAGTGTCCCTAGGTGTTGATGTAGTCATTTGGAATGTCCATTCACTGAGACATGTAAAATCACCAAAGGAGAAAATCAGCATAGATGAGTTAAAAAGTCAAAAGCTGAATTTTGGAAATTAATCTAGAGATGTCTGTTAGCTATATAAGCAGAGAGGGCATGGTAGATTGGAGTACAAATTTGGGAGTTGCTAGCGTGTGAACCTGAATGAAGTCATCTTAAGAGAGAAACTCATTATAGGAGAGGGAGGTGAGGACATTTATCTCTGAGATGAGAAGGAACTGGTAAAGGAGACCAAGAAAGAGCTTCAGTCATGGGAGGGAAGAACCAGGAGAGAATGGAGTAAAGACAAGACAGAGCTTCAAGAAGCAGGAGCCATCAGCTGTGCCCTGTGTAGATGAAGACATATGAAACTGACCCCTGGCTTTGCAAAGGTGGGGCTGGCGGCTGGTCTGGATGAGAATTGTTTTTGCTGGCACAATGGGGAGAACGCCTCACAGATTGGAGGTAAGAGACAATAAAAGAAGACGGAGACAGTGACTACACATGGACATTTTAAGAGGTGACCCAGGCAGACATTTGGTTGGAGACACCAGGTTGACCTGTTGAACCAGATGAACTGTTCTTGTAGAAAGTTGGGCAGTTGGAAATTGGTATTTGGGGAGGTCTGTTTGGTTTGAAGACATAAGTTCTATCTGTGAAGAAACAGATGGAGAACTCTAAAAACGAATTAGTCAGTGTTATTGCATTTGAAAAACAAGCCAGGGTGAAACAAACCACAGACTGTAGAGTCAATGGGGATGGACAAGTCAGCCGAAATGATACCAGAAACGAGTGAAAGGGGAGGCATTGAGCAAGATGACAGGGGCCAAGTGAATGTGTCCTTCCTGGAAGGCATTTCAATGGAGCTGCATTTTATTTTATTAAAAAAAAATGTTCAAATGATATTTATTTATTTAAATTATTATTATTATTTAAATTTTTGGTCAAATCACATGGCATGTGGGCTCTTAGTTCCCCAACCAGGGATCAAACCTGTGCCCCTCTGCAATGGAAGTGCCAAGTCTTAACCACTGGACCACCAGATATGTCTCCCAATGGGGCTGAGTTTTAAAAATTGGGGCCAGATTTTTATTGCCAGTTCCTTTGATGTTAAGGAAACATGAATTAAAAGCTTAAAGGTTTCAGTGTTATAGTTTCTCTAAAAGGATAAGCCTATGCTTGGCTACAAAAAGCAGATGATTATCAGATGAGGTTGAAGGTTATAGGGCAAGATTCTGCCAACCAAATTTCCAGGGTACTCATCAAAAATGTGAACTTCAACTTATTTATTTCTCTGGACTCTGAAGCACTTTGGTAGTGGTGGTAGTTTAGTTGTCAAGTTGTGTCCGACTCTTGCAACACCATGGACTGTAGCCTGCCAGGCTCTTCTGCCCAGGGGATTCTCTAGGCAAGAATACTCTAGTGGGTTGCTATTTCCTTCTCCACTGAAGCACTTTAGGAAGGGTTAATACCTTAACCTCTTACCAGGTTTTTTCTTTTTTAATTAATTTTTATTGTGGTATAATTGTTTTACAATGTTGTATTAGTTTCTGCTGTACAGCAAAGCAAATTAGCTCTATGAACACATGTATCCTCTCTTTTTTGGATTTCCTTTGCCTTAGGTCACCACTATGCATTAAGTAGAGTTCCCTGGGCTCTACAGTGGGTTCTCATAGTTACCTGTTTTATACACAGTATCAATAATGTGTATATGTCGATCTCAGTCTCCCAATTCATTCTACCCCACTCCCTTGGTGTCCATTCGTTTGTTCTCTATGTCTATGTATCTATTTCTGCTTTGCAGTTAAGATCATCTATACCAAGTGAAATATTACTGAGAGTTAGTCTTGTTTTGGTGAGAACTTTTTTTATTAATAGCTTAAACTATCAATAATTCCCTGGAAAGAAGTTAATCTGGAAGGAAAGACAGAGCAGAGCCTGAATCAGACATCTCAGTGGTCCTAGTTGGTCCTCCAATAGATGCCCGCTCCTCATGGTTTGGCTGTAACAGGAAAGTGATGAAGCAGATGGTCACTAAGGAGTCTGAGTCAAAGCACAATAAAGTCTGCAGGGACTTCAGTAAAAAGTTCGGGAGAAAGAAACATTGTTTGTTGTATACACTTTCCAGCTGGATTATTCTTAGGCTTTGAAAGGAAACTGCCAGTTAAGTTTGTGTATTACTGAATTGGGCTTCCCTGGTGGCTCAGTGATAAAGGATCCACCTGCAATACAGGATATGCAGAAGATGCTGGTTCTATCCCCGGGTCGGGAAGATCCACTGGAGGAGGGCATGGCAACCTACTTGAGTATTCTTGCCTGGAGAACTCCATGGTCAGTGTAGCCTGGTGGGCTACAGTCTATGCGGTCGCAAAGAGTCAAACACTACTTAGCGACTGAGCATGCACACATCATTGAATTAGATGACCAGGGAATCTTCACAAAAAACAAACAGAAAAATAATATTGTTTATTCTTTTTTTTTAATCATGGTGGAATTTTATCGAAGGCTTATAAAGAAACCTTGAATCAGAAAAAGTTATCAGGCAGCAGTTCTAATACCTTCCAGAGAAAATCAAATGTCCCCTTCCTTATAAGAAGCAAATATATCTTGTTTCTGGAATGGAAAAACCCTGCATTATTATTTCGCCTATGGGAATGTTCAACCCACAGATCTTTTTTCTTTGAGCTTCTGTGTTTTCCATCACCATCAACACCCATCTTGACTTTTCTCTTTGACTCTTCCTGGTTTTCCATGATTATTTCCAATATTCACTTACTTTTCTGTACTCTGGTTTTACCCCAAACCTCTGTTGCTACATCACCTGATTATACTAACTGTAAGTTATGCTTCCTGCTCACATCAGGAGCTGCAAACTACACTTCTGTCCTGTTTATACTTATTTTGATCTACAGTGCAGGCAGTTTCATTACTCTTGTGTGTATGAAGTATCTATTAAATGTCTACAGTACTTAGATTGCTCTCCTTTGCCTTGATGAAAGCACACTTTGGGGGTAATTCCTATCTGTATGTTTCTTTCATTTCATGGGACTCCTTCATATAGGAAAGATTAAATTTACATCTAAATGTAGGAGAGACAAACTCTTTAAGAACAGCAAAAAACAAAGGCAAGACAGAAAGTCTGGATCTTACAAGAGGAGAGTCAAATATTCCTGTATTTTAATATCAGCTTTTGTTTTATACCTACAGTTTTGAAGGGAAAGATATAGCATCTAGTTGGACACTACTTTCCTTTACATTTTAGGATAATTCAGTCTGTTTCCTCATTGCTTACCATGTTTTCCCTGATTCCTTCCTTCATCTTCTAAAAGGATGTGTTTTACAGTTTTTGTTACTTTAAAGGTTTTTTTTGTATGTGTTTGGTCATTTTTCTCTCAAGGTCACTTCCCTCTTGCTGGTTTCCTGTCTGTCTCTCAGCACACATATTCTTGTAGGGGCTTTAGATCCATATTTTTAATTCCATCTGGGCTTGTTGCTTGGACACCCAACAAGCCAGATGTAACATGTCCAAATAACATCACCATTTGACCCGCAACCTAATCACTTACTGATTTCCTTATATCTGTCTGTGGCCACACAGGGAGAGTAGCTGGACCAGTGCTGCCATGGCAACCACCAAGGAGCTACATACACCAAAAGCAGTGCTTGCCTCCGGCCACCAGAAGCAGGAGTTCTTGGTCTGGGAGAAGGGTCTTAGATAACATAATCCCATAGAAGGTACTGGAAGACTCCTGACCTAGAAGGTAAACTATGTAAATTCCAACTTAATTTCCATCGTACTGGTCTCCTGAAACGACTGAATCTGACATTCTTAATGTGAAGGTTCGTTTCTTTCCAGGGATCCTCCTTGTAAACAAGAAAACAGATGACACCTAAGCATTTGTTGACCTTAGACTGTTATCTGCAAATATTTACAAGGAGGAATCAAAGCCTAAGAGCAGGGTGTCAAATGCAAACAATAGGAAAAACCCTACAGAAACAAAACTAATGGAGTGGAAAAGAAAAACCCTGAAATATATAATCCTCATCAAGAAGTGAGATGGGATCCTTCAAAATATAAACCAAGAAGGAGGAGGAGCAGGAGGTGAGGGCAGAGAGAAGGAAAAGAAGAAACAGAACAGAAATAGTTGATATGGAAAAAGGAAACCTCTCAAGTGTTCTTAGAGCTCCAAAATGTAGTTTGGGGAACAAAAGATTAAAGATTAAGTGAGTGGATATTTAAAGGTCTTGGTGAGAAATTAATTAGTAAGGAGGAAACTTGCATGAAGGAAAGGAAAGACGAGTATTGAAAGAGAAGCATTGAAATATGGACAATAAATTTATAAATTCCAAATCCACCTCTAGGAGTTCTAAAAAGAAGTAAAAGGTATGTAAATGGCAAAATCATCACAGAATTTATAGAAAAGTAAAATAAAACCTCATAGTGCAAGGAATGATAGGATCCACAGGGTTCAGAGCAGATTAATGACATTCATGTCCTTTGTACAGTCAGATGGTGGGATTATAAAACATAAAATAGTTGCTAAGAAAGCATTTCTAAGTACTTAGAAGCTTAATGTAAAGATAATTGTCATCTGGAACTAAAATTACATTGAGTTTTAAGAAAACACAGGAGGTGGTTAAGTTGGAAGGAAAAGTAAAAACATGTCAAAAATAGTGTCTTTCAGTGTGAAGAGACACAAAAGAAGATGGAACCAAAACATATTATGCAAAAAGCTCCTGAAAATAATAAACTAAAGGAAAATAACTCAATAGAAGAAAAAGTAAGCAAATGGTATAAACTTGAAATTCACAGAAGTCTAATGACCAACAAGTAACTAAAGAAACAAAAATAATACAGAAAATGGTGAAACAGTACACTTTATTCTCCAGATTTTCAAAAATTAAAATTATATTGCTTAAAGTGTAGTAAATGTTTTGGTCGGTCAGTTCAGTTGCTCAGTCATCTCTGACACTTTGTGACCCCAGGGACTGTAGCATGCTAGGGTTCCCTGTCCATCACTAACTCCTGGAGCTTGCTCAAACTCATGTCTATCAAGTTGGTCATGCTATCCAACCATCTTATTCTCTGTCGTCCCCTTTTCCTGCCTTCAATTCTTTCCCAGCATCAAGGTCTTTTTCATTGAATCAGTTCTTCACATCAAGTGGTCAAAGTATTGAAGTTTCAGCTTCAGCATCGGTCCTTGCAATGAATATTAAGGACTGATTCCCTTTAGAATTGACTGGTTTGATCTTGCAGTCCAAGGGACTCTCAAGAGTCTTTTCCAACACCACTGGTCAAAAGCATCAATCCTTTGGCGCTCAGCTTTCTTTATGGTCCAACTCTAACATCCACACATGACTACTGGAAAAACCATAGCTTTGACTATATGGACCTTTGTGGTCAAAGTAATGCCTCTGTTTTTTGATACTTTGTCTAGTTTGGTCACAGCTTTTCTTCCAAGGAGCAAATGTCTTTTAATTTCATGGCTGCAGTCACCATCTGCAGTGATTTTGGAGCCCAAGAAAATAAAGTCTCTCACTGTTTCCATTGTTTCCCCAACTATTTGCCATGAAGTGATGGGACTGGATGCCATGATCTTAGTTTTCTGAATGTTGTGTTTTAAGCCAGTATTTTTACTTTGCTCTTTCACTTTCATCAAGAGGGTCTTTAGTTTCTGTTTGCTTTCTGCTGTAAGGGTGGTGTCATCTGCATATCTGAGATTACTGATATTCTCCAAGCAATCTTGATTCCTGCTTGTGCTTCATCCAGCCCGGCATTTCACATGATGTACTCTGCATATAAGTTAAATAAGCAGGGTGACAATATACAGCCTTGGCATACTCCTTTCTTGATTTGGAACCAGTCTATTGTTCCATGTCCAGTTATAACTGCTGCTTCTTGACCTGCTTACAGATTTCTCTGGAGTCAGGTAAGATGATTTGGTATTCTCTTGAAGAATTTTCCACAGTTTGCTGTGATCCACACAGTCAAAGGCTTTAGAGTAGTCAATGAAGCGGAAATATATGTTTTTCTAGAACTCTCTTGCTTTTTCTACGATCCAGTGGATGTTATTGTTTAGTCACCCAGTCATGTCCAACCTCTTATGTGATCCTATGGATTGGTGTTTTCCAGGCAAGAAAAGCTAAATTAAAGTTTGTTTGTATGATTGAGCTGGTGTTGCATGCTCAGGGAATTTCCAAGGGTGGTTTTCATTTGTTTTTTATTTTAATACATGCAATCAAGCATTCTTGAATACTATATATCTAGGTAGCAAGCTTCAGAGGCTTCAGAATCTTGTCTTAAATTGTTAACTTGCTTAGATCCATATAATTGGGATAAACAATATCTCAAAACAAATACAGCAAAGGGTAATCATTGCCTCTGTCACTAACTGAACCTAAGGTTAAGGGTTGAGAAAAGTTTGAGAAATATTAGACTCCATTGTTCCAGAGATGCTTGCGATAAATAAATTTTGACCATAAAACTGCAGATTCAACAATTGTATTTAATGTTTTAAATCCCCAATATTAAACATGAGGATTCAAGAAAAAGAAGTTAAAATTCCCAGAGATTCATAATATTAAAAGTGACTTTTTATCTTTCATAACTCTTTATTTTTGTGTTTAATATTGCAAGTGACTGTGATACTAAGCAGAACATTGTATTACTGTGGTAGAATTTCACTGAATGTGTTACAGGTTTTCTTTAAAAAATTAGAATTATATATAATATAATAAATGAATTGTTTATTATAAACAAATATATTTTGATGTATTTAAAAATACCAAAAGCCAGATATATTTAAAATCTCCACATAGTAAAAATATTTGGAAATATAGACATGAGCTGTACTGGATAGAGACATTCCTTTGCAATAAAAGCAGTAATAGAGAATATTGATATCAAAGACAATTTCTAAAAATGTAAGATAATACTAATAAAACTATTATTACCTTAAGCACAAAGGATTCATTGCCTTCTCCTATGATTCTGACCTTTGTTTCCTGATAAACATTCCCTATATGGAGAAGGTCCCATTTTGTGTTGAAGTTGATCTCACTGTTGAATGCATCCCAGAGTATCTTCACTTTGGGCTTTACTGTCTTGCTCTAATACTAGGTTTTTGGTTGAAATCACTATCACTTTTTAATTCAGATTTCAGATCAGTTTCTAACTCCATGTCACAATATTTCACAGCATTATAATCTTTTTTTCATCTTTTCTGTTGAATTATTTACAGAGAACTGTAGCCTATACCTAGCAAGGTTAATAGCACCCCACAGAATCTCCTAATGAAGTTGCCAAATTAAACACCCTCCCTCTTGCTTCCAAAATTTGCTATTTGTTGGAACACTCCTCATAAGAGTAGTACAAAGTATTTTGTTGCTATGGTTCAGCTGGACTCTTTGGACACCATGAACTGCAGCACGCCAGGCTTTCCTGTCCTTCACTCTCCTCCAGAGTTTATTCGAAAGTATACTGTGTATGTAAATTGTTAATATTTTATTTGCAAGCATGCCTCACCATTAGCAGCACACACATAATACAAACCGAAAACTACAAAAGACTCTGTTTGGAAGACGATGGTTTCTCTCTCCACATTCTTGTCCTGGTCCATGGACACGTTGACTTTCTCCTTCAACTCAGTGTCAGCTCTTGCTTTTGACTTGCTGTCAATAGACCCTCTCAAACTGGTAAAGTCTGTGTTGCTTGTTAAGTTTTATTTCTTATATGAAAATTATACTGTATTTCCTGATTTCCTAAAGGATCTCTCAGAGGATTTGAGATTTGAAAAAGCAAGATTCTATAAAATTTCAGGAAGGAATTTGGATACAGAAGCTTTTAAATATGTTTAGACGTATGAGAACAAGAGGCTTCCCAGTTCGCTCAGTGGTAAAGAATCTACCTGTCAGTGCAGGAGACACAGGAGATGTGTCTGGGTTAGGAAGATCTCCTGCAGAAGGGAAGGGCAGCCACTCCAATATTCTTGCCTGAGAAATGCCATGGACAGAGGAGCCTGGCAGGCTACAATCTATGGGGTCACAAAGAGTTGCATGCTACTGAGCACACACACATCCATATGCAGATCATCTGTTTTATAATGTAATATTTAACTTGGAAATCTTTATTGTAAAAACTAATAGTCCTTTCTCCTCTTTCGCTCTCAACAGGTATTTATCAAGTGCCTACATTTGGGAGACACTGTTCTGAGTGCTTACATAAAATA
Source organism: Bubalus kerabau (assembly GCF_029407905.1). Taxonomy (NCBI): domain Eukaryota; kingdom Metazoa; phylum Chordata; class Mammalia; order Artiodactyla; family Bovidae; genus Bubalus; species Bubalus kerabau. The sequence goes on from NC_073634.1 coordinate 48,022,137, forward strand.
AAAAAATAGAGTTGTATGGAGCTTTGACCTCAGTGGCTCCAAAGAGGCAAGGTGAATTAGTAGTACATAAATTAATACAAGAAGAGTCCGAGCAAAGGAAGAAGTAGATATAAAGCATAATAGGATATTAGCTAAAGGTGAGTGATCACTGCTCTATCTATTCCAAATAGATTCCAAATATCTATTCCATTTGACATCTTTAGAAAAGTGATGGAAATGGTTTAGAACAAGTTCTTAGCTCTCTCTCTCTCTCTCTGTGTCCGTTTCTAATCCATTAATATTAACTCTTAAATGTTGGCCCTGGATCTGTTTTTATTTCTGCTATAGTAGCTTTTAGCAGACTGACACTCTCAATGGAAACAATTAGAAAGCTCAAAAAATCTCACCTAATCTCTCTCTATAATATTGTGTATAGATATTATCCAGGATATAGAAGGCAATAAACATTACGGGGAAACTGATAAATTATACTTGATCGAAAGTAGAAGTCCCAGACCATCAAAATACATCCTTAAGAATGCATGAATTGGCATGCTATAGATTGAGAAAATATTTTCAAAACATACATATGACAAAAGATCGGTATTAGAATATATAAAAGTTTCTTATAACTCAATAATAGAAAGACAAATAAGCAAATATAAAATCTTAACAGAAGATTTGGACAGACACTTCACAAGAAAAGGAATGCAAATGTCCAATGAGTATGTGAAACATTAGGGAACATTAAGTAAAAGGGAAATCAACATCAAAACCACAGCAAGATGTAAACATGCAGAACTCAAATGGTTCACACTTTTGAGAATTGTGATACCAAACATTGATGAGAATGTGGATTGTTGGAAACTTTTACATGTTGTTGGTAGGAGTGTGAAATGGTACACCCACTTTGAAAAGGGCCTGGAAATTTCCTATAAAATTAAACATAGGATTAGACTTAAAAGAAAATAAAGATCTCCACTATTAGACATGATGGAGTAACAGATGCTAAATTTACCTGTGTTAAACAACTGAAAAAACAAAATTTATGACCCAAAGAGTTACAGATGTTGGAAAACAGGCAACACAAGACAGTGATTCCTGAGAGAAGGCCAAGAGAGGAGCTGGTCCCTACGATGGGGAGCTTCTTGCCTGGAGCTTCCTGATAGGGATGGAGATAAAGGAAATGGGGGACAGGCTAGCCATCCAGTCGAGTCCACTGTTGATAATTTGAAGGAGCCCAGGGGCTAAAATTCTCAGAGAACAGTGGCAGAGAGACAGAGGTCCACGTAGAGATGAGAGATGCACAGATAGACTTCTGGATGTTGGCAGGGGTTTCCTCTGTATTATGGTGAGTGCTAACCAATGTGTCAGGGCACTAACCAAGGCAGGGAATCGGAAGGGGTTTGATAACATCTGTGTGTCACTCAACACCTACACCCAGAAAAGAGAACCCCTGAGTCCTCTGAATTCTGAGCATCACCTCTGTAGTAGAGTCAAGTGAGCCCTGGACTAAAGGCTGCTATGATACTGACCAACAGAGCTTAAAAGCAAGACTCGAAAAAGATGAAGCTCATTCTCAATAGAGGCCGACCTCGCTTTATTGCACTTCACTTCACCTTGTCTCATAGAGTTTGTGTTTTTTACGAACTGAAGGTTTGTGGGAACCCTGCCCGGAACAAGTCTAAGTGTTAGAGGTGCTCAGTCATGTGCAACTCCTTGTGACCCCCATGGATTGTAGGTCCTCAGGCACCTATGTCCATGGAATTCTCCAGGCAAAAACACTGGAATGGGTTGCCCTTTCCTTCTCCAGGGGAATCTTCCTGATCCAGGGAATGAACCCATGTATCCTGCATCAGCAGGCGGGTTGTTTTTTTAATTATTTTTTTTAAACCATCTAAGCCACCAGGAAAGCCTGTAACAAGTGTAATGGTGACATTTTTCCAGAAGCATTTTCTCATTCTGTATCTGTCACATTTTATTAATTCTCACAATATTTCAAGCTTTTCCATTGTTATTATATTTATTTGGATGATTTGTAGTCAGGGAACTTTGATGTTACCACTATGACTCGCTGAAGGCTCAGATGATAGTTAACATTTTTTAGTCATAAAGTATTTTTATTTTTTAATTATAAAATTTTTGCAATAAAGTATTTTTAAAGTATGTCTATTGTTTTTCAGACATACTGCTATAGCACGATTAATAGACTACAGTACAGTGTAAGCATGACTTTTATATGTACCAGAAAGCCAAAATATTTGTGTGTGTCACTTTGTTGCCATATTCTCTTTATTTCAGTGATCTGAAACCAAGCCCACAACATTCCTGAGGTCTGCCTATATAGAATAAGTGAGCATCACTGTCAAAGCACATGATTGAAATGGTATTAATAGGACACTACCTACTAATTAAAGAACAGTAGAATACTCATTCTTTTCAAGTACACACTTGATCTACATTCTGAATCCTAAGAGTCTCAAGTTTGAAAGTAAGTCATACAAAATATGTTTCTATGATTACATTGGAATTAAATTGTGAATTGAAAAGACAAATATATATGGAAAACCCCAAATATGTGACTGAGAAAAGATGTCTATGCATGTATAAAAAGGTTTAGGAGGAAAACTGATGAGAACACAGTTTTTAAAAGTACTTTGACTCAATTAAAATGGCAACACAACTTATAAAAATTTGATGTATTCAATTAAAGCAAAGTTTAATGAGAAGCTTATGGAGTACTCATAATAGAGAAAAATAAAGGTCTCAAATCAATGAACTCCAGTTCAGTTCAGTCGCTCAGTCATGTCCGACTCTTTGCGACCCCATGAATCACAGCACGCCAGGCCTCACTGTCCATCACCAACTCCTGGAGTTCACTCAAACTCACGTCCATCGATTCTGCCATCTCATCCTCTGTTGTCACCTTTTCCTCCTGCCCCCAACCCCTCCCAGCATTAGAATCTTTTCCAATGAGTCAACTCTTCGCATGAGATGGCCAAAATACTGGAGTTTCAGCTTTAGCATCATTCCTTCCAAAGAACACCCAGGGCTGATCTCCTTCAGAATGGACTGGTTGGATCTCCTTGCAGTTCAAGGGACTCTCAAGAGTCTTCTCCAACACCACAGTTCAAAAGCATCAATTCTTCAGCGCTCAGCTTTCTTCACAGTCCAACTCTCGCATCCATACTAGCTCCCCAAATTAGGGGACTTCAAAAATAAACTCAAGACAAGCAAAGAAAAAAATAATAATGAGAAGGAGAGTTAACAAACTATCAAAAAATAGAAAAGGCCAGTGAAATCAAAGCACATGGCTAATAAAAATGATAAATTTCTAGCCAGAATAATCAATAAAACAAAACACACATTTAAAAATCCAAAGAATGGGAGAGTAGACATCACTATATGCCTTATGATATTAAGTATAATAAGGGGTAGTATGAACAAATTAATGCCAATAAACTTGACAAGTTAAGTGAAATGAATGAATTCCTTAAAATACATAGACTTCTAAAGGTCACACATATATAAATAGATAATCTGAAAAGCTCTAGATCTATAAAGAAATTGATTTAGTAGTTAAAACATTCCTAGAAAAAAAAATGATTCAGGTGGCTTCACTGGTCAATGTAACCAAGCATTTAAGCAGAAAAAAATTCAAGGAAATTCTGTGTTTTCTGTAAGGGCTGCACCAATTTATATTCCCCAAAGTGCACAAAGGTTTCCTTTTCCCCACATTCTTACCAATACTTGCTATTTGCTGTATTTTTTCAAATCTATAAACTATTTTCTAAAGAAATTACAAATGACAAATAGATGGAAGGGTATATTTGATCAGGATCAGAAGAGTCTACATTCTAATCATTAGTTTTCCTCCAAATTGATTTACATATCTGTATCCAATGTTATTTTAATCAAAATCCTTGCAGCCTTTTCTGTGGAAAATGACAGCTGATTCTAACAATTATATAGAAGTGTAAACTATCTAGAATAATCAAAACAATTTTTGACAAACAGAACAAAGGTATAAAACCTATAAAACCTGATTTTAAGATTTATTTTAAAAGTACAATAATTAACACAGTATGAAAATGACAGGAAAGCAGACACATGAGTCAAGGGAATAGAATAGCCCATCCAGAAATAGGTCCACATACGTGTGGTCATTTGATTTCTGACCAAGGAGCTAAGAAAATTAAATGTGGGAGAGTAACACATACGTAAAGCTCTCCTGGGTTAACTGAAGAGTCTGATGAAAAGATCTCAGCCTCTGCCTCATGCAATTCACAAAAAGTAACTCATGACAGACCATGCTCCTACGTGGATGAGTTAAAACCATGAGTCCAGAAAGAAAAGAGGAGGGAATCTTAGTAAACTTGTCTTTGACAGACATTTCTTAAACAAGACACAAAATGTTCAAAACATATACAAAAACAATGTGGGCATCAGCAAATTTAAAACTTTTGCTCTTCAAGATGTATACTTGTAAAAAATGAAAAAGAAAATAGTGAACTAGAATAAAAGATTTACAAAATACATATCTGAGAAGACAGAGGTCTTGTGTCTGTAATGTTATTTAGTTGCCTTGTCAGTGGGAATGTATAAATCTGTATTATGTACAAGTATGTGTGTATTTGGCCACCTCATGCGAAGAGTTGACTCATTGGAAAAGACTCTGATGCTGGGAGGGACTGGGGGCAGGAGGAGAAGGGGATGACAGAGGATGAGATGGCTGGATGGCATCACTGACTTGATGGACATGAGTCTGAGTGAGCTCCAGGAGTTGGTGATGGACAGGGAGGCCTGGTGTGCTGCGATTCACGGGGTGGCAAAGAGTCGGACACGACTGAGCGACTGAACTGAACTGAACTGATGTGTGTATTATGTTTATTGAATCAGCAAGTGTTATAGAAAGAGAAAATGTGAAAGTATTAGTTGCTAAGTCATGTTCAACTCTTTGCAACTCCATGGACTGTAGCCCACCAGGCTTCTCTGTTCATGGGATTTTCCAGGCAAGAATCCTGGAGTGAGTTGCAATTCCTTTCTCCAGGGGATCTTCCTGATCTAGGGATCTCCCGAATTGCATGTGCATTTTTTACTGTCTGAGTCACCAGTGTGCAAATGACACACAGCCTCAGCTTCTTGTTAACAACCACATCCACAGAAACACGCAATGAGATTTACTCACACCCTGTTCTTGATGATAAGGGATGCTGCTAATAGCAAAAGGTTGTGTTTCAGAATCACATGTCATCTTGAGACCCTACTCATTGTGAAATCTAAGGAGCCCCATATAGTCCCACATGGCATTAATGCTGTAGGATTAATGCATCATGTGCTATCCTTTGCACCATGTTGACAAGAATGTTTTCAAGCAGTGAATTGTTTATTTTGCCAGTTAATACAATTGTTATACCTCCACAAACAGTGCATCTTACACAATGCTCCCATCACTTTCCATTTTCAATCTTAACTGATCAGACAGTCTACTTTGTAAAGGGCTATTTCCAATTATTGGGATTCCCTGATAGCTCAGTTGGTAAAGAATCTGCCTGCAATGCAGGAGACCCCAGTTTGATTCCTGGGTCGGGAAGATCTGCTGGAGAAGGGATAGGCTACCCACTCCAGTATTCTGGCCTAGAGAATTCCGTGGACTATACAGTCCATGGGGTCACAAAGAGTCGGATACAACTGAGTGACTTTCACTTTCACTTCCAATTATTAGCAAAAATAATTCTAAATATAAGCATTTGATGGCATCGCTGACATGTGTTTATGAAATGATAGAAGGGGAGTTCTGTTTCCCTAATATCTCTCTGAGGATGTTCTGTAATAAGGCAGCAATTTTCCTACTGATCTCAGGAAAGGAAACTGAATTTGATTTGCTTATCAGGAAAGAATGGTCTATGCCCTGTCAGAGAACAAGTCATTTGATTTTGTGGCCAGAATCTAAATATCAGTATGTGGCTGGTGGCTGGGTGGAGAGATCAGGAGCCCACTGCAATGAGGGGACTCAAGGACCTACCAGATGCTCCTGATGCCCCTAAAACACCCAGGAAATGATAGACGCTCTGAAAGGACACTCCTCATTTGCTGTGGAATGTGACTTCACATCCGAGGTTCATCCTGTTGGATGAAACCATCATGCCTCTGGAAGGCTGTACTAGCATCAGAATAGCCTTGGGTACCTGACACGGAAGGAGGTCCCCTCTCCTGAGGGAAGCTTTTCCTGGAGGAAGCACAGAAGACACATGGGGTTACAGGTGGGCATCTAAGGACCTAGAGCGCTCAGATCCAGAGGGAAAGGTCACACACAGCTCCAGACCGCATTCTAGTCTCATCCAGGGCAGTCCTGTCGGGGGCTTCCTCACTGTGGCTGGAGACAAAACACTGTCCAGGGTTCCCGTGCCCATGAGGACCTGCAGATTTTTGTGACATGTGACTTTAATCTGCAGGTTTAAAGCTCCAAGGCAGGCATGCTTTTTAATAAGAGCCACTCCAAGAGCACTTTAAGGACCTCTTTAGAATAAATCCTATAGAACTGGAGTGGCACTCAGCCCATCTATGCACAGCTACAGGTACACACACACACACACACACACACACACACACACTTGCACGCAGTTATTGTCATTATAATCAGCCTCAGTAGCTGGCTAATTGCTCTCATAAAGGCTGATACTCATCTACACTCACACTGCGGGACTCACAGAATGTGACCCCTGACTCACCATTGCAGCCTGCCACCCAAAGCACCTCTGTTTGCCATACAACCTGGAGGTCGGGGTCTGGGACAGGTTCGCAGTGTCTGGGGATAATGGAGCACATTGTAATGTAGGTGGGGGTGGGGGAGGGATGACGGAAGAATACAAATGCCTGGCAAGTGCAAGGTGCTGCATGTAGCCCAGAAAACGTACTTCTTGATTTTCGTTTGCTTGTTGGAAAGAAACTGTTAGGAAATGAATGGTTCAGGTGGCTGACTGCAAAGACAGATTTGGGAAGCCAAAGGCCACTCAACAAAACTGTGGAATTCTAGGCTGAGTTAGAGAACACAGCCGCCCACTCCTCCCTGTCTCCTCATTGAAACTTCCTCCTGCCTCCTATGTCCCCATCACTCTCCCGGCCTCTGGCCCGGGGCACTGCATCTGCTCCGGTTACACCAGGAATGGCCAGCAGTGCTTTAGGATGGGGGTCTGGCTCTGCAGTCTCCAGCAAGCTGATGGACATGACAACTAGCACAAGGCATCTGTGTTGAGTGAACAACACTGCTTCTAACCTCACTTCATGTTCAGCTGCCTCCCAGCTCTGACCTCTTGAGCCAGAAGTCCCTCAACAAGAAGTAGCCCACCCTCAAGTCAGAGCCTCACCCAGCTTCTCAGGACAAGGAGGCCTCCCATACTCCATCCTGACAACCTATGTGCTGTCCACCAAGGAGGTAAACAAATCCATGTCAAGCCTACCCTCAGCTCTGAACTGCTGGGAGCAATGAGGATCCTCAATGACCTCTAATTTGGGGTCAGGGTCTCTCCTGGAGGAGTCGTTTACTCTGTGGAACTGGCCAGCACTGGGTGGGGTGGTCCCTCCAGGAACCAGGGCCCCGAGGAGGTGGGGTCTAGTTTCTTGCTGGGGCAGGTGTGGGGGTGTGGCTCCCCTCTGCTTATAGCAGGTTGAGTCACCTCCGGATCATGGAGACTTGTCTCTGAGAGCTCTCCAAGCTGTCAGAGACCTGGTCTCCCTTCTCCTTCCAGCAACACATTCTCAGTAAAGGATGCCTCCTCTAATCAGGGCATTCACTGTGCTCAGAATCCTATTAGATGGTAGCAGGCTCTTAATCCGTGTCTGTGGCTATAGATTATTACAGATGCCTGTGATACAGTCCCATCCACTGTCCCTGTGCTTGCCTGTCACCCACAGATGTTGTGAGAAGCTTTACTTCCCCGGGGTTCATGGACCTCAGTGCCACAGGGCTGGGTAGTCCTGCTACAGGTAGATGATGCTGGCCAGAAAGAGGTGCTGGTCCTTCCTCATGTCCCCAGGGACCTTCTCTTTCCTTCTCTCCCATGAAGCTCTTCTATTTTCCAGAGTTGCCTTTGCAGGCTTAGATACATTCTGTGTTCATCACTCTGAATATTCGAAAGAGGAAGCCATCTTCAAGTTGTGGGCTACCCTGAGAGCAGAGGTGATGTTGCTATGAGACCAGGATCCCAGTCCTTGCCTCCAGTGATGGAGGAAGACAGGGATGTCGTCCTGTATACACAGGATGGAAAACAATCCCTGAGAACTTTCTGCTCTGGAGAAGGGGATCTGGCCATGCAAGAGCTGGGGATGCAGGTGAAGGGCTCTGAGACCGAAGTGCTTTCAGCAGCACCCCAGGGGCTGTCATCTGACTCTTATTTTTGTTTTGTATCCTCTTTTGATGGAAGAGAAAGTTAACACCAGGAAGCTGCTTTTAACAACCTCAAAACTGACACACTTTTCCAGGGAGTTAAAAGATACTTCAGGGGTTCCTGCTTTCACTTCTTTTTGTTGTTTTGTTTTTGACATTTAGTCTCATTGCAAAATGTTCAATTAAAATACTCCGTAAAAGCATTCTGTTCCTATATCCTGTCCCCTGGCAGGTCCCAGCTTCAAAACTGCACGTTGAATGTTTCAGCAACCATTTTGTCTCCTTACAGCATTTAGTTGCTTTTATTTCCTTACTTTTGATTAAAAAAAAATGTTTCTCTCCTACCATGTGAAATTTCATTTGGCAAAAAAGACTGATGGCAGACAATGAATCTGGAAACTCTTCTACCCAGCACGACAAAAATAAAGAGTGATGCTGAGGGCTGCTGTGCACAAAATCCTCTCTGCCATCCTTTCCCCAAAGCCCTGGACAGCTCTAAAAAGGTATTCTGAGAACAGTGATTGAGCATCACAGGGATAGGCTTTTATGCAATGATCAAGCTTCGCCTCACCTCCTGTGTTTTCCAAAGAGACAGCAGGGCTGTTTTCTCAAAAGTGAAAGAAAATATTGGCAACGATCTCACTTTCTCTGGTCATTTTCAAAGTCACTCACAGCCCTATTACCTATGGCTTCCTGGTAGCCCTGAGGAATGGTAGGAAATTGGTCTGTAAAGGCTCATTGCTGGACTTGGCCAGCCAGAGACAGGTGACTGAAGACTCCTTTTATGATGCAAATAAGGAGAGTCAGCTCCTCTGTAACCAGTTGGGGGCTGACATTAACATTGACATGTGCAGCAGAAGGGAGGTGCTGACACAGAGTGAACAAAATGGCCATGTTAAGTGTTGTTGTTCAGTTAGGGCATCTACATATTGGTGGGAAATCAGACCTCGTGCACAGTAATACAGTAATGAGCCTGGAGGTTGAGTTTGTGGAGACATCGCTTTGTGTTAATGTAGATGGGTGGACGTAGGAATGACCGTAGAACAAACATGGACACAGTAAGCTGGAGACAGGGCTGAATGCAGGGGCTCCTTCCAAAATGTGCCCACCCACCGTGTGGCATAAAATTGCCACACTGCTCTTTGCTCTGTCTGCTGTCATTGAGGATGGAGGTAAATGGATTCATGGAAACCTCGAGGGATGGGAAAAACGTCTCCTGATCAATAAAGGTGATGATTTCACAAATAGAGACCTTAAAATTTTCCTGGAAGTTAATAATTCCACTACAGTCTGTGTCCAGGATCACTGAGACCAGCTGTGGAGTCTATGATCTCAGGTTCACATCACAGGGGCAGAAATGGACAGCTGTAAGAACTTATGCATAATTACCTGGCTTCCATAGTAACCGGGGATCAGTTCTCAAATCCTTCATTTCAGTTGCTCAGTCCTGTCCAACTCTTTGCAATTCCATGAACTGCAGAACACCAGGCTTACCTGTCCATCACCAACTCCCGGAGCTTGCTCAAACTCATGTCCATCGAGTTGGTGATACCATCCAACCATCTCATCTTCTGTCATCCGCTTCTCCTCCTGCCCTCAGTTTTTCCCAGGATCAGGTGGCCAAAGTATTGGAGCTTCAGCTTCAGCATCAGTCCTTCCAATGAATATTCAGAACCGATTTCCTTTAGGATTGACTGGTATGATCTTCTTGCAATCCAAGGGACTCTCAAGGGTCTTCTCCAACACCACTGTTCAAAAGCATCAATTCTTCAGTGTTCAGCTTTCTTTATGGTCCAACTCTCACATCCATACATGAATACTAGAAAAACCATAGCTTTGATTAGATGGACCTTTGTTGGCAAGGTACTGGCTCTGCTTTTTAACGTGCTGTCTAGGTTGGTCATAGCTTTCTTCCAAGAAGCAAGTATTTTTTAATTTCATGGCTGCAGTCACCATCTGCAGTCATTTTGGAGCCCAAGAAAATAAAATTTCTGTTTCCATTGTTTCCCTATCTATTTGCCATGAAGTGACGGGACCAGATACCATGATCTCAGTTTTTTGGATGTTGAATTTTAAGCCAACTTTTTCACTCTCCTCTTTCACTTTCATCTAGAGGCTCTTTAGTTCCTCTTGGCTTTCTGCCATAAGGGTGGTGTCATCTGCATATCTAAGGTTATTGATATTTCTCCTGGTAATCTTGATTCCAACTTGTGTTTCATCCAGCCTGGCATGTTGCATGATGTACTCTGCATAAAAGTTAAATAAGCAGGATGACAATATACAGCCTTGATGTACTCATTTCCCAATTTGGGATGAGTCTGTTGTTCCATGTCCAGTTCTAACTGTATGCAGAGAAATCTGCATACATATTTCTCTGGAGGCAGGTGAGGTGGTCTAGTATTCCCATCTCCTGAAGAATTTTCCACAGTTTGTTGTGACCCACACAGTCAAAAACTTTAGTGTAGTCAACGAAGCAGAAGTAGATGTTTTTCTGGAATTCTCTTTGTTTTTGTATGATCCAACAGATGTTGGCAATTTGATCCCTGGTTCCTCTGCCTCTTCAAAATCCAGCTTGTAGATCTGGAAGTTCTCAGTTCACATACTATTGAAGACTAGCTTGGAGAATTTTGTGCATTACTTTGCTAGCATGTGAGATGAGGGCAATTGTGCAGTAGTCAACATTCTTTGGCATTGCCTTTATTTGGGATTGAAATGAAAACTAACCTTTTCCACTCCTGTGGCCACTGCTGAGTTTTCCAAGTTTGCTGGCATATTGAATGCAGCACTTTCACAGCATCATCTTTTAGGATTTGAAATAGCTCAGCTGGAATTCTGTCACCTCCTTTAGCTTTGATTGTAGTGAGGCTTCCTAAGACCCACTTGACTTTGCAATCCAGGATGTCTGGCTCTAGGTAAGTGATCACACCATCATGGTTATCCAGGTCATTAAGACCTTTTTTGTACAGTTCTTCTGTGTATTTTTGCCACCTCTTCTTAATATCTTCTGCTTCTGTTAGGTCCATATTCTGTTAGGTCCATACCATTTCTATCCTTTATTGTGCTAATTTTTGCATGAAATGTTCCCTTTGTATCTCTAATTTTCTTGAAGAGATCTCTAGTCTTTCCCATTCTATTGTTTTCCTCTATTTTTTGCACTGATCACTTAGGAAGTCTTTATCTCTCATTGTGTTTTGAGATCAACTCTCAAATCCTTAATTCAAAATAATAATGGCCACCACTTGAGCCCTAAGTGCTGGCTAGTATAACTATGTACTACATATATACATACACACACACACACATATATTTATATATATATATATATATATAATTTCATATATGTAATCACAGCATGGCTGTGAAAAGTTACTATTTTATATTACTTTTATCTTCATTTTAGAGAATAGGAAACTGAGGCCTTGGAGGGTTAATAAACTACACAGCTAGGGTGGAGAAGAATTTCAAAGCAAAGCAATTTCATTCTAAAACTCACGTTCTTAATCACTGCAATAAATTTCCTGTCATCACAACTTTACAAACCTCCACAAGTAAATCTAAAGTTACAAAAATTTTAAATGCTTTTATTTTGATTTTCCAATATTACATTCTGACTTAATAAGTCTCCAAATTGTCTATGTTACTTACTTTGACTGCCTTGGGCTAGACATTCATGAAAACTGAAGTCCTCATCAAATTGTCTCTAGAATCTTGAGTTTCTCAAAAGAAACAAGAGAACACCCTCACTGACATGATGCTAAACCTTCCCTGAATGTTGGCAGAGCTGAAAGTATCTGAGTGCTGGTCCCAGAGACCTCATGGACTCCTTGCTGATGGAGTTGATCCATTTTCAATGCTACTTCAGGTGTGAAAATATGAAAGGTGTGAACCACCCAAATGAAAGGAAGCTGCTAGAGAGACCAAATGGTTTCGTCAGGTGCACCTACACATGTGGCTGAGCCTCTTAATGATGGTGTGAACTGTTCTCTCCAGCTTTTCCCAGCCCTGCCACCCATAATGTGCTTTGCTCAGAACTGCAGCTTAATTGACTGCATGGAGTATCGTCTTTCCTTGATAGAGGGAGTCACGTTATCTGCCCTGTGGCCGAGGATGGTTTCGTGCATCCTGACCTTGCTCGGTGTCGATGTGACAGGCATGTAGAGCTGAGTGATTCTCTGCATCACTAGGCACAGATGGAACACTTAGGATAGGGTGGCTGCCGTCACCATGCTGTGAAACGACTGAAGCTTTCGTGTGATTTTTGTATCCAGAAAGAGTCAAAGTGGAGACTGGAGCACAGTTTTCCTGAAAGCTCTTCCCTGAAACATGGATGGTCACTGACTCTGAGCAGCCGGGAATCATAGCTGATCTTTTCAGTGGTGCTGCCAGTAGTTCTGCAATCCTGTTTTCCATCCCAGAGAAACCAAGTTAAACCTGACTCTGGTATCAGGCGTCAGGCATAGACACTAACAGACACACTGAGCTCATTGTCTTAGTGATTTTGTCTTTTTTTTTTTTTTTTTTTGCTATTTGTGGCCCAAAAAGCATTTTTTTTTTTTTAAATAGCAATTTCCCAGGCAAGAATACTGGAATGGGTTGCCATTTCCTTCTCCAGAGGATATTCCTGACCCAGAGATCAAACCTGCCTCTCCTGTGTCTCCCACAATGCAGGCGGGTTTTTTTTTTTTTTTTTACCATTCAGCCACCTAGGAAGCCCAATATCTACCTATCCAGGGATCACTGTACTGGCGTATGCTGGGCATCAGCTGCTAAAAAGAGAGAGGAAGTGGGAGGTTGTGAGCTCATGAAAACCACTGATTAAATCATCTTATTTCATCCTCTTGATAACCCTGCATTTGTGGTCCCGTTGCCACCAAGTACAAGCGTGGTAACTGAGGCTCCTGGAGTGAGTGACTTGCCCGAGTGCCATAAATAAAAAATAGCATAGTCAACCTTCACGCCTGTTTCACTGACTTCAGAGCCCGGTCACCATCTGGAGAACATTGTCCTGCCTCCATAAAACTGCCCATGCAGTGGAGGAGAATATGCAGCAAAGAATTGTTCAAAACAAAGGATATGTTGATGTATTAATTTTTAAAAGTCTATCTAGATGCTGTCACATGCAAGCCATGTGCTGCAGACTGAGGACTGTCAGAGCATCAACCATAGCTCGTGGTCACTGAGAACTGACTACGGATCAGACACTTCAATTCTCTCTCTCTCATTTAAATCTTACAACAGTACCGTGTGGTAGTTACTATTGACCCTCAAACTATTTCATTTTCCTTCTTTTAAAGTAAAATCTTTATAATTAAGTTTTAAAATTAGTTTTATTGGTGTACAGTTGTTTTTTCAATGTGTTAATTTCTTGTTGTTGTCTGTACAGCAAAATGAATAAGCCACATGTATACATATCTGCAGAGTTTCCCTGGTGGCTCAGTGGTAAAGAATCCACCTGCAATTCAGGATACCTGGGTTCAATCCCTAGCTTGGGTAGATCCCCTGGAGAAGGAAATGGTAACCCACTCAAGTATCTTGCCTGGAGAATTCCATGGACAGAGGAGCCTGGTGGGCTACAATCCATGGGGTCACAGAGTTGGACACAACTGAGTGACTTACACACTCCATTACTCCACTCACTGTGCTCTACAGTAGGTTCTCATTAGTTATCTATTTTATGCATAGTATCAGTAGTATATAATTAAGTTAAAGAAAGAGAACAATAAAACATAATTTAACTAGACACAGAAACCTGGTGGTGGGATGTCTGCTGTCATAGTATGATTAATTTTTCGTTGACTTAACTAATTAAATTAATCATTTAGTTATTATAGTGCTAATATTTATTCTGATTTAACAGGATTATTTTTTTAAGATGCTGACATTATTTGACATTATTTTTTTTAAGATGCTACTCAGTCTAAGGATTGCATCATTTGTTTTTATAGTTCTGATTACTTACATGGTTGTCTCAAATTTTAAGATTTCCTGAACTAAATACATTCTTAGTGTCGTGGACATGATCTTTGGGTAGAAGGCAGAAATGTTTTTTTTCCAACTGTAGATGTGCTAGACATCATCACGGTACTGAGAGAATGCCCTCCCGACCTGGGGAGATAGTGATGAAAAATCACTACAGGACTCTTCTGAGACCCCAAACTAATTTGTTTACATATATAGAGTGGAGTATTGAAAGTAAAAGTCCCTCTGTCGTGTCTGACTCTTTGCAACCCCATAGACTGTAGCCTTTGGCATAGTCAATAAAGCAGAAATAGATGTTTTTCTGGAACTCTCTTGCTTTTTCCATGATCCAGCGGATGTTGGCAATCTGACCTCTGGTTCCTCTGACTTTTCTAAATCAAGCTTGAACATCTGGAAGTTCACGGTTCATGTATTGCTGAAGCCTGGCTTGGAGAATTTTGAGCATTACTTTACTAGCATGTGAGATGAGTGCAATTGTGCCGTAGTTTGAGCATTCTTTGGCATTGCCTTTCTTTGGGACTGGAATGAAAACTGACCTATTCCAGTCCTGTGGCCACTGCTGAGTTTTCCAAATTTGCTGACATATTGAATGCAGCACTTTCACAGCATCATCTTTCAGGATTTGAAATAGCTCAACTGGAATTCCATCACCTCCACTAGCTTTGTTTGTAGTGATGCTTCCTAAGGCCACTTGACTTCACATTCCAGGATGTCTGGCTCTAGGTGAGTGATCACACCATCGTGATTATCTTGGTTGTGAAGATCTTTTTTGTACAGTTCTTCTGTGTATTCTTGCCATCTCTTCTTAATATCTTCTGCTTCTGTTAGGTCCATACCATTTCTACCCTTTATCGAGCTCATCTTTGCATGAAATGTTCCCTTGGTATCTCTAATTTTCTTGAAGAGATCTCTAGTCTTTTCCATTCTGTTGTTTTCCTCTATTTCTTTGCATTGATCTCTGAGGAAGGCTTTCTTATCTTTTCTTGCTATTCTTTGGAACTCTCCATTCAGATGCTTATATCTTTCCTTTTCTCCTTTGCTTTTTGCTTGTCTTCTTTTCACAGCTATTTGTAAGGCCTCTCCAGACAGCCATTTTGCTTTTTTGCATTTCTTTTCCATGGGGATGGTCTTGATCCCTGTCTCCTGTACAATGTCACGAACCTCAGTCCATAGTTCATCAGGCACTCTATCTATCAGATCTAGTCCCTTAAATTTATTTCTCACTTCTATTGTATGATCATAAGGGATTTGATTTAGGTCATAGCTGAATGGTATAGTGGTTTTTCCCTACTTTCTTCAATTTAAGTCTGAATTTGGCAATAAGGAGCTCATGATCTGAGCCATAGTCAGCTCCCTGTCTTGTTTTTGCTGACTGTATAGAGCTTTTCCATCTTTGGCTGCAAAGAATGTAATCAATCTGATTCCGGTATTGACCATCTGGTGATGTCCACGTGTAGAGTCTTCTCTTATGGTGTTGGAAGAGGGTGTTTGCTATGACCAGTGTGTTGTTCCCTTGGCAAAACTCTATTAGCCTTTGCCCTGTCCATATTCCAAGGCCAAATTTGCCTGTTACTCCAGGTATCTCTTGACTTCCTACTTTTGCATTCCAGCCCCCTATAATGAAAAGGACATCTTTTTGGGGTATTAGTTTTAAAAGGTCTTGTAGGTCTTCATAGAACCGTTCAACTTCAGCTTCTTCAGCATTACTGGTTGGGGCATAGACTTGGATTACTCTGATATTGAATGGTTTGCCTTGGAAATGAACAGAGATCATTCTATTGTTTTTATGGGAATACCAGACCACCTGACCTGCCTCTTGAGAAACCTATATGCAGGCCAGGAAGCAACAGTTAGAACTGGACATGGAACAACAGACTGGTTCCAGACAGGAAAAAGAGTACGTCAAGGCTGTACATTGTCACCCTGCTTATTTAATTTCTATGCAGAGTACATCATGAGAAATACTGGACTGGAAGAAGCACAAGCTGGAATCAAGATTGCCGGGAGAAATATCAATCACCTCAGATATGCAGATGACACCACCCTTATGGCAGAAAGTGAAGAGGAACTAAAAAGCCTCTTGATGAAAGTGAAAAAGGAGAGTTAAAAAGTTGGCTTAAAGCTCAACATTCAGAAAACAAAGATCATGGCATCTGGTCCCATCACTTCATGGGAAATAAATGGGGAAACAGTGGAAACAGTGTCAGACTTTATTTTTTGGGCTCCAAAATCACTGCAGATGGTGATTGCAGCCATGAAATTAAAAGAGGCTTACTCCTTGGAAGAAAGGTTATGACCAACCTAGATAGCATATTAAAAAGCAGAGATATTAGTTTGCCAAGAAAAGTCCTTCTAGTCAAGGCTATGGTTTTTCCAGTGGTCATGTATGGATGTGAGAGTTGGACTTTGAAGAAAGCTGAGTGCCAAAGAAATTGCTGCTTTTGAACTGTGGTGTTGGAGAAGACTCTTGAGAGTCCCTTGAACTGCAAGGAGATCCAACTAGTCCATTCTAAAGGAGATCAGCCCTGGGTGTTCTTTGGAAGGAATGATGCTAAAGCTGAAACTCCAGTACTTTGGCCACCTCATGCGAAGAGTTGACTCATTGGAAAAGACTCTGATGCTGGGAGGGATTGGGGGTGGGAGGAAAAGGGGACAACAGAGGATGAGATGGCTGGATGGCATCACCGACTCGATGGACGTGAGTTTGAGTGAACTCCGGGAGATGGTGATGGACAGGGAGGCCTGGCGTGCTGCGATTCATGGGGTCGCAAAGAGTCGGACACGACTGAGTGAGTGAACTGAACTGAACTGAGACTGTAGCCTATCAGACTTCTTTGTCCATGGAATTCTCCAGGCCAGAATACTGGAATGGGTAGTTGTTCCCTTCTCCAGGGGATCTTTCCAACCCAGGGATTGAACCCAGGTCTTCCACATTGCAGGCGAATTCTTTAACATCTGAGCCACTAGGGAAGCCCACAGTGAAATATTACTCAGCCATAAAAAGAATAAAATTAGGCCATTTGCAGCAACATGGATGGACCCAGAGACTGTCATACTAAGTGAAGTAAGTCAGAGAAAGACAGATATAATATGATATAGTTTACATGTGGAATCTAAAGAAATGGTACCAATAAACTTATCAACAAAACAGATGTAGAGTCACAGACATAGAAAACAAACTTAGGGTTCCCGGGAAGGGGTGAGGTGAAAGGGTTAAACTGGGAGACTGGGGTTGACATATACACAGTATTATGTATAAAATAGATAACTAATAGAATCTACTGTATAGCACAGGGAACTCGACTCAACACTATGTTCATATATAACTGATTTACTTTGTTGCACAGCAGAAACTAGCGCAACACTGTGAATCAACGATACTTCAATAATTTTTTTTTTAAATTGAAGGTAGGGTAGTGTGGCTACACTGTTAGTGAGTCCTCTGGGTTAGAACACCGAGGGCTCTTTTTAACATGAAGAGATGTTCTATGGGAAGGCAGACACGGTAAGTCATTATCACCTCATTAACACTTTATTAGGGAAGATCTTTGCAGATTGTCCATTTTATCTCCTCACTTTGCCCAGGGCAGGCTCTTAGGTTCCTGAAATGTTCAGTATGGTTAATAGTCGAAGAAAGGAACAAAATAAATTGACCTTAGAGCAGCTTCATTGGGCAGTGTGGACTCTAGCAGATGGCAGTGAAGTGCGAAATCCTGGCTGTGATTTAATCCCTAAGCTGTGAGACAGCCTCAGGGAAGGAGCAACTGGACAGGGAAATAGCCACACTGGCAGTTTCATTTTAGTGCCGTGTACCCAGTACCATGGGCTTCCCTGGGGCTCAGTGGGAGAGAACCCGCCTGCCAATGCAGGAGATATGGGTTTGATCCTTGGGTCATGAAAATCCCCTGGAGAAGAAAATGTCAACCCACTACAGCATTTTTGCCTGGGAAATTCAATGGACAGAAGAACCTGGTGGGCTACAGTCCATGCGGTCAAAAAAGAGTTGGACAAAACTGAGCAACAGCAACCCAGTAGTTTGTTAGGCATGCTGCTGAAATTATCTAAGCTAACATGTGCAAGAAAGCTGTAAGGCACACACACTTCTATTATCCTCATTTTATGATGGGGAAAATTAACGACCTCAGTTAAGGTCACGCATCTATTACATTATGGAGCAGGACGGACCCCAGGACTCTGTGACATCAAAGCCATGTTAAGGTCTTCAGGCTGCACTAGTGCAGATTCTATGAGGACATGCGTCCATCCAGGATGAGTCTCCTCAGATGGACCTCTTCCTGCTCTGAGGTTCGTGAGCCGGTGGGGTCTTCAGAGATGTTTGTGGAAGAAAGTCATCATTTTCAAGGTGTGTAGCTCTCTCCACCTTCCCCTGTGGCTTCTCCTTCCCATTGGAGCTCACACGTGTTGGCAACTTCCTGTAGGAATACTTCTTAGGCGTGAAAACAGCGTAGAGAAAGGTCACCAACAGCCCATCAGCAAAGCCACCTGAGGGCTGGAGCCTTGTCCAGGGGCTACACTTGTGTTTGCTGGAGACTCGCAGCGCTCACAGTGCCACAGGCCAGCCTCTGTGATCAGGACTGCGACCGGGCAGGTCACCATGTCTCCAGGGGGAAGAATGGCTCTAACTGATGGACATGTGTTCCCATCAATGGGAAAATTCTGTTGAGACTGGACCTTGGATCATACCCTACCTGCACTGCTAGTCTAAGGGTTAGGGAGGACTTTATGTAAAAAGAAAAAAATCAAGTGCTGTATGTAGGTGTACTGATCTTGAGAATCTGGCTGAAGAGTATAAACAGTATAAAAATCCCAAAATAGGACATGTCAGCATTTCCCCAAATGTGTAGATTTGTGAAAACTGCACTGGAGAATCTGCACATTTCACTGCACTATAAATACATCAGATGCTGGGCACACTTTGAGAATATTCCTCCCTTTGCTCACAGCTCTGTGATCAGGAGTAGCTAAAGGGCTCTGCCGTGACTTGGATCCTGGTCCCAAAACAGCATTTCTCATCTGTGGTTGGTCTCTTTATTTGCCCGCCAGGGTCCTGTGGTCCCTGATGAGCATAGCAGCCCGTGGGCATCTGATCAGCACTCTATCCTAGCTCTTTCTAAGAGGATCAGGTTATGAGGACTTGAAAGTCAAAATGCTAGACTTTATATCCAGTCTGTTCTTGTTTGCTTCTCAGCTCCCAGACTCTGCTGACGTCTGGGTTCCTGTGATTAAGCTTTTCTGGGCTAAAACCCACAGTGTCCCTTAATGCCAGGGCAGACTAAGCTGCTATAAATGAGAACCCCCAAATTAAAATGCCTAGTTCTTCTCCCCTATTGCCTCTTCACCTGTTTTCCCTTGAAGATCATCAGTATTTAGGCATGAAAGAGAAAGCTGGGGAGGATGCAGACAGAATAGGAAGTTTGCATGATGTGGGAAACAGGCCAGATGCAAAAGAAAGTCAGGTAGATCAGCAGCTTCTCTACAAATTAATATCTGTCATCATTTTACCTTATTATAAGTAAATAAAGGGATTTATCCATGTGATTGTAGGCTATCATTATAAAGATATTGTGATGAAGTTGGTGATATCTAATGTTGATCAACTTGAAAGGAAGCATCACACATATTTATACAGAGATTTCGGGGGCCAATCAACTCCAGTATTCCTGCCTGGAGACTCTCATGGACAGAGGAATCTGGCGAGTTGCAGTCCATGGGGTTGCAATAAAGTAAGACACAACTTAGCAACTAAACAACAGATCAGCTCCAAGGAATCTTGATGAAGTCAACTGGCCTTTAGCTCTTTTTGTCAAGAAGCTGACAGTCTATCAACAAGACAATGGGGCGTGTAAGGAAGTGTGTTCAGTATGACACACGGCCTGCTATTCATCTGAGTAGATCTTCTGGAGAGTGGTCACATATCCATTTCTTAAAATTTAAGTTGGTATACAACCTTGAGTAAATTTGAAGTCAAAGAGTTCAAAGTTCGAGATCTCCAGTGCAATGTGGAACCTCACGGCACTTCTGCAGAGTCTCTTCAGATTGACCGGAAGGCCCAGTGCAGACCTTTCTTTGCCTGGACAGATTCTCACACATCCTGGGATGTAGCCAGAGCAATTGTGACTGTTGATATGTGTGTCTCCTCCTTAAACTCTTACTGGGGGGACTCTGCTTTAGTCCCAGTGTCACATGCAGTGCCTGGCACATGTAATTCCTCAAAAGAAAGTACTGACTGAATAAATGAAGAAACACTCTCCATGCATGTGCCTTCTAGCAAGTCAATTCCTCAGTGCAGCTCTGTCAGAATCTACAGGCACCCAAAGGAGTTATGTTCCTGGTGTAGCAGCTGTTACATCACTAGGTGCCTTTTTTTTTTTTTTTTTAAGTCTTTATTGAATTTGTTACAATATTGTTTCTGTGTTATGGTCTGGTTTTTTGACCATGAGGCATGTGGGATCTTAGCCCCCCAACCAGGGATTGAACCCATACCACTTGCACTGGAAGGCAAAGTCTTAACCACTGGACTGCTGGGGAAGTCCCATCACTGGGTGCTTAGACAAAGATGCTATTTCTCTGGTCCAGGTGACAGGATGTGAAGTGTGTGGGCAGGTCAGGGCCCCAGAAACAGCACCCAGGCAGCAAAAGGCTGTAAAGATAAAACTGTGATCAAACTGGACTGCAAGGTGCCTGTGAGGAGTCTGCTGTGAGGCTGTCACCTCTTTTCTCAGTAACAGCTTATTACATAGGAAACATGAAGGAAAGAGCCCAGTGTTCAGTCCCAGTGTAACCACCTTGTAAGCCTATCACCTAATAAGTCACTTAACAGTGCTGAGTTCCAAAATCCTTATGTGATTTGTATCAGGGAGTAGCTATATTAAAGGTGTATGCTCAGTCATGTCCAACTCTTTGCGACCCCATGGACTGTAGCCTGCCAGGCTCCTCTGTCCATAGGATTTCCCAGGCAAAAATACTAGAGTGGGTTGCCATTTCCTTCTCCAGGGGATCTTCCCAACCCAGGGATAGAACTCACATCTCATGTCTCCTTCATCAGCAGTGTATTCTCTACCACTAGCGCTACCTGGGAAGCCCCCACCTCTTCTATAAACAACATCTTAGGGGTTGCTAGTTACACAAAACAGGCACCTGTTTCTAAAACTACCTGTGTTTAAGAAAAGCTAGTAAGCTTTGCAAGGTCACAGCCAATTGGTGACCAACTCAGGAAGATAATTTGAGATCTTGGATTCATGGACACTTGTTCAGCTATTTGGTTTATCCTGGAAGTGAAGCTGGAGCCAAGTGTACTAACCTGATTGAGTCTATTTTTTCTCATCCCTGGAAGTGGACACCTGAGCCGAGAAACATGCCAGTACCTGTCCTCTTTATTCGTTGTCTTTTTATCTTGTTTTGCTCCCTTCAAAACATTATGTGTATAATTTTTTAAAGTTGTTATTATAACATGAATGAAATGTACTCTCTTTTCATCTTCTGATTGCTTGAAATCACATAAAAGCAAGTGAATACTATGGGAATTAAGTTTTGGCAGTGGGCATTAGGCAGATATATTGATTCCAAGTGGCTATTAAGGAAATAATTAAACTCTGATTTTGTTGGTGATTTCTTTTTCTGCTGCTTGTGAAGGACATTCATTTGCATTAGTAGAAAATCAATTAATACATTTCTTTGCTATTATATAAAATTAGTTCAGTTTCTCAGTTCAGTCACTCAGTCATGTCCGACTCTTTGCCACCCCATAAACCACAGCATGCCAGGCCTCCCTGTCCATCACCAACTCCTGGAGCTTACCCAGACTCATATCCAATGAGTCGGTGATGCCATCCAACCATCTCATCCTCTGTCTTCCCCTTCTCCTCCTGCCCTCAATCTTTCCCAGCATCAGGGTCTTTTCAAATGAGTCAGCTCTTTGCATCAGGTGGTCAAAGTACTGGAGTTTCAGCTTCAACATCAGTCCTTTCAATGAACACCCAGGACTGATCTCCTTTAGGATGGACTGGTTGGATCTCCTTGTAGTCCAAGAGACTCTCAAGAGTCTTCTCCAACATCACAGTTCAAAAGCATCAATTCTTTTGCACTCAGCTTTCTTCACAGTCCAACTCTCACATCCATACATGACCACTGGAAAAACCATAGCCTTGACTAGACGGACCTTTGTTGGCAAAGTAATGTCTGCTTTTTAATATGCTGTCTATGTTGGTCATAACTTTCCTTCCAAGGAGTAAACATCTTTTAATTTCATGGCTGCAGTCACCATCTGCAGTCATTTTGGAGCTCCAAAAAATAATGTCCCCAACTGTTTCCACTGTTTACCCATCTATATGCCATGAAGTGATGGGACCTGATGCCATGATCTTAGTTTTCTGAATGTTGAGCTTTAAGCCAACTTTTTCACTCTCCTCTTTCACTTTCATCAAGAGACTCTTTAGTTCTTCTTCACTTTCTGCCATAATGGTGGTGTCATCTGCATATCTGAGGTTATTGATACTTCTCCTGGCAATCTTTATTCCAGTTTGTGCTTCATCCAGCCCAGCGTTTCTCATGATGTACTCTGCATATAAGTTTAATAAGCAGGGTGACAATATACAGCCTTGACATACTCCTTTTCCTATTTGGAACCAGTCTGTTGTTCCATGTTCAGTTCTAACTGTTGCTTCCTGACCTGCATATAGGTTTCTCAAGAGGCAGGTCAGGTAGTCTGGTATTCCTATATCTTGAAGAATTTTCCACAGTTTATTGTGATCCACACAGTCAAAGGCTTTGGCATAGTCCATAAAGCAGAAATAGATGTTTTTCTGAAACTATAAAATGGGGTCCATCTAATCCAAGTGGTGGAGGGGCTTCCCTGGTGGCTCAGTGGGTAAAGAATCTGCCTGCAACGCGGGAGATCTAGTTCAATCCCGATCCTGGGTTGGGAAGGTCCCCTGGAGAAGGAAATGGCAAGCCACTCTGGTATTCTTGCTGGGAAATCCCATATCTCAAGAGCCAGACATGAGTGAGTGTCTAAGCACATACACATCTAATCCAAAAAGTATATATTTACTCATCTAAAAAAAAACCAACAACAAAATTCCTAATCAGCGAATAATTCAAGTCACTTAGTTCTAAAAATCCAAATGGTTGCTTGTGTTTTTTCTTTTTTTAATATATTTTCAGCATTTAAATGTTTTTCTTCTTACATTCTCATTGAAGTGTGTTTATTTTGTTATCATAGGGACTGATAATATTTATTTTTAATATTCTAGTCTCAGAAAAAGAAATGTATTCAGTACCAAGGCATGCACACTTACTTAGCATAAGAATGTGTTCTACTCTAAAAGCAACTGCCTAGGAAGCAGCAATGCCAGAGCTAGAATGATTTATATTGGGGAAATCTGGCTATATGATGAAAACTTGAGCTCTGAATTATTAGAATAATCCTGTGCCTTCCTGTGCTTGCTTTCTTTGCCTCCCTCTGCCAAGGTCATGCTGTAGTCATATTATGATGATCTTGAATTTTCAGCATCTTAGTACATTTGCATATTCCCAATTTTCAGGATAGAAATCATGCTGTATTATAACAGCAAGGTCAGGGTAAAGGAAACCCCCTTTTTTTAAATCTTGACAAGGTTTTTGTCTTTCAAGTGGGAAATGAAATAATAAAATGGATTATAATTTCCTTTTTTTAAATAATGAAGAACATATTTTATAAAAGACATTTAGAGCTTAAAATTAGCCTCTATATCTAACATTTGATTTTTAATGTAATCAAAATAGGATTTTGAGGAAAGGGAGGAAAAAATATAAAATATGGAATTAAAGAGTTCAGTGCAATTTCAAATTATAGAGGAAAGTGGTCCTACTGTTTCCAGGAAAGGTGATGTCATTTTCTGAAGATTTCACTTCTGTCTTGTTTACAGATGTCATCTAGTAAATTATTCTTTAAACTATCTACTGAGAATAATATTCATAATAACAGGGAGCATATCTGTGTAACCAGCACCCAGGTTGAGACAGAGGACACACCCACATCCTAAGAGTTGCTATGCAGACTTGATGAAAGTATACCATAAATGTGAAGAGAAAATTCACAAAATAAGATACACAAATGTCCTATAAACACGCAGAGGTTGGCTTCTAAATATCATTCTCCAGTGAAATGAACAAGGTTTCATTAGATAAAAGGTAAGTGCTTAGTCACTCAGTCATGTCCAACTCTTTGTGACCCCATGGACTGTAGCCCACCAGGCTCCTCTGTTCATGGGAGTCTCTAGGCAAGAATAATGGGGTGGGTTGCAATGCCCTCCTCCAGGGAATCTTCCTGACCCAGGGATCGAATCACTGTTGCAGGCAGATAATTTAACGTGTGAATCACCAGGGAGCTCATAGCTGGGATGGGAAAATTCTGAGATGGTCCTAGCACAACTTACTGCACTAGAAAATGGAGCAATGCCAAAAGAATAATGGAAGGAGCTCAAGGGTCACAAGGTCACAGGTACTCACATGAACTGATTTGCCCCGGTCATTTTTGGAACAATTTGAACATAAAAATAGGCAATTACAGTAATGCATCAGCACCCACTGATTAATAAAAAAGTTATATATATATAGGAACTTCAAGGAAAACAACCAACCAGACAATAAAAAGTGAAGAACAGTAAGCTCCTCCTCACAATAGAGTGTTAATATGAAACAAATGGTGGAGTTGGAAAATTATCAGTGTGTTTTAAAACTAGTAAGTTGGAATTTCCTTGGTGGTCTAGTGGTTGATTCCACACTTCCACTGCAGGGCACATGGGTTCAATCACTGGCTGGGAATTAAGATCTTGAATGCCATGCAGCAAGGCCAGAAAATAAATAAAAATAAAAATGAATGCAAAAGAGTCCATGATGAACAAAAAATCAAAATAAATAAAGTTAATAAGTTATTTAATGTGAAATTGGATATTTATATGCATAAATTTATTCACAAATTATCTTAAAAGGGAAACACTGAAGTGAGTTGTCATTTCCTTCTCCATGGAAACTTCCTGGACAAGGGATCAAACTCACATTTCCTGTACTGGCAGGTGTATTCTTTACCACCAAGCCACTAGGGAAGCCCTCTAATAATCCAACAGCTAATTCATGTGTATTTTTCTCGAGTCAGACACTGGCTAGATGCTAGAAATAAATTGTGGCCAAGATTCAATCTTTGTTCCCATGGACTTCAAGTATAGCAGCAGCAGCAGGTGAGACTGATAAGTAATATATAGCAAAAAAAAAAATGAAGATCTTCATATAGCAGAATTGGAGGCTGTGTTCTTCAGTGTCAACATACATTGTCTGCAGTTGGTGATGGAAACAGTATCAGTGGAGTTCAGTTTCTCATTTTCCAGGATGATGAAGGTGTGGCGGTGTGAGCTGAAGAGAGAGGAGCCAGGAAGCCACAGCTCAAGAGCTGAAAGCAGCAGACTGCAGGAGGACGTCAACCAAGAGGGAAGGGCATCATTGAATCTGTGTGTAAGATTCAGCCAAAAGCTGTTGGCAAGATAGAATGGGAGCTACAGCAACAGTGTCACATATGGGCATCCTTTCCAGTCCTTAAAACAGCAGCCATCGACTGAAGCCTATGAGGCAAATGAGCAAGCTCTCCTGGTCCCTGATCTCCCTCCCTAGGTGGTTTCTTGGCAGAAGTTCTCCCTAAGGTCACAGACAACTCTCGACTCTGTAGCAGCAGATGGAGATCACATGAAATGAGCTGTGACTCTGATGTCGTTTCTTTGAGTTTTGCTCTATTAGCTTTCCAAGCAGAGCAGAATTGAAATGATCAAACTGGCAGATTCTGTAATGTAGCTGCTGTTATGGAGATAAACACGTGAACACACACACACGTGCACTGAAAAGGCTCCCACTCTGCTTGTGGGAATTGCTGGAGCGGCAAGAAGCTGTCTATATGGAAATCCCAAGATTTCGTGCTATGCATGCAGCCATGTGTACACCTTGCAGGCGACCCCAAACAGCTGGAAATGCAAGAAACTCAAAAGGGGGTAAGCAGAGAAGATGCTGGGGAGAGGTGGGAATGCACAGCCCTGGGTAATCGTGCCAAGTTTCCTGGGGTGTATTTGCAGGCACTGGTGCTGACAGCCCAGCACTGCACTGATTTAACACTGGCTTCCTCTCCCATCCTGACTTTTCCTGTCCTGTGGCTTCTGTGTGCCATATTCCAACCCACATACACCTTCATCCTCTTGGGGGCAGCTGCTTTCCCAGGTGGTACAGGTCAAATTATTTTGGAACTGAAAGATGTGCACGTTTTCATTTCAGGCCATCAGCTGACCCCAGCTCCCCTGTTTCAGAATGGCCTTGACTCTGAAAGTGCATAAAATAGAGCAGTGCATGTGATATGGTTGAAACTGCACAATTGGTACAGGTTCAAAATCAAAATTCCATCTCATTCTGTAATATGTCTAATGTCTTATTATTTACCTCCTGGCTTCCTGACATTTTACCTCCCGAACCCAGGGACACCCCGAGCCATGATCCTGGTAACTCTCGCAGGTCACTAACCTACAGGCCGCCCAGGGTTCGCTGTCTTCTGGTGGCTGATGCTGCACTCTCCTTGAACTGGGATACCTCTCCTCTCTCACTGGCCCAGGGGCTTTACGGAAATGAAATGAAAACCCCTTAAAAGTAGTCTAGCCTGGAGGCTTATGTACCATTTTAACAAAGGGCGACAAATTTGTGGAGAAGACAAAACACATAGGAAAAGAGTTTCTAATTTCTAGGGTCAGTAAATTGCGGGAAGGTTAATATATGGGGAAACTAATGATGTGAGAGGGGCTGCAATAACAAAGGGAAGTAAGACAGGGGAGACAGAGCAAGGGCCCAAGAGGGAGAGGTGTGCTGCACCTGACCTGGGGTGAGTGCTGAGGGGGAGGACTCAGCCAGGTGAAGAGGTGGGGGCAGCTATTCTGGGCACACAATCTCTTCCTGACACACTGGGCACGTCTGGGAGCAGAGGGCATGTGGGAATGCCATCAGCTTTGTATGCCTGGAGTGCTCAGGGATGCGGTGACACCCAGTGAGGCTGGGGGCCAGCCCTGCAGCAGGAAGCGGGCCCTGCTGGAGCTCTCCAAGGAGGCTGGAGTTTATCACCGTGACACTAGGGATCTGTTCAAGAGTGCTAAGCACGAAATGTCTTAAAGGCATTAAGAATATTAAGAGGAACAGGACCTGTCTGATTTGCACTTTGGGGTATGGTTATAGTAATCAAGAAAGGCCATCCATCAGCTAGCTACTCAGATTTTGAAAATGAATACAGAATCTATCCATCCGACTTGCTATTAAGGTTATATTCCATGTGAGATCATTTCAGAAGAAAAGGAAGGCTCAGGGGAGGGCCCTACTGAAATCAGTGCTAGATTTTTCAGTTCAGGGCAGCACTTAATGTGTCATAGGTGGATGAGCTAAGTAAGATGAAACTAACATGACTGGAAAATATTTGCATAATTTAACACACAGCTACAATAAAAAAGTCTGAGCACCGTCGCTGGGTTTTTTCCATTTCAAGTCTTCTAAGTGTGATCTGATTCAGGGATCCCCCAACTTCCAGGATCTAATGCCTGATGATTTGAGGTGGAGCTAATGTAATAATAATAGAAATAAAGTGCACAATAAATGCGAAATGTTTGAGTCATCCGTAAAGTGTCCCTCACCCCCGATCTGTGGAAAAATTGTCTTCCATGAAACTGGTCCCTGGTGCCAAAAAGGTTGGGACTGCTGCTCTAAAGCAAATGATGTCACTTGGATTCCTGCTTCCCCACTGTCACTGTGGGGATGCTCTGTCTCCCACTGTGATGACCTGAGAATGTGTCACAAGTGGGATGCTCACGAAGCTATGATTTAAGTGATGATTTTTATATTTAGTCTGAATTGTTTCCTATCACTGTCCACAATCTCTTCCCAAACACAACATGTGTGCACACACATGCCCAGACATACCACACACACACATACACATGCACACATGCCCACAAACATATATACACTGCTGGCCTTTTTCAATTCAGGCTAACCTGTGGCTCTGTCGTCTGAGGGGAAATGCTATTAAATAGCCTTAGCAAGAGATTGTCAAACCTTTGCCAGTTTCCTGCTTAATAAAATCTACTCATCTCTTCTCCTCTCTCAATGGTGCCTCTGTTTTCACATTTAGCCTTTTCCCTTGCAATAAGTTAATGGGACAAGTAGAAACCAACTTGGTACCACCACAAAGTGCTGAGGGAAAGGTACTTCTGGGAAGACTGAGATAATGATTTTAATAAACAGAAACAAGCAGCTTTCGTGTGATTTCTCAGCGGAGGACTTCTGTAAACTGACGTCTAAGGAAACTAGCTTAGGTTGACTTTGTTGTCCAGTTATTCTGGGTCTACCCTCGCCTCTGGCTACTGGTTAGGTTTCTGCAGTTTTGACATTGAATGTGTTGCCCTATGACTAGTCAGGATTGTCAATTAAAAAAGATGTGCCACATGAGAGTTTCGAGTTAAGTTTTATTTGGGGCAAAATGAGGATTGCAGCCTGGGAGACAGCACTTCAGAGAGTTCTGAGAGACTGTTCCTAAGAAGCAGTGGGGGAAGGTCAATATATATTTTGGTAAAGGGGGAGTTTAATGTAATTGAGCACTTACTTTACAAAAGATTTTCTGCTATCACGAGGAGCTGATGTCATCGGGAAGGGCTTTAGTGCTTTTCTAGAAAGATATGAGAAAATGCAAGGATTGGGATCAAGAAATCAGTTCCTGAAAATATCTAACTATCTAAAGACCTGTTCTACTAGATTCCCTGGAGCACAGAGTGCCCACTCTCCACCCTAAACTCCCTCGGGGGGTGTTGAAGGTCAGCAGCTGCAGCAGCACAGGCTTCAGTCTCTGCAGAGGCAGATGGCAAATGTCCTTGCTGCTGTTGTTGAGTCACTGACAAATGCTCTTGGCAAGTGCCAGTTTGTAGATGACAGGACCAGACCCGGTTCAACCACAGTCAAGAGGGGGATGGTATGAGTGTGAGAATAAGGTAAAGCCTGCTCCGTGGACACCCTGCTTGGCTCATCCTGTGAGAGAATCAGTTCAGCTTTGTAAGCCTACCTGTAAAAGGGAATGATGTCACCCTGTCTGCCTGAGTTGCTTTTACTCAAACACCTCTGATACCAAATTTGTAGGGTTCTTTGTTCCCCACAGTGACCAGTTTTCCAACTGGTGGTGGAAAGGGCACCACCTAGCTGTCCTTTCATTCAGTTCAGTTCTGACATGGACCACAAAGGTGATGCAGACCCCACAGGTGAAGGGCTCGGTCCCACTTCAGACACAGTCTCAAGTCCCAGCTGCCACTGTACTTCTGAACAACCAGCTGTAAGTCAAGGGTTTCCATGCTTCCCCTCCTCAGTTTTGATGATTTTATAGAACAGCTGACAAAACACAAGAAACAGTTTATTACAAAAGATACAACTCAGGAACAGACAAATGGAATCACTTCAGGGGCAGAGTAAGGAGGGAGGAGCAGGTGGATTCCACGCCTCTCCAGATGCACCCTCCCAACTCCTCAGCTAGCTCAACTGTTTTTGAAGAACTTGTTAAGAGCTCAATCTCCAGCCCCCACCCCACCCCTGGAGGTCGTGGGTGTGATCATCTCAACTATCCAAGCACTTGGGCTTTCTGGTGACCAACCCCATCCTGAGGGTCTAGGGGTTCCACTCTAAGTCACTTCAATTAGCATAAACCCAAAGTGATGGGAAGGGACGCAGGATGAATAAAAAAGACACTCATATTGAAACAGAGGGATTTCTCTGGTGACCCAGTTGGTAAAAAATCCACCTGCCAATGCAAGAGATGCAGGTTCAATCCCTGGGTCAGGAAGATACCCAGTGAAGGAAATGGCAACCCACTCCAGTACTGGGAAATCCCATGGACAGAGGAGCCTGGTGGTCTACAGTCCATGGGGTTGCAAAGAGTTGGACACAGCTAAGTGACTAAACAACAATTAATGGAGGAGGACAAAGGGCAAGTTCAAGCAGCTGCTAATCAGGGAAGGGAAGGGGTGCAGAGACAAGGGATGAACAGCTAAGAAACAATAGTACAGCCTGGCAGCGGGTCCTGGTTCCCCTTCAAGGGACACACAAAATATCTTTGAGCTCGTCTGCAGAACTAAAAAAAACAAGCAGAAGATATTAACTACTTGATGAAGCACTCCTCATTCCAGAGAGGTCACATCACCGCCTGACACCAGGTGATCTCTGGCTTGAAGGGATGTGGGTGGTGGAGCCTTGCACACACCTGAATTCTTATCAGCAACGCTATCCCTGGACTATAGGACTCCTAATACACAACCTTTCCTCCTCCATGGGTATACCCAGACACACAATTTTGAAGGCATTAGCCCACTGTGGACCCCTTTGCTTGGCAAAGAAATGAAGCTATTCTTTTTTATTTCACCCAAAACTCTGTCTCCAAGATTCAATTCAGTGTTGGGGTACAGAGGCCAGCTCCAACTTCAGTATCACTCAGGAGATATCAAGGTTTGGGGAATTCTGTGCCATGAACCAGGGACAAAGACCAAATATATTCCCATATCATACTATACTTCCTCACAGAACCATAGAGAATATTAAGTAGGCACTCTATAGGAGAGTGTTTTATGGATTCTAAAATGGCAGCTGATGCAATTATTTCACATTCTTGCAATAATGAAAGGGTATATACTGCACTAGAGCAACAGCTCTGCTCTGTTATCAAGGTTGTTGAATCCAGTGATTTTGTTGGTTCTAATTATTCGGATATGACATGTGTATCCCCTACTCTCCCCTCATCGTTTGGGAGAAAACAGTCTCAAATATTACCCCTGAAACTTGAGCATACAGACACTTAAGGTAGTTATAAAAGCCAAAGTAATACATAATTGCCAGATAAATAATTATCAATGGCAGGCCAAAGACCTACAATCTTCATGATCTTGAAGGCTGATACCAGAGGTTGATGACACAATCATGACGAATGAATTAGAACTGTGCACAGTTCTGCACTCAGACCCTACATTTCACTGTGGTGGTGAACACAGAGCCCAACAGTCAGACATCTTATCAGCTATTTGGAAACATTTATAAGAAGTGTTTTTAATGACATGACTTTTCTTTGTTTATTTGGGCTCCTATGTGAGAAACACAACCTCATGGAAAAATCAGTATATAGTCATTTCCTTTCTGCCTTGTTACAAAATTCCTGGTACTTTTATCTGTTTCATTTGGTCTTTTCTTCTTTTTTCCTTTTATTTTTTGAGAATTTGACATTCTGAGCTAGGATAATAGCAGTTTCATAGTGCGTTATATAATAGAGTTGTTCTGACTGAAAGGCACATCCATTTCAGCCACAGATTTAAGAATTCATTTTTTCCTTTTAGAATTACTTTTTATTTCTCCATTTTCTGTTAGACTTACCAAGACCTCAATATAAATGTGGTGAAGCAGGCAGTTTGTATTTGCCTACAATTCCCATTGCATGAATTTCTGAATGAGCTTGTCCTTTTCTTGCTCTTTGGGCTGCAGTTGACCTCTGGTGATCACAGCAGCACGGACTCTGTCCTCTGGCTCCTTGTGATGCCCTAATCACCCAGACACCCATTCCCATCTCATTTTCTTCCCTCTCTAGTCATCTTCCTCTTCTTCTCTTCTTGGTCCTTTACTACAGAAAGTTGCATTTTCTTGATACTTCTGCTTTCCATTTTAACTTTTTTTTTTTCCATGCTGATAAGCCAGAAGAAAGGTAAAGGAGGGGTTTTGACTGGGGACCCAGCTGCCACCTGACTTTATCCACAGTTCTGCTGGCTTTTTTCATGTAATATATCAATGGTCTGTGATATGTTATGATACAACATAATATGATATGATATGATACAATATAATATGATATAGTATAATATGTTATATAGTATAATATAACTTGATACAGTATAATATAACATGATGCAGCATAATATGGTATGATATTACATCATGATATAGTATATTAGAGAATCCTTCTGTCCATGGGATTCTCCAGGCAAGAATACTGGAATGGGTTGCCATTCCCTTCTGCAGGGGATATTCCCAACCCAGGGATCGAACCTGAGCTGCAGATTCTTTACTATTTGAAAGAAGACATAATACACCCATGTCATCTCTGTTTGGCCTTTTCTGGTTCTGGACTACTATTCCGACCTGGATTTCAACTCCTCTGAGTGAACAACCCAGCAGACTGGTCCCCATGCCCTGAAGGAGGCCTGGCAGATGGAGATGTGGGTTAGAAGTCAGAAATACAGACAATGTATGTTCTGACCTGTCACATCCACCGGCCAGCTGGGGGACTATGGCTAAGTCCTTTATCTTTCTTGAGCATCAGCCAGTGAAAGTCACTCAGTCATGTCCAACTTTTTGTGACCCTGTGGACTATAGGCCACCAGGCTCCTCTGTCCATGGAATTCTCCAGGCAAGAATACTGGAGTGGGTTGCCATTTCCTCTTTCAGGGGATCTTCCCGACCCAGGCATCAAATCTGGGTCTTTTGCATTGCAGGCAGATTCTTTACCATCTAAACCACCAGGGGAGCCAACTTAGGTTTAAAATAAAAAGTGGATTCTAAAGGCCTTTTAGACTCTTCCCTTAAAAGGCCAAATGCCCAGAGAAACTGTGCATATGCTGTGCTCCATGCATGTGTTCACCCAGGGTCCTGCCAAGATGACTGGGCTCTATCTCTGCCTGTCACACTAGGAATATCTGAGCCATAAAGGTCCACAGAGTTAAGAGCCTGAGCATTAACCTTCTGATGTAACTTAGCCTCAAGCAGCACTGATTCCACAGCCTGACAGCTGTTTAGGTCAGGAAGAACTAACTGTTCTATAATTCACAGCACTGTTGAACTCAGCCTGGATCAGATCCTGTAAAAATATTTCAGCCAATTATGATGAAGTCACTAAGGGAACTCCTAAACACACCCAGGACATGGCATGCCTTTCAAATGAAAAATAAATGAAAATCTCTCTTTCAATGAAGAACTGGATTCTAAATTTTAAAACAGAGAAAGGCAGCACTGTTTAATGATAGGATCTGGAAATAAAGAGGCAGCATTTGCACAATTTATTGATTTGTTCTTTAGTTGCTAAGTTGTGTTCCACTCTTTACGATCCCCTGCACTGTAGCTTTCCAGGCTCCCCTGTCCATGGGATTCTCCAGGCAAGAATACTAGAGTGGGTTTCCATTTCCTTCTCCAGGGACTCATCCTGATCCAGAGATCCAGCCGGTGTCTCTTGTGTCTCCTACACTGGCAGGTGGATTCTTTACCACTGACCCACTTTGGAAACTCAGTAAAAATGGGTCAGCATCCAGATACCTGAAAAGATTTGAAAATTCAAGAGAATACCAGTGTTAGGATGTTAAAACTTCATGTGTCATAATGGGGTCATGTGTACTAACCTCAGGGGTAAATTTTTGCTTTCTATTTTCCTTTTTTATCTCTTCCTAATGGAGTTTCATCAATTGCAGTCATCTCACACACTAGTGAAGTAATACTCAAAATTCTCCAAGCCAGGCTTCAATAGTACACGAACTGTGAAAGGAAATCAGTCTTGAATGTTCATTGGAATGACTGATGCTGAGGCTGAAACTCTAATACTTTGGCCACCTGATGTGAAGAGCCGACTCATTAGAAAAGACCCTGATGCTGGGAAAGATTGAAGGCAGGAGGAGAAGGGGCCAACAGAGGATGAGATGGTTGGATGACATCACTGACTCAATGAACATGAGTTTGAGCAAACTCTGGGAGATGATGAAGGACAGGGAAGCCTGTAGTGAGCAACTGAACTGAACTGAACTAAATGGGGTTTCATAATAATTCTTTCATAGTCCATGTAACCAAGAATCAGTGGCAAAAGATAATGCAACTTTTTTCCCAGGGATCTGGGGAAAATCCAAATAAAATCGATTATATTCTAATGTTCCTCTCAGTCTTTGGAAAGCTTTCTTGTAAGTCTCATAATATCTCATCACCTCCTCACCACAGCATTCATCTGAATTTTATACCAAGCTGAAGTGTCTTCCTTGGTAACACACAAATAACTTTTAAAAATAAAAAATCCATAAAATAAATAACAAGACAATTACCTCAAGAAGACGATTAACATGGGATTATAGGTGAACAGTTCTGATACTGCTAAACTTGTATCATGGATCTGAACAATTAAATAAATCAATACCAGGTGGTGGGAACCAGTTCCTCATCGTTGGAGGGTGAGATTTCCGTTGAACAAGTGACAAAAGCTATAATGAATCCTTTGTTCCTAGGCTGGATTCAAAGGCACCAGTATGAACTCATACCTAAAATAGATACAGAAGGGAAGATTAAAAAATTATAGATAGGCATGTAGCCATGAGTTAGTAAACATACATGTATTTTCTAGTCTGCCCCTGAGAGTGTCTAGAGGCAGTGACAATGCATTATATGTGAGCACACAGACTTCCAATTTCTTGGTTTCCAACGTCCTTCTCCAATAGAGTGACCAGGACTCGTGCTTCTGGGGCTGGGGAAGGAAACATACAAAATGAACCTGGGGTTCCTTGTTGTTTCAGTAAGGAAGAAAGTACTCTAAAAACATAATAGTGGGAGCTTGTGAAAGGTTCACTAGAGCTAAACTGAAAGAGTTTGAAATGACCAAATCTGGAACAATCTGAACAGCAAAACACTGTGCTCATGTTCAGTTGCTGCAGTCATGCATGACTCTTTGTAACCCTATGGACCATAGCCCGCCAGGCCCTTCTGTCCATGTGATTTTCCTGGCAAGAATACTAGAGTTGATTGCCATGCCCTTCTCCATGGGATTTTACTAATCCAGGAATTGAACCCACGCCTCTTGCGTCTCCTGCTTTACAGACAGATTCTTTATCATTGGGCCACAGAGGAAGCCTAAATACAGCAGTACTGCATTGCAATCCAAAGTATTAAATAAATATCTATGTGTCCATACTGATATGGATAGGAAACCATTGGTCAGCATTGTACACTTTTCATCCTTAAAGAGAAAATACACTAGAGATCAGTGCAAGACAGAGCTCAGTGGAGCTACTTAGAAATAAGTCATGGATGACTCTTCAGTTCAGTTCAGTCACTCAGTTGTGTCAGACTCTTTGCAACCCCATGAATCACAGCACGCCAGGCCTCCCTGTCCATCACCATCTCTTGGAGTTCACTCAAACTCACGTCCATCGAGTTGGTGATGCCATCCAGCCATCTTATCCTCTCTCGTCCCCTCTTCCTTCTGCCCCCAATCCCTCCCAGCATCAGAGTCTTCCAATGAGTCAACTCTTCTCATGAGGTGGCCAAAATACTGGAGTTTCAGCTTTAGCACCATTCCTTCCAAAGAACACCCAGGGCTGATCTCCTTTAGTATGGACTGGTTGGATCTCCTTGCAGTCATGGCAAATAAAAGAAATAATTCAAAGTGTAATCCAACAAAAGAAAGTATTAGGATAGTTACAAATGTTATTTTACATACAGTGGGAAGATCCTAAGCAGAATTTATTAATTTTAACCACAATTTAAGGACACATTTTCTCACTTCTCATCCAACACATATTTAATGAGTGTTAAATATATACCTGTTAAAACAGGTAGTAACTCTCAATACACTTTGATATTTAAGTGCATAATTATATGTTTATGAATATTTGAGGGCAGGCTATAAGAAGCTGGCTTCACCAGCTTTTAGGGATCTAATCAGGGATCTAATTTCTGCTCATGGGAGGCTCCTAGTGCTAAGGGGGATCAGACAAGGCTGGCCCTGCCATCCTTGATGTGTTTACACGTTTGCTTCTAAGCAAGCAAGTAAGGTCATTGTTTCTCTGGTCTGGAACCCAATAACAGCCTCTGTTGTGCAGTGGGCTGCAACCACTGGTCAAGTGAGTTCTTCACCCTGGTCTTTTTTTTTTATTTATTCATGATCTGAGCCACAGCCAGTTCCTGGTCTTGTTTTTTCTGACTGTATAAAGCTGCTCCATCTTTGGCTGCAAAGAATATAATCAATCTGATATTGGTTGTTCAAGCCTCTTCAAAAGAGCAGTTTTTACATGTACTAACTAAATAATAATCTATGTATATGTGTATCTATTATTTATTAACATGACTGCCTCACAGTTAAGTGCCTCACAGTCCAGTACAGAAAGAGCCTTAAGAGATCCTGTAATCCAAAATCTTCATTTACCACATTAAACTGAAGTGGAAGGCCATCGAGTCAGCCAGGGTCACATAGCTGAATCACGGCCAAATAGGGCTTCAGATTGTTTTTCTTTTTTTTTTTAATTTTATTTTTTAACTTTACAATATTGTATTGGTTTTGCCATATATCAACATGAATCCGCCACAGGTATACACGTGTTCCCCATCCTGAACCCTCCTCCCTCCTCCCTCCCCATACCATCCCTCTGGGTCGTCCCAGTGCACCAGCCCCAAGCATCTAGTATCGTGCATCAAACCTGGACTGGCGACTCGTTTCCTATATGATATTATATATGTTTCAATGCCATTCTCCCAAATCATCCCACCCTCTCCCTCTCCCACAGAGTCCAAAAGACTGGTCTTGATGCAGGCCACCCTTCCAAGTTTCCCTTTCCTTAGATATTCCCTCTCAGCTGTATGTTACTCTTTAAAGTTTCTTTTATATCTTTAATCCTCTTATAGTTGTTTTAAAACTCTTTACATTATACTTCTGTTCAAATTAATGTGCAGTTTCTGTCTCCTGATTGAACTCAGACAAACACACTTAACTTTTAATGATTCTGTGAGCATTTAATAAATTCATTCAGTCTAAGTATCTACTACAATCCCTGGCCTTTACTGATTTTCTGATAAATGTTAACACTATTAACACCAAATCCTTATCATCATCAGTCTTATCTTCATCATCATCAAGAGCTGCAGTAGTGGCATGGATTCCTTTAGAGATGATTGCTCACAGTTTTATAAAGATATCTGTTACAGTTACAGACATAGAAAGCAAACTTATGGTTACCAGAGGGGAAAGGAAAGAGGGAGGGGTATATTAGGAGTTTGGGATTAACAGATACACATTACTATATATAAAGTAGATAAACAACAAGATCTATTATATAGCACATGGTACTATATTCAGTACTATTAATGACCTACAATGCAAAATAATCTGAAGTATTTATATTACTCAGTTATATGTATATAAATGAATCACTTTGCTCTACATCTGAAACTAGCAAAATAATATAAATCAGCTATACTTCAATTTAAAAATGAGAACTCCCTAAACCTGCCTTTCCCACCTGTTGGCCCCTACCCCCACCATCGCCACTGTTAGTACTGTGAAAATTAAGTCAATATTACTATCAGGGGAAATCACTTCTAGTAATTAGTATGACCAAGGCAAATCAAATTGCTCTATATTTTAGTGTTTTCATTTTTTAGAAAAGGGCTTATAAAGTCTGCTTGCCTCCCTGGGTGAACCAAATGAGTTAATTCTTCATGTAACAATTGCTTGAAGTGTGAAGTGCTATCCCCCTATGAGACCTTATTACTGGGAGGATGTCCATTTAGAAAGAAGTGTCCCCTGTAGCAAAAAGAGTCCCCATCTTAGCCGCCTTTTTATTAAAAGTTAACATCAAGGATTTTAGATGATTCACTTTTACAAATCAGCTGCATCATGAATCTTTTTTGTTTCCCTTGGAAGTTTTACCATATCTTTCTATGTATGAAAAACTCATCAAAACTGAATAAAAGGAGAGGTAATTCAGTCTGGATGTGACCTATGGTGCTGGAGTTTCTGTAAGAACAATAGAGGATTAACAGCTAAAGTAATGAAACATCATCTTCATCAAGACATTAAAGGCAAGGTCATACCAGGCTCCTTCGGGCAAACGATGAGGGTCACCCAGGACCAGGGTGGGTTAAATGAGATATTTGCTTTCACAATGTCCAGTGGTATAGAGCATCACATTCAAGTTGATTGGGTCCTTAACAAGCATCCCATCATTGTCTTGTTTCCTTCCTTTGTAAATGCTGCTCACATTACACGCACCACTCAGCTCCATCAATAAAGTGTGGTATGTGCTTGTTGTGTTTATTATGTGAATTAAACACAATCTAGGCCATTATCAATAAAAAATATTAATGCACTAAGTACTGAATATCTTTTGCTTGCTCTCAATAAACTCACAGTGTAGTTAGACTTAGTGGCTGGAGCAACTTAGAATTTTTTTTTTCTTTTTTTTAATTTAATTTTATTTTTAAACTTTACATAACTGTATTAGTTTTGCCAAATATCAAAATGAATCCACCACAGGTATACATGTGTTCCCCATCCTGAACCCTCCTCCCTCCTCCCTCCCCATTCCATCCCTCTGGGTCGTCCCAGTGCACCAGCCCCAAGCATCCAGTATCGTGCATCGAACCTGGACTGGCAACTCGTTTCATACATGATATTTTACATGTTTCAATGCCATTCTCCCAAATCTTCCCACCCTCTCCCTCTCTCACAGAGTCCATAAGACTGTTCTATACATCAGTGTCTCTTTTGCTGTCTCGTACACAGGGTTATTGTTACCATCTTCCTAAATTTCATATATATGCATTAGTATACTGTATTGGTGTTTTTCTTTCTGGCTTACTTCACTCTGTATAATAGGCTCCAGTTTCATCCACCTCATTAGAACTGATTCAAATGTATTCTTTTTAATGGCTGAGTAATACTCCATTGTGTATATGTACCACAGCTTTCTTATCCATTCATCTGCTGATGGACATCTAGGTTGCTTCCATGTCCTGGCTATTATAAACAGTGCTGCGATGAACATTGGGGTACTCGTGTCTCTTTCCCTTCTGGTTTCCTCAGTGTGTATGCCCAGCAGTGGGATTGCTGGATCATAAGGCAGGGATGCTCAACATCACTCATTATCAGAGAAATGCAAATCAAAACCACTATGAGGTACCATTTCACACCAGTCAGAATGGCTGCGATCCAAAAGTCTACAAGTAATAAATGCTGGAGAGGGTGTGGAGAAAAGGGAACCCTGTTACACTGTTGGTGGGAATGCAAACTAGTACAGCCACTATGGAGAACAGTGTGGAGCAACTTAGAATTTAAAGTTGCCAGTAGGCTGTGAAAATCTCTCATGGTGATGTGGCAAAGATTTTGCAGGGCTCAGATCACTTTGGGTGATCACATTTTTGGTATGTTCACCCTGAGAAAAATCATGTTTTATTTCAGGATCTAGATTGATACAGTGACTTTTAGAAAGAATGCAGGATAAGGAGAACCCATGCAAGAAAAATAAAAACAGAAAGTCTAATTATCTTGGATCTGACAAGGTATCAGTGAAAATAGCAGAAAACATGGGAGCCAGAAGGTGGTGGTTGATTTATTAAAAGTGATGAAAGAAAAAAAAAGCTGTCAAAGAAGAATTCTATATCTAGCAAAGCTGTGCTACAAAAAAGTGAAGAAGAAATTTAAAAGTCCCAGATAAAAAATAATAATCAGATTGTCAGATAAACAGTAACTAAGAGAGTTCCTTGCTAGCACATCTGACCTATGCTGCTAAGTCGCTTTAGTCGTGTCTGACTTGGTGCGACCTCATAGACGGCAGCCCACCAGGCTCCTCCGTCCCTGGGATTCTCCAGGCAAGAACACTGGAGTGGGTTGCCATTTCCTTCTCCAATGCATGAAGGTGAAAAGAGAAAGTGAAGTCGCTCAGTTGTGTCTGACTCTTAGCGACCCCATGGACTGCAGCCTACCAGGCTCCTCCAGCCATGGGATTTTCCAGGCAAGAGTACTGGAGCTATAGGAGACACTATTAAGCAGTACTTTATTTTGAAAAGAAAGAACACCATTCCTTAACTTGAATACATGTAAAGAAATAAAGAGCACCAATAAAGATAATTGCACAGGTAAATACAGAAGGCAGTATAAATGCATTTTTTGTTTGTAACTCTATTTTACCCTATTTAATTTCCTTTCCCCATTTCCCCCTATTTGATTTAAAACACAAATGCATACTGCAGTGACTATAAGCCCAAACTGATGGAAACAATGCATACAGAGGTATTTTGTGACAGTAAGTGGGGAATGGAGACCATATCTATACAAAAGCAAAGTTTTTTGTATAGCATTAACATTAATTTGATAGTAATCCAAACTGCTGCTGCTGCTGCTGCTAAGTCACTTCAGTCGTGTCCGACTCTGTGCGACCCCATAGACGGCAGCCCACCAGGCTCCCCCGTCCCTGGGATTCTCCAGGCAAGAACAATGGAGTGGGTTGCCATTGCCTAGATTGGTATAAATAAAGATGTTAAGAATAATTCCCAAAGTAAACATTAAAACTTAAAAATATACAAGAAGAAGGAAGTAAATAATAAAGACAAGGGTGGCAGTAGATGAAACAGAGAATTAAAAAATAACGGAGAAAAATCAATAAAATCAAAAGTTGGATCTTTGAGATCAACAAGGTTGACAAAAAATTCTGACCAAGAAAAAGGGAGAGAGAGAAGACTCAAATACTAAAATCAGGAATGAGAGAGGAAACATTACTATTAATCTTGTAAGAATAATAAGGATTATAAGGAAATACTTTCTAAATGACCATAGAAGGCCAGTTCACACCCACCAGGACAACAATCAGAAAGTTGGACAGCACCACGCCTTGGCCAGGATGTGGAGAAACTGACCCTCACTCATTGCTAATGAGACTGTGAAATGTCCCAGCCCCTTTTAAAAACGTTTCATCAGTTCCTCAAAAATGAGATGTAGGATTACCATATGAATTCCTTTCCCAGGGTGGCCAGAACAGACTTTCACATTCTGAAACCACACAACTGTATCATCACCCAGTTGTGGAGGCTGGAAGTCTGAGATCAAGGTGTGCACAGGGCTAGTTTCCACCAAGGATGCTGGTCGGGAATCTGTTCCCTGCCTCTCTCCAGGCTTCCAGCATTTGCTGCCACCATGGCTTGTCCCCTGTGGTCCTTGGTTTGTAAGATACTTCTCTCCAATCTTTTCCTTCTTGCTCACAGTGTTCTCCCTGTGTGTCTGTGTCCAAATGTACCCATTTTATCAATAATTGGTGTCTTGATTCTGTACAACTCCCTTCCGTAGGGAAGCCCTTGGCAAAACCAGCTGTACATACTGCCCTGGGTTTCAAGGGTAGCCACACTTCATTGGAAAAGACTCTGACACTGGGAAAGATTGAGGGCAGGAGGAGAAGTGGTGACAGAGGATGAGATGGTTAGATGGCATCACTGACTCAGTGGACATGAGTCTGAGCAAACTCTGGAAGATGGCAAAGGATAGGGAAGCCTGGTGTGCTGCAGCCCATGGGGTCACAAAGAGTCAGACAAAACTGACTGAAAGACACAACAACAACAAACATATTCTTTCAATATGTTTCTCTTTGCTTAAAATAGCTTGTGAACATTGTCTTCTTTTTGCAATCTGGTAATTTGTTATTAGAAATGGAAGCCTGTATATTGTTGCCTCCTTTGTCAAAGATAAGATGTTCATAGGTGTGTGGATTTATCTCTGGGCTTTCTATTTTGTTCCATTGATCTATATTTCTGTCTTCGTGCCAGTACCATACTGTCTTGATGACTGTGGCTTTGTAGTAGAGCCTGAAGTCAGGCAGGTTGATTCCTCCAGTTCCATTCTTCTTTCTCAAGATTGCCCAGAGGGATGGTATGGGGAGGGAGGAGGGAGGGGGGTTCGGGATGTGGAACACGTGTATACCTGTGGCGGATTCATGTTGACGTATGGCAAAACCAATACAATATTATAATTAACCTCCAATTAAAATAAATAAATTTATATTAAAAAAAAGAAATGGAAGCCTGGTATATATGTTTAAGGCAGTTTGAAATGTGTTCCTGTAGGTCTGGATCCTGTGTGCTGGGGAAAGCTATTAAAGTGTTTCAGGCAAGGTCCTTTATGCCCAAAGCATCTTGTAGGAAGATTAATCTGTCTGTTGAGTGTGGTGTGAGTTAGCAGTAAGCCCTTCCTGACCTTCAGTTGCTCTGGGGGCTCTTTGTCAAATGCATTACTTTCTACAACTGCCATATGGAATTTTTCATCTGGAATAATCTCTAGAGATCTGAATATGGGTGACAGAAGAACTATCTCCTTGTTTTGATAAAAGAAAACCCCTGTTTTCCTTGAAATGTTATTTATGCCTGATGGGAAATTCTGTCAGAATCATAATATCAAGTTTTACAGCAGGAAGGAAAGGTTTAGCTTAATTTTCTCATTTTCAGATAAGGAAAGTGGGGTCAGGGGGATTTAAATAACTTTTTCAGAGTTATAAAATAAATGAATTCTTTAATATTTGGCTTAGGGAAAAAACCTGTAAGAAATCTGTATATTTCCAACCCATTTTTATTTCCTCTTTATTGTCAACCTTCAGTGATTCTGAATAATTTATCTTCACCTTGATTTAATATGCTTATTTATTTTTGCTCCGTGAATAAGTTTTATTTTTGTTCATAGATT
This sequence comes from Bubalus kerabau, assembly GCF_029407905.1. Taxonomy (NCBI): domain Eukaryota; kingdom Metazoa; phylum Chordata; class Mammalia; order Artiodactyla; family Bovidae; genus Bubalus; species Bubalus kerabau. Next base: position 48,065,030 of record NC_073634.1, read on the forward strand.
ATAATCTTTGAAGTCAGACACTGTATATTTTACTCATCTATAATTCAACACTTCACATCATTTAGAATATTATTTTGCCTGCAGTTACTGCTCAGTCAATGTGAGTTAATAAGTGGTCCTAAGACCACTCCCAGTGTGTTCTGTTAGCCACCATAGGCAATTACTTAGGATCTAGGGGATTTTCAAGTGCTTATGTTTGAAACCTGAAAACACATGTGTTCCCCAATATAAGAAAACCACAAAAATAAAATGCCTAACTGCTCACTAAACATCTGTTAATTATTCATAATTATCCATGAGTTACACATAATAAAAGGCTTCCTTGGTGGGTCAGATGCTAAACAATCCACCTGCTCATGCAGGAAACACTGATTTGATCCCTGGGTCAGGAAGATTCCCTGGAGGAGGGCATGGCAACCCACTCCGGTATTCTTGCCTGGAGATTTCCCATGGACAAAGGAGCCCGGTGGGCTACAGTTCATGGGGTCACAAAGAGTCTGGCACGACTGAGCGCCTGAGCACACACACACAGTAAGGGGTGCATTTACTCCGTCATGATGTGGATGGAGCTCTTCAAAAGCCGAGCCATATTCTCCCAGTGGAGGCAGGCATCTTTTGATAACTGAGCAATAATCCAGATTCACATTATAAACACTGATCATGACTATGAGCTATGAAATTTTTATACAGCGTTTTCTTCTCTGTAGTAAATAACTGTCCGACTTTTTCAACTTTTTTTCTAGGTACCTTTTGTTTCCCAATCTGCCCCTTAGGGTCATCTTTTCCCACAGGTGGAGGTGTCCTCCCTGGGTGCCCCCTCCCCCCTCACACCTATTGCCCCTTGGCTGGTGCACAGCTGCAGTTCCAGGGTGTCCCTTCATTCCTGGCTGGACTGACCAGAAGCAGGCTGCAGTCCACGTCTTCCCCTCCCTTGTTGGAGCCCCTCATTTCTCCAAAAGCGTATCTTTAAGCTTCTTCTTAAGAAAGAGTATGTGGGAGGCAAACTCAACAAAAAAAATGTAGATTTAACGATGTCGTGACTTCACACTTCAGAAAAGTTTCACTCTGTAAAGTTCTAAGATAAAAATAATTTTCCCTCGAAATTTGGGAGATATTTTTCCATGATTTTTACCACCTTGAAATTTTGATGAGAGACTGACTGCCTGTCTGGTTATCATTTCCTTGTAGATGATGTGCTTTATTTTTTCTTGCAAGAAGATTTAGAACTATAGCTTCATCCTTGTTATTCTGAAATCTCCTGATGAGATTTCTTTTACTCTGATTCGATTATAAGTAATTCTCATTCACAGAGAGAAACAAACCCAAGCTCAAATGAGCTTGAACAATAAAGCAATTAACGTGCTCCAATAACAGAGACGTTGACTGCCATCAACTCCCAGCTCCTATTTTGGTTCCAGAATTCCTATTAAAATGGTTTGTCTCTGCATTCCCAGAAAACCTGAAGCCATTAATTGAGGTTTCGTAAGTAGCCAGTCCACTTTTGAACCAATCTCTGTAGCCAGGGAGATGAAAGAGACTATAGACCCCAGCCCTGGGGCTGGGAGTGGAGTCTGCCTCCCAGGAACCTCAGGGCCCCCATCAGAAATAAAAGACTGCCGCGAAGAAGAGAGGGGAGACCAGGGCTCTGGGGCACTTAGCTAATTGCCACAAGAGGTTTCCTTTCTCCTTCCCATTTTTATTCAGGACACTCAATGGAAACTTGTAATATAGAAACTAAAAACTTTAAGAAAAATTATTACTTAGGAAAACCTGTTTGCTCCTTTTCCTGTCTTGTTTCTGTTTGGAATGCTCACCTACTTTTTGTTATTGCTCTTCCCTCCTCTCTTCTTTTAATGCTGTGTCCTTCAGTCCTTCTGTGGTCGAAACAATGATGTATCAGGGGTCTTTGCTCCTTCTTCAAATCCACTCCTGAAACCCAGACAGGGAACACTGCCCAGTGGACAGAAATTGAAATTATTTTTGTTGTAAGGAGGGAACCACATGTGTTTCATGCAAAGAAGTACAGATTAATTTACTCCAAACAAAATCACTGGATCTCGATAAAGATATTAGCTGCTGTGATCCCAGGAAACACTCGGCACCAAGGTGCTTAGAACAGGTCTTGCTGATTCCCAAGTCCCTGGTACATGTCTTATTGTTGTTGGCAAGTAACTCTGAAGGTCCACAGTGCTCTCATTCTCCTCTTTTAGCACAACACTATAAATCAGCCATACTCCAATGAAATTAAAAACAAATTAGACAACCAGGGAAACAGCTAAAATCTAAGGCTAGTGGATGATTTGTGCTCTGAAAATGTAACAGAAACTTAAATTATTTCAGATGTCAAAATGACTCCTTACTTTCTGAGAGGTTTATCTATTTTACTTTATGGCTTGTCATCAGAAGCCTCTAAAACCCCATAAAACATTGCACTGACTACTGATTCCAGACCCTCTTCTGAATTCCTCAGTCTATAGTCCATTGTTATCCAGCTGACCAGTTTCTGCAGAAGGGTAGGTGTGACTCTCAGGGCTTCAACCTCAACTGAGGGCACAAGTAGACCCAGCCGAGGAAATGGTTTGATCCCAGGCAGCACAGTGAGAAGGCTTGGGGCTCCACATCAGAAAGATGGTCTCAGTTGGTGAGAAACTGAGCCAGCTGAATAGCTTCTGATCAGCGTTCCTTTTGGGGCTGATGTCAGCTTTTGGCCATGAACTTGAAGCTATTTGTGTGAGGTTATATATGTATGAAACCCAAAGCACTGAAGATGGCTGTAGAAGGGATAAGCAGTGCATCTGATACAAGTGTGACCTGGGGCTAAGTTCATGGGGAAAAATGGTCTTCAGCCCTAAAACAGAGTCCTCATTGCAGAGGGGCACATGCTGAGAAGGGAGCAGCAGTGGGTAGTCCCTCAGAGCAGGCAGGGAGGAGGGCTGAGCCTGACCCTGGTAGGAAGGTCTGACAGCTGAGCTGATGGTCCCACATTTGGCCATAGAGCCTGAGTCATTTGTGTGTTCAGCGGGCAGAGCCTGCAGCCACCCAAGTGCACATTCTGCCCCACCCCTGGCTCCCAGAGCCTCTGGACCTGCTCTGAGCAGTGGGCCTGATGTTGCCCACAGCCCTGGGACTCCCTGTCTCTCCCACACAGTCCACAGCTTTATTCCACCCCTGGTTTTCCCCATCATTAAGTCCTGAGTGATTCAGGGAAGACAAGCAACAGAGCCGCTCAGAGAATTACTCTTTTAAGTTCTAACTTCTTAACTGGCCTTTGAGTGAAATGATCTGCTTCAGAGAAGAGTTAGGGCACTAATTAGTGTTTTGAAATCCATTCAAAACCAGGATAATAAGATTCTAAATTCCTAACTTTGCCTCTGAACTAAATCCTCGAGCTATTTCTGAGTGGTTTCTTAATTTCTTTGTTCTCCACTGCTCAGCATTCATTCATACTCTTTGTCTAAATTATTCTTACTACTCCAGGTTGGTTTAGAATGAGGAAGGTGTCTCAGATGTGACTGTACAATTTTCAAGCAAGAAAAACTCAACTGACCTCCCCTTTCATTTATCTCATTGCATCCTAAAATGAAAAAAAATCAATCTGCTTTTCATTAATGTTAAAGAAATGAGCAGGAAAGCATAGAAGTGCCCCCACCCCTGCAATGATGTGGATGGATTCAGAGTGAGTCACAGTTCTGTGCTCCGATTTTCTCCAGTCCTCAAAGGAAACAATGTAAGTCATACATCACCACCTGCATGTCTCTGAAAGATAGATTGAATGACATTCTGAAAGTATATTCAGTGGTTAGGCACAAAAGTCCTCTCAAAATGTAAACTTTTATTTCTAAACTTCTTCTCAACTTATATTTTATTCAGACACACTCTTCTTGGCATAAACAATGGTTTCACCAAGTCCAAGAGCACAGATGTTTTCCATGGGCATTCTATGTCATCCAGCTCCTCTCTCCTGGCACCAAACTACAGGATTAGGTACTATTACATTTATCTGAGAGCTTTCCTGGTGGCTCAGTGGTAAAGAATCCACCTGCAATGCAGGAGACACAGGAACGCAGGCTTGATCCCTGGCTGCAGAAGATATCCTGGAGAAGGAAATGGCAACTCATTCAAGTATTCTTGCCTGAAAAATCTCATGGAGAGAAGCCTGCTAGGCTTCAGTCCATGGGGTTGCAAACAGTTGGACACGACAGAAGCAACTGAATACAAATCTATTTTAAATATAAACAGAGTGTGTAGAAGGAGTTTCCGGTATTTATTACACTCTGTCAAGTCTTCAAATTTCTATGTAATTACACTACTGATAGAGACTAAGAAATACTCCCCAATCCCACATACTTGCTGTGTTGACACCATGAACTTGAGAATGAAGGTCCCCTAGACTTTTCCCACTAGACAACTCAGGGTAGACACAGCCAACAGTGGTCACTGGAAATCAGAAACCTCCTCAGTAAATTCTTAGCATGTAAACTCTGTTCCATTATTGTGGGGAACAGAGTATTCACTTTTATTACTTATTAATTACAAAAATTGTTCATTGCTTACAAATGTAAAAGGTACCCTTGTACTGGAAAGGTCTGACAGATAACTACCCCCACAACCAAGGCATTCTCCTGAATTCCACTAAGAAGAGACAGCTGATATAGATGTCCAGACATGATACATCATTGCCAGTGTAACATTCTTGCCCAAAGTGTTTACCATGAACCTAAACTTAAAAAAAAAAAATGAGGAACTGTTTAAGAAATAACTGGCCTTGACTCCTTAAAAATGTCAGTGATGTGGAATATAGAAGTAGGGAGGCAGTTTTGGATTGAAAGATGTTAGATGCAGTGCAACAGTTTGATAGGATCTGGGCAGTAAAAAGCTGTAAAGCATCTCGCTGGCAAGTTTGGGAAACAAGACGGGTGACTGTGTATCATCTACCGAGATGCTCCGTATACGGTCACCTGTGGGTCTCTTGCTGGTGACTGTGCTGAGGTTATGTAGAATAATGTGCTTGTCTTTGTTGTTGTTCAGTCGCTCAGTCTGCCTGACTGTTTGTGACCCTACGGACTGCAGCACACCAGGTTTCCCTGTCCTTCATCATCTCCTGGAGTTTGCTCAAATTCACGTCCATTGAGTCGGTGATGTCATCCAACTGTCTCATCCTCTGTTGCCCCCTTTTTCTCCTACCTTCAATCTTTCCCAGCATCAGGGTGTTTTAAAATGAGTCAGTTCTTTGAATCAGGTGGCCAAAGTATTGGAGCTTCAGCATCAGTCCTTCCAGTTGATTCAGGGTTGATTTCCTTTAGGATTGCCTGCTTTGATCTCCTTGCCATCCAAGGGACTCTCAAGAATCTTCTCTAACACCACAGTTCAAAAGTATCAATTCTTCAATGCTAAGCTTTTTTATTGTCCAGTTCTCACATCTGTACATGATTACTGAAAAAAATCATAGCTTTGACTATATGGACCTTTGTAGATCCTTGTCCTTAGGTGACACATTCTGGATCTGGGATATTTGATGAGGACATTATAATGATTCAGACGCACATGCACACAGGTGGTCATGCATTAATAATTGTCATCAATTATGGGCAAGATGTATTTACATATAGTACAAAATGTATTATTGTACTGTTCTTTCAGTATCTCTGTAGGTTTGAAAATTTTCAAAATAAAAGTTGGTGGAAAATCTGTTCCTCCCTCTGGAAATTTACTTGAGGAAATAAATGGCTCTATTTATTCACTTTTATCTTGCTCACAGGTCTTGTGGTGGACCATCACACTCCTGCAGCTAGAGACAAGAATTGTTGTTCAGTCCCTAAATTGTATCTGACTCTTTGGGACCCCATGGACTGTAGCTTTCCAGGCTCCTCTGTGCATGGGAATCTCCAGGCAAGAATACTGGAGTGGGTTGCCATTTCCTCCTCCAGGGGATCATCCCAACTCAGGGATCAAACCTGGGTTCCCTGTATTGCAGGTGGGTTCTTTACCATCTGAGCCATGAGGCAATATCCTTTCAACATACTTGAAAGTTGCTAAGAGAGTCAAATGATCTTACCACACACAAGACACACACACACTCACACACAAATGATGACTATGTGATGGGAGTGTCAACTAACTTTATTGTGGTGATTATTTCAGAATGTAAATATATATCAAATCATCACAGTGTATACCTTAAACCCACACAATGTTATATGTCAAATATGTTTCAAAAAGGTGGAAAAATTAGCAAAGGACTTGAAGAGACAGGTAACCGAAGAAGATATATAAATGGCCAGTAAGCACGTGAAATAATACTCAAAAATCATTAGTCATTAGGGAAATGCTAATCAAGTCATGATTAAATACCACTTCATATCTACAAGGATGAATAAGAGACAAACAGTAACAACTGTTAGCAAGGACAGAAAGAACACAGAACCCTCATACGTTGCTTCTGGAATTGTAAAAATGGTGCAGCTGCTTTAGAAAGCATTTTGGCTGCCCTTCAAAATGTTAAACAGAGTTTTCTATATGACCAAGCAATTTCATTCCTAGACATATACCTCAAAGGGATGAAAACATACTTCCTCTTAAAGTTTTCTTGATTTGCATATAAATATGCTTCTATCATTTTGTCATATAAATCATGCAATATGTATATGCAAGAATATTCAACCTTTTTAAAATGGAAATACTTTGCTTGGGGAGATTTTAAAGTTCAGAATTGTTTAACTTGACATTAGTATACACTTAAAGAAGTCTGTGTTGTGCAGAATACAAGCAAGCACAGTAGCTCATGGAAGAGACAGCCTCACAGCTGGCAGCTTTGTGAGTGTATGTGAGGGACAGACAGTGAGACTGCAGGTCATACTGGTGATCACAACTTGGAAACTGGCATTTCTAGCAACAAAAATCAATCAAGCCTAGTTTTAGGGCAGGAATAGAGATTCGGACATACAGAATGGACATGTGGACACAGGGAGGGAAGGGATAGGTGGACTGAATTGGCAGACATATACACTACCCTGTGTATAACAGCCAGCCAGTGGGAAGCTGCTGTATAGCACAGGGAGCTCAGCTCCATGCCCTGTGATAACCTAGAAGGAGAGGATTGCTGGGGGGAGTCCAAGAGGGAGGGCATATAATTATACATATAGGTGATTAACTTCATTATACAGCAGAAACTAACACGGCATTGTAAAACAATTGTACTCCAATAAAAAAATTTTTAAATCAATTGAAAAATGGATTGCCTCTAAAGTAACTAATGATAAAATAAACAAATGTACCCATTACCAAAAGGTCTATGTAGGAGAAAGAACAATAAAATGCAAGTATGAAACTGTATAATAAGACTAAAACAGTGGACACTGACAGACTGAAATGTGGGCCCCTAACTCTCTCCTACCTCAACCCACATTGAGGGGAACAGAGGGTGTGAGACCCAGGTGCTATGGACTAAATTGTCTCCCCTCCCCCACTCCAAGACATTCATCCATAGAGGCCCTAATTCTCACTGTGGTATTTAGAGGTGGGCCTTTGGGAGCTAATTAGATTAGGTTTAGATAAGGTCATGGTGGAGGGCGGACAACTATGGGATAAGTGTCTTTAAAGAAAAGACTCCAGGGCGTCCTTCCACCCTCCCTCCCTTCCTTCTTCTCTCTCTCTCCCTCTATCCATCCTTCCATTCCCCTTCTCCCTTTCATCCTCTTCTCCCTCTTCCTTCCATCCCTCCTGCCAGATAAAAACATTGAAAGAAGACAGCCATCTGCACATAAGGGAGACAGCCCTCATCAAAATAACTCAGCTGACCCCTTGATTTTGGACTTTCCAGCCTCCAGAACCATAAGAAATAAACATCTATGGGATTTTTGTTATTGAAGTCCAGGCTAACATACCACATGAGGAGATGCTGGTGATATTTCTATGACAAATGCAAATATCAGTGTCTGGGTGACTTACACCAAGTGGTAAACACTTCCCTCTCTTTTATTCTCAGAGCACATATTTGATTAAATATGTATTGGCTGGTTTTGAAAGTTGGACCTTCCTTTGACAAAAGAGACCTCAGGGAGAGTGTCTAATAAAGGCTCATTAGATATAGCAGCAGCACACAGCAGCTTGGTAACACAAACACGAAAAGAACATCACAGTGCAGACGCTGTGCCCAGGCTTGGATCTGGACAGGGGAACTTAAGAGACTGGGGCTCTTCTGTGTGGAAAGCAAAATGGGCATGCGTGCTGTCGGCCCAGAGCAAGGAGGGATTTTGTAGTCCTAGAATACTGAATATCACTGCAGACTTCCAAATGCTATTTGCGCAGCGAACTGAATGGAGAACAGTCATTTTGCAAGCCCAGGCATTCACAGCTTGAGACCCCTACAGTTCTTGCTCCTGGTGGATGCAGAGCATCCATGCAGCATTTATATCTACCCCATCGTAATGTGTCCCAGACATCAGCATCCGACATCGCCCCTGCACCGCGCATCTTAGACACAGCAGACGTTTGTCTCTTCAGGGGAAAATCCATGTGGAACTTATTCAAGAATATGGAGTATTATTAACTGAAAAACTTTATTTTTTAAAACTATCAGAATAAAACAGGTTGATTTTTAGAAAAATTTTGAAACTTAGAAGGAAAAAAAATAAACAGTTCTCCTGCAACCTCATTAATGGGAGAAAATCACTATCAAAACAAGTTTTTCTTTGAAATCTTCTTTTTCCACCGTGGATTATATAGCTCAAATTTCACTAAACTCGGAAATAAACCTGCCTGCATCAAAGGGTTATCATTCAGAATGATTTTATTACACTGATTCATTGCTCTCTGTTCTCAAATGCCTCTTTAACAAGGTAGAGATCCCAGCTCATTTTTTTTTTCTCCAACTGCAGAATTAAGCTCCTAAGCTCCCTGGCAGCTTCTCTGTGGTTCAGGTCATTAGTTCTCCTGAAAACACCTAAGGCCTGTAAGCAGTGGAGGTGGGAGCATCAGCTCGGGCTGAAATGCTAAATCCCAGGGGGACAGACACCACATTAATTCCTGTCTTCAGATTTTCCATGATTGTTTCAGCTCCGGAGACAGAGTCTAGAGAATATATAAGGCAAGTAGAATAAATGCAACAAGGACCAACAATATTCTAAACACAAGGCTCACTTGGTCTCAAAGCGCACTTCTCATATCTACCCACCCTATCCCACCAGCCCCCATATCCATTTTCCAGTCATTAAATGCCAACCTCCTCTGGCTGCACAGTGAGGGTTTTCAAAGAACTATTGGGCCAGGAGTTGAGGAGGTAAACCTCATGCCGCCCCGGCGAGAGCTGAGAGGACAGATAAGGATCCAGGAAGTGGCAGAGAGAGGGCTGCCCGAGCATCATTTCAGTTTAGCTCCTTTCACTGTCTCCTGCTTAGGATGTTGCATGGTTTGTAATGCCATTTTTATCTTCTTGTTCATTGTCTGCCTTTCCCACTGAACTGTTATCTACATGAGAGCTGGGACCCTGATGTTTTAGTAAACACTGGATACCTAGTAACTAGCCCAGTGCCTGGCATACAGATGATGCTCAAATATTTGCTGACGAATGAATGGACAAAGGCAACTGATTACCTGGCAATAGATAATGAGGGGATTTTATACAGTGCCTTGGGGAAAAAAAAAAAAAACACTAGCTGGGGAGGAGGAAAAATGTCCCCTAAAATTCTAGTCCTTGAGGTGAATAGCCGCAGATTAAATCAATAGTCCACCTGCCAAGGATAGGAGGGACAGTTTGGCACTGATGTAAGCCTATCAGTTTCCAAAGGTAATCATGTGCAAAATATCTGCATGCAATGTTGCATTTTTAGCATAAAACAACTGATTTCTCTTTATGTCCTAAGAAGACAATATCAAGCAAAAATATACAGTTCCATCCAGTACGTATCTCTTCACCTTAAACATTTTGATACATGAAATATTTTTAAGAAATCAAGTTTAAAGGAAAGAGAAATGGACTGTTGAGGTTTTTATAGCTCCTGTTGGAAAGCAGACCCAGAGAAGACCCCATGAGTTTTTAAATCACAGTAAAGGGAAACTTAAAACTGAGAAAAGCTTATCTCAGGTTTCAGTTCAGTTCAGTCCCTCAGTCGTGTCCAACTCTTTGTGACCCCATGGACGGCAGCACGCCAGGCCTCCCTGTCCATCACCAACTCCCACAGTTTACTCAAAATCATGTCCACTGAGCCGGTGATGTCATCCAACCATCTCATCTTCTGTCATCCCCTTCTCCTGCCTTCAATCTTTCCCAGCATCAGGGTCTTTTCAAATGTGTCAGTTTTTTGCATCAGGTGGCCAAAGTATTGGAGTTTCAGCTTCAACATCAGTCCTTCCAATGAATATTCAGGACTGGTCTCCTTTAGGATGGACTGGTTGGATCTCCTTGCAGTCCAAGGGACTCTCAAGAGTCTACTCCAACACCACACTTCAAAAGCATCAATTTTTCTGCGCTCAGCTTTCTTTATAGTCCAGCTCTCACATCCATACATGACTACTGGAAAAACCATAGCCTTGACTAGATGGACCTTCGTTGGCAAAGTTAATGCCTCTGCTTTTTAATATGCTGTATAGGTTGGTCATATCTTTCCTTCCAAGGAGTAAGCATCTTTTAATTTCATAGCTGCAGTCATCATCTGCAGTGATTTTGGAGCCCAGAAATATAAAGTTTGTCACAGTTTCCACTGTTTCCCCATCTATTTCCCATGAAGTGATGGGGCAAGATGCCATGATCTTAGTTTTCTGAATGTTGGGCTTTAAGCCAACTTTTTCACTCTCCTCTTTCCCTTTCAGCAAGAGGCCCTTTAGTTCTTCTTCACTTTCTGCCATAAGGGTGGTGTCATCTGCATATCTGAGGTTATTGATATTTCTCCCAACAATCTTAATTCTAGCTTGTGCTTCATCCAGTCCAGCATTTATCATGATGTACTCTGCATATAAGTTAAATAAGCAGGGTGACAATATATAGCTTTGACATACTCCTTTCCCAATTTGGAAGCAGTCTGTTGTTCCATGTCCAGTTCTAACTGTTGCTTCCTGATCCTGCATACAGATTTCTCAAGAGGCAGGTCAGGTGGTCTGATATTTCCAACTCTTTAAGAATTTTCCATAGTTTGTTGTAGTCCACGTAGTCAAAGGCTTTGGCATAGTCAATAAAGCAGAAGGAGATGTTTTTCTGGAACGTTCTTGCTTTTTCAATGATCCAATGGATGTTGGCAATTTGATCTCTGATTCCTCTGCCTTTTCTAAATCCAGTTTGAACACCTGGAAGTTCACGGTTCATGTGTTGTTGTAGCCTGGCTTGGAGGATTTTGAGCATTTATTTACTAGTGTGTGAGATGAATGCAATTGTGTGGTAGCTTTGCATTCTTTGGCATTGCCTTTCATTGAGATTGGAATGAAAACTGACCTTTTCCAGTCCTGTGGCCACTGCTGAGTTTTCCAAATTTCCTGGCATATTGAATGCAATACTTTCACAGCATCATCTTTTAGGATTTGAAATAGCTCAACTGGAATTCCATCACCTCCACTAGCTTTGTTTGTAGTGATGCTTTCTAAGGCCCACTTGACTTCACGTTCCAGGATGTCTGGCTCTAGGTGAGTGATCACATCATTGTGATTTTTGGGGTCATGAAGAGCTTTTTTTTGTATAGTTCTTCTGTGTATTCTTGCCACCTCTTCTTAATATCTTCTGCTTCTGTTAGGTCCATACCATTTCTGTCCTTTATTGAGCCCATCTTTGCATGAAATATTCCCTTGGTATCTCTAATTTTCTTGAAGAGATCTCAAGTCTTTCCCATCCTATTGTTTTCCTCTATTTCTTTGCACTGATCACTGAGGAAGGCTTTCTTATCTCTCCTTGCTAGTCTTTGGAACTCTGCATTCAAATGGGTGTATCTTTCCTTTTCTCCTTTGCTTTTCACTTCTCTTCTTTCACAGCTATTTGTAAGGCCTCCTCAGACAGCTATTTTGCTTTTTTGCATTTTTTTTTCTTGGGGATGGTCTTGATCCCTGTCTCCTGTACAATGTCACAAACCTCTGTCCATAGTTCATCTGGCACTCTGTCTATCAAATCTAATCCCTTGAATCTATTTCTCACTTCCACTGTATAATTGTAAGGGATTTGATTTATGTCATACTTGAATGGTCTAATGGTTTTCCCTACTTTCTTCAATTTAAGTCTGAATTTGGCAATAAGGAATTTTCATTCTCAGGTTTCATTCTCTCGCAAATGTCAGTTAAAAAAAAGTCAGCCTTGGATTTAACAGTCTGATGACTTGGCTCAGCTTGTTGAACATGGATGTTCCTGAGCTGGCAGAGAGGAAGAAGCTGATTTATTAGTCTGGGTGCTGTGACCTTGACCTTGGCTGGTGCCCCAGGAAGTGAGGTCGGAGGAAGTGAGATCTGCCCCTGGGAATGAGCCAAAGACACAATCCATCTGGCCTTCCTGCTCTGATCTGGCCAGTTAGCAGCTCCCCGGATCACAGGGACAAAGCCTGAAGCCCAGCTATGTTCTCATGGACATTACTTTGAGTGAGGCTGGAATTAGCTCTCCTTACCTTGGGCTTTAACTTGGGTACTCTTGCGCTTTCCACCCTATCATCATTACAGCCTTAAATTTTTAACTAGCTTCATGTAAATGAAATTATAAATTATAGATGCTTCCAAAATACATTCTCAATCAATTTTGATTCTGTCATTTCCATTAAAAAAAGAACCTGGGAATACGTAATAAGCACTACCACCATGACTTAGTCTGGGGCTCATTCATATCTAAGTGACTCGTGGTTTTCAAAGGCATTTGGAGTCACTGGACATCTTTATTTTTAGAAAATCAACTAGAAGTGTTTCCCGTGTGCTAGAAAATTGCTTCCTAAACTTCATATGCTAAAATAACAGGCTTTTTAAAAAAATTCAACTTTCATAGAATACATAAGAATCAAATTATTGGAGAAATAAAAAATATATGTAATAACCCCCCAATTTTTTATTAGATTCAACAGATATAAAATTACTCTCAGTGCTCAAATGACTATAAAAGTTTCTGAGGTTTGATTTTTTGCTTATCTTGCTTGCAGACAAGTTTCAGTTCACAGAACCAGACTATAAACAGCTAAAACACTTTCTAGAATCAACAGAAAACACTTGTAAGGAGAAATGCTTGACTCTTTTTAAGAAAAAATATTTAAAATTCATGACATTGTTTAGCTGTCACAAAGCATCTCATTTGCATCTTTAATCCCTTATCTAGTTGCTTTTGCATCTTACACCCAGCTTCAGCCCTGCAAAATGTTTAGTGACTCATGGGGAACAAAGATGTGTGAGCCAATAGAAGACAAATATCCATGGTAGAAAATGTTCTAATTTTTCTGATAGCTTTTTAGAAATTCCTTATTCATTTTTTCCCCTGTGATTTGACAGTTGAGCAGAATATCAAAATTCTTAAAGGAAATAAATAGTATGGGCATTTTGATCCAGATTTATTTTACTAGACTTGCAGAAAATGATCCCAATTATCTTTTTTTCAAGTCTGTCTGTTCTGCAAGAGTATTTCCTGACCAATAAAGACTCATTAGAAGGACTGATGCTGAAGCTGAAGCTCCAATACTTTGGCCACCTGATGTGAAGAACTGACTCATTGGAAAAGACCCTGATGCTGGGAAAGATCGAAGGCAGGAAGAGAAGGGGATGACTGAGGATGAGATGGTTGGATGGACATGAGTTTGAGCAAGCTCCAGGAGTTGGTTATGGACTGGTGATGGACAGGGAAGCCTGGCATGCTGCAGTCCATGGGGTTGCAAAGAGTTGGACATGACTGAGCGTCTGAACTGAACTGAACTGAAAGACTCATTTTGCTTTTTTACTCTTGCCTGGAGAGTCCCATGGATGGAGGAGCCTGGAAGGCTGCAGTCCATGGGGTCGCTGAGGGTTGGGCATGACTGAGCGACTTCACTTTCACTTTTCACTTTCATGCATTGGAGAAGGAAATGGCAACCCACTCCAGTGTTCTTGCCTGGAGAATCCCAGGGATGGCGGAGCCTGGTGGGCTGCCATCTATGGGGTTGCACAGAGTTAGACATGACTGAAGCGATGTAGCAGCAGCAGCATATAGCCAATGTGAAGGGGACAGTTTTGAAACAGGTTGCTAAATTTTGGACAGTCTTAAATGTCAAGCTAAATAGTTGAACAAATTCCTTTTTAGACTAAATAATATTTAATAATGCTTGGGATTGAAACATTGATCAAATTTTAAATTCCTTTTTTGTTTTTAGCTGTTTAGACTTTCCCTAAATGAGAACCTATCAGAGACCACATCTGTGTTATAAACAAAGAATCCTGGTGAGCATATTAAAAAAGGCCAGCTTGAACATGGCCATGTCAGATGGTAAGGTGACAGTGGACTTGTCTCTTTCTCCTGGTATTTCTACTGAATCCACCTGCATGAGCAATGCAGTCATATCTAATGCTTTTCATGGTTAGTGAATTTGCAGTCAGCACTGATTTCTAGGCAGCACATAAAATGTGTTCTTGCTGCTCATGGTTCAGTGCAGGGTTCATAAGAGAAAGAAAGTTCCACACACTCACACACATACATTATACACATTCTTAAAAATCAGCAAATTATACCCACTAGGCATTAAATTCCCCAAATGTTTTTTTTTCTTTTCTCTCTCAGCCCTCAATGAGAAGTATCAGAGAGGTGATTCTGAGATGAGGGTTTAAATTTCATCCCTTTCTCTGATGCAAAAGGTAGTGTTCCTGGCTGCAACCCACTGTGTCCTCATGTTCTCATGTGATAGTTGAAACTGATCTTTGACCTTCAACAATTTATCAGATATGACTTAACAACATTTAGCTGGATCATAATGGGAATATCTCACTTTTTCTTACTATGCTAAAGAATCAGTTCAATTCAATTTAGTCATGCGCTTGTTTGAGACTCTTTGTGACCCCATGGACTGCAGCCCGTCAGCCTTCCCTGATCATCATCAGCTGAGCTTGCTCAAACTGATGTCCATCGAGTCAGTGATGCCATCCAACCATCTCATCCTCTGTCATCCCCTTTTCCTCCCGCCTTCAATCTTGCCCAGCATCAGGGTCTTTTCCAAGGAGTCAGTTCTTTGCATCAGGTGGCCAAAGTATTGGAGCTTCAGCTTTAGCATGAGTCATTCAAATGAGTATTCAGGACTGATTTCCTTTATTTTATTTTTTTTAAATTTTATTTTATTTTTAAACTTTACATAATTGTATTAGTTTTGCCAAATATCAAAATGAATTCGCCACAGGTATACATGTGTTCCCCATCCTGAACCCTCCTCCCTCCTCCCTCCCCATTCCACCCCTCTGGGTCGTCCCAGTGCACCAGCCCCCAAGCATCCAGTATCGTGCATCGAACCTGGACTGGCAACTCGTTTCATACATGATATTTTACATGTTTCAATGCCATTCTCCCAAATCTTCCCACCCTCTCCCTCTCTCTCAGACTCCATAAGACTGTTCTATACATCAGTGTCTCTTTTGCTGTCTCGTACACAGGGTTATTGTTACCATCTTTCTAAATTCCATATATATGCGTTAGTATACTGTATTGGTGTTTTTCTTTCTGGCTTACTTCACTCTGTATAATAGGCTCCAGTTTCATCCACCTCATTAGAACTGATTCAAATGTATTCTTTTTAATGGCTGAGTAATACTCCATTGTGTATATGTACCACAGCTTTCTTATCCATTCATCTGCTGATGGACATCTAGGTTGCTTCCATGTCCTGGCTATTATAAACAGTGCTGTGATGAACATTGGGGTACACGTGTCTCTTCCCTTCTGGTTTCCTCAGTGTGTATGCCCAGCAGTGGGATTGCTGGATCATAAGGCAGTTCTATTTCCAGTTTTTTAAGGACTCTCCACACTGTTCTCCATAGTGGCTGTACTAGTTTGCATTCCCACCAACAGTGTAAGAGGGTTCCCTTTTCTCCACACCCTCTCCAGCATTTATTGCTTGTAGACTTTTGGATCACAGCCATTCTTTTTTTTGTTGTTTTACAAGTTGAATTCTTTTTTTATTTATTTATTTAATTTTATTTTATTTTTTAAACTTTACATAATTGTATTAGTTTTGCCAAATATCAAAATGAATCCGCCACAGGTATACATGTGTTCCCCATCCTGAACCCTCCTCCCTCCTCCCTCCCCATACCATCCCTCTGGGTCGTCCCAGTGCACCAGCCCCAAGCATCCAGTATCGTGCATCGAACCTGGACTGGCAACTCGTTTCATACATGATATTTTATATGTTTCAATGCCATTCTCCCAAATCTTCCCACCCTCTCCCTCTCTCTCAGAGTCCATAAGACTGTTCTATACATCAGTGTCTCTTTTGCTGTCTCGTACACAGGGTTATTGTTACCATCTTTCTAAATTCCATATATATGCATTAGTATACTGTATTGGTGTTTTTCTTTCTGGCTTACTTCACTCTGTATAATAGGCTCCAGTTTCATCCACCTCATTAGAACTGATTCAAATGTATTCTTTTTAATGGCTGAGTAATACTCCATTGTGTATATGTACCACCGCTTTCTTATCCATTCATCTGCTGATGGACATCTAGGTTGCTTCCATGTCCTGGCTATTATAAACAGTGCTGCGATGAACATTGGGGTACTCGTGTCTCTTTCCCTTCTGGTTTCCTCAGTGTGTATGCCCAGCAGTGGGATTGCTGGATCATAAGGCAGGTCTATTTCCAGTTTTTTAAGGACTCTCCACACTGTTCTCCATAGTGGCTGTACTAGTTTGCATTCCCACCAACAGTGTAAGAGGGTTCCCTTTTCTCCACACCCTCTCCAGCATTTATTACTTGTAGACTTTTGGATCGCAGCCATTCTGACTGGTGTGAAATGGTACCTCATAGTGGTTTTGATTTGCATTTCTCTGATAATGAGTGATGTTGAGCATCTTTTCATGTGTTTGTTAGCCATCTGGATGTCTTCTTTGGAGAAATGTCTATTTAGTTCTTTGGCCCATTTTTTGATTGGGTCATTTATTTTTCTGGAGTTGAGCTGTAGGAGTTGCTTGTATATTCTCGAGATTAGTTGTTTGTCAGTTGCTTCATTTGCTATTATTTTCTCCCATTCTGAAGGCTGTCTTTTCACCTTGCTAATAGTTTCCTTTGATGTGCAGAAGCTTTTAAGGTTAATTAGGTCCCATTTGTTTATTTTTGCTTTTATTTCCAATATTCTGGGAGGTGGGTCATAGAGGATCCTGCTGTGATGTATGTCAGAGAGTGTTTTGCCTATGTTCTCCTCTAGGAGTTTTATAGTTTCTGATCTTACGTTGAGATCTTTAATCCATTTTGAGTTTATTTTTGTGTATGGTGTTAGAAAGTGTTCTAGTTTCATTCTTTTACAAGTGGTTGACCAGATTTCCCAGCACCACTTGTTAAAGAGATTGTCTTTAAGCCATTGTATATTCTTGCCTCCTTTGTCAAAGATAAGGTGTCCATATGTGCGTGGATTTATCTCTGGGCTTTCTATTTTGTTCCATTGATCTATATTTCTGTCTTTGTGCCAGTACCATACTGTCTTGATAACTGTGGCTTTGTAGTAGAGCCTGAAGTCAGGTAGGTTGATTCCTCCAGTTCCATTCTTCTTTCTCAAGATCGCTTTGGCTATTCGAGGTTTTTTGTATTTCCATACAAATTGTGAAATTATTTGTTCTAGCTCTGTGAAGAATGCTGTTGGTAGCTTGATAGGGATTGCATTGAATCTATAGATTGCTTTGGGTAGTATACTCATTTTCACTATATTGATTCTTCCAATCCATGAACATGGTATATTTCTCCATCTGTTAGTGTCCTCTTTGATTTCTTTCACCAGTGTTTTATAGTTTTCTATATATAGGTCTTTAGTTTCTTTAGGTAGATATATTCCTAAGTATTTTATTCTTTCCGTTGCAATGGTGAATGGAATTGTTTCCTTAATTTCTCTTTCTGTTTTCTCATTATTAGTGTATAGGAATGCAAGGGATTTCTGGGTGTTGATTTTATATCCTGCAACTTTACCATAGTCATTGATTAGTTCTAGTAATTTTCTGGTGGAGTCTTTAGGGTTTTCTATGTAGAGGATCATGTCATCTGCAAACAGTGAGAGCTTTACTTCTTCTTTTCCAATTTGGATTCCTTTTATTTCTTTTTCTGCTCTGATTGCTGTGGCCAAAACTTCCAAAACTATGTTGAATAGTAATGGTGAAAGTGGGCACCCTTGTCTTGTTCCTGTCTTTAGAGGAAATGCTTTCAATTTTTCACCATTGAGGATAATGTTTGCTGTGGGTTTGTCATATATAGCTTTTATTATGTTGAGGTATGTTCCTTCTATGCCTGCTTTCTGGAGAGTTTTTATCATAAATGGATGTTGAATTTTGTCAAAGGCTTTCTCTGCATCTATTGAGATAATCATATGGTTTTTATTTTTCAATTTGTTAATGTGGTGTATCACATTGATTGATTTGCGGATATTGAAGAATCCTTGCATCCCTGGGATAAAGCCCACTTGGTCATGGTGTATGATCTTTTTAATGTGTTGTTGGATTCTGATTGCTAGAATTTTGTTAAGGATTTTTGCATCTATGTTCATCAGTGATATTGGCCTGTAGTTTTCTTTTTTGTGGGATCTTTGTCAGGTTTTGGTATTAGGGTGATGGTGGCCTCATAGAAAGAGTTTGGAAGTTTGCCATCCTCTGCAATTTTCTGGAAGAATTTGAGCAGGATAGGTGTTAGCTCTTCTCTAAATTTTTGGTAGAATTCAGCTGTGAAACCGTCTGGACCTGGGCTTTTGTTTGCTGGAAGATTTTTGATTACAGTTCCAATTTCCATGTTTGTGATGGGTCTGTTAAGATTTTCTATTTATTCCTGATCGAGTTTTGGAAAGTTGTACTTTTCTAAGAATTTGTCCATTTCTTCCACGTTGTCCATTTTATTGGCATATAATTGTTGATAGTACTCTCTTATGATCCTTTGTATTTCTGTGTTGTCTGTTGTGATCTCTCCATTTTCATTTCTAATTTTATTGATTTGATTTTTCTCCCTTTGTTTCTTGATGAGTCTGGCTAATGGTTTGTCAATTTTATTTATCCTTTCAAAAAACCAGCTTTTGGTTTTGTTGATTTTTGCTACGATCTCTTTTGTTTCTTTTGCATTTATTTCTGCTCTAAGTTTTAAGATTTCTTTCCTTCTCCTAACCCTAGGGTTCTTCATTTCTTCCTTTTCTAGTTGCTTTAGGTGTAGAGTTAGGTTATTTATTAGACTTTTTTCTTGTTTCTTGAGGTGTGCCCGTATTGCTATGAACTTTCCCCTTAGGACTGCTTTTACCGTGTCCCACAGGTTTTGGGTTGTTGTGTTTTCATTTTCATTCATTTCTATGCAAGTTTTGATTTCTTTTTTGATTTCTTCTGTGATTTGTTGGTTATTCAGCAGCGTGTTGTTCAGCCTCCATATGTTGGAATTTTTAATAGTTTTTCTCTTGTAAATGAGATCTAATTTTACTGCATTGTGGTCAGAAAAGATGCTTGGAATGATTTCTATTTTTTTTTTGAATTTACCAAGGCTAGCTTTATGGCCCAGGATGTGATCTATCCTGGAGAAGGTTCCATGTGCGCTTGAGAAAAAGGTGAAATTCATTGTTTTGGGATGAAATGTCCTATAGATATCAATTAGGTCTAACTGGTCTATTGTATCGTTTAAAGTTTGTGTTTCCTTGTTAATTTTCTGTTTAGTTGATCTATCCATAGGTGTGAGTGGGGTATTAAAGTCTCCCACTATTATTGTGTTATTGTTAATTTCTCCTTTCATACTTGTTAGCATTTGTCTTACATACTGCGGTGCTCCCATGTTGGGTGCATATATATTTATAATTGTTATATCTTCTTCTTGGATTGATCCTTTGATCATTATGTAGTGACCTTCTTTGTCTCTTTTCACAGTCTTTGTTTTAAAGTCTATTTTATCTGATATGAGTATTGCTACTCGTGCTTTCTTTTGGTCCCTATTTGCATGGAAAATCTTTTTCCAGCCCTTCACTTTCAGTCTGTATGCTTCCCCTGTTTTGAGGTGGGTCTCTTGTAGACAACATATGTAGGGGTCTTGTTTTTGTATCCATTCAGCCAGTCTTTGTCTTTTGGTTGGGGCATTCAACCCATTTACGTTTAAGGTAATTACTGATAAGTATGATCCCGTTGCCATTTACTTTGTTGTTTTGGGTTCGAATTTATACACCGTTTTTGTGTTTCCTGTCTAGAGAATATCCTTTAGTATTTGTTGGAGAGCTGGTTTGGTGGTGCAGAATTCTCTCAGCTTTTGCTTGTCTGAAAAGCTTTTGATTTCTCCTTCATACTTGAATGAGATCCTTGCTGGGTACAATAATCTGGGCTGTAGGTTATTTTCTTTCATCATTTTAAGTATGTCTTGCCATTCCCTCCTGGCTTGAAGAGTTTCTATTGAAAGATCAGCTGTTATCCTTATGGGTATTCCCTTGTGTGTTATTTGTTGTTTTTCCCTTGCTGCTTTTAATATTTGTTCTTTGTGTTTGATCTTTGTTAATTTGATTAATATGTGTCTTGGGGTGTTTTGCCTTGGGTTTATCCTGTTTGGGAACCTCTGGGTTTCTTGGACTTGAGTGATTATTTCCTTCCCCATTTTAGGGAAGTTTTCAACTATTATCTCCTCAAGTATTTTCTCATGGTCTTTCTTTTTGTCTTCTTCTTCTGGGACCCCTATGATTCGAATGTTGTAGCGTTTAATATTGTCCTGGAGGTCTCTGAGATTGTCCTCATTTCTTTTAATTTGTTTTTCTTTTATCCTCTCTGATTCATTTATTTCTACCATTCTATCTTCTAATTCACTAATCCTATCTTCTGCCTCTGTTATTCTACTATTTGTTGCCTCCAGAGTGTTTTTAATTTCACTTATTGCATTATTCATTATATATTGACTCTTTTTTATTTCTTCTAAGTCCTTGTTAAACCTTTCTTGCATCTTCTCAATCCTTGCCTCCAGGCTATTTATCTGTGATTCCATTTTAATTTCAAGATTTTGGATCAATTTCACTATCATTATTCGGAATTCTTTATCAGGTAGATTCCCTATCTCTTCCTCTTTTGTTTGGTTTGGTGGGCATTTATCCTGTTCCTTTATCTGCTGGCTATTCCTCTGTCTCTTCATCTTGTTTAAATTGCTGAGTTTGGGGTGTCCTTTCTGTATTCTGGCAGTTTGTGGAGTTCTCTTTATTGTGGCGTTTCCTCACTGTGGGTTTGTACAGGTGGCTTGTCATGGTTTCCTGGTTAGGAAAGCTTGTGTCGATGTTCTGGTGGATGGAGCTGTATTTCTTCTCTCTGGAGTGTAATGACATGTCCAGTACTGTGTTATGAGATGTCTATGGTTTTGGGGTGACTTTGGGCAGCCTGTATCTTGAAGCTCAGGGCTGTGTTCCTTTGTTGCTGGAGAATTTGCTTGGTATGTCTTGCCCTGGAACTTGTTGGCCCTTGTGTGGTGCTTGGTTTCAGTGTCGGTATGGAGGCGTTTGATGAGCTCCTGTTAATTAATGTTCCTTGGAGTCAGGAGTTCCCTGGAGTCAGGGTTTGGACTTAAGCCTCCTACTTCCAGTTATCGGTCTTATTTTTACAGTAGTTTCAAAACTTCTCCTTCTATACAGCACCATTGATAAAACATCTACGTTAAAGATGAAAAGTTTCTCTACTGTGAGGGTCACTCAGAGAGGTTCACAGTGTTACATGGGGAAGAGAAGTGGGAGGAGGGAGTTAGAGGTGACCCCAATGAGATGAGGTGGAATCAATAGTGGAGAGAGTGGGCTAGTCAGTAGTCACTTCCTTATGTGCACTCCACAACTGGACCGCTCAGAGATGTTCACGGAGTTATACAGAGAAGAGAAGAAGGAGGCAGGAGACAGAGGTGGCCAGAAGGATAAAAGGGGGAAATGAAAAGGAGGGAGACAGATCCAGCCAGTAATCAGTTCCCTAAGTGTTCTCCACCGTCTGGAACACACAGAAATTCACAGAGTTGGGTAGAGTAGAGAGGAGTTAGGGAGGAGATACAGGCGACCTGGTGGAGAAAGCGGAGCGTCCAGAGGGAGAGAGAGCAGTCAAGCCAGTAATCTCGCTCCCTAGTGAAAAATGGGTCCTGAAGATTGGGTTCTTAAAGGTACAAAATTGGTAACAAATACATAAAAGCAAAAATTAAAAATCTAGAGTAGAGTTTGGAATTTCAAAAATGCGATGTTAATGAAAAGAAGAAGGAAAAGAAAGAGAGAAAAAATGAACAAAGAAAAACAAACAAGGTTGCGAAAATTATAAAGAAACTACAGGTACAAAATTGATAACTAATACCAAAAAGCAAAAATTAAAAATCTAGAGTAGAGTTTGGAATTTCAAAAATATAATGTTGAAAAAAAAAGAAGAAGAAGAAAAATAAAGAGAGAAAACAAACAAACCAACAAAAACAATGTCACAAAAATTATAAAGAAAATACAGGTACAAAATTGATATCAAATACCAAAAAGCATAAATTAAAAATCTTGAATAGAGTTTGGAATTGCAGATATATGATGTTATATAAAAGAAGAAGAGAAAGAAACGGGGGGGGGGGGGAAGTCACAGAAATTATAAAAAAAAAACTATATGTACAAAATTGATAACATATACCAAAAGGCTAAAATTAAAAATCTAGAGTAGAGTTTGGAATTTCAAAAATACGATGTTAAAGAAAAGAAGAAGGAAAAGAAGGAGAGAAAAAATGAATAAAGAAAAACAAACAAGGTCGCGAAAATTATAAAGAAACTACAGGTACAAAATTGATAACTAATACCAAAAAGCAATAGTTAAAAATCTAGAGTAGAGTTTGGAATTTCAAAAATACAATGTTAAAAAAAAGAAGAAGAAAAATAAAGAGAGAAAACAAACAAACCAACAAAAACAATGTCGCAAAAATTATAAAGAAAATACAGGTACAAAATTGATATCAAATACCAAAAAGCATAAATTAAAAATCTTGAGTAGAGTTTGGAATTGCAGATATACGATGTTATACAAAAGAAGAAGAGAAAGAAACAGAGGGGAAAAAAAAGTCACAGAAATTATGAAAAAAACTATAGGTACAAAATTGATAACATATACCAAAAGGCTAAAATTAAAAATCTAGAGTAGAGTTTGGAATTTCAAAAATACAATGTTAAAGAAAAGAAGAAAAAGAAAAAAACAAAACAAAACAAAACACGGTCAAAAAATTATAAAATATATATATGAAGTTTGCTGAAGAAAAAAAAAATAGGGTCTTTTTTTTTTTTTTTTTTTTTGCAAAGTAATAGTTATAAAAGTGAAAATTAAAGGACAATAGAGGACTTAAAATTTTTTTTTAATTAAAAAAAAAAGAAAGAAAGATTGATCGTAAAAATAGTAAAAATATATCTAGGTCTTTCTTTGGTTTTGTTGTGAGTATTGTGGGTTCAGTTCATTTTTGGCTAGTTCCTTGGTCTGACTTATATTTCTCAAGATCTATAGGCCCCTTCCTATGTAGTTCGTAGTAACCACAGGGTTTTAATCTATGGCCTGTAGCTTCCAAGGCGTTTCCCTCTGTTATAGCTTCTTCTGTTTGCTGGTCTCTTCAGTGTCTGGTTCCCGCCCTGACACAAAGGGGATGGTGGAGGACACTATTTTTTTTATTTTATTTAGGCTCACTTGTTTAGCTGCGCTGTGGGGAGGGAGGGAGGGATGCTGCAAACAGATAACACTGGCGTG
Organism: Bubalus kerabau; assembly: GCF_029407905.1. Taxonomy (NCBI): domain Eukaryota; kingdom Metazoa; phylum Chordata; class Mammalia; order Artiodactyla; family Bovidae; genus Bubalus; species Bubalus kerabau. The sequence goes on from NC_073634.1 coordinate 48,088,842, forward strand.
CGCTCGCAGTGCCTCAGCCACACTGGGTCTGCCCCCCGCTCATGGCGCGTGTAGCCTCCCTGCCCACACTGCTCGGGCTCTAGGTTGTTCCGCCGGGAACAATCAGAGGCCGGCCCTGGGCTGAGCTCCCAGGTCCAAGCCGCTCAGGTTCAGGCACTTGGGTAGTCCTCAGAGGCGCAGACGGTTGGGCCTGCGTTTTGTGCTCTTCCCAGATCCAAGCAGCTAAGGTGATGTGTTTGGCGGACGCCAATGCTGTGACTTATCGCCTCCCCGCCACTCGGTTATCTGGGTGTAAAACCGGCGCACCTTCTCAGGCAGATGTTGACCGTCCAGACCCCCAAGAAGTTTTAGTTAGCAAAGAAGCCTGCTTACAGTTTTATAGATAGTGTCTCTCTTGGGCTGCGATTGCCCCCTTATGGCTCTGGCTGCCTGTCACCAGAGGGGGAAGGTCTGCAACCAGCTATCTCTGTTCAGTCCTTTGTTCTGTGCGCGGGCCTGGCGGTGTCTTAGGTTAGGGCTGGCTTTTCGCGTGGTAGATATCCCACAGTCTGGTTTGCTAGCCCAAATTATTTCGCTCAGATAGCGCTCAGGACATTCGGGCCAATTCTTACTCTAAGGGACACAGCCCGCGCCCCGCTTCCCTGCCCAGCCCCCGCTTGCTAATGCCGTGTGCACGCGTCTGCGCTGCTTCTCCGCTGGGGGAGTTACCGTAGGGCTCACAATCTGCGATTTTTAATTGTTTATTTTTTTTTCTCCCTTTTATGTTGCCCTCTGTGCTTCCAAAGCTCGGCACAGATTCGGCAGTGAGAAGGTTTCCTGGTGTTTGGAAACTTCTCTCTTTTTAAGACTCCCTTCCCGGGACGGAACTCCGTCCCTCCCTCTTTTGTCTCTTTTTTTGTCTTTTATATTTTTTCCTACCTCCTTTCAAAGAGTTGGGTTGCTTTTCTTGGTGCCTGATGTCCTCTGCCGACATTCAGAAGTTGTTTTGTGGAATTTACTCGACGTTTAAATGCTCTTTTGATGAATTTGTGGGGGAGAAAGTGTTCTCCCCGTCCTACTCCTCCGCCATCTTGGCTCCTCCCTGATTTCCTTTAGGATTGACTGGTTGGATCTCCTTGCAGTCCAAGGGACTCTCAAGAGTCTTCTCCAAAACCACACTTCAAAAGCATCAATTCTTCAATGCTCAGCTTTCTTTATGGTCCAACTCTCACATCCATACATGACTACTGGAAAAACCAAAGCTTTGACTAGACGAACCTTTGTTGGCAAAGGAATGTCTCTGCTTTTTAATATGATGTCAAGGATGATCATAACTTTCCTTCCAAGGAGTAAGCATTTTTTAATTTCATAGCTGCAGTCACCATCTGCAGTGACTTTGGAGCCCAAGAAAATACTCTGTCACTGTTTCCATTGTTTCCCCGTCTACTTGACATGAAGTGACGGGACTTTGGCCACCTGATGTGAAGAACTGACTCCTTGGAAAAGACCCTGATGCTAGGAAAGATTGAAGGTGGGAGGAGAAGGGGATGACAGAGAATGAGATGGTTGGATAGCATCACTGATTCAATGGACATGAGTTTGAGCAAGCTCCGGGAGTTAGTGATGGACAGGGAAACCTGGCGTGCTGCAGTTCATGGAGTCACAAAAAGTGGGACATGATTGAGCGACTGACCTGAACTGAACTGATGGGACCAGATGCCATGATCTTAGTTTTTTGAATGTTGAGTTTTAAGCCAATTTTTTCACTCTCCTCTTTCACTTTCATCAATAGGCTCTTTAGTTCCTCTCTGCTTTCTGCCATAAGGGTGGTGTCATCTGAGGTTGTTGATATTGATTCCAGCTTGTGCTTCATCCAGCCCAGCATTTCAAATGATGTACCCTGCATTTAAATTAAATAATCAGGGTAACAATATATAGACATGCTCCTTTCCCAGTTTTGAACCAGTCCATTGTTCCATGTCCAGTTCTAACTGTTGCTTCTTGACCTGCATACAGATTTATCAAGAGGCAGAAAAGTTCCCATCTCTTGAAGAATGTTCCACAGTTTGCTGTGATTCACACAAAGACTTAGCATAGTCAATGAAGGAGAAGTAGATGTTTTTCTGGAAATCTCTTGATTTTTCAATGATCCAAGGGATGTTGGCAATTTGATCTCTGGTTCCTCTGCCTTTTATAAATCCAGTTTGAACATCTGGAAGCTCACAGTTCACGTACTGTTGAAGCCTAGCTTTAAGAATTTTGAGCATTACTTTGCTAGTGTGTGAGATGAGTGCAACTGTGAGGTAGTTTGAACATTCTTCGGCATTGCCTTTCTTTGGGATTGGAATGAAAACTGACCTTTTCCAATCCTGTAGCCACTGCTGAGTTTTCCAAATTTGCTGACATATTGAATGCAGCACTTTCACAACATCATCTTTTAGGATTTGAATTAACTCAACTGGAATTCTATCACCTCTACTAGCTTTGTTTGTAGTGAGGCTTCCTAAGGCCCACTTGACTTTGAATTCCAGGATGTCTGGCTCTAGGTGAATGATGACACCATCATGGTTATCTGGGTCACCTGAAGACTAAATTTCTACAAAATTCCTTTTTGAAAGCTCTTCCTTCTGCAGTTCATAAAATATTTTTAAAAAATAAAAGTTACATGTATGTCTTTTACTGTGATAACCTTTCACATGACCCAAGCTTTGGAGTCATGAATCATTTACTCTAACATCATTCTAGTTTTTCTGTGTCTCTAACTGCCTTCCCTTGCTCACAGAGCTCAGGACTCTTGCAGTATTTGGGGTTTGCTCTTCCTGCTCCTTTCCATAAAGAAAGGCTTCCCTGGTGGCTCAGACAGTAAAGAATCCTAGCTACTGTGAATAATGCTGCAAGATTTTAAAGTGGAAAATTTCCCTGTAAACACCTAATAGAGAGGTGGTCAATTAAAAGACAAGGTCCGCACAACATAAAGGAGTATAAACAAAGGGACGATAAATTGCTGTCTTGATTTCCTGGAAGTTAGCTATCTTATTTCTTCATCTGTTTCCTCCCATTTACTTTTTTTTTTTTTCTATTCTTTTTTTGGTTTTCTGTTGCATTGCAAAGCATGTGGGATCTTAGTTCCCTGACCAAGGATCAAACCAATGCCCCTTGCATTGAAACCTAGAGTCTTAACCTCTGGACCAGGCAAGTCCTTTCTATTCTTCTTGAAGGAAGAATATCCCATAAATGCCTACAGTCTCTTGTCTGTGTATCCTACATTTCCCACCTTTTCTTCCCTCCTGGGCATGTCCACTCATTTGTCCATTCCAATTTAGCCTGCTCATCAGAGTTCCCTTTAGCCAGGGACTATCCACATTCTTTCCAGGTAAATTTGAAAAACTGTGAGTCTATTATACACCCTGAATGGACATGAATTTGAGCAAACTCCGGGATATAGTGAAGGACAGGGAAAGCCTGGGGTGCTGCAGTCCATGAGGTCCCAAGGAGTCAGACATGACCCAGCAACTGAACAACACTTGTATAATCCAAGGGGGTCATTGATTGACAGTCTTGATTGACAACTGCAGGTTATATAACAAGATGCTCTCTGTGCATATCTTTCCCATAATTCAGTCTTATAATTATATGTATGTATTCATGGGATATTTATGAACAGTTAATGAGCCCAATGGCCACAAAAGGTTACTTTAATACAGGATAGTGTGAGGGGTGAACATGTGCCAGAGTGGGGAAACTCCTGCCAGGTGGACAGTGGGGGAGTTTTCTGGCCCCTGACCTATTTTTGGAGGACTGATAGGCTTTTGAGGTGGGGCTGGTAAATTGCTTGGCGGAATTAGGTGGCCATTGGATGGTTAGGTGAAGGGGCCACCTCTCGTTACTCTCAGCTAACTTCCAAACAAGCTGAGGTCGGTGACCCCTTCCACACTTCTCCCCTTCTTACTGGCACAATTTCTCTCATAAAATAGAAATGATAGCACTGCCTTTATAGACATCTCTGTGGTGAATCTGATTATTTTAGCTGCCTTGCTGGCCAATAACAGCCCCTGTGGCAGCTCAATCATGTGGCATTTGGAATTGATTTTAAAAAGGGCAGAAACACTGACTGCTGTTCTTAATTTAAAATTATTTCATGCTTAAGGCCATAGTCAATACCTATGGTGATTCAAGGATTAAATGATTCACAAATGGGAGATTTCCAATAGTTATACTGTTTTCAGTTAATTTTTGAAAGTGGATAAAACATGTCATCACTAGGCTTTTAGAGAGAAAAACTAATGACTGCTAACTAAGCCTTGGGAAACCTACAGAACACCCCAGGGAGGGTCATGAGCAAGAGTTTCCAACCAACTGGGAGCAGAAATACTGAGTCCACTTGAAAACACCAAGCCATGATATACGTTTTTGTTTTTTGTTTTTTTTAAATTGAAGTATAATTGCTTTACAATGCTGCGTTGGTTTCTGCTGTACAAGGAAGTGATTCAGCTATATGTATACATATATCCCTTCTCTTGTAGACCTCCCTCCTACCCCTCTAGGTCATCACAGAGCACAGAGCTGAGCTTCCTGTGCTATACAGCAACTTTCCACTAGCTATCTGTCTTACACATAGGAGTGTATATATGTCAATCTCAGTCTCCCGATCTGTCCCACCCTTCCCTTCATGTCCTCATGTGCTTTCTGTACATCTGTGTCTGTATTCTTGCCTTGGAAACAGGTTCATCTGTGCCATTTTTCTAGATTCCACATATATGGGTTAATATACTCTATTTGGTTTTCTCTTTCTGACTTACTTCACTCTGTATGACAGACAATCTTTCTACTTGTTTTTCCCTACATATTGAGATTTTAAGAGAAACATTAGGCTGATACAAAATACCAGCCTTCTCTTCAGCTTGGCAGGCTCTTTTCTCACCTTCTCTGACCCTCTTTGAGGCCTTCTGATAGCCTTTAGTCTTCATAGAGTAGTGAAACAAAATTGCAAAAAGACATGAGAAAGCCATTGAATTCTTTTTGGTGCCAATCAGCTATTTTCCTAGAAGTACTAGTGAACTCTTTTACTACTTTGTTGGATCAAAATCTTTGTTGAAACAAAATCTTCTACCCTGTTATTTCTTTTTGGGTACCAGCCCTCAGCCTGTGCTTGGACTACTTATGCAACAAAATGATAGCCTGAGTCCACTGTTCTTCCTCAGGCACCAACTGAGAGTTTTACGAACATTTTCTCCAAATGCCACATGACTTTTCATCTTCCTGTCCTGCTTTTACACATGCATCTGTATATCTTATATTATCTGGGGGGATCTTCTCCTTAAAATTATTACTTTTAACTTTTTATTTTGTATTGGAGTATAGCCAATTAACAATGTCACTATAGTTTCAGGTGTGGGGCAAAGGGACTCAGCCAAACACATGTATCCATTTTCTCCCAAACTCCCCTCCCATCCAGGCCACCACATAACACTGAAAAATTATTTTAAGAAAATAGATAATTCAGACTTTGCCCATTCAACAGTTCTTAATTAAACTATGGTGATAATGAAGAAAAAGCATAACTGGGAGGGCCTGTGTGACTTTCTGTTAAATAACAGAAGAATAAAGTCATATCTGGCGATCACTTGCAAGCATGTCAGCTGAATACTCTAGAGATACATAGTTTGCAATGAGGTTAGTTATAAAAATTCAAATCAGAATTCTTGTATGAAATTGTATTGTTGTGAAATCCCTAGAGAACAGTACTGGGTAAATAATTCTGGCTTACTGTATAGTCGTAGAGAAAGTATGTAAATTAATTAGAGGAAGCCCTAGAAAGTATCATCTTCAGCTTCTTTGGCATCAGTGGTTGGGGCATAGACTTGGATTATTGTGATGTTGAATGGTTTGCTAGGAAACGTACCAAGATTACTATGTCATTTTTTTGAGACTGCACCCGAGGACTGCATTTCGGACTCTTGTTGACTATGAGGGCTACTCCATTTATTCTAAGGGATTCTTGCCAACTCTTTGGAAAAGACCCAAATGCTGGGAAAGATTGAAAGCAAAAGGAGAAGGGAGCAGCAGAAGATGAGATGGTTGGATAGCATCACCAACTCGATGGACATGAGTTTGAGCAAATTCTGGCAGATAGTGAAGGACAGGGGAGCCTGGTATGTTGCAGTTCACAGGGCTGCAAAGAGTCAAACATGACTTACTGACTGAAAAACAACTAGAAACTATCACCTGCAAAGGAAACTTGGTTTATGGTCTAATATTCCTGGGAAAGTGGAACATGGAATTGTATCCAGAGTAAGTCGTGAGAAGGGTCAGATCCTGTATCAGAAGTAATGTTTATAAAGAAGGACTAGAAATACGTGGGAGGAATGGAAATCCATGGAGGAAGAGGATGAGATCGTTTTTCCAATGTTTTAATGCTTTCCTCATAATTTTAGAAGGACAGAACCTATATGTGTATTAGTTTCCTTTGTTTCACATGTACCTCTGTTGTATTATAATATCAGATTTTAAGAACTACATAAGCAGTACAGTCAGACACTTTTGTGAGAAAATATATAAGAAGGTGAGTTGTTCTGCAAAGGGAGTTAATGCTGATGAACAATATTGCAATTTCCTGAAAATGGAAATAAACATCTTGGAAAGCAAATCTTTATTCTGTTCTGCCAGAGCTCCCTGTTGTTCACCCAACAATAATACATACAACTCATCTTCATTTCTTGAGAAAACTATAGGCAGAAATTTTGTAAAACTTAACACTAATTATTACATATTTTTGCTATAGACGAATCCAGACATTAGCTCAAATTATGATTATTTGACCTTAATGGGGCCTCTGGATGTGCAGACATCAGCACTTTGTGTATATTTCTCTTCTATCTGAAGCAATGTCTGGAAGGAGAATAGCAGGTCATTTTCCTACTAAACTAGGCTGAGCAGATATGAATGGAACTGTGTATGTTCCTGAGTACCAAGATGGGATCTCGTTATTTCTTGTGATGAACACCATAGTTAGACAATATTTTGCAAAGTTAATGGAAAGAAAATACTGTGTTTAGAATTTTTAATGGGCTGGAAAGAGAAAAAGCAGAAGCTTTCATAAGATTGTATAGTCAAAGATTCTCAACTTTTACCGTGATCAGTATCCACCAGGAAATGTACTTAAAATGCATAAACTAGACTTCATTTCTAGAGATTCTGTTACAGTATCTTTACCTTGGATAACAGCAGGAAGCCACATATTTAAGGAGCATCCAAGGGTTTCTGGTGTGTGCTCTTCTCTTATCATACTTTCAGAAACACATTGCTGAACACTTCTGAGTAAAGATGGTGGAGAGCAGCCAGACCACAAAACCCCTGCCTGGAACTTAATGAAACAGCAACTGTGGTATTTGAAAACTTGCTAGCAACACCCAAAGAGGGAGCACAGTCTCATGCTGCCAGCTTGCCAAACGGGCAGCTAAGAGAAGAAACACAGATTTTTAAAAACGTTATATTTATTTGGTTGGTTGTGCCAGATCTTAGTCACAGCAAGCAAACTCTTAGTTGCGGCATGTAGAATCCTTAGTTTCCCGACCAGGGATCGAATTCTGACCCCCTACTTTGGGAGCGCAGAGTCTAGTAACATAGTAAACTTCTGGAACTTAGGAAAGACTCTCATTTCTAATTTTCTTTATGAGATAGAGAGGATGTTGCAAAGCAAAGCCTTTAGGAACAATTGGAGTTGGGGAATGATTCAAAGCTAATAACTATCTTTATTTGAAAATAAAATATGCACCCACTTGATAAGGTGAACCCTGACATACTCACCTGCATCCCAGAAGGAAATATAGAGCTCTGTGTCTAATAAGAACTCTGCAAGTTCTTCTCTGGGCCCCACAGAATACTCGCCCCCACTCCACAGCATCCCAGCTTAGGCCTCAACAAAACAGGTGAAATAGGAAATAGCCAGCTTAAAATCAGACCTAGGGGGAGGAAGATGAATTAACATGCCTGAAATTAGAGAAAACAGAAAGTCTGGACAGGGGAGTTTGTTTTAGTGCTGATCAAGATGAAAAGAGAGTTTATGGCAAATTTGCTCACATTATGTGAAGCGGGGATGGTAGGGAGGAAAATATGCGGGACAAGGTCAAGAATCGGGGCTGGAAAAAAATGAAAGAAGAAGAGGAAGTACTTCTTGAGTCTTTTATGTTCCAGAAGAATTTAATAAGGTCTTAATATCATGAAAACTGGAGCTGAAAGGAAAGATGGTTCAAAAACAGAATGACATTACAGTGGAGAGTTTTAAGGACTTATATTAATACTTTATTTTTTTACACTAATTGGACACCTTAAAGGCATTTAGATAGACTGAAGTTAGCTAGATAGAATAGAGTTAGCAAAATTTTAATCTATTAAGACTGGAGAACGATAAGATAATATGATATGAAAGGCTGCCTCTTAAATCAGTGAAGGAAAGATAAACTTTTGAAAAAGAAATGTTCAGATAACTGGAAATAATGTGATAAAAGATGAAACTGAATCCATTTTCCCCAAACATGATAAACCAAATGGTTGAATGAATTAAATGGAAAACTAATGAACTAATGAACAAATAAATAATACCTTAAAAGTATTAGAAGATGGGTGAATCTCTTAAAAACCTGGAAAGGGAACCCTTTTCTATCTGTAACTCACAAATCAGAAAGTGAAAAGTGAAAATCGCTCAGTCATGTCCGACTCTTTGCAACTCCATGGACTGTATAGTCCATGGAATTCTCTAGGCCAGAATACTGGAGTAGGTAGCCTTTCCCTTCTCCAGCAGATTTTCCCAACCCAGGGATCGAACCCAAGTCTCCCACACTGCAGGTGGATTCTTTATCAGCTGAGCCACAAGGAAAGCCCAACAGTACTGGAGTGGGTAGCCTATCCCTTCTCTAGAAGATCTTCCTGACCCAGGAATTGAACCAGGGTCTCCTGCATTGTAGGTGAATTCTTTACCAACTGAGCTATGAGGAATTCCAGAAGTAATAGAGAAAAGGATAAATTCTACTAAAACAAACCTCAAACATCTCTACCTGAAAAAAATCAAAATAACAATATAATAAATAAAATATGAAAAATTTATTCATAATTCACATCCCAAAGCATTGTTATTCCTTAGAAAGTTTCCAAAAGTAGATCATAAGACTATAAAAGTGGAAGAAAAATTGTACAGAATAATGGGGAAGAGAGAAGAACAGAGTCCAGGTTCGAAGCACGATACTGGATGCTTGGGGCTGGTGCACTGGGATGGGGAGGGAGGAGGGAGGAGGGTTCAGGATGGGGAACACATGTATACCTGTGGCAGATTCATTTTGATATTTGGCAAAACTAATACAATTATGTAAAGTTTAAAAATAAAATAAAATTGAATTTTTTACATACTCAAAAAAAAAAAAACTGAAAAGATGTTTAGTCTAACTTATTACTGGAGAACTTAGAGTTAAAAATTGTGTAACAGAAATTCAAAGTGACCTCAACTTCTTCCCTTGGAAAAGTCTTGCTGACAATTACTTCCTTGGCAGAATCCTGCTATTAAAAAGAAGTCCAGAATACTAACAAGATCCCTCTAGACCAGAGTCCAACCCACAAGGCTGTTCTCCAGAATAATGTTTCAAGATAAAAAACATAAGTTTACAAAGGAAAACTTAAAAAAAGAAAAACAAAACTGCACTGAGATAGAATTTCACCCATCAGACTGAACCACATCTAGAAGTGTGTCAGACTGTGAGGAGAAGCCCGGGGGATACTGTACTGTCATAACTGTGATGGGGATGCAAACTGATTCAACAGCCACAGAGAAGAGTATGGCAATACCAAGGAAAATTACCTGTTTAGTCACTCAGTTGTGTCCGACTCCTTGCCCCCATGGACTGTAGCCTGCCTCCTCTGTCCGTGGGAGTTCCCGGGCAAGAATATCGGAGTGGATTGCCATTTTCTTCTCCAGAGGATCTTCCTGACCCAAGGATGGAACCCACGTCTCCTGCATTCTTTACCACTGAGAATTCCTTACCACTGAGCCACCTGGGAAGCCCAAGTAAAATTATCTAGAGAGATTTAAAGACAGAAAAAAAGTGACAGAACTATCTTAAACTTCAACCAATAATGAGACCCTTAAGAACAAAATTACACTACTGTTTTGAAACTATTATATATGTAATAGGATAAAGCAAATAATTACGTGAATGATGTTAAGAACTTAAGCATAAAATCCAAGATGTTATGTAAAAGATGATAATCTTAAATTTGAATTGGAAGTACCCATATGAACTCATTATGTAATTTTCTTTTAATAATGTGCATTTCCCATCGCTCTGTACTGGAAAGGCCCAGAAGCAAGGACTAATTCGGTTACAATGAGCATGCCTAGTTTTCAAATTGTGGTCTCTTAATAGTATTTCCCACGAAAAAGAACCAAGACTCCTTGACAAAGAACCAAGGATCCCAAGTCTGGGGCAGAAAACGCATGCGTCTGGAATAGAGTGGAACTGAAAGCAGAGGCACTAATGAAGAATTCTGGGGTCACAGGCACACACGAGCCAAATGAATGCACTCTATCAGCCAAAACTGGGACAAAGGAAGCGTTCAGAAAGCAGAGACTATGATGAATTGAGACCCTTCAAGTGTGCTAAAATCCATGAGATGCTAATGAAAGCAGATGAACCCAAGCTTTAGTTAACTCTGGAGGTTATTAGGCCATCACTGTATTCTGAAAATTGGCAAATAAAGGGAAAGGATCAGGGATTTCTCCTGCCCTTCCCATAAATCATGCAGCAGAGTAACAAAACATTTGTTAATAGAAATTCTTTGTTATGGAAAAGCCCCAATTATTAGAAGGATGAGAAACACATCATCATTTTGCAAACCCAAGTGAAAGGAAAGAAACAGACCAATAGCCTTCACGGGCAGCTGACAGTACCCTCAGAGGAAAGTCTGAAGGGAATCTGCAAGGGCTGGATCAGGCTGTTGGATACTGGGATGCTTTGTTAGATGTCAACATCACAAAAGAAGGGGCAATGGTCCACTGTGTGCTTCCTGACAGCACTCAAGGGAAAATATATAGCGGCGCCGACAAGTGTTCTTGCAAAAAAAATTGAAGCTGAATCTGATAGTCTCTAGAACCCAGTGAAAGGCAGATCAGTGAAAGGGAAGGGCTTAATGGATGTATAAAATGACATTACAGGGGTTCAATTAGAAAATTCTAGGTGCAAAAAAATTCCATAAACAATGACTTGGTTTCATTGCTATGAGCTCTCCTTGCAGAACAACCTTCCCTCTATTTGCTCTGGAGGGTCCAAGTTACCTCTGTTTATTCAAGTGTGTAGGACAGCACCCATGATCTGGCTCAAAACATTTGTCTGTTAATAATATGATCATCCTACCATCAGCCTGGTTCACTTAAAAAGTACACAGCTATCACAATCCTCCTGTATTTGATTCCTATAAAGATGACTGGGAATTAAAATCTGAATCTGTGTGCCCTTGTTGGCCACTTGACTAGTACTCTGGGGTGGCTGTGACAAAGTGCCCCAGACTGGGGGGCCTTGCACACCAGACAGTCCATGTCTTGCAGTTCCGGAGGCTAGAAGTCTAGGTAACAGTGTCCGCAGGGTTGGCTCCAGGTCCCTCTCCTTGGCTGCACAGTCTTCTTCTGGGTCCTCATTGTCTTTCTGCTCGTGAATCTTTGTTTAAACGTCCTCTTCTCATAGGATCTCAATCATGTTGGATTATGGCTCACGCTGAAGGTCTCACTGCTCCCTTGATCACCTCTCTAAAGATCCTTTCTCTGAATAAGGCCCATTCTGAGGTGCTGGGGGTCTGGTATAAATATGCGGGCTCAACCGGGTCTTACTCTGCGACCCCATGGACTGTAGCCCACCAGGCTCCTCTGTCCATGGAATTCTCCAGGAAAGAATACTAGAGTGGGTTGCCATTTCCCTCTCCAGGTGATCTTCCCAACCGAGGGATGGAATTTGCATCTCCTGTAGTGACAGGAGGATTCCTTACCACTGAGCCCCCAGGGAAGCCCCTAGGGGTCTGGACTTCAACATACAAATTTATAGGGGGGGTGGGGGCAAGTGTAATTCAGTCCACAATAATCATCAAAAAGGTAAGTGAAGCAAGTGGGTTTTTTGTCCAAACAGTGGAGGAGATTTGAGATGTACTCTGGAGATTTCACAACATGGGGATGGAAATGCTCAGACATCACGTTCTCTGAGGACCCTCAGCATCCAGACCCCCATCTTGAGCTCGCGGAGATGGAGCCTCATCTTGAGACAGTGATAGATCCCTGCTGAAGGGAACTCTGAGACTCCAACCCTGTGGTCTTCAGCCCTGGAGGACTTTGTTCCCAGTCCTCAAAAGCTAGTTCAGCCAAGACTGGTGACCAAGATGGAGGTCACCATTGGGAAAGAAGTTTCTCATGGAAAGCAGCTCTGCTGTGCCTTTGAGAACAGCCTCGACAGTTGTGGGCGAAGACTGTGGGCACAGGCAGCCGAGCCTCTGCAGAGCCTCGGCAGATACAAAAGTACCTATTATGACCAGGCACCAGATGGCAGGACAGGAAGAGAAAATCTGGAGTTCAGAGCATCTTCCTCCAGGAAGATGGCCCCACGGGGACGGGAAGCACTAGAGAAATCCCAGTCCCAGGAGGTCCACTGGGTATGGACCTGCACTACAATATTGTTTTTTGTTTTATTATCATTATTATAATAAATAACAAATTACAGCAATAATAATTATAAAACATTTTCATTAAGTTTTATTATGCCCCTCATTTTTACTATTATAATAACAAATTATAATAGTAATGAATTATTATAAAACATTACTATTATTCAGTTCAGTTCAGTCATGTCCGACTCTTTGTGACCCCACAGACTGCAGCACACCAGGCTTCCCTGGGCAATGCGGCTCTACATCTCCCTGTCCATCACCAACTCCCAGAGCTTGCTCAAACTCACGTCCACTGAGTTGGTAATCATTATTATTAGGTTTTATTATAATTATTATTGCTTTCCTCTGGTGTGACGGGACTGGGAGAATTCAGGATTTCACAAAGCAAAATGGAAAACTCTAGTATGAAAGGAAATGAATATCTTAGTGCTAAAATTTCTTACATCTGTTACCTTTATGGACAATTTATTTTTAATCACTGGAGGATGTATCATCCTCTTCTAATTTGATTGATGTCCTCTCTAAGGCTCTGAGCCAAGGGCATTTTTAAACTCACTGGCAGACACTTTCACTGCTTTTCTAGTCTGTTACTATTTCTATCATATATTAATGCTGCAACATAGAACAGGGAACTTGATGAGAAGGGTAAAATGCAATGTCTCTATCTTATTTTCATATAAGAAAATCTCAGTCAATATCCAATCATATCTCATTATATCCAATTGTTATTTAAATACTGTTTGTTTAATGTCAGTGGACAAGGGACTTCCCTGGTGGTCCAGAAGTCAGACTCTTTGCTTCCACTGCAAGGGACTTAGGTTCAATCCTTGGTCAGGTGGCTAAGATCCCACGTACCGCTCAGAGCAGCCAAAAAGAAGTCAGTGGACGAGTTCCTAGAACACTGGCTTTTAGAGACATTTCCCCCTTTAGAAAGAGATGTTCTCTAGCTGACTCAAAGCTTTCCACATTTGAAACAATGCTCATATTAACTCAATATTTCAATAAATGAATAGAGCAGGAGTTAGAACTACACTGGTAATGGTCTTCCAAACCACTTGTTCTTTATCTAAAATTGGTAAAGACACGGGCCCCCCCCCCCCCTCCATGTCATATGCAAGTTGAAGAGGATCTGTCGCCTTGCCTTCAGGGAAGGCAAATAGCACCTGCATTCACTTCTGGGCAGGGTCCTCTCATCCCAACAGGATCTGGTAAGTACCAGCCCCTTCAGTGATGCAGGCTCAGTTGATTGAACACTCAGCTTGGTTATCAAGCAGGATTAAAAAGCAAGCACAGGGAATGACCTAAAATTGCTGAAGGAAAAGATGAGTGCTGGCCAACTCAGTGAGGAGCCCCAATCAGAACCAGAAAGTGGATCCAAACTTGGTGAGGGTCTCCTTCACCAGAGGCAGACAGGAGGCAAAGGGTGGTGGAGACACCTCCATCCGCTTGTCTGCAAACATGGGGAACTGGGCAATGCGGCTCTACATCTCTCCTTAAAATGGAAGAAGTGGAGGCTTCTGAAGACAGGATGTGGGGGAGATGAACGCACAGGAAAGAAACACTGAAAAGAAACAAGCAGGTCTTGGCCAGAAAGATGAATATAGTGCCGTCTCGGCTTCTGGGAGTTTTAAACATTTCTTCCTGTCCAGCAGCATCCACAAATGATGGGAAGACTTCACTCGCCCACAGAACAGAGATTGTATTCGCTGTCAGCAGCCTCCCCAATAGGGACGTTGAGAGGATTAATGAGGATCCGGGTGCTACACTGATCGTTGCCATAGAAATGCGTAGATAAGCAGAGCCGTATAAAAGATGTGCCAAATGCAATACTTTTTATCCCCTGGCTGACAATAATGGGGAGGCAGAACGTCTCTTTGCATTAAGGAGCCCGACGGATTAGCTGGAACACAGCCTCTGTGCTCCCGCCAGCCTTTGCTGTGTGTGTGTGCAGTTTTTAGATCCAGGCTGTCAGTCTGGATCTAAAAGGGCACTGGCAGAATTGATACAGCTCAACACAGCAGTAGATGTTACTGACCTCAGGCAACCTCATAGCTCAGCAAATGACCAGGACATCAAATAGTCACCTCTGCCAACACAGCGTCTTCATTAGCAATGTGCTATTTCCTCTGTTTCTATTTTTCCTGGTTTACAGCAGTGCACAGGGCATTTTCCCCCTTACCTTTTCTGCTATAATCTGGAAAATAAATCTAAGACCCTGCTTTTTCATCAAATATCCATGTAAGTCCATTCTACACCCACCCGAATTCTTACACTTGTGTCTCCTGGTTTTAAAAGACTGGGTATGGGGAGGGAGGAGGGAGGAGGGTTCAGGATGGGGAACACATGTATACCTGTGGCGGATTCATTTTGATATATGGCAAAACCAATACAATATTGTAAAGTTAAAAAATAAAATAAAAATATATACATTAAAAAAAGTAAATTAAAAAAAATAAAAGACTGGGAATGGAATGGATAAAGAAGATATGGTATAGATATAAAATGGACTATTACTCAGCCATAAAAAGGAACAAAATTGGGTCATTTGTAGAGATGAGAATGGACCTAGAAAGTGTCATATGGAGTGAAGTAAGTCAGAAATAGAAAAACGGACATTGTTTATTAACATATATATGTGGAATCTAGAAAAGTGGTATAGATGATCTTACTTGCAAAGCAGAAATAGAGATATAGCTGTAGAGAATAAATATACTGATACCAATGAGGGAAGGTGGGCGGTGGGATGAATTGGAACATTGGGATTGACACATATACACTATTGATACTGTATATAAAATAGATAACTAATATAAAATACATACATTTTATATTTATATTTTAAATGTATATAAAATAGATAACTGCACATAAAATAGATAATTAATCTACTGTATAGCACAGGGAACTCTAGTTAAACCACAAAGGGAGGGGATATATGCATACATATAGCTGATTCATTTTGATATGTAATAGAAACTAACGGGGGCTTCCCAGGTGGCACTAGTGGTAAAGAGCCCACCTGACAGTTTAGGAGACTTAAGAGTCATGGGTTTGATCCCTGGGTCAGGAAGATCCTCTGGGAGAGGAAATGGCAACCCACTCCAGTATTCTTGCCTAGAGAATTCCATGGACAGAGGAGCCCTGAGGACTACAGTCTATGGGATTGCAAAGAGTTGGACATGACTGAAGCGACTTAGCAGCAGCAACAGTGGAAGCTAATACAACATTGTAAAGCAACTATACTCCAAGAGCAATTAATTAATAAGAAGGTGTTAGAGGGAGGAAAAAACTGGGAGTCACACCAGCCCAGGAAGAGAGAAGGATATTCAAGGAGTGGAAAGTGGCTTCCCCTCACCCCACAGTCTCAGGACTTCACGGCTTGGACTGTCCCCCATTCAGACTAAACCCACATTTCAGAATGATGTGGTCGACAGGGAATACCTAGGAAAGAGAAGAGAAGACAGCAGCAAGGGTGGTGTCTGCTGAGTGCTTTTCAGAGGGAGGGCCTCCCTCCCAGAGCCCGGTGCTGGTCTCACAGAGCCCATTTGGGCTTGAATTATCTTCATGCAGCTTGGAGTGGCAACATCAGCATTTCATGTGGATGCATGCATGGGGCAGGCAGTGCACATGTCTGGTATGGGAATGGATGGGGCAGGTGGTGCATGCATCTGCTGTGGTAATGCAGGGGATGACCATTGCTGTCTGATCCCGAGGCAAAGTCATAGCTGTGAGCAGGGAGAGCAAGGCTGGGGCCAGGCAATCCCCTCTTTTGGGGTCAGAGGTGAATGAAGGCTGCTGTCTGAACACCACTGTGGAGCCCACAGTCAAGGCAAGCCCTGAGTGTCTCCAGCTTGATCAAGGAAAGCAGCCCAAAGACAGCCTACCTGGTGATGCTGTGCAGACTCGAAAGAGACTGTGCATCCCTAGACGTCTCACTCCTCCATCAGCTAAAGCTCTCCTGTAGCGAACACACAGATCTGCAACAGCTGTGACAGCTCCCTGGAGTTGTGCAGTGCGCAGCCTGCACAACCTGACAGGGCAGCGGGGAGTGGTCATTGTGCTGCAGCTGCTCCAGAGATACAGTATCCGTAGGGACACCTACGTGACAGAGCCAGTGGGGCAGGAAGAACCAGACACCAGCACTGTTGTTCAGCAACAGGTGGGTCAGTCACAAGATTACCAAGCCAGTCTGAGTGCTGGGATCTTCACTGGCCTAAATCAGCCCCAGGGAGGACCTGTCGGGTCTTGTAAGGATCTAGACCACCTGTATGAGCATTTGGAGGTGATAGGACAGACTCGAGAATTAATGAATGTGGCTGTAGAGAGCACATCGGTTCTCCCAAATGCTGATCTTAGAACAAAAAGGGGAGTCTGAAAAGTAATGAACTTAGCATTTGTTTCAAGGATTTAGTAAAAGAATAGCCAAATAACCCCTAGGTCAGGTGAAAGAAGAAATCATAAAGAAGAAACTGGGACTTCCCTGGTAGTCCAGGGATTAAGACTTCACCTTCCAATGCAGGGGGTGCAGGTTCGATCCCTGGTCGGAAGTTAAGATCCCACACGCCTCAAAGCCAAAACAAACACAAAACATAAAACGGAAGCGATATTGTTACAAATTCAATAAAGACTTTAAAAATGGTTCCTTCGCTTTCACTTTTCACTTTCATGCATTGGAGAAGGAAATGGCAACCCACTCCAGTGTTCTTGGCTGGAGAATCCCAGGGACGGGGGAGCCTGGTGGTCTGCCGTCTATGGGGTCGCACAGAGTCGGACACGACTGAAGCGACTTAGCAGCAGCAGCATATTAAAAAAACATCTGAAAAAAAGAAACTAACCCAGTCAGGAGAAGTGTGTTTGTTGGGTTAACCAGGGTTCCAGACCTGTGTTTCTCTCTATTATCAGTGTCTGCCTCTGTTCCTGTCTTTCTAAGGCACGTGTTCTTTATCTCGGACACACACACACACACACACACACACACACACACTGCATTTTACAAACCATCTGTCCTTTGCTTTAGGGTGGAAATTTGCACCCCTGATCTAATTCTCAAGGTTTAAATGCATAAAAATAGATTTGTCTGTAAGTTCTCCATCAAGGAAATTTTGGAGACTGTTTCAGACCATATTTACTTGGCTCTAGCTCTGCCTCATCACAGCTTCTGAGCCCCTCCACACAGCCGAGCGTGTGCAGTCTTAGCATACCTTCTGCCCTGAGTGAAGACTGCAGCCTTGGACATCTGGGTGGCATGGGTGGTGCGCTTTAAGGCTGGTGTTTATGTTTCTGGAAAGAGGAATATAGCCATCTGGTTGGTTGAGTTTTCCTTGTGTTTTGTACTAGACAGAGCAACAGTAGATTACAGAAGACAACAAATCTGAGACAATTTCTGTGTGTATGTGTGTTTCAGTTGCTCAGTCATGTCTGACTCCTTGCGACCCCATGGACTATAGCCTTCCAGGATCTTCAGTCCATGGAATTCTCTAACAAGCTTCCTGGAATCCGTTGTCATTCCCTTGTCTAGGGGATCTTCATGACCCAAGGATCCAACCCAGGGTACTCCTGTGTTGCAGGCAGATTCTTTACCATCTGAGCCTGTAAGAAATCCCAAGACAATTTCTAGACACTGGAATTCCACACCCTATGATAACACACCTGCACAAATAGCTTCTCATATTGCTAAGGGTAAATGCAAAATAGCCAGTCAATCTAGGGGAAAACAGAGTTCAATAAGTGGAAGAAAAATCACTCAGATGGAACCGGCCTCATGTAGAAATGGCTCAGGAGTTGAATGAGGACACAGATGCTGGAAGCAGGATTATGAGGAAACAGCCTTCACTTAATCAGGGTCCATATGGGCTGAAGTTAGAACACAACATTCTGATTTGCACACGGTCTAGTTCTCTGAGCCACGAGAAAGTGCCGTTCCAATATCCAAGGAGGATCACTAATTCAAACCCTTTTTACTTTTGACCTGCGGCCAATCCCTCAGCTTCGCACAGACGCATCCCTTCATGTGTGCGGAGGGAATAAACCTATCACTCCAGCTCAGATGTTCACTGGGGAAATTAACTAACGTTTTTAAAGCTCTTCTTATAAGAACCACGCCATGCAAAAAGAAATTGGCTTATTCATTTAATATAACAGTTGGTTACAGAGGCTCAATCGTGTCATGGAAAAGATGCTCTCCTAGGAGAGGGGCAATCAGGTTCCAGTCCTGGTCAGCCATGTTTAGCATCACAGCCTTGAATACATCACAAGAATGCTTGAACATTTGCACCAACATGGATGGACCTGGAAATGATCACACTAAGTGAAGTGAATCAGACAGAGAAAGACAAATATCATATGATACCACTTACCTCTGGAACCTTAAAAAAATGATATAAATGAACTTATTTACAAAACAAATAGATCCACAGACATAAAAAACAAACTTACAGTTACCAAAGGGCAAAAGCAGGAGGAAGGTAATAAATTAGGGGTTTGAGAGTAACAGATACATACTACTATATATAAAATAGATAACAAACAAGAACCTACTATATAGCACAGGGGACTAATTCAATATTTTGTAATAACCTATGAGGGAAGGGAATCTTTAAAAAATAGATACATATGTGTGTATGTATAACTGAATCACTTTGTTGCACATCTGCACACCTGAAATAACACAACTTTATGAATCAACAGTAGCTTCTGGTGGCTCAGATGGTAAAGACTGCCTGCAATGCAGGAGACCTGGGTTTGTTCCCTGGGTTGGGAAGATCCCCTGGAGAAGGAAATGGCTGCCCACTCCAGTATTCTTGCCTGGAGAATCCCATGGACAGAGGAACCTGGTGGGCTACAGTCCATGGGGTCACAAAGAGTCAGACATGACTGAGCAACCAACACACACACACACACACACACACACACACATACACACAAATCAACTATACTTCAGTTAAAAAAAAAAAAAAACCACTTGACTGTCATCTGTAACTTGATATCTATATCTGATGAAATTGCTTTTACTGACATCCCACAATGCCATGGCCACTGCACACATGTGCACATGATAGATAAAGAGAGAGAGAGAGACCAGGATAGTACAGTTCTTCCAAAATTTGGTGAAATAAAAAAACATGGAAATATTCTCTGTTGTGCTGAAAAGTATTAAATGTGTTGAGAAATATAATAAAAATAAAACTAAGTAAAGTTGCTGCAGCTAAACATTTGCCTGAGATGAGGTCATTTCTAAACACTATCAATTAATGAGGCCCTCAACAAATGCTCCTCCTATAATACTATCCACCCTGTCTACTCCACTACTGTTACCCCAGTGCTTCTCCCTGCCCCTGGAAGACATCACTTCTAATTTTTTAGCAAAGCGCATTCTCACCTACTAGAAGCCTCTTCAACAAGGAAGTCACTACATCTTTGGGATTATAATGATCTTCTTCCAGACATTTCTCCAGGGACTATCTGATTCTTTCTACAGTCTACTTTCTCCAACCTTCTGTAGCAGGCATGTGTGTGTGTGTGTGTCTGTGTGTGCATGCAAACACACACAGACACACACCGTCACTAAACATTCTAAAGCACATAGAAACCCAGAAAAGTTATTAAAGGAATTTGACAGTGATACTTTTTCAAGTATAAAATGCAGACAATACTAGTACTTATCTCGGAGGACTGTTCTGAGGATTAAATGAGCATTCAATAGATGACGCATTTTAAGTATGCCTGGCCATGGTGAGTGTGAGCCATTGTTATTATCTTTATGATTCACTCACTCTAAGCTTGAAGCAATATCTTATTCCATAAATGGCTGCCAATCTTGAAACCCATTATATCAAGATTATTAAATGGCTCTATTTATGTAAAAGTGGCTCTCGCAGTCATAGGGGAATTTCACAACCAGAAAAATACCCCAGGAGACTATTAAGTCCACAGTGTCTAGATTGACAGGACAATTATCTTGTCCCTAAGTGAACATGTGCTTCCAGTTCCATAACCATCCCATTCATGTCCATTTTACCCACTCAACAGTCTTCACATCCCTCAATCTACTTCTGTGTTTCATGTCATTGCACCATGTCTTTGTCACTTACAGTGGACAACTAAGTAACACCCATATCCCATTGTCATTAGTAAGCTGAGAAATTCAACTGGAAAACATTTTCAGGATGACTGCTCACTTTTAATATCTTTATCGCTTTTATGTTTATGCATTTTGCAATTAGGAATATTTTAAAACCATCTATGATTCAATTTTTGAAAATGAACATAAGGTTTGATCTAAAACTCAAAACCTATTATTGGAGAAATGGGTCTGAGGTTTTTGTGCTCTTTGGAGGATCCCTTGATTTTTTTTTCTAATCCACAGTGGAGGAAGGGTTGCTATCCATCCAGTTAGAAAGCACATTATCAGGAACCAAAGATTAAATAGTGCCATGTAGCAAATTCGGGTTATCTGTTGGAATTTCTAATGCAGGACAACTTTACAAGGTCCTATATAGTGGTTCAGTCAGTTCTTCCTGGGGCTAGACTGGACTTAACTGAGTGAACATATTCTCAATTTACTACTCAAACCAACCAACCTTCAGGAAGTCTGATCTGCTATAAAAATATAATCAGTAAAAGAAAACAATATTAGAAAACAAAAGAAAACAACCCTATTAGAAATTTCCACAGAAGTTACTTTGAGATTGTATGTTCTATTAATTAATTTCATTGTTCTCTGCATGGTGTTCATATTAGAAATCTGACAAAAGAGTGAAATACTTATCGATTTTGCAGTTACTATAATAGGCTATCTTTTTTATATTTTTATTCATTTATATATTTGGCTGCACAGAGTCTCAGTTGGGATGTGCAGAACCTAATTCCCTAATCAGGGATCAAAACAGGACCCATGCATTGGGAGCAGAATCTTAGCCACTGGACCACCAGGGAAGTCCCAATAGTCCATCTATTCTTTTTTTAAAAAATTTTATTACTTTTTATTGAAATACAGTTGACTTACAATATTATATTAATTGTGGGTGTACAGCATAGTAATTTAATATTTTCATAGATTATATCCATTTAAAGATAGTATAAAATATTAGCTATATTCCCTGTGCTACACATTACATCCATGTTGCTTATTCATTTTTTACATAGTAGTTTGTACCTTTTAATCTCCTACCCCTTTCTTGTCCCTCCTCACTTCTGTCTCCCCACTGGTAACCTCTAGTTTGGTCTCAATATCTGTGAGTCTTTTTCTGTTTTGTTAAATTTAACCATTTGTTTTATTTTTAGATGCCATATATAAGTGAAAAAATACAGTACTTATATAACTTATTTCACTAAGCATAATACCTTGTAGGTTGCTCTATACATGTTGTTGCAAGTGGCAAATTTTCATTCTTTTTTACAGCTGAGTATGAATAATTTTTATTGTGCCAATAGGCCATCTATTCTTAAAATGAGGTTTACAGAACAAATCCAGCGAGAATCTTTTATTTCTATTTTTTGTGTGGCTACAAAAATCATAAATGGAATACACACCCATTTTGTAATTAAAAATGAGAAAAAAATATTAAGAAGGAAAAAGAAGTCTTCTGGTCGTAGAAATGGCTAAGTTATCCCACCATGCTCCTTCCATTTTCCACGTTTAGTATCAGAACACTTGGCCCTCTAAGTGGGTTCGCTGAAGCCCACCAGAGACAGTCTTTTTCCTTGGGGGCCCCTGGAGTAATCTAAGTGCATCCACTTCCAGATCACAATTCTGCAGGGAAGCCACTTAGTTCTCCTGCTCTCCCATAGGCTAGAACAGACTGATGTTAGTGGACTAGCCTTGGACAGGACAAAGAAGACCACACCCCAGAGTGTAGTAGAGAAATTGGGGTCCCGACTGAGCTCCAAGGGCATAGCTTCCTGCTAGCTCTGAACCACCTGCCTGCCTCCAGGCTCTTGTATGAGAAACAAGTGTTTTCTGGTGTGATGAAGCAACTATATTTTGGTGTCTTTTTTTTTTTTAATAGCAGTTTAGCACCTTCCTTAACTGATACATCATCCTACATCCCACTCTCCTGAAACGACATATGATTTTGACATAGGACAATTTGGCTGATTTTTTTAAGCACTTAAAAATAGACTTAATCTGTCTGTACATAATTTTGCATTCTTTTTGTTAGCTTGATATTTTGCTTAATATACTTTCCATGTCATTAACAAATCATCTTCTTCATCAATCTTACAAGTCATCTTTATAATGACATATTCATTGTCATTATAAGGGCATTGTGTGCTGTGCTGTGCTAAGTTGCTTCAGTTGTGTCTGACTTTTTAGTTCCCTATGGACTGTAGCCCACCAGGCTCCTCTGTCCATGGGATTCTCCAGGCAAGAATACTGGACTGGGTTGCCATGCCCCCCTCCAGGGGATCTTCCTGATTCAGGGATTGAACCCATGCCTCTTACATCTTCTGCATTGGCAGGCAGGTTCTTTATCCCTAGTGCCACCTGGGAAACCCCACAAGGGCATTACTCATGGCCATTTCAAATATATTCCCTTATGCTGTACAATATTACCAACAAAAACACAACTTTTGTTCACCAGAATTGTGCAGTTTTTTTAATAATGATCTCGTGCATATTTTGTTAGATTGATACTTGAGTGTTTTATTTTTGAATGAGAATGCTGGTAAAGTTTTGTATGTTTTAGATTTTTAAAAGTAAATATATTCAATATTCTAAATTTAAAAAATCAGTTTTCAATAAAACTGATAGCAATATGTGGGAAAGATGACAAAAGTGAAAGACTGAAGGACATCCCAGCTCCAATTTGCTTTGTCAAAGCACTTGGAATGGGCACTCAGTTGTGTCTGACTCTTTGTGACCGTATGGACTGTAGCCCACCAGGTTCCTCTGTCCATGGGATTCTCCAGGCAAGAATACTGGAGCGGGTTGCCATTTCCTTCTGCAGGGAAATCTTCCCAGCCCAGGGATTGAACTTGAGTCTTTTGCATCTCCTGCACTGGCAGGAGGACTCTTTATCACCACACCACCAGGGCTTCCCACAGAAGCACTGGCTCATTCTCCAAAGAGCTTTCCTTTCATGTCCAGCCCTGCCCCCTCCCCCTCCACCGTCACTGACATAATATTTTGTTGGGGAGTGTTTTACTTTCTGTCCTGTGTCACCAAGTGGAGTGTGAGATCCTTAAGGGCAGCAACCATTTCTTCAACATTTTTTAATCCCCAGCACTGAGTACAGGTATACATTTGGCAGACTTTCTAAAAACATTTTTAATAATAGTGAGACTGTTGTGATTTAAATATAAACCATGGCCATGATTTTCCCAAAATGTTCCAAAACATCAGTCTGAATAATTTATAGCCATCATGTATCTGTATAAGCTTTTAAAGCCCCATAAAATCAAAACATACCTTATAGTTTTAAAATGTAGGTTATAAAACTAATGAAAATGTAAACAGATATGATTTTTAAAATAACAAACATTGCAGCTGAGCACACATCTGAATAAACAGTGCATTTCAGCTGCAAAAAAGTTGTTATAGATGGAGAGCAAAACCGTGGCCAACAGAATTTAAAGTTTCTACATGTACTATAAACTTCCAGTGTCAACCTGAACTTTATCTGAAAGGTTGTTGCTAATATTTCAAGCCATATGCTGAAAAGACTTTCTATTAAAATATTGACTATATTTCCCTATTTTGCCTCTCTTTCTTAAGAAGACAATTCTCAGTTGAAATCAATCTTTTCCAGCCAATTTACATGAAGGATTAAGGGTCATTCATCTGTATAGTCCTGAGAGAGAAAGAAGAGATACAGTTGGTACCAGTTGTAAAGCAAATCCTTGGGCACCTGGTCACACTCGAGTTTCTGCTGGGACCACCAGGACAGAGGAAAGTGGGGTAAAGCTGCCTAAAAATGTGTGAACTTGTTCAAAAAAGCGGGAGACACTGAGGGGGTCCGAGGCTGTCCTGCCAACCACATCCACAAAGACTTTGGTATTCCCGGCACCTCCAAGCATGTGATTCCCCAGATGGAGGATATTCAACAGTGTCTTACCATGGAATTCATTAAACACAAACCTCTCAGCTCTGTGAATCCATCCATCTCCCACCTGTGTCTACACTCGCTGCAGACAAAGCCCACCCACCCCCAACCCTCTACCCTCCACAGTCTCCCCACCTGCTCCAACTCACAGCCAACCTCCTGCCTGACCCTTCAAGCCTCAACCGAAATTATAGCTCCCTCCAAAAACCTAACCTGATCCTGCTTCTCTCCAAATCCCCCGACCCCTTTATGACCATGTGTCGCCTCTGGGTGCTGGCTCTTGGTGTGTAAGCTACTCACCTCTCTGCGGCTGGGGGCTGCCTGAGGAGGAGATTTGCTTTCCCATCATCACTCAAGTCCTATCTGGAGGCTTGCAGATCCATTTGCACAGAGCAGATGCTCAATGCAAATTCACCAAACTCGCCCGGACTTGGTAAATGAAAATGAGTGCACTACGTTCAGAACTGACTGGCTTAGAGAAAAGATGAATAAGGCATGGAAAGCTCATTGAGATATGAGGAGTGTTTACCACTCACCACCTTGTCTGATGGATGAACTGCATTTCCTTCCCTGGGGTATCCCCGTGGCGGGCAGAAGAGACTCAGTTCTCTTCCTGCCACTTCATGCCACCCTGCCCTCTATCAGGTAGGACAGCACCAGTCTGTGAGCAGTTACAAAGGCAGAAATCCCCATCAGCTCATCTCTTTGTCTGGACAGAGGGCTGTTCTGGAAACTGCACATTCAAGGTACAAATGAGTGTCAGATGAGAGGGAGAACAAAATGATTGATTGCCCTTTTCTGCAGAAGAGCTCAATCCTGAATGGAAAGCCTGATTGTCAAACCACTGACACAAAAAACAGAATGAGTAGATGGGCTCTTCTGATGATGAACCTCATCCTGAGAGCTCCCTGCCCAGGCCTCTAAGTACTGCATGATTACATATGACTGACAGGTTTTAGGACCATTTATAGATTAGCCTCATACTGGCTTATGAATGGGTAGTCAGGCTTCCTGGTCACAAGCCTTTGGGAGCTCAAGCCTGGCCTGCTGGGTTTGGAAAGAAATGACTCTATCACCTCAGAACAGTCTGAGGGAGCTTGTACAGGCTCAGGAGAATGTCTCTGATGGCCTTATCTTCTGATGGAAATCAGGAATCATCTGTTGTCTCCAGCTGACCATAAAGCTTCAAACTCTCATAGCCCACTGAAGCCACAAGCTAGAATTGGTGTGCACAGAACAAAGACAAGATGTATAAATCTTCATTCCTTTCATGAAGAAGTATGGTGCGTTTTCTCGGCAGGCAAACAGATGAAGTATGGCAACGGGGATGCTCTGCTGCTGCTGCTGCTGCTGCTAAGTCGCTTCAGTCATGTCTGACTCTGTGCGACCCCATAGACGTCAGCCCACCAGGCTCCCCCGTCCCTGGGATTCTCCAGGCAAGAACACTGGAATGGGTTGCCATTTCCTTCTCCAATGCATGAAAGTGAAGAGTGAAAGTGAAGTCGCTCAGTCTTGTCCGACTCTTTGTGACCCCATGGACTGCAGCCTACCAGGCTCATCGTCCATGGGATTTTCCAGGCAAGAGTACTGGAGTGGGGTGCCATTGTCTTCTCCCCGGGGATGCTCTAGTAAGATAAAAAATAGAGTTTTTACTTTTTGCTTTTAAAAAATACCCCCATGGCTGCAAACATAGAGCAAGAAGAAGATGATGTGTGTAGACAACCTAGAAGGTCAATAGTTCTTCATATTACTTTGAAACTTTTTATCAAAGATTTGCTTTCCCATCATCACTCAAGTCCTGTCTGGAGGCTTGCAGATTAGGAAACAGGAGTTTCATCTGTCTCTGAGGTAGAAACATGTAGGTCTCTTTGAAGGAATTGGTCCAGGTATGAAGTTAATAAAGAAGAAAAGAAAATGCCCAGGGATGGAGAGAGTTATGGATTATGGGCCGTTCCTGCTTTGGGGGAGGCGATGGATGGTGTCATGTGTTAGGTCCATCCTGTGTGAGGCTCCAGGGCAGGTAGTGGGTATCCACACCTTTTCACTCTTAGCCCTGAATTTTGTTCTCTTGCTCACCCTAATCCCTCTGCCTTTCACCCTGCAGAGTCTCCAAGATTTTCTAGTGGACTTCGTGTCTAGATTTTACACTATTCTTTTTTTCAAATTTCTGTGTAGCATCCTCTCAATCTCAGAAATGGGAAAATACAGGGTGTAGCAGAGGTGCAGAAAGATGAGGGTTTCTGACTGGAGGATTAATCAGAGCAAACTGTTGGCAGCAGCTTTGGAAGTGGTTCTGGCTTTCAACTCAGTCAGTCTGCTTCTGTGCACCCAGCTAAGGAACAATTCCTGAATGTGAACACAGGTTCAACAGCAAGAGAGAGTAGCACTGACATATATACATGATCACATGTCAAACAGAGAGCTAGTGGGAAGCTACTCTATAGCACCAAGAGCTCAGCTAGGTGCTCTGTGATGGATGATCTAGAGGGATGGGATGGAGGCGGGTTGGGAGGGAGGCTCAAGAGGGAGGGGATATATGTATACTTACAGCTGATTCACATTGTTGTATAGCAGAAAGCAACATAATATTGTAAACTAATTATCTTCCAATTAAAACAACAACAACAACAAGATGCTTTCTGAAGCACCAGAGACTCCGCTGCCACGTTGCAAGCTCAGAGCTTAGCAGAGATGCAATCCAGGCACCGAGGACTAGTTGAGGAGGGAATGGATGATCGGTGCTGATGGGCAGCGTCTTGAATTGGTTCTCTAAGCAGACATGAAAATCAGCATGTATATGTGTGTCAGGCACGTTGGGAGGCAGTGTCCTTTCTAATCTGTACTCCAGCCCTGTGGAGCTCTGACCATTACCAATGCCATTTTTCAGCTTATGGAGGCACAAAAAGGTTAACTGGACTCGTAGAACAAGCTAAGTACAGGCGTAGTTAACAGAGCAGAGGTCTGCACCTGGGCATTTCAGTCCAGAGCTTGAGTATTTAACCACCTTCTTTTACTGCAAGACACTCCCCCACTGCACAGGTGTAAACACACCCTCATGCAGACCCCCTCCCAGGAGAAGATAGCTGACAGCTACTGGTCTAGTGGGGGGCTCTCAGAGAACATTAGGCTCCCATCACCTCTGCCCACCACCGTGGTAAAGTGATGCTTCCTTGTGGTGATGTTTCTGACTATGTTTATGAAGAACAGGGTGCTCAAAAGTCTAAAACCAGAATGGACTTTTTTTTTTTTAAGATGAATGAAAATCAGGCAGGATCCCTGGATCTTCATTTTTATCATCAATTCATCCCTAAAACCTGGGTTTCCCAGGTGTCTCAAATGGTAAAGAATCTGCCTGCAGTGCAGGAGACAGGGGTTCCATCCCTGGGTTGGGAAGATCCCCTGGAGAAGGGAATGGGAACCCACTCCAGTATTCTTGCCTGGAGAATTCTATGAACAGAGTCTGGTGGGCTACAGTCCATGGAGTCACAAAGAGTCAGACATGACTGAGCAACTAACACACACACACACACACACACACACACACACCCCTAAAACCTGCTCTGAGCAGGCATGGTGCTGTGGAGACCTAACACATGAGCTCTTTAAGGAGCTCAGAGCCCCATCTAGGAAAAAGGTAAGGAAGAAGATGATTCTAGTCCTCAGTGGACATCTTGGAATGGACACAAAGCTGCAAATACTCAGGGGATACTTATAGGCTCCAATGGTCATCAGCCTGTGTTACAGCCTCAGGTCCAGATTTTCCTTTTCTCAATGTTTTGTTCTCAATGTTTTTCTTATGAAATGTCACTTTCCTCAAAAAGACAGATTATATGTTAATGTCTTGTTAAGGGAGGATTCTGGTTATTAATAGTTTATTTCAATTTAATTGATTCCTTTCATGCATGTTCATGTATGTTAATATTTAAATCAATTGCTTCTCCACTAAGCATTCATCAGTTAAGGCTTAGAGAAAAAGGAGAAAGGAAAACTAAACTAGATTTTTTTTCCCCAAATTACAGATCATGTTCAAAATGAAATACAAGGTGGAAAATATTTTTAAAATGCATGTTCACCAAAGCGAGATGTCTGAAAAATTATTGTATCACATGAAAATGTGACATCTGATATACTTTAGAATTCCTGGATAGGCATCCAGTATTAAAATATTGACTTTGATCAGGAAAACGTATGTACATTTAACTGAACACATCAATCCAAAGGCACTTGTTTAGTTCCTAAGCTGTGTCTGACTCTTTTGTGACCCCATGCACAGTAGGCCACCAGGATCCTCTGTCCTGGGATTCTCCAGGCAAGAATACTGGAGTGGATTGCCATGCCCTCGTCTGGGGGTTCTTTCTGACTCATGGATCAAGCCCTAGTCTCCTGCATTGCAGGCAGATTCTTTATCATTGAACCACCAGGGAAACTTTCTCACAGAGCACAATTTGTGTCAATTTTCAAGCAATAGTCTCATCATAGCAATTTAAAAATTAAGCCCCATTAAAGCAGCCTGCTGACCTCTTAGAGATGAGCTGATATTGCCAAGGTGATGCAGCTGAAAGAAAGATCTGTGCCCCTCATCTCCCTCCGAATGATGCAGGCTCGTCCTTCCTTTCCAGAATATGAGATGTGGGGAAGGAGATGAGGACTTGCCAGCCCCAAATGTACCACTCTGGACAAGGATACTTTGAAGCTGAAGGTAACCGAGCAATGGCAGATGCAGGAAAAGCCCTCCTCCCTCCCTCTTCTGCTGGAAGGCAGGACATCCAACTCTCCTTGTGGAGGAGTCTTCCTCCCATTCCTGGCCAGGAGGAAAATCACCATTACTCCCAGAGACAGGAGGTCAGTCAGCACCAAGTTGGATCTGCAAGAAATCACCTTACTGAGAACCCTTAGCTTCCATTAGTTTTCTCACACATGTACCTTCCCAAACTTATCACCCAACTGAGAGCACAAACTGTGGACTTTGTCTTGTCACTTTCTTGCACTTGTCATCCTCTGTAACAAGGTATCTAAGCTCCTAGTTCTAGCACCTCTTTGAATCACTCACCCTGCTTCTCCTCTGTGTTTGTGTCTTGCATAAATAAATGAACACTGTTCCCCTTCCCCTCCCCTCCCCGTTCATCTGTCTTTTCCAGTTTAATACACAGGCTTCATTCACTGAATATAAGAGGGCAAAGGAAGACTGTTTTCCTTCCCTGACATCAGCAAGGAATTTTTTCCACCAGGTCAGATATAAAAAATGCTTGGGGGTCCTAAGATGGTGGAGGAATAGGAAGGGGAGACCACTTTCTCCCCCACAAATTCATCTAAAGAACATTTGAAGGACAAGCAAATTCCACAGAACAAATTTTGAATGCTGGCAGAGGACATCAGGCACCCAGAAAGGCCCATTGTCTTTGAAAGGAGGTAGGACAAAATATAAAAGATAAAAAGAAAGACAAAAGAGATAGGGATGGAGATCCGTCCCAGGAAGGGAGTTTTAAAAAAGAGAGAAGTTTCCAAACACCAGGAAACACTCTCTCCAGTGGGTCTGTGGTGAGCCTTGGAATCTCAGAGGGCAAACTAACCGGGAGGAAAAATAAATAAATAATTAATATCCACAGATTACATGCCTAACAGCAACTCCCAGTGGAGCAGCAGCCCAGACGCTCGCATCCCCCACTAGCAAGTGGGGGGAGGGATAGGGAGGAGAGGGCTGCATTACTTAGGGTAAGGACCCAGCCTGAATGCGGGTCTGAGGCCAATCTGAGGGAACTAGCTTGAGATAGCAACCCAGACTGTGGGATAGCTACCCCACGAAAAGCCCTAACCCAAGACACCCAGGCACGCTCACAGGACAAAGGACTGAGTAGAGCTAGCGGGCTGCGGACTGGCCCATCCCCAGCCAGAGACAGGCAGGCGAGGGCAGCTAGAGCTGGAAGGGAGCAATCGAGGCCCCAGAGAGGCATCCTATACCAAACTGCAAGCAGACTTCATTGCTAACCAAGACTTCTTGGAATTCTGGATGGTTGACAACTGCCTGGAGGGTCACAGCCAGAGATCAGCTCCCCGGAAGAGACACACAGCACACCTGAGAAGGCGTGCCCATTGTATACCCAGAAAACTGAGCAGCTGGGATGAGGGAGGGGATAAGCCGCAGCCTTCAACTGGGGGCAACTATGCGCACCAAGCACCTGGTCACCTGAGCTGCTCGGACCTGAGACGGGCGGAAAACGCAGGCCCAACCAAGTCTGTGCCTTTGTGGAGTACCCAAGAACCTGAACCTGAACACCTTAGACCTGGGGAGTTCATGCAACCCAGGGCCCACATCAGACAGTTCCCAGCAGAGCAACCTAGAGTCTGAGCAGTGTAGACTGGGAAAGCACACAAACTGTGAGTGGGGGCAAATCCAGTATGGCTGAATCACTGTGAGCACACACCAGTGATATTTCTTTGCAGTGTTCCTCCCTCCCCACAGCATGACTAAACAAGCGAGCCTAAAAAAAAGTGACCACCACCACGCTCCTTGTGTCAGGGTAGAAATTAGACACTGAACAGACCAGCAAACAGAAGAAGCTAAAATAAACAGAGGGAACCACTCTGGTAGTGACAGGTGCAATAGATTAAAACCCTGTAGTTAGCACCGACTACATAGGAAGGGGCCTGTAGACCTTGAGAAGTTCAAGCCGGACCAAGAAACTATCTGAAAATGAACTGACCCCACATTGTCTGCAACAGCTCCAGAGAAAGTCTTAGATATATTTTTACTATTATCATTTTTTAAACTAAAGCTTTTATTTTATTTTATTTATTTTTAAGTCCCCATTCATGCTGCGATTCATGGGGTCGCAAAGAGTCGGACACAACTGAGTGACTGAACTGACCTGAACTGATTACTCCTTTAATTTGCATTTTTATACCCTACTATTATCTTGCAAAAAAAAAAAGACCTTATTTTTAAAGCAAACTTCATATATATATATATATTATAATTTTTGTAACTTTTTTTTAATATTGTAATTTTGAGAATCTAACCTCTACTCTAGATTTGTAATCTTTGCTTTTTTTGTATTTGTTATCAACTTTGTACCCTTAAGAACCCAATCTTCAGTACCCATTTTTACTTGGGAGTGAGAGCACTTGCCTGATTGCTCTCTCCCACTTTTGACTCTCCTTTCTCTCCAACAGGTCGCCTCTATCTCCTGCCTCCCTCTTTTCTTCTCTACCCAACTCTGTGAATCTCTTTGTGTGTTCCGGGCTGTGGAGAACACTTAGGGAACTGATTACTGGCTGGATCTGTCTCTTTCTTTTTGATTCCCCCTTTTATCCTCCTGGCCACCTCTGTCTCCTTTCTCCCTCTTCTCTTCTCTGTGTAACTCTGTGAACATCTCTGAGGGGTCCAGACTGTGGAGAGCACATAGGGAAGTGATCACTGGCTAGCTTGCTCTCTCCCCTTTTGATTCCCCCTCTTCTCCTCCTGGTCACCTCTATCTCCCTCCTCCCTCTTCTCTTCTCCATGTAACTCTGTGTACCTCTCCAGGTGTTCCTCACTGTGGAGAAACTTTTCATCATTAACCTAGATGTTTTATCATCAGTGCTGTATAGATGGAGAAGTCTTGAGGCTACTGTAAGAATAAGACTGAAACCAGAAACAGGAGGCTTAAGTACAAATCAGAGAACACAAGAGAACTCCAGAATCCAGGGAACATTAATCAATAGGAGCTCATCAAATGCCTCCATACCTACACTGAAACCAAGCACCACCCAAGGGCCAACAAGCTCAAGAGCAAGACATACCACGCAAATTCTCCAGCAACACAGAAACATAACCCTGAGCCTCAATATACAGGCTGCCAAAAGTCACACCAAACCCATTGACATCTCAAAACTCATTACTGGACACTTCATTGCACTCCAGAGAGAAGAAATCCAGCTCCACCCACCAGAATACCGACACAAGCTTCCCTAACCAGGAAACCTTGACAACCACCCATCCAACCCCACACACAGTGAGGAACCTCCACAATAAAGAGGAACCACCAACTGCCAGAATACAGAAAGACCGTGTCAAACACAGCAATATAAAAAGATGAAAAGGCAGAGAAATACCCAGCAGGTAAAGGAACAGGATAAATGTGCACCAAACCAAACAAAAGAGGAAAAGATAGGGACTCTACCTGAAAAAGGATTCTGAATAATGATAGTGAAAATGATCCAAAATCTTGAAAACAAATTGGAGTTACAGATAAATAGCCTGGAGACAAGGATCAAAAGATGCAAGAAAGGTTTAACAAGGACATAGAAGAAATAAAAAAGAGTCAATATATAATGAATAATGCAATAAATGAGATCAGAACACTCTGGAGGGAACCAACAGTAGAATAACGGAGGCAGAAGATAGGATAAGTGAGGTAGAAGATAGAATGGTAGAAATAAATGAAACAGAGAGGAAAAAAGAAAAAAGAATTAAAAGAAATTAGGACAACCTCAGAGACCTCTGGGACAATGTTAAACACCCCAACATTTGAATCATAGGAGTCCCAGAAAAAGAAGATAAAAAGAAAGGCCATGAGAAAATACTTGAGGAGATAATAGTTGAAAACTTCCCTAAAATGAGGAAGGAAATAGCCACCCAAGTCCAAGAAACCCAGAGAGTCCCAAACAGGATAAACCCAAGGAGAAACACCCCAAGACACATATTAATCAAATTAACAAAGATCAAACACAAAGAACAAATATTAAAAACAACAAGGGAAAAATAGCAAATAACAGACAAGGGGATTCTCATAAGGATAACAGTTGATATTTCAATAGGAACTCTTCAGGCCAGAATGGAATGGCAGGACATACTTAAGTGATGAAAGAAAATAATGTACAGCCTAGATTACTGTACCCAGCAAGGATCTCATTCAAATATGAAGGAGAAATCAAAAGCTTTACAGACAAGCAAAAGCTGAGAGAATTCAGCACCACCAAACCAGCTCTGCAACAAATCCTAAAGGATCTTTTCTAGACAGGAAATACAGAAAGGGTGTATAAACTCGAACCCAAAACAATAAAGGAAATGGCAATGGGATCATCAGTCAATCAGTTTGGTCAGTTTAGTCGCTCAGTCGTGTCCAGCTCTTTGCAACCCCATGAACTGCAGCACGCCAGGCCTCCCTGTCCATCACCAACTCCCGGAGTTCACTCAAACTCATGTCCATCGAGTCAGTGATGCCATCCAGCCATCTCATACTCTGTCGTACCTTTCTCCTCCTGCCCCCAATCCCTCCCAGCATCAGAGTATTTCCCAATGAGTCAACTCTTCGCATGAGGAGGCCAAAGTACTGGAGTTTCAGCTTTAGCATCATTCCTTCCAAAGAAATCCCAGGGCTGATCTCCTTCAGAATGGACTGGTTGGATCTCCTTGCAGTCCAAGGGACTCTCAAGAGTCTTCTCCAACACCACAGTTCAAAAGCATCAATTCTTCGGCGCTCAGCTTTCTTCACAGTCCAACTCTCACATTCATACATGACCACTGGAAAAACCATAGCCTTGACTAGACGGACCTTTGTTGGCAAAGTAATGTCTCTGCTTTTCAATATGCTATCTAGGTTGGTCATAACTTTCCTTCCAAGAATTAAGCGTCTTTTAATTTCATGGCTGCAGTCACCATGTGCAGTGATTTTGGAGCCCCCAAAAATAAAGTCTGACACTGTTTCCACTGTTTCCCTATCTATCCCATGAAGTGATGGGACCGGATGCCATGATCTTCGTTTTCTGAACGTTAAGCTTTAAGCCAACTTTTTCACTCTCCTCTTTCACCTTCATCAAGAGGGTCTTTAGTTCCTCTTCACTTTCTGCTCTAAGGGTGGTGTCATCTGCATACCTGAGGTTATTGATATTTCCCCCAGCAATCTTGATTCCAGCTTGTGCTTCTTCCAGCCCAGCACTTCTCATGATGTACTCTGCATAGAAGTTAAATAAGCAGGGTGACAATATACAGCCTTGATGTACTCCTTTTCCTATTTGGAACCAGTCTGCTGTTCCATGGCCAGTTCTAACTGTTGCTTCCTGATCTGCATACAGATTTCTCCAGAGGTAGGTCAGGTGGTCTGGTATTCCCATCTCTTTCAGAATTTTCCAGTTTATTGTGATCCACACAGTCAAAGGCTTTGGCATAGTCAGTAAAGCAGAAATAGATGTTCTTCTGGAACTCTCTTGCTTTTTCGATGATCCAGCGGATGTTGGCAATTTGATCTCTGGTTCCTCTGCCTTTTCTAAAACCAGCTTGAACATCTGGAAGTTCACGGTTCATGTATTAATTACCTTAAATATAAATGGGTTGAATGCCCCAACCAAAAGACAAAGACTGGCTGAATGGATACAAAAACAAGACCCATATATATGTTGTCTACAAGAAACCCACCTCAAAACAAGAGACACATACAGACTGAAAGCGAAGGGCTGGAAAAAGATATGCCATGCAAATAGGGACCAAAAGAAAGCGGGAGTAGCAATACTCACATCAGATAAAATAGACTCTAAAACAAAGGCTGTGAAAAGAGACAAAGAATAACACTACATAATGATCAAAGGATCAATCCAAGAAGAAGATATAATAATCATAAATATATATGCACGCAACATAGGAGCACCACAATATGTAAGACAAATGCTAAAAAGTGTTAAAGGGGAAATTAACAATAACACAATAATAGTGGGAGACTTTAATACCCCACTCACACCTTATGGATAGATCAACTAAACAGAAAATTAACAAGGAAACACAAACTTTAAATAATACAATAGACCATTTAGACCTAGTTGATATCTATAGGACATTTCACCCCAAAACAATGAATTTCACCTTTTTCTCAATCACACACGGAACCTTCTCCAGGATAGATCACATCCTGGGCCATAAATTTAGCCTTGGTAAATTCAAAAAAACTGAAATCATTCCAAGCATCTTTTCTGACCACAATGCAGTAAGATGAGATGTCAATTACAGGAGAAAATCTGTTAAAAATTCCAACATATGAAGGCTGAACAACACGCTGCTGAATAACCAACAAATCACAGAATAAATCAAAAAAGAAACCAAAATATGCATAGAAATGAATGAAAATGAAAACAAAACAACCCAAAACCTATGGGACACTGTAAAAACAGTGCTAAGGTGAAGGTTTGTAGCAATACAGGCATACCTCAAGAAACAAGAAAAAAATCAAATAAATAGCCTAACTCTATGCCTAAAGCAACTTGAAAAGGAAGAAATTGTGAACTCCAGGGTTAGTAGAAGGAAAGAAATCTTAAAAATTAGGGCAGAAATAAATGCAAAAGAAACAAAAGAGACCATAGCAAAAATCAACAAAACCAAAAGCTGGTTCTTTGAGAAGGTAAATAAAATTGACAAACCATTAGCCAGACTCATCAAGAAAAAAAAAGGGAGAAAAATCAAATCAACAAAATTAGAAATGAAAATGGAGATCACAACAGACAACACAGAAATACAAAGGATCATAAGAGACTACTATCAACAATTATATGCAAATAAAATGGACAACTTGGAACAAATGGACAAATTCTTAGAAAAGCACAACTTTCCAAAACTGGACCAGGAAGAAATAGAAAATCTTAACAGACCCATCACAAGCACGGAAATTGAAACTATAGTCAGAAATCTTCCAACAAACAAAAGCCCAGGACTAGACATCTTCACAGCTGAATTCTACCAAAAATTTAGAGGAGAACTAACACCTATCTTACTCAAACTCTTCCAGGAAATTGCAGAGGATGGTAAACTTCCAAACTCATTCTATGAGGCCACCATCACCCTAATACCAAAACCTGACAAAGATGCCACAAAAAAAGAAAACTACAGGCCAATATCACTGATGAACATAGATGCAAAAATCCTTAACAAAATTCTAGCAAACAGAACCCAACAACATATTAAAAAGATAATACATCATGACCAAGTGGACTTTATCCCAGGGATGCAAGGATTCTTCAATATCCACAAATCAATCAATCTAATACACCACATTAACACATTGAAAAATGAAAACCATATAATTATCTCAATAGATGCAGAGAAAGCCTTTGACAAAATTCAACATCCATTTATGATAAAAACTCTCCAGAAAGCAGGCATAGAAGGAACATACCTCAACATAATAAAAGCTATATATGACAAACCCACAGCAAACATTATCCTCAATGGTGAAAAATTGAATGCCTTTCCCCTAAAGTCAGGAACAAGATAAGGGTGCCCACTGTCACCACTACTATTCAACATAGATTTGGAAGTTTTGGCCACAGCAATCAGAGCAGAAAAAGAAATTAAAGGAATCCAGATTGGAAAAGAAGAAGTAAAACTCTCACTGTTTGCAGATGACATGGTCCTCTACATAGAAAACCCTAAAGACTCCACCAGAAAATTACTAGAACTAATCAATGACTATAGTAAAGTTGCAGGATATAAAATCAACACACAGAAATCCCTTGCATTCCTATACACTAACAATGAGAAAACAGAAAGAGAAATTAAGGCAACAAGTCCACTCACCATTTCATCGAAAAGAATAAAATACTTAGGAATATATCTACCTAAAGAAACTAAAGACCTATAATAGAAAACTATAAAACACTGGTGAAAGAAATCAAAGAGGACACTAATAGATGGAGAAATATACCGTGTTCATGGATGAGAAGAATAAATATAGTGAAAATGAGTATACTACCCAAAGCAATCTATAGATTCAATGCAATCCCTATCACGCTACCAATGGTATTCTTCAGAGAACTAGAACAAATAATTTCACAATTTGTATGGAAATACAAAAAACCTTGAATAGCCAAAGCAATCTTGAGGAAGAAGAATGGAACTGGAGGAATCAACCTGCCTGACTTCAGGCTCTACTACAAAGCCACAGTCATCAAGACAGTATGGTTTGGCAAAGAAAGATAGATCAATGGGACAAAATAGAAAGCCCAAAGATAAAACCACACGCCTATGGACACCTTATCTTTGACAAAGGAGGCAAGAATATACAATGGAGAAAAGACAATCTCTTTAACAAATGGTGCTGGGAAAACTGATCAACCACTTATAAAAGAATGAAACTAGAACACTTTCTAACACCATACACAAAAATAAACTCAAAATGGATTAAAGATCTAAACCTAAGACCAGAAACTATTAAACTCCTAGAGGAAAACATAGGCAAAACACTCTCTGACATAAACCACAGCAGGATCCTCTATGACCCACCTCCCAGAATATTGGAAATAAAAGCAAAAATAAACAAATGGGACCTAATTAAAATTAAAAGTTTCTGCACAACAAAGGAAACTATAAGCAAGTTGAAAAGACAGTCTTCAGAATGGGAGAAAATAATAGCAAATGAAGCAACAGACAAAGAATTAATCTCAAAAATATACAAGCAACTCCTGTAGCTCAATTCCAGAAAAATAAAAGACCCAATCAAAAAGTGGGCCAAAGAACTAAACAGACATTTCTCCAAAGAAATCATACAGTTGGCTTACAAACACATGAAAAGATGCTCAACATCACTCATTATCAGAGAAATGCAAATCAAAACCACAGTGAGGTACCATTTCACATCAGTCAGAATGGCTGCTATCCAAAAGTCTACAAGCAATAAATGCTGGAGAGGGTGTGGAGAAAAGGGAACCCTCTTACACTGTTGGTGGGAATGCAAACTAGTACAGCCACTATGGAAAACAGTGTGGAGATTCCTTTAAAAACTGGAAATAGAACTGCCATATGACCCAGCAATCCCACTGCTGGGAATACATACCGAGGAAACCAGAATTGAACACATGTGTACCCCAATGTTCATCGCAGCACTGTTTATAATAGCCAGGACATGGAAGCAACCTAGATGTCCATCAGTAGACGAATGGATAAGAAAGCTGTGGTACATATACACAATGGAGTATTACTCAGCCATTAAAAAGAATACATTTGAATCAGTTCTAATGAGGTGGATGAAACTGGAGCTTACAGAATGAAGTAAGCCAGAAAGGAAAACACCAATACAGTATACTAATGCATATAAATGGAATTTAGAAAGATGGTAACGATAACCCTGTATGCAAGGCAGCAAAAGAGACACAGATGTATAGAACAGTCTTTTGGACTCTGTGGGAGAGGGCAAGGGTGGGATGATATGGGAGAATGGCATTGAAACATGTAAATTATCAAATTGAAACAAATCGCCAGTCCAGGTTCGATGCATAATACAGGGTGCTT
Source organism: Bubalus kerabau (assembly GCF_029407905.1). Lineage (NCBI taxonomy): Eukaryota > Metazoa > Chordata > Mammalia > Artiodactyla > Bovidae > Bubalus > Bubalus kerabau. Next base: position 48,127,806 of record NC_073634.1, read on the forward strand.
GGGGCTGGTGCACTGGGATGACCCAGAGGGATGGGATGGGGAGGGAGGAAGGAGGGGGATTCAGGATGAGGAACACATGTACATCCATGGCAGATTCAAGTCAATGTATGGCAAAACCAATATAATATTGTAAAGTAAAATAAATAAATTAATTAATTTAAAAAAGAATAGAAAAAGAGAGAGACAGAGACAGAGCAACAATGATCTGTTGGCTCCAACAGCTACTGCTAGTCATTTTCTGCCACCTCTACTCGTGGAAAGCTGGGACATAGTGTGAGAAGGAACAAGCAGCCTCAGAGAAGAACTAAAATGAGAAAAAGAGGAGAGAGAATTGTCTTTCTGGGTTCCCTCGAGTCCTGGGTTCCTATCCTTTTCTGAGGTTCAATCACATCCTGCCCAGTATTCTTCTAATAAATTCTCATTATCCCTTGACAGAAAAAAAAAAAAAAAGCTTGGATCAAGGCAGTGGAGAGAAAAGGAGAGTGGGAAGCCACTGGGTAGGCTTTTCTGTGGAAACATCTCAGTATATACAGGCATGAACCTCCACAAGGGCAGGGGGTGGGGCGGGAGCCCAGTGGGCTCTCAGAACAGCAATGTCCAAAATAAATAATGGGGGGAGCAGAGGAATCTGCAAGCTCTTCCACACCCTGCCACTTTCTGACTCTGTAGCTTTGGCCCTCTACCCTACAGCCGGGCATCCCCATCAGTGGAAAAAGTCATCACATTCACGTCACATAACTTGAGAAGGGCAGGGCTGCAACTGTGCATGTAACACACCAGCCACCGCCCACCCCTCCTCCACTTCCCAGATCTCCTGATGAGCTGGGATTCACAAAGACACGGAGATGAGAATTCATCACTGTGCTCTGACACCAGGAAGTTGCATCTCTGTGGAAGCTATGAAATAGCAATAAACATTCCCAGACGGGCTGTTTGTCACTTCTGCCAAGCAGAACCCTGTCTACTGTGTCATTTGATCCTCCAAGCCCTCCTGCTACCTGATCCTAAAAGATGAATGATCCACCAACGAAGGAGTGGATTTAGAGATGAAATGTGAAAAGATGTGGGCATGGCTAGGCAGGACACTGATGGTAAAGGATTTAAAGTGCAGAGAAGGAGGAAAAAGCCTTTTAAATGTCTTATTTCCTGACAGGCAGCCGGCTGGTACAGCCTGAGCCTGAGCGTGCATTTGTAATAAGTGTTCATGTCTCCACCACTTCTCTGGTAAGAGCTTCATCACCTGCCTGCCTTCCCCGAATCCTGACTCCACCCCACCACATGTAAAAGCCTGGTGGGAAGACCTTTCTGGGGAAAGAAATGTAGGAGCAAGCAAGACCAAAGGAGGCTGCCGAGGATGCCCCAAGGCTGCTGTGTTGTTAGAAATAAAGACTCTTTAATTTGTTCACACTTGGCAGCTGCAGAAATGTGAGACCCTAAGTAAGCTGTGTCCAAAGGAGAATTTCTCTTATTTCTAAAGTGTGGGGAGATTCTGCAGGGCAGGGGGATAGTGGAGCCAAGCTCCCCACCTTCTGGTTCAATCACACTGGAATTTAATCTTTATTTATTCTTCCTGCACTGCACCCAGGGTTGAGACTTTTAGAAACCAATTAATGAAGACAGGCTGGATTTCCATAGCAGCTTGGAAGAACATGACAAAATATATTTTTGTTATCTAGGAAGGAGAATGCCCAAAGTCTGATGAAAGATGACTTCTACTGCTTTATCAAAGCGGCTCATGTGTGAACTTGTGGGCTTAAGTGGAGTCACACAAGTGCTAGTGGCAGGTGGTTGGCATGACAGATGCCTCCCCTGCCCTGTCCACTTCGCACAGCCCAGTAGGTGAGGGCCCCTCTGGACATCCTTGCAGAAAAGCTGCCTTTCCTTGTTGTTAATTGTCAGGCATTCTTTTAAGTACAGACCCTTGTACTTCATCAGCAGCTAGAGGTTATTTCTGCTGCTTGAGAGAGTTTTTAGAAAAGCTGTAAAAGGCAAGTCTGCACCTGGGAAAGGCTGTTCTTTCCCAGGAAGTGAGTCTGTCCTTTGTGAAAGATGAGCAGCTGTAGACACAGAGGTCCCATGCCCCTCCCTCAGCACGAGATGGGGACACAGAGAAGCTATACCTTGTAACAATGACTCATCAGGGAAGCACCAGAACTTGACTCATCATCTTCTCTCCTAAATATTTTTTCCTTTGACTATAAGTGTAATGCATGCTTATGTGCTAAGTCACTTCAGTCATGCCCAACTCTTTGCAACCCCATGGACTGTAGCCCACCAGGCTCCTCTATCCATGAGATACTCTTCAAGAATACTCAAGTGGGTTGCCATGCCCTTCTCAAGGGCATCTACTTGACCCAGGGATCGAACCAGCATCTCTTACATCTCCTGCCTTGGCAGGTGGGTTCTTTACCACTAGAGCCACCTGGGAAACTCATAAATGTAATACATGCTTATTATAAAAAATAAAATGAATGCATACAATGTAAAAATTGAGGATCAAATTAACCTATAACTAACCACCAAAAGATTATGACACCTAATAATTTGGTTGATTTTCTTCCAGTTCTTTAGCACTTGTTTTTAAATATTAGTATCTGGAAAATCCCATGGATGGAGGGGCCTGGTAGGCTGCAGTCCATGGGGTCGCTAGGAGTCGGATACGACTGAGCGACTTCACTTTCATTTTTCACTTTCATGCATTGGAGAAGGAAATGGCAACCCACTCCAGTGTTCTTGCCTGGAGAATCCCAGGGACGGGGGAGCCTGGTGGGCTTCCATCTATGGGGTCGCACAGAGTCGGATACGACTGAAGCGACTTAGCAGCAGCAGCATAAGGGTAGAGGTTTTGATCATCTTCTTTTTTTTTTTTTTCTTAAACTTTTTGCTTCATATTAGAATATAGCCGATCAGCAATGTGGTAGTTTCAGATGAACAGCAAAGGAACTCAGCCATATATAGACATGTACCCATTCTCCCCCAATCCTCTCCCATCCAGCTGCCTTTCTGTATTTAACCCCTTCTCAAGAGTAATTGTCTATGGTTTCATACATTTTTATGCAATGTCAATGTTGAAGACTATACAACACTCCACTTGATTCACTGAATGAATAGATTGGCATGAATTTGACTAAGGCCCTATCTGTAGTATTTAAGTTGTTTCCTCTTTTGTTCACTAATATAAGCTATTGTTATGCATTTGCTTTATAAAATATTTGTTTGGCTGCACCAGGTCTTAGTTGCAGCATGAGGGATCTTTAGTTGTGGCATGTAGAATCTTAGTTCCCTCACCAGGAATTGAACCCAGGCCCCCAGCATTAGAAATATGGAGTCTTAGCCATTGGACCACCAGGGAAGCCCCTTAATACACACTATTTTAAAATAAGCATTCAAATATGTGAATACTTGCCTCATTTTCAAACTGTTTCTTTAGAGCAAACTTGTAGAGCTGGTGTTGCCAGATATAACACATGGTGCTTCTCTTTCAGGCGCAGGTGGGCATAGAACCTGGTGCTCTAGAAAGTCTCCAGGTGGTGGCCACATGATCCAAATGTCCTCTTTGCTCTTTTTGAGGCATGGTTTTTCACTTTTTTTTTTTTTTAATTCAAACACTTTGGTGAATTTGTTTGGTTAAAATTCTGAATAAAAGCACAGGAAATCTAAAACAGCTCCAAGTGTTATTAGCAGAGGCTACATAAACAGAGGCTTCACAGGGATTTTGAGTAAAAGGATTATCAAAGTCGGGAACAACAACAGGAGATTCTAGAATAGAGACAATCTGTAAGGGAGAAGGGACAGTGAAAGAAAAGAATAATGTGAGGTAGGTGTGAAAATCACTGAAAACAACCTCCCTTTGCTGTGGGGTTGAGACCAACCAAGCTCTAAGTCAGACAGTGGCTTCCCTTCAGGAGATGATATTTTAATTTTTTTATTTATTTTTATAAGACAGTTGCTGTCCTATATAAGAAAGAATCTTTTTCTGTGGACAAATCTTGTACTGTATACATTCATGATCACCAAATATGTAAACATACTGGAGAAAAGCATTATGTTCCAGGCTTCTGAAGAAACTGAACATTTCAAATTTCTAGAGATATTCAAGAGTCTGCTTATATTTTTTCTATTTTATACAATTATATTGATTGCCTAAGATTAATAGTCTGCTTAAATGCTTCCACTCTTCTAGCATTGAAATATAATTTGCAGAGGCAAGACAGTGAGCAGTCATTGAACAATATATATTCTGTATGCTCTCCATGCTGCACTGTAGCCTTTGGGGGAAAGCAAAGAAATAGAACATATGATTTCTGCAGTCAGAGTTCACAGAATGTGAAAAAGTTAAATAACAATGCAAGAGCTATAATGAATGAAAATATGATTAAATGCCAACAAGATAATATTGGCTATAGATAATAAACTTTGCAAACTTAAAAGAGAACAGTGTTTGCTCCAGGCTAGAACAGTTATGAGTATAATTTACATAAACAGGGAAGAGAATTCAAGTCTTGGGAAAAGCATGGTTAGAAACGGAGTGAGGTAAATACCAGGGGAGGTGAAGGACAGCTGAGCTGACCGTTCCATCTGGAGGAAGAAACATAAAACAAGTTAGATGAACACTTGTGGGGATGAACCTAGGAGTGTAAATTGGTTAAATTCAAATGGAATTAATTAGTTTAATTCACTTCTCTTACTGAAATACTCATAAAGAAGGCTCAGAGCTGAAGAATTGATGCTTTCGAGTTGTGGTGCTGGAGAAGACTCTTGAGATTCCCTTGCACTACAAGGAGATCAAACCAGTCAATCCTCAAGGAAATCAACCTTGAATATTCACTGGAAGGAGTGATGCTGAAGCTGAAACTCCAATACTTTGGCCACCTGATGCAGAAGAGCTGTTTCATTGGAAAAGACCCTGATGCTGGGAAAGATTGAGGGCAGGAGGAGGAGAAGGGGGCGATACTGACTGGCATAGCATCATTGGATGGCATCATTGATTCAATGGATGTGAATTTGAGTAAACTCTGGGAGATAGTGAAGGAAAGGGCAGCCTGGTGTGCTGTAGTCCAAGGGGTTGCAAAGAGTCAGACACAATTTAGCGACTGAACAACAACCGTAAAAGTTAAAAGTGATGACCACTGTGTTGAAAGAAATCCATAAAAGCACCAAAAATAATTGTTTATTGTGACTACAGCAGTCAATCAACTATGGAGATTTTATTTTATATTTCTAACTTTTTATTTTGCATTGGGGTATGCCGATTAACAATGTTGTGATAGTTTCAGGTGAACAGTGAGGGGACTCAGTCATACATATACATATATCCATTCTCCCCTAAACTCCCCTCCCATCCAGGCTGCATGTTGGCAGTTTTAAAGAGCACGATTATTGACTCAGTTTTCTGCTTTTTTTGCCTTGTCTCAACAAGCTTTAAAAATAAGGTGATAAATGGAAATGGGTCTTCCTAACCAAGTGTTTGAAGAAAAAACTCAAATATTGCACTTGTTTCTTATATCATTTATTATTCCCAGGAAACCACCACCCAAGGGCAGCCTCTTCTTTTATCCTAAATCCTGTGCCCTGGGGGTCAGCTGCTTTCAGTGTAAGGTCCTTTCTCCATCCTTTTGTCCTCTCAACCTCTCCATCCATACAGAGCTTCTTTGGACAACTCTTAGGGAAGCGGGAGGGATTTGGGTCTTAGATACATGCTGTTGGCTATTACCAGGAAGGTAAAAATGTTAACTCACTTTTTAAATCAGGACTCAAACATTGAAAAGGTAAAGGTGGACAGACCAGAAAATAACTCCATGAAAAAGGAAACTAAAACCAAGGATAATATTCCTTGTCAGCAGCATCGCCCTGTGCTGGGCCTCCTTGTCCCCTCTGGACTCCTGTCACATGACTTTCTCATCATCTTAGTATCTGTGTTCCTCACACTGACCACTGTGGTCCCCAAAATCTCTCATGGACAGGCAGTTCACAGTGTTGGGGGGGATGGTGTGAACTGGGGGCCAGAGAGTCCTTTGTACAATGTCCCCTGGAAGACTGGGGGCAGCAGCTGAGTTAGAAGTAGGTTTCAGCTCTGGATTAGCAACTAGAAATTACAGACAGGAAGCATTTCTGTGCTTGGGTCAGGTGAGAAGAAGACTGATGTGTTTGTCTTTATCTCTTGCTCTATCTGCAAGGCTATCAAGTTGATATCCTTCCTCTATTGTGTGTGTGTGTGTGTGTGTGTGTGTGTGTATGTGTGCCATCGCTAAGTATGCCTGACTCTTTGTGACCTCATGGACTGTAGCCCACCAGGTTCCTCTGTCCATGGAATTCTCCAGGCAAGAATACTAGAGTGGGTTGCCATTCCCTTCTCTAGGGGATCTTCCTGACCCAGTGATCAAACCCACATCTCCTGTCCTGTAGGTGGATTCTTTACCACTGAGCCACCAGGGAAGCCCTTTCCCTGTTCATAACTTTCTCTTAATATTTCACAATCCACAATTACCAAAGGCATTTAGGGACTGTATTTCTAAGTATCTTGCATGATGTTGGCTGTGTCTTCAAAGCACTGCATGGGACAATTCTTGTCTTTTTTACCAAGAGTAACTTTGGACCTCGGTTCAGCCAGTTGGCTTGGCCTTGCTTTGTGTTGGATGCTGTCATGAAGGGGAGACACCCTAGGGTTTGCTTCTGGATCCAGCTGTTCCTGCTGCTGTCTCTGTACCAGCCCGGCCCCCGGGTTCCAGCTGCTACTGCTGCAGCTGCTGTCAAACTGCTCTGCAGATAATGACTCTGATCATCTGGGAAACAGGCTTCTGTCTGCCTTTGAGGCATTCTGCTCCTGGCTCCAAGTAGCAACTTCTGGAAAACCAAGAAAGGCTCAACCAATTGCAGCCATGGGGTTTGCTGCTGATAGTCGTTAACTGCTGACAAGGCAAGAATTCAGTGTTGTGTCTCTCTTTCTGTTTTGCAGGGCTCAGCAGGCTCACAATCATATGCTCACATGAACATATTTCAAAAGTAGCTTCGTGGAAAACCCAATTTACTCCAGAGTAGAAACTTCAATCTTAGAAGAATGGGCTTTTGTCCTTCAATAAAACTGCTATAATATTGTCCCAAAGAAACAATGAAATTGCTCCCAGTTTTGGAAGGGAGGTCCAGGAGAACTATGTGATGCAGGGCCCTTTTTATGCTCTTAATCCATGTTATGACAGTCTCAAACCTTTGCTGTAGAGTTCAATCTCATGGGTACATTTGAGAGAAAAAAAGTTTATGGAAAAAAAAAAAGAAATATGATTATGCACATGAATTGGGTTGGAATTGAGTCATAATTCAGTAATAACAAAACAACAAATATTTCCTGGGCATTAGGTAGTGATGTACAAGGAAGCCTGGTGTGCAGCAGTTCATGGGGTTGCAGAGTCGGACATGACTTAGTGACTGAACAACAACAAGTCTCAATGGATCTTCCTTCTTGAAGACCTCACTTGTCTTGACCTTGACCGGCTCTCTCCCCTGCAGCTTTCCTATAGGTGCATCTTAGCTTCTCTTTAATATTCTTAAGCTGCAACTTCAGTTTTCTTTTCTTCCAGTCTAGGTGGTATCCTAGGATGGTGACTGTTGCAATTAACTCTCACTAACAGTTTCAATCCCCATCTTTTTTTTTCAAAGCTCTCCTTTTTCAAGCTCCTGCTAAGTTAAGTTAGTTTCAGACCCCAGAGGCAGCCCAGCTCTCAATTCCCAATAAGTCCAGAAATAGCAGATTTCTTCTGAGTCCACTGCAAAGGTACACACTTCTTGGCACAGATTTCCAATTTCACACACATCCTGTGTTCCCATGGACTCAGCTCTAAAGACTATCCTTCCACCTTGTCTCCTAGTCCACCATCCAGACTTATCTATAGAGGCTGAAGAAGACAGAAAAGAATAAACCCATGTTTTAAATAAAGACTTAATACCAATAAAATAAAATGCAGGGTTAATTTTCAAAAATATTTTCTATTTGTCCTAAAGAAGGTATTATGATCCATAAATTCTAAATCAAAGAAGGGTGGCTGTAAGGCTCTATCCTACTAGTGACTGAAGGATAAAAATAATAATCAAATTCTTTTAGAGGTGATGTCTGACTCCAAAGATAACAGTTAGCCATTCTTTGCTTCCCCTGATAATAGAATGAATAGTCTTTTTTTTTTATTTTATTTTATTTTTAAACTTTACATAATTGTATTAGTTTTGCCAAATATCAAAATGAATCCACCACAGGTATACATGTGTTCCCCATCCTGAACCCTCCTCCCACCTCCCTCCCCATACCATCCCTCTGCGTCGTCCCAGTGCACTAGCCCCAAGTATCCAGTATCGTGCATCGAACCTGGACTGGCAACTCGTTTCATACATGATATTTTACATGTTTCAATGCCATTCTCCCAAATCTTCCCACCCTCTCCCTCTCCCACAGAGTCCATAAGACTGTTCTATACATCAGTGTCTCTTTTAATAGTCATATTTTAAGATGCAGCATAAAAACTTTTCAACTTTTGACATGAACACTTTCAGACACTGGAGTATTATGAAATCTCCTACATACTTGAAAGTTCTGAGTTACTCAGAGGAGATTTAAGTGTAATTTTATCCAGACATAGATGGTTCTCTGCTCAAATTTCCATTTAATGCCTGCTAACTGGTTTTCAGACATTGGATTCCACTTGCTTGACTCCTAGATTTTGCACTGTGGGGGTTTTAAGAATGGATTTTTTAATTGCTTGAAATAGTTCAATATTTTCTTCCCATTTACACAGGTCACCTAGCCAGAGGTCATTTTTCCCACCATGCTGAAGGTTAATCTGACTTTATGAAAATTAATCTTTCACTTTTCAGGGGCTCTGAGCTGGACCAGAGATATGAACTGCAAAGAAATCTGAGAAGGAAACATACTAGCAAAAACTGGGGTGCCTCTGATGGAAGAACAGATGATATGTTGTTTCCTTTCAGTTCTGTGATGTTGTTTCTAATATGTGTTATTTTTTGTGGACTGGTGGGTTCGTGGCAGTTCTGAAATGGATGGACATCTACTAATAAATAGAGTATGGCTCAATAAATGGTTCTTGTTTATTTTTGGTCTCTTCAGAAGAGATTCTTATTTCATCACTATCATCTTGGTCCATATTGTTAAAATTCTCAGTTTCAAAATTATTACTAACTTATTACTCTAAGCAGTACTTTGCAAGCTTTGGTGCTCTGCATTTTACTTGAAAAAGGTTTCCTGTATTAATTTGAGAGTGCTATAAACATTAAACTGCATTTATAGGACTGCCTTCATCTTTTCTCTTATTTTCTCTCTCTTTGTCTTATTAAACTTTCCTTTAAGTTCCTTCCAGCCCTTTAAATCCTCAGCCTTATTCCTCAAAGAAGTATTTTTCTAATACTTTTAGTGCAGAATTCCTGTTTTTAAAATTTGTATCTGAATATCTCTGATCTCAGATTTTACCACCCTTAATATGAGTGCTCCTTAATTTTCTTGGTAGGAGGACTAAATAGCAATTTTCTAAACTTTCTCATTTCTTAGATCAAATCTATTTCAGGAAATTTCTTACTATGAGTTTTCATAGGATCCTCGTCCTTTGAATCACATTTCCTCACCTGTATCATGATTTTTTTTCCTATTTACTTTCCCTTATTATGGTGATATATGAGTGTCTGTGAGCTTCCTAGTTGGTGCTAGTGGTAAAGAACCCACCTGCCAATGCAGAAGACATAAGAGATGAAGGTTCAATCCCTGGGTCGAGAAGATCCCCTGGAGGAGGGCATGACAACCCACTCCAGTATTCTTGCCTTGAGAATAACCATGGACAGAGGAGCCATGCAGGCTATGGCCCTTAGGATAGCAGAGAGCCAGACACGACTGAGCGACTTTGCACACATGCACATGAATGTATTGCTTTATTATCAAAGGAGAGCTAAGAGTGTGTCACAGATTGGTTGGTTGATCCCTGTAGATCCAAATGAGGTGTAGGAGACCCTGGCCCCTTTCCTTTCCCAAGTGACTGACACAGACGGGAAGCACCCTGGCAAGACACTTGTCCTCTTCTGAACCCCATTGTATGGTCTATTGTCATCTCTATATCCTCCCTTTGTCTCTTTCATAGGAGGCAGACTCATGAAAAATAAATAATCACGTTAATAGTCATGGAAGCTTCTGTCACAATTTGATACCTGTAGGTGATTCTGGGAAAGCCCCTGGAAGCTTCCATGCACCTGACTGCCTCTATTACTCTTCTTATGGGTTATGCTGTGTCTCTCCAGGATACATACTGAAGACAGCAGTCCTGAAGCCTGGAAATGGGTCCTGGTCAGTGTAACCAAGTCAGGATGGGAACTTATTGAATTAGGGTGGTCCTAATCCAACAACTAGTGTCCTTCTAAGGAGAAAATCTTTCAGACACAGAGGCACAGGAAGAAGGCCATGTGAAGACGGCGGCAGATTTGGGAGAGAGGCATTTACAAGCTAAGGGATGCACAGAATCTCCAGGAGCCTCCAGACACCTAAAGAAGCCAGGAAGGAGTCTTCCCCAGAGCCTTTAGTGGAAGCTTGACTCACCAACCCTTTGATGTTGGATTTCTGGCCCCTGAAACCATGAGAGAATAAATTTCCTTTATTTTAAGCTACTCAGTATATTCTTATTCTCTTGGACCACTTCCCATGTAAAATCAGTCATGAGTAGTCTTGTTCAAAGGTTCACACAGCAGGGGACAAGCTGGTCAAAGCCACATGAGATGCTCAACAGCAGGTGCACCTGTCACATTAGAGCCTTCAGATGCAACCACAACCCAAACCAACAGCTTGACCACAAGCTCACGAGAAACACTGAACCAGAAGTAACCCGCTAAGGCACACCCGCATACTGACCCATAGAAATTGTGCAATAATAACTCTTGTTTAAAACCACTGTGGTGGTTTAGTTGTTAAGCTGTGTCTGACTCTTTTGACCCCCCAGACTTTAGCACATTAGGCCCATCTGTCCATGGAATTCTCCAGGCAAGACTACTGGATTTGGTTTGCCATTTCTGTCTCCAGGCAATCTTCCCAACTTACAGACCAAACCTGGGTCTCTTGCATTGTAGGCAGATCCTTTACTGACTGAGCCTCCAGGGAAGCCATAAAGCCACTGATTTTGGGTTAATTTGTCATGTGCGATACATAATTGATATACGCAGGTACAGCACTCACCTGATTGCCCCATCTGTCTATTTCTAGGACAGATCTGGAATACAAACAGCCAGCACGTGAGTCTTTCATTCATTCAGACATTCGTCTATCCATTTACCTGACTTTTTCCTCTATCTACAGGGCTTCCTGGGTAGTAAAGGACCTGCCTGCCAATTCAGGAGACATAAGAGATGCAGGTTTAATCCCTGGGTTGGGAAGATCCACTGAAGAAAGAAATGGCAACCCACTCCAGTATTCTTGCCTGAAAAATTTCATGGACAGAGGAACCTGGTGGGCTACAGTCTATAGGGTTGCAAAGTATTGGACATGACTAAAGTGACTTAGCACACACAGAAAAAACAAGTCTCAATTGTTTTGATGCTTAGAGTTAAATTCTTCCACTTTTACAAAACTCAGCAGACACTCTGCTGGGGAGAAAGGATGGACAAATAAAGAAAAGAAGGAATAGAACATACTAAGTGATACAGACTGTGCTAAGTACTGCTTTAGGCATTTTCATATATTTTACTCCAGTAACACCACTCTGAGATTTATAAGAAATTGTGCTTCCTTCTTTATATATAAGAAATCTGGGGTTCATAAAGGTGTAGTTGCTTGTACAAGTTTTCATACCTAATAAATGATGGTCCTACTAGCCAAGTTACGTCTGTTTTACTTATTTCTCTATCACTCATTTGCAGAAGTGCTACTAAATTAAAATCTTGCATTGTGGTCAATAGTGGGAATACTAACTAGCATTTTTTGAGCATGTGGTGTATAACAGACATGGAATTAGAAATTGCACACATGGCATTTAACTACTAGATTATTTAGGGGAAAAAAAAAACCTATAACATGGCCAGGCAGAGATAAGGGGAAGTCATGGAGTGTATAGAGATGATTCTAGCAAAAAGTAGCATGCCAAGTTGGCAAATGTTTTAGAAAGGACAATGCAGTCAAATCCCATTCACTGTGTGTAATATAAATGTGCTATAAACTTAGCTATTCATTAAATTAGAATAACCTGCAGAATGACCTACATTACAGGGCACCAGTGGAGTCAAGGGGAATTTATTAAGAAAAACCAAATGGAGCAACAATCATTATCTTAAATAATTTTAAAAAACTTTTTCTGAGGTGGCAGAGAGGGAGACAGCTTGATGACAATTATATATATTTTCCCAGATTTTGCTTCCATTAAAATGAGTTTCCACAGTGCCCATGTGCCTATGGGCATGATTTTGATGGCTTCCCCATAATTTCTGGATTTTCTGCAATAAGCCATTGCATTTATCATCATAGACACAGGACTTAAAAGAAAATTAAAATGGGATACTGTGGTTCTGTGTTTTTATTTGACTTCACATTCTAGTGAAATGTGCCTACACAAGGTGAATGACATGGCAGATCATTCTGTTGCTGAAAGTGGAGTCCAGCTGCTCACTGCCCAAAAACCAATAAAGAGATCAAGTTGGTGGAAAGGAAAGTTTGCTTTATTTTGAATGCCAGCAACTGGCAGTCAGGGGGAGGGCAGACATCTGTCCAAAGGTTGACTTCTCCCGACTGACAATAGGGGCCAAGAGCTTTTATAGACAGAGGGAACAGAGGGAGGGGGCTCATGCAGAAACCGCACAGTCAGTTCTGACAGTCGTCTTGAAATTTTGATCATCGGTGGTCTGACTAGCATCATCTCGATTGTTTTAAGCAGAGTTAATCATCAGTTCCAGGGTCAGTTTTTTCCCATTTCCTGAGGCCAATGCTCTGAACTGTGGCAGCCTACGTCCTATCTACGCTCTAGTTATCAGGTAGTTAACTTCTCCACCTGGTGGAGGTTTCAGTATCTATAAGACAGCTCACAGGACATGACTCAGAATATTATCTATAGCTCTTGAATAGGAGCTAAAGGTCCTTGACTTTGCTTACTGACTAAACTATCATTGTTTTGTCCTGTTTGACTGATTTTCTTTGCTACTGAATTTTCTCACTTTTCTGATTAAACTTATTCTTTGGCTAAAGTTTTTCCACAAACAAAAGGCAGGTGGAGGACATGGTGGGGGTGGGGGGGTCAAGGACCATATAGGGTCCTGCTCTGTTTCAGCCCTGGTCTTGTTGTTGTTGTTCAGTCACTCAGTCGTGTCTCTTTGCAACCCCAAGGACTGTAGCCCACCAGGCTCCTCCCTCCATGGGATTCTCCAGGCAAGAATACTGGAGTGGTTTGCCATTCCCTTCTCCAGGGGATCTTCCTGACCCAGGAATTGAAGCTATGTCTCCTGAATTGCAGGCAGATTCTTTACCATCTGAGCCACCAGGGAAGCTCCCAGCCCTGGTCCAATCCCTTTCAAATACTCTGAAGCTTGGTTGCAATTTATTTTGCACCTTTTAATTCCTATGAGACTCTGAGCCCCTCAGACCAACTGGTTTCAGTTGCTGGCTTTGTGGCCTCAGTCAGATGCTTAATCTGATCATACTTCAGTGGTTTCACCTCTAAGACAAGTGTCATCCAAGTACCAGCTCGGTGAGGTTGCCATGGGGAGTAAATGGATGAATGTGGAAGTACAGCAAATGTGAGCAGCTTTTGTTTGTATTATCCTCCCCTTGCTCTAAAATCACTCAACTTGGTCTCCCTTATAATAAAAGGTACCCTGACTAGTTCCCTAGTAGAGACTGCCAACCCTGTAGTCATCATGGATGCATGCAATTCAACATCTTGAATCAGAGCCTACACTCACTGTGTTAGTGTCTAGTTATTTTTTATTTCTATGCTGAGAGTAGCAAAGGGTGGTATATGCATATGTACATGTTAATGTGTGCCTCCTGTCAGTTTATTTCAGGCAAAGCTCCGTGTGGGGCCTCGGGGGCTAGAGGTCACATGAAGGCGTGTGGATAGGTCCCTGAGTGATGGGAGAGGCTTTGGAGACTGGACACATAAGGCTTCATGATTCCACACTGCTTAATAGGACATTAATATCTAATGTTTATATAACTACTTTCTTAAAAAAAGTCTTTGCTTCTTCTCCTAGGACATCACTTGGTAGTGGTTTAGTTGCTGAGTCATGTCCGACTTGTGACCACATGGATTGTAGCCCACCAGGCTTCTCTGTCCATAGGATTCTCCAGGCAAGAATACTGGAGTTATTTGCTGTTTCCTTCTCCAGGGGATCTTCCGGACTCAGGGATCAAACCCACGTCTCCTGCATTAGCTGGCAGGTTCTCTACCACTGAGCCACCTGGGAAGCCTGTACATCACTTAGACAACAGGATTTCAGCCACACCCTGGCTTCAAAACAAGAAAGAAAAGCCAAGGGTGTGATGTGTCCCTCAGTACATATCAGGAGAGTAAAGAGGCACATTTATTTGAAAATTCCTCCAAGAGTCTGGCAAAACAAGTAGGATTTTCTGAGTTAAGCCCGTTCCCCACTTTGTAAGTCTCATCTACAGGTGAAGATATCCTTCTGTACCCCCAGGGCCCCGGCTGGCATACACACATATGAGATGCTCACCAAGGCTCCCTGCACGTAGGAGGCTAGGTGACCACCTGTGTTCAGTGGAAAGAAAACAAAAAATATCTTTTGAGATCTGAGGCTTTGTCAAATTATAAGCTATTTTGTCTGGCCAAAGTGTGGGCCATTGACTAAAAATAAGATGTTCTCTGTCCCCCACAGCAGTCTGCCTGCTTCTCAATTTGGACTGTAGACATGCCTACAGAACTGGATATCCATATGTCAAGAACTTTGGAATGTTTTCAACATCCCTTCTAGTCTCTGAAAAATAGACTTGCCAAACCCTTTTAAAACTCAAGTTTGGCTTTTTTGTAGTGCTAAACCTATTTGGGGGCTTTCCTGGTGGCTCAGAATTAAGGAATCCTCCTGCCAATGCAGGAAACTCAGGAGACATGGGTTCAATCCCTGGGCCGGGAAAATCCCCTAGAGGAGGAAATGGCAACCCACTCTAGTAGTCTTGCCTGGAGAATCCTATGGATAGAGGAACCTGGTGGGCTGCCGTCCATGGGGTCACAAAGAGTCAGACATCACTTAACGACTGATCAACGACAACTACGAAGTTATTCAGGTTAAAAATGGAAAGGTGGATGAATAAAAGTCTTGCAGAAAATATTTACTTCTCCCCCTCCCATAGAAAAATGAGTCTCCCTGGACAGGCAAATATACTTTGTCTTCCCCAGCCTCACCAAGCAGAGAGGAGAATCACAGATCTGGCCTGGAATCAGAATGGTCTTTATTACTTCACATCCCCATCCAGACCGCTAGGAGTCTAAGCTCAGTGATTCTCAGACTTACAGCCTTGTCTGTGAAGGTGTTTCTCTGTTTTGAGTAAGTTCTCAAAGTCCTAGTTTAAAATGAACTTTAAAATGCAGTTATTTTGTGAAAAGATCATGAATCACAACACTTAACAGTTGTGGAATTTGAATAATTGTATCTTGATGGATCAAATCATAAATGTAGATGGTTTTTGTGCAACAAATGTGTTCCTGAGAAATTGTATGTGTTTTTTATATCAAGTCAAGCCACACTTTCTAGGTACTTCAGTGATAAATATGATCAAATTGTTTTAGCATGCAGGAAATCATCTGTTTACTTATGTTTCCTGTATTTCTGAATTTGAGTTTTCCTTAAAGTAAGGTGTACTATTAATATATTGCCTATTATTATTTTGTAACTGAAGTGAAATTTTTGTAATGTAAGAGCTGGAAATGGCTTTCCTTCAGAGAGAAACAGCTTCCTAAGGTCATAAAAAATGCTGAGAACTCACCACAAAATCCATCTGAGCTTCTAGTCTCTTAGGATTTATCTGCCCCTGAACCTTAGCAGCTCTACTCTGTCTACATAACTGTTAATGTTGTACAGATATGCAAATATCAACCCATGCTGTTTGTTAATTCAAGTAGTCAAAATAACCATAATGGGAAAACTGTAATATTTAAATTTTGTTCACTGCTTTTAACAGAGCTCATTTTACGATTTAGACTATTACTGAAAGTAACGGAGTAAAAAAGTGACAGCAGACATGGGATTTGATTAATTTCATCATGTGCCTTAAATTAAGAATTAATCCATTTCTCTCCTGATAAATATGCAGAGAAGATTATGAAATGACACTTGATTTTCTCATGTCTTTAAATCCACCTATTTTCTGATTATTTTGAGTGAGACGCTGAAGGGCTTAGATTTTTCAATCAATCTTCATCCCCATTGTTAACTTTCTTGCCAAAAATATGAATAAAACATGAGGTTTTTGTTTATTACGTGTTCACTGTCTATGCTGCCAGCTACTTCATATTGGTTCAGATACTTACATCACTGTGATGGTTTTAGATGCTCACATCTTAACTTACGCAGTCATGAATCAGTAGTCACTTCTCACCTTTCAGAACAACTTTTAAAATCAGCTTTACCTGGCGAAATGCCACAGTAGATGGTCTTGTATTCAAAATTATCTGTCTTAGCTCTCCTGTTCAGTTTTTAAAATAGCTTTTACATTAAAGAATCCATTAAGCATTAAGGGATGGTGAACTGTGAATTCAGTTATTTCATAGATTTTTGGTGGTTGTGTGCAACACACTTCACTGGCCCAAAGCCTTTCATTGTAAGATTTCTCCTTCCTCTCTTCCCTCAGTGAGAGGTATTTAAGCCCCTACAATGTGCAGTCAGTGGGCTCACAGAGGTTAATAAGAAAAGATCTCAATGTTCAAGGCTGGCCACAGTTTAATGAAGAATATAAACACTGCAGCGTAATGTGATAAATTCTAAAGCTAATGCATGTCCAAAATATAGACGGTACTGGAAAAACAATTCACCAAAATTTTCTTCAAGGTAATATTTGATCTCTGTCCATAGTTCTTTTCTTGCTCCTTGGAAAGAAATCTATGACAAACTTAGATAGTGTGTTAAAAAATAGTGACATCACTTTGCCAACAAAAATCCATATAGTCCAAGCTATGGTTTTTCCAGTAGTCATGTACAGATGTGAGAGTGGATCATAAAGAAGGCTGAGCACCTAAGCACTGATGCTTTCGAACTGTGGTATTAAAGAAGACATTTGAGAGTCCCTTGGACTCTCATATTTTGGCAAGAAACCAAACCAGTCAATCTTTAAGGAAATCAACCCTGAATATTTATGGGAAGGACTGATGCTGAAGCTGATGCTCTGGTATTTTGGCCACACAATGCGAAGAGCTGACTCATTGGAAAAGACGCTGATGCTGAGAAAGATTGAGGACAGGAGGAAAAGGAGGCAACAGAGGATGAAATGGTTGGATAGCATCACTGACTCAATGGACATGAATTTGAGCAAACTCTAGGAGATAGTGGAGGACAGGGAAGCCAGGCATGCTATAGTCCATGGGGTCACAAAGACTTGGACACATCTTAGCAGCTGAATAACAACAACGCCTTTCATTAAAAATTTTTTTTTGGAAAATCAGATTTATCAAGTAGAAAGTGAAGCCAACTGAGAGTCAGGGTTTGGGCATATACACTGTTGAATTTTATGTTTCTTTGTGCTGGCAGCAGGTTTGTACATGTTTTGAAGATGGGTTTTGTTACAGAAACAGATGGGGTACACTTGTTGCTTCAGGTCATGGTACCCACAGCCCTTGGCTTCCGATGTCTAAAGGGATCCAGATTGGACCCGGCACTGAGTGGGCTGTTCATTGGACCCAAGGGCTGTCACAGTCTCTAATGTCTGATGTAGGAGGACGGCACAGTCAAGGGCATAGGATGGGACAACTGTCCTCAGGTGGGAGCCAACGCTTTCCTGGAGAAGGAGTGAGATTTGGGAAGAGGAGCCGGGAGCGGTGGAGCTGTGAGCGGAGGTGCTGGCATCTGGTTTCTTGGGGCCATTTCTCTCTTTGTGTCTTGTCCCAGCAAAGCCTTTTGCCAGAAAAAGCACTGAAGTAGAGAAAGCAGCATTTCAGTAGTGCTATTGAAAAATGTTCTCTCCCTCAGCCAAAACGGAGATAGAAATGCCAAGACTTTAAACACTCAGAGAAGAGCTGACCCGGAGCCAGGTCTGTGCTGGGCCCGCTCGGCATGGGGGCTGCTGAGGGTGGGGGCAGGCAGGACCTTCACAAGATGACGTGAAATGACACCGAGGAGAGGCACTCCTCGGCCGCCAGCACCTTCTCATTCCCCTGGAGACCACAGAGAAGATAAGCCGCTTAGGTTTTAAACAACAGAATGAGAGAATCCAGCTGGCATGTCCCCCGAGGCCCGGGGTATCCTGTTTCCTGGGCCGCAGCTGTCCCCCGACAAAGGCCCAGTGACTCAGGGAGGAGATGACACAGAAGCCTCTTGTCAGAGTTTTCCCACCTGGGTCCCTCCTAATGTGTTCAGCCTTCCCTGTTTTTAGGACCAATTTGTACTTAGCCTGGTGATGGGGATGAAAGGAGAGCTTCAGAAAATGGACCACACTGATGAGCATCCCCGACTGGGAAGTGGGGTTAACCTAGAGAATCCCAGGTTGCTTAGGGATGCTGTAAGTGCTGAGAGAAAAATCATGAAAATCCACTGTGATTTTAAAGAAAAATATTTACCCAGTAATTAATTTACTGGGCTTCCCCAGTGGTTCAGAGGTAAAGAATATGCTTACAATGCAGAAGACTCAGGAGATGTGGATTTGATCCCTGGGTGAGAAGGTCCCCTGGAGGAGGGCATGACAACCCACTCCAGTATTCTTGCCTGGAGATTCCTGTGGACAAAGGAGCCTGATGGGATATGGTCCACAAAGTCACAGAGTCAGACATGACTGAAGCGACTGAGCACGCACAATCACTTTACTACTTGCAGGGAGAAAAGAAAGTCTGGTGGAATCAGCAAGTAACAATAAGATCTCATAGGAAGCGGTAGATGCTGGGATATTCCCAGACTCACTTGGGTTGGGGGTGGTATTGAGACTTCAGAAGTCACTCTAGTGAGGGCATGGGGGCAAGGAGAGAAATATAGGATCTGTTCCACTAGAGGATGAAACACAGTGGACTTTTCTTTGAAAGGATGTTGAGGGGACATTCTTTCCAGAGTTATTTCTCCACTGATCTCCAGTAGCATATTGGGCACCTACCAACCTGGAGAGTTCATCTTTCAGTGTCCTATCTTTTTGTCTTTTCATACTATTCATGGGTTTCTAAAGGCAAGAATACTGAAGTGGTTTGCCATTCCCTTTTCCGGTGGACCACATTCTGTCAGACCTCTCCACCTTGACCCGTCCATCTTGGGTGGCCCCACACGGCATGGCTTAGTTTCATTGAGTTAGACAAGGCTGTGGTCTGTGTGATCAGATTGGCTAGTTGTCTGTAACTGTGGTTTCAACCTGTCTGATGGGCAACCTTCTGATGCCCTCTCTCAGCGCCTACCGTGTTACTTGCATTTCTCTTACCTTGGACATGGGGTATCTCTTAAGGGATACTCAAGCAATGTGCAGCCACTGCTCCTTACCTTGGACGTGGGTAGCTCCTTTCAGCCACCACTCCTGACCTTGGATGTGGGGTAGCTCCTCTCAGCTGCTCCTGCACCATGCAGCCATCATTTTCAGTGGAGAAATAACTCCAGAAAGAATGAAGGGATGGAGCGAAAGCAAAAATAACACCCAGTTGTGGATGTGACTGATAGAAGCAAAGTCTGATGCTGTAAAGAGCAATATTGCATAGGAACCTGGCATGTTAAGTCCGTCAATCAAGGCAAATTGGAAGTGGTCAAACAGGAGATGGCAAGAGTGAATGATGACATTCTAGGACTCAGAGAACTAAGATGGACTGGAATGGGTGAATTTAACTCAGATGATCATTATATCTACTACTGTGGGCAGGAATCCCTTAGAAGAAACGGAGTAGCCATCATGGTCAACAAGAGTCCAAAATGCAGTACTTGGATGCAATCTCAAAAACGACAGAATGATCTCAGTTCGTATCCAAGGCAAATCATTCAATATGACGGTAATCCAAGTCTATGCCCCGACCAGTAATGCTGAAGAAGCTGAAGTTGAGCAGGTCTATGAAGACCTACAAGACCTTTTAGAACTAACACCCAAAAAAGATGTCCTTTTCATTATAGAGGACTTGAATGTAAAAGTAGGAAGCCAAGAAACACCTGGAGTAACAGGCTAATTTGGCCTTGGAGTACAGAATGAAGCAGGGCAAAGGCTAATAGAATTTTGCCAAGAGAACGCACTGGTCATAGCAAACACCCTCTTCCATCAACACAAGAGAAGACTCTACACATGGATATCACCAGATGGTCAACACCGAAATCAGATTGATTATATTCTTTGCAGCCAAAGATGGAGAAGCTCTATACAGTCAACAAAAACAAGACTGGGAGCTGACTGTGGCTCAGATCATGAACTCCTTATTGCCAAATTCATACTTAAATTGAAGAAAGCAGGGAAAACCACTAGACCATTCAGGTATGACCTAAATCAAATCCCTTACGATTATTCAGTGGCAGTGAGAAATAGATTTAAGGGACTAGATCTGATAGATAGAGTGCCTGATAAACTATGGACGGAGGTTTGTGACATTGTACAGGAGACAGAGATCAAGATCATTCCCAAGAAAAAGAAATGCAAAAAAGCAAAATGGCTGTCTGAGGAGGCCTTACAAATAGCTTTGAAAAGAAGAGAAGTGAAAAGCAAAGGAGAAAAGGAAAGACATACCCATTTGAATGCAGAGTTCCAAAGAATAGCAAGGAGAGATAAGAAAGCCTTCCTCAGCGATCAAAGTAAAGAATAGAGGAAAACAATAGAATGGGAAAGACTAGAGATCTCGTCAAGAAAATTAGAGATACCAAGGGAACATTTCGTGCAAAGATGGGCTCGATAAAGGACAGAAATGGTATGGACCTAACAGAGGCAGAAGACATTAAGAAGAGGTGGCAAGAATACACAGAAGAACTATACAAAAAAGATCTTCATGACCAAGATAATCACGATGGTGTGATCATTCACCTAGAGCCAGACATTCTGGAATGTGAAGTCAAGTGGGCCTTAGAAAGCATCACTATGAATAAGCTAGTGGAGGTGATGGAATTCCAGTTGAGCTATTTCAAATCCTAAAAGATGATGCTGTGAAAGTGCTGCACTCAATATGCCAGCAAATTTGTACAACTCAGCAGTGGCCACAGGACTGGAAAAGGTCAGTTTTCATTCCAATCCCAAGGAAAGGCAATGCCAAAAAATGCTCAAACTACCACACAATTGCACTCATCTCACACGCTAGTAAAGTAATGCTCAAAATTCTCCAAGGCAAGCTTCAGCAATACATGAACTGTGGACTTCCAGATGTTCAAGCTGTTTTAGAAAAGGCAGAGGAAATAGAGGTCAAATTGACAACATCTGCTGGATCATCAAAAAAGCAAGAGAGTTCCAGAAAAACATCTATTTCTGCTTTATTTGACTATGCCAAAGCCTTTGACTGTGTGGATCACAGTAAACTGTGGAAAATTCTTCAAGAGATGGGAATACCAGACCACCTGACCTGCCTCCTGAGAAACCTGTATGCAGGTCAGGAAGCAACAGTTAGAACTGGACATGGTTCTAAATAGGAAAAGGAGTACATCAAGGCTGTATACTGTCACCCTGCTTATTTAACTTCTATGCAAAGTACATCATGAGAAACGCTGGGCTGGAAGAAGCACAAGCTGGAATCAAGATTGTTGGGAGAAATATCAATAACCTCAGATATGCAGATGACATCACCTTTATGGCAGAAAGTGAAGAAGAACTAAGGAGATTTGATGAAAGTGAAAGAGGAGAGTGAAAAAGTTGGCTTAAAGCTCAACATTCAGAAAACGAAGAACATGGCATCTGGTCCCATCACATCATGGCAAACAGATGGGGAAACAGTGTCAGACTTTATTTTTGGGGCTCCAAAATCACTGCAGATGGTGATTGTAGTCATGACATTAAAAGATGCTTACTCCTTGGAAGGAAAGTTATGACCAATCTAGACAGCATATTGAAAAGCAGAGACATTACTTTGCCAACAAAGGTCCACCTAGTCAAGGCTATTGTTTTTCCAGTAGTCATGTATGGGTGTGAAAGTTGGACTATAAAGAAAGCTGAGCACCAAAGAATTGATACTTTTGAACTGTGGTATTGGAGAAGACTCTTGAGAGTCCCTTGGACTGCAAGACTATCCAACCAGTCCATTCTAAAGGAGATCAGTCCTGAGTGTTCATTGGAAGGACTGATATTGAAGCTGAACTCCAATACTTTGGCCATGTGATGCGAAGAGCTGACTGATTTGAAAAGACCCTGATGCTGGGAAAGATTGAGGGCAGGAGGAGAAGGTGATGACAGAGGATGAGATGGTTGGATGACATCACCGACTCCGTGGACATGAGTTTGGGTAAACTCCGGGAGTTGATGATGGACAGGGAGGCCTGGCATGCTGCATTCATGGAGTCACAAAGAGTCAGACATGACTGAACAACTGAAGTCAACTGAACTGAACTGAGAGGACAGTTCCATAAGTGCAGGTAAGTCCAGTTCTTCAGGGGAAGGACAGCAGGAGGGAGGGGTGACTCCCCCATGGTGAGTGGCAGATGACTTGGAGGAAAACATCACATGCTCCACACCTTAAAGACCCAGAACCTGAGTCTCAGGCACTCCTGAGAACACAGTGGACCCTCCTGCAGAACTTTGGAGGGGACACCCCCCAGTGCCAACTCCTAGAGTCCTGCCCCCATCACTGGTGGGCTTTCTCTCTTTGTGGCCACAGACTTACTCCTGACAATCACCAACTTGTCCCATTTTGAGCTCACGTTGCCCAAGCAGACAAAGGTCACCTTGACAGACAAGATTTCAGGTTTTGCTTGAACATTTATCATTCTTTTCCATGCTTACTGTTCAAAAAGCAAGACAGATGGAAAAGAAAACCCACCCTCATGGGACTGGGGGCAGGAATGCACAGTCTGCTGAGGCTGAAAGCAAGGGGGCGGGAAGGGGGGACCCTGGACCAGCAACATCGGCATTAAAATTCCTAGAAATGCAGGTTTTTGGACTCCACCCCAGGTCCTTGGACACACGGAGAGAGGAGAATTTTGGGCTGTCTTCTCATAAGCTCTCCAGCCCAAGTCCCAGAATCACTAACCTAGCACACCTTTTATGGGCACACACATCCCTGTCCAGCTTCTCTCCTTAGGCTATACTTTCCCTACTAACTGTCTGGCAAAACTCTTCTTGACCCTTCAAAATTCGGTTCAGCTCTCAACTCTGAGTTTTCTGCTAATTCCTCACCATTGGTGCTCTCATGGGAAACCTCTATCACAGTTTGTTTTTTTTTATTTTTTTTTTATTTTTAAACTTTACAATATTGTATTGGTTTTGCCAAATATCGAAATGAATCCGCCACAGGTATACATGTGTTCCCCATCCTGAACCCTCCTCCCTCCTCCCTCCCCATACCATCCCTCTGGGTCGTCCCAGTGCACCAGCCCCAAGCATCCAGTATCGTGCTTCGAACCTGGACTGGCGACTCGTTTCATATATGATATTATACATATTTCAATGCCATTCTCCCAAATCATCCTGCCCTCTCCTTCTCCCACATAGTCCAAAAGACTGTTCCTTACATCAGTGTCTCTTTTGCTGTCTCGTATACAGGGTTATTGTTACCATCTTTCTAAATTCCATATCTATCACAGTTTTTAAGAGCAGTTCTGAGAGTCTTTATTTTCCTGCCTGGATGGTCCTCTGTATCCACAAAATCCTACCAAGATTGTTTATTTTAAACCATGGATTGTTGTTGTTCAGTTGCTAAGTCATGTCCAACACTCTGTGACCCCATGGATTGCAACATGGCTGGCTTCCCTGTCCTTCACTGTCTCCTGGAGTTTGCTCAAATTCACATCCATTGAGTTGAATTTGCAAACATGGATAGATTTTAAATAAAACCAAACCTAAAAAATATGAGCAATTGTATATTTTCTTTCCACCATGACTGAAATTTATACTTTCAAGCAAAGGGATAAATAGAGGTTAAAAAAAATGGAGTGGATACGAGAAAGATAAAGAAGTAAGAACAGAAATTTTAGAATGTCACTTAGGTCATCTTGTTGGAGATTATTTACAAAGAGCTGCTCCTGCAGCCAGACTTAATAGAGGAACAAGCTATCCTGGGCAGTAATAAGCTCACTCTTGCTAAGGTTTTTCACGAGCAGAGAACAGATGACAAATATGAACTGGCACTGGAGATAAAAACCAATCGATTGGAGGAAATTGCTCAGAGAGCTGTGTAAAGAACCATTATAATTGGTTTGGGGACCAGTTGGACCAGCTCAATGTGGATTAGTGGTGTCTGCTTTGAGTGTGAGGTGGAAACAAGGATACCCTGAAATCCACTTATCAACCCAGTGATGCTAAGGGCATCATTTATGTGGCTCCTGATGGGAATGTAAGAAGAGATCTCTCAGGTATATAAGTTCCATGTGTCCATGATGAAAACAACAGTGTTAGCTGGACACACGAGGTGTTCTTGTTCGATTTTGGGCATGTGGTTGATGATAAGCAGCTGCCGAAGAAGACTGAGGAGGACGAGTGACTTTAGCCAAGGATGCGGCCGGGCAAGCCAGCTCTGTTCACAATTGCCAGGCATAAATCAATATTTAATACGCACCATACCTCATGAGGCTACTAACTAACAAGCAAGCGTAAAACTCTTGGTGAATATAAATAATTAACAGGAAAGTAATTAGAGGTCTTTTAAAAAACAATCTATCTTGATTAACGTGAAAGAGCTTAGAAGACTACTCCTCTCTAAGAGCGAACCATCCTTGTTGCCCTCATTGTCACTGTGAGTACTGTGTTTATTCCGATTATTTATCAACCACAGGGGTCCGGGAAGCTTAGGTGGGTTACTTTGAGCTAATGAAACTTCAAGCAGATATTTTAATAAACAATTCCCTTTCCACTTTTCTTCCTGTTTTGCAAGGTTGGTAAAGGTGCAAAGGTATCCAGATTTGGGGGGCAGGGAACCATCATTCTGTGTCAGAGGTGATTGTAAAGTTGAAACATGGTCTGGAGACCTCAAGAACCAAATGGACTCATTTGGAAGGTTATTTTATGAGCTGAATTTAAAACCACTCACATGGTGTTTCCCGGGCTTTAAATTACAAAAATAAACCAACTCTGTTCAATATTTATGGACACTGGGATCCTGGGTGTCAGGCAGGCCCCTGACCCATCCTGAACACTGCAAGTTCCTCCCTGAAAATAGTCACTCCATCAGGTTACTTCTGAGCCTCATTATCTCCTTAATGCAGTACTGGTAAAACACCCTGTAGTGAGTGGCAGAAAACCTTTGAATGTAGGCACTTTTGTTTAGGACGTTCAGGAAAGGACACTTTGCTCACTAGTCCTCTGTCATAATAAAAGAAATAGCTTCTTTTCAACAGAGATGGGTACAAGAAAGTGCCAGAAGAACGTTTTCTTGGGAAAGCTAGATCCTTCTTTGCTTAGCAAGAAATCTGAAGACAGCCATTCATACTACGGTTTCTGTAAGTCTTGGAAATAGGGTCTCAGTGGATGAAATGGGGGGACAATAGCATTTCACAGAATGAGGATTTAACGAGGAAAGAAATCAGTAACTCAGGGCTGCACCTGCCATGGCACAGGTAGGTAAATACATCAGTCACCCCTTACTCTCTTCCCTTTCCACATCCAAGCACTGGCTTTCCCTCCAGGAGGCCAGCCCTCATCTAATACTCTGGGGAGAGGGTAATGGGATCAAGCCCACTCTGACTTCAGATTTCAAGCCTAATGACCTGATTTCCACCTCACTCCTCAGATTCTGTCTGCACTTTACAGCTGAGGTTTATAACCAGACTTGATTCTGGGGGCAGAGCTCGTCTCAGCATCAGGAACATCCATCTATTTGGAACCTTAGCTGTCCATCCCCCCACCATCCTGCCCACTTTACCCTCACACCTCTGTCCTAGGGTCCCACATCTGGAACTGCCCAGGGCCTGAGGGTCATTGGTATTGACACCTCTCCTTCTCCCAGAACACCTGCCTGGCTCTCTAAATATGCCTGTTCCTGTGAATGTCCCAACAGAACTCTCCCTTCAATGAGGATGACTCCTTCTCATGTTAGTCAAGTTGACATCCATCCAGCTGGACCTGTGGCCTGTGTGCTCATTTGTGACACTCAGCTTCCGAGGATGAGTTGGACCTATTACTAGAAACTCACACCAGTTGTCTTTTTGTTTTTTAACTTATGTATTCAGTTTTTAAAAATTGTTTATTTTTAATTGAATGATAATTGTTTTTCAGTATTGTATTGGTTTCTGCCAAACATCAATGTGAATCAGCCACAGGTACACACACGTCCTCTTCCTCTCGTACCCTCCTCCCACCCCATCCCAACCTTCTAGATTGTCACAGAGTACCAGTTTGAGCTCCCTACATCATACAGCAAATTCCCACTGGCTATCTATTTGTGAGTCTGAGTGTGTGTTGGAGGAGGATGGGGGCATGTGGAGAGCGGAGAAGCTGCTGAACTACCTGCACAGTCAGAGTGGCCACAGTCACAGGTTTGCCACTCTCAGCCGCTGCCTGGCCAGTCTCAGTGGCCACTGGCTCTGCTCCCTATCCAGACCTTCCCCTGCAGATCCCCCCTCCCCTTTTGAAACTTCTTCCTGAGGTTCCTCATCCTCTTCCACACCCTCCCCCCACAAGGCCCCCCTTCCTTTCCAGACACTGCCCCCAGGTCCCCCACCCCCATCCAGACCCTCCCCACCCAGGTTCCTTTGCTAACACTGCAGTCAGTAGGTGAGCTCACAAAACAGGGTGAAAGAAGGGAGAAGCCAGTTAAATGTCAAACATTGACAAAGTCAATGTATTTGTTGTTTACTGACTTGAGATGAAATGCTCTCCTGACTTGTTTTTCATTTTCTGCAACAAAACTGAATAAATCTCTGAAATGCAGAGATTTATGTTGGAATAGCCTACAGTTCCATGACTGATACCCAACCTCCTCTGAATCCTCACCGAGTCCCCCTGAGATGGAACGTTTTCTGGCCCCTCCCTGGTGACAGTCCACACACACTTGTCCTTCTGAAGCTGGTCATTTTGACCCTTGTGAAAACTCAGATCACTCAGAAAATAATATACCAACCACTGCAACCACTTTTTAACTGCATTTCTACTTTTTGAACCCTATGTAAAATACCCATTATAGTGCCAAACCTGTAATAACAAGAAAACAGAAATGAACGTTTTCATTCTCTGTCCTCATCTTCTAGAATAACCCTTGTTATCGGCCTGTATCTGAAAGCGTTTTACTGTATGGCATTTTAGGGTTGGTGAGACAATTCTTAAATTATTTGTTAGAATTAGGCAACTGTGGGAACAAATTTCAAGCAGTTTTGAAACTGTTAACTTCTAACACATATTGGCTTCACATTATGTGTTAGACCTGATGTTCTGACCTGGCGACTTTATCAGTGGAGGTTGAATTTACGGGTGATTACAGCCCACACACTCATGTCCTTCTCTCAGGGTGAAAACATAGCAGAGTACATGCCAGGCACTGCCTCCACCTCAGCCACACACTGCCTCAAACCTGTGCACTCCAAATCTGCCCAGTAACCGAAGACTGAGCTGTACGGGAGCCTCATCCATCATTAGACCGAGGTCTGGGTTTAGACATGCATTCCTTCAAATGGAGGTCCCCTCCCTTAAGCCAGCAAGCCACCTGCCCGTGGTAAAAAGTGAGGACTTTCTGCTCCTTTTTCCAGTATGCCCCAGAATTCTGGTGGGAATCAAGAATAAACCCAAAAGCCGAGGGTTCCATGTCCGGTTCCATGTCCAGGTCCAAGTCCAAGCCCCACCAACTGCCCTATCAAAGGGGACCTCCATGAGGACAGGTGCCTGTCTGGCTCCAGATCTCTGCCCCACAGAACATCAGCCTGATGAGCAAAGAGCTTTCAGAGGAGTCCTGAAGTGCCCATCAACAGAGGAATGAATAAAGAAGGTGTGGCATGTATATACAATGGAATATTACTCAACCATTAAAAAGAATGAGATGATGCCATTTGCAGCAACATGGGTGGAGGTAGAGATCATGATGCTAAGTGAAGTAGATCAGACAGAGAAAGACAAATAACATATGATACTGCTTTTATGTGGAATCTGAAAAAAGATACAAATGAACTTACAAAACAGACATAGAAAATAAACTTACGGTTACCAAAGGGGAAGCAAAGAAGTGAAGTAAAAGTCACTCAGTCATGTCCAACTCTTTGCAACCCCATGGACTATGCAGTCCATGGAATTCCCCCGGCCAGAATACTGGGGTGGGTAGCTGCTCCCTTCTCCAGGGGATCTTCCCAACCTGGGGATTTAACCCAGATCTTCCACATTTCAGGTGGATTCTTTACCAGATGAGCCACAAAGGAAGTCCAAGAATACTGGAGTGGGTAGCCTATCCCTTCTCCAGGGAAACTTCCTGACCCAGGAATCAAATTGGGGTCTCCTGCATTGCAGGCAGATTCTTTATAAGCTGAGTTATCAGAAAGGAGAAGGGGGCAGGGATAAATTAGGAGCTGGGGATTGAGATATACACACTACTGTACATAAAATAGATAACCAACAAGGACCTGCTGTGTAGCACAGGGAATTCTACTCAATACTCTGAAATGACCTATATGGGAAAAGAATCAAAAAAGAGTGGATATATGTATGTGTATAACTGATCGACTTTACTATACACTTGAAACTGACACAACGTTGTAAATCAACTAGATTCCAATAATTTTTTTTTTAAGGCAGAGATAACAAAGCAAAGGTAAGGAGACCGATCAGAGCATCCAGGTGTGAAAGGACAGCTGACCTGAGGAAGGAGGATATACCCCACACTGAAGTCGTGTCAGAATATCAGTCGGCTCTGACTGTGTGTATATAAAAATACAGTGTGTAATTCTGCAAGCCCTTGTGCTGAAAGCAGCCAAAGTGATGAAAACATTCTAATGCTCAAGCAAGCCTCAAGAACCCTCACTTACATTCTGCTGTTGGCATTAATACAAACCTTCATGCATGGCTTTTCTGTTTGAGAAGTAGAAAAAACCACTAGATATTCTGAAAAGATTTACTGACTTGGTGTTTATAATCCCTCTTTACATATAATCAGTTGTGAGATGAATTCTCTGTCTCATACCACCAGGATGCAAGCTCTAATCTGTGCTTTCTTGTTCCAAAATAAAAAGTTAATTAAAAATGTTATGCATGGGAGGCACAGCCGTTATCCTTCCTGAAAGATCGCACATATTACCTCCTCAGCTACAAAGCCAGAAAATAACTCTTCAGGAGTCCTAGTTCTAAGCTTTATTTTCTGGGAAGATAGAAACTTTCTTGACTATGATGTAAAAAAAAAAAAAACAAACACAAAAACTTGTTAATCAGGGATGCAAACTTTGCTTTATCTTTCAGCAGCTTAAAAAAAAGTATTTTTTCCCCTTTGTTTCATTAACTAAAGACTCTCCTTGATTCTCCAAAACCCATTATTTTATTTTTTAAAGCCTATGTTACATCTTCCCCATAAGCATGTTCTGATGTTAAGTTGTATGTTGGGGGCTGGATGGACAGTATAAGTTAAGGCAGGCTCACAGGAGACGTAGGCTGTCACCTCATCCCTGTGACGACTGTGTCCTTGACACAGCACAGCAAGAGCCCAAAAACAGTTGGACACTTGGACTCAAGATACTCCTAAGAACATATCATCAGGAAAGAATCAGAAATGTGATTAAAGGTATGCAAGAGAACTTACGTATCCTCGATATTTATATAGTGAAGTCACTCAGTCGTGTCCAACCCTTTGTGACCCCATGGACAGTAGCCTACCAGGCTCCTCTGTCCATAGGATTTTCCAGGCAAGAGTACTGGAGTAGGTTGCCATTTCTTTCTCCAGGAGATCTTCCCAACCCAGGGATCGAACTCAGGTCTCCCACATTGCAGGCAGACGCTTTACCATCTGAGCCACCAGGGAAGAGCCTGATATTTATATAGTAGGGAAAAAAAACAGCTAGAATATGCAGTAAGAAGTGCATAATACATTATAATCATTCACACAAATAAACATTTTACAGCCATTGAAAATAGTCTTTAAAACATATCGAAAAGCACGCAAAATGCTCCTGGCAAAATAGAAAGTAAAGCAAAAGTCATCAAAATTCTGTGGCCCAAATGATCCCAATTGTGGAAAAACACATTTGTACATGAAGGAAAAAATGCACTAAAAGAAATACAGTAAACTAGCAAAAATAGATAATGGAATTACAGTGATTTTGTTATTTTATCATCATTCTCTGAGTTTATATGGAGAGTATTATTATTTTTAGAATGGGAAAAGTCATTTTTTATTCATTTGTTTATTTGGTGCTGGCACATTTTATAAACTTCAGTTGGCTCAATGGTAAAGAATCTGTCTGCCAACACGGGAGATGTGGGTTTGATCTCTGGGTCAGCAAGATCCTGTGGAGAAGGAAATGACAACCCACTCCAGTATTCTTGCCTGGGCAACCCCACGGACAGAGAAGCCTGATGGGCTACAGTCCATGGGGTTGCAGAGAGTCAGACAGAACTCGGTGACTAAGCACACATCCCCCAACACACACACATTGCTGACTGCAGTGAGACCTGTTTGTCGGTATCGACTAAGGCTATTCACTTCCCTATTACATGACTTAAAAATCCCACGCTTAGGTTAATACCCCCAGAGTTGTGTACATGTTCTCATCAGAGGTTGGGTACAAGGATGCTCATAATATAACTAATAATAACCAGAAATTGGAACTTAGGAAACACCCACCAGTGGCTGGGATGAAGTGATGTCAGTGTCCTCACACGCTGGAATGTTATACTGTCGCGTGTGCCGAAACAGCACAAACAGATGAACATCACAAACACTGTGGTCAGTGAGACCGGTGAATCCAAGCTGTTAGGAGCCAGAATCGAGGTCCACTCGGTGGGAGGCAGTAATTGGACTGGGCAGGAGGAGTCCTGGAATTGCTGGTCACCTTCTGTGTCTCCATCCAAGAGTGGTCTATGGAGCAGCATTATATGCATGAAAATGTCTTTATTATCTGTGCAGTTTTGTCTCCACACAATGGTCTTCAATAAAAGGTTAAGAATGCAATGGTTCTGACATGATTAGGATTTGATTTCTGCAAAACTCATTTAGAATGAGATGTGGCTGTAATTTAGGTATCAGATTAGGAAGTAAGAACAGAAGGAAGGTGGGGGGTGTGAAAGCCGTGATGGCCCTCCCCCCTCTATGGTCCCGGCATGTCTGTTCCAGTTTGGAAGGTCAGTGAAGGACATGTGATGGAAGTATAGTGTCACAGAGAAAGCCTGGAGCGAGTGGCAGGTTTGTCACCTTAGACTGACAGCCTGCCTTTAGTTTGGGCAGAAAACTGAGAAGTTATAATGTAAAAAATAGAGAAAATGAACTGCATGCAAGAATTCAGAATCACTGTTATAGAAAAAAATGAATTGATCTAAATATCACAGGATCTGCTACCCAACTGCTACACACCTTTCACACTGGAGATTCAGGGAATTGTGTTTAAAGGGTGAGCACGAGGGTGTGCGTGTGTGTGTGCGCGCGCACGTGCAAACTTGAGTGTGCACATGTATGTATGTCATGTGTGCTCAAGTGTGTGTACCTGTTTATATGTGTGTGTGCACACACTTGCATGTGCATTCACATGTGTGCATGTCATAATCTCTCTGTGAACACACTGGATCAAAGTAACTCCATTTCCTCCTCTTCTGGCTGAGATGACAGGCTGGGCTGGGTGAGCGCTTGGGCGGTGATGTTTTGGAGACACTGTGACCAGATGCCCTCCTCCCAGGCCTCCCGTTTACAAGCGCAGGGCAGATTGCTCAGGTTCGCTGAGGCCAGCTTGGTCAGAACAACCATTCATGTCAGCCCTTGATTGAGCCCAGTTTCACAGCAAGAATGCAGGTGGTGGGATGTTTAAAATGAAACAGGGACAGTTGAAGATCCCAGCATCCTGGGCCATCATGTGGACACAGAATGTCCTGGGCCGGTTAGCAGCTGCCCTGGGGAGTCGTCCCAGCAAGAAGACCAGGCCTGCGTGGATGGCACTTCTCCCCAGCCTTCACAGCCCTGCTGCCTGGGGGGCTTGCTGGTGTGGCTCACTCCCTGGCACTGCCCTCTAGACACTCAGCTCACACTGCTCAGACCAGAGGCTGCTCTGTCCTCTCCCCTCCCCCTCTAGGTACTGTACTGGTAGTTTTCCACCTAAATAACTCCCTGTCACAAAGCATTTGGCACCAGGGAGCGAGTGCATCTTATTTTTTCCAGCAAATGTCTTTCTCTTCTTTTTTTTTTTCCTCCTGTCAACTGAGAAAGGGATAATAAAAATCCACTTAACGTGGATATGAAAGCATTCACCTCTCACTTTCCAAGGGTCCCATCTGGGGCAAGGCAGCTGGAACCCAGTCTTAGGGAGAGAAGCCTGTAGGCCCTGCCCCTGTCGGAGGCTGCGGGCTGGCTATTCCTGTGGTGGGAGAGGTGGGCTCTCCTTGAAGGTGATCACAGGATGGTGGGCACACCTGCCCACCTTATAGACCATGCAGATCACATGCTGCCCTGCAAGACCCTCTCCACTGTCCAGCTCACTGCATGGACCCAGAAGACACCTGCCATGGGTCCCCACTTCATGCGTACCACAACATCTTAATTTTAGGTTGGATGGATTCTCTCCAGACAGGAACTGATTTCAGAGGCCACAGAGCTTAACAAGCTCCCACACAGTTTCCAGATGGTCTAGTTCTTTTTTCATTTCTTTATTTCTTTTTGGCTGCATTGCACGGCATGTAAGATCTTAGTTCCCTGACCAGGGATCAAACCCGTGCCCCATACAGTGGAAACTCAAAGTCCTAACCACTGGACACCAGGGGAGTCCCTGGTCTAATTTTTTTTAAATTGGCACTTTCAAGGGCAGCCTACCTAGTCCTAAGGGAGAAGGCATGGCAGGAACGCAGGCTTTCTCCAGACCCTGGATAGTCAGTGTCATCTTTTTTCCCAGTAATATGCCTCTAGAAGATGGATTCCAAACTATTGATAATACCTTGTGATTTGAGAGAAGTTCCAGGTACTTCTCAACAGGCTCCTGGTGCAGGAAATAGAGCCTCTGTGCCCATTTCACAGATTCTGAAACTGAGGCGGCAGGCAAGTATGTGCTTTGTTAAAGGTCATATGGAAGAGCTGGTGCCCTCAGCGCAGACAAGGGACTATACTTGGGTGTTTTGTTTCCAACATACCCATGGTCCATGTGCCTGGAGACACCCTGCTTGAAGTAAACCTTGCCTGCTTCATCTGGACCATCTTGCTCTTGCTGTCTGTCTGTTGTCTGTTCTGAATGCCAACACATTCAGAGGCATGGAAGGTTCACGGAAGGGCAGTTATGCTGGCTTCTTCCTCCCTCTGCTCGAGAGTCCTTTGTCCACAGTCACAGGCTCGTCCCCTGTCTGCTCAGCGATTCAGGCCAATAGAAAACAGCTTCCCAGTGGAGATGGCTGGGGCCCATCATCAATCCTTCCCTGAACCAGGACTGACCCTGGGCCTTCTACTGCAGGCTGGGGCCTGGGCCTGGATATCATGCAGGAGGGAGGCCCACCAACTTGTCTTGGTGCAGACCTCCCAGAGCCAACTCCTCCTTCTGTGACACCTTCAAACCCTTTCTTAAAGCCCATAAATAAACAACCCTTTGGGTTGGACAGATATACAGCATGTCCTTCAAAAACTTGCTCAAAGACACTTCTGCAAGATGTAACAGCTTTGAATGGTAAACTATTTGATAGAAGACAACATGAGTGGATGTTATGTAGGAAAAAGGAGTGTAGATATGGAAAAATAAAACCACTGTGTTTATTAAAGTTTCCTTCACTGCTCCACTATGAAGAAAGGCATTTGAACAATGATTTTTTTTTTTAATTAACAAGTTCTAGGTCAGTTGAGCACTCATATCTTTGAGAGAATGACCTGATCTTCATTTTAAAAAGCCAGTTGTATAAATCATACTTCTCCCTATGCTTTTTTCTTTACAGTAATAGATGTAAAATTCCCATCCAGATCATCACTCCAAATTGGGTCACACCCCAATTAGAGCTTCCCTGGTGGCTCAGACAATAAGGAATCTGCCTGCAATGCAGGAGGCCTGGGCTTGATCCCTGGGTTGGGAATATTCCCCTGGAGGAGGACATGGCAACCCACTCCAATATTCTTGCCTGGAGAATCCCATGGAAAGAGGAGCCTGGCGGGCTACAGTCCATGGGGTTGCAAAGAGTCAGACAGGACTGAGCGACTAACATTTTCACTTTCCATTTAGGTAAGCAGATTTTAAGAAGGAAAGAGTTATTGTTGAACAGATTATGGGGCAAAAATGGGAGTTAATTAGGAGAAAAAAGAATAAATGACTGAAAATGAAATCTTGTGTTTCTCTCAACTTTTGGAAAGACGGGACTTCCTTTGTGTTGCCACTGTGTTTTTCTTGCTGAAAATGCCAACTTCACATTCAAAAGCAGCACTGACTGCACACGAAGTGACCCAAATATCACTTCACCCCAAATAACCCCACACAGACATGTCAAGTACATTACAACAGGTAATCTGCCAGTGTATCATTGCTTCTCTTAAAACCCATCTGCTTTATGACTCAAAGTCTAAAACTTCAGAGAGAGACTTTCTGAAAAAGGGAGAGAAAAGAAAGCATGAGGGTGAGGGAAAAGCGAGGGAGAATAAACCAGATACAAAAATAATCCCATGAGGGAGTGATCAGTTGTGTCCCCTCTTTGTGACCCCATAGACTATAGCCCGCTAGGCTCCTCTGTCCGTGGGATTTCCCAGGCAGGAATACTGGAGTGGGTTGCCATTCTGTTCTCCAGAGGATCTTTCCAACCAAGAGATCAAACCTGGGTCTCCTACATTTCAGGTAGATTCTTTACCACTGAGCCACCAGGGAAGTCGTCCCATGAAATCACACAGGGGCTTTTTACTGCTTCATCCTGATTTTATATTAAATCACTAAGTGCTTAAAAAGTGTTTTCTCTTTAAAAGTATGTATTAATATTATGGTGATTCAACTGATGGGAGCATGTACTCTATTTTATTCATTTTGTATTCTGATGAAAAATTATAAAGAGGACCCCGTCTTTCTCATCTCTGGAAAATGAGAGTTCAAGTGACAGAGTTTATTTTCCAGATCATATAATAAAAACTGAGCTCATGATTGTGACCTTGTGATACTGCGGAAGCACTATGTTGGCTTCTAAATTAGCTCAAGAGTATAATGGTATTTATTGCCTTTTTAGTTTTAAAATGCAATATTCTATGTTCTAAATTCTTTACCCTAAATTCTAAATCTTTGAATGTTATCAGTCTGTGTGTAAGGAGAATTCTACTGTAATTTCAGTTAATTAGAAAAGGTGAGAAATGAGAGTGCTCTATCTGGATATGGAAGCAATGATTTCAGAACAAGTCAGCCATGCACTCGGCCCTGGGGTGGGAGGGCCCCTGATTTGGAGCTTTCTGATTTCCAAGAAGCAAAGGCTCCCATCTTGGCAAGTTGCAAGCACCTGGCCCAGCATCCATATGTGCAGGCAGGGAGAAAAATGCAGGAGCCCACCTGTGTAGCCTGTCCACCAGGTTTACGTGACATATGCAAATATTCTCAACAGCACAGATAGGAGTAAAAGTAAAAGTAATTAAAGAGCATATACTATTTTAGTCCATTGCTTTTGTTTTTAATAAATGCATTTAAGTGTAAGTTTATGTAATTAGATTTTTTTTAATGGCTCTGTTTCACACCAGGCTCATAAAATTCACAAACATTTAAAGAGTTCTTTCGTGAACCACTGCTGGGCTGGAGGCAGACCCTACTGATCACCGAGTGTGTATGGGGGAAAAAAGTACATTTTAACTTTCTGCCTGAGAAGCTTTAATTGCAAGGACCTGTCTTGGATAGTTAGTTGGACTGATTTTTTTCTCAAACATCCACCTTTGACAACTGTGTTAGGTTGTGTGGGGGATGGCAGGGAGAGTCAGAAATGGCTTCTGACCCCAGGAAGTTCCTGACCCAGAGGAGAGACTGGGTGGTACCAGGACAGACATGGGTGATGCCGCAGAACAGGGACCCATCCTAACAGGCGGGACCCAGAGCGGGCGTTGCAGCTTGTCATTAAGGATGAGCTGAAGAGAGATTTCCAACAGAGAAAAAGGGCAAAGGCACTGGGACACAGGAGATGCAAACTCAAAACCAGCACTAGTTGGCACGTACTTTTCTCAGTTTGTATGTTTTTCAAGAGAGGAGACCTGGTGGCTCAGATGGTAAAGAATTTGCCTGCAATACAGGAGACCTGGGTTTGATCTCCAGATTGGAAAGATCCCCTGGAGAAGGGAATGGCTCCCCACTTCAGTACTCTTGCTTGGAGAATCCCACGGACAGAGGAGCCTTGCAGGCTACAGTCCATGGGGTCACAAAGAGTTGTACACGACTGAGCAACTAAGACACAGGCTGTAGCTAAGGTCTTTCCTGGAATACAACTTCTAGCTTCATAACCAATGGGCTTAGTTGGACATTGACTTAACCTTTCTTTCTTGTGGAGGCTTGTGACTGACAAGGCCCCGTGTGTGTCTGGGACCTAGCAGGTGCCTGTTACACTGATGGATTCTGTGTACTCAGTGACATGGGGATGGTCTCAGAGACCACGGGGAAAGAAGAGGAGGAGGGGAGCGGGAGAAGTCCATGATGCCTGTGAGGAGCTGATTCTGAGTTCTCTTTCAGCAAGAAACGTTCATTTCGATATTAGGCAAAACCAATACAATATTGTAAAGTTTAAAAACAAAATAAAATTAAAAAAAGGAAATGTTCGAGTGATACTCATTTTTATTTGGCATGTTTTTGGTGGGAAAGCACAAGAAAGCCACTTTCTGGCCTCAGGTTGGTCAGAAACCTGAAGACATGAAATCTTAACCTTCAACTGCCTCCATGTCCAGTCTCTCTTACCCACCGAGCTCCAGATCTGCTGACTTCCCCAGAATTTTCTTTATAGTTTCTTTCTAAATCAAATTCAGGGCAACAGTCTTCTGGAAATAGTTGTTCAATAATCACATGTGTTTTCTTAGACAACCTGGAAGATCTCCTGGGGACTCCTCTGAGCTCTTTTACGACGAGACTGTGAAGGATTTGCAGGTGTTCAGCCCACAGCAGAGTGGAGGATCATTATGATGTGACAGTGCAGCCGGTCCCACTGTCTTAAATCACTCTCTCAGCCAACACTGCAGCTTTGCCAACTTGTCACTTGGGTGCGGTTGCGGGAATTTAGCTTATACATCGACGCAACACAAGGAATTGAGTTTAGCAAGGACCAGCCGCATCAGGCAAAGATTGAATAGAATTTAGTACTAATTCCTTGAAAGCAACCGTGATGGTCTATTTCAGGACACACACTCAATTCACACTGTGGAGGGGTAACCGGCTCACCTGGCCAGGAGCCTGGAGCAAGTATTTTCTAGTCTATCAATGTCTTTGTTACTTATTTTTCTGGTGACTGTTTTCACTCCTGTTGATGTTTATTGGGTAGCACCTTCTAAGACGTGGTCTGGTCCTCCTTGGCCCTCTGTGGGCTTCTATTAGGCCCACCCCTGACCTGGAGGATGGCTCTGGCTCCAGTTCTTGGTGTGGATGCCGACACCCGACTCCATTCATTTCTCTGCTCCAAGGTCACAGCCTCAGAGAGACTTTCCCATTCAAATTATGACAATTCCTCACAATCCGTAACTTGATAACCCTTTACCCTGCTTTACTTTTCCTCAAAACACTTTTCATGACCTGAAAACACAGTGTGTGCATGTTTCTTTGATCTCTGGTGTTTTCTCCACTGGATGTAAACTCCAGGAAGAAAAAAACATCATCAGTTTTGTTCTCCACTGTGTCTCCAAAGACCAGAAGAGGACCTAGGACAAGGTAAACACTCAATATTTAAATAACTAAAGAATGCTCAAGGGGACCCCAGTATTTAGCAAAAAATTCTTTTTCTATGCAAACAATCAACCTCTAGTTTATCTCGCTCATTAAGACTGAGTCAGTTGAAGTTGAGGTGGCTTTTATTTTCAGGAAAACCACTAATTGGTCAAATTGTCAGAATAAAAACAGGAATCTGCGGTGGCTGAATATTCAGCTTTTACTTGGACTTGAGCCTGAGAGCTGATTAAAGAATTCCCAAGGGGATAAACAGCAACAGGAGCTCAGGAATTTTGAAAAACTATATTATAAACCACTGCTTCTATGAATGACTTAATTGGCTGAATATTTCCAGCTCAGCTTTGAGCAGTAGCTAGTTAGTGTCTGCTAGCATGGAAGGGATGCAGTGAGAGTATTGGGAGTTATTGCAGCTCCTGTAACACACGCAGTTGTGGGGTAGTCCATAATCACTCAGTCAGCAGACACTCCACCCACAGCAGGCATGCTCATGGGTTCTTGACCCACACTGGCATCAGATCTCCCAGTGAGGCACCAGCAAACCTCTCGCTGTTTTGAGGTTTGGGGCTGACCCTGAGTCTAGGACCCTGTTGTGGTTGGAGGGTTGCTGATAGAGTGGTCATGGACCGCCCTACTGTTCGCCCTTCACTCATTTGCACAGATGGAAGACCCAAAAGATTCAGTTCTGGATGGAGAGACTGAGACCCATTCCTCTTTCTTCTCTTTCAACATCACCATTCCCTCCTGGCATAACTCTGTCCACATAACTCACTTCAAATGGCCATGTCCTCTGAAGCAGTGGTCTCCAACTTTTTGGCACTAAGGACCAGTTTTGTAGAAGGGAACTTTTCCATGGACAGCGCAGGGATGGTTTTGGAATGATCTACTGTGCACTTTATTTCTATTATTATTATTACATCAGCTCCACCTCAGATTGTCAGGCATTAGATCCCAGAGGTTGGGAACCGCCGCTAAAATTGCTCTTGAGTCTACCAGGAAGTCCTCACTCCATGAACTGCATTCACTGAGAATGACAAGCCCTTTCATGCCCTCCTCAGCTGTCCCATGGGCGTTGGGTATCCACCTCTCCCCACAATTCTTTGAGTTTGCAGATATCTCAGAAGACTCCATTCAACTTTCAAGGCCTGGCTTTAAATGTCACCTTCTCCACGAAGGCTTCTGTGATTTTCTCTACATCTAGGGTTTTTCATAATGCTCTGCTACCATCCATCTTCCCTGTGCTCTGTGCTTTATCTCTTTGGACATGAGGTTTTCACCTGCTAAAAGTGGACATTGGACAAAGTCACACATTGTCGACATTGATGGCAAGTCAGTTGAATGAACAGTTTCTTGGTAGTAGAGATTCTGAAGCTCCACCCAGATCCTCATGAACCCAGATTCTCCAGGAGTGAGAGGGAAGCTGAGACTGAAGAGCCTCAGACCTCACAAGTGATTAGAAAATACTGAAAATGCAAGAGTGGGGGGCATCCCAAACTCAAACCCAAACGTGCTGGTTTTTTAATTGACTTGATCTGAATCATTAGCAGAACTAGACCCAGCACTGTTACAATTGCTTTTGTTGTTGTTCAGTTGCTAAATTGTGTCTGACTCTTTGCAACCCTATGGACTGCAGCACGCCAGGCTCCCCTGCCCATCACTAACTCCCAGAGCGTGCTCAAACTCACGTCCATCCATCGAGTTAGTGAAGCCATCCAACCATCTCATCCTCTATCGTCCCCTTCTCCTCCTGCCTTCAATTTTTGCCAGCATCATGGAATGTTTTTCCAATGAGTTGACTCTTCATATTAGGTGGCCAAATTATTGGGGCTTAAGCTTCAGATTTAGTCCTTCCAATGAATATTTAGGATTGATTTCCTTTAGAATTGACTGGTTTGATCTCCTCACAGTCCAGGACTCTCAAGTGTCTTTTCCAAAACCACAGCTCAAAAGCATCAATTCTTCGGTGCTCAGCTTTCTTTATGGTCCAACTCTCACATCCATACATGACTACTGTAAAAACCATAGCTTTGACTAGATGGACCCTTGTCAGCAAAGTAATGTCTCTGCTTTTTAATATGCTGTCTAGGTTTATCATAGCTTTTCTTACAAGGAGCAAGCATCTTTTAATTTCATGGCTGCAGTCACCATCTGCAGTGATTTTGGAGCCCAAGAAAAAAAAGTTTCTCACTGTTTCCATTGTTTCCCCATCTATTTGCCATGAAATAAAGGAACTGGATGCCATGATCTTCATTTTTTGAAAGTCAGGTTTTAAAAAGAGAGATATTTTTAAAGAGAGCTATTTTAAAAGAGAGCTATTTCACTCTCCTCTTTCACCTTCATCAAGAGGCTCTTTAGTTATTCTTCACTTTCTGCCATAAGGGTGATGTCATCTGCATATCTGAGGTTATTGATATTTCTCTCAGCAATCTTGATTCCAGCTTGTGCATCATCCCGCCTGGCATTTCACATGATGTACTCTGCATAGAAGTTAAATAAGCAGGGTGACAATATACAGACTTGACATACTCCTTTCCCAATTTTGAACCCGTCCTTTGTTCCATGTCCAGTTCTCACTGTTGCTTCCTGACCTACATACAGGTTTCTCAAGAGGCAGGGCAGGTGGTCTGGTATTCCCATCTCTTTCAGAATTTTCCACAGTTTATTGTGATCCACACAATCAAAGGCTTTAGTCAATGAAGCAGAAGTAGATGTTTTCCTGGAACTCTCTTGCTTTTTTGATGATCCAACGGATGTTGGTAATTTGATCTCTGGTTCCTCTGCCTTTTCAAAATACCAAAATGGTAAAATGCAAACACCAATTGTTTCACAATATAGAGTAGTATAGATACTTGCATCTTCTCAAGTGATAACATATCTTCTGAAAGACTGAGATATCGTAAAGGTGAAAAGCGTGAATAGTTAGGGACCCCCCTGGTGGTCCAGTAGTTAAGATTTCATGCTTCCACTACAGGGGGAATGGGTTTGATACCTGGTCAGGGAACTAAGATCCCACATACTGCCTGGCATGACCCCAAATAAATAAATACATGAAGCATTAATGGCTTCTCTTCTCTACTTCAAATTCCAAAATCAAAAGGAAAGAGTGGAGACTAGTAAAGTTTATCTGCTCCTCCAATGGAAGACTCTTTTCCAAACTGGTTTTGCTGAAGAGTTGAGAGCACAAAGGGTGTGGTAATCAAGTCATTTCTTGATTTAATTTACCTTGATTAGCAGAGCAATTTGCTTTACCTTCCTCAAAAAGCGCTAATCAATTTTAGCAACTCGTACAGTGAAAACACCACACAAATTGCTCTCATGGCCCCAAACTGGTAATCAATTTTGAAAATTTAAATCAATATTTTTTTTATGCTGTCATTTCTCATTTGACCTTTTCAATAACTCTCATGCTCTCAATTCTGAAGAATGAGTTTTCCTGCCAAATAATTCATTGAAATGATGTCACATTTCCCCTTTAGGACGGTCATTTTTCCCTCCCAATGCATACCCCTCTGGCTTGTACAATGTTGATGTGTGTATGTGCAGGAGAGAGTGAGTGATTTTAATAATCAAGATTATTCCTAAGTAGCTGCACTGAAATTCCTCACTTCAGAAGGGAAACTGTTACATGTATGAAAAAATGTGGTTTAAAGATATGAATGAGATACACTAGTGTGTATTATTAATTGAATGACAAGAACATTAAAGCCACCTTGTTTTTCTTTTTTAAAAAAAATCTAGTTGAAATATAGAT
Source organism: Bubalus kerabau (assembly GCF_029407905.1). NCBI lineage: Eukaryota > Metazoa > Chordata > Mammalia > Artiodactyla > Bovidae > Bubalus > Bubalus kerabau. The sequence continues at coordinate 48,169,759 of NC_073634.1, forward strand.
GACTTATAATATTGTGTTAGTTTCAGGTATACAGCAAAGTTGCAGTTATACACATTCATAATCTTTTTTAGATTATTTTCTATTATAGGTGATTACAAGATATTGAATATACTTCCCTGTGCTATACAGTAGGTCCTTGTTCTCACTCAGTCGTGGCTTGATTCTTTGCAACCCCCATGGTTTATAGTCCTCCAGGCTCCTCTGGCCAAGGGATTCTCCAGGCAAGAGTACTGGAGTGGGTAGCCATTTCCTTCTCCAGATATATAGTAGCACATATCTGTTAATCCCAAACTCCTGTTTATCCCTACCCTCTCCTTTCCCCTTTGGTAACTATAAGTTTATTTTCTATGTCTGTAAGTCTATTTCAGTTTTGTAAATAAGTTCATGTGTATTGTGTATTTAGATTCCACATACAAGTGACATCCACATTTTAGGATGAGAAGAGTTTGTGGACATCATCTCTCCCAGTCCTCCTCTTAGCTAGAGAAGGAAACCCACACTAGCCCCCAGACACCCAACTCCAAACAAAGGCTAATGGCCTACACCTTGCACAAAAGCATCCCCTACATGTGAAGTGACTGCCTCCAATGGCCCACAGTAGCCATACACCCTCTTCTTCGGTGATTTCAAGATGCACTGATTCCATCCAACCCACCAAAATATTTGCAATATTTTAGGCAGGTTTAGCTTGAATTCACAGAAGAACTGTACAAAAAAGATCTTCATAGCCCAGATAATCATGGTGGTGTGATCATTCACCTAGAGCCAGACATCCTGGAATGTGAAGTCAAGTGGGCCTTAGGAAGCATCACTGTGAACAAAGCTAGTGGAGGCGATGGAATTCCAGTTGAGCTATTTCAAATCCTAAAAGAGGATGCTATAAAAGTGCTGCACTCCATATGCCAGCAAATTTGGAAAATTCAACAGTGACCACAGGACTGGAAAAGGTCAGTTTTCATTCCAATCCCTAAGAGGGGCAATCCCAAAGAATGCTCAAACTACTGCACAATTGCATTCATCTCACATGCTAGCAAAGTAATGCTCAAAATTCTCCAAGCCAGGCTTCAACAATACATGAACCGTGAAATTCCAGGTGTTCAAGTTGGTTTTAGAAAAGGCAGAAGAACCAGAGATCAAATAGCCAACATCTGCTGGATCATCAAAAAAGCTAGAGAGTTCCAGAAAAACATCTACTTCTGCTTTATTGACTATGCTAAAGACTTTGACTGTGTGGATCACAACAAATTGTGGAAAATTCTGAAAGAGATGGGAATACCAGACCACCTGACCTGCCTCTTGAGAAATCTGTATGCAGATCAGGAAGTAACAGTTAGAACTGAACATGGAACAACAGACTGGTTCCAAATAGGAAAAGGAGTACATCAAGGCTGTATATTGTCACCCTGCTTATTTAACTTCTATGCAGAGTACATCATGAGAAATGCTGGACTGGAAGAAACACAAACTGGAATCAAGATTGCTGGGAGAAATATCAATAACCTCAGATATGCAGATGACACCACTCTTATGGCAGAAAGTGAAGAAGAACTAAAGAGCCTCTTGATGAAAGTGAAAGAGGAGAGTGAAAAAGTTGGCTTCAAGCTCAACATTCAGAAAACGAAGATCATGGCATCCAGTCCCATCACTTCATGGCAAATAGATGGGGAAACAGTGGAAACAGTGACAGATTTTATTTTAGGGGGCTCCAAAATCACTGAGGCTGGTGATTGCAGCCGTGAAATTAAAAGACACGTACTCCTTAGAAGGAAAGTTATGACCAACCTAGATAGCATATTCAAAAGCAGAGACATTATTTTGTCCACAAAGTTCCGTCTAGTGCAGGCTATGGTTTTTGTAGTAGTCATGTATAGATGTGAGAGTTGGATTATAAAGAAAGCTGAGTGCCGAAGAATTGATGCTTTTGAACTGTGGTGTTGGAGAAGACTCTTGAGAGTCTCTTGGACTGCAAGGAGATCCAACCAGTCCATCCTAAAGGAGATCAGTCCTGAGTGTTCATTGGAAGGACTGATGTTGAAGCTGAAACTCCAATGCGAAAAGCTTTAGCCACCTAATGTGAAAAGCTGACTCATTTGAAAAGACCCTGATGCTGGGAAAGATTGAAGGGAGAAGGAGAAGGTGATGACAGAGGATGAGATGGTTGGATAGCATCACCGACTCAATAGACATGAGTTTGGGTAAACTCCGGCAGTTGGTGATGGACAGGGAGGCCTGGCATGCTGCAGTCCATGGGGTTGCAAAGAGTTGGACTGAATGATTGAACTGAACTGAACTGAGCTTGCTTCCTGAACAGAAATGTCTTTGTTTCAGATATGAGCAGATCAGACTTTTTCCCTCTTGCTTAGCAGTTGAATTAAATCAGCAACCATCTGAGTCCTTCAGCAATAAGACAAGTATTAGAGAAAAAATGAGACAGCTCTTAGGAAGCCAGGTATGAAGACCTCGGTTCTGCAAATGACAGTCAATATATTAGCAGAGTATGGAGATCAAGTCTAGTCTGAGATCCTCTTCTTAATTGTTAAGACCTGTGTATCACATTGCGGATTGCTGTGTCTCAGTGCAACAGCTGTGGATTATTGGCTCCGGGCATGAAAGCACCGCCAGAGGCCCCAGACAAGCCAGGAATGGAACACAGGGAATAAGCAGACTATTAGGTCTGGGATCCTGAGGCATGGAACTCTGTAAGTCTAGAGCTAGGCGGCACACACATGCTGAGGATGGGAGTGGGACAGAGCGGGCCAGGTCAGGCTGGCCAACAGGTCAGCATAAGAAACAACAGCTTCAGAGAGATGGTGATGCTATGAGGTCCTGACAGTGGAAACTGGACTTCCATGAATTCTTGTTTTCTTCTCATGAGCATTTTCAGGTGAATGACTATGTTTTTTCTCCACACAAGGACTTTTCAGATTTTGTTTTTCCTTCATGTGATTTTATTTTATTTTCATTCTTCAAGTACACATTCACTTTAAAGAACTGTGGGTCAGGAACTCTGGTGAATAACTCCTCAGCTCTCAAGACCACATCTGGCACGCCTGCTGGCTCACACACGGCTAGTGCAAAATCACAGATGGACGCTTTCTTCAGCAGCACCGAAGACCACTCATGTCTCAGCATGCTGGGCTTCATCCAGACATGTTGGCATGTGGGCACTGTAAAGGAGGTATTATTATGTGGCTGCAAGGGGCCAGGGAAACTAAGATGGACTATCACTGGCCACCATTTGTGTTTAATCTTATCTTTAATCTGATAACAGAGATCTCTGCTTCCTGCACACCAGCCCACACTTGCTGCCTGCGCTGCAAGACGATGAAAAAGCTAACGGGACAGAATAAGGTCTTCAAAACACCTTCTGGATTATAAGGACGCAACCATTCATGCTAATATTTTCTTTTAAAGTGAACTAATCTGGGGGAAATGCAGGAGTGATAAAAATGATACAAATGAATTTACAAAGCTGACAGAGATTCACAGACTTGGGGAATGAATGTATGGTTACGCAGTATTAAATTTCCCCTCCCTAGAGGGAGAGTTTTTTTTAGAAAAACCAGTCTGGTTTTTCTAAATAGACTCATAATGTCAAGACATTTTCTCCCCAACTCCTTCTTTAGAGCTTAAAAAAATTTTCAAATCTCCCACATCCCTAAAATGCCTCATGGATGCTGTTTCCATTTCACAATAGGATCTACTAATTACAAATAGCTTTAGTGTTTTTCCTCAGGCAGATAATTGTCGCAGCATGTTAGAAAGGTTTTAGACCAGTGAGATTAGCAAGGAAAAAAAGAACTATTGTAAGCACCAAGATGAGTTTTGCATATATATAGGCTTCCCTTGTGGCTCAGTTGGTAAAGAATCCACCTGCAATGCAGGAGACCTGGGTTCAGTCCCTGGGTTGGGAAGATCTCCTGAAGAAGGGTAAGGCTACCTACTCCAATATTCTGACCTAGAGAATTCCATGGACTGTACAGTCCATGGGGTTGCAAAGAGTCGGACACAACTGAGCGAATTTCACACACACACACACACACACACACACATACATGAATAAAAAAGATCTTAACTAGGAAAAGTTGACACAAAACTCAGAATTTTATTTAAATTTATTATTAAAATGTGGAGTTATAAGTACCCTTCCTGATTGCATTAATTTAAAAATGTGGGGCCTTCCCCTGGGGGGTCCAGTGGTTAAGACCTCGCCTTCTAATGCAGGGAGTGCAGGTTTGATCCCTAGTCAGGGAGCTAAGATCCCACATGCCTGGAGGCCAAAACACTAAACAGAAGCAATATTTTAACAAATTCAATAAAGACCTTAAAAATGGTCCACATGAAAAAAAATATTTAAAAAAAAATTTAAAATAATAAAATTTCTTTTATTTATTTTCCCATTGTCTCTGCTCCAGATTTGAACTGTGTCTGACTGACACAACAGGACATTGAGACAGATGCAACCACAAAAATTCCAGGATTGTCGTTTCATGCCTCGCTCTAAACAGTGGAGGCACAAACAACCCTCCACCATGTGCAGGTACTGTGGGTATCAGTTTTGAACAGCTGGAGAGTTTTGAAAATACAAAACTCCTCAAAGCAAGCGTGCAAAATGCCAGGTTACAGAAAAATGCCCAACTGCTACTTAGCCTGTCAAGTTGTCACCTGTCTGGTTTTGGAAACCAAAAATTCTTTTAAAGGGAATTAGCACACACACACAGAGTCCCAGGTGATTCCAAGCAGTGTCTGCAAATACTGGGCCCTCTGAGTTTGTGAACTGATGGCAGGGAGAGTAAGGGCTGTCCAGTGTCAGGACAGAATCCATACAGGCCAGTGAGAGACACAGCACAGCAGAACTGCCGGCAACAGAACAGAAAGGATCCCCAGGAAGAACAGTGTCGATAAACTACAAGAGTCATTGGGAAGGAAGATGGGATGTAAGAAAGTAACATTACATGGAGGGAAGGAAGGTGGAAAAGATGGAAATGGTTCATATCCTGCTTTTGAACCTGGGGAAGGCAGTGGGGACAGCCACAGATGCTAAAATGAGAGGGTGAGAATAAGTCACAGAGAACTGAATCGTTTTTTCAGAAAAGTATGCCTGCTGTTGTTGTTCACTTGCTCAGTCGTGTCTGACTCTTTGTGACCCCATGGACTGCAGCACCATCTCCCAGAGTTTGCTCAGACTCATGTCCATTGAGTCGGTGATGCCATCTAACCGTCTTATCCTCTGTCACCCCCTTCTCCTCCTGCCTTCAACCTTTCCCAGCATCAGAGAAGGCTTTTCCAATGAGTCAGCTCTTCACATGGAGTGGCCAAAGTATTGGCGCTTCAGCTTCAGCATCAGTCCTTCCAATGAATATTCAGGGTTGATTTCCTTTAGGATTGACTGTTTTGATCTCCTTGCTGTCCAAGGGACTTGTTAAACACCAGAAACGAGTGGCCGCCTCCCAGTGACCACCTTCCACCTTCCAGGAGGGGCTTGGTCTCCTCTTAAGGCTCTGACCTCCTCTAATCTGTCATCAGAGGGGGAAAAAAAAAAAAACTTAAACATTATAATCACTAAAAATTCAACTTTTTATGATCAAAGGAGAAAAACAGCCAGCTTGGTGATATCAACCATCAAAATGATACCTAAGAGAACAGAATGACCACAGACTAATCATCACAGTTTAGTGCTCTCCGCTCCGGAGCTAAGGGGGTGTCAGCAAGCCCATCACAAACTTTTCTATTCACTGGTTCAGAGCCTGACCTAACAAATCTACTTGGAGATGCTCTGTCACCCCAGGAGAATTATGTTTGGCATGTTTTAAAACAGACTGTAGACTCGTTTCAAAGTTACTGAAATGTAGGAAGGTAGCAGTTGCAGGTTTGGAGATTGACCTGTGTGGGGTTGGTCATCTCTGTACTGGCTGCTTCTTAAAGTCAAAAAGGCCTTTTTACTTTCAAACAAGTGCTTACAGGCAGCCTAAAAAAATGGATTTCACTGTGCTTCATAGAAATGCAATCCCGGCGAAGGCAAGGCCGGCTTCTCCCTCTCTGACCTCTAGGTTCATGCCCATATGTACTTTGCTTTTCAAAATTTTTATAAACCTGAAGCACAAAGCTTGCTCATTACAGGATGGGAAAAAGAAAACCAATGTCTTATCCTTAATCACTAAAGATGCCTTGGAGAGTTCACTGCAAATGTGATTTATCCAGAGTAGGGGTGGATCTTCTCTAAAGTCATCGATCGAATAGTCAACATACCACACGTTCTGTGCTTTTATTATCAGCCAGTACCATGCAATACTTTTCCAACCATTCATTTTGGTAAATTATCACATGATGCTGGCTGATAAAGAAAGCACAGAACATATGGTATATGTTGACTGTTTGATCGGTGACTTTAGAGAAGTTCCACACCTTGGTACCTGCCCAGGAAAACACACATCCCTTGTTTTTATGTTCCACGCCCTGCTGCACACCTGACTTCTGATGCCAGGCATGTAGGGTGGGGATTCCACACATCCAGAAGCTCCCCCACACCAGCTGGACGCCCTACATTTAACTCAGCTTCCACACTAGTGATCTGGATGGACAGTGTCAGGTGGCACAGGTCGGGGGGTGCAAGTGGGGGGTGGATGAGGGGCAATGGGCGCATAGCAGCAGATGGGTGCACACAGGAGGAGGAGGACAGGAGTGTGTGGCTGCCCCGTGTCAGGCCCTGTTTGAGAAGCTGTTATTTACATTACTTTATATAAGCTTCCCCAGAGAAGGCAATGGCACCCCACTCCAGTACTCTTGCCTGGAAAATCCCATGGATGGAGGAGCCTGGAACGCTGTAGTCCATGGGGTCGCTGAGGGTCGGACACAACTGAGCGACTTCACTTTCACTTTTCACTTTCATGCATTGGAGGAGGAAATGGCAACCCACTCCAGTGTTCATGCCTGGAGAATCCCAGGGACAGGGGAGCCTGGTGGGCTGCCGTCTATGGGGTCGCACAGAGTCGGACACGACTGAAGTGACTTAGTAGCATATAAGCTTCCCAGTATTCCTTTAGAGCATTTTCCTTATTTTATGGGAAAGTGTAAACTCAGAGAAACTCAGAGACAGATGCAGGTTTGAATACACACAGCAGAGCGCTTGTTCTAACTTCGGTTCTGACAGCCATGCATCTCAAATAGAGAAATATTCTCCCTTTCAGGGGAAAATATTCTTGCAAATACCATTGTCAACTTATGGTGTTATGACTCAAATATAAAAAGAAACTAGATGTAAAAAGTTGAATATATTAATCTCTTGCAGCCATAAATATGAAACTAATTTACAAGTTCCATATAAACAAAGTGAGACAACCAATACAATTAAAATCTCCCTTTAAAATATCTAAGGTGGTGTTTCTCTGTTCAAGCAAAACCAAGTGTTGATTGCAATAGAAGATGAGCTGTGTGATTTCCAGTTCACAGATTGTCAACAAGGTTCTTTTGCTTTTTGATCATAAAGTGGATTATCACTGAGGTCATTGAAATTGTGTTTCTTATTTTATTATACTTTTGTTGTTGAAGTGTAGTTGGTTTACAGTGTGTTTTCTCATTTTATAGTAAGCTCACCTTTGGTCTCTGTTATCTGAATTTCAGTCAATTTTGCAGAATGATCTAATTCAATACCAAAGTTTTTAAAAAATAGAAACAACAAAGACATTGTTTACAGAAATATGATTTGATCATATTAACAACACTGCTGCTGGTGTCCTGTTGTCAGTGGGAACAGTGGACTCACGTATTTCATAGGGTTTTGGTCCTTAACGCAGCGCTCAAGGGAAAAAGCCCTGCGCTCACCCAGCGTCCACCCACTTCCTCTGCCCAGCTTTGGTATCACAGCAATGCTGACCTCACAGGATAAGTCTGCAAGTTCTCCCAGCTCTTCAGTTTTGGAGGAGAGCTGGAAGAGAACGATGCTAATTCTTTAAATGTCTGGGAGAATTCACCTGCGAAGCCCATGTGGTCCTGGCTTCTCTTTATTGGGATGGGACTAATTCAGTCTCCTTATTCAGGGTAGCTCTGTTCAGATATTCTGTTTCTCCATGACACATTCTTGGATGGCTGTGTGTTTCTAGGATTTATCCATTTCTTTTAAGTTTTATTTTATTGTTAATAGTATTCTCTTATAACATTTTTTATGTCCATGTCATATGATGTAGAACCCCTCTTCCTTTTCTGACTTTAGTTAAGTGTTTTTTTTTTCTTTTATCTTAGTTAATGTAACTAAGGGTTTGTAAATTCTGTTGATCTTTTGAAAATAATGGCTCAGTTTCATTGATATTTTCTGTTGTTTTTCTGCTCTCTATTTTGCCTGCTTCTGCTCTAATCTTTATTATTTGTTTCCTTCTTCTAGATATAGGTTTTGTTTGTTCCATTTCTTGCTCCTTGAGATGTAAAATTGGGTTGTCAATTTGAAATCTTTTTTCATTTTTAATGTAAGCATTTACCACACCAAAATTCCCTCTTCATACCCCTTCACTTCATCCTGTGAAAAACATTATGTTGTGGTTTTGCTTTCATTTGTTGCAAGAGATTTTCTAATTTTCCTTGTGCTTCTTACTTTGACTCTTTGGTTTTTTAAGAGTTTATAGCTTAATTTCCATGTGTTGTGGATTTCCAGTTTTTCTTCTGCTATTGATTTCTAGTTTCATTTTATTGTAATCAGAAAAGATACTTTAAATAATTCCCATCTTTTTTAGTTAGATAAGACTTATTTTGTTGTCTAACATGTGTTGTATCCTGGAGGATGGTCCTTGCATGCTTGAGAAGAATGTTTCTTCTGTTGTTCTTGGCTAGAGGGTTCTGAAGATGTCTGTTAGGTCCAGTGGGTATATAATGTTGTTCAAGTGCTCTGTTTCCTTATTGATCTACCGTCTGGTTGTTCATCCATTGCTGAGAGTTGGATATTAAAGTCTCCTACTCTTATTTGTTGCTATCTATTTCTCCCTTCAATTCTGTCAATGTTTGCTTCACATAATTAGGACCTCTGATGTTTGCCACATAAATATTCTATCAAATGGGGTTATACTTCCAGCTTAATGGACCAGGCTGGCCTTAACCCAACCATCCATAGAGAGAAAAACTAGACTAATTAGATCAAGAAAAGAAAAGAGGAAAAAAAAAAGGGGGGGGGTGAATCTGTATGGCAGAAAGAATCTACGGGACTAAGACTAGGAAGCAAGGCCTTGTACTGCTTTTCTCTCTGGAGTCTTTGCTGATTCTAAAAGGAACTTTAACAGCCTGAGCAGCTAAGCTGAGTTTCTGGCTACAGGGTAAGAGGTGGAAATTAAGATGTGCTAAAGAGGCAGGATCCTGTCAATTTTCCAGGCTTGCAGAAAAATGAAAGACTATGTTCTAGGAGTGAAAGAGAACAAGAATAAGTCGGGTCTTCTGGGGACCAGAGCCCACCTCATTCAGCCCAAACCCTAACCAGATTGAGATGATTTGGGTTTTCTAGACTTAGAGTCTAAATGCCCACTGGGAGAAAGATCAAAAGCTCCTGAAGGAAACAAGATCATTTGGAAGCTCGGATTGTCTCTAGAATTTTCATACACAGGTCTGGCTCATATTGTCCCTAGAATTATCATATACAAGTCTGATATTCAATCAAAAATGATAAGACTTAGAAATAACAAGAAAATGGGATGACAGAAATCAAGGAAAACCACACAATATATAAAGCTTTTTTAAAATTTGGATAATGATTACCAGAGAAGAGCATAAAATAAGTATATAAATAAGCTAATATGTCAAAAATTAATTAAACCCCAGAACTAAAAAATTACATTAATTAAAGCTCTTGAAATAAGAATTAATTGAGTGAGGTTAATAAGATTAGATGTACTTCAACAATAAACGTTCTGTGATGTCTTTTGTTGGGATTGGAAAGGAAAGAGATAATGGATCAAAGCAATGCTTAAAAAGTTCAAGGCTGAGAATTTTCCAAAGGTGATATCAAGATTTCTGGTAATAAGCTCAAAAAGTTCAAAAACTAGCCCCAAACAAGATAAAAACACACACACAACAACACAATACTAAAAATAAAAATAAGCTATACTTGGGCATGGGCTTTCCTAGTGGCTCAGTGGTTAAAAAAAAAACTGCCTGCAATGCAGAAGACAGGGATTCAATCCTTGGGTCAGGAAGATCCCCTGGAGGAGGAAATGCCAAACTCCTCCAGTATTCTTACCTGGGAAATCCCATGGACAAAGGAGCCTGGCTGGCTACAGTCCACAGGGTTGCAAAGAGTCAGACACAACTTAGTGACTGAGCATATCCTGGTACACTTGGGCATATCCTGGTAAAATTGCTAAAAATCAAAGACAAAGGGAAAAATGTAAAAGCACCCAATTAAAAACCTTATCCTTCAAGATAGAAACAATCAGATTGATTTCTAACTTTTCAACAGAAAAGCAGGAAACATCCAAAAAAATATATCTTCAAACTGAAAATGGAATAAGAACGTTTTCAGAAAAATAAAGTATAAGATAATTTATCACCAGCAGACCTGTACTAATGGATATATTATTGATGAAATTCAGACAGAAGAAAAATGTTCCCAGATGGCAGCTCAGAGATGCAACAAAAAGAAATAGAAAATGAAAAATATATAAAATCTGTATGTGTACTAGTAAATATAACAATAATAAGGTTGTAGAACTTACAAAAGAATTAAAGCACAGACATCGTATTAATACATTGATAAAGGGAAATAAATATGGTTATGCTTCCTAAGGTCCTTGTCTTGTTCAAAATATAGTTATAGTAAAATATAAGTGGCAATCCTTAGGGTAACAGCCCAAAGAATAATAAAATCATATATGACTAATAAGCAATAGATGTATAAAGGAGAAAAACAGAATGATCAAATATGGTTAAATCTTAAATCATCTAAAAGAAGGTAAAGAGAGAATACTGAACTGATAGAACAAATAGAAATCACATACTTAAAAAGCTAAATATAGAGTTGTCATATGATCCGGCAATCCCACTCTTAGGTACATGTCTGGAGAAAGTTCTAATTTTCGGTTTCTCTTCTCTCAGAGTGAGGGTCTTCAGATGCCCATTCATTGGCTGCGTGTACTGATTTACAGGACTAGAGGCTGAGCGTCTCAACTTGGCCTTAGAGAGGAGGAGTGGAACTTTCTGGACAAGAGGAAGTTTCCCAGTGCTGAGGACACAAAGACCTTCCATGGGCAAGGGTCAGTGAGAAAAACTCGGTGAGAGATGAAAACCCCCAATGAGAATGGTGAATCCACATGACAGCTTGTAGCTTCCTTGACACTAGGGTGCCTCGGGTGGTAATGGTTCAAAGGGACACAGAAGGACTGCTGAAGTTTGGGTTATATTTTGCATCTTCATCCAAGTAGTAATGTTTCATTTATGAAAGTTCATGAAGCTGTACTTATAACGTGAACACTTAACTTGAGCATAAGTTATTCCTCAGTAAAATATGAAAGTAGTAAAAGATGGACCAGATTCAAAAATTAAACACATACACACAACCATAGGCTACTTAAAAAACATTAGGATATGGAATGATTGAAAGTAAAATGAAGGAAAAACAAAGAAATTTGGTTCAACTATAATTCACTTAAAACAATGTAAACACTAAAGCAACAAGTATTAACCAGAGAAAAAGGAGGAAATTTAATAATGATAAAATATTCACATCACAGGAAGACAAAAATGTTCTAAATTGGTAAGCATTTAGTAGCTTCAAGAAACATTCAGGAACTATTCACAGAATTAAACGAAATAGACAAATCCACAGTTAAAGTGGGAAGTTTTAACACATATCTCTTAATATATAATAGAGGCAGAGAAAAAAATCAATAAGTACATAAAAGATCTGTGCACCATTAACCAGCCTGACCTTACAATTGTAATTGACAAAAACAGAGGGCCGTGTGCCAGGAATACACAACACACATTTTTTCACTGTGCATGAAACATTTACTGGAGATTGACCATATACTGAGCCATAAAGCAAGCATCATCAAATTTTAAAGGATTGTCTCATACAGAATAAAATCTCTGACCAGGGTGAAAATAACTACATGTATAATACAAATGAACAGCAAAAACTTGACAAAATCTTCATGCTTTGCAAAATGAAGTATAGCAGTTTTAAATAACCCATCCCTGGGTCAGGAAGATCCCCTGCAGGAGGAAATAGCAACCCACTCCAGTATTCTTGCCTGGGAAATCCGATGGACAGAGGGGCCTGGTGGGCTACAGTCCATGGGGTCAGAAAAGAATCATGACTTGGTGACTAAACAATAACAACAAAGTGACATAACAATATAAGTTGGAAAATGTTGGGAAGTATTTAGAGGATAATGAAAATAATACATCAAAAATTGGCAGATGTAGCTAATGCTGTGTTTTGTGAGAAATGTTTGACCTTAAACGAACACACTGAAAAGGACAAAGGCCATCAATGACCCAACTTATAGCTCAAGAATCCAGCAAAGAAAAAGGAAAAAGAAACAAACGAAAATACCACACATTAAAATCATAGCTAGTAGAAGGGAGGAAATAGCAAAGATATGACGACTGATTAGAGATCATTATAAGAAGTCTAACAATAATGAAAAAATTTTAAATATCATGAGAATTACCGAAATGTGATACAGACACATGAACAGGGCAAATGCCTTTGGAAAAATGGTGCCAATAGACTTGATTGACCTAGGGTTGCCACAAACCTTCAATCTGTAAAAAACTGCAATATCTGTGAAGCACAATAAAATGAGTCAGGCCTGTACCTAGTGGTGAACTATTGAAATGTTTCCTCCCAGGCTAAGGAGTAAATTAAGATTGCCTGACGTATAGCAACTCTTCAACTATGCACTGGCAGCCATGGCCATTGTAATAAAACAACAAAAAGCAAGAACAGTTATAAAGAAAAAGATATAACCATCAGTTTTTACAGACCAAATGTTTGTACATATACAGTAATTCCAAAATAATTCATTTATAAACTATTAGAATTAACACATGTATTAAACAAGAGTGCTGGATGTGAGGTCAATTACAAATAGTAACTATATTTTAACAAAGCAGAATCAAATATAAAATAAAAGAATTGTCCTACAAAGAAAACTATAAAGCATTATTTTTTGAAAACTAAGTAAGTGGAGAGAAAATCCATGTTCATAGATTGGAAAACTAAATATTATGAAATTATTGTGTTCCCAAACTAATCTATAGACTCATGTCATTTTAATCATAATACCATTAAGGACTTTTTTGGTACAAATTAGCCCTCAGATACACATTGAAATGAAAAAGTCGAGAATTGTTCCAATTTGATTATGCCATATTTTTTTCTTTCAGCAACTTAACTTATTTACCTCATCATTCTACAATAAGCTTGCTATGAGATTTTGATTTATTTTTCAAGAGTAGACTCAAAGGCTAATTTTAAGTAAGTAATTTTAAGAGTCATTGAAATATGGAAAGCAGACATGAACATAGAATATGTTAAGGGACGTGATGGGATGCTTCTAGGGGAGTGAGGTGGGAACTGAAGACCTCGGCTGTTGCCATTAGCAACGTGAAACCAGGTGCTGCTCTCACTTCCAGAAAGGATGTGAAGCAGCAGCATGTTTCCAAGTACGGATTCTGAACCAGGGTCCCCCAGATCCAGGTCCACGTATTATCCAAATACCTGTGCATTAGTATATGTTTAAACAAATACATGGGAAACTATCTAGCAACACAGAGATTTTTTAAAATAAGTATCACTAAATCTGTTAAAATGATCTCGTCTCATTTATATTGTTTGCCTTTCCCTACTGTTCATGCAGTTCTCACGCCAGATGATATGATTAGATAGCATCACCAACTCTGTGGACATGAATTTGAACAAACTCTGGGAGATAGTGGAGAACAAAGGAGCCCGGCATGCTATGGTCCATGGGGTCCCAAAGAGTCAGACAAGACTAAGCAACTAACACTTTCCATTTCAATAGGTCTTCAACATTAAAGGATTCAGTGTTCTCTCCAATCCCACGACTTAGTGACTGAACAACAACACAACAACATTCGTATTTACATTTAATTGTGATTACTGATACATCTAGTTTAAATCATGCTCAAACTTCTGTGTTCCCTATTTCAGTCAACTGAATGTTTTCACTGAAAGAAAATCTTAAAGCATATTATCTATTCTGAAAACCCATTAGAAGAAGTAATACTCTTGTAATTAACGTAGGCAAAACGGTCATTATTAACATACCTATGCACTCACTATAGGTATATAGGCACTCACTATACCCATGCAAAACTCACTATGCAGTCAAAAATTATATTTGCTTCAAGCATCTGCCAATTTTGTCATTTCACACTTGAACAGTATTAGAAAGGAATCTCACTGGTTACCTGCCATATCAATATTAATGAATGATAAGCAAGAAAATCCCTTCTCGTGGAAGTTTTAAAAATTTACCCATCATTCTTAACTCTCAACATCAACTAATTAACCTTTCTTGTCAAGCCAAGAAATTAAAGTCAGAGGATTTTTTGGAGGGGAGGGAAGGAGGTACTTTTTTTGTGATTGACTGCTTAAGTATTGCAATCAGGTAATTTCAAAGTGTTAGCTCATAGTTCTATACACAGGTTTGCTAGATAAAATACACATAATCCAGTTAAAATTTGCTTTTCAGATAAACAATATTTACTATTTTTTTTAATTAGTAAAAGTATGTCCCTGATACTACATGGAATAAACTTGTACTCAAAAAGTATTCTCAAAATTATCTGAAATTCAAATTTAACTGGGTGCTCTGCATTTTTATTTGCTGTTATTGACAACCCATAAGTAAACCTGGAATTGCAGCCATAAAATTCATAGTCTAATGCTGCTTGAACAAAGAAAGAAAAAATTCACTTCATTTTATTGTTTAATCACTACACAAACTAGTCACTGCCTCTCAGCACACGTTTTACTCACAGGTTGAATTATCTAAGAAGCAGGTTTTTTTGATCGACTTATTTCAAATATTCTCATGCAAGATCTCACAGAAGTGCATCCTGTGGACCACGCCAGGTCTTGAACCCTCTGCCACTGCTGACTGGCTCTACTGAGATGAGGCCAGAATGTACAGCGCCCGCCTCATTAGAGGCGCTTTTAGTGGTGAGGCTTCCCTGATGGAGGAAACAGCATGTTGATTGCGGTTCTCCCTCCAAGAGCTACGTGTTGATGGCACTTCTGAACGGAGCCCCCGTCAACCAGGACCAAAGACGTCAAGGCTTCCCTGCCGCCTTTCCCTGCTGCCCTTCCCGTCCCTTTTTTACCCCCAGGTAGAAATGGTCACTCAGAAGAACCAAAGGTAAGTTTCCTTTGTTAATCATTCTTCTCTGGTGTGAGTTATGAATTTTCTATTCTTGGAGCCAGAACATAAGGCTTCCTATACAAGGATATATCTTTAACAACTGGCATTTTAAAACATATTCAACTCTGGTGTAGATCATGAAAATGCTATATTAAGAATCATAAGTAACATAAGATAGAACCAGAGCGTGTCCATCTGCCAATTCACTGTGTGGGTTCCTATTCTACTTTAAAATAGCCATATGCTTCATTAAATGAAGCCTTGTGACTATCTCTCATAATGTAAAAATGCTGGTGAAGTAACAAAAATTATTATAAAAACTTGAATTTATTGAACACTTATCATTATGAGATTTTTCTAAGTGCTTTACTCAGTTAATGAATTGAATCTTCTGTTAGAAATGCAAGCTTCCTGTGCTCACACATAGTCAAAAATTCATGCATACCAATTCTTCTTAAGAAAATTTAAGAATCTCATTAAATTTAGGAGAGTTCAGTTCAAATAAAATTGACAGAAAACAAACGTGACTCTAATTAATCTCGAGTAGTTATTCTTTGCTGTGTTCCCAACTCTCATTCAGTTCTGACATGGACAGAAAAGACTGGTCTAAATATAACAAATGTTGTGAGAGTAAAAGGGTTACCAGTCATGTTCATTTTGCCTCATTATCTGTGCTGACTTGTGAAGAACAGGGCTTCCCTGGTGGCTCAGTGGTAAAGAACCCTCCTGCCAATACAGGAGATGTGGGTTTGATCCCTGGGTCAGGAAGATCCTTTGGAAGAGGAAACGGCAACCCACTTCAGTATTCTTGCTTGGGAAATCCCATGGACAAAGGAGCCTGGCCGGCTGTAGTCCATGGGGCCACAAGGAGTCAGACATGACTGAGCACCAGGCACTTGTGAAGAACAGTGTCACCGGAATTGTGGGCAAGTGATCCTACTTTCAGAGAAGGCAATGGGACCCCACTCCAGTACTCTTGCCTGGAAAATCCCATGGGCGGAGGAGCCTGGTAGGCTGCAGTCCATGAGGTCGCTAAGAGTCGGACACGACTGAGCGACTTCACTTTCACTTTTCACTTTCATGCATTGGAGAAGGAAATGGCAACCCACTTCAGTGTTCTTGCCTGGAGAATCCCAGGGTCAGAGGAGCCTGATAGGAGGCCGTCTATGAGGTTGCACAGAGTCGGACACGACTGAAGTGACTTAGCAGCAGCAGCAGCAGATCCTACTTTATTTTAGAACTTCCCATGACAGGGAAAACCATGTGCAGCTAAAGAGTTTGCAGAACAGGGATTCACACGACATCATAAAAAACAATGATCCAGCTGAGTCGCACAAGTTTGCAAAGAACAGGTGACTGAGTCCTCAGATTACAGTGTCCAGGTGATGAGTGAGTGTGTGTGCACACTGGTGGGCAAGGGTTAGGGTCAGGACCTCATGGTTGGTCTGAGGGAGAGGATTAGAAAGGGGATCAAATCCTTGAAGAAAGACTTGGACGAAAATGGGAGGGGGGGCTTTAATGTTGCTTAGGAAGAATATATAGAGAAAGAGAGAAAAGATGAGAGGAAAAGGCAGTGTGGCACTGAGGACCAAGGCAGTGAGAGCCCATCTGAAATGACCCTCCAAACCAAAGGCTCAAAACGCACTTTAAAAAAATTGTATTTGGAACACAGATAACAAAGGCAGGGCTGTCCCCCGCTGTTAGAAGCAGGCTGATTGATGCCAGGAGAAACTTGAATCTTACTGTTTTGTTGCTAGCTTGGATGTCAAGGAGCTTTCTCTGTGGTCAAAGACAGGGAAACCATCACTTATAGATGAGAATAGAAGGATGAGTTACATGGAAAATGTATGTGTGTGTGTGTGTGTGTGTGTGAGTGTGTGTAATTGCACCTGGTGACAGTGAATGAATTGATGCCTGTCCCCAAATGAGTTATGCACCAGTCACTTCGGAAATTGTGAATAAAATCACCAGGTCTCTATCATGATCTCTAGTGAAGGGTGAAGGATGCAAAGATACAAAATAACAGCGGCTGACAGACAGATGTGGCTCTGCCTTTGAAAGTGGAGAGATGGGTGGACACACACTCTAACCAGCCTAATTTTATCCAGGACATGTTATGAGTATGTAGGAAAGGAAAAAATATCTAGAAGACCCAGAACTAGGCACGTCATGCTATCTTTATTTCAACAGGATTTCTAAATGGGTAGTTTGTAAAGATGCCATGGGCATTGGGTGCTTCAAGTTCAGTATTTAATGTGTGTTGATCTTTTATGCCAGTTTAGGACAAATCCAGGCCCATGAGCTGAATGACAATATATATTCTAACACTTTCATTGGGACTTCCCTTGTGGCTCAGTGTAAACAATCCACCTGCCAACGCAGGAGAGCAGGGTTTAATCCCTTGGTCAGAAAGATCTCCTGGAGAAGGAAATGGCAACCCACTTTAAAATTCTTGCCTGAGAAATTCCATGGACAGAGGAGCCTGGTGGGCTACAGTCCATGGGGTTGCAAAAGATGGACTAGACTGAGTGACCAGCACTTTTGCTTCCAGCCAATAATAGATGTTCAACATTGAAGGACCCCAATGTTTTCTCAAATCCCAAACCCTGATGTCAATTTTAGCATAAAGAAAATTACATTTAAAACTCTATCTCGGGGGCAGTCCTAAGATGGCAGAGGAATGGGATGAGGAGACCACTTTCTTCCCCACAAATACATCAAAAGATTATTTGAATGCTGAGCAACTTCCACAGAACAACTTCTGAATGCTGGTGGAGGACACGAGGCACCCAGAAAGGCAGCCCATTCTCTTTGAAAGGAGGTAGGGCAAAATATAAAAGACGAAAAGAGAGACAGAAGAGTTAATGATGGAGACCCGTCCTGGGGAGGAAGCCATGAAGGAGGTTCTAAACAGCAGGAAACCCTCTCACTAGTGGGTCTGTGGGGAGTTTTAGAATCTCAGAGGGCAACATAACCAGGAGGAAAAAAAAACCCACAGAATACATGCCTAACATCTGCCACTAGCGAGCTGGACAGGGAGGTTCGGGTTGCATGCTTAGGGTAAGGACTGGGCCTGAATGCCCTGAGGACAACCTGAGGAAGCTAATGTGAAATAGCAACCCAAACTGTATAGCCAGAGAAATAAAAAGGGAGAGAGAGAGAACTTTCCGGAGAAAGGCTCTAACCTAAGGCACAGCCTGACCTGCTCACAGAACAAAGGATTGAGTGAATACCAAAGGAGAGCTAGCCGACTAAGGACCAGACCCTCCCCCGGACGGAGGCAGAGAGGCAGGTGTGCGACAGCCAGAGCTGGAAGGCAAGGAGCAATCTCAGCCCCAGAGACAGCATCCTCCACCAAACTGTGAGCAGGCTCCCAGTTGCTAATCAGGTCTTCCTGGGATCCTGGATGGTTGCTATCTGCCAGGAGGATTGCATCCTGAAATAGCTCCCCAGAGGAGATACACAGCACAACTGAGATGGTGCTCACAGCACACCCAGGAAACCGAGCCTCCAGGACTGGGGAGGTGATTAAGACGCACAGCCCACCTGGGACACTGTGCTCACCAACCACCTGGTCACCTGAGCTGCTCGGAGCTGGGAAGGGCACAAAACGCACACCCAACTGAGTCTGTGCCTTTGTGGAGTACCCGAAAACCTGAACCTGAGCAACTTAGACCTGAAAAGTGCACAAAGCAGAGGGCCTGCTTTGGACAGCACCCATGCAGAGCAACTTGGAGCCTGAGCAGTGTAGACGAGGAAAGCAAATGCCATCATGAGCTGGGGCAAACCCAGTGTGGTCCATACACAGTGAACACTCCCCACACACACCAGTGATAATTGTTTGCAGTGTTCCTCCCACCCACAATACTACTGAACTTCTCCCACACTACTGAACAAGGAACCACCTTCACCACCTTGTGTCAGGGCAGAAATTAGACACTGAAGAGACTTGCAAACAGAGGAAGTCAAAATAAACAAAGAAGAGGGAACTGCTGTGGAATTGACAGCTACAGATTAAAGCAGAAGATATTAAGAAGAGGTGGCAAGAATACACAGAAGAACTGTACAAAAAAGATCTTCATGACCAAGATAATCACGATGGTGTGATCACTCACCTAAAGCCAGACATCCTGGAATGTGAAGTTAAGTGGGTCCTGGAAAGCATCACTATGAACAAAGCTAGTGGAAGTGATGCAATTCCAGTTGAGCTATTTCAAATCCTGAAAGATGATGCTGTGAAAGTGCTGCACTCAATATGTCAGCAAATTTGTACAACTCAGCAGTGGCCATAGGACTGGAAAATGTCAGTTTTCATTCCAATCCCAAAGAAAGACAATGGAAAGAATGCTCAAACTACTGCACAATTGCAGTCATCTCACACGCTAGTAAAGTAATGCTCAAAATTCTCCAAGCCAGGCTTCAGCAATACGTGAACCGTGAACTTCCAGATGTTCAAGCTGGTTTTAGAAAAGGCAGAGGAACCAGAGATCAAATTGCCAACATCCACTGGATCATGGAAAAAGCAAGAGAGTTCCAGAAAAACATCTATTTCTGCTTTATTGACTATGCCAAAGCCTTTGACTGTGTGGATCACAAGAAACTGTGGAAAATTATGAAAGAGATGGGAATACCAGACCACCTGACCTGCCTCTTGAGAAACCTATATGCATGCAGGTCAGGAAGCACCAGTTAGAACTGGACATGGAACAACAGACTGGTTCCAAATAGGAAAAGGAGTACATCAAGGCTGTATATTGTCACCCTGCTTATTTAACTTATATGCAGAGTACATCATGAGAAACGCTGGGCTGGAAGAAGCACAAGCTGGAATCAAGATTTCCGGGAGAAATATCAATAACCTCCGATATGCAGATGACACCACCCTTATGGCAGAAAGTGAAGAGGAACTAAAGAGCCTCTTGATGAAAGTGAAAGAGGAGAGTGGAAAAAGTTGGCTTAAAGCTCAACATGCAGAAAACTAAGATCATGGCATCTGGTCTCATCACTTCATGGGAAATAGATGGGGAAACAGTGGAAACAGTGTCAGACTTTATTTTTTTGGGCTCCAAAATCACTGCACATGGTGACTGTAGCCATGAAATTAAAAGACGCTTACTCCTTGGAAGGAAAGTTATGACCAACCTAGATAACATATTAAAAAGCAGAGACATTACTTTACCAACAAAGGTCTGTCTAGTCAAGGCTATTGTTTTTCCCATGGTCATGTATGGATGTGAGAGTTGGACTATGAAGAAAGCTGAGCACCAAAGAATTGATGCTTTTGAACTGTGGTGTTGGAGAAGACTCTCGAGAGTCCCTTGGCCTGCAAAGAGATCCAACCAGTCCATTCTGAAGGAGATCAGCCCTGGGATTTCTTTGGAAGGAATGATGCTAAAGCTGAAACTCCAGTACTTTGGCCACCTCATGCGAAGAGTTGACTCATTGGAAAAGACTCTGATGCTGGGAGGGATTGGGGGCGGGAGGAAAAGGGGATGACAGAGGATGAGATGGCTGGATGGCATCATCGACTCGATGGACGTGAGTCTCAGTGAACTCCGGGAGTTGGTGATGGACAGGGAGGCCTGGCGTGCTGCAATTCATGGGGTCGCAAAGAGTCGGACACGACTGAGCAACTGATCTGATCTGAATTTTCATTTTTATAACTTAGTATTACCTTGCAAAAAAAAAAAGACCCTATTTTAAAAGCAAATTTCATATAAATATATTTTATAATTTTTGTGATTGATATTGTTTTGTATTTTTAATGTTGTATTTTTGAGAGTCTACCATTGCTCTAGATTTTTAATCTTTGCTTTTTGGTATTTGTTATCAATTTTGTACCTTTCAGAATCTAAACTTCAGTACCCATTTTTACTTAGGGGTGTGATTACTGGCTTGATTTCTCTCTCCCCTTCTGACTCTCCCTTTTCTCCCCCAGGTCACCTCTATCCTCTCCCTCCCCCTTCTCTTCTCTACTTAACTCTGTGAATCTCTCTGGGAGTTCTGGGCTGTGGAGAACACTCAGGGAACTGATTATGGCTAGATTTGTCTCTCCCCTTTTGACTCCCCCTCTTCTCCTCCTGGTCATCTCTATCTCCCTCCTCTCACTTCTTTCTCCATGTAACTCCATGAACCTCTCTGGGTGTTCCAGACCATGGAGAGCACATAAGGAATTGATTACTGGCTTGATTGCTCTCTCCCCTTTTAATTCCCCCTATTCTCCTTCTGGTCACCTCTATCTCCCTCCTCCCTCTTCTCTTCTCTAAGTAACTCTGTGAACCTCTCTGGGTGTCCCTCACTGTGGAGAATCTTTTTACCATTAACCTAGATGTTTTATCAGCTGTGCTGTATGGATGGAGAAGTCTTGAGGCTACTGTAATAATAAGACTGAAGGCCAGAGGCAGGAGGCTTAAATCCAAAACTTGAGAACATCAGAATACTCCTGACTCCAGGGAACATTAATTGACAAGAGCTCATCTAAAAGCCTCCATACCTACACTGAAACCAAGATCCATTCAAGAGCCAACAAGTTTCAGAGCAAGACATACCATGCTAATTCTCCAGCAACTCAGGAACACAACCCTGAGCATTAAAATACAGGCTGCCCAAAGTCACACCAAACCCATAAACACCCCAAAACTCACTACTGGGCACTTCATTGCACTCCAGAGAGGAGATCCAGCTCCACCCACTAGAACACAGACGCAAGCTTCCCTAACCAAGAAACCTTGACAAGCCACTCATTCAACCCCACCCACAGGGAGCAACCTCCACAATAAAGAGGAACCACAAACTTCCAGCCTATAGAAAAGCCACCCCAAACACAGCAATCTAAACAAAATGAAAAGGCAAAGAAATATTCATCAGGTAAAGGAGCATGATAAATGCCCACCAAACCAAGCAAAAGAGGAGGAGATAGGGAGTTTACTTGAAAAACAATTCAGAATAATGATAGTAAAGACAATCCAAAATCTTGAAAACAAAATGGAGTTACAGATAAATAGACTACAGACAAGATTCTGAAAATGCAAGAAATGTTTAACAAGGACCTAGAAGAAATAAAAAAGTCAATCAATAATGAATAATTCAATAACTGAGATCAAAAGCACTCTGGAGGGAGCCAACAGTAGAATACCTGAGGCAGAATATAGGATAAGTGAGGTGGAAGATAGAATGGTGGAAATAAATGAAGCAGTGAGGAAAAAAGGAAAGAAGAATTAAAAGACATGAGGACAACCTCAGAGACCTCTGCGACAATGTTAAACACCCCAACATTTGAATCATAGGAGTCCCAGAAGAAGACAAAAAGAAAGACCATGAGAAAATACTTGAGGAGATAATAGTTGAAAACTTCCCTAAAATGGGGAAGGAAATAGCCACCCAAGTCCAAGAAACCCAGAGAGTCCCAAACAGGATAAACCCAAGGCAAACATCCCAAGACACATATTAATCAAATTAACAAAGATCAAATACAAAGAACAAATATTAAAAGCAGCAAGGGAAAAGCAACAAATAACACACAAGGGGATTCCCATAAGGATAACAGCAGATATTTCTATAGAAACTCTTCAGGCTAGAAGGGAAAGACAGGACATACTTAAAGTGATGACAGAGAAAAACCTACAACCCAGATTACTATGCATAGCAAGGATCTCATTCAAATATGAAGGAGAAATCAAAATCTTTACAGACAAACAAAAGCTGAGAGAATTCAGCACCACCAAACAAGCTCTCCAACAAATGCTAAAGGATCTTCTCTAGGCAGGAAACATAGAAAAGGTTTATAAACTCGAACCCAAAACAACAAAGTAAATTGCAACAGGATCATGCTTATCAATAATTACCTTAAATGTAAATGGGTTGAATACCCCAACCAAACGATCAAGACTGGCTGAATGGATACAAAAACAAGACCCCTACATATGCTGTCTACAAGAGACCCACCTCAAAACAAAGGACACATACAGACTGAAAGTGAAGGGCTTGAAAAGATATTTCACGCAAATGGAGACAAAAGAAAGTAGAAGTAGCAATACTCATATCAGATAAAATAGACTTTGAAATAAAGGCAGTGAAAAGAGACAAGGAAGGACACTACATAATGATCAAAGGATTAATCCAAGAAGAAGATATAACAATTATAAATATATATGCACCCAACATAGGAGCACTGCAATATGTAAGGTAAATGCTAACAAGTATGAAAGGGGAAATTAACAGTAACACAATAACAGTGGGAGACTTTAACACCCCACTCAGACCTATGGTTAGATCAACCAAACAGAAAATTATCAAGAAAACACAAAGTTTAAATGATACACAAAAGTTTACACAAAGTTTAATGGACCAGTTAGACCTAATAGATATAGGACATTTCCCCCAAAAACAACGAATTTCACCTTTTTCTAAAGTGCACACAGAACATTCTCCAGGATAGACCACATCCTGAGCCATAAATCTAGCCTATGTAAATTCAAAATATTTGAAATTGTTTCAAGCATCTTTTCTGATCACAATGCAGTAAGATTAGATGTCAACTACAGGGGAAAAAATCAATTAAAAATACGAACATATAGAGGCTAAACAACACACTTCTGAATAACCAACAAATCACAGAATAAATCAAAAAGGAAATCAAAATATGCATAGAAACAAATGAAAATGAAAACACAACAACCCAAAACACATGGGATTCAGTACAAGCAGTGCTAAGGGGAAGGTTCATAGCAATACAAGCTTACCTCAAGAAAAAACAGAAAAATCAAATAAACAACCTAACTTTACACCTAAAGCAACTAGAAAAAGAAGAAATGAAGAATCCCAGGGTTAGTAGAAGGAAAGAAATCATAAAAATTAGGGCAGAAATAAATGAAAAAGAGACAAAGGAGACTATAGCATAAATCAACAAAGCTAGAAGTTGGTTTTTTGAGAAGATAAATAAAATAGTCAAACCATTAGCCAGACTCATCAAGAAAAAAAGGGAGAAGAATCTAATCAACCAAATTAGAAATAAAAATGGACAACGCAGAAATACAAAGGATCATAAGACACTACTATCAGCAACTATATGCCAATAAAATGGACAACTTGGAAGAAATGGACAAATTCTTAGAAAAGTATAACCTTCCAAAACTGAACCAGGAAGAAACAGAAAATCTTAACAGACCCATCACAAGCATAGAAATCTAAACTGTAATCAAAAATCTTCCAACAAACAAAAGCCCAGAACCAAATGGCTTCACAGGTAAATTCTACCAAAAATTTAGAGAAGAGCTAACACCTATCCTGTTCAAACTCTTCCAGAAAATTGCAGAGGAAGGTAAACTTCCAAACTCATTCTATGAGGCCACCATCACCCTGATACCAAAACCTGACAAAGATGCCACAAAAAAAAGAAAATGAAAGTGCAATATCACTGATGAACTTCGAAACAAAAATCCTCAATAAAACTCTATCATGTATGAAACGAGTTGCCAGTCCAGGTTCGATGCACAATACTGGATGCTTGGGGCTGGTGCACTGGGACGACCCAGAGGGATGGTATGGGGAGGGAGGAGGGAGGAGGGTTCAGGATGGGGAACACATGTATACCTGTGGCGGATTCATTTTGATATTTGGCAAAACTAATACAATTATGTAAAGTTTAAAAATAAAATAAAATTAAAAAAAAATAAATAAAAAATAAAACTCTATCAAACAGAATCCAACAACATATTAAAAAGATCATACATCATGACCAAGTGGGCTTTATCCCAGGCATGCAAGGATTCTTCAGTATTCACAAACCAATCAGTGCGATACACCACAGTAACAAATTGAATGATAAAAACCATATGATTATCTTAATAGATGCAGAGAAAGCCTTTGACAAAATTCAACATCCATTTATGATAAAAACCCTCCAAAAAGCAGGCATAGAAGGAAAATACCTCAACATAATAAAAGCCATATATGGTAAACCCACAGCAAACATTATCCTCAATGGTGAAAAATTGAATGCCTTTCCCCTAAAGTCAGGAACAAGACATGGATGCCCACTCTCACCACTCTTATTCAACATAGTTTTGGAACTTTTAGCCACAGCAATCAAAGCAGAAAAAGAAATAAAAAGAATCCAGACTGGAAAAGAAGAAAAACTCTCACTGTTTGCAGATGACATGATCCTCTATACAGAAAATCCTAAAGACACCACCAGAAAATTACTAGAGCTAATCAATGAATATAATAAAGTTGCAGGATATAAAGTTAACACACAGAAATCCTTTGCATTCCTATACACTAACAATGAGAAAACATAAAGAGAAATTAAGGAAACAATTCCATTCACCATTGCAATAAAAAGAATAAAATACTTAGGAATAAATCTACCTATAGAAAACTATAAAACACTGATGAAAGAAATCAAAGATGACACGAGTAGATGGAGAAATATACAATGTTCATGGATCAGAAGAGTCAATATAGTGAAAATGAGTATACTACCCAAAGCAATCTATAGATTCAATGCAATCCCTATCAAGCTACCAAAGGTATTTTTCAGAGAACTAGAACAAATAATTTCACAATTTGTATGGAAATACAAAAAACCTCGAATAGCCAAAGCAATCTTGAGGAAGAAGAATGGAACTGGAAGAATCAACCTGCCTGACTTCAGACTATACTACAAAGCTACAGTCATCAAGACAGTACGGTGTTGGCACAAAGACAGAAATATAGATCAGTGGAGTAAAAAAGAAAGACCAGAGATAAATCCACGCACATATGGACACCTTATCTTTGACAAAGGAGACAAGAATATACAATGGAGAAAAGACAATGTCTTTATCAAGTGGTGCTTGGAAAACTGATCAACCACTTGTAGAGGAATGAAACTAGAACACTTTCTAACACCATACACAAAAATAAATTCAAAATGGATTCAAGATCTAAATGTAGGACCAGAAACTATAAAACTCCTAGAAGAAAACATAGGCAAAACACTCTCTGACATAAACCACAGCAGGATCCTCTATGACCCACCTCCCAGAGTAATGGAAATAAAAGCAAAAATAAACAAATGAGACCTAATTAAACTTAAAAGCTTTTGCACAACAAAGGAAACTATAAGCCAGGTGAAAAGACAACCTTCAGAATGGGAGAAAATAATAGCAAACAAAGCAACTGACAAAGATTTAGTCTCAAAAATATACAAGAAGCTCATGCAGCTCAATACCAGAAAAATAATCAAGCCAATCAAAAAATGGGCCAAAGAACTAAACAGACATTGCTCCAAACAAGACATACAGATGGTTAACAAATACATGAAAAGATGCTCAACATCACTCATTATCAGAAAAAGGCAAATCAAAACCACAATGAGGTACCATCTCATGCCGATCAGAATGGCTGCAGTCAAAAAGTCTACAAACAATAAATGCTGGAGAGGGTGCAGAGAAGAGGGAACCAACCTTCTTACACTGTTGGTGGGAATGCAAACTAGTACCGCCACTATGGAGAACAGTGTGGATATTCCTTTAAAAAACTGGAAATAGAACTGCCTTAAGACCCAGCAATCCCACTGCTGGGCATACACACCAAGGAAACCATAATTGAAAGAGACATGTGTACCCTAATGTTCATTGCAGCACTGTTTACAATAGTTAAGACATGGAAGCAACCTTGATGTCCATGGGCAGACGAATGGATAAGAAAGCTGTGGTACATATACACAATGGAATATTACTCAGCTATTAAAAAGAATGCATTTGAATCAGTTCTAATGAGGTGGATGAAACTGCAGCATATTATACAGAGTGAAGTAAGTCAGAAAGAAAAACACCAATACAGTATATTAATGCATATATATGGAATTTAGAAAGATGGTAACGATGACCCTATATGGGAGATAGCAAAAGAGACACAGATGTAAAGAACAGACTTTTGGACTCTGTAGGAGAAGGTGAGAGTGGGATGATTTGAGAGACTAGCATTGGAACATGTATATTACCATATGTGAAATAGATCACCAGTCCAGGTTCAATGCATGAGACAGGGCGCTCAGGGTCGGTGCACTGGGACAACCCTGAAGGATGGGATGGGGAGGGATGCAGGAGGGGTGTTCAGGATGGGGGGCACAGGTACACCCATAGCTGATTTATGTCAATGTATGGCAAAACCACTACAATATTGTAAAGTAATTAGCCTCCAATTAAAATAAATAAATTAAAAAAAAAAAACTCTACCCCTCAGTGAAAATTACTGAAACCTCAAGGGAGTCATGATCCCTGAGTACTTGGTGAAACAAAATGTTTGTGGGCTTGAGCTGTGAGCTAAGATCCCCGATATTCCTGGGAAATCTACATTTAGTTGGCTTTGCTCACCCATCCAGCCTGTACCACTTGTAACCAGCCTTATAGAAATCCTAATCCTCTTATTTAGTTTTTGCGAACTCCTGGATGTCTACTCTCTTAAAAGAGCCTAGGTTTTATAGGTAGTATTCCCCCCAGAGAACCCATTCACCCAAAGCATGTCTAGTGTGGTTAACACTCGTGAGGGGTCCTGAAAAAGTGTTACTCATAGAAATGATGTGTCATTGCCGGTGCCTCCATCTGAGATGTGGGTTGGCTGCCTCACACCTGGGAGTGCACTGGTCGCCACTACCCCAGCCTCTCCCTGCTTGCTGGACCCCAGTCTACCACTCTAGTCCTACAGTTCACCACCCCCCCCCAAATCCTCCTCCGTCCGTCCCCTGGTACTGATCTGCACCTCACAGTGAGAATCCCAGACAGGTGGCCATGTCTCAC
Source organism: Bubalus kerabau (assembly GCF_029407905.1). NCBI lineage: Eukaryota > Metazoa > Chordata > Mammalia > Artiodactyla > Bovidae > Bubalus > Bubalus kerabau. The sequence goes on from NC_073634.1 coordinate 48,197,906, forward strand.
ACCAGCAAGACATCTCCCCCTAGAGCAGATGAAGCTACAGGAGCTGACATTGCTGGCCTCTTATATTCTTTGGTTCTGCTGCAGTTTTTTCTGGTGGGGGATTCTCTGGGTTGACAGGGAGAGATATGTTTAGGAGATGAAGGAATCAAACACCCCAGAGTAGACCAAGAACACCTTAAACCAGAATGGAGAAAGGAATGTGAGATGTATCCAACAATGAGAATGGGCAAAATTGTCAGGCATCCTGCAGCTGTACTGAGCATGGAGGTCTTCCTGGAGGAGGTAGAGGGGGATTCCAGTGTAGATGTGATCCTGCGGGCAAGGCAGGGGCTGTAGGGAAAGAGAGAGTGGTGTGGGCACATGAAGCAGCTTAGCTCAGACAGCCTGGACATCCCAAAGAGCAGCCCACAGGCCCAAATCTGACACTGGGAGTCCACCTGCTGCCCAAAGAGAGTGGATGCCCCTCCCAGTTGGGGGACCTGGCCTGGCCTGGGCAGGGCTCCCCATCTGTTGCCTCTTTGAAAGTTGTCTTTGGAAACAGGCAGCCTCTTTCCTTACATTTCTCCTTTGCTCTCCATCCTTTGAAAATGGGTTTAATATTTGTCCATAACCAACGTTAGTTTGGACTGCTGCCTGGAGTGGATGGAGGGTGAGAAGGAGAAAGACGTGGATATTTAATGAGCTTCTTTGGTGAAGAAAGCCAGGCTTCTGCCTCCCCTGCTTCTTCTGTTCCTCACGCTGTTCCCACAAGCAAAGCGTCATTACCTACATTACCTACAAGGAAACTGATACTCAGAAAAAGCAAGTAATTTCCTTAAGGTTATACAGCTTAGTGACCCAACCAACATTCAGGTCAGCGCTGTTTATTCTGAAGTCCAAGTTCCTGTGCTACCTCCTACAATATTGACCAAATGTTTCAGCTCCAAAAATAAAGAAACGAAATGTGGCTGTGAATGAATGATAAAGGCCTGAATGGTGGGCAGGGAGATAACTGTGTTCCTGGGATCAGCTGCTGCGATCAGAAGAAGAGGAGGGTGCCAGGAAGGTCAGGACCCACCAGGCCACACCTTGCCAAGCCAACAGTGGGAGCCTCTGTCCATTGGAAAACCTGGGAGAACAGCCTCATTCAGGGAGGACACTCGGGCCCTCCTGGAGAGCTCCTGCTACATTCTAGGCACGTAGAGGGCCACCCTGTAGACCCAGTCTGAACTAAGCTCATGAGCCCAGGAAATAGAGTGCCCAAGCAGGATGTGGCCACACAGCTCTGAGTGTTCAGGCCGGGCACCATCTGTGGCACCCAGGAGTGAAGCGCTGTGCTCCAGGCCAACAGCACCGTCTGCCCAGTCAGGCATGGAGGCACCATGTCCAGGGCCAACTGGACTTTTAGGGGCCACAAAATATTTTTATTTTAATTTATTTTGAAATCTAAAAACAAAAATGTATATCAAGTCATGGCTATATAATAATGAATTCAGCCTAGAATTTTATTGTTGTTGTTTAGTTACTCAGTCATGTCCAACTCTTTGTGACCCCAAGGACTGTATCCCACCAGGCTCCTCTGTCCATGGGATTCTCCCAGCAAGAGTACTGGAGTAGGTTGCCATTTCCTCATTCGGGGGATCTTCCTGACTCAGGTATTAAACCCACGTCTCCTGCTTTGACAAGAGGATTGTTTACCAATGTGCATTGGGAAAACCCTGACAGTTGTACATATTTTTATGAAAAAATATACAACTACGAAAATATGTGTATTTAGATATCATCAAAGGACTCTTACAGATGGTTTCACCACTGTAATTTATCATTCTTAATCAGGTTACAAGGAGGTTTTCAGTTCTTCTCAGCCTTAAGGACAGGTTACTTCAGGGGCTGAATTCTTCTTGAAAGATAGTACAGGAACTAAGAACTGCCAAAGATGCCGTCTTAGCAAGATGGATGAAGATGGATCCTTTTTCAGTCTAGAAAATGATTCTAGTGAAGCGGCACAGAAGTAGTTTTATACCAAATCATTAGGTTTTTATAGTTCCTCAAGGTGACAGCGAGAGAGAATACTCTTCTAGACGCGTGCGTTCTATTTTTAAAACATGTAACTTTTATTTTTTACTGCAAAATTTATATTCATTTACTAAAGAAAGAGAGAAAAGGAAAGTGAGGGGATACAGATAAGCCAAATGGGGTGGGGGGGTCCATCTAGAGCTGCTGTGGGCATGGCGTGCAGTCTTGTCGACATTTTAATACCTTGATGTTAGAATTCATTTAAAAACAGTTTGTGCTACAGAGCTATAGCATTTTTTCCCAGTAAAATGTGCAATCAACATCTTTTCATGTCAATAAATAGATTTCGATAAGTTCATTTCAATAGCTGCCTATTACCCTAGTGTATGACTGTACTGTAATTTTCTCACCAATATCCTATCATTAGAGATTTAGATTTTCTTTTCATTTACTCCCTCTCTCAAAATCACTGTGATATAAACACACGTACAGACACGTATATGTCTTTGTTCGATCTGGTTTAATTGCTGAATCAACAGACTGCTGGCTAAGGTAGACTCTACTGCGTTGCTGACCTGCTGCTGCTGAGGTTCTGGGCACCACCTTCCAATAGTGCTGATGGGGGTGTGTCTTCCCATGGTCTCACTTGCCTGCTCATCTTTGAATCTTACAGGGAAACACTCGGTGCTCATGTATTCATCAGCCTTTTCCAGTTTCTAACAAGGTGGCTATGTTGTAAGCCTCCTGCGAATCTGCATTTATTTTGGAATAAATTATTTTGTTCAAGCTGTACCCAACCCTAATGAGGGCATACATTATTTTCTTAATTCACATACATGCTTTGCATATTAGGGAAGTTATGTTACAAGTTAGAACTGGATGCTGGTTTTTCATTTGACTTTTATTTTTCTATATTTGAGTTAACCTTTAATTGTTTGTGTGTGCCATTAAATATTCTGCTGTTCTTCAAAGCTGCATAAATACAGTCACACTGCACATCCCTACTCAAGCCATTGAAATACAGGAGGAAATACATTTCAAGAACCCTTGGAATGAAGTGCCAAGGTGACACCTATTATCAAACAATCCACAGTGATGCCGAAATACAGAAGCTCTGCTGCTTTTTTGTGTGTGAAGATTTGCTGAAAGGCTCAGTCTTTTGCAGGGCAAGCAATGAATATACATAATAATACCCTCTATGGATCCATGATAATCCTTTGGGCACATATTTAATTTCTGCAAAGCAGCTCTATGTGTCTCTAGGATTTAAAAATGCCTAATACATTAATCTGGAAACTCAGATGTCTATCTGGCCAAACAAAAGGATGCTTAATAAAGTTTTCGGTGGAGAAATTAGGGTCCAATATCTGTAGCACACCTAATGCCTCAGACCAGAACTGATAAACAGCTGCGCATATGGGTCTGCCACACGAAGAATCTGATTGTAATGCCTGCAAGTCATTCCACACGAGCCATTTTGTTTTCATTGAATGGTCTTGTTATAAGACAAGAAATGGGTTCAGCTGGTTTAATTCTAGGTATTCTTTGGCTTTAAAAGGCAGATCGTTTATGGGGGTTGGCTTCAGTCGTTTGTCACTATAGACATGTAGCAAGACTTAGCAGTCAAGCCAAACAGCCCAGGAGGGTCATACAATTATACATCAGGGAGCCACTTTGGTGCTGAACACATAGCTCACCTGGTCACCACACCTTCCATGCCACAGGCAGAAGCTTTAGAGCTGACCTGAGCAGTTTCATTTCCCCCAACCCAGGTAACAGGCCAGGAACAGTGGGGTGGAGGAAAAACAACAATCTGAGCTGTTAATTTCAGTAAGGTGAATATCACTTGGGGCTTCCCTGGTGGCTCAGATGGTAAAGAATCTGCCCACAATGCGGGAGACCCAGGTTCTATCTCTGGGTTGGGAGGATCCCCTGGAGAAGCGAATAACTACAAATCTACAAAACCGGAATAAATTATACCCAAAGGGATTTTCTCTTTCCCATTTTGCCTATCTAGACATTCTAAGATCATATGCTGGAGCCAATTACTTCTAAGGCAGGCGCTGATTTCATTTTTCCCAGCTTGGAACAAAGTGGCATAAGAAACGATGGCTCCCTACTTTGTTTATATTAATTATGTACAGACAACTGAAAGCTGATAGCATAAGATTGATTGTAATTGAGCCATAAATTTAACACAGAGAGACATCATCTATTTACCTGGACAGCTCTTTGCTGAAATGTATTTCTGAACTCAAGTAGGAGGGAGAGGGTCTGAAGATAAGGATGATAAACGTCTTCTGGCTGAGGCCAAGTTACGCAATCCTCAGTCTAAAGTGGCAACCATTCAGCCAGCAAAGCTCTTCTCCTGTGATAGAAATCATGCACACTTGGAAATGTTATTAATATAAAGCTAAAATAATAATAAAGCCAATTGTTAATTCTAAGTCATGCTCTTCTCCTGGAAGCTGACAAAGGCCCGGGAGATTCTGCTTGCAGCTCCGGCTTTGAGCTCAGCCTGATTCTGGCTCCATCCAGGAAGGACATGTGGAGAAACTGATAAGCTCCTTCTTTCAGAAACCATGAAGTTGACCCCCGGAGCCCACTCTGCCTCTGCGCAAGCCAGGTTGTCAGCCTCACCCACATAGCAGGGAAATCTGGGTAATGATCTCCTCTGTCCTCTGGTATGTCATATGCAGACTGTGTCACCTGCAGTCTCAGAGCAGACCTTGATTTTCGCTGGTGTGTGCGAACACACGGCAGCTGGTGAGCGGAGGGTATCAGCCCTCGTCCCCAGGAAGTCATCTCAGGATGAGGGGGAAAAGTTATAAAGTTGTCATTGCAATAAAGCTTCACCTTGTGAAGCAGGGAAGTCTGGATGCCGCTACATATCTTGTTTAGTAAATTACCCCCTTAAGAACATTACTTTGCCAACAAAGGTCCATCTAGTCAAGGCTATGATTTTTCCAGTGGTCACGTACGGATGTGAGAGTTGGACTGTGAAGAAAGCTGAGCGCCGAAGAATTGATGCTTTTGAACTGTGGTGTTGGAGAAGACCCTTGAGAGTCCCTTGGACTGCAAGGAGATCCAACCAGTCCATTCTAAAGGAGATCAGTCCTGGGTGTTCTTTGGAAGGAAAGATGCTAAAGCTGAAACTCCAGTACTTTGGCCACCTCATGCGAAGAGTTGACTCATTGGAAAAGACTCTGATGCTGGGAGGGATTGGGGGCAAGAGGAGAAGGGGACAACAGAGGATGAGATGGCTGGATGGCATCACAGACTCGATGGACGTGAATGTGAGTGAACTCCGAGAGTTGGTGATGGACAGGGAGGCCTGGCGTGCTGCAATTCATGGGGTCGCAAAAAGTCAGACACAACTGAGCGACTGAACTGAACTGAACAACAGAAAGCACAGCCGCTTAGACACAACAGAAAGTTGTTCACTTCAGTTTTTGTTTCTCATTGGTTTTGAAGTATAGCTGATTTACAGTGTTATGTTAATTTCTGCTGTACAACAAAGTGAGTCCATTATATATACATACATACATGCACATATATATATATAATCTTTTCTATATTCTTTTCCATTATGGATTATCACAGGATATTGAATATAGTTTCCTGTGCTGTACAGTAGAATCTTGTGGTTCACCCATTTTATGCATAATAGCTTGCACCCCTAACCCCAATCTCCCAGTCCACCCCTCCCCCACCTCTCCTCCCCCTTGGCAATCACCTGTCTGTTCTCTATGTCTGTGAGTCTCTTCCTGTCTCACACATGAGTTCATTTGTGTCATATTTTAGATCCCACATATAAGTGATATTACGGTGGTATTTGTCTTTTTCTTCCTGACTCACTTCACTCTATGCTAATCTCTAGTTGCATCCAGGTTGCTGTAGATGGCATTACTTCATGCTTTTTTATATCTAAGTAATGTTCCATTGTATACATGTAGCATATCTTTTTTATCTGTTCATCTGTTGATGGATATTTAGAGAAGCTGCCACGATGGGGAAGATGCTCATTTCTTTGAAAAACACTTTTTTCCTTCACAGACGCATGGTGGTGTGGCAGTTGCTGACCTAGACCTTTGTAGGGTCCTCTGATAAGTGGGAATTATAGGTGCAGTAATGCTACTGAAACAGGGTCTATTTGCTCAGAATTTATAAGGAGCATCACTTTTTCCTAATTTTTTTTCCATTTCAAGTTTTTCCATTTCAAGGAGAGAGCTCACATGCCTCAAGGGAAGTGGTGAACTTAATCACCAACCTGGAGGATGTGGAGGGGTGAGGTCAACATTTAAATTGGGGAACTTTGGGTAAAGCATATAAATTTCATCTGTGAGTGGACCTCCCCCAGGCAGCAGAAGGCCTGAACAGAACAAAAGTCCTGCCTCCCCCAGCAAGATGCAATCCTCCAGCTGGTGGCCATTGGGCTCCTGCACCATCATCTCTCCAGGGTCTGCAGCCTGCAGGTGGGAGCTCCCAGATCCCATGGGTGCAGGAGCCAATTCCTTATGAAGAACAGATCTCATATATTAATACCTTTGCCTGTGTGATCTCTGCAAATATATGTGTGAAACGGTTAGTCAATCTGTATGTATATATAGAGAGAGATGTGCGTGCATGCTCAGTTGTTCAGTTGTGTTTGACTCTTTGCTACATCATGAACTGCAGTCTGCCAGGCTCCTTTGTCCATGGGATTTCCCAGGCAAGAATACTGGAGTGGGTTGCCATGCCCTTCTCCAGAGGGTCTCCCTGATCCAGGAATCAAATCTGTGTCTCTTGCACTGGCAGGCAGATTCTTTATCGCTGAGCCACCAGGCAAGCCCTAGAGAGAGAGGGATTCTTAATTGATATATACCCCATTGGTTCTGTTTCTCTGGACAACACTCTTAAATCAGGGAAAGACAAATAGTTCATTTGCCTTGAAAGTTCACGTTCCCTCTTTCACCACCTCAGACCCTCACTTGACACAGAGACCTTGGGAAGTCAAACAGCAGCAACACAAATTCTCAGCTGTGGTGTGTGAGAGCCCAGAGCTGTGGTTATTTCCATGTTTCCTGTGGATTCTACTTGCCTCTTTTCTCTCACACCCAGCTTTGGCCTGTCTTTCCTGTAACCCAGAGTTCTCTGGCATTTTGGGTCCTCCAATTGCAAATGTCATTCCTGAGCAGGAACACAAGCCTTGCTCTTGAGAAGAGACACGACAGAAATGGCTTGAGAGTGCTGTCTTCCCCGTAAGGCTTGTCCCTATAGAGTTAGTGACCTCACGATGCAGCTTTAGGTTTTGACCTTAGAGTAGGATAAGCGCTGAGTATGTGCATGTGTGTGTGTGTGCGTGCCTGTGTGAGCCTGTGTGTGTGTGAGTGTGCCTGTGTGTGAGAGTATGTGCTTTTATGTGTGTGAGTGCGTGTGCACTTGGAAGTGTTTGGGAGCTGCAAGAGGAGAGGAAGGGGACCATGCATGGAGACGCAGAAGCTGCCTGGCTTCTCTGAAATCAGGATGGTGCCTGGCCGCCTACCTACCTTGACACTAAGCTCCTGTTACCTCACTCTGCTCTGCGCCCTCCAGCCTGCTTTTTCTAAGAAGCCATTTCCTGAGTCAGACGCCCAGGTGTGAGGTTGCTGAATTTCTCTATTCATGTATTGCTAATTCCTTAAAACTTTTTAAAGCTAATAATAACGCATAATTTTAGGCGCATTGAACTTTCCACAGCATTTTTATGTCTATGACCTAATTTTCTTCTCTAAGCAGCCTCATGACAAGAATAATATAAAAAATACTGGTCCCTTTTAAAGGAGAAAATGGACCTAGGGAAAATTCTACTGCTTAGGGTCAAATAACAAAGACAGTAATCCAGGCCTTGTGAATTTTATCCCCTCAAAATCAGATATTGCTTCCTTAATGCTAATGTAATGGGCAGAGATTTAGACTGAATAATTAGACTGTTGTCTGATTTGATTAATTTTAATGTTGAATTCCAATCATTATACCCATACCACAATTTGGTACTATTTGAATTATATTCCCAAAGCTCTACATATGCTGGTATGAATGTATGTGTGCTTGGTATAAAATTTTGCTAGACATGAATATGCTTCTGTCTGTAGATTTAGGTACACAGACAGAATTTTAGCAGCCTTATTTGCTTGGCTTATCTCTGCAACTTCTGGGGAACTCAGCCTGGTGTGCAAGTGCAAAGACTTGCTGATTAATATAAAATAAAATACGGCATACAGACCTACTTATTTTTTATTATTCATCCAATTTCTTAGCAGCCATCCACTACAGATTTATGAAGAGGGAACTTCAGTCTATAAAACCAAGTAGGACACTCTTTGGAAAGTAACTTATAAATACAGCACACCCTGATGGGAAATACCGTAGCTTAAACGAATTCACTTCAGAGTCCATTTCTGCTGTAATGAACTTGTTGCAGCAGACCAACACTGCCTCCAAGAATGAGAAAAACTGGCCACATCACTAAAAAGAAAGAAGAAAATCTGTCTGAAGGTGTTGATGATTAGCCGAGGTGACTATAGGGGCCAGGTGACAAAGGTCCTTGTGAGAAGGGACTTCAGAGAGGTGAGCCTAAATCCTGCAGCTGTTCTTGTTTTTCTTGGGGCATTGCCAACTTTCAGGGGGAGGATGGGAGGCTGAGGGCAGGCAACAGGCTGGCACAAGGCCAGTGGCGGGGAAAAAAGAGACCAGTAGAACTTTCAGTCATCTCACAATGCAGGACAGACACGTTTGAGATCTGACAGTGTGAGACTGCCACATTAAGCAAAATGGGCGTCAAGTCCCGGTGATGAAGGGGGTGCAGGGGTGTGACGTTACAGTTAGACTGATTCCCCTTGAGACATCTGCTGGAATCTGGAATCACAAAGGGCAAGAGGGTTAAAACCAACATCAAAACAAGCAGGAGCTGCTGAAGGGCAGAATGAATTTTACACAGTCTGGTAAATTGAAGAGAACCCACCAAAGGCACCTGAGTGTCGGGGGCTTGGAACCTCTGCAGATGGTATAGATGAACCATGTGGCCTCAGATGTGGTCTCAATCAGTCCAGTTCCTGTTTGCAGCAAGATCATCTGTCCCTCAGCTGTCTGTCTTCCAGTTCTAACTCCTGTTCTAGTTGAGAGGGAAGTATGGCCAGGAGCTCAGGCTTGCATCTGGATTCAGATTTAGTTCTAGAAGTTAGAAGCTGGTTGGCTGTTAACATGTTGTTGTTGTTCAATCTCTCAATTGTATCCAACTCTTTGTGACCCCATGGGACTGCAGCACGCTAGGATCTTCTGTCTGTCACTCTCTCCCAGAGTTTGCTTAGATTCATGTTCATTGAGTCAGTGATGCCATCCAACCGTCTCATCCTCTGCCACCCCCTTCTCCTTTGAATAAGTTACTTCAACTCTCTAAGCCTCCTTTTCACTGGGATGAGTCATTTATTCAGCACACGTGGATCAGACAGCTGCATGGTGGGGCAGTGCATTTGTAGTACCTGCTCACAGGATTATCGTTAGATTAGAATGAAATAAGGCTTGGACACTGTTAAAGCATGGGCTTGGGATATGTTCAAGTCTAATTAAACAAGGGCTAATTGTCCTGCATGCCAAAGTTAAATTCTGACTTCCTGCTGTATAAGTAAGCATGCCTCTGGCGTCAGAGCAGGCAAACTGGAGAGATACATCTAAAAAAATAGAAATATTAAAATCAGCTGTATTGTTTTTACTCATAAATGAACCACATTAACAGCTGTATTATCGATGATAAATTGCCAATATTAAATATGAGGCATTACTGTTCAAATATTTCTTGTTAGCTCTATTCATCTTGAAAAAAGACAATGAACTCAGCTTAAGCTGATAAATTATTAAAGTTTTAATATGTGAGTGATTTACTTTATGGATTATTTACCAGTGATAAACGGTGCTTTGCCAGAGCCTATTGAAAGAGCCAAGATGGGTCTGCAAAGAAATCTGGGTACCAGAACCTCCCACAAAGGGCCCAGGACACCAGATGTGTGGATGCTGCTCATGTGCTTTTATTAGACACTCTGAGGATTCTAAGCAAAAATGTTTAAAACTCTCAAATGAAAGAATTGTTCTAATTTCTACAAAAGGAAACATATGTGACAAATATGGCAGGTTGTGACTGATTAAATGAACTTCTCTTAGATGATTTTGGAAACACAGAGAAAGAAATTGTCAGAAGCCTAGAAATGGCAAAGGCAAGTGGCAGGAACTCCTCAGAATATTGCCCAGGGCAGCCCGCCCGGCACCCCGAGTATCGTGGTCCTCCTTCTGTGCACCTTGGAGGAAACCAGACAACAAGAGAGACAGCTTTGCTAGTCATGAAATTGAACTTTAATTCCTGATCTTATTCATCAACTTCCTGCTCGTTTGACTGGGGGAGTTACTTCTACAGGGCTTTACCACTCATGGTTACACTGCCAAATTGGACTTGTATATACACAATGATGACTCCACACCTGGAACACCTGATCTTTCCAGAAGCATCTAAAGAGATAGTTGTACTGAATCTGGCTACTTTTTGTTCAGAGGCTGAAGCTGGATCCAGTCTTAGGGAAATTCAGGAGCATTTGTATTGCTATAGTAAGGCAGAGATTTGTCACACTGCAAGTTCCATTTGACAGTCTGAAATAAAGAAAATTCCCTACCATTCTTTGCAAACTTCTAATATATAAAATACTTTCAAAAGCCAATAAGTGTACTTCTTCAGTACAGAAAGCACCCAGTCAGTGGCTATGACAATATAGAATAAATAGTCTAGCCATATTCCTGGGGGAAGCTGCTTGACATTGGTCTTGGCAATGACATTTGGATATTACACCAAAACCACAAGCCACAGGTCCCTGAGCCTGGGTGGCCAATCTAAACCCTGACACATCACATAAGCACTGTGTCGGAGACATCACTGCAGACCAAGAGGACATTGTTTCTCAAAACTGAGATTCAGCAATGGTAGCAGAACCCATAATGATGTTAATACATAGGAATCCCCATTTCACCAGGAGGTCCGACAGCCTCATGAAACGGAACAGCAAAACCAAACCTTCCCATTGCAGAGCGGTCGACATGCGAGCAGAGTGCACTGGGCTCTGCCTGCCTTGGCTGTTTGCATCCTTGGAAGTTCACAGGCAGAGCAGCCTTCCCTGAAAGGGACTTTGAACCTTAAAACAGCAGAGTTGTGGCTTTATTTATGAATCTACACCATAGCTGAAGAATATGAATGTTGGTTCATTAATAACTCATAGCCAAGAGGAACTCAAAAAACAATGTGCTTGTTTTTCTGGTGAGATTTGACATCTCATTACATAACAGTGAAGTGTTGGTCGCTCAGTCATGTCCGATTCTTTGCCACCCCATGGACTATAGCCCGCCAGGCTCCTTTGTCCATGGGACTCTCCAGGCGAGAATACTGGAGTGGTTTGCCATTCCCAACACATGGAATTAATCAAGCTTTGTCTTGTAATCAGATGGAATCGATTTCCAGGTAGTGCGAAATTGCTCTTGAAGCCAGAGATGCAGGAGGCAGATGTACCTCTGCATTTTGCTGAGTCTCTCACATTGTGAGCATAAAAGAGTTGAACTATACCCGGTTGTGAAGGTGTTTGTGACGAGCAGATGCCCAGTGCTTCGAAACAGGGCAGGATGAGTAGGACCCGTGCGTGAATGCCTGCAAGAACAGAAAGTGGTGTTTCAGCAAAAATGATGTAATTGTCCGACTCACCTGCATAAACAGGTAAATGTCAAGAAAGCCAGTTCCTCTGAGGAACTGCTGTCCTCAAGTTGTCCTAGGTTTAATAGCCATTTGGTTTTATGTCATCTTCCACAATCGCACACTCAGGGATAATGACTACACAGAGAATGCTGGCAGCCATAACCCCAGGGCATTATGAGATTCCAAACCATCACAGAATCAATTTATGGTCACTAATTATTGTTCAGTCGCTCAGTCATGTCTGACTCTTTGAGATCCCATTGACTACAGCACACCAGGCTTCCCTGTCCTTCACGATCTTCCAGAGTTTGCTCAAACTCATGTCCATTGAGTCAGTGATAGCTTCCAACCATCTCATCCTCTGTCGCCTGCTTCTCCCCCTACCTTCGATCTTTCCCAGGGTCTTTTCCAATGAGTCAGTTCTTCACATCAGCTGGCCAAAGTATTGGAGCTTCAGCTTCACCATCAGTCCTTCCAATGAATAGGTCACTAGATCATGCTTATTCTAAGCGCACTAAAGTTTTTACAATGATTATCACCATATAAGAGGAAACAAAAGATAAAAATGAAATAAAGCAGATTATGTTTACCAAGGTATTCAGTAAGGAGACCAACCTATATTCTGGGAATTTCACTTTTTACTATGATTTCAATGTATGTTTAAGTGTCGATAAGGTCAACTGGGAGTTCCACCCACTAAATGCTTTTAAAAACAGTCACGTGAGGTTTAGATTACATTGTAAAGACATTCATTCAGTTCTATCATGTTCCTCGGTCCTTTAACTTTTCCTAAATGTTCTACTGTGCCATTAAAATAGCTTTTTAATTAGTAACAAAAAACCTGCCAAATTTTCTTTTTTCCCCTTTTAAAAATTGCACTTGTGTAGAGAAGGAAATGGCAACCCACTCCAGTACTCTTGCCTGGAGAATCCCATGGAGGGAGGAGCCTGGTAGGCTACAGTCCATGGGGTCGCAAAGAGTCGGACACAATTGAGCAACTTCACTTTCACTTTCACTTTCAAAGAAAAAAAAAGAGTTCTTGAAATCCTTATTTTCTTTGTTTGGTCACTCCAAGTTATTTTGGGTTCCTCATTTTTTAAAAACACATAATGTGTTTGTCTGGTTGGAGGAGTGTGTTCTTTGAATATCAGAGAAAGAAGAAAGGAGAAAATTATCATCCCTTTAAATCCTCCCAGATAATGGGTGGCAGACAATGCGGACCCATTGTTGCCTGGAAGCTGTAGCTCATACTGAGCCCTTCAAGCACGAGTGGGAGCTGCTCCCTGTCTCCTTGTAATTCGAAATTTTGAGGGGGAGCACAAAGAAGATGTCCCTGGGGGATCAGTGGTAACAAATTCCCCTGCCAATGCAGGAGATGTGGGTTTAATATTCAGGTCAGAAAGTCCCCTGGAGACGGGAATGGCAATCCACTCCAGTATTCTAGCCTGTAGTATCCCAAGAACAGAGTAGCCTGGCAGGCTACAGTCCATGGGGTTGAGAGTCAGACATGACTGAGCAACTAACACTTTCAGGCTGTCGTGGCATTTGAAGATGTGGGATGGGGCGGTGAGGACAATCTCAAGAACCAAGGTCTGAGGCACCATTTGGAGTTTAGGGCAAGGAGGAGGAGCAGCCAGACAGGTGGGGAAAATGAACATGGGGTCTCCTGGGAGCCACGGGAGAAAATTGTCCCACGTCAGGCATGGTCCCATGTGACAGACGGCTGTTAGGATAAGATGAGGGCTGGGAAGTAACCCCTGATGGGACAGAAGGCAAATTACAGGTCACCTTGATAAGGACAGTGTCAGTAGGTGTTGGGGACAAAGACTTGAGTAGTATATGTCCAATGAGAAGACAGAGGAGGACGTGACCTGCGGGAAATGATCCAGAGGGTGTCTGCTATAAAGGGAGACAGAGAAATGAGTGGAAATGATCAAGAAAGGAGCAAAAACAACAACAACAACAACAAAACCACAAAGAAACAAAAACCCAAGTAGATTAGTGGAGTGGCTGCACCTCCTCCCACCCTCAATAATTGGCTCAGGTCCAAATGCGACATGCACTGGGGCCGCCAGATGGTTTTAATGAAAATACCTGTCACGTGTGTAAAGGTTCATTATGTGCCAGTTTTACTTAAGAAGCAAATTGTCGTAACAGCAAATGGTGAAAGACAAGAGAGTGAGTGATAAAATTAATGTTTGAGTCATGTTAGAATATAACAGTACAAACTTGCTTAATTTGAAAGGTCAAGCATCACCTGTCAAGTATTTTCAAAAGTTTTTGCTTGGTAGGAAGCTAAAACACTGCACAATCAGGTTCAAAACTGGTCAACACACAGCCCTAACCTTGATGTGTTCACCCTGACTGTCCCCGCAGCATTATTCTAAATAAAAGTGAGTGTTCAATTGCTCAGGATGTAGTCTATTTCATTTGAAAAGATGCTTCCTGCCTCCAGAATGTTCTCATTTAAAATTTCACTAAGGGACTTCCCTGTTGGTTAAGACTCCCTGCCTCCAATGTAGGGGTAGTGAGTTCCATCCCTGGTTGAGGAACTAAGATCCCACATGCCACACAACGTGGCTTAAAAAATAAAAACCAGAAGATAAATGAATTAGTTTAAAAAAATTCCACAAATTTTAAGACTTGATAGTAGGTTTGACTAGATAATAATAAAACATTGGCATTTTGTCTTTTACAAAAATGGCCCTGATGGATCATTTGTCTCTTACCTGCCTCTTCCCATGGCCCAACTCTGACCCTCTTTCCCTTCCCCTCTTCTATTTCCTCCCCTTTCCTTCAAGTTTGAGTTCTGGGAGGTAAGAGATGCAAGGCCAGGTTATATAAAGTGCCATTTCCAAGACCTTCCCAATTTCCCTCACTCCCTCCAAGCTCACACCTTCCCTGTCTTTCCTGTTTTGCTTTTTTGCCCAGTGCTTTCTTCCAACCATTCAGTTTGACTTCTTTGGTGGATTATTCTCTTTTTTTAATTTAAAAAAATATTTAAAAAATTCTTTTTAGGTTTTGCATTTTAGGTCTATGATACACTTTGAGTTAATCTTTGTATATGGTGTGAGGTGTGATCAGTTGTTGTTGCTATTTTTTTTGCATAGAGGTGTGCAAGTTTTCTTGCATAGATGCTTACTCATTGGAAGAAAGATGCTTACTCCTTGGAAGAAAACTTATGACCAACCTAAGACAGCATATTAAAAAGCAGAGACATTACTTTGCCAACAAAGTTCCGTCTAGTCAAGGCTATGGTTTTTCTAGTAGTCATGTATGGATGTGAGAGTTTGAATATAAAGAAAGCTGAGTGCTGAAGAATTGATGCTTTTGAACTGTGGTGTTGGAGAAGACTCTTGAGAGTCCCTTGGACTGCAAGGAGATCCAACCAGTCCATCCTAAAGGAGATCAGTCCTGAATATTCATTGGAAGGACTGATGTTTAAGCTGAAACTCCAATACTTTGGCCACCTGATGCGAACAGCTGACTCATTTGAAAAGACCCTGATGCTGGGAAAGATTGAAGACAGGAGGAGAAGGGGATGACAGAGGATGAGATAGTTGGATGGCATCACCGACTCAATGGACATGAGTTTGAGTAAACTCCGGGAGTTGGTGATGGACAGGGAGCCTGGTGTGCTGCGGTTTATGGGGTTGCAAAGAGCCGGACACGATTGAGCGACTGAACTGAACTGAACTAAAGCAAGTTTTTTAGTGCCATTTGTGGTTCTGCACTGTGCGCCATGTGGGATCTTAGCTCCCTGACCAGTGATTGAACCTGCACCTGCTTCATTGGAAGGTGGAGTCCTAACCACTGGACCACTGGAGAAGTCCCTGGATTACTCTTTTATTCATCTTTGCTTTCACCTTTCTTTTCTTCTGCTTATGGGGATCTTTCTCAGCTGACCCTACTTTCCAGCTCCTTCTCTGTGTCTGAATCACCTATTCATCCTATTGAAGCCTGAGGGGAGAATTCAAACACAGGTGTTTGTTCTGAACCTTTCTCCCTGCTATCCTTGTCCTATAGACTCTTTTAAGCTGTTTCTTCACGTGTAAATAGAGATCATATACACTACAAAGGATCTGGGTGAGATTTAAGTGAAAGGAAGAGTGTAAATGCTTAACAGAGTGTTGTTTTTTATTATGATTTTATTGATTTTTAAAATTATCTGAGTCATTATAAGATAATTAAGATTGAGGAATCTTACATTTTTAAGAAAGCCAAACTTTCAAAGAGATAATTTTCAATATTGAGTTTAAAGCCCCGATTCATGTCATATATTTTATATTATATATATAATATATATGAAGTGAAAGTGTTACTTGCTCAGCCATGTTGCTCTTTGCAACCCGGTGGACTGTAGCCCAGACAGGCTCCTCTATCCATGGGATTTCCCAGGCAAGAATACTGGAGTGGGTTGCCATTTCCTTTACCAGGGGATCTTCCCAATCTAGGGATCAAACCCAGGTCTCCCACATTGCAGGCAGATTCTTCACCATCTGAGCCACCAGGGAAGCCCCATATATAAATTACCCAATTTGAATTAGGTATTTGTGATTGCCTAGATCCTGATGGATATCTAGGCGAGTCACAGATAGCTAACTCAAATTGGATAATTTGAGGAGAATTTAACAAGGATTGTTTACAGAAATGGCCATGTACCGCCTAGAGCTGGCAGTATCAGAGAGCCACTGCTCCAAAGGATCAAGTGGGGGAGCAGGTAGGAAGGGTGGCCAGGCAGCCAGTAAGTGGGGAGGTCTGCGCGGTAGGAATCATGGCCACAGCAGAGGGTCACATCACCCAACTGGAGGGAAGGGTCCAAAGGAATAACTTCTCCAAACTCTCAAACCCTGCCCCCCTGGCTCTGACCCCTTGACCATGCTCCCTACTGGCCAAACCCATCACACAGGTCAGCCTCCTGTTTCATTCAGCAGATAAGAAAGGACCCAGAGGGGCAGAAATCCTGATTTGGTGGCAATTCTTTTACAAAAGACTAGGGCTGTTACTCTAAATCCACAAGAAGTTGGAGACATAAGAGAAGCGGATTTGATTCCTCAGTTGGGAAGGTCCCCTGCATGAAGGCATGGCAACGCACTCCAGTATTCTCGCCTGGCAAATCCCATGGACAGAGGGACTTCACAGGCTATGATCCATAAGGTTGCAAAGAGTCAGACACAGTTGAAGCAACTTAGTACACACAGAAGCAATTAAAGAGATTAAAACCATAGCCCAGGTTCCCTAGTGATTGCCTCCAATCTGAACAAGGTACTTTACCATGAATTATTCTAGGCACCCTCTACAGATTCAGAATCACATCATGACAGGAGACTACAGCTGCAATTGCCATTATATTTATATATGTATTATAACAATGATGTAATGTGTGCCATAATTAGATGATGATATTGCAGCTGACAACCCATACCACTTAATTCACAGAGGAGATCAGAAACAAAATATCATATACATTTACTCTCAAGACCATACCTAGAAACTCTGCCTTCTTGTGTTAATTACCTCCTTCTCATACACCTTGGGTTCTCAATCGCTATTTGCAATTGAGGGAATAGCTGTTTGAGAGATAAATCAATGTATTAAATATGTATATTCATGCAAGTGTATGTTTTTGGCAAGATTTAAATTCTCAGTGGCTCCATAGAAGAACCACTTGAGTAAGAGATGTTTGTCTCTCTCTCTCAAAGGGAAACCATGTTTCCTCTTTTCTCATTCTTAGTTACTTAATTGGACACATTTCCTTACTTATCTTGACTGAAAGAGAGCTTAAGACCTAAAGTGTTTTGCTTGCATATAGCTGCTATTTAGTAACTAAAAGTGAAATGCTTTGTTTTCTTCATTACTTTACTTGGTTTCTTGAATTATGTTCCAATGTTAGTGTTTTGATTTTAGATTCCTTTAAACAAACCTGATGTTTTGAGGGTTTTGGGCAAATATGTAATATACAAAATAAATTTTTTAACATTTGGAAATTCCACACCAGGCATATTTTTATAAGCTCTGTAGGTTATTTTCTGATATACACCCATCCCCAAACCACAGAGCTCATTTTTTCATGGAAGATTGATTTGCTTATCAAATTATATCAAAATTGGTGCATTTAGCATCTACCATGTTTCTACTAAACTGAATTCAACCACGAAGTCAGTTTTATGGTTGCACAATAATAATAACAATAAAAATATACAGGAACTAACATCCAAATGAGAAAGGCTTTAAAGGAAACCCTCAAAAAGCTCAGTGCAGAACTAGGTAATTTCACCCAGATGGTGTAATCAAAATCAAAATTTTTATGTTGCCAAGTTCACCAAAAGGGGACACAGAACTCTCAGGAGAAGAGAATTCCACACTTATGCAACATTGGATACACCAAGAACAAGTTTCACTTGTCACATTTCCTTCGAGTTGGTGTCCAACGACACTAAACTCATTCTTTATATTAATAATCAAAAGGAATGCTGATACACCCAGAACAACTTAGGCTTTTTATTTGAAGCTGCAAAGCTTTATGAGTTGGCCAGATGTTCCATGATGAATTATTCCAACTAAAGAGCCAAAAGCACTTCGAGTTAGAGATGGGAAATTAGCTCTCTTTAGCGATGGGAAATGAGAAGGTGTTGAGTTGAGTCTCTACAGGTGCATCCAGCCACCTTTTGATACAGAGCGTGCCTGTGAGCCTCTGCTAACAATCCACTTTTATCTAGAAAGATGAAATGTCAGACATTGAAATATTACAAACGTTCACACTTAATTCTCAGGAGGGAAACCCTTTTTCAAAAAAAAAAATCATTGGAGTCTAGTTGATTTACAATGTTGTGTTAGTTTCGGGTGTACAGCACAGTGAGTCAGCTATATGTACACATATATCCCCTCTTTATTAGATTATTTTCCCATATAGATCATTACTGAGCACTGAGTAGAGTTTCTTGTGCTATATAGTAGGTCCTTATTAGTTATCTATTTTCTATTTTATATCTGCTGCTGCTGCTAAGTCGCTTCAGTCATGTCCGACCCTGTGCGACCCCATAGACGGCAGCCCACCAGGCTCCCCTGTCCCTGGGATTCTCCAGGCAAGAACACTGGAGTGGGTTGCCATTTCCTTCTCCAATGCATGAAAGTGAAAAGTGAAAGTGAAGTCTCTCAGTCGTGCCCGACTCTTAGTGACCCCATGGACTGCAGCCTACCAGGCTCCTCCATCCATGGGATTTTCTAGGCAAGAGTACTGGAGTGGGTTGCCATTGCCTTCTCCATCTTATATCTAGTAGTGTGTATATGTTGATCCCAGTCTTCCAATTTATCTCTCCCCTCTTTTCCCCCCAGCACCCATAAGTTTGTTTTCTATATATGTGACTATTCAGAAGAGAAAGTTTTCAAAAACAGCTGCAAGTGGAACCTCCAAGAAAAATGAGAGCCAACCTCCTACTTTACAACCCAGTAACAGGCGACCTGCCTCACCAGGACCCATCGCTTACTAACTGCCTAAGCAACCTGACTCCTCGACTATGCAATGCTTTGAGAGCATAAGCATCAACTGCTTTTAGTATTAAGCCAAATAATCCCAATTTTGACCACTTTCTCTCAGCACTCCCTAAACGAGAGGGGAGACTGGGGATTAAAAGTTTACACCAGTAGATGGATTAAACCAAGATACGAAATATGCATTAGACTGCATGCCACTGATTTTGCCTTAAAAGAAGTTCTTTTAGGCTTCTTGTATAGGGGTGGGTTTTTCAAACTTTCAGGATGTTTTCAAGGCTTTGCAGCAGAGAACATATTACACAAAGAAGAAAACAGCCATTCCCTGCCTGGCAAAGTATAAGCTAGAGAAAGACTCATGTTTTTATTTTTAAAATGTTGAACTGTTTTCTTCAGGACACTTGTTAATATCAAGATTGGCTGAGAGGCAGTGAGATAATTTCCAGTAGGTAACAGAAGCTTAAGACGCAGTCAGTCTGCCCATCAGGGTCTGTTTAGCTCATGAATGCCCAGCTTTTGACTAGTAATGTGAGCCTCACCTGTGGACGACACTCTTTTCCCCAGCTAATGATTGGTGTCTCCATGGACTTGAGAAGGAGAAAGATAGACTTTGCAGGGTTGACCTCAACCTATCTGTACTGCCCTGTTGATTCGAGGCCGTTAAACTCCTTCAAGCTTCATGGACCTGGTTTAGGATCCTCCTTACAGTTTGTTCAAGTGGAATTTCCTGGCTCTGATCAGAGCTATCGTTTGGGTTTAAAATGTTCTATGGATATGACTACAGGGAGCATTGTTTCAAATAAAATTTGTTATAGGAATGACTGCACAGAATATTTGAAATCAAGACTCTCTTGGAAAAGCCCTTAATTCAACTGATGTTGTAGGTCCTGACTGTAACACTCAATTTATGATTCTGGTCCTGGTTTTCGATTCTCTCTTGGCTTCTCCATTCTCTATTCAGTGTCTCGTTTTAATTTTCTTTCTTTTTTTTGTGTGGGGTACTCAGTTTTAATTTCCAAAAATCAACAAACAAACAACTGTCATCTTAAAGCCAGCAGTTTAATGATGTGAGAAGTAATAAGCCAAGAGCTAACAGTTTATGCTTTTATTCTGTACGGTGTCTGCATGTGTGCTAAGTTGCTTCAGTTATGTCTGACTCTTTGCGACCTCATAGACGGTAGCCCACCAGGTTCCTCTGTCCATGGGATTTCCCAGGCAAAAATACTGGAGTGGGTTACCATGGCCTCTTCCAGGGCATCTGCCTGACCCAGGGATCGAACCCATGTCTCTTGGGTCTCTTGCACTGGAAGGTGGGTTCTTTACCCTTAGTGCCACTGGGAAAGCCCTATTCTATACAAGTAATGTATTAAATGCTATGCAAGTATTAACAGTAACTCATTTAACCTTTGCAACTTTATAATATATGTACTATTATACTTTTTCTTTTGTATTTAGGTCTATGATCCATTTTGAATTAATCTTTGTGTATGATGAAAGGTATGGTCAGCTATTCTTGCATAGAGATCTTCACATTTTCTAGTGTCATTTGCAGAGAAGGCAATGGCACCCCACTCCAGTACTCTTGCCTGGAAAATCCCATGGATGGAGGAGCCTAGTAGGCTGCGGTCCATGGGGTCGCTGAGTCAGACACGACTGAGCAACTTCACTTTCACTTTTCACTTTCATGCATTGGAGGAGGAAATGGCAACCCACTCCAGTGTTCTTGCCTGGAGAATCCCAGGGACGGGGGAGCCTGGTAGGCTGCCGTCTATGGCGTCACACAGAGTCTAACACGACTGAAGTGACTTAGCAGAAGCAGCAGCAGTACCATCTGTGGTTTTGTATTTGTGGGATCTTAGTTCCTCGACCAGGGATCAAACCCATGTCTCCTCCTTTGGAAAGCAGACTTTTAACTACCAGACTGCTGGGGAAGTCCTTTGTACTATTATTATTCCAATTTTATGAACGATAAAATGAAGGCAAAAACCAAGCACTGTAGCTTACTCCAAGTTACAGAGTTAACATGGGACAGAACCCAGATTCAGACCTACGATGCTGGCCTCTAATCCAAGCTCTTACACACTGTTGTATAAGCAACAGTGAAATTCTGTCTGGAGTCAGTAACTTGATAAATAGTCAAAGGATTCACTTGACATCTTTTATACAGTGATCTCTAATGCTAACACGGAGGTGGTGCCCTAGGAAGAAGTAGAGGGTTAAGCACAGTATCCACTCTTAAGAATTTAGCAATCTGCTCTTACTTAATATTAAATCTTGGGGTGAAAGTTAAGGTTATTACACTTTGGTAAACATGCTGTGTTGCATTTACACGTGGGTATATAGATAAACACACTAAAATAGATCCACATGTTTTATGTTTAACTGCTCTAAAGACCACATTTATATAAAAGCTGGTCATCACATGATTGAGTGAAGACCAAGTAGCAAATATTCACAACTAAATTATCACCAAAATCCTCCAGGTTAAAGTGGAAAAGGAGTAAAATAGCAACAGAGCATATTTATTAATGTAACAGAGCCCCTAAATTTTGGAGAAGTGAAGCACGTTCTTCTAAACATGGTACCCCCACTCCCAGATCTGGAAAGACTGAGTAATAAACTCAAGATTATGAAGGGAATGTTTCAATGAAAGCTTATTGGCTTGGTTGTCAAAAAACTAGTCTGAGAGTTGAGCACATCTGTTGAGCTCCAGGCAAAGGCACCATCACACTGTTGTAACTCAGGGAGACCAGGCATAAACAGCAGCAGCCTCACCATCAGAAGGAGGCAATGGCTCCTATCAGCTACCATTCCGTCCTTCCCAATCTAGGGCCAGGATTATATCTTTAGAACCTTGTAAGAGAGAAGGATCTAAGTTGAAACTGAGAAAGTTGGAAGATTTTATAACATTGGGACACAAGAAACCTGGCTTTGCTGTCCTTCAAAGGGTAGAACTCAGAGGCAGAGACTTGTTTTCCCAGGCAGACAGACCTACTGTGTCAGCACTGAGAGCTGCCAGCCTGGCAGGGTGGTGGACACCCCAGAAGAACACAAGGTCCAGGAGGAGCAGGCTTGTGAAAGAACTCGCAGTTCTCCTTTGGGACAGCATGCTTGGGGGATGAAGGCTGCCCTGGAGGCTTAGCTGCAAAGAATCCACCTGCCAATGCAGGAGATACAGGTTCAATACCTGGGTTGGGAAGATTCCCTGAGGGAGGGCATGGCAACCAACTCCAGTATTCTTGCCTGGAGAATCCTATGGACAGAGGAACCAGGTGGGCTACAGACCATGAGGTTGCAAAGAGTCGGACACAACTGAGAGACTAAACAATGACAACTTGGTGGATGAAGATGCACAATGAAAGCTGGAGGTCAGACTTAGTGGAATTTGGGCAGCTCCAGACTAGAGTGAGGCACCAGGAGTAAAAAAACTGTGAGCCCTGGGCAGGCATGTACGTGACCGGCATAAATTTGCTTTCAAAACCAGGATGGGAAAGCTCTTACACAATCCAAAGCTTAAAATAAAAACCTCGTTCATTCAATTCTTTTCTAAAAGATAGCTTCCTATTAATGTTTGTGTTCAGCTTCTATGTTATCATTCAAGAACACTGTACAAACTTAATGATGAGCATGCAGTGGAAACCAGGAGAAATTGCAAAGTCCCAAAATAGTTAATATGTAGCCACAGGGCAATTATACACTCAGTCATTGAAAAGGACATTAAGCAGCACAAAATCCAGATGACGAACCAACCGAGACAAACACGAGGACAGTTCACTCCTGCCTCGGAGCCCCAGACCCCTCAGGCTTGCAAAGCTCACTTAAAACTTGCAAATGAGGTACTAGTACTGTAGAGAGAAAGCACTCCTTGGCTGTTTCAAGGAGAGAGAGGCTTACGTTTTCAATTTCTCTTGGCCCTGGGACTTGAGTGCTGGCTGAAACTCCAGATGGCTTATAAAAACAAGCAATGAAGACATCTCTCTCTTTTTTTTTTTAATATTTCAAATAACAGATTGGAATAAAGCCATTCTGCAACCTGCAACATTTTCAACATTTTACTCTCAATAGCCTCCCTGACCTTTTCTTAGTAAGTTCTGTACAGACCATGCTCATTAATCATTTTTCTTCAGAAGGTTGAATTCATTAGGTTTTAAAGCTGATAGGGATGCATAGCTGTTAGTCATAATTAGTTGCTTAAAAGGGTGTGTGTTGGGGTGGGGGTGATTAGTGCCTCATTAGCACCTCTGTTTCTTCTGAATGCTAACAAGTTGTTAATGCAGCAAGAAGGAGATTCTTTGTGTTTTGGAGAAGCTGACCCATACTGATAAATTAGTTTTCACATTTTACTTTGTCCTTCTGAGCACAAATTATGGAGCTAGGGGATTGAGACAAAGGTCTGTCTAGTCAAAGCTATGTTTTTTTCCAGTAGTCACATACACATGTGAGTTTGATCATAAAGAAGGCTGAATGCCAAAGAATGGATGCTTTCGAACTGTGGTACTGGAAAAGACTCTTGAGAGTCCCTTGGACTGCAGGGAGATTAAACCAGTCAATCCTAAAAGAAATCATTCATTAGAAAGACTGAATAGTCATTAGAAAGACTGATGCTGAAGCTGAAGCTCCACTCTTTTGGCCACCTGACTCGAAGAGCTGACTCACTGGAGAAGACCCTGATGCTAGGAAAGATTGAGAGATGACCATCATCAGAGAGGCTACAAACAATAAATGCTGGAGAGGATGTGGAAGAAATGGAATCCTTTTACACTGTTGGTGGGAATGCAAACTAATATAACTACTACAGAGAACAGTAGGGAGATTCCTTAAAAAACTAGAAATAAAAATACCATACAACCCAGCAAGTCCACACCGAGGCATATACCCTAAGAAAATCAGAATTGAAAGAGACACAGGTACCCCAGTGTTCATTGCAGCACTATTTACCATATCTAGGATAGGGAAGAAAACTAGATGTCCATCCGCAGAAGAATGGATAAGGAAGTTGTAGTACATATACACAATGGAATATTACTCTGCTATTAAAAGGGACACATTTGAGTCAGTTCTTTTTTCTAAACTTTTAATTTTATATCGGGGTAGAGCCAATTAACAATGTTGTGATAGTTTCAGGTGAACAGCAAAGGAACTCAGCCATACATATACATGTATCCATTTCCCCACAAACTCCCCTCCCATCCAGGCTGCCACATAACACTGAGCAAGAATTCCCTGTGCTGTACAGTGGGTCCTTGTTGATTATCCATTTTAAATACAGCAGTGTGTACGTGTCCATCCCAAACTCCCTATCCTTCTCCCCACCCTTCCCACGGCAGCCATAATCCATTCATTTTCTAGAGAATAAATCTGCCATGAGAACTAAGGAAAGGGGAGTCATTTCAGATTTTGATGTAAAATTCATCTGCAGCTGCTATAACCACAATATCTTAGCAGAAGGATGACACGAGACACCCTGAGCTGATACTTTCTAAACCCCCTCCCTTGAGGAAAAGGTGAAGCTGAGACACCAGGCAGGAGTGAGGGGTTGGCAGTGCATGGTCCTCCCTGGCTCTGCCACTCAAGTCGCCAAGCAGTGGTGCCCAGGCTCCTGCCCTGAGCTGAGCACTTGCCGAGCCCATCCCATTACCCACCATTAGACTCTCAGCGTCAAGGACACTGCCTGGATGAATGACTCCAAGGTTAAAAGGAAAGTTGCCGGGGGAGGAGGAGGACATGGCAGGTTGCAGAACGGCGGGTCCCAGCTCACAGGTGACACCAAGACTAATACACCAGCCTGATGAAGATCAATGAGGCGGATCCCACAGCCATTAGTATTCTCTGGCAGTTCCTCTCCAATGGGGAGATGGATGGGTGGCCATTTATCTGAGAAAAGTTACAGAGCTTGGCATATCCTCTGTTCTCTTCTCCTCCAGAGGATTAGTGACAACATAGCTGGGGAAATAACTGTGTCAAAGGCCAGCAGAACAAAATTCGTGCTTTCTCCGTCCCTTTGGCAAGGCCCTCGCTCACTCCTCATTTATTTTACCCGAGTTCTATAAACAAAGGAGCTCATTTCTAACAAAACCGTCTTGACAGCTAATTTAAAAGCAAATGCTATATGGAGGCAGTTTTAGCAGATGGATACTGGATAAGCTGAACTGCAGGTAGATTCTTTCAAGTTATTTGGAAGTGAAGTGAAGTGAAAGTCGTCCAATCGTGTCTAACTCTTTGCAATCCCATGGACTATACAGTCCATGAAATTTTCCAGTCAGAATACGTAGCCTTTCCCTTCTTCAGGAGATCTTCCTAACCCAAGAATTGAACTGGGATCTGCACTGCAGGCGGATCCTTTCCCAACTGAGGTGTCAGGGAAGCCCCTGATAGTTATTTGGGGGACCCTGTTAATGTTGAAGTATTTTAAAGTAAGAGAGAAACTACAAAGATCTTTAAATATAGTTTGACACTTGTTAATATCATCATACCAGTTGCATAAAGAGACTAGTCGTTAGCATTTTGCACACCTGAAAATTACAGCACTGGACCCACAAAATTAAATGTATCACCATCTCTCATTCACTAAATCTTCTACCTCAAAACTTCACTGAGATGGCTGTTGAGACTCATTTCACTTAATACTTGAGTGGAAAGTTTCACCGTCTGTCCTTCCCTCTTCAAGCCCTTCTGACTTGTGTCTCAAAGTTGTTGACATTCCTCATGACCTCCCTGATTGATTTTCCATGTCAACTTGAACCCCAGGGAGCCCAGATGAAGCACTGTTTCTGGGTGTGGGTGTGAGCTCTGCAATGAAATTAGCATTTGCATCAGTGGAATCCACACATGGTCCTTCTGAATGCGGGTGACTATCCTCCAGCCCACTGAACAGGACTAGGCAGCAGGAGGAAGGATGAAGGAAGGGGCCACCCTCTTTCCTGCCTTGGGGCTTAAGTAGGGGCATCGCAGTTCATCTTCTCCTGCCCGGAAAGGGATTTACACCATTGGCTCTCTGGGTTCTTAGACTTTGGACTCAGACTGAACCACACCCGTAGGCTCTGGGGTCTGAAGCTTGCAGATGGCAGATGAGACTTGCCAGCCTCAAGAACTGCACAAGTTGATTCCTGCAATAAATCTCCTACTGTTTGTCTTCTCTGGAGACGCCTGAGTCACGCGCCTCCCCAGCAGAGCAGTCTTGTTTGGCATCGCACACAGAAGCATATGTTTTCTCAGAAATCCACATTGCTTCTCTGGCTGAGAAAGAAATTGTGTTCATGGTACCTTGTCCCCCTTTTGAACTGATCTTTCTGTTGATTCTCAGGCCACCTCAATATTCCTCATCTGGATTCCAGAAAGATTTCTTAAATTCAGGGCTTGAGCATTTCTTTCTCATGAATTCCTGAGTTTCCCGTCATCTCCTACAGCCTACATTGATGAGAGAAAGGGGATAGAACTCTTCTTCCTAAAAGACTTTTTCAGTCTCAGAGTCCACCATGAAAATATGAGAGTATCCTACTGGTTTATATTCTAAAAATAAGGAGAGTTCACCTCTAATACTTTTTAAAAATTATTTATTTATTTATTTACTTTTGGTTGCTCTGGGTCTTTGTTGCTGCGTGTCGACTTTTTCTAGTTGCAGAGAGTGAGGCTACTCTTTGTTGTGGAGCCCAGGCTCTAGGCACAAGCTTAGTTGTTTCACAACAAGTGGGACCATCCCAGACCAGGGATCGAACCCATGTCTCCTGCATTGGCAGATGGAGTCTTAACCATTGCACCACCAGGGAAGTCCCCACCTTGCATCACTTTCGCCTTCTGTCTACACATGCAGCTGGACTCTAGAGCAATCTTTATGGAGGAGAGGAGTATGTTTAGATACCAGTTCTGATTATTTGGAGTCAATAGGATCAATTTTGCTGTCATAAATGCAATTCTGAGGGGATGAGTCCAGGTGTCGTTCCCAAACGGAAGCACCCGCTCACCCCTGTTGTGCTTTCCCAGTTGATATGCTCAGTTTAAACCTCAGCTTCTGAAAGGCAATCTCATCTCCCCACAGAGACCATGCTCTCCCTGAACCCTAGAACACTTGGCTGCATCACATGTTCCAAAGTGGTCCTTTGAAGCGCTGGAGGAATCCACAACAAATTCCATTTATTCTATTTCAAAATTTAGTTTTTAAAAAATATATTCAGTCTGTGCTTTTTTATGATGATGTTTTATTTCAGATGTAGGGTAGAATATTTATATTATTTAAATAAAAATCAATGAGCGTTATATCGAGGAAGTGGCCAGTTTTTTACTTAGATAAGAGTGCACTGCTAAAATATATTTTAACAGCTAAGACGCTGGGTCTTTGTCAAATCTTTGGAGCTCAACCTTGACCTTGGATGACCCCAGGATTGGCAGAAGGATGGACGCCCAGAGTCAAGGCTATTCAGTGTCAAAAGACTCTGTTCCTCTGCTCCAATCTGAAGCTATAACCCAGTGGGATGTTAGCATCAGCTCAGCTGAAACGAAAGCTCCTGTGTCCCGTTACTCCCCACTCCCAGCTCCCACTAGAAAAGCAGTATCAGAGCTTCTAGATCTCTTGGTTAGCTCCTCTTCTCTGCAAATACAAGCTTGAAGCCCCAATATTTCTTGATGAGCCCTTATAAGGGGTGACAAACTCCACCTTACAGGTTGCTCCTTGTGTGTGTGTGTACAGCGGGAGGTGGAAGTTGGTGTCATGATGTGAGGCAAGAAGGAAGAACGTGGACCTGGGGAGAGTGTAACCAAGCTTGGTCTATTTTTTGCTAATTTTTCCATCTGCTGAGAGGCCTCTTTACACCCCCCTGTTAGTGTCCTGAATCTGTGCCCCTGAAACTCACCTTCATTACCCTCCCTGACTTGGGCATCACTGCTCACCAGCTTCACAGGGACTCTGGGATAATGAAGGCACCAAAACCTCCACTACTGAAGCCATAGGATGCTCCAGGCTCTTAAACAGAGAGCATTAATCCCATCATCTATCATTCCCATACATTTTGAAACTGGCTCAGGACATATTGTACTCACTTCTGTGTCTGTGTATAAAACGCTTGAGAAATTGATACTAAATTGTGTTGTCAACAAGTATCCCATGAGTTCCCACGTTCTGATACAATAAGTCCTGCCACATTATATAATATGCTACTGCTAGCTTTGAAGATACAAAATCTAAAAGAAGCCAAGTAGTAAGTGGCAACAAGTTAATTGCTCCTAAATCTGCACCAAGATTTGGGCAGTTTTTGCTGAAAATTTGGCAGGGACTTGAAATATATTTGCTTCATATCTAGTTTTCAGGTTTAATTAGCTTTTGGAGCCAGAGCCAAATAAATGGATTAGTTCTTGGCATCAAAGTTACTTAAGTCTGAAAGGGCAGGTGGTGATATCATGGCATTTGACAGGTTTACCATCTAGACCAGCGGTCCCCAACCTTTTTGGCACCAGCGACCAGTTTAGCGGAAGACAATTTTTCCATGGACCAGGGCATGTATGGATGTGAGAGCTGGACCATAAAGAAGGCTGAAGAATTGATGCTTTTGAACTGTAGTGTTGGAGAAGACTCTTGAGAGATCAAACCAGTCAATTCTAAAGGAAATCGACCCTGAATATTCACTGGAAGGACTGATGCTGAACCTGAAGCTCCAATACTTTGGCCACATGATGCAAAGAGCTCATTAGAAAAGACCCTGATGATTGAAGGCAGGAGGAGAAGGGGACGACAGAGGATGAGATGCTTGGATGGCATCACTGACTCAATGGATATGAGTTTGAGCAAGCTCTTGGAGATGGTGAAGGACAGGTAAGCCAGGCGTGCTGCAGTTCATGGGGTCACAAAGAGTCGGACATGACTGAGCAACTAAACAACAATAAGGGCAGGCGGGGCAGGGGCAATGGTTCCGGGGTGATTCAAGTGCATTTCATTTACTGTGCACTTTATTTCTATTATTATTTCATAAGCTCCACTTCAGGTCCTTGGGCGTTAGATCCTAAAGGGGACCCCGATTTAGGTGGTTCTCAATGTTGTAGAATGGGGCAGACATCTCTCTATGCCATGGATTTTCTATCAGTCCATTTCTGCCTTTAAACACGCTAGGGGATGCTCTCCAATACGCCATTTCTTGTCTTTGGAAAAAGCAATTAGCACAAAAGAAATTTACGAATGATTTACAAACGTCGTTTTTATACTGGCATTTAAACCACCTTAGCAGAATGAAAGTTCAAAAATCGTTATGAAATTTAAATTTGCCATCTATTAATGCTACTGGATTTGAAGTTTAATTCAGAGTGAGGGATGACAGAATGAACGTGGATGACAAACTGTCCTTGGGTGTGGCCATCATTCCGGGTCCGGCCATCATCCCAGGTCCAGAAGGCCATACTCAGCACCAGTCTGTAGTTTCAAGCACTGCTGCCATAAATCTTATGAGTAGGACTTCCCTAACGGCTCAGTGGTAAAGAACCATTTGCCAATACAGGCTACACAGGTTTGATCCCTGGTCTGGGAAGATTCCATATGCCTTAGAGCAACTAAGCAAGCCCATGTGCCACAACTATTGAGCCTGTGCTCTGGAGCCCAGGAGCTGTAACTACTGAGCCCATGTGCTGCAGCTACTGAAGCCTGAGTGCCCTAGAGCCTGTGCTCTGAAACAAGAGAAGCCACCACAGTGAGAAGCCTGCGCATTGCAAAAAAGAGCGGCCCCCGTTCACTGCAACTAGAGAAAAGCCCATGCAGCAATGAAGACCCAATGCAAAGAGCTAAAATAAAAAATAATAATAATAATTAATTAATTTTTAAAATTTCACAAGCAAAGTACTGTTACTTCTATTCTTATATGAAGATACAGAGGCATGAGGTTTTAAGTAACTTGCCCAAGGTCAAGAAATTAGTAAGTCTGAGGACTTAATTCTTTCATCAAAACCCAAGAAAGGAATAGGTTTAAATAAGTAAGTAGTGTTCTTGCCTGGAGAATCCCAGGGACGGGGGAGCCTGGCGGGCTGCCGTCTATGGGGTCACACAGAGTCGGACACGACTGAAGTGACTTAGCAGCAGCAGCAGCAGCAGCAGTGCACCTTTATATTAAGGTCATTTGGTTAAGACAACACCGAACAGAGTCAAAGGTAAACAATGAGACTCATCAGGGCCAAGGGGTGGCCCAGCAGACTCCATGGTGGGAATGCATTGCTACAATTTAGAACTAACTGTTTTCTTAACTAATAAAAATAGAAGTTGGACATTCCTGAAAAGAGGGGGAAAATTCCAGGTAAAACTATGTGAAATTGAAACATAGTAGATTCAAAGCATCTGTACTATATTACACTCATTTGAAATGTGTACAAAATCTACCACTGGGCCAGAAAACACACGGGTGCAGAAATAGTGCTGACTTCCAAGCTGCTGAAACTCACCAGCATGTTCATGACTGGGACAGAAATACCTCTACAAACTGTGGAAGATGCTCAGATTACCCACTTCAGGAATGGTGCAGACGATAAATATTCAGTAATAGGCCCTAATGTTTAATAGCTGTAGCTCAAGCTTGCCAAATGTCCTGTGTTTTTTGGCAACTATGTGGCCTAGATTTAACATCTACTTGTGAACATAACTATTTCTCACGATTTTATTGGTTTGGAGAAAATGAAGAGGTTTCTGCCTTCTGCGCATTCAGACAGAACAGACTTAGCCAGTTTATTCCTAAAGATTGTGCTAAAAATATGAGGCTCTTTTTCAATTATATAAAACCAAGTCACAGTCCTGAAACCTGATGATCAGCCCCTTCCAAACTCTTCGCTGGGCCCCTACCTACCTTACCAAGCTCATTCTGTTCTTTTCCACTCAACAGCCTTTGCTTCAACAAGCTAAGCTGCCCTGGCTGGGGTCTCCACACATCCTCCTGGGGAACTCTCTATTTTCCATACACATCCCCCTATTCTAAATCTCCTCACTCATCTTTCAGATGCCTTAATGCTCACGTGCAGCCTTCCCACACTGGGATCATTTCACTTGGAAGTCATTTCTCTCCTTAGAATTTTTTTCCTCTTTATAAATTCAATATTCTCATATTATACAAAATTTGGAAACTTATTTTTAAAAAAACAAAAGAACAAAAAGAAAGAAGAAGGCGAAAGAAGATGAAGTGGAGTATAACACTGTAGGGAGATAAAAAAGAAGAAAAAGAGAAATGCCATGGTAAAATGCATTTGGAAAGATTCTCTTTGCTTGTTCAATTTATATTGGAATAGAGTTTTAATTGTGCAAAACATGTACTTGTCTGCACCGCTGTCTCCTTCCACACCCACCTCCCTTCTCTCCTAAACCCACACCCTCCTCTCCCCCCATACACACAGTATGGTGGCAAAAGAATTGTCTGGAAGGATCATTCTTTGTAACACTGTGTTTAATGGATGCATTATTTCTGCCATCAAACAGTATTATGATTTACATACTCATTTTTCCTTCTGTGGAGCATGCAGATAATTTCCTATTTTTATTTTTGCAAGTGACTCTGCCTGAAGTTCTCTGATGGCGATGTGAAGTAGTATTTGGAATTTGAAATTAGAAGATCTGAGTCCAAAATGTTGGCCTGACATAAAGGTTATTTGACGTGATAAACCAATAAGCCCACTCAGCCTGAGTTTCTTTTCTTGTAAAAGAAGCACAGTAATGACCACATTCTCTAGACACATTTGCTTCTATCTCTCACTGCAGAAACCAGTTCATTAGTCAAGACACCATCACTGATGAGCTACGGTGCCCCTGCTCCATGTCACAGCATACTGAGGAAAAATGGGGCAAACCCATGAATTATGGAATTTAAAAATTACTTATGCTTAAGGTATATATTCCTTCTCAGATGATTGTCTCCTAGGTCCATGTATCCACCTTCATGATACCTTCATCAAGTATTTGGAAATACTCATTGAATACACTAAAACAATGAACCATTTGCTAAATACCATCATGATGATGTACTAGAAATAGCTGCAAATGGTGGCCCTAATAGTAAAGAACCCTGTCAATACAGGAGACGTGAGAGACATGGGTTCGAGCCCGGGATTGAGAAGATCCCCTGGAAGAGGGCTTGACATCCCACTCCAGTATTCTTCCCTGGAAACACCATGGACAGAGGAGCCTGGTGGGCTATAGTCCACCGTGTCGCAAAGAGTCAGAACACGACTGAGCACACGTGCACATATATACACACATATTATATATGCACATGCATACGCACATATGTGTATCTACACATATATTTGATGTGTATGTGTATTTATGTGTGTGTAAATATATAGAGAGAGGTTACCACAGACTGTAATCT
Organism: Bubalus kerabau; assembly: GCF_029407905.1. Classification (NCBI taxonomy): domain Eukaryota; kingdom Metazoa; phylum Chordata; class Mammalia; order Artiodactyla; family Bovidae; genus Bubalus; species Bubalus kerabau. The sequence continues at coordinate 48,230,453 of NC_073634.1, forward strand.
ATGCTGTGCTAATTGTTATCTACATACCTACCTACCCACCTCCTTGCCTACCTAGATCTGTACCTACTCCTGCATCTAAAGTACAACAGCTCCCTTAGTTGCCTCAGCATTGTGGGTTTATTGGTGTTGTTTTTAGATTTTTTTATGTGGACTATTTTTAAAGTCTTTATTGAATTTGCTACAATCCTGCTTCTGTTTTTTATTTTGTTTTTTGGCCGCGAAGCCTGTGGAATCTTAGCTCCCCAGCCAGGGATCGAACCTGCACCTCCTGCATTGGAAGGCAAAGTCTTAACCACTGGACCACCAGCAAAGTCCCCAGCATCGTGTTTTAATACAGAAAACAAATATCTTCCAAGCTGGTCATACCTCACAAGTTCAGGATAACGATGACGTACAAATAACACCTTCTAGGACATGTTCTTCTGTTTACAGGACTTTGTGACTTTCTCCTGGGTCTCTGCCAATCCATCTTTGAATTTTTAGGATGTTTGAAGAAATTCTAGGACTTCTCTGAAATGTCCATAAGATGTCTATGGCTGTGGCCTTACCTGCACGGTAATCCTCCCCTCCTACATCTGTTTTCCCTGGTGACCTAGCAACCTGTGAATCAATTCTGCCCATTCCCTGTGACCATGTGAGGCCAGAGGTGAATTGCTGCATCCTCTCCGGGTAGAGCAGATGAGTCAGGCCTTTGTTTCAAAGACGCTCCTTCTCTTCAAACTGACCTGGGGGTCCTTACTGTCCATGACGACTACAGGCTGTTCAGGACTTTCTACTGGCAGTGCCAACGTGTGCAGCCATTAGTGAAACAGCTTATGTAAAGTGGAGTGACTGGAACTGACAGCACCAACAGATTAAAATTCATGGAGCTGCAGAAACATAGTAGAACTCATATTTAGATAAATCTTCATTAAAATTCAGGCAATGGCTAATGCTTGCAAGAAGAGAGGCAAAAGCTTCAGAGAAAGCAAACACAGACACACACCAAGCAGACTCCCCTCCTCTTGGAGAGTATCTGATCACTGAGGTCAGTCACATGAGGGACAAATCTGCTGAGACGATGATGATAATTCTCAAGGTCAGAGGCCATGTCTCTGTACCTCCCGCCTAATGGCAGACAGAACACAAACATAAATGCCAGGTGGAAGCTGATATAAAAAATATTTTAAAACATAAATTTCATCTGTGCAAGCTTATCCTTATCACAGAAACAATGAAAACATGAAACATATCAGATATATAGATGTTCAGTTCAGTTCAGTTGCTCAGTTCTGTCCGACTCTTATGACACATAGATGATAAGCTCACAAATGACCCTTATGTTCACAGTGTAGGGAATTCACTGGAAACTGGTGGAAAAATCTGCCTTGAATTCTGTAGTTTTCCATCATCCAAAGGGAAAATCCCCCATAGATTTCTAACCTGGACTTTGAATTTCAATACTTTTGTCAGCATCCGTGATCCTAGGAAGCTGGAAGTTAGGGGCACTCTGATGCTGTCTTTAAATTCCTAAACATTATTATCATATTGAGCCCTTCATCACTTATGGCTGCAAACACTCACTCACTTGATACTGGATTCTTAAGCTCCTCTACTGCAACAATAAATCAGACAATAAACAGTTATCTACTTCATAATCTAGGATATATTCATGACCTTAGTATTAACAAAGATTTCTTAAATAAAAGTTTAAAGAAACACAAAGGTCATGGAGACACTTAACAAATCAGAATCTTATAAAAATTATAAACTTTTTTTAATAAAAAGAACATTTCCATTAAGAACCAGAGTTGGACACGACTGAAGCGACTTAGAATGCATGTATGCATTGGAGAAGGAAATGGCAACCCACTCCAATATTCTTGCCTGGAAAATCCCAGGGACAGAGGAGCCTGGTGGGCTGATGTCTATGGAGTCGCACGGAGTCGGACATGACTGAAGTGACTTAGCAGCAGCAGCAGCAGCATTAAGAACATGAAAAAGTAGATCAGAATGGGAGACAGAATTTGATCTACATACATAACATCAAAAATCTTAGAATATATGAAGAAAATCAATAATAAAAAGACAATCTACCTAATCTTTTTAATGAGTAAAGAACTTGAGCAGACATTTCTCAAGGGAGGACATTAAGGTGCCAATTCACATGAAAATGTGTTCAACCTCATTAGGAATCATTGAAATGCAAATAAAAACCACAATGAGATACCACTTCAAGCACAGGCAATGGGTTATTTGGAAACAAAACTGATGATACCAAATAGTGCTGAGGATCAGAAGCAACCTGAATTCTTTTCCATTATTTCTGTGCATGTAAGCTGGCATGATCACTTTGGATACTTATAATGCCTATCAAAAACTTATGTAATTTATGAACCAGCAATTCCATTCCTAGCAATATCTCCAGCAGAGATGCACACATATGCTCCCTAAGAGACAAATGTAAGAGTGTTCACAGCTGCATTATTTGTAAAATGAACTGAACATGATACACCTTTTCAGAGACAGATCTGTAGCTCTAGCATCTTGCAATAGACATATTATATATGTTTATCTTTAACTAAATGTATGAAGTGTTCTAAACTTGGTTTTCAAACTAGTCCATGTAAGTGGGGGTCCTTGGAAATGGGGATCCAAAGTTGCTTTTAGAAGATCTATTAGTTCTTTAATTAAAAATGCACCAGTATTCTAAACAGCAAAAAAGAGAAAAATAAAAACAAACAAACAAAAAAATAGAAATCACATGTCCATTGTGTATGTTCATGGGGTTCTTGGATGTAAGAGTTGGACTATAAAGAAAGCTGAGTGCCAAAGAATTGATGCTTTTGATGTGGTGTTGGAGAAGACTCTTGAGAGTCCCTTGGACTGCAAGGAGATCCAACCAGTCCATTCTGAAGGAGATCTGCCCTGGAATTTCTTTGGAAGGAATGATGCTAAAGCTGAAACTCCAGTACTTTGGCCACCTCATGCAAAGAGCTGACTCATTGGAAAAGACCTGACATGAGGAAAGATTTAAGGCAGGAGGAGACGAGGGCAACAAAGGATGAGATGATTGGATGGCATCACCAATTCAGTGGACATGAACTTGGGCAAACTCGGAGATGGTGAGGGGCAGGGAAGCCTGGTTTGCTGCAGTTCATGGGGTTGCAGACAGTTGGGCAGGACTTAGCATCTGAATAACAATTGTATATGCATGTGTGTCTTCAAATTTCTGGAAGGAGAATTTATAGCTTGTGTTTGATTGTCAAAAGGATCCTCTACTTAAAGGGAAAAAAATACTGAACAACTGAGTAAATTTTGAATGCAACAATTATCCAGAGATTGGAGAGTAGCAAAGCAGGTTTGGACAATTTTATTGCTAGAATGATAAAATAGCTTTGAGATGCTTACCTGTACCTTGAGCCACTTTGAAGTCAAATAACAGCTGCTGTTGCTGTATAAATTTCCAGGCAATTTGAATCTATCATGAGCCTAACACCTGGAGGAGGATGTACATATGTTGGTTCCCCTGTTGCCCTCCTGGATGTGGGAGCCCCTGCTTGCTCTCCCTCTCCCTCTACTCTGGTATCCACCCCAGCTCAGGAGTTAGACCTACTCCTAGCACAGGCTTTGAGAGTCAGGAGACCCGATCTCTGGAGCTGTTTGCTTTTTCAGGGCAGTTTTAGGTCCAATTCAAGGTGGGGTTCCTGAAGCAAGGGTGGCGGGGGAAGGGAATTAAATATCTAATCTGTGTCTGACACTGGGCTGGCTCCAAGGATACAGAGGTGAACCCAAGGGTTACAGTTCTTGCCCTCCTGGAGTTTATGTTCTGGTGAGATTTAAGCAGGAATTGAGCAGCTTTGATGAGAGACTGAATGTCCCATCCCTTGTGGATGATACAGGATAAGAGCACACAGGATAAGGCTCAAGGAATATAACTCCTTATTGGGGAGCTCACACCTAGAGGTGGATCTTCCCACAATGTGAAGACTGCCCTGTGTTCAGGGACCTAGCCCGTTGACCATGTGCCATGCTGGCTGCTGTACACACACCATCAATGCAGTCCATACGACAGCTCGGTGACATCATCACCATCTTCACTCCACACCCTTGAAATAGATACTCAGAGTAACAAAGGACTCAGACTAGAAATGTAAATAAGCCTTGTCGAGGAAGATATCACCCATGAGGAACTTGGCTCGGCAGTTCGCCAGGTCACTCGCTATTGAGTTGCACAGAGAATTGAAATCAGAAACCTGTGAGATTAGGATGGGATCAATACAGCCAAGATCCTCATTGGAGAATGTCTGACATTCACGCTACATATTGACTGTTACTGGGCTGAAGATGGTGAGAACAGCAGAAAAAAAATTGTCTTTATCAGGTTTCCCTGTGCCTTCTCAGCTTGGAACACCAAACACTTTGGGCTAGGGCTTTCAGCAAGCAGCTAAGCTGGAGGCAGAACACATAACACAAATATCAAATATGAAATTGTTAATGGTATCAATGCGAGAACAAACGTCCACACTTGATGGTTAGGAACTGTGCCAGCTACAAGAAGATGACCCAATGAATGAGAGATCAATCCCTGGGCTTCCAGCTCCGTTCAACAACAGAAGACTCTAAGGAATCCAAATTCAAGCTCCGTGCTCTCAGGCACCTTGACATTTACTCCCATTGTGTATTTATGAAAGTGTTTCCAAGCTGTAAAATGGCACCATGATCATCTAAATAAGATGGAAAGGTTTGATTTTGAGTTGACCATTAAAGAAGAGATTAACAAGACGTGGCAGAGGTAAGGGCTTAATATCATCAGGATGCAGCTCTAAGCAAAGCCTCCAAAGCAAGAGAAAGAACAGTTGTCTCAGGAAGTGATATATGCCTAATGAAAGATAAAGTTAACATTTAGCAAGCAAATGGGAGACAAAGGATTAGATGCAGCCAACAGTAAGTTAGCACTGATCCCATACATCCCTGAAAGGACCAAATGGGAGTGTGGGATCTTTTAAGTAACCACTCACAGAGAATTTAATGGTTAAGTAAATACACACCTTCAAAACCCAAGCATCTAGGCCTTATAGTGTAGGAGATAAAAATGCCAGCGAGGATGTGGAGAACAGGGAACCCTGGTGCACTGTTGGTGAGAATATACTTGGTATAGCCACTGTGGAGAACAATATAGAGATTCCTCAAAAAAATTAAGAACAGAACCAGTCTGTGATGCAGTGATTTCATTTCTGCATAGATATTTGAAGAGATAAATATATATATGAGATATCTTTACTTCAATATTCATGTGGCATTAGCCACAGTAGCCAAGACATTTGTCAAAACATGGAAACAACCCAGATGGTCTGTCAACAGACAAAAGGATAAATAAGATATAGTACATATATTATATTATATATATATATACACACATATGTGTGCATATGTGTATATATAGCCATATAAAGGAAGGAAATTCTGCCATTTGCAACAACATGGATGGGCCTTGAGGGTATTATGCAAGGTGAAATAAGTCAGGCGAACACAAATACATCTGATATCACTCATCACTCATAGGTGGAATGTAAAAACATTGAATCATGCAAACAAAGAGCAGAGTGGTGGTTCCCAATGGTTGTAGGGTGGAGGACAAGGTGAGAGGTATGTTCAAGGGCACAAACTTGCACTTACAAGGTGAATGATTTCCAGGGATCTAATACAGAGCATGGTGATGTTAGTCAATGATACTGTTCTGTATACTTGAAAGTTGCTATGAGAGTATTGCTTTAATGTTCTCACCATGACAGCAATTAAACGGTGATTATGTGAAGTGAAGAATGTGTTAACTAGCCTTATTGTGGTAAATATTTTGCAATATATACATGTATCAAATCATCACATTATATACTCTATACTAAAACAGTGCTACATGTCAATTATATCCCAGCAAATCAGGAAAAACACAATAGGAGAAGCTGAGTGAAAAATATATATTACAGCTCTTTTTATCTTTGTAGATCTCCTACAAATCTAAAATTATTTAATATTATACTGAAGAAAAAAATTGCTATGCACATCGTATTCCAGGTTCAATACTTCTTCCTCTAAATTACTATATATACATTTTCAAGTGGTGGAATAACCCATCTCCCTGTTATTTATCTATGTAGAATTGGCCGAAGTTATTTTCTTTTAAATCCCTTCTTGCAGAATTACCACTAAATTTTTATTGTTTATCTGAATTGTTATTGTTAGTTAGTCACCCAGTCATGTCCAAGTCTTTGCAACCCCATGGACCCCATGGACTGCACCCCTGCCAGCCTCCTCTATCCATGGGATTTCCCAAACAGAAATCCCGGGGTGGGTTGCCATTTCCTTCTCCAGGGGATCTTCCCAACCCAGGAATCAAATCTCCTGCGTTGACCAGCAAATTCTTTACTGCTAAGATACCAGGGAAGCCCAGTCTATCCAAATTTCAGGTATTTAAACTTGTCACAACTTTTAAAAGCAGAACTAAAGGCAAAGCTCAGAAAGATTCTTTGTGAAAATGAATAAAATATATTTATTATTTCCTTATATGTTCTGGTTAAAAATCATTTAAAATTTTATAGAATAATCTCTATTTTTTAGACTGAAAGTGAATCTTCTCAAAATTTGCCCCTGAGAAAAACCTTTGCTGGGTATTGGCTTTTCATAATAATGTGCAGAACCTTCTATATCTCTTGCCTTCCCTTCTGCAACTAGTCACCTCCACTTAGCCGGGCCTGGGGGATGTTACATACGCCCCTACAAGGTCTGACGGAGGAACTAGAACACAGCATGGTTTCAGTGACTTTTCAAAAGTCTAATTATATCACTTTACAAAATCAGTGTAAAGGAATTAAAACAATCACAGGAACTCAAAACAATTTCACAACTGATCCATGAAACTCTTTCACAATTAACTGCTTAGTTCATAAACCTGTGATGTATGGCAAAGTGCAGGAGCAGCAGGATACTAGGAGGTACCCTGTGCAATTCATTTGTCTTATTCGCCTGCATCTTCTTTTTTAAATTTTTTATTTATGTGGCTGCGTCTGGTCTTAGCTGTGGCATGAGGGCTTAGTTGCTCCATCTAATGTGGGATCTTAGTTCCCTGACCAGGGATCAAACTTGTGTCCCCAGGATTGCAAGGTAGACTCTTAACCATTAGACCACCAAGGAAGTTGCCAGCTGCACCTTCCTGGGCATCTGTGGCAACTGTGAGACAGAGCCTTCCCTTTCCCTGGCTCCACTGGTGTATTGGGAAGGACTTGACCTAGAGCAGGCTCCTGGTCGCCTGCATTCCTTCTCCCTCTCCTCATAAGAAGGGGTAGGATGTATTTAACTTGCATGTTGGGCAAATGAAGCAGGTGTGTGTGGCTCAGCTCCTGTGGACATTCCTGTCTTACCTGCCTACCTGCAGGGCAGTTGGTGCTGGCTGATGCCCACCAGGTACAAGAGCTCACAGTGAAGCCTGTAACCATGAAGGTTAAGTGAATTCTGGGACAAAGTAGTAGAAAGCCCTGTGCAACTGCACACAAGCCACATTTTCCAATCTTGGGGACACCAGTAATAAAGCTGGTATTTGGGGCCCTGTTTGTCCCATTCCTGCCTATTTTTTGGTTACTTCTGAACTAAATTCCTCTGCTCAATGTCATGTGGCAGCCTGGATGGGAGGGGAGTTTGGGGGAGAATGGATACATGTATATGTATGGCAGAGTCACTCTGTTGTCCACCTGAAACTATCATGATACTGTTAATCGGCTATACTTCAATACAAAATAAAAAGTTTAATAAAAAAAGGAAAGGGGTCTTATGTATTGACTCCTTCCTCAAAATCTCAACTGTAACTAATATGTTATTCACATATCATCTCTTCACATGTATGATCCCTGTATCCCATACACTCAGTGTCCCCAGTGATTAACATCACACATTTCTGTGTATGTGGCACATTATATAGTACATTAATACATGTACATGACCACGGAACATGTGTCACAACTAATGCATCAACAATGAGACAGCATTATTAGCTTAAACTCCATTATAAGAATTCCTATTTTTTACCTCCTGTGCTTTTTCTGTTCCTGTATTCCATCCAGGGAACCACAACCCCTTTATCTGTTGTGTCTTCTTAGACCCATCTCCATACTGACGCTACTTCTGACAGCTTTGACAGTTTTGAAGAGTACAAGTCAGGTATTTTGTAGACTGTCCTTCAGTCTGAGTTTTATCTGATTGTGTTTCCTCATGATTAGACTAGAGAGGAAAACCAAAGCAGGGAAAATGTCATTTTCATCACCTCGTTATCAAGGGTATATACTGTCAATAAGACTTAACACTGATGGAGCTCAGTTTGATCACAAGGAAAAGCTAATGTGAGTCAAGTTCTACCTACTGCAAAAATCACTTGTTTGTTTTTCTATAAAAAGGAAGTCACCCTTAAATTATTTGGAATTCTTCTGTACAGGATATTTGTAGAGTTTTTCCCATTTATTTATTCATTCATTTTTATATCAGTATGGACTTCTGGCTATTTATTTTATGCTTTAAGCTACAATCCAGTAAAATCCAGTTTTTCATATGCTTGCTCAAATGGTTCAAGCTCTGGCCACTAAGGACTCTTTCAGTTCCCTTCTGGGTCCCTGTGAAATATCATCGTGTGTGTGTGTGTGTGTGTGTGTTGTGTGTCTTTGAATACTTCTTTACTTGTTGGCACTACAAGATGGCCCAGTGCCATTCTGTATGTGTGTATGGGTGCTAAGTCACTTCAGTCATATCCAACTCTTTGTGACCCAAGGACTGTAACCTGCCAGGCTCCTCTGTCCATGGGATTCTCCAGGCAAAAATACTGGAGTGGGTTGCCATTTCTTTCTCCAGGGGAACTTCCCTACGCAGGAATCAAATCTGTGTTTCTGCATTGGCAGGGGGATTCTTTACCACTGAGCCATGTGGGAAGCCCTTTAGTATAAGCGCTTGTGTACAATTCCTTTTGTCTTGAACAATCTCAGCTCAGTTCCAAAGTTTTTAGGACAGCACCTCTCCTGTACCTTGTTCAGTGAGGCTCTGCCATACACGTGTGACACAGTCATTCTGCCTCATGAGACGGTTAAAACCTAAATACCAAGTCACATACTTATTTACAAATCTAACATCACTTAGCCTTCCAAATCTTGTCCACAGACCCTAAGCAACCTACAAACACACTTTCAGGAGTCTTAATGTCCTTGATCACATTCTTAATTAATTTATTTTGAGATAATATTTTAAATAATGCATTTCCATCAAATATTTTCCCTACAGCTTATGTTTGATTTGTGTTTACAGATGCACTAGAACCATATCATCATCTAGAGCAATAATTTTTTTTTAATTTTTATTGGAGTATAGTTGCTTTACAATGTTGTGTTCATTTCTGCTGTACAGCAAAGTGAATCAGCTGTATGTAGACATCCATGCTTGTGTGCTGCCGTTTCAGTTGTGTCCAGCACTGTGTGACCCTATGGACTATAGCCTGCCAGGCTTCTTTGTCCATGGGATTTTCCAGGCAAGAATACCAGAGAGGGTTGCCATGGCCTCCTCCAGGGGATCTTCCTGACCCAGGGACTGAACCCACATCTCTTGCATCTCCTTCATTGGTAGGTGGTTTCTTTACCACCAGCACCACCTGGGAAGCCCCATATGTATTAATACCTCCCCTCTTTTCTGGATTTCCTTCCCATTCAGGTCACCATGGATCACTGAGCTGAGTTTCCTGTGCTCTACAGCAGGTTCTCACTAGTCTCCATTTTATATGAGGAGTGTATCACACTGCCCTGGACTTGCCCTGCCACATGTCCAAATGACAGAGTCATGCTCCATTGCCTGTTGAACTCATTAACTTATTCTACCAGGTGTAACAGAAACAGAAACAGTAGAGATCATTCATAATTAAAGACATGACCACAGAGTAAGACATAAATTCCTTAAATTATTTCATGAATTATTGTCTGTGTGTGCACTCAGTCGTGTCCAACTCTTGTGACCCCACGGACTGTAGCCCATCAGGCTTGTCTATCCATGGAATTTTCCAGGCAAGAATATTGGAGTGGGTTGCCATTTCCTCCTCCAAGGGATCTTCCCAATCCAGGGACCGAATCCGTGTCTCTTGCATCTCCTGCATTGGCAGTTCATTTCAGTTCAGTCGCTCTCGTGTCTGACTCTTTGCGACCTCATGAGCTGCAGCATGCCAGGCCTCCCTGTCCATCACCAACTCCTGGAGCCTACCCAAACTCATGTGCAGGCGGGTTCTTTATGAGCTGAGCAACTAGGGAGTGAAAGTAGCTCAGTCATGTCTGACTCTTTGCGACCCCACGGACTATACAGTCCATGGAATTCTCCCAGGCCAGAATACTGGAGTGGGTAGCCTTTCCCTTTTCTAGGGATATTCCCAACCCAGGAATCAAACCCAGGTCTCCTGCATTGCGGGCGGATTCTTTATCAACTGAGCCACAAGGGAAACTCAAGAATACTGGGGTGGGTAGCCTATCCCTCCTCCAGCGGATCTTCCCAACCCAGGAATTGAACCAGGGTCTCCTGCATTGCAGGAGGATTCTTTACCAACTGAGCTATCAGGGAGTGACTAGGGAGGCATTCAGGAAATACTGACACCAGAAATCACATAGTGTGTCTGAGAAATGTGTAACTTGACCACCAAGGACTGATGAGAAAAGGACAGAGAGACTTGATGACAAGTCTTCTCCTCCAAGAGGGAGCCAAGTGGCCAACAGGCATTGCACCCACTGCACTGATAAGACTGCATGGTCATTTGAATACAAAAATGTGCAAGAACCAAGTCTCTCTATGACTTACAGTAGCACAGATGCTCGAAGCTAAAAAAAAAAAACCTGCACTGCAGTCTGAGACTGAAATCTATGGAAATCAGACACCTGCTTGATTTCTTTCCTTTCCCTAGCTGCTTTACACTATTCTCTTTTTCAATTCTCCTGAGAACTCTTCCTACATAAATCCCTTTTATGGAAAACTTCATCTTAGTGCTGACCCTAGAGACCTGAAATTGAGAAAAGATGCATGATTGAGATGATTGGCTTTTCAGAGTAAAGGATGTTTGCTAGCTTACCTAGCAAGTTCATTGTTAAATGGGAAAAATGAAAATGGTAATAATCATGATATAATGAAATCATTTTCACAATCAAAAATCAAGTCATCAAGAACTAAAAAGAGGTAAATAATTTCTCAACTCAAACCCAGCATCACCAATTTTATCTCATCAAAAGAACCTTACATTAAATCAACTTGTTAATTTTAATGCATCAATTCTTTTAGGTTTTTATCTCCTTTATAAATTTGTTTCATACATTTATGAATGTTATAAGTACAAAAAAGTATATGCAACTTTGTTAATACATATTTAAGTAACATAATTAAATGGAATTATAATTTTAATTATTTAATTAAAATTAAAAAATAATTATTTAATTATTGCATAATTAAAAGGAAACCATTTCAATTAAACAGTAAAAGGTCCACAGACAGCATTTACTTTAAAATAGGGTCTGCAAACTTTTTCTGTAAAGGTTCAGATAGTAAATATTAGGCTTTATGAGCCTCACATTCCCAGTTGAAATTATACAACTTTGCTGTTAGCTGCAGGAAAGATGCTAAAGATAATACCTAAGCAAATGAGCATGGCTATTCCAATAAAACCTCCTTTATTAAAGCAGGCATCAGGCTGATATGTGCTGCACAGGCTATAGCTTTTCAAGTCCTGCATTAAAAACTAGCCCAGTGCCTCTTCTTGGGGAAAAAAGTAAACCACTATTAAAGAGATGTCAGAAAAATGGAAGAATAGGCAGTTTCAAGTTCCTGACCGAGCTGGGGCCTTAGAAATATCAAAAAACAAGCAGAAACTATCAGAACCAACACTGTCAGAACTGTGGAGAACAGTCAAAGTTTATAGCCATCAGAGGATGCTGAATCAGGAAAAAGGCAAGTTGAAAGTCATAGGAAATCTTTATAGCATTTTCTCCCATCTTAGGCTTCCCCTGAATCACAGATGATTTTAAAGGTGATGATCTCTCTTCCCAACGTGGCTCCTGGGCTCTGGCTCCAGAAGGAATAGACCTGATCTTACAGATCTTCTATGGCTGCCCAAAGGACTGAAGCAAGGTACTCAACTCTGTTGTGTCTAATGTGGAAGCCATCTGGGATAGAAAAGTAGTGGAAAGTGATCAACAACACACAATGACCAGGGATAAAATGGTGAGGGCAAACCATGACTGCTTATGTCCTCAAGAAGAAAAGCTGGGAGAAGTGCATTAAGGATTTAAGAAATTCGAAAGCACCAGTGTACTCAGAGGAATTTAGAAAGCCATGTACATAGGCAAAACAAGGCACATGCTCAGGAAACACTGAGAGAACCCTAATTTTTAGCTCTCACAGATCTCTAAGCTCAGGGCAAAATTGGCCAGCATTTGAAGGAATAATTCAGCAAGGAACAATATTCCAAGACTGGAAGGGGTGTTATTGGTTTTAATCCTTGGCATCCAAAGAAACCTCTGTCAACATATCAGCTTAACACAACCCAAAGGAACAGACTTCAGTGACCACAAGCAAGGAATATATCTTTCCTAAAAATATCTTTCCTAAAAACACTTTGGAAAAGTCATTAATGAATTATCTAGACAACTTTCAGCAATTACAAATGTGCAAACCCTGGGGAAGGAGAAGACCCACATTATAATACTCAAAATTCCAAATATCAACAAAAAATTCAAGGCATACAAAGAAACAGGAATGTACCACCCACACAAAATAACATAATAAATGGACAGCAACCATCCCAGACAGATGGTGACCAACCTAGACAATGCATTAAAAAGCAGAAACATTACTTTGCCAACAAAGGTCCGTCTAGTCAAAGCTATGCTTTTTCCAGTAGTCATGTATGAATATGAGAGTTGGACCATAAAGAAACCTGAGCACCCCAGAATTGATGCTTTAGAACTGTGTGTTGAAGACTCAAGAGTCCTTTGGACTATGAGATCAAACCAGTCAATCCTAAAGGAAATCAGTCCTGAATATTCACTGGAAGGACTGATGATGAAACTGAAGCTCCAATACTTTGGCCACCTGATGCAAAGAACTGAAAGACCCTGATGCTGGGAAAAATTGAAGGTAGGAGGAGAAGGGGATGACAGAGTATGAGATAGTTACTGACTCGATGGACATGAGTTCGACCAAGCTCCAGGAGTTGGTGATGGACAGGAAAACCTGGCATGCTACAGTCCATAAAGAATTGGACATGACTGAGTGACTGAACTGAACTGAACCATCCCTGAGGAAGTCCTATCATTGGACTTACTAGACAAAGATTTTAAAAGAACTATCTTTAGCCCAAAGGTCTTCAGAAAACATGATCACATAAACACTTAGAAAATGGAAAGAAATCTATGAACAAAATGAAAATGTCAACAAAGAGAAACTATAGAGAAGAGCAAGCAAAAAATCTGGAGCTCAAAATATAATAACTGAAATTGAAAATTTACCAAAAAGGGCAAAAGATTGAAATAGACATTTTCCCAAATATATATAAATATCTTCTAAGCACATGAAAAAAATACTCAGTATCTGTAGTCACTAAGTAAACGCAAATCAAAATCACAGGATGTAAGATGCCACTTCATACCTCCTAGGATAGTTATAATCTTAAAAAATGGAAAGTGACAAGCATTGGCAAAGTTTGAAGAAATTGGAACCCTATAAATGATGGTGAAAATGTAAAACAGGGCAGCTGCTATGGAAAACAGGTTGACAGTTCATCAAAGGGTTAAATAGAGAATTACTACATGACTCAGAAGCTTCAGTCCTAGGTATGTATTTTAAAGAATTAAAAACAGGGAATGAAATATATATTTTACACCAATGTTTACAGCAGCATTATTCACAATAGCTCAAATGTAAAAATAATCCAAATGTTCATTGACATGTGAAGCAAACGTAGTTCATACATACAATGGAATATTGTTTAGTCATAAAAGGAATGACTTTCTGACACGGCTGAAACATGAATAAACCTTGAAAATCTTATCTAAGTGAAACAAGACAGACACAAGGGACTAATTCTGTATATTCTACTTCTATGGAATATCCGCTGCTGCTGCTAAGTCGCTTCAGTCATGTCTGACTCTGTGCGACCCCATAGACGGCAGCCCATGAGGCTCTCCCGTCCCTGGGATTCTCCAGGCAAGAACACTGGAGTGGGTTGCCATTTCCTTCTCCAATGCATGAAAGTGAAAAGTGAAAGTGAAGTCGCTCAGTCGTGTCCGACTCTTAGTGACCCCATGAACTACAGCTCACCAGGCCCTCGTTCCATGGGATTTTCCAGGCAAGAGTACTGGAGTGGGGTGCCATTGCCTTCTAGAGCAGGCATATTCATAGAGGTTACAGATCACTAGGAACTGGTTGGAGGGAGGAATAGGGGGAGTTATTGCCCAATGATTTCTGAGTTTCCATTTGGGATTTTATAAATAGATAGTGATGGTGGTTGTACAAAATTGTGAATATAATTGATGCCTTTGAATTTTACACTTCAAAATGGTTAAAATGTTAGATTTTATGCAATGTTTTATCACAACAAAAAATTTATTAAAATTTAAAAAAGATCAAACATTACTCAAGTTTGAAAATGCTATTCCATTTCACACTGAATATGGAGGGTGATTTCAAAGTCTACTTTTCTTTCTATATTTGACCTGTTACATAAGAGCACATCACTAACATCCATGTATCTAGTTGGGTTAATACTATCCTACTGTTAATAATAAAATAGCTTGTTTGGGGGAAGAGAATTATATTCTTCAGGGCCTGGGAGAGATCTTTGAATCTATAATTCAGCCTTAAATAGGATCTCATGTAGTTCTATGTTATATATTAATCTACAGAGAAAAGTAGTGAAAAATCTTTTTTGTTTTTTTTTTTGTTTTTCATGAGGGAAAGTAACTTGGCACATTACACATGAATTAGTTACTCTATGTGTAACTTTTCTTTCTAATTTAACCCGTCTTACCCATAGACCCTGGAAAATCAGCCACATACATCACTCGGCCAAAACCAATTGTCTTCCTAGCTCTGCATGACTGATCCTATGGGTGGCCACATGGTTTAATGGACATAACCATTCTAATTTGGAACTAAGATAGTATTTGATGCTGAAGGCCAGAACTATTGTCTCAGGTTGAGTTGACCCAAGATTTGGGGCTCCATACCAAACCAAGTGTAAATAAGTGAGACTTCATAGATGGTCCAGAGACAGCAATGGCACCCCACTTCAGTACTCTTGCCTGGAAAATCCCATGGCTGGAGGAGCCTGGTGGGCTACAGTCCATGGGGTCGCTAAGAGTCAGATATGACTGAGTGACTCCACTTTCACTTTTCACTTTCATGCATTGGAGAAGGAAATGGCAACCCACTCCAGTGTTCTTGCCTGGAGAACCCCAGGGACAGGGGAGCCTGGTGGGCTGCCATCTATGGGGTTGCATAGAGTCAGACACAACTGAAGCAACTTAGCAGCAGCATAGATGATTCCTGTCACCTTCCTCCAGATGATTCTAGAATGAAGCCCCTCCACCTTCATCTCCTCTGGGAGACAAGTACCTTTATAATAAGATGCCTTCCTAGACTTAATTTTGTTCAAGTGCATTTCTGTTCCTTGCACCAGAGAAAACACTTCCCTGGTGGCTCAGTCGGTAAAGAACCCACCTGCAATGCAGGAGATCCCGGTTTGATCACTGGATCGGGAAAATCCCCTGGAGAAGGAAATAGCAACCCACTCCAGTATTCTTGCCTGGAGGATTCTATGGACAGAGAAGCCTAGTAGGCTACAGTCCATGGGGTCACAAAGAGTCAGACATGACTGAACGAGAACTCTTGAGAGTCCCTTGGACAGCAAGGAGATCAACCAGACAATCATAAAGGAAATCAATGTTGAATACTTATTGGAAGGACTGGTGCTGAAGCTAAAGACCAGTACTTTGGCCACCTGATGTGAAGAGCTGACTCACTGGAAAAGTCCCTGATGCTAGGAAAGATTAAGAGCAGAAGGAGAAGGGGACAACAGAGGATGAGATGGTTGGACAGCATCACAGACTCAATGGACACAAGTTTGAACAAATTCTGGGAGATAGTGAAGGACAGGGAAGCCTGGCGTGCTGCAGTCCATGGGGTCTCAAAGAGTCAGACACAACTGAACAACAACAAGCTCTAAAGCACCTTCAGAAAATTGCATGGGTTTAGACAGTGTGGTGTCAACACCATCAGAAAAAATTTCCATCAGATGAGCTTGTGCTTGTCACCTTGTGCAAGTTACTGCCAGCTTGGAAGGGTATTTAGCAAACCATAAGGAGTTGCGTCCCACCAGATTTAAGCAAGGAGATTTGTCGCTGTTGCTCTGACGGCAGCCAGAACAGGAAGTGTAAATCATTATTAACTGAATGTGTGCATTCGGGGAAGTGGCTGTATGAGCTGCAAAGGGACAAAGCTCTGAGGCAGGAGCAGTGAGCAATTAGCCTGAAGTCTCTCCTGAAGAGGAAATTCAATCCTTTATTTCTAAGCATCAGAGATGCTGCCACCTGGCCCTCCCATAGTTGATGGAGATACTTGTTTGCCCACACATTATAGTTATAACATTTCCAGGGGAGGACTGCCATGCACAGCCATCTCACCAGGTTCTCATGGTCTTGCTGGTAGCCAAGAGTGCCCAAGGGCCACAGGCAGTCACCTTTGGGTGGCATGGCTGATAACAGCCGTGACCTGATCCCCCCCAGCCTGAAGTCTGTGTGTGCTGAGGACCCAGGCCCCTCATGGCCAACAAGCTTGATGCTGGTTATCAGTCCCTCCAGAAGGCAAAGCAGATTCCTCTGAGGCATCAGCTCTCCTTGTGATGAGGCATTGCATCAGCCTCCTTTCGTGGAGGCGTCTCTCTCAGGCACAACACAGCCCCACACTCTTCTCATAAAACTCGATTCAGGAAGAAAAGGTCTCAGGATTTGAGAGGAAAATGAGCCTTTATTTTCCTTCATGAGAGACATAAAAATTCTTATCTTATTACTTCTGAATTGATTCTGAGAGTGAGGGAGCTGACCAGTGGCTGGAAGATTGGCATCTCCCTGTGCTGTTGAGGGTGACAGAGGAGGTGCTCCTGCAAGACAGACGCCATGTGGCCTGGCTTCTGCTACTGAATCTCTATGTCTCTCTCACACACACAAACTCACTCCATTTCCCTTTTCAAGCCCTACTGACTGAAAAGATGTGCCAAGATGGAAAACTCAAATTGCTATGAAATACATAAGGAAGCTTGGAAGGTGCTGTCTTCTTTCAGCTCTGTGTGGATAAGGATGGATAAGCCTTTCCACAAAGACGTGGTCTCCACGACTTCGAGTCTGATCACCACATAAGCTGAAAGATATGCACTTTCCTGCTGGTAATCTATCCTTGGGCTTTCCAGGTGGCCCAGTGGTAAAGAACTCACCTGCCAAGAGACACAGGTTTGATCCCTGGGTCAGGAAGATCCCCTGGAGAAGGAAATGGCAACCCACTCCAGTATTCTTGCCTGGAGAATCCCATGAACAGAGGAGCCTGGTGGGCTACAGTCTATGGGATTGCAAAAAAGTAGGACACAGCTAAGAATGCACACTGAACACCTTGGGTCCCTCAAGTCCGTCCCCTTTAGAGAAAGTTCTGCCTCTGCCAGAAAAGTTCCTTTGACCTTTTGTGCTAAAGAACTGAAAACACTATCAAGGAATCCGGTGACAAAGGATTCATATGGATGGATTTCTGAATAAAGGCAACAGAAACAGAGGAGCAGCAAGAAAGCAGGTGGTCAAGGAGTGATGTGTGATGTGGGTGGGGAGGAGGAAAGGGAAGGAAGGGGATGTTCTTTGGGAAGGAAAGTGAGAGGTCCTTCCCAGATGCAGAAAGGCATAACAAGACACAAAGTCTTCTAAGAGCCATTACTGAAAACTAGGGCAATCCAACTGGTATGGATGGAGACTCCAATTAAATATAGG
Source organism: Bubalus kerabau (assembly GCF_029407905.1). Taxonomy (NCBI): domain Eukaryota; kingdom Metazoa; phylum Chordata; class Mammalia; order Artiodactyla; family Bovidae; genus Bubalus; species Bubalus kerabau. Next base: position 48,248,509 of record NC_073634.1, read on the forward strand.
AGTGAACTTCTTGGATCACATGCCCATGGAGGGTATGCAAGACCACAAGAGAACATCAAAAATAGCAATGGGAGCGGATGTAAAATGCAGGAGGCCGAGGGTGGTCTCAACAGGGCATGTGTGATCCCAGGACAGGAGAGACAGCACAAATGCACCACCTGAGGAGAAAGATTGGTAGAGACAGGGAAGCCAGCAGATGGCCAAAGAAAGACTCTTATTTGTGATGCTGGACCAAGAATTCCTTAAAAGAAACTCCAGCTTTGTGAAGGTGATGTGTGAAGTCTTTATTTTTTTGGTACCAAAAAAAGACTAAAAAAGAGTGTCAATGGTTGAAAGACATCAAGGGACTAAACGGTGCCCTTAAGAGCATCTCTCCTAGAGCACACGGAATATCTATTTCCATGTTGAAAACAGAAGGTGGAAGAAATGAGGAACATGATGGAAGGAGAGAGAGAGAGAAGCAAAATCCACAGATTTTGATATTTGGCAAAACTAATACAATTATGTAAAGTTTAAAAATAAAATAAAATTAAAAAAGAAAAAAACCCAAACACAGAACTTATAAACCTTAGGGCAGTCACTTGACCAGCAAAAATTCATCAGCTCCCTGGACGTTTAGAACCTTTTGTCAGATTTCTATCAGCCCAATGCAAAGTTTTGTGTAGTAAAATAAATCCATTCACTTGACCTCAGCACCAGTCAGCCTGAGATACAGCAGAACTGGTTCTTAAAAGAAAGCTAAGGATAATCAACTTCTGACATGATTTCTATTTATTCTCTCTCCTCCCCCCTCCTTTTGATTAAATACTTTCTGAATTTTGAAAACAGCTTCATGAATCATTCTGTGGCTGCTTAATATTAATAGTAATGGGATTTATTCTATTGAAATGGGTTCATTATCTTGCCAGCTGCCAAACTTGTGTCTCCTAATAGGCTTCTGGAAATAGAGTCTTCTAAATACCTTTCTTGCAAGAGAACTGCAGACTCAAAGTGGGAAAGTATAAACACATGGCCCAGGTTCACACCAAGGTCAACAGAAACTGACAAACCAAGCTTCCCAACCCCTTCAGCTCCATCTGTGGATCTGTTCACCCGCTAAGCCCCCCAGAACCTTCTGTGTGTTGCTCAGCACAGAAGTGATCTGCCAACCGCTCCATAAAACCTCGCTCATTGTCTCTCACCAGAAACAGTTCCTCCTGCTTTGTGCGTGTCAAGGATAAGGTTAGGGCGAGGGTCCTCTCTAGAACATGTTAAGCTCATTGGAGTCAGAGCCTGTGTCTGTATGACAGCACCCAGCCCAGCACTCAGAGCAGAGGATCCCTCCCTGCACCTGTGATGTGTCCCCTTGACCATCGACGGAGCTCCCCGGCCTTAGTAGCCAACACACCGCACGGCCAGCAACACATGGTCTAGACTGTGCCTTTCTAGGTCTATTCCCTCAAATGAAGCAAGTGTGTTAGCTGCTCAGTTATGTCTGACTCTTTGTGACCCCATGGACTGTAGCCTGCCAGGATCCTCTGTCCATGGGATTCTCCAGTCAAGAATACTGGAGTGGGTTGCCAGGCCCTCCTCCAGGGGATCTTCCTGACCCAGGAATCAAACCCACATCTCCTGCATTGCAGGCAGATTCTTTAGCATCTGAGGCACCGGGGAAGCTCCAAATGAAGCAAACCAGCATTAATGAATTTCACAAACCAAACCCACAGAAAAAGAGATAGACTGAGCTCATCAAGTGAGCTTAAGAAAACCTTCTAAAACAGAAAATCAAAAGAATGAGCTAATTTGCAAATTAGCTCACAAGGTAGAGAGCTTATCCACCTCCAACACTGGAAGGCTGACTGCCTCATCACTTGATTGTCTGTCTCCAAGTTCAAGGCTCCCTAAGGCAGGGACCAGGCTTCTTCTTTTATTCTGTCACATAGCACCTCGAATATTTCTGAACAAATAGGAGTATTCCCACTGGATGTATTTTCATAAATTCATAGTGGCTAGAAAAGGAAGAAAAAGCAGAAAAGGCAGATAGGACATGCATGGGCCCCACAAAGTCAGGTTCAAATGTAATCATCTCTCATCTAATTGTCCTTAAACAGCTGGCTTCCTGACAAGCGATGGACTAACTTTTGTGGGTGTGCATGTGTGTGACTGTGTATGCAAATTCGATCTCATTTAAAGGATAGAAGAAGAACTGAGGCCTTCTCCAGTGGTTAAGAATCTGCCTGACAATGCAGGGACCATGGGTTTGACCCTGCTCTGGGAAGAGTTCACCTGCCGCGTAGCAACTAAGCCTGTGTGCCACAACTATTGAGCCTGTGTTCTAGAGCTCCACAACTACTGAAGCCCAGGTGCCTAGAGCCTGTGCTCAACAAGAGAAGCCTGCACACTGCAACTAGAGAGTAGCCCCCACTCACCACAACTAGAGAAAAGCCCTAGTGCAGGAACGAAGACCCAGTGCCGCCCTAAATAAATAATAAAAAGCCAGAATCTTAAACAAAATTAAAAATAAATAAAATATATCTTTTTGAAAAAAGAAGAACTGAGTGTTTAAAAGGAAATTTTATCCTTTGTGCAAGTCTGGGAGTCCCCGTAGCGGGCTGACTTCCCATGACACAGTCCCATGTCCATGTCCATTCTTATTTTTCCAAGGGAGTGGAGAAAGTGCTGGTTCTTTGCAAAGAAGCATTGGCCTCACTCAGCTGGACCCTTGTTCAGAGACCACACAACAGGTTGAGGCCAGAGGGCATCTGGGAGGGCAAACCTAGATCTCAGAGGGCCAGGGGGAGGGACACATCCTAATTCTGCTGCTAAAACAAGTGGGACGGATGCCTGCAGCTGGCCTGCCCCCAGCCACCTCCCAGCAGGCCAGTTTGACATCTGACATCCTCTCTCTCTAAGGAAACAAAACCCTGCTATCACCCACTGTCACAACTCTTCTCTGCTGTTTCTCTTGCTTTCTGGCAAGGAAAGACCTCTTTTTTTTTTTTTTTTAATTAATTTTTATTGGAGGATAGTTACTTTACAACCTTGTATTAGTTTCTGTTGTACAACAAAGTGAATCAGCTATGTGTTTTTATGTAACCCCTCTTTATTGGATTTCCTTCCCATTTAGGTCACCACAGAGCACTGAGTAGAGTTCCCTGTGCTGTACAGTAAAAACCCTTTCTTTAAGCCATGTTATTAAAGCACCTGTGTGTGGGGGTGTCTCATTCATCAAAACTAGAGTAGTCCCTACTTGCCGCAACTAGAGAAACTAGAGAAAAGCCCTTACATACCAAAGAAGAAAAGGCCGGTATGGCCAAAAATAAATAAATAAAATTATTTTTTAATTTCTTATTAAAAAATAATCTTTTTTGAAAATAATAATTATGTAAGATAAAGTTTATAGCTCTGAAACGGATCTAACAGAGAATCAGACTGCAGCTGCAAGTAAGGGGGTCACCTTGATGTCATTAACTGGTCTCAGCACCTCCCCCTACCACTCTCCATCCAGACATGGCTAAGCCCCTACTTTGCAGCACCTCTAAGCGAGTAGTTCAGGGAAAGCCGGTCAGGAAAATGTCCCCTTCTCACCAAAGACAAGCTTGCTTCATATTTCTTCCCTGTGAAATACGTCCATGGAATGTTTCGTGCCTTAGAGTCCTCGAAAGCTCTGTCCGTCGCTTGTTCTAAATCAAGTTTCTCGGTGAATAACATTGATTGATTCTTTCAGTGCAACATCTATACCAATTCAAGATTAGGAGCTCCTAGGAACATGGATAAATCTCCTTGGATAGCAGGGCAGTCCTGTGGATGAGAAAGACTTTTAATTTTTAAAGCATCTTAAATTTCTTTAAATGTTTCATTCCTCCAGTAAGCTGGGTGGGTACTGAGCGTTTCCTCCTTTGTGGGCCTGGACCACAGGTGCTGGGAGACCAGCTTCCTCAGCTCAGAGAGCTGAGAACACTTTAGTCACTCAGACCTGGCATCACCTTGACGGGTATGAAGTCAGGGCCCTGTTCTCTCATCCTCGCCTGGACCTTGGCTCTGTGATGCATCCGTAGCTTTCTGATACCTTTAATTGAGAGTTTTACACATTTTGACCAATGTTTCTAAGTGCTCTCAATTGGAACTTTGGTGCAAATCTCTTAATCTAAAATGTCCTATAATATCACTTAAATGTGAATCTTAAAAAAATGATACAAATCAACATATTTACAAAATAGGGGTTCCCTGATGGCTCAGTAGGTAAAGAATCCACCTGCAAGTAGGGGGACATAGGAGACATGGGTTTGATCCCTGGGTTGGGAAGATTCCCTGGAGAAGGAAATGGCAACCCATTCCAATATTCTTGCCTAGAGAATCCCATGGACAGAGGAGCCGGGTGGGCTGCAGTCCATGGGGTCACAAAGAGTCGGACATGACTGAGTGACTAAGCATAGCACAAAACAGAAATAGACTCACAGACATGAAAAACAATCTATGGTTACCAAAGGGGAAAAATAGAGGGGTGGGATAGCTTAAGAGTTTGGGATTGACATGCACACACTGCTACATATAAAACAGACAGCTAATGAGGACCTACTGTATAGCTCAGGAAACTCTACTCAGTACTCTGTAATAACCTAAATGGGAAAAGAATCTGAAAAAGAGAGGATCCATGCATATGTATAACTGATTCACTTTGCTGTACACTTGAAACGAACACAACATTGTAAATCAACTAGACTCCACTATAAAATTAAATTTTTTAAAAAGAGATCTATAAATCTTCACAGAGGAAATATGAAGAAAATTTGCAGACATTTACAGAAATGCACCCGTGCTCATTTTGGGTGCACTGCTAAGATGATGGTGTCAGCAGTCTGGTTCATCTTGTTTGATGTGATGGAAAAGCTAGGCGTTTCTGAAAATGGCTGTAAGTATCAAAAATTATCTCAGTATTATCAAAGGATGTACTGCAGTTGAACAAATTGCAGCATTTATTAAATTTGGTCTCAGGGCATTTGAATATAAAGTTCAACTTGAGATCTTTAGGAAGTTAATAAACCATTCTGAACATTGTCTGTAAACGGAGAAAAATACTACCTTTTTCAAGGTTATGTTGAGGAGATTGTAAGTCTTGTGCAAAAACAACAATTATTTTTGGCTCCAGAAACATAAGGAAAGCCATGAAGCTTCTAAATCCACATCAAAAATATGAAATCACTGTTACTATTCTTCACTTGAATGAATAAAACCACAAACATTTCTTTATAGAGTTCAGGAGAATTCAATATTCGTTGGCCCATCTTTAGCATAGGCTGTCCTCAACCTCATGTCTGTTAAATGTAATGGCTCCAATTAGTGAGATAAACTTGAATGAGTTAAAATAAACCATCAGAATTTTTCAAAGAATAGCATGTCCAAACACATTTATCCTCAGCCTAAGGCATAAGGAGTAAGTAGACAAAAGCCACAGTTGGCCTTCTGAAATTTCAAACTTATTCACTGATCTACCCCAAAATGATGAAAAATAAAGTTTTCCATGGAATAATTCATTCCACTGCCAAGAAAACTCTGGATTCAAAAAAAAAAAAAAAAAGTGTCATAATAGGGACTTCCCTGGTGGTTCAGTAGTTAGAACTTTGCCTTCTGATGCAGGGCATGCAGGTTCAATCCCTGGTCAGGGAGTTAAGGTCCCACATACCTCAGGGCCAAAAATCCAAAACATAAAACAGAAGCAATACTGTAACAGATTCAGTAAAGACTTTAAAAATGGTTCACACTAAAAAGAATCTTTTAAAAATGATATAATAGGCCTAGATTGTTTAAGCAGGTTGACTAGCAAGGGGAAATTTTTCTAAAATAAGATAAAAAGTATGGACAACAATTAATTACTCTAATATCTTGAAGTTATGGAATGAACTCTAGGTAATTCACAAGCACATCTCATTAAATATTATTAAGCAATTTACTTTTTTTATTGCTTTGCCATCAGCCACAATGGTTTGATTAAGCAGTAATTCAGCCTAAGTTGCTGCTATATAAATATATTTAACATTCACACATTTTAATGTGCATGAAGCATCACCTTTGTTTAATATACTTTCTTTCCTCTCTTTTCCAATTTAAAAATATATACACTTTTCAAATGGCATTTTAGCTGTGCAAAAAATTTTCTATTTGTGATGCATAAGCCACATAGGAATCTGTATTTTACACTTTGAAGGCTGTGCTATCACACTGCAATTTATTCTCCAACATCCTTCCAGCCATCACCATCCAACAGTGATGAGACCATCCACCTTAGCATGCCTGAGCACTGTTCACTTGGTCCTGGATTTCATAGTTGGTGAAACCATTCCTTATGTGCCTGAAATGTTTCAGCAAAGTTTCTCCATAGCCATAAGAAAGATGTGGAGAAGGGTTTACAGAAACCCTGCCATCTTTTCCCCTTGTGAGCTGCTCTTGAGTGATTCAAAAATCAAGAGAATGATTGGAGCCTTCACAAGCATACACATACATACAACAAAAAAGGTTCCTGACCTCACACCTTCCCCTGGGCTCCAACATCCTTTCCACTTCATAGGATCAGATCTGAACTCTACACTGAGAGCTCACCATCTCTGACACAGTATTTCAAGCAGCAGAAAGGTTGGATAAGGGCAGTGAGCAGAATTACAGCCCAGAGCAGCACTGGGAACGTAGACTGAGCCTCTTCCACTGCTAAGTGTTGTGACAGATGATTCTTGGCTTTACTGTTTTTGAACACATGATGCTTGCCTCTCCTGCTTTACCATTTCACTGGATTTCTCTGATTGCTGAATTCTAAAATACCTGGAGATATTTAAACACATCGAAGTCATCCTATGCTTTACTTCAAGAAGTGGGGCAATCACTCAGAATCTAATATAATTACTATAAATTGTACAAATTTTTACAGTGTACAAATAGCAGGTCACCCATCAGTGTTATCAGAGGTGGTTTTCCACACTTCCTGATGTATGTTCATTCCTTGAGATGGGCACCTGAAGCCAGAACCAGCTCAATCTAGGAGACACACATGTCTCATCAGTTTACATTTATGAAGTATCTATATTTGCCTCTAAGTCATTTTTTCCTGTTCCTTCATACTGTATTTTCTAAATTTTCTAAGAGTATATTGCCTGGCTTGGAGAATTTTGAGCATTACTTTACTAGCGTGTGAGATGAGTGCAATTGTGCGGTAGTTTGAGCATTCTTTGCCATTGCCTTTCTTTGGGATTGGAATGAAAACTGACCTTTTCCAGTCCTGTGGCCACTGCTGAGTTTTCCAAATTTCCTGGCATATTGAGTGCAGCATTTTCACAGCATCATCTTTCAGGATTTGAAATAGCTCAACTGGAATTCCATCACCTCCACTAGCTTTGTTCGTGGTGATACTTTCTAAGGCCCACTTGACTTCACATTCCAGGATGTCTGGCTCTAGGTCAGTGATCACAACATCATGATTATCTTGGTCATGAAGATCTTTTTTGTGCAGTTCTTCTGTGTATTCTTGCCATCTCTTCTTAATATCTTCTGCTTCTGTTAGGTCCATACCATTTCTGTCCTTTATCGAGCCCATCTTTGCATGAAATGTTCCCTTGGTATCTTTAATTTTCTTGAAGAGATCTCAAGTCTTTCCCATTCTGTTGTTTTCCTCTCCTTCTTTGCATTGGTCACTGAGGAAGGCTTTCTTATCGCTTCTTGCTATTCTTTGGATACAGATGCTTGTATCTTTCCTTTTCTCCTTTGCTTTTCACTTCTCTTCTTTTCACAGCTATTTGTAAGGCCTCCCCAGACAACCATTTTGCTTTTTTGCATTTCTTTTCCATGGGGATGGTCTTGATCCCTGTCTCCTATACAATGTCACGAAGCTCAGTCCCTAGTTCATCAGGCACTCTATCAGATCTAGTCCCTTAAATATATTTCTCACTTCCACTGTAAAATCATAAGGGATTTGATTTAGGTCATAGCTGAATGGTCTAGTGGTTTTCCCTACTTTCTTCAATTTAAGTCTGAATTTGGCAATAAGGAGTTCATCATCTGAGCCACAGTCAGCTCCCAGTCTTGTTTTTGCTGACTGTATAGAGCTTCTCCATCTTTGGCTGCAAAGAATATAATCAATCTGATTTCGGTGTTGACCATCTGGTGATGTCCATGTGTAGAGTCTTCTCTTGTGTAAAGGAGATCAGTCCTCGGTGTTCTTTGGAAGGAATGATGCTAAAGCTGAAACTCCAGTACTCTGGCTGCCTCATGTGAAGAGTTGACTCATTGGAAAAGACTCTGATTCTGGGAGGGATTGGGGGCAGGAGGAGAAGGGGACAACAGAGAATGAGATGGCTGGATGGCATCACGGGCTCGATGAACATGAGTCTGAGTGAACTCTGGGAGTTGGTGATGGACAGGGAGGCCTGGCGTGCTGCAATTCATGGGGTCTCAAAGAGTTGGACATGACTGAGTGACTGAACTGAACTGAACTGAAGCGTATATTGCTACTTATTTCATCAGAAAGATAGGTATAGTAAACTCCAGGTAAGTAAGAAAAAAGTAGGACAGTAAAAACCAAACTTTCCTTCAATAATGCATTAGAGAATTCCAACCTACGAATCTCTCAGGACCAACTCAAATCTGACCTCCTGCTTCAAGAAGTTTCTCCAGGTCCTAACCACCACCTTTCACCTCCACCAACTCTCACCCCACCATCCATGGGTTTGGGATTTAACCCCAATTCCCTTACACCCCCCTAGCATTTGATTTGCACATTTTTAATTATCTTTATTGGAGTTTAATTGATTTACAATGCTGTGTTAGTTTCAGATGCACAGCAAGGTAAATCAGTCACAGATTTACTTTTTCAGATTCTTTTCCCATATAGGTTACTGCAAGATATTGAGTATAGTTCCCTGTGCTATATGTTAGGTCCTTGTTAGTAATCTATTTATATATAGTAGTGTGTATATGTCAGTTCTAAGCTACGAATTTACCCCTCCCCCATACATTTCCCCTTTGGTATCCATAAGTTTGATTTCAAGTTCTCTGAGTCTGTTTTGTAAATAAGTTCATTTGTATCATTTTTATTAGATTCCACACATGAGTGATATCATATGATATTTGTATTTCTCTGTCTGACTTACTTCAGTTAGCATGATAATCTCCAGGTCCATCCATGTTGTTACAAATGGTATTATTTTGTTATTTTTAATGGCTGAGTAATATCCACTTTTATTCAACATAGTTTTGGAAGTCCTAGCCATAGCAATCAGAAAAGAAAAAGAAATTAAAGAATCCAAATTGCAAAAGAAGAAGTAAAACTGTCACTGTTTGCTGGTGACATGATACTATACATAGAACATTCTAAAGATGCTACCAGAAAACCACTGGAGCTCATCAGTGCATTTGGTCTGTGCTCTTAAAGGTCACCCTGTATACAGAGGTACTTGTGTGACCAAGTCTCTATTGGACTCAGGCCCTTCAAGGCAGAGACTGTCGCTCACTCATTTCTGCATCACTCCACTCCCACTCCCATCCTAAGCCAGCGTTGGTGCCCCAGTAACCACTCACCTGTGGATAACAGAAGTAGGATACATGAATACTTGTGTTTACATACTATACACAGCTGATATTCATATCCATGTTTTTAGGTTAAAATTGCAAACACTGTAAACCAGCCAACATCTGTTAACTGCAAGAAACTAGGGATATTGTATCTGCACTGACATTTCTCTTTTCTATTCAATGCTTTGTTTAGATCATTGCCTTTATTAGGGGACCTTAATTCATTAAACAGGTCCTTGTTTCTTCCTTTACAAATAGCTTTGGGAAAAAAATCTTAAGCCTAAGCAATTTATCACCCTGCCAAGCTAAGGAAACATTACAGATGGCACAGTGAAGAAACGCTAATTAGACCTAATTGAGAGAAATTAACACGGAGCCCAGATTATCAAGTATTTTAAAAGAAATTGAATTTTATGGTTTTAAATGCAGAGGGGATACTGTGCTGACAAATGGCAGTTCTACTGGGTTTGTTTAATAAATAAATAAGATCACATTCTACCAAGCATAGTATTTGTTTGGGTTCAGATTAAGGCTGTTAAAATACAAGACATTCTCCAGGCTCCTGGCTTCCTGATTCTTGCTGGTGAAGATGTGCCGTTCTCCACTGCAGCCCTTGGTCCCTCACCAAGGAGACTCCTCACCTCGACCTCACTGGGCCTTTTGCCCCATCTCAGTCTCTTCAAACCCTGCCTCCATTCATCTCATCGCCAGCCTTCCCAGCCTCCCTGGGGATGTTCCCACAATGATGAACCGTCCCCACTTCCCACAATGGCACATACATGTTACTGAGCCTCTCCCTGTGCCAAGAACACCTTAGATGCCATGTATTGTGTGATTTGTACATCAGGCCTGTTGAGTGGGTGTGATTCTTTATGTGGCAGAGAGGAAACTGAGACTCTGAGCCATGGTCAGCTTGACGAATTTCAGGGACAGCCCTGGGATACACTCCAGTCAGTCTGGCTCCAAATCCAGGCTCCACCCTCTGAGTGGTTCCCTGGAACTGCTCCTCCTGGGGCCAGTTCATAATCTTCTTCAAAATACGACACAAATGAACACATCTACAGGATAGAAACAGACTCACAGACATAGAAGACAGACCTATCGTTGTCAAGGAAGAGGGGAGGAGAGGGAGGGATGGGTTGAGAGTTTGGAATTAGCAAATGCAAACTATTATCTATAGTATAGATAAACAACAAGGTCCTTCTGTATAGCACTGGGAGCTACTGTCAATATCCTGTGATAACCCATAAAGGAAAAGAGTATTTTTTAAAAATGTACTGAAAAGCAAACCAAACCAAAAAACAACAACAACAACAAAACCTCCCCATCATTAACCACTCTGTTCTCCTCAGATAAGATGAAACTCCTGCTCCGGTGTAACCTGAAGCACATCTGAATGAAACAAACCAGATGTGGACCACTCTCAGCAAGGATGATGCTCATCACACTGTTCTCACACTGGGTGGAACAATCAGGCCAATGAAGAGAGATGGTGCAGATTTCTGCCTCCAACACCTGCCTGAACTCCTTAACTCGGGACTTATGAAAATAAAAACAGCCCACTCTGAGTCAGAAGTCGGTAAATGCTATTACTGATTGATGAATGAAGGAGGAGGTTCACCACATAAAACATGGTAAGTTAAGAGTAATTATGCATCAACCACAACCAGTGGCGACTGCTGGGGTTTGTGGTCAAGTTCTCAGCTCTTTCTCAGGCAGAGATGAGAGGAACAGGGATGTGCATCAATAATAATGACGGTAATGACCTTAGGTCTGTTCCGTGTGTTCTGGAAGCAGCAGTATCTTTAGAGATATCTTACTGTCACATTCAGATTAACCTAGAAAATGCCAACTTCATATGTCCATCCCCACACCTGAGGACTCTGATTCCTGTAAAAGTTCAAATACTCCAGGGAAATATTTTGAGCCACCCATCATTTGTGATTCAGTGCAAATGATCTGAGATAGAACAGTCAGACGTGACTTACCAACTAAACAACAACAACAAGACACAGTAGAGAAGAAAAGAGTTCACAGGACCACAAAACACTACTTGAAAAATCAGGCAAATTGGTACAAATAGATCAGAAAGCAAAAAAAAAAAGACCTCTTATTGCTTCATGATTTTTATAGACTCAACCCTTTATACAATCATGTTCAATTCAACTTAATTTGTACAGGAAATCTTCTGAACCCGTGCTGGACATCAGGGTGGATAAAACCTGTGCCTCAAGGGGTTTAGAGGGAGGCAGGTATACTGCGTCCACATGTGACCCACAAAAGAGTCGTGAACAAAGGAGAAAGAAAGAGAATGGTTCCACTGGGATGATTCAGAGAGTGATCAGTGGAAGTTATGTCCTGGGAACTGATCCTTAGTGTTCTTTCTCACTATGAGAACCTAAGTGCAAGGCTCATGGAAGACAGTTGTGCAAAAGGAAGACACGGAAACTGAACGGGAAGTCTGGTTTTGGAATGCTGTAAGCAAAGCCCAGAAAGGAAAAAGGAAAAGGCAAGTCCAGTAAGCACAATACAAATGCCAGTGGCACCCAAGTGTCATTCAACAGTGAAAGGACAAACATACTCTGACCCTGTCTATGCAGCAGATAATAAACAGGGACAAGCTAGTGACATGCTCAGTAACATCAATGCTCCCAGAGAAACCAAGCAAAGAGGACGAAGCCAGGCTCGAAAGATGACAGCCTGTGTAATTCTATGAATGTAACTTTCTGAAAGACAGAAGACAAAAGGATAAGACTGAAGGGATGGATGGAGCACAGATCAGTGGTTTCAGGGATGGGATAGAGAGTTCTGACTGTGGAATGTCAGCAAAAGGGAGCTGGCTTGGGGATGGAATTGCAATGACACAATGCATTAAAACTCAAAGAGCTTCGCACACACACAAAAGCCAATTTCACAGTATACAATTTTTTTTTAAATATAAACTTAAATTTCCCCCACATTGCAAGGGCAAAGAATAAGACCGTGTGTATAAGAATAGATGATTTAGGCCAGATGGAAATGTGCCTTAGATGGCAATGACCGAGGGACGGCATGGAGAACACGAGCTCTGCAGGCACCCTTCACCTGCTTTCACGGACTCTCCCCACCCAATACAGCAAGGAACTTGGAACTGAAACAAACTGCCCTGCCAAAGATGATCCTGTTATTATGTGCCAGAACTAGATTCTAAACCAGGCCTGTGTCTCCCTAAAGCCTGTGATCCTCACAGTTAAACATCTAAAAACAGAAGAATAATGGCTCATGCATCACTGGCCCAACAGACTATATACAGACAGCCTGATGTTTATCATTTGCTGTTTTTTGGGTTGTTTGGTTTTTACAGTCACCCTTGAATAAAAGTCAAATCTTAAAATAGAGTAATTGCTAGATTTCCCTGGTGGTCCTGTGGTTAAGAATCCACCTGCCAATGCAGGAGACGTGAGTTTGATCATTGGTCCAGGAAGGTCCCACATGTCTCAGGGCAATTAAGCCCATGCACTGCAAATACTGAAGCCCACACACCTAGAGCCTGTGCTCCACCGCACAGTCCATGACAATAAGAAGCCCACGCACCACAACTAGAGAAAGCCCAGGCTTAGCACCAAACACTCAATACAGCCAAAATTTAATTGATCAATTTTTAAACAACTATTGCTGTTTAACAATATGTATTCAGAAGAACATTTCAAAGACCAGCTGACAGTCAAGTAATTCCAAAGTTCAATGGAGAGCACCAGTGCACCCAGAAAATGAAGACAGTGCTTTTCTCTTGGAACAAGTAGGGAGTCAGAGCTACTACGGCTGACAATGTGCGTTCCCGGTGGTGCCAGTGGTAAAGAGCACACCTGCCAATGCAGGAGATGTGAGGCACATAGTTTTGATCCTTGGGTCGGGAAATCCCCTGGAGGAAGGCATGGAAACCCATTCCAGTATTCTTGCCTTGAGAATCCCAAGGACAGAGGAGCCTGGCAGGCTACATACATATAGGATCACAGAGTCAGACACAATTGAAGTGACATTGCACTCACCTACCAGCTGACAGTACAGAAGGAGGTGATGGAAAGTCCTATAGGAAATTCCATGAAATTTTCCAGTTTGCACCAAATCTATGTGACAGTTACAGCTTACTGGCCAGCCAGAAAACTAGGCGTTTTCTTGATGATGTAGAAATGATCTTAATGTCCAACATGCTAAGGCTCAACATTTCATAAAACTCATTTAATCATTCTCTGGAGGGAAAAATCAGATAGACTTTTCTGAAACAAAAATGGGTCCTTGACTTCAGCTAAAATAATTACACAAAAAGTCAAATTTAGCTGCCGACCTCTTCTGGAATAAGAAACATGAAAATCTGCAGATGGAAGGTACTAAAAGAGCAGCTTGCTCTCTCCCGCATAGCAGTTAAATCTTTCTGCTCATCACTGTACGTGCCTGTATTTTGAGATCCAGGCATATCTCTTGCTGAGTCTTAATTCAAAATAGCATATGGCAGGTGGATGTGGGAACCCCCTAGAGAAAGACTCGGCTCCTGACAGCAGGCTTAGCCCCCCCCTTCAAAGCCTCCAGCTCTGAGTACTCATAGGAGCCTTTCTTGTGGAAGGAGGACAATTTAATGAACTTTTAAATATTCTTTTCATTACCTGAGATTTACTACACTCTTTCTCTGAATCCTTTTTTGTTCCCTCTCTTCTTTAGCTTTAAGTTTTTCAGCCTTGGCTCATAAAAGTAAAAGAGTGCTTTAGTGCTATTCCATAATGAATTTACTTTCCACTCCTGGTGACTCAGTCGGCAAAGAATCCACCTGCAATGCAGGAGACACAAGTTTGATTCCTGGGTTGGGAAGATTCCCTGGAGGGGGGCATGGCACCCCACTCCAGTATTCTTGCGTGGAGAATTCCATGGACTGAGGACCCTGGCGGGCTACAGTCCATGGGGTCGCAAAGAGTCAGACATGACTAAGCACACATGCATAGAGGGTCTCAGGTGCCTAACAGCCTCCCAAGGTCACTAGGTCACCCACAGCCCACATCACATCTCCTGGCCCTCATCCCCCACCTCCTCTGAGGAAGGATGTCAGATGACAGTGGAATCCCCAGATTTTATATATCCTGTTCTCCACTTCTGCAGAAAAAAAAAAAAAACCCAAATAGGGAGATGTAAAATTACAGGGATTCAAGTCTAAACACCCTCATAAACCAGCATCACCTTGCCAGGAATTGACTTTTCTTAGCATTTTTTTGGAGGACAGAAGTAAGAATCAGGACAGCTAAGCAGAGAGGATGGATGACAAAGGCCCCCAGAGGTTCACCAAGCAGGAATCCCAGGCAGCTCCAGCAGTAAGGAGATGAACCACGGGCCTGGCCAGGGCCAGTTCTATTTCATCTACTTCGGAAAATATCCCCTAACTGACATGTCAAGCAGTGCAGACCCCACTAGGCAGAGCTGAGCTAGGAAAAAGTTCATAAATTCTCCTTGGCTGTATACTTACCTGAAAGTTCCAAAATTGCAATAGTCTTTTTTAGAAAGGAGAAGAAAGAGGAAGGCAGGGGAAAAAATACCCCAGAATGGAAGAGGAAAGAGGAAAACAGAGGGGCAAAAGATCAAAAGACTCAGTTTTCATGACAGCTTTCCCCTTGCAACTTCACTTTGCCCAAAGTCCAGGAAAAAAATGCCTATTTCTTATCTCAGATCTGTTGAGATTATGATATTTATTTCTCTGAATGCCAAGTTTCGTATCTTTTTTCTTTTAATATTGCTTTTTATCAAAGATCTGTTGAGAGCAACTCCCTAGACTTGTTTCTGCCTTTATTCTTTTTTTTTTTCTTTTAATAACAGCTAAGAAATCCAGCCACTTTTTGTTTGCCCAAATCCATCCATTTTTATTCAAAACCAGAACATTTCTGGGATAAAACTTGAATGAGCCAAATCTGAACAGCCTCAATTAACTCTGTCCTGACACCTCCCAAGCTGCGATAGAAATCTCAAAGTTCTGCTTAGACACTTTTCTTGGATTTTTTGAACAAGCTCCATGAGGAAACTTACATGACTTTCAGCTCACACTGTGCTAGCCTTTCAGAGGTTGCAAGTTCAAGTTCTAACTTGAAGAGCAAATCAGTTTGAAGGGATGAGATTTTGAGTTTACTTTTATTGACAATGCTCAGAACTCAGGGGCAGCAGAACCAGTCTGGGGGCCAAGTTCAGCACCTGCAGGGTCAGAGGTCAACAGCACAGGAGAAAGTTCTTCACCAGATCTTTGAGTAAAAAGATATCTTGCCCTTCTCATGGTTCTATTCTTTGTAATCATATTCAGTGACATATAACATTAATACAGCTTTCCTGGTGTCTCACTGGTAAAGAATCTTCCTGCCCATGCAAGAGACGCAGTTTCGACCCTTGGGTTGGGAAGATCCCCTGGAGGAGGAAGTGGCAACCCATTCCAGTATTCTTGCCTGGAGAATTCCATGGACAGAGGAACCTGGTGGGCTACAGTCCAAGGGCTTGCAAAGAGTTGGGCATGACTTAGTGACTGAGCATGCATGCACAAAGCTCGTGAGAACTTTTCCACTCTTCATTCTCTTCACATCTTTAAATCCTTAAATCTTCTTTATGTCTTCACCTCTTTCACACATATCCAAAAATATTTAAAATTTTTTAAAAAATTTTAAGTAAATGAGGCACAGAATGAGAGGGGTGACCAAGTGAACAAAGCGTTTTTTGGGTTTTGTTTTGTTTTTTTATCTATAACATCCTAGGGCAAAAGTGCATTTAGAGAGTTGATCTCTCATATCCCCACAGGATTTCATGGTTCCTTCTTGCCTATAGTGGTGGATTTTAAAAACATCTTTTTGACCCATTTGAATCATTCTTGCAACCAAGTTCTATAGTTTGTGTCAGTGTTATTTCAAGTTTTGGGGAAACAATAATAAAGAAAACAAAAGAAACAAAATGCCCTAGTCTCACAGGGTTTATAATCCTAGTGAAGGCATACAGGCAGGGAAAATATAGTAGTTTGGAGATCAAGATCAGAAAGGAAAAGCAACCTGGGACTGGCCAGGCATCCTAGGTTTGGTAGAAAAATCACCAGGAAGCCCCTCAGTCCTGAGCAAACCTGGAAGTGGATCCCTCAAAAGTGTCAAGAATGGCCTGCTGAGGAGATGAGCTGGATGACATGAAACTATGTTCCTTTATCTTAGAACAAATCATAAAACTTCGTTCTAGAGTGATGATTATTTTATAATCATAGCACTCTAAGGGTTATTATTTTTTAAATTTTGTGACCCACAAAAAGTATGAAAATATAAAATATGAAAGATTTCATTTTAGTTGCCAAACATAATATAAATAAGAAACTTTGATAATGCAAAAGGAATATAAAGATGACAGAGTTGAAAGGAAAGTGGGTGAAGTGGAGGGCATGAAGGAGGAATTTTTCATCGTTTCATGCTAGGGATGCAAAGAGATTGTCCATAAAGCATGTGGACTACCTTTGAGAAAATCCAGCACCTTTAAACTAGAAATCCTGCCAAGTAGAAATAGGATAAAATGACTGTACATAAATAAATATTTTACAGCAACACCTACACTAATCATCACACTTAACAAAGAAACTTTAGACACACATGTCTCTGTCTCTTAATATCCTTTAAGGTCAAATCTTATCTTACCATTACCATTAAAGTTTAAAATTAACAAGCCTCACCAACAAAGTAAGGAAAGAAAAAGAAATGAGAAGGAAAAGGACAGGAACAGAAGAGGTAAAACTGTCACTTTCTGGAACAGATTGAAATTAAACTTCTAGAAATAAGAGATGTGAGCCAGTTGCCAAATAAAATACTATGTTGTAAACTGCAACAGCATTGTTCTATAAGGGCAATAACCAAGTAGAAAACATAATTTAAAATAAAATCTTAGCAACAATAGCCATAAAACTATAAAACCCTTAGGTGTGAAATTTTTAAATGGCAACGCCCAAGGCTTTATAGAGTAAAAGTTTAAACTCTATTAAGTGACATAAAGGAAAATCTATTCCATGTTCTTAGGTGGGATGTCATGATGTCAGCATTCACCAAATTCATCTGGAAAATCCCTGCAATCTTAACAAAAATCCCACCTGAAATTCATATGCAAAATAGCTAATTCAATTTTGAAAAGGAAAATCAAATAAGTGAGCTCTGATTTTCTAGATATTAAGACAGTCTCTAAAACCATGGTAATAAAAGTTAGGATAACAGCACAGAGCTCATAGGAGAACAGGGAACAGAATAGACCAGTGGAACAGGTTAGTTCTGAGACAGACCATATGCGTGTGCCCATGTGAACCTACAAATACACATGTGTGCATGTCTAATAAATACATCACAAAGGGGGCAGTGCAAAGAAACTAATCTGTTGATGGTGGTGGGAAACACGGAGAAAAGAACATCCGACCAGCACCTGCTCCACAACACAATGTTGATTCAGGTGAATGAGCATCTTAAGATGAAACACAGAGTTGTAACTGGTGAAGACAATGCCACAAGATATTACTGTGAGTCAGAGGAGGAGGCAGACTTAAGGGATGCTCTTAAGAAGAAATCCTTTTTGTTGGTTTGTTTTTCATTTTGGCCACACCACGTGGCATGTGGGATGTTAGTTTCCTGACCAAGAATCAAACAAATAAGGATTTTTTTTCTTCTCACATAAAATACACCCAGAGCTGTCACTTCAAGGCCAGTGAGCAGCTGCGCGACTCCCTCATCCTCCCAGGCTGCATCTGTCTTCCTTTTCTGCTTTCTCTAGCACACTATACACAGCCTCAAGGTCACAAAGTACTTGCTAAGATCCAGGCATCACGTACTCTTGCCTGACATCAGCAACTACCAAGTGGAGGAAGGAAGCATAGGAAAAGGAGCCCTCCTTCCGTCTGAATCACTTCTATTGAGAAAGTTCCCAGAAAATTCTCAACACTCTACTCTCATCACCTTGCCCACACTTCCCTGAATTTCTATTAAAATCCTGGTTCTAGCAGATAAATTTCTGTTATCCTCTTGAAATTTTATCATCTTAAAGAGCAGTCTATATGTGTGAACTAAAGGTGTGGTGTTGAGTTTTAGAGTTTCTGCATAATTGGTTAATCACAGAATATTCTTAGAATTAGCCCTAAATATTATTATGTCTACAGACTAAGCATCCACTTTAATGAATAAATTATTTTATATAATATGTAACAGATCTGAAGAGAATTAATATCTAAGGCCTACAGCGGTGGTTCCCATTTCAGCAGAGCAAATTCTCTCTGTTGTGACAAATATTTGTTATGCACACTGTACTGTCCAGAGACTTTAAAATCTTCCTTAAGTGATCAGTGCAAAGAAACAGAGGAAAACAATAGAATGGGAAATACTAGAGATCTCTTCAAGAAAATCAGAGGAACAGTTAGTTCATCCAAAGATGGGTACAAAAGACAGAAATGGTATAGACCTAACAGAAGCAGAAGATATTAAGAAGAGGTGGCAAGAATACACAGAAGAACAATACAAAAAAGATCTTCATGACCCAGATAATCACGATGCTGTGATCACTCACCTAGAGCCAGACATCCTGGAATGTGAAGTCAAGTGGGCCTTAGGAAGCATCACTACGAACAAAGCTAGTGGAGGTGATAGAATTCCAGTCAAGCTATTTCAAATCCTAAAAGATGATGCTGTGAAAGTGGTACACTCAATATGTCAGCAAGTTTGGAAAACTCAGCAGTGGCCACAGGACTGGAAAAGGTCAGTTTTCATTCCAATCCCAAAGAAAGGCGATGCCAAAGAATGCTCAAACCACCACGCAATTGCACTCATCTCACACGCTAGTAAAGTAATGCTCAAAATTCTCCAAGCCAGGCTTCAACAATACATGAACCATGAACTTCCAGGTGTTCAAGCTGTTTTAGAAAAGGCAGAGGAACCAGAGACCAAATTGCCAACATCCACTGGATCATTGAAAAAGCAAGACAGTTCCATAAAAACATCTATTTCTGCTTTATTGACTATGCCAAAGCCTTTGACTGTGTGGATCACAAGAAACTGTGGAAAATTCTGAAAGAGATGGCAATACCAGACCACCTGAACTGCCTCTTGAGAAACCTGTAAGCAGGTCAGGAAGCAACAGTTAGAACTGGACATGGAACAACAGACTGGTTCCAAATAGGGAAAGGAGTACATCAAGGCTGTATATTGTCACCCTGCAGAGTACACCTTATATGCAGAGTACACCTTATATGCAGAGTATATCATGAGAAACACTGGGCTGGAGGAAGCACAAGCTGGAATCAAGATTGCTGGGAGAAATATCAATAACCTCAGATATGCAGGTTATACCACTCTTGTGGCAGAAAGAGAAGAAGAACTATAGAGCCTCTTGATGAAAGTGAAAGAGGAGAGTGAGAAAACTGGCTTAGAGCTCAACATTCAGAAAACTAAGATCATGGCATCCGGTCCCATCACTTCATGGCAAATAGATGGGGAAACAGTGGAAACAGTGACAGACTTTATTTTTTTGGGCTCCAAAATCACTGCAGATGGTGACTGCAGCCATGAAATTAAAAGACACTTACTCCTTGGAAGAAAAGTTATGACCAACCTATAGAGCATATTAAAAAGCAAAGACATTACTTTGCCAACAAAGGTCCGTCTAGTCAAAGCCACAGTTTTCCCAGTAGTCATGTATGGATGTGAGAGTTGAACTATAAAGAAAGCTGAGCACCGAAGAATTGATACTTTTGAAGTGTGGTGTTGGAGAAGATTCTTGAGAGTCCCTTGGACTGCAAGGAGATCCAACCAGTCCATCCTAAAGGAAATTAGTCTTGAATATTCATTGGAAGGACATGAGGCTGAAACTGAAACTCCAATACTCTGGCCATCTGATGCAAAGAGCTGCTCATTTGAAAAGACCCTGATGCTGGGAAAGAGTGAGTGCAGGAGGAGAAGGGGACAACAGAGGATAAAATGGTTGGATGGAATCACCAACTCAATGGACATGCTGCTGCTGCCGCTGCTAAGTCACTTCAGTCGTGTCCAACTCTGTGCGACCCCAGAGACGGCAGCCCACCAGGCTCCCCTGTCCCTGGGATTCTCCAGGCAAAAACACTGGAGTGTGTTGCAATTTCCTTCTCCAATGCATGAAAATGAAAAGTGAAAGTGAAGTCGCTCAATCGTGTCTGACTCTTAGTGACCCCATGGACTGTAGCCCACCAGGCTCCTCCATCCATGGGATTTTCCAGGCAAGAGTACTGGAGTGGGGCGCCATTGCCTTCTCCGCAATGGACATGAGTTTGAGTAAATTCCTGGAGTTGGTGATAGACAGGGAGTCCTGGCATGCTACAGTCTATGGGGTCTCAAAGAGTTGGACATGACTGAGCCACTGAACTGAACTGAAAGGCAGCATTTGTGGATTTCAGGCTAGACTCATTCCAATTTACACAGTAGGCTTATCCAGCACAAACTACTGGTTTTAGGAGAGAAGCTAGAGCTTCACTAGACATTCAGACAAGACCTCCAACCTCCAAACACAAATTCATTTTGAACTTGAGAACTGAGCACTGAACGACCACTGACTTGAATGCAAATGCCATCAGCATAGGTAATACCCAGACCTGGGGTTCATCAGTATAAACATCTTGCTAGTTGTGTCACACTTGGGTGGGTAAGTGCCCAATTCATGCAACTGACAGCAAATCACAGATGACGAAACACACAATCTTGACAACCAGGAGTGACTTGTCTAGAGACCTCTCTGGCATAGATATACTTCTTGAGTTGATACTGTAAAAAGGTTGATTGAGGATGAAATTTTTCTTAAGCATTCCTGGGGTTAGAGGCATGATTACAGCCCACCTCTTATATCTTTTATTATAAAAATAACTTGTATCTCAAAATATAAGTTCTTGCACACAACTCTACCAGAAAATATAAAACAGATCCTGCTTCTATAGAAGGTGCGTGATGTCATAAAATTGATTAACTAGCAGCAAGCCCTTCATAATCAAGAAGGAGGCTTCTACTTCATAAAAACTTCCAAGACTATGCATTTCTTCCTGACTTTAGTTTTGACTATATTCTCTAAGTGTTAAAAAAAATTTTTTTTAACCACACCACACAGCACGTGAGATCTTAGTTCCCTGACCAGGGATCCAACCCATGCTCCCTGCCCTGGACCACCAGGGAAGTCCCCTGAGTATGTGTATGAAGTAATTTCTTCTTTAGGTATTTTGACTGTTCAATTCTTATTACATCATTGACATAGGGGTTATTTGGAAGGATATTACTGAATTTCCAAGAAGTTAAGTTTTGTTATTATCATTGATTTTTTTTTGTTTGCTTTTGTTTTTAAGGAAGGTATTTTTAAAGTTTTTAACACAGGTGTACTGTTGATTTCAGTTTCTATGGCAAGAAAATATGTGCAAAATCTCAGCCTTTTGGAAATCATCAAATAGATACTTCCTGACATTTTTTATATATTATGGGTGGGATACATAGAAATGGTAACTATTGCACAGCGCACTGGATGAATGGATGAGACTGTCTGGTGGGTGAGTGGGGCACTGACTGCCTAGGCCCTGCCTGGTTTTCTGGAGAACTAGGAGGAACCGCATCTCAGCACATTTGTGGACCATTTGTGGTACACTGGTTGTTCTGCATTGAAGAGTCCTTGATGGTCCAGTATTTATCTAAGAAACCAGAGGTTATACCATTTATATCCTACTTAGAATACAGCATGTTAAATGTTTGAGCAAAGTGTTGCTTTAATTTCCTGGATTCTTGTTTCTCTTAATCTGTCAAATTCTTTTTTTTTTTTTTTTTTAAGTCTGCAACTTTATTTTCCATAGGAGGAATTTCCTGGTTTTCTGTAGATAGAGAGGTGCAGTCTTTTGGAAAGAAGTCTTCATATGATGTCGAGGGCAATGAACTTGATTTGTTTTCTTCTGCATTCTTGGTCACAGATCTATGATCCTTTATCAATGTTAAATTGTGGTTTATAATTGCATCTTTTACTAGAATCATTGCTCGGATGTATTCTTTATTTGTGGCAGACCCATCTTTGATCTTTTGTTTCAGTGACTGCAGCACATTTTGCACTTGTTCAAATATGAAATCCACTTTCCCATCATCTTCCAGCTCCATCCAGAAAGTTTTTGCATCACCATTTTTTTCCTCCCATCTTTTGGCGCTGCTAACAAACATCAAATTCTTTGAAATTAACTTTATCAAAGAACTGAATCACTTTGATTGTAGAATATAACTGGAATCCAACTGTGGTCTCTGAAATTTGCGGTACTCAAAGAAAATATATTATACTGTTTTAAGCCGAATATTCTTTGACACCTGAATTTTAAACAGTGCTTGAAGAAACTTTCAGAAATGATTACTAGTCCAACTTAATGATCACTCCATGAATCTTTATCAAGTGAATACATACAGTTGTATCAGATTATCAACAGTATCTTTTTAAAAACAAAAATCAACTCCATCTTTTGGTCCATGAATACATGAAACATTCTGTGAAATGGGTCAGTGGTTAAACCATCAAGTTCTGCTTCTGGATTTTGGACTGCAGTTCATTTTCCGCAGCCCCCATTACAGCTTCAGGTTCCCAGCTGCTTTAGGAATCACCTCTCAAGAACGTGTGCAACCGGACGCAAGAGACTGAAATGCGGGGGGTGAGAACTCAGGGCGGGGTGAGAACTCAGGGCGCCCGCGGTCCCCCTCTTCAGCTCGGGACTGAACACGCGTGAAAGGGAGAAGGGAGGTCCCAAGGGCTGGGATCCAGGCGGCAGAGAATTCCGCCGCGTTCCCTGGTCCTGGACCGAAAGAGCCTTCGGGAGGGCCACCCACGGCAGTTACATTAGCTCAGCTAACGCTTTCCACGCAGCCCAAGACAGCCGAGAGCTGCGCTCCGCCCGCCCCGCTGGCGAGGCTGAGTTCCCCACGCGTCGGACTCCTCTCCCGCTCCACGCCGCCGAGAACCCGCGGCCTCAGGTGCCCCCTGGCCGGGAAGTACTTCACCGTTTACTAGACCTCACCTCAGCCAACAGTCCCGCCTCGCCTCAGCTAGGTAGGGAGGACCGCCTATTTCTAATCTGTCAAATTCTGAAAGAATTCTGATTACTCCTAATGTTGAACATCTTTTCACATTTTTGTCTTTCTAGATTTTTCTTCTGTGAATTTCCTGTTTATATCCTTGGACCATTTTTCTTCAATTTCCTATTTTTCCTATAACGATGTATATGAATTACTTATAGTTCTAAATATAGATCAGTTCTTTGACTGATACAGCTTTTTCCAGTCTATCTTTCAAATTTTACATGTGCTGCTTTTTGTTATATAGGTTTTCAAAAATTTATAGTCAAAGTATAAATTTTTACCTTTATAATTTGTATTGTGTGTCTCATTGATGTATTTCCCCGTCTTTCATCTTACTAACTTTAAAGATTTTTAAAAATAATTAAAATCTTGATCCACCACGTGTTTATGGGTCTAGATTATTTTCAATTTGGAAAACCAATTACTATACGGTTCATACTATTTCCAAAGATTTTAATATTTCCTCTATTAAATACCAAGGTCACTTTAAAATAAATTCATTGGGTATAATTAAATGCTTAACATCTAAAAACAAAATATCTGTATACATATTGTTGAAACAATTACATCTGTACCATTGGTGTTTGGGTCAACTGTACCTTTATCAGTACCGTTAATGATTTTCTAATTGTGCTCATTTTATGATAGAAAAATAGTAACTTGTGGTTATACAAATTTGAATTCCTTTAATTATTTATGAAAGATCTACTTTTGTGTTTATTAACCATTCCATATTGCTTTTCTTCTGTGAATTTTCAACTCATGTCACTTGAAAATTTTTCAATTGGTGTCTTTTACGATTTTTCCTTTAACTGTGTGTGCGGTCTATTTTTAACCTTTGTTTCAAATATCTTGAGTCAGAAAGAATATTTTGATGATAATCTGCTTGAAAAGGTTGAATAAATGAATTTACGTAAGTCTCAGAACAGTGTCTGGCATACAAAGTGGTGGTGCTCAGTCGCTCGGTGGTGTCTGACTCTTCGACCCCATGGACTGTAGCCCACCAGACTCCTCTGCCCATGGGATTCTCCAGGGAAGGATACTAGAGTGGGTTACCATTTCCTTCTCCAGGGTATCTTCCCAACCCAGGGATTGAACCTGCATAGCGCCACCTGGAAAGCCCCTGAACATAATAAATCCTCACTAAAACCTGGTCATTATTGTTAACAATGGCAAGTTATTTCTTTTCTGATCCTGGAGATAAAACTTCAGTGTAGTCATGTGGATCAATCATGCTGATTAGACTCATGAGATGGGGAAGGCATACACACTAATGTGAATATTCACAGTAAAAATGCCAAGAGTCAAAATTTTGCATGAAAATTCCTGAGGAAATGTTGGAGAGCAACCTCCCAGAGTCTAAACAAGTCCAGCACTTCCAGGACTTGTGTAAACATTAGAGTGATTCACACTGATTTGCATTCAAGGGCCTTGTTAGAATCCAGAAAATGCAGATGTGAACGCTGGAAGCACACTCACAGCAGAGAGAAGCCTTCTTTGAAAAGCCCCTGAGAATGCAGACAAGATAACAATAGATCCAGCTCCTTCCTCGCGCTCACTTCACAAACTTGTTGGAAAAAAGAAAGCATTTCTTTTAAAAGTTCTCCCTCGGAGTGCATACATTTGAATGCACAGAATTTATGGGCACATAGCATGTATGCAATAAATATTTCTTTTGTGAAAGGTAACTAAAGATATTCCTTTAAACAACTGTGGCGCTGGTGGTAAAGATTCCTCCTGCCAATGCAGGAGACATAAGAGATGTGGGTTCGATCCCTGGGTTGGGAAGATCCCCTAGAGGAGGAAATGGCAACCCACTCCAGTATCCGTGCCTGGAGAATCCCATGGACAGAGGAGCCTGGCCGGTTACAGTCCATAGAGTCGCAAAGAGTTGGAATTGACTGAAACAACTTAGCACTCAAGCATGCACAGCACCATAAATTTATCTGCATTCACAATTTTCAGCTATCCTGTCTTTCAAATATGTATGATACATACCAAAATAACATGTCTTCTTCTCAAACACTAAAATTGTAATGAGACTTTCATCATTTACATATTTCTCATATGTGTGCCAGCAGTACAGAGAACACATGACATTAACGAGTGTTAACCTATTGACACATTTTTTTAAACCGCATTACTGCATATCATGCAGGCTCTTAGTTCCTTGACCAGGGATCAAGCCCAAGTCTGCTGCATTGGAAGCTCAGAGTCTTAACAGCTGGACCACCAGGGAAGTCCTATTAATTTATTATCAAACTATACAACCAAATTTATTTCTTAAATTTAAAAATTTTTATTGTTCTTCTACTGAGGTGAATATGATGCTTTTTCTTCTAATATTGCTCTTTTTCCACAAAGGAAAACTAATGCATGAAACCATAGCAAATTGTGGAAAAGGGGATAAATTCTGGTAACTGAAGCTTAGAGCTATAATCACAAACACTCTTTTTAAACTTTAACCAATTTCATTCATATCATGATATTTGTTACACACATTCTTGTTTTACTAAGCTGATTTCACATGACATTGGGTTTGCAAGGCCAATCTTATATTGCCTTGTTTATTTTATGCTTAACATCAGCCTTCAAATTTAGGACACTTCCACCCACCGTATCATGATGCTTCTAGTAATAATGTCACATGAAATTTCAGGAATTCCACAGATGTGAACAACTGGCACACCTTATACATTTGTCAAAAGGATAGACTTTGTATCAAATAAGAAAATGAAACATTGCTATTAAGAAAGCAATGCTAGTATTCAAAAATAATACAGCCATCAAACTAGCAATTTAAGCAATATTAAGCAAATTTTTAAAGAACAAAACTACATAAATTAAAATCACTAAATGGATTTCTAACATTACTCATATAGATCTTAAATTTTAAAAAGTAGAATCCTCTAACTTGCATTTTCATTTAATAAAACATAATATTGGAAGTTCCAGCCACAATAATCAGACAAGAAAAAGAAAGAAAAGGCATCTAAATTGGAAGGGAAGAAATAAAACTGTCACTAGCTGCAAAAGGAAAGATAATATATATAGAAAAGTCTAAACTCTCCATTATAAACCATTAGAACAAATTAATGAGTTCAGTAAAATTGCAGGATCCAAGGTTAATATACAGAAATATGTTGTTTTTCTATATATTAATAGCAAACTATCAGAAAGAGAAGGCAAGAGTGTCTTCAGCCCTCCCACTGTGAAAGTCAAGTTCTTAGAACAGTCTGCCTGGCTCCATATGCCCCGGCCCCAGTCCCTCACCTCTTCCATCCTAATGCTCATTTCCTCCAGCTCACACCTGGCAAGGCTTGAGTCCACTCAGGGCTCTTGTGTTTGCTGTTCCCTGGCCTGCATTCTCTATTTTTGTAAAATACAACTTCTCCAATGAGGACTTTGATGACTGCTGTATTTAAATAGCAGCCCCCACCCTCCCAATCCTCTTTTGCTGCTTTATATTTCTTCCATAATACTTATCACCAAAGGATACTATTTCTCTTCAATTCTATGTTTAATATCCATCACCCCCCATTGCAATAATCATTTTTTCTTGTGTTATCTTTAGTATGTAGAAGAAAAGTCAGGCATACTCTTGGTGCCGAATAAATGTTGGTTGAATAAATACTGGGTATTTGTATTTAGAAATATGAATGAGTAAGTGAGTGATAGTTTCTCAGTTGTGTCCGACTCTTTGCGATCCCATGGACTGTAGCCAACCAGACTCCTCTGTCCATGGAATTCTCCAGGCAAGAATACTGGAATGGATTGCCATTTCCTTCTCCAATTTAGAAACATACTATAGCTGTAAATTTAATCACCTTCAACACATTTTTTAAGCTTTTATATAGGTTTCCATGCTTCGCTGTGATAAAAATGTATTTTCTGTAATATTTTAAATTGGATATTAATAAGGTATTAAAAAGCTACTGTTTTGTAGGTTGGCTTTTTTGATCAGTCATCTTGCTGAACGATATCACAATTTTCTTACCAATTTCTAGATAGATCATATCTTGTCTACAGATGATACCAGTTTTTCTCTTCCCCAACATTACTATTCCTTATTTATTTCTCTTTTTTATGTACAAAGCATTAAAATGCTGGAGGTGGGCTGCTTTTCTTATTCCAGGCACTGTAGGAATGACTCTTGTGTTTCACCACTAAATAGGGTTTAGTTTTAATAGTGCAGTTTTCTGATAGTTTTGTAAAAGTAAGGAAATTTCTTTCTTTCAAGCTTACTAAGCATTTTTATTAGAAATGGTAGACTTTGATAATTCCTATTTCAGCATAAATTGAGATAATTATTTTTACTGTTAAAATTTTTAATCTTTTTAATCCTTTACTAAGTAATATAGTGGTTTTTTGTATAAATGAGTGTCTTAGAATTGAACCATTTATGCATTCCTCAGATAAATGACAATTGGTCATAAATTACTATTCCTTTCTGAAAAGTTTTAAGTAATAGTTAATACATGTTTCTGGAGAGAGAGTGGGAGAAGGAAAGAGAGATAGTTAGACTGTAAAACATTGCAATAAAATGAATAATAGAAAACCTTTGTCAGAATTCAGCTCAATATAGTGTGTCCTGGATGGGAAGGGAGTTTGGGGGAGAATGAATACTTGTATATGTATGGCTGAGTCTCTTTGCTGTCCACCTGAAGCTATTACAACATTGCTAATTGGCTATACTCCATATAAAATAAAAAGTTGAAAAAAAAAACTTTATCTTAAGAACCATTGCATCTAATTTTGTACTGTTCTCTATCAAATCTCTGACTCCCCATTGTCCTGAATTTTGTAATTATCACTTCTTTTCTTATTTGTTAAGTCTCTCTCTATACATAACTATATACACACACAATAATGTATATAAGTATATTGTACATACAAGGTTTGTGTGTGTATATATGCACATATACACATACAGATGGATCTTAAGATTTTTGATTTTTCCAAAAATTTTTAAAGGACCCAGTTCAACATGGATGAGGGTCTTTGAGAATCATAAAGTTAGAATAACACCTAAGACCAAGGGAAAACCATACTGTGCAGTAATCCATAGTGCCTACTTAGTTTTAATTATCCCTTTTAAATCTTTTCATGGAAAGCCAGTGGTTTCCAAGGGAGGAAGCTGGTGTATTCAGAGGTGGGTAGTTCTAAGCAGAACCTCAGCCAGTTTTCTTTCTTCATCCTCTCTTTGATCTGAGAATTTGCTTAAATCTTGCTTGTCTCGAGACAAAACTTTGGCTCCCTGACAATTCCTTTATCTGTATAACTGGGCAAAGGTCTTAAAAATGAACCTGGGATGTTTTATAGGCATTGCATGAGCTCTGCCTATGTCAGCTTATGGAGACTAGTGTCCCAGGATCATTAAAAACACCACAGATGCTTCTTTCAGAGGCAGACTCTTCTGAAGGAGAAAAATATCTAAACATATTTATAAGAAATAGACACCCACAGAATCACTAACTAATCTGCAAGTGCTCTAAAAGACAAGTAAAGACAAGTCCTTGCAAAATATTATATAATAAAGTCATTTGATCTTTAGATGAGAATTTAATTGAAGAAGAGAGTTTTAAATAACTTAATGTGTTTCAATGTTTGTGTCTGTTCCCATTAGTCCGAAGGAACAAACTTTCCTTTGAATGTCAAAGATCAAATCCGTTGGCAGGAACTGAAAAACATTTTTTGTACTTTGCTTGTTTATTGTGATTGTAGCTCATGCCATGATCAGCACACACAGAAGACCACAGAACCTAACTCTGAGAAGACTCTGTCAGAGTTGAAAGGCTTCCAATATAAGCCACGGCCCTCTACAACTTTTCTGACAAGTGATGACTCTGGTATCTCTCAGGATTTATTCTGATTTAGGGAATCAGCCCTTTCAGCAGACGAAAGTGGGGAATCCCCGAGCTGTGCAGTGTGCAACATACACAACTGTACACGTGGCCCTCTCCTCTCTTGCATGACATTGTCAAGATGACCTTGCTTTATGGGAGGCATGTGACTCAAATTAGCACAGTCAAATGCTTCTGCTTAGAACTGGAATTTTGAAATGAGCCAAGTGATGCATTCAGTCCAAAGGTGGCACCTGGTAAGGCGGTCCATTAGTTCTTCTCCCCTGTCCCTGATCTGTCCTAGTTAGTGACATGACACCTAATTCTTCAGCTTCTCTGTCTATCCTGTGAGCTACTTGAACTCTGAGCAATCTATATATATTTATAGCTGGAGTTACATAGTTTTAAAATTATTCAGAGATTGCTTTGATTGCTGGCTAAGATCTTGATGCTGGGAAAGTTTAAAGGCAAACGGAGAAGGGGGCTGCAGAGATGAGATGTGTAGCATCACCAACTGAATGGGCATGAGTATGAGCAAACTCTGGGAGACAGTGAAGGACAGGGGAGCCTGGTGTGCTGCAGTCCATGGTGTTGCAAAGAGTTGGACATGACTTAGCGCCTGAACAGCAACAAGGTCCGTTGCTCACAGCACCTGTGCCCTGATAGGAACTGCATTTGCTGAGATTCCTGATTGCAGACTTTTTTTTTTTCTTTTTTTCTTTTTTAAATTTTATTTTATTTTTAAACTTTACATAATTGTATTAGTTTTGCCAAATATCAAAATGAATCCGCCACAGGTATACATGTGTTCCAGACTTTTTGAGCTGCCTTAAAAACACTGTTTTTTTACATCTCTTCAGGGCAGGATCAGTAAATATATTCACTCTCGGCTTTTAATCCCACACCCACTGCGCACACAGTGACTCAGCCTATGACTCAGGACCTCTCCCTCAAAATCCTGCCCCCTGGACCAGGAAGACTTCTCGAAATTCAGGGTGTAATTGGGACTCGCTTCAGAGGTGGGTCTCGCCCAAGCCGTTCTGCCCATCCTGCTGTTTTACAGTCTATGAATTTCAGTTAATGTTTTAGGTATGTGCTTACAGTGCTGAGGAAGGAAGTAACAAAAGACTGTACTTGGAAAAAGTCAACTTGATAATCTTGGTAAATACCAATAAAACCAAAATGTCACATTGTAACAAGCTGATCAGCACTTAGTCTGCAGAGAGTCTCCCTGAGAATTGAAATAAGAAAATCTCTCCATCTTAACTATCGGTAGAACATTCACTCAAGGCATCTGTTAGAATACAAACAGGAAGGGGGAGCGTTGGTTTGCCAGTAGCTGCTGCTGTGTTCCACTTCACATCTGTTAGGGGAAGCACGCCAACTGAAAACGCCCATCCTGGCCAGGCACCATAGTAACCATTTCATGAGTTGTTTTATGACAGGAGGTCCTGGTAAGGAACACGGAACTAATAAGCCACCATGAACCAGAAGAGTTCTGGAAAGGTCAAAAGGTGACACCACGTGTCCAACCATCTCCCAGATGACATCCATCTTGGCTGAGCAATGTGTGGACCACTAGGAAGGACCCTGAGTCAGAGTGATTGGTCAGAGACAACCCAGAAACTAATCCCATCACCATAAAACCCTAGACAGCAAGCCACGTGGCAGAGCAGTTCTCCTAGGTTCCCTTACCTGGCTGCTCTCAATTGAGTGCCCTTTCCCAATAAAATCTCTTGCTTTGTCAGCACATGTGTCTCCTCAGACAATTCATTTCCAAGTGCTAGACAAGAGCCTGCTTTCAGGACATGGAAGGGGCCCACTTCCTACAACAACAACTACCTGAGTTAGTCCCCAGCAAGCCCACAGCCCTGCCCATCAGAACAAGACCCATTACCCCCAGAGTCAGTCTTTCCCATCAGGAAGCTTACACAAGCCTCTTATTTTTATTCATCAGAGGGCAGACAGAGTGAAAAGCACAGTCACAGAAAACTAACCAAACTGATCACATGGATCACAGCCTTGTCTAACTCAATGAAACTACGAGCCATGCCATGTAGGGCCACCGAAGACTGATGGGTAACAGTGCAGAGTATGAAAAGGCAAAAAGATATGACACTGAAAGATGAACTCCCCAGGTTGGTAGATGCCCAATATGCTGCTGGAGAAGAGTGGGAAAATAACTCCAGAAAGAAAGAAGAGACGGAGCCAAAGCAAAAACAATGCCCAGTTGCGGATGTGACTGGTGATGGAAGTAAAGTCTGATGGCATAAAAAAGGATATTGCATAGGAACCTGGAATGTTAGGTCCATAAATCAAGGTAAATTGGAAGTGATCAAACAGGAGATGGCAAGAATGAACACTGACATTTTAGGAATCAGTGAACTAAAATGAAGTGAGATGGGCATATTTAACTCAGATGACTATTATATCTACTACTGTGGGCAAGAATCCCTTAGAAGAAATGGAGTAGCCCTCCTAGTCAACAAAAGAGTCCAAAATGCAGTACTTGGATGCAATGTAAAAAGTGACAGAATGATCACTGTTCATTGCCAAGGCAAACCATTCAATATCACAGTAATCCAAGTCTATGCCCCAATGACTAATGCTGAAGAAGCTGAAGTTGAATGGTTCTATGAAGACTTATAAGACCTTCTAGAACTAACACCCAAAAATGATGTCCTTTTCATCATAGGGTACTGGGATGCAAAAGTAGGAAGTCAAGAGACATCTGGAGTAAAGGCAAATTTGGCCTTGGAGTACAAAATGAATCAGGGCAAAGACAAACAGAGTTTTGCCAAGAGAACACACTAGTCATAGAAAACTCCTCTTCCAAAAATGTAAGAGATGATGCTACACATGGACATCATTGGATGGTCAATACCAAAATCAGATTGATTATATTCTTTGCAGCCAGAGATGGAGAAGCTCTATATAGTCAGCAAAAATAATACCAGGGGCTGCCTGTGGCTCAGATCATGAACTCCTTATTGCCAAATTCAGATTTAAATTGAAAAAGTAGGGAAAACCACTAGATCATTCAAGTATGACCTAAATCAAATCCCTTATGTTTATTCAGTGGAAGTGACAAATAGATTTGAGGGATTTGATCCGATAGACAGAGTGCCTGATGAACTATGGACAGAGGTTCATGACATTGTACAGGAGGCAAAGATCAAGACCATCCCCAAGAAAAAGAAATGCAAAAAGGCAAAATGGTTGTCTGAGGAGGCCTTACAAATAGCTGAGAAAAGAAGAAAAGCTAAAGACAAAGGAGAAAAGGAAAGATACAACCATCTGAATGTAGAGTTCCAAAGAATAGCAAGAAGAGATAAGAAAGCCTTCCTCACTGATCAGTGCAAAGAAATAGAGGAAAACAGTAGAATGGGAAAGACTAGAGCTCTCTTCAAGAAAATTAGAGATACCAAGGGAACATTTCATGCAAAGATGGGCTCAATAAAGGACATAAATTGTATGGACCTAACAGAGGCAGAAGATATTAAGAAGAGGTGGCATGAATACATAGAAGAACTATACAAAAAAAGATCTTCATGACCCAAATATCCACGATGGTGTGATCGCTCATCTAGAGTCAGACATCCAGGAGTGTGAAGTCAAGTGGGCCTTAGAAAGCATCACTACAAACAAAGCTAGTGGAGAAGATGAAATTCCAGCTGAGCTATTTCAAATCCTAAAAGATGATGCTGTGAAAGTGCTGCACTCAATATGCCAGCAAATTTGGAAAACTCAGCAGTGGTCACAGGACTGGAAAAGGTCAGTTTTCATTCCAATCCCAAAGAAAGGCAATGCCAAAGCATGTTCAAACTACCGCACAATGGCCCTCATCTCATACACTAGCAAAGCAATGCTCAAAATTCTAGACTTCAACAGTACGTAAACCAAGAACTTTCAGATGTTCAAGATGGACTTAGAAAAAGCAGAGAAATCAGAGGTTAAATTACCAACATCCATTGGATCATAGAAAAAGCAAGAGAATTCCAGAAAAATTATACTTCTGCTTCACTGACTATGCCAAAGCCTTTGACTGTGTGGATCAGAACAAACTGTGGAACATTCTTCAAGAGATGGGAATGCCAGACCACCTTGCTGCTGCTACTGCTAAGTCGCTTCAGTCATGTCCGACCGACTCTGTGCGACCCCATAGACGGCAGCCCACCAGGCCCAGCCGTCCCTGGGATTCTCCAGGCAAGAACACTGGAGTGGGTTGCCATTTCCTTCTCCAATGCATGAAAGTGAAAAGTGAAAGTGAAGTCGCTCAGTCGTGTCCAACTCTTAGTGACCCCATGGACTGCAGCCTACCAGGCTTCTCTATCCATGGGATTTTCCAGGCAAGAGTACTGGAGTGGGGTGCCATTGCCTACTCCTGCCAGACCACCTTACCTGCCTCCTAACAAATTTGTATGCAAGTCAAGAAGAAACAGTTAGAACTTAACATTGAACAATGGACTGGTTCCAAACTGAGAAAGGAGTATATCAAGGCTCTATATTGTCACCTGGCTTACTTAACTTATATGCAGAGTATATTATGTGAAATGCCAGGCTGGATGAAGCACAAGCTGGAATCAAGATTTCTGGGAGAAATATCAATAACCTCAGATATGCAGATGACACCACCCTTGTGGCAGAAAGCAAAGATGAACTAAAGAGCCTCTTGATGAAAGTAAAGGAGGAGGGTCAAAAAGTTGGCTTAAAACTCAATATTCAAAAACGAGTTCATGGCATCCAGTCCCATCACTTCATGACAAATAGATGGGAAACAATGAATACAATGAGAGTTCATTTTCCTGGGCTCCAAAATTACTGAGGATGGTGACCCAGCCATGAAATTTAAAGACGTTTGCTCCTTGGAAGTAAAGCTATGACAAATCTTGACAGCATATTAAAAAGCAGAGACATTACTTTGCCGACAAAGGTCCATCTAGTCAAAGCTATAGATTTTCCAGTAGTCTTGTATGGATGTGAGAATTGGACTATAAAAAAAAGCTGAGTGCCAAAGAATCAATCATTTGAACTGTGTTGTTGAAGATTCTTGAGAGTCCCTTGGACAGCAAGGAGATCAAATCAATCAATCCTAAAGGAAATCAGTCCTGAATATTCACTGGAAGGACTGATGTTGAAGCTGAAGCTCCAACACCTTGGCCACCCGATGTGAAGAACTAACTCATTGGAAAAGACCCTGATGCTGGGAAAGATTGAAGGCGGGAGGAGAAGGGGACGACAGAGGATGAGATTGTTGGACAGCATCACCAAGTCAATGGATATGAGTTTGAACAAGCTCTGGGAGTTGGTGATGGACAAGGAAGCCTGGTATGCTGCAGTCCATGAGGTCACAAAGATTCAGACAGGACTGAGAGACTGAAATTAACTGAAGCCCCACAGCTCTGTTCTAACTCAGAATTTTGGGTAAGACTGGGGGCCTGGCAGACTGAGCAGCTCCATCCATGAGGGCACAGACGTCCTCCGAGGGCAAGTTTTTTAGACAGAAGTTGCAGGAAACCTATGTGAGCAGCTCACATTTTGAATACACATCTGAATGAAATGTAGGGATGAAGGGCTGTGAGGAGCTCCAATAGGAGGACTCCACTTGGTAAGAAGCACCCACGAAACTCCTAGGTAGCATCATAGCAGCAGCAATCATTGTTCACATGGACAATGACAACTTAGCTATTCCACAAGTGAGAACCTTGGATTTTATCTGAATATTACAGAAAATCACTAAAGGGTTTTAAACAGGGGATCAAGAGTCTAACTTAAGTTTTAAAAGCTCCTCTAGCTGCTGTACAAACATTCTCTGTCAGGGTGCTCAGTGGAAGCCAGAAGAGCTATGAATGGTGACTAGACTCTGGCTTTAGTTATGAAGATGAGTTATAACTGGACCAGGGCACATCTTGAAGGTGCAGTAGACGAACTTAGAGATGTGAAGAGATGAACTCTAAGACTTAGAACTTAGTGATGCATGATAGAAAGAGAGAAGCCTGTTGACCACAGTAAAACAATATTTTTAATAAAAATAAAAAAGTTTTTAAATTAAAAAAAAAAGACGATCACCAAGGTGAATATCCTTACACCACTCAGAATGACCATCATCAAAAAATTTACAAACCTTAAATGCTGAAGAGGGTGTGGAGAAAAGGGAGCCCTCCTACACTGTTGGTAGGAACTTAAATTGATGCAGCCATTATGGAGAACAGTATGGAGTGTTCTTAAAAAACTAAAAACAGAGCTACCATATGACCCAGCAATCCCACTACTGGACATATATCAGAGAAAAACATGAATCAAAATGACACTTGCACCCCGATGTTCATTGCAGCTATTTGCATTAGCCAGAACGTGGAAACAGCACAAATGTCCATCAACAGGGGAATGGATGAAGAAGATCCATATATACAATGGAATATTACTCAGTCATAAAAAGGAGTAAAATTGGATCATTTATAGAGATGTGAACGGACCTAGAAACTGTGACACAAAGTGAAATAAATCAGAAAAAGAAAAGCAAATATCGCATATTAGCACTGAAACTTCTAATGAGTGAGAAATAAACTCTGCTAGGCCGACCCATGAAGATCTAGGGATTTGTTGTCTTGCAGGAGCAGGCAGTACTTACTTCATTATCTCATGTCTGGGATAAGGTCACAAACCTGTATTTGTAGGACTGTCAGCACCCATGCATACACGTGCTGCTTCTGCCAGGTGAGTGGGGCCCCTGCTCAGGGTATGTGATTAACAAGTGGAAGAGTCGGGCTGTCTGACCCCAGAGCCTGTGCTCTTCCCTTCTATCTTACTCTGAATTTCCAACATCATTGATCCCTGGCATCCTGCAATAAGAGCATTGTTGTAAGTTCGGGCAACAGCATTGACCAAAACAAAACGAAACCTCTGGTGCACATTTCAGCAAACTAAGGACGAGGCTGAGAAGTGGCCTGGGTGAGCAGAGCAGCGAAGGAGAGGAGGAGACAGAGAGACACAGGACAGAACCGTTCCTCCCCACCCTAGAGCTGACGCACAGGGATTTCCTGCCACCGACCATAAACAGATCACCATGCTCTAATTGTCAGGCAGACACCACTCGACAAGAGATACAGAGCAAGCACCCAGCATTCACCCCAAGGGCCAATACAAGATGAAAATCCCTGCATAACTGAAGATGGGGAAGAAAATGTGACAAACCAGCTCCCAGACAAGCAGTCAAGCTTCTAAAAATGGAAAGAGATGCAAATCTAAATGTACTTCTCAGGAGCAATATATTAAAATGAACATAGATATACACGCATCACCACAATTCCATGTTGATTAACTTGACCGAGATTTCACATCTCTGTATTTCAAGCACAAAAAGCAAACAGGGTTAAAATGCCTCAAAATCAGCAAAACCTATCTCAAAAACCTGTTCTGTAAAAACCATGTTATTTATGTGTTGGTATATATATATATATATATATATATATATATATATATATATATACTATGAGCCACCACATACTAACACAATCTATATATGTGTATAACATATGCTGTATGTTATAGTAATAAATATATAATACTATAAATACATATAGACTTCTCTGGTGGTTCAGATGGTAAAGAATCTGCCTGCAATAAAGGAGACCTGGTTTGATCTCTGGGTGGGAAAGATCCCCTGGAGAAAGAAACGGCTACCCACTCCAGTATTCTTGCCTGGAAAATTCCATGGACAGAGGAGCCTTGTGGGCTACAGTTCATGGGGTCACACAGAGTCAGACACAACTGAGTGACTAAACCACCGCCACGCTTCTGACTCTCAACGTGATTATACTGAACTTGGGATTCACTGTGGCTTACCCTAACGTGATGCCACTTTAACGGTGTCTCCTTTGTGATGGGTACCAGGCCCCACACAGTGGAATGACTGGCCCTGCCCTGTCCCTCTACGGTCTAGTCAGTCCTCAGTGGAGCTGCCTCTTAGACTCACACCTCCCCTGCTCTACTCCCTGTGGTCCCCACACTGTCCCCCGGCTCTCCCTTCCACCCTATTCTCAGAACCACAAAGAATCCAGCCTCATCTGATCAAGTCCCTTCCCCACCAAAAATCCTGTAATGCTCTGGCCACCCATATAGCCCTGGGTGACCTGGACACAGCCTCCTGGCTCAACCCCACCCTCCTAGACCCAGGGCCCTGGGCCAAGATCCTTACATTGTCATCTCATTGAATTCTCAAAAGCTCCACCCACTCATGAGGGAGTATTACCCAGCCTGTACACAGAACCTCTCAGTACCATACTGTTTCTTATGTATTACAAGGAAAGCCAAATAAATACATGTTTGAACTGATAGGGGTTTTTTTGGTTTCCATTTCCAAGCTTAATCTCTTATTATTGTAAAAGCATACGCTATTAAAACACTTAGTTTTCAATCAAAGTAGACTTCCTGAGCCTAGCTTGCCAATATGGAACGTAAGACTTTTGAAATCCAAACACATTTGCAGAACAACGAAAGTCCTTAATTACTAACGGTTATAAGAAAACAGATACTTGGCCATAAATTTTTCTAATTGAAACGTCAACTCATAAATCCTCAAACTGTTGTTTTTTTTAAGTAAAGACTCAAATCTGTGTTTG
Source organism: Bubalus kerabau (assembly GCF_029407905.1). Classification (NCBI taxonomy): domain Eukaryota; kingdom Metazoa; phylum Chordata; class Mammalia; order Artiodactyla; family Bovidae; genus Bubalus; species Bubalus kerabau. Next base: position 48,286,612 of record NC_073634.1, read on the forward strand.
CTAGTCATGGGTGACACATGTACACCCAGGCCCTGTATGTACACGCAGGCCCTGCAAATACAGCCCAGGACACTGAAGAACCATGGCACGACTTGGAAAAATGCCTGCTTCCCCTTCTTTCAGGAGGCAGGACAGGAAAACGACATCTGGTATACTTTTTATAGGACTTTCCAGTTTGGTATTCCAGAGTTTACATTTTATTGGGTAATTCAATCCATGATAGTAAATGTTAGATTGCCGCTGCGCAGGGTAAGTCTTCGGTCAAAGTACTTACTTTGTCAACTGAAAAAATAACATTTTTAAGTTTCTGGGAGGTCTCAGAGGATGGGAAGGAGGAGGTGAAGACTCTGAATGTGGATGGTAGGCTTACACAGATTTGTGTATTTTCCTTGATGGCACTAGGAGTGTGCGTGCTCACTCGCTCAGTTGTGTGTGACCCTGTGGACTGTAGCCCACTAGGCTACTCTGTCCATGGGATTTCCCAGGCAAGAATACTGGAGGGGGTTGCCATTTCCTCCTCTGATCTTCCCGACTCAGACCCAGGGATCGAACTCGCGTCTCTTGGCAAGAGCCAGTGGATTCTTTACACTGCACTGCCTAGGGAACTGATGGTACTATAGGGAAACCATATTTACGTCAGTCTGCATTTCTGAAAGTATTTCTATAATGAACACCTGCTATTCTTTCTTCCTCTTTTATTGAAGCAAATTCCTTTCTACAAGGGATCAATGCATTTTTATCTTGTTTTCTTTGGTAGAGGATGAGTGTCAAGAGTCAACACAGTGTTGCCTTGAATTTTCACGATACCCACATACTGCCTTGTCGGGTCACAGCATGGAGGCCTGCCCACCCTCTCTAGCTCTGATGGCACATAAATGTGATTTACACCAACCACCTGACAGTCACCCTGCAAAGGCACAGCAGACGCCCCATTGTCCTCGCCTCCTGTCCTGGCCCCACATGTGCATCAATCATGGGGCTTCTGGCAGTTTGAAAGCATCTTGCCTGCGTGCTTCCACATATGGGAAGGAAATTGGGTCCAACAATAAAGTAACCAAAAACATGTGTCTTCTCCCCATCACTCCCAGGTTCTAATTAAGCTCCTTTCTATAATCCCTCCCAGCAGATAATGCAAACCCATCACTTGCTTTCTATCCTGTCATACACAGCTTGATTTATGGGCTGACTTCTGTGCAATGCAGACATGTAAGTGTGTCAAATCCAGTCAATGGCAATTATAATAATACAGAGGGTGATTACTGCTTAGTGCAGGAGCTGCTGGAAATGCACATTTGAAAAACCCTATCCTTGTCATTGGGCTTCCTAGGTGGCTCAGTGGTAAAAAATCTGCCTGCAATGCAGGAGACACGGGTTCGATCCCTGGGTTGGGAAGATCACCTGGAGGAGGAAATGGCCTGGAGAATCCCATGAACAGAGGAGCCTGGTGGGCTACAGTCCATGGGATCAAAAAGAGTCATACATGACTGAACTACTAAACAGCAACAGCAATCCATGCTGTTTGGGTCCATAGCAGGTCTGCACCTGGGCCTGTTCATGTTGTTGTTCAGTCACTCAGTCATGTCAGACTCTTTGTGACCCCATGGACTGCAGTACACCAGGCTTCCCTGTCCTTCACTATCTTTTGGAGCTTGCTCAAACTCATGTCCATTGAGTTGATGATGCCATTCAACCATCTCGTCCTCTGTTGTTCCCTTCTCCCCCTACCTTCAATCTTTCCCAGCATCAGGGTCTTTGCTAATGAGCCAGCTCTTTGCATCAGGTGGCCAAAGTGTTGGAACTTCAGCTTCAGCATTAGCCCTACCAATGAATATTCAGGATTGATTTCCTTTAGGATTGACTAGTTTGATCTCCTTGCTGTCCAAGGGACTCTCAAGAGTCTTCTCCAACACCACAGTTTGAAAGCATCGATTTTTCAGTGCTCAGCCTCCTTTACGGTCCAGCTCTCACATCCATACATGACTACTAGAAAAACCATAGCTTTGACTATATGGACCTTTGTCAGTGAGGTGATGTCTCTGCTTTTTAATACACTTGGAGAAGGTGACGGCACCCCACTCCAGTACTCTCGCCTGGAAAATCCCATGGATGGAGGAGCCTGGTAGGCTGCAGTCCATGGGGTCTCGAAGAGTCAGACACCACTGAGAGACTTCACTTTCACTTTTCACTTTCATGCATTGGAGAAAGAAATGGCAACCCACTCCAGTGTTCTTACCTGGAGAATCCCAGGGACGGGAGAGCATGGGGGGCTGCTGTCTATGGGGTCACACAGAGTTGGACACGACTGAAACGACTTAGCAGCAGCAGCAGCATGTTAGCAAGATGACGTATAAACCTGCAAACATTCAAACTTTCTGTTGTTGTTAGGCGGGCTTCCCAGGCGGTGCAGTGGTAAAGAATCCACCTGCTAACGCAGGAGACATAGGTTTGATCCCTGGGTTGGGAGGATCCCCTGGAGAAGGAAATGGCAGCCCAGTCCAGTATTCTTGCCTGGAAACTCACATGGACAGAGGAGCCTGGTAGACTATAGTCCATGGGGTCACAAAGAGTCAGACACAACTGAGTGACTAATACTTTCACACTCATTTTCATATATATATATCACTTCAGTGGACTATATATATATATATATATATATATATATATATGCTGCTGCTAAGTCACTTTAGTCATGTCCGACTCTGTGCGACCCCATAGATGGCAGTCCAACAGGCTCCCCCGTCCCTGGGATTCTCCAGGCAAGAACACTGGAGTGGGTTGCCATTTCCTTCTCCAATGCAGGAAAGTGAAAAGTGAAAGTGAAGCCTCTCAGTGGTGTCCGACTCTTTGTGACCCCATGGACTGCAGCCTAGCAGACTCCTCCATCCATGGGATTTTCCAGGTGAGAGTACTGGAGTGGGGTGCCATCGCCTTCTCCACTATATATATATATATATATATATATATATATATATATATTCTTTATTCTTTTCCATGATGATTTATCCTAGGATATATTGAATGTAGCTTCCTCAAGCCTTAAACTTTTGAGATAATGAAATGTATTGACCCCTTAACTGCAAGCTGGGTTTATTTCCTCCTCTGTTCTTCAGTAGGATTTTTTAGATACAGGTAATTATAGGCTACTTTTGTAACATCATCTCAATCGTTAATAAAATCTTTCAAAGGCAGTCTTGCTGTAACTGTTTAATGTGGGGGAAAGTTATGGACATTCTGACCTTCATGGGTGGCTCCGATTTCTTCCTCTCAGAGCATAGGTAGAAGATGCTCTGTGGACCATGGCTCTGGGAGCAGGTTGGTGACCTCACCTACACAGAACCAGCAAAGGTAAATGCAAGGTCAGGAGGCCAACTCACATGGCGTTAAGGAGGGAGGACATTCCAGTGGCAAATGGCGAGACGGGGCTGAGCCGTAGTGAACCACAGGCATGATGCTCCTGGTCCAGGGAGCAAGCACCTGCCACAGGTGAAGCTGCTTCAGCTCCACTGCCCTTTCCCTCCATTAAAATGAACCACAGTTTTGCTTGAGCATTTGAACAAATCCCTTGAGCCAAGTCTCTTGGCAGTAGGGGAGCAGGGGAGGTGAGAGAGGCATGGGATGGAGAGGCCAGGAGACGACATATAGACTGGTCTGCAATCCTAGCTCACACACACCTGGGGTGGTGGTGCTGGCATCAGGAGGGTCCACAGAGGCAGGTGACTGAGCTTCTGCCATCTGGCTCATCTCTTCACAGTAAGTGCTTTCAGATTTGGAGCAGGTTTCCAAAAATACTGTTCTATCTATCTCCAGGCTGGGGACTTGCCAAAAGCAACAGCACATCTGGGCAGATGCTAAAGAGCTTAAACCAGTGACATTTCCCCATCCCAGCCCGACAGCCTAGTGCCTCTACTCCAGCCACTCCAGGCCCCACTTGAGCACTTCTTTAGTGGCATGGGTGGTGGGGAGCAGGGGTGTAGGATGCCCGGGAAACATAAGTCCTGCTTCCCCTCACTTGACTTTTATGGTCAGACTCACAAAAAGGAGATGCTGACACTGGATCAATTATCTGCAGCCACCTGCTGGAGAAGGTTCTAGCAGCTGGGCTTTCAGGAAGATGGGGTGGAGTTTGGCTTATTTGTTTGTCTGTCTTGTGTGACTACCCCACCCCACACTAATCTCCACCTGACTGAGTGTATCAAAAAACCAGAGGTCCATATAGTCAAACCTATGGTTTTTCCAGTAGTCATGTATGGACGTGAGAGTTGGACCATAAAGGAGGCTGAACACCCAAGAATTGATGCTTTCGAATTGTGGTGCTAGAGAAGACTCTTGAGAGTCCCTTGTACAGCAAGGAAATCAAACCAGTCAACCTTAAAGGAAATCAATCCTGAATACTCACTGAAAGGACTGATGCTGAAGCTGAAGCTCCAATACTTTGGCCACCTGATGTGAAGAGCTGACTCATTGGAAAAGACCTTGATGCTGGGAAAGATTGAAGGCAAGAGGAGAAAAGGGTCTCAGGGGATGAGATGGTTGGTTGGCATCACTGATTCAATGGACACAAGTTAGATCAAACTCCAGGAAATAATTAAGGACAGGGAAACCAGGCTTGCTGCAGTCCATGGGGTCGCAGATTCAGACATGACTTAGCAACTGAACAACATGAGAGAACTATAAAAGGACAAAGGCAAGGAGAGAAATTTATGTGAAACTGACTGCGACTTCTGACCACTGGTCAGCACAGGGCCACAGATACCCTCTGGACACACAGAATCCCTATAAAAAGGAATTAGAACTGAGAAGCCTAAAGTGACTTCACCAGCACTGTCTCCCTCTGGATCTGTGAAGCCACAAAGCCCCAAGCAGGGTGATCCATCTTTGCTCTGACTTCTGTCATCTAAGGTGCTGGCCCAGAAGACTTGAATTTCGTATAGATATTATGCATCCACAACTTCAGTGACAAATAAGCCAGTAATTTATTTTCAGAAATCTGATGTTCACACTGCCAGAAATAACTTTTTTTTTCAAGGAGAAAATAAATTACAAACATGCTTTAGTCATTTCTCTCAACTCTATGGTGTCAAAAACGTGTGATTTATTACCCTGTTTTCTCCTAGCCTTCCCCCAAGGCCTGCTTGAGGCTTGATTAGCCCATATGATCATTTCAGAATACATGGCACTGAAAGCAGTTGGAAAGCTTGAGGCTCATGGGGAGCTGGGGAGGGTTAGGGGAGAGAAGTTGCTGCATCTGACAAGTATCAGCAGCCATTCCTCCATCAGTAGCCCCCTTGGCTCCGGCTCTCGGATATAACCTTCAATCCTTTTCTCCTTCTGCCTGGGCACAAGCCCTACATTGTCTCGGTGCTGAAAGAGCTGTGGGGCTAGGGTAGGGGTTATAGTAGGGGAGGTAACCTGAGACATGGCTGGTCCTAGGATTCTTGGGCAGAGCTCCTTAATTTAATAAAAACAAACTTGTGTGAGCTCTTTCAGGTCCTAGGGTATTTTTAGAGCCCAGGCAAGGGTCTGGCTCATAGTAACCTGGTAAATAAGAGCTGTGGTGTCAGCCTATATCATGGATATTCACCATCACTTGCCACGCACCCGGCATCATAATCACCATGAAAATTGCAACTGCAAATGGTCTTTTATCCATCCATCTTCCTCATTCATTCAATAAATGTTTATTGAGCATCTTTTTTTAATACCAGCTGATGTTAGTCTCAGGCCACTTCCACAATGGATAAGACCTGATCCCCAAGTTACTCACAGTTTAATGAGGGAGAGGGATGTAAATAAAAGTGAATCTTGTGTCCTGAACAGTGAGAGTCAGGGGATGTTACAGGAGGAGCTGGTGGAGGAGAACCAATTCGGAGCTGTAGAGATTTTACAAATAGGATAATATTTGAATTGGCCCATGGAACCAATAGGATGCATGTGTCTGTATATATATATAGACAGATTTATTTTAATGAATTGACTCATGTGATCATTGGGGCTAGCAAGCCCACGATCTGCAGGGTGGGCCACCAGGTTGAAACCCAGGGAAGAGCTGCTGTTCCATCCACATTGTCTGCTGGCAGAGTTCCTTCCTGCTCAGGGACCTCAGTCTTTTTCTTGAGTGTGTTAACTGATTGGATGAGGCCCATCCAGGTTTTGGAGTCACCTGCTTCACTCAAAGTCTCCTGAATTAAGTGTTGCTGTTGTTGTCGTTCAGTCACTAACTTGTGTCCAACTCTTTGTGACCCCATGAACTATAGCTTGCCAGGCTCCTCTATCTATCGGATTTCCTAGGCAAGAATATTAGAGTGGGTTGCCATGCCCTCCTCCAGTGGGTCTTCTGACCCAAGTATTGAACCCATGTCTTCTGCTTGACAGGCAGATTTGTTATCACTGAGCCATCTGGGAAACCCACCCATCTCTAATACATGCCAAAGACACCAGAACCATAGACAACACTATGAAACACACAAGACAAATACACAAGACAACACTAGAGCACACACAACACACAGAACAAGAGAACTGCAACACCAAGCTGCCCTCTTGCCACTGGTGGCCTGACAGCTCTGTCACCCCTAAATTAGCCACATGTCGGTGGACTCAGTGTGTCCCATTCTGAGCCTGTATATATTCCATCCGAGAACCACAAATACACCCACAGTTGTGGGTCCCACCTGGAGAGGGTAGAGAGGAGTGTTGTAATCATGGTTCAAAGAGGGCGTGGCCAGTTCTGGACATTCTTCTGACTGGCAGGTGGTAAGGTAAGTGGGAGTCAGCATCAACAACCTGCTTGTTCCAACAAGCCTGGGGCCTCCATGCTTGTGGGCAACAGAGTTAACTTCTTCCACCTGCTGGGGGATTCATGTCTGCACAGTAGCTCTAAGGTGGTGCTGTGTCTGTCCCTGGAGGGGAACCAGGATCTGTCCCAAGACTACACTATTGTTTCTTAACTGCTCCTCCCTTGTCTCTGCATCCCCTCCCTTTCCTGATTAGCAACTGTTTGAACCTGCCCTTTGGAACTCAGGGAAGGACCTAGAGGCTGAATGAAGACTATTTCCTATAATCAAGAAAATGGGGGACACTGAAAGACTTTGTGCCCAGGGTCCCACAGGTCCTGCATGGCTTCAGTATTGCTGTCATGAGTGGGTGAGTGAATGAATAATTACAGGCAGGGAAAGAACATTTCTTGAACTTGAACAGACTGGAAGCTCAGAGGTAAGTTTCTTATTTGTCTGGCTGCCTGAACTGCAGGTTTTCAGGGAGACATCCTTTCAGGCTAGAAAAGTAGGCAAGAATCAATTTCAGGACCTGGAATTCCACACTGAGGCCATGTCAGCGTTATCTTTTGGTCAAAAGGAATCATTAAAGATGTTTAAGGAAGTCAGATTTTTAACTTGGATCAGGTCAAACTTTCTGAAAAATCATGGTGACAGCAGAACGAAGATGAATCCGACAGGAAGAGAGCATGGCAGAGACCAAGCAGGAGCGTAATGAACTCAGAATGTTTCTGGGGAAATAAAAAGATAGTTAGCCAGGGAGAAAAGATGTAAAGGTCAAAATTAAGATCATAAATGTACACCACTTCAGTTCAGAAGAGAGAAAAGAAAATGAGCATTTATGAAAGCCTACCATGTGCCAATAAGCTATGGTTTTTCCAGCAGTCATGTATGAATATGAGAGTTGGACCATAAAGAAGGATGAACACTGAAGAATTGATGCTTTCAAACTGTGGTGCTGGAGAAGACTCTTGAGAGTCCCTTGGACAGCAAGGAGATTGAACCAGTCAATCCTAAAGGAAATCAACCCTGAATATTCACTGGAAGGACTGATGCTAAAGCTGAAGCTCCAGTACTTTGGCCACCTGATATGAAGAGCTGACTCACTTGAAAAGATCCTGATGCCAGGAAAGACAGAAGCAGGAGAAGAAGGGAATGATAGAGGATGAGATGGTTGGATGGCATCACCAACTCAATGGACATGAGTTGGAACAAGTTCTGGGAGATGGTGAAGGACAGGGAAGTCTGATATGCTGCTGTCCAAGGGGTCACAAAGATTGAGACACAACTTAAAAACAATTATGTGCCAGAAACTATCTGATTCTGGCACACAGAAGTCCTCTGAAGGTGCACAATTACCCACTTCTTTAAAAAATATGTTTTCTTGGCCTCACCACACAGTATGTGGGATCTTAGTACCCCAACCAAGGACAAAACCTGTGTTCCTTGCATTTGGAAGCACAGAGTCTTAACCACTGGACCACCAGAAAGGTCCCAAATTACCCACTTTTAAGCCTCAGAAACTACATCCAGAGAATGTCCAAAGCCCCACCCTGGAGCAGACCTGGATTTCATGGGGTCTGAAGCATTTTACAGTTGGAGTCACTTCATAATTTAAAAACCATATATATGAAAGTGAGCATGAAAAAAGGCAAGTGAAAAAAAATACAGATTTAAAAGCAAACACCACAGTGACCATAAAATCCAGTAAAATAGTACATTTTCATGAATTCCCTCCCTAGCAACTTTTGTGATGCTTCTTTCCTCTATTTTTAATCTATATACTCTTCATCCTCCCATTGTAGGGCCATGACTTGGTATTTTCTACGGAATGAAGAGAAATATCACTCCCTATATATTTTTATAGCAACATTGATCTACTGTATTTTGAGCCTTTGATAGTTTAGAAAAGTTCCTTTCATCTTTCCAACTCAATATTGGTAATGTCAGATACCTTTTTAGTCCATTGTCAAATTTAGGAACAGCTTTGTCAAATTTCTTTTTAACCTGAGCCCTGCTTCCCTGGTGGCTCAGATGGTAAAGAATCCACCTGCAATGCAGGGAATTCAGGTTTGATCTCTAGGTCGGGAAGATGCCCTGGAGAAAGCAATGGCAACCCACACCAGTATTCTTGCCTTGAGAATCCCATGAGGACAGAGGAGCCTGGCAAGCTACAGTTCATTGGGTCACAAAGAGTGGACACGACTGAATGACTAATACTAAATTCTCAGGGTTTTTCAAGTTTTCTCCCTCAATGACTCATCTTAGATTCTTTTTGAGTTGGAATGGTTGGTGTTTCTGACTCTGCCCTTCCTCGCTTTCCAGACCAGGTAGCCAAAGCAGGATCATTTTGCCCTGAAACCTCCAGCCCTAACCTCCTTTACTACACCTGGAGAAGTAAGTTGGCCCAGGTAACAGCCCTCAAAACCAGTCTTACAATGAACAATTGGCAATCATGGAGCAATGCACAGAACTTCCTGAGAAACTCATAAATCAGATCAGATCAGCCGCTCAGTCGTGTCCGACTCTTTGCGACCCCATGAATCGCAGCACGCCAGGCCTCCCTGTCCATCACCAACTCCCGGAGTTCACTCAGACTCATGTCCATCAAGTCAGTGATGCCATCCAGCCATCTCATCCTCTGTCGTCCCCTTCTCCTCCTGCCCCCAGTCCCTCCCAGCATCAGAGTCTTTTCCAATGAGTCAACTCTTTGCATGAGGTGGCCAAAGTACTGGAGTTTCAGCTTTAGCATCATTCCTTCCAAAGAAATCCCAGGGCTGATCTCCTTCAGAATGGACTGGTTGGATCTCCTTACAGTCCAAAGGACTCTCATAAATAGATCTCCATAAAACAAGATTAAACATCACTTAACTTCTCCTAACCTGCATTCCCAAAGTGCCTGCAAACCCTCCAGTGACCTTTGACATGAGAGAGGATGACCATGGGAAAAACAAAGTGGAGAGAGAAAACGGCCTTAATCAACTGAGATGAAAGGTATAACTTGGAGAATATATGTCTAGGACCTTAACTTTTTATCTATTTATCTTATTCATTTGATTGGTCACACAATAAAACAAGGAAATGAACTTTCATTTTGCTGGACAACAGTGGATTTTCCTGAGAGTGGGTGGCAATCAGCAAAGACGAGAGTCCTAACATTTACAGAGGCTTTCATGAATTTCTGGGCTACAGGCAATGACAATTCATGTGTAGAAAAAAACCAGTCACTGTGCTCATGGGCTTGTAATGATTGGGGGCATATTTATGGTGGGCAGGGAACACTTAACCATCTCTAAGTTTTAACAGTCATTGTTTAAAGGATGCAGTCAATGGAATGTTTGTGTCCCCCCAAATCCACACAATATGGTGTTTGGAGATGGTGGTAATCAAGTCATGAGGGTGGAGCCTCATGAATGGGCTCAGTGCCCTTGTAAGAAGAAGCCAGAGAGCTCCCTCACCATCTGTCATGCCAGAACCCAGAGAGAAGGCAAAAGTCTGTGAACCAGGAAGACATCTCTCCACAGACACCAAATCTGATCCTGGAATTCCCAGGTTCTAGGACCATGAGCAGGGGACTTCTGCTCTTCCTAAACCACTCAGTACTTTTGCTCAAGGAACCTGAAGAGACTAAGGAAGAGGGTCTCTCAGGATCTTGCCAGCTTCATCTAGAATCTCTGTCTCCAGAGTTTCTAAACCCTCCCCAAAGTGTGTCCAGTGATACAGCATGCCACCACCCCCTTGGACAACGGGCACCAGCGTTTGACCACCCTCACTGTCAGGCAACATTGGACCACAGGCATTCACAGAAAGCCTTCTCACAAACATGGATTGGCACCACAGGCAACTCACCATCCACAATGACACCTTTCAGTGGAAAACACACACTTATGGTCATGTTTTAGTAACCATCATCTGTGGATCCCCTCTGCTTCCATCATGTTCACAGAGTGAATCAGACTGCAGATGGAGACTGTCTGCACTGATGCAACCTGACCTCCTGGGCAACCACCCATTTGGCAGAGAGACCAGTATCTGGGCTGATTTTGACTGAAATTGTCACCTGTGGGTGAATGCCAATGACCACCACCTCCCAAGTATCAACTGACCCACAAATCACATTAAACATCTCAAAGCTGGAAATTGCTTCTCAGTCGACAAGTTCAAATGACAAAACAGTTCAACTGAGTGTTGAATGTCCGGAGTGAGTGAATTAACACATCCATGGAATGAGATACCGAGTGAACAGCTGACAATATGGTCACCACCGTAAATTTCAGACAACGCTGCTGTCACTAGGAGAAGGGGAACAGTCAACTTCTGCCCAGGGCAGGGCTCGTCCTTAGCACAAAAGTAGCAAATTAACTGCTGAATTTGGGTTCAGGACCATGAGGCTGGCTAGAAAGATCAGAAATCTGTACCAAAATTTACTTATATGTTTATGAAACACTGGAGTCCACCATGGATTGTAGGCTCTTATTTGTGATCAGGCTGTTGAAACTGAGTTACTACAGTGCTTTTTCCAACCACTACTTTGCGACGATTTATACCTCAGTCGGTTTATGATACTCAGAACCAATTCTGTTCATGGCCTTAGCTGAAGAAGAATTTTATGTGTAATTTTTAAAATTGCCATTGTCAAGTGCTAAAAACGAGGCACATATAAAAAGCTAATTTTTAAATGATTTCAGAAGAACCGTCAAAAAAGTTTTCCTTAATATAACTTTTTATGCCTTAATTCCATGGTGGTTTTAAATGCCTCTTTTAAATATTTAATACCATGACCATTTTGTTAAAGTCAGCAGTTGCACAAGTGTCAAATTGTGCCAAGGAAAATGAATATCGTTGTAATCAGAGATTATTATGAACTCAAAAAGTGCTGCTGGTGTTTATGACAGTTTTTGAGATTTATTTATGGATTTATAGTAAGAAAGAAATCATTTTTAGCTGAACATTTCATTTTAAGTGATTTTTTTCCATCTTTTAAAGATACTTATTACAAATTGACAAATAGCAAATTACTTTGTCATCTTGGTCTTCAGTTTTTGAACACTGAGGTACAAGTTAACCTACCTTCTAGTATTTTGTGGTAAATGAAAGAAAAAAAGTGTTAATGGGATTCATATTTCCTGCAGTAAAAATCCACTGAATTTTTAAAATTCAAAACATTCAGACACACACACAAAAAGTGTATGCTTTCTCTGAATTTCTCAAGAATGCATGCAAAAATTCAAGAATATCATGACCCTGCAAAACTGTGGACAGATCTGAATTCAAGGGAAAATGGGTGCCTTAAGTCAATTTTGTCTTCCTCTCCCCAAACAGTAAATCAAAAACTGACCACTCTGTAGAGTTCAAATGAAGATAAACACTTCAATTCTCCCATTCTTGATTATTATAATGATAGCTCAGAACTCAGGGGTGAACATGACAAAACATGGAGGAAAACTGAAGCTGCAGAGGGAGGAAGGGGCCCCACCAGCAGTAGGGGAACGAGGCTTTGAGCCTTTGGCTCTGGTACTTCCTCAATCTGCCCTTGATTTTGTGTTCCCTTTGGTGGAAGCCTGAATGAAAACGTACTCCCAGTGCAGAAGTTCCCAGCAAGATTCTTATGGTTTAAACAAGGGAGATGGAAAGATGAAAATGATGGGAAAACACACCAAAAGCATAAAACCATTGCTTGCAATCCTTTAGAAATGCACGTAAAAACTTCCTTTTGGATTAGAAGACATCTTGAGAGAGCCGCCAAGGCTTTGTGTCCTGTGTTTGTCTGGATCCCGTGGCCTCATCCACACTGCATCTCTGCTGCATTCTTTTGTCTTACTTTTTACTTTTTAGTATTTTTTTAAATTGGAATATAGTTGCTTTACAGTGTTGTGTTTCTGCTGTACGAAAATGTGAATCAGCTATAAGTATATGTATGTCCCCTCCCTCTTGAACTTCCCTCCCATCTGCCCCCACCCCACCCTTCTAGGTCATCACAGAGCACCAAGCTGAGCTCCCTGTGCTGTACAGCAGCTTCCAGCTAGCTATCAGTTTTACACAGGGCAGTGTACATATGTCAATGCTACTCTCTCAATTCGTCCCACCCTCCCCTTCCCCCACTGTGTCCACAAGTATGTTCTCTATGTCTCTATTCCTGCCCTGAAAATAGGTTCATCAGTACCATTTTTCTGGATTCCACATACATACATTAATATCCGATATTTGTTTTTCTCTTTCTGACTTACTTCACTCTGTATGACAGACTCTAGGTTCATCCACATCACTATAAAAGCCCCAGTTTCATTCCTTTTTATGTCTGAGTAACATTCCACTGGGTATATGTACCACATCTTCTTTATCCATTTCTCTATTGACTCAGAAATCCCCTCCTTGACATATACCCAGAGAAAACCATAATACAAAAAGACACATGCATCCCTATGTTCATTGCAGTGTTACTTACAATAGTCAGGACATGGAAACATCCGAATCTTAGATCACAGGGTTTCAAAGTCTGCGTATGTATTAACTGTATTTGTTGTCATGTTTTGTGACCCACTATGTGCACCAGGCACTCCGCTTCCATTACCTCACTTAATTTTTTCCACAACTTTATAAGAGAAAAGTCATCTTTATTCTCATTTCACAAAAGAGGAGACGACAGAACCAACAACAAACCCAGTCTGTCCTCAGACCCCATCACTACCCTCTAACTATGCTACCAGAGCCTCCGAAGTTCCTCGTAGAAGGACAAGAGGAAGGGAAAACCTTGGTTTCTGCTTCTTCTCTTGTACTGAACTCCCGCCTCCTTGAGTTATTCCACCTGCTAAACAAGGTTGTTAGATTAGTTCTAAAAATGCATTCCAGAGGAGGGGAAAGAAATCTATGATTGGCTTTTGTTCTGCCAGGGTCTGGATTTCTATGTAAGGGAGAAAAATGGCATCTGGTCCCATCATTTCATGGCAAATAGATGGGGAAACAGTGGAAACAGTGACAGGCTTTATTTTGGGGGGCTCCAAAATCACTGCAGCCATGAAATTAAAAGACACTTATTCCTTGGAAGAAAAGCTATGACCAACCTAGACAGCATAATAAAAAGCAGAGACATTACTTTACCAACAAAAGTCCATGTAGTCAAAGCTATGATTTTTCCAGTAGTCATGTATGGGTATGAGAGTTGGACTATAAAGAAAGCTGAGTGCCAAAGAATTAATGCTTTTGAAGTGTGGTGTTGGAGAAGACTCTTTAGAGTCCTTTGGACTCCAAGGAAATCCAACCAGTCCATCCTAAAGGAAATCAGTCCTAAATATTCATTGGAAAGACTGATGTTGAAGCTTAAACTCCAATACTTTGGCCACTTGATGCAAAGAACTGACTCATGCAAAGACCCTGATGCTGGGAAAGATTGAAGGCGGGAGAATAAGGGAATGACAGAGGATGAAATTGTTGGATGGCATCACTGCCTCAATGGATATGAGTTTGAGTAGTCTCTGGGAGTTGGTGATGGACAGGGAAGCCTGGCGTACTGCAGTCCATGGGATCGCAAATGGTCAGACACTGCTGAGTTACTGAACTAAACAATTGCTGCTATCTCCCTGAGCTTGTGTTTTCTCCTAAATGTAGTATTTGTCAGTTTTCCCAATTCTGTGAAGTTTACTTTACCTCCTGGCCCTGGGTTTTGTCAGGACTATCTCAGCATTCATTGTTCTCTTTCCATTCTGCTATGGAATGGGGTTTCCAACAGGCATCTGAGCCCAAAGGCATTCAGGGACTCCAAGCTGCATGTTTTCATCCTTGGGCTTGGAATGACTACCTACTCCAGTATTCATGGGCTTCCCTGGTGGCTTAGACAGTAAAGAATCTGCCTGCACTGCAGGAGACCTGGGTTCAATGCCTGAGTCAGAAAGATCCCCTGGAGAAGGGAATGGCAACCCACTCCAGTATTCTTGCCTTTAGAATTCCATGGACAGAGGAGCCTGGCAGGCTACAGTCTACAGGGTCACGAAGAGTTGGACACAGATGACCAACTGAGCACTCATATATTGGTTACCATGTAAGCCAAAGCATAGACTTTTAAAAAGTTCATCTGAACCATTTCTCCTGGTTTTTTCTTTCTATTTTTTTAAATTTATTTCTTTTAATTGGAGGCTAATTATTTTACAATATTGTAGTGGTTTTGCCATACATTGACATGAATCAGCCATGGGTGTATATGTGTTCCCCTCCCTGAACCCCCCTCCCACCTCCCTCCCCATACCATCCCTCAGGGTCATCCCAGTGCACCAGCCCTGAGCACCCTGTCTCATGCATCAAACCTGGACTGACGATCTATTTCACAAATGATAATATATGTTTCAATGCTATTCTCTCAAATCATTCCACCCTTGCCTTCTCCCACAGAGTCCAAAAGTCTGTTCTTTACATCTATGTCTCTTTTGCTATCTCCCATATAGGGTCATCATTACCATCTTTCTAAATTCCATATATATGCATTAATATACTCTATTGGTGTTTTTCTTTCTGATTTACTTCACTCTGTATAATACGCTCCAGTTTCATCCACCTCATTAGAACTGATTCAAATGCATTCTTTTTAATAGCTGAGCAATATCCCATTGTGTATATGTAGCACAGCTTTCTTATCCATTCGTCTGCCAGTGGACATCTAGGTTGCTTCCATGTCCTGGCTATTGTAAACAGTGCTGCAATGAACACTGGGGTATTTGTGTCTCCTTCAGTTCTGGTTTCCTCAATGTGTAAGCCCAGCAGTGGGATTGCTGGGTCTTACGGCAGTTCTATTTCCAGTTTTTTAAGGAATCTCCATACTGTTCTCCATAGTGGCTGTACTGGTTTGCATTCCCACCAAAAGTGTAAAAGGATTCCCTTTGCTTTGCACCCTCTCCAACATTTTTTGTTTGTAGACTTTTTGATAGCAGATGTTCTGACTGCTGTGAGATGGTACCTCATTGTGGTTTTGATTTGCAATTCTTTGATAATGAGTGATGTTGAGCATCTTTTCATGTGTTTGTTAGCCATCTGTATGTCTTCTTTGGAGAAATGTCTGTTTAGTTCTTTGGCCCATTTTTTGATTGCGTCATTTATTTTTCTGTAATTGAGCTGCAGGAGTTGCTTGTATATTTTTGAGATTAATTCTTTGTCAGTTGCTTCATTTTCTATTATTTTCTCCCATTCTGAAGGCTGTCTTTTCACCTTGCTTATAGTTTCCATAATTGTGCAAAAGCTTTTAAGTTTAATTAGGTCCTATTTGTTTATTTTTGCTTTTATTTCTATTACTCTGGGAGGTGGGTCATAGAGGATCCTGCTGTGATTTATGTCAATGAGTGTTTTGCCTGTGTTTTCTTCTAGGAGTTTTATAGTTTCTGATTTTACATTTTAATTCATTTTTAGTTTATTTTTGTGTATAGTGTTAGAAAGTGTTCTAGTTTCATTCTTTTACAAGTGGTTGACCAGTTTTCCCAGCACCACTTGTTAAGGAGATTGTCTTTTCTCCATTGTAAATTCTTGCCTCCTTTGTCAAAGATAAAGTGTCCATAGGTGTGTGAATTTATCTCTGGGCTTTCTATTTTGTTCCATTGATCTATTTTTCTGTCTTTGTGGCAGTAACATACTGTCTTGATGACTATAGTTTTGTAGTATAGTCTGAAGTCAGGCAGGTTGATTCCTCCAGTTTCATTCTTCTTTCTCAAGATTTCTTTGGCTATTTGAGTTTTTTTGTATTTCCATACAAATTGTGAGATTATTTGTTCTAGTTCTGTGAAAAATACCATTGGTAGCTTGATAGGGATTGCATTGAATCTATAGATTGCTTTGGGTAGTATACTCATTTTCACTATAGAGATTCTGCTGATCCATGAACATTATATATTTCTCCATCTGTTTGTGTCATCTTTGATTTCTTTTATCAGTGTTTTATAGTTTTCTATATATAGGTCTTTTGTTTCTTTAGGTAGATTTATTCCTAAGTATTTTATTCTTTTCATTGCAATGATGAATGGAATTGTTTCCTTAATTTCTCTGTTTTCTCATTGTTAGTGTATAGGAATGCAAGGGATTTCTGTGTGTTGATTTTATATCCTGCAACTTTACTATATTCATTGATTAGCTTTAGTAATTTTCTGGTGGAGTCTTTAGGATTTTCTATGCAGAGGATCATATCATCTGCAAACAGTGTGAGTTTTACATCTTTTTCAATCTGGATTCCTTTTATTTCTTTTTCTTCTCTGATTTCTGTGGCCAAAACTTCCAAAACTATGTTGACTAGTACTGGTGAGAGTGGGCACCCTTGTCTTGTTCCTGACTTTAGAGGAAATGCTTTCAATTTTTCACCATTGAGGATAATGTTTGCTGTGGGTTTATTATATATGGCTTTTATTATGTTGAAGTATGTCCCTTCTATGCCTGCTTTCTGGGGGGTTTTTTATCATAAATCGATGTTGAATTTTGTCAAAGGCTTTCTCTGCATCTATTGAGATGATCATATGGTTTTTATAATTCAATTTTTTAATGTGGTGTATCACATTGATTGATTTGCGAATGTTGAAGAATCCTTGCATGCCTGGGATAAAGCCCACTTGATCATGATGTATGATCTTTTTAATATGTTGTTGGATTACGTTTGATAGAATTTTGTTAAGGATTTTTGCATTTATGTTCATCAGTGATATTGGCCTGTAGTTTTCTTTTTTTGTGGCATCTTTGTCTGGTTTTGGTATTTGGGTGATGGTGGCCTGATAGAATGAGTTTGGCAGTTTACCTTCTGCAATTTTCTGGAAGAGTTTGAGTGGGATAGGTATTAGCTCTTCTCAAAATTTTTGGTAGAATTCAGTTGTGAAGCCATCTGGTCCTGGGCTTTTGTTTGTTGGAAGATTTTGATTACAGTTTCAATTTCCATGCTTGTTAAGATTTTCTATTTCTTTCTGGTTCAGTTTTGGTAAGTTATACTTTTCTAAGAATTTGTCCATATCTTCCAAGTTGTCCATTTTATTGGCATATAGTTGCTGATAGTAGTCTCTAATGATCCTTTGTATTTCTGTGTTGTCTGTTGTGATTTCTCCATTTTCATTTCTAATTTTGTTGATTTGATTCTTCTCCCTTTTTTCTTGATGAGTCTGGATAATGGTTTGTATATTTTATTTATCTTCTCAAAAAAAAAAAAAATCCGCTTTTAGCTTTGTTGGTTTTTGCTCTGGTCACCTTTGTTTCTTTTTCATTTATTTCTGCCCTAATTTTTATGATTTTTTTCCTTCTACTAACCCTGGAGTTCTTCATTTATTCTTTTTTTAGTTGCTTTAGGTGTAGAGTTAGGTTATTTATTTGATTTTTCTCTTGTTTCTTAAGGTAAGCTTGTATTGCTGTGAACCTTCCCCTTAGCACTGCTTGTACTGAATCCCATACATTTTGGGTTGTTGTGTTTTCATTTTCATTCATTTGTATGCATATTTTAATTTCTTTTTTGATTTCTTCTGTGATTTGTTGGTTATTCAGAAGTGTGTTGTTTAGCCTCCATATGTTTGTGGGGTTTTTTGTTGTTTGTTGTTTGTTGTTTGTTTTTAATTTGGTGGCACCATCTTAGTTGCAGCAGGCAAGACCTTTGGTAGGGGCATATGGGATCTAGTTCCCTGACCGGGGATTGAATCCAAGCCCCTGCACTGGGAGGATGGAATCTCAGCCACTAGGCCACCAGGGAAGTCCCTGTTTGTATTTTTAATAGTTTTTTTTTTTTCCTGTAGTTGACATCTAAACTTACTGTATTGTGATCAGAAAAGATGCTTGGAATTGTTTCAATTTTTTGAATTTACTAAGGCTAGATTTATGGCCCAGGATGTGATCTATCCTGGAGAAGGTTCCATGTGCACTTGAGAAAAAGGTGAAATTCATTGTTTTGGGGGGAAATCTCCTATAGATATCTATTAGGTCTAACTGGTCCATTGTATCATTTAAACTTTGTGTTTCCTTGCTAATTTTCTGTTTAGTTGACCTATCCATAGGTGTGAGTGGGGTATTAAAGTCTCCCACTATTATTGTGTTACTGTTAATTTCCCCTTTCATACTTGTTAGCATTTGCCTTACATATTATGGTGCTTCAATGTTGGGTGCATATATATTTATAATTGTTATATCTTCTTCTTGGATTGATCCTTTGATCATCATGTAGTGTCCTTCTTTGTCTCTTTTCACAGTCTTTATTTCAAAGTCTATTTTATCTGATATGAGTATAGCTACTCCTGCTTTCTTTTGTCTCCATTTGCGTGAAATATCTTTTTCCAGCCCTTCACTTTCAGTCTGTATGTGTCCCTTGTTTTGAGGTGGGTCTCTTGTAGACAGCATATATAAGGGTCTTGTTTTTGTATCCATTCAGCCAGTCTTTATTTTTTGGTTGGGGCATTCAACCCATTTACATTTAAGGCAATTATTGATAAGTATGATCCTGTTGCCATTTAATTTGTTGTTCGAGTTTGTACACACTTTCTGTGTTTCCTGTCTACAGAAGATCCTTTAGCATTTGTTGAAGAGCTGGTTTGGTGGTGCTGAATTCTCTCAGCTTTTGTTTGTCTGTAAAGCTTTTGATTTCTCCCTCATATTTGAATGAGATCTTTGCTGGGTATAGTAATCTGGGTTGTAGGTTTTTCTCTGTCATCACTTTAAGTATGTCCTGCCATTCCCTTCTGGCCTGAAGAGTTTTGATTGAAAAATCAGCTGTTATCCTTATGGGAATCCCCTTGTGTATTATTTGTTGTTTTTCCCTTGCTGCTTTTAATATTTATTCTTTGTGTCTGATCTTTCTTAATTTGATTAATATGTGTCTTGCACCTTAGGTTTATCCTGTTTGGGACTCTCTGGGTTTCTTGGACTTGGGTGGCTATTTTAGGGAAGTTTTCAACTATTATCTCCTCAAGTATTTTCTCATGGCCTTTCTTTTTGACTTCTTCTTCTGGAACTCCTATGATTTGAATGTTGGGGCATTTGACATTGTTCCAGAGGTCTCTAAGGTTGTCCTCATTTCTTTTAATTCTTTTTTCCTCTCTGCTTCACTTATTTCCACCATTCTATCTTCTACCTCACTTATCCTATCTTCTGCCTCTGTTATTCTACTGTTGGTTCTCTCCAGAGTGTTTTTTATCTCAATTACTGCATTATTCATTATTGATTGACTCTTTTTTATTTCTTCTAGGTCCTTGTTAAGCATTTCTTGCATCTTCTCAATCCTTGTCTCCAGACTATTAATCTGTAACTCCATTTTGTTTTCAAGATTTTGGATCATTTTTACTGTCATTATTCTGAATTCTTTTTCAGGAAGACTCCCTATCTCCTCCTCTTTTGTTTGGTTTGGTGGGCATTTATCATGTTCCTTTACCTGCTGGATATTTCTCTGCCTTTTCATCTTGTTTAGATTGCTGTGTTTGGGGTGGCCTTCTATATGCTGGAAGTTTGTGGTTCCTCTTTATTGTGGAGGTTCCTCCCTGTGGGTGAGGTTGGACGAGTGGCTTGTCAAGGGTTCCTGGTTAGGGAAGCTTGCATCTGTGTTCTGGTGGGTGGAGCTGGAGCTCATCTCTCTGGAGTGCAATGACATGTCCAGTAGTGAGTTGTGAGGTGTCTATGGGTTTGGTGTGTCTTTTGGCCACCTGTATTTTAATGCTAAGGGTTATGTTCCTGTGTTGTTGGAGAATTAGCTTGGTATGTCTTGCTCTGAAACTTGTTGGCTCTTGGATGGAGCTTGGTTTCAGTGTAGGTATGGAGGTTTTTAGATGAGCTCCTATTGATTAACGTTCCCTGGAGTCAGGAGTTTTCTGGAGTTCTCAAGTTTTGGATTTAAGCCTCCTGCCTCTGGCTTTCAGTCTTATTCTTACAGTAGCCTCAAAACTTCTCCATCCATACAGCACTGATGATAAAACATCTAGGTTAATGGTGAAAAGATTCTCCACAGTGAGGGACACCTACAGAGGTTCACAGAGTTACATGGAGAAGAGTGAGGAGGGAGATAGAGGTGACCAGGAGGAGAAGAGAGGGAATCAAAAGGGGAGAGAGCAATCTAGCCAGTAATCAATTCCTTATGTGCTCTCCACAGTCTGGAACACTCAGAGAGGTTCATGGAGTTACATAGAGAAGAGAAGAGGGAGAAAGGATATGGAGGTGACCAGGAGGAGAAGAGGGGGAATCAAAAGGGGAGAGACAGATCTAGCCGTAATCAGTTCCCCAAGTGTTCTTCACAGCCAAGAACACCCGAAAAAATTCACAGAGTTAGGTAGAAAAGAGAAGGGGGAGGGAGGAGATAGAGGCGACTTGGGGGAGAGAAAGGAGAGTCAAAAGGGGGAGAGAGGAATCAAGCCAGTAATCACACTCTTAAGTAAAAATGGGTACTGAAGATTGGATTTTTAAAGGTACAAAATTGATAACAAAAATCAAAAAGCAAAGATTAAAAATCTAGAGTAGAGGTTAGACTCTCAAAAATATAATATTAAAAAAAATCACAAAGATTATAAAAATATATATATATGAAATCTGCTTTAAAAATAGGGTCTTTTTTCGCAAGGTAAAAGTAGGTTATAAAAATTAAAATTAAAGAAGTAATAACTTAAAAATAAAAAACTGAAAAAATTCAAAAATTATAATACTAAAATATATCTAGGAATTTCTCTGGAGCTGTTGAGGCTAGGGTGGGGTCAGTTCAGTTTCAGATAGTTCCTTATTCCAGCTTATAATTCTTCTCAAGGTCTATAGGCCCCTTCCAATGTAGTCAGTGCTAACTCCAGGGTTTTAATCTGTTGCACCTGTCACTTCCAGAGCAGTTCCCTCTTCTTTGTTTATTTTGGCTTCCTCTGTTTACAAGTCTCTTCAGTGTCTAATTTCTGCCATGACACAAGGGGTCAAAGGTGGTCACTTATTTAGGCTAACTTGTTCAGTTGTGCTTTGGGGAGGCAGGAACACTGCAAACAAATATCACTGGCATATGTGGGGAATGCTTGCAGTGTCTGGGCCATTCTGGGTTTGTCCCCGTTCGTGGTGTGTGTGCTTTCCCAGTCTACACTGCTCAGGCTCCAAGTTGCTCTGGAGGGGAACTGTCTAAAGCGGGCCCTGGTTGCATGCACTTCCCAGGTCTAAGCAGGTTCAGGTTCTCGGGTACTCCACAAAAGCACAGACCGGGTTGGGCCTGCGTTTTGTGCCCTTCCCACGTCCGAGCAGCTCAAGCGACCAGATGCTTGGCGAGTGCACTCTCCCAGCTGGGTGGTGCGTCTTATCACCTCCCCGGTCCCAGCCCCTCGGTTTCCTGAGTGCACCGAGAGAGCACCGTCTCAGGTGTGCCATGTGTCTCCTCTGGGGAGCTGATCTCTGACTGCAACCCTCCTGGCAGATGTCAACCATCCAGGATCCAAGGAAGACTTGGTTAGCAATCAGGAGCCTGTTCACAGTTTGGTAGAGGATGCTGTCTCTGGGGCCAAGCTTACCCCTAGCCCTCTGGCTCTGGCTGTCACCCGCCTGCCTCTCTGCTTCCGGCAGGGGGAGGGGCCGGTCCGCAGCCTCTGGTATATGCAGCTTTCCTCTGCTATTTGCTCAGTCCTTTGTTCTGTGAGCAAACCAGGCTGTGCCTCAGAGCTTTTCGGGGGCGGGCAGGGAGCAGGAGAAGTTCTCTCTCTCTCTCTCTCTTTTTTCCTCTCTGGCTATCCCACAGTTTGGGTTCCTATCTCATGTTAGCTCCCTCAGATTGTCCTCAGGGCATTCAGGCCCAGTCCCCACTCTATGCATGCAGCCCGCATCTCCCTGTTCAGCCCCACTCACTGCTGGTGGATGCAAGCAACCGGGCTACCTCTCCGCTGGGAGTCGTGGCTAGGCCATAATCTGTGGGCTCTATTATTTTTTTTCTTCCAGTTATGTTGCCCTCTGAGATTCCAAAACTCCCCACAGACCCACCGGTGAGAGGGTTCCCTGGTGTTTGGAAACTTCTCCTCCTTCACGACTCCCTCCCCAGGATGGATCTCTGTCCCGAACTCTATTGTCTCTCTTTTTATCTTTTGTATTTTGCCCTACCTCCTTTCGAAGAGAATGGGCTACCTTTCTGGGTGCCTGGTGTTCCGCCAGCATTCAGAAATTGTTTTGTGGAATTTGCTCAGCATTAAAATGATCTTTTGATGAATTTGTTGGGGGAGAAATTGGTCTCCCCATCCTATTCCTCTGCCATCTTAGGACCAACTCTCCTCATTTTTATTAACTAAGAAAAAAAGAATTTAAACCAACAATGGCATTAAAATAGCATTAAGATTCATAGGATGAAACAAATTCCAAGGCGTTCTCCAAGTGTTGCCCTAAGTAGAACATCTATCAAGGATTCATCTTCCATCCAGTCTGCCAGTATTGCCAGATGTTCTGCATGAAGAACACAACCATTAACATAATCTCATGTATAATTTTTAAAGAGGCGATGAGAATGTCACTAAATACTTTTCAGACAGGAAATTGCACCCTACATTGAAAGAATCAATGGCTGTGTTAAACTGATAACTTGCAGTGAAAGATGTCAGATTCATGATCTTTGAAGATTTAACTTCGGGACCAAGGACCAGGCTTGATCACTCAAGGGCTTTTGTGTGGCAGAGTTTTATTAAAGTAAGAAAAGGGACAGAGAAAGCTTCTGACATAGACATCAGAAGGGGGACATCAGAGAATGTCCCCCTAGCTAGTCTTATCAAGGCCTTATATACTTTTTTCAGACCCACTTCCACAACATACACCCACTTCCACAACATACATCTTAAATTAACAAGATTAGAATGAGCAATAGAAAGATCTTACCAGACCCACTCTCATAATATACATTTTAAGATAGCAGGATTAGTCAGAAAGTTCTTATTAAGGAGAAACATGTCCTGCTGCTGCTGCTGCTAAGTCGCTTCAGTCGTGTCCAATTCTGTGCGACCCCATAGACGGCCTCCCACCAGGCTCCCCCGTCCCTGGGATTCTCCAGGCAAGAACACTGGAGTGGGTTGCCATTTCCTTCTCCAACGCATGAAACTGAAAAGTGAAAGTGAAGTCTCCCAGTCGAGTCCAAGTCTTAGTGAAACATATCCTATATGTTGTTATATTGACTAAGACAAAACAATGTAGAAGAGAACATTTGTCCTTTTCTTCTTGAGAGTCCCAGACCCTTTTCTCCTTCTCAGGGACTCCAGGCCCCTCTCTCCTTCTTGGGAACCCTGGAATTATCAACTGACCTAGGAATTGATTCTCTCAAAACCAGCCGTGCTTTCTGGACGAAAAGAGCTGTTCTCTGGAGAGAAGGCATTCTCCAGTTGTATGTGTTTGGTCTGAAGTTGAATACCCACTGTTTTGGTTTGTTTTTATACAGAATTACAAATTTTTCCAGTAATGAGAACTTTTAAGATCTATTCTCTTAGCAACTTTCAAATATACAATACAACATGGTATTATTCACTATAGGTTTCCCAGGTGCTGCAGCAGTAAAGAATCCACGTGCCAAAGCAGGAAATGCAAAAAATGCAGGTTCAGTCCCTGGGTCAGGAAGATCCTCTGGAGAAGAAAATGGCAACCCACTCCAGGATTCTTGCCTAAAGAATCCTATGGTCAGAGGAGTTTGGTGGGCTACAGACCATGGGGTCACAATAGAGTTGGACATGACTGAGCAACTAAACAACAACAAGTCATACATGTTGATAGCATGATACATAACAGGGGAAATTGATAAACTGATAAATTGATAAACTGTGTTTAAATTTTTTTAAAATTTTTATCTGTAAAGACCCTGTAAAAAAGATAAAGAGACAGCCACAGCCTGAAAGGAAATATTTGAAAACTGCAAATTGGACCAGAGGATTCATGGCTAAAATATATAAAGAACTCTCAAAACTCATCAATTAAAAAATCAAATAATCTAATTAGAAAATGGGCAAAAGAAGACATGAAGAGATACGTCAGCAAAGAGGATGACATACAGACAGCAAATAAAGTGATGTTCAGGTCAACAGCCATTCAGTTCAGTTCAGTCGTTCAGTCATGTCTGACTCTTTGTGACCCCATGAATCGCAGCACACCAGGCCTCCTTGTCCATCACCAACTCCCGGAGTTCACTCAGACTCACGTCCATCGAGTCAGTGATGCCATCCAGCCATCTCATCCTCTGTCGTCCCCTTCTCCTCCTGCCCCCAATCCCTCCCAGCATCAGAGTCTTTTCCAATGAGTCAACTCTTCACATGAGGTGGCCAAAGTACTGGAGTTTCAGCTTTAGCATCATTCCTTCCAAAGAAATCCCAGGACTGATCTCCTTCAGAATGGACTGGTTGGATCTCCCTGCAGTCCAAGGGACTCTCAAGAGTCTTCTCCAACACCACAGTTATTAGAGATAAGCAAATTAAAACCACAATGCACTATCTCTACACAACTATTATTAATAAAACACTAAAGTAAGAAACAGGCTTCCTGGGTGGCGCTAGTGGTAAAGAACCCCCTGCCAATGAAGGAGACATAAGAGACACAAGTTCAATCCCTAGGTTGGGAAGATCCTCTGGAAAAGGAAATGGCAACCCACTCCAGTATTCATGCCTGGAGAATCCCATGGAAAGAGGAGCCTGGCAGGCTATAGTCCATGGGGTCGCACAGAGTCAGACACAACTGAAGTGACTGAGCACGCAAAGTAGAAAATAGTAACACCACCAAATGCTAGCAAGAATATAGAGAAACTAAATCTTTCAGTGGAAACATAAAATAGTAAAGGCATTTTTGGGAAAAAGAAGGGCAATTTCTTATGAAATAAATGTGTGCTCACCATGTGACCCAGTGACTGGTCTCTGAGGCAGTTAACCAAAACTTAGGTTCACCCACAAGTCCATCTGACACAGAGGAATAGAAAAGGTCTTCCATACAGTCATTCAGCAGGTGCATAGCAGAATGATAGAGACACTGGCACTAGGCTTCTTATATGGTAGAGCGTCCTTTGTCAAGTCTACAATGTCCACTACATATAATGCAACATGACAAAATTAATTAAATTTATAGCTGCTCCATTTTAGGGCACTTTAATTATTGTTGTTTAGTCTCTAAGTTGTGCCCAACTCTTTGCAACTCCGTGGTCGCAAAGACTCCCACCAGGCTAGCCCGCCTGGCTCCTCTGTCCATGGGATTTCCCAGGTAAGAATACTGAAGAAGGTTGCCATTTCCTTCTCCTGGGGGTCTTCCCAACCCAGGGATCGAATCCAAGTCTCCTGCTTTGCAGGCAGATTCTTTACCACTGGACCACCAGGGAAGCCCTATCAGTTCAGTTCAGTCGCTCAGTCGTGTCCAACTCTTTGCGATCCCATGGACTGCAGCACGCCAGGCTTCCCTGTCCATCACCAACTCCCAGAGTTTACTCAAACTCATGTCCATTGAGTCAGTGATGTCATCCAATCGTCTCATCCTCTGTCATCCCCTTCCCCCACCTTCAATCTTTCCCAGCTTCAGGGTCTTTTCCAATGAGTCACTTCTTCACAACAGGTGGCCAAAGTATTGGCATTTCATCTTCAGCCTCATATCCTTCCAATGAATATTCAGGGTTGATTTCCTTTAGGATGGACTGGTTGGATCTCCTTGAAGTCCAAGGAACTCTCAAGAGTCTTCTTCAACACCACATTTCAAAAGCATCAATTCTGCTGTGCTCAGCTTTCTTTATAGTCTAACTCTCACATCCACACATGACTACTGGAAAAACTATAGCTTTGACTAGACGGACCTTTGTTGGTAAAGTAATGTCTCTGCTTTTTAATACGCTGTCTAGGTTGGTCATA
Organism: Bubalus kerabau; assembly: GCF_029407905.1. Taxonomy (NCBI): domain Eukaryota; kingdom Metazoa; phylum Chordata; class Mammalia; order Artiodactyla; family Bovidae; genus Bubalus; species Bubalus kerabau. The sequence goes on from NC_073634.1 coordinate 48,313,157, forward strand.
ACTTTTCTTCCAAGAAGTAAGCATCTTTTAATTTCACAGTAGTCATCATCTGCAGTGATTTTGGAGCCCCAAAAATAAAGTCTGTCACTGTTTCCACTGTTTCCCCATCTATTTGCCATAAAGTGATTGGATGAGATGTCAAAATCGTAGTTTTCTGAATGTTGAATTTTAAGCCAACTTTTTCACTCTCTTCTTTCACTTTCATCAAGAGGCTCTTTAGTTCTTCTTCACTTTCTGCCATAAGTGTGATATCATCTGCATATCTGAGGTTATTGATATTTCTCCAGGCAATCTTGATTCCAGCTTGTGCTTTATCCAGTCCAGCTTTTCTCACATGATGTACTATGCCTATATCCCCTCCCTCTTGGATTTCACCACCCCCAGTTCCCATCCCTTTAAGTCATCACAGCACTGAGCTGAGCTCCTTGGGCTATGGCAGCTTCTCACTAGCTATCTATTTTACACATGATAGTATATATATATATATGAATGCTACTCTCCCAATTTGTCCCACCCTCTCCTACCCCTTCAGTGTCCACAAGTCCATTCTCCATGTCTGTATCTCTATTACTGCCCTGCAAACAGGTTCATCTGTACCATTTTCCTAGATTTCACATACACGTGTTAATATACGATATTTGTTGTTCTCTTTCTGACTTACTTCACTCTGTATGATAGACTCTAGGTTCATCCACCTCTCTACAAATGATCCAGTTTCATTCCTTTTTATGACAGTATTTGTCTTTCTCTGAGTGTCTTATTTCATTTAGTAAAACGTCTTCAAGGTTAATTCACATTGTAGCATGTGTCAAAATTTCCTTGTCCTTTTAGACAAAGTTTAGGAGTTACTTGAGCTTCCCAAGTGGTTCAGTGGTAAAGAATCTACCTGCTATGCAAGAGATGCAAGTTTGATCCCTGGACTGGGAAGATCCCCTGGAGGAGGAAATGGCAACCCACTCCAGTATGTTTGCCTGGGAAATCCCATGGACAGAGGAGCCTGGAGGGCTACAGTCCGTGGGGTCAGAAAGAGTCAGACATGACTGAGTGACTACACAACAACAACAACAAGGAGTTTCTTTCTTATGAAGCCTGCTGAGCAACCCCTGACAGAGGCAAAGCTATTTCTAGTCTCCCAGTGTCTTTGTCTATATTTTTATTATAACAAAACACTGCATCATAGTCATATGCTTGCCTGTCTTTCTCCTCTCTCCATCCCCTTAAAATATCCTAACAAAAGTACAAAACTCCTCTGAGGCCAAGAATGTTATCTTATAATCACTTTTGGAGGCAGATAGATTAAAGGATAAAGAACAGGGAGAAATTTGTTGTAAAGAACTCAGCGTGGATACACGTAATTATTTCCATACACATACACACACACACAAACATATTCTTTATGGACTTGCTAAGCCTCAGCATGCTTTTATGTGGTTAAGATGTTATCATATGATTATGACTATTATGTTCACCATTCACAGCCCTTCTTTAATACAGACGTACGAGAGCGCAGGGAGGTTTTCCAAATTCTCACTAATCACTACAAAATAAAAGAAGGAAGGTAATTGTGTGGTTTTAGTTAAAAGACTTTTCTGTTTCAAGATTGAGCCTGTGACATCTGGTTTAAAATGGCTTCTGAGAAGTCTTCCCAGGTGCAGCCAGTCCCTTCTCCCCATGGGAATGCTGACGAATACACAGAAAGGGCATGAAGTGTGTGCTTCTTTCCCGATGTAGGACTGGCCATCCTCTTGGAGAACTCTGAAGTCAAGGAGTGACTAAGTGCCCTCGAGTCCATTCCCCACTTTTATTTATTACTATAGCATCCATTGTGACTTCATCCATATCCATAAGCATCTCAGTCTATTTAACCTGTTATCACTAAGTAAGGACATCCTTGCCCCTTTGCTTCAGCTGTGTCATGGCCCTGGGATGAAAGTGCTTTTAGCAAATGGAAAATGGATTAATCTTAGGATTTATGAGGGCTAGTACCCTTGCCTGGAAAATCCCATGGATGGGGGAGCCTGGTAGGCTGCAGTCCATGGGGTCACTAAGAGTCGGACATGACTGAGCGACTTCACTTTCACTTCTCACTTTCATGCCTTGGAGAAGGAAATGGCAACCCACTCCAGTGTTCTTGCCTAGAGAATCCCAGGGACAGGGGAGCCTGGTGGGCTGCCATCTATGGGGTTGCGCAGAGTTGGACACGACTGAAGCTACTTGGCAGCAACAGCAGAAGTAGAAATAATCTAGATGGATTACTGTCACTTATAAACTATAGTTTTCTATATGTATCTTGCAATTCCTCACTTGGAGATCCTCCATGTTAGAAGTAGTCTATCCTTCACATGGAAAGAGAAAGAACAGTAGCTATTGAAGTAGGTGTAGATGTTGTTCAGTCAGTAAGTGTGTCTGACTCTTTGTGACCTGATGGACTGCAGCACACCAGGCTTCTTTGTCCTTCACCATCTCCCAGAGTTTCCTCAAACTCACATCCATTGAGTCAGCAGTGATATCGGGTGATGATGTCTAGCCTCCATCTAGTCTCCTAATAATCCAGGTCTTGTTGATTCCTCATTGTTAGAGAAGAAGAAAAAACTCTGCCATAGGCTCAGGAATTCACAGGTGGTTCTGACCTTCCCATTTTTGGAGAAAGTTCTTCAGGTATAAGGAAGATGGTTTAGAGAATGGCACATGCGAGATGATTCTCACACGGCTTATCACTTAAGAAACTTCAGCTCTTCCCCATTATGAAATCTTTCCCCTGATTCCTTTTCTCATTTAATCCCTAATGTAATGCTTTAGTAGTGAAGTCGCTCAGTCGTGTCCGACTATTTTCAACCCCATGGACAGTAGCCCACCAGGCTCCTCCATCCATGGGATTTTCCAGGCAAGAATACTGGAGTGGGTTGCCATTTTCTTCTCCAGGTACAGACAACACTGCCAGAGGCAAGTTGAGCTGTATATATGTTCAGCTGCCTCCAGGAAGATCCCCAGGAATGTGCAACCCACACACATGATTCCTTTAGCACCCAGAGCTTCCTCTATGATTCCTATAGCACCCAGAGCTCATAGCACTCTTTCAGACACTGAATTGTATAAAGCTTGGCTTCAAGCACAGCTACCTTGGGCCCAACCCACCTGTTTATTTGTTAAACAGGTGGGTTGGGCCCACCTGAACCCCAGCTTTGGGATTTCCACTTCAGGGCAATTTAAATGATTGAAAATAAATTTCTGATCATTCACAAATGTATCAAGGATGACAAATCCATCCACAATGCTATCAGCTTTTTTTTATGAATAATAATTGTAAAATTCCTGTCATAATGGATATGAATTCTCTTAGTACTGACCCAAGATGAATTGTCATCCTATCTAAAACCATTCTTTTAGTGTAATTTAGAAAGATACAGTTGAGGTCCTATCTACATCTACTATGGCTTAATTTATATATATATATATATAGTATCCTGGTAACTTAGGCTAGAGATAGACTACTAATTAAGTTCTGAGTTTGACAGCCTTCTGAGAAGTGGTAACTAATTTATATGACATTCTGGAAAGATGTCTTCCCTAATTTAAAAGTTATTAAGTTATTAAAATATGATATTTGTAAACCAGTGTATGAAAAAATAATAAAATGATTATTTTTATTTTAAAATATAATCTACAGAGATGAGCCAAAGATTTAAGTATAAGAATATTTGTTGTCAGATTATATATAAAATTAAGTAATAGAAAACCTCATAAATTTTCAAGAAATTGTGTTAGTACAATGCAATATTATACATTCATTAAAAGAGTATTTCAAGAGAATTTGTAATATCAAGGTAAAGTGTTCGAAACTATATTCAGTTTTTAAAAGTAAGTTATATTGCGAATTCCCTTGCAGTTCAGTGGTTGGGACTCCTCTCTTCCACTACATGACAGGTGAGGTTCAATTACCAGTCAGAGAACAAAGATCCTGCATGCTGCACAGCACAGCCTTTAAAAAGAAAAAGGTAGATTAAGGCATTATATACGGTATGGCTTCTTATTTATTTCAATGTATAAAAACCCCAAAGAAAAAAATGTTTAAATATTAACTACAATTAGCACTAGAATGAGAATTTGTACCTTTCTCTATTTAAAAATTTCCCCCACTGCACATATACTACTTTTGGAATCAGAAAAGAAAAAATAAGCATTTTTCAAAATTTTTAATATTCTGTATTAGAAATACAGTTTTTAAATAAATTCTGATTCTAAACCACAATTTTTATTAACAGCAAGAAAAATATGAACTAATACAAATTTCTCTGATATTTAAAATAAATAAAGTAAAATTCACCTAGCACTCTGATTTTGTTTTCCAAGTACTATTCTCCAATGACAGAAACCAGATTTTTTTATGGACTGAATTCCAGGGCCTGAGGCAGGGAAAGTTCAAGAAGAACTCTGAATATCTTTTAACTTTTTTCATTTTTACTTTGCACATAATTATTTTTATTCTTAATTTTATAAGCAGTACATGCAGAAGGAAAATCTCTTTGAATGAAACATATCTGAGAGTCCATATAGTCAGTCCACACTGACATTAAGATAAATGAAATAGTGAAAGTGAAAAAGTAAAAAAAATAAAATAGAAGACATAAAGATCGATGAAATAGATAAATAAATAGACAGATAAATAGATATATATAGATGATGGGGAAGGAAAGTGCTCCTTACTGTAGGATACCAGTTAATAAGTGAGATTTTAGTAATTGCACTGTGGTTACAGAAAAAGTTAACATTTGAAGAGGTCTGATGAAGTTAAGAACTTTTTGTTCTAATTTGGCAACTTTCTTGTAAAGTTAAAATTATTACAACATGAATTTTAAAATTAGGGCTATTTGAATAGTAGGTATAATTCTTTGCCTCTGTGTACTGAACTGAAGTGAAGGTATAATTATTTATGTTATTAAATTAATGCATCAGTGGTTGTAGAAAAATGGAATAGGAGATAAAAATATCACAACTCATAGATTCTTTAGACAAACACACATTTCTGTTGTCTGTACTCTTTAATGGATACTTTTGAAGGCACTTAAATAGATCTAAAGAGAAACTTACAGTGCCTCTTGGGCTTGCTCCAGTATCTGACCCTGAGCTCTCTCACTGGGCCCTAGACAGCCATCATTGCAGTGTGGTGACTCAGAATTACATCCACATGTGGCAGCCCGGCAGGACAGTGGGCCCATATCAGACACGCCAAGCACAGCCTCTTCCCAACCGCTCAGAGCAAGCTTCCGGTCTGGAAACCACCGTCAGCCCAGCCCATCTGGAGAACATTAGCAGGAACTTCCACTGGTAGCATCACAACCTCCTCCAGGCATGAAGGGGCCTGATGACAACCAGAACATGCTAACAAGATCTCCTGCTGCAGAGAAAGGACAAAACTACATTTAAGTTATATAAAACTGTTTTTCTTAATACAGAATCTTCATCAAAAACCAAGGCATCTGGAGTAATTACAAGACATCCATCTGCTAAGACATCGTTACAAATTTGGAAGCAAATAGACAAAGAGGCAGCGACAAGGACATACCCCACATTCTAGCTACCAGAATTAAGCCTCTTGGTATCATGCTCTGCCCTGACCAGAAATGATGGTTTATAGCTGGACGAGGAGGGGAATGTGAACTCAGAGGTCCATTGAGCTGACACAAAAAATCTGGTTTCTCCTGCTGAAACTAGGCTGTTGCTATAGCAACCACCAGATGATGGACAGGTTTTTGAATGTGCAGTGGTCTACCATGATAGAGCTCACAAGCTGTCCGCTAAGCGTTTTCAGATCTGCTAATACATACACTCTGTGGAATGATACTAAATGCTGTTTCAAGATTGATTTTAAATGCCTTTTTTCTACATAATTGAAAGGATCAACAATCTGAACTATTTTTAGTTTTAAATAACCATTTACACTAATGCCAGTTTTATTCACGTGCCAAGTCAAAACTCCCTGGAGAAGGAAACGGCTACCCACTCCATTATTCTTGCCTGGAAAATCCCATGGACAGAGGAGTCTGGTGGGCTAGTCTATGGAGGTCACAAAGAATTGGACACGACTGAGCAACTAACACTCTGACTTTCGAGTCAAAGCTCCCATTCTTTGTCAGCTCTGCTTATTTGCTTTCAGGAAAGTTGGACAGAATTCATGAAAAAGTACAGTGTCCCTGGATGACAGGAAGTTCTCTCCAAGGTGAATCCAATGCCAGGAGCTGGAAGGTTTCTGGAAACCAGTGAAAGCACAATGAAATGCCTTTGATCTTCATTTGCTGTTTTATATATATATATATATATATTCCCTTAAGGAAACACTATCACCACAAAGCAAAATCACTTTGGTTGAATCATGAATGAATAAAACCCATACCACAGTAGCATTTCCAGGCAACCTACAGTGAGTTCTCCAAGTTTTATGCAAAATACTCTTGACTTTAATACATCTAAAATACTTTTGACACCCAACATTTTAAAACTGCAGTGAGATGCTTAGAATTACTGGAATTTGGAGCAAGTGGCTTCCTCAGATCCCTGCCTAGTGAAGACACTGGTAATCAATTAACCCACAGTGAATGTCTGAAAGAACATCTCAAAATTCAGGCAAACCTTTTAATGGGTTTATAGTTACAACTTAAATTTCTTTGATCAAATGTGGATTGTCTTTACTAAAAAATTTAGGCTAAAAGTCATCTATCTTGAGGAAAAAAAACATCAGACTAATTATATTCAGTAACCTTTTTATTGAAGTATATTGGTGACTGTAGCCATGAAATTAGAAAACAGTTGGTTCTTGGAAGGAAAGCTATGACAAACCTAGACAGCATACTAAAAAGTAAAGACATCAGTCACCTTGCCAACAAAGGTCCATGTAGTCAAAGCTGTGGTCTTTCCAGTAGTCATGTACGGATATGAGAGTTGGACCATAAAAAAGGCTGGGTGCCAAAGAACTGAGCTTTCGAATTGTGGTGCTGGAGAAGACTCTTGAGAGTCCCTTGGACAGCAAGGAAATCAATTCAGTCAATCCTGAAAGAAATCAACCCTGAATATTCACTGGAAAGACTGATGCTCAAACTGAAGCTCCAATACTTCGGCCACCTGATGCAAAGAGCCAACTCATTGGAAAAGACTGATGCTGGGAAAGATTGAACGCAAAAGAAGAGAGCAGCAGAGGATGAGGTGGTTAGACAGCATGACTGATTCAATGGACATGAACTTAGGCAAACTCCGGGAGATAGTGAAGGACAGGGAAGCCTGGCCCACTGCAGTCCATGGGGTTGCAAAGTATTGGACACAACTTAGCAACTGAACAACAATAACAAAATACTCAGAGATGTACCCATATCTGAAGTGTAATCAACTCAATTAACTCTCACTGAAATGATGCACCTCTATAACTAGCACCTAGAAGAAGAAACAGGATATTAGACCGAACAAGAATGCAGAGCAACCTCTGTGCTCCTCCCTGTCACCACCCTCTGATGGCAACCAGACCCCAACCCCGTAAATTAGCTCTGCCTGTTGCTGAGTTTTACATAAATGGATGCACACTGTGTTATGTCTGTCACATTTAACTTAGCTGTTCCTTGATGAGGCTTATCCATGATGTTGCTTGTAACGATATTAATAGTTTGTTCATTCTCACCCTGGTATATAGTATTTGATCCATGGATTCCATTAAAAAGATAATCTAGATCTACTTTAAGGCAGTCCATTCTAGGAAATAGTTACAATTTTCAAAGTAACTTCTTCTCAAAGCTGAAAATCAAAAGGACTAACAGAGTTGAGAGGCCCAAATGTGTTTTTCCTTGAAATCTGAGTGATGATCCTCCTATTGTGTTGCTTTGATTCGATTAGAATAAACATCAAACACAATTGCCTCTGAGCAATGAAAAGCATTGAGAAATAGTATTTTCAAAAGTCGCTGTCCCTTTTTTTGTATTCAACACTTTCAAATCCCACATATTTTTCTTCCATTTCTGAAATATATCCTGAAATTTGGTTGAATCATTTCAGGGAGGTACTAATTTATTTTGTCTTTTTTTTTTTTAGTCTAAAATTTCTAAAATGATTTTTGAAAGGAAAAATTAACACATTGCCAGCATGTATATTTTCAAATATAAGGCCAGTTGGAAGAGGCAAAAATTCCATGCCTCTGCACTAGTAGCGTGTTTTCAGAAATTCCCCCATTTTTACTATTGTGGTCAGGGTTGTACCGGGACAGTTTGCCCAGGCTTTGGGATAAGCACATTCTATTGAGAACCTGCCACATCTGACCCCAAGCACAGCTCTGCATTCAGTTGATTTTCTTGGACATATTTCCACACTTTTCTCCGTGTCTTTCAGACAAGAACTTAACATTGTCCCCAAGTCATTCAAGTGCACCATCTTCTCAAGCTCACTTCCATGGAGAAAAACACAACTTCTATTTCTAAAGGCAGATATCTATCAAGGCTTAAAGTGAAAGTTTCTTAGTCACGTCTGACTCTTTGTGACCCCATGGACTATACAGGCCATGGAATTCTCCAGGCCAGAATAATGGAGTGGGTAGCCATTCCTTTCTCCAGAGGATCTTCTCAACCTAGGGACTGAACCCAGGTCTCACACATTTCAGGTGGATTCTTTACCAGCTGAGCCACCAGGGAAGATCACCAAGGAACCCGGCAGATCAAGGTTTAAAAGTCAGAATGAATTCTACTTTTTACAATCTGCTACATAAACTAACAAATCCAGCACAGACCATCATTTCTTTGGAATGGAGTTTTAGGAGCTTTGGTGGCCAAGAAGATAGAAACCAGGTAACAATTTCGCCTTAAGTTTACTCCGAAAGACTTGGGAAAAAAAATAGTTTAGAATGTTCAAAAACCAGAGGTGTGCCTTTTCAGCCAATAGATGTTTGTCTACTCCTGGTCAAATTTTTCTGTTTAATGTCTTCTGAGAAAACATTGTGTACAAGAGACAGGCAAGATCTACATTGATTTCGGACTCAAACTTCATATGAACACACACACACTTGTAGTTTTGTGTGTGTGCACAACACACATAACATGAAATCTAAAAGAGAGCTGCTTTCAGGAGAGTCTAGTTGGTTGAGAAGGGCCTAGACTAGGCTTGACATCCAGGTCTGCTGGGGGTGGGCCTGGGCGCAGTCTCTCCCTGAGGTCAAGATGAGCAGAGAGCTCTCGCTTTCCCTGAGTCTGTTTCATTTTTTTGTCACTCAAAAGGATTTGACTATAGGGTCTAAGTTTCCTTCCAGAACTAACAGGCTCTGATGCTTCTTCAGAAATAAATCAAATGATGAGAGGCAGGAAGGAGGTCAAAGCAGAGGTCAGGAGCTGGGCGATCAAGCTGAGAAGAGCCTGGAGGCCTGGCGGGCTGGCAGCCAGTGAGGAGTAAAGGATTAGATGCCCAGAGGTTTCCGGAAAGGCCTCAGGAACAGCAATAATGCACAGAAATGACCTAATCCTCTTGCCTCTGTATTTCCTGCTGACCAAGGGCGGGTGGGGGAGACAATACAGGAGTCAGCATCCGGCTTGAGGGAGAGTGAGGTTAGGGGATGGGCACCCCCAGATCACGGGGCTCCCCACCCACTTCAGAGAAAGCAGCAGTTTCAGGGGAGAATATGGGATTTGGAATTTTTTTATAAACTCTAAAAAAATTTAGAATTGTTTCAGATTTACCTAAAAATTGCAAATTGTCCACTCAGCTTAACAACTAGCAAATAACATGAATGAGTCATAAACCTTTGTTCCATTAAATTAAACTAAGCCCCTGTGATTTTAAGGTTGCTTTTATTCTACTTCTGTTGTAGGATTTACCTTCGTTTTTCCGCCCCCCAGATACCTTCCCAGTAGTATCACCTCAAATTGTTAAGTATTTTGTCTTTCTTCATTTATCATGCACAAAATTTGAATTAGGGTCAGTTTCTGGACATTTTTCTGATTGGCTTTGTTATCTATTGGTCTGTCTAGTTAAACTGCAATACCAAGCTGTTTAAAGATGAATAAATAAATAAAATTGATCCTTTGACTCCAGTTATGAGAAATAAAACATATTTTTCTCAATTTGTTTCCCCTTCTCTCTTTTAATTTTATCCGTTGCCTCATAGACACATTACTAGGTATTTGGCACTGACACTTGTGTTAGGCTTGGTTTCACGCTTTTATATTTGATGCTTACTGATATCTTTCACTGCGGTTTCTCTTAGCCTCTCTGGGTCAGCTAAGAGTGCCTTCCAATTCCAATAACTCCCTTAGGTGAACTCAGGAACAATGTTTCTCTGAGTTTGCACAAGTTCAAAACTGTTTGCCTGTAGCCCTTACACCTGAAGGACATTTAAATGAGTATAAAACCTTTAGCTCACTCTTCATTTCTTTGGATGTCTTTGTCCTGCCGTGAAAGTTGCTGCAGAAAAGAACACAATAAGCTTCATTTTACCCCTGTCTTAGTTTTTCCTGCTGCATTGCAAGTGCTTTCTTTAACCCCAAGGCCATGTTTTTAAATACATTTTTCAATTCTGTTATTTTGGTTTCCTTTTCAGCAACTCACATGTTGGCTCTCTTTTACTTATCATCTATATTTATTTTTCTCTATACAATTTTTTTATTTAATTTTATTTTTTAACTTTATAATATTGTATTGGTTTTGCCATATATCAAAATGAATCCACCACAGGTATACATGTGTTCCCCATCCTGAACCCTCCTCCCTCCTCCTTCCCCATACCACCCCTCTGGGTCATCCCAGTGCACCAGCCCCAAGCATCCAGTATCGTGCATCGAACCTGGACTGACGACTCGTTTCATATATGATATTATACATATTTCAATGCCATTCTCCCAAATCATCCCACCCTCTCCCTCTCCCACAGAGTCCAAAAGACTGTTCTATACATCAGTGTCTCTTTTGCTATCTCGTATACAGGGTTATTGTTACCATCTTTCTAAATTCCATATATATGTGTTAGTGACTGAGCAACTGATCTGATCTGATCTGATCTGATACTGTATTGGCGTTTTTCTTTCTGGCTTACTTCACTCTGTATAATAGGCTCCAGTTTCATCCACCTCATTAGAACTGATTCAAATGTATTCTTTTTAATGGCTGAATAATACTCCATTGTGTATATGTACCACAGCTTTCTTATCCATTCATCTGCTGATGGACATCTAGGTTGCTTCTATGTCCTGGCTATTATAAACAGTGCTGCAATGAACATTGGGGTACACGTGTCTCTTTCAATTCTGGTTTCCTCAGTGTGTATGCCCAGCAGTGAGATTGCTGGATCATAAGGCAGTTCTATTTCCAGTTTTTTAAGGAATCTCCACACTGTTCTCCATAGTGGCTCTACTAGTTTGCATTCCCACCAACAGTGTAAGAGGGTTCCCTTTTCTCCACACCGTCTCCAGCATTTATCACTTGTAGACTTTTGGATCTCAGCCATTCTGACTGGCGTGAAATAGTACCTCATAGTGGTTTTGATTTGCATTTCTCTGATAAAGATTGATGTTGAGCATCTTTTCATATGTTTGTTAGCCATCTGTATGTCTTCTTTGGAGAAATGTCTATTTAGTTCTTTGGCCCATTTTTTGATTGAGTCATTTATTTTTCTGGAATTGAGCTGTAGGAGTTGCTTGTATATTTTTGAGATTAGTTGTTTGTCAGTTGCTTCATTTGCTATTATTTTCTCCCATTCTGAAGGCTGTCTTTTCGCCTTGCTTATAATTTCCTTTGTTGTGCAGAAGCTAAACCCTAAAGACTCCACCAGAAAATTACTAGAACTAATCAATGAATATAGTAAAGTTGCAGGATATAAAATCAACACACAGAAATCCCTTGCATTCCTATACACTAATAATGAGAAAACAGAAAGAGAAATTAAGGAAACAATTCCATTCACCATTGCAACATAAAGAATAAAATACTTAGGAATATATCTACCTAAAGAAACTAAAGACCTACATATAGAAAAGTATAAAACACTGGTGAAAGAAATCAAAGAGGACACTAATAGATGGAGAAATATACCATGTTCATGGATTGGAAGAATCAATATAGTGAAAATGAGTATACTACCCAAAGCAATTTATAGATTCAATACAATCCCTATCAAGCTACCAACGGTATTCTTCACAGAGCTAGAACAAATAATTTCACAATTTGTATGGAAATATAAAAAACCTCGAATAGCCAAAGCTATCTTGAGAAAGAAGAATGGAACTGGAGGAATCAACCTGCCTGACTTCAGGCTCTACTACAAAGCCACAGTCATCAAGACAGTATGGTACTGGCACAAAGACAGAAATATAGATCAATGGAACAAAATAGAAAGCCCAGAGATAAATCCACGCACATATGGACACCTTATCTTTGACAAAGGAGGCAAGAAAATACAATGGATTAAAGACAATCTCTTTAACAAGTGGTACTGGAAAAACTGGTCAACCACTTGTAAAAGAATGAAACTAGAGCACTTTCTAACACCATACACAAAAATAAACTCAAAATGGATTAAAGATCTAAACGTAAGACCAGAAACTGTAAAACTCCTAGAGGAGAACATAGGCAAAACACTCTCCGACATATATCACAGCAGGATCCTCTATGACCCACCTCCCAGAATATTGGAAATAAAAGCAAAAATAAACAAATGGGACCTAATTAAACTTAAAAGCTTCTATAATTTTTTAATTCTGGTAAAATTTCAAGCAAAAATAGTCAGCAGTATTCTCATTTTCCTTTTACCCTGATTCACCAATGTTTTATATTTTCCCCATTTGCCTTATGATTTGTGCATTCTCTCACTCTTCCTCTCTCTCTTTCTCTGTCTGTCTCATATATTTTTATTGACACCCTTTTACCCTAATGGACACAACTTAGTGGCCGAACAACAGTAACAATCATAAATATATCAGTATATTGCCTAACAACAGGCTATTCTTCTTTTTATTTTAAGACTTTTTGATGTGGGCCATATTTAAAGTCTTTATTGATTTTGTTGCAACATTGCTCCTGTTTTATGTTTTGGGTTTTTGTCCACGAGGCATGTGGAATCCCAGCTCTCCAAACAGGGATCAAACCTGCACCCCCTGCATAGGAAGGCAAAGTCTTAACCCCTGGACTGCCAGAGAAGTCCCAAGACCACGATGCTTACACGTCAGAGTGGACAGGCCAGCCCTGAAGACAGCTGCACGTGGGCGGGGAGGAGTCACCATCTTTGAGCAGGCTTAGCTCAGCTGTACCTCTTCGTGACCGGATGCTGCCCCAGTTTGAGTCTCTGGTCAAAGTGTACTTATTAAAAAGCACCTCTTTTCACTGAAAAAATATTTGGGGATGGATGACAAATGACATGGTTGCATGACTGGCCCAGGAGCAACAAAGCAGGCCCAGCTCCCTGGAGACAGGTGAGTCTGGCAGGTCTGGGCTGTGTTTCTGTACATCTCCTACCTTCAGGTTGAGCTGTCTGGTCAGTCATGCACCCCACAAGTATGAAGATGGCTTCCTCCTTTGCACAGAGGTGTTCTTGATGTTCTGGGAGACTGACTCTCTCCTGCATCTATCTGCTGATATTCAGATATAGGTCAAAGGGCAAATGCATAGTATGGTATCTACATGACATCCCCAAACAAGGTGACGGGTTTATGTAAATGAGAGCTCCAAGACTACCTGAAGAATTAATGGGGAATGTGACATTCAGCCTGACACTTGCCACCAGTCAGTATCATTGCAGCGGTGACACATTGATGTGGTTTTATTAACTGGTCGATAATGTCTCTGCTCCATGCAAACTAGTATATATCTGTTGTTATTGCTGTTCAGTCCATAAGTTGTGTCCCCATGGACTGTAGCCCTCCAGGCTCCTTTGTCCACGGGATTTCCCAGGCAAGAATACTGTAGTGGGTTGCCATTTCCTCCTACAGGGGATCTTCTTGGACCAGGGATGGAACCCATGTCTCCTATGTTGGCAGGAGGAGATGGATAAACAACAAGCTCCTACTATATAGCACAGGGAACTATATTCAATAATCTGGGATAACATTATGAGAAAGAATGTATATGTGTGTATGTGTGTAATTGAATCACTTTGCTGTACAGCAGAAACTAACACAAGTTGTAAATCAGCTATACTCCTATAATATAAACATTTTAAAAGCCTCTGTTAAAAAAATACTATAAGAATATGCATGTAAGCTAGACATTGTTCAGTTCAGTTCAGTCACCTAGTCATGTCCGACTCTTTGAAACCCCATAGATGGCAGTAATACCAGGCTTCCCTGTCCATCACCAACTCCCAGAATTTGCTCAAACTCATGTCCATCAAGTCAATGATGCTATCCAATCTCATCCTCCTTTGTCCCCTTCTCCTCCTGCCTTCTATATCTCAGCATCAGGGTCTTTTCCAATGAGTCCATTCGTTCCATCAGGTGACCAAAGTATTGGAGCTTCAGCTTCAGCATCAGTCCTTCCAATGAATATTCAGGACTGATTTCCTTTAGGATTGACTGGTTTGATCTCCTTGTTATCCAAGGGACTCTCAAGAGTCTTCTCCAACACCATAGTTCAAAAGCATCAATTCTTCAGCAATCAGGTTTGTTTATGGTCCAACTTTCACATCCATACATGACTACTGGAAAAACCATAGCTTTGACTAGATGGACCTTTGTTGGTAAAGTAATGTCTCTGCTTTTTAATATGCTATCTGGTTTGTGATGGCTTTTCTTCCAAGGAACAAATGTCTTTTAATTTCATGGTTGCAGTGATTTTGGAGCCCAAGAAAATAAAATCTGTCACTGTTTCCACTGCTTCCCCATCTACTTGCCATGAAATGATGGGACCAGATGCCATGATTTTAGTTTTTTGAATCTTGAGTTTTAAGCCAGCTTTTTCACTCTCCTCTTTCACTTTCATCAAGAGGATCTTTAAGTTCCTCTTTGCTTTCTGCCATAAGAGTGGTACCTCTTCATATCTGAGGTAATTGATATTTCTCCCTGCAATCTTGATTTCAGCTTGTGCTTCTTCCAGCCCAGCGTTTCTCATGATGTACTCTGCATATAAGTTAAATAAGCAGGGGGACAATATACAGCCTTGACGTACTCCATTCCCAATTTGAAACCAGTCTGTTGTTCCGTGTCTGGTTCTAACTGTTGCTTCTTGACTTGCATACAGAATTCTCAGGAGGCAGGTAATGTGGTCTAGTATTCCCATCTCTTTAAAAATTTTCCACAGTTTGTTGTGATCCACACAGTCAAAGGCTTTAGCATAGTCAATGAAGCAGAAGTAGATGTTTTTCTGGAATTCTCTTGCTTTTTCTATGATCCAATGGATGTTGGTAATTTGATCTCTGTTTCCTCTGCCTTTTCTAAATCCAGTTTGAACATCTGGAAGTTCTTGGTTCACCGTACTGTTGAAGCCTGGCTTGGAGAATTTTGAGCATTACTTTGCTTTGCTAGACATTGTTACAGAGTACTAACTTCAGCAAAATCTAGAAACAGCATTATTACACAAAAACTTATCTTCCTTGATAATCTCTAAATATTTTCAAACAACACAGACCTAGTATGCCGTGTACTGTTTGCCTCTTGCAATTTTGGCTTTCATGGTAAAAGTTAACTGGATGTATTGAAAGTCTCAGTGACACCCCAGAGGTAAAAGTCATCCATTTTAATTATGAAATCCTCGGAGCACATCATAAGACCTGTGGTCATCCAGCATCCAAAATTCAGATCACGAGTCATTCCAATATGCAAAATCATAAAGTGAAGGGCTAGATTTTTCCAAATGTTTTCTCTCCCACAGAATTGAATTTGTATCTAAAACCACAAAACTACATTTCTGAAAGATGTAGTCACAATACCAGTGAGAGAAGCATAAGCTGTTAATTGCCAAAATGCTCTCTGCTAACCCACCAAAGGAAGCCCCTCAGTCAGTGACATCAACGGGTCAGAAAACAGGGATCTGAGTTCAGAAGAATAGGATTATAGATGAAATAGTGGAAAATAAAGACAATGGCAAGAGTCTGCTCTTCCTTCCTTTAATATAGACATTTGCCACTTTCTTGATCTGCTGACATCCTCAGACAGAAGCTGCATCATCAATTTAATGACAGACTTTTGGAGGAAAAAATGTATATATGTTTGGGTTTTGTGTTTATTTTTAGCTAAACAAAAATAGCATATGTGCCACATGCTAATTAGTTATTCTTTTCTTCTGGTATTGAAAAAGTCCTAATTTCATAAGTTGAAGATTATTCTAGAAGACTTTAGGCCATCATTCAGTTCAGTTTAGTTCAGTCATGTCTGACTCTTTGCAACCCCCTGGACTGCAGCACACCAGGCTTCCCTGTCCATCACCAACTTCCAGAGCTTGCTCAAACTCACGTCCATCAAGTTGGTGATGCCATCCAACCATCTCATCCTCTGTTGTCCCCTTCTCCTCTTGCCTTCAATCTTGCCCAGCATCAGTGTCTTTTCCAATGAGTCAATTTTTCACATCAGGTGGCCAAAGTATTGGAACTTCAGCTTCAGCATCAGTCCTTCCAATGAATATTCAGAACAGATTTCCTTTAGGATGGACTGGTTTGATCTTCTTGCATTTCAAGGGATGCTCAAGAGTCTTCTCCAACACCACAGTTCAAAAGCGTCAGTTCTTCAGTGCTCATCTTTCTTTATGGTCCAATTCTCACATCCATACATGACTACTGGAGAAACCAAAGCTTTGACTAGATGAATCTAGTCTGCAATCACTAGCCATAGATAAGACGATGGTGGCGCACTGCCTTACAAAACCCGTACTTGTTTGTGCATTTGACACAAACATTTGTGCAGTTTTAGAATCAACTGCATAATTTTGAAACACATCCGATAATCTTACGGTTTTGTCTGAATTTCATATGATTAAATGTACAGCTTAATTTTCATCTAACTTGAATCATATTTTGCTGAAAGTTAAGCAGTTCTTCTTGCCACACATTTGGACATATAAATATTCACTGTCTGAGTGACAGAAATATGAATTAATTATGCCAACCTTACCAACTTCCCGCTAAGAGACTTCTGGCAATTTTTACAACCTTTGATTACATTGCTATCCTGAAAAGAAGGAGCATCAGAAAGGGATAATATGGATTTTGTAACTAAGTGTCCACACTTACGTACCCATGAGCACAATTTGAGTTTCTTCTTAACTATGGTTGTATGTTTTATTAATACTCATGTTTCAATTTATACTTGCATTTTCAACTTTATTCAACATAAAATTTAATTTTTAAAGAAATTATCACATTCATATATAAAATTGCATGCTTTTGGTTATCATTAGTGGGTTTTTCTGATCTTTTCTATGACCACACCTTTTATTCTCAGTATTTTATTTAAAAGTATCCATTTTGGGAAAAACCTGGGCTAATCCATTAACAGGGATGTTTCAGGAAGGCTAAATGTGTCCCTGTGTAATGTTCTGCGCTGCTGCTAAGTCGCGTCAGTCGTTTCCAACTCTGTGCGACCCTATAGATGGCAGCCCACCAGGCTCCCCTGTCCCTGGGATTATCCAGGCAAGAACACTGGAGTGGGTTGCCATTTCCTTCTCCAGTGCATGAAAGTGAAAAGTGAAAGTGAAGTCACTCAGTCACGTTCGACTCTTAGCAACCCCATGGACCGCGGGCTACCAGGCTCCTCCGTCCATGGGATTTTCCAGGCAAAAGTACTGGAGTTGAGTGCCATTGCCTTCTCCGATGTAATGTTCTACATTTCCTCAAACTTAAGCAAGTTGCTAGAAATGGATTTTGTGGATGAAAAAGGCAAAGTATTGGGTTCATTAAACAATAGAACTGAACTCCATTTGATCTATTATTTTTTTTAATTTTATTTTAATTTAATTTTATTTTATTTTTAAACTTTACATAATTGTATTAGTTTTGCCAAATATCAAAATGAATCCACCACAGGTATACATGTGTTCCCCATCCTGAACCCTCCTCCCTCCTCCCTCCCCATTCCATCCCTCTGGGTTGTCCCAGTGCACCAGCCCCAAGCATCCAGTATCGTGCATCGAACCTGGACTGGCAACTCGTTTCATACACGATATTTTACATGTTTCAATGCCATTCTCCCAAATCTTCCCACCCTCTCCCTCTCTCACAGAGTCCATAAGACTGTTCTATACATCAGTGTCTCTTTTGCTGTCTCGTATACAGGGTTATTGTTACCATCTTTCTAAATTCCATATATATGTGTTAATATACTGTATTGGTGTTTTTCTTTCTGGCTTACTTCACTCTGTATAATAGGCTCCAGTTTCATCCACCTCATTAGAACTGATTCAAATGTATTCTTTTTAATGGCTGATCTATTATTTTTTTTTAATGATTTGCAAGTTGCAAAGTCCCTTGGTCCATACCTAAGATCTAAGGTCTGCTCTGTAGATAAACACAAGCTCCAAATCAATAAAAATGACTCATACAGAATCATAAAGTTATAAACTCTTTTTCACTAACTCGACATGTATTTGACATCTGCTCTACCTTGGGGTTGTTGGGGTTGTTCAGTCATGTCCGACTGTTTGCAACCCCATGGACTGCAGCACTCCAGGCTTCCCTGTCCTCCACTATCTCCCAGAGTTTGCTCAAACTTGTGTCCATTGAGTCAGTGATGCTACAGGAGCAAGTCAAAATCTTTGACCTCATTCCCTTGCAGTATTATAAAGAAATAGATAATAATATATATATTTGTATAAAATATACAATATAAAATGTCAAAGATCCTAGGAAATCATATAGCCTCAAAAGCTTGAGTTTTCCTCCACTTTGCCAGCACTGTCCCCTTCATTCTTCTGTTGAGTCTCTGGCTCATCCTTCAACCATCAGCTGGTTTTCCCCCTCTTCTACCCAAACACCTTCTCTCCCCCACTACTCTGGTGAGTCATAGTTTTTGTTTCTCATAATGTCACCTTCCTCCAGGCTCACATTCTCTCATGGCCTTTCTTGAAATATCCTATTAGTTTCATAGCCTGATTCCAGCTACCTTTATTTCTCCATATTTCCCAAGACACAAATTCAGATTGGTCCAGGGTGCTTTGGCATAAGCATGCAAACCAAGCAAATTTGGAGGCTGTACCTCCCCTCCCATTCACTGAGGGCCTGAGACACATGGATGAGGGATGCTTCCTAACAAGCATCGGAAGTGCAGGTATTTCTGTGAAGAAGCAGGAAGCACAGCTCATGGTTATTTTGCTATTTATAAGTGTTAAAGGAAAATACATACACACTTTATTTATCCCACAAGTTCTTAGCTATTAAATTCAAAATAAGGATGAGGAGTCACTATAAACTCCTTATGTTACAAAGACAAACTGAACTAATGTAAATTAAACAACACTTAACTAACAGAAATTAAACTAAAATTAAATTAAAGTCAACACGGCAAATGTTGCTGACGATATGGAGAAAAGGGAACCCTTGTGCACTCCTGGTGTGAATGTAAATTGGTGCAGCCACTATGGAAAACAGTAGTGAGTGCTTGTGTGCTCAGTCACTTCAGTCATGTCTGACTCTTTTCAACCCCATCAACTGTAGCCCACCAGGCTCCTCTGTCCATGGGATTCTCCAGACAAGAATACTAGAGTATGTTGCCATTTCCTTCTCCAGGGGATGTTCCTGACCCAGGGATCAAGTCTTGTTTCCTGGATTGCAGGTGGATTCTTTACTGACTAAGCCACCAGGGAAGCCCAGAAAACAGTATAGAGGTTCATAAAAAAATTAAAAATAGAATTCCCTTGATCCAGCAATCCAAAAACTGGGTATATGTTCAAAGGAAATGAAATCATTAACTTGAGGAGGTAACTGTATCCCCAAGTCCATTGCAGCATTACTTAAAGTAGCCACTGTCTAACATGGAAAGTGTTACTGGGGGATGAACTGATAAAGAAAATGTCATCTATGTGTGGCCAGCAGCCTCTCTCAGGGCACCTGAGCTCTGCATTTTATTCCACTATAAATCTTCTCCACTCCTCTCTCTGCCTTTGAGCCTTGAGTCTCTGCCAAGATACAAGTGATGGTGCCTAACTCTCAGCTATAAATAAAAAGCCTCTTTGTTTTCATTTGGTGACCTTTGTTTATTACCACAGAGAGTAAAAAAAAAAAGTTTAGGAGTTAAGATGACAAATACCTATAAAATCAGATGGGATATATGTAGAGCAAGCAGAGAATCAGCACGTTTCTGTCCTTTGAGAAGGACATTATAAGTTACTCAGTGTCCTTGACACTTAAAGTCAAGGTCAGGAAATGTCCCCTACGGAGACAATCTAACAGAATAGACGTCAGGTAACCACAGAGGAACCCATCTTAGGAAATCATTTGCAAAGTTGGTATTGCTCTGTAGTGTTGCCTTTGTTTCTTCCAAGCTGCAATGATCAAAAAACTTAACCAAGCAATATAAATGTAATAAGCCCACAATAAGATGCAGAAACATATTTGAGCATCTAGTCTAATTCACATTCTCCCTCCTTTTTGAAGCTGATCCAGATCTTTTGTAGTAAAGAACCCGGATGCCAATGCAGTAGACACAGGTTCTATCCCTGGGTCAGGAAGATCCCATGGAGGAGTAAATGGCAACCCCACTCCAGTATTCTTGCCTGGAGAATCCCATGGACAGAGGAGCCTGGCGGGCTACAGTCCATGGGGTCACCAAGAGGCAGGCAACTTAATGACTAAACAAAAACAATGTAGCCCAGTAGCTGGTTCTAGAAGGGCTTGATGTTGGTGTTTGCTAGGCTGTGGACTCCCATCTGAGAAAGAGCTACATGAGTCAGCAGGGACCTGGCCGACAACCATACCAGGGGTCACATAGCTTTCCTTAAAGAAGCAGACGGTCAGTTTTACACTTGCAGGACATAGGGTTTCTGGGGCAGCTACTCAACTCTGCCCTTTTCAGCCAAAGCAACCCTAGGCAACAGAAAACAAATGAGCATGGCTGCATTAATACCACTTTCTTCCCCCCAACAGACAGAGGGCTGGATTTTGAGACCAACCTTAGACCTACCTTTGACATAAAATGTCAACACCTCAAAGGGAGATGGGTGTTAGAAACAGCGAACAAATCCAACAATATTTCCTATCAGGCCAAGGCTCGTCTCTGGACCAGTCTCAAAAGCAGTGTGATTTGTTCCTTGCATTCTCTAAAGAAGGAAGCGCTGACCTTCACCTTGGTGAGAGAAGAAGAAGGTGGAGTATGGGTGAAGAGCTTGCCCAGGGAGGAGCAGAAGGTCCCTTGGCCCTCAGTTTCTGTGACGACACTGTTCTCAAAGGGATCACTCACCTCAACAACCTTACTCAGTGCTCAAAGAACGTTACAAAGTAGGAATTATCACTTCTGTTTTACACTTAAGGCAACAGTGATGCAAGATAGCTTCTTGTTTGAGAACACAAGGCTCCTGGCAGGAAAAGACAAAGTCAAATCCAAGTCTACCCACCTACAGAAGCCCTGTGCTCAGTTCGTAGGACTAGAGTCAGCAGCTCAGGAGGGTCCTGTGGGTATCTACCACAATGCCCTCCAGAGATCAAACAACCTGAGCCTCCATTCATGACATGATGTTTGACATTCTCTGAATTCTTGAAATCTGCCACCCAAAGATGAGAAGGAATCTAGTATGATGGAATTAAATAGCTTGGATCAATAACTGCACTGAAATCACATTCATGATCTAAGCAAAATGCAACCAAGTGCATTTTTATAAAGAAAGAAGTCTTATCTATTTATAGGTTCTAGCTATTTGTATATCAAAAGTAGAGAATATAGTTTTTCTATAATTAAAACAGACTGCTTTTTATTTAAACACATTTTAAAGGTGTATAGAAGTTCTGGTTTTCCAGTTCTCACCAGGATGAGATTGAACTTTTAAAGTGGAACGTTGATCTACAGCATTCATACGACTTGCTGTGTTCTTTGTTTCTGTCAGACTTTCTCACCTCTTCTTCATAAAGGCTTCCTTTATGTGGGTTTCATTAAAACGAAGCATGAGCCGGGGGAGGGACGGTGAGGGGGGTGGGGGGGGAGGGTCTTCTCTAGTGGTCCAGTGGTTAAGAGAGCGCTTCCACTGCAAGGGGTGAGGGTTCCATCCCTGGTCAGGGAACTAAGGCCCCAAATGCCATGTGTTGTGGCCAAAAAAGGTGGGGGGGAGGGGATAAAGATTTCATTCTTTAGGAAAAAAAAGAAGAAACACAAAGATATGGGGAAACAAAACCACACACACACACACACACACAAGACTTATAACTGGCTCCAACCATGCACTTAAAAGTTCACTTATTCTCCAGTGGATTTTGACCTAAACTCATTAGCTGTCTTCTGTCAAAAGATGCAAGCTTTATAGAGTCATTGCAGAAACCATAGCTAGATTCCCAAGGGTGTCAATGAAGATTTTCCTTTTGAGATGCAAATAAAGAGGTTGTTTTGTTTTATTTGTTTGTTTCTTAAGTTTCAAACACACACACACCAATGACTTGAATTAACTTCTGTTAGAGTTCAAAGGCAGAGAAGGCAATGGCACCCCACTCCAGTGCTCTTGCCTGGAAAATCCCATGGACGGAGGAGCCTGGTAGGCTGCAGTCCATGGGGTCATGAAGAGTCGGACATGACTGAGCAACTTCCCTTTCACTTTTCACTTTCATGCTTGGGGAAGGAAATGGCAACCCACTCCAGTGTTCTTGTCTGGAGAATCCCAGGGACGGAGGAGCCTGGCAGGCTGCCATCTATGGAGTCGCACAGAGTCAGACACGACTGAAGTGACTTAGCAGCAGCAGCAGCAGCAGCAGCAGCAGAGTTCAAAGGCACCATAGCTTCAGCTTAGAAAGTACTTCACGGATTCTCTGCCTGGCCCTGCCACCAGGATGCCCTTCTGTGCTGGGATATCTCAGAATTTCCCCCCACCAGCTCCCTAGCAGTCTCCTGGCCCCATTAGCCTATCTTGGAAACTTAAAGAAATTCTTGGCTATGGTGTTTTTCCTCTCCTCTTACAAAGGTTTTAAAAAGTCATTTTTTAAAAATGGTAATTTAACATTCAGGTTATTTTGAAAGCCTTTGCAACCAAAGATTGCACAAGCAAAGGTTCTTATAGCGCCCTCACCCACGTGTCCATATGTTATATTTTGGATAGGCAAGATGTTAAATATAAGCTTTAATAAATGCAGCGAGGCTAAATGAAGTCAGCAAGCGTGACATTTGCATTCACTGTTTAACCATGATTTTGCCTCCCTGTTCCAAATGAAGATAGACAGCTTGAGCATGAGGGGGAAAAATGTCTCTCTGTTTTTTTTACCTTTTGTGTACATTTATTCTGTTTTAAGTCTACCACTCATTTCTAATCTATAATTTTTTTTTCATTTTTCATTCTTCACAATCTCATATCATGGCTCAAATGGACAAAGACAAAGTAGGGAAAGAATATGACAAATAATAGCTCTCAAGTATCTTTGAGATAAGGTGATAAGGCAGAGGCTCAAACTTGCCTGGGACTTGTGATGTAAGTTACCATCCGGATGTGTTTTGTAAAACACAAACTCCTCAAGAATACTCATATGATTGTGTATCGAGTGGAAGAGCTACAGAATAATACATCTTTGTTACTTGATTTCAAGTATATTCGCAAATAGCTTTCAACACTGACAAGGGAACAACATTCAGGCACTCTCTCTGTGGAGTGGAGCCAAACACCTGGGTGGAAACTGAAAAAGAAGAATCAAGCAAATTACCTTCATTGAACTGTCATGAAGTGAAACACTCAGGTCTTTAGGAACATCAAACACAACCTTTTGATGAGTGGATCCTTCTTCATAGCTAAAATTCTAGGAAAACTGCTTTGTGTTGCTTACATAAAAGAGTGTCTTCAAATGAACTTATCTATGAAATAGAAAGAGACTTACAGACCCAGAGAGCAGACTTGTGGTTGCCAAGGAGGACTGGCTTGGGAAGAGATGGAGTGGGAGGTTGGGACTAGCAGGTGCAAACTATTATATTAAGATGGATAAACAACAAGGCCCTACTGTACAATGCAAGGAACTGTATTCAATATCCTGTGATAAACCATAATGGAAAAGATTATGAAAAAGAATGCATCTATATGTATAAATTGAACTTTTTGCTCTATACCTGAAATTAACATAACACTGTAAATCAACTAGTCTTGCTGTTGTTAGTTGCTAAGTTGTGTCCAATGAGTCTTGTGCAACTCACAAGGGACTGCAGCCCACCAGGCTCCTCTGTCCATGGGATTCTCCAGGCAAGAATGCTGGAGTGGGTTGCCATTTCCTTCGCCAGGGGAAGCCAACCCAGGGATCGAACTCACGTCTCCTGTTTGGCAGGTGGATTCTTTACCACTGAGCCACTAGGAAAGCCCATCAGACCAGATCAGATCAGATCAGTCGCTCAGTCGTGTCCGACTCTTTGGGACCCCATGAATCGCAGCACGCCAGGCCTCCCTGTCCATCACCAACTCCCGGAGTTCACTGAGACTCACATCCATCGAGTCAGCGATGCCATCCAGCCATCTCATCCTCTGTCGTCCCCTTCTCCTCTTGCCCCCAATCCCTCCCAGCATCAGAGTCTTTTCCAATGAGTCAACTCTATGCATGAGGTGGCCAAAGTACTGGAGGAAAGCCCATATACTTCAGTAAAATTTTAAAAAGCAATCAGAGTGTCTTATGTGACAGAATGATGCAGAGTTAGAGAAAAACAGAACAGCAGTGGAGTGGGCACTCTGGGGGCTGGCCTGTCCTCTAGCAGGAAGACGGGACATGGACTGGGACGCACCTCCTAGACAGACTGACAGCCACCCTCCCTGAGGATTCACTCCACCAGGCGTTGGGCCAAGTAATTCATGTGCATCATCTCATTTAAGCCTCAAAACAGCCCCAGCTTGTAATCCACAATGCTACTATGATATTACTCAGGCTGACACTGAGAGCAGACATGACCTACCAAGTGATTGTTGTGTATCAAGAGTTGTTCTTCCTTTACATCTATGCGTTTAGTCCTATGACAACCTGTGAAATCAGTCCCACTCACTAGATGAGGTCACTGAGACCCACAGACATCCTCTTAACCAAGGGCATACTATGGGAAGCCAGAGTCCACATGGAAGGGGGTGATCCTGGAGAGGACGACAACATGGAGCACATCCACCCAGTCTCTGAAAATCAGGGACATCTCAGTCTGGAGCATTTTGTCCAGGGATTGCATCCATCCACTAGTGCATTGTATGCTAAGTCGCTTCAGTTGTGTCTCTTTTCAACCCTATGGACTATAGTCCTGTGAACTATAGACCCTATGGACTCTACAGCCACCAGGCTTCTCTGTCCATGGTATTTCCCAGGCAAGAATACTGGAGTGGGATGCCATGCCTACCTTCAGGGGATCTTCTCAACCCAAGGATTGAACCCATGTCTCACATTTCCTGAATTGGCAGGCGGGTTCTTTACCACTAGTGTCTCTTGGGAAGCCCCCATCCATCCACTAAACACGTGGCTGTTATGAATGACTACCTTCTATAGGATGCTCACTGCTCTCAGACAGCGTCTCGTGCCCTTCAGGTCTTGGTTTTCTCATGGCTCTTGTTTATAAACGCAGATGCAAACCAATTGATGAGCATGAACACTTTCAGCTGTTCTTTGCCTCTGTTCCCTGTCTTCATGCATTTCAGAAGTGATAGTCCCGCTGCTCAGTTATTAGTTATTAGCAATAGTGAATAAACTGAGGACACAGGAAAAATGCAGCAAAGAGAGAGACTCTACTACTTCCTTTATTCACCGTGATCCTGGCAACTAAAACATTTTTTTAATTTTTATTTTTTATTGGAGTACAGTTGATCTCTGGAGAAGAGAAATGGCAATCCACTCCAGTACTATTGCCTGGAAAATCCCATGGACAGAGGAGCCTGGTGGGCTACAGTCCATGGGGTCGCAAAGAGTCGGACCCGACTGAGCGACTTCACTTTCACTTTCACAGTTGATCTCTAGTATAGATCTGATTTATTGGAAAACACTCTGATGCTGGGAAAGATTGAGGGCAGGAAGAGAAGGGGATAATAGAGGATGAGATGGTTGGAAAGCATCACCAACTCAATAGACATGAATTTGACCAATGAAGGACAGGGAAGCCTGGCATGCTGTAGTCAGTGGGGTCCTAAAGAGTCAGACATGACTGAGTGACTGAACAACAACAGGATAGTTGATCTACAATGTTGTGTTCGTGTCAGGTGTACATCAAGGCAAATCAGTTATACATATACATGTATCTATTCTTTTTTAGATTCTTTTCCCAGATAGGTCATTACAGAGTAACGGAATTCCCTGTGCTGTACAGTAAATGGTCCCACTGAAACATCTTTATTTAAATGGTAGCATGTAGTGCTCTAGAATTTAGCATTTGTATCATGTAATACTTTAATACAAGTTTCTTCATTCTAAGGATGAGACTGTCTGGTTTGACCTTTTAGAGAAAACCACATTTCATTATAATGCTATAACTATCTATCTTTCCTGCAAATGCCTTTCAAGCATTTATATCAACCTCAGATTTTCACAAGTACTGTAAAGCTTGGAAACAGGAGCTCATTGACCTGAAGAAGGTAGAGTTCCAGCTCAGCGGAACCAATTAGACAACAAAAGCAATGAGAATAAAGAGTTATGTTTAAGGCTGGCATATGCCCTCCCTGTTTATAAAGCCCGGGACAGAATCACCCTTTCAGCTGGAGAAGGGACTGGAAGCAAACCCCAGGCAAGCAGCTACCCTGACGGTGCGGTGCACAGCTCTGAACCTGCTAGTTCAGGTATGGCATATGATGACAATGTTTTTCTAACTTAATTGTTAAAATCAAGACAGCAAGGACTTCTGTGGTGGGCCACTCCTTAAGAATCCACCCTGCAATGCAGGGGACTTGGGTTTGGTCCCTGGTCCTGTAACTAAAGATCCCCATGGAGTAACTGAGCCTGTGGACTGCAAGAAAAATGCCCCACATAATGCAATAAAGATCCTACATGCTGCAACCAAGACCCAATGCATCCAAATAGATAAATAAATAGATATTTTTAAAAACCAAGGCACTCAAGCCATTGTTTCAAAAATGGTTCCAATCAGAATGTTTTGAACTGTTTTTGTTTAACAATAAGTGAATATACTTTTGTTGTTGTTCAGTGGCTCAGTCATGTTGGACTCTGTGACCCCACAGACTGAAGGCTTCCTTGTCCTTCACCATCTCCCAGAGCTTGTGCAAACTCATATCCATTGAGTCAATGATGCCATGCAACCATCTCATTCTCTGCCACCCCCCTCTCTTCCCATGATGCCACACAGTGAGAAATCAGGTGCTAGGTAGTCTGACAACTGGAAAACTGAGTCACAACAAGGTCCCCAGAGACCCCTGTTCTTTCCACCTTCTGTTTGCCATTCAGTTGCCTTTACTCTCACATTTGTCTCCTTGTGGCTGCAGGAAGGCTGAGCAGATCTGAGCAACCTGTCTTCACAGAGCAACATCCAATACCTGGGGAGAGAACGGTCCCCCTCTGCACCACTTTCTAATAAAGAAGAAAACCTTTTTACAGATCCTCTGCACCACCACCACCACCACTACCAATGGTGAATTTTGCTCAAAACTTTGGCCCATTTTTAACTGGATTCTTTCTTTTCTTATCATTATATTTTAAAAGGTCATTGAATATTCACAATTCCAGGTCTTTATCAGATATTTGTTTTGCAGAGATTTTCCACCAAGTGTTTTTTCTACTAAGCTTTACAAAATACTGATGCCAGAGCCTCATCCCCTTAGATTTTTATTTTGCTGGTCTACCGTGTGCTCTCAGCATCCAGATGTTTAAAAGCCCCCCAAGTGATAAGAAGCTCCAGATTAGAGCAATTAAGACATGAATCCTTGGGGCTGGAGAAGAGCCCTGGAGACACAGGACATCCTGATGCCAGAACAAAATTGGAGTCAGCAAGATTCCAGTTGAATATGAGGTGGCCCTAATGGTAAAGAATCCACCTGCCAATGCAGGAGATGCCAGAGACGCAGGTTCTATCTCTGGTTCTATCCTTGGGTCAAAAAGATCTCCTGGAGAAGGAAATGGCAACCCATTCCAGTATTCTTGCCTGGAGAATCCCACAGACAGATGAGCCTGGCAGGCTACAGTCCATGGGGTCGTAAAGAGTCAGACACAACTGGGCACATACACACATACTTTTAAAAAATAATAACATTTGTAAGCATCAGTAACAGGGGTAATGGAGTAAAGAGATGTCTTTTAAGGTGTTTGTCTGCCCCATTATAAATGACCCCTCTCTGCTGTCACCAGGGGCAGGAGTTGATCCAAAGGAGCCGTGTCTGTGGAGTGTGACAGGACCAAGAGGACTCTAATTAAATGACTCCCCAGGAATTGTAAATGGAAGTGAGAAGCCTGAATCCTGAAATCTGACTTGAACTGGGGACATTGGTTCCCCCATAGAAAGTGCACAAGACAAATAAGACTGCAGCTGGAAGGCCAGCCTTCACCTTCACAGCTACACAGACCAGAAAACTGTCAGCTCCACTGCTGAGTTCTCTCTCCAGGGGCCAGTAGCATGGGAAGCCCAGTCATGAGATTCTGTTTTGCACGTGGCATCAGCATTATTCCTTGGAGACTGAAGTGGTGGCCTGGGGTGTCTACAGCCCCAAAAGGGAAGTACTATCAGGCAGTGTGGACAAGCCAAGGAAATAGGGTCTGGACACCTGGGAAACAAGAGTAGATCAACTTTGGGAGTTTGGCTTTGGGTCCACTTGGAAAAGATTCTTCTCCTTTACTCTTCCTCTGGTAACTGACTTGTCCTTTCCCCTGGACCCCCTACCTGAGAACTGTGATCAGAAACTGGGGACACCCATCTTCCCCTTGCTCAGCATCCCAACTCATTCCACTGGGTCCTCAGAGCTTGTGGGGGTGGTCATGCGACACCAGGCAGCCAATCAGCATTGAGGGGAGTTAGCCGAGGCCTCACCCCCCAGGTCCTGACTCAGCACTGAGACCTTGCTCCCACCTCCTGAAAGGTGCTTCCTGCACTAGCTGAGAACAGCAGACATTTGGAAACCTTGAGAGGGGTTCCTGGTTTAGTCCCTAAGTCCTGTCTGATGCTTCTGGGACCCCATGGACTGTAGCCTGCCAGGCTCCTCTGTCCATGGGATTCTCCAGGCAAGAATACTGGAGTATGTTGCCATTTCCTTTTCCAGGGGATCGATCTTCCCAACCCAGGGATCAAACCCAGGCCTCCTACACTGCAGGCAGATTCTTTACCATCGGAATCACCAGGGAAGCCCCAGTGGATTGAACAGTGGTCCTTAAAAAGTTATGTCCAAGTCCTAATACCTGGAATCTATGAATGTGGCCTTGTTTGGGAAGAGGGTCTTTGCAGATATAATTAAGCTAAAGATCTCAAGGTCATCCTGGATGATCTGGGTGGGCCCTACATACAGTGGCCAGTGTCAAAAGGAGAAGTGCAGAGATCAGAGTGACGCAGCCACAGAAAAGACTACCTGGAGTCTGCAGAAATGAGAGAGGTGAGGAGCGACCTTCCACCAGAGCCTTCAGAAAAAGGGAAGCCCTGCTCAACCTTGATCCCAGACTTCTGCTTCCAGAACTGGCAAAGAATAAATTTCTATTGTGAAAGTCACAATGTTTGTGGTTATTTCTTACAGCAGCTCTGGGAAACTACTATAAAAGCTAAATAAAAAACATAGTTTGCAGAATCATTCAAAATTTGGGCTATAGGAGGTATATATTAATACCTAAACCCAATTTCTTGTTTGTATTAATGCTTGGTCTGACATTAAAAGAATATTCAGCAAAAGGCTTGGTGCTCATCCAAAAATATTTTCTTTCAAGCGAAGCCAGATTTGGGGAAAGAATTGGCCTGGTTTCCCAAACTAGCTTCGAATCCTATTTTTTAAGTCAAAAGCAATGTCTTTTTTGACTGTCACTAGAAGGGGTAGAGGAAGATCATTTCAAAAGGAACTTTTATCTTCAAATGGATTTCAGATTTCTTATGTGGGGTTTCCAACCATGTGAGTATTTTGACAGACGAACTTAAGGCATTTAAAAGTATTTTCATTGTTTGGTTTTCATATTCTTACCTTACAGGCCAAGACAAAACATGGAGAAAGGGTGAAATTGCTATTATCTTTCAGGAAACAGGGGACAGAGTCTCCTCCACACGTTTAAATTTGCTTCATATGTTTGCATTTTTCTAAGGCTTCCAGCAACCACAGAGCAGAAGTGACACTTCCTCCTTATAAAGCATCATGTGCTTCCCAGCTCAGAAAGCATCCTATGTGATTATAGGGAAAATTAAACAATTATATTTTCAGCTGATTCATACAATGCCAAAGTGTGGCAGTCAATATCATTCCCCTGAAACATTCAGTGGCTCAGAAAAAGACAGACCAGAGTTCTGCATTCGAACACCAGGTCCTGCACTTCCCTGGTGGTCGAGTGGTAAAGAATCTGCCTGCCAATGCAGAAGACATGGGTTTGATTCCTAGTCCCAGAAGATCCCACATGCAGCAGAGCAACTAAGATGGTAAGCCACAACTGAGTCTGCACTCTAGAGCCCACACACTGCAACTACTGAAGCCAGCAAACCCTAGAGCCCATGCTCCCCAACAAAAGAAGCCATCGCAATGAGAAGCCCAACTAGAGAGTAGCGCCTGCTCACCGCAACTACAGAAAAGCCTGAGCAGCAACAAAGACCCCATGCAACCAAAAGTAAATAAATAAATTAAATTAAAAGAATGTGTTAAAAAATAAAAAAGACCACCAGGTCCACGTGTGAATTTACTCATCCGCATGGCTCCCTCGTCAGGTTGAATCCTCTCCCTTGTCAAGTTAAATCTTCAGAGGGGCTCTGCTTGTCCTTCAGCCAAAGCCAGGAGACCAGTTCAAGAACAATTGTAGGAGGGACACCTCTGTGATGACTAGAGACCCCGACCCCACCTGGCAGTGGCTCCAGTGCCTGGCATCACCCTCAGACACTGGCTCTGTCCCCTCTCAGCCTGGAGTGCTAACACCCCATTGTGGCTTTGTCTGAAGGTGCCTTGGAGAGAGGAGACCTGGGTCACTCGAGAGCATGGGGGCCTGTCCTTGAAGAAGATGGGAACAGGGAGCATTCTCACCAAGGGCAGTGGAGGTGCTGAAACGAGACCCAAGGGAGATAAGAACCCTCCTGAACCTTGTTCTTGCAACAAATACAGGGTCATGGAGGGAGAGCTCCAGTTAAAAGGGGCAGTTTTCTCATTGGGTATTTCAGGTTGTGCCCAAATGTGCCCGGGTGCTTTTCTGTGCCTGCTGGGCTGGTGGTGCTGATGCTATCATAATGGTGCTCTGCCCATCCCCCATCAGACCTGGCCATGCAGCGCGCCAGGCTGACCTCCAGCTGCTGCCACTCCATCTCTGTGCCTGGGGGCTTCCTCTGGCAGCTGGAGTCCTTCTGGGCAGCATCAAGGAACTAACACTGCCCCCCACCCACACCCACCCCCGAACGCAGTCCTTGAAGGGAGACTGGCACATCTGACACCCCAGCTCCATCACACTCTGAGCTCAGTGTGCTCTGCTGTTGCCAGGGACCCCGCAAGATGGATCGTGGGGACCCACTCTGGTTATCTGCTTCACAATGCTCTTTTTATCCGCTGTCTATGCTTACGGGCCTTCCTTCCCCAGGCTCCCTCCTCACTGATGTTTCCTGGGGTCACCTCCACTTGCACTTGTCTCAAAGTCTGCTTCTGGGGAACCAAACTACAACAGCTGGCAGAGTTCTCTGCAAGCAGAACCTCTCCTCTGTCTAATGGCCGATGGCTCTGCATCCACAAAGGCTGTCTCTGTTCATAGCACTATCTTATTCTCAAAGGAAAAGAATCAGCCAGAATAGTTATTTGGTCTAAATACATCATTCCCCTCCCAGCTTGTGAGTTTATTGGTGATAGAGAAATACTTTTAGATCTATTATTTTTAATACACTAAGAAAGAACAATATAACAGGTGCCAAGGTGGTGCCAGCGGAGTGCCAGGGAGTTACCTAAATCTCCATCTCCACCTAGAAATCCAAGGAGTCCCACAGTGCCCCCAAGAAGGTCACATGGAGACTCTAGACTCTAGACCACCACCTGAGAGTCACAAGGTGCCATCCCCTTTCTCCCACTGGAGTGGGGTCAGAGGAGCCCTACCAAGACATTTAAATAAAACCCTGAATCATATACTGTCCCAAATATCCAGGTTTTAATTTTAAAAATCACTTGTCATACAAAACATCAGGAATATCTCCAACTAAATGAGAAAAGACAGCCAGTAGACATCAACCAACACCAAGAGGACATTCAGATGTTAGAATTCTCTGACACGAGTTTAAAGCAGCCATCACAGACATGCTTCACTGGCCAAATATGGAAGACAAATTTTAAAAATAGAAAATCTCAGAAAAGATGGAGAAGATACAAAGAAGAACCAAGTAAAAGTTTAAAACTGAAAAGTAGACTAGCCAAAATAAAATGTTCATCAGTGATGAGATCAACAAGAGAATGGAGAGGAAAAGAGAAAGCATCAGTGAACTTGAAGATAGAAGAATAAAAATGACCAAATCTAAATGATACAGAAAATAGATGGAAAAATAACTGAATAGAGTCTCAGGGACAAGTGGGGTTATACCAAAATGTTTAACTTTCATGTTGTCAGGATCCCAGGAGATCAAAAAAGAGGATGGAAATTAAAGATACCTAAAAAAAGACCGGGGACTTCCCTGCTGGGCCAGTGTTTAAGACCTGGTGCTCCTGACTCAGGGGGCATGGGTTCCATCCCTGGTCAGGGAAGCGTGCCCCAAAACATGACCAAAAATAAAAAAATAAACAAATAATATTTAAAAATTAAGACTGAACACTTCTTAAGCTTGCCAAAAAGTGTAAACCTACAGAGAAAGCAATGAACAATCTTCAAACAGAATAAAAAACAAAGAAACACACGCTAAGACATATTATGGGCAAACTACAAACACATGTGTGAGACACTGTTTCCTTCAGGCATGTCCCGATGCACTTGGTTGTGATTCAGTGTTAATGGGCCGACAGTACATATTAAACCAGATGTCTTTAAAGAGAAACACATTTAAAAGGTTATCAATCACCCCATGAAAAAGCTACAATCAAGAGCCTACAGGAACTAATCCTGTACTTCACCTGGAGCTGTGATTCAGCATTGCTAATCCACGGTTCCTGAGAACACTCCAAGATATTATGACTGCAAATAATGAAAACTGACTGTAGCTATAAAACAATACTTATGAATCGGAGAGAAAAACTCTTTTACTTTGTTCCTAAATGTCCATAAAGCTATGACAAAACTAAAAGGTATGGTTTTGCCTATAGTCATGTGTGGATGTGAATGCTGAACCATAAAGAAGGCTGAGCCCTGAAAAATTGATGCTTTCAAATTGTGGTGCTGGAGAAGACTCTTGAGAGTCCCTTGGACAGCAAGGAGAACAAACCTTGCAAACCTAAAGGAACTCAGTCCTTAATATTCACTGAAAGGACTGATGCTGAAGCTGAAGCTCCAATATTTTGGACACCTGATTCTAAGAGCTGACTCATTACAAAAGACCCAGATGCTGGGAAATATTGAGGGCAGGAGGAGATGGGAGTGACAGAGGATGAGATGGTTGTATGACATCACTGACTCAATGGACATGAATTTGAGCAAACTCTGGGAAGAGAAAGAAGCCTGGTGTGCTGTAGTCCATGGGGTGGCAAAGAGTCAGACACCACTTAGTGACAGAACAACAACAACAAAATTGGAATTTAGTTAGTGGATTTACAATGTTGTGTTAATTTCTGCTGTAAAGCAAAGTGATTCAGTCCTAACCTATGCATTCTTTTTCATATTGTTTTCCATACTCCCAAAGACAGTCTATGAAACCAACATCATTCTGATACTAAAACCAAAGACACCACCGAAAAAGGAAATTACAGACAAATATCAGTGACGAATATAAATGTAAGTATTGATCTTAAACTGTGTTAAAGGAGACCTAGAAAGATGTTGGAAAGAATAGCTTTAATTGAACAAGAGAAGTATCAGACAAGGTAGTACTTCTTTAAAAAAGTCCGGTTGGATTGAAAAAAAATGGTTCAAAGTTTCTACTTCATATTCATGCTTCTTCTGTCTCCTGAAAACCTGAAAGTAAGTTGTTCAGTCGTGTCTGGCTCTTTGTGACCCCATGGACTGTAGCCCACCAGGCTCCTCTGTCCATGGGATTCTCCATGAAAGAATACTGGAGTGGGTTACCATGCCCTCCTCCAGGGGATCTTCCCTACCCAGGGATCAAACCCAGGTCTCCAGCGTCTCAGGCAGATTCTTAACCATCTGAGCCACATCTTTCAGCATCTGCTGTCTCTTAAATTCATGCAATTATTACCCATTAGTTTCTATAACTAAAGCTATTTTGTACCATTTCTATCACTGACTGAAAAAATGTTAAAAATGAATGTAGGATTTTAACTTCTGAAATAGAATGCTGTTTTTAACTCAGTGGTAATTGTGTTTGGTGCAGCCCACTTCAACCTAAAATGATGAGTCTTTTGTGAAAGACAGATAACAAATTGCAGAGCTAATCAATGGGAAAATTAGCCAGCAGCAGAAGTAGGTTTTAATTAATGATACTGCTCGCTTGTTTGGAAAGGTCTCTGAAAAGGTAATCAAAGAAACATCACATATGGGCCATTTGTTCTCTGAGGACTATTTTTTAAAAGGAAATTTCTTGACTAAGTTTTCAGTCCTTTGTCAAATACTTCTAAGGATCGGGGATGGAATTACATGTCCTTGGCAACTTTCTGATGGGTCTCCCCTCTCCCTACGTGGAAACAGATGAAGACTGCCCAAATGAGGACCAGCTAAGGCTATTTATTCTGAGCTGGTGATAGCAAGGGAGTCAGCCACCATCAGGCTGCCCTGATGGCTCAGTAGTAAAGAAACTGCCTGCCAACGCAGGAGACACAAGAGACATGGGATGGATCCATGGGTTGGGACGATCCCCCAGAAAAGGAAATGGCAAACCCCTCCAATATTCTTGCCTGGGAAATTTCATGGAAAGAGGAGCTTGGCAGACTACAGTCCATGGGGTCGCAAAGTGTTGGACACTACTGAGCGACTGAGCCCATTTATCTTGCAGCCCTGGGCTAACTAGTAATCAGGCATCTTATGTGGCTGATTGAAAGTGAAAGTGAAGTCGCTCAGTCGTGTCTGACTCTTTGCGACCCCATGGACGGTAGCCTACCAGGCTCCGCAGTCCATGGGCTTTTCCAGGCAAGAAATACTGGAGTGGGCTACCATTTCCTTCTCCAGGGGATCTTCCCAACCCAGGGATCGAACCCAGGTCTCCTGCATTGCAGACAGATGCTTTACCGTCTGAGCCACTAGGGAAGCCCATGTGGCTGATTAGGGCACCGTATTTGGCTTCCTAAGGACAGTGTGCATCAGAAGTGGGGCAAACACTTGAGAAGCCAGCGGTTATGAACCCTGACTGTGGGGCCGGAGTGTCCACAGGCTGTGGTTTGGCTTTGTGGCCCAGCTGCTGCGAATGGTGGGTTACTGTCAGATGAGGTCTGATGTCGTGGGTCTGTACATTCAGTCTCCATGGAAACACAGAAGCCCCTGTCCTGTCATTGGCATCTGTGTCTGCAGGACCCTGGGAGAGTGCTGGCACTCAACAGTGGCTGAACGAGAGGGCTCGTGGTCAGAAGACTCCCTGTAACATGCATCCTTCTCACTCCCTGTACCTGCGCTTTAATATCTACAAACCAGCACACTTCCACCCTCTAAGAGCAGCCATTTATTGAACAATTGCTGGATGTAGGGTAGGCGCTTGGAAGTCACACGGAGCAGCCCTCTGACTTGGCCAACTGCTCTCATTTCACAGAGGAGGAAATGGTTTCCAAGTTATCATCTTGCCCAAGTTGCTGCTGATCACTGGCCATGTGACCCAGGACAGTCTGCTCTCTCTGTCTGTGACGTTTCAGTTTCCTCTTTCGAAAGACGGAGACAAAAACACCGGCATAAGAAGCTTGTTATAAAATCAAGAAATGGGGGAAAAGAGAAAAAGTTCTTCCGTGTGGCAAAATGCCAACCACACCGTGTAAAGGATGGATGGGATTAGGAAAGCGTCGTCCTTGCAGGGGAGAATCGAGATCAGAGGCTTAAACAGGAGAGGAAAAGTTTGAGGAGAAACAGAATATTTACATATCCTCAAAGCACCTCGACACAAATTACTTTTAATGATAAAGGAAGGAATAGTAACTTTACTGTGGAGAAAACTGGCACACCCCACCTTAAGCAAGTAACAAAAGTTAAGCTCATTGTTACTGGAACGAATGAGCACAGTATGTAGTTTCCAAACGGATGCTCTGTCACACTGGGGTGTTTCTGGCCAAAAAGGAAAAAAGCATAAGCTGAAGCTAATCTGAATTTGATTGTGAGGAATCGTCAGACAAGCCCACCTGGAGGGCACTTAACACGAGAAATGATCTGAACTGTACAAAAAATGGGAAAGTTAAGGAAACTGTTTCAGATTAAAGAGACCAAAGAGACCAAAGATACAATGAAATACAACAGATGATTCGTGATGGGTTCCTGGGCCCTGTTGTTTATTATTATTATAAAAGACATTATTATTATTTTGTTTATTATGATAAAATATATATTATATAATAATATATTGTTATATTGCTTATTATTATTATAAAGGACTTCCTCAGGACAATTAGTGAAATGTGAATAGAGTCTGAGATGAGATCACAGTATAATAATATCACTTCCCTAATTATGTAAGACAATGTCTCTGTTGTTAGGAAAATAAAATATAGATTTGCCCCAATTATGTGAAAGTAGTTCATCCCCGGGGACGCTTTCACAAGTGGAAACAGTGTAAAGCGAGGAAGTCACTTACGATGGGTCTTGCTAGCGGTCTCAAAATAAATGAAGAAGCACACAGATGTTCCCAGACAGGGTTCACAGCCCTGGGGACCAGATGCTGAGATGCTCAGCGTGGTTCCAGGAAGGCGCCTGGGGAGGCCACTCGTGCAAAGCACATGCCAGACACAACTTTCACTTTTTGCCCTTTTTCATAAAAGTGAAAAATCCTCCTAGGATTTCTTTCTGTTTGCAAGGACAGATACTTGTGGTTTTTTCTAAAAGCGAAGTGGCTGAAAGCCACTTTGGAGTACCTGCATTTGGGGGAGTTGGAAAGGACACAGTGGATGCAACTTGCTCTAGGGAGAAAACATTTCAGGACAAAACAGAAGTGATGGGGGATGTGACAACCCCAGTCAAGTGCCAGAGTCTGGGGAATCTGGGGTAAGGTATTAGTTCTCTACTTTTTCTTTAAGTTTGAAATTATTCCAAAATAAAGTTTTTTTAAATCCTTGTTATTAATATTAAATGAGTCAATATTTATAAAGGGCTTAGTATGTAGGGCTTAAAACATCAGTGTTAGCAATGATTATGGTCCCCCAGTTCTCTAGATGGCCTTATTACCCCCCACTTCTTCACCTCCTACTTCAGAGTGGAGGGGAGAGAAGCCTTTACATGAACTGTGAAGTGCGGTGCGCTTGTGGATGTCTGTGAGCTTGTGCAGTGAGCTCCCCTCCTGCAGGTATTGTGAAGTGGGTTTAGTTTGCATCACTGACCCGGTCGTGGAGGCTCAGAAGGTTCAAACAGCTTCATGAAGGTGACAGGGTTGGCAGAAAACCCAGATCTCCCTGATGAGTCTTGTCCTTTTTAAAAAAAATTTTTTAACTTATTTTTAATTGAAGAATAATTGCTTGACAATGTTGTGTTGGTTTCTGCCATACTTCAGCATGAATAAGCCATAGGTACACATATGTCCCCTCCCTCCTGAACCTCCCTCCCACCTCCCACCCCCCACCCCATCCCACTCTAAGTTGTCACTTCTGAGTTAGTTCTAACACAGTGGATGAACCTAGAGCCTGTTACACACAGTGAAGTAAGACAGAAAGAAAAAAACAAATATCGTAAATAAACGCATATATATGGAATCCAGAAAGATAGTACTGACAAACCCATCTGTAAGGAGAGGCAGACACAGAGAACAGACTTGTGGACGTGGGGTTGCAGGAGAAAGAAAGGAGAGGGTGGAGTGAATAGAAAGAATAGCCTAGAAACATATACGTTACCATGTGTAAAATAGACGGCCAGTGGGAATTTGCTATACGATGCAGGGGACTCAAACCCTGGGCTCTGAGTCCTGTCCTTTTAAATTTAGGTCATGGATTATATGGAAAAGTTTGCAAAAGGGAAACTTCTTTCACAGCCTGACTTGTTTTCACCTAGGTCAGTTCTATATGTGTGGCTGTGACCCCCTGACCCTGCCCGAGTCTGCTCCATTTCCAGTTGGAGTTCCAGGATAGGGAGATGCAAGCTGGATGGCGGCAAGAGATGGTCATGCCTCAGTGTCTTCCGGTACAGGCTTCTTATCTACTGAAGTGAAGTGTTGGTCACTCAGTTGTGTCTGACTCTTTATGACCCCATAGGCTTTAGTCTGCCAGGCTCCTCTGTCCATGGGATTCTCCAGGCAAGAATACTGGAGTGGGTTGCCATTCCCTTCTCCAAGGGATCTTTCCAACCCAGGGATTGAACCCAGGTCTTCTGCATTGCAGGTGGATTCTTTACCATCTGAGCCACTAGGGAAGCCCACATCTGATGAAAAGAAAGATCTTTTTCTCCCCATCTGAAAATATGGAAGGGTCACTGATGTTACCGCCTGCATGTCCGGGATTCTAACCACAACATCCATCCAAAATCCTAAGCCTGCTTCTTCTTAAAGGTGGTCGTCTTCCTATTAATATTTCTAAGACTAAATGGCAATTAGAAGAAAACAAAAAAAAAAATAAGTTGGCTAGGAAAAGAATGTTTGTTCCTCATCCTACCATGGTTTGCACGCTTGCTAAGTGTTTATGTAGTCACTAAGTCATTGACTCTGCGACCCATAGACTATAGCCTTCCAGGCTCCTCTGTCCAAGGGATTCTCCAGGCAAGAATACTGGAGTGGGGAGCCATTTTCTTCTCCAGGGGATCGTCCCAATCCAGGGATCAAACCCATGTCTTCTGCATTGGCAGGAGGGTTCTTTATCACTGAGCTACCTGGGAAGTCCTAGCACTACTTAGTGGACTCCAAACAAGTGAGTATCCAAAACTCATTTTTGCATGGCCCACACACACATTTGTCTCACTGATTGAGTATGAAGAACACGTCTGTAAGTTATTTTCCTCCCTGATGTACTAATTTCATTTACAGAGTGAAAATCTCAGAACTGAAGACATAATGCTTAAAGAAAATGATCCTAAGAAAAAGAAATCTGTCAGCCTCAGTTTCCACATCTGTCAAATAATCTGTGGGTTTATTGTGAGAATGAATGGCATAATAATAGGGCCGCAATTTTTTCTACAAACAGTAGTTAAGTGGAAAAAAGTCCCCCAGATTCAACAATGATACAGTTAGAAAATGTTTACCCATTTCCTACCCAAACCCAGATACTTCTCAGATGGGAGTTCACAGAACTTCTGAATTTGCTAATCAAGGACAAGTTTCAAAAGAGGGAAAGAATGTTTCCTGTGAACACATCCGTCATCTGACAACACTGGATAAGAAAAAGGATAGTGGGACCCTGAGTTTAAAAACAGAAAAGGACATTCAGCTTATTAGGAAGAAACGGGTATTACCAAATGGGTTTCTGATGCTTAAGAATAAATTTATTCTGGTTTGTTTATTTTTTTAAGGAATGGAATATTAAAATGCCAGAAGAGCAAGTGAATTTTTCGCAAATCTGTAGACTAATAGGAAAAAAACTAAATAATCTGTTCCTACTTGAGATGCCTCTTAGCAATTAAAGGATGTCAAAATATTTTATTTACCATACACTTGGACAGAAACGATCATCAGTTGATAGCTTTATGTCTGTCAACTAGCTTTCTGATTTCCTTAGGAAACAATAATTAAGTCAATTTAGCCCCACTTCATTGATTAACCCAACCATAAATAATAAATGCATTTAAAATTTTACAATGATTTGCATATTTGCCTGCAGGTGGTAATTTTTCTACAAGCATAAAGTTAATTGTTATTTGGCTACTCTTATTTAACTTCTCATTAAAATTTCCTTAAGGTAATCAAGGCACTAACTTCTGCAGCATTTAAATATGTATACACTATAGGAAAAGTATATAAATTATTTTCTATTTCATGGTTAAGGGATTTTAATAATGGCTACTATTATATATTAATTACTACAATTATTAGACATACCATTTCAGGCACTAGGGAGACATTTCAATACCTGATCTCTACTCTTTTATTTTTTTGCTGTCTGTGTCTCAGTTGCTGCATGTGGGCTTTCTCTAGTTGTGGGAGCAGGGGTTATTCTCTAGTTGGGGTGCATGGGCTTCTCATTGCAGTGGCTTTTCTTGTTGCAGAGCACAGGCTCTAGGGCAGGTGGGCTTCAGTAACTGCAACTTCCTGGCTCTAGGACTCGCAGGCTTCAGTAGTTTTAGTTTCACACACGGGCTAGGTAGTTTCTGCTCACTTAGTTGCCCTGTGGCATGTGGGGCTTCCCTGCCCAGGGATCAAAGCCGTGTCCCCTGCACTGGCAGGCAGATTGTTATCCACTGCGCCACCAGGGAAGTCCTTGAGCTCTACTCTTAATGATAAACCTGGAAGGTAGGTACCCTTCAGTGCATTATGCAGAAGAGAAAATCAAGGCCCATAGAGTCTGTGACCTGCCAGGGTCCCTCAGAGCAGTGGTCCCCAATCTTTCTAGCACCAGGGACTAGTTTCCTGGTTTCCTAAAAGGCAATTTTCCTATGGATTGGAGTGGGGGATGGTTCATGATGATTCAAGTGTGTTACATCTACTGAGCACTTTATTTATACTGCTTTACACCAGCTCCACCTCAGATACTCAGGCACGAGACCCCGGAGGTTAGGGAGCCTCTGTCAGGGAACAAGGGGTGGATTTTTCTGCATTACTCCCACCCCCACCAGGCCCAGGAGCCTATCAGGTCATTTTCTTGTAGCCATATTGTCGGTGGTTCACATTTATCACTCTTCTCTAAGCCCATGTGACACACGATGCCTTCACTGCAGCTCCTCCCAACTCCAGGTGTCAGAAACCATCACCACAACTGGGGAAACACAGGGGGAGCTTTTGGCCCCCACTGTTGATCGAGGGCAGGGCATCTTGCCCAGTCGGTTTTAGTTGAACACCTGGTGATGGTTTAAATTTCCGCAAACTCCCTGAAGGCAGGAAAGAGGTGCTACTCAGCTTGCGTGTCTACTGCCCCTTCTCCAGCCTGGAGTCCCGGAACACAGCAGTCACTCAGTAAATATTGAATGGATTGGATATCCAGTTCATTGTTTTCTTCTAAAAATCCTGAATTAGGTCAATGAATGTACATACGAATTTTAAAATAGTGTATTTAGTGAAGGATTTGTATCTCCAAACTGTCAGCTCCTGCTGGGAGCTAGGATGGAGGGCCGGGGGGTAACCTGTCCCTCTGAGACGGCCACTACCAGGTGGCTCCCCCACCCCCACCCCAACAGCCCTCTGGGGCCGCCGGAGGACAACAGGGTGGGGAACTGCCTACCGCCTCCTTCGCGCACGCGGGGAGCGCGTTGAAGTTCAAAGGCGCGTGTTTACCAGCAAACAAAGCGCGTAGTGTTCTTGGTCCCAGGGACCAGCTGCGGTCCCCTCAGAAGGGACGAGGGCCGCGGCGACAAATGGACATTCCGCACGCTGGCAGAGGGACATCCGATCTGCCGCCCCACCCCCGGCTCCAGCGCCTGTTCTCCGCGCGCCGGGCCTGCAGCCTGGGGGCCGCGGTCCGAAGAACTTTGCCGGCCCGGCGGGGATGGCCGGGCAGAGGGTGCATTAGGGAATTCCCAGGGGCAGGTGGCCACTCCCGCTACAACCCCGACCCCTGCGCCTCCGAGGAGTTTCCGGGAGCGAGGGCCGGGCGGCGGCCCGGAGCCGGCCGAGCGGGCGGAACAAAGGGAGCCTGCGGGCCGGGAGGATGCTGCGCTCGCTCCCCTGCGCCCCACCCGGCCCGCTCCTGGGCGAAGCCTCGCGCGCAGGTAGCCCGGCCTTCGGCGCCGCGGTAGACTGTGTCGCAGCGGGGCCGCACAAAGACTCACTTCCGTGGGGCCTAGTGCCCCGACCCCGGCCCCACAGCTCACAGCATCCCCGCCGTCGGCCAGGCCCGAGTGCCAGCGGCTGCGGCGCGCGGTGCCGGGCGGAGCCTGTGCAGGTGACCCTCGGAGGACCGGGACTGTCTGGCAGCGGCGGCGCGGACAGGCGTGCCTTTACAGGCTACCGCGACGCCCCAGTCTACGATCACTCTGTGCCAGCAGCGGGGCTCGGCTCGCAGCCGGGGAGCGCCCACCTTGTACCCTTTGCGCCGCCGCCGCCAAGCAGTGGGGAGTGGTCGCGGAACTTCCCGAGGCCAGCTGCCGCCCGCTAGGTGAGCACGGCAGCGAGGGGAGGCCGGAGGAAGCCTCGGAGGCGGAGGGGCGGGGGGCAAGGGGTGGGCGCTGGGGAGCGCTGGGCGGGGCGCGGCGCAGGCTCTGCGCGGGGGCTGGGAGCAGGGAGCCGCCGCCTGGAACAATGAGGCGCATCGCGCCGGCCCGGAGGCCGAGTCCCCCGCGCTCGTTTTCGCCGCCCAGCACCGAGCGATCAGGACCAGAGAAGACCCCGCCGGCCGCCCGGGACGGGAGCGCGGGTCGCTGGGTCTCTGGGGCGGCGCCAGGAGGCTGCTCGGCGGAGGCGGGCTGCTGCTGCGGGAGCCGCTGAGCCGCGCGCACGTCTGGCGCCCGGCCCCGGCTCTCTGCTCCAGTCCATGCAATTGTGGGAGCGCGTGGCGCGCACCCGAGCGGCCGCGGGAGAAGAAGATGTGACACGCTCGTCCCCGACTCCACGCCGCGGGGTCGGACGCAGGGAGGCGCGGAGTACGGAAAAGGTGGGCGACCGAGGGCTCGGGGTCGGGCGGTGCCAGACGGCTGCCGCTGGGTCGCCGGAGCCGGGCGCAACTCGGCACCGAGTTAGACTCGGCGACCCGCTCCCAGACCTGTGGTGGGGTGTAGGGGGAGCGCTGAGGACAGTTTTGGGGGGAGAAGCAGGAAATTCCTCGAGAGGTGAGCCCACCGGAAGACTTGCGCTCTGGGGATAGGGGGACACAGTGTGCCCCTCAGTGACACTGATCTTTAATTTTGGCTCTGGAAGGGGCTCGAGGTCTTTAATTGTCTTCTCGGCCCCACCCGCAGGCACAACTGCGCTTCTTAAAGTCTAAAGTGCGTTGCACTGATCTCTAGTTTTCTGTAGCTGAAACGTTTGGGGCAGAAGGATCTTGTGAATCCTGAACAGTGGGGTGTTCGTTCTTGCGCACTGGCGCGAGGAGGGCGGCTTCGGAGTTGTCCCACTTTCCACCATGTACCGAAAGGAGATTTGATGCATTCGGGGGTATGGAATGCAACGTCCATCTCCTTCGGATTTTGCGATGCAGGGGAATGGAGCGGAGTGAAACTCCTGGCTGGAGCTAAGCGGCTGCTGCCTCCTTCCAAAGCGATCCGAATAGCTGTTTGAAGAGCCGTGCTTTCCAGGAATTTAAATGAGACTTTTTGCGAACGCCTTCCAGGTCTCTCCCCCTGGTACCGTGTTTGTTTTGTCAGGCTGAACTTTCAAAGCTGTTTTATAATCCGAGAAGCACTTTGGGAGAAGAGTAATGCTTGGCTGGATTGGTTGTGAACGTATTTTTAGTGATCAGGCTGAAAAATTGAGGAGAGGCAAACCATATTTGGTCGGAATCTTTGCTTTGTGTGCGGTTGGCGTTCTGACCGGGAAGGGGCCAGCTGATCCCCAGCTCGGTCGGCTGTATGCTTGGTGAGGACATTGGTGGGGGACTCGGAAAGCATTTTAAGGACTTTCTGCACATTTTAAATGCCTCGGGCGGGTTACTCGATAGTTACTTTTTTTTTTTTTAATTTTGTTCGACATACTTTGCCATATTGAAATAAAATTCATGACCCGTGGTTTTCAAAAATTGAAATGCTGTTGTTGCAAACTTGGGGTTGACGTTTTCTTTTAAAAGGAGAAATGATGTGTGGCCTTGAGCTTATTTTTACCCTGCTATTTTTCTGAAACTGGCAACCAAAATTTTTCCAACCCTTGAAGGCTCGCATTTCCCACATGCATCAGGAAAACTGTTGGCAGTAGGGAGTGGAGAATGCTGGAAACTAATGGAAGAATTGCCTTGAATTTTACAGTTGAGTGTAAGAAAAGTCACTCAAACATATTGGAATTCTTGATAAAATTTTTGTTGTGAGTGAGGTAAACTGGGGGTATTCCTTTCTGCTTGGTGCAGGTGAAGCTTCTGAAGCTTTGTGCTAAATCTCTGTAGAGACTGTGTAATAAACCTCAGCTCTTAGTGGGGTTCTGAACCCCAAAGTTCAGACAAGAAGGGCCAAAGGTGGGAGAGAGCTCAGCAGAAACCAGCATTTGCTGAATGTAGTAAGTGGTACCTGCGATCTGGGAAGTAAAGATAAAGAATTGAGGACATTTAGACTGTAGGATTCAAAGCTGAGATAATTTCACATCTGAAAATATGTGAATGGATTTATTACGTAGAGAAGAGCAGGCAGCGCTGCTCAGTCTCTGATGAGAATAATTAAGAGG
This sequence comes from Bubalus kerabau, assembly GCF_029407905.1. Taxonomy (NCBI): domain Eukaryota; kingdom Metazoa; phylum Chordata; class Mammalia; order Artiodactyla; family Bovidae; genus Bubalus; species Bubalus kerabau. The sequence goes on from NC_073634.1 coordinate 48,357,952, forward strand.
GAAAAGTTTACTCATGGGGTGAACACATCAGTTGGGTCTGGGGAAGGATTTGTGGCCAGCCTGTGAGATAAGTTGAACAGTGAAGTGGTTGCTGAGAAATTCCTGTAGATGTTTGTTTCTGGAGCTCTTTTTTTCTGAGCTTCTCCTTTTCCTGAGATGATGAAGTGTGTGCATGCTTATACTAACTGGAGTTTTATCCTCTGTGTCTACAGTTTATCCAAGTGTTTCTCAGTGCTTAAGTCTTTCTATAAATACCAATTTATTTCTATACTTTTGTACCTGTTACTTAGGTAAGCCAATGACAAGTTCCTTTCCAGAAACTTGGAGATATTTGACCTTTGAGAAACTTTTAATTAATGTCTGGATTTGTTGTCTCATTCTTGATGCTTTTGCATAAAAAATGTTTTATGCATTAATAATTGGGACAGCCTTTGTTTTAATATTCACCTAAGTATACAGTGTTTTTTCTCCCTCCTGGATCTTCTATTATATCATCTTAATTTGTAATTGCTTAAATTAAGTGAACTACTTTACTTTTCTTGCTTGAATGTCTTAGCAAAGATAGTGCCTTCAAGGTAGGGGTATGTCAAGCTTTGCAATTTTAATCATTGGACACTCCTTTAAAAAGAACTAGGGGATTAAATTGACAACTGACAGTAAGAGAAATAATTACATAGAATCAGATACTAATTTTGGAATCAGGACTGTGCAGGTGTAATTTACACAGCAGTTTTCAATGTTCTTAACAGGTTGGTGTCAAGTCCAAACCCTGAGTGTGCTGGAAGATGTGACCAGCTACTCTTATGCATAAACATCAGACTGTGGATTACTACATCTGCCATTTTTCTACTTTTGAGTGATTTATGTGTAAACATGGGGCTTGGGCAGAAGCATGGATTTATTATGACTCTTACAAAATCCCATCCTGATCTTAAATTCTAAGCCCCGTCCCGCCCCCCCTAAATTGATGGGGAAGAGATGCAATTCAAAATGCATGGAACACACCTGGCCTGTGGGTGAAGTGGTGGCCCTAATGTAAAGGGTGTGAGACTGGCCCTAGCAGTCCTCAGCCAGTAGTTTGGTCCAGCCCTCACATCCATCCCAGAGCTGCCACTTGGTAAAAGCTGGGTTTCCTGCAGTGGTCTGCCTACTGTCTTCCCTTGGCCGTAGGCAGGTTCCAGTCTGCCTCCCAGCACCAAGTCCCTCCTGCTTTGACATGGAATTGCCCTGTGGATGGACTGACATCAGAGCACCGCCACCCACTCTCAGGGACTTGTCTGAACAGACCTGTCCATACACCTCCTGCTTTCCGCTGCCCGCTGTGGTCTTCTCCAGGAAAGAATCCCCAGTTCCAGGCAGATGTTGTTTCTAACAAGTGTGAGGGTTGGGGTAGCAGTTTTGCGCTGGACTTTCTCAGAGAATGAAGCAGGAGGGCGACCTCTTGGTCCCGAGTTCTGCACAGACCTGCATGGTTTTCAGGGCTGCCAGATGAAGACTCTGCTTAAACTCTCTCCAAGGTGTCTTCCAGCATGGGGATTACGTGGAATGGATAATTGTGTTTCTGGCGTATCGAAAAGCTAATTCCCCTGCTCAGAAGAGAAGGAACCTTTAGTTATCCATACTGGACATCCCTTCCAACAGCCCATAGTCCTGGGGAGAGCAGTGACGCCAAGAATAATCAGAGCCTCTGCTTTGAGACTTTTCATGCCCCACCCTGCTGTTATGTCTGCACAGGGCATCAAGGGGCACCTTGGCCATAACCTGGGCCATGCTATGAGACTGAGCTCAGAAGGAGGAAGTGGCTGCCTCAAGAGTGAGAACAGAGCTGGGATCTGAACTTGGGCTTGGATGTCTCCAAATGCAGATGACACCACCCTGATGGCAGAAAGGAACTGAGGAACCTCTTGATGAAAGTGAAAGAGAAGAGTGAAGAAGTTGGCTTAAAACTCAACATTCAAAAAACTAAGATCATGGCATCCAGTCCCATCACTTCATGGCAAATAGATGGGGAAACAATGGAAACAGTGACAGAGTTTATTCTCTTGGGCTCCAAAGTCACTGCAGATGGTGACTGAAGCCATGAAATTAAAAGACACTTGCTCCTTGGAAGAAAAGGTTGTATATGATCAACCTAGACAGCATATTAAAAAGCAGAGACATTACTTTGCCAACAAAGGTCCATATAGTCAAAGCTATGGTTTTTACAGTAGTCATGTATGGATGTGAGAGTTGGACCATAAAGAAAGCTGAGCACCAAAGAAGTGATGCTTTTGAACTGTGGTGAAGAAGACTCTTGAGAAGGGACTTCAAGGAGATCAAACCAGTCAATCATAAAGGAAATCAGTCCTGAAGATTCATTGGAAGGACTGATGCTGAAGCTGAAGCTCCAATACTTTGGTCATCTGATGCGAAGAACTGACTCATTGGAAAAGACCCTGATGCTGGGCAAGATTGAAGACAGGAGGAAAAGGGGGTGACAGGATGAGATGGTTGGATGGCATCACCGACTTGATGGACATGAGTTTGAGCAGGTTTTGGGAGTTGGTCAAGGACAGGGAAGCCTGGTATGCTGTGGTCCATGGGGATGGGAAAGAGTCAGACATGACTGAGCAACTGAACTAAACTGAACTTGGGTGTCTCCAAAGGCCACGCAGCAACATGAGATACCACTCTGAAGAGGAAGGGCACTGACTGGGAGCTCCCAGCCCCACCCAGGCGTGCTGGCTCCAGAAGGTTGTCCAGGCTGCAAGCACAGGGCCTGGAGTCTGTGTCTTTTGGAACCTGGAGGCAGACAGAAGCCTGAGTTGCAGCTGCAAGGTGGCCCAGGCCATTTGGGATATCCAGTCATGCAGTAGTAGGGTGAAATTCAGGCTCACGGGGTGTGACTGCAGTGACATTTCCAAAGAAAAATATAAGCTAAGATTCAAGAGAATTACCCTGTGCTTTGACGCTTCCCTAGTGGCTCAGACAGTAAAGAATCTGTCTGCAATGCAGGAGACCTGGGTTCGATCCCTGAGTTGGAAAGATTCCCTGGAGAAGGGAATGGCAACAAGCTCCAGTATTCTTACCTGGAAAATCCCATGGGCAGAAGAGCCTTCCAGGCTACAGTCCATGGGCTCGCAAAGAGTCAGAAACACCTGAGCAACTAACACACTTTTGAGTTATTGGGTCGTCAAAGAGTGCAAGCCTAGAAAGTAGCCTCTTGGGATGTTTAGAAATATATTGGCTAAAGCATTAGAGAATACATCGTCAAGAAAAATCCTGCAGTGTCTTGATCAGAAGCCTTTGTTTTCAGAAATTTAAAATTCACATACTTAGTCCTATGCCAGGCTGCTTCTAGGATTTGAGCCTGAGAGAAGAATGCTATATTAACTTTAGAACCATTGGTTTTCTGCGTTCAAATTATACAAATTTTTCAAGTACATGTTCTTGCATGTTGCTAATTATTGTGGCTTCTAGAATGACTTTCTGGAATAGGAAATGGCAAACCACTCCGGTATTCTTGCACAGAAATCCTATGCACAGAGGAGCCTGAAAGGGTACAGTCCATGGGGTCACAAAAGAGTTGGCCATGACTGAGTGACTGAGCGTAGAATAACTTGGCTTTAAATTACATTTGGGAAAAGGTAAATCTTGTAGATACCCCAATAGCTTTCATGAATCAGAAATTAATGTGAAAAGTAGCTTCCTTGAAAGTCTATTGATGGCTCTTTTGCAGTGTGTTAAAACCTGTATTTGTACCTCTGGCCACAGATGGGTAGGAAAAAGTGCAATTAATACGGAATTTGTTTTCTAAATGATACAGTTAATCCAATAGGTGCATGATTAAATGAATGAATTTGCTTTTCCTATTAGAAGAAGGGTCTTACTATGTAAATTATATTTTACAATTGGGAAAACTATACCCCTGAGAAGTCCCAGTGCCAAAAAAAAAAAAAAAAAAAAGAGGACTATCTTTTAAAAGACAACGCAAGCACACACACACATTGGCACACCCTCACACACATTCACACTTAAATATGGGAGGAACACATCCCGGGACTGATGTGACTCTATGTCAAATATGAGGAGAGAGAATGTGAATCGTGACAAGTAAACGTTCCTGGCTGGGATTCACAGCTGCTGAGAAGCAAACTCAGGATCAGGACCCTGGCCTTCTGACCAAGAGAACACTCTTCTTCCTGTATCAGTCATCTCTGGAGAATTCCACATTGTCAGTGGACTAGGAAGATCTCAAAAATGTTTAGGGTTTAAACTGCATTCTTAGTTTATTATAAGTAGACCGTGTGTTAGAGAAAGAAATGGCAATTCACCCCAGTATTCTTGCCTGGAGAATCCCACGGACAGAGAAGCCTGGCGGGCTACAGTCCAGGGGGTCACAGAAGAGTTGGCCATGACTGAGCGACTGCACAACAACAAAGACTGCGTGTGGGAACACGCGATCTTTTCTCTCTGTGTGCAGCGTGAGGGTTCTTACAGCGTCAGCATCTCCCGGTACCCGGGTAGGTGCAGGATGAGTTTCATGCTTGGGACCAGATCCTGCAGTGGCATCTCCAGCAGGGTATCTAGGGTGCTGGGCTGGGCCAGGTGACTGGACTCCTGGTATCACAACTCAAGTTCCCTGCAGGGGGAGGTAGATTCAGAGCAGGATTAGAGGAGGAAGGTCAGGTGTGTGCTTGCTTTATACTGTGTTTTTACATGGTGGATGAAAGCAGTACTGAGGGTTGCAGTTAGATATTTCGACATTCCCCTTGTTTATCCTGTGTGCTTGCCAAGGACATTTTTGCTTAAAGTCAAGTCCAGTCACCTATGTACCTCAAAACCAAGTGTCCTTCCTTTAGTGTCTGGCAGTTTGTAGGGTGAACAGAACGCAGGGGCTGTCACAGGCCCCCTTGCTTGTGTGGGGAGAACAGAGGACAGATGGTAAAGTTCACACCAAGATACACAAAAGTGAATTTCACTTTCTGACTCTTTGCGACCCCATGGACTGCAGCCCGCCAGGCTCCTCTGTCCATGGGATTCTCCAGGCCAGAAAACTGGAGTGGGTTGCCATTCCCTTCTCCAGGGGATCTTCCCCACCCAGGGATTGAAGCTGGGTCTCCTGTATTGCAGACGATTCTTTACCACCTAAGCAAAACCTCGAGCATCTGATGATCTCCAGGTGCCAGGGCAGTGACATCATGGAATATGTCGGGTCTGGAGCAGGCCTTTCTTTTCTCACATTTTGTTAGCTACTTTAGGAAGTCAGAGTTAAACCATTCAACCCTATTATTTGTATGCCTCCCTGAATCTCACAGAGAACACCTGAAAAGCGCCTCTCTTTTCATAATGATCCCAGATGTAGTTGGGCATCTTTGTTCCTTTCTTTAACAGAGCATTCAGAAGTGAGGGACATGTGTAGTTGGCCAGTAATTAGTAAATAAATTCGGTAGGACCTTCCCAGGGAGAGTTTACAAAAGCACTCATCTCGGATCCATAAACGTATCAAATCCTAACAATCAGAACCACGCACATTAGCAGCCCCTGGTGGGATAATAAGGCTGGTCCCCAGGGATGGGCTGGTGGTGGTTGTGGTTGGGCTGCAGTTTTTTCCTGCTTGCCCATGAATCATCTGTGAACAGATATTAAAATCTGGGAAAGGTCCCTGGGCAAGAAAGTATCAAATCTCAGCTGAAAACAAAGAACTGTAAGTGCACTGCTTTGAGTTCTGGCCCTCCCGGTGCAGGTGGAGAAGGTAACACACACCTTTGGTGGGAAGCCAGAGACAGTACTGTGCTGTGTCCCCACCAGTGTGTCACACCTGGCCTGAGTGTCACACATGGCCATTACACGTTCTGCCAGCACTCCCTGCTGGAGACAGCCACCCAGACTAAGGGCATCTTCCCGGGAGGGACAGAGGGTCAGCTGCATTTGGAGTCGTGAGAGTTTATATGGCGCTTCCTGTATTTTCCAAGCATCTTCCCAGACTACGTCCTCTATGTGCTAAGTGCTCTGCATTGCTTTCCTTAAAGGTCGAGTGAGGGCTCGGGGCAGCCCTGAGTGAGTCAGTTAATTAAAGGAACTCTTTCCATTACTCTGAATCCATACTAGAATGAAAATAAAGACTGTCACCAGTGGTTGAAGTTAGGGACTTCAAGTGATTCTCCGTAGTAAATAGAACATTGCAGGAGTTTAATGAAAGCACATGGAGTTTAAAAAAAAAAAATACATGGAGCATTTGAATAAACTGTTCTTGCTCCATTTAAGTATGCTTAAGATACAAGGGATGACTTACAAATGAAAAGAGAGGTACCTAAGCGTGGCTTTCCTCTCACCCAAGGAAGTCATTTTAAATCACTTTCATAATCCAGTTAAGTGGATTTTAATGACAACATGTGCGTTGGTTGTTAGCAGCCACATTGCTGCCTGTGGCATTGCGGCAGTTCCGTCCCGTGACAACCCCCAGCACCAGCAACACTCAGGATCTCCACGAAGTCTCACCGACCCAGGTCTGTTCTGGACATACACACCTGGCAAAGGAAGCTCTTTGGAGGAACCTCCATCCACTCTTGGGCTTCCCAGGTGGCGCTAGTGGTAAAGAACCCACCTGCCAGTGCAGGAGACATGGGTTCAATCCCTGGCTTGGGAAGATCCCCTGGAGGAGGACATGGCAGATCACTCCAGTATTCTTGCCTGGAGATTCCCATAGACAGAGGAGCCTGGTGGACTATAGTCCATGGGGTCACAAAGAGTCAGATATGACTTAGCACTGCACCATCCACTGTCACAGGCCTGGGTTGATTCCCACAATATTCAGTGCTACTGCTATTTGTGGTAATATATTAAAATTGAAAATCTGTGAAAACAGTAGGACCTTAGCTCTCTGCACACCCTTGAGCCCTTTTAATTTTCCTCATGAGTCACGCTGTGCCAACTTAATGAGGTTTGCATCACCAGTTGGTTTCTCTGCACTTTTTAATTATGTTGTTGTCCTGGACAAGGTCTTTGGTAACTGAAAGTGGGTAAAAAATTCTCTTACTGGGTTCTGAAATCGTGATGCCAGTCAGGAAGGCCTAAGCCTGTGATCAAACTAGCTCACCAACTTGTGCTGTGTTCTTCTGGGAATTCAGAACCATGGGTTATTGAAGCTGGTTTCCAGTGGACCCCAACATTTCAGGAGAGTGTAAACTCAGCCTTGACTTTCGCAGTAGGCTGAGTGTTTTGCTTGTTTGTTTTTCTTCTTTCCAACTGTTATAGACTGCTTGAGAAGATTTACTCTCAGGCAGGGAACCTCAAAGTCAAGACAATTTTGTGGCCTCCTAGAAACTGATGATGAATAATTCAGATCTTACAAGAGGTCCTGCCTTTCCCTTGTTTGTGCTGTGTGTGTGCTCAGTCATGTCAGACTCTTTGCAACCCCATGAACTGTAGCCCTCCAGGCTCCTCTGTCCATGGGATTCTCCAGGCAAGAATACTGGAGTGAGTTGCCATTCCCTTCTCCAGGGGATCTTCCTGACCCAGTGATTGAACAGGTCTCCTGCACTGTAGGCAGATTCCTTACTGTCTGAAACACAAGCAAACCTGACAAACAGGTAAATAAAGATGATCTGTCTCCCAAGTGTAGAGGCCAGGCACCTGCTCTGTCCAGCTGAGCTGTGTATCAGGATGGGTGAGGGGCAGCTGTCAGGGGAGGGGGTCCCCTCGGAGTTCGGGGGGGTCTTTACCTTCAGCCTCATAGAGAGGATAATAGAAAAAGCAAGAGAGTTCCAGAGAAACATCTACTTCTGCTTTATTGACTACACCAAAGCCTTTGACTATATGGATCACAGCAAACTGTAGAAAATTCTTCAAAAGATGGGAATATCAGACCACCTTACCTGCCTCCTGAGAAATCTGTATGCAGGTCAAGAAGCAACAGTTAGAACCAGACATGGAACAATGGACTGGTTCCAAATTGGGAAAGGAGTACCTCAAGGCTGTATATTGTCACCTTGCTTATTTAACTTCTATGCAGATTACATCATGCGAAATGCCAGGCTGGATGAAGCACAAGCTGGAATCAAGATTGCTGGGAGAGATATGCAGATGACACCACCTTTATGGCAGGAAGCAAAGAGGAACTGAAGAGCTTTTTGATGAAAGTGAAAGAGGAGAGTGAAAAAGCTAGGTTAAAACTCAACATTCAAAAAACTAAGATCATGATATCTGGTCCCATCACCTCATGGCAAATAGATGGGGAAACAGTAGAAACAGTGACAGACTTTATTTTCTTGGGCTCCAAAATCACTGCAGATGCTGACTGCAGCCATGAAATTAAAAGACATTTGTTCCTTGAAAGAAAAGCTATGACCAACCTAGACAGCATATTAAAAAGCAGAGACATTACTTTGCCAACAAAGGTCCATCTAGTCAAAGCTATGGTTTTTCCAGTGGTCATGTATGGATGTGAAAGTTGGACTATAAAGAAAGCTGGGCACCAAAGAATTGATACTTTTTAACTGTGATGTTGGAGAAGACTCCTGAGAGTCCCTTGGACTGCAAGGAGATCAAACCAGTCAATCCTAAAGGAAATCAGTCCTGAATATTCATTGGAAGGACTGATGCTGCAGCTATAACTTCAATACCTTGGCCACCTAATGTAAAGAATTGACTCATTGGAAAAGACCCTGATGCTGGGAAAGATTGAAGGCAGGAGGAGAAGAGGACAACAGAGGATGAGTTGGTTGGATGGCATCACCATCCAACTCATGTCCATCGACTTGATGGACATGAGTTTGAGCAAGCTCCGGGAGTTGGTGGTGGTCAGGGAAGCCTGGCATGCTGCAGTCCATGGGGTCGCAAAGAGTTGGACATGACTGAGCAACTGAACTGAACTGAACTGAACAATGATCCTACATGTAGGGCAGCAAAGGAGACACAGACATAAAGAACACTGGACTCTGTGGGAGAAGCCGAGATAATTTGGGATGATTTGAGAGAATAGCATTGAAACATGTATATTACCATATGTAAGACAGATGACCAGTGTAAGTTCAATGCGTGAAGCAGGGCACCCAAAGCCCTGCGACAACCCAAAAGGATGAGGTGTGGAGGGAGGTGGGAGGGGGGTTCAGGATGGGGGCACACGTGTGCACCCGTGGCTGATTCAGGTCAATGTATAGCAAGATTATCACAGTATTGTAAGGTAATTATCCCCCATCAAATAAATTAATTACTTGAAAAAAAAAAAAGACTCTGAGATGTGGAAACTTATGTAGTCTGCCTTTGTGTCGCCAGCTCAAACATTCCTCCAGTAGATCCTGTAGATATTTATTGAGTAAAAGTCGCTCCTTTCATGGCAGACTTGGGCTTGTTGCCATCAAGCAGTGGAGTTCCACCCACCGCCTCTTTATCCTCAGGGCTGGGGAGTCAAGGAGAGGGGCCGAGGACACTCCTTCCATGAATCGTGCATCTCACAGGGTTGTTATTGTACTCACTCCCTGGTTTACACTCTTTGGCCACAGTTAACAAGTGTGGGAACAGGAACGTGCTGAGGTCAGACATCTCCTTCTTAAAAAGAGAACTAAGTTGGCTTCTTGTCATGGTCTCCGCAGCTCCCAGACTCTCCCCTGAGGGAGGGCGGATGACGTTTCTTGTGCCGGATTCCGTGCTCCCTGCCATCAGCCTCCGTCTCCATCTCTTTCTCTGACACACACCTCATTGCATCCATACCTACAAGAGCACTGTGGGGGCGTGGCAGGGGATTTCAGCCCCTGACCTCTGCTTGGAGACTTGAACACTGATGCTTACTTTATTATAGCAGGTGCTAACGATTTATGAGCTGTGAAAAGTTTCTTTTGAGCGCACCGGAGGTCAGAACTGGACATTTAATTTGAAACCCATATGGCACTGACTTGACAGTATGGGGAGACCCTTTGTAAACTGTAGAGGGCAGTCGCTGTGAGAGACATGAACTCTGGAGCCAACAGACTAAGTTTCAGATTCCAGGCCTCCACTTTGGAGGAATTTGTGGTCATTATTCTTTTTTCTTTTCTTCTTTCTGTTCTTATTTTTTTAAAACAAATTTCAGACTTTTAGAGCAGCTTAAGGTTCCCAGCAAAAATGAGCAGAACATATGGAGACTTCCTGCCTCACACCTGCACAGCATCCTCTATTATCAGCATACCCCAAATGGTATATTTGTTGCAATCCGATGAACCTACATTGATGCATCATAATGTCCCAAAGTCCATAGTTAACCTTTGGGTTCACTCTTGGGTTTATACATTCTATGTTGTTGATGTTGTTGTTGTAGTTGCTAAACTGTGCCTGGCTCTTTTTTGACCCCATGGGCTGTAGCCCACCAGGCTCCCCTGTCCATGGGATTCTCCAGGCAAGAATCCTGGAGTGGATTGCCATTTCCTTCTCCAGGGGATCTTCCCAACCCGGGATCAAACATGAGTCTCCTTCACTGCAGGCAGACTTCTTAGCATCTGAGCTGCCAGGGAAGTTGAAAACTTATGTCCACACAAAAACTCAGCTGCCGCACATGGATGAGTAGCAAGGACTGGTGGTTGCACAGAGAATACTCCACCTCTGTTCTGCTGGAGCACATGCTCCATGGTCTTGGTCTCCCTTCCAGCTTCACTTAGAATACACAGAATCAAAGACACAACTCTGAAGACCTCCAAGACAGCGACAGGGGAGCAGGAAACCAAGGCTGGCCCTTTGCACCCGGGTTCCTGTAGGGCTCCCGGTTGTGTGCCTGTGAAGCTGGCCCGACTAATGTCCCATGGACTCTTAACCTCGGTTTCTCATCATGAAACTAAGGCACTCATAGCGCCCAGCTCACAGGTCATTCTTAGGTTTATCACTGACACAACAGCACACTTGGAGCCTGTGAGCTCTACTCCTTCTACCACCGGATGAGGCTTAAACACAGGCAGCTGGTCAGATGCAGCCAGGCCACTCAGTGTCACCTCCAGAACTGAGCAGGCTGCACAGAGGTTTCCATAAGTCACGGAGGATGAATCTTATTAGCCCTCTGGAAATGAGTCAGTGCCTGTACAGATGAACAAGCAAATAAAATAGAGTGCCTTCAGCACTTTGAACAGCAAGTGGTTTTATAAAAAGACAAAACCTGGCTGCCAGCCCCCATCACTTTCCCCTGAGAATTCGTGCCCTCCCCTGAACCTCAGCACCCTCACCTGTGAAGCGAAAGCCTCTGAGGCTGATGGATCCCAGAGCTTGGACATCATGATGTAGAGTCTTACAAGAAGGCGGGACCTAGATAAAAGTCAAGACATGTGAATGTGTGTAACAGGACATGCTGGGAAGAAACAGCAAACCAGCTTTATCATCACCATCCTGTCATCTGGGCATTGAAAGCCAGCAGCGCTGGAGACCCTCTCCCCAAAGCCGAGCCTTCACCAGCAGGACTGACACCCATGTGCACCTGTCACTGCCATACAGACACCTGCTGTCTGGTAGCCACATGGCACCCTCCTCGAAGGTCTAAACTTGTACTTCTGCATCTGTTTAAAGGACCCTGAAGCCCTCCAGGTGTCTGAACAACCAGGAACCCTGGCATGAACACCCTTGCAGGTTAGACTTCTTCTGGGAGGGGTGAGGTGCCCCAGTTTCTGCAGCTCCCTTGCCAATGTTCAGAAACTCTGTGCATGGGTGCTCAGTCGCTTAGTCATGCCTGACTCTTTTGTGACCCCGTGAACTGTACCTTCCCAGCTCCTCTGTCTATGGGATTTTCCAGGCAAGAATACTAGAGTGGATTGCCATTTCCTCCTCCAGGGGATCTTCCTGACCCAGGGATTGAATCCACATGTCCTGTGTCTCCTACACTGGTAGGCGGGTTCTTTAGCACTGAGCCACCTGAGAAGCCCCCAGGAATTTTGTGAGCCAATTATTAAATTATATTAAAAACAAAGATGGTCAGCTCTCAAAACTCATCGATTCCTAAGTTTCATCACATCTTCTGCCTTTTCTCCTTCAGGAGTCCTTTGCATCTATTGCATCTGTGTAGTAAAAATACTGTGTCTGTTCCCACCTCTGAGTTCAATAAGGACACATAAGTAGATTCAAATTGGCTGTGGTGGAAATACTTACACCATAGAAAGACAAATGCTAAAAATCAGGTCTTCTCCCCACTCCCCTTGCCTGAGAGCCAATTTTAAAACTTTTATCTGTACATTGCTGAGCAGGGATGGCATTTAGAGAAGTTCCTTTTGAAAGGTTTGTTACAAGCTGTGTTTATCATAGACCATTCCAGAATCCAGTAGAGAGTGTGGAAAAGGAAAAAAGGAAGAAGGGGTGACCATTCTGGGAGCACCCATGCCTGGAAGCACATGAACTGTGTAGAATCTAATAAAAATCCTCTGGAAGACCGGCTGAGCTGTGTGATGGCACTCAGCCTTTCAGAGGAGAGAGAACTGGTGTTTGTGACTCAGCTCCTTAACATCTTCCTTCTGTAGAATGGGAATCTGGGTATGATTTGCAAAGGCAGTAGTGTTCAACGCTATGGGAAAGTTTTTGTAAGCATAATTACACTCTGCTGTTTCTTTTATTCATGTATCTGTGCCTCAGGTGTTAAAAGTCCCTTGCCAGTGGGAGAAGCAGGCACGGATGCAGGGCTGGGTAGCACAGGAAGCAGCCAGGGAAGGGTGCCCCAGCTGGTTCCTGAGGTGACAGCCCCCATTTTCCTGCAGAGGAAATGGCCCTCGCAGAGGCACTCAGCTGGGAGCCCAGTCTCACCTGTGGGGTCCAGGGCTGCACAGGGCTGCATGGGTCAAGGTGGGTGTGGCTGGTTTGGGGAGAGGTGATGGGGATTACGAAGCTGTGGTCAGACAAGCATCTGTGGGTGGTTCTGTGGGTAGTTTGGGGATTCCTGCCAAACCACCTCCTGACTGCATGGGAGGGCAGTGCCTGTTCTCTCTCCTGCTCTGAGGTTTTAGTCACTCATGCAGCCATCCAAGGGCCAACATGCAATGCAGGCACATGGGCCCTGCCTCTGGGATTTTGGTTCAAGTCTGGAGCAGATGCCAGGAGGTTTCATTTTTTTAATTAATTTTTGTTGGAGTATGGTTGCTTCACACTGTTGTGTCAATTTCTGCTGTATAGCAAAGTGAATATATATACATATGTTCCGTCTTTTTCGGATTTCCTTCCCATTTAGGTCACCACAGAACACTGAGTAGAGTTTCGTGTGCAATGCAGTAGGCTCTCATTAGCTTTCTATTTTATGGGCTACCTTGGTGGCTCAGACAGTAAAGAATCTGCCTGCAACACAGGAGACTAGAGTTTGATCTCTGGGTCGGGAAGATCCCTTGGAGGAGGGAATGGCAACCCACTCCAGTATTCTTGACTGGAGAATCCCACAGACAGAGGAATCAGGCAGGCCACAGTCCATGGGGTTGCAAAGAGTAGGACACCACTGAGTGACTACAGCAAAGTGAATCAGCTGTATGTATACATAGATCTCCACTCTTTTGGATTTCCTTCCCATTGAGGTCACCAGAGAGCACTGAGTAGAGTTCCCTGTGCTCTACAGTAGGTTCTCATTAGTTATCTATTTTCTATTTAGTATCAATAGTGTATATATGTCAACCTCAATCTGCCAGTTAATCCTCCCCCTGGCCCTTTCCCCCTTGCTGTCCATCCATTGTTCTCTACGTCTTCATTGTCTCCAATGTGTCATCCATTGTCTCCATTTCTCATTTTTCTCGTACGTGTAGCACCACTCACAGAAGTGTTGTTCTGTAACCTCTGTGTCTTCACCACCAAGAGAAGACGATGCACAATAATAATAAGGCTCTTTCCAGCTCCATGTCCCTCTGGCTCCCAGTCTCAATCTGTCCCCACAATCACTTTGTGAGACATTCAGAGCAGCTGTTCCTAATTTTCCAGCTAAGAACAGAGACAGTAGACGTTGACTGAGGAGCGCAGGTCCCACCATAATACGTGGGGCACCCATGCTTCTCTCCACTTGCCGGGGGTTTTTCTCGGGAACACGGACCCTGGGGGTCCTGTCTGTGAGCCCTGGGAGCCACCTTGCGGTTATCTGCCCTGGGGCCAACCTCAGACCCATCCTCCAATGAACAAGGGAGCCCCTGAGTTCCCCAAGATACCTTGAGCTCTGCGAGGATGACTCTATAGACTTTACAGCATAGTCATTCTATTCTTAATTTTCCTCCTGCTTAATTCCTGCAGCACTCTGTTCAGCTGTGGGACTTTATAAGATTGTGGATGTAAAATATGGTTCAATCTATTTAGTATCATTAGATGACATGGAATGTGTCGCGAGAGGAAGAGGTTTTTGTGGGTTTTTAGATATTTCCATCTCTTTCCATCACTTAATGACAGGAGAAGACAGAACGAGGGCGTGCACTTCAGCCCTGGGATCTGTGTTCTCACTGTGACCACATCCAACTTTGTATTCACAGGTAGCGTGCCGCATTTCCCTAGACCATGAGTCTATAGAGTCATCCTCGCAGAGCTCAAGGTATCTTGGGGAACTCAGGTGCTCCCTTGTTCATTGCAGGATGGGTCTGAGGTTGGCCCCGGAGCAGATGACCATGGTCACTGGGGAGAAGAGCGCTTGAGGAGATGAGTGTGTGAGGGGTAGGGGTGGAGAGATCATACGGGCAGTACCACCATCACAACCTAACCCCCCACTGATGCAGCATCTTCAACCCACATCCCCGGGTTTCAAGAAATGCAGCTTTATCTAAACTCCACAGAAGCTGCATTTTGAGTGTCTCACTCTCCTGTTTCAATTCCCCTTCTCCTTTCCATCAGCCTGTGTGTGCTACTCACTCAGTCGTGTCTGACGCTTTGTGACCCCACGGGCTGTACCCGCCAGGCTCCTCTGTCCATGGGATTTCCCAAGCAAAAATACTGGAGTGTTTTGCCATTCCCTTCTCCAGGGGATCTTCCTGACCCAAGGATCGAAAAGGGTTTCCTGCATGCAGGCAGATTCTTTACCATCTGAGCCACCAGGGATAGTTTTTACCTCCTTTTGGGCAAGGGAAAACCAGCTCAGAAAGTATTCTTCCAAATCTGTGTCCTCCCCTCCACAGTCCTTGAAATACAGCTTTTGAACTTCAAAGCTGAGAATTAACATAAAGGGCTGCTGGTTCTTCAGTGACAGTCATCCTGGGTCAGAGAAGGTCTGCTCTTTGTCCCTGTGAATTCAGGAAGGTACAGCAAAAGGGGGGAAAAAAAATCAGTCAGGATGCCTAGCATCCTGCCAGACTTGTGAACTTGGTTCTGTCTTTCCCACATTACTTTAGGCCTGGGCGGGGGGTATGTTTGATGTGTTTAACATCGCATACCTGGAATCCAGCATGTGTCAGGTGTGCAGGTATCTGTGGAGTTTATGAATGAATGAAGCAATGGAAAATCAGCACTGTGTTTGTGTATGCACACACCAGATGCAAGAACAATTGTGCAGCTCTCAGCCAGGGCACAGTGACCCAGTGACTGGCAGCGACCAGAGGCAGGTAGGAACTAGAGTACGTTATCACGGGTGGCCGAAACGCAGAGAAACTTCAGAAACTATTTCATAACCTGGAAACATTTTACTGGTTCTGAAACTGAAATCTGGAAAAGCAGGCTGGACCGAAAACATCCAGACCACGTTGGATTTTCCTGAGGTCCACTGAGTCCAACCTAGCCCCTCGCACCTTTGCTGAGGTGAGGTCTGCAGATGGAAAACTTGGCTTTGAAGCTCAGGGCAGAGTTGAAAGCTCCACACAGAGAAGTGTCTTTAAAGTCTCATGTTTTATATTAATTCTTCAAGTTGATTTCCTATTTGACTCCATGATAAGTGTGTATATGTGTTTTAAAACAAAAATTAATGTTTTTCTCACAGCCTGCTGTGAGCTTAGAGCTCTTTTATGCTTCCATAAATCATTTTAGGTTTGAGCTTTTCTCTTCCAGACTGATAATGCTGTCACATGAAAGTCCTCACCAAGGCTGGAATTCACTGTCAGATTTATATTTTGTGCTGATGTATTGGCAGGAATTACGACCCAAAGAGATCGGGAAACAGAAACATAAATATAAACACAATTAACGAGTTCTTATTCTTGTTTTTACAACTTTCAGGACAAGTTTTATGTTGACAAATTTTGTTATGTTTGAAATCGTAAATACTTGAAATCTGTGTAAAACAGAAATAGTGAGTTTCCAAACTCAGATTGCATGGTTGTGAATATTTTGCCATTTTACTCCAGACATGCTTGAGCGGTGAAACTCAACACCCCTCCTCCTCCCACCCAGGCCCTTCCCTCCCTCCTCAAAGGAGCTTCTATCTGCCATTTGTATTGGAGTTGTCAGATTTTACATAAACAGTAGGATGTGCTGGGTTTGTTTTGCAGCTTCCTTTTCGCCTCAGTGCTTCCCTGACATTTATCCGCACTCCTCTGTGCAGACAGAGCTAGAGCCGTGAGCTTGGAGTTTGAGAAAGTGGCTTTTGCCCACTTCCGCTCTGATGGACTGCACACGCCTCGTGGGTTGTTTGAAGACTCCTGAGAGGCGGTCTCCGAAGCGCCCTCTTCTCTGGGCTCTTGGGGGAATGTGTGCATCCTCAGTCGTGTCGGACTCTTTGCAACCCTAGGGACCATAGCCCACCAGGTTCCTCTGTCCTTGGGATTACCCAGGCAAGAATACTGGAGTGGGTGGCCATTCCCTTCTTCAGGGGAATCTTCCCGACCCAGGGATCAAACTCAGGTCTCCCCCATTGCAGGTGGATTCTTTATCACACAAACCACCAGTATACATATAACCCCTCCCTCCTGAATCTCTCTCTCAACCCCACCCACCCTTCTAGGTTATCAGAGCACAAGCTGAGCCCCCAACAGCTTCCCACTAGCTATCTACACATAATAGCGTATATATGTCTATGTGACTCTCTCAGTTTGTCCCACGCTCTCCTTCCTCCCACTATGTGCACAAGTCTATTCTCTCTGTCTGCACGGTGTCACTTCTTTACTTTTACACAATACCAAACCTGAAATGAAAACTACTGTGTCTTGAACT
Organism: Bubalus kerabau; assembly: GCF_029407905.1. NCBI lineage: Eukaryota > Metazoa > Chordata > Mammalia > Artiodactyla > Bovidae > Bubalus > Bubalus kerabau. Next base: position 48,374,962 of record NC_073634.1, read on the forward strand.
CTCACTGTGAGCCAGGTACTGTGGTGAGTCTTGTAGACCAATGAGGGTTAGGACACGTATGGTGCATGTTGAATGAAGAAGCTGAGGCTTAACAGATTTTTCTAACATGACAAGAAGGCTCAGAACAAGCTGTCCGACCTCAGGGCCTTCTGGTCAGCTACACACTGTAGAGTCGTGGGTCTCACTGTCCAACCCGCAGTCTGGGCTCGGGGGCGGTGTCCCTGAGCTGCCCCCTGGGTGGTGCCAGCATCCCCCACCACTGCATCCCGTCTCCAGCTGGTGATGCTCCGGACCCTCTCAGATGAAGAAGGGAGGCCTGCATTTCTTGAGGAAGCAGGGTCCCTGCTGGCTGGAGGCCCCCTCGTAAGGACCACCTGCTGGCTACTGACACTTTGACCGCAAATCTGGGAGAAACCTTACATCTCCATGGCAGTATGCCACTTCCCATCCTTCCCATCACCGTGAGTGTTGGAGCTACTTCAGCTGTGAGCCTTGGCACATTACTGGTATAAAGTGTAAATATCTGAATGCTGATTATCATAAAACAAACAGACCACTTTGTCCAGAGCAGATTCAGGCAGCCAGAGACCCCAGCTGGCAGTCAGCTTGTGCATCTCTGAACAGCCAGAAACAGGCTCCCCAGCCCCACTGCCCTGCCACCACCTGCCACCCCCCTTGCAGAAAGTTCTGAGAGCTAAAAGCTGCCCAGTGCCACTTGCCCGTGTGAACCTTTGTCTCTTATTTATTTTTTTGAACTTCTTATTTTCTATTGGGTATAACTGATTAACAATGTAGTGATAGTTTCAGGTATTCAGCCAGTTATATATATGTATCCATTCTCCCCTAAACTCCCCTCCCATCCAGGCTGCCACATAACATTGAACAGAGTTCCCTCTGCTGTACAGTAGGTCCTTGTTGCTTATCTATTTTAAATCCAGCAAGTCTCTGCCTTTTCAACCATTTTCCATCTGCTCTGCTGCCAGAGGACAGACCTTGAACTGCTGAGGAAGATGGTCCCAATGAGAGGTCATGTCCCTGTCCATCTGGGTATCCCACCACTCCTGGTCGCCCGTGTGCGTACCAGACAGCCAGGCTCACCCCCCTGGCCAGAAGGGACTGAGCCCCGCCCCCAACTCCACTCTGTCCCTCACGGACCGCCTCTGGTCCCCTCCTCTTGGAAGCAACCAGGATGACTTCAATCCCAGTCTCTCCTCTGTCCACTCACCCATCTTGGGACAGCGAAGGTAGTCAGAATCATCACTTTGTCTTCCTACTGAGAGAGCAAACCCCCTGGAATCAGGGACCTCTACACCTGGAGCTCCTCCGAAAGTGTTGGGAGCTGGCCTCCCCTTCTGATGGGCGGAATTCATGTGGTTGGCCAGCCGGGCAAGGCTCTCCAGTGGCTGCCAGCTCAGAGCCCTGTAGATTCTGTGAACATAAAAAAGGATGTTAGGGGAAACAGGATTTTAGGGGACCACATGATCCCACCAGTGCAGGGACCTAGGCTAGAATTCAGCATGGTATTTGGGGCAGAGGGGGGAAAAAATTTCATTAAAATTTTAAGCAAGGTGCACCATCCCCAGCTTTGAGATATAATAGAAAAAGATGGGACTCTGGAATGGTGTAGAGGAAGGGAACCATTCAGAGCCAAATGAGATTAATAATGTTTGTAAAGAGTTTGTTGGAGAAGGCGATGGCATTACCACTCCAGTACTCTTGCCTGGAAAATCCCATGGACGGAGGAGCCTGGTGGGCTGCAGTCCATGGGGTCACTGAGGGTCAGACATGACTGAGTGACTTCCCTTTCACTTTTCACTTTCATGCATTGGAGAAGGAAATGGCAACCCACTCCAGCGTTCTTGCCTGGAGAATCCCAGGGAAAAGGGAGCCTGGTGGGCTGCCATTTATGGGGTCACACAGAGTTGGACACGACTGAAGTGACTTAGCAAAAAGGAGTTTGTTATAAACATTGTGTGTGTTCAGTCACTCAGTTGTGTCCAACTCTTTGCAGCCCCATGGACTGTAGCCCGCCAGGCTCCTTTGTCCATGGGATTTCCCAGGTAAGAATACTGGAGTTGGTAAAACTGAAAATGAAGAATTAAAATGAGACAGTATAGATACAGTGGTTTGTGGGGGCACCTGCTGATAGCAGCAAGTGATGCTGGTCTGGTCCACCCCCCTGACATCTGCTGTTCATAATCCACCCTGCCCCCGCCTGACCTAACATGACCCCACGACAGGGGTCTCCTTTGCTGGGAACCGCTCATAGGACGTCAAATGGCTCACACTTTTCCGCTCTGACATTGCCCCAGCCGCCACATTTTGCCCTGAGAGGAAGCCTGGTGCTAAGGTTTGTTTTGCCCAGCGAGCGCCCTCCGTGGTCCAGCCCCGGTAGCATCCTTCCTCCCATCCGGGACTGCCGCACCCTTTTGAGGGCCTGGGGTCACTGACCAGAAGCCACCAGCAGTGGGGTGCCCTTCCCTCTGAGGATGAATTGCCCTCCTGCTGGTTAAGAGACAGAGAAGGGGTTCTCCTCCCACCAGGAGTTCTGCTCGACCTGGCTGACCTTTTCCTTTCTATTCTTCTGACATCAGCCTACGAATGGGCTGAAATGGATAGAGGATGCCATAAGGAGTGGACTGTTACTGGCCTTGAGGATTCCTCACATTTATAAACAATGAAAAACAAAAGCGGGTCCTCTGTGAAGGGAAGGCCTCCAGGGCAGCCCCCTCCTGTGCTTGGCAGGCTGAGTGTTTCCTTGAAGATGTGATGATAGCTAATTTTAGAAAAATGATTCTTGAAAGAAAATGACTCCTGAAGGCTGTTAAGATGCATGAGTGCCTCACTGTAGCTCATACACTACATCTTCTTTATTATTATCTCAGTGTTAAAACAAATACTTAGGTTTTAGACAACACACACACAAAAAAAAGGGCACAAGAGTTTCTTAAACCAAGAGAAAACCTGGCCGAATGGCAGTGGGGGCAGACACATCCATGAATGTGTGTGTTAAAAAAAAAAAGGAAAAGAAAAGACACTCTCCATTCAAGAAAACCAGCAATCAAGCTTGTCAACCTCAGGGAGTAGGTAGGACAGTATTCAAGAAGCAAAGCCCAGAACTAACTTTTCTTTCATTGTTGTCATTGTTTAATCCCTGAGTTGTGTCCTACTCTTGCGACCCCATGGACTGTAGCCCGCCAGGCTTCTCTGTCCATGGGATTCTCCGGGCAAGAATACTGGAGTAGTTGCCATTTCCTTCTCCAGGAGATTTTCCGGACCCAGGGATCAAACCCACATCTCCTACATTTGTAGGTGGGTTCTTTACCACTGAGCCACCAAGGAAGCCCTAATTTCTCTTTAGCCTTAATAAGATGGTATTAACCCTCAGCTCCCTCCATGCTGGAGAATCCCATGGACTGAGGAGCTTGGTGGGCCACAGTCCATAGAGTTACAAAGAGCTGGACACGACTGAAGTGACTGAGCACAAATGTACGCAATCCTCAGCTGCATCGTGGTGTTGGTCTGTGCCGGTGCTTACATTGCATAATTTCATCGGACAACTTATCACAAATTGTGCCTTTTTGAGAATGTGATTTCTTTCTGAATGACTTGAAGGAGCATTTGAATACTCTGTGCTCTTGAGGAACATCCATGCAGAAATGGGACTCATTTCTCTGAGAATTAGTATATAAGATTTGGGCATCAGAATTCCACAGCAGGTAGAAGCATCAAAATGATTTCTTGCGGTGGGTCACTTTTTTTGTTTTGTCTCTAATCCTTGTCCATATGTTACGTTTCCTAGAAGCTTGGCTACAAAGGCGACAGAAAGTAGGCAAAAGGTGAGAACAAAGAAAATTGGTTGAAATAGGCAGAGAGCACCCAATTGGAACTTATACCCTAGCACGGCCAGGTGCTGATGTTGGAATCCTAAAAGGAAAAGAGAGAAATCCACACAGCACAGGCCATGCTTCTTACCTGGCCAGCAGGACCTCAACAGCCTCAGTCAAAGACACCATCCCAGAAAAGGCTGCATGTGCTCCATCAAGGAACCCCTTTTTGTCACCGCCTGGGGACCGATGATTTGTATGATGAGCCTCTATTTGTATGTCCCTGGTGCCATTCATGCCCCCCTGCTGCTGATGAAATAGATCAGTGAGTTACAGACACTATCCATTTGAGCTGTATCATCATAGCATTTCAGGTGTACTATACTAATGGGGGAAAAATGTTTTTTCTATCATTTATCCAACATTTCTTCCTATTAGGCCATGTGCTCAGTTGCTCAGTCATGTCCAAGTCTTTGCGACCCCTGTGGACTATAGCCCGCCAGGCTTCTCTGTCCATGGGTTTCTCCAGGCAAGAATACTGGGGTAGGTTGCCATTTTCTATTCCATTTTCTATTCGACCCCTGACCCAGGGGGTCGAACCCACATCTCCTGCATTGGCAGGCGGACTGTTTACCACTGAGCCACCCGGGAAACCCTATTAGGCTGTATGGTTATTTTAAGGCAAAAACTGATCCAGGCTCTGCCTCTGACAGTATCCTCCACCTCTGCGTCCTGGATCTTTGCACAAGTACCAATAACTGGGACCATGACACATGTAATGATTTCTGCAGCCTGTTGCTGGCAGAGGATCTGCACCTCCTTGAGATTTCATCATTTTGGAGGACGTTTCCTTAACTGGCAGCAGAGATTTGCAGTGACAGAGGCTGCAGGCACAGCTGCAGTTTATTAACAGCTGAAGCCTCACCCAGAGCGGAGGCAGCGAACCCATGCCTTCAGGTTATTACCAAGCATCAGGCGCGGAAGTCTCACCTGATGAGAAGTCATCCTGTACCTTGGGATAATGTTCGTTTCTCCACGTCCAAGGCCTCACAGACCTGCCCTTCCACCTCCCAGAGACCTGTGGAGGGAACCCCACATCCCCCAGGGTCCTGGCCCCTTACAGCTCCGTCCGTCCTGCAGGGCTTCTCCTTTCCTCCTTTTGAGTCCCCAGACATCCTCTCATCACATCCCTCCCTTTCACATCTCTCACCTCCCCCCCTTTCACATCTCTCACTTCCCCATGAAGGAAAGGGTTTCTCGAGTCTTCTGCTGGGGGTCAGGCATATCCATATAAAGCAGGCTGTGCATGTGATGCCCTGAGTGTGCCGTGGGATGTGGCAGGTCCCCTGCCAGCTCAGTTCCCATGGCCTCCTGACCCTGCTGAATGGAGGCAGCTGGGTGTTGTGCTGGCCCCCAGCTCCTCCTCAGGAAGTCAAGGCTTTGCCAACCTCAGCCCTGTGCACACCCCTCACTTTGACTCTGAAGCGAATGCTGAAATAAGAAGCCTCTGTTTCCTATTCTTTAGTGACCTGCCAGGATTAGCTCAAAGCTATTCCCAGTGCAGCCAGCAGTAATGAGGATTTCCAGCCAGGAGCAGAAAGACTGCCTTTTAAATTAGCTACTACTGCCTTACTGTAGTACAAAGAATTGGTCTTTGTCCCAGGTCTAGAAATGGAGCTTCTAAAACCGTTGGAATCTCCTGAGTTATAAGAGGGTCTTTGTTGTGCTAAAGAGGTGAGTCTTGGTGAACCTTCCAGGATGGGGGCAATCACCAGAAAGACCAATCCAGTGATGAGATGGTGGGGGCTTTGGGCCAGCCTGACCTCTCTGGAGGTGGGAAGGCAACTGGAGTTTGAATTCAGTCACACAGCCAAGTATTCAGTCAGTGATGTCCACCTAGTGAAACCCCAACTAAACTTGGGTCAGGGCTCAGTGGAGCTTTGTGATTGGTCAACACATTCATGTCCCTCATGTGACATTCCTAGACCCCAGGTATAGAGAGCCTGGAACCTCTGCCCTTGGGACTACCCCCACCCAGCCCTCAAACTCTGTGTATCCCTTTCCCAGAGACTGTGATCACTGGTGTATATTAATATTAGTGCTTTCCTGAGTTCTGCCGGTCTCTTTAGCAAATCTTCAAACTTAAGGGAGCCCCCAGATCAGTAGCCAAACTGCCAGAAGTGCAAGTGGCCTGGGGAGCCCACTCCAGGCTGGTGTCTCAAGTGGGGCCATCGCGTGGGACTGAGTCTTTTCCCCGTGGGGGCCCTGCTAGCTGCGGTGGTTGGTGTCAGAGCAATGCGGCATGGAGCTCAGCTGGAGGAAACACAGAATAACTGTTATTAAGGGTAATTTTGTGATTGCTAATAGAAATGTTGAGATCCTGGAAACAGCTTTTCGATCATCAGTCTGGGGCATCACAGTTTGAAGCACGGGCTCCTGAGTGGACAGGTTTTGGAAGATCATTTAGCAGTTTCTGCTCAGTGTGGTCCCCAGGCAGTGTCTGTCTGGGGACGCTGCTCGTTGGCTGTCCCTCACGAGTTATGGACAGAACTTGGTGGTGAGCCCTGAGAGCTTTTCCAGTACCAGGACATTGCCGAGACAGTCAGGAATGAAAATGTGTATTCAGAGTCCCACAGTTTGGCGTATTTAGAATAGACAGCCTCATCTGGTACCATCAGATGGAGTCAGAATTTAGCATTAAAAGTGTAAGCAGGTGGCTTTTTTGGTGTTGTCTACTGCGTGCTATCTCTGTGGCTTTGGGCAAGTTACTTAACCTCTCCGGGCTTCAACCCCCTCCTCTATAAAATGGACATAGCAGTGTTTCCTACTTACTAGGCACTGTGCTAAGTTGCTTCAGTCATGTCCAACTCTGTGCAACCCCATGGACTGTAGCCCCCCAGCCTCTTCTGTCCATGGAATTTTCCAGGCAAGAATACTGGAGTGGGCTGCCATTTCCTCCTCCAGGGGCTCTTCCCAACCCAGGGATTGAACCTGCATCTCTTATGTCTCCTTCATTGGCAGGTGGATTCTTTACCACTAGTGCCACCTGGGAAGCCTGACTAGGTGCTGGGAAGACCAAATAAGATAACAAAGGAAACATGTTAAGTGAGCACAGAGTCTGAGAGAGAGCAAGTTAACTGCTGGCACTATTTCTTGTACATTTGTTCGCTGGCATGAGTGTGTCTGGCTTGGTGAGACCATGCTCTGTGTGTGGGTTTGATGTGTGGCTGCGAAGGAAATCTACAGCCTTGCTTTGATGTGTCAAGCAGACAGCAGCTTTTAAGAAGCCACAACTTAAAAAACACTTCAGTGAATGTTGCTCTTCACATAATCCCTCTGAGAGGCTGGACTTGTCTCAAGGGTGCATGACTGTTAAGGCATCTGGGGAACTTCTCATCTGGCTTTTCTAGCAGAGCCTGTTCCAATGATCGTTTCTGATGTAACGAATCAGCTGCAGACCTGTGGCTCAGAAGAGCAACTTCTATCACTTTAAACCAGTGTCTTTATCATACCTGGTTCTGAGGGTTAACTGGCTCCACTGGGTTCCCGCTTGGGGTCTTACATGCAGCTGCTGCCAGAGGCTGGACAGAACTAGAATCATCTGAACGTTCCACTGGGCTGAAGTCCAGGATGGTAGTGGGCTGGGACAACTGGACACCCAGGGCTCAGCTGGGCATCTCTCAGTCCATGGAGAGATGTCTGCTTCTGCTGGTGATTATTTCCTCCCTCGTGAGCATTTTAAAGGCAGGACATGGAAGCTGCTGGACCTGAGCCTGGTAACTGGTCAGAGCACTCCCCCTGCTCAAATGGGAGGGACCCAGACCCACCTCTCCATGGGAAGAGAGCAAAGGACCCATGTCTATCTGTAATCAGCTACAGGGCCATAAGGCGTGTGGGTTTCTCACCCTAGCACATCATTTTTTCCACAAGAGACTCTGTGTAGCTTCCTCAGGTGATCACACTGACCTAGGGATCGCGCACTTGGTTTCAGTTCTTATCTAAGTAAACCCCTTGCCCTCGCATGAAAACCTCATCTGCTCCCATCTCCTCATCTGCTCCCTTATTTAAAATTTCGACATTTGTCCATTTTACTCTATCAGAGGCTGGTGGTGAGGGTGAACATCTGGGGGTGTTTTGAGGTCCACAGACACCCTAACATAACCTTCCCCTGCAGCCTCAGTGGCTGGGCCATCACTTACTAGGGACCATCGGGGCACTGTGGGGAAGCTTCCCTTAGAAGCACTTGGCCCTTTGTTGTACAGGATCTGAGCACTGAGCCAGTGTTCTGACGAGAGAGGGCGACCCGGACTGAGCCCTGCTGCCAGCTTCACTAAACTGAAATCTGGAACCAGCTGTGGGGAGGGGTCGGGGAAGGGGGGCAGGGGGGAGAATTAAGCAGTCGTGGTGGTGGGCAGGCAGACACATCACCAAGGTGCCTTGGGTAGTTCATGGTACACCGAGCTCACCTCCCTTCTCCCAAGACCCTGGGTTGAGGGGATGTGACTTCTTGTTCTGTAGGCATCCAGAGTGGGGGGCATATGAGCGCTGAATTTAGCCGGAGCTCCAGGCCATCCTGGTTTCTGATGCTCCTTCCAACCGCCCCAAGAGACCCTCTAGGATGGACTGTCCCCAGCGCTTTCATGCGTGGCTCACTGTGACACCCTCTGTTTTCAGGTCCAGGTCGCCACCTCAGGACACAAGCGCTGACCCTGTGGACCTGCCATGAAACCGCACCTGAAGCAATGGAGACAAGGAATGCTCTGCGGGGTGTTTGCGTGGGGGCTCCTCTTTGTGGTGATCTTCCTCTACTTCACCGACAGCAGCCCAGCCAAGCCCGCGCCCAGCTCCTTCTCCTTCCTGGAGACTCGGAGGCTGCTGCCCGCACAAGGGAGGCAGCGGGCCATCATGGGGGCCTCAGAGGGCCTGCCCGAGGGCGCGGACTCGCGGCGGGGGTCTCCCCGGGGACTCCCATCCGGCCCCCTGCGGACATGGGCCGGAGATGGCTTTAAACGTGAACAAGAGTTTCTTTCGGCCCAGACAGGGAGAACGTCCCTAAGCGCTTTTCCCCCGGAGGACTCCGCTCCGGGCACGTCGGGGCGCCTCTCCCCTGGGGACCCAGGCCCGGAGGGGGCTCGGCCGCCACGCGCAGCCCCCGGACGGCGGGCAAAGCGAGGGCCACGGAGGCAAAGCCTGAGCGCGCGGGGCGAGGACGGGGAGCGGCTGTACTCGTCCATGTCCCGGGCCCTGCTGCGACGGCTCTGGAAGGGCGACGCGTCGGCGCGCATGCTGCACCCGCGTCTGCAGAAGGCCATGGGTGCCTACCTGCGCGCCAACAAGCACGGCGTGCGCTTCCGAGGGCGCCGCGCATCCGGGCGGAGCCGCACAGAGCTTCTGTGCGCGTTGCGGGGCCGCGTGCAGGTGCGCACCCTGGACGGCACTGAGCCGCCCTTCTCGGCACTCGGCTGGCGCGCACTGGTCCCTCCGGTGCCACTCAGCCGGCTGCTCCCGCGCGGGCTCCGGACCTGCGCCGTGGTCACGTCGGCAGGCGCCATCCTCAACTCATCTCTGGGCGAGGAGATAGGTGGGTCCCCGAGGCCACCCGACCCCCACCCCCAGGGCGGCCAGTCTGACACTGTGTTTCTGGAGAGTCTTGGGTCTTCTTTCCCTGGGACCAAATGAACCCAGGTGGATCCAGCAGAGGTCTCCTTTTATTGTTGTTTACTCGCTAAGTCATATCCGACTCTTTCCGACCCCATGGACTGCAGGCCACCAGGCTCCTCTGTCCATGGGATTCGCCAAGCAAGAATACTGGAATAGGTATTCTTACTGGAATACTGGAATGGGTAGTCATTCTCTTCTCCAGGGATCGAACCTGCATCTCCTGTGTCTCCTGCATTGCTGTAGAGAGAAAGGTTAATTTTAAGGCCTCCTCCCTGCCCTTGTGGGAACTGGGAAACCTGAAGGCCACTGGACAGGCAGATAGGCTGTCTGGAAATGCATGTAAGGGTTGTTGTTGCAGCCTGGAGCCCCAAATTTGTGGGGCATGCTGGCGGCAGGCAACTGAGGAGGGTTCCCACATCTAGATGCAGTTACCCTTCTCAAGAAACTGCAGTCTAGTTTCAGGCCCTCGACACCCCCAGTGACCAGCCCAGCCAGCTGCAGCACCAGTGATCCGGTAGCTCCTCCACTCCTTAGGCAGACACGCGGCCCCTCCTCTGGGCAGGTTTCTGTACCAGGTGCCAAGAAATCAAGTGCCTACTGGACGCAGCCTTGGCCTCGAGGCCAGATGTAAAACCACGCCCCTGTAACTCCTCACGGTGGACGGTGTTAGCTCAGCCCCCCTGGACGCAATCTGCAGGGGTCACTGCCCACTGGACAGAAAGGAGTCATCGCCATCTCTGGGGCCTGGGCATTTTCCATGTCCTCTAGGAGTGGCTGATGCCCCATCACCAGGCTGCACAGCCCAGACCCACTCCCACAGGGTCTCGGCAATGAAGCTGAATCTGAAATTTTTAACAAGTTAAAAAAAAACAAAGCTCAGGCCTGGGCTTGCAGCCTGGAGCCCCAGTGTCCCTGTGCTGACATTAAGCAGGCTCATAATCACGTTGTCCGAGTGTCACAGAAACTTGCTGCCAGAGCTGAGCAGAGCGGCTGCTTCCAATTAGGACGGAGCTCTGGCTCAGGGGCCCCTGGGGTGAAGTAAAGCCACACTTCCCTCTGGTTCCCAGGACATGATTAATCACGGAAGGAGGAATTTAACCAGCATGCTTTAAAGCAGGCGCCGACTTGCTCTTGGTTTTTTTTATTTTTGCTTTGTTTTAAGCCCCACTGCCTCCTACCTGTGTGTTTGCATTGCTTTCATCCATCAGGCAGAATTCCCTCACTTTTTATTCGGGTGCAAATATCCCCAACCAGAGTCTTGTAAATTGTCTTCTATTTGACCAGAGTCTTATAAATTCTTTTCTGTTCAGAATTCAGAAGAGAGTGTGAATGGCACTGGGAATTCCATGTTTCTGGGGAACACGATGTGTCAGTTATATCTTTCTTAGTTTCTGGAAACCAGATTTAATTGACAGCATCTGCGCTCACACAAAGGTTCATGTTTAGAATCATAGAAAGGTACGTGAAGAACCAACACTTGGAAATTGTTTAAAATTCTCTATTGTTTTGCTTCATTTCCTTTGAATCCAGTTTGGTATCTGCCTTTTTAAGAGTATATAATATAGCACAATTCCATTTGTAAAGACAAGAAAGAAGCCTTTCATTTTCATAAGCTGGCATCTCAGCATCGGCACTCATGATGCCCAGTGCTGACATGAACTGAATGTACACACACTTATCAATACACGGTTGTTAGCTCCTCTCTTGATGAGAACAAAGTCACAGAGCCAGTTTCTTCAGGAAGCTTGGAATTGGGCATGCTGTGTGTTAGTGGCTCATACTGTCTGACTCTCTGCAACCCCACGGACTGTAGCCCACCAGGCTTCCTTGTCCATGGAATTCGCCAGGCAAGAATATAAGAGTGGATAACCGTTCTCTTATCCAGGGGAGCTTCCTGACCCAGGGATTGAACCCGCGTCTCCCTCATTGCAGGCAGATTCTCTACCATCTGAGCCATGCTGTACTGTTTAACTAAACTCATCTTAACCCCTAAGCATCTATTGTACTTGTGAATTGGCTAAGTGAAGATCAGAAGACTTGCAGGAGGTTCTGGTCTTATGAGGGCAGAGCTAGAAAATCTCCCTGGGCCCCCTCCCCAAGGGATCCAGGGATGCCTCAGGGTTGCCTCAGCAGCTCCCTCTTCTGGCTGCTGCGGCGCCACGGTGTTTCCCCAATTCTGTTGCACTGAGGCTACCTTGTCATTGTTTTTGAGAACAGTGTAGCAGCTGTAAACACCTCCACTTTGAATATGTTACTGAAAAGCAAACTGAACTGTTTTGGAAACATGGAACACTCATTGCTAGAGTCGTGAGATGATCTTTTTTCACCTGTTCTGTAAATAATAATTATTTGTGAGCTCACTAGCAGCCATCCTGGGGAAGCACGCTCTAGACAAGACACGTCTGCCCTAAGCTAACAGGCATCGCCTGGAATGCGAGATCAAGTCTGTTCCTTGAAACTCAGATTCCGGCCAGCATGTGGGAAATGGGAGGATGGAGAGAAGCCTTGCAGGGAGGGGATGTCTTCCTGGGTGAACTTGAAATTTGGCATCCTATTACCATTGCTTAAAAAAGCAAGAGAGCAGTCATATAGTCATTCAACAACCATGGTCCCCAACTCTTCACCAGCCACTGTGCTCACCACTAGTGATGGAAAGATGGATGAGGCACAGCCCTAACCCTCAAATCTTCTGCTGTCTGGTGGGAAAGACAGACTATAAAGAGACACTTCTGGTATCGCAATTAGGACAGAGAGACACGTAGACAGGGAAGAAATGAACTTGGAATCTGGCCACCCCTTGAGGGTTGATGTCTAAGGAGGTAAATCCAGGCTGAAGGCCAGCAGAGCAGGTGGATGAGAAAAACAGTTTGGTGTGGGAGAGCACAAGGGGCTGGGGGTGGAGAGCCAATAGATAAGCTGGACCAGTGGCAGGTCAGCCCCATGCTCTCATATGTCATTCTCCAGAAGTTAGACTTCACATAATGATCATAATAGTAGGTACCACATATAGCTGGATGGCATCATCTGGTTAATGGATATGAGTCTGAGCAAACTCTGAGAGATAGTGAAGGACAGGGAAGCCTGGAGAGCTGCAGTCCATGGGGCTACAAAGAGTTGGACACAACTTAGTGACTGAACAACAGCAATGTATAGGGTCTTCCCTGTTACTGCAGAGAAGTTCCCATCCTCCATGCTTTTATGTGTTAACCAGCCTTGTGATGCCAAGTGACAGACAAGATAATTCCCATTTTGTAGATAAAGGAAACCAATGCACCTAGAGACACAGAGGGTGGAGCCGGGTTTGAACTCCAGTCTGGGTCTCAGAAACTCCGACTCCATCCCTGGCTTCCTGGTGCAGAGCTCTGAAATCTTAAAGTGGAGGAGTGATGGATCAGGGTCTCATTAGGGAAAGATTGATCCAGAGCCAAGATTGGAGCGAGCACATTGTGAAAGTCACAATGAGGTGAGAAAGACCTGAGTGGCAGGTTTGGGAGGAAGAAGAACTGTCTTCTTGGCAGGCTGTTCCCCAGAGACTGGGGCGTGGGCTCCCTCTACAGATTCCTGCCCTCAGGAAGGGTTGTGGGCTCTGGGAATGCAGCGACTGGGGCTGGGTCTGGATTTCATGCTGCTGCGCCTTCTGTCCGGCTGCTCCCTGCAGGGTTTTCATCTTCCTCAGTGATGCGCTGAGCCTGGCTCTGTTCTCAAGGTCAACGCGAAGTGGCTCTTGCCTGGAAATGTGTCCTCCAGAAATGACTGACTCTGTTCTCTTCTCCTGTCTCCTGTCTGATCCGTTCCTCTCCCTCTAAATGTGAATGGACAGTTCAGTTTTTAAGGCGATTATCTGGGAGAGGCACAGCCAGGCAAGATCCACCTGATGGACTCTCACAGCTCGTGCTCTGCACACTCCCCCTCCCATCTTGGTCCCTTCTGCTCCCTGACAGCTGGAGGAGGTTCAGTCTCTGTCCCTGTCTCTCTATGTCCTCCACGAAATTGACCTCTTAACTCTTCAAACTCATGCCACTTCCAGAAGAGTGAAGCTAGATTACGTTTCTGTGCCCTGTGCCTTGTCAAGTCCTTCTGAGGCTTAAAACACACCTCAGTGTAGAACAGGGTTTCCCTGGTGGCTTAGATGGTAAAGAATCCACCTGCAGTACAAGATACCAGAGTTTGATCTCTGGGTTGGGAAAAATCCCCTGGAGAAGGAAATGGCTACCCACTCCAGTATTCTTGCCTGGAGAATCCCATGGACAGAGAAGCCTGGTGGGTTACAGTCCATAGGATTGCAAAGAGTCAGACATGACTGAGCAACTAACACTTTCAGTGTAGAACACCAGCTTTTAAAAACTGGGGCATTTGCTGCAGTGATCGATTAATTTGAAGTTTCTACATAATCCGTTAGAAATGCACCCACTGCCTGGCCTCCTCAGTTTGTTCACCTTACCTCTAGATGGAGGCTGTGTTGAGGGGGCTTGGATTAGAGAGAGAACTGGTCCAGGAGTGCTAGCATCCTACCTCTGGCCCTGGTGCCCACCCTGATTACCTCTCAGTGCCTGGAGGCCACCCAACTTTTGCCCCAGGTCAGCAGTTCATAGAGTGTGTGACCTTGCACTTGGAGTCCCCGAGACCCTTTCAGGGGTTCACAAGGTGAAAACTATTTCCATTATAGTACTCACAGGTCCTTTTGGCTGTTGGCAGTTGAATAGGATGATGCAGGAGCAGCAGTGGATAAAACAGATGAAAGCAGTGGTACCCAATGGTACTAGCCTTCATGGAATGCTTTGCTGCCAAGCTTAACAGTAACAGGAAAGGGTGCCAGTTCCAAATATGGATGCCCTTGATTAAGCAGTAAAAATGATTGGTTTTATTATATTTCAGTCTTTGAAGTACATGTGTTTTTAAGACCAAATGGGAAATAACAATGAAAGCATTTCTGCAAACCAGCCCCCAGTGGAAAAGCACTCTTGTGATTGAGCTGTGAGTGGAACGAGCACTTTTTATCACATAACACAGTTATACTTGAGACAGATGACTGATAGACAGATATACTTAATTTAGACTTGGACATTTGGCAGGTATTTTCTCAAAAAGGAAGTAAGTAAGCCCGTCACTTTTAGGAACATAACCAACAGTATTCATTGCCCGTGACAAAGCTTTCAACCATGAGCTTTGAAGCTTCCCAAACTTAAAAAGTGATGGTATCCATGGTGATATATATGATATTTGATACCTTATAATGAAATGCATAGATATTTGAAAGATCTGCATGACTTAATGAGCTGATAGTTTCCAAATGACCCTTATACAGTGTTAAAAACTATATATGGGTGAATCATTTTTTTAAAACTTGAAATATAGTTGATGTACAATTTTGTGTTAGTTCCTGGTGTACATCAGAGTGATTCCGTTATACATACATATATTCTTTTTCAGAGTCGTTTCCATTATAGGTTATTACAAGATATTGAGTATGGTTCCCTGTGCTATGCAGTAGGTCCTTATTGGTTATCTATTTTATATATAGTGCTGTCTGTCTGTTAATCTCAAACTCCTAATTGTCCCTTCCCTACTCATTTTCGCTTTGGTAACCATAAGCTTGTTTTCCATGTCTGTGAGTCTGTTTGTGTTTTATGAATAAGTTCATTTGTCATCATTTTTTAAGATTCCACATAAAAATATCATAGATTTGTCTTTTTATGTCTGACTTACTTCACTTGGTATGATCTCTCAGTCCATCCGTGTTGCTGCAAATGTCATTTTTCATTCTTTTTTATGGCTGAGTAGCATTCCATTGTATAGATGTACCACATCGTTCTCTGTTCATCTGTTGGTGGGCACTCAGATTGCTTCTGTGTCTTGGCTGTTGTAAACAGTGCTTCTGTGAACACTGGGGTGCACGTATCTTTTCAAATTAGAGTTTTCTCTGACATATGCCCAGGAGTGAGACTGCTGGGTCATATGGTAGCTCTGGCTTTAGTTTTTTAAAGAACCTCCATACTGTTTTGAAACTGGAGAAAACCCATAGAAATTTCCTATTGCTGATTAACTGTGGTTTCAGCCCTGTTTCTAGGGAACACATGAGACTCCACAGAGCAGTCTAGATATACACACACATCTTGACATTTCCTGCACACGTAAAGCATGTCCTTAAAGACTATGAATGCATACCAAGCATCTAAATATAACTTAGATGCTGTAGGACCACTTGTAATGGATTGATATGGTTTCATGTTTATTTGCCCCCAGCCAGGATCTCATTCTAAATAAACAGTATACCGAACAATGTGTGTGGAGAGGGGGGAGGAGTGTCTGAACTTTACTGGGGTCCAGTTTCAGGTATTGAAATATTTCCTTTAAGATATTTTTCTAGATAATGCTGATTTTTATGCAGAGGCAAAAAAAAAGTCATTTTGTCACATGTGTCCCTCAGATTCGCATGATGCGGTTTTGAGGTTTAACTCTGCTCCTACACGTGGCTACGAGAAAGATGTCGGAAATAAAACCACCATCCGCATCATTAATTCCCAGGTAAGCTGGGTAGACTTTTCATGGATGTATGTTTTACAAGTAAATAGCTTAACTGGATGAATGAAGAGAAATCACCCAGCTCTCAATGACCATGATCTCAGGGTTTTGTAATAATAAAAAATTACTGAGAAAAAATGCAGAGACATGGGAATTCATGTGTGCTGTGAAGAGGGAAAAAAAGTAAATAAGATCAAAAGGAAAAATCAGACTCGAGGTAGAAATATATATAGGTAGCACACTGAGTTCTGAGAACTGTGAAAAAGGAAGTTAAACAGAATAAATCTGGGGTGGAGGGCAGAAAGACAAAGATACAGAATTCAAGAGGCAGCAGAACACCTCAGAAATTTCACTTTGTCATTGTCATTTGAAAATTTTAAAAAGGAAGATTCTTTTTTGTGTGTTCTTAAGAAGAATGTTTTCCAAAATTCATAACAAAATTATTCTCAGAACAAACCACAACAATTTCTAGCATTTCAAACTGTATGTAAAAAATGGAGTGATGAGAAATTTATAGTGAGTTTCTTACCGAACAAAAGGTGTGCGTTCTGCATCAGGCCCTGGGCTCGCAGCCTGAGAGAGAGGTGAGAGTCAGGCCCTGCTTCCTGAATGCAGAGACGCCACTGATTGAAGATTCCTCTTCTGTCTGACGACAGCTTTTCAAAGAGGAGAAGATAAGCTCCAGCAAATTAAGACACCTGTCACTGTGAGATACACCCTAACTTCAGAAATACTAAGATGTGAAGAAGAGTGTCTTAAAACTGAGACAAATCAATGCATCATTCCTCCCTCCCCACCCCACCACCAAACTCTAGTTTTAAAAAGGTGATGGGCAGATGAAATTGAAGGACTCACCCAGGGCCAGAGAGGGCCCCAGTCTCCAGATCTCTGGGCTCCATTTGTCCTGAGGCTGTTTGTCTCAGGGAGGCACCTGAAGATTCTGGTTCTTCTAAGTCTGCAGCTCGCCCTCAATGACCTGTGAAAGCCACTGAGGAAGAGGCTTTTGGGGTAGCCAAGCAACCAGGGGATTCAATCCAGAGCTGGTATCTTTAGATGGGTCCATTGAGGGCTCTTTTCTTTAAAAAGGAAACTGCTCCCCCCTCCTTTCTCCAGATATTTTCTAAATTTCTAGTATGTAAAGCCTGCCTCTCTCCCTCCCCCAGAAAATCTGAGGAACATTTTTTTCCAATTCCTCTTTTAAATTTTCACTTCTTGGGCTTCTGTGGTGACTCAGTGGTAAAGAATCCACCTGCCAATGCAGGAGACACAGGTTCAATCCCTGGTCCAGGAAGATCCCACATCCTGCAGAGCAACTAAGCCCGTGCACCACAACTACTGAGCCTGTGCTCTAGAGCCTGGGAACTGCAGTTACTGAGCCCAAGTGCCGCAACTACTGAAGCCTGCATGCCCTAGAGCCTGTACTCTGCAACAAAAGAAGCCACCGCACTGAGAAGCCTGCACAACACAACTAGAGAAAAGCCTGCACAACAACCAAGACCCAGCACAGCCAAAAATAAATGAGATTATAAAAAACAAGTTTTCACCTTTTAAAAAATAGTAATTCTGAAGACCTAAGCCCTTGCTTTGCAGTGATTTTTGTATATATTTGCAGATTCTAACCAACCCCAGCTATCACTTCATGGACAGTGCATTGTATAAAGATGTCATCTTGGTGGCCTGGGACCCAGCTCCTTATTCTGCAAATCTTAACCTGGTGAGTATTTCCTTGGTGCCTTGACCCTTGCAGGTCAGACGATGCCTTTGACTGATACATAACAGGAAGAAGTCAGGGACTGAACTTGGACAGGCGGAATGAAACTGATCATAGGCGCTAATTAAATTCACATATGCTCATACTGTTTGACTCCCAGTTGCAGTAGCTCCATGGTGAGCATCAACCCTCTGACGATAAAGTGTTTTTGTTCTGGAGGACTTAAAAAAACAAAACGTACAACATCTAGATGCTAGGAAAGTCCTAGTCATACCGGAAATTGGACTGCTTACATGCTGGGTTTTTCCATTGTAGGATGATTACATCACCTTCCCATTTTTTAAAAGATATTTTGAAATAAATGGGAGGTTCTTGGTGGGACAGGCTAAGTTTTGTGACTCCACAACTCATTGAAATGGAGCCTGTCACAGGTTTTTCCTGAGTGTGCAGCTCTTTGGCTTCTGCCTCCAAACCTTCTTAATCTTATAGAGGATAAACAAGATTATTCAGTTCAGTTCAGTTACTCAGTCCTGCCTTTGTGACCCCTAGGGCACGCAGGCTTCCCTGTCCATCACCAACTCCCAGAGCCTACTCAAACTCATGTCCATCGCATCTGTGATGCCATCCAACCATCTCATCCTCTGTCGTCCCCTTCTCCTCCCGCCTTCGATCTTTCCCAGCATCAGGGTCTTTTCCAATGAGTTGGTTCGTCTCACCAGGTGGCCAAAGTAACAGAGTTACAGCTTCAGCATCAGTCCTTCCAATGAATATCCGGGGGAGGCGTGGGTCAGCAGTGGCCTGCTGCAGGGTCTGAGGCACTGAGTTCAGCAGTGCGTGCATGGAATCTTTTGAAGGAGGTCACCATTATCTTCATTACCTCCACCATAGTTTGGCCTCAGGTCAAGCATCAGGGAGGGAACACAGCCTCACCCAGCAACATAAAATTGGATTAAAGATTTACTGAACATGGCCCCACCCATCAGAACAAGACCCAGTTTCCGCCTCAGACCTTCTCTCCTATCAGGAAGCTTCCATAAGCCTCTTATCCTCTCCATCAGAGGGCAGACAGAATGAAAACCAGAATCACAGTCAACTAACCAAACTGATCACATGGACCACAGCCTTGTCTAACTCAATGAAACTATGAGCCATGCTGTGTAGGGCCACCCAAGATGGATGGGTTGTGGTGGAGAGTTCTCACAAAATGTGGTCCACTGGAGAAGGGAATGGCAAACCACTTCAGTATTCTTGCCTTGAGAACCCCATGAGAAGTATAAAAAGGCAAAAAAAACAAGATTCTTGCCAGCCAGCAAAATATAAGGGAGTGGGCTTCCCAGGTGGCTCAGGGGTAAAGAATCCACCTGCCAATGCAGAAGACATGGGTTTGATCCCTAATCCCAGAAGATCCCACATGCCATGGAGCAACTAAGCCCATGTACCACAACTACTGAACTTGTGCTCTAGAGCCTGGGAGCCACAGCTATTGAGCCCATGTGCTGCAGCTACTGAAGCCCAAGTGACCTAGAGCCTGTGCTCCACAACAAGAGAAGCCACCTGGATGAGAAGCCCGAGCACCACAACTAGAGAGTAGCCCCTGCTCCCAGCAACTAGAGAAAGCCTGTGCATAACAACAAAGACCCAGCACAGCCAAAAGTAAGTTGTTGTTGCTCAGTCGCTAGGTCATGTCCAACTCTTTGCTACCCCATGAACTGCGGCACACCAGGCTTCTCTGTCCTTCACCATTTCCCAGAGTTTGCTCAGACTCATTTCTATTGAGTCAGTGGTGCCATCCAACCATCTCATTCTTTGCCACACCCTTCTCCTCCTGCCCTCAGTCTTTCCCAGCATCAGGGTCTTTTCCAATGAGTTGGGTCTTTTCCAATGAGTCAGCTCTTTATTTGAAAAAATACATATATAAGAGAATTACATTCACAACCTCTGTACTTTGGGGAAGCCTGGCGTGGAAAGCCAGTCTACCTGTTTTGAAAGGGGGCTAGGAAGATGGGCTGCACTTTATCCCCATGAGCAATGCTGTAAGCTGTGCCACTGGCTGTGGACTTGTTCTCCGTGACCCCAGAGGATGCCAGCTTCCTCTGATGAAGATGAGAACAGATTTCAGCCCTACCAGGGGGTAACTTTCCAAAAGAGCTGCCCATGGTGGACTGTCCCTCTGGAAGAAGCATTCTGTCACCGTGCATTCTGAGACAGAGGCTGGACACACACCTATTCTCACCCAGGAGTGCACATCAGCATCTCCTGAAGTCTTATCCTGCACATCTCCAAAGCCCCTTCCCAGGAATCTGGCTGTATCCAGCCTCCACCTGTGATTTTGAGAGAGCTCTCTAATCAATTCTCACACACACCGTCTACCGAGAACCAGGATCAAGTGGGTGTTTGCACATGTCAGCTTCCTTCCAGTCTGAGGGTCTGTGGTTTTAAGTTCTGACAGCTTTCTTGCTGGTTTGGACCCATGAGAGTCTCTGGCTGTGGGCCTGGTTTCCTCCTGATTTGGAAGCTTCCCAGCTCAGGGCATGAGCTGTCTGATCGATGGACACGGGCAGTGACTGTGCCACTCTTGGGAGGCCAGGCTCTGCTTCTGCTCCATAAGGGTCTGGAGGAGGTGGCAAAGACCCTTGAGCTTCTCTCTTACTGCCCCCGGGGTTTGGGGGCCACAGTTCAAATTATTCTTCTCAAAATGTTTAAAGCCACAGACCACGTTCAACCAGGGACTGTTAATGTAGGATCGTAATGCAAGCCCAGGCTTCCTTGGTGGCTCAGAAGGTAAAAAATCCGCATGCAATGCAGGAAACCCAAGTTTGATCCCTGGGTTGGGATGATCTGGAGGAGGGGATGGCTACCCACTCCAGGATTCTTGCCTGGAGAATCCCATGGACAGAGGAACCTGGCAGGCACGGTCCATGGGGCCACAAGTATCAGACACCACTGAGCGGAAACACCAGTACCTTTGCCTGAGGTGTCTGTTTGAAGGGATGGTGGTCAGCCTGATGAGCCCCTCCCCACACACCTTCTCCAAACCCCACTTCTTGGTGGCACCTGAGATGCTTCTGAAGACTTTTTAAAAATCAACCTTAGTGTGTATGTTTTCATATAATTGTTGTTGTTCAGTCGCTAAGCTGTGTGCAACTCATTGCCACCCAATGGAGTGCATGGGTGAGCTCATCTTCTGATGTCTTATCTTTAAGACTTTTCATGCCCTTCATGGGATTCTTGAGGCAAGAATACTGGGACAGATTGCCATTCCCTTCTCTAGTGGACCACATTTTGTCAGAAGTCTCTACTATGACCCATCGGTTTTGGGTGGCCATGATGGCATGGCTCATAGCTTCATTGAGTTACATAAGCCCCTCCACCAAACCCCTCCATGAAGAGGTTTCATGCAATCATTTATGTGTAATCTTTGTACATGTGTGTGTTGCTGGGCAGTGGGCTGCAGTCTATGGGGTTGCTAGGAGTCGGACACAACTGAGCGACTTCACTTTCCCTTTTCACTTTCATGCATTAGAGAAGGAAATGGCAACCCACTCCAGTGTTCTTGCCTGGAGATGGGGGAGCCTGGTGGGCTGCCATCTATGGGGTCACACAGAGTCAAACATGACTGAAGTGACTTAGCGGCAGCAGCAGCAGCAAATGTATACAGTCCTGTATTCAGCACCACAATGAAGGAACAGAATCTCCCCATCATTGCAGAGAGTCCTGTGTGTCACTCATTCACCTCCCAGACCTGGTCCCAACCCCAGGCAACAGCTGACATGTTTTTGCACTAGAGATTAGATTGGGAAAGCATATTTCTGAAATACAGTGATTGAAACCATGGCCATGGGCCATCTGGCCCTGTTTTTTGTTTTTGTTTTTTTTTCCCTTCTTTTTTTTTTTTTTTTTTGTTTTTCTTTACTTCTTTTTGTTTGCCTCTGTTTTTGTAAATAAAGTTTTATTGAAACACAGCCACGTATTGTACCATCTGTGGCTGCTCTCCATGTAAGTATACAGTGGAGCCCAGGAGTTGCAGCAGAGACCCCATGGCCCCAAAGCCTAATCTCTTTTACTACCTGGCCCCTTCTAGAAAAGTCTGCTGACCCTGCTCTAGCCCTTCTCCCTCCTTTTACTAAAGAATAATCACCAGTCCCGCATGCTGGACCTCAGCCCCTATACTCACTCACCCCTCATCCAGTGTAGAAGTGCCTAGAGAAGGGGCATCCTAACCCCCCCTCCCAACCTGGTCCTCAGCCTCTAAATACCCACAACCCCAGCACTGCCCGGTTTCCTTTTCACAGTGTGGACCTCCGCCTTGACTGTGTGTTTTTTTCTTTTAGTGGTACAA
Organism: Bubalus kerabau; assembly: GCF_029407905.1. NCBI lineage: Eukaryota > Metazoa > Chordata > Mammalia > Artiodactyla > Bovidae > Bubalus > Bubalus kerabau. The sequence continues at coordinate 48,397,022 of NC_073634.1, forward strand.
GAAGCCAGATTACAACCTGTTCACACCTTATGTTCAGCATCGTCAGAGAAACCCGAACCAGCCATTTTACATTCTTCACCCCAAGTTTATCTGGCAGCTTTGGGACATCATCCAGGAGAACACGAAGGAGAAGATCCAGCCCAACCCGCCGTCCTCTGGCTTTATCGGTATGTGGCTATCACGTTGGGTGAGTAGCAGCAGGTGTAGGTTCATGCTAAGTGAAGGTACATCCATGCTATATAAGAGCATCTAGAGGGTGTCTTTAGAGGGAAGATAGATTCACTAAAAAGAGTGCAAAGACTCTGTTTCAGTTTCTACGGGTGAGTAAGAAACTACCTCAACATTCCAAGATCTGAAATGAACTGTTTCATTTTCTCTCTTGATGGAGTGTGTCAGGAAGGGCCCAGCTGGGTGACCCCTTTGTTCCAGACTCATGGAGTCACTTGTGGGCATTCAGCTGCCCCATGGGGTGACCTTGCTCCCCCTGTTGGGCCCATCTGCTGGGATGCCTGGGGGGTTGCAGCTCATCTGGCCTGGTGACCATGTGCCTGTAGGTGGTGGCCTCATGGTAATTGGACTCTTGATGGAAGCTCAGGGCTCCTGGCAGGTGTTCCAGTGACAGGAAGTGGAAGCAGGCTTTCTCAGGGCAGAAGCCCAAGGACACTCTGTGGGTCACAGACGTCAGAGGCCCCCCAGACTCAAGGGGTGGAGACCTCAGGGCCACTCAGGACCACCACCACTCGCATGCACATTGATGTGGGGCCAGGTCGAGGATGGGAATTCGTGGCCACTGGACCACCCTCTGGGGGTTGCAAGGTCACCAGTGGGTCTGGGCTTTGAGTAGCAGGATTCTCAGGCTGAGCACCACTCTCTCCACAAGATAGTGGACTTCATGTAACAAGGGCATCACACTTGGCCTAGTGTATTGTTTGCACTCAGATTTTCATCCTCAAATGTGGTCTTAACCATTTCTTTTCCCATGTTTCAGCCTCTTGTCCTGTTATTGTCTTGGTGGTACCTGAATAGGGTGATATTAAGAAAGACCTTAGCTCCCCTTGGCATATGAAAGCTGCAGTGGAAACACAGGATAGGAATTTTGTCCATAAAACACTGATAGCAGTCTCTACCCTAGTATTAATGAATATACAACCTGCACTGGGCTGCACAGGTGGTAACCATGACTAAAGGAATGTTTATGGAAGTGACGTGGGTTGGTCAGCAATACAGGCCCAAGAAGCATGCAAAGTGAGGCTTGTGGGTTTAGAGCAGTTTTGAGGTATTATGATAATATGAAATATTTTATGCAGAACTCAAGACAAAATTCATGACTGCATGTTATTTTCCTTAAGCAGAGCTCCCGCACCCATTTTATGTCATGCCTTTGATGCACTTTGTTTCCAAGGCACTTTGTCAGATTCTAAGGTTTTTTTTTTTTTAATATTTATTTATTTATGTTTAGCTGAGCTGGGTCTTCATTGCTGTGTGCAGGTTTTCTCTAGTTGTGGAAAGAGGGGATACTTTCTAGTTGTGGTGTGCAAGCTGCTCATTCCAGTGGCTTCTCTTGTTGTGGCACACGGGCTTAGTTGCCCTGCGACATGTGGGATCTTCCTGGACCAGGGATCGAACCTGTGTCTCTTGCATTGGCAGGTGGATTCTTAGCCACTGTGCCACCAGGGACGTCCATGTTATGTTTTATTTTTTCTGTGAGTGAACGATTACTCTGGGTATTCTGCTAGGAGACACTGCAAAATTCCCAGAGCAAAGGGTACAGATACGTAATTATATTATAACCACAAGTGGCAGGTTCAGTTCAGTTCAGTTCAGTCTCTCAGTCATGTCCGACTCTTTGCAACCCCATGAATTGCAGCACACCAGGCCTCCCTGTCCATCACCAACTCCCAGAGTTCACTCAGACTCACGTCCATCAAGTCAGTGATGCCATCCAGCCATCTCATCCTCTGTCGTCCCCTTCTCTTGCCCCCAATCCCTCCCAGCGTCAGAATCTTTTCCAATGAGTCAACTCTTCACATGAGGTGGCCAAAGTACTGGAGTTTCAGCTTTAGCATCATTCCTTCCAAAGAAATCCCAGGGCTGATCTCCTTCAGAATAGACTGGTTGGATCTCCTTGCAGTCCAAGGGACTCTCAAGAGTCTTCTCCAACACCACAGTTCAAAAGCATCAATTCTAATACAGTTATGTAAAGTTTAAAAATAAAATAAAATTAAAAAAAAAAAAATAAATAAAGAAAATGAAAATTCCAAAAAAAAAAAAAAAAAAAAAAAAAAAACAAAAGCATCAATTCTTCAGTGCTCAGCCTTCTTCACAGTCCAACTCTCACATCCATACATGACCACAGGAAAAACCATAGCCTTGACTAGACAGACCTTTGTTGGCAAAGTAATGGCAGGTTAGATACAGTAATCCAAGCTACCAAATAAGGATTCTGGAGCTCCAGTATGAGTGGAACAAACTACAAAGTGTCAGTCTTAGGCGCAGACATCTGGGATTAGAATAGGTCAGAAAAACCAGGGTGGACTATGATTTGTCTTTCGTGTGGTGTCACGGAATCCTGCTGACCTAGGGAAGAACGTGAAACAGGATGGAATGATGCTGAGACAGCATAATGGGACATGGCCATCCAATCAAGTCTCCCTGGGAATTCCTGTGGCGGAAATCTGATCACAGCAAGAGCTTGGGAGCACAGTGGGGGCTCTCAGACACACTTACTACCGATATGAAGTTTGAAAGTTTCCTCTGACATAGTCATAGCTGGGGAACAACATTTCCGTGTGTTTTTGCTGTTGAAAGAAATCCTACCACTTGTGGCCAGCTTCCTTTCACAGCTATGTGCTGAGCATTTAGAGTTTTCAGGGACACTGCTTGCCTGTGTGGCTTCTTTTCCAGGATGAGGGGATTGCAGTTGGGGGTCATTTCAGGAGTGGGGGCTGGGCTGAACGACAGTCCTCTGATGTCACTGGCTTTCCAATTGCAGGCGAGTCACTTGCTCCTGTGAATGTCCTCACGGTCCTGGGAGAAAGGAGAGTCATAGCAACACCTTTTTATGGGGCCAGTTCACACCTGTGGTCATTTTCTAGCTCCGTCCTGTCCAGGCTGGCAGCTCTTAGGCACCGGTGGCTGCTCAAGTGTAAGTTTATTAGGATTAAACAGGAGGAAAATCTCTCCCTCCGTGCTTGAGCCCCATTTCAGGCTCTTAAAATCCTGTGTTCCCAGTGGCTATAGCCCTGGGCAGTGTGGATGGAGACCGTCTTCACCACAGGGAAAGTTACGAAGGACAGCAGGAAGAAAAGGAACTTTTGGAGGAGCAACCAGTTCCTACTGGACACTGTGCTTTGTGGGCAGGGACCTCTCTGATGGAAGACATTTGATGTTATCCATCATATTGATGAATTGTTACTACATCCACGTGTCAATTCTAATACATACTATCATTTATTCTATACGTGAACATGCAGACTTTTCTTCCCTTTAAACTATTTCCTTAAGATAAATTCCCAGGTGTATATAAGTGCTGAGGAGAGGGTATGGTATGTTGATCACATTGGAAGTACCAACTTACTGCCTTTTCCCTGACTTCTGACCAAAGGCCATATTTGTGCTTCCGGGTCACAGAAGGACATCCTTATGTGTGTCAGAGATGTACTCTGTGTACCATCCCCTTGTCCAGAGCAGCAGCAAAGAGATGCTTACCCCTCATGCATGGCACATGTATTATTTTTAAAAAAAGAGTAGAATTTTTTTTAGCTATACTAAAGAAACATTTCATGCAAAGACGGGCTCAATAAAGGACAGAAATGGTATGGACCTAACAGAAGCAGAAGATTTTAAGAAGAGATGGCAAGAATACACAGAAGAACTGTACAAAAAAGATCTTCACGACCCAGATAATCACGATGGTGTGCTCACTGACCTAGAGCCAGACATCCTGGAATGTGAAGTCAAGTGGACCTTAGAAAGCATCACTACGAACAAAGCTAGTGGAGGTGATAGAATTCCAGTTGAGCTATTCCAAATCCTGAAAGATGATGCTGTGAAAGTGCTGCACTCAATATGCCAGCAAATTTGGAAAACTCAGCAGTGGCCAAAGGACTGGAAAATGTCTGTTTTCATTCCAATCCCAAAGAAAGGCAATGACAAAGAATGCTCAAACTACTGCACAATTGCATTTATCTCACACACTAGTAAAGTAATGCTCAAAATTCTCCAAGCCAGGCTTCAGCAATATGTGAACCATGAACTTCCTGATGTTCAAGCTGGTTTTATTTTTTTTTTTTTTCAAGCTGGTTTTAGAAAAGGCAGAGGAACCAGAGATCAAATTGCCAACATCCGCTGGATCATGGAAAAAGCAAGAGAGTTCCAGAAAAACATCTATTTCTGCTTTATTGACTATGCCAAAGACTTTGACTGTGTGGATCACAATAAACTGTGGAAAATTCTGAAAGAGATGGGAATACCAGACCACCTGATCTGCCTCTTGAGAAATTTGTATGTAGGTCAGGAAGCAACAGTTAGAACTGGACATAGAACAACAGACTGGTTCCAAATAGGAAAAGGAGTATGTCAAGGCTGTATATTGTCACTCTGCTTATTTAACTTTTGTGCAGAGTACATCATGAGAAATGCTGGGCTGGAAGAAGCACAAGCTGGAATCAAGATTGCTGGGAGAAATATCAATAACCTCAGATATGCAGATGACACCACCCTTATGGTAGAAAGTTAAGAGGAACTCAAAAGCCTCTTAATGAAAGTGAAAGTGGAGAGTGAAAAATTTGGCTTAAAGCTCAACATTCAGAAAACGAAGATCATGGCATCCGGTCCCATCACTTCATGGGAAATAGATGGGGAAACAGTGGAAACAGTGTCAGACTTTATTTTGGGGGGCTCCAAAATCACTGCAGATGGTGACTGCAGCCATGAAATTAAAAGACGCTTACTCCTTGGAAGAAAAGTTATGACCAACCTAGATAGCATATTCAAAAGCAGAGACATTACTTTGCCAACAAAGGTCCGTCTGGTCAAGGCTATGGTTTTTCCTGTGGTCATGTATGGATGTGAGAGTTGGACTGTGAAGAAGGCTGAGCGCTGAAGAATTGATGCTTTTGAACTGTGGTGTTGGGAGAAGACTCTTGAGAGTCCCTTGGACTGCAAGGAGATCCAACCAGTCCATTCTGAAGGAGATCAGCCCTGAGATTTCTTTGGAAGGAATGATGCTAAAGCTGAAACTCCAGTACTTTGGCCACCTGATTCGAAGAACTGACTCATTGGAAAAGACTCTGATGCTGGGAGGGATTGGGCGCAAGAGGAGAAGGGGACGACAGAGGATGAGATGGCTGGATGGCATCACTGACTCGATAGACGTGAGTCTGAGTGAACTCCGGAAGTTGGTGATGGACAGAGAGGGCTGGCGTGCTGCGATTCATGGGGTCACAAAGAGTCGGACACGACTGAGAGACTGATCTGATCTGATCTGATCTGATACGTGTATCTGGGCTTCCCTGGTGGCTCAGTGGTAAAGAATCTGCCTGTCAATGCAGGAGACCTGGGTTCGATCCCTGGGTCAGGAAGATCCCCTGGAGAAGGAAATGGCAACCCACTCCAGTATGCTTGTCCATGGCCCATGGACAGAGGAGCCTGGTGGGCTACAATCCATGGGGTAACAAAGAGTCAGACACGACTGAGGGACAAAACAACATACACATATCCCCTCCCTGTTGGTTCTTCCTCCCACCTGCTCTCCATCCCACTGTTCTCGGTCATCACAGAGCACCAACCTGAGTTTTTTCTGCTTTATATTTTTTTTAATTAAAAAGAAGTAACATAGGACATCCCTGGTGGTCCAGTGATGAAGACTTTGCCTTCCAATGTAGGGGGTATGCTTTCAATCCCACATGCCACGTGGCAAAAAAAAAAAAAAAACACACACACACACACATAAAACAGAAGCAATATTGTAACAAATTCAATAAGGACTTTAAAAATGATCCACATTAAAAAAAACTCTTTTTTTATACAAAGAAATAGCATACATCCTGGGGATGTATGGGACCCCACTCCAGTACTCTTGCCTGGAAAATCCCATGGATGGAGGAGCCTGGTGGGCTGCAGTCCATGGGGTCGCTAGGAGTCGGACACGACTGAGCGACCTCACTTTCACTTTTCACTTTCATGCATTGGAGAAGGAAATGGCAACCCACTCCAGTGTTCTTGCCTGGAGAATCTCAGGGACGGGGGAGCCTGGTAGGCTGCCATCTCTGGGGTCGCAGAGTCCGGACACGACTAAAGTGACTTAGCAGCAGCAGCAGCAGCAGCAGCACACATCCAGGTAATTTGGATGCTCCACAGGACCCGTTTCTTTGGAACATTTGTTCCACAGTGTCAGGACCCTTCAGTCCACTGGGAGCCACTTGTTCACATGGCAAGAACATCTCTCTTTTTCATCCCTGTCTGGATGCTGGAGGCCTTCTCTCATTACCTGGTACTGGGAGGTGGTTCTGACAGCACTGAGGCCTTCCTAGGGAATGGAGAGTCATTTCCTAGGAATTCCATGGTTTCCACATTGCCTTCATACACACTGATTGTTGTGTGGGAGGCGTGTGAGTTCATCCGGAGGCCTGAAGCCTGGCTGGATGGTTCTGCCGTCTGATGTAGGAGGCCCTCCAGCTTCACCCCCGGGGGTTCCGGGCTGAGCATCATCAGGCAGACTGGCCTGCTGCACCAGCCTGACCAGCACTAATAGGGGACTTGCTTTCATTGTACAAACCACCAACACCCCCTCACACCTTTTGAAAAGGCAGCCTCAATTGTTTATAGCATAAGTACTATTTCTAGACTTCAGAGATGCAAACGCTGTAATTTCAGGCTATTGAATATACAGGCAAGAATAATATGCTTAAAAACAAGTCATAACTTCATTTCTTTTCCACTTTATTTTGCATTCAGGACTCTAATTTTCCAATATATCATCCAAACTCAGATGGTAACACAAAATAATAACACGTTAACTCAAAATAATAAGCCGCTTAACATCTCATACATGACTGTGTAAAACCAATCATTATTATGTTGACGAGGAACAACTTTTTCATTTCCCTATAAACAGTGAATCTCGAATGTATGTTACCATCAAATAATACAATATAAATGGGCTAAAAAATTGATTTTCAAGTATTATTCATGCATTACATGATTTTACTTAATATAGTACATGCTTGTTAAATTATTATTTTATTACATGAAATGCAAATTTCCAAACCACTTTTTTTTACAATTTAAGTAACTCATTTTGTTGAGCTGCTATTGTGAATATTGTCTTTGATATTTTTTTAAATTAATTTTTATTGGAGTATAGTTGCTTTATGGCCTGTTAGTTTCTACCATACAACAAAGTGAATCAGCTATACGTATACATATATCCCCTCTTTTTTTGATTTCCTTCCCATTTCCTTCCCATTCACCACAGTTCCCTGTGTTACACAATAGGTTCTCATTAGTTATCTATTTTATAAATAGTATCAATAGTATATATATTCCAATTCCCCAATTCATCTCATCCCCATAGAAACCACATTTTAATTACAGATATCTTCTGGAAATGTCACTTAAAATGTCATTTTTGCTCTTTCAGTAATCTTAAGTAGTTTTCATAATTTTCCATCTTATGATGAATTTATGGAGAAACCACAGAATAGCTACTACATTTCCATTAGACCAGCACATTCAATACCCTTAACTTTTCACCCTCACCCCTCATTCAGAAACATGTTTTGCAGGGTTTTTTGGATATTCTCAGAAATTTCTCATTTGAATTATGTTCAAGTATTACCTAAAATTGATGAGAGCCTGTATTTTTCCCATCACTTGCATTAGGTTCTATTTATGTCCATAGCTTATTTTGCCCCATGTTAAAAAGATACACTCATCAAGGAGAAAATCCTATTATTGTTAACAATTTGGGGTATCATTTTAAATATTTTGCCAGGTGCAAAGTAAGATAATTTGGTGTGATCACAATTAAAGTCTAAATGATTAAGTTCTGTTAGACTCTAACACATCAAACACATCTATGTATCTGCAAAGTAGAGGTTTGGGTTTCTTTTTCTTTTTTTTTTTTGGTTGTACTGGGCTGGGTCTTTGTTGCAGGGTGTGGGCTCTCTAGTTGTGGAGTGGGCTTAGTTGCTTATGTGGACTCTTAGTTCCCCATGCAGGTGCTGAACCAGTGTCCCCTGCATTGGAAGGCAGATTGTCAACCACTGGACACCAGAGGAGCCCCAAAAGTAGAGTCTTTTTAGGAGAACATTGTTTATTCAGAATTTGTGGTCATCTGAACATTACATGCAAACATGCAGGTGGAAGTTTGCTTTTTATCCAGGCTTTGGAAAAATAAATAAGTGTACACACTGCTTGTTAAGCTGAGTCATAGACTATGACTTTTTATTAAGACCAGTGGAAATGCTTTTTAATTGGTTAGATAATTATATTGAATTATACAATATTTTAAAACCTGTAATTTGGCAGATGAATGGCTCTTGAGTCATAATTGCCCATAAAAAGTTGCACTTTTTTTTCTTCAGATGAATCCCTCCTCATTTGTAAAACTTGGCCAAAAAACTTAACATGAATTATGTTCAAAGATTTTTAGGAACTGGCTGCATGCCCATTTGATTGGTTTGGAAAAATACATTAAAAAGTGTCTAAATATTGATCCACTTATCAAAAAGTCTGGCTCCACACTGAAAGCAGTAAAATTTTATTAGTGCTGAAAGCAGTTCCTTTTGGATAGTCCATAAACGAAATTATGTAACATAAAAGTTCCTTAAGTGATTTTTCTAAAAATTCTTTACTGAATAAGATAGCATGAGATGATTTGTATTCATTTTTGCTCTTGGGGTAATCCTGAACAGTCCTAAGAAAGGAAATGAAAAAAAAATTTTTTTAGTGTAGCCAGATGTGAATTCCCCATATGGGTCTGACTTGGGGGAATGATGAGGAATAATGTGATGCTGTGAGTTTATACATACAGGGTATCTGTGCAGACAGGCTGCAGCCCCGCTGGCCTGCCTGCTGACCACCAGGGACTCCTGCCTGCAGGGTTGACCCTTGGCTGGCTTCTGGGAGCCCGGGTTTGGGGAGACCCTCCCTTCTGGCAGGGTGGGTCACTGTGCCCAGATGCTCATGCAGCAGTGGGGCCTCTTCCCAGCACCTGCATCCTTCTGGAGTCTGGACAGTGTGAGCCAGGTTTGTAATAAATCACTGACTCTCTGCTGGGTCCTGTAGGTCCCTCTGGAAAGTCATCAAACCCAGAGGCAGGCTGGGGAACTCAGACCTGGTCCCTCATCAGCATAGCGCAGAGAAAATGTCTGTGGCCCACGTGTTGTTGGTGTTGACGTCACCATGGTGATAGAGCAGCATCACCGCAGGTCAGAAGAGATGCTGCCGGCAGTGCAGGCATTTGTCTCAGACCATAGTGAAGACACTCTCTTCAGTCATCCTCAGGATGGTAGGTCATGGGCCTGCTGCCTGTTTTTTAATGTAAACATTCGTTCTTTAGTTTAGTTTACTTTTTTTTTTTTTAAGATTTATGTATTTATTTTTTGGCTGTGTTGGGTCTTCTAGTAGGGTCTTCAGGCTTTTCCTAGTTGCAACAAGCAGGGGCTAGTCTCTAGTTGTGGCACTCGGGCTTCTCATTGCAGTGGCTTCTCTTGTTGCGGCTCATAGGCTTTAGAGAACAGGCTCAATAGTTGTGGCGCACAGGCTTAGTTGCCCCACGGTATGTGGGATCTTCCTGGACCAGGAATCGAACCTGTGTCCCCTACATTGGCAGGCAGATTCTTAACCACTAGACCACCAGGGTAGACCCTACATTTTTTTTCTTAAAGAAACTTTTTATAAATCCCAGTCCTCAGCCTGTGCCCAGTTGAATACAGAGTGAGTTTAACTGAAGAGGCTTCCAACAGTCCTTAACAGCCTGGTCCCTCCCAGTGTGGTCCCAACCCCACCTCCTGCGGTCTTTCCTCCTCACACCCCATCTCCCAACTCTAGCCCTGAGCTGTGCCAGGGCTGGCACACACTCCAGACATCATGGTCCACCCACTTCCTCTTTGCAACACATGCAGAAATTTCATTTCAGGATTTTGTGTGTGGCTAAGTACTCTAAACTCCTAGGAAAAGTGATGTGCAGATTTAACCACATTTAATAATGATGTTCAATATTTATTATATGGCAGAGTTTAAATTTAAACTCAAATTTATGTGTAATATAGGGTTGGTAAATTAAAAAGCAGAGTATACATATGCTAAATGAAATGACCATGATGTCTGAAAAATTTTTGAATAATTAAAAATATTCTCCACTTGGTTTTCTAAATCTTGCCCACACTTCACATGTACCCTACAAGTTGCAAACTGATTTTTCCCTCCCTTTGAAGGTGTTGCCCTGACGATTTGATATCACCGCTACAACTGCCTGTCATTTAAACACTTGGGGCAGAATCGGCTCTAACTTAAATTTTAGAATGCTCTGGACCAAGGCTCATGGTTACAGGAACTCACAAGTTCATATGTGTGTGTGTGTGTGTGTTAGTCGTTCAGTCATGGCTGACTCTTTTGTGACCCTGTGGACTACAGCCAGGCTCCCCTGTCCATGGAATTCTTTAGGCAAGAATACTGCAATGGGTTGCTATTCCCTTCTCCAGGGGATCTTCCAGACCCAGGGATTGAACCTGGGTCTCCTGCATTGGAGGAGGATTGTTTACCACATGAGCCACCAGGGAAGCAAGTTCATACAAGAACACAAAATGAGATGCAAAAACCAGGAGGAAGAATGCAGATAACTCAAGATAAGGACCCCACTTCCTAAACCTCTGTCGGCCTTCAGTTGGGATGGCCATGAAATACCTAGCAAATTTCTGAAGCTCTAAGAGTTGTTTTAAAATATATTTATATATGAAGGCACTGGTCCTTGGTTCTCTCTGGCTCTACCTGGATCTGGGTCACACTGGGAGGCTCATGGAAGGGGGAGAGGAGGAGGGAGCCAGCGGAGCTGGGAGGAAGGAGGGGGACTGAGCTGGGACTTGATGTTTCCACATAGCTCTTGGGAACAGCTTGATTTCCTAGAAGCAGACCTGAAGAATCTCGGTGTCTCTTGTAAGGAGCCAAGTTTACTCACAGCCGCAAGCAGCTTCATGGCTGTAAAAGCACGTCCTGATGTCTTCTGAACAGGACACCAGGGCCTCTCTGTCATCCTGTCTCCCCTCCCCCTCCCCCCAGGTGGTGCCTACAGATTCAGCCCTCAGCCCCCCAGGAACCTTTCTCTGCATCCCCAAGCCCTTCCCACTGCTCCCCCAGGCCCTTGTGCTGGACTTTCCCCAGTTGTGAGCATTTTCATGCTGCAAACACAGTTGATTACTTAGAAATATGCTTGTCCTCTGCAGACCAGCCTTGTCTGTAACAGGAACTCACTGTGTGATTTCATGTCTTTTTCATAACAAGGATTATCCTTTCCTAAAAGGGAGAAGGAAATGGCAACCTAATCCAGTATTCTTGCCTAGAGAATCCCATGGACCAAGGAGCCTGGCAGGCTACAGTCCATAGGGTCGCAGAATCAGACATGACTTAGCACACACACATACATTATTTTAAGTTTAAAAGGTGTTACTACATCGCTTCTCGCCCTTTCAGCTAAGATCAAATGTAAAGAGTGTTAACAGAGGTGATGGGGAAAATAACAGAGCTCGGAAAATAACGCTTTTTAGCATAGATCCAGATGAGACTTCCTCTTATGATGATGCAGTTTTATAGCTATTTGAAATATTAAAAATATAAAAGAAATCAAAGAAAGTAATATGGATAGTTCCAGTGAGAAAAACACTGTTAATATGAATCTTGATCTGTGTCTCCATCTCTTTCCTTTTAATGATTTTATAATAAATTTTTTTTTCACATTACACTCATTTCTTTGTTACATCACAATCCTCCTGTTGTAAATCAGGTGGATCTGGGTGTGGAATGAGATAGTATATTTGGACTTGGGGATGCAGATCTGGCCCCAACTGTCCTCTGCTTAAGTTTGATTGCTTGGTCTTTTCTTCTCTCATTCCCGGGTCCCCAGTGGTCAGCTGGATGGGTGAATGTGTAATAGCATTGTGTCTTAGCACGGCCCCAGTCCCCAGACCTCACACAAGCCACTCACTGGAAGCTAGAGTCACAAGGTGGGCTGACAAGGCAGGGGGCACAGAGCAGGTATCTCCTGCCCTAACTGTGACCCTCCACCCCATCTAAAGATGTCCCCCCCCCATTACTTCTCCTTAAGAAAGTAGGTCATATAGGACTCAGGGAACTCAAACCAAGACTCTTTGACAACCTAGAAGGGTGGGATGGGAAGGAAGGTGGGAGAGAAGTTCAAGAGGGAGGGAACATATATATATTTATGGCTGACTCATGTTGATGTTGAGCAGAAACCAACAGAATTCTGTAAAGCAAATTATCCTTCATTTAAAAAATAAATTTAAAATTTTAAAAAAGAAAGTAGGTCATATAGTCATTCAACAAACATGGATCCTTAACTCTCCACCAATACTGTGCATGCCACTAATGACAAGAAGATGGATAAGTGACCCAGCCCTCACCCTCAAACCCTCTGCTGTCTGGTGGGAAAGAGACTGTAAGCAGACACATGGTTAGGACAGGGAGACATGTAGACAAGGAAGAAACGACGGTGGAATCCGCCACCTTGAGGACTGATGCCCCTTCCTCCCCGAGTTGCTCACGGCTCTGCTTCCCCCTCCCCCACCAGGCATCCTGCTGATGATGAACCTGTGTGGCGAGGTGCACGTGTACGAATACGTTCCGTCGGTGCGGCAGACAGACCTGTGTCACTACCACGAGCCCTACCATGATGCCGCCTGCACACTGGGCGCCTACCACCCGCTGCTCTACGAGAAGCTGCTGGTGCAGCGGCTCAACGTGGGCACCCATGGTGACCTGCACCGCAAAGGCAAGGTCGTGCTGCCCGGGTTGCAGGCCGTGCGCTGCCCGCCAGGTGCCTGAGGGGCCAGCCGGGCTCTGCATCCCGGAGATGCTGGAAGGCACCCTGGAGGCGGCGTGACCCCGTGTCTGCAGCTGTGACTTTGTGCTGACCATGGGGATCCTTCCCTTTCTAAGCCATTGAGTGTGTCCGACCATTCAGAACATAGAAATGGAATTCAAAGAAACTCCGGAAAGATACAAAAGAAAAATTTTCAAAGATAGCTAGGGAAAAAAAATGTGTAAGAAATGGATAAATAGCTCCAGAATGTTGGTCTTTGCTTTCAGCTGACACACCTGATGGATGATGTGGTTTGTACCTGGAAGCAGCCTCGCTTTGGGACAGTACCTGACACATCTGCTGTGTCATTTGTATGTCATTTGTCATGAAAGAGCCTAGGGTTGATGACGAATGTCTGGATTACACTCAGACCTGTTTATAGGAACAGCAGACCCCACAGGATATCCTGTGAGGTGTCTTCTCCACCTCTGCTCCCAGCTGCCACCGAAGGCTTTGCAGTTTTGTGTATCAGGACACATTTCTAAAAGCATGAAGCCCCCTTCCTGGATAGTCCAGGAAGAAGCCAGCCCCGGGCAGCACCCAGGGGAGGCACTTTGCTCTCCTGCAGCATTTCCTTGCTTGACTAGAATCCCCAGGCACGCGGGAACATCGCGGCAGGTGTGCACAGAATGGGGCAGCAGGCGGCTGTGGGCAGCATGGCCCCAGGCCCCAGCTTTTCTGGCCTCAGCACCCGCCAGCCCTCCACACGGCCTGCGTGTCTACAGGCACTGACGATTAGGACTCCCCATGGTGGTGGTGGTGGGGGTCCTTCCAGCCTAGAGCTGTCCCTGTGCTTCTAGAGCTGTACACCTGTCTCTTCCATGTGTTTTCCTCACAGGTTCATATCATCTGTTGGGATCCTGACGGTGATACACTGACTTCCGCTGATTCTTCCTACAGTCAGATGTTTAGGAATCCCACCATCATCTTCACAGATCTGTTGTGCGTCAGTAACATAACAAAGCCATATAATTAAATACATTTGCGTGAAAGCACTGCTCTTTAACAAATAAAAAATAAAAGTATATGATTCAGAGGGAAAGACAGTGAGAGGGGAGAGTCAGCCCAGTGTGTTAGCTATAGCAGCTCATTTGGTTGTGATCTCAATTTTTGTCACAAAAGCATCAAAAAAAAATTTTTTTTCCATAAATGTAGTAAAACAGAAACATTATGGAATACCTTAGTTCAACGTACAATTTCAATCCATACCCAACACCTATCTCCACGGTCCAGTTACAACTTCTTGGCCAGAACAGTCACAGCTTCTTTAAATGTGTCCTCCACAAGTGTGTGAACATCAGGAAAGTTTAGTACAGAAGGTTTTTTTGTTCTAGGATTTTTTTTTTTTTCCTGAGCAAGAATGGTTGACAGAAACTGGCCTCTCTGGTCAGTCTACTCAGCAAAAATCGGCCCAAGTCCCAGACATCTCCTATGGCTTATTGTCTCAGTGAATTTGGGGTCATCGAAAAGCTTTGATTGTGACAATATCCACTACAAGCCTACTGTGAGAGCCTCGCTTCCAGATTTATGATAAGGGGTGGATAGTTCTGTCCAGCCTGCCAACTAATATCCAAGCAGACATGAGCAGGCCACTTTTCTCCCTCGTTTCCTGAAGGGACACAGCCCTGTGCGGTGTTCAGTGAGTCCTGACGCTGCGAAGTGGCTGGTGCAGGGTGACTGGTCCAGTCACCCTGGGCCCTCCCCAGACTGTGCAGGCTCTGACCTCAGATGCCCATGACACTGAAGTTTCTTTACTCACCTTCCTACTGGGTTTCCCTCTGGGCCTCCTTGTATCCAGAACAGCCCCTTCTGCTGGCATGAGATTCTGGGCAGAAGGAAATTTGCTGACAGGTCAGCATAGATATTCAAGTTCAGAAGCCTCAGAAAACACTTAAAAGGCCTCCAAATACATTTTGTTGTAACCCAAGCACTTTTAAAATGTACCTTTAGCTCACAGAGGTTATAAGAAAGACTGAAGAGGATAAAGAACATTTAATTCAAGGTTTTGGATTTATTATGGCCTTAAAGACTCTTGGGAACCAGGGTCTGTTAAAAACACTGAGACAACGTGGTTCAAGTATTCATACATTGCAGGCTGGGCGTTCTTCTGCTTAAGAGTTTAAGTTGTTTAGCTCCTTGAATCTATTAGGCAGTTACAGTTGATGTGTTGACTCTTCTCGTCAGCAGACAGTGACTAAGCCCTCTAAATACACACATTGCAATAAGCAACCGGCCTTTCCATGAAGGAATTAAAGGAAATGGTGCCCGCTGCATTTCTTTCAGGCTTCACCCCTTCCAGACCTTCCACCCTTGCTGTAAAGCAATGCTCCATAAACCAAGGCCATTAGGTGGTCCTTTCTTCTCTCTCAGGACTGAAGAAGGTCACACTGCGTCACTTCTTGAGGTAACTTCACTCCATCTTTTGTTGCTGTTGTCATACTGAAATGTTGACCAGAAATGACCGCTCACTCGGGTCCAGGTCTCAGGTCCTCCCCTTGAGGCTCTCCAGCCCTTCCCCAGGTATGAAGGGAGGGTCTAATAGGTAGAGCGTCCACGCTGTCCCCTGGGATGCCAGTGCTGGCCCTGTGCATCACCTTAAGGGTGAAGGGCCCACAGGTGGACAGGAGGAATTGCATAAGTACCCTCCTCCGTCAGGGCTGGCGAGGGGCTTTGGTTCAACTTTGGTCCCAGGGTCTGTCATTGTCCACAGTATGCAGGGCTCAGGGAACCCCAGCTCTGCCCTCCCCACATGTCCCACACCCTCCTTTAATTAACCTTGGGCTCCCCAGTAATCGTCATCACAGTAGCTATAGCATCTAGACAAAGCCATGCTGAAATAATGATCAGCCTTCTCAAAGCTGGGAAATGAAAGTAAGTGTTTAAAGCCACCCGGGGTCACTCTGTTACATGACCATGAGCCAGTTCCTTCTGGTGGAACAGATTAATTCCTGATGTTGTGGGCTGTCCCTTAGGGGCAGGAATACTCACAGCCACAGAATTAATTAGGTCCAGTCTGGCGGTATCAGGATCACGTGAGGGATAGTAGGTGATGGAGAATTTCGTGTGCACAGATAACGTCATGATGAGAGCACCCTGACCAGCCTTTCTCTTAGAGATCAAGGCACTGTGCATGGTTGAGGCTGGTGGCCAAAGTGACCGAGTCTCACTGCTGCTTAACTATGGCGAGAGGCAGAGCCAGGAGGTAGGGTGATGACCAAGAAACACGTGGCTGAGTGTGCAAGCCACGTAGTGTCTGAATATATTCAACCAGATTGCATATGTCGACTTCTCACTTTCTGATTGTTTAGGACTCTTACCCAGAGGTTCCACAGCCAACAAGGGCAGTTGTATATTGAAATTCAGTGCTTAGGGAAAGTGTGCCTGAGTTCACACTTGTGTGTTATACTCTGGATACTTCCATCATGAAATTATTCTGCATGTGTCTGTGTGTCTGTCTCTCAGGCATTATTTATACAACTGGTAAATGAAAGATATTAATCGGTTGAGGGAATAAATTATAAATTCTGATTCTTGCTTTATTAAGTAACTGAAGTCTTTTAGTAAGAAGAAATCCAGAAAATTTCTCTATGAGCTCAGGCTAATGGAATTTAAGGAATGAAAGATACTGATATAGTTCTGACTCTTGTTATAACAAGTGTGCATGTAGATATAGTTATATAATTGTATATATACGTATCTACATACATGGTTGCTTTTAAAGAATTTTTTTTCATCAAACTTTATTTCTAAAACCTTGACAATAAATTTTTTTAATTATGCAAGCACCAGTTTTTTAAGAGAAGTAAGCAAATGTTATATGTCTTTCTATGAAACAAAAAAATCCAGTTTTCCCATGCACTCATATTTCACACCTTCTGGCTACATTAAAAAGTATGGCAGAAATATTTACAAGGTGCTCTGAGGGTAGAATTACAACCTAAAGGTTGTGTCCTCATCAGAAACCTAACTGAACTCTGACCTTTGATGAGAAGTTGATCTAGAATTTATGGTTTTTGCAAGATTAGGGGAAGAAATGCTTATTTGGCTCTATGGAAAATAGTCTCCTAGCTTAGGTTTCACACAAATTAACTGCATCAGAACTGTTAAAACCTAACATTTATGACACCACACATCGTGTTATACTCTAAATAAAAATCCTTGTAAAATTTTTCTTGGAAAAAAAATCCTTGGAAACCAGTCAACTTTTTTAACAGCTTTGGGAATTTTTTTGTATGATACTTTTTAAAATGAAATGTGTACTCTTCAACATGAATTAAGGCTTGAGGTTTTCCAGGAGTCACCTTTTAAACGTGTTTGTACACAGTTTAACACTTTGATATTTTCTAGTTTGGTTTTGTATATTTTTATGTGTACACAATGTACAGACTTTTTTCCCTGTAAATAAAACATGTTTTCATTTGTCTAGATGCGCCTTTGTTTTAATTTGTAGAAGTTGCACAAAATAATGAATGAGGGGCAAAATCATGAGGCGTCTCAAGAAAAAAAATGGCACAGAGCTGAGATCTAACTGGAAGATTGTAAAAGGAGTAAGAACAGTATGCCTTCCAACTCTGAGCCTGGACACAGCCAGCCTGAAACAGAGGTAGGGCCAGCGGTCCTCACCAGAGGGTTACCTGCCAGACCAGGAGAAAGGGCATGGACATGCAGAGGAGTGGCAGCCCTAGGCACTCCGTGCCATGCTCAGGAAACCCCAAGTGCACAGAATCCGGCAGGAGGGAAGCCCTCCAGCACAAAAGGCAAAATTAGGCAGACGGGTCCTAACATTACCTATAGGCCAGCACACTGATTAATTTACTGTCTCCAGAGTGACAGAGCTTTTAGTCTTAGAGACTACAAATAAAGGCTTCCCAGGTGACTCATTGGTAAAGAACCTGTCTGCCAATACAGGAAACAGGAGACGCAGGTTCGATCCCTGGGTCAGGAAGATCCCCTGGAGGAGGGCATGGCAATCTGCTCCAGTATTCTTGCCTGGAGAATCCCATGGACACAGGAGCCTGGTGGGCTACAGTCCATGGGATTGCAAAGAGTTAGACACAACTAAGTGACTTTGGAGAAGGAAATGGCAACCCACTCCAGTGTTCTTGCCTGGAGAATCCCATGGACGGAGGAGCCTGGTAGGCTGCAGTCCATGGGGTCGCAGAGTCGGACACGACTGAAGCGACTTAGTAGTAGTAGTAGTAGCAGTAAGTGACTTAGGATGCCTGCACACACAATAAATGAATGATTAGAGGAGGCCTGGAGACACTGAAGTCACCTTACCCGCTACTATGTCACGTCATCCTTAGTGTCTCTGCCCTTTCCTCATGAAGGGAAATCAGTTAGTTAGGCCCCTGAAGGAAATTCCCAGAGATTTTCTGGTTAGAATGTGAAGGAATCCCGGAGGGGAAGTGTCCAGGGTTGACTGTGAGGACTGATGTGAGCAGCCGGGAGGCCCTGAATTCCCTCTGAGTGATGTGCTGAGTCACAGGGGACCCACACTGTAGCTCACCATCAGTTTTCTTTCCTCACAAGGTACAAGATGCCAGCTTCCAGGTCATTGAAATGCAGGCCCGATTCGGGAAGACCAGATCTGGAGCCCTGCAAGGATGCTGAGATGAGGCAGCCCGGGTCAAAGATGAGGCCAAAGAGCGGGGAGCAGGAGCCCAACTCCACCTGCCTCAAGCCAGGGGAGACAGCCCTGGGTGCTCCGTGCTGTGCTTACAAAACCCCAGGTATACAGAATCTGGCAGGAGGGAAGTCCTCTGGCAGCAAACCTCCACCAACCCCTCATCTGAGCAGGGGTTGGCAAACTGCAGCCCACAGCCTCCTTTTGTCAGTAAAGTTTTATTGGGCTGCAGCCACACTCAGGTGTTGATGTCTTAGCCATGGCTACTCCATACAGAATTGAGTAGTTGCTACAGAGACCTAATAGCTGCTGATCCTAAAATATGTATTATCTGGTTATTTACAGAAAGGATCTGCGGAGTCTCAATTTTTGATACAAAATACAAGAGCTCGTTTAGGCAAGCATTGTGTTAATGGCGGACAGGTGGTCCTCCCAAACCAGCTTCTAAGTAGTTATAATATTAGCTTCAGGAATATTGGGATTATAGAGGTTAATTCGCCAGCCTGCAACCCCACAATCAGGAACTGACGGAGTCCAGCTTGCAGTCCCCATCTGACTTAAAGCCTCTGCTTGGAACTCTTAGGTCAGGCTTTCTTTTTCTTTTCAATATTTATATATTTATTTGGTTGCCCTGGTTCCTGGTTGTAGCATGCTCACAGAATGTGAAGTCTTAGGTACTGGCATATGGGATCTAGTTCCTTGAATAGGGATCAAAACTGGGCCCCCTGCACTGGGAGCATGGAGTCTTAGCCACTGGACCACCAGGGAAGTACTGTGTCAGGCTTTTTAGAGCCTCCTCTCCGTGAGACACTACTCTGCGGCTCAAATACCCCCCGAACTCCCCACATACCCTGAGGGCTCAACTCTTGAGCCTCATTTTGCTTGAATATTTTGAGAAATTGTGCTTTGAAATTTATGGAGAGAACAGTTCCCTAAACCCCTGAACTGCATGTGTCAAGCGCAATTTCTACGTCCTGATTAGCAGCCCGTCTCTGTGTTTGTCACAGCCCAGTGGAAGGAGCAGGTCTCATATGCAAAGAGAAAGCCGACACCCCATAAACTCCCCCCAACACATACACAGCTCCCATCCTAACTCCTCGGTGTTGTGCCGGAGAAACCACCTTGAAGAATGAGACACTACGTGTGAAATGATCACAAAAGTCAAAGGAACAGAAAAATCAATGGATATAAGGGGAATTTGTAGAGAGTGGAAGGCAAAATAACTTAACAAAAATGAGAAAGCTGGGGGTGAGAGGGAAGCTGAAGAGGGAAGGGATATATGTGTGTGTATAGCTGATTCACTTTACTATACAGCAGGAGCTAACACAACATTGTAAAGCAACTATACTGCAATAAAAAAAAATAGAAAACTGGTATGCTGCAGGAGCAGGATCTAATCCAAGCTTCTAGTCCCTCAGCCTTTGTTCACTTTGCTGTGCTGCTTCGGTGTTACTGGCCTCCCCACCCACCTCTGAGCTACTAGGCCTGCTAGACGGCTGCACTGCCGGCTGCTGTTGTTATTGTTTAGTGACTAAGTCATGTCCGACTCTTTGTGACCCCATGACTGTAGCCCACCAGGCTCCTCAGTATACTTGCCTCTCCAGGCAAGAATACTGGAGTGGGTTGCCATTTCCTTCTCCAGGGGATCTTCCTGACCCAGGGATAGAAACCACGTCTCCTGCATTGTCGAGCAGATTCTTTACCCTCTGAGCCACTAGGGAAGACCTTTATATCATACATAAATACATACATGACTTAAAAATAATTTTAAGTGCCCAAATAATTAGAACTAGTGATTATCTCGGCATGGTGAGAAAATGAGGAGCTTATCTTATCCTGATACTTTACATATTTTTGAGAGATCTATAAACATAACAACAAAAAACAAATTTTAACAATATTCAGGAGATCTTGTGGTCTAGTGGGAAGAGATGAGCTTCAACAGTGTGGCTGGTCAGAGAAGAGAACCCCTCTCCTGCTTTGCTTTATTTATTTAATTGATCCAGATGTGGTGGGGATCAGAACCCCCAGATGCTCACTGCTATACAGTAAGTTCAGCACCCAGCACCCTATAATGTCACCACCAACAGCACGGGATCATGTTATTGATGAGAAAGGCCAGGTCAGTGCCTACCTCCTCACTAGCCAGGCAACCTTGAGTACAGCATTTATTTTCTCTGACATTTGTTTCTTCATGTGCAAAAAAAGAGGTCATAACAGCACCTACTCACTGAATTATTGCAATGATTAATTTAGACAGTGTGCGTAAATTATTTAGCACAGGGTCTGACAGCTAATGAAACGAATCGTTGCTGATCTTGTTATTATTTTTATATTTTGATCTCTTCAGTCTAATATATCTAAATAATTAATAGAAGAGGACATTCATGGATGCTAAACAGAGCAGATGGTTGCTTTTTCACAGACTTTCAGACGTTTAAATTTTAAAGTAAAATGAAACTATGTCTTTGTGGGGATGATTTGTTTTCAAGTCTCTCTAAACAAAATACAGCAGGAATCCTCCTCTTGCATGAAATAAGGAAGCCCAGGTAAATATGAAAGAAAATTTTTTTCTTCTTTCTGACCCTTTTCCCGCCTACAGAGGATCTGTGACTGCTATAAGGAGATCTGCATTGTATTGCCCCCAGGAAGGAGCTAATCACCTCTCAGCGATGCTGGTCAGAATCTGCACAAACTCTCACTAAACAGAATAAATCGGCAAACGGGGGAGTGTTGTCAATAGCTCAGTTCCTATTTATTTCCTCTTCTTTACAGCTTTCCGCTCTCTTTGAACATTTGCACTGTTGGTACAGCAGTTATCTGCAGAGCAAGTGCTGCAAAGCAAGCTGAAAGTAGTGAAAGAGGAAGTGTCAGTCGCTCAGTCACGCTGGCCTACAAGAAACATCAGGGCCTATTGGCCTGACACCATCCATCAGACGTGGGGATGAGGTGAACCATCCAGTCTGGGTGACTCCACGGCTGCATGTAGCCCTGGAACCACCCAGGAGAAGCCAGCAGAGGAACCGGCCAACGGACCTGAAGAGTGGGATGAACAGCACATCGCTTCTGCTTTGAGCCTTTACACCCTGGTGACTCAGTGGTAAAGAATCTGCCTGCAATGCAGGAGACCCAGGTTCAATCCCTTTGTGTCCCAGCAGGGGTATGTTGTCTAAGGTCTGAGTGCGGTCCAGGGGACATGCAGGGCAGTGGCTGGAGGTACTGTTACTGAGCAGGACTCATAGGACCTTGGGGATGGGGTGGGGACAGAACCCCTCCCCAACACTCTCTGCTGCAGCTCCTCTGAAATACATAGACGGCAGTATTTGATGCACATTTCCTGAGCTGTTTTGCAGACTAACCACCCTCTCCACCAAGTGGAAGGTGTTAACTACTTGAGACCCTGAGCACACAGCCCAGGCCTCCTATAGCCTAAGGACTGATGATGTTCACCCCGTGACACCACCTGCAGCCTCCCCATCAGCCAATCAGAGAATTGTGGGCTAGCTGATCACACACCCTGAGACCCCCTCCCTTATCTGCTTTTAAAAAGGTTTTGCTGAAACCCTTCAGGCAGTTTGGGGGAGCTAGGGGCTTTTTAGGGCATGAACCACCCTTCTGCCTGTAGGGCCCTGCAACAAACCTCTGCTCCAAACTCCAGTGTTTCCATTTGTTTGGCCTCACTGTGTGTGGGCACACAGACTCGTGCTGACACAAGTTTGGGATACTGTCCAGGGTTTTGATGTATGTGGTGAATCAGCCACCAGTATATGGTGCTTTCTCATCATTGGCCAAAATAAATAGATCTAAGGTCAAAACGAGGGTACCCATCTTATGATCACGCCTCATGTCGGAGGCTAGCAGAATAGGCCATTTCAAACAGACCACTTTGGCTTAAGGATTATTTTGATCTAAAGGCACCTGAAAGACAGCAGGTGCAAGAAGTGTGCTCAGATCACCTATTTTCCTCCTGGAGGCAGGAAATGAAGCTCCTCTATGAATGATGCCCTCTGGTTCTAGGAGAAAAGAAGCATTGCCATTCCCTGAGAAGGGGAGTCGAGGTGGAGAGAAATCTGTACAGACTCTGATGAAATACCTTGACCTTCCTTTAGCCTCTGAGTATTTTAGTTTCTTCCCCATGACGGAAACTCTGTTCAACGTGCTATACGAGCACCGAGGCCTCCAGAGGCTCCCACGTGCCTGCAAGAATCTGCACTGTGCTGTGTGCTGTGCTTAGTTGCTCAGATGTGTCCGGCTCTTTATGACCCCATAGACTGTGGCCCACAAGGCTCCTCTGTCCATTGAATTCTCCAGGGAAGAATACCGGAGTGAGTTACCATGCCTTCCTCCAGGGGGCTTTCCCAACCCAGGGATCGAACCCAGGTCTCCCACATTGCAGTTGTATTCTTTACTGTCTGAGGCATCAGGGAAGCCCAAGAATCTGCACACCCTTCTGTAAACCTACTGTTTGTCAACTTAATTCTCAGCCTAATTGGAGCCCCTAAGACAGTCAAGATAAAGCTTGGCCTTCTCGACAGACCCAGTGAAATATTTTTATTGCTGGTCGCTGCAATTCAGTGCTTTTCTTTTGTTTCTTTTTAAACCTTTCATTTAAAAAATTTTATTTATTCATTATTTTTGACCGCACCATGAGGCATGTGGAATTAGTTCTTTGACCAGGGATCATACCCATGCCCCCTGCACTGGAAGCGCAGAGACTTAGCAACTGGCCTGCCAGGGAAGTGTCAGTGCTTTTCTTGTTTGGAGGCTTCCTAACCAAGAGAGGAAGGCTTCCAGCAGGGAACACAGCAACATCACCACCATCTTGGCCATTCGTATTCTTGGGTCATGTGGCCAAAAAAGTGAGCAGAGAAGAGAGGTTGCAGAGTCTGCTGGGGTACCATGGTCCTGCCATGGAGGAGACAGTGGGAGCTGTTACACTATGGGAGTAGGAAGAGGAGAATGGAGCCCAGACAACCCTTGGTCTTTAGGCTGCCATGCCTTGTGTGACACCTGAACATGGGCCAGTTCACTGAGGCTAAGATGCAAATGAAAAGCTGAGTTATCCTCGGGAAAATGGAATGGGAGTGTGGCCTCTGTGCATGTTTCCTTCCCTGCCTCGAGGAACATCTGTTCATAATTTTAATGGTCTTCTTTCTCTTCCCTTTCCTTCTTCCCCACCTTGTATGAGGCAGAGGTCCCTGGGACAAATTTCATGGAAGACAATTTTTCCGTGGACAGGGATGGTTTCGGGATGATTCAAGCACATGGCATTTATCGTGCACTTTATTTCTATTATTATTACATCAGCCCCATCTCAGATCATCAGGTACTAGATTCTGGAGGTTTGGGAGCCCTGGCATAAAGGGTATCCTAGTGATATTCATGTTGAAACTGTGACTATAAGTTGCAGAATATTTCGAGGGCATTACAACTGCTGCAGAAGCCCCTGTGTCTCCTGAGATGCCTGGAGCTGGTTGATTGAATGATGGTGGCTTGGACCGGATCCTGTGGAGAAGGGCTGTGTTATTTCAGGTGGGAGCTGTCACTTCAAAAGTGTGAAGGTAGAAAGAAGGTTTAGGCAGGTGCTGAGTAATCAAAGGTGTGGGTGCAGGAAATAGCTCACAGTTTTGAGGATGTGCCCACCTGATTCACACATTCTTTCAAGTTGGGAGGAATGCCTCCTTACAAGTCTTCATGGGAAGCAGTAGGGAAACTGGCAACACCGCGTGCTTCCTCTCCCAGCCTACAACCAAGAGGGTGGGCACACAGCCGTGCACTGACCAACTGCATGTCCTCCCCCTGGACTCTGAGGTTTGCATTTGTGGCACAAACTCCCCAAGATCATTGAGACATGAGCCGTGACAGCATCTTGGCCAGGTCACGAGTGGCCCCGAGCTGGGCTCTGTCCACAGCCCCACCTCCTACTTCTCAGGACTACACCCCTGATACTGAGCTCTCTGAGCTGCTTCATATATATGAGAGATTAATTCTTCATCAGTTGGTTCATTTTCAATTATTGATTAATGCGTATATGTGGACTCTAGAAAAATAGTACTGATGAACCTATTTACAGAGAAGAAACAGAGACGCAGGTGTAGAGAATGAACTTGTGCACACAGCAAGGGAAGGTGAAGGTGCGACGAATCAAGAGCGTAGCATTGACATACATACACCACCATGTGTAAAACAGATAGCTAGTGGGGAGCTGCTGTAAAACACAGGGAGCTCAGCTCAGTGCTCTGCAATGACCTAGAGGGTGGGATGGAAGAGGATGCGAGGGAGGTCCAGGTGGGAGGGGGTGCATACATACACATGTAGCTGATTCACTGTGTTGTACAGCAGAAACTGATGCAACATTGTAAAGCAATTATCCTCCAATTTTAAAAAAGGACTGATTCTCAGCCCTCTCACTGTTGTCATCAACAGCTCAACATCCTTCTTCTTCTGATGAACTTGCCTAAGTCTGTTTCTATCTCTTGCAACCAAGGATTGACTAGTATCCCAATCAATCAAAAGCGCTCCTCAAAAATTAGACAATTTTCTAGCAAAAATTTTTTTCTGTATCTTTCTAGCAACCACTTTTAATCACAGCTATTGAAATATTTTGATAACATCATTTGACATCATGTTCATTAGAAAAGTTTTTGTAAGTAAGAAATTAACTTAAATGGAAAAATTAGAACGTTTATTAAAGTTAGTATTATAAATATAAATTACAATTTGCTTCAAAATTTCAGAGTAGGCTGATGGAAAGCTAAAATACTTTGGCTATTGTAAAATCAGAAATGAGATAAGGTATAAATTACATATACAAGTATAACTTACATATACAATACAAATAACTATATAAATTATGTATATAATTTACATACACGTGTACATATACAAGTGTGTGTGTGTGTGTGTGTGTGTGGTTGTATACTTTCCTCCCAAACACAGATTTCCTTGTACTTTTTCCAGAGCTTCAGAATCAGATGTATCATCCTGCTAATTTTACATGACATTTAATGAACATCTGACACCTCAGTAAACAATTTTTTGAGTTTCTTCTCTCCATTTGAAAATTTCTGAACCATTGTGAAAAGACATCTACTTTTAAAGACATAATATGTTCTGCTTCTATCGGAAGGTTTTGAGAGTTGATTTTCCCCTGTAAATTATGTCGGCAGTAACTTTATGAAGCTTATTACATGTGCTTGACACGTCGACCGCGTCATTGAACATGCTGCTTGGTAGATAAAGATTAGTCATCAGTGTGAGGTTGTATTTATGGAAACATGAAATTAAAAACTCAAGTAATTCAATAATTCACACCTTGAAAAAAACATGTTCCAGAAGCAAAATTCCAAGATGATAACACTTCTCAAAGCAATCTACAGATTCAATGCCACCTCTACTGAAATATCAACGCCTTTTTCTGTAGAAATGGAGAAGGCAGCACTCAAACTCATACAGGAGTGGGGTGCCATTGCCTTCTCCAACTAGGAAACCAGAAAAACCCAAACAGCCAGGTGTCCTGTATGTGAGTAAGAAGGACAAACCCTCCTCCAGGACTGTGGGCTCTTGGAAAGAAATGCCTTCAGGCTCCAACATTCCAGACTCTAGGGATCATAATGAAGGTTTTTCCTCTCGGGCTAGGATTAACTGTAAGATGGGCCTACAGAATCAAGGTTCCTCAACCTACAAGCTGATGGCAAAGTTGCAACATCATTAAAAATCCCTGTGTCTCTGTACATGTGTCGCCGAGTCCCTTTGCTGTTCACTGGAAACTACCACGAGGTTGTTAATCAGCTATGTGCATGCGGGCTAAGTCATTTCAGTCATGTCAAATTCTTTGCAACCCCATTGACTCCCACCAGGCTCCTCTGTCCATGGGATTCTCCAGGCAAGAATACTGGCATGAATTGCCATTTCCTTGGGGAGGGGCACTCAGGCAGTTACCCACATCTTAAAGCCATGGTTCTCAGATCTGGTTGACCCGATGGTCCAGCTCTTTTTGCTGTTTGGAATCACAGCACAACTGTGAGCTAGCTCTCCTGAAAATGTCTCTGAACTGAGAAGTTCTGAACTCCTTATGATTCTTCTGCCTCACATCAAAGCCGCAGGCCCATCCTAATTAGCTCCCTGTCTTTCAGAGATGGATGGAATGAGCTACTTGCATCTGTTTGATGTTCTTCCAAAAGCACAAATTACCCATTCAGCCCACCTCTAGCATCAGAGTCAAATGGGCTTGGGAAAGATGAAATAGAAGCAGACAAAACCTCGCCCCCCGACCCTCCACCAAATACTTGGAAAGTGGAGATAGAGAAAGGATTTTGTCTGTGGGATCTGTTTGAAGAATTCATGCAATTTCCTCCTCTTCTCCTGTTTTCTGAAGCAGTTTTTTTTTTTTTTTTTCCCACTTCCTCAGTCAATAAAGAAAAGCTGAGTAACAGCTGTTTCATCTCTTGCTCTTATAAATTGGAAATGGATTTTTTGTAACACAGCGAAATTCTGTACCACAAAAATCGATGAGCCCCATGGATGGTGGGAAAGGGATTTGACCTATTTAAGGATTAATGAAATGTAGGTGCGAGCCCAGTGCTGAGCCTATGTCTCCAGCTTGGCCTCTGTCCACCTGCCTCCTGGGGAGGGACTTGGGGGGAGCTGCCTTTCTCTGGGTGATGCACACACTGGGCTAAGCTCTGATGGCTTCCGCGCCTCTGATCCCACTGTTCCCACACCCCACCCTTCACTGCCTTCATCTGCCCAGCACGGTCCCTGCCTGAACATCCCTACATCCACAGAGCCCTCCCCCTCGGCATCTCCTGCTGTGGATCAGCCTTTCCTCTGAAACAGGGCTGAGCTCATTCCTCTGTTGTCTGTCCTCTGCCTCCAGGCCTGGGATCCTGGAGGGTGGAGGCCTCCACAGGGAGCAGTTCTGAATTCATCACTTGGGTTCGTCAGGATTGCCTAAAACAAGCACATAGACCCCTGCTCACCTCCATGCTTTATTTATCTCATTCCATGTCTCCAGTGCCTTCCCTCTGTTCTCCTCTCCAGGTGCTCAGATACTAACCATCCACTAAGACCAAGCTGAGAGCATCCCAGGTGGCACAGGGTGAAGAACTCACCTGCCAAACAGGAGACATAAGAAACACAAGTTCAATCCCTGGATTGGGAAGATCCCCTGGAGAAGGAAATGGCAACCCACTCCATGGAAAATCCCATGGACAGAGGAGCCTTGCGGGCTACAGTCCATGGGGTCACAAAGAGTCAGACGCAACTGAGCAACTATACACACATACACACTAGACCAAGCTCAATTCCCACCTCCTCCATGAAGTCCTCTAGGACTCTTCTTCCTGACTCTGGTTGTACCTGCAACCTGACTTGTTGGTTGACTCCTCCTCTGCTCTGTATAAAATTCTGGATCTCCTCCAAAGCTGGCCCTCTCCTATGACTCTATACTCTGTCCCTGGGTGGTTCCATCCACATCACATCACTGCCATGGTCTAGGTGCTGCTCTTCCTTTATCTTCATCTCTAATTCAATTTTAGTTGAATCTATTCAAGTCCTTCTGACTATACCACTGAACTATTTTAACAGGTCAACATGGAACCCAAGATCTTTCTTTTCCCAAAGAGTTCTACCCACCATGAGCCTCACCTCGGTAACCAGAGTTATCCCCTACTTTGTAAAAATTTAAGAAGTGCCCTTTCCACTAGACACTTTACTCCCAGCATTGGAACTTTCTCATGATACATTAATTTCATCTGGACAAGACAATGCCTCCACCAGCTGGAAACTCTTATTATAAAAATAGAAATCTGTGCTGTCAGGGGAATAAATGACAGCCTTTAGAAGCAGCACCATCATTCTCTAAAGTACACCTGGTCACCCTGATGGACTGAAATACAGGTGCCTTCCCTGTTAAAACTGTCTGGAGCACGTCACCCAGGCATTGGTTCTGAATGTTCACTTGATACAATGAAATAATTGAAAAGTGAAAGTGAAGTCGCTCAGTCGTGTCCGACTCTTTTCGACCTTGTGGACTGTAGCTTACCAGGCTTCTCCGTCCATGGGATTCTCCAGGCAAGAATACTGGAGTCGGTTACCATTTCCTTCTCCAACCCACTATTAGCTATGTTCATGTTTTCTTAAAAGGAAAAGAAAATAATAAAAAAGCATTGTTAAAATCATACCCTTGAAAGTTTCCAGAAGTAAACAGAAGGAGTGCCTGACATCCTTTTATTATTATTTATTTTATTCAGGGACTTCTGGTGGCTCAGTGGTAAAGAATCTGCCTGCCAATGCAGAAGACATGGGTTTGATTCCTGGTCCAGGAAGATCCCAGAGCAACTAAGCCCATGTGCCACAACTACTGAGCCTGTGCTCTAGAGCCCAGGAGCTGCAACTACTGAAGCCCATGTGCCCTAGAGCCTTTGCTCTGCAACAAGAGAAGCCGCCACAATGAGAAGCCCTGGCTCTGCAACTAGAGAGTATCTCCCACTCCCAGAACTAGAGAAAAGCCTGAATAGCAACTAATTCTCAGCACAGCCTAAATAAATAAATATTTACTTATTTACTTGGCTGCACCAGGTCTTAGTTGGGCTTCCCAGGTGGTGCTAGTGGTAAAGAACTTGCCTGCCAATACAAGAGATATAAGAGATGCCAGTTCGATTCCTGGGTTGGGAAAATCCACTGGAGGAGGGCATGGCGACCCATTCCAGTATTCTTTCCTGGAGAATCCTGTCAGGGGAGCATGTAATTCCCTCAGTTCTGTCTTGTCACAACAAAAATTTGAAGCGACGGACGTTAAACCCCTCGGCGCATCACAGCTCTCAGACAGTCTGTGTTACAGCTCCGTGTTACAGCTCCGTTTTATTTAGAAAATAAAAGGAAAATACATCCTTGAGGCATGAGGGCATGCCAACCCAAAAGACACAAAGAGAAGTGAGAGAGAGAGGGAGAAAGAGAGACAGAGAGTGCATGCAAGCGCAGGAGAGAGACCTCTGGCCCTTTGGCTCCTCTTTTTATATGTTCTTTCCTCCCTGCTGGGCCTGCCCTATGTAAATTGGGCTAGCCAGGAGTGCTGTTTGTTCTACCTGAGGTCCTTACTCTGGTCCTTGGACATTCCTTTGTTCTATTTTCACGGGCTTTTCCTTTCCTTGTCTTTTAGCCACTGCCATTTTGGACTCCTTTTTCCTATTCTAACTACCTAACAATCCCATGGACAGAGAAGCCTGGCGGGCTACAGTCCATAGGACTGCCAAGAGTCAGACACGACTGAGTGACTAAGCATGCACACACACAGAGGTCTTAGTTATGGCACGTGGGATCTTAAGTTGCAGTATATAGGATCAAGCCTGGGCCCTCTGCACTGGGAGGAAGGAGTCTTTTCATGTGAAATTTAACTCAAAGAAAATGAGAGATCATTTATCCATTCTGTATGTAATAGTTTGCATCTACTAACTCCAGACTCACAGCCCATCCCTCTCCTACCACTTCCCCCTTGGCAACAAGGTCCTAGAGTATAGTCCAGGAAACTCTACTGAATATCCGGAGATAAACCATAATGGAAAAGAATATAAAAAGACTTTATCTGAATGTAACTGAATCACTGTGCTGTGCAAAAGAAATTAACACAACACAATTGTAAATCAACTGTACTTCAATTAAAAAAAGGGAGGAGGGGGATCTCTGAGAGACTGATTTTTATCTTGTCTTCTTTCACTGCTTGTTTCTTTCAAATGTAAATCTTGACACTGCAAACACAAAGCTGACTCTAAAAAACAAAATAAAAAGAGAGAGAGTCTGAAATGTTCCAACTTGAAAGAGCAGCAGACAAATGGCTATGATGATGCAGCTGTACAAATGCTGATTGAAAAGGCAACTTGAAAGAGAAGAGCAGTGTTCAAAACAATTATTAACACTAGAGGCCCAGAGATCACTGGATAAATCAGAGCTCAAATGAAAGTCTCTTCCTGCATATTCTAGCCAGATGTACTTGAATCTTCAGAAAATATTAAAATGCACATCTCAGCTTTTCTAGCATCTGCATCTGTGTCTCCAAACTATGGGACTTATTCTGAGTAACACGTGTGTAGGTGCTCAGTTGTGTCCAACTCTGTGTGACCCCACGGACTGTAACATGTGTGTGCTAAGTCACTCAGTCCTGTCCAACTCCTTGTGATCCCATGGACTGTGACCCACCAGGCTCCTCTGTCCATGGGATTCTCCAGGCAAGAACACTGGAGTGGGCTGCCATTCCCTTCTCCAGGGGATCTTCCCGACCAGGGATCGAACCCAGGTCTCCTGCATTGGCAGGCAGATTCTTTACCACTGAGCCCACAAGGAAGCCTTCAAGGAGGAAGATTGTCTCTTAAAGGTTCTGACCCTTGTGAGATGAAGGAATGCTATTCCCTAAGGAGGTAAGCGAATGCAGATGCACAGTGCATACTAAAGGGGAGGGAGGAGACCCAAAAAGGCAAAGAAAAATGTTTAATTTCATAAAATATGAATTTAATTTCACCACCCAAGAGAAGTCTACATTAGCCAGACTTCCCACTTACAGGCCCTTCTGCCCACCCACCACTATTATGATGCATGATTACTTACTTCATTGATTTTTAAAACACTGACAGGAGCTTCCCTGGTAGCCTGGTGGCAAAGATTCCATACTCCCAATGCAGGGGCCAGGATTTGATCCCTGGCTGGGGAACTAGATCCCACATACTACAACTAAGACCTGGCACAATCAAATAAATAAATAAATATTTTTTTAGAAAAACACTGACAAATAGGGAATAATCATAAACAGGAATGTCAGATTTAAGGAGGGTGATTATTCAATTTACTGAACTTGCAAAAGTCAAAACTTCCAAGACTTGGTACCTAAGGGAGAAATGCCACAGGGAAGGATGCTTGAAGACTTCTCTTAAAGAAGCAGAGGTTGGGGACTTCCCTGAAGGCCCAGGGGTGAAGACTTGGCCTTCCAATGCAGGGGGGTGAGGGTTCAATTCATGGTTGGGGAGCTAAGATCCCACAGGCCTTGAGGCCAAAAAACCAAAGCATAAAACAAGCAATATTGTAAAAAATTCAATAAAGACTTTAAAAATGGTCCACATCAAAAAAAATCTTTAACAGAAAAGAAAAAGAAGAAGAAGAAGCACACATCAGTTATCAGAGCTGAGCTCCTGGAAATGACAGAAGCATCTCCTCACCTTCAGAGCCCAGCTCCACACATCAAATTGGAAGATTTCTGAAAAAGAGTGTATAATACTCAACTTATCATTTTTTTTTTCAACTTATCATTTTATGTGCACCAACTACTATAATTTTATAAAAAATATATGAAGGCTATTGACAGGTTAATCATATCCTCCAGCTCAAAAAAAAAAAAAATCTAGCTTAGAATGCACAGAAATAGTAACTAAAAGGAAATCATCCATTTTGCCTATGGTTATAAAAAGGAGAGAGGCCAGGGCAATGCCCTTCTGTCACTACACACTCACCACACTCACTCAGGGACAGTGGAAAGCCCCATCACCCCTCTGCAACTCTGCTGCTTCTCAGGCAGGGTCTTACTGTGACTAAGGAATCGTGCAAGTGAAAAACAAATTCGTTCACTTAAAGTAATTTGCGTTTGAAAATACTTCACTCCTTCTTGGCATCTTACATCTTCACTAGACTTTTTAAAGATCCATAAACCTTATAGATATTTCAGAAGCCATTTTATGCTCCTTTTCCAATGACAAACAGTTTCTTCACTTCAATGTACTCTACATAGGTAAGCTTTTGGGGTTGGGGGAGGGGAGGGTGTTAGTTCTAGGAGGTCTTGTAGGTCTTCATAGAACCGTTCAACTTCAGCTTCTTCAGCGTTACTGGTCAGGGCATAGACTTGGATTGCCATGATATTGAATGGCTTGCCTTGGAAACAAACATTCTGTCATTTTTGAGATTGCATCCAAGTACTGCATTTCGGATTCTTTTGTTGACTATGATGGCTACTCCATTTCTTCTAAGGGATTCCTGCCCACGGTAGTAGATATAATGGTCATCTGAGTTAAATTCACCCATTCCGGTCCATCTTAGTTCGCTGATTCCTGGAATGTCGATGTTCACTCTTGCCATCTCTTGTTTGACCACTTCCAATTTGCCTTGATTAATGGAGCTAACATTGCAGGTTCCTATGCGATATTGCTCTTTACAGCATCAAACCTTGCTTCTATCACCCAGTCACATCCACAACTGGGTGTTGTTTTTGCTTTGGCTTCATCCCTTCATTCTTTCTGGAGTTATTCTCCACTGATATCCAGTAGCATATTGGGCACCTATCGACCTGTGGAGTTCATCTTTCAGTGTTCTATCTTTTTGCCTTTTCATACTGTTCATGGGGTTCTCAAGGCAAGAATAATGAAGTGGTTTGCCCTTCCCTTCTCCAGTGGACCACATTCTGTCAGACTTCTCCACCATGACCCTTTCGTCTTGGGTGGCCCCACACAGCATGGTTTAGTTTCATTGAGTTAGACAAGGCTGTGGTCAGTGTGATCAGATTGGCTAGTTGTCTGTGATTGTGGTTTCAGTCTGTCTGCCCTCTGATGCCCTCCCTCAGCGCCTACTGTCTTACTTGGGTTTCTCTTACCTTGGACTTGGAGTATCTCTTCACGGCTGCTCCAGCAAAGCACAGCCGCTGCTCCTTATCCTTGGACATGGGGTAGCTCCTGTCAGCTGCTGCCCCAACTTTGGATGTGGGGTAGCTCCTCTCAGCCGCTCCTGCATTGTCTCAGCCACCGCACTTCTGCACATGGTGACTGCAGCCATGAAATTAAAAGACACTTACTCCTTGGAAGGAAAGTTATGATCAATCTAAACAGCATATTAAAAAGCAGAGACATTACTTTGCCAACAAAGGTTCGTCTAGTCAAGGCTATGGTTTTTCCAGTGGTTATGTATGGATGTGAGAGTTAGACTATAAAGAAAGCTGAGCACCAAAGAATTGATGCTTTTGAACTGTGGTGTTGGAGAAGACCCTTGAGAGTCCCTTGGACTGCAAGGAGATCCAACCAGTCCATCCTAAAGGAGATCAGTCCTGGGTATTCATTGGAAGGACTGATGTTGAAGCTGCAACTCCAATACTTTGGCCACCTGATGTGAAGAGCTGACTCATTTGAAAAGACCCTAATGCTGGGAAAGATTGAGGGCAGGAGGAGAAGGGGACGACAGAGGATGAGATGGCTAGATGGCATCACCAACTCAATGGACATGGGTTTGGGTGGATTTCGGGAGTTGATGATGGACAGGGAGGCCTGGCATGCCATGGTTCATGGGGTCACAAAGAGTCGGACACAACTGAGCGACTGAACTGAACTGAACATAGGTAAGCTTAGGGCTTCCCAGGTGGCTCAGTGGTAAAGAATCCACCTGCCAATGGAGGAGACACAACAGATGCAGATTCGATCCCTGGATTGGGAAGATCCCCTGGAAGGAGGGCATAGCAACTCACTCCAGTATTCTTGCCTGGAGAATCCCATGGACAGAGGAGCCTGGCAAGCTATACTCAATAGGGTTGCAAAGTCAAACATGACTGAGCAACTGAGCACACATAGGTAAGCTTAAAGATTGGATGGATTTTAATATGTAGTAAATATTTACACATGCTCATTTCCATGTACATGACACACAGGCAACTACTAGCATTTCCCTTGCTGGACTGAATTTGAATTTGCTGGGCTTGTTTGAAGCACATTGCTTCTGATTCTTATATTAATATTGGTTGACTCTCATATTTTCGTTTTAAACTTATTTTTGAGAAAAAGTCAACACAAATGACATTTAACTGGAATGTTTGTACATTGACATTTTAAATTTTATGTTAGATAAGAGAAAACACTAGGTGAAATTTAAATAAGGGCATTTTGTGGTACAGTGAAGCCGAGAACTGTAGGTATCAAATTGAAGCTTCTTGCACCGGTGATCATATCTCCAATTTCAACTCTAAAGTCTCTTGATCTTACTCCATCAGTTATATGGTCGTAGACAATGACTGAGACTCAGCTAACAACACAAATCAGTAAATAATGGCCTGCACAAAGACTTAGCCTCAGATTTCTCTGTGTTTGATTTCTTCAGTAACTTTGTTTTTTGGAGAAGATATACGTTTGCTTAAATGCTGTACATATTGTAAATACTTGCTAAATATTAAGATTCCACCTTGCAATATGAAAACAATTTGACAATGTGAATTTCAGTTCCAAACTGAGGCATCTGCAAGCTGTCGTTTTGTGTAATCCACCCCAGAGATGACCCAGTCACTCAGGTCCTTGGATCCCTCTCCTGGGCACACCTGGGACCAGTGTGAGCCATCCTGTGGACATCAGTCCATTAGCAACCAGCATATGATGGTAAAGACATCACGTGTGGTGTGCCAGTGATCCTGGAAATCCAATGTTGAGACACTGAGCCTTGGAAAGTTAAAGTCTTGCACTCCACTCGCTGAATTGAGTCCTGAAATGGTCCTCCATGGTGATCATCATGGGCTGGGGAGGCAGCCTGAAGGTCAGGACTGAGGGAGGTGCGTGCAGGCAGTGCCTCCTTCCCAAGTCTGCTGCTGCTACTGCTGCTAAGTCGCTTCAGTCGTGTCCCACTTTGTGCGACCCCATAGACAGCAGCCCACCAGGCTGCCCCGTCCCTGGGATTCTCCAGGCAAGAACACTGGAGTGGGTTGCCATTGCCTTCTCCAACCTTCCCAAGTCTAGAAGCTGGTTAACAGGGACATGGTCAGCCTCCCGGTCTTCTCCACCTCTGTGACCCCAGAGCCCAGCCCCCTGTCTGCTCATGAAATGTGCTTGATAAATACAAGGAATGAGTCAGCTTTTTCTCCAAGGAGTGGTTTCATCTTATTTCTTGATGCATCACTTTTTATAAAATGGGAGGACAGCACTCAGAAATTTCAAAAAGGCCGAGAGAAAATGTTCATGATGTTTCCTCAGCTGTCAAATAAGATGAAACACAATTACAAAGCACATTAGGACTTCAGGCCTGGACCTGTTTCCCCCAAGGATCTCTAAGCAATCTCTCAAGCTCCCCTGATGAGCGTGAGCCCAATTACTGCCCAATTTGGAGAGTCACTATTTCTATCCTGAATTTCCCTTTGTTGCAAACACAGCATGGAGTCGTTTCTCGTCCTTCTCTCAGCAATAAAAATCTACAAATGAAAAAGTGAGCCCAACTTTTCTCTAAAGTTGCTCTCAGTAGATTCTGAATCAACCTCCTGGAGAAGAAAACAAATATTTCTACCCATCACACAGTCTGCCATTTTACAGGTACCCATTTCCAGATGGAGCATCTTTTGTATCCATTCAACAACTAAAGCCAGGTGTATTTCAGAACGGTGGTTGAGATGACCAGAGAGTAAAGTTTTAAAACACAGATGTAATCATTTTATCAAAAGTAGCTAGGTAGAAAACCTAGAAAAGTTCTCAGAGGAAAAAAACCAACAAATTCATTTATTTATTTTTTAACTTTTTATTTTATATTGGAATAGAGTTGGTTAACAATTTTATAATAGTTTCAGGTGGACAGCAAAGGCGCTCAGCCATACATATAGATGTATCCATTCTCCATTAAACTCCGCCCCCCAGTCCAGGCTGCCACATGACATTGAGCAGAGTTCACTGTGCTATACAGCAGAACTTGTTTGTTATCCATTTTAAATATAACAATGAGTACATGTCAGTCCCAAACTTCCTAACTATCCCTTCATCCCATTCTTCCCCTATAGCAACCATAAGTTTTTTCTCTAAGTCTGTGAATCTGTATCTGAAAAACTACAAATTTATTACTAACAAAAGCAAATACCACATTCCTGGGGAAAGGTATTTATTCCTATTCTGCATGAAAATAGAATTTTGTTGAAGAAACATGAACTGAGAATGAGGCATTGCAATGAAATATCTATTCCATAAAAATCAATTCATTAAAATAGTGCTTCTTAAATATGACTGCACATCTGATAAAATCATAAATTGGTATATATTGGAGTCAACTGTAATTTGATGTGGATAACGTGGGGAGCCTCAGGTCAGAAAAGGAGGATCCCACTGGCCTCCAGTGCTAAGAATTAGAAGTCCTGAATCCTTCCAGAGAGAGATTGAATAGGGAGGCTGGGGCCCTCCCTCCTCAGCTCACAGAGGGGTCTACCAGGGAAGAAGTGGGAAAACTAAGCAGGCCCTCCCTTTAAAAAAGGTCTCAGCTTGCCACTCAAACAATTAACACATTCTTTGAAGTGTGTGCAGTAGAATATTTATTACTATTTGCTTAGTGTTCAATTTGATAAATTCATATATTTAATAAGATAAAATTTAGAAAATCAGTGTTTCTTGAGAACTTCAACATAGACTATGAATCTGATTAATTATATGTCTAAAAACATGTTAAGTGATAATAACCAATTTAGCAAGGCATATTTATTTCAGAGGCTCAAATGTCTGAAGCATCAGAAAAAAGAAACATAAATATAGTGACTACAAATGACTATTTCTTCACTTCTACTCAAAACTATTTTAAACTGTCAATGCTGTGGATCTACTTCATTTCTTTATTACTTCTGTTTCTATTTGTATACATTCCTCGGGCTGCTGATATATTTATTTTGCTATTTTCCCTGTGGCTAAGCAGTAATATTTTTGATTGCTTACTGGTCCCGCCAGACCCCAGAGACAAGGAATTCCTTTTCAGGCCAGCTCTGGACAGGAAGCCAAGGTGCCTGGGCACCAGAGACAGCTTCTTGCCCCAGAAAAGCTGCGAAAAATCAGCCTGTGTGACCTTTGCATAATTAAATTTCAGTAAGCCTTTTGGTGTGCAGTAAGGATATTTAACATGAGCTCTATCTTCATGACAGTCTTCCCCAATGGCTCAGTGGTAAAGAATCTACCTTCAACATGGAAGACTCAAGAGACGCGGGTTTGATCCCTGGGTCAGGGAAGATCCCCTGGAATAGGAAATAGCAAACCACTCCAGTATTCTTGCCTGGAGAATCCCATGGACAGAGGAGCCTGGCAGACTACAGTCCGTGGGTTCAAGAAAGTGTGGATACAACTGAACGACTGAGCACGCATGCATTCATGCGTTACCTTCCTGACAAAATGTTATGTATACAGTACAGAACTGATGACTATGGGCACAATACTGTACAGCTTATCTCCAGAACCTACTCATCTTTTGTAAATTAAAGTTACACCTCTCGGAGAGCAGGGACATGAGGAGGGGCTAGTCAATGGGACCTTTCAATCCTAGACATTCTCCCTAGGTTTTAGGTGTTTTTTGTTTTGTGTTTGGCTTTTTTATCAATATTAGCCACATTCCTCCTTGCGGTAGGTGGATCAGTGGCCCCCAAAAGGTATGTCCACACCCCTCTCCTGGAACCTGAGAGCTGGACCTTATTTGGAAAGGGAGTATTTTCAGACCCTTTTCAGTTAAGGATCTTGAAATGAAGGGACCATCCTGGATTATTTGGGGGGAGGGGGGCAGGGGGCTAAATTCAAGAACAAGTCTCTTACAAGCATCACTCAGAAGATACTTGACACAAAGAAGAGGAGGAGGCAATGTGACCACAGAGGCAGAGACTGGAGTGATGTGGCCACGGCCAAGGGTCACCCGGAGCCTCCAGAAGTGGATCTAGAGTCTTCCCAGGCACCCTCAGAGGGACCAGGGCCCACCTCCACCCAGATTTCAGGCTTCTGGTCGAGAGCACTGCAGAGGACCTGTGTCTGCTGCTTCACACCAAGTGTGTGCTGAGTTTGTTACAGCAGCCATAGGAAGCTAAAACAACGGTGCTTTTTAAATTTATTTATATTCCGTATATTTACATTTTTTTCTGATGTGGATCATTTTTAAACTCTTTATTGAATTTGTTACAATGTTGCTTCTGTTTTTATGTTTTTGGTTTGTGGCCTCGACGCATGTGGGCTCTTAGCTCCCCAACCAGGAATCAACCCCACACCCTCTGCCTTGAAAGGTGAAGTCTTAACCACTGGAATAGCAGAGAAGTCTTTTTTTATTCTTTTAAAAATTATTATACTAGTTTCAGATGTCTGACGTGGTGATTTTATACCATCAAACATTATGAAATGATCATGGCAATAAAACCAGTTACTACCCACAACCATACAAAGTCATTATCACATTATTGACCATGTTTCCTATGTGTGCATTACACCCTAATGACGCTGAATTTAT
The DNA here is from genome assembly GCF_029407905.1 of Bubalus kerabau. Lineage (NCBI taxonomy): Eukaryota > Metazoa > Chordata > Mammalia > Artiodactyla > Bovidae > Bubalus > Bubalus kerabau. The sequence goes on from NC_073634.1 coordinate 48,435,967, forward strand.
ACCTGGAGGTTTGTACCTCTTACTACTCTACTTCTAAAATATTTCTTGGCCTGTCTTACACAGTCCAGAGTCAGTCTTTAGGATACATTGCTATCTGTGTGTGTGTGTGTGTGTGTGTGTGTGTTCAGTCATATCTGAATCATTGCGACCCCCTGGGTCGTAGCCCACCAGGTTCCTCTGTCCATGGGATTCTCCAGGCAAGAATACTGGAGTGTGTTGATATTTCCTCCTCCAGGGGATCTTCCCAACCCAGGGATCAAACTCAAGTCTCCTTTGTTTTCTGCATTGGCAGTCAGATTCTTTACCACTGAGCCACTTGGGAAACCCATTGCTATCCATAGTCTGCCCAAATTACTAAAAAAAAAAAACAAAAAAACATGTATTCCTCATCAGTATTTTATTACTGTTAGTAGGACCATGGAGAATTGATGCTTTTGAACTGTGGTGTTGGAGAAGACTCTTGAGAGTCCCTTGGACAGCAAGGAGATCCAACCAGTTCATCCTAAAGGAAATCAGTCCTGAATATTCATTGGAATGACTGATGTTGAAGCTGAAACTCCAATACTTTGGCCACCTGATTCAAAGAACTGAATCATTTGAAAAGACCCCGATTTCCAATTTTTTAAGGAATCTCCACACTGTTCTCCATAGTGGCTGTACTAGTTTGCATTCCCACCAACAGTGAAAGAGGGTTCCCTTTTCTCCACACCCTCTCCAGCATTTATTACTTGTAGACTTTTGGATCGCAGCCATTCTGACTGGTGTGAAATGGTGCCTCATAGTGGTTTTGATTTGCATTTCTCTGATAATGAGTGATGTTGAGCATCTTTTCATGTGTTTGTTAGCCATCTGCATGTCTTCTTTGGAGAACCCACTGCTGGGCATACACACTGAGGAAACCAGAAGGGAAAGAGACACGTGTACCCCAATGTTCATCACAGCACTGTTTATAATAGCCAGGACATGGAAGCAACCTAGGTGTCCATCAGCAGATGAATGGATAAGAAAGCTGTGGTACATATACACAATGGAGTATTACTCAGCCATTAAAAAGAATACATTTGAATCAGTTCTAATGAGGTGGATGAAACTGGAGCCTATTATACAGAGTGAAGTAAGCCAGAAAGAAAAACACAAATACAGTATACTAATGCATATATATGGAATTTAGAAAGATGGTAACAATAACCCTGTGTACGAGACAGCAAAAGAGACACTGATGTATAGAACAGTCTTATGGACTCTGTGGGAGAGGGAGAGGGTGGGAAGATTTGGGAGAATGGCATTGAATCATGTAAAATATCATGTATGAAACGAGTTGCCAGTCCAGGTTCGATGCACGATACTGGATGATTGGGGCTGGTGCACTGGGACGACCCAGAAGGATGGTATGGGGAGGGAGGAGGGAGGAGGGTTCAGGATGGGGAACACATGTATACCTGTGGCGGATTCATTTTGATATTTGGCAAAACTAATACAATTATGTAAAATTTAAAAATAAAATTAAAAAAAAATGAAAAGACCTTGATGCTGGGAAAGATTGAAGACAGGTGGAGAAGGGGACAACAGAGGATGAGACCTTTGGATGGCATTACCAACTTGATGGACATGAGTTTGAGCAAGCTCCGGGAGTTGGTGATGGACAGGGAAGCCTGGAGTGCTGCAGTCCAGGGGGTCACAAAGAGTCAGACATGACTGAGAGACTGAAGTGAACTGAACTGGACTGAGGACCACTGAGAGGGTTCTTTCCTGGTTGAAGGAGGACTCTCTTCCTCAGGTGCTGAAAGAATTTGTCTTTTTGAACACAGAGCCACCTGTTTGCAGGTGATCACAAGTCAGCTACTCCTTCCTGTTTGAGGGAACAGTACCATCTTTTTCTTGGGTTTCTTGCTTGTTTGTAGTTCTTGTTTTTCTTCTTTCTTACACATGTAAAGTGAAAGTGTTAGTCACTCAGTCATATCTGACTCTTTGCAAGCCCATGGACTGTAGCCCACCAGGCTCCTCTGTCCATGAAATTTTCCAGGAAGAACACTGGAGTGGGTAGCCATTTCTTTCTCCAGGGGATCTTCCTGACCCTGGGATCGAATCTGAGTCTCCTGAATTGCTGGCAAATTCTTAACCATGCCTTTTCCTTTTTAAGAAACTATGGATACCTGTGGCAGATTCATTTTGATATTTGGCAAAACTAATACAATTATGTAAAGTTTAAAAATAAAATAAAATTTAAAAAAATAATAAAAAAAAAAAGAAAAGCAGAGACAAAAAAAAAAAAGAAACTATGGATGCAAACTCTGACATCCAGCTCCATGGCCCCACCCCCACCCAGTATCCCTGGCCCCAGTCAACTCCATATGTATGTGCCCCAAACCATCAAGGTAACAAAAAATGCCCACAAGTTCCCAGGGGCTCCTTAGGGAATGGGTTTCCCTGGGAGCTCAGCTGGTAAAGAATCCACCTGCAATGCGGGAGACCTGGCTTTGATCTCTGGGTTGGGAAGATCCCCTGGAGAAGGGAAAGATTACCCACTCCAGTATTCTGGCCTGGAGAATTCCATGGACTGTATAGAGTTGGACACGACTGAGCAACTTTCACTTTTACTTTCTTTACCATCTGAGCCATCAGGAAAGGACACCCATAGATAGAAACAAGTACATATTCATTCTTTATAAACAGATTTAATAGAAGAAACAAAACACACATCTTAACAACATTCATTTATTAAAATCCACAACAGTTAAGCAATTGTTTCTCACATAAAAGACTTAATGAAGACAGACATGTGAAGTCCAGGGCCTGTATCTCATCAGCCTGATCACCAGCTGGAGGTCCTGCACTCAACCATCTCCCTCCTTCCTCTTCTGCTAGCACCTTGAGAGTCACTACAACTCCACAGGTTTTCCCAAAACTGCAGTCAAGTCCCTCCCCATCTGAATCTCCATCCCTGCACAGAAGAGGATGGACCACAGAGAAAAGGATCAGAGGAGTCAGGTCCTGAACCCTCCCAACACAGGAGACCAGCAGAGACAAAAGTATCTTAGAGATTCACCATCAGAGATTTGACAGATTCTTAGGTAGAGCATATTAGAAATCAATACCTATATCATGATGTTTTATACACATAATTCCATTTCCAGGACCGATCCTGGCAGGTACAAAGATATATGTGTTGGGAAGCTTATCAGAACAATATTTACAACAGCAGGTAATCACATACAATTTAAGTAGGCAAACCTCAGGGTAGACTGAGTGAAGTGTGTGTCTGTGTGTCTGTTTCTGTGTGTCTATATGTGTGCGTGTGACATGTAAGCTCCATGAGGTCCAGGGTTGCTTTGTTTCATTTCCTGCTGGTTTCTTAGTGCTTGTTATGCAGAAGTATTTCCATAAACATGTGTTGAATGGATGAATGGAAATAATAGACTACTTTGCTGTCTTTAAAAACAAATTTAGGGATTTCTCTGGGGGTCCAGTGGTTAAGATTTCACTTTCCAGTTTAGGAGGTGTGGGTTCAATGCCTGGTCTGGGAACTAAGACCTCACGTGTCATGCAACACATCCAACAAAACAAAAAACAGAAGCACTATTATAACAAAATTCAGTAAAGACTGAAAAAAAATGGCCCACATAAAAAATTATATATATATATAATTTTTTAATATATATATTTAAAAGACAAATGTAAAAAGACATGGATAATTGCTCAAGATGTAATTTCAAACACAAACAAAAAGGCAAAATAGAAAATCATAATGCAATTTGCAATTCCAATTAAAAAAAATCAGTTGGAGAGAAAAGAAGGCTAGAAGAAAATAAACTAGAAGACTACTCTTGACCAGATAATCATCTTTCGTGGCTTTTATCTTGTAGGACACAGTATCATTTTGGGAAGGGGCCAGATGCTACTTTTTCTTGCTGTGCCCAGAGGGTCTTAAAAGCAGCGCTTAGTGACATTGGTTATAGGATGTGGCCAGTCCCTCTGGCTTTCGCACGCTCCCCAGCGTCCCATCCTGTCTGAGTGACGGTTGTCTGGTCTGTAGAGTGGGCGGAGCAGCGAAGGACAGCATTCCACTGGTCACGGTTTCTCCAAGTGTACACCGACTCTGCTACTTTAGGATTCATGTATTTTACTCAGAACTCTGAATTTCACAGTATGCTTACTAACCTAAGTAAAGATGATACTCAAAATACCTATTTTACTTTCTAGACCTACCTAGACTAGATAACGTTTTAAGCTACAGCTCTAGTTCATTGTGATGTTTATAATTGAAAGCTATGAGAATAGATGTGTGGGTGAAGCCATAGAACATATTTGCTTGAAATTTATTGAGCAGGGATCTTATAAAGGGCCAGAAATAAGATGTGTGGTTCACATAGATAGTGAGCGTAACATCTGTATTAAACGTCGGAGAGAAGTTTATAAAGGGCATTGGCAATAAACTCTTTGTTGCAGCTGTTTTCCAAGTAATGTAAATACTTTTTCCTGTGATTATGTATAGCCTTGGAATGGCACCTTTTAACTAACCCATATGTGTTTGGTTTTCAATCGTTTTTTATATTCAAATGTATATATGGTGCTCACTTTTAGGATCAGCAGTGTTGACCATTATGCTGCATAGCTGTATCATAGCCTTACTAGTCGTGTGTGGTTGGTTGGCCCTCTGGGTAGACAGATGTTAGTCTGCGTGGCGTCTTACCCCTTGTTCATCAGTGAATGACTGTGCATGTGTTGTATGTCATAGTATGTCGTCACATAAAGGGAGGGAGCAAATAACCATTATGTTAAGATAATATTGGACCAAACGACTTACTTGCTCTAAACAGTTTCTTGTACCCCTTAACCTGTCTTCAGAAGTTGCAGAGTTACAGTAGTGTGTAAATTAAATATTGTGGAAAAACAATTAGTCTTGTATTTTTCTGTATGTGTGTGTGTATATATGTATATACATTATATATATATATATATATATATATATATATAAAATTATGTACTTCTGGCAATTCTATCTGTATTTAAAGTTGTGACAATCTTGACACCGATTTTAAGAATAGCCGTGAGACTGAATCAAATTAAAGATGTCCCTTCCAAGTTAGAATCGATGTGTGTTAAGAGGGTACAGAATTATCAGCTGATTTTGGCTGGTTGCTTCCACTGCTGGTTGATTTTCCTCATTGTATAAACATTGACAGGTATGTGACAAATGGGAAAAAACAAAGTCCAAATAATAAAGTGGCATATTGGTGTTGAGCAATAAAAAAAAAAAAGAAAATAAACTAAATTTTAGCACTGGAGATTTCTAAGTGATGAAAGTATGAATGATCTTTATTTTCTTCTTCATTGATTTTAATTTCCAGATTTTAAAACTAGCACAAATTACTCTAAAAAGAATACAGAAAGCATCCAAAAAAATACCCTTTTTTGATGACCTGCCATCAGCTTCTACGTTTTATTTCCAAATGAAGTGATTCTAAACCATGTTAAGGGGTCACTTGGTAAAACCTGGTAGAATGCGTTGCTTAAAAAGTGGATTCATAACTACTCTTTATTGCCTTTTTAAAGCTTATTACCCACCCAAGATTATCTATTGACAGAAAGAAAAAATAAGGTAGAATTGACAGATATCAGCTGGATTTTTTAAATATATTTGACTTTGGGATGATGTCACTATTTTATATTATTTACTAAATAAATTTAAATCTATTTTCAAAAGCCATCCCTAAAAATCAAAAACAAATAAAACAAATAAACTGGCACATCTAATTGTAGTATAATGACTCAAAGAGGAATCACACTAAGCTTTAAAACACAAAAATTTAACTATACATCCATAGAAGGATGTTCCTAAAGGACAAAAAGGAAAAGCCTAAAAAATTCTAAAAACATTTTCATGATGGTGGTAGTGGCAGTCTTGTCCTGTGTTTTGAAAGATACATCAGATAAATCAGATAAATATTTGGTTTGTGAGCTGAGATTTTCAGCACAGCTGAAGGAAGCAAGATTAATGAGAGAGGAAAAGCCTGGTAGGGCACAGTGTGAGTTGGAAATATGAGGGTAAACTCATGACTTATCTTTTAAAAAAATACAGAGGTGGGAGGGAGGCTCACGAGGAAGAGTATAGTTATGACTGATTCCCATAACTGTACAACAGAAACCAACACAACGTTGCAAAGCAATTATCTTCCAATTTAAAAAAAAAAAAGGCAAATTGACTACATTCCCCATCGGCAAAACCAATACAATATTGTAAAGTTAAAAAATAAAATAAAAATATTTCCTAGTTCTATACACTGAAAAGGCCTAGAAACAAAGACCATGCTAGGAGTATGACATCTCAGACTACAGCCTTCCAATTAAGTAGGGCTCCTTGAGAAATGGCTGGTTCCAATGTAAAAGATAAACCTGGAACATCTTATCCCACCAGAAACAAGGAAGCTGTCAAGACCATCAGGGTCTTGTCAAGTGGACTCAGGAACTAACTTGAATAGGCTTCTGCTGGCTGAAAACAGAATGATTTAAACATCAACGAACATTATCGACCACAATGGATTGAGATAGTAAATATCTAGACATTTATAATATGTTTAAAAAAGGAAACGGCCTTAGCTCATGAACCTTGGCTATGTGTTAGGGAGCCAGCTCAGAGGATGAGATGGTTGGATGGCATTACCAACTCCACAGACGTGAGTTTGAACAAACTCCGGGAGATGGAGATGGTGAAGGACAGGGAAGCCTGGAGTGCTGCAGTCCATGGAGTCACAAAGAGTCAGACACAAATTAGGGACTGAACAACAACAGTTCCAATAAAATTCTTGCACCGGAATAACCCAATAGTTAATGAGGGTAAGTTTCTTTCTTGAATTTTCCCAGCTTTAAGTGAATGAAGTATGACTGAATGAGAACAGCCACTTTTTGCAATACTAATGAATTAATGAATGAATAAATTTAAACATAGATCATCAATGGCTGATAAACATCACCAATAAAAGAAGCTTCTTGATGGATAAAAGTGGTCTAGTCCAAAAAACTCCAGGAGATGGTGAAGGGTAGAGAACCCTGGTTTGCTGCAGCCCATGGGGTCACAAAGAGTCAGATACAACAGAGCAACTATGCAACTACAACAGTCCATAAAAAGGAAAAAGAAAAGAAAGGAAAAAAAAAATCAAGTCTGAATCTGATCAAACATTCAGATCTATCTACCAATTTATAGAGAAGCAAATGGCAACCCACTCCAGTACTCTTGCCTGAAAAATTCCGTGGATGGGGGAACCTGATAGGCTACAGTCCACTGGGTCGCAAAGAGTCGGACACAACTGTGCAACTTCACTTGTTTTTCACCAATTTATAAGAGCTACATAGAACAGAGGAATGTGTTAAAAATTCTATCAGGTTGAAATAAATGAAATCCAGACTGTGGCAAACCCTACAAATTACTCAGTTTCTTCAACAGAAGAATTAAGGTAAGGGGGACTTCTCTAGTGGTCCAGCGGTTAACATTTCACCTTGCAATGCAGGGGGTATGGTTTGATACTTGGTCAGGGAGCCAAGATCCCACATACCTCGGGACCAAAAACCCAAGGCATAAAACAGAAGAAATATTGTAACAAATTCAATAAAAAGGCTTTAAAAATGGTCCACATCAAAAAAAAAAATTATACAAAATTAATATAGGGGAAAATAAAAGAAACTCCAGAAATCAAAACAGGGATCTCATTTGGATTCTGATTTAAACAAAATTTAAAAATCCAATTAGGGAAATGTGAAAACAGACTGGATATACAATGATATTGAAGGATTATTGCTTATTCTCTGTGAGGTCACAGTATTCTGCTTAGGAAGCTAGAGTACTTTTGTATACAGTTGAAAAATCAAAAATAAAAGTTTCAAAAACCCTCACCAAGGCCCCAAATGCTCTTGCCTAAGGTCATACAGATGCAATTTGCAAAGCTCGGGTTGAAACACTGTGAATAAAAGCACAAACAGGCAAGAGTCACTGCCAACAGAAATCACCCTGCATTTGCAAACCTGTATATAAAAGGTAGTTTCTTGATGTTCCTCTGTAGTCAAAATCCATCATCTTCATTCCCCATTGCCATGAAATGATTCCATAAGTGTCCCTAATTTGCTTTGCTATCTGGGCATGAGAGTTGGAATGCATGTAAATGTTGGTCTTTTATTCAGGTGCTTTCATCTCAGGCACCAGGTCTGTCGGCCCACTTCACGGAGCCACTTTGAACTACGATGTCAGGCAGAATGAAATGGCAGAGAATTTTAAATGTCTTTCTCAGCTATTTCAGTTAGCCTAAATTGACCATAAATGCCCTTGCGTTTTTGGGTTTTTGTTTTTGTTTCTTCCGCTCAGTTGTGCCGGACTCTTCGCTATCAGTATGGCAGCCGTGGTCATGTATAACTTTCAAAAATTAAGTATAAATTAATTAAAATTAAATAAAAATTTTAAATCCAGTATCTGAGTCATAGCAGGTCACATTTCAAGGTTCTCTAGCAACATGTAACTACTGTGTTGGACATAACAGATGAGAAAGATGTTCATCATCACTGGAAATTTTATTAAATATCACTGGTATGGAGCCTCCTTAAAAAAGCTTTCTGAGCACAGTTCCAGACAAAGTCCATGAGTGTGTCCTCAACAATTATTTACTAAATTGAAAGAAGTTAGAAAAGTTGCACAAAATATATTTAATGCATATGGGTACAAGCTCTTTGCTCTATTTGGTTCTGGGAAACTTTGTTCTAGTAAATTCCTTTCAATCAGTTCAGTTCAGTCGCTCAGTCGTGTTTGACTCTTTGTGACCCCATGGACTGCAGCATGCCAGGCTTCCCTGTCCATCACCAACTCCTGGAATTTATGCAAACTCATGTCCATTGAGTCGGTGATGCCATCCAGCCATCTCATTCTGTGTCCTCCCTTTTCTCCTTTGCCTTCAATCTTTCCCGGCATCAAGGTCTTTTCAAATGAGTCAGTTCTTCGAATCAGGTGGCCAAAGTATTGGATTTTCAGCTTCAACATCAGTCCTTTCAATGAATATTCAGGACTGATTTCCTTTAGGATAAACTGGTAGGATCTCCTTGCAGTCCAAGGGACTCTCAAGAGTCTTCTCCAACACCACAGTTCAAAAGCATCAATTCTTCAGTGCTCAACTTTCTTTGTAGTCCAACTCTCACATCCATACATGACTACTGGAAAAACCATAGCTTTGACTAGACGGACCTTTGTTGACAAAGTAATGTCTCTACTTTTGAATATGCTATCTAGGTTGGTCATAACTTGCCTTCCAAGGAGTAAGTGTCTTTTAATTTCATGGCTGCACTCACCATCTGCAGTGATTTGGGGGCCCAAAAAGATAAAGTCTGTCACTGTTTCTACTATTTCCCCAAAAATTTGCCATGAAGTGGTGGGACCAGATGCCATGATCTTCGTTTTCTGAATGTTGAGTTTTAAGTCAGCTTTTTCACTCTCCTCTTTCACTTTCATCAAGAGACTCTTTAGTTCTTCGCTTTCTGCCACAAGGGTGGTGTCATCTGCATATCTGAGGTAATTGATATTTTCTCCCAGCAATCTTGATTCCAGCTTGTGTTTCTTCCAGTCCAGCGTTTCTCATGATGCATTCTGTATATAAGTTAAATAAGCAGGGTGACAATACACAGCCTTGACGTACTCCTTTCCCAATTTGGAACCAGTCTTTTGTTCCATGTCCAGTTCTAACTGTTGCTTCCTGACCTGCATATAGGTTTCTCAAGAGGCAGGTCAGGTGGTCTGGTATTCCCATCTCTTTAAGAATTTTCCACAGTTTGTTGTGATCCACACAAAGGCTTTGGCAAAGTCAATAAAGCAGAAATAGATGTTTTTCTAGAACTCTCTTGCTTTTTCGATGATCCAATGGGTGTTGGCGATTTGATCTCTGGTTCCTCTGCCTTTTATATAGTCAATAAGTAATCATAAAACACATTTGACATATCATAAGACACATTTTATGTGTTTTTTCTAATTTGTTATTTAATAAACAGCAATTTTAAGTGGTCATACTTTTGAAAGATTGAAGTGCAAAATTAAATTGTCAGATAGTAGTGACTTGCATTGCAAGCAGAATTACTGTATATATGTGTGTGTGTGTGTGTATGTGTGTATAACAGTTAATTACTCAGAACACTTAATAGCTTCCATTAATGCAAGCAATTTCAACCTATTAATTGTTTTGAGAGTTGTTATCCTTATTAATGTATTAATATGAAAAAAGGAAGTAAAACTCAATTATTGTTTTTTTAAAAATACAAACTGAAACACAAAATAAAAAACCATTATTTATTGTAATAATAAACTCAACAGTTTCACACAAGCTCTTTGAACTGCAGGAAAATTGACACACACTCCATGTGGGGCACCCCAAACCCAAGGGTGTGTAAAATTTGTGCTTTGAGGCCTCATTATTTTACTTTCCTATGACTGGTTTACTTTTTTTAAACCTTAGTTTTGGGACTTCTCTGGTGCCTGGTGGTTAAGACTCCAAGCGTCCCCTGCAGGAGACACAGGTTCAATCCCTGGTCAGGGAACTAAGTTCTTGCCAGCCACATGGATGGGGCAATGCTGGAGGCTGGCAGATCACAGAGCACTATCCTCTCAGGAGGTCACGTCAGTACAAGTCAATACCAGCCACCCCAAATTGCTGTCAGGTGTGTCCACGCTGAAAGATGCGGCACAGAGGGGTCTGCATGCAATTCCTCAGCTGAATCCTAGCAGTTGTAATAAGCTGCAAAAATACGCTGTATCCTCCCTCATACCAAAAGACAGAACAAGAGCAGAGAACTTGCCAAATATCGAGATTAATTAAAGTGATAGTTAAAACAATGTCATGTCAGCCTAGAGACAGAACAATGGATCAGCACCACATAACAGACAATGGAAACAAACTTGCCTGGATCTAGAAACTAGAGAAATAAAAGGCAGGTCACTGGAGAAAAAGGATCGATTAGAAGAGTAGGTATGGTTGTAAGGCGTGAGAAAAAATAAAACTGAGTTCAAATCTCACAGCAATTACAAAAATCAGTTCCATGTGGAGCAAAGATTAATCATGTAAAGCAAATGTGTCAAATCTTAGAAGATGACATAGCATAATGTTCTTATACAGATGAACCTATTTTCAGGACGGGAATAGAGATGCAGACAAAGAGAACTGACATGTAACATGGAGTGGAGGGGGAAGGGGAGGGTGGCATGAACTGAGAGAGTAGCACTGACATAGAAGACATATATACAATATCACATGTAAAATAGATAGCTAGTGGGAAGCTGCTATACGGCAGAGGGAGCTCAGCTTGATGCTCTGTGATGACCTACAGGGTGAGATGGGGGTGGGTGGGATGTAGGGAGGTCCAAAGGGGAGGGGATATATATATACATGTGGCTGATTCACTTTGTTGTACAGCAGAAACTAACATAACATTGTAAAGCAACTGTACTCCAATAAAAATAAAAAGAACTTCTAAATATCAGTAAACAAAGAAGAAATTCAATAGAAAAAAAATGGAAAAAAAATCCTTCAACAGGCACTTCACAGTAAAGGATCCATCAGTAGAGAAAAATATGTAAAAAGATGCTTGACTTTATTAATAGGAAATAGAAATTAAAACCATATAACATACAACTTTATTCCTACCTGGATTAGAAAGGATATTGAGGAATGAAAACACTCACCCTGTGCTGATGCCAGAGTGTTAGTCACTCAGTTGTGTCTAACTCTTTTCAATCCCATGGACTGTAGCCCACCAGGTTCCTCTGTCCATGAAATTCTCCAGGCAAGAATACTGGAGTGGGTTGCCATTCCCTTCTCCAGGGGATCTTCCCAACCCAGGGACTGAACCCGGGTCCCCTGCATTGCAGACAGATTCTTTACCTTCTGAGCCACCAGGAAAGCCCAAAGCAGATCATTAATAAACTGTCATTCTCTTAGTTATATGGTGAGGGACCCATGCATGCCTGGGTGCCAAAGTTTTCATGTACAGGAGTGTTCATAGTAAAATTATTTGTAAAATTATACTGCAAATAACTCAGATGCCCCTGGACAGGAGAATAAAATTGTGATGTAGTCATAAAAATGGGATCTGCACAGAAGAGTTTATTTCAGTGAAAGGAAACCAACTGTAGCTGCACACACCGTAGATGACCCTCCAAACATAAAGGTGAGAGGAAAACAGAAGCAGCAGAGGTAAACACACATATCACATCACTGATAGAGCTAAAATATATTCAAAATGTAGTGAGATATTATTTTAGAAATGCAGACACTGTAGGTAAAATTCTGAGGGAAATCAAAGGTTCAAAACTGTGGTTGTCACTGGAGCCAAGGGCTTCCCCTTGTGGCTCAAATGGTAAAGAACTCGCCCGCAGTACAGGAGACACAAGAGATGTGAGTTCTATCCCTGGGTCAGGAAAATTCCCTGGAGAAGGAAATGGCAACCCACTCCAATATTCTTGCCTGAGAAATCCCATGGATAGAGGAGCCTGGCAGGCTACAGTCCATGGGGTCGCAAAAAGTTGGACACAACTGACTGAGCACGCATGCATAGGAGTCAATTCTTCAACTCGAGAGGAGCCAGGGCCAGTGCTGAGCAGGAATGTCCGCAGCTGCAGGGCTCACAAAGGCCAAAAGCTGGGAACAAGGCCATGCCCACCCACAAAAGGACCACTGAGTTGCAGTAAAGGCACAGAATGGGACTCTATCTAATAGTACAAGTTAATGAACCACAGCTACATGCAATACAATTATGCAATAATAGATGAAACTTGCAAATAAAACTTCAATTAAAAGGAGCAAGATACACAAGATACATCTAGCATGAGTCTGCTTATAGAAAATTCCAAAATAAACTGTTTAAAGTTTATATATAGTTCATCCAGTTAAAAGCAAAAGCAAGGACTTTCCTGATGGCTCAGTGGTAAAGAATCCGCCTGTCGATGCAGGAGACTCCGGTTTAATCCCTGGTCCAGGAAGATCCCACATGCTGCAGAGCAGCTAAACCAGTGATCCACAATACTGAGCCTGTGCTCAAGAGCCTGCAAGCCACAACTCCTGAAGCTCATGTGCCCCAGAGCCCATGCTCCACAGCAAGAGAAGTCACCACAGTGAGAAGCCCGTACACCACAATAAAGAATAGCCCCTGCTCTCTGCAGCTATTATAGAAAGCCCATGCAACAACAAAGACCCTGCACAGCCAAAAATAAAATAAATAAATTTTTTTTTTCAAAAAAGCAAAAGCAAGGAAAGATAACCATGAAATTCAGGATAGTGTTACCTCTAGAGGGGTCAGTAGGTATGGTGATTAGTAAAAAGCCCATAGTGCAAGGTACGTGGCTGGAGATATTTCTTGACCTGATTGTGTGTATTCCTACCCCTACCGAAATGTGTATCTAATTCTAACTCAGGCCACAGTTTAAATTTTAACCCAAAATATATATAAAATATTCAATATGTCACAAAGAAATGTGGTGGCAATTTAACAGATAAAAAATAAATCTTTCATCATGGGTGTGACAGGACACACACAGATCAATGCCCACTTAGGGACACAGCCCTGACACAAACACACACTCTTCCATCCGTATCAGAAGAATTTGCTTCCTCTAAAGCTTTAGCACAATTAGAGCCCTGTTAAACAAGAAGGGAACTCAAATACAGAAGAAACTCTAAGAAAATTCTTAGGTTAACAGAAGGCAGATTCTGTATTTAGCATTGACTAAATTACTGTTTCCTTTCAAGTGTCTATCTCACAAAAAATGTCAAAATAAGAATGTTTAGGAGAAAGACTATTTAAAAAAAGAACTAGAAGTAGTATTTGATAAACAAACAGGACTTGATTATCTATTAGTTCCAAGTTTCTTGAAAATAAGCCCCCAAGAACTAAAACACAGCATCATGACTACAGGCAACAACACTGTATTATAGATTCAAAGTTGCTGAAAGACTAGATAGTAACTGTTCTCACAACAAATAATTAACAGTTACATGATCCCATAGAGGTGTCAGCTCACACTAAGAGGACAGTCATATTGCAGTATATAATTGAATCAAATCAGTGTGTTGTACTTTATTTTTTTTATTAATGTAACCAATAATAATTTTATTTTTAAAACCTACATAACATTACATGTCAATTATACCTCAATTTAAAAAAAAAAAAGGAAAAAGAAGAAAAAAAAGATATAACACCAGCGACTCCATTCTGTTTTAAGATCTTAGAGATTACTAAATTATAATTAACTCCCCATCTGCTCATGAGATTAAACAAGAGATATACACACAGCAAAACATGGCAATAAATAAACAAGTAGCCAGCACAGCAGAAGGATAGAAGGTCTGTAACAACAGGCTTTGTCACGAGTCAATAAAACATTTATAATTCTAGAAACTTGTAAGAAAATTTACCTCACTGTCTTCTCCACCTGTCAGCTGAAAATAGAAAATTATGTTGTTATTCAATTCAGTAATTCATTTTCATTTTTTTTAATTTAAATTTATTTATTTTAATTGGAGGCTAATTACTTTACAATATTGTGTTGGTTTTGCCATACGTCAACATGAATCCGCCACGGGTGTACACATGTTCCCCATCATTTTCATTTTTATCAGATTCTCAGGCTCTTGTGGACAATTATAATATGGTGCAGTGTTGCTGTTTACTTCTGTTTGGGAAGAATGAGATGCAAGATAAATACTCACGACATTTATTACCTAAGCTGATTAGCTGAGTTATTCAAACTCCAGTCTCTTGCTTGGAGTAGAATGAAGATAATATAAACTCAACATTCTGGTCTCATAACAAAGCATTTGCTTTCCCCTGTTTTCTTAATCTATAACCATGCAAAAGCTCATAGACATATGGCTTCTTGTATTATTAAGCCAGCATAGTCACCATAAAAAGTTGCTAATCATCCAGAAATTAATTCACTTCATTACTTCGCTGGAGGGTTAAATCAGCCATATGTTTGGTCCTATAAGACCTAAACATAAAAGAAGTGGAGTCTCTGAGCACCTTAGTATTGGTAATTATTTGTGTGTGCTCTGGAAGAAAGCGTCTCAAATACAATTATAGAAGCCTATGGTTTAATAAGACTTTACACAGTGCATAAAAACTGACAATTACAACTCCCGAGAGTCTTAAACTGATTTAATAAGATTTAATGACTCTACAAGTTGTGCATTCTAAAATAGAAATGGTGATGCGATTACGATATTCTGTTGAACAGACTAGGAAACTCTGGGGCACACACCCTGCTCCAGCGGATCTTCCCAACCCAGGAATCCAACCGGGGTCTCCTGCATTGCAAGCAGATTCTTTACCAGCCAAGCTCTTACTACTCTGTGTTACTGCAGCTTTTCTATTTCAATTTCTACCACTGCATAAGGAAATGAGTGGTTGCTTCCAGATACTCCTTCCATATCTTTTACTGCTCACACTTCATATTTTAAGCCACTTCACTGCTTTTTAATTCTTTTGGTGTTTCCTATTTCACCATTCTCACAACAGCTTTTTTCCACTTGGTCACTCCTGTTATGAGAAATTACCACACAGACCGTGAGATGTACTTCTTTCTTAGCCCTGCGGCCAGAGTTCCAACCCTCTGCCACATTGAGAATGTCTTGCTATTTCCTTTCAAAGTGAGAAAATCCACCACAAAGGATCTTCTCTGAGTTTCATCAGGGACCAATAAAAAGGAAGATGTGTCAGTAGAAATGAATGTCTGGTACCCGCAGTAATTTAAAACACCGTTGTGAACAGTAATTCAGTTTGTTAGTACTTTCAGTTCTATAGTCCATTCTAGTCTGGTTTAATGAGTCTTTAGTCCCCAAAACTTCACAATTTAATTAGCGCCTTTGAGTTAGCTTGGGAACCCAACTGCTTTTCTAACATTTTTGTTGTGGAAAAATACATGTTAAATTTTAAACAAGAAATTTACAAACCATGTTCAAAATGTGCCAGCCAAGGAATGGGTTTATATTTCATTATTGTATCTGTAGCTCCAAATTCTTTATGTACACAATGAAGATATATTCCTCCCAACTCATATAAAAGGTCCTCAAGAAAATGGATATACTATATAGGTATACGATTGCATACTATACATTATAAAGACATGTGATAATTATTAATAATAATGCATTAATAGTTATTAATGCTGCCTACCAAAGGCTGACTTCAGAGCTAAAGAGGAACAAAGACTGAAAGTGAGAGGATGGAAAAAGATATTTCATGCAAATGGAAACAATAAGAAAGCAGGATAACAATACTCATTTCAGACAAAATGGGCTTTAAAACAAAGGCCATAAAGAAAAACAAAGAAGAGCATTACATACGGAGAAAGAGATCGATATAAGACGAGGATATTACACTCATTACTCATTAACACATATACACCCCATAGAAGAACACCTAAATACATAAAGCAAATACTAACAGACATAAATAGAGAACTTGACAATAAGACAATAACACTAGGGGACTTTAATACCCTAATGAAATCACAGATCATCCAAATAGAAAGTCAGTAAGGCAATTGTGGCCTTAAATGACACAATACAACAGTTGGATAATGTATGTCTACAGAACATTACATCCAAAAACAGCAAAAGCACATTCTTTCCAAGCACAGACAGAATGCTCTCCAGGATTGATCACATACTAGACCATGAAATAACCCTCAACAGATTTAAGAGGCTAGAAATTATCTTCTTTTGTTTTTACTACAAAAGTATAAAGCTAGAAGTCAACCATGGAAAGAAAAACAGGAAAAGAATGTACATGTGGAAAATACACAACATGCTACTAAAAAACAAAGTGGATAAGTAATGAAATCAAAGAGGAAATCAGAAAATACCTCAATATAAATGAGAATGGAAACACAACTTTCCAAAATCTGCAGAATGTGACAAATGCAATTCTAAGACAGAAGTTGATATTGATACAGGCTTTCCTTACAAAACAAGAAAAATCTCAAGCAATGAAACCTACCACCTAAAGAATTAGAAAGAGAAGAAACAAAGCTCAAAGTCAGTAGAAGGAAGAAAATAATAAAGATAAGAGAAAATAATAGATAGATAGATAACCTCTCTTGTCTTCCCAAACAGGACAAAAGTTAGTAATAATTTCCCCCCAAACTTTCCACACTCCTGATCATCAATTCATATGACTCAGATTCTGTTACTTGTTTCTACATGGTTTGTGAACTCACACGCATTCAAATTGTTTCACTCTGTTGTCATCACTATTATTTTATTTTGCAATGAGTATGTATTTAAATACACTACCGTGTCCTGCATATCTTTTCTCTCACCTTACTTCTTGAATCTACTCCTTCCTTATGAATTCATGATTCTTGCTTGAGTACACTATAGGTACACTTGATGCATCTTGTTGAAAGACGTCTTTAGTAACATTTACAACCTTCACATTCATTCTTTATATACTGAAATGTTTTTTATTTGCCCTCATTCTTAAAAACTCATGCACCTTGGCAGAAGTTCTAAGTTCACAATATTTTCTTGGACTGTAAAGACTTTGCTCTGTTGTCCTCTGTCTTCTTTTATTCCTGATGAAAAGGCTGCAGTAATTATACTGCTGTTCTTTTATTGGTACTCTGGTATCTTTCTGGTTCCGTGGGGGGGAGGGGGGTAGATTTTCTCTTTACACATTGCAGTTCCATTACAACATTTCGTCTATGTAAAAATATGTTTATTCTATTCCAACTTTTCCACCTATGATTCCTTCACTTCTGGAGATATCTCATCTGTACCATCCTCTCCACAACTTCATACAACTCCAGTTAGCCTATACTGGACCCTCTCATGTTGTCTCTCTTATCTCTTACCTTTTCCATTTTTATCTC
Source organism: Bubalus kerabau (assembly GCF_029407905.1). Classification (NCBI taxonomy): domain Eukaryota; kingdom Metazoa; phylum Chordata; class Mammalia; order Artiodactyla; family Bovidae; genus Bubalus; species Bubalus kerabau. The sequence continues at coordinate 48,453,854 of NC_073634.1, forward strand.
ATTATTTATCTGTGCTGGCTTCTGAAAGATTTAATCTGTGTTCCATTTCACTGACTCTTCCTATAGTTTTGTTTAATGTATCATTTAACCCATCTGACTTTTTTTTAAGTTTTAATTGAAATATAGTTGATATGCAATATTTCAGGTTTACACCAAAATGATTCAAATATATATGCATATATATGTTTTCTTGTTCAGATTCTTTTCTATTAAAGATTATTACAAGGTATTGAATACAGTTCCTTGTGCTATGCAATAGGGCCTTGTTGGTTATATATTTTACTTATTTATTTATTTGTTTGTTTATTTATTTATTTATTCATATGTGCTCAGTCATGTCCGACTCTCTGCAACCCCATGGACTGTAGCCCACCAGGCCCGTCTGTCCATGGGATTTCCCAGGCAAGAATACTGGAGAGGGTTGCCATTTCCTTCTCCAGGGGATCTTCCCAACCCAGGAATCGAACCTGGGTCTCCTGTATCTCCTATATTGGCAGGTGTATTCTTTACCACTAGCACCACCTGGGAATTTATATCTGTTAATCCCAAATTCCTGCTTTATCCTTCCCCCTTTGAAATCATAAGCTTGTTCTTACGTCTATGAGTCTGTTTCTGTTTTGTAGATAAGTTCATAGATTCCACATATAAGTGATATTGTATAGCATTTAACTTTGATTTGCTTCACTTAGTATGATAATCTCTACATCCATCCATGTTGCTGCAAGTGGCATTATTTCATTCTTTTTATGACTGAGTATTATTCTATTGGGTATCTTCTTAACCCATTCATCTGTCAATGGACACTTAGGTTGCTTTCCTATCTTAAGTGCTGTAAATAGTGCTGCTATGAATATAGGAGTGTATGTGTCCTTTCAAATTAGAGCTTTCTCTGGATATGTGCCCGGGAGTGGGATTGCTGGATCATATGGCAACTCTATTTTCAGTTTTTAAGGAACCTTCACACTGTTCTCCATAGTGGCTACACCAGTTTACATCCCCACAAAATTACTGTATGTTAGGTTATTTTTCATATCTACTTGTTCAATTTCATAACCTCTTTTATTCTTACATGATACTCACTAATTTCTCCTTTATCTCTTTGTTTTTATATACACTTATTTAAGTTTCACTCATATCCTCCTACTATGGCTTCTCCCTTGGACATGCATTCGCTAATTTGGAGCCAGTAGACAGGGGTTACAGACCAATTTTCATGAAACAAACTCTATCAAATACTGTCAGCCTTCTGTTCGACCCCACTTCACATCACAGGTTCTCCATGAGTGTGCTTCCTCTGAGTCTTGGAGATTTCGCTGGGTAGCAGTTTATTGATGGCTTTTGCCCAAGCCCTATTGTGGGTCTGGTGCTGAATCTCTGGGGGAGGGTATCTCTGAATTCCATCACTGGATGTTCCAGAGGCCTGACAACCTGCTCAGAGATGATTCTGTTTACAGCCATAACTGACCAAGGGTAGTCAGAGAGAAGGGCAGACAGTAGGCAGACAGTCCCTACTCAGGGTCGAGCATCAATCTCCCAGGAGCTGATTTCCCCTGGGGGCTCAGGTTCTGCTCTCAGCTTAGTGTGAACCCTGCATATTTCGTTTTCCAACCCCACACAGTATTAAAAGTCCTGAATCTAGGGCCGTTATCCAGGGCTCAGCTCACCACCAGGGTTTCCACCTTTGAGCCTTTGAACATATTTAAACATATTTCACCCAGAAATTCTTTGTGTTTGGAATAGAAGATTTGCTCTGTTCAACCCATCAACTTGACAGAAAGTCAAAAGCACTTTTTCAAAGGACTATTCTATTTTGTTTTAAATCTCAAAGCATCTCTGCCTTTCCCAACTTGACACTAAGTAAAGTCACGTCCATGAGTGCAGTTAAGCAAAGCCGTCCCAGGCGTCTGTTTCCACCAGTTCACATGGGAGTTAAGGAGTCTCCTGGAAAGAGATCAAACCTAATTTGAGAGCTATGATTGGGGCCATAAAAGAAAGCTGAAGTAAACAGTGACAGGAGCATCAGGGACTAAACTAGTGTGGACTTCAGGGACACTGATTGGCCCGGCAACTCTGTTGCAAGTAGCACTGGGAAGAAAAATGATGTGCAAATGTAAAGAGTTATAAATCCCTTGGGCCAAGTCCACCATGCAACAAAGCCCCCCAAAAGGAGGCCTTCCAAGGAGGAGATGCCATTTTTCTGTGAGTAAAAATGAGGTGTGGGGCTTCCCAGGTGGCTCATCAGTAAAAAACCCACATGCCAATGAAGGAGATGAGTGTTTGCTCCCTGTGTCAGAATGATCCCCCTGGAGAAGGGAATGGCAACCCACTCTAGTATTCTTATGGGCTTCCCAGGCAACACAACTGGTAAAGAACCTGCCTGCCAATGCAGGAGACAAAAAAGATGCAGGTTTGATCCCTGTGTCAGGAAGATCCCCTGGAGAAGGAAATGGCAACCCACTCCAGTGTTCTTGCCTGGAGAATCCCATGCACAGAGGAGCCTGGTGAGCTACAGTGCATGGGGTCACAAAGAGTCAGATAAAACTTAGCAACTAAACAACAACCACAAAAAGAAAAGAAAAAAAAAAAAAGGTAAGCCAATGCAGAGAAAGAGGGCAGAGGATAAGGCAGGCATTGCACTGGCTGCCCAGGTGTCACAGAAGCAGAGCCCACGAAGCAGAAGATATGCTGCCTGGCACCTGCTGAGCCTCCTAGGGAGAGAGTAACCAAGTTTAGAGAGGAAGGAGGCGTGGTAAGAGAGGGAGGAGCAGAGAGAAGCGGCTGTCCCCACACTGCCCAGGGAGACTTAGAATAGGCGGCTGCCCCACTGCTGTGGAAGTGGGAACTTCTCAACAGGACAAACTGCATCTCAGACAACAAGGGGGCTCTACTGTACCAGAGACCAGAGGGGGCCTCTTCTCACTTGTATGATGGGTTGCTGTTATTGTTCACTCAGTGTCCGACTCTTTGTGACTCCATGGACTGCAGCACAGCAAGCTTCCCTGTCCTCCACTATCTCCCGGAGTTTACTCAAACTCAAATTTCCGTTGAGTCGGTGATTCCATCTAACCATTTCATCCTCTGTTGGCTCTTTCTCCTCCTGCCTTCAATCTTTCCCAGCATCAGGGTCTTTTCCAATGAGCTGGCTCTTCGCATCAAGTGGCCAAAGTATTGGAGCTTCAACTTCAGCACCAATCCTTCCATTGAATATTCAGGATTGATGGGGGAGCTCAGCAAATGAAAGAAACAGTTGCAGACAGAAGCAAACACAATGAGAACACTCACAGATGGCCTGAAAATGAGATACTTTCACATCATTCTGTTTCTTTATCTCAGCAGCCATGGAGATATGCTTTGTTTTTATAAACAAGGAGATGGAAACAGTGACATCATTAGATGAAGGTTGCAGATTCAGGAGGCGTCAGGATCTGGATTCATGGCTACTGCAAAACTTGTGCTCCTCTCCATCATTTCCCCTAAAGCAGTGACTATGCTACATTCATATGAACATTTGCCATGTATTATGATGGAGTTTAGCTTCTGAAAAGCCAGCAAGTTAGGAGCAGATATTAATATCTTGCATCTTCTCCAACTTGCATTTTCAGAATTTGGGTGGAAAATAGTCACCAAGACCACCATCTTGCACAGCCAGGGGTTCTCCAGCGATATGCCCCGTGGCAGCCCCTGGTATCCTGCATGGCAATGAGTTGCTTTACCCTGTACTTCGCATTCTTTCTCTAAGACCCACTTCCTATGACATCTTTGGGGAAGAGGACCATGTCCTAATTCCTGTACTTCCCTGGCGCCTCCCAGATTATGAACTTGAAAATATCTTATAAATGAATAAATGATCAGGGCAATGATTGTGACATGCAGTAATTAATAAGGGGAGGGAGTTTAGAAAGTGTCTAATTTCTCCCCCAGTTATAACTTCAGTGCTGGACATTACTGAATTCTTCTGCTTATCACATGATTTTTCAAATGCTTTTGTATTTAATACATTTTGTGACTATGCATCTGATGACAAAGACAATAACTCTTCTCTCATTTCACCCTTGAAGGGTCAATTCCAATGTGCTGGGGTCTCTCTAAGTCAGCTGGTCAGTCTAGTCCTTTTCCTGTTGATCAAATCTTGATGTAAAATATTTGAGAATTTAAATGACCCACAGAGACTTGCAGGAATAACTAACAAGACAGAGTGAGGACTAGATTGCTGAACTCCTGGTGTGGGGTTCATTTCACGACGACAGGCCGTCCCCCAGTTCCCAACCACATGGGACTCTATGCCTCCCCACTGAAAACGCATCTCTCCCTTTAAAGAGTATAAGCATTGACGAGATTCAATTAAATGTCCCAGGCACCCACGCAACAGGAAAACCAAGTTCAGTCAGAGGGGATTTAACCTGCATTTCAGTTGCTAAAATAAGGTCAGTGTGTTTGCATCCATGAGCACCAGCAGGACAATATTTAGCTGCTGAAGGTCTGTAATATGGAAACATTCCAGTAGCTGAGGCCACCTTTTTAAGCAACAAAAGATTGCTTTTCCTGCACTTTCCTGGAAATAGTGACAGCAGGACCAAGCCCAGGGATCATCAATCTGCCTGACAGACCCCCCCCCAGAGAGCTCTGAATCCTTGTGACAGTTTTATTGGCATCCTTCCTGCAGTAGAAACCATGCTGGGAGCCATTCAGCACTCCAGCCATTACTGGAGCCAGACAGCTGTCACCACCTCCGTCCCGGTCCCAGGGTGCCCCCAGTTTTCACCCCATCCCACCCTCACCTGCAGGCTCAGACTCCCTGCTCAAGAGGACAGGACACCTGGCTGCAGGATGAGCCACTCTCTGGATCTCAGCCTTCAACCCCGCCTGGGGCAATGCCATACCCGGTGAGACCAGGTCTGAGCCGTGGCTGGGGCACACTGTGCCTGTGGGCACAGGTGCAAGTCAGCTAGTGACCAAAAGCAACCGCTGGAGATGGTGCCACCGTGGAGCACTTTCTGATGGTTCATCTATTTTTTTGGTCATTCGGCAACTCTTCCCTCTACACAGTTTCATTATAAGTCCACTTTTCACATGGTATTTTAGATAAAATCTTAAGTTTTCATGAAACTCTTATAATAGCATAATGCATTTCCATTCACTCTTATTTTCTCTATATACATGGTTGCAACTCATTTAGTGTGTTATTAAGTTTGGACAAGATGGTTGGATAGCATTATCGACTCAGTGGACATAAGTTTGAGCAAACTCCAGGAGACAGTGCAGGACAGGGAGGCCTGGCATGCTGCAGTCCATGGGGGTCACAAAGAGTCAGACAGGACTAAGAGACTGAACAACAACAACAAAGTCTGAACAACCAGAAATATCTGCTTTGCCCTTTTAGATTAATATTTCATAACATGAAAGCTGAGCACTGAAAAATTGATGCTTTTGAACAGTGTGCTAGAGAAGACTCTTGAGAGTCCCTTGGACTGCAAGGAGATCAAACCAGTCAATCCTAAAGGAAATGAGTCCTGAATATTCATTGGAAGGACTGATGCTGAAGCTGAAGCTCCAATACTTTGGTCACCTGATGTGAAGAACTGACTCATTTGAAAAGACCCTGATGCTGGGAAAGATTGAGGCAGGAGAAGGGGACAATGGAGGATGAGATGGTTGGATGGCATCACCAACACTGTGAACATGAGTCTGAGCAGGCTCTAGGAGTTGGTGGTGGAGAGGGAAGCCTGGCATGCTGCAGTCCATGGGGTGGAAAAGAGTTGGACACGACTGAGCAACTGAACTGAACTGAACTGAACTGAACATGACAACCAGAGACCATATCACTCTGTGGGGTTGAGATCTACAGAAGGAATATTTCCATCAGTGGAAAGTTTTCTAATCAGAATGACACACCAGTGTTCCACTCCGCTGCCCAAGCCTCCCCAAATTGATGATGTTTCATTTAAGGACCGGAACATGATTTTAATAGAAGCCACCTTGACTCCCAGCAGGTGCAGCTGAGTGGTGCTCACTCTCTGACTGGAGACCAGGGCATGGGACGGCCAGCAGGTGGGAAGAGAGGGGCCTGGTGGGCTCTGCAGGAAGAAAAGTCACAAGTCTGTGTCTCCAGAGAGGAGCAAAGAACAAGTCTCTAGCTTTGTGAGAAGCAGCGACAAGGGTCAAAAGGCCAGGGAAGCACTTTGTGAATTTCCAAACCAAGGAATCAATGTGAACAATTGAATCAGGATCAATGTGAACAGTGACCCAGATGGGGCATCACCAGGAATAACAATGTATAGACCTGTCCTCTGACTCACTGACATTCGGACAAGTTCTCCGTGTGTGGAGAGAGTGCTGAGGAAGCCCCATGGGGGGGCATCTGTCCACCAAGAGTACCCACCCCTAGCTTCCATAGACAAGCAGAGCCAGGGCACTGCTGGGCAAGGACAGAATACCCACAGAGGAGACATTGATGCAACACAGCATCTCAACTGGCACAGAACTTGAGCTTAACAAAGCAAGCAGACACACTCTGAGCACCTGTGAGACAGAAGGCTCACAAAGAAGTGGGGGGTCAGGAATGAGGATGAAGAAAATGTGTGTTCGAATATGCAGGCAATTCATCTGAGATCTTATTTTTGTAAAATAGACATTAATTTTAAAATGTACCTATAGTCAGGGCTTCCCTGATAGCTCAGATGGGAAAGAATCTGCCTGCAATGCAGGAGACTGCAGTTCGATCCATAGGTCAGGAAGATCCTCTGGAGAAGAGAATGGCAACCTGCTCCAGTATTCTCGCCTGGAAACTCACATGGACAGAGGAGATTGGAGGGCTACAGTCTATGGGGTCGCAAAGAGTCAGACATGACTGAGTGACTAACACACACATAGTTGGGTAGGTACTAGTAAATGAGCAACAGCTCCTCGAGGAAAAAGAGAAGGATACAAACCAGGCAGCCAACATGGCTTCAAGGAGACAAAGGGGCAGGTGGGGAGGAGAGTGGGTGCAACCAGAGAAGCCACTGCCGTGAGAAGCCTGCACACCACAGACAGGGAGCAGCCCCCGGGCCCCAGCTAGAGACAGCCCATGCTGCAGTGAAGACTTCAGTGTAGCCATAAATAGATAAAGTTATTTTTAAAAATTCATATGTTGTCATCGTGTCCCCAGGACCTCAGCATGGACAGAGAGCCTTTAAAGAGGTGATCAAGTTAAAGTGAAGCATTAGGGTGGACCCTTAATCCAACCTGATAGGTGTCCTTAGAAGAAGAGAGAATTTGGATGCACTTCTGAGAGATACCTAGACTGTGTGTACAGAGGAAAGGCCACGTGAGGACACAGAAGGTGACCATCCACAGCCAAGGAGAGAGGCCTCAAGAGAAGCCAAATCTGCCAATGCTTGATCCTGAACATCCAGCCTCCGTGAGGACTGAGAGAAATGAGCGTCTGGGTTAAGCTGCAGCCTTTAGTACTCTCAATAGAACTCTTTCCAGGCTCCTATTTTAAGGAAAGGAACTTTAAGGTCTTCTCCAAAATGATTCTCAAAACTACCATGGTAGCATTATGCTTATAAAATTCTTCTTTGTTCAGTTCAGTTCAGTTCAGTCGCTCAGTCGTGCCCCACTCTTTGAGACCCCATGAATCGCAGCAAGCCAGGCCTCCCTGTCCACCACCAACTCCCAGAGTTCACTCAGACTCACGTCCATCGAGTCAGTGATGCCATCCAGCCATCTCATCCTCTGTCGTCCCCTTCCCCTCCTGCCCCCAATCCCTCCCAGCATCAGAGTCTTTTCCAATGAGTCAGTTCTTCGAATCAGGTGGCCAAAGTACTGGAGTTTCAGCTTTAGCTTCATTCCTTCCAAAGAAATCCCAGGGCTGATCTCCTTCAGAATGGACTGGTTGGATCTCCTTGCAGTCCAAGGGACTCTCAAGAGTCTTCTCCCAATACCACAGTTCAAAGGCATCAATTCTTCGGCGCTCAGCCTTCTTCACAGTCCAACTCTCACATCCATACATGACCACAGGAAAAACCATAGCCTTGACTAGATGAACCTTTGTTGGCAAAGTAATGTCTGTGCTTTTGAATATGCTATCTAGGTTGGTCATAACTTTCCTTCCAAGGAGTAAGCCTCTTTTAATTTCATGGCTGCAGTCACCATCTGCAGTGATTTTGGAGCCCAAAAACATAAAGTCTGAAACTGATTCCACTGTTTCCCCATCTATTTCCCATGAAGTGGTGGGACCAGATGCCATGATCTTCGTTTTCTGAATGTTGAGCTTTAAGCCAACTTTTTCACTCTCCACTTTCACTTTCATCAAGAGGCTTTTTAGTTCCTCTTCACTTTCTGCCATAAGGGTGGTGTCATCTGCATATCTGAGGTAATTGATATTTCTCCCTGCAATCTTGATTCCAGCTTGTGTTTCTTCCAGTCCAGCGTTTCTCATGATGTACTCTGCATAGACGTTAAATAAGCAGGGTGACAATATACAGCCTTGACGTACTCCTTTTCCTATTTGGAATCAGTCTGTTGTTCCATGTCCAGTTCTAAGTGTTGCTTCCTGACCTGAATACAAATTTCTCAAGAGGCAGATCAGGTGGTCTGGTATTTCCATCTCTTGAAGAATTTTCCACAGTTTATTGTGATCCACACAGTCAAAGTCTTTGGCATAGTCAATAAAGCAGAAATAGATGTTTTTCTGGAACTCTCTTGCTTTTTCGATAATCCAATGGGTGTTGGCAATTTGATCTCTGGTTCCTCTGCCTTTTCTAAAACCAGCTTGAACATCAGGAAGTTCACGGTTCATATATTGCTGAAGCCTGGCTTGGAGAATTTTGAGCATTACTTTACTAGCGTGTGAGATAAGTGCAATTGTGCAGTAGTTTGAGCATTCTTTGGCATTGCCTTTCTTTGGGATTGGAATGAAAACGGACCTTTTCCAGTCCTGTGGCTACTGCTGAGTTTTCCAAATTTGCTGGCATATGGAGTGCAGCACTTTCACAGCATCATCTTTCAGGATTTGAAAAAGCTCAACTGGAATTCCATCACCTCCACTAGCTTTGTTCTTAGTGATGCTTTCTAAGGCCCACTTGACTTCACATTCCAGGATGTCTGGCTCTAGGTCAGTGATCACACCATCGTGATTACCTGGGTCATGAAGATCTTTTTTGTACAGTTCTTCTGTATATTCTTGCCATCTCTTCTTAATATCTTCTGCTTCTGTTAGGTCCATACCATTTCTGTCCTTTATCAAGCCCATCTTTGCATGAAATGTTCCCTTGGTATCTCTGATTTTCTTGAAGAACATAAAGACATTATTTTTTTATAAATTGAAAACCTAGGTACTAAATGTAATACAATGTGTCACCACCAAGACACCCTTTACAGCTACAGCAGAAGCCAAAGGAACCCAGGGGACAGTGTGCTGGGACTAAATAAAATAACTTGATTTCTGCTCCCTGAAAAAAAGGACACCACATGGTATAGCTGGTTACTGAGACATTAGTGAAGCTTCTGAGAAAGTGACTTATTTCCCAATGAGAAAATCCGGACTCATCTAACTTTACCCCTGGACCTTCTCTTTATCCTGCCTGCAGGTGGCACAACCATCTTGCAACCATGACTGCATAAGCCTCATGCAGAGAGCCAAGCAGCGAAACACCAGGCTGCCTGGCAACTCCGGGGTGCTGGTCCATCCAGGGTTGCCTCCTCGTCTGGTGAAGCCTCCGTGGTAATGATTCAGCTCCCTGCAGCTGAAAACTATCCTAATTGATATAAAAAAACGCCCACAAAAATGAAAAGGTCTGTTTATTTATCCTATGAATGTTTACTTGGTATCTTGGGTTGGACACAGTGTCAGGAGCTGGGCAAAGGCAGAGAACAAGATAAGGAGAAGGTGGGATGAATTGAGAGAGTAGCATAGAAACATGTACACTACCATATGTATATAGCCAGTGGGAATTTGCTGTATGCCTCAGAGAACTCAAACCAGGGCTCTGTGACAACCTAGAGGGGTGGGATGACCTGGGAAGTGGAAGGGGGGTTCAGGATGGACAGGACATGGATATACCTGTGGCTGATTCATGTTGATGTATGGCAGAAACCAACACAATATCCTAAAGCAATTATCCTTCAATTAAAAGTAAATAAATTTAAAAAAATCAAACAGGGCCGACCCCTCGAGAACTCACCAGGAGGGCAAGAGAGCCAGGTATCTAGTGATAACCTATCCAGAGGTAACCTCCTGGGGGATTAATTTCTGTATTTTTTCTTTTCCATGGGTCCTGACTATTTTAAACTTCCAGATGTGAACCTTGATCATAAGATAAAGGGCATGATGATCAAAATGACTGAAAATGATCAAAGGGGAAAAGCCTGCAAGGAGCAGAGGCCATGAGCCATAAGGTGAAACGTGGCAGAGAGAGAGATGAGAGCTCCTTTCCCAGGAAGACAGGTGGGGGCTGCAGTGGCGGGTTGGGGGAAGGGAGGGAGTGGGGTCAGTGGAGGAAGCTGTCAGGCACTGAGATGGGAGGACAGATCCCAGGGTACTGGGGAGCAGGGATGGGGGTGCAGCACTGAAAGGACACAGAACCCCACCTCTCAGGGAGCAGAAGGAACCCACAATGATCAGCCCCCAGCTGTACGCACTCCCCACTCAGATGCAGACTTGTGGGTCCTGCCCATCACAGAGGAGGGAGGCCCTGGGGGCAACATGCCCTGTGAGTCAACCAGCAGGTCACCAGACAGGCTGCCCCGTTTCCCCGAGTGCCATCAGAAGCCCCCCAGCTGAGTCGCTGTGACCTGTGTGTTACAGAATTGCATGGTTTGTGCCTCGAACACCTCCCCTTCGGTGGGCATGAAGCCTCCTGTAAGTGGGGAGGCATGCTTGGGAGGACAGCCCCACGCTGATGGCCCAGGACATTAATTGTCCCCCTCGAAATATGCAGAGGGCAGGGCCTGGCTGACCAGAGAGGAAGAACAGTACGGAAGAAGAAAGCCCTCGCTACTGGAAGCAGGTGAGTTTGAACAATAGCGTGGGGAAACCCAGTCTCATATGGTTTATTTAACTTTGAAACAAACAGCCCTGGGGTGGCGAGATCACCCATTCTCTGGCCTTAGCACTTCACTGTCGCTTGTGTGGGCATCCGACTTGTCTCTCCAACTGCTTCCTCTCCCAACCTGCTGGGACCCCCTATTCCTGCATGCACCCCGGCAGCCTGTCCCAGGGGGATATCTGGAGACTCTCAGACAAAGATGCTGGAAGCCTGGCGACACCACAGCCGATCCTGCATGGGCACAGTGGGGAAGATGCTGAGATGGTGGTTTGGGAAATTCATATTCCATACTGGAAATTTACACGACCCAAGAGGGCTTATTACTCAAACTCAAGAAGCCTCTGATTCCCACCCTTCCTGAAAGAGAGGTTGTCTGAGAGAGAGGTCATCTGAGGAAGGGAACCTGCCCTGCTGTGTCCAGGCACAGCCACAGGGAACATGCCCGCCTCTCGGACCCTCCAGGCTCTCCCCTTCTGCTGCTCACATGTCCTCCATCATTGAATTTCTTGCCTTCCTGCCCAACCTGGTTTCTGCTTTTCATCAAAACCCTGAATTTTTGGTTTTACATCACTTGCCCCAACTCAGACTTTGCTCCACCTTCAGGACACTGCTTTTAGAATTTTCATGTTGGGTTCCAAACACTCAACCTGTTATGAATTCAGCCTTACACCCAAGATATTATAGGCAAGGTCTCAGTTTCATGTGACCAAGGGCTGTTTGGGGAATAACATTTTATAATTCTTATCTCCATTATTTAAAAGATCTCTTAACTATAAATATAAATATAAAAAGATATCTTAAATAATGGAAATAAGAACAATAAAATGATTTTCCCCAATCCAGTCTCCATCCTGCAGCTAGAGTGACTTTTTAAAAAAAGAAAAAATAAAAACCAATTATAACATGCTTCCAATTAAAGTAATGCTTCTTACTACTTTATGATAAAGTCCTAGGGCTTCCCTGGTGACTTAGTGGTAAAGAGTCTGCCACTGCAGGAGACACGGGTTTGATCCCTAGGTTGGGAAGATCCCCTAGAGGAGGAAATGGCAACCCACTCCGGTATTCTTGTCTGGGAAATCCCATGGACCGAGGAGCCTGGTGGACTAACAGTCTGTGGGGTCACAGAGTCGGACACAACTTAGCAACTCCAATCCTAGCAGGACTTGCCCCCAAGTCTACTCCCCAACTCTACCTTCTAGCCATACCCCATTCCCCAGCTACACTGGCCCTTTTTTTTTTTAACTTTTTATTTTGTACTGAGGTATAGCCCATTAACAATGTTGTGGCAGTTTCAAGTGGACAGCAAAGGGACTTAGTCATGCATACCCATGGATCCATTCTCCTTCAAAGCCCCCTCCCATCCAGGCTGGCACATGACACCGAGTAGAGTTCTCTGTGCTGTACAGTAGGTGCTTGTTGGTGACCCGCTTTGAATACAGCACACACTAGCCCTTCTTGACCTGCTACCCAACCCCTCTCCACCTTCTGCTCCTGGGGACCAGGCTCTTCTCCATCACAGCACGAAGTCCGCTGCAACTCCACATTGACTGAGGTTATTATCTGAGTCATGGGTGACTTTGCCCTGAGACTAGTGGTTCCATGAAGTCAGCAAGTGCCTCTTTTCACCCACCAGCCTGTCTCCACGGCCTGCAATGTAACGCATCCTCTACTGAAAATGCTGGTTTTAAAAAACACGTCTCTCTGGTTTGATATGCAGTAAAACACCAATTATTTCTAACAGGCTCATCAGAATGACAGCTCACATTATGTTAGAGCAATCATGTAACATCAGTAGCACACACTGTTTCATCGTGCAATTTTCTTAGAAAGATTATTGAAGCCTTCTAAAATAGCCTTTAAAAAGCCTTTAAAAGCTATGAGCTTTCATATCTTGTGGACACACTGATAAAAAGAGCAAAGAGGGGCCTTCCCTGGTAGTCCAGTGGTTAAGAATCTACCTTGCAACGCAGGGACATCAGTTCAATCCCTAGTATAGGAAGATCCCACATGCCAGAGGAGGGGGCAAAGGGAGGGCGAGGGGACAATTAAGCCCATGTTCCACAACTACTGAGCCTGTGCTCTATAGCTCAGGAGCTTCAATGACTGAGGCCCACCTGCCAAAGTTACTGAAGCCCATGCACTCTACAGCCTGTGCTCGGCAACAAGAGAAGTCACTGCAATGAGAAGCCCAAGCACCAAAATTGGAGAGCGCCCCCACTCATTGCAACCAGAGAGAAGTCCACTCACAGCAACAAAGACCCAGCACAGCCAAAAATACATACATAAATAAATACATTGGTGTGACTTAAAAAAATAGAATTGTCAGAAAAAAGAGCAAAGACTAAAAAACTGTATCTTTCCATTACAGGAAATCCTGAAGTGCTTACCTGGGCCCAGATGTCCATGATCACCTCACAGTCTCAACCCACACACTGATGGGTCAGCACCCTCTTCAGGGCGAGGGGTCACCCCTCTTCAGGGCCACAAGTGATACTTGGGCTGCAAAGTTCTTGGTCATGGGGGCTTCTCTGTGCGTTGTGGGTGTTTAGCATCATCCCTGACCTCTATCCACTAGATACCAGCACTGCCCTCCCCTCAAATCAAATAAAAGTGTTTCTAGGCATTGTCACATACCACATGATGGGGAAGAGGTGAGACTATCCCTAGTTGAGAACTACTGTGATGACCCAGGAACACTGATGCAGACCTGATGTCAGGCACAGGCTAGAGGCTCAGTAAGCGCCCCCAGGGGAGCAGCTGGCTTCCAGCATTACCATCATCGTCATCCTTACTATCAACATCACCATCATCACCATTATCACCATCAGCAGCATCCACATTACCATCAGCGCCATCATCACGACAACTACCATCACCATCATCATTATCAGTAATCATCACCATCATCCCCTCCATCACCATCGTCTCCGTTATCACCATCGGCAGCATCCACATTACCATCAGCGCCATCATCACGACAACTACCGTCACCATCATCATTATCAGTAATCATCACCATCATCCCCTCCATCACCATCATCCCCACTATCATCACCATCATCCTCACCACCACCATCACCATCATAACTTCTCTGTACCTTAGTGACACAGCTCCCTGCCCCTCCTTTCATAACAAAGGATTCCATCTTCCTATCCCAGTTACTTAGGGTGCCTGGGCTTCTCAGCACTTCTGTCACACTGGCAAGAAAGCACCTTCTGAACTCTTTGTGACCCCATGGACAGTAGCCTGCACCAGGCTCCTCCGTCCATGGGATTTTCTAGGCAAGAGTACTGGAGTGGATTGCCATTTCCTTCTCCAGGGAATCTTCCCGACCCAGGGATCGAACCCAGGTCTCCCACATTGATAGACAGACGCTTTACTGTCTGAGCCACCAGGCAAGTCCCTTCTGAACTCAAGGTTTCACTATTTCAAATCATATGCTTTAGAGGGAAAAAAGATATCAGTCTATCTGAGAGCAAACAGATTCTTTGCAAACAGGGAGAATCACCCAGAGCATGAAAGGAAAAAAGTATGAGACTGAGAATTTAGAAAAAGTAGAAAGAGTGTGTTTTCTTCTGTATGACAGTGAGAAGACTCACCTCTTTCACAGGCACTGCTTCTAGGAGCCATCAATTATATGTGTATATATATAGATAGATAGACGTATATATATACACCTATATATACATGTATATATATACATCTATATAGATGTATATATACGTGTGTATATATATATACATGTATACATATGTACATACATGTATACATGTGCATATATATATACACACATCTATCTAGATGTATACATCTATATATGTATATATACATCTATATATGTATATATGTATATATACATCTATATATGTATACATTTATATGTATACATACATCCAAACACATATAAATGAAACAATAGTCTAAACAAAACTTGAAAAATCTAACAAAATTTAAATTCATATATGAAACAAAGTTTCATTTTTTTCAGTCACTTTGATGAATATTGTGTAGCACCATAGATTCTAGCATCCTTTCATCTTTACCTGTTCAATCAAAGTAAATGGAAATGATTTATGCTCACCTAGACTTTACATCTCGGAGAAGGCAATGGCAACCCACTCCAGTACTCTTGCCTGGAAAATCCCATGGACGGAGGGGCCTGGTAGGAGTTGCTAGGAGTTGGACATGACTGAGCGACTTCACTTTCACTTTCCACTTTCATGCATTGGAGAAGGAAATGGCAACCCACTCCAGTGTTCTTGCTGAAGAATCCCAGGGACGGGGAGCCTGGTGGGCTGCTGTCTATGGGGTCACACAGAGTTGGACACGACTGAAGTGACTTAGCAGCAGCAACAGCAGACTTTACATCTAAACACTAAATAAGTCTGGGAAATCAAATAAAAACCAAATTTTCACATTTATATTCATATTCTTTCCCTTGAGAATTTCTGAATATCTAAGTCAGAGCAGTTTTAGAAACACTTATTATAGGATTAAGTTGCTTATAGAGTCACATATTGGCACTTCACACACTGGCAGTTTTCATTGATTTGTTTTGCTCTTTATTTGTGGAGGAGAGATTCACTTGGGTTTTTAAAGGACAAGGACTCATTTTGAATGTAAAACAACTTTTGTATTTGCAATAAGAAATAGGGAAAGATATAAGCATTCATTAAATTAAAATACAGTTGTGATCATTTTTAGGATCTGAGTTGGCTTTTGACATCTATACCTCACTTGCCCAGTCACTCAAGTTAGGTGAACTTATGGTCATTCTTGATCAACCTTTAGGAAAAAAAACAGAACAACGATAGTCACTACTAGGTCCCAAGTGCTGTACTTTACTCTTTTTTAATCCTCATTTACTGAGTTCTCACAGCAATCCTAAGAGATGGGAATTCCCTTTTAGCAGATAAATCTAAATACGGAAGGCCTGGTTAATTTCAGTTCAGTTCAGCTGCTCAGTTGTGTCCGACTCTTTGTGACCCTATGGACTGCAGCATGCCAGGCCTCCCTATCCATCACCAACTCCCGGAGTTTACTCAAATTCATTTCCATTGAGTCAGTGATGCCATCCAACCATCTCATTCTCTGTCATCGTTTTCTCCTCCCACCTTTAATCTTTCCCAGCATCAAGGTCTTTTCAAATGAGTCAGTTCTTCGAATAAGGTGGCCAAAGTATTGGAGTTTCAGCTTCAGCATCAGTCTTTCCAATGAATATTCAGGACTGATTTCCCTTAGGATGGACTGGTTGGATCTCCTTGCTGACCCTAGCTTTGAAGCCAGCATGGCGCACCATAAATGTCCTCCCAAACTCTACTGTTCTAACTACTGCACAACTGCACTCATCTCACGTAATGTTCAAAATTTTCCAGTCCATGGGGTTGCAAAGAGTCAGACAAGACTGAGGGACTGAACTGACTGAAGGCAATGTCCTTCCACAACTCTGGCTGCTGTGTGTTTAACAGTAACTGAAGACTCATGACTTAAATGACAGAGCAAAAAAGATTAGCACTGCCTCATCCACCCTCTTTCCATCTGCCCAGCATCAACACAACAGAGCTTGTAGAAAACCAGTCTCAGATCATGGACTCACAAATGACTTCTCTAAATTAACAATCTTGAGAGCCTGTATCTGTGGATACTCATCATACTCTTTGTTGGTGGGGTTCAGTCGCTCAGTCGTGTCCAACTCTCTGCAACCCAATGAACCACAGCCTGCCAGGCTCCTCTGTCCTCCACTGTCTCCGGAATTTGTTCAAACATGTCCATTGAGTCACTGATGCCATCCAATCATCTCATCCTGTGCCATCTCATCATACTCTTGGTCTCATGTAATTCTCTTTCTTTCTGGCACTCACCATCTTTCTAGTAAGCAGTACCCTGGGTAATTGTTCTCAAAGAGTTATCTCTCAGATAGATTTATGTCCTTCTTTCTCCCAAATCATAAGGATATAATGACCCCAAATCTTCTTTGCTTCTTAGAATTGCCTTTATATTTTTTTTTCCACTGAAAACAGATATACTAAAAAACAAACAAACGGTTAATCCTAGGTTTGGCACACACTTCCATAAGAATAAGAACATCTCTGCTGATTCACAAAATACTGTCAGCATAAATTCTCAATTCCCTTTTAAGGGAAAATTCAAATTCCTGTTTCACCTTTGGATAGATTTTAATTTAATTTACTTGCATATTGGGATTGTTATCTTGAAGAACAACAACAAACATCAACTCCTAAGAATTAAGGGTTCTTGTTGCATTTGAAATGATAAAGAAATATGATTCCAAAATGAGCTAAAATTGGAAACTTAATTATTATTCTTAACTAGCACCTCACCCATCACTGATTGCCTCTTAAAAAAAAAAAAAGATTTTAAAAATACAACATCGCCACCTAGTGCTGTGGATAAAAATTATGAAAGTTGAAGGCTGGCAGAAATTCCACCTTAAATCCTATCTTCACTGGGAGAATCTAATAACTACATGTACACATAAATAAATAGGAGGAAATCGGCAAACAGTAATGCCACTTACAGCATCAAGGTGTAGGCCAGACTGAATCAACCAGTAAGTCTTTGCAGGCGACAAATGGCATTTTTGCTGATAGGTTTGCAAATTTCAAAATGTACTTATTGCCTCCCAAATAGACTTCCTGCCCACGCTCCCTCCAAAAATAGTCCAAGCTGCCTATGTTCACAGAGTAGAATATAAAACAGTAACATTGTGGAGCTTAGGAGAGCCTTGGAGGACAGCTCGCCCATTTATACTTTTATGGATGAGGACACTCAGTTCCAGCAAGACATTGTTGCTGTCATTCAGTCACTTAGTCGTGTCCTACTCTTTGCGACTCCGTGGACTGCAGCATCCCAGGCTCCTCTGTCCTTCACTATCTCCCAGAGTTTGTTCAAACTCAAGTCCATTGAGTTGGTGATACCATCCAACCATCTCATCGTCTGTTGATTCCTTCTGCACCCCCTTCTCCTCCTGCCTTCAGTCTTTCCCAACATCAGGGTCTTTTTCAGCAGGTAAACCCACACCCTCAGCCTTGGTGGTCTTGGGCCACTGACCCTGTCTCAGGGGTGTCCATTTACTCAGCTTTCACTCTTTTTTGCCAAGATCAGTCACTGAGTCAAAATGGATGAGATTTGAATCAAGTCTTTATTTTGTTAACTGTATTATGCTAACATTGATGCCTTAGTTTTCATAATTGTTCTAACAGTAGGCAAGATGTTCACATTTAGGGGAGGGGGTTAAAGGATATACAGAAACCCTTTTCTGCAAGCTTGAAAGTAGATGAAAATGTAAAGATTCTTTAAAAGGAAGTTTAAGCACCATTGAGCGAATAGCTGGAAAGTATGACCCTGTACCTGGTCCAGGGTCATTCTTGCTTTGTTTATTTTAAAACCTGGTACTGTGTAGGATCCTGTGGGCACAAAAGCCTTTCTCAGTCCCCCACTTCCCCCCGACCCTGCTTTCTTGATTACAGGAAATAGGCTGCATTCAGCCTCTAGGACCTTCCCTGAGTTCCAAAGAGCCAGTTCAAACAGTTGCTAATCAGAGAAGAGAGGGGATGCAGAGACAAGGGAGGAGCAGTCAAGAAACTATAGTGCAGCCTTGGGGGCAGGTCCTGGCTCCCCGTCAAGGGACATACACAACAGTACCTTAGAGCTGCTCTGCAGACACTGAAACCCCCACCAGGTGGGAGAGGTTAACTGTCTGCTGCCCACAAGCAAGGAGACCCCAGAGACCTGTTGGAACCAGAAGGCTGACGATGCTGACTCCCACTTACCTCACCACCCGCCAATCAGAATGTCCAGAGCTGACCACCCTCTCTGAACCTTGACTATGACACTCCTCACTACCCATCCAGGGCAAGACACAGTTTTGTAGGGCTTTAGCCAGCTGTGGCCCCCTTTGCCTGGCAAAGCAATAAAGTTATTCTTTTCGACTTCACCCAAAACTCTGTCTCCGAGAATTAAATCTGTATTGGGGTACAGAGGCTGGATTCAGCTTCAAACCTAGCTTGAAAACTTGACTTTGAACCATGTTGGGTGCGTTAGTTGCTCAGTGATGCCCAACTCTTCTGTGGCCCTATGGACTGTAGCCCACCAGGCTCCTTTCTCTGTCCATGAGATTTCCCAGGCAAGAATACTGGAATAGGTAGACATTCCCTTCTCCAGAGGAATCTTTCCAACCCAGGTATCCTACATTGCGGGCAGATTCTTTACCATCTGAGCCACCAGGGAAGCCCTTGAACCACATAGTCCTAAAGAAAACACACTTCCAGGTACACTCTGAGTCCTGAATTAGGAGACACTCTCACAATTTCTGCTCTCAGGCTGTTGCATCCACCAGTCATCCCATTACCATCTGCTCACATCCATCTTTCCCTTCTGTGAGTTGTGTTCTCTGCTCTCTGTTTATTGGTCTCCTAATTTCACAATAGATTGAGAGGCCAAATCCCATTTTATGGCTTGCCATGCAGGCTACTAATGTCTTCTTTTCTTGTGCCTAATTCTAGCCAACCACAAAACAACAATTTCCTCCCGGAAGGGGAGACTAGTGCAAAGGTAATTCTCTCCTCCTGTGTCAGAGATGCAAGGAGTTAAGGGGTGTGAGTTACCACGATTCACACACTCACACTACAGGAAGAAGAATATTGTATTGCACACCTGCAATGTTTACCCCGGGGAGCTGACTCTTCTAAGAGGCCTTCCAGAGAGAATCGCCTTCACCTAACATTTCTTTGCATTCTTTTTTTTTTTTTTTGGTAGTTTCTCAGTTATGTTTCTGTTAGGTAGTTAGAAAAGGAGTCCAGAATGGCGGTGGCTAAAAGGCAAGGAAGGGAAAAGCCCGC
Source organism: Bubalus kerabau (assembly GCF_029407905.1). Lineage (NCBI taxonomy): Eukaryota > Metazoa > Chordata > Mammalia > Artiodactyla > Bovidae > Bubalus > Bubalus kerabau. The sequence continues at coordinate 48,473,746 of NC_073634.1, forward strand.
GAAAACTGAACAAAGGAAGGTCCAAGGACTGGAGTGAGGACCTCAGGAAAAACAAACAGCACTCCTGGCTAGCCCAATTTACATAGGGCAGGCCCAGGGGGAGGAGAAAAAACATAAAAAGAGGAACCAAAATTGGGCCAGGGCCTCTCTTCTCTTCGCATCTTTTGGGTCATCATGCCCTCATGCCTCGAGAATGTACTTTCCTTTACTTTCTAAATAAAACTGATCTGTAACACGGAGCTGTAACACTGGTCCATCTGAAAGCTGTAACGCTGGTCTGTCCGAGGGCTGTAATGCTGGTCCGTCACTTCAAATTTTTGTTTCAACGAGACAGAATCGAGGAAATTACAAACTCCCCGACATGACATTTCCATTCTAAAGAGTATGGAATTACTCCCTGTTATGAAACATGATGCCATTAGCACCTTATTATTCTTTTTGTTTTCTCTTCCCAGCCTTGTAAATTTTTATTTTTATGTTGTCAAGATTTAGAACTTGTTGCCTAACATTTCTGAAGGAACTCCACAGCACACGTGGGGAAGGAGGGTGGGGAGTCTCAGGGAAGAGGCAAGAGGATATAAGATTTAGGGAAGCAGATACCCACACACCAGCTTTCACACAGATTTGATTTTACCAAGCATTTTCCAAGAATTGGGCTTCCCAGGTGGCTCAGTGGTAAAGAATCTGCCTGCCAATACAGGAGACACAAGAGACAAAGGTTCGATACTTGGGTCAGGAAGATGCCCTGGAGAAAGAAATGGCAACCCACTCCAGTATTCTTGCCTGGGAAATCCCATGGACAGAGGAGCCTGGTGGGCTACAGTCCATGGGGTTGCAAAGAGTTGGACACAACTGAGTACACACACATTTTCCACTTATTATCTCATTTGATACAGAAAAACTTTGCAATGTATCAGACTTTTTATCCCTGTTGTTCAGATAAGAAGACAGACCTTGAGAGAATCTTCAGTGCATTTAAGAAAGTTCCTCGGAACAAAAAACAAGTTAATGTGGAGGACCAGCTGGTCCAACAGGACCAGCCTCTGTTATGACACAGTCTGGACTTTTCCTATCACTAATTTCTGTTGTTTTCTTTCTTAAAGAGGCCATCTCCATCTGCCCACAATAAGATCCAGGTGCCCACAATGCCAGCCCTCTGCTGAGTGGAAGCAGCCTCTAACCGCCCTCCCCTTTCTGCAGGCCCGTTGGCCAGAGCCTCTCGGGCCACAGTGAGCACAGCTGGCCACATGCTCAGAGATGCTACACACCTGAAAGTAGAGCCAAATGAAACCAGATCTGAATCCTGGCAACAGAGATGCCTGCCCGACTAGCTTCTCAACTGATGCTGACTAAGGTTGCTCTCTCATACAAAGATGAATTGCAGGGACTTTTCTGGCAGTCCAATGGTTAAGACTCTGTGCTTCCAATGCATGGGGTGCAGGTTTGATCCCTGGTCAGGGAGCTAAGATCCCACCTACCATGCAGTGCTGCAAAAAAATTAAGAATTTTTTTTAAAATCATCATATAATGATTTTTTAAAAAAGATGAATTGCAAATCACATCATTTTTACCAGTCAAATATATGCAGCCCCACAAGATGAAAAGCTCCACACCCACTTCATCCCCATCCTTGGACTGTGCCACTGAGTGGGTAAAGGGAGTCCTTTGGATGGAGGTGTAAATCTGTGCAATTTAAAGAAACCCATTGAAGGCACAGCACCCCAGCCACCAAGGAAAGAACATCAGAAATAAGGTGTTGCCCCTGGATCTCAGATGAGAAATGAGACAGATTTCATGGGGTCACAAGGGGGAGAACCCTGGGTTTAAAGAGAATCCTGGGTTTAAGTCCAACTACAAACCCGCAGGCTCTCCTGGGCTCAACTCTGTCTCCTCCAAGGTGCCCTCTACCCCCAGAAACTGGTGGCAAGGCTGAACAGAGACCATTTCCAAAGACAGAAGACAAAAAACACTGTTTGGGCTAAAACCATTAACATATGCTCATCCTTACTGGAGCCTGTCTCCCCAGATCACGTATCTTGCCGTTTTTGTGTAGATACAGTGCCAAAGCGTGGGAGCAAGGGAATGACTCGGAGATGCACAAAAGACAAGAGCTGCCCTTATTCCCTCCGTGGCAGACGGTAAATGGCATTTCTCACCTACAATTCTTTAGGCAAGCTGAAGGCTGAGGCAATGACTGTCTCATACATCTGGCCTGCACTGCTCCGGGGCTCGCTATAAACGCCTTTCAATTTGAACGCACCAGTGAAAGCAGGTGCACAGAAAGAGAAATGGGTGCTTTTATGGGACTTTTAAAGTGCTGTGCTCTTTGTTTCTAGAGTTATTGTCTCTGTTGTAACTCTTCCTGCAGGTTGGGCATCTTGATGTTTCATGATGAAGATCATGGTGGTTCTGGTATGAATACTAATGATGTCTGATTGAACACTGGTTCATTTTTGAGATAGTGATTTTCATTTGAAAATGGGTATGCAAATAATTTGGGGCTTCCCAAGTGTCGCTAATGGTTAAGAACCCACCTGCCAATGCAACAGACATAAGAGACTTGTGTTTGATCCCTGGCTCAGGAAGATCCCCTGGAGGGTAGCAACTCACTCCAGTATTCTCACCTGGAGAATCCCATGGACAGAGGGGCCTGGCGGGCTACAGTCCATGGGGTCACACAGAGTCTAACACGACTGAAGTGACTTAGCACGCAGTACACATACAAATAGTTGTATACATCACAGGGAAAGGAACACAATGTGTGTTTTATTTTTTTTTTAATTTTATTTTATTTTTAAACTTTACATAACTGTATTAGTTTTGCCAAATATCAAAATGAATGTTAACAATCACTGAACAAAAGCAGAAGTACTCTTTCTCCGTGCCTTATAGATATGCAAGCTCACCTATTTGAGGACAAGTGGGACACTATGAGCAAACTTGAAATCAGAAAACACAGGAAACTACCCATAAAATTAGCAGATGTTTTCAGGTAATTCTCAGTGATAAGGAGGGAAATTAAAGAAACAGGATTGCCTCATGGTGGCAGAACTGAAAATTGGCAGAACCTTTCAGGAGGGTGGTTTGGCAGGATGTCTCGGTACCCTTATAACTGCTCTTCCTCTGCAGTGAGTCATGTCTGTTTGAAGAAATAATCTAGAGAAATAATCCTGGATGTAGGGAAAGGCTCTAGACACAATAGGGCTCATCTCAGCATTCTTTATCCTAAGGGGAATATTAGAAATGACTGAGCAGGTATGGGAGAGAGACATCATCAAAATGGTGGAATGGGTATTTTCTAAAAATCTTCTCCCCAATTAAAAAAAAAACACACACACACTTTTAATTTTGTATTGGGGTATAGCTGATTAATGATGCTGTGATAGTTTCAGGTGAACAGCAAAAGGACTAGCCATACACGTGTATGTATCCACTCTCCCCAAACTCCCCTCCCCTCCAGACTGCCACATAACATAGAGCAGAATTCCATGTGCTATACAGTAGGTCCTTGTTGGTTATCCATTTTAAATATAAAAGTGTTGAATACCAATTTTAATAATTACCCACCAGCGAGAGAACCTTTGTGGAAGTCCAGCAGAAGGGTTCCAACATGCCATTGGCACAAACACTGAGTGCCTTGGGCACACTAGTAAGAGGAACAGCATCAGTTTGCCAAGTCACCTCTTCCCCAAGGGTCACAGTTCAGGGCCAGGACTGAGGTCCACGATCTTTCTCAGGGGAAAAGGAAGAGGAGATGAGTGAGTGCCTTTCTTCCAGATCAGTGCACAGCACTGCCAGAGAGGCCCGTTTCATCCACGTCCCTTGCAGAACACCGCAGTGCGTGGCATGATGGAGGTGAGGAGCGGTTGGGAGGACAGTAGCCAGAGCTCTCAGAGAGCGCCAGAGGGGAGCAGACCCCGCTCTTCACCTCATCATCTCCAACAGGAAGGCTCCCATGAGCCACGACGGACACCCTGCCTGCAACCTCCCCCCACCCCCGCTGGTCCACAAGCACCTCCACGTGCCACACCCTGTGCCTGGCTCCCTGGGCGTGCCTCCAGGGGAGGAAAGTATGAGCCTCTGCAGATGGCTGGTGAGCACATGTAGAAAGCCAGTCAGACTCTGCAAGACGGGGAGAAACACACACACGCTTGAGCAGTTGGCACCACCAGAGGGGAAGCACGAAGTTCAGTTTTGCAGGATCTAAAGATACAGGTGTGCTAAATCGTTCAGTGATGTCCGACTCTTTGCAACTTCATGGACTATAGCCCACCAGGTTCCTCTGTCCATGGGATTTCCCAGGCAAGAATCCTGGATTGGGTTGCCATTTCCTTCTCCAAGGGATCTTCCCCACCCAGAGATTGAACCCAGGTCTCCTGCACTGGCAGGCAGGTTCTTTACCACTGTGTCACCTGGAAAACCCAAAGAACACAATTCTAAGAATTCCCTCCAAAAGGAAACAAGAAGTGTGAAGCAAGGATATCCATAGAAAAGACTGAGAAATCTCAGAATCCTGAGCAAAACTGATGGAAGGCGTTAGTCTTCTGAAGCCAGTGAGTGAAGACTGAAGGAGGTGACTCTTCAAATGCAAAGACAGCAACACAAGACTTCAAGGAGCATGGAAAAACAAGGAAACATGACATCACCAAAGAAACGGAGATCTGTGATTTGCCAGATAAATAATTCAAAATAGTTGTTTTAAGAAAGCTCAGGGTGCTACAAGAAAACACAAAAAGACAGTCCAAAATCAAGGAACTGATACACACACAAAATGAGAAACTTAACTGAAAGATACAAATTATAAAAAAGAAGTAAACAGAAATTCTGGAGCTTGGAAACTACAGGGAATAAAGTGAAAAATGCCCTAGGGAGCAACAGCAGACTTGACCAAGTAGAAGATAAAGACCTTGAGAAGTCAAAAACAGGTCACTGGAAGTTTGACCTGTTTTCAGGAGAAAACAAAGGAAATAAAAGAATGGACAGAGGGGGAGAAAGTATACATGAGCCATGGGAGACAATTAAAGAAACATCTACAGTTACTGAAGTTCCAGAAAGAGAAGAGAGGAAGCGCATTTAAAATATTAATTCTTGAGAACTTCCCAAAGCTGTGGAGAGATTTGGGCATCCAAGTTCATGAAATTCATAGTTCCCAAAAAAGTCTATTCCAAGATAGCACTGGATTCCCAGATGACTCAGTCGTAAAAGAATCCACCTGCCAATGCAGGAGACTCAGGTTCAATCCCCGGGTTGGGAAGATCCCTTGGAGAAGGAAATGGTAATCCACTCTAGTATTCTTGTCTGGGAAATCCCATGGACAGAGGAGCCTTGTGAGCTGTAGTTCATGGAGTCACAAAGAGTCAGACACGACTGAGCATGCATGGCAGGGGGAAGAGAGCATTAATAAAAATCAAGGAAAGAATTTTAGAAGCAGCAAAAGAAAAATTCCTCATATGTAAGGAAAATGTGATAAGGCTCCAATTAGATTTCTCAGCTGAAACTCTGCAATCTGGAGATGGCAAAATAACATACTCAAAATGAAGAAAGGGAAGAAGGTCCAACTAAGAATACTTTACCCAGAAGATGCGTACTTCAGAAAAAAAGGAGAAAGAAAGACTTTCCCAGACAAACAAAAGCTGAGGGAGTTCATCACCACTGGTCCTGCTTCACAAGAAGCGTTGAAAGGGTTCTTCAAGCTGAAGTGAACAAACGCTAAGTACTAACATAAAAATGTAAAACCCACTGGTAAAGGTGAGTATACAATTAAATTCTAAAACTGCAATACTGAGTATGAAAACACAGCTGGATTAAAGGTAAAGGAATAGGCAGTGACAACGGCTGGACTAAGCAGTTCACCTGCAGATGTAGAGATGGGCTGGCAAGGAGGGATATCATACGAAGACTGAGAGACAAAAGGCATGACAAACAAACCAGAAACCCTGATGGTATTTCAGGCATGGGGTTTGTAAGGAAGGAGATAACTGTCGCTGCTCACACGACCTCTCTGACAGTCCATATGGTATAGTGTGCAAGCATTTTCAGTGAGGGTACTGTATTTACAGAGACCACTCCAGATATGAACATAGCAAGCCACTGAAACAGGAAGAAGCAACTGCTACAGATTGCTTAAACTGCAAAGTCATCCCTTGCTGCTTCCTGGAGTCTCTCATCAGTTGGACCAACCGTTGAAATGAATATGGGCAAGGGTGAGCCAAGAAATTCAAATTTTGCAACTGTAGGAACTGGTTCAGAAGACTGAGTGAACACCATCGAGTTTGTTCCAGGGCAGCCCTACTGTGACCAAACTGCCCCTTCCTCCACTGAAGCCCCCCTGCAGGGCTCAGTGACCAAGGAAGACTTGGAGAAGGAGCAAAGTGCAGTGGAGACCAAGAAGCAGCTCTCACCCCATGCCGTGGTGGGGGATTGCCACTATGGGGAGAACTCTGCGTATCTGCATGGAGACGTGTGTGATATGTGTGAGCTGCAGGTCCTCCATCCCGTGGATGCTGCCCAGAGGTCACAGCATATAAAATCCTGCATCGAGGCCAATGAGAAGGACATGGAGCTCTTGTTCATGGTGCAGCGCAGCAAGGACACGGTGTGTGGCATCTGCATGGAGGTAGTCTACAAGAAAGCCAACCCCAGCGAGTGCCACTTCGGGATTCTCTCCAACTGCAACCACACCTACTGTCTCAAGTATATTTGCAAGTGGGGGAGTGCTAAGCAATTTGAGAGCAAGATAGTAAAGTCCTGCCCAGAAAGCTGGATCACATCTAACTTTGTCATTTCAAGTGAGTACTGGGTGGAGGAGAAAGAAGAGAAGCAGAAACTCATTCAGAAATGCAAGGAGGCAATGAGCAACAAGGTGGGCAGGTATTTTGATAAAGGCCATGGGAGCTGCCCATTTGGAGCAAACTGTTTTTACAAGCATGTGTACCCTGATGTGGAGAAGGAAATGGCAACCCACTCCAGTATTCTTGCCTGGAGAATCCCAGGGACAGAGGAGCCTGGCGGACTGCCGTCTATGGGGTCGCACAGAGTCGGACACGACTGAAGCGACTTAGTAGCAGCAGCAGTACCCTGATGGCCTTAGAGAGGAGTCACAGAGACAGAAAGTGGCAACAGCAAGCAGATACTGGGCCCAATGAAAGAAGCACTTCTGGGAGCTCATCGAGGAACGAGAGAACGGCAACCCTTTTAACAACGAAGAGGAGGTTGTCACCTTTGAGCTGGGCAAGATGTTGCTAATGCTTTTAGCTGCAGGTGGGGACGATGACCTGACAGACTCTGAAGATGAGTGGGACTTGTTTCACAATAAGCTGGAAGATTTTTATGACTTGGATCTATAGCAGCTCAGCGGGGTGCATGAGCCGATCTGCCGAGCCTCAGATGGTAGCAGGCCTCCGGGGTGGTGGCCGTGCCCGGGCCGCTCTCCTAGGCAGGCCTCTCAACTCCAGGTACTGTAGTACTCATTTTTACCCAGGGCCTGTCTTCTCAACCCCTCACCTTTCCCCAAGGAGTATGTTGATTTCTCTGTTTAAAAAAGTTACAAAAATAAATCTGAAAGTTAGTTTTTTTGTAACATGAATTTAACTGTCTAGACAGTTAGTGTAGGTGTGTCCCGTCATGTTTTCCACCAGATCCACACAGTTTGAGGGGAGTGTTTCTGGATTTCCAGGACTCATGGTTGAGGACCCCGGGTTCAGAAGTATCAGCACTGGCTCCTGCTTTGGGGGCCCAGGAATCGGGGTGATGGGTAAAGGATCTGAACTGTAGCAAGGGGCTGCCTTCTGCTCTAAACTTGGGAGGTGGGCACTTGGTTTCTGATGAAATCTGCACATCTGTGTTTTCTGTCTGGTCCCTGTCCTGTCTTCCACCCCCTATCCGCTCCCCCACCCCTGCTCCCATGCACTCACCCTGTGGTTTTGGTCTCTTGTTTCATTGCACACAAGTAATACTACTGGGTAACCAGAACTAGGTGTGAATGTATTTGAGATTTCTACCGTGTCTAGAGTGAAAGGAAAATTGTAAAAGAACACGTATGAAAGACGGGAGTGGAAGAAAATAATGCAGAGTTGGAAACTGACTCCCCAAGGCTGATGGACTTCGAATGTGCGAGTGTGACTGCGTGACAAGCTTCCCATTCCCGCATAGGCGCAGGGTTTGCAGCCTTAGCGAGAAATCTCAGTTTAGTGGTTTCAGCCTCACGGGGCAAATAGATCTTAAAAAACAAAGCAGTTTATTGTTAGCTGTTAATAGAGCAGAGCTAGCTCTGTCTGTATAAACAGAGGAACGGGCTTAGCCATAGAAGTGTAACACTATCTGGTATCCCATGTATTAATACAACCTAGGGCTTGGGTCCACAGTTGTGTTTAATGTTGTATATCTCCAAGACTTCCCAGTCCAAGCACTTTTTGACAAGCCTGGGTCCACAGTTGTGTTTAATGTTGTATATCTCCAAGACTTCCCAGTCCAAGCACTTTTTGACAAGCCTTTGTCCTCATTTGAGGGTTTTTGTGTTCCTTTTTTTGTGGATATTTGCCTCATTCCATCCCCAACCTTTTCTGCTAGACAGTGTGATTCAAATCTATGTTCTAAGGTGTTTCCTGTAGTGGAGTCATTGGTTGGCAGTATAGTAAGTCAGGCTTCTCCACTAAAAGGGAAAACAGAGGGTGGTAATCCACAAGATAAGCTAATGTTAGACTATTAGGAGAATCCCTCGATCAGAAATTTTAGCTTTGCGTTTTGTTGTCTTCTTTCCCAAAAATAACTTGGAGGTGCCCCGGATGTGTACATCTACTGCTCTGATGCCTCGGATATCACTCATTCTTTTCATGTTAAGACCAAAAAAAAAAAAAAAAAACTGTAATTGTTGCAGAGGTCTTTGTATTTTGCAGCTATCCTTTTGTAAGAGGCACTTTTCCCAAATAAAACAATTTCCTCCCCCCGCCCCTGCCCCAAAAAAGCAAAGGAACAGAGAAAAACATGCTACACTAAGTGAAAGAAAGAGGAGTGGGTAATTCAGTTTAAGACAGAGTGGACCTCAGAGCAAAGAAAGAAGATTATTAGCTTAGACAGAAGGATTACAATGGCAAAAGGGTCAATTCATCCAGAAGACATGACAGTAACAGTTCAGTTCAGTCGCTCAGTCGTGTCCGACTCTGTGACCCCAGGCCTCCCTGTCCATCACCAACACACAGAGCTTGCTCAAACTCATGTCCATCGAGTCGGTAATGCCATCCAACCATCTCATCCTCTGTCGTACTCTCCTCCTCTTGCCTTTAATGTTTCTCAGCATCAGAGTCTTTTCCAATGAGTCAGTTCTTCGTATCAGGTGGCCAAAGTATTGGAGTTTCAGGTTCAGCATCAGTCCTTTCAAAGAATATTCAGGACAGATTTCCTTTAGGATTGACTGGCTTGATCTCCTCCTTGTAGTCCAAGGGACTCTCAAGACTCTTCTCCAACACCACAGTTCAAAAGCAGCAATTCTTCAGCACTCAGCTTTCTTTACGGTCCAACTCTCACATCCATACATGACTACTGGAAAAACCATGGCTTTGACTAGACAGACCTTTGTTGGCAAAGTAATGTCTCTGCTTTAACATGCTGTCTAGGTTGGTCATAGCTTTTCTTCCAAGGAGTAAGCATCTTTTAATTTCATGGCTTCAGTCACCATCTGCAGTGATTTTGGAGTCCAAGAAAATAAAGTCTGTCTCTGTTTCCATTGTTTCCCCATCTATTTGCCTTGAAGTGATGGGACCGATGCCATGATCTTTGTTTTTTGAATGTTGAGTTTTAAGCCAACTTTTTCACTCTCCTCTTTCACTTTCATCAAGAGGCTCTTTAGTTCCTATTCACTTTCTGCCATAAGGGTGGTGTCATCTGCGTATCCAAGGTTACTGATATTTCTCCCAGCAATCTTGATTCCAGCTTAGGCTTCATCCAGTCCAGCATTTCACATGATGTACTCTACCCATAAGTTAAATAAGCAGGGTGACAATACACAGCCTTGACATACTCCTTTCCCAATTCGGAACCAGTCTTTTGTTCCACATCCAATTCTAACTTTTGCTTCTTGACCTGCATACAGATTTCTCAGGAGGCAGTTAAGGTGGTCTGGTATTCCCATCTCTTTCAGAATTTTCCACAGTTTGTTGTGATCCACACAGTCAAAGGCTTTGGCATAGTCAATAAAGCAGAAGTAGATGTTTTTCTGGAATTCTCTTGCTTTTTCTATGATTCAAGGGATGTTGGCAATTTGATCTCTGGTTCCTCTGCCTTTTCTAAATCCAGCTCAAACATCTGGAATTTCATAGTTCACATACTGTTGAAGCCTGTCTTGAGGAATTTTGAGCATTATTTTACTAGTGTGTGAGATGAGTGCAATTGTGCAGTAGTTTGAGCATTCTTTGGCATTGCCCTTCTTTAAGATTGGAATGAAAACTGACCTTTTCCAGTCCTGTGGCCACTACTGAGTTTTCCAAATTTGCTGGCATATTGAGTGCAGCACTTTCACAGCATTATCTTTTAGGATTTGAAATAGCTCAGCTGGAATTCCATCACCTCCACTAGCTTTGTTCAGAGTGATGCTTCCTAAGGCCCACTTGACTTCACATTCCAGGATGTCTGGCTCTGGGTGAGTGATCACACCATCATCGTTATCTGGGTCATGAAGATCTTTTTTGTATAGTTCTTCTGTGTATTCTTGCCACCTCTTTTTAATATCTTCTGCTTCTGTTAGGTCTACACCATTGCTGAACTTTATTGAGCCCATCTTTGCATGAAATGTTCCCTTGGTATCTCTAATTTTCTTGAAGAGATCTCTAGTCTTTCCCATTCTGTTGTTTTCCTCTATTTCTTTGCACTGATCACTGAGGAAGACTTTCTTATCTCTTCTTGCTATTCTTTGGAACTCTGCATTCAAATGGGTGTATCTTTCCTTTTCTCCTTTACCTTTAGCTTCTCTTCTTTTCTCAGCTATTCGTAAGGCCTCCTCAGACAACCATTTTGCCATTCTGCATTTCTTTTAGGGGGGGTGGTTTTGATCACTGCCTCCTGTACAATGTACGAACATCCGTCCATAGTTCTTCAAGAACTCTGTCTATCAGATCTAATCCCTTGATCTATTTGTCACTTCCACTGTATAATCATAAGGGATTTGATTTAGGTCATACCTGAATGGTCTAGTGGTTTTCCCTACTTTCTTCAATTTAAGTCTGAATTTGGCAATAAAGAATTCATGACCTGAGCCACAGTCAGCTCCCAGTCTTGTTTTTGCTGATTGTGTGGAGCTTCTCCATCTTTGGCTGCAAAGAATATAATCAATCTGATTATATTTAATCAATCTGGTGATGTCCATATGTAGAGTCTTCTCTTGTGCTGTTGGAAGAGGGTGTTTGCTATGACCAGTGTGTTCTCTTGGCAAAACTCTTAGCCTTTTCCCTGCTTCATTTTGTACTCCAAGGCCAAATTTGCCTGTTACTCCAGGTATCTTTGACTTCCTACTTTTGCATTGCAGTCCCCTATAATGAAAAAGACATCTTTTGGGGGTGTTAGCTCTAGAAAGTCTTGTAGGTCTTCATAGAACTGTTTAGTTTCAGGTTCTTCAGCGTTAGTGATTGGGGCATAGACTTGGATTACTATGATATTGAATGGTTTGCCTTGGACACAAGCAGAGATCATTCTGTTATTTTTGAGATTGCACCCAAGTACTACATTTCAGACTCTCGTTGACTATGAGGGCTACTCCATTTCTTCTAAGGGATTCTCTCCACCATGACCCATCCATCTTTGCTGGTCCTACATGGCATGGCTCATAGTTTCATTGAGTTAGACAAGGCTATGGTCCATGTGATCAGTTTGATTAGTCTTTTGTGACTGTGGTTTTCATTCTGCTCACCCAATGACAGATAAGGATAAGAGGCTTGTGGAAGCTTCCTGATGGGGCAGACTGACTGTGGGGGAAACTGGGTCTTGCTCCGATGGGTGGAGCCATGCTCAGTAAACCTTTAATACAATTTTCTGTTGATGGCAGGGCTCTGTTCCCTCCCTGTTGTTTGACCTGAGGCCAAATTATGGTGGAGGTAATGAAAATAATTGTGACCTCCTTCAAAGGTCCTGTGCGTGCACTGTCACGCTTAATGCCCCTAACCCTGCAGCAGGCCACCACCAACCCACGCCTCTGCCAGAGACTCCTGGACACTCACAGGCAAGTCTGAGTCAGTCTCTTGTGGGATCACTGCTCCGTTCTTCTGGGACCTTGAGCACACAAGGTTTTTTTGTGCCCTCCAAGAGTCTGTTTCCCCAGTCCTGTGTAAGTTCTATAAATTCTGTAATCAAATCCCACCAGCCTCCAGAGTCAAATTCTCTGGGAGTTTTCAGTCCCTTTGCCAGATCCCCAGGTTGGGAAATCAGTTGTGGATCCTAGAACTTTCTTAACAGTGCGAGAATTTCTTTGGTATAATTGTTCTGCAGTTTGTGGGCCGTCTGCTCGGTGGCTCTATGGTGGGATTAATAGCAACCTCATCCAAAGGGCTTATGCCACAGGATGTGTGACCCAGGTAGCTGCACCCAGAGCCCCTGCCTCTATGGCAGGCCACTGCTGACCCATACCTCCACAGAAGACTCAAACACAGATCTGCCTCAGTCTCTGTGGGGTCTCTGGGTCCTGGGATGCACAAGGTTTTGTTTGAAGCCAAACACGGCACCTTTGTTTGTGTCTGACTCTTTGCCATCCCTTGGACTGTAGCCCATCAGGTTCCTCTGTCCATGGGATTTTCCAGGCAAGAATACTGGAGTAGGTTACCATTCTCTTCTCCAGGGGATATTCCTGACCCAGGGATCAAACTGAGGTCCCCTGTATTGCAGGCAGATTCTTTACCATCTGAGCCACTAGGGAAGCCCTTGACAATATTTAATATATGTGTATCCAAAAGAAAGCACCCAAATCTATGAGGCTAGAACTGCAAGAAGAAACAGGTGAATCCACTGTTACAGGCCAGAGAATTTAACTCCCTGCTAGCAGGCAGAAAATCAGGAAGGATCTTCATGGCACCATACATAAACTGGACCAAACTGACATTTATAAAATACCTCATCCAACAGCAGCATCATAAACATTCTTCTCAAGTTCACATGGGACATTCACCAATGCATACCACGTTCTGGCCCATAAAACCGACCTTAACAGATTTAAAGAATATATATCATACAACGGAGAAGGCAATGGCACCCCACTCCAGTACTCTTGCCTGGAAAATCCCATGGACCAAGGAGCCTGGTGGGCTGCAGTCCATGGGGTCGCTGAGTCGGACACGACTGAGTGACTTCACTTTCACTTTTCACTTTCATGCATTGGAGAAGGCAATGGCACCCCACTCCAGTGTTCTTGCCTGGAGAATCCCAGGGATGGGGAAGCCTGGTGGGCTGCAGTCCATGGGGTCGCAGAGTCAGACACGACTGAAGCGACTTAGCAGTAGCAGCAGCATATCATACAAAGTGTGCTCTCGGACAATAATGGAACTAAAAGTCAATGACAGAATGAAAATCCCAAAATATTTGGAAATTAAACAACACACTCCTAAATAACAGAAGAATTTCAACAGATATTCAAATACATTTTGAACTAAATGAGACTGAAACCACAGTCTATCAAAATTTGTGGGCTGTAATGATAGAAGTGCTTAGAGGAAAACTTATAACATTGAATGCGTACATCAGCAGAGAAGAAAGATCTAAACTCAGTAATTGAAGCTTTCACCTTAGGAAACTATTCAAATCAGAAGAGATTCGATGCAAATTTATGTGGAAGAAAATAAATTTTTAAAATCGGAGCAGAAATCAGTGAAATTGAAAAGAAGAAAATAATGAAGATATCAATAAAAACAGAAGGTGTCTCTTTGTAAAGGTGAATAAGCTGAATAGACCTCTAGCCAAGTTAACCAAGGAAAAAAGAGAAGACATAAGTTACTAGTATCAAAAATGAAAGAGATGTCATTTCTACCAATTTGATGGACATTAAAATGATAATAATATTATACATAACTCTGTATCCACAAATTTGGTAGCTTAAATGACATAGACTGAGTTCTTAAAAGATATAATCTACCAAAGTCACACAGGAAAAATAGATAATCTGAACATTTAATAAATTTTCAGCATAGAAAGCTCCAGGTCCAGATGGGTTCACTGGTAAATTCTACCAAATATTTAAGAATTTATACAAACTACTATGCAGGAAATACTGCTGCTGCTGCTGCTGCTGCTGCTGCTGCTAAGTCGCTTCTGTCATGTCCGACTCTGTGCAATCCCATAGATGGCAGCCCACCAGGCTCCCCCGTCCCTGGGATTCTCCAGGCAAGAACACTGGAGTGGGGTGCCATTGCCTTCTCCATGCGGGAAATACTACCAGGATATATTCTACAACACAGGGAATAGGGGAATACAGCCAGCATTATAAGAACTATCAATAGAACATAAACTTTAAGAACTGTGAACAACTTACTGCACACCTGTGATTTAAATAATATTGAATATCAACCATGCATCAATTTTTTAATAAATTAAACTTAAAAATCATTCCAATGGGGTGCAGGCTGTATGATACTATAACGGTCGATACATGACATTATGCACTTGTCACAAATCTATAGAATGTACAACACAAAGAGTGAACCCTGATGTAAACTCTGGACTTACATTAATAATGTGTCAGTGCTGGGCCATCCACTTTAACAAAAGCACCACACCTGTGCTGGGTGTTAACTGGGGCTCCTGAGGGACTGTGCATGGTACCTATGGGAAATAGCTCTACTTTCTGCCCGATTTTCCATAAACTTAAAACCACTCTTAAAAATAGTCCATTAATTTTTCCTTTTAAAACTGGAAAGGTGACCAAGTCCCATCTGAACAGTAACCAGATGACCAAATACAGTATTTATGCCATAGGGCAAGGCCCACCAGGTGACACCAGCTCTCTGCAGGGTAACCAGGTAGCTCGGGCTCCAAGTGGTCTCCAACCCCTGCCCCCACCAGGTGACAGCCCAAGAGCATCCCTGCCCCCCAAAGGAGCCCCAAGTCAGCAGCATCTGCAAGCCTGGCAGCTGCTGGAATTTCAGGTTCATCTTCCTTCTAGGTAGGGGCTGGGAGGCAGCCGGTGCCAAGCCCGCAGGCGGACATGCAGGGGTTGGGATCCGAGGGCAGACCTTCCTGTGGTCCTCAGTGCCCACAGGTCTACTGGCTTCCTCCCAGCAGCTTCTCCTCCCACCCTTCTCAGCGTACCCGGCTGCTCCACTTTCTCTAAAAGGAGGAGAATGACTCATCTTCTCCTGCTCCAGTGCCTTTCACGCTCAACAGTGATGCATCCGTCTTTCATCTTACAGAGAAAATGGCACTCAGGCATGGCAGCATCATTCCCTGACTCCTCACACAGGAACACAGCAGCACCTCACACACCCCAGCTTTGTCCCCTGAGCTGAGAGTGAGGATACTGTCCATCTTCCTACCTGCGAGCAGTGACCCCCCCCTGGCCATTCACCCCATCAGCCAGTCTCCAGGGCCTTGTCCTCTACAGGACGATCATGTGTGGGTATATGTAATAACTGTCTCTGCTTCAATTCACCCTCTTTAATCAGACACATCTATCGGCTTTAAATTAACCACCTCCTACTTCTCTGAGATCCTTTCTACTGCTTTTGAGTAAGTTTCTGCTTCTTGTATTTTAAAGCACACTGGGATGACTGGGTGGGGCTACTGGTAAAGAATCTGTCTCCATCAATGCAAGAGATGCAGGAGATAAGGATTCGATCCATGGGTCAGGAAGATCCCCTGGAGGACGAAATGGCAACCCACTCCAGTATTCTTGCCTGGGAAATCCCATGGACAGAGGAACCTGGAGGGCTATAGTCCATGGGATTGCAAAGAGTCAGACACCACTGAGTATTTGAGCATAGCACAGGGATGACCTTCACTTGACCTTAGCTGCTACCATATGTCCTTTTGGACCCTCGTAAGTCTCTTTAAAAGTTATTTAGAGGGTCTAGATGGAGTAATAAATTCATGTTCTGGTCCACTCCCTCTGCTACCAGCCATGATACTTGAAATAGAGAGGAAATCAAAGTGAAATGACTTGTCTCAAACAACAAAACCAAAAAGGATAAACCATAAAGGAAGACATTTATAAGTCTAAGGACATTGGAATTAAAAACATCTGTTCAAAGAAAGACACCAAAACAAACTGAAGGGTAAGGCACAGATTGAAAAAATATTTTTTAATGCACATTCCTGAGAAAAGATTTGGGTACCTAAAACATAAGAAATTCCCAGATGTTAATAAGGAAAAATAGAAATTTCCAGAGAGTAATGGGCCAAAAGATGAGATGACGCAGAAGAGGAAGCCAAACTTCCCATAAATGAAATAAACACATTCACCTCCGTTCAGGCTCATGACCTTACATCCCAAGATCCCACTTCTAACAGTCCTCTGACATGTATACAAAGAGACAGATGATGGTGAGTTCAGGACAACAGTATAGCAGTAAAAACCAGAAACAGTTTAAATGTCCATTACACATGAGCATCACATATATACACATGTTCATGCATGCATGCATTGTACACATATGTCACATGCATTATACACATGTGCGTTTATGTTACATGCATGCACACATGTGCACTCACGTTACATGCATACGGACATCACATACATGAATGCATGAACGCATACATACACATTCCGTTACATGTGTGTGCACCTAGTGCACACATATACACACTGCATGCACACATGCACATGTGCACACGTATGCATGCACGCATGTGCCCAGAAGCCTGTACTCTGTTCCACTCCACAATGCCCCCCTCTCGCAGCTACCAACAACTCCTTTAAAGGCAGTGGCTCATGAGCTATATTAAATGACATCCTCCCATGTATTTAATTGACTCAAACACTAAAAGGTAAATTAAAAATCTAAAACAATCAATATGTAACAGTGGAATGACAAGTAAATGCTCTTGTTTTATGTGAGAGCATCATATCCTTCCTCTTTCATCCTCAGTTTAAACCCCATCTGCTCCTAAACCTGGCCAAATTGCATGACAAGTCAGGAAATAAAGCAAGTATGCTGGAACCAAAAAAGCCTCCAGCCATTTCTGTGGACAAAGTGCCAGCTTATTAGCGTTCATTTTATTTCCTGAAGTTTAATTTACTAGACTTAAAAACCTTTAGTGATAGAAAAGAGGAAATTTCAGAGGTGCTTGAAGCTTTAAAGCATGCATGTGATATTCTAGGAGATATCTGTGAAAATTAGAAAATTAGATTGCAAAATAGAAACATTTAACCCCATCTGAGTCACCTGAGCCTCAACTGAGCCATCCCTGGTGGCTCAGATGGTAGAGAATCTGGTGTGTCAGGTGTAACTGTTGAATATAATAACCCGTGAAGTGCTAGTGAAATAACTAATTTTGGGCCAGCCAAAATAAACATTGCCGTCACAGGCATTAGTTTCTGGGGGGGGAAAAAAAGCCGGCATTTTAAATGCACATAACCAATGACCCAGTAATTATCCTTCTTAAATTCTATTTCACAGAGAAATTCATCCCTTTATAGTCATTAATTTGATGGGTCTCCATAGGTCACAGTTTAATCGACATAAGAATATTTATTCCCTATTTGCATTTAGAGGATTTCTGGAAGGGGAAGGTCACACGCAGGGCAGAGGTGTGAATAAATATCAACCAGAGGGCTGAGGACAGAGGTCCTCTGAGATCCTTTGATCCGCTCCTGCGGTTCCTGCCAGGCCAGTGCAGATTACAAGGTGAGTGATGAATGAGAAGGGAAGCCAATTCTCGGATCTCGGTGGTTGGATTTAGCTGTCTTACCTCGTGTGGACGCCAGGTGACAGCACAACCCGCATCTTTCTCTGTTCGGGCCACGGAGCCTACGCAGCAGTTGTGCGGGTGCAAATGTTCCGCGCCCTCCTCGTAGGCGTGTGTGCAGCCGGCCAGAGTGAGAGGGGGTCTCCTCATTGCACACAGCTGGCCCATTCCCTCAATACCTGCAAACTCAAGTCACAACGCACTTTCAAGGTCAGAGAGGGAGCTGTGGTCTCTTTGATTTGGGGGTTTGCACCAACCCAACGGGCATCCCTGGGCTTCCCTGGTGGCTCCATTTGTAAAGAATCCGCCTGCAATGACCGAGACCAGGTTCAGTCCCTGGGTTGGTAAGTTCCCCTGGAGGAGGAAATGGCAACCCACTCCAGTATTCCTGCCTGGAGAGTCCCATGGACTGAGGAGCCTGGCAGGCTACAGTCCATGGGGTCACAGAGAGTTGGACATGACTGAGCGACTAACATTTTCACTTCAGTGGGCACCCCAACCTTTCATGAGGTGACCCCAAAGCTGCTCCACTGTGCCTGGCCCAGCTGGGTCCCAGGACTGCACAGCCCGTGTGGTGTTCACAGGCCCCTTGGGACCACCCGGGCTAAGGCCCATAAGGTCTCCTTCCAGCTGTTCTGTGCAGGAGGAACAAAGGACCAGGGGCCACACCTGCAGTGCTGGACCCTCCACTCTTTCTGTTCACCCAGAGGGACAGCCTAAAAAACACACTTATAGACGAAAAGGGAAGGAAAGCAGTGATGAGAGAGAGGGCCAAGCAGGCCAGGAGTCAGGGAGCGGAAACAGAAGAGATAAACAAGCAGCACAGCGTTATCCTGAGGCGCGGATGCTGTGATTTTGAAATGAGGTGGTGAGGGGACGTGCTCTCTCTGGGTCTCTCTGTCCTTGTCTGTCTCTGTCTTTCACACACACTTCATGTAAAATGTGGGAAAGGAGAGTTGGATAAGATGAGTGCACAGATGTGAGATGGGAGTGGGGCAGATTGACAGGCAGGAACGGCTGATGAGAAACCCTGCCAGCCTGTCTCGCCAGCAAATATGTCACTCGAGTCTCTCATCTCGTTAGGGAAGTGGAACGAACAGAAGGCCCGGCTTCTGCTGGCGGGGGAAGCGGGTGGGGGGATTGTGAGCGAGTGGTTCCACTTGATAGAACAGGTGGGGCGAGGGTTGGGTAGGGGGTGAAGAGACGCTGCAGGAGTCCACAGCCCACAGCTGGCAGACACGTGGCAGACAGGACAGGGTGCCCCGAGCAGGTCGACCTTAAGGTGGCAATGGTGAAGCATCTGAAAAGGCCAGGGACCCAGACTGAGGTTGAAGCTGCAGTTAAAACTGGGCTTCCCTGGTGGTCCAGTGGTTAAGAATCAAGCCTGCATTGCAGTTCCATCCCCGTCCAGGAAGATGCCACATGCCTCAGCACAAATAAGACCCTGTCCACATTACTGAAGCTCACGTGCTCAAGAGCCCCTGCTTCACAAAAGAAGCCACTGCAATGAGAAATCCGCACACCACAGCTAGAGTGTAGCCCCCTTTCGTGGCAACCAGAGAGAAGCTCAAGCAGCAAGCAAGACCAGCACAGACAAATAAATAAACCAATTTTGTTAAAAGTTGCAGAACAGAGAACATTTGGGGAAAAAAAAAGGATGCAAAACAGAAGAGAAAAAACCCAGCAGCTTTGTTGACATAAATCAGTGCAGAGATCTAAAGAGCCCTGGTGATGACAGCAACCTCCAGGCCACTCACCAAGGAAATTAGATGAAGATCCAAAACATTCCCTCCCTTGGAGTGAAGTGTTGACAGAAGCAGGGAAGCATGAGTTTAGCAGCCAACTTAGGAGGGGTGAGCATTGGCCTTGAAAATCTCGGTTCTGTTCCATTCTTTCCTCCCTCCCCCATCGTGGCCCTGGAGCAGGGCAGTGAGTTTCTGCCAGCCTCGCTCCTCGGGCTTAAGTGACAACACCCATCGGGTCAGAATCCACAAGGTGAACAGCAGAGAGAAGGGGCAGGAAGTCCCTGCGGTGATGGGAGAGCTGAAAGGACATCACCCTCAGATGAGCAGTGGCAGAGGGGTGGGGGGTCCTGGAAAAGCTGGTTATTTGGGGAAATCAGGAGCTAGGATTATGAGTATTTACGTTTAAATATAACCTGTATGCTCAGCAGAGTAAGGATGAGATAACGCCATTTGCAGCAACATGGATGGACCTAGAGATCATCGTACTGAGTGAAGTCAGTCAGACAGAGAGAGATAAATATGTGATGTCGCTTATATGCAGAACCTTTGAAAAGATGACACAGATGAACTTATCTATAAAATAGAAACAGACTCACAGACTTAGAGAATGAAATTACGGTTGCCGGGGGGAAGGGAGGGAAGGACGGGGGGGAGGGGATAGTTAGGGAGTCTGGGATGGACACGTACACACTGCTGTATTTAAAATGGATAAACCACAAGGACCTACTGTATAGCACAGGGAACTCTGCTCGATGTTATATAACAACCTAATTGGGGAAAGAATTTTAAAAAGAATAGATACATGTATATGTGTAAATATACATATTTACTGGATATGGATACTGGATAAGAATACTGGAGTGGGTTGCCATTCCCTTCTCCAGGGGATCTTCCTGACCCAGGGATTGAACCCAGGTCTCCTGCATTGCAGGCTCAGATGGCTACCATCTGAGCCACCAGGGAAACTCCACACATATGTGTAAATATATATGTATACATATATATGCATGATATATATTAAATTAAAAAATAAGCATATACATACCATACTGGTATATATAAAATATGTATATTATATACATGTATAAAACTTATATGGGATAAATTAAACTTGATATTACAGGTACCATATTTTTAAGGGAAAAAATGAATATATGGCTGGACAAAAAAAAAGTTTCTGATTTGTGAATTCTTATGTGAAAATCTATAAACAGGTCTGAATACAAAGCCTGTTTGAAGCAGTCCATAGAATGTGTGCTCAAGAGCAGGCCCATCGATGGACTCCTGGTGCGCTCCTACCAGCCCAGGGGGACAGCCTCCTTCCTCCTGAGGGGCCGGGGAACCAACATTTCAGCCTCAGTTCTCATCAGCATGGCTGAAGGCTGCTCCTGCTGGTCTCGTCTCCTGGGTGCTTCTGGAATGTTCTGAGCAAGCCGGGCCTGGCAAAGAAACATCTCAGTGGAGAACCCCAGGTGCTTGCAATAGAAGCTTACAGAACAGCTGGGGAGGGCCACACCTGAGGGGCCTCTGGCACCATCAGCATTCTCTGTGCATGCAGGTGGGAGGCAGCCGGCAGACCGCGAGACAGCCTGTAGACGTGGCCCCTGGGGCCACTGCCCCGGGAGACACAGACCACTGCCTGGCCTCCCCTGGCTCCTGGGGAGCAGCTGTTCGGTCTCAGGAACAGCCAGTCAGGTCTGTTCGCACAGTTCCTCTCTGCTCCCGGGGCAGCAGACATCCTCCAGGGCAGTTCTAACCCCGGGTCACCAAGTTCACCAGGCCCCAAGGTGAAGACGGGAAAGTGTCCTCTGGGAGCCACCCCGGCCAGCTGTGCCCGTCAGCGAGGGCTTTGACCCTGGGCACTGGGCAGGAGGTGACCCCTGGGACGTGAAGGGGTGCCTTTTTTATTTTGCTGGCTGCCTGGGAGTTTTCATACATCCAAGCTGACGGGAAACCCTGGACATGATGTGCAGAATGAAAAAAAAAGACCATTGACAACTTAGTTTGTGGTTTCTGCAGACATTTCACTTTCCTGATTTAGTCTGAATTCAGATCTGCCCCAACGTTCGTGTCCCCGTCGAGCTAACAATATTTAAACGTCTAAATTGGCCAGTAGTGTAACTGGATGAATTTTTGTCGTCCAACCTGAGTCAGTCTCTCACCCACCTTTGAAGGTACAAGACTCATTTCTCTGATTGTTTGCCTTCTGAAGTTCGAATAGAGCATCTCTAAACAGAGTTTATGACATAATCAGCTTGAGATTAAAAATATCCATCTCATTTTTTTTGGTTTCACAGCCACTGCTGCTTCAAAAACCCATCACTTTGCTGTGTTTATTGTCATATCATTTATAATATGTCCATAAATCCAGAGCCAATTATTCTAGTTTCTCATTTGTTGCCAATAAAAAGTCCTCCACCATCTCAACTTCTCCACTGATGGATCCTTTCCATAAGAAAATTAGAAAGCTTCCAACAATGCATCTGATGTACAACTTCTAATTTTTTCTCCTTTCCAAATGACACAGGGGCTTCCCAGAAGGTGCTAGTGGTAAAGAACCTGCCTGCCGATGCAGGAGGTCAAGCAACTAAAAACGAACAAACAACATGGACCCAGAGAAAGAGGGTTGAAGATGATGCCTGTGCCCACCTGTAGGGCAGGGAGGAGCAGGGCTGGGGAGTGGCCAGAATGTACCAGTGAGGGGGAAACCTGTGCCCATCATCCAGCCTCACCCCTCCTCCGAAAGGGATCAATCCAAGCGCCACAGCTTGGCCACAGTCTCTCCCGGATTCCCTGGACACAAATCCTTGGCTTCCCGGAGTGCTTTGTCCCTAAACATCTGCATGTACAGCTGCCAAGGAGGAGGAATTGTGGCCTCTGAAATGATGGTTTTTTCCTCCTACTGTCCATTTCTTACAACAATGTTGGGAGGTTTAACCATGGTTCATCTTGGTTTCTTGTAGTAGTATTATTATTGTCATTGTTGTTATCTTAGCAGAGAGTCTCCGCGCGTTTGGGCAGGAACAGGGAGCCAGTCTCTCCTGCTTCTGTGATTTGCAGAGACCGAGGGGCAGATGCTTTTCCCACTCTGCATCCCTCCCCCCACTTCAGTCTGCCCTTCTTCCTCCTTTGTCACCATGACCCCTTCTCCCTCTAGAGAGAGTCTACTGGCAATTTTCCCTGTGGGGAATCTCTGTTTGGGAGAAAGTTTCCTTTCCGGGTTTGGGGCCTTCCTGTGCCTGACCCCAACCTCTCAGCACCTCATGCAGCCCTGCAGACACCCCAGGGCCCCCTCCAGCTCAGCCTGCTCCATCAGTGCCCACCCTCCCCCCGGGGTTGTCCTGCCTTCTCTCTGCTCCCTCCGGAGGAGGACCAAGGTCTCCCTGGTCCTGGGCACAGGCGCTGGGGTGGGTAGGGATCCCTCAGCACCCGGCTCTCCTGGAGATGCTGGATGCGGGTCTCTGCCTGAGCTGTCTGGTGCCACAGGCTGCCCCACCACCCGGAGCTCCATCTAGAACAGAATCTGCAGAAGAGAGGGGACATGCTGAGAGAATCTGGCAAGACCAGCACTGACATGAGCTCTTTCTTTGCAGCTAAGATGTGTTTATTGTCGAATATCTATGACCCGCCCCTCACATCTGTCTATGAACTTGTTGAGGAAAGCTATCCTATTTATCCATCTTCCTACCCCCAGGGCCTGTGATGCTGTCCATCATGGAAGAGACACAATCAATCATGGTTGCACTGAATTAAAGTCATGTTTCTTGCTGGAAACTGTGGTTCCTACCAGGGCTAGACAACTGCTGGGAAGTAAGAGATGTGTGCAGTCCATACAGTTTTGAAGACCCAAACACATTTTCTTTTCTTGAAGGGACAGCAGGAGAATAAATAAACCAAGGAGACCTGGGGTCAAAGTGCTAAAATCTGAGCCCCTCGTTGATAAACTCCACGGATGGACACTCCCTTGTTTAGAAAAATAATTGGTGTAAAATTTTCAAAATTGCATTCTTAAAAAGTCAATGTGGGACATCCATGGTGGCACACTGGATAAGAATCCACCTGCCAATGCAGAGGACACAGGTCCCATCCCTAGTCTGGGAGGATCCCTCATGCTGTGGGGCAACTAAGTCCATGCGCCACAACTACTGAGCCTGTGCCCAGGAGTTGCAACGGCTGAGAAGACATGCTGCAACTACCAAAGCCCATGCCCCTAGAACCTGTGCTCCACAACAAGAGAAACCACTTCAATGAGAAGCCGGAGCACCACAGCTAGAGAGTAGCCCCCACTCGCCACAACCAGAAAAATGCCCACACAGCAACTAACACCCAGTGCAGCCAAAATAAATGAATAAATAAAATTATTTTTTTAAAGGTCAATGTAAAAACGGTAGCAGTTGTAATCATGCATTTTGTTGATTTGCTGCCTTGTAAGATACATCCCCGTTCAGGCAATTTTCAGAGAAACTTTGCAAAGGAAATAACTTTTATTTTCCTCTTCAAATGTCAATAACACCTCCATATCCCCTGCTCACTACAAAATTGGGTTCTTATTAGCAGAGGAGGACAGGAAAGACTAGTGGGCAAAGGACAATATTTGCCATCTTTGTTATCAGAAAAAAAAAAAAAGTGGGTGCAGTTTCCTCAAGGAGCAGCAGAGGGCAGCAGTGGGCCCACATCTCACAACAGTAGGACCCTAAACAAACCTTGAGCATCTGCCTCTGACTTTGCTATTTGAGCATCACTGAATGGGCTGCCTAAGTAGACAGCAGTGACACATGTGTGATGTACCCAATAGCAACACTTCCAGAATTTAAATGTCTTGATGCCAAAATGATAAAAAAAAAAAAAAAAAAAAACATCTTAGTAGTACTCTCGCCTGGAAAATCCCATGGATGGAGGAGCCTGGTAGGCTGCAGTCCATGGAATCGCTAAGAGTCGGACATGACTGAGCGACTTCACTTTCACTTTTCCTTTTATGTACTGGAGAAGGAAATCGCAACCCACTCCAGTGTTCTTGCTTAGAGAATCCCAGGGACGGAAGAGCCTGGTGGGCTGCCGTCTATGGGGTCGCACAGGGTCGGACACGACTGAAGCGACTTAGCAGCAGCAGCAGCAGCAGAGTATAATAACATAAAGTGTAAGGTATGCAAGAAATCAATAAGTCAAACTGTATTTAATATAAATGTTACATGATTCCAAATGAAAGTCTAAATGATGAAAGTTTAGCATTTTCTGAAGACCAAACATATCCACTGGGACTTAGAAAACAAAATCTTGGTTACCAAAAAGGAATGTGTTAGTCACTCAGTGGTGTTTGACTCTTCTGCGACCCCATGGACTGTAGCCCAACAGTCTCTGTTGGTGGATTAGTAACTGGTCCATGCCCCTTCTTGACCACGTGATAAATACCCAGTTTCTTTTTTTTTAATTTTACTGAAGTTTAGTTGATTTACAATGTTGTGTTAATTTCTGTTGTACAGCAAAGTGATTCAGTTATACGTATATATTCTTTTTCATATTCTTTCCTATTATGGCTTATCACAGGATAACATAGCTCCCTGAGTTATGCAGTGGGACCGTTCTATTAATAGATATAATAGGTTGGATCTGCTAATCCCAAACTCCTGATCTACCTCCCCACACCCCTCTCCCTTGGCAACCACAGATCTATTCTCTGTGTCTGTGAATCTGTTTCTGTTCTGAAGATAAGTTCATTTGTATCATTTTTTTTTAGATTCCACATCTAAGTGACATTATATATTTGCCTTTCTCTGTCTTAGTATGATAATATAAATATACATACATTTTCTTAGTATGATCATCTCTAGGTCCATCTGTGTTCCAGCAAGTGGAATTATTTTATTCCCTTTATGGCTGAGTAATATCCCACTGGATATATGTGCTGCATCTTCTTTATCCACTCATCTGTCAGTGGATGCAGGTTGCTTCCATGTCTTGGCTGTTGTAAGTAGTGCTGCTGTGAACATAGGGGTGCATGTGTCTTTTAAAATAATAGTTTCGTCTGAATACCCCCAGTTTCTTGAGGAAGACAGTGATTTGCAGTGGTCTCCCTTGACTTTCTTGGCTCACATAACTCCTGAAGCAGCTAGCTGAGGCACCCGTGAGACCCTCTGCCCCGCAAAAGCCATCTAGACCAGCACCTGACCTCGACTGACCTCCAGCCGGGCTCCTGCCAGTTGGCAGTTACTCTGCTGCTGCCGTCTTGACCAAAGCCCCAGTGTCCTTTTGAGGCATCTGCAAGTATGTGTCTTTTTCACACAGAAATAATTTTTATTCAAGGAGACTTCCCCCAGCACAATCACTGGACTGCAAACAATCAAATGCCTTCCTAGCTCTAACACTCCTCCATGTGATCAGCAGCACTTCTCTATTCTATTTCTGTGTACTTCCTTGTCTTTTTTGGGTTTAATGTATGTTTTGAATCTTACAGCCTGTTTTGATTTCTTCTATACAAAAGAAAGTATTTCATAAATTCCTAATAACTAATACATTGTCAAATAAGATTAGATGTTAAATGATTTCTGAGGCAAACTGTACCATTCTAGGTTTATATCTGCCTTTTGTATTCTGACGCCTTTTTACCACCAGTGACATCTGTGCTAAGACGAAACAAACCCTGAACAAACCCTGAACCCTGTGTTACCGATGAAATGAACGCTGAACACTGAGCAAAGTGTATCAAGCTGAAAATTTGCCTGGCATTTACTGGAGGCTCATGCCTTGCCTTTTAAAAATTTATTCGCCTGTCTTTTCTGTTGGAGCCTCACAAAGAGTGGCCCAGACAAAGCATCAGGCTGGTAATATGAGCTGCGTGACAAGCGCTCCATATGGACCCATATGAGCTGCTAATAAGCTCTGAAAAAGATGAGGTCAGTACAGAGCGCTTGGGTCAGTCCATCCCTCTGGTTTATGGCTCTGCCGACCCTCATGCAGATAATGGTACAGCTTCTGCCTCTAGGCTTCCTCCAAGGAGCCCAAAGTGCTTTGCAAATGTCTTCTTATCGATTTTCACGTCTCTGATGCAGTTTTAAAGGCAGCAGACAGAAGAGGTGAGTAGGCAAGCCAACCTGTTCAAAGTCAATGAGAGATGCAGCTCTGCATCCCACAGCCCAGCCTTGGTGGGCTCCTCCCTGGCGGTGGGTCTGCCCCTCTTCACATCTTCCTCCAAACAAGCGAGAAGCTTGCACGGGGTGGGGGGTGGGGTGTGGGGGGGTTGTTTCTCTGTGCCTGCAGTTTGCTCATTTAGATAGCTATTACTTCCTTTGGAGGCTTATCCCAGTGAAGTGTTTCTCTACTGGAAAAAAGACTTCCCACTGTCCCAGCCTGCTTTCTTTTATCTATAACACAATGGACAATGGCAGACACTAAGAAATTTGTTTAAAAAGAAAAAGAAGGAAAAAAGGACAGGAAATTTCTTAAAACTCCCAAAGGAAATACTTCCTTGACTTTAAATCAGCTTAAATATATATTTATATATAACATTTACATCTATTTATTATTTAAAGTTTAATATACAAATTAATTTTACATATTTTAATAAAATTATACATGTATACATATATATTTGACCTTTCAGAACTAATTAAAAGCAAACAACCCTAAAGCATTTAGCTTTCTGACCTGGTTTCCTGGAGACTGGAACACAGCCCAATAAGGATGTCCAGGCGGGGCCGTGTGGAGAAGCAAAGCAGATGCCAGTGGGAACTGCCGTTTCCACACACCAGCTGCTGTGCTGTATTCACCTGGCTTCTGGGAGGCTGGGCAGTATGGACCTGAGAGGCCCGTGCAACCTCCAAGGAAGCAAAAAGCACTGCATCCAACTCAGTTCCCAGCATCAGGACCAGAAATTCTCTGTTGTGTTGGGATGGGAGGGGGGTATGCTGGGCTCTGTAGAGGACTCAGTGGCATCTCTGGTATCTGCTCACAGATGCCAGCTGACCCCTCCTGACTCTGCCAGGGAAAGATGTCTCCAGAACCAGTGTCCTTGATCAGGCACCCTGAAGGGTTAAAAGCTAAACACCCCCAAAGCTGGCTGTTGTCAAATGTCACCAAGAACACTGTCATTCCACGGGGGCTGACCCAGCAGCACCTCAGCACATGTGTGCTAAGTCACTTCAGTCATGTCTGACTTCTTGCGACCCCATGGACGGTAGCATGCCAGGCTCCGCTGTTTATGGCATTCTCCAGGCAAGAAGACTGGAGCAGGTTGCCATGCCCTCCTCCAGGGAATCTTCCCCCATCCAGGTATCAAACCCACATTTCCTGCAGCTCTTGCATTACAGGCTGATTCTTTATCGTCTGAGCCACCAGGGAAACCGAAAGATGAAACACATGGTCCCCTAATCACAGGCAGAGGGAAGAAAAACTTTGCCCTCTTCCCTTCTTGGTTCACTGGCTGGTCTAATAATGAAATTGACAGAAGACGGACTAACAGAACAAAAAACAAATTTAATTTTGTCCATACGTGCATGCTGAGTTGCTCAGCCATGTCTGATTCTTATGTGACCCCCATGGACTATAGTCCTTTAGGCTCTTCCGTCCCTGGAATTCTCCAGGCAAGAATAGTGGAGTGGGTTGCCATTTCTTACTCCAGGGATCTCATAAAATAGGGGATTCAAAGATCAAAGCAGGCAGCTTTGATACTTTTCAGACAAAGAAACTGCACATTTTTGAAGAATTGACCCGACGAAAGGGGTTTGGGCTGGGTTAGTGAATTAGAGAGGAAGTAACAAGGTCTGTTTGTACAACCTTCTCAGCCCTTAAAGTCTGGTCTCCGGGAGTAAGGAGGCTTCTTCCTCCTGTCCAAGGAGGGCACCTTCACCCAAGAGATTTATCTTCTGTGTTCAGAGGGACAGAGGGAGATCAGAATGTATCAGCTATTTCTTAAGTAACTTTAATTCAAAATAATCAAAATGGCATATTTGGGGTGGCATTGTCTGTTCCCTTTCACAGGTGTTACGAATTCACTGAGGGCTTCTCTGGTGGCTCAGTGGTAAAGAACCATCTGCCAATCCAGGAGACAGGGGTTTGATCCCTGGTCTGGGAAGATCCCACGTGCTGCCAAGCAACTAAGCCTGGGCACTGCAACTACAGAAGCCTGCCCACCCTAGAACCATGCTTTTCAACAAGAGAAGCCACCACAATGAGAAGCCCACACACCAACCAGAGTAGTCCCCTCTCACCTCAACTAGAGAAAAGCCCACACAGCAGTGAAGACCTAGCACAACCAAAAATAAACTTAAAAATGAAAAAAAAGAAAGTTCACTGAAAGGTTACACTTAGCAATCAACTTTAAGATGAACTGCTTTGCCCTTAAAAATGCATTCTGATTGTAGGAAAACTTAGTGATTAGCCAAGCAAATTGACACACGTTATAATCATGCTATCACACTGAATTTTTACCTGTTGATGACTAAATTATAGATTTCCACTTCAAGAGTAAACAAATTCCCTTGCATTATAATATCTTTGACTGTTGGGAGTTTTTAGAAAGATAAATAATCAATCATTAAGAGTTTTTTCAAAGTGACTCATTTACTGGTTTACAAGCAGTACTGTTACCACTAATTTGACTGTTACAAGTATTAATTAAGTTATCTACCATTTCCTTTTCTTTGAAATGTTCAGCTTGGACAAAGTGCAACCCTAATGAATTAAGTCTGCAGTGGCTGCAGACAGATCTCATTTATAGCAAAAACAACAAAGGCAGTATTTTCCAAGGGAAGTCCCCCGGCAGGACCCTGCTGGTACAAGCATTTCGATGCTGCATCAGTAAGAATACACCACCATGCACAGTGGATCAAACATAGCCAAGCAGGAAACAATGGGACTGCAGGAAACATTTTTTAAATGGGATCAAAGAAAAGCTAGAGGAGGCCAAGAGCTGAAGCCCAGAGCCTCAAAAGGAAGCCCACAGCGAGTGAAGTAGCAGTTATATGGCATCAGCAGGGAGAAATCAGGAATTAACCAACAGAGAAGGCTGCGGTGTGTGCTTCTAATGAACTACAAGGAGAGACTCAGAGACCAGACAGGACGGCTTTATGCTACCTGACAATCATGGATTGGGTTGTAGCATTTGTTCTGAGAGTTGCCGCACTGTAGCAAAAACAGGTTAGTAAGGTAGACATGCCAGCGCCCTCACTTGCCTTTTAACTAATAAATGCTACAGCGGCTACTTTCCAAAAAGAGACAGAGCATGCTCGGGGGCTGGAAGAGTCAGTACCGTTCAAATGAAAATTCTTCCCAAATTGATCTAGAGACTCAGTATCATCCCAACCCATCTCCTGGCAGGCTTTTCCTGGATGTATAGACATGTATGTGTATGGTGTGTTTATGTGTGTTTACCTGTGTATATATATGTAGATGTGTGTATGTATATTGTGTTTATGTGCGTGTTTAAGTGTATATGTATATTTGTATATACTGAAGACTCTTGAGAGTCCCTTGGACTGCAAGGAGATCCAACCAGTCCATTCTGAAGGAGATCAGCCCTGGGATTTCTTTGGAAGGAATGCTGCTAAAGCTGAAACTCCAGTACTTTGGCCACCTCACGTGAAGAGTTGACTCATTGGAAAAGACTCTGATGCTGGGAGGGATTGGGGGCAGGAGGAGAAGGAGACGACAGAGGATGAGATGGCTGGATGGCATCACTGACTCGATGGACGTGAGTCTGAGTGAACTCCGGGAGTTGGTGATGGACAGGGAGGCCTGGCGTGCTGCGATTCATGGGGTCGCAAAGAGTCGGACACAACTGAGCTACTGAACTGAACTGATAGACCTGTATGTATATTGTGTGTTTATGTGTGTATGTATATTTGTGTAGATCTGTGTGTATGTATATTGTATGTGTGTGTACACACATGCGTAGATGTATGTGTATAATGTTTGTGTGTGAATGAGTGTTTATGTGTGTGTGTGTTTACATGTGTACGCACATATGTGCTTGTGTGTGTGTGTGTGTGTGTGTGTAGATGGATTTGGGAAGAGAAATGTCAGAGGAACTGACCTGTCTGGGTCTGATGAGGAAACAGTCTCCACTCTCTACATTCTGTGTTCACAGCATTAGCGGGGCTTCCTGACTCTGGGAGGAGCAGGAGAAGAGCATGTCAGGAGGCTGCCAGTGAAGGTCAGAGAAGCCGAAGATGGAAACATCAGTGAAAGTATCAGGGGCAGGTATCAGGGGGAGAACCAGAATTCTACTGCCTCCATCAGGCGGGAGCTTCTGCAGGGCTGTGTGCCCACCACATCGGCACCCAGGGAGAGACCCACAAACAGTCCCGTCCTACCAGCAGCCCTCCTCGAGTGGGGTCTTCCCCTCCCACACCTCACACATACCCTCATTCTCTGACTGTGACCCAGAGTCACACAGGTAGGGCAGCATCCCGACCTCAGGTGGGTGGATGACAGTGCCAGTGGCCGCCCACAGCCCCGCCCACAGCCCCGCCCACAGCCCCACCAGGCACCTGTCGGGATTCACCCAGTACCTTCATAAGGTCAGAATCTGAACGTGTGGCCCCTACTCACAAATGCTGTCACCGCCTGGATCACTCCCGGAGTTCATCCAATCCCCCACACGGCACATCCACTGGGGAGACATTGCCTTTAACACAACCACTGAGAATGTGACCACGGTTCCTGTTAATTAACCTCTCTTTATTTTCATTTGAACAGAAATAGATTCTAGCAAAGTGATGGGCATCTATTCAAATGAGTCATTAAAAGCCCACTGACAGCTGCTCACAGGCGATGATAAGTGCCTCTTGTAGAGATTTATGATGGAGAAAAGCAATGCACCTCATTTGCCATTTTCTCTCCAAGAAAGATGCACAGGGGCTCACCTTCAGGTTACCGTATGTCTCACTCTTCTATCTCTTGCTTCTGAATCCAGAACATGGAGGCAGGCAGATTTACTGCCTGTAATGCCACTTCCCCTTCCCAGGATGGCAGAGACCAGTTTGTTGTTGTTGTTGTTGTTTAAATTATTTGTTTATTGGCCACAAGAGCAGCATGTGGGGCTTCAGTCCCCCAACCAGGGATTGAACATTGGAAGTCAGGAGTTTTAACCATTGGACCACCAGGGAAGTCCCATAGCTCTAAGACTTGGGTGAATTTGACTGATCTGAGGTATTCTCTCTTCAGGAATCATTCCAGGCGGCCCAAGGAACCTTGAGGGACTTGAAGGAGGTCGTGGGTTCCTCTCAGAAAGGTTTCCCTCAGTCATCCAAGGAGCCAGGCAGGACAGCATCTTATCTCTCAGCAGATCTCGTCCTACCTGGATGTGGCACCCAGACAGCCATCTTCATGGTGAAGCAGTGTGGGAAGCGGCCAGGCTGAGGGCAGTGCAGGGGGGACAAGGCTCCTGGTGCCCTAAAGTTAGGGTGGAGTGCCGCGCTTGCCCCTTCTCTGCAGGACAGTGGACAATTTGATGTCTGCTGCTTTCCATTAATGGACCTGGGATTACTGGCATCCCAAACTGTCTTACTTGATAGCAGCTACTCTTATTAGAATCCTTAATTATGACCCTGGGCATCCTCGCATGCTCAGTTGCTTCAGTCGTGTCCAACTCTTTGCGACCCCATGACTGTAGGCTGCCAGGCTCCTCTGTCCATGGGATTCTTCAGGCAAGAATACTGGAGTGCGTTGCCATTCCCTCCTCCAGGAGATCTTCCCCACCCAAGGACTGAATCCGCGCCACTTGCATCTCCTGCATTGCAGGTGGATTCTTTATTGCTGATCACCAGGGAAGCCCCTTCCTCTCCTCAGAAGTGAAATTTAATGGGAGCATGAGGTCACATTAAAATCTAGACTTGCCGCCTTCTTAAGCTCATCTCTGTTCCTCAGTTAAATCATCGTGATAACCGATATTTCCATTCTGTCATTTTAGGACTAGTCGCTAACTTTAATCCATCCTCAATGGATTTGAAAAGAAGCCGGTAATGAAATCAGGAAATCAGCCACGTTGGGTCCATAAGGAATTTCATGACTGGTGGGGCACATTTACAATGCTTGGGTCACTAGGATCTTCCCAGAGCAAGCTGGAAAAGCGGCTACTCTTTGAACAGATGGACATATTTTATTAGTTTTTATTGATCTTATTGATTTTTTTTTTTTTTTGCTTTTATGCTTCCACAATTATAGGCTGCTTCAGCAATAAATATGTGAGAGTTTTGTTTGAAAAGGTTAGACCAATTTATTAACAGCCATGCTTTCTTTTATATTTTGGGCAGTGAATCTGATGGAATTTGTCACAAAATGTTTCAAGCTGAAATAGATGTTATCAATCACATTACTGTTTTCTTTCACTCTTTATACTGTTAATAGGGGCCTTACCTGATGGCTCAGCAGTAAAGAATCTGACTGCAATGTGGGAGACGCTGGTTCAGTCCCTGGGTTGGAAAGATCCTCTGGAGAAGGAAATGGCAACCCACTCCAGTATTCTTGCCTGAAAAATTGCATGGACAGAAGGGACTGGGGGGCCACAGTCCATGGAGTCCCAAAAGAGTTGGACATGACTGCGCAACTAAGCATGAGCACTGTTAACACTGCTGGTTGATTGGTTGTTGGTTAATTCTAAGAAATCTTCAAAAGTGGAGGAAAACTCTGCAAAGCATTCTATCAACACATTTAATCACACGATACTTTTCCTTGAGCAGAGAGAAATAACTTAGATTTATGATGATATAAAGAGATTCATGTTAATATGGTAAGCATAATAATAACGGGGCTTCCCTGGTGGTTCTAGTGATAAAGAACTCACCTGTCAATGCAGGAGACAAAAGAGATTCGGGTTCAATCCCTGGATTGGGAGGATCTCTTGGAGGAGGGCATGGCAACCCACTCTAGTATTTTTGCCTGGAGAATCCCATAGACAGAGCAGCCTGGTGGGCTACAGTCCATGGGATCACAAAGAGTCAGACATGACTGAACTGACTTAGCATG
This sequence comes from Bubalus kerabau, assembly GCF_029407905.1. Taxonomy (NCBI): domain Eukaryota; kingdom Metazoa; phylum Chordata; class Mammalia; order Artiodactyla; family Bovidae; genus Bubalus; species Bubalus kerabau. The sequence goes on from NC_073634.1 coordinate 48,507,324, forward strand.
CATACAATAATAATATTGTAGTGATTTAAGACCTTTATATTTGAAGATAATTTCTGAAATATTTATAAGTGAAATGCTAGTGTCTGAAATTTGTTCAAAAATTCAGGGTGGAAACAGTGGGTGGAATAAAAACGAAATCAGATCAGCTGTGACTTGATAATTAATGAAGCTGATGGCGATGAACTTTTGCATATGTTTGAAATTTTCAATAACAAAAAGTACTTTTGAAAACTTTCAGGACAATCCAAAAATAAAATTTTAAAATACACTTTCATCTGCAATAACATCAGAAAGAATAACAGAAAGAATATATAGGAGTAAATTTTTTAAAAGAAGTACAATCTTAAACCTCAAAACTACGAAACAAATAATTTCATCTACATAACTGGGGAAGGATCCCATGATTATGGATCTAAAGATTTACTGCTATGATGGCAATATTCCCCAGACTGATTTACAGATTAAATCAATTCCTATTGGTTGGATGGCATCACTGACTCAATGGACATGAGGCTGCTACTGCTGCTAAGTCACTTCAGTCGTGTCCGACTCTGTGCAACCCCATAGACGGCAGCCCACTAGGCTCCCCCATCCCTGGGATTCTCCAGGCAAAAACACTGGAGTGGGTTGCTATTTCCTTCTCCAATGAATGAAATGGAAAAGTGAAAGTGAAGTCGCTCAGTTGTGTCCGACTCTTAGCGACCCCATGGACTGCAGCCTACCAGTCTCCTCCATCCATGGGATTTTCCAGGCAAGAGTACTGGAGTGGGTCAATGGACATCAGTTAGAGCTAACTCCAGGAGAAAGTGAAGGACAGGGAAGGCTGGCGTGCTGCAGTCCATGGGGTCACAAAGAGTCAGAGATGACTGAGCAACAGAACAACAATCAGAATCTTGGCCAACTTCTTTGTAGAAAGTGATAAACTGATTCTAAAATTCTTATGAAATTGCAATGGATCCAGAATAGTCAAAATAATCTTTTAAAAGAACAAAGTAGGAGGACTTACATTTCTCAATACAAAGCAAGTATTACCGACGTGGGTTCTTGGACCCTTTAATCCATAAGAATTGAGGTCAGATGAGAAATTCAGGCTTTATTGGGACTTGTGCTGGAGCAGGAGGAGGGAGCAAAAACAAGTAACAAGTTAACAACTAACCCTAACCCTACCTACTCCCTTAAATGGAGTACGGGTGCAGTGGTGAGCTGATCCCTCAAGTGGAGGGAGGGTGGGGGAAGATCAGTGGTGCTCAGACACAGAACAACTAGACATCAAAATGAGAAACCCACAGAAGACATTTACAACAAAACTAGGAGACAAGGTACCTCTGCGTGCCCCAAGATACAAACATCCGCACAGGAGAACTGAGAGAGAAGCTGACAGAACAAGTAAAGGGGTCCTCCTGGAAGTTGATGGATGACTCCCGAGCAGAATTGTTTCAAAGGATTTGGTTTAAAGGTCTAACATTATTTGCAAATTTTCTTTAACAGAGGTCCTAGGCAAATAAAAGCCAACCTGCATTCCAGCTCTGTGTAGCTTTGTATTGGGCTAGTGGTATAGAACCCTCTTGCCAATGCTGGAGATGAAAGAGGCATGGGTTCGATCCCTGGGTCAGGAAGATCCTCTGAAGGAGGGCAACCCACTCCAGTATTCTTGCCTGGAGAATCCCATGGACAGAGGAGCCTGGGGGGCTACATGGGGTCACAAAGAGACACAACTGAAGTGACTTAATGTGCGTGCATACATAGCATGCATTGTATCCCTAAAGTCCCCATGGAACTTCCTAGTGGTCCAGTGGTTAGGACTCCACGCTTTCACTGCTGAGTGTCCAGGTTCAAACGCTGGTTGGGGAACTGGGATCCTGAAAGCAGCACCACTCAGCCAAAATAACTAACCAACCAAACAAAAAGACTCTGATGCTGGGAGGGATTGGGGGCAGAAGGAGAAGAGGACGACAGAGGATGAGATGGCTGGATGGCATCACTGACTCGATGGACAAGAGTTTGAGTGAACTCTGGGAGTTGGTGATGGACAGGGAGGCCTGGTGTGCTGCAATTCATGGGGTCGCAAAGAGTTGGACACGACTGAGCGACTAAACTGAACTGAACTGAACCAAACAAAAAAGTTAAAGTGGCTCTTCTTTCCTCCCTTTGTTCTTTCAGTCAGCCTGTGTCCTGTAATTTTTTTAAAAATTCCAACTCAAAATTCATCTCCTAAAGAAACCTTATAGGATTGGTCCTTCCAGGTTAATCCCTACTTGAGGATGACCCCCTCCAGTTCTCAGATGCCTAGTTTACAGGATACATTTCCTTGTGTTGAGGTTTTGTGCTTTTTCCAGGTGGGCCTGCCCAGTGAGTGCAGGTTTTCCTGGATAGGAGGCTGATTTCCCTGCATCACCCCAGGGTGACCAGGATGGGTTAAGTAGGACACAACAGGAAAGCTATTCTGATGCCTGTTCCTGCACAATCATGGGCAAGTGGGGACCATTCATATTCCACTTTAAGCAGTCTGCTTAGGGATATGTGATCTCTGATGGCTCATCAAAGTGCTCTGTCTTGTTTTAAAATGCTGAGAGGATCATTAAAGAAAACCACAGTGTCCTTTTTACCTACTCCTGAGGGAAGTATTGAAAGTATTGCGCTAGTAAACTTCCCAACTGCATTTCTGTTTGAAAACTTGTTTATAATTTAGAGAGCAAACTTATGTCTAGGTGAGCCAAAGTGACGTCCTGTGGTACATTTTCAGCAGCCCACTCAGAACATCATCGGTATTCCCCCAAAGGAATGAAGAGAGGTGGATATTTCGCAAACCCACTTGACCAAGCATATTTTACAAGGCTGTCCTCCCCCATAAAGGGTGATATAAGATACTAATTTGCGATTTAGATACTAATTAAGCAGTTGGGAATGGATCATCTTTTCCAAACAGTTAGGGAGATCTCCTTTCCATTTCAAACAGGTTTCACCTCTTCTCCTGGGAAAGAAAAAAACAATGATGGGTTATTAAACCCCACCCTTTTTTTGCAAGGCTTTTGAATTTTCACTCAAAATCATCTGGTATCACTATATAACCATGTAGTTAGAGTGCTTAAAAATTAATTGGACTTCTAATAGTGAACAGATTCACAGTAGATAAGGTGCCTGTTGAAAAGGCAAGGCATCTGCCTCTTAACTGCACATAATAATCGTCAAAAGCGGACTTTGTGAATTGTGATGTATGTCTGATGACTGCTTTTTATCTTCGCTGATGGGAAGTTAATTATTTAACACACCCCAGAGAAATCATCTTCTTTAACAGCCAATGCAAACTTCAGAAAATAACAAGTAAAAAACGTAATTTGCCTGTATCTGGCACTTCCCCCAAGTCCATTGGTTGGTAAGTATTCACTGGGCATTCACACTACAGCTGGCACGCATATTAACAACCAGAATTTATTACTTGCTCATCAGAAACCTGGCTCTAGTGGAGAGACGATATTACCAGTCAGATATACAAATCACAGTGTATGTTTCCCAAAGGACGCAGAGCGAGAACCTTAAGGAGACCCCAAAGGCAGTGTCTTTCTTCCCTCCCCTCAGCAACAAGAGCTCAGTAGGTCCTTCAGCAGATCCTTCACGTTCTACAGAAGTTTACAATTAAGCACTTTAAAAATGACTAGTCCCAGCAGCATAATCTACTTCTCAACCTGATCTTGGCTGATTTTCGGCAAAACCCTCTGCTCACATGCTCTGGGGCACATAAGCCAGGTGGAGGAGGGAGGTGCAGAGAGGAAAAGCTGTCACCTTGTAACAGGAAGAACACATCTGACTCCCTTTCAGATCTGTTTCTTTTACCTTAACCTTTGTATCCTTTTACCTTAACCTTTGTATCTGTTTGCAACAACCAATCCTTTGGATATAAAAAGAAAAAAAAAGTGTTAGTTGCTCAGTTGTGTCTGACTCTGTGACCCCATGGACTGTAGCCTACCAGGCTCCTTTGTCCACGGAATTTCCCAGGTAAGTGGAAAACCGACTGGAGTGGGTTGCCATTTCCTACTCCAGGGGATCTTTCCAACCCAGGGATGGAACCCGCATCTCCTGCATTGGCAGGCGGGTTCTTCACCACTCATTGAGCCATCAGGGAAGCATTGGCTTAATAAGAAAAGTAGCAGGAAGAAAAAGCAGGTGAAGTGCACAACGGTTGGAGGCCTGGCTTCTGCACTCTCAGATACATTGCTAGAGGCTTTCTTATCCAACATTATCTGCACCTTTTTTTCCTGCTCCTCCGGCCAAACAGGTTCCACTATGTCCTATAGAGTCCTTTCTCTCCCCAACGCCCCTGCCTGATGTGTGTGAGCAAAAACCTTACATGTGATTTCAAATTCAGCCCACATAGCCCTGGCTCTGCACAGCCTCCCTCTTGCTGTTCTCACCTGGAAGGGAAGGTGTGCTGGTCAAAAAACAGAAAAAGCCCTGATCTGTAGCAATTGCTCATTCACATGGGAATGAGCACACCACAGAAGAGTTGTGAACACTCAGCTTTCGGAGCCAGGAAGCTGTTCAGCCAATTAACTGGGCAAACCACACTCCCAGGGAGTGATGTCTCTTTCTTGTGAATGCCTTGGCCATTCATCTGCATTGTCCTGGTCCTCACCACTTTCTACCATGAAGTATGATGGATTCTGCATGCCTTCGCTCTCCTCCCCAAAAGCATCCCCTTGCCCCCCTCCCACCCCAGCTGTGTGGACACTGACAACTTTCAGAGCCTGTTTTCTGTCTATTAAGCACAGTCCCATCAGCAACCCTGTGTCTTGGGGCTGTTACAGAACTCGGGTGAGGTGACACATGCGAGCATCTCACATCACAGTCCCTGCCTGGCTCCTGGTGGACACCAAATAGACGGAGGTTTTCTACTCTTCTTGAAAAGTGTTGGTTGCTCAGTCATGTCCGACTTTGCGATCCCATGAACTGTAGCCTGCCAGGTTCCTCTGTCCATGGATTTCCCAGGCAAGAATACTAGAGTGGGTAGCCATTCCCTTCTCCAGGGTTTCTTCCCGACTCAGGAATCAAACCTGGGTATCCTGCATTACAGGCAGATTCTTTACCATCTGAGCCACCAGGGAAGCCCTACTCTTCTTAGTTGGTTTTTTTTTGTTTTTTTGTTTTTTGTTTTTTGTTTTTTTTGCTGCACTGGATCTTCCTTGCTTTGTACAGGCTTTCTCTGGTTGCAGTGAGCAAGGATTACTCTCTAGTTGCAGTGCGCAGGATTCTCATTTTGAGCATCACCAGCTCTAGGTACATAGGCTCAGGAGTTGTGGTGCATGGGCTGAGTTGCTCTGAGGCATGTTTAATCTTCCTGCAAAAGGAATCAAATGCATGCCCCCCTCCCCCCGGCAGACAGATCCTTTACCACTGAGCTACCAGGGAAGTCCCCTCTTCTTTGGCCTTTAACACTCTAGGACAGGAGTCCTGTTATGATTCATTTTTTAATCATCCCAAGTGTCAAGAACACTGCCTTGTAACTAAGTAGTCACTGTCAAAATATTCTTGTTGATGTATCCACTGAAAAAAAGGAGTAGCTGATAGCAAGGTTGAGGCAGGAAGGGGACCTGAGCATAGAACTCACTGGGGCAGAGGGCGTGGGCAGCCAGAAGAGGGAAGAGAAGCTCAGGGAAGTGACCTGCCCAAGCCCACAGTTTCCCTGAAGAGCCCGAGGTGGCGCCTTCTTCCCTGGAGCCTTCTCATCTCTGCTGGGCAAGCACTTACTGCTGCTTACTCCCAAATTCTGGCTTTGGTTGAGCGGAAAATCAGGGTCAGGGCCACCCACGACCTCCTGAGGGGTCGTAAGGACAGCAGTGGCTCATCTACATGTAGCTGTGATGGTGTTCCCATACACTTCATCCCTTGGGGCAGGAGACCTGTCAGCAGTGTCTGGTGGTAGAAAGGAGGCTTAGGTAAGAAAGCTGGATTTAGGGACTTTTGTGCATAGGTAGCATGTGTTTCACAATTTCTGGCCTGCTTGAACAGATAAATATATATCAATGAAATACCACCTACACCCAAAAAGCTTGGAATCCACCTACAGCTTCTATCTAATTTTGCCTTAGGGCAAATGTTAATCTTTTCTCATAGCTCATCTTTTATCTAAAAATCATGGAATTCCTACTGCTTAGGACAGGGAACTCTACTCAATATTCTTAATAATCTAAATGGGAAAAGAATCTGAAAAAGAATGGATATATGTCTGGTGGTGGTTTAGTCACTTAGTCGTGTCTGATTCTTTGCGACCTCATGGACTGTACCCTGCCAGGCTTCTCTGTCTATGGGCTTTTCCAGACAAGAATACTGGAGTGGGTTGCCATTTCCTCCTCACTCAGGGATTGAACCCATGTCTCCTGCATTGCAAGTGGATTCTTCACCACTGAGCCACCAGGAAGCCCTAGATACATGTCTATGTATAGCTAAATCTTGGCTGTACACCTGAAACTAAAACAGCATCGTAAGTCAACTATATTCCAATATAAAATAAAAAATTAGAAGAATAAAGTGATCACGGTAAATAAAAAAAGTAAAATAAAAATCATGAAATCATAGGATCAGAGGAGCTCAGGGCACTACATGTTCTAGATACATCTTTTCAAAAATTAGAGGTTTAACCCAAACTTAAAATGTTAATGATGAGGAAATAAAGTTGCTGTTGTTGTTGTTTAGGCACTAAGTTGCGTTGTACTCTTTTGACCCCAAGGAATGTAGCCTGCCAGGCTCCTCAGTCCATGGGATTTCCCAGGCAAGAACACTGGAGTGGGTTGCCATTTCCTTCTCCAGGGGATCTTCCCCACTCAGGGACGGAATTGGGGTTTTCTACTTGGCAGATGGATTCATTACTATGGAGTCAACAAGGAAAAAAGACTCCCAGACAAAGAGAAATTTGTCCTTGGCTGGTGTGCTTACCTGGAAGCCCACCCAGGGGGGGTCTCTGTCTGGCTCCAAATAAAGTGTCACCTGGCAGCCTTCTTGGATACTGGAATGGGTTGCGAGCGTGTTGAGGAGTGGGCGTCCTGACAGAAGGCCGCTTCAGATGTGAGTATCCTCCTCTGGGAAGAGGCTTAACGATTTTCCTCTTGTTCCACATTTCTCAAGGTTAATGGGGAGGCCTGGAACGGGGAAGGTTGTCTTACAATCAGAGAGTCATGGCATTTGTGCTGAGTAGCTAGAAAGATGTAACCAATTACTGCTTTGATTTATTGCTAATTGTGATGGTTATTTTTCTCGGAGGTTTATAACAAAGTTGAAGAAGGGCATTCGACTGTTTAGCAAAAGAGCCCAGCGTTCATAGAGGTTAGAAGCGCTGCGGGCCGCTCTGCAAGGTCTATAAGGTCAGCCTGCAGCCCCCGCACTTTGGGTCTCCCTCCGGGTCGCTCCAGTCCAGGTTTGGCTAAGGTCCGAGCGCACCTGTCTTCCCCCGCCAGGGGCCCAGCTCCCCGCGGGTCCAGGACTCCTTCGGCATCTGTGCGTCCTTGGGCACAGCTCCTCGCCGGGAGCAGACATGCAATACCCGCTTATGGAAGAAATGAGCCGGGACAGCGCGTGCATCCGTGTACTCTCGGCGCATAGCTATGGCTAGTGCACTCACTCTCCTGTAACGAGGCATCCGTTTTTCTGCAGGCAGACAGCGCGGTCCACTCTTTCCTTCCTAGTCTATCCTCACTGTACAACACTAGCACTACTTTTTAAAATAATAATAAACGCCTTATTTTTAAAAGAAAGACGTCCTAGCTGATCAGAGGGTAAAACGCACGGAGTCTGGACATCAGTGATATGTAGGGGACTAATCGTTGCCGCTGTTTCAGCTAAACAAGCCGGGAAAACAGGTAACTTTCAGAGTGAGCTGGTAAAGAACTCCAAACACCTGCCCAAATATAGCACAAATCAGCCCGGCAACCGCCTGGCGCGCTGGTACCCAGGTCTGAGGCGGACCGCCCACCGCGGCGTCCACGCTTTCTCTTGCGCATGCGCACGCGCCACCAGCTGGGGCCACCGCACTGCGCCTGCGGAGTGGGGCGGGGCGAACGCGGAGCATGCGCGCGGACCCCGCCGGCAGGAAGCGCGCGTGGGGCGGGGCGGGGCCTCCGGGCCGCCCCCGCCGCCGCGCTCGGAGTCGGGCGGCCGCAGCGCGCGGCCCGGGATGCTGAGCCAGCCGCTGCTTCGCCTAGTGTCCGCTGTCAGCCGCAGGAGGATGAAGCTGCTGCTGGGCATCGCGCTGCTCGCCTACGTGGCCTGTGAGTGCTTCGGCCATTCATTCCCGCCCGCGGCCTGCTCCCTCCCGCTCCGCGCGCGGCCGCCAGCCGAACAGCGGACCCTCGGCCCTCGGCCCCGCCGCACTCCGGGCTGCGGTCCACGGCTCCCGAGCGTGCGGCGCCGCCGGGCGGGACGCGGGGCTGTGAGGACGGTCTGCTGGCAGAGCCCCCATCGAGGCTGTCTGCTCCCAGGAAAATTACTGAGCGTTTGGCTGCTGGGAGCCCAGTGTGTCGCCCGACCCCGCCGGCCCGCGGCCGAGCCCAGGGGTCCTGGAGCCCACGGGTCTGATGCCCCGGGGTCCTGGCGCCCAAGTGTCTGTACGCCCCAGGGGGTCTCTTGGCGGGGGGGTCCCCGCGCCGAGTTGTCCGCTCCAGGGCTACTGGCGTCAAGTGTGGGGGGGGGTCCCCGAGCCCAGGTCTCCGCACGCCCCAGGGGTTCCCCGCGCCTGTGTTTTGAGGGTGCGGGTCGACCCAGAGCCGAGGCGCACCGCGGGGGGTGGGGGTGTCTCGGCGCCGCTCCATTTTGTGTGGTTCCCCTGTCATCACTCCCGGAGGCTGCGGGACAGAGGGCAGGAGGGGACACTTTGCTGGCAGGTGGTACACCCTGTGTCTTAGAGGCAGAAGCCGTCCCTTTAAAAAAAAAAAAAAAGAAACCTATTGGATGGGAATGTGTTTTCCTTGATGCTATTAATATTTCCCCAAGTACCAAAATTGGACCAAGTGTGAGCTTGTTTGAATCCTAGCCACGAGGCCGATCCACGCTGAGACGAAACACCTGCTCACCGGTTAAGTTACTGAGGTCTGACTTCCGAGTTGAGGGGGACCTGCAGACGTGGCTTCAGTTGAGCTCTAGGCAGATGCGCAGTCATTGAGACCTGGCCTGTCTGCAGCCCAGCTGGGGGCTGTTAGATGCAAGTATGCGGAGGAGGAAGATGGTTTCTGAAGTGTATGTCAGTCTTGAGTTAGGAAGCGGAGACCCCGAGGGGGAAGACTGCTTCAAGTTGTGTAATTCCTGTTAGGACTATAGTAACAATGTTCAAACTTGCTTCCAGTTTCCCCGTGTGTGGTGAGTCTGTTTCCTTGTCTCATTTAAGTATCTCAGCAGTCCGAGGAAATAGTTCCCATCATTATTCCCATTCTAGAGGTGAGTCTGTTAAGACCAAGAGAAATTAGGCAAATGATGATCACACAGGTTCTGAGAAGCTACAAAGACCAAGAATTTGAGCCCAGAAGGGCTGGGGACCTGGGACTGGAACCCAGGTCTGCCCGCAGGCTCCATGTTGATTTTGAGGCTTCTGCAGGTCAGAGGTCGTGGAATGTCCTTCACCATTCTGCAGATAAGGAAATCCTCCTGCGTCCTTACTTTTGTCTGCCAAGCCCTTGTCTTTGTCCCTGTGCTAGGTCCCAGGGATCCCCAAGGCTTGCAGAACACCTGGGCGGTGGTTCTCAACCTGCTGTGTGCATCGGAATCACCTGGAGGGCTTTCCAAACACAGGCTGCTGCCTCCCATCTCAAGCTTCTGATTCAGTAGGTCTGGGCTGTGGCCCAACTAATAGTTTCACCTCACATATTGTTGGTGTGTTCTGGGGACCCCCCACTTGAGAACCACTGGCTTGGATGGTGAGTTGGCCACAAATTAGATTCTCACCTAAATGAGGGTGAAACTACAAACTGGTAGGAAGGAAGGGAAGGAATGCATGAGGGCTCCTGACAGGGGCAACCAGCATGTTTTCTTGAGGAAGTGAGGCTTGAGCTGAGAAGTGAGGCACGTGTGGGAGTTAATGGGCTTCCGAGGTGGCGCTAGTGGTAAAGAACCCGCCTGCCAGTGCTGGAGACTTGGCTTCCATCCCTGGGTCAGGAAGATTCCCTGGAGGAGGCCATGGCAACCCACACCAGTATTCTTGCCTGGAGAATCCCATGGACAGAGGAGCCTGGCGGGCTACAGTCCATGGGGTCGCAGAGAGTGGGACGCCCTGTGGCATCCCGAGCAGGGCGTGTTCTAGGAATGCAGAGAATGGTGGCGGTGGGGAGGGGGGGACGCGGGGGTTGGAGCGTAAACATGAAGCGGTGATGTGGCTGACGGGCCTTGTGCCAGCTCACTCTATGGGTGAATTTAGCTGTGAGGTTTAAGATAGGTGTGCAGGCAGTGTCACTAATGGGCATGGGATGGTAACTCCAAGACACTTTACAGGAAAAGCGAGATGGCAACTCCTGACAGTGTCCGAGAGCGGTGATTTCTAGTCTTGGCTCTCCTTGTTAATGTAATAATCTTGTCTCCTTGTTTGAGAAAACTGTCCTGGCTGCCAAATGACACACAGCCCCTTCTGGAAAGTCTCTTCCTGGTCCTCTCAGGCTCTCTCCCATCTTCCTCTGTTTTTTGAGCTCATGAGGGCCCATCCTCCTCCCTGCTGGCACGTAACTCTTCAGTCCAGGGCCCAGGGCCTGAGCACGGCCAGCTTGTGCTGCCCTGGGTTCTTTGCCTACACGTGTTTTCTCCTATGGGATTCCAGTCCTTGTAGCCCTCAGGTCAGTGCTGGTCACTGGTCGGAGGAGCTCAGAGGCCTGATTGTCTGAGAGTCACACCAGCCTGCTCATAGGAATCCCTAGGCAGAGACTCAGCTGGAATTACCTGTAGTGTTTTTGACATGAGTACAGTTTAGAAAATCGGATTGCCTTTGCCTGGTTTCTTGGTGTCCCCAGGCATCTCTTCCCTGCCCAGGGGCAGGCGCTTCTCTTCTCTGAACTGATGATCTTGGTGTTTGTGCCATAGCATCCTATGCTTCCTAGTTTTTCGTTTGTAGATACTGTTGTATACCTTGTGACTTTCCCCTTTAGAAGGTGACTATTCTCTTTACTTTCCCCCCACCCGTGCTCACCCCCACATAGACTTAGTGTGATTTTGAGGAGGTCAGCATTTCATGTTTACACGTGTGACTAAATGTTGGAGGAGGAAATGACAGCCCACTCCAGTACTCTTGCCTGGAGAATCCTGTGGACGGAGGAGCCTGGCAGGCTACATCCATGGGTTCGCAAAGAGTCAGACACGACTGAGGGACTGAGTACAGCATTTGGTGTTCACAGTACGACTACATGTAATCAACATGAGCCAGGTTGTATGTCCATCAACTTTTATTCTTCCTGGAGCTGATGACTCTGCTCTGTAAACTCACTGGACTCCAGCGCTTGTCACCTGTGTCATCTCCCCCAAGATTTCCCCGAGGAGAGGCCCCTGGCCTCAGCTGCCCGGCTCTGTTGGCCTGGAGATCGCCTGTCCCCTGACTTACCTCACCTGATGTCAGGGAGGAGGATTGGCAGGTGTTGGCCATGCCTTCTCCGTCTTCACATTTTAAGTGATGGGCGGGTGGTGCAGAATTCTAGAAAAGGCCCCTCGAAGCCTCTCAGGCAAGTCTCCGTCCCTCCTGGGTCCAGGCTCCAGCCGGCACCCCTCTCTCTCTGCGACTTGATTTCTCCTGGGAGATCCTAGGTGCTGCTTCTGCCCTGGTGCCATCCTCCCACCACACACCTTGGCTTGGGCTTGGTCCCTCCTCACTCCGGTGGCCTCTCTTGGCCCATGTGCCCAGAGTGTGTCCTTGTGAATGGTATCCCTGTGGTGGATCACTGGCCTCCTTCAGGACCGCGGTGCTCACATGCAGAGCTCCTCCCAGAGTGAGGCCTCTGTGCTGGGGCCGGGGTGGAGGGTGGCAGGGAACCAGGTCCACGGATGCTGGTGACATGTGCCAGGCACCTCCAAGCCCTGGCCACCAAGGTCCTTGCTTTGCAATTCTGAAAACTTCTGAACTGCCCTTTGGCGACCCCCCTTCCTGGAACATTCTCCCACAGGTGTGGGGTTGCCAGGTCTCATCCATTTTGTTTCTTCACGTCTATCATTTTAGATTTTTGCTCAACTTTTCGGGAACTTTGTCATCTTTATAACCGAACTCTTCCAGTGATGTAAAACATTTGTTTTTGCTGTTATTTTTTGCTCATGAGACTTTTTTTTTTTTTCCTCTTAATTTAAAAAACTAAAGCATGTGGTCTTTGTTTCAGAGTCTTCTGCTTGGTGGTCCTTTGCTCCCTTTTCTTCCCATGGAGGGTCTCTTCCCTTTGGGGGGGTTGCTTTTTCCAGGGAGGGACCCTGGGCCATCTGCTCCATTTAAGCGGATCCTAGATGAGTGGAAGGCCGCCCACTGCCCCAGACCCTCAGCTGCCTCCCTTGTTGTTGGATCACTCAGCATCCCCTAGGGGCAGTGCCAGCTTCCCTGGACATCTCAGGGGCCCCAAGGGAGAGCTGCGGGGCTGAGTGGTACCCTAGTCATCTCCCCAGCTGACAGGGGCTTGCCTGCTGCAGATCCTCCATCCTACCCTCTGCAGAGATGGGACTGGGCAGGGCTGCAGCTGGCAGGTGCCCCATGTCCAGGTGTAGCAGGCAGGCTCCTTCTGCACCCTCCACAGGCTGCAGGTGCTCCACTCTTCTGTGCTGGTCCCAGGGCTCCTCCCCTTCTCCCTGTCTTGTCTCCCCTGTCCCTTATAAGGACACTGATCAGGGGATGGAGGGCCCAACAGGATAATTTAGGGTTATCTTTTGGTCTCAAGATGCTTAATTACACCTGCTGCTGCTGCTAAGTCACTTCATGTCCGACTCTGTGAGACCCCATAGATGGCAGCCCACCAGGCTCCCCTGTCCCTGGGATTCTCCAGGCAAGAACACTGGAGTGGGTTGCCATTTCCTTCTCCAATGCATGAAAGTAAAAAGTGAAAGTGAAGTCGCTCAGTCATGTCCAACCCTCAGCAACCCCATGGACTGCAGCCTTCCAGGCTCCTCCATAGGATTTTCCAGGCAAGAGTATTGGAGTGGGGTGCATTGCCTTCTCCATAATTACACCTGCTAAGACCCTTTTTCCAAATCAGATCCCCAGGTTCTAGGAATTAGGTTGTGGACATGTTTTGAGGACAACATCAATTTACACCCATCTTTTTTTTTTTAAATCACGGAGGACTCAGAGGTTCTCCCAGTCTTTGAGCACTCCCTTGATCTGCAGATGCTCTGTGCTCCTCCTGTGTTTTCCGTGCCCAGACCTGCAATCAGCCACTCCTCCAAGGTGCCCTGCTTCCTTCCAGTGGAGAGTGTGGACTCAAACTCAGGGTCTCAGCGCTGACTGAAGTGCCCTTAGTGGATGGAGCAGCCACTCTTCCAAGGCATTCTGCTTCCTTCCAGTGGAGAGTGTGGAGTAGAACTTGGGGTCTCAGCACTGGCTGAGGTGCCCTTAGTGGATGGAGCCAGATACAGATTTTTTCCCACCATGAGTTTATGCTGCTACCCCCAATTTAAGTCATGACGAGGTTCTTCCTCCTCCTCCTCCTCATCTTGCTAGTTCCTTCTTCCCACAGTGAAAATTGTTTCCGACATCAGTCCAAACTCATTTGATGAGTACCACCAGGCAAAACAGTTTCAGAATTACTGCATCATTACCAGTACCAAGAAAATTCAGAATTCCTCTGCCATTCCTTTTGTCCTTAGACTCTGCCTTGCTCAGAGTGTGCTGTTACTGTGTCAAAAAGCTCCGTGAAATGTGTTTTTCTGTGCCTGATACAAGTCATGTTCCTTTTTTTTGTTTGTGTTCCGTTCAGTTTATTTTAGGATTTACTTTTTTCTTTCCAATTGTTAAAATGTGTAAGCCATTTACATGGTTCAAAAGTCAAACTGAATGAAAAGTTATGTGCAGACGTGTCTTGCTGCAATTGCTGGCCCCACCCTCTTTCCCATTGTTACTAGTCCGTTTCATGCATCTTAGGTTTCTCTTTGCAAATGCAGGCATTCATCTGCGTGTGTAGAAGCACATGCTATTCATCATTCCCGGAAGGTATCAAACCACCTGGACCATTTTGTTCTCTTTTTTTCCTGCATTGTGTTTCCTGGAAAGCTCTGGCATCAGTGAATGGAGCGCACCCTTGCTCTGTCTGTCACTGGCACATACGTGCCCTGAACTCTCCACGACTACCTCCTGTGCAGGACACTTTGCTTATTTCAGATGCCCCGCTCTTAGAAATAACCACCGCAGTGAGCAAGCTTGTGCCCGCTGTCCCCCAGCCATGTCCCAGAACAGCTGTGCCCACCCCCCCACACACACACCATCAGAGCTTGTGGATGGCATACCAGGCAGAAATGGTCCCTCCTAAAAAAAAAAAAAAAGAAATGGTCCCTCCTGCTTCAAGGGGCCTCTTTCTTCAGGAGTGATGTTGAGCATCTTTGCAAGCGTTAAAGAACTGTTAATAACCTCCTCTTCTGAAAACTGTTACGTTTTTACCCACTTTTCTGTTGAACTTTGGGTCACCTTTCGCCTGGTTTTTAAGAACTCTTCATCTAGTGGGGATGTCAGCCGGCCTCTGTGAAGTGAACTGCAACTGTTTTCTCACGCCTTGGGTGGAACAGAGGAAAAATGTCTGTGGTCTCGGTCCCTTCATGGCATAGATCTCCCCAGAACCTCAGGGTTTCCCAAACCATAGGGGCATCTTCTATTGTTCCTAAGAAGCCCCCTTTAATCACTCTGAATTTTTGCCCAGGGGGTGACTCAGGGTGGGCCCTAGGTTGGCCTGGGATGGAGGCAGGTCACTGTCAGCCTTAACCCACCCACCTCCAGGAAGGGGTTGGAGCTGGAGGTGGAGCTTTGTGGAAAATAAAAAAAAAACTCCTCAACAATGAGACCTGATGGCTTCCCAGTAGGTGAGGCTTGGGTTCGCCCCCCGAGACCTTCTGTTCCTGAGCTGTAGCCTTCACAATGAACTGGTCGTTGTAAGGAACCTGTTTCTCTGAGTCATCTAGCAAATGATCAAACCCAAGAAGCTGGTAGTGGGTGCCCTGACTTAGAGCTGGCTGGTTAGTCAGAAGCACAGGTGGCCCTGGGCCTGGAGGCAGGCATCTGAAGTGGGGTATCCTGTGGGCCTGGGCCCCTCACCTGTGGGGTCTGCGCTCAGGGCAGGTCGTTAGTGTCCAAAGGGCTGGAGGGCTGGTCAGTAATGTGGAAAACCCACACTCTGGGAAGTCAGCTGTATCCTGGGAGTGGAAACAGACCTTAGCACAGTTTTCCGGTTTTCCCTCATGGTTCTTAAGAAACATCCAGGTGTCCAGCGGGATTCCTCAAATAACCGTTGGGTTTGGGGTTTGCTAACTGGCCAGTTGGGGGATTTCATTGGTCACCCTGTACTTTGCAAGCAAGGCACTCCCCTACCTGGATGGACAGAACCCCTCAGCTCCTCAGCAGACCTCAAGGGACCATCCTTTGAGCTCTCTCACTGCAAGCTATGGGAATTGCAGTAATGCCGGAGCCCAGAAAGTTCTTCCTTGTGTTCCCCAGCTCCTCTGAGCAGCTATACCCACTTGGCATTTTAAACGAGTGTTTCATGTGACAGCAGAGATGGCTTCTAGGAGGTTTCCCTTCTGGGTTTCCCATCTCACTTGGTGACATTTTACACGTGAAGACTTTTTAGAGGAACACATGTCATCTGCAAAGCCCACGGTTTCTTGCATTCTTAACCATTTTGTTTAAAAAAGGGGAACATCTTCGGGCAAAAAAAATTTTCCCATGGGAATGTTAGTGTGATTTTCTGAGGAAAGTCTGTGAGTCACTCAAAGGTGTTTTATCGCCAGAGCTCAGACCTGTCAGTGGGGACTGCTGGGGCTACAGAGCAGAGAACTGCGGAGCCTGTTCTGGGGCTCATCCTGGAGGCCAGCCTGGGGGCGGGGATAGTGCAGGGTTCGCTCAGGGCCCCACAAGCAGTGCCCCACATGCGGCCTGTGAAGGATGTCAGCTGGTAGGTAGCCTGCTGGGCTCCCCAGGTCACCTTCTCACCTGGGCAGCTTCCTCCTGTGTAACCACATGGGTGAACGCAGGCCTGGCCAGCTAGGCACAGGTGTGCGATTTGGGGCCAGCTCTCTCCAGGTCGGGGAGCAGAAAGGCTCCCCGCTCTTCTGTGTGTGATGCTGTCTGAGCCAGAGCACCTGCTTCTTTCAGGGGAGCTGAGGGGGAGGTTCCCTCCTCTGATAACCTCATTTTGTAGTTGGAGAATTTTAGCAGAAGAGTATCTTCGATTTGAACCTTCTGATCTGTTTAAACAGCTCTTCTGATGCTTCTCTTGCGACACTAACGATGCTTTGTGCCACTGTGGAGTTTATTCAGGCCGGGCAGGTGTCTGCTTCTCTGGGGCCGGGGTTGTCGGGGTTCATGGGGTGAGCAGGGCACCACTGTCCTGGGCATGTTTAATGCTTTGATCACAAGGCAGGCAGCCTGCATGGTTGGGGTGCAGGGTCCCCCAGAACTTCAGTCTGGAGCCAGGTGTTCTGCCCAGGTGGGCACCCGGGGCCTGCGACGTGGGCGCTGGGCACTGGGAGGATTGTAGCCCAGATCCAGGGTCGACAGGGAATTAAAGGCCAGGTTCCTGTCCGTGCTCTGGTTCTGGTGGTTGTGCTGCGTAAGTGACCACCTCAGGACCTGGTGGGATGGAGCGGCAGTGGTTCACATGCTCACAGCTCTGTGGGGGTGGGAGTTTGAAGAGTCTGTTCTCTTTTTGGTGTTATCTGGGATGATGGCTGGGACTCAGACAGCGGGACTGGAAGGTCCACTTCCAGAGGCTCTGCGAGCAGGTCTGCCCTGACCTTCTTTTCCCATACAGGTCGTTACAAAGTATTGAGTAGACTTCCCTGTGCTGTGCACTAAGTCCTTAGTAGTTTTCTGTTTGGTATACAGTAGTGTGTGGGTCAGTTCCTAGGATTTATTTTAACTGCTTTAACCTATTTCACCCACTTCACCCACCTCCACCTCTGGCAACTGGTAGTCTGTTCTCTGTATCTGTGAGCTTGGGTTTTTGTTGTTTGTCTTTAGATTCTACATGTAAGTGAGACCCCCCTGGAGGAGGGCATGGCAACCCTCTGCAGTATGATTGCCTGGAGAATCCCAGGAACAGAGGAGCCTGGCAGGCCGCAGTCCATGGGGTTGCAAAGACTTGCACACGACTGTGCGACTTAGTATGCACGCACATAAGTGAGATCATGCATTTGTCTTTCCCTGACTTATTTCACTTAGCGCAGTGTCCTGAAGATCATCCATGTTACTGCAGTTGTCAGGATTTCCTTCTCGTGACAGCTGAAACCTATTCCATTGCATATATTCACATCTTCTTTATCCACCCTTATTTCTTGAACACTTGGGTTGCGTCCATGTCCTGGCTATTGTATAGTGCTGCTAAGAGCACAGAGGTGCATGTATCCTTTTGAATTAGTGTTTTCATTGCCTTTGGATAAATGCCCAGAATTGGATTTCCTGGGTTGTATGGTAGTCCTATATTTAATTTTTTGAGGAACCTCCGTACTATTTTCCATAGTACACCACTTTGTATTCCTATTCATGGTGAGTGAACTAGGGTTCCCTTTTCTCTACATCCTCGCCAACACTTGTTATCTCTTATCTTTTTGATAATAGTTATAGTCATACTTAATGACTTTATGATTTCATTAAATGAATGGCTATATCATATTCTCAGCTATTTGTAAGGTCTCCTCAGACAACCATTTTGCCTTTTTGCATTTCTTTTTCTTGGCAATGGTCGTAATCACTGCCTCCTGTACAATGTCATGAACCTCTGTCCATAGTTGTTCAGGCACTCTGTCTATCAGATCTAATCCCTTGAATCTATTAGTCACTTCCACTTTATAATCATAAGGGATTTGATTTAGGTCATACCTAAATGGTCTAGTGATTTTCCCTACTTTCTTCGATTTCAGTCTGCATTTTGCAGTAAGGAGTTCATGATCTGAGCTACAGTCAGCTCCTGGTCTTGTTTTTGCGGACAGTATAGAGCTTCTCCCGGAGAAGGCAATGGCACCCCACTCCAGTACTCTTGCCTGGAAAATCCCATGGATGGAGGAGCCTGGTAGGCTGCAGTCCATGGGGTCGCTAGAGTCGGACATGACTGAGCGACTTCACTTTCACTTTTCACTTTCATGCATTGGAGAAGGAAATGGCAAGCCACTCCAGTGTTCTTCCTGGAGAATCCCAGGGATGGGAAGCCTGGTGGGCTGCTGTCAATGGGGTCACACAGAGTCGGACACGACTAAAGCGATGTAGCAGCAGCATAGAGCTTCTCCATCTGATTTCGGTATTGACCATCTGGTCATGTCCATGTGTAGAGTCTTGTCTTGTGTTGTTGGAAGAGGGTGTTTGCTATGACTAGTGCGTTCTCTTGGCAAAACTCTGTTAGCCTTTGCCCTGCTTCATTCTGTACTCTTCATTTCATTCTGAAATACCAAGGGAACATTTCCTGCAAAGATGGGCACAATAAAGGACAGAAATGGTATGGACCTAACAGAAGCAAAAGATATTAAGAAGAGGTGGCAAAAATATACAGAAGAACTGTACAAAAAAGATCTTTATGACCCAGATAACCACAATGGTGTGATCACTCACCTAGAGCCAGACATCGTGGAGTGCAAAGTCAAGTGGGCCTTAGGAAGCATCACTCTGAACAAAGCTAGTGGAGGTGATGGAATTCCAGTTGAACTCCTTCAAATCCTAAAAGATGATGCTGTGAAAATGCTGCACTCAATATGCCAGCAACTTTGCAAAACTCAGCAGTAGCCACAGGACTGGAAAAGGTCAGTTTTCATTCCAATCCCAAAGAAAGGCAATGCCAAAGGATGTTCAAACTACCGCACAATTGCACTCATCTCACACACTAGTAAAGTAATGCTCAAAATTCTCCAATCCAGGCTTCGACAGTATGTGAACCGTGAACTTCCAGATTTTCAAGCTGGATTTAGAAAAGGCAGAGGAACCAAAGATCAAATTACCAACATCCCTTGGATCTTCAAAAAAGCAAGAAAGTTCCAGAAAAACATCTACTTCTGCTTTATTGACTATGCCAAAGCCTTTGACTGTGTGGATCACAACACACTGTGGAAAATTCTGAAAGAGATGGGAATACCAGACCACCTGACCTGCCTCCTGAGAAATCTGTGTACAGGTCAAAAATCAACAGTTAGAACTGGATGTGGAACAGCAGACTGCTTCCAAATTGGGAAAGGAGTATGTCAAGGCTGTATATTGTCACCCTGCTTATTTAACTCATGTGCAGAGTACATCATGAGAAATGCTGGGCTGGATGAAGCACAAGCTGGAATCAAGATTGCTGGGAGAAATATCAATTACCTCAGATATGCAGATGACACCACCCTTATGGCAGAAAGCGAAGAAGAACTAAAGAGCCTCTTGGTGAAAGTGAAAGTGGAGAGTGAAAAAGTTGGCTTAAAGCTCAACATTCAGAAAACTAAGATCATGGTATCTGATCCCATCACTTCATGGAAAATAGATGGGGGAACAATGAAAACAGTGACAGACTTTATTTTTCTGGGCTCCAAAATCACTGCCGATGGTGACTGCAGCCATGAAATTAAAAAACACTCCTTGGAAGAAAAGCTATGACCAACCTAGACAGCATATTAAAAAGCAGAGACTGTGCCAGCAAAGGTCTGTCTAGTCAAAGGTGTGGTTTTTCCAGTAGTCATGTATGAATGTGAGAGTTGGACTATAAAGAAAGCTGCATGCCAAAGAATTGATGCTTTTGAACTGTGGTGTTGGAGAAGACTCTTGAGAGTCCCTTGGACTGCAGGGAGATCCAACCAGTCTGTCATAAGGGATATCAGTCCTGAATATTCATTGGAAGGACTGATGTTGAAGCTGAAGCTCCAATACTTTGGCCACCTGATGTGAAGAACTGACTTATTTGAAAAGACCCTGATGCTGGGAAAGGTTGAAGGCAGGAGGAGAAGGGGACGACAGGATGAGATGGTTGGATGGCATCACCGACTCAATGGACATGAGTTTGACTAAACTCCGGGAGTTGGTGGTAGACAGGGAAGCCTGGCGTGCTGCAGTCATGAGGTCACAAAGAGTCGTACATGACTGAGTGACTGAACTGAGATGAACTGATATCGTACTTTATATGATAGTTCTCTAATTGTAAGATACTTTGATTTATGCCATTTTTTACATTATAAATAAAGCCGTCATTTGTGAAGGTAGTTTTCTTATGTGTATACTTATTTCCTGAGGATAATACTCAAAAGTAAGGTCACATGGTCCAAAAGTATAAAAAGATATATATATATACTTTTTTTTTTAGTGAATAGTGAAAAATATATGCTGCGTGCTCAGTCGCTCAGTCGTGTCTGACTCTTTGCAACACCGTAGGCTGTAGGCTTCTCTGTCCATTGAATATTCCAGGGAAGAATATACTGGAGTGGGTTGCCGTGCCCTCCTCCAGGGGATCTTCCTGACTCAGGGCTCAAACCCAGGTCTCCCGCACTGCAGGTGGATTCTTTACCAGATCTGCGCCACCAGGGAAGCCCAAATAGTGAATATAGTTCAGTTCTATTTTAAAATCCTCCCATTTCATGCTTACTTGCCACTTTTTAGTTATTTATTGCTGATCTTATACTATCATAGTTTCTTCTGTTTGAACAAGGGCTGTGCTTTTATGCTTTCCACACCCCTTTGTTAACAGTGGAAATTTCTTGGGGGGGGGATGTGATTTTGGACCCTGAGAACTATCCATTGAACATGTTATCCCTGCTGTGTACCTGAGGATGCAGCGAGAACATGCCTGGGGTCGCCCCTCACCTCGCCCCCCGCCCAGACTCACAAAATCGCCAGTCCTGGACTCCAGGGTGTGTGTTTGCTCTGTGCCTCTCCCAGCATCTGGCAGCACCTAGGGGCACCTGGTCCCTGAAGGTGAGCAGCATTGGGACGGCCATATGGGGCCCGCATCGGGATGTGGACAGAGTGGGAGCCACACCATTCTCTGTGAAGGTTTCTTTGTGAAGTAACCCTCTGATTGGGAGCTTCAGTGGGTGTCACGGTCTCCTGTGTCAGTGGTCACCCCTGGTGAGATATTTATAACTGGTTCACAGTTATTCGGGTGTCTGTCATTCAGGAGGTAGCCCTGCAGGGGAAACGGATGTAGGGGAGATGAGTGAGGGCCAGCCACAGAGTCAGGCCGCCTGTAGCTTCTCTGGGTCTCGTTGACGTTTGATGGATGCGATGGGACTGAGCCCTGGCATCTCTTTTATTCACGTGGTTCTTTAATTTCTGTGACTGGCTCATCCCCAAAGGCTGGACATACTGTGTATCACAATGCCTGGCCCGGGACTTCCCTGGTGGTCCAGTGGTTGGGACTTCACCTTCCAATGCAGGGGGTGTGGGTTTGATCCCTGGTCAGGGAGCTAGGATCCCAGATGCCTTGTGGCCAAAAAAAAAGAAAAACAAAACCAATATTATAACATTCAAATTTCAATAAAGACTTTAAAAATGGTCCAGATACCCCTTCCCCCCAAAAAAAGAACCTTAAAAAAAAAACACACGTTCACCATTGCACTCCAGATCCCAAAGTGTTATTCTAAATTAGGAGATATAGAGGATCATCTTCCCACTTAAGTTTAGTAGGGCTTATTATTTTAAAAGTGTGCGTTTTACTGTCTTCGTGAGCTAGAGTTTTCTTAGTGTACTTTAAGATATAGGTTAAAAATTAATGTTGTATTAGTTGGAGTCCTTGAATGTTGCAAACTTAAATATTGACTTTTCCTTTTTCTTTCTCTTACAGCTGTTTGGGGCAACTTGATTAACATGAGGTAATTGATTTTTAACAACTTGGCTGTTCTGTTTGGGCTGAAATGACACACCACTGTTACACACATACCTCGGCGGCACAGGCCGATTTGAGGACAGTGTAACAGTGAACTGAGCTCCTTGCTGCTCACACACCCATGTGCATCTCTCTCCTGGACGCTCCGGAGGACGCGGCTAGTGTTCAGGCTGCCCTGGTCAGCCCAGATGAGAGGGGTCTCTGGGCAGCAGTGGCGGCTCCTTGGTGTTGTCCGCACCCGTCTTCCTGGCTTTCCGGCTCCTGAGATGTAATTGGCATTTCTGGGTGGTTAGAGTGAGTGCTGGGGTGCCTTTCCTAAGCCCATTAGGGAAACCGAGACTGCCCACCACCCCAGGAGCAGACCAGTGGATGCTGAGACCACCTTCCATCACAGGGGAGGGGAGGCCCGAGGACCTTCCACTCTGGGTGGGCATCGTTTGTGCTGCTCAACAGAGAACGAAGGGCCCTTGTAAAAGTCAAATCCTGTGTCAACTGTTGTTTCTTAAAAAAGATCAGTCAAAGTAATAGGCATTCACTGTAAAACCAGATTTGGTGCCATGAGTACTATTTCACATTTAAAGAACAGCCCTCTCCACTTCGTACTTCTTGTGTGACAGTCAAAGAACAGCAGTCGCATTGTGGTGACAGCGGGGGCTGCAGGGCTGTGGGGAGGGTAGCTCTGCCCCACCCGCTCGGCATGCCCAGTGGGGTTTGCAGGGCGGGTGGGGCCGCGGGGACGGACTCCTCCCCCTTGGCGGGTGTGTGTCTGCCAACAGAGGCCTCTGTGTGTGGCTGGAGGGCTGCTCAGGTCCCATTAAAGGAGCTCAGTCTTTTCAGTTGGAAAAATTCCACTTTGCCTTAAATCCCAGGACAGCCCAGCAGGAACTTGCTGCTGTAGACACACTTCCTGCCTCTGATTTAAAATCGCACATTGGGCATCACGGGAAAGTGAGGCGATCTTAGTTTAGCAGAAACACCCTGGAGGTGTTTGCGATCCCTGGAGACCCACCCCCACCAGTTGTCTAGTCCCCTGGCCTCCCCTCAGGGTGGGGCTGGGCTGATTACTTGGGAGGAGGCGATGGTCTGCACTGGTGTGTTGCATGTTGCGGTGGTTTGTTCAGAAGTAGACCTCGCGGTCACAGAGCCTTTCAGTCTATCTCAGTCTTGCAGTGTTCTACTCAACAGGTCCATCCAGGAAAACAGGGAGCTCAGAATTGAGAGCAGGATTGAAGAGGTGAGTCTCCTCTCTGTGTTTTGTTCCACTCCGTCTGCTGTCTCTCCACTTAGTTCCTTTGTCTATGCTGGTACCTTTATTGTGGCCACATCATGCCAGCCGTGATCCACTTGCTGTCTGTGAGGCTGTGGATGCACCTCTGTGTCAGCTTTGCCCATTTATAATGGTGCGACATGCTAAATTCTGCCCCACAGGCAAGATGGGTTCACGCTTTTATGTGACTTTTCAGGAGAGCCTTTACAGGGTTCTGAAGAGAGAGGGCAGTGAGGATCTTTACCTGGATGGAGACAGGGGTCCACCTCTGCTCACCTCAGCCAGTGTAGATGGAAACACGGCTGGACTCAGATGCCAGGGCCCTGGGAGCTCACAGGGCAGCGGGGACACATGGGTTGGGGGGGCGGCGCCTCGACGAGAGCCGGGAAGTCTGGCCTGCTTCACACCTTCTGTTTAGAACAATTGCTTGTGTTTTAGTCCAGTGTCTGTGTAGACAGACTGTTGTAACACGGACTTGGTGAGGGGGTCCCTCACTGGGATTTGGAGCCACATGCTGGTCGTTCCATGCAGCCCCAGCCCTGACGTGGGTGCGGTGGACGTGTGTGCTGGGCTGATGGCAGGTGACACAGGCAGCTCCTGGCGGTTCTGTGTCTCACGTGAAGCGAGGCGGGGGTGGAGATTCACCTGCTTTTGTGGGCCTGCACCACCTTGAACGGTGCCCGTGTGGTCTGGAAGGAAGAAGGTGAATTTCCTCAGAGTTCAGGCATCTCTGGAGTCAGAGATTCTAGCATGCAGTTCAGCAACTTGGTTCTAGAATTGTGACTTAGGGGCTCTGACTTAATTTCAAGCTGGAGGTGGATCGCAGAAGTAATTGGAAATCTGTTTTGTGTCACGTCCCATCCTCCTGGAACGTCAAGAGTGGGTGCAAGTACTGGAGGACTGTGTTTCTGCTTCAGAACTGATCCTGGTTATTTTTGTTTCAGATCATTGAACCACTAAGGGAGAAAATCAGAGATTTGGAAAAGAGGTACGTGTACCTGTTACTTGTGGTTTAATCTTTCTTGCCACCACTTGGTGCTGAAGTTACACTGCCTATAACATTTCAGTGGGTGGGATCCAGAAATTCTGCCTTTGACAGGACTGCCGTAGTTTGAGCAATTTTACTTGAAGCTTTAAAATAAATAGTTTAAAAAGAAACCCACCACAAGTTTTAGGTTGGCGGAAAGAGAACAAAATCTGCCCACCAGTGATCATTTTCGCCTTAACTTTTTTGAAAAGAAAGTGAATCATTTGGGTAACTTTTCTAAGACAGTGGCTTTGCACACAGGATCTCCTGAAATATGAGAATCGCATGACTCCTTTCGGTACCACACGTATGACTGTCATCCTAAAGAATTTTCTGGTAACTCGTTCCTATCAAACAGGAGCATCACCTGTTACTTGGGGCTGCTTCCCTGGTGACTCATCCTGAAGGGTTCTGTCCCTCAGGTAGTTGAGCCAGGCAGGTTACTGTTGGAGTCAGAAAGTCAGATGTGGATGAGACCTTGTGTTGGAAACCGACGGAGCTCTGTCTAGTTTCACATTTCCTGACTTTGTGTTAGGAATGTCCACACAGCCATCCTGACCCTGGCAGCATAAGAACGTCCCTGAGGGGAACATGAACTCATTACGTAGGGGCACTGGGCCCACAAGAAGAAAGGATACACTTGAGAGGTCAGGGCCAGTTTACACAGGGAGACTCAGGGATCAGTGCTATCTCAGAAGCCTGGGTTGTGGACTCTATGGACCTTTTTTTCTTTTAAGAAAAGAGTACTGACCCCCTGGGCCCTACTCCCTGAAATTATGATGTAACTGAGCATGCAGACTGGGCTTTAGGGGTTTGCAAATTTCCCTGAGTCGTTCTCATATGCAGGCAAGTTTTATATCTTTTTTTAAATTTTACTGAAGTATAGTTGATCCACAGTGCTGTGACTCTGCAGTCTTTCTGTCTTCTTGATCACACGCCCTAATAACTTGATTACGTGCTTGATTCCATCTCCCCATCTTTTAATATTCTTTGGATAGATAGCAGGTAATAAAGCTAATTAGGGCTTCCCTGGTAGCTCAAACGATAAAGAATCCATCTAAAGAGCAGAAGACCTGGGTTCAATCCCTGGGTCAGTAAGATACCCTGGAGAAGGAAATGACAATCCACTCCAGTATTCTTGCCTGAGAAATTGCATGGACAGAGGCGCCTGGTGGGCTACAGTCTGTGGGGTTGTAAAGAGTCAAACAAAGGCTGAGCAACTAACACTTTCAATTTCAATGCTAATTAAAATTCTAGGGACTTGCCTGGTGGTCCGGTGGTTAAGACTCAGAGCTTCTGCTGCAGGAGGCATGGGTTTGATCCCTGGGTGAAGAACTGAGATCCCACATGCTGTGCAGCACAGCCAAAAAAAATAAAACCTTTGATTTTAAAAAAAAATTCTAAGTACTGAGGCTGTGCTAATAAACAGGAAGGTTCAAGTCTGAAATGGGGTAAGTAATGACTGCAGGATTGATTTGGGGGTGAGGGAAGGTCCATTATTACTGAATTCACAACTCCTCCTGTCTTCTCGCTGCTTCTCACTCAGAAACGTAGGCTCTGGTGGGCGGCTCCCACGTCTGCTGTGTGGCCACTGTGTCCCCAGGACAGAGCGTGGCCTAGAATAGGTACTCAGGAGAAGGTGCTTGAATACACAGATACGTGGCTGAGCCAACACCTGAGCAGTTTTAAAGGGGCTCCAGGCTTAGAAGAAGCCCAAGCCTTGCCCTTGCCCTGCCCTCCCAGCATGGGGCCCCGGGCCTAGCCACCTTGGTCACCCAGCTCTGTCACTGTGGCCTGGGCGGGCCATTGCTTGGCTCCTGGAGCTCTGTGCCCTGGGTCCTGAAAGCAAGAAATGAGGGCTGTGAGATCATTTTTTCAAAGTTGAGTAACACAATCACACATGTGGAGTCTGAAACTCAGTCGCTACACATGGAAGAGAAGCAAGGCACGAAAACCAGCTAGTGTCGTGTTTTGTAAACCAGAGGCGTAGCACACACTCTTTGAAGCAGTTTTCAAGTGTATTTCCTGCAAGAAAATGTTTGCTGTTTCTGCCTGGGTTAAATTATTGTTGCTCAGTCATGTCCGACTCTTTGTAACCCCCATGGACTGTAGCCCACCAGGCTTATCAGTCCATGGGATTCTCCAGGCAAGAATACTGGAGTGGGTTGCTGTTTCCTCCTCTAGGGGATCTTGCAAGCCCAGGGATCGAACCCACATCTTCTGTGTCTCCTGCATTGGCAGGATTTGAAATTTGTTTACCACTGAGCCACCAAGGAAGCCGCATGTATAGATAGCATATCTAATTTCATGTTAAGTTTTTACTCAGGTACTGTTCTAAGCTCTTCACTTGGATGAATGTCGATTTCAGTGTCCACGTTTGGGCCGACCCCCACCCCTGCCTTACCCTCTGTTCCTCCTGCCCCTTCTGCCCCAAGTGCAGCCCTGGTCTGCTCCCGGTGACACTGTCTATAAACCCTGCAGGGGATGAACCTCAATGGATGAGGGAAGGGAGGCGCCAGGAGGATCTGGAGAAAGCGCCAACAGGCAGGCCTGGGAAGTGGGCAGAGTCGGGTCAGCTGTGCCTGAAGCTGCTGGGAGCTCAGACTGGGACTTGAGCAAGGGGTGTGGGGTCCTTGGAGAAGGGGGCCGGACAGGTGTGAGGGTGCCCTGGCCAGTGCTGGGCTTTGCTTTGCTGTCCTCCCCACCTCCACTGCATCAAGCACTTACATGGCAGCCAGAGCTCAGGCAGCCAGTGGGTTGCCCTTGGCTCCACGGAGCAGGAAGCCCCCGTGTGCCTGGAGCACCTGGGGGGTCTTTCTCCAGGAGGGGGAGTGTGGGTCACAGAACTAACAGTGTGAATTCTCATCCACCCCCTGGGCATCTCCCACTGGCCTGCCTGTGTTTGGTGTTTGCAAAGGGAACTGACATCTTGAGAGTCTGGAAGTGCTTATGGGGGAATCATGTGCCCTGTCAGAAGCCTCCCACCCCCACCCCCCCATGCCCAGCTCCCAGCCCCAGGGTCTGTCCGAGGACCTGTCCTGCTCTGTCCAATTCCACCAGCACAGGGAAGATGTGTTCCATATCTTGGGTGTGCTGGGGAGGTGGAGGGGATGGAGACTGGGCCCCCGCCCAGCGTCTCTCCAATTAAAATAATGACTCCAGAGCCGGTCTCTCCATGTTTCTTTAAAGCACTTTTGTTTCTGACCAAGTCACTTTAAGGGGATATTTCCAATCTGCATGTATTGACTCTCATTTGATACTTTCTGTGCTCTTTGTGCTGTACAGGTCCTGGGACATCCGTATGGTTGGGGGACCAGTGGTGCCTTCACGGGGGTGGGAGGCATTCAAAGATAAGACGAGACTCAAGACCAGATCATATGGACCCCGGGGGGTAGGAAGGACTGATTCCCAGTCACTTTGTCCCGGGGCCTCTGGGCAGGGGAGGCTGGAATTGTGAAGCTGCCCAGTCAGGGGATAGGCAGACAGAGTTGTGGTCAGCACCTTCCTCTCTTCCTCTCAGAGGCACAGTCGGCTGGGCTGGGTCTGTGACCCCACACAGCCAGCATCTCCCTCCCTGTCCTGGGCCCAGCATCTCAATGCCATGGTCTCCGGTTTGTGTTTAGCTCTGGCTGCCAGTGGCTGGTTCATCCTTCAATTTTCCCCGCCCAGGGATAACATCTCTTGTTACACCTATTTGATCCTAGACAGGGAGCAGGTTCATCTTGAACTCAAGTTAGTCAGTGAGAGCTTAGTTCCTACAGCACTCATTTGGAAAGGAGAGGGGAGCAAACAGTAGCAGTTCTCACGTCCGCGTTTGTTTTGGGGCCAGGTGAAGAAAAGACTCAAATAGATGTTTGACTTTTCTTTTATAATCTCTTTATGCTCTACAGCTTCACTCAGAAATACCCACCAGTAAAATTTTTATCAGAAAAGGACCGTAAAAGAATTTTGGTAAGTTTACACATCTGATTTATGTTTGTGATATCAAGGAATTTGCTTTTTAAATGGAAGTGTAATTTGCAACCCATAAAAGTCACTGGTACAGTGTATACAGTTCAGTGGTTTATGGTTTGTTTGCATCCTGATTTCAGAGAAACCCCATGCCCATCAACAGTCATCTCCTAACCCACCCCCCTGTCCCCAAAGCTCCTAGCAAGCACAGGAATGACTTTGTCTCTTTGGATTTGCCTGTTTTGTGTATTTCAATGTTGCAATGTGGTCTTAAGCTGAATAATGTTTCCGGGGTTCATCCATACTGTAGACAGTCCAGGCTCCATTCCTCTTTCTGGCTAAATAGTATTCCATCGTGAGGCTGGGCCACGTTTTGGTTATCCAGTCATCATTTGATGGGCATTTAGGGTTGTTTCTGCTTTAAGGTTACTGTGAACATAAGATACAAGGCTCTGTGGACATAGCTTTCTTGTTCCTCTCGGCATATATACACCTGGGAAAGGATTTACTGGGTCATGTGGTGACCCTGTGTTTAACTTTTTGAAGAAATGTGAAACGGATCCCAGAACAGTGGTCTTAAAAAACCTTTTCTGGTTCACAGAACACCTTGCTGAATATGTCGGGGGCTTTCCCAGCTAGTGGTTGCCTTCTTAAACATGAACACAAATTCACCAGTGAAAGAACCCCATGTGGGTGTTGTGTAGGAAAGTGTGTTCCCAGAGACTGGCACCTTTGCCTTTTGAGCCCGTGCCAGCTGTGTTGAGATGTGATATGCCCTGAGGTGTATATTTCAGTAGTTCAAGCATGTCCACAGTTGTGCAGCCATCACCGGCTTTAGAACATCTTGTCCCCAAAGACACCCCAAGCCCATGAGCAGTCACTCCCCGTTCCCCCAGCCCTGCCACCCCGAGGCAACCACTGGGTTACTTTCTGTCTGTGGACTTTTGTCAACTCTGGGTGCTTATACAGGTGGAATAATGCACAATTTGGCCTTTTGTGACTGATTTCTTTCACTTAGTGTGTTTTTAAGATTTATTCATGTTGCAGTGGGCTTCCGAGGTGGCTCAGTTTTAAAGACTCTGCCTGCCAATGCAGGAGACACAGGTTCAATCCCTGGGTTGATTGAAAAGATCCCTTGGAGAAGGAAACGCCAACCCACTCCAGTGTTCTTGTTTTGGAAATCCCATGGACAGAGGAGCGTGGTGGGCTACCGTCCATGGGGCCGCAAAGAGTCAGACACGACTGAGCACATGCGGACATTGCAGTATTTATCTGCACTTCATATCTTTTTATTACAAGTAATATTTCATTGTATGGATAGGCCACACTCTATCCATTTATCCTATGAGTCACATGGCAGCTCTGTTTAACCTTCGGAGGAACTGCCAGACCTTTTTGTGAAGTGACTGCACCGTTTCACATCCTATTACAGACTTCAGTGTGTGCAGGGTCCGATCTTTCCTTGTCCCTGCCAGCATTTGTCATTATATGTCTCTGTCGGTAGCCCTCCTCGTCGTGTCACATGGTGTCTAATTGTGTGTCTGTTTCAGATAATGTCTCTTCATTTATTTATATTGGCTCTCTGTGCAGCGCGCGAGATCTTAGTTCCCCACCCAGGAATCAAACCGGGACCCCTTGCATTGGGAGCGCAGTCTTAACCACCACACCACCAGGGATGTCCCTCATTGTGGTTTTAATTTGAGTTTCTTGGTGGCTGATGATGTTGAGCATCTTTTAATGGGCCTGTTGGCCATTTCTTTTATTTCCATGGAGAAATGTCTTTTCAGACCCTTAGCCCATTTTAAAATTGGGTTCTCTTTCTTTTCATTTTTGTGTTATAAGAGTTCTTTATCCTAGATACAAGTTTCTTATCAGATACATGATATACAGATATCTTTTTTTACCATTCTGTTTGTTGTCTTTTGTTGATGGTATTCTTCGAAGCTCTAAAGATTTAAATATTGATGAAGTTTATTTTTTCTTTTGTTCCTTGTGCTTTGATGTCACATTGAAGCAGACATAGTCTAATCCAAGGTCACTGATTTGCCATGTTTTTTCCTAAGAGTTTTATAGGTTTAGTTCTTACATTTAGGTATTTTGTGTTCATTTCTATATGTGGATTTAGATAAGGGTCTCCCATCCTTTTGCATCTGGACTGCGCAGTGGTCCAGTGCCCGTCAAATTGTCTTGCCACCCTTATAAAAAATGAACTGTCCATAAACCCAAATGTTTATTTCTGAACTCTCAATTCTGTCCATTGACTGATGTCTGTCTTTGTGCCAGGACCACACTGTCTTGATTACTGTTGCTTTGTAGTAAGTTTTAAAATTGGGAGTTGTGAGTTCTTCAACTTTGTTCTTCTTTTTCAAGATAGTTTTGACTGTTCTGGACCCCTTTCAGTTCCTTGTGAATTCTAAGATCAGCCTGTCATTTTCCACAAAGAAGCTGGCTGAGATTCTGATAGAGGTGAATTGAATCTGTAGGTCAGTTTGGGGCATATAGCCATATTAATGGTATTCCAGTTCTTGAACATGGGGTGTCTTTATATTTATTTAGGTCTTCATTACTTTCTTTTCATTTTTTCTTTTGTAGTTTTCAGAATATAAGTTTTGTATTTCCTTCATTGAATTTATTCTAAAGTGTCTTATCCTTTTTGATGCTAGTATAAATTGAATTGTCAGTTTCGTTTTTATATTATGTATTCTCTTGTTGCTTTCCTGGTGGCTCAGTGGTGAAAAATCCACCGTCATGCAGGGGACGTGGATTCCATTCCTGGGTTGGAAAGATCCCATGGAAAAGGAAATGGCAATTCACTCCAGTATTTTTGCATGGAAAAGCCCATGGACAGAGGAGCCTGGTGGCCTACAGTCCATTGGTTTACAAAGAGTTGGACACAACTTAATGAGTAAAGAAACCAAAAAAGAAATTCTCTTGGTAAATAGAAACACAGTTAATTTTTGTATTTTCTTAATGTCTTGCAGCCATGCTGAATTCACTGATGAGTCTAATAGTTTTAAGTGAATTCCTTAGTATTTTCATGCAGGTCATGTTACCTGTAAATACGGGTGGTTTAGCTTCCGCCTTTTCAATATAGATGCATTGTATTTCACTTTCTTGCCTAATTGTCCTTGCTGGAATCTATAACACTTGATGCTGAATAGAAGTGAGAGGAGCAGACCTCCTTGTCTTGTTCCTGATCTCAGGGGAGAGGTTTCAGCCTTTCACCATTGAATATGGTGTTACCTGTGGGTTTTCAGAGGTGCCTTTATCAGACTAAGGAATTTCCCTTCTCTCTTCCTAGTTTATTTGCTTTGCAACCCATCTTGCATACCCAGGATAAATCTCAGCTGATTACCATGTATAATCCTTTTTCATATGTTGCTGGATTTGATTTGCTCGTATTTTGAGAATTCTTATGTCTATGTTTATAAGAGCTGTTGGTCTGTAACTTTCCTTTCTTGTGATGTCTTTTCCTAGTTTTTGTCTCAGAGGTGTAATGGCCTTGTATGTTAAGTGGGGTAGTGTTTCTTCCTCTTCTACTTTTTGGGAAGACTTTGTGTAAATTTGATGTTAAATTGACCTTTGAACAACATGGGTTTGAGCTGCACTGGTGGGTTTTTTTTTTTTTCAGTAGCTACACACTACAGTACTTGACTTACTGGGCGGCTCAGGGGTGAAGAATCCGCCAGGACTGCAGGAGATGTGGGTTTGAGTCCTGAGTCAGGAAGATCCCTTGGAGAAGAAAATAGGCAACCCACTTCAGTATTCTTGCCTGGGAAACCCCATGGGCAGAGGAGCCTGGTGGGCTGCAGTCCATGGGGTTGCAAAAGAGTTGGACACAACTTAGTGACTAAACAACAAATACAAGACTATAGCCCACCAGGCTCCTCTGTCCTTGGGATTTTCCAAGCAAGAATACTGGAGTGGGTTGCCATTTCCTTCTACAGGCTGCAGTCTACAGGCTACTGTCTATGGGGTCACAGAGTTGGACTTGACTTAGTGACTAAACAATAACAGTACTTACTACACGGTCCGTGGTTAGTTGAATCTGCAGATGTGGACGGCCCACTGTAAAGTTACCTTGGATTTTCCAGTGTGTGGTGGTTTGGCACCCCTGAATGTTGAGTTGTGTGAGGGTCAACTGTAATTCTTCTTTAAATGTTTGGTGAAGTTCACCAGAGAAGCCATCTGCACTTGGGCGCAATTCAATCTCTTGTTATGAGTCTGTGCAGTTTTCTGTTTCTTCTTGAGTTAGTTTTGGTAGTTTCTAGCTTTCTAGGAGTTGACTGCTTTGGCTGCATACCCTAAGTTTTGGCAGTGCTGTTTCTTCTTTGTCATTCATGTCAAAGTATTTTCTAATTTACCTTATAATTTACTGTTTGATCCATTAGCCTAAACACTTGGGGATTTCTCAGATTGGTTACTGAAGTCTAATTTCATTCCCTTATACTCAGAGAACTTGCTTTGTATGTTCTGAATCCCTTTAAATTTATTGAGGCTTGTTTAGTGGCCTAGAATATGGTCTGTCCTGGAGAACATTTCCTGTTCTCGTAACAACTTATTGACCAGAGATGTATTAATATGTCTTTTGTTACCCAAATGGTATTGATCTGAGATATATCAATATTCACTTATATAACAAATTACTGACACAGGTGTTGGTTTCTACAAAGATCCCCTAGTCAATAATGTGTTAGAAGAACTGTGTATTATACTGCTGTTGAATGGAATGTTGCAGAGGCATCTGGCAGGTCCAGCGGGCTTGTGCTTTTTGAGTGTTTATTTCCTTTATTTCTGCTGCGTAGTTCTGTGCAGTGTTGAGAATGAGATGTTGATGTTTCCGGTTATTGTTGAAGTCTCTGTTTCTCTCTTCGGTTCTTTCAGCTCTGCTTTACATGTTTTGTATCTCTGCTGTTAGGTGTGTAAATGTTTATACCTGTTGTATTCACTTGATAGATTGACTCTTTTATCCTTACACAATGCCCCCTCTTTGTCTGTGAACATTTTTTGTTTTAACTCTATTTGTCTGGTAGCATTACAGCCACTCCCTCTTTCTTACTGCTATTTCTGTGATACTGTGTTTTACGTTCAGTGTGTTGTCCTTTGCGTCTACAGTGACCCCTTTAGACCATGTGCGCTGCCGCCGCCGCTGCTGTCGCTAGTTGCATCCAACTCTTTGTGACCCCGTGGACCGTAGTCTGCCAGGCTCCTCTGTCCATGGCATTTCCCAGGCAAGAGTACTGGCATGGGTTGCCATTTCTTTATAGAATGTTAATCTTTTTATCACCAAGTTCACTTTGCTTTTTTTGTTCCTGTGGATTTGAATTAACTTTGGTGTCATTTCTTTACTGCAAACAACTTTGCTCTTGCCTACCTTCGTTTTATTGTTGTCAAATATGTTTATTTTATAAGGATAAATTGTACAGTTTTTTAAGGATAATACATTTTTATAGGGATACATAATACAATTATATACATATTGTTTTCAACTGGCTTTTTCTTTTTTGTTGTAGTGCTAAAACATATAACATTTTTATTTTAACCAGTAGGTGTTTAGTTCTTTGGCTTTAAGTGTGTCCCCAATGCTGTGCTAAGTAGTTTGGTCTTTAACTTGAAAGCATTTCAGAAGAGAAGGAAAAAATGCGATTATATAGCCTTTTATAGTTAGTTACTCAATTACTTTGCTCTCCCCCTGCCTTTTAGAATCATTTGCCTTCAGCCTGAAGAAGTTAGTGTTTCTTGTATGGCAGGTCTGCTAGCAATGAATTCACTTCTTATCTTATTTTTTTTTTTTATCTCTAGAAGTTATCTTTGGTGTTTGTAATTCTTGGCTGCAGTTTCTCTCTACTGCTTCCTCTGTCACTTGTTACGAAACGTCAGCAGTGAGTCACGGGGTTCCCTGCACTTCAGGCGTCATTTTCTTTTCCTCCTGTTCAGTTTCCTGTGGCTGCAGAAACAATTCCACCGACTCTGTAACTTACACCAGCAGATGCTCCCAGTTCTGGAAGCTGGATGTCTACACCCGCATTGTTGGCAGGGCTGTCCTCTCTGATGGCTCTGGGGGGGATCGTTCCAGGCCTTTCTCTCCACTGTACTTTGGCCAGGAGTCCCTTAGCCCCCTGCTCTATGGGGCTTCACCCCAGTCTCTGCCTGCACTGTCACATGTTGCTCTCCCTGTGTCTCATGCTGGACTCGTGGTCCACCCTACTCCATAGTGACCTCACTGTAACTAATCACACCCTCAGTAACCCTGTTTCCAAATGACGTCACGTTCTGAGGCTCACAGGACATACACTTTGCTGGACAGTATCCAGCCCAACGCAGCTGCTTTCAGACTTCACCTTTGTCTCTGGTTGTCATCGTTTTTAGCATGACATGTCTGCCTGTGACGTGTCTACCCTGCTTGGAGGGTTTACGTTTTCCTGCTTGGAGCTTGTGGACCTTCTTGAATGGGTGGGTTACCATGTTTCATCAGTTTCGGGGAGTTTCAGCTGTTCTTTCCTTAGTATTTTTCCATTACCTGCATGTTGGGGAGGTCATCGGTACCTCATGTTTGTTAGAAGCTCTGCTCACATTCCCTTTCAAGTTCTCTCTGTTCTGCATGTTGCATAAACCCCCTCTGGTCTGGCTTCACATTTGCACGTTCATTCTTCTGCTGGATCCAGATTGTTGACTCTGCTGCCTTTTCCTCTTTGGTTACTGCACTTGATGACAGAATCTCCATCCGTTTCTGTCTCACAGCTTTCTTCTCTTTAGTCTCTCTCCACTTCTTCAGCTGGCTTCCTCCAGTTCTTTGCGTGTACTTGTGGTGGCTACTTCGGCGACCACTGAATCTGACGTCTGGGTCCCACGGGCGGGTGTGTCGCCTAGTTGCTGTCCTATGCTGATTCCCACACAGCTGTTTCTTTGTGCATCTTGACTTTTTTGGTAGAAAACTGGCCACTTTGGGTGGGACCTGCGGCAGCTGTGGATCCTGTTCACCCCTCCCCACCAGGCCTGTTGTATTTTGGTTTGTTGGTGTGTTTGTGTCTGTTCAGTGGCCTGGTTGGTCTATATTGCTGACATGTTTCCCCTGGAGTGTGAGAGTGGTGGCTGCAGCTTCGGGCGTGGACACGGTCACCCTGGACAGGTGGTCCCAGCACGGTCTTTGTCACTGTTTCTTTCCCTGATGGCCCTGTTGAGCCGTCCCCTTGTGTAGGGTCACAGCAACTGTTAGGCTCCTATAACTGGCCTGTGCTGTGGTCTGTCCTTTCATTAGGACCTAATAAATTGTCCCTTGGTCCTACCCAGTTAAATTCTCGCCCCTTTGCAGAGGGCGCTTTGAGCCAAGCTCTGGAGGTTTGTCCTGACCCTGGGGGCTCCACGGTCTCTCCCGGGTCTGCCTGCTGAACCAGCTGTCCTTGTGGGGCACCAGCCCCTCTTCGATGCTCTCCATCCCAGTCCCCCTTACTCTTGAACTTTTCCCCCTTTATTCCAAATAAAGTCAGTTCCTTCAAGGAGAGCTTTGTTCTTTTTTTTAATTGACTCCTTCTGTCCCCAGGGAGCAGTCTCTGAGCCACCTGGCGGGAAACCTCTGGAGCTGGAGGAGGGAGTGAACCCTGCTTATAGGCGGGGGGTGGGGCAGGAGGAGTAGCCCCTGATCTTCTTGCCTCGCCCCTAGGCCATGTGGGGGCTGAGCAGGGGAGACCAGGGCCCCAGAGTCACAGCCTTCCGTGGAGGTGGTGAGGAGCTTCTGCTCTAGGGTGCAGGTGGGAGCTGGGTGGGGAAAGGGGGCCCTTGACCACCAGGCTCAGGGGTCAGGAGTCCAGACCAGAGGGGACCAGAAATGAGAAATGCTGGGGGCAGGGTTTGCCCTCCCCAGTGAGATGCCGAATCTTGTCACTGGGAGCCCCTGTTTTTTGCCATCCCTGAGAGTCTCACCTTCTCACCTGCTCTGAACTGGTAGAGGTGGGGATTGAGGAGGGGGGTGGACAGTGAGGCAATGAGTGGGCTGGGGCTCCTGTGTCCAGACTGAACTTTAGTGGATTTTCTTGGATAAGGGTTTCTTCATCTGCCATTTACCTTAGGACAAAATCCAAAGACTTAAATATTGGGTTCTATGTGGAGCACCTGATTGATCTATGACCTTGATGTATGAAAAGTTAGGATGCCGGGGGGTCTATTCATAGCCAACATCTCTGTTGGGGAACCATGCATCCCTGACACCAGAGTTGACACTCGTGACTCGGAGTTAAACTGCTTCCCCCACACAACCTCCCTTTTCTTTTAGAAGTTACAGAAGGTCCCTGCCTGTTCGAGTGGCTCCATAAATCTCACCACAAGCAGACTCTGAAGCCTGTGTACACTTGTGTTCTGAGTATTTTCTATCAAAAACGTACAAGCCTTTAGGCACAGATTGGGAGAGACATCAGTGAAAGGGCTTCCCCAGTGGTGCTAGTGGTAAAGAACCCACCTGCCAGTTCAGGTTAGACAGGAGAGACGTTCGATCTAAGACAATAAGAGGGTCCAGTCCCCGGGTCGGGAAGGTCCCCTGAAGGAGGGCATGGCAACCCACTCCAGTATTCTTGCCTGGAGAATCCCATGGACAGAGGAGCCTGGCAGGTTACAGTCCATGGGGTCGCAAAGAGTCGGACATAACAGAAGTGACTTAGCCACACACACATCAGTGAAAAGCTGATTTTCCTAATCTTCCTCTTACCACCCGTTAGAGTGATCAGAAAATCTGACACTCTGTGCTGATACATGAGCCCTGCATAGCCTCTCCAGGGTTCCTGTCACTGCCAGGGGGGATGGTTTTCCTGTTAACGCTAAGTCCTGTGGAATTAATTTCACTTTCCATACAATTACAGTCAATAGGCTTAGTGTTTTTCACTCTTTACCACCTCATTGGTTAAGCCACATTTCAGAGTCATTTGGTGCCCAAGGCTGGCATATGGCTGCTGAAACTTAAAGCCTTCTCAGTAATTGTTGAAGCCTCAGCACAAAGAAGAGATTTGCTCCAACAGACTTTTTTTTCTTTTTGCTGATGAACTGTGAGGCGTAAGTTTGGGTTCTGACCTGAGCTGGACCCTGCTGGCTCCCACAGGAGCATGTGGGACTGAGATCACGGACCACAGGGGCAAGCGGAGCTGTGCAGGGCCTGATCCGTTCCATGGGTGAGGCCTGAGGAAGCTGTCTGAGTGCCAAGCTTCTGCCCATTCTGTTTCCATTTAAAATGCTTGCCTGAGGGGATGAAGCTGAGTAGAAGAAACATTTTATAAACACCCAGTTATGTTACATGGTGGCACTAGTGGTAAAGAACCTGCCTGCCAGTTCAGGAGATGTAAGAGACGTGGGTTCAGTCCCTGGGTTGGGAAGATCCCCTGGAGAACGAAATGGTAACCCACTCCAGTATTCTTGCCTGGAGAATCCCAGGGACAGAGGAGCATGGCAGACTACAGTCCATGAGATCACAAAGTGTCAGACATGACTAAAGCGACCTAGCATGCACACATGTAGCTGTGTTATGTAAACCTAAATACTTTAGATAGAAAGGAATTATTCCAGAAAAAATCTTTAATCTATTTTAAGACAGGCTAAGATACTTCCTTCCCCAGGAGATCTTCCTGAACCAGGGACTGAACCCACATCTCCTGCTTTGGCAGGTGTTTTTTTTTTTTATCACTCCTGAAGCCATGAAATTAAAATCACTTGCTCCTTGGAAGAAAAACTATGGCCAACCTAGACAGCATATTAAAAAGCAGAGATATACCAACAAAGGTCCGTCTAGTCAAAGCTATGGTTTTTCCAGTAGTCATGTATGTATGTTGGACCATAAAGAAAGCTGGACCATAACGAAAGCCGAGCACTGAAGAATTGATTGTTTTGACCTATGGTGTTGGAGAAGACCCTTGAGAGTCCCTTGGACAACAAGGAGGTCAAACTAGTCAGTCCTAAAGGAAATCAGTCCTGAATATTCATTGGAAGGACTGAAGCTGAAGCTCCAATACTTTGGCTACCTAATGTGAAGAACTGACTCACTGGAAAAGATGCTGGGGAAGATTGAAGGCAGGAGGAGGAGGGGACGACAGAGTATGAGATGGTTGGATGGCATCACCGACTCGATGGACGTGAGTTTGAGCAGGCTCTGGGAGTTGGTGATGGGCAGGGTTGCTGGCCTGCTGCAGTCCATGGGGTTGCAAAGAGTCAAACTGGACTGAGCAACTGAACTGTAACTGTATTCTTGCCTGGGAAATCCCATGCACAAAGGAGTCCAGTGGGCTACAGTCCATGTGGTTGCAAAGAGTCGGACGTGACTTAGCAACTACAGAGTAACAGAGGTGCTTCACGCAGTTTTTCGTCGCTACTGAGGCTAGTGAAATGTTGGCGGCTGTCCTGTATGACTTAATACCCTGCTTTTCTGCTGGCTCCAGGGTCTCACCCAGTTATTTAGGTGCAGAGATAAAGTTGGCATGCTATGGGACATTTTATTTTCAGAAGTGTTTGCATATTGATATAGAGTTACATTAAGAGGGGTTAAATTTCTTCTGAAAAGATGTAACTGATGTAGAAACTGTGGGAAAATGCAACTAAACAAAGGTAAGACACAATGAAATCTCACCTGAGGCAAGCACTAGGAGTGAGCCAGATTGGAGGTTAGTTATTTTTCCGGAAAATTATTCTTTCAAATCACTGTCCAAGTGTATAGATGAAAATGTAGGAGCATTGAAGAGAAAACGCACCCCAGACAAGTGGACAGGTGGTGGACAGACTGTGGAATCAGGAGGACAGGCTGATGTGTCTTTCTCAGGGATCCAGGGATCCTGGCCCAAAACTCCAACCCCCAGATGTCGGTTCTCATCCCTGAAGTAAAGGGGAGTAGAATGACAGGGTTCCCGACAGAGAACAGATGCAGCTGATGGGAGAATGAGGGGCATCAGGGCTTCTTGGTTGTGCGTGTTCTAAACCTTCGTATTTGTATTTTCATCTGAGCACACCCTCCGTTGGTGGACAGGTGTGTCGTCCCCCGCGCCCCTGCCCCTGCCGCAGTCAGCCTTCTCCCCTGCTCCCCAGGCAACTTTGCTCACACCTGGGATAAACACTGGAAAGACACGTCAGGTTTTCTATGAACAGAGGGCTTCATGCAGAGTAAATGTTTTACAACCACAGACCTAGAGGTTATGGTGCTTTCTCCTTAGGTGAAAAGAGTGCATGTTTTCTTTACTGTTAATTCTTTCACTTGGAACAGGAGGGTGACAGGAATGTGAATATTGAAGGAGGAGAAGGTGAGATGGGTCACCAGGATGAGTAGAGAATGTATTTTCCATCGGTTTATTATTTTTGCTCCTACCCTCCAAAAACAAGATGCACTTTATCTAGCCCCCTCTGCGTACATTATCTGGATCAAGTCTTTTTATTAGTTAAAAATTTTTCAGTCATAATTGCCTTTTCACATTTGCTGGGTGTTTGTTTTAGAAGCACATTCCTGTGATCTCTGGCCTCCAGTGGTCATTCAAAGCTGCCCCACTTCTGTTCGGCCGGGTCTCTGACCGTGCACGACTAAACAGTGCAGTTCCTCACGCAGGGCCTTGATCTGCACACAGTGTCTGCTGCTGCTTATTTTGTTCTTATGAACAGCTTGAAAGGTCATAGCTTTTTATGAGGTTTCTGAGTCCAGTTTAAACATTACATCCTTCTTTTTGGTAGTTCACCAAATAGACGCATGTTCTGGTCACTTTTTACAAAAGTGATTCTAAAAGGTTTAGAACCCCATCAGTGATGCTCAGCGTCCCACCCATATAGAACAAGGATCTTTTAGTAATGTCAGGTTCGCCGTCGAAGAGTGCACTATGAACTCATAACTGCTACTTTCCGTATCACTTACTAATGGCAGTTTGGATTTCCAGGCTGCCTAGACGTATACAGGTCCAACTCCCTGCTCTGGAGTCAGAGGACCCGCCCCTCCACAGCCTGCCTGCACATACCCTCCCCTGCCCACACATACACCCCCTTGCTCTCACACACCCTCCCCTGCTCGCACACACCCTCCCCCACCTGCACATACACCCCCTTGCTCTCACACACCTTCCCTTGCCTGCACACACACACCCTTGCCCTCACACACCCTCCCCTGCCCGCATACACAACCCCCTCCCCACACACACCCTCCCCTACCCACACATACCCCTCTGCCCGCACACACATACACCCCTGCCTGCACACACAAACCCCCGCCCACACACAACCTTCCCTGCCCGCACACACCCTCTCCTGCCCTCACACACCCCACTGCCCGCCCACACATGGCCCTGCCTGCACAGTCTTCCCTGCCCGCACACACCTCCCCTGTTCAGTAGGGGCTGCACTGGTACACATCCCTTGTACCGAGTGATCACCGTGCTCTCCCCTGCTGTCCCCACACAGGTAACCGGGGGCGCAGGCTTTGTGGGCTCCCATCTCACAGACAAACTCATGATGGACGGTCATGAAGTGACCGTGGTGGACAACTTCTTCACTGGCAGGAAGAGGAACGTGGAGCACTGGATCGGCCACGAGAACTTTGAGCTGATCAACCACGACGTGGTGGAGCCACTGTACATCGAAGGTGAGCGAGGGCTGCTGTGCTGGCTGGTGTCTGGTGGGTGGGTGGGCTCGACGGGGCCCCCGGATGGGTGGCTGACTCGGTCCTGCTGAGTCCCTGTCTGGTTTTGGAAACAGTCTCACCACATCCCGGGCACTACCCTGGCGTCTGTGATGGAGACTGGATTGGGAAATGGTCTGGATTCACTGTTACACGGCTGTCGATCTGATATTTACAGCAGGGCAGGAATGTTCTCCTGTTTTAACAAGCATTTTGTGGGACTGTGTTGGTCTGTTTGTCTCCCGGGCTGGCATGCTGTGTGGCTTTTAACAGGGTCCCAGTTGGTACCACTTGATCTTCATCTCCCCAGCAGAGCTCTACCAGCTTCTCAGCACACATCTTATTATTTTCAAAGTGTGATCACTGTGGTTTATTCTGATTTCCTATTTCCAGTAGGAAAGTAACTGTTGTCTGGACTCAGGATGGGGTGGTCCATGTGGTGGAGGAGCTTATAACTGGGTTGGCTCGGGTCTGGGCGGGCGCAGTGGCCTCAGGGCCCCCTTGTGGTGATGAATTATGAAATGGTCAGACAGGAAGCCTTGTTGTCACAGGGGTTGTGACAGAGGCCTCTGCATTGTCGGGGTTAGAGGATTGGGAAAGAAAGTTGTTGCTTTGGAAGGAATTGTAATCACGGAAATAACTTAATCAGATTGTCTATAGCTTTAAAAGAATTCTGGATTTTACCCACCACAGGGTTTAAGTTTCTGATGTTGAATCTACCCTGCAGACTGGCTCTGGAAGCAGTAAAGTGAATTATTCTTCCCCCCACCCCACCCCCAACCCATTCAGGACATGGGAAGTTTCTAAGAAGCCAGGGCCAGTAGAGGGTGTGTGTGGTTTGTGGGGTGGACGCCAGGCCGTCGGGATGGTGGTCGCTGAGCTGTGGCCTGGGACGGCACTTTGGACGCAGGCAGGTGTCTATCCCAGGAGAGGGCCCTAGGGACAGGACAGCGGGCGGTGACCAAGCTCTCAGAGCTGATCAGATGCTCCTGAAGGGAGGGGGAGCCCCTCGGAAGATGAGCTGGAAGAGGAAGGAGCTATCTTCATGGGCGGGTGGACTTCAGGTTTCTGGTCTGACCGATTGGGAACCTGGAGTAGCCCCTCCTGTCCTCACAGCTGGGAGATGAGCAGACTGATGGCCGGCAGCCTTCTCTGCTCCTGCAGGGGACAGAGGGCCCAGGGCACATTGCCCCCTGGGATCCCGAGATGGTGCTGGGCACTCCTGGTGTGCCTGACTGGGCGGAAGTGAGTGGGAGCTGCCCAGGGACTGGGACAGTGTGGATGGGCTGTAAGTTCCAGCCTCAGCTCTGTGAGTCGGGGGCCCGTGTGTTAAGTTTCCCCTCCAGGAGCCCCATGAGGGGGATTCTCAGTGAGAGGTTTCCAGCAAGGGGCAAGGGGGCGGGGGGAATGAACCCTCCTAAAAATCCACCCAGAGCACCCAGTTCTCCCCTGAAGGCTCCTCAGGGGAGACCTCCCCCCACAAGCTGACTAACATGGAGGGATGCCCCCAGCCCAGGCTTACAACAAGGAGACCCCATCCTGGGACCCTCCTCTCCCCACCTCACTCCCGCCTCCCCTCAAGGAGACTCCAAGGACAACAGGTACACCAGAGGAATCCCAGGCCCCCAGGTAAGGAAGAGTCTCTAGGGAAACCCAGGGACAACCAGGGAGACCACACCGAAGTCCCAGGGGGTCAGCCTCTGACCCCGAGGGCTACAGGGCAGCGAGTGCAGCTTGTGTCCAGCCTGTTTATCCCCACTGTGCCTGGTGCGCGGCCACAGTACAGACTTGGTCTGAAGAGGCAAAGCCAGCATCAGACCTGGAGCAGACGTAGCAGGGACATGGAGTTGCCAGAATGGCTGTTTATATACCTCTCTGATCCATGTGCAGAGGACACTGATGGGTAAAGTGGAGTCTGCAGAGATGGGAGGGTCACAGGGGCTGAGAGATAGAATGTTGTGGTCAAGGGTTAAGAGTCTGGCTTTCTATGCAGCGGACACAGGTTTGATCCCTGATCTGGGGAGCTCCCACATGCTGCAGAGCAGCTAAGTCCGAGCAGCCACAAAGACCAGAAATAATTAACTAACTAAAAGGCCAGAAATAATAAAAAATAAACAAAATTTTTAAAAGTTACATAG
The DNA here is from genome assembly GCF_029407905.1 of Bubalus kerabau. Classification (NCBI taxonomy): domain Eukaryota; kingdom Metazoa; phylum Chordata; class Mammalia; order Artiodactyla; family Bovidae; genus Bubalus; species Bubalus kerabau. Next base: position 48,550,288 of record NC_073634.1, read on the forward strand.
AAGAGAATCTTAATTTTTTCTCTCCTTTCAAAAGATGATTCTTTCCTAGTGATAAAACTAATACACAGATGCTACAGAAAATTTGGAAAAGTATAAAAAAGAAAATAGAAAATGAATCCTCTTATCCAAAAATGCTCTCTCTGTTCTTGTTAACATCTAATAATTTCTTTAAATGTGATCTTTTTAGATTAAATGTATGGTTAATAGGCAATATAAATTATATGGTTCAATTTTTTTTTTTTTTTAATTAAAAAGAAATGCCTTAAAAAGTCTTCCTCTTGCCTCTGTCTGCCACCTCACTCTAGGAGACTGCTCTTAACATTCGCTCATCTGCAGTTCCCTTCTGTGACCCAGTTAACACAAGCAGGTATTCATGATTCTTCCCCACGGTAGAGAAAGTAGCATTTTTTTGTGTTGCTCTGAATTTTTTCCCCTTGCTTTTTGTATCCTGATGATCTTTCTGTATCATTCACGCAGTGCTACTTCATTATTATTTTATCATTATTTTCTTTTTTGGCACTTAGTCGTGTTCTGTTGTGCGGCTGCACCAGGTCTTTTTACAGAGACACGTCTCCCCCACTCTGTGCTGTTAGCAGTTCCCCATGGCGTGAACGCAGCACAGCTTCGTTACCCCATGCTGCTGGGGGCGGGGCTTGTGTGCTGCACCTGGCCGTCCAGGAAGTGGACGTGGCTCGGGAAGTGGCCAGATGGATGTGAGGTCACTGCCGTCGTCACCCTGGGTTGTGTCTGAGCTCCTGATGTGTGTAGCCTGTGACTCCCCAGAGCTTCCCTGAGAGCTTGTCCCCCCGCTTCACGGGCAGCGTGTCTGCAGAGAAGGAAACGGGCAGAGAGGCCCTCGTGTCTGGGGAGCTGGGTCCTGGCCCTGGCGGTGCCCTGGGAGGACATCCAGGAGTCTGGAGCCACGGGCAGCCTGACCACTGCCAGTAGCGACCCCGATGTGCTCTGCCATGTCCCGGGCACTGTCGTCACCTCTCTGTGGTGGACACGGTTAGTTGCCTGAACATGTGTGTTGGGTGGGCTGTTAGCCCTGGGTGCTGGGCCCTTTCTGTTAGTGCCTTGTACCAGGCAGAGGAATCCAAGGGGAGACCTGGGTGGGGGGAGTTGTCAACACCTGACCCCCCCACCCCCACAACCTTGCCAGGTGATGGTAAGAGGTGGGACTGAAAACGGCATTTGCTGAGAGCTTTGGGTCTGTGTTTCTGTGGGCATTTGAAGAGTGCCCCTCAGATTGGAATGTTTCTGTAGAATTATATTCAGTAATTTAGACATTTTCCCACTTACAGTGATGGTGCAAGTGTAAGCATTGAACGCAAGGCTGTGGGGCCGAGACCCTCCGTGTAACGTGGAATTCCTCCAGGGAAGCCAGCACGCTGGCTTGTTATCGTGGTGGGGGGAGGGGGGGCAGGCATGCCAGCTGGTGGCTGATCCGGGGCTGGGCCAGACCTCAAGCAGGCAGCCTCCCCTTGGCATTAAGTCAGTATTATTTGATATGAAGTCAAGGCAAAATCCCACTCTTAATTTTCCGTGCCAAGAGAAATTTGGTCTTTACACTTTGAAAAGTTCTGTATCTTTAAGCCTTATTTTGCATCACAGACGCTGGTGCCAGGCAGCAGGAGTCAGGCTGCGTGTGCCGTGTGCAGATGCTGGTGTCGGGCAGCAGGGGTCAGGCTGCGTGTGCCGTGTGGCCACGGGCGGCTGTGACACAGCAGAGGTTTGACAGGTCACGCGGCAACTTGGTTAAAAACATGGTATAAAGAAAAATACTGCAGGAAGATGGAAATGTTCCGTCTGTCTCTCTGTGGATTTCCCCTTTGGTAGGAGATAGCACTTGATTTTTTTTTTTTTTTTGGTATGGATTCTGAGCAGTAATTTTGAATGATCTCACGAGCTGTTAGTTTTGAGCGCTTTTTCTTTCTGTATCTATGTCTCACGTGTGCAGAATTCATTCATTTGGGGTTAGACTGCCTGGGTTTTCAGAATTCACAGGAGGGCCAGTGCACTGTGGCCACCCCACCCTGGGCCGGTCTTCCTCCCAGCATAAAAATAACATGCCCACAGCCTGCCAAGAACACTACTTTGAACCTATTTAAGGAAATTATGTGAGAAAGGAGAACTCGAGAACTTACTGTTTTAATCACTCTTTAACTTGAGCTCTTTCGGGCTCATTTCTCAAGGCTCCTGTTTTCCCAGTTGCGGTTCCGGCATGCAGCCTTGTTCTTGGGACGGGGTGGCAGGAGAGTCGCTTGGTGGCCGGCAGCCAGCATGGACGGATCGCCACGCTGGTCGCCCTCCCCCGGCTCGGGTTTGAACATCATGCTTGTTCTGGGTGCAGTGTGCCATGCAGTGGGCAGGCTCTGAGCACTTTTTCCTGGGTGGTGAGAGTTCACCTTGGTTATTAATGCCTTGTGGTATCTGCCTAGCACCTCTCATGACTGATTTTTTATACTTATTCTGAAGTTTCCCCCGCTGTCCTGCCCGTAATTCCTCCCGGGAGACTGTAAGTGACTGGGAGGCCACTGGGGCCTTACTGTTACAGGCAGGACGTGTCCCCGTAGGAAGGAGACACTGCTTAAGGCAACACGAGGTCTCGTGTTACAGGGCATGCCTTAGCCCTCCCAGGAGGGGCGAGGGGGCAGTCATTTGCTCATTGGGTCATCCATCCAGGGACACTGTGTGGCTCTCACCTCTTGGCCACTGTAAGTAACGCTGCCGTGCGTGTGGGAGCGCGAGCACCTCTTTGAGACTCTGCTTTTTCACTCCCTTGGCTGTAACCCCAGGAGTGAGATGTCTTATCCTGTGTCGATTCCATTTCTAGTATTCTGAGGGAATGCCCCGCTGTTCCCATGGTGGCTGCTGTGTTTGCATTCCCACCAGCAGTACACAGGGGCTCCAGTTTCTCCACATCCTTGAAGACAGCGTTTGTTACTTTTTGGGGGGTTGTTTGGTAGTAGACATCCTGATCCATGTGAGGCAATACCTCAGTGTGGTCTTGATTTGCGTGTTTCTGATAAGCACCATTGAGCATTTTTTCATACACTTATTAGCCATTTGTGTATCATCTTTGGATGATATATTCAATATATTCAGTGTTTGCCATCTTTTAAGTTGGTTGATTTTGTGTTGTTGTTCATTTTAGGAGTTCTTTATATATTCTGAATATTAGCTTATCACATATAATTAGCAAGTATTTTCTCCCATTCTGTGGGCTGTTTTTTCACTTTGTTGATGGTGTCCTTTGATCCTGGCAGAATGTTTGATGTAGTTTCATTTGTCTATTTTTGCTCTGTTTCCTTTACTTTTGGTGTCAGATTCAAGAAATCGTTCCTAAATTCAGTGTCATGCAGCTTTTCCCGTGTTTCCTTCTCGGCGTTTTCTTCCTTTAAGTCTTGTGTTTAGGCTCTTGGTCTGCTTCGAGTTGGGTTTGTGTGCTGTAAGATCAGGGTCCAGGCTTGTTGTTTTGCATGTGGATGTGCAGTTTTCCCAACACCACTTGGCAAAGAGACTGTCCTTTCCCCACCGCATGGCTCAGCACCCTTGTCAGAGACCGTGTGATCATACACAGAGGGTTCATTTGTGAGCTGTCCTCTCTGATCCTTTGGTCTCTATGTCTTGATGCCAGTAACACACCCTTCTGTTACCATAGCTTTGTATTGTGTTTTGAAATCAGAAATGTGAGTCCTTTAACTTTGCACTTTTTCAAAGTTATGGCTGTTTGGACACCCTTGAGTTTCCGTATGTATGTTGTTTTAGATTTTTATTTATTCATTCCTTTTTGAGGTCAAGGGCACTGATATTAAAGCGTTACCTCTACCAGGGGAGTCATGTGGGATCCAGACATTTTGCTGTTCATGGCTCTAAACCCACCTCCAGATCTGGTGTTTATATGCAAGATAAGTAGAAACGGAACAAAAGCTCTCATCTCCCACACTTCCCTACCTTTTGTGTCAGATTTGCTTTTATAAACTTAAAATGTCGTTCATCTTGATATTCACACTTCTCTCTGTGTCTGAGAACTCAGTCTGCCTTCCAGTCTGAGCACTTCATCTGGATAGATCTTCTCAGAGAGCAATCCACTCTGCGATCAGACCGATTCCAGGTAGAGGGGAACAGGCCACGTGAGGGGCCCCAGCACACTCTTGTTCCAGGTGATCAGACTTTGTTTCTGTTTAAAGTTCTTCCAGTCGCATAAGTAAGCTAGTTTCTAAGAAGAATGAAAGGTGATGAGTAGAATTTCACTGAAAGATACATGAGCGCCGTTTTCACATGGTCCAATTCTGGGAGGTCAGCGTTTTCCAGTGTTTTCCCTGGAAGTAACAGGTGTATTTTGCCTCCTGCCACCCCCCACAGTGGACCAGATCTACCACCTGGCCTCTCCTGCGTCTCCTCCCAACTACATGTACAACCCCATCAAGACACTGAAGACCAACACCATCGGGACCCTGAACATGCTGGGTGAGTCGGCCCCTCGTCCTGCAGACGGTCAGGGTGTTGGGACCAGGAGTTTGATCCCGACAGTTCTGTTCTTGCATGTTCTTGCATGCTTTCAGGGTGACTGGATTTGCCGTCACGACTCGTCATGGGGGTCCGTCACTGTGTGAATCGGTCTGCGTTGCCTCAGTGACATCCCCTGCCTTCCAAGTGGCCGCCTGCCCCTCCTGCACTTCCCCTACTTGTGGCATGTGTGCCTCGGGGCTAGAAGATTCTGATGAGAGGTGGGGCGTGGGCTGGTCCCACAGAGTTGAGGGTGGGAGAGCCTCCTCGTGGGGTTGAGGAAACGAGCTCCAGACTGACTGCAGGCCTCACCCTGAAAGTGGAAGGTGAGCATGAGCACCGCCCCGGGTGGCTGCATGTGAGCCCACAGACAAATCCAGAGAGTGGGCCACACACACGTGGGTGGTTGAGGTCAGAGGCGCTTCTGTTTCCATGGGTTTAAAAACCAAGGGTTTTGATTAGGTGCAAAGTGAAGATAGGAACCACTTCTTTAAATGTCAAGTGAAAAGTGGATTTAATTATGGAATATTTAAAGCAGATTCTGTAATTGAAATAGCCCTGCATTTCAATTTGAGAAAAGGGCAGCGGGGAGGGGAGCACGGTCTGTTAGACAAAACCTTCGGGGCAGCGGGCTCTGCGGAAGGTGAAGGATGCTTTCTCTAACTCAGGGCACTGTGTCCTGACAGTCAGGTCACCTGGTGGAGACACCCCTGTTCTTATCACTGCATACATCTGCCCCCAACTCTCTCCAGCCCCCAACCCCGCCTCCACGTGGAGCTAGAGGCAGTGCAGAAACAGCTACCATGCTCACGGTGTTTAGAAAGATGACCTTCCTCCCACCTGTTACAGGATGCTCCCTCCTGTCCCCTGACAGGGGGTAGGGTCAGATGAGGGTTACAGTTGGGGACTTGGCAACCATGGGGATGGAGAGGTTCCCAAAGCTGATGCCTTGAAATGCCCTTAGAGCAGGGGCCCCAGGTACTGGTCCATGACCTGTTAGGAACTGGGCTGCACAGCAGGAGATGAGCAGCGAGTGAAGCTTCATCTGTATTTACAGCCGCTCCCCATCACTCACATTTCTGCTTGAGCTCTGCCTCCTGTCAGGTCAGGGGCAGCATTAGATTCTCGTAGGATCATGAACCCCAGTGTGAACTGCACTTGCAAGGAGCCTAGGTTGAGAGCCCTTTATGAGACTCCACTGGAGCTGAGGCGGTGATGCTAGTGCCAGGGAGTGGCTGCAGTTACAGAATATCACTAGCAGAGAGGTGTGACTACAGAGACCCGAATAAATGAACTGCAGACTCATGTCAGAACCCTGCCAGTGAGTGGCAAGTGACAGCTAAGCTGCACCTGGCGAAGTGTGTAATTATTTTACTGTATATCACAGTGTAATAATAATAGAAATAAAGTGCACAATAAATGTAATCTGCTTGAATTGTCCCCAAACCATCCCCCAACCCCCGCCGAGTCTTTGGAATAATTGTCTTCCATTAAACTGGCCCCTGGTGCCGAAAAGGTTGGGGACCGCTGTCTTAGAGCTTGACCTGAGCACTGCAGGTGACAATAGTCCATTCTTGCTGGGAGGGGTGAAGGCGAGAAGGGGTCAGAGCTAGACACGGACATGGCCAGTTGCTTTGGAGAAGCTACTGCGGAAGCTGGACCTCAAAGGAAAGAGGGAGTGGGGCAGAGGTGCCCGAACAGGAGACGCTCTTGGGCACAGTTGGAGGTCCCCGGGGCACGTGGGGAGCAGAGGATAGAAGGCTGACCATCAGGGAGAGAGTGGCAGCCAGAATTTGAAGGACCTTGCCCTCTGCCTATGGGGGTGGGGGTAGTTACCTGATGGAGTGCTGGTTGCTACGTTCAGGTGAAGGAATCTTTATAAAATTCCCTAAGTCATACCTTATAATAAAGCCCACAGACCGTGCATTTGGCCCTGTTCACAGTTACACATGTCCAGCTAACTGCTGTGTTTCTGGAAGTTCGTTTGTGCTTTTCTTACGGTTTGAATTTAGATTCCAAAGTAGATGCAGCAAGAGTGGATAACTTACAATGCATGGATGGCCAGATACCATTTGTACTAAAACATTCCTTCAGTTGGCTGTGTGCCTGTGTTTTCCGTGTTCCTTGAAGCTGACAGTGTCCTGTCATGTTTCCACAGGGCTGGCAAAGCGAGTTGGGGCCCGTCTACTCCTGGCCTCCACCTCAGAGGTGTACGGAGGTGAGTGGGTATCACTCTGTCCCCCTGGACAGCTGGCTCCTGTCACAGCAGGAGGGAAAAGGGACCAGTGAGTCTAGACTTGTTTCCAAAAGGCCCTCCCGGCTGTTCCTCTCCAGAGGGCAGCGACCAAGGTGTTCCCTCCTCCGGGTGGGATGAGCCTTTTTCTTCTGCTGCAGGACCTCCCAGTCCAGGACTCAGTTATGTCACCTTGCCAACAAGCAGCAGCCACTTAAAAATCCACAGAAGTGTCTTTGCTCCAGAGGCACCTCAGGAGTCAGATCACGGAGGCTTTGCTGGTTTAGCCAGAGGATTTGCTCTTTAGCGAAAGCAGCAACCCCCACCCCCTCCACTCTCCAAACCCCGAAAGCTCAGGGGTTAGGAGACAGATGGTGGGGGGACAAATGTGTGCTGGTCGCCTCCACTGTTTTAGGGTAGTTTCTGAGAGAGCCTTAAGTAGGTGGAGCTAGAAAACCCTGGCGCCTGCTTTGCCCTCCCCGCCCCAAACCTTGAGGATGTGAGCGTTCAGAGGGGGCTGAGGGCCCTGTCCACTCAGGGGTTCCTGCCCGCAGGCGCAGGGTTCTGGAGAACCAGTTAGTGGATGCAGCAGAAGCCAGTTGCTAATGCAGTGTGATTTTCTCCAGGCGTTGCTGCCACGGCTGGGAAGTGAGAGGGCAGTGTGGGGAGAGATGCCTCTTAAAAAAATAAATAAGGGAACCAAGTGAAAAAAATCATAGAAGCTGCAGTTCTGATGACGCAGCTCTGCTCTTTGCCTCCACTGGCAAGGCAGAACACCCCCACAACTCTGACGTCCAGGCAGTGCCCTCCTCCCACCAGCTCCAGGAAGGGGCATTGGGAGGTGGGGACCTTGTGTCCCTGTGCTTCCCACCTCTGGGCTCTGCAGAGCTTGGCAGGTCCCCATGCGGTACCAGGAGGCCCATTGTGTCATGTGTCCTAGAAGCAGCGAGGCCAGGGCCTTGTTCCTGTCTCAGTGCCCTGATGGTCCCTATCCTGCCCAGACGTCTTTTCCACGACCCCCTACTACCCTCACTTAGCATCTCGCCTCTGACGTCAGCTTGTGAGTGATGTTGGGGTGACTCTCAGAGGTCCCCGGGTCTGCTCCAATGGTGGTGCCTGCAGGCAACCCCGTCTGGTCTGCTGGCCCCCCCATGCTGAAGGGGGGACGGGTTTGAGATGATGTGTCCCCTGCACCCTCGCTGTTGTAGTAACAAAGCGGCTTTGTGAGGGGGTGAAGCTGGCACCTCCTCTGAACCTCTGGCATTTCCGCCCCAACGGTGCAAGCCGAGGAGCAGGTGTCTGTGTCCACCCTTTTCTGTTGGTCCTCTGCGGCATTCAGGGCCTCTCTGTGGGTGTCCAGCCTGCCCTGCCCTTAGCAGAAATCCCGAATCCCCTCTGATAGGTGTCTTTCCAGGTGAGATGCTTATCCTGGTCTTTCCCAAACTCCCTTTTGCATCATTGTTACCCATTGTCTATCAAACATGTGAACTTGAACAAAGGGAGGTTCTGAAAGTGCTTCCTCTTCCACCACCACCCCCCGCCCTCCCGCAGACCCTGAAGTCCACCCACAAACTGAGGATTACTGGGGCCACGTGAATCCCATAGGACCCCGAGCCTGCTATGATGAAGGGAAGCGTGTCGCCGAGACCATGTGCTATGCCTACATGAAGCAGGTATCTCGGGCTGGTGGTGTAGACACGTCACTGTGCTGGATCGAGTACAGTTGACCGTGGTTGACCCTGTCTAGGGTCGGGTTCCCTGGTTCCCCACTGTCGTAAATTAATGGTGCTGTCAGCAGCCTTCCCCTGTCTCTTTTTTAAAAAATGATTTCTGGGGATGAAGCCTTGGGTTTTGAAGACCCCAGCGTGGCTGGATCAGCTTTATGACTAACCGCCCACCAGCAGTTATTAATAAGTGCTTCAGTTTTCCCAAGGCCTCTGGGTTGGTAGACGGTTTGTTTTTTTTTTTAACTTTTTACTTCTCTTTCTGTTATCTAGTGGGTATACTTCATTTTTGCTTTCACATGGGCATCTTCAGGGATTGTTATTCACCCTCTGAGTCCCTGCCTCCTTAGTCACCCCGTGCTACAGCCTGCCCATGGATCTTCTCACTCCCAGCTGAGGGGTGGGGTCTGGGTTCCCACCTGGCTTCCCGCTGTCTGCCCTGGGCCGGGAGCTGTTGCTCACAGGCCCTGTCCCGCCCACCTGAAGGCTGTGCAGACACCAATGAGATGTCCAGGCCATCCATTGTGCTTGATCAGTTCTGGGGTCCTCACTGACATACTCTTTACTGGAGGGACATGTAGGTAGATGACTGTGGCCAGGTGTTTTCAGGGCAGTCCTCTGTGATAGGGAGACCTCTTTCTCTCTCGGACTGAGAGACGAGACCTCTGAGACTGAGAGCTCTGAGGACTGAGAGACTAGCAGGCGTCCATCCTCGGAGCAGCCTTGGATTGAGGGTTCATCATCGTGGCCCAGTCGGAGCTCAGTTGGCCATGGTCTTTGTGCAAGGTGGGGTGGGCGCTGCCTAGGTACCCAGCGCCAAGAACTCAGGGCTGGGCCGGGAGGCCCTGAACACTTTGTTTCTTTTTGGAGGGGTGGGGTGCAATTACCAGAGACTTTTTTCCTTATATTTTTAACGTTCACAAGTGTTGAAGACCCACTGAACAACCTTGTGCTGATGTAGGTATTTATATTTTTCTGCATATTTCATATTTCTTGGCAGAACTAATCGCTTTCAAAGTTTCTCTGGGGCAAATGACTTGTATTATTCATTTATTTTAATCAGTTTTAGAAAAGACATACCTATATCATCTTTTTTTGAAATTGGAGTATAATTGCATTACAATCTGTGTTAGTTTCTGCTGTACAGTGACGTGACTCAGCCCTGTGTGTACACATATCCCCTCCCTCTTGAGGCTCTCTCACCTCACCACCACCCCCCACCCCTCCAGGTCAGCACAGAGCACCAGGCTGAGCTCCCTGTGCTGCACAGCAGCGTCCCCCGGGCCGTCGGTTTTACACGTGGTAGTGTAGTTATGTCGGTGCTACCTGCAGCATTTTTGAGCCCAGAATATTTTGACACCAAAAGTTAAACCGGTCTCCCAGGAACAGCCTCTGTGTATGTTGGTGCCTAAGAACACTAACTCGAGCACGTGAGGGTACATAATTACACTTTATTGTGTGATAAGTTTGTAGACTGTTTTGTGTTCAGTCTGTGGAAGTATTTCTTGGCTTTTATGGAGCTAAATAAAGATGGTGCACAAATAGGACATTTTCGTTGAACTTTCAGTTTTTGTTAAAAAATGAGTAGCGTAACTTAATGTTGTAAGTGTACATATTAAGGTGTGAGCTCATAAAAACTAAGGGTATTTAGTAGCAGCATAGCCAGCATTTTTGAGCACTGACTATGCCGGGACCTGTGGCCCATGCACAGGTCTTGAGAGAGTCACACTGTCTCGAAAATCTGTACAGTAAGGTACCCACTGGGAGTCCTTTGGGTGGTGGCCCTCAGAAGGTGTCACTCACTGCCCAGCGCGTCTGCTGCAGGTGCCGCCTGCCCGGGCTGCCCACCGAGAACCCGAGCAGATGATGTTTCCTGTGTGCAGAAGTCACGTGGTGGTCAGGGTGACAGTGGGCATCCCCCTGGGGACAGTGTACAGACTGATCCCTGTCATGGTGTCCAGTCTAGGAGTTGCCCATGGACACAGGCTTAGCAGTTTTTGTGACAGTGGGGTCTGGGCCAACAGTGCCAAGTACCTTGTGGGTTCTGGTCAGCACACCTGCCCCAGGACTCGTGTCTGCCCAGGTGAGCAGTGCGTCCCAGCTGTCTGGAAATGCACCCTACCCCGCAAGGCCTGCCCTGTGGGCTTGGGGGCATGTGTGGGTCCCCACTCTACACAGCCCTCACCTGCTCCTGGTGTGGGGAGCCCTTGGGTCCAGGAGACACATGTCTATTGTCTGGTGGATTGCTCTAAGAGTTCACTGATTCAGAGTAGGTGATAGAAACAGTTATCACTGACAAAGCAGCCTGTGAAATTAATAGTTTGCAGAAGGCTTTTGGGGTTTAAAAAATACATACTTTTCTGATTACATGTTTGAAAGTGTGTTTTCCCCAATTACAGAAGTAATAGATGTTTATTGTAGTGAAAACAGGAACGTTGGAAACAACGTGCAGAAGAGAGTGAAGGTCTGCAGTCTCACCACGTGGGACTCCCATGGCTCTGATCAGTGTTAAGTGTGTATCTTCCCAGGCATTGAGCTAATCGATTGTATCAGGTGCTAGGTGGTCTGGTTTTTCACTAAACAGATGAGTTTTTCAGCAGAACAGAAGGGGATGTAGGTACAATGTGGTCCTTCCCCAGGACAAAGTGCTGTCTTACTTTCCTTCAAATCAGCTATTAAACATTCACTGACATTTAAATCTCTGTTGAGTGATCAATTTACACAAAACTATGTGAAAGAGATTGGGAAAGAGATGCATAGCATGATGCTTGTTGAAAAAATAGATACTTATTTCCTGGGGCAAAAAATGTACACCCATCATTTCCCCTTGCCCCGATTAACGGCCTCGGGTGTCTGCACTGTGTTAATGCCAGGGCCTCCTGGAGGTGGGATCCGGGGCTCCCGTGTGTTTGGGGTGACTCTGCAGACTCCAGGCTTGATTACAGAGCACACACATCCCGTGTGTGCAGGGCAAGGCCCCTGCATCCGGAAGGAGCAGCCACGAGGCATGGCAATGGTGAATCCTTCATCTGTGGGGCACGGGGCTCACATTCTCTCTGTTGCAGGAGGGCGTGGAAGTACGTGTGGCCAGGATCTTCAACACCTTCGGGCCCCGAATGCACATGAATGATGGCCGGGTGGTCAGCAACTTCATCCTGCAGGCGCTGCAGGGGGAGCCGCTCACAGTGCGTGGCCAGCGGGCAGGCATGGGGTTGTTGTCTGGGGGGCTTGGAGTAAGGGCGTCCCATCCGGGGGAGCTGGCCCTGAGTCCCATGTCCCCGCTCCCCTCAGAGGGAGGGAGGGAGCTTATGGGAGCTGTGACTGAGGACGGGCTCAGGTCACCCTGTCCCCAGCCACAGACACCCTGTTGCCTTGGGCACAGGGTCTGTCTGTGAAGACCCCTCTCTACATGCTTTTGGCCCTAGGGCATCATCCTGTTCAGGGCCTTTCCCCCTGGGAGGGGTGTCTCTGTACTCAGGGCCTCTCAAGGTGCCTCTGGGTGAGGTTCCAGGTCTGGTGGAGGCCCTCCCACAGTGGGACCCTGGGGTGTCATCCATGGGGGCTGGACCCTCTCCCACCTGACCTGGCAGGGCCTGGAGCCACAGCCTCTGGATCCTGAGAGCATCAGGCCTGAGGTCCCCGTCTGCGGTTTCAGGACTCTCACTGTCATCTCCCTGCAGGTGTACGGATCTGGATCGCAGACGAGGGCCTTCCAGTATGTCAGGTAAGACCCCGGGCTGGCCGCAGCTCCCATCTGAGTTGCTCAGCCTCAGGCGGGACTGACTGCTCTGCTCCTTGTGGGTGCCTGGAATCTCTCTGATCAGAGGTCAGACATGCTGGTCCCTTGCTGCCACCTAGTGTCTGGTCGGCAGACCCACCGGCCCTGCCGGTCACCCGGGGGCTCCAGGTCAGGCTGGTGAGGCGCTGGCCTCTGCATCCAGCAGACTCGCAGGTGCTGGAATCAGACCCTGTGGACACGGCCTCCTGGGTGGACAAGATCGTCCTCATTGAAGGAAAGATAAGGCCGAGTGTCGTATTGTCAAGGAATGTGGTGTCAAAACTACATGCAGTTAAAAGCACTTTTAATAACTTTGTTGAATTATCTCGCAGGTAATATTTACATTTTCTCGGTCATCCTCCTAAATCTAGCTTTTTTGTCAGCCAGTTTGGTTGGTGGCAAGTTTTACAGTGCAGTCTAGGTTCTAAGAGTTACTATGTGAGCAGTTACATCTACCAGACTGTTCTCCCACATGCCAGCAGGTGGTGAATCCCGCATCATTCTGTGGTGCCCTGAATCACTGGGCATACGCTAGCTGGGTGTTTGGTACCTTGTGCCCTAGGAAATGCCATTCCTGGTGCTCTGTGGCACCCCGGGGGTGCTGTCAGGGGAAGTGGCAGGTAGCCCCAGCCCCACCCTGGCCCAGGGAGTCACTCTAACTTTTGCCTGGCTTAAAAGAGAGAAAAAATTAAACATGTAATCACTGTAGTTTTTTTTTTTTTTTCCTGCAAGTGTTTGTGAATTTTCACATTTAGTCCAGAGGAAAGTTGTGAGTAAATGTATATAATGAGCAGTGTTTTTTCTCACACCTGTTAGTATGTTGGCCAGGAGGGCAAAGTGCCTGAGACCATCTTGTCACTGGCCCACTTCGTTGCCCAAATATTCTGAGAAGGGATTTGAGCACAACCTAGCCGCCTGTTTCCAGGTCAGGGCACTTGACCCCAGAGCCATGCGTGCTGAGGGAGTGGGCGAGGTCCGTGTCAGTGTGGGGACTGTGCTGGGGGAGGGGCGTGTCTCTCAGGTACCACCTGCTTTACTGACACATCTCCATCCCACCCCTCCGCCCCGTCTGCACACTTCTCGGGGATCTTGGTATCTTAGTCACATTGAATCTCCTCCAACAGCCTCATCAAGGCCCCCAGACTCCTCCAACCATACCACCTCATGGAATATTCCAGAGTCTGTGCAGTAAAGAAGACATCAATCAAAACACATTCTTATTTCAAAGGCATCAATCAGATATGAAATCACTTAAAGTAGCCTCTTGGATGCTTTTTTTTTTTTTGCTGATGGTTAAAGTCTTTTAAGCATCACGTGATACATGGGTTGCGTTCTGTCCCAAGCAGGACAGGACGCACCTTGCTGCCTGCCCTGCACAGTCCATGTGCCCCTCACCAGACACCAACGTGCAGCCTGAGGGACCTTGATGTGGTCACTGGAGTGTTGCTGGGGACCCTCTGGCAGAATGTCTCTTCATGGGGCTGTGGTGTCTGCTGGTCTTGCTTCTGTGGTCACTGGGCCCTGATACATGAGGCTCCCCCAACCTTCCCAAACTTGGGGAACGAGCTTTCCTGGCCTCCACTCTACCTTGTTCAAGGCTCGGCCAAGATGGTCAGCTCCCCAGGGCTAGGCTGTTTTAAATAAGCTGGTTTATAGACACTGAGACTCTTCTACTTCACAGTTACTAATCAAAATGTACAATGTGGGGGCCTTGCATTGCTGAACTAAGTTACCCATTTCCAAAATCCATGGTTGCCCGGAAGCAGCATGGCACAGTCTCTGGGTGACTGTTGGGGTCTCAGGGTGGCCTGTGCGCCAATGTCCTGTCCTCTTTGTACCTGGTCCTCTCGTAGGCAGATTGCATCCTCACCCCATCACAGACGCAATGCAGTGTTGTCTTAAAAAGTAGCTTTGTCAAAATGACACTTTAAAAGAACTTCAGGTTAAATGGGTACGATCTATGCAACTCTGACCTTAGAAGTGGAAGGTCTGTTGCACAAAAGATGCATGCCCCATCTCCACCTCCTCCAAATGATTACATGATGCTATCACCTTCCAGCTTAGTATGGGGACCCCCCCCCCCCCACCATTCAGTGTTAAAAACTCATGGATGCTACTGAACAGCAGCTTTCAATGTCATTCAAAACAGGCAGAAACGTGTGTCATCAGAGGGGGAGTTGGGATGTGGTCATTACCGCCATAGTGATGGAGGGGCCTGTGTTCGTTTCTAGGAGAGAGGAAACATCCTGGGTCACCGAGTGTTTATCTGCATCTGTGCTTGATCTGCAAGAGCAGAGTGGACTTCAGGCATGTTCCCAAAACACCCATTGGTTGTAAACAAGATCCTAGAAAACCGTGTTTGCTAAATAGCAACCCCCCTGCCCTGATTTTTTTTTTTCCCCCTCAATGAAAAGGAGAGGAAACACTAAGATCCTTTTTCGGAGGTGAGCACAGTAATGTGCTCCTTGCTGGTTGTGATGGAGGAGGAAAGAGAGTTTCCCAGCGGCCACGTGTGCAGAACCCCGACAACCTCGACAGAAACAGCTGGGGGAATGCCTTAGCCCGTGCTTACGTAGCACTGAGGTGTCATTTTTACAAGTCACTTTTTTTTTCTTGACAGAACCACCCTTTAATGGTTCTATAAATTAAGAACCAAACCTTGATAAGGGCAAGTTTGCCTCCTCACAGTCCCCATTATGGTCCAGTTGCTCACAGTCCATTGGCAGCATCTAGACACCCCGACTGTCCCCTCTGGGAGCCACGGGCTCTGGGGGGAGGTAAGGCCCGGAGGGCCAGGGAACTCATTTTAACGCTTGGGGTTGTCTGCTTTATCTGACTTGTTAGTATAGGACTCACATACTGGAGTTCTTTTTTTTTTTTTTTTTTTTTTTTTTGCAGGGGAGCTTATTTTTTTAAAAACCATCCGCTTTTCCATATGGGCCAACTACCTGGGTTCATGTTAAACATCGTCTTTCCTCAGAAACTTGCATAAACACCATCTCTTCTGGATGTGTGTCTACTTTTACTTTTTAATTGTTAAACAGTTTCAGAAATACACAGCATAGGGAACTCAGCCCCATCTCTCAGCTCCCATCCTGTCCAGTCGTCTGTCTACACCTGCCCACAGAAGGCAGCTCCCCAACACCACCTTGTCTCCCAGAATACTTGAGCATCCTCCACGCCCTCTAGCGTGCAGGATTTTATTCTGATGTCCCATCTCTCCTCCCGGGAGGTGGCTCATGTCTGATGCACCACACCTGTGGGCATCAGCGGGCACCTGAGTGGCCTCCCCTCTTTTCCAGTGACCTGGTGAATGGCCTTGTGGCACTCATGAACAGCAACGTCAGCAGCCCCGTCAACCTGGTGAGTCCATCCCCGCCACCCACTGCCTGCTTATCAGTCCAGTTCCTACTGTGGTTCACTTGCTGTCAGCAAGCTTAGCCCATGAACCTGTTTGCCACTTAACCAGCACTAGAGGAAAAACCACAGAACAGAATGAAACAGGGGTCTGTCTGCCATGATGTAAGGGGTCTGCAAAGGATGGATGAACCGTATAATAAACACTAACCTGACTCCATCCACCTGGAGGCTAGGTCTCAGAGCTCGCAAAGTCTGCCGGTTGTGGGGGTGTGTGTTTGTCTTTTCTCCATCATATATCGTGCAGTTTTGTTGTCCAGTCGTTCAGTCGTGTCTGACTCTCTGACCCCATGGCTATGCATGCCAGGCTTCCCTGTCGTTCACTGTCTCCCAGAGTTTGCTCAAACTCATGTCCATTGAGTCGGTGATGTCATCCAACCATGTCCTCCTCTGTCATCCCCTTCTTCTCCTGCAGCTAGTCTTTATAAAGCTCACTTTCCAGGGACATAGAAAATAAAGGATTAGGACGGTTTCCCTCCCTTGCCAGGGCTGCGGGTGGCCCAGACCCACCTTGGGCAGCTCTGTGTCTGGCTTCCTGTAGCCCCAGACACTCCTGGCAGGGTTGGGAGGTGGTTTATCCTGCTGTCTCCTCCAGCCTTTCGCCCCTTATGCTGGAGGACACGCTTCTCTGCAGAGCAGCTTGTTTTTGGTTCTTGGTGGCAGAAAACTCTCCATATATTTATGGTACAACCTTGGGCTTCCCCAGTAGCTCAGTGGTAAAGAACCTGCCTGCTAATGCAGGAGATGCTGGTTCAATCCCTGATTCGAAAATGTCCCCTAGAGAAGGAAATGACAACCCACTCCAGCATTCTTGCCTGCAGAATCCCGTGGACAGAGGAGCCTGGGGGGCTGCAGTCCAGGATTCGCAGAGTCAGACATGAGTTAGCAGTTAAACAAAAACAACCCTGCCTGCCTCTGTCATCTTCTTGCTTCATAGGAAATTAGGAGATTGAGAACAAAGAGTACTTAGGACATTCAGTTGCCAGACTTCATGGTGGTCTCTCATGATGGGATGAGCAGGACTGGAAAGGGAAGGGGCTGAGGCTGCTGGAAGGTGTAGGGGAGGAAGAGAAGGAGAAAATGGTTTTCCTCAAATCCCCCAGAAGTCAGCTGTCCTTCAACCACGTCCTGTCTCTCCTGTTGGCTGCCCGCAGCCCACATCTCTGAATACATTTCGTTTCTGTTGGGCTTTGTGTCTGAGCTCAGGGGTCTTCACTACCGAGGTGGTGAGCATGGTGCCCCATTGGGGTATTGAATGTCCCAGGGGAGCCTGCTGGCAGAACCAGGCTTTCCTGCCCAGCAACACTGCGGTTATAGAACCTTTGCTCCTGGACACCATCCTGTACCTGGACCAGGGGATGTGTCCCCATTAGCTGCCCCCGACCAAGGCCAAGGCGGGGACAGGCACGGTGCAGCCCCCAGCCGTGCTGTGCCTCCTGCGGAACCCTCATGGAGGTGGGCGTCCAGTGACTTCGTGAGCCTGCAAGCACCCTTGGGGACGTGGGTGGTGGCGTCCTGTTGCATCAACACTGCTAACCAGAGACCCTCTCCTCAGGGGAACCCGGAAGAACACACCATCCTAGAATTTGCTCAGCTCATCAAAAACCTCGTTGGTGAGTAGAACAGGGGCAGGGGCCTCCCTGAGTGAAGCTGGCCTGTCGGTTAGTAACACCTTGTCTGGACAGTGCATGGTTAACGCTCGCTGACTGAATTGGATGGGAAGCAGGACTGGGTCAGGAGCGCCCCACTGTTTTGAGATGCTTTAAGTAACGGAAAGATGAAGGGGAAGGGGCTGGCTTGGGTCCCTGTGGTAACATCAGGTCTTTGCGTAGCGGGAACGTCCAGTTGTCCCTGGTGCCTGAGATGTGACGTGGTCAGCAGTTCTCTACCGGTGACCACTGTCTGGTGCCACATGCTGGCCATGACAAGCACAGGACTTCAGGCAGCAGGAGGGCAATGCTGGCCTGTGTGCTTCTGACCGAGTCTGGTGGCCAGCTTTAGGTTCCGTGTGCAGTCCTGGCCGAGGGGGCAGGCGGTGTGGACACTGGGAGTGGCTCCAGAGAGGGTATGCTCTTAAGCCACAAGCAGTTTGTGTATTTCCAGCTGGCCGTGGGCTGCTGGTGTCCACGGGCTGTGCCCTTTGTCACAGGTGTCCTGGGGCTCCCAGGAGCCTGTCTCAGGAGTGTCTGCTTCCCACGGTCAATCAGGAAATCAGAGTTTCAGACACAACCAGATTGGAATGGGTTTGGCTAAACTGCGTGAGCAAGATGTGGGCCTGTCCGGACCCCCACTTTAGCCGGCTACGGTGTCTAGGGTGGTCTGTCCTGGCACCAAGCTGTCAGCTACCAGCCTGGACAGTCGGACAGGACAGGGGATAGTCTTCCTAAGACAGAAATCTCAGCAGCCTCTGTTTACATTCTTCCCCGGCGTCTCCACTGGGGGTCCGTCCACCCTTCCCCAGTGGGGAAGCTCACCTTGGACCCCGGGCCTTGGCACCCCGAGTGAGGCCCTTTGACCAGCAGCTTCATCACCATCTTGTGAGAAATGCAGACCCACAGACCTGCCCGCATGTCCCAGAGCAGAGCCTGCATATGACCAGATCCTCAGGGTTGTGCTCATGCTGAAGTGGAGAAGTTTGTGTAAATCCCAGGAGGATGGCTGTGTGACACACAGCCCCAAACACCAGTGGCTTCAGACAGCAGCTGCTTTATTCACTCCAAATCCTGGAGTGGGGCCTCCCTCTGCAGGCCTGGCCAGCGGTCGCTGGGATGGCTTCATTCCTCTGACTGGCAGGGTGTGGGCCCAGCAAGGAAGCTGGACCGGCCAGGCTTCCATCCTTCTGCGTGTGTTCTGTCCAGGGTGGCTGGACATCATTGTGTAGGCTCAGGGTGGCTCTTGTAGGGTGTCGGTGGCCAGGCCTATGTAAGGTGTTGGCCAGGGCTGGCCCACATTCACTCCCCTGCATGCTGCTCGTTAGGCGGCCTGACTGCAGGCAAGGGGCTCTGGTAGGGTGTTCATGCCTGGAGGATGGCTCGCCAGGGCATCTGTGGTGTGGGCAATGGGCGCAAGGCCATGTTGGCTGAGGGTGGTGGTCAGCGTGGGGCCTTCCCACTCACCCACCTCAGGGTGGCTCAGGCCTGTGGAGCCAGAGCGAGGGGACTTGGACACATCACACCGTCTGCATCTGTGTTCCTGTGCAGGTGGGACTTGACGCTCATGTATAAAAATCACACCTCAGTGGTTCCTGATTCTGTTTTTTTTTTTTTTTTTTTTTCTTAAATTCAGGCAGTGGGAGTGAAATTCAGTTTCTTTCTGAAGCCCAGGATGACCCCCAGAAAAGGAAACCAGACATCAAGAAAGCAAAGCTGATGCTGGGGTGGGAGCCAGTGGTAAGAGGGGGTCGGGACTATCGCCGCCTCTGGAGAAGGCCTTTCCCCATGTTTATCCTTCACGGGCACTGCCGAGTGGGGCAGCCCTGGCAGGGTCCTCTCCAGGCCTGTGTCCTTCTTCCTCCGTTACGGGTTGTGACCTGGACTCTTGGGGCATCTGCCATCGAGGGTCTCACTTCGCTGGCTTCACTTGGAAAGCCGCACTGAGGGGGCGACGGTGCATGCTTAGAACTGAGTAGCCCTGCAGGGTCTGGCCGTCCATTCAGCCAGGGTGTCATGGGTGAGGAGGGCCAACCTTGGTGTCCATTACCTGTTTGACCTCATCCAAACTGGCCCCCACACAGGCCAAGCAAGGTGGGCGAGTGAGAAGCCGAAGCCTGCAAACTGCAGATCTCCTAGCTTTTCCCGTCCTCTTAAAGGCCTTTGGCCTCCCAGTGTGGCTCCCCAAGCCAGGAATGCTGTCCCCTGGACCTGGTGTCCCCAGGTTCCAGAGGCTGACTCCCGCCCCCCAGGGCATGGGGCCCCCTCAACCAGAATGACTGCCCCCCTGGGATGAGGGTCCCCCAGGCTGACTGCCTACCTCGTGGGGCGTGGGTCCCCTATCCCCCTGGCTGACTGGCCCAACCGGACTGACTGTATACCCTGTGGGCTAAATGCCCCTTCCTGTGATGAAGGTCTCACAGTCCCCAGGCTGACGGCCTACCACCCTGCAGCCTGGGTCCTCCCCGGGCTGACTGCCTCTTCCTGGGATAAGAATCCCCTGTCCCCCAACCCTGGGAATGACTGCCCCCCTTCTGGGACCTGGGTCCCCCACCCCTCTTGGGGATGACTGCTCCCCTTGGGCAAAGGTCTCCTTCCCACCCCAGGGCAAAGCTCTCGTTGTCTCCTCCTGGTAGACTGCCCCTCTCCCTGGGACATGGGTTGTCCCCCCGGGACTCAGTGCCCCATCTCCGAGGTGTGCATACCCCCAGGCTGACTACCTCCCTCCTCAGGTGAAGGTCCCCGTGTCCTCCCACGCTGACTGCCCCTCTCTTGGGGCATGGTCCCTCATCTCTCCTGGTTCACTGAGTCCACCTGGGGTGTGGGTCCCTTCTCCCCCTGAGCTGACTGGCCCCCTTAGGGCTGTGGTCCCTCTATCCCCCAGGCTGACTGTCCTACCAGGACTCACTGCTCTCCTTTCTGGGCCTGGGTCCCCCTCCCCATCCCCTTTCCCCCCAGTTGACTGCCCCACTCCTGGGTTGTGAGTCCTTTCTGGTCTGACTGGTCCTCCTTGGGGCCTGGGTTCTCCCCAGACTCACTGCCCCCACCTGGAGCGTGGGTTCATCTGTCCCCGCCGGGTTGGTTGCCCCCCTCCCTGGGGGTGGGTCCCTTGCCCCTTGAACTGCCCTCCTCCTGGGGCGAGGGTCCCCCATTCCCTGGGCTGACTGTCCTCCAGGTGGGCTGCCCTTGGGCTGCTGCTTTCCTGTCCTTCGTGGTGTCTGCATGACGTGGGCACCTGCTGTGATTCCTGCTCCGTGCCTGCTCTGGCGGCCTCCACATTATGAGGCTGCCCAGTTGTCCCGGATCCCTGTGCGGAGGGTGAAGACTCCCCAGGGTTGAAGGTGCAGATGGTTTCGATTCTCTGGGAGTGACAGAGCAGAGGGTGTCAGGTCCCAGGGCGGGGGGTTGGGGGGGCTGTGACAGAGCAGAGGGTGTCAGGTCCCCTGGGGTGAAGGTCCAAAGGGTGGGTGTCCCCAGGAGAGTCAGGTGTGTGGCTCTTACCTGGCTGCCTTCCTGAGCACCTTCCTCCGTGGAGACTTCTGAGAAGAAAGGAGCACCATGCTGGTCTAGTGCACCATGCAGGCAGGGGCTGCCCCTCATCCTCACCCTCTCTTTAAACAGGTCCCGCTGGAGGAAGGGTTAAACAAAGCCATCCACTACTTCCGGAAAGAACTTGAGTACCAGGCAAATAACCAGTACATCCCCAAACCAAAGCCGGCAAGGATAAAAAAAGGACGGACACGCCATAACTGAAAACCTCGCCTTTCAGGACCGTAGATGCCCTTTTTCAGACTTGACAGGATGTATTTTTTTTTTTTTTTTTTTTAAAGAAAGACTAACTAAAACAGGTGTCATGAAGAAAACAACTGGAATTCATACTGAAGCTTGCTTTAAGAAATGGATGTGCCTAAAAACTCCCCTAAAAAACTGCAGATTTTGCCTTGCACTTTTTAAAATCTTTTTATGTAAAATAGCATCGATGCATCTCTGCATATTTTCAAGTTTTTTATCTTGCTGTGAGAGCCTATGTCGTGACTGTCGTCGACAGTTTTATTTACTGGTTTCTTTGTGAAGCTGAAAAGGAACATTAAATGAGGTGAAAATGCCGATTTATTTATGAAGTGGGTACTTATAAATGAGATGTTATTCTATGCATAGAGGAGAAAAAGCAGACCGGCAGTAATGTCAGGGGGGTGGTATACTGCATTAATTCTCAGGCAGAGAAAAGAATTCTGCTCGAGAGCTTTGTGATGTTTTTTCTAATGCAGAATTTTTCCAAGGTCTAGTTTTTAGTTGCAAACTTGACTTTGAAATGTTTCTGTTGGTTATCACGATCAAGGATATTTGAAATCACTACTGTGTCGTGCTGCATATGGGGTTGGGGTGGGTGGGACAAAATTAATATTCTTGGTTAACAGTGGTTAAATATGCTATTTTAATAAAATATTGAAACTCATACTCTGGTTTATCTTCAGACTATATAAATCGTCTGCCTTTTACTAATTTTTCTAAGAGGAACAATTCTGAGTGTGTACCCAATTTTTTGAGGCCTTGCTCTTCCAAGGCTAAAAAAAAAGAAAAGAAATTTAAGCTCACTTTAAGTTTTAACAGTTGGCTTTCTACTTTGCATGGTGCATCTTTGAATGTTAAGGAAAATATTAGAGAATTTAATTTTAAAGATCGAATGGCTACAAAAAATAATGGTGAATTTGATTTTAAAGAAAGTTCTGTAAACATCCAGGTTGGTATAATATGTAACTTCATGCATGGATGTGGGCTGTGTTGTTCTCTGCTGTGTGTACCCAAGGTTAGCATCATTGTGTAGCCTTCTCTGGGAGCACAGACCAGATGGAGAAAAGGAAGTGCCATTACCGACCTGTGCTATAGAAACTGAGAACTTCCACTTTCACTAAGAATTCTTTCAAAGTTTAGTGTTCGGTTTTTCTAAGTTCCTTTTACGACAGATGGAAGAACATGTAGGGAGTTAAAGCGACACGTTTTTGAGTCCGTTGGCACTGCATGGTGGTGACATAGACCGCACGGACACCAAAGGGATCAAAGCATGACGCAGGGGGCACTGTGCTTGTTTCCATACTTACCAGGGTGACCTAGGCTTGTCTGTCCTTCAGAATCTCCTGGGGTGTACTTTTTAATCAGACCTGTTTTTCCAGTCAGAATCTCTGGGCTCACACCAGGGAAGCTGTGGTTTTGTTGTATTTGTCGTGCAGAGTAGGAGTGTTTTGGTGTGAGAGGGAGAGGGCTGAGGATAGCGTCTTACATTCAGTTGTCATTATTTTGGCCTGAACTGAGTGACACACCACTTTGGGGAACTGCTGGTAGTGCCCGGGGTCACCAAGGAAAGCACGCAGACATGGAGCTCCATGGCGCTCTGCTGTGTAGTGCATTTGGGAGAACCCCAAAGCCTCAGGCTCCAGAATTCTCTCACCTTCCTTATTGCTAATATCTAGAATTCTTCTGGGAGATTAATTCCTTCAACTTTCTTCCCCATGATTTTCATGGAATATGTTCAGAGAACAAGGGACAGAAAAGGGGAGCTGAAAAAAATGTTCCAAGAAAAAGGGCTGACGGTTTCCTGACTTTGGCAAAGCCATGTAAAGGCTCAGATTCAAAATGCTGATGAGCATAAGATAAAACCAAAGGAGTCCACACCAAGACCTCACAGTAAGACTCAAAACTAGAGCTGGAGGAAAAGAACCTAAAAATGGGCCAGAGAGAAGACTTGTTTCCTCCCGGTGGTGATGTCTTAACACAGAATGGCAGCAAGTTCCTCAGAAACCAGGGGGCCTGGAAGTGAATGGCACATTTCTCGTGGACTGAAAGAACTGTCATTCCAGAATTCTAATGAAAATATCCTTCGGAAAGAGAGGGGAAATTGAGACATTCTCAGAAGTAAAACGGAGAAGTTTTCACCAGCAGACCTACCCTAGAAATATGACTAAAGAAAAGCTCTCTAAACAGGAAGGAAATAATAATGGAACCTCGAGACATCAGAGAGGAAGAGCATGGAAAGTAAAAACATGGGTAAATGGAATAGGTTTTCTTTCTCTTCTCAAGTTTTCTGAGACCTTTGATGGTTGAAGCAAAAATTGTAGCAGTTTTGTGGTTTTCAATGTATGGAGACACAAAAGACCCCAAATAGCCAGAGCAACCTTGAGAAAGAAAAATGAAGTTGGAGGAATCAGGCGCTCTGACTTCACACTATATATACTACAAAGCTACAAGTTAATCAAAACAGTATGGTACTGGCACAAAAGCAGAAATATAAATCAGTGGAACAGGATAAAAAGCCCAGAAATAAATCCATGCACCCATGGTCAGTTAATCTATGACAAATGAGGCAAGAATGGACAATGAAGAGTCTCTTCAATAAACGGTGCTGGAAAAATTGGACAGGTATATGTAAAAAAAATGAAACTAGAATACTCTCAACACAAAAATAAATTCAAAATGGATTAAAGATCTAAATGTGACACTGGGTATTGATAAAACTCTTAGAGGAAAACATAGGCAGAACACTCTGACATAAATTGCAACAGTATCTTTTTTGATCCTTCTCCTAGAGTAATGGAAATAACAAAACTAAATAAATGGAACCTAATTAAATTCAAAAGCTCTGCACAGCAAAGGAAACCATAAATAAGACGAAAAGACATCCAACAGAATGCCAGAAACTATTTGCAAATGATACAACTGACAAAGGATTAATCTCCAAATTTTACAAACAGCTCATGTGGCTCAAAAAAATAAACAAAAATTTAGGCAAAAGACTTGAAAGTTGCTCAGTCATGTCAACTCTTTGCACCCCCATGGACTGTAGCCACCAGCCTCCTCTGTCCATGGAATTCTCCAGGTCAGAATACTGGAGTGGGTTGCCATTTCCTTCTCCAGGGGATCTTCCCAACCCAGGGATTGAACCCAGGTCTCCCACACTGTAGATGAATTACTGTCTGAGCCACCAGTGAAGCCCCATCCAAAAAGAGGCAGAAGACCTGAGGAGACATTTTTCCAAGAAGACGTACTTAGGGCCAAGGGGCACATGAAAAGATGCCCAACACTGCTAATTATTAGAGAAATGTGAATAAAAACTAACGTATCACCTCACATCAGTCAGAATGGCTGTCATGAAAAAGTCTGCAAATAATATGAACTCCATACACAAAAATAAGCTCAGAATTATTAAAGACCTAAATGTGAGACCAAACACTAGAAAACTTCTAGAGGAAAATATAGGCAGAACACTCTGACATGAATCACAGCAACATCTTTTTCAATCCATCTCATAAAAAATAAAAATAAACATGGGACCTACTTAAATGCTTTTGCCCAGCAAAGGAAATAATAAAACGTCCACAGATTAGGAGAAAATATTTGCAAATGATGGGACTGAAAAAGGATTAGTCTCCAGAATTTACAAACAGCTCATGGTGCTTAACATCATGAAAACGACCCACTCAAAAATGGGCAGAAAACCTAAAGAGACATTTCTCCAAAGAGGACATACAGAGGGCCATGAGGCTCATGAAAAGGTGTTTGACATCACTAATTACTGGAGAAATGCAAATATAACTGCAATAAGATAGCACCTCACACCAGCCAGAATGGCTATCATCAAAAAATCCACAAACAAATGCTGGAGAAGAAGGGAACCCTCCTACACTGTTGATGAGAATGCAAATTGGTGCAGCCACTATGGAGAATAGTATGGCGGTTCTGTAAAAAACTAAAAATAGAACTAACATACCCCGCAATTCCACTCCTGGGATATATCCAGAGAAAAACATGATCCGAAAGGACACACATACCCCAGTGTTCATTACAGCACTGTTTACATTAGCCAAGACATGGAAGCAGCCTAAATGTCCATCAACAGAGGAATGGATAAAGATGTGGTACATATATACAATGGAATATTAGCCATTAAAAGAATGAAATAATGCTATTTGCAGCAACATGGATGGACCTAGAGAGGGTCATACTGAGTGAAGTAAGTACAGAAGGAGGAATATTGTATGACATCTCATATTTAGAACCTAAAAAGAGGTGATACAAATGAATTTATTTATAAAACAGAAAGACTCACAGTCTTGGAACTTAATTGTTGCTGCAGGGGAAGGGTGGGGGAAGAGAGGGAGTTTGAGATGGACACGTGTACATTGCTGTATTTAAAATGGATAACCAACAAGGATCTACTGTACAGCACAGGGAACTCAGCTCAGTGTTATGTGGCAGCCTGGATTGGGGGGGAGTTTGCAGGAGAATGGATACATGTATATGTATGGCTGAGTCCCTTCGCTGTTCACCTGAAGCTATCACAACACTGTTAATCAGCTACACCCCAATACAAAATAAAAAGTTTAAAGTTTGGAACAAAGAAAAAGTCTACAAATAATAAATGCTAGAGAGGATGTGGAGAAAAGGGAACCCTCCTTCACTGTTGTTAGTAATGTAAATAGGTGCAACCACTATGGAGAACAGTAAGGAGATTCCTTAAGAAACTAAAAATAGAGCTACCATGCTGCTAAGTCGTTTCAGTTGTGTCCAACTCTGCGACCCCATAGACGGCAGCCCACCAGGCCCCGCTGTCCCTGGGATTCTCTAGGCAAGAAGAGCTACCATATCACCCAGCAAATCCCACTCCTGGACAAATACCCAGAGAAAAACATGATTCAAAAGGACATATGCAACCCTATGTTCATTGCAGCACTGTTTACAATAGTCAAGACATGGAAGCACCCTAAATATTCATCAACAGAGGAATGGATAAAGAAGATGTGGTACAAAATATACATGGGAATACTACTCAGCCATTAAAAGAATGAAATAATGCCATTTACAGCAACATGGATGGACCTAGATTGTCATACTAAGTGAAGCAAGTTAAAGACAAATATCATATACTATTGCTTATATGGAGAATCAAAAAAAAGGATACAAATGAAATTACTTACAAAATAGAAACTTACAGTTACCAAGAGGAAATGGTGGGCAGGAGGGATAGATCAGCATGTACACACTGCTATATTTAAAATAGACAACAAGGACCTACTGCATAGCATAGGGAACTTTGCTCAATAATCTGCAAAAAACTAAATGGCAAAAGTATTTTAAAAAGAATAGAAACATGTATATGTACAATAGAATCACCTTGCTGTACACCTGAAACTAACAATATTGTTAATCAACTACAATATAAAATAAATTTTTTTTAAATGAGAAAGTGAGCTCAGATGGTAGGAGACTCAGGTTCGATCCCTGGGTTGGGAAGATTCCCTGGAGAATTCCATGGACAGAGGAGCCTGGTGGGCTACAGTCCATGGGGTCAAAAAGAGTTGGACATTACTGAACAACTCAGATTTTCACTTCACTTTCACAACTATGCTATCTACAGGGCTTTGAAAATACGAAATTCAGGCTTCTTACAAAATGACAGAAGCCATGAATAATCAAGATTATGAATGAAACAAGGAATATACAAACATCAAAAGGATTCTACATAGATTTGACAACATTTATGAAATAGACCAACTCAGTGAAGTCGCTCAGTCGTGTCCGACTCTTTGTGACCCCGTGGACTGTAACCTACCAGGCTCCTCCATCCATGGGATTCTCCAGGCAAGAACACTGGAGTGGATTGCCATTTCCTTCTCCAGGGGATCTTCCTGACCCAGGGATTGAACCCAGGTCTCCCGCCTTGCGGGCAGACGCTTTAACCTCTGAGCCACCAGGAAAGCCCAAAGTACAAACTCGCACAGCTTGTGCTCATTCAGTCGTGTCTGACTCTTTGCAAACCCATGGGCTATAGCCTGCCAGGCACCTCTGTCCATGGAATTTCCCAGGCAAGAACACTGGAGTGTGTTGCCATTTCCTCCTTCAGGGATCTTGCCAACCCAGGGATCAAACCCACGTCTCCAGTGTTTTCTGCATTGGCAGGTGGATTCTTTACCAGTAGCGCCACCTGGGAAGCCAGATGAGGTTGCAGTGATGTGACATTCAGATGTAAGGAGGAAATGGTGAGGGTAGTATTTCTTTATTCCCAGAACAGAACCGTGTCTGAGTCACCTGGCTGACTAGAAGGAGGGTCACTGAGGGACAATTCATCACATTCTTCGTCCCTAGCTCCCTTGATCCAGTGGCAGAAGGTGGAGTCTGTCTGCTGTCAGTGCGGGAGTACAGCTCAGTGGTGTTCCCGGCAGCATCTGGGCTTTACTAATGGATACTCCACGTGTTCCCTTCCACAGTTCCTGGCTTGGTTTCACAAAATTTGCTTCTCAGCAAAAAGGGAAAGGGACTAGAAATCCAAAAATAGGATGAAAGTTTCATTAAAAGCAATAAAAATCCAACCCTGAGTTGGCATCAGATGCTCACCACACAATGTAGGTAGCAGAGTGCATTCCATACCTTTTTAGATTTATGTATATGTATAATATATATACATGTATATTAAGTATATATGATGATGATGATGTTAGTCGCTCTTTGTGACCCCATGGACTGTAGGCTCCTCTGTCCATGGGATTTCCAGGCAAGAATACTGGAGTGGGTTGCCATTCGCTTCTCTTCTCCAGAGGATCTTCCCGAACCTGGGATTGAACTGGGTCTCCTGCATTGCAGGCAGATTCTTTACCATCTGAGCTGCCAAGGAAGTCCATGTTTATATATAATATACATTATTTAATTATATATTATATTAATAATATATAATACATATATAAATATGTTAAATATATTTAAATATATATTAAACATATAATGTATATGTTAAACATTAATATATAATGTGTATCAATCAGTTCAGTTCAGTCGCTCAGTCGTGTCTGACTCTTTGCGACCCCATGAATTGCAGCACGCCAGGCCTCCCTGTCCATCACCAACTCCCAGAGTTCACTCAGACTCATGTCCATCGAGTCGGTGATGCCATCCAGCCATCTCATCCTCTGTCGTCTCCCTCTCCACCTGCCCCCAATCCCTCCCAGCATCAGAGTCTTTTCCAATGAGTCAACTCTTCGCATGAGGTGGCCAAAGTACTGGAGTTTCAGCTTTAGCATCATTCCCTCCAAAGAAATCCCAGGGCTGATCTTGCAGTCCAAGGAACTCTGAAGAGTCTTCTCCAACACCACAGTTCAAAAGCATCTACATATAACATCCTCTTCAACAAACCCTAAAAAGGAATAAAAGTAAGCATAATCATTATCCATAAAAATATTAGGTCAAGATGTAACTCTGGGATGGAAAGAAATGGGCTACATTTTCTATTTTAAGAATATGGTCTGTATATGAAAATTCTTATGAACTCTAAGAACTAAAGGAGGATTTAGTGATAAGAGTTCTTAATAAGGCCAAGAAGCACGCACATACCGCCTGCCATCTCCCTCAAATAATATAACAAAATACCTAAAATTATTTGTTAAGTGCTGTGTGAGGGGAAACAAGTCATAACAAGGTCACATACCAGAGAGTGTGCTTGGATAAATCACAGCATAGCTTAAATAAAGCACCGTAATTTGTGAATGCCATGAACCAAATCTATCCCACGCCTTTCCCCATGATACTAGCACAACCAAATTAAATAAAACATTTACTGAAATATTCAAAGTATAGGAGATAGAAATGTGAATAATATTTGGTGCTATAGAGAAAATGCTGCAAAGGAATGATGAAAGAAAAAAGTAACAAAAAGCACAGATTATCCTTTGTACCTTCTGCATAATGATTCAACTAGCAAAACTTTAACAAAGAGAAGTTAAATTATCCGAAACCAGATGATTTACTTACAAACAGTTTATCAGAACAAACTCATCTATGTGGCAAAATAGAAGTTTGTAGGTAGAGGTGACAAGCCTAACGAGCCTGCTGATAGCTGATTGTTCAGGAAATGAATTTTAATTCAACTTTTAAAAAGCCCCAAAACCCCATAAATCATAATGTATTTTTAGGAGTTAATCTTAAAAGACACAGCCTTTTAGAAACAGATACAATCTTCACTAGAGAGTAAAAAATAACCACCACCACAGTTGGCCTAAAAGCAACACAATTAAGAAAGTGGTAAAGCTCAACAACACTTCCTTAATACCAATAGTAAATAAATCTACCTATTGCTCAATTACTGGACTAATCTTTTAAATAATAGAAGCAATAATGTTAATGAGTAACAAGAAGTATTTCTCCTTGCCTAAGTTTATATCATCAACTGTTATTATTTAACAATAAACGTAACTTAGCATTACATTGGGAGTAGGCAATGGCACCCCCCCTCCAGTACTGTTGCCCAGAAAATCCCATGAATGGAGGAGCCTGGTAGGCTGCAGTCCATGGGGTCGCTAAGAGTCAGACACGACTGAGCGACTTCACTTTCACTTTCCACTTTCATGCATTGGAGAAGGAAATGACAACCCACTCCAGTGTTCTTGCCTGGAGAATCCAAGGGGAGCCTGGTGGGCTGCAGTCCATGGGGTCGCACGGAGTTGGACAAGACTGAAGCGACTTAGCAGCAGCAGCAGCAGCATTACGTTGGGCTTCCGTGGTATCTCAGATGGTTAAGAATCCACCTTGCCAATGCAGGAGACCCAGGTTTGATCCCTGGGTCGGGAAGCTCCCCTGGAGAAGGGAATGGCAACCCACTCCAGTATTCTTGCCTGGAGACTTGCATGGACAGAGGAGCTTCAGGGCTACAGTCCACAGGGTCCCAAAGTGTCAGACGTGACTGAGCAACTTAACACTTTCACTAATTCAGCATGAAATTATTTATGAACGATACTGTTAACCCAACACAGGTATGCACCCAAGGAAAGGTTAAAAAGAGTAAAGAGCTCTGCAATCACAAACCCCACCTATTTGTCAAAAACATGACCTCTATTAATAGCATTAGTAGTATTAGAGACACTGCCTGCCCGGTGACAATCATTCAACGGCCATAGTATCCTAACTGTGCAAAGGTAACAAAACAATTTGTTTTCTAAATAAGGACTCTAAAAAATGTGGCCATTTATATAATGGCCACACCAAGGTTTTACTGTCTCCTACTTTTAATCTGTGAAATTGATCTTTTCGTGAACATGTGGGAATAAACAAATAAGATGAGAAGACCCCATGGAACTATAATTCATTAACCCCAAAATACAAGATTAAGCCATCAAGGGATACTAAAACTATGTGCGCTGTGCTAAGTCGCTTCAGTCATGTTCAGAATCTTTGCAACCTCATAGACTGCAGCCACCAGGTTCCTCTGTCCATGGAATTCTCCAGGCAAGAATACTGAAGTGGGTTGCCATGCCCTCCTCCAGGGCATCTTCCCAACCGAGGGATCAAACCCACATCTCTTATGTTTCCTGCATTGGCAGTCAGGGTCTTTACCACTAGTGCCACCTGGGAAGCCCTGCTGCTGCTGCTAAGTCACTTCAGTCACGTCTGATTCTGTGCGACCCCATGGACGGCAGCCCACCAGGCTCCCCTGTCCCTGGGGTTCTCCAGGCAAGAACACTGGAGTGGGTTGCCATTTCCTTCTCCAATGCATGAAAGTGAAAAGTGAAAGGGAAGTCGCTCAGTCATATCTGACTCTTAGCAACCCCATGGACTGCAGCCCACCAGGCTGCTCCGTCCATGCGATTTTCCAGGCAAGAGTGAAGCCCTACTCCAATATAAAATGGCAATGAAGAATGGAAAAGGTAAAAAAGGTGGGGCATGAAGAAATGCTGCTGCCTTGTGGCCATGTTTTGTAACTACAACTATAAAAGCTGTGTTGACAGGGTAGTTCACAAGGTCCTGCTAAGTCGCTTCAGTCATGTCTGACTCTGTGCGACCCCATAGACGGCAGCCCACGAGGCTCCCCCGTCCCTGGGATTCTCCAGGCAAGAACACTAGAGTGGGTTGCCATTTCCTTCCCCAATGCATGAAAGTGAAAAGTGACAGTGAAGTTGCTCAGTCGTGTCTGACTCTTAGCGACCCCATGGACTGCAGCCCACAAGGCTCCTCCATCCATGGGATCCAGGGGATTCTAAATAAACAACTGATCTCCTGGACTTTCCTAGGGGTGGCCATTAAAAAAGAATTCATAACTGGGTGAAAGTGAAGTAGCTCAGTCGTCTCCGACTCTTTGCAACCCCATGGACTGTAGCCTACAGGCTCCTCCGTCCATGGGATTTTCCAGGCAAGAATACTGGAGTGGGTTTTCCTTCTCCAAGAGATCTTCCTGACCCAGGGATTGAACCCGGGTCTCCCACATTGTAGGCAGACGCTTTACCATCTGAGCCACCAGGAAAGTCACCTGGGTAGACCATCACAAAACCAATTTTAATAGGTATCTTTAACTCACACATTTTTAAAAAATCACATGAAAAGATGTCAACAATGCCAATATTAGGGAAGTGCATTCGATCCTGCAATGAGGTATCACCTCACACCGATCAGATCAGATGAAATAACACCAGTCAGATCAGATTAAAACTATACGGGTTAATAATTTTGGTTGGGGTGTCCTTGGAGAACAAAAAATCCTCTGAGTGATTTTAAAGCCTAGACCTACCAGTCAAATCACATTATCACTTATTGATCCAAAAATGGATCAGCAGAACAAGTTACCCTAGGTATAACAGCACAAGCCTATTCTAGAGTCCATACCGACAATAGGCTTTATGACCTCTGTGATGGATCAGGGCACCCCAATGGTGTGACCACTATTAAAGTTTCATTTGATGATTAAAGTTCTATGTGATCTGAATTCAGACCAGTATAATC
Source organism: Bubalus kerabau (assembly GCF_029407905.1). Lineage (NCBI taxonomy): Eukaryota > Metazoa > Chordata > Mammalia > Artiodactyla > Bovidae > Bubalus > Bubalus kerabau. Next base: position 48,582,352 of record NC_073634.1, read on the forward strand.
CAGGTTGGTTTCTATCTATTATATATTTCTCCCAGTAGGAAAGGACAAGAGAAATAAGGCCAACTTCAAACAAGCACCTTAGAAATAATCAATGATCTCATCTTAATTAATAAGCATAAAATTTTACCCAAGAACAGGGTTTAATTAAGGTGAGAGAGCCTGGTAACTGTGTAAAACTTAAACCTTTATAACCAGAGATTCAAATCCTCTCCTTGACAAAATGCCCATAATTAATATTTTAATACAGTCCCTGTCCTTTTAGCCATAGCATTCTTAACACTAGTCGAACGGAAAGTTTTAGATTATATTCAATTTTGAAAAGCCCCAAATGTCATAGGACCACATGACTTGAACCCATTGCCAATGCAGTCAAGCAGTTCATTAAAGAACCATTATCACCAGCCATGACCTCGGTATCTATATTCATTTTAGCACCAATTCTAACCTTAAGTTAGCCCAGACCTCTGAATCCCCTACCTACTTATACCTGACTCTCTCACTGACATAAACTCTATTTATACCAGCCACATCAAGTTTAGGCATGTATTCTACTGTATGATCTGGATAGGCCTCCAACTCAGATATGCACCAACTGGAGCCTTATGAGCAGTAACACAGTCTCATATAAAGTAACACTAGCAATCATTCTCCTGTCAGTCTTTCTAATAAATGGGTTCTTGACCCTTTACACTCTCATCATCACACAAGAACAACTGTGACTAATTTTTCCATCATGGCCCTTAGTCATAATATGACCCATCTCCACTTCAGCAGAAATCAGCTGAGCCCCATTTGATCTAATAGAAGGGGAATCCGAACTCATCCCAGGCTTTAATGTAGAATACACAACAAGCCTATTTGCCTTATTATTTACAGCAGGATATGCAGATACTATTATAATAGGTATTTTCACAACAGTCATTCTTATGAGCATTCCACAACCCACATATGCTAGCATTGTATACAATTTATTTTGTTGTTAGTAAAAGTGAAGTAGCTCAGTCGTGTCCGACTCTTTGCGACCCCGTGGACTGTGGCCTATCAGGCTCCTCCCTCCATGGGATTCTCCAGGCAAGAGTACTGAAGTGGGTTGCCATTTCCTTCTCCAGGGGATCTTCCTGACCCAGGGATCGAACCCGGGTCTCCCTCATTGCAGGCAAACGCTTTAACCTCTGAGCCACCAGGGAAAGTCACTATTATTAACAATTTTTCTTCCTATAAATTTGAGCATCGTACCCCCAACTCTGGTATGATCAAGTAATACATTTACTCTGAAAAAATTTTCTAGCCCTATGCATATGACATGTTTCATTACCCATTATATTATCAAGTATTCCCTCACAAACATAAGAAATATATCTGATAAAGGAGTTACTTTGATAGAGTAAATAATAGCAGTTTAAATCCTCTTATTTCTAGAGTTACAGGAAATGAACCTACCCCAAAGAATCCAGAATTCTTGGTGCTACTACATTACACTATCTTTTATAAGTAAGGTCAGCTAATTAAGCTATCAGGCCCATACCCTGTCGAAAATGTTGGTTTATACTCTTCCTGTACTAATAAACCCCATCATTTCTATTCTCATTTTATCAACCATTATTTCAGAAACTATAATAATTATTAGTTTCCACTGACTACTAATCTGAATTGACTTTGAAATAAATATATTGGCCATTATTTCTATTGTGATAAAAAAATTTTAACACACAAGTCATAGAAGTCTATGTCTAAATATTTTTTAACACAATCTGCTAAATCACTATTACTTATTATAGATGCTATCATTAACTTATTATTCTCCAGTCAATGAACTATTACACAAATGTTTAATCCAATAGCATGAATAATAACAACAATGGGCCTCATTGGGGCTTCCCAGGTGGCACTATTGGTAAAGAACCTGCCTGCCAGTGCAGGAGACTTAAGAGACACAGGTTTGATCTCTGAGTCAGGAAGATCCCCTGGAGAAGGAAATGGCAACCCACTCCAGTATTCTTGCCTGGAGAATCCCATGGACAGAGGAGTCTGGCAGGCTACAGTTCAGGAGATCACATAGAGTCAGACACACACAACTGAAATAACTTAGCACAGCACAGTTAGCATCGGGCCGAATTTTATCAACATGACAAAAACTTGCACCCATATCCATACTATATCAAATCTCACCATCATTAATTTAAGCCTAATACTAACTGTATCCAAACTATCTATCCTAACTGGGGGCTGAAGAGGACTAAACCAAACACAGCTATGAAAAATCATAGCCTATTCATCAGTTGCCCAGGATGAATAACAGCTATCTTATCACATAATCCCACTGTAACACTACTAAACTTAGTTATTTATATTTAACTTTCACTGTATTCATGATGAAGAAGGGTAAGTGTTGGTGGTTCAGTCATATCCGACTATTTGCAACCCGATGGGCTATAGCCTGCCAGGCTCCTCTGTCCAAGGAATTCTCCAGGCAAGAATACTGGAGTGTGTTGCCATTCCCTTCTCCAGGGGATCTTCTTGACCCAGGGATCGAACCTGAGTCTCTTACATTGCAGGCAGATTCTTTACCATCTGAGCCACCAGAGAATCCCCATATTCACAATACTTATATGCAACTCAATCACTACCACATTATCATTATCACACATATGAAACAAAATATCCATCATTACAACTCACATCCTCGTTACTTTGCTATCAATAAGAGGTCTCCCTGCACCATCAGGATTCATACCTAAGTGAATAATCATTCAAGAAATAATAAAGAATAATAACATTATACTACCTACACTTATTTACAGCACTAATCAACCTGTATTTCTATATGTAACTTACATACTCCACAGCACTAACCAGGTTTCCTTCCACAAACAGCATAAAAATAAAATGATGATTTGATCTCACAAAACAAATAATTCTTCTACCCACCATTGTAGTATCTACAATAATCCTACCCCTAACACCAGTTCTCTCAGTACTGGAATAGGAATTTAGGTTAAATAGACCAAGAGCCTTCAAAGCCCTAAGCAAGAATAATTTACTTAATTTCTGCTTAATAAGGATTGCAAGATTATATCTTACATCAATTGAATGCAAATCAAACACTTTAATTAAGCTAAATCCTCTCTAGATTTGTGGGCTAATTTTCCCACAAATTTTTAGTTAGCAGCTAGTCAACTGGATTCAATTTACTCCAGCCACAGGAAATTCAAATTCAAAGCTCCTTCTTTCAGTTTGCAATTCAACATGTAAAATTCACCATAGGACTTGGTATAAAGGGGAATAGATCACTGTCTTTAGATTTACAGTCTAATGGTTACTCATTCTACTTATGTTCATTAACCACTGATTATTCTCAACTAATCAGGAAGATGTAGGTACTTTCTATTTACTATTTGGAGCTTGAGCTGGAATAGTAGACACAGCCCTAAGTTTATTAATCTGTGCTGAGTTAAGCCAACCTGGAACCACACTTGAAGATGGCCAGATCTAAAATGTGATTGCAAAAGTACATGCATTTGTAATCATTTTCTTTATAGTAATGCTTATTATAACTGGGTTTTTAGGAAACTGGCTAGTTCTTCTGATAATTGGAGCTTCTGATATAGCCTTTCCCTGTGTAAATAACATTTAAGCTTCTGATTACTTCCACCCTCTTTCTTATTTCTGCTTACATCATCAATAGTTCACTGGTACAGGGTGAACGGTCTACCCACCCTTGGCTGGAAACTTAGTAGTTTCCACTGGAGCTTCAGTAGACCTTATCACTTGTTAATGTATATCTAGCAGGCATTTCTTAAATTTTAGGTGCTGTCAATTTTATTACTACAATCATTAATATGAAACCCCTGCCATATCCCAGTATCAAACACCATTATTTGTATGAAAGTGAAGGTGAAGTCGCTCAGTCATGTCCGACTCTTTGCGACCCCATGGACTGTAGCCAACCAGGCTCCTCTGTCCATGGGATTTTCCAGGCAAGAGTGCTGGAGTGGATTGCCATTTCCTTCTCCAGGGGATCTTCCCAACCCAGGAATCGAACCCAGTTATCCTGCAGTGCAGGCAGATGCTTTACTGTCTGAGCCACCAGGGAAGCCCATTATTTGTATGAACAGTCCTAATTACTGCCATACTACTATTATCACTACCTATATGAGTGGCTGGTATGCCTGATGTGCTGCAGTCCACAGGGTCACAAAGAGTCGGACAAGACTGAGCGACTGAACTGAACTGACTGATTACTACATGACTAACAGACCAAAACCTCGGACAAGACTGAGCGACTGAACTGAACTGACCTGACTGATTACTACATAACTAACAGACCAAAACCTAAATACAACTTTTTTTTGATCCTGCAGGAGGAGGTAACCCAATCCCGTACCAACATTTATTTTGATTTTTCAGACAGCCTGAAGTGTACATTTTACTTTTACTTGGGTTTGGAATAATTTCACATATTGTAACCTATTATTCAGGGAACAGAGAGCCTTTGGGGTATACAGGAATGGTATGAGCTATGGTATCAATTGGATTCTTAGGATTTATCTTACGGCCCCACCATATAGTCACATTAGGAATAGATGCTGACACACGAGCATATTTTACATCAGCCACTATGATTGCTGCCATTCTTACACAAGTAAGGGTCCAGTTGACTAGCCGTGTTCCATGGGGATAATATTAAACGTCCTCTGGCCATGACATGAGCCCTGGGTTTCATTTTTCTTTTTACAGTAGGAGGACTAAGAGGAACTGTCCTGGCTGACTCACCTTTAGATATTGTACTCATGATATGCATTATGTAGTTGCCCATTTCCACTGTGTACTCTCAATAGGAGCTGTATTTGCCATTATCAGAGGCTTCATACACTTATTTCCACTCTTCTCAGGATATGCTCTTAACTCCACACGAGCAAAAATTCACTTCATGATAATAAGTATCCATGATGATAAAGGACAGACTAGAGCATTAATACTAATATTACTCAATTTATTTATTGGATCAACAAACTAGGATTATTACTTCACTCATTCACACCAGCTCCATAACTATCAATAAACTTGGGAATAGCAATTCCCTTATGAGTAGGGACTGTCATTACTGGTTTTTGCAATAAAACAAAAGCATGCTTAGCTCATTTTTTACCACAAGGAACATCAGCTCCTCTGATTCCTATATTAATTATCATCGAAACTATTAGCTCATTTATTCAACCAATGGCTTTAGCCAGATGACTAACAGCCAATATCACAGCAGGTCACCTACTAATTCATTGGTTGGGGAGCCATTCTGGCACTAATGAGCATCAGCACCCTCATGACCCTCATTACATTTATTGTTCTCATTTTACTTACTATTCTTGAGTTTGCTGTTGCCATAATTCAACCCCAGGTGTTTATTAGTAAGACTTCACTTACATCACAATGCATGCTGCTGCTGCTGCTGCTAAGTCGCTTCAGTCGTGTCCGACTCTGTGCGATCCCATAGACGGCAGCCCACCAGGCTGCCCCGTCCCTGGGATTCTCCAGGCAAGAACACTGGAGTGGGTTGCCATTTCCTTCACTAAACCCACACCTATCATATGCATATTAAGCCCCAGCCCCTGACCCCTCACAGGAGTCCTTTCAGCTCTTTTAATAATATCTGGCCTAGTTATATGATTTCATTTTAATTCAACAGTATTATTACTACTCAGTCTACTAACTAATGTCCTCACGATATATCAATGATAACAAGACATCATTTGAGAGAGTACTTCTCAAGGTCACCACACACCAACCGAACGAAAAGGACTTTGGTATGGAATAGTTCTATTCATCATTTCAGATGTCCTCTTTTTTTTACCAGCTCCTTTGGGGCTTCCCAATGACTCATTGGAAAAGACCATGATGTTGGGAAAGATTGAGGGCAAGAGGAGAAGGGGGCAACAGAGGATGAGATGGCTGGATGGCATCACCGATACAATGGAAATGAACTTGGGCAAACCTTGGGAGATGGTGAGGGACAGGGAGGCCTGGTGTGATGCAATCCATGGGATTGCAGAGTCAGACACTGACTGAGTGACTGAGCAACAATGGCTCAGCGGTCGAGAATCTTCCTCCAGTCCAGGAAACACAGGTTCAATCCCTGGGTTGGGAAAATTCCCTGGAGGAGGAAACAACAACCCACTCCAGTATTCTTGCCTGAAAAGTCCCATGGACAGAGGAGTCTGAAGGGCTACAGTCCATGGGGTCACAAGGAGTTGGACACAACTGAGTACTGGGCTTTTTACCACTCTCAAGTCTTGCCCCAATACCCAAGCTGGGTGGATGCTGACCACCCACTGGGATCTTCCTTCTTAATCCCTCAGAAGTCCTACTCTTAAATTCTTGTGTATTACTAGCCTCCAGGGTATCTATCACCTGAGCTCATCATAGCTTTATGGAAAGAAACTGGAAACATATACTCGAAACCCCTTTCATTACAATTGCCTCGTGCCTCTGCTTGACACTCCTACAAGCCTCAGAATATTATGAAACGTCATTTACCATTTCAGATGGATTGTCTGGCTCAACCTTCTTTGTGGCCACAGGATTTCGTGGGCTTCATGTAATTCTTGGATCTACCTCTCTTATTGTCTGATTTTTTACATCAATTAAAATACCATTTCACATCCAACCACCCCTTTGGCTTCGAAGCTGCTGCCTTAGCTTTGACCCTAGAATCAGCTCATCTTCCTTTCTCTATAAAATTATTTTTAGTAGCCATTACATCTCTTTTCTTTGGTTTAGAAATTGCACTCCTCTTAGCACTCCCTTGAGCATCATGAACGTAATTTAAACACTATACTCAATATAGCCTTTTTCCTAAGAATTTTATTCTTAGCAATTAAGCCTAGCCTACAAATGAACTCCAAAAGGACTAGAATGAGCCAAATATGGTATCTAGTTTAAAACAAACTATTTCAACTCATTAGATTATGGTTAAATTGATAATTACCAAGTGTCTTTACTATATATAAATACTATTGTAGTACAGTATCCCTTATAAGACTATTAATATATCCATTTTGTTTAAAATTATTATTATGCTTAAAAGGCATGATATTATCCCTATTTCATTATTAGCGACCCCATGGACTGCAGCCTACCAGGCTCCTCCATCCATGGGATTTTCCAGGCAAGAGTACTGGAGTGGGGTGCCATTGCCTTCTCTGCTATTTCATTATAGGAACCCTAATAATCCTAAATACAATACTTGGGTTATCCATACTAGTAATAGTATCAAATACTATGTACAAAAATCTCACTTTACTCCAATTCTAAAAATCATTATTCCCACGGGAACATTAATTATATTAATACCCCTAATTTAGTTATCAAACAATAGTATAATCTGGATTAATACTACTACTCACAGCTTATTAATTAGTCTTACAAGCCTACTTCTTAAGCAATTCAGTGATAATACTCTTAATATTTCATTAGTTTTTTCCTGACTCCTTATCTATACCACTACTAATTTTAACAACATAATTATTGCCTCTGATAATAGCTAGCCAATATCACCTATTAAAAGAATCATTAACCCCCCAAATTATATATTACATTAATTATAGTTAACACTATATTAGTTATACCTACAATTATTTCTAATCATAACTATGCACAAAATTTATTGCTACAGAATTAATTCTCTTCTACATCTTATTTGAAGCACACTAGTCCCAACACTTATTATTATTGCTAGATGAGATAATTAAACAGAACATCTTAACTCAGGCCTCTATTTCTTATTTTATACACTAGTAGGATCGCTCCCCCTTGTAGTAACACTGGTCCCTATCCAAAATACCACAGGGTCCCTGAATTTCTTAATACTGCAATACTGAACCCAAACAATATCCAACTCTTGATCCAATGTTTTTGTATGATTAGCATGCATCATAGCCTTTATGGTAAAAATACCACTACACTGTCTTCATCTTTGATCACCTAAGCACGTGGAAAAGCCCCATTGCAGGTTCCACTGTTCTTGCAGCCGTGCTACTAAAACTTGGAGGCTACAGCATATTATGAATTACAATAATACTAAATTTACTAACAGACTTCATAGGATATCCTTTTATTATATTATCTTCTTGAGGTATAATCATTACTAGTTCAATTTGCTTACGTCAAACAGACCTAAAATCACCCATCGCATATTCTTCTGACAACCATATAGCACTAGTAATTGTAGCTAGCCTTATCTAAATACCTTGCAGCTATATAAAGGGTGAAAATGAAATCATTAATCACAGTTGTGTCCAACTCTTTGCTACCCCATGGACTGTAGCCTCCCAGGCTCATCTATCCATGGGATTTCCACTTAAGAATACTGGAGTGGGTTGCCATTTCCTTCTCCAGAGGATCTTCCCGACCAAGGAATCAAACCAGGGTTTCTTGCATTGCAGGCAGATTCTTTACCATCAGAGCCATAGGGAAGCCCTTATATAGGGGTTACCACTCTAATAACTGCCCACAGCCTTGCATCGTCTATACTATTCTGTTTGGCAAATTCAAATTATGAACAAATTTACAGCCAAACAATAATTCTAGTCGAGGACCTAGAAATATTTCTCTCATTAATAGCAACCTGGTGATTATTATCAAACCTACCCCTCTACCATTAATTTAACTGGATAATTAATTATAGTAGTATCTTTCTCATGATCAAACATTACAATTATTCTAATATGAGTCAATATAGTAATTACTGCCTTATACTCCCTATACATATTAATCATAACACGGCAAGTTAAATATACACACCATACCAACAATATCTCATCATCCTTTACATGAGAAAATGACCTTATATCATGCCACATCTTACCCTTCCTACTCCTATCACTAGATCCCAAAATTGTTTTAGGTCCCTATACTTAAACATAGTTTTTAAAAAATGCTAGACTGTGAATCTAGTAACACAAGATTATCCCCCTTCGAAAAAGTCTGCAAGAACTGCTAACTCATGCCTCCTTGTCTAATAACATGCCTTTTTCAAACTTTTAAAGGATAGTAGTTGCATGGGCCTGTACTTTATAATAATTTATGGATCCTTCTAGTTAATGCAGTCTTTTCCATATGTGTATATTGGATTATGAAAAGGTTTTTGAAAATTACTTGCTAATAATTTATTTAGGAATTTTGTGTCACTATTCAGGGTTTCCAGGTGGTGCTAGTGGTAAAGAACCTGCCTGCCAATGCAGATGTAAGAGACACAGTTTTCATCCCTGGGCTGGGAAGATACCTTGGAGTAGGAAATGGCAACCCACTCCAGTGTGTCACTATTCAGAAGTGAGATATCTATATATTTCTCTTGCTTTTATTGTATTTTGAGATTTGGTATGCTGGCTTCATAAAAGGAACTTAAAGATTTTCCTTTTTGTCTGGCTTTTAAAAGTATTAGAATCACTGTACAATTATCTGTTCTTTATAACTTATTTTAAAAATTTTGCCTGTGTTGTGTGGCATGCAGGATCTTAGTCCCTGACCAGGGATTGAACTCATTCCCCCTGCAGTGGAAGCACAGAGTCTTAACCACTGGACCACCAGAAAAGTCCCTAGCTGTTCTTAAAATACTTAAATGTAAGACCCTGAAACTATAAACTACTAGAAGAAAACGTGTAGAAAAATATTGATATTAGTCTGGGCAATGGGGTATTTTTTGGAGATGACCCCAGAAGCACAAGCAACAAAAAGCAAAAATAGAAGAGATTACATCAAACTGAAAACGCTTCTGCAAAGCAAAGGAAACAACAGAGTGAAGAAGCAATCTACAGAATGGGAGAACATATTTGAAAACCATACATCTGATAAGGGGCTAATATTCAAAATACATAAGGAAGTCAACTCAATAGCAAGAAGACAAATAACTCAATTTAAAAATGGGCGAAGAATCTGAAGAGACATTTCTTTTGAGAAATACAGATATACAAATGGCCAATATGTACATGAAAAGATACTTGATATCTTCGTATCTTGAATCATCAAAGAAATGCAAATCCAAATCACAATGAGATGTCACCTCACACCTGTTAGCTGTTATCAAGAAAACAATAGATAACAAGTTTTGGAGAGAATGTGGGAAAGAGAATCCTTGTGCACTACTGGTGAGAATGAAAATCGATGCAGCCACTATGGAAAAACAGTATGGAGTTCCTCAGAAAATTAGAAATAGAACTACCATATGATCAAGCAATCCTCCTTCTGTATGTATATCCAAAGAGAATGAAAGCAGTATCTTAAAGAGATGTTTGTACTCCCATGTTCATTTCAGCAATTTTCACAATAGCCAAAACATGGAATCATCCTAAGTGTCCACTGACAGACAAATGGATAAAGAAAATTTGATACACACAGGCATTCACACACACCATGATATATTCAGTTCAGTTCAGCCGCTCAGTCATGTCCGACTCTTCAGACATCACCAGCACTCCAGAAGACCCTCAAGTAACTTCCCCCAGTCATCCCTCTCTCCTCTTTAAAGATGACTGCTATTCTAACTTTTATGATAATCATTTTGTTATTTATTTATGTTTATCACCTAAATATGCATCTCTAAACAATGGCACCCCACTCCAGTACTCTTGCCTGGAAAATCCCATGGATGAAGGAGCCTGGTAGGCTGCAGTCCATGAGGTCGGTAAGAGTTGGACACGACTGAGCGACTTCACTTTCACTTTTCACTTTCATGCATTGGAGAAGGAAATGGCAACCCACTCCAGTATTCTTGCCTGGAGAATCCCAGGGACGGGAGAGCCTGGTGGGCTGCCATCTATGGAGTCGCACAGAGACGGACACAACTGAAGCGACTTAGCAGCAGCAAACACTCTAGTTTTGCCTATTTTGGAACTTACATAAATAAAATCATGTAGTATATACTTTGTGTCTTGCTTTTTTGGGAAAATTTAAGTTATGTTTGCAAGATTTATTCATTTTGGTGCAAGTGTTTGTAATCTGTTCATTTCCATTCATGTATAATACTTAATGTATAAAATACTCCAATTTGTCTATTGTTTTCTTGGTGAAATTGTTGATTATTTTCAGTTTTTGGATTTTTTTTAATAAACAAGAAGATAAGCAAAAAATAAATAAATAAATAAAGCATAGTAGTTATCCATTGGTCTTAGGAACCAAAAAATTGGTGCAACTCCAAATAAAAGTGATAAATTTACTCTCCTCTTTCACACTAGCCACTCTATTTACATTAATTATACCAATCATAATGACAAGTAGCAATATCTATAAAACTAACATATACCAATCAAATGTAAAAACCACTATTTCATATGCCTTAATTATTAGCATAATCTGCAGCCATGAAATTAAAAGATGCTTACTCCTTGGAAGGAAAGTTATGACCAACCTAGACAGCATATTCAAAAGCAGAGACATTACTTTGCCAACGAAGGTCCATCTAGTCAAGGCTATGGTTTTTCCTGTGGTCATGTATGGATGTGAGAGCTGGACTGTGAAGAAGGCTGAGCGCTGAAGAATTGATGCTTTTGAAGTGTGGTGTTGGAGAAGACTCTTGAGAGTCCCTTGGACTGCAAGGAGATCCAACCAGTCCATTCTGAAGGAGATCAGCCCTGGGATTTCTTTGGAAGGAATGATGCTAAAGCTGAAACTCCAGTACTTTGGCCACCTCATGCGAAGTGTTGACTCATTGGAAAAGACTCTGATGCTGGGAGGGATTGGGGGCAGGAGGAGAAGGGGACAACAGAGGATGAGATGGCTGGATGGCATCACTGACTCGATGGACGTGAGTCTGAGTGAACTCCGGGAGTTGGTGAGGGACAGGGAGGCCTGGCGTGCTGTGATTCATGGGGTCGCGAAGAGTCGGACACGACTGAGCGACTGATCTGATCTGAACAATAATATTTATTCATACAGGCCAAGAAATAATTATTTCAAACTGACACTGAATTACTATCCATCCAAACTCTTAAATTATCACTCAGCTTCAAAATAGATTATTTCTCAATAATATTCATACCAGTAGCACTATGTGTCACATGATCAATCATAGAATTCTTAATATGATATTGCACTCAGACTCCAATATCAATCAATTCTTTAAGTATCTTCTCCTTATTACAATATTAATTCTTGTTACTGCTAATAACCTCTTCCAGCTCTTCATGGGATGAGGAGTAGGAATTTTATCTTTCCTACTTATCAGATGATGAAAAAGACGAGCAGATGCAAACACAGCAGCCCTACAGGCAATCTTATATAACTCTATTGGAGATATTGAATTTATCAGAGCAATAGCATGATGCCTATTCAGCAAAAATTCATGGGATTTATAAGTTTTTGTGCTTGACTTAAATAACTCCAGTTTACCTCTGCTAGCCGCAACTGGAAAATCCACTCAATTCGGCCTCTACCCATTACCTTCAGCAGTAGAAGGCACTACCTCAGTCTCGGCCCTACCCCACTCCAGTACCCTAGTGGTAGCAGGTCATCTTTTTTACTCATTCACTTTTATCCTTTGACAGAAAATAACAACTTTACTCAAACAATTATATTATATTTAGGAGCCATTACCACACTATTTACAGTAATATGTACTCTTATCCAAAATGATATCCAAAAATCGTTGCCTTCTCTACCTCTAGTCATTCAGGACTTATAATAGTAACAACTGGCATTAACTAACTTTACCTAGCATTTCTTCACATTTGCACTCACACTTTTCTTAAAGTTATATTACTCATAAGCTCTGAATCTATCATCCGCAGCCTGAATAATGAATAAGACATCAGAAAAATAGGACATCTATTTAAAGCAATACCATTTACCATGATGCAGGAGATCTGGGTTCAATTCCCTGGGTCGGGGAGATCCCCTGGAGGAGGGCATTGTAACCCACTCCAGTGTTATTGCCTAGGAAATCCCATGGACAGAGCAAAGAGGAGCCTGGTGGGCTACAGTCCATGGGATTTCAAAGAGTCGGACATGACTGAGCGACTAACAGTTTTACCACAATAGCCCTCATTATTGGCAGCCTAGCTCCAACAGGAGTACCTTTCCTCACTGGATTTTATTCCAAAGACCTAAACATCAAAACCCCCAGCATATTTTATATTAATGCCTGACCCCTTTTAATAACTCTAATCACTACCTCCCTCACAGCCATCTACAATACCCGCATTATCCTCTTTGAACGTCTAGGGCAACCTCGATTCTCTGCCTTAGCTATCATTAATGAAAACAACCCCTCCTAATTAATTCTATTAGATGCCTACTGAATGGAAGTGTTTTCACTGGTTTTATTATTTTCAACAACATTCCTCCAACAATTCCCCAAATAACTATACCTTCAGTTCAGTTCAATCGCTCAGTCGTGTCCAACTCTTTGCAATCCCATGAACTGAAGCACGGCAGGCCTCCCTGTCCATCACGAACTCCCAGAGTTCACTCAAACGCATGTTCATCGAGTCGGTGATGCCATCCAGCCATCTCATCCTCTGTCATCCCCTTCTCCTCCTGCCCCCAATCCCTCCCAGCATCAGAGGCTTTTCCAATGAGTCAACTCTTCGCATGAGGTGGCCAAAGTACTGGAGTTTCAGCTTTAGCATCAGTCCTTCCAAAGAACACCCAGGACTGATCTCCTTTAGGATGGACTGGTTGTATCTCCTTGCAATCCAAGGAACTCTCAAAAATCTTCTCCAACACCACAGTTCAAAAGCATCAATTCTTCAGTGCTCAGCTTTCTTCACAGTCCAACTCTCACATCCATACATGACCACTGGAAAAACCATAGCCTTGACTACACGGACCTTTGTTGGCAAAGTAATGTCTCTGCCTTTGGATATGCTATCTAGGTTGGTCATAACTTTCCTTCCAAGGAGTAAGCATCTTTTAATTTCATGGCTGCAGTCACCATCTGCAGTGATTTTGGAGCCCAAAAATATAAAGTCTGACACTGTTTCCACTGTTCCCCCATCTATTTCCCATGAAGTGATGGGACCAGATGCCATGATCTTAGTTTTCCGAATGTTGAGCTTTAAGCCAACTTTTTCACTCTCCTCTTTCACTTTCATCAAGAGGCTTTTTAGTTCCTCTTCACTTTCTGCCATAAGGGTGGTGTCATCTGCATATCTGAGGTTATTGATATTTCTCCTGGCAATCTTGATTCCAGCTTGTGCTTCTTCCAGCCCAGAGTTTCTCATGATGTACTCTGCATATAAGTTAAATAAGCAGGGTGACAATATACAGCCTTGACGTACTCCTTTTCCTATTTGGAACCAGTCTGTTGTTCCATGTCCAGTTCTAAGTGTTGCTTCCTGACCTGCATATAGGTTTCTCAAGAGGCAGGTCAGGTGGTCTGGTATTCCCATCTCTTTCAGAATTTTCCACAGTTTACTATGATCCACACAGTCAAAGGCTTTGGCATAGTCAATAAAGCAGAAGTAGATGTTTTTCTGGAACTCTCTTGCTTTTTCGATGATCCAGCTGATGTTGGCAATTTGATCTCTGGTTCCTCTGCCTTTTCTAAAACCAGCTTGCACATCAGGAAGTTCACGGTTCACGTATTGCTGAAGCCTGGCTTGGAGAATTTTGAGCATTACTTTACTAGCGTGTGAGATGAGTACAATTGTGCGGTAGTTTGAGCATTCTTTGGCATTGCCTTTTTTGGGATTGGAACTGTACAAAAAAGATCTTCACGACCAAGATAATCATGATGGTGTGATCACTCACCTAGAGCCAGACATCTTGGAATGTGAAGTCAAGTGGGCCTTAGAAAGCATCACTACAAACAAAGCTAGTGGAGGTGGTGGAATTCCAGTTGAGCTATCTCAAATCCTGAAAGATGATGCTGTAAAAGTGCTGCACTCAATATGCCAGCAAATTTGGAAAACTGGTCAGGAAGCAACAGTTAGAACTGGACATGGAACAACAGACTGGTTCCAAATAGGAAAAGGAGTATGTCAAGGCTGTATATTGTCACCCTGCTTATTTAACTTATAATGCAGAGTACATCATGAGGAATGCTGGGCTGGAAGAAGCACAAACTGGAATCAAGATTGCCGGGAGAAATATCAATAACCTCAGATATGCAGATGACACCACCCTTATGGCAGAAAATGAAGGAGAACTAAAGAGCCTCTTGATGAAAGTAAAAGAGAAGAGTCAAAAAGTTGATTTAAAGCTCAACATTAAGAAAACTAAGATCATGGCATCTGGTCCCATCACTCTATGGCAGACAGATGGGGAAACAGTGGAAGCAGTGGCAGACTTCATTTTTGGGGGCTCCAAAATCACTGCAGATGGTGACTGCAGCCATGAAATTAAAAGACACTTACTCCTTGGAAGGAAAGTTATGACCAACCTAGATAGCATATCCAAAGGCAGAGACATTACTTTGCCAACAAAGGTCTGTCTAGTCAAGGCTATGGTTTTTCCAGTAGTCATGTATGGATGTGAAAGTTGGACTGTGAAGAAAGCTGAACGCCGAAGAATTGATGCTTTTGAACTGTGATGTTGGAGAAGACTCTTGAGAGTCCCATGGACTGCAAGGAGATCCAACCAGTCAATTCTGAAGGAGATCAGTCCTGGGTGTTCTTTGGAAGGACTGATGCTAAAGCTGAAACTCCAGTACTTTGGCCACCTCATGCGAAGAGTTGACTCATTGGAAAAGCCTCTGATGCCGGGAGGGATTGGGGGCAGGAGGAGAAGGGGACGACAGAGGATGAGATGGCTGGATGGCATCACTGACTCAATGGACGTGAGTTTGAGTGAACTCTGGGAGTCGGTGATGGACAGGGAGGCCTGGCGTGCTGCAATTCATGGGGTCGCGAAGAGTCGGACACGACTGAGAGACTGAACTGACTGATATCTTACTACCTACAATTAACTGCCATTGCTGTAACCATTCTAGGTTTCACTCCAGCACTTGAAATTAATAGCATTACACAAAACCTAAAATCAGTTATCCATCAAATACATTCGAGTTCTTCAATCTCTTAGGATATTTCCCCATCATTATTCACTACCTTGCACCCTATCTAAATCAGCATTCGCCTTTCTAGATTTAATCTGATTAGAAAATATTTTGCCCAAAGCCACCTTCCTTATTCTAATAAAAATCTCCATGTTAGTATTAGATCAGAAAGGCTTTAATTTAAATTATATTTCCTTTCATTCTTCATCACCCTTCTCCTTAGCACGATTCTAATTTATTTCCATGAGTAATTTCCATAATCACCACAACACCAATTAACAATGACTAACCAGTGGCAATCACCAATCATTCCTATAGCTTCTTCACTAAAAAATCCAGAATCCCCTATATCATAAATTACTCAGTCCTCTAAATCATTAAATTTATACACAATCTCCACCTCCTCATCCTTTAAGGCATAGAAAACTATTGAAAATTCCATAGTTAAACCAGGAAGAAATGCCCCCAGTACAGTCTTATGGGAGACCCAAACCTCACTACTAACATCCCTGCCAAATAAATTAAAAGTGCTATTAAATGTAAAAATGACCCGCCAAAATTTAATACAATACTACAACCAATACTACCACGTACAACCAAAGCAAGCCCACCATAAATAGGTAGTTTTTAAGAGAAACCCACAAAACCAATCACAAAAATAGTACCTAAAATAAATACAATGTATGTTATCATTATTCTTATTAATCTAACTATGACCAATAACATGAAAAATCATCATTGTTATTCAACTGCAAGAATACTGATGACCAACATCCAAAGACCACACTCGCCAGAAGATAAGGGCTTCCCTGGTTGCTCACTTGGTAAAGAATCTGCTTCCCAATGCAGGAGATTCAGGTTCAGTCCCTGAGTCAGGAAGATCCCCTGGAGAAGGGAATGGCTACCCACTCCAATATTCTTGCCTCGAGTATCCTGTGGCCAGAGGAGCCTGGTGAGCTACAGTCCACGGGGTCACAAAGAGTTGGACATGACTGAGCAACTAACACTACTTACTTGCAGAAGACAATGGCATAATAATAGCGAAATAATGAAGGAAAATGATTGTTGACCCAAATTCTAAGCTCAGGTAAAAAATAATCCAATAGAGAGAGCACACTTAGACAATATAAAGGAGAAAGAATTTGCCACTAACTAAACCTCACTCGGAGAAGGCAATGGCACCCCACTCCAGTACTCTTGCCTGGAAAATCCCATGGATGGAGGAGCCTGGTGGGCTGCAGTCCATGGGGTCGCTAAGAGTCAGATAGGACTGAGCAACTTCACTTCCACTTTTCACTTTCATGCATTGGAGAAGGAAATGGCAACCCACTCCAGTGTTCTTGCCTGGAGAATCCCAGGGACAGGGGAGCCTGGTGGGCTGCCATCTATGGGGTCGCACAGAGTCGGACACGACTGAAGTGACTTAGCAGCAGCAGCAAACCTCACTAGAAAAATTACTAAAGGATAAACTCCAGAAAGAAGGAATTTCAACTCAGAAGGAACAAATAAGACCAAAAAAAAGAAAAGAGTTGACCAAATAAATCAGCAAATATGTAAATTGATCTAACTATAATCAGTTGTATAAAATTATAATAATGTCTTGAACAGTTTGAAAACAAATTGGAAATAAAATACCATAAAAAAAGAAAATCACACCCACTACTAAAAATTATTAATAATGCATTTATTGACCTCCCAAATCCATCAAACATCTCTCATCATAATGGAATTTTTATTCTCTGCTAGATATCTGTTTAATTTTATAAATCTTAACAGGCTTGTACCTAGCAATACGCTACACATCAGATAAAATAATCACCTCATCAATCACACACATTTGCCAAAATGTAAATTACAGATGAATTATTCGATATATACATGCAAACAGGGCTCCCCTTTTCTTTATCTGCCTGTTCATCCAGGTAAGACGGCCTATACTATGCCTTCTTAGAAACGTGAAACATTGGGGCTATTCTATTAATACTGGTCACATAGCCACAGCATTTATAGGCTATGTACCACCTTGAGTACAAATTTCATTCTGAAGAGCAATAGTAATTGCTAATCTCCTTTCAGCAATCCCATGTATTGGCTCAGATCTCGTTGAAGGAATCTGAGATGAGTTTTCAGTAGATAAAGCAACTCTCGCACAATTCTTCCTTTGCCTTTCACTTTATTTTTCCATTTGTTATTGCAGCACTAGCTGCCATCCACTTAACTATCCCTCCAGGAAACAGGATCCAATAATTCAAAAGGAATTTCGTCTGACATAGACAAGAAACCATTTCACCCATATTATACAGTTAAAGCTATTTTAGGTGCCTTGTTACTAGTTCTGATATTAATAATATTAGCCCTATTTTCACCTGACTTATTAGGAGACCCTGATAACTATACCCCAGCAAACGCCCTCAATACACTACTCCATATTAAACATGAATGGTATTTCTTATTCACATATTCAGTCCTTCGATCGGTCCCTAAAAAACTAAGAAGGGTTTTAGCCCTTATCTTTTCTATCCTGATCAGTACTAATATCATTGCTTTGTAAATCTAAACAATGAAGCATAACATTCTGACCCCTTGGGCTTAATCGCTCAGTCACGTCTGACTCTTTGTGACCCCATGGACTGTAGCCTGCCAGACTCCTCTGTCCATGGGATTCTCCAGGCAAGAATATTGGAGTGGGTTGCCATGCCCTCCTCCAGAGAATCTTCCCCACCCAGGAATTGAACCCACATCTCCTTTGTTTTCTGCATTGCAGGTGGATTCTTTATCTGACCCCTTATCCCATGTCTATTCTGAATTCTAATAGCAGACCTATTAACACTAACAGGAATTGGAGGACAAGCAGCAGAACAGGGTCATCATTATGATCAGACAGTGACCATCAACCCTGTATTTTTCCCTAATTCTAGTACTAACACCAGTAACTAGTATCATGGAAAATAGTCTCCTAAAATGAAGAGTCTGCATAGTTTATTTATTACCTCAGTCTTGTAAATCAAAAAAGGGGAAAAATAAATCTCCCTAAGACTCAAGGAAGAAGCTAAAGCTCCATCATCAGCACCAAAGCTGAAATTCTACTTAAACTACTCCCTGAAATTTTTTTGTGATACATTGTCAAGATTTTTAAGTACTATGTCAGTGTTGAAATAACCTAATTCCTCCAAACCCCTCATGTACTTCATGCATACTTATATCTCCTTCTTCTATTATATATATATAAAACATATAATTATATATTGTATTATATATAAAATATAGACAATATAATTATATATAATACATATATATTAACTATATATAATTTTATATACTTGTTTTAGCATGCCAGGCTTCCCTGTCTTTTATCGTCTCCTGGAGCTTACTCAAACTCATGTCCATGGAGTCAGTGATGCCATCCAAGCATCTCATCTTCTGTCATCCCCTTTTTTCTCCTCCTGCCTTCAATCTTTATTGGCATTGGGGTCTTTTCTAATATATATTAAATATACATAATTATATTAGCTATATATAAATACATTAACTGTAACATTTGCCTCATACATGGGCTGCTTCTTGGTTTCATTTTTAAAGTAATGTTATTTATTCATTTTTGGCTGTGTTGGGTCATTGTTGCTATGTGGACTTTTCCCTAGCTGTAGAGAGCAAGGGTTTCTCACTGCAGTGGCTTCTCTTGCTGTGGCTCCCAGGCTCTGGAGCACAGGCTCAATAGCTGTGGCACAAGGGCCTAGCTGCTCCACGGTATGTGGGATCTTCCTGGATCAGGGACTGAACCCGTGCCTCCTGTACTGGAAGGCAGGTTCTTTATCACTGAGCCACCAGGGAAGCCCCTGGTGGTGGCAGCAGTGGTATCTCTGCTCTCTCCCCAGACCAGCTTATATTAGGTGTGATAGGTGCTTGTTTAATGAGAAAAAGAAATATACATTCCATGGAAAGACAGCTCTTTATAAATCTCAGTTCCCTGGGTTTATGCACCTGTTTCCCCGCCCCCCAAATGCCTCAGCCTGATTTGAGAAGCAGATAAATCATGAAACTATTGGGTTGGCCCAAAGGTTCATTCAAGTTTTTCCATAAGATCTTGTGAAAAAACCCAAACGAACTTTTAGGTCAACTCAAAAGTTAGAAACATTAGAAAATTTTAGAAAAGCACTGGCCTGTTGTAAACAAGACTCTTCAACCTTAACTCATTGCTCTGCAGCTTGAATGAGATGAATTCCTTTGGCCCGAACATTTCCTCCAATATCTAGTCTTGCCTGTGCTCCTTTTGTATGAACACTGTTACAATTTTATCCCAGAGAAACGTTTCATCAGTTTCAGAGGGATCAGGTGCCAGGTCCCTTCACAAAGGCTCTGTAGGGGTGGAGGATAGTGTGTTGCCCATGAAGAATGCCAATGGGTGTCCATCCCGTGACCTCAAACTGTAAGAGATCTTCATTTGCAAGAGCAGAATTTTCAATAAACAATCTTGACAAAGGTTCACGTACTCTTTTGGGGACACTTTCACTCTGTGAAGCAGCCTGTTCCAATTTTGGAATTCTGAGCTAACTTCAGCTTCACTGAGCATCCAGGCATGGGTTCTGGTTGTGCCCTCGGGCTCTCCAAGAACAAGACTCCTTCTCCATACAGCCTTCAGTTGTTTGTAAATGAGTGACCAGGTCACTCTGGGTGTGACATCCCAAGCAGGGGTCCCCTGGATGACCTGGTCATCCTCTCTCACGTGTCATATGCTCAGAGACTTAGCTTTAAAAATACGAGAAGAGTTAACACCTATTCTGAAACTATTCCCAAAACATGCTGAAGAAGGAACATTTCCAAACTCATTCTATGAGGCCATCATCACCCTGGTATCAAAACCAGACAAAGGTAACACACAAAAAAAGAAAATTATAGGCCAGCATCACTGATGAGCATAGATATAAAAATATTCAAAAAAAATACTAGCAACTCAATTCCAACAATACATTAAAAGGATCATACACCATGATCAAGTAGGATTTATCACAGGAATGCAAGAATTTTTCAATATCCACAAATTAGTGTGAAACACCATATCAACAAATTGAATAAAAACCATATGATCATCTCGATACTTTTGATAAAAACAGTCAACATCCGTTTATGATATCAGCTTTCTAGATAGCAGGTATGGAGGGAAGCTACTCGACGTGATACAGGCCATGTGTAACAAACCCACAGTTAAAATCATACTCTAAACAATGAAAAGCTAAAAGCATTTTCTCTAAGATCAAGAACAAGACAAGGATGTCCACTCTCACCACATCTATTTAACATAGTTTAGGAAGTGCTATCTACAGAAATCAAAGAAAAAGAAATAAAAGGAATCCAAATTGGAAAAGAAGTAAAACTGCCACTGTTTTCAAATGACATGATACTATACACAGAAAATCCTACAGATGCCAACTAGAGCTCAGGAATGAATTCAATAAATTTGCAGGATACAAAGTTAATACACAGAAATCTGGTGCATTTCTATACACTAATGACAAAAGATCAGAAAGAGAAATGACAGAGATAATCCCATTTGCCATTCCATCAAAAAGAATAAACTACCTAGGAATAAACTTACCCAAGGAGGCAAAAGATCTGTACTCTGAAACCTGTAAGATGCTGATGAAAGAACTCAGAGAAGACACAGATGGAAAGACATACTGTGTTTCTGGATGGGAAGAATCGGTACTGTGAATACTGTCAGAATGACAATACTACCCAAGGCAATGCACAGATTCGATACAATCTCTATCAAATAAACAATGGCTTTTTTTTTTTTTTAACAGAACTAGAACAAAATTTTTTTAATTTGTGTGGAAACACAAAAGACTTTGACTAGCCAAAGCAATCTTGAGAAAGAAAAACAGCGCTGGAGGAATCAGGCTCCCTGATTTGAGACTATACTGTGTGTGTGTGTTAGTTACACAGTTGTGTTCGACTCTTTGCGACCCCGTGGACTGTAACCCACTAGGCTCCTCTGTCCATGGAATTCTCCAGGCAAGGATACTGGAGTGGGTAGCCATCCCCTTCAGGGATCAGACTATACTACATAGCTACAAAGTAATCAAAACAGTATGGTACTGTCACAGAACCAGAAATATAGATCAATGGAACAGGACAGAAAACCCAGAAATAAACTCACACAATCTACGATTGACAAAGGAAGCAAGAATATACAACGGAGAAAAAGTCTCTTCAATAAGTGGCACTGGGAAAACTGGACATGCAAAAGAACGAAATTAGAACACTTCCTGACACCATACACAAAATAAACTCAGAATGGATTAAAGACCTAAATGTAAGACTGGGTAGTTTATAGAAGACAAAAATCAATGTCTTTTTGGATCCATTTCCTAGAGAAATGAAATTAAAAATGAAAAACAAATGGGATCTGATTAAACATAAAAGCTTTTGCATAGCAAAGGAAACTGTAAACAAATGAAAACACAACTACAGAATGTGAGAAAATATTTGCAAAATCATCATTTGCAAATGATGCAACCAACAAGGGATTAATTTCCAAAATATATAAACAGCTCAATTGCAGAAAAAAATAAACAACCCAATCAAAAAGTGGGCAGACGATCTAAAGAGACTTTTCTCCAAAGAAGACAAATGAATGGCCAATAGACACATGAAAATAAGCTCAATATTGCTAATAATTAGAGAAATACAAGTCAAAACTACCATGAGGTATCACCTTACTCCAATCAGAATGGCCACCATTAAAAAATCTATGAACAACAAATGCTGGAGAGAGCATGGAGATAAGGGAACCTTCCTGCACTATTGATGGGAATGTAAATTAGTGCAGCCTCTATGGAAAACAGTACAGAGTTCCTTAAGAAACTAAAAGTAGAGTTGCCACATGATGCAGCAATCTCACTCCTGGGCCTATATCAGAGAAAACTCTAATTTGAAAAGACATATGAACCTCAGTGTTCTTCTATTTACAACAGCCAGGACATGGAAGCAATCTATATGTCCATATACAGACAAATGGATAAAGAAGATATGGTACATATATATAAGTGAAATATTACTCAGCCATAAAAAGGAATGAAATATGCCATTTGCAGCAACATTGATGGACCCAGAGATGCTCCTACTGAGTGAAGTAAGTCAGATAAAGACAAATACCATATCACTTATATGTGGAATCTAAAATATGACAAAAAATGAACTTATTTACAAAACAGACTCACAGACATAGAGAACAAACTATGATTACCAAAGGGGAAGGGGGTAGAGGGATAAATTAGGAGTTGGAGATTGACATTCACATACTATTATACATAATATTGATGAGGCTTCCCAGGTGCTGCTCATGGTAAAGAACCTGCCTGCCAATGCAGGAGATGCCTGAGACAAGCGTTCCATCCCTAGGTCAGGGAAAGTACTGCATTATTTGCTTTTGTGTGTATATGCTCAGTTGCTAAGTTGTGTCTGATTCTTTGTGACCCCATGGACTGTAGCCTGCCAGGCTCCTCTGTCAACAGGATTTCCCAGCAAGAATACTGGAGTGGGTTGCCATTTCCTCCTCCAGGGAATATTCCAGACCCAGGGATCGAACCTGCGTCTCCTACATTGCAGGCGGTTTCTTTACCCCTGAGCCACCAGGGAAGCCCATTATTTGTTTTCACTAACCCTCAACTCAAATTTAGCTTTTTGTTCATTATAATGGTAGACAACAAACTGCATTGTTCCTACCTGGGAGTTTGTCACCTAGTATACCTGTGGGAATACCAGACCACCTGACCTGCCTCTTGAGAAATCTGTGTGCAGGTCAGGAAGCAACAGTTAGAACTGGACATGGAACAACAGACTGGTTCCAAATAGGAAAAGGAGTACGTCAAGGCTGTATATTGTCACCCTGCTTATTTAACTTATATGCAGACTACATCATGAGAAACTCTGGGCTGGAAGAAGCACCAGCTGGAGTCAAGATTGCCGGGAGAAATATCAATAACCTCAGATATGCAGATGACACCACCCTTATGGCAGAAAGTGAAGAGGAACTCAAAAGCCTCTTGATGAAAGTGAAAGTGGAGCTTCCTTCTCGCCGAACGCCGCCAACATGGTGTTCAGGCGCTTCGTAGAGGTTGGCCGGGTGGCCTACGTCTCCTTTGGGCCTCATGCCGGGAAGCTGGTCGCGATTGTAGATGTTATTGATCAGAACAGGGCTTTGGTGGATGGACCTTGCACTCAAGTAAGGAGACAGGCTATGCCTTTCAAATGCATGCAGCTCACTGACTTCATCCTCAAGTTCCCACACAGTGCCCGCCAGAAGTATGTCCGGAAAGCCTGGGAGAAGGCAGATATCAATGCAAAGTGGGCAGCCACAAGGTGGGCCAAGAAGATTGAAGCCAGAGAGAAGAAAGCCAAGATGACAGATTTTGATCGTTACAAAGTCATGAAGGCAAGGAAAATGAGAAACAGACTAATCAAGATTGAAGTTAAGAAACTTCAAAAGGCAGCTCTCCTGAAAGCTTCTCCCAAGAAAGCCCTTGCTGCTAAGGGGGCAGCTGCAGTAGCTGCTGCTGCCGCCAAGGTTCCAGCCAAAAAGATCACCACTGAGGGTAAGAAGGCTCCAGCCCAGAAGGCTCCTGCCCAGAAAGCTGCAGGCCAGAAGGCAGCACCTCCTCCTAAAACTCAGAAGGGTCAGAAAGCTCCATCCCAGAAAGCACCTGCTCCAAAGGCATCTGGCAAGAAAGCATGAGTGCATAAGAGGCTATTTGAATCAGAATAAAAGTTCTTTTTGACATGCTGGCAAATTATTTAATCTGTGGATTAAAGTCTTCTCGCTGGGAAAAAAAAAAAAAAAAAAAGAAAGTGAAAGTGGAGAGTGAAAAAGTTGGCTTAAAGCTCAACATTCAGAAAACAAAGATCATGGCATCCGGTCCCATCACTTCATGGGAAATAGATGGGGAAACAGTGGAAACAGTGTCAGACTTTATATTTTTGGGCTCCAAAATCACTGCAGATGGTGACTGCAGCCATGAAATTAAAAGACGCTTACTCCTTGGAAGGAAAGTTATGACCAAAACCTAGATAGCATATTCAAAAGCAGAGACATTACTTTGCCAACAAAGGTCCATCTAGTCAAGGCTATGGTTTTTCCTGTGGTCATGTATGGATGTGAGAGTTGGACTGTGAAGAAGGCTGAGCACCGAAGAATTGATGCTTTTGAACTGTGGTGTTGGAGAAGACTCTTGAGAGTCCCCTGGACTGCAAGGAGAGCCAACCAGTCCATTCTGAAGGAGATCAGCCCCGGGATTTCTTTGGAGGGAATGATGCTGAAGCTGAAACTCCAGTACTTTGGCCACCTCATGCGAAGAGCTGACTCATTGGAAAAGCCTCTGACGCTGGGAAGGATTGGGGGCAGGAGGAGAAGGGGACGACAGAGGATGAGATGGGTGGATGGCATCACTGACTCCATGGACGTGAGTCTGAGTGAACTCCGGGAGTTGGTGAGGGACAGGGAGGCCTGGCGTGCTGTGATTCATGGGGTCGCGAAGAGTCAGAAACGACTGAGCGACTGATCTGATCTGAACTGAATACTTGTCACCTGGGTTTGATCCCTGGGTTGGGAAGATTCGCTGGAGGAGGGCATGGCAACCCACTCTAGTATTCTTGCCTGAAGAATCCCCATGGACAGAGGAGCCTGGCAGGTTACAGTCCATGGGGTCACAAAGAGTTGGACACGACTAAGCAACTAAGAACATACCTGTCAGCAGATCTTGTTATTTGTATCATTCAGAAGCACACTTGTTACTATATCACTAATTCATGTTTTAAAGTGTTAAGCACTCTTTCAATATAACTGTTTTCATCTGTAATCTTGTACATTTTAGTTTAGGCATTAAAAAGCATTATTTTTAGAAGAGATTTCCCAGACACACAAAAATGGTGAAGACCATAGGATTTTAAGTAAATGGTCAGGGGACATCCCTAGTGGTCCAGTGGTCGAGAATCCGCCTGCCAATGCATAGGACACGGGTTCAATCCCTGGTACTGAAAGATCCCACATGGCTTGGAGCAGCTTGGCTAGTACACCACAACTACTGAGACGGAACTCTGGAGCCCACACACTGCAACTACTGAAGCCCATACGCCTGGAGCCCATGCTCCACAGCAAGAGAAGCCACCATGATGAGAAGCCCATGCACCACCACTAGAGAGTACCCCCACCTGCTGAAACTAGAGAAAATCCATGCAGCAATGAAGACCCAGTGCAACCAAAAATAATAAATATTATTTATTAAGACCTCACCTTCCAATGCAGGGGTGCTCGTTTGATCCCTAGTTAGGGAGCTAAGATCCCACATGCCTGAAAAACATAAAACAGAAGCAACATTGTAACAAATTCAATAAGGACTTTAAAAGTAGTCAACATCAAAAAAAATTTTTTTTAATAAATAGATAATCAACTGGGAGTCTCTAGTAGTAGGGCAGATTAGATAACCTGGGCTATCAATGTTTCAATGGGAGCAAATAAATGCCACATATAATTTTTAAAAATCTTTTTAGCGATTGAATCCATCACACTGAAACGTGCAGTGAGGATGCTCTGGGAGGCGGTGGATGCATGGGTGGGGAGAGGGCATCAGGAGAACAGGAACCACAAGGGGAGGGTCTGCAGATACACACGTGGAGTTAATCTACACTGAGGGGTCCCAGTTAGCAGATGCCCACATTCTAGCCCTGGCACCTGCACTCTGGGCCTCAAGCAACAAGAAATCCAAGTGCTGATTGGAAAAGTCCAACTTAATTTAGGCTTCAGTTATTCATGAACAAAAAAGTTCCAAAAATAATGAGCACATTATGGGTAGAAATCACAGGACATCCAGCCAAGTCCAGGAAGCACAGAGAATTCCAGGCAGGATAAACCCAAGGAGGAACACACCAAGGCACATAGTAATCAAACCAACAAAGATTAAAGTCAGAGATAAAATATAAAAAGCAGCAAGGAAAAACAACAAATAACATACAAGGGAACTCCCATCAGGCTATCTATCAGCTGATTTCTCAACAGAAACTCTACAAGCCAGAAGGGAATGACATGATATATTTAAAGTAAAGAAAGGAAAGAACCTACAACCAAGAATACTGTACCCAGCAAGACTCTCCTTCAGATTTGATGGAGAAATCAGAAGCCTTTCAGGCAAGCAAAAGTTAAGCGAATTCAGCACCACCACCAAACCAGCTTTACAACAAATGCTAAAGGAACTTCTCTAGGCAGGAAACGAGAGAGGGAAAAGACTTACCTACAGAAAATAAACCCAAAACAATTAAGAAAATGATAATAAGATCATACATATTGATAATTATTTTAAATGTAAATGGATTAAATGCACCAACCATAAGATATACACTGGCTGTGGACGGAAGCATGTGTGCACTTCTACTTACCACATCACTCTGCTCGAGCCCCCAAATTGTACGTAATTACTTTATATTGTTAGGTTAATCATGTTCCCATTATGGCTTGCAATTGTAATTATCTTTTATTTTTGGTCTGCCTATTGATTATGAAAACTGAGAAACATCTTTCACTATTGTGATTATGTAACCATTACTCACTTAATACCATTGTATCATGATTGGTCAACAGAAAAATTACAGAATTCTATATCATCAAAACTACCATTTAATAGAAAAAACTGTAATCACTTTTTAAAACCCAGATGATATCAGAATTATCTTGGAACTTTTTGAGAAATACAAATGTCTATGTATTACTTTTATTTCACCAGAGCTCCAGATATGTTTCTAATGAGCAGCCAAATTTACAAACAACTGGATTATATAAGGATCTTTTACTTTTATCTAGTTTGTTTCACTTTTTCTATTTCATATTCAGTGCTGCCATTTTGTTTAGTTTGTTTTACAATTTCTCCATCTCTTTTTTTGATGTTCTTTCTTAAGCCTTTATCAAGTATAGTACAAAAGCTCTTGTATACATATATATAAATAATACGTATTTTAGAAAAACTTATGAATTTTTGCCTAACTAAAACATTTATTACATTTTGTTTCCACTTGTTTGACTTAGTATGAATAGAAAGCTCAACTTCTAATTTTAAAAAATAGACATGCAACTAGCAAGCAAATGTTTACTATAGCACAGGGAACTGCAGTCAGTAAGTGTAATAATATATAATGGAAAATAATTTCAAAAATAATATATGTGTATATGTACAACTGAATCACAAAATAAAGAATTCTACTTTTTGAAATTTAGTAATGTTTACTCTTCTGCCAGTTTTACTAAATGTCCTATGGATATCTAACAATGTATGAGATATAAAATTTTAAATATATTTGTGTAGAATATAAGATTAATATAAATAGAAATCTATTATATTTAAATTATTAATGACATAATTCAAGATGCTCCTATTCTTATTTTTTCTGTACTTGATAAAATATTCTCAGAGAAATGTTAAGATGTCACTATGATATACTTCTTTCTTTTCCCTTATATTTCTTCTGATTTTTGCTTTATGTATATTTTTGTTGTTGTTGTTAGGTGTTTATGATGTCTATCTTCTGTGTGAATTGTACCTTTTATCATTAAAAATATCCATCTTTGTTTCATTTAAAAATAAATAAATTTAATTAAAAAAAAAGAAATCACATGACACCAAGAAGGTGGGACACCATGAATAAGAAGCAGTGGGGGCAGCCAGAATTGACCTGCAAAGACTTCAGAGGCTGGAATCTGCCTGCAATGAAGGAGACCGGGGTTCAATCCCTTGGTAGGAAAGAACCCCTGGAGAATGGAATGGCAACCCACTCCAGTATTCCTGCCAGGAAATCCCATAGACAGAGCAGCCTGGCAGGCTATAGGGGTTGCAAAGAGTCAGCCACAACTAAGTGACTAAAACTTTCACTTCTTTGAAGCATATTTTAAAAAGGGAGGATAGTGAAATTTATAACCTGAATAAAGTTCAAGAAATAATGGAATGGGGAGAAGTAACATTCAAAGGAATAGAATTTTTCCAAATTTGTTGAAAAACAGCAACCCTGAGATGAAGCCCAATAACCCCAAGCAGTACAAATACGCAGATATAGATGTACGTACTAGAGGCGCATCTGTTATATAAGGCAGTGGGGAGGACAAGTGTAGTGTAAAAGCTCTTGAATAGATATATATTAAAAATATGTATAATATATATATTTCAGAAAACATATGAATTTTTGCCTAACTAAAATGACAGGTTATGGTAAAACCCTTCACACAGCAGTGGAAGCCACACAGCTGTAGGATAGTGTCTCCAAAGTGGTGATTAACTCAACCAAAACCCTAAACCGAGCAACACAAGGGAACGTGTGGACTTGGGGAGTTGACCATCAAAGGACCCGCACTAAAGGGATTTTAGAGGACGGTATTAAAGTCAAACGAAGAGGAGCTCTGATGCAGGGTCTGAGTCTCAAGGAGAGATGGTAAGCCAGGCTGGATATGATATGTGACATCTAATCAAGCTAGTGACTGTAAATGAGGCAAAGGTAACTAACATGGGGACATAAAGCAGACAAGATTTTTATTTATTTATTTAGGCCGTGCTAGGTTTTTGTTGCTGCATACAGGCTTTTCTCTAGTTGAGGCAAGCGGGGGCTACTCTTCATTGTAGTACTGAGGCTTCTCATTGCGGTGGCTTCTCTTGTTGTGGCGCATAGGCTCTAGGGCACACAGCCTTCAGTAGCTGCAGCACGTGAACTCATTATCTGTGGTGCCCGGCTTAGTTGCCCCATGGCATGGGGGATCTTCCTGGACAAGGGATTGAATCCATATCCCCTGCTTTGGAAAGCAGATTTTTTTTTTTTTTGAACCATCTTTATTTGAATTCAATTTTCTACCAAGTTTGTGACTGACACAACATTCATATATAATCAACATATAAAGGTAAAGGTAAAGAATACATGAACAGTAGTTTATTTTTTTTTCCTGGATGGCAGTATTTATGGTTGATTCTTAGTTCCTTCTATATATATTTTTTTGTACTTTCACATTTTTATTTTACACAAGAATACATTATAATGCAATATAAAAAGGAAACAAGATAAAGATTTTTATAAACTGACTCTTTGAAATTGAGCTAATGTGCATTTTAGTATTGTTTACACCACAACTAACACTTTGTAGATGGTGCTGTAGTTGAAAACACAGATTATCCTCTGTTCTTTCTATCTCTATGAAGTGAGTGGGTTACCACTGCTGTCCTGATTTTACCTGTTAGGAAACCGGAGCTCAGAGACTCAAAGTGATTTACCCAAACACTATATAGCTGGTTAAAGGCATTGGAAGTAGATCTTCCAACTCATATTCAGCTCTTTTCTGCAATGTGGAGGTTGTGGAGGCTAAAGCTCTGGGCTGTTCCATTATTATAAAAAGCTGATGATGACTGAACTTTAAGATTTTACTTAGAAAGTAATCATGTATATTTAAATTAGGTCATTTTCCCATCATAGAAACAAACATCCTTATTTGGAAAATGCAAACTATAGCAAAGGCATTAAAAAGTCTGGAATATTAGTCATAAAAAGAATGAAATTTTGTCATTTTCAGCAGTATGGTTGGATTTGGAAGGCATTACACTGGCATTTATTGAAATAAACCAGACTTAAATGATAAAAAAATAAATAAATAAATAAATAAAAATAAAAAGTCTATTCCTAATGACACTATTAGAATATGCTTATATTTATTTCTTTTCATATTTTGAAAGAGATAGCTCTTATTTAATACCATCATATATCTAATCAAGAATAAAATTTACCAAATCACCACAAAAAGATTGTCCATTTCTTAATGTTTCTTGTGTGTGTGTATGTTTAGTCGCTCGGTTGTGTCTGACTCTTTGCGGCCTC
This sequence comes from Bubalus kerabau, assembly GCF_029407905.1. NCBI lineage: Eukaryota > Metazoa > Chordata > Mammalia > Artiodactyla > Bovidae > Bubalus > Bubalus kerabau. The sequence goes on from NC_073634.1 coordinate 48,613,223, forward strand.
ATGGACTGTAGCCCGTCAGACTCCTCTGTCCGTGGGCTTCTCCAGGCAAGAATACTGGAGTAGGTTGTCATTTCTTTCTCCAGGGGATTTTCCCCACCCAGGGACTGAGCCAGGGTCTCCTGCATTGCAGGCACCAGGGAAGCCCTTATGTTCCTTACCTAAATTCCTTTTCTGACTCTCCTTCAATGTGTCCCACAAAGTTTTTTTTTTTTTTTTCTTAACTACTAAGCCACCGGGGAAGTGCCCAGTAGACTAGATTTTAAATGCTGAGTTATTGTAGCTTATAAATTGGGAGAGAAGATGGCAAAATGAAGTATTTGGGGGTCCTTGTATTTTTCCAGGAGATGACTATGACTATTGACTGCCTATAGCTTGTTAAATATGGATTAAATGGGCAAACACTAATAGAACAGATCCAATATAACCTTCAAAGGAAGTGAAAGGAAAAGAAAGATGTAAAGGAAAACAAAAGAGTCCAAATGATGGCAAGACAGGAGGAAAAGGGAGGAGAGGACAGGAAAAATGGGACAAGTTCAAAGTGTAATGTTATAGACAAAAATCACTAATCATAACACATGTCAATGAGCTAAATTCTCCTGTTCAGACCTTAAAAGTTATACTCTATTTTAAAAAAAGCAAAAAAGATTTCAGTGATGTACTCTTTACAAAAAACACACCTAAAGCACACAGGAAGATAAAAAGTCAAACTATGGAAAAGAGAGAACAGGCAATTAGTTGTCAACAGCAGGCAAATATTAATAGCAAAAGAGAATTCAGGCAAAAAGCATTATTAGAAATAAGGCAATGTGATGCATAAAAATAAGTGATTCCATTCACTGGAAAAATTTATCATATCCCATGTGAATATGTGTATACATGTTAAGTCACTTCATTCGTGTCCAACTCTTTGCGACCCTATGGACTGTAGCCCACCAGGATCCTCTGCCCATGGGATTCTCGAGGCAAGAATACTGGAATGGGTCTCCATGCCCTCCTCCAAGGAATCTTCCAGACCCAGGGATCAAACCTGTGTCTCTTACGTCCCCTGCATTGGAAGGCGGGTTCTTTACCACTAGAACCACCTGGGAAGACCATAGCTTTCTATGAAGCCAGATTGACAGAAATTAAACAAAAAAACTAGTCAAATCCATCTTTGGATTTCAACATACCTATCAGAATCAGTAGATCAAATGGACCAAAAAAATTAGTAAGAAAATAGAGTATGTGAACAATGTCACAATTGGGCTTGAGCTAATGGATTGACTACATTTGATGTCTGGGAAACACACATTCCTTTCAGCACACGGGAACCCTTGCTGGGCTGGTACACACTCAGATGTAAAGCTGGCCTTGGTATACTTCAAAGAATTAGGATCTGACTACATTAAAAACACAAACACACAATGCAATTAAGTAGGAAAACAAAGCCAATAAGATAATTAGAAAAATTCATTCACTTGGAAATTTAATAACACTTATAATCAACTCATGGGTCAAAGGAGAAATTATAATTGAAATTAGGTGATTTCATCATCTAGCTTTTCACATCAAACTCATGGAATACAGTTCTTGAAGAGGAACCTTAGAATAGTAAGTATTTGCCTTTGGAAAAAAAATAAGCCTCAAAATTGAGCTAAATCAAAGACCCACAGATGCAGAAGAAAGGAAATTGAGTGAACAGAAATTTGTGACATAGAGAAACGTACAAAAGAGCACAGCAACAAGGCAAAAACCAAATGTTTGAAAAGATTCATTAAAAACAAAGGCACAAATATTTGAAAAGATGTTTTTAAAGGCACAAATGGAATGAAAAACAACCACAGATGCTACAGAGAAATAAAGATTAAAGGATATTAAGAGCAATTCTCAACACACTTCAAAACTTTCATATAATCAATCACTACCTAGAGAGATAGAATTTTGCAAAACAAATTCAAGGAGAGAAACAAAATTCAAATAATGCTTTACCTGTAAAATAAATGCATTCAAATAGTCAAAAATTTTATTAATACCATGAAGAAAACACTCCATCCAAATGGCTTTATCAGAATGCTCCCATATGGGACAGAGAATTCCATCCTTATATGGAGAAATATCAGAAAATAATTCATTTTAGGAATCCTGCATAAGCCAGACACCCAAACTGACCACAACAGAACCAGAAACAAAACTACAGGCCAATCTTCCTCATGGACATGGATGCAAAAATTCTGAACTAATATCCAACCAGATCCAACAATGAAAAAAATCATGATCAAGTTAGTTTTATTCCACTTCACTGATGACTCAGACAGTAAAGAATCTGCCTGCAATGTAGGAGACATGAGTTCAATCCCTGGGTTGGGAAGATACCCTGGAGAAGGGAATGGCAACCCATTTCAGTATTCTTGCCTGAAGAATCCCATGGAGAGAAGAGCCTGGCCAGCTACAGTCCATGGGGTCACAATTCAATTGCTTAATATTAGAATTCTATCAATTTAATTGTTAATTAACAGATTTAAAAAGATGATTTATCAACAGATAATCTAGGATTCAGCATCCATATGACATTTTAAACTCTTCTTAGCATATTTTTAAAAGAATAGTAACTTGCTTGAGAAAAGGCATCTACCAAAAACACCCAGCAAACATAATTTATGGAGAAGCACAGCAACATTTAAGATTAGGAATGAAATTAAGAAACGCTCTCCATCACTGCCCAGCCCCCTCCCCAACACTGCACTGGGGTTTGAGCAGCACCGTAGTGGTTAAGAAACAGAAGCAAAAGTCTGAATGTAACTCTATTACAGAGTCCAATCTCGTACCTACAGGACAGGCCAATAAGTCAAGAGACGACTTGCTGGGGCAAAGAATTGCGACTTTATCCAGAAAGCCAGCAGACGCAGGAGATGGTGGAGTTATGCCCCCAGAGAACCATCTTGCCTGAGTTAGATTATATTAAGGGCGAGGGACTACAGGCTCCTTTTATATTAAGGGGGAGGGACTACAGCCAAGCATTTCCGGTTCCACCTCCCCATTCCCCCACCAGCAGCCTCTGGAGGCAGCATGTGAATTTCATCTTCCTGTAGACACTTACAGGTGGGCCTAGTCAGGAGGTTTCCTGGGAGGTAAACAAAGGTGTTTTAGCTTTATGCTTATTATCTGGGCGGCAGGGGTGCCCAAGATGGGCCATTATGTATAATATAGGCTTAAAGGCAACATCCCTTCAGTGACTAACTTGTACAGAACACAAAAGCTCTTTCCTATTACAACTCTTGGGCTTCCCTGATGGTAAATAGCAGAGACATTACTTTGCTAACAAAGGTCCATCTAGTCAAGGCTATAGTTTTTCCAGCAGTCATATATGGATGTGAGAGTTGGACTATAAACAAAGCTGAGTGCCAAAGAATTGATGTTTTTGAACTGTGGTATTGGAGAAGACTCTTGAGCATCCCCTGGACTGCAAGGAGATCAAACTAGTCAATCCTAAAGGAAATCAGTCCTGAATATTCATTGGAAGGACTGATGCTGAAGCTCCAATAGTTAGGCCACCTGATATGAAGAGCTGATTCATTAGAAAAGATCCTAATGCTGGGAAAGATTGAAGGCAAGAGGAAAAGGGTACGACAGAGGATGAGATGGTTGGATGGCATCACCAACTCAATGGACATGAGTTTGAGCAAGCTCTGGGAGTTGGTGATGGACAGGGAAGCCTGGCGTGCTGCAGTCCGTGGGGTCACAAAGAATCGGACATGACTGAGCGACTGAACAGCAAATTACAACTCTTTTATATTAAAATATAAAATAGTACAGCTAATGTGGAAAACAAATGGTGGTTCCTCAAAAAACAAAACAAATTACTTTATGATCTAATAATTCTACTTCTGGGTATGCCCTAAAGTACTGAAAGTGGGGACAGAAAGAGGTATTTGCAGACCGTGTTCACAACATTAGTCACACCAGCCGGGAGGTGGAAGGAACCCAGTGTCTGTTGGTAGATAAACAGAGTGGTCTGCACACAAAGTAGAATATGCCTCAGCCTTAAACAGGGGAGAAACGTGGTATGCTACAAGGGGGATGAAGCTTGAGGACATAATGCTCAGTGAAATATTGAGTCAGTAACAAAAGACGAATACTGTATGATTCCACTTACAGGAGGTCCCTAGAGGAGTCCAGTCCATGCAGATAGAAAGAAGGTGGAGCAGAGCTGGGGACTTACGGTTTCATGGACAGAGTACCTACTTGGGGAAGATGAGACGGCTCTGGAGGTGGAGATTGGTGACAGTTGCATAACAATGTGAATGAACTTAACGCACCTGAACTGTGCACCAAAAAATGCTCAAAACAGGGGATTTTATGTTGTGTGTGTTTTACCACCAATTTTTAAAAGTTGTAGGGATTCCAAAGGATTGTCCAGAAACACTGCTCTCGTTAAGCCGGTATCTGCCACCAAGCCCAGGGGTTCATTACCTGCAGCCTGTGAATATCGGGGTGTCTCAGAGATTATGTGCAAATCACGTAGCAGTTTTGTGAGAAAGCTTCCAGCAGGCTGTCAGAGGGTCTGTGAGTACAAGAGCCATGCTGAGGGCCCGTCCCCTCTGCAGGTGTCACGCCCCCATCTCCCTCCCCTCCCTTCTTCCCCTTCCATCCCCTTCCATCCCCGCTTCTCCATTCACTCAGGTTGTTTAAACACGATGCAAAGTATATTCTTAAATCTTGGATTCATTAGACAAGGTTCAATTTCTTAAGGTAAGTGAAGCTCTGAAGTTAACCGAACTTTAGTGGTTTTTATATTACTCATTTTTCCTGCCTAATAATATTAAACAGGTCCGGTTCTGGCTCAGGCCATGGAAGAGCAATCAAGCTTGCAAAACCACATCAATGATTAGATCCTCCAAACTGTGTTCTGTGATCTTAAATGATTTCCAATAAATTTTCTTGCTGGGTTTTGCTTGTTTGTTTGCTTTTAGTGTGGACTGAATTCTAACACACTGAAGACCCCTGCTCTGTCCCATGGCTTGGGATGGTAGGGACTCTTGGAGGGGTCACACTTGGTGCCTCTGAGAGGTTGAGAAACATCCAGGGAAGGAAAACTCTTGCCAGCTTAAGTTTCATTCAAACTTTCAAACTCAGACTTTTAAACAAAATGCTTTTATTTATAGTTTTAAATGGAATGCAGTGTTAGGAACTTGCATGGACTCTCGAAAGGCCTTTATATTCTCTGTGTTAATGCTTCCTTTCTGGCCATAGAAAGCGAGTAGGGAAGATGGGCCAAGACTAGACACGGCAGACACAGCCCAAGAGCTGTGCAGAGCCCACGGCCTGAACCTGCCCCAAGGGGTGGTCAGTAGTCGTCGTAGTTCACGCTGGCTCCATGCCGGAAGCTGTGGGCACTCCGGGGGCCAATGGCCGCGTCCTCATCATAGTGGCGCTGGTAGTAATCATAGTAGTCGTGCCCATTCCGATTTCTATTCAGCCAATAGCTGATGTCATCCTCAAATTTCTGGAGAAGAGGGTGAGAAAGGATGGGATTAAAGACACCACTTCCCAGAGCACATTTTACTGGTGGTGTTTCTCTGGTGTTTTTCTTTAACAATGAATGACTCCTAATAGAAACTCCTGCAACAAGGTCCTACTGTACAGCACAAGGAGGAACTATATTCAATATCCTGTAGTAACTATAAGGGAAAAGAACCCGAAAAAGAACATATATATATATGTGTGTGTGTATCTGAAACTAACATTAACAACAATCAACTGTTGTTCAGTCACTAAGTCATGCCCAACTCCTTGTGACCCCATGAACTGCAGCACACCAGGCTTTTCCTGACCTTCACTATCTCCTAGAGCTTGTTCAAAGTCATATCCATTGAGTCAGTGATGCTGTCTAACCATCTCATCCTCTGTTTCCCCCTTCTCCTGCTCTCAATCTTTCCCAGCATCAGGATCTTTTCCAGTGAGTCATCAGGTGGCCAAAGTACTGGAGCTTCAGCTTCAGCATCAGTCCTTCCAGTGAATATTCTAGGTTAATTTCCTTTAGGATTGACTGGTTTGATCCCCTTGCAGTTCAAGGGACTTTCAAGCGTACTTCAATAAGAGAGTACTTCTCAACTGTACTTCAATAAAAAAATAATAAATAGTACTTAAAAAAATAATTACTCCTGGCTACAGCATCCCTGGGCCAGAGGTCAGTTCTAACCAGCAGGAGAGCACTGCTGAAAGCCTAGTCCCCAAAGGCATATACACCCCTTCCCTTGAACCCCTACCTGTGAGTTCTAAATATACCCCAGACTTCAGCATTCTTCTCTTTTTTGGTAAAGAAAGTGGACATCTGCCCAATGCAGTAACAACTGGGCCTGCCCCCAGCACTAGGTGTCTAGTGTGGCAGACGCTGACCCCCAGTCCTGCCTGGGCTGCTGCACAGGCTATGGGCTTAGTAAATGGTGGTGAACAGAATGACACTGCAGCCTCAGGGCGTGTCTGGTGGTGCTCTCTCACAACTGTAGTGACGCTCAAACAGATCTGGTGCACCAACTCAGGCCACAAACACTGACTACCGTTGGCACAATTCCACCCTCTTCATCCGTTTGGCCTGGGGCTCCGACCTCCACCACACTCAGCCCCGCCACCAGTCTCTGCTTTCAAAAGAAGATGGCCTGCTTGGCTCACAATGCTGCAGTTTGTCACACAGTGTAGTAGCCTCATTCTTTGGTTTTCCTCATTTTATAATCTTGTTTTAGGTTTTGCCTTAAAATAATTTTTTTTTTAAAAAACTTAAAAAATATTTTGTAAATACAGAAATAATGCAGACTCACATTTTAAAAAAGCATGGTGGAAGGGAGACAAATAGAAAGGGGCTATTTCCACTCCCAAGCCCTACTGGTGTCTGGGTGCATGTCCTTCTAGTCCCATCTGTGCATATGTTAGAACCTTACTGGATCCTCACATTTACTCACACTCAGATAAAACCATACAGATACGGTCAGAAGGTTCCTAGGAAAATCAGACTCTCCCTGAATCTAAGTCCCAGCCTCTCTGGGCAGGGAAGTCTCTGGAATTCTGCTACCAAACCCTGATGGGAGGGATCCCGTTGGGCACAGCGGGGTGGAAAATTCCAGCCAACACCGTACACCTGACGGTCACGTGATCCAGCGCCTGGCAGCTCTGCCTTTGACTTCAGGGCAAATAACAGAACTTCATTCTCTGCCCGTTTCCCTGCATGCCCTCCCACCATTCAGTGGGAATCCAAGCCTCTCCCCAACCCCCCAACCCTCATCCCCCCCAGGAAGAGCCAGGCCTCTGCCCCCAACCCTGCCCTGTAGGAAGCCAGCCTCCTTTCCCCCCTCCACCCTCAACCCCCATGGGAATCCAGGCCTCTGCCCCCCAACCCCCATTCCCTCAGGAAGATCCAGGCTTCTGCCCCTCACCTCCACTCTGCCCTGTAGGAAGCCAGCCCTCTGTCCCACCCACCCCCAAGGGATCCAGGCCTCTGCCCCGCCACCCTCATCCCCACTAGGGGAAGCCAGGCCTCTGCGCCAGCCTCCACTCTCCCAGGCCCCACCCCTCCTGCTGAGGGAGCCAGGACACCCACCGCCTCATCGAAGCCCAGGTACAGGAAGTGCTGGTACCATTGCTGCACCTCTGGCCTTGAGCGGTCCCACAGCTGCCGCTTGGGCCTCCTAAGGCTGCTCAGGAACTCCTTGGCTTTGCTCTCCTGGACAGCCACCGGGGTCGTAGTGGGAGCAGGGGCTGAAACGAGGGGTTCCCCCCACCACCAAGTACAAAGATGATTTCTTTCCTCACTGGGGTGAATTGCTCTTCCACATCCCCTCCCACCCCTGTTGGTAGGAGATGTTCTGTCTGGCACATCCTTCCTGCAAGACACAGGTACAGTGGGGGTTCCCTCACTAGGTCCCACCCTGGGCTCTGGGGTAGCCAGCCCTGCCCTCTGGGCACTGCCATATCACAGGCCTGGGGTTGGGGCAGGAACCAAATTCAGCTCCTCCTCTGCAGCCCCTGGCCACACCCAGACCCTGGTCTAGCTCTGGACAGGAGCTAGTGCTTCCTTGTGGGCTCTGCTGTCAGGAAACCACGGTGTATCCAGTGCTGCCCGGTGGGTGTTCACTATCCAAGTAAACAAGAGCCCTCTGGGGCTGCTTAGGAGTCCAGGGGAGAGAGCTGAACAAGGGGCCCTGGGCCGGCCAGCCAGGCGAGTCCAGCAGGGGCTGCGGGGACAAGCGGTGCCACCTGGGGTCCCACTGTGTGACCACTGATGATTGGACTGCCTCTTAATGGGGTGACCCTTGCTTTCCCATGGCTTCCCCGAATGCCTTCTGTCATGGGCTCAGTGCTGAAAAGGCCCCACTCCTGCAGATACACTCAGGGAAGCTCTGGGTCCTAGGCTGACCCTGATGACCAGCACTGAGCCCCTGTCCCCTCATCTGTGACACTAGATGGATGGTCTTTGCCTTGAGGTTGGCATAGAGGCTGCACAGGAAAAGGAAGTCAAGTGCCCTTGTGTCCTTGCTCACGTGGGTAAATATCAGCACGTTTGTATTCTCACCGCCTGCTTGTCTGGGCATTTCCCTCTGGGCCTGTCACACTGTTTCGTACACAGTAGGTGCTCAATATGTGTTTCTTGGCTTGAGCTGGATAAACGCTGAAGGTATACACAGAGGAGTCCTGATTTTCTCGGTCACTTTCTCTCTGGTATCCCTTGCACAGGTGGTCCTGCCAGAACTCCCATCAGCCCTGGTATCCCTGGGAGATGGCTGCTCAGCCCAGGGAAGGGGCCGTCTGAGGGCCTGGGAGGTCAGGGGTGGACGAAGGCCTCAGAAGCAGCTGGAAGAGCTGGGGAGATGCTGGGAGTCCCTTTCCATACCGAGAGGGGCCACATGTGCTCAGCAGGTGTGTATCAGGTGGAGGGGTCACTGCAGACCCCCTGAAAGTAGCTGCATAAGCACTGGGGCCCCACAGTGGGGAACAGACTTCAAATTCAACCTCCTGGAGCCCCATTAACTCAGGGAAAAGAATAAGTGGCTAAAAGTTCACCTCAGAAATTTAGTCTTCACTCTAAGGGACAGATAACTTCCTGTTTTCCAGGTGAAGACACATGTTCCGAGGGAGAATGGTGTTGACAGGACCACAGGGTGACGGAACCCGCTGCAGGGGCCAGGACTCACCTGCATGGCTCCCAGACTGTTCATGTGCTACCACCACTCCCTGAGGCATGTTCTTCACGACGGGTGTCAGCAACACAACAGCCTTTCTGGTTAACCCTTTCCCAAGGGCCACCTGGGTACAGAGGACACCCACAAGCCCACTCTGCGCTGCCCCAGGACTAAGGCAGTGTGTGCTCTAGACTCAGGCATGTGCTCTAAAGGGCACCAGGGTTCTAAAACAGCCTTCCTTGAACACTGCCGCTCTGTTCCTTTTATTTCTGAATCTACACTGACAGCTTTCAGAGAAGCATTAACTGGCAATAATATTTATCTGATGAAATACCGCACCACATGCCCACAGAACCACCCTTTCTATCTGCTAACCTTTTAAGGAGTAAACACTTTTCATTTTCCAAACACAAGCCTCCAGTGAACACACCAACATCCCCGTTTCCCTGAAACCCAGTGAAGAATGCCCCCTTATCCATGTAGGCTGTATTTACCTTCTCGTTTCCGAAGCAGCAACTTGAGTTTGTTTCCACTTATGCCGCCTAAAGGAATGAAGACAGAAATCATTTCAGGGTTGTACTGAACCCCTAAATTTCTCACATGCAAAAATCCACATTGGAAAAAACTCACTTCATGCCCCTATCCTGCTTTGGCAACTTGGTATCCAATGCTTGCTGCATTTCCTGTTGTGTAGAAAAGGCCATTCAGGCTGCCCGTTGCTCAAACTGGTGACAAGGACTATAGCTGAGCAGGACACTTTGAGCTACTGGAGACCATCTGAACTGTTCTCCAGGAAAAGTAACATTGTTCTTTGAGCCCTTCTACCATAGTATTCAGGCAGTCACCAGGAGTTAGGCGAGAAGAGATACATGTGTATTGCATGCATGGCTGAGTCCCTCTGTTGTTCACCTGAAGCTATCACAACATTGTTAACTGGCTATGTATACATGCGTGCTCAGTTGTTCAGTCGTGTCCGACTCTTTGTGACCCCATGGGCTGTAGCCTACCAGGCTCCTCTGTCCATGCAATTCTCTAGGCAAGAATACTGGAGTGAGGAGTTGCCATTTCTTCCTCCAGGAGATCTTCCCCACCCAGGGACTGAACCCTGGATCAAATCCTGCATTGGCAGGCTGAAACTTTATCACTGAGCCACCTGGGAAGCCCATATTCTAGTATAAAACTTTAAAAAAAAATTAAATAATATTCAGGCAGCTATCTGTCATATGTACCTGCCTGCAGACTTTACTGAATAGTGTCCCCCCAAATTCATAGTACCCAGAACCTCAGCGTGGGAACCTATTTGAAAATAAGGTCTTTGCAGATGCAGTGAGTTAAGGGTCCGGAGGTAACATGATGCTGGGTTTAGGCTGGGCTCTAAATCCAACGACTGATGTCCTTACAAGAAGAGGTGACACCACACAGATGGCAGTCATGAGAAGATGAAGGCAGAAGTGGGCTTTCTCCACCACAAGCCGAGGAACGTGCCTCAGTGCTCTCAAAGTTCAGCCCTGTATCGTTACTTGCCCTGACTGTCTTACAATCAGGCATCATTTGTACCATTTACTGTGGTTTGTATTCAGATCTAGAAGTGTTTATAACCTGCCCAATCATTTAATAGGAAATGATGAGTTTGATCTCATGGAATGTACCCTCTGGCCCGTGAGCTGGTTTGAAGACTGTGGAAGCCTCTGGTCTCTGAGTGCTACTTACAGGAATGAGGCTTGTCCTGTGGAGGGGGAACCAGAGGTCCTGGGAGAGAGCACAGCCCTGTAAAGACTGAGCAGAGCATCCTTAGGTGTATGAGCCACAGTCTGGCCCAAGGATGGAGATGCTGAGATGGTGGTATCCATTCTTCAGCAGGTCCTGCCCTCCCCAACTGTGGACCAATTTGCAACTGCAAAGGTGTGGTCTTCTGGGAATAGGAGCCAGAGCTCCAGCCAGACTTTCAGAAGTGTGTGGGGCCCAAAGAAGACTAAGAAACTCTGCTTAAAAAATTTATTATGTAGTTGGGGAGGAAAAAAACACATTTGTAGCCAAAAGTCACAAATTGGCTGCTCACCGCTAAACGTGACCTGCAAGTGTGTTTTCTTAGGTGCCCCATGTTTACAGATTTAGTATTTGAATGTTTCCAGACCCAGGTCACTTGGCAGACCCTGGGGTCTGTAAACAGCACTTTGCCTCTCAAGCCCCCCACAGGTGTTTGAATTTGGGTGCCTCCCACCTGCCTTTAGAAGAGGGAGCCAGGTCTGGGGGGAACTCTAGGGATCCCACTGCAAGAGGAGAACACAGTGGGGCCACCCTCATGTCTTCAGAGGAGGGCTGGTGTCTCTGGGCAGTGGGCTAAGTGGGCAGTGGTCTGAATTCAGAATTATCATCTACACTTCCAGTCAGTCTACAGAGATGCAGTTGTTTAAAAAGCAGGTACAATTTTAGGCTGCGTAAATAAAAGGAGAGTGTCTTGCAGAAAGGAAATACTTGTCCTGCCTGTGTTTCAGCTTGTCTCTGATCAGCCCACCTCTTTTACTATTTGGTTCAGGTGCTAACATGTGACCTTCAGATGGTCACAGAAAAACAGGAGTTCTGGCAAAAGGAAAAAGGTTTAGAAAGAGGAAAAAGTCCAGGAGGAACAAATGGCCTGTGTGTGTGTATGATAACAAATTAAAGGAGTTTAGATGTTTACCTGGGGCTTCCCTCATGGCTCAGACGGTAAAGAATCTGCCTGCCAATGCAGGAGACCTGGGTTCGATCCTTGGGTTGGAAAGATCCCCTGGAGGAGGGCATGGCAACCCACCCCAGTATTCTTGCCTGGAGAATCCCATGGACAGAGATGCCTACAAGGCTGTAGCCCTGTAGAAAGTTGGACATGACTGAGTGACTAACACACACACACACACACACACACAAACACACACACACAAATGTTAAACTAGAGGAAAGAAACTTTTGGGAGCAGAGCGATAGATGGCTCTAAGATGCCACTTGGCCATAAATCTCTGGGTGGGCAGCAGGCTGCCAGCACTGGACAGCCACCCAAGGCTGGAGCAAATCAACAGAGAAGCTTCCCATCCAGAGTCGCTAGAGGTATCTGGGCATCAGTTGTGAGTCAGCACTGGGGAGGCTGCTGCACAGGAGGTTCAGTTACAAGGGGTGGGACCACTTTCAGTCTGTGCTTCCCTCTCAACCTCAAGAGCCAGCGAAGGAATCTACATTTGCCAACATGAACAGAGCACGAATCTGAGCATATTTTAGTATCTTAATATATGTGAGTCTCCAATGACTCAGAGTAGCCTGCCAAATTAAGTACCACTCTGTCTGTATTCTGTAAGAGCACTTTAATACCGATGAATTGAAACAGACATTGGAAAAGTGAAAAGTGTTTGTCCCTCAGTCATGCCCGACTCTTTGCGTCCCCTTGGACTGCAGCCTGCCAGGCTCCTGTCTGTGGAATTCTCCAGGCAAGAATGCTGGAATGGGTTGCCATGCTGTCCTCCAGGGGATCTTCCTGACCCAGCGATTGAACCTGGATCTTCCGCATTGCAAGCAGATTCTTTACCATCTGAATGGCATTTGTGCTGAAGCTGCAATTTCTCCTAGCAAATCTGTGTCACTACTAACCCAGAAAGGTGAGCCTCATCAGATTCAGCTACACAATTGAAAAGGGTGAACAAGTCCTAAAATGATAAATATCAGCCATGCCATGGTGCCAATTACTGCCCACTGAACTGTAAATATCAATGCATGAACGTGGACACCACGCTAACTTTATTTGAAGAAAGGAATAAAGAACGAATGAGCTGCTGTGGGGTTTGTCTTGTAGCATCATGGATTTCTACCCCAACGCCACTGGTCACCATTTTTAGGCTGTGCTCATACGCGCTCCTGAGTTGATCAAGTTTAGCTCCCTGGCATTTGATCTCCCAGCGGGTTTGGAATTTTAAAATGCCCCCTTTGAAGCTCATGATAAACTGATCAAGAAAGGGCAATGGTCCCTTTCTCCATTAAATGCTCTTGGGTGTCATAAAATCACCTTGGGGACTTTACATAAAGATTCTTATTTGGTGTCATAAGAACTTTCACATTCCAGCTCAATGACCATAATATTTTAACCAACTCCTATCACTGCAATCTTGGTATAAATGAAATAAAAGTCCTGAAAAGAATGGGTTTCTAGCTGATGTCCACTTGCTGTATTCAGATGTGGTTCTTAAAATGGGAGGAACAAGCGGGAGGTGATAAATCAGGTGATGGGGAGTGATTGACTGGCCTCCCTTGTGGTCCTAAATTAGAAAAGCAGTCACCCCAGCCCCTCTGTTGTGCTAATGCCCCCCAGGGCTCCCATTGCTCCTCTGGCCTATGTTTGCTGTTCGCAGCTTGTGCTGACCACCCAAAACACACACGTTCAGCAACCAAGGGGGTCCTGCCTTTCCACCCACCTTGTTTGGCTGCTTTGTGGTGTGAGAAACTTTAGTCTCAGGTTCTTGAGCAGGTCACCCTCCCACCTTCCAGCCCTTGAATCTTCCCAGTAGACCTGGGGTCACCACCCCACCTCTCACACCCGCAAAGGCACCCCTGCCTGCAGGAGGCCACTCCTGAGCCATAAAGGATGGCAAGAGGGAAGTGAGCACTCAGGGTGAAACCTCCCTAAGGTGGGTTCTGTGGGCTCCCAGGGTTCAGAAGTCCACACCCCACCCACTTCATCTGCAGCCTGTGTGTGAATGCGCGCATTTTCTAGGGAAAGAACTGGGATTGCCAACCCATTCAAGAGGGCCTCCAAGAAGTAGAGACGTTAAAATTTTTTCTCCTTTCAGAGCTTTTCCCCAGCGAGGAGGTGAGGCCCTGCTCCTGCTCGCGCAGATTTGCAGGCCTGGAACTTAACTGAGCCGAGGCGCCAGGAAGGGAACACCTGGAAGGGACCCTGGGGATGAAGGCCCTTTGACTCCTCTGAGTTCTGGGTGCCACCTGCCTACAGCGCCCACTGCGCCCTGCCTCTAGCGTTCTGTCCAAGGCTCCTCCGCCTCTTTTCCCAAGGTTGCCGCGAACACCTGAAACCCTGCCCTTGACCCTGAACTCTGCCACTTCCCACCGCGCAAGGGCAGAACCCAAGACCGCTTTCAACTCTTGGCCCTTGCCAGGACTCGGGATGTACGCCTTGGTCTCCGCGCCCTCCTCTCGGCGCTAGCGCCGTGAAATCGCCTCCTTACCTGGGCCCACGCACAGCAGCAGCAGCAGCGCCAGTGCGGTCATGACCAGGAAGGCGGGCCGCGCGGAGGAGGTGGCCATGGTTGCAGCGGATGCGCTGGAGAGAGATGAGCGCGCCTTGGCCACTGCGCGGGAAGGATAAGGAAGGCGCTTGTAGTGGAGGACCCGGCGCCGGCGGACTGCGCCCTGAAGAACTGCGCTCAAGGGTACTGGACGCGCGGGCGGTCCCCGAGTCCGGGCCGGGGCGGGACCCGGCAGGCGGGCGCTGTGCCGACGGGCCGCGGGCCAAGCGTCCGTGCCAAGTCTCCGCGCCCCTCTCTCCGGCCGCGGCTCCTCCAAGGCTGCGGGGCTGCGGGCGCCTGCGGCGCCAAAGACCGCGGGCGAAGGGCAAGAGAGGTCCGGCTGCCTCGGGAGGGGACGCGGCATCCAGTGGGGGAAGGTCTGGGTGCTCTGAGGGTACCCGCTCAGGCCTCGGGATCTCTCCGCTACCGGCCCTCCCGACCACAGTCCCCTCTCCTGCGCACCGCGCGCCCTGGTCCCCCCAGCCCGCTCCCTCCCTCCCTCTCAGGCCTTCGGAATGTCCTGGCTTTGCGTCGCAGCTCTAAAGATGCCTTTGGCAGCTCTGTGCTTCGTGCTGTTTAAGTCTCCACGCTCTGGGCTCAGAGCTGCATTCCAGGAAAACAGCTCGCTCAAGAGACTCCGACAGACGAGCCTTTCAGTAATCAGGAGAGAATAAGCCCCGCAAGTGTTCACACGTCTCCATCGTGTGCCCCATCCACGCACACTGAAGGGGCACCCGGCACCCGCGTGAGGCCACGGGAGCTGGAGCCGGCCTCCCCTGTCCCTGACCTGTGCACACGCGAGGACCCCGCGGGCGGCGCGTCTTCTGGGAACTAATCCCTCTAGGCCCATCTACACTGCAGCTACTTCTCCTTTAACACCTTCGCACCCTGAGTCTGTGCCAATGGCTCACCAGGTAAAGAATCCGCCTGCCAGTGTAGAAGAGACGCGGATTCGATCTCTGGGTTGGGAAGATCCCCTGGAGAAGGAAATTGCAACTGGTTCCAGTATTCTTGTCTGGAGCATCCCATGAACAGAGGGGGCCTGGTGAGCTACAGTCCATGGGGTTGAAAAGAGTCCGACAGGACTTAACGACTAAACAACATAATACAGAAAAGTGTGCAGATCAAATATGTAACTTAGAGATGCAAATATGTAAAATAGAGATGTTGCTACCTTCCCACTTCTGCAGGAGCTGATGTTCCTCCCAGCTTCTCACCCCCACATGTAGCTTAATAGTTTAGTTTGAGGCGATCCTCTTGTTTTGAGGGGGGAAGATTATTTAAAGTCTTTACTGAGTTTGTTACAGTATTGCTCCTGTTTTATGTTTTGGGTTTTTTGGCGTGGATGCACGTGAAATCTTAGCTCCCAACCAGGGATCGAACCCACTGCATTGAAAGTGAAGTCTTAACCACTGGACTGCCAGGGCAGTCCCTTAGGTAATCCTCTTTTAAAAACACTTCATTGGTATTTTATTTTCATTTCCTTAAAGAGGAAAAAAAACCAACAACAACCTCAAAATAAACACTTTTGGTTACCAGTAGGAAGACACTAATGATTAAAAGGATTAAGAGGATCAGATTCATTACTGTCAATTGAATCCAATTTAATTCAGTTCAATCCTTATCAATATCTGTTTCTCAAGATGCTCAATGGACATTCCTATAAACAGTCTTCCGGAGTGACATGTCTTTTGCTCCCATGTTCACGTCTGCCTTACACGTTATTAGTACCGTTTATCAACATGAGTAACAGTGCACAAAGCCCTGCATCCTCCTATCTCTCTGTCTTTTGTCTGTTTCCATCTTTTGTCTGTTTCCAGGTCTTTGATTGCTTGGGTCCTACTGACTGGGCTTTCTCTCTCTCTTTCTCTTTCTCCTGCACAAACGCAGAAGGGTTCCCTTGTAGAGGAGGGCAGGGGAGGGAAGATGACTTTGATGGCCCCAGGAGCCATAACTGCTGCTTCAGTAAGAGGCTCAGGTGTGACGTGTGATGAAATCCCCCATGTTCATTCACAGGGAGACAGCCCTGTGTCAGCAGCAGAACCCTCTCCCCACTACCACCTTCCCGGGGTCTGCCAAGCTCAAGTGCCCAGCTGGAGATGCTGTGCCTGTTCCAACATCCACCTTCCTTTCTGTTTGTTTACTTGTTCAACTGCACTTGCTTATAAAATGAAGCGCTTCGAAAAGTCCTTTTCTTCCTATTTA
This sequence comes from Bubalus kerabau, assembly GCF_029407905.1. Classification (NCBI taxonomy): domain Eukaryota; kingdom Metazoa; phylum Chordata; class Mammalia; order Artiodactyla; family Bovidae; genus Bubalus; species Bubalus kerabau. The sequence continues at coordinate 48,629,838 of NC_073634.1, forward strand.
CTTAAATCCACCATCCCCTTCTTCCCTCTACTGAAGCTGGTCTATTCCTCATTCCACTGTTTCTCAGATTGGGTCTAAAAGTCCCACGGTGCTTGTTAAGGCAGGTTCCTGGGCTACATTCCTTGAAATTCTGATCCACTTTGTCCTGAGTGAAGCTCAAGGGTCTTTGTTTTTCTGGGGGATGCTCATGCAAGCAGTGCTCAGGGTGCTTTATGGGTCCCCATCCCCACCAAAACCCACCTGCCACCTTCAGCCTCTGCTCCACTGACATGCATACATGTGGCCTGTCCAGCATGGGGGCCTTAGGGTAGGGGCAGCAGGGAGGCTCAGGGGTCCCAGAGAGAGCATTCTAAGATCAGCTCTTCCAAAAGACAAGAAGAGGAAGCAGCTGACACCTTAAGGGCTTGGCCTGGAAACTGACCCGCATCAATGCCACCATGCTCTTGATGGGAGCAGTCACAGAGCCCACCACCTGGGGAAATTCTGGGGAGGGTCAAAGATGCCATTTCTCAGTGGGAGGATGTCAAAGAATGTGTGGCCATCTTTAATCCACTGCCCTCCCCACTTCTCAAGGCCAAGCTCAGATGCTGCCTCCTCCAGGAAGTCTCTCCTGCTTTCCCCTTGGGGCCAGGAGTATACTGCCCTCTGAGTTCCTCCAGGCCTATTTTTCTCCTCAAGGTTTCTTCCTTCTGCTTTATTTCTCTTTGACCTCTTCAAGTTGTTTGTTTTCTTTATTTCCCTGTAAAACTGACACCCAATAAATATTTGGTGAATGAATAAATGTTGCCATCGAGAGGTGAATCTGTAGTTACTCAGGTCTTGTATAAATGAGATCATTTCATATGTTTCTGTCTATTTTAAGTTTGCTATTAAAAAAGTACATGTTACATATAACAAAAACTCATAGCAGCCCAGGAACAGTATAAGGAAAGCCCCCTGAGTAGAGACCCTCCTCCAAGGCCAGCATAGAAACTGCCAACACCCAGAACTGGCAAGTGCAGGGTTAATCTGCATACTCAGTGGTGGGTCCTCAAAACTCCCTTCCTGTTTATTAAGCGAATTCCCACATTGGAATTTTAATAACTTTTGCCATTTCAAATAACTAACCGAAGCCAAAGGCAGGGAATGTAGGAAAGTTTCTTTTCAGCCTAAAAAAATACCGAGAAGGACAAAGTCCTTATTATGCACAATTCAGCTCCCGGGAAGGCTCGTTTAGCAGGGCTCTGGAGGGGCCAAGGACCCCACAAACAGACCCTCAATAGGGCCCCTCAGGAGGATGCCCTTAGTGCTGGGACCCCTCAGGAGGATATGGTCCTTCGTGATGGGACCCCTCCAGTGGACGTGGTCCTTAGTGATGGTGCTCCAAAGGCCACATGGTCCTTAGTGATGGGGCCCCTCAGGAGGACATGGACCTTAATGATGGTGCCTCATAGACAGACGTGGTCTTTAGTGATGGGGCCCCTCAGGAGGATGTGATCTTTAGTGATGGGGCCACTCAGGCCACGTGGTTCTTAGTGAAGATGAACATAGGCAAACGTGGACCTTAGTGATGGGACCCCTTGGGCCACATGGTCCTTAGTGAAGGTGAACCGAGATCCCCAGCTCTGGTATAAAGACAGTCAACATCTTGAAGAAATGGGCTTCAGATCCCTAAGGGGCTTGTGGTGAAAAAGAGATGACGCTACTAAAACAGATTTGCACATTAAACAGGGCCAGTTTCCAGTCTCTTCCTACGTTAAATTTGTAGCATTTTAACCAAAGCTGAGGAGACCCCAGAGACCTGGAGCAGATCACTGAGGTGGAGTGTAGCCCAGCTGCCCACGGTGGAACAAGCCCCCTGCACTTTGCCTGAAGTCCTTTGTCCTGTGGAGAAGGGAGCATGCACGTTCTCAGTATAAAACCAGAGCAGTGGCTCGATGACCTGGAGGCAAAGGATGGTGTCCTTGTGGGGGCATCATCATGGGGGCGAGCTGCTCCAGGCAGGAGGGGTCCCAGCCTTGGGCACCAAGACCGCAGCCAGAGGCTTGCTCTCTACACCTGGTCGTGGGGATACCAGGCCTCATAGTGGGTGTCCAGGGACTGGGCACAGATGGGCCAGGGGCCACAGGACCCACAGGGCCATCAGCCAGTGTGACATTCCTTAAGAAATGACTCAAAATAGTCTTATCACCTTTGACAGAGACACCCTGAATCCCAGAGCGATGGGACAAGATCTTGCTGTGGCCTCGCTCCTGTGGTCAGGGGTCAGCAGTGACTGAGCACTGCTGGGGTCTCTTTGGGGCCCAGTTAGAGCATTATCACCACATGGTCCATAGAGCTCCCCCAGGCTGCTTGGGCTTTTCCAGTTTCCTTTTGTTCTTGCTGTTATTTCATTTCATTGTTTGTTGACGCTGTGAATTACTGAGCACAGAATTTTAAGACAGTCGTGTAAGTGCCTTATATGTGTGTGCGTTTAGTCACTCAGTTGTGTCCTACTGTTTGTTACCCTGAGGAAGATAAGATTTCCCAGGCAAGAATACTGGAGTGGGTTGCCATTTCCTCTGCCAGGGGATGTTCCTGATCCAGGGATGGAACGTGTGTCTCCTGTGTCTCCTGTATTGGCAGGTGGACTCTACACCACTGAGCCATCAGGGAAGCCCTAGTGCCTTATGGGTAGATTGAAAATGTGGTTCAAACCAGCTCCCTCCAGCCCCCACGTGAGCATCCGGGATTCATTCCTTCTGCTAAGGCAGCATACTTTCAAGATGCTCTGCTCAAATACAAATATTCTTGATTAAGTGATAGCAGTATGATATCCTCCATTCACAGAGATGGAGAAGTAGCTGTGGTACCATCACAGGCAAGCCTCTGTCACCTCCAAGGTGTAGACACATGTTAGGCATAAAGGGCTGCCCTTGGAAACAGAACCTACAACTAAACGGCATTTTCCGATTCCCAAGTCCTTCCCAGGACCTGCGGGGCTTGCAGGAGTGACCCTTCCCCCTTTTACAGTTCAGGAACCTGGGTCTCAGAGGCTGTGACTTGCCAGTCAGTCAGTTGGCTGACTCAGCCCAGGCTCTGACACTCCTCTGGTCTCTATGCATCCTCAGACAGCCCAGAGACAAGAGGCTGTGCTGGGTGCCCTGCGTGGGGATGTGTAGGGGCAGATTCAAGTCCTCAGGACACTGTCAATCTAGCAAAGGGAGCAGAACACACACTAAAGTGTCAGGAGCAGCGGACTGTAGGTAGATTTTGCAGCTGTTTGAAAGCTATCTCCCAATGGGCATTTTAAGGTCCTCAAACCATCAAGGTTACTATTGTTAGGAACAAGAATGATAAAGCTTTATGTAAGTGATTGATGGTTTATCAGCATCTTCACATGGAATTCTTTATTTTAAACTCATGGTCTGGAGTGAGGGTCAAGTCTTTCTGCCAAATTTTGTCCCTCCATCTTAAGATTCTGCTCAAGAATCTTGTCACCTGAGATATTTATGCAGGAAATTTCCTTTTACCTTTGGTCAGTATAAAGCTGTTTATATCATCTTGGCATGCTAGTTTGAACTCATTTAGCTATTTCCTTTGGGAGATTTGGTCTTTGCTCTATTTTTTCTCCCCTGTGTGTGTGTGTGTGTTGCAGACTAGGAGGGAGGCAGCTTAAAGTCATTTTTGTATTTCATTCGTCAGACCCTCCAAGCTGGGGATGTGTATCCTGAGTCACTGTTTACTGCCCAGCAGGACCTGGCCCTTGCAGAGCTGCCTGCAGGCGCAGGAAGGAGTGGGGTGGCCCTGGGTGCTGGGGCAGCTCCAGGAATGGGGGGAGGAGAAGGGGCTTGTCACAGGGATGGACCCCAGTTACCCTTATTCACTATTCATGTTTCTCCTTGAAGGGCCCTGCCCCACATGGGAACAACAAAATTCACAAGGCACAGCCATAAGATGACCCCCTGCAAGACCATGGCAGATGTGACCATGCTTTGACCTTCCCTCCATCCGGTAGCCCCAGGCACCAGTCAGTGGACATAAAGTCCTTATTAGAGCCCCACTCCCTATCATGCAACCTGAGTTATTTTTAAATATTTTCATTAAAGTACAGTTGACTTGCAAAGTTGTGTTAATTTCTGGTGAACAGCCAAGTGATTCTGTTATGCACATACCTCTAATCCATTATTTTTCATATTCTTTTCCATTCTGGTTTATTACAAGCTATTGAATATAGTTCCCTGTGCTATACGGTAGGACCTTGTTGTTTATTTTACACAGTTGTGTATCTGCCATAGCATCATGGGTGGACCTAGATATGATCACGCTAAGTGAACTAAGTCAGAGAAAGACAAATACCTTCTGAGTTACTCACATATAACTTTCCCCTGCTTCCCCTGAGTGTCTAAGCCTGAAAACAGAGGCTAATCACATCCATGTTTTCTCCTGACTGCACTAGGGCGAAACTGAAGTCAAAGCAACAGCACACTGTTTAATGTGCGGGTCAAAGGGGTCTCAGGAATGTGTGCAGCTGTGTGTCCAGCACACGTCACTCTAGAACAGACTCTAACCCGCTGCCCACTCCTAGGTTCACCAGCTGAGGCCTGAGAGCAGGTCACCTAGGAGGGGAGCACATGTGTTTGACTTGAGGGAGGTAGTTTTAACTCCCACATCAGCCATGTGGAGCATGTGCCTGCAGCCGTGGAGGGAGACAGGGGTGACCCACAGGCCCCCACAGCTCAGCTGGGTCCATGACCCTCCTGGGCCTGTGTGATACTGCACCAGTCCAAGCCCTGGCTGAGTTAGGGCTTAAGACCCAAAGTGGCGCAATGCACAGAAATTTCCAGAGACAGGCTGCTCCTAACTCAACACGGAACCCTCCCACAGAGCGTTCTCCGTCAGGGTTCACGTAGGTACACTTGGGACAAAACCACTCTGCACTTCCTCTCTCACCCCCACAAGGCTGGCAACTGAGGATTCCAATGCTCTGACTCCAGGCAGCCGACAGGGCTGAGGCTGCCAGCCAGGGAATGGAGCCTGTCTCATTAGTGAGAGGCAACCAGGCTCCTCACTAAATGGTGGGGCCTTCATGTAATTTTAACATTAAAGCATTTTGTGCCTCTCCTGGAAGGGGCACATCTTTCTAGTAACTGTTTTCCTGCCCCTCACATACCCCCAGACCCCTGTTTCCAAGATTGGACTTATACCCTCAAAACTAAAACAACATTGCAAATCAACTTTACGCCAATAAAATTTTTTTAAAAATTGGACTTGGCTATAATGATTGGTTCCATCTCTTCTAAGCTCCCAAAGACATGCAGCAGTGGTGATTATACCAAGCATTTTGATTTCTTATATTAGTTGGTTTTTATACAGATCAAGTCATATTTTGCACAGCATGAAAGAGAGCCAGAAGTATTCCAATACTCTGCAAGAAAATAAAATTCTAGGGGTTAAATGTTTCCTTACAGCTCCAAGCAGCTCAAAGAATGCATAGGTAAAACTGTACATAGTTTCAAGGTCATAGTTTGAAGCTCTTTCAGGGGATGGGCTTCCCTGGTGGCTAAGTCAGTAAAGAATTCGCCTGCAATGTGGGAGACCCTGGTTTGATCCCTGGGTCAGAAAGATCCCCTGGAGGAGGAAATGGCAACCCACTCCAGTATTCTTGCCTGGAGAATCCCATGGACAGAGGATGCTGGCGGGCTACAGTCGGAGTCTCGAAAGAGTCAGACACATGATTTTGCAACTAAATCATCAAGGTGGGGGGCACATGTCTGCCTCTGGTATGGAGGGAGACTTAAATAACTTTGGTGAAATTTCAGAGAAAAACACATTGGCCCCAAATTGCTCTGTTTAAAAGAACCTGCTTCAATACCATGAAATCTAATACCTAAACCAACTAGATATTTAGTTGATGCAAGATATATTATCAAATGTTTTGGTGAAAAGGACTTCAATTAAATACTACTGACAATGGAATTCAAGTGAAACTAATTATCTTTACAAAGCTTAGATGCGCATTTTTTTCTGGGTCAGCTCTTTTTCCTTCATCAAAATTCCTATGATGGCAAACATGTGAAGATACCCATAAAGAAGATTCAGTCATTCATACTCTGCTCTGCATGTCTCATTACTTCCAACAAGGCAACCCTCTCACTTCCTCAAGCCCATTAGATGCTCAAACACTCAGGAGATTACTTAAACATCAATGATTAAAGGTATGCAGGTTATGCTTTGCAGATAAGCCATCTTCCTGCCTGTAGAAGCAGGAGGATTTAAAGTTTGTTCATTGATAGAATCAACTCCAGATCAAAAAAGAATGACAAATTCTTTAGAATGTAAAACAGTCACTTCCAGGACTACTCTTTTTCTGTTGTTGTTTAAATGTTACTCTATTTTTTTTTTTTTTTTTTTTTTTGGCTGAGGGTTATGGGATCTTAGTTCTCAGACCAGGACCTGCGTCCCTTGCATTGGGAGTGTGGGGTCTTAACCACTGCACCACCAGGGAAGTCCCCCAGGACTACTCTTTTAAGCTCGCAAATGTACTGTTAAAGGGAGCACTCTCATTCAAGGAAGTTACGTGTCTTTTGGTAAATGCCATGGAGCTGACTGTCCTCTGAATCCGTTATCAGGATGAAAAAGGCAGAGATGAAGGAGGAGAAAGAGACCGTCTGGTGAAGATTAGTCCCTTAAACAACTATTTTGCCCCTTCCAGTGCCGAAACGTTGACCAGACTCATTTCCTTGGGCTTCTTATCCACTGACCCTTCCTGTCCTGTGATGAAACAGCTGGAGGGCCACAGGCTCGGTCACCCTTGGTCATTCCTCTTTAGGACCACTGGTTGTCCATGGTGCGATCAGAGTTTGAAGGAATTGGCTGGAGAGTAGCTGAGCTTGGCTGCCAGGAGCTGGGAAGTCTGTGCAGAAAGGACCCGGCCAGACTTGTTAGGAGCTGTATTAGGAGGGCTGATCCCGCCAGGCTGGGGAGCTTATTCTGGTATCCGGCGGGGCACAGGTCAAGAAACAAGGGTGTCATGGGAGGAGACCTTGGATGTGTGGGTGGGGCTCCACATACTCCTCTTCTCCAGGACCAGCTCAGGAGAGAAAAACACAAGAGGACTCATGGTGAAGATCAGTGAATAAATAAACTCAGCCAACCTTGAATCTCGTCATCAAGGTAGTGGTTGGGAGCCAAGAGACAAAAACCCACAAAACAACCAAAGCAGAGACTCAAGAGGAGAAAAGTGGGGACAGGACTATAATCAGTAAATAAACATGGGTGGCAGGGTCATCAAAGCTCCAGCTGGGGGTGAACCAAAGCAGTGCTGCAAACACGGTGACCTTCACCGCTGCCAACAGAGCCCAAATGTGGTGGGTGAGGGTGGGAGGGTGAGGGTGGAGAGCGGGCTTCAGCCAGGCTCTTGTTATTACCGGGACTTACTGTAGAAACCGTAGTGCACTTCCACCATGAAGATTCTACTACAAACACACACACACACCCAAAAAGCCCAAAACAACAACAAAAATCTCAACAAGAGACCTCTTTATGGGATGGAAATGAAACCTACAGACTGTGCTAGCAAGTGGACATGGCCTGTGAGAGATGCTCCTCCCATGAGTCTTAAAAGGTATTTTAAAAAGATGTTTTAAAAAGGTTATTAAAAAAAGGAGTCTTAAAAAAGGTATTTCTTTAGAAAAATTATTATATTATTCTTATTGTCATTTTATTTATTTTTATTTTTTGGCTGTGCCACACAGCATGTGGGATCTTAGTTCCCTGACCAAGGATTGAGCCTGTGCTCTCTGCATTGGAAGCATGGAGTCCTAACCACTGAGCAACCAGGGAAGTGCCCCTCATAAGTCTTTTAAGGAATTTAAAGCAATTGTCATGTTCAGAGATGTCATTCTGCACATTTTCAAGTTTGGTTGTGCACATCACAACTTATCCACTATTGTAAAAAGGAATAAGTAAATAGAAAGTAAGTTTTAAGAATCACTGCAGCTTCCCTGGTGGCTCAAATGGTAAAGAATCCACCTGCAATACGGGAGACCTGGATTTGATCCCTGTGTTGGGAAGATTCCCTGGAGGAGGGCATGGCAACCCACTCCAGTATTCTTGCCTGGAGAATCCCATGGACAGAGGAGTCTGACGGGCTACTGTCCACAGGGTCGAAAAGAGTTGGACAAGACTGAGTGAATAAGCACACAGAGGCTTTTGTGTCTTGATTCTCCTGATGAAGACACAGGAGTCTGATCAGGAAGCCCTGAGCTGTTTCAGGTGAGACATGAGGGAGGCAGACAAAGGTGGTGTTGGGAGGGACAGAGAGATGTACACAGACCTCAGAATTCAGGACAGAGAATGGACAAGAGTTGGTGATGGGTTGTGGAGGATGGGATGGAGGGGGGGCAAGAGGGTGGATGTGCTGAAGTTGAAAGACCTGTGACTCACCCAGCAGGAGTGCCCAGTGGGTAGACAGATCTCCATGGCAGGTGTGGAGCTCGAGAGAGAGCAGGCTGGAGATGGTTCAGGGGCTGTCAGTATACAGGGGTCTCTGACTCCACATAACTGGAGAGATTCACCCAGGGAGGTGGCCTAAAGTGGGAAGGTGAGTGCCTAAGAGAGAACCTACAAAGAAACTGACATTTAAGGGCACTGTGGTGCTGTAGAAGACTCTTGAGAGTTCCTTGGATGGCAAGATCAAACCAGTCAAAGGTTTGAAAGGAAATCAACCCTGAATATTCTTTGGAAGGACTGATGCTGAAGCTGAAGCTCCAATGCTTTAGCCAGCTGACGCGAAGGGCTGACTCATTGGAAGAGACCCTGATGCTGGGAAAGATTGAGGCAGGACGAAAAGAGGGATGATAGAGGATGAGGTGGTTGGATGGCATCACAAACTCAATGGACATGAGTTTGAGCAAACTCCGGGAAATAGTGAAGGACAGGGGAGCCTGGCCTGCTAGGCCATGAGGTCACAAAGAGTTGGACATAAGTTAGCAACTGAACAACAAACCAAAGAGAAACCTAGAAATGCGATGGAGGTGAAGAGGGTTTGGCTATTTCTAAACATTTAAGTACTCCCAGAAAGGATTAGTTATTAAATTCTCATCCCTTTAGTATAAAGTGAAATATCAACTGTTCTTTTTCCTGAGAGGAAAAGGCATGAACACAGCAATCACTAAAATGGAGAAAGACCCATGGAAGGGCTGGAAGGAGAAGTCCCAGTTGTCTGCTACTCATAGTGGAACAGCGACCAACACTTTGCTCATCTGTGGCGTGGGGGCCCTCCCAATGCCTGCCCGCTCACCCCAGGGCTGTGGAGAGAAAGGGGGATATGGGAAAATCCTACCTGTGAGCTCTGATCCTCTCAGTGCTGTGTATTTGTGTGTGTGTGTGTGTGTGTGTGTGTGTGTGTGTGTGTGTGTGTGTCCCCCTAGGCCTGCTGTAACAAATTACCACAACTCACTGGCTTAATTTAACACACACTTGCTCTCTTACAGTTCTGGGGGCCAGAAGTCTTCAGTTAGTCTCACTGGTTCAATATCAAAGTGTGGGCAGGAACGTGCTCCCCGCAGAGGTTGCGGGGAGAGCCCGGTTCCCAGCCTTTCACAGTGCCCCGAGCTTCATGCCTTGGATTCATTGGCTCCAGGCTCAATGTTCCATCATCTAATCCATTAACATAGCATCTCACTCTGCAGTCACATCTCTGTGTGATCTTCCCTCTGAGCCCCTCTTGGAAGGACCCTTGAAGTCATACCGGGCCCACGCCGGGGATCCAGGACAGCAGGCCTCCCCCACATCTCAAGAACCCTGAGTTAATCACATAGCACTGTCTCTTTTACCAAGTAAGAGAACATTCAGAGGATGCAGAGCTTAGGACATGGGCATCTTCAGGACCATTAGTCAGGCAAACACACCATATGTGCCCTCTGGGGTGCAAGCGGGGAACTGGCCACATCTCAGGTCAAATCCAGCCCGATGTCCCCAGGCCCCTTTGTGTCCCATGTTCCCGTCTGAATGTGAGACCAGCGGTGCTCCGAGGGTGGTCCCGGGAACTGCAGTATCAGTGTGGGGGAACTCGATAGGAATGTACCATTTTGACCCCACCCCAGGCTCCTAAGATAGAAGCTCTGAGGTGTTTTAGGAGTCCTGCTGACGGTTCAGATGCAGGCTCTTGGTAGCTCAGGTCTGAGTGGGGTCCAGAAGGAGGAGGGCAGCCAGCTTTTCAGCAAAACCACTCAGAGCTTTAAGCAGGTAACATACTAAGATCATGACATCCAGTCCTGTCATTTCATGGCAAATAGACGGGGAAAAGATGGAGACGATGATAGACTTTATTTTTTCAGCTCTAAAATCACTGCGGACAGTGACTGCAGTCATGAAATTAAAAGATGCTTGCTTCTTGGAAGGAAAACTATGACAAACCTAGACAGTGTATTAAAAAGCAGACACATCACTTTGCCAACAAAGGTTTGTCTAGTCTAAAGCTATGGTTTTTCCAATAGTCATGTACGAATGTAAGAGTTGGATCATAAAGGAGGCTGAGCGCCGAAGAATTCATGCGTTCACGTTGTGGTATTGGAGAAGACTCTTGAGAGTCCCTTGGTCTGCAAGGAGATCAAACCAGTCAATCCTAAAGGAAATCAGTCCTGAATATTCATTGGAAGGACTAATGCTGAAGCTAAAGCTCCAATACTTTGGCCACCTGATGGGAAGAGCCATCTCACTGGAAAAGACCCTGGTGCTGGGAAAAATTGAGGGCTGGAGGAGAGGAGGTGGTAGAAGATGAGATGGTTGGATGGCATCATTGATTCAGTGGACGAGTTTGAGCAAACTCTGGGAGATAGTGAAGGACAGGGAAGCCTGGCGTGCTGCAGTCCATGGGGGTTCCTATCAGTTGGACACAACTGAGCAACTGAACAGCAACAACAGATCAGAACCCGAGGGGGAGGCCCTGGTAGGGGGTTACGTTCCCAAGTGATTCTGAAGTGCACCCACTCCTCGTGTTGGGACCCTACCACGAAACTTAGCCTTGTAAGGAGGAATCAGGGCTTCTAAATCAGGGCTTCTCAAACTTGAGGAGGGTCAGAATCACTGGCAGGCTTGTTGGGACTCAGATTCTGTACCCCCTTCCTCCCAGTGCTGGGCCAGCAGGTCTGGGCAGACCTGGCTATGTGCATTTCTGACAAGTTCCCAGGCAATGTCCACAGAGCTGGTCAGGACCCCACTTGGAGGATCTCTGCCCCAATGTGTGAGAGCACCCCAAATACACTCCCAGCCCTAGTTAAGACTACTGAGTCTAGAAGCATTAGAAGTAAATTTATGAGATAATTCCCTCTCCCCTTTTTTGGGCAATGCCACTTGAACTTAACAATCAAAATTGTGGTAAATGTGACTTAAAGAAGATGAAAGAAATGGGGTGGAAATGGAGTTTAAGGGGGAAGAGAAGGGAGAAGGACATTGGAAACAAGTGGAGGACTTCCCTGGTGGTCTAGTGGCTAAGACTGCACTTCCAATGCAGGGGGCCTGGGTTTGATCCCTGGTCAGGGAAATAGATTCCACATGCTGCAACTAAGACCCAGAGTAGCCAAATAAATAAAGTAAATAAATTTTGTTTTTAATGGATGGGATGGAGACTTCCCTGGTGGTCTAATGGCTAAGATTCCACATTCCCAGTGCAGGGGGCTTGGGTTCGATTCCTGGTCAGGGAACTAGATCCCACATACCACAGTGAAAATCGAAGGTCCTGTGTGCCACAACTAAGACCTGGCACAGTCAAATAAATAAATAAATAAAATATTTTAAAAATATTTAAAATATACAAAATACATGTTTAAAATATATAATTATTTTTAAATATATAATAATATATTTTTAAATATATAATTATTTTAAAAATATTTTAAATATTTAAAGAATATTTTAAAAATACACAAAAACAGGTGGGATGGAGGAAGAAAACCCCAAATAATTCTAACTGGCTTCTCGAAGTGCCAACACCTTACTGTGGTGTGTGAGTGTGTGTGTGTCTGTGTGTGTGTGACAGGTCAGACACTGAAAACAGTGGATAACCCTCCAATGTTCAGGGACAGTTTTCTGAGCATAACACATTTGAGATTCCTCCTCCATGTGGTGTGGTTTGAGTGTCTTCTCTTTCAATCTCTGAATGCTATTCCACTGTCTGCATGGACCACGCTCTCTTTATCCATCTCCTACTAAAGAGCATCTTGCTTGTCCACCAGGTTTGGCAGTTACGAATAAAGTTGCTATAAACATGTGCGCACAGGTTTTGAGTTAAGTTTTCGAATCAGCAGGGTAGATACCTAGGCGTGATTGCAGGATAATGTACTGAGTTTGTCTAGCTTTGTAGAAACTGTCACTGTCTCCTAACGTGGCTGCACCATTTTACCTCCGGCCCACCTGCCACCCCCCAGCCATGAGCGAGGATTCCTGCTGCTCCATATCCTCCCCAGAAGTTGCTACTGTCGGTGTTCTGGACCCTGATGCTGGGAAAGATTGAGGGCAGGAGGAGAAGGGGGTGACAGAGGATGAGGTTGTTGGATAGCATCACTGACTCAATGGACATGAGTTTGAGTAAACTCCAGGAGATGGTGAAGGACAGGGAAGCCTGGCCTGCTGCAGTTCATGGGGTCACAAGGAGTTGGACACAACTTAGCAACTGAACAACAACAAAAAAAGTGTGTACCAGTATTTCATTCTTTTTTTTTTTCCAATCCACATTGGAGCATGCCCAATTTGGAACATGGAGCAGTTTTTCCCTGGCCTTGGATTTTGTGTTGATTTTTAAAAATCTGTGTTTCGTCAAGGCCAGAGGGCTTAGTGGGAAGCAGCAGCCCTCAGCTCCTCAACTGAACCTGTGGAGTTTGTATGTCAACAGAAGCATCGACTCATGTAACGGGGATCTGGGGAGAGATCGGGGGAAAACAGAACACAACCAGGTAAGGTAATTATCCTCCAATTAGAAATAAAAATGAAAAAATTACCCCCCTCCTCAAAGTATTGATGGCTACATTCCAAAAAAAGAAAAAGAAAAGAAAGCGACCACAGTGGAGTGGAACATAGGCAGCTCTGGTCAGGCAGAAGAATGGCTTTAAATACCCCATCAAAATATGTACAGTTAAATAAATAGCTAAAGAGGTAAAAATCTATCAGCTTAGGAGGTGCTGGTTGAGAGTGGAGTTCTCAGTGTGTCCCCACTGCTCACAACTGTGTGCACACAGGGCCAGGAAAAGGGAGGCTAACCCCACAGGTGTGTGACCGGTCAGCACCGGGCATGCTACTGTTTGCACTGGGTCTGACTCTCATGCCTGATGACTTCCCCAGGAGCCCCGCACTGGAGGCATGAGCACTTCTATTTCAGCCCAAATCTTTCTGTTTTTCCAGTATCTCTGCCTCCTTGGCTCCCTGCTCCTGCCTCACATTTAGCACAGATCTGTTTATGCAGCTCTGCTTGTCTCAGAGGGGACTTCACAGCCAGAAAATGCTGGAACATCAGACTCCCGCCTGAAGCTGGCGCCTTCTCCTCCCATCTTCCCTCCCCTCCTCTCTCCTCCCCTCACTCTGATCCTTGACGGAATCTTTGAAAGTCCTGGAATCACACCCCACAGCTGACGCCAAGATTGCTGATCCCGGAGGAGACCTCGCTGGACCCTCTGCTGATCTAAAAAATCTCGCTGTTCTCTGGTCTATGCCCTGTATCTAATTTTAAAAGACAGCAATATTTTTCCGTTCCTAAATGATCAATTCCAGTTTTTCAAGTCCATTGACAATGATTTGGCTGATTCTCAAAATACTATGTTGTATTGTAATCGAGCAGGACGCTGTGGGACCTTCCCAGAACAGAGCCCCCACTCCACGTCCATGCCTGAGTTTTGTCTGTAGAAAAATTTTAGACAAAGAATACATTTAATCAGAGAAGTGAGAAAATGCAGAAAGGAAAACAAGCAAGGCAAAATAATAATATAATAGTTTAGCCATTAAACAAAGTCAAGGACCTTTAGTATGTTATCAAGGACTACAGATAACATCCTGAGCCATGCCCTTTGAGCTGTTTTTCAGATACTGAAACCCCCACCAGGTGGGAGAAGTTAACCGTATTCTGCCTACCAGCATGGAGACCCCAGACCAGTTGGAACCAGAAGAATCATGATGCTGATTCCTGATGACCTCACCACCAGCCGGTCAGAAGAATATTCACGAGCTGATCAGATACAATCCCCGCCCCCACCTCGGCTTTAAAAACCTTTCATTTCAGCACTAGCTCCCTGGATTCCTTGCTTGGCGCCTGAAATAAACACCACGCTTTACTTCACCATAGTCAGTGTCGGCACACTGGCTTTACTGCAGCTCTGAGGTGTGGAATTTATTCGAACTGAAGGTATCAGTGGTCAGCCATGATTTAGAAAAACGTGTTACTGCTCTCTCTCCACAGAAAGGATGGGAAGTAATGATGCCATTAAGTAATAATGCCTCTGAAGCAATAAGCACAGTTAGTGCCCAGACTTTAGTCTAAGAATGAAAGTGTGAGTCGCTCAGTCATGTCCTACTCTTTACAACCCTATGGACTGTGGCCTACCAGGCTCCTCTGTCCATGGAAATCTCCTGGCAAGAATACTGGAGTGGGTTGCCATTTCCTTCTCCAGGGGATCTTCCCGACTCAGGGATCAAACCAGGTCTACCTGCACTGCAGGCAGATTCCTTACCGTCTGAGCCACTAGTCCAAGAATCCCTCTCCATTAAAACCTTGATTCCTTGGCAAAGCAGCTGATTTGGGCCTGGAGCAGGGGAAACGTGAGATGAGCCTGGAAGCCTCTCAGTTCAGCAGCTACTTGCAGGAGTTTCTCAGTTAGCATGTGAGCCCCTCCAGGAACTGACACCAAAGCTGGCCATCCTGTTCATCTCACTTCCTGTGTTCTCTGTCATGAGCTCTCATTCTGCAGAATCTGCATATTGGTATATCTTTAATTTTGAAATTTTATCCTACTTGTCAAAGCCTTCCTCACCTCATCTTCTCCTTTATGATAAATAAGGTTTTTGTTTGTTTCTGGCCACACTCTGAGGCTTTTGGGGTCTCAGTTCCCTGACCAAGGATCCAACCTGGGCCCCCAGCAGTGAGAGTGCCTCAAGTCCTAACCACTGGACCGCCAGGGAATTCTCCAATAAATAAGGCTTTTAAAAAGCCGGTCACAGTCTGCCAGAGGATCTGGGCTTAGGCTCTGAGCTTCTTTTATGTTGCGAAGCCTGCAAAGCTTCCCTGTTAAAACCCTGCGTGGATGTCCAGACCAGAGCTGACTTGGGGCAATGTGTCTTTTTGCAGCCTATCCTTCCTGTCCCAAGAGGTCCCTCTCTCCTTCTTCTCCTGGGAAGGAGCCAATGAGGAGAGAGGGCAGGTGGTGAGGGGAGCACAAGGAGCAGGAATGGAAAACAGACTTTTTCCAATGAATGTTGAACCTGTGATAGAAATGCTTTTGGCAGTGCAAATTGAATTGCATTCCTGACATGGGCTGGAGGCACCTTACACGTATCAAATGCACAGAACCCAAAAACGCATCCCCCAAGATTTTCCAGCATGTTCTCAGGACACTACTCCCCCTTAAAATAAAGGGGGGGTCAGGGTCCTTTCCTCAGTATGGGTGCTTTGTTGTTGTCGCTCAGTCATATCTGACTCTTTGTGGCCTTGTGGATTGCAGGCAGCATGCCAGGCTTTCCTGTCCATTACCATCTTCTGGAGCATGCTCAAACTCATGTTCATTGAGTTGGTGATGCCATTCATCCATCTCATCCTCTGTCATCCCCCTTTCCTCCTGCCTTCAATCTTTCCCAGCATCAATGTCTTTTCCATGGGCGCTGTATGGACATCAAACTTTATCTCCAGACCATTATTTTCCATGTGTATCTGCTCTGAGGGTTTTTCCTGCTCCCTTGGCACATTCGTCTCCATCTAATTCACATCTTATTGCCTGTCTTTGTGCTACAAGCGTTGTCAGGTGCTGTAAGCATTCTGGGGCCCTTGCCGGCTCCCCGGGGTTCCAGGCAGTGGTTACAGCTTTTGTTTTCAGTCCGATGTGATTCAGGATCATGAACAGCTAGCTCATGGCCAGGAAGCTCCTTGCCAGTAGCTCCTAATTTACTGAGTTTGTGCAAACACTGTGACTTGGAAGTGAAGTAAAACCACTGACTTTCTCCCTGCTCTTTCTGGGTCCTCTGCGTCACTGAGCAGCTGAATCAACACTGAGGAGGGCTGCTCCTATCCCCCGAGGCCTGGCAAGGACCCCCACAGGCAGTTTCCCTCCCCTGCAGCATGGAGGCCCGAGACAGCCCTGCAGAAATGGCCCCTGTCGTACTTCTCACCCTCTTTCAGCCAGCACTTCTCACATGTGAGAAACACATGGGCCATTTAAAGGGGGAAGATCATGCATAGTTGAGGGTCCCACTCAAAGGATGCTCTCTGAACAGCACTGCAGAAAAAACAGCATTTTGTTCCATAAAACTTCTGTTGCAAATTTGCATTTGCAAATTGTTCTACCTGCACATTGTTGTTGTTTAGTCGCTAAGTCCTTATTGTTTAGTCACTAAGTTGTGACTGACTCTTTGAGACCCCATGGACTGCAGCTCACCAGGCTCCTATGTCCATAGAATTCTCCAGGCAAGAATACTGGAGTGGATTGCCATTCCCTTCTCAAGGGGATCTTGCCAACCCAGGGATGGAACCCACATCTTCTGCATTAGCAGGCGGATTCTTTACTGCTGAGCTACTGGGGAGGCCTTCTATATACAACTGGAGTAATTTAGGATGTGCCTGCAGCCCTGGCAGTTGGGGAATGGATCGTCTTGTTTTTAGAATTGTTCTTCGAGGAGTTAAGAGGATTACACTCTTACCTCCTCTCTCTGCTTCTGTGTGATGGTATCTCATCAAACCTGTGTTGCCCAGCTAGTTATTGATCCTCACAACCATCCCCAGAGTCCGGAGGGGTATTCTGGGCTTTTCAGTGATGAGGGTGAGGCTCCCCCAGGGTCACAAGAGTGACCACAAGAGGCCAGGCCACGTGCATGGCTGTGTTGGAGATCAAAGAGACAGGGCAGGCAGCAGAGAGAGCCATGGGGTGTCCTGGGGGCAACTTCATGCCATCCACGTCATCCACACCAGACCACTCAGAACAGAGCCAGGCTGCTCCCACCCTATCCAGACCAGAAGAGAGAGGACAAAGCTGAGCTCTCCCCACCCCCACCCCCTTGCTGAGCCCTGGAGACACAGGTCAGACCTGCTCCGGAGGAGGAACATTTTGTATCAGGTATGAGATTGCAGTGTTCCCTGGGGAATGAACTATTATTACAACAGGAAGTGACTTTTCTCTGGTTGTCATTGATAGAGGCATAACCCAGCTGGAGGAAGAGATTTGATATCACATAGTTGTGTGTGTATGTGGGGTGACTGGAGATTTCAAGGCCCTCACATGTCTGTGCTGACAATGAAAACATCGTGTTCATGTACTGAAGGATCAAGTCCATGGGATCTGGTGAACATACTTACCTGGGCCTCCATGATCTCATGTTCCAGGTGTCCTAGGCCTGGAATGTAGGTCTGTCCCACTTGGTGGGTGGTCACTGCTGGACATGGTCTTGATCAATGGCCCTGTCATCAGCCAGGTGACCCACGAGCACACTAAGCTCCATGGTTGACCAGAACCAAACGTTGTCTCTTTAGCCAAATCAGACACTGGCTTGTCCAGAGTCCTTCCTAGAATCAGGCTCTCAGTTCTCCCCCCCTCCCCTTTATTTTAACTTTCAAAAAAGTGGCTTTAAATGTAGAATTACAGACACATTTTAAAAAATTGGAGCATAATTGCCTTATGATGTTGCGTTAGTTTCTGCTGTGCCACATCAGCTCTATATATGTCCCCTCTATATATATGTCCCCTCCCTCTTGCTTCTCCCCTCTATCCTAACCCCATCCCACTCCTCTAGGTCATCACAGAGCACTGAACTGAGCTCCCTGTGCTAAACAGCAGCTTCCCACTGAGTGAGTGAAAATCGCTCAGTCGTGTTGGACTCTTTGCAACCCCATGGACTGTAGCCTGCCAGGCTCCTCTGTTCATGGAATTCTCCAGGCAAGAATACTGGAGTGGGTTGCCATTCCCTTCTCCAGGGGATCTTCTGGACCTCAGGATCGAACCCAGGTCTCCCTCATTGCAGGCGGATTCTTTACCATCTGAGCCACCAGGGGAGCCCAAATCCTAACCCCACCCCATCCCTCTAGGTCATCACAGAGCACCGAGCTGAGCTCCCTGTGCCATACAGCAGCTTTCCACCATGGGCTATCTGTTCTACACACTGCAGTGTATATATGTCAGGCTACTCTTCCGATCCATCCCACCTTCTCCTTCCCTCACTGTGTCCTCAAGTCCCCTCTGTCTGTCTGTGTCTCCAATGCTGCCCTGTAAATAGGCTCATCCATATCATCTTTCTAGATTCCATATATACACCTTAATATATGATATTTATTTCCCTTATTTGAATATAATACTGCACAACAAAGGCATCCACATGCTCAAACATAAGAGCCGAGCAAACCAGAGTGTGCTTTGTGAGTTAATTCCTGCAGAAGAAACCACACACACAGTCACACCCCACCACCCCCAATCATACTACTGGAATGAAAATAGTGGAGTTTTTAGTGGAGGGGTGGAATTCTAGATGATTTTTCTTCTTTTTTTTTTAAAAAAATGTGGACCATTTTTAAAAGTTTTTATTGAGCCTGTTACAGTACTGCTTTTGTTTTGACTTTTTGGCCATGAGGCATGTGGGCTCTTAGCTCCCTGACTAGGAATTGAACCTGTACCCCTTGCATTGAAAGGTGAAGTCTTAACCACAGGACCACTGGGGAAGTCCCATGCCTTCTTTTTATTAACATATATATTGTCTAATTTTTTATTTAGTGAAATTTTTTTCCTAATAAATGGTATTATTTAATGACATTATTCTCATTAGACCTGGAGGAGGAACTGGCAATCCACTCCATTATTCTTGCCTGGAAAAAATCTGTGGACAGAGGAGATTGGTGGGGCTACAGTCCATGGGATTGCAAAGAGTCAGACACGACTGACTGAGCACTTTCCTATTAGAGGAATTTTGTTCACTTTGCCTTGAAAGAGGAGCAGCATTTAGGTCCAACAGATGGATCCCCAAGGGGTCAGCAAATCATCCTCTGCAGTGGACATCAGAGGAGATGGATGTTAACCTGAGTTCTGTTAAAGAAGGGTTTAAGGCACCCAGCTAATATTTGGCCCAGGGTACAGAATGCACAATTTTACCACTTCCCTGTGGGTTTGCTTTCGAGGTTTACAGTCATTTCCTGCTGTGAAGTTATGTCTTTACAAGGAAAAATTGCATTAAGATAATATTGAAGATTTCAGTCCATCACCTAAAGTGAGCACTGCCTCTTTGTGACATCATAACTGCTCTATGGAGACCCGATTATCATGTCACCAACGAAGGAAGAAGCCTGCAGGTAAGGAGGAAGCTGCAGGAGCAGATGAAGCCCCAGGAAACCAGGATGCCATCTTCATGCAAATGTCAAAGTTAATAAAGGAGAAGCAGGAGAGGGTGACAATTTCACTTTCATGGTATATCTGTCATCCTCACTGCATGGGCTCACACTATTTTCTATGCTGCTGCTGCTGCATTTCCATTGATCCCTGGGATGGGATGATCCCCTGAAGGAGGAAATGGCAATCCACTCCAGTATTCTTGCCTGGAAAATCCCATGGACAGAGGAGCCTGCAGGGCTACAGTCCATGGGGCAGCAAAAAGTCAGACAAGACTGAGCTACAACAAAGCCAACATGCTCTCCAATGTCTCCATCCTCAATGCAATGATGGAACACACAGGGACCACTTCCTCCTTTCTGGTGCAGGGAGTGATGGTGAGGATGGGAGAGGCAGGGGCAGGGACACACGCTTGAAGAAGCTGTTAAGGCTATTAGTCAGTGTTTAAAAATAAAATGTAACCAGCAATATTTAATTAAGCTACTGTTCCCCCTAGATATAAGAGAGCTTTAAATATTTCACTGCTGAAAGCAATTTTACTAGTTTTGTTTGTTCTTTTTCCATTATGAAGCATGCCATTTATTTTCTTCCTGTGTAGTATTTGGGTATTGTTAAAAGCACTGCATACAAGGTAAAACCTCAAATAATGACAAGGCTCAGGGTTTAGGCCGTGGTTTCCAGTTGATGAAATATGCTGGCTCACTGAAGATTAAAATCAAATACTCTTGTTTTCACTTTTAGGGTTGAGAATGTTTTTACAAGTGAAGGTTCTGGGTAGATGAGCTCTAGTTAATTGATGCTTTATTATATCTGTCCTTTAGGTCTAAGACACTGTTTTTCATTTAAAAGGTCAGATCTTAACAAGGACAGGAAAGGCATGTGGAATGTGAATATTTCTTTATCATCCAAGAAGCTGGACCAAATGACACACAAGTTTGCCAGTCACTCATTTCTGAAAGTGTAGGCTTCCTGCGAATAGCATTTTCTTTCATCAAAACTTTGTGCTGCTTCAGAAGGTAATTTCACTGTTGCCCCTCCTGTAAACCTAAATTAGCCTAGCCTAGTAGGAGTGGCAAGTGGCCAAAAGGAGATACCCCTCGTCCAAAGTGAGTAGCGGTGGCCATGAGGCCACCCAAGGTAAGGAGCAGAAGCTGCACTTAGCTGGAGCAGCTGTGAAGAGATACCCCACTTCCTAGGTAAGAGAAACCCCAGTAAGATGGTAGGCGCTGGGAGAGGGCATCAAAGGGCAGACAGACTGAAACCACAATCACAGAAAACTAACCAATCTAATCACATGAATTACAGCCTTGTCTAACTCAATGAAACTAAGCCATGATGTTTAGGGCCACCCAAGATGGACGGGTCATGGTGGAGAGTTCTGACAAAATGTGGTCCACTGGAAAAGGGAATGGCAAACCACTTCAGTATTCTTGCCTTGAGAACCCCATGTAGAGTATGAAAAGGCAAAAAGATAGGATACTGAAAGATGAACTCCCCAGGTCGGTAGGTGCCCAATATGCTACTGGAGATACATGGAGAAATAACTCCAGAAACAATGAAGAGATGGAGCCAAAGCAAAAACAACACCCAGGTGTGGATGTGACTGGTAATTGAAGCAAGGTCCTAACCCTAACCCTGACCTTAACCGTCTGCAATATTAGGTCCATGAATCAAGGCAAATTGGAAGTGGTCAAACAGGAGATGGCAAGAGTGAACGTCGACATTTTAGGAATCCATGAACTAAAATGGACTGGAATGGGTGAATTTAACTCAGATGACCATTATATCTACTACTGTGGGCAAGAATCCCTTAGAAGAAATGAAGTAGCCATTACAGTCAAAAAAAGAGTCCGAAATGCAGTACTTGGATGCAATCTCAAAAATGACAGAATGATCTCTGTTCGTTTCCAAGGCAAGCCATTCAATATCACTGCAATCCAAGTCTATGCCCTGATCAGTAACACTGAAGAAGCTGAAGTTGAATGGTTCTATGAAGACCTACAAGACCTTTTAGAACTAACACCCAAAAAAGATGTCCTTTTCATTATAGGGGACTGGAATGCAAAAGTAGGAAGTCAAAAAACACCTGGAGTAACAGGCAAATTTGGCCTTGGAATATGGAATGAAGCAGGGCAAAGGCTAATAGAGTTTTGCCAAGAGAATGTACTGGTCATAGCAAACACTTTCTTCCAACAACACAAGGGAAGACTCTACACATGGACATCACCAGATGGCCAACACTGAAATCAGATTGATTGTATTCTTTGCAGCCAAAGATGGAGAAGCTCTATACAGTCAGCAAAAACAAGACCGAGAGCTGACTGTGGCTCAGATCATGAACTCCTTATTGCCAAATTCAGACTGAAATTGAAGAAAGTAGGGAAAACCACTAGACCATTCAGGTATGACCTAAATCAAATCCTTTATGATTAAACAGTGGAAGTGAGAAATATATTTAAGGAACTAGATCTGATAGACAGAATGCCTGATGAACTATAGGTGGAGGTTTGTGACATTGTACAAGAGACAGGGATCAAGACCATCCCCAAGACAAAGAAATGCAAAAAAACAAAACAGCTCTCTGAGGAGGGAGGCCTTACAAATAGCTGTGAAAGGAAGAGAAGTGAAAAGCAAAGGAGAAAAGGGGAGATATACCCATTTGAATGCAGAGTTCTGAAGAATAGCAAGGAGAGATAAGAAAGCATTCCTCAGTGATCAGTGCAAAGACATAGAGGAAAACAATAGAATGGGAAAGACTAGAGATCTCTTCAAGAAAATTAGAGATACCAAGGGAACATTTCATGCAAAGATGGGCCTGATAAAGGACAGAAATGGTAGGGACCTAACAGAAGCAGAAGATATTAAAAAGAGGTGGCAGTAATACACAGAAGAACAATACAAAAAAAGATCTTCATGACCCAGATAATCATGATGGTGTGATCACTCACCTAGAGCCAGACATCCTGGAATGTGAAGTCAAGTGGACCTTAGGAAGCATCACTATGAACAAAGCTAGTGGAGGTGATGGAATTCCATTTGAGCTATTTCAAATCCTGAAAGATGATGCTGTGAAAGTGATGCACTCAATATGCCAGCAACTTTGGAAAACTCAGCAGTGGCCACACGACTGGAAAAGGTCAGTTTTCATTCCAATCCCAAAGAAAGGCAATGCCAAAGAATGCTCAAACTACCGCACAATTGCACTCATCTCACACACTAGTAAAGTAATGCTCAAAATTCTCCAAGCCAAGCTTCAGCAATATGTGAACCGTGAACTTCCAGATGTTCAAGCTGGTTTTAGAAAAGGCAGAGGAACCAGAGATCAAATTGCCAACATCCTTTGGATCATCAAAAAAGCAAGAGAGTTCCAGAAAAACATCTATTTCTGCTTTATTGACTATGCCAAAATGTATGGATCACAATAAACTGTGGAAAATTCTGAATGAGATGGGATTACCAGACCACCTGACCTGCCTCTTGAGAAACCTGTATGCAGGTCAGGAAGCAACAGTTAGAACTGGACATGGAACAACAGACTGGTTCCAAATAGGAAAAGGAGTACATCAAGGCTGTATATTGTCACCCTGCTTATTTATCTTATATGCAGAGTACATCATGAGAAATGCTGGGCTGGATGAAGCACAAAGTGGAATCAAGATTGCCAGGAGAAATATCAATAACCTCAGATATGTAGATGACACCACCCTTACGGCAGAAAATGAAGGAGAACTAAAGAGCCTCTTGATGAAAGTAGAAGAGAAGAGTGAAAAAGTTGGCTTAAAGCTCAGCATTCGGAAAACTAAGATCATGGCATCTGGTCCCATCACTCTATGGCAGATAGATGGGGAAACAGTGGAAGCAGTGGCAGACTTCATTTTTGGGGGCTCCAAAATCACTGCAGATGGTGATTTCAGCCATGAAATTAAAAGACGCTTACTTCTAAGAAGGAAAGTTATGACCAACCTAGACAGCATATTAAAAAACAGAGACATTATTTTGCCAACAAAGGTCCATCTAGTCAAGGCTATGGTTTTTCCAGTCATGTTTAGATGTGAGAGTTGGACTGTAAAGAAAGCTGAGTGCTGAAGAATTGATGCTTTTGAACTGTGGTGTTGGAGAAGACTTTTGAGAGTCCTTTGGACTGCAAGGAGATCCACCCAGTCCATCCTAAAGGAGATCAGTCCTGAATATTCATTGGAAGGACTGATGGTGAAGCTGAGACTCTAATACTTTGGCCACCTGATGTGAAGAGCTGACTTATTTGAAAAGACCCTGACGCTGGGAAAGATTGAAGGTCGGAGGAGAAGGGCATGACAGAGGATGAGATGGTTGGATGGTATCATCGACTCAATGCACATGAGTTTGGGTAAACTCCAGGAGTTGGTGATGGACAGGGAGGCCTGATGTGCTGTGGGCCACGGAGTCCCAAAGAGTCAGACATGACTGAGCAACTGAATTGAACTGAGGTTCGTGACATGGAAATACACAACTCTAAATTTCAGTGGCTTCGAACTTCAGAGTTCATTTCTGGTTCATTCAAAGTCTTTTACTGTCCAAAGGCAGGTGTTGTTGAAGTGAGGTTGAGGGATCAAGACTTTATCAGAATTGCAACCCTGCTATCTTCATACAAGCCACTCCCATCCCCTCCCTGGGAGGCAAGAGATTGAAAAACAGATGAGCTTTCCACTGCCCAGCACTTCTGGGTATGAATCTGTGGCCAGATCTAGACATGGGGCCCCATCAGACTATAAGATGCTGAGAGGTGTACTTTTCTGTGTTATCATCTGGTAAGGTGTGGAAACAGACTTGGATACCATCTCTTCTGTATCAGCTGCTTTAGACGTTGTAAGAAGAAAATGTCTTTTGCTGAGAAAATCTGAGACCTTGACATATTATATATATGTTCAGTGCTCAGTTGCCCAGTTGTGTCCGACTCTTCACTACCTGGACTGCCACCTACGAGGCTCCTCTGTGCATGGGATTTCCCAGGCAAGAATACTGGAGTGGGTTGCCATTCCCTTCTCCAGGTGATCTTCCCAACTCAGGGATCGAACCTATGTCTCTTGCATCTCTTGTATTGGCAGGAAGATTCTTTACCACTAGCATCAGCTTGGAAGCCCATATTATATATATAATTATATATAAATATATACATATTATATAAATAAACATAGTACATAGAATATATAATATGAAATATATATTTCAAGGTGTTCCTGAAAAAAAGAGGGGGTTTCCACTGCCAAAGAGGCTGAAGAACACTGAATTCTGCCTTTCACACTTGGTTATTCACAAAACACTCTGATGTATAAGGACCATGATCAAGAGCCTTTAGAGGGAGTTCCAGTTATGGGAACTTGAAGATGCCCATAGGTCCTCTAGGGAAGAACATCTGTAAAGCTGCACAGAAGTGTCTGAAATATCCATTTCAGGGTACCAGAAACCAAAGGCAGACAACAAGTTTAGATGCGTTCTTGAAAAGAGTGCTAGAGTTTTGAGAAAGCGTCTGTGGTCCTGTCACCCAGGGGTGGGCTGCTCTCTGACTCTCAAGGACAGCCGCTCTGTTGTCAGGATGTACAATCTCTGGGGGGGTTGGGGGGACTCCTGTGACTACTGGGGGGAATGTACACACTTTGTGGGCTGGGGGACCCCTGTGACTGCTAGTGGGAAGTGGAGGGCTTGGCAGGAGATGAATGAGGAGGGTAGAGACTGTCCTTGACCAGACTCCAGACAGCTTCCCCCAACTCTTCTCCTAATGGGGCCTCATCCTCAGGTCTTGTCCCTATCTCAGGCCTGCAGAGCCCAATTTTAGCAAGAAGCCTTCCATGTCAGGTTGGCATATACCCTCCACCTCCCTTATCTGATCACCCCCAGTATCTGATCAAACTCCTCATTCCCTACCATGTCTGTGGTGATAGCTGATCACTCTGGTTTATCTTCAGCAAGAAATCTGTTAAGTCAGTTTAGCAAAAATTTCCCCCACCCTGGTCTCTCTCAGTAATTTTCCAGCCACTGAGCCCCATAACCTGCCCCTTTCTCATAAAGCCCTGCCTGTCCTTGCTGCTTTTGGAATTGAGCCCAGTTCTATATCGAGGGATCCTCCCCCCACCCACCTCACCATTGCAATAGCTCCTGAATAAAATCTATTTTTACCACTTTGACTCCTGTCCAGCTCTGGTTTCTTTAGCAAAGGACAGCCTGCAGCTTTAATAGCCTGAAATCAGAGACCTCAGTTAGGGCAAGCAGCAGACCTGTGAGAAATTTAACAAGGAAATTCCAGAAATGAGAGAGCTATAGAAGGGCTGAGGTGAGCCTCTACATACCCCTGAGTGACTGGAAAACTGTTCTGTGCAGAAAAGACTCCAGTGAGCCTGATGAAAAGTGAAACCTGAGACATAGCTGTAACTCGTAATGCATTCTCCAGCCCACACACCGGTCCTTCAGAGAGGACTTGAGTCTCACAGACACGAGGCCTGACGTGTCAGTGACCGCAGAGCTGTGTAGGCACAGGAGCTGTGATTAGGACAGGTAGACAAAAAAAAAAAAACCTTAGTAGTGACATCGACTGAGTATCACAGAGGAGGCAATTCCAGGGTTTCAGTCCAGATGAGGAGGAAGAAGAATCACAATCTGAAGAAAAGTAGAACAGAATCTAGAATTGTTATAACACATTGCCTAAAATGTCCAGATTCAGTGTAAAACTTTAAGAGACTGAAAAGAAAATAGGAAAGTATGACTCATACTCAGGGGAAAAAAAAAGGCAATATAAGCCGTCTCTGAACGGGCCCAGATTTGGGGTTTGGCAGACAAAGACTTCAAAGCCCCTTTTATAAATATGTTCAAAGAATTAAAGGAAAATATAACAATGAATCAAAGAATCTCAATAATGAAGTAGAAACTATGAAAACATTAAAAATTAATCCTAAAGTTGAAAATATTTTAAAAACGAAAGAAATCACCAGATGGGCCCAGCAATAGATTTCAGACAGCCGAAAGATGAATCAAAGATTCATCAGTTCAAAGAATCGATGAATTCAAAGATTGCTTAATAGAAACTATCCAATATGAAGAATAGAATAAAAGAGGTTGAAAAAAATGAACAGAATTTTAGCAATCTATAAGGCAAAATCAAGTACACTAGGAGAGAAGAGGGAGAAAAAATAATTGCTGAAAACTTCAGAAATTACTTAGAAACAACCTGTAGATTCAAGCTGTTCAATAACCCTCAAATAGGAAAAACAAAGAAATCCCCAAGTAGATCTTCAGACTTACCACTCTAGGCAAAGGAAAAAGAGAAAATTTGAAAGCAGCAAAAGAAGACAACATATAATGAACCATTGTTAAGATTAACATCTGTATTCTCAGACAATGCAAGCCAAAGGCCTTGGAATTGCATATCCAAAGTGCAAAGGTCAGCTGTGGATCAAGAATTCTATGTGCAATGAAATTCTTCACAAATAAAGATGAAATTAAGATATTCTCAAATAAACAAAAGCTTAGCCCCAATCTACAGGATATTTTTAAACAATCCTTCAGGATGAGAGGAGATCGATAAATAGGAATGCATAGAAAATACCAGAAGTGGTAAACATGTGGGCAAATATAGGACTCCATAAAGCAGTAATCGTAACATTAGGTAAATTAATGTTAAAATATTGGGTAACATCGTAGCTTTTAGGTAAAGCCTTCTCATATATGACACCAAAAAAAGAAAAAATGCATGATAAAAAAACAAATAAATAAATTGGACTTTCTCAAATTCTAAAACTTGTATGCTTCAATGAACACCCTGGAAAAAGTGAAAAGACAGAAATAGAATAGAGAATATGGAAGAAAAAATAGAAAAAACATAACTTTAAAAATGGCCAAAAGATCATGATAAGAATTTCTCCAAAGAATTTATTGCTGTTGTTTATTCGCTAAGTTGTGTCCAACTCTCTGCTACCCCATGGATTGCAACACACCAGGCTTCCCTGTCCTTCACTATCTCCCTGAGTTGGCTCAAACTCACATCCACTGAGTCAGTGATGCCATCCAACAATCTCATCCTGCCGCCTCCTTCTTCTCCTGCTTTCAGTCTTTCCGAGCATCAGGGTCTTTTCTAGAAATGGCCAATAAGCATAAGAAAAGATGCTCAACACCATTTGCCATCAGAGAAACTCAACTCAAAATCACACCAAGATACCACTTCACACTTGTTAGAATGGCATAATTAAAAAGACAGTTCTAACAAGTGCTGACAAGGACGTCAGAGATGGGAACCCTCATACACTGTTGACGAGAATGTAGAATGGTGCAGCCACGGTAGAAAACAGTCTGAAAAACAGTTTCGCAAAAGTTTGAACATGGAATTACCACACAGCCCAGCAATTCTACTGCCCAAATTGTTCCCACCTCAGATCAACCCTAAAGGAATGAAAACATATCTCCACACAAAAATGTATTCATAAATACTCATAGCAGAATCATAACAGTGAAGATGACTCAAACTGATGAGTGGTTAAGTACAACATGTTGCATCTACTAAGGAGAATATTATTTAACAATAAAAAGAATACTATTTAGCAATAAAAAGCACTATAGCATGGGTGAAATTTGAAAACATGCTCAGTGAAAGAAACCAGTTACGGGTGACCACATGTGGTATCATTTCCTGGGTATGAAATGTTCACAGCAGGCAAATCCAAAGAGAGAAGGCATGTAGTGATTGCCTGGGCTGCGGAAGGGGGAACTGGGCTGGAATAGGGAGTGATTCTCAGTGGGGCTGCATTTTTGGGTGGGGGGTAAAGAAGACATTGGGGGGCTCCCCAGGTGGCTCAGTGGTGAAGAGTCTGCCTGCCAGTGCAGGAGACACAGGAGACATGGGTTTGATCCCTGGGTCGAGAAGATCTCGTGGAGAAGGAAATGGCAACCAGTATTCTTGCCTGGAGAAATCCCATGGACTGAGGAAACTGGCGGGCTACAGTCCACGGGCTCACAAAGAGTCAGACACAACTGAGCACCCACGAAGGAAGACATCCTAAAAGTGATTGTGATGATTGTCACACAACTCTAAATGCACTAAAAATTATTGCATTGTTAAAAAGAAAAGCCAAGTGAGTGCCTAGGTGTGGTGTACTTTCACACTCTAGTTGGTGGTGTAGGGTCTAACTACTGAGCTCCAGATGTCCATATAGTGCACTAGGAGATGAGGACAGATAGACAGCCTTGTCCTTCACAGAGCCCAGAGCCGGGCTTAGCACATGACAGGCAGGCAGTCAAATTGACTGTGGACAAGTTTCAAAATAGAGAATTTAAAACAGAACAAATCCCATGCTTTCCTCGTGCTTCATTCTCTCTCTTGTCTGTTCACTGATTGATGAAGACATTTCAGAATTCTTCTGCCCTCTGAAGTTAATTGTACGAACTACATGAAGCCGAGGTTTCCAGGTGCTGGAACCCATGTACCAGAGGGAACCTGTAATGAGCAAGACCTATGTGTCCAGGTGTGGAGGATTTATTTCAACTCCCCAGGGAGTAGTTTGGCTTGGATATTCTGGGTTGCTTTATGCATTTTCCAGATTGCATTGACCATAAATTACCATTGGCTTGGAGCGGTTCCCGTTCTCCTCAGCAGGCTGCTGATCTAGATCGTAAATGCGCCAGCCTGACCTGAACTCACTGGCCACTGAAAACACAGCTGCTCACAAATGTGCCAACAGGCTGTGGCCACAGCAGGGGCCAAACCATGTGTCTCATCTCCATCAATTGCTCTTTCCGTGTCAGCTTGGAAGATGGTTCCCTCTGATCTGTTCCCTGTTTACCTGACTGCTCCCCGCTTCTCTCATCTAGGAGCCTTGACCAGGTCTTCAACAAAACCTCTTTCAACACTCATGCCTTCTTCTCATACAACTGCAAGATTCTTTAGGAAGAGATGCCTCCCTTTAGCACTTCCCAGGTAGCTCAAATGGTAAAAAAACAAAAAACAAACAAACCAAAAAAAAAACCTGCCTGCCAATGCAGGAGACGCAGGTTCGGTCCCTGGGTCAGGAAGATCCCCTGAAGAAGGAAATGGCAATCCATTCCAGTATTCTTGCCAGGACAATCCCATGGACAGAGGAGCCTGGTGGGCTACAGTTTGTGGGGTTCCAGAGAGTCGGAGCTGACTGCAGGTCTCTCATTATATGTTTCTGTACTGAGACTCACACAGCACTTTCTATACAATGAGCACAGGCAATGTAACTCTTGGTATAGCTACCACCAAGACACTAGTTGGGACTTTAGAAAACAAAATGGACTTTTCCTGCCAACTATATCTGATAAGGCTTAGTGGTAAAGAATCTGCCTGCCAACGCAGGAGACTTGAGTTACATCCCTTGGTCAGGAAGATCCCCAGGAGAAGGAAATGGCAACCCACTCCAGTATTCTTGCCTAGAGAATCCCATGGACAGTGGAGCTTGGCAGGTGAAAAGTCCATGGGGTCACAAAGAGTCAGACATGACTTAGCGACTGAGTATACACATTGCTGGCAAAAGTAGATTGTAATAACCAAAAGGACTGTGGGAGGAATTTAAAAAAGAGAGAGATTTCATAAAAAAAAAAAAAAAAACACCAAAAACCTTCTGGGATGTGTCCAGGATGAATAGAAGTGATCCTTAGCTTTGGAGAGGAGTGGACATGTGCCACATTTTCTTGAAATTTCACCCCTAGAAATTCATCTTTTAGTTGAACACTTTTTCTACTGTGAAAATGTAAATTCGAGCAAGATAGCGAGTACACTGAAGTCACATGATTTTTACTAATGTAGTGTGGATTAGTTGACTGGTTTCTCACGTGACAGCTCACAACTCCTGAGAAATCCTTTTTGAAGGAGACACAAAGACATGGCCCACAAGTTTGTTGTGGAGGCAGGTGAGCAGACCCAGCTGTGCAGCGATGGTGTAGGTGTGGGGTCCGCAGGTGGGCTGGGGTGGTGGCAACCCGTCGGAGGAAATAAGGGAAACAAGTGTCTCTCAGGAGAGGAGGCAAAGCAAGAAAAGGGGGGAGCGGGTGCTGAAAGGAAGGAGGAGGCACGCATCCCACAGCACGTGCGGAGAGGCCCGGGGCTGCTGGAGCATGCGCTGTTTGGGAAACACTCCATTGTATACCTGGCTGGCACGGCAGCCAAGGCTGCTGCCAGGTGTCTGATCCTGCTCACGGTGGCCCTGTCGTGCTGAGAGGTTCCTTCTTCCGCTGTTAGAGTTTCCTTGAAGTTGGCTGAAGTGTCCTCCATGTCCCCAACCCTTTCTCCCCGCCAGTCCCTACCTACATGACAGAACTTCACTTCTCCCCCACATCCACAGCACCCCGCTCTCAGGACTCCACCCTCCACTGCCTCATGCTTCTCCAGCAACCCGTCCCCTAATTAGACCACGAGGGCCTGGTGACAAAGCACTCATCTTCACAGACTCTGTGGCCAGCAGAGAGGAGACCCTCAAAAAATAATAACAAAAACAATTTTCTTAACAAACAAATAGTTTACAGTACTATGTTTACAAAAATACAGCCATGAATCAGTATTTCTCCAAGTAAATAAACCACTGAGCTTGAGAAAATTATTCTCTCTCAAGGGCTTTGCCGCAGATGGGTTCCTCTCAGGGGTGGAGAGTGATTTATGAAAGCAGGGAATTTCCACTAGGGGTAGGATCCCACTCTGTCTGCAGGAATGCTCCACCAGGCCAAGATAAGAAGTGGGGATGTACATGTTGCCCTGGTGACAGATAAAGTAACTGGGAGAAAGGACACTGAAACATACTCAACACGCACAACCTGACCTTGAGGGACTTGGAGTTCTTCACAGAAGAGGCAGAGCCTGGGCAGGTGCTCAGCACCCACCACGACCCACCTGTGACCAGCATCCTCTGGTGATAGGGGCATAGCAGGGTGGGATGCAGAGAGCCAGGGGGAGGGGTGATGGAGGGCACAGAGAAATTGCACTTTCTGCTGTAAAGGGCCTTGGAAGTGAGATATTCCTGCCCCCCCCTCCCCCAGCCTCCCTGCCACCCTATTCTCCTAGAGAGTTCAGAGTCCCTACACACAGACATCCTCAATTTCCAAAGCACTCAAGCGAGACACAATAGATCTTTCCCATCTGTAGTTTCATGGACGAATGATTCACGAAGCTGAAGGGCTCTTTGCCCAGCCCTTTGAAGAGGTTCCTTCTGTTCTTTGCCATACAACTGAAAATAAGGGCAGATCCACAGCTCTGCAGTGTACCTCGTGGGTCAGATGATGCTCGGCATTTTGGTCCTCTGGGCCCTTTCCATGTGAAACGGTTCTTGGCTAACACAGACAGATGAACTGTGGGCTCGGGGCTTGGTCTGGCAGCTCTGTAGTCAAAAGGAACAGGGCACCGAGGCTGAATTCCTCCTGTGTCTTCCCTGTGAGGCCGGGGGGTCATCCAGCTGGGAGCCATGGACCCGTGAGAAGGCCAAACCTCTCCTGAAACCAGGCTCCCCTGGGCTTATGGGGGGCCCTATCTCTGAGACTAGCCTTTTCTGTAGGGGTTCCCTGCCCCGTCCAGTCTGGGAAAATCAAACCACACACTAGCAGATTACGGCACTAATAATATAGAGTGAAGGATTTCCAAATCTCCAAGGATAACACCCTATCAGGGATCATGACTAATTCATCCTTTTTTTTG
This sequence comes from Bubalus kerabau, assembly GCF_029407905.1. Lineage (NCBI taxonomy): Eukaryota > Metazoa > Chordata > Mammalia > Artiodactyla > Bovidae > Bubalus > Bubalus kerabau. The sequence goes on from NC_073634.1 coordinate 48,662,019, forward strand.
GAGTGATTTTTAAGCTTGATAACCTCTTAGATTTTTTTTTAATAGGATGAAATGATATAAAAGCAAATAAATAGGTACACAAACTGGAAAAAGTCATTTTTGCATAGGGATTCCAATCCTGTATAATTTTTGTTTGTTCAGTCACTCAGTTGTGTCTGACTTTGTGACCGCATGGACTACAGCATGCCAGGCTTCCCTGTCCTTTACGATCTGGAGTTTGCTCACATTCATGTCCATTCAGTCAGTGATAATATCTAACCTAATATCATCCTCTGCCACCTTGTTCCTCTATGCACAAACCAGTTTACTAGAACTCTAAATTAGCTAGCATTTTTAATATCCCAATATGTATATATAATCATGTGTCATTAATTTTGGTCTGTCTACATCTTTATCTAAAAAGTGACAATGGCTGAATTTCTATAGCCCGCCATTTTAGAAACCTGGGATTCACTGATAAATTTACTATAAGCATCTTTTTCTTTCAACTAATCCATTTAAAAATACCTTATACACATATTTTAAAATAGCATATGCATGCTTTTTTTTTTAACAAAATAGCTTATATGTACCCCACTAAGGGAAGTTTGATGGAGACAGCCACGTTTAGAAGGTGTGCAACATCGCAACGCAGTGCGCACACTGAACAGGCAGAGTGAGCACAGACTTCAGACTTAAGAAGACTGTCTCCACTTCAGACACCAGCCACAAGTTCCAGCGCTCCCAGGTCCCCCACGCTTCTGACCAACAGGCTACAAAGACTCGCAGCCCTCTCAGGTTCAAGAACTCCCTGGCACAACTCACAAAATTTGGGAAAACATGATACCCATGATGCCTGATTACTATAAAGAGCACAAATCAGAATCCACCACAGCAAGGGACCCCTGGTGTGAGGTCTGGGAAGGTTCCAGTCAAGGAGCTTTGTAGAATTAAGGTGCAGTACTGAAAGTAGTAGGCTTCCCTGGTTTGCTCAGACGGTAAAAGCATCTGCCTCAATGCTGGAGACCCAGGTTCAATCCCTGGGTCAGGAAGATCCCCTGGAGAAGGAAATGGCAACCCACTCCAGTACTCTTTTCTGGAGAATTCCTTGGATGGAGGAGCCTGGTGGGCTACAGTCCATGGGGCCTCAGAGTCAGACACGACTGAGCAACTTCACTATTTCACTTTCACTGAAAGTAGCCACGAAGTTAAAAGACACTTGCTCCTTGGAAGAAAAGCTCTGACAAACCTGGACAGCATATTAAAAAGCAAAGACATCACTTTGTTGACATAGGTCAGTCTAGTCAAAGCTATGGTTTTTCCAGTAGTCAGGTACGGATGTGAGAGTTGGACCATAAAGAAGGCTGAGCACCAAAGAACCGATGTTTTCAAATTGCGGTGCTGGAGAAGATTTTTGAGAGTTCCTTGGACTGCAAGGAGATCAAACCAGTCAATCCTAAAGGAAATAAAACCTGAATATTCACTGGAAGAACTAATGCTAAAACTGAAGCTCCAATACCTTGGCTATCTGATGCAAAAAGCCAACTCTTTTTGGAAAAGACCCTGATGCTGGGAAAGATTGAAGGCAGGAGGAGAAGGGGACAACAGAGGATGAGATGGTTGGATGGCATCACCGACTCAATGGACATGAGTTTGAGAAAACTCTGGGAGATGGTGAAGGAACAGGAAAACTGGCATGCTGTAGTCCGTGGGGTTCCAAAGAGTCGGACACAACTCAGCAACTGAACAATAATAAACAACCCTCCTGGCACACTGATGAATGGTCACCAATCAGGAAACTGAACGGAGTATTTATTCCGATTTCATTACATAGGCATGATTGCTTAAATGATTGATCCCAATCAGCCCCCTTGTCTGAACTGTGATTTCCACTTGAGGAATATACCCTGAGGGACAAGCCAGATATCTCACTGGCCCATGTGAAAGATGAGAACATTTACTTTTATCTCATTTTTTCATTTTGGTTTGGTAGTTTTTTTATGGTGTGCAGAAGATATCTATGTAGAGTACATTCACATACGTATAATGGAGTGATATACTCAGACACTTTAAATGATAAAAATTGTGTCCTACATCAGATGAAGAGCACTATTTTAGAGCTGGAGAAAGTAAGATCTCTCCAGGCTAAACTCATACATTTGGTTCCTCCTAATGAACTCTGATGTATTCCTCTCTAAACAGATGTACTTCAAAACATGCTTGTTTTGTTTTAACGAGGACCTCAGATCTTGAGAATAACATAAGGCTTAGCACTCATATCTTAGTGTTTAATGTTCATCCATACACTGGGAAAAAGAAGTTCTTTTTTCCCCACTCTGCTGTAGCAGTTTCCATGCTGGCGGATGCCGTCATACCATGTAATCTTTCCAGGAAGGAGGACCAAGACCGTTGATCAGGCTGGTCAGCACCTCGCTTTCTTCTCCTCTTGTTTTGGGGGCAGCGGTCAGTGTCTACACCCTGGGCACCCCAAGGAGATCCCAGAGTTGTCCTCAGGAAGCCGACAGGTGGTGCTGTGGTCCCGTGCTTGGGATGGGGCCTGGGCTGCAGTCAGAGCTTGTTCCCACAGGGAGGACAGAGGACACTGGTCACCCCTCTACCCGTGCACATCAGGAAAGGATCCTCTGCTTCACCGCACGGCGGAAATAACAGCAGTTCTCAAAGGCAGCCTCCAAAGCTAGTGGAGATCAAGAAAACACTTTCATTTCCCTTTCAATGATTGACAGTAGCTTTCTTTTTGATTGGAATGCAGGGCTGGAAGTTACCAAAATTCCTAAGCCTGCAGGGCACAGCTGGCCATGAGGGAGGCCCCAGCTGGTAACTGCTGATGGTTACCTGGAGCTGTGCCTGCCATGGTGGACCTGGTAAATGGTCCAAGGGCCACTGGCTGTCCAAACGGCCCTGAGGTCCATCTCATTGGCAGCCCTCCCATCCCAGCCCCTCCCACCCCAGAGACACCACTAGAATCTCTCCTTCCTCCATCCACACACTAAAAATGTACCTTTCCAGGGCCTATTTGTCTCCAGTAATTGTGAAGTATTTGAATGAAGACTCCCAGAAACAAATTTTCCATGAAATTGAAAACCTTTTATCGACTTCAGTTTCTCTAAAGCTGAAATGTCTGTTAAGGTGTGTGTGGGGGGGCTAGATGGAGGTACTGAAGGGTAGAGGGCACTTGGGCTCCCATAAAACCATTGGTTTTCCACCCTGGCTACACAGCAGAATCACCTGGGAAGATTTCTATGTCTGATGCCATAGGGACCCGCACCAGGGCCACATTATGATTTTTGTGGGCCCTGCCTTCATAAAAATTGTTGAAAATCATATTTTTACAACTGTGTTGGTATAAAGACAAATATGTTAGTGTTTCAGGTTAAAAGCTTTCCTATGATCTAAAAGTTCATTTTGAAAAAATGTTTGTAGGTCCCTGGAAGTGCAAGGAGATCAAATCAGTCAATCCTAAAGGAATACAATGCTGAATATTTATTGGAAGGACTGATGCTGAAGCTCCAATACTTTGGGCACTTAATGTGAAGAGTCAACTCACTGGAAAAGACTCTGATGCTGGGAAAGATTGAAGGCAAGAGGTGAAGGGGATGACAGAAGATGAGATGGTTGGATGGTATCGCTGACTCAATGGACATGAGTCTAAGTAAACTCTGGGAGATAGTAAAGGACAGGGAAGCCTGATGTGCTGCAGTCCATGGGGTTGCAAAGAGTTGGACACGACTGAGTGACTGAACAACAACAAGTGTTGTGGGCCCATGCACAGTGCCATCTGTGCCCAGTGGGTGAGTCAGTCCTGCCAGGAAGCAGACTTTCTCAGGAGAACTAAGGCTACAGTGTTTTCCTAATGTTCCAGCTCTTCCAGGGAAAAGCCAAGAAAGACACTCACTTCCAACCACTGGGGAAGGAATGCCTATTCACTGAATGGGTGACCAAGAGACCAGTTTCCTCTAGTCCCCACAGAACACAGTCAGCCAAGGTCAGCCTGAAAAAATTCTGGCAGAATAAAGCATCACTAACTCCATCATCATCCTGCCTCTGGGATTCTGACCCCACCTGCCTGATGAGACAGCCCCAAATCTTAGAGCGGAAGAGTAGGAAGCCATGTCCATCCGTCTCATTTCTGGATTAGGAACAGCCCTGTTGCTAAAGGCCTGGACCAAGATCATGGAGCTGCTGGAGCCAGAGCATGCCTCCACATCTCCCTGCAGGCCTAGAGGGCAGAACCTGAGCTGCAGGCCAAGTGTGCTGAGGATGGAATAGGCCCATCACTGTGCCCCGAGGCTCACTGGACCTGGCATCTCATCACACGTGCCATTCGAGCTGAGTTTGAATAAAGATTCCTGGGTTTCCATGGAGATGAGTTTGGGGGCTGAGAGGGCACGTGTGTGGAATTGGAGGGGAGTTCGTGTCCTGCAGTGCCATTTATTTAAGTGTTTTCCATTAGGAATTAGGGCATTAATTAATTGAAAACACCTAGTCACTTTCTTGGCGCCCTTCGTGCAAAGGCAGCCGGAAGGCAGGGCTGAGTGCTTCACAGGCTTTTACCTTCTGTGTGCACCCCCTGAAAGCCACTTACAGTTATTGTCCACAAGACCTGCATTCCTAGTTTCCTCATAGTCATCAAGTTAAACACTGGGGTTGGGGCATAGATAAGACAGAGCTGGAAATGGAAACAGCCAAGAAAGTGCAGGAAAGGGCTGTATGGGAAGTAAAGCTTACATGTTGATGACAATGTATGTTTTCCTTGGTGGGGGTCACTTCTCAGCACTGGAATCAGTACAGCTTGGACCAGCCATTCAGAGCCCAATACTGTTTACAGGTTATTATGGTTTCTCACCAAAGCTATGCCCAGCCACATACAGCAGAGAAATATTTTAAAAGCCCTTTATCTCTTTGATATCTTGCATTACTATTTTTAATCACTGCTTAGAGGAATATTGAAGAGAAATATACCAAAATGTTAACAGGATTTGTGCTTGAACAATGGGATTTTTTAATGGTTTCTTTATCTCTCATATTTTCAACTTTTTATTTTGAATTAGATTCACAAGAAGTTGGAAAAATAATACAGTGTATCCTTCACCCAGCTTCCCCCAACAGTTACATCTTACATCATAACCATATATACAGTCACCAAAAGCAGAAAGTTAACTACAGATCTTAGAAGATCTCACCAGTTTCTCTAATACATGCCCTTGTGTGTGTGTTTCTATGCAAATTCATCACACAGAATTGTGTTCTCTTGTTTTAAAAACTTTTTATAATGAAAAATGTATTTGTCTTGTTATAAAGAGAAAGGTTTGACTTTTAAATCTGTTTCTGGGAATCCCAGAAAAAAACTCAATATGTAAATTGCTAGGCACAAAAATATTTCCTGTTAAATTATTTATAAACAAATTTAAAGCACTTACATGTCCAACTTGACATAATTGAATTGATTTAACTGGAGTACATTTGCTTAATGGATATGGTGCAACCATATGCACTGTTTATGAAAAAGGATGTGATGACAAGCAGGTGTCTGCTGCTGAAAAGGAGCAGGAGCCTATGGTCCTTCCCTCCCATATCCTCTTCCTGCCTTTTTTCTGTAGAAAAACTTTAGCCAAAGAAGAAGTTTCATCAGAGAAGAAAATACAGAAGCAAAGTAAACCAGCAAGCAGGACAAAATAGTAAGTTTAGTCCTTAAACATAGTCAAGGACCTTTAGTTCCTCCTCAAGGGTTATAGATAATATTCTGAGCCATGTCCTGTGAGTTGTCTTACAGATACTGAAACCCTGACCAGATGGGAGAAGTTAACCACATGATGACCAGATTGCATCCATGACATAAGCTGCCACAATTCTGAGAGCTGGCCTCAAGGAAATGGGAACAAGCAGCTTGGAACTGAAGACTAACTGTACCTAAAGCATTCAAGATGACATTGATCAGACCACCAACGATCAATTTCAAGATGACAGTCAGAGCTGACTGTGCTGTTTCTGCCTGGAGCCCCCTCCCTCCACCTATAAAAGCTCTTGCCCCTTGCTTGTCAGCTGGGGAGGAGAGCTGGCCTTTGGACAGATGTCCACCCTCCCCCTCCCACCTCCCCATACCCCCGGGTTGCCAGCATCCAAAATAAAGCAAATTTTCTTTTCTACCAACTTGGCCTCTTTATTGGCTTTTGAGCGACCAGCAGCTGGACTCCACTTTCAATAACAATGAGGTTGAATGAAAGCAAGATATTAATACAAAACTGTTCAACTGGATGATAACTGTGGAAAGAGATCAATGCACCAGAAGTGGGGGAGGATGGTCAGGGGGATGGGAGGCCAACATACTAAAATGTTCCTCTCCATTTTCCTCTATTTTCCAGACTTTCCTTCTTGTGAAGGACTTTCAAATATTGCACCAGTGTGCATCACTGGTGACCTTACTAAAATACAGATTCTGATTCAGTTGGCAGGGCCAAGCTGCCAGCATGGCCTAACATATTCGTTTCTAACAAGCTCCCAGGTGATGTTGATCCTGCTGTTCTGTAAGCCACGCTGTTCAGTGATGGATTATAAGAAAACAAGCCCTTCAGATATAAAGTGCTTATGTTCAAAACTGGCCTCGAATGCCAAAGCATACCAAAAAAAAAAAATCAACAAAATCTCTAGATTCCACTTGGATTTCAAGTAACAAGTGCAGGCATTGCTTTGCCCAGCCCTCAATGGTGAGATTATTCTTTGTTCTGAGTGGCCCAATTTTATTTTTTTTCCTGGCCGTGGCATGAAGGATCTTAGTTTCCTGACCAGAGATGGAACCCGCACCCTCTGCACTGGAATCACGGCGTCTTGACCACTGGACCACTAGGGAAGCCCCCGAGTTACCATATTTTACTGGAGGTGGGAGCAGAGTTTTTTTTACCTACTCTCAACTGTATATGCTTCAATCCAGGGCTTGAGCCTCGTTGACACACTGCTTCCTTGGGAGACCTTTTCTGTCTCCTTATCATGATGCCCGAGAACCTAGGACCACATACAAAGTGGAAAAATGGGGCTCTCACTCCCCCTCCTTGGGTCCCACAACCACCTGTCTAAGAAAAGTAACTTGAGGAACCTGGGTGCACCGTATCTCTTGGTGGCCTAAACCACGAAACACTTTTTTCTTTCAACCTTTCAGCAGAGGCTGTTTGTTCTTTGGTAGCCAAATTAGATTACTGTATAAAACTTTCTATTTTTAGTGATAGAATGCAGAAGAGTTATTTCTTGTGAGTCAATACAGCAACATACGACTCCCTTTCTTTGTTATTCATAGATTCAAGTGCTCTATGAATATTACTTGACTTTTGTAATATATTCTTATTACATGCATGTTCTGTGCAGAATATATGGACTTTTAAAAATGTAGGACTTCCCCCGTGGTCCAGTGGTTGAGAATCTGCCTTGCAATGCAGGACACAGGGTTGACCCCTGATCCAGGCAGATCCCACATGCCTTGGGGCAACTAAGCCCATGTGTGTGCCGCAACTACTGAACCTGTGCTCTAGAGCCCGTGCTCCACAACAAGAGAAGCCACCTCAATGAGAACCCCGTGTACCACAACTAGAGAAAGCCTGTGCACAGCAGCAAGGACCTAATAAATAGATTAAAAAAAATAATAATAAACTGCCCAAGCTTACAGGAGGGTGTGTATGGTTTTTTTTTTTTTTTTTTTACTTTGCTTGTTTTTAGTTTTGCCTGCATATAACATGCACGACTCTTTCTGAAGTTGTTACCATATGTGTCAAGTTGTGTCATATCTGCTCTATCTTACTTGATCCTCAGCAGCTTCCGGAGGAGCTGGGTGGATGTTACCGCTCCAGGTCATCTGACTGGCTCACCATGTGATGGTTATTCCACCATGGACCCAGAGGCTCTTGAAGCTGCTCCTTTTCAGCCTGGTCTGTCACCTCTCTGGGGACACTCCCTGAAGACCAGTCACAGCCTAAACTGCTCTGCTAATGTATCAACAAAACAGACTAATGCAGGAGGGGCAAGCTGCTCCTAAACATTAGTTGGATGAAATGGAATTTATGGAGCACTCCCATCTTGGAAGAGGTGGCTGCAGTGTACGAGATGGTTTCCATCTGTTACTGAGTCCAAGTTTATTCTGCTCACCACAGGCCAAAAATTTGAGAGATGAATTGTTGGGGCAAGGAACAGTGACTTTATTCTGAAATCCAGCAGACAAAGAAGATGGTGGACCTGTGCCCCAAAGGACCATCTTGCCTGAGTTAGGATTCAGGCTCCTTTTATCTTAGAGGGGAGGGATTACAGCATTTTTGGGTCCCTGTCAGCCCCCAGAGGGAATGTGTGAACTTCTTCCACCTGTAGCTACTCAGAGCTGGGCCTGACCAGGAGGTTTCTCCTGTTGTTCTCTGTTGAACACTTTAAAAACACCATCTATCAATTGAGAAGTGTTCATTCCAAACGCACCATCTAATTTTTACAACTTATCACCTATTTATCTAAGGCACTTTGCCCCCAAAATCAAGTTTACCACTGGAATATGTGCAGGGGCCTTGGGATCTGCATTAGTACAATGTCTGATAAATCCTTTCCAAAAATTCAGCAGGTTCTTCACTTTTTGGAGTTTTTTTGTTTGTTTGTTTGTTTGTTTGCTGACCTCCTGGAATTCTGTTCAAACCCTTTTGCTTTGGTTCCCTTTCCAAAATCATGCTGAGATACACTAATGTGTGTGTGCTCAGTCATTGCTCAGTCATGACCAACTCTGCAACTTCATGGAGCCTGTCAGGCTCCTCTGTCCATGGGATTCTCCCCAAGAATACTGGAGTGGGTTGCCATTTCCTGCTCCATGGGATCTTCCTGACCCAGGGATCGAACCCGGGTCTCCTGTGTTTCCTGCAATGGCAGGCAGGTATTTTACCACTAGTGCCATCTGGAAAGGATGACTCAGGGAACTCAAACCAGTGCTCTGTAACAATCTAGAGGGGTGGGAAGGGGTGGGAGGTAGGAGGGAGGTTCAAGAGAGAAGGGACATAAGTATACCTGTGGCTGATTCATGCTGATGTATGGCAGAAACCAACACAATATTGTAAAGCAATTATTCAATTAAAAATAAATGATTTCTTAAAAAAAAAAAAAAAACAACACACACAACACTGTAAAACCACAGGTACCAAGGGATCATCTCTAACCATTAAAATGACAACTTTCCACTTTGGCATCAACCAACCGGGCTGAATTCTAGGGTTTTTGGAGATTGTAGGAACCAAGTGGAACCTTTCTCTTGTCCTTGGGAAGAGAACATCCTGCTCTTGGACAAGAATAGACAGGATTTTTTCTTTTGGTTCCTTTCTTCCATGGGACATCAGGAAAAGTTTTAAACATCACAAGGTTGACTTGGCTGTAAATGGAGAAACAGTACCAAGCATAATGAAACAAACAAACAAAAAAAATCCAGGGGACAAATAGAATCCTAAGTAAACCCTCAAGTTTGTTTTGGGGTTGTACATATACCAAGAACACAAGACAGGAGACCATACATGACGTAATTAACACAAGCGGAGCAGCACGTGGTGCACAGGACCCCAGGATGACGCTGCCTGCCTAAACCCCCAGTGGGGACCCTTTCAGGACTGTGTCCACACATTGTCACAATAAGACACCATCTCCTCTCACTCACAGGTTTATGGCTGTAAGCAGACTACATATCCAAAATAAGCCTCAGGGAACTTTCTTTAGGGATAGTTGTAACATTCCCTGTTTCTAAAGACAAACTCAAGACAAATGAAGCAAGCTGCCCACAGCAGTGCTAGCAGCCAAAGAAGCAAGTGAACCACTTCCCAAATCAGGGGAAAGTCCAACAACTCTTTCTTCTCTCCAACAGTGTTCCCCATTCAGAGATTAAAAAAATTGACTTATTCCAGTGAAAAAGACCCAAATGGAAAGAAATTCAACTCTTTCTATCGGGGGGGGGGCACCCCAAACGCATTGATTTATTCTAGAGAAAAGACCCCAAATGGAGAGGAAGTAAAGTTCCCAGCTGTTAAATGCCGGGGAGACTTATTCTGTGGGCCCCTCGGCTCCGAAGTGTCGATTTCTTGCTCCAACTGCCATTGGGGTGGCTGGGGTCACTTCAGGGAACTTTGAAGGGCAGACCGTCAGGACAAGTGGTCTTGGGGGCTGCTAGGGCCTTACCCGGAGAAGGCAATGGCACCCCACTCCAGTACTCCTGGAAAACCCAATGGACAGAGGAGCCTGGTAGGCTGCAGTCCATGAGGTCGCCAAGAGTCGGACACGACTGAGCGACTTCACTTTCACTTTTCACTTTCATGCATTGGAGAAGGAAATGGCAACCCACTCCAGTGTTCTTGCCTGGAGAATCCCAGGGACAGAGGAGCCTGATAGGAGACCATCTATGGGGTCGCACAGAGTCGGACACGACTGAAACGACTTAGCAGCAGCAGCAGCAGCAGGGCCTTTTCAGAAAATTTCTCCAATCAGGGCCACCTGGTCACGAGCAACAAGGCTCCTGGTTTGTTACACCAAATTCATTAGCAGGTCCAAGCTCACATTGCTTGCCACACCACAGGATAATAAATTGAGATGAATTGTTAGGGTAAAGAATAGTGACTTTATCCAGAAATCCAACTGACCAAGAATATGGTGCGCTCATACCCCTCAAAGAACCATCTTGTCTGAGTTATAATTCAGGCTCCTTCGATACTGAAAGGGAGGGAGTATATAAAGCCAAGCATTTCCCAGCAGCCTCTGAAGGGAGTGTGTTACTGTCTACCTCCACTCACAGGTGGGCCTGGTCAGGAGGTCTCCTGGGATCTAAACAAAGGTATTTTAGCTTAATACTCATTACCTCGGAAACAGCGGTCCCAGAGATGGGCCATTGTGTAGAATTTAGGCTGACGCTTTTAAAGTGATTAACTTGCAACAGAATACAAAGCTTCTTCCCTTTAACATACTCAACCTAGAAAATGACACTAATAAGGAGCGTGTTAACACCAAGTCTCTGATAAACCAGCTGTGGTCTTCGTACATAGTGAAGTTCTGTAATTTGAGGAGGAGAAATGTTCTCCAGCCACAGGCAACAGTATGAATTGATGTGTCTGTCAACAATATGAATCGATGTGTCTGTAAACATAATAGGCAGTAAAAGAAGCTAGGCACAAAAAAATATACCCTGCATGGTTGCATTTACATAAAGTGCAAACACAGGCAAAAGGAATCCATGGTGTCAGAGGTTGGGAGAGGGGTCCCACTTGGGAGTTTGGTGACTGGGAGTGGTGGGCAGGAGGCAGGACTCTGGAAGCCCTGGTAACATCTTTCTTTTTTTTTGCTGTAGAAAACAGACTTTCTAAAAAACCACTTTATTAACTTATGATTGGCATGCATAAGTCTACTTGTATTTAATGTATAAAGCTTGATGAGTTTGGACATAAGTATTCACATGTTTCAGGGCTTCCCAGGTGGCTCAGTGGGTAAAGAATCTGCCTGCAATGCAGGAGACACAGGCAGACTTGAGTTTCAACCCTAAGAGTTGACTTTTTCAGACTCCATGGTCATGCAGTGTTTGTCTTTCTGTGTCTGAGTTATTTTACTTGGTTTAATACTCTCACTGGAAAAGACACAGATGCTGGGAAAGATTGAGGGCGGGAGAAGACTGAGGGCAACAGAGGATGGGATGGTTGGATGGCATCGCCAGCTCAATGGACATGAGTTTGAGCAAACTCCAGAAGATAGTGAAGGACAGGGAAGCCTGGCTTGCTGTAGTCCATGGGGTCACAAAGAGTCGGACATGGCGTAGTGATAGAACAACAACAGTGTTTTCCAGGTTTATCTGTGTTATATCGCAAATGGCAGGATCTTTTCCTTTTTTAAGGCAGAATAATATTCAACTATATATTTACTTCCCTGAGGTAATGGAGTATGCTGCTTGACCCTGTCCAACTTGAATCCAAGTTGGGGGGGATGCAAGGTCTTCCCAAAGTTCCTGTCTGTGCTGTTCCAAGCCTGCCTGCACACAGTGGACAGAGAAGCTGTCCTGTTACTCAGCCCTGCTCAGTCCACGGGAATCTCACTCTCCTGCTTTTATTCCTTCAGACCTCAAACACCTGAGCCTAACTGGGCAAGGCCAGTGGCAGGCCTAACCATACAGAAGGGAGAGCTGGTGACCATCCGGTAAGAATTTGATTAGAATCCCTCAGAGAGGAAGGAAAGCTGGAGTTGGATGGCAAGTTTTATCCAGATACTGTCAGTTTTGCCAGGGACAACAGTGGCTGCCATGGGGATCCAAGTGGGTTCTTCCTGGCCCCTCGGAGGGTGGAGACCCCCCTGCCGTCTCCCTGTGACTCCCCACCCCCTCCACCCACTTGTGGTACCAGGTGCTCCAGGGAAAATCTCCACACTTACTGCCCATGTTCAGAAGGCTGGGAAGTAGTGGCAGCAGAGACACGGCCTCACACCAAACTGTAAACCTAGTGTATGGGATGTGTACAGAGCATGGGCCTTGCTGTGAATTACAGCCCAAGGGCAGGTTGTCTGGAAGCCCTCACTCTTTGGGAGGATGCAGCTCGTTTGGAACAAATTTTTCCAGGTGGTGTGAAAGAAGTTCTCACTGGAGCGTGAGTAGAGACAGGGATGAATGGGCAGGGCTGTCAGGGGACAGGAGGTGCTTGTCAGCGAGGGGAAGAGTGAAGTCATGAGCCCTGTAACCTCTTCCAAGTCTAACATCCCCTGTTTGTAGACTCTGTTGTGAGGGAAAATAGGATCAAAAGTTCCAAAGGACAGCTGCTCCTTCACTCATCCAATTCACTGAGGACTGTCTGTGTAGAGGAAAAATTAAAAGTGAATAAAGTAAGCTGAGACTGTTTAAAGGTAGAGTTGAGCAACCTAAAACCTAAGAAATTATTTTAGGAGATGAATTCAGACTAAGTAGGAGCTAATGAGCAGAGAAGCTGTGCAGAATTAAGAGCCCTGAGGGAGCGCAGCCCGAGGACACCAGATGCATAAAGAAGTCAGGTGCAGGGACACTTGGTGGCTCCATGAATGTGTCAGGATCTGCTCTGTCATGTCAGGTGGGTCCCATCCTCCTGGTCCAGAGGTGGACACTTCAGCCACTTGAGCCACTTCAGCCAACATCTAGGAAGAGAGAGAATGCTGGCCTCATGGAAAGCAATTTCCTGTGAGTCCCTCAGGCAGGTCTGATGGCACCTCATTACCTAGAACATCCATCTGCAGGATCTGTAGCTGCAGGGCAGGCTGGGATGTCTTTTGGTTGCAGGAATGCAGATTCTGTTATTTTGAGAGAAGGGAAGAATGGCCACTTTTGTCTGCCACAAAGTTAATGTAGAAAAGTCCAGGTACACAAAACAGTTAAGACAGGTGATGATTCTCCCCGCAAGTGACCTGTTTGACCTCCACATCAAAAGCCACGCCTTGGGCTCTGCATCTGAGACCCTTTCTGACTCCTGTTTCCTGTCTCCTTCTACCCTCTCCGCCCACACTCACCTCCTTGCCGCCCCCTGGGCAGTCCCAAGCTTCTGCTACACAAGAGATCCCCAAGTTCTGAGTCTCTGCTCTCTTTGTCCCAGCTTGAAGTTCAACTCACACACAAGGAGCCATGTAAAACCATTGTGTTGGGCTTCCCTGGTGGCGCAGTGGATAAGAATCTGCTCGCCAATGCAGGAGACATGGGTTTGAGCCTTGATCCAGGAAGAACCCACATGTTTTGGAGCAACTAAGCCCGTTCACCACAACTATTGAGCCTGTGCTCTAGAGACTGGGAGCTGCAACTACTGAAGCCCATGTGCCCTAAAGCCTGTGCTCTGCAACAAGAGAAGCGACTGCAATGAGAAGCCAGCACACCATAACTATAGCGAGTAGCCCCCGTACCCTGCCACTAGAGAAAAGCCTGTGCAGAAAAGACCCAGTACACTCATATTAAAACAAATAAATAAATGAAAAAATGAAACAGAAAACCAGGAGATCCAGCAGGGAGGAAAGCCTAGGCCTCCATGAGATGACAGGAAAGACACTGATTTTCACCAATACAATATCCACATACCATGCAGCTTCATCAAATGCTGTGCCTTTTCAGGCTGCACACATGTCCCGGGACTTGATGAAAAAAATGTTAAGTAGACAGTGTGAAAAGCCATTCTCACATCAACACAGCATAGAGGGTATGAAGGCCTGCATCCACAAATGTCCACAGCCCAGGAAGAGGTCCCAAAGCTACAATGAACAACAGGTCATAGGAATCAGAAGAGATTTGTTTACTTATAGGACATGATGTTGTTTTTGTGGTCACCCCCTAAATATTCAGTGAACACGTATCTTAAGAAAAACTATCTAAAACTTGGAAATAAGGAGTTGGGGAAGGCTGGTCCTTCCAGTGTCATATGGTGGCATCAACAAGCCTGCCCAAGGGGGTTTTGAATCTCTAGGAGAATAAACCTGCCACTGGTTAGGGCCCAGGCTGGGATGTCACCTTTCCACTTCTCTTCACTGGAGAAGCTGTGATTTCCTCATCCTGTGGAACATTAACTGCTGTTTACAGATAGGATGGACAATCTTATTCTGTGTTCTGTTCTTCAAAATGTCAATAGATACCTGACTCCTTCAATTGCTTTCTGAACCACCATTTTTATTACATGTATTCTCTTATCAATGATCTAATAGATCTTTGACCCATATTTATTCAAGATTAAGATGACACCGTAGTTTTGATTTTTTAAAGTTACCCTCTATGCTGTGAAAGATGTGCAAGAATAGCAGCAGGAAATCAGAAGAGAATAATGACTTAGGGCCAGAAACTTTATTGTTGTTGTTCAGTTGCTCAGTTGCGTCCGACTTTTTGCGACCTCATGGACTGCAACTTGCCAGGCTTCCCCGTCCTCCACTATCTCCTGGAGTTTGCTCAAATTCATGTCCGTTGACTTGGTGTTGTCATCCAACCATCTCATCCTCTGCTGCCCCTTCTCCTGTTCCCTTCAATCTTTCCCAGCATCAGGTTCTTTTCCAAAGAGTCAAAACATTCCAGGTCCCTATGCAATATTCTTTACAGCATCAGATTTTACTGTCACCACCAGACACATCCACAACTGGCTGCTGTTTCTGCTTTGGCTCAAACACTTCATTCTTTCTGGAGCTATTAGTAATTGCCCTCTGCTAAATTCTTAAACAGATGGGAATACCAGACCACCTTACCAGCTTCCTGAGAAACCTGTATGCTGGTCAAGAAGCAATAGTTAGAACCGGACGTGAACAATAGACTGGTTTCAGATTGGGAAAGGAATACGTCAAGGCTGTATATTGTCACCCTGCTTATTTAACTTCTATGCAGAGGTCATCATGCAAAATACTGGGCTGGATGAAACACAAGCTGGAATCAAGATGGCTGTGAGAACTATCAACAACCTCAGACATGCAGATGACACCACCCTTATGGCAGAACGCAAAAAGGAACTGAAGAGCCTTTTGATGAAAGTGAAAGAGGAGAGTGAAAAATTTGGCTTAAAACTCAACATTCAAAAAACAAAGATCATGGCATCTGGTCCCATCACTGGGGAAACAGTGACAGGCTTTATTTTCTTGGTCTCCAAAATCAATGCAGATGGTGACTACAGCCATGAAATTAAAAGATGTTTGCTCCTTAGAAGAAAAGCTATGACCAACCTAGACAGCATATTAAAAAGCAGAGACATTACTTTGCCAACAAAGGTCCATCTAGTTCAAGCTATTGTTTTTCCAATAGTCATGTATGGATGTGAGAGTTGGACTATAAAGAAAGCTGAGTGCCGAAGAATTGATGCTTTTGAACTGTGGTGTTGGAGAAGACTCTTGAGAGTCCCTCAGAAAGCAAGGAGATTAAACCAGTCAATCCCAAAGGAAATCAGTCCTGAATATTTATTGGAAGGACTGATGCTGAAGTTGAAGCTCCAATACTTTGGCCACCTAATGCAAAGAACAGACTCATTGGAAAAGACCCTAATGCTGGGAAAGATTGATGGCAGGAGGAGAGGGGGACGACAGAGGATGAGATGGTTGGATGGCATCAGTGATTCAATGGACATGAGTTTGAGCAATCTCTGGGAGTTGGTGATGGACAGGGAAGCCTGGTGTGCTGCAGTCCATGGGGTTGCAAAGAGTTGGACATGACTGAGTGATTGAACTGAACTTCCCCACTAACATATTGGACACCTTCCAACCTGGTGGGCTCATCTTTTGGTGTTCTATCTTTTCACCCTTTCATACTGTTCATGGAGTTCTTGTGGCAAGAATGCTGAAGTGATTTGCCATTCCCTTCTCCAGTGGATCACATTTTGTCAGAATTCTCCACCATGACCTGTTCATCTTGAGTAACCCTGCACAGCATGGCTCATAGCTTCATTGAGTTATGCAAGCACCTTTGCATAACTGGACAAGACTGGAAACTTTGGGAACCTTTAAGAAAGCAGGGGTGTCCAAAGAGCCTAGGCAGTGAGGAGAGGCAGGGCCATGATCTCCTTGTGCTTTGGGAAATTTAATTCTATCTCTCTTACTTGTGTCTCTTTGTCTTTCTTTTCTTTCTTTTACTTTTTAAATCCCTAGACCCTCTCATCCCTACTCATCCTCTTCTGTTTCCGTTTCTAGGCCCCCAACCCCTTTCTTAGGGAAATCAGGCAGCGGTGCCTCCTAAAGACATGGAGCTGAGCACGGCTTTCAGCAAATTGCCAGCTTTGCTATCCACTGGAGCTCATTTTAAAGCAAAAGCCCTGAGGTATTAGAGGATGAAAACCAAGGCCAAGGAGCTGGGCAATCTGCATTTATTTAAAATGGTTTCGTGGAGTTGGCCGTTCTCTTTAATAGGCAATTTAAAACAATATCAATATTCATGTGGCATTGGTACAGCAGGGACGAATACTGCCGACACTTCCATCCTGAGGCACAGAGGATTATAAAGGCCTTGTGGGTCTGAGCCTTCGGATGAGCTGAGCAAATTGCTCCCTGGAGCTGAGATCATTCTTCCAGGGCATGGGGAGGGCCATATACAGCCCAGAAAGAAGAGTTGTGCTCAGTGGTCCCAAGAGCCCTCAACACCAGCCCCTAACCCATTCAGGCTCAGCATCCTTCCTATCAGCCAGGATCTGGATCAATCAACCAGTCAGAGCACAGTGGTCCCCAGCTGTTCCGCATTGTTGTTTAGTCACTAAGTCGTGTCTGACTCTGCGACCCTACGGACTGCAGCATGCCAGGCTTCCCAGCCGGAAGGAAGGAGCAGAGACCACCCCTTTCATTTCACAGACCCAAGGCATCTTGCCTGACTGAGTCTATCCAAAAATGGGTGACAGCAATAAGAACCAGGACCCCAGCTTCAACCCAGCTCACACTGCACACACGTGTCGGCTCCTGGGGCCAGAACACTAACTGCAGGCGCCCCTGGGTCTCCATATGCGGACCTGAGCAAAAGGCTTTCTCTCAACAACTTGACTTTCCCGTGGAAGGAACGGCGGCCCTCTCCCACTTGGAAATGACTCTTGTTAAAATTCCTTTTTCTGGAGAGACTGAAAGCCTAACTCTGTCCACAAGTGGCTCGGCAGAGGGGCTGTGATGTAGACACAGTCATCCTCTCCAGGTGACAGAGGTTCAGTATCTACAACTTGCTTCCAGTGACACCAAGAAAGCCTGAGTTGGTTCCAAAAGATGTTGCCTCCGGGACGACAAGACACCCCACTGTCCCTGATCTGCAGGGTCCCTGGGAGCTTCTAATCTGCTGAATACCAGCTCCTGACCTAGTTGGAATCTGCACCCATGGAAACCGTGTGGAGTCTTATAGAATCAGGGTCTGGATAACAACAGTAACAAGCGCTGCTCGGGTCAGGGAGGAGGGTCTTTGCTGTAACTGACACCAGGGCCAGGGACCCAGGCTTTTGTCTGAGGACAATCCTACCAAGGAACCAAGGGGCCTTTTGATGTTTGAAGGCTGGAAATGAGGCTAATTGTAGAGAAAAGGCAAGGAAACAAAAAGGGGAGGCAGAGACTTGGGGACAGGGGGTCAGAGGGAGGAAGGCTGGGTTGAAAGCAGGATGCGACTTCAAAAGAGGGGCTGCCCATAGCAGAGGCTGGTCTCTGACAACCTATCTCATCGGAGCTGCAAACCAGCTGCCTATCTGGCCAGAGATGGTTTCTTTGTTGATTAGACTGAGCACGTCAGAATGATTAAGATCACAGTAGTATCTGGGTTCTGTGCTCCCTCCAGATCAGGATCACCAGGGCTCCCATCTCCCTCCTACAACAATCCCTGTGCTTCTGAAGACAGCTTCTCCCTGCCTTCCCTCCTTTCCAAAACGTGAGCAGCCGGAGGCACCCTCAACACACCATGCTTAGTTTAGCCCACCTTTCAGTTCAGCTAGTGGGATGCATATTGAGATGTGCCCACATGGTTGCAAACACAACACTGGTTTATATCAGGGACCTGAGCATCCGCGCATATTCAGGAACAACCATGTATCTTGACCCCGTTTTTGGGTTGCCCCTTGCAAATCCTCTTGGCATCTCGAGCTTTTGGTTTCCCCTTGAAAATCTTCCCTGGGCCCTGGTAACGTTTGGTACCTGAATGCCGAGACCTTGAATCAACTCAGCTTCTGCACAGGCCTCCGCACAAGAGTCCCTGCCCCCTCGTCCTTCTGGGAACTGAGGGTCTCCCTGCCTCCCAGCACTCCCCAGTCCGCTGAGTAGAGATGCACCCAGGGCGATGCCTGCAGCTGGTACGGAGGAGGTAGTTGTGTCCTCCTGTGTGTGTGCTAAGTCATTTCAGTAGTGTCTGACTCTTTTGTGACCCCATGGATTGTAATCCACCATGCTCCTCTGTCCATGGGATTTTCCAGGTAAGAATACTGGAGTGGGTTGCCACACCCTTTTCCAGGGGATCTTCCCAACCCAGGGATCAAACCAAGGTCTCCTACACTGCAGGTGGATTCTCAAACACTCACATCTCTTTCCCAACAGGAGAGAAAGTCGAGGCTCACTGGACACCTTGGCATCAAACCCAACAGATACTCTTTTTTCCTTTTTCTCAAGAAAGTGATTCCTAAGTGAGCATCCATCTCTGTGAAGCAATCTGTGAAGCTGATGAGGGTGTCTTTTTAGGGTCACTCTTCCTTTTCCCAAAACTCAGCATTTATTGATGGGGCAGGTCACAGCCGAGGGAAGACGATGAGCAGCAGAGTAATTGTGGAGCCCAGAGTGATGGTGGAAGAGGAAAAGAAAACCGGTCTCGATGCTCTTCCTCTGCAAGAGGACATCATGCTGTGAGAAGGCAGTCCTCTTGCCCTCGGGGCAGCACTGGCCCTGACCGTGCAGTAAAGCTTAGAAGGACCTCATCTAACCCAACTCTCT
Source organism: Bubalus kerabau (assembly GCF_029407905.1). Taxonomy (NCBI): domain Eukaryota; kingdom Metazoa; phylum Chordata; class Mammalia; order Artiodactyla; family Bovidae; genus Bubalus; species Bubalus kerabau. The sequence continues at coordinate 48,681,384 of NC_073634.1, forward strand.
GCTCCAAAGAGGAGCAGAGTCCTGGCTTGGGGGGCTGATCCCCTTGGTTTGTGGAGGACACTGATGACCAGAGAGGTCAAGTGCCTCACCCAACGACACACAGAGCTTCTGTCCTTGGTTGGCTCCCCTCACCCACTATTTTTGGCCAATTATGCCTATGTTGCTTATTTGGCAATGTTTTCATGAGTTTAAAATTTTTGGTTTCAGAGCCAAATGAATTGTTTGAAAGAAAATTGGTTGAACATCAAGGTTTTCTAACCACTACATAGGTAACTTCTCATTTCACTGTGTGTTATTTTAAAGTGTCTAAAATTCACTTTAAAACATTTTTATTATTTATGTTTAGAAATTTTAGATACTTAAAAAATCATGATAAGATATACATCATCTACACAAGATGATATTTAGCATTTTAATTATTTCATGTGTACAGTGCAGGCAGAGGCTCCAGAGGGCAAATAGAAACAACAAGGCACTCTCAGGCTTGATCTCAGGGTCGGCATAGCATCACTTCAATTCACTGGCCAAAGCGAGTTACATGGCCAACATTTAGAGAGGGAAATGTATTCTTCTTGGGAGAAAACTGTAAATTCACATGGCAAAGATTCAGGCATAGAGGGACTGAAGAATTGTGGCACCAGTGGTAAAGAATCCACTTGCCAGTATAGGAGACAAAAGAGACTTGGGTTCAATCTCTGGGTCAGGAAGATTCCCTGCAGGAGGGCATGGCAACCCACTCCAGTATCCTTGCCTGGGAAATCCCATGTACAGAGGAGCCTGGCAGGCTACAGTCCATAGAGTCCCAAACAGTCAGACATGACTGAGTGACTGAGGACAGACAGGACAGAGACAGGACAGAGCAATGCACCCTCCAAATCCAGCCATGGAGAAACAGCCAAGAACAACTCGGTCCTCCCAGAGAGGCAGCAGCAATCAGGTGGCATTCAAATGAGATTGGTCAGCACCTCAGTGAGGACCCCAGCAGGACGCAGCCAGACCCCAGGGGACATGAAAGAAAGGCCCACATTCCTGGCCCTTTCAGGGCACTCTCTGGAGCTACCATCAGCCAAGAGTGCCTTCCCTACTTAGATGCAAACTCTCAGATTCTCTCCATAGATTCTCAACCTCAGAACCTTCATTACATGGCAAAACCAGCTTCTGACTGTTGAAGGCAAAAGGAGAAGGAGGCAGCAGAGGAGGAGATGGTTAGATGGCATCAGTGACTCAATGGACATGAGTTTGAGCCAACTCCAGGAGATGGTAAAGGATAGGGAAGCCTGGCATGCTACAGTCAGTCCATGGGATTGCAAAGAGTTGGGCAAAATTGAACGACTGAACAACAACAAACAGTAAACACTACTCTCTCCTCCAAGAGAAAAAAAAAAAGGTGTAACTTCTTCTGTGCATGTGATTCTTCCATGATGCAAGGCCTGCTGATGTCAGAGGCTATTTGGATGGCTTTGTTTTCTGGCAGCTGGAGGTAAGCCCCTGGCATGAGCTCAAAAGCAAACAGCAAGGCCCCTCCTGATACTGGCTCTGGATCCAGGTGTGGGGCCAGATAATTAGAGCAACATTCCTGTGGTTCATCTCCTGTGTCAAGGAGCTCTCATCAAAACCAGACACACTGGAACAGAGTACCAGTCAGGCTGGGCTCCTTTCAGATGCCAAGTTCTGTGGCCAGGGTATGTCTGGGTGGCCCCAGGTCCCTTGCTGTCCAGGTCTGGTCACAACAGGAAGAGTCAGGGACAAAGGAGGCACAGATGCCCAGGGCTCCTCTGCCCATCTGCTAGTTTCAGAAGGGCCAGCCGAGGGCACTCCTCGCGCCCTGAACGCTCTGCCCAGAGCTCTTCCTCTGTCACCAGGATCTGAAAGAGTCTTTACTCAGAGAATGTCTAGGGAGCCAGGGCTCTGGGAGGGAGCGTTTATGTCATAAAGACAATTGAGGTTGGAGGTGACGTGATGAAAATGGATGTCGGGGACCGACAGGAGGGAGCCCTCTCTGTGGATCAGTCTAGAAAAGAGACAATAAGTATTTCCATTCCTAATCCCAGATGGACATGACAGAGTGCATTGTGGAGGACAGACAGATGCTGAAAAATCTGCCCCAAAACTCTTGAAATGTAAAATTAACTCAGACCTTGTGTCCTAGGCTGTGAGGACAATGGGGCCATTTCTCTGCCGACTCTGATGTCCTGGTGAGCACACAGAGTGGTAGGGTGAGGTCTAGGGGGCATGATTCACACCATTTCAGAAGACAGGAAACTGGCAGTCAAAGTCTTGGTGGGTGTCCTTGACACAGGCAAGAGAAGCCTTCGGTGGCACAGTGGTAAAGCATCCGCCTGCCAATGCAGGAGACACCAGAGACTCAGATTCGATTCCTGGGTTGGGAAGATCCCCTGGAGAAGGAAATGACAACCCACTCCAGTATTCTTGCCTGGGAAATCCCATGGATAGAGGAGCCTGGTGGGGCATAGTCCGTGGGGTTGCAAAGAGTCGGACATGACAGACCATCTGAGCACACACGTGCACACACACTCGACATAGGCAAAAGAAGACTTAGGTGCAATTTTGAAAGGTTTGACAAACGCAAATGAAACCTTCCAGAGGCTGGCCACGAATTTTGAGTGGAGGGAGAAAAAAAATTTTTTTATCAAATACAAGAAACTGGTTGAGAGGAGCAGATCTATTACTATGAGTTGTAGTTAATCACTTAGCCATCATTTCCTGAGGACACCTAAAGCCTCTGCTTATAGGTTAGAGATGCACAGATCACTGACTTCAGGAGGAAATGCTGATTCAGGGTAGATTCAGTCTAAGTTGATTCTGAGTAACTCCAAGATCCAAGGGCATTTTAAACACCACATTTGCGTCACTAGCTACTTAACAACTTTCTACCGTTTCTCTAAGGTCATCAGGGAAAACCCTCTGGATTCTGAAAGCTCACTTTGGAAAGCCAGCCCGTGGTGCTAGTCCAGTCTCCAGGCACAAGACCTACACAGCCAGGCAGCGGGAAGGCCTGATGCCCTCACAGTCTCTCTGCTTGACCCTGTGCCTCCGGGGGCCCTTCATCCCAGCGTCGGTGTGAGGTAAGGATGGTCCATCCTGATGCCTGGCCAGTACCCACAAATGTTCCTGGGCCTGATCAAACTACCTGTGCTTTCCTGAAAGGCAGAGACCAGCTTCCACTCAGGGACCCCAGAGGTGAAGCAGGAGCCTGGTGGGGTGCCCTATGAGCAGTGTTGTATGCAGACAGCATTTTCCTAGCTTTCTGATTCTAAATAATCCTTATACTATTGAACAAATGATTAGGCATTTTTCACATCTCAGGATATAAGACCAATATTGTTAAATGGGGTCACAAAAAGTCAGACATGACTGAGCGACTGAACTGAACAAACTAGACAATTTAAAAACTATCCTGGGACTTCCCGGTGGTCCAGTGGTTAAGACTTCACCTTCCAGTGTACGGGGTGCAGGTCTGATCCCTTGTTGGGGAGCTAAGATCCGAATACCTTAAGGCCAAAACACCAAAACATAAAAAAACAGAAGTAATATCATAACAAATTCAAACAAGACTTGAAAAATGGTCCACATCAAAAAAATTTAAGAAAAAAGGCTTCTCCTGGAACCTCTAATTTTCTTAGTTCCTTCTTATGGATCCAGCATTCCAGAATTTGTCTAGAATTGTTAAAGCAGATGAATCTGTGAGCACATTGCACCTCATAGACAGGCCAGCAGGTGTGGATGGAGAGGTGGGGCTGTTCTGTGTTCCCCCTGCGCCCCTCGCTTGCCCCAAGTATTCACCCAAAACCAGGCACCAGCCACACACGGCCTAGAATCACTACATCCTGCATCTTCTCCTTGTGGGGTGATGGAGACCCCCATTGTCCTCCCAGCTTCACAAGTTCTGGAATGTCTGTCCCCAGGATGCTCCCTGCAGACCAGAGCGGGAGGTTGGTGCTGTTCCTCATCTCCCTTCCCAGAGCATAAGTGTCGGAGGGAAGGAGGTCTGGAGTCTGGCCCTGTCCACATCATGTTCTGAGTCCCAGTGCTCAGCCTGGCCAGGTATTCAGTCAACATTCTAGAGTAGTGTTCAGATGACCTGCCATCCCTTCCACCACTACTGCTCCATCCAGGCGTCTTTCCTGAGCTCCTTAGCACATCTCCAAGTCCAGGAAATAAAGAACAAGTTCTGTATTTCCATTGTCATCAGATAAATCCGTCTGTCCTTCTGCTCCTCATCTGAGTCACCTCCATCCTCAAGGTGAGGATGGGCACATCTGGCAACTCTGGAAAGTGAGCCCCCTGGAGTCCCTGAGGCTGGGTCCAGTCAAAGCCCACAACTCGGGGTTTCCTAGTTTCTTCGGGACAAATCAGGGTCTGGAAAAGCCCTTCTCATTCTCCTGCAGTCTCTCCAACCTTGACCTTGCTCACCAGATCCAGGGGCTGGTCGCCCTTGGCATCTTGTACTTCCTGTTCAGGGTGTTTCCATTCTGTCTTCCAGAATACCCGGCCTTGTTCCTTCTATTTTTGTTTGTTTGTTTGTTTTGTTTTGTTTTTAAAGCGTTCTTGACCTTACCCTTGCTTAACAGCAACATTCCCATAGAGCTTAGATTGGGAGCTTGCAGATCACACGGTCCTGTGGCGACATCAGCAGGTGCCTGGGTCTGTGGGAACCTGGGACATGCTGACACCATGTCAGCCCCGGGGAAGCAGGAAGGAGCACAGAGATGGACACAGCTAGCTTGGAGCAGGAGGAAGGGGAAAGGATGAGACCCGCTTTTCGGGCCACGTGCTCCTCCAGGATGTAAAGTTAGGGGAGGGAAGGGAGGTGATGTTCTGGGATGAGGACTGAAAGATGCAGGAGCCAGTCTGGCCCCTCATGTGGGGAGTCACAGGCTTTCCCTCCCTGCAGTGAGCAGGTGGCTAGGTCTCCCCTCTGAGCCTCCCTACCTGCACCCAGCAAGGCTCTGTTTGCAGAGACAAGGGCCCCTGTGAATCCTCGAAGTAAGAGTGGAGAGGGGGCCTGAGGATCCTTGCTCAACCCGAGGTTTGTGCAGCTCAGCTATGGATCCAGGCCTTGACCCAACCAGGCAGAGTCGGTGCTCATTAAGGTGAGGGGGCAGCTCCTCAACCCCACGCTCTCAGAAGACAGGAAGTCACAGAATGCTGGATATTGTGTTTAAAAACCCCCATGGAAATAGCAACCTGTCATATCGAAAGCATATTGAGTGTTTGATGAGAAGTTAAGACAGATAGTGGAGGGTGGTGGGGGCCTCAGCTGCCATCTCCCCACTCCACTCAGCCTCTCACCAGTCACCAGCAGGCTGCCCCCCAAAAGGCACGGAGCCCCCTTCCATGGTCCAGCAGGACTTTGACTCATCTAAGTCCACTTCCGCTGAAATACAGGGTTTTTTTTTTCCAGATGTTAATTTGAGACTTGACACCTAGCAATCTCTTTAAGCCTGTTAGATGGCAGCCATGATGCTGGGTTGCCCTTGCCTCCTTTTCCTCAGACTCCTTTGAGAAGGCTCAAAAAAAAAAAACCCAACAGAATAAGGAAAAGTGGTAAATGAGGCGGGGTATGAGCAGAGGGGGCAGCCTGGGGTTGGTATGCCTGGGGCAGAGCAAGCAGGAGGACCAGGCTCTCAGGGCTCTGGGGACCCATCTGTGAGCTGCAAATGTTCTCAGTGCTTTGAAGTCCCTGGACGGTGGTGGATCCTGGTGCCTCGGTGGGGAACCAGATCACATAGTAAGTCGAGCTCAGACTTGTGGGAGCTCAGAACCGTAGGTGCCTGGTTGGGCTTCTCCAGCTGCTTGGACAGCTGGCCTTGTAAAGGGAACACCTTTAAGTCCATCCCATGGCACTTTAGGGCTTCCAAGGTGGCACTGTGGTAAAAAATCTGCATGCCAGTGCAGGAGACCCAGGAGACGCAGGTTCCATTCTTGGGTTGGGAAGATCCCCTGGAGGAAGGCATGGTAACCCACTCCAGTATTCTTGCTTGGAAAATCCCATGGACAGAGGAGCCTGGCAGGCTATAGTTCATGGGGTGGGAGAGTCAGACACGACTGAGCATGCGCACATGGGGCTTTCTTTCTGGAACACAGAGCAGGAAGGGCTCGTTGGAGGTCTTGCAACCGGGACCTCACTGCTCAGGTCATGATACCTGCCATCAGGCCTGGCCTGATACCTACCATCCCACACTGCCTTGAAGTGACTTCTTCTGGATCTTCACACATTTTTCTCCAGACAGCCCTGGAAGGTTGGGACCTTCTGCTGCAAAAGGAAATCAAGATAAATTGATCAGCAGCTTGGTCTTATAGGATCTTGGAGGAGGGGGTGTCCCAGTGAAAATGACAAAGAGCAATGGGTGGGGAATGAGGAATGTGGCTGGGTGACCACCCCCTGGCTCATAAGACCTCCAGCCCCCAGGAGGAGACAGTGAGTGGGAAGAAGGCAGAAATACAGAAAGAGGGGTGGGGGCAGCTCTGATTCTTTTCTTTATAGGTTATTACAAGATATTGAGTATGGTTCCCTGTGCTGTACAGCAGGTCCTTGTTGGTTATTTATTTCATATATAGTAGTGTATATCTGTTAATCCCAACCTAATTTATCCCTCCCCTGATCCCCTTTGGTAACCATAAATTCGCTCTCTGTGTTTCTATTTTTGAAAGTAAGTTCATTTGTATCATTTTTTTAAGATCCCACATATATATGATATCATATGGTATTTGTCTTTCTCTGTCTGATTTACTTCACTTAGTATGATCATCTCTAGGTCCATCTGTGTTGCTGTAAACGGCATTATTTCATTATTTTCTATGGCTGAGTGGTATTCCATTGTATACATGTACCACATCTTCTTGTCCATTCGTCTGTTGATATGCTGCTTCCATCCTTGACTATTGTAAAGAATGCTGCTATAAACACCGAGGAGCATGTATCTCTTTAAATTAGAGCTTTTGTCTTTCCCAGATATGTGCCCAGGAGAAGGACTGCTGGATCACATGGTAGCTCTGGTTTCAGTTTCTTAAGGAACCTCCTTCCTGTTCTCCCTAGTGGCTGCACCAATTTACACTCCCACCAACAGGATAAGAGGATGCCCTTTTCTTCACAGCCTCCATCATTTATTGTCTGTAGATTTTTTTGATGATGGCCATTCTGACCAGAGTGCGATGGTACCTCACTGTAGTTTTGACTTCACAGATTTAGATTTTAACATATTCTGGAAATACCCTCACAGACACACCCAGAAATGATGTTTGACCAGCTAGGGAGGCTTCCCCTAACCCAGTCAAATTGAAACAAAATTAACCATCTCAGAGAGGAAATCAAAATTGAACTCAATATTTCCGCAGGTCAGGGTAAGCCTGGAGCCCGGCTTCCTTTCTCCTGCAAGGGCTGAGCTTGGCAATCCAGGGCTGGGCTGTGTCATCCAGAACCATCACCACCCAAGACCATGGAGCTCTTGGAGCGAGTCTGGTCTGACCTGAGGTGTGTTTGAGGGTCAAATATACCCTGGATTATGAAGATAATTTTTATTTAGATTTCAAAACAAGAAAATATCAGGGATTTCCTTGGTGGTCCAATGGTTAAGACTCTTTGCTTCCAATGTAGGGATTGTGAGTTCAATCCCTGGTCAGAGAACTAAGATTCCACATGCTGCCAAAAAGTAAAATAAAGAAATAATTTAAAAAATAAAAAGAAACTGCTGCTGCTGCTGCGTCGCTTCAGTCGTGTCCGACTCTGTGCAACCCCATGGACTGCAGCTTACCAGGCTTCTCCATCCATGGGATTCTCCAGGCAAGAGTGGGTTGCCATTTCCTTCTCCAATGCATGTAAGTGGAAAGTGAAAGTTAAGTCGCTCAGTCATGTCTGACTCTTAGCGACCCCATGGACTGCAGCCTACCAGGCTCCTCCATCCATGGGATTTTCCAGGCGACAGTACTGGAGTGGGGTGCCATTGCCTTCTCCCAAAAAGAAACTAGGTTTTAAAAAAGAAAATATTTCAATAATAATTTTTGACTACATGTTGAGATAAAATTATATTGGTCTATTGTGTTAAATATATTGTTAAAATTAATGTCAAATGCACATGGCTACTGGGAAATTTAAAATGACATCTGTGAATTGCACTGTTGTCTATTAAACTGGCCCTGATCTAGAAGGAAACTGAAGATCCCCATTCACACCTTTTTTGAATCTAAGACTCCAGCAAGGAAAGGCCCTGGGAGGCTTCCAGAGTTTCCACTGGAAATGTCAGGTCCTCCTGGTTGTCCAGAGTCAGAGACAACCAAGCAGGTGCTCCTCGACTCAAGAAGGGCCTTGGATAAGGCCCCCTCGCAAAGCCCCAAGCCTGCGTTCCAGTGCCTGGTTCTCCTTGTGCTCTGTGGTATATCCTGCAAAACCATGCTCGCAAGTTCCGAGGGGGCTTTTCCTGGTGCAGGAGTCCTCAGGGCTTTTGTCCATCCACTGTTATTGTTGTTCAGTCTTTGAGTTCTGTCCAATTCTTTGTGACCGTATGGACCGCAACACAGCAGGCTCCCCTGTCCTTCAGTATCTCCCTGAGTTTGCTCAAACTCATATCCATTGAATCCGTGATGCCATCCAACTATCTCATCCTCTGTCACTCCCTTCTCCTCCTGCCGTCAATCTTTCCCAGCATCAGGGTCTTTTCCAATGAGTCAGCTCTTCACATCAGGTGGCCAAAGTATTGGAGCTTCAGCTTCAGCATCAGTCCTTCCAGTGAATATCCAGGGTTGATTTCCTTTAGGACTGACTGGTTTGATCTCCTTGCTCTCTGAGGGACTCTCAAGAGTCTTCTCCAGCACCACAGTTTGAAAGCATCAATTCTTCGGTGCTCACCCTCCTTTATGGTCCAACTCTTACATCCGTATATGACTACTGGAAAAACCATAGCTTCGACTATATGGACCTTTGTTAACAAAGTAATGTCTCTGCTTTTTAAAATGCTGCCCAGGTTTGTCATAGCTTTTCTTCCAAGTGTCCTTTACTTTCATGGCCACAGTCACTGTGCTCACCAGGACATCAGAGTTGGCAGAGAAATGGCCCCATTGTCCTCACAGCCTAGGACACAAGGTCTGAGTTAATTTTACATTTCAAGAGTTTTGGGGCAGATTTTTCAGCATCTGTCTGTCTTCCACAATGCACTCTGGTAAAATGGAAAAGTCTGTCATGTCCACCTGGGATTAGGAATGGAAATACTTATTGTCTCTTTTCTAGACTGATCCACAGAGAGGGCTCCCTCCTGTTGTTCCCCGACATCCATTTTCATCATGTCACCTCCAACCTCGATCATAATAAAAGTCTGTCAGTGTTTCCATTGTTTCCCCATCTATTTGCTGTGAAGTGATGGGGCCGGATGCCATGATCTTTGTTTTTTTAAATGTTGAGTTTTAAGCCAACTTTTTCACTCTCCTCTTTCACTTTCATGAAGAGGCTCTTTAGTTCCTCTTCTCTTTCTGCCTTTAGGGTGGTGTCACCTGCATATCTGAGGTTGTTAATGTTTCTTCAGCAACCTTGATTCCAGCTTGAGCTTCATCCAGCCTGGCATTTCACATGATGTACTCTGCATAGAAGTTGAATAAGCAGGGTGACAATATACAGCCAAGATGTTCATGATCATGGGAGATCTCAAAAAATATGTGTAATTTGTGTACCGGGAGTACGAGAGGGAGCCTTTTAGCAAGAGGCCTAATTCATTTAACTCAGGGAAAATAAAATCAATTTTCAATAGGCAGCTTTAAGACTTGCAAAGTGTTGGATTGAGGATCTTACTCAGTAATCATCTGTATTATGTCATATCCGGGCTCTGGGCCTTCCAGAGTTGGGGGGTGGGGAGGATAAGGTCTGTGGCTGGTGGCAGGGGGCTGCCAGTGGACTGGGGCTGTTCAGCTGGAAGGGAGCCAAGAACTTCATTTCCTTCCATCCATTTTGCTAACAGTGGCTGCTATGATGTTCCACCCGAGTCCCTGCCCTCTGCACCTCCTACCACTCTGAGATCCCTCCTAAAGGCTCCATTTGGTCTCAGAGATGCTTACAGCTTCTGCTCCCAGCTTCTGTCATCAAGATTCCACATCTGGCCCATTTTTACAAAAAACAAATGCCACCGATAGGCTGGTCTTGCCACCCCAGGCATTTTGTTACTCTTACTTTGTTACTCTCAGCTTTGGTTTCATCATCACTTAACAATCATTTATTAAAAGAGCAGGCACAGTCTGCACCCACTCCAGTGTTCTTGCCTGGAAAATCCCATGGACTGAGGAGCCTGGCGGGCTACAGTCCACGGGGTCACACAGAGTTGGAAACGACTGAAGCGACTTGGCACGCACAATCTGCACTTGCCTTCTGAAATGGCCCACACTATAAATACACTTCTCACCTAAAAAAATAAATAAATAAAATAAAAGAGCAGGTACATGTGCCAGGCTTAGGGCTAAGTGTGGACCAGGAAGGCAAGCTTTTTCTGGGTCTGCACACATGGACAAAATTGATTGATTTGGATTTTTAATAAAAGCCCTCATTGGTTGAATTCATTGTTCCTTTTTGTTTCTTTCATCTTCATGATAACTGAGTGCAAGTCCAGTCCTAATTCATGCTGGACCTTATCTGCCTTCAGCACCACATTGCTTTGGAATCTTCCCCCATGGTCCTGAGATGGTGGCACCTGGCCTTGGAGGGTCTGCCCTTCCTTCTCCTTGGTGTCCTGTCCCAGAGCAGGGCCATGGCCAGACACGCAGTTTCCTCCGCCTCTGAGCGGGCCTGTGGCTGTGTGGATACAGCAGAGACCCAGTTTCAGCTGACAGTCTCACTCTGCAGGGCAGGAAACAAAAGAGTGATTCAGTTCTTGCGAAAACCAGCCAGATTTCCACCCAATCGTTTTCCTTCTTGAAACCACTTTTCATGTTTCCATCCCAGAAATGAATTAAAAGGAAAATGAGTTGTTGCGGATGTGCTTGGCATGGCTGGTCCCCCACAAGTGAGTGCACTCCTGCGTGAAGCTGTTGATTTCTGTTTCTAGGGTTTTTGGATGTAAAACAAATGTTTGATGTATTGTGTATTATCTGCCCTGTTATAATTAAACAGCCTCTCCCTGCTTTAATTGGAGAAGTACTTCATGGATTGGTATATATAGGGTCCTTGGAAAGCTGCTTTTACGTAAGTTTGACACAAGAGAAAATGGTCATGAGCCTTTGTTTGGATTTCTTGGTGCCTGTTCCTCCCTGCCTCCAAGTTCCAGTAACTGCTGCTTCTTGCTGGCTTTTAGGTGATGGTCACGTCTAGTGATGGCCCAGTGCACATTGGCATCGAGATGAGTCTCCAATTTGGATAAAATAGCAGACTCCACTCTGTTCTTCTGTAACACCATCCTGGGCACAATTGACTAAGAGCCGTATATGTACCAGAAGCTGGTCACAGTGTTTAACATGTGACTTCCTGTAATTCTAAATATGTTTTCTATCATCTACTTCTTTCTTTTTAACGTTTTATTTTATACTGGAGTATAGCAGATGGGGCTTCCCAGGTGGCGCTGGTGGTAAAGAATCTGTCTGCCAATGAAGGAAACATAAGCAACACGGGTTTGATCCCTGGGTCTCAAAGATCCCCTGGAGGAGGGCATGGCAACCCACTCCAGTATTCTTGCCTGGAGAATCCCACGGACAGAGGAGCCTGGTGGGCTACAGTCTATAGGGTCGCAAAGAGTGGGACATGACTGAAGCAACTGAGCCCTCCTGCACGCATAACTGATTTACAATGTTGTGATAGTTTAGGGGGACAGCAAAGGGACTCAGTCATACATATATGTGTATTGATTCTCCCCCAAAAGCCCCTCCCATCCAGGCTTCCACATAACACTGAGCAGAGTTCTGTGTGCTATACAGCAGGTCCTTGTTGGTTATCCATTTTAAATACAGCAGAGTGTACATGTCCATCCCAAACTCCCAAAGTATTCCTTCCCCACATCATTCTCCCATGGAAACCATAAATTCATTCTCTGTGAGTCTGTATCTGTTTTGTAAGTAAGTTCATTTGTATTATTTCTTTTTATATCCCCCATATAATGGATGGCATATGGTATTTCTCCTTCTGTCTTACTTCACTCAGTATGACTCTCTCTAGGTTCATCCACGGCGCTACAAATGGCATTATTTCATTCTTTTTAGTGGCTGAGTAGTATTTCATTGTATATATGCACCATCCACTTTCTTCTGCTGCAAAGTGGGGATGGATGCTGGATTCCGGCCAGGCCTAACCACCTAGAGTTCACTCTCACGCAGCTCAGAGGGGCCTAATTTATGCTTTTTGCCCAAATGTTGGTCCATCCAGGCCCATGTTTACCAGGACCCCAGGTTAGGCCAGGCCTGAGCTGGGACACCTCTGTGGTCAGCATCCCACTGCCCCTCTGGTCTAGCCTCACCACTCAGCTGCATCTGGACATTGGCTTCTGCCTTCGCTTTCCAAGACAATGCCCACGCTGCAGTCATATTCTTCAGGGTTTGCTGCAAGACAGAGCCCACATGAGCTGGTTGAAGCAAAAGGGGGTTATGACAGGCTGTAAGGTGGCTTTCAGGATGCTAGGGAGAGCAGGAGCAGACTCCAGGAGGAGCAGATCTCCAGAGCTGCCCAACAGACCCAGCTGCACCCATGGTGACCAGGTGGGGCTGCAGGGCCTGTGCTCAGCCCGCACCTGCTGCTCCCAGTCCACACACCCACTCTCCTCACACAGCCACGCAGGCGTTGTGGCCACATGACTGGTTCTAGATGAAATCTCCCCACTCTGCATCAGAGGGTGGACCTGAAGTGATGCCAGCTTCTGGCCAGATGTGGCCAACAGGAGGCACTGGGGGAGGCAGAGGAAGGAGCACCAGGCCTGCCTCCAGCAGTGGCTTCACCCGCTCTGTCATCACCTCCTAGAAGCCTGCCAGGTGAGCGCAGCCCCCTCGTTCTGTAACACCTCCTCCTCTTAGATCCCAGATAATGGAATTGTCTCACTAAAAAACCTGATGGGATTCACAAAAAAGCTGTTAGAATTGATGAGTTTAGAGAAGCTGCAGCATACAAAATCCAGACACAAAAATCTTACATACCTATATCCTAGGAACAAACGATTGGAAATTGAAATGAAAATCAATTTCATTTAATATCACGTCAACTATATTAAGTACTTACCAATACATCTGACTGAAGATGCAAAAGATCCGTGCCCTGAAAACTGCAAAACCTTGCTGAGGGAAATCAAAGAAGATTTAAATTGATGGAAATATAGACCTTATTCATAGGCTGGAAGGCTTGATTATTTTCAATTGATCTATACATCCAAAACAGACCCAATCAAAATCCAAACAAAACTTTTTTTATTTTTGTAGAAGTTAACCAGCTGTTTCTAAAATGTGAATGGAAACACAAAGGACCTAGAATAGGCAGAACAACTTAGAACAAACAGAGAATTAATGCCGCTGCTCTGTGCTTAGTCACTCAGTCATGTGACCCCATGGTCTGTAGCCCACCAGGCTCCTCTGTCCATGCGGATTCTCCACGTGAGAACACTGGAGTGGATTGTCATGCCCTCTTCCAGGGGACCTTCCCAACCCAGGGATCGAACCCAGGTCTCCTGCATTGCAGGCAGATTCTTTACTGTCTGAGCCACCAGGGAAGCCCAAGAATGGAGTGGGTAGCCTATCCCTTCTCCAGGGGATCTTCCCAACTCAGGAATCAAACCGGGGTTTCCTGCACTGCAGGCGGATTCTCTATCAGCTGAGCTACCAGGAAAGCCAGACTAATGCTACCTTGTGTCAATAATTATTACAGAGCTACTAGATCCCCTGGAGGAGGAAACTGCATCCCACTCCAGTATTCTAGCCTGGAGAATTCCATGGATGGAGGAGCCTGGTGGGCTATAGTCCACAGGGTCACAAAGAGTCAGACATGACTGAGCACAGAGCACAGCACAGCATACTAATTACTATACTAATTATTATAGAGACAGTGTGTTACTGGCATAAACATTAGCAAACAGAATAGAGTTCAGAATAGACCCACCATATATAGACACCTTATTAATAATCTGGACAAAGGGGCAGAGACAACCTACATTAATGTGGTTATAAAACCCAGCTCGGAAAATGCTGACAAATTTCTTTTGAGAAATGGAAATTCCTTTTTAATGGAGTTGCATTTGTGTACTATTTACTTTAAGATTTCCACATTTTACAGATTTTTTTCCAGCTCAAATTCACAAAAATATAGTTTAAGGCATCCTCTAAAAGCTTTGCCTTTCACATTTTTGTCTTTATTTTGCCTGGGATTGTATCTCCTGTTACAAGAAAGGGAAAGGGGTCTGGGGTGGTGGTCTGTCCCCTTCTTGGATTTGCAGTGCCCCCTCCATCTTCTCTCCAGACGAGAACCTAGCAGCTCTTCTGGACCTAATATCCACATCAATGTGGTAAGACTGCTCTATTCTGGGTATTCAGTTTTTTACATTTTCTATCAACTTCCTGTAGCAACAGACCAGCACCCTCTCCTCCACCTCCCTGAACTTGGGGCCTTTTCTCTCCCCTTTTCATAGCTTACTGCTAGTTCCTCTCATACATCCTATAGTTTTCTTATCTCTTTTCTCCATTCTAGAAGATTTTCTCAAACTACTGCCCAATTCCTCTGATAAATTTATTAATAAGGGTGCCTCATTTTTTACTTTCCAGGAGCTTTGTTGTTTTCTCTCCATTCCTGCTCTGAAGCGTCCTGTCCCTGTCAAGGCCACACTACACTCTGAGGACAGAACTGTTCAGGAGTGAGAGTGGGGCAGGGGCTGGAAGGAGAGAGAGGGACCCAGCTGGGGGACCTGGGGAATTCAGGCAGATAAACAGCTCAGAGCAACTCTGCCCCACAAGATACAATGCGACCCAATTATGTCATTTTAAATTCTTTCATAGATACAGTTTAAAAGAGGAAAAGGAAAGAGGTTGGAATTTACTTCAATACAGCATTTTCTTTAACCCACTAAATCCAATACATTTCATTTCAACATATTATAATATTACCTAGACAGAATTTCAACATATATTATCAGTATAGAAACATATTAATGAGCTTTTTTCCATTTCTCAGTGTGTCTTCACTACCGGGTGTGTAATTTATACTTCAGCTCACCTGGACTCGCCACATTTCTTTTGTTTTAAACTTTTTATTTTATATTGGCGTACAGCTGATTAACAATGTTGTGATCATTTCAGGTGTATAGCAAAGGGACTCAGCCATACATATACATGTATCCATTCTCCCCCAAACCCTCCTCCCATCCAGGCTGCTATATGACATTGAGCAGAGCTCCCTGTGGAATACAGTAGGTCCTTGTTGTCACCCATTTTAAATATAGCAGTGTGCACATGTCCATCCCAAACTCCCTAGCTATCCTTTCCCTCCATCATCCCCCCTGGGAACCATAAGTTCATTCACTATGTCTGTGTAGACTCATCACATTTCCAGAGCCCAGAAGCTGCACAAGGCTAGTGCGGGCCGGGATGGGCAGCTCAGGTCAGCTGCAGGCTCACTTCAAAGTTGCCCTGGCTCCCCCAGAATGCCGTTCTGTCTTTGTGGAACTTACCCCCAGCTCTGACCACCCTCCTGGACTATCACTCCTTCCCAGATCCCTGTCAGTTGGGCCTGCCAGCCCTGCCTTGGACACCAACTATATCAGTGCATTTGCTCTGTATTTAAACCCTTTGAAGGCGCTGGTTCCCCAGGGCTCACCCAGCCGGTCTCTTTACGAGGTCTGGTTCTGACTGTCATCCTTGGGTTCCCTGTACACCCCAGCCTCACTACCCCAGCCTCCAGACCCTGGGCTGCTGCACAGCTGCCCAGTTGCTCAATCTGGCTAGAAATGCTGTGGCCTGAAGTTTTCAGGAGAGGCCGGACGGGGCTTAGCCCTAACATCCTGAGCCTGGACCTGGCAGGTGACCAGGTTCTGCCCAGCCTCTAACTCTGGTGTGGGGCCTCCCAATTCTGGTCACAACTGGCTCAAGAACTGGGGTGGGCTGGAGGCTGTTGTGTCCAGGGCCTG
The DNA here is from genome assembly GCF_029407905.1 of Bubalus kerabau. Taxonomy (NCBI): domain Eukaryota; kingdom Metazoa; phylum Chordata; class Mammalia; order Artiodactyla; family Bovidae; genus Bubalus; species Bubalus kerabau. The sequence goes on from NC_073634.1 coordinate 48,697,463, forward strand.
CACTCTGCTCCTCAGTGCTGGTGGAGAGAAGGCAGAATCTGGAGGAAAGCGGCAGCAGGAGGCGGGAGAGGTGGCCCCAGGCCAGGCATCCAGAAAGCCCCGCCCACCCAAGCTCTGAGGGAGGGGCCAGGCAGGTATGCCTGGTGACTCAGCCCTGGGCCCCACTGCCCTCTGGATGACTTACAGCTCACACAATAGACTGATTGTGTCGCTGCCTTTAACTGCGACTTCCATTGCTACCCAGGGACTCAGCCCAGGGACCTCGAGGGACAGAGAGACGGCTGTGAGAGAAGCCTTTGTTTAAATCTGTCCTCAGGAAGGACCCGGGGTCATGGAGAGCAGGGAGGCAGGGAGGAAGAGAAATGGGTCTGACGGCTGGTCTGTGGGTGTCCAAAGTGACCGGGAAAGCTCATCCAATCGGTGTGGATCGGCTGTACCTTTTAACTGGGTTTTCAGACAAAGAACCTTGAAATCTGAAGTCTAAGAGGGGGTTAGCAAGGTCCCAAGATACTGCAATGATTTTTAACCTAGTGGATAATTTGAATGTATTTCCCATTTTTATCCCCCATTGTCATGTGCAAAGACCTACTTGAGACTGCCCCTGGGAAACCCTGCAGGGTCTTGCTCTGTTTTAATTTTTTTCAATTTTTAAACTTCTAATTTTGTATTGGGATACAGCCAATTAACAATGCTGTGGTAGTTTCAGGTGAACAGCAAAGGGACACAACCATACATATGCATGTATCCATTCTCTCCCACACTTTGCTCCCATCCAGGCTGCCACATAACATGGACCAGAATTCCCTGTTGCTGTAAGTAGGTCCTTGTTAGTTATCCATTTTGAATATTTGCCCTGTAGGCTTAAAAAGAGTCGGACATGACTGAGCAACTGAACTCAAGCACAAGGTACAAGATGCCCATTTAAGGGTGTGGCCCTGGCAGGACGCGTGTGGGAAGAAGCCCTGCAGAACGGGCCACCTTGCAGGCTGGCAGCATCTAATGAGGTGGAAGCCACTACAGGCCTGCAGGAGCAGAGAAACAGCCAGTGGGCCCCTGGAGTCCCTAGGCACTGCCTGGAAAGGGACAACGGCACAGCAGAGGCGGAGCTTAGAGCCGTCCACCCTCGGAGGCGGTCTCAGCTGGAACCTAGTTGGTGGATGTCTGGGCCGGGACTTCCCCCATCATAAAAATCCCCCAGTCCAAACGGTGAACCCAGATTCCTCTTAGGAAAGGTATGGCAGCATTCTTGGGGATGACAACAATTTCTTTTCTTAAGCCTAGGAAGATTTTTGAATTAAATATGTGTATTTGTTTATTTTTATTTATTTTGGCTGTGCTGAGTCTTCATGGCTGCACACAGGCTTTCTCTAGTTGGGTGAGCGGGGACTGCTCTTCATTGCAGTGCACAGGCTTCTCATTTCGGTGGCTACTTTTGTTCCAGAGCATGGCCTCTAGGTCATCAGGCTCAGTGTTGTGACTCACGGGATTAGTTACTCTGCAGCATGTGGGATCCTCCTGGACCAGGGATCGAACCTGTGTCTCCTGCATTGGCAGGCTGACTCCCAACCACTAGACCACCAGAGAAGCCCAAATATATAGCCGTTTAATTGAATTAAATTATAGCATTACTATTTTTGAAATAAAATCTGTACATATTGGGTTAATGTATTTACAAAATTTGAGAATTTGGCCTGTTGATTTAAAATGTATAATTGATTTTAGACTTTTGAATTTAGGTTGGAGTCAGTAAATATATAAACAGCATTTAAGACAGCTGAGGGCTTAACCATAGTTAATTAGATTTTCAAGGATTACTTAAGTACTTGGAAAGGTTTGCTAATTATATAACTTAAGCACTTAAAAAAGGAAATTTGATTAATAAATATATAAATGCAATTTTAAATACTTAAAGTTTATTTAATTCAATTTTTTAAAATGAAAATAGACATTAATCAAAGTAATTAAAAGGAATTGCTCAATGTTGAGTTTGAAAATAGAATAAGATTTGTGAGTTGGATTTTAAAATTTAAGGAAGAACCAGGATTTGGTAACTATTTTTTTTTAACTGAACTAACTTCCTTTTGAATAATCTTTCTTTTCTATATTCAAAAGCCTTAAGAACACAAAAATATCCCACTGTGAGCCTCATACTTCTTAGGGAGACGGGAGCCACCATGCAGATATCCTACCGCTATTTGGGTCACCAAATCTATGTACCAGCTGTATCCACCGTTCCCTTCTCTTTTCAGATACCAACAGAGTCTGGTTCCCTCATCATTGTGCAGTCCCCCTTCTCTGCTCCCTTTACCTTCTCTCCACTGGGGGGACCTTCCCCACACCACCAGCTCTGTGCTAATCTGCACACAAGCCAGCACAGGGGCCAGCATGCAATAATTGGTAAAAATGTATTCTATGCATTACACCTGTGGATTAAGATACATAAAAATTAATCTTTCAAGATAGTATAGTGCTGAGTGTTCTTGTAATTGCCAGTGAGGATATGTGGACACTGAAATGTAAGCTTCCACAGGCGGTTGTGGACGTGAGACCAAGTTCTAATGGTGTGGCATTTTCTCCAAGCCTTATAAAAGTGCCGCAACTGCCATATGGATTAGGATGGCTGCTATCCGAAAACTACAAGTGTTACGAGAATGTGGAGAAATAGAAAGACTTCTCCCCTGCTGATGAGAATATAAAATGGTACAGCCACTGTGGAAATAGTATGGAGGTTCCCTGCCAAATTAAAAATAGAAAACTATCTGACCACATGATCTGACAGTTTCATATCTGGGTATGTGCCCCAGAGAATTAAAAGTGGGATACTGCACACCCATGTTCATAGCAGCACTATTCACAATATCCCAAAGGTGGAAGCCACCCAAGTATCCATCAACTGATAAACAAATAAAATATAGTATATACACACAGTAGAATATTGTTGCGACTCGTGTCCGACTCTTTGCGACCCCATGGACTGCAGCACGCCAGGCTTCCCTGTCCTTCACTATCTCCTGGAGTTTGCTTAAATTCATGTCCATTCAGTTGGTGATGCTATTATGCAGCCTTAAAAAGGAAGGAATTTCTGACACCTGCTACAAGATCGATGAATTTTGAGGACATTATGCTGAGCAAAATAAGCTCACAAAAGGACAAATACAGCATGATTTCATTCTTATGAGGTCCCCAGGGGAATCAAATACAAAGAGACAGATAGTAGATGGTAGGGGCCAGGGCCTGGGGGAGAGTTTCAATTTTATATGAAAAAGAAGTTCTGGAGATGATTGTGGGAATGGCTGTACAACAATGTGAATTTATTTAGTGTCACTGAGCCAAACACTTAAAAATAGTGAGGCTGGTCAAGTTATCAGTATTTTACCACAATTTTTAAAAAAACTCACAATGGTCACAGGCCACGTTTAGTGCCTAGTTTAAAGGATTTTTCGGGGCTTCCCTGGTGGCTCAGATGCCTAAGAATCTACCCACAATGCAGGAGATTCCCGGTTCCATCCCTGGGTCGGGAAGATCCCCTAGAGAAAGGAATGACAACCCACTCCAGTATTCTTGCCTGGAGAATTCGGTGGACAGAGCCTGGGGGGCGACAGTCCATGGGGTCACAAAGAGTCAGACACGACTGAGTGACTAACACACACTTAAAGAATTTTCCAGAGATTCTGTGGAGATTAGACAGATAAGAAATAATAGCTCTACTGAACGAGACCCTGGCCCATTCCCAGATGACATGTGATCTTATCGGAGATGGAGACACAGGGGCCTGATGGTCTGTCCCATTCAAAGTTTGCATGAAATCAAAGTACCCCTGGGACCTAGAATACACTCTCTAGCCAGCAAGTGACTGTGCCAAGGTCTCCCTTAGAGTGTTTTTAAGGTGCGTTTGGTTTAACTCTCATTACACCAGAGAGAAGGATGTGACCTTTGTATTTTATTCTTGTTGTTCAGTAGCTAGGTCCTGTCTGACTCTTTGAGATCCCATGGACTGCAGCATGCCAGGCTTCCCTGTCCTTCATTATCTCCCAGAGCTGGCTCAAACTCATGTCCATTGTATTTTATAGGTTCTCTTTTTCTGTTGTTAATCAGTCAACAGATATTTGCTAAGAACCTATGACATACAAGGAGCACAGTGCTAAGAACTTTGAGAAAAGTTTTTAGGTTGAAGCTTAAGACACTGCCAACATTCAACCATTTGACCTGTGGGGAAGAAAGGCAATTTCATATTGTTCAACCTAAACTAGTCTGATGGGAGAGAACTAATACAGAGACACAGAAAGGTTGGCTAGCAGCCCGCACAGACAAACCTGAGGTCTTCCGAGAGGGGCTTTTTAACAAGGAAACCAGGTGAGCTTGGGACATGGGTCCGATGGGCAGAGTCACTCGAGTTACAAAAAACGGTCGCAGAGGGAGGCAGAGTGCCAGGTACAGGCTGTGTGTGGAATTGTGAGAACGCAGTTTGGATCAGGAGATGCTGAGGAGCAGAGTCGAGGGCAGTGGGAGCACACCTGGATCTAGAGTCTGGACAGCCACGGCTCCATGGGGAGGAGGGAGTGGATGGACACAGGAGTGAAGTGAGGACATGGAAGCCCATGTCCAGGAAGGATGAGTGGTTGAGGGAAGGAATTAGGGAAGTCAGAGAGGCTAGCAGTTCCCACTTAGTGCAGCAGAGCACAGGGGGAATAGGGAGCAGAGCATCATGTACCAAGGGTAGGGGAGAAAGAGGTGGTGTGGGCTTGAGTGCTGGAGTGGGGGTGGCGTACTGCCTGAAAAAGGCAGGAGCAAGTGATTCACGTGAGGAGGAGAAGGATGGGAAAAGATGGAGGTAGGGCTGGGTTTTGCTCAGTCACTCAGTCATGTCCAACTTTTACCACTGAGCCACCAATGTCCTCTTTTATTAGGACCATTTAGCAGGTTATACAAAGGCTCTAAGCATTTTACATTATTGTGCAAAGCAGCTCACCTTCTCTACATGAACGATGTTTATCAGTTCTAAGATTGTCCCTAAATGACTGGCAGCAGCTCTGCATGCGTGCATCTGAGGCCGTGAAGGTGCAAAAATTTCAGGACTCAGCAAAGATCACACCGCTGGAGTGATCTGGGTCAGGGCCAGGCTTACATCCAGTGTGGACACCAAGGTCGCAGGGTTCGAAGAGCAGGGAGGGAGGACCACTTCTTCCTTGGCCTTGAGGCTTCTGCAGGTCCTGACCTGTTCTTGGAAAGCCCCAGATCCTCAACCATCAGTGGGAGCTCAAGTACAAGGCTCTGGTCCTCTGGTTCCCAACTTTGGTTGTAGAACCCAGTCCCCAAGCTGAGGTGACTTAGTTACTCAGTTGTGTCTGACTCTGCGACTCCATGGACTGTAGCCCACCAGGCTTTTCAAATGCCCATCCCTGGCCAAGGAGGCCATGCATTTTAAGACACTGTCACAGTGAGCTTTTATATTACTGTGGGGCTCATCCATCTTCAGCAGTGACTTACAGTCAAGTTACAAGATCCCTAAAGGAAGGAACACAGACTCTCCAGTTCACGTGTGAAGCTCAGAGCTGAGCTGGAGAAATGCAAGTGGAGGTGCAGGCAAAGAGGATTTTTTTTTTTTAAAGCTCATTCTCGAGTCCTCTGGCCTAATCATGGGCCATGACTTCTGTCAACTGTCCTCACTGGACTGATCAACCTTCTGTTGATTTACTTTGTGGGGTTGGGGTTGGGCATCTGTCCCAGGTGGTGTATAGGAAAAGCATATCAGAACTTCTATTTTTTAATTACACAAAAAGAAAAACTTAATTGTACTACTATTTAGTGTTGTTTGCTATTTTTACCAATATTATTCAATATTCTACAATACATATAAATGCGTAAATAAATATACAGTTAAAAGAAAAAGCCCATTCTAGTCCTGATGATCAGACGTCTCTCTAGACGGCCCCAGAAAGGGCAGGCTGTAAGGCAGGTGTGCACACAGGGTCGGGGGTCAGGACAGTACCTGCCCTGCAAGGCCCCACCGCCCGGGAAGGTCCAGGAACCCCTGCCCTCCAGGTTGGAACCTGAGCTCTTGAGAAGCCTGTTCTCCTGGCTGGAGCTGTCACCCTCCAGGTCTGAGTCACTATATCTGGCCAGGGGTACTGTCTGCTGGGAGAAGGTGCATCACCCCACCTTTTATGGTGGCTCAGATGGTCAAGATCTGCCTGCAATGTGGGAGACCCAGGTTTGATTCCGGGTCAGGAAGATCCTGGAGAAGGAAATGGCAACCCACTCCCATATTCTTGCATGGAGAATTCCACGGACAGAGGAGCCTCTGGGGGGCTACACTCCATGGGGTCGCCAAGAGTCGGACATGAGTGAGCAACTAACACTTTCCACTTTCAAGTTAACATCTACCCCCATGTGATGGTGTCAGGAGGGTAGAGCCCTCACGAGCACCCTCGTCAGAACAGCCTAGGAAAAGCCGGCTCTCTCTGCCATTGCAGGGTTCAGGGTGGATGTCTGCAAATGGGCAGGCCCTGGCCACAGCCTGACCACGAGACCTGGTGACCTCAGACCTCCAGCCTCCAGAACTGTCAGGAATAAATTCGACGTTTCTAAGCCACTTGGCTACAGTATTTTGTCACAGTGACAGGAGCTGAGACTCAGCATAAGTCTTCAGGATGTTGGTTTCAACTTTTGCCTGACCCTTGATGGCTATTGGTGCTATCAGCTCAGGCTGAGAAGGGTGGGGGGCTTCATTCCACATAACACGGAGAGAACAAAGGGGCTCAGGAGAGGGTGACTTCCAAGGGTGTGGGCTTGCCAGTCAGCCGAGGTGAGAACGCAGGGTGAGGTCGGGATCAAGCGTGGCTCCTGGGCAGGAGAGGCGGTGGCTCCAGGATGCAGAGTCAGCTGGAACCTCCTTGAACACCGGAGGAGGCTGAGTTCTAAGCCGGGGTGGGCTGGCTCCAAAACCAGAGTGAGGATTATGCTCCACAGGGCCTCCTGGAGCCAGGGCTCTGGATGGGGCTCCCGAGGAAGCCGACGGAGATGAGGACGAGGACAGTGTCATGTGGACCACTTGACACAAGGAAGCCTGACTGGCATCTCCCATGGTCCTGCGCACACGGGATGACCCTGTCCCAAGCGCCACGCCAGTCAACCCCGCACAACCCTCCCTGTGAACTACAGAGGTGAAAGCAGCCCTCCTGACTTGTGAGCCAACACTCAGAACGGCTGGATAATGTGCTTGAAGTCACGGGGCCAGTAAGGATGGCCTGGCCCTTCCCGGGACAGCAGATGGCACCTGGGCCAGGTGTTAGAGCAGAAATACTAAATACACGAGTCACATACTTGCTGATGAAAAACATTGGATTCTAGGGAGCAGCTGGCCAAAACCAGACCCATATTTATTGAAAAGTAGAATTTTAAAAGAAAACTTTCCAACTCTGTTACACTCTCCATCTGAACTTTGGTCTTACTATTTTGGCATTCTGGTGCTGAGTGGGAAGAATGTTGAATGATCAGATCACGAACCAGTCAGCACATGGAAACCAAAGACACAGCGGTACGGCACCACAAATGCTTTGGAAACGGCATATCTTCAGGAGATATCAAGGAAGGGAACTGCAAGACTTGTCCAGTTAAGAGTTTCCTTTGAGAGGCACTTTGGGAGAGCAGATGGACAGCTTGAGTGCCCAAGAAACATGAGTTTGTGGCATTCTGCAGAAGCCACATGTGGGGATCCTGGTGGCGCTAGACTGTAAATCACAGGCTCTTCCTGGAAAATGAAGGCACATTTAACGCAAACTTATGAGCAGTCACACAGACTACAAACCACCAGGTGTTACTGTCCTCCAACGTCTGTGCAAAGAAGGGAACTGCAAGACTTGTCCAGGGAACCTCTGGGTGTGCAGAAAGGTGACAGCACAAGTGTACCTGGATGGACTGCTGGTGATCCACACTTCAAACCACACAGGGACCCTGCTGGACACCCCTAACCCCTCCTCATGGAACCTCATAGATGCAAATTCTGATCGACCCCAGGGAGCTAGAGATCCCCTCCTCAGTTGTCTGAGATTAAAAATAATTGTCAATTACAACCATAAGCCTTAAAGAGGTTCCTTAAGCCAAAACATGTGTTTGTAATGTGTCCTTTATTTCTTCCTGAATGGCTGTATCAGTTATTTTGGTGTCCAGGAACTCTCAGTATAGAGGGACTCCTGCATGAGGTCAAGGTGGAACTCACAACAGGAAGATCTGAAAGTTGGGAGGAAGTAGGATTTCCAATGACAAGGCCCAGGATCTACCTGTTTTGTCTAAGGTGATGGTCTGCCTCACTCACCTAGAGGTCCATTCTTATGTAACTGGGTGCCCCCAACCTCAGATTGTTTAGTTCCTAGGTCATGTCTGACTCTTTTGAGACCCCATGGACTGTAGCCCGCCAGGCTCTGTCCAAGGGATTTCCCAGGCAAGAATACTGCAGTGGGTTGTCACTTCCTTCTCGAAGGGATCTTCTTGACCGGGGATCAAACCCACATCTCCTGCATTGGCAGGCAGATTCTTTATCACTGAGTCACATAAGCCCCATCAATTTCAGGTACCAGACACCAAATTTCTAATTTATCATCAAACATATAACAAAGGCAACTAAAGATACAATGAACTCGCAGAGAGGAGCCTCCCAAGGCCAGCATTGTTGGGGGGAGGTGTGGTCCTGATGCCAGACCCTGGGCTTGCCACCTGCTCCAGGAGGCAGCAGCCACACCCTCATGCAATCATCTGGTGACTCACCTTCTCTATCTGTGTGATGGGCATGATCACAGAACCACCTCAAGGAGCTGGGACAAGGATGCCAAGTCCAGCAAAGAGGGAGAGATGAGCACGTGTCTGCTGCAAGCCAGCGCTCTCTGGCTCTGTATTCCCAGTGCCCAGCGCTCAGAGGAGCTGGACAACGGCTTCCCCAGTGCATGAGAGGCAGGCAGGAGATGGGAGAGGAAAGCTAGAGGAGAGAAGGCTAGCTGATAACAGGCTGGTGACGTATATAATTTCCAAAGAGTAATTTTAAGACCAAACTTGAGATTCTGGTTTCTCTTGGAGTCATGCTAATTAAAATTTATTATTTCAAGATACAAAAATGTGGTCATAGAAAAAGAAAACACACAAGTAATAAATTTATTAGAAGTCCTCCTCAAAGCGCTCCCCTGGGGGCACGGAATGCTCAAGCTTATAGGAACCCCTTCCCCACTGCTCAGTCCAGGCTTGGCAAAAGATGAACACACACAGGGTCTCGTCATAATACTTTTTTATTACAATATCCAAAAAACTGAGTATGCAGTTTAGGAGGTCTCAAGACCCCTTCCTCAACTGTAGGAATGTGCCATCTCAAGACTGTATATTGGAACTATAAAGGAGTTCAGATGTAAAGAGAAAAGAAAATGCAATTTCTTCATAAACATTCTGTGTCTTTTACTACCAATCACATATCCTTTTGTAAACCCTGAAAAATTTCCCTGTAAAGCAAATACTATATATATATATATATATATTTTGTGTGTGTGTGCGTGCGTGCGTGCGTGTGTGTGTGTGTGTGTGTGTGTGTGAAGTGTGGTGGGTTGCTCCCCTCCCCAAAGATCACCTGTTTTCCTTAATCATCTGCATTAGTGTCAACAAATGGCTACAGGTACATATGACTTTGAGAATTAAATACATCACTGTGAGATTGAAACTAGCCGAAGGGCAAGAGGAAAGAGCACTCTGCTGATGGCACGTTGGGGGGAAATTTCCGAAACCACTGTCTTCCCCCAGTCTCTGGCCCCTCTTCTGCAAACCGGCATTCCAGGACCTCTTTTCTTTATTGCAAGCGCAGCCCCAAAGGCACTGGACAGCATCTTCCCTCCCGTCTTGCCCGGTGGTTCCAGTATTGCTAACAGCGCCCGGGGTTGTCCCCGGAGAGCCTGGGAGCTGTGGGAGCGCAAACGACACGGATGGAGGGCTGCTGGGGTCAGGACTGGGGGTCCCCAGGCAGGTGCCGCCTGCTCTGTGGCTCATGGACATAAGGGCAGCTCTGGTGCATCCACACGGCGCCCGAGGTCTGTAAGGGGGTCTGCTGGCGCGAGCGGTGTGAATGGACTAAGGCTGTCTCCCACGGAGGAATAAAGTGAACCGACTCGCTCTGTCCACCTCTCATCACGAAAACCAGCCGGGAGGGCCCGGGATGGCAAAGAGTGGGGTGGTGGCAAATAACCGACCTGGACAAAGAAGGGACCAGGTGGAGAGAATGGGGCCTGCAGGACAGCCCAGCCAGGGCGCCTTCCCGGGGCATCACTGCAGCGCCCGGACGAGGTAGAGCTTCTCCCCGTGCTCGCTGGTGAAGATGGGGGCTTTCTTATAGTGCTCCACCAGCTCGTCCATGGTGTGGAAGCGCCGCTGCCCAATGCAGTAGACGTTGTCCACCAGCTGAACCTTGAAATGCTTGTTCTTCCCTGATGCTTTGAGAGACACGGAGAAGTCACTGGGCTGTGGGGGAAAGAGAACACACACAGGTTACCACTGGGCTCCGGTCCACACCCAGGGCAGCTACCTCCTGATCTTTAGAACCACCCGGAGGCTGGTGAGATGCTCGTGTTCTGGATCGAAGAAAGTGACACTGTACTTAGTACTTTCGGTGCAAAATGTGCTTTCACTATTTGAAAACTGGAGACTTGTTCTGAAATGTACAGCACCGATGCTAACCAATGCACATTTTTCATTTCCCTAGCTAGTTCCTGGATTTGTAGAAAGTGGTCTGTACATAGGCAGCGGCTAGAAATACACTTCCTCTGGCTTCTACCACTATTAGGAGCTCAGCCAACAGCATGGTGCTGGCCCAAGTATAGACACCAAGGTCAATGGAACAGACAGATGAATGAATACAGAAACTGTGGTATATATATGCAATTGGAAATGTTACTCAGCTATAAAAGAAAAAGAATGCATGCGAATGAGCCCTAATGAGGTGGATGAACCTAGAGCCTATTATACAAAGTGAAGTCAGAAAAAGAAAGACAAATATTGTGTATTAACACATGTGTATGGAATCTAGGAAGATGGTACTCATGAACCTATTTGCAGGGCAGCAGTAGAGACACAGAGAACAGACCTTTGGGCACATTGGGGGAAGGAGAGAGTGGGACGAACTAAGAGAATAGCATGGAAACATACATATTACCATATGTGTACGGGAGCCAGTGGGAGCCCAACCCAGTGCTCTGTGAGGGTTGGGATGCATCCCATCCTAGAGGGGTGGGATGCAGAGAGAAACAGGACGGGGCTTCAGAAGGGAGGGGACATATGTATACCTGTGGGTGATTCATGTTGATGTGCAGCAGAGGCCAACACAATACTGTAGGGTAGTTATCCTCCAATAATTGTATTTTGTTCTATACTTCTCTATATTGTACAATTATAATCTTTGATTTAAAAAAAAGTCAATGGAACAGAATAGAGAGCCCAGAAATAAATCCACACTCTCGGGGTCAATTACTCTGTGACAAAGGAGGCAAGAATATACAACAGAAAAAAGATGGTCCCTTCAATAAGCAGTGCTAGGAAAGGTGGATAACTACAAGGAATGAGATTGGAACATGATGGGTGACACAGACCCGATCAATGAGATGGAAGGATGTCCCACCCTGCCCCCGTCTCACTGTCACTCCTGTTCTTGCCGTTTCTGAGCCACCCCTTGTCCCTCTCCCTACTCAACCATTCCTGAGGGTCTCGGAGCACAGAATGGCCACGTGGAGATGCCTCTGCATCCCCAGACTGGATAAGCTCCACTCTCCTTGGCTTTGTTGTTATTGTCGCTCAGTCGTGTCTGACTCTTCAAGATGCAATGGACTACAGCCCACCAGGCTCCTCTATCCGTGGGATTCTCCAGGCAAGAACACTGGAGTGGGTTGTCATTTCCTTCTCCAGGGAATTGTCCCAACCCAGGGATCAAATCCACGTCTCCTGCATTGCTACATGGATTCTTTTTCACTGAAACACCTCCTTGGCTACTGTCCAGCAGAAGACATCCTGACACATCTGTGGGTCAGGGCTGCATCTAATCCACGGCTGTGTCCACAGAGAGCCCAACAGATGGTGGGAGCTGTATGATCCAGGTCTAAAGTGAATTCTGAGCCCAGACTTTCACCCTTCCCCAAACCAGGAACTCACTGCTGGTGATGACCCATCAACCCAGCCCCTGCTCGCATGTCTCCCACCAGGACAAAACCAACAAGCATCCCTTCACTGGTTTTTACACTGACTCTGCAAACGTTTGATCAAAAGTGAACAGATCTTGCAAAATGACAGACAACTCTATATAAACCAATGACAACTGAGGGAAAGGGGTGTCTAGCAGAACCCAGATCCGGGGTGGGCCACTGGTCCCCAACAGTCACAATTGTCAGCATCACAATATTGTAATTATCCTCCAATTAAAATAAATTTAAAAACAGTATCACAGAGATAGACATATTCAGTTAGTTAGTTAGTAACTATGTGTCCCTTTGCCCAAAATAGACCAAATAAATCTTTGAGGGGAAAACCTCATCTTATCTCTATACTAAACTCAGGGCCCAATGCCTTGGGGGAAGCCCAGAAAACACTGCGGGGATAAAATTTCAGGAGGAGATAGGAAGATCTAGATCCAATTAGGCTTTGGGTTGTGTGTTATTTCCAGAATCACAGCCATTAGAGGATTAAGGATGGATAGGGGGATACAGGGAGAAGGCAATGGCACCCCACTCCCATACTCTTGCCTGGAAAATCCCATGGACAGAGGAGCCTGGTAGGCTGCAGTCCATGGGGTCGCTGAGGGTTGGACACGACTGAGCGACTTCACTTTCCCTTTTCACTTTCAAGCATTGGAGAAGGAAATGGCAACCCACTCCAGTGTTCTTGCCTGGAGAATCCCAGGGATGGGGGAGCCTGGTGGGCTGCCATCTATGGGGTCGCACAGAGTCAAACACGACTGAAGTGACTTAGCAGCAGCAGCAGCAGCAGGGGGATACAGAACTTGAAAATTATTTCCCCAACTTGATCTCTTATGCCCCTTCCCCAAAAAAGAAATGAATCATCATGAATGATTCATCGGATCAACCAGCCATCAGCATGCACGCTGCTATATTTAAAACAGATAACCAACAAGGACATACTGTATAAAACAAGAAACTCTGCTCAGTGTTATGTGGTAGCCTGGAAGGGACGGGAGTTCGGAGGAAAACCGATACATGTATATGTATGGCTGAGTCCCCTGCCATGCACCCGAAACTATCACAACATTGTTAATTGGCCACTGTTGTTTAGTTGCTAACTCAGGTCCGACTCTTTGTGATCCCAGGGACTGTAGCCTACCAGGCTCCTCTGTCCATGGGATTCTCCAGTCAAGAATACTGAAATGGGTTGCCATATCCTCCTCCAGGGGATTTTCTTGACCCAGGGATCGAACCTGAGTCTCCTGCATCTCCTGAATTGGCAGGTGGATTCTTTACTGCTGAGCCACCAGGAAAGCCTCATAAATTGGCCATACTTTAATACAAAAAATTTAAAATAGTATAAAAGCAAGAGAGTTCCAGAAAAACATCTATTTCTGCTTTATTGACTATGCCAAAGCCTTTGACTGTGTGGACCACAATAAACTGTGGAAAATTCTGAAAGAGATGGGAATACCAGACCACCTGACCTGTCTCTTGAGAAATCTGTATGCGGGCCAGGAAGCAACAGTTAGAACTGGACATGGAACAACAGACTGGTTCCAAATAGGAAAAGGAGTATGTCAAGGCTGTATATTGTCACCCTGCTTATTTAACTTCTATGCAGAGTGCATCATGAGAAACACTGGACTGGAAGAAGCACAAGCTGGAATCAAGATTGCCGGGAGAAATATCAATAACCTCAGATATGCAGATGACACCACCCTTATGGCAGAAGAGGAACTAAAAAGCCTCTTGATGAAAGTGAAAGTGGAGAGTGAAAAAGTTGGCTTAAAGCTCAACATTCAGAAAACGAAGATCATGGCATCCGGTCCCACCACTTCATTGGAAATAGATGGGGAAACAGTGGAAACAGTGTCAGACTTAATTTTTGGGGGCTCCAAAATCACTGCAGATGGTGATTGCAGCCATGAAATTAAAAGACGCTTACTCCTTGGAAGGAAAGTTATGACCAACCTAGATAGCATATTCAAAAGCAGAGACATTACTTTGCCAACAAAGGTCTGTCTCGTCAAGGCTATGGTTTTTCCTGTGGTCATGTATGGATGTGAGAGCTGGACTGTGAAGAAGGCTGAGTGCCGAAGAATTGATGCTTTTGAAGTGTGGTGTTGGAGAAGACTCTTGAGAGTCCCTTGGACTGCAAGGAGATCCAACCAGTCCATTCTGAAGGAGATCAGCCCTGGGATTTCTTTGGAAGGAATGATGCTGAAGCTGAAACTCCAGTACTTTGGCCACCTCATGCGAAGAGTTGACTCATTGGAAAAGGCTCTGATGCTGGGAGGGATTGGGGGCAGGAGGAGAAGGGGACGACAGAGGATGAGATGGCTGGATGGCATCACTGACTCGATGGACGTGAGTCTGGGTGAACTCCGGGAGTTGGTGATGGACAGGGAGGCCTGGCGTGCTGCGGTTCATGGGGTCGCAAAGAGTCGGACACAACTGAGCGACTGAATTGAACTGAACTGAAACGGCACAGAAGGACATTTTAAGTAATCAACCGCACAATTCTCAAATCACTGCTATTTTCACATTTACACAAGACTGATCAAGACGAATGTGAGCTGGCCTCAGTGTTATCAGTATTCCCACCCAAGCTGGATGCTGTATATTTCTGAAAACAGAACAAAGTAAACAGGTACCGCCAGACAGGTGCTCTGCACAGGACGGCCTGAGCATTAGCCCCTTGGCCCCTGTCACGTGGCAGTCAGTTCTGGTGGGTGAAGACTTGAGCAGTCACTATGCCGTGTGTCCAGGAGTATATACACATTAGCAGTATATACATGCTCAGCTCTCTCTTGGGGTTTCCGGTTTTCAAGAAGCAATGTGTAGTTTCAAGATCTGTTCATTTTTAGACGTATATATGTTCTGTGCCAAAAGCCTGTGCCTTCTGATAAAGATAGAAGGCGACTTCAGTTTTACGTTTAGGACCAGCCGGGCACTGAGCTAGTTTTAGAGACTCTTTAATCAGTTCATAGACAAAGCAGCATCGTACGGAGGGAGTGCGTGAGACGGCGTGCGTGAGACGGCGTCACTATGTGATAGACTCAATTTTACTTATGCCCCACAATCAGCAGATGACTTTCTGAATTTGCTTTTCATTTAAGCACCTTAATTTAGCCTCCTGATATGTCTCCTGTACATATGCATTACGGCAGTAAAACTGGTCGCTGTAGCAGAGACAGTAATTTTAATTTTGTGGGCTCCTGATCAGAAACCTTGAACTTAAGGACATGGGAGGAATTAAGTTTATACCAAGCAGGGGGTGCCGAACCTTCAGAGAACTCTCATTCCAGCATCTCTGTGCTTCTGATCTATGTGCTAAAATGCACTGTTACACGTCACCAAGTTCTAAAGGAAGCCTGAGGATGAACTGGGCCAGGGTGTCTCAATTTGTGCTCCCAAGTCCAGTAGCATCACCTGGGTGCTTGTCAGAAAAAGTGAATTCTCAGGCCCCACTGCAGACCCCTTGAATGAGCAGCTCAGGGGCAGGGCCGTCCAGGGGCTTTAGATGCAGTTTGAGATGAGGTCTGAGTGAACCACACACAGTGCTTTCAAGCGGTCAGGGCCATGAGAACAAGACAGGAATGTGATTCATGTGCTAAGATGCACCTTGGAGGAGGTGGCTCCATGACAAAGCCCACCCCCAGCCTGGGGAAGCCTGTCTGACTCCGTCCTGAGGGGTCAGCCCTTGCTCTAGATACTCCCTGCAGGGGACCCCTGGGTGGCACAGCCAGCATTCTCTTCCCTTCTCAAGAAGCCAGCCCCCTGGATCTGACTAGAAAAGGGGCTGCTCCAAAGGTGGGGGTGGGGGGTGGGGAGCGGATCCCTGAGAAGTTGGGGCCACCAGTCTTGGTCCTTACAGGCTTGTCTGTCCCCAAAGCCCTGGGGAAGTCGCATCAAGGATGGAGCCACACTGGTCTGCACTGACCGTGGGCACTGGGCTGGAAGACTCAGCGACATTCTGAAGCTAAGCATGTCACAGAAACTTGACGGGTGTCTGCTGGCTCAACCACACTGAGAAGAGGACTGAAGCCCACGAGCCCAGCATCTGGGGTGGGACTGACTTGCAGTCACTGGCCCCTAGAGGTCGGTGAGATGCCTCAGACACCATCTCCGGTGGGCAAGTACTTTCCTCGCCCGCATCTTGAGACCAAAATGTAAACAATTCTTGCAGAATTTCTCCTGCAAGTCGAGAAGGAACTGTTTTCAAAGGACAGGCAGTAAAGACTTCTGGCAGTTGAGAGAAGAGGTGGGCTTGCCGGCCTCCAGGAAAGAAATGTTTACGGAGAGCCGAGCAGAGCAGAATGCAAACCTTCCTCCCTCCACCTGGGCTCCTCAGCTCATCTCATTGGACAAGGTGTTTCCCCTTCACTGGCTGAGAAACCACAGAAAAGTGAAGTCATGTCTGATTCTTTGCGACCTCATGGACTGGAACCTGCCAGGTTCCTCTGTCCATGGGATTTTCCAGGCAAGAATACTGGAGTAGGTTGCCATTTCCTTCTCCAGGGGATCTTCCCAACTCAGGGATTGAACCTGGGTCTCTCACACTGCAGGCAGACTCTTTACCATCTGAGCCACCAGGGAAGCCCCCGAGAAACCACAATCAGGGCAGAAAACATTCGCTGGGAGGGCCGGAGTGTGCCTACTGGGGCTGCGGGCCCCCCACCCCTCACTCTGGGTCTGCCTGTGCCTGAGTGCTCTTAAAAACAAGGGATACAGTTCAAAGAAACCCTAGCAATTTCTATGTTCTTTTCTCCGCACTAACTGACTGCAGTGATCAGCAGATTACTGGGAGCAAAGCCTGAATTACCTCTCTTCCGTAAATGAAAATGGAGCCCTCCAGCCTAGGAGACTAGCCTGTTCACAGTCCTTCTGCAGTTATGGCTAACAAGAAATGGAGTAGGAAGACGGAAAGGTTTACACTGGTGCTATTAATACATGTGCCAGCTGTACACACCTTTCTCATATATTAAAATTTATTAGACCCATTTCATTTTTTTTTTTAAATATTGATTTATTTGGCTGCTCTGGGTCTTAGTTGCAGCATGCAGGATCTAGTTCCCTGACCAGGGATTGAACCTGGGTCCCCCACATTGTGAGCTCAGTCTTAGCCACTAGACCACTAGGGAAGTCCCAAGATACAGTTTTGTTTTTTTTTTTAATTTCCACTACAGCTTTTAATTCTTGGAGGGAATCATTTCTAACAGGTACTTGTGAATTTACATGCAAGCAGTATATCCATAAAGAAGGCTAAGCATCAAAGAATTGATGCTTTCCAACAGTGGTGCTGGAGGAGACTCTTGAGAGTCCCTTGGACTGCAAGGAGAACAAATCAGTGAACCCTAAAGGAAACCATCCCAGAATATTCATTGGAAGGACTGATGCTGAGGCTCCAATACTTTGAGCCCCTGAAGTGAAGAGCTGACTCATTAGAAAAGACCCTGATGCTGGGTAAGATTGAGAACAGGAGAAGAAGAGGGTGACAGAGGATGAGATGGTTGGATGGCATCATCAACTCAACAGACATGAGTTTGAGCGTGCTCCAGGAGATGGTGAAGGATAGGGAAGCCTGGCATGCTGCAGTCCATGAGGTCGCAAAGAGTCAGACACAACTGAGCGACTAAACAACAGCAGCAAGTATATCAATAAACATTTACATCAAGGGAGCTAGTGTTCTGGGGGTTTTTATGAAAATGTTTCTGAATACTGTTACAGATGAATTATTTGACAGTTTTCAGGTGGCTCAGTGGTAAAGAATCAGCCTGCCAATGCAGGAGATGAGATGCAGGTTCGATCCCTGGATCGGGAAGATCCCCTGGAGTAGGAAATAGCAACCCACTCCAGCATTCTTGCCTGGGAAATTTCACCAGAGAAGCCTGGTGGGCTACAGTCCATGAGGTTGAACAGGACTGAGCTACTGAGCATGCACACACTGAGCATACTCACACCTGCACTCTAGTTTGAAAGAGCTGTTTTTCAGTTCCCACTGATTTACTGGACACTTATCTCTCTTCATGTTACACTTGCAGCCTGAAGGGAGGTTGTCTGGACCCCTGGTGGCAGCAATCCTGAGCCTGAGGCTACCAAGTCTGACCTGAGTTCACAAGCCCAGGGGTCAGTGGGCACAGAGGAAGGGCTGGGCATGCTGGCACCTCCTCTGGCTGCTGCTGGCTCCCAGTCACTCTGAATCTACACACACATGCTGGACAATTGCATCATCAGTGAATGTGGAGAATATTTTCTAGGGTCTCACACAGTGCTGGGATTCAACAGCCGACAGGATGACATACCATGCGCTCCACTGCCGACCTGGCTGCCATGGGGGCAGCACAGCCACGAATGAAGGCGGTTACACCTGTGAGCACAGGCCCCATCATGGGACCCAGGAGCATGGCTCATGGAGGCTTCCCAGACGGAAAGGAGGAGGAGTGAGGTGTGAACGGTGTGTGTGCCTAGACTGGGCAGGGAGGAGGTGCTGGGGCGACGGGGGCAGCTGTACTCTACAATTTTTCAGATGTATGCAAAGGTCCACAGGAGGAGAGAGCAGAGTCTGAGCAGCATGCAGGAGAGAGCGATGGGAGGTCTCCTCCCATTGTGGACCAGGAGGAGCCACTGAGCCGCCCTCGGCCACGTGACTAGGATCCCCCCAGGGCACTCAGTGACACAGCCCAGCCGCCTGCACCGCCTCCTTCTGCTCTAGCCACAAATCAGGTTTCAGGTTACAAGCAGTCCTCTGTTCCACTTTCTACAGCATCTCCCTCCAAAAAAAGGGGATTCAGCACTCTTCACCTTCTTTTACACATAATACAGCAGAGATAAAACTCCATCCAAAGCCCTTCGTAATAAATGACACAAAAACATAGGGACACAAAATACAGGGAAATAGATGATCTCTTTGGGATCTTTAACATCTTACAGAGAAAAACGGCTTCCTACACCACAGGCTGATGCTTTGCAGACCTCAACCTAGTTGTAAGCTGTCACTTTCTACAGCAACTGAAAAAATAAAACACTGACAGTTTACAGAGTACACAGAAATTTAGTAACTGGTTATTCTTCACTGTAATACAGTTTCCTAGCCGTATCCACAGAATAAGTCTGAACAAATACATAAGGATTTACGATGAGCATTAGATGAGAAGGCAGGTAGGAATTTTAAATTTTCTAGATTTAATGAGATATGGATGGAATATAATGATTAAATATGAAGAACTGACACTGTTCCATCTTTAGCTGCTAAAGGTAAATGACAATTAGAGGCGAGGAATGAGAGCAAGAGAGGAGGAGAGAGAAAACTCGATATTGAGATGAAAGATAGAAAAGGGCCGAAACAGGGTCATCTGGTTCATTCACTGGCTGATAACCATGTCTAAAACACGCCTTTGAAATACCTACACATCACTGACCCCGGATATCGTAGGATATGCCAATGCTTTGCTTGTTGTTCTGAAATATATGTCCACCCCTCCCGCCCCCCGCCCAAGCACAGATTTCCCAGAACTCAGATCTTTTTACTTTTCAATACAGAAAAATACGGAATATTTTTAAATGCAAAGTATCAAGCAAGAATCTTGCTCATTTATACTGAAATTGCTCAGGATATTTAAAAAAATGAAATGCATCTTGAAGAGGCACTCTAAAAAAGACGCTATGCTTACTGAGGAATCACAGGTCCTGCGGTGACCAAAGGTGAGCCCTGAGCACAGAGACCTAGAGGAAGGAAAAGGAAACTGAATGGGGATGCCTGTGGGTCCTGCAGAAACGGGACCCCAAAGCTGGGTCAGGCTGTGGAGCTCCGGGCTCACGCAGCTTTGAACGGTAGGCTCTCACCTTAGAGATGCCAGAGTGAACAGGGAAAAAGACAACAGGCAGAAAGAAGACGGGAAGCTGCTGGCAGGAAGCAGAGGCAGTGGAGGCAGAAAATGGATAAGCGATGGACTTGTCCATCTGAACGGCTCCTCACGGTTGCAGATGACAGGTGGGCAAAGACCTAGTTATGAGCATGAAGACAGCGCAGCCGACTAGCCCTGCCATCAGGAGAAGAGCAGCAGCACGCCTGAGAGTCCCTGAGTATCTCTTTAGCACAAGACAGGTGTGCACACAGCAGACAGCGCCACGTGTAACAGCGGGTTCCAGCCAGACAAGCAGTCCAGCACACCCTTGGGCCACATGGCAGCCTTCAGGCCGAGCCGGGGCCATGGCAGGGGCAGAGCTAAGCAAGTCCCAGAGAGCCTCTTCCCCACCCCGAGAGCCAGTGGCCCAGCACACGATGAGCTGTCGTAGCGCAGTTTTCTAAATTAAAACAGAAGGAACAAAATGTGGAAAGGCCCCCCCCACCCCCAAATGGTTAAAATAAACAAGCAATACTTTAGTTATTTAGAAAAGGCTTTCTCCTCTCATAACCCGAGACAAATGTAACACTGCTGCTTCTTCAAGTTCCTGGGAGTGGAGTGTAGATAAGAAAATTACCTTCCTCTACCTCTAAAAGGACCTGGTCCCAAGGTCTGACAGTGACCATGGCCTGTATGTGCTTGTCTCATGGACAAGTCACAGGTTTTCTCTAAGCCAGTGGTACTATCTGCCTCCTGCTAAAGACTTTCCCCTTCCCCAGCCCCATAGAGAAGAACCTAGGGGCACTGTCTCCACTCCGGGGGGCTGCTTTTACCCCTCTCCTTTCTAAGAAGCCTCTTCAAACCCAACGTTCCTAAATCAGGACGAGACTCCTTGACTCTGAATCATCCTTCTCCCTCGATCACCTCCTACTGTGACAGGGTTTCTGGTGCTTTCTTTGAGTTTCTGCTTAGGGGGGTTGCAAGTGCTCTGGACCCGATTCTCTGGAGCCTCCTGATCTGTGCACGGAGCAGACTTCATATGAGAACAACTTAATGTGATGTCCTGCCAGAAACCATTGACTGGATGAGAAAAGCTCGTTGCCCAGATTTCAGATGCAGCTACTGTCTAGGTCCCATGTGCTTGCCACCACGAGCTGCTGCCACCACTGGGGGGCCGGTTCCACCCCATCACAGCTGCCCCTCTCCGTCTGAAGGGAAACCACTTCTGTGGGCTTGAACTCCCTCTAGATCAGTCAATAGGAATCTTGACTGTGCACTTAGTAATCGTCGTATCAACATTTGCAGGGGACAATTACAGTACATAGCATGGGCTGACTAGTCTTACAGGTTGCATTTATACAATTAAGCTGAAGTCTATAGGAACCAACAGAAAATGATCATACTGGACTCTATCCTCAAAACTCACACTGGACTCCATCCTCAAAACTTTTGCTTCACTTAAATACACAAGGCAGGTGTATTTAAAAGGACTAACAAAACCAGCTTAGGACCTCCACAATGAAAACACAAAAAGGTACTTGGAATGACAGCCCAGTTCCCCCAGACAGACTTAGCCACCCACCTGAAACACAGACCCCAAATCTGTGCTGGAAACAGGTATGCTCCAAGTCGAGAGGCCTCATATCACTGACTCAACTTGTACACACAAACCCCTCTCTTAACAATTGTCCTTTTCCTTTTTTAGTGCTGTTCCTGAGTGCTTTAAAAGCTTTTCAGAGATAAACTCAGTGGTGCCTGTGGCAGAGACGTACTGAGGATTACACACTTTAAAAAGAAAAACATACCAACCAACAAAAGATTGTGTCAGAAACAGGGCGTCTGCCTTGCTGAGAACATCTGATGCATCTCAGACCCAGAGAGGAAACAAGGTTGGGTCATCAACAGGGAAACCACGGGAGAAAATGATGTTTGGGTCTGCAGGACAAAACAGGGGTGACCCCACTCGCGAGGCAGCAAAATCTCCAGAAGCTGAGACACTCTGTACTTGCCATCTCACCTACAAGAACGCACCTTGCAGAGCAGAGATATAGCCAAGGCTGGGCAGTCCAAGTGGATGTCAGCATAAGGTGGGGCTGGGGCCTCAGGACACAGGCTGTATAGAGCATCTGTGTTCATCTTGCTTAACATGAGGCCCACATAATCCTGCTGTCTGAGGCCATTCACACACCTCCACACACTTTCATGCTCTCTGCTTCCTTCCTGTGCGCCACCCACCCACCAAGGGTTCTCTGCCCTGAGGAGGAAGCCGTCCTGCACGGCCAGTGCATACCCACACATGTGTACATGCCTAGATGCGCGTATACATGCACACCCAGATGTGCACATGCACACACATGCACACCTCTCCACCCACCCCGCCCCACACTCACTGAGCACTCTGTCCTGACAAGGAAGTTGCACACATGCACACACTCCGAGATGCATATCTGTTCACACCCAGACACGTGTACACACCCCTTCACCCACCCTGCCCCACACTCATCAATGACTCTGTCTTGATGAGAAAGTCGCCCTGCACACCTGGTACACAAGTACAGAGATGCACACATACATGTACACCCCTCCACCCACCCAACCCTGTACTCACTGGGGACTTGCTGTTAAGCAGGAAGAAGTTGCCCTATATGCCTGGTGCACACACAGAGATGCCCACATATGTGCACACCCCTCTGCCCACCCACCCCATCTTGCACTCACCGAGGACTCACTGTCCCGCACAAGGAAGTCGCCCTGAACGCCCCGCGCGTTGAGTGCGCACTCGGCCTGGTGGCGAGTCACGTTCCCGTAGTACCACTCGCGGCCTGCGAACCGGCCAGCACGAGCAGGCCCCGCGGGTCCGGAGCCAGCGTGAGGGGCCGGGCCCTCGCTCAGCACCACCACATAGTTCTTGGGCACCAGGCCGACCTGGCCACGCGCATTGCGGCAGCGCCACCACTCGGGGTCGTTCTCGGGCTTCTCGATCACCTCCATGGTCTCGCCCTTGTCGAAGTTGAGCTCCTCCTCGGTGACCGAGCTGAAAGGGTACAGCGTCTGCACCACCTGCAGCGCCCGCGCGCCCTGCCCATTGCTGAGCGTGGCACCGGGCCGCAGGCTTGAGCCCCCGGGCGCGTCGCCGGCTGCCTCGTCCAGCTCCTCCAGCACGTAGTTGGACGGGAACCAGCCCACTTGGCCGTTGTAGCTGCCCCGCCACCAGCCGTCGCTGCACTTCTCCATGACGGTGACGCGTGAGCCCTTCACCAGCGACAGCTCGTCCTCGCGCTCTGCTGCATACGCGAACTTGACCACGGCCGGGATGCTGAGGTCGTAGATGCGGTCGGCGCCGCCCCCGTTGGCGGGGAACTCCGCGTCCGTGCTGGGCGTGGGGGAGGCATCGCGTGCGCTCGTCTTCCGGCGGGTCCTTCCGAGGCCTGTAGAGAAACAGCAAAGCTCAGCGTAGGGACCAGATTCAGCTGAGTGGGACCCTGCAAGGGCTCCACACAGGGCCCCAGCCAAGGGGCAGCGCCTGTACACTGATGCAGAACGGACTTGGCCCCCTGGCTGGTGACCAGCCAGTCAGCAACAGAGGTAACAGTGGCCAAATGCCTGAAAGCTGGGAATTACCACATCTGATCTCTGCTTTCCTAAAAAAGAAAAAAAGCCAGAGCACCAGCAAACCATGAGGATAAAACAGTGTAAAGTCTGAAAATGATGAGAGCAGCCATATGCCACTAGGAGGAAAACAAAACAAACAAAAAGGCATCGGTACACAAATATCTTCTGCATCAGGACAGAGGTATCTTCTGTGTTGTGGGCTGGAAATTGGACCAAATGACCTTGAAGACCTTCCATAGCTCTCAGACCCCTCAAACCTGTCCTGCTCTGCCAGCCACCACCTGTCCTCCACTCTGGGGACACTCGGCACCCTCCCAGGGTGGCAACAGAGCAGCAACCCTGGGGAGAAACCCGTACCCTTCTCCTTCCTTCCCGTCTTTCAAAACTGCACAGATTTCTCACAAGCAGTGATGAGTGATTTAGAAAAAACAGTGCATGCAGTAAATTTAAGGCAGAATTTTTCATATTCTGGTGGCAAACCCACAAGTGGATCAGAAAATCAGTTTAAGGGGGTCTGAGCAGCCTGTGTGTGTGTATGCACTGTCTTCTTTTTAAAAGGAAACAAAACAGAAGATGTCAGAGTGCATCAAACATAGAACTGCTGCTTCAGTTACATGTGTGAGTCAGGGCCAAGCTGTCACCTGAAGCATCACTTCCTGTGCATGAGGTGTAATACAGCTTGAAAAGCCCTAGGGTAAAAATGATTTAACCTGCTTAAAATGCACAGAATTCTGCAACCTTGTAGAAGCGAGCCTAGGGAGGAAGGCACGATGCCCGAGTTGGGGACGTGCCCCTGGACTGCAGGGTTGGCTGTGCTTCTTAGGCTTTCCTGAGAGGTGGCCACTTGCCCACCATGCCTCCAAGCTACACCAGCATGGGAGCTTCCACAGTAGGGAAACTGTGGCCACTGGCAGATCTTTGTTTTTTCCCCAAAAGGACACCAATGCACTTCTATGGATAGCTTGTACTTCTTTCTCCCTTAATTCCCTGCAGTAAAGACAGTTTGGGCTTCCCTGGTGGCTCAGTGGTAAAGAACCCACCTCCCAATGCAGGAGACTTAGATCCCTGGGTTGGGAAGATCCCCTGGAAGAAGAAATGGCAATCCACCCAGTATTCTTCCCTGGCAAATTCCACAGACAGAGGAACCTGGCAGGCTACAGTCCATGGAGTCGCACAGAGTCAGGCATGACTGAGGGACCAAACAGCGCACAGCTTGGTCCTGAGAATTCCCTTTGTTCCTACTCCCCTGTTGGGTGGGGAGATCAAAGGAATAAGAGGAGCTGTCATGATGGCCTGGACCATGGGGAGCTGGGCACTGGCTTCCAGAGTGGACCCACCCAGGCTGGCATTCTCTGCCCCAGACACATACTCAGCTCAGCACCACTGTCACTCACTCGCTAGGTGCCTTCCCTCCAGAGGAAAACGGGGCTTGATCCCTGGATGTGCTCAGCACCAGACCCATCAGCAACACGAGCAGCACTGTGAGGTCCTCCTCATGGGCGACTGGGGCCCCCAGGCCTGCGGAGCACACACCCACCTGCCCAGTGCCCTCTCCCTTTGCTGCACTCATCTTCCTGGGGCCTGGGGCCTGGTTCAGGGCGGGCATTCAACTAATGTTTGCCGGTTTAACAAGCTCCATTTTCTATCTCACCATCACAAGTTCGTCTGCCTCATCAGTCCTTGCAGACTTATCTCTTCAGGGAACACAACTGGGCTGCCAGGAGAGCTCAGGTTAATTAGGAGCAGCCTGATACCCACCCCTGCCCCCCACCCCTAAGTACGCACTGCTGACCCCTCCATATGCCTTGAGATCCTCCCCTGTCCAGGCACCACGTGTCTGTAAGCCAGCAACTCCACGGCCAGGGCGGGAGGCCCTACTCTAGCCAGGCTATGTTCCCGGAACCTGAGGGCACCATTTCCTGACCCACCCTCTGTGCCCCCACTCTCCCAAGTTGCAGTAAACCCAGGAGATTTTACTTTTTTTATTCCTAGGCATGTGCACCTTAGGCTTACACCTTACCCTGCAATGAAACATGCTATTATATGCCATATGGAGCCCCAAGTTCAGGGAGGGGATGTGTAGGACCGGAGGGGGTAAGGAGAAATGGATGGCTGTTGGATGGATGGGACCTCCCATCCCTGTGGCAAACCCACATGGCCTAGGTCGGGCTGACAGGACAAAGGAGCAAGTCACCATCCATGTGCCCAGATGGTCCCCTTTCCCGTGGGCAGACTTGCCAGAAACTGGCACAGAGGGAGACATGTCAGGGCAAAGTACACCATCAATGGATCCATGAGTCCAGAAGCAGAACTTCCATTCCTGCTCCTAAGAGAGCCCATTTCCCCATGAGCAGGCAGTCAAATAACATAACTGAATGTGTAAGCCTGGAAAAAAAAAAAAAAAACTGGTTCAGAAGCATAGGATTTTCTACCAAATGTGAAAGTCAAATGGTAGCACAGATGCCAGGGTAAAGAATTTTTGAAAGGTTTTCATTATAAATTGTAATTAAAAATACATATTTAGTACCTCTCAACACATATACCCAATCCATCAGCACAAGCATCTCTGAATGTGATGTGCCTGGGGAGGTGGGGCGGTGGTTGGGAGGTGGCAAGCATTCACTATGACCTTCTGAAGCATCACTTAGCGTCTGTCACTGGCAGAGGCGCACAAGAGCAACTTTTTGAGCCCACACCTGCTCGGTAAAATGAAATACAATAACGAAGAACAGAGTGCACACAGGGTCAACACATTTGTGGGGTGACTGGCTGGAGACAACTGAACCCCAGCTCTGACCAGGCACCGAGCTCGGTTCCTGCCCCACTGGCTTGTGGCCTGGCGGTTCTGCACTGTCTCTACTGGGTTTCTGCATCTGTAGCACGAGGATGTCAGTGGCCCTGCAGGGGTGGGTGGGGCAGCCGTGAGAGTCCGAAGCCTGAGGAAAGGACGTGTGCAGTGTCCAGCGCACAGCAGGAGCTGTACAACCATGGCTGTGGTGTTTACTGCTATTATCAGTCCATACGCTGTTTTCCTTTCTGGGTGAGGACAAAGGTCCAGTGGAGAAAACAACAGATGGTGCTTTCTCCAGAGACGTACATGTGTCTGTTTTTCCCTAAAATGCTCCTGTGGGACTGGGTGGTGGGGGGTGCACAGCTGACCAGTCCTGCCTGCTGGGTTGGGAGCTGCTGGGACACGAGGGCCCCTCTGAAGTGTCCCAGGAGAAGATGCTCCTCAGTGCAAAGTGGGCCTTCAGGGAGGGAGTAAAAGAGACACTCCATCTCCCAAGGCTCTAGGACCACATGCCAGTCTGGACGAGGCACATGCAGGCTCCAAAAGAGGTCTTAAGGGGCTGGGTTCCAGACCCCAATTCCCGCTACCCACCCTGGCCCAGGGCTGCTCCCAGCTGTGCCACAAAGTGCTTTGTTACCCGGGACAAGTATGTCAACCTGCCTGATGGTCACAGAAGAGCTCTGGGCCAGGTCATCTCCAGGGTCTTGCCAGGATTCTACAGAGACACCAAGCTGTCAAATGAACCTCACTTTTCAAACTCAACTGTACATACTAGGCTACAAGAAACAACCACAGAAGAACTGTAAGTGGTCCATCTGGTTCTTACAGTCAACTCTTGTCACTAGAGTTTGGCTGAACACATGGGCTAATATGACAGGACCATTACCTCACATCACTGCAGAAAGACACCCCAACCACTTCACCACCAATTCACGCTCCACTATAAATGGCCACTTGTAAATTTCCCAAGTCAGACCCTCAACTGTTTTGCTTCTGAAAAATCAAAAATACAAAATAGATGAAGGTTCCCTGCCAGCAGCTACCCCAGGACAGCTGGCTTCCAGGAGGAAACGGAGGCACAGCCCCAGCTTGAACACTCCCCAAGACGTGACCTCCAGAGGCTTCCCAGCTGTGAGAACCACTGGGACAATCCAGACACTCACAGAATCCATGAGTTCAGAAGCAGAGAAAGGAAGCTGAGAGTTGAGAAAAAGCGACAGACAGCAGCCTGGAGAGATCAGGGAATGACTTGGAGACAAAGATGACGTGAAAAAGTGCTCGGTGAGAAGCAAAGGAACATCCAGCCTACCCAAAATCACTGATGCTTGACAGACAGACTCTGGCCAGCTCAGGTCAGCAGGAGCCCTCCAGATGCCCACTTGCCCTCCTGTACCTAGAGCTGTGGTGGGCATAGGGTGGGGGGTGCAGGAGAGAAGGAGCCTGCTTGGCCAGCAGCCTGAGGGGCTCTGCAGTCAGCTCCATGGCACCCGCCCTGAACAATGTTCCCCGCACCCACACTGGCCCCCGGGAACAGGCGTGAATGTGTAATCGGGAAAAGGAACGTTTGAGACATATGCATGGGGTCTAAAAATGAGCCAGGCCATATGGGGAAGCACAGTTAGAAACACGGCAAGAAAGCTTTACTTAAACTCTCAGCATTTTTAGTCTACGTTTCTTCTATAACTGAAGGCTCCCACTTGAGTAACTTGAGTCAAGAAAGGGTGTTCTGTAGAAAAATGATTATTTTAATAAGAAGCAACTTAGGTGCCAGTTGGTGGGAAAGAAACTGGGAAATACCTTACCTGCTGTCCTCGTCCTTCCTTGGGGCACAAGGGGCCAGGGGACAACGCATCTGGTTTCACAACCCCCGTGTCACCGCACACCTGCTTCTCCCCGGCTTCTCGAGGGGGCAGCCCCTCCTCCTTCCCATGGCCCCTCCTGGCTTTTCTCCCATTAGCATTCTTCTGAACAATCTGTCTCTATTTTCTCTCTAATTATCCACCCACTGATCTGTTGTGAGTTGTTTTACATTTTTTGTTCTAAATACTTGGACGCTCATGATATATGGAAACAAATCCAAGTTTATTTTGGGTGCTGGCACCACAGTTTCTGTAGACGTCTCCACTGTCTGTGGGCACTGCATTTGGCAGGTCGTCTGTACTGTGAATGATCTCGTGAGACAGAAAGCTAGAGTTCTAAATTATGGCATGTTATATGTAATTCAGGTTCGCACAACTGTATAGATTATACAGCAGAGACTGAAGAGGTAAACCTCAAGTGTTAAAAGTGGCTCTGAAAACCCAGAGTCCTTGCTAAAACATGGTAAAGAGATGATAATTGGAGAAGCTGGATGTTTAAAATCAAACTGATATCTCTCAATATTCTTTGCATGCGCTACATACAAACTTAGGGGGTGGCTTCTTGTTGTTCAGTCCCTCAGTCACGTCTGACTCTTTGTGACCCCATGAACATCAGCATGCCAGACTCCCCTGTCCTTCACCATCTCCCAGAGCTTGCTCAAAATCATGTGCATTGAGTCTGTGATGCCATCCAACCATCTCATCCTCTGTCGCCTCTTCTTCTTTTGCCTTCAATCTTCCCCAGATTGAGGGTCTTTTCCAATGAGTCAGCTCTTTGCATCAGGTGGCCAAAGTAGTGGAGCTTCAGCATCAGGGGAGTGGTTTGGTTTTGTACTTTTTTGAAATGAAAAAAAAAAAAAAAAAGTACTTTTTTGTACTGGTTCCTTAGACGGTGACTTCATTTAGGAAGTTATGTTTAAATGACATGTAGAAAGACTAGCAGTAATTTTCTTATCCTTTATGGACATTCAACCTAGAAAACCAAACTACTTATAAGACAAATGTAAAGAATTAGTTTCTCCTCTTAGGTTGTTTATAGAAAATAAAAAAACACTGAGCATCCTGACCACTGACCAAGCAAGGAGACCAAACTCATATAGTAAACCTCTTTTCCAGCATGTGTTGAAATCAGGCTTTGGCAGAAAGGGCAGATACTTGAGCACCAACTGCCTAGTGACAGCCGGTACTGACTCCAGCAGGAAGTCCCCTCCGCAATCTTATTTTGATTCTACATGTATACTGAGCAAACAGATGCAAATGCCAACAGTCATTACTTCTGGGTGATAAGATCACAAGTGATTTCTGTTTTATCCTATTTTCCAAAAATTTTAAAAATAAGTATGCCTTCCTTCAATGAACAGTTTGATAAAAGACAGGCTTTCAAAGAGATGACAATTCTGAGGGCTACCTGAGTACAGAAATCATGTCATACTAAAAGCCTGTGAATGGCAAATACAAGAGGATGTGCTTGCTGCCAAAGAGACTGCTGCCAAAATGGAAATCAATTTACAGAAGAGGAAGAGGTGTACTCCTGGGACATTTGGCTTCTCAATCATTTTCATTAACAGCTCCCGCTCCCCGCAACATTAAAGGAACCGGGTTAGTTATTGATAAGTGAGTCCCTCGGGGCCAAGAGTAAAGGATGCTCACGAAGTAGCTAGTCCTCTACAGTCCCAGGGCACAGCACAGGTGGGAGAAAACCAACACAGCCTTGCAGGTGGGGCCAGGAGTGACTGGATGCACCAATGCTTCTAGAAGGATAAAAGAGGAGCTGAGGGGCACTGTCCAGTCCTTTCCAGTGGCCCACGGGGGACAGCACCACTGTTCCAACGAGCCCCATGCATCCGGGCCAGGGTTGCTCCTCCGGTCCACCCACACTCAAGACCCAGGGGCTGAGCGCTACCCCTTCTTCCGTCCCGCTGGGCTCCACTCCTGACATGCACAAGGACACAGGGCTGGTCCCACAGCACATTGACACTCATCTCAAAGCCTTGGGCTATTGTTCCCAGAGGTGACTCAGCAGGAACCAAGGAGCTCAGAGGGACTTCCAAGGGACAGAGAAGGAGGAACAACTCCAGCTCAGCCTGAGATAATCATGGACCGTGGCATTCCTCGCCCTGGGCTCATCTGGACAGATCGCCTGCTGCCTGCCTTGCTCAGACCTGCCGAGGATGCTTGTGACTACAGCAGAGACCCACAGACCTGCGGGGCCTGAAAGGGCACCCCAAGGCTGCAGCATCACAGAGCTGGGGCCCCGAGGTGCTTTCTGACCATCTTTCTCTCCCGTCTCTGTTGTAACAAAGATGTGCTTATTGAACTGGCTGAAGCAGCCTGGACTGGTCCAGCAAGAAGCAAGATTCCCTCCCCTGCCTGCTGCAGACCCACAAAGGACTGCTGGATGATTACAGAAAGTTCTGAGCCACGGCCTGGGGACGTTCTGGGGAAGATTCGGTTGGCACGTTCACGCCCAGTGGCAGCCTCGTTTTCAGGTCTGATCTCAGCAGGTGCTCAGTGATCCTCTGATCTCTGAATGGTGATGGTGGTTTAGTCACTCAGTCATGTCCGACTCACTCTTGCAACCCATGGACTGCAGCCTGCCAGGCTCCTCTGTCCATGGGATTTTCCAGGCAAGAATACTGGAATGAGCTGCCATTTCCTTCTCCAGAGGATCTTCCGGACCCAGGAATAGAACCTAGGCCACTTGATGTCTGTCCATTTGGTTTAATGTTTGGTAAAGTTGTAAGAACAGCACAAAGCATATGTTTCCCTGAGCTATCTGAGAGCAAGCTGCCAGTGTCCTGTCCCATTACCTCAATACCTGGTGTGCATTTCCACACACACAGACAGCCTCCTCCTCAACACAACCCTGCCATCAAAACCAGGGCCTTAACACCAACACATGTTTACTGTCATACTCACACACCACTCAAGCTTTATGAATAAGACCCTGGTTTTTCATCTCTAAAATAGAGAACCTCATACCACTAGAATTTCCTTTTAACATCCTAGCTGCCTATCTTTGCTATAAAGTCCTGTCAAATGCCCACCCAGTTAAATCCTGATATTCGAGTTGGTTAAACAAACAAACAAATTTACCTACATACAGCACAGAGAACTCTACTCAATGTTATGTGGCAGCCTGGATGGGAGGAGAGTTAGGAGGAGAATGCATACATGTACATGTACGACTGAGTCCCATTGCGCTTCACCTGAAACTACCACAATATTGTTAATTTGTTATACTCCAATATAAAATAAAAAAGTTTAAAAAAAAAAATCCCAAGTTGTCCCGTCTGTGCCTCTTCTTGCAGAAGTAAGTCGCTCAGTCAGAAGTAAGTCGCTCAGTCAACCCCACATGGATACGCTTTGAGGAACCTGGGGAATTTCACTCCCAGGACCAGTCCCTGTCCAACCACAAGCCTCAACCCAGACAGCACGAGGTGTACTTCAGAGAGTGAGCAGTGGTCCTTCAGCAGCCTCTCTCTGCTCCTGGGTCTGGCGTGAACTCAGAGAGGTGGAGTCTTGGTGCTAACCACCGGCAGGTGACTAACTGGCCTCAGGTCAGGTCACATAGAGGCCAAGGCTAAGGAACAGCCCTGGTGGCAGCCCACTGCTGGTTCAAGACACCGTGGGAGGTAGTCAGCAGTGGACATGTGGGCCTTGGAGCCAACCCTCCACTGGTGGCTACTAACAGGTTATAATGATGCTGTGGTTCTCTAGGCAGCCTGGTCAGTACCTGGGCCTAAGGTGACCACTGAGAAGACAGCTAACCTTTGGGACTGCAGCAGGGTCCAGCTACTGTCGAGAAGTAGCAAGCAAGACAGCTCTTCGATAAAATACCTCCCCAGCTAAGAAAATTTAGCACATGGCTTGACAACACCTCACCTGCATGGTTTTATGAGTCAGGTCATGGAAATACCAAGGCCAGGTCGGAGCCCAGGGATGTGCTGAGCCTTTAAAACATTACCTGCACTCTGCCAGGAGAAGCAATTCATAAGGACGGCTCCTTGTTATCAGTGAAAAAGTTCTCTTTGACTGTTCATGATCATGAGCTGAATACGAGAGATCTATGGTTGCATGTATGCATCAATGCACTGCCTGTATGCAAAGAAGTGCTCATGTTGTTTTACTTAACTATAAATTATTAAAAGAAAAGAAAGAATGTTATCTGTTTCCTAACAGAGAGCTCTTCGGGGGGAAGGCTCTGCTTTTTGTCTAGGGGCTTCCCAAGTGGCACTAATGGTAAAGAGTCTGCCTGCCAATGAAAGAGACAGAAGAGACTCAGGTTTGATCCCTGGGTCGGGAAGATCCCCTGAAGGAGGGCATGGCAACCTAGTATTCTTGCCTGGAAAATGCCATGGACAGAGGAGCCTGGCAGGCTACAGTCCATGGGTTGCAAAGACTGGACCCGACTGAGCATGCCTACATGCACTGCTTTCTGCCTAACAAAGGATAAGAAGTGACTGAATTAAACTGGCGACCAACCTCAACCCAGTGCGGGAATGTAAAAAAGCCAGAGAGGCTCTGTGGATCACAGCTGTCTGCAACCAGAGATGTCACCACGCATGTGGTACACAGGGACTTTGCTGGGAAGTCTGTGCTGTTTTGTGCCAAGCCAGGTGTCTGCCGGGGAAATTTTAATCTGGCTTTAACCATAGCAGGAGAATCACAAACATGGATGATGTCATGAGTAGCTATTAGAAGGTTGACACATGTGGTGTGGTTTCTGAGCCTGTTTTCACTATTTCTAATGCACGGTGGAGAGAAAATCTACTGGCTCTGTAATCCATCTAGGATCACACTGGAATTCCGACAGCACGCAGGTCACAGCGATTTAAACCAGAAGCCTTGGAAGGCTTAGCTCCAAAGACCAGCGGGAGGCAGGAGAGGATGGGGAAAGTCTTCGCACCTTCCTTCTCAACACTGATGCCGCGACAGGTCTGATGATGGAGAGATAAGTCACTCCACCTCTTGTCGGGCGCCTCCCTTTTCAGTGACACTGCTTGAGGGGCTGATGGAAGACTCAAGCCAAGACAACAAGGTCTCTTTGTCCAAGAAAAGCAAGGCTTTGGGTGAGCAGGGTAAACACATCAAAGCAAAAAAGACCAACCACGAAGGGGGGCGTTTCTCCCAGGCGATGGGAATGCTGAACCCCGTGAGCCTTTAGAGCAGGGGTCCCCAGTCTCCCGTATCTAACGTCTAATGATCTGAGGTGGAGATGATGTAAGAATGATAGAAATAAAGTGCACAATAAATGTAATGTGTTTGAATCATCCTGGAACCATCCTCTCCCCTCCAGTCGGTGGAAAAACTGTCTTCCACGAAAACAGTCCCTGGGGCCAAAAAGGTTGAGGACCACTGCTTAGACTATAAATATTAACTGCTGTGGATTGATATGGATGTTCAGAATATAACTTTGTTGGTGTTTTTACAGTAAATAACGGTTGGTGCAAACGTTTCCAAGGCCTGACGGGGGAGGAAGGGTGGAGAAGGGTGGTCAGTCCCCAGAAAAGGAGCACGGTTCCCCAGCACAGCTCTCGAGTGCCAAGGAGAGCTGCGCGGAGAGAGTTACAGAGGAGCGAATGTTGATTCTATTTAAGGAAGAGCTTTCTAGCAATCTGTGTTCTCCCAAAATGGAACTGGCTGGCTCCGTGGAAGGAGACATGAGCCTGCAGAGCTGAGTGGCCATCTGTTGGAGCGGGGGAGAAAGCCTGGCACTCCACACGTGGACAAGCTGGCTGAGTGATGCCCCCTGAGTCCTGGGAGTCCCAGAGACTGACCACGGCTCGTGAAAAATTGAACCCGAGCACAGATGTGCTTCACAGCTCAGCTGTCTTCTTGTTCTAAAAGCTGAAGGGAGGAAGGACAAGCTGTTCAAGGGGATTTGTGGGTAACTTGGAGGGCTACCTTCACCTTATTTCACTCCCCCGCAATGCATCCCATTTCTGGGTGTTTCATTCTTTATTGCACTTCCCCTATGGCTCAGCAGTAAAGAATCCACCTGCAAATGCAGGAGATGCAAGTTTGATCCCTGGGTCGGGAAGATTCCCTGGAGGAGGAAAAGGCAACCTACTCCAGTATTCTTGCCTGGAAAATCCCATGGACAGTTCAGCCTGGCAGGCTACAGTCCATGGGGTCACAAAGAGTCAAACATGACTTAGTGACTAAACAACATCATTCTTTACTAGAATCTTGAGAATATCTTTTTTAAAAAGGATAAGAAAGAAGACAAAACAAATCAACAATGTTGAGCATCTCCAAAAAAAAGGGACTTGAGTGGATGAGGAAAAGAAGAAATAAAACCAAGTTCAGGGCACTCCTAAAGTATTTACCTAGTCATGCTTTCCAAAATTCTAGATCACAGTTAATGGAGAGTTATACGCATAGGACAACGTGTTTCTTTCAAGTGACAAGCTTGGAAAAAAAGACAAATGGGTGTCACTTTCATGGAAAAGAATCAGATTGCTCATGAAAAGTGGAATTTCTCCATTGGGCACAGTCTACAGTAGCTGATGTGATCCACACACAGGCCAGTGTCTCATTTCTCTTTCAGAGTCATGGAAATAACCTAACCCATGACACAAAATTACTCTCCAGTGGGTGAAGGCTTCACATGGTTTCAAAGAAAGTCAGTGGACTCTTTAAGACTGCAGAAAATGAAAGATGAATACTTTGCAACACTCATCACACTCAGAGCTTAATTTTCCTTTCAGTTTCCCTACCTGTTCCCCTCCCTCAAATGAAACTAATTCTCAGGTTAGAAATAAAAAGGAAAACTTCAAGGACATGTAACGTGGGTGATAACACTGACCTACTTCAAGAGCAAACTCTTCCGTGACAGCCAGTGGTCTCAGGGGTCACTGTATGGTGCTCAGGGAAGGAGATATCACAGACCTGACCTTCAGGAGTAACTCTTACTCCCTCTGCAGCCGTCACCACTGCAAGGAAGCCTGATGCCCACATCAAGACCGGACACCATCAACTCCAGGGGACCCAGGTGGCCTCTCTCATGTTCAGACACCAGGGAAGGGGACAGGCGCATGGGAAGAAAGCCAGGTGCCCAGCTGGCCCCCTGTGAGTCACCCCAGCGGCCTCGGCATCATACTGCCCCCTCCGAGTCCCCACCTTAGCTGCCACCATGAGCAATTGTGGTATGAAATGCTGCCAATTCAACAGGGGGAAACAATTCACCAGGTTCCAGGTACTTTTCACCATCTCCTCCTCTACTCACAAAGGCCCCATGCACAGGATTTAGTGGGGAAAAAAGACTGGATGGAATGACCCGGGCGGAGCTGTAGACGTGCCTGGAGGGGCTAATTCCCATCTCAGGCCCCTCCAGAACATTGATGCCAGGAGACTGAGATGTGCAGGGGGGGAGGTGGAGGTTCAAAACACACGGAAGGGTCAGCTTACAGAATCCTCCAAACTTGAACATCTTGAGGAAATGACAGGCTATTTCTGCACTGCATCTCAAAGTCCAGAGACTTTTAAAAAAGACAAGTAGAAAGATGCCTTTTTTTCCTCAAACACAAATGAAAATGACAACCCCTCCCACCCCCCGCCCTGAGAGTGCTTCCGCTCTGGGCTGGGGTCCAGCCCAGGGGCCCGCTACGCCCACCACTCACCAAGCGTGTCCTTGATGTTCTTCACCAGCGAGCCCTTCTTCAGGCTGTTTTTCCTCTCCACGTAGTTGGACGGCACATAGCCTGTCCGGTTGGCTGCGTTGCGCACCCGCCACCACGTCTTGGAGTCGTCCAGTAGCCACAGGCGCTCGTTCTTCTTGATGTCCAGCTCCTGATCCTGCTGGGCCGTGTAGTCCCACTTGGCTATGACGATGACCTCCTCTGTCATCTTTCATGGAGTACTTCTGCCAGCAAAACATTTGAAGAGTCATTAGAGCCCTGGCCAAACACCACTGCATCCACTTGGAAAACTATACCCTGACAGCTTTTATTACAACTTGGCAACCATCAAAAAGAATGAAGTGATGCCATCTGCAGCAACATGGATGGACCTAGAGATATCATACTAACTGAGGTAAGTCAGACAGAGAAGGGGAAATTGTATGACATCCCCTATATGTGCACTCTAAAAGGACATGGCACAAATGAATTTTACTTACAAAACAGAAACAGACTCAGAGACTTAAGAGAACAAACTTACGGTGGCCATGGGAAAGGCTGGGGGAAGGGATAGTTAGGGAGTGTGGGATGGACATGTACACACTGCTATACTTAAAATGGATAACCAACAAGGACTTACTGTAGTGCACTGGGAACTCTGCTTAATATCATGTGGCAGCCTGGATGGGAGGGGAGTTTGGGGGAGAATGGATACATGTATATGTATGGCTGAGTCCCTTTGTTGTTCACCTGAAACTATCACAACATTGTTAAGCAGCTATACTCCAATACAAAATAAAAGGATTTAAAAAACAAGTCCGCAACTGGCTGTCTCTGGGGTCTTGAAAAAACCTTAAGATGACCTTCCTTCAACAAGCTTTAGTATTTTGTTTAGAAAGGACAAAATGCTTGATCTTATCAAGCAAATCTTAATTTTGCACAGTGGGAACTCTGTATGCTTTGCTTAAAACAACAAAAGCCTTCCAAAATCTTCTACATAAAATAACCGTACCATAATTAAATATGTTCAGTTCAGTTCAGTCACTCAGTCGTGTCTGACTCTTTACGACCCCATGGATTGCAGCACGCCAGGCCCCCCGTTCATCGCCAACTTCTGTAGTTTACTCAAACTCATGTCCATTGAGTCAGTGACGCCATCCAACCATTTCATCTTCTGTTCATTGGTTAAGTAATACCAGATTCTTATAGCTGACATCGTTACATCCATTTTCTCGGGATAAGCTGAATTTTCTGAACATATTTAATGACTGTGACACACTCAAACTGAAGTGGTATCCTGGACTGATCCTCAAGTATGAAAACCAGTGAAATCCATGTGAAGTCTAGGGCTTCCCTGGTGGCTCAGAGGTGAAGAATCTGCCTGCCAATGCAGGAGACATGGGTTTGATCCCTGGGTCGAGAAGATTCCCTGGAGGAGGAAAGGGCAACCCACCCCAGTATTCTTGCCTGGGAAATTCCATGGACAGAGGAGCCTGGTGGGCTACAGTCCATGGGGTCACAAAGAGTCAGACATGACTGAGTGACTGAATAACAACAGCAACAAAGTGAAGTTAGTCAATAGTTTACCACTAACCAACTCTTACTTCTGACAAATGTCCCTGGTCAGGCAAGATGTTGGCACTTAGAAAACTGAGTGGGGGATATTTGGAATGCTTTGCACTATCTTTGCAGCTTTTCCATAAATATAAAATCATTCTTGGAACCTGAAACACAGATGTTTATAGTGGCTTCATTCATAACTGCCAAGATTTGGGAGTCATCCAGCTGTCCATCAGTAGGTGATGGGTAAATCAACTACAGTCCATCCAAATAATGGAATATTATTGGTTGCTGTTGTTTAGTTCCTGAGTTGTGTCTGACTCACTGAGACCTGCGAGGCTACTCTGTCCATGAGATTTTCCCAGACAAGAATACTGGAATGGGTTGCCATTTCCTTCTCGAGGGGATATTCCCAATCCAAAGATTGAACCTGCGTCTCCTGCACTGGCAGGCAGATTCTTTACAACTGAGCCAGCAGGGAAGCCCCAGTGAAATATTACTCAGTGATAAAAAGAAATGAGCTGTCAAGCCATGAAAAGACATGGAGGAACTTCAGATGCATATAAGACTACATGGAAGAAGCCCACCTGAGAAGGCTGCAAACTGTGATTCTCACAAAGACTCTTTCCGTGACCAAACTTGAGTCAGACTCCTCTGAATTCTCTGCGCAGACTAGGCATCAACTCTCTGCATTCTAGCAAGAATCCTGAGGTGACGCCTCTTCTTAGGAGGTATCCTGTGAGGTCAGTACAGCCAGAAACGCCCTCTCACCTCTGATGCTTCCTCTCTGTGCTCCCTACCCCCTCACTCCTGGACTACAAACTCCCTCCTTCTTCCCTCCTGTAGGTGGATGTGAGCCCAGTCTCTCTCAACTATGGCAAAAGTCCCTCAAAGTACTTCCCTGAGTAAAATCAGCTAAACCATGCTTTAAGAAGTGTCATGTTTTCTTCAATAAATCCAAGAACATAACATTCCAGAAATGGCAAAACTATGGAGACATTGCAAAGATCAGCGACAGAGGGAAAGATGACTGGGTGGAACACAGGGATTTTGAGAGCAGTCTGACAATTCTGCATGATACAGTAATGGTGGACACATGTCATGACACGTTTGTCAAGACCCAAAAATGTGCAATACCAAGAGTGAACCGCAATACAAAATGACTCCAAAACTAAAAGTTTATCAAAACAACAAAGAATTCAGTACATTACATACCTCAGAAAGTCAGTTCTCAAAGTAACAAATAGTAAAAGTATATCTGAATGACTACAATAACTATGGTTACTGTTTAGTCCTTCAGTCATATCCAACTCTTTGTGACCCCCATGAACCATAGTCCACCAGGCTCCTCTGTCCACGTAATTCTCCAGCCAAGAATATTGGAGTGGGTTGCCATTTCCTCCTCCAGGGGATCTTCCCGACCCAAGGATCAAACCCACATCTCCTGCACTGGCAGGAAGATTTTTTACCACTCAGCCACTGGGGAAGCTCCATAATGACTATAATTATGAGCTATTTCCTAACTTCTCAGGTAGAAGATGGGCCAGTATGTTTGCAACAGAAAAATTCAACATTCAGTCCTTTAAATGACTACACATTTACTCAAAACCAGGAAGACATGAATAATGGAAAGGCTCTTGACTCAAACCCTCTCCTTTTCTGACAGGGAGGAGTTCTCATTTTTACAGGGGCCACTTCAGGATGACAGAGGGGACCTAGCGCACTGACTCCACAGAAGAATGAATCCCATTTTTAAATAACATGACACTCTCTGCTGCTAGATGCTAAAGACACTTATAAATAATACATGTTTTCCTCCTTCATGAATTAACTTCCAGACTTACAGATAACAAACCTTTGGGGACAGAGGAGATGATTAATAAACCTTATGCATAATGTACACAATATCCAGGGAGACAGTTTACACAAAGCTCATTTCCAAACTGTAGGCAATACTGTTATCTACTTTCAGAAAATCTCAAGCCCATGGGTGTCTCCACATGTACTGAACTCACTGTCAGGTTTGGTTTTTGAAGGTCATGGAGGTCGTTTCTCTTTTTTCAGTTGTGAGGGGAGGGGCCTGAGCATTAAAAGGAATGGGGTTCAGACAGTATTTTATTGGGGCACCAGGTTTGTGTCTTAAATTACAGTTGTTTTAAAGAGAGATTTTAACAAGAACAGCACATCACTCAAGACCAATCAAAGCAATCTATAAATTTTCTGTACAATTTAACTGTGTGAAAAAGCTGGTAAGTTAGGCTCTGGCTGGCATGGTAGGTTTCAGTGCAGGTTGACAATCACAGGGAAAGGAGCCTAGAACATGCTGTGCCTGGCTCCACCCTCATCGGTCACCTGGGACCCCTAGGAGCGGGGGCTGAACATCCCTAGGGTATCACAGGCCTCAGGTGACTCTGACAGCCCTCCTTGAAGGTGCTCCTCCTGGGTCCGGAGCAGGGACTGTTGGAAGTGAGTGCTCAGTCTAGGGGAGGACACTGGCGTGCACAGGGTGCTCGTTTAATCTCCAAACACCCACCTCTTGGGGAAGTGTGAACTTTAAAGAGAGACAATCAGAGATTCAGTGACTTGCTGAACAACAGAGCCAGGACTTGAGCCCAGGGTTGTGCTCCTGTGCTCACTTCTTGGGTGAGTGATCACAGCCCACCATCAACCACCACCTCACCCTAGCAATCACAGCGCTCCATCAACAACCACCTCACCCCAATGACCACACTCCCCCATTAACAACCACAACAATAACCACACCCACCATCAACAACCAATCACAGTCAGTGCACAGGTCTACCCACCCCGCCCACCAGCACCCATGCCACAGACCCCACTCTGTCTTCCCGTGGCCATTCAGGCCGTAGAGACTGCTGGCTGGACGGCATCCTGGAGGAAGCTGTTGGTAAGGATAGGGGGGCGAGAGTGGGGGTTCCACCCAAGGTCCTGGGAAACTGCTCCAGGAGGCCAAGAGGAGCCAGTCCTTCCAGTGATGAGAAGTCTGATATGAGTGTAGGATGAACTGTGTAATAAGAAGAGGCTGGCGCTGAAATAAGATTATTCCCCAATATAAACCAGATGTACAAATGGACTTAAATTCCTAATACGGAAAAGCCATAACAGAAGAAAGTCTGAGGAAGTACGTTCCA
Source organism: Bubalus kerabau (assembly GCF_029407905.1). Taxonomy (NCBI): domain Eukaryota; kingdom Metazoa; phylum Chordata; class Mammalia; order Artiodactyla; family Bovidae; genus Bubalus; species Bubalus kerabau. Next base: position 48,738,100 of record NC_073634.1, read on the forward strand.
ACTGACTACAGAAATTTTATGTCAGAAATGGGACTCTGATGTGGTCTAGGACTTAACCGAGGTCAGATACAAAGCATAGTGTACGTTTACCCCTCCAGCTTGGGCAAGTCAAGAAAATCAAATTTTTGCCTTCATTCACTAAGCTAGTATTCACCTACCTATAGCCAACAGAAAGAAGAGCCACAAAGTTAATATTTTACAGCCAGATCATGTTTCATGTCATGAGACCAGTCATACAATTTTAAGAGTTAGTGATACAGATTAGCAAGAAAAACCCTATTTTATACTGAATTAAAGAAACTCAGAAAATCTAACATGCTAAGCTGCTTTTTCAAGTCTTGGGTGGAAGAAGATTAAAAAAAAAAACCCCAAACAGACTGGAATAGTTATAAAACTTTCTTGGCCCGGCAGTTGTCACTAACTCCTAAAATAATATCAATCCTATTCTGGGACTCTCTAAAAAGGAGCCTGTTAACTTCAGCTTGCTGCTTTAGGGCTGGGTTACATAATTCTCAGAACAACCAACACCCCAAAATGCTCATGGACACTCCCAAAGGGGTCTCGGGGGCCAAGCTGAACCACTCGGTCATAACTGCAAACAAAAAATCTGAATAAAGAGGCTGGGGTTCAGGATTTCCTAGGTGGTCCAGTGTCTAAGATTTCTTGCCCACTGTGCAAGGGGTCTGGGTTTGATCCCTGCATGGGGAGCTAGATCCCATATGCAACAACCCTGAGTTCACATGCTGCAACTCAAGACCCCGCCTGCCACAATGAAGAGCAAAGACCCCACAACTAAGACCCAGCACAGCCAAGCAAATAAAAATTACCATAAAAAACAATAATCTGGGATCAATGCTTAGCTGGGCCTTCTGTGCATGCCCCTGGCCTTCCTCTCATTCTGTAGGACAAGACAGCAGTACCTGCCTCGCCCCAGGAGGTACCCAGACCCCCGGAGGCAGCCCAGTGATGTCGTGATTAAGGGGCGAGGTTTCATGTCATACAAGCCTGGGTTGGAGTCAGCTGTGCACCTCAGCCCAGTTGCCCTTCTGTCGTGTGGGGCAAGAAGACCACCTCCTCCAGGAGTTTGTGAAAACAGCTGAGCCCCCTGCCCACACACAGACTCAGAACGGGAATCACAGTCAGCATGAAAGCACGGTGCATGCTATACCACTGACGGGTAGTGTCGGGGGCCAGGCTGCCAAAATCTCCTGCCCAGTACTAGCATGCAAGAGAGGACAGTGGGGGATGCTCAGGCTTTGGGATGAGACCCTTCTCGTGGGTTTGAATCCTGGCTCAGGCACTTTCCAGCCTGTGGATGTGGACAGGTTATCTTACATCTCTAAGCCCCAGTTTCATCATTCATTCAGTGTCTCTGTAGATCCATCGTCTCTGCTTCACAGGGTGACTGCAGACCTGGGATGAGCTCACCATCAGGAAACAGCCCCATGGGCACCGGGGGATGCTAGCAGCTCCTCCTATGACTGGGCTTCCCTGGTGACTTGGCAGTAAAGAATTCGCCTGCCAAGGCAGGAGACATGGGTTCTGATCCCTAGGTCAGGAAGATCCCCTGGAGGAGGAAATAGTAACCTACTCCACTGTTCTTGCCTGGAGAATCCCATGGACAGAGGAGTCTGTCCATGGCGGGCTACGCTGCATGGGGTTGCAAAGTTGGACACAATTTAGCAACTAAACACAACAATCTTTGACTGTGTGCCTGTCCCCATGGAGGAAGGCGTGCCAAGCCCGTTTTGTTGTTTATTTTCTCTTTTACATGTAGTGTATTTTTGTGCCTTAGGGAAGCGGTAATACCTTGACTCTCGTCATGGCTTAATTAACTTGCTAAGAGCTGGAGCAACATGAGATTCCATATCGTGTCCTACTTGAAGTTGAAGTCTAGCAGCTGTAATTAGTGATACGCTTGCAGAAAGCCACCAACTGGCCTTTCTGTTCCCCTCAGGACATCACAGGCTCCTGCCAACTCCTGTCAAATGAGTTGGTATCTGGCAAGTCTTATCTACCACGCAACCTGAAACTTTAATAAAGAATTTATAAGGTCTTTTAAAGTTGCTTCTGACACCGTTTCTCTGAGTGAGTCTCCTTAAAGCAAGTGTACTATTTTAAAGTATTTGCAAAATAAACAAAGGGGGGAAAACAGTGTGATAAATGAGAGAAAACAATGAAAGTGTTACTTTTGTTTGGACTGACCTTGGCATGGTTACTTGTGGCATTCTTTTTCCGTGGGCTGCTGTAGGCACTTGCATAGACTTAGTGGCTTGAAACAGCCCAAGTTCATTCCCTTACAGTTCTGTGGGGCAGAAGTCCCAGCTGGGCCTCACTGGAGCTGAGTCAAGGTATGGGCAGGGCCATGTCCCTTCTGGAGGGTCCAGAGAAGAATGGTCCTTATGTCTTCCAGCTTCTGGGCACTGCCCTGGTCCAGGCAGGCTCCTCTCTTATTCTTCTGCCTCCTCTCCTGCTCACAGGGCCTCTGTGGTCACAAAGGCCTACAAGGGTGTTCCCTCAAGATAAGCTGATCAGCAACCTCCTTTCCCCCATGTTTCCCCACATAGCCTAACATATTCACAGGTTTCCAAGGAGGAAGATGTGGACATCTTTGCTAATATTCTTCCTACTTGTTTAGTTGCTAAGTCGTGTCTGACTTTGTGACCCCATGGACTGTAGCCCTCCAGGCTCCTCTGTCCATGGGATTCTCTAGGAAAGTATACTGGAGTGGGTTGTCATACTGAAAACCTCTATTTGAGTGAATTTCTATAATTGGTTGACCGCATTGAAAGCAAGAGCTCTTATAAAGAAAAAGCCTTGAGACCCATATTGAAGTAGATTACCTTATTGGACTAATTCAGAATGTATGTTGAAAATCAAGGTAAGGATGACTTTTTTCCCCCCATGTAGTCAGTCTCTTTTCTTACCGGTTGCTCTCTACACCAATTATCTGCTCATAGCTCTACATTTGGACACGTCTATATCTACGTGTGCACACAGGTATTTTTCTGAAATTCAGGTTAATATGCTAGAGGTAAAATATTACACTTGTTTTGTTGGTCCTTTTGTCTCTGTTTTGAATTGAATTCAATAAATCACATTTCCTCCATGTAAGGTTTATATTACAAATGGGACTGGCAACATTTTAAAGCTGTTTATGACCCTGGTCTTCTTTGAGGCTGGCTAGATGAGTCCTTCCGTAGAAGGGTGATGAGGCAGGTGCATATTAACCTTGGATCATCGGTGCCTTTCCTTGACCTTCCCATTAGGCCGGGTGGCTGCAGCCTCAGCAGCCGCTGTCAGCACATAACGGGCTCTCCCACACAGTGAACAGGTGAACAGGTGAACAGGTAACCTCAGGCGACGCAGGTGACCCTGGGGAAGGAAAGCCTCATCTGCGCTGAATGGGGCCCACCCTGCTCTTCAGAAAGGAACCTGTCCTGTGGTCACTGCCATTTCTCTTGGCTAGGTCATTCCTCTCTCTCCTGGATTGTCTTTCCTGCCTGCTGACAGCAGACACTGTCCATTAGCCAATGAAGGGCCGCCCTCCGCTCCACTGCCTGGCGCACCCAGCCCTGCTTCACTTTCTCTCCTCCTCTTTCACAGGCCCCTCCTCATGCTTCTGACCTAGGCTGTCTGGGGGGCCTTGACCCCATCCTTTTGCTCCCTCTCTAAACAAGCTGCTCCCAAGTGCAGCCTCCAGCCCTGCCCCCCAAGACGTGGACTCCTCCCCCACCTCTGAGACACCTCCACCTGAACGCTCCACGTGCTGCCCCAGACGTGGACCCCCTCCCCCACCTCTGAGACACCTCCAACTGCTCTCCAACTCACCCAAACGGAACTCTTCACCATTTACACCAAACCACAGCAAAAGAAAACCAATCAAAGAGCGACCACAAAATCCACCCCCTCTGTCTCCCCAGACCCGCTCTGAGTCCATGAGCATAAGATGAGCATCCGTCCAGGTGCCCACAAGGCAAAACTTTTGGCACGTCTCACAGAATACACGCACCCCATTCATTTCATTTCAGTTCACCTTCAAAATACTTCTCAAATTTTACCACCGTCGGACCCTCCACTGCCCAGCTCCAAGCCAGCCCCACCTGGGCCCAGACCACACAGTTTTTTCTCCCCCACTGGGTCAATCTCCACCCTCGCGGTCTGCCTTCCCAGCAGTGGCCTGTGATGCTCCTAAACGGACGGACGGTAGGTTGTGTCTCCTCCGTTCAAGCCTCGCACCCTTCCCACCACAGGAGAACACAATCCGAGGCCAGCTCTTCCTCCAAGCTCACACTCCCTGCTCCTCTTGCCTCCCCTGCCCCCTCCCTCCTTCCCAAATTCACAGCCCACCCTGATGAAACCAAGTCTCCACCCAGCTCATCTGAAAGAACCGCTGTATCCACAGCTGCTCCCCTCCAACACACACACATTTTCCTGCTCTGCTTTCTCTCTCCCTGGCACTTACTGGGACCTCATGTACATTTTTATTGTCTGTTTTCTCGCTGAATAAGATTCCTCGCAAACAAGGATTGTGTCTCCTCATAAACCGAGCACTTGGAAGGGCCTGAGCCTGTGTACCCAGAGAGCACATGAACAGCAGCATGGGTGCTCTTTGCCAGCAGCTGTGTGGCCTCCACCACCAGAAGACACTGAGATGCTGCTTCCTGTGCTCAAGTCCTGATGTGCAGCCAGAATCACAATTAAGAAACTTTATTTAAAACAATCTCACCTTAGATAGGAGCTTCCCTGGTGGCTCGGTGGTAAAGGATCTGCCTGCAATGCAGGAGACCCAGATCTGATTCCTGGGTAGGGAAGATCCCCTGGAGAAGGGGATGGCAACCCACTCCAGTATTCTTGCCTGGGAAATCCCATGGAGAGAGGAGCCTGGTGGACTACACAGTCCATGGGGTCGCAGAGAGTCAGACACAATGAATTGCTAACACATACGTTCACACTCACCTTTGATACCATCATTGTTATTCTACATAATAAGGGCTCTTCATTCATGAGGGAAGCCATGGAATAATTTCAATTAAAATTTAAAATTTTGTGTCATTCAGCTACTTTGAGTAAAAGGGGAAAAATACATAGAATATACATAAATATTCATGAAATACAGATCAATAAGGAAGGGCAAAATTCCAACTCTTTCTGACAACTGATAAGAGCAGCAACAGAAAAGGAAAGATGAAAGTTCAGCAAAGCTCATTAAACTACTGAGGAGGCACTGTCTCAGACCTAGAGACATACCTGTCAATAAAATGATTTGAAAACTTTGCATTTATCTTTAACAGTCTCCAAATTTAAAAACAGGATGTTGAACACTGAAGCAATACAAAGCATACACATAATCCTTCCAGCAGAGCTGTAAGAATTTAAGACTCCTTTTTATAGGAAAGCATTAAAGTATATAAATAGTGGTATGCATAGCTGGCACAGTAAAAGATCATTCTAGTTCAAATAAATCTCGATTCTCTAATAGGAATTACCAATCCTCCCAGATCAAAATATGATGAAACTGGCAATTTGTATGGAAACACAAAAGATCCTGAACAGCCAAAGCAATCTTGAGAAGGAATGGAGCAGGAGGAATCAACCTTCCTGATTCAGACTATACTACAAAGTTACAGTCATCAGTATGTTAACACACAGACAGTATGGTACTGGCACAAAAACAGAAATATGGACCAACAGAAGAAGATAGAAAGCCCAGGTATAAACCCACACACCTATGGATACCACCTTATCTTTGACAAAGGAGGCAAGAATGTACAATGGGGCAAAGACAGCCTCTTCAATAAGTGGTGCTGGGAAAACTGGACAGCTACATATAAAAGAATGAAATTAGAATACTTCCTGACACCATACACAAAGATAAACTCAAAATGGATTAAAGACCTAAATGTAAGGCCAGAAACTATAAGACTCTTAGAGGAAAACATAGAACACTCTCTGACATAAATCACAGCAAGATCCTCTATGACCCACCTACTAGAGTAATGGAAATTATAACAAAAATAAACAAACGGGACCTAATTAAACTTAAAAGCTTTTGCACAGCAAAAGAAACTATAAACAACATGAAAAGGCATCCCTCAGAATGGGAGAAAATGATAGCAAATGAAACAACTGACAAAGAATTAGTCTCCAAAATATATAAGCAGCTCATGCAGCTCAATACCAGAAAAACAAACAACCCAATCAAAAAGTGGGCAGATGATCTAAATAGACATTTCTCCAAAGAAGACATACAGATGGCTAATGAACACTTGAAAAGATGCTCAGCATCATTCATTATTAGAGAAAAGCAAATCAAAACTACAATGAGGTTATCACTTTGTTCCGGTCAGAATGGCCATCATCAAAAAAATCTACAAATAAAATGCTGGAGAGGGTGTGGAGAAAAGGGAACCCTCTTGCACTGTTGGTGGGAATGCAAATTGATACAGCCACTATGGATGTAGATTGGAGGAGATTCCCTAAAAAAACTAGGAATAAAACTACCATATGACCCAGCAATCCCACTACTAGGCACATACCCTGCTGCTGCTGCTGCTAAGTCACTTCAGTCATGTCCGACTCTGTGTGACCCCATAGACGGCAGCCCACCAGGCTCCCCCGTCCCTGGGATTCTCCAGGCAAGAACACTGGAGTGGGTTGCCATTTCCTTCTCCAATGCATGAAAGTGAAAAGTGAAAGTGAAGTCGCTCAATCATGTCTGACCCTCAGCGACCCTATGGACGGCAGCCTACCAGGCTCCTCCGTCCATGGGATTTTCCAGGCAGGAGTAGTGGAGTGGGGTGCCATTGCCTTCTCCGGCACATACCCTGAGGAACCATAATTGAAAAAGACACATGTACCTTAATGTTCACTGAAGCACTGTTTACAATAGCTAGGACAAGGAAGCAACCTGATGTCCATCAACAGATGAATGGATAAAGAAGTAGTGGTATGCATACATACAATGGAATATTAGCTATAAAAAGGAACGCAGTTGAGTCGATTTTAATGAAGTAGATGAACTGAGAGCCTATTATACAGAGTGAAATAAGTCAGAAAGATAAAAAAATATATCGTACATATATATGGAGTCCATATATATAGACTCTAGAAAGATGGCACTGATGAGCCTATTTGCAGGGCAGCAAGGGAGACACAGACACAGAGAACAGACTTGTGGACACAGTGGGGGAAGGAGAGGGTGGGACAAACTGAAAGAGTAGCATGGAAACGTATACACCCCATACGTAAAACAGACGGCCAGCGGGAATGTGCTGTGTGACACAGGGAGCTCCATCCGGTGTTCTGTGACAATCTACAGGGGTGGGATGGGGACGGAGGTGGGACAGAGGCTCAAGGGGGACGGGATAAATGGATTCCTATGGCTCATTCACACTGATGTGTGGCAGAAACCAACACAATGTTGTAAAGCAATTATCCTCTAGTTAAAAATAAAGAAATAGAAAAAATATGATGAAATTGGGACTTCCCTGATGGTCCAGTGGTTAAGATTTCACTTTCTAATGCAGGGGGTACAGGTTTGATCCCTAGTCGGGGAACTAAGATTCCCACATGCCTCTGAGGCCAAAAAACCAAAACATAAAACAGAAGCAATATTGTAGTAAATTCAATAAAGACTTCAAAGAACAGTCCACATCAAAAAATATTTTAAAAATAGGATACTTGTAAAGTAACCAGTACATATAATGACAAAAGACCGGTTCCCAGAATATATAGAGAGTCCTGCAGTTCAAGAAGCAACAGAACAACAACTCAATTGAAAGCAAGTGGAGACAGTCATTCATTGTCCAGAAGGACAGCACAGATGATGAATCAACTCAGAAAAGCTCACTGCTTTTCTGATCCAAGACCACAGGGGGAATGCCTTTTAACACTAGATGGACAGAAATGGCCCAGGCTGATGATGTGAGCATCAGGGAGGCTGGGAGGCAGTGGAAATCCTCCTACTGTGCCAAGACGGGGGGAAGGCAGTTCTGCCTGGGAAGATGATGTGGGGTTGGATGGAAAGCTGGATGCTGACACAGTACCAGGAGGCATCTCCACGCCTCATCCGCAGCACAGAAATTGTGCTCGGTCCAGAGCAACCCTGCTTCTGACAGTTAAAGAGGGGCTTTGAAAAAGTGCAAGTGTCAGTCGCTCTGTCGTGTCTGTCTCTTTGCAACCCCGTGGACTGAAGCTAGCCGGGCTCCTCTGTCCATAGCATTTTCCAGGCAAGAAAACTGGAGTAGGTAGTCATTCCCTTCTCCAGGGGATTGTCCCGACCCAGGGATTGAACCTGAGTCTCCTGCACTGCCAGACGATTCTTTACTGTCTGAGCCACCAGAGAAGCCCACCACATCTGGGGGTGGGTGCCAAATATCCATTTTGATCTTTGGTCAGTTTTTCTTGGGTTATATGTATTTTTGATACTGAGTTGCTTGTTGCTGTTATTGTTTAGGAATTAAGTCCATGGGGTTGCAAAGAGTCAGACGACTTAGTCACTTACGTCCATTGAGTCGGTGATGCCATCCAACCATCCTCTGCTGTCCCCTTCTCCTCCTGCATTCAATCGTTCCCAGCATCAGGGTCTTTTCCAATGAGTCAGCTCCTCCCATCAGGTGACCAAAGTACTGGAGTTTAGCATCAGTCCTTCCAATGAATATTCAGAGCTGATTTCCTGTAGGATTGACTGGTTTGATCTCTTTGCTGACCAAGGGACTCTCAAGAGTCTTCTCCAGAACCACAGTTCAAAACTGTCAGTTCTTCAGCACTCAGCTTTCTCTATGGCCCAACCCTCACATCTGTACACGACCCCTGGAAAAACCATCAGCTTTGACTATCTAGACCTTTGTTGGCAAACTGCTATCTCTATACGTGTCACAAAATCTGCTGTAAGAACTCAGGTTAAGAGCACAGGCTCTTCGTGCCCAATCCCTCCAACCAAAGCAAGGCTGACTTGGGGCGGGAGGGGGGCGGTCCTCAGATTCCCTGCATTTCCCACTCATTCCCCAAGTCCTGGATGGCAGGGTGCAGGGGTGGGGGTGCCAGAAAGGAAGCAGCATTTCTACAGAAACGCCCCCTGTGGATGAAGCATCCCACTTCCCCCAGTGAGCTGGGGGCTGCCCTGGGCTGCCCCTGACCATGGCCTGCCCACTTGTGCCTGGGGAGGTCTGCATACAGGTGGGAGAGCCAGGGCAGGCCAGAGAGCCTCCACCAACTCCGTCAATTCACATGTCAATGTGACTGTCAGTCAAAGTCGACTCCGAGAGGCTCAGAAGGCAGATGTTATTTCACAGTGAGATGCAGGGTTGGCCCCCAGTTGGGGACCAGCAGGTAGACACGGTCACCCCCCTCAGCAAGCACTGAGGGCTACTGGCCTGCATTCAAAACTGCTTCTGCTACTGTCTTGCTCATTAACACAGCACCAAAAACTGCTCCCCTTAAACTGATCTTTCATGGTTTCAGTTATTCATACCCTTTATTCATACCTTTCATACCAGTTACTCATTTGATTCATACCATATCACTCAATATGATTTTATAACCATCTCAACATCTTGAAATCAAATAGTTTCCATAATAGCCAAAAGCAAAGTTGATTCTGATCAGCAGAAACCTAAAACTCAAGGTGCTTTTCCACTCTCTGCACTGAGACAGGCCAGCAACAGGAGAAGGTAGGACCCCTGGAACCACCAGTGACCCTCCAACTGTGTTCCTGGACCACTAGGGCTGCTCATTGCAGTTTTCTACACTTCAGAAAAAGTGTAGGGGGAGAAAAAAACAACTCCAGACTGGCACACACTGCAGTGGGTACATACATGAATTCTCATCTGGCCATGGATGAGTTCAGCATTTCTTAGCTTTACTGACGTACGCTTAGAAGTGACACGTATTAAATGTGTATAGATGGATGAGTTTGGACATATGCATATACCCTTGATCCCCAAAACAAGGTAATAAATACATCCATTACCTCCAAAAAATTTACCCATTTGAGGTCTAGTTTGCTTTTGAAAAGCTGACACCCCTACCCGGCAACACACACAGACACAGGACAAATATGTTTTTGCTTTTCTGGAGGAAGGATGCCAAGAAAAACTCTTCACCTCTCCTAATTTTGGAACCTCAAGTGCAGCAGCGCTCTATTTAAAGCTCCAAGTGGCTGGAGTGGCCTGTTTCTTAGAATTGTACACACGCGGTCCAGGGACGCTGAGACCAAGACAGCGTCTATGTGGTCAGCGCCCCCATAGCCCCCATGCAGCCCTGAGTCAGGCATCACCATCTGCTGGGCCATCCTGGCAAATAAAGTGAACTCTTCAGACTCTTTTCCACCTTTTATAAAATGGGGGGGAGATAGCCACATCACCTGATCTTAGAATTTATAAGAAAATTCATTTGCAAGCTATAAGGTACAATTCAGAGAGTAGTGAAGACATGACTGTAAAGCTATGAATTCATTTCTATAATCTTTCCTAAGGAAAAGAATGGGGGTGGCAGGGGCAAGGGTTTGCTTTTTGTGTTTTTAATTTGGCCACCTTTGATGTGAAGAGCTGACTCACTGGAAACAACCCTGATGGTGAGAAAGATGGAGGGCAAGAGGAAAAGGGGGCAGCAGAGGATGAGGTGGTTGGGTGGCATCACTGACTCAACGGATGTGAGTTTGAGCAAACTCCGGGAGACGGTGGAAGACAGAGAAGCCTGGCGAGATGCAGTCCATGGAGCTGCAAAGAGTCAGATATGATTTAGAAACTGAACAGCAACAATCTGTGTCCAGCCTTCAAGCAAGTCACACTGATGGGGCATGTTGGCTGTGACAGAAAAGGGAAATGCTTGCCTAAGCTTTGATCATCACCTCAACCAGCAGAAAAGGATGATTTCATGGCTGCACAAAGAAACGATCAATCTTGATTTTCTGTGGCTTTGCTCTTGACACAGGTACTATGGAAAACGCAGGGGACACATGGGATGATCACGCACATAGGAAGGGTAAGAGGTCCCTCTGCCTCCACAAATGACTTCTCTCAGAGGTCAGATGGTAAACTGGGAGCCACAAACACACAGTGACACCTGAGACGGACACAAGTGCAGGTCCAAAGACCACTGAGCTGGCCCTGGGGTCTCGGGAGGAACGAAGCCTCTGGGGGATTCAGGTCTCGGCTCCCACCCTCAACTCCTTCCAAAGGCTTCCTTCATGCATTCCTTGAGATTCCAAAGGGACTGGTTTCCAAACCAACCTTTGTTGCTGGAGATTTTGCGAGGGAAAATAAATAAAATTCACTGTCGAGCAAGAATGAAAGGCTTTGGGTCAGAAAGATGTGGGTGCACAGCCCACTTTGTCCTACAAGCACTGGGTTGTGGCCAAGTTGTTTCATCTCTCAGAGTGGTGAGGGGTCCCTGGTTTAAGGAAAGCACTCCAATACCAGTCTCCGCCATGTCACTTCTGTGGGATGTCAGAGACAGGAAGCAGAAGGAATACCAGCTTGGAAGCAGTGGACCATGGGCAGGGCAGAACGCTGCTGTGTGAGTTCCACTCTGAGACCCTGGGAACCATCTTCGCTCAGTGTCTCTGCCTATGCAATAGGGGGTAATAAGGACCTGTATTTCAGCCACAGATAGTGTCCTGGATGGAGAAGGCAATGGCACCCCACTCCAGTACTCTTGCCTGGAAAATCCCATGGATGGAGGAACCTGGTGGGCTGCAGTCCATGGGGTTGCTAGGAGTCGGACACGACTGAGCGACTTCACTTTCACTTTTCACTTTCATGCATTGGAGGAGGAAATGGCAACCCACTCCAGTGTTCTTGCCTGGGGAATCCCAGGGACGGGGAAGCCTGGTGGGCTGCCGTCTATGAGGTCGCACAGTCAGACTGAAGTGACTTAGCAGCAGCAGCAGCAGCAGCAGCAGTGTCCTGGAGGGGCCAAGCCTGAGTCAAGCCCCTGATAAGTACCTGGTACTTTACATCTGCCTCCACTGATTCACAAGTAGGTTAACTGTGGTAGAATCAACACAATAAAATTTTTTGTTAAGCAACATTCAGTACTTACTGGGCAATTATTTAAACCAATTATTGCAGCTCTAGCCACTACATCTACTAGAACATCAAAGGCTACAGCCAACCCTAGACACTGAGTAACCCCTGATGCTTTCAAATTGTCATGCTAGAGAAGATTCTTGAGAGTCCCTTGGACTGCAAGATCAAACCAGTCAGTCCTAAAGGAAATCAACCTTGAATATTCATTGAAAGGACTGATGCTGAAGCTGAAGCTCCAATACTTCAGCCCCTGATTCCAAGAGTCAACTCATTGCAAAAGACTCTGACGCTGGGAAAGATTGAGGGCAACAGGAGAAGGAGGCAACGGAGAATGAGATGGTTCGATGGCATCACGGACTCAATGAACATGAATTTGAGCAGATTCCAGGAGATAGTGAAGGACAGAGAAGCTTGGAGTGCTACAGTCCATGGGGTCACAAAGAATTGGACATGACTTAGTGACTGAACAACAACAAATATTTCAAGCAAATATTAGCAGACCTAAAGGGAGAAATAGACAACAATACAGTAATAGTAGGGCACTTCAATATACCACTTTCAACAATGGATAGATCATCCAGGCAGAAAATCAATAAGAAAATTTGTACTTAAACTACACACTAGACCAGATGGACTGGACATTGACAAAGCATTTCATCCAATAGGGGCAGGCAGAACACATATTTTTATAAAGCACACATGGAACATTCTCCAGGATATACAGTATCATATATTAGGCCAGAAACAAGTATTAATAAAATTAAGAATGAAATTACATCTCTTCCCATCACAATAATCAGTTATAAGAAGAAAATTGGAAAATTCATAAATACATGAAAGTTAAATAGCATATTACTGAACAACCAATGGGTCAAAGAAGAAATAAAAAAATATATGAGACATTAAGAGACACAAACTACCATGAATAAGCAACAAGGATGTATTCTAAAGCACAAGAAAATATAGCCATTATTTTGTAATGATTTTAAATGGAGTACAATGTATAAAGGGCTCCCCTGATAGCTCAGTTGGTAAAGAATCCACCTGCAATGTAGGGGATCCTGGTTTGATTCGTGGGTCAGGAAGATCCCCTGAAGAAGGGATAGGCTACCCACTCCAGCATTCTTGGGCTTCCCTTGTGGCTCAGCTGGTAAAGAATCTGCCTGCAATGTGGGAGACCTGGGTTCGATTCCTGGGTTGGGAAGATTCCCCTGGAGAAGGGAATGGCTACCCACTCCAATATTCCGGCCTGGAGAATTCCATGGACTTTATAGTCCATGGGGGTTGCAAAGAGTTGGACCAACTGAGCAACTTTCGCTTTCACTTTCACAATGCATAAAAAACACTGATCACTATGTTGTACATGTGAAACTAATATAACATTGTAAATCAAGTCTATTTCAATAAAAAAAACTATCTTGAGACAAATTAAAATGGAAACACAATAGACCAAAACTAATGGGATGCATTAAAAATAGTTCTAGCAGTGAAGTTCAGAGTGATAAAAACCCACGTTAAAAAAAAACTGAGATCCAAATAAAGAAAACTTTACACCTCAAGGAACCAGAAAAAGAAGACCAAGTGAAGCCCATAGTTAGTAGAAGGAAGGATAGTAATCAGAGAAAAAATAAATGAAATAAAGACTAAAAAGATAACAGAAAAGGTCAGTACAATGATGCCTATGCTAACATTTACACCTTGGGTATTCACATCAGCAACTGCCACAGCATGAAATCCAGTCTGGATTATCTTTCTGTGCCCATATGTCTTGTCATCTACGCACTGTCTTCCTGTATAACACCCACGTCCTTCCACCTATTAGACTGCTCTCCTGAAAAAGTCCTCAAGTAGATTTTCAAACAATCTTCAGCACAACATATGAACTATTCACATCCTCCATCTCCAGGAAATACCAGCCAGCCTCCAACAATAGTGAGTCACTGTCAATGCTGAGTTATCCAGGGAATAATTAAGGGCAGACTCTACATTGTTAAGTTTACTCCAATGGAAATGGAAGGGGCTTGTCTCCACGCTCCTCCCATGATCTCCACTCCCCTCAAATCAGGCAAAGTCAAGGCCGGGGAGTTCTCAGGACCTGGCTCCTTAATTTCAACATGGGAGGGATGGTCAGGGGAGAAAAGAATGCAGCGCAGGGACTACAGGCCCTGGATACAGGGGGCTCGGGGGGCACCCAGAGATGCAGCTGACATCCCTCAAGACTGCTCCCCTCGGTCCAGCCCCAGGGACGGCTAGCTGAGATGACACCAACTTGGGGTGCCCAGTAATGTGGAAATGTTTCCGAGGCTGACTCCTCACTTAGCACCTAACCAGGTTGGCACTGTTTTCTTTCTCTCCAGGACAAGGCAAGTGACAGGCTGACCAAACCGTCACCTTTCCTGTGGGCACATCAAAGACCACTGACCCAATAGCATATGCCAGTCCCCACCTGTTACTGCTTAAATGATGTGCAGACTGATTACCATGGGCTTCTCAGGTGGCTCAAGGGTAAAGAATTTGCCTGCCATGCAACTGGGCTTGATCCTTGAATCAGAAGATCCAGAAGTAGGAAATGGCAGCCCACTCCAATATTCTTGCCTGGAGAAGCCCATGGACAGAGGAGCTTGGCAGGCTACAGTCCATGGGGTTGCCGAGTCCAACATGACTTAGCAGCTAATCAGCAGCGGCAGCAGCCCTGTGCCTTAAGACCCATGATGCCCCTGCTCCAAGTCCCCTTCTTTAAAATTCACTCAGTTTCCCTGCCTCGGGCACTCGAGACTTGCTCTAAGAACCTGACATAGCGGAAACCAGAGCTGTCAGGGTCACACCCCATCCCACAAGGCCACAAGAAAAAGAGTCTGGAACAACTGTATTCCATCTATTTTTGTAGCTACTGAAACAGTCACAGCAGGAAGAGTAGCCTAGAATCCAGCTGTGCTCACAGTCAATATTTATTACGTGAAAGGACAGATCTACTGATTTTCCCACTGGACAGTTTTCAAAACCACAAAAGCAATTCTTAATAAGAAAATCATGGTTTTGCTGTGTCTGTCATAAACTTAAAAGTCTATTTAAAATTACATGCATACAAATATTTTTGTAAGTATCTTTGCATGATAATCTGCATATAACTGTCCACCGGGCATCACCTCTTGTTTGCGTGCTGATAACAGACTCTCGCTGGGCACTTACGCAGAACACATCAACACTTCCTCAATTAAGCCTGTGATTTCCCCCTGACTTATGACCTTCTGGAAGAGGACCCTGACAGTCACTTAGAGTCTGCTAATGTCACCCATGACCGAGCTTCTAAAGAATTCATGTCAAGACTCCATTACTGATGAATCACTAATGAATTCTGTTGACCAGATTCAAGGATTTACACTAATTTCTAGCTTAGATTAGCATGAAATCTAACAAACCAATTGATATATGACTATACTTACAAATGAGCAAGTTTTAATAGGTTTCCCTTCAACAACTATTTAAAAAATTGAGTGGTCATCGCTAAGATTTTTTTATGAAAAGGAAACCTCCCAGGATTGGACATGAAACACCCAATGCCGTCCACTCACACAAGGTCTGGAAGAGAAACCTGGGAGGGGCTGTTCACTGCCCAGGAGGACGTAAAGCCAGAGAGAGCCGGCAACGTCCTGTGGGGAGAAGGCAGTCTCGGGGTCACTTACGGGGACACAGAGAGGAGGAGGGCTTGGATCAGCTGCTGAGATGAGCTCCAGGTTCTCAATTCCAAATCAGGACCTGACCTGGAAATCACAATGGATGCCCCGCCTCTTCCCCAAACAGGTGGGAAGAGGGTCGCTTGCTCTAAGGAAACAGTAAAGCAGAATTCACCATCTTACTCTAAGACACGACGTATTGACTCCATGACCTTCTCCTGGCCACACATCAAAGGGGAACGTAACTGAAATCCAGGTGGTTCAAAAACAAAAAGGGGGTTGAGAAGAAAAACCTGATTTACAAAAAGTTTAGTAGCAGTTTTAGACCAAATGAAAGAAAATTCTAATTTATATTAAAAGTAAGAAATCTACAACACTCAAACCAAGAGATTTTGTAGTCTGAAGTCACGGGTTCAAGAATAGTTTAAAGCCAGATTTATGATTACCAAAGAGGAAAGGTCGGGGGAGAGATAAATTAGGAGTTTGGGGCTGACATGTATAGACTACTTAATATAAAAATAGATAATTAACAAGGACCTACTGTATAGCACAGGGAACTTTACTCAATATTCTGTAATAACCTAAAAAGGAAAAAAATTTGAAAAAAATGTATGTGTGTATTTATATAAGACTGAATCACTTTGCTGTACACCTGAAACACAACATTGCAAAGCAATTATATTCTCTAATGTAAAACAAAAAAAATTTTTTTTTAAAGAATAGTATAAAGGAATTTGTGAATAATAGAAGCAAAATAAGCCTTGAAAGGAAAGCTCATAAATTGGGTGTTATTCCTCCACAAACCTAGACAGTGTGTTAAAAAGCAGAGACATCAGTTTGCTGACAAAGGTCTGTACTGTCGAAGCTATGGTTTTCCCAGTAGTCATGTATGGATGTGAGCATTGGACCACAGAGAAGGCTAAGCACTGCAGAACTGATGCTTTCAAATTGTGGTGCTAGAGAAGGCTCTAGAGAGCCCCTTGGGCTGTGAGGAGATCAAAGTAGTCAATCCTGTGCTGTGCTTAGTCACTTCAGTTATGTTCAACTGGAATGGGTTGCCATGCCCTCCTCCAGGGGATCTTCCCAATCCAGGGATTGAACCCAGGTCTCCTGCATTGCAGGCAGATTCTTTACCATCTAAGTCACCAGGGAAGCCCACTTAAGCCTAAAGAAAATCAATTCTGAATATTCACTGGAAGGACTGATGCTGAAGCTTAAACTCCAATATTTTGGCCACCTGATGAGAAAAGCCAACTCACTGGAAAAGACTCTGATGCTGGGAAAGATGGAAGGCAAAAGAAGAGGGTGACAAAGGATGAGATGGTTGGATGGTATCACCAACTCAATGGACATGAGTTTAAGCAAATTCCGGGAGATGGTGAAAGACAGGGAAGCCTGGTGTGCTGCAATCCACGGGGTTGCAAACAGTTGGACACGACTGAGTGAGTGAACAACAAACCTCCACTTAGGAGACAACACTCTGAAGGTGAATTGGACCTTCTCATAAAGCACTTTATTGCCCAGTCAGAGCCAGGACCCCAGAGGAACTGACTGCCAGCCAGCATCTTGTATCATCTAAATTAAATGGTCCAAAATCATGTTAGGGCTGAGAAATGCCTATTGTAGAGATATTCTTTTGTCCAGTACCTGTTATTCCAGGAGCCTTGAATCTCAAGCCATATGCTGTGGCACAAGTACAATTTTAACACGAGAAGATTTCTCATAGGAACACATAAACCCTCCCTCGGAATCCTTATCCATTTGATGTTTTGATGCAACCTTATCTTCCCAGCATCCAAGCTAGGATGAAGCCTCACAAGATGGAGCTCACCCTGAAGACAGCTCCTACGTATTCCGGACACCCATCCCACGCGACACAGAGAAGGCCCATCTCCTACAGACACAAGCTACCTGTCCAGCCAGGAGCTCAGGCGCCGGGCATCTCACAGGTTGGAGGCACCCACGGTCCTGCCTCCTAGCTTACCTGCTGCCACCATGTACCAAAGCAGGAACAGTGAGTCTAATTTCTGAACCACATCCCTTGGCAACTTACATTTTATAAGGCTAAACAAATCAGAGCTACATTTATTGCCGTTTTACTAACGTAAAGCGTACGCCCAGTGCAACGTGGGCATCTAAGGCGAAAGCAGTCACTCCTCCTGCCTGTCTCAGGCGGAAAGCCACACTCACCTTCGGCACCCAGTTACGAGAGGTGACACACAACGCAGAGCTCCTCAAAGGCTGAGTTCCTCAGCTGACTGCACCTGAAGTCACCAAGCTGCTGGAGTTCTCCAAATTCTCCTATCCAATTCAAATCTCAGCAGAGAGTGACGATCCAGGAAGTTGCTCGAAGAAAAGGAACGTAGGAAATCTGAAAAGAGACAGAAGAGACCATTTATCAGGGCAGCTTGCTTGTTGGATTTTAAGTTACTGCTTGAGAAATAACTGATTATTTGTTTACCTGAAATCAGTATTTTACTTGTTGTTTAGTCACTCAGTTGTGTCCAACTCCTTCTGACCCCATGGACTGTAGCCTGTTAGGCATCTCTGTCCATGGGATTCCTCAGGCAAGAATAATGGAGTGGGTTGCCATTTCCTTCTCCAAATATTTTTAATAGACCCCAGGAAAAAATGTGCTTTATATTTACTGACCTCGACCCAAACAAAAACTCCTTTGCCCTGCTCTACTTTCCAGACCCTGGGTCAACGTGGAGGCAGAGGGTAGGTGGGGACCCCCTTGGGGATAACCAAGGGACCCAAGCTCCCAGATCTCTTCCAGCCCCCTCCCCACAATATCGCTGCCCACACCCTCCAAGCCTGCTGAAAACAAAAGAGCAGCTGCCAAGTGGAAATTCAAAAAGCCTGTCTGGGAGCCTAATTAGGGAGAAGAATTGCAGAGAATGGATATCATGTAGAGATTTCATCTCCTGCGCGGACCATTCACTGAGAAAGGCCCTGCCAGACCCACAGCTTCGTCCTTATCGGGATGAACACACACACACACACACTCTCTCTCTCTCACTACTATATATAAAATAGATAGCTAACAAGGACCTACTGTATAGCACAAGGAACTCTACTCAATACTCTAATGACATATACGGGAAAAGAATCTGAAAAAGAGAGGCTATACTGTATGTATATGTCATGTGTATGACTGACTCACTTTGCCATACAATGGAAACTAACACAACATTGTACATCAGCTAGACTCCAATAAAAATTTTTAAAAAGAAAATATCGCTACAGGAATCTGAAGACAGCATCCTGAAATTACAGAGGAGGAGCCGACAGAGGGTCCCGCAACCCCCTCCCTCCCAGCTGTGGGATTTGGCCTTATGGCCCCTGACACCTGGGTACCTATTTTCAGTCCTGATTTGTCCTTTGAGGGGACCCTGAGGCACTGTGGACTCCAAGAGGGTTCACTGGCATCTTTAATTATGCTTCAAAGCCTGAAGGGATCTGTCCTGACCATTCACTTGTACAAGGTCTATTAATTCATCAAATCATGATGATGACTCACAACATTATTAAACACCCCACAGAAGAGTCGAGTTCTATTTTAGTCAAATAGAAAAGAATAATTCAGGGAAGGCTTTAAGGCAAGTTCACAAATGTCGATTAAAAAATGAATTCCATTTATGCATTCTCTGGTATTATTTTAAGGGCTTGAATGATTTTTGTTTTGTTTTGTTTGAATGTATGATTTAACACAAGGGAAAGGTGCTGGGCAGACACACCAGGGATACGAGACCTGGACGAGATCTTAGATGCGCACCAGGATGGAGGCCTTCTCTCTGCCGTGTGTTTTCAGAAACAAGACAGAAAACAGACGCTTTGCTATCTGGACTCCAGTCCTGACCAAGGATTCCTATTTCTCACTGTGGGCCTGACACATGCCACTTACTGAAGAAACCCACTGGCTAAACACTGCTGTGTCTGCAAACACCGCTTCTGTATTAGTAGTATTTTCAGGGGTTCTTCTGGACATAAGTTGTAGCTTTAAAATTTTCATTGAAAAGTGAATGTGCCTAGAGTCAGAGCTCAAGCCAAGGCCCTTGGGTGTCTGGGGGGCTGTCTGAGTTGCCCCCTGTGTGTATGGTGCTCTCATGGTGTGTGTATATGTGTGTGTGATTTAATCTTCCCAATAACCTCCTGGGATAGATACTAATATTCACTTTGCCGCGGGACTTAATGTTCTCATAGAGGCAGAGATTCTCCTTAGCAGTCTTGGAGTGAGGAATGCAAGCCTCCAAAGCTGAACCTACCACACCAGCAGCAAGCCTAGTGCCAGAAAATTTATCTTCCTTCCCAGCTCACCAGTGCCACGGCCTGGGTCTGGAAGTCTTGTCCTCTGACACTCGCTGTGGCCATCCAGGTGGATGCCCAGGATCTGAGCCAATGACAAGGTTCCAACCAGAGCCTCCCTGGGAAAGATTGAGGGCAGGAGGAGAAGGGGGTAGCAGAGGATGAGATGGTTGGATGGCATCACTGACTCAGTGGACATGAATCTGAGCCAACTCCGGGAGACAGAAGGAGCCTGCAATGCTGCAGTCCATGGGGTCACAAAGAGTCAGACGCAGCTGAACAACAACAAAGATGGCCTGGTCACCTGAGATCCGACTGTGTGAGATGGAGGGGTGGTGTTTTCTTCAAGAAAAGCATCTCACTGACCAAGCGTCAGTGCACGAACCACACACCTTCCTCAGAAGTGAACACAAAGACCAAGCTGCTCCCTTGCTGGGTTTCCATGAAGTCCACCCACTGCCACGTTTAACGTGGACTATTTAAAGCCTCTGTTAAGGACGAGCACTTCAGATCAGGTCTTCAGTACAACATGTGATAGAATCCACCAGGAAAGCATACACTTTGTAGAAAACCACCTCTGACTGGCAACACTGCCAGGTTTAAGGTCACTGGGGCCAAGGTGGTCACTGGGGGACATTTCACAGCCTACTCAGGCAGGAGGGGACAGTGTATGCTTGTCCTTAAAGGCATTTCCCCACAAGCACCACTTGCATCTCCCCACAGGAATTAAAGCGATGAGGACAGAGTAAAGGAAATTAACACAAATACTAAATGCACCCCTTTCTCCACAATGATCTGGACCCCGATCATTCTACCACGGCAAAACCAGAGGACTATCTGAATTCTCTGCAATACTGAGGTTTTCTTTTTCTCCACTATGTTCTGAAAACCTGGGCCCGACCTGGGGTTCTTCCCGGTCTCGGGGGGCATTCAGCCAGGACACCAGCGAGGGTGCTCGGGTCAGGTGGCTGCTAACCAGCAGCCCTGCTTGTCCCCACGGGCCTGGCCTCCAGACACCCAAACCATCTGTCCCGGCCCCGCCTGAACTCCAGGTGCCCCACGGAGCCTGCCCTGGCTGCTTTTCTGGGCCACCTGAGTGGTTTCCTCTGAACCTCAGTGGATGTGGCCATTCAGGGCTGGTGTCCATCATTGACAGGCTTCCCTGCTGTAGAGTCTTCAGGATTAATGGAGGCTCATGACCTTCCATTGAGGCCGAAGACTGGAGCCCCCCCTCTTTGGGCAGGATGGACATGCAGTCCTGCCTACTGCTCAGATGATGTGAATCCTCTAAAGGCTCCCCATGAAGACCAGCACTCCACCTCCCAACCCACAGAAGCAGAGAAGCGGCTGGACAGGTCCCAGGGACACTGTGTTGATGGCTCCACCTTCACCAAAGCCTCATCCACCTTCACGGCAGCCCAGGAGACACACCTCAAACCACCAGACCCTCAGGCCCAGAGCTAGGATTCAAACCCAGGCCCGCCTGACTGCAGAGCCCCACTGGACTCTTTCTCCCCACATGGATCACCACTAAAGGGCCAGAACCTCCAGACCTGGGCAAAGGTCGTGTATCACTGCCATCAGTCTGGAGTGTCTGCCACAATAGGAGCCCGGCTTCTGCCTCTCAAATCAGGGAAGGACAGTGTCATAATTTCTAAGACGCAAGTCCATGACCACACATGCCACCTTAATCCGAGAACAAACTTGTGGTTACCAAGGGGTGGGATGGGGAGGTTGGGGTTAGCAGATATAAGCTATTATCTATAGGATGGATAAACAACAAGGTCCTACTGTATAACACAGGGAATTATATTCAACATCCTGTGATTCAGACTTAGAGAATGAACTTATGGTTGCTGGAGGGAGGGATGAAGGGAAGGGATAGGTAGGGAGTTTGGGATGGACATGAACACACTGCTGTATTTAAAATGGATAACTAACAAGGACCTACTGTGTAGTACAGGAAACTCTGCTCGGTGTTATGTGGTAGCCTGGATGGGAGGGGACTTTGGGGGAGAATGGATACATGTGTATGTATGGCTGAGTCCCTTCACTGTTCACCTGAAACTATCACAACATTGTTAATCAGCTCTACTCCAATATAAAGTAAAAAGTTTTAAAAAACCCTATGATAAGCCATAAAGGAAATGAATATAAAAAATAACATATATATGTGTATAACTGAGTCACTTTGCTATACAGCAGAAATTAACACAACATTGTTAAAATTAATAAAGTATATACATAAATAAAAACAAAGGCACTATTTCTCTTAGATGTCAATGCAGAAAAAAATTATTGAGTTACACTGTTTGACTGTTGAACACTGCATATAAGCTCAAGACTCTTGGATTATGCCAGATGAGTATCATGACCAAACCTCATAGTACATGAGTATGAAATAAACATGCAAGACACACGCAGTGAACTGCCCAGACCCCTCATCTGCAGGTCAAGCTAAAGGCAATTACATTTTTTTCTTTTACTAAAAAGAAAAAAACAACGCTAATGCTTCCAGAGACAGGACCCCACTTGCTTCTTACTACCCTGTGCACAGTGCTGACAGCCAGATGTGGGGTCCACATTTCAGAAAGTCCCACCAAATTTGGACTTTTACTCAAGATAAAACTGTCCTGAAAAGGAAACCACCAGATTTTTCTGCCATGGGCTGGAATCAATTTAAATGATAACACTGGTTATCAGTGGACTGCATCTGTGTGAGGATCACAAGTTGATTAATGAAAATGGGGCAGAAAGAGCATGAGTTTCTAACTCTGAACAGCCTCAAGGAGATGTGGCTGGGGAGGTGTGGGGAGCAGGGTCACTGGTCAGATGCCGAGCTCTGAGGGTTCTGTGTTCTGAAATAATGCAGACATCTGCCTTCAAGTCTTCTAGAACTGAGAAGAGAACAAAACTGCCGGCAGTGGGTCGACCACACACGCCATGACCAAAAGACATGGCAGGAGCCGTGGGCCCCAGACCTGCTCAGCCCCCACACGCCCCTCCCACCTTGGTCCTGTTCCTCCACGTCCTCAGTTGTGACAAGGTCTCAATGCCCCTAATCTGTAGCTGTGAGCTCAGCACACGGGAGTGGATGTGAGAATTACCCAAAATTGATGATGTGGAACCAAAATGTATTAATACATTTATCTAAAATACCATGACAAGGAAATCATAAGGCAAATCTTAATATGGATTTAAATTTGACGGTCGCTGCCTCAGAATTCTAGCAGATAGGAATAACATTAGTAACACCTGTTCTAATGCTTTGTAAGATTCTGTGTATATATTTGATGCTAGCCTCTTAATACAACAGTCCCCATCCTCCAAAAGGCATCATAGGTGTTTCTCTGAACCTATTTCCACTGACCCAAATCACAGTTTTCAGAATCAGCATACATGTAGGTGTGTGTATACAACCCTATATACACATACCTGCGTATATATACACATCTCAATGCCATAACTGGATAGTCCAATTACACAAAATATTTTGCGAAGGGTCACCTGCATTCTTTACGAAGTGTCCACAGGATTTCATTGTTGTCCAGGTAATTACACCACAAATGGAAAGCATGCTGACCAAGATAAACCTTAAACATGAAAACACACTATTGAATAAAACCTCTTTTGTTGAAAAAGACAGAAGGAAGGGAAGACAGGAAAGAAAGAAGATATAGACACTGAATTCTCATCTGAGATAACTTATACACACAGGTGATCTAAACGACATTTCTAACTGTATGTGGCTAATGGTTAAAAAAAATACTTTCAGAGAACAAACTCATGATCATGCCAATTGAATATGAATTTTAATATCATTGTGTTTTTAAAGTATATTTAGCTGCTTTTGAATATTCTGAAAAATGGTCAACATGACTCACCCACATTTCCTACTTTTGTGCCTTTATGTCTATTTCTTCCACCATTCAGGAAGAGATTCACACCTGCAGCTTCCTAAAACTACTGTCCAGCCAAAACCAACTCATCGTCCAGGAGGAATGAACCCAAAGGTCCCCTCTTCTGGAACATTCTACAGGAACGTCCTTCATTCCTGCAGCGATTGCTCTTTTATAACCAAACCGCCCCCCTTCAAAGGCAACACAAGTGCCTCCAGCAAGGGACCTCCACATGCTGCCGTCCATATGGTTCAGCCACATGGCAGGCTCTCGATAGAATGACTCTTATCAGACATTCATCATCCAATAAACTTACACTTCCTCAGTGATTTCTATAGAATCTGCCACAATGGTGCAAAAACCTAAGATCATGGCATCCAGTCCCACTACTTCAGGGCAAATAGATGGAGATAAAGTGGAAACAGTGACAGACTACCTTCTTGGGCTCCAAAATCTCTGCAGCCATGAAGACACTTGCTCCTTGGAAAGAAAGCTGTGACAAACCTTGGCAGTGTATTAAAAAGCAGAGACGTGACTTTGCCCTCAAAGGTCTGTACAGTCAAAGCTACAGTTTTTCCAGTAGTCATGTACAGATGTGAAAGTCGGACCTTAAAGAAGACTAAGCACCAAAAAATTGATGCTTTCAAACTGTGGTGCTGGAGAAGACTCTTGCGAGTCCCTTGGACTGCAAGGAAATCAAACCTGTCAAACCTAAAGGAAATCAACCCTGAATATTCATTGGAAGGACTGACGCTGAAGCTCCAATATTTTGATCACCTGATGCGAAGAGCCAAGAGCCAACTCACTGGAAAAGACTCTGATTCTGGGAAATATTGAAGACAAAATGAGAAGGGGGCAGCAGAGGATGAGACTGCTGGATGGCATCACTGACTCAATAGACATGAATTTGAGAGACATAACTCTGGGAGATAGTGAAGGACAGCGAAGCCTGGCATGCTGCAGTGCATGGGGCTGCAGAGTCAGACATGACTTAGCGACTGAACAACAATGGCACCATTCAGTGCTCCAGGGCTTAGAATCCTCTTCTCCCAAATTTCAAACCAAGAGACCCTGAATTCCTAACACACAGCCTGATCCAGCTCTTGGGTGTCAACATGAAGCCTTCATCACAAATCAGTGCACCCGTGCCAAAACCGAATGATGGTTCTGCTAACGAACCATATGTCTTCATTTTATTGCTATAAATTTATTTTTCTTGAGTATGTCATTGATCAAATAAACTAGCAAGAAGCCAGTGAGAGAGACTGAATGAATCAAAGAGGACTTCTAAACTTTCAAGCTCAAAAATGTATAGATGACTTCCCATGGCAACGGCCCAATTAATGCCATCCATAAAGCCATTCATATGCTGTGTCTGGGCTGAAATCCAATTAAGTCATTTCTGTCTGAATATCTCCAAAGAGCCTCCCGCTGAGCTCCAAGTGGAAATAAACATAAAAGCCAGATTAGCTGTGTAAGCATTTTCAGAGCTAAAACACGACAAGAGCATGAAAATCTACATGCCCAGCCTTTCAACTGGGCACAGAGGAAACACATTTCAACGGCCACCTGGCAAAAAGAAAACCCACTTCCTCATGCAGCCAGGTTTCCTCCAACAACCCTCATCCACTGTACACATCAAAGAAAAGCTGAGATCCATTCACTTACATGCACAGAGAAATGACAAACTGGGCTCCACGATGCCATTCTGAGCAGAGGAAACACTCAGGACATGATTTCAAGCCCTCTCAGAATTCAGTGTTTCCCTGGCCTACTCCTTAAGGAGGATGCTTTGAAATCAGTAAATCCTGAAATTCACCATGGTCTCCATGCATGTAACTTGTTCCGTGAAAACATGAACACAAAGACAGAAGAAAGTTAGGGAACAAGTTAAACCTCCTCTGCACCTTATGATTCATTATTCAAATTTACAGCTCAGCAAAAGACAGTGTAGTAAAAAACAGAGACACCACTTTGCTGACACAAGTCAGCATAGTCAAAGCTATGGTTTTTCCAGTAGTCATGTACAGACGTGAGAACTGAATCATAAAGAAGGCTGAGCACCAACGAATTGATGCTTTTGATCTGTGGTGCTGGAGAAGATTCTTGAAAGTCCCTTGGACAGCAAGGAGATCAAACCGGTCAATCCTAAAGGAAATCAACCCTGAATAGTCAACAGAAGGACTGATCTTGAAGCTCCAATACTTTGGCCACTTGATGCCAAGAGTCGACTCATTGGAAAAGACCCTGATGCTGGGAAAGACTGAGGGCAGGATGGCATCACCGACTCAATGGACCATGAATCTGAGCCAACCCTGGGAGAGAGTGGAAGACAGAGGAGCCTGGAGTGCTACAGTATATGGGGCCATAAAAAGTCAGACATGACCTAATGACTGAACAAAAAGACAAAAATTATCTTCGGATGATGTGTAAGAGCTGAAATAGGAGTGTTCTAACCACACATTTCAGAAATGGAAGGGTTCCCCTTCCCTACTGCCTGTTCATTGCACACAGAACCACTGAGACCTGCTGAATCAGACCACCTGCAGCTGGTTATGACATCAGCCCCAGGTAAGAACAAAGGGATGCAAAGGGAAGAAGAGAAAGTGAGAAGGACAGAATCAAGAACACTTATCTCCAAACCCTCAGCATCTGAACACCAGGCCTGTCTGAAGAAGGGGCATGCAGGTGATGAGGCTGGCCATGCCTTCACACGTGACAAAGGACACAAAGACTCTCTTCCAGGGGACGCACAGCCCAGTGCACATCTTAGCAGCTGGGCACTGTGCATGCGTGCTCAGTCACATCAGTCGTGTCCGATTCTCTGCGACCCCATGGACCATGGCCCACAAGGCTCCTCTGTCCACGGGATTCTCCGGGCAAGAATACTGGAGTGGGTTGCCATTTCCTTCTCCAGTGATAAAGTATGAAGTGAGTGAAGTGAAGCCGCTCAGTCGTGTCTGACTCTTTGTGACCCCATGGACTGTAGCCTACCAGGCTCCTCCATCCATGGGATTTTCCAGGCAAGAGTACTGGAATGGGTTGCCATTTCCTTCTCCAGCTGGGCACTGTAGAGACTGCCATTTAGCCTCAGACACCAGGTTTCCTTGGAGAGAGTATCAGTCACCTCGTTGATATAAATAAATGGAAGTCACACTTATTCAATGGAAATGTGACACATATCTGCTCTGTGCAGACACTGTATGTAAATAAAGCACAAAACAGATGCCATCCTTCTTAGGGGATTCAGTCCAGGGAGGGACCCAAGTCAGACATGAGGTGACATGGCAGTGCTGCTTTATCTGCTGCAAGAAAACTTGCCTAAAAAAAATTCAGTTCAACTTTTCTAGATAACTTCTAAAATAGATGTGTCCCATCCAAAGTACCCATTAGTATCTGAGCAGAATTTTAAAATCTCTAAAGGAGACAAGTGAGCAGTGTCTTATATGAACATAATAGTTTTACATAAAGGTGGTTTATGATGGACTAGAAAGCAGGTCTTATCTCTCCTTCCTGAGACTAACCTCCCAACAGTGAGAGGAGCTGCAAGGTCCTTTAGGGCCTCTTCAGCAAGCAAATCCTTCCTAAGTCAAAAAATGACAAGTTTCCTAAAAGTTCTCTCTTCTGGACAGACTTGAAGACAAGTCACTCCGCAAGTATTTCTGAAGTCTTCTGAGCACTATGTGGGGTGCTGGACATACAACAGACAAGACAGATGTAGGCTTCACCCCCACAAAGCAGAAAGAGGAGTGGGCCCAAGCGGGGACCTCAGGCCCTTGTGGGTCACCCCCCATCGTCTCTGCACATGGTATGAGGCCTCAGCAGGGATGTCCACTGCAGAAAGCAGGTATGCCGATGATGCTTTGCACGTGAGAACACTGGCTGAGTCTGCGTCCCCCACAGGCAACCTCACACCTGCACAGCCCATCTGGCCCCTCACACTACACTTGTCAGGTGGCTTTCTGAGAGGAAGCAGAGACATGTGCCCCTGGTGACCCTCCTGGTCCACTCCTCCACACCACCTGCAGTCCAATGCTGCAGGTTCTCAAGAGTTCTCATTCTGCTTCAGGCCTGGACAACCCGCCCCCCTCCATCCACTCCTCACCTGCAAACCCCACACACCTGTCTCCAGGCCACCATCCATGCTGTGGTACAGACCATGGCCAAGGGCAGGACCCACCTGACACCTTCCTTGGGGAGAATCAAACTAACAGCCCACACTCTGGGGACACCTGTACTCCCAGCCATCACTCCCCACAATGGTCCTCCACCCAAGTGGACGGGCACGGCTCCACCGGGAATGCAGGCAAGACACGTCAAAATGGACAGAAAGGACATGGCTGAGATGCTATCAGAGAGGAACAGCTTGATTAAACAGCACCAGACACTGAATGACAGGGAAGTCCCAGGTGGCTCAATGGTAAAGAATCTGCCGGCCAATGCATTAGATGCCAAGAGACACAGGTTCCCTGGGTCGTGAAGATCCCCTGGAGAAGGGAATGGCAACCCAGTCCAGTATTCTTGCCTGGAGAATCCCATGGACAGAGGAGCCTGATGGGCTACAGTCCATGGGGTCACAAAGAGTCGGATAAGACTGAGTGAACACACGTTGAAAACTAACCACTTGTAAAACAAGACAGATGTCTCTAGGTTCTAAAGAGACAGGACTTCAAACTTACGTTCTCAACTCCGAAAAGTAAGGTAAGGACATTTCAGATTCTTTTCCACACATGTATTTATCTATGAAGAAACTTAACTACCATTTTGCTGCCTGGTTAAGCTGCCTGCAATTACCGACCTGCTGTTCACCCTCCTCATGCTGAGATTCATCACCCCAGTGAACTTAACTATGTAGCAGGAACCTTGGCAGGCTCATCACAGGCTCCTCCTTCTAAAGGCTCCATAAAAATATGTTTTTAACCCAAGCTGCAAAGATCTTTGGGGAACCTCTCTAGTCACCTCTGATGACATAAAGATGAAAGTATTCCACTCTTCATCTTTTCTCTTCAAATCAGTCCCCAGACTCTAAGGTTACTTTTTATTAAATTGAAGTGCAATTCACAGACCATAAAAATTCACCAACTAAAGTGTACGATTCAATGACTTTATTTTTTAAAAGTAAGTAAAGGAGAGATGTCTTTGTATTACAAGAAAGTGAAATGACCTGAGTAAAGCTGGTAGTTGGGTATCCCTAGTAGTTCCGATTCGGAGAAGGCAATGGCACCCCACTCCAGTACTCTTGCCTGGAAAATCCCATGGACGGAGGGGCCTGGTGGGCTGCAGTCCTTGGGGTCACTAGGAGTTGGACACGACTGAACAACTTCACTTTCACTTTTCACTTTCATGCATTGGAGAAGGAAATGGCAACCCACTGCAGTGTTCTTGCCTGGAGAATCCTAGGGACGGGGGAGGCTGGTGGGCTGCCGTCTACAGGGTCACACAGAGTCGGACACGACTGAAGCGACTTAGCAGCAGCAGCAGCAGTGGCTCAGATGGTGAAGAATTTGCCTGCAATGCAGGAGACCTGGGTTCGATCCCTGGGTCTGGAAGATCCCCTGGAGAAGGGAACAGCAACCCACTCCTGTATTCTTGCCTGGAAAATCCCATGGACGGAGGAGTTGAAGTTAAGCTGGTAGTTAGCTATTTCCAGAACAGTGGATGTACACACAAGAAGCAGTGGTCTTGCTCCAGTGAAGTCATGTGGGCGCCTGAGACAGGAGGAAGGCTTCCCTTGATGTTAGAGGTTTCAGTTGTCTTTTTAAAAAAATACATGCAGGAAAAATTTTCCAACAAAATAATAACAGTAAATAGAAGAAAACAAAACTTAACAACGAGCTAACTTTCACCCCTTTGTCTTTCATAGAATATGAAAATCCCACAGATACTTAAGTTCAAACATACATCCTCTGGAGGTAGGCGATAATTTAATCCTGGCTCTGAAATAGATGGATTACGACCGTAAATTAGTGAAAATGGGGTTGTAATTGGTTCTCCTAGGAAATGAACTGAATCAGATGAACACAACTAGTCACCCTGCAGTCAGCCCTGACCGAGGGCGATGAAACCACTCGGAAACCTGCAGTTAACGCCAGAACCTTTAGCCAGTTATAAAACCATAAACTAGCGAGTCCACACTACAACACTGAAAGGTTTTCAGTGCCAGATTTCCAAACTGGTTTTCTTTTCTAGAAGCATCCTGTTTCTTTCTTGTCATGTTGTTCTGTTTTGGTGGGGGGAGCTACTCTTCACTGCAGCGCTCAGGCTTCTCTTTTGGTGGCTTCTCTTGTTGTGGAGCATGGGCTCTAGGGCACACTCAGTGGTTGTACAGGCTTAGTTGCTCCATGGCATGTGGGATCCTCTCAGACCAGGGATCGACCCGGAGTCCCCTGCATTGGCAGGCAGATTCTTATCCACTGCACCGCCAGGTAAGTCCCAGAAGCATCTTGTTTCTACAGGAAGGCAGACACCAACAGAATTCTACAGTTTACAGCCCTTTGCTTTGTCTTAACTGATTATGGTTACAAAAGGCTTGGCACTTGCCCGTAAGTCTGATCACAGGAGCCTGATGGTGAACCCATGATGTCTTCCTTCACTGCTAGGAGATGCCTCCCCCACCACCGGGCAGGAATCCTGCAAGGCCAGGACCACCACCCCTGTCAATCCTGAAGCCCAAGAGGCTAGCTGTCCAGAGCGTGGCCGCCCACACCTGCCCAGGAATGGTTAAGAACTGCCTCCCACTGTCCCCATCAGAAGGTCACCTGCCGCAAGAGGTGCCTGCTTCTCCTCTTTAGAAAGACATGGAAACTACTTTGCCCTACACCCTGAGTTCAAAATCCACCACTCAAAAATAGCACAAACCATTTATTTCTGTGCCGAAAAAATAAAAAAATGAACCAAGGCTTCAGACCCTTGTCAATATTTAAGGGCTTCCCCCAGAGTCAGTAGAAATGCTGAAACAGAAGTGAGCCCTTCAGGTTCTCAGTGTCCAAGGCTTATAAGGCTATCCTTGGGAGGCAGGGGAAACGCTGAACGAGGAGGGGAGGTGGTATAAGACTCCAGTCAAGGGCCTAAAGGACAATAAATATTGTGTCTTTGGACCATAAAGTTAAAATCAAAAGGAATTTTGGTGACTTGGGCTATTTCTGCAGGACCACCCCGTAACCATAACAGGGTGCTCTCCACCCCCACAGGTCCCTTCAAAGCAGTCTCAAGAGTTGAAGTTCACAGGCAAATGTTTAACAAAACGATCAGATAAACCCAGCTCCCCAGGGCTGAAAACCAGCAAGCTGTCACCTTAGCGGCTAACTTTCCTAAAGACACCTCTTTCTTTCCACAGAATCAACCTGTACTATGCTCTCTTATGCCACAGACACATGCCGACCAGTGACTTGTGCAGCTGGGTGAACTGACCTGCTGGAGTGTGGGTGGTACCTGGGGAAGAGCAGTGATGTAGAAACTAGAGGAAGGGCACCACCCACCTGCCTCCTCCATCACCACAGGCAGAAGGGATGCTAAGATCTGAGGCCAGCGAGCCCATCACTGGACCAGACACTACTGCCTCCAACACCTGCTTCCAACGCCCTGTGATCACACTCCAGGTGCCCCACTCTGGTAATGACTGGGGGCAACCAGGCACCTTGTTGATACTTCTCAGGGTCCCCAATGTGAGAAAAGGAGTGAGCCCCCCATCCACATCATATTAAACCACACAGAGATAGGACCACTCACCCTGTTAGTTGAAAATGAGCATCTCATAGGACTCTGGCATGGAAAGTCCAGAGATGGGAAAGCGACCCCCAGAGGAATGCAGAATGCTGTCAATGACAAGAGAATGTCCTAAGAGGCACAGAACTGCCAGCTGCCCACTGCCGCCCACACCCACGTGTGCCTCTGACGGTCATCTTTCTAAGCGGGCAGCACGTCAGGATCCACCGTGAAGCCACAGTGCTGTCAGCACATCACGACCTCAACTTCAAGCACTGCTGTCCTACAGGTGGTGGTCCATGTGCCCGCACCAAACAAGACATCCGTCTTCCTGAGACCCATCCTGAAGCAGAATCAGCTTCCCTCAAAGCACGCAGTTGCACGTGGGATTTACACCAGGGTGAACGGAACAGGGCTTCCTGTGCTGGACTCTCTGCACACGAGGTGGTAAAGCACAGTTGCTGGTGTCCTTCTGGCTTGTCTTTGTAAACGGTTTTCCTAGACGTAAAAATCTACTTTTACTGGAAAAGAAGAAAGAAAGGGGAGGAAAAAGAAGAGAGGCGGGGAAGAGGGGAGGGAAGGGGGAAGGGAGGAGGAAAGGGACGAGGGACAGAGAGAGGGAGGGAGGGAACGGGGTGACCCCAAGTCTCAAGGCCTCTTCCATTGTGCAGGGCTCTGACCAGAGGCAGATACAGGGCTGATACTTCTTGGCTGGGGGAGCTCCCCATTCACTGCAGGAGCTGAGGGCTCCCCCCGCCTGAAGTTGCAATGATCAAAAACATCCCCAGACATCTGAGATGCTGCCACACGTCCCCTGGGGATGAAATCACTGGGCCGAGACCCACTGAACTAGAATATATGTAAATTAAACAGACCAAGTTTCCTTTTTTTTTTTCCCAACAGCAAAAACAAGACAGAAATATTCATGTATTTTCTAACTATTAATATTTTGGAATGTGATTAGAATGTTCGGGCAGCAGTTGCTGTAATTGTGTACGCTCAGTCAGTTAGTCATGTCCA
Source organism: Bubalus kerabau (assembly GCF_029407905.1). Classification (NCBI taxonomy): domain Eukaryota; kingdom Metazoa; phylum Chordata; class Mammalia; order Artiodactyla; family Bovidae; genus Bubalus; species Bubalus kerabau. Next base: position 48,770,737 of record NC_073634.1, read on the forward strand.
ACTCTTTTTGTGACCCCATAGACTGCAGCCCGCCAGGCTCCTCTGTCCACGGGATTCTCCAGGCAAGAATACTGGAGTGGGTTACCATTTCATTTTCCAGGGGATCTTTTCCACTCAGGGATCGAACATGCATCTCTAGTGTCTCCAGCATTGGTAGGCAGATTCTTTACCACTGAGCCACCTGGGAAGCCCTAGTTGCTGTAATTACCCACTCCAAAATAACTGAATCGACAGGCATACTCAGTTTAACTCAAGGTCATGATTAACTAAGCTACAACTTGCCTCATCCTTAGAAAACAATCTTCCAGTTCTAGTTTGGGGTAAGTGGGTAGACTGTGCTATTGTTTATCTAAGAAAACATTAAGTATTAAAAATAAACACTATTGATACTATGTATAAAATAAATAACTAATAAGAACCTTACTATAGAGCACAGAGCAATCAAGTCTGTGCTCTGCGGTGACCTCAATGGGAAGGAAATTCAAAACAGAGGGTTTATATGTACACCTGATTCCCAGCTGATTCACAGCTGATTCAACTTTGCTGTACAGTAGAAACTAACAGAACATTGTAAAGCAACTAAACAGCAATAAAAATTTAAAAACAAATATCTAACTTATGAAGACATGTACGTACTTTGCATTACAAGGCTATAAATAAAAGGAGAGAAAGAAAAATAACCCTTTTAAAAATAGTGATGGAAGGAGTAAGAAGAGAAGGCAGAAACACAAAGCAGACCTCTCTGCAGACACCTCTTTGGCTCTGGAACCATGAAAATGGTTTACATAATTATAAACTGATAGTAATTTTTTAAGTTCTAAAAATCAAAAGCAAAATGGAAACAAATTAACCAAATTATATACTGAAGTGGTGGCATGAACACACAGGGGAATTGTTCCGGAAGACTCTGAAACACAGTCATTTGGCTGCAGTTTCCTAGTGGGATAAATCCTGAGGACAAAAACATCTTCAGCTGTTTTCACTACTCACAGTGTGGGTAAAAATATTGGTGGAGCTATTCTAAACATTTCTATGGGTTGTGTATAAATAAAGCGAGATAATCAAGCAAATAGGTAATTATGTTCATGTTCCCAGGGATAAAAATTTTCAGCGTAAGAGAAAAGAGATATAAATATAAAATCAAAGAACTAAAACACCTTGTAATTCTAATTCTGAACTAGAAATACTGTGAATTTACAATAGATTATGTTTTTAAAAAAAAACAAGTAAATGAAACCACCTTTGAGAAATTGAAGTATTTCCTGCCATATCAGTAAACCAGGATGTCACAGCCACCAGCAATTCCAGCCCTCCAAATGCCAATTCCTGAGCCTGGAGGGTGCCCAGGAAGGAGGACAATACCTGCCATCCAGCAGCTACCAAGCGTGCAGCCACTCCCTACGAGGAGCTCTGAAGAACCAGGTTCGATGCAGGATACAGGATGCTTGGGGCTGGTGCACTGGGATGACCCAGAGAGATGGTATGGGGAGGGAGGTGGGAGGGGGGTTCAGGAGTGGGAACACATGCACACCCGTGACGGATTCATGTTGATGTATGGCAAAAACAATACAATATTGTAAAGTAATTAGCCTCCAATTAAAATAAAAAAAAGAAAGAAAAATGAAGGAAGCTGGCCCCAGATAGCTGAGATGCATATGAAAGCAAAGATTTCAGTGAGCCCAGAATCATACATCCTCCCATACACAGAAAAGCACTAAATTCCTTAACATGAGATACCTGGTTTTCTTTAATTCACAAAAACAGTTTTGATGTTCAGACTACCTGCCCTTTGTTGCAAACTTCTATATAACCTGACTCCTACCCCATCTCCTTGGAGCAGTTCCCTCGGGGTCACTTGAGGTGCTGTCTCCTGAAGTTCTAAAAACTCCCCCCAGAATAAAATATAACTCTCAACTTGTACGTTGTGACTATTTTTTAACTCTACACCTTTAGCCACTGAAAAGGCCCAGATTAAATGCTCAGGAGTGCTGAGCATCCATGTCTCCTGGACTAGGGTCCCCAAATTCCATCTTCTGATGAAGGGAGCACAGCTAGGAGGGGAGGCACTAGTGGAAGGGAACTGGAGCCCCTCAACTCCTACCCCACCAACCCTGGGCAGTGGGCACTGGCCACGGCTGGGTGTTTCCCATAGTAGCAAGGAGGTCAGCTCCTGAAATCACAGCTCCTGATTTCTCTAAAACCAAACAGAAACCTCGCTCATGACAGTCCTGGGGAAGCAACACCACTTGTGAACACTGTCAAATAAAGGGCCAATCTCCCTGCAAAACAGGCCCCTAGGCACAGCCCTAGGCTGGTATGCATGCATGGGAGTCTGGGCTGAGTGCCAGCATCCCATGGGAATGATGAACCATGGATTGAGCCCAGACCGCCACACCTGCCCTCTCCCATATGCCCCTGATACCCAGCAGGACCCTGCGGGACTCCTGGGCAGGAAAGCCTTCTGTGTCCTCCGCTTTTTTGATTCTTGATTACAGGAAATAGGCTTCATTCAGCCTCCAGGTCTCCCTGAGTTCCAATGGGCAAGCTCAAACAGTTGCTAATCAGGGAAGGGAGGGGATGCAGAGACAAGGGAGGAGCAGTCAAGAAACAATAGTGTAGCCTTGGGGCAGGTCCTGGTTCCCCTCAAGGGACACATACAACAATACCTTAGAGCTTTTCTGCAGACACTGAAACCCCCACCGGCTGGGAGAGGTTAACTGTCTGCTGCCCACAAGCAAGGACAGCCCAGACCTGTTGGAACCACAAGGCTGACGGTGCTGACTCCTACTTACCTCTCCACCTGCTAATCAGAAGAATGTCCAGAGCTGACCATGCCCTCTTTGAACCAGGATTACAACACTCCTCACTACCTGCTCAGGGCAGGACACACAGTTCTGCGGACTTTAACCCGCTGTGGCCCTCTTTGCCTGGAAAAGCAATAAAGCTATTTTTCCCTACTTCACCCAAAACTCTGTCTCTAAGATTTAACTCAGTATCATGGTACAGAGGCCAGATTCAGCTTCACTCCAACAGGAGCACACACAACATCACAGAGTCATCTTGCCAAAATTGGATCTCCATTGTGGCCAGCAGCTTCCAGGACACAAGGGCACACAGGACAATACTAACCAGGGGCCTCTATGCCGAACCACAGGTAGGAAACCCAAAGTGGGGACAAAAGACCCATTTTTCCCCAACCAATCAAACCACAATGAAAAAAAAAAATGAGAGGGCAGAGAAGTCAATAAATAATTCCACTGTAATCTATGGACATGAATGCCGAAGAATTGATGCTTTTGAATTGTGGTGCTGGAGAAGACTCTTGAGAGTCCCTTGGTTGGCAAGATCAGATCAGTCAATCCTAAAGGAAATAAACTCTGAATACTCACTGGAAGGACTGACGCTGAAGCTGAAGCTCCACAAGAAGAGCCGACTCATTGGAAAAGACCTGATGCTGGGAAAGACTGAAGGCAAAAGGAGAAGAGGGCAGCAGAGGATGAGATGGCTGGATGGCATCACCAATTCAATGGACATGAACTTCAACAAACTCCAGAAGATAGTAGGGGACAGGGAGGCCTGGTGTGCTGCAGTCCAGTTGTAAAGAATTGGACACAATTTAGTGACTGAACAACAATGAAGATTTATAGACCTTATTTGGATCTTGGTTTGAACATGCAAATTTTCAATAAAATATTTGAGATAGCTAGAAAATTTGAACACCAACTGCCTACTTGGTATGATTAAGGAATTTTTGCTAGTGGAATATTTGCTATATTTTCAGATGAAAGGATATTTGGGGTCTGCTTTAAACAAAAGTCACTGGAGAGGGTGGCAGTTTAGATGAAATGAGACTAGCCATTAACTGATGAGTCCTGAAGCTGACATATTCATGATTCCCTCTTTGATTCTACCTTCAGAAAACGACACTGAATTGATTATCCTGTTAACTAAGAAATCCCATGCTGCAATGAGAGAATGAAGAGAATCTGAAAATGTGAGAGCTTGAAGGGCCTGCAGAAACTTCCAGGCCACTCTCTATACACAAAGGCCCTCAAAGCTCTAGGACAGACTGTGCTGCTGGTGGGGCCACGAGGGGAACCTCCTCTCCCTCCAGGTGTCAAGGCCTCACTGGGTAGAGGAAGAGGCTGAAGAGGAATCTCAGAGCCTTGCACACACTCGGAAGCTTGCTGTTTACAGTCAACTGCTAAGACACTAAGGCCTTTGTGTCAGCTGCTGAACATACTTCCAAAAAAAAAATGTCTTTTTAACAGGTTGAAAGTGAAATTAGTTCATTCAACAGCCTTAAGAATTTACTCAAAGGTTGAATATACAACAGATATTAAACATCTAGTTAACAGGACATGGGAACAACCTAGATGTTCATCGACAGAGGAATGGATAACGAAGTTGTGGTACATATATACAATGGAATAGTTCTCAGCCATAAAAAGAATAAATCTGAGTTAGTTCTAGTGAGGTGAATGAACCTAGAGCCTGTTATGCAGTGAAGTAAGTCAAAAAGAGAAAAACAAATATCATATGTTAACACATGTATGTGGAATCTAGAAAAAAGGTACAGATGAACCCATCTGCAGAGCAGCAATAGAGACACAGACATGTAGACACAGTAAGGCAAGGAGTGTGTGTGTGTTAGTCGCTCAGTTGTGTCCAACTCTTTGCGACCCCATGGACTGTAGCCTGCCAGGCTCTTCTGTCTATGGATTCTGTCTATGAATTCTCCAGGCAAGAATACTAGAGTGGGTTACCATTCCCTTCTCCAAGGGATCTTCCCAACCCAGGGATCAAAGCCCCGTCTCCTGCGTTGCAGACAGATTCTTTACGACTGAACCACCAAGGAAACCCAGGGGAAGGCGAGGGTGGGACAAATTGAGGGAGTTGCACTGAATCGTATACACTACCATATGTAAATTACATAGCTAGTGGTAATTGGCTATGTGACACAGGGAACTCAACCTGGTGTTCTGTGACAACCTAGAGGGGTGGGATGGGATAGGAAGTGGGAGGGAGGCTCAAGAAGGAGGGACCATACATGCACCTATGGCTGATTCATGTTGATGTATGGCAGAAACCAACACAACACTGTAAAGCAATTACCCTCCAATTAAAAAAAATTTTTTTAAGCATTTAGTGTCCTATAAAAACAGTGACTAACAGCAGCTGTGTCACGTTCACACCGATCAGACTCGGCATGCTCCTCCCAGTCACAGGCTGCAGGAAGGATGCCAGGCACTGATTTCTCTGAATCATAAAATTATAAAGATGAAAACCTACATGAAGCCCTTCCTTACAGAGGTCACTGTGATCAGCTTAGACATTAAGTGAACCAATCACACATGCTCCTTACTCTGGAGACATTCACCTTATAAAACAAAGTGATATAAACATACGCTAAACAACACACACGATTGTACAAGTAAAGTGTAAGGACATCCCAGGGACTCAAGATCCCACTACTGGAAACGCTGGCTGGTAAGGACATGAGAAGGATAAAGTGCATTCTCTAAGCCCATACCCCACACACCCTCAACCCCTGCCAGTCCCTCAGGACAGGCATCCTGAAATCCACATAGCTTGCTACTAGTCCAGGGTGTGAAGGCAGACAAGGTTACAGGGAGGACAGGAAAAATGGCCAATTCCTTACAGTGTGGCTGTAACTGACATTACTTTCCCAGGCTCCTCCAGACGAAGTCAACGTTCTGTTACAAATTGTGCATGTGTGTGTGTGCTCAGTCACTCAGTTGTGTCTGACTCTTTGTGATCCCATGGACTGTAGCCCACCAGGCTCCTCTGATCATGGGATTTCCCAGGCAAGAATACTGGAGTAGGTTGCCATTTCTTCCTCTGGGGATCTTCCTGACCCAGGGATGGAATCAGTGTCTCTTGCATGTCCTATATTGACAGGTGAATTCTTTACCACTGAGCCATCACTCTTACAAATTACTAGATTTAAATCCTAAAGGAAAGGATGAAACTCTTCTGCTCTAAGCCTTTCTTTTAACCGAGGAGAAAAGGTAGGTGCAGGACAGGTGAGCCCCAGGCTACAGGTTTTCAGGGTGGCTCACACGGTATCAAGCACCTTCCAGTTATGGTCACTTTGGTCCAGTATATTTCCAGAGCCTCAGGGTGTCCTGAGCTGGAGGGGCAGCACCAAGGCAGAGTCCTTCACCTCCTGCCAAGCTCCAGTGACAAGAGAACCATCCTCAGGTTCATATCTGTGTTGATGCAAAAGCAGGACTGTTGGGTTCTAGCTGATTCTTTGTGAATCCCTGTGGATACACGGGCACGGGCTAGCTGGCTAGACCCCTCCTGGGGCACGACTCAAGAGGCCAAAGCTGAAGGACCAATCCTCCAACCATGCCCTGACTGCATACCAGCTGGCAGCACAAGCCACCTGGACTTACAGAAAGGGGCCAAGCAGCTGAAGACAAACTCCACCTGGCTCCACCTCCATCAGCTGCACCCAGAACAGAGGCCAAAGGTGCCTCCAGCCCACGTGGTGCTGAGCTGTCCCCTAAGAGTGAAGACAGGCTGGGGGGCAGCGAGATCCCCATCAATGGTGAGACACTCCATGCAGCCTTGCCCTGAAACAGGGGCCCCAGAGGGCTCCTCTGGGTGGTGGCCTGGGTTGGCGGGAGCAATAAGGGGTCAGCGGAAGTGGTGGGGCTCCCAGGCCCCCTGCCCAGGGATCCACTTTCCAGCAGGCCACCTCACCCGCGCCAGCCCCCAGCCTCACCCGCCTAAGAGCCCAGCCCCCTGCAGACAGGGCACTGAGAGGCAGAGCCTGGAATCGGTTCCCATTTTGAGTCAGCAGTGCCACTAAAAATAGGAGGTAAGCGATTATACAAGCTGCAGGAAGTGAGGAGACAAGAGCCTGTCACTGTCATAGGATCAACCAGTTTTCATGACAGAGCAGTTTCCTAATGGCTACTTTTATCAATCCATGCAGGCCCTCCTGTGGGTTCCAAGGAAGGAGAACTGGGTGCCATGTATTTAGCTCACAAATCAACTCTTAACTCCTCCTACCGCACCAACAGGAGATAACCCTTCATGCAGCAAAAGCAATAAATGCCAAGGTGTCTGAAGGCCAGCCAGTTCTGTTTCTGTGCATTTAAGGGACGCCAGAGGATGTTATGATTTAGACTCCGAGCAGACACTCCCCCCATCAGAGCAGCGAGAAGTCAGAGCCGACAGCCACCTGTGCAAAGTTGGCTCTTCCTCCTCATCTAGGGGCTCCACCCATGCCCTGACCAGTAGCGGCAGCAGCAGCATCACCTGGGAGCTTCTTAGAAATGCAAATAACTGAGGCCACTCTGGACTCCTGAGACAGAAACCAAGAGGGGTGGGGGTTGAAGGGTGGCTTTCTGTCTTAAAAAGCTCTCTGGTTAAATTGGGACAAATTTAAGAACCTCAGAGCCTGATCCTCCTAAGAGACTGATGGGCAATAATGCTTTACTCATTGTCTCTCAGACCCTTCTACTGGCCATATTAATAGGACGGTATTAACAAATTCTGGCAGGAGAATCATCTTCATCAGCCTGACCCTGGGAAACTTCTTCAGTGGAAAAGAACTCTCTTATCTGAATTGAAAGAAATATTAATAGGTCAATTTTTTTTTTAATGAAAGAAGTTATTGAACACTTGGGATCAAGTGCACCCTTGGTTTGGTCATCACCCCATACAGGGTTGGGGGGCTGGGGGTCCCGGTCAATCAGCTGATGAAGGGGGACAATTTCAATTCTTGGACCAGCCCGAGCACAGGAGCCTGAAGGCCTGGAGGAGGAGCAGATGGTCAGAGAACATGCATTAAATAGTTCACATTCACCGTATACTAAGTAGGAATTTGTCTCTATCCACTGAAAATTCTGAAATGATGAAATGCAACTTGAACACACTTTAAAGAACGCAAACCAGTAACCAAGAGATCCACGGGCTCCCCCGCTCCTCCTCCTCCGTCAAACACACACAGAATTAGTACAGATGGTTTTTGTCTCAAAGCACAGAGCACTGAATGGCAATGGTTTATGACTGATGTAAGCTACTTTAGAATAAAGAGGAGGAAATGGGAAACTAGTGGGGGGAAAGTATGCATTTTATGGGAAAAGAATATCGAAAGATAGACTTCCCTGGTGGTCCAGTGGTTAAGACTTTGCCTTCCTTTGCGGGGTTTGGGTTCGATCCCTCATTGGGAAGCTAAGTTCCCACATGCCTCGGGGCCCAAAAAAAAAACCCAAAATAAAACAGAATTAATATCGTAACAAATTCAGTAAAGACTTAAAAAATGACCCACATCAAAAAATATCTTTAAAAAAAAGAACATTGAAAGACAACAACAAAAATAGAAAGTCCTAGGAGAAGACACTTGGGGGAGATTAGTAGGCTCTGCATTGGTCAACAGACGAGTCTGACACAAGCTACACAAACTGTGATACATGCTGCAGCTATTTAAATACATAGAAATGTGAAACAGCATGTTCCTGTTCTTACTGGACAAGGGATGAGGACAAGCAACGGTAGTTGCATCCTTTTAAGGGTAGTTTCATCCCTGTTAAGGAGAAAAGTTAATCCAGGGAGACAGCATGCACAGGGCAGCAGGCAGGTGCCAGGTGCTTTGCAAGGTTTAATGAACTTTCACTAAACTTACCTGAGCAGGAGGAACCCCCGAGAACCTCATGTCCAGAGAGGAGCAGGAGTGGCCCGCAGTCACAGAAGCTCCGGCGGCTTCCACATCACCAGTGCTGTGGCCAGTCTGACCTCTCCCCTGCGCTGGGCAGGAAAAGCCACTTGGGTCTGTGCAGAGCATGAGCAAAACTAAAGCCCAGCTCTCCCCCAGCTGCCTTTTGACTTGAGTCCCTTCCATCTTTTGGGATCATAGAAATTACACCCCCTATGTCTCTCCCCATGACCACACCATGACTGCTTTTTCCCAGGACATCTCAGGAGAAAAAAACTTCTCATCAGGGAAGCCCACAGTCTGGGAAACAGAAGCTGGAAGGGGCCAGGAGGGATCGACGGCCCGACAGGTCACAGAGGGAGTGCTAGCACAGTTTCCCTTGTCTTCAGACACCTACTGTGTGGTACTTTGTTTCCAAGGTCCTAGGAAAATTATACACTTAGTACCTGGGAACTCAGGGATACCTCCAAGACCAGACTGTGGCCATCCTTCTGAAAGGCTCCAGCCTTGGGACTTCCCTGGTAGTCCACTGGTTAAGACTCCACCTTCCAATGTAGGGCATATGGGCTTGCTCCCTGGTTGGGAAGCTAAATCCCACATGCCTCGTGGACAAAAAACATAAAACAGAAACGATACTGTAACAAATTCAAAAAGACTTTAAAAATGGTCCACATTAAAAAAAAAAAAAAAAAAAAACAACCTTCAGTTCAGTTCAGTTGCTTAGTCATGTCCAACTCTTTGCAACCCCATGGACTGCAGCATGCCAGGCTTCCCTGTCTATCACCAACTCGTGGAGCTTACTCAAACTCATGTCCATTGAGTCAGTGATGCCATCCAACCATCTCATCCTCTGTCGCCCCCTTCTCCTGCCTTCAATCTTTCCCAACATCAGGGTCTTTTCTAATAAGTCAGTACTTCATATCAGGTGGCCAAAGTATTGGAGCTTCAGCTTCAGTCTTTCCAATGAATATTCAGGACTGATTTCCTTTAGGATGAACTGGTTGGATCTCCTTGCAGTCCAAGAGACTCTCAAGAGTCTTCTCCAACACCACAGTTCAAAAGCATCAATTCTTCAGCACTCAGCTTTTTTTATGGTCCAACTCTCACAACTATACATGACTACTGGAAAAATCATAGTTTTGACTAGGTGGACCTTTGTCAGCAAAGTAACGTCTCTGCTTTTCAATATGCTGTCTAGGTTGGTCACAGCTTTTCTTCTAAGGAGCAAGCGTCTTTTAATTTCATGGCTGCAGTCACCAGCTGCAGTGATACTGGAGCCCAAGAAAATAAAGTCTCTCACTATTTCCATTATTCCCCCATCCATTTGCCATGAAGTGATGTGACTGGATTGCCATGATCTTAGTTTTTTGAATGCAAGTTTTAAGCCAGCTTTTTCACTATCCTCTTTCGCTTTCAGCAAGAGGCTCTTTAGTTCTTCGCTTTCTGCTATTAGGGTGGTGTCATCTGCATATCTGAGGTGATTGATATTTCTCCTGGCAATCTTGATTCCAGTTTGTGCTTCTTTCAGCCCAGCATTTCTCATGATGTACTCTGCATAAAAGTTAAATAAGCAGGGTGACAATATATAGCTTTGACATACTCCTTTCCCAATTTGGAACCCATCTGTTTTTCCATGTTCAGTTCTAACTGTTACTTCTTGACCTGTACACAGATTTCTCAGGAGACATGTCTGGTGTTCCCATCTCTTTCAGAATTTTCCAGTTTGTTGTGATCCACACAGTCAAAGGCTTTAGCACAGTCAATGAGGCAGATGTTTTTTTGCAACTCTCTTGCTTTTTCTATGATCCAATGGATGTTGGCAACTCCGGCTTTTCTAAGTCCAGCTTGAACATCTGGAAGTTCATGGTTCACATACTGTTGAAGCCCGGCTTGGAGAATATTTGAGCATTACTTTGCTAGCGTGTGAGATGAGTGCAGTTGTGTGGTAGCTTGAACATTCTTTGGCATTGCCTTTCTTTGGGATTGGAATGAAAACTGACCTTTTCCAGTCCTGTGGCCACTGCTGAGTTTTCCAAATTTCCTGGCCTACTGAGTATAGCACTTTCACAGCATCATCTTTTAGGATTTGAAATAGCTCAGCTGGCGTCTTTTATGGACTTCCCTGGTGGCTCAGATTTATATATTTACTTTAAATAAAACAAATTTTAATAAATTTTATTTTAAATAAATAAATTATGGAATTCCAGGCTCGATGGCCGACACCCCACAGTCCAATGGCAACTAAGTGGCACCGAGGAGCCAAATTCAATAAAGAACCAAATGATTTTTTCTTCAAGTTTAATAATTTGAGGGCTCTGAATGGCTGTAAGGGACTTCCCTGGCGGTCCAGTGGTTTGAGTCTGCCTTACAATGCAGGTGACATGGGTTTGATCCCTGGTTGGGAAACTAAGATCCCACATGCCTTGGAGCAATTAAGTCTGTGCTGCAAGGAAATATCCCAAGTGACAGAACTAAGACTGGAAGCAGCCAAATAAATAAATAGTGTAAAAAAAAAAAAAAAAGGCTGTAAAGCCATACATAAAACACGAAGCATTCTCTTTTAGAGATGGATCAAAGAAATTAAAGACACCTGGGACCAGACAGCGATCTCAAGTATCCAAGGAAAGAAAGACACTGCAATAACCACTCAACTCAGTGACCACAAAACAAAGCTCTTTGGAATTTATAATGCTCTGAGGCAACACCAGAAGAAGTGTTTGATCATTCACTCCCACAAAATAAAAGCTTTAATAGGAGTGAGTCCAGAAAAGCACCTCCAGGGGGTACGCATGAAAAACCAGATATCAACACTGACCGAACAGTAACGTTGCCAGGACCAGCAGTTACTAACCTGCATCTTCTTTTTTTTTTTTTTCCCCCTGAGCCGGCTGCGAACCACTCCGGGGCTGGAGGCGGGGTGCCCGCGCGCTCGCGCACGCGCACGCCTCGGGCCAGTTCCTCGTGCGCCCGCGCCACCTCTGCCTGCAGCTAACCTGCATCTTCTTATACACACAGCAGACAGAAAACAAAGCACTTCACGGATTATCAAGCACCCTTCAGAAGTGATCAGGGTTCAGGCAAACCCCATGCCCCAGCGGTCCTGAACTACCATCAGCAACAGCATCACAGGGGACGCTGTGTTCTTCCCCTTCCTGTCTGAGCCATCTCCACCCGCCTTTGGGAGAAGAGATGCCCGTGGGGAGGGAGACATCCCAGGATGATGCAGATCTTATTTTACCATCTCCCACTGCCTCCATCCTTGGCAGACAGAAACGTACCCGCACGTGCCTCCTCGTTAAACAGTAACAAGATGTTCCCATAAAACACAAACTCAGGCTCTCAGTTTAGAAAGGATCTGAGTCCCCGGGCAGTTGATCCCTGCAGTGACCACTGGCATTTCTGAGCACAGCCTCCCTGGAGCAGGGGCTGACCAGGAGCTGGTGATGCTGTATGCCATGCCATCCATGCCCCTGGATTTGGGACACCCTTGTTCGTTCACAACAAACCTACTTGTAAGAAGGGACTTAAGGAAGCCTCCTCCAGTGAGTGACAAAGCACAGGCTCCCCGGGGGGAGGGCGGGGGGCAGGAACTGGGGGCCAGCCAGGCTCAGGCAGCTGACAGAGAACCCTGGAGGCTTCTAAACAGCACTCGACACATTCTCGCCACCCTGCTTGTTCTTTCTGAAAGAACACAGTTGAAAGAGAGCCCAGGACATCCCTGGTGGTGCAGTGGATTAAAATGCACATGCCAGTGCAGGAGACACGGGTTTAATCTCTGGTCTGGGAAGATCCCACATGCCATGGAGCGACTAAGCCCACGCACAACTGCTGAGCCTGTGCTCCCCCAACAAGAGAAGCCACCACAATGAGAAGCCTGCACATCACAGCTAGAGAACAGTCCCCGCTCATCGTGACTAGAGAAAGCCAGTGCCCAGCAACGAAAACCCAGTGCAACCAAAAATAAATAAATAAAAATTATAAAAAATTTGAAGAACTCAGAGAGCCCAACATGAAGACTTGTTGCTGTCTTTTGGGTCCAAGTTCAGCAGCCACCAAGACCCAGGCTTATCCTTCCTAGGGTGCATCAGGGATGATCCCAGAAGGGTGACAACCACCTCAGGGTTCTGCCTTCCACTGACCCTCACTGGCCAACAAGACTCAGGAAGGCAGCTTCCCTTCCATGGATCAGAGGCATCCACCACACAGGGCCTGCCCTGGAGCAGCTCGCTGCCTGTGCTCATGGATCAGTTGCAAGTGGGGCTTGTTAGGCCTTGAAATAAAGGGGCAGCTTATACCCCACCCATGAATGCAGCCCAGCAGTCAGCATTACTGCCCCATCTCCCACGGAAAACAGCCTTCTAATCAGGAATGTCAGGGATGCTGTGTTAGCCCAGATGACCTGAGGTCAGCTCTGGGGACGCCTGCTCTGTGGCCACTAGTGCTGAAAAGAGGCATGACTTGTACACTCCCCCACCCCCACCAACCCCGAGCCCTGGCTTCTCCACAGTCAGGACAGCTGCAGCCAGACAATTTCAATGGGCAGGATCCTGCAACACTAAGAAGTTACCAGGTTTTAACATTAGACATCATATGAGTTGAGCTAAATTGGCCGTGAAAATGAAACTATTCTAAGGAAGTAAAAAGAAAGAGAAGTATGGAAAGCAGACACTACCTACTAATAAAGTCAGGAGTGGGCAGACAGGAACATGGGATGTTACGTGCAGCAGGCACTGCCTAGGAAGATTGCGAGTAGGAGTTGCATTAAGTTCAATAGTTAGGAAAAGACTGCCTTTTTTTCCTGAGTCCTCAAGAAGCCTTCTTTCCAACCATCACCTGAGCGGGAGACGTGGCACCTGGAACCCAGGTGGCAGAGAAACTGGCCCCTCCTGGCTGTGGCTGGGGAGCCGAGCAGGAGGGCCCAGCACAAGCCCCCAGGTGCGTCCAGCCTGCCTGCCCACGACCAGTTCGGGAAGGCAACCTTCCCACTCAAACTATCCCAAACCAGTGATGCATCACTGGATCCCTGTGCTGTACACCTGAAACCACCCAACACTGTAAACCAACTATATTCCAATTTTTTAAATTAAATTTGTAAGAAATGCTGATGAGGGAGGCAGAGGAAGAGACCATCAAGTGGGACCCCCACAGCAGCCCATCCCCAGCTCACAGCTCACTCTCTATATCAGATGAGGCTCTTCCTTACAAGCCAGTCGTGCCACTGGCTGGCATGTGGTCATCCTTCCCTGCCCCTCCCACTCCTGCCCCCAGCTTCCAGGACATAGGACACAAGGAGAAAGGGACAGACGTCCAACCTGGGCAAGCAGCTCTTTGTCTCATCAGAAACCCTCCCTCTGCTCAAGGGATTAGGTGGCCTCAAGTCTTCAGGTCACTCAGATATGCTCACATCCATAGCTGCACATGTGGAATCGCAACTCAAGGTATTTGCAGTAAGAAACAAGCAGGGAATAATATACATGTACGTATATATATATGGGGCTTCCCAGGTGGCACAGTGGTAAAGAACCCGCCTGGCAATGCAGGAGATAAGGGTTTTAATCCTGGGTCGAAAAGATCCCCTGGAGGAGGAAATGGCAACCCACTCCAGTATTCTTGCCTGGGAAATCCCATGGACAGAGGAGCCTGGTGGGCTACAGTCCATGGTGTCTCAAAACAGACATGACTGAGTGATGAAACCATATATATATACATGCACACTCACAAAGTGACTCAGTAAAGCCTTCGAGCCTGATGATGCTCCCAGAGCCCCTACACTCACACAGACAGCAGCTGGAGAAACACGTATGTAGGACGAGCGCTGCAGAGAGGGCACGGCCACCGCTGGCCACGGACAGCACCAACTGCAGGGTTACTGCCTGCCGAGCAGCAGGCTCTCTGAGGCCCTGTTCTGTACAAACCTCACAACTATCCCAGGAACTAACTACTACTATCGTCCCCCTTTCTCAGATGAGAAAACTGAGGCACTAAGAGCCTTACCAGCCCAAAGTTAGTGCCAAGAGGAGGGCCAGGATCCAGGTCAGGGGACCAGGCTCTCAGCACACTGGTGCCCACTTCCCAGGAGACGGAGTGGGGGAATTAGGAGATGACGTGTATTAACCCGAGAAGGAAGGCCCGGGGGTCATGCAGATCCTTCAAAGGGGAGATGCCATTCTAGGCCCACAAGGCGGCAGTGGAGGTGGGCAAGACATCGGGAACTGCACCTGCAGAGGTCGGGGTGGGCAGACGCTTCCTGGCTGGGAATGACCACTGTGGAACCCCACCATACAGGGGCTACCTGGTGGACGATGAGGCAGAATCAGATGTGTAAAGAGCCTCTTGACTTGGGGACCAGAGAAGTAAGTCTATGTATCAGAAGGTCGACCCCAGTGAAGAGGCTGATGAGAGGGAGAAAGGTCTGGAGCAGGAAGACACGAACACACAGCTGGCAAGAGACAGAGGCCCCGCATGGACGACGGGAAGGGCGTGCCCGGCTGCTCAAGACTCTGGTGACCTCAGCCACCTCTGCTCTGCGGCTGCAGGCTCAGCACCTTCCACTCTCAAAGGGGTCCCCATGTAGACAGAAACATGGTCATCTTATCCATCCCATCTGGACAGGTTGAGGGGCACGGGAGAAGCAGGATATGTGGATGGACATAGGAATTTAAAGCCAGAGACCAAATGAAAATAAGGGTGTGTGTGCATGCGTGTGTGTGCGTGCGCCATCCTTTACATAAATTCACACATATGAAGCCAAAGTACAAAACCACGGTGATGGATATCTACATGTTTATAACATCAGGCCCCAACTTATCCTAGAGGTTGAAAAGCAAAGGTTTAAATACTGAAAATTTCACTTCTGAAACTTATCAAATAGTCTACTACAGTAAAACTCATTCTTCTTGATTAATCATGCAATCAGAACATTTTTTCTATTAAAAAACATATACCTCAAAAAAAAAGTACGCCTCGTTTCTCGTGCATTCAAAACATGCTTGGTGAAAATAACGTCATGTCATATAGGAAAGACAAAAGTAAATAAACAGGAGGAGGAGTCACTTATGAAAGTCAGAGTAGAACTGAATTAAATCATTTCAGGACAGCAAACACACAAAGCCCAGAGAGTTCTCAAGCACCAAGTGTGTGGGTACACGTGTGATATGAGGCGGCAAGGGGGGTCTGATCACACACGGTCCCCTGGACGGTAGTTCTCATGTGCTGTTTTTCTCACATCAGTTCCTCATTTTCTACAGCAAAGAAAATTAACCCCATCATACAGATATACGAGCTCCCCGAAATCAACGTTCTGCCCAGGATGTGTGTGTGTGTATGAGTGTGTGTTTTACTTCATGGACTCATCAATAGATTTGGAGCCAAAGCTGGTTCATGCTCATGCTCACTCAAGTTGTGTCTGACTCTGTGACCCCACGTACTACAGCCCTCCAGGCTCCTCTGTCCATGGGATTTCCCAGGTGAGAATACTAGAATGGTTGCCATTTCCTTCTCCAGGGGACATTTTCAATCCAGGGCTTGAACCCAAGTCTGCTGCATTGGCAGGTGGGTTCTCTACTGCTGAGCCAGCAGGGAAGCCCATCAAACCTGGTTAGTAAGATAAATCAGAGTCCTCCGCCTTCTTCCTCCTGCATCCCTCCTCCCCTGGGGTGGGGATAAGATTCTCCTCCTGCCCTCTCCCACCCCCGCCTCCTCCATTGCGAGCTGGGTGACAGCTCGCAGCGTGTCCTCCACAGCGTCTGGACTCTGAGACGGAACTCTGTCCAGGATGCCCAGTTGGGCTGTGACACCGCATCCTCCCCTGGCAGGGGGTAGAGGAGATGCTGCCACACTCTGACAAAGGATGGTACAGTGATTAGAAGAGAACTATCCTAAAGCAGGCTCTCTGGTGGCTCAGCAGTAAAGAATCCAGTTGCCAATGCAGGAAAGGAGGGTTCAGTCCCTGGGTTGAGAAAATCCCATGGAGAAGGAAATGGCAACCTACTCTCTTATTCTTGCCTGGAGAATCCCTTGGACAGAGGAGCCTGGCAGGCTATGGTCCACAGGGTCACAAAAAGTTGGACATGAACTGAAGCAACTTAGCACTAGCAAAGATGAAGAAGTCCTGAATGCTGGCATTTTTGTCTCTTCAGGAGGTATTCTTATAAACACTAACTGTTCCTAATAAAATTATTCTCAAAAATTGCTCAAATATTCTAAAACCAGACTTCCACATTTAGAAGACTATATTCTTAGAGCATATTCGTAAAGCTCTTTTAAAAATAATCTTTATCCCAGTTTATGTGCACAACCAGTTACAAGGGCATCCTTCCTTCCCTCCCATCCAGCAGCAGGGTACAAGGACTCCAGCCAAGCTTGGAGACACCACCAGGAGGCTGCCCGAGCCCACGCTGCCCCCTGCCCTGTGCTGCTCTTCTCCCCGTCCCCTGCACATGGTTATGACCTGGGCAACCATCAGGTCAGACTGCACTCTCCACCCTGAGGGGGATGGTCTGCTGACTGCCCTGCCTGAGAGGCAGGCTTCAGAGCAGGGTCAATGCCAGACACATACCCTTCGTGGCCAGCGGAGGCCACTTCCCACCATGGATACTGGGAGGGGGACTGAGGCAGGGGCTTACTTCGCCCTTACAAGCCCTGCCCCGCACCGGGTCCCCTGCCAACATCCCTTTACAAGACACCTGCCCCTTGACAACTTCCTGTCTTGCTCAGGGAGCTGGAGAAGGCGGCTGTCATCTCCCTGAGCTTGCTGGGGAAGACAGAGGTACAGGTGCCCACAAGCTGTGAGCCTCATAGTCTGGCCTGAAATGAGCCAGCTCCTCAGGTCACAGGGGACCCAGGGGTGGATGGATGAGGAAAGCCCCCTGCCCTGGTTTGACCCTCATGACCCCTCACCCCAACCCCTTCCCCTGGGGACTCAGCATCCTCTGGGCACCTGAAGCTGTTTCCTGTCTGTCGCTGGTGAACTGTCTGCACCAGAGCTTCAAAGACAAGCTTGTCCCTCTACCCATCATGTGACATGCCAGGGTAACCACAGGGCCCCAAGTCCTCACACTTGGCACCCGGATGAGAAACATGCACACCGGCGCCCACGACCTGCTCCCCAAGCCCAGCCACACTGGAGCAGCATGCAGTCACCTGTCAGCCCAGGCCGCCTGTGCCAGCCCTGCTTTAGCTCACGAGTCCACACCAGCTGGTGAGCAGGGTCTGCAGATGAGTGGACCCTCCACCATCTCTGCTGACCCCATAGGGGAGACACACGGCAGCCGCCACCCTCGCCCACCGCAGGCAGGTGGCTCACTCGCTCCCCTAGCACCTCAAGTGTCCCCCCAGCCACGCGTGGCCTGCTGGTGTCAGGATGCAGGCATTGGCCACACTCTGTGCTGCCAGAAAAGAAAACCAGAAAGCTGTGTTCCCCAGGTCCCTGCCAGCCGCATTCTGGTTAGTTCTGCAGGACAGCAGCCCTGGTGCAACACAGCCAGAGGAAGGGCACATTTGCTGTCCCCACCCCCGCCGCCACTTAGGGAGGCTCCAGCTGCTTCCGGGGCTGGGAGCGTGGGGGCTGGGTGGCCCACAGCTCTGCTTCCTGCTTGGTGACCCAGGGCAGGGGTCCTGGACTTGCTCCCAGACCAGGGACAGCAGCAGCTCCTGGTTTCCATCTCTGGGTGACTCTTCCTGCCCCATGGCTGCTGCGATCCTTTACACATTTCATACACATTCCCCGTCCAAAATACCCAAGAGATTCCCGTTTCCTAAGAGAACCCCCAAGGAAGAACCCCATGGCCTGGGTAGAGCAGAGATCACCTGGAAAAGGGAGACAGCAGTGGTGACTCCCAGTGGACTTGAAACAGAAAGAGGCCAGGAAGGTGTGTCACTCTGCACCTGTCACCTGTGATTTGATGGCTAAGATCCCTGGAAACTGGGAAAAGCTGATGTCGCCCTGCAGGACAGGGGTACCAGAACCAGCTTGTGAAGCAGAGGGGCCGTGAAAGGTAGGCAGGCAAACTGCATTAGTCACTCAGTGGCCAAACATGGAGAAAATTCGAAGTTCCCTTCCCTAGTCAAGTTCCAAGTATCAAAGTTTCCTCTTTGGGCCAGAGGACAGCAAGGACACTCACATGCTCTGTGGGTGGGGAGGGGAGGGGAGGCACAGGAAGCAGCCGGCGACCACAGCTGGGTGGCCCTGCCCCGGCCATAGGAATGGCCCACCAGCCAAATGCCCAGTGAAGTGACAGATGATCCTGACCCGCCCCCAAAATTTCTTTGGCTGCTTCCAGAGAACATTGAAATTGCAAGATATTTGGAATGCTTACAGAAAGAAGGGGAAACAGTAGGAAGAGAGTTTGTTACAGAAAATCCAGGAGGTGTGGCCGTTATAGCTGGAACAGAAGCAGGGCGTCTCCCACTCCCACCCAGGACAGGAAGGGGAAGTGAGAGCTACGGGTCACACCAGACACCAGTGCAGACCCTGGGCTCCCAGGGGAGGTGGGCCACATGTGGCCTCCTCCCCCACACCCACCTTGCCCGGGGTCAGGGACACCCACAGTGCTGTGCCAAACAGGCCAAAGCAAAACACCACGGGCCCTCAAACTCCACTCTCCTCAAACTCCACTCTCCTGGGTGGGTGTCATCAACTCCCTAAACAACGTGGGGTGGGGGGGGAGCACGCCTCATACTGGGTTTTGTGTTGTAACCACAAAACCAAATGGGAACTTTGACAACCAGCGAGCCCACCGCACTCACAGATGAGGAGATTATGAGCATGACAAGTGTACAAAGAAAAAACATTCACATTAACGAGTCCCAGTGAATCAGTGCAGCCCATGAAGCTCATACACGGGGAGGGGGCGGTGCTCTGGTTGGGCCAACCAGGCATGGGAGTCACAGAGGGAAAAGAACTAATTTTCAACAGGGTATAATTAACTGATTATTCTTCAGTTGAAAGGTAGCCTGAGATACAAAAGAAGCTATTTAAATTAAGCCGTAAACCCATAAATAATGTTTAAAACCCAAAGGAGACAATGAAGAACATAATATCAAGGGACCATCCTGACATGTGAGAAAAATAAACAAGTGGGAGGAAACAGAATTAATTTCAAACAAACCAATTTGAAATTAAAAATTACAGTCTGGTTAAAAATGTATCAAGAAATGATATGTGCCTGGAGTCCACTTTACAAGTAACAGGAACGTGATGGTCGGGAGGGGCACGAGGCGGCAAAGATGGGACAAGACTCGTCCCCAGAAGATGACCACTGGGGCTGAGTGATTGCTGGGATTTACCACTCTCTGTAGTTCAAAACTATCTCTTAGGAATCTAAAAACCAACCAAATTCTCGTCACCCGTGTGCCCCTGCTCCCCACACCTGAACATCACTGATTAGTATTTTCACGAAAAATAGTTAAGTCAAAAGCAGACCACAGGATATAAGGACAATGGGACGTTACTTAATTTCTTAACAGTTCCATCTGGTAGCAATTTTAGAAAGTACTTTTTTCAATTACACATCATATAAAACTTTGTAACCGTGTTACATTAGATAATCACACAATTCCAAAGAAAATTTGCTTTACTGATGATATACTGTGTATCAATCATGGGGTTTCCAGGCTGGCTCAGCCATAAAGAATCCACCTGCAATGCCGGAGACTTGGGATTGATCCCTGGGTTGGAAAGATCTCCCGGAGCAGGAAATGGCCACCCACGCCAGTACTCCTGCTTGGAGAATTCCATGGACAGAGGAGCCTGGCAGGCTGTTGTCCATGGGGGTCACAAAGAGCTGGACTCAACTGAGCAACTAAACACACACACATAGGATCAAATAAGTAAAGTGCTTGGCTTGTACCCGGCATTAAGCAAGCACTCAATACATTCTCGGAGAAGGCAATGGCACCCCACTCCAGTACTCTTGCCTGGAAAATCCCCTGGACAGAGGAGCCTGGTAGGCTGGAGTCCATGGGGTCACTAGGAGTTGGACACGACTGAGCGACTTCACTTTCACTTTTCACTTTCATGCATTGGAGAAGGAAATGGCAACCCACTCCAGTGTTCTTGCCTGGAGAATCCCAGGGACAGGGGAGCCTGGTGGGCTGCCGTCTATGGGGTCGCACAGAGTCAGACACAACTGAAGCAACTTAGCAGCAATACATTCTAAGGATTCCCTGGTGGCTCACAGGGTAAAGTGTCTGCCTGCAACACAGGAGACCGGAGTTCAATCCCTGGGTTGCGAAGATCCCCTGGAGAAGGAAATAGCAACTCACTCCAGTACTCTTGCCTGGAAAATCCCAAGGACAGAGGAGCATGGTAAGCCCCACTCCACGGGGTTGCAAAGAGTGGGACATGACTGAGCGACTTCACTTTCACTTTCAATACATCCTACCCAGGCAGGCCACCAGATTCTGATTCATCATCAGCCTTATTTTTGCTCAAACAGAAAAGACTGAGCGTCGGTCAGAACATCTCCACACAGGGCAGACGGAGGGCTGCTGTGGGGAGGACCCCACACCTGAAGCCTCCTTCATGCAGACACCTGTCAGTTAGGGTTCCTGGACGTGGGGTTCATTTCAGGTCTCTGGTACTTTTCTTATGATACAAATCAGGGTTCTTTTTCCTAAACAAATTGAACTAGTTAAACAAATGATCATCGAACTACCCAGAGAAGTCCACACCACCACTCACCCTCGGAGGAGTTGGGCGCAGGCCCGGGGAGCAGATCATCTCCTCCCCTTACAGGACACCAGAGCCTAGAACAGTGCTCAGCAGAGAGCAGATGCTCGCATACGTGTCCAACAGGACACTGAAGCACGAAATCTTTCAAGGGAGAGATAACCACACGCTCAGATGCCACAGTATATGATTCATGAACCCTGATGTGCCCCCCAAATTCCTGTGCGGAACTCCTTACCCTCAAGGTGATGGTACTTGGTGGGGGGTGGGGGGTTCTGGGAGGCACTCAGGTGGTGAGCGTGGAGCCTCATGAAGGGGTTTAGTGCCTTAAAAGAAGGCCCCAAGGGCTGCCAGCGCCTGCCACCAAGTGGACACAGGGCGATGCCCTTGCTGACCAGCTGGCCCCGGGATCTCAGATGTGCAGCCCCCAAGACTGTGAGAAGTAAATGCCCGTGTTTATAAACACCCAATGTGTGGCATCTCATGATACCTGTATGAGCTGAGCCAGACGCTGTGGTTGGGGTGCTATTATAGGACCAGGAAGCGGGGGAGCCGTAGGTGTGACAGGGCACAGATCTTTCCATTGAACCTGGCTGCACACACCTGCTCTGCAGGCTGCACACACATCACAGGGGGTCATGAGCAGAGCACTAGAGATGAGGGGCAGCCGTCCGAGGAGGGGTGGAGTGAGTGAAGCAGGATGGGTCCTGGCTGTTCCCCAGACGTGGGGGACGCAAGGACTGAGTGAATCCCTGGAGAAGGACATGCAGAATGAAAGCTGTTTCAGGGGGTCGGGGGGCCCAGAGATGGAGGTCCAGAGAAGGGAGGCTACGCCCCCAAGATGACCTCTCTGTGACCACGGGAGAGGCCAGGAAGCTGACTCCAGAAAGGAGGACTCAGACAACAGAACTCAGAGGCCCCACAGCTGTGCCGCCTCCTGCCGTGTCCTCTGCAGGGAGGGCCCCAAGTGGAGCCCCCAGCAACACGTCCAGGCTCAGGGTGGCTGGGCATCGAGGCTGGCCCTGAGCTGGGGTGGGTGGTCCACGCCTGGAGATCAGGCCCTCCTGGAAAGTCTGGGATGGATGGCTGAGTGCATGACGGATACAATTGAGAACCACGACGCTGCCCACACTCACAGGAGAGAGCAGGACACCTTCCTGTTTCTAGGCTTCACGCTCACCGACCACGGACAGATGGGTGGGACACAGTTGTGTTCGTGTCAACAGACCAAAGGTTCTCTCTGGGGATTAAGCAGAGTGTTTGCTGGGCCTTCAGAACATTAAAATCAACAGTCTCACTCAAGGTTCTCCAACCTGGGGCCAGAAAAGACAAGCATCTCCAACAGGCTGAGGAGAAACTGCTCTATAAGCCCCATTAGCATTCCCAGCAGGACACCTCCCCACCAGACACCTGCTGCAGGTGGGTAGGGCTTCCAGGTGAGGCTTCAAACAGGGGATGGTGCACCTGCTTGATCTCCCCAAGGCTTCAAGCTGAAGTCCTGGATGCTTCCGCAGCAGCGGGTATCTGGATGGTGGCAGGGAGGGGATGGAAAATTAGGCCCTCCAGCTGCCCCAGGAGGGAGCGAGTCTGCCAGAAACCCTGGCAACAGCTGCAGGAGAGGCACAGAGTTGAGAGGGTGGGTGGGCCTCACAGGAGAAGGGAATCTCTGACAGCAGAAGGGCTTTCACTTGAGATGGAAGAAAGTAACGTTAGGAGCAGTGGCAAACTGTGTTAAACCAAGTGTGTAAAGTGTTAGTCACTCAGTTGTATCTGACTCTTTGTGACCTCATGGACTGTAGCCCCGCCAGGCTCCTCTGTCCATGGAATTCGCCAAACAAGAATACTGGAGTGGGTGGCCACCCACCAGGCTCCTCTGTCCATGGAATTTGCCAGACAAGAATACTGGAGTGGGTGGCCATTTCCTTCTCCAGGGGATCTTCCTGACCCAGGGATCGAAGCTGAGTCTCTCACATTGCAGGCAGATTCTTTACCATCTGAGCCATGTCTGGCTTTTGTTAAAGAAGGTCCGTGCTTTTTGTAGAAAGGGTTATGAAGTCACAGCAAGTCTCAGTAGCTCCTGTTAAGACTGAATGTTTGTGTCTCCCCAAAATGCAAACACTGAAGACCTAAGCACCAGGGTGATGGCGTGTGGAGGTGATTCCAGGTCTAGCTGACGTCATGAGGGGGAGGCCCCTGACGGGATAAATGTTCTCAGAGGAAGGGGATGAGGCCAAAGCCCTCCCTCCACCTTAGGAGGACACAGCAAAAAGGAAGCGACTACCCTGGTGGCTCAGACAGTAAAGTATTTGCTTGCAATGCAGGAGATGCGGCTTTGATCCCAGCTGGTGGAGATGATGGAATTCCAGTTGAGCTATTTCAAATCCTAAAAGATGATGCTGTGAAAGTGCTGCACTCAATATGCCAGCATATTTGGAAAACTCAGCAGTGGCCACAGGACTGGAAAAGGTCAGTTTTCATTCCAATCCCAAAGAAAAACAATGTCAAAGAATGCTCAAACTACCACACAATTGCACTCATCTCACACGCTAGTAAAGTAACGCTCAAAATTCTCCAAGCCAGGCTTCAAGAGTGAACCAAGGACTTTCAGATGTTCAAGCTGGATTTAGAAAATGCAGAGGAACCAGAGCTCAAATTGCCAACATCCACTGGATCACAGGAAAAGCAAGAAAATTCCAGAAAAATATCTACTTCTGCTTTACTGACTATGCCAAAGCTTTGACTGTGTGGGTGACAACAAACTGTGGAAAATTCTGAAAGAGATGGGAATACCAGACCACCTTGCTGCCTCCCAATAGGTCTGTATGCAGGTCAGGAAGCAGCACTTAGAACCGGATGTGGAACAATAGACTGGTTCCAAATTGGGAAAGGAGTACGTAAAGGCCGTATATTGTCACTCTGCTTATTTAACCTATATGCAGAGTACATGATGTGAAATGCCAGGCTGGATGAAGCACAAGCTGGAATCAAGGTTGCCGGGAGAAATATCAATAACCTCAGATATGCAGATGACACCACCCTAATAGCAAAAAGCAAAGAAGAACTAAAGAGCCTCTTGATGAAAGTGAAAGAGGATAGTGAAAAAGCTGGCTTAAAACTCAACATTCAAAAACCTAAGATCATGGCATCCAGCCCCATCGCTTCATGGCAAATAGATGGGGAAACAATGGAAACAGTGACAGACTATTTTTTGGGCTCCAAAATCACTTCAGATGGTGATTGCAACCATGAAATTAAAAGACACTTGCTCCTTGGAAGATAACTAGAGAGCATATTAAAAAGCAGAAATATTACTTTGCCAGTGAAGGTCCATATAGTCAAAGCTATGGTTTTTCCAGTAGTTATGTATGGATGTGAGAGTTGGGCCATAAAGAAAGCTGAGTGCCAAAGAATTGATGCTTTTGAACTATGGTGTTGAAGAAGACTCTTGAGAATCCCTTGGACTGCAAGGAGATCCAACCAGTCAATCCTAAAGGAAATCAGTCCTGAATATTCATTGGAAGGACTGATGCTGAAGCTGAAGCTCCAATACTTTGGCCAGCTGATATAAAGTACTGACTCATTTGAAAAAACCCTGATGTTGGGAAAAATTGAAGGCAGGAGGAGAAGGGGGCGACAGAGGTAAGATGGTTGGATGACATCACCGACTTGATGGACATGAGTTTGAGCACACTCGCGGAGTGGGTGATGGACAGGGAAGCCTGGCATGCTGCAGTCCATGGGGTTGCAAAGAGTCGGACACGACTGAGCGACTGACTGAACTGTGTCAGGAAGATCCCCTAGAGGAGGAAATGGCAACCCACTCCAGTGTTCTTGCCAGGAGAATCCCCATGGACAGAGGAGCCTGGCAGGCTACAGTCCATTGGGATGCAAACAGTCGAACAGGACTTGGCAACGAACACTTGCACTTTTCACAGACCAGGAAGTGGGTCCCACCAGGAGTTAAATCTGCTGTTCCCTTGACTGTGGTTTCCAGTCTCCTTCCAGAAGGGCAAGAAACAAAGGTCCGCTGCTTAAGCACCCCCCTCCCCGAATCTGTGGTATTTTGTATAGCTGTTCCAGCTAAGACAGCCTCTATTTAAGAAACACTAGCTTTTAAAAAATTTATCCTTGCCTCACAAGAAAATAACATTTAAAATAAATCACCGAAGCCATGTGATGAGAAAGAATGGGAAACCGCTCTTAAAATATCCGCCCGAAATATAACTCAGTTTTGTGTTTCTTCCTATAGAGTCAGAACGAAAACTGTGGAGGAGGATAGAGACAGTGAGATTAACAGCAGGACTGTCAACACAGAAAACCCAAATTATCAGCCATCTAAAAATCTACTTAAGGCACTATGGTTTCGCTATTGCTGTTCAGTCCCGAAGTCATATCTGATTCTTTGCAACCCCATGGATTGCAGCACGCCAGGCTTCCCTGTCCTTCACTTCCTCCCAGAGTTTGCTGAAATTCAAGTCCATTGAGTCAGTGTTGCCATCCAAGCATCGGGTGCTTCAGACAGTAAAGAATCTGCCTGCAATGCAGGAGGCACAGGTTCAATCCCTGGGTTGGGAAGATCCCCTGGAGAAGCAAATGGCAACGCACTCCGGTATTCTTGCTGGAGAAGCCCATGGACAGAGGAGCCTGCTGGGCCGTGGGTGGCAAAGGGTCAGACACGATTGAGTGACGGGCACTATAGCTTACTTCCCCAAAATGACTTTCTTGAATATCTGAACAAATAAAAAGGCTAAAAATATGTTCTTCAAACATATTTTTCTTGACCTGTTAAAAATAAGATGTCTGAATGTAAAATAATGAACTCAGACTCCTAAATATCAACATCCATATCCTAGGCAGGCAGCCCTCTGTGACGTGACAGATGATTCAAACAGTAAAGCAGGTCTTCCTCATTTTACCAATCAACAGCCCTTGTTTCTGGAGCACACTCTTTGGAAAGACATTCTGTAGCCTTCTATCAACAAGGAAATTATTTTAGCTGTGATTTTGATCACACACATACATTTTACAGTCAGTTTCAGTACTTCTTAGCTATGGAAAAACACTGTATTTGATCACTGATGTAGCTGTAATTCTCAGAAAAATAAAAGCCAGATACAAATACCACTCTTTAAAGATCTTCAACATTAGAGCTTAGAACTAGGTCCACTTCTAATTCAAGCTCCAATAACAGAAATTTTCATCATGCCCTTAAGGCTTAAGGAATTTCACCCAAGTCGCATGTAAAATATTACATTTTTTTTAGTGCTGATTCTCAGATATTTCTTTAGCAATTGTGTTCAACTCACACAGCTCCTGGACTTCGCTTTTACTCATTTTGCCTCATTTTCGTCTCCACAACAATCCATATTCCAGTGCAGGCAACAGAGGCTTCAAGAGGCAAGACCACAGGCCTGAGACACGGTCCTCCCGGGAGACCAAGATATGAACTGTTTCCCGACCCCTGGATTTAAAAGCCTTAAGGAAGAGCTAAAAAGTAAACGTTAAGAATGCAGACACGTCACACAAGGAAGGCAGACCGAAGCCTACGTGAGGAATAAAAATCCCAGCTTTCCTCTGCTTTTCCTCCTAAACCAGTTTTCCTGGCAGTGCCTCTGTGCACATGGTCCTCCCACCCAGGGAGGAGCCTGACTGCCCGGCTCCTGGGACGGGAGCTGCCCGGACTGAGATCTAATTGACCCCGGGGTTCCACACACAGCGGAAGGCGTGGCAGTTTTTCCATACCTCCCATGTCTCAGAAAAGCTGCAGCCACAGCCCCTCCACAGTTTAATGATTCTTCTTCAAGTTATTAGAAACAGAGTCACAATTTCTGTGCTGCACTTATCTCTGAGCTTCCCTAGAAATGTTACTATATTTTTTCTTGCGTCTGCTTCCTGAGAACCAAGAACAGGGGGAGTGAGAGGCACGGTTAGTTCAGAGGGTGGAGAGGAATGTGACATAAGCCATGTCAGCTGTTCCACAGAGGAGGAGTGTTCTCTAAGGGGGCACGGCCCCGGGGAGGAGGGACGGGAAGCAGTGTGGGGCATCCTCACATCACTCAAACGCATGCGTGGCCTGGTCCCAGCACGGACCCCCTGAAGGTGGGCATGTCCTCAGTCATGGGGGTGTCTCTGGTTACTGGTAACCAGCTCCTATGCCACACCCAAGCTGATGCTGATGAAGTGGCCCAAGGCTGCCCTCTCCCACCACCCATAGTTGAGCATGGGGCCTGGCCAGGAAAAACCAACCTTGAGATTGGAAGGTGGGACACCAGGGTGAGGAGGGGGCTGGAGACTGGGCTATGAATACTCCAGAACCAGATCTAGGTGCCCAGGGGTTAGCCAACAGCCTGCTGTGCTGGGAGGGCTGTGTGCCCAGAGAGGGTGCCTACACTCTGCCTCTCCAGCACTGACCCCCAGCCAGCACCACAACACCTGGCTCCGTGCCCCTCTTCCCTCTGGCTGCTGCTGAGATGTATTTTTGCAATAAACCATTGACAATAAAGTGCCTCCCTGACCCTGTGTCATTATAATAAATTCTCAAACCCGAAGAGGAGGGTCATGGGAATCCCGAAATTATAGCCAGTGGGTCAGAAGCATAGCAGGGTCCAGACTCAACCCCTGGCATCTACTAAGCCCTTCATCTATAGGGTCGACCTATAAATTGAAGAAAGTAGGGAAAACCATTAGATCATTCAGGTATGACCTAAATCAAATCCCTTACAATTATACAGTGGAAATGACAAATAGATTCAAGGGATTAGATCTGATAGACAGAGTGCCTGAAGAACTATGGACGGAGGTTTGTACAAGAGGCCAAGATCAAAACCATCCCCAAGACAAAGAAATGCAAAATGATTGTCTGAGGAGGCCTTACAAATAGCTGAGAAAAGAAGATAAGCTAAAGGCAAAGGAGAAAAGGAAAGATATACCCATATGAATGCAGGGTTTCAAAGAATAACAAGACGAGATAAGAAAGCCTTCCTCCGTGATCAGTGCAAAGAAATAGAGGAAAACAATAGAATGGGAAAGACTAGAGATCTATTCAAAAAAATTAGAGACACCAAGGGAACATTTCACGAAAAGATGGGCTCAATAAAGGACAGAAATGGTATCGATCTAACAGAAGCAGAAGAGATTAAGAAGAGGTGGCAAAAACACACAGAACTATACAAAAAAGATTACTGACCCAGACAACCATGATGGTACAATCACTCACCAAAGGCATACATCCTGGAGTGTGAGGTCAAGTAGGCCTTAGGAAGCATCACTACAAAGAAAGCTAGTGGAGGTGATGGAATTCCAGTTGAATGATTTCAAATCCTAAAAGATGATACTGTGAAAGTGCTGCACTCAATATGCCAGCAAATTTGGAAAACTCAAAAGAGGCCACAGGACTGGAAAAGGTCAATTTTCATTCCAATCCCAAAGAAAAGCAATGCCAAGGCATGTTCAAACTACCACATAACTGCACTCATCTCACATACTAGCAAGGTAATGCTCAAAATTCTCCAAGCTAGCTTTCAACAGAACATGAACCAACAACTTCCAGATGTTCAAGCTAGATTTAGAAAAGGCAGAATAACCAGAGATCAAATTGCCAACATCCACTGGATCATAGAAAAGGCAAGAAAATTCCAGAAAAACATCTGTTTCTCCTTCATTGACTACTTAAAGGCATTTGACTATGGATGACCACAAACTGTGGAAAATTCTTCAAGAGATGGGAATACCAGACCATCTTACCTGCCTCCTGAGAAATCTGTATGCAGGTCAAGAAGCAACAGTTAGAACTGAACATGGAAAAACAGACATGGAACAACAGACTGGTTTCAAATTGGGAAAGGAGTACATCAAGGCTGTATACTGTCACCCTGTTTAACTTATATGCAGAGTACATGATGTGAAATGCCGGGCTGGATGAAGCACAAGCTGGAATCAAGGCTGCTGGGAGAAATGTCAATAACCTCAGATATGCAGATGACACCACCCTTATGGCACAGAGCAAAGAAGAACTAAAGAGCCTCTTGATGAAAGTGAAAGAGGAGAGTGAAAAAGCTGGCTTAAAATTCAACATTCAAAAACTAAGATTATGGCATCCATCTCCATCACTTCATGGCAAATAGATGGGGAAACAATGGAAACAGCGACACACTTTATTTTCTTGGGCTCCAAAATCACTGCAAATGGTGAGTGCGGCCATGAAATTAAAAGACACTTACTCCTTGGAAGAAAAGCTATGACCAACCTAGACAGCATATTAAAGAGCAGAAACATTACTTTTCCAGCAAAGGTCCATATAGTCAAAGCTATGGTTTTTCCATTAATCATGCATGGATGTGAGAGTTGGACCATAAAGAAAGCTGAGTGTCGAAGAACTGATGCTTTTAAACTGTTGGAGAAGACTCTTGAGAGCTCCTTGGACTGCAAGGAGATCCAACCAGTCCATCCTAACGGAAATCAGTCCTGAATATTCATTGGAAGGACTGAGGTTGAAGCTGAAGCTCCAGTACTTTGGCCACCTGATGCGAAGAACTGACTCACTGGAAAAGACCCTGATGCTGGGAAAAATTGAAGGCAGGAGAAGGGGCAACAGAGGATGAGATGGTTGCCTGGCATCACCGACATGACGGACATGAGTTTGAGCAAGCTCCAGGAGTTGGTGATGGACAGAGAAGCCTGGCATGCTTCATGGGATCGTAGAGTCAGACATGACTGAGTGAGTGAACTGAACTGATAGCACCAACCTCTATTAGCTGGTATCAGAATTCAACTAAATTACAGGACACACAGCTGGTATCAGAAAACATGAGACCCATCCATTCTCTAGCCTCTGGCCATATGGCTACTGAACGCTAAGATGCAGTCAGTCTGCCGTGTCCTGCTCTAGGGTCTCACCAGGTCCCAGAGATGAGACTGAAAAAGAAAAACACACACACACACACACACAATAATGTAAAAATCACCAATCCCACTAGCCATTTTTATAAGCTAAAATGATACTGTGCTAGCTAAATTAATACATTACAAAAATTAATATCTTTCTGCTTTCTTAATGGGATTACTAAAAATTTAAAGTTCCCAGGTGGCACAGTTATAATGAACCCACTTTCCAATGCAGGAGATACAAGAGACCTGAGTTCCATTCCTGAGTTGGGAAGATACCCTAGAGGAGGAAATGGCAACGCACTCCGGTATTCTTGCCTGGAAAATCCCATGGACAGAGGAGCCTGGTGGGCTACAGTCCATGGGATCGTAAAGAGTCAGACATGACTAAGCACAGGTATTTAGCTCATGTTTGCAGCTTATATTACAGTTCTAGTGAGTGAGTGAGTGTGTGTGTAGGGGCGGGGGTTGGGGGGGGGGGCGCTATTTTTAAATGCCTTCATTTCTGAAAATTCAGGGCCTGGAATCCTCTGGGCATCTCCAATCTTCACATGTAGAAAGAAAGTGGCTACCTGAATGGGAGGCTCTGGGTGACACAGGGAGAGGCGCTGATATGGATTCAGTGTTTGCAGGTGATGTGCTGGAACCCCCCAGGCTTGTGGGGCAGTTTCACCCCAACCCCACTCCCCCAACCCCTCAACACCCCTACCCTACCACCCCCCCAGTGACAAGCATCCCTGTCTCTTATCACAGGAAAAAGCGCTGGGCTCCTACCAGCAAAGTGACAGAGGAAGACCTCCAATCTCACCTCACCTCCCTGTCTCCTGGTACACAGGGTGGGTAGACTTTTTCTGGAAAAGGACCAGATAAATATCTCAGGCTTTGGGAGTTAGTTTCTAAGGCAATGACTCAGCCCTGCCTGGAATCAGGAAGACAACCACAGACCACATGTAAATGACCGAGCCAGGGCAGGTCCTAATATGACCACTCACAAGACCAGGTGGGGAGTGGGTTTGGCGCCAGGGCCAGAGTTTGCCAACCCCTGCTCTATGCTGTTAAAAATAAGAGCATGGTCCTGAAGTGGAATCACCTAGTGTAAGCCCCACATCACCAAGTGGAGACTTAACACAGTTTCCACTCTCCCACAAACAGAATCTGAACTCAGTCCATCAGGGATCATGTGACCAGCACTGGTGAGGTCACCTGCCTGGCAGACCCCTGCTGTCCGTTCCACACAGGAAAAAACCAACCTGTGACCTTAATAACCTTAATACTTAATAATGACCTTAATAATGACCTTAATAACCAACCCACTCTGTCCAAATTGACCTCCTGGTCTCTGCTCCCTTCTGCCCATAAAGTCCTTCATTCTGTCCAGCTCCCCAGGACTCCTGTCTGCTGATGGAAAGCTGCCTGACACATGAATCAGGGAATAAAGCCAATAGGATCATTAACACTTGCTGTTGTTGTTCATCGTGTCCAATTCCTTGCGACGCCACGGACTGACACACGCCAGACTCCCCTGTCCTTCACTATCTCCCAAAGTTTGTTCAAACTCATGTCCATTGTGTAGATGATGCCATCATCCAACCATCTCATCCTCTGTCACCCTCTTCTCCTACCCTCAGCCTTTCCCAGCAACAGGGTCTCTTCCAATGAGTCGGCTCTTCACATCAGGTAGCCAAAGTATTGGGGCTTCAGCTTCTGTCCTTCCAATGAATATTCAGGGTTGATTTCCTTTAGGGTTGACTGGTTTGATCTTCTTACAGTCCAAGGGACTCTCAAGAGTCTTCTCCAGCACCACAGTTTGAAAGCATCAATTCTTCGGCACTTAGCTATTATGGTCCAACTTTTACATTTGTATATTCGTTCACGACTAAATGGACCTTTGTCGGCAAAGTGATGTGTCTGATTTTTAATATACCATCTAGGTTTGCCATAACTTTCCTTCCAAGGAGCAAGTGTTTTTTAATTTCATAGCTGCAGTCACCATCTGGAGTGATTTTGGAGCCCAAGAAATGCAGGGGCCTGGGTTCAATTCCTGGTGAGGGAACTAGATCCCATATACTGCAACTAAAGAGCTCGTGTCCCACAACTAAGACCCGGCACAGCCAAATAAATAAATGAAAACAATTTTTTTAAGAAGAGTTAGTACATTGCCTTGCTTAATAAAAGAAATCCCACAAAAAAGAGGGGTACCAGAAAAGATGAGTCTCCGAATATGAGGTCTTACTCAGCATGTGTGTGTTCAGCCTGCACTTTCAGACTGTTACCTGTCAGTGTCACAAATCCCCCTAGGGAGACCTGAGCAACTGACCAATCATCCAGCTCCCAGGGAGGGGGCAGCCAGGAGCTGGAGGCACAGCAGGATGGCGCCCTCGGGATGCGGTCCTGGCAGCCCACAGCCCACAGCCCACCAAGCCCTGGGGGTGCATCAGGGATGCAGATGTCTGCCCCCCACTCACCTGTCCAGCAAAGACACCCAGCCAGCCACCGCCAAGGGTCACCACACACGAGTTCAAGTATAACACACCCACAACGAAAAATGCTCCAGACATTCTGCCAGGACTGCACTTGGATAAACTCCCTGTTTACACAGGGATGAGGCAGCCTGCAGGGGCGCAGAGAAGATCAGATCAGACGCAGCAGATGGAACGTTAGGTAAATATCAGTGGTTGTCACTGCCTTGTTCAGGCTTGAGGAAGGTTCCTCCACACCACCAGCAGCTGGCATTTACAGCTCCATGTTCCAACTCTTTTCCCCAACTATTTCTAATTTTGTAACATGAAAGTTAAAGTGTTCAGTGCACAGTCGTGTCCCACTCTTTGCAACTCTATGGGCTGTAGCCTACAGAATCCTCTGTCCATGGAATTCTTCAGGCAAGAATACTCAAGTAGCCATTCCCTTCTTCAGAGGATCTTCCCGACCCAGATTGAACCCAGGTCTCCTGCATTGCAGGCAGATTCTTTCCTGTCTGAGCCACCAGGGAAGCCCAAACCTTTCCCAAAATATTTCTAATTTTATAAAATATTTCTTCTAAATACAAGGTCAAAAACTCCAAGGACCATTTTGCTGTAACCCCTGAGAACCAGAAAGTCCAACTCTTTCATGCAAGAGATTTTTAAAAGTCACTGACATTTTCCTGATAACAGAAGTTACTACAAATCCCTAAGTCCCAAATCCACAATGCAAACCAAACACTAGAATAGTAAATCAACATAAACCTCACAACACTAGTTACTTTAGCTTTTTTAGATAATAAACTGATATATACCTTCCCACTATAACAATTTAAATAAATTTTAAAAAGCAACAATTAGGCTTTTTACTGAATTTAAAATTATTTTTGGATTTTTCTTATAGGCAATGGATTTTATGACATGCACTGGGGGGGAGATCGAACCCGCATCTCCTGCATTGCAGGCAGATTCTAGATACGCACCCCATGACTAGAGGGAGTTCCATGAGGCAGTAAAATTAAATTACATTCTACAATGCCTGTGTGGACCATCTCTGGCCCAAGGCCTAGGTCCCAGCAGTTCCAACATCAGACAAGACAGCACCCAAGACCCCATCAGCCTGGCCCCTCCCCCTGCCACACACCCCATCCCACATCAGGAGAGGCGGCTCAGGCCCTCCTTCTCAGGATGCTTTGAAATGGTTTTCATTTTATGCAACTGTATTAAAAGACAGTTACTGAAGTATTATTTAAAAGAAGAACTAGAGACATAGAAACACATGCGTGCGGGCTTAGTTGCGTCTGACTCTTTGCAACCCCATGAACCGTAGCCCACCAGGGTCCTCTGTTCATGGGATTCTCCAGGCAAGAATACTAGAGTGGGTTGTCATCCCCTTCACCAGGATATCTTCCCAACCCAGGATTGAACCTCCATCTCCTGCATTGCAGGCAGATTCTTTACCACTGAGTCATTAGGGAAGCCCTTATAGTAACATGTGCTCCTTTATTAATACACCGACCCAGAGGGTCTGGCAGGTGTAATAAAGGACGATGAGAGCAGCCTGAATCCCAACCTATCTGCACCCACCACAAGGTGATAGAAAAGCCCCAGTTCTTTCTCAGAAAGCCGTGAATTGAGGTTGTGCTGTGTACAATCCCAGTGGAAGGAAACACAATTTCAGCTAATAGCCAATGAAGATAGAAATGTGAGTTTTTCACCCCAAGGTCATAGGCTTCCTAAAGTCCATCCTCTCTGGGCAGGGCCCCTGGGTTAAGAACGACTTTGGAGAACCACTCAGAATGTCACAGGATGTAGTGAACTGGGGCCGTCAGAGTCAACAAATTCCTAGATTTCAGACTTAGGTGGGGCTGCAGGGGGACCCATCAGAGCAGAGGCCCCTGTGCTGCTGTTAACAGGAGGTGCGCAGGCAGCTGGACCAGCCCCCTGGGGCCGACGCTCTGCCACACACCTGCTGCCTGCTTCCGGAATCTGGCAAGGCTTCTTCCACCAAGCGGAAGAGATCACCTTGTGCACCCCTGCTCTTACACAGGAAGGATGCTTCCAGCAGAATTGCCAGGAAGAAAACCAAGACCAGCCAGTTCCTTAAATGTTTCCAACAAAGTGGGAGCCCTCATGGTCATGATTCTTCTGCGCACAGACGCCGACACTCACAGAAACAATGTCGGTCAAAGCAAAAACTCAGAAAAAGGGTTTAAAAAATGTTTAGAAACCCACAGGTCAAAATGGAAATTGTAAATTATACTTTAACACAGAGGCATGGACTTAAAGAAAATAACACCCAAAAAGGTCACTGTAGATGCTTATTTGCAGTCAATTTTAATGAACAAAATGCACCAATACAGGTTATATTTATGTGAATAAATGTAAGTGATTCTCTCTAATCAGAGTAGCTCTAGGGAGGGCAGAAGGGTAAGTAGAGTCCCCACAAGGGGCCTTCCACCACCCCTCCCTAGAATCATACCATCACTAGGGGGCAGGGGAGGGGCAAACAGGAAAGTGAAATAGGCTGCTGCCTTTAACCCTGACCTGTTCTGTACCCAAGAGAAAGGTCATTCCCCTGATCAGCCCTCCCCAAGCCAGCTCCCAGGCCCACACCTACTGGCACGCACACCTGGAGCTGTGCCAGGGCAACTGGGCAGGTGGTAGGGGCCACCCGAGAGGCTGAGTCCTCAGAGGGAGCACACCTGCTCCGGGCTGAGATCTCAGTGGGAGCACCATCACCACAGAGCACTTCCTCCCTCAGAAGAATGATCTCAGGCCCCCATCCTACCAGGGGTCCGCCTGAGCACAGGATGGACCCAAAGGACCCAAGAGTCTGTCTCAGAGCACCAAGGATCAGGCGTGTGCCGAAACCAGGAAGATCTGCTAGTTTTTATTTGCCCAAACTGGACAAAGTCCACAGACATTCTGTCACACACTCTCACTTACTCTTACACATGTGCAGGGAGCTCAGCCTGGTGCTCTATGGCAACCTAGAGGGGTGGGATGGGGGAACAGAGGGTGCTCAAGAGGGAGGGGATATGTGTTTAATTATGGCTGATTTATATTGTCATACGCCAGAAACCACAACATTGTAAAGCAATTTTCCTCTAATAATAAAAAACAAAATATCTATTACAATAACATGGAAAAAGAAAACATTTCAGATGAACCTGGCCCCAAGGACTTCCCTCTTCTGGTCCTGACTGACATGTCCAGGGCAGGGTTCACGGATGTGACCCCATTTCCCTCCACCGGACCTCCGAGGGCATCAAGCTTCCTTCCCAAGACTTCAATATAGACAGGGGAGTACCTGGTCACCCCTCAGAGGACCTACAGTAGTCAGCCTGGCAGACACAACCTCAGCCGGGGGTTCAGGGTCAGTGGGGATAAGCCTCGATGATACCATACACTCTGACAAGACGCAACAGCCCATAGCCCAGTCCAACCATGAGAAAAACACTGGACAGACCCCAACTGAGGAGCATTCCACAGAACACCTGACTGGTCCTCCTCAACACTGAAAAGGCCATCAGAACAAGCAAAATTTAGAAACTTGTCACAGCCAAGGGAGCCTCAGGACACACCACGAGTAAAAACAGTGTGGTTTCCACGATGGGATTCTGGGGCACAAGAGAACATTAAGGAAAAATTAAGAAAATCCAAAAAAGTATGGACCTTGGTTAACAACCAATGTACCAGAATAATGGAAGATGCTATTTACAGTGGGGACGGGATGGTGGTTGTGGAAACTCTGTACTCTCTTTGGAATTTTTCTATAAATCTAAGTCTTTTCTAAAATTAAAGGTTTATTTTTAAATATATATGTACTGTACATATTATTGGAGAAGGAAATGGCACTCCACTCCAGTATTCTTGCCTGGAAAATCCCCTGGACAGAGGAGCCTGGCGGGCTACAGTCCATGGGGTTGTAAAGAGTCAGACACAACTGAGCAACTAAACAACAACTACACATACTATATATAAATCCATACATGCAAAGCATAACATGAATACCTTTGAACAATTACAAAGTGTACTTTGGAAAAGTTAACAAAATGTACTCAACAGAAGGAGATACACACACTTGCTGCTGCTGCTATTGCTGCTAAGTCGATTCAGACATGTCCGACTCTGTGCAACCCCATAGACGGCAGCCCACCAGGCTCCCCTGACCCTGGGATTCTCCGGGCAAGAACACCAGAGTGGGTTGCCATTTCCTTCTCCAACGCATGAAAGTGAAAAGTGAAAGTAAAGTCGCTCATTCGTGTCCAACTCTTAGAGACCCCATGGACTGTAGTCAACCAGGCTCCTCCGTCCATGGGATTTTCCAGGCAAGAGTACTGGAGTGGGGTGTCATTGCCTTCTCCGTAAACACACTTACTGATTAGCTTAACACAATAGAATAATTATATGGTTGAATTTTTGTACAACTCTTATTGTTCTTCAGAGAATACCTTGTGTGTACTTCTATAAATAGAACAATAAATGTACTACAAAGTGTAAAATAATAAATACATGAACTGATAACAAAAGATCTTGCTCCCTTGAACAAGACCCAAGAAAAATTATTTGGCATGCATTAAATTCTCTCCTGTTAAGGTCTCTGAAAGCCAGGAATCAATATATTCCAATCAGTTTTTAAAATTGCAACATAAAATCTGTATTGCAAATTAAATTCTCTTTATTCTCAAATTACGTTTATTTAAACACTAAGCATTAATTACAGTGTATCACAAATTAATTACAGTATATCACAAAAACTATTTTACACTAATCCACCTCATCAGAAGCGAAAGGAACTGTAAACGGGTTCAGTGTGAAACAAAAGGACAAATCACTAATTATGACTTGAATTGTTTTGAATGCTAAGGATTCAAGTATTTCCAGATGCTAAACATACACACAGAAACTGGTCCACCACCTTACTGTCAACAGGGCACAACAATCTGGTACTAGATGTAGCAGAGGTCAACAAATAGAAACACTGCATTTGAAAAAGATTTTTAAAAAATCTATAAGGAAGTAAAATACAGTTACATTTCAAAAGAAACAAACTAAAGAAACACTTTGAACAGACTATCAGGATAAAAAACAAGCCTGCAAAATGCCTGATCCGGGCTGACTTACAGTATTCATTACGAATCCAGGCAAAGGAGTTATTTGACTAAATAAATCTTTCCTAGGTTAAAATGTAATGGCATACTGCATTTACAACATTATCAACTTAAAAAAGGGAATTGGAAGTATCAGTGGGCTTCCTGACTCCAGCATTCCACTAAAAGCAACAATAAGTAGTTTTGCTATTTTTTTGGATAAAAGTCTTCAGCAAATAAATCACATGTAAGCAGAGTTTATATAATCTGCAAATTATGGACTAGTTGACTCCAAAGCCATCTGTTTATCCTAAGTAAACCGACAGCATGGCCTCAAGCAGACTCTGGATGACAGCACTATCCTAGTAAGGGTGGATGGAGAGGGGTGGTCGGTGGAGGCAGGGTGCTGACCAGCTACAGCAACCACAGAGCTCTACCACGGGCAAGTGAAGCAATCCCTGCTCAGCAGACACCCTATGGTCTCCAGGGCTGTCTCACTTCCCCTGAAATATTTGATGTTTTATTTAAAAAAAAACATTTTTTTTTAATATTTCTGCTGCACTTTGAGACATGTGAGGTCTTAGTTCCCCTACAGTTGACTGAACCCACAATCCTTGCAGTGGAAGCATGGAGCCTTAACCACTGGACCACCAGGGAAGTCCCTCCCTGGGGTATCTGAAATTAATTCTAACTGGCCTGGGGACTTTGCATGGGTCTTCCTCGCACCTCCCACAGAACCCCACACAGAGGCATGACACTCATCTTGGAAACGTGTTAACTGAGAGCAGAGTCA
The DNA here is from genome assembly GCF_029407905.1 of Bubalus kerabau. NCBI lineage: Eukaryota > Metazoa > Chordata > Mammalia > Artiodactyla > Bovidae > Bubalus > Bubalus kerabau. The sequence continues at coordinate 48,809,330 of NC_073634.1, forward strand.
ATCATGAATGGGTAAAGTTACCCAGGCTGGGCTGACAAGCTCCCTGAGAGCAGATCTGTCTGGTCCCCCTGTGTGTTTCAGCAGCTCCTGCCACAGCTCCTCTCCAGCCACCACTCAACAACTTGGTGACAACAAACTGGGGGGTAATCTGATCTGTGAGTCAGATCAGGATGCAGAAGGCAGCTTTGTCCTCAACACACGCGGTCCGCCAGCCAGATTCACAAAAAGGGAACAGCATCTTCAGTTTACCATGCAGGCTGGCTGCTCTGAAGACCCTTCTTGAAAAAGGAACTGCACAGTTGCAATTCCTAAACAGGGTATGCAGAGGCGCGCGCATGCACATGCACATGCACATGCACACACACACACACACACACATCAGAATTAAGCTTCTGCTTCCCAGAACACAAAACAGAGGTGGAGAGGAGTTAGAAATGAGCTGTGCACCTTGGACAAGCCAGCAGTGTGTGTAGGGGGGGTGAGGCAGCTTCCCTGATGGTCCAGTAGTTAAGTATTCGAGGGGACAGGGGTTGAATCCCTGGTGGAGGAACTAAGATCCCACATGCCGAGGGGTACCAAAGCCCATGCAGCACCACAGCTAGGGTCTGTGCACCACAGTGAAAGATCCTGAGTCCCACAACTGAGACCCGATGCAGCCAAATTAATTTAAAAAAAAAAAACTACTAGTAGGTGGAAAAGAGCATGCGTACCTCTACTGCTCACAGGAAGCCAGACCTTTCAAGTTCACATTTAGACCAGCTATTTATGAAGTTCAGGATGAGGCTGTTTTAATCCAGCCCCTGTTATAACTGGGCTTCCCAGGTGGTGCTAGTGGTAAAGAACCTGCCTGCCAAAGCAGGAGACCTAGGAGACACAGGTTTGATCCCTGAGTCAGGAAAATCCCCTGGAGGAGGGCATGGCAACCCACTCCAGTATACTTGTCTGGAGAATTCCAAGGACAGAGAAGCCTGGTGGGCTACAGTCCATAGAGTCAGATACCACTAAAGCGACTTGGCACACACTGTTATAATTAAAAGTCAAGACGTTACTGCATTCAGGCCAATGGTTTATTTTGAGGAAGGAGGGGATTTCAATACTGTAAATGCAAAGCCCTACAAAAGTCCTGCATCTGTAGTTCCAGAGCTGGGGCATCACCTGGTAGCAGGGCTCCTGCAGCCAACCCCTGTCCCCTGTGCCCCTCAGCTGCCCCTCTCCAAGGTGGCCAAGTAACACCTGCTCCCTCCACCAGTGTCGGAACTGAATGATACAATGACACACAACAATTAGAAACACACAGTGTTACCCAGCCCGCCAGCACACCACTGCCAAATTTCCAAGCTTGTCCAAAGACTTATTACTATGACTGTCTAAGAGGTCTTTCTCGGTGCCCGCAAGGATGGGAGGCTAAGGAAAGAAAAGACTGATTGTACCTTTAACCACCTCCACCAAGAAAAGTTCAAAAACGCCCTGAGTGCTGATTCTGTGTTTATCCTGGTAACAGAACAGGAAGAGAGCAGATAAGAGGCGACCAACCAAAAAGGAAGAGCAAGGCAACAGGAAATGATTTACAGAAAACAGATCAAGATTAAGCCAAGAAAACTTCTAATTGGCTGCCCTCTGGATATCTAGGCTTCTCTGACTTTCTCAAGTCAGGACCTGCTCATAGAGGAAAAAAAGAAAACGTACACAGAATATCACAGTCCAGACCAGGCAGCTAACAAGCAGCTCTGCCCTGAGCCAGACCCTGAGACTCAGAAACTAACAGCCAAATTATCATTTTCGCCTTCCTTTTCCCTGGATAACGTCTAATTTGTGATATTTTCGTTCTCTCTCCCCTGAAGGGTTTATTTTAGACCTTACAAAAAAAGGAAATAAAGCATTCAAAAGCTAACAGATGTGATTCGCTCAAAGAAGAGTAGGCTGAACCTAGAACCTAATAAACTTTAGTAATAACAAAGGAATTTTTTCTCTGTAGACCATCACCAATTGTAAGGACGCTGAGCCTAAGTAAATAGATGTATTTCACCAAACCAAACTCTGAAAATCAATTACTTACTACAAGCAATTGATAAGGGACCCCATCACTTTCCTGTTAGTGGATATTCTAAGGAGAATGTATTGTCACCACAGTTCAGCTAGATTTCCTAATGCGTCCTACAAAATCAGCATTTCATATTTCTATGGTCCAAATGGAAGTAGAAAATTTAAAAAAACAATGCATGCCCTACTTTTCCACCAACAGATAAACCATGATATGTCAGTTAAAGTTTCTCCTTTTTATATATTTAACTGCAGAGATGCAGAAATACTTTTCAGCTTTCTGTTGTTGTTGTTGTTCAATTGGGAAGTTGTGTCTGACTCTTTGCGACCCCATAAACTGCAGCACGCCAGGCTTCCCTGTCCTTCATTATCTCCCAGCATTTGCTCAAATTCATGTCTGTTGAGTCAATGATGCTATCTATCCATCTCTTCTTCTGCCGCCCCCTTCTCCTTTTGCCTTCAGCTTTCTAAATAGGCATTATTTTTCATGTTTATAAAAATTCTGGGGATGGCGGGATAGGGATGATCTCCAAGAGGGCAACTGTATGAAAGAATACATGGGCCATTAACTGAAAGGTTTAAGCCAAGTACAGCAGTACTCACTTAAAACAAGGCTGCTGAAATACTGACATCGTTGGGCGGTTAACCCTTTGAAGTCTGGACTGTAATGTGCATTGCCAAGATGGGCCAGTATCCCTGGCCATGACCCACTGGACACCAGGACGACTCTCAAGTTTGGACAACTGGAAAATGTCCCCAGACACTGCCAATTGTCCAGAAGGGCAGAACCACTCCCAGCTGAGAACCACCAATTTATATACAAGAGTAGTGGGTCAAGTCTCAAGTTTCTTCTTTTAATATCAACATTTGAAAAGGTATTTTTACTTTGTATTTGCAAAAGTGAATCACTATTTCTCAATCCAAACCTAACAGCTAGGAAAATCCAAACACAGATGGGAATTTGCACTATGTTGCTCTGTGGGAAGATGCACTATGCTGAAAACATTTTCTGCTCTTGATGATAACAACCCTCTCTGATCTGAGACGTGAAGAAAAAGAGGATCTCCTTCCTGCAGAAAGCGGGGCACCCTTCCCTCCCCTCCCTCCACTCAGCCCTGAGCCTGGGGGTGCAAGGCACAGACAAGTTAAAGCAGCAACAATTAAACACCAGAGTCCTCACCTGGGATCCTCAACAGAGCCTCAGTTCCACGCAGGCCCCCCTCAGCATGACAAGGACAACAGCAGAGGATCTGCTGTCCTTCCCCTACTTTTTTTTTTTTTAAAGAGGGTAATTTCTTTATAGTCACTTCTGAGTCTTATCTCCTGAACCACATGAAACAGACCTATGAAGGAGACTCCAAGAAGGGAAATGAAGCAGCAGAGATGGCTGAATAAAGGGAGGAGAGCCTCTACGTACAAGCCAGGCTGGTCCATGGACGGCGGTAACTGTACTCCTAAAGAAAAACCATCTGAGTGCAGGTACGAAGGCAGGTGACTGAAGTCGCACCATCAGGGTGGGGAAGTCATACACAAACATGAAATACACAGAAAAGAATCAAAAGAAAGGAAAAGTCTTTTTTTATATCTGTCTTGCTAGATTCTGTTCCTAAATATATTCCTTAAAAAAAAGCAGTTTGATGAAAACTCACTATTCACCTAGATCCAATGTCCAGAAACTGTTTCTAAAGTAACTCCCTGAATCCCTTGATATTTCTTGGTCTCTTAAAAATACTCAAGCAGCTTGTGGTTTTTAACACCCATGTCTCCAAGCTGATTCCCGTCACTCAGAGCAACAAGAGAGCTCATCATCGCCAATCCGGTGTGTCCCCGCCCCCAACACACACACACATTTGAAAACAGGGACATGAGCTTTTAAAGGGACTGTCCTTAAAATGAACACAGCTAGTGTTCTAATGAAGCATAATATATATTTTATTAGAAACATTTTTCTAATGAAAATGAGTACTTTTCATCTATCATATTTTATAATGTTACAGAACTGGTAGGGTATTGATTTGTATAACTTCGGTCTGTATCCAGTGACCTTATTAAACTCTTGTATTAATCCTTAAAAAAAAAAAAAGTCCAACAACAACAAAAACAAACCCAGCTGGAAAGAGGGATAGAGAACTGTTCTTTTCTTCTTTAGCCAGGCTCACAAGTAACATCATTAAAATACCTGTTGACTTGCAGACATCCTTAAATGCTCAGCCAAAACTCACAGGCTTATAAAACTAAGGCACATCCTTTAAGGAAGATGGATGCAGATGCTGAAGGACTTGTCCAAGGCGTCAGCCACTGGCGCCTTACTAAGCATCTCACGCCCATCTCTCCCTCTCGGAAGGTTCCTCCCCAGCTGGCCGCCCCCACTGCAGCTGGGAGAATTATTAAGCTTGTTTAAGTAAATAAATCTTTGCTGTTACTCCTCCTGGAACCTGCCACAGGAGCAGCAGCTGGACTGCAAATCTAAGCCTGTGAATTAAGAGCACCTGCCTGCCCTACAGCCCATTGGAGACCACAGCCTTTCTGACCTGCGAATACGCAAAGAACCAGACTCTCAGTTATACCTCAGTTCCATCTGCCCTTAAGGGAGGCTGCCCAGCACAGAGGGTCACAAGGGTCCTCTGACAAAAGAAGGGGAAGTTTAGAATGGTCTGGTACTACAAGCCTCGCCTAAGATGACAGTCAATGTCAAGGTTCCTACCAAGACCTTGGAGCAGCAGTCTTCCAAAACTCCAGAGCACCTGAGAACTCATGAGAAAAGCAAATTCTCAGGCACCCCTGAAGACGCTCTGTGGGGTGGGTCCAGCCATCTGAGTTGGAAGCTTTCTGGGCTGGGGTGGGTGGCGGAACAGCTGAGACCCAGCTCTGAGCTGGGTCCGTCTGGGGCTCCCTGGCCTGTGGTGCTCAGGAGGCAGGCTGAGGGAGGAGCAGCAAGGCCGGGGATGCTCTGCTGCACCACCTCCAGAGCACACCCACCAGGACCATAGGAGCAGCCAAGGTTGCTCATACATCCTTCCAGAGTCCAGGGCTGATAAGAGGTCCAGAATGAGTGACACCCAAGCTCCACCCACTGTTGTGATTCTCCATCATGTTTCTCTAATCCTACACCATCATAAAAGTTTACAGCTCTGTTTATGTCTTTTCTTTTAATGAAGAGATGGTGGCCTGGCTTAGGGGATAAAAGCAGAGCCTCAGCAATCAGACAGGTTTGAATTCCAGATCTGCTGACCAGCTCTGGAACCTTATTCAGCCTAACCTGCTAGGTCTCTCTACTCTCATCTCTGAAGAGAAACACAGCAACCAAACATACTCAACTTCTGTGAGCACTGAATGAGCTAATATTGTGTGTAACATGGTTAGTACCATCACTACAATGTGTGTGATGTGTGTGTGTTAGGAAGAACCCAATGATCCCTAAAGTACTATGATTTTAGGACGTCCCTGGTGGCTCGGTGGTGAAGGGTCCACCTGCCAATGCAGGAGACATGGGTTTGATCTCTGGTCTGGGAAGATCCCACGTGTCTCAGAACAACTAAGCCCATGTGCCACAACTACTGAGCCTGTGCTCTAGAGTCCAGGAGCTGCAATTACTGAGCCCACGTGCTGCAACTACTAAGTCCAAGAGCCCTAGAGCCCGTGCTTTGCAACAAGAGAAGATGCTGCAATGAGAAACCCTTGCGCCAAAGACAGAGAAAGCTGGAGAAGCAACAAAGACCAAGGACAGCCAAAAATAAATACATAAAAAAAAATTAAAAAAAAAAAACAACTATGACTTTAGATTCTGTACTTAGAAATTAAGTATTTGACATATATCAGAAGTACACTGAAAACTAACACCCCAAAACAGTTATTTCACATTGGTAATTTAACCTCTAGAATTCAAAATACATTTTAAAACGTTTGTAAAATATATAAGCATTCTGATTATAGGTAAGCAAATCAGGTTCTAGTATTCTAAACTTGCGTGAGTACATGGAATATTACAGTCTTCCTTAGCATGACAGAGATTATACCTTTCTGCTAAAGAATAATAATTACCATGATTATGATTCCAGGTTGCTCTCACTATGTCTTCTTAGCTATCTCAACTTAGGAAAACCCAGACTAAATGAAGCTTGAATCATGAAAGTGCACAGACCTGTGCTCTCCCACACAGAGTCACCAGTCTCAGGGGGCCAGTGAACACCCCAATGTGGGGAGGGAAGAGGCATGCCACAGATGAAGAATGCACACAGGCTTTCACAGGCTGCACATGAACAGAAGAATGTGCATCATCTTATTAAGAGGGTTTTACGTTGAACACTGGGAATAAAAGTACTGGGGCTCTACTGGGTAAAAGAATACATTGTGAAAATTAATTTTGCTTGTTTCTTCCTACATCTTTAATGTGGTTACTGTTGTTGTTTATTCACTCATTCATGTCCCACTCTTTGGAATCCCATGGACTGTCCCAGGGTCCTCTGTCCATGGGATGCTCTAGGCAAGAATACTGGAGTGGGTTGCCATTTCCTTCTCCAGGGGATCTTCCAAACCCAGGGATCCAACCCCTGTCTCCTGTACTGGCAGGCAGATTCTTTCCCACTGAGCCACCTGGGGAGTCCAGTGTGGCTACCAGACATTTAAAATCCCATCTGTGACTCACATGTGTATATTTGAAGGGGACAGCACTGCTCTTAACAACTGATTTCTTCAAGGGGTGTTTGCAGGAAATACCCCATGTTAAAAAAGACACAGCATTTTTGGCACCAGCTTCTCCTCCTTCCTTAAGGGTCCAGCACAGTTTTGGGGTACAAAGCTGCTGTGTGTCACGAGGCTGTTATTACAAGGGTAGCAATGAATCAGCCCCAAAGTACACAAGTCTTTAAAAATAAGCTGACAATAAACGCTGGTATTCTGTTATCACAACTAGCAGGCTTTCACTCACTGTGTACAGGGGTGGGAGGTGTACGTAGAGGCTGGGGGAGCAGGGAGGAGCCCATGGTGCAGGCCCATGCTGGGCACTGGTGACACTGACCTGAGGGCAATGGAGAGCCAATGCTGGGACCACAGCCAGGTTTGGGTACCAGGGTGCAGTGATCAGGCGAGTGTGGTAACAGAGGGGTCTGCCAGCGCCAGTGAGAGAGAAGTAAGTACCTCAGGCTCAGATGGAAGAGATCTTCAGAGGTAAAACTGATAAGATGTGGGATCTGGGAGGTGAGGGAGAACCCAGGATGACACAGTGAGGCAATGCTGGGGACATTAACCCAGGCAGGCAGGTCAGGAGATAGTACTCCCAGCCAAGATGTTCAGAGTTTCCGGTGGAAATGAGCGGGGAGAAGTCGCATGATTCACCTGAATGACCGAGTGAGTCATGAATGGACAGGTTTGCAGTTGTGGTCACACAGGTGACCACCTGGAACAGCTCATGCTCGCCCTGGCCAGAAACACACATGTGATGGGGGTGAACATTACCAAACCCGCCTGTACCTGCCTGGCTCCCGGCGAACCCACAGTCACAGGGCAGTCCCAGTGATACTTCCGGCTGCGGGTTCCATCCACAGGAAACGCCTTCGTCTCCACACAAAATTCAACACTTGCATATAGCTCCTATTTGATGCTGATCCTGGTCCCAAAACCATGCTGCAGCTGAGCCAACACAGGCTAAGGGGAAATGTCCACAAAGGGTATCGGTCAGGGCTGTCCTCTCTCCTCAAGACCTGAAGCATCTGGGCCCAGCACCCATCTACCACAGCAGTACGAGGCTTTGTGAGGGAAACTGATCTGTCACCCCTCCCCTCCTGCCCCAGTGATGTCTTCAAGCACTTGGGAGACAAAAGCCATGAAATGCCTAAAATCATCAGCCTGGTTTTGAAGAGAGACTGTCGTGGACAGAACTGTCCCTGTACTCAAGTGTTGAAGCTCTCACCACCCAAGTGACTCATCTGGAGACAGAACCTCTGCAACAACTAAAGTTCAACAAGGTCAGAAGGGTGGGGCCCTAACCCAAGAGGAGCAGTGACCTCCTAGGAAGAGGGACAAACACACAAGGCATCTGAGGACACAAAGTGAAGGCGGCCAACGGAGCCTGGAAGAGAGCCTCACCGAGAACCTAGTCTGCCCGCACTTTGATGATCACTTTGCAGCCTCCAGAACGGCAAGAAATCAGCTTCCTTTTGACGCTCAGTCTGTGGATCTGTGAGGACAGTCTGAGTGGACGTGCATACGCTAAACCGGGACAAGCGCCCTTCAACCCACAGAGACCATCCAGGCCAATGAGGCTCAGACACTGAAACCAGTACATGAGGTCACCTACTGACCCTGGTCCCACTAGCAGCCAGGCAGGGGCCACACACTTGGCCTTGTTGGGACCTGCCGGCATATCCACAGCCTCCTCAGGACCACCTCACCCAGCACCTTTTGGGGTCACGTCCTCCTCCTGAGCAGGGCAGGGGGCTCTGTCACCCTGCCACTGTCCCTGGGCTCCGGGGTCCTCACACTGACGTCAAGGCCAGAGCCCAGGTCCCCAAGTTCTCTTAATACTAAATATGATGGTGAATGGGAAAGTAATTGGTAAACTGTAATCTATCATCGGAACATGAGCATTTATTATTTTTATCCAACTTTGGCATTTCAGATCTACGTTAACCACCGACCAGCAAAAACATCCCACTTTCCAAAACTGTCTCAAAAAGAGAAACTGCAATATTTCCCTTCTGAGTGCACTTGAAGCTTCTTTTCTTAAAAACATTTAAAAACACAAACGGTATAAAAAGAAAAGGACACTAAATGACCAGCTTCCCGCGGTCAGGATAACAAATGCTCTGTCCAGAGTTTCCAGTTCAGGTTAACATGCACAGACACCCTATTGAAAAAGTTAAATATTCAGTCATCCCACCAGGGGCTTATGCAGTTGGGTTTGTTTTTCATCTTGCCTTTTCTCTTTTTTTTTAGTTTTAGGTTCAGGACTATAAATGATTCATTGGACAGAGAACTTCTCAAACAGAGAGGCCACCAGACCAAATCCTCCCCTTGTCTGGACCTGGATGCACTGCGGACAAAACCTTATGAACCTAGAGCCTTAATGACTGACAGACTCAGAATTCAACATTCACGAGCTCAATCAGTATTTTCTGGAAAGAACACAAAGAATCCACAGGGCCGACTATGACAAATGCCTGTGTGTGTGTTGTTAGGGCAGGGAGAGGGAAGCAGTTATAATTGACGAATGTCGATTACACCTTCAGAAACTGACATACTTTGGGATCCATTCAAAGCGAAATGCAGAAGAAAACAGTCTAATTTTCAAAACAATGCCACTAAAATGGCCTAAAGAAATAAACTATTTTTACTTTGGCTACATACTTTCAAAACTGTTAAAAGGCTGTCCTGTCCTTCTAAGCTGCCTTAAGCATTTAACAATATCATCACAGTATCACTTTGAGCCTCTGAAAACATGGGGTTTCCATCACTCATTTGAGGAAAGAGAAACCATTTGGAAGTGCCATTTGCCACTCATCTGGATGGGAAAATTAATTTCGCAAGCCTTGGGGTTGAGCTGTGGGGAGTTTCCTGTCCATTTTTGAAAAGTCAGCTTACTAGATTTCCAAACATGGTCCACTGCCCTGCCATGCAGTTCTAGGGAGCAGCCTTCGGTTCCATTCTTCGTGTGGGACAAACATGTGTGGCCCTCGCCCTCGGCTCACACTGTTGGCCATGCTGGGTAGTTACAAGCATGCATATCCTGGAGAATGGTGCAACACAGCCTCATCTAGTTGGGGCAACTGACGTGACAAAGGATGAGAATCTGGTCATTCCAGACAATCAAGAAGACTTTAGGGTATTTTATCCAGGGCTTCCCTGGTGGCTTAGAGGTGAAGAGTCTGCCTGCCAATGTAGGAGACACGGGTTTGATCCCTGGTTCAGGAAGATCCTACATACCGTGGAGCAACTAAGCTTACGTGCCACAACTACTGAGCCTGTGCTCTACACCCCAGGAGCGGCAACTACTGAGCCCACATACAGTAACTACTGAAGCCTGTGTGCCTAGAGCCCATGCTCCGCAACAAGAGGAAGCAGTGGGTGACAAGAGAGACCCAGAGCAATGAAAAATTAAAAAAAAAAAAAAGTTATTCAGTTTGTATACACACAAGAAAGATTTGGGGTATGTTTAACATGGATAATAGTGCACTTCTCAAATACTGTGTACATATGATGCGTTTGCTGGAAAATCTCAGTCATCGCCTGATGCAAACAACAGAGGCTGGGAAACATCACAGCTTCCAAGAGATGAGAGATGGAGAGACCTGAAGTGCAAGGCATGTGATAAAGAAAACCTCAGAGCCTGACAAGTGAGCACAGCTACTTGAAATCACCTTAATCAGGCCCCACCTTAAGTGGGGAGAGAAGGTGCTGGGTCAGTCTGTTCTCTGGATGCAATTCACCACCCAACTTCATCCCATGTTCCAGGACCAATCCCGCAATGTGTCTAGGGAACAGCTGAGAAGCTTGGAGCCCAGATGAGGCCTCTTTGTTACCACCAGCTTACCACTGCTTTAAGTTTCCAATTTCAGCCTCAGCTAGCGGCAGCCAGAGGACCACTAAGATCTGGCCACTTTCTTCAATCAATACTGCTGCTAAGTCACTTCAATTATGTCTGACTCTGTGCAACCCCATAGACAGCAGCCCACCAGGTTCCTCTGTCCCTGGGATTCTCCAGGCAAGAGTATTGGAGTGGGTTGCCATTGCCTTCTCCGTCAATCAATACTACATCTAATCAACCTGGAGAGGAGAAACATCAATGTAGGATTTTCCCTCCTGGTCACTGCTTCAGAATCATGGTTAACACCCACATCTGGGGAAATCCCTGTTCCGACCATCTAAAAATCTACATGGACAGCTCAGTCTCGCAGTTGAATCCACTTCATCTCCTCCTGTTCACCACTGCCCTCCTATTTACTAAACCCTTGGCCCAGGCTCGATTCCTGTTATTAATTTACCCGTTTATTAATATCTGGGGACACTGGGTAAGTGAATTATGGGCAGTGTTTGGAAACAAAGTTTAGGTCTGCTGTGATAACTCAAAGCACCCAGATTGATTTCATTTTCAGTCGCTTTTAGCCCTGAAAAGCCCTGTTGCCAACGATACCTGATGCAGAGGGACAAAACACGCCCCAAATTACTCTCATTCCTGCCAAATCCCTTCGGCGAAGCCGAGGAGGAAGCCGGGCCGGGACCAGGCGGGACTCCCCTACCTTTGGGTTCCCCACCCCCAGGCCACACCCCGTAGCCTCTCGGGGGTTCACTTTCTGTGGGGTCAAGGGCAGGAGTGGGCCTGCGCGGGCCCAGCGCTGAGGCCTGCTCATCCCCTGCGCATACCCAAACTTGCCAGGCTCAGCCCCAAACCTGTTGGCAAAATAAACAAAGGCAAACACAGGGGACCCGACCTAGCCTGAGTGCCAGAGGTCGCCCCGCGCCGGCTCCCGCTTTGTCCCCACGCGGACGAGCTGCCAGTGAGCCCCAGAGCCCCGGCACACGCGCAGCCCTTTCAGGGCGACCGCTACGGTCCACACACGAAAGCGCTTTGCAATCACGCCCCCCACTCGCTCCACGCCGAATGCGCTCACGAGGGAGTTACCGTCTACGCCTACAATCACACACCGAATTTTTCCAGAACCGCTGGGTGGTTCGATCGCCCAGAATAAGCTACCAGGGCAGCGCGATCGTGAGAAACTTTGTTTCCGGGGCCGGCGATCCCCGGTCGGACGCGGAGCCCGGCACGAAGCGCCCCGGGCCGCGGGAAGCCTCCCGGACGCCAAGTGACAGCAGCTCCGCGCGGGGTCGCCAACAGTCCCGATCCCAGAAGTTGTGCGGGCCGCGCTCGCCTCCCGGTCCTGCCTGCGCGGGGCCGGCGATCCACGCGGTCCTTACCGGAGGCGCGCCCGGCCTCCCCGGTCCCCGCTCCGGGACCACCGCGCAGGCCTGCCCCGCCCGCCCGACCCGGGGAGGGGGCGAGCCGAAGGTGCCGGCTGCCGCGAGGCCAGGCCGCGCAAGGGACCCGGCCCCCAACCCCGGCTCCGGCCCCGGCGCGCCCCGCCCCGGCTGCCCCTCAACTCCGCAAGCCGCCCAAGTTGGCAGCCTCCGCCCGGGCCAAGAACCCCCGAGCCCCGACCCCCGGGCTCCAGCCCCTGGCCCCTGCTTACCTCGCGCGCCGCCCGCCGAGGCCGGGGCAACGGCGCGGGTCCCGGGCGGCGGCCGCCCTGCGCCCGCCCAGGCGCCGCTCTTTGTCTGCGCCGCTCGCTCCTCCCGCCGCTCGGCCGACGCTACGGCCCGGGCGGACCCCGCGGGCCCGGCCGACCTCCGCCGCCGAGCCCCGCGCCCGCCGGCCCACTCGGCTCCGGCCTCGCTCCCGCCGCGGCGCCCCCGCCCCTCCCGGCTGCGCCCGCCGCGCGCCCTTCCTCCTCCTCCTCGTCCTCCTCCGCTCCGCCCAGTGACGCCGCCGGGGCCGCCCAGGCCCGCGCGCCCGCCGCCCGGGACCCACCTGGGCGCGCACGGCGGCCCGGCTCGGGCGGCGCCGGGACTGGCTCGAGGCTCAAACGCGGGCGCCGCCCGGCCCGAAGGACCCTGCGCTGGGCTGGGCCGGGCCGGGCCGTGCCGGGCGCCGAGGGGAGGGGAGGCCCGGCTCCGACCCTGCGCGCCCGGGAGCGAATAGGAAGACGGGAGAGGCGAGAACAGCAGCAACCCGGCCTCGAAGGACCGACGGGTGGTCGGTCCATCCCCTTTTTGTTTGATTTTCTTATCAGGACGCCCTGGGGCTTGGCCACCGCCCCCTCTCCCGGAAGCCTTCCCACGACACCCTCGGCGGAGCAGGCCTGCGGTCCATCAGAAAAGTGACTTACAGAAAAATGTCACTTCCTCTGTGTAGTTACTTCTGGGCATTTTTATTTATTTTCCTCGTATCTATTTACTTTCCCAACCAGACACTTTTTGACTCCCTCATTATCGTCGGAAGCAGTTCTTAAAAGCAGAAGAGGAAACCACGATGTTTGTGCCTGTCTCTGTGTCCAGCTCGAACCCGCCCACGGGGCGAAATCCTGGGTGGAACTGCAGGAATGTAGGTCCCAGGAGTTGTCATTGGCGGTGGGACCGTCCGGCCGCCTGGCCGCATGCTTACCTGTAAACACACTTGGAAGACTGAAACCCAAGAGGAGGGGCAAGACACAGGGTTCCTTAAACAGGCACATGTATCCAGAAGTCTGTCATCAATCTCCCCCAATGTGGCTTCCCCAAAGGAAATCCTACTATTCAAATGATTCTGATATCCTGGTGGAATAGCCCGGATCCATGTTAATGAGGGTCTTCCTTAGGCTCCTGGCCTCTCATTATATTAAAGCAATCGTAGTTTACCCCAGGTGACAAGATGATGTCACTGAATGAATGCCTCTTCCCCAACACAAGTACCCAAGGAGGGTCCTGCAGCCAGTATAGCTTTGAAGTCCCAGGTGAGTGTTTGACTGTCTGCTTCTTCAACTGTGGAACAAGGGTGTCTTACCCTAGCTAAAATCTATCCAACATGGAAATAATGTTTGCTCAGCTCCTCTGGAAGTCCCTGGCATACTTCCAGGCAGTAGGAAGCACTCAGTGGTCAGTGGCTGGAGGGGATCAGGCCACTGAGCCACCATCAGTCCAAGGTCAGGGTGTCAGAGACAGCCACCTGTTCTACATCTTTGAGAAAGAAGCTCCCTCAGTCTGTTGTTTTGTGAAAACTTTGTCTTCCTAAGAAGGAAAGCAGAGTTTATAGTAAATGGTCTGGCCCAGTTCTAAATTAGTTTACTCAAAATAGGTATAACAACATTGATCCAGTTTTTTTTGCTACTCCTCTGCTTTGTAACCTTCACTGAATCGAGAGTTGAAGTCCTCTTCCTTCTCTGGGTCTTTATAAACTCACCAAGGACATTCTCTGTCTGAAACCCAACATCTCTTTCTCAGTCTTTATCTGGCACAGTTTTCTGTGCACATGGCATTTCTGCTGTTTCCTGAAAAGCAGTCATCTATCTGTTCATTTATCTAACATCACTATCTTTCTGACTTGCCCACATCTGTTCTTATCTGGCATGTTCTAACCTCCAACAGTCATATACCCAAAACAATATTGGCCCGTTTGTTTTCATTAATGTCTACCTTTCTTTTTAGAGAGGCTCAATCATTTTTTGTATATTTCCGATCTGATGTTCCGGGATTAACTCTCAAACCTGCAGCCTCAGGGAGCTCCCAGTTCATCTGCCATTCCTCTAGGCAACTCAATTTCTTGAGTTTTATCAGGTTCAAAATGAAACTTCCCAATGGAGCTCCTCCTCCAATGATCACAGGCAACAAAAGGCCATCAGGCATCTCAGCTCCAGAGAGAAACCTTGTTGCAATTCGACTTCTTCCTTCCCTCTCCCTGAGCTTGACCTTGGCAGGACCTAGCCTCGGCTCTGTCTTCAGGGTTCTAAGCTCCAGAGCAGCAGGAATTAAGTGTGGGCATCATCGTGGTGGCGGGATAACTCATTTGGTGTCTTTGCCAAAAAATGCTGTGCTGTCAGAAGTTTACAACACTTAAAAAAAAAATTTTTAATAAAAATAGAAGTTTGGAAGTTAGAAAAGTAATAACTCAAACTGGGATGGTGTGACTGGGTGGGAACAGGTCTAGGAAAGTTGAGAGGAGAAGCTCAAAAGGAATGGACAGTATTGGATGTGGGGGCAGAAGAGAACAGGCTTCCACTGTCGCCGAGGGATTTGGATGTGAGTATCGGCAAAGAAAAAGTGCCCATATCAAAAACAGAAAAGTTGGGTAAATTGGTTTGTGTGGGATAAACAATTCTATTTTTGGTCATTCGGTTACATTTAATTAATATTTATTGAGGACTTACTAAATGGGAGAGTGCTCCACAGGAAGCCAGAAATGAGCAAGTCATAGTATTTGCCCTCAAGTGACTATTGGCTATAAAACTAGCATTAGTGCTGTGGGTCTTCCACCTGTAGAATGAGCTTTATTGCCCTTGAATTGTGTTATCCCTCTTGGCTCAGATGTAAACAGCCTGAGGGCAGAACCATGTCAGATTCTCTTCTGTGGCTCCAGCACCTTTCCTGTGGACCCAGGACAAGGCAGACACTTAATACATCTTCAATGATGGATGGAAACTCCAAACCTTTATGAGTTTGCCAAGGAGAACAGAGGGCTGTGAGCATTAGCAAAGAGGACTGAAAAGAGGCCTTTATATCAATAACCTCAGATATGCAGATGACACCACCCTTATGGCAGAAAGTGAAAAAGAACTAAAGAGCCTCTTGAAAGTGAAAGAGGAGAGTGAAAAAGTTGGCTTAAAGCTCAACATTCAGAAAACAAAGATCATGGCATCCGGTCCCATCACTCCATAGCAAATAGATGGGGAAACAGTGGGAACAGTGTCAGACTTTATTTTGGGGGACTCCAAAATCACTGCAAATGGTGATTGCTCCAAAATCACTGCAAATGGTGATTGCAGCCATGAAATTAAAAGATGCTTACTCCTTGGAAGGAAAGTCATGACCAACCTAGACAGCATATTAAAAAGCAGAGACATGACTTTGTCAACAAAGGTCCATCTAGTCAAGGCTATGGTTTTTGCAGTAGTCATGTTTGGATGTGAGAGTTGGACTATAAAGAAAGCTGAGTGCTGAAGAATTGATACTTTTGAACTGTGGTGTTGGAGAAGACTCTTGAGAGTCCCTTGGACTGCAAGGAGATCTAACCAGTCCATCCTAAAGGAGATCAGTCCTGGGTGTTCATTGGAAGGACTGATGTTGAAGGTGAAGCTCCAATACTTTGGCCACCTGATGCAAAGAGCTGACTCATTTGAAAAGACCCTGATGCTGGGAAAGATTGAGGGCAGGAGGAGAAGGGGACGACAGAGGATGAGATGGTTGGATGGCATCACCGACTCAATGGACATGCGTTTGAGTAGACTCAGAGAGTTGGTGATGGACGGGGAGGCCTGGCGTGCTGCAGTTCATGGGGTCGAAAAGAGTCAGACACAACTGAGTGACTGAACTGGAACTAGATGAACTCACTATCAGAATTTCAGGAACTTCCCTGGTCATCTGGTGGTTAAGACTTACCTTCCAGTGCAAGGGGTGTGAGTTCAATCCCTGGTCATCCCTGGTTGGAGAGCTATGGTCCCACATGCCTCCTGGTCAATAAACCAAAGCAGAAGCAACATTGTAACAAATTCAATAAAGAGTTTTTTGTTTTGTTTTTTTTTAACGGTACAGGTAAAAAAAAATCTTAAAAAAAAAAAGAGTTTCAAAATAAATGCTGATGGAATTTCAGATTTCAGTGCTTCATTTTATCCACATTTTGTCTATTTCTCACCAAAACTCCCAAGTACATCTCCATTACCTCTTCAGATTTGAGAAAGAATTGGCTGGAAACCCATGAAATCCATCTCTTAGGGACAGACAGGATTAAGCTTTAGAAACACACACACACAAATATAGAGTCAATTTCATACAAACCAAATAAAGTAAGCTGTATTCCCCATCTGATCAATATAATTCTCCTGCTTCTGGCTTTGAATGATGCTCAGGACTTCAGGACACAGATATGCATTATTTAATTGTTTAAAGAAAAACAGATAAAACAACACCATAAAGTCAACTGCAATTTAGGGTTAAAATAAATTAGAGAAAAGTTAGTGCGCTGTGTGATCTTTTTTTTTTTTTTGGACTATAATTTATGTACAATGTTGTGTTAGTTTCAGGTGTACAGTGAAGTGAATCAGTTGTACATACATATATATATATAATCCACTCTTTTTTTAGATTCTTTCCCCATATAGGTCATTATAAAACATTGTGCAGAGTTACTTGTGCTATACAGTAGGTTTCTGTTAGTTATCTGTTTTATATATAGTAGTGTGTCGAACCCAATCTCCCAATTTATCCCTCCCCTTTTCCCTGCCTGGTAACCATAAGGTTATTTTCTACATCTGTGATCCTGTGTCTGTTTTATACACAAGTTCACTTGTACCATTTTTTCAGATTCTACATATAAGTGATATCGTATGATATTTGTCCTTCTCTGTCTGACTTCACTCTGTATGATGATCTCTGGGTCCATCCATGTTGCTGTAAATGGTGTTATTTTTTTATGACTGAGTAGTATTCCTGGTGGGCTGCCGTCTATGAGGTCGCACAGAGTCGGACACGACTAAAGCAACTTAGCAGCAGCAGCAGCAGCAGTATTCCTTTGTATATATGTACCACATCTTCTTTATGCATTCCTCCATCAATGGATATGTTCTGCCAAGGAATACTTCCTGTGGTTATAAACACACAGATCAGAACTTTAAAACTTGAAGCATGCTTCCTTTGAGATAGAAAAATGATCAAACTTCCAAAGAAATTTTTTTTGTTATTAGCAGCAGAGTGGAATTAATTTTAGATAGGAAAAATTTTAACAGGAGCTCCATAACTTCAGAAAAACTAAGAGGATTTTACTGACACTTCCATTTTGAAATCTGCCTTTAGGTGAACGAATATCACACATGAAACATTTCTGTATTTCATAATAAAACCTCAGTTAATCAGGGTGCCTCAGGAATAGGGCTGTTCTGCTAAATTAAATTTCATTTTGGGTAAGGATTAACCAGAAAGCCCCTTTAGCTGGGACATAAGTTGAAATTTTAAAAAATATATATTGCAAGTTGGTATCTCCTCTTTAAAATGCACTATAGTAAATGAAGGGGCTTCCTGGTGGCTCAGATGGTAAAGAAGCCACCTGCAAAGCAGGAGACGGAGTTAGCGACTCAGCGACTGAACAACAAAAAATTTGGAAATAGTGTTTTTTTAATGTAATATATGTTTAGCTATTTATATTGCTTAAGTTATTGACGCTGTAGTTGCTCATTCATTGTATTCTTACCACTTGCCAAGTCCTTTGTCTGATCCTCACAACCCACTGAGGGAAGCCCAGTGGATGCATGTCTAAGGCAGTGCCGTGGCAGGCCTTTCAGGGCCCTCCCCCCATGGCCCCCTTTGAGACCGAGGCTTGCCTTCACCCAGGAGTCACTGTGGTGGGTCCCTGACCAGCGTGCTCTCCCCACCTACCATCTGAGAAAACTCTCCTCTTGCACAGTCATTATTACCTGCTATTTTTCAAGTACATGCAGATGCCATCATGAGGAATAAAGCACAAATTTTGTGATATTACTGAATTCACTGTAGCTTTTAGTCCCATGGTTGGCTAATCATATTTAAACTACTGTCACTAACACATGAAGATATTTGAAAAGAAATATGTTTATGTTTAAAGGGATCCTCCCACTCAAAATTTTGGAGTCACTGTTCTAATCTGTAACAGAAAGACAGTTCTGACTCAGCCGAAACTCTATGGACAGGGACTCAGGAGAGAGTCTGCCATTTGCTTCCTGTTCACAGCCCTTCATCCTCTGCAGAGTCCCTTCAACTGGATTCACACCCAGGGTTCTTTGCTCTGTTCTTCTTGGCCTCTGCTTCTCTATCTTGCTCTCATCTTCTGCCTATGTTTTATTTTTAAATTAATTTTTATTGGAGTATAATTGCTTTACAATGTTGTGTTAGTTTCTACTGTTCAGCAAAGCGAATCGGTTATACGTGTGCATCTATCACTTTTTTTTTTTTCATTTCCTTCCCGTTTAGGTCACCGCAGAGCATTGAGTAGAGTTCCCTGTGCTATACAGTAGGTTCTCATTGGTTCAGTTGCTAAGTCACATCCGACTTTTGCCACCCCATGGACTATAGCCCACCAGACTCCTCTGTCCATGGGATTTCCCATGCAAGAATACTGGAATGGGTTGCCATTTTCTTCTCCAGGGGATCTTCCTGACTCAGGGGTCAAATCTGGGTCTCCTGCATTGCAGGTGGTCTGTTCCTTTGAAGGTGGATTCTTTACTGACCGAACCACCAGGAAAACCACGAGGGTCTCATTAGTTATCTATTTTATACATAGTATTAATACTGTATATATGTCAATCCCAATCTCCCAATTCATCCCACTCCTCCTACCTATATTTTTAATTATTTTCAGGTAGGCAAGAATACACAGAAGAACTGTACAAAAAAGATCTTCACAACCAAGATAATCACAATGGTGTGATCACTCATTGTGACATCCTGGAGCCAGACATCCTGGAATGTGAAGTCAAGTGGGCCTTAGAAAGCATCACTACAAACAGAGCTAGTGGAGGTGATGGAATTCCAGTTGAGCTATTTCAAATCCTGAAAGATGATGCTGTGAAAGTGCTGCACTCAACATGCCAGCAAATTTGGAAAACTCAGCAGTGGCCACAGGAC
Source organism: Bubalus kerabau (assembly GCF_029407905.1). Classification (NCBI taxonomy): domain Eukaryota; kingdom Metazoa; phylum Chordata; class Mammalia; order Artiodactyla; family Bovidae; genus Bubalus; species Bubalus kerabau. The sequence goes on from NC_073634.1 coordinate 48,828,701, forward strand.
TGGAAAAGGTCAATTTTCATTCCAATCCTAAAGAAAGGCAATGCCAAAGAATGCTCAAACTACCACACAATTGCACTAATCTCACACGCTAGTAAAGTAATGCTCAAAATTCTCCAAGCCAGGCTTGGAGAACTTCCAGATGTTCAAGCTGATTTTAGAAAAGGCAGAGGAACCAGAGATCAAATTGCCAACATCCGCTGGATCATCGAAAAAGGAAGAGAGTTCCAGAAAAACATATATTTCTGCTTCATTGACTATGCCAAAGCCTTTGACTGTGTGGATCACAATAAACTGTGGAAAATTCTGAAAGAGATGGGAATACCAGACCACCTGACCTGCCTCTTGAGAAACCTGTATGCAGGTCAAGAAGCAACAGTTAGAACTGGACATGGAACAACAGACTGGTTCCAAATAGGAAAAGGAGTACGTCAAGGATGTGTATTGTCTCTGCTTATTTAACTTATATGCAGAGTACATCATGAGAAACACTGGGCTGGAAAAAGCACAAGCTGGAATCAAGATTGCCGAGAGAAATATCAATAACCTCAGATATGCAGATGACACCACCCTTATGGCAGAAAATGAAGAGGAACTCAAAAGCCTCTTGATGAAAGTAAAAGTGGAGAGTGAAAAAGTTGGCTTAAAGCTCAACATCCAGAAAATGAAGATCATGGCATCTGGTCCCATCACTTCATGGAAATAGATGGGGAAACAGTGGATACAATGTCATACTTTATTTTTTTGGGCTCCAAAATCACTGCAGATGGTGACTGCAGCCATGAAATTAAAAGACACTTACTCCTTGGAAGAAAAGTTGTGACCAACCTAGATAGCATATTCAAAAGCAGAGACATTACTTTGCCAACTAAGGTCCATCTAGTCAAGGCTATGGTTTTTCCAGTGGTCATGTATGGATGTGAGAGTTGGACTGTGAAGAAGGCTGAGCACCGAAGAATTGATGCTTTTGAACTGTGGTGTTGGAGAAGACTCTTGAGAGTCCCTTGGACTGCAAGGAGATCCAACCAGTCCATTCTGAAGGAGATCAGCTCTGGGGTTTCTTTGGAAGGAATGATGCTAAAGCTGAAACTCCAGTACTTTGGCCACCTCAAGCGAAGAGTTGACTCATTGGAAAAGACTGATGCTGGAAGGGATTGGGGGCAGGAGGAAAGAGGGATGACAGAGGATGAGATGGCTGGATGGCATCACTGACTCTATGGACATGAGTCTGAGTGAACTACGGGAGTTGTTGTTAGACAGGGAGGCCTGGCGTGCTGTGATTCATGGGGTCGCAAAGAGTCGAACACAACTGAGCGATTGAACTGAACTGAACTGAGGCATCCCTCCTCACCTTGATCAGCACTTGCTGTATTCTTTAATCCTTTCCTGTTATCACCATCTACCACTCTCCCTATCAGATTTGAAGAACTTACCCCAATGCAGAGATGGAGAGTTAGACTACAGCAGATGCACACAGGTGCATACTATCCATGAAGGCTGGCTGTGCTGAGGGTAGCAGACACAGCTGGCATCCACTCACATCCAGGAAAGCACCCTGTCCCTGCCTGTGGACCCCACTTCTGCAGCCAGCGGCACAGTGCTCCAGGCTCTCCCTGGCTCAGAGTCTGTTCTCTCCAAGTGAAGGTTAGAGGTACTAGGACAGGACACCTCCCAGAGTCCTCCAGCCACTGACTGATGGAAACTGTCTGCCAAACAGACCAGCTCCGTCTTCCCTTGGGTGGGATAGCCAGAGCGTGTGTTCCACTGGCTCACAGGGTTCCCAGTGTGATGACGCTTCAGGTGTCCGCAGTAGTAACTTGCTTCATAAAAAAACCTTCTGTCATCCCTTCTGCTGCTCCCCTGATAATGTTTCCTGGGATCCACTCCCAAATAACCTTGTGCTGTAATCCCAATCTCAGACATTGCTTATGGGGAACTCCAAGTTAAGACCTTTGGCCCTAATAAAGGGAAGTCCTTTGCCCTAATATCTTTTAAACAATCTGTTTCTAAATTAAAGAAAAGGGTATTTGGCTGTCATCTGGTACTGCTTAGATTTATATTAATTATTCCATTACCTGGATTGACACTTACATAGTTGTGACCAAACAAGCCACTTAACTTCATGCCTCAGCTCCCTTATTGTATTGTATTGGTTTGGCCAAAAAGTTAATTCAGGTTTTTCCGTAAGATGTTATGAAATAAGGGTCCGAACTGGTAAGATGTTATGAAATAAGGGTCTGAACTGGAGAAGCGATTCTCAAAGTACAGAATTCCCCTGATGTACTTTAAAAATTCTCCAGATCCCCAGACAAAACTGAAATGTGAATACAAAAAGGTGCCCTCAGAGTCATTCAAGTTAAATGACAGAAATATCAGGAGAAGAACTGACAGAGGAAGAACTCACTGGCTGTTGGGCACTGGGAGGTGGTTATGGGTCTCTCGTGTTTCTGCTCATCCTGCAACCAGAGGCTCTGACCACCTTTATTCCAGACTGTCCTTTCAAAGCTGTGGCATGGCAAAGAGCCTTGGGAAACACAGGTAGTATCTTCTAACAGGCCAGTGGGCGGGTCTGTTTACTGTCTAATGTAACAAGGACTATGATTCCCTCCAGGGCAGTGGGTGAGCGGATTTGATGGCTTGCTGCTTGTAGTAAGAACCTCAAGTTCCCTGAGCTCTAGGTTTTTCAGTGCAGATAAAAGCGCACGCCTCTCACTCTCTGGGAGCACTAAACCCTTTGTCTCTGACCCAAGAATCTTGTATCTTCTGGCGGCATTCTTGAGTCTATGCAAGGTAACTTTTTACCTCACAGGTCAGGTAAAGTCTCAGACCCTTTGCAGTACTTAACTTTTGAAAGAAAAAAAAATGCTGCTGAATCCTGTACTATTGGTGTTAGTAATGAGATTCAGGCTGGTAGAAGAGTTTGTACCAAAAGTTGACTATCACTGTCCAAGTACAGGGTCTAAAGTAGAACCTGAGAACACACACAGGTCCAAGGTTCTGAAGCCATCGGCTTGAAGAGTGAGACAAGTAAAATCTTTATACTGCGAATAGGCAAGTATATGGATGTTGGTGGTTTCTCCATTTTTGTGGTTTTGTATGTGTTCTTGCAGCAAACAAGAAGCTATTTATCATTTTATTAAACACTCACCACTGACATTTTAGGAGAAGGGAACTGTAACTGCTTAGAACACAAATAACACACCACAGATAACCTTATAAAAAGGTGGCAGTGTCTGTGTAATGAGTGATAGCAGTGGAGGAAAACTGCTCCCATAAAAATTATTGCCAATATATGTGCTAGTGTTTGTATAACAGGCCTTGGTTGTTACCAAGAAAGTAACTTTTTTTTTTAGGTGTTGGGTAGCGTCATACAAATTGACAGCTTTTATTAAAGGATTGTCTTCCCACTGCAAGCTTCTCAGATATTTATGGTGATAAATGTGGTGAATTGCAGAATTTTCTCTTCATACTGAAGTCACGGGTTACACTGAGAGGCACCATTACTATTATGTAACAGGAGTATCTTTAGCTAAAATCCTCAAACCTAGCAGGCCTGTGCTGTTTGCACATCTTGCTGATATTTTTAAAGAACTAAATTTGGCAACTGAGGGCCCCCTATGCTAGCATGCCTTAAATTATAATTACAATGTCAGGATTGAAACTGAGAGCTTAAGTTTGGACTCAGCATGCAAAACAAAGCAGATCATGGTATTTAGAAACTTCAAATGACCATCTGACAAAGAACTCTGCATTTCTGTGTCTGATTTTTTCAAATTAATATAATTTTATATTGTTCAAGGTTACATTTGAAAAGTGTTTCCTTTCCAGTGATCATTAACATGAGCTGCAGTGTTTGATCAACCACCATCAAATTAAACAACTATCAGTTAAGAACTAACAGCACTTCTCTGATATTGTTAGATAAAAATTGCCTTACTATTTCTCCATCAAGTTTCTGAATTGGCTTAATGGATTATGTATCCTGACTTGCTAAAAAGTTGTGTTTAAAATGTTTACCATTTGGAACTACTTGTCTTTGTGAATTATCATCATTTGAATTCTGTTCAGCTATACTGAAAGGGCGTACTGCCTCTGAGACCCATAAGTCCTAATCCTAAACTCTGTATTCATACTATAGATCTCAGTGATGGATTTTATGAGTCAGTGTTATGGATTTGAATGCGTAAGTGTCTGACTCTGCAACCCCATGGACTGACTGTAGCGTGCCTGGCTTCCCTGTCCTCCATTTCCTGGAGTTTGCTCAAATTCATGTGTCTTGAGTTGGTGATGCCATCCAACCATCTTATCCTCTGTCATCCCCTTCTTCTTTTGTCTTCAATCTTTCCCAGCATCAGAGTCTTTTAGAATGTATAAATAAATTTATGTTAACAAAATACCATATTTTTTATTTAACATATTAAAGTTTACTTAAGATTTTATCTTTGTAAGATACTTCTGGGGGAAAATATTTTGAAATCCTTAGACTAAGTGAGTTTTTAAAAATTTTTTTATTTTTAATTGAAGAATAATTGCTTTACAATATTGTGTAGGTTTCTGTGGCTTCCCAGGTGTCTCAGTGGTAAAGAATTCACCTGCCAAGCAGGAGATACAAAAGACTCAGTTTCAATCCTTGGGTTGGGAAGATCCCCTGGAGGAGAAAATGGCAACCCACTCTAGTATTCTTGCCTAGGAAATCCGATGGACAGAGGAGCTTGGCGGGCTACAGTTCAAACGGTTGCAAAGAGTTGGAAATAACTGAGCATGAACACAATTGATTTTTAATTGATTTTTCCTCAATTCTAAAGACTCTGTTCCTCTAATTTGAACTTGAACCTCTCAATTTTCCAAAATTATTAAACCAGAAGACAGAAATGTTACCCAAATGGACATATATACCAAAGACACACACAAACTCTTGTCTTACTGTCCCAGCTTTGCTTTACCTAGCGGGATCTAGTTGCATTATTCAGTCACTGTCTGAATCAGACCTGCCAACTTTTCTGATTATTCACTTTGTATGAATAAGTCCCCATGTCTCTTCTCTCAAGCTGCTTTTGCTCTGGTTCTCTGATTGTCTACTTCTACCAAAGGGTGGGTAGAATATGAACAACAACAACAACAACAAAAAGGAAAGCAGGTCATTTGGGGATGGTTTGTTAATTAATAAAAAGCTTTTAGTGGAGTAAATTATTAGAATTATTAAGTGGGACAATAGTTGAGTCTTTCATGCTGCCCTGTGAAATATCTGTAGGATGAATTCTGGGCAAACCTTGTATCACACAATTGAAATTTTTCTATCTCCGATCAGGGTGCTGTGCCCCAGGCTACGTATCAGTTATCTCTTGTTGTGTGACAAATTACCCCCAAACGTAACACTTAGAGTGACATGCACAGGCAAAATCACACTTTCTGTGGATGAGCACCTGGAACGGTTTCCTGGGTGCATCTGAGCCAGGTCTCTCCTGAGGGCATGGTCATGCAGCCATCCAGGGCTGTGGTCTCATCTGATGGGGTACAAGGTTCAGTCTCCCAGTTTCCATATTGACCAGCATGGTTGGTGGAATTCAGCCACACAGGCTGTTGAGTTAGGAGTTCAAACTCCTCACTGGCTATTGGCTGGAGGCCTCCCTCGGTTCCTTCCCACATGGACTTCTTCTTGGTCAGCTTACATCATGGCCAATAACTCCCCTTAGCATGGACAGAAGGACCATGCAGAAGAGCGTACCCAAGACAGAGACCACAGCCTTTTTGTAACCTAATCTTGAACATGACATCACTTTTCCCATATTCTCTCTCTCTCTCTTTTTTTTTTTTTTTTTTTTGGATGTGGACCATTTTTTTAAAGTCCTTATTGAATTTGTTACATATTGCTTCTGTTTTATGTTTTGGTGTTTTGGCCTAGCTCCCCAACCAGGGATTGAACCTGCATGCCCTGCAATGGAAGGCAAAATCTGAACCACTGGACTACCAGGAAAGTCCCACCCCATATTCTCTTTATTAGGATCAAGGGACTAGGTCCATTGCCCCCTCAAAAGGAGGCTATTACAAGGGCTTTAACATCAGGAGGTAAATGTCACTGAGGTACTTCCAGAGACTGCCTCCTGCAGGCTAAGATGCAGAATCCTTGGGCTTCTATGATGGTCCCCACTCTCCAAGCAAATCCAGCTCCTACCTGCAGACAGCAACCTGGGTGAGGAGGCCACACTGCACAGTAAGCTGTCTGTGTGGCTGACACTACTCTGTTCAGAAGAGAAAAGGAAACAATGGCTTCCTGTCTTCATCTTGCCAGAACTTTGTAACTGCCTGAGTCAGAACATGGGTATGGAGAAGGACAACCTCTCCCAGCATCACAGACGCCAAGATCCTTTCAAGACGCTCCCCTCCCCCCATCCAGCTGGAGACAGCATGCCCAACGGCTCCCTGTGGAAACGGCAGGGCACGCAGTACCAGAGGGCCAATCCTGCTCTGTAATCGGATTTTGTCCCCACCTGTCAGAATGTTACCATGCCTCACTGCATACAAAGTGACTTTTTAAGGTTAAAAGAATTCCTGTGCCAAATCGAGGTTGACGTACAGCAGGTCTGCTGCTGTCCCACCCGGCTGCATGGCAGTTTCCAGAGCTTGCTAATCGGTGTATGCCCAGGTTTCGGGACCAGGCTTGCTCCAGTGCCACAGAAGTGGCATCTGACAGTGCTGAGATCTCTGTGCACCGGTTTCCTGCCTCATCCCTTAGTAGAAACTGCACTGAGAGCCACCTGAGCGAAGCTCGGTTACCTGTCAGCTGCCACTGCTAAAATAGCATCTGTGTGATGCAGTTAAATGGCTTCCCTGGTGGCTTGGCAGAAAAGAATCTGCCTATGAGGAGACACAGGTTTGATCCCTGGGTCAGGAAGATCCCTTGGAGGAGGGCATAGCAACCCACTCCAGTATTCCTGCCTGGGGAATCTAATGGACAGAGGAGCCTGGCAGGCTACAGTCCATGATGTCACAAAAAGTCAGACACGACTGAAGCAACTGAGCACGCACCCACATGCAGTTAAATAAAGCCCTGGATACATGTGTGGAAACCGTGTATCAACACGGAAGAACCTGTGTGATGAGTTCACTCACATCCTGAAATGCAGAGTAGATGAGAGGAGATGAGAGTCTCAATTTGGGGACCATGTGGGGTGTCACTCCTCTGAACACTCCTGGAGCATGACATCAAAATGAGTTAGGAACACCCTGGCTTTCATCAATTCGCATTAAAACTCAAAGCCTGTATGGTTCCAGATGACCCAGGAGCAGATCTATTTTTGCTCAAAGTTCCATTGGAATTGCAGTCTTTACCGGCTGGTCTGGACCCGACTGCTGGGCCATTGGGATCCTGCAGGACTGGCTGGTGATCACAGTGGCCAGAGCAATTGGATCCCCTGAGGTTTCAGCTGCTCTACCTCTCAATGCAGAGTGAAGTGACGGGGCAGGGAGGAGGGAGGGAGGAGGGGGAAGGTGTCAGGCCAGCAGCTATTTTAAGGCTTGTACATGAACTAAAGAGGGGCATGTATTTTTAGCCCAAATTTATAAATGTTTATTACCTTCAACCCAAGACAGATGATGGGAGGAAGTTGGTGTTTCCTTCTCTTACATCTTAAGCCTTCTTTTTAAGTCTAGAAGTCACTCTTGACCTAGAATGCAGGGGGTTCTGAATTATGGTAATCAGCTGTTTATCATGCAAACAGTTGGCAGCATATCCTCCATCAGACCCTCAAGATGAAGCATCAGAGATTTAGAATTCTTCTCTAGGCAGTTCTTCAAACAGGCGTGATTTTTGGCTTGTAAACTTCGCCAGTGCTTTAGAGACACTCAGCTCTTCTGTTCTGAGTTGTAAACTCAGGGGGTGTATCTTGCACTTGGAATGAAGGCTGGCCAACACAAGCCCAAGGAAGAAGCCTAGAGGTAAACCAAGGAGAGAATTCAAAAGCAGACCGGTGACAAAGGGAGCCAGGTGGTCTGGGAGGCAGACAGAGTGTGGACAGGCTTCTCGCATCTGGGTGCCCAAAATCATTCCTAAGTGTCTCCATTTGCCATGTTCAGATTGCAAAGTGTTATTATAAATAAACAATAAAAGCACAGAAGTTTTGCATTTAATGCAATTGCACTCCTCTTAAATGTGATGTGTTAAACTTCAAATTTTCAGGATTGACAAAATAAGGAATTGTTTAAAACTGACACCTCTGATTTGAATCATTTTCAGGGTGTCAGCTATTACATGCTTGCATATGTTGTTTTCTTCCCTACCAAATGTCTTCCACTTTATTTCTAAAGACTTGGAAACATATCTCTGGCTTTTTGACAGAAATAAATGAATAAATTGTTGTTGTTATTTAGACACTAAGTTGCGTCCAACTCTGTAGTTGAGTTAGACTGTTCTGTGGTTGAGTTATACTGTTTGAGCAACACAAAAATTTTCAAAGTCTATTATTTTTCTTTTTTTCAAAATTAATTGTGAAAAGTTAACTGCAAAAGTATTATATGGGTGTTGGCTTTTCAGTTTGTTTTGTGAGTATGTTTTTGTTTGTTTTGGCTGAAGCACTTGGTGGCCGGTGGAATTTTAGTTCCCCCAACCAGAGATCGAACCCGGGCCCTCAGCAGTGAGAGGGCAGAGTCCTAACCACTGGACCACCAGGGAATTCCCTGGCTTTCCAGTTGACGTACAACTGCTGGTCACGCTTTGTCATGAAAAGTCCAGCTGTGATGTCTTCCTGTCTTGACTTACATGCTTGTGATTTAATTTTTTATTGCATTTGAAATGAGCCAGTTCGTGAGCTAATCCAAAATGACAGCAGGGCATTTTCTGCCAAGCAAGAACTCCAATTAAGACAGGGAGCTTGGTTCCCAGCCAAGCTAGGGAGGGCATGACCACACTGGGCTCTGGGCACAAAGTGAGAAGTGCGGGCTGGACCTTGAGTGTGAGACACTACCAAAGGAAATGGACAGAACTTCGAGGCAGGGAGAACAGGCATCCTGGCTCAAATTCTTGCCTCTGTGAACCCAGACACATATCTTTACACCTCTGTTTATTTACAACCAGGAATAATGAAAACATTGTCCTAAGGCTTAGTGTGTGTGTAAGGTCTGTGGAAGCTTGGGACACACGTGTGCCTGCGGTGCTGTGCGCTCAGTCAGTGTTAATTTCCCTTCTCCTTTTTGCTGGGCTGTGATAACATTCGAGGTGTCATGGATTTAATGAATCCACACGCTGAGAGGGTTCATAAAGAGTTTGTGGATATCTGAGATGCCTGAACATTTACTGTGCTTCTCAAATAATCAGGCTGCATATTTATATAACAAAAGAGACTGGCCGACAGTTTCAGAGCATCAGCCAGGCCTGCAGGCACTGGAGGGGTTGTTTACACAACAGTCTTTCAGAGAGAAACAAACCTCAAGATTGGGGGAGGCCCCACCCCCCAGGTCTGGTCAGTAACCGGAGAGGCGGGTTTTGACCAGTGACCTGGTTCTAAGCATTGCACCTCCCTGGCTCTGCAGGTTTATCTGGTCTGAGTAGAGTGTGAACGTCCCTGTCCCGTCAAGGCTTCTGCATCCTAAATGCACAGGCAGCTCCTGCTAAGTCAGTTGTATTGCCCAGGTTCAAAGACCTAATTCACTATGACTCCATCTCAGCTCTTCTCAGCCTTCCTGCATGATGACAATGCTACAATGACATTGGCAAGCCTGTGATGCGAAATGAAACAAAACGTTCCTGGAAGCTGGATCTAGCTTCCTCTCATTTCCCCTCCAGGCAGCCCCCAGCCCTCAGGAGGGAGTCCAGAAAACACCCTCCTTCCAGACTCACCCCTGACACTCTCTGCCGACCATCTCACCAGCTCATGTCCAAGCCCTTCCACTCACTCACTGAATTCTTCCACAGATGGAGGCTGTAGGGTATCACAGTGGGTCATTTCACGTGCAAGGGTGTTCCTTCTCCATGTGATCATGTAAGGACCACCATCATATCTTCAGGGCTTTGAAATGTCAAGTCACCATATACATCTATTTTACCTCTGTTGACATCTGACTGACTGAAAATTGCCATTGAATCTTGTTCAGACAGTTGAACTCTGCATCTCATTGTTTCTGGTCCCCAAGAGACCATCAGGAAATGGCACAAATCCGATGGTTGGAGGGTAAATTCCTGGGCATCTGTCTTCTGCTTTGCTAGGAATCTGCCCCAAATTCCATGCGTAGAAAGAACTAAAATCTGTGTCCAAAATTTCCAATGCACATGAGCACAGGAAAAGGTGGTCAGGTGGGGGAGGGGAGAGGTGTCAGCTGATGACGAAATGGACATTCCTCAGAGATGGAAGGTGTTGTCTATTCAATAAATGCCGGATGCCTGAGGTCATTCAATGCAGGAAGCAACAGCTGGGGTGTGGAGGGAGTAGGGTCATTGGCTAAATTAAAATTTAGAGTTAGCACTGCCCCTTAGGTGACCTAAAGCTCTTTGGGATCAAAATACTGCCAGGCTGTGTTGGAATTTCACTACCCATCATCACTCCCTGGGTTCACCTCTGTTACCTGGAGGGTGTGGAGGGGCCGAGCATCCACCACTCCCCCAACAGAGCCTCCTGGGTCAGGGCTCCCACACTTGAGAGGACAGGAGGATCCCTTAGTAGGGGCGAGGCAGGGGGCGCTTCATAAAGCACAGAGTGCCTGGACCACCTCCAGAGTGTCAGAGTCAAAACTCGAGGGTGGGCCTGGAGAGAAGCAGCCCTAACATTTCCAGGTGGTGCTGACACTGCTGGTCCGTGGACCACACTTTTGAGAATCACTGGTGTGTATGATATGAACTGTGAATTGTTCCTAATTTCTATAAATCCGGTGGAGCTCAATTAAAGGTGGGAGTGGAGCTGGTTAGGATTCAACTGAGTCCCAGCCCCACCAATTACCAGCTGTGTGAACCCAGAGAAATCCCGAGACCAGCATCCTTCCCTGCAAGACGACGCTACAGAGACATTGGCAAGCATGTGATGTGAAATGAAATGAAACATTCCTGGAAGCTGAATCTAGCTTCCTCTCATCTCCCCTCTAGGAAGCCCCCATCCCTCAGGAGGGAGTCCAGAAAACACCCTGATGAGCAGACCTTGAATGAAGGTTCCCCAAGACAATTCCCTCCCACAATTATTCCCAAGAAAGAACTCGGACCAAGCTAATGATGAGTCAATTGCAATGACTAAGACCAGAGGCTTGGGAACGTGGCTGAGCGCCTCCCAGTAGTCCTGTGAGTTCAGTCACTCTGTGTCCCATTTGGGTCAACACTAATCACTCAAGGTTTCTTTTTTTTAAATATTATTCAAATTCTTACCTATCTTTATTCAAAACTTAAGTGGCATGTTCATAGCAACATTATTTACAAAAATCACGAAAAGAAGAAACCCAAGGGTCCAACAGCAGGTGCATGAACAAACAAAATGTGGCCTTAAAGACACAGGAGTAGGAACTTCCCTGGCAGTTCAATGGTTAAGACTTTGCCTTCCAATGCTAGCGATTCAGGTTCAATCCCTGGTCAGGGGCTAAGACTTCACATGCCTTGCGGTCAAAAAACCAAAGCATAAAACAGAAGCAAAATTGTAACACACTCAATAAAGTTTGTAAAATTCAACAAAGATTGTAAAAATGGTCCACATTAAAAAAAACAAAAAACAAAAAAAGACAGTGGAGTATTAGCCTTAAAAAGGAAAGATATTGTGCCACATGCTACAACATGGAGAACCTGTCCTCAAAGAAGCCACTCGCAAAAGGACAAATGCCGTGTGATTCTCCTTACATGAGGTGCTTAGAGGACTCAGGTTCATAGAGACAGAAAGTAGATGGTGGGGGCCAGGGGCAGGGAGTGGGGGAAGGAGTGAGGTTTAATGGGCAGAGTTTCAGTGGGGGACGATGAGAAAGTTCTGGAAGTGGATGGTGGTGAAAGTTGCAGGACAGCGTGAATGTTCTTACTGACACTAAACTGTACACTCAAAGATAGTTAGAACTGTAAATTTCCTGCTATTTATATTTTGAAAGTATGAAAATATGTTAGTTGCTCAGTCGCGTCCAGCTCTTTGCAACCTCATGGATTATAGCCTGCCAGGCTCCTCTGTCCTTGGGATTTCCCAGGTAAGAATACTGGAGTGGGTAGCCATTCCCTTCTCCAGGGGCTCTTCCTGATCCAGGGATTAAACCAGTCTCCTGCATTGCAGGCAGATTCTTTACCATCTGAGCCACCAGGGAAACCCCTATGTATATTTTACTGCAATTAAAAAAAAAATAACATACAACTCAGTGAGTTCAGCTCACCGTTGGGTGTGTCACTAGGTAATTTCTGAGGACAGGAGAAGTCTGGCTCCATCAGCTTCTAAGTTCCATCTTCAACAGGAGGGTTAATCCATTCAGAGGTCTGGAGGCAGTCTGCACCCCCTTGAAATCCATTCTACCAGCAAATAGCAGGAGGAAATAACTTACATGAGGGAACAATAATAATCTGATGAATCAGATAGGCTTATAACACAGGTGTGTCACATAAGAGCCCAGAAACAGAAGGAAGCCATTGAGAGGTGGTAGGATTGAAATCTTTTATTTCCCTGTACAGCTCAGCTACACTTTTCTTACATCCATCGGCCAATTCTATTCCCTATAGTTGAATCTCTTGGGGAGTCTTTGGACATTCTAGAAAATGACTTTTACTGATAAATTCATTTTGTAAAAGCAGTGGAGGAAGAGTCTATGGCCAATTCTATAGCTCATTCAAAGATAGCCTTAAGCCCTTAGAGAATTGCACAGGTGGGACAAGGCACTGGATCGGGTGGTGGGGGTGTGGGTGGGGGACAGTTATGAGTATGTAGCTGCCTGATGCTATTCATAGACTTTTCTCCTGTGCTCCTCACAACTTTATGTATTGGTGTTATGCTTATATTATAGCTGAATAAGTGAAGACTCAGAGAAGGCAATGGCAACCCACTCCAGTACTCTTGCCTGGAAAATCCCATGGATGGAGGAGCTTGGTAGGCTATAGTCCATGGGATCGAGAAGAGTCGGACACGACTGAGCGACTTCACTTTCACTTTTCACTTTCATGCATTGGAGAAGGCAATGGCAACCCACTCCAGTGTTCTTGCCTGGAGAATCCCAGGGACGGGGGAGCCTGGTGGGCTGCTGTCTCTGGGGTCGTACAGAGTCGGACACGACTGAAGCGATTTAGCAGCAGCAGCAGCAGAAAAGTTTAAGCAATCTAAATTAGATCCTAAAGCTGGTAAGTAGCCAAAGTAGAACTTGAAATTCTATCCTTTGCATTTTCATTACCACGAATGAAAAACAAACCAACGTCCGATCTTCGGTTTCCCTTTGTAATCTCTGATGTATTTATTCCTTTAAAGTCAGAAAGAATCAAGAATGTTTACTAACACTTTTTCTAGTCCCTGTTGTACTTGAAGTCCCAGTGCAATAAGAAAAATAACAAAAATAAGGATTTAAAAATACCATACTTGAGGTCTTCTAGTGTTTTTCAATGAGAGAATTGTATAAAAGTCAATTACCTCGATTTATTCAGTTTAATGGCACTTAAGACATAATGATTTTGCTTTTCTTTTTAATTTTTATTTATTTGATTGCACCAGGTCTTAGTTGCAACATGCAAACTCTTAGTTGTGGCATGTGGAATCTAGTTCCCAGACCAGGGATCAAACCTGGGCCCCCTGTATTGGGAGCTTGGAGTCTTAACCACTAGACCATCAGGAAGTCCCAAGACCAAGTGGTTGTTGCAAGCAAAGATTCTGGCCCACAGGTGGTTTATGCTTGAACATCACTGCAAAGGAAACCCAATGACTCAGAGAGCTACTTGTAAAATGTGCATGCATGCTAAGTCGCTTTGGCTCTGTCCAGCTCCTTGCAACGCTATGGACTGTAGCCTGCCAAGCTCCCCTGTCCGTGTGATTCACAAAACTAATCAAAACAAAAAGTCTAAAGGCTATGGGCTGTCACAGCATTCATGTATCAACCATCTATTTTGTCAAATATGTATCACAAATGAACTCTTTGCATGAGCCCTGGAAGTCAGGCATTTTAATCACATTTTATATGTTAGAAAACTAAGACCCGGCCAAGTTCTACTTGCTAGACCCCAAAGAAAACTCAGCTCTCATGGTCCCTTGGCATAAGGGTCCTGGGGTGGATGGTGGGCGGGCTCATCATCCACAGGTCCCCAGGGCAGGTGACCAGAAGTGCCGCTCCTATCCGTGTGGCCTGGCCTTTCCACCCCACAGCTGCCCCGGTGCTTTCCTCCTCCCGTTCAAGGTGGCTCTCAGCCCCCACGCCTCCCCAGGTGACCTTTATCTGGATCTCCTATTTTTCCGTTCAGTTTGTGGAGGCAAACTCGAGACCCTAATCTTCCTAGGCCTTTGCTTTTGAGTCTCAAGAATCTTTTCTTAACCAAAAGCTGACACTTGTAAATCAGAAACTCTGGCTTTCAAAACGATCGCTTCTGATGTCAGCCTCCAGAACTTATTTTAGAGATCAAAAAATTATGTCGGCTGTTTCTTGCTCTTTCCATTCCTGCTACAGCCATCTTCAATCCTAATTTGCCTCTTAGCAATCTGAACACCACTAAATGAAACTTGGAGAAACGCGCATATAAAAAACTTTAAGAAAGAAAAATGCAAAGATTAATATTCCACGGTATTATCTTCCAGCACACGTAGCAAGATTTTTTTCCCCCCAGAATGAAATATGTTAAAGTTTATTTTCTCCTGCTCACAGTATTCAAGGTACCACTCTATACAAGGGCAATGAACCAGACCCAACTTCTCTGTTAGTCCTTCTAGAGCTTGTATTCCAGTTGGAGCTGTTGACCAAGAGCTAGTTAATGAAATAATAGCTTAATGACAGTTACGAAGCATGCTTCCTAGAAGACTTACAGAATGTAGCCAGTGTGAGATATGGGCAGGGGGAGGGGGAAGAGGGGCTTTCCCATATCTTCCGGAATTTTTTTCTGGATTTTCAGTGAGGAAACTGAGATCTCAGAGAAGAACAGAGTCAGGATGGAGAGAAGGGCAAAGGGAAAATTTCTTATCAACCAACACTTCGTGTCACTTGATTTTAAATGACTGAATAGTGTTTCTTTTATCGAGGGCTTCCCCGGTGGCTCAAATGGTAAAGAATCTGCCTGCGATGCAGGAGACCTGGGTTCAATCCCTGGGTCAGGAAGATTCCCTGGAGAAAGGAATGGCTACCCACTCCAGCATTCTCACCTGGAGAATTCCAGGAACAGAGGACCCTGGTGGGCTACAGTCCAGGGAGTCACAAAGAGTTGGACATGACTGAACAACTAATACTTTCACACAGAATTTATTGAACAATTAAAAAAAATTTTTTTTGATGTAGACCATTTTTCGAGTCTTCATTGACTTTGTTATAGTATTGCTTCTGTTTTTCGTTTTGTTTTTTTGGCCCCAAGGCATGTGGGATCTTAACTCCCCAACCTGGGATGGAACCCATGCACCCTGCTTTGGAAGGCGAAGTCTCAATCACTGGACGACCAGGAAAGTCCCTATTGTTGCAAGTTTGAATCATTTCCTTTTCACCCTTCTATTATCAACATCGTTCCAAAGTAGGCAAATATCTGAGTACATATATATTTAATTCCTCAGGATAGATTTCTAGAAGAGAAACTCTTTTGTTAGAGGGGATGCAAAGATTGGGATGTCTGATACATACTGTTAAAATATGCTCAAGAAAGTGTGTACAAGTTACACCCCCATCAATATGGCATGGAAAATTCATTTTCACATATCTGATGATAATTATTACCATGTTTAAAATCTTGCCAATTTTATAATGTACACATAGTATATACTTATTTTACTTACACCGTGTGATGAATGTTGACACATATTCATATGTTTTTTTAAAACTGGAGGATAATTGCTTTCCAATGTTGTGTTGGTTTCCACCATACAACAATGTGAATCAGTCATAATTATAATATATATATCCCCTCCCTCTTAAGGCTCCCTCCCCCAACACATTCTACTCCTCTTGGTCATCACAGAGCACCAGCTGGGCTCCCTGTGTTATATAGCAGGTATTTCAATTTCTTCTTTAATTAACTGAACTTATATTCTTTGCCCATTTTTATAATATGGAGTTTTTTCCTTGATTAAGTTTTAGGGCTTTTCATATATTAAGAATAGTCATCCTTTTCAGTACATTGTAATTGGTTTTCTACTTTTCTTTCTGGTGGGTTTTTTTTTTTTTTTTTCACATACACAGACCTGGATATTTCCATATTAGTAGGTATGTATCGGAGAAGGTGATGGCACCCCACTCCAGTACTCTTGCCTGGCAAATCCCATGGATGGAGGAGCCTGGTAGGCTGCAGTCCATGGGGTCACTAAGAGTCAGACACGACGGAGCAACTTCACTTTCACTTTTCACTTTCACGCATTGGAGAAGGATATGGCAACCCACTCCAGTGTTCCTGCCTGGGGAATCCCAGGGTCAGGGGAGCCTAGTGGGCTGCCGTCTATGGGGTCACACAGAGTCGGACACGAGTGAAGCGACTTAGGAGCAGCAGCAGCAGCAGGTATGTATACACACACATGTGAATGTGTGCTAAGTCCTTTCAGTCATGTCTGACTCTTTGCGACCCCATGGACTGTAGCCTGCCAGGTTCCTCTGTCCATGGGATTTTCCAGGCAAGAATACTGGATTGGGTTGCCATGCCCTCCTCCAGGAGATCTTTCCGACCCAGAGATTGAACCCACGTCTCTCATGACTCCTGCATTGGTAGGCAGGTCCTTTACCACCAGCAACACCTGGAAAGCCTATACACACACATATATTTGTGCAATTGTGTCAGTATATCTGTAACATAAATTCCTGTAAGAAAATGCAAATAAAACTACTGGGTTGAAAAGTAGGTGCATTTATTAAGTAAAATGCTGATGGCTGTTCCTGGGGACTTCTCTGGAGGTCCAATGGTTAAGATTCTACACTGTACTTCCAATGCAAGGGGCATGGGTTCAATCCCTGGTTGGGTAACTAAGATCCCATATGCTGTGAGGTATGGCCAAATAATTCAAAAACATTTTTAAAATAAATAAATAAAATGTTGGTGGCTGTTCCTAATTACCCAGCTTGTTTGATGGTCACAGCAACCCTGAGATTGTTACTTTAATACAAGGCTCTGGTGGCAACTTGCTCAGAGGCAATCAGCTAGGAATTAAAGAGCCCAGAACAGAGGCCAGGTTTCTGCTTCTTACCCCTGTGTGTACTGTCTCTGATTTTCTCCAAGGACAAAAAGAAGGACTTGATTTTCAAGTTCTCAAACATCTCCCCTACCAGAAATTAGGATCATAGGGACCAAATGAAACAGTTTATTTTAAACATCAAAAGAGAATATGATCTCAGCGAGGAAAGGGAAATCTAAATTTACTGCCAAGTGATGGTCTCAGCCCTCGAGCCTCCTCCACCATTGAATGTGTTGTTTTGCTGAAAATAGACATCTGGTTCTATTTTCACAGGGGATGGCCCTTCATGTCACAGTAAATACACCCCTACATCCTTAGTAGTATTTATTAAGATCTCTGAGTCTTCTAGAACTGGTGAGAAACCACCCCCCCCAAAAAAAAAAATTGCAGGCATTGAATATAATAGATTTTCTATTTTATTCTGCACAGCAAAGGAAAAAAAATAAGTTCAGATGAAAGCAATTGAATCTAAAAAATGATTTCAGCTTGTAACATGAGAATATATGTGATACTATTCATTACTCTTTTTCAACTGAGAAACATCGTGGCGTTTCAAAAGGGGATCATGTAATGAACTTTTCTGTCACAGGAAATAACTTCAGTTACTGCCATGGAAGTCACTGAGGAGTTCAGAAAAGGCTCCCAGAAGAGCTGATGGAGTACCACTGAACTTGACTCTTAAAGAGACCATGTTTTCCAGCTCCTGGACTCTGCTACAGCTACACAATAAAAGTGCCTTGTGCCAAATGAAAAACTCCCTTCTTAAGGAATGATAATGACTGGAGACCCATGGACAGAGGAACCTGGCGGGCTATAGCCCATGGGGTCGCAAAGAGTCAGACATGACTGAGCAACTAACACAATGCCTCTTCGGGTGCAAAGTAACCCAATAAATTATACAAGAGGAGGAGCAAGGTGACGTGGCCACTATTAAGGATCCTGGACTTAGGATCCAGAATCCACTCTGGACAACCATGGGAGGTGAAAATGGAGTCAATATGCAACTCCCAGGGAGGAAGCAAGGATGAACGGGATCTCCGCACCTCAGAGGTGCTAGAACACATATCTTTTCATGTGCTAACACCTGTGACATTGGCGCAGGTGGCTGGTCAATGGCATCTTACATGGACAGCTTGCCCATTTATTTGTCCCAGATCTTTCATCCTTAGTGGTGCAGAGAATGGTGTATCTTCTGTCCCCTGGTACCCTAAGTTCATGGAGGTAGGAATACTGACATCCAGACCAGCAAGACATGGAGAACTTTACAAAGGACAAATGGTCCTTTTCCACATCCTGGTTATCTGTTTATTGTAATTACAGTATCAGGGACCAACACATAAGACTTTAGAGCACAGCTACAGGGATTAGAGCATTTGGGGAGGAGAGGAAGGTAAGAAAGGATGATGGAGCTGCTCATTCACTGTTCAACTGAAACCACTGCCCGAGCCCAGTGAGAGAAACCAGCAAAAGACCTCATCTCCCAGAAGCAAAGTGTGTGTTAGTCTCTCAGTTGTGTCTGACTCTGCAACCCAATAGGCTGTAGCCTGCCAGGCTCCTCTGTCCATGGGATTCTCCAGACAAGAGTACTGGAGTGGGTTGCCATGCCCTCCTCCAGGGGATCTTCCTGACACAGGGATCGAACCCAGGTCTCCTGCATTGCAGGCGGATTCCTAACCATCTGAGCCACCAGGGAAGCCCCCAAAGTGTAGCAGCTTATTCTTTAAAAGTGTATTTCATGTAGTAAACTTAGAAACTGAAATCCAACTCAATCAGGGTTTTTATTATCGAAAAAATTGGGTTGTTTTGAAAATATTGGATTGTATTTGTAGCTATGGATTGTGATTTGTAGCAGTTAATTAATACTCAGATGTAATATCTGAACAACATGCTTCTGTTCTACAACGTGATTATAGAATTGATTTTCTACAAAACATTTCATTTTATTTATTTATTTTGGCCATGCAGTGCTGCCTGTGGAATCTTAGTTTCCAGACAGAGCTTGAACCCATGCCTCCTGCAGTGGGAGCACAGAGCTTTCACCGCTGGACTGCGGGGAAGTCCCATTCTGCAAAGCATTTTAAAGTGATGTGAAGTACACAGCTAGGGAGGTGCAAGAAGAGTGGCCTTAGAATTTGAACTGGAATCAATTCCAGCCTTTTTAATTTAGAAAAGGGATAACAGGACACCAAGCTGCGAACTCAGACCCAATACTGCCTGAGCCTTGCTCCCTCACAGAGCCAGAAGTTGGGCAAGATGTCCACGAGGTCCTTTCTAAGCACACACCGTCATCGTGTGGTCAGGCTCCCTGGCCAACCACCATCACATGAGGCCCGAGACGGGGAGTAACAGCGGGAAGTAAACACTATGAGTGTTCGAGTGACCAAGGTGTCGGGCCTGGTTGGGCTGGAGGAAGGAGAAAGTTTCAAGGAAAAGCCCACATGAGACGGGCTTGGAAGGGGATTCCATGATGATTCCATGATGAGAAGGAGGCAGATGGGCTGTTCCGTGGAGAAGGGAAAGGACCTTCGGAAACAGAGTGGCAGGAAGAGCGATGCTTAGGACAGTGTCTCTTGGGCCTGCCCATGTGTCAGCATCACCTGGAAGACTTTACACAAGCGATGCCCCGGCCCGGGGCTGCCCCATCTCATCCACTTGCCCAGTGCTCCGCCACACAGGATTCCCCCCAACCCCAGATCAACAGAGGTAGGATGCTCTGAGGGTGGGGCCCAGGAACTGATATTCCAAGACATTTCTGTTGAGGAATTCTGACATGCAGCTGAGCTGAAGGCCTCTGATTTTTGGTGCCCCGGGGTAGAGGAATCTCCTTGAAGCCCAGGGTTCACCTTGGGACAGTCAGAGAGAATGAAGACCAGATTTTTCTCTTCCAGTATTTTCTCCAGAGGGTTTGCATCATGACAGTCCTGGAAGGAAACTGAATCCAATTCAGCCAGATCAAAAGGTCATGGGCAGTGGTGGGGGCCTCAGAGAGAGATGCAAGAGCATCCGGATATGGGGTGCAGACAGAAGCCTATCACCCCGACGTCCTGGCGTGACCCTGAGCAGGGCGGGGACAGAAAAATGAGACCTCTCTCTTCCCATATTTCTGTCTCCTGCTGCTGCTTCTCACTGTCCAGACTCAAACAGAAGTCACAGGGCCGGCTTCTCAGAGGCAGAGAACAGCCAGGCCGCTGGGGGTGGGTGGGGTGGATGGAATGTAATCCACAGTGTGAAAGGCAAGAGTCCACCATCTGCCTGAGTCTGGAGACCATGATGAGCATTGGAGGCATTTGATCAGGACTGTTGGGATGAGAATCAAGCCTTTAAAGGCTTAAGCTGCCGTGATATTAAACATTAATGTCAGTGGGGGATAGTGACATGCAGTTTGATCAAGGCCAGGAGGAAGCAGGCCATTTCCAGTCTGCACACTGCCCCCCTCAGGGTCATCGGGGCTGGAGACATCGCCAAGAGAAGTGGGTGATGTGAGGCAGGCGCCCTGACCTTGGCCTGCCTGCACGGCTTTCTCTTGCTGCAAGACTCCATTCTCAAGAACAAAGGCCTGTCTGTTCTTAAACCAAATTTATGGGATGGATTCATCCCATGTCAACACTGAGGAGCTGTGGAAATGCTGGCGACACAGAGGCATATGGAGACGCTGTGTCCTGCGTGGGACTTGGAACCACACTTCGGTGGGGAGGATGGAAGTGGAGGGGGGTGTTCCCAGCTGCAGCCACCCTGGGAAAATCCTGGCCGGGAGCTGGTGTCACATCTGCATAAGGAAAGGGCCTCTCGGGCTGTGCTGCCAGCAGTTCTGAACTGGGGCTCTCAGCCGGGCTGATCCAGGTGCCTTCTCTGCTGAGGGTCAGGGAGAAGCTGAGTCCCTTGGTAAGTGCAGCTCACATGTGGCTGAAGAAGCAGATCCCCTCCCCACAGTTGTTCCCAGAGCAAGAGGGCAAAGAATATTCAAGGATGATCACTGTGGTTCTACACGCGCTGAAACTCTAGCCCTCATCCCTCTAGTGTGCTGAAAATCTAGCTCTCATCACCCTAGTGATGGTGGTTAGGTCGATCAGTTGTGTCTAACTCTGTGACCCTATGGACTGCCTCCCGCCAGGCTCCTCTGTCCATGGGATTTCCCAGGCAAGAATAGTGGAGTGGGTTCCCATTTCCTTCTCCAGAGGATCTTCCAGACCCAGGGATGGAACCCATGTCTCCTGCATTGCAGGTGGTCTCCTGCATCTCTGAGCCACCAGGAAAGCCCTTAAATAGACACACCACCATTTATAAAATAAACAGGAGGGGCCTATTGTATAGCACAGGGAACCCTCTAAATACTCTTTGATGACCTATATGGGAAAAGAATCTAAAAGAGAGTAAAAATATGTACATGTGTAACTGAATCACTTTGCCCTACACCTGATGCTAACACAGCATTGTAAATCAACGACCTGCCAATAAAAAAAAAAAAATTTTTTTTTTAAAAAGAATGTGCTGGCTTGCAAAAAGTGAGCTGTCTGTCCTCACAGGGACCCCAGCAGGTGCCTGGCAGGGACGTTTAAGACTGATAGTTTGGAAGATGTTCCTGGAAAGAAACCAGAACAAAGGTTTTGTCAAGTGGACTTCTGTCCTGGGCAGAGTTGTTTGCTCTCCAAATTCATATGATCCTAACCTCCAGGACCTCAGAATGTGACTGTGTTTGGAGAAAAGTTCTTTAAAGAGATGATCAAGCAAAATGAGGTCTTTAGAGTGGATCTAAAGCTCAAAACAACTGGTGTCCTTTTAAGAAGAGGAAATTTGGATACAGACATTTGTGTCCAAATTTGCAGACATTTGCACACACAGAGGGAAAAGGACACATGAGGACCTAGAGAGGAGGTGGCCGTCTGGGAGCCAAGGAGAGAGGTCTCAGGAGAACTGACCCTGCTGATACCTTGATCGAGGACTTCCAGCCTCCAGGACTGTGAACAAATAGGTTTCTGTTGTTTAAGCCTCTTGGTTTGTGGTACTTGTTTATGGCAGCCCTGGGAAATGAACACATCCTTAATCTTTGTAAGATTCGGCTATTTGGCTTGAAAATTTTTATTTTATTGTTTTAAATAATATTATTTCTTTATTTTTGGCTGAGCTGGGCCTTTGTTGCTTTTATCTGGGCTTTCTCTAGTTGAGAAGAGTGGGGGCCACTCTAATTGCCGTGCACGGGCTTCTCGTTGCATTGGCTTCTCTTGTGGAGTGCAAGTTCTAGGGTGCTCAGGCTAGCTGTAGTGCACACGTTCAGTAACTGCGGCTCCCGGGCTCTAGCGCACTGGCTCAATAGTTGTAGCACACGCACTTAGTTGCTCTGAGGCATGTGGGATCTACCTAGTTCAGATTCAAACCTTCTCTCTTGCATTACCAAGTGGATTCTTAACCACTCACTAGACCACCAGGGAAGTCCCTGATTCAAAAAAAATTTTTTAACTCACTGGAGTTGGAATAACACTCAGGATAACAAGCCTTGGAGGGTTGGTAAACCAGCCACAGCCTCCAACTGCAGGCACACATTACTCAGTTCAAGTAACTGAGACGAGAGGGTATCGCAGAGGTGAAATCACACATACGATGCAGGACGCAGGCATTCATTAATGAGTATCTGTAGAGGGCTCTCCATGCACCAAGAACCACCAAAGTTCCAAGAGCTCTCTGCGCACCGAGAGCCACTAGTCAAAGCCCCAAGGGCTCTCTGTGTGCCAAGAGCCACCAGTCAAAACTCCAAGTGATCAGCCAGCAGCAGGGAGGTAAGCAGGGCTCGCCCATCAGCTAGGCGGGTGGGGCGCATCCAGGGAGGTGGACACTGGGTGCCTGGGTATTAGAATGCAGGAACCAATGGCTCTTGTGTGAGAGAACTGGCTTTCTCTGCACGCCTTGCTCCTAGCTGAAGAGCAAGTGGTTGAAGTTTCTGAGAAGTAAGGCTTCAGAGCGTCTTTAGAAGACCTAACAAACACCCAAGTGCCACAGAGCTGAGATAGGTTTCCAGGAGGAGGAAATGGATAAAAGCATGGGCTTGTCAATCACGGGCAGGCTGGGAGACAGTGTTTTGTGTGTGGCCAACCTGGGCTGCTCCGTTTACTTCTTGGGCTTATCCCTAAAATTTTGTTTGTATAAAGGATTTCATGACTGAAATCCAGTTTGAAAACCTCTGGGGAAAAGAAAACAATGCCCGAATTAAAGGAAGGATGTTGAACTGAAGTTCTTGTCCAATCCCTGCTTCAGGCCACCCAGGGTCTTGTCCATTCCTCAGGCTATACTTCACAGGATGACAGCAAATGGAGTCTTGGCATTTTTCCATCTAATTTGATAAATGTACACCACTGGCAAGGTGGAGTGGCTTAGTGTCTAAAAAAAGTCCACTTTGCAGTCTAAATTATTCACGTAGCCTGTCTATATTAATCAAATCACTTGGATATTTGCCAAACCTCCACTTCTTTTCGTATCACTTAGGACCAAGATGAAGTGGACAAGAGGGTGGAGAAGTGGGCACTTCTGACGTCCTCGTAAGGATGCCCTGAGAAAAGCCGGCTCATCTCAGAGGCCACAATACGCTGGCAGCAAATACTTGTTATAAAGATGGCTCTGAATAAAATATGAGCATCGGAACAGACTGGGCACCCTTGGGAAGAGACAGGGGCAGAAACGGTCTCCAAACATCTCTGAGGGACCACAGTCTCTCTCCCAGGGCATTAGAATCACATGCTCCCAATGAAGATCTCAAAGGCAAAACTAACTGGAAAGGCAGGTGACCAATCACTTCAGGGTGATGTCAAGAATTGTAGAGTACTTGGAACTGTTTGGTTCAAAATGAGATTTCTGGTTTCTAGAGAAAAAAAAGAAATGTTTCTGGTTTGCAAGGTACTGGACATGGGGTGGAGGGAGGGGCAGCCAAGGGGCAGCAGTGGACGCTGAGCTCTCTGGCCAGTTTCGGGGGTGGGGAGCCCAGAGGGGCTCTTTAGTAAGAAGGCCCGCTTAGCCCAGGCTGTTGTGTTTGTTCACTGTTTCCCTCCAGCAGGAGGCAGCTTGGAAAGAGCGTCGATCGAGCCACAGAAGTGCTGGGTGCAAGTCCCACTGGGTGCCACCAACCTTGAGTGTAATGCTAAAGGCACGGTCACTACGGCAGAACCTGCGGGGGAGGGGGACAGTGAGCTCCAGGGAGGGAGGGGTCTTTTATCTGGGGAGAGTTTAGTTTGCAAGCAAATTAAGCAGGAGGCTTCAGGGTGATGTTTTTACAAGTGCTGGTCCTCTTGGACTGGATTTCAGGCCATATCTGAGAGTGGACAGATGGGAAGGTCCATGGATGAGGGGCCGTGGGGATGGCAGACTCGCTGGGCTCATTGAGCTTCATTCCATCCCTCTGCCAGAGAGGAGGACTTCAGCTAAATGACCCTGTCATGTCTTCCATCCCTAATGCTCTATGATTTTTTATCTGCTGATTGAAGGCAAAAGGAGAAGGGGCAGCAGAGGATGAGATGGTTAGATAGCATCACCGATTTAATGGACGAGTCTGAGCAAACTCCGGGAGACGGTCAAGTACAGAGAAGCCTGGAGTGCTGCAGTTCATGGGGTCGCAAAGAGTCAGACATGACTTAGCGACTAAACAACAGAAACAACACTCATGGAACTCCAATTCTTCTCTCTGAACTAACTGCCCAGAAAAACAATCAGTTCTTCATATAGTGCTCTTTCCCTTACTTTTATTTTGAAGAATACAAAAATTGAGACAAATGACTGGTTTTCATAAACAAAGTCTAAAATTTAAAATTTTTTCTAACCAAACCTAATGTGTAGGTTTGAATTGCTTTTTAGTTGTATTTTAGTCCAGATGCTAACAGGATTACCTTCCATGCTTCAGCAGTTCCACAGAGAGTGGAAAAATCTCAACTCTGTGCTGGGCAGATGATATGATCTAAAGCTGGGAAGGTAAAAACTCACCTCACTCAGAATCCTCAAGTCTGTGAATTCACTCTGAAGGGTAAAAAAAAAAACAAACAAAAAAAACAAAAAAAAACAACCAACAACCCACACACCAGGTGGGACTGTCAAAAAGATAGACCATTTCACCTTCTTTATTCCAGGAATCTTTCCAAGGCTCCTCTAACCAAGTTCATTCCAGGAGCCGATATGCTGATCCTCAGACTTACATTTTCTGTTTTCCAGGAGTCAAAAGGTGAGAGGACAGTTTAACATGGTGAAGAGGCACTCAGCTCCTGAGATTAAAATTTCTATCTAGAGTAGAGGCCAGAAAATTTAGAAGTTTCTCCTAAAATGGCTGTTAAAGATGCTAAGCAGATTTTTAAATTGTGACAAATCCATGGCTCAGAGAATCTGAAGTAAAAATAAAAATTGCCTCCCAAATCTGCAGAATATGGTTGAAAAAAAAATTCCTTGGAATTTAGATCTTCCTGGCTCCACCTCTTGTCCTGGTCACATGAAGATAGACACCCGTCCAACAGGGGTGATGTCTCACCAGCCTGGAAGGGCAAAAACACCGCAAACCTACAAACCCACAGCCCGGGACCCGCCTAGCCAGGTGACATCCAATGTGAAGGTCTTGTGAAGGCTGTTCAAGTCCAGCAAAGCAGTCTCTTTTCATTATTTCAACTGAGCAGCTAAGACCAAGGATGTGTCGAGTCGTGAAAAGATGTCATGATTAAATGATCTTTTAAAGGATGGTTGATTGTAATAATGTGCAATCATTACTAGTAAGACCCTGATGCTGTGAGAGATTGAGGGAAGGAGGAGAAGGGGATGACAGAGGATGAGATGGTTGGGTGGCATCATGGACTCAATGGACCTGAGTTTGAGCAAACTCCAGGAGATGGTGAAAGACAGGGAAGCCTGGTGTGCTGCAGTCCATGGGGTCGCAAAGTCTGCCTTGCTAATGAAGGACTCACTGTAGACTCCTCCTAGTCTACTCTGGAAAAAAACCCAAGAATTACCTCTGGGATTCCATTTGTCAAGATCAAGGGCTCCAGAAAAACATTCCAGTATGAAAGGCCATGTATTAGTTAGATACTTTCTCTTCAATAGAGATAAAGCAGGATGC
Organism: Bubalus kerabau; assembly: GCF_029407905.1. NCBI lineage: Eukaryota > Metazoa > Chordata > Mammalia > Artiodactyla > Bovidae > Bubalus > Bubalus kerabau. The sequence goes on from NC_073634.1 coordinate 48,855,032, forward strand.
ACAAAAATGAACAGTTTGGCCTTCCCTGGTGGTCCAGTGGCTAAGCTCTGTGCTCCCAATGCAAGGGCCCTGGGTTTAATCCCTAGTCAGGGAACTAGATCCCACATACTGCAACTAAGAGCCAGTGCAGCCAAATAAAATAAACACATAAAATAAATACTTTTTAAAAGAATGAAATGGCGTAAGGCCTGTTGACTACAAATTCATCAAGGTTGCAGGGTGGTTAGTAGAGAACCTTTACAAAGGAAAGTAAGGGCTCAAGAGTTTGAATTTTCTGTTCTAAGTGAAGTCTTCACAGCAGGACTACTTGTGGGTCTGAGGCTGTGGGGCCATGGATCTGTGAGGCCAGGCTGGCATCTGGGGTGCAGAGCATCCTTCCATCCATGCAGCCTTGCACCCCCACTCACCACCCAGAGGGGATGCATGGCCCAGGAAATGCTTCTGCTGTCAACACTCGGAAACTCCAGTTGGTTTCCCCAATGTCTGATTCAAGAAACTGCAGGATTCTGTGTTCAGAGCCCCCGGGACCAGGAATATTAGAGCGATCACAGCACCGTGGAACCGCCGTGTACAGACTGTGTGCCCTGTCCTCGCTCAAATTTCCTTTGTATGAAACCGAAGCCTATGTCTATCAAGACACAGACATTTTTCCACCGGCTGGGAAACTGGCCCGCTGTATTTTGTTTTATAACAAACAAAAGAGGCAACTGTGCTGAAACACTGCTGAGTATTTATCCTTCAGTTCCTGAGATGGGTGGAAGATCTCCCTGACAGTAGCATGTAAGTACAATCCCTAAAAAAACAGAGTTCTTCACAAAAAGAAAGCAAAGGGGACATTGGTACCTGTGTCCACAATGCACTGACTCACCACTGAGGGGCTGGGCTGCACAGCAGGGCCAGCGTCTCACTTTGATGGCTGGGGTCAGCACACCAGACGCTGCCCTATAAAGGAAGGCAGGTTGTCAGAGGGTGTCACGTCCCCAGGATGATACCTTCCAGGAACCCCCTCAGGCAGCACTTGGGGTTGACTGTCTCCTTACAGCCTCTGAGGGGTTTCCCTGATAGCTCAGTTGGTAAAGAATCTGCATGCAATGCAGGAGACCCTGGTTTTGATTCTTGGGAGGGAAGATCCACTGGAGAAGGGATAGACTACCCACTCCAGTATTCTTGGGCTTCCATTGTGGCTCAGCTGGTAAAGAATCGGCCTGTAATGCAGGAGACCTGGGTTCAATCTCTGGGTTGGGAAGATCCCTTGGAGAAGGGAAAGGCTACCCACTCCAGTATTCTGGCCTGAAGAATTGCATGGAGTCATGGGGTCACAAAGAGTCAGACATGACTGAGTGATTTTCACTTCATTTCATTTCACTTCACTTCACTTACAGCCTCTGAAAGGAAAGGTGGGCAGGATAGAGACAGTTTTCTATTGTTTAGTCGCTCAGTCGTGTCTGACTCTTTGCCACCCCATCAACTGTAACCCACCAGGCTCCTCTGTCCAAGGGATTTTCCAGGCAAGAATACTAGAGTATTACTATTTCCTCCTTCAGGGGATCTTCCTGACCCAGAGATTGAACCCATGTCTCCTGCATTGGCAGGTGGATTCTTCACCACTAGTGCCACCTAGGAAGCCCAAGAGGCTGCCTGCTACTACCACTACTAAGTCACTTCAGTCGTGTCCAGCTCTGTGCGACCCCATAGACGGCAGCCCACCAGGCTCCTCTGTCCATGGGATTCTCCAGGCAAGAACACTGGAGTGGGTTGCCATTTCCTCCTCCAATGCATGAAAGTGAAAAGTCAAACTGAAGTCGCTCAGTCGTGTCCGACTCTTAGCGACCCCATGGACTGCAGCCCACCAGGCTCCTCTATCCATGGGATTTTCCAGGCAAGAGTACTGGAGTGGGGTGCCATTGTCTTCTCCAGAGGCTGCCTGAGGCTCCATCAAACAGGTCCTGGAGGGTGTGGCCTCGGGAGATGTGAAACCAGGCAGACATGAAATGCGGCCACGTGACAGTGAAGGACGTGAAGAGATGGACTCACACCCTTGGGGCCACCTGGCTCCTGAGGGGATCCAATGTCAAGTGTGAAAGTGAATTTCATTGTCTTCTCTGCAACATAAAACTTACCTCCCCTCTGGTTACTATTCTCCCAGTCACCTGTGTTAGAAACCTGGAAATAGGTTCAGATGCAGCAGCAGCAGGCACCCAGCACCATCCCCTCCCCCCGCCCTACACACACACATACAGTGGTCCTACAGGGTCACCTGAGTCCTTCTCTCCTCACGTCCATCACCGTGGCTCAGGAGAAGGTATTTCCAGCTTGGAAAGAGCTGGCAGGATGGAGTCCCGGGCTCCTGAAATGTTCTCCTGACACCTCCCCTTATAAATTTTTCATCCTGGTCATCAACAGCTACAAATTGTTCATCCAGTCAATTAACAAACAATGCTTCAGATGCACAGCAAAGGAACTCAGCCATACATATACATGTATCCATTCTCCCCCAAACCCCTCCTCCCATCCAGGCTGACATACAACATTGAGCAGAGTTCCCTGTGCTGTACAGTAGGACCTTATTTGCTATCCATGCTAAATACAGCAGTGTGTACGTGTTCATCCCAAACTCCCTAACTCTCTCCTCTCCCCATTCTTCCCCACTGGCAACTGCAAATTTGTTCTCTAAGTCTGTGAGTCTGTTTCTGTTTGGTGCAGTGGTTAAGACCTGGCACTTCCAAAGCAGGAGGCACAGGTTTGATCCCTGGTCGAGGGTCTAAGATCCCACATACTGTGCGGCACAGCCAAATAAATAATAAATACTTTTCTAAAACGGGAATATAGGGCTCCATACTTTTGCAGGCAGACTCAACGTTGTAAATTTGAGCTTCTGAAATCCCACCAACATCCTGCAGAAATTCCTTTTCCGACATCACCACCATGAACCCCTGTCTCACTTGCCCTGTATTAGAGTGATCTCAATACACTTTTCAAGCCTCAGCACTTTCTCTGGTGGGCTCCCCTGGTGGGCTTTGCAGCACACTCATCCCCAAACATCCTGGTGAGAAGTCCCAGACCTGCCGGGGGCTTCAGCAGTGTCAGTCTGAGAAGGGGGCTGTGAGAACTGCCCTCATAGCCATCTGTGCATGAGTCAGCTGCCTCCCCTGGGACCACATCTACCTGACCCAGGACTCCAGACCTCTGACCCCAGGACCTCTGAAGGGGAAGGAAAGGAGGTCCTTGCAACCAGGCTGACCTGGGCCTCCTCTCTGCCTCCCTCCACCCTCGCTTCTGGATCTCTCCCTCCCATCTGCCCCTGGTCTCTTACTTGACCCTGAAGTCATGCATTGCCCCTTCCCTAGCCTAGCCTCTCTTCCTCAGAATCCCTGGAGACCTGGCGTTTGAACCAACTCTTTGACTCATAGAGATAGCCTTGCAGAGGTATTATTTTCATTCAGTGTAGCTTCTCCTCTTTTCAACCAGAGATAAATCCCCCAGTGTCAGGGTTGGGACCCTGTTCCTCTCCTCACATTATCACTGCGAGAATATCAGGAAATTCAGAGAATCTCTTTATCCTCCACTCACCCTACATCCCCCCACAAGCACGCAAGGTGGAAACACAGACGGCTTCCGTTTCCAGTAAAAGTAAAGTCGCAGAGCCACGTCCTCGTGAGGAGACCCTCCCTGCCTCAGCCACGGGGAAGGGCCCGCCTCGGAAGTGAACCGCTTGGGTCTCCCTGCTCTGGTTTGCAAAGGGAGGAGATTGTTTCCAACTGAGCCCTGCCAAGGTCTCTCAAACACTCAAGTCTGCCAATAAGCACTTGTAGCTCCCTTCTCATGAGATAAGAGTTCAATCACCTCAACTTTACAGCCTCACCCTGCCTCTGACTGGTGCAGGGACAGTGGGCGCTCACCACTCCCCTTTCCTGGAAGGCCTGCTGAAACAGAGCTGAAACTTTTCTCCTTTTATTTCATTTTTTATTTGTTAAATTAAGTTTATTAATTCTTGCACTTAATGATCTAATTATTTCATATGTTGAATTTAATTTTTGCTGTTTTACTGATGTTATTTAAAATTAATCTTCATTTGAGTGTAATTGCTGTAATCTTCCTCTTTTTATTATTTATTAAGTTTACTAATTTTTACATTTTAATATCTAAGTATTTTCGTATGTTAAACTTTGTTGTTTGTTTTGTTAAATTAATTTTTAATGGAGCGTAGTTGCTGAAATCTTCCTCCTTTTACTTTACTATTATTTTTGTTTACTAATTCTTAAGTTTTAATATCCAATTATTTTCATATGTTAAATTTTGTTGTTTTTGTTGTTTTTTAAAATTAATTTTTATTGGAGTGTAGTTGCTGAAATCTTCCTCCTTTTATTTTTTTAAGTTTATTAATTCTTACATCTTAATATCTAATTTAACATCCAATGTGGAGAAAGAAATGGCAATCCACTCCAGTATTCTTGCCTGGAAAATTCCATGGACAAAGGAGCCTGGTAGGCTAAAATGCATGGAGTCAAAAAAGAGTCAGACATGACTGAACGACTAAACAACAATATCTAATTATTTTCATATGGCAAATTTTGTGGTTTGTTTTGTTGTTTTTTTAAATTAATTTAAATTTAGTGGAGTGTAGTTGCTGAAATCTTCCTCCTTGTAAATTCCATCTTTGGATTTTAGCTCTGCCTTCTAAAGCTATACATTCAACTGTGTTCACCTTTTCCCTTACTACTCTTTAGATCTGGAAAACAGGTCTCACAGGCCACTCCGCCTCCTATCAGCCTTGAGTAGCCCTGACCTGCAGGTCCTCCAGGCACAGGCCTCCATGCTGGCGCAGCGGGTGGGTGTGGGCTGCAGTGGCCCTGAGGGACTGTGCTCCAGCCTGTGCCCAGAACAGTGGGGCAATTATCACCCTTGTAATGGACTCTGTACTCTTATTAATACAGCTTAAAATTGCACTAGCTTTTTTGGGCAGCCATGACCCATTTTTAACTCCAAATAAACATGTGGTTTTCTAAAACTGCCATGCCCTTTTCAGGGAGAAAGCCTGAAGCCAAGTTGTCTCCCCAGTGAACAAGCATTTTAATCTAATTGAACTTTGTACTGAATCACATTTACTAACTTTTACTCATTATTTGTTAAAAAAGGGTGGTTATTGTGTGATAGGAAATTTTGTTAAGGTTATATACTTCTGAACCTTATGTTACTTGGATAATATTGTAACTTAATTTTAAAAAAGACCATTTTCAGTACTTCCATTTCTAAAAATAATGTGTGTTTTACATGGCTAAGCAGGAGTCATTATTCTTGGAACTCTGAATTAGAGATGAATCTATATTCTATTCACCCATTTCTCATTCTGCAGTGTGTAGTGTTTGTGTGTCTCTGTGACATTTTGCTTCTTATTAGCACTTTTTAAAAAGTAAACTATTTTTCTTATAAATGTAGCACATATGATATACAGATCTTGACTGCATAAAATTAGGAAAGTAAACAAAAATACAAAAAGAAAAAAACAATCTCAACATCCTTGTCAATATTCTGGGGTATTTCCTTAGTCCTTTTTTTTTTTATTTTGATTCATAAATATAAATACATAGGGTAAATAAAAAAGTGACATCATCTTGCCCATATAATTTTGTAAACTTATTTTTCTCTAAAAATTATAAAGTCCATATATCAATTACCATAGTTCAAATATCTGGTGTTTAACGGCTATATAATATCCTTATGTATATGCACATAAAGATAAAGGTCAGTTTTCATTCCAATCCCAAAGAAGGGCAATGCCAAAGAATGTTCAAACTACCGCACAATTGCACTCATCTCACACGTTAGTAATGCTCAAAATTCTCAAAGCCAGGCTTCAACAGTATGTGAACTGTGAACTTCCAGATGTTCAAGTTGGATTTTGAAAAGGCAGAGGAACCAGAGATCAAATTGCCAACATCAGCTGGATCATCGAAAAAGCAAGAGAGTCCCAGAAAAACATCTACTGCTTTAATGACTATGCCAAAGCCTTTGACTATGTAGATCACAACAAACTGTGGAAAATTCTTAAAGAGATGGAAATATCAGACCACCTTACCTGTCCCCTGAGAAATCTGTATGCAGGTCAAGAAGCAACAGTTAGAACCAGACATAGAACAACAGACTGGTTCCAAATTGGGAAAAGAGGATGTCATAGCTGTATATTGTCACCCTGCTTCAGTTCAGTTCAACTCAGTCGCTCAGTTACGTCCAATTCTGCCACCCCATGGACTGCAGCACGCCAGGCCTACCTGTCCATCACCAACTCCTGGAGCTTGCTCAAAATCATGTCCATCAAGTCAGTGATGCCATCCAACCATCTCATCCTCTGTCATCCCCTTCTCCTCCCACCTTCAATCTTTCCCAGCATAGGGGGCCTTTTCAAATGAATCACCTCTTCGCATCAGGTGGTCAAAGTATTGGAGTTTCAACTTCAGCATCAGTCCTTCCAATGAATATTCAGGACTGATTTCCTTTAGGATGGACTGGTTGAATCTCCTGGCAGTCCAAGGGACTCTCAAGCATCTCCTCCAACACCACAGTTCAAAAGCATTAATTCTTTAGTGCTCAGCTCTCTTTATGGTCCAACTTTCACATCCATACATGACTACTGGAAAAACAAAAGCTTTGACTAGACGGACCTTTGTTGACAAAGTAATATCTCTGCTTTTTAATACGGATCTAGGTTGGTCATAACTTTTCTTCCAAAGAGTAAGTGTCTTTTAATTTCATGGCTGCAGTCACCATCTGCAGTGATTTTGGAGCCCCCAAAAATAAAGTCTGCCACTGTTTCACTGTTTCCCCATCTATTTGCCATGAAGAGATGAAACCAGATGTCATGATCTTAGTTTTCTGAATGTTGAGCTTTAAGCCAACTTTTTCACTCTCCTCTTTCACTTTAATTAAGAGGCTCTTCAGTTCTTCATTTCTGCCATAAGGGTGGTGTTATCTGCATATCCGAGGTTATTGATATTTCTCCCGCAATCTTGATTCCAGCTTGTGCTTCTTCCAGTCCAGCGTTTCTCATGATGTACTCTGCATAGAAGTTAAATAAGCAGGGGGACAATATACAGCCTTGACGTACTCCTTTTCCTATTTGGAACCAGTCTGTTTGGAACAGTTATAACTGTTGCTTCCTGACCTGCATACAGATTTCTGAGGAGGCAGGTCAGGTGGTCTGGTATTCCCATTTCTTTCAGAATTTTCCACCGTTTATTGTGATCCACACAGTCAAAGGCTTTGTCATAGTCAATAAAGCAGAAATAGATGTTTTTCTGGAACTCTCTTGATTTTTTGATGATCCAAAGGATGTTGGCAATTTGATCTCTGGTTCCTCTGCCTTTTCTAAAACCAGCTTGAACATCTGGAAGTTCACAGGTCACGTATTGCTGAAGCCTTGCTTTGAGAATTCTGAGCATTACTTTACTAGGGTGTGAGATGAGTGCAATTGTGCAGTAGTTTGAGCATTCTTTGGCATTGCCTTTCTTTGGGATTGGAAGGAAAACTGACCTTTTTCAGTCCTGTGGCCACTGCTGAGTTTTCCAAATTTGTTGACATATTGAGTGCAACACTTTCACAGCATCATCTTTTAGGATTTGAAATAGCCCAACTGGAATTCCATCACCTCCACTAGCTTCATTCGTAGTGATGCTTCCTAATGCCCACTTGACCATATTCTAGGATGTCTGGCTCTAGGTGAGTGATCACACCATCGTGATTATCTGGGTCATGAAGATCTTTTTTGTACAGTTCTTCTGTGTATTCTTGCAACCTCTTCTTAATATCTTCTGCTTCTGTTAGGTCCATACCATTTCTGTTCTTTATCTAGCCCATCTTTGCATGAAATGTTCCCTTGGTATCTCTAATTTTCTTGAAGAGATCTCTAGTCTTTCTCTAATTACCCTGCTTATTTAACTTCTATGCAGAGTACATCATGTGAAATGCCAGGCTGGATAAAGCACAAGCTGGAATCAAGTTTGCTGGGAGAAATATCAATTACCTTGGTGGCTCAGATGGTCAAGTGTCTGCTTGCAATGCAGGAGACCCAGGTTCGATCCCTGGTTTGGGAAGATCCCCTGGAGAAGGCAATGGCACCCCACTCCAGTACTCTTGCCTGGAAACTCCCATGGATGGAGGAGTCTTGTAGGCTGCAGTCCATGGGGTCACTAAGAGTCGGACATGACTGAGCGACTTCACTTCACTTTTCACTTTCATGCATTGGAGAAGGAAACGGCAACCCACTCCAGTGTTCTTGCCTGGAGAATCCCAGGGACGGGGGGGCGGTGGGGGGGGGGGCGGGGGCGGGCCTGATAGGCTGCCATCTAGGGGGTCGCACAGAGTCAGACATGACTGAAGCGACTTAGCAACAGCAGGAATCAAGTTTGCTGGGAGAAATATCAATTACCTTGGTGGCTCAGATGATAAAGTGTCTGCTTGCAATGCAGGAGACCCAGGTTCGATCCCTGGTTTGGGAAGATCCCCTGGAGAAGGAAATGGCAACTCACTCCAGTACCCTTGCCTGGAAAATCCTATGGACAGAGGAGCCTGGTAGGCTACATTCCATGGGGTTGCAAAGAGTCGGACATGACTGTGGAACTTCACTTTCACTTGCATGCAGATGACACCACCCTTATGGCAGAAAGCAAAGAAGAGCTAAAGAGCCTCTTGATGAAAGTGAAGGAGGTGAGTGAAACTTTGGCTTAAAACTCAACATTCAAAAATCTAAGATTATGGCATCTGGTCCCATCACTTCATGGGAAATAGATGGGGAAACAGTGGAAACAATGACAGACTTTATTTTCATGGGCTCCAAAATCACTGCAGTTGGTGACTACAGCCATGAAATTAAAAGACACTTGCCCCTTGGAAGAAAAGCTATGACCAATTTAGACAGATATTAAAAAGCAGAGACATTACTTTGCCAACAAAGGTTTGTCTAATCAAAGCTATGATTTTTCCAGTAGTCGTGTATAGATGTGAGAGTTGGACTATAAAGAAAGCTGAGCACCAAAGAATTGATGCTTCTGAACTGTGATGTTGGAGAAGACTCTTGAGAGTCCCTTGGACTGCAAGGAGATACAGCCAGTCCATTCTGAAGGAAATCAGTCTTGAATGTTCATAAGAAGGACTGATGCTAAAGCTGAAACTCCAATACTTTGGCCAAGAACGGACTCATTGGAAAAGACCCTGATGTTGGGAAAGATTGAAGGCAGGAGGAGAAGGGGACAACAGAGGATGAGATGGTTGGATGGCATCACCGACTTGATGGACAAGAGTTTGAGCATCTCTGGGATTTGGTGATAGACAGGGAAGCCTGACATGCTGCAGTCTATGGGGTTGAAAAGAGTCAGACATGACTGAGTGACTGGACTGAACTGAACTGAAGGCTCTTGTTACAAGTAAACCAAGTGCCTTTCAGGAATCTCTTCCAGTACAGATTCATTTCAAGAGTGAATAAAAGTGGCCCTCACTTAGCCCTTTGTAGCACTGAGTCTTAGTTTTCATCTGCCAATTTTATATGAAATGGTAAATTCTGGTTTTAATTTGTATCTCTGTGATAACTACTTTTGATGAACATTTCAATGTGCTGTGCATTCATGCTGCGGTTTCCCAGGTTCCTCCCCAGGTACCTCAGTAGGTGAAGAATCCACTTGCCAATGCAGGAGCCACAGGAGACTTGGGTTCCATCCCTGGATGGGGGAGATTCCCCCGGAGAGGGAAATGGCAACCCATTTCAGTATTCTTGCCTGAAAAATTCCATGGACAGAGGTTACAGTCCATGGGGCCACAAAGATTTGGCCAGGACTTAGTATGCATTTCTTTTATGAACTGGCTCTTCTTGTTATTTGCATATGTTACAAATTTTATTAACCTTTACACCCTTTTAAAAGATCTTAACAGTTGCCCTTTTAATAAAAGACTGGACAGTGCCTGCTTGAAATATATCGTTCTCATAAATATAAGCTAATTGTGGGTTATGGCGGAGAAGGCAATGGCAACCCACTCCAGTGCTTTTGCCTGGAGAATCTCAGGGACGGTGGAGCCTGGTGAGCTGCCATCTATGGGATCACACAGACTCCAACATGACTGAAGTGACTTAACACCAGCAGCAGTGGGTTATGGAGGGTTCAGCCTGGTGTTTCTTGCCAAAGCTTTCAACTTTCTTCTCATTCAAACAACCACATTCATTCCTTTTGTGCTTATATTTTGTTGGTTTAGATAATGTTCAAGCAAGGTATACCATGATGATAACAAGTTCTAAACAGATGAGAACAATTTCGTACTGTATAGCACAGGGAACTCTGCTCAATGTTATGAGCAGCCTGGATGGGAGCGGAGTTTGGGGGAGAATGGATACGTGTACATGTACAGCTGAGTCCCTTCGATGTTCACCTGAACTACTCTAACATTGTTCATAGGCTATACTCCAGTTTAAAATAAAAAGTTTAAAAAAAGAACAATTTTAAGAAAGGACATAAACTGAGATTGGGAAATAAGACACTTTGCGGGACACCTTTGTGGGAGAACTTAGAGTGGTCAGCACAAGCCAGTGCACGCGGGTTCAGCCTGTGTGTCTTGTCTGGGATGGAGGGTGAGGACTGGTCCAGCCAGCCAGCCTGGAGACTGGAGCAGGGCTGGGGGTCTCCTGCATCTCACGTTTGAAGAGTAATTTGACCCCAGGTTTCTCTTTGTTTCTTCTTTCCTCTGTTTAACTCTCTGGCTCACCCCTAGTGTTGAGAAGGGAATTCACTGACACTCCCTTGATTTTCCTATCAGCTCCTTGATGCTGTCCTCCAGCACAGCAGCTCAGAGTTGACAGGCACTGGTGAAGTCTCATAAGGACACGCAGAAACCCCAACGTCTGGGATGAATAAGTAAGCAAATGAATAAATGGATGAGCTGCCAAATGTTAATCATAAAAATCATAACAATGACTATCAGAGTCTGATGTTCAGGCTGTAAGTAGGGCAACATTATCCTTCTAGAAGATGAACTTTTTTCTCAGTCCTTGAGAGTCTGTGGACTGACAGCTGAGGACGTTGGCTCCAGAAAGTGGCCATAACAACATTAATCCTCACCATGGCATTTGGGGGCTGGAAGAGGCGAGTGGGTGTCTGTATTTTGGCTGTAAGGTTAGTAAGCTCGTGTCCTTTGGAAATGAAGACATGCTGACCCAGATGTCAGTCCAGGAATGGGATTAAAAGAAGAGAAAATGTGGAAAGATAAGCTGGCTGAAGAGAATGGAGAAAAATAATAATAATATGGAGGCACTGAAGAAAATCCTGTTTGTGTGGTAAACTGGAGGCATGTTTTGAAAACAGAATGCAAGACAAGCTCTCCCTGGGTGACCAGGCGGGACTGGCAGCTCCTAATAGGTGGTGTGAGTTTCTGCACACAGGCTTACAGCACCTCCACATCACCCCCCAGAATGGTTTTCTCCGTGAAAATCCCCCTTTCAGCAGATATTAGGAGTGCGGTGTCTGCACTCTGAAGAGAAGCACTTATGTGGAATTTGATGCAGGTAGTCTCACTTCTCAAAACATTAGTTACTCAGTCGTGTCTGCATACTCAGTAGTTGCGACCCCATGAACTGTGGTCCTCCAGGCTTCTCCATCCATGGGATTTTTCAGGACAGAATACTGGAATGGGTTGCCATTTCCTCCTCCAGGGGATCTTCCCGAGCCAAGGATCAAACCCACATCTCCTGCATTGGCAGGCGGATTATTCACCACTGAGCCATCTGGGAAGCCTCTGTATTTGTTAGACTCCAATTAAATGCTGAAAAATGAATATGTGAATGAAGATTGAATAAGAGTGTCACATCTTACCTTCAGAACATTCATGAACCAGCATTCATGAACCCTTGTGTCAACAGGCCCACAGGTGGCTGCTCTTCATCTGCCCCAAGTTCAAGCCCTGGCTCCTGGCTTGCCCAGCAGCCACAGCACTGGGTGACTCCAGAGTGAGCCTCACGGGGAGCAGTGATAAGGTCACAGAGACAGGGGACAAACCCAGACCCAGACAAGTGAAAGGAAAATACTGTCAGTTTTCCAAGAATATGAATCTCAGGCCTCACTAACTTGGGTTTGAAAACAAAGCACCAAGCACTCAATTATTTATGGCATGTTTCTAGCTCACCAGGAGTATTTTGCAGTTAATAAGTGGAGGTAGCTGAACCCTGTTACTCTGCTGATTTGTGTGGCCCACACGATCTGGGACAGAATTCTGTAGGAAGCAGATGCAGGAGGCTGCTACACCCTTCTGTGCCCTGGCCTCTGTGCATAGAACTCCCCAAATCTGACTCAAATGATGCTCTGGGGTTGGGGTTCCAGGCTTTGTCTAACCCTATGCAGCACGTGACCATCTGTCATTCCTTTTTGTTCTCAAATCCTCTCATGTGTAAAAACTTTTTGGAGAAAAGATACTAAAGAAAAATGGAAAGCCAGGTCAAAAGCATTTTGAATGAGTGTTTCCCTCAATTGATCACCAAAACTATGAACTGTTTTAAGGCTGTTTTCAGAAGATGACCCCTTCTTTCCCCAGAGTGTGTGCAGGGGGTTTAATGTATGGAATATTACTCAGCCACTGAAAGGAATGAAATAGGGTCATTTGTAGAGATGTGGATGGACCCAGAGTCCATTATACAGAATTAAATAAGACAGAAAGAAGAAGACAAATATCCTATATTAATGTATGTATGTGGAATCTAGTAAAATGGTACAGATGAACCTATTTGCGGGGCAGGAATAGAGACACAGACATGTGGACACTGGGGGGAAGGAGAGGGTGGGACAAATTGGGAGAGTAGCTTTGATATCGGAGAAGGCAATGGTAACCCACTCCAGTACTCTTGCCTGGAAAATCCCATGGACAGAGGAACCTGGTAGGCTGCAGTCCATAGGGTCGCGAAGAGTCGGACACGACTGAGCGACTTCGCTTTCACTTCTCACTTTCATGCATTGGAGAAGGAAATGGCAACCCACTCCAGTACACTTAACTGGAGAATCCCAGGGACAGAGGAGCCTAGTGGGCTGCCGTCTATGGGGTCACACAGAGTCGGACATGACTGAAGCGACTTAGCAGCAGCAGCTTTGACATATTACACCCTACCATGTGTAAAATAGATGGCTAATGGGAAGCTGCCGTATAGCACAGGGAGCTCAGCTCCATGCTCTGTGATGACCTAGAGGGGTGGGATGGGGGAGAGAGGAAGGAGTTCCAAGAGGGAGGAGATATATGTATACTGATAGTTGATTCACACTGTCGTACAGCAGAAACGAACAACATTGTAAAGCAACTATGCGTTTGTTTGTGTGTGTGTGTGTGTGTGTGTGTGCGCGCATGCTCAGTCATGTCTGACTCTTTGTGACCCCATGGCCTGTAGCCCGCCAGGCTCCTCTGTCCATGGAATTCTGCAGACAAGAATACTGGAATGGGTTGCCATTTCTTTCTCCAGGGGATCTTCCTGACCCAGGGATTGAACCTGTGTCTCTTGGGTCTGCTGCATTGGCAGGTGGATTCTTTACCACTGAGCCACCAAGGAAGCCTAAAGCAACTATACTTCAATGTGGAATTAGCATTCTTCCTGCCCCCTTGATAGCTTGTCCTTCAGCTCAATGAATGGTTTCTCCAAGACCAATAACTACTAATAGGAGACTAGCTCTGATTCTGATACTGATGATGATTTCTGTCTCTGAGGGCATCTGACTTTGTAGCTGAGAGGCTTCCAAGGTGCCACTGCAGCCTTCCAGCTCTACTATAACACATATTTACTTAGAGTGACCAGAAAGCTTGCAGTTTAATCCAAAACTGTGATCAAGACACACAGCAATCAAAGGCCCAATAGCAAACATGTTATACATTCAAAGTATTTCAATAAAAATTGCATTTTCTAGTGGTAGACAGAGGATATTTAATTTAGAGAGGCATAAATGTGAGAAGAAATAAGTGCACATCATTCACAACCCAACACTTAGAGATAATGACTGCAAACATTTTGGGAGTGTGTGTATATACACATAGAATTCTGTTGAATACAATTCTGTCTTTTGCCTTTTTCAATTGATGTTCTATTGTATCTTTTCATACCATCACATATTCTTTTAAAAATTATGCGTTATTTAAAATTCATAAAAGATAAGAAGAATATCCTTGCAGACACCTCCCAGGCAAAGAAATGAAATAGTCTATAATGTAAATTCTTTAATGACTTGGGAAAATAATAATATGTTATTTGAAAATAGCAAATGTCAGCAGTTTATATGGTGTGATGCTAATCTTGGAAAAATATTTTTTATGTGTACAGATAAAATATAGGAAGATACTCCCAGGAGGTGGAATAAGTGATCTTAGGGGGTGTGCTTTTCTAAATTTGTCAAACTGTCAATAATAAGTGTTACTTTTCTCACAAAACGAAATATTCTAACCTCGTTGAATCTCCCTATGCACCCCCGCCTTCTGCTTCTTACTCATTTCCCAACCACAAAGAGTCAACCTTCTTGCAGATTTTGGTGATTACATTTCTTCATACCCGCCTTTCATATATTGATATTCTTGTGCAAGATACAATATCATTTTTCATGTTTTTAAATTGAAACAAAGGATGTCTTACGTTTACACAGTTTTCTCTGTTTTGCTTTCTGTCCACCTTTTTTCTGGGAGATAGTATTTTGTCTGGAGTTCCCCACATGTGGACTCAAGTCACCCTAGGCTCCCTGCTATGCAGTGGGTCACCCTAGGCTCACTGCACGAAGGTGCTGCCAGCCCACCTTCCTGCCTTCGTCCCCCTTCATCTCCAGTTTCACTTTCCAAGGTTTCAGTTAGCCGTGGTCAGCCACCAACTGAAATGTTTAAGTGGAAAATTTCAGAATTAAGCAACTTGTAATGTTTCAACTGTGCACCGTCCTGAGTAATGTGATGAAATCCCACATCTGTCATCCCACTCTGTCCCAACGGGGGACATCCTTTGTGAATCACCCCTTTGTCCGGTTTGTCCCTTCATTGGTCACCTAGTAGCCATCGTGGCTATCAGATTGGCTGTCGCAATACCACGAGGCTAGTGTTTAAGTGACCCCTATTTTACTTAATAATGACCCCAAAGTGCAAGAGAAGTGAGATGGCCGCTCAGATACACCAGAGATAAGCAGTAAAGAGCTTCCTTTAGATATGAAGCTCAAAATTCTCAATAAGAAATATATATATATATAGTACCCTAAGGTTGCTAAGATCTACAGTAAGAGCAAACTTATTTGTGAAGTAGTGAATAGGAATAAGACATTTGTGCTGGTTTTCTGTCACACCTCAAATGGAAAAAGTTAGAGTCACAGGGCACGGTAAGAGTTCAGTTAAGATGGAAAAGACATTAAATTTGTACCATACAGTATTTTGAGAGAGCATAGTCACATAACCTTTATTACAGTATATTGCTATAATTGTTCAATTTTATTAGTTACTGCTGTTCATCTCTTACTATGCCTAGTGTGTAAATTAAATTTTATAATAAGTATGTATAGGAGGAAACGTAGTGTATTTGTTGTTGTTGTAGTTGTTTAGTGGCTAAGCCACGTCTGACTCTTTTGTGACCTGGTAGACTGCAGCCCACCAGGCTCCTCTGTCCATGGGATTTCTCAGGCAACAATACTGGATTGAGTTACCATTCCCTTCTCCAAAGGGATCTTCCCAAATGAGAGATCAAACCTGCATCTCCTGCATTGGCAGGCGGGCTCTTTAGCACTGCACCACCGGCTAAGCCCATAGTGTGTGCAGGGTTTGGTACAACCAGGCCCCCACTGGAGACCTTGGACCATATCCCCCTCGGAAAAGTGGGGACAACTGTCTGGCCAAATTCATTCCCAAAGTGGTTTTCACAGCCTTATTCCCAAGAGCTGTGCACAGAGTTTGCTTCGCTTCCCACTGTAACTGTTAGAGATTTAGATTTTTACCTGATGAGTGCAACTATCACTGTGGTTTGATTACCTTACCCATTGTTCCAAAACACAAATCTTAATAGATGCATTATGACATTTCATCCTTAAGACAGACCACAATTTATTGAGTTTTCCCTTCTTATTGGGCACACCATGTGTTCCCAATTTTTCACTATGTAAACAACGTTTCATTGAGCATCCTTGTACATAACTCTTTAACTAGGCTTCCCAAGTAAAGAAGTGAAGTGAAGTGAAGCTGCTCAGTCATGTCCGACTCTTTGCGACCCCATGGACTGTAGCCTACCAGGCTCCTCTGTCCATGGGATTCTCCAGGCAATAGTACTGGAGTGGATTGCCATTTCCTTCTTGCCTGCTAATGCAGGAGCTACAGGAGACATGGGTTCCATCCCTGGGTGGGGAAGATTCCCTGGAGAAGGAAGTGGCAACCTACTCTGGTGTTCTTACCTGGAGAATCCCATGGACAGAGGAGTCTGGTGGGGCTATGGTCCTTGGGGTCCCAAAGAATCAGACATGACTGAGCACACACACACACAGCTCTTTAACGAAAATGGCTTTGACATTCTTTAGGATAAATTTATGAAGACATGCATAATTCAAAGTATTTACATACATTGCCAAATTTCCCATCATGAGAACATACCTACAGGTAATTTCTTTCTTTTTTTTTTTTTTTTGCTTGTTTGTTTTTGATGCAGACCATTCTTAAAGTCTTTATTGAACTTGCTTCAATGTTGCTTCTGAATTTTGTTTTTTTTGGCAACAAGTGATGTGGGATTTTAACTCCCCGACCAGGGATCAAACCCACACCCCCTGCATTGGAAGGTGAAGTCTTAACCACTTGACTACCAGCGAAGTCCCCCCAACTGGCAACTTCTGAGTGTGCCTCTTGGTTTACTCCTCTATAAACACTACTTAAATATTACTTAATAAACGGTATTTATCAATTTAACAGATGAACAGTTATAACTTGTTTAAATTTGCATGTTACTTCCTTATGGATGAGTTTGGTCTTATCATGTGTTTATTGGTTATTTCTCATTCTGTGAATTATTAACACATTCTCATTCCCTATTTTCATGGGTTTTCCTGGTGTCTCAGCCGGTAAAGCATCTACCTACAGTGCAGGCAACCCTATTTTCATATTAATGTCTATGGAATAAGATTGCTTGAAATTTGAAAATATTGTCATTTAAAACAAATTTTCTACCCATACAGTTGCATAAAAAATTCCCATGAAAACACAAGCTGTTTTGTAAGACAGTGTCTGTCTAGAGTGGGGCATTTGATCAAGTCAGGTGGTACTATCAGGAGATAACTAGATAATTATATGCACTCAGACTCTTTCTCTTTGGTTTAGATTTTATTTTGAGCCAAGTCACTTGATAAAGTTTCTTAATAATTATAAGCCTCAAATGCATAGGTTTCATATTGAAGGTAAATAAAATATGTTAAAAGAATATTTCTATAAATCCAGGGTACACGTTTACTTGGGAGAAATCTCATAGGACCAGACAGCTCCTTCCGACACACGTACTCACACACAGCCTCGTGGCAAGCTTCATAATTCAGTGTGGCTGAGAACATAATTCAGGTCTGAGACAATTTTCTAGGAGGACACAGTGAGCTGTAAGAAAGAAGCTCACTCCAGCTAAGAGAGAAATCATAAAGAAGCTGGTGATGAGCCTCATTTGCAAGGGAAATGCAGTATTTGTATGAGCTCAGCTGATTGCTTTCCTTAAATGGGAGGACTGCTGTCTCTTTATTTTTTTTTTTAATTTTATTTTATTTTTAAACTTAACATAACTGTATTAGATTTGCCAAATATCAAAATGAATCCGCCACAGGTACACATGTGTTCCCCATCCTGAACCCTCCTCCCTCCTCCCTCCCCATTCCATCCCTCTGGGTCGTCCCAGTGCACCAGCCCCAAGCATCCAGTATCGTGCATCGAACCTGGACTGGCAACTCATTTCATACATGATATTTTACATGTTTCAATGCCATTCTCCCAAATCTTCCCACCCTCTCCCTCTCCCACAGAGTCCATAAGACTGTTCTATACATCAGTGTCTCTTTTGCTGTCTCGTACACAGGGTTATTGTTACCATCTTTCTAAATTCCATATATATGCGTTAGTATACTGTATTGGTGTTTTTCTTTCTGGCTTACTTCACTCTGTATATGGGAGGACTGCTGTCTCTTTAAACTGCTAGGGAGGCTCTTGATGTTTCTTTCTGCATTGCCTGTCTCCCCATCTTTTCTCCCCTCCTTACCCTGGGATGAGAGGCTTAAGATGCGAGTACAGCACACAATCAAACGGCAATCAATTCATAAACATGCAAGAGCAGTGAGAAAATGGCTAGTTTGAAGTGAAATGAAATCACAATAAATCTGAGAGAGGTGCAGCGTGGAAATTAAGTCCAAAGGCCAATCATCACAACATGCATACAGCCTAATCTTGTTATTCATTGTGGTTTCTATCTATAACGTCACCTCGAACACTGAACTGGTGAGAACTGAACTGCCGCTCCCAGGAGTAAGACCATATTCAGTTCCTGGGAGCTTCTGGTCATCTGAGCAATACACAGCCTTGTTTCATGTGTGTTTCTGTTTAAAGACACCTTATTCAACTTATAGTGTTGATCCACTGACATTGAACTCACAGCCAAGAGGACCGTAACTCACACCTGAAGGAAGTTCATCCAACTTACAACACATTTTCTCCAACAGCAAGTTGCAACCTTCTTGTTCCTGGGAACACGGACAGCACCTAAACACAACTCACAAGGGCCATTTTAAATATGAAGTAGGGACCTCTCTGGTGGTCCAGTAGTTAAATATCCGCCTGCCAATGCAGGGGACACAGGTTCGGTCCCTGCTCTGGGAAGTTCCCACATGGCGTGGGGCAACTGAGCCCATGCATCACCAGTACTGAAGCCCATGCACCCTAGAGCCTGTGCTCTGCGACGGAAGAAGTCACTGCAGTGAGAAGCCCACACACTGCAACTAGAGAGTAGCCCCCATTTGCACAACTAGAGAAAGCCCACACAGTAGTGAAGACCCAGTGCAGCCAAAAAAGTAATTAATTAATAAAATAATAAACATGAAGTCACCAACAAAAAACACAAAAATTTAGTGGTACGAAGTAGGCTGGAAGGAAGACACTTGTTTCCGGTCTGGGAGCTAAACCAAGAAGTCAGGGCATGATTTTGGTCCACCCCAGCTGGTGTCCTTGATGTTGGGCAGCACAGACTTGCCCCACACATGTCTATGAAGGACCTGAAAGCACCAGGCTGCTCATCAGGGTGGTCGCAAACACGTTCTAGTGAGGAGGAGAACTCGCAAATTCAGAGTGAGAACGTGATCCATGAGCATGTGCAGAAATTCAGATCCATAAACAGTGCAGAACAACTGCGTTTCAAATGCTCCTTTTTCTAAGCACTGGGGTGACATGAAGCTTTCCTGGTCGTGGTCGATGTATGCCGCTTCATCCTCCACTCCTTCTTTATTTCTGATGTGTTAGTCACTCACTTGTGTCCCTCTTTTCGACCCCATGGACTGTAGTCCACCAGGCTTCTCTGTCCATGGGATTCTCAAGACAACAGTACTGGAGTGGGTGGCCATTTACTCCTCCAGGAGATCTTCCTGACAGGGATCAAATCCATGTCTCCTGCATTGGCAGGCAGGGTCTTTACCATCTGAGCCACAATATCTTGTCATTTTTACCTGAGTAACTCCCCTTCCTGCACAGTGAGCATTCTTTTTTTTTTTTTTAGACTCTTTGATATGAACCATTTTAAAAGTCTTAATTGAATTTATTACAGTATTGCTTCTGTTTTATGTCTTGTATTTTTTGGCCTCGAGGCATGTGGGACGTTAACTTTCTGACCAGGGATCGAACCCACACACCCTGCATTGGAAGGGGAAGTCTTGACTACTGGACTTCCAGGGAAGTCCCCACAGTGAACATTCTTGATGGTGCTTAGTCATCAGTCCTGTTCTCTAATGACCAAGAGATGGACATGCCACCTGAGTCAGATCAATAGGACTCTCCTCTCTGGGGATGTGACTCTTGAATTGCATGACTCGTGGGAAAGGTTGAAGCTGATTTACAGGCACAGTGGCTCCTGCAGGAGACAGTCCACTGGTTCCTATGCTGTGGACCCCACGTTGCTCTGAGTTGTCTCCTTTCAGCTTCTCCCTCGACCACCACCTACTTCCTAGCTTCCCATTGGATTTCCTTCCTGCTTGGAAAAGACCCTGATGCTGGGAAAGATTGAGAGCAGGAGAAGGTGGGTGACAGAAGATGAGATTGTTGGATGTCATCACCGACTCAATGGACATGAGTTTGAGCAAACTCTGGGAGATGGTGAAGCATAGGAAAGCCTGATGTGATGCAGTCCTTGGGGTTGCAAAGGATCAGACATGACTGAGCACACACACACACACACACACACACGAGTGAATGACAAAACTCTCAACATATTTGAAGTTTCTTTAAATAATTGGCCTTATTATTGTTGAAATGGAAAGTTGGGTTCATGTTATAACATACAAGTGTACTCCCAAATATTTTTGTTTGAAAGGTGATAACAAATTCAAACTAACTACTTTGAAGGCAGCTGTTTCTAGAATCCTGCCAAGTTGATCCCCTTGTTGGTTTAATAAACATCTAACAAGCATCTGCTGTGTTGTAGGAACTCAGAGAGTCACTCCGCGATTCAGGTACATTGGCTGAGCCTCCAGGGAATGCGTGCTACCCCTCTGGGACCTCTTATTCTGGTGGAAGAGGTTTACATAGAAACAAATGACAGTCAGATTCCCTCCATTCTTGTTTATATTGTAGACTTTAGTTACTCAGAGTGCGACATCTTCCCCACTGTTCACACCTGAGTTTCCATTATTTTTCATTAAAAGTGAAAGAGGCCTTTCTCCTTTACAGTCAACTAACAAACCCCTTGTCCTAAACCCAGGTCTTTTTTGTTGCTGCATGTGGAGCTGGTAGTGTAAGCCGGAGGGTTCCTAATGCTTTATTTGAATAACATTCAGGACACTTCAGGACCTCAGGACCTCGAGGACCTGGGACCTCGAAGCCCCTCCCAGGCTTCGTTATTTCCTAGAGGACCAAACATTTGATGTGCAACCGACCAGCCCAGAGCCCACGCATTCAGCCATCTTCTCTCTGTAACTCGTGCCCCAGGCCGTTTATGCCCCCTTCCTTGAAGGTCCCCTGGGTCCCAGAGACCAGAGACCAGCCCTGCAGCCCGGAGCCTGCTGACATTATTCAGACCCTCTAATTCTGAGTTTACTCAGCCTCCCTAAGCTGCCTCCCCACCTATCAGGAAAACCGCAACAAAGGCCCTCCACCGGCTTCTCCACCTCCACACTCCCCTGGTGTTTCCCCTGTGCGGCCCCCACCCCTTGGGAACTGTGAGTAAGAACAGTCTTCTTCCGGCTGTGATCTGTCAGCTCACCATGACTGTTTAGAACTAAATCCCAGGTGCATTTAAAATGACTTCCTGCTTCCCCGGCTTCTTCTGTCTCTTTCTCGTGCTGATTCCCCTTAATCCTACTTCTGGCAGCACTTTCATCCTAGGGCAGTGTCAGGACCTTCCCACCTTAATTGTTGTTGCTCAGTCACTAAGCCGTATCTGACTCTTTGCGACCCCATGGATTGCAGCGCACCAGGCTTCCTGTCCTTCACCATCACTAGAGTTTGCTCAAACTCATGTACATTGAGTCACTGATGCTATCCAACCATCTCATCCTCTGTCATCCCCTTCTCCTCCTGCCTTCTATCTTTCCCAGCATCAGGGTCATTTCCAATGAGTCAGTTATTCACATCAGATGGCCAAGTATTGGAGCTTCAGCTTCAGCATCAGTCCTTCCAGTGAATATTCAGGGTTGATTTCCTTAAGGATTGACTGGTTTGATCTCCTTGCAGACCAAGGTATTCTCAAGAGTCTTCTCCAACACCGCAATTCAAGCTAGCATCACCTTGAAACTTGACCCCTGCCACACCTCCCTCGTGGTCCCTGTGAACCTGAGTTAGTTGTTCTGGGAGGAAGTCAGAGAGGGTGTGAACTCTCCAACTTGAGCATCAGAATCACCTGAAAGACTGTTACAGCACATAGGCTCCCACACAGCTGAGGAGGGACCTCGGCCCTGTGTCTGCTGCAGTCACTCGCTAGTGAAGACCCCAGGCCTGGGAGTTTGCTTCCCCTTCCCCCTCGGAGATAGGAGACCACCTGCCAGGCCCATCTTCCCGGGAGTCAGGGACCCAAGTGAAACCCATGCTACACGCTGCTCATGTGGGGACTGGGAGACAGGGCAGCACAGCATCGACAGAAGCTGAAATGTCACTGTATTCAGACCCTGGATGACGATGCCAGCTGTCCCATACAAGGTCATTAGTCACTTGCTTCATCAAATCTTTATGGTTTCCTTAGAACATGCTGTGAAAAGCCCTGTGTTACACAGATCTGAGATGCTGCTCACTGAACATCGCGTGCGTCTTCCCTCTCTCTGTCTCCCTAGACGTCCTCTCTGCCCATCACTGCCTGGGACACTCAGGAGGGACTGCACCTGCCTCCCCCACACCTGCTGTGGAATGACTGAGAGACATGCTGCTCTCAGCCACCAATTTCCCTGATTGTTCCAGATCATTGGTAAATTGGCCCACCCAAATCTCTTCCATGTCCTTATCGCCATTTGAACCTCTTTAAAATGCCTTCATTCTGCGAGGTGATATTTTCTCACCAGATCCCTCCCCATGGAAGCTCCCCACGGAGCTCCAGGTGTTTGGGATGGAAAATCCCACCAGTGGTGTCCTTCTGGAATGCAGCCAGGCTTTTGCATTTCACTGGTTTTGAAGGACGCTCACGAACTTCACAAACCCCAGGAGCATCTCAAGCCTCTCCATCCATGAACTATTGTAGGATATGTTTTTCTTTTTAATTCAAGTCCCTCATATCTCTGGTTTCAAATGATGCCATGATTGGATGGCTGCTGGGATTAGACTCATGCACAGGACCGGCAGTGGCTCAATGGTAAAGAATCTGCCTGCAGCGCGGGAGCTACTGGAGACATGGGTTCAATCCCTGGATTGGGAAGATGACCTGGAGGAGGAAATGGCGACTCACTCCAGTATTCTTGCCTGGAGAATTCCGTGGACAGAGGAGACTGGCAGGCTACAGTCCATAGTCAGTAGTCGGACCCAACTGAAGTGACTTAGCAGGCATGCATACATGCCTAGGACTGGTGGGGTAAAAACCGAAAACCACACTCCCCAGAAAGGAAACACACTGCCTAAAGAAGATGAAGTCTCTAGCCCTTAGTTTATGCTGTGGTTCCCAAACTCTGGTCCTTGGAGTCCTGGGGTCCTACAGAACTGTCTGAAGGGTCTAGTGAGCCATGAGAAAGAGTTCAGCCGTGCTGATAATGTGGCTCCTGCTTCTGTATCACCTGCTTGAGGTCTCCTCTAACCACGGGGGGAGTAGGGAGAAGTGAAAAGGGATTTTCTTTAAAACCTCCATCTTGCTGTTTCATTGTTGCTTAACTGAAATACATGCAGATGGTTTAACGTAAATCCTTTGGCCACCTAATGTGAAGAGCTGACTCATTGGAAAAGACCCTGATGCTGGGAAAGATTGAGGACAGAAGAAGGGGGCACAGAGAGGAGATAAAACATGTGGGTTCAACCTGCCATCTCAGCCCACATAGTTCTTTCCAGCTTCAAACTTAATTCCAGTAGGTTTTGTGTGGTTGGCCAGAAAACAGGGCATAGAGGGGACAGGACAGAAGAGGGACAGGGCGCATGCCTCAGCCAGCCCCAGGGAGCTCCAGGGCAGGGAGGCCCTTTGGAGATGTTCTAGACTGAAGTGCGGGGTCGAGCCACCCAACACCCCACACTGACCACATCAGGTGTGGACTCCTTCTGAGAAGGTGCAGGGCCACAGCCCAGGGTGAGTCCCAGGGAACCATCAGCAGCCCTGGTGGATCTGGGAGCCTCCATCACACTTGTTACTTCTTGGCTCTGGGGGCAGAGGGGCCTGGGAGGACCACTGTGACCATGTCCTAGCATGGGGCACACACGCAGTGGGGCTACTAGGGAGCAGGAGGGAAGGCCAGTGCAGATTCTGGGCCTGGTTTCACATGGTAATCTCCTTGTACTAACAGCCCCAGGCATAGAAAGGCCTGGTTCCCTCCTCCCAGAGGCAAAAGAAGCCATCTCCACATGGATGCTGGGACTGGCTGAGCTAAACGCCAAGACATGGAAACTGTGAAGCTCCAAGGTGGTCTGAACGTTGCTCTGGGTTGAATCATGTCTTCCCAAAATTCACGCATTACAACCCTAATTCCCACTGGGGTGATATTTGGAGATGGAGTCTTTGGGAGGTAACTGGGGTTGGATAAGGTTGTGAGGTGGGGCCCCCATGACAGGATTAGCACCCAATAAGAAGAGACATCAGAAAGCTTGGTATCTCTCTCTGCCATGTGAGGACACAGCCGACAGTCCCGTGCAAACCAGAAATACAGTGCTCACCAGAAACAAAACCCATCAGTGCCTTGATCTGGGACTCAGCCGCCAGAGTTGTGAGAAATCACTGTGTGTAGCTTAAAGCCACCTGGTCTGCAGTATTTTGTTACATTAGCCTGAGCTCAGACAAGCCTTAAAGAAAACACAGTCCAAATGGTACATTGGTATCTGCAGGGCTTGGAGCAGTTAAAGCGGGGAGGTCCCAAAGATTTACACTATTGTCAGCTGATTCCCCAGAAGCTAGGAGCCTGATGTATCTCTGGGAAATCAAAGCCAGACACTACAGAAGATGAAGCAGCGAGGCTGACCTGCCAGGAGTGTTTCTCTGTGACCAGAGAAGATGCCGTGTGGGTGCTGGGCTGTTCCACGGGTGTAGTATGGAGACGAAAATGATCCAGACGCTGATCACAAAATGAAAGGACTGCTCCCTGCACCAGACAGCTAACAAGCCCAGACGCACACAAGGCAGTTTCCAGCCTGGATGGTGGGAAGCCTGATCCTCAGCAGTTTTCTTAAAAGTGCTGGTGCGGTTTTGTTACTGTAAACTGTGGAAGGGCCATGCTGTAAGAGTGAAAGACACATGAGCTGCTGTTTTCTTCATTTTCTGAAAGAGTATGTTGTGGATCCCAGGTAGACACAGCGTAAGGAGAAATTGCAAGGCACGCCCAGCAGGTGCCGAGGCTGCTTGGTAGGGTGCAGAACCGAAGTCTAGGGGGTCAAGAAGCCAAAGGGATATCTTCTTAATAATACACTGATTGTGGACATTTAAAACACAATCCTGGGCTTCCCTGGTGACTCAGTGGTAAAGAATCTGCCTGCCAATGCAGGAGACACGGGTTAAGTCTGTAGTCTGTGAAGGTTCCACACGCCTCAGAGCAACTAAGCCCGTGTGCCACAACTACTGAGCCTGTGTTCTAGAACCTGGGAATCACAACTACTGACTGCTGTGCCACAACTACTGAAGCCCGAATGCCTAGAGCCTGTGCTCTGCAACAAGAGAAGAAATCGCGATGAGAAGCCTGAGCACTGCAATGAAGAGTAACCCGCACTCACAGCAACTAGAGAAAAACAAACAAACTGAGCAGCAACTAAGAAGTCCAGCACACTCAAAAGTAAATAAAGAAGTAAGTAAAATTATTTTTAAAAATACACAGAGGGTAATATAGGGACCCTGTGTGTGCACCACCAAACTCTAAAAAGTCACTGCCAGTGCTGGCGTCATTGTCCCCTCTGCCCGGGCTCCCCCAGGAAGCTGCCCCGTCTTGACCTCAGTGCTGGTCATATGTGGGCATAACTTCGATGTTGTACTTGTTTGTTCTCCCACGCACAAACATTTAATAGGGAGGAGATGGGGACAACACATGGCCTTGTTGAGACATTATTCGAGGGAAAGGCTGGGCCAGAGGTAGGAGCAGCTGTCAGAAGGCATCTGACCCTCAGCCAGCTCTGGGGTTCCTTCTGGATCCTTTTGTCCCTCCCACTGCCCCCACCCCCAGCTTTAGCCCCCGGCCCGAGTCTCTTTTCCAGGGCAGAATCTGGGCTGGTCCCATGCCAGGGGCTCCTTCTTGATGGCTGTTCAGCAGATATGGGGCTCCCATAAGACACCCCACATGGGCTTTAGGGTTTACTGAATAGATGAACTGACACTCACGGACTGGAGACCTGGTCCAAACACAGGCTGTCTGCCCACCCTTCCTGGGATCTATGGTCCAGCCGTCCCCATCTGAAGATAACATTGGCCGGTAAAGATCCCATCCAAGGAGCCTCAAGTGCATTCCCTGGGTTGTGAAATGTCTCTTCCAGATGTTACAACTGACCTCAGCACTCTTTCCCTTCTGTTGTTATTGTTTACTTGGTCAGTCATGTCCAATTCTTTTCGACCCATGGACTATAGCCCGCCAGGCTCGTATGTCCATGGGATTCTTCAGGCAAGAATACTGAAGTAGGTTGCCATTTCCTTCTCCAGGGGATCTTTGCCAGCCAGGGATCAAACCTATGTCTCCTGCGTGGTTACCCTGACGCTTTTTTTATTTTTTTGATGTGGACCATTTTAAAAATCTTTATTGAATTTGTTATAATACAAATTCTATTTTATGTTTTGGTTTATTGGCCATGAAGCATGTGGGAGCTTAGCTCTCTGACGAAGGATGGAACCCACAACCCTGCACTGGAAGCACAGAGTCTTAACCACTGGACTGCCAGGGAAGTCCCCGCTGATAGCTCAAAAAGACCAGGAGTTGAGATAAGGATGTGGGTTCAGTTCGTGGGTGAAGGGGAGTCATCAAAGTAGGGACAGAGGGCCCAGTGCAACACTCATCTGCTCTTCCCGCCCCCACACGTGACCTTTCCACACCACTTGCAGTGTCAGGTTGGGTCTCTGGTGGGACCCCATGGGTGGGCGCTGCCCCTGGACAGGACATGCCACCGCAGGTGAGCAGGAGGCCCTTGGAAAATACCTGTGGAGTTAACGACAGAAGATACCAGAGAGAACAGTGGCTTCTCAAGCCTGGAATAGGGGCTTTCAAGGGGCTTGTAAGAGTCTGTATTTTTCTCACTTGAAACATGCCAGGATGGTTAACACTGGCAGTGATGTAAGAAGTGTTGCTGAGAAGCCAGGAGCCACCAGCTCAGCAGTGTAAACAGTCAATAAACACTAGCACTGGGGGCGGTGGTCAGACCCCAGAGCAAAGACAACAAAATGTAGACTCTCTTAACAGAAAGTATAGCCAGACTTTCTGCCCATGTCCTAGCACAAGGCTGCCATGGCCTAAAAGTCGACCTAGAATTCTTGCTCTGGGGTGGCCTTGCTCACCGTTGGGACAGTTATGTCCAGGCTATATATTTGCAAATAATATGGGAAAATGTAAACTATGATTTGTGACATCTCAGTGTTTGGATTATATGACTTATGTCTGCACGTTAGCACCTGGATGTGTTTCTAACCAAGCAGGATCCTGAGTCCTCAGGAGTTATTGGCTAAAGCTCCGTGGAAGCTGAGCAATTGGTGGGAAGAAGATGAAGCCACCAGGGGAAAGGGGGCCCCATGTCCACCTCCACCCATGGGGGAGCGTGGGGAGGCTTACCCAAGGCACCTCCATCTCTGTAAGCTCATCCCTGTCGTCTCCCATAGGTGATCCACCTGGGGTTCCAGAATTAAGAGACTGTGATACTTTAAAAATAACTTTGTCCAAAGGATGGCCTACATAACAAAGAATTGTGTGGTTCCTGCTCAGAAGACCAAAATTAGAGATTGTCATACTGAGTGAAGTAATTCAGACAAAGAAAGACAAATATCATAGGATATCACTTATATGTGGAATCTAAAAGAAAGGTACAAATGAACTTATCTACAAAATAGAAAGAGATGCAGATATAAAAAACAAACTTATGGTTACCGGATAAACTGGGAGATTGGGATTGACATATATACACTGTTATAAATAGATAACTAATAAGGACTTACTGTACAGCACAGGGAACTCTACTCAGTACTCTGTAATAGGCTATATGGGAAAAGAATTTTAAAAAGAGAGGATATATGTATATGTATAACTGATATACTTTGCTATTGTTGTTCAGTCACTCAGTTGTATCTGACTCTTTGCAAGTCAGCACATGGACTACAGCATGCCAGGCTTCCCTGTCCTTCACTAGCTCCTGGAGTTTGCTCAAACTCATGTCCATTGAGTCAGTGATGTCATCCAATCATCTCACCCTCTGCTGCCCCCTTATCCTCTTGCCCTCAAACTTCCCACTTGGCTGTGCCCCTGAAACTAACACAATATAGTTGTAAATCAACTATACTCCAATATGGGATGCAAATCCATAAAGACAAGGAAACAAGGCATCATATTCCGAGACCAGTTGGTCAAAGCTTGCTTCAGAATTGTGTTCCCAAGGGACCTCAGGTCTGGGGCTTAAAAATCTAAAATTACCTGTCCAAATTCCACCATGTATTTAAGGGAGGGGTCAAGGCTTTTTAAATAGCTTCTTCTCCAGTGTTTGTGGGTCAGGGAGTGGCCAAGGCAGGAAACTCTGCCACAGGTTCATAGAGATGTGAAGGCCTGACAAGCAGAAAATCCCATCCATACTACCGACAGGTCGACTTAAAGATCAAAGATGAACCACCAAAATATCTTTTCCCCAAAAGCATATATTTATTTAAAACTCTTGAATCCCTGCACATTTCAAGCCATGCAGTCTTACATTATTGCTAAAACATATACAAGTTTTAGAAGTCAAACATGAAAGGCATTCTATTTTCTTTTAAAAGAGCTACTTTCACAATCTGCATTTCAAAAACATCACCTGGTTAAGAATCTGGGTATGTCCTTCATTGGTAGGGTTTGGAAATATTTTTAAAGCTCTAACTATTTCCAAGCAATAAAGGAATACTTTGAAAACATTTCAAGTTGTTTTAAATCTTGGATCATTCACAAAGTTTCAACCTGTGCAATTGTTTTCATTCTGTCTCTAATGCATCATGCACTTGGCTACAGTTCCATGAGTTTCCTGTAATTTTTTGATACATTTTCTTCTCTGTGTTTCTCTGTGGCTTTCATCAACTGGTAACCAGGCTGTCCTGTGTGAGGTTGCATCCCTGGGTGCCATCTCTGAAGGCATATTTTCTCATCTTTACATTATCACCCTTTATCTCAATGCCCCATATTTCTCTGACCCTCTTCTTGGAGACCTTGAGAGATGGGACAAGCAAAGTCTGATAGATTGTTGGAGACACAATGCTTTTCTGGATCTCCTAGGGTTGATCCCTGAGGCTCTGCCTTCCACGTGCCCTGCAAGCATGGATGAGGGAAGAGAACTCACAGGCTGGAGAAAAGGAGCACAAACATGGGACCCACGGCACGCGGGCATCCTGTGTTTCACTGACTCTTTCCTTGGGTAGTTTGTGTCTCTGATTTAACACATGGGCAGGTTCCTCTTCACCTGGCGCCCTTTCCTGAAGCATGGGCAGCGCCTGCCCAATGGGCAGAAGGAGCAGCTGAATCCTGGTTGATGACCCCACTCTGTGCCCAGCGCTCCCTACAAAGCCTGGGAACAGAGGAAGTCAGCGAAACCTTCTTTGCTGGGAAAATGCCATGGTCCACAACCATCTGTCTAGTGAGGTCACAGACAGGAGGCCCACCTGCCCATTCAACAGAGGCTCTTCCTGTGGACCCCCATCTCATAAGACCATGACCAGGCTGGAGCATCTATCAGGATGGCTTCAGAGGGTCTCAAAGACCCCACTTGCTTCCCAAGTCCCGGCTCCTGACCCTCAGCTGCTCCTCAAAGATGAAGCATGGGAACCTCTGGTCTCTGGGCCTTCACATCAGAGGATGTTGTCCTGAGGTCAGCTCTGGGTCCCTGTGTCTCTGTGCCACACATTCCTGGTGCTCCAGGGGCCCCACTGCTCATTAGGCCAGAGCAGAGGTCATACCAAGGTCATTGACTTTTAGACTGAAGCCCTTATCATCCCATACGAATTTGGTTTCTTTTTGTCATTTTGTCTCATGTGACACTGTCCTTCACGCTGACACCCTTCCCCCCGCTCCCCTGCCTCCCCCGCTCTGTTCTACGAGTTACAGAAAAAAAAAAAAAAAAAACCTGGCCACAGTAAACCAGTGCCTGCTCAGGAGACCCTGGTTTCAGACTCACTGTGTTCTGGGAAGTCACAAAGCTCCCCCGACACATCTACTGTTTTCCTGGTTAGATGCAAACTCATCACATGAGTGGGTTTAGCTCCACTCTGCTTCCAGGTGGCGCTAGTGGTTAAAAAAATCCACTTGGCAATGCAGGAGACGTAACAGACACAGGTTCAATCTCTGGGTCAGGAAGATCCCCTAGAGGGGGGCATGGCAATCCACTCCAGTATTCTTGCCTGGAGAATTCCATGGATAGAGGAGCCTGGTGGACTACAGTCCATGGGGTCGCAAAGAGTCAGACATGATGACTGAGCACACAAGCTCCCAGTTCACAGTGTTCAAAAAAGGTGTGACTGAATGTTCCAGAATCGCATCCCAGAAGGTTTTGTGCATCAGATATCTCAGCGCATTTAGAATTTAAAAGCCCAAATGGAAAGATCTTGAGACGGGGTGAGAGGCGGGCAGAGTGACAGGCCCACAGGAGCAGGGGTGGGTCACGCAGAGGGTTTAGAATTCTCCAGAAAGCCTTCTTCTGTCGGAACGTTAACATAAATAGGAAGCGTGCATGAAGCCAGAAATAAATCGAGAGCATGGAGGGTGCGCTTTCCCAGGGGCTCAGGCCAAGGTCAAGTGGCCAGTCAGCCAAAGAGCATCCACTCACATAGGAACTGGCTGCTTCCCAGGCCAGGCCCCTCCCAAACTCAGCCCTTGCCTGCCTCCCACATCCTCTCCAGCTCTCCTCGGGCTCCACAGCCTCAGACCCTTGGGGAAGCTGTTGGTTGCTGAGAGCTGGCTGTGGGGATGGGGGGCAGGGGAATTGGTCATGACGTGGGAGCAGCCTGGCCCTATCCTGGGGCAGCCGGGCACCTGGGGAGACTGCACCCAGGACACAGAGAGCTGCTCAGCCACCCTTCCTCGGAGGGCTCCAGGACATCTCGAGAAAACCATAGTGTTCGAGTCACCCCCTGGCCCGTTCATCCCAGACATCTTCGAGCATCCGGATGTGGGGCTGGGAGAGGCAGTTACATGTCCTTTCTAAATACAGACCGACACCACTGCTGTGGGTGAGGAGGGCCCTTAAGGGTACCAAGCCTGCTTCCAACTGCTGTAAAAATAACACATCCCTAAGCTAGGAGAATTATGCTCAGATGTTTGCAGTATCCATGAGAAAGGGCGGTCACTAGAGAGTGACTCAGGAAGACGGTGCCCTCTGGGGTCCACTCTGCCGGTGGTCAGTCAACACCTTGAGGAGAGAACAGGGCTACACATAAACTCCCAGCCACTCTTCCTCCCTTAGTTGAGTTAGCTGGGCTGTCCTTATGGCAGCCATAGCCACACAGAGATGTGGGATCTGTCCACTTGGTAGAAAGATGAAGACAGAAAGCCAGCCCTTGGGGAACCCAGGAAGGAAGGTCTGAGTGTCAAGAAGGAAAGAAGCCTAGGTTGGGGGAGAAGGTGGTGGGATTGAAGATAAACTCCCCAGGTCCCAGCCGCCTGGACCAGATCTTGCCGTGACGCTGCTATCTGTAACCTGGGACAAAGTGAAGGACTTGAGGGACTCAGTGTCAACAAGATTTGTTTGTTAATATTTCAATATTGTTGTTGTGTGCATGCTCAGTCACTCAATCATGTCCGATGCTTTGCGACCCCACGGGTGGTAGCCCACCAGGCTCTTCTGTCCCTGGGATTTCCCAGGCAAGAATACTGGAGCAGGTTGCCATTTCCTTCTCCAGAGGATTTTCGTGACCCAGGGATTGGACCCGCATCTCCTGCATTGGCAGGCAGATTCTTTACCACTGAGCCACCTGGGAAGTCTGATATTATCATTGGGATCCAGAAAATTCATGCTGTTTTAAGCATCCCCTTCTGCCATCAGTTTCAAGAAAAATTCTTCTTCTTTATTTAAAAAAATTTTTTTTCTCATGGTACATCTTTTAAAATTAGAGTTTAGGTGTTTTACAATGTTGTGTTAGTTTCTGCTGTACAGCAAAGTGAGTCAGCTATATGTATACAAATATCCCCTTTTTGGATTTCCTTCCCATTTAGGTCACCACAGAGCATGGAGTGGAGTCCTGTGCCGTACATCCATCTGCTTCTTACACCTTCTGAGAGGTTCTTCTGAGAAAGCACCACCCCTTGGGTGGATCTGGGAGGGCATAGGTCACCTGGCTCCTGAGAGGAAGAGACTGGCACTCAGAAGTAAAGTGATTTGCATGAGTCACAGGACTGCCAGTGACAATGAGGCAAAGTAACAGCATGGAGGTTAGAAGTAACAGCTTCCAGATTAGAACAGCTTCCAGCCATTCCCACCACACCAACCCAGAGGAGAACCTGTGATCATAAGAGCCCCAGAAAGGCTATAATAAGGACAGCACTGAACCAAAATCAAAATAAATAAAGTAGAGCAGGGTGGGGACATTAAGAAGGAAACTGGAGAGCAGGTGAGTAAGACGTGGCTCCTGCAGCCTTATTGAATCTGGACACCACTCTCTGTGTAAAGAGACAGAAAGCAACTGTCCTTTCAAAGCAAGAGAGCCCTGAGTGAAGTCACGGCACACAGTTGACCCTTGAACAACTAAGGGTCAGGGTTACCAACCCCCATGCGGTGAAAAATACAAGGATAGCTTTACAGTGGACCCTCCTTATCCAAGGCTCTGTATTCTTGCATTCACCTGCCGGGGGAGCATATAGACTGTAGGACAGATTTATTGAAAAAAATCCAAGTGTAAATGGACCCACACAGTTGAAACGCCTGTTATTCAAAGGTCAACTGTGTTTAAAAGCTCTTCATAGTCTGGCAAGTGTGATTCAAGGTATTTGAAATCCAGGGTTGTACGTGAACTTGCATGTCTGAAAGTGGCACTAGAAACACATGATTTCCCAGTTGGTTTGCAAATGCTGCCAGAGGACAAGTTGCACAAAAATAAGACAGACAAGGCTTCAGGTCTCCCCGTAGTATTTTCCAGTCCAGGGGAGGAGGGGTGGAAACTCACCCAGAACATGTCTAAATATTTAATTTCTAAGCCAGGCCAGCAGTTCACAGGTTCTAGCCTTCTGTCTCTTTCTGTCAACCTGGGAGACCACCTTCCAACCTAAGGGCTCAGCTTCCTCAGCCGTTGTGCCAGCACCCGAAGATGGGGGCAGCCCCTGCAGCTGCTCCCTGTCTCTCCACTGCCAGCCCCGCCTCCACAGCCCCAGAGCCGTGTGTCCACACACACACACACACAGAACCCAACCTACCCCCAGGCTGTACCCACACACAACCCACCCCACCCCCTGGCCACACCACGTGGAGCTGCTGCCGCCGGAGCCAGGCAGAAGTACCATGGGAGGACTCCCGTGAAGCCACCATACCATGAGGTATGCCACCAGGGGCCAGTCTGGGGCTACTCCTGCCTCTCCCACCTCCCAATGTGGCAACCAAGGTCAATTGACCTAAAAAAGATATCTGGAATAAATTATTCAGAAGAAAGGCAGGTTTTAAAGTACCATATAGAGAACAATTTTTGATACAGATAAAACATAGTGAGATATCTGGAAATATATACCCCAAATCTGTGGTCTTCATTATCATTGAAATTAGCTATTTCTACTCCTATCGCTCCTCAAAGAATTATTTTTTATTGCTACTGTAGTGTGACACTAAGATAGATATGATAGATAGATGATAGGTATGATGGATAGATGATAGATATGATAAATAAGTAGACAGGTAATAGATTATTGATAGATATGTAGACAGATGATAGATGACAGATAAATGGTAGATACATAGACAGATACATTTAGATAGATAATGCTGCTGCTGCTAATTCACTTCAGTCGTGTCCGACTCTGTGCGACCCCATAGATGGCAGCCCACCAGGCTCCCCCGTCCCTGGGGTTCTCCAGGCAAGAACACTGGAGTGGGTTGCCATTGCCTTCTCCAACGCATGAAACTGAAAAGTGAAAATGAAGCCTCTCGGTCATGTCTGACTCCTATCGACCCCATGGACTGCAGCCTATGAGGCTCCTCTATCCATGGGATTTTCCAGGCAAGAGTACTGGAGTGGGTTGCCATTGCTTTCTCCTATTGATAGATATGTAGACAGATGATAGATGACAGATAAATGGTAGATACATAGATAGATACATTTAGATAGATAATAGAGGGTATGTAATACCTCTATTTCAATATTTCATAGTTTATCACTGGAAGCAAAGGCTTGTGAAAGACACATTCTTCAGACACACTTAAATAACCTTGATGAGATGTATCAGGATACAATAGTGCTTGCAGTGAATTAATGGTACCTGCAACCAGCTTCTCTATTGTGGCAAATATGAATTTTTTTAAGTCCTTCATATTTTTGAGGCGGGGGAAGCCATGTCTTGAAGAGAACTTGCATAGAATCATAGATTTCTAATTTAGGGGAGATAAAGGACTCCTTTCACAGAAGATGCAATATACCGATCTTTATTTTCATCAGGAGAAAACCATGCTGATAGATTTAATTACAGTAAACAGTTTGGCAATTAACTTCTGTCTCTCAGAACGAGATCTGAGTAATTCTGATGGCAAGAGGGCTGCTCTTGAGGCAGCTGTTTCTTCTTCAAATTTGAGTGATTTAATTCTTCAAATTGGTGAGGGTTCCTGGCTTCCAGGAGAGAGAATCCTTGGAACCATTTTAAAGAGGTCTTTGGATGCATTCAGAGTGAATTACTTGCTTTAATCATATATGAAGATCTGTGTTTCCATAATCTTTTCCCAAAAGCTGTCCTTTGATGAGCATCCTCAGATGTACATGTGTTACTTATCCCAATATCTGAGCTCATACTGTACATGTTATTGGTGGTGTGGAGTTTAATAACCAACCCTCCTGGGGTAAAATCCTGTACATAGTGATTTCTATTGTGTAAGTATTCCCACGACAGCCGATGTAATTTCAAACTACCCAATTGAGGCTGCTTATCACAGAGCTGGAAAGAGCAGTCCAGTAGCAAGCAATACATAATAATTCTACTCTACAGATATGATACAAGTGAGTAAACTTGAGAACATAGATAAAAGTAAAATGTGATAAACAAGGAGGAAGTGGTGACTTTTGAGTGTTTATTACCTCTAATTTAATGTATTTTATTAATTAAAATTTATAGTTTAATTCTTTAAATTTTAATACTATCTTTTAATTACCAAATAGTAATACATGATTAATCGCATTGTGATCAGATTTAAATATATTGCTGCATGTAGCCACAGATCATTCAAAACTGCAGAAGAAAAAAACAGTAGTTAGATGCCACGAAGTAGGTGGCAATGCCTTAACCCTATGCGAGTTGTTAGGCCCCAGGGCCTCTTCCTTCCTTGTCAAGGACAGTGCTAACCTTCTATTCTTTCATACAACACTACAGTTTCGCTTTTAATAAACTTTCTTCTTTAGAGCCTTTTAGATTCAGAGTAAAACTGAGAGGAAGGCACTGAGATTTTCCCATAGTCCTCTGCCTCCACCCTACTTATATGCTCCCCTGTTACCAGCACCCTACCCTGGATGGTGCCTTCGTTAAAACTGATGGGCACACATGGACACACCATCACCCAGAGTCCACTGTTACATTTGTGTTCACTCTTGGTGTTGGATAATCTCTGTGCTGTGCTCAGTCACTGAGTCATGTCCAGCTCTTTGCGATCCTATGGGCTAGCAGATCCTAGTAGCCTGCAGGCTCCTCAGTCCATGGAATTCTCCAGGCAAGAACACTGGAGTGGGTTGCCATGCCCTTCTCCAGGGGATCTTCCCAACCCAGGGATCAAATCCTCGTCTTCCAAGTTGCAGGCAGATTCTTTACTTTTGAGCCACCTGGGAAGCCCTTTGTAATTTATGTGCTGTGCTAACTCTTTGTGACCCTATGGACTGTAGTCCACAAGGCTATAGGTTTGAACATATGTATAATGACACATACCCACCACTATAGTATCATTCAGAGCAATCTCACTGCCCTAAAAATCCTCTGCTTGGCCTGTTTACCCTAACCCCTGGCGACTGCTGACCTTCTTATTGTCTCCATTGTTTTGCCTTTTCCAGAACCTCATAGAGTTGAAATCCCACAGTATGTATACTTTTCATATTGGCTTCTTTCATTTAGTAACATGCATTTAGGTTTCCTCCACATCTTTTCATGGCTTGATACTCTTTTTCTTTCTCATGCTGAATCATACTCCATTGTCTGGACACACCACAGTTTATTTATTCACCACCTACCAAAAGACATCTTGGTGGCTTCCAAGTTTTGGTGATTATAACGAAAGCTGCTATAAACATCTGTATGAGGGTTTTCAACTCATTTGGAGAGATACCAAGGGGTGCGATTGCTGGATACATAGTTTAATTTTTAATAAAGTCAATGTTGAACAGTTGTCCTGGAAAATTCCTGGAGGCTGAGCAGCTTTCATTAGCTGGCATAAACCAGATTTAACACCTCTCTGTCCTGACATTCTGTCCCCACCCTTCCTCCACGTTGTACTTCAAACTTGAGCTCTTGGGTGTCTCTAAATGAAGTCCCTTTGTGATTCAGTCTTTAAAATGTTGCTTTTGTTTCTGTGTGTGTGTATTCTAGTGGACTTATTAAATTAAAAAATAGACTGATTTGGCACTCTGTGACAACATGGAGGGATGGGATGGGGTGAGAGGTGGGAGGGCGGTTCAGCAAGAAGGGGATATGTGTATAACTATGGCTGATTCATGCCGATGTATGGCAGAAACCAATACAATATTGTAAAGCGATTATCCTTCAATTTAAAATAAATGAATTTTAAAATGAACAACAAAAAAATAGACTGGTTAGTTCTAACCTTTCTAGCTAAGAAGTGAATCAGGGCTGGTTGCTTTCTCTGTTGCCCCTCCCAGAGCACCACAGGCAGAATGTGCTCACCTCCTCTGAGCTCAGCATCCCGGGCCCTGCAGAAGTGCCTGAGGGAACCAGGGAACAAACTCCCCCCCACCACCAACCTGGCCATTCTCCCCAGAGCTTCAACCTTCAACCTGAGCTTCTCCACTTTTCTATTTGATGGACAAGCTCTCTGAGTCAGATTGTGTTTGAAGGAGCATTTCGCTGACTGAAAACTCCTTCAAGTTGCCGCCTTGGCATTGACAGTGTCACTGAAGGAATCGGATGGCACGCACACCACTAGTCTTTGGCTCATCAACCACTCTGTTCGAGC
Source organism: Bubalus kerabau (assembly GCF_029407905.1). Classification (NCBI taxonomy): domain Eukaryota; kingdom Metazoa; phylum Chordata; class Mammalia; order Artiodactyla; family Bovidae; genus Bubalus; species Bubalus kerabau. The sequence goes on from NC_073634.1 coordinate 48,892,373, forward strand.
AGTGCTTGCCTCTGGCTCATCAAGAATTGCACTGATGATTAGAATGCATTTAGACAGGAGATGCCTCTGGCACTGTGGCCCAAGATGTCCATTTCCATGGCAATGGTGAGAAACAGAGAACCAATTATTAAACAGTCACAGTTACACATGGAATTATTTGAGATTCATCCTAGGGGCAAGTGGTTAATAGTGTAATTATTTGAGATTCATCCTTGGGGCAAATGGTTAACACTGTAAAGTTGTGAAGAGGAATAACTATGCTCAGTTTTTATTTTCCTCTTTGACTCAGTCATTTCTGCCTGGAGGGAAGAGTCATTAAGGCTCAGCTTTGGTTATCAAGGCTTCGAACAATCAGTCTGGGCAGGAATATTTGCTAGGCACATTAGGTGACACCCCACAATTCATGTTGTTCAGCACAGACTTTTTAAAAACTATTGTGTTAAGAGGTTTATCACATCCAACCCAGGCATTATAATCAGTTGGTAAGGACTGTTGCTGAAGCTGAAGCTCCTATACTTTGGCCACCTGATGGCAATAGCCGACTCACTGGAAAAGATGCTGATGCTGGGAAAGAATGATGGCTGGAGGAGAAGAGAGCAGCAGAGGATGAGATGGTTGGATGGCATCACCTACTCAATGGACATGAGTCTGAGCAAGCTCAGGGAGATAGGAAAGAACAGGGAAGCCTGGTGTGCTGCAGTCAACAGGGTCACAAAGAGTCGGACATGACTGAGCGACTGAACTACAGCAATGACAAGTGCTGTGTATTTTAAGTACACCCTGGGAGGCTGGGAATGGTAGAAATGGGTTCCTAAGATATTCTTGGTACCTGTCTGCCGGTTATGATCACACTACCTGCCAACCTCTCTGTTCTCAGGACAGAGGCACAGGAGATGTAGGGAAATGTTTTACAGCTCTGCCTTTGTGGGAAGAAACCACTGATTCAGATCTATGTTAGAGGTAAGTTAGAGGAAAATTCTCGCATGTATTTTTTTTTCTTTTGCAAACAACCTTGTAGAGAGTTAACAAATCTCCTTGCTTAATTTTGTTCTCTTCATTTGTTCTTAGGGAGGGATTACAGCTGGGTCCGTCCCTGGGCATGGCTTGATAACTACTGTGTTCTTAGATTTCATACCAGACTGAATCAAGGACACATAAGGACTAGATAAATGGTCTCCCATAAAAGGAGAGATCTCAGATGCGACCTTAGAGATGGCACGCTTGGAGCTGAAGGAACTATCTTGTCCCAGAGGTTCCTTTAGGTTCATGTGGGGATAGATTGTGCTGTGATCTGGAAGTGATCCCTAATCTGAAAACGCTATTGTTTTCCCCAAATCTTAGAATCAAACATTTCAAAGCATGAGACAAGTTTTGAGAGCATCTGAGTGAGCCCTTTCTTCCTATAAAAGAGGAAACTGATACCTAGAGAGACTTGCCAGCCGGGAGGAGGCCACACAGCCCAGACAGGCCCAGCCTGGCTAGTGACCCAGGACTGGAGCTGGACTCTGACTGAAAAGCCAGACTTAAGGGCCTGGGGCAGAAGAACCTGTCCTCTCACTTGTAGGCTGAGGTACTGACAGGTTGCATTCTCTTATCCTCCTTTAAGAAAAAATTAAGTAAGAATGTAAGGAAGTCAACTGTAGAATTTTAATCAGTAAAGGGATAGTTTGGAGGAGTATCTGTGAGTGATAATTAGACATGAGCACCTCCCACACCAAGACAGCCTCCCCTCCTCCCCAGCAGCTACCACTGGAAATGTAGGGTCAGCAAACTGGCTGGTGACTTCCTCAACACAGGCCAGGCCTGAGGACACTGCAGTGCCACAGGCCATGCACTTAACAACAGAATTTCATGAAAGTGGTCATTCCTGCCAGGGCTGCTCATTGCTCAAGGAAAATGAAAGCATTAGTCACTCAGTTGTGTCCGACTCTTTGCAACTCTGTGGACTGTAGCCCACCAGGCTCCTCTGTCCATGGGATTCTTCAGGCCAGAATACTGGAGTGGGTTGCCATTTCTTTCTCCAGGGGATCTTCATGACCCAGGAATCAAACTGGGGTCTCCTACACTGCAGGCAGATTCTTTACCATCTGAGTCACAGGGACGCCCTATTGCTCAGGGAAGGGGTTTCCACCCTCAGGAATAAGGGATTTTTGGCTCACAGATGTGAGGGCTCCTGTGAGGTTACATATTTATAGCACAGTCACTCTGTCTGGGGAGGGGTGGTCAAAAATCGTGCCCCAACCTGGTTGTGAATTTGGACACAGCCACCAATGAGCTGTGGGATTTGTCCTGGAGTCAGCTCCCTCACTGTAAAAAGGGGCTTGCGATCCCCTCACTACACATCACACACATACACCCCCTCATGTATATATCCCCCACATGTATCATACACACACACCACACACATACAGACACCATACACACACACACCACACACCACTCACACATGCCACATATCATACATACATACACACCACACACATACACACACCATACACACACCACACAATATACACACACCATACATACACACCACACATATACAGACACCATATACACACACACACCACATGCCATACACACATGCCACATATCATACATAAATACACACCACACACATACACACACCATGCACACACACTTATACACACAGCACACACTTATACATACACACACAACATGCCTATACATACCACACACATACACACACACCCCACACAGATACACACACATCACACACATATCACACACATACATCCCCATAGATACATATCCCACACACACACACACATCACATACATGGCTTCACACACACACCAGATACACACACCACACACATACACACCGTACACACCCCACGCATGGGGCCATGAGATTATATGCAGAATATGTAGCCTGCAGAAGGAACCTGATAAATGTTCTTTTATTCTTTTTACTTTTTAATTGGAGGATAATTGCTTTATAATGTGTTCGTTTCTGCTGCATGTATTAGCTCTATGAGTACATATATTCCCTCCCTCTTGAGCCTCCATTCTTCCCATCCCTTTATCACCCCTCTAGGTCATTGCAGACCGCTGAGCTGAGCTCTTTGTTCTATACAGCAGCTTCCCACTAGCTGTCTGTTTTACACACGGTTGTGTATAACATCTTATGTTCTCAATTCCGTCAATTACGTTCTCGTCTTACGTCCTCTCCTTCCGTCACTGTGTCCACAAGTCTGTTCTCTGCTTCTGTGTCTCTACTCCTTCCCTGCAAATAAATTCCTCAGTACCATTTTACTAGATTTCACACATACACATTAATATACAATATTTGTTTTTCTCTTTCTGACTTACTTCACTCTGTGTGACAGGCTCTAGGTTCATCCACCTCACCACAACTGATTCACATTTGGAACTTGATAAACATTTGATCTCTCCTCTTTCAAACAACTTTTTTTAAGCTTACATCTTTTCATTAATCAAAAGAGAATATTAACACCTCAGTTTTCATGATTGAATTTCCCAGGTGGCGCTACTGGTAAAGAATCCACCTGCCAATGCAGGAGACACGGATTCAATCCCTGGGTCAGGAGGGTCCCCCGGAGAAGGAAATAGCAGCCCACTCCAATATTCTTGCCTGAGAAATCCCATGCACAGAGGAGCCTGGCTGCCTATAGTCCACAGGGTCACAAAGAGACGCAACTGAGCACACAGCACAGACTTTCATGATATATTCTACCCTAAGCTTTAACCCAGAGATGTCTTTTTTTGCTTAAACAGCACTTTGGCAAAAGGAGACCTACAGCAGAATTACTGACAAATATTGACTTTTCTGATGTGTCAGATGCCTTTACTATAAAATGCAAGTAAATATAATAAACCATGAAAATACAGCTGGGAATAGTGTGAGAATCGCGTTGGATACAGAGGTGTATGTTTAGGACCCGTGACAGCTTTCATCTGTGTGTATCCTCCTAAAACCCCTCGAAACATTCGCTTGTCACCTGTCCTTCTCTGTGACACGGCCATCAGCAGAGCATCTCCCGGAGGGGCAGGCTGAAGTCGGCGTGGCTTCTGCCCCCGGAGTTACTCTGCTCAAATAAATCAACCCACATGAAGAACGGATATGAGTATGTCTATCAGATAACTTTCTCAATGAAGTGTGTGTGCACCCCTCGGAGAATCCGGCACCTGTGCTCTACTGAATCTTTGGTCTGTGTTCCCAACACTCTTGGTTGTTTATTCAATAGTCCCTCCTCAGCCCCTTCTTCTTGCTGGTGGTGATTGCTTCTCATCATGGAGCCTGAAAACACCAGACATTCGTTCCCCACCCTCTCTGTGGCCAAGTCATGGGCCTGAGAGCCAGTTGAGGCCAATGGACAAGAGGGTACGTGTACTGAGGCCTTGCTGAGAAAACCAGGCAGGTGAGAAGAACCTCCTTCCCTGTCTTTGGTGTGAAGGTGGCCCCTGGGCCAGTGGCTGTCATGTGGTGGCCTCTGAATGTGGGGTTTTGTGGGGGGAGGGGCAGCAAGGATAAAAGTCAACCTTATGAGGCATCAGAGAAGACCCTGAGCCTCCAGAATTTTGTATGAGACAATAATGGAGAGCAAGGAGATCAAACAAGTCAGCCCTAAAAGAAATCAGTCCTGAATATTCATTGGAAGTACTGGTGCTGAAACTGATGTGCCAGTCCTTTGGCCACCTGATGCAAACAGCCAACTCAGTGGAAAAGACCCTGATGCTGAGAAAGATTGAGGGCAAGAGGAGAAGCGGGTGACAGAAGATGAGATGGTTAGATGGCATCACCAACTCAATGGACATGAGTTTGAGCAAGCTCCAGGAGTTGGTAATGGACAGGAAAGCCTGGTATGCTACAGTCCATGGGGTCACAAAAAGTTGACACCACTTAGTGACTGAACAACAACAATAAATAATGAACTTCATTGTAAGCCCCTAGAAATGGAATATCTTGTTAATGGCTGAAAGCATCCAGAATGGTGGGCTTGTTGTCCAAACCCACCCTAGGTTCTGTATGCCTTGGCTTCTGTTTCACACGTTTATCCAGCATCTTCAGGTGAGAGTCTGTGAAGTTGGTTGTAGAGGCTAGTAGGTTGTAGATAATCTTCATGTTCATGTCTGGAGTGGAAAAGGGCTTGGCCTAAGCAGTTAGTGACAGGACTTCCCTGGCAGTCCGGTGGTTAAGATTTCACCTTCCAATGCACAGGGTTCAGGTTCCATCCCTGATCAGGGAGCTAGGATCCGACATGCCTCTCGGCCAAAACATAAAAAATACTGTAACAAATTCAATAAAGACTTTAAAAATGATCCACATAAAAAAAATCTTAACTATTCCTTTCCTCCCCACCCCGACCCCTGGCAACCATAAGTTTCTTTTCTGAGTCTCTTTCTGTTTTGTAAGTTCATTTGTATCATTTCTTTTTAGGTTCCACATACAACGGATGTTGAGTTTGGGATGGTCATGTGCACGCTACTATATTTAAAATGGATAACCAACAAGAACCTACTGTACAGCATAGGGAACTCCGCTCAATGTTATGTGGCAGCGTAGATGGGAGGGGGTTAGGGGAGAATGGTCACATGTATATGTATCGCTGAGTACCTTTGCTGTTCACCTGAGCTATCATAACATTGTTAATCGGCTATGTTCCTAGTCACTCAGTTGTGTCTGACTCTTTGGGACCCCATGGAATGTAGCCCGCCAGGCTCCTTTGCCCATGAGGATTCTCCAGGCAAGAATACTGGAGTAGGTTGCCATGCCCTCCTCCAGGGGATCTTCCCAACCCAGGGATCGTACCCAGGTCTCCCGCATTGCAGGCAAATTCTTTACCATCTGGGATTCTTTACCCACCAGGGAAACCCAATCAGCTATACCCCCCAATACAAAATAAAAAGTTCAAAAGAAAAATATATCTTAAAAAAACATTAGTGACTGTGAAATAGCACAGTGGTAAATATTTCTTTCTCAGTCATAGTCTCCGCTCTTGTTTCCTAGTCTGCATATGTTGAATAGCTTCAGTGTTTCTCTGAAATTCAGCACCACATGCAGACACTCCCTAGCAGCTGCATGTTTCATTTGTCACATATACCGTGAATGCCTGTGAATGCCTGTGGATGCCAGCCCATGTTCTAGATCCTGGGACACAGGGATGAATAGGTCAGAGCCATTGCCCTTGGGGACTCATAAGTTGGTGGGGAGACCCAGAGACAAATAGATGACACCGCTAAAACCAGACTCTTATCAGCTCGGGTCTTGGCAGGAAACAGATGGCCCAATCATAAAGTCTAAGTGAAATGAGTTTAATTAAATAGCTATTCAGGGGGTGTGGAGGGGTTTCCTGTGGTGACTGGCATCTGGGGAGCTGATGGGTCAGCAGAGGGAGTGTGGAGTGAGGCCCCAAGAGAGCTGGGGGCCAGAGACCCTTGGCTGCTGCCCACCGTCCTCTCCTGCTGACCCCAGAGCTAACCAGAGGTCAAGAAGCCAGGGGACAAGCAAAGGGGCCTAGAAAGCTTAGATCCTGGGATTCAAAGCACAGTGGAGGAAGAAAATGGGACCATGTGGTGGGGCACCTGCAAATAACCAGCAGAGAAGAGAATTGGCTTTGTCCCAGGGCCTTTGACCATGATAACCACTTCTCTCTCTTCCTCTACCCTGAGCCCTCTTCTTTCATCTCTTGGAGAACTATACCCCAGGCCTTGCTGGAAAAGGCCATCGAAAGAGGCGCAGAAAAACCACTTGGGTCTCAGGAATTGCAGAACTGCATGTGCATCACCAACTCAAGCTTAATTAAAAATTCACAGGGTTGAGAGCCCGCAGCCAGCCTGAGGGGAAACAGAGAGGATTAAAGAGTTTTCATCGTGGAAATTGAGCATGGCTTCTAGGACGGCTGGGGCACCGGGAGATGAGACAGTACTTAACCTGCTTGAGCTTCAGCCCAGGGATCCCGGGCAGGACGCACTGGAGAATGGAGACCTTCATCTCACTAACTGAGAGCACACGTCCTGAGGAATGAGAACATTTAACTTTTAATGAACTCGAATCTCTTTCATCAAATCTGTAATGAATCCTCATGCTGTCCAGACTAACAGTGGAATTTTTATTCATTAATTCTAATTATGATCCATATGTCCTACCCTCGAAACACACTCTTACCTTTTTTCTTTTTTTTTTTTTTTTTTTTGCAATAGACCAGTCCTGTGATTGGAGAGCAGTTGTTTCCCAAGGGAACGTTAAGTTCCCCAGAGTGAGGTCTGTAGGTCCCTAGAAGGAGGGAGGAGCCCTTGAAGGTCCACTCCACCCCAGCCTGAAGTCAGGATGCCCACACCTGACTCACCTGCCCCATCTGAGTCCTCACCCTGGCCCCTGAGTGCCCTTGGAGAGCAATGCCCCTATCCTTCCTAACTTAGCTATCTGGGGCTTTTCCATCCCAATAATGTACCTTTTTATTCAGTCACTGAGTCGTGCCCAACTCTGCGACCCCCATGGACTGCAGCATGCCAGGCTTCCCTGTTCTTCACCATTGCCCAGAGTTTGCTCAAACTCATGTCCATAGAGTTGGTGATGCCATCTAACCATCTCATCCTCCCTCTGTCATCCTCTTCTCTTGCCCTCAATCTTTCCCAGCATCAGGGTCTTTTCCAGTGAGTTGGCTTTTCACATCAGGTAGCCAAAGTATTGGAGCTTCAGCTTCAGTATCAGTCCTTCCAATAAATATTCAGGCTTGATTTCCTTTAGGATTGACTAGTTTCATCTCCTCGTAGTCCAAGGGACTCTCAAGAGTCTTCTCCAGCACAAATTACCTATGTGCAATTTTAAAGTCCTGGAGGGGGGTGTTCTACAAGCTTTTATGAAGAGCGACGGAGCCTCTGAGCACACTCTGCTCCTGGGAGGCAGCCACCTGCACCAGTTGAGCATATCCCTGGTTTTTTCCTTTTCTGTCTCCAGAAAACACGCTTCTGCTCCTCTTCCCAGAGTCTCCCATTTAGGCGTTGCCTTGGGGCTCCCCAGCCTGAGATGCCAAGTCTGTCCTCAAACAGCGCTCCCCCTCACTCATTGTGCCCCTGCCTCACTCATACATGTTTTCTGGCTTCCCATCCTCTCAGCATCAATAAAGTTTCCACATAATTTGGTTACAGCAGTTCAGTGTTTACAGAATGATGCTCGTAAACGCTGTTCACAGCTGAGTCACAGTGCAAGCTATTTGTTTTTTTTGTTTCTTACACAACATTTTCTTTGCAGCTTACCGTTGTACCAGAGTTGTGTGTGTGTGTAAATTTAACTATTTATTACTACCATACTTTCAAACTCTGAAATTTATTAGTGTAAATCTCCAGTTTCTATAGCCAAACATGTCAGGCTGTCCATTCTTCCCGAGGAAATGCCCTGTCCTGCCCTTGTTTTCTGAATCCCAATTCTTCTTCTATGGTTCCCTCCCCCATTTTAGAGGCTATACCCTGAAGCGGCTTCCTAACAAATTTCCGCAAATCTCACACATCCTAACAAGTCTTTATTCCATCCACACACTTGGTTGATTTTCTGGCTGGAGACAGAATTTCAGGATCAGAATCATTTCTCCTTGGAATTTTGAAAGCTCTGCTTCATTGTCTCCCACCTTCCAGGCCTGGTACAAGGATGGGCAATTAGTGCCATTCTGTCCTGGAGTCTTGACCTGTGAATGGCTGGTTCACCCCTGGAAGTGTTTGGGGTCTCCTCCTTCACGGGGTCCTAAAATTCTGCAGTGATGTCCTTGGACTGGCTCATTTTCAGACTTCAGGCAGGGTCCAAGGTAGACCCTTTTAATCTAGAAAATATTATCCTTCTAGGAAAGCCCCCTCTCAGGTTCTAGGAAATGCTTCTTTGTTATTTCTTAAATAATTTCCTCCTCACTCTATCCTGCTTTCATTCCTGTGATTTGCTGGTTGTTGTTGTTAAGTCCTTCAGTCGTATCCAACTCTTTGTGACCCCATGGACTGTAGCCCGCCAGGCTCCTCTGTCCATGGTATTTCCCAGCCAGGAATACTGTAGTAGGTTGCCATTTCCCTCTCCTGGGAATCTTCCCAACCCAGGGATTGAACCTGTGTCTCATGTCTCCTGCATTGACAGGCAGGATTTTTTTACCATTAGAGTCACCTGGTAATTGGACAGTAATTAAGTAAATCTTTTAGTAAAAATGACACTCTGGAGGCCCCATTACCAAGCACGTTTTCCCTGATGTCACCCAGGATCCAGTTTCAAAAGCCCCACCCTCTGGGGGGTGGTGGTGTTGTTGTTCAGTCATTCAGTCGCCCAGTCACGTCCGACTCTTGGTGACCTCATGGACTGCAGCTCTCCAGGCCTTCGTAGGGGTTGGTACTTTTCCCCAAAGCCTCCCACCTTCCACTTAAACCAAACAGCAGGGGAGCTATTCCCCAGGGATGTTATAAACTCAAGTTTCCCCTGTACTTTGAGATCCAAGAGTAAAGGAACCCTGAACCTCCAAGGTCATTATTACTGGTTTCTGTTAGAAACACACCATGCCTGTTAAGTAAGTTTCTAAAAATATGGGGCTGGGGCTGGGGCTGGGGGCACTTGGCTGGCAGGTCTCTGTTTGCTGAAGGAGCTGGTAACTTACTTTGGCTCGGCTTTTGGAAGGAGTGTGTGTGCCAGGTAAGAACAAGGTACCATTATGAAGAGAAGAGTGACCTCACTGCTCAGAGACTAGAGGAGACCGCACCTGGAGGACCATTCTGTTTCTGGAAGCTTAGTTACAGAACGATGAGGTGAAGACTGGAGGGCTGCCAGGAGAGTAGAAAACAAGAAAGAGATGCAGGAAATTAAAGCTGCTGGAGTATGAAAAAAAAAAAACATTTCAGGAAAGCACCCATTCCCATATTGATAATTCAACATTATTTAGCAAGAGTTTACCTGGAGAAGGAAATGGCAATCCACTCCAGTATTCTTGACTGGGCAATCCCATGGACAGAGGAGCCTGGTGGGCTACAGTTTAGGCGGGTTGCAAAGAGTCAGACATGACTGAGAGTCTGAGCACAAGCTAGAGTTCAACAGGTGTAAGACTTGGCATTTTAGAGAATTCAGGGTGAATAAAAGCCAGAACCCTTCCAATATAGAAAATAAGGGGCCAGAGCAGCTGTCATGTGCAATCACCCCCAATTTTCCTAGTTATTCTGTACACAGAGGAGCAGCGTGTTGCTTCATGAGAAATACTGATTCATCTCCTGAGCTCCTGTAATACAAACATGGCGTCATCAGGCCAGATAAACAGACAGTAAACAAGCCAGAGCTCACTCCTGTCTTCCACCTACAGAAGACTTCAACTGAATAACAAAGCGACGCCTAATACAAATGACATTGTGAAATCAGTCCCTGTCCCCTAGAAGAGGTGCTGTGAAATGCCAAAGTCTAAACACAGCAGAAAGAAGGCTGCAAAGAAACGTCAGTTCTCTGAGCAAAAGGCTATCTTTCTGGGACTCAGAAACAATCATATACATGCAGTCATGGGATATTTTATTTTAAGATTATTTTGTGTGTGGACCATTTTTTTTGAGTCTTTGTTGAATTTCTTACAATATTGCTTCTGTTTTTATTTTTATTTTATTTTGTCTTTATTACTATGTTCTGTTTTCTTTGGGTTAAAATTTATTATTATTATTATTTATTTTCTTTTTGGCTGTGCTGGGTCTTTGTTGCTGCACGGGCTTTTCTCTAGTTGTGGTGAATGGGGAATACTCTTGTGGTGCTTAGGCTTCTCATTGCCGTGGCTCCCCTTGTTGCAGAGCGTGGACTCTGGTGTACACAGACTTCAGTAGTTGCGTGCTGGGATTGTGAGATCCTGTTTTCAATCCATTAGCACCTTGGCTTCCTATGAGTAACCACAGACCACTAAAGATGCCCAATGGGCCCTACTAATGGAGGATTAATGGGACATTTTGTTAGTGAACCGCTGATGGACATAGTGATGCTGCTTACTATGAACAAGTCTTCTTCCAGGTGAGTTCTCTTGTCTATATTTGAGGCACCCCCTACCCACACATTCATCCTTAAAACTGTCTATCTTTCTGGGCTGAGATGATTCCTACTTTGAAAGGAACAACCTGAGCCCATCCAGGTGAATGGATTAACTGCAACCTTAAAGGAACCCGCATCTTTGGCTTCATGTAGTCACCATCTCTTGGACAGCAAGGGGATCAAACCAGTCAATCCTAAAGGAAATCAACCCTGAATATTCATTGTAAGGACTGACGCTGAAGCTCAAGCTCCAATATTTTTTTTCATTTAATTTTATTTTTTAACTATACAATATTGTATTGGTTTTGCCATATATCAACATGAATCTGCCACAGGTATACACATGTTCCCCATCCTGAACCCTCCTCCCTCCCCATACCATCCCTCTGGGTCGTCCCAGTGCACCAGCCCCAAGCATCCAGTACCATGCATCAAACCTGGACTGGCGACTCGCTTCATATATGATATTATACATGTTTCAATGCCATTCTCCCAAATCATCCCACCCTCTCCCTCTCCTACAGAGTCCAAAACACTGTTCTATACATCAGTGTCTCTTTTGCAGTCTCGTATACAGGGTTATTGTTACCATCTTTCTAAATTCCATATATATGCGTTGCTGCTGCCGCTGCTGCTGCTAAGTCACTTCAGTTGTGTCGGACTCTGTGTGACCCCATAGACGGCAGCCCACCAGGCTCCCCCGTCCCTGGGATTCTCCAGGCAAGAACACTGGAGTGGGTTGCCATTTCCTTCTCTAACGCGTGAAAGTGAAAAGTGAAAGTGAAGTCGCTCAGTCGTGTCTGACTCTAGCAACCCCATGGACTGCAGCCTACCAGGCTCCTCCATCCATGGGATTTTCCAGGCAAAAGTACTGGAGTGGGGTGCCATTGCCTTAGTATACTGTATTGGTGTTTTTCTTTCTGGCTTACTTAATTCTGTATAATAGGCTCCAGTTTCATCCACTCATTAGAACTGATTAAATGTATTCTTTTTAATGGCTGAGTAATACTCCATTGTGTATATGTACCACAGCTTTCTTATCCATTCATCTGCTGATGGACATCTAGGTTGCTTCCATGTCCTGGCTATTATAAACAGTGCTGCGATGAACATTGGGGTACACGTGTCTCTTTCAATTCTGGTTTCCTCAGTGTGTATGCCCAGCAGTGGGATTGCTGGATCATAAGGCAGTTCTATGTCCAGTTTTTTAAGGAATCTCCACACTGTTCTCCATAGTGGCTGTACTAGTTTGCATTCCCACCAACAGTGTAAAAGGGTTCCCTTTTCTCCACATCCTCTCCAGCATTTATTGCTTGTAGACTTTTGGATAGCAGCCATTCTGACTGGCATGAAATGGTACCTCATGGTGGTTTTGATTTGCATTTCTCTGATAATGAAGCTCCAATATTTTGATATGAAGGGCTGACTCATTGGAAAAGACCCTGATGCTGGGAAAGATCAAGGCCTGGAGAAGAAGGGGGTGGCAGAGGATGAGATTTTGGATCTCATCACCCACTTATTGGACATGAGTTTGAGCAAACTCCAAGAGATAGCAAAGGACAGGGAAACCTGGCACGCTGCAGTGCATGGGGTCGCAAAGAGTCGGACGTGACTTAGCAACTGAACAACAACACGCAGTCACCATACAGGATTACATGTGTGACGAAATGCACCAGTCATCTCAGAGTGGGGACTTGGCCCAGATAGCAGCGTGGCCTCCATCTGTCAGCATCACACAATAGATCCAGAGATGTGTTTGGTGAGGGCTGCTGGCAGGAGGCACAGGAAGTTCGAACCAGGAAAGACCAGGCAGTTAGTGCCTTGGAGGAGGGTGGTGGATCTTACCTGTGCCTGTAGTTGGGAAGCAGTATCTGTTGCAAGGCAAGGCTGTAAACCAGCCAGTCAGAGAGAAAGAGGCCAAGGCCACAAAAAGAAGGGTGTAAGTCAGCAACCATTAAAACCCTGGGAAAAGGAGTTTAAAATCTGACAGGAGCACCAGAGGCCCAGAGGGGTCAGGGCTGCTGGCCGTGGAGGAAACACAAGTAGCTTCGGCTCCTGGTCTGTCCTTCCAGCCAGGGAACCGATCATGGGCAAGTTCTTCTCCATGTGCTCTGCGACCCCAGGCGGCCTCCCCACCTGGCAAGAGGTGCAAGAGGCAGACCCCCAGGTGTGGGATGCAGGCCTGAAGGGGGCCTGAGCCTGGAGCCCCAGGTGTGTTCTCTCGCCTGTCCTCAGACACGTGAACGGAGGAGATGCACAGGTGAGTGCACACAGGGGAACTCGCGCTTCCATAGGTCAGGGAGGCCTGGGGAGCTCGTGCTTCTGCATCTGAAACAAAGTGTTAAAGCAAATAGAAGCCGCAGCTCCGTGTGCTAGGGAGCATCTCACAGGAATGAATCGCGGATACCTCAATAGTTACAGTTACGAACGGACTTGGTCTCAGTTCTTCATGACCTCTAGTGGCAGGAGAGCGGACTTGTCTCTCCAGGTGCTCTGGCTCCACGTCTGCCTCATTATTTTCCCGAATCCCTTGTGTCCACCCAGCTGTCCAGCCCCACAGCCACTGCCCCGCCCAGGCCTCCCATGGCTGAGTGTGACATCAGCCCAGAGCCCCTGGGGATGGACTGTGTTATGAGTCACAGGCTTTCTGTTTCCTTTCTGAAATCAAAACATTGCCAGTTCCCAAGTACAATAGCCCCCCTGGCGTTAGCTGAGGCAAGGGCCTGCTGTATGGCCACTGTTGGTCTCCCACCTGAGGCTCCTTGAGAAAAAGTTAGAGTTTGCTCCTGGAAGAGAATTTTTCTCTCTCTCCCACTCTGGCTTCTCTTTATCTCTCTGGCTGCCCCCTCTCTTCCTTTTATTACCCCTTCTCTTCCCCTCCTGATGCCGTTCTCCCCCTCACAGCCTCCTGATGCCTACTACTGGGTGTGTAGGGAATGGCATAAACCTTGCCTGTCCCACGCAGCCCTCTTGTGACCATGAGGAGAGCCAGACTCTGGTTGAAGTGCACACCGAGGCTGGCAGAGCAGAGAAGTAGGAAGAAATCAGGCCTGTGGGGGCATCTTTGAGCTGCGGGTCTTGCCAAGCCTGGACCTGCCCTCCATCTGAACTTGCCTCGTGTGTGATGATAAACTTCCTTATTATTCAGACCAGTCTGAACCAGTCTCTTTAGTTTTCCTTCTAAAGCACAGATCTTATCATTGTATACCCAATGTGGAGTGTTCTCCATCACCTTCAGAATATAGTGCTGCATCCTCAGCTCAGCTTGGGGCAGAGACCCTACCCACCCCCAAACTCACTGTCTTCCCAAAACTCACTTCTCCAGCAACTAGGAGCCACTCAAAGCTCCTCAAGCTTCCATGCCTTTGGGGACGATACTTTCTGCTGCAGTGTGCTCTCTCTATTGTCAATCCAATACATACTCTGCCTTCCGGATTCAAAGCTTCTCTGAGCACCTCTTCCTGATCCACTGGGTGCAGGATAGTGGAGGGATTGAGAGAACAGACTGGGTTGGGTGAGTGGAGAGGACACTGCCAAGAAAAGGGAGGGTATGATGAGACAGAGGAAAGACAGAAACTTAATCTGATCAGAGCATTGGAGGCCCTGGATCCAGCCTTACATGAAGGCAACATTCCTTCAGACTTTAAGAAATTCTTGTGAGTTTTTACATTTCCTATATTGTTTAGGTTATGTTTTGCCACTAAAAGCATTCCATATACTTTTCCCAAATTCAAGTTTTTAATCATGCTTTGTCTAACAGCTTTCAAGGTCAAGGGCCAAAAATGGTTTGGTTTTCTGTTCCCTGTATTAGAAGATACTCACTGCTAATCTGTTCAAGTTAAATCAGCTTCTCACTTTTGCAAGTTTATATATATGTATATATGCTTCAAATATTCTGCCAATTAACATGGGCTGTTCAAGGAAATGCTGAATTCTAGACAGTCACAAGTTTGGCTCGTCCTCTTAAGGGCAAAATTGAGTGCCTGCTCAGTGTGTCATATTTAAATTGCACTGAGGGCACAGAATAAAAACACTGAAATTATACTCACCTTATAAAAGTACCAATTTTTGATGTAAAATGCATAGTTTCTCAATGATCTAATTTTTTCCAGCAGGATCAAGGGTTGCACATCTGTTAAGGTCATGTGCTTCCTTCTTTCAGCAGGTTTCATTCCAACCTCTCCCCCTCCTCCATGAGCAAGGTCTTTCCAGACTAATTTGCAACCTGAGCTTCTGTGGCTTCACCTTGGAGTTTCACTCAAAGCAGCAAAGTCCTAGCCCAGGGAAATAGTATGAGAGGTTGGAGGCAGGTTGAGATCTGGCAGGGGAGGAAGAGGCTTTGCAGGGCACTAATCTCCCTCCATGAAAGAGAAATAGATTTAAGGGCCTAGATCTGATAGATAGAGTGCCTGATGAACTATGGACTGAGGTTCATGACATTGTACAGCAGACAGGGATCATGACCATCCCCATGGAAAAGAAATGCAGAAAAGCAAAATGGCTGTCTGGGGAGGTCTTACAAATAGCTGTGAAAAGAAGAGAAGTGAAACACAAAGGAGAAAAGGAAAGATATAAACATCTGAATGCAGAGTTCCAAAGAATAGCAAGAAGAGATAAGAAAGCCTTCCTCAGTGATCAGTGCAAAGAAATAGAGGAAAACAACAGAATGGGAAAGACTAGAGATCTCTTCAAGAAAATTAGAGATACCAAGGGAACATTTCATGCAAAGATGGGCTCGATAAAGGACAGAAATTGTATGGGCCTAACAGAAGCAGAAGATATTAAGAAGAGGTGGCAAGAATACACAGAAGAACTGTACAAAAAAGATCTTCACAACCAAGATAATCACAATGGTGTGATCACTCACCTAGAGCCAGACTTCCTGGAATGTGAAGTCAAGTGGGCCTTAGAAAGCATCACTACGAACAAAGCTAGTGGAGGTGATGGAATTCCAGTTAAGCTATTCCAAATCCTGAAAGATGATGCTGTGAAAGTGCTGCACTCAATATGCCAGCAAATTTGGAAAACAGCAGTGGCCACAGGACTGGAAAAGGTCAGTTTTCATTCCAATCCCAAAGAAAGCCAATGCCAAAGAATGCTCAAACTACCGCACAATTGCACTCATCTCACACGCTAGTAAAGTAATACTCAAAATTCTCCAAGCCAGGCTTCAGCAATATGCGAACCGTGAACTTCCAGATGTTCAAGCTGGTTTTAGAAAAGGCAGAGGAACCAGAGATCAAACTGCCAACATCCTTTGGATCATCAAAAAAGCAAAAGAGTTCCAGAAAAACATCTATTTCTGCTTTATTGACTATGCCAAAGCCTTTGACTATGTGGATCACAATAAACTGTGGGAAATTCTGAAAGAAATGGTAATACCAGACCACCTGACCTGCCTCCTGAGAAATCTGTATGCAGGTCAGGAAGCAACAGTTAGAACTGGACATGGAACAACAGACTGGTTCCAAATAGGAAAAGGAGTTCGTCAAGGCTGTATATTGTCACCCTGCTTATTTAACTTCTATGCAAAGTACATCATGAGAAACGCTGGGCTGGAAGAAGCACAAGCTGGAATCAAGATTGCCGGGAGAAATATCAATAACCTCGGATATGCAGATGACACCACCCTTATGGCAGAAAGTGAAGAGGAACTCAAAAGCCTCTTGATGAAGGTGAAAGAGGAGAGTGAAAAAGTTGGCTAAAAGCTCAACATTCAGAAAACGAAGATCATGGCATCTGGTCCCATCACTTTATGGGAAATAGATGAAGAAACAGTGGAAACAGTGTCAGACTTTATTTTTCTGGGCTCCAAAATCACTGCAGATGGTGATTGCAGCCATGAAATTAAAGGACACTTACTCCTTGGAAGGAAAGTTATGACCAACCTAGATAGCATATTCAAAAGCAGAGACATTACTTTGCCAACAAAGGTCCATCTAGTCAAGGCTATGGTTTTTCCAGTGGTCATGTATGGATGTGAGAGTTGGACTGTGA
Organism: Bubalus kerabau; assembly: GCF_029407905.1. NCBI lineage: Eukaryota > Metazoa > Chordata > Mammalia > Artiodactyla > Bovidae > Bubalus > Bubalus kerabau. The sequence continues at coordinate 48,909,374 of NC_073634.1, forward strand.
AGAAAGCTGAGCGCCGAAGAATTGATGCTTTTGAACTGTGGTGTTGGAGAAGTCTCTTGAGAGTCCCTTGGACTGCAAGGAGATCCAACCAGTCCATTCTAAAGGAGATCAGCCCTGGGTGTTCTTTAGAGGGAATGATGCTGAAGCTGAAACTCCAGTACTTTGGCCACCTCATGCGAAGAGTTGACTCATTGGAAAAGACTCTGATGCTGGGAAGGACTCGGGGCAGGAGGAAAGAGGGATGACAGAGGATGAGATGGCTGGATGGCATTACCGACTCAATGGACATGAGTCTGAGTGAACTCTGGGAGATGGTGATGGACAGGGAGGCCTGGCGTGCTGCGATTCATGGGGTCGCAAAGAGTCGGACACGACTGAGCGACTGAACTGAACTGAATCTCCCTCCCCCTTCCTCCTCCTTCCCTGGTCCTGCTGAGTAAGTCACCAGCACAGACATGCTAACCTCACATCCCGCTTGGAAACCACATGAAGAAAAAGACACGAGCTGTTCTAAGAGGCTATGATTTGGCAGTGTCACTAAACAGTTTCTTAGTTGACTACTCCACAGCATCAGCTTCCCAGGTGCCGAAGGTGGGACTGAGGAAGGTAGCTGGCCCCTCAGGCTCCCAGCACAGAGCTGCAGTGACGATGGGGTCTATCTGACACAATCCCTCTCTCGTCACAAGTGAGGGAAGCATGACCCAAGAAAAATAAAAGAGGAATTTGGAGCTTGTGTGTCTAAAAGGGGGATGGCTGTAGGCATGGCTGGATCCAGGCAATCAACAGATGCTCCAAGCCAACACCGGCACCTGAGGAACTTGTCAGAAAACAACACTTCTCTTTCTCTGTAGTTTTGGCAAACACTGGTGCCTTTGTTTAGCTCTCAGGGAGATGACTTGGCCCTGTCCACCTGTGAATAGCTATGATATTCCTGAAGTTACTAGCACACACCCCTGCCTGAAGTGCTAGGGCTTCCCTGGTGGCTCAGATGGTAAAGAACCCACCTGCCAATGCAGGAGACACAAGAGACGTGGGTTCAATTCCTGGGTTGGGAAGATCCCCTGGAGGAGGGCATGGCAACCCTCTCCAGTATTCTTGCCTGGAGAATTCCAGGGACAGAGGAGCCTTGCGGGCTACAGTTCACGGTGTCACAAAAAGAGTCAGACACGACTGAAGTGATGTAGCACTTAGCATTGGTGCCCCTCATCAGCCTGGCATGTGTTCCTTACCCCTTCCTGGCCTGTGATCATGGTGGGCAAAGGATGGCTGGGGGCTCTGCTGGCCAGGCCTGGGTCACATGGCTTGTCCCTAGTCTTCACAGGGTATGTTCTTTTGCTGTAGCAAAGGACCAAAAAACTGGTGACTGCAAAGAACATAAACATATCGTCTCGCAGTCTGGAGGCTAGAAGTTGAGTCGAGGTGCTGACAGGGCTCTTTTGATGTAGTGGGTACTGTCGCCACTGGTGACGTGTGTTAGTCTCTCAGTCATGTCTGACTCTTGGTGATCCCATGAACTATAGCCTGCCAAGCTCCTCTGCCCATGAAATTCTCCCGGCAACAATACTGGAGTGGATAGCCATTCCCTCCTCCAGGGGATCTTCCCAACCCTAGAATCGAACCCAGGTCTCCCACATTGTAGGCAGATTCTTTACCATCTGAGCCACCAGGGAAGCCCCAGCTATGTATGACTGAGGAACTGAAATTTTTAATTTTATTTAATTTAACTGTAGCTGGAATAGCTGCAGTAGCTAAAGTTAAATTAATTAAATTGAATTTTTAAAATTCAGTTCCTCAGTCACACGAGCAGCCACATGTCCAGGCATCCAGCAGGCTGGTGGGCTTGCAGCCGTGGTCCTGGATTGCCCAGTGCACTCATCCCATCATCCCAGAAGTTTCTGCAGCCCGGCTGTGGCGTGGCTCACCGTCTTCGGCTAACGTGCGCCATTCCCCAGCACTGCTGTGCCGGAGCTAGAAAAAGAAGGCTTTAAAATAACTGAGGGGGGAGGACACTTCAGCAAGCGCATCTTTCCAGTGGAAAAGTAGGTCAGTCACAGCAAACAGTGTCTCCAGGGGGTGGGAGTCAATTCCAGGAGTCAGGGGTGGCATGAGGTGCTCAGGGCTCAGGGCTCCCTTTAGAAGGGTTGTTCCGCCTTTGTTTTTAGCTCTGTTGAGTCCCTGGACACTTTGCTTATCTCCAAGATTCCCTGGACACTTCGCTCATCTCCAAACTGCAGAAACACCCTCAGACCCTGGTTTTTGATTCCCCGCTCTGCGTTGTCTGACTTTTCCACATCCACAGGCCCTGCGTAAGTACTCCCATCTCTGTGGTTTGGGGACATGGCCCACTGGGGTGTCATTTATTCTAAGGCTGGAGAATTAATATTCATGAGCACTGCTCATCCAAAAAACACAAAGCCACACTCTCCTGTACCCAGGGCCAGGCTGTAATCACATTCCACGCTCCCTGGGAGGGGATGCTGGGTTTTAAAATATTCCAGAGCCACCCCACCCTCCACCCCCCACTCCAAGATATTGTTGCTCAAGTCCCTGGGGCCAGGATGGGTAGGTTCTTGTTGACATTGAACTCTCCGTTCCCACTTCATGCAGAGAAACAACAGACACCAGAGGAGACGGGAAAGACACACAGGCAAGGCCGACTTGTATCTGATTATTTAAATGTTTCCAGTAAAAATCCATGGAGAAGGCAATGGCACCCCACTCCAGTACTCTTACCTAGAAAATCCCATGGATGGAGGAGCCTGGTAGGCTGCAGTCCATGGGGTCGCTAGGAGTTGGACACGACTGAGCGACTTCACTTTCACTTTTCACTTTCATGCATTACAGAAGGAAATGGCAACCCACTCCAGTATTCTTGCCTGGAGAATCCCAGGGAAGGCGGAGCATGGTGGGCTGCCATCTATGGGGTCGCACAGAGTCATACACAACTGAAGCGACTTAGCAGCATCAGTAGCAGTAAAAATCCAAAGTCTGTATGAATACCGTGTTGAATGTTTAAATTAATCCTGCCTATGTATCTTCACTGCCCTTCTTGGCTTGGTTTGTAGTTCTTCATGCATTCATTCATTTTTTTTTAAATTTATTTATTTTTAATTGAAGGATAATTGCTTTACAATATTGTGTTGGTTTTTGCCATACATCAACATGAATCAGCCATGGGTACCCCTATGTCCCCTCCCTCTGGAACCTACCCCCGACCTACCACTCCTTCTCACCCCTCTAGGTGGTTACAGAGCCCCAGTTTGAATTCCCATGAGTCATACAGCAAATTCCCCGTGGCTATCTACTTATATATGGTAGTGAATATGTTTCCATGCTACTCTCTCCATACATCCCACCCTCTTCTTCCTCACCACTCCCATGTCCATAAATCTGTTAATTCATTTCATAAATGTTTATTGATTGCCTAACCTGGGCCAGGTACCAGGGACACTATCGTAAACAGGACACGTGTGCCCCTGGCACCTAATAAGAACCTACTGTGTTGTATAGGGAACTCAACTCAATGCTCTGTGATGGCCTATGTTGGAAAAGAATCTGGAAAGAGTGGATGTATGTATAACTGATCCACTTTGCTGTACAGCAAAAAGTCACACAACACTGTAAATCAGCTATGTTTTTTGTTCAGTTGCTCAGTCATGTCTGACTCTTTGTGATCCCATGGACTGCCGTATGACAGACTGCACCACCTCCTAGAGTTTGCTCAAACTTATGTCCATTGAGTCGGTGATGCCATGCAACCATCTCACCCTCTGTCATCCCCTTTTCCTCCTGCCCTCCCCCTTTCCCAGCATTACAGTCTTCTTCAATGAGTTGGATCTCTGCATCAGGTGTGAAGAAATTGCTTGACTGAATTCCAGTTCCACTGATACCACCCAGAGCAGCCTCAGATGCTGTGTCTGTCACCAGAGGGGGTGTTGACTGTCAGGCAGCCAGAATAAAGAGTGGACACAACCGATGGGGCAAAGATCCTGATGCTGGGAAAGATTGAAGGCAGGAGGAGAAAGGGGCAATAGAGGATGAGATGGTTGAATGGTATCATTGACTCAATGGACATGAGTTTGAACAAACTCCAGGAGATAGTGAAGGACAGGGAAGCCTGGTGTGCTGCAGTCCATGGGGTTGCAAAGAGTCAGACTCACTGAGTGACTGAATAACAACACTGATGAGGGAATAGGATCACACATCAGACTGGGCTGGGTGGACTGAGCAGGGGACCCAGCACGGAGCCACAAGGCCTGGGCAGTCACAGGGTGCCAGGTGGCATACTAGAGACACAAGTCATTATCCCAAAGAAGGAGACAATCTTGACAGAGGTGAGAATTCTCACTTGATCAATGAGCCCCTCAATATCCAGAAAAGTCATTACTGAGCCTGAAGTCTCTGAGCTGCTGAGCAGAGGAGCCCATATTTCCCTGGATCTCTGTGCTTTCTCTTAACTCCACACTGCTGAGCAAATGGCCCCAGGAAACAGCCCCGCCCTGCTGACTTGTCTAGAATCAAATAAGCCCTTGCACTTCTGTTGCTATGGCACACCCGGGGTCAGAGTCCCATCCTAGTCTTTCCTGCTGGGCCATTTTCTCACAGTTGGCTTCGTTTCATCTCCATACTCCTCTTTGCAGAAGACATTCTTCATGTGACACTCCAGTCCTCCCCCAGAGCTGCAGCCTGCATGTGGAGCCACTTTGATGTGAAAGACTTGTCAGGGGCAATGCTGTCCTTCTGTAGCACATTTCTGGAAAAGAGCTTTGATTCGTTGGTTCTCAATTCCCCAGGGACAAGGACGAGTATGATGGCCAAGTTGGGGCTTTGGAAACTCCCATGATGCCCAGCCAACTGTGTACTCACTTCAAGCTTTAACTCAGCTCCAGAGCTTCAAAGGCCCAGACACAGCACAGGCTCAGTAACTGATTTGCAATGATATGTGAGTTTCTGGTGTGCAGCAGTGACTCAGCTATGTTCTTTTTTCATATTCTTTGTTTAATTTTTACAATGTTGTGTCGGCTTCCACCATACAACAATATGAATCATCATCTGATTGCTTTTTATAGTTTCCAGTTGGCTGTTTAGATTCTTCATCTTGTCATCTAATTACATCTTAATCATAATTTGCCCAGATCTATCAATATCGTTAGCTGAGATGACGAGCAGGAAGTTACCGAGTATCTGCTCTGTGCCCAGCCATGCTCCATGTGGTCCTCTGGGTTGCCTGGACCTTACTCAAGATCCTCCTTACTCAGTGTGGTCCTCCTTTCCATGCTGACCACAGAGGTAGAGAAAGGGGTGACAGGACCACACAGTGGTCTAAATAGAGGATGTTCAGTTGAAAGAATTATGACGCTGTGAGTTTAAAAAGTAAATATAAGATGTAAAGAGATTTCTCCATGACTCCCAGGGTGGAGGGACAATGTCCAAGGAGGGACAAACTTGGGAAGGGCCACCCCAAGGCCGGTGCAGACCTCCCAAGGAAGTGCAGCTGCAGCCCCTGGATGGAGGAGCTGCTGGCAGGAATGGCGGGGTGGGAACTGGTCCGCAGGCCCCAGGCGAGCAGGAATCCCTGGGGCGCAGGTGAGCCTCCACCAGGGTTCAGGTGCGCAGATCTGCAGGTGGGAGGGGCCCGCAGTTGGGAGACTTGGGGCTTGTGTGGAGGGGTTGCAGGGAGGTGACTGGAAGGCCTCTTCCTCATGTCCTGCACCTGAGACTGGCCCTCTCCAGGGGGGCATGTGAGGACATGCTCTGGAGTTCAGCCCCAGCTGTGCAGATGCTAACAGGAGCTGAAATCTGAGAGGCACATCAGGATGGCAAGCACGTGGGATGTCTGGAGGCTGCAGGGACGGACGAGAGTGAAGCCCTTGGAGGCCTGGTTCCCACCAGCTGCCCTAAGACCAGGCCTTTCTCTTTAACCTGAGTTTGCATTTGGCAAACCTAAGCCTCTTAATTTATGGCAGATGCCAGTCAGCCCGTTTCTAGAGGCCTGGAGAACATCTCCCAGAGACCAACATGTGGACAGAAAACCAGGGAGGAAGCCCAAGGCCAGCTGCTGTCCACATAGCTGCTCATGGTCCAAACACTGTCCTCACTGCCCCCACCTGCCCTGACATGGCTCGCGTCTGAAATGCCATCTGCCAGTGTTGTGTGAGAAGAGAAGGCAAGAAGAACCAACCATTCCCCTTGTCATCACCACCCCCCTCCCCAGCTGTATCAGGCTCCTAAGGCTGCTGTGACAAAGCCCATCCACCAGGTGACAAGCAGCACAAGTGTATTGTCCCTGGTTCTAGAGGCCAGGTGTCAGAGGTCACGGGGTCACAGACATGGTCCCTCCTTACTGAGTCTCTGTCCCAGCCCTCCCGCCCCCACTAGTGTCTCTTAGTGTGCTGGAAACTTTGACTTGACTTGTAATATGTGCGTAGTTGCTCAGTCGTGTGCAACTCTTTGTGACCCCGTGGACTGAAGCCCACCAGGCTCCTCTGTCCATGGGAATTCTCCAGACAAGAATACTATAGTGAAGTTGTCATGCCCTCCTCCAGGGGATCTTCCCAACTCAGGGATCAAACCCAGGTCTCCCGCATTGCAGGTGGATTCTTTACCATCTGGACCACCAGGGAAGCCCTTGCCTTGTAATATGTTCCCCCTAATCTCTGCCTTCATGCTTACTTGGTCTTCTCCTTGTGTTCTTGTTTATGTCCAAAGTTCTCTTTTTTATAAGGAAACCAGTCATATTGAATTAAGCGCCCACCTTCCTCCAATATGACTTCATCTTAACTGATTCTATCTGCAGCCACCCAGAGTCACATTCTGGGAACTGGTGGTTAGGTCTTTAAGCTGTGAATTTGGAGGGACTCAGTTGAACCCAACCTCTTGCCCTCCTCAGGCTACTCCCTCATGAGGATGAAGCCAGTGTGGGGTTTGGGGTGATCTCAGTGAAGGAGAGTGGGGGCCAGGGCTGGGCAGGGCTACAGGACTCCGTCTAAGAGCTCTTCTTTATTAAATTGCTTATTTTTATTTGGAGGATAATTGCTATACAATATTGTGTTTGTTTCTCCTATATATCAACATGAATCAGTCATAGGTATATGTATGTCCCTCCCTCATGAATATAAACACATGAAAAGATGCTCAACATCATTCATTATTAGAGAAATGCAAATCAAAACTACAATGAGGTATCAACTCACATGTGCCAGAATGGCCATCATCAAAAAATCTATAAACAATAAATGCTGGAGAGGGTATGGAGTAAAGGGAACCCCCTTGCACTGTTAGTGGGAATGCAAATTGATACAGCGTCTATGGAGAACAGTATGGAGGTTCCTTAAAAAAACTATGAATAAAATTACCATATGACTCAACAATCCCACTAAGAGCTCTTCTGTCTCCCTTCATCCCTTCCCTCCATCGCCATCCTTTTGGGGTCTCATTTTCTCCTGTCCCAAACGTCCCCTGTTGAGCTGACCTGCTGACCTTCCATCCCATCTTTCAGGTTTGCTTCACCATCTGGAGGTCACCTGTTTCCTACCAGATCCATCCCTGCCTCATGGCTTCAGGTTTCTGGTTTCCCAGCCCCAGCAGCCTGGCCAGCTCCCAACTGTGCTGCCCTCCAGAAAAGTGTAGGCCAGGGTTTCCCTGGGGGCAGGGCCGAATCTCACTAAGTCTGGGGTTGTCACTGTCGTTTAGTCACTAAGTCATATCCAATGCTTTGGCAGCCTCATGAAATGTGGTCTGCAAGGCTCCTCTGTCCATGGGATTTTCCAGGCAAGATAATGGAGTGAGTTGCCATTTCCTCCTCCAGAGGATTTTCCTGACCCAGGAATCAAACCCATGTCTCCTGCATTGGCAGGCAGATTTTTTACCACTGAGCCACATGGGAAACCTGAGCTAGAGGGACCGTGCAGTAACTGATGTTCATATGAGCATCTGAGTCTCGGAAGAAAGGGGCCTTTGGGTTCACCATGGGCAGTAAGTGAGTTCTTGTCTTAGAAATACTCCCATAAACAAGTTTTTAAAAATCTATAACAGGCTTCAGTTACCCAGGGAAAACCACTCAGCTGGAATATCATGGTGTCATGAAAATTCTTTGTAAAGGGAGAACTGAGTTAGCTGTTATTTATTTATTTATTTATTTATTTTTAAGAAAGAAGCTGCAATAACCTGTTTATACACCAGATGGCAGAGCTGATTTTCCTTTGGCTTTTAAAAACCATTCCAAAATAGAGTTGGCCCCTTTCAGATGGATACGACTTGACTTACACCTTTTCATGCAAGGACATCGAACGCTACAATTCCTTTACTCTGAGCCTTTTCTTGCAGAAGTAGAATTTCCGGCCATCTGAAGGTTGTGGTTTGGGCTAGTTCATACCTATTTTGTCAAAGGATTAAGTGTTTTACTTATCGACTGACACAATTTTTCATGTGGTTTTTTAAAATTTTTTGTATACAATTATACAACCATAAAGAAGGCTGAGTGCTGAAGAATTGATACTTTCAGATTGTGGCGCTGGAGAAGACTCTTGAGAGTCCCCTGGACAGCAAGGAGATCAAACCAGTCAGTTGTAAAGGAAATCAACCCTAAATATTCACTGGAAGGACTGATGCTGAAGCTGAAAGTCCAATACTTTGGCCACCTGATGCAAAGAGCCGACTCAGGGGAAGTGACTCTGATGCTGGGAAAAAATGAAGGCAAAAGGAGAAGGGGGTGGCAGAGGATGAGATAGTTTGATGGCATCATCGGCTCAATGGACATGAACTTGAGCAAACTTTGGGAGATGGTGGAAGACAGAGGAACCTGATGTGCTGCAGTTCATGGGGTTGCAGAGTCCAACACGACTTAGCGACTGAACAACATGCAACCTGTTAGCTGATCATTCCGATAGTTTATAGAACCTCGACTATTCAGCTTCCCAAATGCATTTATCAGCTGCGCCACATGGCTCATGGGTTCTTAGTTCCTAAACCAAGGATTGAACCCAGGCCCTTGGCAGTGAAAGCACTGAGTCCTAACCACTGGACCAGCAGGGAATTCCCCCTCAAATGCATTTTTGAAAATATATGTCTGATACTCTTAACATTTACAAGGAACTATTAATAATCTGCACTATTGTTCCTTCTTTTGCATGCTATTTATCCTCTTCATTTTATTTTTTCCCTATTAAACTCAGAGTAAAAACTAAACTATGAAGAAAGAAATTCTTTTTTAACTACTTGTAGAATAAACATTCAACATGCCTGAGATCATAAAATAGAGCTTCTCTCTGGTTCCAGCAACAAATGACTACTTAGCAGACACAAGTATCCATACAGACTGTGCTACCATACACATTTCAGAATTTAGCCCTGGGCTCCAACAGTGTGATTATAACCAAAGTTTGAGACTATGAAATGTCTTCATTCATGTCCTGACTGTTGGCATTTATATTGTTCGTGTATGTATCGTCTTAGCACTGCTCTATGCTAGGAGCATGGAGGTTAATTTGCCGTCTTGGTTTCCCTGGAATGCTGGGATGTATTCCCTCATACATGCTCAACGGTGCTGCGGTGTGGATGGACACCCAGACAGGCAGTGAGAGGATGGAGGCCACGTCTACTGATATACATTCCCCAAATGCTTACATTTCATCCCAAATATTCCACAGTTCCATTCCTCTTTATCCCACATCCTGGATGAAGTCATTTAAACCCAGATCTCTGTGCTTAGCCCACGATCAGAACTAAGAATGTTATAAAAATAATGCCTTTCTGGTCTCTTCTTTTCCTTGGTCTATGATGAGAGCCCTTGGGAACACTGAGACTTCAGGTTTATTTTCTATGAAATGAACACTATAGTGCTGTGTCTCTGTGTTATGGAAGAACAGCTGAAAATCTGATCTCACCAAACACTGGAGCTGACTTGGCTAAAACAAGCCCAAAACATACCTGTGGGACAACTGTCTCTGACTCTGCACGAGCATTAAACTTGCTAATTTTTCTTACACCAAGTTCTTTACAATCAGTCAAGAAAAGATTTTTATTTAAAGACAAGATAAAGAACAGTGGTGGGATACTTTGAGAGCTGGACATCTTCCAGGAGGTAACATGGTGGGGTGGAATATGTTCATTTTTCCCGTGACATTTTAACTAACCAATTCTTTGCAGTTAATACACTTTGAACATCCACACTGGACCAGGGTTTTGTTTTGTTTTTTAATAGTTATGAAGAAAGGAAACCAAGAGTCTATGAAAGGCAAAGGTTAAATTGGATTTCTCTTCAGAGAGTGTAATATTAATAAGAGTCAACCTTATTGGGCTTTGGGCTTCCCTTGTGGCTCAGCCGGTAAAGAATCCGCCTGCCATGCGAGAGACCTGGGTTTGGTTCCTGGGTTGGGAAGATCCCCTGGAGGAGGGGAAGTCTACCCATTCCAGTATTCTGGCCTGGAGAATTCCATGAACTGTATAGTCCATGCGATTGCAAAGAGTCAGACCCAACTGAGCGACTTTCACTTTCACTTTCAACCTTATTGGGAGTTTCCTGGTGGTCCAGTGGTTTAAACTCCATGCACTCAATGCCGGGAGTGTGCGTTCGATCCCTAGTTAAGAAACTAAGATCCTACGTGCCACATGATGCAACCAAAAAGTAAAAAAAATAATAGAAGAGCAAAGATTTGGGCTTCCCAGGTGGCACTAGTGGTTAAGAACCCATTTTCGCTGGTTTAGGAAGACCCACTGCAGGAAGGAATTCTTGCTGGGAGATTCCCATGGACAGAGGAGCCTGGCAGGCTACAGTCCATGGGGTTGCAAAAGAGTCTGACATGCCTGAGTGACTGAGCACAGCACACAGAAACTTGGGAAATTGGGGGAGGTGCTAATTTCAACTAAAAATAACCCCTGGAAACCAAATCCACTGCAGCTGAATGTGTTTGTATACATCACACCTGACAATGGCCAGTTCCTCAGGAGCAGACATAACAGGGGCAGCTGGAGAAGACTTGACCCTGGGTTTACTGGTGTGAGGAAGACCCAAAGCAGCTGCATCCTGAGGCCAGATGCAGGCTGGAAGCCAGCTTGGTAAGGGAAACCCATGAAAGTCAGCGAGATTTCACAGCAGGGCTCCAGGCCCCAGCACAAGGCCAGCCCCACCTACAGGGGTGGCAGGAGGAAGGCTGAATTCCACATCTCACCTATGGGCGGTCAGGCTGTCATCTCCTGGGGGCAGCGCTGAAGGAGTCCTGCCACGTTCTTGTATGATGTGAGTGGCTGGGATTATCTGAATGTAAGTGGAAAAATGGACTTCAGCTTTTATAGTGTGATGGCTTCATGGGGCTCATTAGCTGGGCAAATGTACTCTAAAGAAGCCCCACTGAAGAGGGAAGTCAAGATGGTGGAGGAGCAGGTGGACATAGAGTACATCTCTCTCCACAGATACATCAGGAACGCACTTTCAGACACAGAAGTGCTTGCAGATCACCAACTGAGACCAGGCAGGAGTACCTGACCACAGGAAAAGAATACGTAGAACCCTGCAAAATTGGGTAGGGCAAAGGAACTAGGGGGAAAAACAGGAGTGTTAGTAGGACTGGACCTGCCCTCAGCAGGTGGGGGAACTGAAGCAGGGGTCCAATCCCTGCATCGGGGCAATTGTCTGAGTCAGAGGAGAAACACTTGAGCCTGAGAGTGAAGCAGTTGTTCTGTGGCAGCCTAAATGGAATGAGAATCAGACAATCCTTGCCACAGCTTTCATATGCCAGAAAGGAATGCAGGTCCCCAAGAAGGTGCAGCATCTGAGGGGTGGAGCGTAAGGATTGTGGAGCAATCCCACTGTTGACTGTGAAGAGATGGACTGAGGGGCCATGAGGGAGGAGATTGTGGTGGGAAATGCCAGTGGAAGAAAGGCAGGCAGCCATGGAAGCAAGGCAATACTGCTAAGTCATGCGTAAGGGGTGAAGCCATCACCGTAGGCTCTCTCTCCCCACATCAGCAGCTGAACAATAGAAACGCTGGCTCATCAAGCACCTGATGCCCAGAACAACAGAGTAGGACCCCACCCAGGGTGATGCTTCAAACGCCAGAGGCACCAAACAACAGAGGAGAACCCCAGGGAAGGGAGCCTTCTAAGTGCCTGAACGAGTGGAGCTAATGGAGAAAGACTAGCCAAAGAAGCCTTCTGATCGCCAGCTGCTAGAGGCTTGAAAACAGACTGATAGAGCCATTACTCCTGCAGCTGAGGCAGTGGATGTCCCCGTACACTTGGCACCGCCAGGGTCCCTGAGACCCAAGGGGCTTCACTCTCAATGCTCACTGAAGCAGAGATGCCACAGGCAAAAGAAAGTCTTGCATCTATGCACGCGGGGTCACTTCAATTGTTTCCAACTCTTTGTGACCCTGTGGACTGTGGCCTGCCAGGTTTCTCTGTAAGGGGGGCTTTTCCAGGCAAGAATACTGGAGTGGGTTGCCATACCTTTCTAGAGCACTATATTTCATCTCCTGCTGCCCTAGGTGCCAGCTACGCTGAATACCTGGTACTGCCAGGGGCCCTGTGACCCAAGAAGCCGCACCACCTCCACACCTGGCACTCAATGGGGGTAGACCCAAGTCCTCTAGGGCCAGCCTCAGGAGCAAATCCCAGTGGATGACCCACATGCAGAGGTGGAGACAAAACCACAACTGAAACTCAGGGGCAGTGTAGCTGAGGAAGAGGACCCAAAACCTTCCCACCAGCTGTACAAGGAGTAGGACCAACAGTGTTGGAGGGCATTCTAGGCAGGTGAGGGGGACTGTGACTCCCAGCAAAGGAAAGGATGCTGACAGCAGAGACTCAAGAAAAACATTTATTATTCTTATATTTTAACTTGTTCTGTAGTTTCTTTGGGATTTTTTTTTCTTTTTCTTCGCCGCCCCCCCACCACCTGTGTAGTTGCCAATTTTATTAGCACTATGAAATCTATTTAAGCTTTTGAGATTTTTTTTTCAGTCAGACTTTTTATTTCTGTTATAAACTTCTGCCTCTCTTTTAGCTTTGTGCAGTTCTATAGAGTTTTCTTTTTCCTTTTTAATTTTAATTTTTAAATTATTTAAACATTATTTTTCTACATTTATTCCTTTGTTTGCTTTTCCTACTGTTATTTTCCCCTGGCAGTTAATCTTTAATATATATAAATCTTCTTATCTACCTTTATTTAACTTTGCATTTCTAGTCTTTCTTTCTTTTTCTCACCATATTTGTTAGTTTTGTTTTCATTGCTTTATTTCCCAGTTGATACCTTTGTTTAGTTTTGCTCTCCAGTTTGTGCTTTAGTTAGTTTTATTCTTAATTGATGAATATAATTTTTGGTTTCCTTTGTTCATTGGGTCAATCTACTGTACTTTATTGTCATTGGACTGTTTTGATTTTGCTTATGGCTATACGATCACTGACCTAGAGCCAGACATCCTGGAATGTGAAGTCAAGTGGGCCTTAGAAAGCATCACTACGAACAAAGCTAGTGGAGGTGATGGAATTCCAGTGGAGCTATTCCAAATCCTGAAAGATGATGCTGTGAAAGTGCTGCACTCAATATGCCAGCAAATTTGGAAAACAGCAGTGGCCACAGGACTGGAAAAGGTCACTTTTCATTCCAATCCCAAAGAAAGGCAATGCCAAAGAATGCTCAAACTACCACACAATTGCACTCATCTCACACGCTAGTAAAGTAATGCTCAAAATTCTCCAAGCCAGGCTTCAGCAATATGTGAACCGTGAACTTCCTGATGTTCAAGCTAGTTTTAGAAAAGGCAGAGGAACCAGAGATCAAATTGCCAACATCCACTGGATCATGGAAAAAGCAAGAGAGTTCCAGAAAAACATCTATTTCTGCTTTATTGACTATGCCAAAGCCTTTGACTGTGTGGATCACAATAAACTGTGGAGAATTCTGAAAGAGATGGGAATACCAGACCACATGATCTGCCTCTTGAGAAATCTGTATGCAGGTCAGGAAGCAACAGTTAGAACTGGACATGGAACAACAGACTGGTTCCAAATAGGAAAAGGAGTTCGTCAAGGCTGTATATTGTCACCCTGTTTATTTAACTTCTATGCAGAGTACATCATGAGAAACGCTGGGCTGGAAGAAACACAAGCTGGAATCAAGATTGCCGGGAGAAATACCAATAACCTCAGATATGCAGATGACACCACTCTTATGGCAGAAAGTGAAGAGGAATAAAAAGCCTCTTGATGAAAGTGAAAGTGGAGAGTGAAAAAGTTGGCTTAAAGCTCAACGTTCAGAAAACTAAGATCATGGCATCCAGTCCCACCACTTCATGGGAAATAGATGGGGAAACAGTGGAAACAGTGTCAGACTTTATTTTCCTGGGCTCCAAAATCACTACAGATGGTGACTGCAGCCATGAAATTAAAAGACGCTTACTCCTTGGAAGGAAAGTTATGACCAACCTAGATAGCATATTCAAAAGCAGAGACATTACTTTGCCAACAAAGTTCGTCTAGTCAAGGCTATGGTTTTTCCTGTGGTCATGTATGGATGTGAGAGTTGGACTGTGAAGAAGGCTGAGTGCTGAAGAATTGATGCTTTTGAACTGTGGTTTTGGAGAGGAGTCTTGAGAGTCCCTTGGACTGCAAGGAGATCCAACCAGTCCATTCTGAAGGAGATCAGCCCTGGGATTTCTTTGGAAGGAATGATGCTAAAGCTGAAACTCCAGTACTTTGGCCACCTTATGTGAAGAGTTGATTCATTGGAAAAGACCCTGATGCTGGGAGGGATTGGGGGCAGAAGGAAAAGGGGACAACAGAGGATGAGATGGCTGGATGGCATCACTGACTCGATGGACGTGAGTCTGAGTGAACTCCAGGAGTTTGTGATGGACAGGGAGGCCTGGCGTGCTGAGATTCATGGGGTCACAAAGAGTCGGACACGGCTGAGCAACTGATCTGATCTGATACATATGCATGTATGTTCCATTATTTTAATTATTATTTACCTGATTTTGTAATTGTCATTTGTGTGGGGTCATCTTTGGTTTCTCATTTTTGGGTATTTGTCTTAATCCCATTTAATGCCATAACAAACCACCTGTGGAATCTCTGTTCCTGGTCAGAGATCAAGCCCTGAGCCTTTGGAGTGGGAGCACTGTCTCCAAGACCGTAGACTACCAGAAAACTCCTAACCCTAGGGAGTATCAAATAGTGAGAACTCCCACAAAGGCAACCACTTGTATACAAGATCCAGCATCACCCAACTACCAGTAGCACCCTGTGCAGGACGCCCCATACAAACAACAAACAAGACAAAAATACAAACCAAATCATCAGTAGACAGGATTACCATTTCACTCAGCCCTGCCCATCAGAGGAAAAGAAAAATTCACCTCCTCCCACCAGAACCCAAGCACAAGTTACAGCCTACATGAAGCTTACACAAACCACTGGACCAAACTTATGAGGGCAGAAACCAAAAGAAAGAATTCAACCTTGAATCCTGAAAAAGGAGACCTCAAACACAATAAGTTTTTAAAAAGATAATGAAAAGACAGAGAAATACAGCACAAATGAAGGAAAAAACTAGAAACACACAAGTCCAAATAAATGAAGAGGAAATAGGAAAACTACCTGAAAAAGAATTCAGAATAATGATAGTAAAGATGATCCAAAATCCTGAAAATAAAATGCAGAAAATGCAAGAATCAATTAACATAGACCTAGAAGAATTAAAGAATACAGAGACAAACAACAAAATTACTGAAATTAAAAATACTCTAGAAGGAATTAATAGCAGAATATCTGAAGCAGAAGAATGGATCAGTGAGCTGGAAGATAAAATGGTGGGAATAACTGCTGAAAAGCAGAATAAAGTAAAAATAATGAAAAGAACTGAGGATAGTCTCAGAAATCTCTGGGACAATATTAAACATACCAACATTTGAATCATAGGGTTCCCAGAAGAAGAAGAGAAAAAGAAAGGGTATGAGAAAATTTTTGAAGAGACTATAATTGAAGATTTCCCCAACATGGGAGAGAAAATAGTCAAGTCCAAGAGGCACAAAGAGTCCCATACAGGATAAGCCCAAGGAGAAACACACCAAGACACATACTAATCAAACTAACAAAGATTAAACACAAACAAAGAATATTAAAAGGAGCAAAGGAAAAGCAACATGTAACATCCAAGAGAAATCCTTAACAGCTGATCTTTCAGCAGAAACTCTGCAGGCGAGAAGGGAATGGCAGGATATATTTAAAGTACTGAAAGGGAAAAATCTACAACCAAGATTACTACCCAAGAAGGCTCTCAAACTAAAACTAAAACTATAAAGAGTCAGACACGACTGAGCGACTGAACCGAACCGAACTGAGCTGATGGGCTGGATGCCATGATCTTAGTTTTCTGAATGTTGATCTGTAAGCCAAATTTTCACTCTCCTCTTTCACTTTCATCAAAAGGCTCTTTCGTCCTTCTTCACTTTCTGCCATAAGGGTTGTGTCATCTGCATATTCTGAGGTTATTGATATTGGGCACCTATGGACCTGGGGAGTTCATGTTTCAGTGTCCTATCTTTTTGCCTTTTCTTACTGTTCATGGGGTTCTCAAGGCAAGAATACTGAAGTGGTTTGCCATTCCCTTCTCCAGTGGACCACATTTTGTCAGAACTCTCCACCAAGACCCATCCATCTTGGGTGGCCCTACACAGCATGGCTTAGTTTCATTGAGTTAGACAAGGCTATGATCCATGTGATTAGATTGGTTAGTTTTCTGTGATTGTGGTTTCAATCTGTCTGCCCTGTGATGCCCTCTCTCAGCGCCTACCATCTTACTGGGGTTTCTCCTACCTTGGACGTGGGGTAACTCTTCACGGCTGCTACAGCAAAGTGCAGCCACTGCTCCTTACCTTGGATGTGGGGTATCTCCTCATGGCCGCCACTACTGACCTTGGACATAGGGTATCTCCTCTCAGCCACTTGCCACTCCGAAGTTTATAGCAATACAATCCTACCTCAAGAAACAAGAAAAACATAGACACATGTAGCTTTACACTAAAACAGCTGGGGAAAAAAGAAGAACAACAATAACAACAACAAAAATTATCAGAAGCAAAGAAATCATAAAGATCATAGAAGAAATAAATTAAAAAGAGGTGAAAGAAAGAATAGTAAAAATTAATAAAACTAAAAACTGGTTCTTTGAGTAGATAAACCAAACTGACAAACCTTTAGCCAGACTCCTCTAGAAAAAAAGAAGATTCAAATCAACAACATTAGAAATGAAAAAGGAGAGGTTATAGAAGACAATGCAGAAATAAAAAAAGATTATAAGAGACTATTATGAACAACTGTATGGAATAAAATGGATAGCCTGGAAGAAATGGAGAGATTCTTAGAAAAGTTCAGTATTCCAAGACTGAATCAGGAAGAAATAGAAATTATGAGCAACCCACTTACATACACTGAAACCAAAAGTGTGACTAAAAAAAAAAAAAAAAAAACTGTCAGAAAATAAAAGCCCAGGACCAGATGGCTTCGCAGGTGAATTCTATCAAACCTTTCAGTTCAGTTCAGTTCAGTCGCTGCATCGTGTCTGACTCTTTGTGACCCCATGAACCGCAGCACGCCAGGCCTCCCTGTCCATCACAAACTCCCGGAGTTTACCCAAACTCATGTCCATCGAGTTGGTGATGCTATCCAGCCATCTCATCTCCTGCTGTCCCCTTCTCCTGTCCCCAGTCCTTCCCAGCATCAGGGTCTTCTCCAGTGAGTCAACTCTTTGCATGAGGTGGTCAAAGTATTGGAGTTTAAGCTTCAACATCAGTCCTTCCAATGAACACCCAGGACTGTTCTCCTTTAGGATGGACTGGTTGGATCTCCTTGCAGTCCAAGGGACTCTCAAGAGTCTTCTCCAACCCCACAGTTCAAAAGCATCAATTCTTCGGCACTCAGCTTTCTTTACAGTCCAACTCTCACATCCATACGTGACTACTGGAAAAACCATAGCCTTGACTAGACTGATCTTTGTTGGCAAAGTAATGTCTCTGCTTTTGAATATGCTATCTAGGTTGGTCATAATTTTCCTTCCAAGGAGTAAGTGTCTTTTAATTTCATGGCTGCAGTCACCATCTGCAGTGATTTTGGAGCCAAAAAAAAAAAAAAAGTCTGACACTGTTTCCCCATCTATTTCCCATGAAGTGATGGGACCAGATGCCATGATCTTCATTTTCTGAATGTTGAGTTTTAAGCCAACTTTTTCACTCTCCTCTTTCACCTTCATCAAGAAGATTTTTAGTTCCTCTTTACTTTCTGCTACAAGAGTGGTGTTATCTGCATATCTGAGGTTATTGATATTTCTCCTGGCAATCTTGATTCCAGCTTGTGCTTCTTCCAGCCCAGCATTTCTCATGATGTACTCTGCATAGAAGTTAAATAAGAAGGGTGACAATATATAGCCTTGACGTACTCCTTTTCCTATTTGGAACCAGTCTGTTGTTCCATGTCCAGTTCTAACTGTTGCTTCCTGACCTGCATACAGATTTCTCAAGAGGCAGGTCAGGGAGTCTGGTATTCCCATCTCTTTCAGAATGTTCCACAGTTTATTGTGATCCCCCCAGTCAAAGGCTTTGGCATAGTCAATGAAGCAGAAATAGATGTTTTTCTGGAACTCTCTTGCTTTTTCCATGATCCAGTGGATGTTGGCAATTTGATCTCTGGTTCCTCTGCCTTTTCTAAAACTAGCTTGAACATCAGGAAGTTCACGGTTCATATATTGCTGAAGACTGGCTTGGAGAAATTTGAGCATTACTTTAACAGTGTGTGAGATGAGTACAATTGTGCGGTAGTTTGAGCATTTTTTGGCATTGGCTTTCTTTGGGATTGGAATGAAAACTGACTTTTTCCATTCCTGTGGTCACTGCTGAGTTTTCCAAATTTGCTGGCATATTGAGCGCAGCACTTTCACAGCATCATCTTTTAGGATTTGAAATAGCTCCACTGGAATTCCATCACCTCCACTAGCTTTGTTCATAGTGATGCTTTTTAAGGCCCACTTGACTTCACATTCCAGAAGAGCTAATACCTATCCTTCCAAAACTCTCTCAAAAAATTGCAAAGGAAGGAATACTTCCAAACTCATTCTATGAGTCCACCATCACCCTGATATCAAAATCAGACAAAGATAGCACACACAAAAAAGAACACTACAGGCCAATATCACTGATGAACAAAGAAACAAATATCCTCAACAAAATTCTAGGAAACACAATTCAACAACATATTAAAGAGCCCATACACCATGATCAAGTCGAGTTTATTCCAGAGATGCAAATATTCTTCAATTTATGCAAATCAATCAATGTGATACACCATGTCAACAAATTGAAAGATAAAAACCAAATGATAGTCTCAGTAGATGTAGAAAATTTGGCAAAATTCAGCACCCATTTATGATTAAAACTCTTCAAAAAATGGGCATGGAAGGAAACTACCTCAACATAGTAAAGGCCATAGATGATAAGCCCCCGGGAAACATTATTCTCAATGGTGAAAAACTTAAAGCATTCCCCCTAAAATCAGGAACAAGACAAGGGTGTCCACTCCAACCATTATTATTCAACATAGTTTTGGAAGTCCTATCAGAGAACGAACCAGAGAAGCAATCAGAGAAGAAAAAGAAATAAAAGGAATCCAGATCAGAAAAGAAGAAGTAAAGCTCTCACTGTTGGCAGATAACATGACACTATACATAAATACTATCAGAAAATTACTAGAGCTAATCAGTGAATTTAGCAAAGTTGTAGGATACAAAATCAATACATGGAAATCACTTGCATTCTTATACACTAACAATGAAAACTCAGAAAGAGAAATTAAGGAATCAATCCCATTTACCATTGCAACAAAAAGAATAAAATATCTAGGAATAAACCTACCTAAGGAGACAAAAGAACTGTATACAGAAAATTATAAGACACTGATGAAAGAAATCAAAGATGATATAAAAAGATGAAGAGATATTCCATGTTCCTGGATAGGAAGAATCAATATTGTGAAAATGACTATACTACCAAATGCAATCTACAGATTCAGTGCAATCTCTATCAAATTGCCAATGGGATTTTTCACAGAACTAGAAGAAAAAATTTCACAATTCATATGTAAACATAAAGACCCTGAATAGCCAAAGCAGTCTTGAGGAAGAAGAATGGAGCTGGAGGAATCAACCTTCCTGACTTCAGATTATACTGCAAAGCTGACCACAGGACTGGAAAAGCTCAGTTTTCATTCCAATCCCAAAGAAAGCCAATGCCAAAGAATGCTCAAACTACCGCACAATTGCACTCATCTCATACGCTAGTAAAGTAATGCTCAAAATTCTCCAAGCGAGGCCTCAGCAATACATGAACCATGAACTTCCAGATGTTCAAGCTGGTTTTAGAAAAGGCAGAGGAACCAGAGATCAAATTGCCAACATCCACTGGATCATGGAAAAAGCAAGAGAGTTCCAGAAAAACATCTATTTCTGCTTCATTGACTATGCCAAAGCCTTTGACTGGGGGGATCACAATAAACTGTGGAACATTCTGAAAGAGATGGGGATACCAGACCACCTGACCTGCCTCGTGAGAAATCTGTATGCAGTTCAGGAAGCAACAGTTAGAACTGGACATGGAACAACAGACTGGTTCCAAGTAGGAAAAGGAGTACGTCAAGGTTGTATCCTGTCACCCTTCTTATTTAACTTCTATGCAGAGTACATCATGAGAAACGCTGGGCTGGAAGAAGCACAAGCTGGAATCAAGATTGCCAGGAACCTCAGATATGCAGATGACACCACCCTTATGGCAGAAAGTGAAGAGGAACTAAAAATCTTCTTGATGAAGGTGAAAGAGGAGAGTGAAAAAGTTGGCTTAAAACTCAACATTCAGAAAACAAATATCATGGCATCTGGTCCCATCACTTCATGGGAAATAGATGGAGATACAGTGGAAACAGTGTCAGACTTTATTTTTTTTGGCTCCAAAATCACTGCAGATGGTGACTGCAGACATGAAATTAAAAGACGCTTACTCCTTGGAAGGAAAGTTATGACCAACCTAGATAGCATATTGAAAAACAAAGACATTACTTTGCCAACAAAGGTCTGTCTAGTCAAGGCTATAGTTTTTTCTGTGATCATGTATGGATGTGAGAGTTGGACTGTGAAGAAGGCTGAGCGCCGAAGAATTGATGCTTTCAAACTGTGGTGTTGGAGAAGACTCTTGAGAGTCCCTTGGACTGCAAGGAGATCCAACCAGTCCATTCTGAAGGAGATCAGCCCTGGGATTTCTTTGGAAGGAATGATGCTAAAGCTGAAACTCCAGTACTTTGGCCACCTCATGCGAAGAGTTGACTCATTGGAAAAGACTCTGATGCTGGGAGGGATTGGGGGCAGGAGGAGAAGGGGACAACAGAGGATGAGATGGCTGGATGGCATCACTGACTTGATGGACGTGAGTCTGAGTGAACTCCGGGAGTTGGTGATGGACAGGGAGGCCTGGCGTGCTGCGATTCATGGGGTCGCAAAGAGTCAGACATGACTGAGCGACTGAACTGCACTGAACTGAACTGAACAAGGTCCCAATTCCCAGATTCACAGACACATTTTTCCTGGCTGTTTCAGAGTTATGTAAAGACACTGGTAGGACACATTTTACGATTCCATGAAAAAAGATGTCATTGTAGAGTGTTTTGTGAGTGTTAGCTGCCATACCGGTTTTTACTCTGATTAGATGAAACTACTGTCAAATGACTTCCCAGCAGGGTGAGGCAGGCAGCCTGTTGCTTACAGAAACATCAGAAACTTGGCCAAATCGGTTGTTATAATGAAGAGAAACATGAACCAGTGTGCTTTCCTGGCAGGTCTGTGGCTGCAACTATACAGGTTTCACAGGGGAAAAATACTTCTTTTGCCATCAGGCCCCAATTCCCAAGTTCACAAAAACATGTTTCCCAACAGCTTCAGAGCTGTGTGAAGACACTACTGCGACACAGTGTGACATTCCATCAGAAGAGGTCAGGGGCGAGTGTTCTGTGAGTGTTGACTGCCATACCTGTTGTTACACTGATTAGGTGAAAATGTACTACACATGGTTTCCATGGAAGAGGTGTCAAGCAGCTTGTTTCTTTCAGAGAACTGAAAATAATGACCAAAGCTGTTGTTGTAATGAAAAGCAAAGTGAACCAGTGTGTTTTTCTAGCATGTTTAGGCTGCAATTACCCAGCTTCCATAGGTGGAAAATATAGATTTTTAGCATAATGGCCCAACTCCCAGGTTCACAAAAGTTTGTTTCCTGGCTGTTTCAGAGTTTTGTAAAGACAAACCTAAGACACAGTGTACCAATCCACGAGAAAAGATGTTCAGGGAGAGTGTTCTGTGAGTTTTCATTGCCATACCTGTTGTTACCCTGATTAGCGGAAACAGTTTTGTCAGATGAGTTCCCAGCAGAATTGGCAAGCAGCCAATTTTCAGTTTAGTCGCTCAGATGTGTCTGACTCTTTGAGACCCCATGGACTGCAGCACGTCAGGCTTCCCTGTCCATCACCAACTCCTGGAGCCTGCTCAAACTCATGGTGATATCATCCAATCATCTCATCCTCTGTCAACCCCTTCTCCTGCCTTCAATCTTTCCCAGCATCAGGGTCTTTTCAAATGAGTCAGCTCTTTGTATCAGGTGGCCAAAGTATTGGAGTTTCAGCTTCAACATCTGTCCTTCCAGTGAACACCCAGGACCGATCTTCTTTAGGATGGACTGGTTGGATCTCCTTGCAGTCCAAGAGACTCTCAAGAGTCTTCTCCAACACCACAGTTCAAAAGCGTCAGTTCTTCGGCGCTCAGCTTTCTTTATAGTCCAACTCTCACATCCATACATGACTACTGGAAAAACCATAGCCTTGATGAGGTGGACCTTTGTTGTAAAGTAATGTCTCTGCTTTTCAGTATGCTGTCTAGGTTGGTCATAACTTTCTGTCCAAGGAGTAAGTGTCTTTTAATATCATGGCTGCAGTCACCATCTGCAATGATTTTTGAGCCCCAAAAAATAAAGTCCGCCACTGTTTCCCCATCTATTTGCCGTGAAGTGATGGGACCGGATGCCATGATCTTAGTTTTTTTAAGACACTCCTGGGACACAATACACGACTGAGCGGCTTCACTTTCACCTTCCACTTTCATGCATTGGAGAAGGAAATGGCAACCCACTCCAGTGTTCTTGCCTGGAGAATCCCAGGGACGGGGGAACCTGGTGGGCTGTCGTCTATGGGGTCGCACAGGGTTGGACATGACTGAAGCGACACAGCAGCAGCAGGGACACAATATACCAATCCATGAGAAAGGAGGGCAGGGATGAGTGTTCTTGAATATTGACTACCATACATGTTGCTACCCTGATTAGGTGAAATGGTATGTCATATGACTCTCAGCAAGATATGACAAGCAGTCTGTTTCTTTCAGAAAATGCAAAAACTAGACCACAGCTGTCATAATAAAGAGAAAAGTGATCTAGTCTGCTTTTCTGGCGGATTTGAGGCTGTAATTATCCAGCTTCCCCAGGTGGAAAATATAGCTTTTATCATAAGGGCCCTATTCCCATCTTCAAAAAGCAAGTTTCCTGGCTATTTCAAAGTTGTCTAAAGACACACCTAGAATACACTCTGCCATTCCCTGAGAACAGGTGTCATTGGAGGCTGTTCTGTGAGTGTTGACTGCCGTACATGTTGTTACTCTGATGACAAGAAACTGTTTTGTCAGATAACTTCCCTGCGAGAAGTTGGAAGCATCCTTTTTATTTTAGAAAACTCAAAATCATGAAAACTGTTGTTGTAATTACAGAAGAGGAAAATGCACCAGTGTGTTTTTCTGGCATGTGTAAGGTTGCAACTACGCACCTTTCACTGGGTGAAAACACTTCTTTTGCCATTAGTCCCATTCCCAGGTTCAGAAAATCATATTTCCCTGCAGTTTCAGAGCTGTATAAAGACATTCCTATGACACATTGAATCATTCCATGAAAATAGATGTCAGGGGAGAGTGTTTTGTGAATCTTGTTTACCACACCAGTTGTTTCTCTGATTATGTGAAACTGTATGTCAGATGACTTCCCAGTAAAACATGCCAAGCAGATTGTTGAGCTTGTTGCTTTAAGAAAACTTAAGACTTGACCAGAGCTGTTCTTGCAATGAAGAGAAAAATAAACCAGTGTGTTTTTCAGGCAAGTTTGAGGCTCCAATATTCCAGCTTCCACAGGTGCAAAATAAAGCTTTCACCAGAAGGGCCAATACCTATAACAGCTACTTCTTTAGGACAAAATACAGCAGTCAAAAGTCTCTCACTCTCTGTGTTTCTGTAATGAAGAAATAAAAGAACCAGACTGTTTGTCAAGGTAGGCCTCAACTATCCAGCTTCCACAGGTAAAATACTGCTTTTGCCATCTGACCCCACGATCTAGGCTCTCTAAAGCAACTTTCTCTGCAGTTTCTTAGCAGTGTGAAAAGACACACCTAGAACACACTGCACCCTTTCATGAGTAAAGATGTCTAGGGAGAGTGTTTTGTGAGTGTTGACTGCCATATCTGTTATTATCCTTATTAGGCAAAGCTGTACTATCTGATAACTTCTCAGAAAATAGTGGAAAGCAGCCTGTTTCATAAAACTCACTTAATTGACCAAATTTTTAGCTTTAATGAAGAGATAAATGAAACAGAGTGTTCTTCGGGGAATCTGAGGTTGCAAATTTCTTCCTTTCCCAGGGGAAAAAAAAAAACTGCTTTTGCCATCAAGCACAATACCCAGGATCACAAAAGCGACTTTCCTGAAGTTTCCAAGCAGTGTCAAAGACACACTTAGGACACACTGCACGCTTCCATGAGAAGAGATGTTTCAGGAGAGTGTTCTTTGAGTGTTGACTGCCATACCTGTTGTTACCCTGATTAGGCCAAAAAACTGTGATGTCTGATAAATTCCCAGCAAAGGGTGGCAAGCAGCCTGTTTCTTTCAAAAAACTCAGAAGCTCAACCAAAGTTTTTGCTATAATGAAAATGATCCAGAGTGTTTTTCTGGCAGTTTTGAGGTTGGAACGCTTTAGTTTTCACAGGGAGGAAAACACTGCTTTTGTCGTCTGGCCCAAATATACAGGCTCAGCAATGCAACTTTCCCTGCAGATTCTGAGCAGCGTAAAAGACACACCAAGACACACTGCCCCTTTCATGAGTAAAGATGTCTGAGAAGAGTTTTCTGTGAGTGGGGATTGTCATATCTGTTATTACCCTAATTAGGCAAAATTATACTGTCTGATGACGTCCTAGCAAGTAGTGGCTCGCATCCTGTTTCTTTCAGAATAGTCATATGCTTGACTAAATTTTTTGCTTCAGTGAAGAGATAAATGATCCAGAGTGTATTTCTGACAGGTTTGAGGCTGACCTTTCTAGCTCTCATAGGGTAAAGTATGGCTTTTGCCATCAGGCCCCAATATTCAGGCTCAAAAAAAGCATCTTTCCCTGAAGTTTCTGAGCCGTGTACAAAACACACTTAGGACATATTGCACCCTCCCATGAGAAAAGATTTCTGGGGAGAATGTTTAGTATATGTTGATGCCACACACATCATTACCCTAATTAAGCCAAACTGTACTGTGACGACTTCTCAGCAAGGAGTGGCAAGAAGCTTGTTTCTTTCATAAAACAAATTTGCTTGACCAAAGGTTTTGCTGTAATGAAGAGAAATGATCCAGGGTGGTGTTCTGGCAAGTTTGAGGCTGAAACTCTCCCTTGTTTTCAAAGGGGGAAAATACTGCATTTGCCATCAGGCCCCAATATCCAGGCTAACAAAAGCAGCTTTCCCCGCAGTTTCCGAGCAGTGTAAAAGACACAGCTAGGGCACACTGCACTCTTTCACGAGTTAAGATGTCTAGGAGAGTGTTCTGTGTGTGTTGACTTCCATACCTGTTGTTACCCTGATTAGGTGAAACTGCGTTGCCTGATGACTTATGAGCATATAGTAGCAAGTAGCCTGTTTCTTTCAGAATAGTCAGATGCTTGGCCAAATTTTTTGCTCCAATGAAGAGATAAATGATCCAGAGTGTGTTTCTGGCGGTCTTGTGGCCTGCCCTCTCTAGCTCTCACAGGGGTAAAAATAATGCTTTTGCTGTAAAGAAGAGATAAATGATCTTGAGTGTTTTCCTGTCAGGTTTCAGGCTGCAACTCTAGCTTTCACAGGAGAAAAGTACTGCTTTTGCCATCAGGTCCCACCATCCAGGCTCACAAAATCAGCTTTCCCCGCAGCTTCTGAGCAGTGTAAAAGACACAACAAGGACACACTGCACCCTTTCATGAGTAAAGATGTCTGGAAAGAATGTTCTATAAGTGTTGACTGTCATACAATTTATTACCATATTATGCAAAATTGAACTTTCTGAAGACTTCCCAGCAACTACTGGCAAGCAGCCTGTTTCTTTCAGAAAACTCAAATGATTGACCAGAGTTTTTGTTGTAATAAGGAGATAAGTGAAGCAGAGTGCTTTTTGGGTGGGTTTGAGGCTGGAACTCTCAGACTTTCACAGGGGAAATATACTGCTTTTGCCATCAGGCTCCCATAACCAAGCTCACAAAGGCAGCTTTCCCTGCAGGTTCTGAGCAGTGTAAAAGACACAATGAGGACACACTGCACCCTTCCATGAGAAAAGGTGTCTGAGCCAAGAGTTCTGTGAGTTTTGACTGCCATGGCCTCTGTTAACCTGATTAAGTCAACTGTACTGTGTGAAGACTTCACAGCAAGGAATGGCAAACAGTCGGTTTCACTCAAAAAATTCAAATGCTGACCAAAGTTGTCGCTGCAATGAAGAAATAAAGGAACCAGAGGTTTTTTCCAAGGCAGATTTGAGGCCGCAACTATCTAGCTTTCACAAGTGTAAAATACCGAATTTACCATCAGTCCCTAAGATCCAAGCTCATAAAAGCAGCTTTCCCTGCAGTTTCTGAACAGTGTATAAGATACACCTAGAACACACTGCACCATTTTATGAGTAAAGACATCTGGGGGGAGTGTTCTTTCAATGTTGACTGCCATACCTATTGTTACCCTGATTAGGCAAAACTGTACTATCTATGTCTTCCCAGCAAGCAGTGACAAGCAGCCTGTTACTTTCATAAAACTCAAATGCTTGACCAAAGATTTTGCTGTAATTAAGATATAAATGATCAAGACTGCTTTTCTGGCAGGTTTCAAATTGCAACTCTCTAGCTCTCACAGGGAGAAAATACTGTTTTTACCATCAGGGCCCAGTACCCAGGCTCTCAAAAACAACTTACCTTACTTACCTCACAGTTTCCAAGCAGTGTAAATCACACACCTAGGACACACTACACACTTTCATGAATAAAGGTATTCAGTTCAGTTCAGTTCAGTCACTCAGTCGTGTTCGACTCTGCAACCCCATGAATCGCAGCACACCAGGCCTCCCTGTCCATCACCAACTCCCGGAGTTCACTCAGATTCAGGTCCATCAAGTCAGTGATGCCACCCAGCCATCTCATCCTCTGTCGTTCCCTTCTCCTCCTGCCCCCAATCCCTCCCAGCATCCGGGTTTTTTCCAATGAGTCAACTCTTCGCATGAGGTGGCCAAAGTACTAGAGTTTCAGCTTTAGCATCATTCCTTCCAAAGACCATCCAGGACTGATATCCTTTAGAATAGACTGGTTGGATCTCCTTGCAGTCCAAGAGACTCTCAAGAGTCTTCTCCAACACCACAGTTCAAAAGCATCAATTTTTCAGCACTCAGCTTTCTTCACAGTCCAACTCTCACATCCGTACATGACTACTGGAAAAACCATAGCCTTGACGAGACAGACCTTTGTTGGTAAAGTAATATCTATGCTTTTTAATATGCTATCTAGGTTGGTCATAACTTTCCTTCCAAGGAGTAAGCGTCTTTTAATTTCATGGCTGCAATCAGCATCTGCAGTGATTTTGGAACCCCAAAAAATAAAGTCTGACACTGTTTCCACTGTTTCCCCATCTATTTCCCATGAAGAAAGGTGTATGGAGAGAGTATTCTTTGAGTGTTGACTGTCACACCTGTTGTTACCCTGATTAGGCCAAACTCTACTATGTGAAGACCCCAGTAAGGAGTGGCAAGCAGCCTGTTTCATTCAGAAAACTCAGGTGCAGACAAAAGTTGTTGCTGACATCAAGAGATAAAAGAACCAGAGTATTTTTCAAACAGGTTTGAGTCTGCAACCTTCTAGCCTCAAGGTGGGAAAACACTGCTTTTGCCATCTGGCTCTGCAGTTTCTAAGCAGTGTAAAATACACGCATAGAACACACGGCACCTGTTCATGAAGAAACATGTCTTGGGAAAGAGTTCTATGAGCGTTGACTTCCATATCGGTTGTTACCCTGATTAGCTGAAACTGTACTGTCAGTTGACTTCCCAACAAGTAGGGACAAGCAGACTGTTTCTTTCAGAAAACTCAAATGCTTGACCAAACTTTTTGTTGTAATGAAAAGATAAATGAATCAGAGGCAGGTTTGAGGCTGCAACTCTCTAGCTGTCACAAGGGGAAAATAATGTTTTTGCCATCAGGGCCCAATATCCAAGCTCACAAAAGCAGCTTTACTGCGTGTTCAGCTGAATATTAAAATGACAAACAACTCAGTCAAAAATGGGCAGATAGCCTGAAAAGACATTTATCTAAAGAAGACATACAAATGGCCAAAGAACACATGAAGACATGTATGACATCACTAATTAGTTTTAAATAAATGCAAATGAAACCCACAATGAGGTGTCACATCACATGGATCAGAATGGCCATTATCAAAAAATTTACAAACATTAAAAGGATGTAGAGGAAAGGCAATCCTCCTACTTCATTGGTGGGAATGTAAATTGGTAGAGCCATTATAGAGAACAGTATGGAGGCTCCTTAAAAAACTAAAAATAGACCTACCACATAATATAGCAATCCCACTCCTGGGTATATACCCAGATAAAAACCAAAATTTGAAAAGATATATGCACTGTTTACAATAGCCAGACATGGAAGCAACCTAAATGTCCAGCAGGGAGTGATGAATAAAAAAAGATGTGGTATATATCCTAAAGCGATCAGTCCTGAGTGTTCATTGGAAGGGCTGATGTTGAAGCTGAAACTCCAATACTTTGGCCACCTGATGTGAATAGTTGACTCATTTGAAAAGACTCTGATCCTGGGAAAGATTGAAGGCAGGAGAAGGGGACGACAGAGGATAAGATGGTTGGATGGCATCACCAACTCAATGGACATGAGTCTGGGTAAACTCCTGGAGTTGGTGATGAACAGGGAGGCCTGGTGTTCTGCGGTCCATGGGGTCACAAAGAGTCAGACACAACTGAGTGACTGAACTGATATATATATAAAATGGAATATTACTCAGCCATAAAAAATTAGATAATGCCATTTTCAGCAATATGGGTGGACCTAGAGATTATCATACTGGGTGAAGTAAGTCAGACAAAGACAAATATGATATTGCCTATATGTGAAATCTAAAAACAAAGTCACAACTGAACTTACAAACAGAAATAGAGTCAGAGGTGTAGAAAAAAAGGTATGGTTACCAAAGAGGAAATGGAGGGAGAAATAAATTGGATGACTGGTATTGAAATATATACACTACTATATATAAAATACATAACTAATCTGGACCTACTGTATAATACAGGTAACTCCAGTCAATACTCTGTAATAACTTATATGGGAAAATATAAAAAAGACTGCAACATGTATAACTGATTTACTTTGCTGTATAACAGATAATAAAACATTGTAAATCAAGTATACTCTAATAAAAATTAATTTAAAAATCTCAAGTGAAATTGAAAGAAGAATAGGAGGAAAGCAGACATTAATCCAGGTGTATCAATGCTTTACAAGCATTTTAGCAACAGAATTGTGTGCTGGGTTCTCAAATTTGACTTTAGCTCTGAGATAACTTCTGGAGGACCTCTCAAAAAGTCAATATTTTCATATGCACACTTGTCTTTTTTGTTAAACTTCTATTAATAGCCTTTTCTGGACAAACTGTGAGTTTTACGGGTTGATAATGTCAATTTAA
This sequence comes from Bubalus kerabau, assembly GCF_029407905.1. Taxonomy (NCBI): domain Eukaryota; kingdom Metazoa; phylum Chordata; class Mammalia; order Artiodactyla; family Bovidae; genus Bubalus; species Bubalus kerabau. The sequence continues at coordinate 48,939,472 of NC_073634.1, forward strand.
GAACTTAGAGGCCTATGGTAGCTTAGGGTAGACTATGATTCACGTTCTTAGTTCAGGGATTTCTGTAAATGATCACTCACTCGTAAATACAAAGGTACACATGCTCTGTGTTTATTTGCTTGCTTGTTTTCCATCCTTGTACTTACTGATTTAATCCTTGTTCAAAGAAATAACAATATGGGTTTAACTAACATCAGTTGTCAATGGCTTATTAATGTTATCAGTTCTCAAATGGGATTTCCAGTTGAAATTAGTCAACTGAAAAAATCTTTTAAATTATCCAGATTTAAAATTGCTATTTCAGTTCAGTTCATTCACTCAGTCGTGTCCAACTCTTTGCAGCCCTATGGACTGCAGCACACCAGGCTTCCCTGTCCATCACCAACTCCCAGAGCTTTCTCAACCTCAAGTGCATCAAATCAGTGATGCCATCCAACCATCTCACCCTCTGTCTTCTCCTTCTTCTCCTGCCTTCAGTCTTGTCCTGGATCAGTGTCTTTTCCAATGAGTCGGTTCTTTGCATCAGGTAGCTAAAGTATTGGAGCTTCAGCTTCAGTATCAGTCCTTCCAATGAATATTCAGGACTGATTTTCTTTAGGATGGACTGGTTTCATCTCCTTGCAGTCCAAGGGACTCTCAAGAGTCTTCTCTAAAACCACACTTCAAAAGCATCACTTCTTCAGGGCTCAGCTTTCTTTATGGTCCAATTCTCACTTTCATACATGACTACTGGGAAAACCATAGCTTTGAATAGACAGATAGCAAATAATGTCTCTGCTTTTTAATATGCTGTCTAGGTTGGTCATAGCTTTTCTTCCAATGAGCAAGTGTCTTATAATTTCATGGCTGCAGTTACCACCTGCAGTGATTTTGGAGCCCAAAAAATAAAGTCACTGTTTCCATTGTTTCCCCATCTATTTGCCATGAAGTGATGGGACTGAATGCCATGATCTTTGTTTTTTGAATGTTGAGTTTTAAGCCAGCTTTTCACCACTTCAGTATTCTTGCCTTGGGAACCCGATGAACAGTATGAAAAGGCAAAATTGTTATTTGGATATATGTAAAGATGTGAATGCATTTAATCATAAGCTGATTATTATTTTTATGGACCACCAGGCATCTTTTACAGGTAGAAACCAGAAGAAAGGACTGTTGTTTGCATGTTACTTGATGAACTCTCAATGACTGAATCCCCACCATCTTCCAGTCTGAGCCTATATGAGGATGGAGTACTGGCCAATGTGAGTAAGTTAATAAAGAAAGTAACATCAAATGATTTGTTCTTCTGTATATATCAATGCTGTTAGCAGAGTTATGTTTCTGTATTTTTTTAAGCATTTCTGCTTTACTGTGTGCAGAACAGAAGGATCACAGTGACAGGTATACTTTCCATTCTAATGTTAGAACTACTGAGTCTCAGATTGTCTATCAAATCCAGAATGATCTCCATTCCAGAAACAACAGCCTTCCCTTGTTTCTGAAAGTTTAAAAATACTTGAGTTAGTAGTAATATTAGAATTTATTTCCCTTTTATTATTTTATCAAAAAATTGTCATTTCTCTTGAGGTCTTTTTCATTTTACTCCTCCTTTTTTCCTATTTTGTACCCTCTCCAGCATGTACTCTAATATTTTCCACAAAACAAACTCCTATCCATCTTTCAATAAACTTGTCCTTCCAAGATGGCTCACAAATAAAGAATCTGCCTGCAATGCAGGAGACATGGGTTCTATCCCTGGATTGGGAAGATCCTCTGGAGAAGGAAAAGGCAATCCACTTGAGTATTCTGGCCTAGAAAATCTCATGGACAAAAGAGCCTGGCAGTCCACGGGGCTGCAAAAGAATCAGACATGACTTTGTGACTAAACCACAAGGATCTTAAGCGGTGTCTGGGAGCCTGTCAATTCCTCTGGCTTTTACTTACTTACACAAGAATTTTTTCAAAAGTTGAGCATCTGTATACCTTTATTAACATTCATGAGAGAGATTGTCTTGATTCTTATTTTGTCCTGATAATGTGCCTGACTAGCCTATTCTTTTATACATCAAAAGGTGGAAAACATCAAGTTCAGAATTTCCATCAGACTTCTGGAGAATTAGCTAAATAGTGAATACATAGCTAAAGAGTGAAGACAGGGTGCATTACTTACCTTGACTCTTAGCTTGTCAGGGATAGTAACCGGGACCTGGTGTCTACTATTGCCTGCGCCTGCTGACCTATAGCCACCATGTGTTAGAGCATCTCCTTCCACGTTGGCCAGGCTGCTGTCCAGATCAGCAATGCCTGCTGGGAGCTCTACTGCCTAGAACACAGCATCCAGCCTGCTGGCCAGATGCCAAGTGACAAAACTATTGGGGGAGGAGATGACACCTTCAACACCTTCTTCAGCGAGACAGGTGCTGGAAAGCATGTGCCCAGGGCAGTGTCTGCAGACCTGGAACCCACAGTCATTGATGAGGTTCGCACTGGCACCTACTTCCAGCTCCTCCACCCTGAGCAGCTTATCACAGATAAAGAAGATGTTGCCAATAACTGTGCCTGAGGTCACTATACCATTGGCAAGGAGATCATTGATCTTGTCTTGGACCGAATTTGGAAATTGGCTGACCAGTGCACAGGTCTCCAGGGCTTCTTGGTTTTCACAGCTTTGGTGGGGGAACTGGTTCTGGGTTTACCTCCCTGCTGATGGAACATCTCTCTGTTGATTATAGCAAGAAGTCCAAGCTGGAATTCTCTATTTACTCAGCCCGCCCCCACCCCCAGGTTTCCACAACTGTAGTTTAGCCCTACAACACCATCCTCACCACCACACCATCCTGGAGCATCTGATTGTGCCATCATGGTAGACAATGAAGCCATCTATGACACCTGTTGTAGAAACCTTGATATTGAGCACCCAACCTACATGAATCTTAACTGCCTATTAGCCAGATAGTGTCCCCCATCACTGATTCCCTGAGGTCTGATGGAGCCCTGACTGTGGATCTGACAGAGTTCCAACCTGGTGCTCTATCCCCACATTCACTTCCCTCTGGCCACATACACCCCTGTCATCTCTGCAGAGAAAGCCTACCATGAACAGCTTTCTGTAGCAGAGATCACCAATGCTTGCTTTGAGCCAGCCAACCAGATGGAGAAATGTGACCCTTGTGGTGGTAAATACATGGCCTGCTGCCTGTTGCACTACGGTGACGTGGTTCCCAAAGATGTTGTACCGCCATTGTCACCATCAAGACCAAGTGCATCATCCAGTTTGTGGACTGGTGCCCCACTTCAAGGCTGGCATTAATTACTAGCTTCCCACTGTGGCACCTGGTGGAGATTTGACCAAAGTCCAGTGAACTATGTGCATGCTGAGCAACACCACAGCCATCACTGAGGTCTGGGCTTGCCTAGACCACAGGTTGACCTGATGTATGCCAAGCATGCCTTTGTTCACTGGTAGGTGGGTGAGGGCATGGAGGAAGGAGATTTTTCTGAGACCTGTGAGGACATGGTTGCCCTTGAGAAGGATTATGAGGAGGTTGGTGTGGATTCTGTTGAAGGAAAGGGAGAGAAAGGAGAGGAATACTAATTACCATTTCTTTGAGCCCTACAGCATATCGTAATCAGAGCGTCAGCATTAGCTGACAGGTGCAAAAGCTTTCTGACTAGATTGTCTTCACTTTCAATTGTGATCATGTATTGCTTTCCCATGTGTACCTGTAACACTTCTGTCTCAAACGTAAAGATTTTAAAGAAAAAAAAAGGAATGAAGACAATCTGATGATTAGAATGATGATAATGACAATGAAGCTGATCATAAGTAGAATTTAGAAGGTAAAAAAAATTCTGGCATCAATTTAAAATAAATCTATTCTGTACTTTCTGCTCAGTTTTTGTAAACCCAAAATGTTTCTAAAAATAAAAATGTTTTAATTTCAAAAATTACAGTAGTATTAGACTTGCCATTAGAGATTGTCATTTAATGATTCAATAAATATTTATGATTAATTTAAGAAAATTTAATCAAAGGATTTAATGCTTTAAGCTTAATGCTTAAAGTTGCTAATGTACAAAACTGCAAAATGAATTGTAGACTTACAGGAAAATTTTAAGAAAATCTTTTAGAAATGACACATGTAAGCAGATTGATATATATTTATCATAGTTTAATAAGGGATGTTAACAAACTAATATATTACATTGGCAACTTGCACTAGTGAAGATTTTTCCTCCTAAGAATGTTTTTAAGCTTATGAACTATATTTGCCTAAAGCAATCCTAGCAAGCTTTTTAGAAAACTGAAGCAACTGTCAATCAAGGAGACACATGAGAATGTTCTGGTATAAGTTTTCAAAATATTCTTGTCTAAGAAATCAAAGATGATATTAAAAGATGGAGAGTATACCACGTTTCAGGACTGGAAGAATGAATATTGTGAAAATAACTATACCACACAACGTAATCTACAGATTAAATGCTGCTGCTGCTGCTGCTAAGTCACTTCAGTCGTGTCCGACTCTGTGAGACCCCATAGACAGCAGCCCACCAGGCTCCCCTGTCCCTGGGATTCTCCAGGCAATAACTCTGGAGTGGGTTGCCATTTCCTTCTCCAATGCATGAAAGTGAAAAGTGAAAGTGAAGTCGCTCAGTCGTGTCCGACTCTGTGCAACCCCATGGACTGCAGCCTACCAGGCTCCTCCATCCATGGGATTTTCCAGGCAAGAGTACTGGAGTGGGGTGCCATTGCCTTCTCCTGATTAAATGCAATCCCTATCAAACTACCAATTGCATTTTTCACAGAACTAGAACAAAAACTTTCACAATTCATATGGTAACACAAAAGATCCCAAATAGCCAAAGCAATCATGATAAAGAAGAATGGAGCAGGAGAAATCAAGCGTCTTGACTCCCGACTATATTACAAAGTTATAGTCATCAAAACAGTATGGTGCTGGCACAAAAGAGAAATATAGATCAATGGAACAAGAGAGAGATGCCAGAGATAAACCTGAGCACTACATCTGGACACTTTACTTTCAACAAAGAAGGCATGAATATACCATGGGGAAAAGACAACCTCTTCAATACATGGTTCTGGGAAAACTGAACAGCTATGTGTAAAAGGATGAAATTAGAATACCATACATGAAAACAAACATGATAACCAAACAGGAAGCCACCATACATGAAAATAAACTCAAAATGGATTAAAGACCTAAATGTTAGACCAGAAACTATGAAACTCTTAGAGGAAAACATAGGCAGAACACTCTGAGACGACATAAATCACAACAAGATACTCAATGATCCATCTTCTAGAGTAGTGGCAATAAAAACAAAAATAAATACATGGGATCTAATAAAACTTAAAGGTTTTGCACAGCAAAGGAAAATATAAACAAGGTGAAAAGACAAGATCAGAATGGGAGAAAATAATAGCAACTGAAACAACTGACAAAGGCTTGTTCTCCAAAATATACAACCAGCTCAACACCAGAAAAATAAAAAAGCCAATCAAAAAGTGGGCATAAGACCTAAACAGACGTTTCTCCAAAGAAGACATACAGATGGTTAATAAATACATGAAAAGATGCTCAACATTGCTCATTATTAGAGAAATGCAAATCAAAACTACAATGATGTATCACCTCACACTGGTCAGAAAGGCCATCCTCAAAAAATCTAAAAGCTATAAATGCTGGAGATGGTGGGGAGAAAAGGGAACTCTCTTGCACTGTTGGTGGGAATATAAATAGATACAGCCACTATGGAGAACAGTACTGTTTGTTGTTCAGTCACTAAATTGTGTCTGAGTCTTTGCAAACCTAAGGACCACAGCATGCCGGGCTTCCCTGTCTTTCACTATTTCCCAGAGTTTGCTCAAACTCATATCCATTGAGTCAGTGATGCCATCCAACCTTCCCATTCCCTGACGTCCCCTTCTCCTGCCTTCAATCTTTCCCAGCATCAGGGTCTTTTCCAGTGAGTCAGCTCTTTATATCAAGTGGCCAAAGTATTGGAGGACAGTATGAGGATTCCTTTAAAAACCTAGGAATAAAATGACCAAATGACCTAACAGTCCTACTGGTAGGCATATTCCCTGAGAAAACCATGATTGAAAAAAACACGTGTACTCCAATGTTCATTGCAGCACTGTTAACAAAAGCTAGGACAATAGAAGCAACCCAGATGTCCTTTGACAGATGAATGCATAACCAAGCTGTGGTATACATATACAATGGAATATTTCTCATCCATGAAAAGGAATGCACTTGAGTCAATTCTAATGAGGTGGCTAAAACTAGAGCCTATTATACAGAATGAAGTAAATCACAAAAAGAAAAACAAATATCATGTATTAATGCACATATATGGAATCTAGAAAGATGGTACTGATGAACCTATTTGAAGGGCAGCAGTGGAGATGCAGGCACAAAGAACAGACTTGTGGACACGATGGGGCAAGGAGAGGGTGGGATGACTTGAGAGAGTAACGTGGAAACATACACATCACCATATGTAAAACAGATAGTGGGAATTTGCTGTATGATGCAGGAAACTCAAACCATGCTTTGTGACAAACTAGAGAGCTGGGATGGGGTAGGAGGTGGGAAGGAGTTTCAAAAGGGAGGGGACATATATATACATATGGCTAATTAATGTTGATGAATGGTAGAAATCAACACAACATTGTAAGACAATTATCCTTCAATTAAAAATAAATAAAATTTTTAAATGCTCTTGTTTACCCTTTAACTTTTCTCTTACCTGATTTTGTCAAATTTTCCTACACAGCTGATAAAGCTTTTGTACAAGACAATGTAAATAAGAGGCAACAGAAAAGGCCTCTTATAATAATTTATTCCCTTTGCTGAAGTTGCGTCCTTTGGATCCTTCACCTTGGGGAGGGAGTTCTGAAGGAGGAAAAGTTTCTGCACACTCAGAAACCTTCTCACAGGCAAGGACCAGGGGAAATTTCAGAACTTCAGAGGGGAACTTCAGCTACAAGTGTGTGGAAGACAAAGAGGAGAGAATTTGGCAGAGAGATCAGTGCTGACTAGCAACTCACAACCAAAAAGCTGTATGTAAGTCCATTTCTACAAAACTGGTGCTGGGTGCTGAGGCTCAGGCTTTGGGGGTTGGACCCCAGGGAGAAGCCTGAGGTTGACTGCTGTGAAGAAACTCTGAGGAACTAATATGACAAAGCTGAGGGGTTCCAGGGAAAATTCTGGGCCCGCCAGAGAGGCAGGAGATCATTGTTATGGGGACTCTCTAACTCCTTGGATCCTGTAACTCTAAGTGTTCCCAGATTGCAGGTCCTGCCTTCACAAGTGCCATAGGTGGGATGAGCTGGCTGCGGTCTGCAAACCCAGAGACTGGCATACCTGTCGACCTGCTATTGCCAAGGCTGTCATGAGTGCCAGAAGTGTGGATGAGACAAGGCTGGGGTCTGTGACCCCAGAGGTGGGTGTGACGGTGGCTTCAGTGACTGCCAACCTGTGAGCAGGTGCATATCACTAAACACAACTTCCTGTGAGCCTATGCAGCTTGCCTCTTTCTAGGGATCGTGACCTAGGGCTAATTCCTCTGGGAGAGCTCATGACCTGCCTCAGACCTTAGCAACATGTGGCAGGTCTCTACTCCTCCAGGCACTCCTTGCACATTCCAATTGTGGCTGCCATGCCCCTCCCTCTTCCCAGTCTGACTTTAATAAGATAAGCCTTAATAAGCCTGAACCTTCACTCCCTCTTTTCTGGGCAGAGAATAGATGCTGGAGAGCAGCCTGCAAGTAGAGGCAGGACCAGTACCAAAGCAGAACACGGGGGCCGTGCGAATAAAGGAAAGGAAAGAATTCACTCCCGCAGAAGCAGGTGCTTTGGATTTAAACCCTACAATCAGCTTGAGATTGTGGACCCTGGGGGCAATTGTGGACTTTGGAAGCAAGAACAAGCTTCAGTTAGGGCATATCTGAGTAGGAGCCGACTCCACAGTGCCCAGAGCAGGCCCAGAGACCTTCTGAGAAATACTGGAGAACTTTCTGAGTAGGCGCTTTGACTGGAGCAAAGTGTGTGGTGAGGACAACTAATGTCACAGGATAATATTCTTCTTAGTACCTCTCTGTCTATATATCTATATATAGTTTTTTCTGTTTTTGTTTTGTTCTATTTTTATTTCTTTTTAATAATCATTTAATTTTTATTTTTTGCTTGCCTTTTCTTCTTTTTATGTTTTATTTGTAAATAAATTTATTTTATTTCCTTCCTATTTCTACAATACATTTTCATTATAATATATTTTCCCATGTTTTGGCTTGGTATTTTTGCTACTCAAATTTTTAGTGCTTGTTTTCATTTATGAATTTGTTTATTTATTTGATTGTTCTCTTCTTTTTATGGTTCTTCTCTTTATTCTTTCTTTCTTTCTTCCTTTTCTGAGTGTGAGTTTGAGTTTCTTTGTGTGTTCCTGCCTAATTAATATTGTTTTACGGTTTATCTTGGGGGGTTGTCTGCCTGTTAGTTTTTTTCGAGGTTGGTTTCATTTTTTCTCTCTCTCTCTTTCTTTTACAATTCTGTACCATGTGACTTGTGGAGGTTTGGTGCTCAGCAAGTGGTTGGGCCTGAACCTCCAAGGTGAGAGACCTGAATCCAATATGTTGGATCATCAGTGAACCCCTAAACCAAAGGAATATTAATCAGTGAGAGCTCTCCCAAAGGCCTCCATCTTAACACTAAGACCTGGCAGCATATAAAGGCCAGCAAGCTTCAATGCTGGACATCACACAACAAACAACTAGCAAAAACAGGAACACAATCCTACCCATTAACAGTCAGGCTACCCAAAGTCATACCAAGCTCACAGACACCCCATAACACACCACTGGGCATGGCACTGCCCCTTAGAGAGACAAGATCCAGTTCCATCCACCAGACCACAGGAACCAGTCCCCTCACGAAGAAACTTTCACAAAGCATTGGTCCAACTGCACACACTGGGGGGAGACTCCACACGTAAGATGAACTGGGACCTTGCAGTCTGCAGAAAGAAGACTCCAAAAATAGTAATTAAACAAAATTAAAAGACAAAGAAACATGCAGCACCTGAAGAAGCATGGTAAAAATTCACCAGACACTGAAAGCAACTAGAAAAAGGAGAATAAAAAACCCGAATTTAATAGAAGGAAAGAAATCATAAAAATCAGAGCAGAAATAAATATAAAAGAGATGAAGGAAAAAATAGCAAAGATCAATGAAACTAAAAGTTTGTTCTTTGAGGAGATAAAATAGACAAACCATTAGCCAGACTCATTAAAAGAAAAAGGGAGAAAACTGAAAGCAATAAAATTAGAAATGAAAAAGAAACTACAACAGACAATGCAGAAATACAAATGATCATAAGAGAGTACTATGAGCTATATGCCAATAAAATGGACAACCTTGAAGAAATAGACAAATTCTTAGAAAAGCACAAGCTTCCAAAACTGAACCAGGAAGAAATAGAAAATATGAACAGACCAATCACAAGCACTGAAATAGAAGCTGATCAAAATCTCCCAACAAAAAAAAGCCCAGGGCCAGATGGCTACACAGTCGGATTTTATCAAAACCCAGAGAAGAGCTAACTCCTATCCTGCTCAAATTGTTTCAAAAATTTGCAGAGGAAGGAAAACTCCCAAACCTATTCTATGAGGCCACCATCATCAGCCTGATACCAAAACCAGACAAAGATATCACCAAAAAAAGAAAACTATAGGCCATATCACTGATGAACATGGGTGCAAAAATCCTCAACAAAATTCTAATGAACAGAATCCACCAACACATTAAAAGAATCATATACCATGGTCAAGTAGGGTTCAGCCCAGGGATCCAAGACTCTTCAATATAAGCAAATCAGTCAACATGATAGACCAAATTAAAAAATTGAAAGATAACACAATGGAATATTACCAGTCATAAAAAGGAACACATTTGAGTCAGTTCTAATGAGGTGGATGAACCTAGAACCTATTATACAGAGTGAAGTAAGTCAGAAAGCGAAAGACAAATATCCTATTCTAACATATATATATAGAATTGTACTGAAGAATTTATTTACAGGGCAGCATTGGAGAAACAGACACAGAGAATGGACTTATGGACGTGGGGAGAGGGGAGGAGAGGGTGAGATGTATGTTGTGAGTAACATGGAAACTTACATTACCGTATGTAAAATAGATAGCCTAGGGAATTTGCTGTATGGCTCAGGAAACTCAAACAGGGGCTCTGTATCAACCTAGAGGGGTGGGATGGGGAGGGAGATGGGAGGGAGGTTCAAAAGGGAGGGGATGTATGTATACCTATGGCTGATTCATGTTGAGGTTTGACAGAAAACAACAAAATTCTGTAAAGCGATTATTCTTCAATAAAATAAATTAATTAATTAAAAAAAATTTGTTTAATTGAAAGTTACAAACCATATGATCAAGAGGACCTTCAAGATTGCAGAAGAATAGGATGGGGAGAATATCTTCTCCCTCACAAATATATCAAAAAATAACCTGCATGTAGAGCAACTCCCACAGAACATCTGAACGCTGGCAGAGGACCCCAGACTTCCAGAAAGGCAAACCAATCTCATTGGAATGAAGTAGGGCAAAAGATAGAGACTAAAAGGGATACAAAGGATTTCAGAATAGGGACCTGTGCCCTGGGAAAGGGAGTCCTGAAGGAGAGGAGGTTTCTGCACACTAGGAAACCCCTCACAGGCGGGATCAGGAGGAGCTTTGGAACCTCAGAGTGGAGTGCAGTGCAGCAAGACAGGTGCTCCAAAGGCAAAATGGAGAAAATTCACCACAGAGATTGAGCCAAACAGCACTTCCCAACTGTGGAGTGGCTCAAGTGCTCTCATCGGCCCACAGTGAGCGGAGGCTAGCTGCCAAAACCCAGGCTTCAGGAATCAGACCTCAGAGAGGGGGCCAGTGCCGACTGACACAAAGATACTCTAAGGGGCCTGGCACAGCACAGCAGAGGCAAACCAGAAAAACTCTCAATCTGCCAGAGAAACAAAGGATCATTCCTGCAAGAAGACTCTAACGCTACACTTGGATTCTGCACACTCACAGAACAAGGGGCCCCTCCCAAGCAGATGCTGAAAGACGGTGAGCTGCTTGTGGTCTGCAGCCCCAGAGACAAAGAGACGGGCATGGTGCCAGAGGTGGAAGGCAGGAGACCACTATGAACTCAGCCCCAGAGATCACAACTACTGCCAAGCTGAGTGTCACCACCCACAGCTTCCTGAGAACCTCAGTGGCTTGGCTCTGCAAAGGGTCCCACAACCTGGGACCAACTCCCCTGAGGAAGCACACGCCCTTCTTCAGACTGGGGCGACCCCTGCACAGCCAAGCTGCAGTGATCACTCCCTACACACCTCTTTCCTCAGCGCAGCTGAGCAAGTGAACCTGAATAAACTGCTGCTTTCACGCCCTCGTGTCTGGGCAGTGAACAGACATGGGAGAGAGACTTAAAAGCAAAGGCGGCCCCAAACCAAAGCAGAACACCAGGGGCTGTGTGAGCAAAGGAAAGATGGGGAAACTGTTCTAGAAGTTACAGCTGCCTTGACTTAAATTCTAGGATTTAGCCTGAGACTGTATGTTAGGGACAACTGTAGATTTTGAGAGCAAATACAAACTGGAGCAAGATCTGAGTCTGAGCAGAGCCCATACTGCCCACAATAGGTCTAAAGACCTTCTCAGATATATTGGAAGACTTTCTGAGTAGGCAAGTCAACTGGAACAGAAAATGGAGAGATTTACTTGGACATTCTTCTCGCTTCTACTCTCTACATATTTACCTGCTTCCCCCCTTTATATTTTTTTTCTCATACTGCCCTAATGTGGCTCTTTATTACTTCTTTAATTTTTATTTTTTATAACCTAATTTTTCCTCTTTTAAAAAACCTTATTTTTAAGTAAATTCCATGTTTTTGTTTTTTATTTTAGATGTTTTATTTTTTACTTTGTGTTTTTGAGAGTTTAATTTTTTCTGTGCTTTTGATTTTTGTTTTATCTTTTGATTTTGTGTCTTTGAGAGTCTATTAAAGTTTTTCAGTATCTATATTCATTTAGGGGTTTGAGTATTGGCTTGATTGCTCTCTTCTCTTTTGACTCTTTTTTCCTTTTTCTTCTTTTCCACTCTTTCTTCCTCTGTATAAGTGTGTGACTCTTTTGGGATGATCTTGGCTGTTGAGAGTGATTTCACCATTAGTCTAGGGATTTCGTCTTCTGTGCTGTGTGGCCTATGAAATCTTGATGCTATGGTAAGAAGTCAGGCCTGAACCCCTGAGGGAGGAGGCTCAATTCTAGGACTTCGGACCACTAGAGAGCTCCTGATCCCACAGATCATTAATAAGCGAGAAGTGACACAGATTGGCTGAATGGATACAAAAGAAAAAAAAAATATCCCTATATACACTGTAAGAAACCCATCTCCGACCTAAAGATGCATATCTATATATCTATCTATATATATCTATATCTATCTATCTATATATATATATCCATTGTTTCCCCATCTATTTGCCATGAAGTGATGGGACCAGATGCCATGATCTAGTTTTTTGAATGTTGAGTTTTAAGCCAGCTTTTTCACTCTCTTCTTTCACTTTCATTAAGAGGCTCTGCAGTTTCTCTTTGCTTTCTGCCATAAGAGTGGTGTCATCTGCATGTCTGAGGTTATTGATAACTCTCCCAGCAATCTTGATTCCAGTTTGTGCTTCATCCAGCCCACATTTTGCATGTTGTACTCTGCATAGAAGTTAAATAAACAGGGTGACAATATACAGCCTGGACATACTCCTTTCCCAATTTGGAAACAGTCTGTTGTTTCATGTCCGGTTCTAACTGTTACTTCTTGATCTGCATACAGATTTCTCTGGAGGCAGGTAAGGTGGTCTGGTGTTCCCATATCTTTCAGAATTTTCCACAGTTTGTGGTGATCCACACAGTCAAAGGCTTTGGCGTAGTCAATAAAGTAGTAAATGTTTTTCTGGAACTCTCTTGCTTTTTTGATGATCCAACGGATGCTGGCAATTTGATCTCTGGTTCCTCTGCCTTTTCTAAATCTAGTTTGAATATCTGGAAGTTCTCAGTTCATGCACTGTTGAAGTATTGCTTAGAGAATTTTGAGCAATACTTTGAAAGCGTTTGAGATGAGTGCAATTATGTGATAGTTTGAATATTCTTTGGCATTGCCCTTCTTTGAGATTAGAATGAAAACTGACCTTTTCCAGTCCTGTAACCACAGCTGAGTTTTCCAAATTTGCTGGCATATTGAGTACAGCATTTTAATAGCATCATCTTTAGGACTTGAAATAGCTCAGCTGGAATTCCATTAGCTCTACTAGCTTTGTTCGTAGTGATGCTTCCTAAGGCCCGCTTGACTTCAGACTCCAGGATGTCTGGCTCTAGGTGAGCGATCACACCATCGTCGTTATTTTGGTCATTAGAATCTTTTTGTTCTTTTGTTCTTCTGTGTATTCTTTCCACGTCTTCTTAATATCTTCTGCTTCTGTTAGGTACATACCATTTCTGTCCTTTATTGTGCCCATCTTTGCATGAAATGTTCCCTTACTATCTCTAATTTTCTTTAAGAAATATCTAGTCTTTCCCATTCTATTGTTTTCCTCTATTTCTTTGCATTGATCACTGAGGAAAGCTTTCTTATCTGTCCTTGCTATTCTTTGGAACTCTGCATTCAGATGGGTATATCTTTCCTTTTCTCCTTTGCCTTTAGCTTCTCTTTTTTCCTCAGGTATTTGTAAGGCCTCCTCAGACAACCATTTTGCCTTCTTGCATTTCTTTTTCTTGGGGATGGTCTTGATCCCTTCTTCCTGTACAATGTCACAAACCTCCATCCATAGTTCTTCAGGTACTCTGTCTATAAGATCTAGTCCCTTGAATCTATTTCTCACTTCCACTGTATAAACATAAGGGATTTGATTTTGGTCATATCTGAATGGTCTAGTGATTTTCCCTACTTTCTTCAATTTAAGTCTGAATTTTGCAATAAGGAGTTCATGATCTGAGCCACAGTCAGCTCCCGGTCTTGTTTTTGCTGACTGTATAGAGCTTCTTCATCTTCAGCTGCAAAGAATATTATCAATCTGATTTTGGTATTAACCATCTGGTCATGTCCACATGTAGAGTTATCTCTTGTGTTGTTGGAAGTGGTGTTTGCTATAACCAATGCGTTTTGGCAAAATTCTGTTAGCCTTTGCCCTGCTTCATTTTGTACTCCAGGGCCAAATTTGCCTGTTACTCCAGGTATCTTGACTTCCTACTTTTGCATTCTAGTTCCCTATGATGATAAGAGCATCGTTTTTTTGGTATTAGTTTTACAAGGTCTTATAGGTCATCATAGAACTGTTCAACTTCAGCTTCTTCAGCATTAGTGGTTGGGGCATAGACTTGGATTACTCTGATATTGAATGGTTTGCCTTGGAAACGAACAGAGATCATTCTGTCATTTTTGAGATTGTACAACATACCACATTTTGACTCTTGTTGATTATAAGGGCTACTCCATTTCTTCTAAGGGATTCTTGCCCACAGTAGTAGATATAATGGTCTTCAGAATTAATTTCACCCATTCCAGTCCATTTTAGTTCACTGATTCCTAAAATGTCAATGTTCACTCTTGCCATCTCCTATTTACCACTTCCAATTTACCTTGATTCAGGGACCTAACATTCCAGGTTCCTTTGTGATATTGTTCTTTACAGCATCGGGCTTTACTTCCACCACCAGGCACGTTCACAACTGGGCTTTGTTTTCACCATGATCTTAGCTTTTTAATAATTAGTTTTAGGCTGGCTCTTTCACTCTCCTCCTTCACCCTCATCAAGGGGCTCTTTAGTTCCTCTTCAGTTTCTGCCATTAGGGTGGTGTCATCCACATATCTGAAGTTGTTGAAGTTTCTCCCACCTATCTTGATTCCAGCTTGTAACTCATCCAGCCCAGCATTTCTCATGATGTGCTCAGTATATATATTGAACAAACAGGGTGACAGCAGACAGCCCTGTTGTACTCCTTTCTCAATCCTGAACTAATCAGTTGTTCCATACAGGGTTTGTGTTGCTTCTTGACCCCCATAGAGGTTTCTCAAGAGATGTTAAGATGGTCTGGTACTCCCATCTCTTTAAGAGCTTTCCATAGTTTATTATGGTCCACATAGTCAAAGGCTTTGGTGTAGTCAATGAAACAGAGGTAAATGTTCTTCTGGAATTCCCTAGCTTTCTCTATAATCCAATGAATGTTGGCAATTTGATCTCTGGTCCCTCTCCCTTTTCTAAATCCAGCTTGGACATCTGGAAGTTCTTGGTTTGCATAATGCTAAAGCCTAGCATGCAAGATTTTAAGCATGACCATACTAGCATGAGCTATTTCAAATCCTGAAAGATGATGCTGTGAAGGTGCTGCACTCAATATGCCAGCAAATTTGGAAAACTCAGTAGTGGCCACAGGACTGGAAAAGGTCAGTTTTCATTCCAATCCCAAAGAAAGCCAATGCCAAAGAATGCTCAAACTACCGCACAATTGCACTCATCTCACGTGCTAGTAAAGTAATGCTCAAAATTCTCCAAGCCAGGCTTCAGCAATACGTGAACCGTGAACTTCCTGATGTTCAAGCTGGTTTCAGAAAAGGCAGAGGAACCAGAGATCAAATTGCCAACATCCGCTGGATCATGGAAAAAGCAAGAGAGTTCCAGAAAAACATCTATTTCTGCTTTATTGACTATGCCAAATCCTTTGACTGTGTAGATCACAATAAACTGTGGAAAATTCTGAAAGAGATGGAAATACTAGACCACCTGACTTGCCTCTTGAGAAATCTGTATGCAGGTCAGAAAGCAACAGTTAGAACTGGACATGGAACAACAGACTGATTCCAAATAGGAAAAGGAGTTCGTCAAGGTTGTATATTGTCACCCTGCTTATTTAACTTCTATGCAGAGTACATCATGAGAAATGCTGGACTGGAAGAAACACAAGCTGGAATCAAGATTGCTGGGAGAAATATCAATAACCTCGGATATGCAGATGACACCACCCTTATGGCAGAAAGTGAAGAGGAACTCAAAAGCCTCTTGATGAAAGTGAAAGTGGAGAGTGAAAAAGTTGGCTTAAAGCTCAACATTCAGAAAATGAAGATCATGGCATTCAGTCCCATCACTTGATGGGAAATAGATGGGGAAACAGTGGAAACAATGTCAGACTTTATTTTGGGGGCTCCAAAATCACTGCAGATGGTGACTGCAGCCATGAAATTAAAAGACGCTTAGTCCTTGGAAGGAAAGTTATGACCAACCTAGATAACATATTCAAAAGCAGAGACATCACTTTTCCAACAGAGGTCCATCTAGTGAAGGCTATGGTTTTTCCAGTGGTCATGTATGGATGTGAGAGTGGGACTGTGAAGAAGGCTGAGCGCCAAAGAATTGATGCTTTTGAACTGTGGTGTTGGAGAAGACTCTTGAGAGTCCCCTGGACTGTAAGGAGATCCAACCAGTCCATTCTGAAAGAGATCAGCCCTGGGATTTCTTTGGAAGGAATGACGCTAAAGCTGAAACTCCAGTACTTTGGCCATCTCATGCGAAGAGTTGACTCATTGGAAAAGACTCTGATGCTGGGAGGGATTGGGGGCCGGAGGAGAAGGGGACGACAGAGGATGAGATGGCTGGATGGCATCACTGACTCGATCCGGGAGTTGGTGATGGACAGAGAGGCCTGGCGTGCTGTGATTCATGGGGTCGCAAAGAGTCGGACACGACTGAGCGACTGAACTGAACTGAACTGATACTAGCATGGGAGATGAGTGCAACTGTCAGATGGTTAGCACTGCTACCCTTCTTGGCAACTGGGCTGAGGATTGCTCTTTTCTAGTTCATTGCTGGGTCTTCCAGATTTGCTGACATATTGAATGCAACACCTTGATAGCATTATTCTTTAGGGCTTTGAACAGTTCTACTGGAATTTCATCACATCCACTAGCTTTATTAGCAGCAGTGCTTCCTAAGGCCCACATTACTTCACTCTCCAGAATGTCTGGCTCTGTGTGGCTTAGCACATCATGTGGTTCATTTGGATCTTTTTTATACAGTTTTTCTGTATATTCCTTCCATTTATTCTTGGTATATAGTCTTTTATTATTTTAGTATCTTTATGTTTTATATTATATTATATATAATTATATATTATATATATTATATAATATATATTATATTATATTCTATCTTTTATCAAATGTGTATTAGAAGACACATTTATTCTTCTGTGTCTACTAGGTCTCCACCATTTATGTCCTTTATTGTGCCCATCTTTGGGCAAAATGTTCCCTTGATATCTCCAATTTTCCTGAAGAGATCTCTGGTCTTTCCACTTCTGTTATTTTCTGCTAGTTTTATACAGTGTTCGTTGAAGAAGGCCTTCTTGCCTCTCTGTGCTGATCTTTGGAAATCTGCGTTTAGTTGGATACACCTTTCCCCTTCTCCCTTGCTTTTCACTTCTCTTCCACCTTTAGCTATTTGTAAGTCCTCCTCAGATAAGTACTTTGCCTTCTTGCTTTTCTTTTTCTTTGGGATGGTTTTGTTTGCTGCCTCCACAATACTGGAGGTAAAATGTTACGGACCTCCATTCATAGTTCTTCAGGCACACTGTTAATTAGATCTAATCCCTTGAACCTCTACCACATAGTCCTAGGGGATTTGATTTAAGTCATACCTGGCTGGTCTAGTGGTTTTCCCCACTCTCTTTAGTTTAAGCCTGAATTTTGGTATGAGAAGCTGATGATCTGAGTTACAGTCATCTCCAGGTCTTGTTTTTCCCAACTGTGTACACCTTCTCCATCTTCAGCTATAAAGAATGTAATCAATTTGATTTTGGTATTGGCCATTTGGTGATGTTCCATGTGTCTGGTGGTAGAAGTAAAGTATGATTCTGTAAGGAACAATATTGCATAGGAACCTGGAATGTAAGTTCCATGAATCAAGGTAAACTGTGTCAACTACAAATTGGCACCTACCAAGAGCATTGCCAACCAGTGAACAACAAAGGCATTTGCCATCTGCCTCTAAGGAGATTAAACACCATGCTGCTATAGCATTTGACCTTCAACAGCCCTGGAGAAAGTTCAGGTGGACGGAGGCACTCTGTGCTCCAGGGAATCTGGTGGGACAGGTCTTCAGATAGTTAGATGTTTCAGGGACAGATTTTATGATCTCCATCCTTGCATTTCCTCATATCTAGAGAACCACTAAATCCTTTCATGGTGACATCAGATCCTCATGACTAACAAAAACCTTTTGGAAAATGAATGCTTCATGGTATTGAACTCCCCCTTCACCAAAACCTTGTATGTTGACCTTGCCCCACTGCCACTTTGGAGCAGCCTCTCAGAGCCGTCTCAGACGCCGCCTGCTGTGCTGTAGTCTTCATTTTACCCCCAAATAAAACTTAACTCACAACTCTCAAGTTGAACATCTTTTCTAGTCAGCAACGGGAAGTGGTCAAACAGGAGATGGCAAGAGTGAACATTGACATTTTAGGAATCAGTGAACTAAAATGGGCCAGAATAGGTGAATTTAATTTAGAAGATGATTAAATCTACTACTATGGGCAAGAATCCTTAGAAGAAAGGGAGTAGCCCTCATAGTTAACAAGAGTCTGAAATGCCACATTACCTGCCTCCCGAGAAACCTGTATGCAGGTCGAGAAGCAACAGTTATAACTGGACATGGAACAACAGACTGGTTCCAAATTGGGAAAGGAGTACATCAAGGCTGTGTATATTGTCACCCTGATTATTTAACTTCTATACAGAGTACATCATGCAAAATGCCGGGCTGGATGAAGCACAAGCTGGAATCAAGATTGCCAGGGGAAATACCTGTAAGCTCAGATATGCAGATGACACCACCCTTGAGGCAGAAAATGAAGAGGAACTAAAGAGCTTCTTGATAAAGGTGAAACAGAGGAGTGAAAAAGCTGGCTTAAAACTCAACATTAAAAAAACTAAGATCATGGCATCTGGTCCCATTACTTCATTGCAAATAGATGGAGAAATAATAGAAATAGTGAGAGACTTTCTTTTCTTAGGCTCTGAAATCACTGCAGATGATGACAGCAGCCATAAAATTAAAAGAAGCCTCTTGGAAGAAAAGCTATGACCAACCTAGACAGCATATAAATAAGCAGAGACATTACTTTGCCAACAAAGGTCTGTCTACTCAAAGCTATGGTTTTTCCAGTAGTCGTGTATGGATGTGAGAGTTGGATGATAAAGAGAGCTGAGCGCTGAAGAATTGATGCTTTTGAACTGTGGTGTTGAAGAATACTCTTGAGAGTCCCTTGGACTGCAAGGAGATCCAACCAGTCAATCCTAAAGGAAATCAGTCCTGAATATTCATTGGAAGGACTGGCTGAAGCTGAAGCTCCAGTACTTTGACCACCTAATGTGAAGAACGGACTCATTGGAAAAAGACCCTGATCCTGGGAAAGATTGAAGGCAGGAAGAGAAGGGGATGCCAGAGGATGAGATGGTTATATGTCATCACTGACTGGATGGATGTGAATTTGAGCAAGCTCTGGGAGTTGGTGAGGGACAGGGAAGCCTGGTGTGCTGCAGTCCATGGGGTTGCAAAGAGTACGACATTACTGAGCGACTGAACTGAGGGTGGGCTTGCTCCATGAGAACTCATTCCCAATGAACCACTTCAGGATAGAGTCCAACAATAACCCATCTCTGCAAATGAGTACCCCAACCAAATTGGCTTGTCCTGTAAAGGAAAAGTCCAGATTTAGGGGGGAAAAAATGTTCTGGTGTGCACACCTGAGTGACTTACCCTCCAGAATCAAGCCCATAAGCTCTTAACACAGGACACACAAAACAAATGAACTGGCTGAACGCGCTATAGAATTGGATAGACTTCTCTTACAAACCGAGTTTGACTCTAGAAGTTTGTCCGTTCCTTGTCTCAGCTGCCAAGCCCTGGGGGCAGCTGGCGCTGCTTCAGGGAATCTTGAAGGAAAGAACCTCGGACAACAAATTGTCCCAGCAGCTTCTAGGGTCTTGCCCTAATATTCCCTGATTGGGGCCCGCTAGCCACGAGTAGCAAGGCTTCTGGCAGGCTAAGCCAAATTTTTACCGATTGCCGCACAACAGGCCAATGAATTCATTGAGAGCTGAGGTGTTGAGGTAAGGAAGAGACTTGAATCGGGGAGCCAGCTGACTGAGAAGAAAGCAGGCTAGCACCCCAAAATAATCATCTTGTCAGAGCCTGGTTGCCAGGTCCTTTTATGGAGGGAGGTGAGATAATCAAGAAAAAAAGACTATTCAATCCTTGCAAATGTCCCCTAGAATGGCAAGCCTCAGGCGGGGGAATGTGTTAGTTTCACTTCCTGCAGTCCTTCCCAGGTGGGCGGCTCAGGTGGCAGGCCATTTTGTTTGCTTACTGTCAGAAAAAGGGCTAAAGTCACAGAAGCAGACCCAGTGTACATTTAAAATTAACCCTTCCGGGTTACACTTCCAATAACAAAGACACATAACCAGGAAAATCTCCAACAAGGGGTTAAAGCTGGAACAAGATGTGGTACATATATACAGTAGACTATTTCTCACTCATTAAAAACACTTACATTAAAGAATAAGGACACTGTTAGCCACAGATGGGCCCTGAAGGATCATAGGCACAGGGAAGTCAGTCAGGCAGAGGAAGACTATGGTATAGGATATACCTTCCCAGCAGAAGAAAAATAGGCATACAAGGCAAAAAATTTACAATCCAAAAAGAGACTCAGAGAATTCAAAGACAAACAAAGGGTTCCAGGAAAAAAAGAATATGTGAAGGGCCTTGAATGAATTAGGAAGTCCTTATCCTCATAGACAAGAAATGTGAATCTTTAATAGAAAATCCACAAGGAATATTCTTGTCTCTCCTTCGATCCTACCTTCCTTGCACAGATATGCAGAAATCTGTAACTCTAAGAGATGATCCACAATAATTATCTCCTAAGTTTTTTCTATGTATACACAGAAAAATATAACTGAGATAGATAATTCATAAGGACCTGATGTTCAGGACTCCTTTCATCCTTATATGGCAAAAAAAAAAAAAAAAAAAAAAAAAGAGCGATATCCCACCGCATAAATACGTATGCCTGAGTCAGGAGGCCGTACGCGGACAAAAACCACGAGATTGCAAATCGAGTGTACTGCACGGCAGCATCGACAAGATGGTAAAAAGGAGAGGAAAGCTGTGCCCACTCTCTTATCTCCGACCTCCCTGACTTGGGATGCTATCACGTTCCCTGGAGCCTGGACAGGCTTCTGTCCCACTGGGGAACAGGGGGTGGTTGACACAGCCTGGCAGGGTGCCCTTGGTTGACCCTTTAAAAGGTCTACTGTCTCCTATGTTCTGGCTAGGACCAGAGTCCCGTGTGGTATCAAGGCCTCAAGGGATTTGAAGGCAAGGTTCAGCTAGCCTCGACCTCTCCTGGTGCTGGGGATCCCAGCTCAAGCCTCATTCCTGAGAGTGCAGCCTCCTAGCACTAGCACCTAAGCACCTCGGCAGTGTACTGCGGTCCTGGGAAGATTAGCCAGGACAGGCTGTTTGTGTGATGCTTTAGGGAGAAAGATTACTGAGACTCAAGCCCTTTCAGGTTAGCTCAGGCACATTCCTCTCTATTTCACTGCGCAAGAAGCGAACTTTCCCTAAGGTTTTGGTTACCCCAGGGATCAAATGTAGGCCTGGATAATGCTGCCGCCTTGTGGACATTTTCTGTAACTACAACATTTTCTCCAGTGTTCACTGGCAACTCAAATCACGAGGGCTGGATTTCTGTTAATGACAGAAATCAACATTACCTGCCTCGGGAAATGTCCTGGGGCAGGTAATGGAGAAATAAATTCCAACCACAGTCGACTTTCAGTAACCCAATTGTCAAAGGCAAATTCTCCTGACAACCTTTTAGGGGAAAAAAAAAAGAAAGCCTGGCAAAATCAAACCTCCCCAACAGGACAAGATACTAGGGAACCCTAATTGCTGGAGGACTGCCATTCAAAACGACAATGGGAAATCAAACCCCATCAGTCACAGTGGTCATCATCGCCAATCTACAACTGATAAATGGGGGAGAGCGCCTGGAGGAAAAAGAATCCCCCTAAACTGTCTCTGGGACAGTTTCTGAATGCCTGAAAATATGCTCTCAGAGAGATTAAGACTAGGATCTGACATTCCCACATCTTGGCCTATATCCTGAGAAAACCATTGATCAAAAGACACAGACACCGCAACAAAGCTTCAGCACGGCTTCCGATAGCCAAGACACACTCCCAGCAAATCTCCAACGAGGGATTAAAGCTGAAACAAGGTGTGGTACATATAGACAGTAGACTATTTCTCACTCATAAAAACCGGCACTGAAATTAGGTAATTACGACAGTAGTAGCCACAGCGATGGTCCTTGAAGGTCACACTAAGGGAAGTCTCAGGCAGACGAAGACCCAGTATATGAGGTGCCTTGCAGGCAAAATAAATGTAGACATACAAGGCGACAAGCTTACAACCCAAAACGAGACTGAGAATTCAAAGTCAAATGACGGGTTCCAGAGAAACATAAGTGATGGCCCAGGAATGAATTAGGATGTCTGTGCCTACGTACACAAGAAATCTGTGTTGTAATAGATAATGTACAGTGATTATCCCCTTCCTTCCTTTCTATTTTCCTTCCATATATAGACAGCAATCTGTATCTCTAAAGACAGAAATCTTTATCTCTAAGAGATAATCCACAAAAATTATCTCCTAACTTCCTTCTTTATGTACACAGAAAAGTGTATCTGAGATACATAATTCACAAGGACCTGACACTTGGCACTCTTTTCGACCTTCTATGGTTAAAAGTCCAAAAATGCAATAGATATACGCCATGGATACCTTATACCTGAATCCAGCGGCTATGCACTGAGGACAAGCACAATACTGCAAATCGACTATCCTCCAACATAGCATCAGCATAATGTTAAAGAAAAAGAAAGAAAAACAATGCCTGCTTTATTCCCTCTGACCTCCTTGACTTAGGGTGTGATCCATTCTGGAGCCTGTGCAGGCTTGCGTCTCCAGGCTAGACTGCTGTGTTTTTGTGACAGCCTGGCAGGGTGTTCATTGAGCCCTTTTTAAGCCTATAGAGTCTGCTGTGCTCTGGTTGGGACCAGAGACCCGAGTGGGATCGAGTCCTTGAAGACCTTGGGGCAATAGTCACCTAACCTCCACGTCTCCTGGTGCTGGAGCTCCCAGCTCAAACCTCCTTCCTGAGAGTGCAGGCTCCTAGGCACTGAAGCACAGTCAGCAAGGTGCTGTGGCTCCCACTGGGATTAGTTTGGAAGCCGTGTGAGTGTGTGTGTGTGTGTGTGTGTGATGCTTTATGGTGAAAAAATAGAGAGACAGAAGGCCTTAAATTTTCGTTCAGGCACATTCCACTCTGTTTCACAACCCTGGAAGCCAACTTTCCCTAAGGTTCTGTTTGCCCCGGAGTGAGCTATGGTTTTTCCAGTGGTCATGTATGGATGTGAGAGATGGACTAGAAAGAAAGCTGAGTGCCGAAGAATTGATGCTTTTGAACTGTGGTGTTGGAGAAGACTCTTGAGAGTCCCTTGGACTGCAAGGAGATCCAACCAGTCCATTCTGAAGGAGATCAGTCCTGGGTGTTCTTTGGAAGGAATGATGCTAAAACTGAAACTCCAGTACTTTGGCCACCTCATGTGAAGAGTTGACTCGTTGGAAAAGACTCTGATGCTGGGAGGGATTGGGGGCAGGAGGAGAAGGGGACAATAGAGGACGAGACAGCTGGATGGCATCACCAACTCGATGGACGTGAGTATGAGTAAACTCCGGGAGTTGGTGATGGACAGGGAGGCCTGGCGTGCTGCAATTCATGGGGTCTCAAAGAGTTGGACACGAGCGAGCGACTGAACTGAATTGACTGAACTGAGCATCAAAAAAGTGCTGCCAACTTGTGGACATTTTCTGTAACTACAACTTGACCACAGGCGGTTACCAGCACCTCCAGTTCACAGGGGGCAGGGGTGCTGTCATTGACAGCTTGCCTCCAGCAAGGTTCCGGGGTAAATATTAGAGAAATAAACTGCAAACACACCCAACTTGCAAGATTCCAATTGAAACGTAAACTTTCCACACATTCCTAAAATAAAAAATAAAATAAATGAAAGAAAAAAAACCCTAACCACCACAAAACAAGATGCTCAGCACCCCTAATTATTGCAGGAGGAATGCTAATCAAAACGACAACAAGAAATCAAATCCCACCAGTCCGAATGGCCATTCTCACAAGTCTAAAACCATATATGCGAGAGAGAGCAGAGGAATGGGAAACCCCTCACATGGTCGGCGGAAGGAACACTAGCCACAGCCACTAGAACTGACAGCTTCTGCACGGCAGAAAAAAAAGTTCTCAAGAGACCTAACCCTAGGATCTGACATTCCCACACCTGGGCCTATATCCTAAGAAAACCATTATTCAAAAAGTCACATGCACCCCAACATTCACTTGAGCACTACTTATGAGAGTTAAGACACAGAGCCAGCAAATGTCCACTGTTAGATTAAAGCTTTAAAAAGACCTGGTACTAGGTCTTTTTAGGCAATGGACTAGTCTTCAGCAATGAAAAATGGCCCTGAAATTATGAAAGTATTCCACTTGTAGCCATAGAAATGGACGCTGGAGGATCACATACTAAGAGAAATCAGCCAGACAGGGGAAGACAACAGCATATGATGTGCCTTCTAGGCAAAATTTAAAAAGAGATACAAAGGAACTAAATTACAACACAAAAATTGACTAAAAATTCAAACACAAGAATTTAAAAAAAAAAAAAGGAAAGGCCAAGGAATGAATTAGGAGGTTGAGGAAAAGGAGTACATCAAGGCTGTATATTGTCACCCTGCTTATTTAACTTATTTGCAGAGTACATCATGAGAAACGTTGGGCTGGAGGAAGCACAAGCTGGAATCAAGATTGCTGGGAGAAATATCAATAACCTGAGATATGCAGATAATACCACCCTTATGGCAAAAAGTGAAGAAGAACTGAAGAACCTCTTAATGAAAGTGAAAGAGGAGAGTGAAAAAGTTGGCTTAAAGCTCAACATTCAGAAAACTAAGATCATGGCATCTGGTTTCATCACTTCATGGCAAATAGATGGGGAAATGGTGGAAACAGTGTCAGACTTGATTTTGGGGGGCTCCAAAATCACTGCAGACGGTGACTGCAGCCATGAAATTAAAAGACGCTTACTCCTTGGAAGAAAAGTTATGACGAACCTAGATAGCATATTCAAAAGCAGAGACCTTACGTTGCCAACAAAGGTCCGTCTAGTCAAGGCTATGGTTTTTCCAGTGGTCATGTATGGATGTGAGAGTTGGACTGTGAAGAAGGCTGAGCACCAAAGAATTGATGCTTTTGAACTGTGGTGTTGGAGAAGACTCTTGAGAGTCCCTTGGACTGCAAGGATATCCTACCAGTCCATCCTAAAGGAGATCACTCCTGAATATTCATTAGAAGGCCTGATGCTGAAGCTGAAACTCCAATACTTTTGCCACCTCATGCGAAGAGTTGACTCATTGAAAAAGACCCTGATGCTGGGAAAGATTGAGGGCAAGAGGAGAAGGGGACGACAGAGCATGCGATGGTTGGATGGCATCACCGACTCAATGGACATGGGTTTGGGTGGACTCCGGGAGTTGGTGGTGGACAGGGAGGCCTGGCGTGCTGAGGTTCATGGGGTTGCAAAGAGTCGGACATGACTGAGTGACTGAACTGAATTGGGAATAACACATACACAGAAATTTGTGTCTATACTGGATACTCCACAAGGACCTGATGATCAGCACAGGGAACTATGCTGACCTTCTGCAAAAACCTCTATGGCAAAAGAGTACAAATAGAACAGACATGCTGTATGTATATGTCATAAATGAATCAGGCAGCTGTACACTGACGGCAAACAGAAAACTGCAAAATTATATAGTTCAACACAGCATAGGCATGAAACTAAAGAAAACAAAAGCATTGCCTTGTTTATTCTCTCCAACCTTCCTGATTTGCACTGCTGCTCCATCCCTGGAGCCTGAGCAGACTTGAGTCCCATCGCTGAACTGGGGTGGAGTCGAGACAGCCAAGAAACAAGACCTTAATTGAGACCCTTCTTAAACTTCTTTTGTCTGCTTTCCCTGACTGAGACCAGATTTCCTAGTGCTCCCAAAGGATGGGGGACCCAACCCTCTGTCTTCCAGGACCTTGGAAATGTCACCTAGTCCCCAGGACCTCGGGTGCTGGAGTCCCCAACTCAAGCTTCCTTCCTGAGAGTGCAGCCTCCTAGGCCCCTCAGCAGGGTGCTGTGGCCTCGGCTGGAATGAGTCTGGAGGGGAGGGGTGAAGCTTTAGGGGGAGGAAGTGAGACACAACCCCTTAAGTTATTGCTCAGGCATGTTCCACTCCAATTCACAGCCCAGGAAGCCAAGTTGCCCTAAGGCTCTGGTTGCCCAAGGAACCAGAGATGGCCTGGGGGGGGGGGCGTGCTGACACCTTGTGGACACTTTCTGTAACTACAACAGCATCTCTGGCGCTTACTGGCACCTCTGTTTCTCAAGCGTTGGAATCTGTTAATGACAGCTGTCCTCAGCTGTCCTGGGGCAGGAATTGCAGAAATAAATTCCAAATACAACCAGCTTTCAGGAAGCCAACTGCCACAGGTAAATTTTCCTTACACTGCTTATGGAAAAAAAACAAAGACCCAAATCTCCACCACAGGACAAGATGCTCAGCATCCCTAATGCAGGAATGGCAATTAAAGTGAAAACAAGAAATCAAGTCCCATCAGAGCATCCTCAGAAGGCCACAAACACTAAAGGCAGGAGAGCCTGAGGAAAGGGGACACCTTTATACAATAGGTAGGAGGGCACAGTGACAACATGCAGTATAAAGGACAGTCTCTGAATGCCTGAAAATACACTATCCACAGAGGCTAAGCCTAGGATCTGACATTCCCACGTCTGGGCCTAGATCCCGAGAAACCCGTCATTCAAAAATCCACATGCGCCCGAACTAGCCCTGCAGCACGACTCACAACAGCGGACACAGAGAGACAGCAAAATCTGCACTAGCAGATTAAACTTAAACAAGACGTGCTACATATACACAATGGACTATTAGCCATAAAAACCAAAACCAAAGTAAGGAAATTATGCCACTGGTAACCACAGGGATAACTCTAGAAGGACCATACCCTAAAAGAACTCAGCCAAAGGAAGGCAATAACACAAGATGTCCCTTCTAGGCAAAAAATTTTTTTTTAAAGTGAAACAAAAGAAAGAATTTACAACCCAAAGACAAACTCTGAGAATTCGAATTATAACCAAGAGTTTAAAAAAAAAAAAAATGAAGGCCCTGGGATGAATTAGGAGGTTGGGACTAATATAGACCCAGAAATCTGTATCTGTAATAATAATCCACAAGGATTATCAGCTTCCTTCCTTCCTCTCTCCCTTCCACATGCACACAGAAATCTCTCTCTCTCTCACCTATACACAGAAATGTGCATCTCTAAGAGATATTCCACATAGACTATTTTCTTCCTTCCTTCCTCATATACACAGAACACTGTATTGAGAAAGATGACCCACAAGGACCAGATGCTCAGCAGGTTGCTTGACCTTCTGTAATAAGCTCTATGGCAAAAGAACCCAAAAAAGGCTAAATATGCTCCATGGATACACCATACCTGAATCACACGACTGTATACTGACAACAAGCACAGGGTGGCAGACTGACTGTACTCCTACATACAATCGGGATGAAGTCAAAGGAAAGGAGAGAAAATCAATGCCTGTACTCCTACATACAATCAGGACGAAGTCAAAGGAAAGGAGAGAAAATCAATGCCTGTACTCCTACATACAATGGGGATGAAGTCAAAGGAAAGGAGAGAAAATCAATGCCAACTTTATTCCTTCCAAGCTCCCTCATCTGTGCTTCAGTGGCATCCCAGGAGCCTGAGTAGGCTTGAGTCCCAAGGCTGGACTGGGGTAGGGTCCAGACAGCCTGGCAGGGTGCCCTTCACTGAGCCCCTTTTTAGTTATTATTATTATTATTTCTGAGTCCCTTTTAAAATCACAACTGTCTGCTTGTCTTGACTAGGACCAGATTCCTGAGTGGGATCGAAGCCGGGAGGATTGTGGAGACAATAGTGACCTAGCCCGCGCATCTCCTGGTGCTGGGGTTCCCAACTCAAGCCTCCGTCCTGAGAGTGCAGCCTCCTAGCACCCAAGTACCCTCAGTTGGGTGCTGTGGTTCCTGTTGGGATTAGCCTGGGGGTCGGGTATGTGAAGCTTTAGAGGGAAGAAGCCGTGAGACACAAGCCCGCAGGTATTTGTTCTGGCATGTTCCACTCCAATTCACAGCCCAGGAAGACACTTTCCCTAAGGCTCTGGTTGTCTGAGGAACCAGAGGCGGGCAGGCAAAAGTGCTGCCGCCTTGTGGAGACTTCTGTAATGACAGCCACACCACGTGTGCTTACCGGCACTTCTACTTCAAAGGTCCTTGTTGTTCACTCAGTCATGTCTGACTCCTTGCAACCTCATGGTCTGCAGCACGCCAGGCTTCCCTGTCCTTCACCATCTCCCAGAGCTTGCTCAAACTCATGTCCATTAAGTCAGTGATGCCATCCAACCATCTCATCCTCTGTTGGCCTTTTTTCCTCCTGCCTTCAATCTTTCTCAGCATCAGAGTCTTTTCCAATGAAACTGCTCTTCGAATCAGGTGGCCAAAGTATTGGAGCTTCAGCTTCAACATCAGTCCTTCCAAAGAATATTCAGGACTGAACTCCTTTAGGATGGACTGGTTGGATGTCCTTGCAGTCCAAGGGACTCTCAAGAGTCTTCTCAACACCACACTTCAAAAGCATCAATTCTTTGGTGCTCAGCTCTCTTTATGGTCCAAATTTCACATCCATACATGACTACTGGAAAAATCATGGCTTTGACTAGACGGGCCTTTATCGGCAAAGTAATGTCTCTGCTTTTTAATATGCTGACTAGGTTGGTCATAGCTTTTCTTCCAAGGAGCAAGCATCTTTTAATTTCATGGCTGCAGTCATCATCTGCAGTGATTTTTGAGCCCAAGAAAATAAAGTCTGTCACTGTTGTTATTTCCATTATTTCCCCATCTGTTTGCCATCAAGTCATGGAACGAGATGCCATGATCTTGGTTTTGTGAATGTTGAGTTTTAAGCCAACTTTTTCACTCTCCTCTTTCACTTTCATCAAGAGGCTCTTTGGTTCCTCTTCCCTTTCTGCAAGTAAGAGTGGCTTTTCTTTAGGATTGCAACCAGTGCTATTTATCACATAAAAGATCAGAGGGGAAAACCACTGTAATTTCTATTAAGAATTACACTTGAACCAGTGCAATTAGGCTACAAAGAAGAGATGAAAGGCACAGGAATTGGAAAGTAAGAAATACGAAACCATCATTTACTGTATACCATGTGATTGTGTCAAAAATCCAAACAATTTTTAAAATAAATTTGAATTTAAGATGATCACTGCCCAGTGATTCATTGGTCACTGATCCATTGCATTCCTTTATAAAAATAAAAGGAAATTGAAAACAAAAGAATTTTAAATATGATTTACCAAAATGCCTAAAAGACCAAATACCGGAGAAGGCATAGGCTACCCACTCCAGTATTCTTGGGCTTCTCTTGTGGCTCAGCTGATAAAGAATCCACCTGCAATGAAGGAGACCTGGGTTCAGTTCCTGGGTTGGAAAGATCCCCTGGAGAAGGGAAAGGCTACCCACTCCAGTACTCTGGCCTGAAGAATTCCATGGACTGTATAATCCATGGGGTTGCAAAGAGTCAGATACGACTGAGTGAATTTCACTTTCACCAAAAATACGTAAAAGACCAAATACCTAGGAATAAATCTAGTACAAGTTAGACTGCAAACTGCAAAATATTATTGAAGAAAATTAAAGGGGAAACATTTAAAGACCTGAATAGAGGATATATCAGGTTTTTGGATTAAAAATTTCAATATTATAAAGCTATCAGTTCTCCCCAGATTGATCCATAGATTTATTCTTAATTAAAATCCCAGTAGAATGCTCCAATATATATATTTTTTAATCCCAGTAGAAGTTGTTGTGGAAATTATCAAGATGGCTGTAAAACCATATGGCAAGTCAAAGGGTTTAGCATGTCCAAGCAAGAAGAACAAACCTGGAGAATTTACATCATCATCTATGGAGAATTTTTATTATAAAGTAATTAACACAATAGGAAATTGATCCATGAAGAGAAAACCCAGCCAAGGGAACAGAATTGAGAATTTAGAAGGACATACACACACACACAATGGCACCCCACTCCGGTACTCTTGTCTGGAAAATCCCATGGACGGAGGAGCCTGGTGGGCTGCAATCCATGGGGTCGCTAAGAGTTGGGCACGACTGAGCAACTTCACTTTCACTTTTCCCTTTCATGCATTGGAGAAGGAAATGGCAACCCACTCCAGTGTTCTTTCCTGGAGAATCCCAGGGACAGGGGAGCCTGGTGGGCTGCCGTCTCTGGGGTCACACAGAGTCGGACACAACTGAAGCGACTCAACAGCAGCAGCAGCAGCACACACACACACAGAGAATTATCTGATTTATGATAATAGGGACAGTGTAATGGAAAGAGTGACTTTTTAGTGATGGTTCTGGGTTGATTGGCTCACTGGAGGGGAACAAAATGTCTTGAAACCCAGCATAAAAAAAAAAAATCAATGTCCAATGTATTCCAGGTGTAAAAGTGAAACATAGAATCATGTGACTAACTGCCTGGGAGTATTAAATATGCCATAAACATTGTTGCATTACATTGCTTCTCCATTTCTGTTTATGAGGTGTGCAGGGGAGCTCAGTCATGTCTGACTCTTTGAGATACTTACTACTTGTTAACTGAATGAAGTAGTGGTTTAACTCAAAATATGAATTGGAGTATCACATTCTTTTTTTTGTAGAAAATATCTATAACTCCAACTATATTATTAATCTTTTTTCTGTAGACATCTTTACTGTGTGATTTTTAATGAGGTAAACTATTCATTGATGTAACACTTGCAAAAGATAGGTATTCTACCTTAAATTATATACTAATTGCATTAGAATGGTTTAAGAGAAAAACGTCAATGCCTTTACAAATGTTGCCACTTTTATGCATTTCTGTACACCTAAAATGAATTCAGGAATGTTGTATTTTCTCCATCCATCTATAAAGGTCTGCATTCTCTTATCTCCCTATGGTATCCAAGAAATCTATCATGGTTATCCTTTCCTGAATAACATCAAGGATATTATTTTTGCTTCCTTCCTGAATCCCTGTACTCACTGTACTTGTTGGTCACTTATCAAACACTGCTTTTCTTTGTCAGAATATTAAAGTGTTAGCTGCTCAGTCATATCCAACTTTTTGCAACCCCATGGACTGTAGCCCGCCAGGTTCCTCTGCCCATGGGATTCTCCAGGCAAGAATACTGGAGTGGGTTGCCATTCCCTTCTTCAGGGGATCTTCCCAACCCAGGGATCAAACCTGGATCTCCCACACTGCTGGCAGATTCTTTGCCAACTGAGACATCAAGTATAGTATAAAGCTGTGTGGCTCCAGATGAATTTTAAACCCCTTTGCTAGAGGTAGAAATCATGCCTATTTACCAATAATCTACAATTATATTTTGGACATAGCATAATTTAATTGACTTGTTACAAAGACTGATCAACACTGAGCTAAGATCTAATATATGAAACAAATCTTCAAATATTAGGAATAGTATCTCTTGAAGATATAGTAAAAGTTATAATTGACTTTCAAGTAGTAGAAGTCACAAGACTGAAGAACAAAAATAAAACCTATTCAAGGAAGTCTGGGTTTAAAGAACAAAAATAAGACCTATTCAAAAACAAATAAATAAAACTACTTATAAACCTTCGGAGATGGTAGAATGCTAAAATATTGTGAAAAATCAAACCTACTCCATTTAGTTCCTCACATATTCCAAAAAGACAGAGAGAAGATCCAATAGGTTTCATCAGGTCAGTTCCTAAGCAACTCATTGCTAAGACAAATGTAAAGTGCCTTGATAATGATAATGGGCATCAGGGGATGTCCTTGCATTGGTCCAGTGACACAATTGTAGAGAAATATAAACGTAAAGAAGGATAAAATCCAGGTGGTCCTCAGATGCTAACCTCAAATGACTGACCTTTGAAAAGGTCTTATGTCTTTAGCAGAAACATAAATACTGAACACTTGACCATTTCACAGCAGATATTCTTCATTATAGAAGTGCTTCACGAGTCACAAGAGTACTAGGAAAACAATCTGAGTAATGACGTGCTTAAAATAAAACAAAAATTTCATTTCCATCTCCATTTCCATATTTTCAATTTATGTTATAAAGTAGTATGCTTAAAATTAAATTCTAAGCTCTTATTATCACTGTCATTTTCACTGCTAATGAGTAAAAACTTCATTTATGATTTTAAAAAGTTCTAACAAGTGTACTAGTAGCATGTGAAGGTTTTTGAAAACACACCAGGTACCTTTTACAGTGGCAATTACATTTTTTATAATTTTACAGTCATACAGAGAAATAAGAGCATACTCAAAGAGAATAATAAAAGAGCAGAAGTAAAATAAAGTCCTAATTGTCGAAATGTAAAGACAGATTCTACACTGCGAGGACATCTGTACTGGTTTCTCATAACAACTGACGTGCAAGGAAGACAAATCATGAACGCAAGTCTCTGGTCCCAACACAAGACAGAGGATTTAAACCCATGGGGGAGCAGCAAGAAGCCGTGAGCTGCATGTGCCTTTCCCCATGATCATAAATTCTCAGGAGACACAGATGGGGACCCTCTACAAATTGAAGACAGTCTGAGATAATCTTGTGGCTTCCCTGGTGGCTCAGAGGGTAAAGAATCTGCTGCAATGCAGGAGACCAGGGTTCAATCCCTGCGCTGGGGAGATCCCCTGGAGGAAGGCATGATAACCCACTCCAGTAATCTTGTATGGAGAATCCCATGGACAGAGGAGCCTGCTGGGGGCTACAGTCCATATCTGGCTGTGTGAGCACATGGTCATTAACATCCATGAGTTGTTTCTGCTTTTGGGGACACGACTGAAGCGACTTAGCAGCAGCAGCAGAGCGTTCTACATGCAAGTTTCTTATATATAGCAGAGCAGACTTCAAAGGAAAATGAATGGTACTCTTCGATTTTCTTCCTCTCAGGGTAATTTTAAAATTGTTTTCACTCTGATTCATTGATGGGCTCAAAAGTAAGTTAAACCATCTTACTACTGACAAGAGTTGCCGACAGATACACAGAACAAGGTTGAAAAAAGGTGGGACTCAAAGAAAGTGTAATTTTTTTTATAATAAATAATCTTTCATGGAAAGTTTTCTAAAAGTTACATTTGTGTCCCAATTTCTAAAGATAAACTTTTATAATTTAACAAAAAACTAAATTAAAAGTGAAATGTCTTTGATAAATTAACGATGGGAACACTTGAAATACTTAAAAATGATAAGCTAGTGTTCATAGTGCTGATTGAATTCACATGTCAGCTGTCAGGTACAGTGTGAGTGCCTCTGAGCTGAGAGCTCTCTATTGTTCAGTCCTTCAGTCGTGTCCAGCTCTTTGCGACTCCATGGACTGTAGCCCACCAGGTCCTCTGTCCATGGGGTTTTCCAGGCAAGAATACTGGAGTGGGGTGCCATTTCCTTCACCAGGGGATCTTCCCAACCCCGAGATTTAACTCAGGTCTCCTACATTGGCAGGCAGATTCTTTACCACTGAGCCACCAGAGAAGCCCCCCAACTCCTTTGAGCCAAGGTTGCTGGCCTGCTCTCTGTTTATTCTGTGGAAGCTGAGATGGAAACCACAGCCAGCTCCCTGCCCCTCCTCAGCTCGAAGGCCAAGTGGGCAGCTCCCCCCTCCCCCCCCACCCCATCATGCTTCACCGAGCATCCTCTGGCCAGCATTTTTCCATTGGAACCACTGAACAGGCCATTTTCATATGTTCTGTGTGGTGAACCTCCATTAAAATAGAAAGCTAATTGTTCCAATGTTAACAAACATAGATCAAGTGTTATTATTAACAAATAAAAAGACCAACACCTTTGGGAGCTTCCAAGGGTTTTCACAGATTTCTACCTTCAAAGAGTCAGTTTTAATAGAGTCAGTTCTTCTTTCTGCCTCCCTACTCCATTTAATCAATTAGAAAAGGCAGGTCTGCTTATTTTCAAAACCCACATTTCCCAATAGGAAATCAACAGCCCAGAAAACAATTATGGAAAACAGGGCAGAGCAAAATGCAACAGTCATTCATTCTGTTTAAAATTTTCCTGAACATCCACTTTCTGTTGCTTCTTTCTCACCTAAATGGGTTATACCTATGCCCTCAAAAAGCTAAAGTCTGGAATATGAAGAATTGTTTTGGCTAATACAGAAAGCACTTCCTTACAATATCAGAACTAAAGGCCAGAGTCTTAGAGAGTAGGTAAAAACATCCTTTCTCTTTCAGTCTACTAATTTCTTCAATCTGATGAAGAATGATCTGATTTCTTCAAGTTAATTTGATCCAAATCAGAAATAGAGCTAATGTACATAGTTTTGAAGTATTAATAAACCAGTTTTAACTCATAGTTACTGTTTTATGTATCTCACAAGAACTTTCTCCAACTAATTCATAAACAGGATGACTAAATACAGTTTTGTAATGTATGTTTTTGAAAAAAAATTCATCATGTTCAGGTAAGAGAAAGGCCGTAATAATGCTTTTCAGAGAAGTAAGAAGAACTATGAGCTCTCCTGCTGCTGTCTGCCCAGCACCAGGGAGACAGAGCTCAGCACATAAAAAAAACTGTCTGGTGATGGGCTGGATCTTATCTGTGCTCAGCGTTCTCAAGAGCCCCAAGGCAACAATGAAGATGTTGTCAAAGTGTAGCTGGAAATCTGTTAGTGATTCTCATGACGTTGATGGCGGTTTTACAGTCATCACTTTGAAACTTGTAAGCCAGAGTTTTGGTGAGAGTGCACGCTTTCTGCAGATGTATGAAGAAACGCTTTGTGCTGTGGCTGTGTGTGTCTAAGACTTGAAATAACTGTGTGACTTGGCAAATGCACTCAACTGTACATTTAGGTAACGCCACAAATCAAACTGGTTATCTCAGTTTATAAAAGTGAAATTTTCAGGGATGTCCCTGGTGGTCCAGTGGTTAAGAATCCACCTTAATCAAAGTCAGACACAACCGAGCGACTGAACAACAAATCTATGGAAAACTCTACAAGTCTATATTCATTGTGAGCTGCTCTTATGTCTGAATTAAAATGTTCCTACTGGGATAGCAATGCATTTTCACTTGAATAATGCTTGTCCACCGCCTCCCACTGATAATGGCAAAGGTGAGCAATGAGCAGAGAAAAGAGAAAGAGGTGAAAAGGCAGGACTGGAAAAGGAAGAGAAGAGCCCATAGTCAGTTATTGGATGAGATCTTCTGCTCTGTGGAGTGTTGTCACTATCAGTCAACAGGCAGGAAGGGCAAGGGGACAGAATTCATTAAACAAGGAGCTCAGAATCTGCCTGCAATGCAGGAGACCCCGGTTCGATTCCTAGGTCAGGAAGATCCTTTGGAGAAGGGATAGGCTACCCACTCCAGTATTCTTGGGCTTCCCTGGTGGCTCAGCTGGTAAAGAGTCTGCCCACAATGCGGGAGACCTGGGTTCGATCCCTGGGTTTGGAAAATCCTCTGCAGAAGGGAACAGTATTCTGCAGTATACTCCAGTATTCTGCCCTGGAGACTTCCATGGACTGTATAGTCAGTGGGGTTGCAAAGAGTCAGACAGGACTAAGTGACTTTCACTTTCAAGGAGCTCAGGAAGTCACAGAGATTCAGAGTCAGCAGGAGGTGAGAGCTTCCTGTCATAGTTCCTGAAACCCTTGGTCTCTGGTTGATAGAAGATAATGCTCAATGACATGTATGTACATCAGTGACCCTTCTATGCTTCTGAGGTGTATTATGCGTCAGCAGCAGTGAACTCAAGCCTCGCAGTTTCTTGAGAGACAAATCACTTACCAAACTGTCTTAGGACATCTGAACTGTCTTGTTTTTTTCATTCTCTTTTATCAAACTGCCTGAGCCTAATGGGCAAAGGTGCTGTGTGATTTAATTTCTCAGTGAAGGGTTCAAAATAAATGGAAAGAATATTTCAAATACCTCTGCTATTTTAACACAGAAATTAAATCAAGATTGACCAAAGTCTGGGTTATTTCAAAATCATTCCTTTCAAAAAGAAAGACCTAACTACTTCCAAGGAATTTGGAACAAGTTATTTCATAATCAGATTTTTAACTTTGACGGTATTATTTTTGTTCTGCTAATGCAGATGAGGGGTTTCCCCAGTGGCTTAGATGGTAAATTAAAAAGAAACAGAAGTTACATCTCTAGAATTTAATCAGGGTACAACGGTGAGAAAGCAGAAATAACAGCAAAATAGAAAATATATTCCGTTCACCTGCCACCGACAACATGTTGTGTATTAACGTTACTATAATATGGAATAAAGGTTAATTTAAAAAAGAATACTCAGGAAAAACACAAAAGCTTTTGGGTGTTCGTTCAGGTACATTACAGCCCTGAATTAAAACTCTCAAAAGCTCATTTCCCAGGTAATCACAATTGGGCTTGAGAAAAGCCCGCCTCCTTGTGGCCATTCCCTGCAATAGCAACCGTAAAAGATTTGCTTGGGAGTCCTTGTTCGGTCGCTCAGCAGTGTCCGACATTATGATATAAATTATTCAGGGCACATACAGCTCACTGTGGGGCTTCAGCGTAGTGGGTCGCCAGGCTGGGTTAGGCTCCAGGGCAGGGAAAGCTAGTTCAGGGTCCAGAAGAAAGTCTTTCAGGGGAGGTGCTCAAGTGCACTCCCTGAATAGAATTCAATTTAGAGAAGTTAACACTCAGGTTATCTCTTAGAGGATATTGGGAGTTTTCCAGGCAGTCAGGAAGGACAACGCGTGCAGAGGTGATGAACAGAAATAATCACAAATGACTCTGCATATCTAAGACGAAGAGGTGTTTGGATATAAGAGAAGGTGAGGGCAATTTACAAGGTTCAGATTCGGAGCGCTTCTGTGTACCATTTCAGAGGCTTTGAATTTTGCACACAGGAACTGAGGAAACATTGAAACTTCAGAAAGGGAGGTTGGTGTTTGAAGGAAGACCCCCTGATGACAGAAGGCTTCTCATGGGGCTGATCTAAATGACACCAATAAGACCTATTTTTTTGTTTTATGATTTTAAAATTTAAAAGCTTTATTAGGAAATAATTGACATATATCACTGTATAAGTTTAAGGCATACAGCATGACAGTTTTGATTGCTATGTACTGTGAAATGATTACCTCAGTAGGCTCAGCTAACATCCATCTTCTCATTCATCATTTTCTTATCTCATGAATTATGCCTCGAGTACTTCATAAGGCTTTAGATTTATGTATCACCAGCTGAGCTGTGCTCATTCTAATGCCTTTAAACAGAAATGTAACAGTCTCATTATTTTTCTTTACTTTTTTTTTATTGGCATATAGTTAGTTACTTTACACTGTTGTGTTAATTTCTGCTGTACAGCAAAGTGAATCAGCCACATGTATACACATATCCCCTCTTTTTTTAATTTCTTTCCCATTTAAGTCACCATGGAGCACTGAGGAGAGTTTCCTGTGCTGCATAGTAGGTTCTCAGTAGTTATTTATTTTAGACATCACAGCATTGTCCTAGCAAAGGGTTTGCATAACTCAATGAAGCTCTGAGCCATGCCAAGCAGGACCACCCAAGACAGACAGGTCATAGTGAAGAGTTCCAACAAAATGTGGTCCACTAGAGAAGAAAATGG
Organism: Bubalus kerabau; assembly: GCF_029407905.1. Taxonomy (NCBI): domain Eukaryota; kingdom Metazoa; phylum Chordata; class Mammalia; order Artiodactyla; family Bovidae; genus Bubalus; species Bubalus kerabau. The sequence goes on from NC_073634.1 coordinate 48,977,503, forward strand.
CAACCCACTCCAATATTCTTGCCTGGAAAACCCCATGAACAGTATGAAAAGACAGCAGTCCATGGAATCGCAAAGAGCTGGCCACAATTTAGCAACTGCACGACAAAGTGAATATAAGATCCAATTAAAAAAAAAGTATTTCCTGTTACTTTTATATAAGTACAATGGAAATATCTAGATTACTGGTAGTTACTGTTTCTTAAACTGTTTCACTGAAGTGTAATCGTCATATGTGTGGGTGTGTGCTTCACTCATGTCCTACTCTTTGTAATCCCATGGACTGTAGCCTGCCAGGCTCCTCAATCCATAGGATTCTCCAGGCGAGAACACTGGAGTGGGTTGCCATTTCCTCCTCCAGGGGATCTTCCCGATGCAGGGCTCAAACCTGTATCTCCTGTGGCTCCTGCATTGCAGGCGGGTTTTTTACCCACTGAGCCACAGGAGCAGGCCTGTAATTGGCATGTAAACAATGATGTGCTGTGCTGTGCTTAGTTGCTCAGTTGTGTCTGACTCTGTGATCCCATGACTATAGCCTGCCAGGCTCCTCTGTCCATGGGGATTCTCCAGGAAAGAATATTGGAGTGGGTTACCATGCCCTCCTGCAGGGGATCTTCCTAACCCAGGGATCAAACTCAGGTCTCCTGCATTGCAGGTGGATTCTTTACCATCGGAGCCACCAGGGAAGCCCATAAACAATGACAGAGTGAAGGACAGCAGTAAAGCTCTACTTGACCGCCGGAGCTTGGTGTGTCCCACAGAACAGAATGACCCAGAACCTGCCTGGTCCCTCACACAATATTTCCTCATTAAATACTGGAGTGGCCTTTTCCATCACGTTTCTTGTTTTTGAACTTGCACTTGTCTCACATTTAAAGCAAAGTGTTACTTGCCCTTTCCCCTCTTTTGTTTTATTTACCACAACAAGACTCCTCTCTAAGTCTTCTATTCTTAAATTCTTCATCATATCCGTACGTTCCTATACAGAGCCTTAGTTGCCATATTCAGAGCTAACAACCAAATAAAAATTAGGGAAAAAAATATTTTTTTTCCCAGTGCAAGGGGTGTGGGTTCAATCCCTGGTCAGGGAACTAGATCCCACATGTCACACACAAGACCAGGTGCAGAAAAACAAATACTTAAAAAATAAATAAAAGTTTCTATTTCTTATGAGATTGTTTCAGAAACATTTCAGATCCACGATACTGTACTTTCATGCATACCTAAAATGGGTTTTACAATAATCGATGCTATAGCTTCATAGAGCGTGACATTGAGAATAATCTTCACCAAAGACCAGATAGGTCTTAAGTGATATGACATTGCTGAATTTTTCAGTCCAATACTGGTCTTCCATTTTGTCTGTATTACAGTAGTAAAATGTACAAATAAAAGCATAAAGATACAACAGTAAAAATAAATAAGTACTGTGGTCAAGAAACCATGGTCAAAGTCCCTCCGTAGTTTCTCTGGACCTAGAGCTCCTCCAGACTCCACCTGTGCCCCATCCCCACTCCAGCTTCTTGGGATGCCCATGTTTCTTCACTCCATTGCCAGCTTTTCAGATGAATTCAGGAACCCTCCTGCAGACTAACAGTCGTGAGCAACAGTGCAAGTGAGGTGAGTGTGTGATGTGTTTACATTTTTAAAGACAAAAATGCCAATAAACTATCAAATAACATGTGAATCTTCAAGACAAGACTTAAAAATACGTGAAATTATGAGTGTTATGTGGCTGAAATTTGAAAAAATATACAAGACTGCTGACTATCACTGCACAGCCTTCGTGTTCTGTTGAAGGGAAAGGATATTTATATAAATAACTGAAAACAGTGACTTTGTTAAAATGAAGGTAATAAAAGTTTACAAAATATGACTCAATTTTTTTCATCTAAACATTACTTTCCCTTCAATAGATCACCTTGATTTGTTCAATGAATATTATACTACTTCTACATTATCTTTAAAATTAAAAGATAAATTAAAATGAAAAATATTAAAAAATCAGAATGACTTAAATTAAGCTTAATTTAAATGCCGCTAGAAGAAGCACAAGCTGGAATCAAGATTGCTAAGAGAAATATCAATAACCTCAGATATGCAGATGACACCACCCTTATGGCAGGAAGTGAAGAGGAACTAAAAAGCCTCTTGATGAAAGTGAAAGAGGAGAGTGAAAAAGTTGGCTTAAAGCTCAACATTCAGAAAACGAAGATCATGGCATCCAGTCCCATCACTTCATGGCAAATAGATGGGGAAACAGTGGAAACAGTGTCAGACTTTATATTTGGGGGCTCCAAAATCACTGCAGATGATGATTGCAGCCATGAAATTAAAAGACGCTTACTCTTTGGAAGGAAAGTTATGACCAACCTAGATAGCATACTCAAAAGCAGAGACATTACTTTGCCAACAAAGGTTCGTCTAGTCAAGGCTATGGTTTTTCCTGTGGTCATGTATGGATGTGAGAGTTGGACTGTGAAGAAAGCTGAACGCTGAAGAATTGATGCTTTTGAAGTGTGGTGTTGGAGAAGACTCTTGAGAGTCCCTTGGACTGCAGGGAGATCCAACCAGTCCATTCTAAAGGAGATCAGTCCTGGGTGTTCTTTGGAAGGACTGATGCTAAAGCTGAAACTCCGATACTTTGGCCACCTCATGCAAAGAGTTGACTCATTGGAAAAGACTCTGATGCTGGGAGGGATTGGGGGCAGGAGGAAAAGGGGACGACAGAGGATGAGATGGCTGGATGGCATCACCGACTCGATGGACGTGAGTTTGAGTGAATTCCGGGAGTTGGTGATGGACAGGGAGGCCTGGTGTGCTGCGATTCATGGGGTCACAGAGTCTGACATGACTGAGCGACTGAACTGAACTGAAGATACAATTAAATATTATTTATTTTTATAAAGATACTACTAATGGTTATCTATTTTGATATCATTTATCCACCAAAATAAATTAGAGATGTGACACTCCATTCATATTTCATCTAAAGTTACCAATTTGAGAATGGCGCTAATTGTTTAACATGGTAAAATGTTTGTAAAGTGTTGTGGCCCTTCAAGAATGTATGAATTCTATGATAATTTGGGAGAAACTGACACTTTTATTCTTCTCGCACTTTTCCATTTTGTTGGCATTTTCCATTACTTCTTTCAGAATGACTCTATTGCTTTATTTACACAGCTCCTGTGCCTTTCTTGTGGTCATTGTTTATAAGCATGTTATTATTGCTCTATGTATTGTGGAAAGATTGTTTCCCAATTCTATTTCTAGGCATGCCGTGCTATCCTACAGATAAACTCTTGAGTCTTGTGTTTATAGCTTTTGTCAACTTTAGGCTTTAGCAAAACACTGTCAAAATACCCCACTGAGTAGACAAGGCTTACTTTGCTGGATTTGCTGAAATAAGAAAGGAAAACACCCTGGCAGAATCTTAACAGCCCAGACAGGAAGTGTGGAGTGATGGGTTTGCAGGGTCTGGCTGGGTGACAGATTCTCAGATGAATCTTGTGAGGTTGGGAACTCCTTGGGACCTGGCAGCATGTGAGACTCAATAGCTTTATACTCATGTGCATACGAGACCAAGTTCTGAGCCGAGTTTGCTCAACAGTCTTGATAATTCAGGTGTTTTTGCTGATTTACAGTTGATATTCAGGGCTAAGTATTTCCCAGAGCCAGACATACCCAGTCTTTCATTTTTCACAGCCTTCACATAGTGACAGGAATGTATCTTGGGGATGTATAGTTTCTAACCACAGGGAAAACCAAAACCACATGGGTTTAAGCTCTCAGCCCCTCCCCCTTGACATCCATGTCAGCCCAAGATGGAGATTACAACACCATTGTCTACAAACAGAAGTATTTTCCATCTTAACTGCTTTTTGGTGAGCTGTGGATACATGATAAGACTCTGCTGGCAGTTTTCCACAATCTATTACTGTCAGATTTGCTCTTTTTGCGCAAAGATCACTTGTTGGATCATCTGAAGGGACAAAGTCCATTTCTCAGTGTTTTGGATTTTGCTGATGACACATCTGAGCAAAGCGATATGGAATAATACTAAAAAAGACATGTCTTGGGGTTTGTAGTCCTGTATTCAGCAGGAGCTAAGGGTGCAGGTCAGGAAGCAACAGTTAGAACTGGACATGAACAACAGACTGGTTCCAAATAGGAGAAGGAGTACGTCAAGGCTGTATATTGTCACCCTGCTTATTTAACTTATATACAGAGTACATCATGAGAAATGCTGGGCTGGAAGAAGCACACGCTGGAATCAAAATTGCTGGGAGAAATATCAATAACCTCAGATATGCAGATGACACCACCCTTATGGCAGAAAGTAAAGAGGAACTCAAAAGCCTCTTGATGAAAGTGAAAGTGGAGAGAGAAAAAGTTGGCTTAAAGCTCAACATTCAGAAAATGAAGATCATGGCATCTGGTCCCATCACTTCATGGAAAATAGATGGGGAAACAGTGGAAACAGTGTCAGACTTTATTTTTTTGGGCTCCAAACTCACTGCAGATGGTGATTGCAGCCATGAAATTAAAAGATGCTTACTCCTTGGAAGGAAAGTTATGACCAACTTAGATAGCATATTCAAAAGCAGAGACATTACTTTGCCAACAAAAGTCCATCTAGTCAAGGCTATGGTTTTTCCAGTGATCATGTGTGGATGTGAGAGTTGGACTGTGAAGAAAGCTGAGCACCAAAGGATTGATGCTTTTGAACTGTGGTGCTGGAGAAGGCTCTTGCAAGTCCCTTGGACTGCAAGGAGATCCAACCAGTCCATCCTAAAGGAGATCAGTCCTGGGTGTTCATTGGAAGGACTGATGCTAAAGCTGAAACTCCGATACTTTGGCCACCTCATGCGAAGAGTTGACTCATTGGAAAAGACTCTGATGCTGGGAGGGATTGGGGGCAGGAGGAGAAGGGGACGACAGAGGATGAAATGGATGGATGGCATCACCGACTCGATGGACGTGAGTTTGAGTGAATTCCGGGAGTTGGTGATGGACAGGGAGGCCTGGCGTGCTGCAATTCATGGGGTCACAAAGAGTCGGACATGACTGAGAGACTGAACTGAACTGAACAATGAGAAAACAGAAAGAGAAATTAAGAAAACAATCCCATTTACCTTTGCAATGAAAAGAATAAAATACTTAGGAATAAATTTACCTAAAGAAACAAAAGACCTATATATAGAAAACTATAAAACACTGATGAAAGAAATCAAAGATGACACAAATAGATGGAGATATATACCGTGTTCATGGATCAGAAGAATAAATATAGTGAAAATGAGTACACTACCCAAAGCAATCTATAGATTCAGTGCAATCCCTATCAAGCTACCAATAGCATTTTTCATAGAACTAGAACAAATAATTTCACAATTTGTATGTAAACACAAAAAACCTCAAATAGCCAAAGTAATCTTGGGAAAGAAGAATGGAACTGGACAAATCAACCTGCCTGACTTCAGACTGTACTACAAAGCTACAGTTATCAAGACAGTATGGTACGGGCACAAAGACAGAAATATAGATCAATGGAACAAAATAGAAAGCCCAGAGATGAATCCACACAGCTATGGACACCTTATCTTTGACAAAGGAATCAAAAATATACAGTGGAGAAAAGACAACCTCTTCAACAAGTTGTTCAGGGAAAACTGGTCAACCACCTGTAAAAGAATGAAACTAGAACATTTTCTAACACCATACACAAAAATAAACTCAAAATGGATTAAAGATCTAAACTTAAGACCAGAAACTATAAAACTCCTAGAGAAAAACAGGCATAACACTCTCTGACATAAATTACAGCAAGATCCTCTATGACCCACCTCCCAGAGTAATGGAAATAAAAGCAAAAATAAGCAAATGGGACCTAATTAAACTTAGAAGCTTTTGCACAGTGAAGGAAACTATAAGCAGTGTGAAAAGATAGCCTTCAGAATGGGAGAAAATAATAATAAATGAAGCAACTGACAAAGAATTAATCTCAAAAATACAAGCAGCTCATGCAGCTCAATACCAGAAAAATAAATGACCCAATCAAAAAATGGGCCAAAGAACTAAACAGACATTTTTCCAAAGAAGACACACAGATGGCTAACAAATACATGAAAAGATGGTCAACAGCACTCATTAACAGAGAAATGCAAATCAAAACCACAGTGAGGTATAATCTCATGCCAGTCAGAATGGCTGCTATCAAAATGTCTGCAGACAATAAATGCTGGAGAGGATATGGATAAAAGGGAACCCTCTTACACTGTTGGTGGGAATAATGCAAACTAGTGCAACCACTGTGGAGAATGGTATGGAGATTCCTTAAAAAACTGGAAATAGAACTGCCATATGGCCAAGCAATCCCACTGCTGGGCATACACACCGAGGAAAACAGAATTGAAAGAGGCACATGTACCCCAGTGTCCATCCATTCAGCAGATGAATGGATAAGAAAGTTGTGGTACATATACACAATGGAATATCACTCAGCTATTAAAAAGAATGCATTTGAGTCAGTTCTCATGAGGTGGATGAAACTGGAGCCTATTATACAGAAAGAAGTAAGTCAGAAAGAGAAACACTAATACAGCATATTAACATGTATGTATGGAATTTAAAAAGATGATAATGACGACACTATATACAAGACAGCAAAAGAGACACAGATATAAAGAACAGACTTTCGGACTCTGTGGGAGAAGGCAGGGGTGGGATGATTTGAGAGAATAACACTGAAGCATGTATATTACCATGTGTGAAATAGATGACCAGGCCAAGTTCGATGCATGAAACAGGGCACTCAAAGCCAGTGCACTGGGACAACCCAGAGGAATGGGATGGGGAGGGAGATGGGAGGGAGTTAAGGAATGGGAGACATGTGTACACCCATGGCTGATTCATGTCAATGTGTGGCAGAAACCACCACAATGTTGTAAACTAATTAGCTTCCAATTAAAATAAATTAATTAATTTTTAGAAAAAGAAGTGCAAAAAAAAATAATAATCTGTGAAATAAGAATGACTCTAGAAACCTTTTGATGGGACATATGATGGCTTCTTAGTGGAAAGCTCAGCTAATTCTGAAATGTTTGCCTATTGAAAGTATATCCCAACTAATAAATAACAACATATTAAGTAAGTTTGCTTTGTGTTTTTATCAATTTATTTGTTACCTCTGACTTCTTCCCAAAAGTATCTGAAACTATAATAAAAATGTGTTTATACTCTTCAGCCAACTGATCAAAATAAAGGGATCTTTGAAATTATTACCTTTGGGCAACTTGCACAAACTCTTCACTAGCTTGAACCAGCTCCTCTGCCGTCTTCTCCAAAGAGGCAAACACTTCATTCTCCATGACTTTTTTCTCCATTGAGAGGATCAGATGACAAAGCTGAACAGTCATCAGTGAGATGATTCTCTCGATGGCTTTATTGCATATCATGGAGCCGACGTCATTCAAGAGGAAAGACTCCATCTGTGGTCAGAAGTGTGACAGGAATGAGATGGAAAGAGGAAGGCTCAGACTTAACCATCTAGTTAGGATGTAATAGATTACAACAGGTCCAAGTCCCTGCTATGACAGAAGTCAGAGAAATTGTAAAAATTACACTTCAAGCACATCAGAGAGCTGAGGCAGCAAGGATTAAAAGACATTAAAATTCCAGAGATGGGAGAATCTTTTGGAGACAAGTTAGTATAGATGATTGTTCTCCTGGGGGAATTTGTTAATTCTGGGCACAGTTTGAGGAACAGGGCCTGCATGATTTAGAAGTCCAGTGCTGGGCTTCCCCCATGGTACAGTGGATAGGAATCACCTGCCAATGCAGCGGACACGAGTTCAATCCCTGGTCCAGGAAGATGCCACACACCGAGGAGCAATGCCCATGCCACAACTCCTGAAGCCTTCGAGCCCTAGAGTCTGTGCTCTGCAACAAAGAGCAGTCCCTGCTCACTGCAACTAGAGGAAGCCCACACAGAGCAACGAAGACCCAGTGCAATCAAAAATGTTAATAAATAAATAAAAAAGAATTAGGACCAAGTTAAAAAAAAAAAGAAGTGCTAGAGGAAACAAAAAGAAAATTTTTATAATAAAAACACCCTCCCAAACTGTAGGAACATTACATAGTCCAATTGCTGAAAACTAAATATAAAGAGAAAAAAAATGATAAGCATCCAGAGAAAAAGTTATGCTATCTCTAAAGGAATACTATTAAATTTGACAGGTGACTTCCCCATAGAAAGAAAAGAATCCAGAAGATAATAGAATGACACTTCTAAAGCAATAAAAGAAAATAAATAAATATTTTTAGCTTATTTCTTCTGTGTCTCAATAGTTAAAAAATTAAAATATAAAATTTGTTTTTATTTAGTATTTTTAAACTTTATTATTTTAATGGATCATTTTTAATTGGATACCCATACAATATTTTTAGTATGAACTCTGTTCATAAAACATTTTAATGCACCAAAAATGTATTATAAAATAAATTATTCCAGATAAGAAAGAGTTTAAGAGTTTATTCTACATTAAAAAAAAATTACTCCTTATAAGAGAAGGAGAATATGATTATTCCTGCTTCTGAGTATGCTTAGAGATCAGCCAACACCATCTTCCACCAAGAGCATGAGTCATAAAAACCATTTGATTCATCTTTAACTGACAATCATGAAAGCGTAGCCACCCATAGAGAACCAACAAGGGGGAAAACATGGACATTTTTGCTTACCTTGATGGGAAGATGCTTTCCACACTCTAAGCCAAAGAGCAGAAGACTGGATTCACTGTATATATAAGAAATCCAGTTTTTTAAAACCAGCCACAGGAATCGATTCACATCCTCACTGCAGTTCGAGACTGTGGTATCTCCCGACTGTTAGCTGACGCTGTCACTGACGTCACCGACAATATTGCTGACAAGCAAACATCATAATTTATGCATGGAACTATTGAAGGTCTACTGTTTCTGCAGTATTGAAAGTCCTGCTTATTTACAGAAACAGGAATCAGATACAGTCTGAGAAAGAATCTAAATGTTTTAATCAATTCAGTCATAAAAATAAGACTCAGCTGTGTGTCTTTGAAAAGTTTTGTTGAGGGCAACTGAAAGGAAATTAGGCTTCTAAAAGTAAGATTGCTAAGCAGTTTAATTAACCTGGCTCCTTTCCAGCTCCCTCGTGTGTAGATTTTTGTAAGAATCTGGTTTGTGAGTGAATATTCAGGCTGATGTTTCCTGGGGAAAAATAAAAGAAATGGAGTCTTAAAGTGGAGAGGAAATAGAGTTAAATATGTATTTAATGTGTGTACTGAGTCCCAAGGGCGTCCCTGGTACCTCAGATGGTAAAGAATCTGACTGCAATGCAGGAAACCAGGGTTTGATACCTGGGTTGGGAAGATCCCCGGGAGAAGGAAATGGCAACCCACTCCAGTATTCTTGCCTGGAGAATTCCATAGACAGAGGAGCCTGGCATGCTACAGTCTATGGGGTCAGAGTCAGAGTCAGACAGGACTGAGTGACTCACACACACACACACTGAGTCCCAGATGTTTTCCATATATCATCTTCCTTATTTCCTAAAACAATTTAATTAGATAAGTGTTATGAATTTCACTTTGAATTGCTCTTTACAAGTGAGGAAACAAAAGACTGGGGGACATGAATGGTGCCAAAACTTTGAGAATTATTTCCTATTCAAATTATCACTCATTCCTCGATTTGCAATAAGTTCCTAAAGACTGCATGGTGTCTGAGTTGTGTCTAATCAGGAAAACAGAAATCAGTTTAGGTACTTAAAACAGAGAGAATTCGATTCAAAGAATTCAATATGAAAGCTTTGGGAAGGATAGTTGATTTCAGGCAGTACTTCTGGATATGGTTGAGTGAGGAGACTGTCAAATGCTTTCCCCTAAAAACAACCATAAAGATGGACAAAATTGCCCCCAATCATTTCTGCACTCTGGAAATTGGCCAGAGGCATTTAATAATCTGAGAAGTTCACACTTGAACAAATGCTGGACTTGGCGGAAATCAATGGCATTCTGGTCTGTGTGTAATCCCATCTTTCCCTTCAACATGGAGGGCTACCAGGGAGGGAAAAGCCATGAGAACTAGCAACTTTTCTTTTGCAACTAAAGGGGACTCACTCAATTTGGAGCTGCGGACAATGGCCACACTCAGGATCCTTGTCAGGATCCCACTCAGTGAAAGGGGTTTCCCAGAGCCGGGAGAGTCTGAGAGAGTCAAGGACTTGTTTCTACTGGCCAGAGGTTGAGGTTGTGATTGGGGCAAGCACATTCCCAGCTAACACTTTGCATATATGTAAGAGAGATCAAGAATCCTCAAGCTATTTATGGACTCCTGACTGTTGGTAAGATCTTGGACATAAGCATAGAAAACCCAAAAGCACCCATCAGAAATGAAACCACTTGCACAGACCTGAGAACAGCCTACATCATGAATGTGCTCTTCTGTCTACATACAAATGCATCAGCATAAGATGAAGCCTAACTGGTTTGAGGTGTCTGAGTACAATCTCTGTCCAATCACTGGCTGACTGCCGAGGTCCAGCCCCGGCTGATCCAGGGTATTCGAAGCGGGGACGGCGTCGGCGAGGATAAGGATACAATAGCTTCAATTAGATATTAATTAAAGATATAAAGAGTAATAGAATGAGGATAGCTCAGTAGGAAAATTCAGTGGAGAAAAGAGACTGAGTAGCTTGGTTTACGCGGGAGACCAATAAAACTTCAAGACAAGAAGTTTGCACCACTTACGTAGGCCGCAGGCGTCCTTCCGTTCTCCCAAAGGAGAGGAGACACTGAGGCTCCCCGGTCGGATCTTAGAAGCCCAGGCATAATTAGCAAGCATGGCGGGTTCTGCGCTCCAGATGGAGACTCAGCCAGAATTTGAGAGAGAGCGCGACATGGGGAGACCAAGTTTCAGTGAACAAGGCCCGCACTTTATTTTCCAAAGTAGTTTTTATACCCTAAGTTATGCATAGAGGATAATGGGGGAAGGGGTGGAGTCATGCAAAGACAGCAGTTCCTGGTTCTAATCGAAGCCAGGCTTTCAAACTTATCATATGCAAAAGTTCAGGTGATTTACATCATCTTCTGGCCAGGAGGCCTGTTAACATTTTAAGAAACTTATTTTTCTCTAAAGGTGATTATTCCAAAGTCATGCACCAGCCTCCAAAAAAGCATTGGATAAAGCTGCATTCCTATAGGGCAAAGGTGAGGTGGGCTCAATCAAGAAAAGAATTAACTCAAGGGTCCAACCTTACAAACATTGAGGCTACTACTTACATTTCTATACACCCATTATATCAATCAATACACTGCCAAGGACACAGTAGGTAAGGAGTATGGAGACTTAGCAGCAAACATTGGCTCAATAAGTGAAAAACCCTTCACCAATACAATTTCTAATCAATCTTTTAACTACTCAAAGGAATCTGTGTTTAGACAGTTTAGAACATCTCCTGCCTCTCACAGTTGGGAGGCTCTGAACAATCACATGTGGCCGGAAAAACCTATTCAGGCAGGCTAGAAGACTTCCAAAGGAGTTTGTAGGTTGAAACACTGTCACACCCAGGAACTGTTAACTGGAGCTGTAAGCTAACTCTTTATTCAGAGAGAGGTAGTGGGGGACAGCCCCCTGTAAAGTCAGAGGTGTAGGTGAGAGCACAAAGCAGAAAGTAGGCAGACTCTGGTTTTGGGGGTGGATGCTCGAGAATTTCCAGGGAGACTCCGGAGGCTAGATCCCGCCTGTGCGTATGCCGAGCCTCCTTCTTCATGACCTTTGTCACGGGCGGAGCTCCTGCTCCCGGCAGTGATAGAATTCCAGTTGAGCTATTCCAGATCCTGAAAGATGATGCTGTGGAAAGTGCTGCACTCAATATGCAATATGCAATATGCACTCAATATGCAATATGCCGGCTCCTGGCAGCTGACCACTAAGCTGTGCAGACACAGGGAAACCATAAAAAACAAGGCTAAAAAATAAAAACAAAAATATATTCTTGAGTAAAGCCATCTATGTATATGTGGTCACACACCACAGAAGAGATAGGCAGATTTCACAGATATAGTCCAAGCAGACTAGTAAATGTTGTTGTTCAGTCACTCAGTCATGTTTGACTCTTTGCAACCCCATGGACTGCAGCATACAAGGCTTCCCTCTCCTTCACTATCTCCCAGAGTTTGCTCAAACTCATGTCCATTGAGTTGGTGATGCTATCTAACCATCTTATCCTCTGTCACCCCCTTCTCCTCCTGCCCTCAATCTTTCCCAACATCCCAACTTTTCTAATGAGTCAGCTCTTCCCATCAGGTGGCCAAAGTTTTGGAGATTCAGCATCAGTCCTTCCAATGAATATTCAGGATTGATTTCCTTTTGGATTGACTAGTTTGATTTCCTTGTTGTCCAAGGGGCTCTCAAGAGTTTTCTCCAGCATCACTGTTTGAAAACATCAATTCTTCAGTGCTCAGCCTTCTTTATGGTCCAAATTTTACATTCATTCATGACTACTGGAAAAACCTTAGCTTTGACTATACAGACCTCTGTTGGCAAACTGATCTCTCTGCTTTTTAGTACACTGTCTAGGTTTTTCACAACTCTAGGAGAAAAAAGAAATCCAGAGTCACTAAAATGACCAATTTCTAACAAAAATTATGAGACATGTAAGAAAAAGGAAAATGTTACTGGTATTTAAGAAAAAAAGGCAGTCAATAGAAACTGTCTCTAAGTGACTAAAAGTGTTAAGTTTATTCACAAAAAAGTTATATTTATCAATGTTTTCAAAGCAGATATAGTATGTTCAAAGAAAACTATGTGCAAAGACTTGAAAGAAATTAACATAACAATGAATTAACAAACAGTGCTTCTCAAGGATGGTCCTTGTCAGGGAACTAAGGTTCCACATGCCACGGGACAAATAAGTCCAAGAGCCACAACTAGAGAAAGCTTGCAAGCAGCAATGAAGACCCAGTGAAGCCAAAAATAAATAAGTAATTTTTAAATTTATGCTAAGTGGTGACTTCCTGGATGTCTTAGTTTGAAAAGATGCCACCAATATCTAGTTAAGTTGGTTATTCACAGGTCTGTCACCCTGTGCACAAACTCTGAGCAGGGATCACATTGCAGCAACATGATCCAGGCAGAAGGTGGGTGTGGGCTCCACTGAATAGGAGGCATGGGTGTCACCTCAGTCACTGGTACCCTGTAACTCTAGATTTCACAATGTCCTCTGACTGCAGCTCACTGAGTTATTTTTCTATTCTCCTGTGTCTCTGCATGGGAGTCATTGCATTCATCCCTGAATGAACACGAAAACAGAGGAAAAATGACTTCCTCGGACATGGTGAGGTGTGAGGTTTCCTGAAGGTATTCTTGTCCCTCATGACTGTCACCCCCACCCAGAACTGCAGCTGCGGAGATAGTGGAAATAAGTGCTTCTCCAGTTAAAATTCCTCTCGGTAGCATCCAGGAAAATCCAGACTTCCCCAGGAACAGAAGCTCTGTGCAGGCAGCATCTTGTGTCCTCTGTGCCTTGGGGAGCGAAGTCTGGAACAAGGATTTGTTAAATATTGAATGAGCAGTTCATGCCTTGAGAATAAGGCATTTCCTGTGTTCCAAAGCCTCTGTTTCAACCACCCATGCTGCTAGAAATACCAACACAGTCATTGCAATCTCAGCATTAAGAAGTTCAATTGAAGTGGAAAATATTCTCATTGTGGTATGAGAGGTGCTTGGATGGATCTAAAGATGAAAAGGTCAAGGTGCCGTCTTCCAAGGACTTTACAACCTAGTGCGTCAATTTGGTGTCCATTAGCTGCGTGGATGGGCTGGATGAGGATAGAGGAGTGCAACACTCTCTGGACAGAGTGGCTCCGAAAATGTCGAAGCTGTTAATTAGCAGATTAACATTTTTTAAACTTATTTATTTTTAATTTTAAGGTAATTGCTTTACAGTATTGTGTTGGTTTCTACCATACATCAATATGAATCAGTCATAGGTACATATATGTGCCCTCCCTATTGCACCTCCCTCCCACTTCCCTCCCCATCCCATTCCTCTAGGTTGTCACAGAGCACCAGGTTTGAGCTCCCTGTGTCACACAGCAAATTCCCACTGGCTATCTGTTTTACATATGGTAATGTATACGTTTCAATAATACTCTGTCAATTTTGTTTCAGTGCTACTCTATCAATTTGTCCCACCCTCTCCCTCCCTCACTGTGTTCCCAAGTCTGTTCTCTATGTCTCGGCGGATGCCTCTTGACATAAAATGCAGTACAAAAAAAAAAAAAAAAAAACAATTCTCAGGACTTCTCTGGCTGTCCAGTGGTTAAGACTCTACACTTCCAATGTAGGGAACTAGGGTTCAATCCTGGCCAGGGACTAAGATCCCACATGCTGTGCAGTATAGCTGAAAGATAAAAATAAAGCAAAAACAAACTAAAAAAAACCCCATCGATTCTGGTGTTACCCACCACTGACAAACTTCTTAGCTTCCTCCAGTCCTTCTGTTCCATAGTCATAATTGTGGGTACATTCGGGTCTCTATTGGCCCTATTTCCATGGCTCTTTTCCATGGTTGGATGTGTTGTTGTTCAGTCGCTAAGTCATGTCCAGCTCTTTGCGACCCCATGAACTGTGTGGAGGTAGGTCTCCTCTTCGTCTGTGTTCATGGGCTGCAAACCCATCCCACTCTCAAGGTCCAGCAGGAATCTGATGGGAAAGGAGTTATCTGGTCAGAGCTTACCTCACTGCCTTAAAAGAACAGCACCAGGATGTGCAGCGGGGGCCCTGGCTGGTGTGGGGTGTGAGCTGAGCTGGGGTAGGGTCAGGGAATGAGTTCCCACATGCTGCAACTAAGCGTTCACACGCTGAAACCACAAGATCCCACTTGTCACACTAAGAAGGGGCGCAGCCAAATAAATTTTTTAACTCTTTTATTGAATGTTACAATACTGCTTCTGTTTTATGTTTCTAGGTATCTTTTCTTTCTTCTTTTTTTTTTTTTTTTTTTTTTTTTTGCCCAAAGGCAAGTGGGATCTTAACTCCCTAATGAGGGATCAAACCCACACAGCCTGTTTCAGAAGTCTTGCCCACACACCACTGGGGAATTCCCAATAAAAAATTATTTTAAAAAAAAGACCTATGTGGTTCATGGACTTTTGTATACAGCATAATATCCAGGAAGAGTTTGCTGAAATCAGTCTGTCAAAGGAGTGATTCCAATTAAACTTTTCCTGTATGTGAAAGCTTTTCATTTTATAGTTTCATGTCCTGATTGGAAAAACAAACAAAACTCTCCCATCATGTGTTCACAACAGTTAGGACTATTGTTTTTTCTTTCTTCAGAAAGTATTAAATACCTGCCATGGAAAAGCCCGACAAGAAATGCCAAAATGTAAAGCTGAACAACATGGTCCTTGAGCTTATGATCCAGTGAACGTAACATCATGCGCTTAGCATCATGGGAACAGCAATGTAGGTTCTCTAGGGGCAGAAGGACATTGTGGGCATTCTTCCTCAGGAAAGGGGTCAACGGCTCCATTGAAGGGTGTCTCCAAAATGCTTAGGAGAAACTTAGACCTCAAGCTAAAGAAATAGTAAGTCTTATTTTACTTAGCATAATTATGAGAAAGAAAATGCTGGCTCATTAAAGATTTTGATTAATAAGGATTTACAATTCATATGGTATTTGGTTCATCTATTTGGGCAGGTTCAATACACACTCAGCATTAAAACACAGTTTCATTTGACCTTGATGATGATCAGGGCACTTTAGAAACTGGCTGAAGGAGTGTGGGAGACACTGTAGGGAATTTCCAATGGGAAGACTTAATGAAAGGCTATGAACTTGAAACTTAGGACGCTGGCTTCAATGAACCATTGCCATTTCTGATGGGTGGATAGACATGATGAATGCTGTGTTTTAGAAAGATTAACCCAGTAATGATGTTCAGGGAAGAGGGAAGGTAAAGGAGCTAAAACAAGAACAGCCAGGAGGCACGTGCAGTAACGGAAGCATGGAATGATTGTGGTGATGTTACAGATGGTAGAAGGTAAAACAATTTTGAGTTGCTTCGGTGTTCAAGTAGTAGACACAAAGGGCAATGAGAGGGGAAAGGGTGGTTGAGGATTTTGCAACTTGCATCTTCAGAGCATCAACCTTAGGCCGTGTAAAAAATGTCCATCCTACTGTATACCAGAGAACTCTGTTCAATGTTACGTGGTGGCCTGGATGGGAGGGGAGTTTGGGGGAGAATGGATATCTGTGTATACATGACTGAGTTGCTCTGCTGTGCATGTAAATTTTTCACAACATTGTTAATTGGCTATACACCAATAGAAAATAAAAAGTTAAAAAAAAATAAATAAAGGTCCTTCTTTAGAGGCTCCCATTCTAGCCAAGTCCTTCTCTATGTGAGGTATTTGTGAGGTCAAGGGGATATGGCCACCCCAAGACTATAATCCTCCTGCTTTCTAGACTAGTCTAGATACCTGAGAACCAGAATTCACTGTCCAAATAGCCCAGCTCATGGCCTGGGCACTCACAGGCTTCTTCCCTGGGTCCATGCTTCCAAGGGTCAATGGCATGGCTGGTGTGGGCACCTCTAGGCCTGCAGGGTGGGAGAAGACCAGCTGTTGTGGGAGGTGTTCGGTGAGTGGGTAGAGCTTAAATTCCCTGGCTCCCGGTGTCCCCATGAATGATGCACGACTCTTCACAGTGCAGGATGGAGTCAAGGAGGTGGGCTGTGGGCAGGGGCCAGGGCCATCTCTTCTGGTATTACCAAGGTCTGTCATGGAACTCCTATGAGTCAGAGAATTCTAAAAATCCTGACCTTCCAGATCATTCTCATAAATGTATATTTGTAAGGTAGAGGGATAGACACATTATTCAGCAACTTATTGGCTTGGTTTATACCTTTAAAATATTTAGACATACGGCTCCCTTTTTATTCATTGGAGGATAATTGCTTTACAGTGTTGTCTTGGTTTCTGCCATACATCAACATGAATTAGCCATATGTATACATATGTCCCTCCCTTCTTCCCTTTTCTAGAATCAATCTTTCTAATAGATATAAGATTATTCAGATTTTGTATTTATGTGTCAGTTTTGGTAAACTGGGTTTTTCAAGGAATTTGTCTACTTTTATCCAAATTGTCAAATTAATTGGAAAAAAATTATTTCTAGTATCTTATTCTTTCTAATGTCTTCAGAATTTCTAGTGATGTCTACTTTTTTATTTTAATACTGGTTCTTTGTGTTTCCTTTATTTTTGTTTGCTTGGTTTGAATGTGTAACAATTTGAATTGTCTTAAAAAATTTTTTTAAACCTTCTTTTGGCTTACTTACTTTTTTTATTGTATATTTGTTTTCAATTTCCTTGGCCTCTTCCCTTATTCCTTCTTTCCTTTCACATCCTTTGGGTTTGATTTGATATTCTTTTTTAATCTCATGAGGTGAAAGTTTAGAATGCTGATTTTCAGTCTTTCTTCTTTTTCTAACATATGAAACTACAAACTATAAATTTACCTTTAAAGACATCTTTAGCTGTGTTCTACCAGTTTTGATATATCACATCTTTATTACCCTCAGATAGAAAATATATTTGCATATTATTGTGATTTCTACATTGACTCATGGGCTATTTAATTAAGGGTTTTACTTAATTTCCAAGCAGCTAGATTCCACCACAGTCACAGAAATTGTTCAGAATCAATTCAAATCTTTGAAATTTGTTGAGGCTTACTTTATGACCCAGCATTCAATGAGTTTTGATACATTTCCTACAACTTTGCATTCCACTACTGTTATTGACTGTGCATCCTGCTTCCAGGAAAAGAAGGAGAAGGCATGTCCAAATTCTAAGGTCCAGACTTGTAAGAAATGCACAGCACTTCATTTACATAATATGGCAAGTCCATATTCCTATACCCATATGGCCAGGCCTAATGCAAAGGAAGATGGGAAACAACTCTCAGATAGGGTTTTCCTCAAATAGTGTCCCACACAATCTCCAAGCTAAGCAACTCCAGGCAGGAAAAGAGAGGCAGAGAGTCTTTATCTTTATCCATAGCTCAGGTAGAAAATATGGATTACTCTCTTATGTTTTACCAATCACAATGGCAAAAGGGATGGAGCTGTCCTGTTGGACCAAGCCTGGATATTCACTTTCCAATGCCCATAATGTACAGTGTTGAACCCACCAGAATCACACAAAGTGGGTTCCAAGCAGAAAAATGAGTCCATTATCACAGATAAAGGATGCTATGCAAAAACTAAAACAAACAAGATAATGTTCACTACAAAATGTAGGTAAGAAAAAGGAGAAAAGAAACGACTGAATTTAGACAGCTAGAGTCCTAATGACGGAGAAGGCAATGGCACCCCACTCCAGTACTCTTGCCTGGAAAACCCCATGGATGGAGGAGCCTGGTACGCTGCAGTCCATGGGGTCGCTAAGAGTCGGATACGACTGAGCGACTTCACTTTCACTTTTTACTTTCATGCACTGGAGAAGGAAATGGCAACCCACTCCAGTGTTCTTGCCTGGAGAATCCCAGGGACGGGGGAGCCTGGTGGGCTGCCATCTATGGGGTCACACAGAGTCGGACACGACTGAAGTGACTTAGCAGCAGCAGCAGCAGCAGAGTCCTAATGAAATTCATGGCTGTGGAGAAGTAGAAAGAGAAGCCAGCTTGCAGGGGTGAGTGGGTGGTGCAGGAGGAGTGAGTGAGGAAGAAGGCTGAAAGTGGGTGTCACTGTCAAGATGACTGGCTGTGAATGGCACTTCCCTGGGTGATCCAGTGGCTAAGACTCCATGCTCCCAGTACAGGGGGCCTGGGTTCCAGCACTGGTCAAGGAACTAAGGGTTTGAATGCCGCAACTGAAAATCTTGCATGCCACACCCAAATAAATAAATATTTAAGATGACTGGCTGTTAAGAGAAGCAGTTACAATGTTTTCACCTGAATTCCCCCAAAAGATGGCCCTGATAAAGGGATTGAGAGCAAGGAGTTTATTTGGTAAGTGATCCCAAGAGAGGTGGGACAGTAAACCAGAAGAAGGAAGGAATCCAACAAGAGAAGATGCATGAATGAACAGGTTACAGCTGTGGACAACTGGAGTGCTTCTGCCCATGACCTTGAATTAAAGTGTAGGAAGGATGCCTCCCCTCAGATTCATTCACTGGAGGGGTGAGGAAACTGGGGGACTATCTACCAACTCGCATTCCTCAGGGATGTCGGACTGCTGGGGGTGGGGCTTGAGGGTGAGGAAATGTAATCACCCCCGCCCTCCTGGGCCTGCTCCGTTTCCCGGCTGAGCCAGCTTCTCACAGCCAGTGATGCCTCCAGATAGTGGCCCAACTGGAAGCTTGTGCGCAAAACAGGCAAGTACTCGCCCCTGGGAATAAAGGCAAAATGCGAAGGAGGAGAGCGCTCTTAATATGCTAAGTAAATACCGTGAGCACTGGGAGAGCAGGTCCAGGATGCTCTTTCGCTAAAGAAGAGTAAGAGATGTGAGGGGCCTGGCTGATGTGGGTAATTTATAAGTAGTCTAGGAACGTCTGCGAGAAATCCTCTCTCCTTCCCTCAAATGCATCAAAAATTGTTTCCTAAAAGGAATTTAGAGTGAAATCAGGACTGAACGGACTTCAAAGTACCACCCTCCCCTCACTCATAAGGAGAAATCGGTCTGAAGAAGGGAAAACGAGTGACCCATCGCTGGTAAGAGCAGAACAGATTCAGGGCTCCTCAGGGCCTGTATGCAGGGGACCAACAACCTTAGTCGCTCAATCGTGACCCACTCTTTGCGACCCTATGAACTGTAGACCGCTAAGCTCTTCTGTCCATGGGATTTCCCAGGCAAGCCTACTGGAGTGGGTTGCCATTTCCTTCTCCAGAGGATCTTGCCCACTCAGGAATTGAGCCCCAGTCTCCTGTGTCTCCTGCATTGGCAGGTGGATTCTTTACCACTAAGCCAACAGGGAAGCCCCATGCCAGTGACCTAAGGAATCTAAAGTCACCTCCAACCCCCGGCTGTGCGCCACCCAGGAGGTCTCAGAAGGTGAAAAGAGCATTCGTGCCAAAGGAAACCAGCAGCCACCGGAACGCTTCTGATTCTCTGCGGTCTTTAAACAGGAGAGTAAAAGAGCATCGTAGACACAGAATGAAGCCTTAGAACTTGCTTTTAATCCATAAAATGTCCCCTTGAAACAGCAGGTGGAAAGCTACTGGAGCAAACCCCCTGAAAAGTGATCCTCCGACACCGCCCAGTCCCCGCCCCTCGACAGTGACCCTGGGCTCGGGAGGACCGCCCCAGTTTCCGATCCTCTCCAGGGCCCGCTCCCGCCGCTGCGCTCCCCCTCCTCCAGCCAGCCCCCGCACCCTCAGGCTCAAGGAGCCGGCCCGAGGAGGGTGCCGGGCGAGCCTATGGGTACAAGCCTCCACCGCGTAGCCAGCCGCAGGGCCGACCGCACGGAATCACGGGGCGGAGGCGGGGCCGCGCCGGTAGTGGGAGTGGCCGCACCAAGGATGGGCGGGGCCGCGCCGGGGGTGGGCGCGGCGTCCCGGCTGCGCTCGCGGCTCCAGCAGAGGCGCAGGCCCTCAACCGCGGGCATTCCTACCGGACCCGGGAGTCGCTGGGGGAGGGCGTGGGGGCGCGGTCGGAGCGTGTGGGGCGGGGCCGGAGCTGGGCGGGCGCGCGGCTGGCGCCCGGGCTGGTCCCTAGTTGAGCCGCCGCCCGGCCGGCTGGTTCCTGCGGCGGCTGCCGGGGCGGCCCGGGCGCGCGGCCTTTCGCCATGTACACCTTCGTGGTGCGCGACGAGAACAGCAGCGTCTACGCCGAGGTGTCCCGGCTGCTGCTCGCCACCGGCCACTGGAAGCGGCTGCGGCGGGACAACCCCAGGTTCAACCTCATGCTGGGAGAAAGGAACCGGCTGCCCTTTGGGAGACTGGGTGAGCGTCCCCGTTTTGCGCCCTCCTGCTCCTTCACTCCACCCGTAGGACGAGAGCTTTTGTTTAAGGTCGGAAACCTTTTCCCCTCCTCTCGTTCCTCGGTCAAATCGAAAACTGCATCCGTAGAGGGCCAGGCGCAGCGTTTATCTTGCCTTCTCGTGCCCTCGATCGAATTTGGGGCGGGAGTGGCTGTGCGGGCCCCCGGGACAGCAGCTGCCTCCTGACAATGACCGGTCCCCGCAGCTCCCTCCCCGCGGGGGCATCGGTCTCTCCGGGGGCGGGGAGCCGAGAACGCCTGTTCCCCGGATTCCCCAGGGCCCGACAGCCCCAAAACGGGCAGGTCGGCTGGGCGGATCGCCGGTTGGTGCGAGGCTCCGCGAGCCGGGGACGGATGTCTGGCTGGAGTCCTCTTGCATATTTCCTCCTCCGAGGATTCCGCCCTGCCTGTGTGGGCTCGGGAGGGGTGCTTGCGTGTGTTGAAAGCCCTGAGGATTGAGCTCCCCAAGACTCAAATAAACTGTCAGGGGATTTGGAAAAGACCTCTGAATTCCAAAACTAGTGAACCCAGCCCGGCGAAGGGCGGAAGGGTTGTCTGATTTTGGACCATTTCTTAGACCACCAAAGAACACATTTCCACAGTTGCGTGTTGAATGCAGATTTTTCGTGACACTGGATTCTCTGCCCTGCTCTCTCCGAGGGAGTTTCCTTAGCGCCCATGGTTGCTGCAGGCAGCACCACATCTCCATATCCGCCTGTAGGAAGGGGCTGGGGAAGGAGAGGACCAGCGGCTCCTTTTTAGATGACGTAATCCAGAAGTTGTGCGGATCACTTCCTTTCACATCTCATTGACCTGAGCATAGTCTCACGGCCACTCCTCACTGCACAGTCATCCGGGAATTGCAGCCTCACTCGAGGTCGCCAGTGCGCCCTGCCAAAATTCCCCTGGGTTTGGGACCCCAACGCATTGCCAAAGAATGGAAGGGGAGGACTGATAATGAGAAAAAGTCATCTGTGCCTTGGAGGGCGTCCCAAAGAGGGCACTGTCCTACCTCCAGTAGAGGAGACCGTTTTTTAGAAATAGGTGTGGTCAGAGGGTGGAGAGATGGAAGAGGCAAAGAATGAAAATAGTCATTTGAAACTGACTTGTCCTTGCTGACGGCTTCCCTGGTGGCTCAGCAGTGAAGAATCCACCTGCCAATGCAGGAGACATGGGTTCAGTCCCAAGATGGAGAAGATCCCCTGGAGAAGGAAATGGGAACCCTCTCCAGCATTCTTGCCTGGAGAATCCCATAGACAGAGAAGCCTGGCGGCCTAGAATCCATGGGATTGCAAAGAATCAGACACAACTTAGCGACCAAACAATAAGCCCTTGATGAGCTTACAGAGAGAACACAGTTGGGTGGGGGCCTGTAGAATTGTAATGATCTGAGCAATGAAGGGGGTTCACCCTATCCTTACTGAAATTTCATTAAAATGGGACCACGAACAACTTTTTATTCTTACACAAATTTCTAATGTATGATGGAGACTCCATGGAAGAGCTGATTCCAACCCCCAGAAATTCTGGAATATAGAGAATGTGCCTGGAGATGGCCTTTTGTTAAACTGTCTCCCCAGGAAGCCCTCAGCAAGAATACCTTCCTTGAAAGAAAAAGACCTGCTTTTTGTTGAGAATGTTTAATTTCCTCCTTACTCTCTCTGCTTCCCTGCCTGACAGACTTTCTTCTTTGGACTGGATGGTGTCTAGCTGAAAGAGCTGAGGTTGGAATCCTAAAATTAAAAACTGACAACAATCCTTCAATAAAAAATAAATAAATTGGAAAAAAAACAACCGATAACAGTGGCTCAGCGGTGGTGGAAGCAGGGGCCATCAGCACTGCTGTGGGGCTCAGCACTAGGGTGTTGAAGCAGAATTCTAGAAGGTCCAAAACCTACACCGGTACCATGAAGTCAGCAGTTGCTCAGTAAACATTTGGTTTTTATGAGAAAGCTGAGGGCTTCCTGGGGAGATAAAAGGCAATCTCTGGGCACATTCTCTTATTCCAAGATTTCTGGGGGTTGGAATCAGTCCTTTGATGGAGTCCCCATGATACATCAGAAACTTGTATAACTTTAACTCCCAAGTATCCTGATTGGGAGTTTGATATTAGCAGGTGCAAACTATTCTATATATGTATAACTGAATCACTTCACTGTATAACCAGAAATGACAACTGTGTGCACATGCGCTAAGTCTCTTCAGTTGTGTCCAACTCTTTGCAACCCTATGGACTGTAGCCCACCCAGGCTCCTCTGTCCATGAGATTCTCCAGGCAAGAATACTGGACTGGGCTGCAATGCCCTCCTCCAGGGGATCATCCCTACCAAGGGATCGAACTTGCGACTCCTGCATTGTAGGTGGATTCTTTACCACTGAGCCACCAGGGAAGCCCCAGTTCAACTCTAGTCCAATATAAAATAAAAATTTAAAAAATAAATTCTGAAAAAGTGTCAGCCAAAAAATAAAACAAACCCTTATACTTCAATAAAAAAAATTTTTTAAGAGGTTAGCTTCTTAAAAGCAAGCCAAAAAAAAAAAAAAGCAAAACAGCATCCCACAGCCAGGTCATTATATGACTTCAGTGTTAGGGGTATTTATCTTTTGTACACAGTGCAAAACCCAAGGAGATGGCCCAGCCGGATAAAGGCCCAAGAATGCTGGTGCCATGGAGATGAGAAGGTGGGCAGTTTAGGTGTGAACCAGTCCACCTGTCTTAGGGAGATAATAAGAGCTAGTTAGCGCCTGAAACTTATTTGATTATATGCTGTCGTCAGATGAATTATTCTTACATCTGGCATCTTCAATTCAAACTCCCTTTGTTTCATTCTACTTTTGTGTGGCTGAAAACTCAGTGCATTTTGTTAGGATGTTAAATATACATTGAGGCTTTTGTAGAGATTATCATATTGCGTGAAATAAGTCACACAGAGAAAGACAAATACGTATCACCTATATGTGGAATCTAAAAAAAATAGTACAAATGAATTTATTTACAAAACAGAAACTGACTCACAGACATAGAAAAGAAACTTATGGTTACCAAAGGGGAGGGAGGGGAAGGGAAAAATTAGGCCTATGAGATTAACCAATCCACACTACTATTTATAAAATAGATGAAAAAGAAGAATTTATTGTATAGCACAGGGAATTATATTCAATACCTTGTAATGGGTATGATTATTAAATACTTATAGTGGAAAAGAATCTGAAATATATAGAGAGATATGTGTAACTGAATCACTGCTGTACATCTGAAACTAACACAATATTGTAAATCAACTACTTCAGTAAAAAAATTTTTAATTGAGGCTTTTGTTTTTATTTGTATCCTTCTGCTTTAGTTTTATAGAGGAGGGGGCATGCAGTGTAACCTACTGAAAATGAGTTTCCCTGTGGGAGTATGCACAGAAGAATATTCTCAGGTCTTCTGAATTTATAGACATGACCTCTCCACCATCCCCCCTAAGCTAGCTAGTGGCTCTCCTAGAAGCTTGCAGAGGTAGGCATGCTTGCGAATAGCAGGACCTTAGCTCTACTGCCTTCCTCGATGGCTGTAGAGAGCAAGGGTAGCAACATCAGAAGTCTGACCATTTGAGTCTTTACTGTATAGAGATTATTAAATCCATGTGTTAAGCCACGAGTGGGGTACAGTGGGGATCCAGGAGAGGCAAAATAGAAAATACTCGTCCACCCTAGGAACCAAAGGCAGCAATGGTCCTTGGCAGACCTATGATACTGGTATATTCTCCACTCTGGGGAGGGGCAGAATTGCCAGCTGAAAACTGAGCAAAGGGGCATTGAGGCGCAGGGCAACAGAATTGCTGTCTTTCCAACACCCAGTCTGATAACGGGGGAAAGACGAGCTAGGTATGACACGCTGCTCTCTGTCTTGTATGCGGGTGCTGACATTGTTTTCCATTGGAGAAACTGTCTGTTTCCTTTCTGAACCTCCTCTCTGCTTCACAGGTCATGAGCCTGGGCTGATGCAGTTGGTGAATTACTACAGAGGGGCCGACAAACTGTGTCGCAAAGCATCTTTAGTGAAGTAAGTGTTCTTTAAGACCCAGTGTTTTCCATTGTCACCTAAACGTGAGCTTTCATCCTGAAGCACTTAAGCAGAATGTGGAATTGTCTTTTAAGGGTGAAAATACTTTCATTTAGAAAGCAATCAAAGATCAGTTTTGGTGTGTGTGTGTGTGTGTGTGTTGCCACATTGCCGGAATCTTAGTTCCCTGACCAGGGATCAAACCTGTGCCTCCTGCATTGGAAACTAGGAGTCTTAACCACTGGACTGCCAGGTAAGTCCCCAAATATTAGTTTTGATTGTTATCCAAACTTTGCTGTATGTGTCTGGTAAAGCCTGTCTGTCTCTTACATGAAGAGCTTCCCTGGTGGCTCAGTGGTAAAAAATCTGCCTGCTAATCCACAGGTTCAATCCCTGGGTTGGGAATATTCCCCAGGAATGGCAACCACTCCAGTATTCTTGCCTGGAGAATCCCATGGACAGAGGAGCCTGGCAGGCTACAATCCATGGGGTCGCAAAGAGTCAGACATGACTTATCAACTCAACAACAGTAACAACTCTTAGGTGAGGATCCCTTGAAGCAGAGCCTGAGACAGGGCTTCTCATGGCAGTGATTAATGAGGAACGGGCTCACAGGAGAAACTCACTGAGAACCAGGGAAGCCCGGGAAGCAGCCAAGCAAAGAGGTGGTTTCAGCTGAAATCTCAGCTCAGCCTGATTCCATGGAAATTGGGAGCAAACAGCCCCTTAATAGTCTAGACTCTGATATCGGTCAGCCATGGGCTATGGGAGGACGCACCATCCCAGCATTTCTAGGCAGCAGCTGGTCCCTGGAGAAGGGGTACACATATGCTTATAGCAGTCAACTCGCAGCAGCCAGGGGCCCCTCAGAAGGGACACCTGGGGAGAATATACCGGTATCTACCGCACTGCCCATCTCTGAGCAGTTCACTTATGGCTTGCTGCCAAAAGAACAACATCATGGGACTTCCCTGGTGGTCCAGTGGTTAAGACTCAAAGTGGTTAAGTCAGTCCAGTGTCTGACTCTTTGTGACCCATGGACTGTAGCCCGCCAGGCTCCTCTGTCCATGGGAATCTCCAGGCAAGAATACTGGAGTGGGTTGCCATTTCCTCCTCAATGCAGGGAGCACGAGTTCCATCTCTGGTCAGGGAACTAAGATCTCATATGCCTTGCTGTGTGACAGAACAAAACAAAAAAAGAAGAGTGGTATCATAAGGTGGAAGGGAGCAGCCTGAGCCAGTGATTAAGATCTAGGATCAGCAGCTTGGGTTTTAATTTCAACTCTTCTTAACAGCTTGGGCAAATTTTCTAACCCCTCTAAGCCTCGGTGCATCCTTCACAAAGAGGTTGTAATGCACATAATGTCTGTAACAGTGGCACACACTGAGCATTTGACCCTATGCCTTAGTTTCCTTTTCTGTAAAATGAGGGTAATAATAGCAACTACCTCAGGGTTGTTGTAAGGATTAGTTGAATTAATTTATGTAAAGTCTTGGACTCATTCGAGGGTCAGAGTCCATACTGTATAAATGAAAGAGGGGTGGGGCCCATAAAACCAGGTCTCCAGAATTCCCTCTATAGTGACTAGTGTGAATGCATATGTAGCCAAACACATCACTTATGTAAGACAACACTAGAAGGCGTGACTCAATGAAAATACTCTTTTCCCCAGGCATACTGCTTTGCAGGCTCTAGATATTTACTAACTTGTGTTGATAGGAATATTTCCACCTTTTGGCTCAGACTCACTGCCCTCCGTAACTTATGTATCCTCCTCTCCCTGTGATGGATTTTCGTGATTTATCAGCTACTCCTAAAGAACAAAGCTTCATAAAGTCTTCTTTTTACATATTTACGTATTTATTTGTTTTTTAACATTTATTTACTTGACTACATCGGATCTTAGTTGTGACATGGAATCTTTGTCGCATCATTCAAGATCTTTAGTTGTAGCGCATGGATTCTCTAGTTATGGTGCGTGGGCTTAGCTGTTCCACAGCCTTTGGAATCTTAGTTCCCTGAACAGGAATCAAACCCATGTCCCCTGCATTGCAAGGTGGATTCTTAACCACTGGACCACCAGAGAAGTCCCCTTATTTACATATTTAGAACTCAGAAGTTTGTTTCACAAGAACTAGGAGTAGAAGTGGGATTGTTTATTGAGGTTATTCGTTTAGAAATTTTGATAAAATGCTTGTTCATTCTATGATTTTTTTCCTAAAGATAAAGGTAGGATTTTTTTAAAAAAAAAAAAAGAGGATTCTGTGAAAAGTAATGTTCTCTATGTTTGCATACTTGGTAGCTAAGATAAGATGGAGAGAGTTCAGAGCTAGAGGCATGAGTAGATCTGAGTAAGTGTCTGGATCTCTGTGGCCTTGGACAGTGCCACTCAGAATCCCTGTGTCCCATCTGTGGGGATGTCGGGGATCATGCCCGCTTTTTGCCTCCCCATGGCATGTGACGTGGTCTGTTACAGCACCTTATACATGGCGATGTGACTTACATGGGCTGGGGTTGTCGTCATCCTCTAAACTTCCTTCATTCTCTCAGGTGTCCTGTGGAGGACTGCGGTCACTCCCTTTGTCCCAAAGTGAAAGTAAAAGTGTTAGTTGCTCAGTCATGTCCAACTCTTTGCGACTCCATGGACTGTAGCCCACCAGGGTCCTCTCCATGGGATATTCCAGGCAGGATACTGGAGTGGATTGCCATGCCCTTCTCCAGGGGTTTTTCCTGACCCAGGGGTTGAACCCAGGTTCCCTGCATTGCTGGCAGATTCAAAATAAAGTAGATAGAATGCTAGCTTCATGTATCATTTAAATTGCCTAGGCAATGGCACCCCACTCCAGTACTCTTGCCTGGAAAATCCCATGGACGGAGGAGCCTGTTAGGGGTCGCAATCCATAGGGTCACTAAGAGTCAGACACGACTGAGCAACTTCACTTTCACTTTTCACTTTCATGCATTGGAGAAGGAAATGGCAACCCACTCCAGTGTTCTTGCCTGGAGAATCCCAGGGACGGAGGAGCCTGGTGGGCTGCCGTCTATGGAGTCGCACAGAGTCGGACACGACTGAAGTGACTTAGCATTAAAGTGACTTAGTCCCATTAAAATGAGTACAAAGATGGTTTCCCTGGGGGCTCAGTGGTAAAGAATCTGCCTGCCAGTGCAGGAGACTCAGTTTCCATCCCTGATGCAAGATCCCATGGGCCTCAGGACAACTAAGCCCATGTACCACAACTACTGAGCCTGTGCTCTAGAGCTTGGGAGCCACAACTACTGAGCCCACAGGCCCTATAGCCCTTGCTCTGCAACAAGAGAAGCCACCACAATGAGAAGCCTGCGTACCACAACTAGAGAGTAGCCTCCACTCGCCACAACTAGGGAGAAGCCCGTGCAGTAATGAAGGCCCAGACAGCCCCCCAAATTAATTAATTAATTATTTTAAATGAGTACAAAGACATTGTACAATTTATTTTAGTAATATATTTTATTTAACCAAATAATTCTAAAATGTCAGTTTGACATGTAATTAATATAAAAAAACAACTAATGAGATATATTATTTTTGTATTCAAGTCTTCAGAATCTGGTGTGTATTTTATATTTATAGTACATCTAAACTCAAACATTAAATTTTCATTGGTGTACTTCCCAGGAGGTGTAGTGGTTAAGACTCTGCTCTTCCACTGCAAGGGGCACAGGTTCGATCCCTGGTTGGGAATTAAAAGCCTGCATGCCTTGGGGTGTGGGGGGAAAAAAAAGAAGAAAGACATATGCAGCATGGATATAGGTGAAAAAGTATAAATCACAAGGCCATTTTTTGTCTTTGATTATTGAGTGAAATAATAATTGAAAAGAATGATTTGGTAAGCATTCCTCTTAAGAAAATGTGAATTGGAGTTAACAGTACAAGAATCCTGGTAAAATTCTTCTATCTCTCACTCAGGGGCATTGGTAAAGAACACAGTATCATTACACTCATCATCTTGTGTTTCTTTCATTCTTCATTGTATCATTTGCAAGTACGTACTGAACTATTTTAACAATTTATCCATACTGAGTACAAATGTTTTTAGTATGTGTCGATATGTATCATGCAATAGAATGTAGCAATAAAGCAAAAAAAAACACAAAAAACCAAGCAAACATCAGTCTGTTAAATCCCAGTAAATCCGGACTTTAACCCAGGTTAGCTGAAGTAATGTCTGTTATGATAGAAACTATTTTTTCACGTATAGATGAAATTCATCTGACAAATATAAAAGATTAGAAAATATCTTTACCATGAGTTTCTATTTTAGGCTGCAATTTGACAATATTTTTTCATATATTTGGAAATCTTTTGAGGCAAAACATACAAATTATTAATTGGGCAGCTTCTAGCACCCAACTCATCTAAAGCTAAGGAAAAATATTTCAAAATTTTCAAATTTTGATTCAATCTTTGATATTGTTAGAAATGCTTTGTACTCTCTGGGCAGTTATTGATGGCTTAACTAAAGACCATTCACTTTTTGTAAAATATTTTTTTAGGCTTTCCTCAAAATTCCTTTACTACATTTCTATCTAAAATGATACTGTTTTTTTGTGTGTAAGAATCCAAGCCATTTCATAGCTGAACAAAATTACAAACTCAGATCCTATTAAAAATGTTTAAAGTTTTTTTTTCTGTTGAATTTTTAATTCTGATTTTAGCCACTAATTTCATTGTTTGTTTTTTGACTGTTGAAAGGTAAACACTTATTGAATTCCTTATGTTTCTTGAAAATGTCCCCTTTATACAACAAACTTCATTTTTCCTTCCACTGCTGCTGCTGCTAAGTTGCTTCAGTCATGTCCGACTCTGTGCGACCCCATAGACGGCAGCCCACCAGGCTCCGCCATCCCTGGGATTCTCCAGGCAAGAATACTGGAGTGGGTTGCCATTTCCTTCTCCAATGCATGAAAGTGAAAAGTGACAGTGAAGTCGCTCAGTCGTGTTGAACTCTTAGCGACCCCATGGACTGCAGCCCACCAGGCTCCTCCGTCCATGGGATTTTCCAGGCAAGAGTACTGGAGTGGGGTGCCATTGCCTTCTCCTAAACACAGCAGATTTTAATTGCCATCCATGGTGAAATTTGTGACACACATTTGAATGTCTTCTAGTGCTTATTTTTCCTTTATTGTGTGGTTATGGCTCTAGCTTCTGCATCTCCACTCAGTTTTATATCAGTAATATACCTTTGTTTTAAATTGAAGAACTTGTCTGTACACATTTTTTTTTTAATTAAAAAAATAATTATGCTTGTTTACCAATTATGATAACCTAGCTATTACTAGGGCTTCCCAGGTGGCTTAGTGGTAAAGAATCACCTACAGGAAATACAAGTTCAATCCCTGGTTCGGGAAAATCCCCTGAAGAAGGAAATGGCAACCCATTTCAGTTTTCTTGCCTGGGAAATTTCATGGACAGAGGAACCTGGAGGGCCACAGTCCATGGGGTCATAAAGAGTTGGACACAACTTACTGAGTAAACAACAACAACAAGGCTACTACTATAACTTGTGCTATGAGCATAATAAGCATGTTATAATGTTTCATCAGTGCCTGGAAAACAATTCACATGAATCCATCTATTGTCCACAAGTAGAACAGTGATGCTTTTATTTTTAATACCAGAAGCAGCATGTGCGCCCAACACACAGGCCACCCTCCAACAACAGCGTCTTAGGTCATCCAGTGGTTAAAGGGAAACATCATCTTGCCAAAGCAGTACTGTTGTGCTTCATGGAAACATATCTTACAATGCTTCAACTTTTAAATTAAAACTAGACACAGTTGGAAATTCAGTTCCTGAGTTGCATTGGCCACTTTTCAAGTGCTGTGAAGCACTTGAAAGTTCCATGTGGCTCATGGCCACCATATTGGACAGTGCAGATACAGCCGAATGGTCTGTGAGTAGAAATGTATGGTGGGTTTTAGCTTGTTTGTTTATTTTGAGTTCTTTAAATTCCATTGCCTCTGACTTAAAGTGAAAGTGAAAGTGAAAGTCACTCAGTCGTGTCTGACTCTTTGTGACCCCTATAGTCCATGGAATTTTCCAGGCCAGAATACTGGAGTGGGTAGCCTTTCCCTTTGTCCAGGGGATTTTCCCAACCTAAGGATCGAACCCAAGTCTCCCACATTGCAGGCAGATTCTTTACCAGCTGAGCCAAAGGGAAGCCCAAGAATACTGGAGTGGGTAGCCTGTCCCTTCTCCAACAGATCTTCCTGACCCAGGAATTGAACCAGGGTCTCCTGCATTGCAGGCGGATTCCTTACTGAGCTATCAGAAAAAGGCTTTACTTAAAAATCTCAATTTATAGTTTCTTTTCATTAGTTCTGCTGTTGGCTCACCAGCTGAGTTTTGCTGATTACAGACCAAGCTCTGGCATTTCTGTTTTAGAGAGACAAGTGCCGCTCAGGGGACACTTGTGAGTGTCTTTGGGTAGGTTCTTCCCTCCTCTGATTCCTGGGGACCAAGGATAGGTTTAGAGTTAGGACTTGGGAACGATTCAGGGCTTGCATCCTGCCTGTTCCTCTCTACCTTTATGATGTTGGGAAATTCACTTCTCTGTGACCCAGTACCTCATCCATGAAAGGTGATGCTGGTGCCTCCCCTTAGGGATCTCACTGGGAAGGAGATGCCGAGGGAAGCCCTTGTGTTTATTAGGTGCCTGATGTTATATCCCCCTTGTTATGTTATTTGGGAGGCAGGAGATGTGTTTAGTTATGACCACCAGAGTCCTGTGTTTCATTAGAAAGACTCTTCCTAGAAATTCCCTGGCAGTCCAGTGACACAGGTCGATCCCTGGTCTGGGAACTAAGATCCTGCAAGTTATATGGGGCTGCCCCTCCCCCCACCAAAAAAAGATTCTTACTCTGCCACTGAAACCAGGCTGAGCTAAAAGTATTTTAATACTTTTAAATTAAATTCCAAAGTATTAGGCTTTTCTCTCCAGAGTTGGGGCAAGGTAGTATTTTTGCTAGTAATCCAGATAGTTTCCTCAATTCTCCACTTGGTTTTGTTAGTGCAGGTCTAGCTTGGCTATGGTGTATTTGTTGGAAATATGTTGTTTTGGGATCACTGCAAATTAAGTTTCCTTGGTGATGCATTTTAAGAGGAGTTAAAGTTCTGGACATTAGGCCCCTTTGGAATTCCATGGAGTGTGCTTGTAAGGTCGT
This sequence comes from Bubalus kerabau, assembly GCF_029407905.1. Taxonomy (NCBI): domain Eukaryota; kingdom Metazoa; phylum Chordata; class Mammalia; order Artiodactyla; family Bovidae; genus Bubalus; species Bubalus kerabau. The sequence goes on from NC_073634.1 coordinate 49,009,783, forward strand.
GTGTAACAGCTGTGTGCTGCTCTGTGGTCCATTGGAGGTCTGCCCAGTGAGGCCAAGAGTGAGGCGTGGGATAAGGAGACCAGCTCCGGGCCCTGGCCATGCCTCCTTGGAGAGCTGTGGGCGAAGCACTGGCTTTTCTGAATAGAGGGAGAGACTGTCCTCAGAAGAGAGACTGACCTTCTATCGTCTGCCAGGCTCATCAAAACCAGCCCAGAACTGGCTGAGTCCTGCACATGGTTCCCCGAGTCCTACGTGATTTATCCAACCAACCTCAAGACCCCAGTTGCTCCAGCTCAGAATGGAATCCATCCACCGCTCCATAGTTCAAGGACAGACGAGAGAGAATTTTTCCTGGCTTCATATAACAGAAAGAAAGAGGAGGGAGAGGGCAACGTTTGGATTGCAAAGTCATCAGCCGGAGCCAAAGGTGAGTTGGCATCACTGCCCCTTCTCCTTTCCCTGCGGGTGCTTGATATGCTTTGTTAGATTCAACTGATGTCTTTAGGTGAGTGACTATTCTAATCTGAATCCTCAAGGATAGAGATCACATCTAGTTACACAATTTAAAATATCTAGGTTCTGATGACCTAGAAATGTGTATCTCCAAATCACTTACAGTAAATCCTCCATGTTCGAATTAGTTCCATTTTGAGAGCACATTCATAAGCACAATTTGTTTGTGTGTGTGCTTAGTCACTCAATCGTGTCCAACTATCGGCAGCCCCATGGACTGTAGCCCACCAGGCTCCTCTGTCCATGGGATTCTCCAGGCAAGAGTACTGGAGTGAGTAGCCATTCCTTTCTCCAGGGGATCTTCCCGTAGGTACCCAACTAACACAATCAGCCATATAGTACTGTACTGTAATAGATTTATAATACTTTTCACACAAATAAGACATAAAAAAATAAACATTTTTCATCTTACAGTACAGTACCTCGAAAAGTACAGTAGTACAGTGCAACAGCTGACACCAGGGGCTGGCATCGAGTGAACAGGCAAGAAGAGTTACTGATGGAGGAGGGAAAGGAGGTGGGAGATGGTACAGCTGAAGGGTCATCAGCAATAGGAGACGAAGGGCAAGCTGCACAGCCACCTGTAGAGGATGCAGCCCGTGACAATGTACTCCAGACACGTGAACTGCCTTGAGTGATTTTAACATACAAATGCACATTCTCATCTTTGAAAGTTTGCAACTTGAAGGTTCGTATGTAGGGGACTTACTGTATACTAAAGTAAAGTAAAATAAAATAAGCAAAAGTGTCTCTAGCTGAGGGCTTTCTCTTTAAGCCCAAACCCAACAGTAAGCATTTTCAACTTAATATGTCTGATGTAGAACTTTTCGTTTCCTTCCAAACTATACCCACCCCAGCCTGCTCCTCTTTCTGCCTGCTTATGGAGTACATGATCCCACTTTTCACCCAGCCTCTGAACCCCAAACCTGGGAGTCCTTCTTGCCTTTTCTTTGCTTTACAGTCAATCTCTAACACATCAGCAAGTCTTGCTAACTCTACCTTTAATATAGAGTCTCCGATAGAACTTTTCTTTCCATTTCCACTGTTCTCACTGGACATCAAAGCTCCTGTTCTCGCTAACCTGGGTAATTACAATGCCTTTTCATAGCAGTTCTCCTGCTTTCGGGCCCAGTGATGTTTTAAAAATGGAAACATGATCATATTACTCCCCACTCAAGACTTACCAGCTGCCTCCCTGAGGCAACTAGAATAAACTCAAGTCCTGCTGGAAGTCGACACCACTTGATATTTGCCTGTATCTCTGATCTCATCCCCTATCCTTGGCCTTGCTCCCTGTACTGTAGCCAGGAAGCCTGCCTAGAGTCCCTCATATACTCTAAATTCATCTCTGTACCTGGAACACGCTTCCACGGGCTGTTTTTCGTTTCTCAGCTCAGATGGTGCCTGTCAGAGAGGCTTTTCTGATCTAAAATAGCCTGTATGTCCATTGCTTTCTATTCTTTTCCCCTGCTTTAATTTTCCATCCCTGCACTAACCTTTTCCAGCACTCTATTACTTATTAGTTTATCTCTTCATCTCCTCCATAATCCTGCAAGCTCCATGTAAACATAGACTTTGTTTCTGTACCTTCCCTGCAGGCACTTAATAAATGTGTGTGAATGAATGCACTAAAGGCATAAGGTATGTCATAACTCAGGCTTAAAATAAGGCAGTTGCCAATGTAATGATCACATGGACACGGTCCTTCTCTATAACTGCTATCATATGCTATCTTAAAAACCATTCCATTTTGAACTTACGCTTCTTTGATTACCTTGAAAGACCATCTGGCCATTGGTACTCATTTTTTTTTTGAATCAAAATCAACTTCATTATTATTTGCAACCTCACTTCTGATCTTACAAAAAATATGGGTTCATTATAGGAAATTAGAATGTACAGATACTATTATTCCCCTATTATAAATTAAAACACCTATTACCATCATTTTGGTAATTATCTCTTTTTTAAAAAAACTTTTTATTCTGTATTGGGGTATAGCTGATTAACAGCATTGTGATTTTCTAGTTTAGATAAACAACTAAGGGACTCAGCCATACAGACACATGTATCCATTCTCCCCCAAACTCCCCTCCCGTCCAGGCTGCCACATAACATTGAATCGAGTTCCCTCTGCTGTATAGTAGGTCCTTGTTAGTTATCCATTTTAAATACAGCAGTGTGTATATGTCCATCCCAAATTCCCTAACTGTCCCTTCCCCCCATCCTTCTCCCTGACACACTGGTACTTATTTTTATCCCAGGTCCAGTGGACCTCACCTTCTTTTTCACCAACTGTGAGACAGAAGGGCATCACCTAGAATGCTCAGGTGCCTCACCTACCTCTCCCTCCCCTCCTGTGAATTCTTCTGCAGAACTGTCCCCTAGCTTTGTTCCAATAGTAAATGGGGGAATTGGAAGAGGAAATAATCATCTACAGTATTCCAGATTCCTCCTGTGGGTGGAGACTGGAGTCAGGTGGCCACCATGAGGACATCTTGCGTCCTTGTGTCATGGACTTGACTGGCACGAGGACAAGGAGTGAGGCAGGCCTTGGGCAGAAGGACATGTCAGGTCATGGCAGTGATCCCACCTGGGTGGTCCCTGGACCCTCACCAACACAAGACAGAGAGTGATGCTCAGCAGCAGAGGAGGTACAGAGAGAATTAATGCCAAACAGAGAAGACATTTCGCTTTAGAAGCTGAAGAGATTAGTGGTGTGGATTTGTTTTATTTGGGAATTACAAAATGAAATGAATAGCTGAATGAATGAATTGTATTCTTGTTAAACAAACACATAGTACCTAGCATTCTGGGTATAGTCACGTAACTTTACACTATATTCAGAGCAAGCCACTGTTTACCGTCTCCACCGCCCATCTTGGATCTGAGTCACCTTCACCGTCACCTGGAGCATCGCTCCCTGTCCTCCTATTCTTGGCCATTCTCCCTAGTCTCCACACAGTACAGTAGACAGAGATCCTATTAGAGCAGAGTCAAACCATGTCACATTTGTACTCAGCACTGTCTCTGGGACCAGGATCAGATCAGTTCAGTTGTTCAGTCGTGTCCGACTCTTTGCGACCCCATGAGTCACAGCACGCCAGGCCTCCCTGTCCATCACCAACTCCCGGAGTTCACTGAGACTCACATCCATCGAGTCAGTGATGCCATCCAGCCATCTCATCCTCTGTCTTCCCCTTCTCCTCCTGCCCCCAATCCCTCCCAGCATCAGAGTCTTTTCCAATGAGTCAACTCTTCGCATGAGGTAGCCAAAGTACTGGAGTTTCAGCTTTAGCATCATTCCTTCCAAAGAAATCCAAGGGCTGATCTCCTTCAGAATGGACTGGTTGGATCTCCTTGCAGTCCAAGGGACTCTCAAGAGTCTTCTCCAACACCACAGTTCAAAAGCATCAATTCTTCGGCACTCAGCCTTCTTCACAGTCCAACTCTCACATCCATACATGACCACAGGAAAAACCATAGCCTTGACTAGACAAACCTTTGTTGGCAAAGTAATGTCTCTGCTTTTGAACATGCTATCTAGGTTGGTCATAACTTTCCTTCAAAAGAGTAAGCGTCTTTTAATTTCATGGCTGCAGTCACCATCTGCAGTGATTTTGGAGCCCAGAAAAATAAAATCTGACACTGTTTCCACTGTTTCCCCATCTATTTCCCATGAAGTGATGGGACCGGATGCCATGATCTTCGTTTTCTGAATGTTGAGCTTTAAGCCAACTTTTTCACTCTCCTCTTTCACTTTCATCAAGAGGCTTTTTAGTTCCTTTTCATTTTCTGCCATAAGGGTGGTGTCATCTGCATATCTGAGGTTATTGATATTTCTCCCGGCAATCTTGATTCCAGTTTGTGTTTCTTCCAGCCCAGCGTTTCTCATGATGTACTCTCTGCATATAAGTTAAATAAACAGGGTGACAATATACAGCCTTGACGAACTCCTTTTCCTATTTGGACCAGGATAGCACCTGACAATCAACAGAGGATCAATATATATATTGAGTGAATGAATGAATGTATAGATGGATGGGTGAATAAGAGAAATAATGAACATTTGGAGATAGAGATAAATGAGACAGACATGGTTCTCTTGCGCTCATGGACCCACAGTCTAGTCAGAAAGAAGGCTAATGATGCTAATTTCCAAAAGAGATGGAAACATTTTTCAAAAGTTTTTGAAAACAAAAACTATGATAAAAATCTCCATGGCACCTTTATAAGACCCAAAGATATATGTATATGTATAACCGAATCAACTCTGCTATACCCCTGAAACTAACACAACATTGAAAATCAACTATACTTCAATATAAAATAGAAGTTTTTTAAAAAGCCAAACAACAGTGGATACAACCCAAATGTCCATTGATTGATCGATTGAAAAAAATGTGGTGTAGCCATCCACACAGTGGAATATTTAGTCATAGAAAGGTGGAAAGGCATATTGACACATGCTGCAATATGGATGAAGCTTGAAAAAAACTATGTTAATGAAAGAAGCTAGACCAAAAAAGACCCCTTACTATTTATTTCCATTTATATGAAGTCTCTAGATTTGGCAAACCTATGGAGATAGATAGTAGGTTAGTGGTCATCAGAGGCTTGGGTGAGGAAGGAATGGGTATAAGTGCTTAGTGGGTATGAAGTTTGTGGGGAGGTGATGAAAACATTCTAAAATTAGATTGTAGTAATGGTTGCAAACCTCTCGAATATACTAAAGATCATGGCACCTGGTCCCATCACTTCATGGCAAATAGATGGGGAAATAATGGAAACAGTGAGAGATTTTACACTTTAAAAGGGTGAATTTTATAGTATGTAAAATATCTCAAAGCTCTTTTAAAATATTGCATCATTTATTTAATGTTGAGGGACACTTTTTATTGGAGTATAGTTGATTTACAATGTGTTAGTTTCAGGTGTACAGCAAAGTGAGTCAGTTAAACATATATCCACTCTTTTTAGATTGTTTTCCCATATAGGTCATTTTCAATTATTGAGTAGAGTTCCCTGTGCTATACAGTAAGTCCTTATTATCTGTTTTATATGTAGGAGTTCAGTTCAATTCAGTTCAGTCGCTCAGTCATGTCCAACTCTTTGCGACCCCATGAATCGCAGCACGCCAGGCCTCCCTGTTCATCACCAACTCCTGGAGTTTACTCAAACTCATATGCATTGAGTCAGTGATGCCATCCAGCCATCTCATCCTCTGTCATCCCCTTCTCCTGCCCCCAATCCCTCCCAGCATCAGGGTCTTTTCCAATGAGTCAACTCTTTGCATGAGGTGGCCAAAGTATCGGAGTTTCAGCTTTAGCATCAGTCCTTCCAATGAACACCCAGGACTGATCTCCTTTAGAATGGACCAGATGCCATGATCTTCATTTTCTGAATGTTTAGCTTTAAGCCAACTTTTTCACTCTCCTCTTGCACTTTCATCAAGAGGCTCTTTAGTTCCTCTTCACTTTCTGCCATAAGGGTGGTGTCATCTGCATATCTGAGGTTATTGATATTTCTCCCGGCAATCTTCATTCCAGCTTGTGCTTCTTCCAATATGTAGGAGTATGTACAAGTAAATCCCAATCTCCCAGTTTATCCCCCTCCCCTTTCACCCCTAGTAACCATAAGATTGTTTTCTACATCTGTGACTCTATTTCTGTTTTGCAAATAAGTTCATTTGCACCTTTTTTTTTTTTTTAGATTTCACATATTAGTGGTGTCCTACGATATTTGTCTTTTTCTGTCTGACTGACTTCACTCAGTATGATTATCTCTCAGTTGATGGACACTTTGAATGTATCCAGTGTTTTCTATTACAGTGCTGCAAGAATGTTCTATTACTTTTGTCTTCATGCCATAACCTTACTGATGTTTCTGTAAAATATAGTGTTTCCAGTGGGTTTATTGGTTATAAGCAACACACAACCTTTATCGTGACACCAGTGACCAAGAGTAGTGGCCTGTATTCAGAGCGCTCAGATTTTGAATATCCATCAAAATGAAATTTCATGGTTGTAGCCTGCCATGATGGTGTTTACAATCCTACGTAAATAGAGAGTGGCATTGGATAATGCAGGTGCTATTGTAGGGAGACAGAAGAGTGAGAGATGGAAGGAGGGAAGGGATGGAGAAGAAAAGCGAGCAGGCCAATAGCAGCCTCTTGTCGGCTTTTTCCTGCTGTCAGCATTTCCCTTCTGGCTTTGCGGAGAGCTTTTCTTTTTCCTCTTGGGATGAACCGGACTGATCTGGCTTTGCTTTTGCCCTGTTAGGTGAAGGCATTCTCATCTCCTCAGACGCTACAGAACTGTTGGATTTCATAGACAACCAAGGCCAGGTGCACGTGATCCAGAAATACCTGGAGCGCCCGCTGCTCCTGGAGCCCGGTCATCGCAAGTTTGACATCCGGTAACGTATCCACATCTGGAGTTTTTGTTTTTCAAATCTGGGAAAAATGCAATCGTGTGTGATGAGCAGTGTGATCTGGAGTGTGAGAAAGTATTGGACTGCATTCAAGTTGGGCTTCCCTGGTGGCTCAGACAGTAAAGAATCTTCCTGCAGTGCATTGATCCCTGGGTGGGGAAGATCCCCTGGAGAAGGGAATGGCAACCTACTCCAGTATTCCTGCCTGGAGAATCCCATGGACAGAGGAGTTTGGCAGGCTACAGTCCATGGGGTCGCACAGAGTTGGATACGACTGAGTGGCTAGCACTTTCAAGTTGAGTGGCTGAATGGGACTGAGTTTCTATACTTCATTTTCTGTTTTTCTTTTACTCTTTCTCTTGTCTTTCTATAAAATGCTACTAAGATGATGAATTTCCTCTCTCTCTTTTTCTTTTAGTATTCTCTCTTTTAAAAACTAGTTATGGCTGCACTGGGTCTTTGTTGCTGCACACAGCCTTTCTCTGGTTGCAGCGATCGGGAACTACTCTCGCGTCGTGGTGCGCAGGCTTCTCACTGCAGTGGCCTCTCTTGTTGTGGAGCACAAGAGACTCTAGACTCTAGAGCTTTCGGGCATCAGTAGTTGTGGCACATGGGCTTAGTTGCCCCATGGCATGTGAGATCTTCCCAGACCAGGGATTGAACCCATGTTCCTGCGTTGGCGGGATTCTAAACCACTGGTCCACCAGGGAAGTCCCTTTAATATTCTTTTTAGTGGAGATGACTAGTGGATCCAAAAGGAAGGGCATCAGTGTGTGGGGCTTGCTTATGAAAGAAGCAAAGAGATATACACAGAACACATAGTCAGACACAGCAGATCACATGACCCTGCTAAAGGCTGTGTCCTCCCTCTGTTAACACACCTTAGGGTTTTGGACTTTATGTTTCCAAGAAAGGACATGGCAAGGAGAAAGAGGTTGTGGGTGCTTTCAAAAGCTGAATGGCCCTGGCCCCAGCTTGCCCCGGGCCTTGCTGTCATCACCCAACCAGGACTCTGTCACCTTCATGCCTTCACTTTGGCTTACTGCTTCTCAAACACCAGCCTGATCAGACCAGCTTCAGTGCAAACAGTCTTCTTAAAATTACTAAACGAGCAAACTTGGCAACTGGGGGTTTCATATTAACCGCAAAAACCAGCCCGCTCAGATCTCTTCAAAATACTGTATCTTTTGAATGGACTAAAGTCTCCTTGTCAGTTATGGTGAAATGTTTTCTTTGCCTCATTACGTGATAATTTGCTCTTTTGGCTAATTGTCATGGCTTGCCTTATATAATTTTATTTATTTATTTTAATATTTGTTTATTTATTTTTGGATGCACTGGGTCTTCTTTGCAGCGCATGGGCTTCTCTCTAGTTGTGGTGTGCAGGCTCAGTTGCCCCACGGCATGTGAGATCTTAGCTCTCCGACCAGGGATCAAACCTGCGTCCCCTGCATTGCAAGGCAGCTTCTTAGCCACTGGATCACCAGGGAAGTGTGTAACCTCGTATAATTTTAGAAACTACCTCCTTCCTCTGTTTCCTCCCAGAATAGTCAAAGTGTGGGGATGATAAATAGAACATGGAGAAGCTTTGGATAACTTGAATAAAATAGTGGGTTTTTTTGACTTTGCAGAAGCTGGGTCTTGGTGGATCATCAGTTTAATATCTACCTCTATAGAGAGGGTGTCCTTCGGACTGCTTCAGAACCATATCATATGGATAATTTCCAAGATAAAACCTGCCACTTGACCAATCACTGCATTCAGAAGGAGTACTCAAAGAACTATGGAAAGTATGAAGAAGGGAACGAAATGTTCTTTGAGGCGTTCAATCAGTACCTAACAAGTGCTTTGAACATCACCCTGGAAAGTAGTATCTTACTACAAATCAAACATATAATCAGGTAACTAATCCTTTCTCTTTTGGTTAAATGTGTCTTGAAGGAGCTTTGGGAGTTTGTGCCTTTCAAGGAATTGTTCCATTTCAGTTGTCTAATTTAAGGACGAAAGTTATTTGTTATATCCCTTTATTATCCTTTTAATATCTATATGATCTGTGGTGATGAAGCTTTTTAAAATCCTTATGCTTAATCCTTCGATTACCTTATGTTGGTAATTTATATCTTCTCTCTTGCACTTGGGCAGATTGGGTAGAGGCTTATCAGTTTTATTAATCTCTTCTAAAAGTCAGCATTTGGCTTTAGATTTTCTCTGTCGTTTTTGTTTTCAATTTCTTCATGTTCTTTATTATTTTTATTCTTCTGCTTTTGAGGGTTTTGCTTTTCTCTTCTTTTTCTAGTTTCCTTAAAGTATAAGGTCAGATCACTGATTTGAGGTATTTCGTTTTTTAAAAAATATAAGCAGTTAATGCCATCAGCTTTCCTATAAGAGCTCGTTAGCTGCATCCCACAGATTTTGCCATCATGTTTTTGTTTTCATTTTATTAAAATGCCTTCTAGTTTCCCTTGTGACTTCATCTTTGACTTGTGTGTTATTTAGCAATTTTTGCTGAATTCCCAAATATTTGGGATTCTCAAGGTATTTTCATTTCATTATGGTCAGAGAACATACTTTGTATGGTTTTAAATTTGTTAAAGTTTGTTTCATGGTCCAGGATATGGTCTATCTTTACTTATTTATTTAAAATTTTTTCTTAATATGGTCCATCTTAGTGAATGTTCCACGTGTACTAAAAATAATGTTTATCCTGCTGTAGCTGAGCAGGGTGTTCTAAATGCCCATTAGGGGAAGGCAGTTGGTAGGGTCATTCAAGTCTTTTGTATTCTTGCTGATTTTCTGTTCTACTTGTTCTGTCCATTATTGAGAGGTAAAACTTTGGAAGTCTCCAAGTATAATTATGGACCTGTCTATGTCTCCTTTTAGTTTTGTTTTTTGCTTTGTATATTTTGAAGATCTGTTGTCAGGTGCGTATACATTTAGAATTGTTATTTCTTTGGGGAGAATTGACCTCTTTATCATTATGTAGTTCCTGTCTTTATCTCTGGTAATATTTCTTATTTTGAAGTCTATTTTGTCTGATATGAATATAGTCACTCCAGCTTTTGATTAATAATTTGTATCTTTTCATCCCTTTACTCCTCCTCTCTATTGTATAATTAAAATGGGCTTCTGATAGACATGTCATTGGATTTTGTTTTGTTTTGCTTTTAATCCAGTGAATCATCCGTTTTTCAATCGTTGTGTTTAGACCATTCAAATTTTAAGTAACTACTGGCTTGATGCAGTTTACATCTACCATGTTATCATTCATTGCCCATTTGTCCCCTCTTTTTTGTTTTTTTGTTTTTTCATTTCCTTGTTTCTTGGCTTCTTCTGAATTGTTTGAACTTTTTTAGAGTCCTGTTGGGTATCTGGCTGTATCTCTTTGTATTTTTGTTTGTTTGTTTTAATGATTAACATCCAGGGGTTATGATGTACATAAACCTAATATGTAACAGATTATCTTGTTGGATTAAAAAAAGACCAAACTGTATCCTGTTTACAAGAAACCCACTTTAAATACAAAAGAGGGAAACACTCTTTTACATTTACCCAGATATTTGCTGTTTCCTTTACTCTTGCTTCAGCCCTAAAATTCCAAGTTTCTTGTTCCTTCAGACTTCAGCATTTCTTTTAGAGCAGTTCTGCTAGTCATAAGTCCTCTTGATTTTCCATCATCTTAGAATGTCTTGGTTTCTCCTTATTCCTGAAGGATTTTATCACTAGAGTTACCCAAATATAATGTCAAGCAAAAAATTATGAACTGGCCCTGTTCATATAAATTGAAAAACAAGCAAAGCTAAGTAATACATTATTTGGAAAAATGTACATATATGGTAAAAATCTAGTGAATTTTAAATTATGCATACATTCATCTAGTCATAATGCAAGTCAGGATATAAAACATTTACGGCATCCTAAAAGATACCCTTGAACTCCCTCAAAATATATACTCTCTGCCAGAGATAGCCACCCTCTGACTTTTATCACTATAGATTCCTGTTGCTTGTTCTTAAACTTTATGTAAGTGGAATTATACTGTAATTCTTGCTTTGTGTTCCGATTTTTTCAATATTGTTTCTGTGTTATATATTCCATTGTGTGAATGCTCCATGGTTTATCCTTTCTGGAGTTGATGGACCTCTGAGTTTTTTCTCATATTTTAGACCTGTAATCTCTCTGAATTGTTTTATGCAAAGTGTCGTGTTTTTCTAGAAATATATCCTGTGGACCCAGGCTCACCTGTACATATGACTGTCCCTTCCACAGCACGTTTTGGTGTCCCTTTCGGTTATAAATCAGGTGGCCATCTATGCGAGAGTCCATTCCTGGGACCTCTCTTCTGTTCTGTGGTCTGTTTTATCCACCCTGTTGCTGCCACCCTGTCATGATGACTGAACCTTTTTCCTTAATGTGTTCTTACACTGTGCTTCCCTGATGGCTCAGTGGTAAAGAGTCTGCCTGCCAACGCAGGGGATGCATGGGGTTTAATCCCTGGGTTGGGAATATCCCCTGGAGAAGAAAATGGCAACCCACTCCATTATTCTTACCTGGAGAATCCCCATGGACAGAGGAACCTGGCGGGCTACAGTCCATGGGGTCACAAAGAGTCAGACACAACTGAGCAACTAAACAATAAAAATAACAATAATAATTCTTACATAGAGTCCAGCAGAATAATTACAAGGCTGAGAGTTCCATTTCTTCAGGGATTATACGTGCTTAGAATTCTGACACCAGATAAATCAAATATACTGAAGAAAGAATTCCTATTTTAGGCAAAAGATGTATTTGATGTTTGCTGTCCCCCTCCTTCCCATTGTTCTGTGCCACTCAGACAGTGCTCCTACTCAAGTGCTATAAATGCTCCTCCTGGATCCCATGTTCTTTTTTTTCTCCCCCAGCTAACATCCCCCAGACTTCCTACTCCAGCTAAAAAAAAAATTAGATACACTATATTTTAAAAAATTCTTCTGAAGTGATTTATTAACTTGAACTTCCAACAAATATAAAATATTTTGTTTTGATTTGGTTCTGACTTCTGATTTTTCCTATAAGTGCTGGAGTGTAATGTTTCTTTCACTTTTTATCCTTTATCCTTTAGTATTGTTTTTTTATTTAAGAAAAATTTTTAAATGTAATAAACTTTTTATCATGAGAACCCATTAAATTTTAAATTTTTTCATAATTATAATATTGTAAAGGGCATTTTAATTACAGAAGTCAAGAGTATTCTCTCATAGAGATGAAATACAGAAAATGCAGAATACAGAAGCCCCAGTTCTTCTTTAAAGTCATAAGCCAAAACCTACTTATAAGACACATCTTTTTCCTTCTACATATACAGCTGAGCAGAAGGACAGCTGTCTCTGATATCCTTAGAGTCATCCTGATATACTGTGTTTACTAAGATAAATATTTTGCCCCAACATCTAGTTGAGAGAAAAATCAGGGCAGAGTTTTATAAAATAAAAGCAACTTGGAGGTTAGAGGTGAATGGGAGAAGAAATTTTATTCCTACTGGTTCTTAAATAACTGTCAAAATGATTTTTAAAGGTTTGAACACATCTATAGAAAGCTTTTCCCCTTCGTAGAAAAAAAGAAGGAAACTGATGATTTAGGGTAGGGGACTGGTGGAGGGAGGCTGGGGAAGCAAGACGGTGATTCCAAGTTCACAGAAGCCTCAATTCTTTTGTTGTTTATTATTTATTTTAAGATTTATTTATTTTTGGCTGTGCTGAATCTTCATTGCTATGTGGACTTTTCTCTAGTTGGGGTGAGCAGGGGCTACTCTTCATTGAAGTGTCAGGCTTCTCATTGTGGTGGCTTGTCTTGTTGCAGAGCATGCTCAGTGGTTGTGGTACACCAACATGGTTGCCCTGCAGCATGTGGGATCTTCCTAGCCCAGGGGTTGAACCTGTCTCCCATGCATTGGCGAGCAGATTCTTAACTCCTGGACCATCAGGGAAGCCCCAGTTCTTTAAAGTCATAAGCCAAAACCTCCTTATAAGACACATATTTTTCCTTCTAAATATACAGCTTGAGTAGAAGGAGAGATGTCCCTGATACTCTTAGAGTCATCCTGACATATTGTGTTTACTAAAATAAATATTTTGCCCCAACATCCAGTTGAGGGAAAAACCAGGGAAGAGTTTTATAAAATAGAAATGGCATAGACTTTCTGGGATGTACTGGATAAAATGTACTGGATGTACTGGATAAGAGTTCTTTTTCATTCATAAGTGATAGATTCATGACTATCCAAAATTAATGCTAAATTAATAAAATATACTTGTTCACTAGTAACAACATTCATTAGATGCCTCCCAGCTTCCAGGAGCTATGACAAGTTCCATAGGTAATTATATCATTGAACCATCTCAGCACTGGGAATATGTGTTATTTTTACCCTAATTTCACAGACAGTGACGTCAACACTTGGCTTAAAGAGGTTAAAAAATTTGTCTGAGATTCTGGCTTCGGCAGCATGACCTCAGGCTTCATGTACTGTTTCATCATGGTTTCTAAGATTCATTTTCAACTTTTCCTTGTCACTAAAATCTTCTAATTTTTGCAAACAGTAGTTGATCCTAATAACAGTCCCATATTTCAATATCTTGTTTCAGCATATAAGGCTTTTAACTAAAAGCAGCAAACTGGAGCTTGTGAAAGAAATGAATGAGATCAGGCTTCTCCTTGCAATTTCTGTGTCACAAAATGGTGGGCCATTTTTTTTAATATGTCAAAAATATATAGAAGTGTTTTGTTTATTATCAGCAAATGTGGTAGCAGCCCACCCGTTGGAGGAATCCACATTTAAGGGGACCGTGATGACTCAACACTTGCTGGGAAAGTAGCCACTACCTGTCAGAATAAGAGTGATGGCAGAGTTTTCTAACAAATAAGTTGCATCCCCTTGAATAATCTATTGGTAATACATTTAAAAGAAAGAATTAAGCCAAAGCCAGTTTTCATGGGCACATTGGATGTAAAATCATCCAAGCACCTCTCCCCTGGTCTTGCTGCCCTGACCACCCCATCCTCAGCAAGCTCTTCCCTGTGCCCCGCAGGAGCTGCCTCATGAGCGTGGAGCCCGCCATCAGCACCAAGCACCTCCCTTACCAGAGCTTTCAGCTCTTCGGCTTTGACTTCATGGTGGACGAGGAGCTGAAGGTCTGGCTCATCGAAGTCAACGGCGCCCCTGCTTGTGCTCAGTAAGTCTGAACACCACTGGGGGTTTGTGTGTGTGTGTGTGTGTGTGTTTATTGGGGTATAGTTACTTTATAATGTTGTGTTTCTTCTGTACAACGAAGTAAATCAGCTACATGTATAATATATCCCTTCCCTCTTGAACCTCCCTCCCACCCCCTCATCCCACCCCTCTAGGTCATCACAGAGCACCCAGCTGAGCTCACTGGGCTATATAGCAGCTTCCCGCTAGCTAGCTGTTTTACACTTGATAGTGTATATATGTATCAGTCCTAATCTTCCAGTTTGTCTCACCCTCCCCTTCCCTCGTGTGTCCACAGGTTCATTCTCTATATCTGCATTTGTCCTACCCTGCAAATAGATTCATCTGTTCCACTTTTCTAGATTCCACATACATGCATTAATATGTGGTATTTGTTTTTCTCTTTCCGACTTCACTCTGTATGAGAGACTGTAGGTCCATCCATGTCTCTACAAATGACCCAGTTTCATTCCTTTTTATGGCTGAGTAATATAGTCCACTGTATATGTGCCACACCTTCTTTATCCATTCATCTGTCGATAGACATCTAGGTTGCTTCCATGTCCTGGCTATTGTAAATAGTGGTGCAGTGAACACTGGGATGCCTGTGTCTTTTTGAATGAGGTGTCACCTCACACGGGTTAGAATGGCCATCATCAAAAAATGTATAAACAATAAGTGCCGGAGAGGGTGTGGAGGAAAGGGAATCCTGTAGCACTATTGTTTGGAATGTAAGCTACTGCAGCCAGAATGGAGAACAGTATGAAGGTTCCTTAAAAAACTAAAAATGGAACTACCCCCCACTGGATTTTAACAAGTGGCAATTTGGTTCCATGGGTGGGGTAGTCTGTCTTGACACGGGGCAAGCTCCCATTTCCGGGGTGTCCAAGAATATGCATGTGTGCTTGCTAAGTCCTTCAGCATGTCCAACAGCCCACTAGGCTCCTCTGCCCATGGGATTCTCCAGGGGATCTTCCCAGACCAGAAATCGAACCCATGTCTCTTGGGTCTCCTGCATTGGCAGGTGGGTTCTTTACCACTAGCACCACCTGGGAAGCCCATTACTGGGTGTTCTAGCGTAGACCCTTTGAATGATGTCAAGGAGGATGTCCCACTGATGGTAGTGCTTTGGTTGGACCCTGGCCAGCAGGGGGCCTTGTTGAGTCATTCCCTTTTCCATCTCCTTCCCATATGAGCTGAGCATTTAGCCTGTGCTGAGGTGGGTGGTGGATGCCGTCAAAATTCCAAACAAAGCCAGTAGTAGCAGCCGAGACCCTCTTGTGTGGCAAGGTGATGGGTCAGCAGGTCCCATGAGCTGGGGAGATAGTGATGAGCAAGCATTTCAGGGGCTCCCTGGACAGGAGGTGGTCTGAGAAGGTGCCATGGACATGGTGGAGCTGAAGCTGGGTTGGAAAAGGAGAGAGTCACCTGTGCCAAGGGGAAAGGGACCCAGCCTCTAGCCACACCTTGCTCTGGGCCAGGCTCTAGGGGAGATGTGCAAATGAACAGACCCTGCCCTCAGGGAGCTTCCAGTCCTCCTGGGAGGAGTCTGGCTGCAGCATGGCGTGAGTGTTGTGGGGTAAGAAAAGGTGAAGGTATAGGTGAGTTGGGGTCTACCTGTGGGAAACCTTCCATGTAAAGGAGTCATTTGCACTTCATCCTCAAAGGTTGCAGCTTCATCCGTGCCTGCAGCTAACGGTACTTGTTAGGTCCCTGTCACCTGCCAGGCCCCGGACTGGGCTCTGGGTCTCAGCCTTTGTACCAAGAGACCTAGACCCCACACTTTGTAGAGGGGGACTGGGAAGGACCAAGGACAAGACAAATATAGATGACAGACTGGACACACGCTATCATAGAGTGCAAGATGTTAGAAGATAATAAAATTGAGCACAAGATCCCCTTGGGAAGTGATGCTTGGGACTGAGATCTGGAGGAGGAGGAGAGTGAAGGAGGCTGGGGTGGAGGGGTATGGAACGTTTCACATTCTCCCTTCATCACATCCTTAGGGGTGCCCACATTCTCCGTCCTTCCTGACAGCAGTACGTCCCTCCTTGTGCTCTGATGCAGTTCTCTCCCTCCAGGCAGGAGGGCAGGATGAGGATGCTGTGCTCAGCTACCTCTTTGCTGAATACTTCCCACCAGCATGTGGTACCCAGCAGATTTCCCCAGTGATTACAAAGAGCCCTCTTGGACTTCCCTGGTGGTCAGTGGTTAAGACTCCATGCCTCTTATACAGAGGGCACAAGCTCAGTCCCTAGCCAGGGAACTAAGATCCCACACGCCCGCTGTGCAGTGAGGCCAAAAGGAAAAAAAAAAGCCCTCCTCTGATGCCCTGTCCTGCTCCCCTGACCACTCCCTCCCTGCTCCCTTCACAGCCACACTTGCTTCTTTTTTTTTGGCCACTCTGAATGGCGTGTGGGATCTTATTAGTTTCCCGACTCAGGATCGAACCTGCACCCCTTGCACTGGAAGCAGTCTTAAACCCTGGACCACCAGGGAAATGCCCACAGCCACACATCTGGAGAAGCCACATCTGCACACACTGTCTCCTCTTTCTCAGTCTGCATCCACACTGTGGTCCGCTCCAGGCTGACTTCCATCCACCCTCACAGAAACTGCCCTTTCCAGGTCTCCAGCCAAGTCCATCTTGCACTCCTGGATTTTAAAGCCAGCCAATTACATTGTATCCCTGAGTCCCAGGCCAGTGTCTGCACCTGTCTTCCCAGCATCCTGCGAGGAGCTGTGTGGATGTCCAGTGGGCGTCCCACCCCAGAGCTGCCCATCTCAGTGAATGTCCAGCTCCCCTCTTTTGGGATCCTGAGCCAGAAACCCAACTAACGCCCAGCCTCCCCCTTTCCATGACCCCCAAGGTTCTGTCCATCAGGCCTGGTCAATTCTGCCTCCAGCTTTGGCTCAAGGGTTGACCTCTAGTCTCTGGATAGGAAAAGGTGGATTTGCCTCTTTTATTCATGTAAGGATTGAAGGCTAGAGAGGGCAGAGAAACAGCAATTTCTCAGTTCACTTGGAGTGATGAGTAATATCCTTGACCTCTTTTTCCATCAGTGGCATCCACACACTGGCGAATGCTTGCTGAGATGCTGTGCAGGATCTGGTCATGCTGGAGCCTGACAGAGGCCTCTAGTGATAAGCCACTGGGCATCAGGGTTCGCTGTCTGCTCTGGGCTCCATCTCACTAGCCCCTCAAAGCTACTTCCCATCTGCTGGATCCCCTTTGCTTAGAGTCCTGGTGAGAGCAGTGGGGTCTAGCAGAAGAGTGGGGTTTTGAGAAACATGTAAAAATGAGCATCCTTAAAGAGTCCACTGGAGGAGTGAGCCAGACACTGCCCAGTTAATTATTGTATGAATTATTTTGAGTTACAGTTGCTGTCATAGAAAAGAAACAGATTCTATCTTCTAGAAGAAGTGAAGTGAAAGTGTTAGTTACTCAGTCATATCCGACTCTGCAACCCCATGTACTGTAGCTCTCCAGGCTCCTCTGTCCATGGGATTCTCCAGGAAAGAATACTAGAGTGGGTAGCCAACCACTTCTCCAGGGGACCTTCCTGGCCCAGCAATCAAACCCAGGTCTTATGCATTGCAGGTGGATTCTATACCACCGAGCCACAAGGGAAGCTCTTCTATCTTTTAGGTGCATAATTTTGAGTAGGGAGAGCTCTTGGAATGGGGGGCTTACTATGAGGTGGCTTGGAAAGCCCCAAGGAACTGAGGCCACACCATGAGGTGTATGGGTTCTGTTCTTATGCTGAAGAAAGTAAACTTTTTTTTAATACAACAATGATTTATGATTTTTCCTGATTTTTTTTGCGGGGGGTGGGGGAGGAGGTGGATCTTAGTTCCCCGACCATGGATCAAACCTGTGCCCTCTGCGTTGGAAGGCGAAGTCTTAACCGCTGGACCACCAGGGAAGTCCTTGAAGGAAATAAACTTTCAAATGCCTTTATCCTTGCTTCCTAAAGGACAAATGGGGAAGAGAGTTGATGGAGATGATGATACGATGGGGTAGTCAAAGGAAAGTCTTTATTCAGGAAGCACGGTTCCATTGTTGTGCCAGTGTTAAAACAGGACTTACTTGTCTTGCTGTGTGAACATAGCAGGATGTTCAAAGACCCATACTTGCTTGTATATTGGGCACCTCCTATGCCAGAAATACCGAAGTTGTTAGTTGACTGGACGAGGTTGAAGCTGTGTCCTCTCCCCCTGCCCCCAGCATCCCCTTCAGAAAATCTTTCCCAAGGTGGCTAATGACACGCTTCATGGAACACCAAACACTGTCTGTTTCAATGGTTTTGGCCCTTGGTGACTTGCCAAGACCTAAGACTACTAAGACCCAAACTACCATCCCTCCCTTGTGGGCCTCCTGATCATTGTCCCTTCAGAAAGGGAAGGTTGAGTGGTATAGCCTTGACCATGGGGCTTGATCCATGTAGACAGAAGAAGCAGGGGCTGGGGGATGGGGGGAGGGGAGATGGGAAAGAGCAGACATCTCACAGGAGAAACGAAGGTCAGCCGGCAGTTAAGGCTTACCGAGACAGACAACAGAAGCATGGCTTTGCACGAGCTCTCTTCTCAGAGGGCCTTACAAAAGGTTGCTGCTACTGCTGCTGCTAAGTTGCTTCAGTCGTGTCCGACTCTGTGCGACCCCAAAGACGGCAGCCCACCAGGCCCCGCCGTCCCTGGGATTCTCCAGGCAAGAACACTGGAGTGGGTTGCCATTTCTTCCTCCAATGCATGAAAGTGAAAAGTGAAAGTGAAGTCGCTCAGTCGTGTCCGACTCTTAGCGACCCCATGGACTGCAGCCTACCAGGCTCCTCCGTCCATGGGATTTTCCAGACAAGAGTACTGGAGTGGGGTGCCATTGCCTTCTCCATACAAAAGGTTAGGACATAGCAATTCCAGCCTCAAGGGCAGTAGAAGGGGATGAGGGGTGGGAGAAAGTTTCTATGATGAGGATAATAGCAGAAATTTGCCACTAGATTAGGAGGGACCAGAATTTGGTTGTGAAGATTTCCCACCTGGTAGAGATTGGGAGATAGCATCTTCAGGAAGTCAGGACAGTGAAGACCTCTGTTCCTCCAGGTTGGGCTGGCCTAGACTCCTGCCCCCTGTATCCCAGCAGTCCTGAGCAAGTTAGGCACATAGCAAATAGGCACATCTGGCCCAGAGCATCATCTCAGATGTGTGTTTTCTCTTTGAACCATATGTCTCTGGTTTTTCCCTGTGTTTACATGAGTGTGTGCTAAGTTGCTTCAGTCATGTCCAACTCTTTGCAACCCCATGGACTGTAGCCCAACAGGCTCCTCTGTCCATGGGGTTCTCCAGGCAAGAATACTGGAGTGGGTTGCCATGTCCTCCTCCAGGAGATCTTCCTGACCCAGGGATCAAACCTGAACCTCTTATATCTCCTACATTGGCAGGTAGGTTCTTTACCACTAGCGCCACCTGGGAAGCCCTCCCTGTGTTGGAGCCAGTCCCAAAAGAGCTCGCCTCATACACTCTATGTGAAACAGACAAAAATCCTGTAGGGAACAAGGGGGTGCGGAGTTTGAGGGCCTCCTTATAGCTCTGGATGGGAGGTTTTCCTCCTTGGCTTTGGTGGTTCCTTGGCCTCTGGCTGAAGTCCAGGTGCCAGCACGTGGAGTCAGGCCCCACCTTGTCCCTGCCTCACACTGTGATGTTCCCCTTTCCCAGGTTTCCTGAGTTCTCTCTCCTTGGTGGGTGCCCCTCCCTATATTTGCATGGCCCTTCCTCTCTCCCACCCTCCTCTCTCTTTCTCCCTCCCCTCCTTTGTCTCTGTATCTCACCCTCGTTCTTTTTTATTATCTTTAATTTTTATTGGAGTATAGTTGCTTTACAACAAAGTGAATCAGCTATGGAAGTGTTTGTCACTTGGTCCTGTCCGACTCTTTGTGACCCCATGGACTGTAGTCCATCAGGCTCCTTTGTCCATGGGATTCTTCAGGCAAGAATACTGGAAGGGGTAGCCATTCCCTTCTTCAGGGGAATCTTCCCAACCCAGGGATCGAACCTGGGTCTCCTGCATTGCAGGCAGATTCTTTACCATCTGAGCCACCAGGGAAGTCCACGAATCAACTATACTTATACATATATGCCCTCTTTTTTAGAGTTCCTTCCCATTTAGCTCACCACAGAGCATTGAGTAGAGTTCCTTGTGCTATGCAGTAAGTTCTCATTAGTTATCTATTTTATATTAATGCATAATATATATGTATCAATCCCAATCTCTCGTTTCAGCCCACTATCCCTTCCCGCTTTGATGTCCATACATTTGTTTCTACATCTGTTTCTCTATTTCTGCTTTCCAAATGAGAGGACTAGACAAAGAAGATGTGGTGTGTACACAGTGGAATATTACTCAGCCCTAAAAAGGAACAGAATTTTATCATTTGTAGAGATATGGATGGAACTAGAGAATGTCATACAGAGTGAAGTCAGTCAGAAACAGACAGAAATATTGTATATTAACACATATATGTGGCCTCTAGAAAAATGGTACTGATGATCTTATCACTCTCGTTCTCTGTGTCTGACTCCCCTCTCCTTCCTCCTCTTTTCTGCCCTGTCATCCATTCTCTGTCCGATGTCACTCATTCTCCAGGTCTCAGCTGAGCTATTACTCTGAGGAGTCTTCCTTAAAGGCCCCTCAACCACACCACATGGGTGCTTTCCTTGGGGAGAGCCTGTGTCTGCATGTGTACCCCCCCACAGACAGGCAAGATGGCCCTGTTCTCTTTGGAATTGCCTGTCTTCCCTGCAGTTAGTTAGAGCAGGTGTTGCCTTGTCTGTTCACCTGCAAGACCTTCCAGAAATATCCATTGAGTGGATGCTTTATCTTCATGCAGTAGTACTTCCTGCAGTATTTGTATGGACAGCTGACACGTGTCTTATAAATACCGGGTGGAATTCTGGGGCAGATTCTGGTAAAAGAGCTTCCCAGGTGGTGCAGTGGTAAAGAATCCAGCTGCCAATGCAGGAGACACCAGAGACTCGGGTTCAATCCCTGGGTCAGGAAGATCCCCTGGAGAATGAAATAGCAACCCACTCCAGTATTCTTGCCTGGGAAATCCCATGGACAGAGGAGCCTGGCGGGCTATAGTCCATGGAGTTGGAAGAGAATTGGATAGGACCTAGCAACTAAACAATCCTAATTTTTTTAAAAAACCACCTTTGATTTTCTCACCTGCACTTTGATGTGCATCCTCAATAATAGATCTCTGAACCCATTTCAGGAAGCTTTATGCAGAGCTGTGCCAGGGCATCGTGGACATAGCCATTGCCAGCGTCTTCCCACCCCCGGACGCGGAACAGCAGCCCCCCCAGCCGGCCACCTTCATCAAGCTGTGACCCAGGGAGGTGCGCAGAGATGCCTCGGAAGAAGCACGTGGGGGGGCCCTGCCCCAGGGGAAGGAGATGTGTCTGAATTGCTGTCAAGCCAAAAGGGAAGAAGAGAGGCAACTCGGAGAGGTGTGCTGGGACAAAACAAAGGAGCTTCCCCCAGGGGTGATTGGTTGCCCAGAGGTCCCCGGGTGGAGCTCTCGGCCCTGCTACGGAGATTTGAAAACTACAGCACATTTCTCAGATGGGAGAGCCAGATATTCTTCTAAGGGGCAAAAACAGGGATTTACTTACTTTACGCTCTCATTCTTTGAAAAGATCTGAATTATATCCTAAGGCAGCGCTCTGAGCAGCAGCGCCTCTCCCGCCCAGGGATGGCAGCCGTCGGACCTGGTTGGTGACTGTCCACTGCTGCGTTAGTGCCTTAGCTCTGTGCCCAGGTGCAGCCTCCGGTCTGGGGTGGGGACGGAATGTGAGACCACTCAGGAGGTGGGCGATGGGTCCCCCCAGCTCGTCCCAGTCAGTCCCCCAACCGTCTGCTCACCATCTCTGTCCCTGGGGCCTGGCTGTGCGGGCGCCGCCTCGCCGCCAGGGGGCGTGCTCATCCCGATCCTGATGGTGTCTGGCCGGTCACCGGTCAGGGCTGGCGTGGACTGGACGCCGAACGCTGCTCTCAGTCTGCTCTCTGCATGTTTTAGAAACCAAGCAGCAAAGTTTGCTGTGAACCCATAAGCATTCAATAAGCATGAGAGAGGAAAAAACACAATGTCTTGCTTTACATAATAGCTGGGTGTGTGTGGGTGGTGGGGTGGGTCTTTGAAATATGACGATTATGGTGATTCTCAAATCTCCTTGTTTTAACCAGAATTCTACATGCCCTTTGGACAGGTTCCCTTTTGTTCATTTTTCGGAGGATTTAACTTTTGTTAGAATGCTCTCCAGGAGAGGAAAAATCCCCTGCCCTCACCCCACCCCAGGGGGCTCTTCCCCATTTTGTTTTTCTTGCTCCTTCAACACCTTCTTTAGGAGTTGGAAGGTTAGGTTTTGTTCCAGGGAAGATTTTTCGTCTCCTTGTTCCTCTCAACGTCCGGGAGAGGCTGTGGATCATTGTGTGTGTCTCACCCAAATGAGGGAATCTCTTGAAATGGAAAAGGTGTAGTTTCAGAGCGGCACATGGCACCCTGTCAATCAGCAAATGTTAGCAGTGTCCCCTTAGGTGTAGTTTCTACTACCCACGGCTTGGATGAATATTCTACAGACTTTCCGGGAGGCCACGTCGCTAGCAAGAAGGAGCCCCCACATGCCACTTGTGTCCAGTGTGAGCTGAGTGCACAGGGCATGGCGATCCCCGCAGACCCACTGAACAGGCATGCACCCTCCACCCCAGGACCCTGGGCCGGGTTGGGGGATGGGGAGATGGGGGTTGGGGGGGATGCGGGTGCGATCCTACTCTCTGGCACATGTGCCATCCCTCATTCATCTCCACTTGTCATCAGAAAAGAGTTCTGCTGCCAGGGGAGACTTTTTTTACAAAGCAAAGAAAAAGCAACCTCAAATAGGATGAGATGTGGGATCTGATGGTAAAAAAAGGAATGATGGCAATGATTTCATGGATGCAGCAGTGGGTGTGGGATGTGAAAGTATTGTGTCTTGGTGAAGTGGAGGAAGGCCCAGCCGGCTGGGCTCACCCTGCAGTTTGGAATTAAAAAATAAACATGCCAGTGGTTACCCAGAATATATAGATGATGAAGTTTGCATCCAGAGCAAAAAAAACAAGTGTTACTGGAATCCTAGAGGCCCAGAGCAGCTGATGGGTTAGTGTTTGGGGAGATTCTGAGTAGATTGTGGGCAGGTGCGCACCCATGGAGAAAGTGTAGGGTTCTGGGGCTTGGGAAGTCTGTGTGGGCCTGTGATGGGACAAGTAGGGAGGTTTTTGGGACTTCCCTGGCTGTTCAGTGGTTAAGACCCCACACTTGCACTAGAGGGGGCACAGGTTCAATCCCTGGTTGGGGAACTAAGATCCTGTGTGCTGCCCAGTGCAGCCAAAAAACAAGAGGAAAAAAAAGCAAGGAGAATTTTGTAGTCCTGTCACAAGCAAATGCAGATTTGTAATGATCTTTTGGACCTAAATTACAGGGACATTTGGGAATTTTCCAGTGTCTCTTACAGTGACAGAACTAAGAATCCAGGTCTTAGGAAGTCTGTGGATTTTGATGGGTTTTCTAAGAAAACAGAATTGATAGCAATATATGTGAGAGAAAAAAGGCTTTAAAGAGGAAATTATGCTTCATTCCTCATGTGGTTTCAAATAAGTATCTGTTTTGTGCATTTATGTCTGATCAGGGAGAGCAGCTGGCACAGAACTCTTCCATACCCTTCAGTGATATCCGTGGCACAGATGGTCATGCCTCGCCCCCAGTCAGTCTTCATCCGTGTAGTCTGTGTTCATGTCGCCAGTTGCTAGGGAAGGAGGTGGTGGTGTTGTTTTGGAGATGTTAATTTCAGTCTCGACTCATTGGCTGCACAGCATCAGAGAAACCCATGAACCTCTGTGCCTTAGTTTCTTATCTTGTGGAAGAACTTGTTGCCTGATCCAGGGACTACCTCAAGGGCATTCAGTGAGGACACATGAGATTAGGACGGCTGGAGAACCCTGAGGACCAAGGTTCTCAATGCCGATAATTTGCTGGAGTCACTGGGGAAGCTTTAAAGAATGTTGGTGTCCACACCTCCGTCCTCCCTGACCCCTGGCCTGTTAGGTTTGAACCTCAGGCGTCAGAGGGATTGAGATGCCTCGAACCACTGCTGGAGAAGGAAGGACAGATAACATTATTACCTTGGAAGAATCCAATAAGGGTTAGAGATTTTTTAAAAATTCCTTTTGGAAAGCCAGGCATTTCTTTAAGGATGACCGGATGCTGACGTGATATACAGCATATTCCATCCAAACAAGTTCTCTCTCTCTGCTCCCCGTCATAGCCTTTGGAAACTCAGCCGTGCTTTCATCTACTTAAATCTGCTTTCATCTACTTAGTGAAGCCTTGTTGTCAAATGTAACCAGACATGAATTTATAAATCTGCTAAATATGTGTTAGAGTTACAAATGAATTATTGAGAGGAAAGCCCCTTCTGTCTCACTGGACTCCTGTAATGACTGTAAACTCTGTTTCCCCAGGACATGAAAGTGCCTCAGTGTCTGTCTGATATAGTGGAGCGGGTGCTGGTGGACTTAACCAGCTAATGTGGTGTTTCACGAGCGCCTCAGGGTGATGGTCCCAGACTTGGGATGTCTGGTTGTGCTGGAAGCGGACGGACCCACAAGCTGTGGTAACACTACAAAGAGTGTTTCCTTAAGTGGAGGTTGTGTCAAGCAGGGGTGCATCCAGCCTTTCCATGGGTCGTGGGACTCTACCAGAGAAGACAAAGTGCTGGAGTGGGTCCCCACAGCACTAGTGGGTACTGTGGAGAAAACTGTCTCTGCTCCTGGACACAGAATCTGTACCTAAGAGGAAATGACTTCTGAAACAAGGCAATTCTATGAATGTTTGAATGCCTGGAGCATTAAAGGAATCGTATTCAAGTGTTTTTGTCCCCTTTGGTTCTCTCATCTTACTGTGGGTGTTGACTGTCCTCCGATATGCCTGGTTATTGGAATCTGTGATTCTGTTAAACTAGAGGCAGGCAGACTTTTTCTATAAAGGGCTGCTGCTGCTAAGTTGCTTCAGTTGTGTCCGACTCTGTGCGACCCTATAGACAGCAGCCCATCAGGCTCCCCCGTCCCTGGGATTCTCCAGGCAAGAACACTGGAGTGGGTTGCCATTTCCTTCTCCAATGCGTGAAAGTGAAGTTGCTCAGTCGTGTCCGACTCTTAGCGACCCCATGGACTGCAGCCTACCAGGCTCCTCCGTCCATGGTATTTTCCAGGCAAGAGTACTGGAGTGGGGTACCATTGCCTTCTCCAATAAAGGGCTAGGTAGTAAATATTCTAAGCTTTGCAAGCCCAACTGGTTCTCTCTTGCATATTCTTTTTTTCCTTAACTCTTAAAAAATATTAAAAAAACAAAACTTAGCTCACGGGCCATGCAAAAATAAGCACATACATGGCCATTGTTTGTTGACCTAAGAATGTTGGTATGTAAGCCAATAGACTTGTCCTTTAAAACTGTGAGCTGCTCCAGGATGATGCACTGAAACAATTTCAGCTACCAAAATCTAGCCCATCATGTTTTACATGACATGTGTATTATCTGAATCATGCTGCAGATTGTGTGCTTTAAAGTGAGGCTCCTTCTCCAATTAGCCATAAGTTCAAGAAGTCCTTCTTAAGACTTTACTAAGGCCATATAAATACCAGCAGGCATATCCTAGGGGCTTCCCTTGTAGTTCAGTTGGTAAAGAATCTGCCTGCAATGCAAGAGACCTGGGTTTGATTCCTGGGTCAGGAAGATCCCCTGAAGAAGGGAATGACAACCCACTCCAGTATTCTTACCTGAAGAATCCCATGGACAGAGGAGCCTGGCAGGCTAAGTTCAGGCTAACTATTGTCGAGGCTTAGCCTGGACGATTGTGTCACAAGAATCGGACACAGTTTAGCAACTAAACCACCACCACCATATCAGTACCTACTGGTCTCACCTCAGACCCTTAGTCACATGCCTAGAAGGGGCTTCAGTTATGTAAACTGTAATTAAACTTGTAACTTGTGGACAAACCATCCAACTGAGGCTGGATGCTTTGAACTCCAGCTTTCACACCAGAAACCTTGGCTTAAACACCCCACTCCAAACAAGTTTCTGATGTGACATGACACATACCCACTGGATTCAGTGGGGACTGCACGGGTAGGGTGCAGAGATCAGCAGACGTGCATGGACCCAGGCAGGTGGCTACTTAGAATCCTGAAAGTGGACAGGTTCAAAGGACTTCTTTAAGAGTCTGGTCCCATTTGCTGTTAGTAGCTGCCCCTTCCCCTTAAACTGATATTCTCCCATGGCCTAAAAGTTCCAGTAATACTTTAAAGAGGTTTTCCCCAAAGCATCCCTAAAGACAAAGGAAAATGAGTCCCTGTCCATGGGATACTTGGTGGCACAACTTGAACATTGCTACAATCAAAATTCCTTTTCAAAATTCACAAGTGAAGACATCAGGGGGAATAGTAGGGTAAGAGCCTCTGAAAATCCTATCTTGCATAAAAGCAATGAGAACAGTGGCAAATTAGCCAAAAGCTTGCAACAATCCAGGAAGCATTTATTAAAGAAAAGTGTTTGCATATTGATAAGAACAGCAAGTATGGTGATGTTTTTACTTGCCCCATTTTCATCTCCTTTATATCATCTCTGTGATATCATCTTTATATCACATCTTTATATCATCTCTGTGATAGCCTTGGAAACCAAGAGCCCCAGAGTCATGGTGAAACCCCAGCAGCCTTGCAGCCATTAGAGGGTACAGAATGGTGCTGAGCTCACCCAAAGCTCCATTCCTAATGAGGTGTTCTTATTTGGCCTGACTGGCAGTTTCCTGTAAGTCCTCATCTTGGAGTTTATTTTATTTGACCTGTCTTAGAGTGTGCCCACTGTGAGCAGCCTATCCCTGGGTGCATTTGTTAAAAATAATCAGCACCAACTGTTTAACACCTCAACTTGCTGAGATGGTTTTAGCAGCTGGAAGAACAACAAAAAACTTGGAAGGTAAAGATAGGGAATGAGATGTTCATAAGTTTTGAAAAGTGTCAGTATATTCCTAAAAATACAAGTGTAGGCTGTGTATGTGCCCAGAGGAGAACTGAATTCTCTCAGCCTTCACCTCTGTCTGACTAGCAGGATATTCACAAGCAGGAAGTGAAGACTAAGGCAGGGATGTAAACTGCCTACCTGAGCATGAAGGCATATCTTTCATACAAACACAAACATACACACACAGTCCTGTGCCCAAGACTGGGAGATGTACTTGTTCCAAGTGTCTAAGGAAATCTCTGTAGAATCATTAGTTGACCACTAAGCTAATAGAGCAGACACTTCAGTGGCCATACATCAAAAAATACAGGCTTGACAGAATTAGTTCAGCAAAGTCACTAAAAAAAAAAAAAGATAAACCCTGAGGAGGGAACAGTAGTTTTCCAAAATTGCCCCATAGTATTATCAACATTTTCATCACAAGTTATGGGACATGCAAAGAAAAAGAAAGCATGCGCCACAGAGGGAACAGTCAATAGGAATCATCCCTGAAGAAGTGCAGGCATTGAACTTAACTACATAAACACTTTAATTCAGCTATTTAAAATATGTTTAAAGAAATAAAAGAGACAGAATGATGTGTCACCAAAGACACAATATCATTAAAGAAATAGAAATTGTTTTCTGAATAAAGCAAAGTAGAAATTTTGGCATTGGAAAGTATGATAAAGCAAATGAAAAATTTAATAGAGGTGTTCAAAAGCAGGTTTGAGCTGGCAAAAGAAGAAGAAATCAGTGAATCTGAATTCAGGTGAGGTCACCTAGTCTGAGGAATAGAAAGAAAAAAGAATGAGGAAAAAATGAACAGGCTCCAGAAGTATATATATGTACACCAACATAGACATAACAGGAATCCTAGAAGAAAAGCGAGAGAGAGGGTGGCAGAAAACGTACTGGAAGAAGTAGTGGCCAAAAGCGTTCCCTCTTTGATGAAAACCATTAAAATGCATTCAAGAGGTTCAATGAACTTGAAATAGAATAGATTCAAAGAGATCCACCCCAAGACACATTAACCACTAAGAAAATGACTTTAAATATATAGTAAAAAGGGACATGGGAACTAAAATATTACACTGTGCTGCTTAGTCACTCAGTTGTGTCCGCCCCTTTGTGACCCCATGGACTGTAGCCCACCAGGCTCCTCTGTCCATGGGGATTCTCCAGGCAAGAATACTGGAATGGGTTGCCATGCCCTCCTCCAGGGTATCTTCCCAACCCAGGGATCGAACCCAGGTCTCCCACATTGCAGATGGATTCTTTACCATCTGAGCCACCAGAGAAGCCCTG
Source organism: Bubalus kerabau (assembly GCF_029407905.1). Lineage (NCBI taxonomy): Eukaryota > Metazoa > Chordata > Mammalia > Artiodactyla > Bovidae > Bubalus > Bubalus kerabau. The sequence continues at coordinate 49,038,352 of NC_073634.1, forward strand.
GTGGAAAATATTACACTAGAAAATATTTAACAAAAGAAAAGGCAGTAATGAAGGAATCGGGGGAGGTAGGAGGCATATACAAAGCAAATAGCAAGATGTAGACATAAATTCCTATCTTATCAGTAATTTCATTAAATGCAAATGGATTAAAGACTCTAATCAAAAGGCAGAGACTGGCAAAATGGACAAAAAACCGAAACAACCACAATCCAACTCTATGCTAGCTACAAGAGATGGTCTTTAGATTTAAAGACACAAGAGGTGAAGGTATGAGAAAAAATATACCATGCAGACAGTAACTCAGAGAGAGCTTAGATGGCCATACAATTATTAGATAAAATAGGCTTTAAGAAAAAAATTGTCACTACAGGCAAAGAAGGAGATTTTATAATAATAAAAAGATCAGTCCATCAGGAGATACAACAATTATAAACACATGCACCTAACAAAAGAGTCCCAAGATACATGAGGCAAAAAATGGCAGGACTGAAGACAGAAATAGATATTCAATAACAATAGTTGGAGTTTTCAATCTCCCATTTTCAATAATGTCTAGAAGATCAACAATGAAATGAAAAACAATATAAACTAGCCAGATCTAACAAGTATCTATAGAACACTCTACCCAACTATATAGTTAATATATTTGTATAGCAAATATACATTTTTTTCAAGTACACATGGAACATTCTCAGGAATAAACCATATGGTACACCATAAAGCCTCAATGAATTATTGAAATAATACTACATATGTTCTCTGACGACAATGAAATAAAACTAGAAACCATTAACAAATCTGGGAAAATCACAAATCTATGAATACTAAAAAGCAGAGTCCTAAATAGCCAATGGATTGAAGACAGAAGTCACAAGGGAAATTAGAAAGAACTTTGAGATAAATGAAAATGAAAACACAACATACCAAAACTTCTGGGGTGCAGTTAAAGCCATGCCTAAAGGAAATTTTATATCTTTAAATGACTATTTTTAAGAAAGATCTCAAATCAATAACCTAACCTCCCATCTTAGGAAATTATAAGAGTAATCTAAATTCAAAGGAAATAGAAACAATAAAGTTGTGTGGAAATAAATGAATTAGAGAATAGAAAAACAATAGATTAAATCAATGAGCCCAAAAGTTGGCGCTTCAAAAAAGGTCAACAAAATTGAGAAATCTTTAGCTAGACTGGTGAAGAAAAAATATAAAGAACTCAGATTACTAAAATAAGGAGTGAAAGAGGGATATTACTACAAATAAAAGGATTATAGGGGAATCCTATGAACAACTGTAGGCCAGCAAATTAGATTCCATGGGCATATTCCTAGAAAGACATTTAAACTGATGAAACTGACTTAAGAAGATAAATGCTGAATAGACCTAAAAAGAGACTGAAAAATGGACCAAGTATCTAAACAGACATTTCTCCAAAGAAAATATGCAAATGGTCAGTAACACATGAAAATGTGCTCAGTATCACTAGTCATTAGAGAAATACAGAAATCACGAATAGATACTACCTCACATGTACTTAGGTGGATATAATTTTTAAAACACAGAGGGTAAATACTGGTGAAGACAGGAGAAAGTGAAACCCTCATACATTGCTAGAGGGAATGTAAAATTGTACAGCTGTTTTTGGGAAAAAATTGGCAGTACCTCAAAAAGTTAGTTACCATATGTCCCATAAACAGCTGTAGTACCCAAGAGAATTGAAAACATGTCTGTACAAAAACTTGTGCATGGATGTTTCTAGCATCATTATTCCAAATAGTCAAAGGCGAAACAATCCAAATGACCATCAACAGGTGAACAGATTAACAAAATGGGTCTCCATACAATGGGTTCTTAATCAGCTGTAAAAAGAATGAAGAACTAAATATGCTGAGACATGGATGAACCTTGAAAGCAGTGGAGAGACAGGAATGATCAACCTTTTTAAGATCCGTGTTCTAGAGAGGACAAGAAAGAGATCAGTGAGTTGTTTTTTGTCTAACAGCTTTTCCAGCAAGTTTGTATGTTGATGGAAATGATTGCACCTGTCATAATCCCCTCATTCTCCTGCCTTCCTGAACAAGGGAGAGGGAATAGAGGAAGACAGTTTTTCTTAAAAGGAGCAGTCGCTGTAAAGGAAAAGAAGGCAGAATTTAGGTCACAACTGCACACATCTTGGGAGATTTGATGGTGTAAACATGAAGAAACAGAAGATTTTTTTTAATTGATATAGGAATGAGAATTACCACCTGACCTAGGTAAAGGTGGACAATTCTGTAAGTGGTGAATGCATTCATTATCTTAATTGTGATGATAGCTTCATCACGGAAGCTATATACACCTACGTGTATACACCTAGGTCAAAACTTACCAGCGCGTACCCTTTAAATGGGTGTAGTTTATTGTGTGTGTTATACCGCAGTAAACAATAGAGCTGTTAAACGCACATACACAGGAAAGATTACGCTGAAAGACAGCTGCAGACAGTCTCCAATAAATCGTTTTCTGGGGAGGTGAATGGAGTATAGGATTTAGAGACTCAAAGGATCCCTGGAGGTCCAGTGGTTAAGAGTCTGCATTTCCACTGCAGGGGACACAGGTTTGATCCCTGGTCAGGGAACTAAGATCCCCGGATCCCTGGTTGGGGAAGATCCCCTGGAGAAGGGAATGGCAACCCACTCCAGTGTTCTTGCCCGGGCAATCCCATGGACAGAGGAGCCTAGCGGGCTAGAGTCCATGGGGTCGCAAGGAGTTGAACATGACTTAGCGACTAAATAACTAAAGGATCTTAGGGCTAGGACGCCCGCCTGCACACAAGTCGCCGGCTCCCGCTCAAGACTCGAGTCTAGACGACGCGGGGAGGGGCTAATGGGGGGAGGACCACCGCTAGATAGTCCCAGTGATGAACCTTCCCGACTTCACAGTTGGGTAGAGAGCAGTCGGTTTGGTGCCCAACTGCTTTTTCCTTGAAGCCAGAACTCTGATTGGGTGTCATCCCGAGAGTCTGCAACAGTATTGAATCGCAAAGTGGTCAAGGAAACAAAAGGAAATCTGTGAACACCACTCTCCGTCCGTCCTAAACCGCAAATGAAATATGGAGATTTCACACGCGGAATTGGCCCTGGAGCGGATTTCCGCTTTCTGAGTGGAGAGCGGAGATCTACAGGGGTGGACGCCGGAAGAGAGGAGACGGGGCCGATCCGCCGCTCTCCGACTCTGCAGGATTTTGAACCGGCCCATTTGCTCCACAGTATTAATTTCTAGTCGACCCTGTAAAATCGGAGGACCCAGGGCAGGCAGACCAAGAGGAACTACACTTCCCAGCAGGTAGTGGGTACTGGGCACCGGGCGGTGTTTCCGGCGCGTGTGCAGTCGCTGGCGCCCGGTGTGCAGGCAAACTCATGGATCCCGGTGGCCGGTGGCGAGACCTGCCCAGTGGGCCCAGCCTAAAGCACTTGACCGACCCCTCTTACGGGATCCCGCGGGAACAGCAAAAGCCAGCGTTGCAGGAGCTGACGCGGGCGCATGTCGAGTCTTTCAACTACGCTGTGCGCGAAGGGCTCAGCCACGCGGTGCAGGTGAGCTTGGCGTCCTCCCAGGCGCACCTCAATTCTGGGTTCTCTGGCGCCGCTAGCCCCTGCTACAGGCGGGTGGAGCAAAGGGGCCTGGCGGCGGATGGGGTGCGGGTTGTGTGAGGCGCTGGAGAAGGAAGAGGGAGAGGTGAGTGAGGCTGGGGGCCTGGAAGAGGGAGCGGGAGATCCAGGAGACGGGGGAGTGGGGCACAGGCCCAGCGCCGGACTCTGTCGAAGAAGGTGCCAGTGAAGCATTAAAGCGAGATTCAGTGGGAAACCTTTGGCCCTCCTTAAAAGATTGGTAACATTATTAGGTAACCTTTACTCCAAACTAAAGTGATTGGTCTAGAGGGTGAATGGTAGCAGGCTTCAGGTGAAAATAATGGGGTAGGGTCTCATTTAGTAAGCATACTGGTGTCTCCGGGCACTTGACTCTGACAGTGAGGGAGAGGCAGACCTGTGTAAGAGACAGTTCTTGCTTGCGATCTTGTTTTGGGTGGAGGTAGTGGAGCTGTGATGGAGAAGGAAATGGCAACCCACTCCAGTATTCTTGCCTGGAGAATCCCAGGGACGGAGGAGCCTGGTGGGCTGCCGTCTATGGGATCGCACAGAGTCGGACACGACTGAAGCGACTTAGCAGCTGCAGCAGGTGGAGCTGTGAAAGCAGTCAGTGCCAGTACTCTGGAACAATGCTCTTGCCAAGGGGCTATGTAGGATACTTCGGGGGCACAGAGGAGGGAGGTGCAGCTAACCCAGGGCAGGACCTCATGAATCCAGGAGAAGAGTGCGTTCCCTGCAGGGGAAGTGCAAGAGCAGAGCTCAGGGGTCTCCACCCTATGCTTTTGTTGGATAGGGCTTGTTCTGCAGGAGGGGTGGAGAGAATGTTGAAAGCTGAGCCAGTCTCTGATGCTTGAACTCTCTTCTGCAAATAATGGGGGAGCCATCGAGGCTTCTTCGAAGATTAATCCTCCTGCTTCACCCATTTGCAAAAGATGAGATATTTTTGTCTGATGGGAAATAATTTCTATCATGCCTGGACTCATTGTATCATGTCTATGAGAAAAATTGTAAATCTGCATATAAGTTAATTGACCCTAGGATTTATTAAAACAAAGAAAAAGAGTCCAGCGTTGAGATGATCAAGGAACGTTTGCGCTAAAATGGGTTCTCTGGTTAGCTATACGGTAAAGAATCTGCCTGCAATGCAGGAGACCCAGGTTCAATCCCTGGGGCAGGAAGATCCCCTGGAGGAGGGAATGGCAACCCACTCCAGTATTCTTGAGGAAGAGCTTGACGGGACTGCAATCCATGGGGTCGAAAAGAGTTGGACACTGCTTAGCAACTGAACAACAACATACGCGCACAGAGGGTACAAAGTAAAAATGTGGAGCAGAGATAAGTTAGGAGTTTGGGATTAACATATACACACTACTGAAGTCAGGTACTTGGTTCAGAGGACAGCTTTGTCCCGTAAACAGCTGTATCCCTAGAACCTATTATAGAATCCAACAGTCAGTAGACCAAAAAAATCTTCTTAATGCTGTTTTAGGTACTTAGGATATGAGTAGACCGGATGTCGTGTTGGCTCTTTTTAGATGTGTTGCATTGGCATGATAGCCATCAGTGCTTGGAGAACGCTTGAGATTTGAAAGAGTCTTCGAGAGAGAGTGCCTTGAAAGTGCAAGCGGTTGACTGTCTCAACTGTATTTCAGGCCGTCCCTCCCTTTGAATTTGCTTTCAAAGATGAGCGGATCTGTCTCACCATTGTGGATGCCGTCATCAGCCCTCCAGCCGTTCCCAAAGGGAGCATCTGCAAAGAGCTCAACGTTTATCCAGCAGAGTGCCGAGGCCGGAGGAGCACCTACCGGGGAAAGCTGACAGTGAGTATGAGTGACAGCATGCAACTCACACACTGTACATTTTTTTGAATAAGCCCAGTGCCTAATACAGTTTATACCAGAGTTTGGCTTTCTCAGTGCTGTCATCCGAGCGATCCCATCTTTTAAACCTAAAGCATAGAATCATTTAGTTTATGGTCCTCTGCCTTAATCTTTTAAAATACTCATCTATTCTTTTTTTATATACATTTTTTTTTCAGTATTCTATTGTGCTTTATCACAGGATATCGAATATAGCTCCCTGTGCTATGGAGTAGGACCTTATTGTTTATCCATTCTAAATGTAATAGTTTGCATCTACCAACCCCAAAGTCCCAGTCCATCCCTCTGTCTCCCTCCCCTAGAATACTCATTTATTCCTATAGATCTAGATAGTCCCCCCTTTTTTCTTTTTTTTTTTTTTTTAACTTTTCTCTCTCATTTTCACTTAGGCCGATATCAGCTGGTCAGTGAATGGAATCTCAAAAGGAGTCATTAAGCAGTTTCTGGGCTACGTTCCCATCATGGTGAAATCCAAGCTTTGCAACTTATACAACCTTCCTCCAAAAGCCCTCATCGAGCACCATGAGGAAGCAGAGGTACCTGCAGGGGAGCCGTGCCCTGAAAGACCCAGTGACAGTAGAAAGGGCCAGAACTGGGAGTGCGAGAACAGAAAGCTTGTCAGGGAGTTCAGTTTTCTTTCTCTGCTTTAATTTCTAGATAGATAACAGGGGCCTTGATGTCTTGTCTGTGCTCTGTGTAGGCTTCATAACGAGTCTCAGATGAGACAGTGTATGAAAAAGAACACTCTAGGGGCTTCCCTGGTGGTCCAGTGGTTAAGACTTCATGCTTCCACTGCAAGGGGTGCAGATTCAATCCCTGGTGGTAGAGTTAAGTCCCACATGCTGTGTGGCATCAGCAGAAAAAGGAAAAAGAGGAGGAGCAAATGGCAACCCACTCCAGTATTCTTGCCTGGGAAATCCCATGGCCAGGGGAGCCTGGCTGGCTACAATCCATGGGGTCACAGAGTTGGACGTGTCTTAACGTTTAAAAACAACAAGATAGATTTGTCAGTTTCTGTTATGTGAGTACTATAAGAAGCTAAATACTTAAAAGCATTATTTGTGATTTAAAAAAAAAAAGAACTCTCCAGTTAGAGAATATTACTATTTGTGGGGGATAATTGGTAGGTTTTCCCCTAATTTTCTGAATGATACATATTTAGAGATGTATTTGAATTTTTACAGCTCTCTCAACATTTTAACCCACAAAACGTGTCTAATATGTCTGCTTTACCTACACTCGAACTCTGTGGATGTATTAAATGCCTCATATACCCTTCCTTCAGCATTTCCTTCAGCTCTGTTAGGTGGCTTGGGTTGAAGTAATCAAGATGTGCAGACTCTGCCTACAACAGGGAGACTATGTGGTGGGAAGAGGCCTTTGGTGGCAGATCTGGGTTTGACAGCCAGCTGTTCCACTTTCCCCTTGTGCATCTTTGCAAAGTTTAATCTCCCTGAGGCTCACTTTTCTCTTTTGAAAATGGCATGTAGCTCTCCCACTTGTGCTGACATAGAGCACCCACATGATATACCTGCTGTGTTTGTGTGCACACGCGCCAGACTCAGTCGTGTCTGACTCTTGGAACTGCATGAACTGTAGCCCACCAGGCTCCTCTGTCCATGGGATTTTCCAGGCAAAAATACTGGAGCCGGTTGCCATTTCCTCCTCTATGGGATATTCCCAACCCAGGGATCAAACCCACGTCGTCTTGTGTCTCCTGCTTTGGCAGGTGGTTTCTTTACCACTGAGCCACCAGGGAAGCCCATGCTGGGTTCACGAGAAACCATACTTGTGTGGAAGCAAAACCATTACTGTTTTCAACTTTAGACTTTGGAGTAAATTGTTTTTGGTTTTTAATGTCATTGAAAAGTGCAGTGATTTTAGGGATAAGAATGTGGCAGGTTATGTCCAACTTGTCTGGTCAAAGGAAGTACCATGATTTCCTTCCATACGTTTCTCCCAAGTCTCTACAGCCTTTTTAATGTGCTTGAGAAGATTTAATTAAGTCGGCAGTTTCCCCGGGACCGCAGGTCCTCTTGCCTAAGGGCACTTCTTGTGCACATCTGGTTAGGAATGAGGGTGATACTGGCCCTTAGTATCATGTTTGCAGGTACTTATGTGTCTTGTTTAAAAATATTTAATTCATCTCTTTGGCAGGAAATGGGAGGCTATTTTATCATCAATGGCATTGAAAAAGTCATCCGAATGTTGATTATGCCTCGCAGAAATTTCCCCATTGCAATGGTAAGACCAAAGTGGAAAAGCAGAGGGCCTGGCTACACTCAGTATGGTAAGTTGCAGGGATGTTTGGAATGTTCTTTCAGAAATATTAAAGCTGTTTTATTAAAAGTAGATGTATGCACGTAGAGTCTGATATTTTTCTCTCATATATATAATTTTTGGTTTGTTTTTCTGTTAAGCAATTCTGTGCTATAAATTCATAGTGGAACACCTAGTTTCTACTGTGTTCGATTTTTTTTTCCGAACTGAATGAACATTTTTTTTTTTTTTTTTAAGAAATAATTTTATTTATTTATTATTGTTCTGGGTCTTTGTTGCTGCACAGGCTTTTCTCTAGTTGCAGCGAGTGGGGGATACTCTCTAGTTGCAGTGCATGGGGTTCTTGTTTCAGTGACTTTGCATGGGCTCTTAGGGTGTGTGGCTTCAATAGTTACTGCATGTGGGCTCAATAGCTGTGGCTCATGGGCTTAGTTACTCTATGGCATGTGGGATCTTTCCAGCTCTCAGAGATCAAACCCATGTCTCCTGCATTGGCAGGTGGATTCTTCACCACCATCAGGGAAGCCCCTGAACATGGGTTTTTATGTTATTGCTTATGATACTGAAGGCTGGCTGACTTGGCCAGAGGTGGGTCTGGGCCTCTGAATTCTTCCAGTTCAGGGGGCACGGCATTCGCCTTGGTCTCTGACTGTAGCAACCTGACCTCTGTTTGATCACTCTCCATGACAGGGCCTGGCTTCTCAAGATAGCATTTTGCAGTCTGGAATCCTATAGTTAAACAGTTTATTCTTACAATTGAGCTAAAAATCTGTCTCTAATTATACCCATGGATACTATGCTTAATGGTAGTGTTGCTGAGTTTCTGATTATTTGCTCTGTTTGTTACAATAGGAGTTTCAATGCACTGTGTGAGAGAGGAACATTCCGCTGTCAATATGAACCTTCACTACTTGGAAAATGGCACGGTTATGTTGAACTTTATTTACCGGAAAGAACTGTTTTTCCTTCCTTTGGGATTTGCACTTAAGGTGTGACTTACTGAATATACTTCTTTTGTTAGGAAGCGAATCGTTGGAAGTGCAAAATGGATAGGTCGTCCTTATCAGCGTTCCTGCTATGCTAATATCCACTGCTCCATAACAAGTTACCTCAAAATGCAGTGGTTAAAACATGACTAAATATTTCTCTCTCTATTTCTGTGGTCAGAAATATGGAAGTAGCTCCTGATGTGGGCAGTTCTGGCCAGGGTCTCAGGAGGTTGCCATGAGATGTCAGTGGGGGCTGCTGTTGTGTAGAAGGGTTGCCCAGGGCTGGCGAATCCCCTTCTGAGGTCAGTTGAGCTTGGCTGCCAAGTCAGTGCAGGCTCTTGGCAGGAGGTCTCAGTTCCTCTTCACAGGCCTTTCCACAGGCTTCTTGAGGCACCTGTCTTCCCCAGAGAGTTCACCAGGAGAATGAGGCTGCAGCTGCAGTGCCCGTCACAACCCAGCCTTGAGAGTCACACTTCAGCTTCTCTGCCATACTCCCTTGGTCACACAGGCCAGCCCTGTTCAAGGCAGAGGAGACCAAGGTTGTGGGTACCAAGAGGGAAGGGTCATTGGGACATCTTGGTGTCTCCCATACGAGTGTGACCCTTATTTTGAAGAGCTCGCTTAGATTCAGCAGTAGTAGAGGGCTGATTTTTCTTGGGTTTTAAAAAGAAGTAGGAGAGAACCATTACTAAATGATGGTTAACAATTTTGAAAAAAACAACTGTTTTTTGCATATATATGGAATTTTAAAAGATGGTAATGATGACCCTATATGCAAGACAACAAAAGAGACACAGATATAAAAAACAGACTTTTGGATTCTCTGGGAGACGACGAGGGTAGGATGATTTGAGAGAATAGCATTGAAATATGTATATTACCATGTATGAAATAGATGACCAGTCCAAGTTTGATGTGTGAAACAAGGCACTCAGAGCCAGTGCACTGGGACAACCCAGAGGGTTGGGATGGGGGGACACATGTACACCCGCGACTGATTCATGTCAATGTATGGCAAAAAAAACCCACAATATTGTAAATTAATTAACCTCCAATTAAAATAAATTAATTAAAGAATCTTTTTTTCTTTCTTTCTTTTCTAGGCACTCGTCAGCTTTTCCGATTATCAGATTTTTCAGGAGCTCATCAAAGGAAAGGAGGATGACTCTTTCTTTAGGAACTCGGTTTCTCAGATGTTAAGGATCGTAATGGAAGAGGGATGTTCCACACAAAAACAGGTCCTTAACTATCTGGGGGAGCGCTTCAGAGTGAAACTCAGCCTTCCTGACTGGTACCCGAATGAACAAGCTGCAGAGTTTCTGTTCAAGTATGTGAAACTGTTTCTTAGGGTTGGGCAGTGTCTGTGGTTACCAGTAAGGATATACATGGGGCTGGTGAGTCGTCTGGAATTCAGAATAGCCCTGGGGGTGGGATTCTGGTGTAGCGAGATAGGGGCTAACTTTGTTCCTGCAGCCATCCTCACCTTTCTCTTCCTGCTAGCTTCCTGTTTTATATTGTACTTTTAAGGTTTTATGTTGAAATAACTTCAGACTTCCAACTCACCAGTTTATTAACATCTTTCTTCCTTTCTCTGCATATACATCGTTTTTCTTTCTGCATTATCTGAAAGCTGCAGGCATCATGTCCCTTTATTTCCCCAAGGCTGGGACTCTGTCTTCTGTATCCACTGTGTAATTGTTAAAGGAGCCCTGCTGTAGTCCTCCACTGAGCAATCTGTAGCCACAAGCCACATTCAGGGCCATTTCAACGGAGAAAATGAGTTTTTTTTTTTAATTGATTTAAATTTAAATAGCCACTTATGGCCTGTCCCTACAGTCCTAGATTTTGTGAGTCTGTTCTGTTCTTTTGCTAATGTTGTCAGCAAAAGTAAAAAGCAGTTTTTGGAAAATGACTGAAGACGTCTAGGGTAAAGGTGGATTGGGGACCTTGGTTAGTAGGACATGGGATAGTATCAGTAGCTGGATTGTTTTAAGCTTTCTCTTTCGGCAGCCAGTGTATCTGTATCCACCTGAAATCCAACACTGAGAAGTTCTATATGCTTTGTCTCATGACCCGGAAGCTCTTTGCTTTAGCCAAAGGAGAGTGCATGGAGGAGAATCCTGACAGTTTAATGAACCAAGAGGTTCTAACTCCTGGTCAGCTCTTCCTCATGTTTCTGAAGGTAGGTGCAGGCTGTTTCACCCTGGAGCATCGTTACCTCTTGTGGGATGGTGTGGCCATATTCAGCAGTATTGTTTCTTGCATGCTTATAATTTCTAGTTTGAGCATTTTTTTTTTGTAGGTTTGCGTTTTTTTTTTTTCCTTCTATTTTTTGTTTGTTTAGCAGTAAGGGACTTAATCAGAGGCCTTAGCTTACGGCAGGTTCAGGACTTTCTTTAGTATCTTTATAGACACTAAATAAAAACTGTCGTATCTTGGTCATAACATTAATGATGAAGTGTAAATGGCCAATATACTCACTTATAGTCAGTCTCCATTATTTACAGATTCTGTACTATTAAATTCAACTACTCACTAACATTTATTTTTAACTCAACAATATCAGTACTTGCGGCACACTCTTGGTCATTTGCAGACATGTACAGAGTGCTGAAAAGTTAGTCTTCTGAGGCACAAGGCCCAGTTCAGTTCTGATGAGCAGTAAACGAGTGTCTCCTCAGTGCCATGTTTTTCACATTTTTCTGCTTTTTCTTGGTGATTTTGCTGTTTAAAATGGCCCCAATGCTCAGTGCTGAAGTCCCTTTCCGTGGTCCTACGCTCAAGAAGGCTGCATTGTGCCTGCCTTATAGAGGAAACACTTGTGTTAGACACATTTTGTGCAGGCGTTGAGTTATGATGCTGAATCAACAGTGTAAACTAAGTGTTCACAAACACAGAAAACAAGGTCATGTGTTGATCAGTTGACAAAGATGTTGTCAGTAAATGAAAACTCACTGACATCTGACCCTGCATTTCCTCTGGGAGCAGGGGTTCTGTGCAGTGTTCACAGAGATGTTGTAGGACGTGATTATTGTAAATAATGAGAACTCTGTGTGTGTGTGTCTAGGGAGAGAATGTTACAATAATTTTATAAGAAAGTTGATTGGATAGCATTTTATATTTTTAATATTATCCCTAAAAAGAATTTAAGAGATAACATAATGACAGGAAAGATGGAGAGGACTGAAGTAAAAATCTCCAAATTCATTATCAATAATTAGGGCTTCCCAGGTGATGCAGTGGTAAAGAATGCGCCTGCCAATGCAGGAGGTGCACGAGACAGAGGTTCAGTGTCTGGGTCAGGAAGATCCCCTGGAGAAAGAAGTGGCAACCCACTCCAGTATTCTTGCCTGGAAAATTCCATAGACTGAGTAAATATGAAATTTGTGGTTAATTAAAACACCTAAAAATTAAACTGTTTTTCTTATTTCAGGAAAAATTGGAAGCTTGGTTAGTGTCTATTAAAATAGCTATAGACAAGAAGTCTCAGAAGACCAATGTGTCCTTAAACAGTGAAAATTTGATGAAGATTTTTAGTCTGGGAATAGACCTTACAAAACCATTTGAATACCTTCTTGCTACTGGAAATCTACGTTCTAAAACAGGTGAAATTAAATAAATGGGCTTCATTTTGTTGCAATTTTCAGATTATTTGCTTAATGTCAGTTTGCATATTGCTATGAGAGATGTTTTTTTGTTTTGTTTTGGTTTGGTTTTTTGGCCACACCACATGATACATCGGTTCTTAGTTCCCTGACCAGGGGTCAAACCTGTGCCCTCTGCAGTGGAAGCTCGGAGTCTTAACCCCTGGACTGCCAGGGAAGTCCCAGGAGAGGTTCTTTTTAAAAGTGAGCTGCTCACTCATTAAAGACCGATTTCAGGTTGTGAATTTTGACAGGTGTATATTGGGCTGAAGGGCTTTAGACAGGTTGTCTGTATAGCTTAAATCCGATTTTAATGAACAAATGCATTTCCCATGCCTCCTTCTAGAAAACCAGACTGCTTAGATTTCTGAGGAAAGGTTAACTAGGTGGTAGTCTGGGAGGGTTTTTAGACATACCCATCCCTAAACCAGTCATATCAGAACAACTGGAAAACTTTACAAAGTGGTTATTGAAGGCCCAGAAATCTTTTTTTTTTTTTTTTTTTTTAAGGAAAGGATACTGATGCAAATTCCCTAAGGGCTAACAAGTGCTTGTGTGTTACACAACTCTCTCTCGGATGAATGCCGTTTATTTGCTGTTTTGTAACTCATTTATGTTTCTCCGTAGAGATCATGTGGAAGAGATGGGGAAACAGTTAAGGCTAATACAGTTTGTGAAATCTGGGGATTTTTACTGTATTTTTTTCCTTTGTAAACTCCTCCCCTCACCACAGCTGAATAAACTTTGTGATAACCCACTCTGTGATCTCTAGTGTGGGCTTCCCAGGTGGCTCAGTGATAAAGAACCTTCCTGCTGATGCCTGAGTCGGGAAGATCCCCTGAGAAAGAAATGGCAACCCACTCCAGTATTCTTACCTGGGAAATCCCATGGACAGAGGAGCTTGGCAGGCTACTGTCCACAGGGTCCCAAAGAATTAGACAGAATTTAGCAACTGAGCATGCATGATCTCAAATGTGTTCTGAGGTTTTATAATCTTTTCAGAGCCTCCAATAAAAAGAGGCTTTTTCTTTTTTTTCAGTTTATTCTATTTTTCAATGATGTCTGTTTTATTAAGGTCTTGGCTTCCTGCAAGATTCTGGACTTTGCGTCGTGGCTGACAAGCTGAACTTCATACGCTATCTCTCCCATTTCCGCTGTGTGCACAGAGGGGCTGATTTTGCTAAAATGAGGACCACCACTGTGCGCAGGCTGCTGCCGGAGTCCTGGGGCTTCCTTTGTCCCGTGCACACCCCTGACGGGGAGCCCTGTGGACTGATGAACCACTTAACTGCCATCTGTGAGGTCGTCACACAGTCTGTGTACACAGCATCTATTCCGGCTCTACTCTGCAACCTGGGTAGGTGGTTCGCGGCAGTCAGCAGTCTGTCTTGTTTGCTTGTGTCGGTTTTACAGGTGCAAAGCTATTCAGTTGTGCTTCTCTGGGGTTTGAGCAGAGAATTCATATAAGGGTGATGGTGTCACACTGTGGATAACCTGTGCCATTTTGTAAAGCACCTTTACAGAGTGTGTTGACAACTCATGGATGAGTGTTCTTTACTTAGCTAGAGTAGATTCTTGTTATTTGCAGTACTTCTCTAAGTCACCACTGGCACTGAATTAGCAGACACTGAGTCATTGGTCCTAGGGAAGAAAAGGTTAGGTTCCTGCAGACCTCTCATGACAGCATTTTCATCAGCTGCTGGGTCCATGGCCTTGCTTTATGCATGTTTCTATTTAAAGATGCCTTATTTAATATATATTGTTGATTCATTAATACTGAGCTTTCAGCTAACTACACTGTAACTATAAGCTCATCAGAGCCCTGTGCTTAGGGGCCAGCACTTTGGCACTGTGCTTGAAGGCCATTTTAAACAGCAAAAGCACAAAGATGCGAAAAATACAGCACTGAACAGTGCAGAAAAGACCCTTATTTGCAGTATGAGCTGAAACTGCATCCCCTTGTGTGACCTCAGCCGGAAACATGTTTCTGGTGACTCAAAATTTTCACTAGATGTCCTCAAATGACGTGAGAGGAGCCACTAGTATTGATGCTGGGGTTACAGATACATTTTAGCAAGTTGGCAAATTTGTGATGTGTGAATAATGAGCAAATGTAATTAGATTTCGGGGGCGAGGGTCGGGGGGGAATATGTTTACCTGGCTCAGAAACAAAAATATAAAAGGTATACCAAAAAAAGCCTCCTTTATACCCCTGTCCGCCTGCTGCTCTGCTCAAAGCCAGAGACCCTAGACCTGGGCATCCTTGCTGAAAGACTTAAATGTTTCCTCAAGCCATATAAAAACATTCTGGTCTAGAGACAAGGTGACTAGATGTCTGGAAAGGTAAAGCCGTTGTTGAATCTGGAGGGAAATTTAAATGTTGGAAAGCATCCTAATGAGATCATTCCATTTGTTCACTTCACCAGGGGTCACTCCAGTTGACGGAACTCCACATCGGCCGTACAGTGAGTGCTACCCTGTCCTGCTGGACGGTGTCATGATTGGCTGGGCCGATAAGGAGATTGCCCCTGGCATTGCTGATTCTCTCCGACATTTTAAGGTGATCTTGAGTCTCTGTGAATTGTTTTGTCCCTCCATCTTAGGTTTTCATGTCTTTTCTAATTGTTGAGGTAGCCCTAGGGTATTATTGAGTGTCAAGGGGTTGGAGGTCAGAAGCTAATTCTGGAATTGCCCATATGGTCCTTCTGGTGGCAGCATCTTGCCTTACACTGACCTCATTGGTTAGGGTCAGTGACAGGTATTTGAGCTACATGCTTTTTTTTTTTTTTGGTTTGTTTCATTGAGGCCCTATTCTACTATTCTAACACATTTTTAACTTTTTTTCCCTTTGTAAATACTAGTGGCAGATAGGGGATCTCAAAATATGGCCTTATATTTCAAGTAATACTGAAGCTAATCAAGATAGCAGTCATAACTGGTTGCCTTCTGTTTCTTGAAATACTTTTTTAAAAAGTCAAATAGAATAACATTCTTTGAATAACTAAACTTTAGAATTCCCTCTGGGAAAGAGTCTTTGTTGCTTAGATAATGGCCATGAGTTTGGCAGTAGGATGAATTTGTAGTTTATGCTCTGTCCTGTTTAGTTGGGTTTTTTTGTTTGTTTTTCAGCTTTTTCATTGCTTTACTTTGATAGTTTTACACTGAAAGAATGTTTGAGCAGCATAGAGAGCTCTCATATGCCCATTACCGAGATACACTAGTTGTTATGTTTTCCCCCACGTGCTTTCTCATTTGTATGCTTTATAAATACTGTGTACATTTTACTTCCAAACCATTTGAAGACAGTGTACAGACATGTCCCCTTTTCCATGAAGATTTCAGTGTATATTTTCTAAGAGCAAGGATTTTCTCTTTATTAACCATAGTGCACTTAAAAAATCTCAGGTGGGTAAAGTCTATAGCTGATATTCAGATTTTTTTGTCTGGGACCCAGTCCAGAATCCCATGTTACGTGTGGTTGGCATGTTTCTTCAATCTCCCTTAATCTGGGACAGTTCCTCAGCCTTTAATGTCTCACTTTTTTGTTTTTAAAGAGTATAGGCCAAATTGTGTACACTGTCTCTTGATGTATGTAGCTTTCTTATGATGAGACTCAAGATATCATTTCAGGAGGCACTTAATGTAGGCTGGTCTCCTGGCTGCTGATGTTAACTGTGATCACTTTAAGATTGTGTTCTTTAGTCCCCACACACAATTCTTTTGCTTGTATACTTCACCTATGGAGGAAAAAGTTGTGAGATTTTCTCCTTAGACATATTAAAAGTATTATATTCATTCCCTGACAAAGATCATTCTTTATTAATAAAGATGAATAACAAATCTTCCATTCCTGGAATAAATCCCACTTGGTTATTATTTTAATACCTAATAAATATGGATACTTTCTCAATTGTATTTAAGATTTTTTCAAAAATCGACAGTCACAAATTTCTGCTTGATAAAAAGCATTAGAAAGTTTTCCTTGGTGTTCAGTGCTCTGGAGCAGTTTGTGCAGCAGTGAGTCCTCTGGTCTTAGGTCTTCTAGAATTCACCTGTGAGGCCGTCCGGCTCTAGTGCTGTCTTTGGGGCAGCTCCTTGATACCTTTATGTCTAATACAGAAGTTGGTCTTGAAGCTTTTTACCTCTGCTGAGGTCTGTTCTGGTCACCAGCATTTTATCCATTTCATCTTGGTTTCAGAGATATGCAAAGCAGCCTCATGGTTTTAAAATTTTGTTTCCATGCTCTTCCCCCCTTTGCCTTTTTTTACTCAGTATACTCATACCCTTGGTTTCCCCACAAGGAAAAAGAATACCCATCTCTTTCTCAATTACATCAAAAGAACTAAAAATGTTTTATTAGTTTGAACCTTTTTCTGTTCTCTGCTTCTTTAATTTCAGATTTTATCTTTGATTTCTTATACTTTGTTTTTTTACCTTTTGGGCTGAGAATTAATTCATTTATTTTTATTCTTTCATTTTACTAATAATATATTTAACTGTAAATCTATGAGTTCTACTTATATATTATATATTCAAGTATTATATATACTTAAATATGTTATACTTATTGCCATAAGTTCTACCATATAGATTTCATTTTTTTTTTCACATTTCTGTAATTTTAGTATTTCTCCTGTCACCCAAGTGTTCATAGATTTTTTGGTTTTTGTTTTTTTAATTGCCAAGTGGAAGGGATTTTTCATTGAATACATTTTAAAATAACACCAGTAATCTTATATTTTAGACATCAGCCAACAGAATTGCATATACTGTGTTTACCCACACATTCTTGGTTTACCTTTTGCTCAGTCTCAGTTGTTACTAGTTTGCCTCATAGTGAGATTGAGTCCCCAAGAAAGTAGGGCTTTTGCCAGCTCTCAGTGTGGGGTGAATAGCCATCTGTGGGGGGCTGAGGCTGGCAGGGTACTAGATGTGTTACCTGCGAAACTTTCAAGGTGTTGCTTTTCATGCTAGATCTCCTCCTCTGTACCCACCTCCTAGGTGGCAGAGGGATAGACGTCACTTATTCTTCACTGAACTCTCTTTTTATTGAAAACAGGTGTTGAGAGAAAAAAGAATTCCTCCCTGGATGGAGGTGGCCCTGATCCCCATGACAGGAAAACCAAGTCTGTACCCAGGATTGTACCTTTTTACCACTCCTTGTCGACTGGTGCGGCCTGTGCAGAACTTGGAACTAGGCAAAGAAGAACTGATTGGAACTATGGAACAGGTACATAGACCCCTGTGATTATATAATATACAGCTTTCAGAGACTCAGTTAACTGTTAAAGTGTTACAGTTATCATGACAGTCAGGCATTTGAAAGAAAGTCACAACTTATTTTCTGCCTCCTCTGTGATCAGCATGAAGCAGTTTTCATGCTTATCAAACCTGAGAGGGTTGGTGGTCACCTTAGCTGCCTTTCCCATCCCACTCAGCTCCCCAAGTTTCTTTGCACCCGGCTCTTCCTTGGGTGGTGAGACTGGAACATTCTGCTAAAATCACTCACAATCTTTGCTTACATCTCTGTAGTTGCAAAACTCTAGGCTTTGTGCTACTGATAAAAATTTTTTCCTCCTTCCTATCCCTCTTCATAGCTGGACCAGGGTAGATTTAGAATGAAATGTTTAAGGCGTGCTATTTCTTACTGTGCATCCCTGCAGTGTTCATGATACTGGGTGGGTGGGAAGGTTTTCTTAAATTCTGATCAATAGTAAGAGCTAATATGTGTTAGCAGTCACAGTTACCTTGTGCCTTGAACTTCCTGGTCCTTCCTCTTTCCAGATCTTCATGAATGTTGCCATCTTCGAGGATGAGGTTCTGGCTGGGGTCACCACGCACCAGGAGCTCTTCCCTCACAGCCTGCTGAGTGTGATCGCCAACTTCATCCCTTTCTCAGATCACAACCAGAGTCCGAGAAATATGTACCAGTGCCAGATGGGTAAGACAGAGCATAGAGTGGTGGTGGTCACAAAAGAAAACGGACTGCAATTTTTAACTCTGAGATAACTTCAAACTCAAGAGAAAAGCTAAAAGTTATAAGAATAGTACAAAGAACTTCCATAGACCCTTTACCTAGATTTTGCCTCATTTGTACTGTTTCCTATTGGAAAGTGAGCTGCTCCTTTACCCCCTGAACATCCTGCTATGTATTTCCTAACAACAGGGCGGTCTACTTACATAATCAAGGGCAATTACTAAAATCGGGAAATTTAACAATAATACATTATTTTCTAGCATAATAAAGTTTGTGGAAATTTTTCCCTGGGTAGCACCTAGTCCAAGACCATATGTTGTATTCAGTTCTCTTGTCTCTTTAGTTCTTTAAGTTAGATCTTTAGCCTTAAATGTCTGTCTTACCTTATTTTTAAGAAAAAGAAAAATTTATTTTGTAGAATGTCCATCAGTTTGGTTTTGCCTAAGGTCCTATGATTAGATTTGTTAAGAGTACAAGCCATGTGGTCACCCGTCATTATCATCTCTAGTGCTTTCTTTCATTCGTGCCTGGTGATTCAAGTTTTCATGGAGTGTCATTTTAGTCTGGAATTTTCAGCCTGAACAACTTCTCTTTAACATTTTTTTATAGCTAGCTGCAGGTTGCTGGCTGCAAATTCTCTTAGTTTTCATTTATCTGAGGATGTCTTTATTTCATCTTCACTTGCAGAAACTGGGTATATAATTCTGATTTGACAGGACTTTCGGGTTCCCCCCTCCCCCAGCACTTAAAAGATGTTGTTATGCTCTGTTTTTGATCTTTGTCATTTCTAATTAGAAGTCAGTGGTTATGTGTATTATTGTTTGCTTGATTATAGTGTTATTTATTTTTCTTCTGTCCTTAAGATTTTCCCATTATTTTTGGTATGTAAGCTGATTGACTGTGATATGCCTAAATATGTTGCTGTTTGTATTTATCTTGCTTGGATATCCCTAAACCTGTTATTTCGCTGATATTCCTAAACCTGTTTTAAAAAATTAAGTCAAATCTATAAGATATTCTGTCATTATTTCTAGAAATAATGAGACTGTTCTGTCTCATGTCCTGAGATGTCTGTTATGCATCATATATGTTAAGCCTTTTAACACATTATTACCAGAGGACTTTTGCAGAAACTAAGGCTTGTGGCCTATGATTTGTTATGTAAGTTAATATTGAAATGTCTCTGGTAAATAACATTTGGGTAACAAAAGACATACTAATACATCTCCAGTCAATAAGTTGTTAATATTGTCCCATAAGCCTTTGAATTTCTGTTCTTTTTTCCATCTTTTTTTTTTTCTTTCTTTCTCCTTCAGATTGGGTCATTTTATTGATTTGTCATATTCACTGACTTTTCTGTCATTACTGAATTTTTATTTCAGATACTTAATTTTTTAGCCTACAGCTTCCATTTGTTTCATTTTTATAGTTCCTGTTTTATCTGAGATTCTGATCTCCATTCATTGTGGACGTATTTTCCATTACATTTTGAGCACAGTTGTAACAGGTATTTTAAAGTCATTACCTCCCAGTTCCAACATTTGGATCGTCTCGGGATCAGTCTCCACTGATTGCATCTTTCTTGAGTCTAGGTCACGTTTTCCTGTTTCTCTGTATGTCTGGTAATACTGGATTGTATTATAGATGGAAAATATGTGGTAAAGACTGGGATTCCATGGTGGTCCAATGGTTAGGACCCAGTGCCTTCACTTCTGGGGCCCAGGTTCAATCCCTAGTTGAAGAGCTAAGACCCTGCAAGCCATGTAGTCAAAAGAAAAAAAAAAAAGTGGATTCTATTCTGTTCCTCTGGCGAGGGCTGGTTTTCAGATTTCTGGAAGCAAGCTTCCAGTGGTTGAAATGTGCTCTTTAACCTTAGCTGGACTGCTTATGTCTGTCCCACCCTGCATAGTTCTAGAGTCCACCAAAGATTTGGACTGCTGTTCTGACTGGGCCATCAGACAAAACATAAAAAACAAAACATTCAAAACTGAGAAAACTGGAAATTCATCCAGCGCAGTTCCTTTTGTCCAAGTGTTAATCCCTCTCTAGTTTGTAACTTCCTGTGGTTACATTCCAGTGCTTTCAGCTAGTATGTGTATGTATGTAATTGGCTTTTGTTTTTCTTCTGGATCTTTTACTTATACATGTTGAGAGTGATATTGTAGGAGTGGCCTTCTCTTACTGGAAGCTGCAAATCTCCTTTTCTGTTTTTTAAAAGTTCCCCTATGTATATATTTATCTATTTTAGTTTTTAAAATCATTTTGTTTTGAATTGATTCTCTGTACTGTAGGGAAGTACAAAAAAGAAACTTATCTATCCCGTACCTGACTACCCAGAGTTAACAAATACTGACATTTTGTTCTGTATGTGTGTGTGGGTAGGTGGATGTCTGTGTAAGAAAGTAGTCTAATTAGATAATAGTTACTATCACTCCTCTCCCACCAGTAATAGTAATATCCCGTAGTTTTGTATGTATCCTTTAAATCCTCTTTTTATGCTTTTTTTTACATTACACGTTTCCATAAACTAGGTCTAGAACTGTTCGGATTGTGTGGCAAATCTACACGAATATATCCTAGTAAATGTCATTCCCTACTTTTTCTCACTCAGCATTGTTTTCATGGTTGGGTCATGTTCATACAAATTTGTCTACTTCATTTTCACACCAGGTATTAGTCTGTAGTAAACGTAACCAGCATGACTTACTCATTTATTCATCCCCTTATGATGAATATTTGGTTTGCAATTTTATATGTTGTCTTTGACATCAAGAGGGAAAAAAACAAAATGTTAATTTTTTTTTCCCTTTGTAGGTAAGCAGACCATGGGCTTTCCACTTCTCACTTTTCGAGATCGATCAGATAATAAACTGTATCGTCTTCAGACTCCACAGAGCCCTTTAGTAAGACCGTACATGTATGATTATTATGACATGGATAACTATCCAATTGGGACAAATGCCATTGTTGCTGTTATCTCTTACACTGGCTACGATATGGAAGATGCCATGGTAAGTGCTGCTAAGAGATGTACTTCCACCCTTTCTCATTTTTAACTTTGCTGTTTACCATCAGATCACTGAAGGAGTATTTCTTATGTGCCCGAGTACCTAATATTTGATGCATGAATGTTCTATTAATTAATTCCTGGTCCAAGTTAAAAGTGACAAGAAGACTTCCCTGGTGGTTCATTGGTTAAGACTCTGTCCTCCCAGTGTTGGGGGCACAGGTTCCATCCCTGGTTGGGGACCTAAGATCCCATATGCTGCTCAGCAAGGCCTTCCACCCCACAAAAAAGTGGCAAGCTTTGAGGGATATCACTAGATATTTCATATGCATATAGCCTGCATATTTGAGTGCACAGTACAAGTAGATGTCAAATGAATGTAAAGTAATCTTAGAAATATCTACTTTTTATATTTATGCATGATTGGGTTCTCAGCCATCTATATGTGTCTGGATTTTAATGGTTAGCATAGGTGATTTGGGAGATGTGGAGTTTTAAAATCAAATGCCAGTTATCCTAAACCAGTTATAATGCTAACCAGCTTTATTTTGAAAACCCTTATTTGGCCTCAGTCTGTTAAATTAATGATCCTCTGACTTCACAGATTGTGAATAAGGCCTCTTGGGAACGAGGCTTTGCCCATGGAAGTGTCTACAAGTCTGAATTCATAGATCTGTCTGAAAGAATTAAACAAGGAGATGATAGTCTGGTCTTTGGAGTCAAACCTGGAGACCCACGGGTTCTGCAGAAGTTGGACGATGATGGATTGCCATTTATTGGAGCACAACTGAAGTATGGAGATCCATATTACAGCTACCTAAACCTCAACACCGGGGAAGGCTTTGTGATGTACTATAAGTAAGTTTGCATACCCAGAGCTATTTCTTGTGGGCTATTTCTCAGTGAAATCTCTGGAAGTCAGTGAATGTTATTTTTCAACAGGAGAATTTTTGGAGTAATACTAGGGGTAGCTTAGTTATTAACTGAATAGACATTTCTTATATGAGATGAAGTTCTGTGGTCTGTTGTACTGCCTTTGTTTTCCTACTTTTCTTGTCAGTCTGTTAAATCTGATGAGTTATCTGGGATTTATTTTACAACTGTTATTATTCAGACTTGATCATCTCTCTCAGACATGTTAATAATGTGTCTTAGCTAAAAAGTGGAATTCATTATCCCTGTTACTAATACTGGATTTTTTAGGTCTTAGCTGCCTTTCTTGCTACTGTTCTTCCAATCACAGTTCTGTAATCAATACCCCTGTCCATAAGTATTTTTAGGGATACCAGCTCTATTTGTAGTGAAGAATAGAGATAAGAATAATTTTTGCAAATATCCATTATGAAGCACTAAATATTAATATATCAATAAAAGTATCTCTAGGCATTTATTTTTTAAACAACAGAAATTTATTTTTTCACAGTTTGGAGGGTCAGAGTCCCAGATCAAGGTGAAGGCAGGTTTGGTTTCCCGAGGCCTCTTGGCTTGCAGGTGGCCGCCTTCTCCTTGTCGCACATGGTATTTTTTCCTGTGCACGTGTGCCTCTCTTGTCTCTCCTTGTATCCAAATTTCCTCTTCTTATGGTGACGCCAGTTATTAGATTGCATTCAGGAGGGACCGGCCTAATGGTCTCGTTATTAACTTCTATTACCTTTTTAAAGCTCCAGTGTCCAAATACAGCCACATTCTAAGGTCATTTTAACAAATATTTGACATTCTGTCCTGTTTACTTTTTCCTAGGAGTAAAGAAAATTGTATTGTGGATAACATCAAAGTGTGCAGTAATGATACCGGAAATGGCAAGTTCAAGTGTGTGTGCATCACGATGCGAGTCCCCCGGAACCCAACAATTGGAGATAAGTTCGCCAGTCGTCACGGGCAGAAGGGCATCTTGAGCAGGCTGTGGCCAGTGGAGGACATGCCATTCACCGAGAGCGGGATGGTCCCTGACATTCTGTTCAACCCCCATGGTTTTCCATCCCGCATGACCATAGGCATGCTGATCGAGAGCATGGCCGGCAAGTCTGCAGCTCTGCACGGGCTCTGCCATGACGCCACCCCCTTCATCTTCTCAGAGGAGAACTCAGCCCTGGAATACTTCGGCGAGATGCTGAAGGCCGCTGGCTACAACTACTATGGCACCGAGAGGTTGTACAGTGGCATTAGTGGGCTGGAGCTAGAAGCAGACATCTTCATAGGCGTGGTGTACTACCAGCGTTTACGCCACATGGTCTCTGACAAATTCCAAGTGAGGACCACAGGAGCCCGAGACAAAGTCACTAACCAGCCTATAGGGGGGAGAAACGTCCAGGGTGGAATCCGTTTTGGGGAGATGGAGCGGGATGCCCTTTTAGCTCACGGTACATCTTTTCTCCTCCACGACCGCCTGTTCAACTGCTCGGATCGGTCAGTGGCCCACGTGTGTGTGAAGTGTGGCAGTCTGCTCTCCCCTCTGTTGGAGAAGCCACCCCCATCGTGGTCCGCCCTGCGCAACAGGAAGTACAGCTGTGCCCTCTGTAACCGCAGTGACACCATTGACACCATCTCCGTGCCTTATGTCTTTCGGTATTTTGTAGCTGAACTGGCAGCTATGAACATCAAAGTGAAGCTGGACATCGTTTAACCTGATGCAGGTCTTTTGGGTCAAGACTGCTATCAGATTAAAACAAGATGTTGCTCTGGTGAGGCTATTAATAGTTATTACTCTGGAGTTTTTCATGGTTGTCAGAACTCTCAACCAAGACCTGGCAACTCAGAAGGCAGACTTTCTCAGTTGCTCTAGTATAACTATTGAAGGTGACTTTCAGTATATTTGTTCTTTAAAAATCATACATTGACAAATAAAAGGATATTCAGGGAAAAGTCTGTCTAACCCCAGGTTCTCTGCATCCTGCTTTCAGCAGGCAGTGACTGTCAAACATTTATCTGTCCATGTGGAGCAGAGCAGTTCAATATAAACACAGTGTAAGCGTATATGTAATTTTATATTTTCTTACATTAAAAAATAAAAGGTAGAAATTTTTAACAGCTTTATTGAAGTGTATGTTTACACAAAAAGTGCACATATTTAATGTATATAATTAGGTGGGTTTGAACATATGCATATACCTGTGAATGATCACCACAGTCATGGTAATAAACATCACCTCCAAGTTTCCTTGTGCCCCTTTGGGTTGTTTTTTGGTGTTTTTATGTTAAGAACACTGAACTTGACATCTATGCTATGGACTATGGATAGAACACAAATTAATATATCATTCCATAAAAAGTTATTCAAAAGATTGATGTGTGTCTCCAGAAACTGGGTCTTTGTATAACAAAAAAACAATGTCTTTGTTGAAAGTGAAAGTTGCTCAGTCATGTCTGACTCTTTGTGACCCCATGGACTATACAGTCCATGGAATTCTCCAGGCCATAATACTGGAGTGGGTAACCTTTCCCTTCTCCAGGGAATCTTCCCAACCCAGGTCTCCAGCATTGCAGGCGGATTCTTTACCAACTGAGTTATCAGGGAAGCCAGTCTTTACTGAAGAAGTGATAAAATTGAATCTGTATATAACATGTCTATGAGTGAACGGTTGCTAAAACACATAAAAAGATATAACTCAGAATTGAATGTTATA
Source organism: Bubalus kerabau (assembly GCF_029407905.1). NCBI lineage: Eukaryota > Metazoa > Chordata > Mammalia > Artiodactyla > Bovidae > Bubalus > Bubalus kerabau. Next base: position 49,063,378 of record NC_073634.1, read on the forward strand.
CTTACGTGACTATAACAAAAATGTATCTAAAAGAGCTATATTCAACATGCAATGATATGAAATATATTAATATCTATGAATGGACAGTTTGTATAAAACAATTAACTCAGGAAATATCTGAATACATGAATGATTGGTATCTTTGAGAATAAACTACTGTAGAGTGGGAACAACTATACACACCCAACTCAGCTATATGCTATGTATCTATAATAGGAAAATAGAATATAGAAGAAAATATTTCAACATAAGAAATTTCTATATACATAATTGAATATATCTTTTATATCTCCATGAATGAAGAGTTTGTGAATCTAAATGAGTGTATCTACTAAAAGGAAGGATTTATATACAAAAGTGAGCAATAGAAAATATGTCTAAATGGCATGTTGGTAGAAAACAAAAAAGGTGTCAGGAATTCCCTAGTGGTTCATGTGTTAGGACCCCGTGCTTTCACTGCAAGAAGCCTGGCTTCAATCCCTGGTCAGGGAACTAAAGTCCCACAAAAAGTGCAGCCAAAAAGAAGGGAAAAAAAGCTGTCTACTGAAAGTAAACATCTATATAACACATACTATGAATCTGGAATAAAATGTGGCTAAAATGGAAATTAATATATCTACTCGAGTATAGCTGAATGATTGCTTACTTATCTCTGAATTGAATGTTGGTGTAATGACGAGTGTATCTAATCAGAATGAGTGACGTGTTTGTATCTATGAATGAAGTGTTTGTGAACACAAGTGATGTATATGGAGTATTAGAATACAAGTAACTGTCCCTATTAATAGGATTTAGAAACAAGACTGAAAGGTTTCTTCCCTATGAATGGGTTGCTGGGTGTCTGTGGAAACAAGCTGCCACATTGAAATAATAAAAGAATTTGAGTATCTCAAAGAAGTAAATACCCAATTGAATGGCAGATTTTGGTTCCTTGTGATACCCATCCCTGGGTGCTGCTAGAAGCCAGACCTCTGGATCTAGCCCACTTGGAGACAAAACCACGGGATAGGTTCAGCCTTCAATCCGTCGGGCAGTCAAAATACTTTCACCTAAGTTCTTAATGAGAAGCCACTTTTGATTCCATCTGTCTTGTTATACAAAGTGCTGTATCACAGGGCAGCGCCACAGCCCCACCTGTCTGGGCAAGTGGAGGATATCCAGCCTTAGACTTCTCACCCTCACCCAGATTTGTTAGGGGTCCTGCATCACTCTTTTTATCAAACTGTGCAGCATGTGGATCTTAGTTCCCCGACCTGGGATGGGATCCATGCCCCCTGCATTGGGAACCAAGTTTTAGCAACTGGACCACCAGGGAAGTCCCTATCCCTTGCCATTCTTGGCACATCTTCAGGTTATAGTGTTGCTGTAACAATCCTGCCAACTCTGTCCACCCAACTGTGCCCTTGAAACACGGACCTGCCAACACACCTAGTGGTTGTAACTGGTACTGCGTGATGTATTCTAAAAACACGTTTCAGTGACTGGAGTGATTCTCTTGATGGTAAGGGTTGCTCCCACTGGGAAAATGTTACAATGACAACAGCAGCAATGGGATGAGCACACTTCTGGGACCTGTCTGGCACCCCCAGCCCAGCCATGTGGTGTGGGAGAAGCAGTGTAGGATTAGAGGGGAAACCATTGCACTGGCATTTAAAATATGGTGGAGGCAGGTGTGCCTAAGAAACCAGCCAGCAGACTACAGACTGCCCTTCCACTCACACCAGTCAGTCCTGGAGAGCCTTTGAATTTCAAGTGTTAATTACAATTATACAGAGTGCTGGAGAAGGCAATGGTACCCCACTCCAGTGTTCTTGCCTGGAAAATCCCATGGATGGAGGAGCCTGGTAGGCTGCAGTCCGTGGGGTCGCGAAGAGTCGGACACGACTAAGCGCCTGCACTTTCACTTTTCACTTTCATGCATTGGAGAAGGAAATGGCAACCCACTCCAGTGTTCTTGCCTGGAGAATCCCAGGGATGGGGGAGCCTGGTGGGCTGGCGTCTCTGGGGTCGCACAGAGTCGGACATGACTGAAGTGACTTAGAGTGCAGCCTGTGGCAAAGGTTGTGAGCGAACGTGGCCCCTAGAGCTTGGGGCTTGGTATCTTTACAAGAGGAGAGGACACAGAGACAGAGGAGGTTGATGTTAGTGAAGGCTGAATGAGTATCTACTAGTAGAGAAAAGCCAAGAACTGTCGGCAACCACCAGAAGCTGGAAACAAGCCTGAAGATTTTCCCAGTCTCCCGAAGGAATCAACCTGCCAGCACCCTGATTCAGAACTTCGGCTTGAACTGTGAGAGGATATGTATCTGTCTCCTCAGTTTGTGGTTGACCATTCAACAGCCTCAGGAATCTAAGGACTGAGCTCATTGCCAGGCAGAACACACTGTTGGATAGTATGGGTTCTAAGAGTGAAGTTTAGATGTCTCCCTTGGGACAGTATGTTTAACACTGGGATCAGAGAAGAGGGGGTGAAGGGGCCCAATGGAGGCCACTCTCTCCCTGGCCAGTCACCTGGCCAATCCCCTTTCAGGCGACCTGCTCCCCTTTGCCTTTCTTTGCACCACACCCTCCTCCCTTCCCGCTGAAATGTGCAAATCTCACATAAAATTAAACAGCTGATTCCTCCTTCCTTCTCAATCTCTCCCAATTTTTAGTGCTATTCTCAGCTAAACTATCAAGAAGAAAGTAATCATTAATGCTGCCCAGAGGGGTTTGCATTTGTAAGTAGGTACTTTTTAACCCAAATTAATTCAAGTGAGTGTACTCAGTCCCTTCAGTGATGTCTGACTCTCTGCGACCCTAAGGGCTGTAACCTGCCAGGCTCCTCTGTCCATGAGATTCTCCAGGTAAGAATATTGGAGTGGTTTGCTATTTCCTTCTCCAGGGGATCTTTCCTACCCAGGGATCAAACCCGAATCTCTCATGTTCCCTGCATTGGCAAGAGGGTACTTTACCACTAGTGCCACCTCAAGGGCGAGTAGTTTTTGTGTCTGTTTTTTGAATGTTTCTGCTTCTAGGACATTCCTCAGCAGAGGGCAGCAATACTACGACCTCCCTTCTAGATAAACTGGCCTAAAGAAGGGGTTTCCTTTCTGCCTCTCTGGCTTCTCATTGAATCCTTAAACACTATTACAGGTAGATTTGCCTTGGGAAGCTTACTGAAAACACAGAACCCGGAGCCCCACACACCATCGCACTCAGTGTAAAAGCCAGAGTCCTGGTAACTGCCCCCAAGTCCACATGCATCCACCTTTTGGTAGTGCCTTGACCTCCCTCATCATTCACCCTGTACTCCAGCTAAACTGCCCTATCCTCCTGCTCCTTGAATGGATCCTGCATGTTCCAGCCTCAGGTGAGGGCCTTTGCATTTGCCGTTTTCTCTCCTGGGACACTTGTTCCCGGGGCTCCCTCTCTCCCCGTCTCAGATCTTTGTTCAGTGTACCCTCTCCCGGAGGTCCTCTAAAGTTCTGCAGCAATTCCAGTGGGTGGAGGTCTCCACCACCAACCCAATTTTTCAGATACCAGCCAGGTGGCCTACAATTCAACTGAATTCTGACCCTACTGTTACCAAGCCAGGGGTCTACAACAAAGAAGGAGTTTATTCACAGAGCAGCCAAGTGAGGAGATGGCAGAACAAGTCTCAGATCCGCCTCTCCAAAGGCAAGGGGCTTGGGATATTTATGGGATAAAGAAGCAGGGTGGCCTTAGGCACTGGGATGGTTGGCCAGCCAGAGGTGAGAAAAAGATGAGGTAACTGGTGTTCTGCACAGGATATCCAAGTTACATGCTTCTTCACGAGATGCCTGCTCAAAGGTGGAGGCATTAGCAGGATCTGAGGGTGGAGTTTCCAGCCCCCTGATGTCAAAAAGTCATTCATCCAACACTTGTGCAGGCCGTTTCAGGGCTGGTGGTCTCAACCAATCTTAAGGAAATTGAGCAGAACCCTACAGGGCTATCCCAGTTGCAGTCCCCTCCAGGTTCCTCAACCTCCTGCCTTAAAAAAAAAAAAAAATTCACCTTAGTTTCCCTGCCCTCTCAAGTTTCAGAAGAGAGACTCAAGCAATTAATTATTTAAGAAGGGACAAAAGCAGGGAAATTCCCTGGTGGTCTGGCAGTTAGGACTTGCTGCTTTCACTGGCATGTGCCCAGGTTCAATGCCTGGTCAGGGAAGTAAAATCCCACAAGCTGTATGGCGTGGCCTCCCCACCTAAGGAGGAGGGGAGGACAAAAGCAGAAACTAAGAAAAGTTCAATCAGAAGAAAGTAACACACACACAAAAGAAGAAAGTCACACATCCTGTAGCCTTCACCCTATATTGTCTATAATCACCACCCCCCCCAATAAAAAAAAAAAAAAACTTTGGAGGGTTTGGGGTTTTTGAATACAAGCTACCCATTCTCTTTGCTTGGCCCTGAAATAAACCTTTCGCTGCTCCAAACTTCCGGGTTTCAGTTTTTTTAGCCTCACTGTGCACTGAACACATAAACTTTTTTTTAGCAAGCTGTTTCCTATCTGCTGTAAGATAAGCTCAAGAATCTCTGTTAGTCACCAGTTTCTATTAACCAGGTGGGGCTGGGTCTCCCTTTCTACAGGGAAATAGCATCGGATTCCACAGGTTAAGGGGTTGGTCCTCCAAGGCTGCCTTCCTTTGCCCTCCCTGCCCCTACTTCTGGCCAACTGGCTAGAGAAGATGAGAGTTTTCAACAGAACCCTCCTTGTGTTCAATTAATTTGCTAGAGAGGCTCACAGAACTCAGAAAACATTTTACTTGCTGTTGGACCAAGATATAACTGAGTATGTCACTTGGAAACAGCCAGATGGAAGAGGGGAATAGGGCAAAGTATGGGGAAAAGGCATGGAGCGTCCAAACTTTCCACCGGACCACCTCCTCAAATCTTTTTAGGTGTTCATCAACCTGCAAGTTCTCCAAACCTCTTCCTTTTGGGTTTTTAATGGAGGATTCATTACACAGGTATGAGTAATTAAGTCACTGGTCATATGTAACTTTGTTCCTAGTGATGCTTTCTAAGGCTCACTTGACTTCACATTCCAGGATGTCTGGCTCTAGGTGAGTGATTACACCATAGTGATTATCTTGGTCGTGAAGCTCTTTTTTGTACAGTTCTTCTGTGTATTCTTGCCACCTCTTCTTAATATCTTCGGCTTCTGTTAGGTCCATACCATTTCTGTCCTTTATCAAGCCCATCTTTGCATGAAATGTTCCCTTGGTATCTGTAATTTTCTTGAAGGGATCTCTAGTCTTTCCCATTCTGTTGTTTTCCTCTCTTTCTTTGCATTGATTGCCGAGGAAGGCTTTCTTATCTCTCCTTGCTATTCTTTGGAACTCTGCATTCAGATGCTTATATCTTTCCTTTTCTCCTTTGCTTTTTGCTTCTCTTCTTTTCACAGCTATTTGTAATGCCTCCTCAGACAGCCATTTTGCTTTTTGGCATTTCTTTTCCATGGGGATGGTCTTGATCCCTGTCTCCTGTACAATGTCAGGAACCTCCATCTATAGTTCATCAGGCACTCTATCTATCAGATCTAGTCCCTTAAATCTATTTCTCATTTCCACTGTATAATCATAAGGGATTTGATTTAGGTCATACCTGAATGGTCTAGTGGTTTTCCCTACTTTCTTTGCCAAAGCCTTTTCTATGCCAAAGCCATTGACTGTGCGGATCACAATAAACTGGAAAATTCTGAAAGAGATGGGAATACCAGACCACCTGACCTGCCTCTTCAGAAACCTATATGCAGGTCAGGAAGCAACAGTTAGAACTGGACATGGAACAACAGACTGGTTCCAAATAGGAAAAGGAGTATGTCAAGGCTGTATATTGTCACCCTGCTTATTAACTTATATGCAGAGTACATCATGAGAAACGCTGGGCTGGAAGAAGCACAAGCTGGAATCAAGACTGCTGGGAGAAATATCTATAACCTCAGATATGCAGATGACACCACCCTTATGGCAGAAAGTGAAGAGGAACTAAAAGCCTCTTGATGAAAGTGAAAGAGGAGAGTGAAAAAGTTGGCTTAAAGCTCAACATTCAGAAAACGAAGATCATGGCATCTGGTCCCATCACTTCATGGGAAATAGATGGGGAAACAGTGGAAACAGTGGCTGACTTTATTTTTGGGGGCTCCAAAATCACTGCAGATGGTGACTGCAGCCATGAAATTAAAAGACGCTAACTCCTTGGAAGGAAAATTATGACCAACCTAGATAGCATATTAAAAAGCAGAGATATTACTTTGCCAACAAAGGTCAGTCTAGTCAAAGCCATAGTTTTTCCAGTGGTCATGTATGGATGTGAGAGTTGGACTGTGAAGAAAGCTGAGCGCCAAAGAATTGATGCTTTTGAACTGTGGTGTTGGAGAACTCTTGAGAGTCCCTTGGACTGCAGGGAGATCCAACCAGTCCATTCTAAAGGAGATCAGTCCTGGGCGTTCTTTGGAAGGAATGATGCTGGGGCTGAAACTCCAGTACTTTGGCCACCTCATGAGAAGAACTGACTCACTGGAAAAGACTGATGCTGGGAGGGATTGGGGGCAGGAGGAAAAGGGGACAACAGAGGATGAGATGGCTGGATGGCATCACCGACTCGACGGACGTGAGTCTGAGTGAACTCCGGGAGTTTGTGATGGACAGGGAGGCCTGGCGTGCTGAGATTCATGGGGTCGCAAAGAGTCGGACACGACTGAGCTACTGAACTGACCTGAACTAACTCCCCCATGGCGACAGGGACCCGAGATGAAAACTGAACGTCCGTCCTTAGATTCAGAGTGTATGCCCCGGGTAGCGGTCACGGCCTGGGTAACCTAGCTTGAGTAAAGGAGACTTCCGGGGTACAGCTCTTGGAGTGACTTCCCCCTTCCCGCCCACTCGGCCATGCGCAGGACCAGCCTCCGGAGCAGCGGACGAGCGCATGCGCAGATAGAAGGTACAGCGCGGCCTCAGGGGTCAGGTTCCGCGTCCGAGCACTCAGCAGCAGGCAGCCACAGAGCTCAACCAAGCAGCGAACAGTAGCATGTTGAGGGGTCGCGGTAGCGGAAGCCGCTTGCCACCAGCTCCAATCGGGAGGCTTAGAGAGCGATCGGCGACGGCGAAGTGCCGCCTTCCCGCAAATCTGAACCGCATTCCCAGTATGGCGGAGGTACCGCGATACTTCCCAGTACATCCAGGGAATTCCTCACGCAGCCAGGGCAAGCTGGAAATAGATGGGCGTCAAGTAACCCAGCCGGCCGGAGGCGGAAGTCGCTACGCAGGGCGCCGCCATGACTTTTTGGGCCTGCTGGGAAGGGGATTTCCTACCGAAAGTAGGAGTCAAGGAGGCTGGGCCGGGCGCCGCCATGACAACTTGATATCGGAAAAGGCGGGACTATTCTTCCTCATTGATCCTCCTCCAGCATCGGCCTCAGGATGTGAGTAGCTGGATCACCTACCCCGTACCTACCCCCGTACTCGTCGTCTTCCTCAGTGTTCTGGACTTAGGCCAGGACCCCGAGAAGGATTGACTTCTCTGTTCCCTGAAGATTCGAGCCTCAGGATTCATCTCTGTCCTTCACAGGCCCCAGTTCTCTGCGTGTTCACAGAGCTCTGAGCGTTTAAATTCCACTCCTTTTTCGGGTCCAGTCTCTTAAACACCCCAAACTTTGCCCCTGAAACCCCAGGTCTGGTCACTCACCCTGTATCCCTACCACTTCGGACTTGTCTCAGGAGCTCTAGGACTTTTAATAAGCCTGTCCTTAGAGCTCCATATTCCTCCCCCTGGATCATCTGACTGTACCTGTTGAACTTTTCAGATCTGTCCAGTACTTCATACTTCACCTATAAGGCCCACACCTCGGATCTCTCTCTGGATTTCCAGACCGTGTTCCTGAGGGTGGGAAAAGCTCAATTGTAGAACCTTCCAGATTTGCCCCAGAGCCCCGGCCTCACCCAGGGCCTCCAGGTCATGCTCCTAGGACCCTGAGACCTCCCCCAGAACCCCCAAATACGCGCCAGGGCTTCAGGTCTCACTTTCAGTACCCGTGTCTTCAGGCCTCATCTCTAAAACCTTCTGGTCAAGAGACCCTTCCCCAGGACCCAAGAGGTCACCCACTTGGACCTCTAAACCTCACTTTTAGGGCCTTCAAACTTATTTAGGGCTCCCAGGTTCTCTCGGAGAATTCTAGGTGTTAGTACTAAGGCCCTAAGACTTCTCTGCATGCTGGGACTCCCAAGACCCTTCTTCTAGGACCCTTAAAACCTGCCTTAGATAATCAGACATTTTTTACCAGGGCCTTCACTATCTCCCCAGAAGCTTGCAGCCTGCTCCACAATCCCCAAGGCTCATGCTTAATTCTGTACTCCCTGGCCCTTTTCCAGGATTCTTCAAACTTTCAGATTTACCCAAGACCCCAGTCCCACTCCTGACTCTGATCAGAACTACCTCCCTTTTTAAAAAAGTGTTTCTTGTTTCTTGTTTATTAACATAGGAAAGGTCACAAACAAGCAGAACCATCTTTTTGATGTGACAGTAAGAACATGTAGTGTCGTTTCTTTTCTGAAAGTCTTTAAGAACAGAATTTTAAATTTTAGTTTAGGTTTAGAAATGATCTTGGTTTTTCTTTCCTAATGGTAATAGCTAAAAGCAGTGTACAAATATGAATACTTGAACAGTAAAAGTATAGGCAGTTTTTTCAGTTGTTCTGTTGTGTCTTAATCTTTTCATTGGGGGGATGCATTGGTATAAGCAGATGCTTTTAAAAAACAAGAGCAATTAATAGCTTGTCTTCTACAGTATCTAAAATGAGATGGTACACACACACACTTTCATTTATTCAACAAATGATTTTTGAACACTCACTATATACTGAACACTGCTATATGCACTGGGGGTACAGCCGTGAACAAAATGGACCAAGTGCCTGCCCCTGAGTGCTCCCTTTCTTGCCTTCTGCCTGGAATGTTCCTAGTGTATCATGTCGCACAGGCAGGCGGCCCTGGAGATCACTGCTCGCTACTGCGGCCAGGAGCTGGAGCAGTATGGCCAGTGTGTGGCAGCCAAACCGGAGTCATGGCAGCGAGACTGTCACCACCTTAAGATGAGCATTGCCCAGTGCACATCCGCCCAGTGAGTGTGGGCAAGTATGGGACAATGGGGGTGGGCAGCGGAGTGGAAGTCTCCCTGGCTTGAAATACCCTGCGTCCCGCAGCCCAATCATCCGTCAGATCCGCCAGGCCTGTTCGGAGCCTTTCAAGGCCTTTGAGGAATGTCTTCGACAGAATGAGGCCGCCATGGGCAACTGTGCGGAGCATGTGCGCCGATTCCTGCAGTGTGCAGAGCAGGTGCAGCCGACACATAGACCCTCCACCTTGGAGGTAAGATGGGGCTCAGCAGTTCATCCCACCCTGTCATCCTTCTGGTTGCTCAAAGACCAGGGAGTCACCCTCAGCCCCACACAGAGCTTCACCATGCATCCTGACCCCAGGACATTGGAACACAGTCCTCTCTCACCCCTTCCATAGCCCCTGCTTTAGTCCAGCCACCTCCACCACCAGGAGACCTGCCTCAGCCTTCTCCCTGGTCTCCCTGAATCCCCTCTTACCTTTCTAAAGATTTTTTTTTTTTTTTTTTTTTTTTGAGGTTTTGGCTGTGGTGGTTGCTTCTCTTGTCACCTTGTTGCAGAGCACAGGCTCTAGATGTTTGGACTTCAGTAGTTGCAGCGCATGGGCTCAGTAGTTGTGGCTCCCAGGCTCTAGAGCACAGGCTCAGTAGTTGTGGCCCACAGGCTTTGTTGCATCTTCCTGGATCAGGGATCAAACTGGTGTTCCTCGCATTGCAAGGCAGTTTCTCAACCACTGAACCATCAGGGAAGCCCCCCTCTTACTTTGTCTCCATGCAGCGGCCAGAGATAACATTTAGGAACTGAAAACTGATCACATTACATCTTTGTCTAAAGTTCTTCAGCAGCTTCTGATCCACATTGAGAACAGAATCCCAGCTTTCTGCTGGTTCTCTGTGTTCTTTTCCAGGCTGACCCGATCTGCCTCCTCTCTTACCCATGTTCCCTCTCTCCTCCTCACTGCCTCTCAGCTCTGCAGGGATGGGGCAAAAAAAAAAAATCATAATTATGTACTTTATACATTAAAAACTGGTTTTAATGTATAAAGTACATAAGCAGATGCACAATATATCTATGGTATTAAAATGTCATGGATGGGTGCAATTTTTTTTTTTTTTTGGAATGTTCAAAAAGACTCCTTGGGGCGGGGAGGCAGTAATTTTAAAAAAAGAAAAGTTGAGAAATTCTGGTTTAGATATTTACTGTCTCCTCCACTGTACTGTGAGCTCTAAAGGTAAAAGTCAGATCTTTCACCAGTTCCCTCTCAATCCCCCTTCATTTGCCCCCCTCTTTCAGTTCTTGGGGTGCCATCTTCTCTTCTCCAACCCAGAAGAGAAGCTCTTGGGCCTCCATGCTCTGTCTTAGCTCTTTCAATCCATTCTCTGTGATGGTCCCAGGGTGATTACAGAGGAAATCTGATAATGTACTGCTTTATTTAGAAACCTTTTCATGTGGAAGTGGGAAGGAGGCTCAAGAAGGAGGGCATATAGGTATATATATAGCTGATTCACTTTGTTGTATAACAGAAACTAACACAACATTGTAAAGCAATTATACTTCAGTAATAAAATGAAAAAAGAAACCTTTTCATGGTGCTTATGTTGACCAGGTCTAGTCTACCCCTCTTCCCCGACTCTGGCATAGCCTCCAGGGCCCTGCAGGATGTGGCCTCTGACCTTCCCTCTCCCCATATCCTCTTCAAGCCCTGCGTTCCCACCCCAGTGAACCTGCAGTTATTCAAATGCCCATTAAACTCGCCTGCTGCTAAGCTTCTGTCTCACTATTTCTGCCTGGACTGCCCTTTCCTACTCCATCTGACTCATTCCATTTCCAGCTTAGATGTCCCCTCCCTCAGGAAACCTCGCCTTGTGGCCTATCTCCCTGCTCCCAGGATCCCTGAGCTCCTTCCACTATGGCTTATATTTTTCCCCTTGTAACTGCTTTCTTCCTATTGCCAGTTTCAGAGGAGTTCTTGGCTAAAGACTGGGGAGCTGCACTTCTACCAGATCCTGTAGTCAATGGGTTTTTTTCATAAGGCAGAGATAAGTTCAAATCCCAATTGAGTCATCTGTGAGACAGACTTAATTCTTTCCAAAAAATATTCAGTAGGGACTGCATACTATTTATACTGCTGCTGCTGCTACTGCTGCTAAGTTGCTTCAGTCGTGTCCGACTCTGTGCAACCCCATAGACGGCAGCCCACCAGGCTCCCCCATCCCCGGGATTCTCCAGGCAAGAACACAGGAGTGGGTTGCCATTTCCTTCTCCAATGCATGAAAGTGAAAAGTGAAAGTGAAGTCCCTCAGTCATGTCTGACTGTTAGCGACTCCATGGACTACAGCCTACCAGGCTCCTCCACCCATGGGATTTTCCAGGCAAGAGTACTGTTAATCATATGTTGGTGACGTTTCTTTCAAGTTATTGGGCATCTGACCAAAGACCTCATCTTCCCATCTCAGGGCCAGTTCCTCCCTCCATCCCTCCCTCCCTCCCTCCCTGAGTGAGCAACCAAGCCTCACTCTTGTCTTCCTGTGGTCACCCCTGCCCTGCTCCTCAAGTCTACTCTCCACTTGAAGCCAAACAAACTTCTTATTTATTTGTTTTTTAAATTATTATTAAAGTATAATTGATTTACAGTGTTGTGTTAGTTTCTGCTGTGCAGCAAAATAAATCTGTTATATATAAATATATATCCACTCTTTTTTAGATTCTTTTCTCATATAGATCATCATAGAGTATTGAACAGAGTTCTTTGTGCTATGCAGTAGATTATCTGTGTTATATATATATATATATATATATAGGCTTCCCTAGTGGCTCAGACAGTAAAGAATCTGCCAGCAATGCAGGAGACACAGACAGAGGTTCAATCCCTGGTCGAAAAGATCCCCTGGAGGAGGGAATGGCAACCCACTCCAATAGCCTTAGCTGGAGAATTCCATGGACAGAGGAGCCAGTCTATGGACTATCACTGATTTTTTCGTGTTATGTGTATATATGTGTGTGTGTGTATATATATATATATACACACACACACACACACACACACACACAAAATCTGTTTTATTTCAATTTATCCCCCACTTCCCCTTTTCTCTTCGTAACTGTAAGTTTGTTTTCTACATCTGTGAGTCTATTTCTGTTCTGTAAATAAGTTCATTTGTACCATTTTTTAGATTCCACACATAAGCAATATCCAGAGGAGCTTTTAAAAACAGAAATTGGGTCACATCTGCTCCTTTAAAGCCAGGTGGTTCTCCAGTGCACTCAAAGTAATTAACCCCACACCCAGCTCCTCCTCAGTGTCCTCTCTTTCCCTGTTTTAACATCCCCATCATAGCTTTTCCTCTTTGATGGGGGCATTGAGATTCAGGCCTCCTGTATCCTCTGGTCTCCAAAATAGCAAACGCACAGGCTCATTTAGTATAACATAGTATAAAGACATCTCGTATTAGCTTAGCTGACAGCATAAAGTACTACTTATACCACCATACACACACACCACACACCTCTCCTCTTCACCCTGATGTAGTTATTTTGTCTTTCCTTTTCTTTTTCTGTTTTTATTGTCTGAGAGGCATGTGGAATCTTAGTTCCCTGACTCGGGATCTAACCCGTACTCCCTGCAGTGGAAGCTGGAAGTGCAGACTCTTAACCACTGGACCACCGGGGAAGTCCGTAGTTTTCTTCATGGGATTTATCAGCTAACGAATTTTTGTTCACTTGTTATCTGTCCCTCCCTGGAGTCAGAGATGTGTGTCTGCGTCCCCTGCTGGGTTCCTGGAACCTGTCACAATCCTGTATATACACAGCAGGTCCTCTGTAAACCCAACAGAATGCTGACAATTCCCTGCTCCCGAGGTGTTCACATGAAGACAGCTGAGGTCATCACCTGATGCCCTACCCTCCAGTCTGAGCTCTGCCAGGCCAGCCTCTGCTGTGTCTACACAGTCTCCCCAGCATGGTCCCAGGGCCAGCCAGGCACACAAGAGGTGCTAGTAGATGCTGATATGTTTTTTTCCTCAGGCACACCCACTTCCTGCCTCCTGAGGACCCTTCGGATTGTAGGAAAACTGGACAGGAGTGATTGGCCACAGGATGTCCCCGCCCCTGAAGAATGGCCAGGTGGAGTGCTGAGGGCCCTGGATGTGGGCCTGACTTCCCTGGACATCAAGATTCACAATAAAGACTGTATAAAGACTGTATACCAGGCTTGAGTCCTGCCTTCAGCACCTGAGGGGGTCCCATTTCCCCACCTTAACCTAGTGTACCAAAGGGGTCTTGGGGCACCGGCCAAGCCATGCCAACTGTTCACCAGGGTTAAGACGACCCCTCTTCTGTCCTTAGCTCTGCCAACATCCGTTTCCTGGTTCCTGCTGCATGGATATGGAGAAGAGCTCTCTCTCCCTTTAGCTCTAGCATTTACCAAGTCTTCACTGAGTGTTTCCTTGAGGCTTTGGGGACAATAAATAACATACCTCCTTGCCGCCTGAGTTCAGAACCAGCTGGGTGATAGACACGGACATGAGGCAGTGTAGGTGAAAATACTTGCTTTTGTATTGAAAACATCTGCATTGAAGGATGTGGCTTGGGGTTTGCCGCCCTGGACTTCTCTTCTGTCATGGTTTCCATCCTTCCAGGGTCTAACCCTGGCTTCCTTGGTGGCTCAGTGGTAAAGAATCCTGCCAATGTAGGAGACGCTGGTTCAATCCCTGGATCAGGAAGATTCCTTGGAGAAGGAAATGGCAACCCAACTCCAGTATTCTTGCCTGGAAAATCCCATGGACAGAGGAGCCTGGTAGGCTACAATCCATGGAGTCTCAAAAGAGTCAAGATGCGACTGCGCTATTAACAACTTGTTCAAAGGGTCTAACAGAGAATTTGAATGCAGGTAGTAGTTGGGGGACGCGATTCCAGGAACACCAGTAGGGAGTAGACAGAGAGGAAGGTGCATCATCAAGCCAATTATTCCTGAGGCTCTGTCCCACCTGCGACTTCTGGGAGATAGCAAAGAACATCCCTCAGTTTCCCCTTCCCAGGGGCAAGGAATTCAGGGTGTATGTACACCAGCTCCCCATCTGACATTGAGAGATGTTTTCACAGGTGTTGATTGCCCTGTATGTAGCCAGGTGCCCTCCCACCAGCAGAAGAACCCTGAGCAGAGGGCAGCAGGGAATGAAGTGAGCAGCCTTCAGCACACACGATGAGTGTGCTCAGGGGATGGGTAGGTGCCAGCTGTGGCTACTGCAGCATCTTCGTCTTTGTTTTCAGGATCACAGCCTCCAGTGGCACAGTTGGTTGGTCCATCTTCCTGCAGAGGCAAGTCCTAAAGGGCAGAGGGTGGATGGGCAGGTGTGCAGGAGAGAGCGAGTCCAGAGCCTGCACCCAGCTTCACTATTCAGATAAGTTGATCCTCTTTTGAGGGGACTCATGTCGCAGTGCTGACCAGATCCTAAAGCTTGCACTCTGGCTTGGAAAAATGAGCCGGGAGTCTCTCCAGGGGATTTGATTCCTGAAACAAAGGGGCGTTGTTAGTTGGCTTAGGAGCCAGGGTGGAAGTCCTATGCAGCCAAGGTTGACACCATGAGACCCAGACAAGAAAATCCAGGCAGTGGAGAGTGAATTGTTCTCCCTTCCTGTGGTTCCTGAAAGGGTGATGTGGGTCTCGGTGGCTCTGTTCCCAGCTTCAGTTTCCCTGGGCTGTGGGTTGAGCCCTCAGATTTCTGTGTATGTTTTCAGCCTAGCCCTCTCTACTTGAGTAAGCTGCTGTGGGGTTCTCTCCAAGTGACTAAAAGAAGTGGTAAGAACAAACAACATGGAGGTGGAGACTGTTTTAGAATATCTCTAAGGGGCCTCTCTTAACAGGCTGGACCAGCTTCCTAATAGGTGGGTCTCAGGGTTCCTGGAGAAGGAGATGGCAACCCACTCCAGTATTCTTTCTTGGAAAATCCCATGGATGGAGGAGTCTGGTGGGCTGTAATCCATTGGGTTGGAAAGAGTTGGAAACGACTAAGCAACTAACACTTTACTTTTACTCAGGGGGCCAAGAGAGCAAAAAAAAGTTCCCGCCTTTACCACATTCTATTAGTCAAATAAGTCATGAGGCCAACCCAGGTTAAAGGCGCAAGGAGAAGGAAGACTGCCTCTTGATGGCATTTGCCTGAAAAGAATTTTTGCCTATATTTGGCCACAGAAACTTAACAGTTTCTATTCCTGTGTCTGTTTGGGTAAAATATATTTTCTAGGAATATTTCACATGATCTGAATTTTTAAATTGTTATTAATTTGTTTTTAATATCCTCATTATCTTTTTAAGGTCTAATCAAATCTGTAACAAAAGGCCCCTTTTTCATTTCTGGTTTTTTTTTTGTTTTTTTTTTTTTTTGGCTACATTGCCTGGCTGTGGGATCTTAGTTCCCACCTGGGCTCTGGGTAAGATTTTTTTTTTTTTTGATGTGGACCATTTTTAAAATAATTGTTACAATATTGCTTCTGTTAGCCAAGATGCAGCTGGAACCCACTAAGTGTGGGTTGAACCCATATCCCCTGCACTGGAAGGCAAAGTCTTAACCCCTGGACTACCAGGGATGTCCCCTTTCTCATTTCTGATGTTGGTTATTTGTGCCCTCTTCCTTTTTTTCTTTGTCAATCCTGACAGGAATTTATCTATTATTAATCTTTTAACAGAATCTACTCTTGGCTTTGTCGGTGCCCACTTTCTATTTAAATCTCTTCTTTATTATTAAATCCTTCTTTTCTTGGATTTGATTTTGTTTTCTACTTTTTAAGTGTTTAGCTCACTGATTTTCAGCCTTTTCCATTTTCTAATATACACACTTAACTTTCCTCAAAGCATAGCTGTTTTGCTTTTTTCACTGATCTCAGATCACTTACATGTTTAAAATTATGTTTTTAAATTTCTAAACATATAGAGATTTTTCTAGTTACCTTGTCTAATTGCAGTTGAGCTGGGAACACATTTTATATGATTTCAGTCTTTGGAAAGATGTTGAGACTTTATGGCTTGGCATATGGTCTGTTTTTGTTATGTGCCATATGTGCTTGAATCATAATCCTGGGTTCATGATGCATTAGCTTAGCTTGGATTCCCCCAGAAACAAACTTTGGGACAAGGATTTGGGAGATGATCCCAGAAAGCACTGAAAGGAGTATGGGAAATGAAACAGGGACGGGAAAGCAGCTCATCAGAGGTGCATTAGCAAGCAAGTTACCACCGTGGACAACAGCTTCATCCTCTTGGAAATCTGGGAAGCGGTGGAAATAGGTTTCCCACTCGAGTGGTGAGGGTGTCTGTACACTGACCCCCACCATTTATTTGATTGAGGGCTGCTTAGGGGGATGGACGTGAGTCTGAGTGAACTCCGGGAGTTGGTGATGGACAGGGAGGCCTGGCGGGCTGCGATTCATGGGGTTGCAAAAAGTCGGACACGACTGAGCGACTGAACTGAACTAAGGGGATGGGCTTTGTTTTTATTTTTATCTTAGTTTGACCTCTGAATCTTAGTTCCCCCAGTCAGGGGTGGAACCCATGGCCCCTGCAGTGAAGTGTGGAGTCTTAAACCACTGGGCCACCAACGAAGTCCCAAGGGTTGGGTTTTTAATTTCCTGTCACTTCCTGCTTGCCACACACTTAGTTGGGGTGAGCTCTGTAGAAAGTTCTCCAGCAAAGAGCTGCTGTCTTGGCTACTTCACCCACTGAGTTCTCTTCAGTGTTCTCCACCTTGTGACCATTCACTTCTGTGGCCACAGCTGCTATTGTTCCTTTTATCCTGACCACCTTTGCTGCCTGTCACTCCTGATGCCATCACCACATCACACTACAGCCACTGTTGGTGGGAGTATTGAGTAGTAAGAATGCCTTCAAAATGCTTGACTCAGTTCACAAGAAACAGCTATAGTCAACCCAGGAGGCCAATGAGAAATGGTGGGCATGAAGCGGGTAAGAACTGGGAAGAGTGTGGGGAAGGGCAGGCAGCAATGTTGAGGGAACTTGTATGGATGCTGAAATGGTTGAGTGAGCTGACAACGCTCAGAATTCTGAGGAGGCAGAATTCCAGTCAAAGAAATGTGAAGGTGATTGAGGCAGGAGTATGTGAACCAGGAAGCAGCATCTTCCATGAGCAGCATCTTCAAGGATCATTATTTTCATCTTTGATGGTTGAACTGAGCATTTTGTGCTTGTCACTGAACATACTTAGTTGATAATCATTCACTATGTGAATGATAATAAATAGTTCAGTCAGCATTTATCTTCAAAGGATAAATACCTCATTTATACCATCAAAAACTTTTGGGCAGAATGTGTGCAAATAGAAGCCAGATCTCTCAAGAAATGGACAATCCTGAAAGAAAGCAAGCTAGCTTTTATCATAAAATGTGCTGCTTTTCAAAAAAGTTCTGTTGCCACATCCTAGACCAGTTTAATCAGAATCTCTTGGGGAAAGACCCAGACATTGATTTTTTTTCTTTTTCTTTTATCTTTTTGGCTTCAAGGCATGTGGGATTTTAGTTCCCCAACCAGGGATCAAACCCATACCCCAAGCATTGAAAGCCTGGAGTCTTAACCACTGGACTGCCAGGAAAGTCCCTAAATACCAATTTCAAAATTGATTTCAATACACAATCAAGAACCACTGCTTTGGTGGAATTCCTAATTTTTGATGGACTACATTTTATAACACTTATTTGCTTGGAAATAAGGTTCTGAAAGTTTTTGACCCTATTCTGAAGCCCCTGATAAAACAGAATTTGCAGATTCTGGGAGCCTATGAGTGTCACAATATATATTTTTTAACTTTATTTTTGGCTGTGCTGAGTCTTCGTTGCTGTGTGGGTATTCTCTAGTTGCAGTGAGTCGGGGGATACTCTCTAGTTGTGGTGAACAGGCTTCTCTTGTTCTTCTCTAGAGCACTCGGACTTCAGCAGTTGCAGCATGTGGATTCAGTAGTTGAGGCTCTCAGGCTCTAGAGCACAGGCTCCGTAGTTGTGGTACACGGGCTTAATTGCGCCACAATGTGGGATCTTCCCGGATCAGGGATCGGACCCGTGTATCCTGCATTGACAGGCAGATTCTTTATCACTGAGCCACCAGGGAAGCCCACGATAGTATTTCTTTTTAACACAGTGAATATTTACCACTGAGGTGGTGACATACAAATAAGATCAGATTCAAATAACTTAACATCCTTTCCTCCTCCTCTGATGGGCCAGAAATTATGGGATGCAAGGTGTGTCAGTTCAACCAGTCAAAAGGAAAGGGTGTCACTCTAAAAAGCATTAAGCAGTAAAAAAGTGTCAAGAACATAGACAAGTTTGTGCAATAAGGGGAACCCACCCTCCTGAGTCTCCCAAGGGCCAAGGCCTGGACACCGTCTCTGGGCTGTGCTGGCTGCCAAGCATAGGTAGATAGCCCCAAGGCAAAATCTCTGACTTCCCAGTAAGACAACATTGAGGATAAAGTAGTAACTGCGATGCAGCAGTGTGAGGTGCTGGCAAGGAAAAGGGGGAAATGCAGATGGGAAAAAAGAAGAAAAAGAGCAACTCCAAAGAGTCTGTTCCTGGCAGTGTGCAAGCCACAGGAAACCTGGTCCAGGGAAGCATGTATGTTCTCAGCATATACAAATGCGAGACTTTAAAAAAGAAGACAGCAAATAAAATAGTACTAATTGAAGTAGATATAGGACCTGCCTCATGGCACAGTGGATAAGAATCTTCATGTGAAGGCAGGGGACATGAATTTGATCCCTGGTTCAGGAAAATCCTACATGCTGCAGGGCAGCTAAGCCCATGCACCACAGCTACTGAAGCCCCTGTGCCCCGCAATAAGAGAAGCCATGGCATAGCAACGAAGAGTAGCCCCCATGTGCAGCAATGAAGACCCAGCACAGCCAAAAGTAAATATTTTTTAAAAGTAGATGTATAACCTATATAGAATAATGACCTATTTCTTCCTGTCTGATGGTACAGTATTTAATAGTTTTGCTTTTTCTGTTTCCTTTTCCAGTAATAATTCTGTAAACTGCCTGCAGTCTTTAGGGTGTCTTGTTTTCTTTCATTTATTGGTAAAACAGAATCCTCAAGATTCCATTTTCAAAGCTTTTGTTGAGAGAATGTTTAGCTTGATGTCAATACATTGGCCTGACACAAGGAATCAGTGTGATGTGGGCCTGTTGAGAGTAGAGTTTCGAGGCAAAGTGAATTTTATGTAATAGAAAAGTAAAAAAAAAAAACCTCATTTAATTCTTAACATTTTGAGGAAGTGGCAAAATGACAAAATTGTGCATTATGAAAGCCTCAATATCACAGGGAAGTAATCACATCTCTTTTTAGCAAAATATGTCCAGGATGCTTAGCAAGTTAACATCTTTTCATTTTCTTTGGTAAAGAGTTTATACGCTGAATGGGATTTGCCAAAATTTACAATTGCATTTTCTGCCAAATATGCAGATAAATAAACAAAGTCTTAGTAGCTCAGTTGGTAAAGAATCCACCTGCAGTGCAGGAAACTGGGTTTGATCCCTGGCTTGGGAAGATCCCCTGAAGGAGGAAATGGCAACCCACTACAGTATTCTTGCCTGGAGAATCCCATGGACAGAGGAGCCTAGTGAGCTATAGTCTGTGGGGTCACAAGAGCTGGACACGACTTAGCAACCAAACCACCACCACCAGTTTGTATTTAAGTAAGAGATCAGCAATCTTTTGTCTTCTGCAATTTCAAGACAACCTTGGTAGAACTTAAAGAGATTATTTGAAACTCCAGTTTTCAAATCAAAGAATCTAATCACTAGGGGAACATTTGCTGTGGCTGCCATGCCTTGGCCGAGTCTGTGTGCAACGTGGGATCATTGGGGAGAGCTGCTGAAATCAGTTTTGCACTGTAAGGATCCAACACATCTGTTATGCTCTAGCATTTCCCCTTTTGTTCGCCCACAAGATATTTTAGTTGCAGTATCTGAATGAGGAAATGTAATTCTGCTCAGTTTCATAGAACAGCCAAGGGAACAATGCACTAATTGTGCTTGTTTGTGTCAATTCAGTGGATGCTGTTTTCAGCTGAGCTTTGGTGTCTTTTGGGGAGAAAAACCAATGCACTTTTGCTAGATTTAGAAGAACTTGCCTATCTCATCCTAAACTTGTGAGTTTCAATTTCCACATGTGCTTTCAGATACTCTTTTCCACCATATGCAATCCCAGATTCTTTTCTGTACAGTGTACAGTCTGATCTATTTTGATTACTCACTTTCCTAATTCAGTTATATGTGTCCTTCCATTTGTGTATCGTGCTCAGTCATGTCCGACTCTTTGTGATCCCGTGGACTGTAGCCCCCCAGGCTCCTCTGTCCATAGGATTCCCCAGACAAGAATACTGGAATGGGTTGCCATTTCCTTCTCCAGAGAATCTTCCCGAACCAGGGATTGAACCTGTGTCTCCTGTATTGGTAGGTGGATTCTTTACCACTGAGCCACCTCAGAAGCCCACATAAACATTTAGTCTGTATTTTAGGTGCCATTTGGATCATGCTGGCATTGTTGGTTTTTTTTTTTTTTTTTTTTTGGCTATGCTGTGCAGCACATGGGATCTTAGTTCCTGGATCAGGGATTGAGCCCACGCCCCCTGCAGTGGAAGAGAGGAGTCTTAAACAGTGGACCACCAGGGAAGTCCATGGCATTGGTATTATAATCATTCTCATTTTCATTATCCTAACTCCTAGGAAACAAAGTCACTATATTCACAATGTTAAAAATTAAACCATCACTGTCCCAGTGCAAAGCACAACAGTTAATCTGCGAAGACAGACTGTTCACATACAACTGCAGTGTACTGAAGTTACACATTTAAGCTGCATTAGAGTGAGGCAGCAAAGGAGGATTCATTACTCTGAGTCACAAATTATAGATTGGGGGAGAAATAGCAACCGCAACAGTGGCAGGGAATTTGGTTGTGGTCCAGTGGTTAGGTCTCCGTGCTTCCACTTCAGGGGGCACGAATTCAGTCCCTGATCAGCTAACTAAGATCCCCCAAAGAATATAGCCAAATCAAACAATGGCAGGTGGTCAACTTTTGAAATTTTATCTCCACTCAGGCATATCTCTGAAACTCCAGACTTGCTTATCCATTGCCTACCCACGTTTCTGTTTTATGTCTTAACATCTCAGTATTACAGTGTTCAGAGCTGAACCTTTGGTTCTGCTCCTAAAACTGCTCCACTCCTGCTTTTCCTAAATCAGGCAGATCCATTCTTCCAGCCGCTCAAGTCAAAGGCCTTGGGAGCCTCCTTGACCCTGCTTTTCTCTCACACCCAGTATCCAATGTGTTTGGAAATCTTGTTGATTCCTTCCTCAAAATATACCCACAATCCCACTACCTCTCAGCATCTCCTGTTCCCAAATCCAGCAGAGCCACCATCCCTCAAAGCTGGATTTCCATGTCCCTTCTACCCCAGTTTCTCCTTCCTCCTACCCTGAGTGTGCTCTTAATACAATGGCCAGGGGGATCCTTTTATTTTTTACATTTTTTAGCTGTGCCATGCAGCATGCAGGGTCTTAGTCCCCCAACCAGGGACCTAACCTGTGGCCCCTGCATTGAAAGTCTTAACCACTGGACTGCCAGAGAAGTCCCCAAAGGGGATCGTTTAAACATGTAAGTCAGAATATCTGTCACCTCTCCATCTAAAACTGCAAATGTACATCATCTCAGAGCAAAAACCAAAATCCACAGAGTAGCCTCCGAAGCCCTGGGCCATCTGAGCACCCTTCTCCTCACTCACGCCTTCTGACCTCATTTACTGCCAAGATCCCAGCCACAAGGTTTCTTTCCTGCTCTTGGACCACTCTAGGCATGGCCCTGCCTCAGGGCCTTTACTTCATTGTTTTGCTGGGAACCTTCTCACAGAGAAACACATGACTGTCACCTCTAAGTCTCTTCTCAAATGTCACCTTCTTACCACCCTACTTAGCATGGACACCACCTCTTGCCTTGTGCTTCAGATAACCAGCTCTTTTCCCTTTATCACCTCTCTTCATGTGTTTGTGCATGTGTGTGCGTGTGCTCAGTTGCTTCAGTTGTGTCCAATTCTTTGGACCATAGCACTCCAGGCGCCTCTGCCCATTGGATTTCCCAGGCAAGAATACTGGAGTGGTTTGCCCTTTTCTCCTCCAAGCGATCTTCCCAACCCAGGGATTGAACTAACATCTCTAATGTCTTCTGAGTAGCAGACAGATTCTTTACTGCTGAGCCAATGGAGAAGCCCTATTACCTCTTCACCTACCTTACTTATTAGTGTTATTGCTTATTCTCTGTCTCTCTCACTTGAACAGGAAGGAATCTTTGTCTTATCTGTTCACTGGTATATCGAAAGGCTTGAGAATAATGTCTGGTAGATCCTCAGTAGATATTTTGGTTTTTTTTTTTTTTTTTTTTTTTTTTAAGATTTATTTGTTTTTAGCTGTGCTGGATCTTTGTTGCTGCAGGAGACTTTCTCTAGTTGCTGAGAGTAGGGGCTACTCTAGTTGCGGTGCTCCAGCTTCTCATTTGCAGTGACTTCTCTTGTTGTGGAGCACAGGCTTTAGGCACTCAGGCTTCAGTAACTGCAGCTTATAGGCTCAGCAGTTGCAGTGCATGGACTTAGTTGCCCTGCAGCATATGGGGTCTTCTCAGACCAGGAATGAAATCTGTGTCCCCTGCATTGCAGGTGGATTTTTAAGCACTGGACCACCAGAAAAGCCCCTATATATATATATATATATATTAATTTTAATTTTGGCCACACTGCAAGGCCTGTGGAGTCTCGCATGCCCTAACCAATATGGAACTGGTGACCTCTTCTATGGAAGCTTGGAGCCCTAACCACTGGACCATCAGGGAAGTCCCTCAATAAATATTTTAGAATGAATGAAGGAGGTGATCACCACGCTTTGATCACCTCCTTTGTTCAGGAATAGGATGCCCAGATGGTGCAGGGCTTCAGAGACTACTCTAAGGACTTCAGCCTGAGAAATATGGCCAGCGTTGTCCTGGTGAGGCACAGGGCCCCAGAGTGGTGGTGGAGTGGTGAGCTGAGGTCTCAGGGCCCAGTGTTTGACCACTGTTCTCCCTCACCTCTGCTCTAAATGGCTCCAGCTGGTTTTTCAAGGTTGCACCATCATCTAGGGAAGAAGGGTCATTGGAAGTGCAATTATCAGCTTACCTCGGAAGACAGCCATGTCCCTCAAAGTTGCTCAGATATATAGGGCAGGGGGCAGGAGGCTGTGCTAGGTCAGGTGGTGGGGAATACCCTCTGAGAAGTTCACATTTGAGCAAAGACTTGGTTCCAGGTCCAGGGCATGGGATCCACTCCCAGGAAAGAGAGAGGGGAGGGGACAACAATAAGAGATGGTAAAATTCTTTTTTAAACATTAATATATCCATAACCCCTTTTTAAATAATCATTTTTATCTATTTATTTGGCTACACCAGGTCTTAGTTGCGGCGTTCTTTGTTGTGATATGTGAACTTTTAGTTGTAGTATGTGGGATCTAGTTCCCTGACCAAGGATCCCACCTGGGACTCCTGATTGGAAATGTGGAGGCTTAACCGCTGGACCACCAGGGAAGTCCCCTGGTAAAAGTTTATTTCTCTGCTCAACCTAATGCTCTAGGGTTCGGAGAGCTCCTCACTTGAACTTCTGCACAGGTCAGGCAGATGAAGGAAGAGAGAGAGAGAGGAACTTGATCACGGGGAGGGTTTTTAGAAGCCAGTTGTGCAAGTGCTGGTGTATATCTTTACTGCCATTAACCAGGACTCAGCCTCACCTCATGGTAAGGGATGCAGGGAAATGTGGCATACTCGTCTGTCCTGGAGGCAAAGCAAGTGAGCACTCAGTATTGTCTTTGCCACAAAGGTACCCTGCACAATTTGTGGACAATGCACAGGGTTATAGAATAGATACAGTACTAGGAACACACTGGTGTGGAAGGGAGACGTGTGTGGCCTGGAACAGCCTTTCTGGAAGGCAGTGTGGAAGTATCTTGTTCCATTTGTAAGCATTTATGCTACAGAATCTTGAGTATACACAGACTTACCTGGTGGTCCAGTGGTTAATTCTCTGTGCTTCCGATGCAGGAGATGTAGGTTCAGTCCCTGGTCAGAGAACTAAGATTGATTCCACATGCCGTGCAATGCAGCCAAAAAGGGGGGGAAAAATCATGAGTATACACATGTGAATGTACAAGAACACATCTTGAAATCTAATTCACAATAATAAAAACTTGAAAACATTGAACAAAAAATGGAATGCATATAATTTAAAAACAAAGACAGGGACTTCCCCAGTGGTCCAGTGGTTAACACTCTGCACTTCATTGCAAGGGGTAAAGATTCCATCCGTGGTCAGGGAACTCACATCCCACATGCCATGTAGCATGACCAAAAATAAATTAATAAATAAAAAAGGAGACAGATCTCCTTATACTGTCATCTGAAAAGATGTCCAATAAAATGCAAATTGTACTATAATTATAGTATGATCTCAAGAAGAATATTTATTTACACATTAATTTTAAATACATATAATACAAAAACTTGAAGGGTAGAAAAAGCTATCTACTGAAAAATCTCCCTTTAACCCTTGCTTCTTCAAGTTCATTTCCTTAGAGGAAACCTATGCTACCAGTTTCTTGTGTATCTTTCAAGAAGCGTCTTATGTATACACCAGTAAATACACATTCCCACGCGTATGTATGTGTATTTTTAAAATATATTTGTTGGGCTGTGTTGGGTCTTAGTTGCAGAATTTAGGATCTAGTTCCCTGACTAGGAATCAAAACCTGGTCCCCCTGCATTGAAAGCTTGGAGTCTTAGCCACTGGACCACGAGGGAAGTCCCTGTATGTGTATTTTGATCTTCTTTTTTATGGAAATGCTAAATTATTAATATTATACATTTTTTTCAAAATAAACAATTTTTATTGAAGTATACTTGATTTACAATGTTGTATTATTTTCAGGAGTACAGCAAAGTGATTGAATTATATAAGAATATTTCAGATTCTTTTCTGTCTCAGGGCATCACAAGTTATTGAATATAGTTCAATAGTTGAACATAGTTCAATATATTGAATATAGTTCAATAGTTGTTACAAGGACCTACTGTGTAGTACTGGGAACTATATTCAATAACTTGTGATACCCTGAGACAGAAAAGAATCTGAAATACTCTTATATAATTGAATCACTTTGCTGTACTCCTGAAAATAATACAACATTGTAAGGCAATGGCAACCCACTCCAGAATTCTTGCCTGGAAAATCCCATGGATGGAGGAACCTGGTGGGCTGCAGTCCATGGGGTCGTGAAGAGTCGGACATGACTTAGTGACTTCACTTTCACTTTTCCTTTCATGCATTGGAGAAGGAAATGGCAACCCACTCCAGTGTTCTTGCCTGGAGAATCCCAGGGACGGGGGAGCCTGGTGGGCTGCCGTCTATGGGGTCGCACAGTGTCAGACACGACTGAAGCGACTTAGCAGCAGCAGCAGCAGTGTGGATATATTAATCCTAAACCTCTAATTTATCCCTCCCTCTCCCCCACTTTTCCCTTTGGTAACCGTAAATTTGTTTTCTATGTCTGTGAGTCTATTTCTGTTTTGTAAATAAGTTTACTTGTATCATTTTAAAAGATTTACATATAAGTGATATCATGTGATATTTTGTCTTTCTCTGTCTGATTTACCTCACTTAGTATGTTAATCTCTACATCTTTTTCCACCTAAAAATTTAACTTGGTAATCATTCCATTATGAGTATCTAAATGTGTGTGTGTGCGCACAGTTGTGTCTGAGACCTCATGGACTGTAGCCCGCCAGGCTCCTCTGTCCATGGGATTTTCCAGCCAAGAATACTGGAGTGGGTTACCATTTCCTTCTCCAGAGGATCTTCCCGACCCAGGGATCAAACCTGGGTCTCCCACTTTGCAGGCAGATTCTTTACTGTCTGAGCCACCAGGGAAACCCAAGTATCTAAATAAGTCTCTTATTCTTTTTATGGCTACATAGTGTTTCTTTATATGGATATAAAAAATTACCTATTTAAAATTAAGTATTTTCAGTATGTATATACATACAACCATTTGAAAAATATCCCTACACTCTTTACAGCTCTGGCTTAGGCCACAGTGACCCCCACATGCAGTAAGTACCTTTCATTCCTCGTCTTGGTCACTTGTGACTGGTTGCCTTCTGACACTCTCTCGATCAAATTTGAGTCAGTTTCAGTTTGCATCTGTTAGCCCCAAACAGGGCTTCCCTTGTAGCTCAGTCAGTAAAGAATCTGCCTGCAGTGCAGGTGACCCGGGTTCAATCCCTGGGTTGGGAAGATCCCCTGGAGAAGAAAATGGCAACCCACTCCAGTATCCTTGCCTGGAAAATCTCATGGACAGAGGAGCCTGGTGGGCTGCAGTCCATGGGGTCACAAAGAGTCGGGTACGACTGAGTGACTAACACTTACTTACTTGCTGCTGCTGCTAAGTCGCTTCAGTCATGTCCGACTCTGTGCGGCCCCATAGACGGCAGCCCACCAGGCTCTGCTGTCCCTGGGATTCTCCAGGCAAGAACCCTGGAGTGGGTTGCCATTTCCTTCTCCAATGCATGAAAGTGAAAAGTGAAAGTGAAGTCGCTCAGTCGTGCCCGACTTTTAGCGACCCCATGGACTGCAGCCTCCGAGGCTCCTCCGTCCGTGGGATTTTACAGGCAAGAGTATTGGAGTGGGGTGCCATTGCCTTCTCCATATTTACTTACTTACTTACTTAACCCCAAACTCCCAGTCCAACCCTCTCCTTTCTCTCCCCTCCCTTTGCAAACACAAGTCTGCTCTGTGTCTGTGAGTCTTTAGTATGGTAATTTCTAGGTCCATCCATGCAAATGGCAAAACAAAACAAAACTTAAGTTAGTTTCTCCCAGGCCTTGACTAAATCTTAACCTTGGCTGCCATCCTATGTCCAACCTGCACTGCCTAGTCTTAGCAAAGAATCCTCTGAATTAATTTAGGGAGAATTCCCCTCGGTGCTAGTGGTAAAGAATCTGCCTGCCCGGGAGACTCAAGAGATTCAGGTTCAATCCCCTGGAGAAGGGAATGGTAACCCACTGCAGTATTCTCGCCTGTTAAATCCCCTGGACAAAGGAGCCTGGTGGGCTACAATCTGTAGGGTCACAGTCGGGTGTAACTGAGCACTGCACTGAGCCCTGACTTTTGAGAAGTGATCAACTTCCTCATCCCCCACCTTTGATATATATGTCGTTCACCTGCCTTAACAGCAAGAATTCTGCTGTCAGTTTAACAAGAATCCTTTGAAGTCTCCTCTCAGTCATTTTCTATCCACTGAGCCCTTCAAGCTGCCTTTTGGCTATAAATCCCCCTTGTCCTGGTGTGTTCAGAGTTGAGTCAGATATCTCTCCCCTATTGCAATACTCCTGTTGCAATAGTCCCAAGGAAAGTCTTTTTTTTTTTTTTTTTTTTTTTTACCATTTTAACAAGTGTCAGAGTTAACCTTTAACCTTGCTCCTCATTCCCTGAAATTCGTATTCCCATGTCTTTCTTTACTTCTTCTGCAGGCCTCCTCCTGCCTCTCTGGCCATCCCTTCACCTGCTCCCACCCCTGCTGATATTCTTCAAGGCTTAAACCAGGCCTCTGCTATCCTGTACTCTCTGCAAGGATGTAATTTGTTATAGAGAATTTCAAACAAAATTCATTAGGTCACAGATGGTTTCCTTGAGCCCGGATCTCTGCCACAGGCTTCCCCCAACTACCTGAATTTGTTTTAAAAAATTAATTTATTTTTCACTGTTACTGGACCTTTGATGTTGCACACGGGCTTTCTTTAGTTTCTGCGAGCTGGGGCTACTCTGTGTTTCAGTGGTTGGGCATGTCATTGCAGTGGCTTCTCTTGTTGTGAAGCGCAGGTTCTAGGTGCACAAGCTCAGTAGTTGCAGCTCGTGGGCCTTAGAGCACAGGCTCAGTAGTTGTGGCGCATGGGCTTAGTTGCTCCACAGCATGTGGAATCTTCCCAGACCAGGGACCAAACCCGTGTCCCCTGCATTGGTAGGTGGATTTTCATCCACTGTGCCACTAGGGAAGTCCCGGACTATATGGACTTCTCTTCAGATTTTTCAGAGGGAATACTCGCCATCCAGAACTAAAGGCATCATCTTCCCCAACCTGTCATTTCCTTCTGCCCCCTTGTTCTTTCTAGAGGCCATATCATTGTACCTGGGTGTGGAGCGATCTTGCTCCCAATGGCCAGTGTGTTTAGTTAATTTCATCTCATCATTCATACTTGAGCTAAGCCCAGAGTCTCTTAGAGAGTCTGCTCTGTCCCTACACTCCTCAGAGTTCAGGTTCCACAACTATATGTTTCCACAGCAGTACCATAAGCCTCTCATTCATGACCCCGCTTGAAAGAGGGAACCTCAGACAAATCTACATGGAGCATCTGCAAAACAAACATTTCAGACTCTTCAAAAATGCCAGTGTCATGAAAGACAGAAAAAGTTCAGGGACTGGTGCAAAAGACACATTGCTGGATTATCTCCAAGCCATTACAATATTGGCATGTGAGCATGCTCAGTCGATCATTCTTGTCTGACTCTTTGTGACTCCTTGGACTATAGCCCACCAGGCTTCTCTGTCCATGGGATTTCCCAGGCAAGAATATTGGAGTGGTTTGCCATTTCCTCCATCCAGGGGATCTTCCTGACTCAGGAATAGAACCCAGGACTCCTTCATCTCCTGCACTGGCAAGCAGATTCTCTACCACTGAGACACCTGTATATTAGATAATAAATGTTAAATGACTTGGATTTGATGATGATACTGAGTTAATATATGAGAATTATAGGGAATTTCTCTGTAGTCCAGTGGTTAGGACTCCAAGCTCTCACTGCCAAGGGTGTGGGTTCCATCTCTTGTCAGGGAACTAGGATTCCACATGACACATGGCTTGGCAAAAAAAAAAAAAAAAAAGTTGCTTAATATATGAGAATTATGATATATAATATATAAGAATTCTTTAGGAGAAAAACATTGAAGTGCCTTAGGATGAATTCCAATAAGAAATGTAACTTATTCTCAAATAATTCAGAAAAAAATGTCAGTGTATATATCTATATACCTATAAATATAGGTGTATACATATATGCCTATATTTATCATTCACATATATACATGTATATATTCATATTATATGTAATCAAGGGACTTCCCTGGTACCTCGGACAGTAAAGAACCTGCCTGCAATGCAGGAGACCTGAATTTGATCCCTGGGTTGTGAAGATCCCCTGGAGAAGAAAATGGCAGCCCACTCCAGTTTTCTTGCTGGGAGAATCCCATGGACAGAGAAGCCTGGCAGGCTACAGTCCAAGGAATTGCAAAGAGTCAGACATGACTGAGTGACTCACACACACACAAACATATCTAGCTATCTATAGAGAAATCATGTATAAAAAGGCTAACAATAAATCAAAGTAAAGGGTATTGTATTATTTTTGCAACATTTATAGGTTTGAAGTTTTCCAAAATAAAAAAATTGAGGAAAATTAATAAACATGTAAAGTGTAAAAGACTCTACACATGGACATCACCAGATGGCCAACACAGAAATCAGACTGATTATATTCTTTGCAGCCAAAGATGGAGAAGCTCTATATATACCAGGAGAAGACTGTGGCTCAGATCATGAGCTCCTTATTGCCAAATTCAGACTTAAATTGAAGAAAGTGGGGATAACCACTAGACCATTCAGGTATGACCTAAATCAAATCCCTTATGATTATACAGTGGAAGTGAGAAATAGATTTAAGGGACTAGATCTGATAGAGTGCCTGATGAACTATGGATGGAGGTTCGTAACATTGTACAGGAGACAGAGATCAAGACCATCCCCAAGAAAAAGAAATGCCAAAAAGCAAAATGGCTGTCTGAGGAGGCATTACAAATAGCTGTGAAAAGAAGAGAGGCCAAAAGCAAAGGAGAAAAGGAAAGATATACCCATTTGAATGCAGAGTTCCAAAGAATAGCGAGGAGATAACAAAGCCTTCTTCAGTGATAGGTGCAAAGAAATAGAGGAAAACAATAGAATGGGAAAGACCAGAGATCTCTTCAAGAAAATTAGAGATACCAAGGGAACATTTCATGCAAAGATGGGTTCAATAAAGGGCAGAAATGGTATGGACTTAACTGAAGCAGAAGATATTAAGAAGAGGTGGCAAGAATACACAGAAGAACTATACAAAAAAGATCTTCATGACCCAGATAATCAGGATGGTGTGATCACTCACCTAGAGCCAGACATCCTGGAATTTGAAGTCAAGTAGGCCTTAGGAAGGCAATGGCACCCCACTCCAGTACTCTTGCCTGGAAAATCCCATGGATGGAGGAGCCTGGTGGGCTGCAGTCCATGGGGTCGCTAAGAGTCAGACACGACTGAGCGACTTGACTTTCACTTTTCACTTTCATGCATTGGAGAAGGAAATGGCAACCCACTCCAGTGTTCTTGCCTGGAGAATCCCAGGGACGGGAGAGCCTGGTGGGCTGCCGTCTCTGGGGTCTCACAGAGTCGGATACGACTGAAGTGACTTAGCAGCAGGCCTTAGGAAGCATTACTACGAACAAAGCTAGTGGAGGTGATGGAATTCCAGTTGAGCTATTTCAAATCCTAAAAGATGATGCTGTGAAAGTGTTGCATTCAATATGTTAACAAATTTGGAAAATTCAGCAGTGGCCACAAGACTGGAAAAGGTCAGTTTTCATTCCAATCCCAAAGAAAGGGAATGCCAAAGAATGCTCAAATTACCTCACAGTTGCACTCATCTCACATGCTAGTAAAGTAATGCTCAAAATTCTCCAAGCCAGGCTTCAGCAATACATGAACAGCGAATTTCCAGATGTTCAAGCCGGTTTTAGAAAAGGCAGAGGAACCAGAGATCAAATTGCCAACATCTGCTAGATCATCGAAAAAGCAAGAGAGTTCCAGAAAAACATCTATTTCTGCTTTATTGACTATGCCAAAGCCTTTGACTGTGTGGATCGCAACAAACTGTGGAAATTTCTGAAAGAGATGGGAATACCAGACCACCTGGCCTGCCTCTTGAGAAACTTGCATGCAGGTCAGGAAGCAACAGTTAGAACTGGACATGAAACAACAGACTGGTTCCAAATAGGAAAAGGAGTACGTCAAGGCTGTATATTGTCACCCTGCTTATTTAACTTCTATGCAGAGTACATCATGAGAAACGCTGGGCTGGATGAAGCACAAACTGGAATCAAGATTGCCAGGAGAAATATCAATAACCTCAGATATGCAGATGACACCACCCTTACGGCAGAAAGAGAAGAAGAACTGAAGAGCCTCTAGATGAAAGTGAAAGAGGAGAGTGAAAAAGTTGGCTTAAAGCTCAACATTCAGAAAACTAAGATCATGGCATCTGTTCCCGTCACTTCATGGCAAATAGATGGGAAAACAGTGGAAACAGTGGCTGACTTGATTTTTTGGGGGCTCCAAAATCATTGCAGATGGTGATTGCAGCCGTGAAATTAAAAGACACTTACTCCTTGGAAGGAAAATTATGTCCAACCTAAACAGCATATCAAAAAGCAGAGACATTACTTTGCTGACAAAGGTCCATTTGGTCAAAGCTATGGTTTTTCCAGTGGTCATGTATGGATGTGAGAGTAGGACTATAAAGAAAGCTGAGCGCCGAAGAATTGATGCTTTTGAAGTGTGGTGTTGGAGAAGACTCTTGAGAGTCCCTTGGACTGCAAGGAGATCCAACCAGTCCATCCTAAAGGAGATCAGTCCTGGGTATTCATTGGAAGGACTGATGTTGAAGCTGAAACTCCAGTATTTTGGCCACCTGATGCGAAGAGCAGACTCATTTGAAAAGACCCTGATGCTGGGAAAGATTGATGCCAGGAGGAGAAGGGGACGACAGAGGATGAGATGGTTGGATGGCATATCCGACTCAATGGACATGAGTTTGGGTGGACTCTGGGAGTTGGTAATGGACAGGGAGGCCTGGCGTGATGCGGTTCATGGGGTCGCAGAGAGTCGGACACAACTGAGCAACTGAACTGAAAGTGTAAAAAGCTTTGGAGAAAGAAAATAAAGTTTTGGAGAAGAACTTCTTGATAACAGTCATTCAGGCCATGTTGTCATCCTCTTGTTTTCATATACAGTCCCAAAAGATGGACTTAAAAAAAAAAATCTGAGATGCAATTTAATGATTTAAAATACAGTCCAATTGATAACACTCTAATTGTTCAAAGTCATAGAAATATAGCTTATTCTTTCCGGTTCTTAAGTTGGACATAGACTGTGCAACTGTTTGTTCTATTATATTTTATTTTTTGGCCATGTCTCACAACATGTGTGACCTTAGTTCCCCTACCAAGGATCAAACTCACACCCCCTGCTTTGAAAATGCTGAGTTTTTACCACTGGACAGCAAAGGAAGTCCCTGTATTATTTCAAAAAATAAATAAATAAAGCAGACCATTCAAAAAATAATGATGAGAGTATAAAGGGAAAAAGATTTTGTTTGGTCCAAGTCTGAGGTCTTGAGGTAAACACACACACACACACACACACACAAAAGAAGGGATTAGTAAAATTAAACTCTAATGTTAATGAAACGGGAAATAAAAACAAAGCAATAAAAGGCTTAGAAGGCTTAGTCCCAAGTTGTTCAGAAGCCTGATCAAAGAAAAAGAAAGTAAAAGGTTAAAGGAGATGCATTAAAAATTAGAAAGGAAATGTAGCCAGAAATTGCCTGGAAAGTATTGTGTGCCACTCTATTACAAAAATTTCCTGCTGAATATTTAAGGATCAAATCTGACATAAGAGGAAGAAAGCATGAGTATCTCAATTACCACGGAAAAAATGGGAAAGGTGATTAAAGAGCCATATAAAAAACACCCGTATACCCTTACTCAGTGGGCTTCCTAGGTGGCTCAGTGGTAAAGAATCTGCCTGCCAGGCAGGAGACTCGGGTTCGATCCCTAGATTAGGAAGATCCCCTGGAAAAGGAAATGGCAACCCACTCCAGTATTCTTGCCTGGGAAATCCCATGGAAAGAGAAGCCTGGTGGGCTACAATCCATGGGGTCTCAAGAGTGAGACATAATTGAGTGACTAAACAAAAAAACAGACTCAGATTTTCTTATTGCTAAGATTTTACCTCCCTTGCCTTATTGTTTGTTCTCTCTTTATGTATATTCTTAACATTTTTTTCCAGAAGAATTTGAGAATAAATTGCAAACATCATGGCCCTTTAATCCTTCAGTGATACAAAGTGCGCTTGTGGCAGTGGTAAATTCTCTGGCGGGGTCCTCCATAGGCTGGGATGACAGTAAGACACGGCAACAGTGAAAGGACTCCCTGCTGTTACTGGAAATCACGAGACTCTGAAATAGCAGAGGCAAGTGGGAGCACTTAACCATCAGAGGCAGGGTGGACATAATTACTGGAACGGGCAGCAGTCTTGCAGTGGCAACCAGGGTGTCTTGATAGACAGAGACCTGGGGCAATGGCTAATGATCCATAATGTCTTTGGGGAAGAGATATGATGGCATCTGAATATTGTTTGGTTGTATAACCAGAAAACATGGAGAGCTGGGAAGCAAAAGCCTGGTGCCCTTCACTTCAATGGAAAATTACAAGTTTTCACCCGGTTTCTAGATGAGTCCGTTTTTAGACTGACAGACGGGCATTCCAGCTCCCTGTGAGGAAGGAGCTGGTGAGGCCACTGCAAAAATGTACAATATTCCTTTAGTTTTTCTTAAACAGACCTGTGGCTGTTTTCTAGAGAAACTGTCCACCACAGAAAAGGGAATACAGAGGCTTCTTATAGGTGGCAAGGCCAGCAGAATACATTGACTGTCCTGCCCCAGTGCTGTGTTAACTCTCCTGCTTTCTATTACAGCATAATCCACAGGGATCTTGATCATCTTGATATTCTATGGGACATGGTACTAATTGAATTTTGTTGAACAAAATATGGTAAGTACTCTGGATGCCCAGATGCCAGCTAGCAGGGGAAAAAAAAAACTTTCCCCCAAATTCAAAGTGTTTGCTATACTGGTGAAATTTTTATGAACCCACTGGTTTGGGACAAATGCTATACCTTAAGTACCTCCATCACTATGGAAGATGCAGATAGTATTAAAAAAGAAAGAAATAGTATTTTGGAACTCTTTGAGACAAAACAGCACTGATTCATTTACTTTCTAGTTCAAACAATGTCCGGAGGAAGAGGAGATTTCTCGTGGATCCAAAGCACAAGGCAAATGGCCTGCCCCTTGGCCACTGAAGGTGGCAGCAGCACCTGTGGCGCCAGGTGTCCATGATAGGTACAGATGCCATGTGCAGTCACGAAGGGCCGGTAGGGGGTTTGCAGCTGGACCTCTAGGGATCTGGAACAGTTGTCAATGTGTGTGTGTGGGTTGGAGACCCCCTTGTTGTTCAGTCACTCAGTCGTATCCAATTCTTTGCAATCCCATGGAATACAGCATGTTAGGCCTCCCTGTCCTTCAACATCTCCCAGAGTTTGCTCAAACTCATGTCCATCGAGTCGGTGATGCCATCCAACCATCTTATCCTCTGTCATCCTCTTCTCCTCTTGCCCTTAATCTTTCCTAGCATCAGGGTATTTTCCAGTGAGTCAGCTCTTCGCATCAAGTGGCCAGAGTATTGGAGTTTCAGCTTCAGCACCAGTCCTTCCCATAAATATTCAGGGTTGATTTCTGGAACTTCCCCAATGGCTCAGCGGGTAAAGAATCTGCTTGCAATGCAGGAGACCCAGGTTCGATCCCTGGGTTGGGAAGATTTCCTGGAGAAGGAAAGGGCAACCCACTCCAGTATTCTTGCCTGGGAAATCCCATGTACAGAGGGAAGTGGCAGGCTGTAGTCAAAAGGGTCACAAAGAATTGGACAGGACTGAGTGACCAAGCATACATAGTTGCTTAAAGTTATGTTTATCTAGGGACCTTACTGAGGACTGCAGTATATGGGAGACAGCCTCTCAGATTCTTAGGCACTGTTCCAAAGAGGTAAAGGACGAGACAGTATATATAGGAGTTTTTGCTGGAGAAGAACAAAACCCATGTAGTTGAACATCAAAAGACTACTGCTAATCAGAAGAAAACCCAAACATCTCAGGTTAATAATTTTAGTGCTTTTGTATACATGAGAAGATGCAATAATCTGGGCTCATTGAAATTATTCCTTTGATATGCATCTTAATTGTCTAGGAACAATATCTATTTTTCTCCATCCTGAAGAATTCTCCTTAGGGAACACGTGCAATAGCTGATGGCTCTATGGCAGGCAACATTCATAGTTTACTGGAATGGCAGATGGTTTTCTTTTAAGTAGTATTTTATTCTAAGAATATACAACATTAGAGACAAAGGGATTTTTTTTTAATTGGAGGACAACTGGTTTACAATGTGTTGATTTTTGCCATATAACAACTCAAATCAATCATAGTAATATATACATCCCCTTCCTCTTGAGCCTTCCTCCATTCCCCACATCCCACTTCTCTAGGTCATAGCAGAGCTGGGATCCCTGTGTTATATACCAGCTTCACACTAGTTATCTGTTTTACACACTATAGGGTATATATGTCAATGATACTTTCTCCACTTATCCTACCCACCTCTTCTCCCACTGTGTCCACAAATTCCTTCTCTACATCTGTGTCTCCATTTCATCTTCAGAAATACATTCATCCGCAAAGGGACATTTTAACCAAATACAATTTTTTCCCCCTGGAATAGCAGTTTTTGTCCATGTACAATTTGTATTTTGAGAGAAGAGGCCTGAAGTAGGTATGTGTATGAACTCCTGAGGTGTGGTGAGTAGTTTGGCTAGGAGGTCGGGGACCTAGAAAAAGTAAGACGGGAAGATTAGAGACAAAGGGGTATGAACCTGTGTGCCTGAGCACAGGATGTGTGTATCTTTGTGTTTCAAGTCAGGGCCCACCAAAAGCATCCGCCTCAGAAGATACACTCAGCAGCCATGTGAACAGGGTGACATAACAGGTGAATATCAGCTAGCCTCTGTCTTTCATAACCCCATTGTTTGTGTGACTCACAGCTGGAGAAACAGCATGGACTCCTTCTGTCCAAGAGTGATCAAACAACATTTACCATGTCACCAACTGTGCCATGTGGTGCCATCCCTTGGAGGAAAGCAGCCAGTCTCTTGGTGGCAGATTGATTACATCTAACTATTCTGGACATGACAGTGATTAATTTTTTTTTTTTTAGTTGGGATATAATTGCTTTACAGTGTTGTGTTAATTCTGCTGTACAACAAAGTGAGTCAGCTATAGTACGCATATATGCCCTCCCTCTTGGGCTTCCCTCCCATCCCCATCCCCCCATCCCCCCCATTCTTTTTATTTATTATTTATTTATTTGGGCCACAGGTGGCTGAGTGGCACAGAATCCACCTGCTATTACAGGAGACATGGGTTTGATCCCTAGGTCAGAGAGATCACCTGGAGAAGGAAATGGCAACCCACTCCAGTGTTTTTGCTTGGGAAATCCCATGGACAGAGGAGACTGACGGGCTACAGTCCATGGGGTCACTACTAAACAACGACAACAGTTCATTTATTTATTTGGCTGTGTTGGGTCTTGGTTGCAGCATGTGAGAACTGCCATCTTTGTTTCATCATGGAAACTCTTTGTTGAGGGCTGTGGAATCTAGTTCTCTGACCAGAAATTGAATCTGGTTCCCCTGCACTGTGGGGGAAGAGTCTTAGCCACTAGACCACCAAGGAAGTCCCCCACCCATTCTTACTAAAGTTTATGCCTACTGCACACCTGGTTGTAATTCACTGCCTGCAATGAGTGTCTCTACCAGCACCACTGTGAAGGGTCATGGAAGGCTTGATTATCCCTGAGTGTGAATGAGACATAACAATGGGTACTAATTATAATAATGGGATTCACTAGTTCTACCATATACCAGACCTCCCAAAAGCAGCCAACCAGGTAAATATTTGGATGACCCATTAAAACCTCAGCCCTGGTGCCATTTTAGGAACAACATTTAGAGTTAAGACATTCTTCTTTCTCCAAGGATGCAGCCTATGCATTGTATCAATGACCAGAATATGCAGGTTCTGGAAACAAAGGGAAGAATCAAGAGTGCCTTTTCTCACCTCAACTCATAATAAGCAGGTTGTCAACCTGAGACTCTACTGGAACCAAGGGCCTGGTTTACAGAAAATGAATGCTTGTTCCAGTGGATGAAGTAAGGTTTCGACTCTTTTGGGTTTCTTTTGTCTTTTTTGCAACTTCTTACATCAAATATTTCTCCAGTATTCTTGCCTGGGAAATCCCATGGACACAGGAGCCTTGCAGGCTACAGTCCATGGGATTGCAAAGAGTCAGACACAACTGAGCAACCAAGCTTTCCTTTCCCACTAAGTAGGATATTTACATGAATCTTTAATTTGCAGCTTTTATTTTTCTGTAACAGGAGCATTTAAGACTATGAATATCTAAAGAGTGTTTGTGGGGACTTCCCTGGTGGTCCAGTGCCTACAACTCCTCGCTCCCAATGCAGAGGGCCCAGGTTCAATCCCTGATCAGGGAACTGGATCCCACATACTGCAACTAAAGATCCCGCGTGCCTTAACTAAGACTCAGCATGTCCAAATGAGTAAATTAACTAATTAATTTTAAAAATAGTGTTTGTGATATGGTAGTATATTGTCATTATTTCTGCATGCTAAGTGATTTCCACAATAGTTTCTTCTTTGACATATCAGTTATTTAGAATTTATCTCATGAATTTCCAAATATAGTATTCTTCTAATTTTCTTTTGGTTAATACTTTCTAATTTAAATGGATTACAGTCAAAGAGTGACATCAATCTTTTAAGATTTGAGGAAATTAGCTCCATGAGATCTTTTTTCAGAAAAGTTACATGTGAGATTCAAAATAATGTGTATTCCACAACAGTTGTTCTGCTTCAAAGTTAAACTTCCTGGCTGCAAAGTTTAGTTAATGTAGTAACGTCTTGATCTAAATATTGCAGAAGGTAATGTGTAAAATATTTCATGGGTGGTAGCTCTGTGAATTTCTCCTGGTAGTTCTGTTCATTTTTTATTTACACACAGTACTTTGAAGCTATTTAGTTAGGCTCACATAAGTCTATACTTCTGTACTAGATTTATGTTCCTGGTGTAATAAACCTTTTATCATAATGGAGTGATCCTTCTTATCTCTAGTAATGCTTTTTGCCTTAAATTCTATTTTGCCTGATCATAATATGGCTAATCTGCTTTCTTTCCCTTAGTTTGTCCATATACCCTGTTGTATTCCTTTACTTTGTTAATTGTTTTTTTCTTTTGGCCATGCCACATGGGGCATGTGGGATCTTAGTTCCTGAACTAGAGATGGAACCTTTGGCCCCTGCAGTGGAAGCTCTGAGTCTTAACCAGTGAATCTCCAGGGCATTCCCAATCTTTGTTTTTTTTTTAAGTGAAAATGTTCAGTTATTTGTATTTTATATACTCCTTTTAAATTTATATGATAATCAGCTCTTTATATTATTTTATTATCTCTAAAGATTATTTTCCACAGTTTATTGTGATCCACACAGTCAAAGGCTTTGGCATAGTCAATAAAGCAGAAATAGATGCTTTTCTGGAACTCTCTTCCTTTTTCCATGATCCAGCGGATGTTGGCAATTTGATCTTTGGTTCCTCTGCCTTTTCTAAAACCAGCTTGAACATCAGGAAGTTCACGGTTCACATATTGCTGAAGCCTGGCTTGGAGAATTTTGAGCATTACTTTACTAGCGTGTGAGATGAGTGCAATTGTGGGGTAGTTTGAGCATTCTTTGGCATTGGCTTTCTTTGGGATTGGAATGAAAACTGACCTTTTCCAGTCCTGTGGCCACTGCTGAGTTTTCCAAAGTTGCTGGCATATTGTGTGCAGCACTTTCACAGCATTATCTTTCAGGATTTGGAATAGCTCAACTGGAATTCCATCACCTCCACTAGCTTTGTTTGTAGTGATGCTTTCTAAGGCCCACTTGA
The DNA here is from genome assembly GCF_029407905.1 of Bubalus kerabau. Classification (NCBI taxonomy): domain Eukaryota; kingdom Metazoa; phylum Chordata; class Mammalia; order Artiodactyla; family Bovidae; genus Bubalus; species Bubalus kerabau. The sequence goes on from NC_073634.1 coordinate 49,102,599, forward strand.
CTTCACATTCCAGGATGTCTGGCTCTAGGTCAGTGATCACAGCATCGTGATTATCTGGGTCATGAAGATCTTTTTTGTACAGTTCTTCTGTGTATTCTTGCCATCTCTTCTTAATATCTTCTGCTTCTGTTAGGTCCATACCATTTCTGTCCTTTATCGAGCCCATCTTTGCATGAAATGTTCCTTTGGTATCTCTGATTTTCTTGAAGAGATCCCTAGTCTTTCCCATTCTGTTGTTTTCCTCTATTTCTTTGCATTGATCACTGAAGAAGGCTTTCTTATCTCTCCTTGCTATTCTTTGGAACTCTGCATTCAGATGCTTATATCTTTCCTTTTCTCCTTTGCTTTTCACTTCTCTTCTTTTCACAGCTATTTGTAAGGCCTCCCCAGATAGCCATTTTGCTTTTTTGCATTTCTTTTCCATGGGGATGGTCTTGATCCCTGTCTCCTGTACAATGTCATGAACCTCATTCCATAGTTCATCAGGCACTCTATCTATCAGATCTAGGCCCTTAAATCTATTTCTCACTTCCACTGTATAATCATAAGGGATTTGATTTAGGTCATACCTGAATGGTCTAGTGGTTTTCCCTACTTTCTTCAATTTAAGTCTGAATTTGGCAATAAGGAGTTCATGGTCTGAGCCACAGTCAGCTCCCGGTCTTGTTTTTGCTGACTGTATAGAGCTTCTCCATCTTTGGCTGCAAAGAATATAATCAATCTGATTTCAGTGTTGACCATCTGGTGATGTCCATGTATAGAGTCTTCTCTTGTGTTGTTGGAAGAGGGTGTTTGTTATGACCAATGCATTTTCTTGGCAAAACTCTATCAGTCTTTGCTCTGCTTCGTTCCGTATTCCAAGGCCAAATTTGCCTGTTACTCCAGGTGTTTCTTGACTTCCTACTTTTGTATTCCAGTCCCCTATAATGAAAAGGACATCTTTTTTGGGTGTTAGTTTTAAAAGGTCTTGTAGGTCTTCATAGAACTGTTCAACTTCAGCTTCTTCAGCGTTACTGGTTGGGGCATAGACTTGGATTACTGTGATATAGAATGGTTTGCCTTGGAAATGAACAGAGATCATTCTGTCGTTTTTGAGATACTAGACCACCTGATCTGCCTCTTGAGAAATTTATATGCAGGTCAGGAAGCAACAGTTAGAACTGGACATGGAACAACAGACTGGTTCCAAATGGGAAAAAGAGTTCGTCAAGGCTGTATATTGTCACCCTGTTTATTTAACTTATATGCAGAGTACATCATGAGAAATGCTGGACTGGAAGAAACACAAGCTAGAATCAAGATTGCCGGGAGAAATATCAATAACCTCAGATATGCAGATGACAGCACCCTTATGGCAGAAAGTGAAGAGGAACTAAAAAGCCTCTCGATGAAAGTGAAAGTGGAGAGTGAAAAAGTTGGCTTAAAGCTGAACATTCAGAAAACGAAGATCATGGCATCCGGTCCCATCACTTCATGGGAAATAGATGGGGAAACAGTGGAAACAGTGTCAGACTTTATTTTTCTGGGCTCCAAAATCACTATAGATGGTGACTGCAGCCATGAAATTAAAAGACGCTTACTCCTTGGAAGGAAAGTTATGACCAACCTAGATAGCATATTCAAAAGCAGAGACATTACTTTGCCAACAAAGGTTTGTCTAGTCAAGGCTATGGTTTTTCCAGTGGTCATGTATGGATGTGAGAGCTGGACTGTGAAGAAGGCTAGCACTGAAGAATTGATGCTTTTGAACTGTGGTGTTGGAGAAGACTCTTGAGAGTCCCTTGGACTGCAAGGAGATCCAACCAGTCCATTCTGAAGGAGATCAGCCCTGGGATTTCTTTGGAAGGACTGAGGTTGAAGCTGAAACTCCAGTACTTTGGCCACATCATGTGAAGAGTTGACTCATTGGAAAAGACTCTGATGCTGGGAGGGATTGGGGGCAGGAGGAGAAGGGGACGACAGAGGATGAGATGGCTGGATGGCATCACTGACTCGATGGACGTGAGTCTCGGTGAACTCCGGGAGTTGGTGATGGACAGGGAGGCCTGGTGTGCTGCAATTCATGGGGTCACAAAGAGTCGGACATGACTGAGCAACTGATCTGATCTGATCTGAAAGATTATTTATAATCTCTAAAGAGATTATCATCCCTTTAGATTATTTTATCCATTTTATTTTGTGCTTTATATTTGCCTTCTTTTCTATTTTTATTCCTCTCTGGTGGCTCAGATAGTAAGAATCTGCCTGTAGTGCAGGAGACCCAGGTTTGATCCATGGGTTGGTAAGATCCTCTGGAGAAGGAAATGACAACTCACCCAGTGATCTTGCCTGAGAAATCCCATGGACAGAGAAGCCTGGTGGGCTATAGTCCATGGGGTCACAAAGAGTTGAACATGACTGAGCTACAATTCTTAAAGAGATGGGAATACCAGACACCTGACCTGCCTCTTGAGAAATCTGTATGTAGGTCAAGAAGCAACAGTGAGAACTGGACATGGAACAACAGACTGGTTCCAAATAGGAAAAGGAGTTCGTTGAGGCTGTATATTGTCACCCTGCTTATCTAACCGGTATGCAGAGTACATCATGCAAAATGCCAGGCTGAATGAAGCACAAACTGGAATTAAGATTGCCGGGAGAAATATCAATAACCTCAGATAGGCAGATGATACCACCCTTATCGCAGAAACTGAAGAACTAAAGAGCCTCATGTTGAAAGTGAAAGAGGAGAGTGAAAATGTTGGCTTAAAACTCAACATTCAGAAAACTAAGATCATGGCATCTGATCCCATCACTTCATAGCAAATAGATGGGGAAACAATGGAAACAGTGACAGACTTTATTTTTTGGAATCAAAAATCACTGCAGATGGTGATTGCAGCCATGAAATTAAAAGAAGCTTGCTCCTTGGAAGAAAAGCTATGACCAACCTAGACAGCATATGAAAAAGCAGAGACATTACTTTGCCAACAAAGATCCTTCTAGTGAAAGCTATGGTTTTTTCAGTAGTCATGTATGGATGTGAGAGCCGAAGAATTGACGCTTTTGAACTGTGGTGTTGGAGAAGACTCTTGAGAGTCCCTTGGAATGCAAGGAGATCAAAGCAGTGAATCCTAAACGAAATCAGTCCTGAATATTAGTTGGAAGGACTGATGCTGAAGCTGAAACTCCAATACTTTGGCCACCTGATGCGAAGAACTGACTCAATAGAAAAGACCCTGATGCTGGGCAAGATTGAAGGCAGAAGGAGAAAGGGACAACAGAGGATGAGATGGTTGGATGGCATCACCGATTTGATGGACATGAGTTTGAGCAAGCTCTGGGAGTTGGTGATGGACAGGGAAGCCTGGCGTGCTGCAGTCCATGGGGTCACAAAGAGTTGGACACAACTGAGCGACTGAACTGAACTGAACTGAGCTACTAACACACATTGGCTCCTTTGGGATCGATTAAATATTTTTTCTAATTCCTTTTTTAAGTTTTACAAGTATGAGATTTATATATTTTAGCCTAATAATTTTTACCCCAGGTATTTTGACATTCATGAATAACTCGGTAAAATCTAAAATAAATAGCTTTATAGCCTTCAAACCACACAAGGATATTTGAATACATGAACCTCAGTTCCTCCCCCGTTTACCTGTTCATTTTGCTGTTTTAAGCCCAGCAGATGGTTTTCTTGTTTTACAGCATCAGTGTTCTTTATTCTTTCCTGTATTTCTGATCTTTTTTGTGGATTGCTTCCCTTCTATCTAAAGTACAGTCTTTAGGGACTTCCCTTGTGGTCCAGTGGTTAAGACTCCTCACTTCCAATGCAAGGGTTAGGGTTTGATCCCTGGTTGGGGAACTATGATCCCACATGTGGTGTGGCCAAAAAATAATAAATATGTAAAGTACATTCGTTAGAATTTCCTGAAGTTCTGTTGGGGACACAACCTTTACAGCCCAATACCCATGGGGGGCAGGTTCCTAGAGCTTCCAGGGGTGCTCAAGTACCTTATATAAAGTGGTGTGGTGCAATGAATACAGTCAGCCCTTGTACGGGCATGCTTAATCAACTGGTGATGGAAATATTTGTGCACAAATGATGGAGAAAGAGAATATATGGTAAGACGAGAGTTCAGGTTGCTAAATAACGGGAGACTTTCCTGCTCAGGATAACTTGTACCCCAATTGCCTGAAAGATTACTCAGGCCTGAAAATGAGCAAGAAGCTATCTCCAGGAATAAAAGTTAAAATGTTCTTTTAGAGGAAATTGGGCAACTCTGTAGCATCTGCCTGTGTCTGCTGGACTTAGATTAATGCCACAGGGCAGGTTACATGTGGGAGGCACAGGCTGAGCCTCAGAAGCTAAGGGTCAAAGCATCTTGGAAGTAGGGGGAAGGAAGCTTAAGGGCCCACAGGTAGGAAGACAGGGAGGTCCCAGCTTTATTTTAAGCTGGAACAAGTTCCTGTTTAGAAAGGCTGGGAAGGAAGTTTTATATTATAAATGCAAATATCTGCGGTGTGCAGTCAGGCCCCAGGGCATGAGAGAGAGCTGGATCTACAGAGAGAGGCTGAAAAGCTTGCAGAATTAATCCCTCTCATTGCTGTCAAGGTCTTTCGTCCAGTCCATACTTCAGGAGGAGAGAGGGTACAGGAAGTGAACACAGATTCCCAGAGTTTGTTGTTCCGAAATGGTGGCTTGGTGAATACAATTCCTTGTACGCACTTTTAGTTGTTCTGCTTGTGACATTCCAAGAATTTTTTTTTTAACCTAACCCAGACATGCTCTCAGGGACCCTAATTCAACTCCAAGCCCTCTCTGACCAGAACCAGAGGGTAGGAGAGTTATGCATTGTGGTAAGATGATAAATGGTCTGGTAGGGGCGCAAATTGGCTTCCCAGGTGGAGCTAGTGGTAAAGAATCCCCCTGCCAATGTAGGAGATGCTAGAGATGTGGGTTTGATCCCTTGTCAGGAAGATCCCATGGAGGAGAAAATGGCAACCTACTCCATATTCTTGTCTGTGAAATCCCATGGACTGAGGAGCTTTGCAGGCTACAGTCCATGGGGTCGCAAGGAGTCGGACAAGAGTGAAGTGACTTAGCATGCATTTATTTATTTAGGCTGTGCCGCCTTTTAGTTGCAGCACTCAGGATCTTCACTCTTCACTGCAGTGTGGGATCTTTTAGCTGTGGCTTAGAGGATCCAGTTCCCTGACCACGGATTGAACTCAGGCCCCCTGTATGGGGAGCTTGAAGTCTTAGCCACTGGGCCACCAGGGAAGCCCCAAAGTAAGCTGTATCTTGTCCCATAGGAATGCTAGGTTCCATCACCAGCTCTGCAATTCTCTTTGGGAGGATATTCCTCCAGCTGCCATGTATTACATCTGCTCTTCTCAAGTGGTAAGGTCAAGTAAGTGCCACTTCCTTCTGGCAGTGGAGTGTTGCCCCCTGGCCTCTATTTCAGGACCCCATCAACCCCATTAGTAGAGGAACACAATTCTGCCTCCCCCACCAGCCCTGGTCTAGTGAGGGCAGCCATAGCTGATTTTCTCACTGATGCTGCTGGCCCTTCTCACCAGTGCATCCTTACTGCTTGGGTAATTAGAATGCTCTCCAGGTCCTCCTGTGGGTTTTCTGTCCTTAGTGATGTATCTGTTCCAGTATGCCCACTTCTCTGAGCCTTTGACCTCTTCACCCGCTCTTTGCCATGATGGTTCTGGCAGTTCTACTTCACTTAGTGGAGGCCATTGCTTTTCTGAGCTTCCATGAACCAGGGAAATAGAGCATCAGCACCGTCTCCAGCTCCTTGCCAGGGTGTAAGTCCTATACCATACGGCAGGGCTCCCAAATCAGCAGCGTGTTCTCCTTTACCCAGCTTTATGTTTCATCTCACCCAGTGCAGCATGAGGAGAATATAGTCCCAGGTCTGTCCCCTAGCTCCTGCTGGGCACACTTGGGCCATGTCCTGCAGTTCCTTTGATAGACAATTCCTTCCTCCCCTCAGCAGACCCAGTATCTTTCTGTCAAGTAGCAAGCGATCCCTAAGCAGCTGTTAAGTATCAGGCACAGGCAAGGCCTGGCTGGTAAACAAGGAAGGAGTCACTAATAAAGACCTACTGTATACCACAGGGAACTCTACTTAACACTCTGTAATGACCCATATGGAAAGAGAATCTTAAAAAGAGTAGATATAAAAAAAAAAAAAGAGTGGATATATGTATGTAAGGGCAGGAGGAGAAGGGGGCGACAGGATGAGATGGTTGGATGGCATCACTGACTTAGTGGACATGAGTTTGAGCAAACTCCAGGACATAATAAACGACAGGGAAGCCTGGCATGCTTCGGCCTATAGGGTCGCAAAGAGTCTGACACGACTTAGGGACTGAACCAAAACATAACTGACTCACTTTGCTGTACACCTGAAACTAACACAACACTGAAAATCCATTATACTCTGATAAGCATTTTAAAAGGACTTTGCTGGTTGTCCAGTGAAGAATCTGCCTGCCAGTGCAGGAGACCTGGGGTTGATCCCTGATCTGGGACGATCCCATGCACTGTGGAACAGCTAAGCCCATGCACCACAACTACTGAAGCCTGTATGCCTTAGAGCCTGTGCACTGCAGGGAAGACCCAGTGCAGTCAAAATAAAGAAATAATTTTAAAAAAAAAAGGAAAAATGAGCCCATTTTCAGATTAGGCCATTTATTACTCACATAGAAAGTGAAGTGTGAAAGTCAGAGGTCCCAGATCGCTGTGGTCCTTGTGCAGGGTGACAGCTAAACTAAAGGGGCCCAATGCAGTAACATGGATGCTGCCTGGTTCACAGCCTGTGTGACAGCAGAGCAGCTTGGAGCTGCAGCCATGCTCCAAGCAGGAGGAGGGATGGTGGGCAGAATTCCAAGTGGCCCCCAGTTCCACCCCCTGCTGTACTTGCCTTCCCTGTATAACCTCCTCCCCTTGAGTGTGGGTGCCCCCTCTCCTTGCAGAGGTGCTCTGGGCAGGGTAGGCAGAGCCCATAGAGGGTGTCTGTGTTGACTTACCCTCATTCTCCAACACTGCTGGCCTGTGACGCTGACCAGATAGGTAAGGTGAATGCAGATGTTGTAGAAATCCCTAGACCCGCATCTTTCAAATCTTTTTGGAACTAATCTCTGTAATATCCCCAGGGGTACACAGTTACTTTTAGGTTACTGTCTTGGCTGTGGGAGGCCCTTTCCAGGACTCCATTTGGCCATTCCTCCCAACATACACCTTATTCCTCTCGCAAAGGATGCAAGGCTGGCAAAACAGCCATAAGGTGTGTATAGGATCCCACTAGACACACTTGACACTCTGTGAGATGGATGGACTCTGGCCAAGACTTATCTCCCTCCTGACCTCCCAAAGCCTCTCTCTCTCTCTCCAGAGACTCCTAGTCCTCCAGGGATTAGGCTCAGATAAGCATTAGTATCTACAAATGTGGCTTTCAGTAAAATGAGCACAGACTGAGATTAAAGAATCCAATTCCAGCTCCTTTCATCTGCTGGGCATATACCAGGCAAGATCCTGAAGCTTCCCAAGCCTGTTTGCTCATCTGTAAATTAAAGCCCAAAGTGTTCTTCTGATAATTTCTTGTTTGTGCTGCTATTATAAAATTGCATACTATGTGCTTTCCACACTGCCTGGAATATAGCCTAATGACCATTACTACCATTCACTTCTTCTTTTGGAAAGGGCTTCCTGGGTGGTGCTAGTGGTAAAGAACCCACCTGCTGAGGCAGGAGACCTTAGAGATGCGAGTTTGATCCCTGGGTCTGAAAGATCCCCTAAGAGACTCAGGTTTGACCCTGGATTGGGAAGATCCCCTGGAGAAGGGAATGGCAACTCTCTCCAGTATTCTTGCCTGGAGAATCCCATGGACAGAGTAGCCTGGTGGGCTACAGTCCGTGGGGTTGCAAAGAGCTGGACACGACTGAAGCAACTTAGCACACATGCAGAGAGGAATAAAAACATATATTACTATTTATCTGTATTTTAACAACCCACATCATCAGTTTTTAGGTATTCCTCATTTATTTCCAACTTTTGTTGCTTTTTGATTACATGGGATTTAGGACTAGGTCACCCATCCAGTTGGCTTCCCTAGTGGCTCAGATGGTAAAGAATCTGGCTGCAATTAGGGAGACCCAGGTTTGATCCCTGGGTTGGGAAGATCCCCTAGAGAAGGAAGTGGCAACCCAGTCCAGTATTCTTGCCTGGAGAATCCCATTTTTAGGGGAGGGCTATACAGTCCATGGGGTCACAAAGTCAGACACAACTGAGTGACTAACACAAACACATGACAGATTGGGTACATTTAAGTCCTCAGGAATCGCATGAATTGATCCTCATTTTCAAATAATTGAGCTATAAGATTTGTATTTTACTTATCCTATTTTTATTTTTTAAAGATATTTTTGACATGGACCATTTGTAAAGTCTTTATTGAATCTGTTACAATGTTACTTCTGTTGTTTATGTTCTGGGTTTTCAGCTGTGAGGCATGTGGAGTTTTAGGGCTTTCCAGATGGCTCAGAGGTAAAAGAATCTGCCTGCCAGTGCAGGAGACTCAGGAGACACAAGACATGGGTTCAATCCCTTGGTCGAGAATCTTCTGGAGTAGGAAATGGCAACCCACTCCAAGGTTCTTGTCAGGAAAATCCCATGGATAGAGGAGGCTGGCAGTCTACAGGCCATGGGGTTGCAAAGAGTCAGACACGACTGAGTGACTGAGCATGCACACACGTGTGGAATCTTAGCTTTCTGACCAGGGATCAAACCCACGTCTCCTGCACTGGAAGGCAGATTCTTAACCAGGGGACTGCCAGGGAAGTCTCTACTTCTACCTTTAGTGGTTCAGTTTTTATAGGTCATACTCCATTTAAAGTAGACTTAACTTTTACTTGTTAACATATAAGCTCTATCCCTAGTCTAGGATTTCATCTGGAAAACATTTTTTTAAGATGCGTAACTCTACAAAATGTGTGCTTATGACCATAATTGTTAGGAATGTGAATTAGTAAAGTATTTCTGTAGAGCAGATGTGTGTGTATGTATTAATCGCTCAGTAGTGTCTGATTCTTTGCGACTCCATGGACTGTAGCCTGCTGGGCTTCTCTGTCCAAGGAATTCCAGGCAAGAATACTAGAGTGAGTTGCCATTTCCTCCTCCAGGGGTTCTTCCTGACCCAGGGATCCAATCCAGGTCTCCTGCACTGCAGGCAAATTCTTTACCATCTGAGTCACCAGGGAATCCCAGAGCAGACCTTATGGCTAGTTAAAACAAATTTAGGGACTCCAGCCCTAGAGTCTAAGATCCAGTGGGACTGGGGGAGGGAACTTAAGAATTTGCATTTCTGACAAGTTCCCACATGAGGCTGGTCCTGATGCTGCCAGTCCAGAGACCACTTTGAGAACTACTGATGTAGAGAATTCTAATAACATTTAATTAAAGACAGAAAAACATTCATAGGGAGTTCCCTGTAGTCCAGTGGTTAAGAATCTGCCTTCCAATACAGGGGTCACAGGTCAATTCCTGGTTGGGGAACTAAGATCCCACATGCCTCATGCCCACATAGGCAGCTAAGCCTGTGTGCCTGCGCACCACAATGGAGAACCTTCGTGCCACAATTAAGATGAAACTCAGCCAAATAAATAAATAAATATGAAAAAAATATTCATAAACTCTGATCAAGGATAAATGAAGATGAGCAATCCCAATCCCAACAGCTACTTTGGAGGTTCTCCAACTGACCCCTGAGGACCTGCTAGAGCCCCACTTGATCATGCAGGGCAAGCACCCCAATGCCAGGGAGTGTAGTGAAGGAGTGACTTGGCCAGCACAGCCCCAGGTTCTCAGGGTGTGGCCAGGATAGCAGAGGGAAAGAGCAGTCAGGACCAGCTGTCAGACCCTGGTTACGTTATTTCTATTGCACTTACCAACATATAGGGCTTCCCTGGTGGCTCAGATGGTAAAGAATCTGCCTGCAATGCAGGAGACCCAGGTTCCATCTCTGGGTTGAGAAGATCCCCTGGAGAAGGGCATGGCAACCCATTCAAGTATTCTTGCCTGAGAATTCCATGGACAGAGGAGCCTGGCTGGTTAAAGTCCATGGGGTTGCAGAGTCAGACATGATTGAGCAACTAACACTTTCATTTTTCACTTTATCAACATATAACACATCATGGATTTGACAGATTTATCTCTTTTGTTGCCTGTTCCCCTCACCTCTCATCAGAATACAGGTTTACTAGGATAGAACTTTTGTAAACAGTGCTTGGATCATAGCAGGTGCTCAATAAGCTTTGACTGGCAATAACCATGTGTCTGGATGTTCACAGCACTACTTTCAAAAGTGGCAGTCTTTCTGTGGGCAAGGGACATGGGGAAAGGAGTAGGGGAGAGCACAGCTTTCTACTGACTCACCTCAGTCCTTGGAATTTTTCCTACCAGTTATTAAAAACAAGATGACAGGTCCAAGATGGAGTTGCTTATGCTGAGCCCCATGTCACCAAACTAAGCCTTAATTACACTTTTGGCTTTCCCAGCAGTGGAATCTTAACCCAGCCAATCAGGGATCACCTGATTAGCACTAGTGAGGTTATCTGCCTATGAGACCCCTGCCATCCCCTAAAGTTACCTTACAATAAACAATCTGCTATTTTTTGCCCAGTATGATTTCTTGTTCCTGTTCCTCTTTGCCTATAAAAGGTTTTCATTTTGTACAGTTCCTTGGGGTTCCTTTCTGTCAGCCAGACTGAGCGCTGCCGGCTTTGAACAGATTTTTTTTTGAAATTTTTGTTACATAAATTAACCCATTTACTCTAGGCTTTCAGTGTTATGAAATGGTGGCACCTCTACTTGTCCTTCAATTCCTTCCCTTTTCTGATGGCAGACTTTGCTGTGACAGCAGAAATGGCACCAGAAATGGTACCCCGGCATCACCCACTACCGTTTTCATGCAGGAACCACAGAGCCAAATGCGCACCGCTCGTCTCTGCATCTTGGTTTTGCCTCAGAAGGAGCAAGTGTACTTGGTACGCTGGCTGACTTCAGTTTTCTTCACCATTTTCCCGAGGGAGGCCCCGTGTTTGCGCACAATCCCGACCTTCTTGGTGCGTTTCACTATGTCACCACAACCTAGGTCTGAGCCCAGAGAGAGCTAAATCGATTTTTGCTCAAATAACTTCTTGAAATTCTTAATATGCCTTGGCTTATTTTTTAACACCACATATGTCACCTAGCTTTAGCGCCAAAGAATTGATGCTTTTGAACTGTGGTGTTGGAGAAGACTCTTGAGAGTCCCTTGGACTGCAAGGAGATCCAACCAGTCCATTCTGAAGGAGATCAGTCCTGGGATTTCTTTGGAAGGAATGATGCTAAAGCTGAAACTCCAATACTTTGGCCACCTCATGCGAAGAGTTGACTCATTGGAAAAGACTCTGATGCTGGGAGAGATTGGGGGCAAGAGGAGAAGGGGACGAGAGAGGATGAGATGGCTGGATGGCATCACTGACTCGATGGACATGAGTCTGAGTGAACTCTGGGAGTTGGTGATGGACAGGGAGGCCTGGCGTGCTGCGATTCATGGGGTCGCAAAGAGTCGGACACGACTGAACGACTGAACAGAACTGATGTCACCTAGCTTTAAAAAAAGATCCCTATTATTAACTAGGAAAAATAAGTTGTAAGAGAAATAGGCATAATAGGAAAAAAAACTTAAGAAACACACACACATTTAAGTATGGTTTGGTTAGTTAGCACCTGAGACAGGCTTGACGAACATCTTCCCAAGTGGCCTGGACCTGAAGCCCTTCCACAGGCCTCTCGGAACCTGGCCCTCTCCAGGCTCACTCCAGGGGGTCCCAGAGGTCTTTTCCAGCCCTTTCTCCTGGCCTACATTATTTACAAGTGTCAAGTAACAACAGTTAATAATTAATGGACAAAAGAGGCCCTGTTAAAGGCCTGGGGCTGCTTTAGGCAGAAGAGACTATCTCAATGTCCAAATGAAGAACCCTGGTGTCCAAAACAGAGACAGAGGAAACATTTAAAGAGAGCGAGAAAGGAAAGAAGCTGTGAACTAGACCCAACGTGACTGTTGGCTCAGATGGTAAAGCGTCTGCTTACGATGAGGGAGACCCGAGTTCAATCCCTGGGTTGGGAAGATCTCCTGGAGAAGGAAATGGCAACCCACTCCAGTATTCTTGCCTGGAAAATCCCATGGATGGAGGAGCCTGTTAGGCTACAGTCCATGGGGTCGCAAAGGGTCAGACACGACTGAGCGACTTCACTTTCACTTTCACTGCTGGGAATGGAGAGCTGGGTTGAGGGGATTAGAAGAGAGATGCCTGGTGTGAGTGTTTTAGTTGATCAGTCTTGTCCGACTCTTTGAGACCCTACTGTGGCCAACCAGGCTTATTTGTCCATGGAATTCTCCAGGCAAGAATCCTGGAGTGGGTTGCCATTACCTTCTCCAGGGGATCTTCTTGACCCCCATGGCAGGCAGGTTCTTTACCACTGAGCCACCGTGGAAGCCCAGAAAGATGCCTCCGGGGTCCCAAAGAAAGGAGGCCAGGTTGGATCTCCAGTAGAAGCAGCTTGAAACTGGAAGAGCTAGGTAGAAGGACCTATCTATTAGGAATTTCAGAAAGATGGCCAGTACACTGGACCTGTTCTCCTGGACAAAGCCAGGAGAAGTTTCATTATTTTTATTTTTTAAAATATATATTTACTTATTTGGCTGTACTGGGCCTTAGTTGCAGCACTCAGGGTCTTCGATCTTTGTTGCAGCACATGGGATCTAGTTCCCTGACCAGGGTTTGAATCCAGGCCCTCTGCATTGGAAGCTGGGAGTCTTGGCCACTGGACCACCAAGCAAGTCCCTCAGAAGCAGTTTCTATGGTGGGTAACTGGTGAGCTAGTTATTTATTCCATTAATGTTTAATAGGCATATCATTGGGTCAGACCCTATGTCAAGAAAAGTCATTCTGATTAAAGGCAGAGGACTTAAGTGACTTGAGACTTTTACTAGAGATCTTTCAGGAGGCACTGATACTTTCTCCAGCTTTTCTGGGAAAGTGGTGGAAAAGCAGAATGCCTTTCCCACCTCCCAGATTCAGGGGGCTCCAGGAGAGAGGGGCACCTCTTTCTTTGGGAAGCGGCTTCTGTACTTGCCCAGCAGAGGGCGGCCGGAACCTGGACACTATGGTTCCAGCCACCAGCTTTAGGACACTAGACAGATGGGAACCTAGCCCCCTCGCTGCCCACTGCAGGTTGGGCGTGATACCCACTTGCTGGCAGCGATACCCTAGAGAGACAGGAGGCACCGGGAGGTGTCAGAGATACTGTTTTGAATTCTCTCTAAGCTGTGTCACTTCTGCCTTGTGTAGGCTCAGTCTTGGTGCCTTGCCAGGCTCATCCTCTCTAGCCTGCTGAGCGAAGGATCATTTCCTTCTCATCTCAGGGCAGCCTGCCCACCCTGTTTCTAGCCACTGTTGAAAAATCATTTTGTTCCAGGACACAGACTCCTAGAGCCCCAGAGGTGGGAGGAACTTGCGGTGCTCCTTGTCCAGGAGTTGACATTTCAAATAATTTCAGAGGCAGGTGGGGGGTACAGCCTCAATTTGTGATGCCAACTTAGGGTGAAATGGTGGCCATGGTGAACTGGAGAGCCCAGATTTGTGCAAAGTCACCTCTATTCAAGTATTTTTCTTCTTTAAAAAAAGAAACAATTATTATTATTAATCACTTTTGGAGACACCATGTGGCATATAGGATCTTAGTTCCCAGACAAGGAATTGAAACCGTGCCCCCTGCATTGGAAGTGAAGAATCTTAACCACTGGACCACCAGGGAAGTCCCAAAGTGTTTTTCTAATTACAAGTAAAATAAAGCATGGCTTTGGGCTGTGTCAGGATGCTGGCTGCCAGGTCTTCCCCAGCTTGGGGAAAGAAAGGTGGAACTATTTGCCCAGAACAGGGCCCGATTCCCTTTCCCAGGCAAATCCACTCTCTTCCATTATGTTTGTCCCTTGGGGGCGCAGGGTAACAATATGGAGTGGCAGCAGTTGGGGACAACTTCGGCTCCCAGCTCGGGTTGCCCCGAGGCTACTCATCAATCCTGGATTGCTTCATTTCCTTCCTTGGCCACCGCTCCCCTGTTTGGAGCAGGCAGCCTCCCCCAGAGCACAGGGCACTCCTTTTCCTCGCAGTGAGTCACAACCTCAGAGCTGACTTGGGGCCAGCCTGACTCCTCAGAGTCAGGAGCCTCTCCGCCCACTGCTTTTTCCAATGAATACCTCTAGCTGTGGGCCTCCGCTTCCTCCAGCTGCCTCCCTATGGCTGGGCCCTTTTATTTACTCAGGGTTTGGTTTTTTTTTTCCTCCTTGAAACGAGGTCCTATGGAGAAGTGCCTAGGAGCTTTTCAAACTTGATCCCTCAGATCCCAAGAAGAAATAAGGATTAGAAGCATAAAGGGCTGCTTTCCCATCATGAGCAAAGGTCACTACACATGCTTGGGTGTGGATTTTTAAAAAATGCAATCACAGGAGCTTCCCTGGTGAATCAGTGGTAAAGAATCTGCCTGCCAATGCAGGACACACGGGTTCGGGTTCAATCCCTGATCAGAGAAGATCCCATATGCCTCAGAGCAGCTAAGCCTGTGTGCCTACTGAAGCCTGCCTGCCCTGAAGCCCATGCTTTGCAAGAAGAGAAGCCACCATAATAAGTAACCTGTGCACCGCAACTGGAGAGTAACTCCAGCTCTCTGCAGCTAGAAAAAAGCCTGCATAGCAAGGAAGACCCAGCACAGCCAAAAATAAATAAATAAATAAAATTCTTTAAAGGGACTTCTCCGGTGGTGAAGAATCCACCTTGCAATGCAAGGGACACTGGTTTGATCGACCCCTGGTCTGGGAAGATCCCACGTGCGGTGGGGCAACTATGCCTGTGTGCCACAACTACTGAGCCTGTGCTCTGGAGCCCCTGAGCCACAAGTACTGAGTCGACACTCTGCAACTACTGAAGCCCGCACACCCTAGAGCCCACGTTCCATAACAAGAGAGTCAGCCCAATGAGAAGCCCACTCACTGTAACTAGAGAGCAGCCCCACTCTCCGCAACTAGGAAAAGTTCCCTCACTGCAACGAAAACTCAGTATAACCATAAATAAATAATTAATTATGTTTAAAAATCCAATCATGTACTTTTGAGTCAGGCCCTGCGCTCCATGGGAGGATTGACAGGCCACCTGGGCTCTGTGGGGATACTCCATCAGGGCGTGACACTTTCCCTTCAGCCTCTGGGAGTAGTAGGAACTCCCAAATAGCAGGAATGGGGCTGTGGTCCCTTTACCAGTCACAGAGATATACTGGGACCTGGGGCAAGTATTTAAAACAGTCCCGTGAAGAATGTCAGCTCTTTCTCACCATGACTAATCCCTTGAAGATTAGCCCCAACTAACCCCATTGTCATGGAGCGCCTGCTTGCAACACCTCCCAAGCTGAAGTGTAAAGATGACTAGGTTCCCGAGAATCAGGTCTCAAAAGATCACAGTCTTAAGAATATCATTTGAGAGGAGGAAATAAGGACAAAAAAAAAAAAAATCCCTAATGAGATTAGTTACCTGCAGGGCATAGTGGGAACTGGATAAAAGGAAGAAGGAAATTGAGAAGAATGACACTTCTCTGAAATAGCTTTTTGTTCTGACTTGCTTTTGGAACCATTGTAATTATTTTGAAATATTACATATTTCAAAAATAAGTAAAAATGTAATAAAAAATCACAAGGATGGGGAAAACCCTAAGACTGGATAGAGAAATAAGCAAAGTCCTTTGACTTCTATCTTACCAATTTATAGTAAATAACCTATCCCATGCTGTGTGTTAAACATTTACCTATAGTTTTGTTTAACCTCTGCAGCATCTCTAAATTGTAGGTACTATTACCATCCTAGTTTTACAAGACAAGAAGTCATACCCCAGTGGCATTAAGGAAGCTCCCAAGGTCCCAGAGTCTTGAACTCAGATTTTGTATCAGATTTGTGATAGATCTCCGTTCTGAGGGCCTGTTACATATTCAGCTCCGTGCCAGGCACAGAAATATAAGTTGGTGTCTCTGGGGTTCCAGGAATTTGTGATCTCAGTGATAAACATTTAACATGACAAAGCTATAAAAATAGGGAAATGAATGAGCCCCTTATTCATAAAGATTTAAAAGGATAAAAAATTTTAGGAGTGCTAAGTCCTCCTTGTGGGTTGACTTCCTAGAGGAGATGGGATTTGAATGGCATTTTGGAGGCAGAATTCAAGTAGGTGTAAAACAAGGGCGAATGAATTGCAGGCAACAGAACCCACTGGGAGCAGAGGTGTGGAGAGGGACTTGGTGTGTGGAGAGCCAAGGAAAAGACCAGCCTGGCACTTTATGACTCTCTAGGGTACCTCTTAAAAAGAGTTCAAAGAAAACAAAAAGTTCAAAGTGTAACAGAAAGAAAGTGGATTCTCAGCCCCTCAAAATTAGCCCTTTGCATTGTTAATCAACTGTGTTATTATTCAATCGCTAAGTTGTGTCCGACTCTTAGCATTCCCATGGACTTCATGCAGCCCGCCAGGCTTCCCTGTCCTCCACAGTCTATTGAGTAGGTGATGCTACAATCTTTCCCAGCATCAGGGTCAATTTTGTACTGCAATATAAAATAAAAATTTCTTTTAAAAGTTAGCCCTTTGGTTGCTGCATATTAATATTGCCTAGTTCCTTTCCTTTGGAGAAGGCAATGGCACCCCACTCCAGTACTCTTGCCTGGAAAATCCCATGGACGGAGGAACCTGGTAGGCTGCAGTCCATGGGGTCACTAAGAGTCGGACACGACTGAGCGACTTCACTTTCACTTTTCACTTTAATGCATTGGAGAAGGAAATGGCAACCGACTCCAGTGTTCTTGCCTGGAGAATCCCAGGGACGGAGGAGCCTGATGGGCTGCTGTCTATGGGGTCGCATAGAGTCGGACACGACTGAAGCGACTTAGCAGCAGCAGCAGCAGTTCCTTTCCAATTACTTGGCTCAGAGAGATGACTAGGAAACTGCTGTGCTGCTAAGTTGCTTCAGTTTTGTCTGACTCTGACTCTGTGGACTGTAGCCCACCAGGCTCTTCTGTCCATGCAGGATTCTCCAGGCAAGAATATCAGAATGGGTTGCCATATATTTCTCCAGGGGATCTTCCTGACTCAGGGATCAAACTAGCATCTCTTAGGTCTCCTTCATTGGCAAGCGAGTTCTTTACCACTAGTGCCACCTGGGAAGCCCCTGACTAGGAAAAGGCACACAGTATATTCTGGATCTACAGACAAAAACTGTTTTTGCTTTAAGGGGAAATAGAATCTTAGTCCCTTTGGTTACTTCTGCTTTTCTATTTATATTTTTTTTTTGAAACTTTATCTTATTTTTAAATTAACTTTTATTTGTGTAAAGTTGCTTTTTCCATTTCTTCTTTTACAAGCAGAAAGAGAGGCCAGTCCCTGTATGTTGAGCTGAAAATCAGACCATCAGCCCTGCTGCATCCTTCTCAGCTAGTTTGCAGGCAGCCCCCCAGGTGTGTAAGGAGGGGTGTTAGGGGGTAGGCTTGGGTTTCCCTGGGGGTTCAGATTGTAAAGAATCTGCCTGCAATGCAGAAGACCAGGGTTCGATCCCTGGATGGGGACGATCCCCTGGAGAAGAAATGGGTACCCACTCCTGTATTCTTGCCTGGAGAATTCCATGGACAGAGGAGCCTGGCAGACTACAGTCCATGGGGTTGCAGAGTTGGGACTGAGTCACGACTGAGCAGCTAACACACTGTTTTCCCTGAACCCATCCCCTGCTGGAGGATTTAGTACCCAGCAGGGATAAGAGAGGAAAGAAGCCTGGCAGGCAGACACCAATGCTGGGTCTAGCTGGACCGCAAGGCAGAAATATGAAGAAAAGCAAAATATGGATAGTCCTATCAGACTAATAAATGGTTAACTGTAGACCAAGTTTTCATCTGGACCAATGTTCACGTAAGTTTGAAAAATCCTTGAACCAGGGACAAACGCAACATCTGGTCCTTCAACTGCTGCCCCACCCCCACCCCTCAGCCCCTGCCTCGAGCCATCCCCTTCTAAACAATAGGGATAATTTCACATCTCCCAGAGGGGAGAGTCTTCAGCTCTCCCCTCAGATCCTTCCATTCTTGCCCAGCCGCACTGACCCTGCTTCCCTCCCCACCTCCCAGCGAGCAGCCTCTGGCTCTGGGCGGCCACACCAGCCCCTGCAGGTCTGTGTTCACACCCCCCACCCCCAGTTGGGAGCACCAGGACCCTGGCAAGGCTATGGCCTGCCTCCCCTGGGCACACCCCTCTGTCACTGTGGTTTTTCTCATCCTGTCCTACTGGTGTGTTTGTCTTTTCATCCCCCAATTCAGAGCTTAATTACAAGAGCCAAGTCTTGGTTTTTTTTCTCTACCTAGAACAAGATTCAATTTTTTATAGTCTTTGTTTAATAGTTGATAGATGGATGCTTTCCCTTAAAGCAATGGTTTCTTCAGCTTTTAAAACCACAACCCTCAGTAAGAAATGTTTTTTTACAGGGACTTCCCTCATGGTCCAGTGGCTAAGGCTCTGCATTCCCAATGCAAGGCACCCAGGTTTGATCCCTGGTTGGGGAACTGATCCCACATGCTACAACTAAAACTTGATACAGCCAAATAAATTATCGGAAAAAAAAAAAAGTGTTTTTTTTTTCTATTACAACCCAACTTACACATTCATCTACACACACAGCCACAATTATGAGTTTCAAGAAATAGCACTTACTCTTGTTGGTTGAAAGTGAAAGTGAAGTCACTCAGTCGTGTCCAACTCTTTGTGACTCCATGGACTGTGGCCTACCAGGCTCCTCCATCCATGGGATTTTCCAGGCACTAGTACTGGAGTGGGTTGCCATTTCCTTCTCTGATATTTTCTCCTTTATTCCATTTTATTCCTAAGTGCTTTGTTGGGACTTGCAGGTGGAAAGCCACAGTCTGAGAGCAGAAGAGAAGGGCTTCCCTTCCAGCCAGGATCAGATTAGGATTAAGCTGTAACAAATGAGGGTCTCTGCCAACTCTGACATGTAGATAAGGGTCTTGGCCTCATTATGAAGCAGGGCCCCGGGTTGGCTTAGTGGCTACATGCAATCATGCTCTGGCCTGGACCTGCCCTTTGCAGCTTTCTCATCCAGTCTTTTCTGTCTTCCCTTCATTCCTTTACCAGAGTCACCTCCATGGACAGAGGAGCCTGGCAAGTTGCAGTCCATGGGTAGGCAAAGAGTCACACACAGCTGAGCACAAGCATTCCAACTCACAAAGACTTCCTCTCATGGTGCTCAGGGCCTCACCTATATTTCGTGCATACCTCTGTGATTGCCCTTTATCACACGGGCTTGTGAGGCAATTCTTTTTCACATGGCTTGTTGCACAGCTGAGTGCCGGGAGCGATGCTGGCCTGATAAAGCGGGAGCACAGGAGAGCGATGTGTGAAGGAGTTTGAGTTGAAGGACTGCTTTCCGGGTCCCCTGGTGCCATCTCTTCCTGATTGGTACTGGGCCAGGAGTGGCCTGAGGACTCAGGGCTGCAGTGGGGACAGGCAGGTGGGGGCAGGCTGCTATGAGCAGGTTACCAGGAGCTGCCCAGGGCAGTGAGCGGAATTCAGTGGTGAATTTTCAAAACTCAGTTATCTCCTCACTTTGCCCAGAAAGCTCATAACTTAAATCAAGACGATCAACCTGGGGTGCAGGGTGAACTTTGGCACTCAGAGGCACCTCTGAGGACTGCCATTCCTGGAGCCCTGATTTCAATGGTGGGTGCATGACCACCAACTCAAGGCCAGGCACCAAGAGTCTAAATGTGACCCAGGTCCCTCCCTGCTGGTACAGTCAACCCTGGGACCTTGGGGCTTCCCTCGGTCTCTTGCTGGGCCTCACCCTGAGCAGATCATGAGTATAATCCTACGCAGGAGGCAGTTAGTGCTGGGTTTCCACCTCCCACTCCAAGGTACCAATATTCCCGGTAGAAAATGTTTTGCCAACTGTCGGGAATGACAGAGATCCTGAAACATAAATAGTACATAAATCACATGATGTCGGAAAATGTAAGTCATGGTTCTGCTGGTTCAGTGTTCCAGGTAACCGCACAGCTTCCATGAAGACAGAAACCACAAACACAGAGCTCCACTACACAGAGGGTCTGCCACCTCTGTGGATCAAAACATTCCAGAACATTCCAGCAGACCGCTGCCTTCGTCTGGGCTCCGCTTGCCTTGTGTCTTTTGCTCTTTCAATGTCTTTCAGGGGGAACAGCGTCATGCAGTCTGTGATGCTAGGGTGTGTGTGTGGGGGGGGTTCAATTTTTTTTTTAATGAATTTCAGCAACAGGACAGATTATAAGCAAACACAAAACTAATGAATGTTCCTCTTAACTGTTTACCTAGCTCTGGCCTCTAGTTGTTGCATTGTTTGTCACATGAAAAAGAGAACCTGCACCTTGTTCTCCAGGAGCTCATGGTGCTCATTTAAGGCAGGTCCGAGTGGGGAGGCCTCCAGGGAGGAGCATAGGAGGGTTAGCTGCTCATAAGCGCTGTAGTCTTAGGAATGGACTGACACCTTCTGAGCTCCAGTTTCTTATTCATGGGTTTAGAATTACTCCACTGTGCTCTTGGGTTTCCCAGGTGGCGCTAGTGGTAAAGAACCTGCCTGCCAATGCAGGTTGACGTAAGAGATGCAGATTTGATCCCTGTGTTGGGAAGATCCCCTGGAGGAGGGCATGGCAACCCACTCCAGTATTCTTTCTTGCCTGGAGAAACCCATGGACAGAGGAGCCTGGTGAACTACAGCCCATAGGGTTGCAAAGAGTTGGACATAACTGAAGCGACTTAGCATCACGCAGTACTGCACCTGGTGGCTCAGCAGTAAAGAACTCGCCTGCCAATTCAGGAGATGAGGGTTCATGAGGTCAAAAAGAGTCAGACACGACTGAGCGACTGAACACACATGCTCACGCACACATTCATACATTACTGCACCCAGGCCTTCTGGGAAGAGGGAAATGATGGGATGTAGGTGGCAGTTAATGTTTGTGAGGAAGTCAGTAACTTTCTCAAGTGACCTTTGAGGCTGCTGCCTTCAAAGCAGGGAAGGGAGGTGGTGGGAAACAGCCAGACTGGGCCGACTAGATTTTTCCCGTGGTGAATCAATGGACAAGAAAGCGGGATGGACAGAGGAGAGCGCCAGGCAGCCAGAACCTTCTGGATTGTGCCCTACTGTGGGCAGCAGTTGTTGAAGGAGTCTTCATGAAAGTCATGGTCTAGCTGATTAGTCCGGGCACCTGTGTAGCTTGGTTGGAAGTGGGATGAGGCTAGGAGCTGTGGGTGAGTGGCTAGACTTAGGGAGGAGGGAGTGAGAAAGGAGTGGGTGTGAGAGAGTGGCCACAGGAGGAGTCAAAATTGGGTTTCAGGACTTCCCTGGTCATCCATTGGCTAAGACTCTGAGTTCCCAATGCAGGGTGCCAGGTTCAATCCCTGGTTGGGGAACTAAATCCCACATGCCACAACTAAATACCCCACATGCTGTAAACAAGACCTGGTGCAACCAAAGGGGAAAAAAAAGTATTTTAGTTGGGTTTCTACACATGCTTTGCCAAGCCCCCACCCCCACTGTGGCTCCTCCCACCCCACCTCCCACCACCTGTCTTCTCTCTGCCTTTGCCTTTCCCCTCCAGTCCTTCTGTCTCCACCCCACCCCCTCTCCCCACACCAGTCCTGTATGTCCTGCCACCCAAGTTGGGGCACATAGGAGGCTCAGCCAAGGCTTCAAGAGGCTGTTCATGCCACCTGGTAAGTGCTCCCAGGGTGCACTTGGTCAGGCCGGCTCTGATTGGGTCATGAGCAGCGGGAGGAGCAGGCGGCTCGTTCTTTAGTCTGTGAGTGAGAAAAGCTTCTGCTGGTTAGACCTCACAGGAAGCTGGAGCCAAGGGGTAGCACCTGACATCAGGTGCAGCACTATGGGCTGGGTGAGAAAGGGAGGTGACACCTCTGGGCTGTTGAGGCCAGCTGCGCCTTCTACGCCAGGCCAAGGAAATCAGGTCACCCTTCTCCTCTCTTTGCTAGATGCTGCTTCAGAGAGATAAAAGAAATATTCATAGGCTAGCTGGCTCAGGCAAGGCACCTAGGTGAGGGTCTCAAACCAGTGGCCCACAGGGCCATCCCCCTGCAGATGGGTTTTGCTTCGTCCACAGTGGTGGTTTAGTCGCTAAGTTGTATCCGACTTTTGCGACACCATGGACAGGCTCCTCTGTCCATGGGATTCTCCAGGCAAGAATAGTGGAGTGAGTTCCCATTTCCTCCTTCAGGGGGTCTTCCCTATCCAGGGATCGAACCCAGTCTCCATGCAGATTCTTTATCGACTGAGCTAAGAGGGTCCACAGGGATCCTCCTAATCTTTTATACATGTCCTTCGTCCCCTTTCTGCCTTCTTTATTTGCCTTCCTTGTCTTGCTCCTGAGTTTATGAATTTACTGGCCTCATCCTAAGAAACACAAAGATGCTCCAGGAACTTCTGACATGGCTGGGAAAACAAGACTAACACATAGACCAAGAGGGCTGAGTGTGCCAGATCCAGATATGCGGGAGTTTAGATGAGAGATCTCCCATGCAGATTACCATAGAGGAATGTGTAGGGGAGAACTGCATACTGAGCCTCGATGGAAGAGGATGTCAGGATGGAGGGCAGGGAGGAATGTCCCAGGATTGAAAAAGACAGGAGGGGCAGCCTGGAGAAGTTTCGCTGGGTTGGGCTTCATTCCACACACAGCAGGGGGCACCTTTGAGATGTTAGCATAAGGGATTGATGATTGGAGGCACAGAAGAATCCAGGAAATGTGGGTGGGGCGGGAGCTGAAAAGAGGTACCAATTTGTGAGAAAGTCTGAAGGAGGTAAAGACTGGGTGTTGTGGAAGCTGAAGGCTTCAAAGCATCTCAGAGACAGCTGCATACTAAGTCGCTTCAGTCGTACCTGACTCTTTGCAACTCCATGGGCTGTAGCTCGCCAGGCTTCTCTGTCCCTGAGATTCTCCAGGCTAGAATACTGGTGTGGGTTGTCATTGCCTCCAGGGAATCTTCCCCACCCAGGATCGAACTCCAGTCTCTGTGTCTCCTGCATTGGCAGGCGGGTTCTTTACCAGTGCCACCTGGGAAAGCTATTGAGTCATGAAAATGGGGAAGTTGTCAGAAGGCGGCTGTTTGGGGTAGGGGTGAGAAGTTGAGAAATTGTGGTTGAAATTCATTTGATGGATGAAATGGGCAGCTGGCATTTAGATCTGTGGACCTGGAGATGGAGGTGGTGATTTAGGGACTACACTTAGATTTCGAAGGGAGATGTTGGGAAAGAGAAGGGGGTGTGCAAAAAAGGGAGAGGCCCTGGGGAAGAAGACCAGTGTGGAATTGGAGAAGGAGAGAGCACACTGATGTCAGCGGAGAGGACAATCAAAAGAAAGAGGTCCACTGACATCATCAAGTACAGAGGATTCAGGGAGAGCAGAGCAGAGCAAAGGCTGGGGTTTTAGAGCTAGGGCATGGCAGAAATTTTGGCAGGCGTGGAGAAGATGACCACATATTTCACAATCAAACAGACAGCATGGTGAAGAAGAGGCTCTTTATCTCTAGGAGCGCGTGGTAGATAAAAGTGATGTCACCAATTTGCTTGCCCACAGCACAGCAAAGCCAATTTACCCAGATACAGAGTTGTGATGAAGGAAGGCACAGCATTAATTTGCAAGGCTCCAGGTTCAGTGGGTAAAGAATCTGCCTGCCATGCAGGAGATGTAGGAGACGCGTGGGTTCGATCCCTGGTGTAGGAATATTCCCTAGAGGAGGGCATGGCAACCCACTCCCATATTCTTGGGAGAATCCCATGGACACAAAGACCTGGCAGACTACGTTCCATAGGAAGATTCAGACAGGACTGAAGTGACTGAGCACACACACACACACAGTAAGAGTACTGAGAGTTTGTGCCCCAACATTTGGGGTGAGGAGTGCAGGGGACGTGACTTTCTTCTGATTGGTTTGTGATGAAGTAACCAGGTCTTGTTTCAGGAATCTTGGTCATCTACCTTCTGGTTCCAGCCAGTCTGGGGATCTAGTGCCTAGTCTCAGCTCAGCGTGTAGTCATCATCCTTCACTTGGGTCAGCGGGGGCGGGGTGGGGGAGAGGATCTTAGTTTTGGCAGAAAACTCTAATAAGATAGTGTCAGATTGCGATGTATATCCCTTGAGGAGGAACTGGGACCTTGTTTTATCACTGAGCTATTGTCATTACTTTTCTCCTTTAACTGCTTCTTTGTTTCTGCATTTCCTCACTTCCCTGCTAAGTAATGACTTGTTCCTGCTCCGGAACTCAGGGACTTTCTAGTAGACTAAAGCCTTTTTTCTACAAACAAGAGACAGGGGTGACAGAGGAGATTTTGTACCCAGGAGGGCCCTTTAGGGTCCTGCTTGGTGTCGGTGACAGAACAAAAGATTTATGGAAGTTTGAAGGCAGAGGAGATAGTGGTGAGAAAAGTACTGAATCTACTAAGGAGAGAGGATAAAATGAAGAAAGGACCCAGAAGTGGTGGAGGGGATGGATGGAGATGCGAAGCTTGATTTCACAATAGGCTGCATTCCCCCATCCTTCATCTTGGGCCCTGTCCTGGGTCCCCCACACTGTCCATGGTTCTCACTCTTGGGCTTAGGCAGCAGAGGGAAGTCAGGCAGCTGGTCAGGTGATGTTACAAGTCCAAGCTCACTCTGCTTGCTTCATAATAGGCCAATAAATCAGAAGGTGTTGAGGCAAGGAATAACAACTTTATTCAGAAAGTTGATAGACCGAGAAGATGGTGGACTAGGGTTCCCCAAGGGTCTCCCAAGGGCTTCCCTGGTGGCTCAGATTGTAAAGAATCTGCCTGCAATGCAAGAGAATCGTGTTCGATCCCTGGGCCAGGAAGATCCCCTGGAGAAGGAAATGGCAATCCACTCCAGTATTCTTGCCTGGAGAATCCCATGGACAGAGGAGCCTGAGGGGCTACAGTCCATGGGGTCACAAAGAGTTGTACACAACTGAGCAACTAACACAAACAGGGTCCCCCCAAACCATCTTATGATGTCTGAATGCCAGTTTCTTTTCTAGAACAGAGAAGGGGAGGAGGTGAGGAAGTAGAGTAAAAAGGCCATTAAGTCTTGCAAAATATCTCTTGGAATGGCTAGCCCTGGGGTAGGGATGTGTTCAATTCTTTTCTGCAACCATTCACAGGTAGGCAGGGTCAGATTGCCTTTTTGTGAGCTGAACAAAGGCATTTTAATATTCAGGCAGAGGAAGAGTTCCTGTGACAGGCCATTCTGTATACTTACAGGTAGTGATGATCAGAACAAAAGCATTTAGAAGCAAAGGTTAAAGTGAAAGAAGCATATTCAACGTGGAGTCCGAATTTGCTCTTCCCTGTCACAGTGAGGCACTCTTGGGGATAGCGGTGTGTGTTAGTCGCTCAGTCATGTCCGATTCTTTGCGACCCCGTGGGCTGTAGCCCACCAGGCTCCTCTGTTCATGGGATTTCCCAGGAAAGACTACTAGAGTGGGTTGCCATTTCCTCGTACAGGGTACCTTTCCCACCTAGGGATCAAACACCCGTCTCCTGCATTGCCGCAGGCAGATTCTTTACTGTCTGAGCCACTAGGATAGGGGAGGATGTTCTTAGTTCAGGACTGGGACCCAGAGCAGCACCAGCAATGATTCCTTTTCCGTCTTGCCCTGGATTCCTCCCTCCTTTCTAAGAAGCTCCCATCAGAAACGGTGCCTAGATATTGTCCAAAGGTTTGAAAACATCAGTAAAGCCCTCTGATTGGCCTCTGTTTTAGGCGCCCCAGGCACAGACAAACAGGAAGTAAAAGTGGGTAACCACGAGGAAGGTGGGGGCGAGGCCTGGGTTAATCATCAGAGTTCTTGGCAGCAAGTTCTCAGCCAGCCTGGGCTGAGGCAGCAAGTAGCTACAGTTCTAACGTTTTCAGTGGCAGAACCTGTCTCTTCAGAGCATGGTTACCCACACTGACCCCATAACAAGCACCATGCCAACAGGCCCCGCGGTCATAGGAACATCAACAAGCAAGGAGGTGACTGCGAGGATGACCTCACTGGAAAAGCAAACACACACCCTGAGGGGAAGGAGACGAGTGTGTTCACAGCTGGCCTGGGCTGGGGATACTGTTCTGGAGAGTGCAGGGAGGGAAGGGAGGATGGATGGATGGAGAGTGGACTTGGTCTAGATTGGAAGGGACAATGTGAAGGAAAAGACAGATTTGTGCAGGAATTACAAGAGCCAGAAGGGGAAAAAAAAAAATTAACTGCTGAGGATGACAGTCTAAAGGTCTCTTTCTTACTGCGAGTTCAGAGATGCTAAAGAGGGAGGTCGATATTGATGAAGGAGATGTAGGTGGGCTATTAGGCCACTACCACATGTAACCCGAAGGAGATCTGAAACATCCTGAACCTTGAAACCGACATTTTCTCTTACAGGCTCACAGGTGGGCGTCTAAATGGTACAGTTTGGCAATACCATATAAATGAGAACATTCACATAGCCTATGACCCAGCTACTCCACCTGTGCTAGAATATACACACACACACACACACACGCGCGCGCGCGCACACACACACACACACACACACATTATGATCGATTGTTACTCAGCTTTTAAAAGAATCAAGGAGTTCCATATCCAGGTGGTGCTAGTGGTAAAGAACTCGCCTGACAATGCAGGAGATGCAAGAAACATGGGTTCAAACCCTGGGTCAGGAAGATTCCCTGGAGTAGGAAATGGCACCCCAGTCCAGTATTTCTGCCTGGAAAATCCCATGGACAGAGGAGCCCGGTGGGCTACAGTCCATAGGGTTGCAAAGAGTCAGACACGACTGAGCACACACACATATATGATGACATGCAGAGGTATCTAAACATGTTAAGTGAAAAGAACCAGTTGTATAACTGTGTGTGGTAGGATTTCATTTGATGAAAAAGAGAAAAATGGGGAAATTCCCTGGCAGTTTAGTGGTTAGGACTCTGCATTTTCATTGCTCAGGGCCTGGGATCAAACCCTTGGTTGGAGAACTAAGATCCCACAAGCCGCATGGGAAAAAAAAAGAAAAAAAAAGTATATATTTTATATCGTAGAAAAACATAAATACTTTCTATGTTTGTATTACAAGGAATTTTTAAAGAAACCATTTGGTTGAGGTATGATTGACATACAAAAAGATGTACATACTTAGGGACTTCCCTGGTGGTCCAGTGGCTAAGATGCCACACTCCCAATGCAGGGGGCCCAGATTCAATCCCTGGTCAGGGAACTAGATCCCATGTGCTACAACTAAGAGTTCGAATGACACAATTGAAGATTCCTCACGTTGCAACAAAGATCCTGGTGCAGCCAAGTAAATAAATAGTTTTTTTTTTTTTAAGCTGTACATATTTAATTATATTAAATAATGTCATGAGTTCACAAGGAACTCAATAGTAGTTATTTTGGGGGTTAGATTAGAAAACTGAGGTTTCAAGCAGAGGCACTTTTTAACTCAAAACTCTTCTGTAGGGAGTAGTGTTTTTAATTTAATTTTTAAATTTCATGTTGGAGTATAGTTGACTAACGATATTTTAGTCCAGCAAAGTGATTTAGTTACACATATAAATGTATCTATTCTTTTTCAAATTCTTTTCCTATTCAAGTTATTACAGAGTATTGAGCAGAGTTCCTTTTGCTATACAGTAGGTCCTTGTTGATTATTCGTATAAAATAAAGCAGTGTGTACATGTCCATCCCAAACTCTGTAAGTATCCTTCCTCTCTACCCTCCCCCTCCCACCATAAGTTCCTTCTCTAAGTCTGTGAGTCTGTTTCTATTATGTAAATAACTTCATTTGTATCATTTTTTAAAAGATTCCACATATAAATATCATATGATATTTGTCTTTCTCTGTGTGACTTATTCACTTAGTATGATAATCTCCAGGTCCAACCATGTTGCTGCAAATGGTATTAGTTCATTCTTTTTAATGGCTGAATAATATTCCATTGTATATATGTATCACATCTTTATCCATTCCTCTGTTGATGGACATTGAGGTTGCTTCCGTGTCTTGGCTACTGTAAACAGTGATGCAGTGAACATTGGAGTGTAGGTATCTTTTATGGTTTTCTCTGTATATTCCAGGAGTGGAATTGCAGGGTCATATGGTAGCTCTATTTTTAGTTTTTTAAGGAATATCCATCCTGTTCTCCATAGCAGCTGTACCAATTTACATTCCCACCATGTATGGTATAGTTTTTAACATGTGTATATATTATTTAGCCTAATCATTCCAGTGACTGCAGTTTGATAATGAAAATCGGATAAACATGAATTCTCATAGGGACAATGGAGAAGGAAATAGCAACCCATTACAGTATTCTTGCCTGGAGAGAATCCCCATGGACAGAAGAGCCTGGTGGCCTGGGCTACAGTCCATAGAGTAGCAAAGAGTTAGACATGACTGAAGCGACTTAGCCTGCACAAGGGGACAATGGAACAGAGTATTTCCAACTGAGGTCTCTCTTTTTGGTCTCGTCTCTATTGTCTGGCCTGAAAGCTGTACCCCTAAAAGTCACTCCTCTGGTTTACATTGGAGGCAACCCTAAGTGGTGGGAAGAACATTGGGTCTGGAGTCATTCATTCATTCCCAGCCTGCCAGGGCTTCCTGTGCCAGCCAGCATTCCAGGTTCTGTTCCCCTACTCACTGTGTGGTCATGGGCTCTCAGGTTCTCATTTCTTTGTACAGTAAGGTATTAATATTGGTTCTCAGGACTTCCCTGGTGGTCAAGTAGTTAAGAATCCTCCTTCCAATGCAGGGGGCTTGGGCTTGATCCCTGGTCCAGGAACAAAAATATCACATTCCGAAGGGCAATTAAGCTCTCACTCCGGAGCTTGAGAGCTGGTGCGCTGTAACTACTGAGCTAGCATTCCAGAGTATGTGAGCCGCAACTACTGAGCCCACACATGGAAACTTCTGAAGCCTGTGTGCCTAGGACCCCAACTCTGCAACAAGGGAAGCCACGGGAATGAGAAGCCCGTGCACTGCAACTAGAGTAGCCCTGACTCACCACAACTAGAGAAAGACTGCTGGCAGCAAGGAAGACCCAGAAAAACCAGAAATAAATCCAAAGGAAAGAAGGACAGAAACAAAGTTTCAGAAGGTACCTGGAACCAGTAGGGTAAGACCCCTATATACATATTCAGTTCAATTCAGTTCAGTTCAGTCCCTCAGTCGCGTCCAATTCTTTGCGACCCCATGAACCGCAGCAGTCCAGGCCTCCCTGTCCATCACCAACTCCTGGAGTTTACACAAACTCATGTCCATTGAGTCGGTGATGCCATCCAACCATCTCATCCTCTGTCGCCCCCTTCTCCTCCTGCCCTCAATCTTTCCTAGCATCAGGGTCTTTTCAAATGATTCAGCTCTTCGCATCAGGTGGCCAAAATACTGGAGTTTCGGCTTTAACATCAGTCCTTCCAATGAACACCCAGGACTGATCTCCTTTAGGATGGACTGGTTGGATCTCCTTGCAGTCCAAGGGACTCTCAAGAGTCTTCTCCAACACCACAGTTCAAAAGCATCAATTCTTCAGTGCTCAGCTTTCTTTATAGTCCAACTCTCACATCCATACATGACCACTGGAAAGACCATAGCCTTGATTAGATGGACCTTTGTTGACAAAGTAATGTCTCTGCTTTTTGATATGCTGTCTAGGTTGGTCATAACTTTCCTTCCAAGGAGTAAGTGTCATTTAATTTCATGGCTGCAATCACCATCTGCAGTGATTTTTGAGCCCCCCAAAATAATGTCTGCCACTGTTTCCACTGTTTACCCATCTATTTGCCATGAGTGATGGGACCAGATGCCATGATCTTTGTTTTCTGAATGTTGAGGTTTAAGCCAACTTTTTCCCTCTCCTCTTTCACTTTCATCGAGAGGTGCTTTAGTTCTTCTTCTCTTTCTGCCATAAGGGTGGTGTCATCTGCATATCTGAGGTTATTGATATTTCTCCCAGCAATCTGGATTCCAGCTTGTGCTTCATCCAGCCCAGCGTTTCTCATGATGTACTCTGCATAGAAGTTAAATAAGCAGGGTGACAATATACAGCCTCAACATACTCCTTTTCCTATTTGGAACCAGTCTGTTGTTCCATGTCTAGTTCTAACTGTTAGTTCCTGATCTGCATACAGGTTTCTCAAGAGGCCGTCAGGTGGTCTGGTATTCCCATCTCTTTCAGAATTTCCCACAGTTTGTTGCTATCCACATAGTCAAAGGCTTTGGCATAGTCAATAAAGCAGAAATAGATGTTTTTCTGGAACTCTCTTGCTTTTTCGATGATCCAGCAGATGTTGGCAATTTGATCTCTGGTTCCTCTTTCTTTTGTAAATCCAGCTTGAACATCTGGAAGTTCACGTTTCACGTATTGCTGAAGCCTGGCTTGGAGAATCTTGAGCATTACTTTACTAGCGTGTGAGATGAATGCAATTGTGTGGTAGTTTGAGCATTCTTTGGCATTCCCTTTCTTTGGGATTGGAATGAAAACTGACCTTTTCCAGTCCTGTGGCCACTGCTGAGTTTTCCAAATTTGCTGACATATTGAGTGCAGCACTTTCACAACATGATCTTTTAGGATTTGAAAGAGTTCAACTGGAATTCCTTCACCTCCACTAGCTTTGTTTGTAGTGATACTTCCTAAGGGCCACTTGACTTCACATTCCAGGATGTCTGGCTCTAGGTGAGTGATCATACTATTGTGATTATCTTGGTCATGAAGATCTTTTTTGTACAGTTCTTCTGTGTATTCTTGCCACCTCTTCTTAATATCTTCAGCTTCTGTTAGGTCCATACCATTTCTGTCCTTTATCGAACCCATCTTTGCATGAAATGTTCCCTTGGTATCTCTAATTTTCTTGAAGAGATCTCTAGTCTTTCCCATTCTATTGTTTTCCTCTATTTCTTTACACCTATCACTGAGGAAGGCTTTCTTATCTCTCCTTGCTATTCTTTGGAACTCTGCATTCAAATGGGTATATCTTTCCTTTTCTCCTTTGCTTTTGGCTTCTCTTCTTTTCACAGCTATTTGTAAGGCCTTCTCAGACAGTCATTTTGCTTTTTTGCATTTCTTTTTCTTGGGGATGATCTTGATCCCTGTCTCCTGTACAATGTCATGAACCTCCATCCATAGTTCATCAGGCACTCTGTCTATCAGATCTAGTTCCTTAAATCTATTTCTCATTTCCACTGTATAATCATAAGGGATTTGATTTAGGTCATACCTGAATGGTCTAGTGGTTTTCCCCACTTTCTTCAATTTAAGTCTGAATTTGACAATAAGGAGTTCATGATCTGAGCCGCAGTCAGCTCCCAGTCTTGTTTTTGCTAACTGTATAGAGCTTCTCCATCTTTGGCTGCAAAGAATATAATCAATCTGATTTCGGTGTTGACCATCTGATGATGTCCATGTGTAGAGTCTTCTCTTGTGTTGTTGGAAGAGAGTGTTTGCTATGACCAGTGTGTTCTCTTTGCAAAACTCTATTAGCCTTTGCCCGGTTTCATTCTGTACTCCAAGGCCAAATTTGCCTGTTACTCCAGGTGTTTCTTGACTTCCTACTTTTGCATTCCAGTCCCCTATAATGAAAAGGACATCTTTTTGGGGTGTTAGTTCTAAAAGGTCTTGTAGGTCTTCATAGAACTGTTCAACTTCAGCTTCTTCATACACATATTCAAAGTTTTCATAAATCATCGTCAGAGGCATTATCCATAGTCACAGCAGAAAAGTTCAACTCCCTGCAGATGGTGGGGATGGAATAAATTAAATGGACATATTAAATGAATATGTTTGGGGGAGGGGTAACAGTAGGTTGCCTCCAGAAATAAAGTCACTTATATAAAACTGCGAAGCATCTGTGCATAATGGATGAGACCACCAAGTCCAGAAGCATTTCATCCTAACAGATGGTGTATAGAAAACTGGGGGACACCCAAATCCAATTAGTATCCAAGCGTATTTTGTGCTCGCTTAATGCCAGGTACACGCCAAGCACTTTATTTATTTAATCCTGTGTGTGTGTGTTTAGTTGCTAAATCGTGTCTGAATTTTTTGTGACTCCATGGACTGCAGTCTGCCATGGGATTCTCCAGGCAAGAATAATGGAATAGGTTGTAATTTCCTTCTCCAGGGGATCTTCCTGACCAAGGGATCGAGCCTGTGTCTTCTGCATTGGCAGGTAGATTCTTTACCACTGAGCCAGAATGGAAGCTCATTTAATCCTGAGAACAACTCTATTATCTCCACTGTACAGAAAAGAAATGTGAGGCAGCTACAAGTAAGGGAATTTGCCGAAGCTCACAGCATGAGAATGATACAGTGGGATGCTCATTCCATATAGTCTGACCCCAGAGGCTATGAAGTCCTCCTTAGCTAAAATGGTCTGAGTGCTTGCTGAGGAAAATCAGGCTTATGAAACAGTGGTGGCTTTTCAACATCTGACTGAAGAAGAAGGTACTACGATATTGTTTTCTAAACTTTCCAGATAACAAGTCATTATTCTTCTTGTAACTGCTTCTTAAAATGTAACGTGCCTATGAGTCCCACAGGGACCTTGTTAAAATGCAGATTCTACATAGAGAACAGATTTGTGGTTGCCAAGGGGGGGTGTGGGTGAGGGAAGGAATGGGAGTTTGGAATTAACAGATGCAAACTATTATATATAGAATGGATAAACAAGAAGGTTCTACTGTATAGCACAGGGAACTATATTCAATAACCTGTGGTAAACCATAATAGAAAATAATATGAAATACACACACACACACACATATATAACTGAATCACTTTGCTGTACAGCAGAAATCAACACATTGTAATTCAACTGTGCTTTAATAAATTTCTTTTTAATATTTATTTATTTGGCTGCACCAGGTCTTAGTTGTGGCATGTGGATCTTGTTCCCCGGTCAGGGATTGAACCGAAGCCCCCTGAATTGGGAGCGTGACATCTGGATGACTAGACCACCAGGGAATAAAATTAAAAAAAAAAAAATTGCAGATTCTGATTCTACAGGTCTGGGTGGGTCTGAGATTCTGCCATCTCCCTTGTTACTGGTCTGAGGACCACACTTTGAGGAGCAAGGCTCTAGCCAGAGGCCAAGAGAAATGGATTTCCCCATTGAAAAATGAACAAACTGTACTCTGTTAGAACTTCAGTCTCCTGTGAAGCCATTCCCAACAGCTGAAGCCCCTCGGAGCCCCCAAACACAGGCCCAGGCTCTTGGTTGCTCTTCCAACAGACAGCTTTTTCTCCAGCTTCACTCATGGAGCCCTGGGAGTTGGGGGTACTCCTTCTGGAGTTTTTCTTGCTGATCGGATCAGGTGAGTGAGGGTCCCTGAGTCGGTTTGGGGGGCGCCCATGGAGAGCAGGGACAGCCTCCTGTGCTCTGTAAATGTTTGCTTTCGAGCAGAATGATGAATAAGAGTGACCTGGATGATGAACTGTGTGGTCAGTACAGCTGCTGAGGTGGGTGGAAGGTTGACTTTGACTGTCGTGTTCAGGGCCAGTCCTCAGTGTAAAATTCTGGGTGTGAGAAGCAGTTTGTGTTTTGTGAGGGCAAAGGCTCTGGTCAGTCTTGTTGCTCTGCCAGACCCTCGCTAGACTGTTGCCTGAGTGAAACGATGAGAAGCTGGGGGAGCGACGGAGCAACTGAGACCATTACTAGCTACCCGGTCTGTGGCACGGCACTGCCCTGTGGATGACTCACATCCTGCTGCCCACTCACTCTCTCAGACTGAAGCCACATCTCTCTGGCAGCGGTGGCGAGGAGCTGACCCCTTTCCCCTTCTGCCATGAGAGCATCATTACACACAGTTTCTGAGTTTGCAGCAAGTTGCCTTTCTTCTCTGTTTTCCTGGCAAGAGCAGAGAAAGTTCGGTCTTGGGGAAAGTGGAGTCCTGGTTGAGGTCTCCGGACAGGCCTTACTGAAGAAGTGTGCAGGCACACCTGGCTGTCCAGAAGCTTGTTTTGGGGCCATTTCAAGCTTTAAGAACTGTGTTTTTCTGCCCTCTCTGTCTGGGTTGTATGCCGCATCTTGCCCAAGTGCAAAGATCTTCCCTTTCAAAACCAAAGGGAAGAGACTAGGAGTGGGAGCAGTCAGGAAGGAGACATATAAAAATCTAGAGTGGGTGGACTGGTCCTCCACCCCTTGTGTTGGCAGAGGAACAGACTGACCTGTTTTCCCAACATGACCAAAATCCAGCTCTTTATTGCTGTGAGTTGCTGGTTTGAGGCCATTCTCAACCAATGAGTCTCCACATCAGAGCCTGGCTGTGCGGGTGCTTGAAAGCACTCGTCCCCTACC
Organism: Bubalus kerabau; assembly: GCF_029407905.1. Lineage (NCBI taxonomy): Eukaryota > Metazoa > Chordata > Mammalia > Artiodactyla > Bovidae > Bubalus > Bubalus kerabau. The sequence continues at coordinate 49,137,097 of NC_073634.1, forward strand.
TCCCCTCTCTTTCTGGAACTTTCCCTGGACCTTGTCAGGGCAGAGCCGAGGATACTGGGTGGTCAGTGCTGTTGGATGGGGAATGAGGAAATGTTTGAAGACAGAAGCTAGCCACACGCAGAGCAGGTGGGAGAATAGTGATGAGGATGGTGATGTGTGGTCCGTTCTTGACTTGTTGTTTTGAACCTATTTCTGGAAGAAGTGACTAGGGCCACAGCAGTGAAAGCCTGGAATCCTAACAGCTAGGCCACCAGGGAACTGCCTGGTCTTCTTTCTTGAGAAGTCTGACGAGAACAGAGTTTTCAGTAACTCTAAGATAAGGTCAGGCCACTGTATCAACTTTATTTATGGGAAGAACATGTGCTCTGATTTCCTGCCTCTTCTTACTCTGGGGAAAGGGCGGGGGCAATCTTTTTTCAAAATTTATTTTATTTTTAAATTTATTTTTTAATTGGAGTATAATTACTTTACAATGTTGTGTTGGTTTCAGCTGTACGACAGTGTGACTCAGCTATAAGTATACATATATCCCCTCTCTCTTGAGCCTCCCTCCCACCACCCCCATCCCACCCCTTTAGGTCATCACAGAGCATGGAGCTGAGCTCCCTGTGCTATACAGCAGCTTCCTACTAAAGGGGAGCAATCTTGAAGTCAGGTCTCCTAAAACTGCCTTCTTCTCTTCTAACAGGGTTGGAAGAGGCTTAAAATACAGGCTGTAAAGGCAACAGAGTTAATGAAAATAAAGAGGAAAGAAAGGGGAAGTAGATACATTAATTTGAGTGCAAAGAAGAGTCACCACATCAGGGCATCCTATTTGCCTCTGCACTTACTGACAGCCAGGGAAAACTCACTTAGACTCCAAGTTTGTGGAGTTCTTCTGGTTTAACTGTTGCTTCATTCTCTGTGCCTCAGATTCTTTGTAAAATAAGGTAAAAGGGGACTTCCCTGTTGGTCCAGTGCGTAAGACTCTGTCCTCCCAGTGCAGGGGGCCCAGGATTCAATCCCTGGTCAGGGAACTAGATCCCACATGCTGCAACTAAGAGGTTCTAATGCCACAACCAAGATCTGATGCAGTCAAATAAATAAATAAAAATAAATATTACCAAAAGAAGCATAAGAGTGATCAAGATGGTGGAGTAGTAGGAGGTGAAGATTGCTCTCTCAAAAATGAAAGAAGTTAAAAAAAAGAGAGAAATTAAGGTAAAAGTACATCAAGAGAGGTTTACTGGAGCGTCATGTGAGATAATACATGCAGAGCTCTTGATAGGATGCCTGGCTTTGAGTAAACAGGGTAGGTACTACAACTTCACTCATCTGTGACTACAGCCAAGCCGAGGGGAGTGGTGGGTAGGGAGGGGGTGGTTTTCCTTTACCCTAAGGCTCCCACCTTCTCTTTCCTGGATATCTCCACCCCCCGCACATGCCCCCTCCAAGTCCTAATGAATGGAATCAATGGTCTCTGAAACTGCCTTGGACTGGGGCCTGGCTCCACAGTGCTCCCATCCTCCACTGCAGTTCCCCCCTCCTCTGAGCAGATCATTTCCTAGATGCGTCCTTCCTGCCCAGTGAATGGTGACCTCAGACTGCAAGTCTCTCTGAACTCAGAGAGTACACAAGGGGCCTTGCCTCTTCCTTTTGTCTGTCCCTCTGCACATCTGGTGGAGCTGGTGAGTCAGATTTCCTAGCTCTCAACAGTTCAACTCCACTCATGTGGAGTCATTGAGAGAGGGAATCATCTCCAAGAAAACTCCTAACCCACAGTGCCCAGGCTGGTGTTCAGTGGCACTCGGCAGGCTGCCTTATGCAATTCTTTTGGAAGTGAGGGTGGGTGACGGATCCTTAAGCTCCTGGGCTCTGTGGCAGGGATTTACCAAAGATCCTGGGGATGGTCAGAGTCTGGGCCAGGCCTAGGCTTCTTATTCCTAAGCCAGCAAGCCCATTCACGTGCCCTGAGCCACATACCATATCCCATCTTGCTGTCCCCAGGTTCCTGGCAGTGGGCCCCAGTTTCTCATGGGTCCCATTCTTTTTTTTTTTTTCACCTTTAAGTTCTTTTATTCTCTTAAAAAAATTATTTATTTTTAATTGGAAGATAGTGAAAGTGTTAGTCGATCAGTCATGTTCAACTTTTTGCAACCATATGGACTGTAGCCCATCACGCTCCTATCCATGGAATTCTCCAGGCAAGAATACTGGAGTGGGTTGCCATGCCCTCCTCTGGGGATCTTCTGGACCCAGGGATTGAACCTGTATCTCCTACATTGCAGGCAAATTCTTTACCATCTGAGCCACCAGGGAAGCCCAATCTGAGGATAACCGCTCCACAATATTGTGCTGGTTTCAGCTATATATCAACAAAAATCAATCATAGGTATACATGTCTCCTTCCTCTTGAAGCTCCCTCCCACCTTCCACCCCATCTCACCCTCTAGGTTGTCATACAGCACTCGGTTTGTGCCCCTGCGTCATACAGCAAATTCCCACTGGCTATCTATTTTAAAGATGGTAATGTATATGTTTCCATGCTACTCTCTCAATTCATCCCACCCTCTCCTTCCCCTACTGTGTCCACAAGACTGTTTCCCTTCCACCCCCATTCTTTATCAGCAGTGGGAGAAGTCTGAAAGAGCTTGGCTTGGATGGCAGCTCTGACATGTGACACCCACATCTCTTTAAATATGAGCTCTGAAAAAAAAAATAAATAAATATGAGCTCTGCACAGTAGGCCTTCAGCTAGTTGTTGAATTTTTAAAATATTTACTTTTATTTATTTATTTGGTTGTTCCAGGTCTTAGTTATGGCACTCAGGATATTCTAGTTGTGGCATGTGGGATCTAGTTTCCTGCCCATGGATTGAACCCAGGCCCCCTGCCATGGGAGCGCGGAGACTTAGCTACTGGACCATCAGGGAAGTCCCTATTTGTTATATTAAGAGTTTGGAGATTGAACCAGCCATGGATTAGACATCCTTTCTAAGGACTTTACATACGTTGATTGAGTCTTCACAACAACCCTGCTGCTGCTGCTGCTGCTGCTGCTAAGTCGCTTCAGTCGTGTCCGACTCCGTGCGACACCATAGATGGCAGCCCACCAGGCTCCCCTGTCCCTGGGATTCTCCAGGCAAGATCACTGGAGTGGGTTGCCATTTCCTTCTCCAATGCATGAAAGTGAAAAGTGAAAGTGAAGTCACTCAGTCATGTCCGACTCTTCCGACCCCATGGACTGCAGCCTAACCAGGCTCCTCCATCCATGGGATTTTCCAGGCAAGAGTACTGGAGTGGGGTGCCATTGCCTTTTCCACACAACAACCCTACAAAGTAGCAACTCTCAACCTCTCCACTGTGCGACCCTATGGACCGTGCCATGCTCTCCTCCAGACATCTTCCCAAATCAGGGACTGAACCCACATCTCTTATGTCTCCTGTATTAGCAGGCAGTTTCTTTACCACTAGCGCCACCTGGAAGCCCTAAACAGATAAGGAAACAGAGATAGAGAAGGTACTTGTCCCTGGTCAAGCGACTAGTGAGTAGCAGAGCAGGTAGCTCAGGTTAACTGTCTACACATTTAACCACTAGACCATGCTAGGGTTCAAGACAGCATGTCCAACACCTTGATTCTAACAGAAACATTATCCTTGGGATCTCTGCCCTCTTTCTTGTGTTCAGCCATAAGGTCAGAACCAGTGCCATTTGTTTGTGAACTGGTGATGCTCAAACCTCCTCTATTTTTCCATTTCAAGGCCCTGAAACTTCTTTCCACAGAACTCTACCTCTCCTCCCCATGAGAGGATGAGGCATTTAAGCCAAGAGAAGTCCAAGTCTCTAAGGGCCACACCCTACTGATCCTCTCCCCAGATGAGATGGCCAGGACCCACCCCAACCCTCACCTCTCCTGACAGCCCCACCGGCAGAGGCGCTATGAGTGCAGTCCTGAGGAGGAAGGGTATAGCCCTTCTACAGCCTGAAGATGCTCACAGAACTCACATGCATCGCAAGGGGAATTGCCTGAATCTTTGCCCCAGTACTCTCCTCAAATCCCACCAAGGGGCTTGGCCTGTGCTCTCAGCTTGCTGGATATTCACCATGGCTGCCCCGCCGCCTTCAACAGAGGTTGTCCAGCAAGTGTTTGCCAACTTAAAGGGCTAGTACCACAGACTGGCAAAAGTATGTCCATGGGCAGAATGAAAAAACAAACACATACCAGGGAAAGTTCTAAGTAATTGCCTTAATAACTTGCTTTGGAAATTATTGTTTTAAAATGGCAGAACACTAAAGACCTGTAACATGTCAGTCCTTTACTTTTTTCATAACCTTGCAACGAAGTAAAAGCGGAGGGAGGTGTACAATTTACGGTGCCAGAATTACATCAGATTTGCACTCCAGGGTCAGTGCTTCCGGACATTGCCCACTTCTCTTTTTTGGCCACGACCTTGGGACTCAGAACTTTGTAAGTTACTCATATAACTCCACCAGATTTTCTAGGTAGGTCAGAGGAAACTCAGGTGGAGTTTTAAGCCTCCATAGATGAGCCAGACTTAGCAATGATTTACAATGTCTTTGTTCCTGCTATTCAGTGCCCAGCTGCTAGAGATGGCTAAAGGCTGGGAGGGCTCCAGAACATTCTAAGCCTGGTAAATATTTCTGTTGGGAATTCTTTAAATCCCACTCCAAACCCTGACAAGAGACCACGACCTTAATCTCCCCCGGCATGAGTGGATAGTCTTGATCTTAGGCCAAATAATGAAATGCCCCCAAATGTGCAAGGCAAATCTTATTAATGTCACTACTACATATATGCCATGTAGGGGCACCAGAAATCAATTTACCTAAAAATAGGAAAGTTTCCGGTGGTCCGAAGAGAACACCTCAGACACCCTTTTCCACAACAGAAAACAGGAATATTCACGGAAACCACAAAACGGAAATTATCATTCACCGAACACCTACTGAGTTCTAGTTCCATTCACACTCGTTAACTCGTTTAATTCCCGCCACTAGGTAGGTATAATTGTTAACAATTTACATTCCCGATTACGCAAGAGATCTGAAAGTCGCTCAAGGTGACACACTGCAACAAGCAAGAATCAGGATTTGAATCCGGAGGAGTCCTTCCCCAGGCACCTCAACCCCGGCGCAGAAAACGGTCTACCGCGGGGAAATTAATGACCCACAGCCACCCTGTGGCTCTGCGCCATAACTGGCAGACAACCTGGTTCTCGTGACTCCGCAGCAGTACTGTTTTCACCCAAGTGCAGGACTGCGGGAGTAAAGCGACCACGTGAGCCCTCTCCCTCCCCGGGCGAGGGACAGTGCCTGTCTGGCCAAGGGCAAGTCACAGGTGCGACAACGTGCCGGGACCGGATCCGGAGCCCCAGGGCGCGAGCTCCCCTGCAGCGTCACCAGGATGACGGGAGGAGGGAACCTGGCCAGGTGTGGCCTCCCGATGCAGCAGGTCACAAGGACGCTGAAGTGTGGCTCGAGGCTTGGACAGCTCCGTAATACTGCGATTGCGAGGGAGGAACTATGACCTTGATCGTAGCCTCTATAACCCCCGCTTGACGACCTCCAGCAACCGGGTGAGGGTCCCCAGAGGCCTCCGCCGCTGACTCCAGGCGGTGCCAAGACGCAGAGGCAAGGCCGCAGGGAAGGGGCTGGCCCTCCCCACGTGGACAAGCTCCCCTCTGGGGGCGTGACCACAGTGCGGGGCGGGCCAATGAGCGCCGCTGTCTGGCTCATCCGGCCGGGCTGGCGGGGACTGCGTCATCCCGGGGGTGGGACTCCCGGCCGGCGCGAGGCGCGGCGGGTCACGCGGGGCGTGGCGCCGGCTATAAGTAGGGGCCGGCGGCGTGCGCTGCCAGAGTGATGGCTGCCGGCGCGCGCTGCGTGCTTTCTCTTCGCTGCTGAGGCGTCAGCGGCTGCTTCCAGGGTCAGTCGTCAGCCCAACGGAGCCATCCCCAGAGCCTCCGCCCCAGGTCTTTTGGTCTTCGATAAAAGGTGCGTGCGTCCGTGGTTCTAGCCCATCGCCTGGACCTCGCCTCCCGTTCAGCTCCTCGTTTTCTTTGGTGAGTGGAGGCGCCACCTTGGAAAGGCTCTTTCTTCTCCCCGGGGCCCGGTGTGGGCGCTGCGGCGCTGGGGAGGGCCGGCTGGCGGCTCAGTGGGGTTCTGCTTTCGTCGCTGCCCGCCTCCCTACCCCACCCCGCCCGCCCGCCCGCCGGCCCGCCAGTCCGTCCGTTCGTTCGTTCGCCCGCCCGCGGGCCTTTTTGGCGGTCCGCTGGTGGCGCGCGCGCGGGAACGGCCCTTTTCCGGTTTTCGCGTGGAGGGCGCGCGGGGGCCGGCTGCTCGGGGGCCGGGCCGGGCCGGGCTGGGCGCGCGCGGGCGGAGGTGGTCCCCGGCGCCACGTGCCCGGCACGTTCTCTCCGGGTCGGGGGACAACGGATCGCGGATGGCGGGCCCGGCCGGGGCCCCCCCAGTCCCAGTGGGTCGGCGCGGAGTGCGAGACCGGCCTCCAAGGGCGCACTGCTATTGTTATTCCTCTCCCTTCTTCCTTCCAGGATGAACTTGCGTCCTTTCTCTTCTCCGCCATGGAATTCTGCTCCGTGTTCCTAGCCCTCCAGAGCCAAAGAAACCCCAGACAACAGATGCCCATACGCAGCGTATAGCAGTAACTCCCCAGCTCGGTTTCTGTGCCGTAGTTTACAGTATTTAATTTTATATAATATATATTATTTATTATAACATTTTTGATACCTCATATTCTGTTTACACATCTTGAACACCGCTCAGTAATTCTCTGATTCATTCAAGAACCACTACTCTATAGAATGGCAACGACCGTGACACCGCTCATTACCACTGCTATTGCTGCTACTGCCGCTTCTGGTCCGTTGGTGGACTACCTATGGATGCTCATCCTGGGTTTTATTATTGCATTCGTCCTGGCATTCTCCGTGGGAGCCAATGATGTAGCAAATTCGTTTGGTACAGCCGTGGGATCAGGTGTAGTGACCCTCAAGCAAGCCTGCATCTTAGCTAGTATCTTTGAGACAGTGGGCTCTGTCCTCCTGGGGGCCAAAGTGAGCGAGACGATCAGGAAGGGCTTAATTGACGTGGAGATGTACAATTCGACCCAAAAGCTGTTGATGGCCGGCTCCGTCAGTGCGATGTTTGGTGAGTTCATCACCACCGCCGCCCCCGCCCCGATTGTCCTCTTGGTGGGTTAGTGAATTCCCGTTATGGGTAGTTCCGTTCTTGTGTTCTGAAGCTTTTCAGATGGTTATCTTCAGTAATATTCACTGCGTATATTACTGGAATTCTGCCTGTGTCTTAATGAAACTTGACGTGTTTTCAGGTTCTGCGGTGTGGCAACTAGTGGCTTCGTTCTTGAAGCTGCCCATTTCTGGAACCCATTGTATCGTCGGTGCAACCATTGGTTTCTCCTTGGTGGCAAAGGGGCAGGAAGGTGTCAAGTGGTCTGAACTGATAAAAATTGGTACGTTTCATTCTAAATGTCCTTTTATTGTCCCGTTACCACAGGAGGAGGCGTTGTGTGTGGGAGTAAGTAGATGGTGTCAAGTTGGAGGGATGGATTAAAGTTTTGAAAAGGGAGGAATGAGAGGGAGGAGCTTTGGGTTCCTGATTTTCATTAGTTAATGTTTCTTTTAATGTGTTCTATTCCAGTGTTGTCTTGGTTCGTCTCTCCTCTGCTTTCTGGTATTATGTCTGGGATTTTATTCTTCCTGGTTCGTGCATTCATCCTCCGTAAGGTAATCTTTCTCCCCCCACCTCCACCCCTCACATGACCTGGAGTAGGTCACATTCAGTGGTATTCAAACCGATAGCATTTTTACAAGTGTGATGGGTGTGTAGGAGTGTGACCTTGGAGAGTTAGAAACATTGTTTTGTACGTAACTTCTTGGAAAGAAGAAAGTTTTCAATATCCAAGAAGGCATTTGGAAAGGAGAAATTAAATGAACACTAAGGGGTGCCAAGAAATTGAAGAGATTGAAAGCAGAAAAAATTAATGTGTTTGGCGTGGCTTTGTTTAGCTGTATGCAGGTTAAAACCACCATCATATGCAGACCCACCTTTTTTTATTGGAGGATAATTGCTTTACAATGTCATGTTGATTTCAGCTGTACAACAACTTGAATCAGCCATAAGTGTTACTTACATCTCCTCCTTAAGCCTGGATCACACCTCCCCACCCTCAGGTCATCACAAAGCACTGGCCTAGGGCCATACAGCAGCATCCCACTAACTATTTTACACATGGTAGTTTATATATGGCAATGCTACTTTCTCAATTCGTCCCAACTTCCCCTTCTCCCCCCGCTGTGTCCACAAGTCCATCTGCTTCTCTATCTTGGGCCAGTTTGAATTGTAAGCTTGAGTGCCCTGGATGGCTTTTTCTTAACCTGCCAGTTAAAATGGAGTAGTTTGGGTCCTTAACTTAATTTCCTGTGTAGTGTTGATTATTGAAACCAGTTTATGAACTTCATGGTGGGGACTCATACCTCTCACAGTGACTTGACTTTAATATCTCAGAATAGGTAAAAAGGAACCAGTAAAGGTAAAAATCACAAAAGTCTGTTTAGTTTTTCTTGGCAGAAAAATTCCAGATAGCCATTTAATTTCCTGTCCCTTTGAAATCCCTTTTGAGGGACCCTATAGCATTTCTTTTATCATGAAGTCTGATGCTGGCTCCAAAATAAACGTAGACAACAAGGGATGTTGTTGGACTGAGTTACAGTAAAAATAAATGCATTTTTTTCTCAGTAAACAAAGTTGTCCTTTTCCTGAGGCAAATGACTCTTTAACAGTCCATTGTAAATGCTTAAATTCTTCTAAACTGAAGAAATCTGAGTGAAGGGAGACAGGTAGCTTAATCCCAAGTGGTAAGAATGTACTGAGCCATTTGTTTGGTCTAGTTCTAAGCTTCTCTTGGGAGGATTTGTACTTTCTATAGAAATTGCCTGGTGGCTCAGACGGTAAAGCGTCTGTCTATAATGCAGGAGACCTGGGTTTGATCCCTGGGTCGGGAAGTTCCCTGGAGAAGGAAAAGGCAACCCACTCCAGTACTCTTGCCTAGAAAATCCCATGGACGGAGGAGCCTGGTCCTCATGGGGTCGCAAAGAGTCGGACATGACTGAGTGACTTCACTTTCACTTTCATAGAAATTCTATGATTGGTATAAAGTGACTCAGATTGTTTACCATGGCCTGAGTCTGGCAAAAGATAGCAATGTAATACTTTGAAAACTTAACCTCTATCGCTTAGTATAATTTGAGAGTAAAAATTGTCTTATTGAGGAAGAAGAGGGGTCTTTCAATATTCCTCCATTCTGTCAGAAATCATGTTAAATCTATCTAGGGCATCTTTTCAGACATGTCCAGTGTATAAAAAAAGAACTATCCTGGTTGCAGATGAGTTAGGAAGACACCCCCCTTTCCCATCCCATGTAGCGAGGTGATGAGATGTTTACTTCGAGTTAAAGTTTTTGGTGTGTTTAGATGAGTCAGATGTTGGTAAACATTCTCATAAAACATCCCTGGTTACCTCGGGGGAGGTTGAGTGGAGTTCGGACATAACGGAAGGGAGGAAGAGAAGCACCTACATAATGTCTGGAACCCTCATGGATTTTGATGTGGGTGTGGAACAGGGGGAGTCTTAAGTTCCTTGGAGAATTTCTTAAAACCACAGATTAGTCTTAGAAGAAAAAGGTATATACAGCTCAGGTTCATAACCTTACTACCCTTGGGGTGGGACCCACATCATTGAGTGGCTCAGGGATGCTTAGGTTTTATTGGCTCTTTTTATTTTGTCAGGTCCCTTATCTTTAGCATTCTTTGAGACTGCAGATTGGGGAGCTGATGTTCAGGTGGTTTTCATCTAGGGCCCATCATCTCTGCTGATTGGGAATGGCACCTCTGCTTTCTGGTTCCTTAATCTTAAGCCATTAACTCAGTCTTTCCATGTATTATTGATGAGTCTTTTCCTTGTCTCTACAAGATTTTCCATTGGATCTAAGATAGCATTAAACCTTTAGGCCGACAACATCTTTGAGGTTTAGCCTTCCCATGTGTTAAGATCTATGCTCTTTTTTTCCTTAGAATTTATTTTTGGCTGTGCTGGGTCTTTGTTGCTGTGCGTGGACCTATCATTGGGGGTGACTTCTTGCAGAGCACAGGGTCTAGGCACCCGGGCTTCAGTAGTTGTGGCACATGGGCTCGGTAGTTGTTGCTCCCAGGCTCTAGAGCACAGGCTTGGTAATTGTAGTACACATACTTATTGCTCCTAGGCCTGTGGGATCTTCTAGGAACCAGGGATTGAACCTGTGTCCCTTATATTGACAGCTGGATTCTTAACCAACTGCGCCACCAGGGATTCCCTGATGGCTCAGCGAGTAAAGAATCTGCCTGTAATACAGGAGATGCAGGTTCAGTCCCTGGGTTGGGAAGATCCCTGGAGGAGGAAATGGCAACTCACTCCAGTATTCTTGCCTGGAAAATCCAATGGACAGAGGAGCCTGGCAAGTTACAGTCCATGGGTTTGCAAAAAGTTGGATTTAGAGATGCCACCAGGGAAGCCCTGTGCTCTTGTTTTTAACTCTTGTTTCCAGTCACACTGGCCTTCTTGCTGTTCCTCGAGACAATTCAAGCATTTGCCTCAGGGTCTCTGTATTTGCTGATGTCTCTGGGACATTCTGCCTTCCAGATAGCTTCTTCTCTAGCTGCTGTTTCTCCACCTGGGTGTGTACCTGGCTACATGGCTTTATGGCTTGTTGATGTAACACATCTGTGTCTTGGCTCCAATAATAGTCTTTAAACTACCCCCTCCTCCCCAAATTAAAGTGTGCCCCTCCTTCCATCACTGCCTCCTTCCCCTTTTTCTTCAGAGCATCATTCTGTATTAGAATGTCAATGTCAGCTCTGTGAGAACAGAGACTTTATCTCATTCACTTCCACATTTTCGTGCCCGAAATGGTGCTTGGCACACAGTCGTGTTGGATGACGAGATGACCTCGTATACGATTGATTTTTATCTTAGCACTTTGGTAAATCATTAGTTGTGGCTTATTTATCAAGTGTCTAGATAAGATGGTTGTCGCTAGTATATTCTACATGTTTTATATTTGAGAAGTCATTGCAGGTATAAAGTCAGGTAAGAGATGTTGTAATAACTCATAGTCTGTTTCTTGACATCTCACAAATGTAGAATACATCTTCAGGGGTGTGCTCGGATTTTTATCTGGACATGAGATACCTTAGAGCCTGGGTGCCCACCCCCCTGTTATGAACTGGGCCACACATCAGGAGGTGAGCAGTTGTGTTCCATGAAACCCATCCCTGGTGCCAAAGAGGTTGGGGACCACTGCCTTAGAGCACTGGGGGTTGAAACTGACCATCCAGGACATCACTAGTCATCCGTAATAGGTAGCCTTGTTAATGTGATCAGTTGCTCAGTCCTGTCCAACTCTTTTCGACCCCATAGACTGTAGCCCGCCAGGTTCCTCTGTCCATGGGGTTTCCAGGCAAGAGTACTGGAATGGGTTGCCATTCCCTTCTTCAGGGGATAATAACAGCAACAAGAAAAACCCCAATCAACCCCCCAAACATAAATTCAAACACAAACTTAAATTCAGATAGATGTAGATCAGCCTTGGTAGGGGGACTTCCAGGAGCAATGTAGGAAAAGACCATTTGTCCTCAGAGACTACCATGGAGAGACTTACTGGCTGGTACTGTAATTCCTGGAGCTGCCCTTTGATAAGGTTCAGTGGAAATGGGTTGACTTTTTACAGCTTTTAAGGTCTTGATCTTTACAACAGTGATAATTTTACAGGCGGATCCAGTTCCTAATGGGTTGCGAGCTTTGCCAGTGTTCTATGCTTGCACGGTTGGAATCAACCTCTTTTCCATCATGTACACTGGAGCGCCATGTAAGTACACATCAGAATATTTAAATGTAAATTTAAAATTGTTTCTAAAACTTGCATTAAATGCCCAATTTACCCCTTTTTGCTTTACAGGGCTGAAATCTACTAGAAGGTGACTGGCCTGCGCCCATTTCAGAAGGCTGCAGGCTAGTGTACGCTGAGTTTAACCTAGATAGTTTTTCAACCAAAGAGACCTGCTCAGATTCTAAATCACTACAGACCTTTACTCTTTAGTCTTCACAGGATCCACCGATAATTTGATCTTATCCCTCCCTCTCTCCTACCTGTGCTAAAAATACCTGGAATTGATGTTAACCTCAACTTCTGACTGCCGAAGAGTCATTAGTTATATGTTGTCTTCGAAATATCAGTCATTTATGACTGGTTTGCTGGATATTCTCATTTTTCTCTCCCGATTGGAGCTGCTTTGTTTTCTCAGTCCTAAATTTACTCCCCTGAATCTGCTTGAATAAGAAGAGTTGGGATGTTTAACACCTGCTCTAAGTGCACTTGGAAGAAGAATTCATGCAGCTAAGAGGAAAAATATTTGTGAGAATATAAAGCTTGAAATGTTACTTTTATGTTGGGACGAAGGCAAAGCACAGATTAAATTAGGATAATACATGTTCAATTTAGCCACTGAAAAAGATGGATAATCTGTAACTTGTCAGACAGGAGAGTATTATGCCTTGATCAGTCAGTTTCACTCTTAGGTTCATTTGGTTGTATGGCCTCTGACTCATTGGGTCAGGCTGTTGTGACTCGTTGGGAGAAAGACATTGTGCATTGCTGCCTAGGACAGAGCGTGCTTAGAGTTGGGAGGAGAGGGAAAGATACTGAAATATCTCGAAGCTACTTATCCTCACTCTGTACTGTGTGCTCACAATTGCAAATACTCTTCTTTAAAAATGCTCATTATGACCCACTAAGTTGATTTCATTTCTGACTAATGGAGTGTAACTTGCTTCATAAATCTCACTGAAGTAATAAGTCACTGACCAAAAATGGAGTAAGTGAAGTATTTTTTCTTTTTTCAACTTTTTAAAATATTTATTTTTAATTGAAGGATAATTGCTTTAGAAAGTTGGTTTGATTTAGTGAAGTATTTTTAACCTTGTTTTTATTCTTGGAATAATCAGGAAAGAAATTGGACAACTTTATGAGACTATTGATCTTATTAGGGGTTACCAGACTGCTTAACAAATGATAGAGGCAAAGGAAAGCTTGCATTCTGCATTTCCAATCTGCTTTAAATTGGGCTCTTCATGTCAAACTAAAAAATTCTCCATGAGGCTCTAAGCACTCACGTTGCATGGTGTAGCAGTGCAGCTTATAGTTCAATGAAATTAGAAACTCAAGTTTTCAATCATTCTTTGAAAAGGGAACATGGATATTTTTGTCTTGTCCTTTGGTGGATCATTTACAAGAAAAACCAGTCTCATTTCCACTTTTTGACTTGGAACATAGGCAAATTTAAATTGTGATAGATTGATTAATTTTCATGTATATTTTAGCTTATGTGACTAACTGCATAATTCAAATTGATAACAATTAAAATGGAAAGATTGTGTCACTACAGAACTTTAGTTTTGAAGGGGCCTCCATTTATATCTGATTTTTAAATATGAATTATTTTGAGGGAAAATAGTTTCCATTTTATAAGTAACCCCTAATAAGCAAAACAGTCACAAGTACCTAAGATATTCTTGTATAAACCACAGATCATTATAGCATCTTTTTAGGCTTTACCCCTTATCATTAATATAGGCTAGTGGCTTGGAGCCTGTTGGCACTTAAGTGATAACCAGGTGACTAGTTAATAATCTCTGAGCCATGTGAGAAGTAGGCAGGTCTGATTAAGATGTGGCTTGTTAGCATGATTACTACTCTGTGAAAGACAGCCCTTTGAACCTTTCTTATCTTTTGATAGATAATGTCCCAGTTTTCTTAGTTTGATAGTTTCTCAGTATCTTAGTTTGATAAAGCATCCTAAGAGATAATCTTGCTCTAGCTAGTTTACAATGGATGTGAAAACTTCCACAGAGAACTGATGATATCAGCATGAGAAAAGTGAAGACTGAGGTACTTGCCTTTTTTAATGTTAAAATCCATGTGCCAACATAACACATGAATTGGTGTGTGTGGCCATTCCAGCTGGAGGCTGGGCAGTGGAATGTTTCCATTTGCTTCATAGCTGGTTGCAGATCCTCAGTGTTAACGATCCTTTACTCTTCAAAGCAAAGAAAGGAAAAAGCCTAGTATGTGAAGGAGCTTGGGAGACGGGTAGTCTAGCAGGTGTTAAAAGTGGGCCAGACGGTTGTGGGTTTCAGATGCTATGGGATTTTCCTCCCAAATTCCTCTAGCCAGGAGCACAGTAAAGCCTGTGAGCCTCAGGCTTGGCAGTAGCAGTGAAGGGTGATGGGCTGGCATGGGAACCCCAGAATCCCCAGAGGAGGGTTTACATGTCATTACAGGGGGGCCATTGCCCTGGGGTTTTCAAGATGCACCATTTTATCTCCTAGTGCTGGGCTTTGACAAACTTCCTCTGTGGGGTACCATCCTCATCTCGGTGGGCTGTGCAGTTTTCTGTGCCCTTATCGTCTGGTTCTTTGTATGTCCCAGGATGAAGAGAAAAATCGAACGTAAGTAACAAATCATAGCAAAAAAAATTCTAACTCATAATGTGCTTGCCTTTTTTTGTTTGTTTGGCCATCTGTAAAAATCCTCTACTTGGATAGATTGGTAAAGCCAGAAACATTTAAATGGAAATTTGGGGATATAGGTTTATTGTCCAGAGGATGTTCTTTAATATGACCTGAGACCTATGTGTGATGAGGCACATTTGGCCTTATTTGGATATTGTCCCTTTTTTTTTTTTAAACTGTATCTTGATCACTTGCCAGTGATACGCTAGATAAATACAGAGAAGCTGTAGTCTACATTAATTGAGAGAATGAGGATTCACTGAAAAATAAAAGGTATGAGATAGCTTCACAGGAAACATTTACCAACACGACTACCATGTATAGCTTAAGTCAGGTTCAATGTCTTCAGAGCTAGGCTCATGTATACTTCTGACTTTAGATTTGGTTAATTCTCAGAACTGGAGCACATATGAAGGGCTCCTTTAGACTATTACTATACAGAGTATTCCGGTAGAATCAAATAGGGAATGTTTTGATTGGTATCAGTCTCTATACCTTGTATTTCTGTGCTCACTGTTTGAGCTCTCTTGAAGTCATTTTTTCTGCCTGTCTCATCTGCGAATGCTGGGGTGGTGATTTCAGTTGTTTCTTGGAAGCAGTGGAGAGCCGCACGGACTGCAGTGGCAGCAGCAGGGTGCTGCGTCATACAGCTGGGCTGAGGAGCCTCTGAGAGGCTCTGCGCTCAGTCTGGCGGCCTTCAGGGCTTGTGACCTCGTTTTTCCCTCAGGCTGGGAGGAGATGAGACACATTTTGCTAAGGTTTTATATCCTGGTCTGTTGCCTGACTGGGATGCCTAAATGCCCCCGCGGCATTGGTACAGAAGCAGAAAACATTCCCCCCTCATCATGGGATCGAGCACCATAAGGCACCTCTCTTTGTTTTATAGAGGCAGAAATTCAAGCCACCTTGAGGTGCCTGCATTGAGCTGAGTCATGTTGCTTGAACTCATGGACTGAAATTGAGGGCCATTCCTTTTTTAAAAGAACATGCAAGGACTTCCTGGTGGTCCAGTGACTAAGACTCCACACTCCCAAGTGCAGGAGGCTTGAATTTGATCCCTGGTCAGGGAACTAGATCACTTACTGCAACTCGGGCCCAATGCAGCCAAATTCATTATTAATTTTAAAAAACATGCACGAAATTCAGGCAGTTTTCAGTTGCCAGTCAGCCCTTTCCCTACTTGAGTTACTTTCTACTACAGAAGGGATCAGCAGGAGGCTCAGTTTTGTTTTTTTCATTTGACTGCACTGGGTCTTAGTTATGGCACATGTATCAGGTTCCCTGAGCAAGGTTCGAATCCAGGACCCCTGCATTGGAGGCTCAGAGTCTCAGACACTGGACTGCCAGAGTTTACTGTTTGGGCCTTCACTGAATAAAGTTTACAACCCCTGATACTAGGATGTTATGCATTTGCATCTCTGGTTCCTTTGTAAATGAGAAATAGGAGATGTGACAAATAAAGCAGACAGGAAAATTATCCCGAATTTTCACCTAAGTTTACATGTGGCCTTACTTTGACATGGATTCTTTTTTTTTTTTGGAGGCGGGAAAGGGGAAATGAGCAAGTTAGTTTGGTCACAACCAAAGAATAACATCCTTCTATCTTTATTTTCTAGGAGAAATCAAGTCTAGTCCTTCTGAAAGCCCCTTAATGGAAAAAAAGAATAGCTTGAAAGAAGACCATGAAGAAACAAAGTTGTCACTCAGTGACATCGAAACAAGGAATCCTGTTCCAGAGGTGGGCTCGGCCACCGTGCCCCACAGGGCTGTGGTGGAAGAGAGAACAGTCTCATTCAAACTTGGAGACCTGGAAGAAGCTCCTGAGCGAGAGAGGCTTCCCAGCGTGGACCTGAAAGAGGAGACCAGCATCGACGGCTCTATGAACGGTGCGTGGACTCTCCTTGGGGACAGGCGGGTTTCCCTCTGTTTCCTATACCACTGCGGGGCTCACTGTTCGGATCTGATGCTCTTGGCATTGAGTGTTTGTGCCTTTTGGTCTTGGCAGGTGCTGTGCAGTTGCCAAATGGGAACCTTGTTCAGTTCAGTCAAGCTGTCAGTAACCAGATTAACTCCAGTGGCCATTACCAGTATCACACCGTGCACAAAGACTCTGGCTTGTACAAAGAGCTCCTCCATAAGTTGCATCTTGCCAAGGTGGGAGACTGCATGGGAGATTCTGGTGACAAACCCTTGAGGCGTAATAATAGTTACACTTCCTACACCATGGCAATCTGCGGCATGCCTTTGGATTCCTTCCGCGCCAAAGAAGGCGAACAGAAGGGTGAAGAGATGGAGAAGCTGACGTGGCCTAACGCAGACAGCAAGAAGCGAATTCGAATGGACAGCTACACCAGTTACTGCAATGCTGTGTCTGACATTCACTCGGCGTCGGAGGTGGACATGAGTGTCAAGGCAGAGATGGGTCTGGGCGACAGGAAAGGGAGCACTAGCTCCCTGGAAGAATGGTGCGACCAGGACAAGCCAGAAGTGTCTCTCCTCTTCCAGTTCCTGCAGATCCTCACGGCCTGCTTTGGGTCCTTTGCCCATGGTGGCAATGACGTCAGGTCAGTCAATCAGGATTCTTGGCGCCGCTCATTCTATTTTTATACTGCATCATCCTTTTATATAAGGCTCAGTTTGTGGGACATTGAATAATGCAGATTGAATGAGATAATAGCAATTGATGTACAAAACAGGAAGAAAAATTTCTTCAGAGAGATTACAAAGAATGCTTGCTTCCATTTCTGTAGGTGATAAACATGTCACAGAGAAGCCAGTTATCAAGATAGGATCTAGTTCTTTGATAAGAGTTACTGCCCCTAGATTGAAGTTGTAGGCTATTAATCCTAGTTCTGTGGTTTGTAAACTGTTCGTGAAATTCAAATTTGCTTCAGATGGGCCTGTAGAAAGACAGGCTACCAAATGTGGGATGTTCCCTCTGAGAAGAACTCTCATGGTCTCCTGCTGTGTATGTTGGGGGTGGGGGGGTTCCATTTGTTTCCCTTGAAAGACAGTTTGCTAATGAAAGCTCTGCTTTAGAAAACTTAGTAAAGCATTTAACAGATAGGATCTTTCCAAGTTGTAGTTTTGCCTGCAAAGTCATCTTTGCTCTCCTTTTCTTGCAGCAATGCCATTGGTCCCCTGGTTGCTTTGTATCTGGTTTATGACACCGGTGACGTTTCCTCAAAAGTAGCAACACCAATATGGCTTCTGCTCTATGGTGGTGTTGGTATCTGTATTGGTCTCTGGGTGTGGGGAAGGAGAGTCATCCAGACCATGGGGAAGGATCTGACACCCATCACGCCCTCTAGGTAAGTTGGTAAAGCAGGTCTCAGGCTAATGCTTTTTGTTCTTAAGATAACATATGCGAAAGATGTGTGAGCTAAGACTTAATGACTATGTATATTTGGCTTTTATCTGTGTTTATGGAGCCAATACTGATGTTTACTAAGTTCTTCAAAGTAGAAGTGCAAGCCTTAATAGTGGGCTTACAGAAAACCTTAAAACTTTAAACATCGGAAAACAGAAGAGGAATCTCATGGCCTGATTTAAAGTGGATTTCAGAAGTTTAGAGCAAATTAAAGATGTCATGGGTAGATAGAGCACTGCAGGATTGTACTAACTTTTGCTAACTTACCACAATTTAAATTCCATTCTTGACTAGTGATCTGTCTGTGTCCACAGCGGCTTCAGTATTGAGCTGGCATCTGCCCTCACTGTAGTAATTGCGTCGAATATTGGTCTTCCCATCAGCACCACACATTGTAAAGTAAGTGATAAAGGGTACTGTGTCTTGAATGGTTTTAGTGGGTATGTGGAGAGGTGTTTTTTGTTATTTCCTTTGATACTTTGGTTTAGAAAGTTTTACACTGTGGGAGTGTCCAAGAGTTCACAAGTGTAGGACAAGTGACTATAAGAATATAAAGTTCCTTGTGTCTGTTTTATTTAAGCAGATAATATATTTTATATCCCCCAAAATATGAAAGCCCTTTTGAGGTAGCAAGCCTGTGAGGCTTGTTGGTCTGTCGAAAGGCAGTATAAAGCAAGCATGTACTCAGAGCCTCTCAGAATTGAAGCACCCGAGAAACTTACTGAATCCTAAGGTTGCTTGATGACTAAGAACTATAGGATATCTATAGAGAAAGAAAGAAACTGGCTTTCTTAAGGAAATTTAAGTTGGTTCATCATGGAGCCTTTGAGTCATTTTTCTTCGAGTGAGATATGAAAATGATTTAGTTATTAGGTCTAATAGCAGTCTCCCTCTAGAATCTTTGGGAAACCTAACACTAAGAAAGAATCTGTTACTAAAGCAGTTTTTATTATTAGTGAAAGTATCAGTTGCTCAGTTGTGTCCAACTCTGCAACCCCGTGGACTGTAGCCCATCAGGCTCCTCTGTCTATGGGATTCTCCAGGCAAGACTACTAGAGTGGGTAGTCATTCCCTTCAGGGGATCTTCCCAGCCCAGGGATCAAACCTAGGTGTCCCGCTTTGCAGGCAGATTCTTTACCATCTGAGCCACCAGGGAAGCCCTGTTATTAATATAGTTCATTAAATTCCAGCAACTCAGAAGGAAAAAGAGAATTTTCTTCTCCTATTCTGTTTTACCCCAGTTAGCACAGATCCAGTGCTTGGATTTTATGCGGCCTTCATCTTGTTCCTAGTACAAACCAGTTCTCATGGATCAGTCTGGTAGTCTGGGGCTCCTCACCTGTATAAGGTCACAAGTCTTAGTACAGTACCCTGGCACGTCAGTAACTAGTTCTTGGTGGTTTCCTCCCACAGGTGGGCTCTGTTGTATCCGTTGGCTGGCTCCGATCCAAAAAGGCTGTTGATTGGCGACTCTTCCGCAACATTTTTATGGCCTGGTTCGTCACAGTCCCCATTTCGGGTGTTATCAGTGCTGCCATCATGGCGGTCTTCAAATACATCATCCTCTGAGCGTGAGGCTGTGTGTGATGGAAATTCAGGTCAATGTTTGGGACCACCTGACACATTTCCTGCTCCTTTGAAGAGTGACTGCAGTGTTACCGAAGACTGACAAAAGAATCTCTTTCAAGATTGGGAGCTGTGGGAGGGAAGCTCTACTTGTGCTCTAACTGCTTTCGTGCTAAATATGACTTGTCTCAAAACTAGCTATATAAAATAGCCAGGTTTCCACTGATTCCTCTTGAGGTCCCTTTTCCCTCTGGGCTGTGAATTCCTGTATATATTTCTCTACTTTTTTGTATCAGGCTTCTGTTCCATTATGTTTTAATGTTGTCTCTGAAGATAACGTGATTTCTTTCTTTTTTTTTAAACAACCATCCAGAGCCATTTGACAGAGTGTGCTCTGCTTTGTTGGTTTCACCAGCTTCTGCCCTAACACGCACAGGGACTTAACAAGAAACACCATAACCCAAGCTTCCCTAGTAGTCTTAGAGAAATAGTCACTTGTACCCTGCCCACCATTCGGCAGTGGTGGGTTCTCTTGGCATATGTGGGAACTTCTAATAGGGTCTTTGGACATGGTGAAAATTTAGGTTAGTAGTTCCTTCTTTGCAAGCAGGAACTGTTCTTGCTAAGAAGAAGTAGGAAGAAAAATCCTTCTGGCAGTCTTGGGTATTTCTTTTAAGATTTCTGACAGTGCAGGATGGATGAATGCTGTGGAATATGAACTTAGGGCAAGTTAAAATGGGCCAGCCTTCCATGTTCATCTGTCTACCTCTTAATAAATAAAAAGCCTACCATTTTTAGAAAACTTGTCTTGCTGGTTTTGTTCATACACATCTGTTCCCAGATCAGTTAGCCTCGTGCATTCTTAGGAGAAGGTGATATCTTAGCAGGTGAGAACTGCCCCTAGCAGCAGGTTCCCCACTCCTCCCTGAAACATTTCTTAAGATTCCAGAATATATGTAACATTACTCCACGGGGGCTGTTCTAACAGACTAGCTTTTTTTTTTTTTTTTTTTTTTTAAATACTAGCGCATCTTGGACATTTCATTAGCACAATGGATTATCTTTTTTTTATCAGATCCTTATTTAGATTGTAGCATCGCTGTTAGGAAGAAGGCTAAAATGAGGGTTGTGTGTAGCTCAGCTTCATTAAAAAATTCTCTGTTGGGAGTTCTCTGGTGGTTCAGGGAAGCACACATGTTTCCGGTGTGATGGGTGGCCGGGGGGAGGAGGGTGTGTGCATAGATGTGACTCCTGGCGGTGGAAGTAAGATCCCACATGCTGTTGCAATGTGGCCAAACAAAAAACCCTTAAACTCCCAGTGTTGGGATTTTTCAATCTTGACACATTATCTCTCTTTTATGCTTGATCAGTACATGGCTTAAAAAAGTCAAAACTAGGTTGGTGTGTCCTTTTCTTAGAGTTTTAGATGTTTTTTGGGAAGCCAGATAGTAACAAGAATACGGCTATGCCTACCTGGCCTGTGCCTGAGAAGTTAGATCAGTGGTTAAGTACTTACCATGGAGTCACTTAGTAAATGCTCAACCACTGCATGTCAGGCCCTGCACTAGCTTTTTATATGCATTCCATTCTCAAGACCTCTTGCAGTAGGTTTTATAATTGCTTTACAGGTCATGGAACTGGTCTAGAGAACTTCTGTATTTGTACCAATGTTAACAGAATGGAGAGTCCCAGGCTGACTGAAAGTACCCATGTAACATCATTTGAGGAAGGAGATGGGAGCTGCGGTAGTAAGGGGAACCTAGCATTAAGGTCAGAATTGAGGGTTCTGCAGGAGACCCTCTTGCGTTTTGGTTCTGGCTTTCTCTCCTGGTACTGTCCTCAGAAACCCAGAAACTATGTTTTTAATAACATTAAATGGAGAATAGTAACCCTCAAGATTTTTCCCTTGGCCCAGGAGAGGACAACTGAAGAAGTCCTTGAACCAAGAACAAAAGAAGAGCAGCTAAGTCTGGGGAAGAGGAACCCCAACAGCCAATAGGAGGTCAGAGGGGATCTGTATTTCCATATAAAGCAATACATGGGACTTCCTTTGTGGTCCAGTGGTTAATAACACATCGCCAATGCAGGGGACGTGGATTCGATCCCCTGGTCAGGGAACTAAGTCCCCACACGCGCTTCGAAGCAACTTAGCCCATGTGCTGCAACAAAGACCCAGGGCAGCCAATATTTAAAAAGTAACTTCTGTGGGCCAGGGACACAGGCTAGTGTGAACTCAGGCCTGTTTCTCTCAGGCCTAAATGTTGCTTTTTTTTTTTTAACCTTCCCTTCAATAAGCTATTTTCATCAAGGTTACATGTATCGATGATAAAATAGTCAAGTGATTGAACAAGGCTTGTCAAGTACAGGGGTCTCCCTCCACATCTCCCCCCTTTCCAGAGGCAGCCACTTTTAGTATTTGTATTACTACTTGGCTCTCTCAGTTAGGGGCCCTTGACACTCCTTAGTGTTTCAGTCTTCAGCTGTTATACTCAGACCCTAACCTCCCTCCTTGGCTGTATAATTAGGTCTTAATTTTGGGGAGATAAAAATTGAGAGTATTTGAAAAATATCACTGAGCTGCTGAGTCATAGTGCATCTATTGTGATCATTGTGTTTTCCCTAGAATAAGCTCCCCTCCCTTTTTTATTAAGTGCTGGTCATCAGTCATTCCGGAACTTTCCACTGGTTAATTTCCTTTTAGGACTATGAGAAGCAACAGGGAAGCTCCCAGTATTTTAGTATAGCCTCACTCAGAGCTTCAGATCTGTTCTAGTTTAGACAAAAGTTTCAGGTCTGCATCCTAAAATTTCCCTCTACTATTCTGGGGATTTCTTTTATCTCCTTTGTTGAATTTCCTACAGCCAATGTTTGTTTTCTTTTTATAATTTTTTTTAAAAAGCTCTTTTATTTTTTTTGGCTGTGGTGGGTCTTCATTGCTGTACTCAGACTTCCTCTGGCTGTGGTGAGTGGGGGCTATTCTCTAGTTGCAGTGCCCAGGCTTCTCATTGTGGTGGCTTCTCTTGTTGCAGAACTCGGGCTCTAGAGCGCAGTCTCAGTAGTTGTGACACACAGGTTTAGTTGCTCCAGGGCATGTGGAATCTTCCTGGACCAGGGACTGAACCAGTGTCCCTTGCCTTACAAAGTGGATTCTTAAACATTGGACCACCAGGAAAGCCCCCAAGAGCCCATGTTTTTGTTTTTCTTGGTTTATTCCCTTGTTTGTGGGGAGAACACCATACAGCAGCTTCCTGAGAAAGAATCTCAAGGAGTAAAGGCCTAACTGCTCAGAGTTCTGGGGCTCAGCTGGGGAGTGGTCACTATGCATTTTAGTCTTCCTGTTTTCAGTACCTTGGTTTTTTGCAAGACTCCAAATGCATGCATCCATTACCATGGTTTTCAGGTAAATGATACCAGTTCCCCCAGTGACACGGTTCAGATTTCAGTGCCTGGCATATTAACTGAGTAATTGCATACAGTGCAAACTGTAATGCGAGCTCTTTTGTCCACAAATCTCATTTATAACGGAGCAGATGCACACTGACCCGATGAATGACCTCTTGGGTCGCTACTTTAAAAGTCTTTTTGGTGTCTGGTTGCTGTGCAGCATTTATTCAGTTCACTCACAGAAAACAGAGCTTTTTAGTAGTGATCCCAGCGGTAGAGAGATGCTCTAGGCTTTTTAGCACTGCCGTTGGCTTATGTTCCTGATTCTTCTGGGGGCTTGAGTGAAAGTGTGAAAACTTGCCTTTGACCATCAAACACAGCTTTCATTGATCCAGCCAATGGACCAAGAGGTTATTTCAGCTTTTAACAGATTTGGACAGACTATAGATGCTACAACTGGAGATTTTGTGATTGCTTAAGCCGAGGTTTGGAAGCTATTGAAAGCTTCATGGCAGAAAGAAGCAGTAATTTGTAGTGTGGCAGAAACTTACTACACCACAAATAACTTTGTAGGATTCAAAGTGGATGTGAATTGATTATCTAAACTTGGGAGGGTTGACACTGCTACTGTTTGGGAGATTCTAGATTGGCAGTCAGAGGCACTTAGTGAAGGTGAGCTTGTCAGCATAAATGAGGAAGGTGGTTTTGATGAAAAAGATGGAGACATCCCAGAGGAAGTGATTCTGGCCTGGCTTCATATGTAGGGTCTTCCCAGAGCTATTTCTCAACAGTGAAGAGAAAGTAAGACTTCCCTCGTGGTTCAGTGGTTGAGTTTGCCTGCCAGTGCAGGGGACATGGGTTTGATCCCTGGCTCCGGGAAGATCCCACATAAGCAACTAAGCAACTAAACCTGCAACTACTGAGCCCATGAGCTGAAACAAGAGAAACCACTGCACTGAGAAGCCCGTGCAGGGTAACTAGAGAATAGTCCCCACTGGCTGCAGCTTGAGAAAAGCCCTCGCAGCAATGAAGACCCAGTCAGGACAGCCAAGAGTTAAAACAAAAACAAACTTTAGGGCTCCCCTGGTGGCTCAGTGGTAAATAATCCACCTGCCAATGCTGAAGACATGGGTTTGATCCCTGGGTCGGGAAGATCCCACATGCCACAGAGCAGCTAAACCCGTGTGCTGCAACTACTGAGCACTTGTGTTACAACTGCTGAAGCCAGCGGGCCCTAGAGCCCATGCTCAGCTACAAGAGAAGCTTGAGCACCACAACTAGAGAAAAGCCTCAGCAACAACGAAGACCCAGCATCACCAAAAGTAAATAAATAAAATAAAATAAAAAAAAGTTAAATTGTTGGAAGCTGATCACCCCTTTAATTAATTAATTTTTTACTGGTAAAATTTAGGTTTTTTTTTTTTAAATTGAAATAATGTACACAGAAAAGCATACACAATTGTGTAACTTGCTGACTTAAATCCATGAAACCAGCAACCAGAACAGGAAATGAACAATATCATTGAGAGATAAACAGGTCAATGTCAAGTCACCTGGTTAAACTACAATATAGTAACTGAGAGCTAGATAAATGTTACACAATCATGTTTACTCAAAAGTTGCCATCACTTTTGCAAGCTGGGCTCAGCTCTAGGTAGGCTAAGCTAGAGTTTTCAACAGTTCGTTTCCTGACTGGCAGGAAATAAAAGGATTTGTTTTTAACCGCCCTCACCCTTTCAGCTTCAAGCAGCATCAAGGTGCTTAGAGACCAAAGGTGACAAATTTAAGACATTCATTAAAAGCTGGGTTGTGATGTTTCATCTACAACCTAGTGGTATTAGCTGTCTGGTCCATTAAACCCTTTCTCCACTGTGTTTGTGCAGTAGGTATGATTTGCAAATATCTTGATTTTGCCTGACACAAAAAATTCTTGTGTAGAGCTCCAAAATTTCAAAAAAGTTACAGAACTCATAACCCATGGTGTGAAAGTCATTTTTCTCTCTCTTTTTTAAAAAAATTAACATCCAAAATATGAGCAGAATCTTAGCTGTGGCATGCAGCATTTTTATTTTTATTTATTTGGCTAGCCAGGTCTTAGTTGCAGCTTGCAAACTCTTGATTGTGGCATGTGGGATCTCGTTCCCTGATTAGGGATTGAACCCCCGGGGCCCCCTGCATTGGCAGCTTGGAGTCTTAGCCACTGGACCACCAGAGAAGTCCCTGAAAGTTGTTTCTCTTTAACTCTGTTTTCTGCCTTTGTGTTTGCCTCTGCTTGAGAGATTTAAATTCCTTAACCATCCATTGTTTCACTGAGACACAGTGAGATCTTTGAAATCTGAGCAATGCCTGCTAACTGGAGATGGCTGAAGTGCTGTCTGCTTTTGTGACAGAGAAAGACTTAGAAGACTTCATTAATAGATTTTTTAAATACTAAAATAAAACACTGGACTTCCCTGGTGGTACAGCGAATAACAATCGACCTGCCAATGCAGGGGTCATGGGTTCAATCCCTGATCCGGGAAGATTCCACATGCCATGGAGCAACTAAGGCCCAGGTACCACAACTGCTGACGCCTGTGCTCTCGAGCCAGGTTGCTGAAACTGCTGAGCCTAAGGGCTGCAACTACTGAAGCCCTTGTGCCTCGAGCCTATGCTCTGTAAGAGGAGAAGCCACTGGAACAAGAAGCCTGTGCACCGCAACAAAGAGTAGCGCTGCCCCTGCCCCCCGCCCCCACAAACTAGAGAGAGCCAGTGTGCAGCCATGAAGACCCAGTGCAGCCCAAAATAAATACATAATACAAAATTAAAAAGGTAAAAATAAAAATAGAGCTGCTCATTGGCAGCAATCTTTGCCTTTCTAACGACCCGGCTCTTGTGGAAACCCCTTTTGTTACATTCGGAGATGATGTTAGGTTTCATCTCAGCTGAACACACTGTGATGCAGTGCCGACTGCTACTTAGGAAAATGAGGAAGATGTTTATTTTCTGGGGACTGCTGACATTGGTGCAAGGTCTCCCCTCCCAGAGGATTTTTGCTGAAGACCTAGATAGCAGGTTTCTACTTCCCATTCATTCTATTTCTAGAAGCAAGCAAATGTTCTCTAATTGCAGGCTTGGGCTGAATGCCTCTGTCGTGTTTCCCACTGTGCTAATTGGAAAAATATAATTTTCAAGTAACTGTGTCCCGCTTTGCAAAATAATCGTTGGCAGCTGAGTTGCTGGTTTGGCTCCTAAAGTAAAATAGTACTTTTTTAGTTCAGCACAAAGGATAATGGAGCTTTGGAAATCCCAGGGCAAGTCTATGCTATGTGCAAGGACCATTAGAGATCCAGTTTCAGCCCATAAGAACCAACTGTCTATTGATTTGATGTGTTTTTCTAGAAGCCTTTATTAAACTGAATCTCGATTAAAAACTGGAGGGGGGCACATTCTCAGAATATTAGTCAATATTGCCCATTAGTTGAACAGTCATATAATGGGCCTTATGTGGACATTACTGATTTGGAAAGGAGATAATTTTCTTGTAGTGGAGGTCTTGGCTTCTGGTAAGCTCTCCATCAGTCTAAATGTGGTTGATCTTGCCAGCTTTTTGGAAATACTGTCAACTTGTGAGTATAGAGTTAATATGACACTTCTGTTTAAGATCTTTGGTTTTTCTGAGTGGTTCTGTCATGGTCCATGTAGAATCATTGTCTACCACAGAGAAGGGCTTTAAATTCGAAGCTGCCATTGGAATCAGAGATTATAAAGGCAGTGATGACCTCTTGCGTGTGGTATGGTGTGGTGGCTACAAGCACAAGCTTTGGAGCCAGAGCTATCTAGCTTTGAATTCCAGCTCTACTGCTTTCATATCCTGGAAATCATTTCATCTTTCTAAGCCTCAGGTCCTTGTCTAAAGACTGGTGGTATAGTAATGCTACTTAAGTCACAGGATTAAATAAAATAATGCATGTAAAGTGTGCTGTGTCTGACCCTTCATAAGCACTTATTAAAAAGTGTTTATTATTAATAACTGGTCTCATCCTCCAGATAAATATATGTATTTTTATATATTTTCTTGACATGTTAATGTTTAACTTGACATTGATCCCCTAGACACCTTTTTGAGTACGGCATGACTACTAAGTAATTTTTCTTAACTCTACCTTTATGTATTTTTAAAATCTGAAATGAAGGATTTAATTTTGGTGGTTTGCCTTTAAAGAATAGTGTATTAAGTGTATTTATACCCTGTACAAATTAGGATTAGGTTAAACTGTGAGTGAGTGAAAATCTCAAGAACAGGGAAGAAAATTGACTTCTTCCCTAAGTCAATGATGGGCTGATGCTGGTGTCTCAGAAGAGTCCCAAGCTGAGACTCAAAGCCCTGAGAGGGGCATACTGGCAGTTAGTGACTTTAACAAGTGTTTGAAAACGGGGCTATCCCTAGCAGTCAGTAGTTGACTCCTCCCTTCCAATGCATCCGACATGGGTTCGATCCCTAGTCGGGGAACTGGTTCCCTGGTTTGATCCCTGGTTGATCCCTGGTCACATGACACACCACCACCAAAAAAAAAAAAAGTATGTGAAGAGGCTGATTCTTGTGAGGGCTATAAAACCTAGAACAGAATTCAGCTGGTGGGGCAAGGGGGAACTACTGCTGTGGGAGACAAGAAATGTGATGAAATGTGTGGCTGCTACTGCTGCTAAGTCGCTTCAGTCGTGTCCGACTCCGTGCGACCCCATAGACGGCAGCCCACCAGGCTCCCCCGTCCCTGGGATTCTCCAGGCAAGAACACTGGAGTGGGTTGCCATTTCCTTCTCCAACGCATGAAAGTGAAAAATGAAAGTTAAGTCGCTCAGTCGCGTCCGACCCTCAGCGACCCCATGGACTGCAGCCTACCAGGCTCCTCCGTCCATGGGATTTTCTAGGCAAGAGTACTGGAGTGGGGTGCCACTGCCTTCTCCAAGAAGCAGAACAAGTAGTTTCTTTCCACTGCGGTCTCCTCACAGCTCCCCCTACCGGCAGTTGGCAAACACTGCTGCTGCTGCTAAGTCACTTCAGTCGTGTCCGACTCTGTGTGACCCCATAGACGGCAGCCTACCAGGCTCCCTCGTCCCTGGGATTCTCCAGGCAAGAACACTTGAGTGGGTTGCCATTTCCTTCTCCAAAGTGAAAAGTGAAAGTGAAGTCGCTCAGTCGTGTCCGACTCTTCGCAACCCCATGGACTGCAGCCTACCAGGCTCCTCCATGCATGGGATTTTCGGGTGGTTGGAAAAGTTCCAGCCCAGAGGCACCACAGAGTAGGGAGGGCTGGGTTTGCTGAGATGTGATTGCTTAGCAACCAACACAGCGGGGGGCGTCTTCCAGACTTATCCATCTTCAAAGTTCTTGTGGTTGGTGTTCAGTCGCTTAGTCATGTCCGACTGTTGCAGCATACCAGGCTTCCCTGTCCTTCACCATCTGCCGGAGTTTGCTCAAACTCATGTCCATTGAGTCAGTGATGCCATCCAAGCATCTCATCCTCCGTTGTCCCCTTCTCCTCTTATGTTTGCAATGAATACCTTATCTGTGGCATGAAACTTGGAGATTGCGTGACTATTTTACGCCCTCCACCCCCGCAGCCGTCTTTCACTCAATGGCCTCAGTATTCATTGATGAATCTTGCTTGAATCCGTTATTACTAAAGTGTGAAAGTGTTAGTTACTCAGTCGTGTCCGACTCTTCGTGACCCCATGGACTGTAGCCCGCCAGGCTCCTCTGCCCATGGGATTTCCCAGGCAAGAATACTGGAGTAAGTTGCCATTTCCTTCTCCAGGGGATCTTCCTAACCCAGGGATAAAACCTGGGTCTAAACTAGTTATAAAATGATGATTTTCTATTTTTCTTACTCCTTGAATATTTATTACTTGGTAGTTTTGGTAAAGGAGTGCTGCGGCCAGCACAGCAGGTAGGGATCACACACACAGTTTGGGAAAAAGGAACTAGGGACAGAATTAAAGTTTTAAAGATGGGACCAGGGGACTCAAGACCTCTTGGGTCAAGAGCCCTGTTTCTCGGAGCCACATCACTTTTATTTAGTGTCTTGGCAAGCAGAAAGTATTTGTTGTGCTATGGTGAAGTCAGCCTCCTATGTCCCCAGTAACATCTCCCATTTTATTGATTACTTTAAACTATCTTTGTTATTTTCTTGTACAAGGGCTATAACCTAGCTGAAGGTCATAGACCCTCTTATGCCTTGGGAAAACATCTTAGTGTGTGCACAAGCAGCATTCTGAACTTGTGCTGACCCGATGTTCCAAGGTCCACACTATGTTTTTCCTTAGCTTAGCAGGGCATGACAACCCCAACTGATCAACCTGATGTACTTTTATTTGGGTTATGCTGTATTGCTGTATTTTGCTTTTATTCTTTTCCCATGGTGATTTTCTCATGGCTTAGCCAGAGCAACAGGTGGCTGACTATTAACCCCTGCAAAGTAGAGATTTCTTTTCTCTCCTGTCCTTTGCGAAATGTGATTTTCAGTGGGGTGACCACAGCTTAGGTAAGAGTCAGAGTTGTATTATTAAGAGCTGGGTAGAAGAGACACGGTGTAGGCAGCTGGCACTTTGTCACGGGCCCAACCCTAAGCACTCTTATTTCTGTAATTGGATCTATGATTGACCTGAATGATAAAAGCTTTGGAAGGAATAAAAACGAATTAATGAATGTTTTACATATGAAAGAACGAGGGAAAGCAACCTGAATTCACAGGTGGTGTCTGATGTTTCAGGGTATCATTTTCCTGAAAGGACCAAATAGGCCAGTGATTCTCTTCTTTGGCTGCCCATTGGACTCATTTGAAGACCTGAGGCCTGGGTGCCTTCCAGGGGCACTGGGATTTTTTAAAAGATATTACTTCTTTTATAATTAAAAAATTTAGTATTTATGTATTTTTGGCTGTGCTGGGTCTTCGTTGCTGGGCATGGACTTTTTCTAGTTGCAGCGCTACTTCTGATTGAGGTGGCTTCTCTTGTTGTGGAGCACAGGCTCTAGGGTGCAAGGGCTCAGTAGTTGCGGCACATGGGCTTAGCTGTCCTGCAGCATGTGGACTCTTTCTGGACCAGGGATCAAACCGGTGTCCCCTGCACTGGCAGGTGGATTCTTAACCACTTGGCCATCAGAGAAGTCAGACACTGGGATTTAATTGGTATAGATGGGACCTGGGCATAGGATTTTTATTTTTATGATTTTTTTCTTCTTTTTTTTCATTTTTCAACATTTTTATTTCATATATTAATTTCATATTTTTTAACTGTACCACGTGGCATGTGGGATCTTCATTCCAGGGATTGAGCCCACACCCCCTACACTGGAAGTCAGAATCTTAACCACTATATCACCAGGGAAGTTCCATGGCAGCAGAATTTTTTTAAGTTCTCTTGGGAATTCCAATATTCTTCCAGAGTTCAGAACTTGAAAACAGATGGCCTATGTTGGTCACCTGGGGTAAATGACTGCTCTCTGTTACAGTCTGTTGAATGAGAATGAAGGAACTGAACTCGGCATACAGGCATGCCTTGTTTTCAAATCAGGACTTTTGAAAAATCTTTCCACTGTTAGTGTTTGATCACATAGCGTATTTGTCAACTTCATTTCTTTCCCTTGGTGAAAAAAAAGTTGACTCTTCTCAAAATCCAATCAGATTCAGGCAACCAGATAAATGTGTCTTCTCATGACCTTAGGGGGCTTCCTAGGTGGCTCAGTGGTAGAGAATCCGTCTGTAATGCAGGAGACATGAGTTTGATCCCTGGGTTGGGAAGATCCCCTGGAGGAGGAAATGGTGACCCATTCTAGTTTTCTTGCCTGGGAAATCCCATGGACAGAGGAGCCTGGAGGGCTATAATCCATGGGGTTGCAAAGATTTGGACACGACTGAGCACACACACAGGCATGAGCTTAGTCACACATTCATTTAAGCTCTTGTAAAAATGGAAACACCTTTTCCTAGTTTCAGGGTGGAGTTAGAGTCCCAAGGTTGAGTAAATAACCAGGCGTGGGATGTCAGAATGAAAATGATGGCAGTTCCTACTGCATATTGAGCCTTTGCCTCATCCCCAGTGTTGTGCACATACTCATATAAATAGGTCCTTATTTATTTATTTTTGACCATGCCCTGGGCGTGTGGGATCTTGTTCCTTGACCAGGGATTGAACCCATGTCCCCTGCAGTGGAAGCACAGAATCTTAACCACTGGACTTACAGGAAAATCCCTATAAATAAGTCTTTAAAACTTTCAAAATTTGATGTGAAATATTTCAGATATAGAGAAGGTTATAAAAATAATAAAATAATGAAAACTCTTATACCCAATGAGTAGTTTAAGATTCCAGAGTCTGGACTGCTTTCCCCCTGTTTCATTCAGGGTTGAATTTAGTGTTTTCTATTTCATTTTACTTTTGCTACCCATGCCTGTTTCCCTAAATGAGAGTAACATTGTTTTGCATGTTTCAAGCTAATTGTAAATGATTTCTCACCATATGCATTTTCATATAATTTACTTTTTATATATTGTAGTAGTGGGATTCCTCTGTGTTAGTATATGTAACTCTGGCTCATGTGTGACCATGCTACAGTTTATTATCTCTTTTCTTGGTTGACACTGAGGTGGTTTCCAATCTTTGGCAATTAAAAACAGTGCTACCAAAAAAAAAAAACAAAAAAAAACAGTGCTACCATTAGTAGTCTTTTTTTCCCTCTTTTTATTAGTATTCTTATACGGGTTTCCTTGGGTACCTGGCAGGAGTTTCTCAGGGTCTAAATCTAGACATAGAATTGCTGCATTGTAGTATATATTCCTCTTTAATCTTATCATATATTGCCAAAATTCGTCTCCAAAATTGAAGCAGTTTATGACCTCTTGAGCAGTATATAAGAGTTCTAGTGGACTTCTCTGTGGTCCAGTGGTTAAGAATCCCCCTGTCGATGCAGGGGGACGCAGGTTCAACCCCTGGTCCAAGAAGATTTCACATGCCATGGGGCAGCTAAGCCCGTGGGCCACAACTGCTGAAGCCCACGAGTCCTAGAGCCCTTGCATCATAACTAGAGTAGCCCCCACTCAACCACTAGAGAAAACCAGTGTGCAGCAACAAAGACCCAGGGCAGCCAAAATAAACACAAATAAATAAAATTTAAAAAGAGTTCAGGTTGGTGCTGTGCCTTTGCCAACACTTGGCATTGTCAGATTTTACAATTTTTGCCTAATACTTTGTTTATTAATCCTCCCAGTAATCTTATGAGGTAGGCTTCTTATTTCACGTGAGGAAATTGAATGTCAGATATTAAATAATTTGTCCAGTCACAGCAAGTCATTAATAGAGTTGATTCTCACTCAAGTCTGCATGCATGCATGTGGACTAAGTCACTTCAGTCATGTCCGACACTTTGCTATCTTATAGATCGTAGCCCACCAGGCTCTTCTGTCCATGGAGTTCTCCAGGCAAGGATACTAGAGTGGGTGGCCATGTCCTCCTCCAGGGGATCTTTCCGACCCAGGGATTGAACCCTCGTCTCTTACATCTCCTGCATTGGCATTTGGGTTCTTTACCACTAGCACCACCTGGGAAGCCCCACCCAGGTCTACCAGATGCCAAAGCTCTTGACTGACAGTAAGTTACAGTGTAGTAGAGCTTCTGAATCTGTGACTGGAGGTGAACATCAGCAGGTGTGAGAGATGACAGATGGACAAAGGACCAGGATTTTGGAAGGAATAGGAGAGGCTGAGGTGAGAGAGGAAGTATGTGAGCTATGAAATGGTAATGCTTGTCTGTTGCACCGATGTGCAAGCTGACATAAGGAGAGGACAACTGGGGCAGTATAAGAATGGCCACAACACATCGGGCTGGGGGTGGGGTGAGGGAAGGAGAGGGTGGGGCGAGTTGACAGAGTAGCACTGAAACATATACATTACCATGTATAAAATAAGTAGCTAATGGGAAGTTGCTGTATAACACAGGGAGCTCAACCTAGTGTTCTGTGACAACCAAGAGAGGTGGGATGGGGGCTGGTGAGAGGGAGGCTCAAGAGGGAGAAGATGTATGTACACTTATGGCTGATTCACACTGCTGTGCAGCAGAAACCAACACAACATCATACAGCAATTATTCTCCAATTAAAAATAAATTAAAAAAGGAATGGTCACAGATCCTTTGACCCTCTTCCCATAGACACCGACTCTCAGCATCCCTTCTCAAGTTTGGGTGGGCTGTCTCTGCTTTGAGTCATAGAATTTGGCAGAAGTGACTGCCAATTTCCAGACACAGTCCCTTAGATCCTGGCAGCTTCCATCTCCCATCTCTTAGAGTATTTGATCTGGGGACAAGGTACTCTGACTGCCTTGGGGCCACTGTGTTGTGACATAGCCCAGGCAGATGTATGGAGAGGAGCCAAGGTTCCCAGTCTCAATAGCCAGCCCCAACTTGCCAGCCATGTGAGTGAGCCATGTTGGAAATTGATTCTCTTTCCTCACCTGTTACTGAGTGGAGCAGGGAAGAGCAAATCAGTCACCTCCAAATTCCTGATCCTCCAAATTATGGACAAAATAAAATGCTTATTTTGAGCTACTAAGTTTTGGAATAGTTATGTTATGTGGCAATAGATAGCCAGAGCTGTAGTGAAAACAGAAACTGAAGGGAAGATTTTTTTTAAACACAGTTTTATTTTTAAACATTTTATTGGAATATACCTGATTTACAATGTACTGTTAGTTCCAGTGTACAGCAAAGTGAATCCATTATACACATACATATGTCCACTGTCTTTTAGATTCTATTCCTATGTTGGTCATTACAGACTGTTGAGTAGGCTTCTCTGTGTTGTACAGTGGGTTCTTACTAGTTATCTATTTTATACATTTGGCCACCTGATTCAAAGAGCCGACTCATTGGAAAAGATCCTGATGCTGGGAAAGACTGAAGGCAAAAGGGAAAGGGAGTGGCAGAGGATGAGATGTTTAGATAGTTATTCTGTGGCCATTCTGTGAGATAGTTATTACAGAGAAAAGAGTCCTGGCCGTGAGATTCGTGACCTGGACTTTTGGGGTCTTTAAAGCCATTGAAGATGAGTGGCAACTGAAGGAGAAGGAAAATAAAGAACAGGGTGATTATTATTGGCTTTAGAGATGGTAGAGATGCCTCTGTTACCCATTTCTGAGGTTTTATCATCTTTATTTATTGGCTCTTCTCGGTCTTTGTTGCTGTATAGGCTTTTCTCTAGTTGTGGCAAACGGGGTCTACTCTCTTGTCGGGCACGGGTTCTAGGGTGCTCAAGCTTCAGTAGTTGCAGCATGTGGGCTCAGTATTTTGCTGATCCTGGGTTTTAACACACAGGCTCAAGAGTTGTGGTGCACAGGCTTAGTTGCTCCAAGGCACATGGAATCTTCACAGACCAGGGATCGAACCCCTGTCTCCTGCATTGGCAGGAGGATTTTTTTTACTGCTGAGCCACTAGGGAAGCCTCATTTTTGTTTTTTTTTTGTTTTTTTTGTTTTTTTTTTTGCTGGAATCTTGTACTTTTGGAAAGAGTGCCCATATCAATGAACCATAGTTCAGTTAAACTAAACACAGTCTGATTGGCAGGCATAACTGCAAGGGTATTGACAATACCGCCATTTTCTGAAACCCTGGCATGCAACTCTGGCATTATCTATGCAACCCCATGGTCTATGGCAGCTTGGTTGACCCTGACTGCAGTAGGAAACTTGAGGCATCATGTTGCCAGAACAGGCAAAGTGTTGACTTGCCCTCCTGCCTCCCGCCACTGCCATCTTTCAGAACTTTCTGTTAAACAGAGCAGAGTTCATGGGTAGGAGCCAGGGATCTATTTGATGACACCAAAGTGCTGGGACCAGCAGATGAGAAACATGTTTGGAGAAGATAGAGAGGCTGTTATAGGCATTGCTTTTGCAAAGCCACTGGGCTGACAGTAGGCCAGGGCTTGTTCCTTGCCTGCTTCCTCCCCAGCAGCCCTCCTGGCATCAAGAAGAAGCCGAGCGTTTCAGGAAGGACAATGGTTATCACAGACTAGCCTGCAGCACCAGGGCACTTTTTGCTATAATAGTTGCAAAGTGTTTCCTGCACAAAACACTGTGACATGGTCCCTATCACTTACAACTTGTAAGTGCTCTTTATGGAAAGGCTGGACTGAACAGGCAGAGAGATGCTGGTTTTGTCTGGGGATCTAGTTCCTGATATAGGTCACATGCATTTTTCTGGGTACATTTACTTTTCTTTTTTTTTAAATTATTTATGACTGTGCTGGGTCTTCATTGTTGTGTGTGGGCTTTCTCTAGTTGCAGCGAGTGGGGGCTATTCTCTAGTTCTGTGAACAGGCTTCTTATTGCAGTAGCTTCTCTGATTGCAAAGCATGGGCTTTGCAATGAGGTTGGGCTCAGTATTTGTGTCCCACAGGCTTAGTTGCTCTGTGGCATGTGAGATCTTCCTGGACAAGGGATCCAACCAGTGTCCCCTGCCTTGGAAGGCAGATTCTTAACCACCCAATCAGCAGAGAAGCCCTATATTTCTTTTATTTGTTTTTAGCCACACTGAGTGGCATGTGGGATCTTAGTTTCCTGACCAGTGCTCAAACCCACACCCATCTGCATTGGAAGCGTGCAGTCTTAACCACTGGGCCACCAGGGAAGTCCCTGGGTCTACATTTTTCTTAGGGGCTGACAGGGTTTTTGAATGCTGCACTTGGTAAGAAATGATAAAATGAAAATTGCTCACCCGTGTCTGACTCTTTGTGACCCCATTGACTGTAGCCCGCCAGGCTCCTTGGTCTGTGGAATTCTCCAGATAAGAATACTAGAGTGGGTATCCATTCTCTTCTCCTAGGGATCTTCCTGATCCAGCAATTCAACCCAGGTCTCCTGCATTGCAGGCAGATTCTTTTCCATCTGAGCCACCAGGGAAGCCCTTGAGAAGAAATGATAAGGATGTTATAAAGAAAAATGATGCTATGAATCTAAGATGTAAGGGACAAATTTCTCTGATAACAGAAGTATTTCCTTCCAAATTTCAGGCTCCAGACTGCTTCTCTCCTGGCTCATCCAGGATGCCTGGTGCAGTGGACACATAGCAGCTCTTTCCTCTTCCTTCTTCCCCTTCCCAGCTAGCCCAGATTTCCAATGGGGACTTAAGTGATCCCAGCTCTAAGCTGATTAAGAGAAGCCAATTCTACCCTTCTCTGGGGTGGCTCAGATGATAAAGAATCTGCTTGCAAAGTAGGAGATTTGGGTTCTATCCCTGGGTCAGGATGATCCCCTGGAGAAGAGAATGGCTATCCACTCCAGTATTCTTGCCAGCAAAATCCCATGGGCAGAGAAACCTGGTGGGCTACATCTCGTGGGGTCACAAAGAGTTGGACACAACTGAGAGACTAACACACACCCTTCTCCCAGATGGACCTGTGAGCAAGTATGGTCTAATCAAAGTGAACGTCAGGACTTTGGCTGGGAATTCTAGGGCAAAGAGTTTTCTGCTGTGTGATTATTAGCACAGTGCAATGGGAACCAGGTGGCCCTGGGTATCCATCTGGGAGTTCCAAGCCTTTAACCAAGGATGCCACTAACAGCGCAGAGCCCAGGAAAGAAGCAGGTCCTTGAAATGTCATGGAGCTGCTGGAGGAAGCCTCCCTATGGACTTTCTGTCACCGGGGCCTAGGAATTTCTTTTATTGTTTGAGTCACGTTTCCTATTTCTTGCCACAGAAACCATCCTCAGTGGTACCCTCGGGATACCTGTCACCCGAGTCTTTGATCTGAGCTTTTTGTCTCTGATGTAGAGGGAGATAGAATTCTAGAACCCCTGGGCTGTTGGCTCCAGGGACGAGGCAGCCCTGACCTATTTATCCCAACAATAATCCCAGCAGAGGTGGACCCGTCCTTCCCAGAGGTGTTCGTGCTCATGCTCAGTCCCTCAGTCATGTCCAGCTCTTTGAGACTTCATGAACTGTAGCCCACCAGGCTCCTCTGTCCACAGGGTTCTCCAGGCAAGAATACCAGATTGGGTTGCCATTCCCTTCTCCAGGACATCTTTCCGATCCAGGGATCGAACTCAGGTCTCCTGGGGAAGCTCTTAAAGAGAAGCCTAGGTACCCTATGCTGTACTTAGTTACTCAGTCGTTCCTGACTCTCTGTGACTCCATGGACTGTAGCCTGCAGGCTCCTTTGTCCATGGGGATTCTCCAGGCAAGAATACTAGAGTGGGTTGCCATGCCCTCCTCCAAGGGATCTTCCTAACCCAGGGATCAAACCCATGTCTCCCATATTGCAGGCGGATTCTTTACCATTTGAGCCCCCAGGGAAGCCCAGAAACTCTGTAAATAATCATAATTGTCCTGTTCCCCCACTTCCTTCCCCCAGCCCCACCTAGGAGTACAGCAGATCAAAGGGTTGCCTTCTCTTCC
The DNA here is from genome assembly GCF_029407905.1 of Bubalus kerabau. Lineage (NCBI taxonomy): Eukaryota > Metazoa > Chordata > Mammalia > Artiodactyla > Bovidae > Bubalus > Bubalus kerabau. Next base: position 49,174,481 of record NC_073634.1, read on the forward strand.
TGATTTTATCTTCTGTAGCTCCTTCCCTTTGGGTCTCAACAGATGATCCTGGGGTTGTGACTTCCAGATCCTATTAGGCGCCTTTCTTCTTATCAGTTTCAGACAGACCCATGCCTGCCTGTTCCACCCAGTGTGGGCCTCTTTGACATGACGGAGGAGGAGGGGGGTGCCTCCCATGTCCCAGATTCCACTTGGGTCTCTTTTGTTCCTTTCCATTCAATCACTCAATAAGATTAAGTATCCTCTGTGAAGAATAGAAAAGAAACTGAAAAAACAAGAGTGTAAACTGATTAAAGGTTCATTCAAAACTACAATAATGAAAACAGTTTGGGATTCTTTTTTATATAGTCTAAGAATAAACATCAAATAACTGGAACTGAATAGAAAGTTCTGAAATGTCACCAAGTGTATATGATATATAAGAATGTATTTTGTGGTCTAGATAGTATTTCAAATCATTTCAGGGGAAGGATAAATCAGTGGTTGTCAATTTGAGGTGATTGTGTTTCCCAGGGGACCCTGGGCAACGTCTAGAGGCATTTTTGGTTGTCACAACGGGTATAATGCTACTAGAATCTGATAGTGATCAGAAATGTTGTTAAACATCCTGAGTGTACAGGACAACCCCCAAAGAATTACCTGGCTCCAAATATCAGAAGTGCCACTAGTGAGAAACCTTGGAATAAATGAGATATTTGGAAGAATCATTCAGGAGGAAAAAGAAATATGAAATTAGATTCTGAATCATATCATAACAAAATTAATTTCAAGTTAGGTAAAATATAAATTTTTATAAGTAAAATCTTTAATAAAATTTATAAGAAAACAGAAAAATTTTTATCCTTATTGTGTAAAGACTTTTTAAAACCACACAAACAAATCTAAAACAATAAAGGAAATACTGGTAGACTTCACCCTATAATCACGAAAAACACCATAAGATCATCAAGGCACTATAAAAAATACCAACTAGAGTTGCAACAAATGTGACAAAAATTAACACTTTTTCCCACACTTTTTTCTTCTTTTTCAGATTATTTTCCATTATGTGTTTTAAAATTTAATTTTTATGCATATTGGAATATAGTTGATTTACAATATTGTGTTAGTTTCAGTTGAACAGCAAAGTGATTCAGTTACGCATAAACATACATCCATTCTTTTTTTAATTCTTTTCCCATACAGGTTATTACAGAATATTGAGTAGAGTTCCCTGCGCTATACAATAGGTCCTTGCTGATTATTCCCACACTTTTATCACCATTGGAAGAAATGAAACATCATTTTACAATGATTTTTCCCCAACCTTATTGAGGTATGACTGAAAAAAAAAATTGGACATATTTAAGGCTTACAGTGTGGCGTTTTGATACATGTATATCTTGTATGGGCTTCCCAGGTGGCGCAGTGGTAAAGAATTTGCCTGCCAATGCAAGACATGTAACAGACACACCGGTTCGATTCCCTGGTGGGGAAGATCCCTTGCAGAAGGAAATGGCAACCAGCTCCAGTATTCTTGACTGGAAAATTCCCTGGACAGAGGACCCTGGTGAGCTATTGTCTATGGGGTCACAAAGAGTCGGACATGACTTAGCGACTGAGCACACACACATACCTTGTGTAATGATTACTGCAGTCAAGCTAATTAACTTATCCAACACCTTTGTGTGTGGAGGAGGTGGTGAGGGGAGAGCCCTTAAGATCTACTCTCAGGAATTCCCTGGTAGTCCAGTGGTTAGGACTCCATGCTTTCACTGCCCAAGTTCAGTTCCTAGTTGGGGAATTAATATCCCACAAGCTGTGGGGCATGGCCAAAAAACAAAAAAAATTCTACTCTCAGCACATTCTAAGTATGTGATCTATTATTAATTATAGTTGTCATGCTTTATATTAGCTCTCTAGAACTTATTCATTTTATATTTGAAAGTCTGTACCTTATGACCAACATCTTCCCATTTCCTTTACTCCCAAGTCCCTGGAAAACACCATTTCTTGTTTCTGTTTTCCCAAGTTCGACTTTTCAAGATTTTACTTATAACCGATAGCATGCGATATTTATCTTTCTGTGTCTGGTTTATTTTACCTTGGGTAACACCCTCCAAATTCATCCACATGATTGCAAATTACAAGATTTCCTATTTTTTACAATTAATTTTTTTTGGAGCATAGTTGATTTAAAATGTTGTGTTAGTTTCAAGTGTACAGAAAAATAAATCAGTTATACATATTCATATATCCACTCTTTTTAACATTCTATTCCCATATAGGTCATTGAGTAGAGTTCCCTGTGCTATTCAGTAGGTCCTTATTAGTTATCTGTTTTATATATAGTAATTCAGTTCAGTTCAGTTCAGTCGCTCAGTCATGTCCGACTCCTTATTACCCCATGAACCACAGCACGCCAGGCCTCTCTGTGCATCACCAACTCCCAGAGTTTACACAAACTCATGTCTATTGAGTTGGATATGCCATCCAACCATCTCATCCTCTGTCATCCCCTTCTCCTCCAGCCTCCAATCTTTCCCAACATCAGGGTCTTTTCAAATGAGTCAGCTCTTCGCATCAGGTGGCCAAAGTATTGGAGTTTCAGCTTCAACATCAGTCCTTCCAATGAACACCCAGGACTGATCTCCTTTAGGATGAACCGGTTGGATCTCCTTGCAGTCCAAGGGACTCTCAAGAGTCTTCTCCAACACCACAGTTCAAAAGCATCAATTCTTTGGCGCTCATCTTTCTTTATAGTCCAACTCTTACATCCATACATGACTTATGGAAAAACCATAGCCTTGACTAGATAGACCTTTGTTGACAAAGTAATGTCTCCGCTTTTTAATATGCTGTCTAAGTTGGTCAGAACTTTCCTTCCAAGGAGTAAGTGTCTTTTAATTTCATGGCTGCAGTCACCATCTGCAGTGATTTTGGAGCCCCCAAAAATCAAGTCAGCCACTGTTTCCACTGTTTTCCCATCTATTTGCCATGAGGTGATGGGACCAGATGCCATGATCTTAGTCTTCTGAATGTTGAGTTTTAAGCCAACTTTTTCACTCTCCTCTTTCACTTTCATCAAGAGGCTCTTTAGTTCTTCTTCTCTTTCTGCCATAAGGGTGGTGTCATCTGCATATCTGAGGTTACTGATATTTCTCCCAGCAATCTTTATTCCAGTTTGTGCTTCATCCAGCCCAGCGTTTCTCATGATGTACTCTGCATAGAAGTTAAATAAGCAGGGTGACAATATACAGGCTTGACGTACTTCTTTTCCTATTTGGGACCAGTCTGTTGTTCCATGTCCATTCTAACTGTTGCTTCCTGACCTGCATATAGGTTTCTCAAGAGGCAGGTCAGGTGGTCTGGTATTCCCATCTCTTGAAGAATTTTCCACAGTTTGTTGTGATCCACAAGGTCAAAGGCTTTGGCATAGTCAATAAAGCAGAAATAGATGTTTTTCTGGAACTCTCTTGCTTTTTCAATAATCCAGCGGATGTTGGCAATTTGATCTCTGGGTCCTCTGCCTTTTCTAAAACCAGCTTGAACATCTGGAAGTTCACGGTTCATGTAGTGCTGAAGCCGCGTGGAGAATTTTGAGCATTACTTTACTAGCATGTGAGATGAGTGCAATTGTGAGGTAGTTTGAGCATTCTTTGGCATTCCCTTTCTTTGGGATTGGAATGAAAACTGACCTTTTCCAGTCCTGTGGCCACTGCTGTTTTCCAAATTTGCTGACATATTGAGTGCAACACTTTCACAGCATCATCTTTCAGGATTTGAAATAGCTCAACTGGAATTCCATCACCTCCACTAGCTTTGTTTGTAGTGATGCTTCCTAAGGCCCACTTGACTTCACATTCCAGGATGTCTGGTTCTAGGTGAGTGATCACACCATTGTGATTATCTGGGTCATGAAGATATTTTTTGTATAGCTCTTCTGTGTATTCTTGCCACCTCTTCTTAATATCTTCTGCTTCTGTTAGGTCCATACCATTTCTGACCTTTATTGAGAGGTCTTTGCAAACCATCTTTGCATGAAATGTTCCCTTTGTATCTCTAATTTTCTTGAAGAGATCTCTAGTCTTTCCTATTCTATTGTTTCCTCTATTTCTTTGCATTGATCACTGAGGAAGGCTTTGTTATCTCTCCTTGCTATTCTTTGGAATTCTGTCTTCAAATGTGTATATCTTTCCTTTTCTCCTTTGCTTTTTGCTTCTCTTCTTTTCATAGCTATTTGTAAGGCCTCCTCAGACAGCCATTTTGCTTTTTTGCATTTTTTTTTCTTAGGGATGGTCTTGATATCTGTCTCCTGTACAATGTCACGAACCTCCGTCCATAGTTCATCAGGCACTCTATCTATCAGAACTAGTCCCTTAAATCTATTTCTCACTTCCACTGTATAATCATAAGGGATTTGATTTAGGGCATACCTGAATGATCTAGTGATTTCCCCCACTTTCTTCAATTTAAGTCTGAATTTGGCTATAACGAGTTCATGATCTGAGCCACAGTCAGCTCCAGGTCTTGCTTTTGCTGACTGTATAGAGCTTCTCCATCTTTGGGTGCAAAGAATATAATCAATCTGATTTCAGTGTTGACCATCGATGTCCATGTGTAGAGTCTTCTCTTGTGTCGTTGGAAGAGGGTGTTTGCTATGACCAGTGCGTTCTCTTGGCAAAACTCTATTAGCCTTTGCCCTGCTTCATTCTGTACTCCAAGGCCAAATTTGCCTGTTACCCCAGGTGTTTCTTGACTTCCTACTTTTGCATTCCAGTCTGCTATAATGAAAAGGACATCTTTCTTGGGTGTTAGTTCTAAAAGGTCTTGTAGGTCTTCATAGAACCATTCAACTTCAGCTTCTTCAGTGTTACTGGTCAGGACACAGACTTGGATTACCGTGATATTGAATGGTTTATGTTGGAAACAAACAGAGATCATTCTGTTGTTTCTGAGATTGCATCCAAGTACTGCATTTCAGAGTCTTTTGTTGACTATGATGGCTACTCCATTTCTTCTAAGGGATTCCTGCCCACAGTAGTAGATATAGTGGTCATCTGAGTTAAATTCACCCATTCCAGTCCATCTTAGTTCGCTAATTCCTAAAATGTCAACATTCACTCTTGCCATCTCCTGTTTGACCACTTCCGATTTGCCTTGATTCATGGTCCTAGCATTCTAAGTTCCTATGCAATATTGCTCTTTATAGCATTGGACCTTGCTTCTATCACCAGTCATATCCACAATTGGGTGTTGTTTTTGCTTTGGCTCCATCCCTTCATTCTTTCTGGAGTTATTTCTCCACTGATCTCTAGTAGCATATTGGGTACCTACTGACCTGGGGAGTTCATATTTCAGTGTCCTATCTTTTTGTCTTTTCATACTGTTCATGGAGCTCTCAAGGCAAGAGTACTGAAGTTGTTTGCCATTCCCTTCTCCAGTGGACCACATTCTGTCAGACCTCTCCACCATGACCCAACTGTCTTGGGTGGCCCCACACGACATGGCTTAGTTTCACTGAGTTAGACAAGGCTGAGGTCCATGTGAAAAGATTGGCTAGTTGTCTGTGATTGTGGTTTCAGTCTGTCTGCCCTCTGATGCCCTCTCTCAGCGTCTACCATCTTACTTGGGTTTCTCTTACCTTGGACGTGGGCTATCTCTTCATGGCTGCTTCAGCAAAGCGCAGCTGCTGCTCCTTACCTTGGATGTGTGGTATCTCCTCTCGGCCAGCCACTCCTGACCTTGGGCATGGGGTAACTCCTCTTGGCCACCGCTCCTGACCTTGGATGTGGGGTAACTCCTCTCAGCTGCTGCTCCTGACCCTGGACGTGGGGCAGCTCCTCTCGGCCACCACTCCTGACCTTGGATGTGGGGTAGCTTGCCATGCAGCCGCCACTTGTGTATTGCCAATTCCAATCTCCCAGTTTATCCCTCCCCCTACTTTTCCCCTTGGTACCTGTAAGTTTGTTTTCTATATCTTGACTCTATTTCTGTTTTGTGAATAAGTTCATTTGCACCATTTTTCCAGATTCCACATATAAACTATATCATATGACATTTATTTTTCTCTACCTGACTTACTTCACTCAGTGTAACAAGGATTTCCTTTAAGGCTGAAAAATATTTTATCATATATATATATATTTACCCATTTTATTAGCGTTGATAAAATATCTCACAATTTCTTTATCTGTTCATCCATGGACAGACACTTCTGTTGTTTCCAGTATCTTGGCTATTGTGAGTAATATTGCAATAAGCATGAGAGTGCACCTATTGCTTTAAGATACTGATTTAATTTCCCTTGGATATATACTAAGAAGTAGGATTACTGGATCATATGGCAGTTTCATTTTTAAGTTTTTGAGGAACTTCCCTACTGTTTTCCATGGTGGCTTTACCAATTTACCTTCCTACCACAAGTGTAGAAATGTTCTCGTTTTTTTAAAACCTCATCAACACTTGTAATCTCTTGTCTTTTTGATAATAGCTATTTTAACAGATGTGAGATATCTCACTGTGGTTTTGATTTGCATTTCCCTGATGGTTAGGGACGTTGAACAAGTTTTCATATACTTGTTGGTCATTCATAAGTCTTCTTTAGAGAAACATCTATTCAGTTCCTTTGCCCATAAAAAAATAATTTTATTTATTTTTGGTTGAACTGGGTTTTCATTGCTTTGCTCCGGCTTCCTCTAGTTGTGGCGAGTGAGGGCCCTTCCAGGTTAGGTGCACGGGCTTTAGTATTTGCAGCACCCAAGCTCAGCAGTCACGGCTTGTGGGCCCTAGAGTGTGGGACCGGCAATTGTGGCATACAGGCTTCGTTGCTCTGTGGCATGTGGAGTCTCCTCAGACCAGGGATTGAACCCGAGTCCCCTGCATTGGCGGACAGATTCCTGTCCACTGTACCACCCTGGAAGTCCCCTTTGCCCGTTTTTTAAATTGAATTATTAGTGTTTCCAGTTGAGTTGTATGATTTCTTTATACATTTTGGATATTAACCCTTTATCTGATACATGGTTTGCAAAGTTTTTCTCCCATTCTAGAGGCTGCCTTTTCATTTTGTTATTTGTTTCCTTGCTGTGCAGAAACTTTTTAGTTTGATGTTATCCCCTTTGTTTATTTTTGCTTTTGTTGTAGATGCTTTTGGCGTCATCAAATAAATCATTGCCAAGATCTGTGTTGGGGGGACTCATTCCATATATTTTGTTCTAGAATGTTCATTGTAGCATTTTTTAAAGTCTTTATTGAGTTTGTTACAATATTTCTTCTGTTGTTTATATTCTGGCTTGTTGGCCTGGAGGATGTGGGATCTTAGCTCTCCCACCAGGGATCTAACCCATACCCCCTGCGCTAGAAGGAGAAATCTCAGCCACTGGATCACCAGGCAAGTCCCTCTAGTATTGTTATAATGGAGAAAAACTAGAGGAAGCCTCAGTGCCCAATAATCAGGAATCCGTTTATTCAATGGAATACCATGTGGCCATTAAAGATAGTGTAATAATAGTGTAAAGGAATATTTCACTTGGAAAAATGTTTACTCTTTATTCAGAGAGAAAATATTTAAAATGTTGTATTAGGGGACTTCCCTGGTGGTCCAGTGGCTAAGATCCTGCACTCCCAATGCACAGAGTGAGGTTTCATCCTTGGTCAGGGAACTAGATACCACATCACAGCAACTAAGAGTTTGCATGCCACAGCTATGACCTGGTGCAGCCAAATAAATATTTTAATAAGTTGTACTAGTATCATATTTTTGTAAAAGAAAAAGTACATAGATGTTTGTGCTCAGTCACTCAATCATGTCCAACACTTTGTGACTCCAGCCCACCAGACTCCTCTGTCCATGGGATTTCCCAGGCAAGAATACTGGAGTGAGTTGCCATTTCCTTCTCCAGGGGATGTTCCTGACCCAGGGGTCATACCTGTGTCTCTTGTGTCTCCTGCATTGGCAGGTGGGTTCTTTACCACTAGTACCACCTGGGAAGCCGCTACACATATGTTTACATATGTGTAGAAAAAAAGTAGAAAAAATTCTACTCTACATATGAGTATTCTACTCTACATATGAGTAGAAAAAAAGATATTTAAATAAAGACACTAAAAATTGATGGGATCATTTCTGGTTGGGGGAATTGGGTGATGGGATTTTTTTCTGTGTGTTTTCAAAAAATTCTAAAAACATCTGAATAATAAATGTTATTTCAAAACTTCCAAGCAACATGGTTGTAAAACACTCACCAGGGATGGACTGAGTGTGCTCCTGCTGCTGCTGCTAAGTCACTTCAGTCATGTCCGACTCTGTACGACCCCATAGACGGCAGCCCATCAGGCTCCCCCGTCCCTGGGATTCTCCAGGCAAGAACACTGGAGTGGGTTGCCATTTCTTTCTCCAAAGCATGAAAGTGAAAAGTGAAAGTGAAGTCGCTCAGTCGTGTCTGACTCTTAGCGACCCCATGGACTGCAGCCCATCAGGCTCCTCCATCCATGGGATTTTCCAGGCAAGAGTACTGGAGTCGGGTGCCATTGCCTTCTCCAGAGTGTGCTCCTAGGTGTCTGCAAACTTGGCCTCTGGGATTGGGCAGCCCCTTCCCCTCCTTCTCTGTGGCCTCCTTTTTCCCACCGACTAAATGTGGGTGGATGAGCTTAGAGTCTCAGATGTCTACGGTTTGCAGTTGCTGTTGTGGGCTGACAAGCCCTGTGAGGATTTGTGCCAAAGCATTCACTCATTCTTGTTATCCATTAATAGCGTGTGGGACGCACATGTCTCTGACAGATAACTTGCCTTCAAATGACTCACATGTATGTCTATTCCCTCCTTGGGCCTCTGCTCCAAAGTAAACATAAGGTAAATGCTTCTGGTGTGTGTGTGCTCAGTGGTGTATGACACTTTGTGACCCCATGGACTGTAGCCCCCTGCCAAGGCTCCTCTATCCATGGAATTTCCCAGGCAAGAATACTGGAGTGGGCTGCCATTTCCTTCTGCAGGAGATCTTCCCAACCCAGGGATGACCCTTGTCTGCTGTACTGGCAGGTGGACTCTTTACCTCTAGTGTCACTTGGGTGGTTCAGCAGTCAAGAATCTGCCTGCCAATGCAGGAGACAAGAGTTCAATCCCTGGGTTGGGAAGATCCCCTGGAGAAGGAAATGGCAACCCAATCCAGTATTCTTGCCTGGAAATTTCATAGACAGAGGAACCTGGCAGGCTACAGTCCATGGGGTTGCACAACAATTAGACACGACTGAGTGACTAAACCACCACTACCACCAAACATGAAGTAAAGAGGGGACAGGGCCCATCTTATGTTTTTTTTTTTTTAAAACATCTGTTACAATTTATTTATTATTTTTGTTTATTTTCATTTTATTTTGGGCCATGCTGTTTGGTATGTGGGATCTTAGTTCCTCAACCAGGAACTGAACCCACACCCCCTGCATTGGAAGCATGGAGTCTTAACCACTGGACCACCAGAGAAGTCCCAGGGCCCATTTTAGAGCCCAGCAAGTTGAATCCAGGCAGACGAACATTACCTGTGTGTGGTGTTTTTTTGTCCAGGGCTGCTTGAATTGGCCTTTGCTAACCCCAGGGCCTTTGTATGTACAGGGGACCCAGAGCTCCTATTTATTTATGTATTATTTTTATCAAGTGAAATTGTTAACAGTTTTTCTTTTTTTGATTGATGTATCATTGATTTACAATGTTGTGTTAATTACTGCTGCTGCTACTGCTGCTGCTGCTAAGTCGCTTCAGTTGTGTCCGACTCTGTGCGACCCCATAGACAGCAGCCCACCAGGCTCTCCTGTCCCTGGGATTCTCCAGGCAAGAACACTGGAGTGGGTTTCCATTTCCTTCTCTAACGCATGAAAGTGAAAAGTGAAAGTGAAGTCACTCAGTCGTGTCCGACTCTTAGCGACCCCATGGACTGCAGCCTACCATGCTCCTCCATCCATAGGATTCTCCAGGCAAGAGTACTGGAGTGGGGTGCCATTGCCTTCTCCAGTGTTAATTACTGCTGTATGGCAAAGTGACTCAGTTATACATATACATACATTCTTTTTTATGTTCTTTTCCATTATGATTTATTACAGGATATTGAATATAGTTCACTGTGCTCTGCAGTCAGACCTTGTTATTTATACATTCTATATATACTACTTTGCATCTGCTAAATGCAAATTCCCAACCCATCTGTCTCCCACTTCCCCTCCTCCCCCTTGGCAACCACAAGTCTGTTCCCAAAGCTCCTTTATATTATTAGGTCACTGAAGAAAACCAGGCATAGACTGACATGGAGAAAGAATCTATGGGTGAGAGAAACAAAAGCAGTTTCTGGGACAGAAAAGTCCCCCAAACTCCATGGGAGATTATCTTGCTGGTTGATCATCAGGGGTTATCTAATAATTTGCTCCAAATCTCAGATTCGTTATCTGCATTGGGTGGGTTGGGGAGGTTTGGATTCCATGGCCTTTTCAGCTGAAAAATTCCCAGACTGTTAGGTTTGATGGGGATTTTTCAAGTCCACAGTCTTTGAGGTGAGAAGACAGGGAGAAGAAGGGAAAAGAAAAAACAGGGTAATGACTTTGTCAATCCAGACAGCTGTCCACTGTGCCTTCTTGGTTTTCTAAACTGGCACTCGCCAATAGCAGTATTATAATGCAAACTCATATGTAATTGCAATTTTTCTTTCTTTTTTAAAAAAGTGTTGTCTGGAAACCCAGGCTTGAGAGGGGGTGCCATTACTTTTATTTATTATTATTATTTTACAAATATTTATTTGGCCGTGCTGGATCTTAGTTGCAGCATGCGGAATCTGGAATCTTCAGCTGTGGCACGCGGAATCTAGTTCCCTGATCAGAGACTGAACCTGGGTACCCTGTGTTGGGAGAGCAGAGTCTTAGCTACTGGACCACTAGGGAAGTCCCAATTTTAATTTTTCTAGTAGCCACATTTTGAGAAGTAAAAAGAAATAGGTGGAATTAATTTTAATAATATAACTGATTTAGCCCAATATATCAAAAATATGGGGGCTTCCCAGATGGCGGGCACAGTGGTAAAGAACCCACCCCGCCTGCATATGTAGGAGGCGAAGGAGACAAGGGTTCTATCCCTAGGTCAGGAAGATGCCTTGGAGTAGGAAACGGCCACCAACTCCAGTATTCTTGCCTGAGAAATCCCACGGACAGAGGAGCCTGGCAGCCTACAGTCCATGGAGTCATAAAGAGTCAGACACGACCAAGAGACTGAGCACACACATCGAAAATATTGTGTGATGAATATATAAATCATTGAGAGATCTTATGTTTATTTTTTGATACAAAAATACTGGTGTTGGCAGCCTACAGTCCATGGAGTCATAACGAGTCAGACACGACCGAGAAACTGAGCATACACATCGAAAATATTGTGTGATGAATATATAAATCATTGAGAGATCTTATGTTTATTTTTTGATACAAAAATACTGGTGTGCATTTTACACTTAGGGCACATGTCCATTTGGACTAGCTACGCTTCAAATTCTCAGTAGCCACACATGGCTGGGGGTACCATATTGGACAGTGCAGCTTGAATCCCTATGAGGTAGGTAGGGCTTATTTCTCTCCTTATAGATGGGAAAAGAGAGGCTTAGAGGATCTACAGTGCCCCTAGCAGAGCAGAGAAAGGGCCCCATGCCCTTCCCTCTGCCCCTCAGCTGATTCTCCAATTCTACGCCACCCTCCTCCACAGCCTGAGGCACAGTCCATCCTCCTTGGAGCGCAAAGGCAAGTGGGGAGAGAGAACCAATTCACTTCTAGTGCAATGACATGCCAGATAGCGCAGTGGGGTTCAGAGCAGGGAGAGAGCTGTGAGGCCTGGAGGAGACAGGTCAAGTTATCTTTCACCAACCGAATGGCCTGGGCTGGGAGTCATGGCTGGGTAGGTCTCCCTGATAAGCTGCCCAGACAAATAGATTCCCAGAGACCCATCTCAAGGACCCATGGGCCAGACTTCCATGACCTATGACTTTCTTATCTGTATACAGAATTTCAAGTTTCACTGAGGCTTGGCCCCGCCAGAGAGGCTTAAAATGCCCAGTAGCAAGAAGAGAAGGCATCCATAAAAATAGCAAGGATAATATGAACGCTAATAGTGATGTGTGAAACCACCCAGGGAAAAGTGGTTCTGCCCTTGGCAGTGCAGTATTTCCCCCAGCATCCCTGGGAGGCACACCATTCCCAGATTGGAGGCCCTCCCCTCATGGTTCCAGTGCTGACATTCAGGGAGACCACCCCCACTCCAGGTTCCTGCCGATCTGCGGGGGGAGGGGGGAGTCTCAGAATGTCTTTTCTTGAGTGTAGCCAACAAGAGACCACTCCATGTGATCCATGAATTTAGGTGATTTTTTTTCTACCAAAGACCCTATAATGAAAGCAACTACCTATCAAACACGAACTGTTCGCCTTATGGACAAAAGTGTAAGGGGACAGAGTAGGGTGTGGGTTACACAGGGAGGGACTGTGTGGCTGAGCCAAGGAGGGACAGGACTGAGAACAGATGTCCATCTACAGAAGAATGGATAAAGAAGATGTGGTACATATATACAAAGGCATAGTACTCAGCCATAAAAGGGAACGAAACTGTATCATTTGTAGAGATGTGGATGGACCTAGAAAGTATCATATAGAGTGAAGTACGTCAGAAAGAAAAAACAAATATCTTATATTAACACATATGTGTGGAAATTAAAAACATGGTATAGATTATCTTATTTGCAAAGTAGAACTAGAAACACAGATGTAGAGAACAAATTTATGGATACCAAGGGGGAAAGGAGTGGGCTAAAGGAATCAGGAGATTGGGATTGACATACATACACTATTAACACTATGATAAAATAGATAACTAATGAGAACCTACTGTATTGCACCAGGAACTCTACTTAATGCACTGCAGTGATCTTAATGGAAAGGAAATCCAAAAGTTAGGAAATATATATAGATGTATGGCTGATTCATTTTGCTTTACAGTTGAAACTAACACCTAGTAAAGCAACTATACTTCAATAAAAATTAATTAAAAAAAAACAATTTTAAAAAGATTCTTTCCCATATAGGCAATTAGAGTATTGAGTATACAGTAAGTCCTTATTAGCTATCTATTTAATATATAGTAGTGTGTGTATGTCAATTCCAATCTCGCAATTTGTCCACAGCCTCTACCCCCAATCCTCTAGTAACCATAAGTTTATTTCCTACATCTGTGACTCTACTTTTGTTTGGTAAAAATATGGAAAGCTTCACGAATTTGCATATCATCCTTGTGCAGGGTCCATGCTAATCTTCTTCTGTATGGTTCCAATTTTAGTGTATGTACTGCTGAAGCGATCCATCTTTTTCATTTAGAAAAGTCCCTTTAACATTTCTCTTAAAGATGGTTTGATGGTTTTACAGGCTCTTGCTTGTCTGTAAGATTTTTGATCGCTTCATCGAATCTGAACCAAAGCCTTGCAGATAAAGTATTCTTGGTTGTAGTTTTTTCCCTTTTATCACATTAAATATATTATGTCATTCCCTTCTGGCCTGTAGACTTTCTGCTGAAAAGTCAGCTGACAGACTTACGGGAGTTTCCTTGTATGTCACTTGTTGCTTTTTCCTTCCAGCTTTAATGTTCTCCTTATCTGTGTGTGTTCAGTTGCTAAGTTGTGTCGGACTCTTTGTGACCCCATGGACTGCAGCACGCCAGGCTTCTCAGTCCTTTACCATCTCCTGGAGTTTGCTCAAACTCATGTCCATCGAGCTGGTGATGCCATCCAACCATTTCATCCTCTGCACCCTCTTCTCCTCGTGCCCTCAATCTTTCCCAGTATCAGGGTCTTTTCCAACGAGTTGGCTCTTCACATTGGGTGGCCAAAGTATTGGAGCTTCTGCTTCCGCATCAGTCCTTCCAATGAATATTCAAGGCTGATTTCCTCTAGGACTGACTGGTTCTTTATCTTTATTCTTTGCCATTTTAATTATAATATGTCTTGGTGTTTTCCTCTTTGAGTTGATCCTATTTGGGAGTCTCTGTGCTTCCTGGACCTGGATGTCTGTTTCCTGTCCCAGGTTGGGAAGCTTTCAGGTATTACGTCCTCTAATACGTTCTCTGGCCCTTTCTCTCTCTTTTCTCCTCCAGGGACCCCCATAATGTAAATGTTAGTTGTTTGATTTTTGTGTCAGAGGTCTCTTAAACTGTCCCCATTTTTTAGATTATTTTTTTCTTTTTCTGTTCAGTTTGGTTGATTTCCACTACTCTGATTCTAGTTTGCTGATTTGTTCCTTTGTATCATTGAATCTACTGTTGATTCCTTCTAGTGTATTTTTCATTTCTGTTATTTATTTATTTTAAAAAATTAATTAATCATTATTTGGCTGAGCTGGGTCTTTGCTGCTTTTGTGTGGGTTTTCTCTAGTTGCGGTGAGCAGGGGGCTACTTTTGATGTGGTTCGTGGACTTCTCGTGGATGCTTCTCTTGTTGCAGAGCACAGGCTCCTGGTGGTTGGCTTCAGTAATTGCAGCACAGAGTCTTAGGTGCTCTGGGATATGTGGAATCTTCCCAGACCAGGGATCAAACCTGTGTCCCCTGCATTGGCAGGCAGATTTTTTTTTTTTTTTTAATCACTGGACCATCAGAGAAGTCCATCATTATCTTCTTGAATCTGCTTTCCCCTTGATGTTGCTTGTTTATTTTCCCATAGAAGGATAAATGCCAAATCTTGAAACTGAAATGGAGGCTGTGGCCAATTCACACACCTGGTGCTTTGCTGATGAAGATGTCCTGGGCTTGGGGTTGGCCAAGGCCCTGGGCTGGGCAGTTGGCCCTGCTCAGAGTGATGCTCTGTCTCACTCTCCTTTCCTGCAGGGAGAGTGGCGAGAGGAGAGTTACTCCAACTGCTCACTTTTGCCTGGCATCCGTTGGCACCAGGCCAAGGATGTGGATGGATGGATAGAGGCCTGGTTTGCTCTTCTCTGACACTTGGAAACTTGGCTTCCGATTAGTCATGGCCCGTATCCAAATGGGCAACAGCAGTTTCATCCTCTTCCATTGTTCACTCATAAATACCATCAAACACACATACTAGAAGAGTAAATATAACCCAGTGTATAAGACCCTCACTCAAAACCCCCTCCTCTGTTTTTTAAAAAATCAACTTTATGGACTTCCCTGATGGTCCGTTGGTTAAGACTCTGAGCTCCCAATGCAGGGGCCCAGGTTCGATCCCTGATTAAGGAACTAGATCCCACATGCCACAACTAAAAAAGATCCCATATGCCTCAACTAAGACCCAACACAGCCAAATAAATAAATATTAAAAAAAAATCAACTTTATTGAACCCAAACCCAAATCCTAACCCTAACTTTGCATACAATAAAATGCACCCATTTTAAGTATACAGTAGGATGAGTTTTGGCAAATGTATACACCAGTGTGAATATCAGCATAATCAAGTTAGAGAATGTTTCCATCACCCCCCACCATCACCAAATTTCCTCTTGTCCATCTGTGGTCAGTCTCTCCCACTTCTGCTTTGTGGCACCATAGTTTTGCCTTTTCTAGAATTTCATATAAGTTTCATCAAGCAGTGTGCACTCTTTTGTGTCTGACTTTTGCAGTAAGATAATGTCTGTGAGATTCTTGTACATGGCTGGGTATATCAGTAATACTTCAATTTTTGTTGCTGAGTACTATTTCATTGTATGGATATATCACAATTTTAAATTTCCCTCCTTTTGACTTTGGTTTATTCAATGTCCCCTTCCGGTGCAGGTGACACTCTGGGCCACTTCTATGTGTGAACTAAGTTTTTTTTTAGTTAAAAAAATGTATGTATTCGACTGCACAGGGTCTCAGTTGCAGCATTCGGGATCTTTAGTTGTGGCATTCGAACTCTTAATTGTGGCATGTGAAATCTAGTTCCCTGACCAGGGATGGAACCTGGCCCCCTTTATTGAGAACGTAGAGTCTTAGCCATTAGACCATCAGGGAACTCCCTGTATGTACTACACTTTTATCTCCCACCTCTTCCTGCTAACCTGGGCCCTTTCTCCCTATCCCTGTCCCCTCCTTTGCCTTAAGTTTGCTGCAGAGCAGAGCAACACTTGAGAGGCTGAAGACTGTGTTAAAATAACCATTTCCCACACAAGTAATATAAAGTAACATAAAGAGATGCCAAATTAAAAAGCTGAAAAAAAAAAAGTGCAGTTCTGACAGCCTACCACATCAAGACTCTAGCAGACTACCCAGCCATCACCACCTGCTTCTTCAAAAGGCTATGCTTTTTGCCAGACTGCATATTTTACTTTATCTTTTCCCTTATGCAGACACTGCAGTATATTTGAGGATATATCACATTTCTTTCTTAAGTAATTATTTTAAATGTTAAAAACATTTAAAAATAATATATGAATATGGTTTTAAAAGATTCAAATAATACAGAAGAATGTCAAGTGAGAAGAAAAAAGTCTTCCTCCCCACATCATTCTCATTTCTCAGGGCAGCCAATGGGAACAGGTTGGTGAGAATCTCTGGCAACATTTACAGTGTCTGATGTGCATGTTGTATGTAACCCACATAAAACTGGGCCTCCACTTTGCAGCAACATGGATGGACCTAGGGAGTCATACTGAGTGAAGTAAGTCAGAGAAGGAGAAATATCGTATGACATCACTAACATGTGGAATATAAAAAGGAATGATACAAATGAACTTACAAAACAGAAAGAGCCTCACAGACTTAGAAAATGAATTCATGGTTGCTGGTGGGAAGGGATAGTTAAGGACTTTGGGAAGGTCATATACACACCGCTATATTTAAAATGGATAACCAACAAAAATCTATTGTATAGCAAATGGAACTCTGCTCAGTGTTATGAGCCAGCCTGGATGTGAGGTGGGTTTGGGGGAGAAGGGATACATGTATATGTGTGGCTGAGTCCCTTCACTATTTACCTGAAACTATCACCACATTGTTGATCAGCTATACCTCAATACAAACTGGTTTTGGTGTTAAAAAAAAAAAAAATTGGGCCTCCATGTTCTTGCCTTAGAACAGTGATATGTCCATAAGAAACACAAATCTGGCTTCACTTTTTAAATAAAATATTTATTTATTTGGCTGTGCTGGGTCCTAGTTATGGCATGCAGAATCTTTGATCTTCATTGTGGCTTTCAGAGTCTTTAGCTGTGGCGTGTGAACTTTCAGCTGTGGCACGTGGGACCTAGTACCCCTACCAGGGATTGAACCCAGGCACCTAGCATTGAGAAGGCGGAGTCTTAGCCATTGGGTCACCAGAGAAGGCCTTGGTTTCACTTTTCAAAATTGTCTAGGTCTTTGCTAGGCTTTACTGAAGCTCTCTTGAGAGCACTACAGAGAGAGGCTCACAGCATCCACACAAGCAAGTATCTCAGTCAGGATTCTTAACTAAAAGCAACAGAAATCATTGTTTTCTATTATACTAGACAATACTGGGGGCTCATGTCATCTCTGGATAGCTCACAGCTGGGAGGCTCTGCAGGTAAGACCAATCCCCAGGTCATGTCCCAGAATTGCTCTGGTTATAATACCATGACGACGGATGAGGACTATGGCTGGCAACATTGGCTATGGCTGACAATATCACCAATGCCCACTCTGGACCCTGTTGCAACTGCCACCCTGGAGAGTGAACGTCCTGCCACCCCGGCTGCCTTATGTTCCTAAATTCTGATTCAAACTCTGGATGAGTTTGTCTGTCTGGTGGAGCCAAGAGTTCATACCCTACCTGCAAGATAAATTGGGAGAGTGAGCTTCTGGCCTCTCCTGCTTTTCTTATATAGAGGATTTTGCCTTCTATTTTTTAAAAAATTTATTTCCTTATTTATTTGACCTCACTGCAAAGTTTGTGGGATTTAGTTCCCTGACCAGGGGACTGAACAAGGGCCCTCAGCAGTGAGAGCACAGAGTTCTAACCACTGGACTGCCAGGGAATTCCTGGGATTCTGCCTTCTAAAGAGGGGGTTCTTGGGACTTCTCTGGTGGTCCAGTGGTTAAGACTCTGCACTCCCAATGAAGGGGGGCCTGGGTTCGACCCCTGGTCAGGGAACTAGATACCACATGCCGTAACTAAGACCCAGTGCAGCCAAATAAATAAATAAACAAATAAGCTCCTGTCTCACAGACAGACGTTTAGATGCTGAATGGACCAAAGAAATGAAATTTGCCTTCTACAATAACACCCCGTGAAGGTGAAAGTGTTAGCCGATCAGTCATGTCCCCACAGATTGTAGCCTGCCAGGCTCCTCTGTCCATGGGATTCTCCAGGCAAGAATACTGGAGTGGGTAGCCATTCATTCCCTTCTCCAAGGGGTCTTCCCGACCTAGGGATCGAACCAGGTCTCTTGTATTGCAGGCAGATTCTTTACTGTCTGAACCACCAGAGAAGCCCCAGTACCACCATGAGAAACTCCTTAAGAATGGGGTGCCACATTATTGCAGGTGATCCAGACTATCTCCTTGACTCTCCAGCTTGTTTATCCCTCTTCTACTGCCTTTGTGGGGCTCTCTTCTTCCTTACGGTGTACTGGGGACGCTCTGAATGCTTACACTTTTATAGTTTTGTTCCTGCCACATACATATATGAGAGAGAACAAAGTAGTGTGCATTTTTTACACAAAGCAGTGTCATACTCTGTATAACATTTGCCACCTTGCTTCTAATAGCATAGTTTTAGATCATTCTGTTTCAATACAAATAGAGAACTACTTGTTGCTTTTTGGTGGCCAAATATTCAATGTGCTGTGCTTGGTTCCTCAGTCATGTCCAACTCTGCGACCTCATGGATTGTAGCCCACCAGGCTCCTCCGTCCATGGGATTCTCCAAGCAAAATACTGAAGTGGGTTGCCATGATCTTCTCCAGGAAATAGTCAACAAACCATGAATAATTTCATACATTGTCTCCTGATAGACATTTAGTTGTTTTCAGTCTTTCAGAATTCAAATGATGTTTCAGCCTGTGCTTGTCTATTACCCCCCTGTGTAAGGAGGGACATGGCTTGGTCCAGTTGGGCAAGAATTCTGGCCCTTCACACCCTGGGGTGTGAAGTGATAGTGAGCTGGGTGGGCCTCCTAAGGGCTGCTTTCAGCGAGGGTGCCATATGTTTTGTGGGTGGATATGGAAACCTGAGTGAGACTTGGCAGGAAATCTAGTGAGAAATGTCGCAACCTAAACAGTAATTATATGCACAGAGCTTTCTCTGGTGGCTTAGTGGTAAAGAATCTGTCTGCCAATGTAGGAGACATGGGTTTCATCCCTGGGTTGGGAAGATCTCTTGGAGTAGGAAATGGCAACCCACTCTAGTATTCTTGTCTGGAGAATCTCATAAACAGAGGAGACTGGAGGGCTACAGTCCATGGGGGTCACAAAGAGTCGGACTCAACTAAATAAACAACAACAACAACAGAGTTTTACATTTCTTATTCCACTGTGACTGGCTGCCATTACCCGGAGCTACAAGACTTGATGAAACGGCCAAATTAGAGGAAGTGGTTGGGACTCGTTTGGCAGTTTGGCACAATACCGTTTGGACATTTGGATAATGACCGAGCAATTCAAATTCTTAATTTTAGGGATAGATTTAGAGGCTGGTCCTTCCACTGTCAGACTGACATGAAGATTTTTGGTTGCCTGACCTCTCAGCATTCACTTCTTATTCTGGATGTGGCAGCCCCATCTCCTTCTAGGGAAACACACATCCAAGGTCAGGTGGCAAGCAGTCATCATTGGCCAGAGTGTGAGGCCACGTGACTCCATCTGGGCCAATGAGAGCATCTGTCCTGGACTTTGACTCCTGCATGAGGTGATGGTAGAACCAGAGAAATGTGGCTGGTGTTGACTCATACTAGAAGGCACCCTGATAGATGTCAGCTCAGTTCTGGCTCCCTGGGTCCCTTACTCTAACCTTTCTACTTTTCGCTTCTTCTGCTTCATTCCACCTTCTCCTCAATGCTCTTTTCTGCTGAGGTTGCCAGGTTGGCTCTGTTGCTAGAGACCAGCAAGCCTGAACTTGATCTCTGGCTTCTGCAGGAAGGCTACAACAGTGACCTCAGGAGCCCTTCCCCCAACTCCCCATAGTCTGTATCCACCCAGTTTCTCCTGCTTTGGTCCAGCCTGGTCCACACTCTACCCCTGTTGCCGGCTCCATCTCTCCATCATTCCAGGTTCTTCCTTCCTGTTGTGGACCTGCTTGACCCAACCCATACCTCCCTCACTCCTGCACCCAACCTAGGGGCTATGGTCAGAGCCAGCCTTGACCATTTTCCCCCTTAACCTCTTGTGCCAAGCCCACTTTTGCTCTCCCTCCAAAGCTTCAGTCTCTTGGTGCTCCCCCAGATATCAGGCCATCTAACCCCCAGAGATAGGGCTCAGTTTCTCCTGGACCCTGTGGCTTTTCCCCTGGCCACTGTGGGGACAGATAGCAGGGTCCTCTGGTCTGGTTGCATGGGACAGAGGGCAGAACTGAGAAGAAGGAAGATGGAGAGAGAGTGAATCATGGGGAGAGAGAGAGGCCTGTGAAAAGGAAATGAATGCATACATTTTGGTGAGCGCCAGGATTCTGTGATTCGAGGGTCCCAGAAAGCTCTCCTTACTTTAGTACAGTTTTAGCAGCCTGAGTTAGTACAGGATCTTCATGCAAATAAACACAGTAAAATTGCAAACCCATTAAACTCTAGACACTGTTATTTGCATTGGTTTATCAGTAAGACCTAACAAAGAGCCAGCACAAAGAGGGATAAGACAAAGAGGATAAGATGTTTTATTTACTTTTGTTTTATTTATTTTGGGCTGTGCTGGGTGATGGTTGCTGTGTGCGGGCTTCTCACTGCAGTGGCTTCTCTTATTGCAGAGCTCAGGCTCTAGGGTGTGCGGACTTCAGTATCTGCAGCATGTAGGCTCGGGCTTAGTGTTCCATTATAGGGATATGCCACATCTGGAAGGGCTGGTGAAAGCCTGGCCTGGGCAAGAAGAAGTGGGGGTGATTTTAAGGAACAGGAGGCAGAAGTGTTTGGGGAGATGGGTTGATGAGAGAGGAAAGTGACTTGGGAGAGGGGAGGAAAGGGTGGAAGCCGGTTGTTGACAAGCTGTTCTCTGGGCTTTGACAGTCTCCAGCTCCGTCTGCAGAATGGGTCCAGGCAGGCAAACAGAGCAACGGCTGTGCGGGGTAACTTGGAAGAGAAGCCGGGTGGAGAAGCCAGAGAGGTAGCCCCTCACCCACCTCTCGTCCCCAAAGTGTCCCGCCTTCCAGCCCAACCAGCGGCTCCGGGGAAACAGACAGTGAGCCCTGTGCAGGCGCTCTGGGTTTTCCTTCCTTCCCGTCTATCCTCCTGCATTTCAGGGAGAGTAAAGACCCAGCCGACCCGCAGAGCATGAAGGCCAATCTGGCTGTAAAGTGTGTGCTCACTCGCTAAGTCGTGTGGGACTCTTTGCAATTCCATGGACTGTAGCCCACCAGTCTCTTCTGTCCATGGGATTTCCCAGGCAAGAATACTGGAGTGGGTTGCCATTTCCTTCTCCAGGGGATCTTCCTGACCCAGGGATTGAACTCGCAGCTCCTGCATTGCAGGCAGATTCTTTACAGCTGAGCCACTGGGGAAGCCCAGGGACTTAAATAGATTCATTTGTTGATATACCTATCTAAGTATTTACACATCTTTATAACAGCGTCATTCGTAAGAGCCAAAAGGTGGAAACATCCAAATATCCATGAACAGATGAATGGATAAACAAAATGTGGCATATCCCTATATCGGAATGCTATTCATCCATACAAAGGGGTGAAATTCCAGCAACTAAAAAGTAAAAATGGGTAGATATAACAAAACAAAAATGGATTCAGAGAAACCAGATTTAGATACAGAGAACAAACAAGCGGTTACTAGTGGGGAGCGGCAAAATAGGGGTAGGGAATTAAGAGGTACAAACTGTTAAGTATGACATAAATAAGATACAAGCATGTTATATATAGCACAGGGAATATAGCCAACATTTTATACTAACTTTAAATGGAGAATAATCTATAAAAATATTGACTCATGATATTGTACTCCTGAAACTAATATAATGCTACAGATCCACTTTAGGGGAAAAAAGTGTTATGGTATAAAGTCCTCAGGCTTGGTCATATAAAGTTTTACAGTATAAAAAAGGGGAAAAATTCTGACACATGCACCAATGTGGATGAACCTTGAACAAATTATGAGAGAAATAAGCCAGACATAAAAGGACACATATTGTATGTTTCCATTTACATGCAGTACACAGAATAGGCACATTTGTAAAGACAGAAAACAGGAGCATGGTTTTCAGGGGTTGAGGGCCGGAAGAGGTGAGGAGTTATTGTTTAATGGGTACAGGGTTTCATTTTGGGAAGATGAAGCGTTCTGATAATCATGATAATTACATAACACTGTGAATATATTTAATGCCACTGAACTGTACATTTAAAAGTGGAAATTTTATATTATGTGTATTTACCCATAATGAAAACAAAATAATATGTGGAATATTGTTCAGTTGCTAAATCATGTCCAACTCTTTGTGACCCCATGGACTGCAGCATGGTAGGCTTCCCTGTGCTTCACTATCTCCCAGAGTTTGCTCAAACTCATGTCCATTGACTTGGTGATGCCATATAACCATCTCATCCTCTGTCGCCCTCTTCTCCTCCTGCCCTCAATCTTTCCCAGCATCAGGGTCTTTTCCAATGAGCTGGCTCTTCGCATCAGGTGGCCAAAGTGTCGGAGCTTCAGCTTCAGTGTCAGTCCTTCCAATTAATATTCAGAGTTGATTTCCTTTAGGATTGACTGGTTTGATCTTGCTGTCCAAGGGACTGTCAAGAATCTAACACAATCTGTTCAAAAGACTAATGTTTTCTAATCGGTCTTCCCCATCTCTTCTCCTTGTCCCCATTCTTGGTGTCACTCCTGACCCTAACTCATCATTGGCAGATATCACTGGATCCTTCCAGACATATTTTATAGACATGCTTGTCCTTAATCATATTTCAACTTTAAACAAATAGAATTACAGTGTTTACTATGCTGCAACTTTTTTCACTTGCTAATATCATAGCCATCTTTTTGGTATTTTAGAAAATTATTTATTTACTTTTGGCTGCATTGCGTCTTAGTTGTGATGCACAGGCTCTCTAGTTGAGGCACAAGTGCTCAGTAATTGTGGCCCATGGGCTTAGTTGTCCCACAGCACGTGGGATCTTAGTTCCCTGACCATGGAGCAAACCCATGTCCCCTGTGTTGGAGGGTGGATTCTTAACCACTGGACCACCACGGAAGTCTCCCGTCTTTTTGTTTCTGTATAGACTTCATTCTGTAGAGGGTTGCATTTTGGGACACCTCATCATTTAACTAGTTTTCTCTTAGTAAACATTTATTTTGCCCTATAAACTATGCTGCATAAAAATCTTTATAAGGCACATTAATCATCTTTTATATACCTGTGGGAATATATCTGTTGAGTAAATTCCCAGAGAAGGGAATTCTGGGTCAGAGGACATGTGTGTTAAAAGTGTTTATAGATATTACAAAATTATTGTGCAAAAAGCATTCACCTATTTACATTCCTATCTATGGATTCATTGCTCCTCCCTTTGGCCCTTCCTCATTTCCTTCCTTGCCTTTCCCCTCTCTCCCACTCCCTCTTTCCTTTCTTCCACCTAATGAACAGGCAAGCAAAAGCTTTACCTTTTCCATTGTAACATGGCAAGAATAAAAATAAAATATATATTACAATTTCTCATAGCTTGTTGGTCTAGCTGGTTTTCTGGCATCCAACTCTCGGCTATATTCATCTTTTTGCTTTAATTCATATCATGTTACTACTGTAGGACTTAAGGTATCTTGAAATGTTTGGGGCTTGTGCATTCCTTTTGTCTTGCTGATGCAAGTTTTTATTTAAAATTTTTATTGGAGTATAATTGTTTTACAATATTGTGTTAGTTTTTACTGTACAGCAAAGTGAATCAGCTTTATGTATACATAAAGTGTACATAGAGTGAGTGAAAGTCGTTCAGTCATGTCCAACTCTTTGCGACCCCATGGACTATACAACTCTTGGAATTCTCCAGGCCAGAATACTGGAGCAGGTAGCCTTTCCCTTCTCCAGGGGATCTTCCCAACCCAGGGATCGAACCCAGGTCTCCCGCATTACTGGCAAATTCTTTACCATATGAACCACCAGGGAAGCCCCTCTTTTTTTGGATTTCCTTTCCATTTAGGTGACCACAGAGCACTGAGTAGAGTTCCCTGTGTTCTACAGTAGATTCTTATAAAGTTTAAAATACATCTTTCATCCTAAACAATGACTGCTTTGCTCAGGATATAATTTATTTTTATTTTATTTTTGGCTGCGTGGGGTCTTCGTTGCTGTGCCCAGGCTTTTTCTATTTGCAGCGAGTGGGGGCTACTCTCTTGTTGCGGTGCTGGGGCTCTAGGCACTCAGGCTCAGTAGCTGCGGTTCTTTAGAGTGAGAGCTCTAGAATGCTGGCTCAGTGGTTGTGGCCCATGGGATTACTTGCTCTGAGGCATGTGAGATCTTTCCAGATCAGGGATCAAACCCATGTCCCTTGCACTGGCAGGAGGATTCTTAACCATTGGACCACCGAGGGCGTTCACTCGGGGTATAATTTTTGTTTGGACTTACAATCACACCTTCTTTGTACGAAAATTGCCCTTTAAAACTATTTAGAATAGTTTTAAATTTAGTTTTATGAATAAGTGATACATTTACATGGCTCATAATCCAAAAATATAAGTCGGTGTTAAAAGTCTGTCTTTGTTCCTTATTTTGCATCTGCTATTTCTACCACCTTTCCTATCCTCTGAAACCTTGTGTTTAGTTTCTTATATATCCTTCCAGTGTTTCTTTATGAAAATACAAGGAAATAAATATAGATTCTTATCCCTCTCTTTTTACACAGAATATAGTTTATTATTTCTGCAACATTTTTTCCCTGCTAGTTATTGGCATACCTTGGAGAAGATGGAGAGTTTTCTCATTCGTTTTCATGGTTGTGTATGTATATATGATATTCTATTATGGAGGAACCTTATTTATTTAACTAGTCCTCTATTGATGAGTTTCTCCGATTTAGACTGAGTGGCTGAAATGATACACAATGTGGCAGTGTGGTCCATGCCCGTGCCCAGGTGGCCGTTTGGATGTATACAGGCCAATCTGCAGTGTCAGAGTGGAACTGCTGGGTCAAAAGAGTTCTCTTAATTTTGAAGATGCTGCCAAATTGCCTTCCCAGAGGGGCTGTACCCATTTACAGCATTGTGAAGGATGTGTGAAGTTTCCTCTTTCTCCACAACCTCACCAATTGCATGTATTATCAACTTGTTGGAGTTTTGCCAATCCAATAGGTGAAAATTGATGTCTGTAGCTTTAATTTGCACTTCTCTTGTGAGTGAGTTTGATGATCTTTTAAATCTAATTTTAAAAATTTATTATTATTTACTGAAGTATAGTTGATTTGAATATTACATTGACAATCTTTTTTTTTTTTTTTACATTTGAAAGTCATTTGTATTTCTGTTCTTTGAAGTATTTGCTCATTTTTCTCTTTGGGGTTATTGATAGTCTTCTAGAAGCTCTTTCTGTATTAGGGAGGTTTGACCTTTGTCTGTGATATGAATTGCAAGCCTCCTTCCCTACAGTTTGCCATGTGTCTTTTGGCTTCCCGCATGGTGTATTTTATTGTGGCTTTTTTTTTTTTTTTTTGGTCATTGCTTTAATTTAAAATTTTTTTGGAAATAATTTTAAACTTCAAGTTACAAAGGTAATATGGAGACATTCTTATGCGTGTTTCCCAGCTTCTTCCAATACTGACTTCTTTCATAATCATTATATAATTACTGAACCCAGAAAATTTATATTGACCAACTACTGTTAACAAGTCTATGGAGTTTATTCAGGCTTTCCTAGTTTCTCACCTAATGTTCTTGTTCTGTGGCTTTGTAGTGTATTTCTTTTTAGCACTGAATAATATTTCTTTGTCTGGACAAAGGAAGAGACTGTTTATCTGTTCATGTACTGAAGGACCTCTTGGTTGCTTCCAAGTATTGGCAATTATAAAAAAAGCTGTAATGCACATCCATGTGCAGGTTTCGGTGTGGACACAAATGTTCAATTCATTTGGGCAAACACTAAGAAGCATGATTCCTGGATTGTATGCTAAGTATGTTTAGTTTTACACAAAACTGACAAACTGTCTTCTGAAGTGGCTGTACCATGTGGCATTCCCACCAGCAATGAATGAGAGTTCCCTCTGCTCCACAACCTTGCCAGCATTCGGTGGTATTAGTGTTTTGGATTTTGGTCATTCTATTTGATGTGTAGTCATATCTCTTTGTTTTATTTATTTATTATAATTTTTGGCTGCATCACATGGCCTGTGGGGGTCTTAGTTCCCTAACCAGGGATCAGACCTGGGCCCCCAGCAGTGGATCCTAATCACTGGACTGCTATGGAAGTCCCTTTTCTTGTTGTTTTAATTTGCAATTCTTCATGACATATCAGAATTGCAAATTAAAACAGCAACAACAAAAAAGGGACAGTTAGAACCAGACATGGACAGTTAGAACTGGACTTGGAACAATGGACTGGTTCAAAATTGGGAAAGGAGTACTTCAAGGCTATATATTATCACCCTGCTTATTTAACTTCTATGCAGAGTACATCACTCTAAATGCCAGGCTGGATGAAGCACAAGGTGGAATCAAGATTGCTGGGAGAAATATCAATAACCTCAGATATGCAGATGATACCACCCTTATGGCAGAAAGCAAAGAGGAACTAAAGAAACTCTTGATGAAGGTGAAAGAGGAGAGTGAAAAAGCTGGCTTAAAACTCAACACTGAAAAAAAAGGAAGATCATGGCATCTGATCCCTTCACTTCATGGCAAATAGATGGGGAAACAAAGGAAACAGTGACAGACTTTATTTTCTTGGGCTCTGAAATCATTGCAGATGGTGACTACAGCCATGGAATTAAAAGATGCTTGATCCTTGGAAGAAAAGCTATGACAAACCTAGACAGCATATTAAAAAGCAGAGACATTACTTTGCCAACACAGGTCCATCCAGTCATGTGGACTGAATGTGAGAGCTGCACTGTAAAGAAGGCTGAGAGCCAAAGAATTGATGCTTTGAACTGTGTGGCGCTGAAGAAGACTCGTGAGAGTCCCTTGGACTGCAAGGAGATCAAAGCAGTCAAGAAAATCAATCCTGAATATTCACTGGAGGGACTGATGCTGAAGCTGAAGCTCCAATACTTTGGCCACCTGATGTGAAGAACTGACTCATAGGAAAAGACCCCGATGCTGGGAAAGATTGAGGGCAGGAGGAGGAGACAACTGGGGATGAGATGGTTGGATGGCATCACTGACTCAATGGACATGAGTTTAAGCAAACTCCAGGAGACAGCGAAGGACAGAGAAGCCTGATGTGCTGCAGTCCATGGGGTCGCAAAGAGTTGGATATGACTTTGCAACTGAACAACAAGAAGCTTGGTTCGGACTCCAAAGTCCATGCCTTCTAGAAAGCTGAAGTACTCCCCAGGATCTCCATTGTTTCTCTGGAAATTATATTCTCATATTATCTCTGATGTAAGCTATTGTTTCTATGGATGCTGCCCTGTTCCATGGTTCCAGATGGTAAATTTCAGCCCTTTAGGTATCTACAAAGGGACTAGCTTGCACCAAGCATGTGCGGTAGGGGGGGCTTTACAGAAGATTTTGAGCAGACTTGGGGATGTCAGGAGGACAGAGCATGGGTTAGGGCAGCCGGTGGCACACAGGCAGCTCCGTCGTTAGAGTGTCCTGACTTGGGGGCACCACTAGCTTCCTTCACACACTTTATTGCCTTCCTTCTATTACCTTTTCTCCCTATCTCTCTAGCTCCCTCCTGGGTGCAAGACTCCTGACTCCTGCAAGAGAATTATCCCCATCCTTCAACCTCACCTTGCTCCAAGGGGCTTAGCTGGCCGCCCATAACAGAGCATGACCTGCACAACTAGATTCAGGGGCCTGTTGCTATTTGCTTTTCTGGATTTTCCAGTGCTTTCTGGGAACTCTGCTCTCTAAAACTGAGGTATGGGAATTAGGGCATTTCCTGGTGTGGGAGAGATGAAGGAAGAACAGATGGGGAGTCCGTGTGACATGTGTGGGAGCAGATTGAGAAAGGACAATTTTAAAAGATTCTAATTAAAAAAAATCTGGAGGGACTTCCCTGGTGGTCCAGTGGTTAAGACTCTGCGCTGCCAATGCAGGGGGTGTGATTAGATTCCTGGTTGGGCAACTAGGATCCCCCATGCCATGCAATATAGCCAGAAGATTTTTTTAAAAAGTTTGGAGACGGGGAGGCAATATAAACACAAGGAAAAAAAATCAAATTGTAAATAAGAGTATATAGTGAAGAGTCTCCCCTCTCCACTCTCAGTCCTTTAGTTCACTTTCTTAAAATAACCACTGCTACTGGCTTCTTATTGACTTTTGGGAAATGTTTTGTGCATATATAAGCATAAATTGTATGTATTAAGTGTAAGCATGCTCCCTCTTTAAAAAAGAAATAGTAGCCTGTTATACATAAGGCTTTTCTTTTAACTTTTGAAAATATAACAGTATATCTTTACTATTTTTAATGGAGCCACTTATAAGTATATTATATAAATACACACACATACAAGCACATATGTATTTTCTTGTATTTGAAACCTAGGTGACCCCCTTCATGCACCACCGGTGATGCTTTCTAGGGCATGGGAGTTTCCACAGGGAGAGGGATTCTGGTTGCCAAACATTCCTTTTTTGTTTTTGGCCACACTGCCTGGCTTTTGGGGATCTTAGTTCCCCAGCTGGGGTTGAACCTGGGTCCCTGGCACTGGAGGCGTGGAGTCTTAATCACTGAACCACTGGGGAAATTCCCTGCGAAACATTCTGGAGGTCACATCCCAGGATGTGATGGCAAGCTGGGAGCATTGTTTCTGAGAGCTCAGAGCTGTGGTTGGCTTTATAATTTTTATTTTTAAGTTTTCTTGGCTGTGCCACACAGCACGATTTATGCTTTGGTCCCCTGGCCATGAGGCATGTGGGTGCCTAGATCCCCCACCAGGGATTGAACCTGTGCCCCTTGCATTGGAAGTTCGAAGTCTTAACCACTGGACTGCCAGGGAAGTCCCTGGTCAGTTGTATTCTTGCTCCCAGTTATTTCCTGTCTACTCTGCAGAGGGTTCTGCACACTTGGATGTGAGCTGTGTCCCCGTGGGAGGAATATATTGGTATTTCTTCCTCTCACTGGCTCTGGATTGATCACCTTCCTGGGCTAACGGAAGTGAGAGTGATGCTCACCATGTCTATGTCAAAGCCTCAAAAGCCAAGGTGGGCTTCTTTGCTCTGCCTCTTTGTCCTTGACCATGAGAATGGAGTCAGGGGTGGCTCCTTCAGCCTGGGTCCTGGAACAAGATGGCATATGGAAGACAGCCACAGTTGAGTCACATCTGGTGAGTAATTCGGGCAAGAGGGAAAGCTTCCTCATTGTAAGTCCCTAAAATTCTAGGACTGTTTGTTACAGCAGCCTCACCTAGTGAAAGCTGACTTACGCCAGGATTGTGCTTTGTTACAAAATCCAGGTGACTCTGAGGAAATGATACCTGCTGACACTGGCCTCTGGGTTGGATCTGAGTCTACCACCACTTAATAAAGGAGTTCTGGTTGTTATTACAAGAATCAAGACATGCCACAGGCACAATGATGGCTCTAACTTTGCTCATAGCAGTGCCAATGGCTTCAAACGTTCAGAAAGCCCTTTGGTCATGTATAATGAGGGTCCTAAATAAATTTTACTTCTGGAAATCTAGCCCAAGAAAAAAATTCGAGATATACACAGAGGTCTACTGTAAAGTTATTTGAAAAACTGGAAACAATGTCAATAGCCCATCACAAGGGAAGAGTCTATACATTATTCTATATGATGGACACTATGCACTCATTAAAAATCAAGTAGCTGTGGACTTCCTGGCAGTCCAGTGGTTGGGACTTTGCCTTCCAATGCAGGGGGTGTGGGCTCAATCCCTGCTCAGGGAGCTAGGATCCCACATACCTCAGGATTAAGGGACCACAACATAAATCGGAAGCAGTCTCATAACAAAATCAATAAACACTTTAAAAATGGTTCACACACACAAAAATCTAAAACTAAATCAAGTAGCTGAATATTTAATGAGACAGAGGAGATGTTTGTATTTTAGTACTGAGTGAAAGAAACAAGATAGGAAACTATATCCCTATGACAATTCTAACAAATTTAGGATCACACTGTTTATTTTTGTCTCTTTTTTTCACTTACATTATGTGAATACATATTCCCCCCAAAAGTCAAACATGTAAATATTTCCATACCCATGAGGAAATAAGGAAAAACAGTGGCTATCTCTGGGTATCATTTTCTTGTCTGTATTTTCTGTATTTTCCAAACGTGCTCTGATGAATATGTGCTAGTTTTATAATCAGAAGTAAGTAACTGCTGTTTAAAAATAAGAATTATTCCGGTCACTTCTAGGGCTGTGCCTTTGCGCTGTGGCTGCCCAGAGGCCTTAATTGGGGCTCCTCATCTAAGAATAAGCCTGTGTGTTTAATTAGGTCACTCTCCTGCCGACCTAGAATCTTTGCACAGGGCTTAGCTTGTGCTGCCCGAACTCCTGGGATGCACCCTGCCTGAACTTGGAGCCTCACAGCCAGGAGCTGGGTTGCTGCCTGCCTTTAGCTTAGTCTGAATTTGAGAAATGTATGATGCCTGTCTAACGTATCTTCCTTAAAAATTAACTGGGACCTAGTTATTTTATTGAAGAGAAAATGAAGACTCAGGAAGTAAGTGTCCTACCCGTTTTTGAAAGAAAGTGAAAGTATGAAAGTGAAGTTGCTCAGTCGTTCCGACTCTTTGCGACCCCATGAATTATACAGTCCATGGAATTCTCCAGGTCAGAATACCGGAGTGGGTAGCCTTTCCCTACTCCAGGGGATCTTCCCAACCCAGCGATCAAACCCAGGTCTCCCACATGGCAGGCAAATTCTTTACCAGCTGAGCCCCAAGGTAAGCCCAACAGTTGAGACGTGGCTAGAGTCCAAGCCAATTCGTCCCTGGGTGGGCTCGAACCACGAACCTTTTGATTAATAGCCAAATGCGCTAACCGATTGCGCCACAGAGACTATCCATTTTTGGATGGATATAATCTTGGCTTCCCAGGTGGTTCAGTGATAAAGAACCACTACCAAGCAGGTTTGATCCCTGAGTTAGGAGGATCCCCTGGAAAAGGGCATGGCAACCTACTTCAGTATTCTTGCCTGGAGAATCCCATGGACAGAGGAGCCTGGTGGGCTACAGTCCATGGGGTCAAAGAGAGTTGGACACAACTTAGTGACTAAAACAACAGTCTTGGCTGAGGATAACTGCTGTGTCTGGCAGCTATTGTTCATGGTCCCCTGTGGCCTGCAGGGTCTGTCCTGGGTCACGTACATGGAGGTCCCGAGAGACTGGTGAGCAGACAGGGGACATTGAATGTGCCTGAGAGCCGGAAGTCCCTTAGAGAGGAGCTCAGTTCAGAGGAAAAGGAGCCCAGTGTGACCAGGCTGGTCCTAGAGGACCTCAGCTGTCAGTGGGCCAGCCAGGGCTACTCCACTGATATAGTGTCACTAAAGCCTTTATCCAGGTTTGGTCCTTGTGAGAGTGTGCCATGTGGTGTGCGGTGTGTGTGTGCATTGTGTGTGTGGGGAGGTGTCCACAGTGTTGCCCAACAGAAGCTTCAGTGGATTTGGGGGCCAGACCTCCGCCAGACAGGGACAAAGCAGCTGGAACTGATAGTTTCATTGAATAAACCATTAATAATACGGTTTTTCCTGTGGTCATGTATGGATGTGAGAGTTGGACTGTGAAGAAGGCTGAGCACCGAAGAATTGATGCTTTTGAACTGTGGTGTTGGAGAAGACTCTTGAGAGTCCCTTGGACTGCAAGGAGATCCAACCAGTCCATTCTGAAGGAGATCAGCCCCGGGATTTCTTTGGAAGGAACGATGCTAAAGCTGAAACTCCAGCACTTTGGCCACCTCATGCGAAGAGTTGACTCATTGGAAAAGACTCTGATGCTGGGAGGGATTGGGGGCAAGAGGAGAAGGGGACGACAGAGGATGAGATGGCTGGATGGCATCACCGACTCGATGGATGTGAGTCTGAGTGAACTCTGGGAGATGGTGATGGACAGGGAGGCCTGGCGTGCTGCGATTCATGGGGTTGCAAAGAGTCGGACACGACTGAGCGACTGAACTGAACTGAACTGAATACAGTGCCACCCACTTTGCAAAGTAGGTTTTCATAGTCGTTTCACATCATGTCACTGTTTTATTTTTTGCTTTTGTTTTTTGTAAATTTTTGTTTATGCCACAGGGCATGTGGGATCTTGGGATCTTAGCTCCCCAACCGGGAATCAACCCCATGCCCCCTGCATTTGACTCTCAGAGTCTTAGGCACTGGGCCACCTGGGAAGTCCCTACAATCATGTCACTGTTGAGGGGCTCAGTTGTCCAGGGGGCATGTGGTTCCCTCCCTTCTCAGACTCCATCAGCCTCCCTGGGATCTGCTTCAGCCCTGGATTGCAGGGCCTGGTCCTCTCCTACACTGCTTCTCATCTGAAACCCTCAAGTCCATCATCCTTAACTTTTTTCCTTGAGGTGTAATGTACAGACAGTAAAATACATGAGTTCCTTCTCTTTTTAAAATTTTTATTTATTTATTTATTCCTGGCTGCTCTGGGTCTTTGTTGCTGCACTCCGGCTTTCTTTAGTTTCTGCAGCTGGGGCCCACTCTCAAGTTGCAGTGCATGGGCTTCCCTTTACACTAGCCTTTCCTGCTGCAGAGCACAGGCTCTAGGTGCACAGGCTCCAGTAGTTGTGGAGCACGGGCCTAGCTGCCCCAGGGCATGTGGAATCCTCCTGCCCCAGGGATCAAAACTGTGTCCCCTGCATTGGCAGGCAGATTTTTATCCAGTGCACCACCAGAGGAGTCCCAATACATGAGTTCTTATGCTTGATATTGTGTCCGTGAAATTCCCAAGTTATTGTGGGCAATACAGTTTATTCTCCTTCTAACCCCATTGGATGGATAAGTCACTGTTTATTTATCTCTTCTGGTCTTGATGGGCCTTCGTGTTGTTTCCAGCTTGGGGATTATTGTGAATAAAGATGCCACAAACATTGTTATACATGTCTTTCAGTGGATGCCATGTGAAATTTTTTTTATTGGAGTATAATTGCTTTACTATGTTGTATTAGTTTCTACTATACAGTGAAGTGAATCAGCTACTGCTGTTGTTCAGCCATTCCTTTGTGTCTGACTCTTTGGACCCCATGGACAGCAGCATGCCAGGCTTCCCTGTCTCACAGTTATATGTATACATATATCTACTTCCTCTTGGACTTCTCTCCCACCCCCATCCCACCCCTCTAGGTCATCACAGAGCACAGAGCTGGGCACTCTGGGCTATACAACAGCTTCCCACTAGCTATCTATTTTACACATGGTAATGTCTAAATGAGTTTCCCTAGTGGCTCAGATGGCAAAGAATCTGCCTGCAATGCAGGAGACCTGGGTTTAGTCTCTGTGTTGGGAAGATCCCCTGGAGGAGGGCATGACAACCCACTCCAGTATTCTTGCCTGGAGAATCCAATGGCCAGAGGAGCCTGGTGGGCTACAGTCTATGGGATTGCAAAGAGTTGGACATAACTGAGCGACTAAGCATGCACGCAGTGTCTATGTGTAAATGCTCATCTCCCAGCTCATCCCACCTTCCCCTCGTCCACATATTTGTTCTCTACATCTGTGTCATTATTCCTGCCCTGCAAATAGGTTCATCTGTACCATTTTTCTAGATTCTGCACATTATGCGTTAATACACAATATTTGTTTTTCTTTTTCTGACTTACTTCACTCTGTATGACAGACTCCAGGTCCATCCACATCTCTACAAATGACCCAATTTCATTTCTTTTAATAGCTGAGTGATATTCCATTGTACATATGTACCACATCTTCTTTATCCGTTCATCTGTCAATGGACACCCAGGTTGCTACCATGTCTTGGCTATTGTAAATAGTGCTGCAGTGTCTTTGAACTCACTTCCTGTCCTTCATCTTCTCTGTCACTCATCGAGACCCCAGGTCCTGCAGCCCCACCATCAGTCTAATTCTGTAACCCAATCTCATTGCTTTTTTGGCCAGATCAGATCAGATCAGATCAGTCGCTCAGTCATGTCCGACTCTTTGCAACCCCATGAATCGTAGCACGCCAGGCCTCCCTGTCCATCACCAACTCCCAGAGTTCACTCAGACTCATGTCCATCGAGTCAGTGATGCCATCCAGCCATCTCATCCTCTGTCGTCCCCTTCTCCTCTTGCTCCCAATCCCTCCCAGCATCAGAGTCTTTTCCAATGAGTCAACTCTTCGCATGAGGTGGCCAAAGTGCTGGAGTTTCAGCTTTAGCATCATTCCTTCCAAAGAAATCCCAAGGCTGATCTCCTTCAGAATGGACTGGTTGGATCTCCTTGCAGTCCAAGGGACTCTCAAGAGTCTTCTCCAACACCATAGTTCAAAAGCATCAATTCTTCGGCGCTCAGCCTTCTTCACAGTCCAACTCTCACATCCATACATGACCACTGGAAAAACCATAGCCTTGACTAGATGAACCTTTGTTGGCAAAGTAATGTCTCTGCTTTTGAATATGCTATCTAGGTTGGTCATAACCTTCCTTCCAAGGAGTAAGCGTCTTTTAATTTCATGGCTGCAGTCACCATCTGCAGTGATTTTGGAGCCCAGAAAAATAAAGTCTGACACTGTTTCCCCATCTATTTCCCATGAAGTGATGGGACCACAACAAAGATGCCATGATCTTTGTTTTCTGAATGTTGAGCTTTAAGCCAACTTTTTCACTCTCCACTTTCACTTTCATCAAGAGGCTTTTGAGTTCCTCTTCACTTTCTGCCATAAGGGTGGTGTCATCTGCATATCTGAGGTTACTGATATTTCTCCTGGCAATCTTGATTCCAGCTTGTGTTTCTTCCAGTCCAGCGTTTCTCATGATGTACTCTGCATATAAGTTAAATAAACAGGGTGACAATATACAGCCTTGACGTACTCCTTTTCCTATTTGGAACCAGTCTGTTGTTCCATGTCCAGTTGGTTCCTGCAAAAGGAGGTCTTCACCTGTGGCTCCCCCTT
Source organism: Bubalus kerabau (assembly GCF_029407905.1). Classification (NCBI taxonomy): domain Eukaryota; kingdom Metazoa; phylum Chordata; class Mammalia; order Artiodactyla; family Bovidae; genus Bubalus; species Bubalus kerabau. The sequence continues at coordinate 49,209,798 of NC_073634.1, forward strand.
CCCTGCCCTCTGCCCCCATTCTACTGCTACTACCTCTTGCCACTGATATCCCACAGGGTCCAAGTCTCCAGTCCTGTGACCTTGGGCCTCTTCTGACCCTGGTTTTTCTGTAGCACTGTCACTGCTCATGGTTCCTTCTTTCCTCCTGGGGTTGCTGGGACAGCCCTTCCTCCTACTTCTTCCCTGTAAATCTGGCTGCTCCCTCTCAGCTTCTTTTGCTGAGTCCTCTCCTGCCTCGGCCCCCACATGGTTGTTGCCAGGACTCTGTGCTCAGCTTTCTTCTGCTCCTGTCTCTCTGAGGGGCCCACCTGCCACTGGGTCTTCAGCTACCATAGTTGCTCAAGCAACATCCCTCATCCTCAATCTCACGTCCCCAAACCCAAAGGATTTCAAACTCATTTGGTGGCAGCCTTGATTGACCTGACCTGAGGTTGTTTATTGTCTTTGTGGATCTACTTCGTGTGAATGAATATTCATGGCTTGGCAGCAGGAATGCTAATGTATTAGATTATGGGCTGTTGCACCAGACCCCAGCAAGTGTGTGATCATGCATATATACAGTAAATCATGTGTTACCTCCTCAGACTCAGAAAATACTGACTTCTGAGATATATCAGGCTCCAAGGGTGTCAGGTCAGCGCTGGTGGAGCCTGAATGCTCTCTGTAGTTTGTGGACGAAGGCTTTGTCTTAACAAGGCCCTCCCCTTCTTGCTAATATTTCTGGTTTGGTGGTCATATACTCCCTGGTTTCTCAGTGTCTCATCCTCATTTTCCTCCAGGATCCCCTTTGGTTAATCAGTCCCCAGGTCCTGATGAGCCCAGCGACTCCCTGGCCAGCCCTCCCTTACCCTCTCCTCATGAATCCAGGCACTCACAGCTCCTGCCTGGGCCATGGAGGTCAGCTTGGCAGCTCCCCTCATCCTAGCCTGCCCAGCCTCCCCTGCTCTGACACCAGAGAGGCTTTGACACCTCATCCTGCTCAAAACGCTGCCAGGGCTCCCCACCACCTGCGGAGTCCAGGTCAAGCTCTTTTATTAGGGCACAGGAACGTTCCTAATCTGGTCTTGCCCCCTCCCCCACCCGCTGTGGGCCCTGAGAACAGTTGTGGGTTCATGACCCCTCTTTCCCCCTTTTACATCTGCAGTTGCTCGGCCAGGAATTTTTCGTGTGATCTCCGGGGAAGCTCCTGCTCACTTTTCAAGAGGCTGGTGGGCATCACTGTCTGGAATTGCCCTTATCCCAACAGACGTGCTTTCCTGTCCCTCTGGATGGCTGTGTCTGGACATTGTTGGCAGTATTGATTGGCTTGTGTGGGAGGTTGTAGGGGGAGGTGAATGTGGAGGGGTTGGGGGGGATGGGTGTGGTGGGGATGGGAATGGTGGGGGTAGGGTGAATGGTACAGTCAGCACCAATGGGCTCATCCCTTAATGCCCCAAGGCAGTTCAAGGCAGGTGCTCACAATATGCATAAAGGAAAAAAAAAAGAGGTTTTACTTAACAGAGAATCTTAATGTATACATCATTTTCTGTTCTTTTTTCAGTTAGCATAAACATTTCTTGAAATTTCTATGTCATTTTATGTAGTTGAAATTTTATTATCGAAATAAAGATACCAAAGATAAAAAATTAAATATGGTCCTGCATTTTACCCAGACTGTCCCCTGGGTGATTCATATGCATGTTAAGCCACTCTTCATTTGAATTATTTTTTTCATCCTTTGTGTATGTGATTTGTTAATGGTTGACAAGCCTGTGCAAATGCAATTTGGGGTTCTGATTTTCTTTTCCCCATGTGGGAAAAGCATTTTCACATTTTCTGAGTTAATCTTCTTGACCACAATTAGCAAAGTTTGTGTAATAATTTATAAATAACAGAGTCTCCTCTTCTCTAGATGGACATTGAAGGAGCCTCTGATTTTTCATGAATTCTCTCTCTCTTTTTTTTAAATTAAGGTAGAGTTGGTTTACAATGTTATTTAGTTCCAGGTGTACAGCAAAGTGATTCTTTCTCAGTTTCTTTTCCCTGATAGGTTATTGCAAAATATTGAGTATAGTTCCCTGGGTTATACAGTAGCTCCTTATTGCTTATCTATTTTCTGTTGTATATATAGCAAAGTGTGTATGGAGCTTCTCTGGTGATTCAGATGGTAAAGAATCTGCCTGCAATGTGGGAGACCTGGTTTGACCCCTGGGTTGGGGAGATCCCCTGGAGAAGGGCATGGCAACCCACTCCTGTTGTTTGCCCGAAAATTTTCCTTACTAGGAAAATTCCAGACAGAGAAGCCTGGTGGGCTACAGTTCATGGGGTCGCAAAGAGTTGGACACGACTGAGCAATTCTCACACACCCACACACAGTGTGTATATGTTAATCTCAAACTCTTAATTTATCTGTCCCCCATCCAAGAATCTTCTTCTTGCATTTAGCTTTTTCTGTTTTCTGTATACTTTTAGGATGGATTCTCAGAACAGGATGGTTCCAAGGAAATGTACATTTTCATGACTTGATCTGCAAAACCAAGTAGTTTTCTAAAGCAAGTCTCATTTCCCTGGGGGACTGGTTGATGGCACAAAACACTGTGTGCGGGAGGGGTGGTCATTCTAGGAACACGGCCCATTAGACAAGCTGACCTCCCATCCACTCGAGTCCTGCCTGATTCTGTTGCAGGAAGGCAGACCCCTTCCACGGCCCAAAACTGGGCTCTTGTCTAACACTTGGAAATGAATTGTCCAAGGAGACACAACTGCTGACAAAGCAAGAGATTTTATTGGGAAAGGGTGCCCGGGTGGAGAGCAGTAGGGTAAGGGAACCCAGGAGAACTGCTCTGCTGTGTGGCTCACAGTCTTAGGTTTTATGGTGATGGGATTAGTTTCTGGGTGGTCTTAGGTCAATCATTCTAACTCAGAGTCTTTCCTGGTGGCGCATGCATCACTCAGCCAAGATGGATGCTAGCGGGAGGGATTCTGGGAAGTGGATGGACACGCGTTGTCTCCTTTTGACCTTTCCCGGACTCTTCTGGTTGGTGGTGGCTTATTAGTTCCGTATTCCTTATCAGGATCTCCTGTCATAAAACAGCTCATGCAAATGGTTACTATGGTGCCTGGCCAGGGTGGGCGGTTTCAATCAGTGTGCTTCCCCTAACAATTCTATATGAGATGTGGGGCCTGGCCAGGCTTCAGAAGGATTTACCAGATGATAAAACAATAAAACATTGGGATATGACCCTTCTCTCCTACCCTCTGCTCATTTCTACCTTGGGCTGAACTCCTGACAATTCCTGGGCATTTCTGTTCTTACCCCTGAAGTGCATCTGGCTAATGGGTCAAGTGTAAGAGGGACCAGTAGCCCCAGAAGGGAGGTGACTGTTTTCCTCCTTTGCCCCCACAAACTGCGATGGAGTGGTGACTGATTCCCAAGGGCAGGCTACAGAGAACGTGCTAGGAAGTGAATCTCCCCCCACCCCTGCTGCTAAATCTTCCTACCAACCCACTGCTGGTGGGCTTCTCTGGTGGTCCAGTAACTAAGACTCCATCTGCATTCCCAATGCAGGGGGCCAGGGTTTGATCCCTGGTCCAGAGACTAGATCCCAAATGCTGCAACTAAGAGTTTTAATGTCACAACTAAAGATCCTGAGTGCTGCAATGAAGATCAGAGATCCCGTGTGCTGCACCTAAGACCTGGTGCACAGAATAAATAAATATTAAAAAAAAACAGACGGTGCTCATGTTGTCTGTGGTGGTGGCTGACCTTTAGAAGGAGGGGCGATGAAAGGACAGGTGAAGCCTCCAAGGAGTGAGTGAGGTTCTAGAGCAAGTCCTTCACGCAGCCCAGCCTTTGTTTGCCTCTCTAGAAAGAGAGGATAATAATAATGGTGATAATATCTACATCACAGAGCTGAGGTGAGAAGCAAATGAGAAAATGAATTTGGGACACAGTCAGTCCTATACAGACACTGGATATTTCCAGAGGCATGAGACTCCCAAGGCCTGGGGTAGGGTGATCTCAACTTCCTCTTGCACTCATTACATCTATCATTGGCTGGATGTGTCGAATGACTTTTAAAAGCTGAGGTCCTGAAATTTTGTTATATATTAGAGTCACCTTGGTGGCTCAGAAGGTAAAGAACCTGCCTACAATGCAGGAGACCTGAGTTCAATCCCTGGGTCGGGAAGATCTCCTGGAGAAGGAAATGGCTACCCACTCCATTATTCTTGCCTGGACGATCCCATGCACAGAGGAACCTGGAGGGCTAAAGTCCTGGCGGGCTACTCTTTGGGGTTGCAGAGTCGGACATTACTAAGCAACTAACACACAGAGTCACCCAGGGAGCAAAAATGCCCCATGGCTGAATCCTACCCTAGACCAGTTCCATGAGACTCTCAGAGAGGGAGGGGTCCCCCCACTAGGCTGTTACTCAGCACTGGCTTTGGCCATCCTTGGCTTCAATGTGCCCACCTGCCCTTGCCTGACTGCTTCCCATTCACCAGAGACTTCATTTTAATTTATTTATTTTTCTTTTGGCTCCTCTGGGTCTTGTTGTGGCACATGGGCTTCTCTGGTTGTGGCATGCAGGCTTAGTTGCCCTGTGGCATGTGGGATCTTTGTTCCTTGACCAGGGATTGAACCCACATCCCCTGCATTGGTAGGCAGATTCTCAACCACTGGACCACCAGGTAAGTCATATGTCAGAGGTTTTAAAACTCCCTTAGTCATTCCAACTTGCCAGCTAAGGCTCACTCTTGTCACTGAAATATAGTGAGATGGGCATCATGCAACTATCTGAGCCCTTGTGAGCAATGCAGACACCTGGGACCTACTCCAGACCTCCTGAGTCAGAAGCTGCATTTTATTTATTTATTTATTTTCTTTTTTATTTTTTAAAAATTTATTTATTTTAATTGGAAGCTAATTACTTTACAATATTGTAGTGGTTTTGCCATTGACATGAATCAGTCTTGGGTGTACATGTGTTCCCTATCCTGAACCCCCTACCCCCTAGAAGTTGCATTTTAACTAGACTCCTGGATGATTCACATGCATATTGAAGTTTGAGAAGCACTGAACTGGCCTCTGACTCCTGGCTGACCCTTCTTATGTGTCCTCCTCCACCCTGAGCCGTGGCGATCCACCCCTGGGAACATGGGACCAGATCATTCTTCTCTTACACTCCTTTGCACTCATCACCTCCCAGAGAAAGTCTCCACCTGTTAGTGTGGCCTGGAAAGCTGGCCACAGTGAGCCCCAGCTGACACCCCAACTCTGTACCCCAATCAAGCATGTCTGTGACTCCCACATGCTTGCCAGGCTGTCGATCAGCACCCTTGGAGGCAGCCCTTGAGTGGCTAATTCCTCCTCCAGGAAGCCTTCCCTGACCTCCCCTGGGTTCTCTGGGCATGTTTAGTTACTAAGTCGTGTCCGACTCTTTTGTGATCCCATGGACTGCAACCAGCCAGGCTCCTCTGTCCATGGAATTTCCCAGGTAAGATACTGGAGTGGGTAGCTATTTCCATTTCCAGGAGATCTTCCTGACCCAGGGATCGAAACCAAGTCTCTGACATTGCAGTTGGATTCTTTACCACTGAGCCAGCAGGTTTCTCGTTTCACTGTTTCCTATTAACGAGCATTATTTGTCTTCTTTCTTGGACTGTCAGCTACTTAAGGGCAGGTAACACTTTATAGTTTCTCTAAAATTTTTATTTTATTTCTGGCTACACTGAGTCTTCACTGCTGTGCGCGGGCTTTCTCTAGTTGCTGCTATGCTATGCTATGCTAAGTCACTTCAGTCGTGTCTGACTCTGTGTGACCCCATAGACGGCAGCGCACCAGGCTCCCCCGTCCCTGGGACTCTCCAGGCAAGAACACTGGAGTGGGTTGCCATTTCCTTCTCCAATGCATGAAAGTGAAAAGTGAAAGTGAAGTCGCTCAGTCGTGTCCGACTCTTAGCGACCCCATGAACTGCAGCCTACCAGGCTCCTCCGTCCATGGGATTTTCCAGGCAAGAGTACTGGAGTGGGGTGCCATTGCCTTCCAGTTGCTGAGAGCAGGTCTAATCTCTAGTTGCGGTATGAGGGCTTCTCATTGCAGTGTCTTCTCATTGCAGTGTCTTCTCTTGCTGCGGTTCTCAGCCTCTAGGCCACAAGGGCTGCAATAGTTACAATGCTCAGGCTTAGTTGCTCTGTGGCATGTGGGATCTTCCTGGACCAGGGATTGAACTTGTGTCCCTTGCATTGGCAGGTGGATTCTTGAGCTCTGGACCACCAAGGAAGTCCTCTTCATAGTTTAAAATCCAGCTTCTAGCAGAAGCTTGGCATGAAGTAGACACTTAATGAATGCGCGGTGTCTGACTAGATGGATTTATGTGCAAGAAAATATGGCACGTAATACTGAAATGCACCATATCTCTGACTCTCGTGCAGCTTCCCTTTGCCCTGACTCTCTGTGCAAGCCGGCACTCATCCTACCTAGTCCCCTCCTGTCTCTCCTGATCCCAGCAAGGAGAGGTGTGGGTCTCTGTCAGGGATGGAGCCTGCCCCTGCCTGTGGCTCTCAAGCCCCGTGACCTGGCCTCAGGCGTATCTGGCAGGTCTCAGATGACCTTCCAACATGCCCCAGGATGTCACCACCCTTATGACCTAAAGCGAAGAGGAATTAAAGAGCCTCTTCATGAAGGTGAAAGATGAGAGTGAAAAAGCTGGCTTAAAACTCAACACTCAGAAAACTGAGATCAAGGCATCCAGTCCCATCACTTCACAGCAAATAGACGGGGAAACAAAGGAAACAGTGACAGACTATTTTCTTGAAGATGGTGTTTGGCAGCCATGAAATTAAAAGATGCTTGCTTGGAAGAAAAGCTGTGACAAACCTAGACAGCATATTAAAAAGCAGAAACATTACTTTGCCAACAAAGGTCCATTTAGTCAAACTATGGTTTTTCCAGTAGTCATATATGAATGTAAGAGTTGGAGCATAAAGAAGGCTGAGCACTGAAGAATCGATGCTTTTGAACTGTGGTGTTGGAGAAGACTCTTGAGAATCCCTTGGACTGCAAGGAGATCAAAGCAGTCAATCCTAATGGAAATCAACCCTGAATATTCATTGGAAGGACTGATGTTAAAGCTGAAACTCCAATACTTTGGCCCCCTGATGCAAAAGACTGACTCATAGGGAAAGACCCTGATGCTGGGAAAGATTGAAGGCAGGAGGAGGGGATGACAGAGGACAAGTTGGTTAGATGGCATCACCAACTCGATGGACATGCGTCTGAGCAAGCTCTGGGAGTTGGTGATGGACAGGAGAGCCAGGGGTGCCGCAGTCCATGGGGTCATAAAGAGTTGGACGTGACTGAGCAACTGAACAACAAACCTGCCCCAGACCTGTCTTGGGGCCCTCCTGTAGCACCTCAGCCTCTGCCCATCAGGATCACCAAGCTACATGGTTTACATTGAGTCTTGCCCCAAGGCCACAGGTGCGAGGCCTTGTACCATGGCCAAGAAGAGGAGCCCAGAACCAACGTCACCTCTGAAGCTAAATGAGCCCCTTTGTAACTCTTGCCAAAAGCCCCGATCATCACTAACAAGTCTTATGATGAAAATTAGGCAAAGATGCCCACTCCAGTAATCACGCTGCATACTAAGTTGCTTCATTCATGTCTGACTCTTTGCGACCTCATGGACTATAGCCTGCCAGGCTCCTCTGTCCCTCAATCAAGAATACTGGAGTGGGTTATCCTAACCAATCACCTAATGTCAACCTTCTGGCAGGAATTTTCTTTGTCTTGAGGCTATAAAAATTGGCAATTAACCCACAAAAACTGGTCTGTCAGGAGGTTGGCCCACTGCACTCACAGCGCCCTTGTTATCTCTGTTCTTTGTTCTTTTTAAACTCCTTCCCTTCCGAAATGCTCTTTGTCTGGAAATTCTTTTCCAACCCGGGCTCAGACTGCCTCATCAGTTTAGGGACAGGAGGGCACTATCTCCCAGGCCGTGGCTTCTTCTACCTCCTGCCAGCCTCAGATCCTGTGGGGACCCTGGGTCTGCAAGATTGTGTTGGGGTAGACGAGGCCTCACCTCACTCCCTCAAGGGCCAATTTTACCTAAAAGAGGGGCCCCAAACTGCTGTATGATGTCCTGAGGGGGAATGTTGGCCCCTCGCCTCCCTACCCCCATCCTGTGCTCTTGTAGGGTGGTCAGAATGGCTGAGTGGCCAGTCAGTACGCACGCATACACTCACGCCCACTTTCACATCTGCACTCACACCCACACCACAAACTCCCAGACACTTCCTTTATTTTGATGGTGAAAGAGACAGGATCTTGCAAGTTTCCTAACCTCTTACCCCAAATGTCTCCCTCCATGGTCCCCCACCCATTTAGGGGACTGGCCTTTGCCCTGGCTGGGGCAGGATTGGGGCAGAATTCTTTGTGGGCCCTGACTCAGCCCCAGGCCCTTCTTGCAAGTGGAGTCACGTCCCTCCTTATTCACCCGGGGGTGACGGGTGACGTGTCCTTTGGCTGTTGTGGCCACATCAGAGGGGAGGAGCCCCCTTGGGCCAGCCCGGGCTCCCATGGCCAATGGCCTGTAGGCAGAGCCCAGCCTCCACTGTCCTCATGGGTCAATTTCTTTTCAGCCCCTAAGCACTGTGCACACTGTGGGCTACCTGAAATCTCTTTCTCTTCTAAACTAATACAAATCCTACATTTCCAGAAGATCTCATTCAGGATGCCCCTTTGTTTAAAAAAAAAAAAAACAACTTCCTGGGATTTCCCTGGTGGTCCAGTGGTTAAAATTACATGCTTCCAATGTAGGGGGAGCGGGTTCGATCCTTGTTCAGCGAACTAAGATCCCACGTGCCGCATAGTGCTGCCAAGAAAAACAAACAAACAAAAAGTCTTCCTGATGGCTCTTTCCCTTTGGCACGCCCACTGAAGATCCTGCTGTTGCCATGAGCTTCTGCCCTGCCTGGTGTTACTGGTAACATGAAAACAAGCCGAACCCAGAGTCTCACTTCTGCTGAAATGTCCCTGATGCCAAGATCCGCATCTTTGACCTAGGGTAGAAGAAGGCAAAAGTGGATGAGTTCCCACTCTGTGGGCACACAGTGTCTGATGAGGATAGGCAGCTGTCCTCCGAGGCCCCAGAGGCTGCCTCTGTGTGTGCCAACACGTACATGGTGAAAAGCTGTGGCAAAGATAGCTTTCACATCCAAGTGTGGCTCCACCCCTTCACATCACCTGCATCAACAAGATGCTGTTCTGTGCTCTTAGGCTCTGATAGGCTCCAGACAGGTATGCACGGTGCCTTTGGAAAGCCCCAGGACCCAGTGACCAGGGTCCACACTGGCCAAATTATAATGTCCATCTGTACCAAGCTGCAGAGCAAGGAGCATGTGATTGAGGCCCTGGTGTGTGCTAAGTTGCTCAGATGTGTCCAAATCTTTTTGACCCCATGGACTGTAGCCTGCCAGGATCCTCTGTCCATGGGATTCTCTAGGCAAGAATACTGCAGTGGGTTGCCATGTTCTCCTCCAGGGGATCTTTCCTAGCCAGGGATCGAACCCATGTCTCCTGTGGCTTCTGCTTTGCAGGCAGATTCTTTGCTGCTGAGCCACCAGGGAAGCCCTGAGACTCTATTTATGGCCAGATTCAAGTTCCCTGGCCACCAGAAGATCCCTGTCTCCAAGAAGTGGGGGGTTTACTGAGTTTATTAATTATTTTTTAAAAATCTATTTATTTGCCTGCATCGGGCAGGTCTTAGTTGTGGCATTCGAGATCTTTAGTTGTAGCATGTGAACTGTTAGTTGTGTTATGTGGGATCTCAGTTCCCTGACCAGAGATTGAACCCAGGTCCCCTGTCTTGGGAGTGCCGAGTCTTAGCCACTGGACCATTGGAGAAGTCCCGGGACGTATTAAGTTTAATGTAGATGAATTCAAAAACATGGTGACAGAAAAGTGGCTCATCCCAGATGACTGTGGTCAAACACATCCCTAATTGTTGCCCCTGGGCAAATGGTGGGCCTTGTGCTCAGGAGAGCCTTGGCGCTGTCCCCTTCTTATCACACTCACCAATAAATTCTACTTTCCTGTTAAAACAGAATAAAGGCCTTCCTGATGTATTGCTCCACTTCCCATCTCGATCCCTCCACGTACCAGCCACCCCTGTGTGAGGAAGCCTGGTCTACAGGAAGTTTCTGGTGATTTTGAGAGGGTTTCTCCAAACTCAGGGGAACAAAAGGCCCCTCAAACTCTGTACTGCAGTGGACCAACTGTGTGATCTGGAATAATGCCTCCGGCTGAAGGTGGAAGTGAAGTGTGAGTGGTGACTGACCTACCCCATGCCCCGGGCGCCCCAGATCTGGTCACCTTTCTGAGTGTCAGGTGGCCATGGGGAACAAGGTCATCACATGCTGGGCTTGGACACCTTCCAAACAGGCACAGCCTGGGTGTGAGGGTCAACAGGATTGCAGGCTGAATGGTCCTGTTTTTACACTGCCTCTGGGTGGATGGGAGGGGCCCGGCTGGGAGCTCAGAAGAAAGTGGGAGCAGAAGTGACCATTCTAGGTGGTAATGTGGCCACCTTGGACCTCCTTAATTAAAATATATATTTTTAAAAGTTGGAAATAATTCCAACTTTTATGAAAAGTTGTAAAAATAAAACATAGTTCAAAGAACATCTTTATTCTTTTTGCCAAGATTTACCTATTGTGGGGAATTCCCTGGCAGTCCAGTGGTGGTGTTGTTGCTGTTCAGTCACTTCAGCCGTGTCCGACTTTTTGTGATCCCATGGACTGTAGCCTGCCAGGCTCCTCTGTCTGTGGAATTTTCCAGGCAAGGTTACTGGAGTGGGTAGCCATTTCCTTCTCCAGGGGATCTTACCGACCCAGGGATTGAATCTGAGTCTCCTGCGTTTCCTGTATTGCAGGCGGCTTCTTTACTGCTAAGCCAGCAGGAAAACCCCCAGTGGTTAGGACTCCACATTTTTCACTGTTGAGTCCCCAGGTTTAATCCCTGGTGCAGAAACTAAAATTCCACAAGCTGTGTGCCTCCCCCACCACCGAAAATAAAAAAGATTTACCTATTGCTAACATTTTACTCTGTTTGTTTTACCGTTTTATCATCTGTCCCTGCCAGTATGCACACACACAAATGGACACACACACACATATGTGTACATGCATAATTTTTTCCCTAAACAATCTGAAGGTAAGTTACACATGTCATGACCTTCACCCTGAATACTTCGATATTTTCCAAGAATATTTTTCTTGTGGTGTCAACTTTAGAAATTGACCTTGAGCCAGTGCTTTAAGCTGCCGTTGATCGTCTAGTCTTATTCGTTGATCTTATTATGTCCTTGGGTTAAATCCCCTTCCCTGATTGAATATCTGAGAGTAGATACTACAGTTAGTTGGCATGTCTCTTTAGCCTCCTCCTCTGAAACATTCCTTCTGCCTTTGTCTTCCACGCTGTTGAAAAGTCTTGGTGAGGGCTCTAAGCAGAGGTGGGTGAAAATGAGCTAACGTACCTCCTGCAGCCTCCATACTCTTGCCTCACCATCTAACTGTTGTTCATTTGGAATTACCAAGGATGGGACTATTTCACTGAAATATTTTCTTCCCCCCAGATAATTTCTATCCCTTCAACAGTGCCTAACTTCATTTAGTTTGGCCATTTTGGAGAGAACAAACTTGTGTTCCTTTTTAAAAGAGGACATGCTACATCCTTTAAGTCTTTCTGGATGATCCACATCAAAACTCTAAATGGAAATCATCGTGCTTTGTTGCAAAACCAGCAATTATGAACCCTTAGGGCCTGTCTGGGTTTCCCTGGTGGCTCAGATGGTAAAGAATCCATCTGCAATGCGGACACCTGGGTTTGATCCCTGGGTTGGGAAGATACCTTGGAGGAGGGCATGGTAAACCACTCCAGTATTCTAACCTGAGGATTTTCCATGGACAGAGGAGTCTGGTGGGCTACAGTTAATGGAGTCACAAAGAGTCGGACATGACTGACGGACTAAGCACAGCGCAGCACAGGGCCTGTTTACAGCTCTGCACTAAATGATCACAATTACTCTGCTCTTGGGTACTCATTTTTGTATTTTTTTTTTTTTCCTGATTCTGAGATTCTAGTCATCTGCCATTTCTTATAGCTCCTGATACACTTCTAGGGCTTTCCTGATAGTTCAGAGGGTAAAGAATCCACCTGCAGGGCAGGAGACACAGGAGATGTGGGTTTGATCCCTGGGTCAGGAAGATCCTCTGGAGAAGGAAGTAGCAACCCACTCCAGTATTTTTGCCTGGAGAATTCCGTGGACAGGGGAACCTGGCAGGCTACAGTCCATGGGGTTGCAAAGAGTCAGACACAACTGAGCAACTACGCACACTTCTAGCAATTCTTTTTTTCTTTTTACAGTTTATTTTTATTTATTTGGCTGTGTCAGGTCTTGGTTGTGACATGCAGGATCTTTCTTTGTGCTCGGACTCCAGAATGCATGACTCAGTAGTCGCAGCTCAGTACTCCATGGCATGTGGGATCTTAGTTCCCTGGCCAGGTCACCTGCATCTCAAGGTGGATTTTTAACCCCTGAGCCACCAAGGAAGTCTCCAGAAATGACTTCTTTAAATGGCCTTGGGCTAGGAAGATTGATAACCCAACATGCAAGAATTGTTTGTAAAGCAAGAATCCTAAGTGCTTTTTTTCTTTATTAGACACTTTTATTTATTTATTTAAAAAAATCTTTTAAAGAAAATTCACATTTTATTTAGGTTGAAATTAACTATGCAAAATTGATTTCCTTCACTAAAAATACCCACAATATTTTGTGTATTATTCCTAGGTAAACCACAAAACACTTATATTTTTAGGTTTTCTAGGTTTTGCCTGTAAATCAAGATGAGGCAGCAGACACAGTCATGTCTTCTGCACAGCTAATAGCTTGATTGTCATGCCGCATTCAGTAAGTGAAGTGATGGAAAATATCGAAGTTTATCATGAATTTTGGTTTGAGGAAGCCACAAATGTGGCAAGCAAACTTGACATTGAGATGACACTCCAAGGGAAATTTTGCAGAGTTCAGCACAGTAACCTGGAATCTCAGTTTGCCTTTCAGAGCTACGGTAAAGAAACTCTAAGTCTTCTAACAGTGGACTGCATTACTCAGGAACAGAAAGATATATTCTCAGAACAGTACCTCAAAGCTCTTAAAATGCTTATCTCTGGTACCCTCTGTCATGGGGCAGTTTTTTATTTTTAAAGCACACGAGTCTCCTGCTTTTGCAACCCTATGCTTGTTGCAGTCTGAGTTCTCTGCTACATTCTAGGTCGTTGTGGTCCTTGGATGCATAAATCCAAGAAGTGAAGAGGGTATAATATAGACGATTTGTTCTTCCTTGATTATTACTGCTTTCTCTCTTAAAAAAACAGGGGCTTCCCTGATGGCTCAGCTGGTAAAGAACTAGTCTGCCAATGCAAAAGATACAAGAGATGTGGGTTCGATCCCTGAGTTGAGAAAATCCCCTGAAGGAGGAAATGGCAACCCATTCCAGTATTCTTGCCTGGAAAATCCCATGGATAGAGGAGCCTGGAGGGCTGCAGTCCCTGGAGTCTCAGTTGGACACAACTGAGCACCCAGGCACATGCACTTAAAGAACAGAAGGGACACCAGAGACTGTCCTGGCTGACTCCTCCCTCAAATGAGGAGGAGATGGGGACCCAGGGTGGGGCCAGCAGGGTCAGCAGTGGTGTCTGAAGGTTTGAGGGAGAGGGGAGCTGCTGGACACCACTGATAGTGGGCAGGTAACTGCAGAAGGAACCACTGCCTTCTCACTCCTGGTGGCGATGGCCAGTGTGGACAGGGGAGAGCTAAGGGAGCCCAGAGGGGAGCCGCAGGCCCTGGAGCCGGACTGGCATCAGCGGTGAGATGGATGGGGGAGGTGAGGGGATCATGATAAACACCCCATTTCCTGACATACCCCACACAACACAGCAGCCCCGGGACTGACTCCTTCAAATACACAGAGATGATGACACTCAAAACACAGGCAAGCCCCTGCTCTCAAAAGGGAACATCCTCTTGTAGGTGGGCAGTGGCTGACCACATGGAAAACTGACTGTGTACGCTCAGTGGGGGGAGGGGCTCTCCCCCTCCCCCACCCCCAGACATGGTGCTTTGTGCTGCCCACTTGGGACAAACACAACATCTCTGAGCTTGGACACAGTGACCTCGATCAGGAAAGTGACAACCCCACTGATCAGGGCACATCCTTGCTCTTGGGGATGCCCCCAGCACACTCCCACCGTGAGAGGAGCCCTGCACACGCTGGCACTCGTGTTCAGATACACACATGTGCTCAGACACACACAGGCCCAGGGAAGCCCTGGCCCTTGGAGTTTGGGGACATTCTCCTCTTTCCAGGATTTTTGTCAACCGCAGCCTGGCGATGGGGAAGATTGGCTGCAGCTTTGACATGGACTACACTCTGGCTGGTAGCGGAGAGGGGGAGGGGTGGGGGTGGGGGAGTGAGGAATTGGGTGCCAGGGGTGCCGGCTGGGGAATGGGCACCAACGGCCTTGGGTCTGCCCGGCCTGCAGCTTACAAGTCCCCGGCTTATGAGACACTGGCATTTAAGTTGCTGCTGGAGCCCCTGCTGTGCATAGGGTACCTGCACGAGATCCTGCGCTACACCTATGATCCCACCTTCCCCACCAGGTGAGCAGGGCCCGGGGGGCAGGATGCTGAGCCAAGTCCCGGCCCCGGCACCCCATTCACAGCCTCTGTGCCCTCACCCAGGGGGCTGGTGTTCAACGTGCTCTATGGAGACCTGCTGAAGGTGGATGCCCACAGGAACGTGCTGCTGGGCACCCACGGCTTCTCCTCCCTCTCGGAGTAAGGCACCAGCTGGGGGGCAAGGATGCTGCAGGAAAGACGTTGGGGCTGGGGGGTGAGTCAAGCACACAGCAGGGACTTGGCAATGCCAGCTGGAGAAAGAGGGACAGGAGGATGGGGAGAGGTGCGAAGGAGTGGCAGGGCCTGGCCGACCACTGGCGGGCGCTGTGGAGGAGGTGGCATCATGGCACAATGCTCACTTCCTCCCCAGGGCGGAGGTCTGGAGCTTCTACCCCAGCAAGTTCATTCAGAGGGATGACCTGCAGCGGTTTCACATCCTCAACTCGCTCTTCAACCTGCCTGGTGAGGGCTGATGGGGTGAGGGCTGATGGTGAGGTAGTCCCGAGACTGACCGCTCTCCCCACCCCCAGAAACCTACCTCTATGCCTGCCTGGTAGACTTCTCTGGCTGCTCCCGCTACATCAAGTGCGTTCTGTGCCCCTCCCTTCCCCCGCCCTGGGTGACCCAGCAGGATAGTGCTCCCCTTAGGGGCCAAGCCATGAAGTGGGGGCCCCAGCAAGAGGCAGCAGCTCCTCCTGAGGGGTTCCAAGGGCTTCAAGAACTCAGTGGGAAGGCCTTAGATGTGGGCGCCCTCAACTCTATAACTGATAGCCCCAAGGGGTGACACTCAGAGCAGGGTGACACCCCTCCCAAGAGGGCTGGGATGTGAACCCAGTGTCCTGCTCACTGTGGGTGGAAGGAGTCCCGCTGGTAAGGCTCCAGGGTGGTGGTCACCTCAGGGGCCCTTATCAGCCTCCCTCTTGCCTTGACTCAGCTGTGATATGGGCTATCAGCAAGGGAACCTCTTCATGTCCTTCTGAAGCCTCTTCCAGGATGTGATGGATGCCATGGATTATGTCCACCTTTCGGTGAGTGTCCCAGGACCCCAGGCCACACCCAGGTCCCCAGACCCCATAAGGTTTTACTCTGCTTCCGGTTGAGGATGGTGGTCTGGGTTCCTCCATCTTGGATGTATGCGTGTGCACGCATGCCTGTGTGCACATACACACATACACATATGAGCACGTGAACTCACAGCTCTGCTCCCTCCTGCAGGGCTGTCTCAAGGAGAAGAACTTGGAGGACTTAGAGAAATTCTGGAGAAGGATGTGAGTGGCCTTAGGCTAGGGTCATGACTAAACCTTGTCCCCCGCTCCCCCAGGGCAGTGGGGCTGCTCCTCCTTTCCCTGGCTCCTTCTTCAAGATGTAGACGGAGCTCTGCACCCTGGCCTTGTTCCTTGCCTTCCTGCCTGACCTGGGGCCCCCTGCCCAGCCATGGGGCTGAAACCTGAGAACAGGCTCCCAGGGCAGCTCCGGGGAGGCCCCACTGCTGGAGGTGGCTCCTCTCTCTGCCCCAGGCATGAATCCTCATCCTTCTGGACAAGATGCAGGAGGTGGGAAAAGTGTTCCTGGCCACTAACAGCAGCTACAACTACACAGATGTGAGTGTGTAAATGGAGGTGGGTGGAGGGGCGGAGCTCAGCCTCTGGGCCAGAGAACTTTCTTTTCTGGCTCTGGGGAAACTGAGGCCCTGCAGAAACAGTGGGGGTGAAACCCTCACTGCCTGGTTGGTATCTTGGGTTCCATTTCTTGGCCTTTTAAGGTCTCAGTGAAATGTTAGTCACTCAGCCGTGTCTGACTCTTTGTGACCCCGTGGACTGTAGCCAGGCTTCTCTGTCCATGGGATTTCCCAGGCAAGAACACTGGAATGGGTTGCCATTTCCTTCTCCAGGGGATCTTCCTGACCCAGAGATCAAACCTGCCTCTCCTGCACTGCAGGCAGATTCTTTACCCCTGAGCCACCAGGGAAGCCTAGAGTCTCTGTGAAATTATCCATTTCCCCTCCATCTTGCTCCTGTGCTGCCTGGTGTGTCCTGTGGGCTGAGGGCCTTGGCAGCCCCTGGTCCGACCCAGCTAGGTGCCCTAACTCCTGCCTTGTCCTTGCCAGACTATCATGACCTACCTGTTAGGTGCTGGTGAGGTGAGTGCCATGGGCCTAGCTGGTGGAGGCTGTGTCTAGGGCAGGGAGGCCAGGCCACCTTGCTGCAGGTCCCTCCCATGTCCAGCTCTCTCCTCCAGGAGTAACCAAGGGTATGCGAGGGATCGTTTCACCTGAGTGGGCCCGTTGGAATCTCCCCAGTGGGTGCTGGAACTTCCCCAGTGGGTAGAGACTGGTGACTTCAGCCAGGCTATGGGAGGAGCCTGGAGGGGTGGGGAGACCTTGGAAAAGTGACTAGATATTTGGGGAGGGGCTGGATGGGGCAGAAGGGGGTGAGGGAGGGGGTGAGAAGTGGCTTTGGCAGGACTGGGGGTGGGGAGTGCGACATACCTTGTAGGGACCTGGCCGGCTAATGGGTAAGCAGGGCTCCAGCTGGGGGGTGGGGTGGGGAGGAACCTGTGCTCTCGTCCTGTGTCCCTGGGTCTCTGACTCTGTGCTATAAGGGACTCCAGGGGCTGACACAGGCCACTCGACATCCAACGCTGGCCTCTGCTAATAGCTTTTGAGCACTTCCTGCCAGTGTGGCTGGGGATGTTGGGTGGTCAGAGGCCCTGGTTCCTGAGCCTCGGGATGTCCCATCTGGCTGAGAGGCCAGGGCTGAGATGGGGAGCTGGCGAGTTTTCACCAGTCCAGAGCCAGGCATCCCGGTCAGGTGTGGGTGGGGCAGCTGTGGGTGAGGACCTGGCTGAGAGCCTGAATCAGATTTTCCAGGCTGAGCGCATGTGTTGGCACGTGCCTCTCCATGTGCCCCACCACGTCTCGTCCTCCCACCTGCAGGCTGCAGCCAGGCCCTGGAGGTCCTACTCTGATCTGATCGTGGTGAACACACAGAAGCCCCACTTCTTCGTGGAGGCCACAGTGCTGAGACAGGTCAACATGGTAATACAGGGGTCGAGGCCTGTCCTCTGTGACCCATGGACCACACCGTGGGGAGGGAGCCTGCCTCTCAGGCTTGACCTGCCCTTGGTGGTGGCTGCTCTGCTGTCTGTCTGTCCCTGGAGGCAGGGATCCAGGGAGGGGACTCCTTCAGGGCCCTCTGTGGCCCCCTTCTCTCCTCACCCCATAGCTACCCCTGCCAGTCCCAACCCCCCACCGTCTCTGACCAGGGCACCCCTCTGCCCCCTCCAGGACATGGGCAAGCTCTGTGTTGGTACCTACACCGGCCCCCAACAGCACTGAGCTGTCTACTCTGGAGGTACCAGCTCCCCCTTCTCCCTCACTCCCTCCCATTCCTCCTTAGCAACCCACCTTTAACTAGAAGCCCACATCCCAGGCCTGCCCGCCAGGACGGGACTAGGAGCCCCTGTCCTCAGCCTGCTCGCTAGGACAGGAAGGACTGTGAGTGGGCCTGTCCTCCCCTGGTCCGGCAGGGTCATCGAACGTGGTATGTGAGCTGCTCGGGGTGCGGGGGAAGGACATCCTATGCATCGGCGATCACATCTTTGGGGACATCCTCAAGTCCAAGAAACTGCAGGGCTGGCGGATTTGTCTGGTGGTTCCTGAGCTGTCCTGGGAGCTGGGGATCTGGGCCCGAGAGAAGGATGAGTTGTAGGGGGCAGACCAGCAGGGGGCACTGGCCAGCGATGCTAAAGCCTGCAGCATGGTCATCCTCCCCTCTCTCCTATGTGGGGTCAGTAGTGACCATGATCATACTGTCTGCTCTGTGGTTTATAAGAGTGGATCTATTTATTCATGAGGAAACAGAGACCCAGAGAAGTTAAATGTCTTGCCCAAAGTCACACAGCCTGAAGGCATCTGTCCCACAGGGCTCTCCCTGCTCTGCCCTGGGCAGAGTCTCCCTCAATGTAAGGAGAGGGGCAAGGATGTTATGCACACAGCTGGGCCCAGGGTAGGGGAGTGGAGTTAGACTCCAGTGATCTTTCCACCCTGACCTCACTAGCTGAGCTAGGCCCAGGACAAAGTGGGCAGGGCTGTCATGCCCCCTGTCACCTGTCTGCTTTTCAGAGAGAATGGAGATGCTGAAGAGGCTGGATGTGCATCTAGCGGACCTGTACCAGTGAGAGCCCTAACCTTTGACCCCTACCCCGGAAGGGGAGCAGGATGGAGGACCCTGGCAGCAGGGTGCATGCCAGGTTGCTCAGGAAATCACGATCTGTTTCAGACTGGGCTTCCCTACTAAACTGGACTCTGACTCCCTTGAGATGCTCACACTGACCGCTAGGCCCTTCCTCCTGAACCACTGACAGGCCCTTCCTCCTGTCACATGTGGGCACACACCCAGCTCAGTGCCCCCACTGGGTGCCTGCAGAGTGCCTCCCACCCCATGGCATCTGGGGAGGTTGTACCTGGAGACTCTGGGGCCTCCAGCTCCTCTCCTCCTGGGTCAAGTGGCCATTTTTGCACCAGGCACACAGATGGCAGCAGTTACAGCCTGCAACTCATCAACTCCACCAAGAGGGAGATTCAGGTAAGAGCTGGGTGCTGAGGAGGAGGGGATGGGCCTGGCGGGGCGGCGGGTGAGGCATGTGACTCCAGGTGCCTGCCTGGATTAGCTCTTTCCCAGGTCTCCAGAGCCCTGTTATGACTCCCGCAGTCTCCAGGAGTGCCACTGGGCCTTGTTAGCCTGTGCCCTCTGCTGGCCCTCGTGCTGAATGACAGCAGTGTGCTCTTGAAGGGTTGAGGGTCTCCCATCTCCACCATTAACCTTGAGAACTGCCTGTCTCCTGGATTGGGTCCTCATGTGACCGACTGCCTGGCTCGTGTCTGGGGTCAGCCAGACGAAGGGCCTGAGAAGACAGGATTTAGGGTGGATGCGCTGGTGGTCTGGGTAAGGAAAGGACACGTTCCCTAGTGTCATTCCTGACCAGTCACTAGAGGTGGAAGAGTCCCACAGGGGTTCAGGCCACTCGACCTTCCCAGGCCCAGTGGGGACGAGTAGTGCAGGATCTCGGCTGAACCTCTTGTAGGGAATTCAGTGCTTTCATGCCATATGACCCTCCCACAGCCCCTCGAGGGGGACTGGACAGGGATTGCCACCCTTATTTTACAGAAGGGGAAACTGAGGCACAGAGAGGGTAACAAAGATGTCCTTGGTCACTCTGGGAGTAACATTGGACCACTTTTTTTTTTTTTTAAACCTATTTGTTTGTTTTTGCCCTGGGTCTTCACTGTCGTGCATCGACTTTCTCTAGTTGTGGCATGTGGGCTTCTTACTGTGGTGGCTTCTCTTGTCGCGGAGCACAGGCTTAGTAGTTGTGGTGCACAGGCTTAGTTGTCCCCGAGGCACGTGGGACCTTCCTGGAGCAGGGATGGAGCCCGTGTCCCCTGCACTGGCAGGCAGGCAGATTTTTAACCACTGAACTATGAGGGAATGAATGCTTTTCTAGATCCTGAAAGCAGGGCCTGTAACGAGGTGGGGGCCTGCTAGGGGGGTGGGGCAGGAGTGGGGCTGGGTGTGTGGGTCTTACCAGAAAGTAAGTGATGCTGAGAGTGTAGAGCAGGCTGGTCGCTCTCCAGGGCCAGGCAGGAAAGCAGGGAGTGGGACCTGGGGCCAAGCAGAGAGAGCCGCCCCACCTCCCAAAGCCCGGGCTGGCTGAGCGCCGTGGCAGCTCCTTCCTTCCCTGCGGTGGGCGAGGGCCTCAATGTCTTTAGGGGACTGTTTCCCAGGAGGGCAGAGCTGGGCCTGACCCTGGCAGACAGGCTTGCTTGTGGGTGATGCAGGTCCTGGGCGTGGGGCTGGGGGTGGGAATGGGATCTCGAATCAGTGAGCTGCCCCTCTGCCAGAGAGTCAGCCGGGAGCTGGACCTGTGCTACAGTGTGATGGGCAGCCTGTTCCGGTGTGGTTTCCGCCAGACACCCTTTTCCAGCCAGCTGATGCACTACGCCGACCTCTACACAGCCACCTGCCTCAATTTCCTGTACCGCTCACTCAGCTCGCTGTACCGGGCAGCTGGGGAGCTGGTATGTCCCTGTGGAACCTCCCTAGCATCCCTGAACCTCCATCCCAGAAGGACCCATGGATGCTTGGCCCTGCCAAGAGCATTTGAGATCACCAGACCCCCTTCTCCCATCTCCAGGCACAAACGGGCCAAACCCTTGCAGATAACTGTCTGTCTCATAAAGAATGCTCTGGAGGGGTTATGGTTCTACAGATAAGACGCCTCTGCTGGGAAGTTTTCCTCCTGCTCAATTTTAACTCCTGCTTTAAACTGAGACTGCATTATCTCCCTAGTACACATGATACCGCTTTCAAGGAGGAAGGCTGTGGTCCCCTTACCCTCAGTAATCGCAGTACAGTGATCGCAGGGAAAGTGGACCAAACAGCAGACTGCTTAGTAAACACTCCAGCTGGTTTTCCTCTGGAAGACCTGGAAAGCTTCTCAGTCAAGAGCAGGGAAGTGAAGGCGACAGTGATGCCACAGGGTTCATGGGGGGCATGAGACTGACCAGTGCAGAGCTCCCCAGGGCATGCATGTCCCTTCTCCCAACGAGCGGTCATTATTTCCATCTCAGATGATGTACCATCTGCAGTCAAGGATCTAGACTTGAAGCTAGTGCTCTGGGGCTCCGTGAACCCTATTTTTCTTTCCACTCTCAGCTGCCTTCCTGATAATTGAGAGCAGGAGAAACCATTTTATGTTTCTGGGCTGGGTGTTTTTTTTTTGTTTTTTTTTTTTTAATTGATTCTGCTTAATGCTTAATATAACTCAGCAAAGTAGGTTTTCTTCTCATTTTACCACTGGTGAACTGGAAATGCAGAGAACCTAAATTACTTAGGTTCAGACTGCTGCTAGGTAGACTGCAGAGTCAGGATTTGAATCCAGGGCCACTTTGTCCCCTGCGTCACACTGCCACACTGAGCTCTCACTGTGCAGCCTCATCTCATCTCTGGGCTTTTAAATGAGCAGGCTGGAGGATTCCTGTAGGCAAAATGGGGGGTCTGAGGCATCATCGTGCAGTTAGACACCATTGCTAAAGTAGAGACCAGACAGATGAAGAAACGGCATCCGGAGAGCCCAGGTGAAAGAGCTAAAGAAACCTGAGCTTACCCAGCAGTGCTGCCTGGGAGTTTTGAGGAAGTCCATCTGCCAGAAACTTCCTCCTCCTGCTGACCCTCTTGGGCTCCCTTTTCTGTAGCATCACTGGGCAGGAAGCTGGCAGCTGTGGGCAGAGGATGGCGTTGGGGGGTATTGATGTGTAACTGGCGACTCTGGAAGGCCTCAGCACCAATGGCGCTCCTCCACCTCCTGTGTTGGTCCCTACAGGTGCCCCATGAGACAGCAGTGGAGCAAGAAAGGGCTGCTCTGGTTCCTGCCTTCAGCTTCTTCTCTTGCAGTCAGAGGGTGAGTTACTGGAAAGTGAGGGCTGCCAGCTGACTGGCCGGGGAGCTCAGAGACTTGGGGGCCCCTCTTGGGCTAGAGCAGGGGTCCCAGTGGAGCAGTATCAACCCGAGGGGTTATTTGGGAGGTCTGCGGGAGCTATGTTGTCTTCTAGTGCAATCATTCCTGAATATTCATGTAGGAATACATATTATTTTATTATACGTTGCTTTTCATTTCTCATTTGTTATAATTAAGGTATGATATTGATTGTTAAGATTATAGAGACAATCATATTGTCTATGAATCTCAATTCAGAATCAAGAAGAGCAAATGAAAATATTTATTTTTTAATTGAAGTATAGTTGATTTGCAATGTTGTGTTAGAAAGTATTTGGTTTTAAGATGAGGCAGGGGGTCTGAGAGGGCCAAGAACCACTGGCTCTCAGACTCACAGGTCCTGCTCGGCTGACTGAATGGGGTCCCATATCTCCCCACATCTCTTCTGAATCATTCCTCTGACAGATCCATCCTCATTCTGGGAGAGGTGACAGAACACAGACTCTCCCCGGCCAGGCTTCCTCAGCAGGCGACTTTTATGGACACAAAGTGGAGGGGCTCCTTCTTCGCCCGCTCTGTGACTCTGCCCTCTGAGTGGAGACCCAAGCATTCCTGAGTGGCAGGCTTGGCTCCTCACCTAGTTCTGCAGCCCCGAGCCCTGCAGGAGGGTTCCTGTTTCTACCCTGGCATTCTTAGGGCTTCATTTTCAAAATGCCCATCTTATCGGTTCCCTTTAGTGTGGTGGCTCCAAGCTCAGTGTACATTCTTTCCATCAGTGTTTTTCACCAGGTGCCTCCCATATGCCTGACAAAGTAGAAACTGAATTATGAGCCACTTTACTCCTGCCCAGGAGAAGCTCAAAATTCAAGTACATCGATAATATTAAATGGTAAGGACCTAACAGAAGCAAAAGAAGAACTGAAGGTCTTAATAACCCAGATAACCATGATGGTATGGTCACTCACCTAGTGCCAGACATCCTGGAGTGTGGAGTCAAGTGGGCCTCAGGAAGCATCACTACAAACAAAGCTAGTGGAGATAATGGAATTCCAACTGAGCTCTTTCAAATCTTAAACCAGTGGTTTGCAACTAGTTTTTCCCTCCCAACCCACCAGGGGACTAGACCCACTCACTCCCCTCTGTAACTGTGGGTTCTCTGGGGATGTGTTGGTTACTCTATCCTCTCATCTCCATCCCAGCACAGACTAAGGCATTTGGACACATTTTCTACCCCTGGCTGGGAATCACTGTGTGAACCTGGGAAGCTTCCATAACCAGCTTTCTTTGTTTCTTGTAAGGCTGAGGGTAAAGCGAGAAAGACCAGGAGGGCTGCATGGAGGCAGACTGAGTCCAGGACATGGCTGGCATCACCATCCTCTTCTATGAGATATTTTTCAGATAACAGGACAAATATGGGAGAGAGAGAAAGCAACCATATTGAAATCTAAATGTAACAGATCTGGAGCCCAAGAGCCCTTCTTTTAGGGAGGAGGAAGGGGTCTTGTTCTCCCTGGCTGCTGGGCCATTTGTGTGTACTAAGTTGAACTATTTAACCCAGTTCCCCTGAGTGTATCCTTTCTCATCCATTTTTATTTCTACCAATTTCTTTTTAAAAATAGTGTTTCTGTGCACTTTTGATTCTGTTACTAGTAACAACAATGGCTATCGATGACTTCATTAACTGTTCTTTCCAGTCACTGTGAAAGACAGCGAAATAGTCTTTGAACTTGATGTATATACATGCCAAAGTCCTACTTGTGATTTTAAAACTTGATTCTTCATTCTAGTTGGAGCTCCTCCATGGTGTTAAGCCCTCGCCCTTTACTGAATATGAATTCACTTTTCTTGTTAATGGTATCATCTGGAGGCTTTTGTTTTTCAGGCTCTCAGTCGTGTCTGATTCTTTGCAACCCCACGGACTGCAGCATGCCAGGCCTCCCTGTCCTTCTCTCTATCTCCTGGAGTTTGCTCCAATGCATGCCATCCAAACATCTCATTCTCTGTCACCTCGTTCTCCTCCTGCCCTCAGTGGAGGCTTAGAAGGAATAGATGTTTGAAATGAAAGCATGTGATTCAGTTCACTAGTTTTATTTTCTGTGGGTAAATAGGGGAAACATTTGGAATATCTAAGGATAAATAAGGGACAATAGGCCCTGTGCTCAGAGTTCACACTTTTTGACATCTCCTGTGCATTTCAGAAGCTTCCAGACCTTTCATTCTTCTTCCTGTGTTGACTTTTGTGCCTCAGAGTCACCAGGGGCAAGTTTTCCAGGAAAGGACTAGGTACCCCTGACCTTGTGTCTTTATTTTTTAAAGAAACAGAAAGTATATTTTTAGCTGTTTTCAGTCTTTTAAAATATTTATTTGGCTGCACCTGGTCTTAGTTGCAGCATGCAAACTCTTAGTTACGGCATGTGGGATGGACCCTGGGCCTCCTGCACTGAGAGTGCAGTCTTAGCCACTGGGATCCCAGGGAAGTCCCTGGCCTTGTGTCTTTAAACACTAGACTCTTATTAAAGGCCTGCTGCTGCTGCTGCTAAGTCGCTTCAGTAGTGTCCGACTCTGTGCGACCCCAGAGACAGCAGCGCAGCAGGCTCCCCATCCCTGGGATTCTCCAGGCAAGAACACTGGAGTGGGTTGCCATTTCCTTCTCCAATGCATGAAAGTGAAAAGGCCGAGAGGATAGTATTTTACCAGCAAAACTGCTCAGACCCTGGAGTGCATGCTTTTCTTTGAAATCCAGTAGCATTATAAACGGAGAAGGCAATGGCACCCCACTCCAGTACTCTTGCCTGGACAACCCCATGGATGGAGGAGCCTGGTAGGCTGCAGTCCATGGGGTCACTAGGAGTCGACATGACTGAGCGACTTCATTTTCACTTTTCACTTTCATGCTTTGGAGAAAGAAATGGCAACCCACTCCAGTGTTCTTGCCTGGAGAATCCCAGGGACGGGGGAGCCTGCTGCGCTGCTGTCTCTGGGGTCGCACAGAGTCGGACACGACTGAAGCGACTTAGCAGCAGCAGTGTTATAAAAAGTATTTTGTTAATACTACAAAAATGAACACTTAGAATTCCTTCCTAGGGCAGAGAGAATGCAGAAATGGCCTGGGGGACAAGCAGCCTGGCAGAAGATCCTTAAGGGGTCTGAGGAAGAGATGAGGCAGAGGGAGGGGAAAAGGCGTGGGGAGGGGGAGGGCAGACCCGCAGAAAGAAGAGGTGGTCAAGGCCCCTTCCTGTGCTTCTCCTTCTATCTTATCTCTGCTCCTCCCTCAGGTCTCAGGGGCCTCCCACCTCCCTGATCCTCTTTCTCAGGATCATCATACTCTGACATTTGTGATGCTCTAACATGTGTTCCCACTAGACTTGTGGCTCCATGGGGACAGGTCGTTTGGGTCACCATGGTATCTCTGGTGTCCAGTGTCCTGTTTTATTTCATGAGCCACGTAACCTGATTTATCATTACTCTGGGCCGGCATGTAGACTTGCAGGGAAAAGAATGGGCCTACAGATATATCATAAAGACAAGAGGAAGTGGGGAAAGGCTAGACAGCTTTGGATTAGAACTCTGCTCAACTCCTAGGAAGTCATCTGTATTTCTATCTGGGGGTTGTTTATTTGATGCAGTTTGTGTGTGTGTGTTAAAAAAAACAAAAACAAAAAAACCCCATTATGTCAGGACTTCCCTGGTGGTCCAGTGGTTAAGACTCCACCTTTCAATGGAGGGAGTGCAGGTTCAATCCCCGTTGGAGAACTAAGATCCCACATGTCATGCGGCAACTAAGCCCATGTGCTGAAACTAGGGTTGACATATATATGCTGCTGCTGCTGCTGCTAAGTTGCTTCAGTCGTGTCCGACTCTGTGCAACCCCATAGATGGCAGCCCACCAGGCTCCTCCGTCCATGGGATTTTCCAGGCAAGAGTACTGGAGTGGGTTGCCATTGCCTTATCCCATATACATGCTATCATGTGTAAATATTAATAGATAGCTAGTGGGAACCTGCTGTATAGCAGAGGGAGCTCAGCTTGATGCTCTGTGATAACTCTGTGATGACCTAAGGGGTGGGATGGGGTGGGGAGCATGAAGGAGGGAGGTCCCAGAAGGAGGGGATATATGTATATATATAGCTGATTCATGTTTTTGTACAGCAGAAACTAACAATATTGTGAAGCAGATATCAGTTCAGTTCAGTTTAGTTCAGTCGCTCAGTTGTGTCCGACTCTTTGAGACCCCATGAACTGCAGCACGCCAGGCCTCCCTGTCCATCACCAACTCCCCAAGTTCACCCAAACTCACGTCCATTGAGTTGGTGATGTCATCCAGCTATCTCATCCTGTGTCATTCTCTTCTCCTCCTGCCCTCAATCTTTCCCAGCATCAGGGTTTTTCAAATATGTCAGCTCTTCGCATCAGATGGCCAAAGTATTGGAGTTTCAGCTTCAACATCAGTCCTTCCAATGAACACCCAGGACTGATCTCCTTTAGAATGGACTGGTTGGATCTCCTTGCAGTCCAAGGGACTCTCAAGAGTCTTCTCCAACACCACAGTTCAAAAGCATCAATTCTTCAGTGCTCAGCCTTCTTTATAATCCAACTCTCACATCCATA
This sequence comes from Bubalus kerabau, assembly GCF_029407905.1. NCBI lineage: Eukaryota > Metazoa > Chordata > Mammalia > Artiodactyla > Bovidae > Bubalus > Bubalus kerabau. The sequence continues at coordinate 49,236,623 of NC_073634.1, forward strand.
CATGACCACTGGAAAAACCAAAGCTTTGACTAGACAGACCTTTGTTGACAAAGTAACGTCTCTGCTTTATAATATGCTGTCTAGGTTGGTCAGAACTTTCCTTCCAAGGAGTAAGCATCTTTTAATTTCATGGCTGCAATCACCACCTGCAGTGATTTTGGAGCCCCAAAAAATAAAGTCAGCCACTGTTTCCCCATCTATTTGCCATGAAGTGATGGGATCGGATGCCATGATCTTATAGTTTTCTGAATGTTGAGCTTTAAGCCAACTTTTTCACTCTCTTCTTTCACTTTTATCAAGAGGCTCTTTAGTTCTTCACTTTCTGCCATAAGGGTGGTGTCATCTGCATACCTAAGGTTATTGATATTTCTCCCAGCAATCTTGATTCCAGCTTGTGCTTCATCCAGCCCAGCGTTTCTCATGATGTACTCTGCATAGAAGTTAAATAAACAAGGTGACAATATACAGCCTTGAAGTACCCCTTTTCCTATTTGGAACCAGTCTGTTATTCCATGTCCAGTTCTAACTGTTGCTTCCTGACCTGCATACAGGTTTCTCAAGAGGCAGGTCGGGTGGTCTGGTATTCCCATCTCTTTCAGAATTTTCCACAGTTTATTGTGATCCTCACAGTCAAAGGGTTTGGCATAGTCAATAAAGCAGAAATAGATGTTTTTCTGGAACTCTCTTGCTTTTTCGATGATCCAGCAGATGTTGGCAATTTGATCTCTGGTTCCTGTGCCTTTTCTAAAACCAGCTTGAACATCTTTAAGTTCATGGTTCACATATTGCTGAAGCCTGGCTTGGAGAATTGTGTGAGATGACTGCAATTGTGTGGTAGTTTGAGCCTTCTTTGTCATTGCCTTTCTTTGGGATTGGAATGAAAACTGACCTTTTCCAATCCTGTGGCCACTGCTGAGTTTTCCAAATTTGCTGACATATTGAGCGCAGCACTTTCATAACATGATGTTTTAGGATTTAAAAGAGCTCAACTGGAATTCCATCACCTCCACTAGCTTTGTTTGTAGTGATGCTTCCTAAGGCCCACTTGACTTCACATTCCAGGATGTCTGGCTAGAGGTGAGTGATCACACCATCATGATTATCTGGGTCATGATCTTTTTTGTATAGTTCTTCTGTGTAGTCTTGCCACCTCTTCTTAATATTTTCTGCTTCTGTTAGGTCCATACCATTTCTGTCCTTTATTGAGCCCATCTTTGCATGAAATACTCCCTTTGTATCTCTAATTTTCTTGAAGAGATCTCTAGTCTTTCCTGTTCTATTGTTTTCCTCTATTTCTTTGCATTGATCACTGAGGAAGGCTCTCTTATCTCTCCTTGCTATTCTTTGGAACTCTGCATTCAAATGGGTATGTCTTTCCTTTTCTCCTTTGCTTTTGGCTTCTCTTCTTTTCTCAGCTATTTGTAAGGCCTCCTCAGACAGCCATTTTCCTTTTTTGCATTTCTTTTTCTTGGGGATGGTCTTGATCCCTGTCTCCTGTACAATGTCACAAACCTCTGTCCACAGTTCATCAGGTACTCTATCAGATCTAGTCCCTTAAATCTATTTCTCACTTCCACTGTATAATCATAAGGGATTTGATTTAGGTCATACCTGAATGGTCTAGTGGTTTTCCCCACTTTCTTCAATTTAAGTTTGAATTTGGCAGTAAGAAGTTCATGATCTGAGCCATGGTCAGCTCCCGGTCTTGTTTTTGCTAACTGTATAGAGCTTCTCCATCTTTGGCTGCAAAGAATATAATCAATCTGATTTCAGTGTTGGCCATCTGGTGATGTCCATGTGTAGAGTCTTCTCTTTTGTTGTTGGAATAGGGTGTTTGCTATGACCAGTGCATTCTCTTGGCAAAACTCTATTAGCTTTTGCCTACTATACCCCAATTAAAAAAACAAAAAAGAGAATTGGTTGTCTCATATTGGAAAGTACAGGACTTGGCTGGCTCCAGGCTTTAGCCCGGGGATCAAATGATGTCACTGGATGTCACCACACTTTCTCCAGCTCTCACGCTTATTCCATTTTGGTGCCATTCTCAGGTAGGTTCTTTTTCTCCATGGGTATAAGTAGATTTACAGATCCCCATCCTATTTCTTTGGCAACTCTACCAGGAAAAGTCTCACTGGTTTTGTGTGAGCCACAACCCCATCGTCCAATCAATGTCATTAGCCAAGAGGTACTGGGTGCTGGTCAGCCTGACCTGGGTCATATGCTCTGGTGGGTAGGGTCCATTCCTCTTAAGCTACAGACTGTGAGCAGGAAACAGGTGGTCCTCAGGAAATTAGGGTGCTGTTTTTTAAAGATAGTTATCTATTTTTATTTATTTGGTTGCTCCAGGTCTTAGTTGTGGTATGTAGGATCTAATTCCCTGACCAGGGATTGAACCCACGACCTCTGTATTGGGAGTGTGGAGTCTTAACTGCTGGACCACCAGGGAAATCCCTAGGGTGTTCTTATTAGAAGGACTGCATGCCCGGCAGGCACGATGGATGTCTTTTATAGCAGGAGTAACCGGTAGCTAGTAAACAGTAATAACTGTCATACCTTCTCCCTTCCTTGTCTTCTGGTTCCCAGGCATTCTGCACCTGATGTCAGCACATAACCCTCCCTATTTATCTTTAGTACTCACACTCCCCTCTCCTAAGAAGCTGTCCCTACATATTAGACTTAATTCTGTTTAAAGCCTGTATCTCCGCCAATTCCCTGTGAATCTTCCTGCCAAGCGATTAAGGGCCTGCCTTCTTTCCTTCCCACCTGCTCTGGTTTCTAGGAACAGTTATTTACTGAACAAGAAGGTTACTGAGAACCTACAAAGAGCTTCAGAACCAGGGTGTAGTTTTCTGCAGCTGCTGTACCATCCACTATCATTTCCACATCCTTTTAGATCTTGAAGATGCTACTTAGTCTAATCAGGCTATTTAAAACCTCTAATTTGTCAGTTTGAAAACTACATGTTATTAGATTCCAATAATTCATCCTGCATTGTCAGAACCCAGAATGGTACCGAGACATCCTGCTAAGAACTGGTAACGGTGAAGTTGCTCTTTTGAGAACTAGGAGGGATGTGCTTGACTCTTGTTGTCTGCTGATTTTGAATATTTGATTTCTCCCAGTCCCATTTTCAGCTTCTGTGCCTTCTAAGCATTATTTGGCCTCACAGATCAAGTGAGTCTATCTATGAGGGGAGGAAAGGGCTGGCTGCAGGGATTCCTGCATTTTCGTTGTGGTGATAGTCTATTTCTCATCGAGAGTTAGTCTATTAGCTGCAGGGTTTTATAGCTCAGTTTTATGAATCTTGTATTTATAAATCTTAGAGATGGCTGCTTGCCTCACAGTGGGAACATCCGCATCCTGGGTGAAGCAAGGGGTTGGATCAAGGTGAGTTCTCCAGGGTAATGGGTGTTCCTTGTGAGGCCTACTGGTGTTTCCCAGTTGATGTTGTTCAGTCACTAAGTTGTGTCTGACCGTTTGGGTCCCCATGGACTGTAGCCTGCCAGGCTCTCTGGTCCCTGGGATTTCCCAGGCAAGAATACTGGAGTGAGTTGCCATTTCTTCCTCCAGGGGATCTTCTTGACTCAGGGTTCAAACCCAAGTCTCCTACTTGTCAGGCAGATTCTTTACCACTGAGCTACTTGGGAAACCAGTGTTTCCACAGACACACCCCTAATTCTCTAGGCCAAGCTACCATCACAGTTTTCTGTAATAAATAAGATAAATAAGCAGGAATGAACAAAGGTTAATTTTTTAAGATAATATAAATATTAAGAAAACACATCTAAAATACATCAACTAGGTCCTTCTGTACATTATATTTACAGTGATTCTGATTGGGAAAGGCAAATGGGGAGTCTCTGGGGCTTAGGTGGTCTTCTCAGGCCAGATGTCCCCTATAGAGCATAGAACTGAAGAGGCAAGGGTCCTCTCCCTACTGCTCTCTGCTACTCCCTTTTACTTTTATCTGAAGCATTTCTGAATAATAAATGTAAACTAGGTTTGAATATAAAAAGCTTAATGACCACCCCAATTCAGGATTGTGTATCATTATAGGAAACCAGGCACAGAGAGGATGGGAATTACCCGTCATCTCCAGGGATCTGTGAGGGAAGTCAAAGATCACACAGAAAAGTCATTTGTGATCTCTGAGCCAAGGCACGGCTAGGGTAAACTCATGAGCTAAATGAGGGCATTTGACCAGATGGTGGGTTACATTCCATCTAAGTGGGGAAGGCCAGTGTCTACGCTCAGGTCTTTCAGGCTGCGAGGACCTGCCCTTTCTGCTAGGGTGGATGCAGGAAGGAAAGTTTATCGTATTGTGGATCTGACCTCCTGATATAAAAAGTAACTATGGTGGGATTAAGGTAGGTCAATAAAATTCAAAAATTTTCTGTACTTGTGGGATAAATTAATATTCAAAAGTTGGAAATTTATGTATGCTGTAAAACTGTGGCCAACTCCAGTCTTAAATAAACCAGACTTTCCTGCAGGGATATAAAATTTGAGAGTAGGTCCTGATGAATTACTTTTCAAGTTCTAGGGGCCCATGGCCTGCATCCACAATGCCTCTCCATTATACAGTTTCTTCCAGGTCACCTGGGTAAGTGCATTTCTTGTCTCATGGAGGCTCTGAAATGTCTCTTAAAAAAGAAAGCACTGAGAAATTATGATTCAGAGACTGGAAACCCTAACGTTACAGGCAAAGCCTCATTTTTGCGGAATATAAAGCACTCAGTCTCTTCCACTTCTAAGAGCTCGTTGAGAGAAGCCACCACGAGGTCGTGTTCCTGCAGCATTTCCGGGTAGCGGGACACGGCTCGTTCAATCCTGGCCGAACGCCTCACGGGTGTGATCAGCTTCATGTCCTGTACCTCTGGCATCCCATATATCCTAAGAGAGCAAGAGGTGCATTTAAAACCCTGTAACTCCTTTCAAAATTCTACTTATTATTTTCTTCTTATTCTCTAATAAAACATGAGAGAATTTCAACGTTGGCTGATACAAGAGATGTATCTAGGGCAGCGCTCATCCTAAGATGGATGTTCCCTGAATGTTAGAATGAACTGGGTGGACTCCACCATCTGTTCTCAGATGGTGTCAGCAGAGGGATTTCATTGAATGAAGTGCTAAGTGTGGTTTTGTTTGAAGTCAACTACTTGGCAGTTGGTGTTTGTTTATTCCATGAACTTCCACAGAGTTGACATCCTTTGGGGAAATTAGGCCTAACACCAAAAAAGGCTGGACTAAAGAATTCAAAGAAACTTTCTAGCTTCGACAGTAAAATCCAAAAACATCTTTGAAGATGGTGGACCAAACCACAGATGGAGACTGGAGCAAATTGGGCATCTTCCTGGTAAAGGCTTTAATGCATTCCTATTAATAGCCTGAAAGATAAGCTGCTGATACTTTCCACGGAGTGAATCCTGGCCACAGGATACAAAATCACAGATTACATTAGTCTTATAAAACTCATAGCCAGTCTGCTGAAAATGCTCCTAAAAATTCCCGAGCCAGTGAGAAGTGGCTTTCACATCAGCAGCTTAACTTCACCCACCCATGAGTGGAGTATAGTGGGGAAATGACACAGCTGAGAGAGGTGTTTAGAGTGGAAGAAGCCCAGCTGTGCTCCCCAGGAAAGTAAGACAAAGAACTGTGGTCCTGGCGCTTTTGTTTGAAATTTTCCTTTCAAGAGCATGAACAATGACATTGATACCCTGACACAGTTCCTTAAATTATTATGGATTCTGTCTTAAACTTCCACTTGTTTTAGAACCAAACACTTGATACATGAGCAAGTGATAGATGAGCAGCCTCTAACTAGTACTGTCCTGACCGCCCTCCTTGTTCTTACAGGTTATCCACGGCCCCTTCCTTCCCATAGCTCCAGAGGTTGCCCTTGCTTAGCAATTAGTGCAGCACCCCCACTCCTGACCCCCAGGAAAGGTGGATGGGATCTGCCATTGCAGGACAAATGAGGGTGAAGGGGGAGGACTGATTTCACGAGGAAGGGGTGACTCCACTCCAATAGCCCTCCTAAATCTGGCCGCTCCTTCCTCACAGGAAGGTCAGATCTCCTTGGAGGTGCTGTGGTCGGGGGGTGGGGGGTGGGTGTGTGTACAAAGGACTGTCTCCCTGGCATGGGCTCTACCCCTCCCCTCCCCCTCTTTCCCTTGACACCAAAGATCGATTAGATCACCAAGTCCTCATATGAGGCAGGAAGTATTCATATCACTAATCTGCTGGTATTCCAGATCTTCGGAGGAGAAACTGACAATTGGATTTAATTTAGACCTGCGAACACAAAAGCTTTACAGTGTGCTTACCGAGGGATTGGGGCGATCTGTAATTTGATACCAGGATGACCATCCTGTTCTGACTTTGTTATTTGGGGTGTTACTGACATCTGTTCACTCTCTTTTGGGGAAAGGCAAGATGCCCCAGATTCCATCTTCTTGGCCAGCTCTTCTATTGATGTTATATTAGTTTCATCAACTAAGGAGTTAGAGGTCATTCCTATGTATATAAGGTGAAAAGGAAAGACTTAGCAATTTAATACTGAAGCTAAAAAAAATCAATACAGTGAAACAGGAATATCTCCATGACTTCCTAGTGATCCTTATGGATTCCATATGCTAAATAAAGAGTAAGTGATTTAGAGTGGGACTTACAAATAGTTTTTCCCACTAAGCTTTGTAGTAACACCCTGCTGCATTAAGCCTCTTCCTAACCAGTCCTCCACACAACTTTTGGGCCTGTGAGAATAGATCCCTGCTACCCTTTCAACATTCTGAATACATCCCCAGTCTCTTACTCACTCTTGAAGGAGCTCCTCTAGTGACTAACCATTGGCCTCTTACCCTCATTCCACACCTTGGGTCAATTCTCCTAGCTTATTAGGGTTAACCCACTTGACCTTCTGATCCCCTCCAACCCAGGGATGACCATATGGCTCTCACCTTGGACGTAGGTGTAAATGTCTTGTGTTAACACAATGTGCATCATAGCCTAACCACCACAGCAACCAAAATGAAGGGAAGGAAATTTGACTGAGACATACTGTGGCTGGAGGCTGAGACCCCAAGAGAGGCCAACATGTGGAAAAGGCATGAATTCCTGTCTCTCTCTCTCTCTTTTTTAATCCTTTAAAGAACACTGCCGTATATTATAAATAAATATCTGAATTGTGGCATTGTTCTCAGTAAGAGTATCATTGAGTATATATATACTACAGCTTATTCCTAAAAGTAATGGGTTAGTTGGCTATAATTCCACATGGCTTGATTGAACTTTTGGTTCCCCAAAGTTCAATCTACTCTTAATGGAAAAAGATTTGTCACCTTTTAAGATTATAAAAGTAATCCATTTCATTTTCTCAAGGTGTAGTCCCCCCAACCCTGATCATATCACAAATATAATTACATATAATGTGCCACTCACTTTATTTGGCACATTTTTCATAGAGGAGTTCTCTAAAGGTTTTGGCCAATGACAGCAATGGTGAATGAACCATGTGAAATGATTCCTGAGATGGCTATGTTTTAAAGGTAGAACATGAATTTGGATGTATCCAGGTTGGTTGGCGTGTAAAAATTAAACACATAACTTAAACTAAAGCACCTCTCTTCTCTGGCTCAGTCTCTCCTGGTAAAGAGCCTCTTGTCTTCTCTCCAGGGAAGCAAGTCACCCTGGTCTAGGATGCTCTGGTGGGAACCTTTGTTTGGTGTTGGAGCAGTATATTTACTTGTAATAACAGAAATCAATCAGCTGATGATGAAAGCTGAAAGGTCCACACCAGGGAAACAAAGAAGTGAGAGGCATTTCAGGAACTTATAATTCTTTCCCTATTTGTGTTCCTCAGTGACCTTTATGTGAGTGGCTAGAGGGAATGAATTTAAATACAAAATAGCAGTACCTTCTGTGGTTCTGTTTCGGTCTTGCAAAATATTAAGGACAACTTCCCGCAACTCTTGTATTGGCTAGAAGGAAGAAAATACATGAATGGTATATTAAAAACATTCATGGAAAAAATGATCCAAGGAATTTAGGATGTTGTTTAACATCAAATAGACTTTTTATAACAAGAATGTTTCCCTTTTTAATCTCTTGTCTAACTATAAGTAACATTTAAAAGGCTTCAGTTTTAGCTTTATAGGAAAAATAAAGGAAGAGAAAAAATACTGGTTAAATGCTGGCATGCTTGACTTTAATGAAGTGATGAATTTATGGAACGTTGTCTATAATAAAATTTCTTTAAATCAAATTAGGTTTCTTATTGACTAACATGATCCCATCAAAGATGTATTCCCATATAAAGACTCTAATCCAAAGATATATAACTAAGCTATATAGAAAATTGATATGTTTTCAGTGTTGTCTTAACTGAATTTTTGTTTTTATCATGATAGTCATATATGTCCATACAGACAACTGAACAATAGGTCAAAGTTAAAAGGGAAAACTACCCATAATCCCATCATCTACATATAACCTTTAGTTAGCATTTTAGACAATTTCCCCCCAGCTTTTCCTTTAATTCTTTTATTTGGTAACGTAATATAAAAAACACTAAACTAAAAGCTATCACAGAAAAGTAATTTTCTGATAAAATTATCTGAGATAGTCTTCCTTCCCTCCCACCCCCTCCTTCCTTTTTAAAGTATGTAAACGATGCTATGAAACAGAACATCACAAATGAACTATACTTTCTCATAGGAACACAGTATTTGGAGGCTGGTCTTACTGACCTGGGACCCTATATCAAATAAATAACAGATATAAACTGAAAATAGAGCACAAAAGCAAAGCTGTCTATACATTTTTATAAAAGCTAAAATACTTAACAGCTAAATGCTTAAGGAAATGGGAATAAATGTACAAAATACATTGCAAAGCATCTTAATTATATAAAACACTTATTAAGTGTATATTTTCACAAGCTTCTAGTTAAAGATAGATTGAGTACACAAATATGCCTAATCCCTCTTGAAACTCTTCTGAAATGATTTTAAAAAGGGGTTAAAAGGAGGCAATAGCCACAGAGAATAGAAGAAATAGCAATAAGGATGTAGAAGGAAGAGGTAGCCAGCTTGACCAATGAAAGAGTCAAATTCTATGCTGGCAGTTTGGCTGAGAAAGAATCTGATTCAACCTCAAAGCCTCTGAAAGGCTCAGGAATTGCTGGAGGGCTCTAGAGCATCTGTCAAAAAGCAGTCACACCTGGGAATTGCCTGGCAGTCCAGGGATTAGGACTTGGTGCTTTCACTGCCAGGCCTGGATTCCATCCTGGTCAGCGAAGATCCCCAAAGCTGGTGGTTTGGCCAATCAGTCAATGAAAACCATTAGACCTCCAAATCTACCCTGCATCCCTGAACTCCATGCAGACTGGTGGCTCTGTCCCGCCCACCTTCATCCCAACAGGGCACCAGGCACATATGCTCCAAGTCTCCGGATGATATCATGCAAGACTGAGGGTGGGATTGTCTGTTGAAAAAAGGGATAAATGAAAGTTTCCATGCTGAAGGTTGAGACTCCCAGTTCCCTTTTCTCCAATAAAGGGGAATTGGTAGCCTGATTCCTGGTTCTCGGGAAGGAGGATAAATGAGCCTTCTTCAGAGAATATGACCAGTCTTAGAAGAAAGATCTCTTAGATCTTTCTTAGATCTTAGAGGGGGTTCCTCAATCAGCTGACTCAGCCAGATCACTCTATGGTAAAGCCTCATCTGTGACCAGAGTTTTTAATAAGTTTTTAAAACCCACTTCATACACATACAAATGGTCCAGTTTCACCAGCATCTGAGTAAAGCCTCTAATGAATAATAGAGAATACAACCTTCAAAAAAAAAGGAGATGAGAGAAGAAAAAGATTGGAGAAGAATCAGGCAGTGCAGGAAGAAAAGGTAACTTGATAGTTCTGGTGGAAGGAGATCCCAGAATGACAACTGATAAAGATGGCAGTGAAAAACCACCAGTTGGCCACTCACCACAACCAGAGAAAGCCCGGCAGTGCAACAGTGAAGACCTAGCATAGCACCCCCCCGCCAAAAAAAGAAGAATAACCTGAGGAAAAGAAATCAACAGAATGTAATGTTTTGAAAGTACTGAAAAGTATAGATAATTATAGAAGAGTTTGGATATACTAAGCAAAGGGAAAACAAGAAAATAACTTCAGGAAAATTAGAAAACCATACTTAAAAGGCAAAGTAACCATAGTAGGTACTACATGGATCAGTATATACTTCTCACCTATTTACATATTATAGGGAAAAGAGTTTTAAAACTATTTGATGCAATCTTTGTTAAATTATATATAGAGATAGTGGTTTTACTAGGTTTTAGAATTACAAGTTATTTCATGAAATGGCTCTGAATGATTGATCTATGGATATTGATGTGTTGGGTTTAATATATTTTTTAGGTTTTTTATGGTGAGGTATGAGTATTGGAGGAGAAGGCAATGGCACCCCACTCCAGTACTCTTGCCTGGAAAATCCCATGGACGGAGGAGCCTGGTAGGCTGCAGTCCATGGGGTCGCTAAGAGTCGGACATGACTGAGCGACTTCACTTTCTCTTTTCACTTTCATGCATTGGAGAAGGAAATGGCAACCCACTCCGGTGTTCTTGCCTGGAGAATCCCAGGGACGGGGAAGCCTGGTGGGCTGCCGTCTATGGGGTCACACAGAGTTGGACATGACTGAAGTGACTTAGCATAGCATAGCATGAATATTGGATTTCTAAGTATTGGATATTGATGTTATACTATAATTTTCTATGCTATTGCCTTCCATAAGTGCACATTTCTGCAATGAGTTTTAAGTGAGACATATTCACTTGACACCACCCTTATGGCAGAAAGTGAAGAGGAACTAAAAAGCCTCTTGATGAAAGTGAAGGAGGAGAGTGAGAAAGTTGGCTTAAAGCTCAACATTCAGAAAACTAAAATCATGGCATCTGGTCCCATCACTTCATGGGAAATAGATGGGGAAACAGTGGAAACAGTGTCAGACTTTATTTTTTTGGGCTCCAAAATCACTGCAGATGGTGATTGAGCCATGAAATTGAAAGACGCTTACTCCTTAGAAGGAAAGTTATGACCAACCTAGATAGCATATTCAAAAGCAGAGACATTACTTTGCCAACAAAGGTCCGTCTAGTCAAGGCTACGGTTTTTCTAGTGGTCATGTATGGATGTGAGAGTTGGACTGTGAAGAAAGCTGAGCTCTGAAGAATTTATGCTTTTGAACTGTGGTGTTGGAGAAGACTCTTGAGAATCCCTTGGACTGCAAGGAGATCCAACCAGTCCATCCTAAAGTAGATCAGTTCTGGGTGTTCATTGGAAGGACTGATGTTGAAGCTGAAACTCCAATACTTTGGCCACCTCATGCAAAGAGTTGACTCATTGGAAAAGACCCTAATTCTGGGAAGGATTGGGGCCAGGAGAAGAAGAGGACGACAGAGGATGAGATGGCTAGATGGCATCACCGACTCAATGGACATGGGTTTGGGTAGACTCTGGGAGTTGGTGATGGACAGGGAGGCCTGGTGTGCTATGATTCATGGGGTCGCAAAGAGTCAGACATGACTGAATGACTGAACTGAACTGATTCACTTGACAAGAAAGTGACTCTATTTGTTTACATGTGACACTATTTTCTAGAAAATAAATATTTTAATTAAAATGTTCATGAAGGACATATTGTACTTCATATTTTGCATATAACTTTATGAAGTAAATTAGAACATTTAACATTACATCATATAACTGCCATTTTGCAAACAACAGAGAACTCATATGAAAGAGGAGTTTTAAGAAGTCACCCATTCAAGACAGATACTTACTGTGGCCCCATTTCTAATGGCCTCTTCGTAGAGCCCAATAACATCAAAGGTGCCTTTGCTTGCCAACAACTTTGCTTTGCAGATCCAAAATTTAGCAAATTTTTCAGCCTCAGGAATACTGGACAAAATGGCAAATACTTCATTAGAAAGTACACCCTGGAAAAAAGAAAAGTACCCAGAGGTAATTGTTACTTGCTGTTATTTTCACATCTCCTAATAGTTACCATAGCAGGTATGTAGAAATCAGTCTGATAAGTGTTTTTTTTTTTAATTAAAAATATTCAATTTTACTGAAGTAGTTTATATAATAAAATGAACCTATTTAAATAGTTTTGAAGAATTTTTGCACTGATGATTAAATTTGAAGAGTTAAGAGACCAAATAGAAAAATGTTTATCATAGCTCAAAGTAAGAAATTGTTCTACCTGTTTATGCAAAACCAAAACCTAACCAAACCCTAGAGTAATCAACCTTCCATGTACTTTTTACATAGTCATAATAAAGTGAACATTGAATAGTGACCAGAATTTCTGCTTAACTAACAGAAGCATAAGGATGCATAGGTGTGAAAGGGTCATGGATGTACATGTGTATGTGTTGGGGATCCATGCACGTATATATGTGTGTGTGTGTGTGTGTGTGTGTGTGTGTGAGTCATTCAGTTGTGTCCAACTCTTTGCAGGTATATATAAAGAAGGTTAAACCACATACAAAGGAACTTTATAATGGCTTCATAGGTTTGGACCCTTTCTGCCTTGTACTGAGAGCAGCGCAGTGACATGGACTAGAAGGAAGATGGGAGCTACTATGCTCAGAAATCCAGGTAGTGGCACACTGAACCAAGTAGCACCTCCTACTCTTCCTGAGATGGGAAAGACACGGGGGTAAGCTCACAGTCAAGAATCACTAATGCCTGAGGAAACCAACACTGCATGAAAGAGGCATAAAACTCAACAACCAGAAGAAAGAACACTGCTGCAAACAGCTGAGGGCGCAAAGAGGAATAAATTTTAAAAGTGTTGTAGTCAGTATCTTCAGAGTGATAAAATACTGCCATCATAAAACTAGAATCAATGTTATGAAAAAGAATCAATAGATGGGCAGAACAGTGGCACTGTTGAAGAATAATCAGTGAGCTGAAAATCCAGCTGTGGAATTCTTCCAGAACCCAGTGAAACAGAACAAAGAAATGATGTATATAAAAGAGTTCTGGAGGACACATCTATACTCTATATTGGATATATTTATAAGATACATCTATATTGGATATATTCCAATATCCATGTAATAGAATTTCTTCAAAGACACAGAGAAAGAACAAAGCTGAACATGCATTGCAGTTATAGAAGAAAATTCCTAAGGACTGAACAAAGAAACAAATGTTCAGACTGCAAGGTCCCCAGAGAGCTAAGCAAGATGGATGAAAAAAGACCCATATTTAGAAAACCAAGGATAAAAAGAAAATCTAAAATTCTTCCAGAGAGGGGGAAAAAAAAACAAGATTACCTACGGAAGAATGAGAGATTGACACAAGACTTTAATAAATCAACAATTCCAGATGCAAGAGAGAAAATCAAACAGTAACTTTCAAATCTTCCGGGAAAAACCATCTGAATTTAGACATTTCCCCCAAACTATGAATCCAACATGAGGATGAAATGATGACATTTTTATAAGCATAACAACTCAGAAAGTTTACCATTCAAAAACCATAAAGTTATTAGTGAATGAACTTTAGAATTCAACTGAAAGACTTGAAACAAAAATAGCCACAAGAAGAATATGATATATAATTGCACACCATGTTTGAACTCATACTTAGCACTTTCTTTTGTGATTCCAAATTATATGCTTTCTTTATGAAATGAAAACTGGATCAAACAAAGACATGAAGAAAAAAAACCCAAAAAATACTGCATGTAAATTGAGTTACTAAATAAAATGGCAGAAATAAAGTTAAACATATATGTAATTACAATAAATGTACATGGGCTAAATGCACTTTTTAAAAGCAGAGAGTTTTCCATATTTTGTTAGAGAAATTAAACTATATATTCATATGAGACATACCTTTAAAAATAGAGAGATAGGGAAAGATTGTAACAACACAAAGCAGGTGTGGCAAGATTAATATCAGACAAAAGAAAAATCAGAGCAAGTCATGAATCTTTATGCACTTAACAACATAACTTTGAAAAATAGAAAGTAAACATTGATAGAAAGACAAAGTGACATTATGAAATCACAGTGCCAGTAAAAGACTTTGGTATATTTTTTTCAGAGAGCAAAAAAAAGCAAGTAAACGAACAAAAAAATAATCATGCTATTTAAAATTTCTAAGTTTGATCTAATGGATATCCATGTAGAATTTTCTATTCAGCAGAGAATACATACACTTTTCAAACACTTTTGGAACATTCACCAAGGCTGATCAGACATTAAGATCAGAAAGAAAATTTCAACAAATTCCATCAAGCAGAACACACATAGGCTACATTCACCAACCATAATGCAGTATAATTAAAAACTGACAGACAGGTAGCCAGAAAAACAAAAACAAACAAAAAAACCAGATACCAACAAAACCAACTACCTATCTGGAAGTTAAAATACTCTTCTAAGGTAACTTCTGGGTTGAAGACCTCAAAATGGAAATATCAAACTAGCAACAAATAAGAATGTGTCAGTTATTGAGCTTCAGTGTCTTAGCTCTAAACCCACCTTTTTTTTTTTTAATTTAATTTTATTTTTAAATTTTACATAATTGTATTAGTTTTGCCAAATATCAAAATGAATCCGCCACAGGTATACATGTGTTCCCCATCCTGAACCCTCCTCCCTCCTCCCTCCCCATACCATCCCTCTGGGTCGTCCCAGTGCACCAGCCCCAAGCATCCAGTATCATGTATCGAACCTGGACTGGCAACTCGTCTCATACATGATATTTTACATGTTTCAATGCCATTCTCCCAAATCTTCCCACCCTCTCCCTCTCCCACAGAGTCCATAAGACTGTTCTATACATCAGTGTCTCTTTTGCTGTCTCGTACACAGGGTTATTGTTACCATCTTTCTAAATTCCATATATATGCGTTAGTATACTGTATTGGTGTTTTTCTTTCTGGCTTACTTCACTCTGTATAATAGGCTCCAGTTTCATCCACCTCATTAGAACTGATTCAAATGTATTCTTTTTAATGGCTGAGTAATACTCCATTGTGTATATGTACCACAGCTTTCTTATCCATTCATCTGCTGATGGACATCTAGGTTGCTTCCATGTCCTGGCTATTATAAACAGTGCTGCGATGAACATTGGTAAACCCACCTTTTATCCTCTGCTTTGTGATACAGAATTCTGTAAGTCTATAAATCACTTTGTTTTGACAGCAGTTCCTTGATGGGCTCAGCCAGTGTGGGGCAGTAGAGGAAGGCTGCAGGCTGCAGAAGAGAGGGGACTTGCTCTTTTTCGTTTGCTTTCATCACCCCAGTAACGGCTCTTCACTCTGGCAGCAGCAGTTGGTTCTAGCCTCTACCTTTTTTACCCTGGCATGCACGGATGCTGCCTCACTGTGCTCCTTCAGAGGCAAAAGCCCCAACTGGGTAGTTAGCATCCTTTTCTCCAGGTCTGAATCCCAGCCCCGTAGGCCCCTCCTGCAGCTCCTGTGGCGCCAGCATCCTTAGAGCTGGAGTCCCATTAACACCAGGGTTTGTCTCTCCCCGCTTCTAGGTTCTGACGTCCCCAACCTCTCTTTGTTCCCCTAGACCCAGTGGATGCTGCTAGCTGCTTCCTATAGTTATTGCCACTGTTACCTGAGATTCATTTCTGCTGTCCGTTCTGTGTGTGGCACCCCTATCTCCTTTGATGATTGCTTTATCATTTCTGTGCACACAGGCTCACAAAGTACTTTACAGGCAGCATCTGTGCCTCTTTGTAATGTGTCCATAGAGTCAGAAGGGACTGGGCATTTTTGACCCCCAAGGGCAGCCATTAATCAATGACCATGGAATGACTAATGCCACAGTTTCCCCCCCGATCAAGACAGCTCTGAGAGATGAGACCGGCACTGTCTCTGGAGCTCCCAGGTGGTTCTGTGACGCAGCGACTCTCCATGAACTCTGCTTGAGACCATGCCTTGCCTGCCATCTTTCTCCTCCTGGTCCCACATCCCCAACTCCCCTCCCAGTTGTCCCCTGGAGCCTCTTCCTAGTAAACTACTTCCACACAAATTCTCCTTGTACGGTCTGCTTCCAGGAAACTCACATAAAACACTGTGAAAGTGATTTTCATACTACATTCTTTCTACTGAGATAGCTTGTGTTTCTGTTTTCCTGACTTGACTCTTAACTGATATGAAACATTACCTAGTCAAACCTGAAGGATAAGACCAAAGCTAAATTTGGAGGCTAGGCCTTGCCTTTTGACTATAGCTTCACCTCCAAATGTCAAATGTGAACTCTTTGGACCTTGATACACAAAGAAGGCAAAGTTCCTTTTGGATCATTCCGGATCCAGACTGCTTGGGTTAATTTCCCAACTTCTCTGGGCCTCAGCTTCATTTATAAAGTGAATATAGTAATAGTTGTTATGATAATTGTATGAGATAATATAAGTGAAGTGCTTAGAACAGTACCTGGCATACCAGGAGCCATTATTTAAGTACGTATCATTATTATTATTACTATCACTCCTCCCTATTAAAAGGAGTAGCTAAATTTCTGCTTAGACAGAGGTTGTCTCCCTGAAACTATACTTAAGAAAAGTGTTTAAAAACCCTAAGACTTGGCAAAGCTTTGGAAGATTATCGTTCTCACTCACCCTTTCAATGAGCTGCAGACATTCTGTCAGAGTGTTGTTAATTTTATTGGACAGTTCAAGTTGTGCTTTCTTTTCTTCCTCTTCTTTTTCCATACTCTTCCAGAATGAAATATTCATTTCCTCTATTATTTTCCTTTTTGTTTTAAGCTCCATAGGAGGCCGTTTATAGATTTTCCCCTTAGATTTCTGCCATTCTTCCAACTGTTTCCTGTTATACAATATAAACAGGGAACAGGTTTAGGGTTTTTTTCTGGTACATGGATAAGATTCTAACATACAATGAGCATAGATTAGCACTGCACACCTTCAACTGCAAAGTCAGGAGAATGTTTTGAAAACAATTTACTAATTGCTATGGAGGCACTGGTTGCTCCCACCCTTCAGAAGGTAGATGCCAGATGGATTACTAGGATTACAACATGTGGTTAGCATCTCCATCTTCAAATTCCTTAATTTCCTGATTGTTATTCAGTCGCTAAGTCATGTCTGACTCTTTGTGACCCAGACTGCAGCATGCCAGGCTTCCGTGTCCTTCACTATCTCTATAATTCCCTGATTATTCTTCAATATTATTCCCTGAAAATTTTTATTTCACCTGTATGCTACTTCTGACAGTTGCTTTCTTAAGACATCCTTCCATCTTCGTGATCACTAACTCAGCACTCCATTTCTCTTCTCATAAGCTCTGTATCTGCCACTCAACCAGATGTTCCAAACCTATATTCTGCCCTCAGTAGGGTCTTGGCCACTTAAAGCGACCCACTTGGCCCAGTTTCTTAAGCCTCTCCTCATGACACAGGACCCCTGCTTCCCCTAAGAAGGGCAATAATTTCAGGGCTCTTTTCTTAGGTAGCTAGTCTCTGATGGCACCAAGTCCTAGGCTGCACCCTCCCCACAGTTCCCACTCTGCACTCCTGCTCTGAGGCAGTCCACAGACGACTGTTGGGGGTGGCACCAAAACATGAGGACCCAAGCATCTGAGTGTAGGCTCTTCAGCTTCTCTAAATCACAACTACACTTTTATGACTCACAAATGTACATTTAAGCCCAGATCACTCCCTAGGCCCCCAAACTGTGTAAAACCCTCTGCCTAATTGATATCTGTTGTTTGATGTCTGGCAGGTATTTAGAATTTAATATCGTCCAAAACAAAGCGCTTGATTTTCATCTCTAAGTCTTTTCCCAGAGCCCTCCCTACATTGGTAAATACTATCCCAACTTACCCAGCTGCCAGGGCCTAATCTAGGAGTTGTCATGAGTAGTCCTTTCTTTCCTCACATCTGACACGTCATCGTATAGTCAGTACTGCTTCTGTCTCCACTGCTACCATTCTTGGTCCAGTGCACCATTACCTTCTGCCTGGAATGCTGCAGCAAGCCTCCTAAGTCACCTCCTTGCTTCCACTCTAATTCTTTTCAAATTTATCCTGTGCACAGCTGCTGGTGATCTTTACAACGTAAACCAGTGTCACTGCCAAGAACTTCTCATGGTTCTTGGTATAAAATTCAAAATGTTCTCCATGGCCAGAGGCACAGAGCAATGCACCCCCTGCCTACTCCTCCAGACTCACATCTCACCACTCTCCTGCTCACTCCCTGCCATCCAGGAGCCCTGGCTTCCTTCCAGTCACCTGACCCAAGCTCATTCCCGTCTCAGGGCCTTGTAATATCAGTCTTTGGTCCTCTACTCAAATGAT
This sequence comes from Bubalus kerabau, assembly GCF_029407905.1. Classification (NCBI taxonomy): domain Eukaryota; kingdom Metazoa; phylum Chordata; class Mammalia; order Artiodactyla; family Bovidae; genus Bubalus; species Bubalus kerabau. The sequence goes on from NC_073634.1 coordinate 49,254,977, forward strand.
ACCTCCTTGAAGGGGTAATTTTCTGTAATTAATCTTATTTAATCAATGTGTTGATTTTCTATTAATATCTTCTGCACTGGAATGCAAGGTCTGTGAAGATGGAAACCTTGGATGGTCTAGTGCCTAGCATGGTGTTTGGAACACATTAAGTGTTTAACTGCTGTAAAATTCACCTTTTCTGGCACACAGTTCTGTTTGTGTTGACAAATGCATGAATATCATGTCACCATGACTACAATCAAGATATAACACCCTTAAAGATTCCCTGATGTTTCTTGGTGGTCAGCCATGCCACCCACTTCCAGCTCCCAGCAATCACGGATCTGTTTGCTGTCCTTATCATTTTGCTTTTGCCAGAAAATCAGCAACTATTAACGCTCTTAGAATTTGCCTTTTCTAAAGTCAATTCATTCCCAGGACTTGAAAGCCATAGATTTATTATTCTAGTACTTTCCATATACACAACAGAAAAAAACCGTTCCCTAAGAGTAGACTGCGACTGTGTGCACACCACTGTATCTCTCAGTGCCTGACACATTGTAGGTGCTGAAGGAACACCCTAGGAATGAGTGAAGATCTATTCTCTCTACAGACTCCTCCTCTTTTGGTCGTCAATGCTGGCCAATTGTAATCAGACTATCTTATGATCCACTGTAGGTTATGTGGTCTAGATGTGAGCTCCAGGGTAGGGACCCTGGCCTCCTTGTACACCAGCTCCAGGTCTTTGCATTCAGTTTTCTCTCTATTAAGACTTGTCTTTCTTCTGGTCACTGTCCTTTTTCAGCCCAGTTGTCACTGTTGAAAGTACCTCCCCCGACCCTTCTATCTAAAAAAATCATCCCGGCCTCCTTCTCTCAATCACCTCACCCTGAATCAAGTTGTTTATTTTCTGTTTCTTCAGGGGGCAGAGAGCTTATCCGTTGTGTTCAGGGCTGTATTAGAAAATAGATCCTGCCCTCACTTCACTCTGCTACACCTTTTAGCTACCATCTTATTTTATGTGGTCCTTTCGCCCTTGTCAGGAATCTCCTTATTTTCTACTCCAACCAAGTGTACCGAGGTGCTTCTCCTGGGATGTTCACCGCATTGTGAGAATATATATGGTCCTGTGCAGAAAGTGTATGGAGTCCTTTGGCTCAGTTTCAAGCATCACCTATGTTAATGCCTGAGGTCCTGATTTCTACCATCTGAACTCTATGTGAACTACTTAATTCTCTCTGCTTCAGTTCACTTTCCAAAACTTGGCCTGCTCAGACTCATAGAAGTTCCCTGCTCCTTCTTCCCTGATAACCTTTCTGGCTTTACACACTAGTTGGCTTGATGAGGGATTACCATCTCTGCACTTCCTATCTATGCAAGTTCACTACTCTGGCTCCTCCCACCCTGCCTCTGTTCTGTCCCTGTGGGGCAGGCACTTCCTGCATGAATAATCTACCTCTGCAACCCCTACTTCTTGGTCAACTATTTTGCTTGAATTTCTTTAAAAAAGAATTAAAATAAAACTAAAAAATAAATTATTTCAAGCATACAGAAGATTACAGAGAACAATCTCCACCCAGTTCTATCAAGTCTTAATATCTGCTTTGAATTTTTAAGAGTTATAGCTAAAATCACCCAGGAGCCATTATTTATGACCCATTTCCTGACTTTAGCACTCCTGATAGTCAATTTGCCTAGCCATCTTAATTTGCAAAAGTATGGAATTAAAATAAAGTACCTTCGATCCTCTGCTGCAATCTTCTTACATGGATTAGTTTGGGCCCCATTCAGGACTCCTCTTCCACTTATGGTTGGGCCACCAGCTTGAGTCCGGGGAGCTGTCTTGTTTAGAAAACATTTCTGGGGAGGAGCGCTTTTGAACTTGGAGTCCAGAGTCCGCGCTCTTTGTTGACAGCTGTTGTCGCATTTATTCCCAGTGGCTCCATTTGTTCTTATGCTAAGGGTGCTTGGAATGACGGAGTTAAAGCTGCCAACAGTCAAATTTGGCCTTTGGCTTATGGCTTTTGATTTCTGCAGTGCATATGATGTCTGAGGTCTACAACAAGCCTGAGTGGGTTTATGATCTTGCTTAATGTTTGGATGTCTGTGGTTACATCCTCCTTGAAGCACACTGGGGTGTGTACTGGGTTTGCTGTGTTTTACTTTCTGTTCAGTAACAGTGTATGACTGTAACTTAGCTTCATTTGGTCTTTCACACTTACTTCTATTAACCTTTATAGACTTTATGTCCTTAACCACTGTTTTCTTTGTGGCTTGAGTCCTATTAAGTGTCTGGACAAAGTGAGAAGGGAGGGTTTTGGGGGGTTTTCCCCCTGGTCTTATAAGGTCTGCTACTCTAGAGAGTTTCTGAGACTTCCCTGGTGGAACCCTGATTTGTGTTTCTTCAACAAATGGTTTAATAACTCTCTCTTTCAGAGCAGCACTGTTCACTGAGCTTTTGCCCAAGACTTCTCTAGTAGAAGCCAAACTGCTTTTGGTTTGATTAGTTTGGGGCTTATTTATGGTCCAGGATTCAGGATTTGGCTTCCTTTCCAAGTTTGGTAAGTCTTGGGGCAAGTTCTCTTTATTCATCTCTTTTAGACAGCCACCCAGGGATTCATTTTCAACATGGGTATTGTCCACAGGGTCTGTACCTTTAGCAGTTCTTGGATCTGTTACCTGCTGCTTTGTAGTTTTCAGTTTCTGTATATTAAGTGATCCCATGGTTTTTCTTGGCTGTTTTCCATCAGTGGATGATCCAAATCCATGCAGCTGTTGACTATTGCCAGGAGGCTTACCGTTTGGGTTAGAAGAAACACTTTCTGAAGTGAGCCTTTTGCCTAGTTTTGGTGGCTCCAACTTTGGCCTCTGGGACCTGGTGATACTGGCAGGTCTGGACTGCAGTTTAATGCTGATGGATCTTGTAGTTTTGACAGGCAAGGCAACATGGTTGGTAACATCCTTTTTGGGTCCAATAGTCTAAAAAGACAAATAAATTAAAGGTAAAAACATTAGTCCATTGTTTTTAAAGTAAAAAAAAAACCAACTAGTTATTTTGTTGATAACTTAAGAAAATTGATCCTGACTAAACAAAGATTCACTAACAGATGACTTTTATAACTTGAGTTCCTATTAGAAATATATTAGAATTAATAGAATTCTAACAGAATTCTGCAGATCTGCAGTGAACACACAAAAATTGCTATTTAACAAAATAAACAAGTACTTGCTGAGTGCTCACTGTGTCCCAATGATGTATCCTTCCTGGAATTCCAGAAAGATACAAACATACTAAACTTATGTTAGGGTACCTCCTGAGTTCCTCCTCATACTTTCGTTTGTTTTTTTTGTTTTGGTTGTATTGAGAGGCAAGTGGGATCTTAGTTACCTGACTAGGGATCGAACTCGTGTACCCAGCAGTGGAAGTGCTGAGTCTTAACCACTGGATCACCAGGGAAGTCCCTTCCTTGTACTTTCTATTGCTACACTAATTCTCTTAAAACAACACTGCCTTTGAAAGGTCAGAGTGTCACTCAAGGAACACTGTCTCATCCTGGAGATTAGTGGTATGGAGTGGTGGGAGATGCTGGCAGGCCTGAGATACTGTGCGACAGCTCTGAATAAGCATCAAATCTCAGTAGAAAGTGAGTCATATCTGTGAAGTTAGGACAGGGTTTTAAGGTTAGATTCTACATTATTCATAAGTAAATACTTCAGTCATGTGACTTAATTTTGGGTAAGAAAGGGAGGACTAGGTAGCAGAAAAGTGAAAACTAGGGAGGGGTGTTTAGAATTAATAAGGATAAAAACAGAAACAGGCCACTGAGGATTCTACAGCATCCACACTGAAAGTGATTACTTAGAAGGGAGAATTTGTCAGAGATTTATTGACTATCTAGGGAAGGATATGTCAGTGCTAGAGCTACGACTTTCTGTTTTTGGTTTGGTTAAATGATGAATAATTACTATGTAAGTTTCGTGAATGTGTAACCAGACCCACTTGGCATTAAGGGCAAAGGCTAATTTCTACTTACAGATTTAGAAGGTGGAGGATTTGGGCAATTATTCTTGGCTTTTAGGTAAGGCCTAAAAAAGATGAAATAAGATTAATTCTTAGTACAGAAGAATCAGCAAGGCTTGGGAGTACAGTGATTAAAAATATTAAAAAATATTATGGTTATAATTTTAAATCATTAGAATTTCCATGTGGTAAAAAATTCAAAAATTATAATTAATAAAAAGTCTCCTTATCAACCTTTCCTTAGTCCTATTATTCCACTCCTTGGTGACCAGGACCACTCTTACCTATTTTTTTTTCTGTGATCCTTTCATAGATGTCCTATACATAGAGACAACATTCTAACAATATTAATAAAATATGTTTTTCTTCATATCTGCATAGTCTTACTCATTTAAACATCATTCTCTGAACAACGCAATGTGCCAGTCACTAGAGATTCAATGCCAAATAAGTGCTTCTTTAAAACACATGTTTGTTTTCTATGAGTCTGTTTTGCAAATAAATTCATTTGTATTAAATCAGCTACACTTCAACTTAAAAAAATTTGCTTGTTTTTTAAGTGTCTTCAACTAGTTAATTTTTAGGTGAGGAAAGCGATATAAATAAAAGAACATAGAGGCACACATGAAAACTAGCTAGTGAGACAGAAAAATTAAAAAAAAAAAAAAAAAAGAAAAGTAGAGGAGAATTTAGATTCAAACTTCACGGATCATAAACTGCCAAACAGGAACTTTGATCAAGACTTGATGTTTGTTTCTCTGGTCTTGGATGCACATCCCAGGAGGGCAGGGACTGCTTTGTTTTGGTAAGCACCTTATCTCTAGAACCAAGAGGGATTGATACATTATAGGTATTAAGTAAATTGTTGAATAAATGAATTAAGTTTATTTATTTAATCAAGGAAATCAAGTCAAGTAAAAACTCAAAGTAAAAGAAGGCAAGAATATACAATGGAGAAAAAGACAGCCTCTTTATTAAGTGGTACCGGGAAAACTGGACAACTACATGTAAAAGAATGAAATTAGAACACTTCCTAACACTACACACAAAAATAAACTCAAAGGGACTTCCTCGGCAGTCCATTGGTTAAAACTCTGCGCTTCCAATGCAGGGGGCATGACTACGATTCTTGGTTGGGGGAACTAAGATCCCATATGCCATATGGCTCAGCCAAAAAAAGAAAAAAACTCAAATTGGATTAAAGATCTAAATTTAAGGCCAGAAACTAATAAACTTAGAGGAAAACACAGGCAGAATACTCTTTTACATAAATTTCAACAAGATCCTTTTTGACCCACCTCCTGAAGTAATGGAAATAAAAATAAACAAATGGGACCTAACTAAACTTAAAAGCTCTGGCACTGCAAGGGAAACTATAAACAAGATGAAAAACTCAAAGTAAAAAGAAGCTAAAACAAAGGCTGAAAGCTAACTTTGTGAAAATTTGTTTTCACAAGGGAAACTATAAACAAGATGAAAAACTCAAAGTAAAAAGAAGCTAAAACAAAGGCTGAAAGCTAACTTTGTAAAAATTTGTTTTCAACTAAAAATTTAGCAACACGTTGGGGAAAAAAACATATCAGTGCTAAGGTAAGCATGGTGACACCATTGAGATGACAAGATGTCAACAAGAGAGAAAAGTGAGGCCGTCATATTCTGTTCACCTCCAGTCAGTGCTAAGAGGAATACCCAAGCACACTCTCAGGCTAGAGGATGGGGATGTGCAGTTTACAGTGGATGGATTATATAACTGGTTTTCATTTTAGAAAGCAGCACCAGGACCAGGACCATCCCTCTTCCAGCAAACAAAGCAGAGATGGGAGAAGCTTCCAGCATTGTAGGTGCTACTGTAGACCCTTCTCTCTCACCTTGGGAGACTCACAATAATAATGCTTTTAATCTTTGCCAACATTTTTATCACACCTGCACCAAAATACCCTTTTTGAATAATCCTAGGATCCTAATGCAGTCTGAGCAGACTGCAAACAAAAGGGCTATGTTTTGGCAGAGCTTTAAATTGCCATTAGCAACCAGGGCAACAGAGCTTGCATAACTGTGGGAAATAGACTCACTTGGTGTTTTGGCACTTCAGTTTTCCCTTCGCTGCTAGGTACTCCTGCAGCTTTCTCTGCCGCTCTTCTGCAAAACAGGCAAGCAAACAACAGAATTTTAGCTCAAGATTTTAACAAGCTCACTTATATTCTAAAAGAAGGCACTTTTCTGTATGGACTTTGGTGTTGGACCATAATGTTTTAAAGTCCCTAGCCTTACAGACTTGCCTCCAGGTTCACATCAACATTGACAATAAAATTTATATGTCCCATTCTATGCTAAGCTCTTTACACTTACATTACTTCCTTTAATCTGGACAAAAATCCTATAAGGTATTTTATAGTCTGAAATTTAAACATGGATAAATGCTATACAGGGAATTTCCTGGTGGCTCAAGCAGTAAAGAATCTGCCTGCCAATGCAGGAGATCCTGGTTTGATCCCTGGGTCAGGAGGATCCCCTAGAGAAGGAAATGGCAACCCACTCCAGTATTCTTGCCTGGGAAATCCTATGGGCAGAGGAGCCTGGCGGGCTACAGTCCATGGGGTTGCAAGAGTCCGACATGACTTAGCAATTAAACAACAACAACAAAATGGTATACAAAGCCAGATTTTGAAACCAGGTTTTTTCAACCCAGAGCCCTTGCTCATATCCACTGTTCTCAGCTACAACCTATCAAGCTTCGCATGAAGAAATGCTATTACTGGCCCACCTGAGCTGGTGAGCTCAGGGCTTGTTTTATTAATCCCTTCTGACAGGAATGATGATTTTTGCCCACAAACCCTTTCTTTTGGAACTAAGGACAAAATAGGCTAGGCTGGAGGTTCATCGCAAACATCTATCCTGTGAGGGGATGAAAAGTTAGTATTTCTCTCTTTGAGAAGTTTTATCCTGGTAGTGGTGATAAAAGCAGGTCAAAGAAAGAACTATGAGAGTCCAGAGGCAGGAAATGAGTGAGGGGAGCGGGTGATTAGAAAAGGCTAAAATTAAGATGGTTGTGGTGTTGAAAAAGACCCTTGGGAGTCTCTTGGACATCAAGGAGGTCAAACCAGTCAATTTTAAGGGGAATCAACTCTGAATAATCACTGGAAGGACTGATGCTGAAGCTGAAGCTCCAATACTCTGGTCACCTGTTGCAAAGAACCAACTCATTGGAAAAGACCCTGATGCTGGGAAAGATTAAAGGCAGGAGGAGAACGGGATGACAGAGGACGAGATGGCTGGATGGCAACATCGACTCAAGAGACTTGAGTTTGAGCCAAGTCCAGGAGACAGTGAAGGACAGGGAAGCTTGGCGTGCTGCAGTCCATGGGGTCTCAAAGGGTCAGACATGCTTTATCGGCCACACAAAAACAACAGCTATAGGGGGTGCAAAACAACTCAACCTCATTCAAACTGAGTTGCCCTGTGTTTTGATATCTGGTTCTGATCCTTCCCCAGGAGACAGCTGTGTTGAGAGGGCTGATGGAGCTGAGAGATGTGGCTGGAATCCCAGTTCTATGATGTCTAGCCAGTTAGCAAACCTTGCTGTTGCTGAGCAGGTAAAATGGGGCAGAAATGCCCATTTTTAAGGGCTGTTCTGTAAAATGCCTAGGACAGTGCTTGGGCCCTGGGAAACAGTCAACAGGTATTATTGCAGAAATTAACAAAACACTGTTCATTTTGGAGCAGGTGACAGGTATCTGAGCAGGAATATTTAAAAAGTCAACAAAGGGCTCCAGACACATTTAGGAAAGTCAGGGAGCCCAGGACCCTCTGCATCGATGCAGATTTAACCCATCAGCCTCCAGGGCGCGTGTGTTGCAAGAAGACCTCCGTGTCTGGGTGAGACCCGCCTTGACAGCTGTCACAGCCCGCTCGGGCGGGCGGCGTTACCCAGAGGGCCACACCCCGGCTCCGCCTGAAGCCAAACCTGGGCCGCGAGAGCGCTCGGCTTTCCACTGGTTGTGCGATCTCGGGCAAGGACCCTCGGTTCTTTACCCAAACGAGGTGACAATGGCAGCTTTTTGCAGTGCTGCTGCGGGACTCTTTGGGAAGGTGCCTGGAGGCGTGGCCTCGCGCACAGCCTCCCAGCCCCCTAGCCCCGTTTTCTCACCGAGGCCTGGAGCGTGGGCTTGGGTCAGCCCCCGCAGAACCAAAAACGCCCATGGGGAGACAGAGGCAGGCAGGCAAGCGATCGGGTCACTTCCGCTCACTCGGGGTCCTCCCTTCGTCCCCGCCAGTAAAACAGCTGCTGGAGGTCATACTCACCCGCGGCGGCGGAGAGTCCAGGCCGCACCATGATTCTCAAACGACAGTTTTTCTTCAAAGGCCGCGCCTAGAGAGAAAGCCGGAGCGCCGCGCTTGCGTCCGCTCTCATTGGCTCCCGTGGGTTTGAAACCTGCCAATCGGAAGTAGGGGAGGGTGGGCCCAAAGGAAATAGACGCGTTTCGGTTGGCTCTACCCTTCAAGCCCCACCCTGGGGCCATTTGATTGGAAGAATATACAAAGGGCCGTTGGCATTGAAGACGGCTGGTTGGGCGGGAGGCGGAACCCTCCCCACCCCCTTTAAGGATGAGGTGTCTGGGTTGCTGCGGTTTCAGTTACGAGAAAGGTGGCCAGGACAGGGGGCTGCACCCGGACCCCACAGACAAAGCTCCTCCTCCGCCGTTTCAGATCCTAAGGTTCATATAAAAATAGTATAAAACCAAAAAGATTAATTTGGCAGCTCCTCACGAGTATACTTCCTACTTTTTATGGATCTCTGAAGTTAAATGATCTTAGTTCTTAGTACAGCAGTTCCTGGGTGCTCAGTCGCTTAAGTCGTGTCTGACTCTTTGCGACCCTATGGGCTGTAGCCCGCCAAGCTTCACTGTCCATGAGATTCTGTAGGCAAGAATACTGGAGTGGGTTGCCATTTCCTCATTCAGGGGATCGTCCCCACCCAGAGATCAAACCCGCGTCTCTTAGGTCTCCTGTTTGGCAGGATTCTTTGCTATTAGCGCCTTCTCTGGTGGCTCAGAGGTTAAAGCGTCTGCCTGCAATGCGGGAGACCAGGGTTCAATCCCTGGGTCGGGAAGATCCCCTGGAGAAGGAAATAGCAACCCACTCCAGTAGGCTTGCCTGGAGAATCCCATGGGGCTACAGACCCCACCCACTCCAGTATTCTTGCCTGGAGAATCCCATGGACGGAGGAGCCCGGTGGGCTACAGTCCACGGGGTCCCAAAGAAGGGAAGTTATGACCAACCTAGATAGCATATTCAAAAGCAGAGACATTACTTTGCCAACAAAGGTTACAAAGGTCCATCTAGTCAAGACTATGGTTTTTCCAGTAGTCATGTATGAATGTGAGAGTTGGACTGTAAAGAAAGCTGAGCGCCAAAGAATTGATGCTTTTGAACTGTGGTGTTGGAGAAGACTCTTCAGAGTCCCTTGGACTGCAACGAGATCCAGCCAGTCCATTCTAAAGGAGATCAGACTGATGCTAAAGCTGAACTCCAATACTTTGGCCACCTCATGCGAAGAGTTGACTCATTGGAAAAGACCCTGATGCTGGGAGGGATTGGGGGCAGGAGGAGAAGGGGATGACAGAGGATGAGATGGCTGGATGGCATCATCGACTCGATGGACATGAGTTTGAGTAAACTCCGGGAGATGGTGATGGACAGGGAGGCCTGGCGTGCTGCAATTCATGGGGTCTCAAAGAGTCGGACATGACTAAGTGACTGAACTGAAGTGAAAAATTAATAAATAGGAACCCCAGTAGATTAGGGAGACCAGCAGGGGGAGATGTCATATCCTGTGACCATAAGTAAATAAGTGAAAGTTGCTCAGTTAGTCTGACTCTTTGCGACTCCATGAACTGTAGCCTGCCAAGCTCCTCTGTCCATGGAATTCTCCAGGCAAGAATACTGTGAACATAGCAAGCCCCATAATAAGAAGAAAGACTCCTTTTCCCTAACAAAGACTTGCCAATGAAAAGCCAGGGACTCAGTTTATTACAATCCCCTTCCCCCAACTTTCTTTCTCCCCTCTTTATAGAGCATTTTTCTTCACTTGACTTGAATGCGGAGGCTTGCTGTGGTTGCAGACCTCAAACTGCAATTTATGTAATTCTTTATACTGAAGTTGTTTCAAAGTTTAATGAACAAATTATCAACTGCAGGCAGTATTTTCCTTGCATTAGTTTCTACAATTAAAAAAAAATTGTGTTAAAACTTCTCTTTATAAAAAAAGAGACATATTTCCTTCTGAATGAAGTTAGCATCCTGTCAGTAAGGAAGAAGGGGAGATGGTGATTGTGTGGACTACTAACAGTGTTCATCATATTCTTCTCTCTCTGATGTCACTTTTAAGATTTTACCTACTATAAACCTACTGACATCTTCCAAATCTGTATCTAGTTCTAACTTCTCTTGAGTTCCAGACACATCATCATCTGCTCATTTTACCTGGGTGTCCTGCCATTAGCTAAAATCATGTATCTAAAATGGTACTCATTATGTTTTATCCTGGAGCTTAGCACTCCATGCGTGCTCAGTTGTTCACTGGTGTCCAACCCTTATGACCCCATGAATTGCAGCCTGCCAGGCTCCTCTGTCCATGGGATTCTCCAGGCAAGAATGCTGGAGTGGGTTTCTATTTCTTCCTCCTGGGGATCTTCCCCATCCAGGGATTGAATTCATGTGTCCTGCATCTCCCAGATTGGCAGGTGGATTCTTTACCACTAAGCCACCTGCGAAGTATTTCCACCAAAAATACTGATTAAGACACCACTGCTCACCCACTACACTCAGTGCTCACAACCCTGCATCAGGCCACCGCCGACCCATGCCTCTGTAAGAGACTCCTGAATACACATGGGCAAGTCTGGGTCAGTCTCTTTTGGGTCACAGCTCCTTTCTCCTGGGTCCTGGTGCACACAAGTTTCTGTTTGTGCCCTCTAAGAATCTTCTCCAGTCCTGTGTAAGTTCTGGTGTCTCTATTGTGGGGTTAATGGCAACCTATTCCAAGAGGGCTTATGCCATACCCAGGTCTGCTTTACCCAGAGCCCCTGCCCTGTTGTAGTCCACTGCTGACCCGTACCTCTGCAGGAGACACTCAAACACAGTTCTATCTCAGTCTCTGTGGGGTCTCTGGGTCCTGGTGTGCACAAGGTTTTTTTGAGCCCTCTGAGCATCTCTTGGACATGGGGTAGTTCCTCTCGGCCACGCTTCTGCGAGGTCCGTCGCAGCTGGTGTGCTTCTGCCGCATGGTCCATCACAGCCAGTGTCAGTTTTCATTCCAATCCCAAAGAAAGGCAATGCCAAAGAACGGTCAAACTACCACACAACTGCACTCATCTCACACGCTAGTAAAGTAATGCTCAAAATTCTCCAAGCCAGGCTTCAGCAATACGTGAACTGTGAACTTCCAGATGTTCAAGCTGGTTTTAGAAAAGGCAGAGGAACCAGAGATCAAATTGCCAACATCTGCTGGATCATCGAAAACGCAAGAGAGTTCCAGAAAAACATGTATTTCTGCTTTATAGACTATGCCAAAGCCTTTGACTGTGTGGATCACAATAAACTGTGGAAAATGCTGAATGAGATGGGAATACCAGACCACCTGAGGGCCTCTTGAGAAACCTATATGCAGGTCAGGAAGCAACAATTAGAAATGGGCATGGAACAACAGACTGGTTCCAAATAGGAAAAGGAGTACGTCAAGGCTGTATATTGTCACCCTGCTTATTTAACTTGTACACAGAGTACATCATGAGAAACGCTGGGCTGGATGAAGCACAAGCTGGAATCCAGATTGCTGGGAGAAATATCAATAACCTCAGATATGCAGATGACACCACCCTTATGGCAGAAAGTGAAGAGGAACTAAAAAGCCTCTTGATGAAAGTGAAAGTGGATGGGGGAACACATGTATACCTGTGGCGGATTCATTTTGATATTTGGCAAAACTAATACAATTATGTAAAGTTTAAAAATAAAATTAAAAAAAAAAAAGAAAGTGAAAGTGGAGACTGAAAAAGTTGGCTTAAAGCTGAACATTCAGAAAACTAAGATCATGGCATCTGGTCCCATCACTTCCTGGGAAATAGATAGGGAAACAGTGGAAACAGTGTCAGACTTTATTTTTGGGGGCTCCAAAATCACTGCAGATGGTGATTGCAGCCATGAAATTAAAAGACACTTACTCCTTGGAAGGAAAGTTATGACCAACCTAGATAGCATATTGAAAAGCAGAGACATTACTTTGCCAACAAAGGTCTGTCTAGTCAAGGCTATGGTTTTTCCAGTGGTCATGTATGGATGTGAGAGTTGGACTGTAAAGAAAGCTGAGCTCTGAAGAATTGATGATTTTGAACTGTGGTATTGGAGAAGACTCTTGAGAGTCCCTTGGACTGCAAGGAGATCCAACCAGTCCATTCTAAAGGAGATCAGTCCTGGGTGTTCATTGGAAGGAATGATGCTAAAGCTGAAACTCCAGTACTTTGGCCACCTCATGTGACGAGTTGACTCATTGGAAAAGTCTGATGCTGGGAGAGATTGGGGACAGGAGGAGAAGGGGATGACAGAGAATGAAATGGCTGGATGGCATCACTGACTCGATGGACATGAATTTGGGTGAACTCTGGGAGTTGATGATGGACAGGGAGGCCTGGGGTGCTGCAATTCATCGGGTCGCAAAGAGTTGGACACGACTGAGCAACTGAACTGAACTAAGCATCTCTGGTGGGTGTGAGATTTGATTCTAAATGTGACTTTGCCCTTCCTACAGTCTTGCTGGAGCTTCTTTGTGCTTGGACATGGGATATTTCCTCAAAGTCGCTCCAGCGCCCTGCAGCCACTGCTCCGGTGCTGCTCAGCTGCCACTCCAGTGTAGCAATGTGTGCATGGGACCTTTTGAAGGAGGTCACCATTATCTTCATTACCTCCACCATAGTTTGGCCCCAGGTGGATAAAAGGAAGGGAACACAGCCCCAGCCATCAACAGAAAATTGGATTAGAGATTTACTGAGCATGGCCCTCCCCATCAGGACAAAACCCAGTTTCCCCCTCAGTAAGTCTCCACCATCAGCAAGCTTCCATAAGCCTTTTATCCTTCTCCATCAGATGGAAGACAGACTGAAAACCACAGTCACAGAAAACTAACCAATCTAATCACATGGACCATATCCTTGTCTAACTCAATGAAACTATTAGCCATGCTGTGTAGGGCCACCCAAGATGGACGGCTCATGGTGGAGAGCTCTGACAAAATGTGGTTCACTGGAGAAGGGAATGGCAAATCACTTCAGTATTCTTGCCTTGAGAACCCCATGAACCGTATGAAAAGGCAAAAAGATAGGACACTGAAAGATAAACTCCCCAGGTCGGTAGGTGCCCAATATGCTACTGGAGATCAGTGGAGAAACAACCCCAGAAAGAATGAAGAGATGGAGCCAAAGCAACAACAACACCCAGCTGTGGATGTGACTGGTGATGGAAGTAAAGTCTGATGGTATAAAGAGCAATATTGCATAGGAACCTGGAATGTTAGGTCCATGAATCAAGGCAAATTGGAAGTGGTCAAATAGGATATGGCAAGAGTGAATGTTGACATTTTAGGAATCAGCGAGCTAAAATGGAGTGGACTGTGTGACTTTAACTCAGATGCCCATTATATACTACTGTGTGCAAGAATCTCTTAGAAGAAATGGAGTAGCCATCATAGTCAACAAAAGGGTCTGAAATGCAGTACTTGGATGCAATCTCAAAAACAACAGAATGATCTCTGTTTGTTTCCAAGGCAAACCATTCAATATCACAGTAATCCAAATCTATTCCCTGACCAGTAATGCTGAAGAACCTGAAATTGAATGCTTCTATGAAGACCTATAAGACTTTCTAGAACTAACACCCAAAAAAGATGTCCTTTTCATTGTAGGGGACTGGAATGCAAAAGTAGGAAGTCAAGAGATACCTGGAGTAAAGGCAAATTTGGCCTTGGAGTACAGAATGAAGCAGGGAAAGGCTAATAGAGTTTTGCTAAGAGAATGCACTGGTCATAGCAAACACTCTCTTCCAACAACACAAGAAAAGACTCTACTCATGGACATCATCAGATGCTCAGTACTGAAATCAGATTTATTATATTCTTTGCAGCCAAAGATGGAGAAGCTCTATACAGTCAGCAAAAACAAGACCGGGAGCTGACTGTGGCTCAGATCATGAACTCCTTATTGCCAAATTCAGATTTAAATTGAAAAAAGTAGGGAAAACCACCAGATCATTCAGGTATGACCTAAATCAAATCCCTTATGATTAAACAGTGGAAGTGAGAAATAGATTTAAGGGATTAGATCTGATAGACAGAGTGCCTGAAGAACTATGGACAGAGGTTCGTGACACTGTACAGAAAGCAGTGAGTGATTAAGACCATCCGCAAGAAAAAGAAATGCAAAAAGGAAAAAATGGTTGTCTGAGGAGGCCTTACAAATAGCTGTGAAAAGAAGAGAAGCCAAAAGCAAAGGAGAAAAGGAAAGATATACCCATTTGAGTGCAGAGTTCCAAAGAATAGCAAGGAGAGATAAGAAAGCCTTCCTCAGTGATCAATGCAAAGAAATAGAGGAAAACAATAGAATGGGAAAGACTAGAGATCTCTTCAAGAAAATTAGAGATACCAAGGGAATATTTCATGCAAAGATGGGCACAATAAAGGACAGAAATGGTATGGACCTAACAGAAGCAGAAGATATTAAGAAGAGGTGGCAAGAATACACAAAAGAACCATACAAAAAAGATAATCAGGATGGTGTGATCACTTACCTAGAGCCAGACATCCTGTAATGAGAAGTCAAGTGGGCCTTAGGAAGCATCACTACGAACAAAGCTAGTGAAGGTGATGAAATTCCAGTTGAGCTCGTTCAAATCCTAAAAGATGATGCTGTGAAAGTGCTGCAATCAATATGTCAGTAAATTTGGAAAACTCAGCAGTGGCCACAGGACTGGAAAAGGTCAGTTTTCATTCCAATCCCAAAGAAAGGCAGTGCCAAAGAATGCTCAAACTACTGCACAATTGCACTCATCTCACATGCTAGCAAAGTAGTGCTCAAAATTCTCCACGCCAGGCTTCAACAGTATGTAAACTGTGAACTTCCAGATGTTCAAGCTGGATTTAGAAAAGGCAGAGGAACCAGAGATCAAATTGCCAACATCTCTTGGATCATTGAAAAAGCAAGAGTGTTCCAGAAAAACATCTACTTCTGCTTTATTGACTATGCCAAAACCTTTGACTGTGTGGATCACAACAAACTGTGGAAAATTCTTAAAGAGATGGGAATACCAGACTACCTGACCTGTCTCCTGAGAAATCTGTATGCAGGTCAGGAAGCAACAGTTAGAACTGGACGTGGAACAGACTGTTCCAAATCAGGAAAGGAGTATGTCAAGCCTGTATATTGTCACCCTGCTTATTTAACTTATATGCAGAGTACATCATGAGAAATGCTGGGCTGGATGAAGCACAAGCTGGAATCAAGATCGCTGGGAGAAATATCAATAACCTCAGATATGCAGATGACACCACCCTTATGGCAGAAAGTGAAGAACTAAGAGCCTCTTGACGAAAGTGAACGACGAGAATGAAAAAGTTGGCTTAAAGCTCAACACTCAGAAGACTAAGATCATTGCATCTGGTCCCATCACTTCATGGCAAATAGATGGGGAAACCGTGGAAACAGTGAGAGACTTTATTTTTTTGGGCTCCAAAATCACTGCAGATGGTGACTGCAGCCATGAAATTAAAAGACGCTTGCTCCTTGGAAGAAAAGTTCTGACCAACCTAGACAGCATATTATAAAGCAGAGACATTACTTTGCCAACAAAGTTCCATCTAGTCAAAGCTTTGGTTTTTCCAGTTGTCATATATGGATGTGAGAGTTGGACTGTGAAGAAAGCTGAGTGCTGAAGAATTGATGCTTTTGAACTGCGGTATTGGAGAAGACTCTTGAGAGTCCCTTGGACTGCAAGGAGATCCAACCAGTCCATCCTAAAGGAAATCAGTCCTGAATATTCACTGGAAGGACTGATGTTGAAGCTGAAACTCCAATACTTTGGCCACCTGATGCGAAGAGGTGACTCATCTGAAAAGACCCTGATGCTGAGAAAGATTGAAGGCAGGAGGAGAAGGGGACGATAGAGGATGAGATGGTTGGATGGCATCACCAACTCAATGGACATGAGTTTAAGTAAACTCCGGGAGTTAGTGATGGACAGGGAAGCCTGGTGTGCTGCAGTCCATGGGGTTGCAAAGAGTCGGACATGACTGAGCAACTGAACTGAACTGAGCTCATCCACTCTCCAATAGCGGGAAACTGCGAATCATCTTGAACTACTCCTTCCCCATTAATTCCCACATCTAATTCCAAGATCTCTTGGTGTCAACTTTTTCCAACTCAACATACTTTGTATGCATGCTTTTCAAAAGGATTCATTAGTCTTTAATATGGTTCTTAATGTGTGAATTTGTATAAACACATGAACACACATGCTGTGTTTAATACAAGTTTTAAATGAACCAGGGAATATTATCATTCCTAATGCCATTTATGCATACTGACAAGCTAACAAAGAGGAGAGAAAAAGCATAAAATCTGGGTTTAGTTTTGTAAAGTAATACTAATTATAGTTATTTTTATGAATTCTTATCATCTGTTCCTAATTATACCATGAAGTAAACTAATGGTTAAAATGTGCCAGATTTATTTTTTTTAAGCTTTATTCAATTATGATTGATAATGTGTCAGTTCTCATTATTGATGGTAAAGTAACACTATGATTGGATCATAACTTTTAGAACCTAGACGGAACATTGCTTATGTTCCAGAAACAAAAGTTTAGATAATGCTTGTTTCATGGTTGCCAAAGTTAAGTTTATCCCATTTTAGCTAGTAGGATTTGATAGCAGATGAAATTGAATAACACAAGAATGCCAAATCAAGTTTAAAGGCAGAGGAGTGAAAGATTTTGGCCAATTACCATCTCAGACAAACAAGGCAATTAATATAAATTTATTATCATAATCACATAACACAGAAGTTCATGACAATGGAAAAGGCACTTTGAACCAAAGTGCGTTAGTACCTCGGACTCACTCAGCCTGGAAAACACTGACTACTATTATTGAAGATACCTGTTCATACTCAGAGATTGCAAGGAATTGCCATAAATATAATAATATGTTATAAATAATAATATCTTAGAAATAATGCTTATAAATATATATGCATATAAATAATAACTTAAAATAACATTTCATGCTTTGCATTCTTCTTGAGGCTCAGCTTCAAGAAAAATTTTACTTAAATGAACTCATTGGCATAAAATACTGTTGAGGTAGGAGGGCTATAGTCATCATTACCTTGATTTTGAAGATGGTCAAACTGAGACCCCAGAGAAGGCAATGGCACCCCACTCCAGTACTCCTGCCTGGAAAATCCCACGGACAGAGGAGCCTGGTAGGCTGCAGTCCATGGGGTCGTTAAAAGTCGGACACGACTGAGCGACTTCCCTTTCACTTTTCACTTCATGCATTGGAGAAGGAAATGGCAACCCACTCCAGTGTTCTTGCCTGGAGAATCCCAGGGACGGGGGAGCCTGCTGCGCTGCCGTCTCTGGGGTCGCACAGAGTCGGACACGACTGAAGTGACTTAGCAGCAGCAGCAGCAGCAAACTGAGACCCCAGAAACTTATAGTATTTGATAAAGGGTCCATCAGTGGCTTAAAAGTAGAAGCTGAGCAGTTGGAATGAAATTGTGTGTCCACGGCTTATTCCAACTGCTGTCATGGGTATTAGTATTCTTATGCCTTAGTTTACTCATCTATAATATGGAAAGAACCTTTTGTAGCCACAGATAGTAGCCTCAGTCCTCCCAAGATTATTGTGCAGAATAATAATTAAATTGATTGGTAGTTTGCAAAGTATAGGGTGTTCTTTAAATGACAAGCAACATTATATGTTAGTGTTGGACTTTGTGTTCTCTCTTACAAAGAGAGTAAACATTCATTTAGAATTACAAAGGCTCAGCACATGCTCAGCGAGTGACTAACAGTGAAGGGCTCGACTCCTTCATGTACATAGTACATACGGATGGTCGCCACTTTACAAGTAAGTAGAGTGCACAGTCAAGGCTATTTTTCCAATATCTGAAAGTCAGTGACCGAGGGCGGCCCACTTGCCATGTGCACCAATTTTTCTTGCTTTGTGGCAATAAACAACTTTGGATGGGCAACGGATTTGAAGTAGTCCATAGAGCCATGCTTTTCCCAGAAGAAGAGGAGGTTGGTCTCATCTTTGATGATTTTGGGTGTCTCGGGCATCTCCTAGGATACAGAGAACAAAGATCTGTTAGAGAACAAGAAGATGCTAAAAAAAGAAGTGACCTCAATCCTTTGGCATTTGGCCTTCGTGAGAAACACAGCACTTTAGGACTATGACTATGTAACATGATGATACAAGTTCTTCATTTGTTCATTCCCAAAGTGTTCATTACATGCCTATTAGATGTATGGCCCCATCTATTCATAATAATTAATTTCCTTAGTTAAGTGGAGAGAAATCCAATTTCATCATGAAGATTGCCAAGTACACTAGTGTCTCGCTGTATCCTGGCAGGTAGGGTGAAACATCGCCTCTAACACGGGCATAAAGCATTATCAAATTAGTGCTCAAATCTGAGCACTGATGACTCTAAGCCCTGAAAACCTTTTGACCTCTAAATGTCCAAAGCATACTTTGGGAAAATAATTTAGAATTCAGGTGTGTTTATCTCTGTATTTAAGTCAACAATTGAAAGTAAAAAAAAAAAAAAACCCACCTCAACACACAACTTCCCAGGCATATCAGCAGTCCTTTGATATGCAATCCTTTGAAAGGCAATCCTTTCAAGACAATTTTTTGACAGTTGTAATCTCTTTAGATCATACGCCTCTTGTGAGTATGAGAAAAGTCTAAAAGTGCTTTCATGGAAAAACAAAATTCAAATTCTAACTTGAGATGCTTCTCTGTTCTTTTAATCTAAAAGAACTAAACATCCTTTTGAGGTTTCCCTGGGGTTTTCAATGTCAACAAGGATTTTATTTTCCAAACCTATTTTTCTCCTGTTTTTTCCCCCCTATCTCAGTAAATGGAATCTCCCCTCTTCCTTCTGTTGGTTCAATTTCCAAAATATAACCAGATTCTGTCTCCTTCTTTTCACTTGTCTCACAATTCTCCTCACTCACCCCAACTGTTATTACAGCATCCTAATTGGACTCTATTGCCTCCTTCCTATTCTATTCTCCAAGTTAGAAAAAATATACAAAAACAGGACACTTCTCAGTTTGAATTCCTTTCCTCTACTTATCGTTCCTCTTTCGCAGGGTACCCTAGCTTCCAGATCCTTGGGTGTTCCTTCTGATCTTTAAAACTCGCCTGTAACCTCTTGAAGGTCTAGGGCTAGGTGCACTCAGACCCCTCTATTTGGAATGCTCGCCCCATCACCCCTTTGATGGCATACTCCTTTCTATTGACAGCTCTCATCTCACAGGGAGCTCTGTCTAAACAGTACAGTCCTATTTTCTCTATCTCAGCACACTGGTCATTGGCTTTACAGCATCTTGCCCTTTTTTTGCTGGTCATTTGGCTCATCTACTGTCTGTGTCCCTTGGAAGATTGAGTTCTATAAGACTTTGGCTCTCTACTGTCTACTGAGCTGTTTGACACTCTGCTTGAAAACCAGAAGGCTCTCAATAAACAACGTTTGTTGAATGAATTCACGATTGAAGCTACTGCCCTACTCTGTAGACATCACTTTCATCTCACTTGATCCAGGAAAGAAACACATGCATCCACATAAATCCTAGTTAGGGAGGGACTGGGTGGTGAATTATACATTTAGTAAATAAGAGTCATCTACTAGTCAGTGGAGAAACATTTGGCTGTAGTGGGCATGTGTTTATGTCTTTATGTTCGGATGGGAAGGTGGTAGTGGAGATGAGGCTGATGACACAGAAAGCTGGCACCAATGAAGAGAGGGAGGAGGTGGAGTCAGAAGGCCAGGGTTTGGGGCTTGGCTCACAGCTTTTTGCTTTGTACCCTTCGACAGGTGATTCATCCTCCCTAATCTCAGTGGCTTACTGAGTTTCTTAGAGGCAGTCTCCATCGTCCTAACGCCTACTGTCACGTACGTCAGATAAGTGTCAGTAAAGCTCAAAGAGGGATGGAATAAATAGATGCCCAGGAATGGGAGGTGAATAAGGATCAGGCAGGGAAAAGAGCAAGAAGAAGGCAATTTCCCTTTTATGAACTTTGCCACTGCCATCTTGCTCCATCTTGCTGTCTCACAGATCCTGCCTAGAACTGCCTCTGGGGATAGTGGGTCAGAAGTAGGATGGGAAGGTAGATAGGCAGGTGAAACTGTGGTAGGAAGGAAAGAACTGGGTCATCCTGCTATGGGTGTCTGCCTCTTGGGATCATCTACAAATGCATGGGCTGTAAATGAAGGTAAATTGGAGACTGGGAACAACTGACCTTTAGCAAGACAGGTTCGTCTTCATTTTGAGCACTCACAAACAGTTGAGTTTTTGAGATTCTTAGAGTCACAGGAAGCTGAGAATCCTCTTCTGATACATAAGCAACCATGTCAAATTTCACTGGCAAAGAGAAAAGCCAAAAAAGAAAGTAAATCCATTGTATTTGTATAAAATCAAGTGTTCATGAAGATGCTGTGTGTGTGTGTGTGTGTGTGTAGTTATGTCCCCAACTATGATGTAAGTACCTGAAGCTCAGAAATGGAATTTATATTGATATATCTTTGTATCCCTCACAATGTCTGCCATATTTACTAGGCAAGTAAATACCTAATGACTTCAGAATTTTCTATGTTGAACAAATGCTTGCGGGTGGAGTATTATTGAATCTCTTATAATTATGTTAATGGGATAAGACCCTGGAATTTGTAAAGTCATGAGTAAAATGGGGAGATTTAGGGAAGCTGATCCATTCATATGTTGCTAAGAATAGTGAAAAGCAGTTCAGCTTTCCTTAGAGAACAATGCTTAATAAGAGCTGTAAAATTATTTATGCCTAGAAATCCAGCATTTGGAATATGCTCCAAAGAAATACCCTCATAGGAAAAGAAATAATTTATACAAAGACATGTGCAACTGAATTATTTAGAGGAAACCCTGGACACCTGCATAGCAACATGACTGAATATCCTAGCGCCATTAAAAATGGCAAATAACATATACTCTGTCCATATATGGGAAAATTATGTGAAATAATATCAAGTAGGAAAACAATTTATTTTGTAGAACACAAGATAATTTGTGAATGTCATAGAGTAGAAAGCATGTTAGCTGAAATATATCCAATCAGAAACAGCCCTGCTTGTTAGCACAGAGTTACCTCTTTTGATCTCTGGAAATCATTTTGTTTACTGATGACATGTCCTTAAGCTAAAAATATGTGCAACATGGAAGCTGGCTCGGCGTAACAAAATTTCTTGGATCCTAAATTTCATTCTTCAGAACACATGCAAATCTTCCTGTTTTTTTGTTTTTTTTTTTTTTCCCTTTAAAATTATTGGGTGCTTTGCCTCACAATTATGTTATCAAAGATAAGGATTCTTTCTAGTGTGGTGTTATTAGGAAGTTTGATCAGCAGGCTTCTCATTGGCTTCTGAGTAAATCTGGGTAAGTCATTATATATTTCTGAGACTCAGTTTCCTTACCTTTAAAATCTGAGGATAAGAGTGTCTCAGAGAACCAAGGGAGATAATACCTCAGAAAGCTTTTTACTGCACTTAGTGCTTTCAGAGCTAGGACACTGTTAAAGCTTTCAGATTTGGCTGAAGTTTCTGGCTTAACCCAGAAGTTTTTTTAAACCAGGGGTGATGTGCTTCATGCGCAAAGCCAGGAATCTAGAAAGGTTTATTCTTTAAAAGCAGAAAGCTTAAAAGAAATGTAGAAATAAATAGGTGAGAAGAGGGCTTCCCTGGTGGCTCAATGGTAAAAGAATCTGCCTGTGAATGCGAGAGACAAGGGTTCGATCCCTGGTCCGGGAAGATCTCACATGTGGTGGACAACTATTTAGCCACTGCTTGAGAGCCCAGGAACCACAACTATTGAGCCCTTGTGCTGCGACTGCTGAAGGCTGAGTCACCTATAACCCCATGCTCTCCAACAAGAGAAGCTACCATAATGAGAAGCCAGAGCACTGCAACTAGAGAGTAGGCCCTGCTCCCCACAACTAGAGAAAAGCTCTTGCAGCAATGAAGACCCAGCACAGCCAAAAATAAATAAATTTAAAAAAAAATCATTTTTTTTTTTTAAAGATGGGGAGATGAAAGAATTGTCCATTTACCTGCCTCCTCCAGATTATTTAATGTAGCAGCCGTCAGGTATGGACCTGACATATCTCGAATTATACTTTGATTGAGGGCGTCGTTCAGGATGCATTCCTGGTGGATGACTCTCATAAAGTTGTATTTCACGTTACTCTGGAAGCTGTAATGTGCTGATCTGGGCTTGATGATTTCTAAAACCATTATTACAAGCTTAGATTAATGTCCAAGTACAAACACAGATGATGTATCTGCTCTAATACAAGCATACAAAGTAGTTATTGAAGGCACCTGAAGAATATCCCAAGGGAGGTGAGGAAATTGACACAGAAGTGAAATCACCCTACCAGTGGAATTGATTCCAGGATTACCCCTGTGGTTGCTGCTGCTGCTGCTGCTAAGTCACTTCAGTCGTGTCCGACTCTGTGCGACCCCAGAGATGGAAGCCCACCAGGCTCCCCTGTGGTTACTTATCTCTAAAAACTTTGATTCTTCAGGCAATGGAGGTTTTTTTTTTTTAAGAGATCACATGTACAACTTTTTTGGTTGTTTGAAGGTTTGGAAGTAACTGGGAAGACTCCTTGTATTCTTCAACTACATTTTCAAATGAATGCACCCTGAGAAAAGAATCCACTAAAAATTTTATATGTCACTGAGGTGCCAGTATAAATGTCTGCCATCTTTTTGCTTTAAAAAAGTTTTTAAAAGTTTTTTTTTTTCTATCTACCACCTTTCTGAACGGTGGTATGTTTCAAAGCTTTACAAATCTTCATGGCTCTGAATAATTTTACTTCCAGGAATCTTTTATCACTGAGGAAATATATGATGGCAGAAATCAAGATTTATTACAGAAAAGACTGTAAGGAAAGTAATGTAGTGCTAGCAGTGGTAAACTCTGTGGGGTGGTGTGAGTAATTTTAATTTTTTTTCTTGTATTTTCTAATTTTCTAGGTGAACACGTGTGATCAACTGTTACTTTAAAAATATTAGATTTATAATTCATGAAGAGGCTTGTACAGAAAAAGCATGGGAGAAAACTCATGACATCTATAGTCAGGTAGAAGTGATATGATTTGATGCTCTACCCTTACACACTGTGAGATTTTGGGCAAGTCGCTATCTCACTGAGCTTAGTTTCCTCACATATAAAATGAGAATGCAGGGTTGTTTGAAGGTTAGAGACAATGCAATCATTAATAAGTTAGTAGTGTCTGTAGTATTAGCAAAAGTAATAATAACAATAATAGCGAACATTTATTAGGTATTTTCTATGCGCCAGGCATTATTTTAGTTCAGAAGCTAGCAAGTGTTGACTCATGTAATCTTCACAACAAGTAGGGGCTTAGATTAACTCCATTTACAGTAGAGGAGACCGAAGCACAGAAAGGTTAAGTAACTTGCCCAAGACATAACTAGTATGTGGAATAGCATAACTTTAAGAGGTCACTCACTAACGGTATATAATTACTTTCTGCCAATAGGCTAGAAGTCACATGACTTAATCATATGGCCACCAAGTAAGCCTGTGAGCACATATGCAAAGCTCAAGCACCTACTGCTCTCTGCCCTTTGCAGAAGGATAAAAATTAATTTTATTTCTTATAATTATCAGACAAATGGGTGGTTGCCCTCTTGTTACTCTGATTTTAGGTTTTATTTTCCCCTGTACTCTGCTGTCTGCATTTTCTTGAAAACAGAAAACAAGGATATTATTGTGTTTGACCCCTTACCTTCTTCTGTATTATTGGCAATGGCTTCTAGGTCGTCATCGGTGATGAACTGATTTAAACTCAACCGTCTCTTCTTCAGAATCTTCCCACTGGCTGCCACCATCACCACATTCTCCTTGAAGCTAAGCCTGGATGTCTTAGAGGTTTCCGAGGTATCCAGGGACATAAACTTATCCATCTGGTCCTCACGAAGTGGCTCATAGCTTGCATCATAGAAGGACTTCTGCGATGAAGGAAAATAGAAACAGAGAGGCCAGTGAACAAGACTCCTTTACAGTAGGAGTTTTATTCAACAGTCTTAGAGAGAAGAGTGGCCATTTTGGCCTTGGCGATCCACGTTTTATTGGACTTTCCCTCCCCCCCTCTCCTTCCCCCTTTCCTCTGTATCCCTCCCCTTTCCCCCTTTCCTCCCACCTCTCCTTTTAGGATTTCCCTCAAAGGATGTGATCTTGGCAAGGTTTTTTGTCATCCCTCTTCAGACTCAAAAATGAGACCTTGTTATACTTAGTGAAGTAAGTCAGAGAAAGACAAATACTGTATGATATCACTTACATGTAGAATCTAAAAAATAATACATGGCTTCCCTGGTGGCTCAGTGGTAAAGAATCCCCCTAACAAGGCTCACTTCCACAGGAAGCTCTGTGGAGCAATTAAGCCCCTACGCCACAACTGTTGAGCCTGTGCTCTAGCGCCCGGGAACCACAACTACTGAGCTCACACGCCACGGCTATTGAAGCCCTTGCGCTCTAGGGCCCATGCTCTGCAGCAAGAGAAGCCACCCCATGGAGAAGCCCGAGCACCGCAACAAAGAGTCGCCACTGCTCGCCGCAACTAGAAAAAAGCCTGCGCAGCAGTGACCCAGAACAGTCAAACATAAATAAATAAAATTATTTAAAAAATAACTTGAAAATACAAATGAACCCATATACAGATCAGCAATAGACTCACAGACATAGAAAACAAACTTAATGGTTACCAAAGGGGAGAGGGAAGGTGAGGAGGGATGAATTAGGGATATGAGATTAGTAAATTCAAACTACTATGCATAAAATAGATAAGCAACAAAGATTTACTATATAACACAGGAAATTATATTCAGTATCTTGTAATAACCTATATTAGAAAACCATCAGAAAAAAATGTATCACTGTACTCTACTCCTGCAGCTAACATGGAATTGTAAATCAACTACACTTCAGTAAAAAAAAAAAAAAGATGTTGTGATGAGACAGGTCTTCAAGTGATGCTAGTGAGTGACTTAGCCTTCCTGTTAGTTCTTCCCAGAAGGTTAAACGTCTACTTGACAAGGCTCAAATATTTTAGGAATACTCCTTTAGATACAGATACAACTTTTAGAGTCACTATCAAAGACACACAAAGCAGGACCTATACTGTTTTGTGGTCTCTTAGCGAAATAACACAGCATCTGAATGACTGCAGATTTTTTACTTTCAGTTGGCCTGCTTCCTCCACCTCAGCTTCACGGACTATTAGATCTAGAAAGCGATCTCTAATCTCTGGAGCGGATGTTAGAGAGGATATCCACAACATATCATTTAAGACCCCTGGGGAAGTAGCCCAAGGGGGCTGGCCCGGGAGGGCATAAGCAACTTTCTGAGGGAAGGCTGACCCAGGAGATTTCATTCTTGGAGTTTCAGGTTCGTTCTGCTCTGTTCTGGGAAAATCCACTGAGATGAAGGGTGCCATCAGCTGTTAGTCTAGAGAAGGAGCTGGCCTCACTTATCATGAAGAAATGAATCTCTCTGGACTTCTAGTGAAGGCAAAACAAACGCATCTAAGATTCAAGCTGTTGCTGTTCTAGTAGAGAAAATACTGTGTAAGGATAGCAATCTCCTAAGAATTACAGTGATTTGCTTACCTGATTGAGAGAGAGGTGGTCAATTTCAGAACTGTAGTCTTCATTTTCACTGTTAAACAAGATGATGAGAATTTAATTCTGTTTGTTATATCACTACATTCACTGGGCAACATATTTTAATAACCAAACTAGCTTTGGGTAACACACATACATAGCCATTATTGTCATCTTTGAAAATTAAGGATATGCATACACATCCATACAGTAATTTGTACCTGATAATCTGAAATTAGTAATCATCAGGCCAGGCCTTGAACTTTACTTGTAAAAATGAGGCTTGGCCAATTTACTGTATAGCACAGGTACTGTAACCTATAATGGAATATAATCTGAAATACATATATACATATATAACTGAATCACTTTGCTGTACACCTGAAACTAACACAACTTTGTAAGCCAGCTATACTTCAATTAAAAATTTTTTTAAATTAGCTCCCCCTTAACCAAAACAAACAAATAAATGAGGCTTGGCTAACGGATTGAAGAGTGGTAATTGAATTTCAGGGAAAAAATTTAAACTTAAGAGAGAAATCCTTTTGAAGCACTTCATCTGAATTTGAATCAAATAGGTTATTTGTTACACTTTGCTTTCATGTATTCACTAAAACAGATTTAATAATTTATACTTTGCAAAACATGCAGGCAACATTTCCATTGTCTACTTTGTGTTAGTGTGTAGGTAATGTGGAACACTGCATCTGTTTAAGGTATTCTACAAGTTAAACTTTTTATTTATTATCTTTCTTTTGCATCTGAATGAGACTGACTGCGTAGGTTTCACATGCTCAAATTGCTGTGAAGCCATTTCCCATTCCAGATTGAGAACAAGAAGTTTTCCTAAGAAAGGTTTCTCTTTCTGACAATCTATTACTGTAGCAGGGCATGTGAATTTGAATGAAGCTGGGTCTAAGTAGATGTTGAGAACTGCTAGGAGTCAGGAGACCTTAAAAGTAATCTTTCTAAAATGGCCATCTCCCTGTCAACAATTTCATCTTAGTTTACCTACTAGATGCTTAATTTCCCTGAGTCTTCTCTGAATCTGCCCTGACTTCAGAGATAGAACACATCTCTACAGCCTCTGCTGGTCTTGCCCCATTGATAGTTACTGTAATCCTAGCTGAATTCTTTCTTTCTTTTTAAAAAATATTTATTTTATTTACTTGGCTCAGCCAGGTCTTAATTGCAGCATGTGGGATCTAGTTCCCTGACCAGGGGATGGAATCCTGGGTCCCCTGCATTGGGAGCACACAGTCTTAGCCACTGGACTCCCTGGCAAATCCCTCCTAGCTGGATTCTAATGTGCCTTGCTTCCCTCATTAAGTCACAAGAGACAGAATCTCTTTCCTACCTGTAACAGTTCTTCAGGTCTTCAAAGAGGTCAGGGACTTTGGCCATCTTCACTTCTGCAACAGAAAACACCAGTAGCTGTCAGTCTGGCCATTGTGTGAATAAGACACCTGCAAGGGGAACCACCTCCCTTCTAAGACACTTAATGACTGAGCTCACACCCAGCATTCTTCTTTTCACTCCCTTTGAATGATCTGCATTTGTATTTGCCTCCTCTGCTAGACTGTAAACTTCTGTTAGAATCTCAGTATCTCTTAGGCATCCAACCGAATGCATTGCATTTGGTAGGCATTTGATGAAAATTTGAATAAGTAAAAAACCTCAACAAGCATGAAATATTTAATTTATACAGTTGCAAGAGAGAGAAAGAGTTAGAAATTCCCAGTTTTCTCTGAATAGTTTTTGATAGCAGAGAGTACCCCCAAAGGAAGGCTTGGCTGTAATCTCCTGCTCTCACAGGAAACCAGTTCCTCTGTTGCTCAATTTCCCTCCAGCAGAGAGAGAATTATTTTCTGAAATCTGACTATGATTCTAATTCACCCGCCAAACCAGAGAGGGACGGCAAAGGAAGGAAGAGGCTTAAACTTCAGGGAGGGCAATTTGAGAGATCACAGCCAAGGAGGAAAAGCAAAAAATACTATAAGAGCCAAACATGTGATAAGGACGATACCTTTGCTGAACCGAGCTAGCAACAATGAGATGACTGGCTCCCTCGTCTTCGCGTGGAGGCTTGAACTGAGTCAGGCTACTTCGCCTTTTGTCTGCTCCGGAGTGGGCGTGGCCACGATTGCGATTGCGTCACTCAGAATTTACAAGAATTCTGTTTTGTATGTAAGTTCATTCAACCTATACCGGTCCAAATAATGACAAATTATATACTTGAATATAGTGTTTCCAGGAAAAATTCCTAGAGATTCCAGGAGTTTCTGACTTGATTCATTTATTTATTGCTTTTGCTGTTAACAATTTTAAACGTGTGGTCTTAGAAAAAGGGGGAAAGAGCAAGATATTTAAATTTCTAAAAGTATTTGGTGGGGGAGGGAGGGAAAAGTCCTCAAAGCAGAATTGTAGATGGTTAGAGTTGGAGGGGTGCTTAGAAGCTTGTGTTTCGGCTTAATTCGTTTATTGCACCCAGGGGCTGAGTATGAATTGATGGAATACTTGACAGCCCCTGGTAGCTAAGGAGTGGGTCTTGAGGGAAGCCTATCCATCTTTTCTAAAGAGGGACGTTTGCTTGAGTAGCCATAAATCACTCGAATGAGTGTGGGAAGACAAGCTCCCTTAGGACAGGGTAGAAGACGGAAAATCGACAGTCAACCACAAAAGTCAATCCTTTTACTCCTCTGAATACTGTCAGTCTGTTTCAGACAGAAGTGACAGAGCTTTATGAGAAAACTCTATGCCCTGGCTCATGTTACAGCAAAGTTACCTTCTACCAGAGCCCAAGGAGAAGTCTAGTTTCTCTAGGTTAAACCCAAGGTATATTAGGATAGCTGGAGACTCAGGGAGTACCTGGATTCAAGGAAGATTGGGTGAACTTCCCTGGTGGTCCAGTGGTTAAGGGTTAAGACTCCACAGTTCCACAGCAGGGGGCATGGGTTTGATCCCTGGTTGGGGAACTAAGATCACGCATGCCATATGGCATGCCCCCCCCCCCCAAAAAAAAATGATTGGGAGAAAGGAAGGAGGAATTCTTATGCATGAAACTGATTCAGTGTTGCCTGGCTGTTATCATCAAAGACTTTTTAAGTATCCTGAAGATGGCCCAATTCAGGTGGCAGAACACCAGACTCAGCAGATAAATGTTTCCGTTTTCCTGGTTGGAGTTTAAGCCACATAATTTTAAATAAAAGAAATGGATGGGGAGAGTCAAGGAGGAATTTTAAAAAAAAGGTAAAGAAAGAAAGGCAAGGCACCAAAGTGCAACATGTTATTGAAAAGCAAAAAAGCTCAGAACCAGAAGTAAAGTGTGAGTAAGGTATGCTGTTTGGTTTTGTTACTTGTAAATGATAAGGCTGATTTTGTGATCATTAAGGTCTGTCCTAGGTGCAAAGTCTCTGGTTCTGATTCTGTAGCTCAGTTCAGTTCCTCCTGGTCATAGACCTGGTGTTATAATAGTTATGAACAAGAGCCACAGAAATAAATGGTATCCTGGATGCTGTGCTGTGCTTAGTCGCTCGGTTGTGTCTGACTCTTTGTGACCCCATGGAATGTAGCCCACCAGGCTCCTCTGTCCCTGAGGATTCTCCAGGCAAAAATACTGGAGTGGGTTGCCACGCCCTCCTCCAGGGGAACTTTCCAGCCCAGGGATTGAACCCAGGTCTTCCGAGTTGCAGGTGGATTCTTTACTATCTGAGTCACCAGGGAAGCCAATCCTGGATGCAGGCAATGTAAATGTAGGACCAGGCTGGGGTCCAGCTTGGGGATCTCAGAATGGATCCTTTTGTGGACAGTGATGGCAGCCAATTCTCTACATCTTCCCTTTGGGCTCCCCTGGTGGCTCAATGGTAAAAAAGAAGTGGCCTTGATCCCTGGTCGGAAAGATCCCCTGGAGAAGGAAATTGCAATCCACTTCAGTATTCTTGCCTGGGAAGTCTCATGGACAGAACAGCCTGGCAGGCTATAGTCCATGGGGTCGCTGAGAGTTGGACATGACTGAGCACACATACATGCACGTGCTTCCCTTCAGGCAACACAGAAATATTAACCCCGATCACCCCCTCTTGCCTCCTACAGATCTTGTGAGAACTATTACTAAGAAACAATTGCAAAGCACATTGTAAATGTGGGCTGCTATGGAGATGCGACTAAACAAAAATAATAACAGTGCTAATGATGGATTCTGTTTCTTGGGAACCTGTATAGTCATTACTGTAACACTTTAGTTCACTGGAGAAAATATCGTTCATATGAAAATAGTAATTGGAAACTTCGATAGGGAGGACATTTTTAGGCGAAGGCCTCCACTGAAACCCTGAAGATACCCAGTTTCTGGGAGGGATACATACCACCTCTTTGGTAATCCAGGAAAATACCCTTGGTTGTACTGGCAGTGGCAACGCCCATCCTGGCCGATGTCACATCTCAGTTGTAGAAAATTCCTCAAAGGTGGTTGTTGAATTCTTCAAGGAGGGTTTGAACGTTTTTTTCTAGTCAGCCAATTCTGGTTGGAGTCTTTTTCAAGGACGTGACTTTCCTCGAAACCAGTTTTCAAAGAAAGAACAAAAATGTGGGTGAGGTTTAGAGAGTGAGAGGTCCTTGCTTTGTTTTGGGGAACCTGCTTTTCTGTGAATGTGAACAAAACTTGACTTGTGAGTAAGTCTCAGCATCAGAGCCCCTCTTTCTCAGAAACAGAGAGAGAAACCTATGGAACCCCAAGAGTGTTTGGAGGTTGTCCTGCGACTGGGACTTTGGGTGGTTTCATGTTATACCCACTTCTTAATTCTGAGGAGACCTCAACAATCCTTCTTTAGTCCTATTTACCTACATCATTAAAAAATTTTATGGCTCACTTCTTCTGTGGCAGGTATTTTGCTGGGCATCGGTATATTTTCTTTCATGATTCACAAAATTAGGTATGTGGGATAGATGATGTAGTATTTTGGTTGGTGAGTAGATACATTTTACGAGCTTGAAGGCTGTGGGTCCAAAAAGTCACAGTGATACTTTTCATTTGGAAACTGCTTTACGTAGTTCACAAAGAGCTCTCACGCAGGCAGTCTCGCTGACTCCCTGCTTTACCTATGAGAGATATGGATCACCACGCCCTTTTACAGCTGAGGACTCTTGAAGAGGTTAAGTGACCAGCCTACAGTCACAAAACCAGCAGAAGCAGCACTCGAACTCAGGTTTCTGATTCCAAGCCCAGGCTTCTCTTCCCACTGCATATAGAAGGATGCTTATCTCTTATCACCACCAATGCCAAGTGACAGGGCTGAAATGGATTGTTCTTAAAGATCTTTCCTGCTTTAAACAGTCTATCATTCAGTGATTCTGGGGTTCTTTGTAAAAAAAAAAAAAAAGATAAACAAGGAAATGTTTGAAATAGCTTCCCTCTCTTCGTCTCCAATGAAATCTCACTTTTTTCTCTGAAATACAAGAAAGGGGTGAAGGTGATGGGTGTACTCGAGTACATAGTCCTGGTAGAGTCTGGCCGAGGACTTTAGTGATGCTCTTGCTTTTGTACCTTGAAGATGGGAAACATCTATATGCATCATGGGGACCAACTTTAAAATCATTGCAAATAGCGGGATGTAACAGGGTGTCTGAACAAAGAGAGAAATGTAACTCCTCTTTGTGAATTATCGGGGAATGCAGTGATTTCTTTTTAAGAGGTGAAAAGTCTATTCAGAGAAATAAAGTGTGCAGAAACCATCACATGCAGAGATTTTTGTTTTAACTGATGCCCTACGTAGTTGTAATCTGCTTTTTTAAAATTTAAATTTATTTTTAATTGGAGGATAATAGCTTCACAGAATTGTGTTGGTTTCTGCCATATATCAACATGAATCAGCCCTAAGTATACGTATATTCCCTCCCACTTCCCACTCCTATAATCTGCTTTTAAATTCCAGTTAGTGGGAAAGAGGAAAGGATCTAACAGGTAACCTTGTCTTAGATGTTCTGGGTGTTATACTACATTATCTCCTTTAATCCTCTAATCACACCTGTGATATGAGGTCAGTACTCTTATCACATTTACAGAAGAGGAAGTCAAGATCCAGAGACTTGAAGCAGTCTATCCAAGGCTTCGAGGTTACCAAATTGCTGAAACAGGATTCAGAGTCCAGAGTTTCCAGAGTTTCACTCAACCACGAGGGACTCTCTTTCTCTTAGTGTGACCTCTTCCTTTCTTTTGCCCTTGTTGATGTCTACTTTTTTCTGCTTTGTCTTGTTAGTCTGTCAAAGGACCTAGAAAGATATGTTGGAGAAGGATGCACTGCAGACACTCTAAATTAAACTCTTACTTGATCAAAGACAAAGTCACTCAGAGGGAAAGTAAAAAGTCCCAAGGTCACACAGAGACCTCATTATGAGAGTGGGAAGGAAAAATGAAAACTGTTTCTTGATTTCAAAATACCCTACTATCTAGTGCTACTGACTCTTTTTAATTTTATTTTTGGTTGCAATGGGTCTTTGTTGCCACTTGGATGTGAGCTTTCTCTAGTTGCAGGGAGCGGGGACTTTTCTTGTGGAGCACAGGCGCTAGGCATTCGGGTTTCAGTAGCTGTGGCATGGGCGCTCATTAGTTGCGACTTGCTGGCTCTAGAGTGCGGGCTCAGTAGTTGTTGCACACAGGCTTAGTTGCTCTGAGGCATGTGGAATCTTTCCTGACTAGAGATCCAACCCATGTCCCCTGCATTGGCAGGTGGACTCTTATCCACTGTGCCGCTA
Source organism: Bubalus kerabau (assembly GCF_029407905.1). NCBI lineage: Eukaryota > Metazoa > Chordata > Mammalia > Artiodactyla > Bovidae > Bubalus > Bubalus kerabau. The sequence continues at coordinate 49,287,725 of NC_073634.1, forward strand.
GGGAAATCTGACCTGGCTCTATGATAAAGAAAGGTTAGGTTAAGAAAAAAATCTTTTTATGGTGTCTCACCAGTATGTGAAAAAGGAATTAACAAAATGAGATTCCATTCAGCGAGCAAAACTATCTGTATTTTCTACTCTTCTGGAAGCTGACAGTAAAGGCATTCATCGATAATCCCCTCAGATCAGTTCAGTTCAGTCGCTCAGTCGTGTCTGACTCTTTGTGACCGCATGAATCGCAGCATGCCAGGCCTCCCTGTCCATCACCAACTCCCGGAGTTCACCCAAACTCATGTCCATCGAGTCAGTGATGCCATCCAGCCATCTCATCCTCTGTTGTCCCCTTCTCCTCCTGCCCCCAATCCCTCCCAGCATCAGGGTCTTTTCCAATGAGTCAACTCTTCGCATGAGGTGGCCAAAGTACTGGAGTTTCAGCTTTAGCATCATTCCTTCCAAAGAACACCCAGGCCTGATCTCCTTTAGGATGGACTGATTGGATCTCCTTGCAGTCCAAGGATTCTCAAGAGTCTTCTCCAACACCACAGTTCAAAAGCATCAATTCTTCGGCGCTCAGCTTTATACAAACTGAGTAAAAGTGTTGTGAGAGCATCGAACAGAAGAGCTAGTCTGAGATTGGGAGTGGGTAGTTCAATGGGAGAGGGAAGAGGGAATATTCCAGGCAGCACAAAGGCTGTGGGGGTCAAATGATGAAATGAAAGTAGGGCATTGAGGCTGGAGCCTAGAGTTGATGGTGGGAAGGGACCTAAGAAGGTGGTGAGATTAGAGGGAAAGGAAAGCAAGAACCTGTCAGACAGGGCCTTGTGTTGGCCCCACTAAGCTCTTTACCCATTTAATTTTGGGCAAACTTTGAGCAAAAAACTAAGATCATGGCATCCAATCCCATCACTTCATGGTACATAGATGAGAAAACAATGGAAACAGTGACAGACTTTATTTTCTTGGGCTCCAAAATCACTGCAGATGGTGACTGCAGCCATGAAATTAAAAGACGCTTACTTTTTGGAAGCAAAGTTATGACCAACTTAGACAGCATATTAAAAAGCAGAAACATTACTTTGTCAACAAAGGTCTGTATCTTCAAAGCTATGGTTTTTCCAGTAGTCATGTATGGATCTGAGAGTTGGGCCATAAAGAAAGCTGAGCGCTGAAGAACTGATGCTTTTGAGCTATGGTGTTGGAGAAGACTCTTGAGAGTCCCTTGGACTGCAAGGAGATCCAACCAGTCCATTCTAAAGGAGATCAGTCCTGGGTGTTCATTGGAAGGACTGATGCTGAAGGTGAAACTCTAATACTTTGGCCACCTGATGAGAAGACCCTGATTCAGGGAAAGATTGAAGACAGGAGGAGAAGGGGGCAACAGAGGATGAAATGGTTGGATGGTATCACCGACTCGATGGACATGAGTTTGAGCAAGCTCTGGGAGTTGGTGAAGGACAGGGAAGCCTGGTGGGTTGCAGTCCATGGGATCGGACACAACTGAGCGGCTGAACTGAACTGAACTGAAACTTTGGGCAGGTGCTCTGAGAACTCAGAGAGCAGAGAGGTGGCTGTGACTTTCTCCAGATGGAGAAATTCAAGTTGGCAGAGTCAGGAAGGGACAGTTTCATGATTGGTTAGCAAATCCTTATTTAGCTGTGATCTCCTCGCTTTGCATAAAGCTTATTTGTTCCCTAATGTATGTGCTTTCTTGTTTCTAAATTCCCTTTCATTCTTCTCTTGGGGTGGTGGTAAATAGGGCTGTGTCCCCTCCTTGCCTTCTTTCTTGACTCTGTGTCCCTTTTTCTGTCTTTCACAGACAAGCTATAGAAACCAGAGCTCATCAGAAAGCTTCCTGTGTGGCAACAGACATGTTTGGGCCTGTTTCTCATTTTCTTCTTTCTGGCTAATTGTGACTGCTTAGTTAGAACTGCATTTTTAAGTAATTTCATTTTCTTTTGAGTCATTTTTTCATAGGAGTCATGTTTATCTCTGGTCTGAACTTGTTTCTCAGTTAAAAAAAGCTTGTATTACTTTTATGGGTTCTAAAACATGCAGATTAAATATTGCCAGGGAAATTTTTAAAAAATGAAGAAAATACACCCCCTTTTAAATTGAATAACTAGAAATATTCATTATTACTATTTTGGTGCATTTCCTTTCAGTCTCTCTTTTTTTCAAGCCATGAATCTATTTGTTTCATACAAATGAGATACTCCAAGTACTTTCATATTTGCTTTCCTGGGATTTAGGGAGTATATATTTGGTAGACCATGTTCATCAAATATTTGTCTCATTTCTGGGGTGAATTAATAAGTGTCTGTCTTTATTTCCTTGTCTCCCTTGCAGTTAGATTAGATACACAGTTTTTCCAGCTAGTGCCCTGTGAGCCGGAAGTGAGACAGGACTTGTCACATCTCTAGGGTGATGCAATCAAGGGCCAGTGTTTGCCACCATCATTGCCAAGTTCCCCTGATGCAGCAACTTCAGAGGTCATGTGTTCCAGAGAGTGTGGTCACAAATGCATGAGGTGTGGGTGGAAAAAGCCTGTGATTAGAACAATCTGCATTAGTGTTAACCGTACTGAGATTTTAGGACTTATTTGTTACCCAGGTATAACTTAACCTATTCTGACTACTACTATGTATGACCATCCTTCCTTTCTCTATCACAAACTCTAAGATGACATATACTTTTCCTCAAAACTCCTCTTTCATACAGTCGATTCCTCCTTGGACAAAAGTGTGTCTTAGAATTCTTCTGGTTACATTCTTCAACCTCTGGGAGATGACTATTCCACTAAGGTCAATCAAGAATATAATCAGATGTTTTCATTTTGGCTGAATTTCAATTTCAGATATAAAGATCAATTAACTGTGAAAGCAAAATAGCCAATGATAAAGTTGAATTAACCTCCCGGAATAGAAACACATAATAATTACATTAAAACTCTAACCTGTATACGATACTTTACAGTTTTTCAAAGCATTTTTTCATCAACAAAACTTTTGAGTTGGCCCAAAAGTTTGTTTGTGTGTTTCTGTATAATGCTATGGAAAAAACTTGAACAAACTTTTGGGCCAACTCAGTATAAGCACTGAATGCAGCTTATTATGCATGCAAATGTTAAATCGCAAAGGTTCCATGCCCAGCATATGATTCTCTCCTCCCTCCCTTTGGCATGAACTCCTGGAAGCTGGAGAGAATGCTCCCTTGATAAGAGCAATTGTGGCCCAGGGAGTGGAGTCGCAGGTGTGGCAGACAGGGCAGTGGGAGAGGCAAGAGATCTTGGATCTGACTCTGACCCTAACCAGTTGGTGACCTTTGGCAATTACCACACATTCCCCAGGCTTTCCTTATCTATAAAAGGAGGAAGTTTTACTGAATGACTATATGGACTTCTAGCCCAGATTGTCCATTCCACATTTCTTGAGTACCCTGAACATGACCGTGGCACCTCTGTGCCCTTGAAATGTTATGTTCCATTGTGTAGAGCCTACACTGGACTCATTCCACACTATGCTTTGGTCAAATCTTTCTCAGTCACACATACAGTTGAATCACAAAGACATATATATATTTTTCATGATTCCAATGGCAAATTTGATTTGTCACTCTGAATATAAATAGAAATAATTTCCTTTTCTAGGACAGAAGTACATAACAGTTGCTGATAAATTGGAAGGAAATGGCAGTTGTACTCTATCTGTTAAGTGATGATGACTCAGGCTTGTTTTCTAGAAAGCTTGGTATACATAGAGGACCATCTGAGTCCTTATTACCCTCAAGAAAAGGAAGTTTAGGTTTCTGAGCCTGAAAGGCTGGACAATTGTTGGAGTATTTTGAAAAAAGATAAAAGAACATCTAAGAAAAAAATATGATCTTAATTTCCTCCTTCCATCCAGGGCTGTCCTCAGTAGACCACCATATTCTCTGCAGGGTTGCTCAAAGCACTGTGACTCCCTTGGGAGAGAAGGGGTAGCCTAAGAGAGCCTGGACTCAGCAGGGGGACCTGGAGGCAGAGGGGAGCAGGTGATTCTATAGAGCACACTTCCATGAAACCTTCCTGGAGCCCTCTTGACAACCTGCTTCACAGATCCATCCCGTGTAAGGCATTGTATTGGAAGCCACATGAAAGAGGTGAAAAAGAACTCCATTGGGCCTTAATAGGCTTGGAACTTGTGGGCAAGACCTGTGCAGATGCTGACAGGACAAGCAGAATAAAAAAAGTGCTGTAATAAGACAGAAGCAGATAGATGGGAAAGGAGTTACTGAAGCTCAGTTGGTAAAGAAGTGAAATGAAGTTGCTCAGTCATGCCCGACTCTTTGTGACCCCATGGATAGTACCCTGCACCAAGCTCCTCTGTCCATGGGATTTTCAAGACAAGAAGTACTGGAGTGGGTTGCCATTTCCTTCTCCAGGGAATCTCCCCAACCCAGGGATTGAACCCAGGTCTCTCACATTGTAGACAGACGCTTTACCGTCTGAGCCACCAGGGAAGTCCAGGTTCCAGTGACCCAGGTTCGATTCCTGGGTTGGGAAGATCTGCTGGAGAAGGGACAGGCTGTCCACACCAGTATTCTTGGGCTTCCCTTGTGACTCAGCTGGTAAATAATCTGCCTGCAATGCAGGATACCTGGGTTCGATCCCTGGGTTGGGAAGATCCCCTGGAGAAGGGAAAGGTTACCCACTCCAGTATTCTGGCCTGGAGAATTCCATGGACTATATAGTCCATGGGGTCACAAAGAGTCGGACACAACTGAGTGACTTTCACTTTCAGGACCTCTGAGGGCTAGATTTTAGCTGTGTCTCAAAGAATTAGATCTAGATAGTGGAGAATGGACAGTACAGGCTGAGGAAATAATGTAAGTAAAAGCATAAGACATTTCATATCTGTCTCCCCTGCTCTGTGTGTGCTCAATTGTGTCTGACTCTTTGTGACCCTATGGACTGTAGCCACCAGGTTCCTCTGTCCATGGGATTCTTTTGGCAAGAATACTGGAGTGGTTGTCATTTCCTCCTCCAGGGTACCTTCCCAACCTGGGGATCAAACCTACAAGTTTGATCCTGTTTGTCTCCTGCATTGGCAGGCAGGTTCTTAACCGCTAGTGCCACTTGGCAAGCCCACTGTGCCCTGGGCAAATTCCTTAACTTTTACAGCTTTAGTTGCCTTATCTGTAAAACAGGACTAGTAATTCTTTAGGAATTTTGGAAAGGTTAAATGAGGTTGTAAGAGTGTTCCGTTTATTTATTTATTTAACTCTTATCTTGAGATTTTTATTATTCAGTTAGCACATTAGCTTAAGGTATAGTTCTGCTACTAAAAGGAGGAATACTGAGTCATTTATTAGATACAGAACTTGAAACCACTCATTCTCCCCAGTGAACTTCAAATTTCTAGTGCATCTGCAGTCAGGAAATGCCAATCAGTTTTTAAAATTAATTTTTAATGGAGTGTAGTTGCTTTACAATGTTGTGTCAGTTTTTTACCATACAGCAAAGTGAATCAGCTATACTTACACATATATCCCCTCCCCTTTGGACTTCCTTCCTATTTGGGTCACCATAGTGCATTAAGTAGACTTCCCTGGTGGCTCAGACGGTAAAGCATCTGTCTACAATGCAGGAGACCCGGGTTCGAGCCCTGGTTTGGGAAGATCCCCTGGAGAAGGAAATGGCAATCCACTCCAGTACTATTGCCAAGTAGAGTTCCTTGTGCTATACAGTAGGTTCCTCCCACTCCCAGAGCATTCAGTTTACTACTAGTTTCCTTTTCCTTCTCCCCAAATGTCCCACATTCTCCCATCTTTCCACCCTTCCTCAAGCTATTCCCGCTTTGGGATTTATTCCGCCTCTTCCAACCATGGAATTAGGACCTTTCTTTCCTAGCCCTGTTCCCTCCTGGACACAGAATGGAAACCATAGATTTGCTGCAGGGAATGTCAAACGTGGCTGGTAAGAGATCAGGTTACAGTCAAAGGAATTCTAAGTTGAATGCAAGCTTGTCTAGAGTGGGTATAGTAGGCTGGAGTAATTATTAAAGGTTATCAGTTCATTCATTCATAGAGGATGGGGATCTTTGATCTGGGAACCTGTTTGAAGCCAGAGAGTGATTAGGAGAAACATGGTTCTGGGAATTCCCGGGCGATCCTGTGGTTAGGACTCTGAACTTTAGCTGCTAATGGTGTATATTCAATCCCTGGTCAGGTAACTGAGATGCTACAAGCTGCATGGCACAGCCAAACCCCTCCCTTCCCCCTGCCCCGCCCCCCAAAAACAACCTCATGGATCATTTCTGCTAGCCAGAAACCGTATCTTGCACACGTGATCACAATTGTGGGTGGTTATTAAGAAAGCTGTCAGGTGGGATGCTATGGAGATGTATATGGGGTAGGGGAGGGGAGAACTGAATCTATTCTTAAAGGGAAACAATGTAATGCATAGAAAGAGGAGGATTTATCCCGATGAATGTGCAAGTAGATGTAGGGAAAGCGATTCACATCTTGAGCAACGAGAACAGCATGCATGTTGGCCCCCAATCTAGAAGGACTATGGTGTATTAGAGAAACTGAAAAAAGGGCCAACTTGGCAGAAGCCAAAAGAGTGAGGGGACTTTAAGTGGCTTGACCTGAGGGTGAAGGGGTTGGCAGGGCTAGGTCATGACTGGCAGCCTTGTAAACACATTAAGGACATCGGATTTACCCTGAAGGCAGTATCGAGATGTTTTGAGCAGGTAAAATCAGGTTTGTATTTTTAAAAGATCTGTATTGTGTTTAAACTGGAGAAATCAAATGAGGGGAGAAAGCTACTGAATCCTCCCAGTAGGAGATGAGGATGGCTCTGACATGGGTCCTGGCAGTGGAGGTAGAGAGAAAGGGTGTATTTGGGTTATTAGAAGGTAGAACCTACAAAACTTGATGATTAGACAAGGGATGTGAGGAAGATAGATGGCTCCAAGAAAACTATCCTCTCGGATGGCTGATGTATTTTATTAACAGTTATCCCTATTGTGGAAGGAGCAGTGAGGGGAATAATGACAGCACTATATTCTAAGATAAATGGTAACGGACTTGCAGAAGAGGCTGTGGAGTGGGAGGAGCCTGTGACTGAAGCCAGTGGGAGTTGGGGCCATATGTTTACAGCTCAGAAAGAGCCAATGGGCTGGAGATGGTGATGTGGAATCCTTAGCAGTGCAAGTCTTGAGAAAGGGTGAGAGGCTCTGAGAGGTGCAGCTGGCGGTCAGAGGGCAGGTGCCTGGGAAAGGGTGGAAAGAGTAAATGGGAAGCCAAGGAAGTAGGGAAAGCATAGAGAGTGTGAGTCCCTGGGAGTCAAAGAAGCTGCCAGCTCTGGTCCATCCACAGGGTACAGTGCAGCTGAAGCCATCGGCTCCCCTGTGGTGTTTCATTGCTCCTTCTAGCTTGTTCTGACCTGTTCCAGCCCTTTCATTTTAGTCACCCCATGGCCTATTGTACCCCCAGCCTTTTCGTGGCTTAGAGGAAAGTGATATATAAAATCTTCCATGCAAAATTTCCAGGACCAAATATAGTGCACCTTGCAGATATTGATGTCTCTTGAAAGAAGAGCTTGGAGAAAGCAAGGTCTTAGGCTGGGCCTGAGAACTGTGCTTTGTGAGGGCTACTGACCCACTGCTGTGCAGTGCTGTGCTCAGTCATGTCTGACTCTTTGTGACCTGGTGGACTGTAGCCTGCCAGGCTCCTCTGTCCATGAAATTTTTCAGGCAAGAATACCAAAGAGGGTTACCATATTCTCCTCCAGGGGATCTTCCCTACCAAGAATGGAATTTGCATCTCCTGCATTGGCAGGTGGATTCTTTACCACTTTGTCAACTAGGAAGCCTTACTAACCCACTGAGAAAAGTAAATACATGAGAATTAAGGTACAATGTAATTTAAAATGTTAGAAATTAACATTGCGCACCGTCATGCTTTATTCAATACTTGGATAAATAATCCTTAAATCCAGCTGAGACTGAAGGTGAAAGAGGAGAGAAATAACGAAATGTTGAAGAGATCAACTGAGAGCTTGTGTCAGAGGAAGGAGAAAAGATTGAAGAGGTGGGTGGGGTTCCCAAGTTGTGGTGGGCATCACTAAGTATAATATCTGAACTTCCATTTATGTCCAAGAAAGAACCCCTGGAGTGTTTGGAGCACAGCAATGCTGCATTGGGGAAATTTCTGACAGTGATTAGCACAGGAAGTGAGTGGGGGTGGAAGCTCAGTCTGCTCCTTCAGGTGAAAAGTGACAGAAGGCTGGGCAGAGGGAAGTCGTGGTGGGACCGGATGGAGAAAATGGATCAGAGAGGCCCAAGTGGGGAAGGAGGAATGGACCCTGATGGGTCCTGGGTGTTTGAGAGAGAACGAGGACTCTACTGTGACATCAGTCTGGACAATAGAATTGGAGAAGTCTGGAGGAGGAAATGGTTTGGGGAGGAAAATAATGATTTATGCTCTAGACAGTTTGAGTCACATGGGGTGGGCTTCACCCATAGAAAGCATTTCCCATATTTCCCCATTTTATTTAGTTCTGCTTTGTCTGTGGTCCTGAGAATTTCTACAAAACAGAACCAGTGGCCTTTCCTTGCAGAGTTTGGAAAGAAGAAATTCATAGAAACAAAGTGAAAAAAAAGGAAGTGACGTATTCTCTGTCTCATAGGCTTGAGGGAGGAGACAGGATCTTCTGAATCTCAGTCTAAAATTTCCTGAAATGTAGCCTGAAAGGTGGTGGACTCCATGTCAAAGCCAAACTTGCAGTATTTAAAAGCAGTGGGGGAATACTTACGTTAATGAATGAATGCTGTTCAGGAAGGAATCATCCATTGAAAAAATGAAAAGGTTACCTTCTCCATGCCAAAAAGTGCTGGTCTCTCAATCATGTCAAACTATGTGACCCCATGGACCATAACCCACCAGGCTCCTCTGTCCATGAGATTCTCCAGGCAAGAATGCTGGAGTGGGTTGCCATTCTTTTCTTCAAGGGATCTTCCCGACCCAGGGATTGAATCCGGGTCTCCTGCATTGGCAGGCACATTCTTTACTGTCTTAGTCACCAGGAAAGCCTCCAAATTCAAATTCAATTCCAAATAAATGAAAGGCATAGACATAAAAAAAAAAATAAATAAAGAAATCATAAAATTATGAGAAGAAAGTAAAGGCAGATATTTACATACTTCTCGGTCTTGGTTGTGGCATGTAGGGTCTTTAGATGGCCTGGAGAATCCCGGGGACGGCAGAGCCTGGTGTCCGACTCATGACTTAGCAGCAGCAGCAGCAGTGAACTCTTAGCTGTGGTATGTGGGGTCTAGTTCCCTCACTAGGGATCGAACCCAGGTTCCCTACACTGTAAGCACAGTGTCTTAGCCACTGGACCACCAGGGAAGTCCCTATTATTACTTTTTAAAACTTCTTTATAAAATAATAATGTAAACTCATTGACTTCATTGAAGCAAATATGTTTTTTCCCTTTTGGTCTGCATTTCAGTTCCTGAACAGTGTTTATGATCCCATGTTATAAAAACAAATAAGACTGGTTGGATATATACCAGTATGTCACAAACAGAAATATTTTGAATTTTGGATTACAGATATTTAAAATTTTATTCTTTGTGCTTTTCTTTATTTAAAGTATTCCAACCACAAACATATATTACTTTTGTTATACTAAGAAAAACATTTAAAACTGTTTAAAAGCATTTAAAACATTAAAAAAAAGTCTTTCCCAATTGCTTATGAAAATTTTACAAGAGCTCTTCCTCTGGCCTTCAGCTTTTGGGGTTTTTCTCTTCTGGGCTTCTGAAGGGGGTGGGTATGCCTCTTTTCATTGGATATGTTGATAGTTTTTTGGGTAGCAGATCATTGTATAAAAGTCCCTCCAGAGTATTCCTCTCCAGTTGGCCTGGGCCCATGTTTAGCTTTACTTAATATTCTGGGAAATCTTCTTTTTCAGCCCTCTTCACTATAATTGAGCCAGGCCCTAGAACCCATTACTTCATTTCCATCCACTTGCGTTGTCTTAATGCAATCTCTTAATGTCTAATTTGGCATTTCCTGTCTCAGTTCTTGAGTTTCATTAAACAGAGACCTTACAAAACTCCTAGTATGTGATCGACCATACCTTACTTCTTAGAATTTTGGAACTGTTTTCCTAGTCCAACTCTTCCTCATGGTAGAAGTAAGTACCTTCATCTGCATTTCTTGCAAAGACTAGGGTGATTTGAAAGATGGGGGTACTTGTAGCTTTGTGAAGCATGCTTCCCTGATGGCTCAGTGGTAAAGGATCTGCCTGCAAATGCAGGAGATGTGGGTTCAATCCCTGGGTTGGGAAGATCCCCTGGAGGAGGAAATGGCAACCCACTCCAGTATTCTTGTCTGGGAAATCCTATGGACAGAGGAGCCTGGAGGGCTACAGTCCATGGGGTCGCAAAAGAATCAGACAGGACTTAGCAACTAAAACAACAAACAACGACAAACTTTGTGAAGCAGCCCACTCTGCAAGTGGACAGCTCTGCTAGTAGAATGTTCTCCCTTTTGGTGAATGAACCGAAGCCTGTAAGTACCTCTGTGATTCCCAGCTGTTGATCCAAGATATATCCGAAAAGATGCACGGAAGTTATGACACCACAGCAGAGCTCTTGAGGAAGGTGATGACATTGATCATATGCATCGCCCCAACCCCCGCCCCCGCCGAGTTTTCTCTGAGTTCTCTTCACATAGCTTGTCTCTCAGACCCCTCACTGAGCTGGTTTCTCTCCTCAGTGAAGACTCAGCTTGTCTGTGGCCCTCCTGAAATATGTGGACTCCTGAGTTCTCCAGGTGTGAAGAACAGTATGGGCTGGCCTTTCTGCTGCTCATGCTCTGCTCTGTCTAATGGAGCTAAGGTGAACCACATTCTTCTTTTAATTACAATTTAAAAATTTTTTATTTTTAATTTTTATTGAAGTATAGTTAATCTACAATTTTGTGTTAGTTTCAAGTGTACAGCAAAGTTGTTCAGTTATACATCTGTCTATCCTTTTTCAGATTCTTTTCCCTTATAGATTGTTAAAAGTATTGCATATATAGCCAGTAAAAACAATGAAATAATGCCATTTGCGGCAGCATGGATGGACTAGAGATTGTTGTACAGAGTGAAGTAAGTCAAACAGAGAAGGAGAAATATCGTATGACATCCCTTATATGTGGAACCTAGAAAGAAACAATACAAATGAACTGACTTACAGAACAGAAAGAGACTCACAGACTTAGAGAATGAACTCATGGTTGCTCGTGGGTTGGGGTGGGTTTGGGGGAGGGATAGTTAGGGATTTTGGTATGGACATGTACACACTGCTATATTTAAAGTGGATAACCACCAACAAAGACCTACTCTATAGTACAGGGAACTCTGCTCAATGTTATCTGGCAGCCTGGATGGGAGGAGAATTTGGGGGAGAATGGATACATGTGTATATATGGTTGAGTCTCTTCACTGTTCACCTGAAGCTATCATAATATTGTTAATGGGCTATACCCCAAGACAAAATAAAAAAATATTGAGTATAATTCCCTGTGCTTTACAGTAGATCCTTATTTTGTATATGCTATGCTGTGCTTAGTTGCTCAGTTGTGTCTGACTCTTTTCCACCCCATAGATTGCAGCATGCCAGGCTCCTCTATGTGGGGATTCTTAAGGCAAGAATATTGGAGAGGGTTGCCCTGCCCTCTTCCAAGGGATCTTCCCAACCCAGGGATCGAACCCAGGTATCCTGCATTGCAGGCAGATTCTTTACCGTCTGAGCCACCAGGGAAACCCAAGAATACTGGAGTGGGTAGCCTACCCCTTCTCCAGGGAATCTTCCCTACCCAGGAATTTAACCCATGTCTTCTTCATCGCAGATGAATTTTTTACCATCTGAGATACCAGGGGAGCCCCTATTTTATATATGGTAGTGTGTATATGTTAATCCCAAACTTCTGATTTATTTCTCTTTCCCCCATTCCTTTTGGGTAACCATCAGTTTATTTTCTATGTCTGGGGTTCTATTTCTGTGTTGCATATAAATTCATTTGTAACACATCCTTTTTTTTTTTTTAATCCTCAACAACTTTGTCTCTAGGCCTGGCGAAACTATTTGTGTTAAGGATTGGGTTGAGAATGATTGAGGAGATTATTGGGAAACTACAACTCCATTCAGCTTTGGTGGACAGATTTCACATAGGCAGGGGTCTTGCGTGGTTAATGCATCTGTGGAGAACTAGTTCCTTCACTTCTTGCTGCAGGAAGGAGAACCTGGGCTTTGGAGTCTGACAGACTGATGTTTTCTAGCATCTGAAATGGGGTACCTCTCCTTATAAGGTAGTTGTGGAAATCAAACAAAAGGTGAGTTTCCTGGTAAAAAAAAATAAATACTCAAAAATATTCAAATTCTCTGCTTTTGCATCTGATGCAGTCCTTAAAATATTTGGAAATTTGCATCTCTCATAGAAATGAAATTTCTGTAATATGATAGAGGAAAACTTTATTCACTGATAAAATTTTGACCAACCATGCTGCCAAGTCGCTTCAGTTGTGTCCGACTCTGTGTGACCCCATGGACTGCAGCCTACCAGGCTTCTCTGTCCATGGGATTCTCCAGGCAAGAACACTGGAGTGGGTTGCCATTTCCTTCTCCAATGCATGAAAGTAGAAAGTGAAAGTGAAGTCGCTCAGTTGTGTCTGACTCTTAGTGACCCCATGGACTGCAGCCTACCAGGCTCCTCTGTCCATGGGGTTTTCCAGGCAAGAGTACTGGAGTGGGGTACCATTGCCTTGTCCCTGACCAACCATAAACTTATGCAAATCAATTGTCCTAAAGTTTCCCATTTTACAGATAAGAAAATGGAGCCCCTGGGAAGTTGAGTGAGTTGTCCATGGCTACTTAACTAATATTTTACTAGATGTTCTGTCTTCTGTGCATCATTGTCTCTGTGTCTGTGCCTTTGGTTAGGCACAGTTTAACCCATAGGACTACCAGTTAGTAACTGATTCCATTTACTGGAAGAAGATTGATCAATCAAGCAACAAGTATTTCCCCTAGGCCTGGCATTTTTCTTGGTGCCAAAGAAGATACCAGTGTACTCTAGACTCTTTAGACCTCACATCACACCTACAAGAATGTCTGCTATGAAAAAGACTGACCATACCAAGTGTTGATGAATATGTAGAGGAATAGAACTTTCATACTGTAGTGGTGAGAATGAAAATGATACAACCACTTTGGGAAACAAGGTGACAGTTTATTCATTTAAACATTTATTTACCATATGACTCAGACCTTCCACTTAGGTTTTTATTTATCTAAGGGAAATGAAAACATATGTTTATACAAAAGCATATACAAGAGTATTTATAGTAACTTTGTCATTATTTGAAAATGGCAAGGACTTCCCTGGTGATCCAGTAGCTAAGACTCCACACTCCCAGTGCTGGGCACCCCGTTCAGTATGTGATTGGGGAATTAGATCCCACATCCTGCAACTAAGATTTGACATGCTGCAACTAAAAATCCCTTGTGCCACAAATAAAATGTGAAGCAAGCAAGTAAGTAAATAAAGATAAATATTTTAAAAGTGGCAACAACCCAATGTCATCAATAAATGAATGGATAAACAAACTATGGTACATCCACACACAGTGGAAAACTGCTCAGCTACCAAAAGGAATAAACTGATGACATACACATCTATCTGGATGAATCTCAGAATAGTTATGCTGAAAGAAGCCAAACCTGGAAGAGTACATGTTGTATGATTTCATTTATAGAAGGTTCTAGAAAATACAAACTGACTTATGGGGCAGTAAGCATCAGTAGTTGTCTGGTGTTGGGGGCTGGTCAGGGGAGGGGGGGATTACACAGGGGCATGAAGAAACTTTGGGGGTTAATGTATATGTTCATTATCTTGATTGTGGGGATAGTTTCACGGGTGTATACCTTTGTCAAAATGATCAGACTGTACTCTTTCAGTGTGTGCATTTTTTTAAACTGGTCAGTCGCATCTCAATAAAGCTGTCAAAAGACAAAACAAAGGTACTCTGGGTCTCAAAATTGTGTGGGTGTAAAGAAACTGCAAAAACAAATAAGCACCTACCGTATTGCACAGGGAACTCTATTCAATACTCTGTAGTAAAAATGGGGACTTCCCTGGCAGTCCAGTTGTTAAGACTCTGTGCTTCCCATGCAGGGGGCATGGGTTTGATCACAGGTCAGGGAACTAAGGTTCTGCATGCCACATGGTATGGCCAAAAAACAAAATAAATATGGAAAGGAATCTAAAAAATAAGTGCATGCATGCATGCTCAGTCGTGTCCAGCTCTTTGTGACCCCATGGACTGTAGCCTGCCAGGCTCCTCTGTCCATGGAATTTTCCAGGCAAGAATATTGGAGTGGATTGCCATGTATATGTATAAATGATTCACTATTCAATGAATCTGAAACTAACACAACATTGTAAATCAACTACATGCCAATAAAAATTAAAAAAAAAAAAAGAAGAAACCACAAAAGCGTAATTCCAGTTTCCCTGACTGCTGTTTCCTTCTGGCCAAGAACTCAGAGTCTGCTCCTGTGTCTTACCCGGCTTATCTTAGAGGCAGAGATAGCTTTGACACTATCTCATATGTAAATTGGCCTGGGAATTACAGTCTCCACAGTGGCACTGATGCTGCTCTTGTTGGGAGTGGCTTGTGATGCTTCTTGAGGGCATGGTGCTGGCCCTGCTGCCGGGTATCAGCAGAGAAAGCTGATGTACAGGCCAGAGGCATGGTCCCTCCAGGAGGGGCTGCCCTCTGAGGACCTGCCTGTGGACAAGCATCAAGGCTATTCTGCATCAGGACAGAAGAGAGCAGATCACGTCCCTACCACCTGCCTCTGTGTCTTGGGTACTTTTTTACCCCCACGTCTCTTGGAGTCTCTGATGAAATAACTCTCCCAAGCCCCTTCTCGTGATTTCCGTGCCTGAACAGAGGCACCTACTAAAGAAGAATGCCACAATGTTTCCTCACCGCAGATTCCTGGGCAGATTCTCCTGCCCCCGCATTCAAATCAGCTCATGCCAATGAGGGACTTCCTGCTGCTTGCCCCACCTGCTCATCTGACCTGCCTGGACCAGCTGTCTCCAAGTACTGACTTGACCTAGGTTTCCACCCGGCCCTCCCATCACTCAGGGCAGGCTCGGTCTGGTTGGCAAACCTCAGACATGAAAGACTTTCCCTACTCCCCACTGCTTCTTCCTAGGCTCCAAATCAGAGAGGAAGGTAGGACAGAGAAAGAAGCGCAAGGAGGAAAAAGTGAAGGAATCGACGCCTCTTTGTCCCAGAGCCATGGGCCAGGCTGAGTAGGACCCATGAGAAACTTTGAATTAGATGTGAGATTGGTATTTTTGCTTCCTCTCCTCCCCTGCCAGTTCTCACCACGAAAATCCTTAAACATCCAGACAAGTTTGAAAAGTAGCACAGGTTCTTCCTGTAGCGCAGGTGGTCCAGTGGTTAAGAATCTGCTTGCCAATGCAGGGGACACAGGTTCCATCCCTGGTTCGGGATGAGTCCACATGCTGTGACTACTAAGACCGTGTGCCACAGCTGCTGAGCCCGGACACCCTGGAGCCCATGCTCTGCAACAAGAGAAGCCACCACAGTGACAAGCCCCAGCACTGCAGGGAAGCAACTAAACCCACTTGCTGCAGCTAGAGAAAGCCCACCTGCAGCAACGAAGACCCAGTGGAACCAAAAATAAAAATAGATAAATAAATTTAAGCAATTACTGTTTATAATACTTCTCCCACCTTCAGATATACTTGGTGTTCCCTAGTTCAAAGACACTTTATTTTACAGCCTTTACAGAATCAATTTGTTGTCTTGTATTAGCATGGGAAAAATGATCTGTAGATCTACTTATTAATTTTTTCCCCTGTTAATGTCATTTTAATTATTGTTTGTTGTTGTTGTTTAGTCACTAAGTCATGTCTGACTCCTTGCTTCCCCATGGACTGTAGCCCACCAGGCTCCTCTGTCCATGGGATTTCCCAGGCAAGAATACTAGAGTGGGTTGCCATTTCCTTCTCCACTTTATTATCCAGATGTTAAATGACTATCATATTGCTGTTCAAAAACACTGAGCCAGGCAGCAACAAATGAGAATTCCCTCACAGCCCTGTCAATACTTCTAAAAAAAAAAACAACTTTACTGAGGTAAAACCAGCATATGATAAATTGCACATGTTTAAATTGTGCAATTCATATGTTTTGATGTACCCATGCAAAACCATCACGACAATCAAGATAGTGAAGGCATTCCTCACTTCATAAGTTCCTGCAGGCCTCTTGATAATTCCTCTCCCCTTTCATTTCCAGCAAACACTGATCTGTTTTCTGTCACTGTGACTTAGTTTACATTTTCTAGAGTTTTATGAAAATAGAATTGCACAAGATGTACTGTTTTTTGGTCTGTTTATCAGCTTTTAAGCAACTTTCCATATTTTAACCTCTACTCCCTTTTTCAGAGATACTAGATGTTGACTGGTTCTCAGTTTTCCCTCTGTTCACTTAAGGTCAGCTTCCACTTGTCCAACTACTGCTTTCCAGCTTTCAATTTTTTTTTTTCTCCCTTGAAGAACTCCTGTGTGAGTCTGGGAACTCTTGCATCTCTATTGTGAATGTGAACTCAGCACAGGGCATGCCAGGGAGCTGTCTGGTGAAGACCAGACAGCTCCCATTGTTGCTGTCTCCTTTCCTGTTCTCTTTGTCCTTGTGGGTTTGTGCCTTTAAAGACCCCTTTAATGCTATTTTAGTGGGTTTGGGAACAGAAATAACGGTAGTGAATGAGTCCATATCTGCCATCTTTATCTGGAATCTGAGACTGTTCAAAAATGAAGATTATTCAAGAGAAAGCTCTGCACTGGCTGGAGGCATCAGCAGGCTCTGACAGCATGTTTGAAGCAGTTGCTGCAGGAAAACAGATGAAAAGATATACTGCATTCTTGGTTTAGAAGAATCAATATTGTTAAGATGACCCTATCACCCGAGGCACTGTACATATTTACCACAATTCCTATCAAATTACCAATGGCATTTGTCATAGAACTAGAACAAATCATTTTAAAATTTGTATGGAAACCAAAAGATCCCAAATAACCAAAACAATCTTGAGAAAGAGCAGAATTGGAAGAATCACTTTGCCTGACAATACCACAAAGCTACAGTAATCAAAACAGTATGGTACTGGCACAAAATCAGACATATAGATCAATGAAACAGGATAGAAAACCCAGAAAACAAAAACAGAAACAAAAACACCCATGCACTTATGTCAGCTAATCTATGACAAGGCTCCCCAAGTGGCTTAGTGTTAAAGAATCTATCTGCCTATGCAAGAGACACAGAAGATGCAGGTTTGATCCCTGAGTTGGAAAGATCCCCTGGAGGAAAAAATGGCAACCCACTCCAGTATTATTGCCTGGAGAATCCCATGGACTAAGGAGCCTGGTGGAGAAGGCAATGGCACCCGACTCCAGTACTCTTGCCTAGAAAATCCCATGGACGGAGGAGCCTGGAAGGCTGCAGTCCATGGGGTCGCTGAGGGTTGGACACAACTGAGCAACTTCACTTTCACTTTTCACTTTCATGCATTGGAGAAGGAAATGGCAACCCACTCCAGTGTTCTTGCCTGGAGAATCCCAGGGACAGGGGAGCCTGGTGGGCTGCCGTCTATGGGGTCGCACAGAGTCGGACACGACTGAAGTGACTTAGCAGTAGCAGCAAGGAGCCTGGTGGGCTACAGTCCATGGGGCTACAGAGTCGGACATGACTGAGCGCAATAACACACACACAACAATCTATGACAAAGGAGGCAAGAATATATAATGGAGAAGATAGTCTCTTCAATAAGTGGTGCTGGAAAAACTGGGCAATTACATGTAAAGGAGTGAAATTTGAATATTCTCTAACACCATACACAAAAACAAGCTGAGAACAAAATCATTTCATGTTGCCATTCGTGCTGTTCAGACTGCCCAATGTACTGGTTATGTTTACTGTTCAGTAAAAGCTCGTTTCTCCTTCCTTCCCTCTCTCTCTCCCTTCATCCCTCCTTTTCTTCTTTTATTTCAGCAGCTGATGTGGGGAAACTTCCCAGGAGGAGAACGTGCCTGCTGTGAGTAAGGGTAAATGAAGACAAATGACATGCTGCAGCTTAGTTTAGGACGCTGTGAAGGTCAAGAGAGGCACCTCAGGAGTCAGTTAAGGGTGAGTCTTCTTGCCAGGAAAAGAAGAGGGAGAAAGGGAAGGGAGTTAAGATAAGCCTCTGAGTAAGGGGATTCTGGGCTTCCCTGGTGGCTCAGATGGTAAAGAACCTGCCTACAATGCAGGTTCAATCCCTGGGTGGGAAAGTCCCCTGGAGAAGGGCAGGGCATTCCACTCCAGTATTCTTGCCTGGAGAATTCCATGGACAGAGGAGCCTGGTGCGCTACAGTCCATGGGGTTGCAAGGGTCAGACACGACTGAGTGACTTACATTTCATTTCTAAGGGGTTCCAGGGCCTGAGGCCAGGAAGAGACTTAGTTTTTATTTTTTGGGCTATGCTACATGACATGTGGGATCTTAGTTCCCTGACCAGGGATCAAACCTATGCCCCCTGCAGTGGAAGCATGGAGTCTTCACCACTGAATCATCAGGGAAGTCCCAGGAAGAGAAATTTAAGAGCGTATAGTTTCTGAGGTGGCAGGAACTCAGCTGATGAGGAGCAGCCTGAAGGCCTGGACTTTTTTGGTGACGAGGTAGAAAGTTCCTTCCTCATACAGAAAAACCAAGTGGCTGATGAGTGGGTGGATGTGGAGGGACAGGTTTGGGAAATAGGTTCAGGTAAAGACTACAGAGTTCGTCTAGATGAGTTTTTGTTATCCTAATCTTAGTAAATGGAATCTAAGGCTTCCTGAGAGTGGAGAGTGGCTGGGAGGAGGAAGGGTCTCTGGGGTTTAGGCCCTGAGAAACTAGGGATCCCCTGCCCAGGTGTCTTTCAGGGGCTCTGCTGGGGTCACTCCAAAGGTAAGAGGCTCTTAGCCCTGCTAGATAGTATCGGCTGAGAGAATCTTATTATAGCATTTACTTCCTTTTCTTTCGATGAAAGTTTAAAGGTCACTGTTTGCTCTTGCAAAGGAAGTTCCACAAATATTCCATGTGCAGCCTTAGAAATAAACAGCATGACATCAAGTTCATTGCAGACTCCCTGTTTTGGGGGAATTCCCAAGGAAGTGGAGGCAGAGTTCTGGGAGAGACAAGACGAATTCGGAGTGATTACTCAGTAGCTGCAGCAGGGACCAGAATTTCCCTGCACGTTTCCCAGGTTCTCATTTGCCAACTCAGCCTAGAGGTATTTCTGTTGACAAAAAAAAAAAAAAAAAAGCTGTGGGTGAAATAATTTATTTTTCAGGCATTGGCCTCCACCCCTGCTTGGCTTGGAGGACTGGTTCCCCTTTGTCTGGGATGGCAGAGGAAGAAGGCCCTGGTGTCATTATGGAGGAAAGGGAAATGGGTGGGTATCCAGGCCTGAGTTCCATCCACTTGTAACTGAGTATCAGCTGTGTAGACATTCTACAGGTTGTATTTTTTCTATGGATGGAGGGTGGGAGGTTAAATGTAAGTTATGCAGCCATACTGCAGGCCAGAGAGTAACATGCCAGAGTCTCATATGTCATTCATCATTTGTGAATAGCTGTGGTATCAGGTTCAAGGTTAGCTCTGGGGAAACAAAATTTCCCTATTAGGCTGAGATACTTCTGAATAGAGAAGCATTTGGAGGGTTGAGGGACTAATGTGTTATTTCCAGATGCTTTGCTTTAAAAATGTAGATTTCTTGGACTTCCCTTGTGGCACAGTGGTTGGCGCATCTGTCTGCCAATTCAGGGAACACAGGTTCTATCCCTGGTCCAGGAAGATTCCACATGCCTCAGAGTAACTAAGCTCATGTGCCACAACCACTGAGCCTGCACTCTAGAGCTCACAAGCCACGACTACTAAAGCCCATGTGCTGCAACTTCTGAAGCCAGAGGGCCCTGAGCCTGTACTCTGCAACAAGAGAACCCACCTCAATGAGAAGCCCACGCACTGCAATGAAGAGTAGCCCTCGCTCGCAGCAGCTAGAGAAAGCCCACACAAAGCAATGAGGGCCCAGCACAGCCAAAAATAATAAATAAATAAAAATTAAAAAAATGTATACTTCTTACTCAGGTGAGGGAGCATGGTGAGTCTGAGCAGGACCAGAAGGACAAGGACAAAAAGAGGAGGGAAGAATTCAGGGTATTAAGTATGACAGTGTGTATTAATTAGGTTGGTATAAAAGTAATTCGGTTTCAAACCGTGAATTTTAAATCATTATAACTAGATTCAAATACATCTTTATTAATCAAAATAGGAACCATTACAATCAACCCATTTTTGCCAATGAGAAATGAGTTTATTTATTCCTGTAGCATAAAAATCCATGCTTTTGGAGTCCACGAACTCATAGAAAGTATTTTCTGCCTCCTGCGGCTTGTGGAAGCACTTTCCCTGCAAAAAGTTGTCAAGATGCTGGAAGAAGTGGTAGTCTGTTGGCAAGAGATCAGGTGAATATGGCAGATGAGGCAAAACTTCACAGCCCAATGCATTCAACTTTTGAAGCATTTGTTGTGCCACGTGCAGTTGGGCATCGTCGTGGGGAAGAATTGGGGTCATATTGTTGATCAATGCTGGCTGCAGACATTGTAGTTTTGGGGGCATCTTATCAATTCACTGAGCATACTTCTCAGGTGTAATGGTTTTGCCGGGATTCAGAAAGCTGTAGTGGATCACATGGGCAGCAGACCACCAAACAGTAACCATCACCTTTCTTTTTTTTTTTTTTGGTTCAAGTTTGGCTTTGGGAAAGTGCTTTGGGGCTTCTTCTCAGTCCAGCCACTGAGCTGGTTATCATCAGTTGTTGTATAAAATCCACTTTTCATCGCACGTCACAATCCAATTGAGAAATGGTTCTTTGTTGTGTAGAGTAAGAGAAGACAATGCTTCAAAATGATGATTTTTTCGATTTTTGGTCAGCTCATGAGGGCATCCACTTATTGAGCTTTTTCACCTTTCCAATTTGCTTTAGATGCCCAATGACCATAGAATGGTCGACATTTTTCTTTGGCAACTTCTCATGTAGTTGTAAGAAGATCAGCTTCAATGATTGCTCTCAATTTGTCATTGTCAAGTTCTGATGGCTGGTCACTATGGTCCTCATCTTCAAGGCTCTCATCTTGTTTGAAAAACTTCTTGAACCACCACTTCACTGTATGTTAGCAGTTTCTGGACCAAATGTGTTGTGTATGTTGCCAGCTATCTTTGCTACTTTATGATCCATTTTGAACTTGAATAAAAAAAGAATCCCTCAAATTTGCTTTTTGTCTAATATCTTTTCTATAGTCTAAAACAAATGTAAAATAAACAGCAAGTAATAAGTTGTTAGCAAAAAAAAAAAGCAAGAAATGAGCATTAAAATGATGTATAACATAACCACATTTATTTAAGAATGTGTTCCAATAGTAAAGAGCAAATTTCAACAATGCAAAATGGCAATTACTTTTACAGGGGAGATGGCTAAATAGAGGGAGAAATGCGCCCACATTTGCCCACCCCTAAGCCCAACTGATGGTCATTTTGTACTTTATTGAAACAACAAAGACAGTAGGGCAGGAACTCTCTTATTGTCCACTTGAAACACCGAGTTCACCTATCTCTGCTTCTATTATGGTGGACGAAGTGTCCCTAGGGACAATGGTCATCTTGAACTCTGGCTTCGACATCTCCCCTCGTGCCCCAGCCCATGGTCTGTTCAGGACCCTTTTCTCAGCTACATCATCCATTCCTCCCTCTTTCCCAGGTCTCTGCCTAAGTTCTGACTTTGTGAATAAGTCCTCTTTGACCCCACATCCCTCTTCAGCCACCACCTCACTTCTTTGTGTTCCTTCCTGGAGAATTGTAATTCTGCCCTTTCTTCCTTCTACTCCAGTGTGATTTCTGTGGCCACCACTCCCCTGATGCCAAAGCCAATCCTTGACTACCATCTTGCAGCTGGTTCTCTGTCCTCATCTGCCCCAACCTATCAGCAGCACTGGACACAGGTGGCCACTCCCTTGTTTTTGAAGTGCTTCCTTGCTTTGGTTTGTGTGACACTTAATTTTCATGGTTTCCCTCTTACTTTTCCTCTGCCCCTGGTTGTGCTTTTCAATCACCTTTGCTGGCTCTTCCTCTCTACCTCTTAATATTGGCATGTCCCAGGCTCAGCTTTGTGTCTGTCTTCTTTAGTTCCATGCTTCATTTACCCTCTGTTTGTCCACTCCCAAGTTTATATCTCCAGCCTGTGTTCATTTTCTCTGAGCTTCAGACATGAACATCTACCCAACTCTTTGCCATCATCACTTGAGTGTCTAATTGATATCTCAAACTAAACATGCCCGAATGAGAATCTTTGACTCATCACCTACTTTAAGCCTGTTCCTCTCTTGGTCTTCCTCAGTAAATAGCACCAAGATTTACCTAGTTAATCTTAAGAAGTTCTCTTTTCAAAAAACTTTTTATTGGAGTATAGTTTATTTACAAGGTTGCGTTCATTTCTGCTGTTCAGCAAAGTGAATCAGTTATACATACCTGTGTATTCACTCTTTTTTAAGATTCTATTTGCAGGTCATTACAGAATAGAGTTTCCCTGTGCTATAATTAGGCCCTTATTAGTTATCTATTTTATGTATAGTAGTGAATATATGTCAATCCCAATCTCCTGAAACTATTTTTTTTTAAAGAAACTATCTGATTCATTAATTTTCCTCATTCCATATCCAATCCACTAGGATGACCATTACTTCTACCTCTGAATTGTATCCAAAATCATTTTTTTTCTTTCTTTGTTTTCCTCTAGAGAAATTTGGATGCAACATATTCTGAGCCACCATATTCCTTGGATGGTGCAGTAACTTCCTAATTGGTCTCTCAGCTTCCACTTCTGCTCCTGGCCAGTCCATTTTTCACACAGTGGTTACAATAATGCTTAAAAAATGTAAATCTGGTAATGTTACATTTTACTTAACATCTTACAATGGTTTCCCAATAATCTTATAATAGCTCCAAATTCCTCAAAATGATTTATAAAACCTGATGATGTTGGTCCTTATCAGTTTCATTTCATACCACTCTCAGTGATGTGCTGAAGCCACTTACATCTGCTTCTGAGATGACTCTGTGCCGGGCTTGCCAACTTCACATTTATTGATACCATATTGGTAGCTTGAAGTTGGCCATGATGGAAGTATTGACACCTTGGAAACTGGTATATGACAAAACCTAAGAATTTTTGTTTTCTCTCAGAGAGTCTCCTCTTTCTCATGATGCTCCAGCCACACTGGCCTTCTAGCTTTTACTTGAACTCATCCATCAGGTTGCTGCCTTAGGGTCTTTATGCTTATATAAAGTTATAGTTCTCTCGGTCTGGATTGTTCTTCCTTTCCATGGTTTGCTTGTTCTTATCATTTAGAGCTTAGTTCAGAGTCATTTCCTGGGAGAGGTCTTCCTTGATGAACCTCCTTGATGAACCTCCTTAATTCTGCTGTGTCACTCGGTTTTATTGCTGACACAGCATTTACCTCTAACTGAAGTAATTAAATTTAAATTTTATTTATTTTCTTTTCGGCTGCATTGGGTCTTCACTGCTTTGTGTGGGCTTTCTCTAGCTGCAGCGAGCGGGGGTTCCTCTTCTATGTGGTGCATGGGCTTCTCATTGTGGTGGCTTCCCTTGTTGCAGAGCTCAGGCTCCAGGCGCCCGGGCTTCAGTGGTTGCGGCTGGTGGGTTCTAGTGTGCAGGTAGCTGTGCAGGTTCTAGTTCTGTAGTTGTGGTGCCCAGACTTAGTTGCCCCAACGCATGCGGAATCTTCCTGGACCCAGGATCCAACCTGAGTCCCCTGCATTGGCAGGCAGATTCTTATACACTGCACCGCCAGGGAAGGCCTAAATAATTTTTTTACATGGTTACTGTTGTCTCTTCACATTAAAATGTTGCCTCCGGTTGCCTCCTAGTACCTAGAACACGGTCTGGCACATGGTTGGTACTCACTAAACATTACTGAATGAATATGTGAACTTTATGTTCTTTATCCTCCTGGGCCTCAATTTCGTCATCTAAAACAGGATCACTGAAGTGATGTCACAAGATGGTGATAGGAGACCCCATTCTCTGTCCCCCAACAAGGATCAACAATTAGACAGCTATCTATGAATGAAAACAGCTTCAAGAGAGCTCTGGAATCCACTTACAAAATATCAGCAAGAAGGTGGAAGAGAAAAAGAGAGGACGAGAAAATCTGAGAATAACCGCACAAAACGGGAAGGAAGAATAGTTCCATTTTGCCTACATCATCCTATCCCTCGAGCCAGTGTTGCACAGCACCAAGAGGGAATTCCCCAGCTTGAGAGAGTCCCCGTTTCTGGGAAGGCGAAAGCAGGATCAGCCACCAGCTTCCCTTTTGGGGCACTACGTGAAGGACTCACTTCATTTTCACCCCACCTGGTGACAAACTACACTTACGTCACATAAAATAGTCATTAAGTGAAGAGCTGTAACAAGACACAAGGTAATTGTTTAATAATAAAGGTGTTAATTCATCAAGAGGATATCATAGTTGTAAACATGTATGCACTTGACATTGGAGCACCTAAATCTATAGGCAAATACTAGCATACATGAAGGGAATAATAGACAACGGTACAATAATAGTAGGGGACTTTCAACAATGGATAGCTCATCTACACAGAAAAGCAGTAAAGACATATTGAACATGAATTGTGCTTTAGAGTAAAAGAACCTAATGGACATATATAGAACATTCTATCCAACAGCAGCAGAATAGATGTTTTTCTTCAAGCACGTATGGAACATTGTCAGCATGGATCATATGTTAGGTTACAAAATGTATCACACATTGTGTATGCTCAGTTGTGTCCAACTTTTGCAACCCCATGGACCCTAGCCCACCAGGCTCCTCTGTCCATGGAATTTTCCAGGCAAGAATACTGGAGTGGGTTGCCATTTCCTACTCCAGGGGATCATATCTTAGCTGATTTTAGAAGACTGATATCATACCTAGTAACTTTTATGAACACAGTGCTGTGAAACTAGGAATCAACAATGGAGGAAAAAGGAAAATTCACAAATCTGTGGAAATTAAGTGATACCCTGAGGAGCAACCAATGAGTCAAGGATAAAATAGAAAGGAAAATAAAAAAATATTGAAACAAACAAAAAAAGAAACACAATATACTAAAACTTACAGAATGAAGCAAAAGCAGTGCTAAGAGGGAAGTATATAGTGATAAATGCTACATTAAAAGAAAGGAAATATTGCAAATAAGTAGCCTAACCTTACATCTCACAAAGCTAGGAAAAGAATGAACTAAACCTAAATTTAGCAGAACAAAAGAGATAACAAATTTCACAGTAGTAATAAGTGACATAGAAATTAGGAAAACAATAGCGGAGAGTGACAAAACTGAGTTGATTTTTTAAAAAGATAAACATAATTGACAACCCTTTAGCTAGATGTACTAAAGGAAAAAAAAAAGAGGATTCAATAAACAAAATTATAATTAAAGAGAGTTTTCAACTGTGATTTCAAATCACAGAAATATGAAGGAGCAAAATAAATGACTGTGAACAATTATAAGCCAACAAACTGGACAACCTAGAGAAATGGATAAAACCAATACAATATTGTAAAGTACAAAAAAAAAAAAAAGAGAAAGAAATAAAAGAAAAGAAATATAAAATACAAAAAAAATTTTTTTAAACAGCCAAAAAAAAAAAAAATAGAGAAATGGATAAATTCCTAGCAAGGTATAACCTACCAGTCTAAATTATGAAGATATAGAAAATCTGAACAGATCAATAATGAATAAGGACTTGAATCAGTAATCAAAAACTTTTCAACAAAGAAAATTCTAGGACCAGATGGCTAGTGAATTCTACCAAATGTTTAAAGAAGAATTAATGCCAATTCTTCCCAAAATCCTTCCAAAAAATATTTAGAAGAGGAGGGAACAGTTTCAAACTCATTTCATGAGGCCAGCACTACCCTGCTATCACAACAGGCTACTAAGAAAACTACAGGCCAATATTCCTGAAGAATATAGATGCAAAAATTCTCAAAAAAATTTAGCAAGCCAAATTCAACAGTACATTAAAAGGATCATACACTATGATCAGGTGGGATTTACTTCTGCCATGCCAGGATGTTTCCACATTAATCAGTCAATGTGAAACACCATAGTAATAGATAAAAGACACAAATCATACAATCATCTCAATAGATGCACAAAAAGCACTGGACAAAAATCTGCATCCTTTAAAAATAGAACTACTGGGGACCTCCCTGGTGGTTAAGACTCCGCAATTCCAGTGTAGGGGGCCTGGGTTCCCTCCCTGGTTGGGTAACTAAGATCCCACATGTGGCTCAGTGTGACCAAAAAGTTGTTGTTGTTGGTTAGTTGTTCAGTCATTTCTTACTCTTTGCAACACCATGGACTGCAGCACACCAGGCTTCCCTGACCTTCACCATCTCCTGGAGCTTGCTCAAACTCATGTTCATTGAGTCAGTGATGCCATCCAATCATCTTTCTCTGTTGCTCCCTTCTTCTCCTGCCTTCAATCTTTCCCAACATCAGTGTCTTTTCCAATGAGTCAGTTCTTTGCATCAGGTGGCCAAAGTATTGCAGCTTCAGCTTCAGCATCAGTCCTTCCAAGACTGGCTGGATCTCCTTGCAGTCTCAAGAGTCTTCTCCAACACCACAGTTCAAAAGCATCACTTCTTTGGTGCTCTGCCTTCTTTATGGTCCAATTCTCACATCTGTATATGACTACTGGAAAAAACCATAGCTTTGACTGTATGGATCTTTGTTGGTAAAGTAATGTCTCTGCTTTTTCATATGCTGTCTAGGTTTGTCATAGCTTTTCTTCTGAGGAGCAAGTGTCTTTTAATTTCATTGCTGCAGTTACCATCTGCAGTGATTTTGGAGCCCAAGAAAATAAAGTCTGTCACTGTTTCCATTGTTTCCCTGTCTATTTGCCTTGAAGTGATGGGACTAGATACTATGATCTTTGTTTTTTGAATGTTGAGTTTTAAGCCAAAAAGGAAAAAAAAAAAAAGAATGAACTATGGTGTGATTCAAATGTCCTTAGACTTCATCAGCCAGAGAATCTATGTTATGTGGGATTCTGCTTGGACTTGCTGATGTGTGACCTCTCCCTTTTCGCCTAATCTCTTCCACTGTTTCAGGAATTTCCCAAAGTCATGGTGCAACCCAGGAGCTTCAGAACAGGTCCACACATGTTTTTGCTTCCTCTCATTTGCACATGGCTTCCTTGAGCTCCGGTGTAGGGGAGGATTTCCCAAAGTTGCTCTACAGTCTGTAAGTTGAGTTGGGAGGGGCCTTCAATACTTGTGCTGGCCTTTGGCTTCTCCTAAGCAGCATGAAACACAAAAACTCTCAACAAGTAGCTCTCTGGCCCTAACTTCTCCCTCCTCTGAGAACACAAAACCAATCTGCCAGGTTGAGCAGAGCATAGATATAACCTTGCTGATGTAACAAAACATCAGATTTGTCTAATCTTTCACCTTTTTAGAGTGGATATTATACATGTAAAATATACATTACCTAAAACATACACACTATACTATATATCACATATATTATGTGTGTATATATGTAATGAATGTATATAATATGTATTATATTACATATATATATACATGTAAATTATGTATACAAGTATCAATATGTATATAGCAAAGCTAGATACAAACTAGGGTAATAATATAGTTCACTATTTTCTCTGGGCAGGATTAATTTGCTATCCTATGGGAAAAAAATGATTCACCACTCATCCATCTTCTGCAGATCAAGATCTAACTCAACACCATCTGGGCCTTGATCAATAGTAAACAGTAAGTTAAACAAAAACACTTTTCCTCTAGAGATTTTCCTGGCGACTTAGTTGTTAAGAATCTACTTACAAGGCAGGAGAAGCAGGAGACCCAGGTTTAATCCCTGGGTAGGGAAGATCCCGTAGTGAAGGGAATGGCAATCCACTCCAGTGTTCTTGCCTGGAAAATTCCATGAAGGGAGGAGTCTGGTGGGCTACAATCTATAGTCACAGAGAGTCAGACACAAATGCAGCAACTTAGCGCTCACGCACTTTCCTCTGGAGAAGGTGTTCAGCAAGCTGACCCATGAGTTTAATCTGGCCTTTTGTTTGTTTTTGTAATAAAAATGTATTGGGACTCAGCCTGTCCATTTGTTACAGGTTTTATGCCAAAGCAATGGTGTTGAGCAATTGTGATGGAGATGTTATGACTCTCAAGCATAAAAGATTTACTATCTGTATTCTTCTAGAAAATAAAAATATTTAGAACATCTGGTGCCTTTTAGGCATGCTAGTTAGATGCTGCTGCTACTGCTGCTAAGTTGCTTCAGTCGTGTCCGACTCTGTGCAACCCCATAGATGGGAGCCCATCAGGCTCCCCCGTCCCTGGGATTCTCCAGGCAAGAACACTGGAGTGGGTTGCCATTTCCTTCTCCAATGCATGAAAGTGAAAAGTGAAAGTGAAGTCGCTCAGTCATGTCTAACTCTTCGAGACCCTATGGACTGCAGCCTACCAGGCTCCTCCGTCCATGGGATTTTCCAGGCAAGAGTACTGGAGTGGGGTGCCATCGCCTTCTCAGAGTTAGATGCTGAAAAGATGCAAATAGTTTTTTGTCTTTTCCCCATTGGATAAATTTTCTCAACATAATGTTTTACTCTTATGCCTGTCTTAAATGGGCAGTTCTGCCTTAGTAAGTCCAATTGTTTAGACTTTAGTGATGTCAGTCAGTAAAGAGAAGGGGTCAGGATATGCGGTAGAGATTTTAACAGAGAGCTTGGAAGAGAAAGGGTGGAGGCAGCTGTGAAGGAAATGGATGGAAGAGATAGGGACATTCTAAGAAATGGTACTCAGGGACTTCTTGGCAGTCCAGTGGTTGAGACTTGGCCTTCCAAATGCAGAGGGTGTGGGTTCAATCCCTGGTGGATGAGCTAAGATCCCACAAGATCTACAGTCAACATACAAAACCATAAAACAGAAGCAATATTGTAATAAATTCAATAAAGACTGTAAGAACAGCCCACATCAAAAACAATCTTGAAGGAAAAAAAAGAAGAAGTGATGCTTGGGCTATGGACACTTTTCATGGGGTTTGTGGAAATAAGCCAAGAATCTGAATTACTTGAAAATTGCTTTTTGTGGCCAAAATTGTGTGTGTGTGTGTGTGTGTGTGCGCGCGCGTGTGCTGGGTGGATGTTTTCCCTACTAGGACTCAGCCCTGAGACTAGGCAGCAGAGTTGTCCATCGTTTGAGATTCAAAGGGGCCAGTGAGAATGAAGCATTCAAGGACTTTTAACAAGTTGGGAAGAAAGAAGAAGCACAGCATCCTGAAGACCACTGGGGACCAGCTTCTCTTTGTGGGGTGACTTCCTGTGATGTTAGTTAACTCTTTTTTTTTTTCTTAAGGTTTGAGTGTTGCTTGTGTGGGAACTTCCCTGGTGGTCCAGTGGCTAAGACTCTGAATGCAGGGGACCTGGGTTGGATCCCTAGTCATAGAATTAGATCCCACATGCCACAACTAAGACCCAGTGCAGCCAAATAAATAATAAAAAAAAAAAAAGGAGCTATTTTTGTGTTTAGAAAAAACTTATTTGAGCCTAAATTTGTTGTGAACTATACCCATTATCGGAGAAGGCAATGGCAACCCACTCCAGTACTCTTGCCTGGAAAATCCCATGGATGGAGGAGCCTGGTGGGCTGCAGTCCACAGGGTTGCTACAAGTCGGACACGACTGAGTGACTTCACTTTCTTTTTTCACTTTAATGCATTGGAGAAGGAAATGGCAACCCACTCCAGTGTTCTTGCCTGGAGAATCCCAGGGATGGGGGAACCTGGTGGGCTGCCATCTGTGGGGTTGCACAGAGTCGGACACAACTGAAGCAACTTAGCAGCAGCAGCAGCATACCCATTATAAATTTAAAAACCAAGATTTTTCTTAATAAATTCAAATTACAAACCTTGCTATTCTATTTTAAAGCTAATTTTTGATAGAGCAATGAGAAAATCACTCTCATTTTTTAAATTAATAGATAGTTATTTCACTGCTTAAAATATTAAATCTCACTAAATATTTAGCTTTTATTTTAGCATAGTAAATTGTGTTTTCCTTAAATATTTTAAGCTATAAATTTATTATACCTACAAATTTAGTAAGTGATTCTTTCAAACACTTCAAAAACCTGCCAGGGGCAGATTTAGAAATCTAGTGAGTAAAGTATTTCTAAACACCTAAGCAATTTCTATAACTCCAAAAAAAGAAAAAGAAAAAAGAAAGTAGTAATCAGGCTCTAAAAATTTAAACACTTTTTACAAACATAATCAAATTTTCTATCCTTCAAATTAAAATCAGTAACCTAATATCAATTACACATTTCAAATTGGAATGGCAAAGTTAATATTTCAAATTCTTTAATGTTTCAATTTTTTAATGGTTTCAGGCACATTAAATAACAAAGACAGTTTACCAGGAAAATCTTAAAAACTTATTTCTAAACTTAATACCAAGGTGACAAAACAATGGATCTTGTTTATATCATCAGTTCTACACTTTTTTTCTTTTCCTTTAAGTACTTTCCCAGTGTTGTTAAACCACTTAACAGAGGGGCACAGATCATAGATTAACTGTCTTAGACGGTGTGTAGGTCAAAGATTCTGACCCTGAGGTTCCTGGGTGAAAGATTTAGGAATTTGATTTGGACCATTGGCTTGAAAATCTGAGCCCATTAGTGACCTCTTTTTGGATAATTCTTGACGCAAACCACAATGTAACACACTCAGTCAACCCTTAGTGTTGGAGTCAGGCTGCTGAGTCAGTGGCAAGCCTTCAGATCAGACTTTTTAGCTGTGAGTTGATTTCACAACTAAGCCCCATGGACGTCTTGTAGGCAATTTTTATCTTAACCGCTTTTCATCTTTTCCCCACCTCTTGTGTATAGATAGAATCTTGCCTGTTGTCTGGATTGTAGTTAATATCTCCCATTGCTTTATCAGTTGCAACTTTCTTTACTACCTGAATTTTTCGCCAAGTGTTCGTTGATGACTGAGATTCTGTCCTCATTGTATTGATTAATGGGAACTTTAATACTCATACGCATAACATTTCAGCATTCTCATGCATTTACTGCCTGTGAAAGTCACTGTTGACAGTCGTCATGTAATAATGAATAAAGGGGAGATGACTTTCAGGGCCTTCTAGAACCTGGTACGACCTTAAAGGAGGTGAAAGTGTGAAAGCGTTAGTCACTCAGTCGTGTCTGACTCTTTCGATCCTGTGGAACATAGTCCGCCAGGCTCCTCTGTCCATGGGATTTTTCAGGCAAGAATACTAGAGTAGGTAGCCATTTCCTCCTCCAGGGGATCTTCCTGACCCAGGGATCGAACCTGGGCCTCCTGCATTGTGGTCAGATTCTTTACTATCTGAGCCATCAGGGAAGCCCAAAAGAGCTGACCGTAAAGCACAGTAGTGTTTGGGGCTTGGCAGAGGAGACTCCACTATAACATACATACATAGTCGGGGCAGCTCAGTCTGCTGGATCTGAGAGTAAGAGTGAGGCAGTGAAATAGTCCTGCTTAGGGAACCAGGAGAGGAGAACCCAGACTGTGCAGGACTAATGACCACAAGGACCTTGACAGCTGGCATCACTGAGCACTCTGAGCTGTCTCATTCAGGAGGCAGGAAAGAGCTGTTCCGTATTTCTATCCTAGGAATGACTGATCTACCTGCTGCTGTACCCATGTATATCCCTGCACACCTGTGCCAAGCATCACCTCCCCTGTGAGCTACTGAAGGTTTTGGCTCCTGTGATTCTCCTTTCTCTCTCCCCTCTACTGACTGACTCATATAAACCTCCCTGTGTGTTATAACAGCTCTTACCTTAAACATAAAAATCCTCTTTTGACCCCACAGCCCCCTCCAGCTACCTTGGCATTTGTCTGGCCTTCTCACTCCCACTTTTATTTCACAGCAGAACTACTGAGAGGAGCCTTGCCTACTCA
Organism: Bubalus kerabau; assembly: GCF_029407905.1. Classification (NCBI taxonomy): domain Eukaryota; kingdom Metazoa; phylum Chordata; class Mammalia; order Artiodactyla; family Bovidae; genus Bubalus; species Bubalus kerabau. The sequence goes on from NC_073634.1 coordinate 49,319,943, forward strand.
CTGGCTTCACTTGCTCGCCTTCTATTGGATGTGCTCAGTCACTCAGTCATGGCCAACTCTTTGCGACCCCACGGACTGTAGACTGCCAGGTTCCTCTGTCATGGAATTTTCCAGGCAAGAATACAGGAGTGGGTTGCCATGTCCTCAGCTTTGTCCTTGCTTTTTTCTAAAATAAAAGAAAAAATTATTTACTTATTTATCTATGGTTGCACTGGGTCTTCTGGCTGCGTGCAGGTTTTCTCTAGTTGTGAGCGGGGGCTACTCTTCACTGCTGTGTGCAGGTTCTCATTGCTGTGGCTTCTCTTGCTGCAGAGCACAGACTCTAGGACACACAGGCTTCAGCAGTTGTGGTACTTGAGCTCTAGAGCACAGGCTCAGTAGTTGTGGTGCATGGGCTTAGCTGCTCCTTGGCATGAGGTATCTTCCAGGAGCAGGGATCGAACCTGAGTCCCCTGCATTGGGAGGGGTTTTCTTGACCACTGAGCCACCAGAGAAGTCTTATCCTCATTTTTGTTATGGCCACACACCACCTCTTTCTCACTGAATCCAGTGGCCAGGTCCTCATGTACTCAACCTGTCAGCATCCTTGGATTTGGTGGACCCCTCCTTTAATCATTTTTCTCCTGTCATTCTCTTCCTTTTCCTGATTTTTCTCTTCCCTCAGTCTTTCCTCCTCCTCAATGGGAAGCCTTCAAATCAAGCTTTTGAGCTGTGAGTTGATTTCATATCTAAGCCCCATGGACATCTTTCAAATGGCATCCTTATGCAGTTTTTACCTTAACCATTTTCATCTTTCCCTCACGCAATGTAAATAGATAGAATCTTGCCTCCTGTCTGGATTGTAGTTAATACCCCTCTTTGAAGGCTCCATTTCTCCCTTTCCACCTCTCCACGTAGTGCCTCTGGCTCGGTCTTTGGCCACTCTCTCTTTTATAGCTACGTACTCTTAGTAGCTATTCTCACGAGACCCCCGGAATTTCATACCTTTACATGCCAGTTATTTCTGAAGCTGAATCTCAAGGAGTATTCCCATTTTATATTCTCATAGAAGTCTCATATGAAATGAAGTTTTCACTCCTCAAATGAAACTTGGACAAAACAAGACTTCTGGACCACCCTTTGTTCCTTCCCAAATCTCCCCCATTTCCATTAGATACCCCCATTTGCCCACTTAACCAGCTTTCAGATCTGTGAGTTCCCCTTGATTACACTCTTTCCCTCACCTCCCACATTTACTCCATCCGCCAGTTCTGTAGTCACTACGCCAGAACACATCCCTTCCCACCTTCTCTGCTTTTACCCTAGTCCAGGGTAACATTATCTCCTCTGTAGTTCATTGCCACAGCCTTCCAACTTGTCTTTCTGCTTCCACTCTTAACATCCTCTCCTCTGTCCCCAGGGTCCATTCTTCACATGACAGCAAGAGTGATAAAGCCTCTATGACGTCATCCCTTCCGGGTGTAGGATGCTTTGTGTAATACACTAAGTCCTAACTCCTTACACAGAGACCTGGCCCTGGCCTGCCTTCCTGTCCTCCTCTCCAGCTCTCTCTCTCTCTTTTTATTTTTAGAATTTTATTTATTTATGTATTTTTGATGGTGCTGGGTCATCATTGCCTCGAGGGCTTTTCTCTAGTTGTGGCCATCTGGGGCTACTCTCTAGTTGTGGTGTGCGGGCTTGTTGTGGATCATGGGCTCTAGGGCACGTGGGCTTCAGTGGTTGTGGCATGTGGGCTCAGTAGCTGCAGTTCCCGGGCTCTGGAGCACAGGCTCAGTAGAGCAGTAGGGGCTTGATGGCTCTGAGGCATGCAGGATCTTCCTGGACCAGGAATCGAATCAGTGTCTCCTGCATTGGCAGGCAGATTCTTTACTACTGAGCCACGGGGGACATCCTCCAGCTCTCGCTCCTTTGCCCTTTCTGCTTCAGTCATATGACCTTACTTTGATGGGATTCAAAGCAGGCCACCTCCAAGTATGTCACTTAAATGTACTGATTCTTTTGAAATAAAGTTACTTTGGAAACAGTGTAAGAAGAAGGCTCTGACCCTCCTCTGTCCCCATGAATGCCAGAAATACATCTATCACAGAAAGTTACCCTACCTACACCAGAAGGATGTCAGACATAGGGAATATGAGATAAGGAATTCAAGGCCAAGAAAGTTGTATAAACAAATAAGCTTCGTTACTTCAATAGTCTGCTGTCCCAAGCAAAATTCCCTCTGTTTTGTCAAATTTTCTTTGTCTTACAGGTATAACAGTTGCCCGCTTTGGTCATTTCTTTGAGCTATATACCTTTGAGGTTCTTGGATGTGTGCAGTTAAATTTGACTTTTTCTTTCTCTTTTTGATGTCTTTTGTCAATTTCATTACTAGACCAGCTCAAAAGATCCTAGAATGGTAGAGGAAAGTTTTTTCCTCCTCTACACCTCATTCATGCCAAACTGATTTACAGCTCCCCTTAGTTCTCTCCCCTTGGTATGCTGTCCCCTCAAATCTTTGCAAGATTGGCATCCTCTTACATCTCTGCTCAAGCCACCTCCCATAAAATGGCACCTCTCATTGCACCCACCCTTTATTTTCTATCCTAAGAAAGATTGTATCCACCCTTTATTCTCTATCCTAAGAAAGCTTTGCTATTTTCCTATCACTGGTGTAGATGCTAGAGCCGATGACCCAGCCTCCCCTCCACCCCCATTATTACAGAGAAAGAAAAGAAGCCAGAGGTCAAAGTGGCCGCAGGCCCCCACTTCAGCCTTCTCATCACTGTGCGGCGGAACTTGATAAGTGTTGTCACTGCCCTCACCTGACACACTGACACGAGCTGCTGTCACTCTCGGCATCGTTCAACCAGTCCAGGCAACACAGCACCAGGGCAACAGTCCCATGAATGGTGGGAAGGATGCTGGAGTGACCTTCACTTCCCATGTTACTTCTGTATGATCCCTGGCAGATGAAAGTTTTCATACCTTTTGTCTCCGAGGGCTGGTGGGATGGGGGCACAGGGGCTGGAGGTGAGGGGCTGGAGAGAAAGAGAAGCACTGGCCCTTTCAAACAGCTTGTGGGGAAACGCAAGACAAAGTTTGAGTTTAACAGACTCAAATAACAACCATAACTCACACCTTAGTTTCCAAAGGGCCTTTCCTGCCTCAGCCCACCTGGGCCCCTCTGTCTCTCGCTGCCCCAGTTGCCAGAAGGGAAATTGTTCTCAGAGGCAGTGATGTCCTGAGTCCCAGGCCCGTGGCACCTTCCTTGCACCTCCCAGTCTTACTTTTCCTTGTCCACATCCTGCATTTCATGGTTTTATGACCTGCTCTCAGAGAGGGATGTGAATTTTCATGATTACTGGTGTAAGCAAACAGTCATGCTTTTGCAAATAAGAAAAGCAGTACTTTTGGACTTCCCATGGAAGTTACTTGGCTTGCTTCCACACTGCCCATTTAGGAGCCAGGATGTGGGTGGGATGTGATAGGAATTGGGAGGAGGCTCTGACTGTGGTCCCACACCCCTGGGCGGGCATCTCACCAGTTCTCTAGATCATCCTCACCCCGGTGTCCAGTTCAACCAGATGGTTCTGAGTACTTCAGCAAGGTTGTACCAGGGAGTAGGGAATGGGTAGGGAGGAGGTCTACCCGAAGGCACAGTCTTATCCTTGTCCCTCTGACCGGGATGCTGGCACAGTCACCACCCCCAACCTGTCTTTCAGACCAGACATGCTCCCATCCACCATTGTATCATCTACCTTCCCGCACCTGCTTACTGCAAGCCAAGCTTATGGGATGAGCCACGCCCTAACCCTATGTTAGCTTGACACAGAATCCAGTAGATCAAATCAAAATCCCCAAGCGCTGGCCCCCTACTCTTCAAGTACCTGGATAGGATCTCCTTGAAAGATAGTTGGAGCTGTGGTGGTGGAGAGTGCAACCTGCTGGAGGGGCAGACAAATTGAATTCCCAGTTCATTGGAGAGACTTCTTACTTCCCGTTGTATTTCCGGTTGAGTTCATGGTGGGTGGGAGGGTGTCAGCTCTCCTCACTCAAACCCTCTGAACCTTTCCCTTTCCTTTCCAACAGACTATTTTCATTTGTTTTTCTCTTTATGACTTACTTCACTGTGTATGACACGCTCTATCTGGGTCCATCCAGGTCTCCAATTTTGTTCCTTTTATGGTTGAGCAACATTCCATTGTATATATGTACCATGTCTTTAGCCATTCATCTGTTGATAGACACTTGGGTTACTTCCCTGTCCTTGCTATTGTAAATAATGCAGCTGTGAATACTGGGATGCTTCTATCTTTTACACATACATGTAGAATCTAGAAAAATGGTATAGATGATCTTATTTGCAAAGCAGAAACAGGGACACATATGTAGAGAACAAAGGTATGGACATCAAGGGGGATTGGGAGATTGGGATTCTCGTTTATACCCTACTGATACTATGTATAAGATAGATAACTGATGAGAATATACTGTATAGCACAGGGAGCTCTACTCAGTGATCTGGGTGACTTGAATGGGAAGAAAGTCCAAAAGGAAGGGGCTATTGCTGTACAGTAGAAACTGTCACAACATTGTAATGCAACTATACTCCAAAAAAAAATTAAGAACAGCAAACAAAAAAAGAAGGCATGGAATGAGACACACAGGAAATAGGCCACTTTTTTCCAGGATAAGGCTCCTCAGTGCAGAGGAGGAGAGCTGGTTTTGGGAAATAACTTGTCCACAAACCAGGAATAGAACAGCCCTTGGAGGCTCTATTTTAGTCTTTGTCTCAGGTCCAGGAATTGAAACAATTAAAATACAATATCTTAATAAAAAATATTAAAATGTAAGTACATATATATATGTATAATTCATGAATATATTCCTCTTGTAAAAAATTCAAACATTATGAATAAAGTTGAAGTTCCTCTTGACGACCCTCTCCCAGCCCCATCCCACTATTTTCAGCCTGGTCTGTACTCTCTAGGGCTCTTTGCCTTCCATACTCTTAGAATTGCATGGTTATGCATTTTACTTCTTTTTCCAAAAAAATTTATTTATTTATTTGCTTGGCTGTGCTGGGTCTTAGTAGTGGCACCCAAGATTTTGGACCTCTGATCTTCACTGTGGCATGCAGGATCTTTTTTTTTTTTTTTTTTTTTTTTTTAGTTTCCACATGCAGGATCTTTAGTTGCGGCATGTAGAATCTAGCTCCCTGACCAGGAATCAAACCTGGGTCCCCTGCATTGGGAGCACAGAGTCTTAGCCACTGGGCCACCAGGGAAGTCCAGATTATACATTTTGGATGGGCAGTGTTTATTCTTCTTTTATATGAATGATCTCATTCTATGCTTCGAGTTCTGCAGTTTGACTTTTGCACACAATGATTCACCTGGATCTCTCTCCTTTCAGTGCTCTCATTTTCTTTTTAATTTGCTGTGTTTTATTTAAGGTTTTTCCTAACAAAGGATGTTTAGCTTGTTTCCAGTTTACTTTTTCCTAAACAATTCTAAAGTAAAAGTCCTTAAACTTGCTTCTTTAGGGAAGACATCCAGTAGTGGAACAGTAAGTCATGTTAAAAATAAATTAGGCACTGTCAGGACTTCCCTGGTGGTCCAGTGGCTGAGACTCCATGCTCCTAACGTAGGAGATCCGGGTTTGACCCCTGGTCAGGAAACTAGAGTCTATGTGCCACAACTAAAGATCCTGCATGCCACAGTAAAGTTTGAAGATTCTGCATGCTGCAACTAAGACCTGGCACAGACAAATATGAAAATAAATATTAAAAAAAATAAATTAAACATATCAGTTTTCTCTCCAAAATGGCTATACCAATTTACTCTCACATAGATGATTTGCAGGGCTTCCCTAATAGTTCAAGCACTAAAAAAATCTGCCTGCAATGCAGGGGACACAGGAGACTCGGGTTCAATCCCTGGGTCTGGAAGACCCCTGGAAGAAGCCATGGCAACCTACTCCAGTGTTCTCGCCTGGAGAATCCCATGGACAGAGGAGCCTGGTGGGCTATAGTCCATGGGGTTGCAAAGAGTCAGACACAACTGAAGAGACTGAGCACCTACACACAGATGAGTGAGACGCCTTCACAGTTTGTTGGTTTTCTTGCTGGCATGTCCTCTCTGTGGGGCCTGAGAGTAGTGGGTGGAGTTGAACCAAGGAAATGGAACAATACCACCACTGGGGCTCCCAGAGGGCACATCTGCTTTCTCCCCCAAGGCAGCCACCTGCCTCCCAGGAGTCCTATTCCGTGTTGTGGATGGGTACCACTTGGATGCCTGCTCCTGACAGCCGTCCCATCCTTTGCACGGCAGTTAGGAAGCAGACTGAGCTGGGAGAGAGGCTTTGCTGGGTTGCAGGGTCTAGTTCCATCCACGTCTTCTGCCCTGGCTTGGAGAACTGTGAAGAAGGAGGAGAGGGTGTTGGGAGCGAGCCACTGAGGACCGGCACATTGTTTTTCCCCAACTAAGTCATATGCCATTTCTCCCTTTTTTGTTTTGATAGAAGGCTTTAAAAACTAAGACTATTTTATTTGAGTAGTTAATATATTCACATGATTCAAAAATCAAACAATATAAAAAGTATTGAAAGAAATGTCCTGCTCCCACCCTTATCCCCTTGTATCTTATTCCGCAGCCCCTCATGTACTTTTTATTTTATTTTATTTTAACTAAAGAACATTTATTTGTTTTTCACCAAGACTTTATCTTGAGGACGTAACTAAACTGTGCCTCCACTCCCCACCCCAACTTGAAGGAGGATTAGTACAGTGGATGTTATAAAGCAGGTATGAACAGTTTGAGAGACTGGAACCAATGTTAACTGACAAAAGCCAACTTCCATCTAAATCATCATAAAAATGTTTAAGTAAAAAAAAGGGGGGGGGGCAAAGGGGTTTTCAGATTTATCTAATACATTCAATTCTGGCTAGGGTATACCAAAATGGAAACAGGATAACTATAATATAAAACTTCCACTACAGCACACTGCACACACCTGTGTTTCAAGCCCACCCCCGTTCCCCTAATGCTTGCAAACTCAACTATTTCCCAGCCTGTTGGGCCTGTCGACAAAGGAGCACATAGATCTTCTCTTTAATCCAATCTTTGTTATAAGGCTGGTATGTCTGGGTATCAGCTCGGTAAACAAGGCAGCTGAGGTCTGCCAGGTCATCAATAAAATCAAACAACTGACTGATATATGTGATAGAGGGGCTGTTGGGATTCATTCTCTTCAGATGTTCTTCATACATTTTACAAACACCTTCCATACACTCATTCACAGATTCATAGTCAGCGTAAGTTCTGCCTTCTGGCCTCTTGGTAGGCTGTACCAGCAAGACGGTGTGAGACATCGCGCCAAAGTCTCCCGCTGCAGCCGATGGCGACTCCGCCGCCGCACCATGACTACTTTTTAAATTTGTTATGTATCTTCCGGAGTTCTCAAAATCAGATAAAAGACATTGGAAGGGACCGCCTTATTTCTTTTTAAACTTTTTATTTTGTATTGGGGTGTAGCTGATTAACAACGTTGTGATAGTTTCAGGTGGACAGCAAAGGGACTCAGCCATACATATACATGTATCCATTCTCCCCCAAACTCCCCTCTCATCCAGGCTGTCGCATAACATTGAGCAGAGTTCCATGTCCTAATCATTAGAGTATTGCCTTATATATTTTTTTCCTGCCTTTTGTTACATAAAGCTGTGTTCTTAGTTGCTCAGTCGTGGCTGACTCTTGTGACCCCATAGACTGTAGCCTGCCAGGCTCCTCTGTCCATGGGATTCTTCAGGCAAGAATAATGGAGTGGGTTGCCATTTCTTCTCCAGGGGATCTTCCCGACCCAGGAATTGAACTCAGGTCTCCTGCATTGCAGGCAGACTCTTTAATGACTGAGATTTTAGGGAAGCCCACATAAAAGCTAGCACACTATAAACACTGCCTCTTGTTCTTTTTTGGTTTTCACAATATCTTGGAGAGGATTCCCATAATTCGTTCTATGAATGTCCCATAATTCATTCTACAAATGTCTCGCAATTCATTTAGCCAGTCTTCTTTGATAGAAACTTGAGTTGTTGCTCATCTTTTGCTGTTACAAGTGATGCACAATGAATCATTTTGATCATTAATGCACATGACTGTATGTCCATTTGTAGGATAAACCCCCAAAAGTGAAATTGCTGGGCTATAGGTGGATGTGTATTTGTAATCTTCATAAATACTGTCAAATTTTCCTCTGTAGGAGTTGAACCCATTTATTCTCCTCATACATGCACTGTAATGTTCAGGAGTGAGCGTTTCCCCAGTCTTCCCAACGGGGTGTGATGTTAAACTTTTGGTATTTGCTAATCTGATAGAAGAGTGTAATCTCAAAGTGCTGTTAATTCAACTTTATTCTAAGTAATACGGAGCATCTTTTACTTTGTCCAAGATTAAATGGTATTTCCTTTTCAGAGGACAACCTATTAATATACTGTTTTATTAAATTTCTGCCTATTGTTTTGATGGATTTTCATGATTGCTTTTTTCTACTGTTTTGTGGGAACTCTATATGTTAGGCAAATTATCTCTTTGTCTGAGATTACAATTCCTTTTTTCCCCCTGGGTTGTTTTTGTGTTTTGACTGGTGACTTCTGCAAACCTGAAAGTTTTCTCTTGGCCCCATTCATTCTTTTATCCTCCATGCCTGTGTTCATACTGGTCCATCTATCTAGGCTACTCTCTCCTTTTCTTTGTGTGGGGAACTCTTGCTCATCCTTTTAGGCCTGATTCAAACATCATACAAGTTGACCCTCAGTCTCCAGAGCAAGTCTTGTCACCCCTCTTAGCTGCTCCTTTCATACTTTGCCATGTCTCTACTTGTTATGCTGTCTTATTTTTAAAAATCCACCTTCCCTATCTAACTAGGAACGCCTTCAGATCAGATCAGTCGCTCAGTCGTGTCCGACTCTTTGCAACCCCATGAATCGGAGCATGCCAGGCCTCCCTGTCCATCACCAACTCCTGGAGTTCACTCAGACTCACATCCATCGAGTCAGTGATGCCATCCAGCCATCTCATCCTCTGTCGTCCCCTTCTCCTCTTGCCCCCAATCCCTCCCAGCATCAGAGTCTTTTCTAATGAGTCAGCTCTTTGCATGAGGTGGCCAAAGTACTGGAGTTTCAGCTTTAGCATCATTCCTTCCAAAGAAATCCCAGGGCTGATCTCTTTCAGAATGGACTGGTTGGATCTCTTTGCAGTCCAAGGGACTCTCAAGAGTCTTCTCCAACACCACACTTCAAAAGCATCAATTCTTCGGCGCTCAGCCATCTTCACAGTCCAACTCTCACATCCATACGTGACCACAGGAAAAACCATAGCCTTGACTAGATGAAGCTTTGTTGGCAAAGTAATGTCTCTGCTTTTCAATATGCTATCTAGGTTGGTCATAACCTTCCTTCCAAGGAGTAAGCATCTTTTAATTTCATGGCTGCAGTCACCATCTGCAGTGATTTTGGAGCCCAGAAAAATAAAGTCTGACACTGTTTCCACTGTTTCCCCATCTATTTCCCATGAAGTGATGGGACCGGATGCCATGATCTTCATTTTCTGAATGTTGAGCTTGAAGCCAACTTTTTCACTCTCCACTTTCACTTTCATCAAGAGGCTTTTTAGTTCCTCTTCACTTTCTGCCATAAGGGTGGTGTCATCTGCATATCTGAGGTTATTGATATTTCTCCCGGCAATCTTGATTCCAGCTTGTGTTTCTTCCAGCCCAGCATTTCTCATGATGTACTCTGCATAGAAGTTAAATAAACAGGGTGACAATATACAGCCTTGACGTACTCCTTTTCCTATTTGGAATCAGTCTGTTGTTCCATGTCCAGTTCTAACTGTTGCTTCCTGACCTGCATACAAATTTCTCAAGAGGCAGATCAGGTGGTCTGGTATTCCCATCTCTTTCAGAATTTTCCACAGTTTATTGTGATCCACACAGTCAAAGGCTTTGGTATAGTCAATAAAGCAGAAATAGATGTTTTTCTGGAACTCTCTTGCTTTTTCCATGATCCAGCGGATGTTGGCAATTTGATCTCTGGTTCCTCTGCCTTTTCTGAAACCAGCTTGAACATCAGGAAGTTCACGGTTCACATATTGCTGAAGCCTGGCTTGGAGAATTTTGAGCATTACTTTACTAGCGTGTGAGATGAATGCAATTGTGTGGTAGTTTGAGCATTCTTTGGCATTGCCTTTCTTTGGGATTGGAATGAAAACTGACCTTTTCCAGTCCTGTGGCCACTGCTGAGTTTTCCAAATTTGCTGACATATGGAGTGCAGCACTTTCACAGCATCATCTTTCAGGATTTGAAATAACTCAACTGGAATGCCATCACCTCCACTAGCTTTGTTTGTAGTGATGCTTTCTAAGGCCCTCTGGACTTCACATTCCAGGATGTCTGGCTCTAGGTCAGTGATCACACCATCGTGATTATCTGGGTCATGAAGATCTTTTTTGTACAGTTCTTCTGTGTATTCTTGCCATCTCTTCTTAATATCTTCTGCTTCTGTTAGGTCCATACCATTTCTGTCCTTTATCGAGCCCATCTTTGCATGAAATGTTCCTTTGGTATCTCAGATTTTCTTGATGAGATCCCTAGTCTTTCCCATCCTGTTGTTTTCCTCTATTTCTTTGCATTGATTGCTGAAGTAGGCTTTCTTATCTCTTCTTGCTGTTCTTTGGAACTCTGCATTCAGTTTTTTATATCTTTCCTTTTCTCCTTTGCTTTTTGCTTCTCTTCTTTTCACAGCTATTTGTAAGGCCTCCCCAGACAGCAATTTTGCTTTTTTGCATTTCTTTTCCATGGGGATGGTCTTGATCCCTGTCTCCTGTACAATGTCACGAACCTCATTCCATAGTTCATCAGGCACTCTATCAGATCTAGGCCCTTAAATCTATTTCTCACTTCCACTGTATAATCATAAGGGATTTGATTTAGGTCATACCTGAGTGGTCTAGTGGTTTTCCCTACTTTCTTCAATTTAAGTCTGAATTTGGCAATAAGGAGTTCATGGTCTGAGCCACAGTCAGCTTCTGGTCTTGTTTTTGCTGACTGTATAGAGCTTCTCCATCTTTGGCTGCAAAGAATATAATCAATCTGATTTCGTGTTGACCATCTGGTGATGTCCATGTATAGAGTCTTCTCTTGTGTTGTTGGAAGAGGGTGTTTGTTATGACCAGTGCATTTTCTTGGCAAAACTCTATTAGTCTTTGCCCTGCTTCATTCTGTACTCCAAGGCCATATTTGCCTGTTACTCCAGGTGTTTCTTGACTTCCTACTTTAGCATTCCAGTCCCCTATAATGAAAAGGACATCTTTTTTGGGTGTTAGTTCTAAAAGGTCTTGTAGGTCTTCATAGAACCGTTCAACTTCAGCTTCTTCAGTGTTACTGGTTGGGGCATAGACTTAGATTACTGTGATATTGAATGGTTTGCCTTGGAAACGAACAGAGATCATTCTCTTATTTTTGAGATTGCATCCAAGTACTGCATTTCGGACTCTTTTGTTGACCATGATGGCTACTCCATTTCTTCTGAGGGATTCCTGCCCGCAGTAGTAGATATAATGGTCATCTGAGTTAAATTCACCCATTCCAGTCCATTTCAGTTCGCTGATTCCTAGAATGTCGACATTCACTCTTGCCATCTCTTGTTTGACCACTTTCAATTGCCTTGATTCATGGACCTGACATTCCAGGTTCCTATGCAATATTGCTGTTTACAGCATCGGACCTTGCTTCTATCACCAGTCACATCCACAGCTGGGTATTGTTTTTGCTTTGGCTCCATCCCTTCATTCTTTCTGGAGTTATTTCTCCACTGATCTCCAGTAGCATATTGGGCACCTACTGACCTGGGGAGTTCCTCTTTCAGTATCCTATCATTTTGCCTTTTCATACTGTTCATGGGGTTCTAAAGGCAAGAATACTGAAGTGGTTTGCCATTCCCTTCTCCAGTGGACCACATTCTGTCAGATCTCTCCACCATGACCCACCCATCTTGGGTTGCCCCACGGGCATGGGTTAGTTTCATTGAGTTAGACAAGGCTGTGGTCCTAGTGTGATTAGATTGACTAGTTTTCTGTGAGTATGGTTTCAGTGTGTTTGCCCTCTGATGCCCTCTTGCAACACCAACCGTCTTTCTTGGGTTTCTCTTATCTTGGGCGTGGGGTATCTCTTCACGGCTGCTCCAGCAAAGTGCAGCCATTGCTCCTTACCTTGGACGAGGGGTATCTCCTCACCGCTGCCCTTCCTGACCTTCAAGGTGGGATAGGTCCTCTAGGCCCTCCTGCACCCGTGCAGCCACGGCCTTACCTTTCTGGTTTCTGTACTCCCAGCCCCTACGACATAACACTGGCTTAAGATGCGTTTGTTGAATAAATGAATAGAGAAACACTTGGCAGCTGTTACCACCAGCCCTTACTCCCTATAATACTTTAGCTGATCCTGTTTTTCAGAGGAAACTTGTGTGCCATATATACTTTTGTTGAATAACAGAAGTGAAAGGGAAGGGTGTTTAAGCTGGTCTTTGCTGGCCAGTGATGTTCCTAAGCACTTTGCATTCAGTAATGAGGAGTGGGTTTCTAATTCCCCAAGGAGATGGCTCATGACTCCATTCATCTTTACTCTTCTACATCAGATCCGAGACAAGTCAATGACCATGTGGAAAAAACATTTGTTTTCAGTGAAATTTATTTCAAAATCATTGAACAATCTGATCATTCTTCCCTATTCATAAATGCTATGCTATGCTAAGTCACTTCAGTCATGTCCGACTCTGTGTGACCCCATAGATGGTAGCCTACCAGGCTCCTCCGTCCATGGGATTTTCCAGGCAAGAGTACTGGAGTGGGGTGCCATTGCCTTCTCCGCTATTCATAAATAATTCTATTTAAATAATCTGAGCTTGTATGCTTTCAGGCTTGGTGAAAGGACTTGACAGAAGGATGGCACTCTAACCCAAAGGAAATTGGTTCCGTAGTTATTGAAGGCTAGGATTTTTCACGGATGCGCCTGCTTCTAGGCCCCCTGGAACTAAATTAAATAGACTAACCCATCAATAAATAAATAAATAAATAGTTAAGCGGTTGCTCATCAGAAGCTGGGTGCAAAGGACAGAGGATTTCTTTGAAACTAGTGTGCCATGGTTTTTGCCAGGCTGACTTTGAGTGAGTAGAAGAAATGAGAGAGGGGTGGCTCAGTGGATGGGGTCCGAGGATGGGCTCTGGGAGGAGGAGATTTTTCCTCCCGGCCATGTGGAGATCTCTAAGCACTAATGCAGGGAAGGCAGTCGGGCATGGATCAGACAACAGTGAAGTTCAGGCTGCAGCTATGTTCTTCCCTTCCCTTCTGCCAGTCCTCGGGGTTATTCAGCCCACGTGGACTCCCTGGGTATGGCTTTCTTTAGGGAGAGAGGGTTTCCATTCTGAAGTCAGTTATATCCTGGCCACCTCTAAAATGTCCCAGGAAGACGGGCCTTTCTTCGATTTGAGAAGTGCTGATGTACCAGTTAGGGTACAGGACAGACTCAAATTCAACTGTATTCTTGATTTCTGTCTTGTAGAAGACAAATCGCTTTTCCATATTCCTCTTGGGGTAGACTTTGGGGTCTACTTCCTGCAGCAAAACAGAAATAAACATCTTTAAGAAGGAAAGGGCAAAGACATTCTACCCTGGTCTGGACAAAGTTGTTTTCTGGGTCATTTAAAAATGGATTAGCAGGGCTCAGGTCCAGGAGCCAGACTCCTGAGTTGTCTTTGTGACCCCGGCCTTCTGTGTGGTGACAGAAGGCACACTTATCCTTCTCTGAAACTTAGCATCAAAGGCTAGGGTGTATAATATAGGTGGAACTGTTTTCAAAAGTGAAAATTAGGTAAAAGCTTCTAGGTGTAGCTAGTTTCCAGGGACTTATCCTGTGTTTTTCCTCATGGCTCTGGCTAGAATGACTTCAAGTTGGACATGAAATTTTTGCTGGGAAAACTGGTGGGAAGAGGAGGTGTGATTTTGGGAGTGTAGTGGAGATGGCAGTGACTGGTCCCTTGAACCGATTAAGTCCTCAAAGTGTCATCTATCAAATGGTGGCTGTTGTTTAGTCACTCAGAAGTGTCTGACTCTTATGTGATCCCATGGATTGTAACCCACCAGGCTCCTCTGTCCATAGCATTTCCAGGCAAGAATATTGGAGTGAATTGCCATTTCCTACTCCAGGGGTTCTTCCCGACCCAGAGGTCTAATTGGAATCTCTTGCGTTGGCAGGCAGATTCTTTACCTCTGAGCCACCACGGAAGTCCCATCAAATGGAGGAACTCTAACAATGTATAATCTGTTGGGTGGCAAGACGGAAGAAAATCTGCAGAATAATTTACTTTTTGTGTAATGGGAGTGAAAGCTACATGCATTTGACACTTACATTAAATTGATTTCCATTTATGCAAAATTATCATGTAGATCTACTCCCAGAGGTTCTGGGGAAGGGGGAAATTTAGTTGTCTTTGAAGTAAGTGATGGCTAGGGATGCCCCAGAAGAGCCTGAGAAGGGCCTTCAGCCCCTGGTATTCACTCACCTCCAGCTGCAGGGTGGGCGTATCACCTTTTTTCACACAAGACAGGTATAGATTCTTGTCCTTGATACCCAAGGCCACAGGAATCTTGTTGTCTCTTTCCTCTCCTTGCACGAAGCTCATGCAGAACACCACTGGGGAGAGGAGAGGGGTCTTGTGGTCAGGGATATGGCACTGCAGGGTCAGCCCAATCCCTGGACCCCAAGCCCAAGATTCATACAGTATAGCATCCTCTGTGGGAACCCACACTGAGGTTCTTATGGCAACCCACACTGAAGTTCCTACAGCCTAACAGAGAGGGTAATCCCACAGATCATAGCAGCTTCGGTTTCTTGAAACAGGTTTTTCCCTCAAATGGTCTGGGGGCTTCTCAGAGACTCCTCATAGTGGCAATGAAAAATCAGGGGGTCTAATTTTTAAAAATAGGAGAAAGCTCTCATGTCCCTGGCCAGTCCACAAGAATAGAACAGTATGATCAACATGAAAATTGAGAAAAGAGATAAAGCTGGGCTCCTGAAAGACACTGGTCATGGATCTGTTTCAAGACTATAAACAGGAAAGTGGGAAGAACCTGGGAAAGGAGAAGCTTAGCTGGGAAAAGGCATTCCAAAGAAAAGACATGCATTTTTAGTCTTCCTTAGTTATAGCTGTCTCACTTAGAGGCCCGAAGGTCATGCTCACAACACTGTTCTAAAGAAACAGGGTTGTCTTGGCTTGGTTGAAACCAGGATGCTTTCCCTCAGGGATGCCTCTCTTCAAGGTCAGCACCCTTTGAAGAGAACAGTCTGGCTGTTCCTTTCAGCTGCCCCCTTGGTTATGCCCCTGCATACAGGGTTCAGCCATAGTGGCAAAGTGCCAGACAGATTCCTGCAACCCGTGGGCCACCCCTGGACTTGAAGCAATGCCAGTGACATGGGCTTGCCTGGTGGCTCAATGGTAAAGAATCTGCCTGCCAATGTAGGAGACACGGGTTTGATCTCTGGTCTGGGGAGATCCCACATGCCACAGAGCAACTAAGCCTGTGCGTCACAGCTACTGACACTGTACTCTAGAGCCCATGAGCCATCTACTGAAGCCCCCTCACCCTAGAGCCCATGCTCCACAGCAAGAGAAGTCACTGCAATGAGAATCCCATGCACCACAGCTAGAGAGTAGCCCCAGCTCACCACAAGTAGAGAAAAGCCCTCACAGCAACAAAACCCACACAGCCAAAAATAAAGAAAAATTTAAAAATAAAAAAGTTGCCAGTGACAGTAGAGAGATATAAATTCCTGCTTGTCAGTTAGGTTTCCCTCTAAGGAACCATCTGGTTTGGGATGGGAAGGATGTTAGGGGTGAGGGGGCAGGGTTGAGAATGAGGATGGACAAATTATCTCCTCACCATTCTAGTTTCAACCCCAACAACCGGAAGAAAGAACCCACAGGCAGTTAGGTCATGTCCATCAAATGACCTCTAACAGAAGCACTGCCATTAAATGACTCGGCTGGGCAGTGGTCCTGGGGTTGCTGGAGCACTCTAATTTCTCAGAGTCACCTCTGTTGCTGAAAAATGAATGTACTAAGGGACTCAATGTGGTCTCATCACTAGAATCCAAACAAAACATTTGCATGTCCTTCATTATTGTTGTTGTTATTTAGTTGCTAAATCATATCCGACTCTTTGCAACCCCCTTGGCTATAGCCCTCTAGGTCATGGAATTTCCCAGGCAAGAATACTGGAGTGGGTTTCCATTTCCTTCTCCAGAGGATCTTCCTGATCCAGGGATTGAACCTATGTCTCCTGCATTGACAGGCAGATTCTTTTCCATTGAGCCATCTGGGAAGCCCCAGCATGTTCTTTATTATATGCTATTTCACTGCCATGGATCATTTTCCTTAATGGTCTGCTCTGTTGAAATGTAGAGAATTAGCAAGCAACGAGGAGGCCAAGAAAAGAGACAAAGTCCCCAAGTACCTTCTCGGCTCATTTCCTGTGAGAGGAGGTGGAGAGCCTTCAGCACACATGGGCTAGCCAGCACCAGGGATTTTTGCTCTCTGTCCTGGAGTTTGCACTTTACTGACTGCACGGGTGCGTCACACAGAAACTCGTCGGAGGACGTTTCGAAGATGACAGGCTCTGAAATGTGGAGCACAGACCTTGTTTAGGGAGATTCCCAGGTGATTATGGGAGGCAGAATTTGTTTCCTTGGAGAACATCTGAGCATGCCTAGCTGATGCTTGATTACATCAGTGGAGAGGAAGTTGGGGTGGGTCAGAACACTGGGCCTGGCACCCTAAGATGTAGGTTCAAACTTCAGCTCTATTACTTGCTGTGGATGAGCCATGGGGTCACTTATGTAAAATGGTGGTGGCAACAGATGTGGCCCAACAAGGACATCCTGAGATTCACAGGATATAATGTAAATGAAAGCATACAGAATGACTGGCTGCTTTGCAAATATGAGTAGTTATCAAGGTCCTATTTTAAGAATAGTTTCAACAACTAAAAAGGAGAGTGAAACCATCACCAAGTTGGATTCTATACAGTAGTGTATTGAAATATAACATTTTGGGTACCATTTTATGCAAGTCTGTAAATTCGGAAAAAGCTTCCATAATTTTAGGATGCATAGCATGATTAGCCAGTTACATCATTATTTCATTAAGGAAGAATTCCTTAAAAAGTCTTTTAAGGGAGCAAATCAATCTGATGGAAGACAAAACAAAAAAAAGACTGGTTTCAACTGAAGAGATGATTAACTGAGCTTCTAGATGTCTCTGTTTTCCTCTCATTACTGGGCCCTCTACTTTTAAAGGGTTTCAGCCTCGGGGATGGGGGAGTGTTAGCTGTTGAGTTATGGCCTCTGAGAAGGAAATGACCAGCGATCTCATGTCTGCCCTTAGCTCTCATTAGGTACCTTCTTCAAAGATGAATGAAAGGATGCTCCTCAGGTCATCATCATGGAAGACATGTGCGTAGGCACTGTTCCTCAGCTTCTCCATGGCCACGATGACCGACACCACCTGCCTGAAGCTTTTGTTGTAGAGCTGGTGAGAAATCTGCAGCTGGATGTTTCCATCTCCCATGGAACCGAGGTCCAGGTGTTGGATGCAGCTCTGTGAAGAGACCAAAGAAGTCAGCATGGGAAGGTGGTTGGGCCAGACAACTTCTGTTTTGATGCGAGAGAGGAGGAAGGAGGAGATTCATGCGTGCTCAGCCACTCAGTCATGTCCAACACTCAGAGACCCCATGGGCTGTAGCCAGGCTCCTCTGTCCATGGGATTCTGCAGGCAAGAATACTAAAGTGGGTTGCCATTTTCTCCTCCAGGGAGTCTTCTGGACCCAGGGATCAAACCCACTGCATCTCCTGCATTGGTGGGCAGATTCTTTACCACTGAGCCACCTGGGAAGCCCAAGGAAGAGATAACAGAGCTTCTAAAGATAAACTTTCATCTCTCTGCAACCCAGAGAGGTTAAGTGGCTTATCCAAAAACATCGGCCAGTGAGAGGCAGACCCTAAACCATAATGTAAGCTTTCTAATGCAGTATACAACATTCTTCTAGAATAAATCCATTCTTACCTTATCTTTTCTTACACATGCTCCACCTAACCATAAACTTACACCTTCTAACACTATTTATCTTTTTGGAAGCCTAATGTACCAATGTTATGTATTTCATTTTTCAGGGCTATGATGATCAGATTTTCAATATGCCTCTGCCCAATCAACAATGTTCTATACAATCTTTTTCTCAAATGCTTTCTCATAAGCATCCTGCAAAAAAGTGGTTACTATTATGAAATAGTTCCTCAATTCAGAGAAACTGTTTAACTGCATTAAGCCTTAACTGAAGTTGCTTGCAAGGCATGATAATGGTTTAAAAGTTTGAAGGACAGCTCAAGAGACCTGTAACAACACAGAGGAAAGCTGAGTGGGAGGGACATTCTGCCCAGAGCAGAGGCCCCAGGAGAGAGAGCCAGAATGCTGCATGAGACTGTGGGAGGGAGGGCTGGACAGAGAAACTGGGCTCCATCTAGGGCTGGAGAAAACCAGTTGTGCTGGTTTTAAAGTCTTTAAAGAAAGGAACTTTCAGCAAGACAGGAATGCTTGATAAGGCTGGAGGAGGTTGTCACGAACTAAAAACATCAGAGAGAACAGCTGCCTGCTAATTGGTACAACTGCGCCAGCAAGGCTGATGGCTGAACTACCTGAGAGAGTTATTAGATTACAGGAGTTATCACACTTACAGAAGAGGAGGGACTGCTGGAGGGTCAACAATGCTCTCTGGGTCACAAAGCGTCTGACACTACTGAGTGAGTGAGCACATACACACAAAGAAACACTCCTCTGCTAGATAAACTTAGCTCCTGCTGATAATATCTCAGAGCCAAGGGTTGCAGGATGCTAGGGTCTCAGACATCATCCTGCTTATGACCCTTATTATTCAGACTAGGATCAAAGGGATAAAATGACTTGCTCAAGATCCAACAGCAAGTGAATAATTTTCTCATAACTCCCAAACTCAACTTTTTGTTTACATCATGACTTGTTGTCCTTAAGCTCCACTTCAGGGAGCAAAAAACAATCCCACCCTTAAAGGAGGTGGACATATTCATTCTCAAGGTCATCT
The DNA here is from genome assembly GCF_029407905.1 of Bubalus kerabau. NCBI lineage: Eukaryota > Metazoa > Chordata > Mammalia > Artiodactyla > Bovidae > Bubalus > Bubalus kerabau. The sequence continues at coordinate 49,339,144 of NC_073634.1, forward strand.
TCTCTGGGTCAGGTTCAGTTCAAGTGATTAATGTAACTTCATCACTTTTAGAGCTGAACACCTCTCCTAAAAGAAGAATTAAATTTGCTTGGAAGAGACAACAAGCACTATCTCTACTTAAATTCCCCTTCTAAAAGCCTCTGCAAGCATGGCCAGCATCACCAAGACTCAGTGAAACACTGGTGGCGTGGAAGTTGCAGAGTGGCCAGCTTCCATTTGTCTCACTGGAAGAGGAGAAAGTCATTTTATCACAAAATTCCATAGGAACAAACCAGCCCAGAACACTTCCCTTGAGTCTTTCCTCTGTCATAGCCCCTCAACATGTTGGGATCAAAACCCAAAGACTCACCTTCATCTGTTTGGGGCCATCAGCCTCAAATAACAGCTCATTCTCGTCACTGTAATAAAAACAGAAAGATTGCTCAATTTCATCTCCTGGACAAGATTAGCTTTTCTTCCCTGTTGATAATCTTCACCATCAATGCATGTGTGCTAAGTTGCTTCAGTTATGTCTGACTCTTTGTGATCCTGTGGCTCCTCTGTCCATGGGATTCTCCAGGCAAGAATACTGGAGTATTGCCACGCCCTTGTCCAGGGCATCTTCTGGACCCAGGGATCGAACCCATGTCTGCTGCGTCTCCTGCATTGCAGGCAGATTCTTTACCCACTGAGCCACCTGGGAAGCTGGGCAATAGGAAACTGCAAACAACGTGTTCCTTAGGGCTGCCTGAAGCAGGTAGTTGCCATGGTAATATACATGGGACAGCACAGGAGGAGGGCAGGTACCCATTGCTCTCTGAGCTCTCTGTAGTATCCTGAGACCTAACTTCCAGCCTGGTGAAAATCTGAGCTTTCCTTCTCAGTTAAGCCAAATCTGCCAAGGGATCCACTGGATTGTCCACTTGGAATCTTTCTTCCTGTTTCCATCTGCAGGAAGCCCCTGAAGCAGCATCTGGGTGGCCTAAGGGTGCCATGGCTGGACTTGCAGTGGGACATCAGTCCTTAAACCAGGTTGACTTGGAACCCTGCTTGCCACTGTAAGAGGCAGTTTGGGAGATGAATCTGGTCTCTAAGCACATATAAAAATCCACTCTTGAGAGGAAAGCCCTGCTAACACAATTGGTATCAATTTTCCCACTGACCTGTAGTAGGCCATCATTTCATTGATGGGTTCAGGTACGGTTGCCATGGCTGTTTCAGAAACCTGTGCAAAGAGGAGAAAAATGAGTGACCATTTGCCATGCCAGTCCCCATGAGGGCTGCCTTCTTCACATGTGATTTGCCCTCAGCATCTTGTACCTGGCAGGCAAGCAAAGAAGCCATTTTCGAATGAATGAGTGAATGCATGAAAGTCATCGTTTGGGTTCAGAGTAAGTGAAAGTCACTCAGCTGTGTCTGACTCTTTGCAATTCTCAAGGCCAGAATACTGGAGTAGGTAGGTGGGTAGTCTTTCCCTTCTCCAGGGGATCTTCCCAAACCAGGGATCGAACCCAGGTCTCCTACATTGCAGTCGGATTCTTTACAAGCTGAGCCACAGGGGTCCAGAGTAAAGCATTTGCTAAACCAAGCCCAAACCAGGAGCAGATCTCTTAGGTGATCTGGGGGAAAGGTAGGATCCTGAGCTCTCTGATGCCAGCTGCTAGATAAGTGGTATTAATTCCCCTATTATTTTGCAAGTTATTGTATTATACATAGCTGGCAGTTTTGCAGAAAGCCCAGCTGTCAGGCAGAGAAGGAAGAGAAGAGAGAGGGAGGAAGACAGAAAAAAAGAGAGAGAGAGACTCCCTTAAGACCTAGTCAGCAGGAAGAATTAAAGTGGTACCTGGGCAATGAAGGCTGGCTGGAGAGAATAGGATCCCTGGGTGGCTTGCTGTGCCTCCAAGCGGGTATACTGTCTGCTGGTTTCTCCTACCTATCTTATGGCCTTCAAAAGCAGAAGTGGAGAGCTGAGAGATTTCCCCTTTGGTTAACTGATTTCACAACCAAGTTAAAAAAAAAAAGGATTGATGGTAACTGGGAGAGAAATAATTCTCCAGTCCTTGGGAGGGCAAGTGAGAGCCAACTGTGACACATCCTTGCAAATGTGTCATCATGCAAATATATGTTGGTTTTTCTGACAACTTTTGTGCAGATGATGTGAAACCAAAGTAGCGGGTTTTCCTAGGTAAGAAGGATGTTTTAATTTCAAATCTCCGGGGACAAACGGAGGACACCCAGAGGCACACGCACAAAAATGCTTCCTCGCTCACTCCTTGCACGTAAGTTTAGGAAACTTCTTACTTGGAGATGAATAAGTGAGCATAGGGAAGTGACAGTAACCCTGTGAATTCCGAACCCATCATGCTGTTTTCTACCTTGGAGGCTCTGGATCAATTAATGAAGCCTCTGGGAAGACATTTGATCTTGCTAGGATGAGGCAGGGAAAACACAGTTGTGCAGGGATGCAGGCTTCAGATGGAGCTGGGGGATCCTTGGAGACAAGCTCATCCAACCCATTCTGACCAGGTGCTGGTATCCTAGCCAATTGCATATGGAATCAATATTAATATTTGATGGACAGTGAAATGAACCTGGATTGAGAACCTGTTTGAAAAGATTGTGAATAAGTTTCATAATCACATTCCCTTTTTAAAATGCAGAGACGTTGGGGTCTTTTCTGGAGGACCAGTGATTAAGACTCTGCGCTTCTACTGCAACGGGGTTAGGTTTGATCCTTGGTTGGGGAACTAAGATCCCGCATGCCTCATGGTGGGGCTACAAAACAACTGCAGAGATGGTTTATGCCTAACAGAATTTTTTTTTTTCTGTTAAGTCTGAGAAGCAAAAAATTTCTAAATAAGAATATTCAGCTGAGACTATATCTGTTGGTAGCTCCAAGAGTTATTAGACATTAGACCTTTTTTTCACTCTAGTTTTATTGCAATGCAATTTACATTAACCTTGTATAAGTTTAAGGTGTTCAACAGGGGCTTCCTCAATGGCTCAGAGGTAAAGAATCCTCCTGCAATTCAGGAGATGCAGGAGATGTAGTTTCGATCCCTGGATTGGGAAGATCCCCTGGAGAAGGAAATGGCAACTCATTCCAGTATTCTTGCCTGGAAAATTCCATGGACAGAAGAGCCTGGTGGGCTACAGTCCATGGGGTCGCAAAGAGTCAGACATGATTGAGTAACTGAGTACAGCACAAGGTATACAAGTTGATGATTTTATATATATATGGGTGAGTATATATATATATATATATATACACATACATAGCAAAAAGTTTAACCATTCATAAACTTACACATATATACACATATACATATGTACTATATGTGTATATATATACATATATATACACATGGTGTTGAGAACATTTATGATTTACCTTCTTAGCAACTTTCAGCTATATGATACAGCGCAGTGCAGTGTTAATTGCTCAGTCATGTAACCCCATGGATTGTAGCTCACCAGGCTCCTCTGTCCATGGGATTTCCCAGGCAAGAATACTGGAGTGAGTTGCCATTCCTTTCTGCAGGGGATCTTCCCTACCCAGGGATTAAACCCAGGTCTCCCACATTGCAGGTGGATTCTTTACCACCTGAACCACCAGGGAAGCCCACATGATACGTAATGCTGCTAAGTCGCTTCAGTCGTGTCCGACTCTGTGTGACCCCATAGATGGTAGCCCACCAGGCTCTCCTGTCCCTGGGATTCTCCAGGCAAGAACACTGGAGTGGGTTGCCATTTCCTTCTCCAATGCATGAAAGTGAAAAGTGAAAGTGAAGTCGCTCAGTCATATCCGACTCTTAGCGACCCCATGGACTGCAGCCTACCAGGCTCCTCCGTCCATGGGATTTTCCAGGCAAGAGTACTGGAGTGGGGTGCCATTGCCTTCTCCGTGATTCGTAATACAGTATAGATAGCTAAGTTCTGGGAATCTAATGTACAGTATAGTGATTATTATTAACTATACTGATACGTAATACAGTATAGTTAATAATAATCACTATACTGTACATTAGATTCCCAGAACTTAGCTATCTTAAAACTGAAAGTATCATACATACTCTTTGACCAACATCTCCCATTTCTCTCACCCCCTAGCCCTTGGCAACTGCTATTCTTTTCTCTGTTCCTATGAGCTTTGCTTTTATTATTTTTTTTTTAAGATTCCATGTATAAGTGAGATCTATAGCTTTTGTATTTCTCTGATGTATTTCACTTTGCATAATGCCCCTCAAGTTCATCTGTGTTGTCAAAAAGATAAGATTTTCTCCTTTTATTTTTTTATGGCTAAATAATATTCTTTTATATACATGTTGCTGCTGCTAAGTCACTTCAGTTGTGTCTGACTCTGTGCGTGTTATATATCTCTAAATTGAGATATATATCTTTGTAATATAGTCTGAAATCAGAAAGTGTGATACCTTCAGCTTTGTTGTTTTTAAGATTGTTTTGGCTATTCAATGTCTTTGGAGATTCCATACACATTTTTGAGTTGTTTTTCTGTTTCTGTGAAATCTGCTGTTGGAATTTTGATAGGAATTGTGGTGAATTTATAGGTGGCTTTAGGTAGTATGGACAACCTAGAGGGGTGTGATGGGGATGGAGGTGGGAGGGAAGTTCAAGAGGAAGGGGACATATGTATACCTATGGCTGATTCATGTTGATGTCTAGCAGAACCATCACGATACTGTAAAATAATTATCCTCTAATTAAAAATAAAATACATTTTAAAAAAGAAAAAAAGATACTAGTTATTCTAGTTCGAAACATGGGATATCTTTCCCTTTACTCATGTCTTTGATTTCTTTTATCAATGTGCTATAATTTTCAGTGTACAGGTCTTTTCGCCTTCTTAGAAATTTATTTCTAAGTATTTTGTTGCTTTTGATGCTATTGTAAATGGCACTGTTTTCTTTATTTCTCTTTTGCACCAGACTTTGTTTAACTCAGACATCAGAAGCATGCCTGCCTGGGTACTGCTCCAGGGTAGCCCTGGAAGAATGAATGAATAAATAATCAGGTCAAAACTGGCACATGGAGTCTCAGAACAATGCCTTCTCTACCCCCTTTGTCACCTATATTATAGCATATTTAAAAAATAATTTATTATGTATTTATTTTTGGTTGTGTTGGAGCTTCATCGCTGTGCATGGGCTTTCTCTAGCTTTGGCCAGGAGGGATTATTCTCTAGATTTGGTGCGTGGGCTTCTCTTGTTGCAGAGCACAGGCTCTGGGGAACTCGGGCTTAAGTAGTTGCGGCACACTGGCTCAGTAGTTGCAGTTTCCAGGCTCTAGAGCACAGGTTCAGTAGTTGTGGCTCACGGATTCAGTTGCTTCATGTCATGTAGGATCTTCCTGGGTCAGGGATTGAACCTGTGTCTTCTGCAGTGGCAGGCAAAATTACCACTGAGCCACCAGGGAAACCCGATAGCACTTAGAGCACTGAATCGGAACCTGGCTCACTTACCAGGTTCCTTTAGGAGCTTGTGAACTCTCAGAGCTGGGACAAGCATATTGTGATGTGCAAGTTCTGGCAGTAAAACTTTGCTCAGCGAGGTTCATGGGAGACAGGTTTTGACTTTCGCAGGCAGGAGGGAAATAGACTTTCCCGTGGGCAAGGATCATATAATGGTTTCACCAGCCAGCCTTCTCATTGGGCCCCTAGTATCTTGATATTGAGCCTCCCAGGTGGCTCAGGGGTAAAGAATCTGCCTGCTAATGCAGGAGACAGTGGTTTGATCCTTGGTTTGGGAAGATCCCCTAGAGGAGGAAATGGCAACCCATTCCAGTATTCTTCCCTGGGAAATCCCATGGACAGTGGAGCCTGGAGGGGTACAGTCCTTGGGGTCACCAAAGAGTCAGACATGACTTAGTGACTAAACAACAATCACAACAAATCTTGATATCAGGAAGGCAGATGCAAGAAACCTATCTTCGGAATGTTGTATGTTCCACATGGAATCTAAAAGTTGCAACCTGTTCAATACATCCCTTTCTTGTGGGTTTGGGGATCTGTAGTCATTTCCTAAGTCTAAGCCCTCATAAAACTGGAGGTCTGGTTCTGCAGACTCTGTTTTGCCATCATAGGCTCCACTCTGGAAATGAACCCTTGGTCCTCAAGTCTCATTGAAAGAACTACCACCTTCCTCAGACTCTTTATGCTGGGGACCTGGTAGTCTGGTAGCTCTGTGGGTTCTCCTGACAGAGAATCAGAATTGGTGATGTGATTAGAAGCCAAGTGAAGGAAGACAAAAACCAGCGGCAGTAAGAGAAGTAGGCAAGGGACTCAAGCATCATTTCTGAATGAATCCGTTCTGTTTCTGGGACTTGAGATAGAGGTCAGGAATAAAATTACTTCTCCATCTTCTTCATCCATCAGTATCCAGGGTGCACGAGCCCTCATTCTTTCTGTTCAAGGGAAATTTTGGAGCCGTGGGGCAATGCCCCTTGACGTAATAAACTCTACAGTTCTGCCCTGTCTCATCCCAGCCCTGTGGCCTGGACACAAAACCTGGCAGCATCCTGTCCATCTCAGGAAGTGAAACCTCTTATTGTGTCAAGTTCACAGATTGCACAACGCCTGTATTAAAAACAGTCTTTCCAAGAGGACGACTCAGGCCCCAGCACTTCCTTCCGGTCCCCAGTAAGCAGAAAACATCTCATTACAGATGTAGTTGCACAGAGGGAGGGCCTGGAACAGTGATGACGATGGGGATGGAGATGCCTGGGAATGGACCAAGCAGAAGTGGGAGATTGGCAAGCCTGGATGTCATAGGGAGCTTCAGCTCTTGGAAGATTCTTCAGCTGTTGAGTCACTCAAGCTCTTCTCAGCTCAAAGTTGCCCACTACCCTGCCGAGTCATTCCTCTGAAACAGGACTGGCCTTACTTAGAGCAGCGTGTGCCTTGGTATCATCTTATGCCTCATCTTGGGCATCTAGCCTCTCTTAATAAGGTTGGTCTCACCCAAATGGTCTTCACTCAGTTTGAACAAGAAGACAGGCAAAATAATCATGGATTAGTTCTTATATTGTCATGATACATATAGTGATGTCTGCTCTATGTTGGAGGCCATGACCAACCCTACCATCTTCCCCAAGTCCCTTCTCATCCTCAGCATTGACTTCCTAATATTGTTCCTAAGAGTCTGTCATTTTCCTTCCATTATTTCTGTAGGTCTTTCTGGTATCCGAAAGTGTAAACAATGTCCTATATAGCCACACTTGTCACCATGGATACATGACTCCTTTTCCTTCTGCTGCTGCTGCTAAGTCGCTTCAGTCATGTCCAACTCTGTGCGACCCCATAGACAGCAGCCCACCAGGCTCCCCCGTCCCTGGGATTTTCCAGGCAAGAACACTGGAGTGGGTTGCCATTTCCTTCTCCAATGCATGAAAGTGAAAAGTGAAAGTGAAGTCGCTCACTGGGTATTATTTAGGACTGGGAAGTCTGATTTTTAGGTTTGAGACCTCTGTTCTTCTCAGAGCATCATCTTAGTTGGGTCTGCTTCCTGCCCCCTTGAACCCAAGTACTTATAGAGGGGACAGACTCCAGGGATGCTCCATCCTCTCTCCAGATCTAGAACAAGGAGGGCTTAGATATTTAAGCAGGAGGAGCAATTCAGTGAGGTATATGGTCTCCAGTGGACTCTCCCTATAGGCTGAGATCTTATTTCACCTCTGAGAACCCAGTGAACACTTGCCCTTCCTTTAGATCAAGCAGAAAAACCATGGGTGGGTGAGACGGTTACCAAGGACTTTGTGTTTTATATCTCTTTGCACACATAATGGGTATAGGAGAGCTGGCCATAAACATAACACTCTGATACAACTTATACCAGGGGTCTGGAAACATTCTGTAGAAAGAGCCAGGTATCAAGTATTTTAGGCTTTGTTGCACCACTCAACTCAACCATCGTTGTGAGAAAGCAGCCATGGGTAATATGTAAACAGATGGGCTTAACTGGCTATGGCCTGTAGACTGAAGGGTGCGTGTCCCTGTCACATACCATTGTATTTCACCATTTTTATTGTATGCAAACTTAGAGATAGTACTTTAAAAAAGCTGTCCTTTCTCATATAACTCAAGGTCCAAAAAAACAAACAACTGGATTAAAATGTGGGCAGAAGATCTAAACAGATATTTTTCCAAAGAGGGAATACAGATGGCCAACAGGCAACACAACTAATCATCAGAGAAATGCAAATCAAAACCACAGGGAGATATCACCTCACACAGGTCAGAATGGTATCACCAAAGAGAAAACAAATAACAAATATTAGCAATGATAGAGAGAAATGGGGACACTTTTACCACATTATTGGTAGGAATGTAAATTGGTTTAGCCACTACAGAAAACAGTGTGGTTTCTTAAAAAACTAAAAATAAAACTGACGCAGCAATTCCACTCCTGGGTATATATCTGAAATGAACAAAACACTAATTTGAAAAGACACAGCCTCAGTGTTCATTAGCTGAATTATTTACAGTTGCCAAGATGTGGAAGCAACCTAAGGGTCCATCAGCAGATGAATGGATACTGAAGATGTGGTGCATGTACACAATGAAATATTACTCAGCCGTAATAAGAATGAAATTTTACCATTTGCAACAACATGCATGGATTTGGAGGGTATTATGCTTAGTACGTGAACTGTGAACTTCCAGATGTTCAAGCTGAATTTAGAAAAGGCAGAGGAGCCAGAGATCAAATTGCTAACATCTGCTGGATCATAGAAAAAGCAAGAGAGTTCCAGAAAAACATCTACTTCTCTTTTATTGACTATGCCAAAGCCTTTGACTGTGTGGATCACAATAAACTGTGGAAAATTCTGAAAGAGATGGGACTACCAGACCACCTGACCTGCCTCTTGAGAAATCTGTATGCAGGTCAGGAAGCAACAGTTAGAACTGGACATGGAACAACAGACTGGTTCCAAATAGGAAAAGGAGTACAGTCAAGGCTGTATATTGTCACCCTGCTTATTTAACTTATATGCAGAGTACATCATGAGAAATGCTTGGCTGGATGAAGCACAAGCTGGAATCAAGATTGCCGGGAGAAATATCAATAACCTCAGACATGCAGATGACACCATTATGGAATAAACTGAAGAAAAACTAAAGAGCCTCTTGATGAAAGTGAAAGAGGAGAGTGAAAAAGTTGGTTTAAAGCTCAACATTTAGAAAACTAAGATCATGGCGTCTGGTCCCATCATTTCATGGCAAATAGATGGGGAAAACAGTGGAAACAGTGTCAGACTTTATATTTTGGGCTCCAAAATCACTGCAGATGGTGACTGCAGCAATGAAATTAAAAGACGCTTACTCCTTGGAAGGAAAGTTATGACCAACCTAGATAGCATATTCAAAAGCAGAGATATTACTTTGCTAACAAAGGTCGGTCTGGTCAAGGCTATGGTTTTTCTAGTAGTCGTGTATGGATGTGAGGTTGGACTGTGAAGAAAACTGAGTGCCGAAGCATTGATGCTTTTGAACTGTGGTGTTGGAGAAGACTCTTGAGAGTCCTTTGGACTGCAAGGAGATCCAACCAGTCCATCCTAAAGGAGATCAGTCCTGGGTGTTCATTGGAAGGACTGATGTTGAAGCTGAGACTCCAATACTTTGGTCACCTGAAGCAAAAAACTGACTCATTGGAAAAGACCCTGATGCTGGAAAAGATTGAAGGCAGGAGGAGAAGGGGACGACAGAGGATGAGATGGTTACATGGCATCACCTACTCAATGGACATGAGTTTGAGTAAACTCTGGGAGTTGGTGATGGACAGGGAGGACTGGCATGCTGCAGTCCATGGAGTCACAGAGTCGGACACGACTGAGCGACTGAATTGAACTAAACTGAATGCTTAGTGAAATAAGTCAGATAGAGAAAGGCAAATACTGTTTACAATCAATTAAATGTGGAATCTTGGACTTCCTGGGTGACCGAGTGATTAAGATTCCACACTTCCACTGCAGAGGGCGTGGGTTTGATCCCTGATCAGTAAACTAAGATCATGCGTGATGCATGGTGTGGCCAAAAAAAAAAAAAAAAAAAGCAAACTAGTGAATATCGCAAAAAAAGAAGCAGATTCACAGATATAGAGAACAAAATAATGGTTACCAGTGAGGAGAGATGAAGGGGGAGGGACAGTATAACGGTGGGGAAATAAGAGGTACAAGCTATTAGATATAAAATGTGCTACAAAGATATATTGTACAACACAGGGAATGTAGCCAATATTTTATAAATAACCATAAATGGAGTTATTGTTGTCATTTAGTCACTCAGTCATGTCTGACTCTTTTGCCACCCCATGGACTATAGACTGCCAGGCTCCTCTGTCCTGGAATTTCCCAGGCAAGAATACTGCAGTGGGTTGCCATTGCCTCCTCCAGGGGATCTTCCCGACCCAGGGATCAAACCCGAGTCTCCCACATCGCAGGTGGATTCTTTACCACTGAGCCACCAGAGAAGCCCATAAATGGAGTACAACCTACAAAAATTGTGACAGTCTACTGTACACCTGTAACATATAATATTGTATAGCAACTATAACTCAAAAAGATAATGACAAAAAAAGCAGGAAAAAAGCTGTTTTTATTGGGCACCTACAGAGGATGAGATGGTTGGATGGCATCACCAACTCGATGGACATGAGTTTGAGTAAGCTCTGGGAGCTGGTGATGGACAGGGAAGCTTGGCGTGCTGCAGTCCATGGGGTCGCAAAGAGTTGGACACAACTGAGTGACTGAACTGAAGTACCAGTCACCTTAATCTCATTATCTTATTTAATCTTCACTATTTACCTTTAAGCTTCCCTGATGGCTCAGAAAGGTAAATAGTACTGATCCATTTCACCTATAGGGAAACTGAGGCTAACAGAAGTAATTTATCTAAGACCAAACAACCAGTAAGTGTTGAAATCATGACTTACATATGGGTTTGCTGAACCCAAACTAGATCCTGTTTTTTTTTTTTAACCACTTAATTTATTGTTGTGAACACTTCTTGCCCCATTCCTGTGATGTCCATGGTGTCCATCTTTAGGCTCCTTTCTCAATAATTCGGTTATATTGCAAACAATGTCATCCTGGCGGATCGCGTGTTTTCCCCTAAGTGTTTCTACACTGGCCTAGTAGGGTTAGGGTGGACTCTTCCCTCCTTTTCCCACCTGTGATAAATTGTGTGAGTTTGTGTCTTTCTCCTTCTCTCAGGGCAGCACAGGTACTTTCCAGCTGAGTTCTCAGTTCTCTCTTCTCTTTTCTGAATATCTTCCTTATTCCTCTTCACTTTCTCACCTGCTCCGACTGCTGTGTTGCCTGATTTCCTCTGTCCTATCCTTTTTCCTTAAGACTTTGCTATAGCATTGTTAAAACAATCCCTTTAGGGTTTCTACCCCCAGAATCTTATGCCTTAAAAAAAAATGCTAAAAAATACTTCTCTCCTAAAATCTGTGATAAAATGCATCTCTCCTAAACTTTCTGTTGTGTATTCTACCGGCTGGTTGTTACATAATCAAAGGTGATTTGGCCACTTCCTTCTATGGCTTACTTAATTTCACTTCTTGACTCATTTTCTCCGAATTGGCTAGAACTGAGTTTTCTATTTTCTGGGAGAGGAAGTTCTCAGCAAGGTCACTCAGGATTTATTGGGTGTATTGCTTAAGTCTAGTACCCAAACTCCGGGTGATTATCTCCCCTAATTACTGAACGAGGATGTCTGATTGTATAAAGGTGTTATAACAATTCTGCCCAGACTTCAATACAGTGGATAGATATTACAGAATTCACCAACCTCTGACGTGGAGTTTCTTTCTCACCCTAATATTAGGAGGCTAGAAAATTCTTTCCACATCTCCCTTTAAAGCATCAGTGGAACTGTCACAGAGAACCTGTTTTTCAAATTAGGTTTTTATAGAGAGTGATGTTTGACATGGTAGTTCTAGAAATGATGAAGGTTAATTGATGATGTGCACAGGCAGAAAGTTATATGCTAGTACTAGTCCCAATATCCTTGGGACTTCCCTGGTGGTCCAGTGGTTAAGAATCTGCCTTCCAATGCAGGGTATGTGGGTTTGATCCTTGGTCTGGGAGCTAAGATTCCATATGCCTTGCAGCTAGTGAGCCTGCACACCACAACTGGAGAGCCCACATGTGACAACTAAGAACCAATACAGAAAAAAAAAAAATGAAATGAATAAAAAAAAAAGAAATGAATAAATATTTTAAAAATTCCAATACCTTTCTTGGGATTTTTGTTAATATATGTGTATGTTAAGTCGCTTCAGTCGTGTCTGACTCTTTGCAACCATGTGGACTGTAGCCTGCCAGGATCCTCTGTCCATGGAGTTCTCCAGGCAAGAATACTGGAGTGGGTTGCCATTCCCTTCTCCAGGGGATCTTCCTGACACAGTGATCGAACCTGTTTCTCTTACATCTCCTGCCTTGGCAGACGGGTTCTTTACCGCTAGCACCAACTAGGAAGCCCTTTGTTAATACATATGCTCATTTTAAGATTTTCAAACAATTCAAAAATATTTAGAATAAAAAGAGGAAGCCCTCCACTCCCCTTCTCCACTTCCTCTCTCACTGGAAAAGGCATTCAATCAGAAAGTATCCCTGTCATCACCACCCAAGGACTCACCCATCCCTCCATTCATGATTCACCATCGATTCATAGAAAGGGTTTTTCTTGAGTGCTTCCTAAATGCCTGGGGTCTGTAGATTTCTCTTCATCCCCATACCTCACTACAGTTCAAGTCTTCCTCCCTTCTCACTTAGGTTATTTCAATCATGTCCTAATTGGTTCATTTGCTGCCGTGGAAATTCCATCCATCCATTCCCCACACACCAGCCATAGAGATCACAAAACAAATTTGGGACCCAAGCCCTTGTTTCAATCCTGTCATTGGCTTCCCATCCCCTTTGTGGATGAGTCCTCGCTCCTGAGTAGAGCAGACAAGTCCCATCATGGAGTCTTCTGCTTTCCTCTCTGAGCCCACGCTTCAGCCCTTCCAAACTATTTGCAGTCCCTTGAATGCGATGACCTTTCTGGGCTTTGGTACAACCTGTTCTTTCTGGCCTGAAACCTGCTTCTCCTATTTGGAGTTTGGCCAGACCCAAGTCCTTAAGGCTCATGCTTTGCCTCCTCCATGACAAGTCTCTTCCCAAGTTGGGTGGTGGGTACCCTTCTTACCTATGATGTGCCTCTAACACCCTCTGCAGACCTCCTTCATTATGTTTTATTTGCTTGTCTCTGTTACTATTTTTTCTTTTCATTATTTGAGAATAATTGCTTTTGGAGCTTCCCTGGTGACTCAGATGGTAAAGAATCTGCCTGCAATGCAGGTTCGATCTCTGGGTTGGGAAGATCTCCTGGAGAAGGGAATGGCAACCTACTCCAGTATTCTTGCCTGGAGAATCCCATGGACAGAAGAGCCTGGTGGGTTACAGTCCATGAGGTTGCAAAAAGTTGGGCACAACTGAGTGACTAACACATGCATGATTGCTTTACTGTGTTCTTTAGTTTCTGCTGTACAATGAAGTGAGTCAGCTATATGTATACATGTATCCCCTCCCTCTTGGGCCTATCTCACCCTGTCCCCCTCACTCCATCCCTCTAGGTCATCACAGAGCACTGAGCTAAGCTCCCTGTGCTATAGAGCAGCTTCCCATTAGCTATCTATTTTACACATGGTAGTGTATATATGTCAATCCTACTCTCCTAGTTCACCCCATCCTCCCTTTTTCCCCTATGCCCACATGTCTGTTCTCTACATCTGTATCTCTACTTCTGCTTTACAAATAAGGTCATCTATACCATTTTTTTCTATGGGCTTCCCAGGTGGCGCTAGGGTAAAGAACCTGCTTGTCAATGCAGGAGACATAAGAGACGTGGGTTTGATCCCTGTCGGGAAGATTCCCTGAAGGAGGGCATGGAAACCAACTACAGTTTTCTTGCCTGGAGAATCCCATGGACAGAGCAGCCTGGTGGGTTATGGTTCATAGGTTTGCAAAGAATCGGACACAACTGAAGCAACTTAGCATGCACATACCATTTTTTCTAGATTCCACATATATGTGTTAACATACTGTATTTTTTTCTTCCTGACTTCACCATATATGACAAACTCTAAGTTCATCCACATCTCTACAAATGATTCAGTTTCCTTCCTTTTTATAGCCAAGTAATATTCCATTGTACATATGTACCACATCTTCTCTATCCATTCATCTGCTGATGGACATTTCAGTTCAGTTCAGTTGCTCAGTCATGTCCAACTCTTTGTGACCCCATGGACTACAGCACACCAGGCTTCTCTGTCCATCACCAATTCCTGGAGCTTGCTCAAACTCATGTCCATTGAGTCAGTGATGCCATCAATTTAGTTCCTTACTATTAATGTACCTGTTGCAGGCTTGGGATTATTACAGCTTTGACCTCTGTGCCTGGCACATAATGGTGCTCCACAGATGTTGGTTGACCAAATGCATGAAAGTCAGGAGTGATCACACCATGCCGCCCTCATTGCTTCCATCTTGTGCTAGCTTCCTCTAATGGGGAAGTGTTTCCTTAGAAAAGAATCTCCTTGCATGAAAAGCAGAGATTCATCAGCAGCACAATATCCAGCCCAGAACCAACTCTTCAGCAATAAATAGGCCCCCCAGACTCTTAGAGCAGGAGAGTGGTTCTGGGCCCAGTCAGGGGTGTTACCCTCTTGGAGAAGCTCAGCTCCTGTCATGAAGGCACAGTGTGTACCTTACTGCTTGGTCTTGTGTCAGAGCAGGGCCCACCTGCTTCTGTGGGGAACTCTGACCCTTTTATGAAGTTAGTTTTGGGACAGGCAGATGATGGAAGCTCTCCCCATAACCACAAACAGGTGATCTGGGTCTCACCAGAAATACCCTAGAGGCAAATTTCTGGAAAGGTGCTCCAACTTCTCCGAAAGGACAATTTTGAAGTGTTTCTTGAGGGCTTTTCAAATTCCTCTGAAAATGCAGGAATTCTAGGAAGATGAAGTCAGAGCTGATGACAAGTTGGGGTGAGAAAGTTTAGGTCAGGTCACGTCAGGTCAGGTAAAGTCCTTCATTCATTCAACATACCAGGTACCCAGTTTGATGTGTGTTTGTGTGTGTATGTGTGTATATGCACAGAGGAAGGGTAACACAACTACACAAGACATGATGGCTGTCCTCAAGGAGTTTTGCAAACATCCACAATTTTAGATGGAATACGGCAGTCCTGGGGCACATATAAACTGTCATGAAGCTCGTCTCACTTTTCTCTCCACACTCAGGGACACAGCCAGGGCAGAGGAGGGAGAGAAACACATTTCAGCTCTCTGTGGGCTGCATATGCTCCAGGCTGCACAGCGGGCTGCTTTTGGGGGACTTGTGGGCTTTGGTGGGAAGGGTCCTTTAGTGCAGGGCAGGGCTGAGGACCTGAGAATGCCAGGAAAGGAGTGGGGTGAGCATCCCCTTACTCTGGACAAGAGACTGTGAGGAAGAGCAGCGCTGGCCTTGGCAATATGGTGTCTGGAGAAACTACAAAAGGCTTCAGATCCTACTGTATAGCACAGGGCATTCTGCTCAACGTTATGTGGCAGCCTGGATGGAAGGGAAGTCTGGGGGACAATGGATAAATGTATATGTATGTCGAATCCCTTTGCTGTCCACCTGAAATTATCACAACATTGTTAATCGGCTATACCCCAATGCAAAATTTGTTGTGGTTCAGTTGCTCAGTTGTGTCCTACTCTTCATGATCCCATGGACTGCAGCATGCCAGGCTTCCCTGACCTTCACTGTCTCCCAGAGTTTGATCAAACTCATATCCACTGAGTCAATGATGCCATCTAACCATCTCATCCTCTGTCGCCCGTTTTTCCTCCTGCCCTCAATCTTTCCTAGCATCAGGGTCTTTTCCAATGAGTCAGCTCTTTGTATCAGGTGGCCAAAGTATTGGAGCTTCAGCTGCAGCGTCAGTCCTTCCAATGAATATTCAGGGTAGATTTTCTTTAGAATGGACTGGTTTAGGATCTGCTGTTTACTGACAATCGAAACCAGTTGTATTCGCATTGTGTCCCCAGGCCAGGGTATGTGATGAACAATTGCTGATCAACTGGGGATTAATCAGATCATCCTTTGCAAGTTCCGGATGGCTGATTCTCTCTGGATTCTGTTTAGGTCTTACTCCTCCTTCTCCAAAGGATGCAGGACCTGGAAAGTTAGTATCATTCAATTCAGTGCCTCTGGGTGGGCGGCTCATGTCCCTGGGTCCTGCCAGGGAGATTGTACTACTTTGGCTGATGGGGGAAGTTTCCCTGCCTCTCTCAGTTCCGCATTGGAGTTCCTTCTAAAATTGCTTGCTCAGTCCAGAGAGCAACCTTACCCAAAAGGGTCCTACTTCACAGGGGCTTAAGGCACTGTGATGTCCTGATCAGGCATCTCTTCCCGAGCTCCCCAGGGCAGCTGATGGCCAAGGGACCAGCCTGGCCCAGGGTCCAGCCCAGATCTAGCAAAGCACAGACTCCCATGCAGGTACCCAACATCCGGCTCAATATCTTCCCACCCACGCTGTATGTTCAGATGGAGAGAGCATGAGGCGCTCCACTGTGCCCCTGGGAAACCCCAGGACTCTGAAATCTCAGTGTCAGCCAGGGGCCACGTTCTTCACACAGTTCCTGCCACTTGATATCAGTTCCCTGCCGGGTTTTTTTTTTTCAATTTAATTAATTTGTTTTTGGCTGCACTGGGTCTTCATTGCTGCCTGAGTGCTTTCTCTCATTGCAGGGGTGGGTGGACTTATTACAGGGGACAGGCTCTAGGGCGTGTGGGCTCAATAGTTGTGGCACATGGGCTCAATTGCTCCGAGGCATGTGGGATCTTCCAAGATCAGGGATTGAACCTATGTCTCCTGCATAAGCAGGTGGCTTCTTTACCTCGAGACCACCAGGGAAGCCCTGCCTGTTGTCTTTTCTATAAATGACTTTGTTGACAAGGGGACTAGCCTGGTGTGAGTGGAGATGGAGGGAAAAAGGAATACATTCTCAACATTTCCTCTGAATCCACAGCAGCCAGGCTGGCTGAGCACACGTGGTTTTGTCAGACCACTTAGCTCTTATGTTATCTTGTAGATACCCAGCTCTCAGGAGTTGGCTGGTTTCTGTGAATTCCAGCAAGTTCCTTAACTCTTTCTGTTCAGAGGGTGATTTCCTAGGAGACATTATTTTAAAGCATCAAGAATACGATCGGATTCACCTCAGGCTCCCGTTGTCACAGGACAGGGAGGTTTCCTCTGACTTCTTTTAAGTTCTAAGTCATGAGAAAGCAAGCCTACAAACAAGCAAACAAACTCGTTACATGGATACTCAGAACCAAACCTTTCATCTCCCCAGGTGACAAACGTCCTTCTTGGTTACTAGGGAGCCTCTTTGGGTGTGACGGTTTGGGAACATAGCTGACCCTCCCCACCAGTCTGTAAGCTCCTAGGGGGCCATGACAAAATTGTCCACCTTGCCTTCTCCTGTGACACCTTGCTTAGGGCAAGCACTCAATGAACTGGCTGAGTTATCACTGAAAAAGGATTCCAGGAAGCACTCAATGAGTGAGTTGAAAAGACCAAGGAGGGCATCAGATACAGTGCTGCCCTCCTTGTCCCGTCCACAGATGTCATTCCCTTCCTAATAAGGAGTTGTCCCTTCCTTATGAGAGTGACCTCACTTCCACTGCTGCCATTGAATCTCTGACTGTAGAGATAATCCAACAGGGATTGTTGGTTGTGAATGCTGTGCTGTGCTAAGTTGCTTCAGTCGTGTCCAACTCTTTGTGATCCTGTAGCCCACTAGGCTCCTCTGTCAATGGGATTCTCCAGGCAAGAATACTGGAGTGGGTTGCCATGCCCTCCTCCAGGAGATCTTCCTGACCCAGGGATTGAACCCACATCTCTTAAGTCTCCTCCATTGGCACATGGGTTCTTTATCACTAGCGCCACCTGGGAAGCCGTATGAGTGAGTATGTGTGCTTTAAGACTGGAAAACGTTAACTGGCAACAGTTGCTCCTAAAGAGCTCACTTGACCTGGGGCTGCAGTGAACTTGGGGAGTCCTGTTGCCCAGTGTGCATCACTACTCCTTTGTCTCATTAGCTCCCTGAGACTTTTGACTGAATGGAACCCCAAGTAGGTTTACTGCACAGGGACTTCCTGAGGTCTCCCACATCCCTCATAATTTAGCCTCCTCCCTTCCCAAGGTTATCATTACCTTCCATGTAGCATTTTCAGTACTGCTAGGAATACGAAGATGGATTAAAGATGGTTTAATCAGGAAACATGGGCTTCCCTGGTGGCTCAGCAGTAAAGAATCTGCCTCCAATGCAGGGAACCTAGGTTTGATCTCTAGGTTGGGAAGATTCCCCTGGAAAAGGTCGCAAAGAGTTGGACATGACTGAATGACTAATATTTACACTTACTTATCACCTTGAATACAAGGAATTAATACTCCAGGCAGAAGAAGCCTTGCTCTGGCCACCCCCAAGGTTGGCTGCCTCTTGGAAAGGCTCTGTTTCAGCAATCATGCATGCAGGCTTCCTGTTCTCTGCCTACAGCATTCCTGCTTTCTCACTCCCACACTCTTAAAGCACCAGTTATTCACCCTTATCTGAACCTCTAGCCCACGGACATCTGCCCTCTGTATCTGCCCCCTTTGCTTTTGCTTCCTTTTCCACCCAGTTTAATTTCTAGGTTCCATCTTTGCAACCATTTCCTTGACAGTCTTCTCAGCAGACTTCTTCTTTTCTCTTCCTTATATACACGTGCATGTTCAGTCGTTCAGTCATCTCTGACTCTTGATGACCCCATGGACTATAGCCTGCCAGGTTCCTTTGTCCATGGGATTATCCAGCAAGAATACTGGAGTGGGTTACCATTTCCCCTCCATTTCTTCCCTAGCACTCACTAGACAACACCTCTGACCTGGTTGTATTAATGATCTGCCTCTCCGTTGGAGCTCCTGGGGACTGTTGGAGAAAACTACTTGAACTTACATACAGCTGTGACCTGGATGCATGGGCTCCACCACCACCCACTGCTCTCTCATTCTGCTCAGTCATCCTATGAAGCTTTCCTTGGCATCTGTGCACAGCAGCAATATCTTGACTCCATCACTCGCATGTTCAGTCCTTGAAAATAAATCTCATTATCTGAAAATCTGCTCAGCATCTCCCCCCACACTGCCAACTGCATCCCACCCACCCCCACTATGTTCTTATTCCTGGAGTAGTACAGGCTCTTTCTTTTCCCCAGGTCCTGAACATCCTAACTCATTGTTATTTATTTATTTTTGGCTGTGCTGGGTCTTCATCGCTGTGTGCGAGCTTTTCTCTAGTTGCAGAGAGCAGGAGCTACTCTCTAGTTGCGGTGTATGGGCTTCTCATCGCAGTGGCTTCTCTTGTTGTGGAGCACAAGTCCTAGGTGCATGGACTTTGCAGCTTGTTGACTCTAGGGTATGCAGATTTCAGTAGTTGTGGCATACTGCCTTAGTTGTTCTGTGGCATGTGGAATTTTCCTGGACCAGGGATTGAACCTGTGTCCCCTGCATTGGCAGGCAGATTCTTATCCACTGAGCCATCAGGGAAGTCCCTGACTCATTATTATATAATAAAAAAATTTATCTGAACTTTGTCCCAGATTTCTGGCAGGGTGCTTCTGAAACCCTTGGAATTTCCTCAGTGACAGGTAATGATCTGACTCATGGCAGGGTGTCTAGAGAGTTTCATGCTGGTGTCTGGTCATCAGAATGACCAATTTGATGATTAGAGGGCTCGGGCTGGGAGACACAATATCAATCCTTTCTTCTGGCCTCCTGGGATGAGAGGGAGGCTGGGGGTTGAGTTCAGTCACATAGCCAATGATTTAACCCAGCGTATTTGTGTAATAACCCCCCCCCACCCCCCAAACTCTGGACACTGAAGTTCGGAGAAGCTTTCTGGATGGGACATACAATGATGCACTGGGCAGGTGAGGCATCCTGACTCACAGGGAGAAGGCATGGAAGCTCTGCGGTCCCTCCCAGACCTTTCTCCAGATGTCTTGTCATTTGGCCCTTCTTCCTGATATATATCCTATATAATAAAATTATAATACTTTACACTACAATTGTTGTTGTTCAGTTGCTCAGTCATGTCTGACTCTTTGCAAACCCGTGGGCTGGCTGCAGCATGCCAGGCTTCCCTGTCCTTCACTAACTCCCAGAGTTTGCTCAAACTCATGTCCATTGAGTTGATGATGCCATCCAACCATCTTATCCTCTGTTGCCCCCTTCTCCTCCCCTCTCAATCTTTCCCAGCATCAGGGTCTTTTCCAATAACTTGGCTCTTCACATCAGGTGGCCAAAGTATTGGAACTTCAGGTTCAACATCAGTCCTTCCAAGGAATGTTCAGGGTTGATTTCCTTTAGGATTGATTGGTTTGATCTCCTTGCTGTCCAAGGGCCTCTCATATAATAACAATAATAGTACTTCCTGAGTCCCTTGAATCTTTATCCAACCTGAGGGGGTCATGGGAACTTCTCAGTTTACAGCCACTTAGTTGGAAGTCAGTGGCCTGGGGACTCCTGAAGCATAGCTGGTATCAGAAGTAAGGGATGGTGCCTTTTAACTTGTGGGGTCTGCACTGACTCTGGGTGATTATTACTAGAACTTAATTGAAGTACACTCAATTGGGATTCAAATGGGATACCCATCTTCTCAAAGACCTTGTGTATTGATTTTTCTCATCTTCAACCATTTGCTCTCTGCAGCTCTATCTCACCAGACCCACTCATGTCTTGCTTTTCTAAAACAAAACAAAGGAAGACAACATCTTTCCTTTCCTCTCTGCCTATTGCTTTCTTTTCTTGAAAAAGTGCCTTCCCTTGCTTCTCCTCCAACTCTTCAACCCTCAGTGGTTTGCTGCCTCCCAGATGGAAACTTCTCTCATATAGGTCATCCTTGGCCCACAGCTGATGGACCATTTTCTGCCCCTTCCCTTTTAAAAAATCATTTATTTAAGTTTTTGCACTGAGTCTTTGTTGCTGCATGGGCTTTCTCTAGTTGCAGCAAATGGGGACCAGTCTTTGTTGGTGAGTTTCTCACTGTGGTAGCTTCTCTTGTTGCAGAGTATGGGCTCTAGGTGTGTAGGCTTTGGTAGTTATGGCTCTCTGGCTTTGTTGCTCCACAGCATGTGGAATCTTCCCAGACCAGGGATCGAACCCATGTATGCTGCACTAGCAGGCAGATTCTTATCCACTGAACAACAAGGGAAGTCTTCCCCTCCCCTTTCAAATTTGACTTCTCAGCAGTATTTCATATTATTGACTATTTTCTTATCTTCTTCAACTATAAGTCCCTCCTACCCTAGCTTCTTCAAAAGCAGAGACATTACTTTGCCAACAAAGGTCTGTCTAGTCAAGGCTATGGTTTTTCCTGTGGTCATGTATGGATGTGAGAGTTGGACTGTGAAGAAAGCTGAACGCTGAAGAATTGATGCTTTTGAACTGTGGTGTTGGAGAAGACTCTTGAGAGTCCCTTGGACTGCAAGGAGGTCCAACCAGTCCATTCTAAAGGAGATCAGCCCTGGGTGTTCTTTGGAAGGAATGATGCTAAAGCTGAAACTCCAGTACTTTGGCCACCTCATGTGAAGAGTTGACTCACTGGAAAAGACTCTGATACTGGGAGGGATTGGGGGCAGGAGGAGAAGGAGATGACAGAGGATGAGATGGTTGGATGGCATCACTGACTCGATGGACATGAGTTTGAGTGAACTCTGGGAGTTGGTGATGGACAGGGAGGCCTGGCGTGCTGCAATTCATGGGGTCTCAAAGAGTCAAACATGACTGAGTGACTGAACTGAACTGAACCCTAGCTTCTGCAATACCACATTGATTTTCCTTTGTCCTATTTTTGAGTTTATTTATTTTAATTATTGAATTTATTTGGCTGTGTGGGTTCTTAGTTGTGGCACGTGGGATTTTAGTTGTGTTATCAGGATTTTTCCTTGTGGCCTACAGCTCTCTAATTGCAGTGTGTAGGCTTAATTGCCCTGTGGCATGTGGGATCTTAATTCCCTGACCAGGGATCAAACCTTCTTCTCTGTATTGCAAGGCAGATTCTTAACCACAGGACCACCAGGGAAGTCCCATGCCCTTCTCTTGTATTTCTAGCCCGCAGAAGTCTCATCATCCACATGGGTTCCTAGAGCACTACCTTGATTCCTTCTCCTCATTCATTAAGCTAGCTCTTCTTCTGATTAACCACTTTTTTGGCTTCTTCTACCCCCAAGATACCTCTGGTCTCTGTGCATATACACCCTCTGTGTCTGTTGCTCCCTAGTCCAGATGACAACACCCAACTCACCTCTTCATTGGTCTCCCTGCTGTTCATCATGTGACTTTCCAACTTATTCTCCACCTACAGCTGGAATAATATTTTCAGAACAGATGCAGTCACATAGAGCCAGAACTTTATGTGGGGCTTCCCTGGTGGCTCAGATGGTAAACAGCCTGCCTGCAAGGCAGGAGACTGGGTTTGATCCCTGTGTTGGGAAGATCCCCTGGAGAAGGAAATGGCAACTTACTATAGTATTTTGCTTGGAGAATTCCAGAAGAGCCAAGGACAGAAGAGCCTGGTGGGCTACAGCCCATGGAGTCAGAGAGAGTTGGACACGACTGAGTGAAAATATTTTTTTAATTTGGTCTATGTAAGGTACCAGTGACTTTTTGGTTGAATGAATGAATGTCATGTCCTAGCTTAAACCCCAATAGTTTATTTTTAAAAATTATTTATTTTAATTGAAGGATGATTGCTTTGCAATATTGACTTGGTTTCTGCCATATATCAACATGAATCAGCCATAGGTATACATATGTTCCCTCCCTCTTGAACCTCCCTCCCAACTCCTACCCCATCCCACTCCTCTAGGTTGTCACAGAGCACTAGTTTGAGTTCCCTGAGTAACACAGTGAATTCCCATTGGCTGTCTACTTTACATAGGGTAGTGTGTATGCTTCCACACTACTCTCCATCTGTCCCACCCTCTCCTTCCATTCACCTCCCTGCCTGTGTCCATAAGTCTGTTCTTTAGGTCTGTGTCTCCATTGCTGCCCTGCAAATCGGTTCATCAGTACCATCTTTCTAGATTCCATATATAAGCATTAATATATGATACTTATTTTTCTCTTTCTGACTTACTTCACTCTGTATAAAAGGCTCTAGGTTCAGCCACCTCATTAGGATGAACTCAAATATGTTCCTTTATACGGCTGAGTAATATTCCATTGTATATATGTACCACAGGTTCTTTATCCATTCATCTGTTGATGGACATCTAGACTGCTTCCATGTCCTAGCTATTGATATAGTGCTGCAAGGAACAACCTAATAGTTTTTCATGACCCTTAGAGTCCAAGCTCCTGGACAGTTTCTAGCCCTTCTGACCTAGCCCTTATACACGCCTCTCTTTAACTTTAATTGTTATCATGCTCACCCCCTCTCTATGCAGGACACTCTGCCTTTCTTTCCCCCTATGATTCATCTTCTACATTTCAACTTTCATGGACCTTTTCCTGTCTCACCTGCTATTGGGTCCTAGTCACTTCCTGCTCCATCTATTATATAACAATTACATTTTTATTGTGATTGTTTACAGTATCTATTTGCACATCCTTATCTGTGTCTCACTATCCCCATCACTCCATATTCTTGGCAACATTTGATGTAGCCAGACTTTTAAAAAATTGATAACTTGGTAGAAAATGATATCTTATTATAATTTAATTCCCATTTCTCAAATTTTTAATGAGGTTGAGCATCTATTCAAATGTTTTCTAGCCAGGTGTGTTCTTCTATGAAATGCTTATAATTTTCTCTGCTGATTTTTATTTTTAAAATTCATTTGTAGGAGTTCTATTCATATCATCTGAATACCAGTTTTGTTTTTTTTTTTACTCCATTGAGTGGAAGGCGGGATCTTAATTCCTTCTGTCTATGTCTATGTGCTTAGTTGCTCAGTCGTATCCAACTCTTTGCGACCCCAGGGACTGCAGCATGCCAGGTTTATGGGGATTCTCCAGGCAAGAACAGTGGAGTGGGTTGCCATGCCCTTCTCCAGGGGAATCTTCCCAATCCAGGCATCAAAGCCAGGTTTCCCACATTGCAGGTGGATTCTTTACCATCTGAGCCATGAGGGAAACCCGGAATACTGGAGTGGGTAGCCTATCCTTTTTCCAGGGCATCTTCCCAACCCAGGAATTGAACCAGGGTCTCCTGCATTGAAGGTGAATTCTTTATCAGCAGAGTTACCAGGGAAGCCCAAACCAGGGATCAAATCATGCCTCCTGCAATGAAAGTGCAGAGTCTCAACTTCTGGACCACCAGGGAAGTCCCTAAATATCAATTTGTTGCAAAATATGTATGTTGCAAATATTATATCCCAGTTTGTAGCTTGTCATTTCACTTTTAATGAAAAAAGTTTAACTTTTAAAATGAGATCAAGTCGATCCATATTCTATTTATGGTTTATACCGTTGGAGTCTTGTTTAAGAAATATCTTCCTTCCCAAAGCCACAAAAATCCTCCTCTGTTTTGTTCTAAAAGTTTTCAAGTTTTGCTTTTTGCTTTTGTGCCTTTATTTCATTTAATTGACTGCCTACTTTGCTGGAGAGGGACTTCCCTGATAGCTCAGTTGGTAAAGAATCTGCCTGCAATGCAGGAGATTCCTGTTCAATTCCTGGGTTAGGAAGATCCGCTAGAGAAGGGATAGGCTACCCACTCCAGTATTCTTGGGCTTCCCTTGTGGCTCAGCTGATAAAGAATCCACCTGCAATGCGTGAGGTCTGGGTTTGATCCCTGGGTAAGGAAGATCCCCTGGAGGAGGGAACGGCTACCCCCTCCAGTATTCTGGCCTGGAGAATTCCATGGACGGTATAGTCCATGGTGTCGAAAAGAGTCCGCGGTATGTCTGAGCGACTTTGACTTTCACTTTCTGCTGGGGAGAAGCTGCAGGAGGATGTAAAACATCAGTCTTGTTTCTTGCTGATCCCCAGAGTCCCAAATAGTCACTGGTACCCAGTAAGGGATCTGTGACTAAACAAATGAATAACTGAGTGACTGAAGGTAGAAACTAAGCAGCATGGGCATTCAAAGGGAGCAAGAGATACCTTTGAAGAGACGAAGGAGAAAAAGTGGGATAGGGGTTCTCAATCCTGGGTCCACAATGGAATTCCCCAGAGAGCATTAAAATGTGCTGTGGAGAGACTTCCCTGGTGGTCCAGTGGCCAAGACTCCATGCTCCTAATTCAGGGGCCCTGGGTTCAATCCCTGGTCAGGGAACTAGGATCCCACTTGCTGCAACTAAGACCTGGGACACTCAAATAATTTCATTAAATAAATAAAAATAATTAAAAAAATAAAGGGGAAGGGGAAGGAAGACATGCTGGGGAGAGGGACCAGTAGAATGGGTAGAGAGTGTGAGGAAGAGAGTAGTGGGGAATCTGCCCCGGGGGAAAGGTGGGTGAACAGATGTCAAGGGGATGATTTCTCAGGGATCCCCATGGACACAGCGCTCCTCCCAATCTCCAACTCAGCCATCAGTGAGCAAGGGTTCCAGGTTCTCTCTTTCTCTTCCTTGTTCCAGGAGCAGAATAGTGACTGATATACAGGAGGAGAATGGAGGCAGCATGGTGGGGAGTGAGGGGTGCAGAATGCAAAGATGGAGGAAGAGGCTTCCGTCCCCAGAGGAGGAAGACTGGGGCTCCAGAGAGGCCTGTGGGTGATGCTAGACTCCACCTTAGGTCAGGTGGGAAGTATTTCTGTGAAGAATGACATGGAGTGTTGTGGTAGAAGCAGCCAGCTATAGTCAGCTTCCTGAAGTGCCAAGCCTTTTAGATGGCTTTTAAAAGCCATTTAATGGTGTTTTCCCCTTCATGGATCACAGCCTTGTCGTGGCAAAGGGGCTATGGTTTTTCCAGTAGTCATGTATGGATGTGAGAGTTGGATCATAAAGAAAGCTGAGCACCAAAGAATTGATGATTTTGAACTGTGGTGCTTGAGAGTCCCTTGGACTGCAAGGAGATCAAACCAGTCAATCCTAAAGGAATCAGCCCTGAATATTCATTGGAAGGACTGTTGCTGAAGCACCAATATTTTGGCCACCTGATGCGAAGAGCTGACTCATTGGAAAATTGCCCTGATGTTGGGAAAGGTTGAAGGCAAAAGGAGAAAGGGGTGACAGAGGAAGTGATGGTCAGATAGCATCACTGACTCAATGAACATGAATTTGAGCAAACTCCGGGAGACAGTGGTGGACAGAGAAGCCTGGCATGCTACAGTCCATGGGGTTGCAAAGAATCAGAAATGACTTAGCAACTGAACAACAGCAACAAATGGAGTTTTATCTGGTGTTCAAGCTCACAGACAACTAATATAGTAACAATGGGAAACTATTTGAGAAGGCTCAAGGGAGTGGCCTGGAAGTTCTGTGTTGTTATAGCAGGTGGCTTAGGGTGAGTTCAGACTTGGATCTTTGCATACCTGGCACAGTCACCTGGCTGTCCTAGAGCATCTTCACCTAAACATGCCTTACATTGAACCTTGATATTTCTGCTCAACCCATCCCTACACCCATCTCCCAGCTCTCACCAAATGGTACTCCAACGACCCAATACATAAGTAAAAGTCTTAGTACTCATCTGAATTTCTCCCTGTCCCTGTTCTGTCACCCCATTCGATCCATCAGAGCTTCTGGCAGGCTCTCTCTCTGACATAAAACCTGCCTGTGTGTTGCCAGTTCATTCTAACCACCTCTCAAGGGACTCCTTTGAAGTCTCTTCCAAGAACCTTCGCTGCTCAAGACAGGCATGCCTGTAAATGCAGCCAGGAGACTTAAAACGTAACAATACAATTGGGTGGAGTTACACTTACAAGTTATTCTTCCTTGAACAATAAACAAACATTTGTTATTTATATAGGGAAACAGGCCATCTTTCTTCTCATGCCAACTAACAGACGTTATTAGTTGACGAAATCTGCTGATACCACCAGTACTGTCTTTGAACGCTCAACTTGAATTATTCTCACTGTCGTATACGGGAGTTATTCTTGGGGAAAGGTAATTGAGTTTTCCAAAGCAAACGGAAATTTGAGGTGTGCCTCTGGAGCATGACTCATGGAATCAGATTCTTAGAGGGAGCTCACCGTGCCTCCAGGTGACTGTAAAGGAGCTTTGATAGCCGCCATGGGGAGTGGTTGACCTTTGCTGGAGTCACCAAGGTAGAAGTTTGGCTTGCTTGCCTAAGTGTTCCTTATCTGATTAATAAGAATCAAATTCATAGGGGTTGATTAATAAGCTAGAACGCCAATGTATCACATTTGTGGTAAAGGACATATCTACAATAACCGTATGTAATCAAGTTCATATCAGGATGAGAGTTCTGACAAATATATAACATAGGTGAGGGGCTACCCTGGTGGCTCAGTGGTAAAGAATCCACCTGCTAATGCAGGAAACAAGAGTGTGATCACTGATCCAGGAAGATCCCATATGCCGCACAGCAACTAACCCTGTACCACAACTATTGAGCCTGTGCTCTAGAGCCTGGGAAGCACAACTACTGAGCGCGCGTGCGGCAGCTACTGAAACCTGAGCACCCTAGAGCCTGTGCTCTGCAGCAAGAGAAGCCACTGCGATGAGAAGCCCGCTCATAGCAACTGGAGAGTAGCTCCGGCTTGCTGCAACTAGAGAAAAGCCCCCGTAGCCAAGAAGACCCAGCACAGCCAAAAAAAAAAACAAAAAAAACCCAAAAAAACCTAACTAATAAATAATTTTAAAAATAGCATGTGAGAACCATTGGACTGAAATTTAGATTTTCCTGGAAAATTGTGATTGCCATTGACATACTTTTCTGCAGACTGTGATGCTCATCCCCTTAATATTAAAAGATGTGTTCCCATCAGTTGCTTTGCTGCCAGTTTTCTTTTTAAAACCTTAAACAGTAAGTCAAGTGAGCCTGAGGAAGCATTGCTATGAACAAAGCTAGTGGAGGTGGTAAATTCCAGTTGAACTATTTCAAATCCTAAAAGATGATGCTGAAAGTGTTGCACTCAATATGTCAGCAAATCTGGAAAACACAGCAGTGGCCACAGGACTGGAAAAGGTCACTTTTCATTCCAATCCCAAAGAAAGGCAGTGCCAAAGAATGTTCAAACTACCACACAATTGTACTCATCTCACACGCTAGTAAAGCAATGCTCAAAATTCTCCAAGCCGGCCTTCAACAATATGTGTACCGTGAACTTCCAGATGTTCAAACTGGTGTTATAAAAGGCAGAAGAACCAGAGATCAAATTGCCAACATCCAATGAATCATCAAAAAAGCAAGGGAGTTCCAGAAAAACATCTATTCTGCTTTATTGACAATGCCAAAGCCTTTGACTGTGTGAACCACAATAAACTGTGGAAAATTCTGAAAGAGATGGGAATACCAGACCACCAGACCTGCCTCTTGAGAAATTTGTATGCAGGTCAGGAAGCAACAGTTAGAATGGACATGGAACAACAGACTGGTTCCAAATCGGGAAAGGAATACGTCAAGGCTGTATACTGTCACCCTGCTTATTTAAATTATATGCAGAGTACATCACGAGAAACACTGGGCTGGATGAAGCACAAGCTGGAATCAAGATTGCTGGAGAAATATCAATAACCTCAGATATGCAGATGACACCACCCTTACGGCAGAAAGCAAAGAAGAACTAAAGAGCCTCTTGATAAAAGTGAAAGAGGAGAGTGAAAAAGTTGGCTTAAAGCTCAACATTCAGAAAACTAAGATCATGACATCCGATCCCATCACTTCATGGCAAATAGATGGGGAAACAATGGAAACAATGGCTTTATTTTTTCGGACTCCAAAATCACTGCAGATGGTGACTGCAGCCATGAAATTAAAAGAGACTTGCTTCTTGGAAGAAAAGCTATGACCAACCTAGATAGCATAATAAAAAGCAGAGACATTACTTTGCCAACAAAAGTCAGTCTAGTCAAGGCTATGGTTTTTCCAGTGGTCATGTATAGATGTGAGAGTTGGACTATAAAGAAAGCTGAGCACCGAAGAATCGATGCTTTTGAACTGTGGTGTTGGAGAAGACTCTTGAGAGTCCCTTGGACTGCAAGGAGATCCAACAAGTCCATCCTAAAGGAAATCAGTGCTGAATAGTCATCGGAAGGACTGATGTTGAAGCTGAGACTCCAATACTTTGGCCACCTGATGCGAAGAACTGACTCGTTGGTAAAGAACCTGATGCTGGGAAAGCTTCAAATAGGGAGGAGAAGGGAACGACAGAAAATGAGATGGTTGGATGGCATCACCTACTTAATGGACATGAGTTGAGTAAACTCTGGGAGTTGGTGATGGACAGGGAAGCCTGACGTGCTACAGTCCATGGGGTCACAAAGAGTCAAACACGACTGAGTGACTGAACTGAACTGAACTGAACTGGATCAGTTCCTAACGTTTCCTGACCTCCATTCCTCAAAGGCTCACAGTTTCTGTTGAATGAAAAGGCAGATTTCTGTTTTGGGCAACATGGCTGAATATTTTACAGGGTCTTTCTGCCTCAAAACAAATGTTGTAGATAAAGCAGACTTAAACACACACATTTTTGGGGGGGGGGTTTCCAGTAAGGAAAGGAAATCTCTAAATTGCTCCTTCTGTGTCTCCCACCCCTCATCCCCATCCCATGCCCTCTAAACTGAACTTGAGCCAGAGCGGTGGTAAAACAGCAGCAGGTAAACGTATCTCAACTTCAGTCTTCCTCCCAGAGAGGAAAACACTTACTTTAGCTTTAGATTACATTGTGATCAAACGTGCCTCTGAATTAGAGTTCAAGGTCAGTGGCAAGGTCAGGGGCTGACCCCAAGGTCACAATCTAGGACCTTCAAAGCATGCTAAACTGGGCTCCAGGTTATTCACATTTTCCTGGTCTTCCAGCACTTTGAGTTAAATCTATGGACAGAGGTGATATTAAAAACGTTTGACAACTTACATGGCATCAGTTCAGTTCAGTCGCTCAGTCGTGTCCGACTCTTTGCGACCCCATGAATCACAGTATGCCAGGCCTCCCTGTCCATCACCAACTCCCGGAGTTCACTCAGACTCACGTCCATCGAGTCAGTGATGCCATCCAGCCATCTTATCCTCTGTTGTCCCCTTCTCCTCTTGCCCCCAATCCCTCCCAGCATCAGAGTCTTTTCCAATGAGTCAACTCTTCGCATGAGGTGGCCAAAGTACTGGAGTTTCAGCTTTAGCATCATTCCTTCCAAAGAAATCCCAGGGCTGATCTCCTTCAGAATGGACTGGTTGGATCTCCTTGCAGTCCAAGGGACTCTCAAGAGTCTTCTCCAACACCACAGTTCAAAAGCATCAATTCTTCAGCGTTCAGCTTTCTTCACAGTCCAACTCTTACATCCATACATGACCACAGGAAAAACCATAGCCTTGACTAGATGGACCTTTGTTGGCAAAGTAATGTCTCTGATTTTTCATATGCTATCTAGGTTGGTCATAACTTTTCCTCCAAGGAGTAAGCATCTTTTAATTTCATGGCTGCAATCACCATCTGCAGTGATTTTGGAGCCCCCAAAAATACATGGCATAGACATCAGCTAATCAGAACAGGAACCAGCCAGAAAAGATCATGACTACAATAATGATGTCAGTTGTTTTGTTTGTTTAGTTGCTAGGTTGTGTCTGACTCTTCTGTGACCCCACAGACTGTAGCCCACCAGGCTCCTCTGTCCATGGGATTTCCCAGGCAAGATACTTGAGTGGGTGTCCATTTCCTTCTCCAGGGGATCTTCCCAATGCAGAGATGGAACCTGAGTCTCCTGCATTGGCAGGTGGATTCTTTACCACTTGGCCACCTGGGAAGAATTTGCTTCCCAATGCAGGAGATGTGAGTTTGATCCCTGGGATGGGAAGATCCTCTGGAGAAGGAAATGGCGACCCACTCCAGTATTCTTGTGTAATAATCCTATGGACAGAGGAGCCTGGCAGGCTACAGTCCATGGAGTCACAAAGAGTCAGACAGGACTAAGTGACTGAGCACTCATGCACAGTCTCCCAGCAGAGGGAAACACAAATCCTCTCTGGAGGCAGGACTCCAATTTACCATAGATTACAATCCCCACAAGCTACCATCCACCATCAATGAGCTCACAATCAAAGGTCACCAAACACAGAGCCTCAAACTGTGAGTGACATGAATCAGAGTCAATAGAAACTACACACAACAGCTGGGACCTCCCAGACCTCAGCTCTTGGAATGACTGAATATAGAATACAGCTGCCACCTGTGTGAACATTTTAATCAGTACTTACTATGCAGCAGGCCCTGTTAAAAGCACTGCATACCTTGTACCAGATGCGGTGACTCAGCTCCACACTCACCTTCTCATTTGCACTGGATTAAAAGGTGGGTAGAAGGTGGTAGCTATTTTGGTCTTGGAAGTGCCTCTGGCAGCCACTGCCAAATGGGCAGTAGCAATGGTAATGACAGTTAAGTGCCAGCTCTTGTGGCTTGGACTGAAGCAAGGACTCACATGCACAAGGTCCCTGAAGGGATGGTGGTCAGCAGATGAGCAGTGGTCTATAGCTCCTACTGTCTAGGCTGTGCATGCTGCTAAGTCACTTCAGTCGTGCCCGACTCTTTGCCATCCCATGGACTATAGCCCACCAGGCTTCTCTTTTCATGGATTCTCCAGGCAAGAATACTGGAGTGGGTTGCCATGCCCTTCTCCAGGGTATCTTCCCCACCCAGGGATCGAACCGGCATCTCTTATGTCTCTGGCATTTGCAGGAGGGTTCTTTACCATGAGTGCCACCTGGAAAGCTCACCACACTTAAGAATAAGCCCATTTCTACATGGGGCTCCATCTGTGACTACTGAGGGATAGTAACTCAGCAGGGCTTATTGCTTAATAGTGAATATCTGAGAGACATGTGAATACGATCCTAGGAAAGTCTTTTGTGTCTTTGAAAGGTCCGTGAGGCTTAAATTCTCCTGAAGTCCTAGCAAGTGTTTTTATAATCAGACTCATGTTTTCAAGACAGATTCTGTGTTTCTGTTCTTCCTGGAAGCCACTTTTTAATTATAGCATTGTTTGCTCTCTGGAGAGGCTGGGAATGAGAAATAGTTTTATTGCTGAACTTTGCAAGTCTGGGCTCTTTAAAAATTTTTTTTAATTGGAGGATAATGGCTTAACAATATTGTGTTGGTTTCTGCTGTACAATAACATGAATTAGCCATAAGTATACATACGTCCCCTTCCTCTTGAGCCTATTGCCTACCCCTACCTCCCCCGGTTCTATCCCTCTAGGTTGTCACAGAGCACCAGGCTGAGCTCCCTGTGTTATACAGCAACTTCCCACTAGTTATCTATTTTACACATGGTAATGCATATATTTCAATGCTTCTCTCTCAATTTGTCCTACCCTCTCCTTACCCCAATGTGGTTCCTGGAGGTTTGAATCAGGTTTTTGTTTATTCTTTTTTTTGGTTATTTACTTATTCCCCACAGCACATTGAATGCTTAATAAATGGTTATGGACTCTGAGTTTTATTTAAATGGGTATGTTCCATGTCTAATTGGCTCCTGGACAATTGCATGGTTCCTCTCTAGCATCACCAGGGGATGGGAAGCCACTTTGGGCTGCACTGTGCCAGGTGGAAATGCATGAATTTGCCCTCGCTCCTGAAAAAGAGCCTTGGAAAATACAAAACCGAAACCTTCCATTTTTAGAGCAATGTAGTGATGTGGCACTCATCACACTCAGGTGGTATTTTATCCTGTAGTTACCACTGGTGTTTTATGACAGTGCTTACCCAGGTATGGATTTTATTTCCCGTGCAG
Organism: Bubalus kerabau; assembly: GCF_029407905.1. Lineage (NCBI taxonomy): Eukaryota > Metazoa > Chordata > Mammalia > Artiodactyla > Bovidae > Bubalus > Bubalus kerabau. The sequence goes on from NC_073634.1 coordinate 49,372,072, forward strand.
GGAACTGAGGACAGGAATGAGGTTGAAGCAGACTCTAGATAGTGAAGCCAACATTCATTTAATTTCTATTATGTGATTTTTGAAGAATTTGATTTTGCATTCCTTTAGGTGGCGCAGTGGTAAAGAATCTATTTGCCAATGCAGGAGACGCAGGTTCCATCCCTGGGTTGGGAAGATCCCCTGGAGTAGGAAATGGCAACCCACTCCAGTATCGTTGCCTGAAGAATTCCATGGACAGAAGAACCTGGCAGGCTACAGTCCATGGGGTCTCAAAAGAGTCAGACATGACTGAGTGATGGAGCATAGCACTGAGCAACATTTATCTAACTTGGTAGATGTAGGCTGACTGAATGTTTGAGATGTCCTCAAAAATGACGGCTTTGGTCTTAGAAAAGCTATCTTGAAACTATTATTTCTAGTGATACTTAAACAGCATGGCCACGGTATCTGGAGACCTCCCTTAGACTGCGAAATATCCTAGATAGTAAAATCATATCATCTTTGAGTAGAAAAGTGCTTATCCTTTAGTTCTGTACAGCAGGATAGGAACCTAGCTTGTCTCCACAATGAAATCAGATGAGTAAAGCGTACTTTACTAAGAAAATAGTTGGAGCAAAGAAATCTCTGTTGTGTTTACTCTGTAGGAAATCATCTATCCATCAGACTTCCAACTGACCTCAACTCTTAAGAAATGACTACAACAAGCGTAAACATTGAGTTACATTTTAAAAGAAACTTTCCCATGATTTAGGGGACTGTTGGCTGGATAAACTGACAGATATATAATTTGGGGAGAGTAGACTGTTGCCCTAACTGGTTTGACTTATTTCAAAGCTACACCTAATTTTTTTGTGTGTGTGTGAAATAGTCTGGATTCTTAAAAAAAAAAAAAAGTTGGATTGCATAATACTGAGAAATACTGAGCCATTTGCCTGGAAGAAGTAGGTGTGAGAGAAAATTTGAACTAATTTAGAGATGGATACTATTGATATCAACTGGAATTCCATCACCTCCACTAGCTTTGTTCATAGTGATGCTTCTTAAGGCCTACTTGACTTCAAATTCCAGGATGTCTGGCTCAAGGTGAGTGATCACACCATCGTCATTATCTGGGTCATGAAGATCTTTTTTCTACAGTTCTTCTGTGTATTCTTGCCACCCTTCTTAATATCTTTTGCTTCTGTTAGGTCCCTACCATTTCTGTCCTTTATTGAGCCCATCTTTGCATGAAACGTTCCCTTGGCATCTCTAATTTTCTTGAAGAGATCTGTAGTCTTTCCCATTCTATTGTTTTCCTCTCTTTCTTTGCATTGATCACTGAGGAAGGCTTTCTTATCTCTCCTTGTTATACTTTGGAACTCTGCATTCAAATGGGTATATCTTTCCTTTTCTCCTTTGCTTTTTGCTTCCCTTCTTTTCACAGCTATTTGTAAGGTGGTCACAGGATTGGAAAAGGTCAGTTTTCATTCCAATTCCAAAGAAAGGCAGTGCCAAAGAATGCTCAAACTACCACACAATTGCACTCATCCCACACACTGGTCAAGTAATGCTCAAAATTCTCCAAGCCAGGCTTCAGCAATATGTGAACCGTGAAATTCCAGATGTTCAAGCTGGTTTTACAAAAGGCAGAGGAACCAGAGATCAAATTGCCAACATCCACTGGATCATGGAAAAAGCAAGAGAGTTCCAGAAAAACATCTATTTCTGCTTTATTGACTATGTCAAAGCCTTTGACTGTGTGGATCACAATAAACTGTGGAAAATTCTGAAAGAGATGGGAATACCAGACCACCTGACCTGCCTCTTGAGAAATCTGTATGCAGGTCAGGAAGCAACAGTTAGAACTGGACATGGAACAACAGACTGGTTCCAAATAGGAAAAGGAGTACGTCAAGGCTGTATATTGTCACCCTGCTTATTTAACTTCTATGCAGAGTACATCATGAGAAATAACGGGCTGGATGAAGCACAGACTGGAATCAAGATTGCCAGGAGAAATATCAATAACCTCAGATATGCAGATGACACCACCCTTATGGCAGAAAGTGAAGAAGAACTAAAGAGCCTCTTGATGAAAGTGAAAGAGGAGAGTGAAAAAGTTGGCTTAAAGCTCAACATTCAGAAAACTAAGATCATGGCATCTGGTCCCATCACTTCATGGGAAATAGATGGGGAAACAGTGGAAACAGTGTCAGACTTTATTTTTCTGGGCTCCAAAATTACTGCAGATGGTGATTGCAGCAATGCAGTTAAAAGATGCTTACTCCTTGGAAGGGAAGTTATGACCAACGTAGACAGCATATTAAAAAGCAGAGACATTACTTTGTCAACAAAGTTCTGTCTAGTCAAGGCTATGGTTTTTCCAGTGGTCATGTATGGATGTGAGAGTCTTACTATGAAGAAAGCTGAGTGCTGAAGAATTGATACTTTTGAACTGTGGTGTTGAAGAAGACTCTTGAGAGTCCCTTGGACTGCAAGGAGATCCAACCAGTCCATTCTAAAGGAGATCAGTCCTGGGTGTTCATTGGAAGGACTGATGTTGAAGCTGAAACTCCAGTACTTTGGCCACCTGATGCTAAGAGCTGACTCATTTGAAATGACCCTGATGTTGGGAAAGATTGAAGGCAGGAGGAGAAGGGGATGACAGACAATGAGATGGTTGGATGGCATCACCAACTGGATGGACATGGGTTTGAGTGGACTCCAAGTTGGTGATGGCCAGGGAGGCCTGGCGTGTTGCAGTTCAGGGGTCGCAAAGAGTCGGACACGACTGAGTGACTGGACTGAACTGAACTGAACTATTGATATCTACCTTCTGAGACTTTTAGGCTGACCCACTGAAGAGGCATTACTTAACACCACCAGGCAACTATGGGGATGATCAGCTTAGTGTGTTTGGTGGTATTGTGTTTGTGAGAGAGAAGGGGAAGAGGGGAGTAAGGATTCTAAAGTAGGGGCAAAGTTATGCATGAACTATTTGATCCATAACATAAGGGAGATTGAAGCAAAGAATCTCAAGCAAGAGGGGTATGCATTTATTGATCTTCTTTTAAGGAGGACACAATGATAAGCATTGGGAAAATGAGGATGAGTAAGAATTGGTCTCTAATCTCAAGAGGCTCACAGGTTTGCAGGAGGACAGACAAAAATATTTGATAAGTATAAGCAAATTTGGAAAACTCAGCAGTGGCCACAGGACTGGAAAAAGTCAGTTTTCATTCCAATCCCAAAGAAAGACAATGCCAAAGAATGCTCAAACTACCGCACAATTGCACTCATCTCACACGCTAGTAAAGTAATGCTCAAAATTCTCCAAGCCAGGCTTCAGCAATATGTGAACCATGAACTTCCTGATGTTCAAGCTGGTTTTACAAAAGGCAGAGGAACCAGAGATCAAATTGCCAACATCCGCTGGATCATGGAAAAAGCAAGAGAGTTCCAGAAAAACATCTATTTCTGCTTTATTGACTATGCCAAAGCCTTTGACTGTGTGGATCACAATAAACTGTGGGGAATTCTGAAAGAGATGGGAATACCAGACCACTTGATCTGCCTCTTGGGAAATCTGTATGCAGGTCAGGAAGCAACAGTTAGAACTGGACATGGAACAACAGACTGGTTCCAAATAGGAAAAGGAGTACGTCAAGGCTGTATATTGTCACCCTGCTTATTTAACTTCTATGCAGAGTACATCATGAGAAACGCTGGATTGGAAGAAACACAAGCTGGAATCAAGATTGCTGGGAGAAATATCAATAACCTCAGATAGGCAGATGACACCACCCTTATGGCAGAAAGTGAAGAGGAACTAAAAAGCCTCTTGACGAAGATGAAAGTGGAGAGTGAAAAAGTTGGCTTAAAGCTCAACATTCAGAAAATGAAGATCATGGCATCCGGTCCCATCACTTCATGGGAAATAGATGGGGAAACGGTGGAAACAGTGTCAGACTTTATTTTTCTGGGCTCCAAAATCACTGCAGATGGTGATTGCAGCCATGAAATTAAAAGATGCTTACTCATTCGAAGGAAAGTTATGACCAACCTAGATAGCATATTCAAAAGCAGAGACATTACTTTGCCGACAAAAGTTCGTCTAGTCAAGGCTGTGGTTTTTCCTGTGGTCAAGTATGGATGTGAGAGTTGGACAGTGAAAAAGTCTGAGCACTGAAGAATTGATGCTTTTGAACTGTGGTGTTGGAGAAGACTCTTGAGAGTCCCTTGGACTGCAAGAAGATCCAACCAGTCCATTCTAAAGGAGATCAGCCCTGGGATCTTTGGAAGGAATGATGCTAAAGCTGAAACTCCAGTACTTTGGCCACCTCATGCGAAGAGTTGACACATTGGAAAAGACTCTGATGCTGGGAGGGATTGGGGGCAAGAGGAGAAGGGGACAACAGAGGATGAGATGGCTGGATGGCATCACTGACTCGATGGACGTGAGTCTGAGTGAACTCCGGGAGTTGGTGATGGACAGGGAGGCCTGGCGTGCTGTGATTCATGGGGTCGCAAAGAGTCGGACACGACTGAGCGATTGATTTGATCTGATTTGATCTGATGGTAGAGTGTTAGAGATGCTCTGATAGAGGTCAGTGCAGGAGACCAAGAAGAGAAGGGCCAGTTGATTGAGTCTAGGAATCTGGGAGAATATATTCATAGGCAGATGCTACTCACATGTCTTATAGGAGAAGTAGTCCTCAGAGGGGATGGAGGGTATCAGACCAAATGCCTTCAGGTAGGCTCTTTGAAGGCAAGTGATGAGAGATGAGACTAGCAAAGTAGGCAAGGACCACATTAGGAAGGACCTTGTGTACTAGGCAAAGGAGATCTCAGTGATACAACAAAATTTGTATTTTAGCAAGTTTATTTTTTCACTGTACAGCTGGAGATGGGCCAGGCTCAAATCAAGGAGACAGTCTAGGAGGAAGTGATGAGGCCTTGAGATAAGCCTTGAGATAAGATAATGGTGATGGGGAGAGAGTGGAAGGGATTGAAACATTTTCAAGGTAGAATTGGAAGGAACTTAATGGTTTTAGATATGAATGGGGATTGAAGAAGCAAAGTGAGGCTAACTCTCAGACTTTTAGATTGAGGCATTGCTTAACACCACCAAACAACCAGTGGGATGATCAGCTTAGTGTGTTTGCTTGCTTTAGGGGGAGGGATAAAAGAGGAGTTATTGCAGTAAAGCTTGGATAAATGAATTTGTTATGTTTTTGGTATTTATAGGTAAATCTCCCTAGACAACAGTTTGGCTGGTGATGCACAGTTAATAGAAGTCATTCTATTTCCCTGAAATAGGGGTCCATGGGGTCTCAAGTAGTCAGACATGACTCAGCGACTGAACAATGATTCTGGTTCCCAGACCTCAGAGAGAGTAGACGGTGACCCTGCAGAAGCTGAGTAAGGAGCTTGGGGAATAAATGTTCTCACCTCTCACCCTTCTGCCTTCTGATTTCCTCTTCATTCCTCTGGCAGGCCGAACCCAACTGAAAGCTAGACACCCAGGGAGCCCAGTGAATGCAGTCCATGTGAGTCAGACTCCAAGGAACCAAGTAGGGTGGAAGAGAGTGATAGAAGATCTGGGAGTTCAAAATGAATATATGTAGGACAGACAACCCCTGAGGGCAGGTAGTATAAGAATTGTCAGTACAGGAGAAAATAAGGCCAGAAGAAAAACCAGGTGAAGGACTTCTCTGGTGGTCCAGTGGTTAAGACCTCACCTTCCAATGCAGGGGGTGTTGGTTTGATCCCTGGCCAGGGAACTAGATCCCAAATGCCTCGTGATCAAAAAATCAAAAACAGAAGCAATATTGTAACAAATTCAATAAAGATTTAATAACTGGTCCACATTTAAAAAACCTAAAAAAAAACGTTAAACTGGTATTTAAAAATAAAAAAGAAAGAAAAGCCAGGTGACCTAGAGGATGAAAGAAAAAGGAAATGGAAGTGGTCAATGGTGCCTAGGCCTTCCCAGGTAGCGCTAGTGGTAAAGAAACCTCCTGCTAATGTAAGAGATGCAAGAGACCTGGCTTCCATTCCTGGGTTGGAAAGATCCCCTGGAGGAGAAAATGGCAACCCACTCCAGTATTCTTGCCTGGGAAATCCCATGGATAGAGGAGCCTGGTGGGCTAAAGTCCATGGGGTCGAAAAGAATTGGACATGGCTAAGCACAGCACCCAGGAATGTGGCCTAACATGTGGGTAAATCCACTGGATTTAGGAAGCTTTCACAAAAGTAGCTTCAGTGGAGTGGGTGGAACCAGGAGTCAGTCAGATGAAGTGGACTAAAAAATAAAAAGGATTTTCAAAATGAAGTTCTTCTGAGCCTTCTGAGAAGGCCAAACCTTCTTAATTCCTTCATTTCTTCATACAACAATGTTTTAGGTTCTTTCGACTTCCGAGTCATTCTCTATATTCATATTTATTTGTTTTCTTGTTTGTTGAATATCTCTCCTATTAAGCTGTAAGTTCCATAGGGCAACATCATATCTGTTTTATGCTCCAATATACATCCAGTACCTGATACAATGCTTCACAATTAGAAGGTTCTCAACAAATATTTGCTCAATTAATAAGTGAACAAAGTAGTGAAGAAACTTAAAAAAAACCACAATAAAAAGGCTTTTCATTTCTAGTCATATAGATGACTAATTGTGTAGCACAATTCCCCCAGTAAAAGACATCTGTAATATAAGGATTAAGTTAGCTCTCATTAGCATATTTTTAAAAGCATGACTCAACTGGATGCAGTAAGAAAATTATTTCACAAGTGAGGTTAACCACGTGTGTGCATGCTAAGCCACTTTAGTCATGTCCGACTCTTTGTGACCCTATGAACCATAGCCCTCCAGGCTCTTCTGTCCATGAGATTCTCCAGACAAGAACTCTGGAGTGGGTTGCCATGCTCTCTTCCAGGGTATGCACAGGAGATAGCAAAGAGAAGCTGGTTGGTTACAGAGGCACAACAATTAGAATGATGGGCAACTCTTCAACAGTTAAAGTGAAAGCTGAAAAACAGTGCAATAATAGTTTTATAGTATTGTAAGCAAATGCTATCAACTGAGAATTGTGGGTCTCATAAAAACGTCTTTCAAGAACAAGAACCATGCAAAGGTGTCAGTGGTGAGAAGTTTCATACCAAGAGGCCTTTATTAAACTAACTTCCAAAGGCTGTACTAGCGGGAGGGGAAAATGACCCCACTAGGAAAGCCTGGGATGTAAGAAGAAATGGTGGGCTAAGAACATAGTCAGTGTTTGAATAAAGCTAAACAAACATTTGAGCTTCCCAGGTGGGACACTGGTAAAGAATCTGTCAATGCAGGAGATGTAAGAGACACCAGTTTGATCCCCGGGTTGGGAAGATCCCCTGGAGTAGGAAATGGAGTAGGAGCTTGGTGGCCTACAGTCCATGGGGTTGCAGAGAACTGGACTCGGCTGAGCATACACACACACACACACACACACACACACTCACAAACAAGCGTCAACTGTTTAATAAAATATCTACTTTGTGAGGAACTATAGTAGGTTTGGGGAGGGGAAAGATAGAAGTTAAAGCACTCTGAGGTTCTTTTCAGTTAGAGAGAAGGGAATAAATATTGACAAATTTATTTCTGTCAAGACAGTTTTTGACAAAATAGATTTTTATTTAATTAGATATGATGTTAAGAGCTCTTAGAGGTAAGCACTTTTATAACAGAGATAAAATATATAATTTCTTTAGACTAGTGAACAAAACATTAATGAAAAAATGAAACAAAACTCAAACCATCTAAGAGAAAAAGATGACATGAAAATTCATAACACAAGCTATATTTTTACAAAACAGAAGTAGAGTCACAGATATAGAAAGCAAACTTACTTTTACCAGGGGACAAGGTGGGGAGGGATAAATTGGGAGACTGGGATTGACATATACTTACTACAATATAGGCAGGCTTCCCTGATATCTCAGTTGGTAAAGAATCTACCTGCAATGCAGGAGACTCTGGTTCAATTTCTGGGTCTGGAAGATCCCCTGGAGAAGGGATAGGCTACCCTCTCCAATATTCTTGGGCTTCCCTTGTGGCTCAGCTGGTAAAGAATCCACCTGTAATGCGGGAGACCTGGGTTAGATCCCTGGGTTGGGAAGATTCCCTGAAGGAGGGAAGGCTACCCACTCCAGTATTCTGGCCCGGAGAATTCCATGGACTGTACACCCCATGGGGTCACAAAGAGTAGGACACTACTGAGCAACTTTCACTTCACTTCACTGCTACTATATATAAAATAGACTAAATAGCACAGGGAACTCTACTCAGTGCTCTGTAATAACCTATATGGGAAAAGAATCTAAAGAGTGGACGTATGTATATGTGTAATTGATTCACTATGCTGTACAGCAGAAACTAACACAACATTGTGTATCACCTAGAGTCCAATAAAATTTTAAAAAAATAAAAAAGGAGAAACCTGTCTGAAAGAAATAAAGCAAAGCAAAACCTTTCTTAGCCTAGAGAGAAATTCTGGGGAAAAAAATGGCACTTTCAAATAATTCCAGATTTATATAAAATGATGACACGGGCAGTGAGTTGGAAGTGACGCATGCTGGGTCTGATTCCCAAGCCTGCCTAATCCTGACAGATCAGAAGCACTGAGTGGGCTGGAGGAGGGCCTCTTGCTTCTCACAGAAGTCCTGGAAAAATGGTTCTGGCTTACTGGGTTCCATTCTGAGGACCAGCCTGGGGGCTGCAAGTGAGAGAGAGTGATGAGTGATGCCCCCAGCTCCTGGTAATGGTTTCACACGCTTGAGCATATGAAGACTGGGTTGTAGGTTTTTTTTTTTTAATTTATTTATTCATTTATTTTATTTTTGGCTGTGCTGAGTCTTGGTTGCTGCACAGGCCTTTCTCTAATTTTGGTGAGTCAGGGCAGCACTGTGCCAGCTTCTCATTGCAGTGGCTTCTCTTATTGCAGAGCACAGGCTCTAGAGTGCTGGGGCTTCAGTAGTTGTGGCTCCTGGACTCTAGAGCCCAAGCTCAATAGTTGTGGTGCATCCGTGTAGTTGCTCCACAGCATGTGGAATCATCCCGGACCAGGGATCGAATCCATGTCTCCTGCATTGGCCCTAGGATTGTTTACCAGGGAAGCCCTGGGGGGCAGCTTTAAAAAAGCTTCTTAGAGTTTTACTTTCCTTCAACGTCTCTTCTTGGGAAGAGGTGGCTCAACAAGGGAACAGTTTCACAGATCAAAGGATCTCCTGGGTGGAGGTGAGGGTGAAAAAAAGTGAGCACTTGCAGTTTTTCTCTGAGACAAGCTGGAAATATATTCTTAGAGAAAATACCCAATTCTTGAGCCTTGAGCCCTCCAGGAAAGTTTGGACAGGCAGAGTAGCCACACCCACAGGAGTCTAAGGGTTTCTATATCACCCATCCCCTTTAATTCCCTCACCAATCTTGGGTGATATTAGGGAACTCTGGCAGGTAAACTTCAAAGTATTTGATAGTAATGGGGTGGATCGTATGGGTGGCATGGCATGTGTGAAGCCATGATGTGGAAAGGCAGGTGGTTCTAGACCTGAGAATTGCCTGAGAACTGAATGGATTGTTTCAAAGTTGTTCTAATGCGATTAAACTCAGGTGCAAAGGATCGGTGCTGTTGATGGACAGGACTGTGTGTGTGCGCGCGCTCAGTCATAGTCGACTCTGGGAACCCATGGACTGTAGCCCTCCAGTCGCCTCTAACCATGCCATTTTCCAGGCAAGAATTCTGGAGTGGGTAGCCATTTCATACTCCAGGGGATCTTCCCAACCCAGGGATCAAATCTGTGTCTCTCGAGTCTCCTGCCTTGGCGGGTGGATTCTTTACCACTGTACCACCTGGGAAGCTACTCTATCTACTTGGTATGTCAGTTCGTCCCACCCTCTCCTTCCCCTGCTGTGTCATGTGCACTAATATAAGATATTTGTTGTTCTCTTTCTGACTTACTTCCCTCTGTGTAATAGGCTCTGGGTTCATTCACCTCACTAGAACTGACTCAAATGCATTTCTTTTTATGGCTGAACAGCATTTCATTGTATATATGCACCACGACTTCTTTATCCATTTATCTGTTGATGGACAGACATCTAAGTTGCTTCCATGTCCTAACTAAATAGTGTTGAATGTAAATAGTGCTGCAGTGAACACTGGGATACACGTGTCTTTTTCAAATTTGGTTTCCTCAGAGTGCATGCCCGGTAGTGGGATTGCTGGGGTATATGGTAGTCTTATTCCTATTCCTATTAATTTACATTTCCAATGACAGTGCAAGAGAGTTCTCTTTTCTCCACTTTCTCCAGCATTTATTGCTATTAGTTTTTAAAAACCTTACAAGTGTAGGATAAGAAATCAAACAGCACGAAAGCTTTCATTGTGAAAAGTGACACTGTCTCTTCTCTGAGTCATATATTGCAGCCCCCAGATTACTGCCATCAAGAGTGATTTTTCTATTTTGATGATTTTATTCATTGAAAGGACTAGTGCTGAAGCTCTGATACTTTGGCCACCTGATGTGAAGAGCCAACTCATTGGAAAAGACCCTGATGCTGGGAAAGATTGAGGGCAGGAGAAAAGGGGGACAACAGAGGATGAGATGGTTGGATGGCATCATCAACTCAATGGACATGAGTTTGAGCAAACTCTGGGAGATGTTGAAAGACAGGGAAGACTGGTGTGCTGCAGTCCATGGGGTCGTAAAGAGTCAGACATGACTTAGCAACTGAACAACAACAGGGGTTTATAGCTCTAAAAAGTAGATACTAGGGTAGATCTCAGAAAAATTATCGTGGATGAAGACACAGCTGCCTCACAAAGATAGACACATGCACAGCAGGGACATTTCCCATGGGGCTCACAAGCTGCTGTCTCTTTTGCTTCTGTACCCATGTTGCACGCAGGATACCCTGCAGTTGGGATCAGCTTAGGGGAGAAGGCTGGCATGTAGTTCTCCAGAGACCACTTATCATCCTCGGTCACCTGGAAAACCTGTTGAAGAAACCAGATTCCCTGAGGTTCTCAGGAGGGCCATTTGGGGTTTTCTAGCCCCAGGGCTTCCCAAGTGGCTCAGTGCTAAAGAATCCACTGGCCAAGCAGGAGACACAGGTTTGATCCCTGGGTCAGGAAGATCCCTTGGAAGAGGAAATGGCAACCCAGTCTAGTATTGTCCTGGAAAATCCCAGGGACAGAGAAGCCTGGTGGGCTATAGTCCAGGGCATTGCAAAAGATTTGGACAAGACTTAGTCACCAAACAACAACAATGGCCTCAAGTTTAGGGAGGGACAGTTTGCCTTTAGGCCATATGCTCCTTCACCCAGCAGATGCAAGGCACCCAGGAGCTGCTGGGTTGGATCCTGGGCAGGAGAGCAAGGCAGGGACAAGAGGCCAGGAAGCTGATGGGTTGTAGGAAATCTCATGGTGGGTGCTGGGCAGTGGAAGTTAAAGTTAGGAGTCCTGGTGGCAACTGTGGGTGTAGAGGTGGGAGAAATGACAGAACTGTAAGCCTCTGGGGCTGTTGGTGTCCTGACTGTGCTACTTTTCTTTCTGAACACTCATCTTGGGCTCTTACAGCAGATGGCTGACAGCTGGGGCTTCAACCAGCACAGCAGCAGCAGCAGGCAGGCAGGTTGGCTGAAGGAAAGGCATGCTGACAGCTGTTCAATCTCGTTAGTATTTCTGGACTCCCAGCCAGGGAGTTCCCAATGACAGATCAAATGAGAGAGGAAATGAGGTCATGCTGGGGGTCTTAGGGCGAGATCCCATCCCTTGCCTGGGTCTTCTTTGCAGCTAGATCTGAGCATGATTGGTGAAGAGTGAGCTGGTCCAAGAGGCTGTACAGAGGTCATCACACAATCTTGCAGGAATGCAAGCACGCAAGCTCTTACGTATGCAAGCGCGTACCGACAGGTGTGTTGTCGCTTTCCCCTTTCGCACCAGGACCATGTCTGGGCTGCCTTGGCTCTGCCACATGAGAAAACAGGCTGTCCCTGGGGAGCCGGTACATCCTGTGTCTGGGCCACATATGTCAACAGATGTCTGCTCTTCTAAGACTGGGCCTCCGGGGCCGTTGGCAGTCTTTTACCCCCAAGTGACACACTCCACCTGATGAGGGGCTCCCCATTGTCTCCATTCTCTTTGCCTCTAGCAAGTGGAGGTACAGAGCCTTTGCAAGGAGCAGTGACTGTTGGAGAAAGTAAACAACAAAAAGTTATCTAAATGGCATTTCCGTGGGACAAGGGAGGGGTCTGCCTATCATCTGACTCCTATCCCCATTTGCTGACCTTGTTCCCAAGGCTGGACATGCCATGGAGAAAGGGGGGCTGAATACAAGATTCAAGAAGGAGACCTTCCAACCTTTTGTAGAACACAGGGAGCTCAGTACTCTGTAATGGCCCACATGGGAAAACAATCTAAACAGGAGTGGATATATATATACGTGGGCTTCCCAGGTGGCCCCAGTGGTAAAGAACCCACCTGCCAATGTGGGAGACATAAGGGATTCGGGTTCAATCCTTGGGTTGGGAAGATTTCCCCTGGAGGACAGCATGGCAACCCACTCCAGTATTCTTGCCTGGAGAATCCCTAAGACAGAGGAGCCTGGCAGGCTATAGTCCACAGGATCACAAAGAGTAGGACACGACTGAAGAGACTTAGCACACACACACATATGTATACATATGGGAATTCCTAGGTGGCTCAGTAGTAAAGAAGCCTCCTGCTGATGCAGGAGACATGAGTTTGATCCCTGGGTCAGGAAGACTCCCTGGAGTAGGAAATGGCAACCCACTCCAGTATTCTTGCCTGGAAAATCCTTGGACAAAGGAGCCTGGTGGGCTGTGGCCTGTGGGGTTGCAAAAGAGTCGGAAATGACTTAAGCAACTGAGCACATATGTATATGTTTATCTGATTCACTTTGCTGTACTTGAAAGTAACACAACACTATAAATCAAATATACTCTAATAAAAATTAAAAAAAAAAAAAAAAAGAAGTAACCCTTCCAAGCTGCCCCAAATACCCGGCCTGACCAGAGATACACTGGCCTTGACTCAGCCTTTGTGTTATATCCTTGTTGTGTTGACTCATCTCTGTTTAATACTATAAAGTCCCCTTTTCCTGTGACAGGAGGAGCCTGGGGCTAGTTACTTTCAGTTTATGCAAATCGGGCAGGAGGGATGACAGGTTTGTGTGCCTACGGTCTGGGAGGGCAAACAGAGGCCAACACAGAAATGGGACTTGATCCAAGCTGTGACTAAGGGAAAGGCCCAGACTCTTGCAGATGAGTGACTCTCCTGCTTGTCTGTTCCAGAAATGTGAGCCAGGGGACTTCCCAGGTGGTCCAGTGGTTAGGACTCTGCACTTCCACTGCAGGGAGTCTGGGTTCCATCCCTGGTTGGGGAAGATACTGCAAGTCAAGTGGCCAAAAAAAAAAAAATGTGAGCTAGATCCTCAAGTTGTTGTTATTCAGTCACTAAGTCATGTCAAACGCTTGAAAACCACATGGACTGCAGCCTCAAAACTCGGACTTATTTCCACAGCTGAGGGCAAAGCCCCTCATCTCTGGGAAGAGAAGGCCTCTCCTCCTGGTTTCATAGCTTTCCCTTTGCTTCTGCCCACCCCCCTCCCTGCATGGGAGTGGTTGGGAAGGCTAGGAAGGGAAGTGGAGGTGTACTGCCCAGCCAAACGGTACGTGTATCCTATTAAGGGAGAGACAGGATGTGCATATGCCTACTTGAACACAGAGAATTGACAAACATAGGCAGCTTAACCCATGCCAGTGAGTTTTCCAAGTCAGAACTACCAGAAGGATGGAAGTAGGTACCCAAGCAGGGACCTAGTAGGGACCTTGGATGTTGGGGCATCCATGGAGGGGCTGTACTGGCTAAAGGAAAATTTAAGGAAAACCACTGGTCTTTGTCAAAGCTATGGTTTTTCCAGTAGTCATGTATGGATGTGAGAGCTGGACCATAAGGAAGGCTGAGTGCTATGGTGCTGGCGAAGACCCTTGAGAGTCCCTTGGACTGCAAGGAGATCAAACCAGTCAATCCTAAAGGAAATCAACCCTGAATATTCATTGAAAGGACTGATGCTTAAGTTCCAATACTTTGGCCACCTGATGTGAAGAGCCAACTCATTGGAAAAGATCCTGGTTCTAGGAAAGATTGAGGGGAGGAGAAGAAGGGGATGACAGAGGAGATGAGATAGTGGGAATGGCAACACTGACTCAGTGGGCATGAGTTTGGGCAGACTCTGGCAGAAAGTGAAAGACAGAAAAGCCTGGTGTGCTGTAGTCCATGGGGTTGCAAAGAGTCGGACATGACTGATTGACTCATAACAAGGCCAGACAGGAAGGCTTGTTCATCAATAGGAAAGTGAAGTCTTGTCATCTGGTCTTTTAAAAATTTATTATTTATTTAGGCTGTGCTGGATCTTTGCTGCTTTGCTTGGGCTTTTCTCTATTTGAGGAGAGCTGGGGCTACTCTTTGTTGAGGTGCACGGTCGTCTCACCGCTGTGGATTCTCTCATTGCAGAGCATGGGTTCTAGTAGTTGTGGCATGCGGGCTTGGTTGCCTAGTGGCAGGTGGAGTCATCCCGGACCAGGGATCAAACCCATGTCCTCTGCATTGGCAGGTGGATTTGTAACCACTGGACTGTCAGGGAAATCCTGGTCTTTTTTTTTTTTTTTTCCAATGCTGCTAAGATAGGAATTTCAACAGTGGAGACACAAGCAATAAATATTTTCTTGACTTGACTGATTTGAATATTACTGGGGCTAGTTTTATAGCTAGTCTTGAGCCTTAGAAAACAGAAGAATTACTTGGTTATTTTCATTACAAAAAACAGATATTTCTGAAGTGGCAGAAAGAAAGGATGTTAATATTGGATGGGGCCTTGGGTATCCAATCCCGGTAGATGAGGAAGGCATCTGAGATGGCATGGTCTGCCTGGAAATACTCATCTGGGGACAGAAGAAGCCTGGCTCCAAACTCACCACCATCACCAGCTGTATTACCTCAGTTTGCAGGATGCTTTCCTGCCTAAGTCTTTCATGTGACTTGTCTCATTTCTTGCTTCTAATGTGAACAGGGCAATAGTTATCATGAACACATCTTCTGTGTGACAAATGGGGGTGCCAGTGGCATGCATCCTGGGGACCCAAAAGCTGGAGGCTGTTGCTACAGAAACTGAAACAGAAAGAAACTCACGTGAAAGTGGCTGCCTCATCACAGACCCAGTCCCCATCAGGGTCCGGTGATGTCTTTTTTCTGTGACCACATCCACCCACCTCTGCTGGGTCTTCAGTGGGTGAATTAGGATCACCTTGGAGACCTCCTCTGTGCCCACAGCCCACCCCACCCTTCAGATCATCAAATGTTACTTCCACATAACCTTCTCTCTCCTTCCCAGGTGGGAAAACTGAGGCACCCCAGACAAATCACCATGCTTTCCCAAACTAGGTAGAAGTTCACTTCTGTAAGCACAACTTTGCACTTAAAAAAAAAAAAAACAGCATTATTGCATTTCAAATTTATTCACAAGCATTGATTGCTTTTACAAAGTGAACTTTCAATACAATTTAAGGAGTGAATTCAAAATGAGAATGAGGATGGTCAGGGAGTCTGGGAAAGCTGTATTAAAAAAAGAGTGGTTACCAGTCACTCCATATTTATTATTTCTCTTTATCCTCATACTATCATTAAGCATCATTAAACACCTTGACCCTCCCTCCTTAGAAGGTATAAAAGAGGCTTAGAGAAGTTAAGTAAATGGCCCAAGTTTCAGTAAATAGGAAATAGGAGAGACAGGACATGAACCAGAGTCTCACATCTTCAAAACTTTTGCACTTTCTCAAACTTTGACTTCTGGTTTTCTGAGCAGCCACTGAAACACAGAAACACAAAAGCATAAGTAAAAAACACCACCAGCAAAAAAGCACACAAAAAGGAAAAACCTCAAACAAAACCTTGGTCTCAGGAATCTTTTGTCTTTCCATCGAGTACACTGACTCTGGAAGCTTTGGAAAATAATCAGTAAAGGATCACACAAAAATAGACATAAAAATTCATTTTATTGAGCAGTGTCATCTGATAAAAATTTAATTGTAAGCTGCAAATGTGAGCCTCATAGGGAATTAAATTTTTTGTAGAACCTGCATTTAAAAGAAAGAGATAAGAATAATTTTTGTGTATTTTATTTAACCCAGTAGATCCAAAATATTGTCATTTGAACACATAATTAATATAATAATAATCAGTGAGATATTTTATGTCCTTTACTTAATAATAAAAGAATGTAAACTATGTCATCTGTGACATTTGGGGTGTGTTTTATACTTTAGATGCTCAAGAGCCATGTATGGTGAGTGTATAGTGCAGGTCTATAAGTAAAGAGAAGGAAAAATATTCCTGGAAGGATGGTCATTGGGTATCAAGGCCATGGTTATTTCTTAAGGGCTTGAAATTTACCCTGGCATGGGGTGTTGAAAATATCAGCAAGAAGTAAGATAAGAGAATGGTTGTTATGCCTAAATTATATATAACAACCACTCTCTCATCTTACTATTGAAATTATATACAAGCCTCTGTCCTCATCTTTTGAAGTAAAAGGCTGATTGAAGAGCTAATGATTGGGAAATGTGAAGATGCAGAAACTGTGAGGCTGGGAAACTGGTAACAATTTATACTATAAGTCTGCCACATAGCCGGATCACAGAACTCACGATTATCTGCAAGATACTGGTACAGGCCTGATAAACTTTCCTGAACTGTTTCTTATAAGAGGCAGACCCTCTATTAGATGAAAACTACTGACCACAAGAACACTGACCCCAGACTGGTTGGAACCAGAAGGCTGTTGTTGCTGACTCCCAATTACCTCACCACCAGCCAATCAGAAGAATATCCACAAGCTGGCTACGCCCTGCTCCTTGAACCATAACACTCCTCATGACCCCTTCCAGGGTGGATCACAGCAATTTTGAGGGCAGCAGTCTGCTGGGGCCCCCTTTGCCTGGCAGAGCAATGAAGCCATTTCTATTTCACCCAAAACTTTGTCTCTAAGATTTAATTTGGCACTGGTGTATGGAAGCTGAATTTCAGCAACGTAATTATTATTTTTGATTTAAGAAAGTTGAACATTTCACACACGGAATAGGAATGAGATGAAGGGAGCAGATTCGAAGTGAAGAACTGCTGGGTTCACCTTCAAGCTTCGTTCCCCACCAGCAATTCTGGGAAGGTTGTTTAATCGCCTTGAACTCAGTTGCCTTGTTTGCAAAAGGGGATTCCACGACCTGCCTTGTGGAGATCTCAACTGAGAGAATGTGGCGATGATCACGGAGCCAATTTCTGGGGCTCACTTCCTTCTTTTTATAGTAACTTCCCTGCCTTCCGTGCAAAGTCCAGAAATAGAAGTCAGCCTGGATCCCATTACTAAGAACTCGGCTTTGGGCCATTTCCCAGGAAGTGAACACGCGTCAATTGGTCATAGACTCAGGGGAGCACAAATAGAATTTTCCTCCTTTTTTTTGGTAACTCCCCTGCATCTCTGAGGGCTTCGCTAGTGGCTCAGTTGGTAAGGAATCTGCCTGCAATGCAGGAGGCCTGGGTTCAATCCCTACGTAGGGAAGATCCTCTGGAGAAGAGAATGGCTACCTACTCCAGCATTCTTGCCTGGAGAATTCCATGGACAGAGGAGCCTGTTGGGCTACAGTCCATGCGGTCACAAAGAACTGGGTACTACTGAGTTACTAACCGGAGAAGGCAATGGCAGCCCACTCCAGTACTCTTGCCTGGAAAATCCCATGGATGGAGGAGCCTGGTGGGCTGCAGTCCATGGGGTCGCTAAGAGTCAGACACGACTGAGTGACTTGACTTTCACTTTTCACTTTCATGCATTGGAGAAGGAAATGGCAACCCACTCCGGTGTTCTTGCCTGGAGAATCCCAGGGACGGGGGAGCCTGGTGGGCTGCTGTCTCTGGGGTCGCGCAGAGTCGGACAGGACTGAAGTGACTTAGCAGCAGCAGCAGCAGGAATGCAACTAACACTTTCACTGCATCTCTGATGAAATACCTAATTTTGTTTTTGCTGTTTCTTTCAGGCAAACTCAGGCAATTCAAATTTTCCGTAGTCATTTCAGCTTATTTCATTTTATTTTTTTAATTGAAGGACTTTAAGATAGCCTCAGGTCTGCTTTTTAAAAACTATTTATTTATTTCTGGTTGTGCTGGGTCTTCGTTGCTGCCTGCGGGTTTTCTCTAGTTGCAGCGTGCAGGGATTACTCTAGTTGTGGTAAATGGGCTTCTCATTGTGGTGGCTTCTTTTGTGGAGCGTGGGCTCTATGGTAATTGGGCTTCAGTAGTTGAAGCACACGGGCTCAATGGTTGTGGCCCATGGGCTTAGATGTTCCTCGACATATGGAATCTCCTCTGATCAGGGATCGAACACACATCCCCTGCATTGGCAGGTGGATTCTTATCCACTGAGACACCAGGGAGGTCCTTCAAAGTCATTTTAGGTTTAAACTCAGCCAGCTCAGGATTTCACCCCACCCTCTCTTTCTCCCATGGAGGCACCCAGGTTGTGAAGAGGTCTTAGCCCTGTGGAGCTTCCGGGGGGTTGCGGGGGACAGGTCTGTGTCTGGCTGCATCTGCTCTGTGTGTGTGTGCTGGCGCTCAGTCGTGTTAGACTCTTTGGGACCTCGTGGACTGTAGCCCGCCAGGCTCCTCTGTCCTAGTGATTCTCCAGGCAAGAATACTGGAGTGGGTTTCCATGCCCTCTTCCAGGAGATCTTCCCGACCCAGGGATCAAACCCATGGCTCTTGCATTTCCTGCATTGGTAGGCGGGTACTTAACCAGTAGTGCCACCTGGGAAGCCCCATCTAGTCTCTAGTCATTGGCTTTGTCTCCCATGGTTCCTGCTGTAGGGTGCTTTGTGTGTTTCTTTTCCCAAGCACCACTTTCAGGCCCGCAGACCTCTCTCACTGCTGAGATACGGAGTAAAGGCAGCTTCTGGAAGATATTCTTCTGAACTTTCCTGGAAACTGCAAGGCTGTATAATGGTTTCTGTTTAGTGTTTTCTTGCTACCACTTTGGCCATTTCTAGCTTCTGTAAGGCTTGCAGCTTTCTTGGGCTCCCTTGCTGCTGCTGCTAAGTTGCTTCAGTCCTGTCCGACTCTGTGCGACCCCATAGACGGCAGCCCACCAGGCTCCGCCGTCCCTGGGATTTTCCAGGCAAGAACACTGGAGTGGGTTGCCATTTCCTTCTCCTTACATGTCTAGATAGGTCTTGGGGTTGATCATCCACTCATCATCTGGCTCAGCCTGGAGAAGGGGGCTCTCTCTGGACCACGCCTCCACCCCCCAGTCTGGCCTGGTGGGAAGGTTGTCTGACTCTTCGACATAGAGTGGGTGTAGGTTTGGGTCAGACAAATCTCATGTGGAATCAAGGTTACTCTTGGAAATCTCATAGAAACTTGTCTCATTGATACTGTCACCTGGCTCTCCTTAAGTCCACAAACCAGTTTTTTCTGGGGTAGTTTTGGAAGGCAGGTCAGGAATAATGTGGCTCAGACGGTAAAGACTCTGCCTGCATTTCAAAAGACCTGGGTTCGATCAGTGGAAAAGGGAATAACAACCCACTCAAGTATTCCTGCCTGGAGAATTCCATGGACAGAGGAGCCTGGTGAGCTATATAGTCCATGGGGTTGCAGAGTCAGACACAACTGATCTGCTTTCATTTAACAAGTGGAGGGGGTTGTATAAAACAGAGGAGAAATGGTACCTCATAGTGGTTTTTATTTGCATTTCTCTGATAATGAGTGATGTTGAGCATCTTTTCATGTGTTTGTTAGCCATCTGTATGTCTTCTTTGGTGAAATGTCTATTTAGTTCTTTGGCCCATTTTTTGATTGGGTCATTTATTTTTCTGGAGTTGAGCTGGAGGAGTTGCTTGTATATTTTTGAGATTAGTTGTTTGTCAGTTGCTTCATTTGCTATTATTTTCTCCCATTCTGAAAGCTGTCTTTTCACCTTGCTAATAGTTTCCTTTGATGTGCAGAAGCTTTTAAGTTTAATTAGGTCCCATTTGTTTATTTTTGTTTTTATTTCCAATATTCTGGGAGGTGGGTCATAGAGGATCCTGCTGTGATGTATGTCGGAGAGTGTTTTGCCTATGTTCTCCTCTAGGAGTTTTATAGTTTCTGGTCTCAGAATGGCTGCGATCCAAAAGTCTACAAGTAATAAATGCTGGAGAGGGTGTGGAGAAAAGGGAATCCTCTTACACTGTTGGTGGGAATGCAAACTAGTACAGCCACTATGGAGAACAGTGTGGAGATTCCTTAAAAAACTGGAAATAGAACTGCATTATGATCCAGCAATCCCACTGCTGGGCATACACACTGAGGAAACCAGAAGGGAAAGAGACACGTGTACCCCAATGTTCATCGCAGCACTGTTTATAATAGCCAGGACATGGAAGCAACCTAGATGTCCATCAGCAGATGAATGGATATGAAAGCTATGGTACATATACACAATGGAGTATTACTCAGCTATTAAAAAGAATACATTTGAATCAGTTCTAATGAGGTGGATGAAACTGGAGCCTATTATACAGAGTGAAGTAAGCCAGAAAGAAAAACACCAATACAGTATACTAACGCATATATATGGAATTTAGAAAGATGGTAACAATAACCCTGTGTACGAGACAGCAAAAGAGACACTGATGTATAGAACAGTCTTATGGACTCTGTGGGAGAGGGAGAGGGTGGGAAGATTTGGGAGAATGGCATTGAAACATGTAAAATATCATGTATGAAACGAGTTGCCAGTCCAGGTTCGATACATGATACTGGATGCTTGGGGCTGGTGCACTGGGACGACCCAGAGGGATGGTATGGGGAGGGAGGAGGGAGGAGGGTTCAGGATGGGGAACACATGTATACCTGTGGCGGATTCATTTTGATATTTGGCAAAACTAATACAATTTTGTAAAGTTTAAAAATAAAATAAAATTTAAAAGATTAAAAAAAAAAAACAACAACATGAGAAAAGGCAGAAGAAATTGTGAAGTGGGTGAAAGTATGTGACAATCCTTAGCTAAATTTTCAAATTCTACCTTGCCACCAAGGCACCCTCTTCCCAGATTTGGGCTCATTGCCATCCTATCATCTCTCTCCATAGAGAGAAAAGCCAGCAGGAAGCAATGAGAGAGAGAATTCCTCCGCATTATATAGCAGTTCAACGGTGTGCTGCGTGTTGTCTGGGTTCCAGACTGATTTAAGAAGAGGGCGTTTGCAGGCAAAGCCAAGCTGGGCTCAGCTGAGCCATAAACCACTGCTTTGCTGGAGAAGTGTCTGCCTTCAGCACCTTGTATCAGGAAACATTTTTTAAAACGAGTTTGCCACAGTTTTCTTCTGAAGTCTATATAATGTTTTCATCATTAGATAGGCATGTTATGAAGGTTTTAACAAACAGATTCTATGCTTCCAAGGAATGTGTGGGTCAGAAAGACCCAGTCACTTCTTTGTGAGGAGCAGCGCATCAGTCTACATCACCCAAGCTGCACCACCCCCGCCCCCGCGTCGCAAGGAACTCGCTCTCTCTCGCCACCTAGTGGTCATGTACCCACAGTTCAGGGGAAGTGCCTCAGAGCTTGCCAGTCTAGGATCTGTTACAGATTTTTTAGCAAAGCTAAACTCAGTAGAGAAATAGGGAGGAAAACAAAAACAAAAAAACACCCCCTCACCACAAAAGTGTTTTAAGAGAAAATTGGCATTTGTTTTTCAGCTCTGTCTATTCATTGCTTCTTAAATAGGGCTATCTGTATCTGACACTGTTCTAAAATTACAGATTTTTAGATGCGCTCAGTCTTAGGGCACTAAAAATGGCTGGGGCTCTGCTGGTGGCTCAGTTGGTAAAGAACCCGCCTGCGATGCAGGAGATGTAGGCTCCATTCCTGAAGATCCCCTGGAGAAGGAAACGGCTGCCCACTCCAGTATTCTTGCCTGGGAAATTTCATGGACAGAGGACCCTGGCAGGCCACAGTTCATGGGGTGGAGAAGAGTCCAGCATGACTGAACACGCACACACACACACACGATGCTTGATATAAACTTTGTTATGATTCGTATTTTTGGAAGTAAAGTGCAGAATTTTTTGAGGTCTGGGCTGTAGCATTCTGGAATGTTCGGAGAACCATTCCTGGTGGTATCAGGAGGGGCTAAGCCATGGACCTGGCGGAGAGCACTGACAGGTGAATCTGTGAATCCTGTCTGTGCTAAGTGACCCCTGAGGATGTGGAAGCAGAGACACAGCTCTTTCTATTCCCGAGAAGACATTATTAGTAACAATGACATAAATATTTAACACTTAAAATCAGTATCTACAGCACTGTTTCCACTGAAACTGAGCAATATTTTCCACAATTAGGACTTTCCTAAGTGACATTTGTTTGGCTTTGTGTGGCGTCAAACTGAGCAACATATGGTGGAGAATGTCTTCCTTCTGAGCCCCCTCTTGGGACCTGGGTCATTCCGACTGATGGAATCAGAAAGCTTGGACTTGAATCTCATCTGCCTCGGGTGTTTCCTGGACAAATCCCATAAGCTGCATCTTCTTCTAAGTTGTTTTTAGCACAGACTTTGTAGAAGAAAAAGTCAATGTCCTGGTTTATACCTCCTCACTCCCAAATGCACTGATCTGAAGTACTTACTTTGGTTGACATCTTTTGCATTTATACATACATACATACTTTTTTTTTTGCCTAAATGAGGTCACACTTAGTTATATTATTTTCTTTTAAAAATCAACCTTACTAAAATTATAATTTACATACAATAAAAGTTCATTTTTAAAAGATTTTTTTTGATGTGGGCCATTTTTAGAGTCTCCCAGGTGGCATTAGTGGTAAAGAACCTGCCTGCTATACAGGCGATGTAAGAAACACTAGTTCAATCCCTGGGTTGGGAAGGTTCCCTGGAGGAGGAAATGGCAACCTACTCCAGTATTGCCTGGAGAATCCCATAGACAGAAGAGCCTGGAGGTTGCAAAGAGCTGGACACCATGGAAGTGACTTAGCACACATTGAATTTGTTACAATATTGTTTCTGTTTTATGTTCTGGTTTTTCTGTTGCGAGATATGTGGGATCTTAGCTCCCTGACCAGTGATTGAACCCTTACCCCCTGCACTGGAAGGCAAAGTCTTAACCAGGGAACCACCAGGGAAGCCCCTAAAAATCCATTTGTAAATGTACACCTTGATGAGTTTTGACAAATAAAAAGACTTGTGAAATGAATACCTCAACCAAATCACAGAGTATGTGCCTCACCTCCTAAAGTTCCCTTATGCCTGTTTGCAGCCAGCCTCCCACCCCCACCCCCCACTCCACCCGGGGCAATGACTTATCTACTTTCTATCATTGTAACTTCAATTGGCCCCCTCTCTAATTTCATTCTTCCCTGGTGGCTCAGCTGGTAAAGAATCTGCCTGCAATGTGGGAGGCCTGGGTTTGATCCCTGGGTTGGGAAGATCCCCTGGAGAAGGGAACGGCTACCCACTCCAGTATTCTGGCCTGGAGAATTCCATGGACTGTGTAGTCCACAAGGTCACAAAGAGTTGGACATGATCGAGTGACTTTCACTCACTAATTTCATATGAATGGAATTCTACATGGTATTGTCCTTTGTGGCTGGCTTCTTTGCACAGCCTAATGTTTTCTGAGATTTTCCCATGTTTTGGTGTTTGTCAACAGTTAGTTCCTTTCTACTGTTGAGTAGTTTTCCATTGTAAGGATATACCATAATTTGCATATTCATTTGACTCCTGATGGATGTTTGATTTGTTTACCATTTTTGACAATTGTACATAAAACTATTATGAACATACACTTACAGGTCTTTGTGGGGACTTATGTTTTCATTTCTCTTGTTTAAGTAGCTAGGACTGGAATGGCTGGGTCACATGGTAAGCATATGTTTAACAGTTTGTAAGAAGCTGCCAGAGTTATTTATAACGCTGATACAATTTTTTTTTCCCTCCTGGAATTTGTGAATGTTTCAGTTACTCACATCTTTGCCAAATCTGTTTTATTTAATATTTAGACTATATATAGAGGCATCTCATTGTGTTCTAAATTTTTTTTCCTGATGACTAACAGTGTTGAGTGTTTGTTCTTATACATTTGGACCATTTACATATCTTATTTTGTAGATGGCTTTTGTTCAAATCTTTTGCCCATTAAAAAAAATTTGGTGGTTTGTCTTACTATGTTGGAAGAGTTGAGATAATGGGAAATATTTATACTGTGCTCTGCCTCCAATTCCTAGTACAGAGCTCCTAAAACCTTTGTACATTCCTAAGTGATAAGATAAGATTTAAGATTTCAAAAAAATAAAGAGCATCTTTTTGTTCTATTGAGGTGACTCTGGAAGGGGCTTTCCAATGAGGACTGGCCACCAGAAAGACCAAACCATAATTAGAGGCTATGAATTTCAGTTCCACCCCCATCCTCCAGAGAGGGGAGAGAAGCTGGAAATGGAATTAGAAATTGATCGTGTCCATGTAAGGAAGCAGCCATAAAATACCAACAGTACAGCATTCAGGGAGCTTCCTGGTGTGTGAACACGTCTACACCGGGAGGGTGATGCACTCCAACTCCATGGGAATGGAAGCTCCTGAACTCGGGACCCTCCCAGACCTCACCCTATGTATCTCTTTATCTGGCTGCTTATCTGTATCCTTTATCACATGTTTAATTTTTTTAAACTTTTACATTGGAGTAGAGCTGATTAACCATGTGGTGATAGTTTCATATGAACAGTGAAGGGACTCAGCCATGCATATACATGTGTCCATTCTCCCCTAAAATCCCCTCCCATCCAGGTTGCCACATAACACTGAGCAGAGTTTCCGGTGTTATACAGTAAGACCTTGTTAATTATCCATTTAAAATATAGCAGTGTGTACATGTTCATCCCAAACTCCCTAACTATTCTTTCCCTCCATCCTTCTCCCTGGCAACCCTAAGTTTGTTCTCTAAGTCTGTTTCTGTTTTGTAATTAAGCTCATTAGTATCATTTCTTTTTAGATTCCATATATAAGGGATATCATATGTGTATGACATATGACACACACTGTGTGACTTAACTTCACTCAGTTGACAATCTCCAGGTATGATATCTGGTAATAAGCTGGTAAATGTAAGTATGCTTTTGAATTGTAGTGCTGGAGAAGACTCTTGAGAGTCCCTTGGACTGTAAGGAGAACAAACTATTCAATCCTAAAGGAAATCAACCTGAATATTCACTGGGAAGACTGATATCATAGCTGAAACTCCAATACTTTGGCCACCTGATGTGAAGAGCTGACTCATTGGAAAAGACCCTGATGCTGCAAAGATTTAAGGCAAAAGGAGAAGTGGGCAGCAGAGGATGAGATGAGTAGATAGCAT
The DNA here is from genome assembly GCF_029407905.1 of Bubalus kerabau. Lineage (NCBI taxonomy): Eukaryota > Metazoa > Chordata > Mammalia > Artiodactyla > Bovidae > Bubalus > Bubalus kerabau. Next base: position 49,397,539 of record NC_073634.1, read on the forward strand.
CACCAACTCAACAGACATGAGTTTGAGCAAACTCTGGGAGACAGTGAAGGACAGAGGAGCCTGGAGTGCTGCAGTCCATGGAGTTGCAAAGAGTTGGACACAACTTAGTGAATGAACAACAACAACAACAACAAAATGTGTTTCCCTGAGTTCTGTGAGCCACTCTAACAAATTAATCAAACCAAACCCAAGGAGGCGGTCTTGGGTACCACTGATTTATAGCCAAGCTGAACAGAAGTGGTGGGTGAAGGGAGACCTACAACTTGTGATTGGTGTCTGAAGTGTAGTGGGAGCATCTTGTAGGACTGAGCCCTTAACCTGTGGAGTCTCATGCTATCTTGGGGAGATAGTGTTAGAATTGAATTGAATTGTGGTACACCTAGCTTGTGTGGCAGAGAATTGCTTGGTGGATGTGTATGTGTTAATAACGCTCTGCCATTGTAACTGGATCTTAGAATCATTACAGAAAGCTTCCATATTAGCTTTACTTCTTTATCATTTTGTATACAATTCCTTTGTTAGATATAATAATATCTCCATCTTGCCTCCTCAGAGGTCAGATAAGATAATGAGCAGCAAGTGCTTTGCAAATGGGGGTGGATAATTCTGTGTCATTCATTAAAAGCATAAAGGTCCTTCCTGTTGTGGTCACAGAAGCTGCCTGTTCCTCCCTGCCTTTTACAACCAGCATAGTGGAACCATCTGGGCTATCTGTGTTGGCTGCCATGAGTCAATAAGAGGGCTTTTTGTTTGTCTTTTCTCATGACGTCATTGCAATTTGTGACACACGGCCAACCACAACATGTGTTTTCGGTTGTGACATTGGCCTGGGAGGCCAAGAGGCAGTGTGATGTGTGTTTCCGTGATTTTGCAACAATGGTGTCTCTCTGGTCTTATTACTACAGCTTCTGTTAACACACATTCATGGAAATGAAATGTCTGGCAAAATACCTCGAAGATATTCCCCCCTTCTTCATGACCCCAACTTCTCATAAGTATAATGGTTTTTTGGTTTCCTTATCTTAAAAGCATTTTAAGGCTCATTGAGAAAATATGGAAACAACACAGTGGGGAAAAAAAATTTCAATTACTTCCAAGTCCTCTTTGTTTTCTCACATAGGGTGTAATTTCTGGGCTTTTTAAAAGTTCTTTTCTGTCCTGATTTGCATGAGTGTAAACTCTGGACCTGGAAGTATTTGGATTTGGCTTGTAAATCTTCAGAGAGAAGACTGAAGAGTGTTTGGGGGGGGGGATCCCCAACACCTTCTGGATACATTAATTCCTACAGAGTTGTCCTTGCAATCACAATGGAGAATCATTGAAGACATTTCTCACAGCCAAACACAGGGAGTGGGGTTGCCCCAGGATGCTACTGACCAGGGCTCTTGGCCTCCTTAATCAATAGATATTGACTAGAAGCCAGACAAGAAATTCAGGCAAGTCTTTACTGAGGCCCCTGCTTCAACAGGGGGCAGTGAGAACAGGTTTCCTTGCTCAGTTGCTCCCTGAGAAGGGTGGGCTGGTTCCTTCCCTGGGGTGAAGGTAGGGGTGTGTCCAGAGGTAAGGCCAAGGTGTGACTTAAGTGCTTTACCTGCCCCTGAGGAGGTGTTGTGTGCAGGGGGCATGTGCAGTGCCCTGTTTTTCTCCTGGCTCTTCAAAAGTGGGGCAGCAGACACAGGTTTGATCCCTCTGTTGGCAAGATCCCTTGGAAGAGGGCATAGCAACTCACTCCAGTATTCTTGTCTGGAGAATCCCATGGACAGGGAAGCCTGGCGGGCTACAGTCCATGGGGGTTGCAAAATAATTGGACACAACTTAGTGACTATACAACAACAGTAGTTGATTTACAATATTATGCTCATTTATACTGTACGGCAAAGTGATGAGTTATATGTATATGTATATGTATTCTTTTTCATATTTTTTCCATTATGATTTATACCAGGATATTGAATATAGTTCCCTGTGCCATACAATAGGACTTGGTTTATCCATCCTATGTCATCCTTGGCTTCTGCCTTCTGGCTTATCTCCCAGTTCAGCCCTTCTCTGCCCAGATGTGGCTTTCACACTGTGTGAAAGAGATCATTATAAAAGGAAAACTTGAAGGAATTCCCTCTTGCCTAAGGACCCCAAACCCAAGGGCATTGTGTGGCATCTGTTCCCAGCTTGTTCTGTGCAAATTCTTTGACCTCATCTCCAACCAACCTGATGCCAAGGTCCAGCCACACAGAAGGGCTGGCCATGCCCAGAGCAGAACAGCTTCTCCTGTGCCCCTGGGCCTTGACTTTGCCACTTTCTCTGCTGAAAATGCCCTTATCTCCTGTTCCCCTTGCCTGGCACTTCCTGTACTGTGAGCATCCTGGGAGCAAAGGCAATCGTGGACCAATTCCTAGTGTACCTTCAGAATCCAGTTTGGCACCTGAAGAAAAAAAAGAAAGTGAAAGCGTTAGTCACTCAGTCGTGTACGACCCTTTGCAACTCCATGGACTGTAGCCACCAGGCTCCTCTGTCCATGGGATTTTCCAGGCAGGAATACTGAAGTGGGTTGCCATGCCCTCCTCCAGGGGATCTTCCTGAACCTGGGATCAATCCCATGTCTCTTATGTCTCCCACATTGGCAGGGGGGTTCTACATCACTAGCGTCACCTATATATGATGATGTTACCTTAAATTTTCATTTTCTCTCCACAAATGAAAAGCTAGGAGTTTCCCCCATGTTCTCAAAGTTTATTCTGATGACCTATATACTCAGCCACCCCTCACTGCACTATGTGAGTCTGTGTCACCTGTCCCCACACCCATCACCCCTTCTCACAAGGTCTCTTCAGTGACAAGAAGGCAGTCAGAGTCTGAGACAGCTCTGAGCCTCTGGGACCCTGTCGGGGAGAGGGTGTGATCAGGGCTTCATGGGGTCAATGGGACTTCCATGTGTGGTCTTGGGTAAGGGACCTCACGTTTCTGAAATGTGCTTGCAAAGAGTCGGACGTGACTTAGTGGCTAAAAACAATGATGACAGTACTCCTGAACAGATCTACCAGGGAACAGGAGGAGGTAAACCTGCTAGAAGTTACTGCTTTTTACAGATTTTATGAAATCTAAGAGATGGATGAAGTAAACAAGGCAGGGTTCAATAGTAATGTGTGGGGAAATTATCTGACTTCAATTAACAAGTCTTTCACCCCTTTATACAATGGTATTGAAAACTATTAAAAATATAAACCTAATTAAAAAAAATCAAACATCTGAACTGAGCACCTTTATTAGATACTTACTTCTAGATTGAAAAATATGTATCATAGGTAAATGTTAACCTGTGAATCTATACTCATCATTAAGAGTAAACCAAAAATACTAAAATATGAAATGAAAGACATAAATATATTACTACAAGTTTATTATAGTCCCAAAAAGGAAAGAATATTCATAGACTATTGTGAAGGAAGGAAATGGATCAACATACAGTTTACCTCCAGTGTTAACTCAATAATAGATTTTTATGATAGGTTTCTATTTTAGAAAGTACCTATGTTTTCATAATTACTAAAAACACTCCAATAAAACACAGTTTTTTAAAAAAGGAAGGTCCCTTGAGGATGCTTTGCATGTCATCACTGAAGAAAAGAGGACAGAGAAGAGGTGGAGGGAGGTGTCAGTGGCATCCGGGAGTGCATTGGAAGGACAGATGAAAGAAGAACATATTTCTCTGAAATGTGGGTGCCCCAGCAATCACTCCTGAATATTCATTGGAAGGACTGATGCAATACTTTGGCCACCTGATGTGAAGAGCCGACTCATTAGAAAAGACCCTGATGCTGGGAAAGATTGAAGGCGGGAGGAGAAGGGGATGACAGAGGATGAGATATGGGTGGCATTACTGACTCAATGGACATGAGTTTGAGCAAGCTCTGGGAGATGATGAAGGACAGGGAAGCCTGGTGTGCTACAGTCCATAGGGTCACAAAGAGTCAGACACAACTGAGCTACTGAACAACAACACCACCTGCCTGAACACCATGAGGATGGGGACTTTCCTGCACCTCCCAGGTTGTCTTCCCAACCTGTGTCTCGTCTTTCCTTCCATTTACATCTCTTTCCTACATCACTGTTGTCAGACTAGATGGGTACCCACACAGTCTATCTCAAGCACTATGAAATGTGTTGAATGGATGTACCATGATCCTTGGCAATGTGATACTACCCACAGGAATTCCTTTATACCTTTGGTATGAAAGATGGCAGGCAATGAGTGATGAACTAATAACCTCAGATGCCATCAATGACTAGCTGGAGAGATGCTGCATTTGCATATAGGCTTCCAAACTGATTACTCAAAGTGAGGATCACGCCTGGTCCCTCCAGAGTATAAGACAACAATGCTCCAGGGGCCCAAAACAGAGCCACAGATTTCGGGGATCCCTGACCCAGGTAAGTGGTCCCTTTGTTGTTGTTTATTCGCTCAGTCATGCCCAAATCTTTGCGACCTCATGGATTGTAGCCCGCTGGGCTCCTTTGTCCATGGGATTTCCCAGGCAAGAATACTGGAGTGGGTTGCCATTTCCTTCTCTAGGGGATCTTCCCAACCCAGGGACTGAACCTGTATCTCCTGCATTGGCAGGTGGATTCTTTACCACCGAGCCTCTAGGAAGCCCACGTGGTCCTTACCCCTGGCTTGAGGAACCACCTGATATAGATGGAGGAGCCCAGCAGCAACTGGTGCCTGCCTTGCTATTTCCCTAACAGAAGCCTGCCCTTCCATGGATTTCCTGAATTTCTAAATATTCTGAGACCTGCCCAGACCACGTTGTTCTCAGCCCCCAAAGCAGCTGGAAGCCTTTTAGGAGGGCTACCAATAAGCAGGCATTGCTCCAGGGCCCGGCAATCCCTGAGCTTAGGAAACCTGCAAACTCTGATAATGCCAGCCTCTTCTCTGAAGGCTGAGAAGACTCATTCCAGAGTCTGGAAAGTGCTGGTCTTCAGAAAGATATTTTGGAACCCAATATTTTGAGCGATCTGAGCTGGAGAGATGACTGTCAATGGCTGAATGCACTGCCTCTTTAGGAAGCTTTGTGGAAGCCACCTGCATTTACCTTGATATAGGTGGCAAATTCCATAAACAGCTCACAGGCACATCCCTAGGTCCTCCAGCCTGTGGGCATCCTTCGGGTAACCAGCAGCATCTTCATGTATTTGGATACCTACATTTTTATCTTTTGTTCTGATGTCCTCCTGTGAATGCCAATTTTTCTGCTTTCTCAAGTGCCACCAATCCTCTGTGTCCCTTGATTTGTCCCTCAAACTGCAAAGGCAGGTGTGCTTTGTGAATTCAGGGGATGCAAACAATGAACTACTGAGGATCAAATAGTAGATATCTGTGCCCTTAAAGAGCCATCAGTTCTCCGCACCCCCCAGAACTGCCCGGTGGTCATCCTCTCCTTTGCTCACTGTCCTACTGACAAGTCCTGGAGCTCTTCCTAGTCATTTTTACTTATTATAAAACCATCTAGGTTCTCTTTGTCTTTTTCCTAAGCCTTTTTCCAAGGATTGGGTTTTCACACAAAATTTCCATCTCTGCAACCTTAAAAGTGGTGTCAGCCTTGAGACGTCACCTACCTTCAGTTTTTTCGTCTGTAAATTGGGAATAAACAATTCTTGCCCCGCTTCCCTCACTGTGTTGCCCTGAACTCACGTTGGGGAATGGGCTTTGTGAATCAGATGAGAGGTGATGTGTACCATTGGAAGGTATTTGAGAGCTTCTCTCCTTCAAGCCTGTTCTGTGAGGGGATTCTGAGTCAGCCCTGTCCCAAGACATCAGGAGTTGAGCTCCTTGAGATCTCTGGAGGCTCTGTTTTCCATGACAAGAGGCTGCAAAGAAATGGCCTTTCTTTGCTGACTAGACTGTACCAGGGGGGTGGCAAAGTTTTTCTATGAAGATTGGGACAGTAAGCAGTAGAGGCTTTCTTTGACTCTCTTTCAATGATTCATCTCTGCTGTTGCAGCCAGAGAACAGCTGTAGACAACACGTAAACACAGACATGATTGTGTTCCAATAAAACTTTATTTAAAACCAGGTGGTAGGACAAATTTGGCCTGTGGGCTGTCTTTCTCCAGTCCCGGGATTAGAAAAATATACTCCCAACTTTTTATTTTGTATTGGGGTATAGCTTATTAACAAACAATGATGTCATAGTTTCAGGTGAACAGCGAAGGGACTCAGCCATACACACACATGCATCCATTATCCCCCAAACTCCCCTCCCATCCAAGTTGCCCCATGAGCAGAATTCTCTGTGCTGTATAGTAGGTCCTTGTTGGTTATCCATTTGAAATATAGCAGTGTGTACATGTCTATCCCAGACTCCCTAACTATCCCTTCTTTCCATCCTTCCCCCTCCGCAACCGCAAGTTCATTCTCTAAGTCTGTGAGTCTCTTTCTGCTTTGTAAATAGCTTCATTTGTATCATTTCTCTTTAGATTCCATATATAAGTGATGTCATATGATACTGCTCCTTCTCTGTTTGACTTAACTTCACTCAGTATGACAATCTCTAGATCCATCCATGTTGCTGCAAATGGCATTATTTCATTCTTTCTAGTGACTGGACAATATTTCATTGTATATACACACCATATGTTCTTTATCCATTCCTCTGTTGATGGACATTTAGGTTGCTTCCATGTCCTCACTATTGTACACTTCTTCAGTGAATGTTGGGGTGCATGTATCCTTTTGGATCATGTTTTTATCTGGATATACACCCAGTAGTGGGATTTGGGGTCATGTGGTAGCTCTATTTTTAGTTTTGAAAGGAACCTCCATACTGTAGAACAATATACTTTGAATTTTCTGTTTCATTTTGCTAAAATGTTGTCCAGATCATAAAAATGATATGTTTCAAAAACATTGCTTTGGAGGGGCAAACATCAAAGAAGGATGGCCCAGCCCTGGGAGGCCCTCCTGGATGCAGCAAACATTTCCAGGCAGAGAGCAAGGCCTGCAGCCTGATGGACACTTATGGGCATTCAGCAAGGTCTTCTGGGGTCAGAAGATGCCATTACCAGTTTTCTTCCTGTCCACTCAGGTCCTGCCCTTCATCCCAGCCTCCTGTTGAGTCATTTCCTCACACTGAAAATGTCCGTTTTGGAGGAGAACCCAGGTATGAAAATGGACTGTGAAGACTGGGAAAGAGATGAACCTCAGTGCTCCTCAGAAGGTAAGATTCTTATTTAAAAAATCCACACCAGGGCCAAAGAGTAACTCCTAAAGAGGAACCTTATGAGGTGCTGGGACCAGACCCAGATTCTCCCTGTTGACCTTGCCTGGTATGTGAGTTTTGAGAACTTCCTTGGAAAACGAATTAGACAAGAGAAATCCTTGAAGGGGGAATGAAGCTTTGCCCCATATGTCCAGGTGCACCAGATGGTAGCTAAATCTTCACCCAAAGATTTGGGGTGCAAAGTCCTGATTCAACACCTGGATTTTTTTTTAAAAATTTATTTATTTTTGGCTGTACTGGGTCTTCATTACTGCATGGGCTTTTCTCTAGCTGCAGTGAGCAGGGGCTACTCTGTAGTTGTGGTGCATGGTCTTCTCATTGCAGTGGCTTCTCTTGCTGCACAGCACAGGCTCTAGGGCTCTTGGGCTTCAGTAGTTGCAGCACTTGGTCTCGGTAGTTGTGGTACATGGGCTTAGTTGCTCTGCAACATGGGGGATCTTCCCAGACTAGTGATTGAACCCATGTCTCCCATACTGGTGGGCAGGGCCATCAGGGAAGCCTCACCACCTGAATGGTTTTGAACCCTCCAAAGGCATCTTCTTCCTCCCCACCGGCCCAGGCAGAGGAGAAACCCATGTGATGGAAGGGGTTCTCTGAGTCTGGGCTGGAAAAGGGACCCTAGCTCAGGGCTTCTGAGTACCTGCTGGAGGAAGACACTTGGATAGCGGCTCCACAGGAACAAGAAGGGGAGGCTTTTGACCCAAATGACTGTCTAATGCACAGACTGTGGACGGAGAGGTCTGTAACACACCAGAAACCAAATCCTGGAGTTTTCAACCCACATACAGTGTTCAGAGTTGCAAAACGAAGAATCAGGATGTTGGTCTGGTAGATGTGGACCTGCTAACAGTGACAACAGAGCAGTTTGGCACCAGCCCTGTTCCTGTGACACGGGTGATGTGGAGGCCACCCTGCCCATTCTGTCCCCAAGACACTGGAGGGCACAGACACGAGATACCATAGTCTCCGAATGCCAGGGAGCTTCAGACTGTGACCTCAAGACCACATCCTGGCTCTGCCTCTGTCTGTTGCTGCACAAGAGGTGAAGGCATGCCTCCTGTTCCCCACACAGAACTGGAGAGGCTTCTGTCTGAGCCACCTCTCCCCGCAGCCTTCCCCTCCCGCTTCTCAGAAGCCTAGACTGTTAGAGCTGGAGGGACGGATGGGCGGATAATGGTCAAAGTGGAGGGAGGCAGAGCTGTCTCAGATGGCAGAGGAGCAGCAAAGCAAAGATGGGGTGACACCTTCACATCAGAGCACAGGGTTCGGTTTTTCGTCTTCTGGAGAAGGAAATGGCAGCCCAGTCCAGTATTCTTGCCTGGAGAATCCTGTGGATGGAGGAGCCAGGTGGGCTGCTGTCTATAGGGTCGCCCAGAGTAGGACACGACTGAAGCAACTTAGCAGCAGTAGCAGTTCTATGTGTTCTCAGTGTGCAAGAGTTGTATGGTTTATGACCAGACACTTTATTCAGGAATTTCTCAAATGATGTTTCATGAAAGAAAATCCTCCAGATGATTCTCAGAGTAATGTGGGCAAGTTATATTATCTCCACTGGAAGAATGCAGTGCATGTGTTTCTAATAAGTATGGGCTCTAGGAAGTTCTGCATTCAGAAACTATTTCCTTTTTTAAAAAATTGTTTATTTTTGGCTGTGCTGGGTCTTCGTTGCTGCGTGCGGGTTTTCTCCAGTTGCAGCAAGCAGGGGCTACTCTTCATTGCGGTGTGTAGGGTTCTCACTGCGGTGGCTTCTCTTGTTGCAGAGCACGGGCTTTAGAGCATATGAGCTTCAGTAGTTGTGGCGCAAGTGCTTAGCTGCTCTGGACATGGAATCTTCCTGGACCAGGGATCGAATCCATGTCCCCTGCCCTGGCAGGCAGATTCTTATCCACAGCACCACACCAGAAGCCCCGCCCCCAAAACTAATCTTCACCTCCACCATTTTGGACCAAGGAAGCTATTTATAATGTCATCACTATTTCTCTGCTTCAGTGTTTCTCAAAACACATGCAAAAGAAGTAAGACAGTCAATGGCCCCTGATGGTCCTGAAAATTTCAATTGCCTGTGCTAACCTCCCTGTCTCTGATCCCAGACCCAGTCAGAGATGCCTTGGAGCCAGGCCCCAGCCTCACCTCCATGAGTGCTGCCCATGCAGGTAAGGCCCCTGGGTGAACTGATGAGTGTGGTAAATGGTGAGGGTGTGGATGGGGGATGAGCTGCTGGGCTCTCAGGGGAGTGGGAGAATCAGAGACTGGAGGCACCTCAGGTGCTGGGATGGAGCTGAGGCTTTATTTTTGTAGAAGCAAGTCTCAGGAGGGCTGATAACATGTATGGTGTTGATGTATGGCAGAAACCAAGACAATATTGTAAAGCAATTATCCTCCATTAAACATAAATAAATTTAGAAAAAAAAGAAATATGAGCCCAAGTTGGTTTCTGAGGTGCAGGTAATATGCAGCAGCTGAGGGGCACAAGAGAAGAAAAGTTTTGAGCCTGGTGGTTCCTCTGATCATGGCCAGGAGCCTGGAAACTCTGAAGTCCTTTCTCTCTGTGTTGATGAAAATCAAAGACATGGCCAGCAGGGGGCACCCTGGAACCCACACCCCTGAAGGCCATGGTGGCTCCACTATGCTAAAACCCTTCTCACAAGCTACCTTGTGAACCTCCCATAACCCCATGAGGAAATGGTTAACATCACCAATTCCACGTGCAGAAACTGAGGAACAGTGGCAGGTTACCTGCGCCAGGTGACACAAACAGAAGTGATACGTGCTGGAATCTAAAGGTTCTACATGACCTTCCCAGGTGGCACTCGTGGTAAAGAATCTGAGTGCCAGTGCAGGAGACACAGATTTGATCCCTGGGTTGGGAAGATCCCCTGGAGGAGGGCATGGCACCTCCAGTATTCTTGCCTGGGAAATCCTATGGACAGAGGAGCCTGGTGGGCGACAGTCCATGCAGTCGCAGAGTCTGACACGACTGAGTGACTTTCATTTCACTTTTCAGTTCTTTCATAATGTGAGAAACACAAGTTAAGAGGATTCTACCGAAGCTTTGGTGTGAGATGACGGGGGCCCAAGCGAGGGTATGACAGGAGGGAAACAGAAGGAAAAGAAGACTAGATTTAGGAAATACTAAAAAGGTTAGAAAAAATAAAGCTCAGTATTAACGATAGGAATGCAACTTATATAGTATGTCTGGGTCTCACCCTGGACCAATTGAATCAGAATCTCAGGGGGCTGGGGCTCGGACATCTATGGTCTTAAAAGATCACCCACCAGGTGATTTCTGCTGTATAGCCAAGACTGAGAACACTGCCTTAGACAGTGACACTCAAAGTGTGCTCCTCAGACCAGTAGCATCAACAGCCCTGAAAGGCTGAGTCTGTAGGTCTGGTTAACATTTGACACACTAAAAGGCTGAGAGTTAATCTAGTTTAATGATTCTGAATCAACATGCACCCAAGCCATGAACTCAGAATGTCCAGGGCCCAGAAACGCTGCCTAGGACATTTTAACCTGAGCAGAGCTCATCTGACCCTACACCACTACGGAGCCTCCTAGGGTCTTGCCTGGGCCAGTCATCTTTTCAATCAAATGTCCGTAATTTGGGGGGCTCTAGGCTGGGGCTGAAGATGGTGGGTGAATCAGGCAGGGTAATTGCTCCGATGAGGCTTACAATGCTGCAGGGAAATGGGGCAAGGACACCAATACCTATGCTTCAGGGATGGGTACAAAGAGCTGTGTGGTCCAGAGAGGAAGTGGGCCCCACAGAGGGGCTTAGGAAGGCTTCCTGGAGGAGGTGGCAGGAGAGCCAGCAGGAGCCCTCCCCACTCACGAGCAGAAGAAGGAGACCAGAAGGACATTCCAAGCTGAGACCAGTCAGCAACCTGTGCTGATTGCAGAGAATGAGAACGAGACTTCAGATTTCATCTCTGGTTATAATTGCCTAGGGTGGATAATTATATTACACAGTTACCTGGTTTGGTGGCTACTGTGTTATCACCCTGGACATTTCACAGCTACCCGTCCCTGATGGTTGCTGGCCCACATGTGGGCTCCTGCCCTTCATCCTACAAGGGAGAGCTGGGCCACCTGCCCTGTCCAAGGCCCAGTAGGGAAGACTCCCTGTGTGGCTGCACCTCTAGGCAGGAATGGCCCAAATGTGTCTCTAGGAGCCAAGCCCTGGGAAGTCCCCTGGTATTCTTGTGTCAGGTCCTGACTGTTCAGGGAGGTTCCTCCAAGGCCAGGCACAAACCCTGTAGCTTCTTGTGGGAACCCAGCAGTGCCAGCTCAATCTTGTATGAAGCTGTGCTCCTTGGCGCTTCCTACCTCCACATCTCACCTTCTGCTCTGCCACTGTCCGTGCATCGACTCAGTAGGGGTTTGAACCAGCCCAGGCAGTGCTGATGGTGTGATGCCCACAGTGAGAGGATGCAGGAAAGAGGATTAAAAAGAGTAATGATTCATTAGTACTGAGTGATTTCTGAAGCTGATACCTGGCTAATTCTTATTCATCTCATTAAGCATTTTAATTCTCTCAAGACCCCAGGTAGGCACTGTTACTACCACTTCCCCTCATTTCACATATGAGGAAGTTGAGGTTTAGAGAGATTTAGTAACTTCTAAGTCCTAAAGTATGTCTTCCCTGGTGGCTCAATGGTAAACAATCCACCTGCCAATGCAGGAGGTGTGAGTTCCCTCCCTGGGTTGGGAAGATCCCCCAGTGAAGAAAATGGCAACCCACTCCAGTGTTCTTGCCTGGGAATTCCCTGGACAGAGGAGCCTGGAGGTCTACAGTCCATGGGACGGCAAAGAGTCAGACACTACTTAACGACTAAACAAGTCCTAAAGTAGTAAGTGGCAGATCTTGGATTTGAACCCATGTCTCAGAATCAGAGACCAGATGCTTACATACATGCTAAGTTGCTTGTTTGGAGCAAGGCAGACAGCCTGGGATGGGAGAAATTTTCAGGAGGCTGTGATGGCCAAGTTCACAGGCAGGGTGGGGGGGCCAGGACCATCGACCAAGGGCTAGGTGGCTCAGATGGTAAAGAGTCTGCCTGCAATGCAGCAGACCTGGGTTTGATCCCAGAGTTGGAGGATCCCCTGGAGAAGGGAATGGCAATATACTCCAGTATTTTTGCTTGGAGAATTCCATGGACAGAAGAGCCTGGTGGGCTACAGTCCATGGGGTCGCTAAGAGTTGGACACGACTGAGGGACACACACAGGGAGAGAAGATCGAATTTTTTGTGCTCAGTGTGAAATGTTACTATCTGGTTAATTTGATCTAGGTCCCAGAGTGAAGGCCAACGGCCCAGAGAAATTCACCATCCATGACGGGGATCAAAAAGTTTTGGTCCTGGACTCCAAGACCCTCAGAGCAGTTCCGTATAAGACTTACATACTCCCAGGTGACTCTCAGGGGTGTCATGTTTTCCATCCCTGCAGTCAGGGGACGGCCTTCCTGTGAGGGGCTCAGCTCAGGCTGCATCACTCCTGCAGCTCCAGATGGTGGAGGGGAGCAGGGTGAAAGGGTCCAGGAACCACTAGGATTGCTAGGAATTAGATGGCAAGTCTGTAATGATGACTAGACTTGAGCGATGTCTTTCTGGAGGTTTCACCTTCTGAAAGAAAGACCCAGGCTGTGGAAGAAGGGGCAAATTGACCAGAGTGAATGAGGGGGTCTTTGACCAAGATTCAAGGGCTTCCCTAGCTTCCCTGGTGGCTCAGATGGTAGAGAATCTGCCTGCAATGCATGAGACCTGGGTTTGATCCCTGACTCAGAAAGATCCCCTAGAGACAGGATTGGCAACCCACTGCAGTATTCTTGCCTGGAGAATCCCATGGACAGAGGAGCCTGGTGGGCTACAATCCATGGGGTCACAGAGAGTCGGACACATCTGAGCCACTAACAGACATGAAGGGAAAGGTTGTTCACATCTTGCCCAAAACCTCAGAAGACAAGAGGGCCTCTTCCCTATGCCAAAGACTAACCCATTTCTCTATCATTTTCCAGAAATCTTCTTTGTATTAGCCTCCCATGTGAAGTCAGCTTATGAGCACAAAGGAAGCCCCATTTTTCTGGCCGTCTCAAAAGGCGAGCTGTGTCTCTGCTGTGACACAAACAAAGGACAAAAGCCATCCCTGCAGCTGAAGGTGAGGGTTTCAGCCAGTTTCCTTTGCCCTTGGCTACCCAAGTGGAAAGTCAAAGTCCTCAATGCCTCTCTGCGCTGTGCTGTGCTCAGTTGCTTCAGTCATGTCTGACTCTTTGTGACCCCATGGACTGTAGCCTGCCAGGGTCCTCCGTCCACAGGATTCTCTAGGCAAGGATCTGGAGTGGGTTGCTATGCCCTTCTCCAGGGGATCTTTCCAACTCAGGGATCGAACCTGTGTCTCTTGTGTCTCCTGCACGGCAGGCAGATTCTTTACCCAGATGCTCCAGAAATTCTACTTTTGGCTGATATAACAGGAGCATCCATCTGCCTGAAAATATTGAGTGGAAGGATTTGCTGCAAGAGTACACACACTGAGTTTTCTCCATCCCAAAGCCTGTACTGTCTAATTCATCTTTCTTACCTCCTAGAAGAAGAAACTTTCCAACCTGGCGGCCCAGAAGAAAGGGAAATATCTGCCCTTCATCTTTTATCGGAATAAAGTCGGCTCTCGGAATACCTTAGAGTCTGCTGCCCACCCTGGATGGTTCATCTGCACCTCCCCATATCCTGGGAAACCAGTCGAAATGACAAAACATTGCGGAAGAAGGAAAATCACTGAGTTTTCATTCCAGCACATCCACAAAGCCGAAATGAGCCCCAGTGAAGTCAGCGAATAAGAAACAGCCCCATCAGATGCCTTCCTGCCCTTTTTTCTCTAACTGTGTACCAATGGCAGAAGAACATGGGAGCTACTCATTAACCTCTTTTCGTTTCTTAATAGTGTTATAGCCATGTGTTCCGGGAAACAAACTCACTCAGAAGGACAATGCAGATAGTGCAGGCAGTTTATTACACCAGGGGGCCCAAGGCAGAGTCTCCTTTTAGCTAAAGACCCCAACCAGTTTTGGGGAAAACCTTATATACCCTAAGTGTACGTGCACAAACCCATGTCCCCAAATTCCCTGACAATCAAAGTTAACCCGTGATTCATATGCCTTAAGCCTAGGTAGTTAACAGTGGACAATTATCAATAGGCCTGTGGCCATACCCCAATAAGCATAATAGAATGTATGATTCTATTCAGTTACACAGGTAATTAGGCTATTCTTTTAGTGATGGACAGCCCTGGGGGCCTAGTTTTCCAGTAGGTATGTCGTTTCCACAGATACTGGGCATATAGCTCAAAGTCCACAGTCCAGCCCAAGATGGAGTCCTGCTTTCACGATAGAACCTGTTCTGTTTCCTCCTTTATTCTCCCCTCTTGATGCTCTTAACTTATAGTATGAGCATCATTCATAGGGATATATTGCACCCTGGCTCTCCAACCACCAATTTGGGAGAACGACACCAATCTTTGGGTTACAAAGTTCATAATACATTGTAAAATGCAGGGTCCACAAAGCAGAACCATCAAGGCAACTATAACAATGTTCCACAAATCACCCTTCACCCAAGATACTGCTGAGAGGCAGCATTAACCTGTGAGTAGGCAGTGCAGTTCTAAGATTCTTGCATAGGGAAGAGAGGTGGGGAGCCAAGAAATATTTTCAAATTAGCTCTTCCAGTTTATCATGGCCTAGGTGGTATGCTTGGTGTGTTTGGCTTACCAGAGTGGGTGCCAGCTCCTCCGGTACCAATAATTTGCCACTTGGCAATTTCCCCCATCCCTTTTCAGTCTTCATGGCCCCTTCTACTTTGGCTAGTTGATTTTGGGCTTCAGTGTATTTTGGAGACTCCAGTGTTAGCTCAGGCATCTCTGCCAATACAAGAGCTTTAGTAGGGGCTTCACTTTTCACCCCCAAGCCCTCATCTGCTTGTTTAGCGGTTTTATCTGCCAGTCCGTTTCCCCAAGCCTGGGGGGGTATCCTTTTTTGATGTCCTCAGCAGTGTATGACTGCAACCCTTTTTGGGTCCCAGACAGCATCTAATGGGGTCAGAATTTCTTTTTTATTTTTAATGTCCTTTCTGTTGGCTGTCAGAAGACCTCTCTCTTTATATAAAGCCCCATGTACATGTAAAGTAGCAAAAACATACCTGGAGTCTGTGTAAATGTTTGTCTTCTTACCTTTTGACAGCTGGAGGGCCCATTGAGCAGACCAGTGTGATGGCAGAGAGCTAGCCTCACTTATTCCATGACTACTGCATATCCCGACAGTCGTTGTCCTTGTTTCACCAGGCTGGTGCCATTGGTGTACAGGACCCAATCTGGGTCCGGGATTGGCTGGTCTCTCAAGTCAGGTCTGCTGGCATATTTCCTTGCAATCATGTGAGGGCCACCTTCTTCCACAGGAAGGAGAGTGGTTGGATTCAGGGCCTGACAAGGCTCAATAGTAACATGGGGGTTCTCACATAACAGTCCCTGGTATTGAGTAATCCAGGATGTTGACAGCCACTTATGGGGGTCCCCTCACAGGAGAGTGTTGACCTCATGCAGGACTTTTATGATCAAATCTTGGCCCAAAGTCAGCTTGGTTGTCTCCCGGACCAGTAAGGCAACCACAGCAACTGCCCATAAGCATCCCGGCCACCCAGTGGCAACATTGTCCAGCTGATTCGAGAGATAAACCACGGGTCTGTCCCATGTCCCCATAGTCTGGAACAATACTACCATAGCCACCTTATCCTTTTCAGTCACATAAAGAGTAAATGGCTTAGCAAGATCTGGCAGGCCCAAGGCGGGTGCTGACCTAATTGTACTGGGTTTGAGTTCTATTACCTCTGGGACTTGTTTTGCAAGCCTGGGAGGGTTGTCTTCTGCCCCAACCTCAGAGAATTATTGAGTTAACTCTCTCTCTCTCTCTCCCCCTCCCTCGACTGTTTAGCCCATCTGGTTTCCCTTCTGGGAGATCGTGCAACCTCCATTCATCTTGAGGGGTTACTGAGAGGAAAAGTAAATAAATGGTTGAGCCCACTCAAAAAAGTGGGTCTTTCGTGGGGGGGAATGGTCACTTGTGCCTCCAATTTAGACAGCAAGTCTCTTCCCAACATAGGTACTGGGCATTCAGAGATGTATAAAAATTCATGAGTCACTTGGTGTCCCCCCATCTGACATTTTAGGGGTAGGCCTTTGAAACACAAAGGCTGCATTTATCACCATCTGAGACCCAGCAGCCTCCAGATCTATTGGCATATAAAGTATACAGGCCTTGCACAGTCTTTTGTAGAACTTAGAGGGTGATTCACTTTCCCTTTGAATCACTTCGGAGGATTTTGCCCTACTTATGGGCTTTGGGGCCCCCCTCTTGAGACCTTGTAAAATAGCTGTCCAATATCTCTCCAGGTGGCCCCTCCCTTCCTCTATGTTACAGTCCCAATAGGGCCTCTCATTGGGAGTGGCTAGTTCTGTCCACCGCTGCAGGTTTGCAGTACCCTCAGGTGCCATTTCTCATAACCATTTTCTGGCCTCAGTTAGAATCCTGTGTCAGTCCTCAGTGCTGAAGAAGGAGACTAGAAGTTGGATTATGTCATCCCATGTAGGGCAGTGGGTTCGAAAAATAGTCTCCATTAGCTTAATCTGGTAATAATAGGCTATGGGGGGCTGATGGTAGTGGCCGTCTGCCCCCTGAACCGGAGGCTGCTGTAACTCTCTGAGGGGCATTTGTAGCAGGGCCCTTTCCTCTGGCTCCTTAGCAGAACGCAGCCTCTGATTCTGGTGTCTCCTTTCCCCTTCCTGTCAGTACTCACCGGGAGAGGCAGGTATAGCTTAGGCAGTTCAGCTGGAGCCAGATCCTGGAAGTGTTGGCCAAAGGCTTATGCCACCAGGATAGGAGCCTGCCGAGGTGGTGGCTCTATGACCTCCAGGAGAGCTGGCAGAGGAGCAGCAGCTGCTGCAGGAACTTCACCTGGTCTTGGATTGGGCATTAAGGCGGCCTCTGGTCCTGGTGGAGCACTGGGCAGCAGGCACGTCATTATCCCATATGGGGGAGGGCTGGGTCATCCTCGTCCAAATCCTGTCAGATCCCAGAGGGAGAAGGGGGATCGGTGTCTCTTCACCTGTCAGTCAGCATGGCCGAACCAGAACACCATGTGATCCAAGACTGCTGCTGCTCCTAAGTTGCTTCAGTTGTGTCCGACTCTGTGCAACCCTATAGATGGAAGCCCACTAGGCTCACCCCGTCCCTGGGATTCTCCAGGCAAGAACACTGGAGTGGGTTGCCATTTCCTTCTCCAATGCATGAAAGGGAAAAGTGAAAGTCAAGTCGCTCAGTCGTGTCGGACTCTTAGCGACCCCATGGACTGCAGCCTACCAGTCTCCTCCATCCATGGGATTTTCCAGGCAAGAGTACTGGAGTGGGGTGCCATTGCCTTCTCCGGATCCAAGACTATTTCTCCCTTAAAGTCCATTCTGCCTTGGAGGGCTTGATCAGGTGTGGTTGAAAACACAGATGGGTTAAATATCCCACGGCCTGCCCATGTCCCAGGCTGTCTCCAGAAAAGCAAATTCATACTCACTTACGTATCCCCCTCCTTCTAGCCTGATAATTCCGAGGGGGTCAAGAATTTCATAGTAGACAGGACACCTCCTGGGGGAGGGTAGAATACAAGCACACAAGGACCAAGTTTCTTCTAAAAATCCCCTGGCCATTGCTTGGTAATAATTTTCCCCAAGACGGCGTGGACACACCTCCTAAATGACCTTCACAAATTTCCTTCTTAAGCCCTAACACACTTGTCGATGTGTGTACCAAGCAGTCGCTGCCACCTGCCTATTCCAGGCTCCTGTGGGTCCATGCCCCTTCTAGTCCCTCCCGGGGAGGGGGGGGATCAGGCCCCCTCTTCCACCCTACCGGGTGGGTTCCTCCTCACCTGAGCACTCAGTTCCCCTGCTGCCGTCCACTACCTGCTAACATGAAAGGTCTGGGCGTTGAGAAGCAGAATCCTTCCAGAAAGGCAAGGTGCCTTCCCGCCTCTTGAAGACTCAAGCCATAAGGCCTCGGAGTATCCCAAATGGGACTTGTCTCCTCAAAGTGAGGAGTTTCCTGGCCAATGCACCAAATGTTGTAGCCACGCGTTCTGGGAAACAAACTCACTCAGGACAAAGTAGATAGTGCAGGCAGTTTATTATACGGGCTGGCCTGAGGGAGAGTCTTCTCTTAGCCAAGGACCCCAACCAGTTTTTGGGAAAACTTTATATACCCTAAGTGCACATGCACAAACCCACCTCCCCAAATTCCCTGACAATCAAAGTTAACCAGTGATTCATATGCCTCAAGCCTAGGTAGTTAACAGTGGACAATTAACAATAGGCCTGTGGTCATACCCCAATAAGCATAATAGAATGTATGATTCTATTCAGTTACACAGATAATTAGGCTATTCTTTTAGCAACGGAGAGCCCTGGGGCTCTTCCTTCCGGGGGCCTGGTTTTCCAGTAGGTATGTCGTTTCCATAGATACTGGGCATATAGCTCAAAGTCCACAGTTCGGCCCAAGATGGAGTCCTGCTTTCAAGATAGAGCCTGTTCTGTTTCCTCCTTCAATAACACTACGGGAATTTCTATCTTTACATAGAGGGATACAGATATAGAAGGAAGGGTTGCTTCATTGTAGAGGTCTCAGATGAAATAAAGTTCTCTCTGTGCTCTGCTTACCCTGAACCATCAGACATTTATCAGTGGTGTCATATCACATCGTCTGGCCAGGCAGAGTCTGGACTTGCCCTAGGAAGGAGCAGCTGGCCTAATCCTATGCTCCAGAATCAGCCATTCCTACTGGGAGCTGACGGGTTTCCCAGGTGGCCAATGCGGGTTTGATCCCTGGGTTGTAAAAATCCCCTGGAGTAGGAAATGACAACCCACTCCAATATTCTTGCCTGGGAAGTCCCTGGGAAATCCCAGAGGAGCCTGGCAGGCCACAGTTCAAGGGGTCACAAGAGTCAGACATGATTTCATGGCTAAACAACAGCAACAATGACAAGTGGGATCTGATAGGCAATGGGGGTGGTGGTGTTGAAGTCCACGGAAGTTGTTTAGTCTGTATCCAGGGCACAGTATGATGGGGAGAAAAGCAACAGCAAGTCACCATCCAGCCAAGTGATAAGTGGAAAAGGGTGGGGTGGGTCTCAGACAAGGAGTAGAGTGACCTAAAATGTGGAAGAGACAGACACAAGGAATCTGGGTCAAGTGACAGCCAGGAGACCAGTTGAGCAACCAGTTGGTGTCTGGGAGTGAGGTACAAATTTCCAGGTAGGAAGGCCAGGGGTCTCCAAACGGAGGAAATAGGCTGCAAGTGTCAGACATTTTTTCTCTCTCTCTTTAGCGGCAGGAGGAAACAAACTAGTGTTACATTTTTTTCCCCCTACTCTATACAAATTTAAAAAGAGGTTTCTCTTAAAATTCTGTGTTGCCCTAATGACAGCTGGCTCCACCTGAACTTAACTTTTCTCAAACCTTGAGCTAACCAATGCATTTTTCTTATGGAAATGATCGTCTTAAGCTATGTTAATGTGCTGTGTATTTACCCAAAACTCTGTCTTCAACTTGGTTCACCTAAAGACTCAACTGACTTGACAAATGTTATGCATTGTTCTCCTAATCTATGTTAATGAAACTATATATGTGCATGGAAATCTGCCTTTCTTCAAGATTCAAGTCAATCTATGGCCCGGGATGACTCACCTGGTGCCAAGATTATCTCAAAATGCATCTTTAGGTGAGGGGCTTGGTGCCATTCTCTGAATTTTTAGACATTTCCTTTCTTTAATTAGCAGACTGCTAGAAACTATATAACATCCAGCTAAAGACTAGCTGGGGGGTACTCTTTCTGCCCGCTTCTGATGTCTATGTCAGAAGTTTTCTCTATACTTTTATGTTTTAATAAAACATTATTACACAAAAGCTCTGAGTGATCAAGCTTCGTCTCTGGCCCCGGATTGAATTCTTCTCCTCCAGAGGCCAAGAATCCTGGCATCTTTCTTGGTTCAGCAACAACCTTTCAGGAGGCCTGACAACAAAGACAAGGTCCCATCACTAAGCTGGGCTCAGATTCCAGTAAAGAGAAGGCTGGTCGACCAGAAAGTCTTGACCTGGAAACCAAGTCAGGGTGGCGCAAGGGGTGGGAGACTTGGAAATTAGTTGTCTCCTAGGTATGGCTCTTCAGTTACAAGCAACAATAATTGAAGCAGGCTTGCTTAAGCAGAAAGTAAGCTCTAGTAAGCTAGGAACTTACTAGAAGGATTTGGAGCACACTAGTTTCTCATTGCTGCTTTAACAGATTCCCACAAACACAGTGGTTTAGAACAATATTTCATTGTATATATGTACCACATCTTCTTTATCCATTCATTTGTCGATGGACATTTAGTCTGCTTCCACATCCTGGCTATTGTAAATAGTGCTGCAATGAACATTGGGATACATGTGTCTTTTTGTCATGCAGAAGACCCTGGTTCAATCTCTGGGTTGAGAAGATTCCCTGGAGAAGGTAATGGCAACCCACTTCAGTATTCTTGCCTGGAGAATTCTATGGACAGAGGAGCCTGATGGGCTACAGTCTAAGGGGTGCAAAGAGTCGGACATGACTGAGAGACTAACATTTTCGCTTTTCATGCCCAGTAGTGGGACTGCTGGGTCATATTGAAAGAGGAAACAGAACAGGCTTTATCTTGAAAACAGGACTCCATCTTGGGCTGGACTGTGGATTTTGAGCTATATGCTCAGTATCAATGGAAACGACATACCAACTGGAAAACCAGGCCCCTGGAAAGAAGAGCCCCAGGGCTCTCCATCGCCTAAAAAAATACCCTAATTATCTGTGTAACTGATCAGACTCATACATTCTATTATGCTTATTGGGGTATGACCACAGGCCTATTGATAATTGTCCACTGTTAACTACCTAGGCTTAAACCATATGATCACAGGTTAACTTTGATTGTGTCTTTCTTTTTCCTTTGTTCAGACTAGTTTCAGGAAACCTTATACACTTAGGGTATATAAGGTTTTCCCAAAAACTGGTTGGGGTCCTTGGCTAAGAGGAAATTCTGCCTTGGGCCTGCTGGTGTAATAAACTGCACTCCACTATCTGCATTGTCCTTCTGAGTGCGTTTGTTTCCCGGAATGCGTGGCTACAACAATATGGTAGTTTCATTCCTAGTTTTTCAAGGAATCTCCATACGCTCTCCATAGTGGCTGTATCAATTTACATTCCCACCAAGGTAGTACATCTTAATCAAACTCTCTACAAGATACCTCCTTACGTTTCAAAGAGTCAGTGAAGGTCCTTCAAGTCAAGTTGAGGAGCTGATCTCAGGTTAAGGGTGTGTGGATGCTGGGCAGGAAGACAAAGCGATGCCTTCCTGAATCCCTTCATATGTAACTAGGACTATGACATCACCCCAGTCTGTGAGGGTCAAGGGGGAAGAGACCCCAGGAAAGAGCTTCGGCAAGGTCAGCTGCTTCTCTTTCTGATCTGAGGATGCTGGTGACAAATACCAGGCCAGCAGGGAAAAAAAAGTATTGGATATTTTCAGCATTTGAAAATGTGTCCATGTGACAGTGATGTTTGGGGACAGGCGAGGGTGTGTCTTCTTAACATCATGGAAACTCTTTGCAGCCAAGACACAACTATTCAAATTAATCTTCAAGCCAAGCAGAGCTGTCTCCTAACAGTGGGAATTCCGGCTCCCTTGTGGGAGAGAGACAAGCTCAATGACTGTGGCCTTGATGAGGTCACATCGTGGACCAAATAGAGACAGGCATAACCCCTACTCCATCCTCCTCCCCTGTCGTTTCTACCTGGTGTCAGGTAGCAAATCGCTGTGGTGCATGTAGTAGATTGCGTGGGCTTCCAGTGAGGCTGCACGGAGATTACAAACATACCTGCCCCCTGCAGAAGCAGATTCCTGTGTGCTCTGACTTTATTATTGGAAACTCAGGTGATCACACAGGTGTGGTACCCCACTTAGTGCTGTGAGCTGCTCCCCAGGCCATGACCATCAACACTCCTTTACCTAGACTTATGTTTTTTGTCCTTCTAACATATTATACATTAAAAAAAAAAAAATCAAGTCTCTCATTCTTAGCTCTTCTTTCTTATTTTCCCTTCCTTTGTTCTCCCTTCCTTTCTTTCCTTCTCTTTCCTTTCTTTCTTGATTTCTTTCTTTCACTGCACCAGGCCTTAGTTGCTGCATGTGGGATCTTTATTTGCTCAAACTCCTAGCTGCAGAATGTGGGATCCAGTTACCTGACCAGGGATTGAACCCAGGCCCCCTGCACTTGAAAGTGCAGAGTCTTAGCCAATGGACCACCAGAGAAGTCTCAACATACTATATAATTTGCTTATTTATTATGTTTATTGTGTGGATCTTCCACGAAGATGTAAGTTCCATGAGATCTCTACTTTGTGATGTATACCAGAAACCTGCTTGGCCCTTGTAGACATCTGATGCATTTTTTAATGAATGAAGCAAGGAGGAAGAAAGACCAGAGGATGAAGGAAGAAAGGGAGAGAGGGAAGAGTAGTCATTGAAGTTTGGTCTTATTACTGCAGCTATTATGACTTCTCCTGCAAAGCAGATGCATTTTTTTTTTGAAAACTTTCATAAAATCAGCTAGGGTGATTTGGATTTTATTTTTCTAACTGTCATTGTAATCATGGATCTGGGTGTTCATATGAAAGTTTGGGCCCATTCACCTGTGAATCCCAATGTCTTCCTTTCCTAGGACTGTTATAACAAAGTAAAACCACTAGGTGGCTTAAAGCAACAGAACTCTGTTCTCTCAGTTCTGAAAGCTGGAAGTGTGAAAGCAAGATGTTGGCGGAGTGGATAAAAGAGAATGAAATTAATGCCATTTGCAGCAGCATGGATGGACCTAGACATTATCGTACTAAACGAAGTAAGCCAGAGAAAGACAAATGTCATATGATATCGCTTATATGTTGAGTCAGAAAAAAAGAGATACAAATGAATTTATATATAAAACAGAAATAGACGCACAGACATAGAAAACAAACTATGGTTATCTAAGGATAACGGAGGATGGGAAGGGTAAATTAAGGGGTTGTGATTAACATATACACACTACTATACATAAAGTAGATAACCAACAAGGACCTATTGTATAGTTCCTACAGGGAACTATACTCAATATTTTGTGATAGCCTATAAAGGAAAAGAATCTGAAAAATAATATATAAATAAAATTGAATGTATATATATAAAACTGAATATATACATGAAACTGAATCACTTTGATGTATACCTGAAATTAACACAGCATTGTAAATCAACTATACTTAGATTAAAAAAAAATGTTTTAAGAAAAAGATGCTGGCAGGGTGGGTTCCTTCTTTGGCTGTGAATCTTTTCCAACGCCTCTTCTAGTTTCTGGTTTGGTTGGCAAGCCCCGGTGTTTCTTGGTTTGTAGATGCACCATTCAGCTTCTGTAGGCACATGGATTTCTCCCTGTGTCTTGTGTCTTCCTATCCTCTCTGTGTGTCAGTCTCCAAATTTTCCTTTTCTCATAAGGACAGCAGTCACATTGGATTAAGACACATCCTAAAAACTTTATCTTGATGAGATCTGCAAAGAATCTCTTTCCAAATAATGTCACATTCACAGGGCCCAGGGGTCAGGACTTTAACATACATTTTGGAGTATGTTAAATTCATATCCACAATTCAATCCATAGCACCCAGCATTTCAGCTGCTCACCTCAAGGCATTCTCTATGCTTGTAAAAGGGTGATCCTATGGCACTGACTCTGCAGCAAGAACAACTGCAGGAGGACCCTGTCCAGGGAGTCCTTCCCAGCTGGTCATTCCTACCACCCTCATCCAAGATCCTGGGCAGGGCAGGGTGAGGGAAAGAGAAAGCTTGTATTGGGGAGAGAAAGAGAAGACCCTTATCCATTCTGCAGTCTTCTTGGGAGTTAATAACCCAGCACAGAGCATAACACATAGCCTTAGGAGTGGTGCACCCCAAGCACTTTGGATCCCAGTTGTCCCAATCCATTAAACAAAATTGAGGACCCATCTTGAAATGTGGGCAATAGAACTTTGTGAAACTTACATAAAATTAGGAAATTTACAAGGACTAGATAAAATAGGAACTGACATTTTGTAGTTTCTTCTCACATTCCAATAGACTGTCTGGCTCGCCCAGCCTCTGCTCCTCACCCCAGTCTCTGCAGATACACCCCTAGTGATGCTGGCATGTGTTTAACAACAAGTTCTCTGCGGGGTGGAGGGGTGGGGGTGGGAATAGGTGGGAGCTCTGAAACACAGCTCATGCCAGTTTCCAGGATGTAAGGACTCCCAGCACAGCCAATGTATTTTTTTACTTATTTATTTCTTGGAGTATAATTGCTTTACAATGTTGTGTTAGTTTTTGCTGTAGAACAAAGTAAATCAGCTATATGTGTGTGTGTAAATGTGTGTGTGTATATATATATATATATATAATATCAGCTATATGTGTACATGTGTATCAGATTTTTTTATACATATATCCCCTTCCTCTTGAGCCTTTCTGCCATCCCCCACCCTCCATCCCACTCCTCTAGGTCCTCACAGAGCACTGAGCTGAGCTCCCTGTGACTACTTTAAACTGCCCACATGAAGTCACTGGACATGCCATCAGGAAGGGGTGCTAACAGTGGGCTCTTACAGGCTGAGATGAATTGGCTCCAGCACGCAAGGGTCAAGGGTGGTTGGCAAACCATAGCCTGTAGGCAAAAATCCAGCTCTCTGCCTATTTCAAATAGTTAGCTAATACAGTCAGGGTCACTGGTTCCCTACGGCTACCTTCCCTTTACAATAGAGCATGTGGCTGTTCAGTCTGCAAAGCCTAGACTATTTACTTTCTCTCTAGCCCTTTACAGAAAGTTTGTGGACTCCTTCTCTAGAAGGCAAGAAGAGGCCACAGACTGTTTGCAGCCTCCAGATATTGACCGCCCCGCCCCCCCTCCCCCCACCGAGTCATTTTAGAACTTTCTATTTTCCATCAGAGAGCTGCAATGCATAATGGTCTCCATCTCACTCACCAAAGCCTTCATTGCTTTTTACTGCAAAAGTAACATTACTTTTGTTTGCTTGTTTGACTTAGCTCTGCTTCTCTTGGCAGTTTTCAGGAGGAAAATACATTCTAAATTCCACCTAATCAAGGGACCCAAACATTGCCTGCCACTTCCCCATGACCCTATTGCAGAAGATGCTTTGTCAGACACAGCAGCTCTGTGTAGGGGCTCAGGGCAGGATCAGAGGCCAGTTCACCAACGGTAGGAACAGACTCTTTGCAGAATGTGCAGAGGGGACTGCTTGGCTGACTCTCAGGGTGATGCTGATTTCTGGGCTGTGAGGTAGATTTCAGGACGCACTGGGTGACTATTGCATCTGTCTAACGCTGGGATGACGACTGAATGGGAATTATGCTCGTTTCACAGAGGAGGAAACATACTCAGAGACAAGTAGCTTGACCAGTCACCCAGATTGTAAACGGCAGATTTTCAGGTGTTCTGACTTCTAGTACAGAGCTGTTTGTGCTTGGTGCTCAGTCACTCAGTCATGTCCCACTCTTTGGGACCCCATGTATTGCAGTCCACCAGACTCCTCTGTCCATGGGACTCTCCAGGCAAGAATACTGGAGTGGGTTGCCATTTTTCACTCCAGGGGATCTTCCTGACCAGAGATTGAACCCATTTCTCGTGCCTCTCCTGCATTGGCAGGAAGATTCTTTACCACTGAGCCACCTGGGAAGCTCAAATACCTTTGCGTTGTCCTTGGGGCTTAAAACACTCCAATGCTTAAGAGTCTCCTCGAAACCTTCTGATGAACCTTGAAGGCATTATGCTAAGTGAACTACATCAGAGAGACAAAGAAAAGTGATACAATTTATATGCTGATTTTAAAAAAGCCAAACTCTGAGAACCAGAGAAGAGAGTGGTGGTTACCAGGGGCTGGTGGGGTGGGGAAAATGGGGAGATACTGGTCAAACGGTATGAACTTCCATTTATAAGATTAACACATTCTGGGGATCTAATGTATGTCATGGTGGTTGTAGTTAATAGTATTGTATTATATACTTGACTTGAATTAAAGGGATTCCTTGGTGGCTCAGATGATAAAGAATCTGCTTGCAATGCAGGAAACCTGAGCTCAATCCCTGGATCAGGAAGATCCCCTAGAGAAGACCATGGCTACCCATGCCAGTATTCTTGCCTGGAGAATTCCATGGACAGAGCAGCCTGGTGGGCTGTAGTCCATGGGGTCACAAAGAGTTGGATGTGACTGACAGACTAACACTTTCTATATACTTGACAGTTGCTACAGTTCATTTCAGTTCAGTTCAGTTCAGTCACTCAGTCTTGTCCGACTCGTGAATCACAGCACGGCAGGCCTCCTTGTCCATCACCAACTCCCGGAGTTCACTCAAACTCGTGTCCATTGAGTCAGTGATGCCATCCAGCCATCTCATCCCATGTTGTCCCCTTCTTCTCCTGCCTTCAATCTTTTCCAGCATCAGGGTCTTTTCCAATGAGTCAACTCTTTGCATCAGGTGGCCAAAGTATTGGAGTTTCAGCTTTAGCATCAGTCCTTCCAGTGAACCTCAGGACTGATCTCCTTTAGGACGCACTGGTTGGATCTCCTTCAGGGAGGCTTCCAAGGGATTCTCAAGAGTCTTCTCCAACACCACAGTTCAAAAGCATCAATTCTTTGGCGCTCAGCTTTCTTCACAGTCCAACTCTCACATCCATATATGACTACTGGTAAAACCATAGCCTTGACTAGACGGACCTTTGTTGGCAAAGTAATATCTCTGCTTTTCAATATGCTATCTAGGTTGGTCATAACTTTCCTTCCAAGGAGTAAGCGTCTTTTAATTTCATGGCTGCAGTCACCATCTGCAGTGATTTTGGAGCCCCCCAAAATAAAGTCTGACACTGTTTCCACTGTTTCCCCATCTATTTCCCATGAAGTGGTGGGACCAGATGCCATGATCTTCGTTTTCTGAATGTTGAGCTTTAAGCCAACTTTTTCACTCTCCACTTTCACTTTCATCAAGAGGCTTTTTAGTTCTTCACTTTCTGCCATAAGGGTGGTGTCATCTGCATATCTGAGGTTATTGATATTTCTCCTGGCAATCTTGATTCCAGCTTGTGCTTCTTCCAGCCCAGTGTTTCTCATGATGCACTCTGCATAGAAGTTAAATAAGCAGGGTGACAATATACAGCCTTGACATACTCCTTTTCCTATTTGGAACCAGTCTGTTGTTCCATGTCCAGTTCTAACTGTTGTTTCCTGACCTGCATATAGCTTTCTCAAGAGGCAGGTCAGGTGGTCTGGTATTCCCATCTCTTTCAGAATTTTCCACAGTTTATTGTGATCCACACAGTCAAAGGCTTTGGCATAGTCAATAAAGCAGAAATAGATGTTTTTCTGAAACTCTCTTGCTTTTTTGATGATCCAGCAGATGTTGGCAATTTGATCTCTGGTTCCTCTGCCTTTTCTAAAACCAGCTTGAACATCTGGAAGTTCATGGTTCATGTACTGCTGAAGCCTGGCTTGGAGAATTTTGAGCATTACTTTACTATCGTGTGAGATGAGTGCAATTGTGCAGTAGTTTGAGCATTCTTTGGTATTGCCTTTCTTTGGGATTGGAATGAAAACTGACCTTTTCCAGTCCTGTGGCCACTGCTGAGTTTTCCAAATTTGCTGGCATATTGAGTGCAGCACTTTGACAGCATCATCTTTCAGGATTTGAAATAGCTCAACTGGAATGCCATCACCTCCACTAGCTTTGTTCATAGTGATGTTTTCTAAGGCCCACTTGACTTCACATTCCAGGAAGTCTGGCTCTAGGTGAGTGATCACACCATCGTGATTATCTCGATCATGAAGCTCTTTTTTGTACAGTTCTTCTGTGTATTCTTGCCACCTCTTCTTAATATCTTCTGCTTCTGTTAGGTCCATACCATTTCTGTCTTTTATCGAGCCCATCTTTGCATGAAATGTTCCCTTGGCATCTCTAATTTTCTTGAAGAGATCTCTAGTCTTTCCCATTCTGTTGTTTTCCTCTATTTCTTTGCCTTGATCGCTGAGGAAGGCTTTCTTATCTCTCCTTGCTATTCTTTGGAACTCCTCTTTCAGATACTTATATCTTTCCTTTTCTTCTTTGCTTTTTACTTCTCTTCTTTTCACAGCTATTTGTAAGGCCTCCCCAGACAGCCATTTTGCTTTTTTGCATTTCTTTTCCATGGGGATGGTCTTGATCCCTGTCTCCTGTACAATGTCATAAACTTCCATCCATAGTTCATCAGGCACTCTGTCTATCAGATCTAGTCCCTTAAATCTATTTTTCACTTCCACTGTATAATCATAAGGGATTTGATTTAGGTCATACCTGCATGGTCTAGTGGTTTCCCCTACTTTCTTCAATTTCAGTCTGAATTTGGCAATAAGGACTTCATGATCTGAGCCACAGTCAGCTCCCAGTCTTGTTTTTGCTGACTGTATAAAGCTACTCCATCTTTGGCTGCAAAGAATATAATCAATCTGATTTTGGTGTTGACCATCTGGTGATGTCCATGTGTAGAGTCTTCTCTTGTGTTGTTGGAAGAGGGTGTTTGCTATGACCAGTGGATTCTCTTGGCAAAACTCTATTAGCCTTTGCCAGTTGCTACAAGTAGATCTTAAATCTCACCACACAAAAAAAGAAATGATAATTATGTGATGAGGTAGAAGAGTTATCTAAGGCAATGGTGGCCATCATATTGCAACAAATATAAATGTATCAAATCAAACTTTATGCACCTTAAACTTACACCATGTTATATGTCAATTAGTTCCATAAAGCTGGAAAGAATATACAGATTCTCAGTGTTGCTCATCCTCAGATTCTTCTGATCTAGGTGTTCTGGGATGTAGCGCTGAGACATTACTGCCTTGCTGTTTTAATTTTCAAATTTTATACAAGTTTTAAAGGATGCTTTCCACTTATAGTTATTACAAAATGTTGACTCTATCCCCATGTCGTGCAGTACAATCTCGAGCCTGTCTTGTACTCAGTAGTCTGTACCTCCTGCACCCCATCCCTAAATCACCCCTCCTCCTCCCCCTGGTAACCAGCAGTTTGTTTCCTGTATCTGTGAGTCTGCTTTCTTAAATCCAACTGCACTTTCTTTCATTTGGCTATGTTGGGTCCTAGTTGCGGCACGCAGGATCTTCATTGCAGCATGGGGTCTTTTGTTGTGGTGTGAAAACTTCCTAATTCTGCAACTTGGGTTCAGTAGTTGCAGCTCGCAGGCTTAGTTGCTCTGTGACATGTGGGATCTTAGTTCCTTAACCAGGAATCGAACCCACTTCCCCTGCCTTGGAAGGCAGATTCTTAACCACTAGACCACCAGGTAAGTCCCATTATCCAACTGCCTTTAAAAAAAAAGCCCCAGGGTTTTTGATTTAGGCATTTCTTTCTGGTCTACACTTTGAAAAACACTGCCTCCTCCCCATACATTTCATTAGAAAATGACAATTGACTTTCTGGCTGAGAGCTATTTCTGACTGATTGGGTACCAGCCACCAACAGGGCAGGGCTTAAATCTACACCGCTAGGAAGGTCCTGCTCCAGGTTACATGAGCCTGAACCACCGAGAATGGATTCTCTGATCATTGCCTTGTCCATCTGGTGACGGTCCCTTGTCCCCAGCCAGGAGGCACCCAGCAGAACATAGCTCTGAGAGGGGCTTTTTCACCCAGAGCTTGGACTCGGTGGGCTGGTCTAGTGAGCCCTCTGCCAGCTGATTCATTCATTACAACAATGTTTGTGCTGGGCTTAGAATGAGGTGCTGAGGATGGAATGTTAAGCAGACTCACAGGCAGATCCTGCCCTCAAGGTGCTTGTGATCTGATGGGGAGACAGACCATCAAATACGGCCAAAAACACAATTGAAAGTGGAGAAGTAGTGCCCAGTGTAGGATAAGGGTGTGTAGCACAGTCAGGAAAGCAGAAGGACTTCCCTGGGCAAGAGACCCCTGAATGAGATCAGAAGGAAGAGTGGGTGTTAGCCAGGCTGGAGGTGGGAGAGCTTCCTGCCATCTTTGAGGGGTCCTGATGTGCTCAGTTGCTCAGCCGTGTCCAACTCTTTGTGGCCCCATAGACTATAGCCCACCAGGCTCCTCTGTCCATGGAATTTTCCCAGGCAAGAATACTGGAGTGGATTGCCATTTCCTTCTCCAGGGAAGAGTTTCCTTTACTGGTATTGAAAAAGGCAAAGATGGGGAAAAGGGAGAGATGTGAATGACATAGAGCCAGCTGCATCTCCACAGCTGGCAAGGATGATTTATGGAACGTACCCCATCTACATGACTACAGGCGGCAAAGGGAAGGACAGTTCTTAGGGGGCAGAGGGGGCCTCTGTCACCCATCCCTCTTCCATCCTATCTCCTGACCTGTGCAAAATTCACTTTCTAACTTGGCAGGTGAACCAAGTGTGGCTGGAAGGAAAATGAATGAATACAGGCCACGGACACATCCGTGGAGTGAGACAACCAGTGCTTTTCTCAGAAGTTTGGGAAGAGAACTACTTTCTGCTTTGTTACATAGCCCCAAAGCAGAACCTGGTCTCTGATCCATAATACATATAATATCATATATGGAACGAGTCGCCAGTCCAGGTTCAATGCACGATACTGGATGCTTGGGGCTGGTGCACTGGGACGACCCAGAGGGATGGTATGGGGAGGGAGGAGGGAGGAGGGTTCAGGATGGGGAACACATGTATACTTGTGGTGGATTCATTTCGATATTTGGCAAAACCAATACAATATTGTAAAGTTTAAAAAAATAATAATAAAGTGGTAGCCACAGCCCATGTATTACCCAAGGCTGCATAAGAGCCAAAAGGGCAGGCACATTTCAAAATGTTGGTGTGTGCTAGCCTTGGTCAGCAGACTCCTTCATGGGAAAGATAGACTCAGACCAGCGCCCACCAGATGGCAAACAAAGATGGAAGAAAACTCTGCTCAGCTAAGGGAAAGGACTAAGGGAAGCTAGCTTCTGTCTGCTACCTGCTCTGGATTCATTGTCACTGGCTCCTCCCACCGGTTCACACCCACTGCTTTGCTCTCCTGCACTGAGGACTCACAAACAATGCCTTACTATACCCCTTGGCACTGAACCCCACTAAACCTCTTCTGTTGGCAACTGGATCAGTTTTCCTAGATTTCATTCACCCTCTACACACATCAATGATTTTAGAGCTTGCAAAATCCAGGCTGCCCTCTTGGAGGAGATAATCATTATGGCCTGGCCACCTCTTGAGAAACAGAAGGAGCTGGGCGAACACTGAGATCATCAATCTCTAGAAATTTATTTAAGCCTTTGTAATTAACCACACCCTATTTTCATAGCCCAAACTCCATACACACGAAAGGGACAAATGACAGTAGAAGCCAAGCCCATGATGAAGTCGAGATATTACAAGGAGATATCTTTTCTTATTTGCTGCTCCTCTTTTTGGTTGTTGTTTTTATTTTCATTACTCTAGGAGGTGGGTCATAAAAGATCTTGCTGTGATTTATGTCCAAGATCGTTCTACCTATGTTTTCCTCAAAGAGTTTTATTGTGTCTGACCTTATATATAGATCTTAATTCCATTTTGAGTTTATTTTGGTGTATGGTGTTAGGAAGTGTTCTAATTTCGTTGTTTTCATGTGTAGCTGTCCAGTTTTCCTAGCAGCGCTTATTGAAGAGTCTCTTCAATATTCTGTATTCTTGTCTCCTTTGACTATTCAAGAGGAAATGGCACCTATTTATTCAGAGTTGGCTGTATCAAAGGAAGTCAGCCACTGTCAATAGCTTTTGGCAGAGATTCAGGGCAGGCAGAAAGGGAGGGCTCCAGGTATGCTTTAATTGGACTTGTTGCCATGGGGAAGCTGCAGGAGGGGCAACTATGTGATTGGTTTGGGCAACATAGCTGCCTTTTCCTAATTGGTCCTGAGTTGGAAGTGGATGCCAAAATAGAGAAGCTGGCAGTCATTGACTCTTCCTTGACTATTCCCCGATGGCTCAGTGGGTAAAGAATCCATCTGTAATGCAGGAGATGTAGGAGACATGGGCTTGATCTCTGGGTCAGGAAGATCCCCTGCAGGAGGAAATGGCAGCCCTTTCCAGTATTCTTGTCTGAAAAATCCCATGGACAGAGGGGCCTGGCATGCTACAGTTCATGACGTCGCAAAGAACCAGATATGACTGAACACAATGGGCTTGGCTTGGCTTTCTGGGCCAATTGCTATTAGAAGTTGAGGGTTGTGCACTGTTGTCAAACTGGCCACTGTCAGTTGGTATAGTCAATCAGTTGGTATAGTCAATCTTGCACTGTATTGAGTTCCATTTTAGTCTCTTGAAATTGAAAATGAATGTTTTTTTCTTGCCCTAGTTCTTTGGTCATTCCTATAGGTTGTCCAGGTTTGCTGGAAATGTAGATAAAATATCCTGGGTTTGCAGCTGACTCCAGAGTGAAATAGGAACCCACCTGTTCCTTGATGAAAGTGAAAGGCAGACAATCCTTAGCCTTCAGTGAACTCAGTTCTTTGATGTGCTTTTTCTGAAACACAGAGCAGAGTTTGTTAGGTGGCCAGGCTACCTTGGGAAGAAAGAAAGGAGAGATCAAGGCAGTTGTTGTCAAAGTTCAGGCTTTCAGTCTTATCATTTAGGCTTTGCACGTTCCTGGGTGGCAGGACAGGGGACATTTTGTTCCTAGGTCTCCTACCTTTAGTTGCAAAGAAGGATGCTTTGGCCTTTTGACTTTGTCACAGTAAAGACAGAGGTCCCCTTTCGAGACAGCCAAAAAAATATGATTATTTCCCTCGTTCATAGGTTTCACAACTCTTCTGTGTGAAACTGATATATAAAAAGTCTCTGAAATTATGGACAAGGGTGGGGAAGAGGAAGGAGAGGATGAGATGAATGGAGAGAGTACCATGGAAGCATATACATTAACACATGTAAAACAGATAGCCAGTGGGAATTTGCTGTGACTTGGAACTCAAACTGGGACTCTAATAACTTTAGAGGGTTGGGAATGGGCAGGGGAGGTGGGAGAGAGGTTTAAGACAGAGGAGACATACGTACATCTATGGTTGATTCATGCTGATTTATGGCAGAAATCAAACCAATATTGTAAAGCAATCATCAATCAATTAAAAATAAATAAATATAATAATAATAATAAAGTCTTTGGAAAAAGTCAGAAACTGGATCAGCCCAAGAGGAAAAAAATGATCTTTTTTTTTTTTTTCCTGTTGACATTTTGGGTTTAACCGCCGTGTTTCCCTGTGCAGTGTCATCAAATTCTCAGGCCTGGGTTGTCCCAGGACCCAAGAATGTCCCTCTTTTTAGATTTTCCCACTTCCTGTCCCTCTGGCTCCTCTTCCTCCCAGCCCTCCCAGGGAGACTTCTTTGAAGTCAGGGGGTCTCTGGGCCCACATTCCCATCCTTGCTGCTAACTGCCATCAGCTGCCCTGTGCTCTTTCCAGGGGGCAGACCTTTGCTGGTCCCAGGGGAGGGAGGTGCTGAGCTGCCCCATGGGGGAGGGCCTCCCTACTACAGGCAAGGGCAGTGAGAGAATGAGAACCACTTCTGCTGAGTAAAGCAAGGCTGAGAGTCACCTCGGGCTGTGACGTCCTTGTCTGGGACTGCCTTGAGGACCCCGCCTTCCAAAACCAGAACTTGCTGGTTCCTGTCTCGAATATTACACTTCTTAAAGGTTACAGATTTGACTCTTGGACCTGAAAAACAGTACCAGAGATTAGAAACCATTAACAAGGCCTCAGGTCCCCACCTTTCTCAGCGGAATTAGGCAAGATGTATGCCTCTCATTAGTTTTCTATCCTAACTCATCCATCCATTCATCGACGAACTTCAGTGATTAACCCCTGCACCCTGAAGTCAGACCGAGTCGGGACCCCATCCTTGTTCAATCATTTACAAGCTGATGCGCGCATGTGTGCTAGTCATGTGCGAGTCTTTGTGACCCCATGGACGATAGCCTACCAATCTCCTCTGTCCATGGGATTTCCCAGGCAGGAATTCTGGAGTGGGTTGCCACTTCCTTCTCCACATTTACCAGCTGAACAAGTTACTAAATTTCATTCAGCCCACCAGTAAAATGAGGCTACTAAAGGCTACCTTACACAGGGTTGGTGTGGGGAATAGGAGGGATTCAAGGAAAGTTCATTATTATTAGTGGTGGTATGGGTAACATTCATTGAAAAGTCATCATTGTTATAAGTAATATTGTATTGATACATCCAAATGAAAGGAAAGTAATACATCATAAAAAAGTAATATATCCATGACAGTACTAAAGATACATCATCATCATTACTAGTGATAGTATTGATAACCCTCTTTTCTGCATCGTCTCCCTGGTGGACCCATGCTATCAGTAAGGTTGGGTAGCACAGATATCTGCCATGTTGGGCACCAGTGGGGCCAATGGTGAGGAGGGTGAAAGGCTGAAAATAATGAGGTGAAGCAGGAAGGCCCCAAGAACAGCAGCTTTGGATTGAGAGGAACTGGAGATGCAAGAGTTTGGAGCAAAGTGTGGAGGGACTGTGTCTGCCCTCGTGGAGCCTGAGTGGGCAGGGCCAGCTGCAACACTGGCCAGGGATTTGCTTGAACCTGTTGGTGGGGGGAAATTGGAGCATTCAGTCAATGCAGCCCTGCTTAGAAGAGGGGGGCAATCCTAGACAGGAAACTTGTCCCTGTGCCACTTGTGATAGGGCCAGTGACCATCCATCAGATGGTCAGGTGTTGGGGCTTCCCTGGTGGTCCAGTGCTTAAGAGCCTGCCTTGCAGTGCAGGAGACATGGGTTCGATCCCTGATCTAGGAAGATCTCATATGCCGTGGAGCAACTAAACCCATGAGCCTGTGCTTTAGAGCCCCTGAGTCACAACTGCTGAAGCCCGAGTGCTCTAGGGCCTATACTCTGCAACAAGAGAAGCCACTGCAGTGAGAAGCCAGCCCACCACAACTAGAGATTTGCCCCTGCTCCCAACAACTAGAGAAAGCCTGTGTGCAACAATGAAGACCCAGAGCACCAAAAATAAATGAATAAAATTATAAAGAAAGATGGTCAGGTGTTGCAGCCTGTACATAGAATTGATGATAGAGTCTATCTAGAACAACAGATATAAAATATGGTAATTGATAGATGACCTTGTAGATTAGAAATTGTACCATATAATTATATACAGATATAACATAGTCTGGATTCCTACTCACTATAAACATAATGCTTTCAGCCGGGAGCCATGGTATGCGCCCTCTTCCTGTTGCCTGTGGTCCACCTCCTCCCTGTCATGTCATCTTAACTCACATGCCACCTCCTCCTCCTGAAGCCTTCTGTCAATCCCTTAGTGGGAGAGACATTTTCTACTTGGATCTGCCCCAGCCATCAGTCTGTGTTTGGGGAAGGACAGCAGGATGGCAAGACCTCATACTATGGGTATTGCATGCTTGTGTGGGGTTAATTTCTGACTCATTCTATATTTTTCACAGGCCCAGGGTGGGGCTTTCGGGAATCAGCCCTGGGTCAGAGTTCACTGAGGTGGCCTCTCTGGGTCTGGAGGAAGTTATCAGTGTGCTTCAGAGGGCGCTTCTTCTTAAAAAAAATTTTTTTTAATTATTATTAATTTTTTTTATTAAAAAATATTTGGCTGTCTCGGGTCTTAGTTGTGGCACATGAGTTCTTTGTTGGGTCATGCGGGATCTTTCATTGCAGCGGTCGGACTCTTTGGTTGTGATGCGTGGGCTTAGTTGCTCCCCAGGATGTGAGATCTTAGTTCCCTGACCAGGGATTGAATTTGTGTTCCCTGCATTGCAAGGCAGATTCTTAACTACTGGACCACCAGGGAAGTCCCCCAAGACCCTTCTGACCTCAGCCACATGTGACTTTTGTTGGAGAATAAAACAATGAAGGTCGAAACTAACTGAAGATGCATCTACTTGTATCCCCAAGTTCAAATTGTCTTTTTTGGGGGGGGAAAAATAGATTGACACAAAAAAATGGCATAAAAAGTACTGGAATATTGTTAAAAATCAGTGGCTCACACTTTCTGGTACCTATGAGGTCTAAGAGAAGTATACTACTGACCTTTTACAAAACTTGCATCAGGGATGCATACATGGTTGGCACGCATTGAAAGGAAATCATCCTGAGTTTGATACCACCAAGATAGGACAGCCCAACTGAGGAAACCTTCTGCATCATAAGGGCATGGTCATTCAGGCAGGTGGACAAAGTCTTCATCACTTGGCTTCTTCAGCCTGCATTCCTGCCATTCCTCCACTGTGGCTTCACGCCTCAGTCCCAAGCTCCTTCTCTTCCATATGCTCCTCTATGCCTTTGTTTACGCTGTTCCTTCTGCCTGGAATTGCTTTCTACCTTTATTCCCAGTGTAATTCCAACTTCTCCTTTGATATTCAGTGCAGGCGTCACCTCCTCTGAGATATATAACACAATTCAACTCCCCAACATAAACTGGTTTTCTTTGTTCCTGAAGCAACCTGTGCTGCCTTCTAATGCAGTTTATTCTATTCTTTGTATATCAGAATTGTTGCTAGAAGTCTGTTGCCCCACTTGCTCCCCCACTGGCCTGCAATTGCTGAAGGTTGAATGAAAGTCATCCTGTGCTCATTTGCATAAGTACTAAGGGAGCATTCACAGGACCTTCCTTGCCTGGCCCCACTGCAGTCTTGGAACGGCAACTTCTACACCCAAAGTCAATGGCCAGAGGTCTTACACCAGGGCCTGGGTTCCAGGGGCAGGTTGGGAGAACTTGAAACAAGGGCATCTTGACAGAGAATGGCAATCAGTGGGCTTCTGGTGGGAGGAGCTTCCAATGTATCACTTTCCCTAGTCTCTGAGGGACATCAGGGCCAGAGGAATTGGGGCCAGTCCAGGAAAGGAGTCTAACTTTTAATGCCAACCAAACCATCATTGCCACCAGCAAAACTGGGAGTGGCAATCGCTGGCTGGGCTAGCAGTGAATGTTCATCTTTTCTTTCTGTCATTGGGTTTTCATAGCACTTTATAGACACGGAAGTGTGGGACCCATGCACACATTCTGGGACTCAAACTGAGGTCTTCCCGTTGTGTGTGATGGAAGGAACCATGGACTTAGAGGCAGGCATACCTGCTAATCATCCTGTCTCTGCTACTTGTCACTACATGTCTTATATGAGTTACTCACACTTCTGATGATCTGTCTGTCGGGACCAGCCCAACAACGAACCGACCGGAGGGAGTAGTGCCGCAGAAGAATAAAGAAGAAGACTCAGAAATACAGTGGGGATCAGGGGGCTGATGCCATTCCAGGCAAAAGCCCAGATCCTAATCCTTGCATGCTTTTTATTGTTAACTTCTACTTCTTTATTCCTGCTCTAGAGATACCTGTTCTTTATGATCTCAGATCGGGGATAAAGATATAAAATGCACAGTCCTCAATGTCACACCTTCAGGGCTTTCATGACTTTGTTTAGCCTTTTGACTAGTGACGTCCTTTCTCAGCAACTCCCTCAAGGCTCTGGTTACAGGAACAGTCACTAATGGTTTTCCATCAGTCACATCAGTACTTAAACATCTTGTTTTCAAGATGTCTTTCCACAATGTACTTTTTACTGCTCCCAGCCCTTCGCCTGGGGGTGATGAGAAAGTCATTCTTATTTTTCAAAGAAGCTCCATTAATGATAGTACAGGCCTGTGCATAGCATATTCCCTACGCTGTCTTTATCAAAAAGGTGGAAATATAACACTTTCCCAGTAAAGTTGGGCTTCCCAGGTGTCACAGTTGGTGAAGAATCCACCTGCCAATGCAGGAGACTGAAGAGATGTGAGTTCCATCCCTGGGTCAGAAAGATCCCCTGGAGTAGGAAAAGACAATCCACTCTAGTATTTTTGATTGGAAAATTCCATGGACAGAGGAGCCTGGCAGGCCACAGTCCATGCGGTGGCAAAGAGTCAGACATGACTGAACACACACACAGTAAAGTTGTCATGGGAAACGAACATTCCCTTGTGGAAAGAGTTCAGCATGGAGTTTGGTATATATTTATCAAGAAATGTGAATTTCCTGCCCTTCACCAGTTCCAAGTCCTGTATCAACTTCCTGGGTTTATTCCTCCCCCAAAGGCTAATTTTTTCAAAGCAGAAATTGCAAAGGCTGGGTGCCAATTCCAACCACCCACCCCCAGTTTTAGACGCCCCCAGTTTTAGATGTTCCCTATTTCTTAAAGGAGGCTTAGGTACACACCACCCTCCCCTCCCATCCCACAACCCCTTGGAAGGTCACCAGAGTGGGTGGGAGCCACAGAAGAAAGGCTGGGGTCTGATGCCAGGGCGCCTTGTGCTGACGACAAGAGAAAAAGACAAAAAGTTAGCAAATGCAATGCATTAGCCTAAGGTGTAAGTTCATTGGCTTAGAGGTGATTTAATTCTTAACTTTGGCAATTGCTAAAGGGCAATCTGTAAAACTCTCACACAGAAACATATTAATGCTCTTAAGAGGGTTCTGTGTTCAATAATTTGGGGAGATTCTGAATTAAGTACTGTTAAGCCTGATTCCTTAAAGTGGGACTTCTCAGAGCCATTCTCCCCCTCCCCCCAAATATTTGGTGAGGAATTACAAGAGTTTTGCCAATGGTGACCTAGCTAGACCTCCTCCAGTCCAAAAAAGGGGTCCCTTTTCTGATTTTTGGGTTGGAGGGCTAAGTAAGACTTCCAACAAGATGGATCTCACTCCTGGTTATTCCTTTGAAAATTTTAAATTTTATTTTACTTATTTATTTGGCTGTGCCAGATCTTATAGTTGCAGCATGTGGGATCCAGTTCCCTGAGCAGGGATCCAACCTAGGCCTCTCTCATTGGGAGTACAGAGTCTTAGCTACTGGACCACCAGGGAAGTCCTGTGGTTTTGCCTTTTGTGGTCTAGGGAGTTTAATATCGCAAACCAGTTGATTGAGAATCAGTGCTTTGAAGTTTTGTTCTGTTTTTTAAATCAGAGTGTATGTATGAAAATTGTGTCTACTCAGGATAGGCCTGAGGTCCTGAATCCTAATAAGTCCCTTTCCAACACTTTTCATAACTGTCCCTGTCTACCTAATGTGCTTGGGCTTCCCAGGTGGCTCAGTGGTAGAGAATCCACCTGCAATGCAGGAGACCCAGGTTCAATATCCCCTGGAGAAGGAAATGGTAACCCACTCCAGTATTCTTGCCTGGAGAATCCCATGAACAGAGAAGCCTGGCAGGCTACAGTCCATAGGGTTGCAAAGAGTTGGACATGACTTAGAGACTAAAAAACAACAATTTAATGTGTTAGGGAAATTCCTGGAACTCAGTTCTTTGGCAAACTGGACAGAGGAAGAACCATTTCTATAGACAGCATTGAACACATTTCCTGTTTGGAAATCACTTTTTGATGCTCATGATGAATTTGTAAAGGTTGCTTACCTTCCAGGTCTGGCAAGGATTCAGACTCATCTTCATGGAACTCACAGTCAGTTTTCATGTCTGAGCTGCCCTCTGAAGAAGACATCACCCAAGGGGGAGAATTAACGTGATAGGAGAGGTGAAGGGAACTCTGGACCTGCAGAGATCAGGGGATACTGGTTATGAAATCTCCCTAGTCTAGAAAACCTCACCTAGTGCCCTAATGCCTACCTACAGGACCTTGCCTCATCTCTTCTTGGGGATGTTGCTTTAATGTCGAAGTACGAAATCATTTCAATTCATAATGAAATTCTGTTTAGAGTGTAGTCCACTGAGGTAATTCAGTGGTTTGCCTATCAAATGACTATTTTTGGCTACTTGCTGTATTTTGTTTCCCGTGTAGAAGAATTCCCAGGAATCACTTGGAAGGAGTCTTGCTAAAATGCAGATTCTGAAACAGCAGGTCTGGCAAGTTCATAGGAGATGCTGCTGGTTCACAGAGTGTGTGTGTATGTGTTAGTCGCTTAGTTGTGTCCAACTCTTTGCAACCCTATGGACTGTCTATGGAATTCTCCAGGCAAGAATACTGGAATGGGTTGCCATTGCCTTTTCCAGGGGATCTTCCTAACCCAGGGATTGAACTCAAGTCTCTTGCATTACAGGCAGACACTTTACTGTCTGAGCCACCAGGGAAGCCACTGTCAGGCATATATTGAATTGCCCCAAGAGTATTTTTGGGTTTTCAGTAACAGTTTATGGAAAACCTGAATGAAATTTTGAGCCAACCAAATACACACACACACACACACATATACTTGTCTTAGAGATTCTTACAGAAATCCCCTAGCCACGAAGAAATCTAGTGTTTGAGTTGAGAAGTTTGGGGACCACTGGTTTAGAAGGTAGAGGTCATGTTGATCAGGCAGAGCACTCCCTTGGGATTAGTCAGTTCCTATAACAGTGCATAGGAGAAGAAAGTGGCAACCCATTCCACTGTTCTTGCCTGGAGAATCCCAAGGACATGGGCTGCCGTCTATGGGGTTGCACAGAGTCGGACACGACTGAAGTGACTTAGCAGCAGCAGGAGCATGACAGTGCCTTTAGGTGTGGAAACAAAACTGTTAGAATGGGGTTGTGTTGTGCTGGGAGACAGAGAGGACTGGATTGATCCACCCAATAAAGAAAAAAAAGTCTGATACTTCCACAAGCACCTGAGAAGGGCAAGGGAAGGGCCCTGGAAATTGAGGGAGGCCAAGGCGTATGAAAGGAGAAAGAGAGGACTGGGAGCTGGGGCTGGAGGAGATGGTGTGTGAGAAGTTTCTGATGAAGGTATCACTGATGTGTGTCCTACCAGGAAGGGTACAGGTGGCTTGCTATATGCTGTCATCTCCCATGTGTGTGATGACACCTTGCTACTCTGGGTGTGGTCTGGGGATCAGTAGTATCAGTAACACTTGAGAGCTTATTAGACAAAAATAGAGAACATGGGGCCCCACCTTAACCCCAGAAACAGAGTCTTCCTACTAACAAGATATCCAGATCATTCCCATACACACTGGTGTTTGAGAAGCACTGTGCTAGCTGAGTTTCTCAGTACTGCTGACACGGAAATACTCAGAGGAGTTAATAAAAATATAGAGGCCTGGGTCCCACCCTCAGAAATTCCTATTTGAGGGACTTCCACGGTGGTCCAATAGTTAAGAATTTGCTAGCTAATGCAGGGGACACGGGGTCCATCCCTGGTTCAGGAACAACCCACATGCTGTTGGACAACTAAGTCTGTGTGCCACAGATAGTGAGCCCGCCTGCGTCCTGATCCTGTACTCTGCAGCAACAGAAGCCACTGCAAGGAGAAGCCAGAGTACTACTGCTAGAGAATAGCCTCTGACTACAACTAGGGAAAGCCCGTGCACGGCAACGAAGACCTAGTGCAGCCGAAAATAAATACATAAAAATGAAATTCCTATTTGATTGATCTAGGAAGTTGACTCAGCATCAGGATATTTAAAAGTCTTACAGGTGTTTCTAAAGCCAAATGAGAACTACAGGGCTGGTACTGTTCAGTACCACTTTTTTGTTTGTTTGTTTGTTTTTGGAGGAAATCAAAGTTCTGGGTCAGTTTGGGACCAACACAAGAACCAACTGAAGTATGTAAGCCAAGAGAGAGATCAGAGGGCATAAGAAATCACTGATGACAAAGAGGTACACTGAGGTCTTAGGAACTAGGGTAAGAGAAATTGGGTTTCCACCGTATGTTGGATAGGCCATTAAGTCAATTCCTACTTAAATATTGCAAAAAAGATGATTCCAATAGCCTGGAGAACTTGGAGATGTCTAGGTAACTGACATCCAGTTATGGACAAAATAGGCTCACAAGGCTAATGAAATTCACAACAGACTTCTAGATGATATTTACTTGGGTGGTATCTACAGATCCATATAAAAAAGTTACATTCAGCCATCTGGCATCTGTCTCCATCAAGCAGAGTGCTCAAAACAGTGAGTCCAAAAGCAGTCTTCTAAGACAAATTCTCTATTTGCCTTCAAAGTTAGTCACTCCAGCCCCTGGAACAGAGGAGTTTGTGACATCAGTGGTACTCTACCACGGCACACCAAGATAGGTATGATCCCAAGCTTCATACTCGCCCTCTCCCATTGTTGTTGTATCCCTAACAATCCATTGATATCTAGGGCCTCCTGGGAGAAAATGCCTGTTCTTGTTCTTAGGAGCAAGTTGCTCAAGGTGGTCTTAGGGATAAAATTCCAAAGAGCTAGAAAAGCATAAACATAGTTAAAAAAAAAAATTCAGCCAAGCCAATGAGTGCTATTCCACCTTTTCATTTATGCAGGTCCATAGCTAAGGAAAACAATTTAGATGTAACTTGATCCAGAAGACTGTGAAGGGCCAAAGTCACTGGGACCCACAGCTCAGAGGGTGATTTCTAGAAACAAGGGATGAGGACCACATACCTGGGCCAGGGAGGTCCCGCGTCTGAGGCTTTGAGAGGATATCAGCATGCTGGTGTGTCTTATACGCTACCAGGACTGCTGCTCATCTGGATAATGGATGGGAGTGGGTAGATGTGAAATTATGATAACAAAAATTAGTTAACAACTCACGGGTGGAGCAGATTAAAGATGACTGTGGAGTCTTTAATATTCCTCTCCTTGAGATGAGTGATCCATAGACCCTGTCTTTGACTCTGGGTGGATTCTGTAATTGCTCAGGCAATAGAAGGTGGAATTGTGTTTGTTTCCAGTCTCTTCCAGGTCTTAGGGACTGGTGGCGTTTACTTCCTGTCTCTTGGGATATTTGTTCTTGCAACCCAGTCATTATTCTGTGAGAAATCCCAAGTAGCCCCACTTAGGAGGTCCACATGGAAAGAAATTAAGGCTCCACTGAGACACCTGCTGAGCTCTTAACTGACATGCAGCACCAATATGAGAGCAAAAGGAGGGGCCTCCTGGGAAAGCATCCTCCAGGCCCAGTTGAGTCACATGAAACAGAGTCACTTTCTCAGCTAAGCCCTGTCCATAACGCAAAATTGTGAGCAAAATAAGCCAAAAAATGAGACTTTCGTGGTGGTCCAGTAGCTAAGACTCTGCACTTCCAATGCAGGGGCACAGGCTTGATCCCTGAGGCGACTGAGATTCCACATGCCATGCTGCATGGCCAAAAAGAAAAAAAGAAAAAGCCACAAAGTTTTGGGGTGGTTGGTTATGGCAGGGATAGATAATTAGAAGAAATTTTGGTATCAGAAGTGAGGTGCTCCAGTAACACGTGACTCCAGCTTTGTGTTTGAGAGGCTGGTAGAAGCTGGAAGGCTTTGAGGAGACTGCTCGAAAGGCTTGAAGGGCAGTGGGGAAGATGCAGCTGAAAACTGGAGAAAAGAATGGTGTGTGTTATGTCACAGAGGGGGAAAGTTCAGCAAAACTGATGCCTGAAGCAACGTGGGAAATTGAATCTCAGAAGGATTGAAGGGTGTGCCTGGGAGGTTCGTTAAAAAACTTGAAGGTCTTGTCCCACAGAAACCTCACAGGTGACACAAGGTACGTGGGCTGTCTGCAAAGGAAATGTAGGTGTGTCTTTTTGTCTAGTGGAATTGATTATCGATTGAGAATGCA
Organism: Bubalus kerabau; assembly: GCF_029407905.1. Classification (NCBI taxonomy): domain Eukaryota; kingdom Metazoa; phylum Chordata; class Mammalia; order Artiodactyla; family Bovidae; genus Bubalus; species Bubalus kerabau. Next base: position 49,441,524 of record NC_073634.1, read on the forward strand.
AGACATTTTTTTTTAATTTACAGTTATTGAATTTATTTACCCATTAGTGAAAAATTTAATTAATTTATAATGTATAGTTTGATTCCAAGTTAGTTAAAAGGAAGATCATCAGAATTGTATCATGACGATCTTGTTGTTGTTTAGTTGCTAAGTTGTGTCTGACTGTTTGCAACCACATGGACTGTAGCCCGCCAGGCTCTTCTGTCCGTGGGATTTCCCAGCCAAAAGTACTGGAGTGGGGTGCCATTTCCTTCTCCAGGGGATCTTCCTGACTTAGGGATAGAACCCATATCTCCTGCTTGGCAGACAGATTCTTTGCCACTGAGACACCTGGGAAGCCCTATAAGTGAATGTGCATAGTGGTGACTGCGCAGCGCTGGAGCGACAAGCGGCCAAGAGGAGATAACCCCACGGCCAAGGTCAGGAGTGGTGATTGCACTTAGCTGGAATGGCCGTGAGGAGATACTCCAAGTCCAAGGTCAGAAAAACCCCAGTAAGACGGCAGGCACTGGAGAGGCTGTGAGGAGGTACCCCAAGTCCAAGGGCAAAAGGAGAAGCCCCACCAAGACTGTTCAGTTAGTTCAGTCACTCAGTCATGTCCGACTCTCTGCGACCCCATGAATCGCAGCACGCCAGGACTCCCTGTCCATCACCAACTCCCGGAGTCTACTCAAACTCATGTCCATCGAGTTGGTGATGCCATCCAGCCATCTCATCTTCTGTTGTCCCCTTCTCCTCCTGCCCCCAATCCCTCCCAGCATCAGGATCTTTTCCAATGAGTCAGCTCTTCCCATGAGGTGGCCAAAGTATTGGAGTTTCAGCTTCAGCATCAGTCCTTCCAATGAATACCCAGGACTGATCTCCTTTAGGATGGACTGGCTGGATCTCCATGCAGTCCAAGGGACTCTCAAGAGTCTTCTCCAACATCACAGTTCAAAAGCATCAACTCTTCGGCACTCAGCTTTCTTTACAGTCCAACTCTCACTTCCATATATGACTACTGGAAAAATCATAGCCTTGACTAAATGGACCTTTGTTGGGAAAGTAATGTCTCTGCTTTTTAATATGCTGTCTAGGTTGGTCATAACTTTCCTTCCAAGGAGCAAGTGTCTTTTAATTTCATGGATGCAATCACCATCTGCAGTGATTTTGGAGCCCCCCAAAATAAAGTCTGACACTGTTTCCCCATCTATTTCCCATGAAGTGATGGGACCAGATGGCATGATCTTCGTTTTCTGAATCTTGAGCTTTAAGCCAACTTTTTCACTCTCCACCTTCACTTTCATCAAGAGGCTTTTTAGTTCCTCTTCACTTTCTGCCATAAGGGTGGTATCATCTGCATATCTGAGGTTATTGATTTTTCTCCTGGCAATCTTGATACCAGCTTGTGTTTCTTCCAGCCCAGTGTTTCTCATGATGTACTCTGCATAGAAGTTAAATAAGCAGGGTGACAATATACAGCCTTGACATACCCCTCTTCCTATTTGGAACCAGTCTGTTGTTCTAACTGTTGCTTCCTGACCTGCATATAGGTTTGCCAAGAGGCAGGTCAGGTGGTCTGGTATTCCCATCTCTTTCAGAATTTTCCACAGTTTATTGTGATCCACACAGTCAAAGGCTTTGGCATAGTCAATAAAGCAGGAATAGATGTTTTTCTGGAACTCTCTTGCTTTTTCAATGATCCAGTGGATGTTGGCAATTTGATCTCTGCTTCCTCTGCCTTTTCTAAAACCAACTTGAACATCAGGAAGTTCACGGTTCACGTATTGCTGAAGCCTGGCATGGAGAAGTTTGAGCATTACTTTGCTAGCGTGTGAGATGAGTGCAATTGTGCGGTAGTTTGTGCATTCTTTGGCATTGCCTTTCTTTGGGATTGGAATGAAAACTGACCTTTTCAGTCCTGTGGCCACTGCTGAGTTTTCCAAATTTGCTGGCATATTGAGTGCAGCACTTTCATAGCTTCATCTTTCAGGGTTTGAAAGAGCTCAACTGGAATTCCATCACCTCCACTAGCTTTGTTCATAGTGAAGCTTTCTAAGGCCCACTTGACTTCACATTCCAGGATGTCTGGCTCTAGGTGAGTGATCACACCATCATGATTATCTTGGTCGTGAAGCTCTTTTTTGTGCAGTTCTTCTGGGTATTCTTGCCACCTCTTCTTAATATCTTCTGCTTCTGTTAGGTCCATACCATTTCTGTACTTTATTGAGCCCATCTTTGCATGAAATGTTCCCTTTGTAACTCTAACTTTCTTGAAGAGATCTCTAGTCTTTCGCATTCTGTTGTTTTCCTCTATTTCTTTGCCTTGATCGCTGAGGAAGGCTTTCTTATCTCTCCTTGCTATTCTTTGAACTCCTCATTCTAATGGGAATATCTTTTCTTTTCTCCTTTGCTTTTGGCTGCTCTTCTTTTCACAGCTATTTGTAAGGCCTCCCCAGACAGCCATTTTGCTTTTTTGTATTTCTTTTCCATGGGGATGGTCTTGATCCCTATCTCCTGTACAATGTCACGAACCTCCGTCCATAGTTCATCAGGCACTCTGTCTATCAGATCTAGTCCCTTACATCTGTTTCTCACTTCCACTGTATAATCACAAGGGATTTGATTTAGGTCATACCTGAATGGTCTAGCGGTTTTCCCTACTTTCTTCAATTTAAGTCTGAATTTGGCAATAAGGAATTCATGATCTGAGCCACAGTCAGATCCCAGTCTTGTTTTTGCTAACTGTATAGAGCTTCTCCATCTTTGGCTGCAAAGAATATAATCAATCTTGACCATCTGGTGATATCCATGTGTAGAGTCTTCTCTTCTGTTGTTGGAAGAGGGTATTTGCTATGACCAGTGTGTTCTCTTGGCAGAACTCTATTAGCCTTTGCCCTGCTTCATTCTGTACTCCAAGGCCAAATTTTCCTGTTACTCCAGGTGTTCCTTGACTTCCTACTTTTGCATTCCAGTCCCTTATAATGAAAAGGACATCTTTTTTGGGTGTTAGCTCTAAAAGGTCTTGTAGGTCTTCATAGAATCATTCAACTTCAGCTTCTTCAGCGTTACTGGTTGGGGCATAGGCTTGGATTACTGTGATATTGAATGGTTTGCCTTGGAAACGAACAGAGATCATTCTGTCATTTTTGAGATTGCATCCAAGTACTGCATTTCAGACTCTTTTGTTGACCATGATGGCTACTCCATTTCTTCTAAGGGATTCCTACCCACAGTAGTATATATAATGGTCATCTGAGTTAAATTCACCCATTTCAGTCCATTTTAGTCGCTGATTCCTAGAATGTCGACGTTCACTCTTACCATCTCCTGTTTGACCACTTCCAATTTGCCTTGATTCATGGACCTAACATTCCAGGTTCCTATGCAATATTGCTCTTTACAGCATCAGACCTTGCTTCTATCACCAGTCACATCCACAACTGGGTATTGTTTTTGCTTTGGCTCCATCCCTTCATTCTTTCTGGAGTTATTTCTTCACTGATCTCCAGTAGCATATTGGGCACCTACTGATCTGGGGAGTTCCTTTTTCAGAATCCTATCATTTTGGCTCTTCATATTGTTCATGGGGTTCTCAAGGCAAGAATACTGAAGTGGTTTGCCATTCCCTTCTCTAGTGGACCACATTCTGTCAGACCTCTCCACCATGAGGAGCAAGACTGTAGCAGGGGCGAATTTGCATTGAGAATCAAACCCTGTTCCTGAGCATCCAGAGATGCTCAGAGGGCTAAAACAAACCTTGTGCACACCAGGACCCAGGGACCCCACAGAGACTGAGACAGAACTGTGTTTGAGCATGTCCTGTGGAGGTTCAGGTCGGCAGTGGTCTGCCACAGGGACAGGGGCTCTGGGTGTGGGTATGGCATAAGTCCTCTTGGAGGAGGTCGCCATTCATGCTGCTAAAGAGCTACCAGAACTTACATAGGACTGGGAAATAGACTCTTGGAGGGCATAACAGAACCTTGTGCACCAGAACCCACAGGAGACTTGCCTATGGATGTCCAGAAGTCTCCTGTGAAGGCGTGGGTTGGTGGTGGCCTGCTGCAGGGTTGGGGGCATGGACTGTGGCAGTACATGCCTGGAATCTTTTGAGGGAGGTTACCATTATCTTCATTCAGTTCAGTTCAGTCGCTCAGGAGTGTCCAACTCTTTGCGACCCCATGAATCGCAGCACGCCAGGACTCCCTGTCCATCACCAACACCTGGAGTTCACTCAGACTCACGTCCATCGAGTCAGTGATGCCATCCAGCCATCTCATCCTCTGTCATCCCCTTCTCCTCCTGCCCCCAATCCCTCCCAGCATCAGAGTTTTTCCAATGAGTCAACTCTTTGCATGAGGTGGCCAAAGTACTGGAGTTTCAGCTTTAGCATCATTCCTTCCAAAGAACACCCAAGGCTGATCTCCTTTAGAAAGGACTGGTTGGATCTCCTTGCAGTCCAAGAGACTCTCAAGAGTCTTCTCCAACACCACAGTTCAAAAGCATCAATTCTTCGGCGCTCAGCTTTCTTCACAGTCCAACTCTCACATCCATACATGACCACAGGAAAAACCATAGCCTTGACTAGATGGACCTTTGTTGGCAAAATAATGTCTCTGCTTTTCAATATGCTATCTAGGTTGGTCATAACTTTCCTTCCAAAGAATAAGCGTCTTTTAATTTCATGGCTGCAGTCACCATCTGCAGTGATTTTGGAGCCCCCAAAATAAAATCTGACACTGTTTCCACTGTTTCCCCATCTATTTCCCATGAAGTGATGGGACCGGATGCCATGATCTTCGTTTTCTGAATGTTGAGCTTTAAGCCAACTTTTTCACTCTCCTCTTTCACTCTCCTCTTTCACTTTCTTCATTGAAGTGAAGTCGCTCAGTCGTGTCCGACTCTTTGCGACCCCATGGACTGTAGCCTACCAGGCTCCTCTGTCCATGGTATTTTCTAGGCAAGAGAACTGGAGTGGGTTGCCATTTCCTTCTCCAGGCAATCTTCCTGACCCAGGGATCAAACCCGGGTCTCCCACATTGTAGGCAGACACTTTACCGTCTGAGCCACCAGGGAAGACCTTCATTATCTTCATTACCTCCACAATAATTTGGCCCCAGGTAAACAGCAGGGAGGGAACACAGCTCCACCCATCAACAGAAAATTGGATTAAAGAATTACCGAGCATGGCCCTGCCAATCAGAACAACACCCAGTATCCCTCTCAGTCAGTCTATCCCATCAGGAAGCTTTCATTAGCCTCTTATCCTTCTCCATCAGAGGGCAGACAGACTGAAAACCACAATCACAGAAAACTAACCAATTTAATCACATGGACCACAGCCTGGTCTAACTCAAGGAAACTATGAGCCATGCAGTGTAGGGCCACCCAGGACAGATGGGTCATGGTGGAGAGTTCTGACAAAATGTGGTCCGCTGTAGAATGAATGGCAAACCACTTCAGTATTTCTGCCTTGAGAACCTCATGAACAGTAAGAAAAGGCAAGAAGATAGGACACTGAAAGATGAACTCCCCAGGTCGGTAGGTGCCCAATATGCTACTGGAGGTCAGTGGAGAAATAACTCCAGAAAGAATGAAGGGATACAGCCAAAGCAAAAACAATACCCAGTTGTGGATATGACTGGTGATAGAAGCAAGGTCTGATGCTGTAAAGAGCAATATTGCATAGGAACCTGGAATGTTAGGTCCATGAATCAAGGCAAATTGGAAGTGGTCAAGCAGGAGATGGCAAGAGTGAATGCCAATATTTTAGGAATTAGCAAACTAAAATGGACAGGAATGGGTGAATTTAACTCAGATGACATTTATATCTACTACTGTGGGCACGAATCCCTTAGAAGAAATGCAGTAGCCATCATGGTCAACAAAAGAGTCTGAAATGCAGTACTTGGATGCAGTCTCAAAAACAACAGAATGATCTCTGTTCGTTTCCAAGGCAAACCATTCAATATCATGGTAATCCAAGACTAGTGCCTAACCAGTAATGCTGAAGAAGCTAAAATTGAACGATTCTGTGAAGACCTACAAGACCTTTTAGAAGTAACACCCAAAAAAGATGTCCTTTTCATTATAGGGGACTGGAATGCAAAAGTAGGAAGTCAAGAAACACCTGGAGTAACAGGAAAATTTGACTTTGGAGTACAGAATGAAGCAGGGCAAAGGCTAATAGAGTTTTGCCAAGAGAACACACTGGTCATAGCAAACACCCTCTTCCAACAACACAGAGAAGACTCTACACATGGACATCACCAGATGGTCAACACCAAAATCAGATTGATTATATTCTTTGCAGCCAAAGATGGAGAAGCTTTATACAGTCAGCAAAAACAAGACTGGTAGCTGACTGTGGCTCAGATCATGAAGTCCTTATTGCCAAATTCAGACTTAAATTGAAGAAAGTAGGGAAAACCGTTAGACCTTTCAGGTATGACCTAAATCAAATCCCTTATGATTATACAGTGGAAGTGAGAAACAGATGTAAGGGACTAGATCTGATAGACAGAGTGCCTGATGAACTATGGACAGAGGTTCGTGACAATGTACAGGAGACAGGGATCAAGACCATCCCCATGGAAAAGAAATGCAAAAAAGCAAAATGGCTCTCTGGGGAGGCCTTACAAATAGCTGTGAAAAGAGAAGCCAAAAGCAAGGGAGAAAAGAAAGATATATGCATTTGAATGCAGCGTTCCAAAGAGTAGCAAGGAGAGATAAGAAATCCTTCCTCAGTGATCAATGCAAAGAAATAGAGGAAAATAATAGAGTGGGAAAAACTAGAGATCTCTTCAAGAAAGTTAGAGTTACAAAGGGAACATTTCATGCAAAGATGGGCTCGATAAAGGACAGAAGTGGTATGGACCTAACAGAAGCAGAAGATATTAAGAAGAGGTGGCAAGAATACCCAGAAGAACTGCACAAAAAAGAGCTTCACGACCAAGATAATCATGATGGTGTGATTATCACCTAGAGCCTAGAGCCAGACATCCTAGAATGTGAAGTCAAGTGGGCCTTAGAAAGCATCACTATGAACAAAGCTAGTGGAGGTGATGGAATTCCAGTTGAGCTCTTTCAAATCCTGAAAGATGATGCTGCGAAAGTGCTGCACTCAATATGCCAGCAAATTTGGAAAACTCAGCAGTGGCCACGGGACTGGAAAAGGTCAGTTTTCATTCCAAACCCAAAGAAAGGCAATGCCAAAGAATGCACAAACTACCGCACAATTGCACTCATCTCACACGCTAGCAAAGTAATGCTCAAAATTCTCCAAGCCAGGCTTCAGCAATACGTAAACTGCGAACTTCCAGATGTTCAAGCTGGTTTTAGAAAAGGCAGAGGAACCAGAGATCAAATTGCCAACATATGCTGGATCATCGAAAAAGCAAGAGAGTTCCAGAAAAACATCTATTTCTGCTTTATTGACTATGCCAAAGCCTTTGACTGTGTGGATCACAATAAACTGTGGAAAATTCTGAAAGAGATGGGAATACCAGAACACTTGACCTGCTTCTTGAGAAACCTGTATTCAGGTCAGGAAGCAACAGTCAGAACTGGACATGGAACAACAGACGGGTTCCAAATTGGGAAAGGAGTATGTCAAGGCTGTATATTGTCACCCTGCTTATTTAACTTCTATGCAGAGTACATCATGAGAAATGCTGGGCTGGAAGAAGCACAAGCCGGAATCAAGATTGCCGGGATAAATATCAATAACCTCAGATATGCAGATGACTCTACCCTTATGGAAGAAAGCGAAGAGGAACTAAAGAGCCTCTTGATGAAAGTGAAAGAAGAGAGTGAAAAAGTTGGTTTAAAGCTCAACATTCAGAAAACTAAGATCGTGGCATCTGGTCCCATAACTTCATGGGAAATAGATGGAGAAACAGTGGAAACATTGGCAGACTTAATTTTCTTGGGCTCCAAAATCACTGCAGATGGTGACTGGAGCCATGAAATTAAAAGACGCTTACTCCCTGGAAGAAAAGTTATGACCAACCTACAGCATGTTAAAACGTAGAGACATTACTTTGTCAACAAAGGTCCGTCTAGTCAAGGCTATGATTTTTCCAGTAGTCACGTATGGATATGAGAGTTGGACTATAAAGAAAGCTGAGTGGTGAAGATTTCATGGTTTTGAACTGTGGTGTTGGAGAAGACTGTTTTTTAAAAAAACATATAAATTTATTTATTTTAATTGGAGGCTAATTACTTTACAATATTGTATTGGTTTTGCCATACATCAACATGAATCCACCACAGGTGTACACGTGTTCCCCATCCTGAACCCCCCTCTCACCTCCCTCTCCATACCATCCCTCTGGGTCATCCCAGTGCACCAGCCCCGAACACCCTGTATCATGCATCAAACCTGGACTGGCGATCCATTTCACATATGATAATATACATGTTTCAATGCCATTCTCCCAAACCATTCCACCCTCGCCCTCTCCCACAGAGTCCAAAAGACTGTTTTATACATCTGTCTCCTTTGCTGTCTCGCATACAGGGTTATCATTATTATCTTTCTAAATTCCATTTATATGCATTAGTATACTGTATTGGTGTTTTTCTTTCTGGCCTACTTCACTGTGTATAATAGGCTCCAGTTTCATCCACCTCATTAGAACTGATTCAAATGTATTCTTTTTAATGGCTGAGTAATACTCCATTGTGTATATGTACCACAGCTTTCTTATCCATTCATCTGCTGATGGACATCTAGGTTGCTTCTATGTCCTAGCTATTATAAACAGTGCTGTGATGAACATTGGGGGATGCGTGTGTCTTTCAATTCTGGTTTCCTCTGTGTTTATGCCCAGCAGTGGGATTGCTGGGTCATATGGCAGTTCTATTTCCAGTTTTTTAAGGAATCTCCACACTGTTCTCCATAGTGGTTGTACTAGTTTGCATTCCCACCAACAGTGTAAGAGGATTCCCTTTTCTCCACACCCTCTCCAGCATTTATTGCTTGTAGACTTTTGGATCGCAGCCATTCTGACTGGTGTGAAATGGTACCTCATTGTGGTTTTGATTTGCACTGCCCTGATAAGAGTGATGTTGAATATCTTTTCATGTGTTTGTCAGCCATCTGTATGTCTTCTTTGGAGAAATGTCTGTTTAGTTCTTTGGCCCATTTTTTGATTGGGTAGTTTATTTTTCTGGAATTGAGCTGCAGGAGTTACTTGTATATTTTGAGATTAATTCTTTGTCAGTTGCTTCATTTGCTATTATTTTCTCCCATTATGAAGGCTGTCTTTTCACCTTGCTTATAGTTCCTTTGTTGTGCAGAAGCTTTTAATTTTAATTAGGTCCCATTTGTTTATTTTTGCTTTTATTTCCAATATTCTGGGAGGTGGGTCATAGAGGATCCTGCTGTGATTTATGTCACAGAGTGTTTTGCCTATGTTATCCTCTAGGAGTTTTATAGTTTCTGGTCTTACGTGACTCTTGAGAGTCCCTTGGATGGCAAGGAGATTCAGCCAGTCCATCCTAAAGGAAATCAGTCCTGAATGTTCACTAGAAGGACTGATGTTGAAGCTGAAACTCCTATACTTTGGCCACCTGATGTGAAGAAGTGACTCACTGGAAAAGACCCTGATGCTGGGAAAGATTGAAGGCAGGAGGAGAAGGGGACGACAGAGGATGAGATGGTTGGATGATATCACCAACTCAATGGACATGAGTTTGGGTAAACTCTGGGAGTTGGTGCTGGACAGGGAGGCCTGGCGTGCTGCAGTCCGTGGGGTTGCAAAGAGTCAGACACAACTGAACTGAGCTGATTATATATATATATATATATGTGTGTGTGTGTGTGTGTGTGTGTGTGTGTGAAGTCCCATACCAAGGTCACAGGTGGGAGGCCTTGTACCAATACCACAGACGCAGAGCCCAGAGCCACCTTGCCAGTCTCGGATGTGAATCCTCCCTCCAGCTACACTCCCTGACATTGCTTGGTGCAGCAGTGAACTGACTCCACTGATTTCTGTCCAACTGGCAGTTTTGAACAAAACAAATGGTTGTTAATATTTTAAGCTACTAAGTTTCAGGTGGTTGGTAATGTAGTAGTAGATGATGGAGATATTTGACTTCACACGCTAGTAAAGTAATGCTCAAAATTCTCCAAGCCAGGCTTCAGCAATACGTGAACCGTGAACTTCCAGATGTTCAAGCTGGTTTTAGAAATGGCAGAGGAACCGGAGATCAAATTGCCAACATCCGCTGGATCATGGAAAAAGCAAGAGAGTTCCAGAAAAACATCTATTTCTGCTTTATTGACTATGCCAAAGCCTTTGACTGTGTGGATCACAATAAACTGTGGAAAATCCTTCAAGAGATGGGAATAACAGACCACCTGACCTGTCTCTTGGCAAACCTATATGTAGGTCAGGAAGCAACAGTTAGAACAACAGACTGGTTCCAAATAGGAAAAGGAGTACGTCAAGGCTGTATATTGTCACCCTGTTTATTTAATTTACATGCAGAGTACATCATGAGAAACGCCGGGCTGGATGAAGCACAAGCTAGAATCAAGATTGCTGAGAGAAATATCAATAACCTCAGATATGCAGATGACACTACCCTTATGGTAGAAAGTGAAGAGGAACTCAAAAGCCTCTTGATGAAAGTGAAAGAAAAGAGTGAAAAAGTTGGCGTAAAGCTCAACATTCAGAAAGCAAAGATCATGGCATCTGGTCCCATCACTTAATGGGAAATAGATGGGGAAACAGTGGGAATAGTGTTAGAGTTTATTTTTTGGGGCTCCAAAATCACTGCAGATGGTGACTGCAGCCATGAAATTAAAAGACACTTACTCCTTGGAAGAAAAGTTATGACCAACCTAGATAGCATATTCAAAAGCAGAGACATTACTTTGCCAACACGGGTCCGTCTAGTCAAGGCTATGGTTTTTCCTGTGGTCATGTATGGATGTGAGAGTTGGACTGTGAAGAAAGCTGAGCGCTGAAGAACTGATGCTTTTGAACTGTGGTGTTGGAGAAGACTCTTGAGAGCCCCTTGGACTGCAAGGAGATCCAACCAGTCCATTCTGAAGGAGATCAGCCCTGGGATTTCTTTGGAAGAAATGATGCTGGGGCTTAAACTCCAGTACTTTGGCCACCTCATGCGAAGAGTTGACTCGTTGGAAAAGACTCTGATGCTGGGAGGGATTGGGGGCAGGAGGAGAAGGGGATAATAGAAGATGAGATGGCTGGATGGCATCATCAACTCGATGGACATGAGTTTGAGTAGACTCCGGGAGTTGGTGATGGACAGGGAGTCCTGGCGTGCTGCGATTCATGGGGTCGCAAAGAGTCGGACACAACTGAGTGACTGAACTGAACTGAACTGAATCTTTATTGTAGCCATCTTCAAGGCCAGAAACTATCTAAGCCATGATGAAAGAGGAAGCAGAAGATGAGGGGACTGCACAGCCACTTTGGCAACAAGGTGTCTGTGGAAAGCAGCCGTGATGGTTTCAAGCAAGGACACTGGGCTTAAGAAAGGACACTGGCTTCAAGCAAGGCTTCTGCTCTCATTTAAATTTTCTTAACAATCCAGGGAGTCCAGGCAGCAGTGGCCTCTATTGTAACCAAAAGAGGGGTGTGGCTGCTCCCTGCTCAAAGGCCTTGAAAAAGTCCAGGTTGGTGGAAAGAAAAGTTTACTTTATTTTGGGGAGCAGGGAGGGCAGATGCCTCTCCAAAGGTTTACTACCTCCCCCTCCCCTGACAATCAGGAGGGAATAGCTTTTATAGGCTGGGAGGGGGTGCTACATGCAGAACAGCACAGTCAGCTCTGACAGTCATCTTAAAATTGGTCATCGGTGGTCTGACCAGCGTTGTCCCAGCATCTTCTTGGTTGTTTCAGGGGTACAGTTTATCTTCAGCTTCAGAGTCGGTTTGTTTCCATTTCCTTGAGGCCAACTCTTGGAATTATGGCATCTTATGTCATGGCTACAGTCTGGTCATCATGTAGTTAACGTCTCCCACCAGGTGGGGGTTTCAGTATCTATAAGGTAGCTTATAGGATATGGCTCAGGATATTATCTATAGCCCTTGAGAAGAAACTAAAGGCCCTTGACTATGCTTGATGAGTGCATGTGTGTGCTTAGTTGCTCAGTCGTGTCCAACTCTTGGTGAATCCTTGGACTATAACCTGCCAAGCTCCTCTGTCCATGGGATTTCCTAGGCAGGAATACTGCAGTGGGTTACCATTGCCTTCTCCAGGGGATCATCCATATGCAGGGATTGAACCCGAGTCTCTTGTGCCTTCTGCATTGGCAGGCAGATTCTTTACCAATGAGCCACTTGGTCTTCTTTGACTGTTTTCCTTTGTTTTTGCATTTTCTCTCTTCTCTGATTAAACTTATTCTTTGGATAATGTTTTTCCACAGACAAAAGGCAGACAGAAAACATGGAGAAGTGGGGGCAAGGGTCATAGGAACCTGCTCCGTTTCACTCTCTCTCCTTCCAGGTGTTCACTTAGATCCAGCTACCACCCCCTTCCGCTGCCCCCCTGACCCCTTAATCTTTAAAATGTGAAGCACCTCCAGGAGACCACCCATGATTAAGGCCCACAAGGACCTGCTTCCCCCTACAGCCTGTTGGCTATTCAATATTTATTTCACTTTCCTTATTTTTCCTTGTCAACATTCTCTAATGTTTATTTGATGATTAATTTTTAGCATATGTTTTATGATGTCACTAATAGGTGGTTAATTCAGAAATAAAAATCCATAAACCAGTTTGGAACCTACTACAACAAAGAGTCGGAGAAGGCAATGGCACTCCACTCCAGTACTCTTGCCTGGAAAATCCCATGGATGGAGGAGCCTGGTAGGCTGCAGTCCATGGGGTCGCTAAGAGTCGGACACGACTGAGCGACTTCACTTTCACTTTTCACTTTCATGCATTGGAGAAGGAAATGGCAACCCACTCCAGTGTTCTTGCCTGGAGAATCCCAGGGACGGGGGAGCCTGATGGGCTGCCATCTATGGGGTTGCACAGAGTTGGACACAACTGAAGCGACTTAGCAGCAGCACAACAAAGAGTATAATGAATATTTATTGAGCACTTAATATGTGTTACACACGCTCTGTATTATTGCACTTAAATCTTACAGGAGCCCTAGCATTCAGATAAAGGATCAGGAGCTCAGAAGCTCAGAAAATTGCTCTAAGGCCACATGTGTATAAGTCAGAGAAGGGATGTAGTTCAGGTTTTTGTGACTCCAGAACCATGTTCCCAGCTATTCTCCTACACTACTTTAAAAAAAATTTTTTTTTTGGCCAAATCCCAAGGTAAGTAGGGCCTTTATTCCCCAAACAGGATGGAACCCATGCCCCCTGCATTGGAAGGTAGAGTCTTAACCACTGGACCACTGGGGAAGTCCTTGCTTATACCGCTTCTTAATCACTATGAAAGTTTACTGTTTATCCTTCTAGGCTTTTATTTTTCATATATAGATAGTTTTTAATTATAAATATAGAATCAAGAACAAAAATTGGTTTATTTTTTGTCCCTAACTGTGTATCTTATAGTCCTTTCCATGTCATAAGATAGGCTTCTGTAAGATCATTTTTCACTGTTAGATAATGTATAAGGATATATAGAAACTCTCTTCCTTTTTCAGCCATTAATGGAGTTTTTGGTAAGGGGAGACCCGTCTTTGTTGGAGAGTTCTTTGTTAGCCTTTCCATAGGGGTTCAGATACCTTAAATGATATCAATATGACAATATATGGTCATTAAACTGTGTCCTAAGTAAAGTCTATCCTGGGTACTATACTGGCCTTTGTTTTGGTGAACCCTAAAATGGATAGAGGAAGGAAATTTGGTTGGAGAGAGGGGTGGAGAGTTGAGAAAATGGTTTTCAATGATAAAGGATCAGATTGGAGTCAGTGAAACTTTGACTGGTGGAAAGGAGTGCAGGATGGAGGCAGAGAGAAGAGGCGGGGAGGAGACCAAGGGAGAGGGGAGGGAAGAACCAGGAAGGGGAAACCATCTAGTGCATGCAAAGAAGGGATATTGGATGATGGGGTGATTAAGCTGTTAACAGGGGGTTACACTGTAAACTTTCTCCATGCCGCCTACAAATCTGTAGTCCCTTATACATTGCTAACACATAGTTGGGTCCAAGTGGGTGCTTTTTTGGCATCAAAATTGAGGGGAGAGACATGAACATCCCACAGTTCTTTGAAATGATTTTGTCTTGCTGGACACTTACAACAAATATATCCTATAAATTCAGCAGTGAGTGATTATTTCCTTGTGTCTTTAGAAGAGGACCTTCTAAGTTAAGGAGTAGGCACAGGGTAAAGCTTTTAATGTATTTGAGAACTAAAATATATATATATATATATTTGGTAACATGCAGAAGTTGACTTTTTAATTTTATTGTCTTAATATTCCACTTTTCCAGGCTGTTATGACATCAGGTTGAAAACAATCTTTAAGATTGATTGTAAGCTCTTCTAGGTGTGCAGGCTGTCATGTCACTCCCTTTCCAGATCAAAGTGTCCTCGTGGTTACTTAGAGAAGATGGCCAGATCTGTAGTTAATGTAGGTGACAGCCCACAAGTGGAGAAAGGATGGAACAACACTGGTCCAGGTGATGCTTCCTGCAAGGAAAAGGCTGATATAGGTGCTTCTGTACACACCTGCTCATGGATAAATCAGGGTGAGCTGGTGTCCAATGCCCGCTTGCCAAGGCATTGGCTTATCCTGATAGAATGGCACTATCCTGTGGTGTGATGCATTCTGTGGGCATTTTATGGTGTGGTAACTTTGGGTTAAGTTCAGTCAGTTCAGTCACTCAGTCATGTCCAACTCTTTGTGACCCCATGAACTGCAGCATGCCAGACCTCTCTGTCCATCACCAACTGCTGGAGTTTACTCAAACTCATGTCCACTGAGTCGGTGATGCCATCCAACCATCTCATCCTTTGTCGTCCCCTTCTCCTCCTGCCTTCAATCTTTCCCAGCATCAGGGTTTTTTCCAGTGAGTCATTTCTTCACATCAGGTGGCCAAAGTATTAGAGTTTCAGCTTTAACATCAGTCCTTCCAATGAACATTCAGGACTGATTTCCTTTAGGATGAACTGGTTGGATGTCCTTGCAGTTCAAGGGACTCTCACGAGTCTTCACCAACACCACAGTTTAAAAGCATCAATTCTTCGCTGCTCAGCTTTCTTTATAGTCCAACTCTCACATCCATATGTGACTAATGGAAAAATCATAGTTTTGACTAGATGGACCTTTGTTGGCAAAGTAATGTCTCTGCTTTTTAATATGCTGTCTAGGTTGGTCATGACTTTTCTTCCAAGGAGCAAGTGTCTTTGCCCTGGGATTTCTTTGGAAGGAATGATGCTAAAGCTGAAACCTCAGTAATTTGGCCACCTCATGCGAAGAGTTGACTCATTGGAAAAGACTCTGATGCTGGGAGGGATTGGGGGCAGGAGGAGAAAGGGACGACAGAGGATGAGATGGCTGGATGGTATCACTGACTCGATGGACATGAGTCTGAGTGAACTCTGGGAGTTGGTGATGGACAGGGAGGCCTGGCATGCTGCGATTCATGGGGTCGCAAAGAGTCAGACACGACTGAGCGACAAACTGAACCAAACCACAAACTGTGGTGTAAACCATGCCAGGTACTAAGCAGGGTAAACCACAGCATTTGTGGTTCTGATCAGCTGACTCAGAAACAAACCTGGGGGGAGTCTGGTCCTAACTCTGGAACTGTGTGTGCATTTGATTGTGCATGTGAGTGGCCGCAGCTTGGGGACCTGCAGGGCCATGAGACACAGAAGTGGGGCCAGGAACAGGGCAGGGATACAGCTGGTCTTTGCTGAGTGATTCTGATGATGTGTTGTGCTTAGTCGCTCAGTCGTGTCCGATTCTTTGTGACCCCAGGGACTGTAGCCTGCCAGGCTCCTCTATCTATGGGGACTCTCCAGGCAAGAATATTGGAATAGGTTGTCATGCCCTCCTCCAAGGGATCTTCCCAACCCAGGGATCGAACCCAGGTCTCCCACATTGCAGTCGTATTCTTTACCATCTGAGCCACCAGGGAAGCCCAAGAGTACTGGTGTGGGTAACCTATTCCTTCTCCAGGGGATCTGATGATACACTTGTATAAAGCAGTGCATTTCCCCTGAAGTCTTTTTATAAATTCATCAGACCCTTATAGCAACAACAGAAGTAAAATGGACAGGAGTTACCTCCCCCTCCCCATTTAACAAATAAAGCACAGATGGGGTCCAAGCTTGGTTAGGGGCAGAATGGGGTAAAGGACTCTTTTCTCCTAATTCCAAGCTTGGTTCTCTCCATGGGGCTGGCTCTGGCGGAGGTGAGAGGGGCCGTGTGCTCACCAGAGCCAGTTGCTAAGGACCTATATGTTCTCTCAGCTCCCATTCTAACACGTGCCTTATCAACTGTGGGCTGAGACCCATAATAAGTCATAGAAATCAATTGCAAAACAAAAAGGAACAGAACCTAAACTAGTAGAATCCATTCAACATAATAAACGTAAATCTCCTGCATTGGCAGTTGTATTCTTTATTACTAGCGCCACCCGGGAAGCCCCGAGTATTGTATCACGAAATGTCAGTTCTGCATTTAACTCACACATTCTTGGTAAAGGTTTTCTTTTACTTACTTTTCAGCAGGGGGTTCTGCTCCTACATCTTAACAAGGAAATAACAAGGAAAGCAAATTAGAAGCAGTTGGCATTTTCTTTCTTTTTTTCTGTGTAAGTTTTTTTTAAAATTGAAGTATAGTTGACTTACAGTCTTGTGTTGATTTCTGCTAAGCAAACTGATTCAGTTATACATACATACATACACACACACACACACATATATATACATTAAAAAAAATTCTTTTCCGTTATGGTTTATCATAGGACACTGAACATAGTTCTCAGTGCTATACAGTAAGACCTTGTTGTTTATCCTTTCCATATATAATAGATTATATCTGCTAACCCCAACCTCCTATTCTATCCTTCCCCCAACCCCTTCCCCTTTGGAAACCATAAGTCTGTTCTCTATGTCCCTGAGTCTGTTTCTGTTTCGTAGATAGGTTCGTTTGTGTCATATTTTGGATTCCATATATAAGTGAAATCACATGGTATTTGTCTTTCTCTCTGACTTACTTCACTTAGTATGATAACCTCTAGGTCATTCATGTTGCTGCAAATGGCATTATTCCATTCTTTTTTATGGCTGAATAATATTCCATTGACTTCCCTAGTGGCTCAGATGGTGAAGAACCTACTTGCAATGCAGGGGACCCAGTTTCAATCCCTGGGTTGGGAAGATGTCCTGGAGAAGGAAATGGTAACCCACTCCAGTATTCTTGCCTGGGAAATCCCATAGTCGGAGTAGCCTGGCAGGCTATACTCCATGGGGGTCTGCAAAGAGTCAGACACAACTGATCAACTAAGAGTATTTCTTTATGTATATGTACCACATCTTCCTTACCCGTTCATCTGTTGCTGGGCATTTAGGTTGTTTCCATGTAAGACACATCAATGTTTTAACATCATGTGGTGTGGAACTCAGCTGTCTACGCACGATTATGCTAAGCCCTGTGTTACCAAACTGAGATTTAACTTAATCACAGCTCCCAGCTCTCCTAGAAATGGAATCTTAACCCAGTCCATTAGGGATCACCTGAACAGCACTAGTGAGGTCATCTGCCTGGTAGACTTCTGTCCACCCTAAAATGAATGTAACTTTAAAACAACAAACCTAAACTTTTACCTAGTATAACTTCCTTGTCATTAAGCCCTACTGCCTTTGAAAGTCTTTTATTTTGTACAGCTTCTTAGAGCTCGTTTCTATGCACTAGATTGGATTTTGCCCAATTCGAATGGATTTTTCCTCAAATAAACTCTTAAAATTGTTAATAAAGCCTCAGTTCATCTTTTAACACGCTGAAGAGTTGATGACAAAGTAATTTTCCTCACAACTGAGTATGATTTGTGAATCTAATAATGTTCTAGTTTTTTTTTTTTTTTTTAATGTTCTGCTGCTGCTAAGTTGCTTCAGTCGTGTCCGACTCTGTGCACTCTTATAGACGGCAGCCCACCAGGCTCCCCCGTCCCTGGGATTCTCCAGGCAAGAACACTGGAGTGGGTTGCCATTTTCTTCTCCAATGCATGAAAGTGAAAAGGGAAAGTGAAGTCGCTCAGTCGTGTCTGACTCTTAGCGACCCATGGACTGCAGCCTAGTTTTGATTAAAATGTTATGCATGCTGCTGGCCAGAAAATAAATAACACATGAAAAGTAAATGTTTCATTTTAAGGAAAATGTAGGCCTTTATAACTTTACATGGTCAAGTTTTCATTTTTTGTTATCTATATTTAAAAAATGTTTCAAAATAAGTTGCTTTGAAAAATTTTTTTTAAATTAAGCAGGCAGCAAGAAAACTAGAGGTAGTAGTACAGAAAATTTAATGTATTCTATAACTCAAAATGTGAATATTTCACAAAAGAAATGCTTTAGGGACTTCCCTGGACTCTGTGCTTCCAATGTAAGGGGCATGGATTCTATCTCTGTTGGGGGAACTAAGACCCCACAAGTCCGGTGGCCAAAAAGAAAAGCTTTAGTCACAAAAAATGTTAAAAACTTTAATTTACAAGTACAAAGTCCAAAACTCCACTTTAATTAACTAAATTTAATTGTGTTAAACTATTTCTTTTTGAGTTTATCACTGTGAAACACCATCAGCAGATTTCGGCAGATTAATATTAAAAGTCAAAAATGAGGGTGGGATGATTTGGAAGAATGGCGTTGAAACTTGTATAATATCATATATGAAACAAATCGCCAGTCCAGATTCCATGCATGATACTGGATGCATGGGGCTGGTGCACTGAGAAGACCCAGAGGGATGGTATGGGGAGGGAGAAGGGAGGGGGGTTCAGGATGGGGAACACGTGTATACCTGTGGCGGATTCATGTTGATGTATGGCAAAACCAATACAATATTGTAAAGTAATTAACCTCCAATTAAAATAAATTTATATTTAAAAAAAGTAAAAAATAAATATACATGTTTATTAGTATGCGTGTACTAAGTTGCCAAGTAAAATGTGCTTCAAAACCGTGGTTTGCATTTAAAAAAAAAAAGGCTGAAAAATCCCTTTTCTAAGGCTGGCATTCCTGCGGAAGCTCAGAGCTTTCTTGGTCCCACGCCCGCAGTGTGGCCTCCAAAGCTGCCTTCGACGTCCTTTGGTGTCACAGCTCCCTCTGCTGGTTTAGGAAGGCACAGCTCTGATAGTAGCTCAGCCAGGGTTCCTGGACGCCCTGAAGGTGTATCACAAGGAACATCTTTGGATTCGTTGGCAGCCAGGTCCTCTCTGTAGTAGTACCCACGGAGGGGGGGCGGGGGTAGTGGCTGAGGATGCTCTTTAAGGGGTTTGTGCTGAACCAAACCTTTGCATTCGCGAAGCTAAAGTGAGCCAGGTGGTGTGCAGAGGCGGTTCATAGAGGGTCTGGGATCTCACTGTGAAGTCTGAATTTGCTGTGTAGACAGCAAGGAGGATTTTACATTTGAGAGAAATTTCTTGGCCAGAGTGAGTGGGCAGCCGACAGCAGGAGGCGCCTTGAAGTCTGCAGACAGTTATGGGCTGGGTCAGGAATCCTGGTGGTAAGTGGTAACCCTAAGACTCAGATGGGCGTACCTTGTATCTTTCTGCTCCATGCCTGTGAAACTGGCTTTGCCGGCTGCCTCAGTGATCTCTTGTTCTCTGTCTTCTGGTTGGGTTCAGACACTGGGACATCAGAGGGAGGGGGAAGAGTTTGGTTAGTGTTCTTCCCCCTTGGCCCCAATCCCAGACTAGATGGCAGTGGTTACCTTCATATAAGTAAGATGACACATCCGGCTCTCTCTCTGTCAGGTCATGCCAGGTCCCCTTGCCCCTTTTCCTCTGGAAGGCATGGTGGATTCCAGCTGTCGGCAGCTTTACCATCTTTTGTTGCTTCTTTGGGACCTGCCTGCGCTTTTGTAAATACTCCTTTGAATGCTTTCTCCCTGGTTGCATCGTTAGAGTATAAGCTTTATCCCTTGTTAGAATCTGAACTGCTAGGGTTTGAACTTATTGCCCAGGTAATAGGTAGTCACTGAAGGTTTTAGAGAGGACTGTGGAAAGAGCAGATGTGTATTTTGAAAAAAAAAAAAATCTGACCAAAGTGAGAAGACAGCTTGACTCAGCAAGGGTTTGCGGCAGCAGACCATTAACAGACAGCAGTGGGGACCGAGGCGACAAATGGAGACCCTGAGGCCCGCGGCGTTGGGTCAGGGAATGCGAGCGCGTAGCCAGTCATTATATGAACATGTCAGCTGCATGTATTACTAGGCATTTCACTCTAAAAAACTGGAAATGTTTTGATTTTCAGGGTTGCAAAATGAGTGTGTCAAAAGTGTCACACCGGGGACATTCCTGGTGGCCCAGTAGTTAAGAATCTGCCTGCCAATGCAGGCGACAGGGTTTGATCCCTGGTCCAGGCACTAAGATCCCACATGTCCCCTGGCAACTAAGCCGGTGCACCACAATTACTGAAGCCCGAGCGCCCTAGAGCCCATGCTCCATAACAGACGTCACTGCACTGAGAAACCTGGGCACCGCAACTAGAACGAAGCCTTGGTTTGCTAAAACTAGAGAAATCCCACACACAGCAACAAAGACCCAGAACAGCAAGAGAAGTGTCATGCCAAAACGTTCTGCTTTGCTCTGTCTTCCAGGCCTGGCCCTTCCACTCGGGCTAGGTAAGTAGCTGCCCTTTCATAATGTTGTCCCTTGCCTTTCTGACAACACAGTTGCATCCTTAGACTATCATACAAAGTGAAGTAAATCAGACAGAGAAAGACAAATATAATATCACCTGTATGTGGAATCTAAGCTTTAAAAGATGATATAAATGAACTTGTGGCTCAAATGGTAAAGACTCTTCCTGCAACGCAGGAGACCTGGGTTCGATCCCTGGGTTGGGATGATGCCCTGGAGAACGAAATGGCAACCCACTTCAGTAGTCTTGCCTGGAAAATCCCATGGATGGAGGAGCCTGGCAGGTACAGTCCATGGGGTCGCCAAGAGTCAGACAAGGCTGAGTGACTTCACTTTCACTTTCTTTCACTTATAAATGAACTAATTTACAAAACAGAAACAGACTCACAGATTTGGAAAACAAATTTATGGTTACCAAAGGGGAAACATAATGGGGAGGGATAAATTAAGAGTTTGGGATTAATATACGGATACTACTATATATAAAATAGATAAGGAACAAGAACCTACTGTATAGCTCAGGGAACTTTATTCAATATTCCGTGATAACTTATAGGGGAAAAGAATCTGAGAAAGAATGAATATCAACATTGTTAATTGGCCAAACCCCAATATAAAATAAAAGTTTAAAAAATAAAAAAGAATGAAAATATGCAATTGTATACCTGAATCACTTTGCTATATACCTGAAACTAACACAACATTGTAGATCAACTATACTCCAGTTTTAAAAAGTACAGTGTAAACCCTACATCTAAATCATGTATGGAATTTTGAGTGTTCTAGTGGCCATATTAACAAAAGTGAGAAGACATAGGTGAAACTCAAAATATATAAAGGTCTGTGATAGTTCAATAGTATGCAAACAAACAACTCAGTTAAAAATGGGCAAAACATCTGAACAGACAACTCCCTAAAGAAGATATACAGATGGCATATAGATGCATATACATCTATATGCAGACGTGTATCTGCACATATACAGATATAGACATATGAAAAGATGTCTATTTAGATGTGTGAACAGATAAGTTGTTACGTATATCACCGTGGTGTGTGCATGCTCAGTGGTGTCCGACTCTTTGTGACCCCATGTACTGTAGCCCACCAGGCTCCTCTGTCTCTGGGATTTTTCAGACAAGAATACTGAAGTGGGTTGCCATTTCCTTCCAGGTGATCTTCTCGATCCAGGGATCCAACCTTCGTCTCCTACATCTCCTGCACTGGCAGATGGATTCTTTACCACTGTACCAACAAAGGAACCCTCATATGTTATTAGGACTTCCCTGGTGGCTCAGACAGTAAAGCGTCTGTCTATAATGCGGGAGACCTGGGTTTGATCCCTGGGATGGGATGATCCCCCGGAGAAGGAAATGGCAATCCACTCCAGTACTATTGCCTGGAAAATCCCATGGACAGAGCAACCTTGTAGGCTACAGTCCATGGGGTCGCAAAGAGTTGGACACGACTGAGTGACTTCACTTCTTAGGGAATTGCAAATTGAAGCAAGGAGATGCTATTACACACCTATTGTGAGTGAGTGAGTGAGTGAGTGAGTGAGCGAGCAAAGTCACTCAGTCATGTCTGACTCTTTGCGACCCCATGGGCAGTAGCCTACCAGGCTCCTTGGTCCATGGAATTCTCCAGGCATGAATACTGAAGTGGGTTGCCATTTCCTTCTCCAGGGGATCTTCCTGACCCAGGGATCGAACCCGGGTCTCCTGTATTGTAGGCACTTTACCATCTGAGCTACCAGGGAAGCCAACACCTATTAGAGTGGCTAAAATTGGAAACCCTGACAACATCAAATGCTGGTGAGGATGTGGAGCAACAGGAACTTTTAGTCATTGCTGGTGGGAATGCAAAATAGGACAGCCACTTTGGACGACATTTTGGCATTTTGTTTTTGTCTTTTTGTTTTTACAAAGCTAAACATAGTATCACCATATCACCCAGCAATTGCACTCCATGCAAAACTTGTGCACAAATGTTTATAGTACCTTTATTCATCATTGCTAAAACCTGGAAGCAAGATGCCTTTCGATAGGCTAATGGACACAAAAACTGTCGTATGTGTGTGTGCTGCTTCAGTCATGTCCAATTCTTTGCGAACTCTAGTCCACCAGGCTCCTTTGTCCATGGGATTCTCCAGGCAAGAAAATACCAGAGTGGGTTGCATGCTCTCCTCCAGGGGATCTTCCTGACCCAGGGATTGAACCCACAGTGTCTCCTGTGGCTTCTGTATTGTAGGCAGACTCTTTACTGATGAGCCACTGGAGAAGCCACCAAAACTGTGGCACATCCTCAGAAAGGTATATTTTTCAGCCAGAAAAAGAAATGAGCTATCAAACTGTAAAAAGAGGAACCTTGAATGCATACTGCAAAATAAAGGAAGCTAGTCTGAAATGCTATATATACTGTGTGATTCCAAGTGTATGGCATTCTGGAATATGGCAAAACTATAGAGACAGTAAAAAGATCAAGGGTACGAGGGTTTAGGAGAGGAAGAAAGAATGAGTAGTGGAACACAGAGGATTTTTGTTTTTGGTAGGAAAAACTATTGTTTATGATACTGTAATGGCAGATATTTGACATTATGTGTGTGTCTCATTTATGCAGGTGGATTCTTTACCAGTTGAGCCATGAGGGAAGCCCTTATGATACTGTAATGGCAGATATATGACATTATGTGTTTATCAAAACTCAGAATTGTGTAGCACAGAGTAAAGCCTAATGTAAACTATGTACTTTAGCTAATAATATTGTCTCAATACTATACATGGTTATATATGTAATATTGATTCATCAATTATAAAAAATGCAGCTCTAATCAAGATCTTAATAATAGGGAAACTCTAGGCTGTGTGTGTGGGGGCGCTGCTTGGGGTAGAGTGGTATATGAGAACTCCTTGTACTTCCTGTTCTGTTTTCCTATAAACTTGAAACTGCTCTAAATAAAAGTGTATTAATTACATAAAATAGAGGGATGTGAAATTAATTTCAAAAGATATACTCTTCAGTAGGCATATTATTTCACTATAATAGCTGATTGGGTAGAAACCTTTTATCTTCTGACTTTTTTTTAAGCAAACGTTCTCTTTTTTTTTTTAGATTGAAATATAGTTGATTTACAATGTTATTTTTATTTATACAGTGAAGTGATTCAGTTATACATACATATATATATTCTGATTCTTTTCCTTAGAGGTTTTTAAAAGGTATTGAATATAGTTCCCTGTACTATACAATAGGTCCTTGTTGTTTAGCTGTTTTATGTGTAGTAGTGTTTATCTGTTAATCCCAAATCCTAACTTGTCCCTCGCCCTTTCCCCTTTTGGTAACCATAAGTTTGTTTTCTATGTCTATGAGTCTATTTCTGTTTTGTAAATAGGTTCATTTATATCATTTTTTTTAGATTCGACATGTAAGTGATACCATATGACATTTGTCCTTCTCTGTCTGACTTCAGTTAGTATGATCACCTCTAGGTTCATCCATGTTGTTGCAAACTAGCCTGCATTTTTCTTGATGATGGTCATAACTCCTATTAGGTGACGTTGTCCACAAATCTTTCTCTCTCTGTCTGGGTTCTGGTAATCGTTTCCTCCCTTCATCCCTTGAGGCCTATGAGTGTTAAGGGGCGTATCCTTCTGTTAGCAGCCCTGGGGTTCTGCACTATGCCTTGGGCTTTCCGTAGTCTGCCCACATCTTTGTAAATGACTACATTACATCTATCTCAAATTGCCAAATTTGAGTGTGTCTTATGTTGATATTAGGACTTCACATTAGGACACAGCATGGCTCCCAAATTGACCCAAACAGTCTTGAAAAATTTTAATGTGGAAGTGACATTCTTTTACTTGCAGGATGTTAAATGACTGAGTATGCAATTCTGATCATCACAGGCAATTATTTTACAGCCTTGAAGGAACATGTCCTCAAGTTATGAATGTCAGTTCAAAGGAAATTTAAAAGATGCTGATCCTTGTTGACATCAGAGAACCATCAGATCAGCAACCTCGACCTTACAGCTTGGCTTTCATTTATGTGATCTAGTAGTTACTTTGAGTTGTTTTTTTCTAGCTTTTGAAGCTGAAAGTTATTTAACCAATAGACTATCATAAGTAGAATTCATGGGTCAAAGGGTACCCATGTTTTAGATTTCTGAGAAATTGTTTTCCAAAAAGGCCTGGCTGATTCACACATCCATTAATCCAGTGAGTGAATCTGTTTCCTCATACCATTGTCTATTATTTATTTAATTTATGCTTTCCTGAAGGGTGGAAACTGAATCTCATTATTGCTTTGATTTGCATCTTGCTAATTATGGGTGGTTACTTAGAGGATGGTCAACTATAATTACGTCTATTTATTGGATGTTTATATTTTCTTCTCAGGGAGATGCTTTTTACATCTATTGCTCATTTTTTTCTGTACAATTATTTTTCATTTTTCTTATTGATTTGTAGTAAATTTTAAAACATTGGATATTAATTATTAGCTAGTAAGATGTGTGGAAAATATTTTCTCCTAAGTACCTTCTTTTAACTTTCTTCTGTGGTGTGTTTTTTCCAAGTTTTCCCCAAATTCTAAAAAATTAAAAAAAATTTTTTACTTTGTATTGGCATGTATCCAATGTTACATGGATGTAAGCAACGTTGTGATAGTTTCAGATGAACGATGGGACTCAGCCATACATACACAAGAATCCATTCTCCCCCAAACTCCCCTCCCATCCAGGCTGCACATAACATTGAGCAGAGCTCCCTGTGCTGTACAGTAGGTCCTTGTTGGTCATCCATTTAAAATATAGCAGTGTGTACATGTCCCTCCCAAACTCCCAAACTATCCCTTCCCTCCATCCTTCTCCCCAGCAAGTTTGTACTCTAAGTCTGTGAGTCTCTTTCTGTTCTGTAAGTCAGTTCATTTGTATCATTTCTTTTTAGATTCCACGTATAAAGGATGTCATATGATATTTTTCCTTCTCTGTCTGACCTACTTCACTCAGTATGACACTCTCTAGGTCCATTCATCTTGGTGCAGATGACATTATTTTGTTCTTTTAAGTGGCTCAGAAATATTCCACTGTATAAATGTACCATATCTTCTTTATTTACTCCTCTGTCGATGAACATTTAGGTCGCTTCTATGTCTTGGCTATTGTAAACAATGCTACAAAGAACATTGGGAAGTGTATCCTGTCAGATCATGTTTCTCTCCAGATATATGCCCAGGAGTGGGTTTGCATGTTCGTCTAGTAACCCCATCTTTAGTTTTTGAAGGAAC
Source organism: Bubalus kerabau (assembly GCF_029407905.1). Lineage (NCBI taxonomy): Eukaryota > Metazoa > Chordata > Mammalia > Artiodactyla > Bovidae > Bubalus > Bubalus kerabau. Next base: position 49,467,593 of record NC_073634.1, read on the forward strand.
CTCCATACTGTTTCCGTGGTGGCTGTGCCAGTTTACGTTTGCACCAGCAGTATCGGGCAGGTTCTTTTCTCTCCACACCCTCTCCAGCATTTCCAAATGCTAAAATTGTGATAATGGTCAGCTTATCATCTTTTGTATTTTGTGTGATGTGGGCCATTGGGCAAAAGCTAAAAGTTCTGTCATTTGGCTGTTTCTTTGGGAATTTCAGATTTCAGGCGTTTAACTTACCACCTTTCCTTAAATGTTGCACCACAAGCTGTCCAATTAAGGCTTTAGCTGTTTGTTTTTTATTTTTTGGTTGCACATGCTATACAACTTGGTCAATAGCTGTTTTACATTTAGAGACATATCCCTTTATGCTGTCCCTGTATAGTTGTCTCTTTTGTCTTAATGCTTTTTAATGCTTCCGTTTATTTCTGCCATTTTTGTGAGTAGTTTGGAGGTTATTTTTATTTATCCTTTATTTTCACAAGAGAGAAAAAAAGCTGTTAAGTAGCATCTTGTCCCAACTCCTGAAGCCTGGGGTTTCATGGAGAAACTAGCTTCGGGGAAATGCGATGGGTGAGGCCACAAGGATGCAAGTCTTAGACAGCGGGCTTGGGCTACTTGGAGGAGCGGTGCTCACTGCTCAGTTGCTCAGTTGTGTCCGACTCTTTGTGACCCCATGGACTGTAGCCCACTAGGTTTCTTTGTCCATAGGATTCCCAGGCAAGAATACTGGAATGAGTTGCCATTTTCTCCTCCAGGGATTGAACTCGAGTCTCCTATGTCTCTTGCATTGGCAGGAGGATTCTTTACCACTGCGCCATCTGGGAAGCCCTCGGAAGAGTTCAACTACATCATCCCACCCATGTTGAGTAAAGCATGTACTGCAGAGGCTGTCTAGCACTTTCCGTGGCGTTTTCCCAAAATGACTAGAGTACCAATGGCTCCATGCTATTCTTTTTGTGGTTCATGTTACACATCATGCTGTCTCATTAAGTGAACTTAGGTGAAAGCCAGTTTTTTTCCAGTAGCAATACACAACACAGACTGTCAGCCCTGCTTGAAGGTAGCCTGTGATCGCAATAGCACCCAAGCTGCAGTGGGTTTGGTCCTCTCAGGAGCCCCGAGGGCACTGGTGAGCACCATAGCAGAGAGCCCTGGATTAAACCTTTTGTTCTTGTTGCTTAGTCATTAAGTCGTGCTTGAGCCTGTCCTCCAGGTTGTTTGTCCGTGGGATTTCCCAGACAAGAATACTGGAGTGGGTTGCCATTTCCTTCTCCAGGGGATCTTCCCAACCCAGGGATCAAACCCAGGTCTCCTGCATTGCAGGCAGACTCTTTACCACTGAGCCACCCAGGAAGCCCAGATTAAGCCTAGTTCTATTATTAATTGGATTCTGTGTATTGTCAACTGTTGATTTCCAGGAAATCAACCTTGAATATTCATTGGAAAGACTGATGCTGAAGCTGAAGCTCCTATACTTTGGCCACTTGATGTGAAGAACTGACTCACTGAGAAAGACACTAATGCTGGGAAAGATTGCAGACAGGAGAAGGGGACGACAGAGGACGAGATGGTTGGATGGCATCACCGACTCGATGGACATAAGTCTGAGCAAACTCCAGGAGATAGAGAAGGACAGGGAACCCGGGTGAGCTGCAGTTCATGGGATCACGAAGAGTCGGACAGGACTGAGCGACTGAACAACAACAACAATTTGTCAACTGTGGGGGCCAGATAACCTTTACTGCTTCATGGTCCCTTCTGCGTTATTCATTGTGATTTTCGACTTGGTTGCATGAATAAGTCATTGTGGGGATTGTGCATCTGTGAACAGACCTAGGGATTCTAGTGGTAAATGGTCAAACTTTCTTACTTTAGCTGGTTTACACTGGTGTTCCCTCAACTTGTTAAGATCATGGACACTTAATTAAATGAGCAGACTGGCAGGACTTGTTGTCAAACAAGTGTGAGTAATAATATCTTAAAGCTTGGAAATTAGAATCTAGACTCAGTGATCTCTTCAAATTATTTGCATGTCTTGGATCATTGGCTTTATGAATGCTTACTTGAGTTCAGTGCAAGCCACACTTAACAGTGTGTAAAATTTTCATTGTTCTAGGTGACAATTAAATATTAATAGAAAGAATCTGGCATACTGGGTTTTGTTAATATAACAGAACCTCAATCTTTACTTTCTATAAGCAGCACTAAAATTGATGGCCTTCTCAAATATAGCTAAGGGATCATGGAATAATCCATTTTTCTCTAAGACAAAAGTTCTGGTCCATTTCTTTAGCAGATGGGCTCTCTGCTCTTATTATCCACCCCAATGGCTCAGTTCTTCCTTCTGATCATCATCACTCCTATTCTTCTCATTTCTTTGATAGTCATTCACACCCAAGTTTAAGCTGGGGACCTCAGAGTGGATGCTGATGGTGATAGTTCTGGGAATGCTGGCTTCTCTGAATGTTGGGAAGCCAGGAAAAGGTCATGATCAAGTGGAATAAAAGGTTGAGGCTAAAGAAGACATGCCATCATCATACATAGTCTTTTGCAGTCTTTATCTGGGCATGAAAAACCCAAGCTTTTAAAAAATTAATCAATTTATTTATTTATGGCTGCATGGCCTGTGGGATCTTAGTTCTCAGTCCAGGGGTTGAACCCATGCCCTTGGCAGTGGAAAGCATGGTGTCCTAACCACTGGACCACCAGGAAATTCCACCTCCGCCTCTTTTTCCAAAAGTTTTTTAAAAATATAGGTTGTATTATTTTATTTTACACACTCACAATATATTGTCAAAACCCCGGAATAACGTTGATATAGTTCTATGAGCTGAAATAAAAGCCTTATTCAGAATTCGCCAGTTTTGCATGTACTGTCTCATTAAATAATTAGCAACTCAGGTGAAAAGTAGCAAAACTGTAAATAGTTGATCTTAGTGTCAACTTTTTTCCCCTCTCAGGCCCATGCCCTGTGAAAATGGCCAAATCTGAGAGTCTAACAGAAAAAGATCAGTCCTGCCATTTATCAGGCTGGGATGATCAGACAGACAAATAAAGTTTGTCTTTTTATTTGATTTAAATTTACCAGACAGACAAATTTAAATTTATCAGACAGACAAATAAAACCAGTCAAAGACGTGAACAGAAAACACTGTGTCCCTTAAGTTCACACAGCGTGATGCGGTCTGTTACATGTGAGAGCACCAACCTGCTCCCAAAGACTTTTAAAAAAAAAAATGTATTTACTTTTGTTGCATCGGTTGCTGCATGCAGGCCTTCTCTAGTTGTAGTGCACTGGCTTCTCACTGCGGTTGCTTCTCTTGCTGAGGACTGTGGGCTGTAGGGCATGTGGGCTCAGTAGTTGTTGCACTTGGGCTTAATTATCCAGAAGATACAAGATCTTCCAGGACCAGGGATCAAACCTGTGTCCTCTGCATTGGCAGAAGGATTCTTAACCACTGGACCACCAGGGACGTCCTCCCAGTCTTTCAATCAATGGAAATACTGCTCTCTATGTTGTGTCCTTTGGGCCCTCCGAGCATCTCCAGGGCTGACCCTTCATCTCCATCTTTGTGTTTCATGCACCCAGGAGACCACACTCTGTTTTCAGAGATCTGAGCACCAGTTTGATAGAGGAACCCCTCCTGAGGTCTAAGCATCAGTCCTACAAGCTTCCTCCTTTGACTCCTGGATTCTTTTGTTTCCTCCTGATTCCTTCCTGCAGTTGGGTACTGTCTGAGATAGCAAGCTCTTGGAGTTGGTGATGGACAGGGAAGCCTGGCTTGCTGCAGTCCATGGGGTCACAAAGAGTTGGATACGACTGAGCGACTGAACTGAACTGAGGTACCTCTGGCAACTCCTTTTAACTCTTCAGCCTTCTAACATATGTGTAACTGGTTCCTGGTGTTTAGTTCCCTCTGTTTGCAGTTCCTTGTGTGGGTTCTGCATTCCAGCCTAGATCCTGACTGAAACAGGGACTCATGAATTTGGGGGCCAGGTGGTGGGGCCTTTTTGATGTCATTTTGGGGCAAGCATCCCAAGAAAAGGGGTATGTTGACTGAAGCATGATGGAGGGATTCTTCAGCTGGGCACAGAGGACTCAAGAGGTGACACTGGCCAAGCCTGGATTTGTACAGAGGTGTATCTAAACTCATAACCACACTTTCTCTCCAAGGGAAACAGATAAACTGCAAACCAGAAGTGATGGGACTGAGGCCTCAACAAGGAAGGATCATGTTCCTCTAAGGCCAGAAAGGAGATGGGTGGGACTTCACCAATGGTTAAGAATCTGCTTCCACTACAGGAAGCAGGAGTTTGATCCCTGGTTGGGGAACTAAGATTCCACATGCTGGGTGGAGTGGCCTGGTCAGAAATTTCAAAACAAGAAAGAGAGTAAGTAAGAAAGAAAAAAAGAAAGGATATGGGGGTGAAATGTATGAGAGGTTAAGTAAGAAGACTCTTCTCAGGGCTGGGAAGAGGGGTTCATGTAGGTGCTAATCTAGAAGGTTTTATTCTTTGCACTTTTTCCCCCAGGTGAATATGAAGCTATAGGTGCTTCTAAGTCTGCCTTCTGAAATTCACTTCAGTCAAATTAACTTGTATCTCAGAAATGTTTTATGTGTGACCTCAGCAGATGGTGTGTGCATGTAACAAGTGTAGAGAACAATAACTTACCATTTGTTGACACCTACAAATGTCCTACATTACTAGAGCAGAGTGGAAGGGGTAAGCTGGGATCTGGGGTTCAGTTTTTCGAAAAGTCACTACCTACCTCGTTAGCCCTTAGGCATGTCTAGAGTCCACTATATTTAGGGGCACCAGAAACTAGGACTTCTTCTTCTTTTTTTTTTTTTGGCTATACCAAATGGCATGTGGGATCTTAGTTTCCCGACTAGGGATTGAACCTGCGTCCCCTGATTGGAAGCACGGAGACTTAACCCCTGAACCACCAGGGAAGTCCCCAGGTTTACCACAGTTAAGGGTGTGCTGCTCAATGCCTGTGGCTCCCAAGAGGATGGAGGTGCATCTCCAAGGGACTAAAGGAGCAGAGGGAGGTGCTTTTAGCTTAACCCTCCATGTATGGGTAGCCCAAGTTGGAATGATTCAGTGACCAGAAATGCCATATGCCTCCTGTCTCTGCCTGTGTGTGCTAAGTTGCTTCAGTTGTGCCTGACCTTATGGACTGTAGCCCACCAGACTCCTCTCTCCATGGGGTTCTCCAGAAGATAATACTGGAGTGGGTTGCCATGCCCTCCTGCAGGGGATCTTCCCGACCCAGGAATCGAACCCATGTCTCTTACGGGCTCCTGCATTGGCAGGCTGGATCATTACCTCTAGTGCCACCTGGGCCCACAGCTAATTTTGCCATCGTAGGGCTCCCTTAGTAGGACTGAAGTGGGCAAGCTTCCTGGCCCCAGGTGATGGATTCCCTTCACTTAAAGCCGGCAAGTCCAGTCCAGAGTGACAGCAGCAGGAGAATTGGGTTCTGGGGAAGTCCCTCAATCTCCCCTTCCTGAGAAACCCAGGATCTGTCATTAACCCTGCTGGAGGAGCTTGGCTTGGTATTTTCTTCTCAGGGAGCCCAGACAGGTCATATCATGCTGATGCTGTAATTTCTTCATCTGAGCCTCACGGGATCTTCTGAAAGGAGGATCCTGCTTTCATTCATGTCATAAGATTGTCACGCCCCATTGAGGTAGCTGGCACTCCCTAACATGCCAGATAAATGTCCCCTGCTTTGTCATAGCCCGTCATTGCTCTCAGGAGCTGCTGGAGCTACTATACAGTCCCCTGTGCTTTCTTTAAAGGTTCTTGCCAACTGAGAGCTGGAAGGTTCCTTGACTCTAGAGCTTTCTGTCTTTTCATGTTTTAGGACTCAGTGAAGGGGTGGAGCCATGCCGGGCTAGGTGCCTCTTTCTGGGGAGCTGCTAGGATCCTGGCAGATCTACTTGACTGGGGTCCCCTCCCCTGTTCCCAGGCAAATGCATTTGCCAGTGGGATTGGGGAGGGCTGCTGGGAGGAGGTGACCCGGACTTCAGGGAGCTGTGGGCTATTTGAGGTCAAAATTCATGCCTGACCTTGGAACCTCTAGGGGGAATATGGTCCCTGGCTGGATCTGTGGGAGGAGGAAAATTCTGCTTTACATGCCCTCCTTAAGGTTGCCTTGAGGTTTTGTCCCAGAAGGTGCCTCAGATCTTGATATCAGTCCAGGCTTCCTGGCTCCCTGCCCAGAATCAGGACATTAGGAACTAGTTTCCTGGGAGGGTCTTGAAATGTCTTCTAATGCTCAGATCTCCTATCACTGTCCCCAACAGGCACTGAGACTACCCCACTATGGCATGTTTTCTGGGACGCGATGGAGGAGTCCATACATCAGGTGATGTTGGCATGGAGTCTGGAGGCCAGGAACATTCATGCCTGTCTCTTCTGAACACCCTAGCCTTCTCTGCCCCTTCCTGTGTACAGTTCTTACAACCCAAGGCTTATCCATATCCCATTGGAACATGAGGGTGAGGACCATTTCTTATTCACTGCTCTGGGTCCAGACAGAGGCTTGGGCCAAACCCAAAGCATCAAAGAGAGTAGCTGGGCCTTGACACATGTGTACTTATGGGGATGAGAGTTTACCTTCTTAGACCAGTTATGGCCCTTCTCTTCCTCAACAGAGCCCACAGTTTCAGTGGAAAGAAAGGCTGGGTTCATGGGTCATGTGAGAGCTGCCAGTTTTAATGTGCAAACCCTGAACCATCCTTCCTGAAAGACCTGGATTAGATCATTCTCCTGGTGGTGGTTTAGTTGCTAAGTCATCTCTGACTCTTTGCAATCCCAGGGACTGTATCCCACCAGGGTCCTCTGTCCACGGGATTCTCCAGGCAAGAATATTGGAGAGGGTTGCCGTTTCCTTCTCCAGGCGATCTTCCCAGGTCTCCTACATTGCAGGTGGTTTCCTGGATTTCAGGCAGATTCTCTTTTTTTTTTTTTTTTAGTGTTCAGGCACATTCTTTATCGACTGAGCCTTCCTTCCTGAAAGACCTGGATTAGATGATCTTTCTCCTAACATCTAGTAAAGCAGCCTTCATCATGTTGGGGTTTTTAAAAAATTATTCTTTTCCATTTAAACAGCAATGGATAATCCCAGACATGCAGTAGTCTCCGACTTGAGTCAGCAGGTGTGGTTCCTTCAGGGTCAGACCCTCATGGTAGTTCCTCGGAGCAACAATGTAGGGCCAGGTAAGTGACAGGTCATCGTGTGGCTGCTCCTTGGAGCAGCCTCACATCAGTGCTGCTGGGATGCTTGTACCATCCTTTTATTAAAGTGTGGCTTTATAGCAGAGACATCATTTGGCTGACAAAGGTCCATATAGTCAAAGCTATGGTTTTTCCAGGAGTCATACACGGATATGAGAGTTGGACCAGAAAGAAGACTGAGCACCAAAGAAATGATACTTTTCAACTGCAGTGCTGGAGAAGACTCTTGAGAGTCCCTTGAACTACAAAAAATCAAACCAGTCAACCATAAAGGAAATCAACACTGAGTATTCATCAAAAGACTGTTGTTGCAACTGAAAGTCCAATACTTTGGCCACCTGATGTGAAGAGCCAAGTCACTGGAAAAGACCTTGTTACTGGGAAAGACTAAGGCAAAAGGAGAAGGGGGAAGCAGAGAATGAGATGGTTGGATGGCTTCACCAATTCGATGGATATGATATTGAGCAAACTCTGAGAATGTGGAAGACAGAGGAGCCTGGTGTGCTGCAGTCCATGGGACTGCGAAGAGTCAGACACAACCTAGCAACTGAACAACAACACCTGGAGGGGGAAGAATTTCACATCTGCCCAGGAAGAGGTGTCTTGGACCATGGCAAAGAGAGCAGAGGGAGTGGAGTAGCTTTCTGGGGAGCAGGAGAGCTGCTTTCAGTGATCTGAAGGCCTGTCCTAAGGAAAAAGAGTGGCTTGTTTGCCCAACTTCCTATGTCCTAAGAGGACTAATTGGGTGGGTTGCACAGAAGGCAGATTTCAACATCAGTTAGGCAAAACTCGGTAATGAACAGAGCTTTCCAAGGATCAGAGGGGTTGCTTGGGGTTGGTGCTCCTCGCCTCCACGTGTTCAAGCAGAGGTTGTGAAAATCCCAACGGTGGGGTCTGCCTCCTCTGCCTGCGCTCCGTTTCCTAGAGCAGCGACTGGTGCTTGGTATGATTGAGTGAATGAATGAACGAATGAATATGAGGCTGACCACTCTGTGGGTCTGGTAGTGGGATTATACTCTTAAGGGCTCTTCCAGCCTTGCCTGTAAGATCTTGGTCTTTTGTAATTGCAAAAGGTCACTGACGCCGTAACCCCTCTTCTCTGACAGTCATTGTCACCGTTATACCATGCAAGTATCTGGAGTCTCTTCAGAAAGACAAAGGGAGTCCTATTTATTTGGGAATAAAGCAGCCAGAAATGTGTCTATGTTGTGAGGACGTTGGTGGAAAGCCTGAATTACAGTTGAAGGTAAGTGACAAAGAAAAATAATGTTAGAAAAAACCCAACTTCTTTTCTCAGAAGTTGATTTGTCAGGAAATCTAATTTTATAATAAAAAAATAAATAGTTTCCTGTTCTTAAGCATATTTATACCTGGCTCCTTTAGAGTCATGTGCATGCAATAAGCTTTTTTTTTTTAAAGCCAAACTAATTTTTATTTGTTTAGTTTTGGCTGTGCTGGGTCTTGTTTTTTGCTGTGTGGGCTTTCTCTAGTTGCAGTGAGTGGAGGCTACTCTCTTGTGGTGGTGGATGGGCTTCTCACTGCGGTGGCTTCTATTGTTGCAGAGCACGGGCTCTCTAGGCACGTGGGCTTCAGTAGTTGTGGTGCGTGGGCTCATTAGTTGTGGCTTCTGGGTTCTAGGGCACAGGCTTGGTAGTTGTGGCATGGCTTAGTTGTTCCTTGGCATGTGGGATCTTCCCAGAACTAGCAATCGAGACTGTGTCTCCTGCATTGGCAGGAGGATTCTTTACCATGAGCCACCAGGGAAGCCCATGTTTTTCTTATTTTTAACTGCCTGATATAAAACAACTTGTTTCTGAAACTTCAGTTTACAGCAATTCAATTTAATTCAACACCATCCAATCCAAGCCAGCAAATGTGTGCCTTCTAACTGGCGTCCAGCACTGTTGTAGGCATTGGAACATCATTAGTGCACAGAATGGCAAAGAGCCTTGCCTTCCTAGGGTTTACATTCTAGTGGAAGACAAGAAATGGTCCACAAGAAGCATAATCATGGGTAAGCCTGTGACATGTTAAAGGGGGTTGTGTTGTCTGGGAAAGAATGATTAGAACTGGTAAAGAGACTGGTGGCACCAGAAACAGCTAGAGCCTGGCTTCATGGTAAATAGTACAGCAGGTATTATTGTAAAGGTAAGATTTTATTGGACAGGAAAGGAAGAAAAATGTGAGCCCAACAGAGTGTCCAGTGAGGGCAAGTTCAAGGACCGGGAGTGAGCTGGGGAGGAGGCAGAGTTCAGAGAAAGGCAGATAGTAAAAGAGCTTTCCCACTTTTGTAAAGTCTTTAACCTGTCAATCAATTAATTCATTCAACATATATGCTAGACTCTAGGTTCATCCACATCACTGCAAAGACCCAATTTCATTCCCTTTTATGGCTGTGTAATATTCTGTTGTATTTATCTACTACTATGTGTAAAACAGATAGCTGGTACAGCACAGGGAGCTCAGTTTGATGCTCTATGATTACCTAGAGGGGTGGAGTTGGGGGTGGGGCTGGGAGAGAGGTCCAAGAGGAAGGAGATATATGTATACATAGGGCTGATTCACTTTGTTGTACAGCAGAGACTAACACAACACTGTAAAGCAACTATGGTCCAGTTAAAAATATATAAAAATTTTTAATTAATTCAACCCAAATTATTAGAATGTTTTGAATAGAAGAGTGACATGAAAGGACATAGATTTTAAAAGGATTATTTTGGCTGCTACTTGAGAGCAGGGTGTGACGGACAAGGACAAAATGCCCCTTGGAGGCTTCAGGGTGACCCAGGTATAATCTGAGGGTCTACTGGAGGAAGAGGGATGATGGTCAGAGTCTTGAAATACTTTAAATTAAGGCAATAGAATTTGCTGACAGAGTGGATATAGTGTGTGATGAAGTAGATGAGGACGAAACAGTATGCTTTCAGCTCTGTAGGCAAGAGCTAGATGGTTTAGACCCTGCAGGTTTTGTTAAAGGCCTTAAATCATATGATAATTATGAGAACATCATTCAAGACATTTAAGCTGGATAGTAACATGATCTTGTTTATTCAGTTATTTCAGTTTAGAGTTCATTCAACTGCTTTGTGGAGAACGGGTGGTGGGGATGGAACAGGTGTGGGGGAGGATGTGAGAAGCGGCTCAATTCAACAAATATTTTGGAACTAGGGTTTACAGGTCTTGTTACTGGGTTAGATGCTGAGAGGTCAAAGAAAGCAGTTTCAAGGTTGGCTTCTTGGTTTTTGGCTGTCCACAGAGTGGGATAGATTAACTGGAAGTTATTAACTGAATAAAGGAATCTTTTGGAAGAAGTCCCCCTATTCAGGGTAGAATGTGGCCGAATTATGGGCCATTCTATTATCTCTTTGGAGATCTTGGATATAATGTAATTTACTTAGAAATACTTATCTTACCTAAATATAACAATATGTAAATATATAAATATATACACCTACAAATATCTTTCTGTATACAATATGGAAGATTTTTTCTGATTATTCTATGTTCCTTTGTTCCTTTGAGTGCAAGTCTTTTGAGTTTTTAGACCCTCTTGTGCCTTTTTCATGGCTTTGACCTTTCTCATATGTTTGACAATCAGAAACCTATACAACCCCACCTGGTAGTCCTTTGCCAGAACAGTGGTTCTTACAGGAGGGGGGTCTCTCATGGATGCAGCTTGGGTGAGAGAGGACCTTGGCTTCCTGCTGCAAATTTGCATCTCCTTCCTTTTCCTTGGGGGAGAGGGGGTCTTCTCAGCCTCTAATGTGAGGAGAGTTCCAATTTGTAATTCAAGTGTGGCCACTTATCCGTGAGCCTGTGCCTTGTGTCAACTTCCATGCAACCTCTGGATTTGAGGGTGAAGGCTGGGAAGGTGAGATTTTGGGTGTGCCCACTCTGCTGTTCCTTTGAAATGTATTTTCCTAGGCTTGCTCTAATATATGGATAGGGTTGCTCAAACATTGGAACATTTATAGGTTGTGTGCAAGGAACCTTGAACTGCAGGGCTTTCAAGGTGGCTCAGTGGTAAAGAATCTGCCTCTCAATACAAAAGACGAGGGTTCAAGCCCTGGGTTGGGAAGATCCCCTGGAGAAGGAAATGGCAACCCCCTCCAGTAATCTTGCCTGGAGAATCCCATGGACAGAAGAGCCTGGCAGTCTACAGTCTGTGGGATCTTGAAAGAGTCAGACATGACTTAGCAACTAAACAACAACAACCTTGAACTACTCAAACAGCCTCTGTTTCTCCTTCTGGCATTTTCTGTCCCATTTCAGAACCAGAAGATAATGGATCTGTACAACCAAGCCAAGCCTGTGAAGCCATTCCTTTTCTACCACGAAACGACAGGCAGGATCTCCACATTTGAGTCTGTGGCCTTTCCTGGATGGTTCATTGCCTCTTCTGAGACCAGGCAGCCCATCTTTCTCACTTCCGAGCTGGGAAACGTGTACAATATTGGCTTCCAATTAGATTTCAAGGTTTGAACTCAACCTAGAGGTAGCAACTTGGTCTTATCATTTCTAGCACTCAGTGTCTTTGTTTGTATTATCTCTGTGTCATTTTTATCAGTGCTTAGAGGTGGGCTTGAGCCTGTTCTCATCTTATTTTATAAATGGAGAAGAAGCAATGACTCTATGGAAACCAAGGAATAGAATGTGGGCTCAGAAGCAAAGGAGGTGGGTGGTGTGTGGCTCTCCTTTTCAGCTGCAATGGCCCATCCTTCAAGTCATCTGTACAAACATATCGGGACCCTAAAACAGTAGGACTCTCTCCTGGGTGTGGTTATGAAGAAGCCTCAGAGCTCATGAGTCTTACCCAAGATATTGGGACTAGCTTGGAGCTGATTTTCTATTCTGCTTTGTTTCCTGATGGTATTACATTTCCCATAATCTCTATATGTTTCCAGTACTTTGCAAGGGTTAATACATCATTTTAAGGGTTAGAGTCTTGTAAAAGAAAATAATTCTTAATGAAAGTGAATTATTTTTGTCTAATTCTAATGTGTTACCATAAAGCCAGGGCTTCCCTGGTGGCTCAGAGGTAAAGAATCCACCTGCAGTGCAGGAGCCTCAGGAGACATGGGTTTGATCCCTGGGTTGTGAAGATCCTCTGGAGGAAGGCGTAGCAACCCACTCCAGTATTCTTGCTTGGAGAATCCCATGGGCAGAGGAACCTGGCAGGCTACAGTTAAAGAGTCAGACATGACTGAAGCGACTTAGCACACATGCACTCACCAGAAAGCCAAATATAAACTCTAGGTTTTTTATACAATAAGAAAGCTAAAACAGATATAAAATGAAATAGGAAACAAGGAGCAAGCTGAAATTAGCAAGAGTAATTAAATGAGGACACCACAGTGGGTCAGCCTGGGGCTTAGCTGAAGGGAGCAGGGTCCTTATCAATGGTGATAGGTTTGGGTGGTGCGGGTATTTCATGTAAAATGGCACTACTATTTACTATTTTCTGTAGAATCTCATGCCTTGCTTTCTTTTCTTTTTAGGAACTCTCACCATCTAACTCCCTCTAGAAACTACAGTAAAAGGTGCCTTTTGGGGAAGGGAGAGCCTAAATTCTTCACCAGCCATGCTTCAGATGTTACATTGTGATAAAATGAAACAACTGATTTAGGGTATAATTGTAAAAAGATGTAGCTCAGATCTGGTTCTGCATATCGTAGATTTCTTATTCTGACTCTGATATACAAATGCAGAAAACGATGTTTGCTTAAATGCAGTCCACACGATAGCACCAGTAATGAATTTTTTTAAATAAAACTTTCATTAAAGTAGTGGACAATCACACCACTTACTCTACTAGGCAGGCTAGCAAGCAGTCAATAAGCACTGACATAACACAGTGTCTCTTGATTCTTAAAAGTTTTCTTCTTCAATGAAATACTTTTTCAGCATGCAGTTTTATAAAAGTCAACATTAATGTGGACACAAAGCTAATTAGTTCTGGAATATCAAATAGAAGAATTGCTCATTGGATATTTAGTACTACACTTACTGCTAATAAATGGTGACATGTTGTTACATCTGCCAATTTGCATCATTACATTGTCAATTGTTACATGTGACAGTTGGGGTCTGATGACACATTCCCTTGCAACATGATTATGATTCTGAGTGCCATGGCATAGCCAGTCCTACCAGGGGCTGTGTGATGATTCAGTTTCCTCATCTCCTTTCTCTGCCGTGTTCATGTGGGCACTATGATACCTTTGTCAACTGGCATGTACAAGAGCTCATGCAAAACTCTAATAAGGTGATGCTTTGTGGCTGGGCTCAGGGGTAAGGTGGTCAATCTGGTCACCCATAAGAGATTCTGATAACATATTTAGAACATACTCAGAATGAAAAATGGGGCTTCTCTGGTGGCTCAAATGGTAAAGAATCTGCCTGCAATGCAGGAGACATGGGTTCGATCCCTGGGTCCAGAAGATCCCCTGGAGAAGGGAATGGCTACCCACTCCAGGCTTCTTGCCTGGGAAATCCAATGGACAGAGGAGCCTGGATGACTACAGTCCATGCGGTTGCAGAGTCAGGCACGATTGAGCAACTAACACTTTCACTCTCAAAATGCAAACATAGGGAATTTCTCCAAGATCCAGTGGTTAAGACTTGGTGCTTTCATTGCCTTGGGCTCGTGTTCAATCCCTGGACAGAGAACTAAGATCCCACAAGCCAAGCAGCATGGCCAAAAACAAACAAACAAACAAAGCAAAACCAAAAAAAAAAACAAACAAAAATGAAAAACACAATAATCTCATCTTGTGGAACCCAGAGAACAGCCTTCCATGGACCCCCAGCTTACCCATCAATTTTGAGAAATACCACACATGATCTGGCACAGTGGAAGAAATCAGAGAAGGTTCTTGTGAGCAGCAGCACTCTCATTTTCAGCTCATTACCTGGTGCACATCTGACTTTCAAGTGTTTGCTGTGTCTAGTGCTCTTGCACTTGAATACCATATGCTCCAGGCCAAGATTCACTGAAGCATTTGGTTCCTTTGGATCTTTAGCAACTAGATACTACAGAAAACCTTGATGCCCTGGGAGAGGGGTTTCTGGCTTCCAGTGGGGGGAGGGGATTAAGAACTTTGCCACCAAAATCACAAGTCCAGAGAAAACAGTTGAGTGGGATGTTTTCCTGTCAAGCTGCTTTGGGGCTTACATCATCTGGCCCCAGAATCGCTGAAGGACAAAGATGGTTTCCTGAAGACACTGTCCCCAGCATTAACAATTGGCCATGAGGACTAAAGATGCCTCCCTAAGACCCTGAGACCAGGGGTTGTAATAAATAATTCTTCATGTCAATAAAACATCAGTTTGCATTTCTCACACTTGAGGAGATGGTTGGATGGCATCACCAACTTGATGGATGTGAGTTTGAGCAAGCTTCGGGAGTTGGTGATGGACAGGGAAGCCTGGCATGCTGCAGTCCATGGAGTGGCAAAGAATTGGACATGACTGAGTGAACTGAACTGATGATGTGATATCACTTACATGTCAAATCTAAAGAAATGATACAAATGAACTTATTTACAAAACAGAAAAAGACTCATAGACAGAGAAAACAAGCTTATGGTTACCAAAGGGAAAATAGAGAATGGTAAATTGGAAATTTGAGTTAATAGATACACCCTTCTATATATAAAATAGATAATCAATAAGAACCTACTGTATACACAGGAAACTGTATTCAATATTTTGTAATAATTTTAATGGAAAAAATTCTGAAAAAATATGTATATATATATATATATATGTATGTACGTGAATCACTTTCCTATATACCTGAAACACAGTAAATCAACTCTACTTCAATTAAAAATAATAGGCACACAATAGTTTTTTGCTCCCCCTCCCCAGGAATTGTATAGTTTTTCTTAGTGACATCATCTCCTTTAGCTTTTTCATTTTATGGGTGAGGACAGGGAGGCACACAGTGTGGCAGTGACTTACTGAGGCGGCATTGACATTGATTATTTGAACTGGAAGTCATGTTGGGATATTATGAATCACGGTGTGAGAAATCAGCAACAATTATCCAGAACAAGACAGCGTCTTGGGAGCCTCCTCACTTCCACCGCTGGGCTGTTCTCCTCTAGCATGGTGTTGGTGGATGACCCACCCCAGGCGGAGCACTCCTGGCACCTAGGCATCATTATGAAACGACTTAAGTGCTGACCTATATTGTGCAGTCGTATCTCACTTGTATCTCTGTTGTATCTCACTGAGTATCTCACTCAGTTGTAAGCAACGTCAGAATCACCTGCGGTGTAAACTAAAAGCTCGGGTGTTTGGGCAAAATGTAGACCTAGTAAGTCAAACCCGGGCTTCTTTGGTGGCTCAGCGATAAAGAATTTGTGTGCAATGCAGGAGACTCGGATTCCATCCCTGGGTCAGGAAGATCGCTTGGAGAAGGAAATGGCAACGTACTCCAGCCTGGAAAATCCCATGGACAGAGGAGCCTGGTGGGCTAGACTCCATGCAGTTACAAAAGAGTCAGACATGACTTAGCAACTAAACAAGAATGACAAAGTTAAACCCACTCCTCTCAAAATTCTAACTGTCCAGGCTTAGAGCAGGGCCTTAGATGAAAGAGATGTATGTGGCAAGGTATGGAGACAGAGCATGGAGCTTCCAGGTTCCCTGAGGATGCCACTAACTCCAGATCTTTGACATGTTCACCAGTCTAGAATTTCTCCAAACCCCATCTTTTTGGGTTTTTATGCAGGCTTCACTACATAGATATGTTTGATTAAATCATTGGCCATTAGCAACTGTTTCAACCTCCAGCCCCTCCCTTGTCCCTGGAGGTCAGAAGTTGGTGGCAATGAAAGTTCCAACCCTCTAATCCAATGGTTGGTTTCCCAGCAACCAAAAGTCACCTCATAACATAACAAAAGACAACTTTACTGCTCTCAACACCTAGGACATTTCAAGGGTTTTAGGAGCTCTGTGCCAGAAATGGGGACAGAGATTAAACATGTATTTCTTTTTTAAATTTTATTTTATTTTGGCTGTGCTGGATCTTCGTTGCTGTGCTTGGACTTTCTTTAATTGCGGCAAGCTAGGGCTACTCTCTAGCTGTGGCTCTCCGGTTTCTCACTGTGAAGGCTTTTCTTGTTGCAGAGCACAGGCTCTAGGACCGTGGGCTTCAGTAGCTGCAGCGCATGGGCTCAGTAGTTGTGACTCGCAGGCCAAGTTGCCTGAGGCATGCACAGTCTTCCCAGACTAGGGATTGAACCCGTGTCCCCTGCATTAACAGGCCCATTCTTAACCACAGAATAGCCAGAGAAGTCTGAATACGTATTTCTTAATTCAGATCACAACACATGTGCCATATTGGCTGATCTATGTCTTGAAGATGTAAAATAATATTTAGCTGAATACATTAGATTAGAGGCAAGTTTCCATGTATGGGCTTTTCCCTTATCACTCAGAAACCTCCCTCGGTCATAAGGGTTGGTAACAAAATCTCATTCCCAGCGTACAGGGAAGAGGCACATGCCATCTGCAGGGGTTGGGAGTGGAGTGGGAGTGGAGTGGGGAGGACAGAAAAGCCGGCTCTCAGCACTGCAGTGGTGAACCACTCCCTCCTGATACCTCGTGTGAGCCAGCTCATGAGCTGGTCATCACTAGTGGTGTGACCACTTCCTAGGAGCTGCTGGGGCCTGGAAAAACCCTGGCCACATGAGGAGAAAATTTTGTTTTGGGAATTAGAAAGATCAGAGCTAAGAGGATTGGTGACAAATTTTATTTTTTTTTTATGTGAAAACTCAGGCTGTGTTCATGGTCTTTTAAAAACAATGTTTTCCAACAATATGATTTAATAATGAAAAAGAGTCATCATTTTTAAAAATTAGATTTTAATTTTAAAGGATATTATTCAAATTTAATAAAATATTTCACTACTGAACAAAAACTTTGCATTTAACAAATAAAAATATTACATCTTGCCAAAAAAAAAAAGATGTTTCCAAAAACAGAATCACAACATAGAGAACAGACATCTCAAGGGAGACAGGGAATTGGGGAAGGATGGAGGAGGTTGGGATTAGCAGATGCAAGCTATTATATATAGGATGGGTAAACAGCAAGGTCCTATTGTATAGCACAGAGAACTATATTCAGTATTCTGTGATAAATCATAATGAAAAGGAATATTAAAAAGAATACACACATGCACACAAAGTTCCCTACATACAAATGAGTTCCATTCCCAGAGTGTGCTCCTAAGTCCAATCTGTAACTCCAACAAAGTTGGCCTAAGTACCCAACTAATACAAAGAGTTAAATATTGTAATACTGTAATATGTTTATAATACTCTTCACACAAATAATACATAAAAAACAAACACAAAAATTATGAAAACATATTTAATCCTATAGTACGGTACCTTGAAGAGTACAGTAGTACAGTATACCAGCTGGCACACAGGGGCTGGCATCCAGCGAACAGGCAAGAAGTGTTACTGACTGGAGGAGGGAGCTGGGAGAGTTGAAGGATCATCAGCAAGAAGAGGTGGAGGGCAGGGTGCAATTTCACTCATGCCTGATGTTGATGGCACAGGTTCTGGTTCCTTGCTGGATTCAGTTCTATCCACACTTTTGAAAAAATGATCCAGTGATATCTGGATAGTAGCACCTTTGCATCTCTGAAGGTTTGCAACTTGAAGGTTCATATGTAGGGGACTTACTGTGTTTGTGTGTATTTGTTGTTGTTTAGTCGCTAAGTTGCATCCAACTCTTTTGCAACCCCATGGACTGTAGCCCACCAGGCTCCTCTGTCCATGGGATTTTCCAGTCAAGAATACTGGAGCAGGTTGTCATGGCTGCCATTTCCTTCTCCAAGGGATCTTCTCAGCCAGGGGTTGAACTCGCAGTTCTTGCATTAGCAGGCAGATTCTTTACTGCTGAGCCATCAGGGAAGCCCCATGAGTGTATATGTATATATGTAGATCTCTCTCTGAAACCTTTGCTGTACAGCAGAAATGAACGCATCATTGTCAATCAACTATATGTCGATAAATACATTTTTAAAAAATGTTTCAAATATATCATTGGTTGTCTAACTCTTAACATTTGAATTTAAAATAATTTTCCTTTGTCACTGGTGCTGTTTCTGTTTCAAGCAAATCATGATTGTTCATTTTGCCAGTGGGCTGGAGGCCACAGGATGGGGAGGTGGCCCTTCTTGTTCCCCACTGGGCGGATGTACTATTGGTCTGCCTGTACACCCTCACCTTGAGTTTGTCCAGATTAACACCCAAGTCTATAGAGAGGGACTAAACGCTTTCATTCGTCACTGATTCATACTTTGGGATTGTAATATCTAAATATCTATACTTAAAATTTTCATAAATGATTTTATTTTTTCTCGTTGTAAAAGTTTGATGAAAACATTATTGGCCTTCCTATATGACTGAATTTATTTTTTATCTTTTTTTTTTTTACTGATATCTGATTTATTTCTACCTTTTAAGTAATATTTTAGCTTTTTTTTGTTTCACACATGAGTTTAAAAATGCTACATATAGCTGTTAAGAAATTGTTATGAGAGTTTAATGAAGGAGTGAAATAATGGTTAGCAATAAATGATAACTATCATTGTATTATTATTTCCAGAAAATTCAGGAAATCTCTTTCTATTTTAACATAAATATTGAGTTATATTGAGGGAATATTTACAACAAATATATTCAAGACATAAATAAAAGGGACCAACATGAACTCAGCCCTCAGCTGAAGAAACAGAAGACATTAAGAATACCCGTGTGTTCATTCACCATCCCATCGCCTTCTCATCCTTCCATTGGATGTAACTGTTATCCTGAATGTGATGGTTATTATTCGCTTGCATTTTGTCATAGATTTACCACATATGTATATGCCTTAAACAGATGTTGGGTTTCCCTGGTGGCTCAGTGATAAAGAACCCACCTGCCAATGTAGGAGACACGAGTTCAATCCCTGGTTTGGAAAGATCCCTTGGAGAAGGAAACGGCAACCCACGCCAGTGTTCTTGCCTGGAAAATCCCATGGACAGAGGAGCCTGGTGGGCTACAGTCCATGGCATCACAAAGAGTCAGACATGACTTAGCAACTAAACGGCAACAAAAATAGATGTTATTTAGTTTTGCATCCTTCTAGACTTCATATAAGTGAAATCATATTGCTTATACCCTTTTACAGCTTGCCTCATGTTCCTGAAATTCATTTGTGGTTCTGTCATGTTAGTTTGGGGGCTCTGAAGAGAAGACCCTGAGGTGAAATAAGATGTCAATAAATTTATTGGGAGAAATGCACATGAAAGATATGGGGGGAGGGATCGGGGCAGTCAGGCAGAGCATTCAAATCATTTATTTTTTAAAAACTGTGTATTTATTTATTTTTTGGTTGTGCCATGAGGGATTTGGGATCTTAGCTACCCAACCAGGGACTGAACCCATGACTCCTGAGTTGAAAGATCAGAGTCCTAACCACTGGACTACCAGGGAAGTCCCTGAGCCTTCAAATCATCATGCAAAACTGACACCAGTGATTGAAAAGAGGGAAGAAAGAGTGAGAGGAAGAGCATGCAGTACAGGTGTGAGAACTCAGAGAAAGTTATGATCAGACTGATGAGGAGATGCACAGCAAAAGTTACCTGTAACAGCTTCTGTGTCCTGATGGAGTCCTGGCTCTGGTCCCCCTGCTGTTCTGTCATTGGCTGGGAGTGTCTCAGGCAGAGTAGCCTTGGCAGGAATATCACAGTGGATCCAGAGGTGTGGCACCTAAGGCCATCTGCTTACTATTCTCCTTGTGACAGGGTCTCTTAAAAGGAGATCTGAGAGACACATCTCTGTGGCCACAGCACTTCACCATTGTGCTGCATGAATCTCCTCCTCTCCACGTGTTTGGGAGCAGATCCACTCCGATTCCCTTTTTCCTAAGGGGAGCTTGGAAGCAGTATTATAAATGGATGGACTACTGCACCTGTTTTTGCAATTGGTTCCAGTGACTGGTTTCTACTGTCTCTCTTCTCCACTATCTATTCTGGATTCCCCTTATCCTTAGTGATCACCTTGGCAGGTCTTAGTGGCTTTCCTGGTGATCTAACCAAAGATCTCATCCATGAGAAGTCTGACCATTTAGTTATCATGTTCTTGTGATTGTTTAGTCACTAAGTGTACCTTTTTGACTGCATGGACTGTCAGGCTTCCATGTCCTTCACTATCTCCCAGAGTTTGCTCAAACTCTTGTCCATTGAGTTGGTGATGCCATCCAACCATTTCATCCTCTGTTGCCCCCTTATCCTCCTTCCCTCAATCTTTCCCAGCATTAGGGTCTTTTCCAATGAGTCAGCTCTTCACCTCAGTTGGCCAAAGTATTGGAGATTCAGCTTCAGCATCAGTCCTTCCAATGAATATTCAGGGTTGATGTCCCTTAGGATTAACTGATTTTATCTCCCTGCTGTCCAAGGGACTCTCAAGAGTCTTCTCCAGCACCACAATTCAAAAGCATTAATTCTTGGGCGCAGCCTTCTTTATGGTCCAACTTAGGTGTTCTTACATGTACTTATTCACAGTTACAATTAGGCAAAGGGATACCAAGATGTAACCAAGCAGATCACCTGAGTTCCTTTTGTATTGTTATAGTTCAGTCAGTAAGTCATGTCCAACTCTTGCAACGCCATGGACTGTAGCCCACCAGACTCCTCTGTCCAAGTAATTTTCCAGGCAAGGATACTGGAAAGGGTTTCCATTTCCAGTATTCTCCAGGGGATCTCCCCAATCCAGGAATCAAACCTGCATCTCTTGCATTGCAGGAGGATTCTTTACTGCTGAACCCCCAGGGAAGCCCTCCTTGGATATTATACAAGGAATATTACAGTGTATTTCTCCCTGTCTTCATGTGTAAAGGAAATTCTACCTCCTCCTTCATAGGCTGAATCCTGAAGAATTACTTCCATCCTCCAAGAGTACTGCCACTGAGAGGTACTTCAGTTGTACCTCCAATACGCCACCCAAAGCTCCATTAAGTTGACTACTTCTGGATGGACCAGTGGATCCAGGGAAGTAGTAGAGTTGGCTCATACTGGCTAGAAAAGGCCAAATGTTACATCTTCAGATTTTGAAAACCAGTTGGTAACTTGAAATTTTGCCCAAGTTGGGAATATCTACATCATAGATACTGATAATCACTACAAGTTTTGTCTTATGTTCTGTTTTTTTATTTTCTAGGAAGAAAAGAGTTAAAAATTTACCAGCGTACTATTGAGTGGATTCAATGGTCATGGGCCTCTTTTAGCCCCTCATTCAATATAAAATGAACTCTGTGCTTGGATGCTATCTTGTGTGGGATTCCATGCCTGTAGATCAGTCATCCTATAGTAGTGGTGATTGAGGCTCTGAAGGCAGAAATGGTATATACATCAATCTCTCTGAGGGCACACTGTTGCCCTTCCAAGAGGGAAAAGATCTGACACGTCAGGAACTTGCCACCATGAGATTAGTCAGACTCCTTGAAGAATACTGCCACATCAGGGGCTCAGTATTAGTCTCTGTTGCTAATAAGTTGTACAGTCATCCTTGGTAAGTGGAAATACCTTCTATTAGGCCCTATAGTGTTCTTTTCTTCTGTTGTCCGTCTTTGGTTTTGGTGTCACTATGATGCTAGTCTCATAAAGTGAGTTTAGGCCATCTTCAATTTTTTGGTAGAGTCTGAGAAGCGAATTATTTAAATGTTTAGTAGAATTCACCATCTGATCCTGGGCTTTTCTTTTTTGGAAAGTTTTTGATTACTGATTCTCCTTACTCATTTTTGGTCTACCCAGATTTTCTTTCTTCATGATACTGTCTTGGTAAGTTGCATATTTCTAGGTATTTCTTCTAGGTTGTTATATTTGTTGGTATATAATTGTTTATAGTGGTCTCTTATGATCTTTTGTACTTAATGTAAGTTGTAATGTCTTTTCTTTCATATCTGACTTGATTTGAGTCTTCTCTCTTTTTTCCTTAACTAGTCTAGCTGAAGATTTGCCTATTATGCTTATCTTTTCAAAAAACAAAGTCTTAGTTTCATTGATCTTTTCTTTGTGTGTTTGATTTCTATTTCATTTACTTCTTCTCTGATCTTTGTAATTTCCTTTCTTCTGTGAACATTGAACTTAGTTTACTCTTCTTTCTGTTCTTGAGTTATAAAGTTAGGCTGTTTATTTAAAACCTTTCTCTTTCCTTAATGTG
Organism: Bubalus kerabau; assembly: GCF_029407905.1. Classification (NCBI taxonomy): domain Eukaryota; kingdom Metazoa; phylum Chordata; class Mammalia; order Artiodactyla; family Bovidae; genus Bubalus; species Bubalus kerabau. Next base: position 49,490,065 of record NC_073634.1, read on the forward strand.
TTTATTATTATAAACTTTCCCCTTAGCACTGCTTTTATTGCATCCCATAAGTTTTGTTTTACTGCATTTTCATTTTTGTTTGGTTCCAGCTATTTAAAAATTTCCCCTTTGGCCTTTTTCTTTGACATATTAGTTATTCAAGTACATGTTGTTTAATTTTCACATATTTGTTTATTTTTCAGTGTTCCTCCTGTTATTTATTACTAGTTTCTTTATTTTTATTTATTTCTTGGCTGCACCATTTGCCCATGGGATCTTATTTCCCTAACCAGGGATCAAACCCACAATCCCTGCAGTGGAAGCTTGGAGTCTTAACCATTGGACCACCAGGGAAGTCCCTCTTCATATATTTTCTTGTTGCTAGTTACTGCTTTTTCTTTTCTTAAAGAAGTTTCTTAACATTTCTTTAGACTCTTTTGTGACCCCATGGACTGTAGCCCACCAGGTTCCTCTGTCCATGGATTTCTCAGGCAAGAATACTGGAGTGAATAGCCATTTCCTTCTCCAGGGGATCTTCCCAACCTAGGGATCAAACCCACATCTCCTGCATTGGCAGGCAGATTCTTTACAACTAAGCCATTAGTGGTGATGAACTCTTTTATCTTTTGCTTTTCTGGTAGTCTCTTAAAGTCTTTTAATCTTAAGAAGATTAATCTCTTAATCTTCAATTCTGAATGATAACTTTGCCAGGTAGAGTACTCTTGGTTGGAAGTTTTATTCCTTTCAGTACTTTGAATATATCACACCCCTCCATTCTGGCCTGCAAAGTTTCTGCTGAGAAGTCAGTTGATAGTTTTATGAGAATTCCCTTGTATGTAACAAGTTGTTTTTCTCTTGCTGTTTTTAAGATGACCTGTTTAACTTTTGACATTTTAATTATTCATGTCTTGGTGTGGGTCTCCTTGGGTTAAACTTGTTTAGAAGTCTCTGCGCTACTGGCAACCCACTCCAGTGTTCTTGCCTGGAGAATCCCAGGGACGGGGGATCCTGGTGGGCTGCCATCTCTGGGGTCGCACAGAGTCGGACACGACTGAAGCGACTTAGCAGCAGCAGCAGCAGCCATACATATACATGTATCCACTCTCCCCCAAACCCTGCTCCCATCCAGGCTGGTACATAACATTAAGCAGAATTCCCTGTACTATACAATATGTCTTTGTTGGTTATCCATTTTAAATATAGCAGTGTGTACATGTCCATCCCTAACTCCCTAATTATCCATTCTCCTGGCAAACATAAGTTCATTTTCTAAGTCGAAAGCCTTTTTTTTTTTTTTTATTGTTTTTTGACTCCAAAGGGAATGGACTGCAATCGCTTCATGCTCTGTGTAGCCTCACACCTCCACATCATTCAAAACAGAAGGAGGTGGGTGCTTCCTGAGCACTTGGAGTACATTATTTATCATGAAGCCGAATGAAAGAAACAATATCCCGTCGTATTAGGAAGAAAGCTTCCTTTTACAAACTTCAAGGAATCCCAACTCTGGTTTGCTACAAGTCTAGTTAAAACAGAGCGGTCCATATGCCTCCCTGTTCCTGCCTTCCTCTTTTTTTTGCTATGATAGAGATGTCATGTCTAAGGATAGCTCAGAAAATAATGTAATTCCTTGTTCAAAGTCAGAGCATTCTAGTTTAACTTCACTGAAAACTTTCTGGTCCTAATGCTCTAGTTACATCAGAATAAAAACAGAATCTGCCAGAGTGATACAAGTGTGGGGGAGTAATTTTTCTTCTTTAAATTTAACACTGGAAGCACAGTACACGCTGTTAGATATTTTTCCAGTCGCTTTCCTGAGTGACTTGACTCATAATTCCATCCCTGCCTGTGTCTTTGAAATGCAACTGATACCCTGACAGACAGTATTTTGAAAGTCCAGGCGATTTTGCTGGGGTGGGGGGTGGGTTATCTTGTTCCCTGTGTATCCCTGTCATCTGAATTGAAAGAATATTTTTTTAAAGTTCCAAATTTAAAAAAAATTAAAGTTTCAAGGTTTATCCATGCAACCGCCATAGGTTCTAACCAATTCACATGCCAAATTTTGAAGGGCGATCCCATTTTATATATAAGGATCCCATCCTTATAGTCAAAGAGATGTCTTTGCTTAAACTGCTTCTCTCACCCAAACCAAGAAAACGCCAAGAAAACATTTAGTAAGTTGTAACTCAACTCTTCGGAGAAGGCAATGGCACCCCACTCCAGTACTCTTGCCTGGAAAATCCCATGGACGGAGGAGCCTGGTAGGCTGCAGTCCATGGGGTCGCAAAGAGTCGGAGATGACTGAGCAACTTCACTTTCACTTTCACTTGTGCTACCTCATCGTGGATGGCCGTTTCCTTCCCCAGGTTAGAGGTTTTCAGACATTATTTCTTCAAATAGGTTTTCTGCCCCTTTTACTCTTTCTTCTTCAGTGTGGGCTTAGTCATGTCCAACTCTTTGCGACCCCATGGACTGTAGCCCACCAGGTTCCTCTGTCCATGGGATGTTCCAGGCAAGAATACTGAAGTGGATTGCCATTTTCTACTCCAAGGGATCTTCCCGACCCAGGGATCAAACCCGAGTCTCTTGTGTCTTCTGCATTGGCAGGCGGGTTCTTTACCAGCTGAGCCACCTAGGAAGCCCTTTCTTCTTCTGGTACCACTACAATATGGATGGTGTTCTGTTTGTTGTTGTTCAATAAATCCCTTAAGCTATATTCACTTTAAAAAATTCTTTTTGCTGCTCTGTTTGGGTGATTTCTACTACTTCTCTTTGAGGTCACTACTTCATCCATCTACTTCATATAGTTTGCTGTTCAACCCTGCTAGTGTATTTTTTTTTTCAGTTCAGCTATTACATTTTTCAGGTCCGTGACTTCTATTTCATACTTTCTTATATTTTTTGTCTCTGTCTTACAGTTCTCACCGTGTTCATCCATTCTTCTCTTGTTTTTGTAAGCATCTTTATGACCATTACTTTGAACTCTTTATCAGGTAGATTACTTATCTCTATTTCACTAGGGTCTTTTTCTGAGGTTTTATCTTGTTTTTTCCTTTGGAATATATTCCTCTGTCTCTCCATTCTACTTGATGCTCTGTGTTTGTTTCTACATCTTAGGTAAAACAGCGATCTCTCCAAGTCTTAAAGGAGTGGCCTTGTGCAAAAATGACTCATGGGGCCCAGTTGCACTATTTCCCTGGCCACCAGAGCTAGGCAGTCAAGGGACATCTCTATGTGGGCTGAGTGTAATTTCTAGCATTAGTAGGGCCACAGCTGTGGCATGGTGGGATCAGGTGTGCCTACTGGCTTAACAGGGAAAGAGGGAGTGCCAAAATAGTGCCCACCAGTGCTGACACTAGCAAGGCCAAAAGAGAACTCAGATATGATGCCTGTCAGTGCTTCCATCCCCAGAGAGTCTCAGCAAGTTTCTGCATCTCCAGAAGTCCCCCCAAGTTTAGCAAGTCAATCTCCTCTACATGTGGTCCAGGCACCCTTCAAACTGCCACTCCTGTGTGAGTTCCCAGGGCAAGTGAGTCAGTGCACGAGCCCTTTAAGAGCAGTTTCTCCATTCTCTACAGCTCTATGGACATAAACCACGTTTGTTTTCATAGACAGAGACTTTGTGGGCTTGTCTCTTTGGCATAGGTCCCCAGGGTTTTGAATGCTTTATGTGTAGCATAAACACCTTGCTCTTCAGGTCAAAGTTCCATATTCTTTTCAGATGTCTCCCTCACGTATGGGTTGCCATGTCTCGGATGTGGTTTTTGGTGAGACCAAGTCTCTGCTTCTTCTACCCATCTCAATGTGGCCTTTTAAATATTTGCTGTAGATGCAGGTTCAGCTAGTTTTGTAGATTTAGTGTGTCCTTGGGATGTGAGTTCAGGATCTTTGTACATCACCATTTTGAAGTGGAAGCTTTCTTTTCTATTTTAAAGTTTTATTTATTTTATTTCTGGCTGTGTTGGGTCTTTGTTGCGGCCTGGGTTTTTCTCTAGTTGTGGATAGTGGGAGCTGATCTCTAGTTGCAATGTGCAGGGTTCTCATGGTGGTGGCTTCCCTTGTGGAGCATGAACCCAATAAGTGTGGTGCCCAGGCTTAGTTGCTACATGACATATGGGATTCTCCCGGATCAGGGATCAAATCTGTCCATGTCTCCTGCCTTGGCAGGGAGATTTTTTACCACTGAGCTACCAGGGAAGCCCTCTCTTTTTTATTTTTAATTATTTTTTTTCTGTTTTTCTTCTCTAACTGAATAATTTCAAATGACCTGTCTTCTGTTGCTCTAATTCTTTTTGTGTTAAATCCAGTTGTTGAAACTGTCTGTGGAATTCATCAGCTTGGTCATTGCAGAGTTGAAGAGTCCTTCAACTCCAGGATTTCTGTTTGTTTTTATTTAATGATTTCTGTTTCTTTGTTGGGCTCATTTTTTTAAGTTTTCAATTTTTAATTTAATTTAATATCCAGTATGACTTGTGAGATATTAGTTTCCTGATCAGGGATCAAACACAGGCTCTTGGCAGTGAAAGCAGGGAGTCCTAACCACTTGACTGCTAAGGAATGCCCTAAACTAATTTTTTTTTTTTATGCATTATGCTTCTAATTTTATTTTGTTTTCTCTGTGTTCTTCTGTGTTCTTTTGTTCTTCTCTGTGTTCTGTAGTTCACTGAATTTCTTAAGAGTATTATTCAGAATTATTTGTCAGTCCATTTATCTCCTTTTCTTTAGGGTCAATTATTGAAGCTTCTGTGGTGGCTCAGAGGATAAAGAATCTGTCTGCAGTACAGGAGATCTGGGTTCAGTCCCTGGGTCAGGAAGATATCCTGGAGAAGGGAATGGCAACCCACTTCAGTGTTCTTGCCTGGAGAAGCCCATGGGCAGTTAGCTTGGTAGGCTACAGTCCATGGGGTTGCAGAGTTGGACACAACTGAGAAACTACTACTAAACTACTATTGGAGCTTTATTAGTTTCCTTTCATGGTGTCATGTTTCCTTGATTCTTGTGATCTTTGTGGCCTTTGTTGTCTGTGCATTTAAGAAAGTAGTTGCCTCTTCCAGTCTTTACAGTCTGGCTTCAGAAGGGAAAGCCCTTCACCAGTCAGCCTGTCCAGAGATTCTGAGTAAGGCATCTGGTGGTGTCCATGGGTGTTTGCTGCTGGAGTTCTCAGACAGGCAGGTGGTGCCTGGGTCAGCAGGTGACCATACCTGGTGCTTGGATCCACAGGGTCGATCCTTGTGACAAACTACCCTTGAGTCTGAGTTCACTGGGGTTGACCAGGTGCCTGAGTCTGTGATGGTAAGCCTGGGACCTGAGTCTGTGTGGGTGGGCCTGGATCCTGGGTCTGTGCCAGCCAGTCAGGTCCTGGGGACCATTGGGGTGGGTCTGGCATCTGGGTCCACAGGAGCTGTCCTGGTAGTGGGGCAGGCCTGGAGTCTGGGTTCACAGGAGCCTGGAAGCTGGGGTTACCTAGCATTTGGGTGAACCTGACAACTAGGGCTGTAGGAGTCAGCCTATAGCCTATAGTTCAAGCTCATGGGGCCAACCTGGAGGTTGAATCCAAGGGACAAGTCTGGAGGTTGGGACCATGGGATTCAATCTGAAAGCTGGGGCCATGGAAGCAGCCAAATGCTGGGCTGGGCTGGACTGGGATGGGAGTCTGTATCCACAGAAGCTTGCCAAGAGTCCAGGCCAGAGAAGCCAGCCTAAAGTCTGAGGCCACGGGGCTGCCTGGTGCTGCCATGAGTCAGGAGCCTGCCTGGAGCCTGGGGCCAGTGGTACCAGCCTTGCATTGGGGCAGGCCAAAAGCCTGGTTCCATGAAAGCTCATCTGGAGTATAGGTCTGTAGAAGCCATCTTGGTGCTGGAGCCATGGAGTCAACCTGGTGCTAAGGCAGGTCAGGAGCCTACCAGAAGCCTGGGTTCATAGGAACCTGCCTGGTGCTGGGTGGACTGGTAACCTGGTTTTGTGCAAGCCCACCAGGAGCCTGGGGTCATGGGAACTGGCCTGATGTTGTGGTGGGCTGATGGTAGAGTCCACTGTGAAGTCAAGTCCTTACTTCACTTCCTTCTGTCATAGGTTAGATGTCTCTCTCCACAGGGAAGGGGTGATGGGAGTAAGGTGAAACTGTCTTTCCTATGTTTTTCAATGCATCTTTTCTTACTTCCATGTTCCACCCAAGTGCTGTAATCCCTCACCTGTGAAGCTCTTGTGAAGGTATTTCAGAGCATGGAGAGTTGTTCAAATGGATGTTTCTGGGAGGGGACAAGCCCTAGAAATTCCTAAACCACCACCTTGTTGATGTCATTCTCTAATTCTTCTGCTGTGTGCTGTCTATTGCCAAATACAAATATTGGCTTATTTTGTTTGATATATTTTACAGTGCAAGAGATGCTGTTTGCTTCTTCCAAATTTGCCACTTTTCATAGTTTGCTGTTCTAGAAAGATATTCTTATTCATCATTTGTTTCTTAAACATGGTTAGGACAGTTGTTTTAAGCTCTGTGTATAATAGTTACAAAATGTGATCTCTGTGTGGATATGTTTCTATTTTCCCTTTCTTTCTTTTATTTTCTCCCTCATTCCTTCTCTCCCTCCCTTCCTTCCTTTCTCTTTCCTTTCTTTCTTTTTGCTCTTATTCTTGTTTGTGTATATACCTGGTAATCTTCAACTACTTATGGCTTGTTGTCTTTGGAATGACTTTGATCGCCTCTAGAGAGACTTTCTCTTTCCTTCTGGTAGAAAGTATTTGGCCTAAATGAAACCAAATATAGTTTGAGAGTACCTGATTCAATCAAACTGTAAGTACTCCAAGTGAAAATCCTTGTGAGGGTCTGTCCATCATCACAGACTTCCAGGAATGACTTCTTTTCTTTACTACTGCCATCTCTCCTTCCCCCCCACCCCGCCCCCCACCAGTGCCAAGACAGCCTATCTCATGGGTTCCAAAGGCTGAGGAAAGTTGAGGGTGGGTCTAGGGCTGGTTTGCTTGTTCCTTCCCCAGGCCCAGGCCTACCCTGAATCCCAACTTCTTTCTTTCTATGCCTATGTGACTAGACTATTGACAGTGGTGTGTTTTATATCAGCATAGAACATATTGTAGTTTTAATGTTGTTTAAAAACATTTCAGGTCCTGATCCTGTAAGTCTGGGGTAGAACCTGAGATTCTGCATTTCTGGTAAACTGCTGGTTGTTGCCAGTGCCGCTGCTCCATGGACCACACTTTGAACATGAAGAATGTGCAGAACAAGGACAGTTCCATGTGATTTTCCAACAGGTGAATCATAGAAAAATTGAGTTGTGGGGACTATACTATCAGAACTGGAATGGATTTGTGGGGCTGAGATGACTGTATTAGACCTTAAACTGAATAATGAAGGACAGATATGGATGGGCAAAGGAATTAAATTTCAAGGCAAATTCAGTTCTGGCTAGCTAAGAGAGTAGGGAAGCTGTATCTCTAAACTGTATCCCTATGGAGTTATTTTCTTGCAGAGAGAAATTTCCTTCATCATATTTGATTCAATTTCCCTTCTCAGGAGTACCTACTCCCTTAGCTATCAAGGATGTCACTTCCATATTAGGGAGAGATACAGAGAGGTCTTGGGTTATCTGGTATCACCTAAGCCCCCATCACCTCTGGTAATGGTACTATGGGCTAAGTTTCCAGGTCATATGGAGCTCCATGTTTTATAGGATGCAATAAAGAATCTGGAAGGACCACATATCCTATTGACTGTGGTCATGAATGAGTTTGCATTAGTATATGCTGCATCTATACTTGTGTGTCCTGGATGTTTGCTTCTTTGTACCTGATGGCAGGATATTGAGCCCCTCTTCTTAAGATATCCAAGTGCATTCAGTCCTGTGTAAGGAGCATGGGGGTGATGTCACAAGCTCTGGATTTTCCTCTGCCATTTCCTTCTCAAGGGGACCTTCCCCATCCAGGGATCCAACTAGTGTCTCCTACAACTCCTGCCTTGGCAGGTGGATTCTTTTAACACTGAGCCACCTGGGAAGCCCTTTCTTCTTAGAGCATGGGAATCAACTCATGCTAAGGGATGCTCTACGCAGGACCTCTTTATAGACTCAACTTGATTCTGAATTCCAGTTTTGACCCAAAGAAACTTGCTGTACATTTAAATGTCAGTGCTTCATGACTCCACACTCCTAAGAGGACAGCTCACCAGCTTACCATGGGCTACCCAGGACAAGATCAAGGAGCAAGAATCTTTGGGGAGGGTAAAGGCGTGAACATGAGAGTGTCTTTATGAGGTGAGGCAGGCTGGTGAGGTAGTTAGGAACCCTATGAGAAATGTTAACACAATCCCATCAGAGGCTGAAGAACCTGAGACATTTATTCACCAATCCCCTCCTCAATTGGTTAAGCCTGCCCCTGAGATGCAAGCCCTTGATGTGGAGCAGACAGAAGCTGGGAACCACTACAGATAGTGAACTCAGATGGGCTGAAAGGTCGGGACAGAGTCTCACCAGCACTGCCTGTTTCCCTTTGCGGAAGAACTAATGCATGTCTTCTAGCTCAGGGAATAGAGCATCTAGGAGCCACTACTCTAGAGTCCATGAGGGGTAGGATGTGCAGGAGCTGACCTTGTCCAGGCAAGGCTTTCCTTGAGTGGAGAGGCAGCATTCACACTCGCTCTGAAAAGCTGGAGGAGCATACACTGGAGTGTTTGTATTTTTTCATCCGAGATTGGCAGGGGATAAGATGACTGGACCAGGAGTGGTTGGAAACTACACAGGCCTTAGGGGACCCCTCCCTTTCTAAGTCTACCTTGAACCCACTGTGGGTTTCCACTCTTTGGAATAAGATTAGTGTAACATTTTGCAGCATCATTGCTTAGTCATCGGCCATGGGACAGTCCCCTAACACTTCTTTCCTCAAACTCAGTGTTGATGTTTCCTGGTGACTGCTCTTAAAGACTTAGCATGCCTCCTTTTTCATGGTGTGTGAACAGGTTGCAACCCTGCCCCAGTTGATATTTCTTTATATAAAGCCTCACTAAATTACCCTGGTGTCAGAAGCTGACAAATACTCAGGGTGCTGGGAAGTCCTAGCCCCAATGAGGCAGAACTTCCTCTTTTCTTGATGTGGGTCAAAGGCTCTGGCCCTACTGGACTCTGTCAGAGCACCTGAGCACAGAAGAAGCCATAGTCCATAGCCATAGGGACACAGCGTCCTTCGTAGCTGCAAAACCTGCTGACCTTTGATCTTTTCTGCTTCCAGACCTCTGGCCTTGGCCCTCCTGTCATTTTAAGGCTCTGGGTTTACTTCTGAATGCAGGTACCACTGCTTCTGCTGGAAGGTAGGCTACGTCCAAGAAGGTGAACAGGAGAGGGAGCGAGGTGAGTTCTGGGACCGTAGATTCTCCCTGAGGTTGCTGTTGGCTCATTAGCTCTTCTTCTGACTCAAGGTCAAACCGTGGCTTGGGACTGACTCAGATCCTCCTGTGGGATCCATCTGCACATACATGTCTTCACACCTTGGCAGTTCTGACACGCCATCATCCAAAGACGATGGAAAAGTAAAAGGTCCAGTTGAAGATGTACATGGAAGGGCAAAAAAATTGGGAAGTGGGGATATTCGGTACACTGCTGCTCACATTTGCCTTTTGATTTTCTCTACAGTATTATCCAGGATACACCCGATTCTGGTGAATATTCAGGATATCAACCATCTGGTATGGGTCCTTCAAGGCCAGACCCTCACAGCTGTCCCGAGGAAGGGCCAAATGGATCCAGGTGAGTGGCAAGGCCTGTCCACGGCAGTCCCTTTGGCCAGTACTGCTGTGTGGTGTGTGCTCAGTTTTTTCATTTCACTGTGAATAGACTCGTTAACTGGGCTTATCTCGTAGGTTGTAATGAATGAGTGACCTGTGATTATGTTGTGTTCCCAGTCACTGTTACCTTAGTCTCATGCAAGTACACAGAGACTCTTGAGAAGGGCAGGGGGAATCCTGTCTACTTGGGACTGAAGGAGCCAGAGCTTTGTCTATTCTGCACGAAGGTCAAGGGGCAGCCCACGCTGCAGCTTCAGGTGAGTATGGAAAATAAGGGTCTTGTCTATGCCTGGCTAGGAGTGAAAGTGAAAGTGTTGGTTGCTCAGTTGTGTCCCACTTTGTCACCACAAACTGTAGCCCTGCCAGGTTCCTCTGTCCATGGGGTTTTCCAGGCAAGAATACTGGAGTGGGTTGCCATTTCCTACTCCAGGGGATCTTCCCCACCCAGGGATTGAACCCAAGTCTCCAGCATTGTGGGCAGATTTTTGACCATCTGAGCCATAGCATTTACCCCCAACTAGGAGGAAGATGCACATTAATTTCACTAAGTGCTCATTTGAAGGAAAATTTAGCTTTTTAGAATCTTTGTTAAAGTTTTATTTTTTAATTTATTTCTAGCTGTGCCGGCTCTTCATTGCTGTGCATGGGCATTCTCTAGTTGCTGAGAACAGGGGCTATTCTCTAATTGAGGTGCACAGGCTTCTCATTGTGCACTGAGAAGTGGTGGCTTCTCTTGTTGCAGAACATGGGCTCTAGAGCATGAGGGCTTCAACAGTTGTGGCACACAGGCTTAGTTTCCCTGCGGCATGTGGGATCCTCCCAGACCAGGGATCAAACCTGTGTTCCCCGCATTGACAGGCCCATTCTTAACCACTGGACCACCAGAGAAGTACTCTAGAATCTTTTAAAGGACAAACTATTTATTATCCTTATGCATATTTATTTTTGGTTCTTTAGGCTGTGTGTATTATGAAATAAGAAAAAATTGCAGGAGTGTTTTGAAACTAATCTGCTAAAATCATTTGTTTTGCTTAAAAAGTAATTCAGCAAAGAAGGATTTTAGATTTATTCTTGACTATATATATGAATCTCTCTCTGTCTCTCTCTCTCTCTCTCTCTCTCTCTCTCTATCTCTTTCTCTCTCTCACACACACACACACAGAGTCATCCTTTGGCATCTTTGGGGGATTTGGTGCAGGACTCCTCTATCCCTCATGGATACCAAAGTGGACGCTCAAGTTCCTATATAACCTATATAATTATGTAACCTATTCTTTAAATCATCTCTAGATTACTTAATAATACCTAATACAGTGAGAACACTATATAAATAGTTGCCAGCATACAGAAAATTCAAGTTTTGCTTTTTTGGAACTTTCTGGATTTTTTTGTTGTTTTTTTTTCTAAATATTTTTGGTCCTCAGTTGGTTTACTCCAAGTATGCAGAATCTGCTGATAGGAAGGGTCAACTGCACATTTGTGGGTGGAATCAGCTATGACAGTTTCAGCAGTTGATTATCACTAGGTGGATGAGCAAATTAAAACATGTTTTTGACAGGAGATAGTTTTCAACTTTAAGTGAACAAGCAATTCTCTGTAACAAACATTTTAATAATGCGGTTCTCCATTATTTAAAAATATTTTAAGTTATAGGAGGATCACAAACCAGACCTCTGTGTGCTTTAGGAAATCTCTTGATCCCTTGATCTATACATTCTATAGGTTTCCCAGGTGGCCCTAGTAGTAAAGAACCCGCCTGCTAATGCAGGAGACATAAGAGACACAGGTTTGATCCCTGTGTCGGGAAGATCCCCTGAAGGCAGGCATGGCAACCCACTCCAATATTCTTGCCTGGAGAATCCCATGGACAGAGGAGCCTGGCAGGCTACAGTCCATAGTGTTGCAAAGAGTCGGACACAACTGAAGCAACTTAGCATGCATGCATGTATGTTCTATATCTATATTTGTTCTAGTGGAAAGAAGAGTGAAAGTGAAAGTCACTCAGTCATGTCCGACTCTTTGGAACCCCATGGATTAAACAGTCCATGCAATTCTCCAGGCCAGAATAATGGAGTCAATGGCTATTCCCTTCTCCAGGGGATCTTCCCAACCTGGGGGCCAAACCCAGGTCTCCCCCATTGCAGGCAGATTCTTTACCAGCTGAGCCACCAGGGAAGACCATCTACTGGAGTCAGGAATAAATGTAAAAGCCTTCAGCAAACAAGCATAGGCAGACACTCAATTTGATGACAAGATAGAAAATAGTGGTTTAATGATGGGCAATTTTGCCCCTGACAAATTTTTCAATGTCTGGTGATATTTTTAGTTGCCACACCTAGGAACTAGGGGATTCTGCTCATCTCTAGTGGGTAGAAGCCAGGGGCGCTATTAAACCTCCCAGCATACACAAGACAGAGCCTGACAACAAAAGATTATTCTGCCCAAAACATCCATAGTTCTGAGGTTAGAGACACTTGATATGAAACAACCTTGTTTAGATTCATGATAACTGTTATGTAACTATTCCTTTGGTTTATAAGGAACAGGTAATGGCTAAATCTGTGCTTTGTATTCTCAAAAACATTGATGTCAGCACTGTTCTTCTTCAAAGGCTCACATTAAGAACCACTGAAATTAGTGGTCTAAGTTTTCCCTCCTAAACTTAATATCTCTAAAGTATTTGGGGCTGATAATTTTTAATGGTTTAATATGAAATAGAGGTGTCCAGGCCTGTTTCAACAGCGAAAACAATCTCGAATAGGAACTGTTAGTGTGCAGAGTGTGGAACAACTCAAACGGTGCTGTTTCTCCCTGGGACCTCCTTCTCGCCCTTTAGGAACGGAACATAATGGATCTGTACCACCAAACTGAGCCTGTGAAGCCTTTTCTCTTCTACCATGACCAGAATGGCAGGGCCTCCAGCTTTGAGTCTGTGGCCTTCCCTGGCTGGTTCATCGGCTCCTGCTCCAGTGGAGGCTGTCCTGTGATTATCACCCAGGAACTGGGGAAAATCTACACTACCGACTTTGGGTTCACAGTACTCCAGGCTTAAGGCTGGTCTAGGGATGAGGGTTGTTTTCTGCACAGAGAATCTTGTCTTTGGTTTCCTCCATTCAAGCTCCTGAAATGCTTCTGAATCACAACACTGCAAATCAGCAATACTTTAATTAATTAAGAAAAAAAAAAGAGAGAAAAGTACTTTGGAGATGAACACTGTCATACCGATCATTCAACAAGGAAAGGCAGAATTGCCAGAATTATGTCCATTTCATTTTTGGGGGGCTTGCAGATTCCCCAACTGTGAATTGAACCATCTTAGTCTTAAAAGAAGGAAGAATCTTGGTTAAGCTTTTCACCCAAGAGTATCTTACTGACCTCAACATGTCCATGCAGTGACAACGTACGCACAACACTGGACCAAGTTGTGTGCCCTCCACCAGGACACGTGGACAACAGTGCAGAGAAATTGAGGATCTTTGCTATGGCCATGTGGCTAAATTATGACACCTTGACAAAAATACTAAAGAAAACTCTACTTAACATACCTGCTAATGATGCTTCAAATAACAAATGAAGGTGATGATTCTTTCATTTGGAGTCCAGATCTCTGGATTTTCAGATATGTTGCTCTGTGGCAATGTATCAAGATCTTTTGGATCCTGGTGGGGAAAAGCTGACAGACAAGTTCCATAAAAGAAAAGACTAAGAAGAAAGCTGGAACCCCTTTGTGGGAGTGGCTTGTGTCTCAGTGAAGTTATGTGCTCTGCTGGTTTGAATGAAGAACTAGTGTTGTTTATGAAGCTTTCACCTAAAGTGTTATCACTGGATCTCATGGAAAGTTAAATTTGTGAAATAAAAAATTTGCTCCTCTCAGTTGCTGTTATGAATTTAATGACTTTAATGGGATATCATGATCATAATACTGACTCCTTGCATTCATAATTAGTTTTATCATTTTTTCCCATGAAATGATAAAAGCAGGTTCCCATGAAATCTCCCACTTCTAAGAAGAACCCAGTAGGATAGTTGTAGAAGATGGTATCTTCCTAAACTCAGGTTTCCCCTGGCTTCACTACTGGGGTGGTGGTACAAATAAAGCATCATTAGTAAATATCATACTCCATATTTTATGCATAATGCTACTGCACAGCTAACAAAACGCTCCCCCATCCTATCCCAGAAAGAGCTTCTGAGAGTCTCCTGTGGGTTTTTTCCATCAACTCACAGGCCATGATCTGACATGGCATCCACTCATCTAGAGCATAGTGGCAACAAAGACTTATCTTTTCCTCTACCCTTTATGAAATAACATTTCTTCCCACATCATGTCAGTAAACAGCATTCTCTGTAAATACGGGGATTTATTTCTTAAAATATTTATTTATTTATTTAATCTTGGCTGCCCTGGGTCTTCGTTGCTGTGTGGGCTGTTCTCTAGTTGCAGTGCATGGGCTTCTCATTGCATTGGCTTCTCTTGTTGCAGAGCACAGGCTCTGGGGCATACAAGCTTCAGTAATTGCTGCTTCCAAGCCCTAAAGCACAAGCTCAATAGTTGTGATGCATGGGCTTAGTTGCTCCATGGCTTGTGGGATCTTCCCATACCAGGGATTGGACCCATGTCCCCTGCACTGGCAGGTGGATTCTTATCCACTGAGCCACCAAAGAAGCCCAATATAGTGATTTTTTTTTTAAATTTTTTGTTATGATTTTACTTGTCTTGAGATTTGGAGAAAGATTATGGAGATAGTATTTTTCAAGCACATTGATGAATTTCTGGGCCCCACAAGCATTGCCTTGACCTCCTCACCTCATCCTAATATCTTCTGCCTTTTAGCATTTGAGTGGCCATGTTGATGTCAGAGATTCGATTTCTTCCTTGGGGATAGACAGCACAGAAATCCCTGAGCTTTTCATTTCTCATGGTTTCTACAGAAAAGTAGACCTGTTTCTCCTCTGCCTTTCCCTATGTAGGTAATTTCCCTAGAGCTGTGAGGTGGCCAGAACTCTTAAGAGAGTGAAAGGAGCTCTATGAAGAATTACACAGGAGGAATTCCCTGGGTTTCCAGTGATCAGCGCTTTCACTGCCAGAGCCTGGGTTTGACTCCTGGTCTAGGGGAACTAAGATCCCACAAGCCATGCAGCAGAGTCAAAACAAAACAAACAACAAACAAAACAAAAAACAATCCCCACCCAGAACAAAACAAAAATATCCCCCTTCAAAAAAACACCCCAAAACCCAAAATAATAAAAACCCAAATGAGTATCACCCTGGGACAATGGGCATAAACTGGATGCTCTTGGGCCATCTGGGGTGTACAGTCTCTTGGATTCAAGGCTGGAACCCATATCAGGCTTCCCAAGAACTCCGTCCCTACACTGTCTTGGCTGAAGAGCCAGGGTGAGCCCGAGGATCTTTAGGTATATCGGTCATCCAGCTGAAGGTGAAGCTCCTAGTCTCCTCTACCTGTTTGAGAGATCCTCTTGGGGTAGTCTATTTCTGCTATGGGATAGCAACCCCTGACTCTTCTCCATGAGGGGGCAGGAACTTGCCTCTCATCACAACAGATGCCCCTCCAAGGCAGCTCTCTCCCTTTCTCTCTTCCCAGTCTTCCTCTTATTCATAAAATATTCCATTCATGCCTTTGTTTATTTAATACATTTTACTATTCCCCAAAATAGGTGAGACACTATTTCAGACATTAAGGATCTAGTTAACAAGACAGACAAATTCCTTGGCCCCGTGAAGCTGGCATTTTGGTGCTGAGGACAATACACACACACATACATGTCTATGTACATACATATATACATATGTACATACACAGATAAATATCTATGGTGATGGCAACATACATATTATAAAGAAAATAATAGAGAAGAATTAGAAATCAGAGCATGAGTGAGCAGGCTCTTGGAGACAGGGCAGTCAGGGAAGACATCATTTAGAGACTGTTTGTTTGTTTGTTTGTTTTTTGCAAATGCATGGAAGTAAGGGGGTGGACCCTATAAGGTCTGGGAAAGCCCAATTCCTGCAGAGAAACAGGAGAGGCTCCCTGAGAAGATGAGCTCTTTTTTGGGGGCAGAGGGTAGAATCAGCAAGACACCAGAGCAGGGAGGGTAGGAAGGGCAGGGATAGAAGATGTGCGGAGAGACAAGCAAGGGCAAGTTTATAAGCAAGGGCAAATTTACGTGTGCTTGTGTGAGCTGTGTTGAGCTCTTTTGGGGTGTGCTGTGAAGCCATGGGAGAGTTATGAGCAGGGCAGTGATAGGATCACACTGGCATCTTTGATCCTGCTCACTGCTGCTGGGCGGAGTTTAACTTGAGGGAGGTAAGAACGGAAGCAGGGAGGCCAGTTAGGGACTGCTGCAATACTCAATGGGAGAGAGTCAGTGGTGGGTTTCAGAGAACAGAGCCCTGATCAGTGGTTGTGAGTAATGTGGAAGTAAATCTTGGCATGGAATGAATACTTCTTTACTTTTAGGCTTGCATGTTTGCATGCTAAGTTGTGTCAACTCTTTGTGACCTCGTGGACCGTAGCCCGCCACGCTCCTCTGTCCCTGGGACTCTCCAGGCAAGAATACTGGAGTGGGTTGCCATGCCCTCCTCCAGGGGATCTTCCAGCTGGAGGGATTGAACCAGGGTCTCCCACATCTCCTGCAATAGCACACATGTTCTTTACCACTAGCACCACCTAGGACTGACCAACAATATGGGTTTCAAGGGTAATGGTTCCCTTTCACCGCCTATGTTGAGGCTGTCTGATTCCTGAAGCAGAGACAGGAAGCCAGGAGACCTCCAAATTTCCTCCTATTAAGTGAGTCTCCTTAGACACAGTGCAGTTTTTAATATCCACCACCAAGCACAAGGCTCCCTATGTATCTCAGTTAACACAGGGTGCAGGAAATCATGACCCAAAGGCAACACACTACATAGTGGTTAAGAACAGAGAGGTTTGACTTTTTTTTTTTTTTAACTTTACATAATTGTATTAGTTTTGCCAAATATCAAAATGAATCCGCCACAGGTATAAAAATAATTTTTTTGTTTATTTATTTTTGGCTGTGCTGGGTCTTTGTTGCTGGGCAGGCTTTTCTCTAGTTGCGGTGAGTGGGGGCTACTCTTCATTGCGGTACAAAGGCTTCCTGTTTCAGTGGCCTCTTTTGTTGTGGGGCACAGGCTCTAGGGTACATGGACTTCAGTCGTTGTGACATGTGGGCTCAGTAGTTGTGATTCCTGGACTCTAGAGCACAAGCTCAGTAGTTGTGGCTCACGGCTTAGTTACCCCACGGCATATGGAATCTTACTGGTTCAGGGATCAAACCTGTGTCTCCTGCATTGGCAGGTGGGTTTTTCACCACTGAGATACCAGGGAAGCCCAGAAAGACTTGATTTTTAACTTAGCTACATTTCTTAGTGGCTATATGACTTTGGGTAAGTTTTGCCATTTCTCAGGGACTGTTTTCTTCCATAAGAAATAAAGATGAATGGCTCCTAGAGGATGAAAGATTCATCAGGTACATCTCTATCAGATACAGAATGAGATCTCAATGTTGGTTATGCAAAACTCTGAAAGGAGGACTATGGATTGCCCCAAATAGGATATGAATGAGGCCATGGCTCACACCATCAGTGAATCAAGTGAGCCACACCTCTGCCTCCAAAGCAGTCCAGAAGGAAGTTCTCCTTCTTAACTCAGCATCTGGCCTTTTCTGTATTTCCTCATCGGTGTTTCCTGATATTTACTCTCCTCTGGTTTCTCTAGGACCCCAGCCTGGCCACACCTGTGTTGCCTCTCAGTCACTCGCTGAATCCTCATGAGACCTCTGTCTTGGACCAGTTTTCTTGCCAAAGTGGGCACACCCAGAGCCAGGAAATAACCCTCCTTCCTCACTCATTTAAAGGCCTGGAAGTCCTGGACAGTTCTACAGGGCACTTGGGTGCAGGTGGAGCCTTAAGATTGGGCTCTAGGACAAGAGCATCTCTTTGGACAAAGGTAACTGCTGCTCCTCAGAAACTGTGTATGGGAAACCTTCCTTCACTGCTCTGTGTCCAGCCTTGAGGAACCTCTGGGAGCCTTGGTCCAAGACACGCATTGTCAGAGGAACTGAGACTGCTTCTAGAGTGCTGCTGGTAGTGGGTTTACTCTTTCTCTAGGGATGACTATAGATTCAGGCACTGCATATCCTGAGGCAGAGGGGGATGTGAACAATTGGTTCTCACTGTGGGGAGTTTGTGGTCTTCTTGGGGAATTGTCATGGTTCCCTAACCAGAAGCTCAGAGATAGATGTCCCCTAACAGTCAAAATACCTCATGTGGTCCGTGGACATACTTGTGCAGAGGTTCCTCTTTGGATGAAGGGTTGGGGAAGATGTGAGTCAGAAAAACAGGGTAGCTACTGGTTATTTAGGATGCTCAAGTGTGAAGTCAGATAGCTGGTGGCTTATCAGCTGTGCAAAATGGAGACAGGCAAGTACTCTTTCTTCCTCTAAATCCAGAGACTTAGTACCTGAGCTGATGCACTGAAATCTCCTAACAATCCTAGCTGTGATGGATAGAGGGCATCCCAGGACCACTCAGCCCTGACAGTGACGGGAGCTTCCATCTTGGGTTTTATAGCCCTGGAACATGCTTTTCCCATTCTTACTCTCAAATGTGCCTCTAAGATAGGGTCTCAGGACAGTTTTTTTTATACAGAATTCTGGGGGAAGGGAGAGAAATGGATAACGTATTTTCCTTCCCTCTTTCCCTACCAGACTAACCGCTGGACCACAGCCTCTCCACCATCTGGTCTACCTCGTCCTCTTCACAGAAAGCCCTGAAGCCAACATGGCGTGCCCTATGTGTAAGTGGTGAATCACAAACCAGCTTGGAAATACTTCCATCTGGTCTCCCCAAAGAAATGGAGTACAAGGGTTTCTGTTTTGTAATTTAGAGTACAAGAAACCCTTGTAGTCCAGATTATTCATTCAAAATAAATAAGGAGTTCTAGAACTACTTAATTATTTTGATAAAGAGGGTAAATAAGAAATAATGTATTGATGACTGATTTATATATACTTTGTTTTGTTACTACCCAGAGACTATCAATCAGCAAAAAGACAAGTCACTGATAATCCTAGAAAAAAGGGTGAATCTTGAAAGACTCTTGGGACTATGAGTGCATTAGCTTCTTTCAGATGCGTTGGTTCACAAACCAGCCCCTGCCCTATTTCCCTTCCCTTTTTCCAATAGCCACTCTTTGTCAGAGCAGTAAATCTACTCCTAGGAATCCTAGGAATCAGAGGCCTTTATTACCAGTTGCAATTGGAGTCCTAAAGTTTACAATAACCTCATGTATATTTTGTGATTTTCTGTCTTCTGGCAGCGCAAGAACATCCCAGTTACCTTCACATTCGTGATTCTCAGCAGATGGTGTGGGTCGTAAAAGGAAATTCATTAATAGCAGTTCCTTCTAGCAACAACGTTAAACCTGGTGAGTGACAATCAAAGCCACTGTGCTGCCCTTAAAGGGACATCAGCTCCACTGGGGATGGGGCCAAGCTTGTGTGAGCTTGGGAAGCATATTCTTGGGGACAGCTTCAGTGTCCTCAAGAAAGGCAGGAAAGGGCAAGATGGTTCCCTCACACCATCTGGAAAGGGTATGAGGAAAGAAGACCTGTACCCAGAAATGAGGGTGTGATGGATCTGGAGCTCTCCTTACCAAAAGAAAATGTCCTTGATTAAGAAGAGATTATTCATTCAATTAACAGCTGACCTTCTCCTTGGAATTTCTCTCTTCTAAATTTCAACCATTGCTACCTCTGTCCCTAAATT
The DNA here is from genome assembly GCF_029407905.1 of Bubalus kerabau. Lineage (NCBI taxonomy): Eukaryota > Metazoa > Chordata > Mammalia > Artiodactyla > Bovidae > Bubalus > Bubalus kerabau. Next base: position 49,509,645 of record NC_073634.1, read on the forward strand.
TAAACTGTTTCATCTTTCCATTACCATACCTGTATTTTTCTAATTTGGAGTCCTCTCTTCTAATAATAGGGGAATATTCCTTCCTCCCATCAATCCATTGCATGCCTATTATACCTCAATAAAGCTGGAAAAAAAGTCAATCCAAGTCAGCTTCTTTTCCTTTCTTGTTTGTTCCTTTGATGTTTGATTTCATTCCCCTTTCCCCTGCTTGTTCTGTCTTTGTCTTCTTTCTAACTCTGATTAGACATGCACTAATGGAATATTTCCAGGCTTAATACTAAAAACCTCCTCTGGATTTGCACATTTCATTTCTACAAGTGTTCTATTTTCCTATGTGGTAATCTACATACTGTTCTGTGTACAGTCATAGTCAAGTACACAGCTTGTCTCCATTTCCCCACCTGTCCATGCTTACATCAAACAATAAAACTTCTGAATTGTTCTTTGCCCACTCATCTCTAGCTTCTCTTTCCAGTCACCAGACCCATTTGTCTGTCCTCACTTTTTGTTCCTCAGTGGCTGCTGCTGCTAAGTCACTTCAGTCGTGTCCGACTCTGTGCGACCCCATAGACGGCAGCCCACCAGGCTCCCCTGTCCCTGGGATTCTCCAGACAAGAACACTGGAATGGGTTGCCATTTCCTTCTCCTCAGGGGCAGTCAGCATAATTGATTACTCTTTCTTGAACACTCTCTGTTTCATCCTTTGGTAAGAATGTTCTATGTGGTTCACTGGCTCTTCTTTTGCAGTCTCCCTTCTGACTCCATTTTCTCTTTAAAATAGCCAAATGCTGGCAATTTTCAGAGCTCAATCTGTAACCATCACCCCACCACTCTGAAGGGACTCAGAGCTGGTTTCTTGGATTGACGTGTTGCCTCTTCATTCTGACATTTATGCTTCCAACCCAGCTGTCTCCCCTGAAAATTTTACCTATGTCCTTTTTTGCTTCCATCTGACAGAAGATGATAGAAAGCAGAAGAGTGTGCATAGAGGGGCTTTGTGACCAAGTGTGAAAATGGCCTGGAATATCCCATTCATAACCATTGGCTAAAATGGAGTCACATGACTTGTAGCTAACTGCAAGGGATGCTGGGAAATGTAGTCTAACTCTGTGTCCAGAGACAAAACAAAAACAGATTTTGGCTAGTAGCTAGTGGCCTTTAAATTCCAACTATCATAGGGTGAATGTTCAGTGAATGTTTCCTGAACTGTTTGCTGAGCTGATGTACAGGTCTCTGTAACCCATTTCCTTTTGATGTCCTCTCAGACATCTCAGTGGCAATAGTGGTAAAGGACCTGCCTGTCACTGAAGGAGATGTAGGAGATGAGGGTTCAATCCCTAGGTTGGGAAGATCCCCTGGAGGAGGGCGTGGAAACCCACACCAGTATTCTTGTCTGAAGAATCCCTGGGACAGAAGACCCTGGTGGGCTACAGTGCATGGGGGTCACAGAGAGTCGGACACGACTGAAGTGACTTAGCATGCAGACATCTCTAACATCTATTCCAAAAGTGGAACTGTGGATCTGACTTCTCAAAACGGTTTACAGACCCAGTCTTCCCCATCTTCTTCTTCACCCTGTTCACTGGAGCCAGAAATACAGGAGGCATCCTTATTTCTTCTTTTCTTTGATCTCCATTTAATCCACCAGCAGAGACTGATGAGTCTATGTGCAAAATAAACCTTATTTCTAAGTTAATATCATCTTTCACTTGGAACACCGTATTACTTCCTCACTGCCCTCTCTCCCACTTCACTTGTGTAGCTTTGCATCCTATCTTCACAAACCATCAACAGTGACCTTCTTACCACATTAATTGAAGAATATTGTTTCCAAGTATTTGTGTTTTGGGGGTGGAGGTTTGGGGAAAGTGAGCAGTGAGGAGATCTGAGGCACACCAATCTTATTTTTGGAGCCTGGAACTTAACGAGCTTCTTTCCATGTAAGGGTCTTAACATTTCCTTTCCCTGTCAACATTCTTCATCCAAACCCCTCCACCACCACATTTCTGTTTCTTCATTTACTGGCTTCCTCTTAGTGTTAAGTTCTTGGCTTGAACTTCACTCTGCTTTTTTGCTTCCTCTTTCTTGGTCTCTCTCCTACTGTCTCAGACCTTTGTCAGTTTCCCCAAAACAGGTGTTGCCACTTGTGGTTCTGGTCATTTCTCTGTTTCCATGGTTTAGTTCCATTTTCCATGGTGGCAATAACAATGTCTCTTGTTCTCAGCTAAGTCTCCAGAGCCTTGAGTGAGCACTCAACAAAGAATGTTGAATGGATAAATTCCCTTCTCCCTACCCAGAAGGATAGATGCAGAACATGCAGGCTCCTGGGAATCATCTGCTAAATTAGTTGAGAATTAAATTATACTGATAGCAACAGAAAATCCACTCAACTAGTAATTTATTAGGGGCTTCCCCAGTGGCTCAGTAGTAAGGAATCTGCTTTCCAATGCAGGAGTTGTGGGTTTGATCCCAGGGTCAGGAAGAACCCCTGGAGGTGGGCATGGCAACCCACTCCCAGTATTCTTGCATGGGAAATCTCATGGACAGAGGAGCCTGGCAGGCTGCAGTCCATGAGATTGCAAAAGAGTCAGACATAACTTGGTGACTAAACCATCCAGCAGGAATTAAATAAGATAGAAATTCCTTTCTTTCTCAGGGAAAAGACGCCTGAGAAGGCAGACTAAGGCCCATAGGTGCCTGTGTAATGCCACCAGATTCCAAGGATTCTAGGGTTCTGCTTTACCATCTTCAAGATCACCGTCACCACCATCTAGGTATAAAGACAGGGCATAAGAAGAAAGCTCCTTCCAACTGAGTGAACTCCTTTTAAAGAAGAACATTCTTAGAAATCCTACACAACATTCCACTTTTATCTCATGAGCTAAAACTTAAGCATATGGTCAAAGTTAGCTGTAAGTGTGATGGGAAATTTATTTTTATTTTGGGGAAGTAATATATCCTGGTGACAGCTGGGGCTCTGATATTAAGGAAGAAATAGGAAATGGATTTCAGCCAACTGATGAAGGGTTTCTGACACATGGCTAGTGGGAGAAGACTTTGTGAGGGGGGCGTGTCCTGGCTGCTCATTATCCCCTAGATGTGAGTGTCAGATCAGAAGGAATGGCCTTTTCACTGCTTGGAGCCTGACACCTGTTTCCATTTTCCCTGTGTTTCCAGTCATTCTTTCCTTGATAGCATGTAAAGACATGGAATTCAATAAGGAAGGAAATAGTACTCCACATTACCTGGGAATCAAGGACAAAAATCTCTGTCTCCACTGTACAGAAATCCAGGGCTATCCCACTTTGCAGCTTAAGGTGAGTGGTTGTGCAGCTAATTAGAGAAATACATTAATGAGAGGAACTTTCAATTTCATTTAATCTGTTACTGAATATAAGAATTAGGTTTGTATAATTCTACAGTAATAGAAGAACAGACTCTGTATGATTTCAATATCTCTAGACCATGAAATTTTTGCACCTTGTTTTGTGTCCCTGGATGATCCAGGGCCTCCTGGTTTATAGTCTATGGGAACTTGAATAGAATTTGTATCCTGCCACTGTGTGAAAATTGTATAATCTTAATTATGTTGAATTGGTCCATAGTGCTTTTTGGGTATACTATATGCTTCTGTTTTTCTGTATATTCATTCTAGTAACTTTTGAGAGTTTGATATTGAAATTCCAACTAAAAATCTTAATTTAATATTAAAAAGCTAGACATTACTTTGTCAACAAAGGTCCATCTAGTCAAGGCTAATAGTTTTTCCAGTAGTCATGTATGGATGCGAGAATTGGACTATAAAGAAAGCAGAGCACAAAAGAATTGATGCTTTTGAACTGTGGTGTTGAAGAAGACTCTTGAGAGTCCCTTGGACTGCAAGGAGATCCAACCAGTCCATCCTAAAGGAGATCAGTCCTGGGTGTTCATTGGAAGGACTGATGTTGAAGCTGAAACTCCAGTACTTTGGCCAACTGATGCAAAGAGCTGACTCATTTGAAAAGACCCTGATGCTGGGAAAGATTGAGGGCAGGAAGAGAAGGGGACAAGAGAGAACAAGATGGTTGGATGGCATCACCGACTCCATGGACATGAGTTTGGGTAAAGTCCGGGAGTTGGTGATGGACAGGGAGGCCTGGCATGCTGTGGTTCATGAGGTCGCAAAGAGTCAGACACTACTGAGCCACTGAACTGAACTGAACTGAAAAATAATTGTAACATATGGTGGAATAATATGTAACTTTGTTCTGTATTTTCCAAGTCTCCTGTAAATATGTTATCATCCTTTCATGCTGCTGCTGCTGCTGCTAAGTTGCTTCAGTCATGTCCAACTCTGTGTGACCCCATAGACGGCAGCCCACCAGGCTCCTCTGCCCATGGGATTTTCCAGGCAAGAGTACTGGAGTGGGGTGCCATTGCCTTCTCCACATCCTTTCATAATTTAGAAAATAAAAAAGAAAGAAGAAAACAAACAAACCAAAAAGAAACAGGTTTGCAATCCTGCATATTCACCATAAAGAAGAAAAGCTGACTTGATTCCCAAGTCAACACAAGAGACCTTTGGAAGGTGTAAGACTCATTTTACTGAAAGAGCTTACTCTGCAAGCCAGAGAATACATCCTTGAAAATGTTTCAGAATGGCCATTCTCAGTCCTCTTTAATCATCTCCCAGAGATCCTCTGAGGCTCTGGGATGCTTCCTCTTAAGTAAAGCTACTGAATGGCAGTGGAGACCAGAGGGGAGATTGTTAATTGGATTTGGTGGATGACACGCTTATGGTCCCCATTCTGAAAGTCAGATAGGTAGTTATGAATCCTCTGCTTCTGATGGAAGCTTAATGTATAAACCCACTTGGAGGTGGGGAACCTCGTGAGACTGGCCTGAACCATCCAATGAGTGCATCCATGAAAGAGTTTACAACTCCCTCTGTTTTCAGGAAGGCAGTTCTGGTTCAAGGAATCAGAAGCACCTCTTGCGATGGGATTCTGGGGTGGGGCCAAGAACTGGGAACCAGTGGATTGCCTGTGGCGTCCCCCTCTCATCTGCCTGTGTCCCCTACTGCGGTCTCTCTTTTTGCGGAAAGGGGACAGTGCCAGGGCTGAATTAGTTTATCTCCCTCCTCCCAAAAATCCTCTCTAACCAGCCTTTTTTGTACCTTCAGGAAGAAAATATCATGAATCTCTACAATAAGCCCAAAGGAGAGAAGTGCTTCCTGTTTTACCGCAATGATGAAGGCTCCACCGTTGTCTTTCAGTCTGTCTCCTACCCTGGCTGGTTCATTGCAACCTCCTCTGAGGCAGGGCACCCCGTTACCCTCACCAAGGAGAGGGGCACAGCCCAAAGCACGAATTACTACTTAGAGGGTGGACTCTAAATCCAGTCTGGGCTCTGGGTGGCTGAATCCAGTTCAGAGGATCAAGCAGTCAGAGGTTCTTCTGTTTGAAAACACAACAGATCATCTTAAGAGACCACCATACATGGATGCCCATCAACAGCCTACCTCATTCTCACCACCTCAAAACCACCTCCTCTTCTAGATACCCTCTAGATTTGTTGCTGTTGTTTAGTCACTAAGTTGTGTCTGACTCTTTTGTGACCCCATGGACTATAGCCTGCCAGGCTCCTCTGTCCATGGGATTTCCCAGGCAAAATATTGGAGTGGGTTGGCATTTCCTCCTCCAGGGGATCGAACCCGCATATCCCACATTGGCCAGCAAATTCGCTGAACCACCAGGGAAGCCCACCCTCTAGATAATCTCTAGATAATTTGTAGATACACTGTGTCCCCCACTTGCACATCATTCCAGTGTGAAACCTGAGTCACTTTTTATTCTTTCTTGATCTTGTCCCATCATCCTAGTTGCCAAGTCCAGTTAAATCCACTCCCAAATCCTTCTTACAACCTCTCTTGCTATTCCTTCTGCCAACCCATAGCCTGGAAATGTGACTTCCAAACATATAATCCTATCAATAAAAGATATTAATAATTCTATGCATGCTTATTATAAATATTGTAACATGAACTCCAAAAGATGAATCTAAAGGGTAAGGCGAATGTAAAATAAAAATATCACGTCTTGATAGTCATGATGAACTCATAGTATCATTAGTTAATAATTTGATACACAGTATACAATTCAGTTAAGATTAATTGTTAACCACAGTGGATGTAAATCAATCTGTGTTTCAAAGAATCACTAATAGCAGTTTTATACTTTTTTCTTTTTTTTTTAATTTTATTTTATTTTTAAACTTTACATAATTGTATTAGTTTTGCCAAATATCAAAATGAATCCGCCACAGGTATACATGTGTTCCCCATCCTGAACCCTCCTCCCTCCTCCCTCCCCATTCCATCCCTCTGGGTCGTCCCAGTGCACCAGCCCCAAGCATCCAGTATCGTGCATCGAACCTGGACTGGCAACTCGTTTCATACATGATATTTTACATGTTTCAGTGCCATTCTCCCAAATCTTCCCACCCTTTCCCTCTCTCACAGAGTCCATAAGACTGTTCTATACATCAGTGTCTCTTTTGCTGTCTCGTACACAGGGTTATTGTTACCATCTTTCTAAATTCCATATATATGCGTTAGTATACTGTATTGGTGTTTTTCTTTCTGGCTTACTTCACTCTGTATAATAGGCTACAGTTTCATCCACCTCATTAGAACGGATTCAAATGTATTCTTTTTAATGGCTGAGTAATACTCCATTGTGTATATGTACCACAGCTTTCTTATCCATTCATCTGCTGATGGACATCTAGGTTGCTTCCATGTCCTGGCTATTATAAACAGTGCTGCGATGAACATTGGGGTACACGTGTCTCTTTCCCTTCTGGTGTCCTCAGTGTGTATGCCCAGCAGTGGGATTGCTGGATCATAAGGCAGTTCTATTTCCAGTTTTTAAAGGAATCTCCACACTGTTCTCCATAGTGGCTGTACTAGTGCAGCCCCACTGTGCATTCCCACCAACAGTGTAAGAGGGTTCCCTTTTCTCCACACCATCTCCAGCATTTATCACTTGTAGACATTTGGATCTCAGCCATTCTGACTGGTGTGAAATGGTACCTCATAGTGGTTTTGATTTGCATTTCTCTGATAATGAGTGATGTTGAGCATCTTTTCATGTGTTTGTTAGCCATCTGTATGTCTTCTTTGGAGAAATGTCTGTTTAGTTCTTTGGCCCATTTTTTGATTGGGTCATTTATTTTTCTGGAGTTGAGCTGTAGGAGTTGCTTGTATATTCTCGAGATTAGTTGTTTGTCAGTTGTTTCATTTGCTATTATCTTCTCCCATTCTGAAGGCTGTCTTTTCACCTTGCTAATAGTTTCCTTTGATGTGCAGAAGCTTTTAAGGTTAATTAGGTCCCATTTGTTTATTTTTGCTTTTATTTCCAATATTCTGGGAGGTGGGTCATAGAGGATCCTGCTGTGATGTATGTCAGAGAGTGTTTTGCCTATGTTCTCCTCTAGGAGTTTTATAGTTTATTCCTGTTTCCTAGACTTTTAGGGGGACATTCAAACACACAGTTTCTTTATTCTGATGCTTTTAAACCAGTTGTCCATTTTGTGAGGATTACTTTAGTTAACGCTTGTAGTAAAATTTATGAATTCACTCAACCAGAGACACGTAAATTGCAGGTTTTATAATGCCCTGAATATGAATGTGAGCATATCAGGTTTTCTTCCTTCAGGAAACCTTGCCCTTCTTGGTATATGATGAACAGGCATATTGGGCTTTTCAATGACTGGGAACCCTTCACCAATGGGGGAGAGCGGGTAGGGGAATTTCAGCTCTGCAGTCCACATGATTCCTCAGAGGGTCCAAGCAGGATTGAGTCACAGTCACCCATGGGAGTGTTGAGCTCAGGAACACCTCCTTGCATTGGTTTCCTTCATTTCCCTGCTTCAGTTTCTCTAGCTCCCATTCTTATTCCTTCAGATCATTTCTCATCATTCCAAGATAGACAAATGGAGAAAGAAAGGAGGGACAAGATGGCAGAGTGGAAGGACCTTGAGCTCACATCCTATCATGACAGATAGAGAGAGCTCTATCAGTTTTATTTCCCTTGTTTCAGTCTCTGAAACACTGGTTTCTATGACTTTTTCCTCCAGCCTTTGAGATACTCTAATATTCAAAATGTTGATGCTATTGTTGTACTTTTATTCTTTTTTTTTAATTTTGTCTTCTATTTACTTGAACATAGGCATTAAAAATAATTTTATTTATTTTTGTTTGCAATGGGTATTCATTATGCAATGGCTTTTTCTCTAGTAGTGGGGAGGGGTCTTACTCTTTGTTGCTGTGTGGGGGCTTCTCATCACGGTGGCTCCTCTTGGTGTGGAGCACAGGCTCTAGGGCACTTGGGCTTCAGTAGTTGCAGCTCTCAGGCTCTAGAGCACAGGCTCAATAATTGTGGTGCACTGGCTTAGTTGCTCTGTGGCACATGGGATCTTCCCTGATCAGGGATCGAAACTGTGTCTCCTGCATTGACAGGCAGATTCTTATCCACTGAGCCACCAGGGAAGGCCATGACTAGATGATCTTACTTGTTATGAACTTAAATTCCAAATGGATAACAGTGATTTGATCTGGCCCAGAGCTCTTGTTGGAATTCCAGATTTGCACTTACAACTACCAGCTTGGATATACTCCAAACCTGCAAATTGAGCATGTCCTAAGGAGCACCCTTGATCCTTGCCTGATATGCCTATTCCCACAGCCAGTCTTTTCCATCTCAGTTACTCAAGATAGAAACCTGGGAGTCATCCTTGATTTTCCTCTCCCTAAAGACCTGCATCCAACCCATCAAGTCTATTCACCAAGAAGCCTACCTTCAAAGTACATCTCAAATCCACCCAGCCCTCTCCAACTTCTCTGCTATCCATCACTGGATATCTGGAAACCACTGTAACTTACCAGTCCTGTACATCTGCCTCCTGACTGGTGACCTCCATCTATCACTCCATCTATCTGTTAAATCAGTTCTCTGTGAGCCAGCAAGGATTATCTCCATAAATGGAAATTCAATTATGTCATTCCAATGTTTAGAATTCTTTGATGTTTCCACTTGCAGTTAGAATGAAATGCAAATTCATTTATAAAAATTTGCTTATTGTTAAATTTTTTAATTGGTGGAAAATTGCTTTACAATGTTGTGTTGGTTTCTGCCATGGAACAACTCAGATCAGTCATATTTAGGCTGATAGATAGAGAAAGAGAGAGAGAGAGATAGGCTTCCCTGATGGCTCAGTGGTAAAGAATCTGTCTGCAATGCAGGAGACCCTGGTTCCTTCCCTGGATTGGGAAGATCCTCTGGAGGAGGGCATGGCAACCCACTCTAGTACTCTTGCCTAGAGCATCCCATGGACAGAGGAGCCTGGCAGGCTGAAGTCCATAGGGTCACACAGAATCAGACATGATTGAAGCCACTAAGCAGTATATATATATATATATATATATATACACACACACACACACACACACACACACACACACACACACTCCCCTTTAAGCCTCCCTCCCCGCCCTCCATCCCACTCCTCTAGGTCATTTCAGAGCACCAGGCTGGGCTCCCTGAGTTATACAGAGACTTTTGACTATCTATTTTACACATGACCTACATCCAACCCATATATATGCTTTATCATGTGTATATATGTCAATGCTACTTTCTCAGTTCGCCCCACCCTCATCTTCCCCCACTGTGTCCACAAGTCCATTCTCTGCTAGGTTCATCAGTATCATCTTTCTGGATTCCATATATATGTGTTAGTATACAATGCTTGTTTTTCTCTTTCTGACTTACTTCACTCTATGTAAGAGGCTCTAGGTTCATCCACCTCACTGACTCAAATACAACTGGCTCAAATTTGTTCCTTTGTATGACTGAAGAATGTTCCATTTATATATTTATCCATTAATCTGTTGATGGACAACTAGATTGCTTCCATGTCCTGGCTATTGTAAATATTGCTGCAATGAACATTGGTGTACAAGTGTCTTGTAGAATTGTGGTTTTCTCAGGGCCTATGCCCCATAGTGGGATTGCTGGGTCATGTGTGTGTAAGTGCTATGTCAATTCAGTCATGTCTGACTCTTTGAGACCCTATGTGCTGCAGCCCATCAGGCTCCTCTGTCCATGGGATTTCCCAGGCAAAAATACTGGAGTGGTTTACCGTGCCCTCCTCCAGGGATGTTCCCGACCCAGGGATCAAACCCATGTCTCTTATGTCTATGTGCATTGGCAGCCAGCTTCTTTACCACTATCCCAACCTGGGAAGCTCTTGCTGGTCATATGGTAAATTTATAGTTCTTTGAGGTATCTCCATACAGTTCTCTATAGTGACTGTATCAGTTCCCTTTTCTCCACATTCTCTCCAGTATTTATCGTTTGTAGATTTTTTTGATGATGGCCATTCTGACTGGTGTGAGGTGATACCTCATTGTAGTTTGAATTTTCATGAAATGCATTCTTTACCATAGTTTATAGGTTTGACTGGATGGTCTGGCCCTGATGGCCCAACACTACTTTCAGATCAGTCTCTCCATTGCCATCTTCAGTCATGCTAATCTTTCAGTTCTTTGAATATGCTGAGTCCTTTATAGCCCCTGGACCTTTGCATATGCTATGCTCATGTACATTCCTGTTACCTGTATTGGCTTATTCTCTCTCTTTGCCTTTCTGGCTCCTTCAAGTTATTTCCTTATATGTCACCTCCTCAAGAGGCCTTCCCTAACCACCATGTCTGAAGAAAATTGCTTCTTCTACCTCCTGAAATTTCCTTTCTCCTGTTGTTTTTTCTTCACATGACTTTATTTGCTTTTGTCTTTCTTTCCTCCCCTCTTTGCAGTATAAAATCCTTGATTGGTGGGAAGTAGTGTTTGTCTAGTTCACCATTACACCCCCAGCTCCTAGCACCATGTCTGTGTCAAATAAATATATGTTGAACAAATTAATTATTAATTAATTGCTAAATGATGAATAAATGGGGAGCCGACTTTCTCCCCAGGCAGTTCACCCTCCCCAGGCAGTCCACCCTCCCCAGAAAAACTAGTCTCATCCAGAATAAAACCCACCTTCCTGTCCCCAATCCTTGATGTCACAGAGAAGAGAGGTCTCATGTCTACACAAGTGCTTCCTCTTTGTGAAGGTGGCACCATGGCCCTCTGTGATCTCCGTTTGTTAACAAGGCTGTTGCCTCAGAATCGTATCTCTGCCTCTCCCTCAAATGGAAATCAACTTCATGTAAGTGATATACAGTATTTGTTTTTGTCTGACTTATTTCACTTAGCCTAATACACTCCAAGTTCACTGATGTTGCTACAAATGGCAAAATTTCATTTTTTATTGTTGAGTAGTATTTCATTTTATACATACACACACACACACACAAATATATATTCCACAACTTCTTTATCCATTCATCTTTTGATGGACTCTTATGGTGTTTCCATGTTTTGGCTACTGTAAATAATGATGCTATGAGTAATGGGATGCGCTTACCCTTTCCAATTAGTGTTTTTGTCTTTTTAATGGCTATGTATTCAGGAGCAGAATTGCTGGAATTGGCAGTCCTATTTTTAGTTTTCTGAGGAACTTCCATACTGTTTTCCGCAGTGGCTCAAGAAGTCACATTTCTGATAGTTTATGGTTTAAAAAGTGAAAAAGCAGGAGCCGCTCGAGAAGGGGGATGTGGTGCATTTCCGTTGCTGTGCATTTTGTGTTAAGGCTTTGTCTGTGTCCTGTTATCCCAGCCTGGTGAGTGATTGGTCTGTTTAACTCTCTTAAATGGATCAGTGATAAAGAACCTGCCTGCAATGCAGGAGATTTGGGTTCAATCCCTGGGTCAGGAAGACCCCCTGGAGAAGAAAATGGCAACCCACTCCAATATTCTTGCCTGGGAAATCCCATGGACAGAGGAGCCTGGTGAGCTACAGTCCATGGGGTCGCAAAGAGTCAGACACGCCTGAAGCAACTGAACAACAACAAGTCTCTCTGTGTCTTCTTGCTGGAGGTCCTCTTTTTATTCCTGAAGGGAAGGATGGAATGTAGGACAACCTATGAGGCCTAGGAGAGCACTGACTCATGGAAAGTCGACTCGTCAGCAGTGTGTGGGGGTTGGGGTCTCAGAGTCTGTGAGGCCAGGGAAGGACCCCGAGCCCTTCCCAATCCACCATCTGCTCTGAACCTTGGCTGCAAAGGCTGGAGAGACTGTTCTGAGGTGGGCCAGCAGGTGAGCATCACAGAAGGCGAGCAAGTCCACCTGCTTAGAATTTCCTAGTTTCTGGCTCTGGGTCAGCATTCTCTCCCTGTCCCACACTGGGACAGCAGGAACAAGTAGGGGGAATTGTCTAGTCCTCTCTTAGAGATCAGTGTCTCCAAACCTGTCTGCTCCCTGAGGGTCCAAGGCAAGTTCAGGGTCAAAGTCCTTCAATGTTCTCTTTATCTGTCTCTAGTCCTGCCTCTTCCCAGCCTTGCTGTGGGGAGCATGGTCCCACCAAGACGTGTATGACCGAGTCCCTCTGCTGTCCACCTGAATCCACCACAACAATGTTGTCCACCACAACATTGTTAATTGGCTATGCTCCAATGTAAAGTAAAAATTAAAAAAAAATAATTAAAAGAAAAGAAAAAGAAAATGCTGGCGTCTTCTACCTTCATTAATCTGTGGGAAACCTTACAATTTGCAGGCCTTGGGAATTGGGAAAGGGGCTTTGGAAAAAGACATGAGCCAGAACTTCAATCTTGGAAGACATGTATCTCTCTTCTGCATCTTGATGGAGAGATGTTGAGTCCATTCTCATGGACCAGGATGCCCACAGGTGGCCTACCCTGGGCTCTGAGGAGCTGGGGACCTGTCAGGTGGGGATGCTTTTCCGCTGAACCCCTTCATCCTCCTTGCAGAGAGCTCCCAATTTCAAATGGTTCAAGGTCCGGGCCTCTGACTCAGGGCAGTCCCACAAAATATTTCTGTCATTTAAAGTCTTTATTTTCACCATTCAGGGGATTTCTCCTGCTTTTTTTCCTTGAGCAACTAATTGGAAAAGGTATATGCATCCCGATATTCATAGCATCATTATTCACAGTAGCCAAAACATGGAAACGAAAACAACACAAGTGTCTGTCAAAAGATGAATAGATAAAGAAGTAGTGGAATATATGTGTGTGTGTGTGTGTGTGTGTGTGTGTGTGTGTGTGTCTATATAGATATACAATGGAATACTGCTCAACAATAAGACTGCCCAATGAGAAGCAGTTGTCCCGTTGATTCCTGCACAGGCTTAGTCCCTCATTAGCACCCACCACACACCAAAAACACAGCAGTGATCGTGGGATCTGGTGGCAGAAGCTTCACAGCACAACTGGGCTCGGGGGCCCAGACACCAGTGTGAATCAGGGTCTCTGTGGTCTCCTGGGCATGGCAATCTGCTTACGGATTCTGTTCTCTGAGCGAATCAGGACTGGCTTCTGGGCTTTTAGCTAGAGAAGCATGTGGAGGCTTCTCTCCTTAGAAAGCTGCTTGCTGGTGAGGCTCTGGGTAGGGAGATGACAGCCACGGCATAGCTCAGACTGCTCAGAGCTGCTCAAGGGAAAAAAAGCAGGAGAAATCCCCTGAATGGTGAAAATAAAGACTTTAAATGACAGATATATTTTGTGGGACTGCCCTGAGTCAGAGGCCCAGATCTTGTCCCATTTGAAATTGGGAGCTCTATGCAAAGAGGATGAAGGGTTTCAGGGGAAAAGCATCCCCATCTGACAGGTCCCCAGCTCCTCAAAGCCCAGGGTAGGCCACCTGTGGGCATCCTGGTCCATGAGAATGGACTCAACATCCCTCCATCAAGATGCAGAAGAGAGATACATGTCTTCCAAGACTGAAGTTCTGGCTCATGTCTTTTTCCAAAGCCCCTTTCCCAGTTCCCAAGGCCTGAAAAATGTAAGGTTTTCTAGAGATTAATGAAGGTGGAAGATGCCAGCATTTTCTTTTTCTTTCCTTTTAATTCTTTTAAAATTTTTATTTTACATTGGAACATAGCTGATTAGCAATGTTGTGATAGTTTCAGGTGGACAGCAGAGGGACTCTGCCATACACGTACTTGTATCCATTCTCCCCCAAACTCCTCTCCCATCCAGGCTGCCACACAACATTGAGCAGAGTTCCCTGTGCTATACAATAAGTCTTGGTTGGTTATTCATTTTAACTATAACAGTAAGACTCTAGCATTTTCTGTGCCAGCAGAACTTGAAGAGACTCTGGGGAAACACATTGGTGTTGATGAAAAATTAATCAAAAGTCAATCTAAGAAAGAAATGAGGGCTTCCCTGGTGGTCCAGTGGAAAAGAATCCTCCTGCCAGTGCAAGGGACAAGAGTTCAATCACTACTGCAGGAGGATCCCATATGCGGAAGGGCAACTAACCCGGTGCATTACAACTACTGAGCCCACATGCTGCAAGTACTGAAGCCCATGTGCCTAGAGCCCATGCTCCACAGCAAGAGAAGACACCGCAATGAGAAGCCTGGACACCACAACAAAGACTATCCCCTGCTCACTGCAACTGGAGAAAGCCTGCACACAGCAACAAAGACCCAGAAACCCCCCAAATAAGTAAATAAACAATTCTTTTTTTTTTTTTTTAAAGTAAGAAATGGAAAATTGCATTTGCACCAATCTGGGGATTGTAACCAAGGAGACAGTCTCTCAGAGAATTCTTGAGGACTTTTCTATAGAGGTGAAGTGAGAGCCCAGTATATATGTGATTTTGGCAAAGGGGTACATGCAACCAAGAAATCATCTTGGTTGAAGGTTACTGTTATTTTTCAAAGAACAGGGATCTTGGTGTTTTTAATGCTTTTCTCAGTATGGGTAGGTGCAAGAAACTGGGTTCATAAAATCTTCTCCAGAATATATCTGTCTCGGGGCCAGTCTGTCAGTTTTTGCAGTGTACTTAATGCCTCAATCTGATCTTCCCCTTGAATTTATTTCAGGGTGTACTACAGGTTAGTGACTGCAGTAGCTAATGGCTTGATTCTTATGAAACTGGATGGTGGGCAACATTCTTTGTTTTACAATCCCTTCCCTTTTGGTCTTAATTTTGATCAAGGGTGGGAAGGCATTTTGTGGCTAGTTTGTCCCACGGAGCCCCAGGAATGCCTGGGTCAGGCAAGCATTTCACTGAAGGTCACTCAATATGCATTTTTTGTCTTTTTCCATTACATTTTTTTCAGTATTTTTGAGGTATAATTGACATATAGCATTATATTATTTTCAGGTATACAACATTTGTATACAATGTGAAATGATCGTCACAAGTCTATCACATGTTACCACACAAAGCTAATTCATTATTATGGATTATATTCCATATGATGAACTTTACATCCCCATGACTCAATGTTTAACTGCAAGTCTGTACTTCTTGGCCCCTTTACTTTTTTGAGTCCCCAGCTCCCTGTCTTTTGGCAACCGCCAATCTGTTCTGTGAGTCTGGATTTTGTTTTATTTGCTTTGTTTTTCAAATTCCATATATAGGTGAAACCATATGAAAATTGTCTTCCTCTAACTTCACTTAGCATAATACACTCAGAGTATATCAGTATTGTCACAAATGTCAAGATTTTATCATTTTTTTAAATTGCTGAATAGTATTCACATTATCACATACCTCTTCTTTTTTTAATCTATTCATCTAACCTGGGATGCCTAGGTTGGTTATACAACTGTTGGTTATACACAAGCTGTTGTGAATAATCCTGCAGTAAGCATGTGCTATGTCACGCCAACTCAATGTGCTTTTACTGGATATGTTAATGATAGCCAAAAGGCTCTGTAGTGCCTGTCTTTCTGGACTGTTATCATCCGGAAAATGGTTCCCTCTTGTTGCTTCTTCCCATATCTAGAGTTACACTATTGAGATCATTGATCTTACAGAACTATATATTTAATCAATCATTTCAAGTCACCTATTATTCATTTTATCTGAGGCTCAAGCATGCATTTGGTAATGTAAGAAACAAGATATATTGTAAAAGGCAAGATACAAGTAATAGAGCTAGTAAAATTAATAAGGTCATGACTAAGTATTTGAACTGAGAACCTCCATTAGGTGTGGCTTTCCTTAAATCATCTGACCAGTCTGTGCTGCCTCAGTTTCTCTCTGTAAGGGAAAGGCTGTATTGGCATTGCACATAAAGCTCATCAAAGATGTCTGCATGTACAAGGCGAGTGGTGGGTCGGTGTGATCCCCTTACAGGACTGAGAAAGGAATGTTATCTTCTAAGGAGTTACATGGCTGGTACCAGAAGAAGGAAACTAGATTTCTACAACTGAACAAGTTTTTCTGCCACTGGGGAGGTCTGGTTAATTCATAATACAGACGCACAGTGCGCACTAGAGGGGAAGGGGAAGTCAAAGGGCAGAAATTTTTTATGTCTAAATTTTTCTTGTCTTCCCTTAAAATAGGTTTTTTCCCCCCATCATTAGGAAATAGTTGGTAGAAACTCCCATGACAACTCAGAAGTGTGAGATGCTCGTTGGGGTGGGTGGTGGGTGGGTGGGGATAAAATAATCCCAGAGGCTCTCTTGACTCCACGTGAAGAAACCCGAGGTTGGCAGAAGGATTGGAACCATGGGGTTTTCCCCCAGGAGATCAGTGGGTTGAGTGATGACATGTCCACCCTTGAAGACAGTTTGGTCTGGGGCCTATGCAGGTCTCTCCGAGGATGCTAAATGGTGGGGAGAGGCAGGGTGATGCTGATGGTCCTACTCTCCCTGACAACTACACACATATTGCTATAGAGAAGCAAAATTTGCCACTCCCAAATATGTCTCTTTTGCATGTGAATTATTTTAGGCTGATTATTTTTTAGCAATAGAAGACTCAAAAAGTCTTTCTTTTTACCTCCTCTTTAGCTGCCTTGGGGCTTCCGAGATGGCTCAGTGGTAAAGAATCCATCTGCCATGCAGGAGACACAGGTTTTAGCCCTAAGTCAGAAAGATCCCCTGGAAGAGGAAATGGCAACTCACTCTAGTATTCTTGCCTGGGAAATCCCATGGACAGAGAAGCCTGATGGGCTACAGTCCATGGGGTCACAAAGAGTTGGACATGACTGAGCATGCATGCACGAACATAGCTGCCCAAAGACTGGATAAAGGGCCTGTTCTGGGAATAAAGCTCCCTCCAGAGACATTTGCAAGAATATGGGCAGGGTGTGGTGGGGAAAACGTGGCACGTCCCATTGTATCTGCAGGGCCCAGAAAATACCAAATATTTGCTTTTCCATCTCCTCATTAATCTCCTTTCTCCTCTTTGAAGTCCCAAAGCACTACCCAAACATCTTTTCTGAATCTCAAAAGCAATATGTATGTATCACTATGGTAAAAATTAAAATTAACTGAAATAGTATGATTCTGTGTCCTTGTTTTACTCACCTGAAAATGTCTTTCTCTTTTTCAATAGGGTGGGGGCTGAGTCCCCTTTAAGGAGATCAATATAAGAAACCCAGGAGGATTTATCTGAATCACAAACAATGACATCAGTCCTCTTTTCTCTTTGAGAGGAAAACCAAACATCTGAAGAATGTACTTGAAGGCATCAAGCTCATTTTTCATGCTCATGTTGGAAATTCTGCCTCAGTTCTTGTCCTTCCTGCTGACAAAGTTGACGACAAACTGGAACTTCCATTTCCTGCTTCCAGAAGAAGACATTTCTGTGATTTCCAAGCAGCTCAGTTCTTTCAGAGGCCCTCGAGTCAAAAGAATGACTAAGTCCTTAATTCTGCATGGAGTGCCTCATCCTGATTTCTCAAAGCTGAAAACCCAGATGTCCTTTTCCTGGTTCAGAGTGAGATGGATGATGTTGGAGGCCCAGCCTTGGTGATTCACACAATCAGAGGAGGCCACATCTGGGCCAGACAAAAATCTAGGGTTGCACTATCCCATGTAGACTACCCGCCCTGCCGGCATTCCACTTGTAGGAAATTTTCCTTCCCTAAGTTTCTCCAGCCTGGTGAATGTAGCAGAATCACTAGCAGTTCAGTTTAGTTCAGTCTCTCAGTCATGTCCGACTCTTTGCGACCCCATGGACTGCAGCACGCCAGGCTTCCCTACCCATCACCAACCCCTAGAGCCTACTCAAACTCATGTCCATCACATCAGCGATGCCATCCAACCATCTCATCCTCTATTGTCCCCTTCTCCTCCTGGCTTCAAACTTTCTCAGCATCAGGATCTTTTCTAATGAGTCACTTCTTCACATCAGGTGGCCAAAGTATTGGAGTTTCAGCTTCAACATTAGTCCTTCCAATGAATATTCAGGACTGATTTCCTTTAGGATGGACTGGTTGGATCTCCTTGCAGTCTAAGCGATGCTCAAGAGTTTTCTCCAATACCACAGTTCAAAAGCATCAGTTCTTCAATGCTCAGCTTTCATTTTTTAAATTTAATTTTATTTATTTTAATTGGAGGCTAGTTACTTTACAATATTGTTTTGGTTTTGCCATACATCAACATGAATCCACCATGGGTGTACACGTGTTCCCCATCCTGAACCCCCCTCCCACCACCCTCCCTGTACCATCCCTCTGGGTCATCCCAGTGCACCAGCATCCTGTATCCTGCATCGAACCTGGACTGGCGAATCATTTCTTATATAATATTATACATGTTTCAATGCCATTTTCCCAAATCGTGCCACCATCTCCCTCTCCCACAGAGTCCAAAAGACTGTTCTATACATCTGTGTCTCTTTTGCTGTCTCGCATACTCTCACATCCATACATGACTACTGGAAAAACCATGTCTCTGACTAGATGGACCTTTTTGGCAACGTAATGTCTCTGCTTTTTAATATGCTGTCTAGGTTGGTAATAGCTTTTCTTTCAAGGAGCAAGTGTCTTTTAATTTCATGGCTGTAGTCACCATCTGCAGTGATTTTGGAGCTCCCCAAAATAAATTCTGTCACTATCTCCATTGCTTCCGCATCTATTTGCCATGAAGTGATGGGACCAGATGCCATAATCTTAGTTTTCTGAATGTTGAGCTTTAAGTCAATTTTTTCACTCTCCTCTTTCACTTTCATCAAGAGGCTCTTTAGTTCTTCTTCACTTTCTGCCATAAGGGTGGTATCTGCATATCTGAGGTTATTGCTATTTCTCCCGGCAATCTTGATTCCAGCTTGTGCTTCATCCAATCCAGCATTTTGCATGATGTACTCTGCATGTAAGTGTAATAAGCAGGGTGACAATATACAGTCTTGATGTACTCCTTTCCTGATTTGGAATCAGTCTGCTGTTCCATGTCCAGTTCTAACTGTTGCATCTTGACCTGCATACAGATTCCTCAGAAGGCAGGTCAGGTGGTCTAGTATTCCCATCTCTTTCAGAATTTTCCACAGTTTGTTGTGATTCACATAGTCAAAGGCTTTGGCATAGTCAATAAAGCAGATGTTTTTCTGGAACTCTCTTGCTTTTTTGATGATCGAGCAAATGTTGACAATTTGATCTCTGGTTCTTCTACCTTTTCTAAAACCAGCTTGAACATCTGAAAGTTCACAGTTCACATACTGTTGAAGCCTGGCTTGGAGAATTTTGAGCATTACTTTGCTAGTGTGTGAGATGTGTGCAATTATGCAGTAGTTTGAACATTCTTTGGCATTGCTTTTCTTTGAGATTGGAATGAAAACTCACCTTTTCCAGTCCTGTGGCCACTGCTGCGTTTTCCAGATTTGCAGGCATATTGAGTGCAGCACTTTCACAGCATCATCTTTCAGGATTTGAAATAGCTCAACTGGAATTCCATCACCTCCACTAGCTTTGTTCATAGTGATGCTTTCTAAGGCCCACTTGACTTCATATTCCAGGATGTCTGGCTCTAGGTGAGTGATCACACCATTGTGATTATATGGTTTGTCTAGTTCTTCTGTGTATTCTTGCCACCTCTTCTTAATATCTTCTGCTTCTGTTAGGTTCATACCATTCTATCCTTTATTGTGCTCATCTTTGCATGAAATGTTCCCTTGGTACCTCTAATTTTCTTGAAGAGATCTCTAGTCTTTCCCATTCTATTGTTTTCCTCTATTTCTTTGCATTGATCACTGAGGAAGGCTTTCTTATCTCTCCTGGCTATTCTTTGGAACTCTGCATTCAAATGGGTGTATCTTTCCTTTTCTTCTTTGCCTTTAGTTTCTCTTATTTTCTCAGCTATTTGTAAGGCCTCTTCAGACAACCATTTTGACTTTTTGCAAGATGGAGGAGGAATAGGACGGGAGACCACTTTCTCCTGCCACAAATTCATCAAAAGATCATTTGAATGCTGAACAACTTCCACAAAACAACTTCTGAACACTGGCAGAGGGCATCTGGCACCCAGAAAGACAACCCATTCTCTTCAAAGGAAGGTAGGACAAAATATAAAAGACAAATATACATATATGTGTGCGTGTGTGTATACACTATTGATACTATATATAAAATATATCATTAATGAGAGTCCAATGTATAGCACAGGGAATGCTACTCAATGCTCTGTGGTGCTCTACATGGGAAAAAAAAAAAAAAAGAGTGGATATATGTACATGCTGTGCTGTGCTTAGTTGCTCAGTCATGTTCGACTGTTTGTGACCCCATGGACTGTAGCCCTCCAGGCTCCTCTGTTCATGGAATTCTGTAGGCAAGAATACTGGAGTGGGTTGCCATGCTCTTCTCCAGGGGATCTTGCCAACCCAGGGATTGAATCCAAGTCTCCTGCATTGCAGGCAGATTCTTTACCAGCTGAGCCCCAGATATATGTATACATATAGCTGATTAATTTTGCTGTACAGTAGAAACTAACACAACATTGTAAAAAAAAAAAAAACTATAGTCCAATAGAAATTTAAAAACAAAAACCTATCTGCTCATGCAGGTTGCGGACTTAGCATAAGTCTTTTTGTTTATGATTATATGGATGTGACAGTTGGACCATCAAGAAAGCTGAGGGCTGAAAAATTGATGTTTTTGGTACTGTGGTATTGGAGAAGACTCTTGAGAGTCCCTGGGACTGCAAGGAGATCAAACGAGTCTATCCTAAAGGAAATCAGTCCTAAATATTCATTGCAAGGACTGACGCTGAAGCTGAAGTTCCAGTACTTTGGCCACCTGATGTGAAGAACTGACTCACTGGAAAAGACCCTGTTGCTGGAAAAGATCGAGGGCAGGAAGAGAAGGGGACAACAAAGGAAGAGACAGTTGGATGGCATCACAGACTCGATAGACATGAGTTTGAGGAAGCTCTGGGAGTTGGTGATGGACAGGAAAGCCTGGTGCACTGCAGTCCATTGGGTCGCAAAGAGTCAGACACAACTGAGAGACTAAACTGAACTGAACTGATATTCCCTATGCTTACAACACTGTCTGTGTGCTTAATGTTTTTCTCACCATTTGAATAATGATGAGGATAAGATGATAAAGGGCTTCCCTTGTGGTTCAGCTGGTAAAGAATCCGCCTGCAATGCAGGAGACCTGGATTTGATCCCTGGGTTGGGAAGATCCCCTGAAGAAGGGAAAAGCTACCCACTCCAGTGTTCTGGCCTGGAGAATTGCATGGACTGTATAGTCCATGGGTTCGCAGAGTCGGACATGACTGAGCCACTTTCACTTTCACTAAGACAATAAACATTCTTCAGGAAAAATAAAAGCATCTCTAGATGGATTCAAAATAATAATAATAAATCCTCTAAGAATTTGTGCTGGAAACAACACCCCAAAATGTATCTTCCTAGCATGAGGATTTGTTTAGGCTGATTATGTTTAAGAAACAGAAGACCTAGGAGGTTTTCTGTTTCTTTTTTTTTTTTTTAACTTTCTCCTGCTGCCCAAAGAATGTAGATAGAGGGCTTGTTCCAGGAATAGATCTTTGACCATAGATAACTATTAGTATGGCTTCCCTGGTGTCTCAGTGGTAAAGAATCTGCCTGCCAATGTAGGAGACCTGAGTTCAATCCCTGGGTTGAGAAGATCCCCTGCAGAAGGAAATGGCAACCCACTCCAGTGTTCTTGCCTGGAGAATACTGTGGACAGAGGAGCCTGAAGGGCTACTGTCCATGGGGCCCCAAAAGAGTCAGACATGACTTATGGACTAAACAGCAACTATTTGTATGAAGTAGGCAGAGTGAACATGCAGGAACTGAGCAAAGTCTATTTGTTAAAATTTCTCTCTGTCCCATTATCTGTGCCTGGCCCAGCAAACATTTGCTTATAACACCCTTGCTTTTCTATCTTCATGTGAATTGCTTTCTTTTCCTTTGAAGTCCCAAACCACTACCCCCAACACCCTCTTTTGTCTTTAGCTGAAGATGTCATTTAAGGGGAGGATTTTGGTCATTTTTGTCTCAGTTTTCCTGGGTCTCTCCCATATGAACATGTTATTTTAACTTTTATTTGATTAGCTCCTGCTAATCTGTCTCATGTCAGTTTAATTTTTATACCAGAGAGAAGAACAAAGAAAGGTAGAGAAAAATTTCCTCCTCTCTGACAAAACCATATCCAGATCCTTCTCTACCTCCATGAATGTTCTACCAGCAAGAACCTTTGTTCTTTCTTGGAGTTCTCTTGAGACTTACATGTGGATTCTCTCAACAGACCAGAGAGTACAAATCTGTGTCATTTCAGAAGACCTAACTCCTGTAGAAGACCCAATGAGTCCATACTTCATGTTTTTGTACACTCTTCAAATTATTATATTAATAATGAGATTTTCTACATATATATAGTATATATAAATTTTTATATTTTATATGTATTTATATATACATATGGGCTTCCCTGGTGGCTCAAGGGTAAAGAATCTACCTGCAATGCAGGAGACCTGGGTACAATCCCTGGGTCAGGAAGATCCCCTGGAGGAGAGCATGGCACCCACTCCAGTATTCTTGCCTAGAGAATCCCATGGACAGAGAAGCCTGGCAGACTGCTCCTGCCAGGAGCAGGGTCACACAGAATTGGACACGACTGAAGTGACTAAACAGCAGCAGCATAAATACATATAGAGACTCTTTAGGAAATTTGTTTTAATCAATTTTATGCTTTAGAGGTAAATTCTTATCAAATTATAAACTAAATTTTGTGTACTGATTTCACCCTTAATCAGATCAATTAAAGGAGGAAACATATGGTATTACAAAATTTGCATAAGTAATTTTCTGTTTCTTAGACCAGTTTAATTTATGCATCATAATTAGGGTAGATCTGCAATGAGAGAATTTTTCTGGGCAATTTCCTCCTTGAGAGAATGAATCAGAGTTTGAATGAGACTTTGATGATGACATTTGAAGTCCAGTAATACTTCTTCTCCTTGGGTTAAATGACAACTTGAGAAACCCTTCCCTCCCCTCCACTACAAAGACTTAAGTGGGTCTGAAATATACCCAGAGGACAGACTGTATGGATTACTTGGGCCTGGGGACAGCTGGGGATCTGTGCTTTGCACTTCCCAAACAGGGAAGACACTTTTCTTCTTGCTACAGGGTGATAGACAGGAGGCCTTCAGAGAACAGGGTACCCAGTTCACAATCCCAACTGCTCAGAGTTTTTCAAAGCTGTCTGGGCTCAGGGATCTTCCTTCTCTAGGAGATCTTCCTGACCCAGTGATTGAACCCATATCTTCTGCATAGGCAAGCATATTCTTTACCACTGAGCCACCAGGGAAGCCCAAATTCCTGGTAGAAGATTTCTAATCCAGCTGTGACCTCCAGTTGCTCCTCTGTTGTAATTCATAGAATGAGATGTGTGCTACTGGGTGGCATCCTTGAGTCTCAGTGCAGTTTGGTCACACATTGAGGAGGTTGGTTGATATGGGGGGCAGATGTAGAACAGTGAAGATTTCAAGCCTAAGGCTCAGATGAGAGGCTTTGGGATGGGTTATCTGGGGAGATCCCAGGAGAAAAGATAAGCTTCACAACTTCTCAGCAGGTAAAGAATCCATCAGCAATGCAGGAGACCCTGGTTCGATTCCTGAGTTGGGAAGATCCCCTAGAGAAGGGACAGGCCACCCACTCCAGTATTATTGGGCTTCCCTGGTGGCTCAGCTGGTAAAGAATCACCTGAAATGTGGGAGACCTGGGTTCAATCCCTGGGTTTAGAAGATCCCATGGAGAAGGGAACTTCAGTATTCCACTCCAGTATTCTGGCCTGGAGAATACTGGAGTATTCCCCCTATGGGCTGTATAGTCCATGGGGTTGCAAAGAGTTGGACATGACTGAGCAAATTTCACTTCACTTCACGACTTCAAGGACTGTTGTTAGGAGTGAGAGACCAAAGACAGAGATAAAGACAGAAGATAGAGATGCAGAGACTGTATGGATTCAGGGACAGGTGGAAAGAGCTCATTCTCTCAACTGCTCCATCTCCATCTCTGCTTATTTTTCAGATGAAGAACTCAGCAATGAGTGCTGCTCAGTAGGAAACTGTCTATTGCAGACCATACAAACCATGTCCTTTTGTGACCTACTCCCCTTATCACCAGACTGAAGGCAGATAATCGTGGGTCCTGTCCTTTAAGTTCAAAGGCTGAGGAGTAAGAGTAGATAGACTTGGGTTTCTGCATACAGCCTCCTTTCTCTAGGTTGGATACCAAAGTGGTCCCTGATGCCTGACTCGCTCCACTCATCTTGGATGTCCAAGAATGTAGTCAGTATTTGCTTTGTTGGGTGGAGCAGGTACCAACTTTGAATTCTGCCCTTGCTTGGCTCTTCAACAAAGCCATTACAAATGAAATGACAGAGAGTCACCTTCTGTCTGCATCACAGCACTCAGGGGACACTCAAGGAGGGAAAATTCAGATAACCCAGAAAGAAGTTACTATCCTACCCTCATAGCCACCCTCATTATGGCACAGTTCCCCAGCTAAAAATAACAACTAACTTTGTATTTAGTTAAGTCTAGAGAATCCCAGGGACGGGGGAGCCTGGTGGGCTGCCATCTATGGGGTCGCACAGAGTCGGACACGACTGAAGCGACTTAGCAGCAGCAGCAGCAGCAGGAAATGGCTAGAGTAACTATCAAAGTAATAGAGAGTATGTAACTTCCAAACTTGAGAGGAAAATGAATAAAGGAAAAACAAAACCACCTTCCTCCATCTGACTGAAAGTAGTAAAGGAAGGCGCAAAAGAAACAAACAAACAAAAAAAGATATCAGAAAGGAAACAATGAAAAAATGGAAGAACAGTGGAAGTAAATTGAAATCAGTCAATTTAACAATTCTCCAGTTAACATAAAAATAAGAGATCAGAGAAAAAAATGTCATGATGTGCTAATTATGAAAGCTATTCTTATAAAGATATGAGTTTCTTTTGGTGTCCTGAGTAGGCTCGTATTGGACCAAGACTTTCACAAAAACAGCTATAAGGCCTGGTAGGGAGGGGATCTGAGTGCCTGGGCAAGTGATCACAAGAAAACACATGCAGACAGATTCTAGAGTGAAGTAGCCGCTTAGAAAAAATAATCCACAAATGTCAGTTTCTCATTTTTGCAGTTTTAGACTGCAAACTAACTAATGCTGCATAATGTGAAACAACTAGAACTAACAGAAAATCCTACAGTCTTTGAAAGACCAGGGGAGAGGTTTGGGGACAACCACAGCCACTGGAAACTGAGAAGGTAACCTTAGAAGGAGAGAGGCAGTAAGAGAGAGTCACAAAATTCTATGTAAAAACCACCCAAATTTCTAGCTGATCCTTGAAACATACATAGAAACCCAGTTAAAGATAAAAGAACTGATCTAAGATATATGTTGTTGTTGAAAGACAGACTTTGCATTTCACATCTAAGTGAACTGAGTCCTAAAGCAGAAATAAAAGCTTCTCCAGAGGAATGTAACAGACGTGTTCTGTAATACACAATTACAATGTCCAGAGGGCAATTCAAAATTACTCAACATATGAGGAACTGAGAATATGACTCCCTCCAAAATGATTCGCTTTCTTCTTCCCTTGCTGGTAGCACAAAAGGATTTTCCTCTGATGTTTACTGTAAGAACCTGGTCCACAGCCTGGAGGTAAAACTCACAGTGTATGGGGATTCCCCACCATGCACCCTGGCTCCCTAGTTTTTCACTTTCAGACTCTTCCCCTTTGCTGCTGCTGCTGCTGCTGCTGCTGCTAAGTCGCTTCAGTCATATCCGACTCTGTGCGACCCCATAGACGGCAGCCCACCAGGCTCCCCTGTCCCTGGGATTCTCCAGGCAAGAATACTGGAGTGGGTTGCCATTTCCGTCTCCATTGCAGAGCCTCCAGCAATTTGTCAATTACAGTCCTGCTTTTCCAACCCTGGCTCTGGTTCCCATAGAGATTTCAGTTCCTGTCTTTTTGCTCTGATGCCAACTGTATGTATCATCACCATATGTTGAAAAGACCATCCTTGTCCCTAACCCAGAAACCTTGTGTTTTCTGTCAGTGTTCGTGAAGCTTGGCAGGCTAACTTGTTAGTAGCCTGCCCATTTATAGAGAGTGGAGGTCCCAGATCAGGGTACCAGCATGATGGAGTTCTGAAGTGGGTACTTTAGTCCTTGAGTATCGGGTCTTATCCATCCATAGTGTTTTCATTTAAATAAAGACACATTAAGTTTCTGCAAGACCAAATTTGTCATGATGAAGAGATGCAGACTAATGAAAATCCATTCCTTTTTTTGTTTTTACACTAGTTATAATTACAATAGGGCTTCCCTGGTGGCTCAAATAGTAAAGAATCTGCTTGCAATGCAGGAGACCAAGGTTCAATCCTTGGGTCAGGAAGATGCCCTGGAGAAGAAAATGGCAACCAACTCCAGTATATTCTTGCCTAGGAAATCCCATGGACAGAGGAGCCTGGTGGGCCACAGTCCATGGGGTTGAAAAGAATCAGACCCAACTGAGTGACTAACACTTTCACTTCACTTCATAAATATAATATGAAAAATACAATCATTTCATGTCTGCTTTAATAGTGGCCTTTGACCAAATTTTGCCGTATTTTAACACAATGATAAAACATGTACAATTATTTTAATTTTAATTATACCGCAGAGCTGTTTTTTAGATGTTTGTTCTAAACTTAAAATCTAAGTAGATCTGTAGTAATCCTCACTTTGTGTATGCCTGTGGGCATGCTAAATCACTTCAGTCCTATCTGACTCTTTTTGACCTTGTGGACTGTAGCCCACCAGGATTCTTTGTCCACGGGACTTCCCAGGCAAGAATACTGGAGTGCGTTGCCATGCCCTCCTCCAGGGGTCTCAACTCAGGGATGGAACCCTTGTCTCTTATATGTCTCCTGCATTGGCAGGCAGGTTCTTTACTACTAAAGCCACTTGGGACGCCCTTGTGGATGTCTACTTACCTCGAACTTGCACTGTTTAATAGTAAAAACATGTAAATGAAGGTGAAAGCACTGAAGTAATTTATATATGCATTGACAACTGCCGGGGTCCAGCCCCGGTGGATCCAGGGAATTCGAAGCGGGGACGGCGTCGGCGAGGATCAGGAAACAACTGCTTAATTAAACTTTAATTAAGGATATAAAGAGTAATAGAATAAGGATAGCTCAGTGAGGAAATTCAGTGGAGAAAAGAGGCTGAAATAAGGATAGCTCAGTGAGGAAATTCAGTGGAGAAAAGAGGCTGAATAATTCAGCCAGAAGGTGAGAGAAAGAACGACATGGGGAGACCAAGTTTTGGTGAACAAGGCCCGCACTTTATTTTCCAAAGTAGTTTTTATACCTTAAGTTATGCATAGAGGATAATGGGGGAAGGGGTAGAGTCATGCAGCAAGCCAGGCTTTCTTCCTGCAAACTTATAATATGCAAAAGCTTAGGTGATTTGCATCATCTTCTGGCCCGGAGGCCTGTTAACATTTTAAGACCCTTTCTTCAGAAAGCTTATTTTTCTCTAAGGGTGATTGGTCAGGAGCCACCCTCCAAAAGCATTAGATAAAGTTGCATTCCTACAGAGCAAAGGTGTGGTGGGCTATAACAAGAAAAAGAATTAACTCAAGGGTCCCAGGTTACAAACATTAAAGCTACTACTTACACCAGTTATATTAATCAATACACTGCCAGGGACACAGCAGGTAAGGGATATGGAAACTTAGCAGCAAACATTGGCCCAACAAGTGAAAATCCCTTCACCAATACAATTTCTAATCAATCTTTTAACTGCTCAAAGGAATCTGTATTTAGACAGTTTAGAACATCTCATGCCTCTTACAGTTGGGAGGCTCTGAGCAATCACATGTGGCCAGAAAAACCTATTCAGGCAGGCTAGAGGACTTCCAAAGGAATTTGTAGGTTGAAACACTATCACACCCAGGAACTTTTTTAACTGGAGCTGTAAGTTAACTCTTTTTTCAGAGAGAGGTAGTGGGGGACAGCCCCCCGTAAAGTCAGAGGTGTAGGTGAAAGCACAAAGCAGAAAGTAGGCAGACTCTGGTTTTGGTGGGTAGATGCTCGAGAATTTCCAGGGGGACTCCTGAGGCTCGATCCCGCCTTTGCGTATGCCGAGCCTCCTTCCTCATGACCTTTGTCATGGGTGGAGCTCCTCACGCTGGCTCCCAGCAGTGATAGAATTCCAGTTGAGCTATTCCAGATCCTGAAAGATGATGCTGTGGAAAGTGCTGCACTCAATATGCAATATGCACTCAATATGCAATATGCCGGCTCCCGGCAGACAACGTATATTCATAGTTTACTCATAAGTTAAATATATAGAACTCACATCACACCAGACACTATCTCATTTAATCCTCTCAGTAACCCTATAACTATGGTCACAACACTTAACATACAAACCAGGGTACTTTTGAGGATGAAAAGGAGGGCTATTAATAATTACTTTGGGAAAATAAGCAAAAACCAGGAAGACTAGTCACTCCACCCATAGGGTGAAAGTTTTCATGACTAACTCATTCCAGAATGATTTCTTCTTTCTCAGCAGTTGTTACCCCACTTACAAATGAAGAAATTGAAGGGAGGCAAAGGAACTTACGTAAGTCCCACATCTATTAAAGTATGTTAGTAGGGATTCAAACTTGGGACACACACTAAAGGTGACTGCTGTCATAACAAGTGAAGAAAACATGCAATCGCTTCTCGGCCTTTTGACTAAGATCAAGCAAAAATACGCACATTTTAGAACAGAAATTCTGGCCATTTTTCTTTACATATATATTTTTGTGCCTTATCTTCTCCAAAGATTTCAATTACATATATTAGGACATTTGGAGTTGGCCCACATTTCACCACATTTCACTGGTTCTCCTTTTTTTTTTTAGTTTTGGCAGCACTGGGCCTTTGTTGCGGTGTCTGACTAGTGGCACGCAGGTTTGTCTAGCTGCAGCTTATGGGTTTAGTTGCCCCATGGCATGTGGGATCTCAGTTTCCCTGACCAGGGATCGAACCCAAGTCTCCTTCATTGGAAGGCAGATTCTTAACCACTGGACCCCCAGGGAAATCCCCTGATTTTCCTTTTTTGTTGTTGTTGGATTTTGTTTATATTTTTTCTCTATATACATAATTTAGGATATTTTCTATTGCTGTGTCCTCTAGTTTACTAATCATTTCGTCTATAATACCAAATACTCTATTAAACTCATTCAGTGTTTATTTCATCTTAGACATTGTAGTTTTCATCTTAGAATTTCATTCAAATCTGTTTTTGAAAAATCTTTCATGACTCTTAACCTTTTTTAAACATGTGAACTTTAGTTTTAATAACTAAATTTCTTATTTTGATGTCCTGTATTTTTTAATTTGAGCTTCCCTGGTGGCTCAGATGGTAAAGAACTTACCTGCAATGTGGGAGACCTGAGTTCAATCCCTGGGTCAGGAAGGTCCCCTGGAGAAGGGCATGGCACCCCACTCCAGCATTCTTGCCTGGAGAATTCCATAGACATAGGAGCTGGTGGACTACAGTCCATGGGATCAAAAGAGTCAGACATGACTGAATGACTAACATTTCATTTAATTTTTTTCATTTTCTACTTTAACATCTGTGCCAGTTCTGGTTGGTTTCAACTTATATTCTTCTCCTTCTATATCTTTTTTTCCCTGTTTCTTTGCTTGCCTAGTAATCTTTGATTGGATGTCAGACATTATGAATTTTACTTTGTTGGATGCTGGTTGTCTTAACTAAATGTTGAATTTTTCCACAGCTTTAGATTTACAAAATCATCTCACAGATAGTACAGAGAGTTTTATACATTCAGAACTGTTTTCTTTATTATTATCATTTTTCATTAGTACAACACTAATGTTGCAATTAATATATCAATAGCTACACATTGTTATGCCTTTTTTTTTTCCATCTAATATCCATTTTCTGTTCCAGAATCCCATTCAGGGCACACACTAACTGTCTGCATTTCCAATTCCAGATAGTTAGGACTTCTTGATTTTTAAAAACATATAAGGAAGAAGAATACTGGAGTGAGTAGTCATTCCCTTCACCAGGGGATCTTTCTGACTCAGGGATTGAAGCCGGGTCTTCTGCACTGTAGGCAGATTCTTTACCATATGAACCATCAGGGAAGCCCTATTTAATCATTTGGGGTCTTGATTTCAGATTGGAGAGGTGGGACCACTGCAGTATTTAGTCCAGGTCTAATTTTCCACTTCTTAAGCCAAGTCCTTCTGAATAATATACTCCAATGCCTGGGAATTATGGGATTCCCAGTCCAGCTGGTGAAGACAGGTATTACTCCCACTCAACTTTTAGAGTGTCTTAACCTTCAGCCTTTTCATACTGTTTGAAATCCTAAAGGAATTCCAGGGGAAATCAGTTCTGAGTATTCATTGGAAGGACTGATCTTGAAGCTGAAGTTCCAATACTTTGGCCACCTGATAAGAAGAAGTGACTCATTGGAAAAGACCCTGATGGTGGGAAAGATTGAAGGCAGGAGGAGAAGGGGACAACAGAGTATAAGATGGTTAGAAGGCATCACTGTCTCGATGACATGAGTTTGAGCAAGTTCTGGGAGTTGGTGATGGACAGGGAAGCCTGGCATGCTGCATTCCATGGGGTTGCAAAGAGTTGGACATGACTGAGTGGGTGAACTGAACTGAATCTCCAGCCTTGGGTAGATTCCTCATCTATAATGTGTGAATCAGTACTCTGGTGATTGTGCAATGGGGACCCTCTATAGATCTTCTGGATTCTCCTTCTATGCAACCCTTCATTCTTATACTCTTTTATATATATATATATATATATATATATTTAAATCTCCCAGTATCTTTATTTCCACAGACTGAAAAGCTCTATCTCCTGTACTCAGAAAGAATGCTGAGCCCCTGGGTTTCTACTGCAAAGTGGGGTTAATTATTGGGTTGCCACATTTGTTTCCTGTCTCTTTGGGATCACTGTCCTTCACTGGCTGATGTTCAGTGCTTTAAAACCATGGCTTCATAAATGTTATCCATTTTCTTTTTTTTTTTCAGTTGAGTCAGGTGGGAAGTTAAATTTGGTTCTTGTTACCCCATCTTGCTAGAAGGAGAACGCAGGACATTTTAATACTATAGAAGACACATTTACATTTATAGAAAGAGTCAGATTAGCTTTGTATAATGCAGTATGATTCAGTCTCTCAGTGTGCTTGATGAACTAGTCTTCTCAAGATTTTACTTCATATCTAGAGAGATAATTCACATGCAGATGAAACTGTTATCAGAAACACTAGATCAAAGTTGGAAGGCAGGTAGGTGATAATTTAAATAGTTGTTTATAGCATAATATTGGGCTTCCCTAGTACTCAGATGGTAAAGAATCCGCCTGCAATGTGGGAGATCTGAGTTCAATCCCTGGGTCCGGAAGGCCCCCTGGAGGAGGGCATGGCAACTCACTCCACTATTTTTGCCTGGAGAATCCCCAAGGACAGAGGACCCTGGCGGGCTACAGTCCACGGGGTTGCAAAGAGTTGAACATGACTGAGCGACTAAAGAACATGGTCTTCTAATAGTCTTTGGCCACCTGATGTGATGAGCTGACTCATTGGAAAAGACCCTGATGCTGGGAAAGATTGAAGGCAAAAGGAGAAGAAGGTAGCAGAAGATGAGATAGTTAGATAGCATCACTGACTCAATGACATGAATTTGAGCAAACTCTGGGAGATAGTGAAGGACAGTGAAGCCTGGGATGCTGCAGTCCATGGGGTCACAAAGAGTTGGACATGACTTAGCGACTGAACAACAAATATAGTCTTCTAATATAGGGGGTGGTGCTCAGGCCTGGAGAGATACAAAAATACTAAGATCATTTCCTGTTCTTTTGCCTGTCATCAACCTGGTGGGCAAAGAAAGCCTAGGTTCCCCACTTCATAAAAGTGCACAATGTGAACTTGAGTTAGGGAAGCCTGGAGAGGCAACATTTGACTGATGATCTCGGGGTTGCCAGGCTTCCCTGGTGGCACTAGTGATAAAGAGTGAGTGAGTGTTAATCGCTCAGTCATGTCTGACCCTTTGCAACCCCATGGACTGTAGCCCATCAGGATTCTCTGTCCATAGAATTCTACAGGCAAGAATACTGGAGTGGGATGCTATTCCCTTCTTCAGGGCATCTTCCTGACCCAGGGATTGAACCCCAGTCTCCTGCATTGCAGGCAGATTCTTTACCCTTTGAGCCACGAGGGAAGCACAGGGGTAAAAAACCCACCTGTAAATACAGGTAGATGTGAGAGATGTGGGTTCTATCTCTGGGTCAAGAAGATCCCCTGGAGGAGGGCATGGCAACCCACTCCAATATTCATGCCTGGGGAATCCCATAGACAGAGGAGCTTGGTGGGCTACAGTCCACAGGGTCACAAAGAGTCAGACATGACTGAAGTGACTTAGCGCACATGCTAGGGGTTGCCATACTTTTTCTATAAAGGGCCATATATTACAAGAAATATTTTAGGCTTTGTCAGTCATATAGTCTCTGTGACAATTATTCAACTCTGCTGAAGTAGCAGCGCAAAAATAGACAACACATAAGTCACTGAGCAAAGCTGTGTTAAACCTTATCTGTGGACAGATAAGATAAAATTTGAAATTCATATAAATTTTACTGTTATGAAATATTATTCCTTAAAATTTATTTCACTCATTTATTTTTTATTTTTATTAAAACATATTTATTTATGTATTTATTTGACTGTGCTGGGTCTTAGTTTTGGCACATCGAATCTTCAATCTTCATTGCAGTACGCAGGATCTTTAGTTGTGGCATGTGACCTCTTAGTTGTGGTATTTGGGATCTAATTCCCTGACTAGGGACTGGCCGTGGTCATTGGGAGCATCAGAGTCTTAGTCATTGGACCACCAGGGAAGTTCTTATTTCACTCATTTAAAAGTGTAAAAAATGTTCTTAGTTCATAGACTGTACAAAAATAGTTAGTGGGCCAGGTTTGGTCCATGGGCCATAGTTTGCTGACCCCCAGTCTAAACTGGAATAAATATCTCTATCTCACACTTTCTTCTAAGAAATAAAAATTTAATTTATTTGAAGCACATAAAATCAGTCCTGAGCAAGGTCTTATAGAATATAACATGCTAAATAACGAATAAACATAAATTTTTAGAGAAAAAGAAAAATACATTTATTTATTTATTTTTTTTTTTTTGTACAAAATGTGTTAGTTTACTAACCCTACTTTTGTCATACATTGGCAACCTCTTTAATATCTAGAGACTAGATATTATAAAATTGGGACCCATTTGTCCAATATATACATAATATATACAGTAAAGTTAAATGAAATGCACTTAACATATAAAGCAATGGTAAGCTGAAATGTTCTAGTACACACTAGCAAAACATCTTTTGCAAACTTCCCTCCCACCTCCCTCAACCCAGTGAAAAAGCAGAGTATACTGTTTGGAGAGGAGGTTTAACAATTTCAATTACAGTTATTTCCCATCAGTTTTAAAAAGCTATTTACAAGAAGCATTACTACACTACATCTACTGTAAAATGCATCAAGCACTTCTAAATATCTAGAAAGACTAGATATTTCATATAAGAACTTACTTGTCCACTATGTACACAATATTGTTAAGTAAAATTGCACACAGGTAACAATGGCTATAATTTGAGGTATCTCCTAAATATGACGATTTTGGCCTGAACCATTCCCACCCTCACTTCCTTTTCTCCACCACCAATCCAGTGGACAAGTACAGGCATGTGTAACGCTTAGAGGTGTCTGAATACATTCATATAAAAAAATCATTTACAGAAAACAAGCATTCCTATGAATTTCAACACAAAGTGTACAAAATGTGCTAATTTTACTACTTTGTCATACACTGGCAACCTCTTTTAACATCTAGAGATTAGATGTCACAAAATTAGGATTCATTTGTCCATTATATACACTATATACACAGCAAAACAAAATGCACATAAGATACAAAAAAGGGTTCCATCTGAAAATGTCAGGTGCAAACAACTAGCATATTACCTTTTGTAATCCTTTCCCTCCCACCTCCTCCAAACCACCGAACAAGTGCGGGCAACAGTACACTGCTCAGAGTGGTTTAACATTTACATTCTCAGAGACAGCGCTTCCTATGAATTTGAGCAAAAAGTATTTACAAAGCGGTATTTCACTACCTCTACATTTAACATACGTCGGGCACTTCTAAACATCTAGGTGGGCTAGATGTTTCAAATAAGGACTTAATTTGTCCACTATATACAAAGCAGTCTTGAATAAACTGCCACATGTAACAGTTCTAATCTTGAAATTGTCTTCAAAATATGAGTATTCTAGCCTAAGACCCTTCCCTTCTCTTCTCTCTCCTTTCCACCATACCCAGGGGGCTATAATGCTCAAATTTTGAGAAGACAATCTTTCCTAGAAACTTTTAACACAAAATGTACAAAATGTATTATTTACTAACTCTACTTTTGTCATACACTGGCAACCTCTTTAACATCTAGAAAGACTAGATGTTGTAAATTAGGACTCATTTGTCCATTATGTACACTATATATACAGCAGAGTGAAACAAAATGCACTAACGGAAAAGACAATGGTTACTCTTGCCTCACTATAAACACACTGGCAGAGATCTGCACTTCCCTCCCCTCTCCCGACACTGCACCAGTGCACAAAACACAGAGTGTACTGGTCCAGAAGTGGTCTGGCCAACCCCCCACTCCCCATCATTTCGTATGAATTTTAACAAAAAGCTCTTTACAAAATGTCCTTTTACTACCTCGACTTTTAACATGTATCAGGCACTTCAGAACATCTAGAAAGACTAGGTATTTCAAAAAAGTACTTATTGTCAACTATATATACAGTAGTGAGGAATAAAATGCACACACAAAACAATGGTTATATAGAAATGTCTTCTAAGTATGACCAGTCTGGCACAGAACTTTCTATTCTTCCTCCTCAAGGTCTTCCATTCGACGTCCTCCAACCCACTGAACAAACGGCGACTTCGGTGGCTCCGGAAGTTGCTTCTAAACGTAATCAAACAACTCCATTTCGAAAAGTCATTTCCAGAAGACATTTCTTTTCTACAGTTTTTTTTTTTTTTTTTAAACAAATGGGCATTTACAAGACGTGATTTTTCTAACTATTTTATCATACGTCGGCAACCTCTTTACATCTAGGAGGCCTAGATGTAGCGAAAGTTTTCTTTTGAAAGGTTGGGGGTAAAGTTGAGAGCAGCTTTTTCATATTATATACACAGGCCTTTTATCAGCGGCCAGTAAATCTTCCCAGAGGGCCGCGGGCACTTTCTGTTGGCCACAAGGGGTATGTTATTCTACCATTTCTATCTTCCGACATCAATGTCTCGGTAGAACGACAATCACCGCCCGCTGGCCCGCAAACGTTCCACCCGTCGTCGACCGCGGCTCCGCTCACCTTGCGGGCCCGTTAAGGCCTTTGTCCGTCGTTGTCCGGACGAGGTGAGGTCTCGTCCAACTGGGACAGAGCGGTCACCTCAGGTCGCGGATTCGGGTGGCCCCAAGGCCTAAGGGTGGACGAACTGGCGTCCACAATCCTTCCCGGGCCTCCGAGGCTCTAACGGCCCTCCGCGGAGTTAGAGCGGCCGCCATTCTTCTACTCCTGCCACGCCCGACGCCGAAAGGCGCCACGTTCTCGGTGGCCAGGCGGAGGCTTCGCCTAAGCCCAAGCCCTGCAGTTCTGGGTGAAGAGACCCAGCGGTCGGCAGGATCCTGGCTCGGAGGGGTCGCCGCCATTAGGTCGCGGCGGTGGGGGTGGGGGTGGGGGTGGGGGGAGAGGGTCGCGGCTGCTTCCAGTCTTGGGCCCTGCCAACTGCCAGCCTCGGCGATCGCTCTGCAAAACACACCCGAGAATGTCCCGGGGCCCCCCAGTTCACCTACCGACCAAAGGCCGGAGGGCCTGGAGGGCCCCAGGGTAGAAGGCCACGATCCGCTTCTAGCCGCGCTCTCTGCCCAGAAAAATACATTTAAATCTGTGTATCAGAAATTAGTTAACCAGTATAAAAGTAAAAATAGAATTGTATGTTTCTAACATACTAGAAGAAAATGAATTGAAACAAAAAAAGAGTGAATTGAGCAAGCAAAAAGTATGAATGAAGCACAACAAAAATTATGGTAGACAGAAACCTAAAATAAAATCATAGGATAGATACAACAAAAAACATTCATAATCTCAATAAAAGAAAAGGGATTAAATTCACTACTCAAACTAGGGCACTTTAAAAAAGCACATATAAAGACATACTAATAGTAATACTTATGCTGAAATAACAGGAGTAAAACTAAACAGTTCCCAGCCAAGTGGGGACTATTAAAAAGCAGATAGTGGATGCTAGGGATTAGGGATTGGGGGTGAAGCCAAAATGTGAGTTTGAAGGGATAGCATGAGAGAGCCTTGTGGGGACAGAATAGTTCTCTATTTTGATAGTGGTGGTGATTGTACAAAGCTACAGGGTTTCCCAGGTGGCACTAGGGGTAAAGAATCTGCCCGTCATTGCAGAATATCCCCTGGAGGAGGGCATGGCAACCCACTCCAGTATTCTTGCCTGGAGAATCCCATGGCCAGAGGAGCCTGGTGGGTTACAGTCCATAGGGTTGCACAGAGTTGGACATAACTGAAGTGACTTAGCATGCACGCACTGAGGTGCTATCATTGCAGAGAAACACATATGACTATGTGTGATAAAGATGTCAGTTCTCCAAAAAGATGTAATAATCTTAAATGTGTATGCTCCTAACAGCAGAGCTTCAAAACACATGAAGCAAAGACAGAATAGAAAGGAGACATAGACAATTATAGTTGGAGAATTCAACATTCCTCTCTCCATAATGGACTGAACAAGTAGACGGGAAATCAGTAAGGGTACAGAAGACCTGAAAAACACTGTCAATAGAGCACTCCACACAACAACATCAGAATGCACTTTCTTTTTTAGTGCGCACAGAATATTCACCATGATAGGTTATATTCTGGGTTGTATAACAAAACCCAGTGAATTTAAAATAAGAGAAATCACACAGACAATAACTGAATTAACTAGAAATTAACTAGAAAAGAAAATCTTTAGAAAAACTCCAAGTATTTGGAAATTAAACGATATACTTCTAAGTAATTTGTGGGTCAAAGAGGAAGGCTAAGGGGAAGTTTGAAAATATTTGAATTAAATAAAAATACAATATGTATAAATTTGTGAGATGTAACTAAAGCATGCCTAGAGCGAAATTCATAGTGTTTAATACTTATAGTAGAAAAGTCAATGTGTCAAATTAATAATCTAAGCTTCCATCTTGAGAAACTGCAAAGAATATAAACCCATATATATATATATATATATATGGGCTCTCCCAATGGCTCAGCGGGTAAAGAATCTGCCTGCAGTGCAGGAGACACAGGAGAGATGGGCTCAATCCTGGGTCAAGAAGATCTCCTGGAGGAGGAAATGGCAACCCACTCCAGTATTCTTGCCTGGAAAATTCCATGGACAGAGGAGCCTGGTGGGCTACAGCCCAAGAGGTCCCAAAGAGTTGAACATGACTGAGCGACTATCTGTTTAGTCATTAAGTCGTGTCTGACTCTTGGTGACCCCATGGACTATAGCCTGGCAGGCTTTTCTGTCCATGGAATCTTCCAGGCAAGAATACTGGAGTGGGCTGCCATTTCCTTCTCCAGGGTATCTTCCCCACCCAGGGATTGAACCTGGGTCTCCTGCATTGCAGGTGGATTCTTTACCAACTGAGCCACCAAGGAAGCCCTGGGCAGCTAAGTATATTTATATATATATGGGGGATAATTTTACCTTCTCTGTTGCAAGCATCACTAAGGTGAAAAAGTGAACATTTGACCCAGGGATTGAACCCAGGTCTCCTGCATTGCAGGCAGACTCTTTACCATCTGAGCCACCAGGAGTCTTAGAGCCTCCCTGCAGGGAGCCCTGATGCAGCTCCCCTTGTCCTGGCTGACTCTGCTGCAGGTGCTCACTGCTCCAAGTCCTCTGTTGAAAGAAGCAAAGATCACACGGACCAGTTGCATGAATGGTTGGAAGTGATGGATCAAAGTGTGGCTGGCCTGATCCACCCTGTCCGAGAGTGCCCTCTGATGAGATCATGGCCATGCACACAGAGCTTAGGGCACTTGACAGGCAGAAGGTGGGGAGGACCCAGGGAGAATGGAGCCAGACCAGCCCTCTTTCTGAACGGCTGGCTTTTCCCTTCCATGTTTTTAGTTTAATTCCAATTTCACACCCAGGTCCAGAATCTGGCTCAAGTCCCAGCTGTTCTTCAGACAGAAGTCTGGTCGTGCCCAAACCGCACAACCCATGGGAGGGGAGTCCTTAGGCTCTGGGGGCTTCTGAGGTGCAGAGGACAGAAACCTCTGGACCTGCTTGGGAGTGTCTTATCCGCATCTGGGGTAAGGAGTTTGCCAGTGGCTCTGGCCCTGCCCTGGTGACTCAGTCAGGAGAAACTGTCGGGTGGGTGTGACACACACAGAACCTCACCCTGCCTCCTGGGTCACCCACACACTCCTTGATCCCTGCTTGTAGAACTGGCCCATCCCCAGCCCTCCCCTACTGGAAGATGCCACTGAATTAAGCAGAAACAAGGCACTCAACTGCAGCCAGTGCCCAGACCTCAAACCTTCCTGTGACCTCATGGGGAGCCCAGGGGTTCTCAGATGTGCTAAGAGCCCAGGGGCACCTTCCCCTATGTCACTCCCACAGTGACCACAGGTTGTGGCTGGAGTCGGGGGAGGAGGTCCCTTTCTGCTTGGGGCTCCCTGGAGGCTGTGTGTGCATTGCCACTGTCTCTCCTGTGCCAGGCAGGGTCCTTCGAGGATGTCCTAAACACCTTGAAGTCATCCCAGGGGGTGAGCAATCCTTTCCATTTGGATGTCCAGCACTGCATTTAAAAAAATTCCATAATCCAACACATTCTTTTTTACAAAATTAATTTATTTTTGGCTGTGCTGGGTCTTTGTTGCTGCACGCGGGCTTCCTCTGGCTGTGTTGAGCAAGGCACTCTCCAGTTGTGATGTGCAGGCTTCTTACTGCAAGTGGCTTCTCTTATTGTGCAGCGCAAGCTCTAGGTGCATGGGCTTCAGTAATTGTGGTTTGTAGGTCCTAGAGGGTAGGGGCTTAGTTGCTCTGTGATATGTGGAATCTTCCTGGATCAGGGATGGAACTCGTGTCCCCTGAATTGGCAGGCAGGATTCGTATCCATTGGACCACCAGGGAAGTCCTGTCCACCACTGTATTGTCTGTACTGGTGAAGCCTTTTGTCTCTGAACCAACTCTGGGGGTTCCCACTGTCTTTCCTGTTCTTGTGAAGAAAGACGCCCCTGTTCTTCTGGAGACTTGATCCTTCCTGCAAACAAAACCCTGAGAGGGAGATCAACTAGTTCCCATCTCTGCCCCACTTTCCTCTGTCTCTTGAATCCGTAGAATTCCATGGTTTATTTGTTCACAGTTGGGGATGGAGCTTGGGAGGGGGGACAAGTTAGTATGGAATCCAACTGCCAGGGGACCAATACTGGGTCCATTTCATACTAGTTTGTGATCTTGTGAACCAAACTCTCTAAGCCTCATTTTGTCTTATCAGTCAAATGCGAATAAGACTGGTGCTCATCTCCCAGGACCCCAGGCACAATGCCTGTACTGCTTTTGAGATGGTGCCTTTCACTTTTTCACCTTAGTGATGCTCGGAACAGAGAGGGCTTCCTTGGTGGCTCAGTTGGTAAAGAATCCACCTGCAATGCAGGAGACTCAGGTTCAATGAGCAGCCAATGTTAGCCAATGTAAGTAACGTGGAAATCCCATAGCATGTGCTATGGCCTCTCAGCCAGACTGGGGTGGGGCTTTCTCATTCTCTGGCCCAGGTAAGGGCATTAACCTGTGCAAGGAAGTGTTTGATCTTGAACCAGCCTCAAATTTAGGGGAATGTGAACCTGGCCTCTGCTATGTTCCCAGTTTCCTCTTTATGTACCTGGGGAGGAGACAGGGAAACACAAAGAGGGCAGTAAGCAGGTGTCTGTGGGTTCGTGCCAAGTGCCTACCATGCTCTTCGCAGCCTCTGTCTCATCCACTCCTCGTGACAACCCAGTGAAGTGCCTATTACTCTGTTTTTATAGAGAAACAAAAAGGTGAGATGAATCATCACATCAGAGAGAAGAAGAAAATTCCCAAGGCCACGTAGCTGCTGCTGCTGGTGGTAGTGATGATGTAGCTGACATTTAAGCATCTACCATGTGCCTGGCAGGCTTC
Source organism: Bubalus kerabau (assembly GCF_029407905.1). NCBI lineage: Eukaryota > Metazoa > Chordata > Mammalia > Artiodactyla > Bovidae > Bubalus > Bubalus kerabau. The sequence continues at coordinate 49,550,369 of NC_073634.1, forward strand.
CCAGGTGGCTCAGAGATAAAGAATCTGCCTGCCAATGCAGGAGATGCAGGTTCGATCCCTGGGTCTGGAAGATCCCCTCAGAGAAGGAAATGGCAACCCACTCAGTATTCTTGCCTGGAAAATTCCATGGGCAGAGGAGACTGGCAGGCTACAGTCCATGGAGTCACAAAGAGTTGGACACGACTGAGCCACTAAACATGCCTGAATGAATGTGCCTGGCACTCTTTTAAGTACATCACATATATCAACTCATTTAAGCTCAACAACCTGAGTAAATACTATTTTTATTCCTGTTTCACAAATGAGGACTTCAAAACACAGAAAGATTCAATAACTTGATCAAAAATACACACTGATAAGTGACACATTTAGGACTTGGATCCAGAGTGTCTTGACCAGACTTCAGCAAATGTTTTCTCTCAAAGGCCAGGTACGAAGTATCTTAGGTTTTGTAAGCTCTGTAGTTTCTGTCATAAATATTCAATGTTGTTCATTGTAGTACAGAAGTGTTCATAGACTGTTTAAGCAAGTGAACATGACAGTTGTTCCAATAAAACAAATAGTGGGCCCAACTTAGCCCATAGGCCAAAGTTTGTCCACCTATGGTCTTAACTGTTACAGCAAGAGAATGAAGAGTCAAAGGCATCAATACAGAGTAAAGTAAGAAAGAGAAAAATGAATGTCATATATTAACACATATGTATGGAATCTAGAAAAATGGTACAGATGAACCTATTTGCAGGGCAGGACTAGAAACAGAAGAGAACAGTTTTGTGGACATAATAAGAGAAAGAGAGGGTGGGATGAATTGAGAGTGTAGGATTGACATATATACACTGAAGTGAAAAGTGAAAGTGTTGGTCACTCAGTCATGTCTGATTCCTTATGACCCTATGGACTGTAGCTCACCAGGTTCCTCTGTCCATGGGACTCTTTAGGCAAGAATACTGGGGTGGGTTGCCATTTCCTCCTCCAGGGGATCTTCCCGATCCTGGGATTGAACCTTGGCTTCCTGAATTGCAGGCAGTTTCTTTACCATCTGAGCCACCAGGGAAGCACCTCCATACACTACCATGTGTAAAACAGATAGCTAGTGGGAGGCTGCTGTATAGCACAGGGAACTCAGCTCAATGCTCTGTGATGACCTAGAGGGATGGGATAGGAGAGTGGGAGGGAGGTTCAAGAGGGAGGAGATATATGTATACGTGTAGCTGATTCACATTGTTGTATAGCAGAAACTAATAGACAATTTAAAGCAATTATATTCCCAAAAAAAGTTTAAAAAAAATCTCTGAGAAATAAAATCATAATTGTGAACAAAATGTTAGGCAATTGTCTGGCTTTTTCTACATGATACAGTGTGTAATTTACTCAATGTCAATGCAGCATCATTTATCAAAGGCATTATGTGTCTAGAATATGCCAATGAAGAAAATAGAAAACATCTCCCTTTGAGTTTGTTTTCCAACAGGACTGGCAGGGGAGCTGATAAGTAGTACACCCAAATTATTCAATGTGCTTACAAGTGGTGAGTGCTGTGCAAAGAAATGGAGCATGGAAAGGGGAATTGGAAGTAGGAGAGAGCAGTTTAGGGTGGTGAGTGTAAGTTTTGTTCAGAAGGCGACAGTTTAGCAAAGACTTTAAAGAGTAAAAGAGTGAGCCATGCTGATGTCTTGGAGAAGAGCTTTCCATGCTGAGAGAATGGCCAGTGCAAAGGCCCCGAGGCAGGGACTTGCCTCACTTGTTCAAGAAAGAGCAAGAGGTTCATGTGCCTTGAATGTACTGCATGGAGTGGTGAAAGGATGAGGTCAAGAGTTAAAGAGGGCCTGATTTCGTGGGGCTTTGAAAACATGGCCAAGTCTTTTCTTTTACTCTTAGAGACTCTGGGAGCAGATGGGCTGTGATCTGACTCAGACTATGAAAAGATCACTCTGACTGCTGTGTTGTGTTTTGGAGTCAATAGCTTTGGATTCAGGTTTCCTGGGCTTGATTCTAACTCTAATATTAATTATAGGTCCAGGGCTCCAAAATCACTGCAGATGGTGACTGTAGCCATGAAATTAAAAGACGCTTACTCCTTGGAAGAAAAGTTATGACCAACCTAGATAGCATATTCAAAAGCAGAGACATTACTTTGCCAACAAAGTTCTGTCTAGTCAAGGCTATGGTTTTTCCAGTGGTCATGTATGGATGTGAGAGTTGGACTGTGAAGAAGGCTGAGTGCCAAAGAATTGATGCTTTTGAACTGTGGTGTTGGAGAAGACTCTTGAGCGTCCCTTGGACTGCAAGGAGATCCAACCAGTCCATTCTGAAGGAGATCAGCCCTGGGATTTCTTTGGAAGGAATGATGCTAAAGCTGAAACTCCAGTACTTTGGCCACCTGATGCGAAGAGTTGACTCATTGGAAAAGACTCTGATGCTGGGAAGGATTGGGGGCAGGAGGAGAAGGGGATGACAGAGGATGAGATGGCTGGATGGCATCACTGATTCGATGGACGTTAGTCTGAGTGAACTCTGGGAGTTGGTGATGGACAGGGAGGCCTGGCGTGCTGCAATTCATGGGGTTGCAAACAGTCGGACATGACTGAGTGACTGAACTGAACTGAACTGATCAGGTGAAAGTTAATCTTTCTATTCTTGGTTTCCATGAATGAAGCATAATAATTATGGTATTAACTACCCAGGGCAGTTCTGACCACAGAATGAGAACATTCAGGCCAACCACTAAACATAGTTCTTGGGACATAGTGAACATCAAATGAATATTGGCTATTTTAATTATCGTTTAATTTATCTTACTAATAAAAATGACCATTTTGCTATAATAAGCTGTTTGTGAATGTGTGCTTACCTAGTAGTACAGGTGTGTACTCTTACACTGTTTGAATCCTTATCTCCCCATCAAGGACAGGATCTGCACTCACCTCCAGGGCACTGCCACTCAAAGGTGGTGAGAAGTCTCCATTGGGAGCATTACCCTTCTGCAGGCTGGGACAGCCTCTGGGCACCTCCATGGTCCATAAGATATTACAGACAGATCCAAATGAACTTTTTGGCCAACCCAATATATTCTTTAGTCACTAAATCCAGTTCACACTCAAAGGAAAGAGAATTAAGCTCCGCTTCTTAAAGGGTGGAGTATCAAAGAATCTGTGTATATATTTGAAAACCACGACACATGGTGTGTGAATCTGGGGCAAAGGAACATTGTTTTATATAATGCCAGTTTAATTTTCAAAAAATCCAAAACATGACTTTCACACAAACATACAATGAGCATGCATCAAAGATATATCATTATTAATAAATGAAGGAACTGGAAGGATGATAAAGCTGATTCAAAGGGTAAGTCAAGGAACAGAAGCTTATATGATCAATCAGGAAAGAAATGATGGAGTGGATTGGCTTAAATTTAAAAAAAAAAAAACAAACCTTGCTTAATGAATTCTAAAGCAATACAACTGTACCCAGATCAAAGCAGTCAATTCTGAAGGAAATCATTCCTGAATATTCATTGGAGGGACTGATGCTGAAGCTGAAACTCCAATACTTTGGCCCCCTGATGCAAAGAACTGACTCATTGGAAAAGATGCTGGGAAAGTTTGAAGGCAGGAGGAAAAGGGGATGACAGAGGATGAGATGGTCAGATGGCATCACCGACTCGATGGACATGAGTTTGAGCAAGCTTTGGGAGTTGGTGATGGACAGGGAAGCCTGGCATGCTGCAGTCCATGGGATTGCAAAGAGCTGGACATGACTGAGCAAGTGAACTAAACTGACAGCTGATACCTTTTAGGACTATCTTTTCTATCAGGCAGAAATTATTTGCAATTTATCAATCTTCTCTTAGTTCACACCTAACTTCATGGAGTCTGATAATCTAACCCATGGTAATTGATAAGTCAAACAAAGACGGACTTTCCCCAGAGAACTATGCAATTGTTGGTGGGACTGTTTGACAATGCTCCAGTACAACACCGAGAGCACATGCCATTATCATTGTGTTTTATTTTCAAGTTTGCAGAAGTTTTCTTAGCAGGGATTTGCTTTATATTTCTTTCTTTCATTTTCTTGGTTCATCCATTCATTGCCCCATCCTTTCACTCTGTATTGCCCCCTTGTTATGCACAACCCTCTGGATGTTCAGCATCATGGGGACGAGGGGAAGGGGACCACATACTGGCTTCATTCTTTATTAGCAGAAGGAGGAGGGAGCTTGATGAAGCACCATGGCAGCGTCCTGTGGTCACACAGGTGCAATTCACTAGAGTCAGGGGATCACAGGGGGCAAACCAAGCGGTTGGCATTTTACCTTTTTAGGAGAAAAAAAACCTTCCCTATTACCACTTCACAAATGAAAGCCTGTTTGCTTAAAGTCATTTTGCCTATTGGCCAACTCCTTCTGCAGTGTCTTTTTTTGTTTTGTTCTTTTTTGCAATTATTTGCACAAATAGTGTCTTTTCTATTTGGCCAGTTTATGGCCAACTTAATAATTTTTACATAAGGATATAATTTTCTGAAAGGTGTTTATCACAGTAGCAGCATTATGAGTGATGAATTCCTACCCTTTGAACCATGTGATATTTTATTTATTTTTTAACATTTTAGGACATTTTAGTCCATTCATCTGAAAACAATATTTTTACATTAACAATAAATGGTTTTATGTGGTGCTCAAGACATAATTAAATTGTTATTATGCACTGACCCTTACCTTTCATTTAGATCCATTACATGGAGCATATGGAAGGATTAAAACTTCACGAAATGTCATACAATCACACATTATTTTATCAGTTATGTACTGAAGAAAGAGCAATAATAGATGGCCCAAGCTAGATTTTTTCAAGGGAAATAATCAGACACACAAGCAAAGATGTTGATGCAAAGATGTTTGTCACTGAAAGATTTTCAATAACACATTATGATAATAACAATGGCTAATAATAATTGATTGCTGTAATTAAATGATGTTGCATAGAAATACTCTGCAGCTTTTCAATGTTCTGATATCATTATGTCAGCCAGTGAAGTTGCTCAGTCGTGTCTGACTCTTTGCAATCCCGTGGATTGTAGCCTACCAGGCTCCTCCATCCATGGAATTTTCCAGGCGAGAGTACTGGAGTGGGTTGCCATTTCCCTCTCCAGGGGATCTTCCCGATCCAGGGATCAAACCCACATCTCCTGCATTGCAGGCAGACACTTTACCACCTGAGCTACCAGGGAAGTATATCATTATACTTGATATGAAAAGAGATTCTGCTATTTTGCTTACATGACTAAAGCGAGTTGAAAGTAGGGTAGGCGGCTCAGACGGTCAAGAATCTGCCTGCAATGCGGGAGACCTGGATTCTTTCCCTGGGTTGCACAGATCCCCTGGAGGAGAACATGGCAACCCACTCCAGAATTCTTGCCTGGAGAATCCCCATGGACAGAGGAGCCTGGCAAGCTACAGTCCATGGGGTCACAAAGAGTCGAACAGGACAGAGAGACTAAACAGAGCACATCTGGGATGTAGTATGTGTAAAGTGATGGTTACAGGTATGTATGTGCAGAGGAAAAACTGTTGTTCTTGGTTTGCTGATGATACACAAGCTGGAGACGAGAATTCTTTTTTTTTTTTTTTTTTTTGTCAATCTGGATTTTCAGGTTTTTCTACAATGAATAATCTTAACAGTACCTAAGCAGGCGAGCTCCACCTCCAGCATTTTCCATAGTCTTGGCAAAGGCATACAGGAAAGAAGGAAGAAGGGAAGGAAAGGAGGGAGGAAACGAAAGAGGGAGAGAAGGAAGGAGGGCAGGGAGAAAGGAGGAAAGGGGGTTGTTCTAGCTCACTGCATGTTGCCCTTGGGTCTGGCAGGGCCAGATGTCTAGGAGCTCAGTGATCACAAAGGGCTGGAAAGCCCCTGGAAGTTCTTCAGAATTGCTCGAAGAAGAAGACTGTTTCCAAAACTTTCCTTCTCTGAGTGAGATAATGAGCAGCAGGTGTTTCTGGAAGCTTAAGGTGGTATGAAATCACTCTGGAAATCCTGCTCCTCCCGAGACTGAGGCAGTTTCAGGGGCCCCTCCCTAGGGATCATTAAAAGGGCTGAGGCAACCTTGGAGGAGCAGGCAGACAGCACGGGCTCCGTCAGGAGAAAGGAGAATTCCAAGGTGTCCTCTGGGGAACTGAACCTCGCCTCTCCTGACCCCAGACTTAGAATTCCCCTGCTCCTTGGGGGTTCTTCCCATGCCAAGGCAGAGGGTTGAGGGGGGAGGTGGAGAGGGCTCAGGGGGCCCAGGTCCCCTGCAGCTCAGCCTCCATTTCCACCTGAGATTTTCCGTTATCTCAATATAGGAGAGTCTACACACCGGGAAGCTCAAGATGGTCCTGAGCGGGGCGCTGTGCTTCCGGTGAGTATCTGAGCCCCTGACTGATTTGTGTCCAGTGGGAAGGGGCGCAGTTCCAGGTAGACCTGTTGTCCAGTCTTTCCACTGAGGGCATGCTCAGGATTGCCTACAGTGGGGGTGGCTGGAAAGGTGTGAACAGGCACCTACCTCCTTGCCTTTAGACCATCTCTTCCAGCCTCTCCAGACTGGGGCAGGCTTCCCTCTTGGGGGTTACCTGATGAGAAAAGAGCTGTGGCCTCGTCCATCATAATGAGAAAGGCAGTTAGGAGCTTGGATCCCTACTGTTACCTACCATCCCCGCCCTCCAATGTGATGAAGTGAAGTCAATTCAGGCATTACTTCCTTACTGTCCTTTAGGACAAAATAGCATTAGCAAAACTCTTCTGTCAGTCTGTCTGTCCACTGGCCTATGCTGAGTCAGGCGCTCCACTCTGGACTTGGAACAGTGAATGAGAAGACTCTTGCTCTCACCGAGCTCAGGGTCTAGTATAGCTTGCCCCCAAGAGAAGCCAGTCTTATGAGTGGCTTTATATAGTGGTGCTCTTTAGTCAAGGATATGTGGAAAATAGGTTTTCTAGGTCCCCTTTCGAAGAGGATTGTAGCACAACTCAGCATATTAGTTACTTTGAAGTAGAGATTTCTTTGTGTTTAGCCAACATTTAACCAATTTGTATATAGCATACATTTTTTTCCCATATGACATCTGGAAGAACCCCCTTCAGAATATATCTTTCACCTCACAGGATGTCAGAAAATCAACTGAGATTGTAAATGTGAATTAAATTTGAAAAACAAAATGAAAGAATTTTAAATGTAAAGAAATCCTTCACATAGTAGGGACTATATAGGCAATGGAAATATTAATAAATGCACCAAGCAGAAGAAGTAAAGGTAGAAGTTGATCAAGGCACATTTTAACCTTGAAAAGGCCTGAACAGCATCTATCCCATCTTCCTAGTTTAGCAATGAGGAGACTCAGGCCCAGAGAGAGTGAACCATTTGTCTATTGCGACGACGGTGGCAGAGCCAGGGTGAGAACCCAGGACTCTGACCCACAGTTTAGTTTCCTTCCCAACGTGGCACATGAAAGAGTCTGGTTAGTGTAGAAAAGATTGCAGAGGGAGAAGGAGAAAGTCCCAAACTCAGATGGGAGGCTGTGGTGTTGTCCCGGTGATAGGTATGTGCCCCCAGGGGTGGGAGAGGAGGCTGTGCCATTACTTCATGCTCAGTGGGAAGAGAGGGCGATAGTGCCTGAGATTGGGGGAGTCTCAAGAGACCAGGTAAGCTGGAGCAACCCCTCCCCTAACTGAGTGTCATCCTGTCCTGATATTTCAGAATGAAGGATGCAGCATTGAAGGTGCTTTACCTGCATGATAATCAGCTTCTAGCTGGAGGCCTACAAGCGGGGAAGGTCATTAAAGGTTGGTGGCCAAAACCTGACCCTACTTCCCTAGGTCTCTCTATATGCTCAGAGGGAGGGGTTCTGAAGAGGACTTAAAAACACTGGCACAAACCTACAGACCTGACACAGTAGATAGAGAATCAAAAAACCAGGCTCTGAGCAAGGACAAATGAACTACCACACTTTCCAGAATGGCGCCATGCCCCGGAAGCCTCTATGTAGAGGTGGGATTCTTTTCCAAGATGGCTGTTTTGTCATTTCCTCAGTAGGTGGAGCTGCGTCCAACATCCCTTTTCCTGGTAGCCCTTGCTGAGGACAGCACTAATGCAGGCTGTCTAAATCTTTACTTCCATGTGAGAGGGGGTTTCTGCCTCTTTACTCTGGGTCCCCTTGGCTCTCTGAGGGTCCTTGGTCACTCAGAGTGGTGGGACTTAGAGGGGCAGGTGGCACCATCTGGCTTTGTGCTCACAGCATGACCGGGCCTGCTCACTAAGCAGCACACACCTGGAACACTCTTACCAGGTGTTAGGGCCAGGTAGAGCTCTCTGTGAGGTTGTGTGTATGTGTGAGAGAGAGAGAGAGATGGAGGAATTATACAGAGAGGAACGAGACCTTTTTCTGATCTCAGGACTCTCACAGGAGGGTAGGAAGATGTCCAAATAACTCTAATTGGGAGTTTTATCAAGACAGGTAGCAGAAAAGTCTGGGGGGTCAAGGGGCATTGAAAGAGGTGATCAAATTTCCCTTGCGGTTTGGAGACCTGAAGTTTTTTTCTGGACAAGGGAGTGGATGTGGGGGTGGAAGATAGTATCTTCTTCAAGGTCCTATGTGTCTTGACGTTCACTGGACCACCTTAGGAGACCACCCTTCCCTACATAGCAGCTGCTATGAAGCTCCCCTTCTGCCCAGCCGTGGGGGAGGGTGTCCGATACATCCCACAGTTGGGGAGAGAGAGGAAGGGCAGTCAAGGTTCCCGCATCCCCTTCTTCCTCTAGGTGAGGAGATCAGCGTTGTCCCCAATCGGTCTCTGGATGCCAAGCTTTCTCCAGTCATCCTGGGCGTCCATGGTGGGAGCCAGTGCCTGTCATGTGGGACAGGGCAGGAACCAACCCTGAAACTAGAGGTGGGTCCTGTCGGGGCACTCTCACCACTCTCTGGCTTCACTAAGTCAAAGATGCTGCTGCTGCTGCTGTGGCTGGGGCACCTCTCCCTCACAGGATTCTGTTGATCATGGCTCTGCCTCCTTATGTTCCATTTGCTCCTGTCCCTCACCTGTCGTGCCCTCTGTCCGCAGCCAGTGAACATCATGGAGCTCTACCACAGTGCCGAGAAGTCTAAGAAATTCACCTTCTACCGGCGGGACACAGGGCTCACCTCCAGCTTTGAGTCGGCTGCCTACCCAGGCTGGTTTCTTTGTACGGTGCCTGAAGCTGACCAGCCTCTGCAGATCACCCAACTCCCGAAGGACACCAGCTGGGACGACCCCATCATCGACTTCTACTTCCAGCAATGTGACTAGGGCAACATGTCTCCAGGGCTCCCTGCAGGCCAGCTCTGGCAGGGGCTGGAGGTGTAGGAGGACACCCGTGGTGTCACTCTGCCTCTGCTCTCATGGCCCCCACTTTTGAGGGCTGGGCATACTGCCAGTCTTCCTGCCCTTGTTTCCCAGTTTGGGTAAATCCTTCTGAGATGTGGGGCGTTGTACAGTTTCTTCTCCTGCTGATTGGCACGACTGGTGTGAATCCTTCAAAAAGCCCCATGAAATAAACCTCTAATGAGTCAGGGTCAGGGGAGTGGTGGGAACCCTCCATGCTGTGATAAAGTACCTGGTAGCTCTTAGCCCCACAGGGCAGCACATCTCTGGTTGAGCCTATCAGGGCCACCAGCCGGCCACACGAGGTCCCCACTGTGCAGAAGAGGGAGAGTGTTCATAGAGTTGAGGACACAGACCCTGCCCCCTTCTCTTTAATTCAGCCGCCATCATATGCTGCCTTTTCCCTCTCTACCTTCATGTTTCAGCCATGGATGGGAGAGGGTGGTGGTGTCTGAGGAAGTGGCTCCAACTCAGAAGACGGAAGATGGGCATGTCACACCTTTTGAAATCCAAGTCACAATTAAAACCCAAGATACTGATGTCTCTTCACATGGAAAGATGCTCATGACATATTGAGCGAGAAGAATGAGTTACAAAGTAGCATATCTTGTAATTGCAATTTAATGAAAAAAACCTATTTATATATATTTCGACATAGAAACAAAAGTCTGAAAGAGTTGACTTCCATTTTAGCAATGTCAGGGTAATGCTATTACAGGTGATTTTTCTTTCCTTCTTTTTATTTATCTGTATTTTCTAATTGTTCTACAATGAAGCTGGAGTGATTGATGATCCCCAGTCGCTTGGTATTCATGCCCCACCCCTGTGCTCCCTCCCACATTGGACCACAGTTGTTTCCATGACCAATAGAACACAATGGAAGTGATGTTATGCAGCTTGTGAGATTAAGTTATAAAAGACACTGTGGCTTCTATCTTGGTCTGTTTCTTTGTTCACCTGCTCTGGGGGAAGCCACCCACTATTGTGTGAGCAGCCCTATAAGGAGGCCCAGTGGTGGGAAATGAAGGCTCCTGACAATGGCCACACAAGTGACCTTGACAGTAGCTCAGCCTCCAGCCCAGCTAGGCCTTCAAGTGATGCACCTCTGAGTGACTGTAACCTAGTGAGAGGCTGAAGCAGAGTCACCCAGCTAAGCTCAGCCCAGTCCTTAGGAACTCTGAGAAAATAAGTGTTCCTGCTTTATGTTGTTAAGGTTTCGGGTCAAGTCACTTGTTACCCAGCAATACATGACTAGTATGGAGGGGAAGAGAAATAAATCATTTACTTTATTATGATTGCAATTTTCTCCAGTGCTTTTATTGTCCTGCTCAAAATGAACACCATCCCTTTATTTCCCCAAATATGAAACTTAAAAAGCTGACCAGGGACGTCCCTCATGGTCCAGTGGTCAAGAATCTGCTTTGCAATGCAGGGGACGTGGGTTCGATCCCTGGTTGGAGACCTAAGATCCCACATGCTGCAGAGAAACTAAGCCCCTGTGCCACAACTACCGGAGCCCAAGTGACACAACTAGAGAGTCTGTGCACTGCAATGGAAGATTCCATGTGACATAACAAAATCCCGAGTGTGGCAACTAAGACCCAACACAGCTGAGCAAAATAAATATATTTTTTTTAAAGCTGACCATACTCAATTGGTTGAATATTCTGTTTCCACAAGATTTAGATCTTTCTCAACTACCTTTGCACCTTCAGACATATGGCCCAGAGGCTGTGACTCCAGGGTCTCTGCCTAAACCATGGGGAATCATAGCAGAAGCCAGAGGAGGGTCCCAAATGGTAGTTCCATGTGTCCCCTCTGCACCTCACCAGTCAGACCAGCCTGGCAGGTTCAGCTGCCACTGAAGGATCAGCGAGGGAGAGGCCAGGCCAGAGGGTCTGGCTCCAGGGACCTCAGCAGCTCCAGCCCAGAAGCAGCATAAGGCCTCAGGCAGCAGACAGCAAGGCCACAGGCCCCTCAGGGCTGCTGAGAACAGACTTGGTTCACACTGTCTGCCAACACGCCCAGAAAAGGTCTCATATCGTCACCTCCTCCCAGGAGCCCTTGCTGAATTGAGAGCCGTGGTCATCAGCTCTGACAGTGCTTTGTGCTCGCCTGTATGCTAACTCCCCCTCCTTGTAATAAGTTGACTTGGGATCTGAGGCCCCTGAGATCACCTCAAGTTAAAGTCTGTCCCGGCTTGTTTCCAAGCACCTTGTGTAATGTTTGGCAAATTATTGGAATCCAGAGAGTGTCAAATGTGGAGACTATTCCTCCACCCAGAATATTCTTTCACCCTCTTCTGCCTGTCAAAATAGACCCACCCTGCAGGGAACAGCTGAAATTCTTCCTCATTCTTGAAACTTTTTCCAGCTTCAAATGTGATTGCTGTATCACTTGTAGGCTGATAGAATTCAAAAGGGCTTTAGCAGGAATGAGCTGACAGGAGTAGTTGAAAGAGGAGGAATTATATAAAGGGCTAAAGCCCTTTCAATTCTAGGAATTTATCTTTCTACTCAAGGAGGTTCTCCCCTCTATTGTCTTCAGTATTCCCTGGGCTCAGAGATTAGAGAGTCTGGTCTTTTCAAGTGTTTATGACTTAGCTCCCCAGTCAGACTGTAAAGCTACTTAATAACAGGGACCATGTCTTACATGCATCTGTTACAGGTCTTGTTAATGCTCAGTGAGCACTCATTGGTTGCCTGGTAGAATGCTCTGTGCTTTGATGGTTTCCATTGAGAGGACAAGAGTTTGGGAGAAGGGGTGAAGAATGACTATTGGCCTTAGGAAACAGAAATCTGTTTCCACCTCTGCCCATATTTTTTCATTGCTCACTCTGCAGACATCTGGGTATAGGACTGACCTCTCCCTTGTCCTCATCAAGCCTTTATGAAATTTTGCAAATGACCCATGAAGGAGAATTGCAATAAAGCAGTTTGTCCCCAGAGAATACCATGCCTAAGTATCTCTGCCCCTTGTAAGTGGGTGGATAGATGGGTAGACATTCTGATTGGTGGATGGATGGGTAGATGGATGGATGGATGGGTGGATGGGAAGATGTACTGATGGTTGGATAGGTGAATAGGTAGATGAACTGATGGATTGATGGATAGATGGATGGATGGACAGATGAGTGGCTAGATGGACTGAATTAAGCAATATCAATCAGAGGCCCAGGTGTTCTTCACCCCTGCCCTGCTTACACTGTGTCATATACCCTTGTAGTCTAGGGCACAGGGCACCTGCTCAATCCCAGGATAAATCTAAGGTCAATGTCTTCTGACTGCAGTGGATTTCTTTAGAGATTCATCTCATCAAGCTGGTACCAATTAATAGAGCCTGTTGAAAAACAAAGACGTCCCTTTCATCTTTCCCAACAGGGGCTATTCATAATATCATCAACTCCCATTCTCACATTGCCTTGATGGCCACAGCCTGGCTATGGACAAAAATTTGTCTTTAGGCCCTTCAGACACACTCACTCTTGCCTCTTCTGCCTCCCTAAGTCTAGATGGAGCCCCATGGGAACCAAAGGGAAGGTGATATGAAGATGTCTGACCCCAGCATCATTTATCTGGCTGCCAAAACCACCAATCAACGACAGTAGCTTTGAGCAGGGTCCCAGCACTTGGCTTCTGCGAAGGCTTTATGGGCGGCTCTCTCCCCTTTAACAAACATTCATTAATGTTCCCACCTTCTTATTAGCTAGACTGTACCAAAGACCTTGTAAAATCCCAATGCCTTTCTTCCCCATCCTGGAGCCAATTATAAACATTGCTATAGGCTGACCCACCCTGATCAGGAAATATAAACTCAGTGTAGACAGCCTGGAGAAATCAGTTGGAGGTTCCAGGCACCCAGGATCTTCAGGTCAGTGGTGGAAAGCAGTGTTCTCTCTTTTTCTCTTTTCTTATCCCTCTATCAATAACTCTGATTGGCAACCTCCCTTTAATTCCTCCTGGCAAGCTCTCTAGTTAGCAAGGTATCCCCTACATAGATATCATAGGATGCTAAATAAGTCTAGGGACACATAGAAGAATTTGAGGAGAAGGTATAGCTAAGTCATGTCAAGGTTTTTAAATGTTTAGGATGACAGATTTTAAATAAATTTTAAAATACTTTTAAATTTATTTGGCTGCATTGGATTTTTTGTTGCAGCATGCAGAATCTTTTGTTGTGGCACACGGACTCTGTAGTTGTGGCTCAAGTGATCAGTTGCTCTGCACCTTGTGGGATCTTGGTTCCCTGATTGGGATCAAACCCATGTCCCCTGCATTTCAAGGCAGATTGTTAATCACTGAACCACCAGGAGAGTCCTCAAGGAGCACGGATTTTAGAAAGTAATTTCAGAAGAAATCATTTAGGCCAGTGGTACCCAGCAATGTTTGATGAAGCCTGATTTTCTTTAGGGATGCCCCAGTGCCTTTGGAGGGGGGAGGCAGTGTAATTAATATATATTTTTTTTAATTTTTAAAAATTAAAAAAATTAAATTTTATTGTTGATTTACAGGCTTGCCTGGTGGCTTAGCAGGTAAAGAATCTACCTGCAATGCAGGAGACATGGGTTTGATCCCTGGGTCATGAAGATCCCCTGGAGGAGGGCATGGCAACCCACTCTGGTATTCTTGCCTGGGAAATTCCGTGGACAGAGGAACCTGGCAGGCTACAGTCCACAGGGTGGCAGAGAGTCAGACACGACTAAAGTGACTGAGTATGTGTGCATGCACGCATAGTTGGTTTACATTGTGTTAGTTTTTGCTACGGAGCAAAATGAATCAGTTATATATGTTTGCACGCATGAATGCATGTGCCGGGGACCAGCCCCGGCTGATCCAGGGTATTCGAAGGGGAGAAGGCGTAGGCGACCTATTCAAATGTTAATTAGAGCTATAAAGAGTAATAGAATGAGGATAGCTCAGTAGGAAAATTCAGTGGAGAAAAGAAGCTGAGTAGCTTGGTTTACGCGGATAATCAATATAACCCATGACACCAGGTTAGCTCTGACCACGGAGGCCGCAGGCGCCCTCTCAAATAGCGGAAGGTGCCCCACCTTAGACACCTTCTCGAGTGGGTCTTAGAAGCCCAGGCAAATAATTGGTCGCAGAGGATATCCGCGCTCCAGATGGAGACTCAGCTGGAAGTTAAGGGGAAGAATGACATGGGGAGACCAAGCTTTGGCGAGCAAGGCCCGTAGCTTTATTTTCAACAGGGGCTTTTATACCCTAAGTTACACATAGAGGATAATAGGGGATGCAAAGTCAGCAGTCTTTGATCCTTATCAAAAACCAGGGTTTCTTTCCTGCAAATTTATCGTATACAAATGGTTTAGGTGATTTACATCATCTTCTGGCCAAAAGGCTTATTAACATTTTATGACTCTTGACAAAGACTTATCAACAAAGACTTATTTTCTCTAAGAGTAATTATTTTAAGGTTTGGCGCCATCTTCCGAAGATAAAATTGTATTCCTATAGGGCGGATGTGTAATGGGTTTACAAAGGAAAGAATTTATTACCTTATGGGTCTAAAGTTACTAACACCAAGGCCACTACTTATTTTTTTCTACATACCAACTATATTAATTAATACACATTCAAGGATACAATTCAGGGGATGTGGAAACTTGGCAACAAGCATTGGCTCATCAATGAAATCTTTTACTAGTTTTATTCTGACAGTTTCTAACTCTCTGAGAGGCTCTAAGCTATTTGAATATCTTAAGCTTCCCGTGCCTCTCGAGGCTGGGAGACTGTAAACAATCATATGCATAGCTGTAGGTGTCCGGGTAAACTTGTCAGGCGAGTTAGAGAGCTATCTGAGGGGTTTAGATTTAAACACTCCTGATTGCCCAGAAACTTTATTAATTGGAGCTGTAAGTTAACTCTTTGACAGAGAAAGCGAGATGGTGGTGGGGGACAGCCCCCAGTAAAGTCAGAGGTGAGAGCACAAAGCAATAAAGTAGGCAAACTCTGGTTTTTGGTGGGGTAGATGCTCGAGAATATCCGGGGGGACTCCTGAGGCTCGATCCCGCCTTTGCGTATGCCGAGCCTCCTTTCTCATGACCTTTGTCACGAGTGGAATGCCTCACCGGCTCCCGGCATGCATGCTAAGTGGCTTCAGTCATGTCTGACTCTGTGTGACCCTATGGACAGCAGCCTACCAGGCTCCTCCGACCACAGGATTCTCTAGGCAAGAATAGTGGAGTGGGTTGCCATTTCCTTCTCCCACATTTCCCGAAGGAGGGGAAATTTCCCAGCCACCCAAGACCAGACCCTGGCCTCGCCAGCCAGTCAGCACCTTGTACAAATGAATGAGACCTGTTTCATAAGACATTTCTTTCAACTCAGGAGGCACCAAATAATTGGGGTCAGCAGCTTGGCATGCTGAGAGAAACATCAGGCTCCCCCTATCTCTGAGAGGTAGCCAGGGAGGTAAGGGCCAAGGCAGAGTCCATTCTTTACTGGCATCTACACAGACACGTCCTTGTTATTTAGAACAATCAGTTTCCAGTGTAAAAACCTGTGGGCTTATTGCATCTACCCCACTGATGGTTTATCTTTTTCTTTCCATCAGACCTGCCATGAGGGCGTGGTTTGTTAATTAATTTGTTAATTTCCAGGGATCTCAGACTCACAGATCCTTCTAGGCATACAGAGAGACTATCTATTAACACAGTGAAAGTGAAAGTTGCTCAGTCTTGTCCAACTTTTTGCAACTCCATGGACTGTAACCCACCAGGCTCCTCTGTCCATGGAATTTTTCAGGCAGGAATACTGGAGTGGGTAGCCATCCACTTAGTTGTTTAGTTGCTCAGTCATGTCCATCTCTTTGAGACTCCATAGACTTAGCCCACCAGCCTTCTCTGTGCATAGAATTTCCCAGGCAAGAATACTGGAGTTGGTTGCCATTTCCTTCTCCAGATATACAAATATATCCACTCCTTTTTCAGATTCTTTTCCCATTTAGGTCATTACAGAATATTGTGTAGAGTTCACTGTGCTATACAATAGGGTCTTATTAGTTATCTATTTTATATAGAGTAGAGTGTTTGGTTACCAAGGGGAAAGGTGTAGTGAGGGATAAATTGGGAAGTTGAGATTGATATACACCCAGTGCCTACTTCAGTGGTCAATGCTTACTGGGTTCCCATATCTCCATTTCTCTCTGATTCTGCTAAGCGGGTACCTTTTATCCATTTAATTTTCCTTAGGTTTCCATGAAAACTTTTCTTTGAAACTTAAAATATCTTTGAAAACTATTTATCTTGCCCAGCATTTCATTCTAATGATAAGAAATTGGAGGCCTAGGGACAAAAAGGGACTTTCCAAGGTGGCAGAACAAACTTGTAGCAGAGTTAATTCTAGAACCAACCTTCCATTTGAATCTGCAGTGTGTGTCCTACTTGTAAGCATGGATGTATCTCAGCTGGGGCAGGTGGAGAGAGCTACAAGCTTTATTTTGTGGCCTAAAGAGCCTGTTCAATTTAATAAGGGAAATAAATGTCTACATATAAAACAATAAATAACACAATGAAACTTAGTGGGAGTTCAGAGTAGGATTGCAATGGTAAAGAAAATAGTCTTTAAACATTGAGTCATAGAATCACTGATAGTTTGATCTGGAAAGAATTTTAATAACCACATACTCTAATTCCATGATTTATAGATGCTGAAACTGAAGATTGGAGGTTAAGTGACATGACTTTGTAAGTCTGAGCTGATAATTAACTAGGCAGAACTAGATACTCAACTATAGATAATAATAATGGTATTATAATTATGGTATATTATTATCTATCTTGAATTCACAAGCTAACATCCTAAGCACTTTTCTTTCATATCCCATGGAGCTACAATCCATCCATTTCCACAGGTGCAATGATCATCTTTCTCTGATGCCTCCCAAGCCCAGATTGATCATCCTCTATAATTATCCATCTATAATTATCTATATCCATGTCCAGTGACCTTAATGCCAAAAGATCTGAATGGACAACAATTAGATGGGATGACTTTGGAGGTAGGGAAATCAAAGATAACTTTGAAAATACCTATGAGGAAAATAAGAAAGAAGTCTCATTGTCTGGGAGGTGGTTTAGTGTCCCTGGAGAAGTGAGATACACCTAGAAAAGTGTATCATACAGTGGGAAACCACTGTAGACTGGAGTGGGGTGGGGATGTGATGAGAGCAGATACAAGTCCAGAAACCTCAGATAGGTTGGGCTGTACTGAAGGTGGAGAAACCAGGAGTATAGGCACAATTTTAATGGCTATGAAGAAAACAAAGGTTATATGTTAAAGATATAATTTATTGGAACTTGTTGATAAATCTGTCATAGAGTCAAGAAGGTAGGAGAAGTTGTCAACAGTTCTCAGGTTTTGATCTCACTGTCTAGGGGAATATTATGGCAGCAAGAGAAATGATCCCGGGAGGGACGAATGGACTTGGAGGAGGAGAAGATGAATTTGACTTTGGATGCATTTGGTTGAGAATGATGGCAGGATATCCAGAGGGTGGTATCCTGGAGGCTGCTGGAGATAAAGGAGGATGATCAATCTGGGCTTGGGAGGCGTCAGAGAAAGATGATCATTGCACCTGTGGAAATGGATGGATTGTAGCTCCATGGCATATGAAAGGAAAGTGCTTAGGATGTTAGCTCGTGAATTCAAGGTTTAGGGATGACCCCCACAAAAAAGGAAGAATCCATAATGGAGCTGAGAAGCAGAGAATGGAGAGGTGTGAATCAATATCAAGGGATCCAAGGGAGGCAGTTGCCAAAGATCTGACAAATCAAAAAAGTCATTGGATTTGACTCTACAGAAGTTAATATTGGTCTTGGAGAGAACAGATTCGATGAAGACAATGTGTAAGAGGATGAAGGAGAGGGTGGGATCAATGTGAGTGTGATGTGCAAAAGAGCTTAAGGAAGCCCAGGGATATTTTTTGGTGATATTGGGTCCAGGACAGGTGAATTGATGAGAACTGAGATATCCAAAGATGGTGTCCAGAGAGGGCTATAGCCTAACGTCCAATGAAAGGTCACTTGGAGACAATTGGGAAGGCAAAGCTTTGGGGACTATGTGGTACTTTGGGAAGAACTATGGCAGATGCTCCACACCAGGAACCCAGGCTCTCTGATGAACTAGAAGCCGGCTTCTCATTCCTACTCACTTCTATATATCATAATCTATACCAAGACCCCAGGCAGGGATTCCTGATTTGGGGGTCTTTAGGAGAGAAACAGGTTTGAGGCCAGACCAGGAAAAGAGGCTTCTAGAGTCCCAGAGATCCTGCTGGACTGGACCATTCTTGACTTTCTGTTGGCTCTGAGTTGACATTGACCAAGAGGAGGAGTCATCAGCCTGTCTGGCCTGACGCTTGGCCCTCTACTTGGTCTACCGCAGCCAGCCCTTGGCACAGCACCAGGCTGCCCATATTTCTGCTGCTCCAACCAAAGTTTCTCCAGTAGTTTGGCTGAGAGTGAGTGCAGCATCAAGTGGGTTTGCATCAAGACCATGCTGCTGTCAGCCTATAAGGGCTGGGGGATCATGTGTCCTTTGACACTTAAAGTGTCATCCAGTATTAATACCATTTGGTTGCATGTTTGAAATGCAGAGTTTTAGGTCACCCCAGACCTAGGGAATCAGAATCTGTATTTTAACAAGAGCTGCAGATGATTTATATGTTCATTTAAGAGTGAGAAGAACTGAACTCTTGTACCATTTCCCCAGCCCTGTTGATAACAAAGTAACTTCAACAAACTTTAGTCCAGGAAATAGTACTTCTCAAGAGTCCTCCAGGTGATTCAATGGGCAGGCACATTCTGGAAAACTAATGACTTGGATTGAAAACTTCATTTTTTTAAAAATTGAAACTTAGCATATACTTCCCCCATTCCAGTATTCTTGCCTTGAGAATTCCATGGACAGAGGAGACTGATGGGCTACAGTCTATGGGGTTGCAAAGAGTCGGACATTACTGAGCAACTTTCATTCATTCATTCACAAAGGAAATTCATATTCATATAAAGGAAAATGTTGAAATGCTAAAATAAATAAAAATCACCCATAATCATGTCAGCCATAAATAAGTGCTGTAAAATATTGATCATCTTTGTTTCTATGTATGTGGGTAGATTAAAATGGAAACATAATACACACATTATTTATAACCTGCACTTTTCACTTGGTATTTTGAACATTCATATATCATAAAATGTTTTTCCACAACATTGTCTTTCATGTACACATACTTTCTTATTTACCATAATTTTTGTTGCTGTTGAGTTGCTAAATTGTGTCCGACTCTTTTCGACCCCATGGACTGTAGCCTGCCAGTCTCCTCTGTCCATGGGATTTCCCAAGCAAGAATACTGGAATGGGTTGCCATTTCCTTCTCCAGGGGATTTTACCAACCCAGGGATTGAACCCATGTCTCCTGTATAGATTCTTTATCACTGAGCCTCCACTTTCTTATTTACCATTTTTACCAGTCACCTATTATGGGAAGATAGATTATTTCCAATTTCTTGTTATTATAAAATATGATGCCATGAACATCTTTATTATTAAATACTTGGGCAATTCATTATTTTTCCCTTAGAATATGGAAAACAGATGAAATTACAAAGTACACAGAATGCTTTAAGACCTTGATTCACATCACCAACATCTCTCCAGAATTTGTACTCCTGTTGGTGTCCCATGATCCTTTGTCCTTACCAATGCTCAAACTCTCACTGCAAAGCTGAGAGAGAGGAAATGACCTGTTCAAGGTGATCAAGTGGCAGGTCCTGTACTAAAAGGAACCTTGACTACAAGCATCCTTCTAACATCCAGGCCAGGAGCTCAGGGAGGTTGAGATGGTTGGAAGTCCTGCCATCTGCAGGACTTCCATCTTGTAGATTCCCAAAATGTTGCTCAGGATCACCCTCTCCCTCTCTGAGCCCTGCTTCTTCATTTCTACCTTTCTCCCATTTCCTCTATGTTTCTCCTTTCTTTCCTCTTCTCTTCTCTTTCCCTTCTTCCTTGGTGAGAGAATCAGATCTATTCTTTAGCCTCAGCCCTAGCCATCCTTGTATTTACTTTTCTGGACTCTTCTCCAACTCCTCCCAGCCTCATGCCATGATTGGTTCTGGGTTTCTTTCTGTGCTGGATTCTAGAATGGCCTTTCTGAAAGTGATCATTTCAGGGAAAAGCTCTAGGGACAGATGATCCAACTGGCAGGAGCGGAGCTGTGTGAAGCTCTGTGGTCTGAGATCTGTATAGAGGTCACTGGCTTCAGTTTTTGGACAATTTCTTCCCCAGAACACAAGTCTGTGTCTCATGTGTGTGCTGTTTTCCATCTGGAATAGAGCGGGGGAGTTTGGATAACCTCTGGTAGGTCACAGTCTCAGCAAAGCATCCCCCAGAACAATGCTCTCTACCTGCAGGGAGATCCTGCCCATCCCTGGTGCAGGCTGCAGGTTCTTCCTAGAAGTGCTGCCCAGAGGAAGTCAGGATGGTGTCTCTAAGGCCAGGCTGGGGAGTGGGACAGGGTCTAAGCCAGGTTCTTCCTCAAACTGTGATGCTGGAGCCCACCCACCCCCATCTAAGCCCTGGGGAATGTCTCTTGGCTGAACTCTTTGGGGGTACCTTCCAACCTGTTTCCCAGAGCTGGCCCCAGGGCACGGTCATGGCTCATACTCCTGCCAGCTCAGCTAGATGTGATCCTGCATGGCCTCAAAGGAAGGCGATTCAGAGGGCCTGGAACTGGCTGGACTGGGGGCACCTTGGTGAATTCTCAGAGGCCAGCGATAGACAAGTTCCTGGTGAGAACTTTCTGCCTTGTGATGGGGTGATTTGGGGCCTTTGGGGTATCTGTTCTCCAGCTCCACCACCTTCCCTTTTCTTTTCTTAAAATTTCAGCCATTCTTTTTTAAAATTTTTAATTGAATTATAGTTGATTTACAATACTGTGTTAGGTTCAGGTGCCCAGAAAGTGATTCAGTTATACATAGATAGATAGATGGATAGATAGATAGATGGGTTTCCCCTGGTGGCACAGTGGTAAAGAATCTGCCTGCTAAGCAGGAGACATGGATTTAATCCCTGAGTCAGGAATATCCCCTGGAGGAGGAAATGGCAACTCACTTCAGTATTCTTGCCTGGGAAATCCCATGGAAAGAGGGGCCTGGTGGACTACAGTTCATGGAAGTCTCAAAGAGTCAGACAAGACTTAGTGAATAAACAGCAACAACAGCAGCGGTATATATGTACAATTCTCTATGCTATACAGGAGGTCCTTATTAGTTATCTATTTGTATATCAGTTCAGTTCAGTCGCTCAGTCGTGTCCGACTCTTTGTGACCCCATGAATCACAGCATGCCAGGCCTCCCTGTCCATCACCAACTCCCAGAGTTCACTGAGACTCACGTCCATTGAGTCAGTGATGCCATCCAGCCATTTCATCCTCTGTCATCCCCTTCTCCTCCTGCCCCCAATCCCTCCCAGCATCAGAGTCTTTTCCAATGAGTCAACTCTTCGCATGGGGTGGCCAAAGTACTGGAGTTTCAGCTTTAGCATCATTCCTTCCAAAGAAATCCCAGGGCTGATCTCCTTCAGAATGGACTGGTTGGATCTCCTTGCAGTCCAAGGGACTCTCAAGAGTCTTCTCCAACACCACAGTTCAAAAGCATCGATTCTTCGGTGCTCAGCCTTCTTCACAGTCCAACTCTCACATCCATACATGACCACAGGAAAAACCATAGCCTTGACTAGACGGACCTTTGTTGGCAAAGTAATGTCTCTGCTATTTGTATATAGTTGTGTGTATATTTTAATCCCCAACTCCTTATTTATGCCTCTCATTTCCCCTTTGGTAACCATAAGCTTGTTTTCTATGTTTGTGAATTTCTTTCTGTTTTGTAAATAAGTTCATTTGTGTTATTTTTAAGATTCCACAGATAAACAATATTTTATGATATTTGTCTTTCTCTGTCTGGCTTACTTCACTTAGTATGATAATCTCTAGGTCCATCCACGTTGCTGTAAATGTCATTATTTCATTCATTTTTATGACAGGCTATGATTCCATTGTGTATATGTACATCTTTTTTATCCATTCACACTCTGACAGCCCTTTTTCCCCCCTCAGTGAGGACCAGTAAGCCTGCTTGCAAGAATGTGCTCCCTCCCCATGGCAAAATACTACATGTAAGTCTTCCTGGAGTCTACCTTTCCTAATCAGGGGTCTGGGAATGAGAGAGAAAGAAGAAAAGAAGGCTGAGTCAGAAGGATGAAGTTCCCTCTCACCCAGAAAGCTCAAGTGCCCCATAATTAAGGCACTTACCATAATCACAGAAGCTTTCTTCCCTGAGCTTCTGCAAGAAGCCAGCCATCCTACTGCCTTGCCTTCATCCTGAGAAATCTACAAGGGAGTGTTACTAAACCCATTTTATAGATTTGAAAACTGAGGCTCAAAAAGGTTATTAAGTACCTGATGTCACACAGGACTAGGACTCAGACTCACATTCTCTGTACTGCTTCAGCGTCCTCTCTCTAAAAGCTCAGAGATAATTTTGAATCTCAATGATAGCATTTCATATATTAACCTCTGTGGTTTTTACTCCCGTTCTGGGCTTCTAATTCTTATTTTTTTCTCATTTGATATTTGAGTCTTTACTTTTCAGTTACCACTTTATTATCTGTGTTTTTTGTTGTAAACTATCATGAGCCCTTCAAGGAATGAATTTGGGCATAATAAAAATAGAATAGGGTTAACACCTGGGATGCATTCCCTCAGCTTCTCCATGACGACTTTTTGCGACTGAGTCCCTCCCCATGGACTGTAGCCCGCCAGGCTCCTCTGTCCATGGAATTCTCCAGGCAGGAATACTCGGAGGGGGTAACCATTCCCTCCTTCAGGGGATCTTCTTGACCCAGGGATTGAACCAGGTCTCTTGCATTGGTAGATAGGTCCTTTACCACTAACGGCACCTGGGAACATTGCCTTCTCTGTGGCCCCATCCTCTCCTAGACATGGGGGATTGGTCAGGGCCTCCAGGAAGTTACAGCATGGCTGAGAAGGCAAGACACATGTGCATGGAGCCTGCAAATGACAAAACAGGATGTCAGCTCTCTGGGGTCTCTAGCCTGGGTTCTGTCCCTGAACAGAATGCGGATGGCAGTTCCTGGTAGTTGAGGTTGGAGGGAGAAGGCCAGCTGCCAAAACAGGTTCTTTTCAGATCTTCATTTTTATTATACAAGGGAACCTGCTTTAAACACATACAGTCATGAGCTCAGGGTACTATAATTAGCTGTTACTGAGAAAGAAGAGTCCCCTAGAAGTAGTGGTGTTGGCCCAGAGGTTCTGCCCTTGAAGGTAAGGAGCATCCCCAGGCCTGAGAGCAACTGATGGCCATCTCTGAAACCAGCCAGCAATGGGTTAACCTTGTGGGCGTGGCTTTGATCTGCACAGACTCACCATCGTTCCTTTTCAGCCTCCCTGCACATGTTTACACTCCCACACTGATCATTAGAACCACTGCCAACCCCACTGCCAGTCATCAGGGCCCTGCTCTGACTCTCTGCTGACTATCTGTATTTGGTACACCCAAAGCGGCCTACTCCACCCCCCCGCCCCACCCCTTACATACTTGCATGCTGGAGGGCTGGAGGGTCAGGAAAACTCTGTACACCTCAGTGAGAAGACCCTGGCTCCCATCACTGCCCTGAGGGCCTGACAGGGTCCAGGCTTGGTAAACACAGAGATGCAGTCTCTGAAAAATGCCCAGCCCCAGGAGAACTTTCCTATAGCCTATGGCTAACCTAGTCTTGACCTACTTTTGGATGGAGTAGCATCCCTTCTTCTCACCTGCAGGATGTTGGGGCAGTCTAAGTGCGGGTTGGGAAAGAATTTCCAGAGAGCATTTCAGAAGGGAGTGAGTTTATTAAGAACAAAGAGCAGAGATTTACTGCAAGTGCAATGGGCTGACCTCCTGACAGACCAGGGAAAGATAGTTCTTGTGAGTTAATAGCTGATTCTTATAGCCTCAGGACAAAGATAATTCCTGCTGGAAGGATGGCATTGGGTGATTGGTTAGGGTGTTATGGGGTGTTTACTGGAGCAGGTGTCTTTGCTTAATTGGGAGTCAGGAAGCTTGTTAGTGATGATCAGGGGGGCTTTTGGGAATGGTTACAAAGGGGCTCAGTCAACTTTGCAGGTGATCTTGGTTCTAGGTTCTGCTTCTGTGGCCATGGTGCAAGGCCTCGCACCCGTGGCCTGGGGCAGGACTCAACACAGAAGAACTGCCAATGAGCAGGTCATTCAGAGCCTGGGGCAGAAGGGCTGGGGGGCCCGGGATGTCTGAAGGGAGTGGGCAATCAGCATCAATTCCTGTTCCAGAATTAAGGATGCAGAGCAGAAGGCTCTGTACATGAGAGATGGCCAGTTCCTGGTGGGAGATCCCGATGCAGACAACTGTCATGCAGGTGAGTATCTGGGGCCTTGACCTCCTGGGACTCATACAAACTCCATCTGCCCCAGGCTCTCCTTCCCCTTCTGTCTCCAGTGACAGTGAGAATTGAGGCAGGGAAAGCTCTCCCATTGAGGGATCAGGGCCCTGATAGGAGTCCCAGCCTGCATGCAGGGGCCAGGTCAGCTGTGCCCTGGCCCAGTTCCTTCCTACCCGAGCTTCCTACCCAACCTTCCTACCTGAGCTCTTAAGCTCGCTTAAGAGCTTGCAATCTGGGGTCCCCTCAGCACCTGGCTCTCTTCTCTTCTTCCCTCCTAGAGACCATCTGCATACTCCCCAACAGAGGCCTGGAACGCACCAAGTTCCCTATCTTCTTGGGGGTCCAGGGAGGTAGCCGTTGCCTGGCATGCGTGGAGACGGGGGAGGGGCCTTCCCTGCAGCTGGAAGTGAGCAATCGCACCCTGTGCTGGGGGCCCCTATGGACCTCCAGGGTGCTCTGGCATCTCTATGCCCATCTGTGGTCCAGCAAGGTCCACATGTCCCTCTTGTTTGGATTTCCACCATCTCCCTTTGCACCCAGTGCCCAGACCCTTCCTCCTAGAACCTGCAGAGGGAATTTCCCTGGAGAAAGACTCACCTTTTGGTTCCCTCATTGGCCAACTCCCAGAAGCCTCGAGCGATGACAGTCAGCTGCCCCATCCAGCCTCCTCTGCCTTGTCCCCACAGGATGTGAACATCGAGGACCTGTACAGGGGCGGAGAAGAGGCCACCCGCTTCACCTTCTTCCAGAGAAGCTCAGGCCCTGCTTTCAGGCTCGAGGCTGCTGCCTGGCCTGGCTGGTTCCTCTCTGGCTCCTCTGAACCCCAGCAGCCCCTGCGACTTACCAAGGAGAGTGAGCCCTCAGCCCACACTGAATTCTACTTTGAACAGAGTCGATAGGGAGGCAGGAAGCTTCCTTGGAGCTGATAATTGAATGGGAGAAACACTAAACAAGCAAATACACAAACAAGAAAACAGACAAGGGCAATTTGCATGAGAGAGGGTGAGGGCAGTAGATATTCAATGGTAACATTAGAGAGGGCAGTCAGGGGAGGTGACTCTGACTTTTTGGAAGAGGTGACATTTGAGCTGATGCTGAAGGATACAAGGCAGTGCAAGCAGGAAGGGATGCAGGAGAGAAATAGCAAACACACAGCCCTGAGACAGAAGGGGCTCAGTGTGTCCAAATAGTAGTGGAAGGCTTAGGGGCTGCATCCTGGAGAGGGTTAGGAGATGGACAAGACCAGCAGAGGACTGGATCATGGTGGGGATCTTGAAGGCAAATAAGTATTTTCACTTATTTTTAAGTGCCAAAGGATATGGGAAAATTTTAAGCAGAAGAAAGACATGCCAGGCTTTGTGGCCCTAATAAATTTAGACTCTTTCCCTGCATGTTCCTCATAACTTGTCACCTGGCTATCATAACTATGTATTTTTTTAATTAATTAGTTATTTTACAGTTTGGATGTAGTGGGTCTCCCCTGCTGCACGAGGGCTTTCTCTAGTTGTGGTTAGTGGGGGCTACTCTTTGTTGTGGTGTGCAGGCTTCTCACCGCAGTGGCTTCTTTTGTTGCAGAACACGGGCTGTATGTGCACAAGCCTCAATAGTTGCTGCGCATGGGCTCAGTAGTTTTGACTCGTGGGCTCTAGACCACAGGCTCAGTAGTTGTGGCACATGGGCATAGTTGCTCTGCAGCATGTGGGATCTTCCTGAATCAGGGATCAAAGTAGTGTCTCTTGTATTGCAAGGTGGATTCTTAACCACTGGGCTACCAGGGAAGCCCCATAACTGTGTATTTATGTCCTGGGATTACCCTGTGCTATTTAAGGGCATGTTCTGTTCAATTATAGGCTTCCCAGGTGGTGTTAGTTGTAAAGAACCAGCCTGCCAATGCAGGAGACATAAGAGATATGGGTTCGATCCCTGGGTTGGGGAAATCCCCTGGAGGAGGGCATGGCAACCCACTGCAGTATTCTTGCCTGGAGAGTCCCATGGCCAGAAGAGCCCAGCAGGCTACAGTTCACAGGGTCACACAGAGTCAGACATGACTGAAGGGACTTAGCATACATGCATGCACTCTGTTCAATTTGGATCACCAGTGCCCAGAGTAGTTGCTGGTACATCGAAGGCCCTAAGTGCAGTCTTGAATTAATGAGCGGATGATCACCTGGTTCTTGTTGGAACTTTGGGATACACCAGGAGGACACCTGGCAGCAAGGTAGATGACACCACGAAGTGAGGGGGTATAGCTGGCGGAAAGGGCTAGACAGCCCTACACAAAGGAAAGAGCGCTTTATCTGGGCCCCAGAGAAAAAGTAGTTT
This sequence comes from Bubalus kerabau, assembly GCF_029407905.1. NCBI lineage: Eukaryota > Metazoa > Chordata > Mammalia > Artiodactyla > Bovidae > Bubalus > Bubalus kerabau. The sequence goes on from NC_073634.1 coordinate 49,577,572, forward strand.
CCAGGCAGAGAATGTGGGAATAGAAATTTCTAAGCAGAGGGAATAACTTGGGAAGGGGTGATGGAGGAGTTCCCAGCACATTTAGGGTATGGATGAATCACCCACGTGCAGGGAGGGACCCAAGGCTTATGGCTGGGGAGTTGCCAAAAAATTAAGATGGGAAGATAGGTGGGGCCAGATTATGGATACCTGGTGAAGGAGGAGACCTGGAGGAAACATCCAGGTATTTCAAGTAGGACCCAGATTTCAAGTCTGGGACCCTAAGATCAGCACTGGACCAACAGGCTCTTACTAGGTCTTCTGTTCATCTCAGCTTCCTCTTTGCTCTGCCTCTCACCCCCTCCCACCCCCTGCCTTCTGTTTGGCCCTGTCCTGGCATCAGCTTTGATGCTGTGGTTCCAAGGTTGGCCTGACCCCTGCTTCATCTTCCCATACCAGCTCCTCTCCTTGACCAGTGATAACTCAACTTGACCCAGCTTGGAACAGGGCCAAGGAGTGGGAGTTGCCTGGGTATGCCTGGGTGGGTGGCGGGCACAGTTCACAAGAGAAGGGCCAGCAAAGATGAGTTGGATCATATTCTCTATTTAAGTAAAAAACATTTGGAACATCTAATATATGTCAACACAGTATTAGTGCTTGGGAGGGGGAGAAGATACAAGAAGTTTAGAAGACATGGTCCCTATGCTTTAAAGATGAAGAGACCAGGCATTATGAATAAAAGCCAACATCCACTGACTGCTTTCTATGGAATGACTAGAAAACACTCCAAACAGCACTCAGGGAACCTTGGGTTGAAATAATGATGGGGTGTTCTGACCCTGGGGATTTAAGAGTAAGAAATGAAAGCAGCTTCTGACAGACATGTTGGGATGCCAGGCATATATTCTTCGCCCCGCCCCAAGTATTGTCTCTGAAATTCTTCCTCCTTCCTGGTGACCACACCAAAGGCTTCATTCCACAACCAGCCCATCAGAGAGCGGTTATTATGCAAATTCCTGGGAGAGGCACACTTGAGGTCTTATCCACCATTGACATCTCAGAGTGAACTGAACTGGCAGGTCCTGAGCCAGAAACTAGTAAACAGGTGATTGGAACACAGTGTGGTAACCTCTCATTCAGGTAGCACCAGGGAGCTGGGCTACTGGATGGTCCCATCCCAAGGGGTCAGGAAAGGATTGAAGAGGGGTAACGCACGCATGAGAGCCAGCCAAGTGAGGGGCAGGAGGAGCTGTGGGCAGACACAGGCTTCAAGGAAGTCCTGAGTGCAGCTGTGTGTGTTAGTGCATGCATCTATGCATATGTACATACCCGTGTGCACAAGTGTATGGTGTGCATGTATGCATGCATGAATGTGTCTGCTTGTGTGTGTATGTATGCTGTATATGTGTGTTGACAAAAAGTTCCAGACATAGGCAGTGGCTTATGCTTAAAGGACTTTCTCTTTATTCTGAGAAGCTCTGAAGAGACTTTACACAAGAGGATGATGTGTTCAGGGTCTCCTGTAACTTGTATGCCCAAAGTCACATGGACTGAAAAAAATATCACACTTCTTTCACAACCCAAATGTTCACTTTGGGATTCCATGCCCACCCTAAGGCCACTGTAGTACTATAGCCCCTGCAAAACAAATGCTGAAGATATCACACACTCCATAGGCTATATAATACATGGAAGTCTGGGGAAGCCTAAACCCAAATTTAGGGAGGAAAAAGTAAAAGTGAAGAAGAAAACTCGAATGGAAACCAAATTTTCCTGAATACTGTTGGGTCTACCTATGCACAGGCTTCACCTGTGCATAGTGAAGCCAATTTACTGACACCAGGTTGTGGTGAAGGCAAGTGTAGTGTTTACTGCAGGCACCCAGCAAGGAGTCCAGGTAACTAATGCTCAAAAGGCCCACTCTCAATGGTTTTCAGGGAAAGATTTTTAAAGACAGGGTGAGGGAGAGCATCCCAGGATCCTCCAACATTCTTCTGATCGGTTGGTGGTGAGATAACCAGGAATCAACATCATCAACCTTCTTGTTCCAAACAGTCTTGGGTCTCCGTGCTTGTAGGGAGCACGTACAGTTAATTTTTACCTGGTGGGGGTTTCAATATCTGTAAAACAGCTCAAAGGACATGAGTCAGAATATTATCTATAACCCTTAGTGAAGTGAAGTTGCTCAGTCATGTCCTACTTTTTGCGACCCCATGGGACTGTAGCCTACCAGGCTCCTCATTCCATGGAATTTTCCAGGCAAGAGTACTGGAGTGGGTTGTCATGTCCTTCTCCTGGGCATCTTCCCTACCCAGGGATTGAACCTGGGTGTCCCACATTGCAGGCCGACGCTTTACCCTCTGAGCCACCAAGGAAGCCCAGGGAAGATATCTATAGCCCTTAAAGTGAGTGAGTGAAGTCGCTCAGTCATGTCCGACTCTTTGCGACCCCATGGACTGTAGCCTACCAGGCTCCATCCATGAGATTTTCCAGGCAAGAATACTGGAGTGGGTTGCCATTTCCTTCTCCAGACGATCTTCCGACCCAGGGATCGAACCTGGGTCTCCCGCATTGCGGGCAGACGCTTTACCGTCTGAGCCACCAGGGAAGCCCATATAGCCCTTAAGGAGAAATTAATTGTCCTTAACTTCATTTAATGGCTAAAGTATTATTATTTTGTCATGCTTCACTGTTTTCCTTTATTTTTACATTTTTTCACTTCTCTGATTAAATTCATTCTTTGGAACCTGGGGATGATTTGTGAGGCTAAAGCTTTACTATAAACAAGAGGCAGGCAGAGGACATGCTAGGTTTGTCCAGGGAAGGCCCCTATGGGGTATTGGTTGGTAACAGCATTTTGCTACAGTATACAACCATTTCTTAAGTGAGCATGTCAGAAATTAACATGATGAGCATAGATAGAAAAACTAATGTCTTAGAAACACTGGCATTTGAGTTATTGAACTGTATTCCCTGGTGGCTCAGATGGTAAAGAATCTGCCTGCGATGCAGGAGACCTGGATTCGATCCCTGGGTTGGGAATATCCCCTGAAGAAGGGAATGGCAACCCACTCCACTATTCTTGCCTGGAAAATTCCATGGACAGAGGAACCTGGTGGGCTACAGTTCATGGGGTCACAAAGAGTCAGATACGATTGAATGACTGACACTTTCACACTTTCCAGTTGGATTTTACTTTTGTGTAAATTAAAAGAGTTTGTTAGTGATTTGACAAAAACAAAAAAAATTTATGTATCCCCAAAGTAAATTCCCATCTCTGCCTGCTCAATAGGCACAGACTCGGAGCAAATCCGGGATCCACATCCCATAAGCCTATTTCTGAGGCCCGGAACTTGCAGTGTGGTCTCTGGGCTGCAGGTGGCGACAAAGATCAATTTCCTACGGTGCTTTTTGGGAGCGGAGCTGGGTGAGCAATTATGTCCCCTACACTTGAACAAATACCCTTTGGAGATTGAATTCCTAAGTCCAATTTGTTCTAAATTCAACAAAGTTAGCCTAGATACCCAACTAACACAATCAGCTCTCTAGTGCTGCTGCTGCTGCTGCTAAGTCGCTTCAGTCGTGTCCAACCCAGTGCGACCCCATAGATGGCAGCCCACCAGGTCCGTCCCTGGGATTCTCCAGGCAAGAACACTGGAGTGGCTTGCCATTTCCTTCTCCAATGCATGAAAGTGAAAAGTGAAAGTGAAGTTGCTCAGTCGTGTCCGACTCTTAGCGACCCCATGGACTGCAGCCTACCAGGCTCCTCCATCCATGGGATTTTCTAGGCAAAAGTACTGGAGTGGGGTGCCATCTCTAATACTGTACTATAATAAGTTTATAATAATTTTCATACAAAGAAGACATAAAAGACAGACACACAAAAATAAAACATTTTAAACCTTACAGTCCAGTACCTTGAAAAGTACTCTAATACAGTTAGCAGATAACATATAGAGACTAGCATTGAATGAACAGGCAGGAAGAGTTAGTGACTGGAGGAGGGAGAGGAGGTGGGAAACAGTAGAGCTGAAGGAGCATCATCAATAGGACATGGAGGGCAAGCTGCAATTTCACTCACGCTTGACGTTAATGGCACAGGCTGTCCTTGCTGGGACCAGACGCGTGTTCACGTCTTTGAAAGTTCACAACTTGAAGGTTCATGTGTACTCAATCGTACCCAACTCTTTGTGACCCCATGAGCTCCTCGACCCATGGAATTTCCTCGGCAAGAATATTGGAGTGGGTTGCCATTTCCTCCTCCAGGGGAGTCTTCCTGACTCAGGGGTTGAATCCGAGTCTCTTGTGTCTCCTGCTTTGACAGGTGGGCTCTTTGCCAGCTGAGCCACCTGGGAATATAGGGACCTTATTGTAATCCCTCCAGTATTTAGTACCCAGTGAATCCTCCTCTCCTACACTCATCCCCTCCGACTCCCTTGCTCAGACTCTGGTCACAGAATTAGAAGGACAGAGGAGGCTGGCAGCCTGCGGTTTTAGCACAGGCTCTTCTACACTGAACCATTTCCTGCAGACATTTTCTGAGGGCCCATCATTCTAGGACCTGAGACACAGCAAATAGCACAGTCATATGAGCCTGTCTACTCTGAGCACAGGTTATCTGCAGACACAGGTATCTCCACGATAAGTATTTTCCAGACTGGTTCCAGGGGACACTATTCTAATGAATGTTCATGGGTTTATGTGGATAATGAGACAGTTAATGTATGTGTCAGCTTGGCTGACTTAGGGCTTCCCTGGTGGCTCAGGCCATAAAGAAACTGCCTGTAATGCGGGAAACCTCAGTTCAATCCCTGGGTCTGGAAGATCCCCTGGAGGAGGACATGGCAACCCACTCCAGTATTCTTGCCTGGAAAATCCTATGGACAGAGGAGCCTGGTGGGCTACAGTCCATGGTGTTACAAAGGGTCGTACATGACTGACTAACACTTTCACTTGACTGAATTAAGGGATGCCCAGACAGTTGGTTAAATATTACTTCTCTGTGTGTCTGTGAGAGCGTTTTCAGAAAAATTTAGCGTTTTTAAAAACAAATTTCTTTAAAAATTTATTTTTTGCTGCTCTGGGTCCTTTTTGGTGAACGTGGGCTTTCTCTACTTGCAGTTCAGTAGTTATGGCCCAAGGGCTTAGTTGCTCTGTGGCATGTGGAACCTTCCCAGACCAGGGATCAAACCTGTGTCCTCTATATTGGCAGGCAGATTCTTTACCACTGGACCATCAGGGAGGTCTGAGGTTAACATTCCCATCAGTAGAACCAGTAAAGGAGATGGCCCTCACCTACATGGGTGGGCATCATCCAGTTCACTGAGGGCTTGAATCCAACAGAAAGGCCGAGGAAGGGTGAATTTGCTCTTTTCTTGAACTCGGATGTCTATCATCTTCCCCTGTCTTTAAATAGTAGAGTTCCTGATTCTAGGGTCTTTGGAGCCTAAGACTTGTACCAACAGTGTCCCTCCACACACACAGCTTCCTGGACTCAAATCATACCACAAGCTTTCCTGGTCCTCAAGCAGACTGCAGGGCTTCTTGGCTTCCATACATGTGTTATGTGTGTATATATATGTTCTGTATAAATAATACATATATATATATGGAATATATATGTGTCTGTTATATAACATATGTGTGTTTTATATATATGACATATATATATAATATTTAACACATAATACATTGTATGTATATATATATATATCCTACTCTTTCTCTGGAGAACTCTAATACAGCTGTCTGATCTATTCTCCTCTATGACTTTCTCTGTTTACTCTGCTTCAGCCACATCACACTCCTTGCTGTTTTTCAGAGACAAATGCTCCAGGCCGATACCACCCCAGGGCCTTTGCACCAGCCTGGTGTGGAAGTCTCATTTCCTCAGACAAGGGTCCTCTGCTCTCTTTATGTAAAACTGCAGCCTGTACCCCTCTCTGAATCTCAGCTCTCCTGAGCCCCTCTTGTGCTCACACTTTCTACCACAATCTATGATTTATTATTTATGCATTGCTCTGTTGAGAAAAAGTTAATCCACAGTCGATCTAAGAAAGAAATGGAAAATTTTACTCTAGCCAACCCGAAGATTATAACCCTGGAGACAGTCTTTCAGAAAGCCAGTTAACCAGTCAGAGGTCAAAGAACAGTGATACATATTTTTGAGATAGAGGGTTACACATCAGATGATATATACTGACAGTTTATACAATCCAGATCTGCGTGTACAAAGTGAGTAGTGGGTCATCATGACCCAATTACGTACGAGGTTAGGAAGGAATGTTATCTGCTAAGGAGGTCTGGTTAATGCAGTCACACAATACACACTAAAGGGGAGAGAGAAGACCTAAATGGACAGAGAAAAATATTGTTGTTGTTCAGTCGCTAAGTCATGTCTGACTCTTTGCCACCCCATGGACTGCAGCACACCAGGCTTCCCCATCCTTTGCTGTCTCGGAGTTGACTCGAACTCATGTCCTTAAAGTTGTTGATACCATCCAACTATCTCATCCTCTGTCATCCCCTTCTCCTCCTGCCTTCAATCTTTCCTAGCATCAGGGCCTTTTCCAATGAGTTGGCTCTTCATATCAGGTGGCCAAAGTATTGGAGCTTCAGCTTCACCATCAGTCCTTTCAATGAATATTCTGGGTTGGTTTGCTTTAGAATTGATTGGTTTGATCTCCTTGCTGTCCAAGGGATTCTTGCCATAAAATATGAAATTTATTTTTCATCAATATATTTCCCTCTTCTCCTTCCACTAGAATGCAAGTTCCATAGGTGGGGGGTTTTGCCTGCTCTGTTCATTTTTATTTCATGACATGAAAAAATTCTTATCACATGTGTAAGGCACTCATCAACATTTGCTGAATGGATAAGGGAATAAATGCATAAGTTGCAGGACTACTTGTTATGGTCATGGTACAGAACAGTCCCAGGAAACTCAAATAGTACTTCACAAATGATCTGATTTGGATGTCAGGCTCTATGGAGAATAGCCCCAGGACACCTATCCAGATTTGTCAGGAAGGACTTTGGCAGTGGGAGGGAGTAGTGGAGAAGAATCTAGTTTCCAGAAAGAGGGCTGGTGGAAATGGATGGGGCCTCAGGGCTCCTAGCCAATGTCTGAGGCCTTTTGCATGGTCTCTCAGTTACCTATTGCTATGTAACAACCAATCTTAGTGACTTAGAACAATAATTTATTATTTTTCATGATTCTGTGTGTTGCCCCCAGCCATATTTATTATGATAAACGTACTTGTGCTATTCTTCTGATATTGCCTTCTTTTTATTTTCTTCCTTCTCTTCCTTCCATGCATATTTTTAAGCTTTTTTATTTTGTATTGGCATGTAGCCAATTAACAGTGCTGTGATGCTTCCAGGTGAACAGCAAAGGGCCTCAGCCATACATATATATGCATCCACTCTCCCCCAAGCTCTCTTCCCATCCAGGTCACCACATAACACTGAGCAGAGTTTCATGTGCTGTACACCAGGTCCTTGTTGGTTATCCATTTTAAATATAGCAGTGTGTACATGTCCATCCCAGACTCCGTAACTATCTCTTCCTTCCGGCAAACCTAAGTTCATTCTCTAAGTCTGGGAATCTGTTTCTGTTTTTAAGCTCATTAGTACCATTTCTTTTTAGATTCTACATATAAGGGATGTCGTATGATATTTCTCCTTCTCTGTCTAACTTACTTCACTCAGTATGATAATCTCTAGGTCCATCCATGGTGCTACAAATGGCATTATTTCATTATTTTTGATGACTAATATTCCATTGTTTATATGTATCATATCTTCTTTATCCATTCCTCTGATGACTTCCATGTGTATTTACTGAATCCTCCTTTACATTCTGTACAAGGAGATATGTGTAAGGTTTGACCTCCTAGTATAGGAGAGAAAAATTTACCACCCAAAATCTCTGGCATGGGGATTATTTTGAGCTGAAAACAATCAAAGCCCCAAAGATTTGGGGTGAAAGTTTGAGCTCTCCCCTGGACTGTTCCAGGAAGGGAGCTGTCCCCATAGATAACTATAGCATGAACTAAGTGTGTAATCAGGAAGGGACCTATCAAAGTCTGTTTTTTTAAATTCCCCTCTGTTTCCCCTAGTCTCTGCAGGGCCAGCAAACATTTGTTTGCCAAACATTTGCTTTTCCATCTCCATGTCAGCTGCCTTTCTCCCCTTTGGAGTCCCGAAACACCCTCCACACCCTCAATATCCTCTTTTGTCTGTAACTGATATTTAAGGTGAGGGTTTCAGCTATTTTGATGAGTTTCACAGGTTTCCTAGGTCTCTCTCACGTGTACATGTTATTAAACTTTTGTTTGATTTTCTCTTGTTAATGCCTCATGTCAATTTAATTCTCAAACCATCCAGAAGAACCTAGAAGAACAGAGGAAAATTTCTTCTTCCCCAACACCAGTCTTCTTAAATTCTTGCTTCATTTCTTGTTTTTTTTTTAATATTAAAAAAAATTTTGTTTCTTGCTCTCCGAATCCCTGAGTTCAGTGCTGTGCACACAGTGAGAGCTTCATCAATGGCTTTGAATGATTCTAAGAAAACTGTAGATGCAAAGAACATTTGCATCAATATCCTCAAGAATAATGATGTTTGGGGTCTTCTCTGTAGTTGTAATGCTAGGGCCTCTCTTTTTGAGGAGTGTGTGGGCTCAGTAGTCGCAGTGCTGGCTTCTCTTGTTGTGGCCCTTGGGTTTAGTTGCTCCACAGCATGTGGGATCGAACCCATATCCCCTGCACTGGAAGGTGAATTCTTATCCACTTGAATGCCTGGAAAGTCCTAACAAGTTGTTTACTATGTTAAACTATAACTTGGCCTTAGAGCACCAGAGGTTCTCAGATTCACTTGACCACTTATATCAGGATCAGCTAGTTTAAAATGATTCCTGGTGGAGAGCCGGTCCCCACCTCCAACTGGCTAATACAAAGCTATGCGGCTAAGCCGAGGAACCTGAATTTCTAATAAGCCTCTACGTGATTCTTGGTAAGAAAGACTCTAAGGATCCCCATTGTACATCAAACTTCTTTCAGCATCAGCCCCCACAGAAATTAGGTCCCAATCAGAGTACATGACACTCTGTATGGGTTTGTTTCCATGACAAAAAAAAAGGAATGACTAAAATAGGAAGTTAAGAATAAAAACATAACTCTCCTGTACATAAATATGTGCCTCAAATGTGACCCAAGATGTCATTCTCTGCTCAGGCTTATTAGTCATAGAAGACGGAAAATCATCCTCATTATGAGAGGCTGCTCATCAGTCATTACTTCCCCATAAGTCCTGAAAGAGAGGCCAAAGGGGTGACCAGCATGGACATTCAGGGAAGCTTCGTTCTGAGAATTCACTAGAATAGACTCCGTTGGGGCAGGAGGTGCTTTGCCCAGGGACTGACTAGTGCAGGAAGAGGCATGGCTTTTGGGTGATGGTTCAGGTTAATGTTACATGCATGCTTTCTTGTTCTGGAGGTACGGTGTCTCTCCTTATTGTGTTGTTTGTGGGTACACTTTTGTTATACCTTGTAGGTGGCATTTCCTAAGCTAGGACCAACCGCTTAACTAAAGGGATGAGAATTTCCACCCTGAAGAGATCCTGAAGAGGGAATGAATATGGGTGTGGGAGAGCCTGTTCTTACCTGCAGTACTCTGCTGGCAGTAGGTGGATACTTGCCTCTATCAACATTCTTATTTTATGGCACCAGACTGAGCTCCTAAGGGATGAAGACTTTGGCATTTTCATTCCCATATGCTCACAAATGAATATAAGCTGCTAGGATCACCTCATATAGTTATGTAGGTTTTATGCCTTGACTCCAGGGGTCCCATCCACATTTCAATATTATACTCTTTATTTTTTAAAATTATTAATTAATTAATTTTTGGCTGTGCTGGGCTTTCATTGCTGTTTGTAGGTTTTCTCTAGTTGTGGAGAGCAGGAGCTACTCTCTAGTGGCAGTTCGAGGGCTTCCCAGTGAGGTGGCTTCTCTTGCTGTGGAGCACAGGCTCTAGTCTCAAGGGCTTAGTAGTGGCCCCTCGGCATGTGAAATCTTCCCAGACCAGGGATTGAATCTGTGACCCTTGCATTGGCAGGGAAATTCTTAACCACTGGACCACCAGGGAAGTCTTATCATATCTTTATTATTTACTATGAGATTGCTTTGACAGTTGGCAATAAAGTGCCTTGTACTAAAAACAATTCAGTATTTCTAATGACTTTCCAGCTGATGAGAACAAAATCAGGAAAGGAAGCCTTTTACTAATTCTCTCCAAGAAGCCACAAGTGGCTGGAGCAAGGCATATAAAGAAAGAGGATGAGGCAAGGATGTGGCTTGAAAGAAAACAGGGGCCAGATCATGAACATATAAAGAGAGGATGAGGCAAGGATGTGGCTTGAAAGAAAACAGGGGCCAGATCATGAACTTAATTATGACATGCTGAAAGCCTGCTTTTCAGCAAGAGGCCCCTGTGGATGATTTCAAGCAGGGGAATGAGATGATCAGGTTTGTCTCTGTAAACAGTGGCTTCTGGCTGCTGGCTGGGGAACGGATGTTGGCACAGCCTCTCAAGTGGTTTTTCCTTGCTCCAGCATTGCTCTTGTCCAATCCAGCCAAGAGATGAGTGCCCAATGACTGTTGCAGGGGTTTGAGAGAAGTCAATTAATTTAAGGAACTCAAGTAATTAATTTAAGTAAGAAGGTAGAGTCTATAGATTTGGGTGATTAATTGTATGCAGAGTGAGATTGGTCCAGGTGCTAAGACTTCGCTTTCCAATGCAGTGTGTGCAGGTTCGATCCCTGGTTGGGGAGCTAAGATCCCACATGACTTGCAGCTCAAAAATCCAAAGCATAAAACAGAAGCAGTGTTGTAACAAATTTGATAAAGGCTTTAAAAATGCTCCACATCAAAAAAAAAAATCTTTAAAAAACAGAGTGGGGATACTGTATGGGTTTTTGGGTAAGGACATGAGTTCTGGAGAAAACATATCTTTAAATTTCTTCTCTGCTACCTCTCATCTGAGTAAATTGAATGAAATAGACTTACCCATTTTTTTTAAATTATAAATGTCAGGGAGTCATATTCTTTTATCTTTCCATGATACATTTGAAACAAAAGTGCCAACAACCTTCCTCAGTCTTAACAAGAACTCTTTCAGATCTTTATATCATTTAAGGATCTGGAAATGCTTTTTCAGCATTATTTTCAAGGCAACACTTTCATTAATCCATTGTTGTGAAATAAACTATCCTGAAATATAGTGCCTTAAAGAAAGAAAGAAAAAAAAAATGGAGGCCATACTTATTCTGCTTGTGAGTCTACAACTGAGCAGGGCTCAAGGGAAACTTTCGTTTCTTGTATACACAATATCCACTGAAGGAGCTAGAGTTCCTGGGTGCTCCATCACTCACAGGTAGGGAGGTAATACCAGGTTTTTGCTGGACCTCAGTGGAATTGTTTCCCAAAACACCTTTGCATGGTTTCTCCATGCTGGCTGGGCTTCCTTACAATATGGTGACTGGGTTCCAAGAGTGAGAGAGCCAGGAAGAAGCTGCATAACCTTTTAATAAGTTAATTAATTAATTAATGTTTGGCTGCACTGGGTCTTCATTGCTGCGTGCAGGCTTTCTCTAGTTGCATAGAGTAGGGGCTACTCTCTAGTTGTGGTGACCAGGCTTCTCTTTGTGGTGGCTTCTTTGGTTGCAGAGCACAGTCTATGGGTATGTGGGCTCAGTAGTTGTGGAACAAGAGATTAGTTGCTCTGAGGCATGTGGATTTTCGCAGACCAGGGATCAGACCAGTGTCCCCTGCATTGGCAGGGAGACTCTTAACCACTGGACCACCAGAGAAGTCCTGGAAGCTGTATAACTTCTGATGACTGGCTTGAGGAGTCATTTAGCATCACTCCTACCTCAGTGTATTCATTAGAAGTGCATCACTAATGTCAGCCCACATTCAAAGGAAGGGAAATTTGACTCCATCTCTTAATGAGAAAAGTCTCAAAGAATATGGGGGCATGTTTCTAAAGAAAAGCAACACATTAGCCCTTAAAACAACACACTCAAATTACAGCTGTCTTTTTCTAGCTTAATTTTAGAGGACACAGCAACTTCTGAAGGCTTCAATGCTGTCTAAGATCTTTTTGTTCAAATATTGCTTGCAAGGGCATATTTATTTTAACTAAGAACAGAAAAGTTGGAGATAGTAATGAATATTCATACAGATCACCATAATGCACAGAAAAACAATGAGAGTCTTGTGGCTATTCTTAACTTAATGTTTCTCAACATGGATCCTTTGAATTGGTTTCTGATGTATAACCATTCTTTCTCCTATGGAAGCTGTTGGGGGAAGTGAGCACTACTGGTATTGCTGAGATTTTTTGTTTGTTCATTATGAAGACTAGCACTGAGGGGCATATTATTTGTATAATAAACAAACAGCAGGCCTTTGGCTTAATTTTACCAGAAAAAGTGGGAAAGGGGACTAAATAGAAATTTATTTAATGATACTGGAATAAGGAGCATAAAATGTATTTCTCCCACCACATATAAACTTGGACTAGTTAAGGGGGTATATACTATGAGTGACCACCACATCAGAGACTGACCACAGTCTTTTGGAGGAAGACTGAGTAAGTTAACACCCCCAAGCTATTAGCATGGGGCAAGGCACACAAGGAGTCACAAAGTAATGGAGAATGACTGATGAGAGAAGAGCCTTGAGGAGGCTGAATGGGATGGCGCTCAGAGTAAAAGTGTAGAGACTGACCTTGGATAAGAGTGGGAATCTTTCTTCCACTGGATGACAGGAGAGAAAAAAAGAATAAAGATTCAATAGGTTTTAAAGTGGGTTGATGGGTGGTTAAGAAAGTCTTCCATTACTCTGATCTAAAGTGAGGGAAGAGGAAGTAGGGTAGAACACTGAAGAACAGGAGGATAATTTCCTGTGGGGATGGGATAGCCATCAAATTATGGAAACATGGAAGGGTTGCTAAGCAACCATAAAGGCCAGTTGGTTTTTGTATCATCAATGTGCAATGGGGTCCATGTTCTCTTTTTATTTTTTTTTTTTAACATTTATTTGGCTGTGCTGGGTCTCAGTTGCGTTGTGTGGGATCTAGTTCCCCAACCAGGGATTGAACCCAGGCCCCCTGCATTGGGAGTGCAGAGTCTTAGCTACTGAACCACCAGGGAAGTCCTGAGTCCATGTTCTCTTAAAGTGCTCATTGACTTTGGTGTAGGACTCGAGAGGGCAGATATTGGACAGATCCAGAACTTTGCCAGGAAGAGCAATGAGAGGGCAGAGGGGCCAAGCACGGGGGGAGTAATTGACAAAAGCTTGTCATATTGGTGGGGGGCTGAAAAGAAATAAAAATTGGAGGAAATGATGGAGTCAAGTCAACCAAAGGGTTAGAGATCTCTTGTGGCTGAAATACACAAATAGTGGGGATGCTGGAGAGAGTAAGGAACAGAGGGAGAAAGAGAGGAGGGAGGGAGGCCACAAAGATGGTCTGTTGTGGTCAGAGAGTAGGATGTTTGAATATGTTAGATGTGAAGAGGTTAAGAGTGATGACAAGGCACAGGGTGTGACCCAGCGGGTAGACAGAAAAGAAAGTAGAAGCAGAAGTGACTGGAGGTGAGAAAGGCAAAGGGCTGAAAGCCTGTGGTGCTGGTCATCCAAATGGATGTCCAGGATCCCTAGGTTTAGGTCAAAGAGGAGGACTTGGTTCCAGTTGCCAAATATTTAAGAAGTAGAGCAGGCTGATCAAGAGATCAATAGTTGAAAGTTACAAAGAGAGGTATACCATGGTCTAACGATCAAAGAACTGGGCTTTTGTTTGTTTTGGTGGGTTTTCATCTAACAAAGTTGCTGATGACATATTGTATTATCAGCAAAGAGGGGACCTGATGCTGGCCCCCAATTTCTAGGCTGAGAGATATCTGAGGGTAAAGGCTTGAGTTCTTTCTCTTGAGAAAGCTTCAGGGTAACTGTGACACCCCAAGGACAGCCAGGTTTCAGCCCAGAGGAAAAGTGAGAGAATACTTAGAAAAGAGGGACTTTCCTAGTGGTCCAGTGGCTAAGGCTCCAAACTCCTAAAGCAAGAGGCCTGGGTTCGATTCCTGATTGGGAAACTGAATCCTATGTGTTGCAAGTATCCCACATGCTGAGGGGAGCCAAATAAACAAATAAATATTTAAAAGGTATTTAGTAAAGAGAATGAAAAGATAGAGTCATCCATTTAAAAAATAACTGTGGAGCATTTGCTTTGTGTATGATCCTGTTTTAAGTATTGGGATGTATTAAGGAATAAATTCCAGTGGCAAGAAATGGAGAATAAACATAAAGCAAATATACACTGACTATAATTTCATTAGACATAAAATCTGTGATAAAAAAAATAGGGCTGTTAGATGGAGAATAAATGGTGTGAAGAGGAAATGGGGATTTATTGTCACAAATTGTTCCTCCAAAGGAAAGGAGGGTATAGTGGTCATTGTGTCAAACTGGATAAACCCAGATCAATTTTATTGGATTAATGCTTGCTAGAAAAAGCTTTAGAATTAGCTTTGCTGAATAGCAGATGGAGAAAAGCATGTTAGGACTTGCAAACCATCACTGTGGGATATGGGATTTTGCAAAATAACTGCCAGGGTTTTCATAGAAATTATTTCCCATATTGTTGTTTTAGTCACTAAGTCGTATCTGACTCTTTCACGATCCCGTGGACTGTAGCCCATCGGGCTCCTCTGTCCATGGAATTTTCCAGGCAAGAATATTGGAGTGAGTTGCCATTTCCTTCTCCAGAATATCTTCCCAACCTAGGGATCAAACCTGCATTGGCAGGTGGATTCTTTACCACTGAGCCACCAGGGAAGCTATATGGCCCCCTGGAGAATTTCTGATCAGTGTATGACCTCTCCTACTTGCTTGACCTCAAGGTCAATGACAAACACTTGTAATTGCTGTCTACAGGTCCCTTGGTTCACAGAACTGTGTGAGGCTTGGAGGCAGCTTCTAGGACGTCTCGGTTTGGATGCAGCTCAGGAAGCGATGAAGTAAAGGGAAGTGGACAGCACTTCAGACGTGACACTCATTGAAACTTGGAGGAGACATTTTTAGAACAAAGAAAAGGAAGTTTTACTTTACCAGGGGTTAGTAAATATAGGAGATTTACTTTCTGAATCGATCTCTAAATAAGGTCATAGAAAGACCAGGAACAGTATCTGAGAGATATAGCTGTTACTGGTTGGTAATGGGAACTAGGGACTTCAAGGAGGGCACCCTCCTTCCAGGTGGTCCATGAGCATCCGTTCTGGGTTCCTGTGAGCCTCTCTGGTGCCCTGATTGGCCAAGGCCTTGAGGCAATTCAGAGGCCTCTTGCCGCTTCCCAGGTGGCTCAGTGATAAAGAACCTGTCTGCCAGTGTAGGAAACAAGGGTTCAATCTCTGGGTCTGGAAGATCCCTCAGAGAAGGAAACAGCAACTCAGTACAGTATTCTTGCCTGGAAAATTCCATGGACAGAGGAGCCTGGTGGGTTACAGTCCATGGGGTTGCAAAGAGTTGGACACGACTGAGCACTTGCATCTTGCACTTGGAAATATCACTCAGGCCCAGATTGGTGCCCCCTCCCATGTCTGATTTTCCTTTTTCATGAATCCTATATATTTCCTCGTTCTCTCTTCACTGGTGCCTCTTCTTGAGAGCATGAGGAAGATGTATTTTTCTAGCTATTTAAAACCTTTCCCTTTTAAAATTACTAACTTAACTCATTATTGATTTATTTATTCCAACTTTTTGAGCTCTTACTCCATTAAGGTACTATTGTAGATAAAAGACTCAAGGAAAAAAATATTAGAGTTTATAACCCAACATAGGAAACAGATCATTTTTTTAAATGACATTACAAACTAATAAGTGCTATGAGGAGCTATATTCAATACCCTGTGATAAACCATATTGGAAAAGAATGTGAAAAGGAATATATGCATGTGTATAACTGAATGACATTGCTGTACAGTGGAAATTAGCACAACATTGTAAATCAACTATACATCAGTAAAATAAAGTAAAATAATAATAATAGTAAGTTCTGAAATGTTGGGTTGCCCTTCACTCTATACTGTCTTTCAGGTATCTCTCTCAGGCTTTAACCATCACTTACAGATCTTTATCTCTAGTGCAGCCTTTTAAATTCCAGGTATGTATGTCCAACTGCCAACTGGACAGCTCCACTGGTCATTCACATGCCAACACAACAGGACTTAACTTGAATTAAGTTAAGTCTCTTCTCTCTCCACTACCCTCAGGAACAATCTGTTCCTCCTTCTTCTTGTATCTTCTTTCTCGATAAATGGTTCTAGTGTTCCCCTTGTTTTCTATGCCCCCAAATAAGAATATCCTTGATTGCTACTGTCCTTCCATATTCAAGAGTCATGTCCCATATTCAGTAGTCACTACATGCTATTGATTTTATCTCTTAAATATCTCCTGGGTCTTCTGTCCATCCTGATGGTCATCACACAGTTCAGAACCTTGTCTCAGCATCCATGGATTACTTGAGACAACTTTCCAACCAGCCTCCTGACAGCAGTTGGCCTTGTTCTACACCTTGATCTGAACTGCTACATCTGCATAGTATTGTACCTATTCTTCAATGGCTCCCATGTGCTCTTATGATGTGATTTAATCCTCAGTCATGTCCAACTCTTTGCCACCCCATGGACTGTATTCCACCATGCTCCTCAGTCCATGGAATTCTCCAGGCAAGAATACTGGAGTGGGTTGCCATTTCCTTCCCCAGGAGATCTTTCTGACCCAGAAATTGAGCCTGGGTCTCCTGCATCTCCTGCACTGGCAGGTGGATTCTTTACCACTAAGCCACCTGAGAAGCCTGAAGAGAATGGATGACTCTTCCCCACATAATGCATTCTAAATTCAGGTCTCCTGTGGATGTGTCTTATTGGCAGATTTGATGTCACTGAAAATCTAAGGGAGTCTAAGAGTTGTGTTTTCAGCTTCCCAGATTCTGCAAGGACAAGCTGGAAGGAAGCTAAAAATGAGGCTGAGGAGCCAGGCTACCATGTACACTGCCCCTTCCCATGCCTACAGAATCATAGTAACCAGGCATGGTTTGTTAAGACCACAGAGAGCAGGCAAAGCACTACTTGGGGTGGTTGCCTTCCGCTTTCACCCATCTGCCACCCACCCTGACTGTGCAGGTTTGCTGGGTCTTATCCCATGGTATTTGAAAATCAAGTCAACGTTCTTACATTCTTCTTGAGGGAAGTCCATGTTCCTTCCTGGGTTTCCACCTTGCAGCTTGGAGCCCAATTTAGAATCAGCATATGTAGAACTCATGCTCATGTGGTGGCTGACTCACAGTGACAAGTCTGATATCTTTCCATGGAGGGGGTATAGTTGGCAGAGCACTGGACCCAAGCAGGGAATGTTGGGCAGAAGTCTTGTCCCACCATAAACTCAGCTCTCCAATAGCTCTGTGATTGTGGGCAAATTACTTTGACATTGATCTCATTCAGTGCTTCATGTCATCAAAATGCTTACCCATAGCTGGGGTGATTAGGATAACAGCAGCTTCCCCAGTGGCTCAGTGGTAAAGAATCTGCCTGCAATGCAGGAGATGTGGGTTCAATCCCTGGGTCAGGAAGATGCCCTGCAGGGGGGCATGGTAACCCACTCCAGTATTCTTGCCTGGAGAATCCCATGGACAAGGGAGTCTATAGACTATAGTCCATGGGGTCACAAAGAGTTGGATAGGACTGAAGTCGCTTGGCATGCACAGGATAACAGCGGTTGCTATTGCTGCCACAGATAATGCTTTTTTTAAAAAAAAAATTACTAAAGTATAATTGGCTTACAATGTCGTGTTAATTTCTGCTGTACAAGAAAGTGAATCACTTATACATATACACATATCCACTCCTTTTTAGATTCTTTTCCCATTAAAGTTGTTACTTTAATGAGTATTGAGTAGAGTTCCATTGAGTATTGATTAGAGTTCCTTATGCTATAGAGAAGAAGGTTCTTATTAGTTATCTATTCTATATATAGTAATGTGTATATGTCAATCCCAGTCATCAGAGATGCAGGTTTGATTCCTGAGTAGGGAAGATCTCCTGGAGGAGGGCATAGCAACCCACTCCAGTATTCTTGCCTGGAGAATCCCATGGACAGAGGAGACTGGTGGTCCACAGTCTGTAGGGTTGCACAGAGTCAGACAGAACTGAGGCGACTTAGCATGCGTGCCCTTTCCCTTTCGTAACCAAAAGTATGTTTTTTACATCTGTGACTCTAATTCTGTTTTTGTAAATAAGTTCATTTACACCATTTTTTTGATTCCGCATATAAGTGATATCATATGATATTTATACTGAGTGAAGTAACAATACTTTCTGTTTCTTTGCATCACTCCCTTGAGTTCAAAGTCCTCAGTCGGAGCACCCAATTGTCCCGTCTTTGGTCATGTGCCTGTCCCAGCTTCACTGTCTAGGGAAGAGGAAGGGAGTATTTGGTTCTTTCAAGTTATGAAATGGAAAGCAAAGCCCTACTTCCTTCCCAGACATGATCAGTGGAAGATTTCTCCTTAGTGGGAAGCATGTTTGGTTGGTGGAAAGAAAACAAAAAAGAAGCTACACTACAGGCATATATTTAAAACAGGAATTATCGACTTTAGCTTCTTCCTCCAATGACATCCTTGAAATCATTAAGTTAAAGTTATGATAACTTTAACATAAATCATAAGTTTCTGTTTCTATTTGGGTTGGTCAAAATGTTTGCTTTTGGTTTTTCCAGAAGATGCTATGGAAAGACCTGAACTAACTTATTGGCAAACCCAATATTACATCTAAAAATAAGCACATAATTATGCTATTGAAATATAAAAATATACTCCGAGATCTGAAATTGGCTCATGGACCGCCAGTGAGAGCTGTCACACGTCTTGTGACTACAAATGCCTGCATGGCAGGTGAAGTGTTGACAATCACAGTATGAAAAGTCAGTCACTGTGGACAGGTCTGTCTTTATCAGCCAGGTTCTGTGGGGAAAGTAATGGAAGGGAACTCAGACTAACGGAAATAGAAAAGTAATGAACTGAAAAAATTATCAGGTAGTTTCCAGAACTGACAGGAAGGTTGGGGAAATGGATAGAAATCAGGGGAGGCTTTTGGCAGGCATGGGGGAGGGGTGGGGGCAAACTGAGGGGAAAAGAACCAAGAGGAAAAAAGGATAGAGAGAAAGGCCACTCACAGAGGAAGGAGCATTCCACTATTCCACTATAGCATTCTGTTCTTTCTTTAAAGCTGGAGATGTTTTGTTTCTGCATGCGCATGCACACACTCAGTCACTCCATCATGTCCAACACTGTAACCCCACGGACAGTAGCCCATCAGGCTCCTCCGTCCATGGGATTCTCCAGGCAAAAATACTCGAATGGGTTACCATTTCCTTCTCCAGAGGATCTTCCCATCCAAGGGATGGAAGCAAGGTCTCGCACATTGCAGATGGATTCTTTACTGTCTGAGCCACCTGGGCAGCCCCATTTTGTGGTTAGATCCATCTGTATTCACGCCATCAGGGGCTAATTGAGTCCTGTCTCAGGAGAAAGAAAAAAGAAGCAGAAAATGTCACGATGTGGTACCAGGACAGAAGCTCACCAAGCTAAGGGCTGGATGTGGTGGGAGATGGAAGGAGTAGGTCCTCATCTTAATACTGATTACCTCTGCCTAATGGTTGACCTTGAAGGCTCTGTGTTGAGCATATTACCTCAGGGCGCCTCACATCAGGGGCACTTTCAGAACCTATCTGTATGATCTGGCCACTCAAGATGGTTGTTCTCTTGCTCTCTGGACCATGCCTGACCAGTGCCTGCTTCACTTACAGCTGTGTCCCTCGGTACCTGCCCCAGGCCCTAGCTAGTGATGGCTTATCAAAGTGGTGGTGAGGAGCATGCCATTCTGCTGGTTTCCCTGGTAACTAGTGAAGCCACCTTACGTTAATTCCCCTATAACTGGCCATTTCCCCTTCCCTTGGGAGACAAGATGGCCACCATGTTCTGCCCTGTGCCACACATGGTGGGGTGTTGTTCCAGAACCTTGCTTCAGATGTGTAAGTTCCCCCATCCATCAAACCACTGATGTCTCTGTTGCTAACTCCAGGCTCTTTCTTCGATCTTGTAGCTGGGCAAGCTCAGACCTCGTAAGGCCTGCTCTAGGGTGCAGCCCATCAGTATCATACAAACGAAGAAACCGAGGTTCAGAGAAGTTAGGTCACTTGCCTTGAGGAGTAGTGCTGTAGACTGGATTCCAGTTCAGACCTCCCTGACCAAAAGCCTATATTTGTCATCATCCCTACTCACTCCTCCTCCAAGCAGAGGGTGACTACCAAGCTCAAATAAGCCAGGGTTTGGTGCTGCTGGGAAGGCCCAAACAGCCTGTGAGGAGAAAGAGACTGTGAATGGCTGGGGCATCATGAAGGCTTCATGGAGGAAGCAGCATTCTGTGGGGGCTTTGAGGATCCACCAGGATTTCAGCAGGTGAATACAGGCAAGAAGGAGGACCTGGCAGTTTAAGGGAGCAAAACCAACCTAAGGAATGGGGAGTATGGAGAGTTTTCGATATGGTCAAGGGACTTCCCTGGTGGTCCAGTGGTTAGGACTCTGAGCTTTCACTGCTGAGGGCCAAGGTTCAGTCCCTGGTCTGGGAACTAAGATTCCACAAGTCACATAGTGTGGCCCCCCAAATAATCATAATAATAAAGATAAATGTAGAGACAGTAAAAGATCCATGTGACACATGTGGGAATTCATGGAGTGGTCTGAACAGGTGGGTACCCTGTGGTGAAGACCCAGGTTAGCATAACGAGCAAGATGGTCTCCTTTTGCAGTTGGAAAGAGGTAACGCATTTTTACCAATGAGGTATTAACATTTTTAGACTGAGAGTGGGTTGGGAGCAGGAGGTCTTCTATGATCCAAGTGATTATTTAAAACAACTATTCACAGACTTTTGAATAATTCACGCCAATAATTGTTTTAATTGGGGAAATCCTCTTTTACTTTTAACAAAGACCTTAATAAAAACTGCAAATTCTATTTAATATCACTATTACTTCATAAAAGAAAGAACATTTTTACACCCTTCCTCTCCCCCAATTAGAATTGCTTATCCATTATACTGGATTATTAGAGCTACTTGTCCAGGGACTTCCCTTTTGTCCTGTGTCTAACTCCCACCTGCCAATGCAGGAGACACAAGAGATCCAGCTTCAATCCTTGGGTCAGACAGATCCCCTGGAGGAGGGCATGGTTACCCACTCCAGTATTCTTGCCTAGAGAATCCCATGGACAGAGGAGCCAGGTGGGCTACAGTCCACAGGGTCTCAAAGAGTCAGATACAACTGAGGTGACTTGACAGGGAGGCAAGGCAGTCCATCTAACAGCTGGAACTTCAGGGACAGAAAGGAAGAAACAACAGTATTTTGAAAGGGAGACAAGTGGATAATCGATATATGAGTACCTACAGAGTTTGTGGTTCTTCACCAACTTATTGTATTTAATCCTCATAGCATCTTGAAGGTGTTTTTTTAAAACCTGATTTCACCGATTAGTGGCCCACATAAGTGGCTAGAGTTTAGAAAATGTGCTAAAAATTACTCAGCTACTAACAGATGGAAACCGGCCTCATCTCTGGGTCCATTCGGATTCCAGGCTGTGTGATTTTTATTGTTATGTGTTGTTATGTTTCGACTGCAGTTCTGAGGAAGGAAGTCAAGAAAGTTCCTGAGAAATGTCCTGATTCCTCTCAGTAACATGGTAGATGAGGTCCCCAGCATGTAATGTCAGGGTTAAGGGGTCACTTAGAGGTAACTTAAGTTCAGAGAAATGGTAGTAGACGTCGAGAAGCAATTTTTTGGTTACCTGGAATAGATTCTTCTCAGAAAGACAGTTTCTTCATGTCATGAGGTCATTGGCTCCAAGACCAGTGGGTGTCATGGGTGATGCGGTAGTGACTCACTGTCTTTTGGTCAGGACAGGGAGACAGTGGGAGCCTGGACAGTGGCTCGGGACTCTGACTCCTGCTCCTACATGATCTATTCCTGGGCCTTTCTTTGTAGGGGCAGAAGGAGATGGGTGAAGGGATTTCCCCAGTGCCTGAGGGCTCCCACGGGATAGGAGATGCAACATTTTCAGAGCTGGACTCATGTTGGCTCAAGGAGCAGGAGGATCTGTGCTTCACACACCTCTTCCTGGCCCAGGAAGTGCATCACTGATCTGGGATTCAAAAGATTTTGGTCTCTGGACTACCCTGGTGGTCCATAGTTAAGAATCTGCCTTCCAATGCAGGGGACACAGGTTCGATCCCTGGTCAGGGAATTAAGATCACACATGCCACGGGGCAAGTAAGTCCATACACCTCAACGAAGAGTAGTCCTTACTTGCTGCAACTAGAGGAAGTCCTCGTGCTGCAACAAAGACCCAGCTCAGCACACCTCCCCTAAAAAAAAAAAAAAAAAAAATCTTAAAAAAATAACAAAAAAGACTTTGGTCTTGGTCTACACCAGGTGTTCATTTCCTGAGTGCATAACTAAAATTTGTTGGACATTTAGCATGTGCTAATAAGCATGTGCTAATAGCCTAATAGGCTAATAAGGGCTTCCCGGGTGGCTCGGTGGTAAAGAACTCACCTGCCAATGCAAGAGCCATGGGTTCAACCCCTGTATCAGGAGAATCCTCTGGAGAAGGGAGTGGCAACCCACTCCAGTATTCTTGTCTGGAAAATCTCATAGACTACAGTTGGGCTACAGTCTATGGGGTCACAAAACAGTCAGACATGATTTAGAGACTAAACAACAACAACAAATAGCCTGCTGCTGCTGCTGCTAAGTCGCTTCAGTCGTGTCCAACTCTGTGCGACCCCATAGATGGCAGCCCACCAGGCTCCCCTGTCCCTGGGATTCTCCAGGCAAGAACACTGGAGTGGGTTGCCATTTCCTTCTCCAATGCATGAAAGTGAAAAGTGAAAGTGAGGTTGCTCAGTCGTGTCCGACTCTTAGCGACCCCATGGACTGCAGCCTACCAGGCTCCTCCGTCCATGGGATTTTCCAGGCAAGAGTACTGGAGTGGGGTGCAATTGCCTTCTCTGACAAATAGCCTAATGAATAGGTTTTCTTTAACCTCTAGAATACTGATGAAAGAACAGAAGTTCAGAGAGGCTCCGTAATTTGTCCAAGGTCAGAGTTTGTGTGTGCGGCCAAAATCTAAAACCATCTTTATCCAACTCCAGATCAACAGCAACCCACTCCAGTACTCTTGGCTGGAAAATCCCATGGATGGAGGAGTCTGGTAAGCTGCAGTCCATGGGGTCGCTAAGAGTTGGGCACAACTGAGTGACTTCACTTTCACTTTTCACTTCATGCATTGGAGAAGGAAATGGAAACCCACTCCAGTATTCTTGCCTGGAGAGTCTCAGGGCTGGAGGAACCTGTTGGGTTGCGTTTAAGGGGTCGCACATAGTTGAACATGACTGAAGCGACTTAGCAGCAGCAGCAGATCCCATATGTGATCCATTTTGCTGTAAACTGAACATGATTCACTGATTCCTAGAATGTCAACATTTACTCTTGCCATCTCCTGTTTGGCCATTTCCAATTTGCCTTGATTCATGGACCTGACATTCCAGGTTCCTATGTAATATTGCTCTTTACAGCATCGGACCTTGCTTCTATCACCAGTCACATCCACAACTGGGTATTGTTTTTGCTTTGGCTCCATCCCTTCATTCTTTCTGGAGTTATCTCTGCACTGATCTCCAGTAGCATATTGGGCACCTACTGACTTGGGGAGTTCCTCTTTCAGTATCCTATAATTTTGCCTTTTCATACTGTTCATGGGGTGCTCAAGGCAAGAATACTGAAGTGGTTTGCCATTCCCTTCTCCAGTGGACCACATTCTGTCAAACCTCTCCACCATGACCCGCCCGTCTTGGGTGGCCCCACAGGCATGGCTTAGTTTCATTGAGTTAGACAAGGCTGTAGTCCTAGTGTGATTACATTGACTAGTTTTCTGTGATTATGGTTTCAATGTGTCAGCACTCTGATGCCCTCTTGCAACACCTACCGTCTTACCTGGGTTTCTCTTACCTTGGAGGAGGGGTATCTCCTCACCTCTGCCCCTCCTGACCTTGAATGTGGAATAGCTCCTCTAGGCCCTCCTGAACCCATGCAGCCACCACTTCTTGGATGTGGGGCAGCTCCTCTCGGCCGCGCTCTGTGCACTGTCACAGCTGCCCGTGCTGGACTGGGTGAATTTAACTCAGATGACCATTATATCTACTACTGCGGGCAGGAATCCCTCAGAAGAAATGGAGTAGCCATCATGGTCAACAAAAGAGTCCGAAATGCAGTACTTGGATGCAATCTCAAAAACGACAGAATGATCTCTGTTTGTTTCCAAGGCAAACCATTCAATATCACAGTAATCCAAGTCTATGCCCCAACCAGTAACGCTGAAGAAGCTGAAGTTGAACGGTTCTATGAAAACTTACAAGACCTGTTAGAACTAACACCCCTAAAAGATGTCCTTTTCATTATAGGGGACTGGAATGCAAAAGTAGGAAGTCAAGAAACACCTGGAGTAACAGGCAAATTTGGCCTTGGAATACAGAATGAAGCAGGGCAAAGACTAATAGAGTTTTGCCAAGAAAATGCACTGGTCAGAGCAAACACCCTCTTTCAACAACACAAGAGAAGACTCTATACACGGACATCACCAGATAGTCAACACCAAAATCAGATTGATTATATTCTTTGCAGCCAAAGATGGAGAAGCTCTATACAGTCAACAAAAACAAGACCAGGAGCTGACTGTGGCTCAGATCATGAACTCCTTATTGCCAAATTCAGACTTAAATTGAAGAAAGTAGGGAAAACCACTAGACCATTCAGGTATGACCTAAATCAAATCCCTTATGATTATACAGTGGAAGTGAGAAATAGATTTAAGGGACTAGATCTGATAGATAGAGTGCCTGAAGAACTATGGATGGAGGTTCGTGACATTATACAGGAGACAGAGATCAAGACCATCTCCATGGAAAAGAAATGCAAAAAAGCAAAATGGATGTCTGGGGAGGCCTTATAAATAGCTGTGAAAAGAAGAGAAGCAAAAAGCAAAGGAGAAAAGGAAAGATATAAGCATCTGAATGCAGAGTTCCAAAGAATAGCAAGAAGCGATAAGAAAGCCTTCCTCAGCAATCAATGCAAAGAAATAGAGGAAAACAACAGAATGGGAAAGACTAGAGATCTCTTCAAGAAAATTAGAGATACAAAGGGAATATTTCATGCAAAGATGGGCTTGATAAAGGACAGAAATGGTATGGACCTAACAGAAGCAGAAGATATTAAGGAAAGATGGCAAGAATACACAGAAGAACTGTACAAAAAAGAGCTTCACGACCAAGATAATCACGATGGTGTGATCACTCACCTAGAGCCAGACATCCTGGAATGTGAAGTCAAGTGGGCCTTAGAAAGCATCACTATGAACAAAGCTAGTGGAGGTGATGGCATTCCAGTTGAGCTATTTCAAATCCTGAAAGATGATGCTGTGAAAGTGCTGCACTCAATATGCCAGCAAATTTGGAAAACTCAGCAGTGGCCACAGGACTGGAAAAGGTCAGTTTTCATTCCAATCCCAAAGAAAGGCAATGCCAAAGAATGCTCCAACTACCGCACAATTGCACTCATCTCACACGCTAGTAAAGTAATGCTCCAAATTCTTCAAGCCAGGCTTCAGCAATACATGAACTGTGAACTTCCAGATGTTCAAGCTGGTTTTAGAAAAGGCAGAGGAACCAGAGATCAAATTGCCAAAATTCAATGGATCATAGAAAAAGCAAGAGAGTTCCAGAAAAACATCTATTTCTGCTTTATTGACTATGCCAAAGCCTTTGAATATGTGGATCACAATAAACTGTGGAAAATTCTGAAAGAGATGGGAATACCAGACCACCTGGCCTGCCTCTTGAGAAACCTATATGCAGGTCAAGAAGCAACAGTTAGAAATGGGCATGGAACAACAGACTGGTTCCAAATAGGAAAAGGAGTCCTTCAAGGCTGTATATTGTCACCCAGCTTATTTAGCTTATATGCAGAGTACACCATGAGAAATGCTGGGCTGGAAGAAACACAAGCTGGAATCGAGATTGCTGGGAGAAATATCAATAACGTCAGATATGCAGATGACACCACCCTTATGGTAGAAAGTGAAGAGGAACTAAAAAGCCTTTTGATGAAAGTGAAAGAAGAGAGTGAAAAAATTGGTTTAAAGTTCAACATTCAGAAGACTAAGATCATGGCATCTGGTCCCATCACTTCATGGGAAATAGATGGGGAAACAGTGGAAACAGTGGCTGACTATTTTTTGGGGCTCCAAAATCACTGCAGATGGTGATTGTAGCCATGAAATTAAAAGACGCTTACTCCTTGGAAGGAAAGTTATGACCAACCTAGATAGCATATTCAAAAGCACAGACATTACTTTGCCAACAAAGGTCCGTCTAGTCAAGACTATGGTTTTTCCGTGGTCATGTATGGATGTGAGAGTTGGACTGTGAAGAAAGCTGAGTGCTGAAGAATTGATGCTTTTGAACTGTGGTGTTGGAGAAGACTCTTGAGAGTCCCTTGGACTGCAAGGAGATCCAACCAGTCCATTCTAAAGGAGATCAGCCCTGGGATTTCTTTGGAAGGAATGACGCTAAAGCTGAAACTCCAGTACTTTGGCCACTTCACGTGAAGAGCTGACTCATTGGAAAAGACTCTGATGCTGGGAGGGATTGGGGGCAGGAGGAGAAGGGGACGACAGAGGATGAGATGGCTGGATGGCATCACTGACTCGATGGATGAGTCTGAGTGAACTCCAGAAGTCAGTGATGGACAGGGAGGCCTGGTGTGCTGCAATTCATGGGGTCGCAACGAGTCGTACATGACTGAGCGACTGAACTGAACTGACTGAACATGATTCTGATTTGGGGAAACTCCCAGTCATAATGAAGAAATAAATAGAATCTCAATTTACCATAACACAGTATCTATGCATGTGTACTATGTCAATTCAGTCAATTCAACTCGGTACAACCCTGTGGACTGTGGCCTGCCAGGCTTCCCTGTCCATGGGATTCTTCAGGCAAGAATACTGGAGTGGGTTGCCATTTCCTCCTCCAGGGGATCTTTCCAACCCAGGGATCAAATCCATGTCTCCTGCGGCTCCTGAATTGCAGGCAGATTCTTTACCACTGAGCCACGGAGGAAGCTCACGTGGAAATAAAAACAAAAAGGCAGGGAAGCTCTGGGAGAAAGCTCTAACACTGATGGAGAATCATCAGGGAGGTTTCCCAGAGGAGATGGCCTTTGAACTCAAAGCTAAATGAGTTTCTGGCCAGAAGAAAAGAATTCTGGGTTGAGGGAGAATTACACAGACATGAAGTTGGTGGATGTAATTGGCAAAAATGAGTTGGCTGGTGACCACAATGATGAGTCAAGAGCTGATGGCATCAGGGGCATGAAAGACGGCTAGAGAGCCTGTGAAAAGAAAACCTCTCCCAACTGAGTCTTAAAGCCTTGATGGTTATACATTGTTCCTCATGAGAACAGAGTAGGTGAACATTTGGGTCTACTTATTATTCTGCTCAGCAATCACTATGTAGCTCATTTAGTATGTGCCAGAGTAACATTTTTGGTCAGATATTTTTTCTGAGAACTGTAAACTATACACATGGAGTCATAGGCTTCTCAGTTTGTTACTCACACAGTAGGATTATCCAATCATGAGACATAGCCATCTGCTCAGAGTTTGTTTTTTTTTTTAACAAAGAGGGAAATTTGCATCCTAGGTCCACATCTTCTGAGAACTTTGCACCTCAGAAATCTCCTTCCCTTTTCTGAGCCTCTAAGATGAAAAGTAAGAGTGTGCTTTAAGCATTTTTCATGTCTGCTACTCAGTCTTTAAAATTAAACATTTTATTGGGTGGGGGAATAGGGAGTTTGGGATGGACATGTAAACTTTGCCATATGTAAAATGGATAACCAACAAGGACCTACTGTATAGCACAGGGAACTCTGCTCAATGTTACGTGGCGGCCTGGATGGGAGGGGAGTTTACGGGAGAATGTCCCCTCACTATACACCTGAAACAAACACAACATTGTTAATCAGCTATGCTCCAATATAAAATAAAAGTTTTTAAAAAGTTTAACACTTTAAATTTTTGTATAATTTTCCCTAAATGTAGCATTATTAATGAATTTTTCTTTTTTGCACATTGAAGTCTCTTCTAACATTCTGCTGTTTTTGTCTATGCTGAAATAATCATGTGGTTTTTAATCCTTTAGATTATTTCCTATTGAAAGATTCCCTGAAAT
This sequence comes from Bubalus kerabau, assembly GCF_029407905.1. Taxonomy (NCBI): domain Eukaryota; kingdom Metazoa; phylum Chordata; class Mammalia; order Artiodactyla; family Bovidae; genus Bubalus; species Bubalus kerabau. The sequence goes on from NC_073634.1 coordinate 49,606,004, forward strand.
AGGATTAAAGGATCAAAGATTTATAATACATTTTTTTTTGGAATACATGTCACACAGTCATCTTCTGAAAAAGTTTAAACAACAGCTTGTCACTGTCATCAAATTTCACTGCAGTCTCAACCACATTGGGAAGTGTGTTTTTTCCTAATTTTTGTTGATTCATCCAGTGTAAATACTTTATTTTATCTATGATTTCATTGTTAATGGTTCAGTTCAGTTCAGTCACTCAGTCGTGTCCGACTCTTTGGGACCCCATGAATCGCAGCACGCCAGGCCTCCCTGTCCATCACCATCTCCTGGAGTTCACTCAAATTCACATCCATCGAGTCGGTGATGCCATCCAGCCATCTCATCTTCTGTCGTCCCCTTCTCCTCCTGCCCCCAATCCCTCCCAGCATCAGAGTCTTTTCCAATGAGTCAACTCTTTGTATGAGGTGGCCAAAGTACTGGAGTTTCAGCTTTAGCATCATTCCTTCCAAAGAAATCCCAGGACTGATCTCCTTTAGAATGGACTGGTTGTATCTTCTTGCAGTCCAAGGGACTCTCAAGAGTCTCCTCCAACACAACAGTTCAAAAGCATCAATTCTTCAGCACTCAGCCGTCTTCACAGTCCAACTCTCACATACATACATGACCACTGGAAAAACCATAGCCTTGACTAGATGGACCTTTGTTGGCAAAGTAATGTCTCTGCTTTTGAATATGCTATCTAGGTTGGTCATAACTTTCCTTCCAAGGAGTAAGCGTCTTTTAATTTCATGGCTGCAATCACCATCTGCAGTGATTTGGAGCCCCCCAAAATAAAGTCAGCCACTGTTTCCCCATCTATTTCCCATGAAGTGATGGGACCAGATGCCATGATCTTAGTTTTCTGAATGTTAATGGTAGATGGTGAGTATTTTCTAAATTTCTGTTTTCTATCTGATTTCAAATTTTTGAAAAATTTCCTTTGCTAATTTATGTATTGGAATTTTAGTATTTTTCTTTCCATTTTGTATAACTCCAAAATCACACATGGGAAAAGAAGCTAAAGTCTCTCTTGGAAGTTACAGAAATGAAGGAATGGATTAGGAATCAGAACAGCAAGGAGACAGTGAAGAAAGACACAAAATATGCCTGAGGGTTTATTTTCATTTCTGAAGTTTCTCCGGAGTAGTGATTCTTACCCTTTTTGAGATTATATCTCCTTTTTTTTTCTTGGAGTGTAATTGCTTCCCAGGTGGCGCTAGTGGTAAAGAACCTGTCTGCCAATGCAGGAGATATGGTTTTGATCCCTGGTCTGAGAAGATTCCCACTTGCCCCAGAGCAACTAAACCAATGTGTCACAATTACGGTGCCTGTGCCCTAGAGACCATGCTTCACAATAAGAGAAGACTCTGCAATGATAAGTATATACACTGCAACTAAAGAAAAGCCCAAGCACCAGTGAAGACCCAGCTCAGACAAAAATGAATAAACAAATAAAATTATAAAAAAAGTAAAAGGACATAATAAGGGAATTTCCAGAAAAATAATAAAATGAGTTTACACCAATTCAGATCAGATCAGATCAATCGCTCAGTCGTGTCCGACTCTTTGCAACCCCATGAATCGCAGCACGCCAGGCCTCCCTGTCCATCACCAACTCCCGGAGTTCACTCAGACTCACGTCCATCGAGTCAGTGATGCCATCCAGCCATCTCATCCTCTGTCGTCCCCTTTTCCTCCTGCCCTCAATCCCTCCCAGCATCAGAGTCTTTTCCAATGAGTCAACTCTTCGCATGAGGTGGCCAAAGTACTGGAGTTTCAGCTTTAGCATCATTCCTTCCAAAGAAATCCCAGGGCTGATCTTCAGAATGGACTGGTTGGATCTCCTTGCAGTTCAAGGGACTCTCAATTAGCCTTCATTAAAAGAATACCTAAAGGATGTTTTGAAAAGAGGGAAAATGATCCCAGAAAGAAGGTGTATTAGTTTCCTATTAGCTGCTGTAACAAACTACCATAAACCTAGTGGCTTAGAATAACACAAAATTATTGTCTTCCATTTTTCTAGGTCAGGATTTAGACACAAGTCTCATTGGGCCAAATTCAAGATGTCAACAGGGCTGCTGGTGGCTCTAGAAGACAGTCTGAATCCTTGCTTTTTCCATCTTCTGGAGTTTGCCTACAGTGCTTGGCTTGTGGCCCCTTCCTTCATCTGCAAAGTCAGCAATGGGGGTTGGGTCCTTCTGATGTTGTACCACCCACTCCTCTCCCACTTTTAAATACTCTCTGATTACATTGGGCCCACCCAGGTAATTCAGGATAATCTCCGTACTTTAAGGTCAGATGATTATCAACCATCACTCTCCCTTGTAATACAATACATTCACAGGTTCCAGAATGGAGCTATCTTTGGGGCAGGGTTATTATTCGGCCAATCACAGGACATCTGGGATATAAATAAGAATTGTAAGCCAAGAAACCAGCAAACATGTAGGAAAATCTAAACAAATCTTGTCTGTAAAAAAATAAAATCTAAATGTGGGTTAGAGAAATGATAGAACTAAAATATCATTCTACAATAAACTATGGGCTGAGAGGGAGATGATTGAATTTCAAAGTGTTCATAAATCCATGTATTCTGAAGGAAAGAAGTTTATATATTTATTATCTCTGGACTCTGAAAAGGGTAAAATATTCCTGGTACAATTTTAATAGCAGAAATAGAGTATGTAACTTCTAGACCAGTAGGAGAGGGGGAGCTTGAATAAAAAGAAGAAGAAGAAGAACACCTCCCCAAAAAGGCAAAAGATGAGAAATAATAAGAGGGGTAAGATGGGGAAATGGCATCGAGACTCAAGAGGGAAGGTTTATATGTATACATATAGCTGATTCATGCTGCTGTACAGCAGAAACTAATACAACATTGTAAAGAAATTATACTCCAATTAAGATAAATAAATAAGTGAACTTAGACAAAAAGGAGCATTGAAAAAGGTCTAAGATACAATGCAAATTTGCTGTATGACTCAGGGAACTCAAACTGGGGCTCTGTAACAACGTAGAGGGATGGGAAAGTGTGGGAGGTCAAAGGAAGGTTCACGAGTGAGGGGACATATGTACGCCTATGGCTAATTCATGTCGATGTATGGCAGAAAGCAAGCCAATATTGTAAAGCAATTATCCTTGAATTAAAAAAAGAAAAAAGGGCTAAGATAGAAATTTTAAAAATTAACGTTAGTAAAGAAAGTTCAAATATGTTAAAGATGACAAATAAATGAACATGAGCCAAACTTTCCAGTTGAAAGATTGTCAGAATGGGATTTTTAAATCTGGCTTAATGCTATTCAGAAGGGGGTTTTTTAATCTGGCTTAATGCTATTCACAAAAGACACACCTAAAATATTAAACAGAAATCTTAAAAAGAAAAGAGTAAAAGAACACAGTCAAGTATCGACCAAAAGGGATCTGTGTGCTAAGTCGCTTCAGTCTTTTTGACCCTATGGACTATAGCCCATCAGGCCCCTCTGTCCATGGGATTCTCCAGGCAAAAATACTGGAATGGGTTGCTGTGCCCTTCTCTAAGGGATCTTCCTGACCCAGGGATTGAACCCAAGTCTCTTGCATCTCCTGCATTGGCAGGTGGGTTCTTTACAACTAGTGCTACCTGGGAAGCCCAGACAAGATCTGGGGCCATTCTAAATATCAGAGCAGAATTTCATTGCAAAAACATAAACGGGAAGGGGAGGACCATGACCTAGTGTCCAGGAATTTAATTCACCACAAATACATGACACTTCTAAACTTCTGTGGCCACAAAAAAAGTATGTACATACATAAATAATAATAAATAAAAAATAATCTCACCATACACAAAATTTTGGAAGAGCCTTGCCCATCAGCTGACATGTACATATTATACAAACAATATGAAACCTTTGCTAGTATTATGAAAGTGTTATCATCATTCCCATTTCACAGAAGGGAAAACTGTCCCCACACAGGAAGAAGTTATACCTGGGCTATATCTTGGCTTCCCCTGGGGTCTCCTCATTGAACCCACACCTCACCTGGAGAACTTTTCCTCATCATCCATTTGGATGAGCATGGAGTATTTCATGTTGGTCTTGGCAACACTTGTTTGAGGGAAGTAAAAAGTAGGTCAAGTGTTATGACCCCCATTTTAGAGCTGGGAAAATAAAATCCTAGAGAGAAATAAAGGCTTGTCTGGGAGCAGTCCATGGGTAAATGAGAAGTTAAGGTTTTTGGAACTGGAATTTCCTGACTACACAATTAGTGCTTGGTTTTTGAAGGAGGCATTTTGGTGGCTAAGTGGTCTCTGAGCCAAACATCTCCGTCCCTCAATTTCCTCATCTGTTAAACAAAGATAACAGTTAAACATTCTAAAGACTGTTGTGAAAATTCAGTGACAGAGTTCATATGTCAGCAGGACAGCTGTCATCAGTCATCACTACTCTAATCAACTCTAATCTAGCTGGAAATGCTACCCAGATCACCTCCCCCAAGGCTCATGGAGAATGTGCCAATGAAGTCAATCTCCTGTCCAAGGAAAGCCTGCATCCAGTGACCAGTCAATATGGGTAAATACACAGTCTTGACTCCCTTGCCAGAGCCACCCTAGCTCCAGATCTCCTAGAGGATGGGTGGAGACCTGTGTGACTACATTGCAGCTCAGCTTTTCTTTCAGTTTAGTTTCTTCTTTCTTCACCCCATAGAGCTGTGGTTGTTGTTTGGTCACTAAGTCATGTCGACTCTTTGCAACCCCATGGATTGCAGCTAATCAGGCTTTCCTGTCCTTCACTTTCCTGTCTCCTGGAGTTTGCTCAAGCTCCTGTCCATTGAGTCAGTGGTGCCATCCAACCATCTCATCCTCTGTTGCTTCCTTCTCCTCCTGCCCTCAATCTGCCTTTTCATAGAAGTGTGGATTCTGAATTAAATCCCCAGTCAATGTGTGCTCAGTCACTCAGTCCTGTCCCACTCTTGGCAATCCCATAGACTGTTGCCCCACCAGGTTCCTCTGTCCATGGGACTTTCCAGTCAAGAACACTGGAGTGGTTGCCATTTCCTACTCCAATCAATGCCTGCATGCTAATCTCCATTACTTGATTCCATGCACATGTGTAAAAACCACCCTCTATCAGTCAGGTGTGAACCACAAATGGGAGTGAGTTTGCACAGAACCAGTGATATGAAGTAGCAGAGAGGCTGGTCTGGCTTAGGTGCGCAGTGTGTGTTTGCAAGGTGTGCTCTTGCAAGAGACTGAGACAGGCAGGCCTTCCTGAAGGACTTGACCCTGGTCCCCCAGCACTGATATGCAGCCAACTGTGGTAGCCTCTAGGTCTGGGGCTACCAGAGTCTGGGCTGTTCTGTTCCTGGGCACAGACTTGTTTCACCAGTGATGCAATACCTTGTAATAGACCACAGGTCAATTGCACGTTCCTGTTACCCAGCACAGAGTGGCTTGTTGTTCAGTCTCTCCAGGAATTCTGACGCACCGCAAGACCCTGTGGTTGAAATGCTTCTACATTCCCCGTGAAAGTCCCTGGCCTCAGAAAAGGAAGTGTTCTCAGGTGACTAATAGGTGGGTCAGGACTTCCCAGCGTCTGGCCATCTTGGGACATGAAACAAAAACACAGGTACACTTTAGCTCAAGTTTTTTTGGGGGGAGTGGGGAGAAGGTAAGAGCCCAGAACTACTATCAGCTCTATAACCCCCCCATACTCCAGATACTATAAGATGTAAGAGGGAAAATGCCAGCCTTTCCCTGACTTCCAACTTGATTACCACTCCAAGTCTCCCTTATTGGGAGTTCTGGATCACCCAGTCCTGCCAAAGTCCAGAGCCCTTGATGGGGTAGATGAATAAGGATTTGGATGTCAGGCCTCCATCACTCTGTAGGCTCTTTCCCTTGAACTTCACATTTTGGATCTGGCTATTTGACTTACTTTGGCCACCTCATGTGAAGAGTTGACTCATTGGAAAAGACTCTGATGCTGGGAGGGATTGGGGGCAAGAGGAGAAGGGGACAACAGAGGATGAGATGGCTGGATGGCATCACTGACTCGATGGACGTGAGTTTGAGTGAACTCCGGGAGTTGGTGATGGACAGGGAGGCCTGGCATGCTGCGATTCATGGGGTCGCAGAGTCAGACACGACTGAGCGACTGACCTGATCTGATCTGATTTGACTTACTTGGACCATAAAAAAATTACTTATTGGACCATAAAGAAAGCTGAGCCCCAAAGAATTGGTGCTTTTGAACTGTGGTGTTGGAGAAGACTCTTGAGAGTCCCTTGGATTGCAAGGAGATCAAACCAGTCAATCCTAAAGGAAATCAACCCTGAATATTTATTGGAAGGACTGATGTTGAAGCTGAAACTCCAATACTTTGGCCACATGATATGGAGAACCAACTCATTGGAAAAGACCCTCATGCTGGGAAAGATTAAAGGCAGGAGGAGAAGGGGCAACAGAGGATGAGATGATTTGATGGCATCACCGACTCGATGGACATGCGTTTGAGCAAGCTCCAGGAGTTGGTGATGGACAGGGAAGCCTGGCGTGCTGCAGTTCATGGGTCAAAAAGAGTCAGACATGACTGCGACTAAACTGAACTGATGTGACTTACTTATAATTGCCTGAAGCCCCCAGCAATGGTTTTTCTCCCTTTGGGGCCTCTGCTTTCTCTTCTTCCTTTACTAATTGTCCTGTGTCTCCTACTCAGCCCCATTTCCAAGTCTGATGGTGGTGCCTCTGCTCTGTGCTCCCACCAAACTCTGTGCTTCTATTATCCATGCACACATTGTGCTGTGATGTTCTTTTCTTTTTCTTTTAAAGTTTTTATTTTGTGTTAGGGTATAGCTGGTTAACAATGTTATGATAGCTTCAGGTGGACAGTGAAGGGACTCAGCCATACATATACATGTATCCATTCTTCCCCAGGGCTCCTGGCCGGCGACAGTTCATGGGGTTGCAAAGAGTCAGACACAACTGAGCAACTAACACTTTCATGTTTCATTCTGCCCTGAACTCCTCCCCCAGTCCAGGCTGCCACATAACATTGAGCATGTACTATGCAATAGTTCCTTGTCGGTTATCCATTTTAAATACAGCAGCGTGTACCTGGCCATGTGATGTCCTTTTTCTGAAGGCATGAAGACTGAGTACTATAAGTACAAGGACACGCCCACCTTACTCACCTCTGTGCCCATGGGGTCTAATGTAGCACCTGGTGGGGATGGGTGGGGAGTGAATCTTATTGGAGCAAATGTGTATTAGGTTTTATCATTGGTTGTTGTTTATTGTTGGTTGTTATCACAGGGACCCAGCCCACCTTGAACTAGCTTACAGCTCTACCACTTAGCTGCTGGGAAAGCACCAGAAACTGCTCCTCCTTTTTCAGTACAGCTTGGACAACACCGGGAAGATGCTGCTGTTCTGACTCTGGTCCTGTGCCCCATGCACTATGGCTGAGGATGGAATGAGATGGCTGGAGTAAGAAAAGGAAGAGAGTCAGCGTGCCCAGCAGATAAGCCTCAGGTGGCGCTATGGAAGCAGGGACTCTTCCAGGAGCTCGTGGACCGGATGTACTGCCCAGATGCAGGAAATGATTCTTCCCGTCATCTACCTATGCCTTCCTGGACTGTCCCTTCTAGAGCTTCACGTTGACAGACTCCTCAGTTTCCTTACGTGTTGTTTATTGGCTTTTATGGGATTATTTAATCTAAACCTTTGGTTTCAGGAGACAGACATGCTTGAGCTAGCCTGTGAGACAAGATATGGTGGCAGGAAATATAGCATATCACGTGAGACTAACTGGGAATGTTAAGGTTATGAGAAATGAGGCATTATCATCTGACAGCCAAAAGCCACTGTATTCTCATTTCTGCATCTGTCTGTCTGTCTGCTTGATTCTTCCTTTCTGCAAAATGGCTTTCTCTGCTTCTTTGTATACCTGCGAAAAGTGGCCCCTCTAAAGCTGATAGATTTCTAAGTCCTAGGTTTGAGAGCAGTAACACATGGCCTGGTTTCTCTGATTTTTTACTTCCTTATTTCTGGCAGTGGGTTAGTTTGAAGCAGCTGTCCCCAGAGTCCAATCAGCTATGGGCTAGGGACAAAGTTGGACTTCCCAGATGGCTAAGTGATAAAGAAACTGCCTGCCAATGCAGGAGACATGGGTTCTATTCCTGGGTCTGGAAGATTCCCTGGAGAAGGAAATGGCAGCCCACTCCAGTATTCTTGCCTGGGACATCCCACAAACAGAGGAGCCTGGTGGGCTACAGTCTATGGGGTCTCAGAGAGTTGGACACAACTCAGTAACTAAACAACAATAACAAAGGCAAAGTCAGGACATTATAGGTGACTGACCCTGTGAGCCGTGATGGTGGTGATGGGGTTAGTTCCCAGAAGAGGGAATCATGGGTTAAGCAGTGTCTGCATAACTTGACCTTGACTGATGTGAACTTCTGTGCTTCATTCAATGTGTGATCATTATGAGTATTATGCTTGGGAGGCTTGTTTATCTGTAGAGTGTGTGTATGTGTGTGTGTGTGTGTGTTTATGAATGTGTGTGTGTGTGTGTGTGTGTGTGTGTGTGTGTGTATGTGAGAGGGAGAGAGGCATGGTATCCATGCCTGGTGACTTCCCATCTTGTCTTTGTTTCATTTCTCTCTGAGGCAGTTCCTGTGCTATGAATCAGGGACCCAGTGGCGAACAAAGAAGACACAGTCCTTGCTGTGACCCACCAGGGAGGCAGATGTTCCTTAGAGTATCACACAAATGAATGTTTGAACTGAGGTCTTAGGGGCAAGCAGGGTTGAGCAATTCCATCCAGCGGACAAGTGATGCCAAGTTTCTGAGGTTGGAGGAAGAGGTCAATTTGAGGAATCAAAAGGAAGCTTGTGTGGATGGAGTTCAGAGGGCAAGGCGACAGTTGTTAAGCAAGCACAGCCCGGACCTGGTGGCGCAGACTCTTAGGGACACTGGAAGGGCTTTGCATGTGTGCTAAAGTCTCTTCAGTCATGTCCGACTCTTTGTGACCCTCTGGACTGTAACCCACCAGGATCCTCTGTCCATGGGATTTCCCAGGCAAGAATAATGGAGTGGGTTTCCATTCCCTTCTCCAGGGGATCTTCCTGACCCAGGGATCGAACTCCAGTCTCCTGTATTACAGGCAGATTCTTTACTGTCTGAGCCACCAGGAAGTAAGGGCTTTCAGGTTTATCTATTCATAAAGACTATGGGGAACAGCTTGAGGGTTTACAGTCAATTGTAAAAGTGACGCCATCTCTTTTTACAACTCTGATTCTGTGTCATGGTCTATATCCCTAGACCCACAGGAACCAGGTTCCCCTGGGTGCTGCTGCCCTGGCCATGGTGGAGGGATTCCCCACAGTCTTCCCACAGTCCACAAGGGCCCTGCCATTGAACCTGGTTGTGGCCCAGACTTCTGTTTCCAGGGTAAGACTTCCCTTTAGAGCCTTGGGGTCTCTCCTGCCAGGAGACCTTACCTGCAACCATCTTAGCCCGAAACAGGGCTTCTAATGACATCCAGCCTTAAGATCTCACCTGTATTCCTGACACCTGGTCCCCTGGTCCCTCCTGTTTCCACCCTTCCTTCCAACACCACCACCTCCACCACCACTGCCACCCTTACCCTTCTTCCTTGTGCAGAGCACTGGCCCAAAGCAAGTCAGTCACTGTCACTGGGGTTCTTCAGAAATACCCGCACCCTCCACGGCCAAGGGTCACCATCCACCAGGAATCCCCAAATTCCCTAATGCCAGGTCTTCCCAGAGCCATCAGTCCTCCCCACCTCTGGAACATTCAGTTCCAGGTTTCTCAGGGGCTCTGGGTACCCAACACCAGGTTCTGATCCTTCAGAGCCCTACAGCTTTGGAGGTGTGCTGGCAGGCCTGGAGAGGAGAGCTTGGGAATGGACCAGGTCCTGGGGTAGTTAGAGGTGCTCTCAAGTGGCCTTTCTACCCTGGATGTGCCCCTTGTCAGGGAAGCCCCAGCCTGTTCTCTGATCCACATGCCATCCCTTGGTCCTGATAGGCAGCCCAGTGTACCATCTCTGTACCGAGCCCAGGCTAGGCCAGGGCCCTGGCTTCGCAGGGGAGAGATCAGACCCGTAACCTGCAAGAATATTGCTAATACTGGCTTGGCCAAAACGTTCGTTCAGGGTTTTTATACCATCTTATGGAGAAAAACCAACCCAACACCTAAATGATGTTTCCTGTGTGGGCACCTTCCTGTGTCCAGAGTTTATTAGCTCAGTCCCCACCACCCCCCACGAGAGGAGGCCACAGTCTTACTCTCATTTCCCCAGATGTTTCCAGGATCGCACAGATGTCATTCGCGAGGCCAGGGAATCTGAACCTCCGGGCACTAGGGCCCGCCTCCCAGGACTGCCCTCCTGATGCAATAACAGTTTCTCACCATCCTCGCCTGCCCCGTGGCCCAACTTTCCACATTTACAAAATTGAGTTCCTGCTTTTTTTTTAGCCAACAAGCATTTATCTCCAAAAACTGTTTCAAAAATTCCCAGCCAGCCCCAGCTCAGGGTCCCTGGCATTCTACGTGGTGAGGCTGGGCTACAGAGAGCAGGAAGTGAGGCCCCATGGGAAGTCCCGGCGGTCGGGGCCAGGACATGGCCCTGCCTGGCTCTGACACCCAGCACCTTGCACCGTGCATCCCCTGGCCTGACTTCAGGCCCCATCGTGGGCTGAGCCGAGGAGCTAGCCCAAGCCCCAGAGACATGGTTGGGGGACCATGAACTGCTCCTCCCGGACACATCTGAATGATAAACCTTCCCTCAAACCACTAGCCTGTCCTTCCCGGACGGAGGAGACACACTTGAAGGTGGTGGGACCCGGATGGGGGCAGCTACCAGCCTGGCCTCCGGTTCGCCTGTATCCTAAGCAGTGGTCCCCAACCTTTTTGGCATCACGGTTTCATGGAAGACAGTTTTTCCACGGAGGGGTTGGTGGGTGTGGTGGTGATTCAGGTGATAATGGGAAGGATGGGGAATGGTAGATGCCTGAGGGGTTGCGGACCTGTGCCCTAAGGCATTGACGACAGCAAGGCCCTATTTCAATGCACACAATTTATAAAGGCTTCCAGAGGCTGACTGTCATTCCTTCTTGCAGCCAGCTCCTCACCTCAGGTAGGGCAGAGAGTGACTGCTCCCTTTGCAGTTATCAGAATAAAGCCCAGGGAATAGAAGGGACCCATCCAGTGTCACACAGCTCTTTAACTGCAGACCTGGGATGCGACCCATGATGCAGAGCCTTGTGGGAAGCCCTTGCCTCTGCTCCCATGTACCAGCCTGGATAGTTTTAAAGAATCCTGAGCTGTCTGCTCCCTGCTGGCAAGGTCTAGGGACCATGAAGCTATTGAGCTGGTCAGTTCTGAATGGCAAATGGGAGAGTGGGTTGGGAACACAGAATCTTCCAGAGAAGGTGGGGAGAGCCTGACTTCTTGGACAGCATCATGCCAGCAGTTGGGTATAAGTCCTGAGGGTAACATGGATACTCCCTGCTCCCTAAGCCAAGCCCCAACCACACGGGCCTCAAAACCACCAGGAAGGTCCCACCTAAGAGCCTTTGTGATTGCTGTCCCTCCACCTGGAACATTATTTCTCTTCCTTAATCATCCAGGTCTCATCTCAGTGTTAAAGATTCCACCTGCAATGAAGGAGACACAGGAGATGCGGGTTTGATCCCTGGGTCAGGAAGATCCCCTGCAGGAACGCACTGCAACCCATTCCAGTGTTCTTGCCTGGAGAATCCCATGGACAGAGGAGCCTGGACAGAGGGCTACAGTCCATAGCTTGCCTTCTCAGAGAGGCTTCCCCCGACCACTTTCTCTAAAATCGCACCCACCCTAGGTCCCTTGAAAACCTCACGCTTTTTCTTTCCCCTCTAGCACTTACTGCTGTCTGAAGTTAGTTTACTTGTTTCTTGTTCTTCTGATGTTCTTCTCCATAAGAACATCAGAGAGAGGTTTCCCTCATGGCCCAGTGGTAAAGGATCCCCTGGCCAATGCAGAAGACATGGGTTCAATCCCTGGCCCCACATACTGCGGAGCATCTAAGCCCGTGCACCCATGTAACTACAGACCCTGTGCTCTAGAATCTGGGAACCACAGCTACTGAAACCCAAGCACCCTGGAGCCATGCTCTGCAACAAGAGAAGCCACGGCAATGAAAACCCCGAGAACCACAAGAGAGTAACCCCTCCTCTCCACAGCTAGAGAAAGCCCATGAAGAAACAAAGACCCAGCACAGCCAAAAATAAAGAAAGAAATACATTTTTAAAAAGATCATCAGGGACCTTCTGTGGCTTTCTCCAGAGGCTTGCCAGAAGAGAACCTTCTTCTGGTTCAGGTTAAGGGCACACAGGGTTAAGTCTACCCACATTGTCTGGATGAAGGTGCACACACAGGCACAGACTGGGGGTCACTGGGGTTGGGTGGGAACAAAGGTCCAGCCCCACTAATCCAGCTCAGCTCCTCACATGTGACCTCCAATTTTATGCAGATCAGAACCCGTCTGGCTTCTGTTAGCCTGAGTCACCGTTCTGGAAGCTGGGCTTGCCCACCTCCTTGCAGTGGCCAGCCCTGCGTGGGTATGTGGGAAGGCAGGCTGGGGCTCCTCCTCTCAGTCTCCGCCAGGAATCGGGTAGGAGGGAGTGGTTCTGCCCTGGGAGGGGCTGGTGGCCCAGGTGTGGCCTGGCTGTGCCTCCTTCCTGTGTCGCCGCTCCGTCTGGAGCCAGAGCCTGGAATACCTTGGAGGACCTCATCTTTCACCATGGCTTTAGGTAAGCTCCTTCTTCTTCTATTTTTCCATCTGAAACATGGGAATGAAAGTATTTACCCAGTGCTCTCAGACTCTGAAGAGCAAGCTTCAAGGGGAATGTCAAGGGCATGGAGCTCCTGGCCTGTCTGAGAGACCTGGCCACCGTGCAGGCAGCGGCCAACATGGGGAGACTGTGCAGATGTTCTGAGGCAGGGGCTGCAAACCCCGTGCATACTGAGTGAGCAGGCAGCCCAGGGAAGCATGCCTGTGTGAGAAAATAATCATGAAGTCCTTGGAGCCCATTGGCCCTTTCCTACTGTCAATAGAGAGGTGGAAAACTAGAGAAATGTTTCTGTAAAGCATGAGAAAGAACATTGTGAGCTCAATGAGAAATACTAATACAATCCGGTCCTCAGCCATAGATCTGAGGGGTAATAGAGAAGGGCAGGGACTTGTAGAATTAGGGGCTGTCACTGGTCAGTACCAGCAAGTGGCTGGCCCATGAGAATGCAGGCCCAAGTGGCCACAACTTCTCATTTTTTTCTTTTTTTGGGGGCGCCACATCATGCAGCATGTGGGATCTTAGTTCCCTAACCGGGGATCAAACCCACAACCCCTGCAGTGAAAACATGGAGTCTTAACCACTGGACTGCCAGGAAAGTCTCAGAACTTCTCAGTTTTCCAAAAGAATTGGATATTCTGATGTTGTGATGTGCAGCATTCTGATTAAATGAAGCAGTAGTAGTAGTGTTAGTCGCTCAGTCATGTCTGACTCTGCGACTCCACAGACTAGCTCACCAGGCTCCTCTGTCCATGGGATTGTCCAGGCAAGAATACTGGAGTGGATTGCTATTCCCTTCGCTAGAGGATCTTCCCGACCCAGGGATCGAACCCAGGTCTCCTGCACTGCAGGCAGATTCTGTACTCTTTGAGTTACAGGGAAGTCCCAAAATGAAACAATAAAGCAAGCAAATAAAATATTCAGTCTATGAGCTACTGGTTTGCAACTTCTGGTTAAAATGTATATGGGGCCGAGAAAAGATATTAAGGTTGGTGGTCTGAAGATCCAATTTTTAATTCTAAGTTGGCCTCTAGTGGGTAACTTTTTTCTCCTTTCTGGATCTCACTTTCCTCAATGTCAAGAGGAGGCTGGCAAACTCAGGGTTTCAAGGACACGGTAATAACTAATACTTCCATAGTGCTTGCTCCAGCTGGGCATTCTGCTGAACTGTTTACATGGTTTAATTCTCCCCATAACCACATGAGGAAGGACTACTATGGTTCACATTTTCAGAAGAGGAAACTGGGCCGCAGAAAGGTTAAGTAATTTGCTCAAAGCAAGACAGCCAGTATAAGGGAACGAGCTGGGCCTGACAGCAGACAGTCTGTTTCCAAACCATGGAATATACTCTAGGGGCACAGATACCAAATGTTATCATGGAGGGAGAAATGCTTTGTAAACAACAGCCAGGATCCCTGAAGCAGCCGACCTCCCCCTTCCCCCAGAGGGTGTAACAGTCTCCAGTGGGCTGTGTGAAATAGCATATGGTCTTGTGTATCTTTCAAATGTGTAAAGGAAGATGCAACTCCCAGGAACAGACAGTGATATACTATGAAGAAATCAGTATGCTTATAAATGGTTCATTCCAAAATATTTTCACCTGGCACATAGTAGATGTTAAATTAAAACTTGGTGCTAAAGTATAACTTGGATTGGATTGAATTCAAGCAACAAATGTATGTGAACCCAGTGAAGACACTGTGATTCCTGGGAGGAGGAACCCACATTCTCTAACACCTGGAGCATAGGTGGTACCACTGATGCCAACCATAGAGGGCCCAGAGATAATCATGGTTTGACAGAAGAGCTGTAAAAGTGAGGAAAGAGACAAGGATGAAGATGGAACTGCCCTGTGTGTACTCTGTGCTACCCTGGACAAGCTATTAACTTCAGTGGAACTCTGTTTACACTGCTGACCTTATAGCTGATGTGTGTGAAGGAGGAGGAAGGGGAGGAGGAGGGGATGAAGATGATGACAATGAAAAAGTAAATATTTTCTACAACTTAAGTCTGAAAACAATTTCAGGCTACTAGATGGTGACCATGTCTTGATTACATAGTTGGAGGAAGTTAAATATGAATGGCTTAATTGAAAATTAACTTGATCAGAATGAGAGTGATTGATTAACACTATATCTGCTATAGTCTCTTTTCTTGAGTGGAAGACTTACCACGGTTTTGGAGTGCTCTAGCATGCTTTACTTACCTGTCTATTCATGTAGTAAAATAGACAGCATCTCTGCTACTAGGTTACTTGGCAAGGGATAATGATTGATATTTAATTGTGCCTGCAATTTGCAGCACTAGCTACCAGATGATGCCAGCACCTTCTAAAGTTTTCTTGTGTTAGTCATTCAACCTTTTCTGACTCTGTGACTCCATGGACTGTACCTTGCCAGGCTCCTCCATCTATGGGATCTCCCAAGCAAGAATATTGGAGTAGGTTGCCAATTTCCTTCTCCAGGGCATCTTCCTGTCCCAGGGATCGAACTTGGGTCTCTGGCACTGTAGGCAGATTCTTTACCATCTGAGCCACCAGGAAAGGTTTCTTAAGGGTGAGCAATCATCTGTTTTCCAGGAATTGAAATGTTCCCAGGATGCTGGGTTTTCAGTGGAGCTTCTCCAATGGCTCAGCAGGTAAAGAATCTGCCTGCCATGCAGGAGACACAGGAGATGCAGGTTTGATCCCTGGGTTGGGAAGATCCCCTGGAGAAGAAAATGAAAATCCATTCCAGTACTAGGAGCCTGGAGGACTATAATCCCATGGGTCAAAAACAGTTGGATGAGACTAAGCACAGGGCTTTCAGTACTGAAACCAAGAATATCATGGAAAACCTAGGGAAACTGGCCATTCTAGTCCGTAACCAGGTAAAGAGGTTTCTCTTTAACCTACATAAGGTTTTAGAATCATCCTTTCTTTACTAGCAAAAAAACCTCCTAAAATTTTCAAACAGGTATAGAATAAATCATTGCTGTATATGATGTGAGTTCAAACACATAGGGAACAGTGTAAGAACAAATATAATTCTTGTTCCTGTTAACTATGCAATGAAGCAGAGAGGAAAAGACATCACCTGCTTCTCTAACAGGACTGCAGTGTGGAGGAATTGGGTTCAAATCTTGGCTCAACCAAGATCTGGGGCAAGTGATTTAATTTGTCTGAGCCTTGATTTTTTTATTCTACAAAGTGAGTATATCCCCATCTTGAGAGTGTATCTCTCAAGGTGTATCTATACCCAGCTTGCTCAACTTTTGTATGTGTGTGTGCTCAGTCACTCAGTTGTATCTGTTTCTTTGTGACCCCATGGACTGTAGCCCACTAGGTTCCTCTGTCCATAGGATTTTCCAGGCAAGAATACTACCAGCACTTGGGCTTCCCTGGTGCCTCAGTTGGTAAAGAATCCACCTGCAATGCAGGAGACCTGGGTTCGATCCCTGGGTTGGGAAGATTTCCTGGAGAAGGAAATGACAACCTACTGGGAAATCCCATGGACAGAGGAGCCTGGCAGGCTACATACAATCTACGGGGTCACAAGAGTCAGACATGACTTAGCAACTAAATCACCACCAAAGAAGACCTGTAGAAAAGAGTAGAACCCAGAGGCCAAAACACTGCAGGCAAGAAACAGAGTTGTTCCCTCCCCCAAGTTTTTGTCTCCTCTCCCCTCACCCTGCCTGCAGAGACTTAATTTACCACCAAAGCCCAGAAGGCAAGAGCAAACCAGTACCTTGGAAAACATGAAGAAAACTTAGATAAATAGTGGCTTTCAATGCAGATCCATATCAAACCCAGAAACTGCTGGAACAGAGATCATTTTGGAAAACTCTGAGCCTCAATAAGGACTCATAGTGAGTTTACCATTCGTATCTGGTGATAGGGTCCACATGGGGTCTCACTGATAAGATGGCTCCTTATGTCAACCTCACAAAGAATAAACCACAGTGATCCTTGAGACTGACCAAATTGCCCAAATGGCATCCTGTTATCCCACTGGTGCTTATCTTGTCAAAGCTGCGAGACCACCAGATTCCAGACCTCCGGCTACATGAACATCCCTTCAGAGAATTTTTCACTGCTGCTAAGTCATGTCAGTCATGTCCAACTCTGTGTGACCCCATAGACGGCAGCCCACAGGCTCCCCCATCCCTGAGATTCTCCAGGCAAGAACACTGGAGTGGGTTGCCATTTCCTTCTCCAATGCATGGAAGTGAAAAGTGAAAGTGAAGTCGCTCAGTCGTGTTCGACTCCTAGCGACCCCATGGACTGCAGCGCACCAGGCTCCTCCATCCATGGGATTTTCCAGGCAAGAGTACTGGAGTGGGGTGCCATTGCCTTCGCATTTTTCACTGGTGGGGTATAAAAGGACTCCCTCAGAAAGGGACTTCCAGTCTTTTGATTTAGGATAAGGGCTGAACGTCAATCTGCTGTAACTGCTTCTTGTGGGAGAGGGGTGACATGGGTGACATGGGGATAAGATAAGAAAAGGCTGGAATGTGGGTCAAGGGGATTTGTGTGGGGTCGAAGTTTTTGATAATCTGAGTGAGTTAGAAGTAGTTCGTGGATAGTTCAGTTGGTGAAGTCTTGTAAATAATCCTGAAGAAATTTTGAAAAAAGACACATTAATCTTGGGCCGAAAGTTAGAAAAAGGGTTAAGTAGGAGAGGACCTAGAACAGGTAGGACGCAGGACATCCAATTCCAATTGCTTACCCAGTTTTCCCATGAATTACTGAGGTTGTTGGCGTGTTCTCGAGGCCCTGTTTGTCAGATTTATTGCTGCTTCCTTTACAAAGCCTGATTTATTGGTGTAGAAGCAGCAGACTTCCTCCAAAAATAGGCACAGGCCTCCTTTTTCTGCTGCGAGGAGGTCTAATCCTCTTCTGTTTTGGAGGATCATGGCTACCAGGGAATCTAGCTGGTTTTGGATAGTGATAAGGCTGTTAGGTATTTCTTCTAGGCTGTGAGTTTAGAAAGGCTTTGATAGCAATTTAAAGAAGTTGTGAGCCCTGCGGTCCCTGTCCCAATCCCAGCGGCTATTCCTAAACTGATTGATAGAGGAATGAGTTGAATTTCCAGTCTGGGTCAGTTATGAGTTAGTGGGATAGGAAGGGTCCGATTGTTAGGAGCAATAGAAATATCTGGGGCCAGATATAGCAGGGTGCATGTTCCTGTCCAGTTAGTGGGAAGACATAAATAAGCAGTGGTTCTACATAGGAAAAATATTCCAGGAGTAAGAAGACAACAGCTGAAATTGATAGCAAACAGGAGTCTTTCTGGGAACTTGTTAGTAGTCTCTGAAACTGACAGTGAACTTGCCAGTGTAACCCCTTCAAGAGGAGAATTTACACCATATGCAGAAGGGAGTCTCCCTGGCAAAGTAAGAGAATGTCCTGCAGTTCCTGAGACATGATAGACAGATCGGCCTGGAAGGAAGGAGAGATGTGAATGGTGATTACAGAGGTGTGGCGGTATAGTTCCTAGTTGGGGGTAAGAATTGTCTATAGAGTTTTGTCTGGAAAAACAGAAAGGAGCGTGTTGTTGTAGACAAACAAAGAACAGAAGTGGTGGGTGTTAAGGAGCAGTTACCAGGCTAGATCAGAGGGTGGGCTTGGGATAGTAACAGAGACTTTGAATTTTGAGAGAAGGCCTCTCCCAAGAATAGGAGTGGGGCATTTTGGGAGTATGAGAAAAGAGTGGGAAAATGGGGTATCTTGAATTGTGCAAGGTAGAGGCTCAGTTATTCATGGTATAGATACTAAACCATCAACCCCTATAACAGAGACCTAAGAGACCTTGGTTTTTCCGGAGTAGGCAGGCATAGAAGAGTAAGTGGCCTCTGTGTCAATGAGAAAGGAGATCGGCTTATCTGCCACTGTAAGAGTTACCCTGGGCTCCATAGAGGTGATGAGAGTCAGAGGGTGGGGCCCTGGGCACCTTCAGTCTTCAGTGGCGAGTCTGAGGAGGTTGGGCAGAGCTGGGTCAGAGGACTCCTGCTCGGGACCAGGAGGGAATGTCCAGATCCCTAGAGGGGGATTTGGGTGGTCAACCTTCCAATGTCCATTTATGCACAGCTGGGACATGGACCTGGAGGGGGCCTTGGCTTTAGGTATAAGCGGGCCCAGTGGCCTTCTTTGCTGCATTTGAAGCAGGCCCCAGGTGGCTTCATTTCTTTGTTGGTTAATGGAGGCTTGGAGCTATGTAGGGCAGTGGCTAAAAGGTGGTATTTGGCCTGATCTCTTTGGGCCTTCTCTAGCTTTGCCTGTTCTTCCCTTTAAGATTGAAAATCTTAAAAACTAAATTTAAAAGGTCTCTTCTGCCTTTTTTAGTTTATTTCAGATATCTGGGGGTGACTGGGAAATAAAATGGGTGTTAAGGACAATGGTGCCCTCTGCTGAAGTGGGGTCTAATTTTGTATATTTTTGTAGGGCTTCCATTAACCTGGCTAGAAATTGTGCCAGGTTTTCATCCAGTCTTTGAGTTATTTCCTGGAGCTCATCAAAGTTGATGGCTTTATGCCCCGCCTTCTGAAGGCCCACAATGAGGCAAGCAATCATATGATTACAGGCTGCTCATCCAGGTCTCCTTGCCTGATAATCCCAGTTGGGATCATCTTGGGGGACAGCCCTTGCCCCTAAGGGCTTAGTGTCTGTCCTGTGTATCATCATCATGCGCCTGAGAGACGTGCCATAAAAGTATGGCAAGAGTGGAGGAAAGGATGATGTAAATATCATGCCAGGTTAAGTCATAATACTGGGTAAGATACTTGAATTCTTTTAGATAATTATCAGGGTCTGAGGAGAAGGAGCCAAGACACTTTTCAATCTGAGATAGATCTGTAAGGGAGAATGGGACATGAACCCGAACAATGCCTTCTGCTCCAGCTACTTCTGGTAAAGGGAGGAGTTGGGTAGGGGAAGGAGAGGGGTCCTGGGGTGAAGTTTCCTATTTAAAGTTGTTCGGGACAGTAGATCCCTAGAGATCTAGGGAGGTTGGAGTAAAGCCTTGGGACCCTCAGGGTAGAGGGTGGGGCTGAGGTCTCAGAGTCTGGGGAGGGGTGTTGGGAGCTGTGGCAGTTGGCCAAGGCCTGCTCTTGAGAAGGAGAGAGGGACGGAGGACAGAACATAAGGTGGAGGTTGTAGAACTGGATCTGGAGCAGCTGCAAGGGGATTGGGAGCGACGGCGGGGGACGGAGGGGCAGGGGCAGGGGAGTTGGCCTGTGGTTGGAAGGGTTGAAGGAAGAAGAAAAATCTAAACAGGGGTCGCAAGACATTGTATTAGGAGGATGTGGCCCAGAGTGGGCGAAGAGTATTTGAGAAGTAGAACAGGATTCACAGAGAGAGCGTCGAGAGCAGAGAGTGAAGAAAACCTGAACATAAGGGATTTCTAACCACTTGGCAATGCAGTGGCTGAAGCTATCGAGGTCCGGAGAAAATTACATTCAGCCATTGGGACCTGTCATCAAGTCTGTATTGCAGCCAGACAGTGTTAGAATAGTAAATAAGTCTTCTTGGTCTTATCTCCCCTTGGAAGCCCAAGGCTTTTTAGGTTTCAGAGAAGGAATCCTAGAGGAGTAGATTTTGAGGGCTGGGATTGAGAATTTCCCATTGTGGCCAAATAGGTAGGTTAGCCAAGGGTGAGACAAAGCGAGGAGAAAGGTCTGAGAGAAAAGTCATCCCTGTTCTCAAGACTTTCTCAGAGAGTAATTTAAAAAGACCCTGATGCTGGGTGGGAGGAGAAGGGGACGACAGAGGATGAGGTGGTTGGATGGCATCACTGACTCAGTTGGTGATGGACAGAAAGGCCTGGCACGCTGCAGTCCATGGGGTCGCAGAGAGTCAGACATGACTGAGCAACTGAACTGAACTGAATGATAGTCTGCTTTGAAACGGGTGTCCCCTATTTCAAGGTCAGATGGGGCACAAGGCCGACAGCCTGAGGGCCTAGGGATCCTCCCACCTAGGGTTAGGACTTGGAAATGAGGCAAGAGAGAGGATCCAAGAGAATGGGATTTCACTCACCCTTGTTACCAATGGATGAAATGTGGGCCAGTGTGTACACATCAGTCCGACAAAGCAAGTGGAAAGTCCCGTCCCGGAGCTCTTCTCAGTTTCTCAGCAAGGTCCAAGGGAGGGGACCATCAGAGGTGGGCTTGTGAGAGGAGCCCACCCAGTTGCGGTGAATCTTCTCTCCTGGGTTTTGGCACCAGAATGTAAGGCAAGGGCAGAGAAAAAGAGAGCGAGCTGGGCAGTCGGGCAAGAAAAGGGAAATTTATTACAGGAAAAAGAGAGAGTGACTGGCCCTTAAGGAGAACCAGCATCCTCCTTTTCTGACAGAGTCCTTATACCTCACCAATGAAAAACTCTCTGAAGGGATATCACGTAGTTGGAGGTCTGGAATCTGGTGGTCTCACAGCTTTGAGAAGATAGGCACCAGTAAGATAAGAGGATGCCATTTGGGCAATTTGGTCAGTCTCAAGGATCACTGTGATTTATTCTTTGTTTGAGAGGTCGACATGACGAGCCATCTTATCAGTGAGACCCCATGTGGACCCTATCATCTGGGAGGACAACAGGCTCCTTATAAATCAGCAATCAGTCTCAGCTGGCTTTATGCACAATCTCCTGACCTTCACCAGCTGGTCACTGTGATGGCTGCTGTTTGGTGGACAGAGATGCTCAGGAGAACACTTGTCTCCAAACCTGACCTGCTGCTCTTGTTTTGTTGTTGTTTAGTCGCTCAGTCATGTCTGACTCTTTGGAACCCCATGGACTGTAGCCCACCAGGCTCCTTTGTCCACGGGATTTCTCAGGCAAGAATACTGGAGTGGGTTGCTATTTCCTTCTCCAGGTGATTGTCCCATCCCAGGGATTAAACCCACATCTCCTGCATTGGCAAGCAGGTTCTTTACCATTGAGCCATGTGGGAAGCCTGACCTGCTGCTATAGGGAGCTTCTTCTAATTAGCTACCAAAATTGGTTAAAATTAACTTGGCTGCCTGGCAGGGCTGGGTAGGTGGAGACCGACCAAGAGAGGACAGCAGATTACACTATGGGGACTTGTTTTTCTCGTCCTTTTCCTCTGCTTTGTATTCAAGCATTTACTCATCTCTTGGAGAGAGTAACCGGGGTCTTTGTTCTATTATCCTAGGAAAACTTTACAAGGTTTGGACAATGGTGCTGACTGTATTGTGCATGCACTGTACCACTCAGGCATTCAAGAATTAGCTGAAGATTTGAAATATGAGATTAAGTCAAAGGTGCACACCTGAACACCCAAAGCCGGCAGCTTAAATGTTTCCCAAGAGTCCTTGGATTGACAACAAAAACAACTCCAGGAGAAACGCTGAAAATTCGCATCAAGATTCATTGACATTTCCTGATAAGCTGGATTTGTCAGTAGGCATCCCTTTTTGCACTTCCCAGGCAGCGCTAGTAGTAAAGAACCTGACTGTCAATGCAGGAGACATAAGAGACAGGGGTTTGATCCCTGGGTTGGGAAGATGCCCTGGAGGAGGGCATAGCAGCCCACTCCAATATTCTTGCCTGGAGAATCCCATGGACAGAGAAGCCTGAAGGGGTACAATCCACAGGGTCGCCAAGAGTTGGACACGACTGAAGCAACTGAGCATGCACACACATTGCTTTTTTGCAAGGGGGATGGGACCCATGTGGTGAGCCATTTGGGCTACAGAGGAGGAAGACCGGAGTCAGGAAATATGAAATTTCTCTCTAGGAAGACTCAAGAGCTGTCAAATCTCCCTGTACCTTTAGGGTGCTGGAGACAGCAAGATCCCATCTCTTCCCCAACTTATTCAGTGAGATGGATGGCTTGAAATCATCCATGGTGGGCACATACACTCAAGAAGTTGGCCAGCGCTACAAGTCAGAAGGACACCTTTGGAGATTCTGCTGTCAGCACCCACTGCCAAGATCTGTGTCACCCCACTGTTTCAGGTTCAGTCACCCCCAAGCTCAGTCCAACTCTGATCCATCTGGCCACTATTCCTAGGTTGATCTTAATAAGACAAATCTGACACTGTCACCCTCTGATTCAGTTTCCTTTTAGATAAATGCCCTGCTCCTTGGAGGAGAATTAAAATTCCTTCCTCTCTGACTCCTGCTCACCTTTTCAACCACTTCTATCAGGCAGACTCGTGGGGCTCAGGGGTGGAGAAGGACACAGTTTGTACTTTATCTCCCACTGAGTAGGAGAGACCTGCCCCACCTTAAACAACCCAGGTTTGGGCTGGGACCTAAATGGAGCAGCCTGCACAGTTCCTGAAACCCAGTCCTGAGTCATCTCAAGCCCTGTTTGGGTGAAGTTACCTGGGGCTGCAGTACCCTTGACCTTGGTGCCCAGCAGAAGCACCAGGTTCCATCCCTGGTCTGGGAAGATCCCACATATTGCAGAGCAACTAAGCCCATGCACCACGACTACTGAACCTGAGCTCTAGAGCCCAGGAGTTGCAACTACTGAAGCCTGTGTGCCCTAAAGCCCATGCTCTGCAATAAGAGATGCCACCACCATGAGAACCCCATGTCTCACAACTAGAGAGTAGCCCCTGCTCTCTGCAACTAAAGAAAAACCCACTCAGCAATGAAGACCCAGCTCAGCCAAAAAGAAAGAAATAAATAATTTTTAAAACATACTATTTTAACCATATTTAACTGTATATTTCAGTAGCACTAAGTATATTCATTCCAAAAAAATTTCCTATGCTTCATCACTGTCAACACCCTCCTTAGACCCCCTGCTCCAGACAACTGAGAATCTTATCATTATAGTTTTACCTTTTCTAGAATTTTATATACATGAAATGATACAGTACATTGTCTTTTGTACTTCTTTCATTCATTGCCAAGTTTTGGAGGTTCATCCATGTTGTTGCATGTATCAATATTTTTCTTCTTTTTATTGCCCAGCAGTGTATCAGAGGATAGGGCTTCTCAGGTGGCTCCGTGGTAAAGAACCCACCTGCCAATGCAGGAGACACGACTTTGATCCCTGGGTCAGGAAGATCCCTTGGAGAAGAAAATGGTAACCCACTCTAGTATTCTTGCCTGGGAAATCCCATGGACTGAGGAGCCTGATGGGCTACAGTCCATGGGGATGCAAAGAGTCGGACATGACTTAGTGGCTAAACAACAACAACAATATCATAGGATAACTACAGTTTGTCCACTCATCCACTGATGAACATTTGGATTGTTTTCAGATTTGGGCTGTTAAGAATATGTGGCTGTGAATAATGTTGCTATAAACATTTGCACACAAAAAAAGTGAAGTGTCTCTGAGGGCATACATTACTCAGAGCCTCAAATGATCCCACAGTTTTTGCTACAGTGTCCAACAGTTAATAAAAGTAATCAGACAGTATGTGCAAAAGAGAGAAAGAGACAATAGAAGGAAACCCAGCGGGGATTCAAATGATAGAGTCAACTGGAGAAGCCTTTGTAAGAACCTGAAGGAATAACAGGATCAAAGGTGTCAAAGACAAGATTGCAACTTTTGGCAGAGAACTAGAAACTCTATTTAAAAAAAAGGAAGCAACTGGAAATCCTAGAACTGAAAGATGCCATTAACTGAAACTGAGAAAGAGTTCTCATGTATGGGATACTTCCCATGTGGGCAGACTGCCCTGAACACTTTACAGGCATCTACAATGAAGGTTCACCCGTGTGGTCTCCGTGGAGCCTGTCTCGTGTCACTCTTAGAACACAGATTTCACCTGAATGTCCTGTTTCCCTTGAAGTGGGTCTTAGTTATTTCTGTTGTCACTGGTTATAATAGCAGAGCAGGGCTTGGCACGTAGCAGGCACCAGTTATAGTGCTGATGTCTGGAGCTGGGAGGGAAGCTCAGGGTGCTGATGGGGGAGGCAGAGTCCACTCTGTGGCATGGTCATTAACCTCAACTCAGGAAGTGGAGTGAAGGCTGAGCACCAGAAGCGAGACTACATGTAGTCAGAGATGCCGGTAGGGGGTGGCTTCCCAGGTGGTGCTAGTGGTAAAGAACCCTACTGCCAATGCAGGAGATGTAAAAGACGTGGGTTTGATCCCTGGGTTGGGAAGATCCCCAGAGGAGGGCATAACAACCCACTCCAGTATTCTTGCCTCGGAAATCCCACAGACAGAGTAGTCTGGCAGGCTACAGTCCATGGGGTCGCAAAGAGTCGAGACACGACTGAGCAACTAATACACACAATGGATAAGGAAACAGATCCAGAGAGCCCTGGCTCGTTGCCTGGGAGCCCCAGTCCTAAGTGACTCCACTGCCCAGCCTCAGGGACTCCTGCCCCCCTGCCCAGAAAGGGCCTACGTGCTGTTTCATTCCACTCGGGGAGGTGACACAATTTTTGCAGAAATGTTGCATTTGCTCTGAAAGAAGAGCTCTTTAAAGATCGGAGAAAGTTCATTTGCAAACTTCCTCTTTAAAAAAACATTTTTATCAAGACATAACTGACTTATGAGGTACAAATGACATAGGAAATGGCAACCCACTCCAGTATTCTTGCCTGGGAAATCCTATGGACAGAGGAGCCTGGCAGGCTACGGTCTTTGGGTCGAAAAAGAGTTGAACATAACTTAGCAGAAACAGCAACAATTGATGTATTACATTATGTGAGTTTCAGATGTACAACACAGTAATACAATTAATTTTTTGCTTTTGCTCGTGATGAGAACTTTTAAGATCCACTCTCCTAGTAACTTTCAAATATGTCATGCAGCCTTCCTTTTTCACAGATTTTACCCTCATTTGAACACAACCTCTGATGGGATGGCTGAAAATAAAGTCAGACTCCTCAAGATCTGCTGCTGTAATAGGGTGTCCCTTGGGTGGGAACCAGGAGACCTGGATTTCTGGCTGTACCTTGCCATGGACGAGCTGTGTGACCTTGGGCAGGTCTTTCCTTCTCTGGGTCTTCTTCAGAAACAAGGATGGGGTGAGGCAGGATGATGCTGAGTGCCCATCAAGTTCTCAAATGCCACAATCTGTCCTTCTGCACTAGAGGTCCATCCTCCTACCATTGAGATCATGTAGGACCCACTTCAACTCTTCTCTGTCCATAAAGAGGAATATACTTTCCTTTTCCCTATCTAGAATATAGTAAGAAAGGAAATAAATGTTTCTGAATGCCTACTCTGACCCAGAACTTTCACCTTCCAATCAACCAATCTCCCTCCTTCCCTCCATTTCCACCTCCTTTCCCACATTCCTTTGTTCCTTCCTCCCTCTCACATTCCTTCTCTCCCTGTACCCATAAGGATGACATAATCAATCTCATTCTGAGTATGAAGAGGTAGAAGCAGAGACCCAAACAAATGATTTGTTCCAAGTCACACGGGTGGCAAACAGCACGTGCCAGAGGCAGTTTGGGATTCATTTCCATCCCCAATGGGATGTGGAGTTCATCCCATTTTCCCAAGACCCTAACTTCAAAGACATGGATAACAGGAATAGAGTTGGTTTCAAAGTCCCCTGGCAGGAAGTTTACTCGAGAACAGGAGAAAGCAAGCCTCAGGCCAAATCCAGCCACCGCCTGTTTTGTAAATAAAGTTGTCCTGGAAACCAATTAGCTTGTGGGTTTGCAGATTGGCTGGGCTTCCCCAGTGGCTCAGTGGGGAAAAATCTGTCTGCCGATGCAGGAGACACGGGTTTGATCCCTGGGTCAGGAAGGTCCCCTGGAGGAGGAAATGGCAACTTGCTCCAGTATGCTTGCCTAGAGAATCCCACGGACAGAGGAGCATGGTCGGCTACAGACCATGTGGTCATAAAGAGTCAGACACGACTTAGTGACTGCACACATGTACACATTACAGATTGTCTAAGATTGCTTTTCAACTATGACAGTAGAGTTGAGTAATAATGATGTATGGCCCCAGAAATCCTAAAACGTTTGCTATCTAATTTTTGTCTGACAGAGTATTTGCCAGCCCCTGGTCCAAGGTCCAACAAGGCTGCCCCTCTTTCAAAGAACACAAAATGGCCTGAGTCTGTGAGGTGCACTGGGAACCCTGCCACTTGGCTTCTTACAAGAGAGGGACATTTCTACTCACATTTGGTTTTTCAAAGTTTCAGAATACCTGTCGGGCAGATGAGGGGCTTGAGTTTTCATTGTGCCCTTCTTCCCAGGAACTGGGTGAAGGGGAAATAGAAATCTCGATTTTGGGGAAATTGCACAGAGGAAAAGGGGAGGGAATGGGTTACGACATCCCATTGCGACACTCGGCAGGGTTGAAAGTGACAACAGCAAGGTTTCTCGTTTTGGAAATGTGCAGGCGTTTCCGTTCATTTTCGTGGGACAGGCGTCCGCAGCCCGGCTGGGTGAGCGACTCTTTTCTTTATAAGCAGCTCCTCTGGGTCTGAAATGGCAGTCTCCCATCGCCTCGAGGTCACAGGATGGACATCTACATCCACGGTTACCTAATCTGTCTTCTCCTCTTCCTGTTCCGTTCAGAAACAGCCTGCCACCCCTTGGGAAAGAGACCCTGCGAGATGCAAGCCTTCAGGTAAGGCTGACCCCAGGGAAGTGGGGCTGGAGGGATAGAAAAGCGACGCAGGACACAACTGTCTGGGGCTGCCCTGGGTTTGGGCTTGAAAGTGAAGTGAAGTGAAGTCGCTCAGTCGTGTCCAACTCTTTGCGATCCCATGGACTATGGCCTACCAGGTTCCTCTGTTGGTGGGATTTTACAGGCAAGAATACTGGAGTGGGTTGCCATTTCCTTCTCCAGGAGATCGTCCCCACCCAGGGATTGAACCTGGGTCTCCCGCATTGTAGACAGACACTTTACCATCTGAGCCATTAAGCATCCCTTAATAATTAAGGTTAGGGTTAGCTGCCTAAGGTTAGCTAACTAAGGTTGGCTGCCACATCCGTGATCTTTGGCACTTGTATTTAAAAATCTCCCAGATGTGCAAAGCTTGACTGGAAGCCTGACTTACTTGCCCAGGGGCTCAGGCATCTTGGTGACATAAACGTGCCCGGAGCCGTGCTGAGGCTAAAGCCTGGGAGAGTGCTCTGGACAAAGAAACAGAGAGGGTCACTGTGGACAGGACACAGCCCAGAGTTCCAGACTGATGGTTAACAACGCCTGGTTGTGTTGGTACATCAGAGGGTCCAGCTCCCCTGGGGCCTCAGTTTCCCCATCTGTGACCTGGGGTAAATTCTAACTCGACCTGCATTACAAGACTGTGAAAGCCAAAGGCATGGATAACATTGTGAGTGTTTTGTGAGCAGTAAAGCGTCTGAAAACTATTGTGGTGGGCAGGGGTTTCAGTCGTGTCTGACTCTCAGCGACACTATGGACTGAAGCCCATCAGGCTCCTGAAAACTATTACGATGATTAAAAACTGGGTCAGGAATGTGGTGAGGTGTCACCATCCCTGCTGTAAAAATAGCAGGCTGTGATGGTGATTAAAACAGAGCGCTGTCTTCATGTGGCCTCTGGGCTCTGATGTCCCAGGACTTGTCGGGATGACCTCACCCTCCAGCTCTCAAAACACTGTCACACAAAACGCTGTCACAATGTTATCTGTGCCTTTGGCTTTCACAACCTTGTAATGCAGGTAGGGTTAGAATTCACTCCAAGTCACAGATGGGGAAACTGAGCCCCCAGGGGAGCTGGACCGTCTGATGTACCAACACAATCAGGAACTGTTAACCATCAATCTGGAGCTCTGGACTGTGTCCTGTCCACAGTGCCCCTCTCTGTTTCTTCTTGCCTGAGGCTACAGGCTGGGACTCTGTGTGCCTGTGTGGGTCCCAAAGAAGCCCCTCCCCTTCCCAGGGGTCTGCCTTGACCTCCTCCCATTGGCTGGGATCTCCAGAAATTACCACTGGAGGCCTCTAGAAAGGAACGTTTAATCCTTTCAGATGAAATTCAACTCATCCAGGAGCTAAGAATAGTCACGAAAGGTCAAATGCTCATTCCAGCCAAGAACTTTACGGTTTGACTGACCCCCTCCCTCTGAGCTCATGGGCTCTTCAAGGTCACCTGATGAGATGGGTGTTGCCAGCCCCCTTTCACAGGTGAGGAGATGAGGCACAGGTCCAAGGTCATGCTGGGGGATGGGGGCAGCAGGGAGTGAAGTGTCCACATCCTGGCTGGGGCCCTGTTAGTCCATCTCACAGCTACAAGCCCTGCTTTCAGACAGAGAGGCCCTTCACCAAGAAGAAAAAACAGGGAGCCAGAAACAGGCCACAGGGTGAACTGGAAAGGAAGCTGACTTGTCAATAGGGAACAGACTTTGGGGACAAGTCTTCATGGTCTAAGGCTTGGAGCAAGTTAGCTGCAATGGGGCCTGACCCTTGAAGCTTCTAGCTCTGTGCTGTGGGGGCCACTAATCTCAGATGACTCTTTAGATTTTCATTTAAATTCATAAACATACAAGAAAATAAAAAATTGGGGACTTTCCCTGGTGGTTCAGGGGTTAAGACTCTGTGCTTCAATGCAAGGGGTGTAGGTTTGATCCATGGTCAGGGAACTAAGATTCCACATGCTGCATGACCAAAAAAAAAAAAAAAAAAAAAATTAGAAAATATGCAGATCCTCAATCACACCACATTTCAAGACCTCAATAGCTGCATGTCTCAATAGCTGCAAGTGATTGATGGCTACCATATTGGATGGTGCAGACAAAGAACATGTCTACACCCAGGAAGTTTATTAATGGTCCTAATCTAGAGTCTGCTTTGCTGAAGTAGGAGGTGGCTGCTTGGGAAGCTGAGGATGAGAAACAAGGTGAGAAGAGGGGTAGAAGGCAGGCACATGGCCTACCAGATCTGGGATTTGGGTCTGTCTCTTAACCAGTGTTGACCTCAGACTTCACAGTCATGCTATGGGTGTGTTTAATTCCACACCCTTGGAAGAAAACTGAACACACTCTGGGGAATACAGAGAAGGGGCTGGGCACTCAGCAGCTGTCCACTATAGCTGGGTCCTTCTGTTTTTCAGGATCTGGGATGTCAACCAGAAGATCTTCTACCTGAGGAATAACCAATTAGTTGCTGGATACTTGCAAGGATCAAATACTAAATTAGAGGGTGAGTGGTGGCCAGGAAGGTCGATGCTGAGTGGGCACCGGTCACTTTGCACAGGAGTTTACAGCATTGTGGCTTGACCCTGGGAATTTTAGGTACCATGTCTTAATCCCTGTTGGTTCTTTGTGGCCACGTTTGAAGCTAGAGAGGCCTGGCCACTGAAGGACACATATGAGGGGAGCCTCAAGAAGATAGAAAAGGTAGAGCCTAGGTTGGGAGCCACCACCTATGGACACCATGATCCCCAGGCCATAAATGGGAGGGCAGGGCCCAGAAGGCAAGACCAGCCCTTTTCTTCCTCTAGTGCCTGGGAAGCCCGTGTTTCTGTGTGTTCAAACTCTCACTCCCACCTAAAACTAATACACCATCCACAGGCTGGGTTATATCTCTTAATCTTGGACACCACATTGAGTCATATTCCAGATCCATGTCAACCTGGATGAATTTGAACAAGGTTCACTCACTCTGTTCCCTGGTTTTCCCCTTAGTAAGAGAAGGGCAATTGGTTGATAGGATATGGGTTTCTTCCAGCACCAGCCCTCTAGGATGTTTTCACATCCTTGTTGGGTAGTCTGGTATTGTAGAATGGCATGATCCCCATTCTTGTTCGCTGCCCCTTCCTCACTCTAAAAGGGCGTGAGACCCACTTTTCCTGTCCTCTGGTAACTCTCTGAATAAGGATGTTAAAGCACTGAGAAACTGAGGTCTTCACTCCCAATGAGTGCATGGAGACCACCACAGGAAAAAAATGGGTTCAAACCCACCCAGGCGTCTGTGGACCAAGCTGTGGGGTCCCACTCATGATATCATGTACTGGGCCCCATGGGCAGCACACCTGTGGACCTAGAGGACAGGGGTCCTGGGGAAGGGGGTGTGTGCACGTGCTCAATCATGTCTGACCCTTGTGATCCCATAGACTGTAGCTCACTAGGCTTCTCTGTCCATGAGATTTTACAGGCAAGAATACTGGAGTGGCAACGTTGCCATTTGCTCCTCCAGGGGATCTTCCCAACCCAGGGATAAAACGCTTGTCTCTTGCGTTACTGCATTGGCAGGTGGATTCTTTACTACTGAGCCACATGGGAAGCCCAGGGAAAGAAGGGAAGGGTAGCAATCACTTGGAGCAGAATTTAGGCGCCTTGGTCCTTGAGGAATAGCTAGATAATGTGCTTGGTTTGATCTTCTGTTTGGATCCTGACCAAGAAGATGGGGTCTCACTGTCCTTCTGACCTTGGGGTTTTAGTCTGCTTGTTTTTTTAGTTGCTAAGTTGTATTTGACTCTTTAACAACCCCATGGATGGTAGCCTTCCAGGTTCCTCTGTCCATGGATTGCCTAGGCAAGAATATTGGAGTGGGTTGCCATTTCCTTCTCCAGGGGATCTTCCTGACGTGGGCATCAAACCCTTGTCTCCTGAATTGCAGAAGTATTCTTTACCACTGAGCCACCAGGGAAGCCCAGGATTTTAGTTAGGGGAACAGAAAAGTCCCCAGGGAGAGTCCAGCCTGCTGTGTCTTCTCCATCTCTGCCTTCTCTTCTCTACAACCTGAACTTCCCCTTTGTTCTTCCCCAGAGAAGATAGATGTGGTACCCATCGAACCCCATACTATGTTCCTGGGGATCCATGGGGGAAAGCTGTGCCTGGCCTGCGTCAAATCTGGAGATGAGATCAAGCTCAAGTTAGAGGTAAGGACCTGCCTCAGACAACAACCACCCCCAAACTAGTGGCTTAAAACAAGCACAGTGTGTCCTTTCTCATGATTCTGTGGGTTGACTAGGATCAGCTGAGCAGATCTGTGCCCCATGGCATAACTGAGTTCCCTCCTGCAGCCACATTCAGCAGGGAGCTTGGCTGGGGCTCATCCTCCAGGTTCTCCTTCCACATGGTCTCACTGATTTCAGTTGTCAGCTTAAGCTTCCTTACAGAATGGTGGTTGCTTTCCAAGAGGGATAACTCCAAAAAGGCAAGCCTTAGTGTGCAAGCACTTACTAAACTTTTGTTTGTATCATACCATTAATGTCCAGTGAACTAAAGCTTGCCATGTGGCCAAGTCTAGCCTCAATGAGAGAGGGGGTTTCCAGGATGAGGACACCAGGAGGCATGGCTCCTTTGGGGACCTCAGTCTCTGTGTGTCACTCTCTTGCCCAAGGGCCACTAACCCACTTGGACTTGCCCTCTTCCAGTAAAGCCAACCTTGGGGACCATTCTTTTCCAGCCTTTATCTACTCAAATCCATGAGTTGGCATCCCCCTCTAGGGCCTTGTGCACCTGTGCAACATTAATGGGCTATCAGCCCTGGAAAAAGAGAGCTTTCTATCAGGGGACTGTTGGACGAAATCTTAACCCAAATGAGAGTGGCTGTAACTGTGGCATTGTCCTTTCTGTCCACTAGTGAACAGGCACTTTAGTGGAAAGTGACTGCCTGCTTTGTGTGGAGTAGCAATGACCAGGATATTGTGAATAATGTGGACTGCCATACCCTTCCCAGTTGCTGCACTCTCCCATCTCTCAGAGGTGCAGACATGACAGAGTCCAGCCTCCACAGGCCTTGGCCTCTGTTGATGGGACCATGTGTTTGTCAAACGTATGGACCCAAGGCTACAGTGGCCAGATGTCCCCAAATCAAGGTGTAAGCACGGGACAACCTTCTTGTGTCAGGCTGTCCTGAGACCCAGGACACTTTTTCCAGGCCAGTATTTCCCCAGAACTTACTCTGGGCAGCCAGATGGCCAGGTGGGCTGCAAGGACCTTTCTGCTCCTCTGCCCTCACTTGCTTCTTCTTGACTTCCAGGCCGTGAACATCACTGACTTGAACCAGAACAGGGAGCAGGACAAGCGCTTCGCCTTCATCCGCTTCGACAACGGGCCCACCACCAGCTTTGAGTCAGCTGCCTGCCCCGGCTGGTTCCTCTGCACATCACTGGAGGCCGACCAGCCCGTGGGCCTCACCAATATGCCCACAGAGGCCCTCAAGGTCACCAAGTTCTACTTCCAGCAGGACTAGTCATGGTGCTCAGCCTTTCCTGTCCCCAGTCCCAGCACATCCATGACTCCAGAGATGCCTGTCCACCCTGCTCAGGGTCTCCTGGTGTTGTGGGGCTCAGCAGGGTGCCGTTGGCTGGGGGGACCTTCAGAAGGAGGTACAAGAGCCCTGGGAACAAGACCCAGTCTCCAACCTCCTCCGCTCACCCAGCATCCCTCCACAAGGTCTTTCTAAAGTGCAGATGGAACCCCAGCCCTACTCAAAGCCCTCAGGGTGGCCTGTGTCTTCAGGGTAAAGTCCACACCCTGTGGCCAGCTCCAGTTCTGCCTCCTTTCTCACCCCAGATCCCCAGGTGCTCACTTCCCTCCCCCTAAGCGGCTTCCATTGTCTGTTTTGCAAAGTGGTGCTACTCCAGGGGCAAGATTTTTAGGGTCTGTAGCAAAATGGGAAATAAGGATTTCCTGGTATCTTTTTCTTTTTTTTAAAAAAATTCTTAGTATCTTTTTGTTAAATTAAACCAACTTTGAAAGAGAGTCTTTTATTTGGAAATGATGTCCTTTCTGGAAGGGAGTAGAATATTAAAATAATCCCATGTTTAGGAAGTGATGTTGAAAGGAGATGATAGCGTTTCCTTTTTTATCTCTTATTTTTGTGATGCCCCAACCTGTACCTGGGTTGGGAAGATCCCCTGGAGAAGGGAATGGCCACCCACTCCACTCTTCTTGTCTGGAAATTTCCATGAACAGGGGAGCCTGGAGGGTCGCAAAGAGTCGGATACGACTGAGCAATTAACGCTTTCACTTTTCAACCTGTAACAATGAAAAGTTGGCATAATGCGTTGATCTCCTAGTTTTTGTTTTTTTCTGGAATGTTCCGGAAAGTCTAGAACCTCTGGCCCAGGCCCTGAGCACGCCCTCCACTCCAGACCTCCTGCAGCTCCCTGAAGTGCTGTCCCCCTGCCCCCGGCCACCCCCGACAACCCTTTCATCAAAAGTCCCCCTGCTCCCAAGACGCCACACAAATGTGGCTTCTCCTGACCTCCTGGGAGGAATGAATCGCTCCTTGACTATTTTAGCACTTCTGCTTCCCTGAGACTTGTTGGGAAGATGTGCCCCTGTCTGTGTCCTCACCAGCCTGTGAGCCCCTGGGAGCAGCGACTGTGACCTCCCCCATCTCAGGTCTCCCCTGGGGCCGAGCACACAGCCTGGCCTCAGCAGGTGCTCAGTGAATGTGTGTTGTATGTGTTGAGTGGAAAGTGTCCTGTTCTCTGTGACTTAAGCTTTGTTTTATGATAAAAACTTGAAACCTCATCGTCTGTGGCCTTGCTGGGCTTGGGGCAAAGAGAACTGGAAGTGGGGGTGGGTCAAGGACAGGTCTTTTAAACCCCTGGGATGGGTCTGGCCACCTCTCCTGAGTCCCTTTCTCCTGGGGTCTCACTCTCCTTGGAGATCAGAAGAGCAGATCTCTCTGCTAGAAGGTTGCAGCACCATCATCCACAATAGCCCCCAACTAGAAACAACCCAAATGCCTACCCAAGAAGAATGAACACATGGGGATTTCCCTGGTGGTCCAGTGGGTAAGACTTCACACTTCCAGTGTATGGGGTCCAGGTTCCATCCCTGATCAGGGAACTAGATCCCACATGCTACGATGAAGATCGAAGACCCTGCATACAACAACTAAGACCCAGTGCAGCCAAATAAATAAATAGATATAAAATTATTAAAGAAAAGAGTTAACACGTAAATCATGTACACATAAAATGATTCATGTACATTCATACATGTATAGTCATTCATACATACTCAATTCACATAAATCATGTACATTCATACATCTACATTCATTCATACACACTCAACAGCAAAGAAAATGGATAAAACAAAATTGGCTGTGGTCACAAGATGGGTGAATCTTATAGACATCATGTGGGGTTTAAGAATCACAAAAGTATGCTGAGAGCACAATTTCATTTATATAAAGTTCAAAACAGACAGATGGAGTGGTTGTGCAGAGGGCTGCAGAAAGAGTTGTGCCTACTAAGAGCAGCAAGGATGCGCTACCTGAAAGCTGGGCAGTGGCCAGAGAGGCCAGGTAGCATTCTATCTCTTGGCATGGATGTGGTTGGAGGCTTTCTGTATGTATGGCATATTCACAGTTTTGAAATGTCTAAAAATAAAAAACTTTGCCCGCCACACCTCCATCCTGGTATGTTAAGGGAAGGGGGCATCTGGGAAATGGTGAGATTAACAGGTGGAGGACTTCCCTGGTGGCTCAGCGGTAAAGAATCTGCCTGCCAATGCAGGAGACTTGGGTTCCATTCATGATCTAGGAAGATC
Organism: Bubalus kerabau; assembly: GCF_029407905.1. Taxonomy (NCBI): domain Eukaryota; kingdom Metazoa; phylum Chordata; class Mammalia; order Artiodactyla; family Bovidae; genus Bubalus; species Bubalus kerabau. The sequence continues at coordinate 49,641,206 of NC_073634.1, forward strand.
CTACACATTGAAGAGCAATTAAACCCAAGAGCCACAACTACTGAGCCTGTGCTCTAGAGCCCTGGAGTCACACTTACGGACCACCCCATGTGGAGCAACTACTGAAGCCATCTCACCCTAGAGCCTGCGCTCTGCGACAAGAGAAGCCATCCCAATGAGAAGCCTGAGCACCACAAATAGAGAGTAGCCCCCGCTCGCCACAACTAGAGAAAAGCCTGAGCAGCAACGAAGACCCAGCACAGCCAAAAGTAAATAAATAAGATTACAAAAAACATTCACAGGTGGAATGTTGAATTTGACCCCATGAGATGAAAATGAAGGGTTATAAGAATGATGGTTTATCAAACACATCTCCACTAAGTAGAGTTGGGCCAGCAAGGGGCGCTGTCCCTTCCTGGGGCTATGCTGACCTCTGGGCTTGGTCCCAGGGTGGGGGTGGGGGATTCCTAGAGTCAGACCCCGCTGGGTCCAGAGCCTGCTGTGTGATTTTGGTCAAGTCGCCTTTCTCCTTAAGGCCTACTTCCTCCTTGTCCCAGGAGAGTGTTGATTTAGATTAGAGTTTTCCAAACAGAGCTCCATGCATGCCTCTCTGAGGTCCCTGGAAACAAAGTCCATAGAGGGGAGGCTGAAAGGCTGGGCTCGAACCTAAAACCCCACTCCCACCCAGCCCTCTGCTTCCTAAACTCAACTTCCCTGCAGGGCTTTTGAAGAGGAGATGTTGATGCTGAAAACAAAGGAAACCAAGTAGATGAAAGGCAATTAACTGGAAAAAATCTTTAAGATTTTGCCTAGATGCTGGATCCTAAGATGATAATGAGGTTGCCCTACCGTAGCTTTCTCTTCCTCCTATGTAACAGGGAAGGAACCACATGCTCCATGGGGATGATACAGGATGAAGTGAGACAATATGAGTGAAATTCTGTGTGTGACAAAAGTGTGAGTGTTGCGATATTTTCAATCATGGTAAAAGGAGGAAGTTCAAGTCAGAAAACTCTTCCAGGCCTAATGGTGACAATTATGTTAGTCGCTCAGTTGTGTTGGACTTTATGCAACCCCATGGCCAATAGCCCATCAGGCTCCTCTGTCCATGGGATGCTCTGGGCAAGAATACTGGAGTGGGTTGCCATTTCCTTCTCCAGGGGATCTTCCTGACCCACAGATCGAACCTGGGTCTTCTGAATTGCAGGTAGAGTCTTTACTTTCTGAGCCACCAGGGAAGCCCAGCAGCTTCCAAATGATACTGCAGCTGCTATACCATGGACCACACTTGGAGCAACAAGGTTTTTTTAGAAATATGCTTATACAAGTAACTTTATTTTGGGAGGCTCCAAAATCACTGCAGATGGTGATTGCAGCCATGAAATTAAAAGATGCTTACTCCTTGGAAGAAAAGTTATGACCAACCTAGATAGCATATTCAAAAGCAGAGACATTACTTTGCCAACAAAGGTCCATCTAGTCAAGGCTATGGTTTTTCCAGTGGTCATGTATGTATGTGAGAGTTGGACTGTGAAGAAAGCTGAGAGCTGAAGAATTGATTCTTTTGAACTGTGGTGTTGGAGAAGACTCTTGAGAGTCCCTTGGACTGCAAGGAGATCCAACCAGTCCATCCTGAAGGAGATCAGCCCTGGGTGTTCTTTGGAAGGAATGATGCTAAAGCTGAAACTCCAGTACTTTGGCCACCTCATGTGAAGAGTTGACTCATTGAAAAAGACTCTGATGCTGGGAGGGATTGGGGACAGAAGGAGAAGGGGACGACAGAGGATGAGATGGCTGGATGGCATCACCGACTCGATGGATGTGAGTTTGAGTGAAGTTGGTGATGGACAGGGAGGCCTGGCGTGCTGCGATTCATGGGGTCGCAAAGAGTCAGACACGGCTGAGCGACTGAACTGAACTGATACAAGCAACATAGTTTTTAAAAAATCATGTATTTGATTGTACTCAGTCTTAGTTATGGCATGCTGAATCTTTAGTTGCAGCATGTGGAATCTAGTTCCCTCACCAGGGATCAAACCCTGGTCCCCTGCATTGGAAGCATGGAGTCTTAGCCACCAGACTACCAGGGAAGTCCCTGAAGTGTTCTTAAGAGAGGAAAAGCTTTAAGCCATCCTCATGCTGCTAGAATGCCAGACACACAGAACTTTCGTCTGTTTAGTTCCATGATATAACCCAAGATGGGCTTCCCTGGTGGCCCAAATGGTAAAGAGTCTGCCTGTAGTGTGGGAGACTGGAGTTTGATCCCTGCGTTGGGAAGATCCCCTGGAGAAGGAAATGGCAACCTACTCCAGTATTCTTGCCTGGAAAATCCCATGGATGGAGAAGCCTGGCAGGCTGCAGACCATGGGGTCACAAAGAGTTGGACACAACTGAGTGACATGTCCGTATCCCAAGAACTCAGCTTGGGAGATACTGAGCGCTCCATAAACATTTGATAAATAAATAAACTAGCCACTGATATCTCAGTAGGGATTAATGTATTGTATTGGTCAGAAAATTTGAGCAGACAGAGGACTTGGACCAGGGAACTTTTGAAAGAAGCCTAGAAAAAGGGAAAGGACTCTGTTATGAAGAGGTTTAAGGGATTAGGAGGCTTTGCAATGAAAAGATCTGACCATCAGGTGGCAGTAGCACACACAAGCTTTACTGGGCATCCCTGATGGTTCAGTGGTAAAGACGTCGCCTGCCAATGCAGGAGATGCAGGAGACAAGGGTTTGATCTCTGAGTTGGGAAGAGCCCCTGGAGGAGGGAATGGCAGCCCACTCTAGTATTCTTGCCTGGGAAATTCCATGGACAGAGGAGCCTGGCAGGCTACCGTCCAGGGGGTTGCAAAGAGTTGAACATGACTGAGTGACTGACCAAGCACACACGCTTTTCAGGAGGTACATCACAGCACGGGTCTGTCCAAAGGCTACGCAGAAGTGGGTCTCTACTTAAAAGGAGGAGAGCAAGTGGACTCGGGGGAAGGGGTTCCTGTGTGTGTAAGTGATGTCACTCTGTAGTGCTGTCGGGAATCTCTGGGTTAGAAATCTCCAAAGGACAGCAGCAGCTTGAGGATTTTGTGACCTGGGGCTCATTCCCAGCTAGCAAATGCTGGCTACACTTTCATGGGATATGCAAAGCAAGTGGGTTTGAAATGGTTCAAAATCTCTTTATCTGGGTGATACTTAACACAGTTAGGCAGTGGTAGACTTTGGAGCTCACAGATCTCAGCCTGCTATGAAGAAAGGACCGCACATACAGGCCATCTTTGGCTCACTGATAGAACACAGGGCCTGGGCAGCAAGGAAAATGAGGCTTTGTTGGGATGTCCCTGGTGGTCCAGTGGCTGAGACCCCATGCTCCTCATGCAGGTGGCCCAGGTTTGATCCCTGGTTGGGGAACTAGATCACATGTTTTTATTCCCCAAGTCGAGTCCAACTCTTTGCCACCCAATGAACTGCAGCACCTCAGGCTTCCCTAATCCCTCACCATCTCCCAGAATTTTCCCAAGTTCATATTCACTGAATCAGTGATGCCATCCATCTCATCCTCTGTCGTTAACTCATCCTTTTGCCTTCATTCTTTCCCAGCATCAGGATCTTTTCCAAAGAGTTGGCTCTTCAGATTAGCTGGCCAAAGGATTGAAGCTTCAGCATCAGCGTCAGTCCTTTCAGTGAGTATTCAGGGTTGATTTCCTTTGAGTGACTAGATCATATATGCTGCAACTAAAAAAAAGAGAGAGAGAGATCCTGCATGCACAATGAAGATCAAAGATTCCATGTGCTGCAACTAAGATGGAGCCAAATAAATGAAAATAAAATATTTTAAAAATAAAGTGAAGCTTTGTACAATTAAAATGCAGGACAAGGGTGACTAGGAGGTGGGGGATTCAGGTGGGAGAAAAAAGTAATTTAAAAGTCTTTTCCTGTCACTTCTAGCCTGATTGCACTATAAGATCACAGAATCAAAGAACAGCTAATTTGTAAATTTGACACTGAACACACACGGATCCGGTCTTTAAGACTTTCATAGAATAGTCAGGGTTTCTTTACTAACTAGCTGGTGAACTTGCCCAAGTGACCTCTCCTCTCTAGGCTCAATTTTCTCACATAAAATAGGAAAGGGTTGGATCTGTAGTTCTTATTAGGTTCATGGGCAGAACTTAAAAATAAATGATGACAACACCCAGCCCCAGTTCCCAGAGACTGGCTTGGGAGTGGCCTAGGAGTGAAACTTGGGCATCAGTGTGCCAGTGCCAAGACCCCCTGGACCAGAAGGCTCTTGACTCAAGGACCCTGACACCAAGACTCCCTGCTGCTTCTTCCAAGTCACCTGTATCTGGCGCCTGGCAGAGGCTTAAAATGCAAAGAAGGGAAATGGTCCCTGACTTCAGAGAAAGCCTCCAGAGAAAGTTAGTCGAATCTTTTGACCATATTTTAATTTGGGTTGAAGATGGTGTTACTGAACTAAACTTGGTCCTCTGTTCACCTGCACACAGTGAAGTCAATCTACTGACATTTAGTTGTGGTGAAGGAAAATTCAGTGTTTATTGCAGGGTACCCAGTAAGGAGTCCGGCGGGTGATACTCAGATTAAAGAAAGGGTGAGAGAGAGAGTCGGGCTTCCCAGGTGGTGCCAGTGGTAAAGCACCCAACTGTCAGTGCAGGAGATGTAAGAGATGTGATTTCAATCCTTGGGTCTGGAAGATCCCCTGGAGGAGGGCATGGAAACCCACTTCAGTATTCTTGCCTGGAGAATCCCAAGGACAGAGAAACCTGGCGGGCTATAGTCCATGGGGTCGCAAAGAGTCAGACATGACTGAGGCGACTTCATGCACACGAGGGAGAGGGTTACGGAGTGTGTGATCAGCTTGTGACCATCAACATTCTTCTGATTTGTTGTTGTTGAGGTAATTGGGAGTCAACATCATCACCTGTCTAGTTCCAACCAGTCTGGGGTCTCTGTGCTTGTGAGTAGCATACAGTTGACTTCTTCTACTTGGTGGGGGTTTCAGTGTCTGCAAAATAGCTCAAGAATATGGTTCAGAATATTATCTCTAGCCCTTGAGAAGAAACTAAAAGTCCTTGACTTTATTTAATGAATAAACTATTATTATTTTGTCTTGCTTGAATATTTTCCTTTGTTTCTGTATATTCCCACTCCTCTGATTACATTTCTTCTCTGGAACTCAAGAAAGGTATATAAGGCTTATTTTTTTTTCTACATTATAAGTGGCAGGCAGGGAATACTGTCGAGGCGGGCTCTGTCCTGGGAAGACCTCAGGCTTTTGCTAGGTTACAACTCCTCCCCCCACTTTTCTTTGATACTCTTCAGTCTTGACTGGGAAGAGGTATGGGAAAGGAATAAAGTTTTGGATAGAGAGATTAATCATAAACTCAGCAGAGGAACTCAATTTTAGGGGAATTCAGCTTTAGTAGAAGAAGTTTTTCTATTTTCTCAGTTTAAGACAGTTTGAGCTTAACTTCTGGGGGCATAGATTGTGCTCTAATAGAAGGTGTTCAGTCGAGGCAAAATTTTTGCAAATTTTGGGGAAACCAAAACATTTTGTGTTTTTTCTTCATATAACTATGAAATCCCTAAGTCAGAATGGCAAATCTCAACATGCTTGATATTAAACCCAGTTGTCAGAAGTTTGGAGAGACAGTGAAATACTCTATTTCTATTGGGCTTCTTAGCCTGAGAAAACTTAAATAGAGGGATGGTCAACTTTGAAAAGAAAGTTTTGCCTCTGGGTTTACCATCCTTACTGTGGTGGTTGTTTAAAAAGCAGTTCAAGAAATATCCACCAGGGGTCAGCATTTTCCTGAAGAAAATCCTATTATTCTCTTCCCATCTTAGTTCTGGGAAAAATCTTGAGAAGAAAAATATATAGTTCAATTCATGCTCTCAGGAGTGAAGGTCAAGTCTTTTAAAGATTTCCTAAGCAAAAGCTGTTTTTTTTCCCTCCAGGGAAAGTTTTTTCGCCTATTAATTGAGCTGTAGTTTAATCCTGACTTGGACTATTTACATGTAGGATTTGACCCTTGACGAGTATCCATCAAATGTTGTCTGTGGTTACCTATGTCTAGTCTCCAAAGGGATTCTAAGGGCTTCTCTTCTCCCAAGAGATTCTAAGGGTATTTTTATACATACTTGAAAGTCAACAGGGACTTTTCTGGTTGTTCAGAGGTTAAGACTCTGCCTTCCAATACAGGGGGCATGGGTTTGATCCCTGGTTGGAGAACTAAGATCCCACATGCTGTGCAGTGTGGCCAAAAATTAAAAAAAGAAAAAAGAAAAGAAAGCCAACAAACTGTGGTCCTGTTTCTAGCTGAGGACCTCTTCCTGGATGATTGATTGACATGTGGAATGAACCCTACCCCACCTCCACCCAGAGGAGTACACACACTCATCTTGCCAGAACTCAACAAAGAAGTTCCAGCATCATGTCTGCAAGGAAGACAGGCATGTTTTCATGTTGGTGGGTGGTGCCTGGTGCTCTCTATAATACATAAACCAAAAGGTCAAGACCCTCATTACCATGAGGAATTGATCCATAGAGGTAACAGCCATGCCTGCATCCTCTCCCCAAGGAAAATCCACACAGATTGGATGACTAAGAAAACTTGACTCAGAGACAGAGCAGAGGAATGATCTTGGTGGCCAGTGAACTCAGACTGCTGCTTCTGGTACTTCACCTTCACTCCAAGGGCCTTCCTCCAATGTCCTGGAGTCAGGCACTCCCCTCCAAGGGCCATGATGGAGTCACTCCTCCACCTTCTTCTCTCTCCTTGGTACTGTTTCTTATGTGTTCATGCACATTTTCTTTCATCACAGGCCATGAAGCTGGAGCATGGGGAGCAGGGAGAGGGAGGTAGGGACTAGTTCCTGCTGGGCTTGGCCAGTAATGTTTAGATTCATAGCCTATCCTAAGTGAGAAGGTTGGGCTTCCTAGGTGGTGCTAGTGGTAAAGAATCTGCCTGCCCATCCAGGACACCTAAGAGATGCAAGTTTTATCCCTGGGTCAGGAAGATCCCCTGGAGGAGGGCATGGCAACCTACTCCAGTATTCTTGCCTGGAGAATCCCATGGACAGAGGATCCTGGCAGGCTTCATTCCATGGGGTCACAAGGAGTCAGACATGACTGAAGCAACAGAGCACGAACACACACAAGGTGGGAGCGATCTGAGCCGTATCCCTTCACCACCCTACACCCTGCTTCAGAGTGCCCGCTCTACTCGTCTGCACCACCTAACTCCTACTCAATTTTCAAATCTAGGCTTTTGGGCAACTTTTTCCATGAAGACATTGAGGACCATCTATGCCAGCCCTCATTAAGTTATATAGATGGATAATTTTATTATTTATTTATTATTTTGGCTAGGCTGGGTCTTCATTGCTCACAGGCTCTTCTCTAGTTGTGGCAAGCAGGGGCTACTCTTTAGCTGCAGTGTGAAGACTTCTCATTGTGGTGGCTTCTTTTGTTGCAGAGGACAGGCTCTAGGGCCCTCAGGCTTCGGTAGTTGTGGCACATGGGTTCAGGAGTTGAGACTCCTGAGCTCTTAAGTACAGGCTCAATAGTTGTGGCACATGGGCTTAGTTGCTCTGCAGCATGTGGGATCTTCCCAGACCAGGGACGGAATCCATGTCTGCTGCATTGGCAGGTAGATTCTTTATCACCTAGCCACCAGGGAAGCCAAGGAACTAAGTGTTTTGCATTTTGCAATCCCCAAAGCACTTGGCCACTTACCTGAAACTGATTAAAGCTTTCTCCCCATGAGGAAGCAGAGAGTTCCTATGAAAATTTTTCCTAAGCCTAAATGGTATAAAGTGAAGAAGCAATTACCTTAGGACACATCTTGCTAACAGATGCACAAGATAAATTGAGAGAAAGCACAGATGCTCATAGATACAGTTCAAAGTTACTGCTGAGAGACTGAGTGTAGTTCCCAAGAAAGGAACTCAGGGGTGCTTAGGTGCTGCTATGGCTTCTGTAACAGCTGGCTACAAAACAACCACTGATGTTATTTTTTTATTTCTCTCTTTTTTTTTTTTTTTTTTTTTGTAAAAGCAAAAATCCTCTTTGGATTCCATCGGCAAAAACAGTAAATTTTTTGCAAATCTTTTGTAAAAAGAAGTGGTGTCAAGCAGACTTTCCAAAAGCAGGGGGTACCTGTAAAACTTCTGTAAACACATTAGGAGCACATTAATTTCATGTGCACCTCCCCTTTACTCTTCCCTTTTCTTAGAAGACCCTGCCCCAGAGATCCACCTGGCTTGTTTCATCTTCTGAATCTTTGCGACCCCATGGACTGTAGCCCACTAGACTCCTCTGTTCATGGGATTTCTCAGGCAGGAATACTGGAGTGGGTTGCCATTTCCTTCTCCAGGGGATCTTCTTGACCCAAAGATTGAACCCCAGTCTCATGCCTTGGCAGGCAGGTTCTTTATTGCTGAGCCATCAGGGAAGCCCACTCCCATATCAGTACCTGATTATTAATTCAAAAATGTTCTTCATGGAGCATGCTGTTGGTCTCTCACTCATGTCTGACTCTTTGGATTATAGCCCGCCAGGCTCCCCTGTCCCTGGAACTCTCCAGGCAAGAGTACTGGAGAGGGTTGCTATTCGTGGAGCACGGGCTCTACGTCAGTTCCAGGTGCTGGAGACATCACACAGAGCACCCCCTAGCTCAGCCTGGAGTGGAAACCAGCTCTAACACACGGAAAATTAATAGTATTTTCCATAATTATTTTGTATTTTCAGATTTTTCCTTCTTTCTTGTCTTAGAGGGTGAATTGGGAAAATAACGATTCCTTCTCCTGAGGTAGATATGGGGGCCTGAGGGGACTATGTTCCTGTTGTGAAAGGCACAAAATTCTCGGTGGAGCTACTGAAGCTTCCTGAGGCTCATTATATACATTTAAAAAACCCAAATCATAATACTTCGCAGAGTTGTTTGGACAATTAAATAACATGTGTGAATGTCCTCTATATAAAAAAGCATTATTAAAATGCTATAACCCAAGTGTCTCCAGCTGTCTCCAGCTTGGAGAAGCAAAGTGCAGGATGGGTGCTAGGGTCCTGATTCAACTCCCCTAAGCCTCTCACTGTCCCCTAGTATGAAGCCAGCCCCACCCAGTAATTCCAGATGACCCAGTAGGGGGACCTTCATTCCTGTCTGTCAGAACCTCCATCCCCCAATCTCCTTCCACTTCCCTCCTCTCCTTATCCATCAACATCTGTGCCTGGGGCAATCTCACCAAATGATCCCAGAATCCCCAATTCTTCAGAAACGCAGTTAGTTACAGTGTTAGTAGTCACTCAGTCATGTCCAATTCTTTGTGACCTCATGGACTGTGACCCGCCAGGCTCCTCCATCCCTGGGGTTCACCAGGCAAGAATACTGGCATGGGTAGCCTTTCCCTCTCCAGGGGATCTTCCCTATCCAGGGATCAAACCTGGGTCTCCAGCATTGCAGACAGATTCTGTCCTGTCTGAGCTACCAGGCAAGCCCCATTGTAAACCCAGATAGCTTTAAAAATTATTTTGGACTTTGGGGGGGTTTCTGGAAGAGATTAGCATTTGAATGGGTAGACTGGGTAAAGCAAGTGACCTTCACTAATGCCTGTGGACATCATCCAATTTACTAAGGGTGTGAATAGAACAAAAAGGCATAAGAAGGACAAATTTGCTCTCTTTGCTTGAGTTGAGAGTATCATCATCCGTTTGATCATCAAAAAAGCAAGAGAGTTCCAGGAAAACATCTATTTCTGCTTTATTGACTACGCCAAAGCCTTTAGACTTGGGCTTCCCTGGTTCTCAGGTCTCTGGACTCAGACTGGGACTCATAGCAGTCAGTTCCTTGTTCTCCAGCTTGCAGATGCCAGATCAGGCGTGAATTCCTATAGTGAATGGATGGACGGATGGATGGCTAAATAAATAAATCCTCTTAGCTCTATTTCTCTGGAGAACCCTGGCTCATACTGTACAAATATATTTGTAGCGTTGTACAACCATCACCACAGTTTCATCATTTTTATCACCCCAGAGAGAAACCCCATATCTTTTAGCAGTCACTCCCTCTTCCCCTTTCTCCCAGTCCTAGGCAACAATTAATCTACTTTCTGTCTCTACAGATTTGCCTATGGCAGACATTTTATATAAATGGGCTCATGCAATATGTGATCTTTTGTGCCCTTAACTTAGTGTAATGTTTTGAGGTTAATCCATATCATAGTATCATGGAGCAGTATAGCTGGATGATATTGCATTGCATGGACATACTACTGTGTTTTGTTTACTCATTCATCAGTAGATGGACATTTGGGTTGTTTCCAGTTTAGCCTATCGTGAATAATGTTGCTATCAACATTTGTGTACACATTTTTTATGTGAGCATATGTTTTTATTTCTCTTGGATATGTATCAGAAAGTAGGATTGTAGGTCATTCGGTACTTCTATGGTTAACCTTGAAGAATGACCAAACTGTTTTCCAACGCTCGTTATTGTTTAGTCCCTAAGTCATGTCAATCCTAAAGTAAATGAAGCCTGAAATTCACTAGAAGGACTAAAGCTGAAGCCCTGATACTTTGGCCACCTGATGAAAAGAGATGAATCATTGGAAAAGACCCTGATGCTGGGAAAGATTGAGGGCAGGAGGAGAAGAGGGTGACAGAGGGTGAGATGGTTGGATGGCATCACCAACTCAATGGACACGAGTATGAGCAAGCTCCGGGAGACAGTGAAGGACAGGGAAGCCTGGCTTGATGCAGTTCATGAGGTCACAAAGAATCAGACACAACTTAGTGGCTGAGCAACAACATGTCCAACTCTTTTGTGACCCCATGGACTGTGTAGCCTTGCCAGGCTCCTCTGTCCACGGGATTTCCCTAGCAAGAATACTGAAGTGGGTTATCACTTACTTCCCCAGGGGAATCATCCCGATCCAGGGATCAAACCTGAGTCTCCTGTATTGGCCACCAAATTCTTTACCACCTGGGAAATCCCTTTCCAAACCTACTAGATCATTTTATAATCCTACAAGCAGCATAGCCAGGCTTCAACCGAACATGAAATGTGAGCTTCCAGATATTCAAACTGGATTTCGAAAAGGCAGAGGAACAAGAGATCAAATTGCCAACATCCGTCTGATCATCAAAAAACCAAGAAAGTTCCAGAAAAACATCTATGTCTGCTTTATTGACTACACCAAAGCCTTTGACTGTGTGGATCACCACAAACATGAAATTTAGAAAGATGATAAAAATGACCCTATATGCGAGACATAAAAAGAGACACAGATGTAAAGAACAGACTTTTGGACTCAGTGGGAGAAGGCGAGGGTGGGATGATTTGAGAGAATAGCATTGAAACATGTTTATTACCATATGTGAAATAGATCGCCAGTTCAGGTTCAATGCATGAGACAGGGCGCTCAGGGCCTGTGCACTGGGATGACTCTGAGGGATGGGATGGGGAAGGAGGTGGGAGGGGGGTTCAGGATGGGGACACATGTACACCCATGGCTGATTCATGTCAATGTATGGCAAAAACCATTACAATATTGTAAAGTAATTAGCCTCCAATTAAAATAAATAAATTAACTTTTTTTAAAAAAGAAAATTCTTAAAGAGATGGGAATACCAGACCACTTGACCTGCCTCTTGAGAAATCTGTATGCAGGTCAGGAAGCAACAGTTAGAACTGGACATGGGACAACAGACTGGTTCCAAATAGGAAAAGGTGTACGTCAAAGCTGTATATTGTCACCCTGCTTATATAACTTATATGCAGAGTACATCATGAGAAATGCTGGGCTGGAAGAAGCACAAGCTGGAATCAAGATTGTGGGAGAAATATCAATAACCTCAGATATGCAGATGAATACCCTTATGGCAGAAAGTGAAGAAGAACTAAAGAGCCTCTTGATGAAAGTGAAAGAGGAGAGTGAAAATGTTGGCTTAAAGCTCAACATTCAGAAAACTAAGATCATGGCATCTGGTCCCATCACTTCATGGCAAATAGATGGAGAACAGTGGGAAAAGTGGCAGACTTTATTTGGGGGGGGGGTCTCCAAATCACTGCAGATGCTGACTGCAGCCATGAAATTAAAAGACGCTTACTCCTTGGAAGGAAAGTTATGACCAACCTAGGCAGCATATTCAAAAGCAGAGACATTACTTTGCCAACAAAGGTCCATCTAGTCAAAGCTATGGTTTTTCCAGTAGTCATGAATGGATGTGAGAGTTGGACTATAAAGAAAGCTGAGCACTGAAGAATTGATGCTTTTGAACTGTGGCGTTGGAGAAGACTCTTGAGAGTCCCTTGGACTGCAAGGAGATCAAACCAGTCAATCCTAAAGGCAATCAGTCCTGAATATTCATTGGAAGGACTGATGCTGAAGCTGAAACTCCAATACTTTGGCCACCTGATGCAAAGAACTGACTCCTTTGTAAAGACCCTGATGCTGGGAAAGATTGAAGGCAGGAGAAGGGGATGACAGAGGATGAGATGGTTGGATGGCATCACCGACTCAATGGACATGAGTTTGAGTAAACTCCGAGAGTGTGATAGACAGGGAGGCCTGGCGTGCTGTAGTTCATGGGTTGCTAAGAGTCGGACACGACTGAACTGAACTGAACCAGAAGCATAGGAGGATTCACATTTCCCATATCCTCACCAACACTTATTTTCTTTTATTATGCCCAGCCTACTGGATGTGAAGTAGTATCTCACTGGCATTTTGATTTGTATTTCTCTGATGTCTAATGATGTCAACATTCAGAAAATGAAGATCATGGCATCTGGTCCCAACACTTCATGGGAAATAGATGGGGAAACAGTGGAAACAGCGTCAGACTTTATTTTGGGGGGCTCCAAAATCACTGCAGATGGTGACTGCAGCCACGAAATTAAAAGATGCTTTCTCCTTGGAAGAAAAGTTATGACCAACCTAGATAGCATATTCAAAAGCAGAGACATTACTTTGCCAACAAAGGTCCGTCTAGTCAAGGGTATAGTTTTTCCAGTGGTCATGTATGGATGTGAGAGTTGGACTGTTAAGAAAGCTGAGCACCGAAGAATTGATGCTTTTGAACTGTGGTGTTGGAGAAGACTCTTGAGAGTCCCTTGGACTGCAAGGAGATCCAACCAGTCCATTCTAAAGGAGATCAGCCCTGGGATTTCTTTGGAAGGAATGATGCTAAAGCTGAAACTCCAGGGAAGAGTTGACTCATTGGAAAAGACTCTGATGCTGGGAGGGATTGGGGGCAGGAGGAGAAGGCAACAACAGAGGATGAGATGGCTGGATGGCATCACTGACTTGATGGACATGAGTTTGAGTGAACTCCGGGAGTTGGTGATGGACAGGGAGGCCTGGCGTGCTGTGATTCATGGGGTCGCAAAGAGTCAGACAAGACTGAGTGAACTGAACTGAACTGAACTTAATGATGTCAAGCATCTTTTCATAAGCTTATTGGTCATTTGTATATCTTATTTGGAGAAATGTCTATTCAAATATTTTGCCCATTTTTCATTGAGTTGAAAGATTTCTTTATATGTTCTAGATACAAGTCCCAAAGTTCATGTTCTTACAATACAGAGTTCTAGGTGTTCCAGAACCATTTGTAGAAAGACTTTATTTTTTTCACTAAATTACCTTGACGCTTTCGCCAAATGATGCCAATTGACCATGCATGTGTGGAACTATATTTGGACACTTTACTTCCATTGCATTGGTCTGTTTATTTGTCTTCATGCCTTTTCAGTTTGGAGTATTTCCTAATGTTCCCTGTAATATCTTCTCTGACTCCTGGTTATTTAGAGGCATACTGCTTGATTTCCAAATATTAGGGCATTTTCTAGATAAATTATTGCTGCTGATTTCTAGCTTAATTTCATTCTGATTGAGAAGACATAATTTCTACAATTTCAACCCACTGACTGTTTGATAGTCCAAAGAGTTGGTCTTGGTTAAAGTTCACGTGTACTTGAATATATATTCTGCTGTCGGTGGTATAATATTCTATAATGTTGATTTCATAATGATAAATTATAATGTTTACATCTTCTGTACCCTTATGACTTTGTACTTGTGTTATTAATTACTGAGAGAGGTGTTTAAATATTCAACTCTGTGAATTTTATGTTTCTCTCTTCTGTTCTGTCAATTTCTGCTTGATGTGTTTGGAAGTTTGATTGTTAGATTCATCATATTTAGGGTTATGTTTTCTTGATGAATTGATCCTTTAATCTTTACAAAAATGACACTTTTTAATTTGGGGAATACTCCTTGTGTTGAAGTCTACTTTGTACAAACTTAATGTGGTTACACCTAGCTTTCTCAGGCTTACTGTTTACATTGTATAATTTATTCACTCATTTACTTTCAACCCATCTATATCTTAGAGTGAATCTTTTCTAAACATAGCATTGGGTCTTTTCTTAGTCATTTTGACAAATCTTGCCTTTTAACTGAAGTGTTTAATATAGTTGTTGATAACTTTTCAATCTTGCTACTTGTTTTATTTGTGTCCCTTCATTTTTGTTTACTTTTTCTAAATGTAGAGTTGGGTATCTTTTCTATGCATAGAGTTGAGTCTTTTATTAGTCATTTTGACAAGTTCTATCTTTTAATTGAAGGTGTACAGTAGTTCTTGATAACTTTTCAATCTTGCTATTTGTCTCTCTTTTTTTTTTTGGTTATTTTTCATAGCTTTCCTGACTTCTCTATTTCAATAGTTACTTTTATATCTTATACTGACACTACTCTGAGTTAATATTATAAAGCTTCACGTGTGAGAACCTTACAACAATATGGTTTTATTTACCTTCCCTTTTGCTTTGTGCTTTTCTTGTCACACTCCTTGCTTCTTCTACATGTGTTATAAACCCCCTAATATTATTGGTTTTTTTTAATCTAAATTGTCAGTTGATTTTTAAATCATTGAATACAAGAAAGAAAATTGTCTTTTATATTCAATAATATATTTATCATTTCCTGTCCTCTTTGTTTCTTTCTGTAGATTCTAAATTTTATCTTGCATCATTTCCTCATCCTGAAAATTTTCTTCACTTTCTTTTGGAGTGTGAATCTGCTGGTGGCAAACACTAGTTTTGTCTATTTGACAATATCTTTATTTAGATTTCCATTCAAAGCATGTTTTTAACTAGATACAGAAACTATAAGTTAATAGATCTTTTTCCTTTCAATACTTAAAATTGATGTCCCATTGTCTTTTGGCTTACATTGTTTCTGATGAGAACTTAGCCATTGTTCCTATCATTGGATCCATGTACGCAATGTGTATTTTTTCCCCTGTTTCCTTACAAGACTTTTCTCTTCATCTCTGTTAAGTTGGTAACTGTGAAAGGATGAGATTTGATTTTACTCCTCTTATAAGCCAGAAAGTTAGCATGTCACCATTTTCATAGACACTGGTGAAGACAAGAGAGAGTTTATGACTCACAGCAGTAGGAGGGGAACATTGGTTCATAGGTTGTGAGTGTGCTCTCACTTGCTCAGTCGTGTCTGACTCTTTGTGACCCCATGGACTGCAGCCCACCAGGATCCTCTGTCTATTGGTTTTCCCAGGCAAGAATACTGGACTGGGTTGCCATTTCCTTCTTCAGGCGATCTTCCTGACCCAGGGATCGAACCCAAGTCTCCTATATCAGAGGGTGGATTCTTTACTACAAATCTACCAGAGAAGCCTGCGGGCATGATAATTGTGATATAATAAGAAATACATATTTGGTCTTTGCCCCTGGTTCCTGGCACAGAACTCCTAAAGCCTCTTGTGATTTTCTGAGTGAGAGAGTAATAGCATCTTTTGTTGTAATATTTGTTTGTTTGTTTTGTCCCCAGTTTCTGAAATAGCTCTGCAGTGACAAAGCTGAAGGAGAGTTGTCTGTTATTCATAACAAGCAGCTTTCAAAACACCTGAGTTTATGTTAATGAAGTGACTTTTGGAAAGCTCCTATAGATGGGGACTGGTTGCCATGTGAAACAGTCATTCAACTAGAGGGTTGGAACTTTCAATCCTATCCCCTTGATCTCCAGGGAGCAGAGAGGTGTGGAGATTGAATTTAGTCACCAAAGGTAAATGGTTTAATCAGTCATATGCCTACATAATGGAACCTCCATAAAAACCCTAAAGCACTGTGTTTGAAGAGCTTCTTCAAGTTCTTGAAAGAATGGGTTGGTGAACACATCCCTGTACCGGGAGGGTGGTGGGCCTGGAGATGGTGTAGAAGCTCTGCACGCTTTCCCATACTTTGTCCTGTGTGTCCATTGCATTTGGTTGTTCCTGAGTTACATCCTGTAAACTGGTAGCAGTAAGTCAAGTGATTCTTGAGTTTTGTGGGCCACTGTAGAAATTAACAAGTCTAGGAGAGGGTCCCCACTCCAGTACTCTTGCCTGGAAAATCCCATGGATGGAGGAGCCTGGTGGGCTGCAGTCCATGGGGTCGCTAAGAGTCGGATACGACTGAGCGACTTCACTTTCACTTTCATGCATTGGAGCGGGAAATGACAACCCACTCCAGTGTTCTTTCCTGGAGAATCCCAGGGACAGGGGGAGCCTGGTGGGCTGCCATCTATGGGTTCGCACAGAGTCGGACACGACTGAAGTGACTTAGCAGCAGCATCAGCAGGAGAGGGTCCTGGGAGTCCTTAATTTACAGCCAGTAAGTGAGAAGTACAGTTGACAACCTGGAACTTGTGATTGGCATCTGAAGTGAGGGGAAGCCCCTAGCCTGTGGGTTCTGCAATAATTCTGAGTAGTGTCATAATTAAATGATAGGACATCCTGCTGGTCTGAAGAGTTGGAGAATTGCTTAATATGAGGGAAAACCCCATACATTTGATATCAGAAGTATTAAGAGTGTAGAGGGAAACAGTTTTCCTTGAGTTAGCAAGGGTTTTTTTTTTTCCTTTTAGTGGGTATATTGTAATTGTTTTTTTTTCCCTCTTTTTTACCATAGTTCACATATTCTATTCACAATGTCTACAATTTTTTTCCCATTGTTGTTGTTGTATGGTAGATATTGTAAATAATGCATTGTAAACGTTCTGGATTCTTTTATTTTCCTGTGAAGAGTGTCAAATTTTGTTCCAGCAGGAAATCAAATGACTGGAAACTCACTTTGGTTTTGTAGGGGCTTGGTTTTAGATTTCTCTTGATTTGTCCCTAATCCTGGCAGATATTCCTTAATCTTGGAATGCAGTCTTTACTCCTCAAGTGTGTCATTCTGAAGTTTCAGTGGACAGTTGAAGCAGCATTTACAACAGCCAAAATATGGAAGCAACACAAGTGTCCATCAACAGGTGAATAAAGAACATGTGGGATACACACACACACACACACATATACACAATGAAATACTACTCAGACACAGACATGGATGAAAGTGTGCCATTTGCAACAACATGGATGGACTTGGAGGACATCATGCTTACTGAAATAAGTCAGACAGAGAAAGAAAACACTGCGTAATATCACTTACATGTGGTATCTAAAAAAATACAACAAGCTGGCAAAAATAGCAAAAAAGAAACAGACTTGCAGACATAGAAACAAGCTAGTGCTTACCAGTGGGAAAGGCGAGGGAGGAGGGTAAACCAGGGGTGGAGGATTAAGGGGAACAAACTTCTTTATATAATATAAATAAGCTACAAGGATATATTTTACAGCAAAGGGAACATAACCAATGTTTTATAATAACTACAAATTGAGTATAACTTTCAAAAAATGTAAATCACTATGTTGTACACCTGAAACTCACACAGTGTCATAAATCAACTGTACCTCAAAATAATAACAAATTTAAAATAAAGAAACAAAAAAGCCAAGTGTTCACAAAGCAGTTCTAAGACAGCAGAACTTGAGTCCAAACTTCCCAGCAGCAGACAACGAACTGTTCAAATGTCTGTTTGGCTCTTGTTTTCCTTTGGGTCATGTGGGTTCTTGCCCCATGCGTGTTCATTCAGGAGTCAGCCAAGGATTTGAGGGGAGTTTGCAGGCAGTTACCTGTTGCACCTTTTCCCTGTGTGGCTCCCTCCTTGCTAGGATCTTTCCCCTCAGGGAGTGGCCCCTCACCTCCCAGCACCAGTTTACAACAGACCACTCCCCTGCTGGACAGAGAACTTTCTGAGTATTTGGTGCAGGCTTCTATTCCACAGCACCTAGTCAGGGTCTGGCATATATACAGTAGGTGCACAGTAAATGTTTGTACCAGTACCAAACAAATTATTATTGAGTTGTAGGATTGCTGACCTAGCATCAAGTCTGTCATCCACAAATGACAAAGCAACAGCGTTGCATGGTGACAGACAGCTTTTGTCTGTGTGTCATGGGTCAGGTTACTTCACCTCTCTGTGCCTCCGTTTCCTTTATAGGGATGGCTTTCTACCTTATAGGGTGATTATAGGATTAAGTATTAAGACAGAGAGCTTGTGGCTGGCATATTGACAACGCTCATATATTAAATACTAGTAATCGCTGCTGTTGTTGCTTGAAGAGGACCTCATCCAACACAGAGGAACTTCTAAGGACTTCCAGGTGGTCCAGTAAGACTCTGCCCTTCCACTGCAGGCAGGGGGGATCTCACCCCTTGCGGTGAGATGTGGACAAAGAAGAAAAGAAAGGAGAACCAAACGGACTTCTGTTGTCTATCTCTAAGGAAGCTCAAGTATCACTGACTGCACTAGAAATATGGACTCACTTCGATTTTCACATAGAGATCCTTACACAGTTACAGGCAGAAACTAGAGTGGCATCTGGTGGGGCATTGAAAAATAAGAGCCTCCTGCCAATACCACGACCTCTGAGGACATGTTTACTAAGACAAATTCAAGTTTCAAGACACAGCTATTCGTCTCCAAGCCACCGATCCCTAAACCATCAAGCAAAATTTCACCGTAAATCAAGTTATAGACGGCTGAAATTCCGAGCTCAAATAATGCCACTTTTTTCTTGAGCCCAAATAAGAACTACTACAGGATGGGTTTGGAGGGACTCGGATTTGTACCCAGCTTGGGGCTGTGCACACGTCTGAGATTCCGGCTGGTGTCTGGGCTGGAGGAGGACACCGGAGCGGGGCTCCAGACGCCGGCGGCCAGCCCGGCTGGAGCACCGCAGGTCATGCAGGAGGCACCCGCCCGCCCTGCCGGCCCGCGCCGCCGCCGTCAGACCAGTCGGACGGCTTCGCCCGCCCCGCCCCGCGCCGCAGGTTCTGCCGCCGCCCTAGTCTCCGCGCCGGAAACCCAGTGCCTCCCGCGAGCCGCGCGCCAGAGCTGGACCGGCCCGGCCCCCGGCGCAGCTGCCGCCCCGCAGCCCCCAAGCCCGCGCCTGGGCTCCGGGCCATGGGGCGCCCGGGCGGGCGGGCGGCCGGAGCAGGAGCCCCGCGGGACTCGGGTAAGAACAGGTGGGGCCCCGCGCCTCCCTCGATGGGGACCGTGTGCCAGCGCACTGGGGCGCCGACCGGGGGAGCCCCTTTGCAACCGGGGACAGCGGGAGCGAGTGGGGGTCTTCCGCCTTCAACTTCATCAGGGGGCGGGGCCAGGGACCGCAGGGGGACAGCAGAGCCTGCCCCGGCCTGGGTTGCCAGTGGCCACACTGACCTCCTCCAGCTGGGCGGGTTGCATTTGGGTGCAGGAGGAGTCCTCAAAAGCCTCCAGCGTCTGAGTCGGGCGCCACCGAGTGCCCTACTCCTTATATCCCATTGGCCTCGGTGGGCCCTGGGCTTGTGACCCGGCCAGGACCTTCTCTCTGTTTGCTGGGAGCCTGGCCGGCCTGGCAGGCTGTCCGCCTCTCCAGGAGCGCACGGGGATGGAGGAGAAGCCAGCTGTTCCCCATTTCCTTGGGTGCTGGCCCCCCTCTCCTTGGCCCTGCTAGGTGTGTCTGGTCAGAAAACCCCAGAGATTCCTAAGACGGTAAAAAGTGTCTGCCTGGCTAACAAACTCGCATTATGCATCTGGGGTTCTTTCTGGCCCTGGGCTTGAGTTTAGCTTCTTTCAGTAAAATAGCGGAGCCAGGACTGTGAGTTCTTTGCAGGTGTGTTTCCCCCCGGGGCTGCAAGGTGCAGTGCATTGCTAACTGTGCTCACCCAGACCCCTGTGTCCGTGGCCTGCATGTCTGGGTCAGGTGGGCAGCAGCAAAGTGGAGGCTAGGGCAGCCAGGGGCCCCACCTGCCCTTGAACCTTCCCCCGGCCCAGGGTTGATTGAATGTAATTAGCCACTAATTGAATGTCTCTGAGCCCCTCTACATGTGAAACACACCAAGGTCAGATTTAGACAGCTGACCCTGCTGAGTGATTCATTCTTTTCTTCCAGATATGGTGTTTCCCTTAGGTGAAGGGTCTGAAGAAGGGTCATTCATTCATTCATCCAAAATTTACTGAGTGCCAACTACTAATCAGACATGGAGGCACTGAGAATATAGCTGCTCTTATTTACATGAGTTGTAGGAAAGAGAAAATAAGTAAGCAGATGAATCATATTATTTCCGACAGTGAGAAGTGCTATAAAACAAAACAAAGCGGGATGACGATGGGCATGAGCATGCGTGCTCAGTTGTGTCTGATTCTTTGCGTCCCCATGGGCTGTAGCCCGCCAGGCTCCTCTGTCCATGGCATTCTCCAGGAAAGAATACTGGAGTGGGTTGCCATTTCCTTCTCCAGGAGATCTTCCCAACCCAGGGACTGAACCCTTGTCTCCTGCATTGGCAGGCGAGTTCTTTACCAGTGAGCCACCAGGGAAGCTGTCTGACTTGTTGGGAGGTTTAAATCTGAGGCATCGATTTGAGTTTCCCTGGAAGACATACCCTTTTTTTCTCTTTAATATTTATTTATTTATCTGGCTGTGCGGAGTCTTAGTTGCAGCATGTGAACTCTTAGTTGTGGCATGTGGGATCTACTTCCCTGACAAGGTATCAAACCCAGGTCCTCTGCATTGGGAGCAAGGAGTCTTAGCCACTGGACCACCATGGAAATCCCGGAAGACATATTCTTTTGAGTCACTTACTTGTTCATTTATTTGACAAATACTGAGGGCCCACATGTTAGGCACTGTTCTGGGTATTAAGTATACATCACTGAATAAGACAGTCTTTCCTCTCGTAGAGCTTATTTTCCAGTGGAGAGAAATGGACAGCAACAACACAGTAACACAGAGATTCGCTCAGTCATGTCTGACTCCTTGCAACCCCACAGACTGTAGCCTGCCAGGGTCCTCTGTCAATGGAATTCTCCAGGGAAGAATACTGGAGCGGGTTGCCATTCCCTTCTCTAGGGCATCTTCCCAACCCAGGGAACGAACCTGGGCCTCTTACATTGCAGGCAGATTCTTTACTGTCTGAGCCACCAAGGAAGCCCACAGTAACAATAACAGTTGTTTTATTGTCATGTCAGATAAATGCTATGGACAAAAGCAAAGTGGCTTAAGGGGTGAGAAGGTGATGGGGGCTCCTGGATTCAATAGGGTGGTCAGGGCAGGCTGTGCTGACTAAGTGTAGTGAGGAGCCAAGTGTAGACAAGACACAGGTATGTGACTCTCTGGGGAAAGAACATTCCAGGCAGAGGGAAGAGAAAGTGCAAAGGCCCGGAGATGTAAAGGACGCTGGAGCAGACTGGGCATTGCTGAACATGTTACAGGAATGGGAAGGAGGACTTCATGGCCGTGGGAGGTGAGCAGGCATCTGCAGCTTTCATTAGAGGGGGTGGGGTTTAGACTGCTGACCAGAGACATGCAGGAGGGCAGGTGATGCTCTCAGCTGCTGGGACAAGAAGATTTACATCTCCCAAAAAAACTTCCCATGTGGTGCTAGTGTTAAAGAGCAACCCCCCCGCCCCCAGTGTAGGAGACATAAGAGATGCTGGTTCAATCCCTGGTTTGGGAAGATCCCTGTAGAAGGAAATGGCAACCCACTCCAGTATTCTTGCTTGGAGAATCCCATGGACAGAGGAGCCTGGCGGGCTACAGTCCATAGAGTCACAAAGAGTCAGACATGACTAAAGTGAGTTTGCACGCACACAAGTAAGAAAACTCAGGGTCAGGCCTGGTGGTTTACACTAGCAGGGGAATAGGCAATCACCAGAGATGGAGAGTGTGTCTCTTGGCAGGAGAGGTATCACTTGCTTTTCTTTTTTGTAATTTAATTTTTAAATTATTTATTTATTTATTGGCCATGCCTCTTGGTATGTGGGATCCTAGTTCCCCGACCAGGGATTGAACCCTCACCCCCTAAGTTGGAAGCATAGAGTCTTAACCACTGGACCACCTGAGAAATCCCTCACTTGTTTTTCTTACACAGCATCCATTAAAAGGACATGGGCTAAAGTGGGAGGCAAACCACAAGTTTTTTTAAATCAGTAAAGACTGGCTATGGGGAGCACAATTGTTGCTTGCTGTCTAGGAAAATTCCAATAATCTTTTACAAAGAATAATCTGATTAGTAGGCTCAAAAGAGACAGGAGGGTATGTTGATTTGTACTATATGCTAGGCTCTCCTTTAAGCACCTTATGTGCAAACACAAACCAGCCTCATAGCACGTCTGTGAGGTACAGACAACCCCATTTCACAGATGAGAAAACTGAGGCCAGCGAGAAGCAAGTTGCCCACTTTTCTACACAGCTAGTGACTGAAGAAGAATCAGGATTTATAATCATGTGGTGCAGTTTTAGAGCCAAGTGTTCTGAAAGAGAGACAGAAGTTTTGGCTGAAGGGATGTTTATTAGGGCTCCAGGGTGTCTCACAGCAGGGGGTTCTTAGACAACAGCAGGGCTTATGGGTGCATTCCATCTCTTTTCTTCTTTATAAGACAATCTTTGTGTGGGTTACAAATTCCTTTAAAAATATTTTGAAAGGTACTACTTGCCTGTTAAAAATTGGTTTTTACAGATGTTTATTCAAACAGCCCTTAAGGAACACAGAAATCTCTCTTGTTGTCCTGTCCTCTGATTCCCAGTCCTCTTCAGAGGCAATTGAGAATGCTTGCAGACAAATGTTCTACTTGTAAATGAGTGTGTGTGAATTGTACTTTTTAAAAAGTATTTTTAAATTAATTATATTATTTAATTTTGGCTGCGCTGGGTCTTGGTTGCTGCCTATGGGCTTTTCTCTATTTGCAGCGAGCGGAGCCTGCTCTCTAGTTGCAGTGCCTGGGCTTCTCACTGTGGTGGCTTCTCTTGTTGCAGAGTTCAAGCCTCAGTAATTGTGGCACACAGGCTTAGTTGCAGCATGTGGGATCTTCCTGGACCAGGGGTCGAACCTGGGTCCCCTGAATTTGCTGGCAGATTCCTAACCACTGGACCACCATGGAAGTCCTAGATGGTACTTTTTTTTTTTTTTAACACAAATAAGAAAACTCAGATGTGTACTTTTTTTTTTAAACTTAATATACTTATTCTGATTCAGGACATAGAGATATACTTCATCTTTTTAACATAAAAATGTTTGTACTTTATTTCTCTAGTCATTCTTTTATGGTCTTCTAAATTGTTTTTCCTATTTTTGTTAGTTTGTTTGCTGTGGTAGACAAGTATGCATTTGGATACTTGTACCTACTTCGGGCTTCCTAGGTGGCGCTAGTGGTAAAGAACTCACCTGTCCATGCAGGTTTGATCCCTGCATCAGGAAGATTCCCTGGAGGAGGGCATGGCAACCCACTCCAGTATTCTTGCCTGGAGAATCCCATGGACAGAAGAGCCTGGTGGGCTACCGTTCATAGGGTCACACAGAGTCGGACACGACTGAAGTGACTTAGCACACACGCATGTATCTACATCTTCGCTCACTCTTGTGACTTTCAGCAGGGGAAATCTATAAACGTATAACTACTGATTGAAAAGCTCTGTGTATTTTAGATTTCCACTGATGCTGCCAGCCTGCTTTCCAAAGCCCCAGTCTGACTTACTACTTCCAGGATTGCTTGTTTGTGTTGGCATGGCCCTGCAGACTTGGGCATCACGTTGTCATGTTTAATAGGTATTTCTTTATCATGAGCAATGTTATGAGTCTCCTGTATTTTTTAAGCCCTTTTTCTTTCTGTTCATGTCCTTGGCCTCTGGTTTAAGTTGGATTTTTGTCTTCATGTTGTTGTTTTTGAATTCTGAGGGAATTATAAGGGATCTTATTATGATTTCCTCTTTATCCCTCATCACTGACTGCCCTTCAGCATCTTCCTTTTGTGCACAGCAGCTACTCTGATATATTTATGATATGTTTATCCTGGGATGAGACTATTTTAGAGAAATGTATGGTGTTGATTTATATGTGCATGTAATTTAAACTTACAGACATTGTATTGTGCTACAAATCTCAATCTTACTGTGAAACTCGATGCTGTTTTTTAAGATTTATCTGCCTGGTGTCTGGACACTTGGTTTATTGCTTCTGATTGTTGTACTATCAGAAGCAATTGTTGTACTGATTGGTGTATTGCTTCTGATTGCATCCCATGGTTGGAATTACAAAATTATCATAACCATTGATTCTTTTTTTTAAATTAGTTTATTTTTAAATTGAAGGATAATTGCTTTACAGAATTTTGTTGTTTTCTGTCAAACCTCCACATGAATCAGCCATAGGTATACATATATCCCCTCCTTCCTGAAACTCCCTCCCCATCCCACCCCTCTGGGTTGATACAGAGCCCCTGTTTGAGTTCCCTGAGACATACAGCAAATTACCATTGGCTATATATTTTACATATGGAAATATAAGTTTACATGTTACTCTCTCCATACATCTCACTCTCTCCTCCCTCTCCCTATGTCCATAATCTGTTCTCTATGTCTGTTTCTCCATTGCTGCTTTGTAAATAAATTCATAAGTACCATATTTCTGGATTCCACATATATACGTTAGTATATGACATTTATCTTTCTCTTTCTGACTTCACTCTGTATAATAGGCTCTAGCTTCATCTACCTCATTAGAACTGACTCAAATGTGTTCCTTTTTATGGCTGAGTAATATTCCATTGTGTATATGTACCACAACTTCTTTATCCATTCATCTGTTGATGGACATCTAGCTTGCTTCCATGTTCTAGCTGTTGTATAGTGTTGCAATGAACATTGGGGTACATGTGTCTTTTACAATTTTTGTTTCTTCAGGGTATATGCCTAGGAATGGGATTGCTGGGTCATATGGTGGTTTTATTCCTAGATTTTTAAGGAATCTCCATACTGTCTTCCATAGAGGCTGTATCAATTTACATTCCCACCAACAGTGCAGGAAGGTTCCCTTTTCTCCATACCCTCTCCAGCATTTATTGTTTGTAGACTTTTTGATAGTGGCCATTCTGAGGTGATATCTGTAGTTTTGATTTGCATTTCTCTAATAATGAGCAACGTTGAGCATCTTTTCATGTGTTTGTTAGCCATCCGTATGTCTTCTTTGGAGAAATGTCTATTGAGATCTTTTTCCCACTTTTTGATTGGGTTGTTTGTTTTTCTGGTATTGAGTTGTGTGAGCTGCTTGTATATTTTGGAAATTAATCCTTTGTCAGTTGCTTCATTTGCTATTATTTTCTCCCATTCTGGAGGGTTGTCTTTTCACCTTGTTTATAGTTTCCTTTGCTGTGTATCTGCTTTTAAGTTTAACTAGGTCCCACTTGTTTACTTTTGTTTTTATTTCCATTATTCTAGGAGACGGGTCATAGAGGATCTTGCTTTGATTTATGTCATCAAGTATAACCATTGATTCTTATTGGCTTGGTCTAGAAAGTTTTTTGGGAGAAATGGCATGATGGGGGTGAGCCTTGGCAGATGAAGAGGATTGGCTAGGAGGAAAGGAGAATGGGGAAGGGAAATAGAGCTGACCAGGAGCCCAGCATGAGGACATGCCGAGGTGTGAAAGTTCCAGGAACGTTCAGGGGAGCCCCATAGACTGGGGGCATGGCTCAAGGTAGGCGTGTGTGGTCCCAGGAGAGGTTGGGGAAGGATCTCAAATGCCAGTGTTGGGCTTTCCCTAAAGGCAACAGGGAGAGGCAGTGGGCTAGGGGTCAATCAGGAAGGATTTTCAAGGGCAGGGGTGGTCTCCTAAAGGAGAATTGGGACCGTGGACGTGAACCTGGGAAGCAGGGGAGGTCCCTGGGATTCTTCAGGTAAGGGAGGAATGGTGGGGCTGCTGGGCAGGGAGAACCAGCGGGACTGGGTGCTGGAGGCATGAAGGGTGCCTGCTAACCTGGGGAAACCAGGCAGATGGGATGTCACTGACAGGACCGAGGGCAGGCCTGGGCACAGGGGTGGGAGGTGCACTCACGGGCATGTGGATAGGCTGTTGGGTGCCTAATTATTCTGAAGTCCTGCTCGCCTACCTAGAGTATTCTCGTTGGTAGTTAGGACTGCAGGCTGAGGAGTGTTCCTGACCCTTCAGTGAGTGGGTAGGAGGTGAACATGCAGGAATGGGTAGGTCATCATGTGCTGTTGTTATTGTTTAGTTGCCAAGTTGTGTCTGACTCTGTGACCCCATGGACTGTAGCCCGCCAGACTTCTCATGGAAGTCCATGAGAAATCCATGGAATTTCGCCTGCAAGAATACTGGAGTGGATTGCCATTTCCTTCTCCAGGGGATCTTCCCAATGCAGGGATTGAACCCAGGTCTCCTGCATTGCAGGCAGATTCTTTACCATCTGAATTTCCAGGGAAGCCCCCAAGGGCAGAAGAGGCCCCTCTAGAACAAAGCCCTGGGCAGGCATGCAGGGAGAAGTGGATGGAGAGGCTGGACCAACAAGGACGCATGGATGCCCTTTGAACTCTGCCCTCTGCTGGCTCCACAACCTCAAGGATGCATCCTCTCATGAAAAGCTGGTCAGGGGACGGCCAAAAAGGGCTCTCTGCCTTCCTGGTGTCTCTCCGTGGATCCTTGGAGGATATGTGGAAGGGGTGAGTCAGACAGGAGGGAAATGACCTCAGAAAGCACAGGTGTGTGGGTTCTCTCCCTGGGGAGGAGCTCTGGGCCCTAGCACTGTTCCAGCTGGAAGTTGCCAAGCCAGACAGGCTGCTTCCTCTGTCCCCGTGGGCAACTGTTGATAGACATGATCATCTCCAGCTGGCATGTAGAGGGCACTGGGAAGCCCATGGCTTTGTTGCTCTGGGAAGGCTTAAGTGTGAGCACCTCCAGGGGAACACTGACCTTTCGGGGGGCCCCAGGAAATGCCTTGCTCTTTTTGTCTCCCTTCTTCACTATATCAGGGCATATCTGTTCCTTTAGGTAACACAAGAGCCTTGGTTTTCTGCCAGTTGTGCACCTGAATTGAATTCTATGCTCATCAATCAATGATATATGAAGGCCAGTTAGTATTATAAGGAGTACCGCAGTTCTTTCTCCAAAAGAGTAACTGCCTGAAAGGTTGAACTTAGCTGTATAAAAAGTGTCTACTCATTCACATAGTTTGTCATGATTTCTGACATGAGAATTTTCCACCTATACTATTTCATGTAACATTTTTCCCTGAGTGCATGCAGTTTGAAAAATCAATGTGAAGTAAGCATAATTTACTTTAGTGTGGTCCTTAGCAACAATATCTGTGAAATCATGACTTTTTACTGTATATTCAAATACATTCTTAACTATTAAAAATGTTTATTATGTATACCATATGCCTACTTAGGCAAATACAGCTTTAGATTGGTGGATTCATGGAGGAGATAATCTTTACGATGTGAAGTGAAGCGAAAGTTGCTCAGTCATGTCTCTTTGCAACCCCATGGACTATACAGTCCATGGAATTCCAGGCCTTTCTGGATTGTAGCCTTTATCTTTTCCAGGGGATCTTCCCAACCAGGGATCGAACCCAGGTCTCCTGCACTGCAGGCGGATTCTTTACCAGCTGAGCCACAAGGGAAGCCCAAGAATACTGGAGTGAGTGGGTAGCCTATCCCTTCTCCAGTGGATCTTCCTGACCCAGGAACGATGTGGGAGAGGGGGAAAAGAAAAACTTTACCCTCTAAAGGGCCTTTCCAGGTGGCTCAGTGGTAAAGAATCTGCCTGCCAAGCAGGAGATGCCAGTTTGATCCCTGGGTCAGGAAAATCACGGAGAAGGAAATGGCAACCCATTCCAGTATTCTTGCCAGGAAAATCCCATGCATAGAGGAGCCTGGTGGGCTATAGTCCATAGGGTCACAGAAGAGTCAGA
The DNA here is from genome assembly GCF_029407905.1 of Bubalus kerabau. Classification (NCBI taxonomy): domain Eukaryota; kingdom Metazoa; phylum Chordata; class Mammalia; order Artiodactyla; family Bovidae; genus Bubalus; species Bubalus kerabau. The sequence continues at coordinate 49,669,334 of NC_073634.1, forward strand.
CACGATTTAGCGACTAAACAACAAGAACCCTCTAAGATGCTGTCACTGGTACCTGTGAATTATACTGACAGATGATTAACAGTAGAAAAAGTTTTATTGGCCTGCACATGAGAGTCAATCTAAGTAGCTGGCTTGTTAAAGAGTTGCAAAGAGTCAGACGTGACTGAGCGACTTTCACTTTTCACTTGTTAAAGGGTTAAAGGCTTATATACCTAAATTAGTAGGGGAAAGGGAGGAGGGAGAAAAAGGCTTCTAGGTGAAGAACAAATAGGTTTCTTTTCGTAAGACTAATGTGTTTTTAGAACACATGAAATGAGAAAATAGGATAGTGTTGGTCTTTATACTTAATGACTGTTTTTTTCAGTCTCCTTCTGGGCCATAAATTTCTCCTAGAGAAAGGAGGTGGGGTAGATTTTATTCAGTTCTTCCTTCTGGGAGTAGATCTGCCCTGCAGAAGGAATTTATGACAACCATATTTCTTAACGGATAAGTTAAGCTCTGAGATGGTTTCTTAGTGTATCTGAAAGATCTCAAATGTCTTGATCTTAAACTCTGTATCAGTTCTGGGGCCCCAGGTAGGTCCCTACGCCAGCATCAGAGAAGTCACCCTGCAGCCAGTTGAGAGGTGGTAACAGTGAGGGGGTCCCATACAGATCCTCTCAGGCTCACCTCCATCCCACACAAGTCCCCCTCTGGCAACCAGACAGGGTAAGGGGTGTTGGCAAAGAAACTCCCAGCCTTTAAAGTAAGCAGAGAAATTAAATATTTCTCTGTAATTTAATACAACAAATTTATTTTTGCTGATGACAAACATCATATGTATTTGTTTTTGTTTTTGTTCCATTGCTAAGTCGTGTCCGACTTTGCAACCCCATGGACTGCAGCATGCCAGGCTTCCCTATCCTTTACCATCTCCTAGAGTTTGCTAGAACTCATGTTCATTGAGTCAGTGATGCCATCCAACCATCTCATCCTCTGTCGTCCCCTTCTCCTCCTGCCTTCAGTCCTTCCCAGCATCGGGGTCTTTTCCAGTGAGTCGGTTCTTCGCATCAGGTGGCCAAAGTATTGGAGCTTCAGCTTCAGCATCAGTCCTTGCAATGAATATTCAGGGTTGATTTCCTTTAGGATTAACCGATTTTATCACCTTGCTATCCAAGGGACTCTCAAGAGTCTTCTCCAGCACCACAGTTTTAAAGCATCAGCACTCAGCCTTCTTTTGATTCAACTCTCACATCCATACATGACTACTGGAAATACCATAGCTTTGACTGTATTGTATTGTTTTTTAATTTGAACCTACCACTCAGCATGTGGGATCTTAGCCCTCTGACCGGGGATCAAACCCTCACCCCCTGCATTAAAAAAAGCACAGAGTCTTAACCACTGGACCACCAGGGAAGTCCATCCCTATTTAACAGCAGGTACACACACACACACACCATAAAGAGCTTAAAATCCTGTGTATTGTTACCACACAGAGATTGCCACTATCAACCAGTGTTTTGGTATTTCATTGCCTCAGTTCAGTTCAGTCGCTCAGTCTTGTCCGACTCTTTGCGACCCCATGAATCACAGCACGCCAGGCCTCCCTGTCCATCACCAACTCCCGGAGTTCACTCAGACTCACGTCCATCAAGTCAGTGATGCTATCCAGCCATCTCATCCTCTGTCGTCCCCTTCTCCTCCTGCCCCCAATCCCTCCCAGCATCAGAGTCTTTTCCAATGAGTCAGCTCTTTGCATGAGGTGGCCAAAGTACTGGAGTTTCAGCTTTAGCATCATTCCTTCCAAAGAAATCCCAGGGCTGATCTCCTTCAGAATGGACTGGTTGGATCTCCTTGCAGTCCAAGGGACTCTCAAGAGTCTTCTCCAACACCACAGCTCAAAAGCATCAATTCTTCGGCTCTCAGCTTTCTTCACAGTCCAACTCTCACATCCATACATGACCATGGAAAAACCATAGCCTTGACTAGACGGACCTTTGTTGGCAAAGTAATGTCTCTGCTTTTTAATATGCTATCTAGGTTGGTCATAACTTTTCTTCCAAGGAGTAAGTGTCTTTTAATTTCATGGCTGCAGTCACCATCTGCAGTGATTTTGGAGCCCAGAAAAATAAAGTCTGACACTGTTTTCACTGTTTCCCCATCTATTTCCCATGAAGTGATGGGACCAGATGCCATGATCTTTGTTTTCTGAATGTTGAGCTTTAAGCCAACTTTTTCACTCTCCACTTTCACTTTCATCAAGAGGCTCTTTAGTTCCTCTTCACTTTCTGCAATTTCATTGCCTAGGTACATACATTTTAAAAAAAATGAGACTGTGCCAAATATATAATCAAGTTCCTTACTTAATAATATGCCGTGAGAATCTTTCCACTTCATGAAATACTCTTCAAAAGCAAGATAGTTAAAGGTGCCAGGTTTCACTCTATGGCTGTCCCATAATTTATCTGTTTCCTGATTATGGATGTTGAAGTTGTGAGCATTTTTGCTTTTATAGTATCTTGTTGTTCGGTCGCTAAGTTGTTTCGGACTCATTGAGACCCCTTGAGGCTGTAGCCCACTAGGCTCCTCTGTTCATGGGATTTTCCAGGCAAAAATACTGAAGTGGGTTGCTGTTTCCTTCTCCAGGAGATCTTCCCAGATCAGGGATTGAACCTGCATCTCCTGCATTGGCAGGCGGATTATTTACCACTGAGTCTATCTTAATGCATATGTATTTAGACAGATGTTTGTAAGCATCGTCTGGGTACCAAGGGGGCTTGAGGACAGAGGTGAGTACCTGTGGATCCCTACTTTCTGGTTACCTAAATGTACCTGTAACAAGTGGCTACATGGAAAATGCTAATCTGAAAGCATGGGGCAGCTCTAGGAGAGAGCAGCTGAGGCCAGACTCTCGTGGAAGAAAAGGTCCAGGGATTGGTGGCCTGGCCACCTGTCCCCAGGCCAGGAAAGGACACCTCACAAAGTTACTGTACCAAGCACTCGATTGGGCAACCAAGTCCAGGAGACAGAAGCTTGTCACTCATTTTTGTAATAATCACTTCCTGCCCTTCCCTCGGAAATCAAGGGCAGCCTTGGCGTCCACATGTGTAGGGTGGTTTTTGATGGTGTTACCACTGGCCTCTGCCCCCTGTCTTGCCCTGCTCAGGGATACCTCTCTCTCCAAAGTCTGACCACAGGTGTTAGGGAGGCACCCCGGAACCCCGTCCCTAGACCCCATCGTGGACTTGGTCCCTGGAAGCCCTCTACCTGGACCTCCCTCCCAGCGCTCTGCTCTGATCCCCAGGGACCCCGCAGTCCACTTGGCCAGTGGGCTGTCATCATCTAAGCTGTCAGAGGATTGTTTAGGAAGACAGGCATCCCCCTGTCTGTCTCCCCAAGGGCCCAGGCTTGTGAAGGCCTGAGGGCTAGGAGGCAAAGGCCATTTTCTGGAGGAAGGAACATGTGGCTGCCTCAATCCCAGGCCTCCTTGAAGAACAAAATCTCTACAGAGACAACAGGGACATGTGGCCCAAATGAGGTGCCTCTGGCTTCAGCTCTCCCTCTGCCTGGTAGCTAGTACCCCCAGAAGAATGGCAGTGAGCTCCATCAGCATCAGAGCTTTCCTAAGGTCTGCTTTGTTAAAAATGAATTCATGGCTTCCCTGGTGGCTCAGTGGTAAAGAATCCACCTGCCAATGCAGGAGACATGGGTTTGATCTTTGATCCAGGAAGATCCCACATGCCACGGAGCAACTAAGCCTGTGTGCCACAACTATTGAGTCTGTGCTCTAGAGCCTGTGCTCTGCAACAAGAGAAGCCACCGCAATGAGAAGCCTGCCCATTGCAACTAGAAAGTAGGCCCCGCTCATGGCAACTAGAGAAAGCCCATGCAGCAGCGAAGAACCAGCACAGCCAAAAACAAACAAGTAAAATTATTTTTTTTAAAAGGTGAGTTTTCAAACTGGGCTGTCCGTGGCCCTACATGCTTGGAAAGAAGCCTCGGTCCTTCATACGAGTGGTGTGTGAATGGCAGTGGGGTATAGCAGAAAGTGAATTTGGTTTGGCAGTCCTGGGCTCAAGTTCAGCCGGAGTGGCTACTCTGACCCTCGGTCTCCTCATCTGTTCTGTGGCATGGGGCTCATGACACCCCACCCCTGCCCTAGACTCTAGATTTTGGAGATACTGGTTATAAAGGGCCCAATGAATGTCAGCACCTAGGGTCCCGCTGTGAAAGGTTGTCAGAAGTCAGGTGTCCATCCCCTCTGTCCTCTCACATTCTGCCTCTCAGGAGTGTGGGCTGCGTGCTAAAAGCCCCAGAGCTCCTCTCCTGGAAGGTGGGCTCCACTCCCCAACCTGCACTCGGTCTGTGAGACACCGCCTCCCCACCTGCACCCAGCAGCTTCCTCTGCGGGCAAACAGGAAGCCACTCACATTGGGGGAGGCAGGAAGGGGCTGTCTGCCTCTGGGCTGTGGTCAGGTCAGCAGATTGCGCATCTGCTGGGCCCAGGGGAGGGGGATGTGGGCTGGGACCCCCAGAAAGGGGAGGGGGCATAAAAGATCAAAGCCCATCTCTGGCAGGGCTCTGGGGGCAGGAGCCAGTTTGCCTTCCCCTTCTCACCCTGAGCCACACACCCTGTGAGCAGAAGGCCCTCCTTGGCTGTCCAGCTCTGTTCCTTGCATCTTGGGAAGGAGGTGAAAGTTCTAGGAGATGGAACAGAGCTGACGGGTGCAGGAGTCTCTTCTTGGAGTTTGCTCTAAGCAGGAACCACCCCCTGGCCACATCCCAGAACCCCACCAAACACATACAAGACCTGCTGGGAGGAGAGAGAGAGGCAGACCCCATTTCCCACAGTGTCGCTTGATGTGATCGAGGGATGAGGATGAGCAGCTTTGACTCCTTCATTCATCAGAAGGTCTTGGAGCAGTTATGAGCCTGGCCCCCACCAGTTGGGTGGTGATAGAGGCGAGTGGACCAGTGCTTGCCCTTGAGAAGTTCACAGTCAGGGGGATGGGTGGAGATTCAGAAATATACAGAGGAGGCTGATCCCTGGCACCTGGCTTGACCAACGGCATCTCAGCCCAGCATGCTAAGGGGCCCGGGGATGGTGCAGAGCTGGGACTGGAGGGGGTTGATCCCGGTCCTTGGCTTCTGATCAGTCCTCACCTCCTGGTCGCCCCCATCATGTCTTCACCCCCACCCCCAGCTTGTCTGTAACCTCCTTGTGGGCCTCATTCGATGGTCACTTTGCTCCTTATCGTCCTCCGCTTTCTAGCAGCATTTGACACAGCCAACCACTTCCTCCTTCTGAAGTTGTCTTTCTCCTCTCTTGTCTTTGGTGACAACACACTCTCTCATTCTCACCTCCCTGACAGCCCCTGCTCGCTCTCCTCTGCAGGCGTCTCCTGGGGAGGCTCTGCTGGCCCCTAGTGTGGGTGCCTTCCTGCTGGTCACACTCGAGCTCCTTTCTGCACCCCAGCCCCTCCCATCCACTCTAGGTACTAGCCACTCCTGCTTGAGTAGCTCACAGATATCTCAAACCTAATATTTAAAGATTGAAACCCTTGATTTTCTCCCTTGAGCCTCATCTCCCCAGTTCTTTCCCATTTCCACAAATATTACCACCCCTCAAGGTTGCTCAAGCCAGAACTCTAAAAGTCACCCTTGACTTCTGTCTCTCACCACTTTAGTGGCAGATTCTACCAGGCATCCCTGATGTAGGTCCCACATCCTCTGTCTTCCTTCTATGCCATTTTGGACCCCCTTCCACGCCACCGTCCCACCTCCCCTGGACTGTCACAGAGCCCTTCCCTGACCTCACTGAGCACTTCCACTGTCTCTCTTCCATGCAGTGCCAGGCAATCTGAAAAATAAATACACTTGTCACTTCCTTACTTTACCCCTGGGGACCCTGTGGGATCTGGCCCATCCACTTCTCCCGCCCTCCCACACTGTCTGGCTGTCATTCCTGGAGACCTTTCCAGTCTCAGTAAGAAACTAGACATGCAGTTTCATCTTCCTAAAATGCCCACCCCACGCTCTCTCTTCACATCCTGTCTCCTCTTCATGGGGATATGATGCCCCTGGTCTCCCCTTGCAGTGAGCCCTCCACCCTCAATCACTTTCTTCTCTCCCCACCTGTTCCCCTGCCAGCACTCCTCATACTTTATAATCACATGTTGATTACTTCTTGTTTATTTTCTGTCACTAGATTGGAAGCTCCTGAGGACAGAAGTCTTGTGTTTTGTTTTGTTTTGTTTTAATATTTATTGATTTGGCTCTGCCAGGTCTTAGTTGTAGCACATGGGATCTTTTGAATTCTTAGTGGTGGCATGTGGGATCTAGTTCCCTGACCAGGGATGAACCCAGGCCACTTAATTGGGAGCGTGGAGTTTTAGCCACTGGACCACCAGGGAAACACTGGGGATCCTGTGTTTTATTCCTGACCATCAGTGGCTTCTCACATTGAGACAGCATGGGGTCGGCGCTGGCCATGTTCCAGACACCTCGTGAGGCTGGAGACCTGAGGGTTGGCAGTAGGATTGGCCTGAGGGAGGGTTGGCATTTAGGCCAAGGTGACTTGAGTTTCTGTCACCTGGCAGGGAATAAGAATCCCCCATACAGAGGAGAAGCAGCTTAGAGGAGGTAAGGAACCAGTTTGCATTGCACTGAGCTTGAAGTAAGCCCGCATCTAGCATTGCAGCCCCAGAAATGGAACAGTGGAGGGTCCTGCATCGAGATGTATTGGGATATGTCAGTGTTATAACACCACAGCTGATGAACTCTTATGGAAAGAGTGTTCCCTTCTTCTGCCTCCCCCTTTAATGATGACCTGGAAGCCCAAGTTTGAATTGAGATCCTCAGCCATCACTGTATATGGCAGCAGAGCCTACGCCCGGCCTTTGTCCCCTTCCTTCTCTCTTCCCTGTTCTGGCTTGGGACATGACATGCCCTCAGGCCCAGGCCATGTTCACCTCTTGACTGTCTCTCCCCTTCCCTCCAGGTCTCGGGCTGCACAGAGCAGTGATGCAATGTCCACAGAGAGGGTAGAGACCCTGTGAGTCCAGGAAGCAGAGAATCCTAGATTCCAGGGTGCCCAGGGTGTGATGCAGAAAGGCCAGGTAGGCATGTCCCTATGGACTCCTTGCTCTGTGTGTGTGTATGTGTGTGTGTGTGGTGTGTGTTTGGGGATGTAGCTGGAGCCACGCCCTCTATGTTGTGGGCCAGGCTGGCCCAGGTCTGAAGCCTTTGATTGTGGGTCTTTTTTTTAAAAAAATTAATTAACTACTTTATTTTTGGCTGCAGTGGGTATTGTTGCTTCCCCAGGGTTTTATCTAGTTGTGACGAGTGAGGAGCACCGGCTGGAGGAACGTGGGCTCAGTAGTTCTGGTGCACAGGCTTAAGGCATGTAGCTCCAAGGCATGTAGGATCTTCCCTGATCAGGGATCGAACCTGCATCTCCTGCATTGGCAGGCAGATCCTTTACCATTGAGCCAGCCACCTGGGAAGCCCCTCCGTAAGACCTAGCCACACATAAATGGAGGGAAAAAGAAAAGTTGGCAGCCCCAGGGCCCTCCTGAGTCCCACTGAGTGCCCTGCAAGGAACCGAGAGCTGGGCAGAGATGAGAACCTGGTGACAGACCCGCAGGGAGGAGGGTGGGGCGTGCTTGCAGCCCAGGGCGCTGCGTCTTCCTCTTTTTCTCTCCCAGGCCCTGATTCTGGGCTGTGTAGAGGGTGGGGGCCCCAGGAGCAGGGGGCTGGCGGCCAGAGGCACTGAGCCTGGGAGAAGGGGCTCTCACATTGGGGCAGGAAGTGTGAGGTGCAGAGCAGCAGGGGAGCCCCAGAGGCCTGAGGTGGGTAGGGAGGGTGAGTGTGGTGAGGGGAGCGGAAGTCGGAAGCGGCAGCCGCCACGTTCGCCTTTCACAGGGCGGGTGGGCCGGGCGGCAGGATCGCAACGGGGGAGCCAGGCCCACGCATCCCTTCCCGGTCCTCTGGAGGTGAGCAAGGTGGGCCTGCGTGGGGTGGGGGCGGAGGGTGCAGGGAGTCATGTGCGGACCCTAGTTGGGTAGGTGGACAGGATGGAGGGCCCTGAAGGCCTGTGCACCTGCCGTGAGCCCGGCCCTGGGCTGCAGCCCCATCCTTCTCCTTCCTCCTCTCCATCAACCAGCCGCCTCCCAATGTAGCCCTTTCCCTGAATCCTGCTGTGGCTCCCACTTACCCCAGCCTCCCAGGGAGTCCCTTCCTGAATCTTCTGTGAGCCTCCTTGGATTCCTGGTGACTGGTGCCCAGTGGGGGTTAATGAGGCCAGAGGCCCCAAATGAGGCTTGACCCCCCCCTCCGCCTGGACCCCCGGAAAGAAGGAAGCCATTCGGGCCAGGGCTTTGGGGTGGGGACAGCTTTGGGTGTGGTCATTGTAGGAGCTCAGACTTAGGTCTCCCAGCCCCGCCTTGCCTTCTGGAGCCCGCAGCAAGGCTGGGTTAGGGGGAGGGGGCCCAACTTGCTGGCTTGCCCTGGCAGCACAAATTTAGGCTTATCGCCCTGATGGTTGACAGGAACAAGGTCACTCTCAATGGCGTCCCTGTTTGGGACAATATCAAGCTTCCTAGTTCTTGTCCTCAGCCACTGCCCCCTTATTCTAGGGCCTGAGATCCTACAGGCAGGGTCATTCTTCTCTGCTAAAAGCCTGGGAAGGGTGACCCGTAATCAGCTGATAATAAACACCCCAGAGGGCTGTGGGGCCTCAGCCAGGAGGCCTGTCTCCCAGGCTTTAGGACATCACAGGGCTCCTTGCTCTACAGATAAGGAACCACCCAGCCTATGGATTAGAATCTGGGCTCAGGGCTCTTTGTTTTGGGAGGGGGAGATCCAGGACGGCTTGAGGGAGGCCCAGGCTGGCCCTGAGGCTTTGTTGTCCTCCTGTGGGCAGTAGTTACCCTTTGGCCCTCTGCCCCCTCATCTCCTCTGCCCCTGGCTCATCCTTTCTGCTCACCACTCTCTCTTCTTTTCTGTCCTTTCCATTCTCCCTCCATGCCTGCTTCTCAGCTGACCCATCTCAGGGTTCTCAGCACCAGTGACATGTGTGTGTGTGTGTGTTTCACTGTCTCTCTCGCTCTCTCTGCACATTTGCATGAAGCTGCCTTCCATGTGGGCAGGATGTGGGGTGGCCCCTCATCATATGTCATGTACCTCGGGTGCCCTGGCCCCAGGTTCAGGAAGGGGTGTCTGTCCTGTGACCTCAGCCCGGGGACAGCGTGAGGGGGAAGGGAGGGTAACTGCCCTCAGAGCAACACCCTTAACCTGGCTGCCACTCAGGGCTGCTGAAGGACAGGGCAGATCACCTCCTAAATCCCAGAATGGGCCAGAAAACTTTGGTTTTTGCATAGGAAGGGAACATTGCCAGGACAAAAGGAGGCAGCTTTCTGAGCTGGAAGCTTAAAAGGAGAGAGAGACATATACAGTCCAGACAGGACATCCAGGAACCGACTCCTCAGGTACAGAGGGAGCCGGGGCCAAGCCTGTGCTCTCGTGGAGGGCCTTTTGTTTGCTTGTTTTCATGTATTTTTTTCTTCTCCAAATGGACCTGCAAAGCAGCCAGGTTAATGGACCTGCAAAGCAGCCAGGTTAATCCAAGCTGGACATGGTATTTCTGAGCACCTCCCAAGGGTGGGCTCAGCGTTGGCACTCAGACCCCCTCCCATTTTCTCTCTTTCTTTTTTAAAAAGATTTTATTTATTTGTTTATTCATTTAATTATTTTGGGCTGCACTGGGTCTTCGTTGCTCCACAGGCTTTCTCTGGTTGCAATGAGTGAGGGCCACTCTTCGTTGCAGACTTCTCATTGTCGTGGCTTCTCTTGTTGCAGAGCATAGGCTCAAGAGTGTGTGGAGCGTGGGCTCAGGAGTTGCAGAGCGTGGGCTCAGTAGTTATGACTCTCAGGCTCTGGAGCACAGGCTCAGTAGTTGTGGTGCACAGGCTTAGTTGCTCTGTGGCACGTGGGATCTTCTGGGACCAGGGAACAAACCGGTGTCCCCCGCATTGCACGATGGATTGTTATTGCCTGGGCCACCAGGGAAGCCCCTGCTCCCATTTTCTAGCAAACTTCCTGAGAAAACTTATCCATCTTATTTCCTTCTTTCATAGGCAAGGAGCCAGGTGACGTTTTGGACCAGAGTCACATGGCTGGTCAGTGGTAGTTAGGATTTGAGACTAGGCTGTGAGCCTCCAGGTTATGGCGAGTAGGGGCTGAATGTGTGACACTCGTGCTGTCCCCTGTCCCCCTTGGACAGGCTCTCCCCTGGCCTCCCGTGGCCTTCAACACCTCAGAGCACAGGCTCTGTGCCCAAGCAGGGGGTGAAAAGAGAACCCACTCTCAATAGGATGATCCAGGTGACATCTGGGCTCCTTCCTTCCCCAAGATGGAAAAAACCTTGCCTTGAAGCTGGGGGGAGAGGATAGGTGAGGGTAGAAGGGACTTATGACCCCTTGGTCCCCCAGCTGTCGGGTTCTGTGTCCTTTACCTCCAATCAGCTAATACAGGCTCAGCCCCAGCAGTGGTCACTCTGCTCTGGACAGGAGCCCTGCGGGCCACCCAGTGGAGCGCCCGTTCTCTCCCATCCCTCCCCATCCTCCGCTCCCTCCCCAATCGTTCCCCTCACTGGCTTCTGGACTCAGAGCATTTTCTTGGATTCCAAAGAGCCACCCCACTTCTCCCAGAAGTTTTCCTTAAGCTTCCTGACCCATCATGGTGCTTAGAGACATGAAGGGCCGCTCCTTTCAAAGGTGATGGAACCCAGCTAAGAGACCCGTGTTGGACACTTTCTACCTCCTTTGTTCTGGTTAAGATACCTGAGCGATTTTAAAAGAGGTAACACTAAATACCAAGGGTGGGGGCGGGAATAAACCAAGAAAATTCTAGATGCATGAGACCTGGGCTCTGCTCCCCAATTCCTGGCCCACCTCTGCTTAAGAGGTGCCATCTTACCTCCAGGAAACAGAGGCTGGTCTCCACCTTTGACCCTTGACTCTCTATCCCTGCTCGGTCAGGTTGCCCTCACCCAGGTGATTGGTGGGACTGCCATGTTGGTCATAAGAAGTGACCTCACCCCTCAGGTCATTCTGTCCCTTCATTCAGTGAGAAGCAATAGAAGGTGGGGGGGTGCTGTGGGTGGGGAGAGGGAAAGAGAGTGGGAGAGAGAGACAGAGACTCAGTTAACTTACATTTCTAGTGAGGATCATAGACAAGGTGGTTGAATGGGTCCTGAACTTTCTTCCTCTCAGTCCGGCTTCCTCCTCAGAGCCAGGACCCAGATGGACGTTTTGGCTGCTGGACTGGCCTGGTGGGAACCACTTCTGGGAAAGCTCTGCCCTTAGGGCGCTGGGAGTAAGGTGTGATTCGCTCATGGCCAGACTTGCGCTTAGGGGAACGTCTTCATGTCATAATGATGCTAAATCTCCTTCTCCAAGCCTCAGTCTCCCCAGTCCTGTAGTGTGGTTGTGAGGAGGGAGCTTTCTGAGGATCCATCCACCTACCCATCCATTCATCCATCCCTCCTTCCACCCCTCTATCCATTCATCCATCCATCCTTCTAGTCATCCATTCATCCCTCCATCTATCCATCCATCCATCATCCCTCCCTCCCTCCCTCCATCCATCTCTCCATCTTTCCTCTTATTTTCACAAACATTTCTGGAGTGTCACTTCTGAGTCAGGCAGGTCCTGCCCTGGACAGTGGGGGAAACAGGTGAATTCAGGTGACTCCACTTCAGAAGAAATTCATGCTTTGTTCAATCCATGAATACCCAAAGGAATTGATTTATGGATGGAAAGAAAATGCTGCTAAAGGGAGCTGCAGACCTGGATCAGACCCCAGCTTGCCCACCCACCAGCTGAGCTACCCAGGCACATTTCTGAAGCTCTCTGAGCCTTGTTTCCCTATGAGTAGGAGGGCAATGTCACCACTTGCCTCACCCATGGGGTGACTGGCAGGCCTGAGGTCTGGGCTGCAAAGCACAAGCTAGTTGAGTGACACCCTACTGAGATGGGCGCGCACGACATGAGTTGAGTTGCCAGATATAATACAGTCCAGAGCTACATTTAAATTTCAGAGAAATGAGTCGATTTTCAGTGTAAATATGTTCCCAATATTGGGCATCTTCTGTTGTGTATTTGCTAAATGTGGCAACTCTGCCTAGAGGTTGTGTGCACCCATGTGGACCTGTCTGCCTGGAACCAGGACACCTGCCACCAGGCTCTGTAACCCCAGGTGTCTCATGAGTGATCCTGAGCTTCTCCAGTCCACACTAACCCTCAGCTTTCTAACCGCTGGAACTAGAGGATAACGCTGTGCCCCCTCACACTTGGCAGCTGGAGCGGGTATACACAGTTTAATTCAGTTCAGCCACTCAGTCATGTCCTACTCTTTGCAACCCCATGGACAGCAGCACGCCAGGCCTCCCTTTTCATCGCCAACTCCCGGAGTTTACTCAAACTCATGTTCATTGAGTTGGTGATGCCATCCAACCATATCATCCTCTCTTCCCCTTCTCCCGCCTTCAATATTTCCCAGCATCAGGGTCTTTTCAAATGAGTCAGTTCTTTGCATCAGGTGGCCAAAGTATTGGAGTTTCAGCTTCAGCATCAGTCCTTCCAATGAATATTCAGGGTTGATTTCCTTTAGGATTGACTGATTTGATCTCCTTGCAGTCCAAGGGACTCTCAAGAGTCTTCTCCAGCACCACAGTTTGAAGGCATCAATTCTTTGGTGCTCAGCCTATTTTCTTGTCCAGCTTTCACATCCATAAATGACTGCTGGAAAAACCATAGCTTTGACTAGATGGACCTTTGTTGGCAAAGTAATGTCTCTGCTTTTTTAATATGCTGTCTAGGTTGGTCATAACTTTCCTTCCAAGGAGTAAGCGTCTTTTAATTTCATGGCTGCACTCACCATCTGCAGTGATTTTGGAGCCCAAAAAAATAAAGTCTGTCACTTTTTCCACTGTTTCCCCATCTATTTGCCATGAAGTGATGGGACCAGATGCCATGATCTTAGTTTTCTGAATGTTGAGTTTTAAGCCAACTTTTCCCTCTCCTCTTTCACTTTCATCAAGAGGCTCACACAGTCGGTCACTAAAGTGATTAGGGGTAGCATTTCTGTAGGAGATAGTGATAGCAAAAAACACAAAGAACCTCCTTCTGGGGAGGGGAGGCAAGTGAGAACCAGGTGGGTTGACACGCTAGAAATTACACAATGGAGTAAATGCTCTGAAATACGAGAGAGAAGGGGGTGGTGTGCAGGCATACCTCTTTCCTCACCATGTGCTGGATCTGTCTGTCTTCCCCCAGACCCCACCCCACCTCCTTCAGGCCCTTCCGTCCCCTCAGGCCCCAGCAATCTGTTCCCTTTGGTCTCTGGAAAGCTGCTACAACTTCTCTGATTTTTCTTTCCCTTTGAATCCATGGAGGAAGACCCCATTTCTTCTGGGAAGGCCAAGCCAATCCTCATTTATGTCTAGCATGGTCATTAACATTTATGTGTATATCTTCTTTGCTTCATATACAAGTTTATTTATAAGGGCTTCCCTGGTGGCTCAGTGGTAAAGAATCCACCTGCAAATGCAAGAGACACCAAGATGCAAGTTCGATCCTTGGGTCAGGAAGATCTCCTGGAGTAGGAAATGGTAACCCATTCCAGTATTCTTGCCTGGGAAATGCCATGGACAGAGGAGCCTGGTGGGTTACAGTCCACAGGCTTGCAAAGAGTAGGATACAACTGAGTGACTGAGCACTTTGGCAAAGAGGGACATGTGGAACTCCTGTCTTATTAAAAATTGCAGGGCATACTTTCCTCTGACCCCCTGCCCATAATTTCCCATTCCCATTATTGTCATTTGAACGTGGCTGTCAAGCAATTCACTAACAAGAGGAGAGGAGTTGAAGTCATTTAGGCAGAATGCTGTGGTACTCACAGGGATGCCCTCCTAAGGAAGACAAACACGTCAGATAGAATGTGTGGAGGAGTGAGGACTGGAGAGGGGGCATCTCAGGAGGGGAGCCTGCTGGACACAAACAGACCAGGTCTTGACAGGGAGGGATGGTCAAGGGGTCTGGGAAGGGAGCTAGGGGTGCCCCGAGTTCAGGTGTCTGTGATGGAGGTGCTTCCCTGCACCTCTGCTCTCTATCTCATAAATGGAGCTATTGCCTGAGTTTCCCATACCGTAAGGGTTGTTTCCCTGGTGGCTCAGACAGTAAAGAATTTCCCTGCAATGCAGGAGACCCAGGTTCGATCCCTGGGTCAGGAAGATCCCCTGGAGAAGGGAATGGCTATCCACTCCAATATTCTTGCCTGGAGAATTCCATGGATAGAAGGGCCTAGTGGGCTACAGTCCATGGAGCCATGGGGTTGCAGAGAGTCAGACATGACTGAGCAACAGTCTCAAGGGCTGTTTCCTTGAGAAGCCTGCAGAGTGTGTGTGTGTGCATTGCAGGGGGGCGGTGTCTGACCTCTATTTATACTTGGTCCTTATCCAGGAAGGCCTGGGGAGGGGTGTTTGGCTCCAGAGGGGTTGCCCAAATATAGATGGTGGGTCCTGACCTCACTTGTTCTATCTCCCTTGGAGATAGGATCATAGCAGGGCTCTCACCCAGAGAGGGGAAGAGTTGAAAATGGACAGCTGCTTGTGGGGAGCAAGGTAGCCAGGGATTGCCCCTGAGGCCAGCCGAGGACTTAAGAGTGAACCGTATGAGTCCTCAGCCTTTAACCTGGGGAAGGTATGGGGTGGAGAGGAAGATGCTCAAATGATGACTGAAAGTGAAAGTGTTAATCGCTTAGTCATGTCTGACTCTTTGTGACCCTATGAGCTGTAACCCACCAGGCTCTTCTGTCCATAAGATTCTCCAGGGAAGAATACTGGAGTGGGTCACCATTCCCTTCTCCAGGGGATCTTCCCTACCCAGGAATCAAACATGGGTCTCCTGAACTGCAGGCAGATTCTTTATCATCTGAGCCACCAGGAAAGTCCCAGATGATGACTGAGGCTGAGCTAAAAGAGTTGGAGACCCATAGGAAGAGCAGATTTCAAATTGATTGGATTCAGAGCATCAAATACAAGACTGAAAGTAAGAAGTGGCCTCAGCTCTTGGGAAGTTCCAGTCTACTGGGGAGGCCAGCTGAGAACTCGGTGGTAAATCGGCCCTTCCTGGGGCCTAAAGCTTCAGAGTCCTGAGGCCACAGATCGGCAATTACAGATTCTTGCTGTGCTCACAGTGAGGGATGTGAGGGTTGGGACAGAGGGAGAAGTAAAAACCCAGAAAAGGATTCTGGTTTTGAGAGACTTTTTGGAGGATGCTGTCAAGGGGAATAAGAAACTGAAATTCACGCTGGTCCTGTCTCGTTTTTCTCTGGCACCTCCTGAAAGAAGGAACAGTACCCAGTTGTGCTGTCGTGGTGACCTTAAACAATAGGACCCCACCCAGCCTTGGTTCCCTGTCTCTGAAACTTCCCCCTTATTGAGTGTCTTCTGGTGGACCGTGAAGTAGGTGGACAGTGGGTACTGGGAAATCACACATGGTTGCAAGTCAGGAGCAGGGATATGTGTGTGTTTATTTGTGCCTTTGCTCCCCCCAGATATTTCGAAAACCAGCTTAATGTATACACAGTCCTCCAAGTAGACATATATGAGTGAGGAAAGTAAGGCAAAGGGAAAATGAAAGATGTGGTGTGGTCTGGGCTGCATTTATTGTTCTATTTTTATTTATTTGACTGCACCAAGAAATAGTTGCAGCAAGTGGGAGCTTTAGTTGCAGCTTGTGAACTCTTAGGTGCAGCAAGTGGGATATGGTTCCCTGACCAGGCATTGAACCCAGGCCCCCTGCATTGGGAGCATGGAGTCTTAGCCATTGGACCACCAGGAAAGTCCCCTGGGGTGCATTTAATCCTGGAAATGGGTGCATAGGGCCTGCAGATTTAACCTACACTTCCTGAGGGCCAGTACTGGGAGGGAAACGGGTCCAGTTACGAGTTTCACAGTGTCCACAGGTTCAGAACAGGACAGTTGTTCTGAAGCAGTAGCTGCTGCTAAGTCGCTTCAGTTGTGTCCGACTCTGTGCAACCCCATAGATGGCAGCCCACCAGGCTCCCCCATCCCTGGGATTCTCCAGGCAAGAACACTGGAGTGGGTTGCCATTTCCTTCTCCAAAGCACGAAAGTGAAAAGTGAAAGTGAAGTCGCTCAGTCGTGTCCGACTCTTCGCGACCCCTTGGACTGCAGCCCACCAGGGTCTCCTGAGCTGCAGGCAGTACTGGAGTGGGCTGCCATCGCCTTCTCCGCTGAAGCAATAGAGCCACTCCCAAAAGCTGTGTAACCTGGAGTCCACACACAGGGGATGGAGATATATCTTCTAGAAAATTCCCTGTGAAAATCCTCGGCTGCATCCCATTAGGCCCCGCCCAGAGTGCCAGTGTGGCTGATGCACTGAGCAGCTCTGAACAGATGTGGTGGAGCCCCAGGGGAACATGGCTGGACATCCCCAGCTTTCTCCACCCACACCCCCCCAAGTCACCAAGAAGGCAGTGGTCTCCTCCCCATGCAGCCTGGGTCTTCCCTGTGGGCTGAAGCCCACCCCGCCTCCCTGCAGGAGCCCAGGCTGAGCTTAGCTGGTGCTCCTCTTCCTGGTTCCACCTAGGCCAGACTGCATGGCTGTAACTGAGAATTGGCCGGTTCATTGTTGCAAGGATGCAGGCCCCGAACGCTGGAGCCTCGGGAAGTGGAAACAAGACTGGCCATGGCCTTTCTTCCCTGGCTGCCTGCTTCTCTCTTGAGTCTGTTTCATTCCTTTCACCTCTAGTCCTTGACTGTTTGGTTCCCACATACATTGGTTTCCATGTCTTTTTTTTTTTTTTTTTTTTGGTTTGCCTCTGCTTTCCTGCTAATTTGAGACATTTGTGACTTTTGTTCTTGCTACCAACATTGTCAGCCTCAACATTCTCCAATCCAGGTACCCCAAAGAAGGTTCTGCTGTGCTCAGTTTATCTTTTTCAGCTCAGCCATGGGAGCCACCTTCAGCCAACAGCTGAGTGTCTTTGGGGCAGGTGCCCCCATGGGTACAGGCAGTTGCGATCATGGGTCAGACAGCACGTATGGTATACTCCTCACCCCTGCCTCCGTGTCGAGGGCAGTGGCCCTTGGCCTGGGCTGTAGATGTGGCAGGCACTCAAAACCATATGTAACTTGCCACTTGTGTGCTTCCAGGGGCTGACAGCCCAGTGCTAACCTGAGTTTGTTTTGGGTACTTCCAGGGTACATGTGGGGTCCCGGTCGCCCCTCTGGCCAGCGCTCCCTCTAATCCACACAATGGGCTTGTGAAGGCGGAAGTTCCTGAAGGCTCTAACGCAGCTTACACTCATTGGATAATGGGCGACGACGGACTCTGTGGCCACCCCAGACCCGTGGAAATCCTCGACATCTGTTTGGGAGACAACCTGCAACCCCACTCGGAAGCCCACCTAGGGGAGACCTGTGGCCACCCTGAGCCTCTCGAACCTCACGGGGAGCAGACGTGGGCCTCTGTCCCTCCTGATGCTGTGAGGCCCGACGTTTGTCCCCAGGGCTCCAGCCCAGAGCCCATGCACCTGGGGAGCGGCTCTTCCCAGGAACAGGCAGGACAGAAAACTACCTCCCCCGGGTCTCCCAGGGACAACCAGCCTCTGGGGAGCCCAGGGCAGAGCCAGAGCACGTCCACGCAGGTGGTATTCTGGGCGGGGATCCTGCAGGCCCAGATGTGCGTGCTAGACCTGGAGGAGGAGCTGGAGAAGACAGAAGGGCTCAGAGCTGAGTTGAGATGCTGCATTCCCACGGCCCCTGCCGACCTCCCCACTTTTCCCTCCAGCCCAGTTGGCCCCCGGAACTTGGGCCTCCTCCCCAGCCCACCCCCGGATGCAGATGAGGCCTCTGAGGATGATAGCAGCGGGCCAGAAGGGGAGCCCCAGAAGCCAGCATGGCCAAGGGAGGGCACGCTGGACTTGTCTCCCGAGTGGAGTGCCGAGGAGGAGAGCATCTTCTTTGACAACCCGCTCTTCCTGGAGAGCCCTCGCTCGGACACCAGTGCATCTGAAACGCACTTTTCCTGGGACTTCTCGGACTCCTATGTAGATGTGAGGACTGGGTCCCAGAGCCCACAGACCCTGGAGCCTCCACCCCCAGGAGGCAGAGTGCCCTGGGAGCTGGGCGGTGAGCCGGATCTGGGGGAGAGCACAGCAGAGTCCAGCGGGCACACCACCCCTCCATTCCCTGTGCCCACCTACAGGCCACACTCTTTCTCCTGGGCCGTGGTGGACACCCCCGAGGGGGCTCCTGCAACACCTTCCAGCCAGGAGGAGACCGAGGTAAACTGAGCCCTGAGAACCCACCCTTGGGCTGTGCTTGGGGACATGGACAGAAGGAAGGACCTTCCTCTGCCATCACTGGGCCCAGAACTCTCTTCCTTTTGGTGAGCAACAGAGCAGAAAGGCAGGCCCAGGGTGGCCTTCAGAAGTAGAGGGAATTTTACAGGAGCCGTGATATCATCTGAGCACGACGACAATGCTCAGTTGTTAAGCAGATGACATTTATTAAGGCACAAATGTCTCCATCTCACCAGCTCTAAGGTGCTGCGTCTGGACACATTTAGAGAACAAATAGCTCCTCCCGTTGCAGCATGTTCCAGGCCAGTCTTTAGACTCTGGCCTCCCACCTTGAAGAAGGTCCCAACTGTAACAGAGCAGGGGTCAACCTGCAGGGGTGACCTCTTCTCCCTGTGGGGAGATGTCTCCTTTAAGAGTCCTCTCTGTTTGGGAGAGATTGCAGCATTTTATTACTTTTAGCATCTTTCATCGAATTCAGTTTCACCAGCTCAGGCCCCCAGGACAATGGCAGAGGTCCTTGATATCAACTAGCACAAGTTATGGGGACAAGTTATGTGAGCACTTTTTTCCCCCAGGGAGGCCTCTGCTTAAGAGATAAGGAGACTCAAGATGGCAGAGCCAGGCTGTAACATTCTAATCTCTGTGATCCCAGAGAACAATGGGGAAGAGCTCTGACCCCAAGATCTGAGGAACTGTGAACACTGGCAAGGCCCCTCCACCCACAGGCTGGGGTGGAGTAGGGACAGTTGTGGCTCTGTTTTGAGACGTGTTCTAGGACCTAGTGGCTCTGTTTTGAGACATGTGTTCTAGGACCTAGTTGCTCCAGGGCCCCTGAGGTCCTCAGAGGGAAGCCTGGGAGCTCTGTCCTGGGAGCTGGCAGTTTGCTCTTATCTGGGATGACAGAGCCCAGCCCAGTGTCTGGGGGCTGTTGACCTTCCCTCCAACACAGCCTCTTCTTGAGCAGGACCATGGGAAGCAGGGCCCATTCTAAGCAGACAGAGCAGAGATGACTAGAAATCAGTGAGCATGGATGAGGCCCTGAGGCCAGAGGGATGTGGGAAAGGCCCTGGAAGCAGTTTCCCTGGGGCAAATCTCTCCTCTTTTTCTTCCCTAAGAGTTCTCTGAGAGACAGCCTTGACCCTGCCTTGCCCACAGCATCCTGTGTGGACAAAACACTGAGCTGGGAGACAGAACATGTGGAATATAACAGCAGCACCGCCACACATCCAGTGCAACCTTGGGCAAGTCACTTCCCCTCTCTAGGCCTCACCTTTTCCATCTGTAAAGAGGGAACGTGAGCCCTGTAATTTCTGGGGCCCAGCACCAGCCCACCTAGGATGTGGGTCCCATCCAGGGTGCCCATAACTGATCTGAGGCCCAGATCGGGGAGTGTGGTCTGGGATAGGGGAGGACAGCTGGAAGGAAGGGCCCTGTAAACTTATAGTCCTGCTTCCCTCCCCATCTTCCCCTTCCTGCACTGCCCCCTACATCTCTCAGTGTCTCCAGGCCTCATGGATGTACCTCTATCTTTCTCAACAGGTTGGGCCCAGCACCCAGGGCTGGCCAACCAAGGTCATTCCTTCCTGGCCCCCAGGGCCTCTTAGCTCCCAGGACAGAGGTGAGATCCAGTGTGGGGTCTGGGAAATCAAGTGGTTGGGGTCTTGATCGGGAGTGGGGACAAAGATCATTCTTGGATCCCAGGGGTGTCATTAAGGGGTCCCCTTGTATTGTATTAGAACCAGACAGACTTGGGGTTAAACCCTGTATCTGCCTCTGAAACCTCATCAATACAATGGGTTTTAAAATACCCATCTCTGCTAATGGGAAGTTGCTGTATAACACAGGGAGCTCAACCCAGTGCTCTGTGACAACTAGAGGGACAGGATAGGGTGGGGAGCGGGAGGGAGTTTCAAGAGGGAGGGGACATATATATACCTACAGCTGATTCACGTTGTTGTACGGCAGAAACCAACACAACATTGTAAAGCAATTGTTCAGTCGCCAAGTTGTGTCCGACTCTTTGCGATCCCATGAACTGCAGCACGCCAGGCTTCCCTGTACTTCACTGTCTCCTGGGGTTTGCTCACATTCATGTCCACTGAGTCGGTGACGCTTATCTAACCATCTCATCCCCTGCCACCCCCATATATTCCAATTAAAAGTAAATTAAAAAAAATAAATAATGAAATACCCATCTCTTGGAGTAAATTAAGACTAAAATTTAAAAAAAAATGCTCATAGAGTAAATGAAGAATAAAATTTTTTTTAATAAATTAAGTAAAATACCATCTCATAGAGTAAATGATGAAATGTGCAAAAGATCCTGAAGCTGGGAAAGATTGAAGGTAGGAGGAGAAGGGGATGACAGAGGATGAGATGGTTGAATAGCATCACCAACTCAATGGACATGAGTCTGAGCAAGCTCCGGGAGATGGTGAAGGACAGGGAAGCCTGGCGTGCTGCAGTCCATGGGGACGCAAGGAGTCAGACATGACTTAGCGACTGAACAACAGCAACAAAAGACCCAGCCTTTTGGATTCCTGGATCTTCATGGTTTAGCAACCTTGAACCCCTGGTTGCCTTGGGGCTGGAGTTCTCTGCCTGCTGCCCCATGTGTGGGAGGTCACTGCCCCATGACCGGGGACAGAATGTGCAGTTTCAGGGAGGAGCCCGGGGGGGTAAGGGAGGGGGGACCTGCTAGCAATGACAGCCCAGGCTGTTCCCTGGCTCTGCCAGGCCCCTTGGCCCGCAGCCTGCCCTCACCCCATGCCAGCTTCATTCCATGCTCTTTCTCAGGTGACAAGGATACAGAGTGTGTCCAGGAGTCTGCTCCCTGCACCGTGACCCCTGGCCACCCCTGGGGGAGCCCAGCCTCTTCGCCAGAGCCGAGCAGCCCTGAGTCTGGGGTCAGAGGCCTCGACTCCCTGCCCAGCCCCGTCTCCTCCCGGGAAGGCAGCCTGCGGCTGCAGGGCCACCCCCCAGGCAGTGTTCTTCCCGAGTGGACACTAGATGCTCCAAGCCCTTCATTCCTGGAGACAGATGGGGCAGAGCCAGGTTCCCTGGAAAAAGGGGAGGCAGGAGAGGCCCCAACCCAAGGGAAGGAAGTAAAGTTAAGCCCCGCCAGGACTGCGGAGGCCGGAGCCAGCCAGCCTGACGCTTGCCTGACTTCTGCAAAAACGTAAGTGTCATTCTGACCGCCCTCTGCTTCCTAATTATGTAGGCATTTAAGAATACCCACTCTGATTCTTTTCCCTTATAGCTTATTACAAAATACTAAGAATAGTTCCCTGTGCTATTGCAGTAGGTCCTTACTGGTTGTCTGTTTTATATATAATAGTGTGTATATGTTAATTCCAAACTCCTCATTTATTCTTACCCCTCTTTCCCATTTGGTAACCATAAGTTTTTTTCCATTTCTGTTTTATGAGTAAATTCATTTGTATATTTTTTTTTTTTAGACTTCATATAGAAGTCGTAGCATACAATAGTTGTCTGACTTCACTTAGTATGATAATCTCTAGGTCCATCCATGTTGCTGCAAATGGCTTATTTTATTCTTTTGTATGGCTGAGTAATATTCCATTGTGTGTAGGTGTATATATGTGTATACCACATCTTTTTTATCCGTTCATCAGTGGACATTCAGGTTGCTTCCATGTCCTGGCTATTGTGCCTAGTGCTGCAGTGAACATTGGGGTGCATAGATCTTTTCGAATTACGGCTTCTCTAAATGTATGCCTAGGACTGGGGTTCATGGATCATATGGTAGCTCTATATTTAGGTTTTTAAGAAAACTCCGTACTGTTCTCCATAGTGGCTGTGCCAATTTACACCCCCACCAACAGTGTTGGAGGGTTCCTTTTTCTCCATGTTCTCTCCAGCATGTATTGTTTGTAGACTTTTTGATGATAGCCATTCTGACTTGTGTGAGGTGACATGAGAAACGCACACTGGGACCTAGCATAGAATGTATATAAGCTGGGATTATAGACTGGAGGGTTTGGAAGCACAAGAAACCAAAGAGTGGGCGGTCATACACATAGGGCAGGACTCGCATGTGCCATGGGACAGCCAGGAAGACATGTCCATGACCAGACCACAGGAGATGACCAGGGGCTTGTGCAGTGAACCTGGCCAGGACCATGTGTGCGAAAAATGGGAGTCATGCTAGGCAGGTCTGGGAAGAGAGAAGGTCGGAGCTAGTGGTATGGGGATTACAGGCTACTATGAATTTGAAGGTGTGATTGGGAGGCTCAGAGTGCTGACTTAGATCTCTCTCCCTCACAGAGTAGCAGGGGAAGGTTTGATTGGTACCAAAGGAATGGTGGATCTTGGGGTCCATGGCAGGATTGAATGACCTCAGAACTGTGAGCCGAGGTAGGAATAGGCCACCTGGAAATCCACCTAAATGTCCTCCTGCCCCAAGGATACTGCGTGAAGCCTGTCAGCCTCTAGGATCTCTCCATGGAAAAGGGATTTTGTTGGCCAAATTGAGGTCAGGTGAAAGAGATCAGGGAACACCAGTGATGGTTTAAGTGTTACACTAACTGGAAGGTGTTACACTAACTGGAAGGTTAACTCCACTCCGATCTTAATGTCATTGAGTGATGGTGAACCTCAGGCAGTATCAGAAACCAAAGAAGCATCTTTATTCCACTGCTGGAAATATACATGGTCTCTGGAGATGTTCAGAGTAATCAGAAGAGTCTCTCAGTATCTGAAAAGAGAGCATTGATTGTGCCAGAAATTAACCTTGATTCAGCCCCAAATAAAAGTAAATCTACCTAAAATGCGAGCCATACTTTCATAGTAGATAATGAAAAAGGTTTAACTGATGCTTTTCTTGGTAAACCACACTAAATATTACAGAAATAAATTTATTTAATCTTATATTTAATACAATATAGGAAGTTAATTTTCCTAGCCTAATTTGCTGGCTCAGTGAGATGTCATTCATTCATCTTTAACTTTCATAGTGAGGTAATAAAGGTCTATTTATTACTTTATTTTGGGCTTCCCTGGTGGCTCAGATGGTCAAGAATCTGCCTGCAGTGCAGGAGACCCAGGTTCAACCCCTGGGTTGGGAAGATTAAGAACAGCTTTATTGAGATATAATTCACGTATCATACAATCCATCCATTTAAAGTATACAGTTCCATAACAGATTATATTTGCCTTGTGGGGTTTTTTCCCCTCAAAGTGCCTCCCTATCTAGATGTTATTTTAGTAACAACACTAATTGACTTGGTCATGTTGGTAAAAGTATTTGAGGGCTTCGTCAGCTGATTATCCAAGTAGTTCTCTCTACATTTTTTTGGCCGTACCATAAGGCGTGTGTGATCTAGTTCCCTGAGCAGGGATTGAACCTGTGCCCTCTGCATTGGAAGTGTGAAGTCTTAACCAATGGACCTCTCAGGAAGTCCCCCAAGTAGTTCCCTTTACATGTGACAAGCATATCATTATTTTTACTTCCTCCTCCTCAGTTGTTCATCGGAATAACCCTTCCTGTTCCTGTACTTGTCTCTGGCGTCCCAAGTGACCCCTGGAATCTTCCAGTATTACTTTCGTGGACTTCATAACATCCTATGTTTCTTCGGCAAGATTTGTAATGTCACTTTTCAGTTGATTTCCATTATGTTTACCTTGTTGGATGCAGATGAGCCTCAGGAAGTAGGGAGAAGTTACCAGCAAAGTCACTGACCCAGATGGGGGCAGAGACATACATTTGTGTTACATGGAGAGGACTACTAAGCCCAGCCGAATTTTATAAGTGGATAGTCCATTGGTGAACACTTTTGTGTTGTGATAAGTTTTGCTTCTCTGTACAACTCCCTAACTATGGTAACCTGGATGATGCGTGCTCGCATGTGCTCAGTCGCTTAGTCGTGTCTGAATCTTTGTGACCCCATAGACTGCAGCCCGCCCAGGTTCCCCTTGTCCATGGGATTTTCCAGGCAAGAATACTGGAGTGGGTTGCCATTTCCTCCTCCAGGGGATCTTCCCGACCCAGGGATCAAGGCTGTGTCTCCTGCATTGGCAGGCAGACTTTTTACCACTGAGCCACCTGGGAAGCAACCTGGATGATAATAACGAGGATACCCCACTACTTGGTTGCAGTGTTGCAGGGACAAGGCAGGAGTCAGATGGAGATTGGTCTTGGTGACTTCTGAGGTTCTGAGTGTTCCCTAAGCCTGCCCGAGGGTCTCCTAGGCCTGTTCACCTTTGTAGGTCCCCATCCAAGCCCCTGCAGTGAGACCCTTCTATATGACAGGGAAGCTGGTATAGGAGGGCAAGGGTTGGAAACCACGTCTATGGCAACCCCAGCTATCACCATCCCTAAAGCCAGTCTAGTTTCTGGTTCTCACCTCATCCTTGCACCATCCTTGCCTGCAGATCTAGGAGTAGAGTTTGGAGCTGGGGGTAGGGAAGGAGGGCAAGGAGGCATGATGGGGAGGGCAGGAGAGGTGAGGGACACAGATGGCTGCTGGGGTTTGGGGAGGTAATCCCACCCCTCCTTGGGATGGATTCAGTGCCACCAGGGTCTTCAGAGGGCTGCACCTGCCACCAAGGGGAATTAGGCTCAGTGCATCCCTGCGGTTTACCTGAGAATGTGCTGGCACCAAGCTCAGCTCCAGCCCCTGCTGGCTTGGTGTGGATACTGCCCGCACTGGGCCCTCCTGGTACCCAGGTCAGGTCAGGCGGGCTGTGACCCAGACTCTTCCCTGGGGGTAGAAGGTAGCCCCAGCTCCTGCCCTAAGCTCTGGGCATGGACTCTGAGCACTACTGCCCCCTACTGCCCCAACTGACCTCAAGGACACCTGACCCAGAAGCCCTTTGTCTCCATCCCAAATGGGAGCCTGAGGACACTGATGGACTTTCACAGGCTTCCTGGGAGCCCTATGCCCCAAGTGCAACCCCCAGAGGAAGGCCAGAGGCCCCCGGCTGGAGACAAGCTGGCGAATGGCGTCAGGACTGACAAGGTGGCCTGGAACTTGGCCTCTCGCCTCTATCACCTGGAGGGCTTCCGGAAGTCTGAAGTGGCTGCCTACCTGAGGAAGAAGTAAGGGGTTTTGAACTCAAGTAAGGCTGGATGTCTAGTCAGGATGGGAAGGACCACTGATGGGCCATCCTTGCTGCCCGTGTCCCCCCACCGCTGACATCTCATGCCTTCACTCCTGCCCTGTCTGCTGCACCTCTCTCCCCTTCACCCCCAGACCCTTGCTGTGCCCAGACCCTTAGTCACATTGGACCACCCTCAGTCCCTGCCTAGAGCTGCCAGACCTGGCCACCTGCCTCCCCTACCCCAACCCCATGTCCCTCCCACTCAGCGCCGATGGGGTCCCAGGGGCTGCCAGTGCCCTCTCGGGCCCCAGGGTCCACCCTGGCTGTGCCTTTCCTTTGATCACACCCCCAGCCCCTGTCAGGCCCCAGGAGGCCCGCCAGTCCCCACCCAGGCTTCATCCCCACTTTCCTTCTGCAGCAATGACTTCAGCAGGGCCGTGGCTGAGGCGTACCTGTCCTTCTTCCAGTTCGGAGGCCAGAGCCTGGACCGTGCACTCCGGTAACACCTGGGGGCCTTCTCTGGGGAGGAGGGATGGCCAGCGCGGCGGGGGGGGTGGGGGAAGCACCACCAGCAGAGGCTGGATTCTGGCTGGCCCCGAGCTCAGGCTGCCGGGCTCTGCCTGGACTCGGGCCCTCCTTCCAGGGGCTTCCTCCAGGCCCTGGTGCTCAGTGGGGAGACCCAGGAACGAGAGCGGATCCTCTATCAGTTCTCCAAGCGCTTCCATCACTGCAACCCCGGGCTTTTCTCCTCAGTAGGTAGGGAGGGGCCGGTTCACTGGGTGGTGACTGGTGGGAGTGTACTCATGGGGGCCCAGAAGCATTGGGGAGGTCCCCCCACCCAGGGTGGGCAGAGGCAATGCAGGAGTCCCAGTTCCAACGGCCTTTTCTCTCTGCGGAGGCAGATTGCGTGCACACCTTGACCTGCGCCATCATGCTCCTTAACACGGACCTGCATGGACAGGTGAGAGCCTGTGGGGGTCTTGGGAGAGGGGAGCCACGACCAAGGCCCAGGATGGGGTTGGGGAGGGCCCTGGGGACCCAGGGGAGGTTCGGGGTGGCCAGCCGGGGGTCGTGCTGCTGGAGTGGGACATGTGTGCCAGCTGCCCCCCTCTCCACATGTTCTGGCCACAGAACATTGGGAAGAGCATGAGCTGCCAGGAATTCATAACCAACCTGAATGGCCTGCGGGACGGCGGGAACTTCCCCAAAGAACTGCTCAAGGTACGGCACGGGGTCCATGTGGGGCCTGGAGCCTCAGCTCACTGTCCCAAGGGGAACATGAGCTCGGGCCTGGCTCTGCCAAGACATCCTTCAGACAACACGCCTTTTTAAAAACATAATTCCTTATTTATTTATTCGACTGTCCTGGATCTTTGTCACCAATAAGCAAGATCTTCTAGTTGTGGCATGTGAGATCTAGTTCCCTGACCAGGAATCGAACCTGTCCCCCCTGCAATGGGAGCATGGAGTCTTAACCACTGGACTGCCAGGGAAATCCTAGAACAGGCCTTCTTTACTGAAGGGAACTAAAAGTGATACTGCCCAGCCTGCGGCATCAGTGTCCCCTTGAAATGTATCAGCTTGTGTGAATTCACATCCCCCTGGCCTGGATCCACTGAATCAAATCTCGGGCTGGGTCCCTACATTGTTCCGTCATGCCTCTGGGTGACTCTTAGGCCTGTGAAGTCTGAGAAGCACTGGTTTTTGGTCCTTGGTGTAAAGCTTCACGTGGGGAAAGTCTGGAGCTACGATTCAGGAGCCAGAGGTTGCAGGGTTTGCATTCTAGCCTTGGGCAGCTTACACTTTGGCCGAGGCAAATTCTCCCAGGGTGAGTGACCATTTTGCAGGGTTGTTACCACGATGAAATTAAGGTGGTCAAGTGCTTAGTCCTGCACACAGGCTGCTTTCATAAGCAATCACAGCATTTATTCTCCTGTCTATTCAGCGAACATTAACTGAACACTTACTATCTGCGTGGCACCACCGCTAGGTGTGGCCAGAGCTCCAGAAGCCAGCCAGCCAGCCCCGTGGACATGCGCACTCTCGGTCATATCATTTCAAAGTCATGGCATCTCGTTTATTCACTCACTCACCAAATTCTGACTGCTCTGTAGTGAGGCATTCCTTCTGCCTCACATCCCTCTGGGCAGGATGGTATGTGGGTGATTCATTTCCCCTTCAGGGAACTAGTTCAGGCCTCACTAAGTTCAAGGAAAGGGCTTCCCTAGTGGCTCAGATGGTAAAGAATCCACCTGCAATGCAGGAGACCTGGGTTTAATCGTTGGGTTGGGAAGCTCTCCTGGAGAGGAAATGGCTACCTGCTCTAGTATTGTTGCCTGGCAAATCTTACGGACAGAGGAGCTTGGCAGGCTATGGGCTTCTCTGATGACTCAGACAGTAAAGAATCTGCCTGCAATGCGGGAGACCTGGGTTTGATCCCTGGGTTGGGAAGGTGCCCTGGAGAAGGGCATAGTAACCCACTCCAGTATTGCTTGGAGAATCCCCATGGACAGAGGAGCCTGGTGGGCTACAGTCCATCGGGTCGCAAAGAGTTGGACCCGACTGAGCGACTAAGCACACACACACAGCGGGCTGGAGTCCATGGAGTCACAAAGAGTTGGTCACAGTGAGCACAAACAAAGAAAAGCTCAAGGATTGGTTTGTTCACCCTTGTGTCTCCAGCCCCCAGCGCAGTGCCTGGCACATGGCAAATGCCTGATAAATTGTTGCCTGCTTGCATGGATCCATGGGTTGCTTGCTGCCCAGGGCAGAAGGGCAGCAATACTGGGATGGACATGGCAGCATGCCCGTCCTACCTCTGGCAGAGTATGGGCCCCCTGGCCTGAGGCTCTCCGGTCCAGCTGTGTGTTTCTGTTCCAGGCCCTCTACTGGTCTATCCGAAGTGAGAAGCTCGAGTGGGCCGTGTAAGTGAGACCCATCTTCCCTCCCCACCCTCTCTCCTGCCTGCCCTCTTCCCGCCTAGCTGAGTGGGAGAGTTCAGGGTCCCGGACAGTGCTCCCCTCTGCATGGGTGGAGTCAGAGGCAGGGCATCAGGCTGGTCTCAGAGAGGGTGCAGGGGGGCATGTAACACCTGGAGGAGCCAGAGGCCATGAGGGCATAGGGATGATAGGAACTGATGGGCTGACCTTGAAGGAGGGCTTCTTTTAGGGGGTCCTGAGGTGTGGCTGCCCAGCAAGAGAGAGGGTGGGGTCCTGAGGCAGGGGTGCCTCCTGGTGGCCTCTGCCCATTTAAGCAGCCCCAGCCTGATTCTTTGATGCCCAGGGATGAAGAAGACGCAGCCAGGCCTGAGAAGGCCCAGCCGTCTCCCCCAGCTGGCAAGATGAGCAACCCTTTCCTCCAGCTGGCCCAGGATCCCACGGTGCCCACCTACAAGCAGGGCTTCCTGGCCCGGAAGATGCACCAGGATGCGGATGGCAAGAAGAGTGAGTGTCTGCCTGCTGTCGTGCATCTGTCGACCAGTGTGTGCAAAGCGCCCTGCCCAGGAACACGATGTCCTGAGCCGATGTGTGTGTGGGTGTGCAGAGAGATGGCATGGGTGGAGGATGGGCAGACCCATGGTCCTTCCTCAGTAGTGACTGTAAGTGGGGGTGGGGGAGGTGATGCAGAGACAAGACAAACCTAGGGATCCCCTGCCCCCTGGGCCTCTGTGCTAAGGTGGGAATTAGACAAACAAGGCAGCGTCTGGGATAAATAGAAGAGCTAGCTGCATGATGCAGGGAGGTCTCGATCGGGTATGGGGTGTGGAGGAGGGCTTCTGTTTTTGTTTGGGGGTAGAATGTGGGAGACAGGATAGTTAAGGTTTCTGGGACATGATGGTCTCTGAGCTGAACCTTGGAGGAAAAGAGGGTCTGGTTATTTGCAGAGAGAGCCCCACCAGGCAAAGAGCACAGGGTGGGGTGTGAGAGAAAAGACGGCGCAGGGTGCACTGGGCTTCATCCTGCAGGCCGTTGAGGGCTCTGGAGCAGGGAGCCACATGACCAGAGCAGGACTGGGATCCCAGGTGGATGGGGCTGTGGTGACCAGCTAGGGGACTGGCATTTGGTTGTGAGAAGCCACATGAGCAAGGCCAGGAGGTGACCATGGGGACGCAGGCCTTCAGCCCTAGCTTCTGAGCCCCTGTGTCTCTCTGGATGGGACTAGAAAGAGGCCCCAGAAGAGCTGTGCTTGTGGGTGCGTGTGTTTGAGGGGGCTGGACTGGATGAGCACCTACTTGTGTTACTGTTCGTGAGCAGCTCTGTTTTGGTGTCTAAGCGTGATCGCCCGTGTGTGTGAGACACAGTACTGCCTGCTTGTGATCTTCTGTGTTTTGTTGTGTTGGTGTGTTTCTGTGTGTTTCTGTGCACCCTGGGGAGGGACTGGAGGTGGTGAGATGGTGTGCACCTGAGGGTCTGGATGTGGTGGGGGGGGAATCATCACCCACCTTTGTGTTCTGCTTCCCGGGTAGCGCCATGGGGTAAGCGCGGCTGGAAGATGCTCCACACCTTACTTCGAGGGATGGTCCTCTACTTCCTGAAGGTAGGGAGGGTGTCTGCACCCCTGATGGGCAGTGTAGGAGGGTGGGCAGCTGATGGAAACCTCTTTTCTGAGCCCCTGTTGCCCTGTGGCAGGGAGAGGACCACGCCCTTGATGGGGAGAGTTTGGTGGGGCAGATGGTGGATGAGCCGGTGGGGGTGCACCACTCACTGGCCACCCCCGCCACCCACTACACCAAGAAGCCACATGTCTTCCAGCTGCGCACGGCCGACTGGCGCCTCTACCTCTTCCAGGCACCGTAAGTCAGGGGTGGGGATGGGCGATAGCAAGGCCCCAGCTTTCCTCCTGTAAACCTCTCATCCTCTGACGGGTGCTGGCCCCACGCTGGAGGGAGGTGCAGGCGTGACCTGAGATGCGTCACTGGTGGGTCCCAGATACACATGAAGTGTGGAGAGCAGGGAACTTCCAGCTTCCCTCCCCCGCCCTAAGCCCATTTCACCCCTGGGACCGCCTCTTCCTTGAAAGTTGGACTAAGCCTTTCAGTTCCAAACAGAGGATTCCAGGAAGCCACGAACACTTGATCATTTTTTGGCATTTGATATAAACTCTATTGGGCTTCCCTGGTGGCTCAGTGGTAAAGGACCCACCTGCCAATGCAGGAGACTTGGGTTCGATCCCTGGATCAGGAAGATCTCCTGGAGAAGGGCATGGCAACCCACTCCAGTATTCTTGTCTGGAGAGTCTCATGAACAGAGGAGCCTGGCGGGTTACAGCCCTTGGGGTCCCAGAGTTGGACACGACTGAGTAACTAAACATAAACTCTTATTGCCTTCCCAAATTTGCCTCTGTTGGGTGAGAAAAACCACCAGCAGGGGTCAACCACCTCAGCTAGTGGCAGGACTTCTGGCTTTTGTAGCCGGGTGCCTGTGCTGACCACCAGAGGCTGGAGGGCGGTGATAGGCTAGCACGCTGTGGTCCAAGGGACAGACCGCTCTCTCTGTACACAGCACTGCCCAGGAGATGACTTCCTGGATCGCGCGCATCAATCTAGCCGCTGCCACGCACTCAGCTCCGCCTTTCCCTGCCGCGGTGGGCTCCCAGCGCAAATTCGTCCGTCCCATCCTGCCCGTGGGCCCAACCCAGGGCTCCCTGGTAAGACCTGAGCCTGAAGGAGGGGCGGGATGTGGTGGTGGGATACACCCTGGAGGACTAGAAGGGAGATGAGAGGCTGTGCACCTGGCCTAGGAGAAGTGGGGGACGGGGGCTGGGCTGAACATCTGGGCCCCTGGGTCAGGATGGAGCTGTACTCCTGGGCTCAGGAACAGAGAGGGGAGGTCTTGGGATGGTGGGGACAGAGAGGGAGGGCTTGAAACAGCTCCCCGCACCGCCTCCCGCTCCCAGGAGGAGCAGCATCGATCCCACGAGAACTGCTTGGACGCTGCCTCTGACGACCTGCTGGATCTGCAGAGGAACTTACCCGAGCGGCGAGGCCGCAGCCGCGAGCTGGAAGACTACCGCTTGCGGAAGGAGTACCTGGAGTACGAGGTGAGGTCGCTGTCTCACCCTCCGCCTGGACCCTCTGCCGCCCTCTCATGGCCGTGGCTGTCCCTGCAGCCTTGGCTCCCAGCCGCTCAGGGCAGTGGGGCGGGGGAGGGCTTGTGTGAGAACTCCAGCCCTGTATGAATGGTCTACATACACGAATGTGTGCACACGCCTGCACAAGTGTGTGTGTCTGTGTGCTCTCAGGCCACTTCACCTCTTGTCCTTGGAACACAGCAGCTGCTTGTCTGGTAACACTCGTGTGTATGTGTGTTGCTCAGTTTGGCCCCCATCCAGGCTCCCTTGTCCATGAGATTCTCAGGCAAGAATACTAGAGTGGGTTGCCATTCCCCTGTCCAGGGGATCTTGCCAACCCAGATCTCAAGCCCAGGTCCCTTGCTTTGCAGGAAGATTCTTTACCATCTGAGCCACCTGGGAGGCCCAATTATTATATTATATATATATATATAAATGTACTATATATATGTGTGTGTGTGTATGTATATATGTATATGTGTGTGTACATATATATATATATATGTATATAATTTTCTTGGCCACACCTTTTGGCACGTGGGAGCTTAGTTCCTGACCAGGGATCTAACCCATGCCCCCTGCATTGGGAGTGCTGAGTCTTAACCACTGGACCACCAGGGAAGTCTTGGAAAAACTATATTTTAACAGAATATATATTTCCCCTCATACCTATCTAATACTATTATAGTAGGCAGTATTTCTGAAGCTTGTTGCATGGATTGTCTTATTTAGTCATCCAGCTACTCTGGGGTAAGGACACTAATCCTCAGTTTACAGATGAGGAAACTGAGGCACAGAGAGATTAAACTTGTCCACACCTGATATACTTTCATGAGACCTGATCACATCCATGCCTCATTTATGGCCGTAACTAAGGAATGATCTTTGTTAGCTCTCTGATGCTGAAATATTTTCCTCACCCCACCCCCAATCCTGCATCCAAATTCAGCAGCAGGGGGGTGTAGGGCAGTTGACGAGAGAGGAGGGCAGAGGCCACGCGGGGCACGGAGGGGAGAGGGGAGCAAGCGTCAGCGTCACCTCCTGTCTGTGTCCACTAGCCTTGCACTATCCTCTCCCTCCCTTTCTAGCTCTTCCTCTTGGGGCGTTGGCTGCATCCATAGCCGTGAGCATGCCACTTCCCCGAGGTCCCAGGGGTGGCTGATAGGATCCAGCCCTGCCTGCAGCACTCCAGCCATTCCCCACCACTGACCAACCTTTTGCTGGGACCTTTAGCAAGGCCTTGACCCTCCCTGGTGGGCTTACCTGGTGGCTCAGATGGTAAAGAACCTGCCAGCAATGCAGGAGAACCTGGGTTCAGTCCCTGGGGCAGAAAGATCCCCTAGAGAAAGAAATGACAGCCCACTCCAGTATTCTTGCCTGAAGAATCCTATGGACAGAGGAGCCTGGCGGGCTACAGTCCATGGGGTCGCAGAGTCAGACACGACTGATCAACTAACACTGACCCTCCCTCTTTATAAATAAAGCACAGCGATGACTCCCACCCAGCCTCCCAGGGCGTGGATGAGGACCCAGTGGGCTGGAGGGTGGGACAGCACTGAGTAAACTGGGAACTGTTTCTGAAGGATGCTAGTTACGGGGGCCCGAGGAGTGTTAAGCAGATGAGGGTAGTTAGCGCCATGCTTTCCAGATGCCAGTTGTTAAAATGCTATTCAGACTCAATGAGGGCTGCGTACAGATGTATGCTGTTTGTGTGCAGTGCTGCACAGATCTCTGGCCTAGTGGCTTATGGATCTTTTAGTGTCTCAGCGATGTAACGTGCTCCAGAAATGTTAGTTACAGCACCAGGCAGTGTTGGCTGTATCAAACAGGGCCAGGCTGATGGGTGTAACTCTGAGACACCTGGGGAAGGACAGGATCTGCAGAGATCGCTGTTCAAGTGAATGCTAGCTGTTGGCCCAGCCCTCTTTCTAAAGTCTCTGTCCCTGTAGCATCATTCAGTGTGAGCTGTCTGTGTGATCCCAGCCCCCTCCTGACCTGGAACTGAGGTGGTGCTGAGGCAGTGGGACCCATATGTGTTCCAGAAAACCCGCTATGAGACCTACCTACAGCTGCTTGTGGCCCGTCTACACTGCCCATCGGAAGACCTGGACCTGTGGGAGCAGCAGCTGGGGAGGGAGGCTGGAGGCCTGCAGGAGCCCAAGCCCAGCCTGAAGAAGTCCCACTCCAGCCCGTCGCTGCACCAGGATGAGGCCCCCACCACGGCCAAGGTCAAGCGCAACATCTCAGAGCGCAGAACCTACCGGAAGATCATCCCCAAACGGAACCGCAATCAACTGTGAAGCCAGGGTCACCTCACCAACTACCCCCCGCGGCCTGGGCCTGCGGTGGATTTGGGATGAAACCCTAGGAATAGCCTTATGTCAGCGGGTCCGTACTGAGGATGGGGCCCCGCCTCTTCCCCGTGGAAGGATACGCTAGTGTGGTCCCCCGTTCCTTCCCTCACTCACCACACTGGAGTTCTCCTGATACTGTTGCCCCCACCCCGGCTGCTCCCAAGAGAGGACAGAGGTCAAAGACTTGACTCAGCTCCCACAGTTCATCCCATTCCACCCTCCATCCCTCCAGAAGCCACAGAGGACACCTTTCCTGGACCTGGGGAGTTGCTCAGCTCTCTGTCTTTGAGTCAGAGGACAGACTGACTCCCCCATCCTCAGGGACAGAGACCAGGGCAGTAGAGACCTTGGCACAGACAGGCTAGGGAAGCTGCAGCACTGGGAGCGGTCTTGCTCTGGAAATCAGGTGACTTGCTGGAAGAGGTCCTGGGAGACCCCAGCTGGGCCCTGTCCACTGCGGGGAACAGCCTTCTGGGCAGGACCAGAGACTCGGCAAGTTCAAGGGCTCAGTGAGGCTGGCTCTGGGGCCCCCTGCCTTTGTCTGGTCTTCCCTACATCCTGCACACATAGGGGGCAGATGAGAGAGGCCTTGCCTCCCATGGCCAATGGCTGATCATCAGAGTGGAACCAACGGTGGTCAGCGAGGGCTGTAAGGGGAGAGGGTTCCCAGAGCTCAGTGGAGAGCCCTGTAACAAGGGCGTTTGCCTCCCCAGAGCAGGGAAGGAGGTGCTCCAGGTTTGGGGAGGCTAAGGGTAAGAGGTGGTGACGCATGCTGTGTCCCCTGGGGGCTCTGGAGGGTTGTGAGGGGCCGTGAAGGCCTGGCTCCCTCCCCACAAACCCCTCCCCTGGAAGCTCCAGGACTCACTCAGGGACCCCTTCCCTCCCCCAGCCTGCTCCCAGGGGCCCTTTCCACCCTCCCTGGGAAGCCCCCTTGTGCTCCCTTTGGCCGCATCCCAGCTGGGCTGTTCTCCGGACACTCGAGGACCCGAGGCTCTGCCTGTGGGAAGGAGGCCGGGCCGCCAAGCAGCCACCATTGTCTCTGTTCAGCCAAGTGTGAGAGCCGGCTGCCCGCCAAAAGGGGCCTCTCACCACCCGCCTGCTGGCTGACGCACGCACGGCCTCTCCAGCCTTCCTGCCGCCCTGCCCTCCCCTTCGTGCTTGTAACCAACACGGGGGCCTGCAACTCCACCAGGTGGGGCTGGCACTTGAGGGTTGCCAACAAGTGTCTGTCCGTGGCTGGGCCACGCGCCCAGTGGGTGCACAATAAATACAGGCCAGTGAAGAAGGAGGTGCGTGCCAGTGAGGGGGTTGGGAGGGGCAGGCAGCTCTGGGTAGCTGAGGCCACCGTCTGGCACCTGCCTGAGGGTGGCAGGCCAGGTTCCCTTTGCCATGTGTGTGCATGTGCGTGTCTGTGTGTGCATGTATGTATCTGTGTGCGTGTGCATGTCTGTGAATGTGTAGCATGCTAATCGTGTGCAGGAGTCACATAGGCTGTCACAGCAGGAGGGGACCTCAGAATCATTGATTGATCCACTCATGGGTTCATTCTTTCATTTCTCCAGTAATATTAAGTACCTTTATGGGCCAGTACTGTGAGATTCAGGCATGAATCAAGCATGTCCCTGGCCTCCAGGAGAGGACCATCCTGTTCTCTGGTGCCCAACTGGCAGTATAGAGTGGCACTGGAGACATTCGCATCCTATGCCCAGGAATCTGGATCCAGTAGGTCTGGGTCAGAGGCACCAACGGGTATTTTTAAGGCTCCATGGGCCACTCTGATGGGCAGAGGCCAATTGTCTCATTTGATTGGGGTGGTATACTAGCGCTGTGTGGACGTGACTTGGCCCACAAATGATGCTTACAGGCTGAACCGCTGTGAGTGGGTTATTTGACCTCACTGACCTGTATCCTTATTTCCAAAACCAGAATAAAAGGCAGAGGTTTGTTTGTATGCATGCATGTCTGTGACGCTTCCATGCTTTTTTGCTCTTGTAGAACTTGTACCTCCCTTTCACCTTGGCACAGGAGGTCTCCAAAGCCAGGTGCTCCAGGCTGCTAGGGTGCACCTTGTCCAGCGCTGCTCCAGCTGGGTTTGGCCTGGAGGCTTGATGGGTTGTTAGGCTGCGGTTATGACATGTGACCACTGGGGGGCGGGCTTGCACCTCCCAAGCCTCAAGCACTAGGTGTCCAGCTGCAGCTATGCCTCTAGAAGAACAGGTAGTGAGTTGGGTGCTCCTGGCCATCACCAGAACCAGGCTCTTCCATTTCCCTAGGGCCATAGTGGCCCAGGTCAGGCCTCCCACCATCTGGGAAGGCAAAGGGTTGGTACTTTGACATCGTTCTTCAGTGAAATGCTTGTGCTTATTTGCTCAGTCATGTACGACTCTTTGCAACCCCATGGACTGTGACCCGCCAGGCTTCTCTGTCTATGAGATTTTCCATGCAAGAATACTGGAGTGGATTGCCATTTCCTTCTCCAGAGGATCTTCCCAAACCAGGGATCGAACCTGCATCTCCTGTGTCTCCTGCATTGCAGGTGAATTCTTTACCCACTGAGCCATCTGGGAAGACCCTCTTGCTGCTGATGGAGAGGAAAAAGTTTCTGGAGTCATATGGGACAGCCTAGGATTCCCTACAGAATTGTCTCAGGGAACCTAGAACAGTGAAAACTAAATGAGTTTACTTTTCACCCAGTCCCAGTCCTGCGTATGGAACAGATCAAACCCCACGGGCCTAGACTGACCTTGTCTCCACCCTCCTCTTCCTTCCCACCCAGGAGTGGGCTGGCCCATCCCTTTGCAGGGGAAGGGACTGGACACACGTTCTTGGTGAGCAGCTCAGACTGCATAAGGCTGGCTGAAGTCTGTCCTCAGGGCCTCCTTTGCCATCTAGGGGGCTCAGCTCACTGCCATGAGCCAGGTGACACCCCGGTGCAACCTTTTCCCAGTCTGTCAGCATCTCTGCTCCATCTGGCTTTCTGCTAATAACATTCATTTATTTGTTGTTTGCTGGGCACCAGGGAGGAGTTAAAGGTCACTAAGGCCTGAGGGCTGGGTCATTTCCTTGCAGGGCTCAGAGTCAGATGGAAACAAGAGGGCTTTGTTGGGGTTGGAGGAGCTGGACTGGAGGGTTGCAGGGGGGATGGCATAAGACACAGAATAGTCAGGGTGGGCTCAGGCCAGATCAGAAAGGAATCAGTGTCTATGGCCATACCATCCTAAACACACCTGATCTCGTCTGGTCTTGGAAGCTAAGCAGAGTTTGGCCTGGTTAGTACTTGGATGAGAGATCATAAAGGAATTGGTGGGCAGCTCAGAAGGGTGAGTTTTGAGCAGAAGAGTGACCAATTCATGGCTTGGGAGACAGCCTGGGAGTTTGGCTTTAAGATGCAATAACTTGAGTGAGTGAGCCTAGAATAGGGTAGATAATGGTAATGGCCTAGAGATGTTTATTCTATCTGTGCAACTTTTCTATAAGAAAAGAGGAGGCAGAGAGAATGACCTGGAACCTTGGGCCAACCTGGCATTCTCACACCTGGCCTCTCCTCCCTTCCTGTTCCCCTCCCCCAACCTCCATGCTGCCCTGCTCACTTATGGGGTTTACTGAATGTCAAACTCTGTGTACAGCCCCTCCTTATCACCCACTCTGCCAACACCTTTGTTATTGTTCAGTAGCTAAGTCATGTCCGACTCTTTGTGACCCCCATGGATGGTGCACACCAGGCTTCCCTGTCCATCACCAACTCCTGGAGCTTGCTCAAACTCATGTCCGTTGAGTCGATGATGCCATCCAACCATCTCATCCTCTGTTGCCCCCTTCTCCTCCTGCCCTCAGTCTTTCCCAGCATCAGGGTCTTTTCCAATGAGTCGGCTCTTTGCATCAGGTGGCCAAAGTATTGGAGCTTCAGCATCAGTCCTTCCAGTGAATATTCAGGACTGATTTCCTTTAGGATTGACTGGTTTCATCTCCTTGCTGTCCAAGGGACTCTCAAGAGTCTTCTCCAGCACCACAGTTTGAAAGCATCGGTTCTTTGACACTCAGCCTTCTTTACAGTTGAACCCTCACATCCTTACAATAACACTTCTGTCCCCAGCTATTCTGCATCTAACTGGCGGCTCCACCTCTACCTGTTCCCTGTCTCCCGTGGAAGCGGTGCTCCTTGCCTTTCTGGGACTATCCCCTCTCTCTCCCCAGTTTTCTGCCTGCCTTAGAGCTCCCCCTTGGGGGTCCCATCTGGGTCTTGGGCCTATGCTCTACCCCTTCATTATCTTGCCTTGTAAACAACTTGAAGAATCACCATCAGAAGGAAAAAGAAAAGCCTGTGTTTGACTCTCTGCTTCCTGTAGCCGAGACCCACGGATGGGTAGTCTTTGCCAGCTGTTTTGCTCCCTCACCTGGTTCCATTCACACCTGGCACATTGGCCTCCAGCCACCACTCTCCACTGATGACCCTCCATCACCAAAGTCTTCTCAGCCTCCTCAGCCCTTCATCTCTCAGTGACCTTTGGCCCCATCCGCCCCTTGATCTGTGGACCTTACACGAAGCCCAGCGTGACCTGGCCACTTGCTTAGCCTCTTGTGCTTTGGTTTGCTTCTCTATAAAATGGGGATAATAACACCACTTACCTCACAGGGCCCTTAAGTGAAATTATGCACGTAAACAACTCAGAACAATGCCTGGCACAGGAGGAAGGCCGGTTAGCTATTAGCACTGGATTTGCTGGTCTTCCCCAGGCACCCTCCCGCCTCTGGGCTCCCGTTTACCTTCTGCCCTCAAACACAGGGTCCTTCTCCAAGGCTGGGCCTCTGCCCTCGGCTCTCTCTCTGCCTGGACATTGCGAGTGACAGATGTCAACTCAGATTGCCTCCTTCCAAGCTGGGGGTGGGGTGTGGAGGCAATGCTACTCAGAGGATGGGGGCTGTGACCAGCTGCTGAGAAACACTGAGAGCTAGGGCTGGGAAGAGGAAAAACCCATTGCCATCCACATACCACTTCCTCTGTGAAGCCTTCTTTGCGTTCTCCTCCCCCAGCTATTCCCTATCACATCAAAGCCAAAGTTTCCACATCCCTCCCCTGCCCTCCTCTCCAGTCTTTCCTGTCTGTCTGCTTCCAGTGGAACATAAACCTCCCAAAGGCGGGAACAATGCAGGTTGTTTTCCATCATATCGCAGGGCCTTGTCCAAGGCCTGGCTCTTGGTATCGAAAATTATAAATGTCAAAACTTTATCCTCCCTGGGCTTCCGGTACTCCACGTTCTCCTGGCTCTTCTTCTATTTCCTTACATGTTCTTTTCCATCTTTCCTCTGCTTGCATCGCCCCCACCCCCAGCCTTGAACTCAGCCTTTTCCCAAAATGAAACCTCAGAGATCTTGCCTCACTGACTTCATGGGCACCAGAGTAACTTCTGGGAAAAACTTCCAAATCTAAGCTTTCAGCCCTAATATTTTTTTTTGGAATTGCAGACCTGGAGTTCTGTCTGTAGGGATAGGGACCCTCAGTTAATCCTCCTGGAAATGGTAAATTTCTGTTCCCACCCCACCCCCGGGTGTGCATGCTCAATCATGTATGACTCTTTGTGACCCCCCGGGACCATACCCCGCCAGGCTCCCCTGTCCATGGGATTCTCCAGGCAAGAATATTGGAGTGGGTTTCCATTTCCTCCTCCTGGGGATCTTCCTGACCCAGGGATTGAACCTGCATCTCCTGAATTGGCAGGCAGATTCTTTACCACTGAGCTGCCAGGGAAGCCAAATTTCTGTGTAAAAGTTACTTATGACCCGTGAGAGTGAGCTTGGTGTCATCTCCTGTAAACTGTCCCCCGTGTCTATGAATGATGCTGTGACAAGTTGTCCATTGCTTTGAAAGAC
Organism: Bubalus kerabau; assembly: GCF_029407905.1. Classification (NCBI taxonomy): domain Eukaryota; kingdom Metazoa; phylum Chordata; class Mammalia; order Artiodactyla; family Bovidae; genus Bubalus; species Bubalus kerabau. The sequence continues at coordinate 49,709,062 of NC_073634.1, forward strand.
AACACACCAGGATTATGGGGAGATTTGAGCCAGATGGGCCTTTGCCTCACCTTGGGGTCAGGTAGAAGCTTCTGGTTCTCTGATTTCTTTGTCCCCATCTGATGTGACACGGACGGTGGGGGAGGGAGGTGTATGCACAGAGAGGTTGAATGAAGTGAACGAATGAGACCCAATAAGTGACTGTGACGGCACTGTTGCTTGGCCACCAAAGATTCTAGGCGTGTTTGCAGTCGGGACCCATCCTTCTACCCAGTCTATATTCCCTGTGGTCCCGATGCTTTCTTTCTTATTTGTATTTGACGAATTCATTGCATGCAGTTCCTGTGAGCTGTCTCAGATCCTCTCTGGAACAAGGTGGGGAAGGCATGAATATTTAAAATAAAATAAACAAAATGTTGGCATGTGCGTGTGTCTTAGGTTGGAAATTCCTTAAGGGCAGGGACCATGTCTGTTTATATAGCACCTGGCACAGTGTCAAACTGAGGCTTAACAAATGAATTTTGATGAAGACGAAAAAGAAGCCGCCTGCAAGAAGATACAGAGCCAAAACTCAAACCTCACCCCAATCCCCTTTTTCCAGGGAGTAGCCTTCTTCAGGCTCCACCCAAATCCTCACCCCGTTTCTGATCATCCAGGCTCCTTCTTGTCACCCCTACCTGTCCACATCCCCCCCCCCACCCCGTCACCAACCCTGTGTGTGCATGTGCACTGAGTCACTTCAGTCATGGCCGACTCTTTGCGACCCCATAGACTGTAGCCCTCCAGGCTCCTCTGTCCTTGGGATTTTCCAGGCATGAATACTGGAGTGGGTTGCCACGCCCTCCTCCAGGGGATCTTCCCGACCCGGGGGCTCAAACCCACGTCTTTTATGTTTCCTGCGTTGGCAGGAGGACTCTTTACCACTAGCGCCACCTGGGAAGCCCTGTCCTCACCCACAAATTCTCCCCTTCCTCACACAGAGAACCTCAACCTCACCTCACTCGGGGTGGCTTCACCCCAAACACCCAGGCCACCCTTTCACCCAGTGTCCCAGCCCCGCAGGCCCATCCCCGGCTGGGCGGCAGTGCGTGGTGCTGGGAAACACCACCTCCGGCCAAGTGTTTGAGGTGCTGTCCCCTCGCGTGTCTTGGCCCCTTGGGGGCCTCCAGCCAGGCAGGGACCCGACAGAGGGAGGGGAGGGGATAAGCTGCTTCAAAACTCCAGATGCAGCAGTTAAAAAGAGGACAGAGGCAATGATCCTTCAAATTGCCACATCTGTATAATCTGCCTTTTATTTTCTGCTTCATGAAGTTTTATTTCCTATTATTTATTCACCTCCCCGCCCTCCCCTCCCCCGCCTCCGCTCTTCCTTAGCAGGCGACATGCTCAGATGGGCCCCCGAGCCTCAGCCTGGGTCTCAGCCCCCCACCCCTCCCCCACCCCGGGCTGGCTGCTGGGAGAAGGCACCTGCTCCCCCATGGTGACTCCTTCTCCTCCCCCAGTCACTGCGTTTCAGCCCCCAAACGCCCCTCCCGCCACCCTCCAGGTAAAGCTGGGTGGAAACGTGCTTGGGGAACAGGTCATGGAGGTGAGGCCTGTCCCCAAGGCCCAGGTCACTGTCACCACCCTGAGCCAGAGCTCAGGGGGTGGAGGAACCCAGGAGATAGAGATGGGGACTCACAGCCAGGTGGTGTCCCCATCCCCCCCTCCGCATACCCTCCACCTGCCTCCTCTCCTGGGGCCTCCTTGACCCTCTCTACCCAGCACCCTCATCCTTCTCTCTTCCCTCCAGTTCTTGGACCTGTGGTCAGGGAGCTAGGCTGGCCCAAGCCTGGGTCAGGGAGCTACTGAAATGGAGAGGAGCGGGACCAGGCAGGACCACAAGGAGGGGAGCTTTTGGTTTGTTTTGAGGTTCTGAGCATCTCCTGCACTCCCTACCCCATTGGAGGAATAAAGATTCCTGACTCAAAGAAAGACCCAGGCTGTCTGGTTCTAGTTAATCATGGTGGGGGGTGATGGGGATGCTGGCCCTCAGTGCCTGCAGTGGGGTGGGAGGGCCTCTGGGAAAGGGCACTGACATTGAGACTTCTTGCCTAGAGCCCTCCCGAACCCTCCTTGGGACACAGAAGTCAGGACAATAATCCTTTTAAGGAAGAGGAGTCAGGCTGTAGGTTAGGATTTGCAGTTGGTGTTCCTAGAGGCTCCTGGGAGAAGCTATGGATGCTAGAGAAGGGCCTTGGGGTGGCGGGTGGCAGGCAGGAGGAATTTTGCAAATCTTACCCTGAAACCTGACAACACTTTATATCCCTTCTCTTCTGGCTTTTATCCCTTTCCTACCTTGCTCTATGGTGACCTTTTTCCTCATGTTTATTTTTGGCTGTGCCGGTGTTAGATGCAGTTCAGGGGTTGTTCACTGCGGTGAGCAATGAGGTGCAAGTGGAAGTGGAACTAGTGCTGGGTTCTTTGTTGCGGTGCATGGGCTTCTCTCTAGCTGTGGTGCTTAGTTGCCCCTCCACACATGGGATCTTAGTTCCCTGCGTGTGTGCTGCACGCTAAATGGATTCAGTCGTGTCCAACTCTTTGTGACCTTATGGACTGTGGCCTGCCAGGTTCCTCTGTCCACGGGATTCTCCAGGCAAGAATACTGGAGTGGGTTACCATGCCCTCCTCTAAGGAATCTTCCTGACCTAGAGATAGAACCCATGTCTCATATGCCTCCTGCCTTGGTAGGTGGGTTCTTTACCACTAGCACCACCTGGGAAGCCCTAGTTCCCTGACCAGGGCTCAAACCTACATCCCCTGTATTGAAAGATGGGGACGACCTTCCCACCTTCAACCAAGGAAGTCCTTAGAGTGACTTTTATAAAGGCTCTAAGCTCTGAGGTTTTTTGTTTTTATTTTGGGTGATGGTGGGGTTGGAGGAGGGTGATCTCATCTGGTTCATCCCTCTTACAGGGACAGGCACAAAGTAGGTGGTTTATGATCTGCTTCCGAATGAATGAATGAATCAACGAATGTGAGGCCTACACCTTCTCATGCCCCGGCCTGTACTAACTGTGCCTGTATTTGCTTTGCTGTTTTCTCATCTCTGCCCCATCCTGGAAGCCCCTGGAAGCCTGGCTTTCACCTAGCCAGCTGAAGCAGGACTCTAGTCCCCCGGGTGAGTGGGGCGCCAGGAGCCACTTTGCCCCTACCCCAAACGGAGACTGATTCCACATACAAAGTATGGTGTTTGCCTGATGGAAAATTACCTGGGGAATCTGGAAGAGAGCTTCATACCTGAACCAGTCAAATGAGTCCCATAATGCCTTTGATGACCGGGTGACTACTGATTCATGACCTTAGTGCTGGACATCACTCTGGCCAGAGCCATGCATTTTATGGCCCAGGAAGCTGAGGATGTCCCTTGGGCTGCCACCCAGGAGGTGATGGGGTGGGGACAGAGGCCCACACCCAGGCCTGGATTCTGCAGCAATGCCATCTCCCAGGGGGTAAACAGATGACCATAACTAACAGCTGCAGTGACACCACAACCTCAGCCCCTAAAATAGCTGGTGACTAGGCCTTTTCTCTCGTCATCAGCAAAGAGGGTGGTTCTGGAGAGGACGTGGTGTAATCTCAACAGGTAAACCTCAGTTCTCATCAAGGTCAAGAGGCTGTAAGGCCTCCCTTCTTTTTAGCGTGTGTGCTCAGCCGCATGCAACTCTTTGCTACCCCATGGACTGTAGCCCGCTAGGCTCCTCTGTGCATGGGATTTCCCAGGCAAGAATACTGGATTGGGTTGCCATTTCCTTCTCCAGTGGATCTTCCTGGATCAGGGATCAAACCTGCACCTCCTGCATTGGCAGACAGATGCTTTACTGCTGAGCCAGCTGGGAAGGAAGCCCTCCTTGTTTTTTACACACTTCCTTTTCCTTCTTTGCTTTGATGGAGAAATAAGTTTCCATTCAGACCAAGGGCATCCATTTATGGCTAGCATCTTTCCCGAAGCAATGTCCCCTGGTGGGCGCGTGACTGGACTGGGGGACTCTCTCCGGGCTAGGACCAATGGGGGTGCGCTCCTCTTCCCAGGGGCTCATCTGCCTGGGGAGTGGTAAAAAGTATCCACCTGCAATGCAGGAGTACAGGAAATGTGGGTTTGATCCCTGGGTCGGGAAGACCCCCTGGAGAAGGAAATGACAACCCACTCCAGTATTCTTGCCTGGAAAATCCCATGGACAGAGGAGCCTGGCGGGCTACAGTCCATGGGGTCGCAAGAATCAGACATGACTTAGCAACTAAAGCATAACCACCACCTCTCCCCAGAGCATGTATGGAGGTGGGGGGGGGGGCAGCGGAAACCAATGTTGCCCACAGCTGGGGACCTCTACTCAGGACTCCCTGGGAAGCGGGAGCAGGTCATAAGAATCGGGGCTCAATGGAGGGATGCGGTGGAGGGGAACGTGCGTTCCCAGGCCTGGGCTGTTAGTGAAGTGACTAATGCCCCCCTCCTGGCAAAAAAGCAAACACATCTAAAACAAACAAAAAGAGTTATTTGCAAATGAACATGGCTCTCATTCAAGGATGGGCCCTTGGATTTGAGGCAGCAGGCAGGGCTGTGTGTGCACACACGCGTGTGGGCCTGGGCTCCCCTTACACAGGGGAGGATGCCTTGGCTAGGGAGGAGGGGGAGGGAAAGAGGGAGAGTCTGAGACAAGGGGGGACCAGGAGGCACGGTGGGGGGAGGGTGTTGGCTTCACGCTGGTACTAGTGTGATTTATCCCTAATGAGTTCTCAGCACATGGCTGCTCCCGGCTCACTCCGGGGGCCAGCGCGGCCTCCTGCGGGCCCCAGCCCGCCCCCCACTCCAGAACAGCCTCCACTCGCTCAGAAAAGAGCCAATTTCCACACTGCACAGTCCGCTACACTCAAGGGGAAATCACATTTCCCTGGGAGAGCCGGAGGCAGCGCTTCACTCCCCAGCCTGGCCGGCTGCCACCGGGCACAGATGTGGAAGAGCTGGGCTCCAGCTTCTCTTCTCCCCCCAAAACAAAGCCCCACACCCACAGACCCAGCCCTCAACCTAAGTCTCAGGGCAGCCCCTCGGCACCTGAGGTTTAGCCTTTGCCACTCAGCAAGAGGAGAAAGGGTGATACTCAGGGAGGATGTTGGCCGGGAGGGGACCAGCCTTGCCTGCTTCCTCCAGCTTCATCCAGGAAGCCAGGCACCTGGTTTTGCTTGAGGCACTTAGAGATGTGGAGGTGGGGTTGCTGGTGGCATGTGTGTGTGTGTATGCACACGTGTGCGTGCGAGCAGGGAGCAGTAGGGAATCAGTATCTGCCATCAGGAGATAAAGACCTTCAGCATCTGTATTCCGAGTGCCCCCAGAGCTAGAGGAAGAGGAGAGAGCAGAGAGAAGAGAAACAAACCAGAAGGGAAAGGAGGGAGGGAGGAGAAATGCTTGCAGCATTTTCTGAGCAGATGCAGGACCTCTTAAGTCCTCACGAATATTCACTGGAGACACAAAAGGTCTCACAAAGGAATAATTGCTTCGGACTCCTGCAGAAGAGGGACTGGAATGGGGAAACTAGAAGAGGTGAGAAAAGGAAGGAGAAAGAGACGAGGCGGGTAGAGAGAGGAGGTGGCCCTTGTGGGACGAGATGCTTTCACTAGCATCACAGCTGTGGGAGCGTGGCTGGCCACTCTCTGTCTGCGGGAGATGCACAAGCTGGGACAGAGGAGCCATCAGACTCCTTGCAGGTGGAGATGCTTTAAGACCCTAAAAGCTGGAGGAGGGCTGAAGGGTCGGCCTGGGGGAGACTTGGGACCAAGGATGGAGGCTCAGTTGGCATTCCCCGCTGGCCCCGGCACTCCTTCCCCACCCGCAGGCTAACCTCTGGGTCCTTCATCCAGGACTGTCCCCACGTTGACGTTGGGTGGGTGTGGCAGTGCCCCAGGAGCCATGAAACTCTGTACCTCGCCATTGAGCTATGGGAGCCTGAGGTCTGTGCAGAAACTCGGCCACACCCTGCTACTCAAGGCCTTAGATTAGGATGCAGATTCAGCCTCAGATTAGAGTTCAGGCAGTGGTCTCAGTTCCTCTGAATGACCTTGAAAAATCCAGGCACCTCTTGCTCCCAGTTTCCCCAAGTGTGAAATGAGGCTAACATTCAGAATCGGAGACAAAAGTGGTCGCTGGGGTCAAAGAGTCGGACACGACTGAGCGACTAAACAATAATGCCAAGAATATTGAAGAAGTGACAGAAGGGCTCGGAACCAGCCTGGGGGCTGGCCTTAGAGCAGGACTCCCACCTGCCCCCCACCCTCAGGCCATGGGGCAGGAGCCAGAGGGTCACAGCAGCTCCAGCCCACCTTAGACAGATGGGTTCTGCTCTACCCTAACTGCTCTCCTAGCAGGAAACCCACCCACGTGCAGGGGCTGCCTGGCCCACACTGCCCCCTGAGCTCCAGGCACCCTGGGCTGGCCTGGTGTGTTCTGGGAGGGTACAGGGGGTGCTGGAGGAGTAAGGGCGAGGATGACAGACCAGGGAGAGCAGCCTGGAAATCTGAGGAGGCCTCTCCACATAGGTAGTGAAAAGGCTGGTTCCAGGGCACAATGCGGGTTGGGGATGGGGGGGTGGTGAGGCTGGGCTCTCTCTGCCCAGGTCCAGGTCTTCAGAGAAACTAGAGGCCCCCGACTCTGCTACAGAGTAGACCACCCCTCCCCTACTTCCCACTCGCTGCCCACAGATGCGTCCCACATGCCCCAGCTGGATCTTCTGTGGCCACGCCCCTTTCCTCCCATCCTTGTCTTCACGCTTCTTCTTCACCATGGCCCCCTCATGTACCTCCCCGACTTGTCCCAACACTGCCCCTGAAGACAGGGCACCTCAGATCATCTCTCTCCCCCAGCAAGTGTGTGCACATGTGTGCACTCAGTTGTGTCTCTTTGCAATCCAAGGGATTCTCCAGGTAAGAATACTGGAGTGGGTTGCCATTTCCTTCTTCAGGGGATCTTTCTGACCCAAGGATCGAACAAGGGTCTCCAGGGTCTCCTGCCTGCATTGCAGGCAGTCTTTATCATCTGAGCCACCAGAGAAGACCCTGACATGTAGATAGCTATATTTTCTAAGCCCCTGGGGTTTGACCATGGACACAATGTCTGGAGAGGTACTGGCTGGGACCCGCTGCACTTGAGCCATGTCACACACCCACGGACACCTGCTCTGAGCAGCATCCTGGGAGGCTCAGCTCACCTCCAAGAAAAAAGGGGAGAGCTGAGCCATTGTCACCCAGCAAAAGCACCGCCAAGTTCCTCTGTCATTCAGGGCTTAGAGAGGCTACCAGGGCACCGCTGTTACCAAGGGTTTGGGTGTGAATAGAAAGGGTTGCTCTGCAGACTCCTTGGGGCACCAAGCAACTCAAGGTGGTTCCTGGGTGGGGACTGTCTTGGGGAGCTCAGGAACGCAGAGGTTTGGGATCATGAAGAGCCTCAGATATAATGGGATTCAGTCCTGCTGCCATGCTCGAGGCTAGAGGGAAGTCCTGTTATTGAAGAATGAGACTCTTCTCAGATCCACAAGGAAGACACGGGGACCAGCTTTCTTTGTGGGAGGGTCCGCCTTGTCCATGCTACCCTCAGTAAGCACTCCTGGCCTCTTCGTTGGGAGAACCAGGGGAGTCAGAGTCTCTGCCCTCTCAGCCTGAGAGTCCCTGGGGATGAGGGGTTGTTGAGGAATCCCTTCCTCCATCAGACTCAGCCCCAGCTGCTGTTTGCCCAACTGTCAGCCTTGTCCTGGGCATCCTCCCCCCACCACCCCCCGGCCCCACTCCAGCTGGGTCCTTAATGAAGAGGGTCCACACAGACACCAGGCAGCTGCTGGTGGGACGAGCATCCTCTTGTGGACAGAGCCAGCCCTTGCAGTCACCACTGTATTTCCCACCTTGTTCTATGGAATTTCACAGAAGAGGGTTGTTCTAAGTCCCCACAGTAACTCCCTCACCCCTTCCTGGCCCCGGCTTCTTGACTACCCAGTCTTGCCAAATATTTTGCGTGTGGTCGCTTGAGTGATGTCCAACTCTTTGCAACCCTATGGATTGTAGCCTGCCAAGGCTCCTCTGTCCTCCATGGGGTTCTCCAGGCAAGAATACTGGAGAGGACTGCCATTAATTCCTCCAGGAGATCTTCCCTGGGATCCAACTCAAGTCTTGTAATTACGTCTCCTGAATTGGCAGGCAAGTGCTTTACCACTAGCCCCACCTGGGAAGTCCAATATTGCCAAATATTGGGTTGGCCCAAAAGTTCATTCGGTTTGGCCAACCCAATACTTAGGAACCAAGCCAAAAGATATTAGACTCTCAGGGGTAGTCCCTGGATCTCCCTTGGGTCCCTGGTATCCCTGATGAGTGCCCGTGGTGCTAAGCCAAAGTGTTAGACTTAAGGTAAGAGGTTTTGACCTACCACTTCCTGCCTCAGGCAAGTTATTTCTTTATTTTCTGAGCCTCAGTTTCTCCATACGTAAAATAGGGCAAATCCCAGGTTCATTTATGTGAGGATCCCATGCAGCTCCTGGTGGCTCAGACGGTAAAGAATGTCCCTGCAATGCAGGAGACCCTGGTTCGATCCCTGGCTTGGGAAGATCTCCTGGAGAAGGGAATGGCAATCCACTCCAGTATGCTTGCCTGCAGAGTACCACAGACAGGGGAGCCTGGCAGGCTACAGTCCCATGGGGTCACAAAGAGTTGGACATGACTGAGTGACTGACACTCTCAACACCTTCCCAGGCAGCTGAGGCCAATAATTGTCTTCTCCCTTCCCTCCTCTCACACCTCAGGGATCCTAAGAGCTGTTTATGCAGGCTCCGGTGTGGCGCCGTTCCTGGATCTGTCACCAGCCTTCCTGGCTGGTTCTTTGGCTTCCTGTAAGTAACAGCAGCCACCACCTGTGGAGAGTCTGTGATTGGTCAGGCACCAGGCCACTTGCTTATTTTCTGCTCTCATTGACTCAGAGATGGAACAATCAAAGCTTGGGGTAGTGGTGTGCCTGGCGCCGAACATCTCCCTGGGGCAGAATGCTAAGTCAGGGTTCTCCCAGACAATAGCGGTCCTTTCAACATGCAGCCCCAATACAAGTTCATTGGCTGCTAGGCTCTGAGGTTTTCTGGAGAAAACCCTGTCACAGGGTTCCTCCTACCCAGTCAACCCAAAGCCAGAGACCAAGAGCAATGGTTTATTGAGTCATATGGCAATGGTGGGTTGTCTTTTAAAAAAGAAGCTTCAAGGAGAGAAGCCGGACATGGCAAGGAAACGACACTGAGAGGAAAGGGGTAGTTTGACTTAAGCTGAGGCTCATTTACAGTATTTACAGTCAGGCCTGGTGGGGGCAGGGGTGGGAGCTGTGGGGCCCAGAGAGGGAACTGTAGGCGGGGTTGTGTCAGGGTCTCTCAGTAGCTGTGGGTTTGGCAGGGCTGTTGGGAGCAGGAGGCAGGGTCCCCAGTTACATGCCTGGTTCTACTCTGGGCAGGGCTGCACCCCACCCCCCAGAGCCTAGGGCGGGGTGGGAGGGGTGCTTTGGAATGTCTGTCTCCAGCTGTAATGGGCTGGTCTGGCTGCCAAGGAGAGGGGTGGATTCTCCGCTGCAGGGGAGCTCCTGGGATGGAATTGGTACATTCACAGCAGCAGGTAAGGGGAAGGCAGGCGGCTGACCACCTTGACCACCGGGTGGAGCTCCTGGTTGGCTGGACCCAGGGTTGAGTCTGTGACCAGGAGGGACGAGCAGGAAGAGCCAAACAAGCTGCATAGAGAAGGCGGTGCCTCTCAGGGTGGCAGCGGGGGCGAGCCTTCGCACCCACTGTGGCTGCAGGCTGGGCAGAAGTGCTCACAGCCCATGGCCATTAGAGCGTGTCAACAGTGGAGCCACGGAGGCGCCTCTGTGCGCCCCAGAGCCCGCTGTGGGCCCCAAGGGCCATCTCTCTCCAGCCCTCTTGTCCACATTTCTCCTCCGATTCTGTCTCTTTGGAATGGGACAGTCTGTCCCCCTGGGACTCTTGTCCCTCATTAAGGAGTCCCGGAGGACCGGTGGCGTCTCCTCCACCATCGTCCTGTCTCTCATGGTTCACTGAATCACCCACACAGGGAGGGAGCCGCAGTGCTGGATTTGTGGTTATTTTTCATGTAATAAATAAAGATTCCTTTGTGTGACTCTCAGGGGCCTGTCCCAGGCTGAGTCCTCCCGTGGCTCGGTCGCTCCCACTGTCCCCATGGCAACTACAGATGGTCAAAGGCCGTGGCGGTGGTGGGCGGTGCGCTCGGCCTTGATGTGGAACTGTAATAATATGGGGAACCTGGATAAGTTCAAAAAAAAAAAAAAAAGAACAACAACACTGCCGGTCAGAAGAAAAAAATTGCACCATAGCCTCCCCCTGCCTCTGCTAACCTTTAAGACAGCGTGAGTTAATCATTGATCCCTCTGGCCTATCTGATCATCAAAGATTAACTCCTCTCTGGCCCTTATTTCCTCCTTCTCTAGGCTCACCTTTGAGTTTCTGGCCAGAAGGAGAACAGTGGCTTCTTGCCCCTCCCCTCCCCACGATTCCTTTGACCTTCAGCACCCTTGCATTGAGAGAGGGCAAGAAAGAGAAGTTACGCCTGGAGCCCTGAAGAATCAAGTACTGACTGGGGGATCGCTGGGTGTTCCCTGGCCTTGCCCAAAAGGCACAAGATCAGAGGATCTTAGGAACCAGTGGGGATAGAAAGCTGACTGCTCAAGGGATATGTGGATTTGAGAGCCTCCTCCAGGCTGCTCTGCATACCCACAGGATGGACAGCCAGGGGAAGTTCCGTGGGGAGGACACATCTCTATGCCCTCATCTTTCTGAGTTGAACTACATAAGGGTGGCTTGAATTCACATGGCAAACAGAGCCCAAGTCAGTCAGCCTCCTAGTCATTCCTGGAACATGAGGAGGTAACAGGAGGAGAGGGGGGGGATCTTGGGAATGGAGACCCTTGGGGTCAGCTGCACTGTGCTGCAGCTTCTACAGGGCTCAGGTTTGCTCCCAAGCCCTCCAGGTCACCCCTTCATGGAGACTCCAGTGGGATCCCTCACATTCATTTATGGGGCTTGGTTTCCTGATTTCCTTGGTTTCGCAACCCAACCCCGGCCCAGGGGAAGAGGGGCCGATGAGAAGCCCTGCAGTCCAGTTCACTATCTAGACCTCCATACTGAAGGCTGCTGCCCACATCTCAAGCCAAATATCAGGAATATGGTGGGACAGAGGGTCTCTGTGTAAGGGCTTTGGGGCTGAATCATGAGTATTTTTGAGCCACTTAGATGGTTAATGAGAGCGACAGGATGGCACTGTTTGCAATCAGCATGCTCCCCAGCAGGAGGGTTGCTGGCACTCCCCTAGGCACCCTCCAAGATGTGGAGGGGCACAGAGACGTGCCCTCCCCGTGGAACTTTCTTAGCCTGTCCATCCTGCAGAGATGTCCCCTCCACCCCTGCCCTCCCAAAGCCTGAGCCCTGAATCTTACACAAAACAAAGATTTCACAGACATGGCCTCAGGAGAGAGAAGTAAGTGATGCCCAGAAGTCTCCCCTCTGCCTCTCCCCCAAGACAACTTGGTACCCTGCCTTTCCCTGACCTGCTCGGATTATGAATAACACCTGTCTCTCCAGGCCCTCCATCGAACTGGGGATTCCCCGCTCTTAGACCACTTTGGTCCAACCTAGCACCTCCACCCGCCCCGAACAGTGGAGGGCCTGCGACAGCCCCAAAGGCAAACTTACTCAGTAAGCTGGAGTTGGGGAAGCGCCAGGCCTCGCTGTAGGAGGAGTAGGGGGTGTGGCCGTAGGTGTTGCCAGAGTATTCGCTTCCTGTGGGAGGCACACAGTGAGAGACCCATGAGGTGGATTCACAGCCTGAGGGCTGGGTCTGGGGGATGAGGGTCTGCAGGGTGGACACAGAGCGAGCCCTGGAGGACAGATGGGGCCAGGGCAGGGACAGTGGGAGCTCAGGAGACCCCTCCAAGAGCCCTTTGGAGGCCCCTCTGTCTGCATTCCTTTGGGGGGCAGTGCCTTTTCCGTCAGGGACTGGGGGCACCTCCCTGACACGACAGCTCTCACAGGAACCCCAGGAGGTAGATGTTATTATGATGCCTGTTTTCCAGATGAGGAAACAGAGACTTGGGGATCTGTAGCTCACACAGCTGCAGGGTTTGGTGGAATTTGAAAGCTGTGCTGTGACTCCAGGTTCCAGGTTCTAACCATTTCTGCTGCTGCCTGGACCTTCTGTAGAAAGGTCTTTCCAGGAGGGGTCAATGTGAGTGACAGAGGTTAGAGGTCAAAGAAGGACTCAAGGGAGTATAAACTGTGCTGTTGTTGTTTAATCACTAGGTCGTGTCTGACTCTTGTGACCCCATGGACTGCAGTCTGCCAGGCTTCTCTGCCCATAGGATTTTCCAGGCAAGAATACTGGAGTGGGTTGCTGTTTCTTTCCCCAGGGGATCTTCCCAACCCACGTCTCCTGTATTGGCAGGTGGGTTCTTTGTAGCCTCCTTCAATATGCTTTGTTACAGAGGGCAGAGAGAGAGAGAGAGTGTGTGTGTGTGTGTGTGGTTGGGGATGGGTGCAGAGGATGAAAGGCAGAAAAGGGGAGGGGCCTGGAGAGCATGTGGGGCCTGAGACTTCCTCTGAAGAGACTCTTGTCCCATCTCAAACCTGCCACTTGAAGAAAACTCAGCACACGACTTACACAAAGCAAATCAGATCACCTGTTTCTGTGAGTGGATTCTTGGCCTCACTAGAATTACTTACCCAAGAAATGACTTAAGAATTCCCTTAAATAACAAAGCAGACCACTGCAATTACTGCTGGAACTCAGACGGAGCTTAAGGTTGGCAAAGCACTTTCCCACACTCGATGCCCCTTTCTTCTCACAACTGGGAGGCGCCATCAATAACGCCAATTTATAGAAGAGGAAACTGGAGTGCAGAGTGAGTAAGGAGTTAGCCTCAAATCCCACAGATGGGAAATGGCAAAGGAGAAGCTGACCTGAGAGGTCTTCACTCGAAATTCCAGATCATCCATTTATGCACTTGGGAGACAGTTCCATCCACAAAGCCAGGTTCCCACCGATCCTGAACTCCAATGAATGTCCACACCGCCTTCCAGAATCTCATCTGCTGTTACAAGTCAAGTGCATTCTTTGGCTCCTGAACTCATTCCCAGACTCTGGGAGTAGGGCTCGAAGCTGCCTGGTTCTGGAGCTGGCCTGCCTGGAGCCAAATCTCTGTGCCCCACTTCCGAGTTGTGCAACCTTGGACAAGTCACTGAGCTGCTCTGAGCCTTAGTTTCCTCATCTGTCAAACGGGGCAGATTATTGCCCCTATCTCATGGGGTTGTGGGGAGGATTCAATTTGATAACATACATCAAATGCTTATGGCACCACTCTTGGAACAGAAGAAGCAGGCAAGGAATGCCAGCGTTTATGATTTCCCCATTAGGCAGGCACAAAAATAAAGCTCACCAGAGCCCCACATCCATCATCCAACCAGTGTTAAAGCCTGAGTTGGGGTCAGTGGGTGCTGATTTCCTGCCAGAGAGGTAGGCAATTGCACAGGAGGAATGGAAGCGAGGAGGAAGAGCCTGAAGGAGAGGAAGGCTTCTGGGTCCTTGTCCAGGCCATTAGTGACAGGCAGTAACACAGGAAGTTCATTAGGGGCAGGGATTAATCTAACACAGGTCAGGTGAACAACAAATACATGGAAGAGAAAGGAGGGAGGAAAAAAAGCAAAGGGATTAAAAAGAGAAAGAAAGAAACTAAGAAATGACCTCATCCAACCATTCGTTTCAGAAATGAAGAAACTGCTGCCCAGAGAGGGAAAGACATTGCCCCAGGCCACATGCTCCCTTAGAACCTTCTAGGACCCTGGCCTCTGGTGCCTACTCCGGTGCTCTTTCTTGTATTCACAATGAGATCTGCTTTATGTACTGCTGGTGTACCCCACTCCTCCTTGGTTTCAGTGCATCCTTGGAGAAAGCCAATTATACCTTAGCAATGCTTTCAGGCCTTGACCCTACCCCAGCCAATGCCAACATCAGCCAGCTCCAAAGGACAGGAAGAAATGTGGAAAATCCACCGTATTTGCCCCTCACTGTGTCGCTTATTCATGCATTCACTCACTCGCTCGCTTGTTCATTTATCCAGCGCACACTTGCAGGGTACCTATGTGCTTTGGTCACACAGTAGTGGAGGAGAGGATGGGGCTGAGGTGGTGGTATACCCCTAGGTGCAGCATCCTTTCACCATCAGGTCCGTCATCCCACCTTCATCTACGGCAGATGAAATGTCCTTGCTCTCATGAGAGGCCAACCTGTCCTCTTTGCTCTGCATCCTACCCCACTCATCTTTCCATGGATTGGGCCCTCATAATTTACCCCTTCTCTTCACTCTTTGTCAACATCTTCCTTTCCAATTCATCATTCCCCTAGCCACCCAACAGGCTCTACTATTTTCTCTTTTAAAAATCCTCTTCTTAGCCCACATTTCTCTGCAGCTCACAGCCCTTCTCTGCACCATGGTCTCTGCCCTCACCTCCTCATCCCCCCTCCAGTCAGGCCAATGCTGATCCCTTCAAATCCCTACCACCTCTACCCCGATCACTCCAAAGGTCACTTGGCTGACTCTGATTCAGTTCATCACTCCCTCCCTGCCTTTGGATTTCATGGTGCCAAGTCCCCTGGTTTGCCACCTAACCCACTGGCCTTTCCTGCTCTCTCACCTTGTTGGTTCCTTCTCTGCTATATCTCTAAATGCTGAAGGACCCCAGAGCTTGGTTTGTGAGCCATCTGTGATTTTCCATCCACATCCTCTTTCTGGTGACCTTGCATAATCCCTTAAGCATTAAATAACAATTCTGCACAATGGTTGAAAGGTATGCCCTAGTCTTTCCTGACTATAGATATACATCATGTGCCTACTGATGTATTAAACTGGTTATCTAGGAGGTGTCTCAATCCTAATATGGCCCAGTAGAATCCTTGACTTCCATATGCTAAATACTCTACCATTTCCTCTTCTGCTCTCCCATACATACTTGCCACCACCACCCATGCCTTTTCCCAAACTTCAAACTTATCCTCGTTTCCTCTGTCATTAAACCCCTATGGCCAATTCACTAGTAAGTGCTATTGGCTCCACCACCAAAATACATTACACCCTTAATCTCTCTCTTCTCCTCCTTCTCTGCTACTTGCCTGGTGCATGCCACTATCACATCCTGTATCAACCACTGCAACTGCCCCTCCCCTAACTGGTCTCTAGGTGTCCTCTTCTGGCCATCTACCATCTGATTTCCCAGCGACCCAGGTAGTCTTAAAATTTGACCCCCCCCCCCAATATCTCTTCATTGTGTAGTGCTTTTCACACTCACTCGCTGTTCTCAGTTATACTCATACTCTTCCCATGTGTGATCATGCTACACTACTAGTTCCTACCTTGGGGCCTTTGCACTTGCTGTTCTTTTGGGCTGGGGATGGCCTGCCCCAGTTTATCACTTGGCTGACCACTCTGAACACCTTCTCAGAGAGGCCTCTCCTGATCACCCAATCTAAAGCAGTTATCTTCTCTCCCTGCGGCTCTTTATTACATCATCCCATTTTATTGTCTGAACCAGAGCTTATCGCTATCTGAAATTATCTTGTCGATTCATTCGTTGACTTGTTTACTATACTTTTTTCTCCACTGTTAGGCTGTAAGCTCCATAAACAGATGGACCTGGCTTGGTCACTGCATCTCATACCAGAGAATCTCAACTCTTATTTGTTAAGTGAAAAGTGGTAAATGGATGGAAGGATGCAAGGATGGTTGAAAGGATGGGTGACAGAAGTATGGATAATGGATAAAAGAAAGGATAGATGTATGAAAAGATGCATGGAAGGATGAATAGAGGGATAAAAGGTGAACTAAAGGATGGATGGATGATGGAAGACAGATGAATGGATGGGAGCAAGGATGGGTGAAGAAAAGATGAATAGAAGGTTTAATTGAGAGAAGAATGGATGAATGAATTGAAGTATGGATGGATGAATGGAAAGATGGGTGAATAGGTGAATGGATGGATGCATGAATAGAAAAATGGGTAGATGGATGGAAGAAAGGATGGATAAAGGAAAGATGAATAGAAGACTGAATGATAGACTGATGGAAGGATGGATAAGAATATGCATGGATATATGGGGAAATGTGTGAAAGATGAATGTATGGAAAGATGGAGAGATAGATGGGTGTATCCATCTATCGGAGCTGTTGTTCAGCTCTAAAACTGGTAAGAGGGCCATTAACAGTATTAACAGGGCAGGAACAGCAACAGCAACAATTAGAAGGGAAAACAGAAGATGAATAGGCAAGAGAAATCTGTGCCCTGGTCTTATTCCTGTGTCACTCTCTTATAGCTCTTGTCGTTACTTCTGATATGATGGGAGGCAGCGTGGTGTAGCAGAAAGAACGCAAGACTTGAAAATCAAAAGAATAGTGTTTGAACAACCCAGCCACTTAGTATGATTATGATTATGATCCCCAAGCACACCACTTTGCTTTTCTAAGCTTGACTCCTTATCTACATAAACCTAAGATTATATCAATGCTCCAGTCTTATGGTGAGGATTCAATGAGAAATAAACTTATACCTACGAATGGCCAGGCACCCAGAAAATGCAAACAAATGATCTCTTCTGTCCTTCTACAACTGACTGAAGACTGTCACTGGCATGACTTGCTGAGAGCATTTTGTATCTATCTAGAACAGAGTAGGTGCTCAATGAAAGTTTGATTTTAATGGAAGAAATCCCCCTTCAATCAATCAGGAGATTGTAACCACTGGTAAGAAATGGACAAATACTTTTCTACCAAAAAAATTCCTTAAGAATTCATTTGCACCACTGAGTTACTAGGGACCAAAGGATACATTTAAATAACATTGCATTTTCTAAAAACTGATTTGCATGAAACTTACTGGGTGCTCATCCACCTTGCCAGGCAAACCCCCTCTTGGAATTCACTTGTGGTCCACGGTGTACTTGTATTATTATTATTTCTTTTTTCTGCAACACCCACTCAGGATGAGGTCTTTAGAGAAACAACCTGGGAGACTTTGATGAGAGGCCCGAGCCTCCCAGCTACCTCACAGGTCACACTCTGGGCCCCAGGAACCCTGTGCCCTGGGCCTGCCCCCGGGAAATGATTCATAATTAAGAGAAAAGCCCTGGGCTTTCTGTCTCTTCCTCCTCCTCTAAGCAGGCGGCAGGGAAAGGTGGAGAGGTTGGAAGGGGGATGGGGGCACTGACTGGAGCCTGGGATTGTGATTGAGAGGCCCCATTATCCACACTCTTAAAAAAATAACCGAATCTTTTCCTTTTTTATCTTGACCAATCTCATTTCACGCTCCAGAAGAGGAAGGGAGGGAGGGAGGGAGTCTGGGGCCAGGAGGGAGAGAGGAGTCAGTATTCTGTATTTTCAACGCTGCATTAAGCACATCGCCACGGTAACCAGGCAGCAACAAGTGCCAGCTCAGCGGGTTCCCAGGGAGCCCAGAGCCTCCTTCCCTCCCTCCCTCCTCCGTCCCCTCCCTCTGCCCAGGAGCGCCCAGCCCACCTGCCTCGCACAGGGCGCCCACAGTGGGTGGCTGGTAAAGAATAACCCCTGCTGGTGGGGGAGGGGAAGCAGGCCTGGGTGAAGGCCTTGAGTCTCTGAAGTCAGAGGCAGGTAGGCTGGTGGTAGGCTGGTGGGGAGAAGGGGGGTCACAGATGCCCTGATTCAGAGCCCCTTCCAGAAGCTCCAGGTCCTCAGACCTCTCTGGGCAGGGCAAATGGCTCTGAAAGTGTCAGCTGCTCAGTCAGGTCTGACTCTTTGCAACCCTATGCACTGAAGCCCTCTAGGCTCCTCTGTCCATGGAATTCTCCAGGCAAGAATAGTGGAGTGGGTAGCCATTCCCTTCTCCACGTAGGGACTGAACCCAGGTCTCCTGCATTGCAGGCAGATTCTTTACCATCTGAGCCACCAGGGACCCTATGTATATGGCTCCACCCTATTCATTCTGAGGTTCTCCCTGTACGGTTCCTAAAAGAGACCCCCAGGACTGTTGGGGAGGATTCCAGGACTGTCCAAGTGATGATGGAGACATACTCCCTGCTCATCTCACACTCTAGTACCTTTGGAATACTCAAGCCATGGGTCCTGACTGTGCAGGGTTGAATGAATGTGAGGTATGAAGAAGGATATTTCAACCATCTTCATGGCCATCATCACCAACACCATTCACACTCATATTTTTCTGAAAGGGTAAACCAGGATTCATCAGAGGTAAATAACTGGAAGACCACAGGGTGCTTAAGAGCTGGGCTTAGGTTTACCTCCATTGTTCTAATGGCTCCCAGATGACTCTCTATGAAGGCTTACTGAATCACTGGAAGAAACAGCAGAGCTCTGATTTGAATGTCAGTCTGTCTCAGCCTCTCCCTTTGCATCATGATGGGAAATAGGGAGCCTCTGGGAAGAAGGGGGCTGAGCTGGAGGGAGAGTTAAGGGGGCCAGGACTGCACTGGAGTCTTTTCTCCAGGTGTTAACAAGGAGCTGCATCCCTTGGTCCATCCTTCAGTGTCCTTCAGAAAGTCTATGCATGGGGCACACCCTACCTCTTGTACCCTCTTGCTCCACCTGTGGCCACCACTTCCTCCTTACAATGTTTCCCCTCCTGCCCAGCCCCACCCCTTACCTGCCACCATGCCTGCGATGGCAGAAGAGGCATAGCTGCCCTGTCCACTGGTGGGGATGTGGGGTGGGTATCCAGGCAGTGTGGGGCCCACCATCTCTCGCCCTGAAAAAATACAGCAAAGCATTATCAGGCGGGCCACTGTGGGCTCCTGTACTTACTGTCTTGCTCCGCGGAGGCTCTGCAAGCCTGCCCTCTGCCACTCCCACTCTCTCCCAAGCCATTCTCTGGACTTACTTCCTCCCTCCCCTCTCCTTCTCTGAGCCCAAGCTCCTCTCTACTCAGTGGGCCTTCACCAGGCCACAGGCTCCACCATGTAGGGAGGACCTGGCTATTACAGGCCTCTATTATTCCCTATCCTCCAATGATTTTATTTACAAGAATCTTAGTCATCCATAATGATGTCATGGTATTGGAAGGAGGCTGGGGGCTATGTCTTCTAGGTCTTTGTGGTCCCCTGTGGCATTTGCATAGCAGCCAGCACAGTGGGCCGAAATAAACACATTAGAGGCCACTGGCCACCCTTTCAGCCCCAGCTCCCAGGAGAACCAAGGTCAAGGCCCTATGAAGGGATGGCAAAGGGGCGGCTGGTTGGCCCATCACTGTCCTTTTCTGGACCTGTGGCAGACATTGTTAATCAATCACCACACTCTTTGCCTCTGAGTCAGAATGGGGTTTCTGCTCCTCAACCTGGCCTTGCGGGTGGATATAACATATCAGAGCTGCAAGGGACATGAAACATGGTGCCTATTCCTGACCTGGAAAGGAGAGGTGGGTTGACAGGCAGTGTTTACACAAGCCTGAACCACTGACATCTATCCATGCCATTCCTGAAAAGAACTGTTTTCAGCAAAACTGACAAGTATCCCTCTCTTTGTTTATCTATAATTTGTGGGAAATAGTCTGGCCTTGGTGACACGGAGGCTGCTCTGTGAAGTTCTGAAGTTCTGGCTCTGCCTCTCCTCTCCTTCAGGTGGTCAAGCCTTCCCATTCTGGAGACCCCATTTAACCTGGTGATTTCTCTCCATCCACACCACGTACCAACAACCACAATCCTCCATCCACCCGTGTCCCTTCTTTCATGGGCCCCTGTCTGAAGGCGCACAGGATCCTTCCAGACCCAAGGATTCTTGACCAGGTGAAAAGACATCCCAATCTGCCCAGATATGAATACTGTCCCAGCATATATACAAAGAACGCACATTTCACTCTCTTCCCTCTCAAAACACCCCGTTTGATGATGAAATTATCTGGTTGTCTGAGTTCTTGGTGATGTTTATGAGGTAGATAGGAGGTTTGCCAACCTCATCCCCATTGACACTTGGGGCCAGATAATTCTCCGTGGTGGGGGGTGGGGGGTGGGGGGAGGCTGTGCATTACAGGATGTTGGACAGCATCCCTGGGGTCTACCCTCTAGATGCCAGTAAGTTCCCACCCAGTGCGACAACCCGGAATGTCTCCAGATATTGTCACATGACACCAGGGTGGCAAAATCACCTCTGAATGAGAACCACTGGATTAGATTATCATCATTTTATCAAAATGCCTTTACCTCTTTCCAGACTGGGGGCTGCCTTTTCTTCTAGGACTCACATGGATTCCCTGTGAGCCTCTGTCAACCAGGTTACCAAGTCCACCCCACCACGGCACTGTTTGCCCAATTTTCCCTCCATCAGTCCCCCACACCCACCCCTGGGGTCCTTCTTGTGTCAGACCCTCTGGGGGTGCCTAGCAAGAATGGAAGAGAAGGTACCTCTCACGGAACCCTGTAAGTTGTCAATACCGCAGTAACTGCCTCCTTACCTCTATTTCTAGAGATTCCTTGAAGACAATTCATTCATTTGACAAATATTGATTAATCCTGATATCCTGGGCACTTTAAGAAGCACTTGGGGATACAGCAGTAAGCAAGAATGTAAATTAGCAAGGCTAGGTGCTAAGTCAAGGGAGGATAGACTGGGAAGGGTACTGGAGCCCTGGGGGGCTCAACAGACAAGACCAGGCCTGCTGGACTTCCACCCTTCCTCTAGGAGGAAGAGTCCAGAAACTGGAGGACTTCGGTCCTCATTCTGCTTCTAGAACTAATTTTCCAAGTGCCCTTAGACCAGCCACCTACATGCCCCAAGCCTCAGCTTCTTCACATGTAAAATGGGAAAAAAAATAAATAAATGAAAGTAGCCATACACACCTTATTACTATTACCATCATGCTTTCAGCATCATTCAGAGTCAAAAGTTTCCTGCCACAGGTGCACGCTGATTCATGCAATGGACACATTCTATAAATAATTACATGCCAAGGGAAACCTTATAGAATAAATCCTATTGGAAAGAGCTATCGGTGTTCATGATTCAAAGCTGTGTGAATGTTTTGGTAAAAATAAACACCACTCCCTAAGTTCCTAATTTGTTTTGAGCATACTGTCTGGCAGTGGTTGGCGCTGGACCAAACAGAGTGGAACCTGCTGGAATTTGACAGATGCGTTCAGTTCACTTGACACAGGCCTGAACAAATGAGGGCTCAGCAACACAGGTGAGAGAAGGGGAACTTCAGTATAATGAGAAGGAGAGGGGGACACAGGCAGAAAATTGGATCTTTCTTCGAAAAAGACTGCAGTACGATCAACTCTCAGACTCAGCCCCTTCGACCCTTGGATGAAGCCCCTGGTACTAGAGCCCACGAGAGGCAAGGAGCGGCATGAAGTCCATGTAGGCAGATCAAGGACAGAGGGTGGATGGGACATGAGTAGGAGAGTGATGGAAGAGGGTGACAGACATCTGGGTCTAGATTATGGCCAGGGAGGACAGTATTTAATTTCCCTGGCCTGCATCTTCTCATCTCTCTTATGAAGAGCTCAGTTAGATGAGAGATTGCACACTGGATTCACCTAAACCAATACTTGATTGGTAGGGGCTTCCTGTTGCACTGCTGAGAAGGATTCTGAGGCTGCATGTATGTCTGCTATGACTGGGGTTGGGGGTGAGTATTGGCTCTCAGACCACCTATTAGCTATTACTGGCCTAGTGCTCTCTGGGGCTCCCTGTGGTCCCACATTTCCCCTTCTCATGTTACTCTCATCTTGTCCTTTTCCATCACCAGGTTCTGCTGCTTCTTAAGCTCTACAGCTCAGGAGGACAGAGCACCAGGACAGCACCAAGCTCTCCTTAAGCCACAATTTAATTTAGTCACAGTTGCGCCCCTCAGTCCCATCCTATGAGAACTAGCCCCTAAAATGCTCTTGGAAATTGAATTTCACCAGCTTTACTCCCTTGTATTCTGTGATTTTTAATCTTCATTTCTTCTCAGTCACCCAATTTTCTCCCAGTGGGACAGAGATATCTGAGTCAGATGCTGGAGCGTCAACTCCTGGAGGCTTCCTCCCCTTAAACTTGGCCCCCTTGAAAAGCCGGCTGAGACTGTCTTCAGGACACCCTTCACCCTCAACTTCTCCGTTAGTCCCCAGGAAAGAGTGAAAGTGTTAGTGGCTCAGTCGTGTCAGACTCTTTGTGACCCCATGGACTGTAGCCCACCAGGCTCCTCTCTCTATGGGATTTCCCAGGCAAGAATACTGGAGAGGGTTGCCATTCCTTTCTCCAAGGGATCTTTCCAACCCAGTGTTTGAACCTGTGTCTCCTGCATTGCAGGCAGATTCTTTACCACTGGGAAGCCCCAGGACTAGAAGCCGCAGGACTCTGCTTCAATTCCTTAAATATTCGGTTTCTTCCCCCAAAGCCAAAAACTTTACAACCTTCTTAGAAATGAAACTACAGAAGCCATAAGGTGGAGGCATGCCTTCACAGCCTATTTTCTGGACTTGATTTTTAAGGCTCTTCACCATAAGTTTATCTATGGTTTGTAATTCCATCTCTCCTGCACTCAAATATATTTTCAAAATAGTTCTATTTTTAAGAAGCTGATGTAGGACTTCCCTGGTGGTCCAGTGGATAAGAATTTACCTGCCAATACAGGGGACATGGGTTCAATCCCTGGTCTGGGAAGATTCCACATACCTTGGAGCAGCTAAGCATGTGCACCACAACTACTGAGCCTATGTTCTAGGGCCAGCAAGCTGCAGCTACTGAAGCCTGTGTGCTACAGCTCCACAACAAGAGGAGCCACCGCAAGGAGAAGCCCGCGCATCACAAGTAGAGAGTAGTCCCCACTCTCCCCAACTAGAGAAATCACATGCACAGTGCCAAAGATCCCGCACAGCCACACAAAATAAAATAAATTATATATACACATATATATGTATATATATGAAAAGCAGCTGATGTAGACAAAGCTGCATATTAAATGACTGGGAAGTCGGGTTCTGCAAGAAAACACTAGCATCTCAGAAATGCTGGTAAATATCCTACGTATCGGTAGAGGCCAGCGTCAGAAAACCAGGACTTGGGGGAATTCTGAGGGTAGAGGTGATTTCAGACCATTTATCGGCTCCTTTGATGTCCGCCCTCTATGTGACCTCTTTTCAACTCCTTATCTCGCTCTGATAGCAAGGAGAATTTATGGCAATCCAGAAATCTCTTTGGCAGGATTAAATATAATTTTGCACAGAAGGATGGAGGCGGGTAACGGACTCTTTGATGATAAAGCCAAAGTCAGGGCTTCCTCAACAGCTGAGCTGGAGTCAGCCGGAGAAAAGACAGGACAAGGACAGCATCAATATTGCTCTCGGTCAGGGCGCTGGGACCCTAGACAGGGGCATCTGGGAGGAGAATTTAGGGGCAATCCTCCTGTCTCCCAAACCCTGAGATTTCTTCTTTCTTGGCTAATTAGGGAGAAGCTGAGACCCAGAAAAACCATCCTGAACATCGCATTAGCAGAGGCTGTGCTGGGGAGAACTTGACCTGGTGGAGACTCTGAGGCAAGCAAACACCTGGTAGGAGGTGGTAGGCAGGGTCCAGTCCATAGGTAGCTACTCAGAGGAGGAGAGCTGGGGAGGGCGTTCAGATAGGTGATGATTATGGAATGAAAATTTACCTAGTCCTTCATCGTCTCCCCTGTCTGCAGCATCATTACCTTGCATTAATTTGGTCTTGGCTTTCTTTTTATTCTTCTAAATCAATCTCTTGCTCCCTTGGATAGGTTTCCAGCCCCCAGACTCTTGATATCATTCCCTTCTTTTTTTTTTTTGGCCATGGTGCCCATGGCTTATGGGGTCTTAGTTTCCTGACCAGGGATTGAACCTGGGCCCACAGCAGTGAAATCGTGGAGTCCTAATCACTGGATCTTCAAGGAAGTCTCAAATTACTCCCTTCCTAATCTGGTTTCTTCCTACCCCATCTCCCCAGTCTGCTCACTCCGGCTCAGCCACGTGGTAGACATTTAGGTTCAATCTTGATTGGATGTTGCAAGGGGACAGTCTTTCAGGAGCTTCAGGCCACCACCTGGGCTCAGCATGGACACTAGCCATCCTGAACTCCTGTGCTGAGTCACAGGGCAGGCCCAGTTCTGTAGACTGTGACCTTGGCTTGCTTCCTGCTCTCAGTAACCATCTAGACCAAGCCTCTCCAAGCCTGGGCCCTGCTTGCTCTTCCCAGAGCCCCTGCCTCTGTGCTGCCTCTTCCACCCTCAGGCTGGGCTCCACAGCCTTCACGGGGGTCACACCCTCCACATCAGCCTCACCAGGGTCTGTCTCTGGGGGCCCCCCGCCTGAATGACCACTGCGTGTCTGCTGCCTGCTGCTTTGCCCCATGCAGGGATGACCTCCCAGTCCTGCATGGACAACGGACACAGGGCAAGTTGGAAGCATCACCCCTGATTTGATCACATGTTGTCTGGAGGTGCTTGAAGCCCTTAAGGGAGGGAGAAAGTAGGGGAGGGGTTTGAGGGTAGGGACTCTGCACTGGGCTGTTTAAACCACACTTCACACCAATGCCCAGGTCTGTGCTCTGACATATCTGCTTCCCACTGCCCGGGGTCCTTCTTGCTCCTCTCTGGCTGATCCTGCCCAGCCTCTTCACAATTCCCAGTAAGTGAAGAACTGCTCCCCCACACCACACGCTTCACCCACACCATCATCCCTTACCTGCCTCTTCTCAGCCCTCCTGGCCATCGCCTACCAGATACACAGGCAGGCAGTGGTGCCCAGTGACTGGGCCCCTCCCCCACACACATTGAATTTAAGTCTCTCCGACTCTCCCCCTCCTCTCTCCCCTCCTAACCCTGTCCCATTTTCTCTGGCTGACATCACTTCACTCAGCTCACAGACTTTTCTTCTTTAATCACTTTGGTCAAAACAAATGACCCATCTCCGCTGACTTCACCCTCTTTTGAAATTCTGCACTGAGTCAACACTTTACTCCTTGCTTCATCACTGCCTCTCTGCCCACACGTTGGGCTTCCTTTATGAACCCTCTACCTCTGTGTCCACCTCCTCAAAGAGGTCCTCCTTCATTAGACACGGGGATGCACAAAGGGAAAAAAAAAAAACGTCCTAGGTGCCAGACAGACATAAAATGTAGAGACAGTTATAAGGAAGGGTCAATGGACTTGAATAAGATGACCTTGAGGTCCCTCTGGGTGGACAGAGGTCTGGTTCTTATGATGCAGTGATTTTCAAGTGCAAGGGCTTTCCCTGGGCAGAGCCCCTGCTTCAGACAGAGCAGCTCTTCATTTGTCTGGTCTGGATACCTGGCTTCTGTCAAACTTTACATTTCAAGAGTGTTGTGAGGCCCGGCAAGCTTGAAAACCACTGGTCCAGAAGGGCTGGCCCACTCCTGGTTTCTTCCCTGGGTCCTGGTTCAATGCCTTGGACCCACTTCTGAAATAGTCTCATCTCTGTGGCCGTCTTTCAAATATCTGGAGACTGTTATCGGGCTCTGTTCCCTCCCTCACTCCACCTCTGGCCTTCTCCCTGCCTAGCCAAACACCTCTGACTTTTTCAGCCACTGCTCAGACTTTGCCTGGACGGGCCAATGTCCTTCTGCCCGGGAGATTCAGCTCTGCTGGGATCTGATCCACAGGGCACACGCAGGCTGACATGTCATCATGTTCCTATTCAGGGATTTTGGCTGGGCCTTTCTCCCTGGGCCTGTTGCCCATCAGTGTAAGGAGAGATTTGAACTAAATGTCCCTAAGGTGCTTCCAGACTTCAGTTGGATGAGGGTTTTGATGAAAAGTCCCTGCTTCCCCTTCTCTTGAGTTGGTGAGTCACTCTGCCTGAGTGTCCTCCAAGAGAGACACTTAAGCTAGGGACACAAGAGTTACACTATGGGGACCCAATTGGGACTGACCCTCCATCCTTAGAAATTTGATCCAGAATTTGGCCCCCAAAGCCAACGCCTTTCTCCCTCCAGAGTTTTCTTTTTTTCTTCTTTTGCATTTTTTTTTTACCCAGACCAAGGGTTTGGGGCTTTACTGAGTCTGGCTCCTGGTCTTAGGGTTCTGGCACTTTCATGGGGCTTTGGGGCAAGGTTTTGGAAATCCACCAGGCACCCCCACTGCCAAGCACCCCCCAGAGTGCCTGCCCCTCCCATGGCCTGACTTTGCAGGCATGGAGGACCGCATCTTGGCGCCTCCAAAAGTGGCCGGAGGAATGAGGGAAGAGGATGATGGTGGAGAGGACTTGGGAAGAGAGTAGGGGCTAGACCCAAAGTAGGGAACTGGCGGCCGGCCGTGAGGACTCCCCCTCCCGCCCCCCGCGATGGCTGTACGGCCCGGGACCTCCCTGTCGTACCTGAGAGGAGGGCCTGGCCCGTGAACTGCCCGTACACGGAGGCAGCATGGGGAAAGGCATTGAAGGGCGGGACCGAGGCACCGGCTGGGACCCCGGAGCCGACTTGCTGCAGATCCAAAAAGGCGGAGCTAGATAAAGAGGAAGGGGTGGAGCTAGAACTGGACACCTCGGGGGTTTCCTGCTTTATGGCGAAGGGTGAATGAGGATCTGCCGGAGGGAGGGAGACAACAAGGAGAGAGGGGTGTGAGATGATGGGGCGGGAACATGCACAAACCAAGCCATGAGATGCGGGAGGGGCGGGGCGGCGAGGCGCGGGCGGGCTCCTCCCTGAGGCGGGGCGCGGGGGTGGGCGGGGCTACGCGGTGTCACTCAGGTTGGGGGAGGAGGTGAGAGGGCACTTCTGTCTCCCTGCTGTGCCTCTGTGAGTGTAGACGCAGGTCGCGTGTGCCCCGCGCTGGGGGGCAGGCGGAGAAAGGGCCGAGGACAGAAGGCGAGACCCTCTCGACCCACCTGCTGACCGGCCAGCAGAGTCCCCTCTCCTCTCGAGGCCCAGGGCCCTAACACCTTCCTCCTCTCCACCAGCCAGCTCTGCCCGCCAGCCGGCTCCCGCATGGCCCAGGAGATTCTGGGCATCGTACCTGCCACCACGGGGTAGGTCTGATGAGTCGAGAGGTTGCGCCCCAAGGGTGTATTGGAGGGGGTCAGGGTGGCCTTCCCGTCGTCCAGGGCGCTGTTGAGCAAGGGCAGCGGGTAAAGACCCTGGGGAACAAGAAGAAGTGAGCGCACAGAGGCTGTGGGCGGCAGGCTCTCCTTTTAAAGCCCCACCCCCCCCACCCCCGCCAGCCGGCTCCCCCTAGAAAATACCTGCTTCCTCTGTCCCCTCTTCCCGCTCACTCGCTCAGTCTTGACTCTTAGTCTGTTTAATCAGTTCTTATTCTCTGACTCACAGCCCTTCTGTTTTTCTCCCAGTTCTAGGGGCAGAACTCGCCCTCCGCGGCAGCTCTGGAATTCAACGCTGGCTGGTGGCAACAGCGCCAGACACAGAAGAGAGTGGGTCCTTCCAAGGACCACACCCTGGCTGGATGCTGGGCCCCTTCCGGGTTTCCTCACCCTGTCTGGGCCCACGGAGGGCAAGATGCAGGGCTGGGGCAGTTAGCACGTGGGACTGTTCAGGGTGCTTTCCTCCTTTCATTAAAATATTCCCCAGATGGGAAATGGAGGCACAGAGCTGGTCAAGACACTTCTCACACTCCCACAGAAGTCACACTCCCCTGGTCTGACTTCAGGACCTATGTTCTCAACCACTGCTCTGCAGTGGATAACATCATGACCACATCTTACATGTAAAGACAGCAGGCATTAGACATTGCCTGTATTATCCTGATCCATTTCTCCCAACAGCCCTGTGACGTAGGCAAGCAATATTATGTCTGAGATGCTGAGAGCCTGAAGACCAGAGATGTGAATGTCCTAGGTGAGTATGAAGTGGAGTCTAAATCGAGGACATCTGATCCTGACCCCTGTGCTCTCTCCTTCAGTAAAGGACAGACCTGACACCTAAGCAAAATAGGTAGACTTCTTCCCTCTCTCTCCATATCCAAGCAAACATAAATGTGCACAT
Source organism: Bubalus kerabau (assembly GCF_029407905.1). Classification (NCBI taxonomy): domain Eukaryota; kingdom Metazoa; phylum Chordata; class Mammalia; order Artiodactyla; family Bovidae; genus Bubalus; species Bubalus kerabau. Next base: position 49,737,095 of record NC_073634.1, read on the forward strand.
TAAGCTTGAAGATGATATTTGTGGTTACTTTTGTTTAAAAATTCTTTATCAAGTACCCCCGGGGGTTTTCTTTGTGAACCTCATTTTAGACTTCACTGAGCCTCCCCTGACATGAGTGGGCCATCTCCTCCAATGCTTCTTCCAAGAAGAACTTGTTCAATTAAAGGCAAGGGTACATCACCCCTCATCATGATAACCTCCCATCAGGCCACGGAACAGCACACACCTCTGCTCCCCACATGTGGATCACACATGTCACTAATGTGCTCTGTGAACTGGTGTGCAAAAACCGAAATCAAGGCTTGTGCTCCGTGGTTATATAACAGCTCTCTAAAGGCAATCGCTTTCAACAATTTGAGCTGGGTTCTCCAAGGAGCCACAGCAGTTTCTGGTTGCATGCCAGGCACTTATGGAAGTTGCAGTCAACTCTGGAGACCACAAGGGCACCATTATCCTGTAGCAGCAATTACTGACTAAATGGCACTCTGGTTCTACACCTTCTGAGGGAGCTTCCTGCTTCTAGTCAGGGTAGAGTTACTTAGAGCCTGGTTTCGTGAAATTGAACAAAATGCCTGATTTCTAGGAAGTGTAAGAAAAGTTTAAAATGTTTTGTGGACATGTTGATCTGATATAAAACACCTCCTCAAAATCCTGGTGGTGGTGGTTACTCAGTCATGTCCGACACTCTGCGACCCTATGGACTGTAGCTCACCAGACTCTCTCAGCATGGAATTCTCCAGGCAAGAATACTGCAGTTGGTTGCCCTTCCCTTCTCCAGGGGCTCTTCCCGACCTAGGGATTGAACCCAAGTCTCCTGTACTGCAGACAGATTCTTTGCCATCTGAGCCACCAGGGAGGTGAAAGTTGCTTAGTTGTGTCTGAATTTTTGTGACCCTCCAGGCCAGAGTACTGGAATGGGTAGTCGCTGCTCCCTTCTCCAGGGGATCTTCCCAACCCAGGGATTGAACCCAGGTCTCCCGCATTATAGGCAGATTCTTTACCAGCTGAGCCACAAGGGAAGCAAGCCACTAGGGAAGCCCCACCTCAAAATCCTATAGCTCTCCAAAATCTAACAATTCAGTGAAAAACAAACCTATAAATCAGACATTTCAGTAATGTAACCCCAAATGCCTTAAACATCTCAAGGATGATTGGATTTCTTATTGGGGTGGGACTTGAATTGGGGTGCAGAGAGCACAATTCCTCAGGACTTGGACAAGTTTGAGCTCTTGTTCTGCAATCACCAGCTTAGTAGCTTTGGTCTCCTTGACCTCTCTGAGCCTTGGTTTTCTCACCTGTGTACCGTTTTCTCACCTGTGTAACAGGGATAATAGATCTTCTTTACAAGGCTGATGCAAGGATTAAAGGAGATTTTATATACCTACGTTAAACACCTAGCACAAAATGCTTAGTAACAAACATTCCATAAACAGCTACTTTCGAGTTATGTGAAGGGTCACAAGCTGCCCAGTTCTTGAGGCTCTGTCGTCATAATATTCACATTGTGTTGATCTGTTCCTTGATGCACTTGTGAAATAGAGGAACAAGAGCTTTGCAGACTCCTAACTGTGCCTGGTAGTAAAATAGCAACCAGAAATGAGCCCACAGAAATGTTTATGTTGAATGCTTTGCCCTTTCTTGATTTTGCAGAAAAGATGGCCATGCTTTTGCCCCATCCTGAGGTCAGGTGTGAGGACCTGTGCTTCTCTCTCAGCTTCCCAGACCAGAGGCCCTTTCCTTGCCCAGCAAGAGGACACTGGGGTGTTCCTTTGGCAGCACTGGCAGCTGTGGGAAAGGCAAGGAGCCCCAGGCACAGGCTGGGTCCTCCCTGTCCTTCCTCATCGAGCAGGGGAATGAATGAGGGAGGGAGTGATTGGCTGAGCAAGGCACTGAATCAGTAATGGTCATGACTGAACCTCCATCTCCTCAACTGTAGGATGAAGGAGTAGAGTAGTTGCATGGTTTTTAAGTTCTCTTTTTCCAGTCTTCAAATAAGAACTCGCATAGGAGCACCATATTTAAAACAGGTGACAGTGGACCAGTCTGAATGAAACCAGGGCCTAGAGGTCTGAGCCCCACAAACTTTCACTTCTGTCAGCCCTCTCCACCCTCCTTGGCCCTAGTCCTCTCCAGGCAAATGGAAAGACTGGACTGAATGGGCCCTGTGGGTCCTCTGGCTCAAGACTCTCCATTTGCATGATCCCCTATGTATGTATGCCAGTTTGGAGTAGGGTCTTGGGACACCTTATAATCAAGCAAGGTCCCTCAGAGGCGTAGGGGAGCTCAGGAGTGGTTCTGCACAACCCAGTGGGTCTCAGCAGCAAGGTTTCTCTACCAGCACACTGAGCTGTGTGGGGTCCATATCTCACAGCAGGTTCCCGGCAGACCTACCGCTGTGGCCCCATTCCCCTCCTGCCCAGTCAACCCCGGCCTGGGGTGCCATGTGCTGACTCGTGGCTGATCGCCCTGCCCTCTCCCCAGGTCTGCTGACGGCCAGCCTTCTCTGAAGCCCTCCTGGTTGTCACAGCCCAGGCTGATAAAATCGCTGACGCAGATTGCCTGCCCAGCTGCGTTGTTGGCAAGGCCCAGCCGCCCAGACGGTCACTGGCAGTGGTTCAGCCAGTGACTGGCATCGTCACCATTGTCCTGCTCAGATCTTAAAGGTACACGGGCTTGCCTCACTCCTGGCTCAGATGACACCTTGAGCTGAGAGGGATGAGCAGACACTGCTCTAGAGAAAATCTTCAGCTGATTGATGGTGTTGGGTTAGGGGATGGGGAAGACGCTGAGACTGTGGTGTTGACAGAAGATAATTAACAGAGGTGCAGAGTTATTTTTTGGCTCCTGAAGACACTTTGGACATCTCTGCCAGTTTTTCATAGAAGCCAACCCCTGATAAGCCATTTCACCTGTCCCGAACACTGGGAATAAAACTTTGCTTGTAGCTTGCATTTCTCGGGCTGCATTTCTCATTGCATTTACTCAGTCTACCTTTATTAAGCATCTGTTAGAGGGGCACAATGGGAGATGCTGGAGGTAAAAAGATGCCTTGAGATGCTGCCCTGTGCTCAAGAAATGTGCTGTATCTTGACATCTCTGTCTGCTAGGCAGTGACACTACCCCATGAGTTCTGGGGAGCGGCCCCTCCCACCCCGGACATGCAGAAGTCTGGGAGAGTGAAAATGAAGCGTGTCTGAGGGGCAGGGAAGAATTCATGGACCAGGTGAGGCTTGAGCTGAGTCATACTAGCCGAGCAGTACTTTTCCAGGCAGAGAAGTGGGAGGAAGGCATTCAGCGAGGAGGGCACACCGTGTGCCGGGGCAGAGAGGTGTGAACGAGAGGAGCGTGAGCATGGCAGGCCAGGGGTGGGGAGGCGTGAGTGGTGCGAGGCGGGGCTGGAGGTGCTGGTGGAGGTCACGCTGTAAAGGCTGGAGCTGCGACTTATTGCTGTAGGACCTGACCCTGCTATCTGGGGGAGACACTGTGGCAGGGGGATGGCATGGTTGGTTGCATTGCTCTAAGCTCAGAGGCTACAGGTGAGGGAAGGCAGGGGGCTGGAAGGATGAGCAGGAAGATGCTGCTAGCGTCTGGTGAAATAATGCCCATGACAGCCTTGGAGCTGCTGGAAGCACGTGCCCTGGGCCCATCAAGCAACTTCTAGTTGCTTCTAGAATTGCCAGTTGACTAGGGAGCTTTCAGAGACCATGTCTTGCTCTGCCCTCCCCCCACCCTCCCAACTGTCTGCTCGCCTCCCGTGCCCAGCTGGCCCCTCACCTGCTCGCCTTTGGTGTGGCTGGGGGAGGCGTAGGCCTCCGGGTAGTGCTGCCGATCAAAGGGGCATTCGAGCGATTCGAGGTGGTGCTGGCTGAAGGTGTCCGTGCGGAGGTGTTTGCGGGGCCCGCTGCTGCTGCTCTGGGAGTCAATGCTCAGCCGGCAGCTGTCCTGGTCACCTGGCAGGCGTCCCCCGGCAGGGAGAAAGCTTTCAGGGGGCTTGTCGACCCATTGCCCAGGCCAGAGTGGGGAAGCAGACTCACTTGGGAAGAGGGAAGAGCAAGACTTCCGGGTGGCTTAGAGACAATCCACAAAGTCCTGGGCCTAAGGGGGTCTCTGTCTCATCAGTAGTAGTAGTATTAGTCACTTAGTCATGTCTGACTCTTTGTGACCCCATGGATTGTAGCCCACCAGGCTCCTCTGTTCATGGGATTCTCCAGGCAAAAATAATGAAGTGGGTAGCTGTGCCCTCCTCCAGGGGATCTTCCTGACCCAGGGATCAAACCTGTGTCTCCTGCATTGCAGGCAGATTTTTTACCACCTGAGCCACCAGAGAAGCCCTGTCTGAGCAGTTGCCCTCCTGCACCCCCAACCTACCCTCTGGTCCCCCCAACACTCACTGTCATCCATCTTCCTCTTGCTGTCGCTGCCAGGCTGGGCGATCCCCAGGAGCCCATTGATGGAATAAGTAGAACCCAGAGAGTCCGACTGTGGAGATTCTGGGGGCGTCACAGCTGAGCTGGGGACTGCAGTGGGGCAAGACAGAGGGTCAGGATGTGGGCCTGACACCCCTCAGAGCCCCTGACACCACCACAGAGGAGTCAGGAGCACTGCCTACTGGTGCCAGGGTTCTGGCCTGTGTTGTTTCCAGCCCTAAACATTTCAGAGAATCTTCCCTGGGATTCCAGCCAGGTTTGGGCTCAGTTCGAACATACGGATGTGTCTGTGTGGACATGTTTGTGTGTGACTCTGTGTGTGTACATGGATGGGAGTGTGTATGCAAGGGGCTGAGTGTGACTGTGGGACCCTCGGCACTCACTCAGCGTGTGTCCTGGGCTCAGGGACTTGGTGGCCACGCAGCTGTCCATGGGAAGGTTGAATGGCTGCTGCACTTTAGTCCGGATGATTCTGTAAGGAAGAGAAGAAAGGCCCTTATAGCAGAAGGAGGCAGGGCTTCCAGCTGCCCCAGCTCCATCCACCTTTTTGAGATCCCACTTGAGTATCTATAGACACTCAGCCCAAACTCAGCTCATTGTTCTTTTAGTTGCTAAATTGCAACTGACTCTTTGAAACCCCATGGACTGTAGCCCACCAGGCTCCTCTGTCCATGGGATTTTCCAAGCAAGAATACTACAGTGAGTTGCCATTTCTTCCTCCAGGGAATCTTCCTGACGCAGGGATCAAACTTGAATCTCCTGCATTGCAGGTGGATTCTTTACCCACTGAGCCATCCGGAAAGCCCCAAACTCAACCTGTCCACACTCAAACCCACGACCTTACTCCTCACGCCTGGTCCTTCCCACTGTTCCCATTCCATGACTAGCCCACCCGTCACTCAAGGCAGAAGTACAGGTGGGGCTCAGTATCTGCCTTCCTCCCTCCTCCGAGCCGTCATCAGGTTTGGTAGATTTGACCTCTTAACTCTCTTCAGCATTGATCCCTCTCTGCATCTCACTGCCACCACTAAACTCTACCTCCAGGGTCACTCACTGGCCCACTCCTATCTGCTCTTGACCCTTTCTAATCTTTTCTTTCTATTGCAGCCAGACTGGACTTTCTGAAATGCAAGTCGGTCTCATGGTTAACATCTCGTGCTAAGGTTCTTGCCATTGCTTATAGGTGAGAGGTAAGAATACGTAGCATGACCCCCGGCCTCTGAGGGGCAAACAGACTTTATTCACATCTCCACCTCAGTCTACCTTATGCTCTCCCCTTCCCTTTACCTGCTGGCTTTCTTTTCAGCTTTTCTTTTCTTTTTGGCCATGCGGCTTGTGGGATCTTAGTTTCCCAACCAGGGATCGAACTCAGACCCTCAGAAGGGAAAGTGCAGAGTCTTAACCACTGGACTGCCAGGGACTTCCCTCTTTCAGCTTCTCGTATAAGATTTTATTAGCCACAGGGCCTTTGCACATGCTCTCTCAAGCTCCTTTCACTCCCCCTTTCACCTAGGTAACTCTTATTTGTTACTTCTTACTTGGGACATCTTTTCATAACCTCCCTAAACCAAGCCACCTGACACCAGCTCAATACCCTCATATTTTTCTCCCTAGCCAGACTTAGAACTGCGTGGACATCAATTAGGACTTGGTTAGTGCCTGTTTTCCCACTGGACTGTAAGTGCCACACAGATAAGACTTGTGCATCCCCAGGGGGTACGTGTGTGCTAAGTCATTTCAGTCGTGTCCAACTCTGCAACCCGATGGACTGTATGTTCCTCTGTCCATGGGAGTTCCAGGCAAGAACACTGGAGTGGGTTGCCATTTCCTACTCCAGCTTTAGGGCCTACACATGAGTAAAGTATGTGTGAATGAATGAGTGAGTGAATAACTGACTGAGGTGGTGACTGAATGACTAAACAAATGAGTGGATGCTTGAATGAGGTCCAGGTTAGGGCTCTTGTGTCTCATGCAGGAAAGGCTCGATTCAAGAAGTTTCGTTTATTGAATGAAAGAGGATGTGGTATGTGGGGAAGGAAACTGCAGAGAGTACAGCCCTGGGGAGGGGGATACGTTGAGGTGGGAGTGGGGATGCTATAGAGGCGTGGTACCTACCTTGGGCCCAGGGCACTTCCAGCCTGACTTTTCAGCATGCAGCCCCCTCCAAGGTTCTGTTCCACTCAAGTCAGGTCTCCATCACGATTCCCCCAAAGCCCAGGGACCCCAGTCCCCGGCTGCGGTGTCCACCTCACCTGTTGATGGAGCTGACGCTGGGCACAGTGTCGTTGTCACAGACACCCTCAGCCAGGAGCCGGTCCCGGATCTCCCAGGCGAACATGGTTGGGTTCTGCCGCTTGTAGTCCCCGATCTTCTCCACCACCTTGGGGGTGGCCACCTTAGGCTTTGAGCCCCCTATCACTCCAGGCCGGATGCTGCCAGTCTCGTAGTACCTACTCCAATAGAGAACCCCAAAGAAGTACCCAGTAAGCAGGTGGGGATCTTTGGGCAGCAAATTAGCCAGAGACTCTCGTTCCCTTCTGAGGCTGCTTGGGGAAGGGCCTGAGGGGGTGAATGGTGACCCCCAAGGCTGGTCTCTGGCACCATGTTCCTGTCACTGCCTGTTTCCCTTGCATGGGTAGGTTTATGCTGCTGCTGAACCAGAACGTCTTCAAAAGGCTTCACCCTGGGATGCCTGGTTTCTCTCTTTCCTGTCATCCCTCTGGCCAGTCTCCTGACCTGAACACCTTCAGGAAACACCTTATGGAGCACAAAAGGTCTCCCTTCTAAGAAAGGACATTTTGAGTGTGCTCTGTGTGTATATACAGGCTCAAGGTGGTGGCCGGTTGCTCCATCCAGTTTTCCTTGGCTGAAGCATGACTGACTGTTCTCGACCATCCTGGTTCTACCCCTCCTTCCCCAGAAAGCCAGCTGGGGTCATTGGGCCGTCTGCCCTGACTTTCTGGTTTCACCTTTGTTCTCCATAAAACCCCTCCAACCCCCCTCCACCCCACCCCACAGCCCCGGCCACTGGTTTTCCACCAGGTTACATGGTTCAGGTTGAAGCTGGTCCTCATGGACTCTGGAACGCCAGCCTGGCTTGGAGCCCTGGCCATGTCCAGCTCCCTAAGCTAAGCCAGCTCTCTCGGGGTCTCCCCATGCCCCATCCCCCATCCCCCAACCAGCTGCTTAGGCAGATCAGTGACCTGTGTCAGGATAGCCTACCTCTCCTCCTTGGGGAAACTCTGGTTTCTTCTGCCATGAAATAAAACCTCTTTAATACTCCCTTTTGGGTGTCACCATCCACTAGCACTCAGCCCCTCTTGGGGTGCTGCAACCCACCTGGGAAACCCCTCTCCTGACCCCAGGAGACCTGGGGACCACAATTTTCCCTGATGACTTCCATCAGGGAGGCAGGGCTTCCCACGTTCAATTATAAGCCTTGACCTCTTTGAACCAGAACTCCTCCTGAATCTCACTTATGGGTTGGGTAAGGGAGACACTGAACTGACACAAAGCCCAGAAAACCCTGCACATGGGCACTTCCACTGGAAGTGGCCCTCCAGGCTAGACTACGCTTTGCTGCTCCTGGTCCCTCCTGAGCCTTTAAGTTAACAGTTCTTAACTCTGGCTGCAGAAAATTAGAATCTTAGGGCTGAACACTATACTCAAACTTGGGCTCATTCCCCTAAAGTTCTGCCTTAACTGGTGTGGGCCGGGGCTTAGACATCCATTTATTTTCTAAATTAAGATTCCCCAGGTGACTCTACTGTGCAGCCAGGGCTGTGAACTGCTGCTCCGGAGTTGGTCATAAGCGTCACCTAGTCATCTCATAAAAATCATGGTGTCCGGATCTGGCTCCCAGAGAGGGTGCTGCAATGGGCCTGGTCTGGGGCTTAGGATCTGCATTTCATCAAAACACCCCAGTGCTTCTCTTGCAAGTGCTCTGGGAGTTACAGTTCGAGAAGCACAAACTCAGACACCCCTCGTGCTGGAGCAAGACCTCAGGAGCCACCTCTGATTGCGTGTCCCCTCCCTGTTGTTGTTGCTGTTCAGTCGCTCATTCGTGTCTGACTCTTTGCGACTCCAAGGACTGCAGCATGCTAGGCTTCCCTGTCCTTCACCACCTCTCAGAGTTTGCTCAAACTCATGTCCATCTCTTGGTCTCAGCAGGGGGAAAGCCTTTTGGGAAGATTCTTCTGCTTTAGGAACAAAGAAGCCTATAGAAACCAGGACATGGGGCAGAAGAGACCATGGGGGAGGGAGAAAGGAAAGGAAGAAGAAATGGATGAGGGAGGAAGGAAGAGCAGGAAACACACAGACGAGCAGCAGATGGGCGAGGCCCGGAAGCCCTACCACATCCTGTTCAGATCCTGGGACCCAGGCCGGACACCAGAGTGGACCCGAGTCCCTGGGAGGGAAGGGGGTGGGGGTGAATTTTGTGCTTACCTGCCAAGGATCTTGCTGACACAGCCATGGCTGACACGGAGCTGGCGGGAAATGTCGCAAGGCCTCACGCCCTGGTGGGCTAGGTCCACGATGCGCTGACGCACCACTTCAGGCAGGGGTCTGCCATTCACAAAGGCCCCTCCCAGCTGGTTCAGCCCTCCGTGGCCTGAAAGACAGTAATCCGGGGGGACTGCTGTCAGGGCCACCAGGCAGAGAATCAGCCGGCATGTGGGCCTTGGCTGTTGAGAGCCCCTAAACTTGAGCTCTATTGGTCACATCCCCTGGAGCTCCTGCTGTACCCCTCTGCTTTCCGCCTCTGAGTAGGGGCTAGCTCAGGGTGGCAGGGGCAGGGATGTATGATGCCACAGAGGGGCACATTCCACTCTGGGGACCTTTTGTGTCTGCTCAGCATTCTTTTGTGGGCTTCCCAGAGGGCTCAACAGATAAAGAATCCACCTGCGATGAGGAGACACAGGAGACACAGGTTCAATCTCTGGATCAGAAAGATCCCCTGGAAGAGGAAATGGCAACCCCCTCCAGTATTCTTGCCTGGAGAATTCCATGGACAGAGGAGCCTGGCAGGCTACAGTCCATGAGGTTGCAGAGTCAGACATGACAGAGTACACACACAGTCTCCTCTCAGACCCTCAGCACCTCACTCCAAATAACAATCTCACCACCTTCCTCTACCCTCTGGAAAGTATCTAAAGAGTTGAGGATTCAGGTTCTGTCTTCCTACTCTGACGCTGAACTGTGTGATCTTGGGGAAATCTCCATGTTTTCTCTGCGTCTCTGTTCATCTCTAAAATGAGGGCATGGGACGAAGAAATCAGTGGTATTTAAGTTTCTTGTTCTCATTCTTCTTTTGAACTATAGAGCTAGATTTTTTAAGCACAAAGACAATGAGAAACCCAGACTCAAAAGAATAAAAGCAGAGCTTCTCTGGTTGATCTAGGATAGAGCAGGCCTTGTCCTTGGGCTCCCAACTTGAGCTCTGTTTGGAGCACTGAGAGGCAGGCAGAGACCTCACTGGCCCATGTTCTGGGGCTTCCAGGACTGACGTGTCAGGCAGTGGGCAGTGGTACAGAACATGGACACACCGTGATGTGTGCCTGTCTCCTTAGGTGCCTTCCTGACTTGGCCTCTACCCTCCAGCCCCAGCCTGTGTTTCATTCTGAGCCCATCCACCTATTCTCAATGCATATTTGTTGAGTACCTACTACGTGGCAGGCACTGTACCAGCCCTCCCAATGTTGAGTTGGATAAGGTAGATGTGATTCCTGTACTTGCCTCATGGGGTTCAAGTGAAGAGTTAGACCAGCTGGTGGCCATATGGCATGGCCACATCTGGGACACCAGAAGTGGACCTGAGCCAGCACTGGGACTTGGACATGAAAGGGGTTATGGGAACCCTTGGAGGGGACCAAGCCCAGGCTCAGGGGACAAGAGAAAGTTTCCTGGTATTGGTATTGGTTTAGTTGCTAAGTCGTGTCTGACTCTTGCAACCCCATGGACTATAGCCTGCCAGGATCCTTTGACCATGGGACTCTCCAGGCAAGAATACTGGAGTGGGTTGCTATTTCCTTCTCCAAGGGATCTTCCTGACCCAGGAATCGAACCCAGGTATCCTGCATTGTAGGCAGATTCTTTATTGACTGAGCTATGAGGGAAGCCCTAGACGAGTTCCTGGAGAAGTCTAAACTGAGGCTGAAGATAAAGAGGTGTCAGACCAGAGAAGGAGATGAGGAAGAAAACTGTTCCAGGCAGTGGGAACAGCATGTGCAAAGGCTTATAGGTAGGAAGGCATCTGTTAGATTTATTAACATACTCAGTTCTCTAAAATCCCTAGATTCTGGGTGGGTGAGCTTCAGGCCCGAGGTCTTCCTTTGGCCAAGGAGGAGACCAGGGCTTAGAGAGTTACAGTGGGTATTCATGTGACTGATGTGACTCAGCCTGCATCATGGGGGGTCAAGATCTAACCAGGAACAAATGCTCCTGTTGGGGCTGCTGGGAGAGCCCTGTTCTATGGCCAGAACGGATTCTGGAAACTTGGCCTTGGCCCTACAGTCCCACGCTAGAGATGCCATGTTCCCAGCATGATGATTTGGTGATCTGGCTAGGATGGCAGAGCCCCGGGGTGGGAGTCAAGGGGAACAGGCGGGCGGGTGAGGAGGAAGAGCCATTGCCAGGCCTCCTGTGTCAGCCCGTTAAGGACAATTTATGGCTGAGGGCTGGACGTGCCTCTGCTAGGCACACTGTGCTCATTACTGCCCACTGACTTAGCACATTCAGAACTGCCTTGCAATGACCCCTCAGGGGCTCAAGCTGTCTTCAGCAGAGCAGTCAATGTCTGCTTTTTTTTAAGAGGCTACAAGTGCCTCTGGCCTGGGCACTGAGTCAGGAGGAAAAGCCCACTAGCCAAACACCTGGCAGGAAGGATGCTATGATCCATCTCCCTAGTGGAGGCCACTGGGTGACCTTGGACACTGCTTCCACCTGTCCAGTTCTAGGCAACTTGCCCTAGCCAGTGTTTCCACCAGGGCCGGGAAGACATCCCAGTGCTCAGCAGAGGGGCCTGAGCCCGCTTTGGAGAGGGCTGACTTCTCACTGGCCACAGGCAGTCCTGGAGAGTGGCTCAGCCTTTCCACCCTCACTCCATTCCTGAGGCTTTTGGCTCTTCTGGGTCCAGACACTGAACACAAGGGGGCACCAGAGAGCCACCCAAAGGGACAAGACCTTGAGCAGCTCATCTTTGTCCCCATTCTCCAGAACTTAAGACTACCAAGCCATCTAGGAGCTTAGGTGTCCATGCTAGGTCCACTACATCTGAAAGCTAGGGTTCCTACAGGTGGAAGTCTTCACCCCTAGAAAGGCAACTGGTTAAAAAAAACCAAAGGCTATTTTTTGGGTAGCATGAATTGGGAATTGTGCCTTAAAAACAAACCTATCCTGTTTCTCCGTTGAAGCTGTTGGGGATCAATGTCCTAAATCTTCCTGAAGGGCTTGTTGATCGATATCCTTAGAGACTCAAACTCTCTGGAACCCGCTGGAAGGGTTATTTACTAGATCAGCTGGCATCTGTGTGAAAGGGAAGATGTACTCATACCTCTGGCTCTTAAACTGTGAAGGCCCTGGTGATTTATTTCATTTTATTGACTTCTGAGTTCTTTATATTACCATGCAAAGGGTGTTGGGCTAGATTCCTGTGTTGACTCTGCCTATTTTAATTTATTTTTTCAGTAGTTTCTTTTATTCTGAAAAATTGCTTGAATTCTTTTAAAATATTCTTTAAATTTCCTTCTGAAGAGTAGTTTCTTTCCCCCCCCCAAGGCTTATTAATTTGTTTATCCCTCCATGTATACAGTATTTTACCATCTAGTCATTATATATATATTTTTTTTTTTTTTGAGAAGGAAATGGCAACCCACTCCAGTGTTCTTGCCTGGAGAATCCCAGGGACGGGGGAGCCTGGTGGGCTGCCGTATGGGGTCACACAGTCAGACACGACTGAAGTGACTTAGCATAGCATAGTCATTTTTTAAATATAGTAGGTCCTTGTTTGTTACCTATTTTATTTATTTATTTATTTGGCCACGCCGCATGGCACTTGGAATCTTAGTTCCCCAACCAGGAATCAAACCCACACCCCCTTCACTGGGAGCACAGAGTCTTAGCCACTGGCATACCAGAGAAGTCCCTAGTTATCTATTTTAGATATAGCAGTGTGTACATGTCAATCCTAAACTCCCAATCTATCCCTACCCCCTTACCTCCTTGGTAACCATAAGTTTTTTCTCTAAGTCTGTCAATCTGTATTTGCTTTGTAAATAAGTTCATTTGTATCAATTTTTTAGGTTCTGCATATAAGCAAAATCATATGATATTGTCTTTCTCGCCATATATTTTTTATACATTTTTTAAGGGTTACTCTTCATTTACTGCCAGTTTTAATTTTATGATTTGAGAAAGTTGGGTTTTTTTTCCAAGCATATTGTTTCTATCCACTTATTAAGAGCTAAACAAAACGTCCTGCAGTGTCTGATGCTGACTTCAGGTGATGGCTGGTAAAGAAAATTTCAGAGAAAAACTAACTGCATGTACATCCCCCACCTCAGCCCCATCTTCTTAGAATAATGATTTTTATTGTTTGTATATTACAGTGTTCATCTCTTTTGATCTCAACACATATATACCAAGTGGGAGTATGCTTAGTCTTGAAGTCTTGTCTGACTCTTTGTGACCCCATGGACTGTAACACACTAGACTCCTCTGTCCATGGAATTCTCCAGGCAAGAATACTGGAGTCTGTTGCCATTTCCTCCTCCAGGGAGTCTTCCTGACCCAGAGATGGAAACTGTGTCCCTTGTGTCTCCTGCATTGGCAGGTGAATTCTTTACCCACTGAGCCACCTGGGACGCCCATATATACCAAGTAGTGAGTATAAATCAGAACACTGGGAAAGTCACCTTGAACAAGACAGGAAAGCTGGCCCTCGAGGAACTTACAATCTTTGGAGAGATGCAGTCAGATAAATTGAACTTCCCTGGTGGCTCAGACAGTAAAGAATCTGCCTGCAATGCAGGAGACCTGGGTTCAATCCCTGGGTAGGGAAGATCCCCTGGAGAAGGGAATGGCTAGCCACTCCAGTACTCTTGCCTGGAGAATCCCATGGACAGAGGAGCCTGGTGGCTACAGTCCATGGGGTGGTAAAGAGTCGGACACAACTGAGCGACTAACACACATGAAATCAGATAAATTTGGACTCATCATGTTAAGAGAGAGGTTTTTAGGAAGAGGTAAGTCAGATGCCAGAGGAGCCCTAAGTGGTCAGAGGGAAGCTGTAGCACAGAATGACTAGGAGGTAACCAAGAGAAGAAGCTTCCATAGGAAGAAAATCCACACACAAGGCTTTAGTGCTGTCAAGACATGGAAAGACATTTACTATAGCTGTCAGAGAGGCAGGGTGGAGGGTGTGGAAAGAGCCTGCTGGCTGCAAATGGAGACAGGCCTTATGGTTTGAGGTTTGGAGCCGAGTCCTGGTCACCCAAAGGTTTTTGTCCCTCCTGTGTCCGGTGTGGGGGAGTGGACGCCTTTGGGCGAGTCACCACCAGACTAGCAGCCTAGAGGTGGGCGCATCCTTCCTTCCTGCCCCAGGGCTACCCACCATTGCTGACCACCTGTCCATGTGGCTGTGGACCAGGTGGGCTCTCAGGCCGGAAGCCAGGAATGAGTAGGAGCCCTTGGTTGGGCGGGGGTGGGAGGTGGGGAAGGTATGACCCAGGAAGAGGTGTGAGGCTTCCTGAACAAAGGCCCTTTGTTGGTCTGGAGGTCGTGGGGGTGGAGGAAGAAGATAAGACGGCCTGGCTGGACATAAGTGGGTTCTGACTGTGAGATCCTCAGACAAAGGGATGCCAACTTGCCTGGGGACAGAGAACTCTGAGCCTATAGTGAGGGGACAGAGCTCTACAAAGTTCTGGGTGAAGCCTGTGGTCCAGAAATGTATATTTTGGAAAAGTGACCATTTGGAGAGATCTGAGGACTTTCTTTTGTCATTCTTCACTCCTTAACAGGGCTCTGAGGAGTAAGGATGGTAGGAGGAAAAGAGAAGGGGCTTCCCAGGTGGCACTAGTGGTAAAGATTCCACTTGCCAATCAGGAGACACAAGGGACATGGGTTCCATCCCTGGGTCAGGAAGATCCCCTGGAGTAGGAAATGGCAACCCACTCCAGTATTCTTGCCTGAAAAATTCCATGGACAGAGGAACCTGGCAGGTTACAGTTCATGGGGTTGCAAAGAGTCACACATGCATGAGGACAAGAGAAAAGTCATTGCCCCATATTCCTGTTACATGCACGGATACTCAGACCCTTGAGATGTAGGATAATTTCCCTGTGCCCCACAATCTTTCTTCAATTTTGATTTAATTTTTCTTGGCCACGCCACATGCACAGAATGTGGGTTCTTGGTTCCCAGACCAGGGATTGAACCCATGCCACTGGAGTGGTAGTGCAGTTTTAACCACTGGACCGCCAGGGAAGTCCCTGAGCCCCGTAGCCCGAGTCTTAGTCCCAGCACTGCTTGCACTGGGCAGTACCCTGATCTGTTTAGATTCTTTTATGGGCTCGCAAGGGCAGGAATCCTGTCTCTGTCTACCTAGCACCTGTTACAAAAGTTTAATTAACACTTTGGTAAATACACGTGGCAGAAAAATGCTTTACAAATGTGTGGGGGGCTGTTGTGATGGTTGGTGAGTGAGTCTTACATTCCCCACTGTAAGACCCCCAGGTCCCATGGTTGGGTACTTTCCCCCCCCTTTTATGTTCTATTTAATTTCTCACATTGCTGCCTAGCCCGAAAGCGAGAATGGTTCGATGTACTGTGCTGTGAAAATTTCCACTTGACTATCTGGAGATTTTTGTTTCAGCCTAAAAGAACTGTTAAGATGAGCATCTGAGCCTTGGAAGGACTACAGTGGAGGGTGCAGTGGCCGCTTTCGGGTGTCCTGTAAATCTCGCTGTACCCACTTGTCCTCCCCAAGGCACGGGTCCCCAGCCTCTAGGATCTAATGAGTCATGATCTGAGGTGGAGTTGATGTGACAATAATAGAAATAAAGTGCACAATGAATGTAACGCACTTGAATCATCCCAAGACCATCCCCTTACCCTCCACTCTGTAGTTTAACCGTCTTCCAGGAAGCAGGTCCCTGGTGCCAGAGAGGTTGGGGACCACGGCCTCAAGCATGGTGGCCATGCTAGAGCTACCCAGTCTCTGACCATCTCAGCCGCATGATGTTGTCTCCCCAGCACATTCACCTGCGGGCCTGTGATTTCCTGCTGTAACCTCGCAGCTATTCCCTTAGGCTCCATGCCTTTCTGGCACAGAAAGGAGTAAAGACCAGGATCTCTGCCTCAAATCACTGCCAAGGGAGATGCTCCAGGGCCGTGGAGACCTGGTGTTCCAACCTCTTGTCCGACCTTCCACCCTAAGTCTACATGCTGAGTCCCTCCAGTATCTATGAGGTTTAGGTTACCTGGGCACATTAGGCCCTTGGACTACAACAAGGGGCCGGTATGCTGAGAAGCAGCAGTGTGCATCTGGTTTTACCCTGGACTTGCTGCGTGACCTTGGTCTCTGTGCCTTGCACTCCTTCTCCCAAGGGTGACCAGAGAAGAGAGACAGTAGGTCGGTAAGGCTGCTGCTTGTTCCTCTCATCTGTCTCTCACTGGTTCCTTCCGCCTGTGCTGCAACTCTGTCCATCAGCCTCCTATGTCTTTGTCTTTATATTAGTTGTGCGCTCTTAGTCGCTTAGTGGTGTCTGACTCTTTGCAACCCCATGGACTGTAGCCCGCCAGATTCTTCTGTCCATGGGAATTCTCCAGGCAAGAATTCTGGAATGGATTGCCATGCTCTCCTCCAGGGGATCTTCCCAACCTAGGGATCGAACCCAGGTCTCCCGCATTGCAGGCAGATTCTTTACTGTCTGAGCCACCAGGGGAGCCCAAGGAAGAAGTAACTAACTTTATATTACATCTCTCTCTCTCTTTTTTTTTTTTTAACCAGGCCCATTCCTTGGACCTGCAAACAACTAAATTCATCTATGCTGCCTCCCCAGCGTCTGCTTACAAAACAAAACCAACCTCCCCTTGACTAGGAAACCTCTCTTTCTTATTGATGTCAACCAGATTTCTCAAGTGGTCATACTTGGCTGTTCCTATGTCCTTCCCTTCATCGCTTGCTATTCAGGGATCACACCGTGATATGCCTTATCCTTAGCAGGTGCTCAGATGCTAGGAAGTTGGTGGATGGCAGGTGCTGAGTTATCCTTCTTAAAGAGTCTTCCATGACAAGGCTTGGCACTTGGTCCAGGTTCCTTGTGTTTCTCTTTAATGGGGTTCTCTTCCCTGCTTTGTTCTATGTTATCTACTTTTTTTCAGGCTTCATTGAGGTCTCAGTGCTGCCTCACTCTACACCGTCATCCTTGGTGATCCCACCCTCTCTCCTTCTTTTACCTTCTAACCCTGTACTGATGGGATCCGGGCATCCAGCTATCTTCAGTCCAGATCTCTCCCCCATTAAAAAAATAATTTTTTTAATTTATTTTTGACCACACTGGGTCTTCGTTGTGCTGTGTGGGCTTTTCTTTAGTTGCAGCGAGCAGGAGCTACTCTCTGGTTGCTGTGAAAGGACTCATTGCAGTGGCTTCTCTTGTTGCAGAGCTCGGGCTCTTGGGCACGTGGGCTTCTGTGGTTGCGGCTTCCGGACTCTAGAGCGCAGGCTCAGTAGTTGTGGCTCACAGACTTAGTTGCTCCACAGCATGTGGGCTCTTCCCAGATCAGAGATCGAACCCTGTCTCCTGCATTGGCAGGCAGATTCTTTACCACTGAACCACCAGGGAAGTCCTTCCCCCATAAGGTGTGACACTTGTTTATATTCAAATTGCTATCAGAAATTTCTGGGTGACAGAGGCATCTCCTCTAAGACTGTTTGGGTTGGTCACATTACCACCCGCCATGCAAGCATAAAACCTGACCTTCAGCTTCATCAGAGGCCAGCTTCTACCACACTCTCCACACTACATGCTCAGAGACCTTGTATGTGACCTTGGAGCTCAGTGTGTCCTCCTGTCTTGGGGCCTTTGCACACGATATTCCCTCTCCCTGGCTTCTTCTTTTTTAAAAATATGTATTTCTTTATTTGGTTGTGTCTGATCTTAGTTGCATCATGCAGGATCTTTTATTGAGGTGTGTGGACTCTCTAGTTGTGGCTCAAAGGCTCCAGAGCGGTAGGCTCAGTAGTTATGTCCATGGGCTTTCTTGCTCTGATGCATGTGGGATCTTAGTTCCCTGACCAGGGATCAAACCCATGTCCCCTGCATTGCAAGGCAGTTTCTTAACCACTGGACCACAAGAGAAGTCCCTGCCTGACTTCTTTGTCTCTAAAACTCTAATCTCTAATGTAATGCTTGATGCACAGTAGGTACCCAATAAATGCTGGTTGAGTTCATTCCTGGAAGGAAGGAAAGAGGGAGGAAAGAAGGGAGGGAGGGAAGAGAGGGAGGCAGGAAAGAAAGCAGGCCCAAAGCAAGCTGAGTGAAGCCCACACATTCTTTGCTTTCAGCAGAACTCTGTCTCTTTCAATGACACATACTCTTAGACATGAGTTGTTTTAAACAGGAGGCCCAGACATCATGACACA
The DNA here is from genome assembly GCF_029407905.1 of Bubalus kerabau. NCBI lineage: Eukaryota > Metazoa > Chordata > Mammalia > Artiodactyla > Bovidae > Bubalus > Bubalus kerabau. Next base: position 49,755,164 of record NC_073634.1, read on the forward strand.
GGAGAAGAGAGGTCTGCCTTCCTTTGCAGGAACCATGGGATGAATGCAAGGGCCTTCCAGTTGGCTTTCACATCCAACCTTCAAGGTCATCATTAAGGTGTGACACTTGTCAGGCTTACACCTTTGCGGGGAGCATAATGGCTCACACACACCCTTGTTGTTTGGGCAGGACAATTCTATGAGATAAATATTCCTGTCATCAGTTTACACCAATAAGAAGACTGTCACCAACTCAAGACTTTGGGTTCCAAATTGGGAAGCCTTTTTTCCCTAACCCTGGCCATAGAGGGCTATGGAAAATGATGAGTGGTCTACAATGCTGGTGGGGAGATTTCTACATGCACCGAAGGAAAGAGCCACAAGAGCTGGCTCCAGCTAGGGAGGACCACAGTTTGATAGTAAAAACCTCCTCTCCTGGGAACTGGGACATCCCTGACTCAGAGACCCACTTGATAAGTTTGTGACTCAGGGCTGTGGGGTGATATTACCCCTGATGTCTGTCCATAAAAAAGAAACTGGTTCCCCAGACCTCATAGCCAAGGAGTTCAGCACTGTGTTTTGGGTTCAAGGCCAAGGATATGACCAAGGCAGTACTGGGATCCTGTTTCCTCTGATCTCCTCTGGCATTAAGTAGAGTATCAGTCAGGAGCTGATCAGAAAACACAAATCTGTTTCTAGGTATTTCAGCAGAGGTGCTTGAATAGAGGGACCTGTTTATCTAGGTGGTTGGAGGCTGTAAGAGCAGAGAGGAGCACTGGGATAACCCTGAGACAGTAACTGTGGGAAGACGCCCCCATTTCTAGGACCAGAGTAAAAATGGAAGAGGTTGGACTTATCAGAACCTTGACACTTTAAGGACGGGCCAAGGGGACTGGGCTTGGACCTCCAAGGTGATGGTAACTCTTGGCTGCTGCTCGTCCATCTGAGGGGCACAGGAGGCAGGGTTCCTGGAGAGTTTGTCTCTGGATCACCTGCTGCTGGTGAGGCATGCTGACAAGAACCACAAGCAATAAGAGGAAAGCCCTGTCTCATCCTTCAGCTTTTTAGCCCTTCTGTGTGGCACGCTTATCAGTCCTTCATAGAAGCCCAAACTATAAGAAATTTGCAAATCTGTCCTTTTCCCCTGATGAGTGGGGTGAGGTTCATTTATTTGTTTATCTTCATCCACTGAAGCGGTATAGGGTAGAGGTTAGAAGAGCAAGCTCAGGAGACAGACTGCCTGCATACAAAGCCCTGCTCCTCCTCTGATTTTGGCATGAGCTTCACCTCTCTCTGCCTCTTCCTAGGCATGCTGTGTGATCTACATAGTGTTGCATGCCATACACGATGCGTGTATAGCACTCAAAAACATTCTCCATTATCATCTGACCATCACTGCTCCCAGGCCAGGCATGGCTCCAGGATCCGGGGATGTACAGGGATTAAGACAGGTGGATTTCACCCTCTTGGAGGTTATAATTTTATGGGAATAGTTTTACTTTAATGAACTTATTTCTCTGCAGGTGACAAAGCTCTCGCACCCCATCTACCCCAACTTCCTGCCTGGATCAGTTTCTGCTTTTCCTCCTTCAAAATCCTGAGTGATGAGCAAAAGGTGAGGTTCTAGAATTCCCTGAGGGACAGGGAATTCTCCTAGCCTATTGGCCACTGTCCCTCCTGTGGGGCCTTCATGCACTTTAATGTAGCCCAAGAGGCCCCCGGGTTGTAAGGTCATGAGGACCAGCTCCCAGCCCCCTACACTCTGATGTTTTGGCAGATCTGAGGGTCTCCCAGAGCCCTTGGAATGAGAGGTAAGAGGTCTGGCTTCCTTGGATGCTCTTGCCTTAGATCAGCCCAGAGGTGGGAGGGTGTAGCCCTGTTCTTTCATCTCCAACAGGGAGAGAGGACTGGGAGGGGTGGAGGGAGGGAGACAGAGGGAGGATAAAGAGGATCCCCTATATTAGTCTCTAACTGGGAAAGAACTAAGCTTGGCTGGTATTTTACCAAGATTTTCTTAAAAGAAGAAGAAAGAGGGGAAGGAGAAAGGGAGGATGGGCTACTTTCAGTATTCACCACCCTCCCCCTAGAGTCAAACTTAGACAAACCTAGTTTAGTTCAGTTCAGTCGCTCAGTCATGTCCGACTCTGCGACCCCATGAATCGCAGCACGCCAGGCCTCCCTGTCCATCACCAACTCCCGGAGTTCACTCAGACTCACGTCCATCGAGTTGGTGATGCCATCCAGCCATCTCATCCTCTGTCGTCCCCTTCTCCTCCTGCCCCCAATCCCTCCCAGCATCAGGGTCCTTTCCAATGAGTCAACTCTTCACATGAGGTGGCTAAAGTACTGGAGTTTCAGCTTTTAGTATCAGTCCTTCCAATGAACACCCAGGACTACATCAAGTCTGTACATTGTCACCCTACTTATTTAACTTATACACAGAGTACATCATGAGAAACGTGGGGCTGGAAGAAGCACAAGCTGGAATCAAGATTGCTGGGAGAAATACCAATAACCTCAGATAGGCAGATGATACCACCCTTATGGCAGAAAGTGAAGAGGAACTAAAAAGCCTCTTGATGAAAGTGAACGAGGAGAGTGAAAAAGTTGGCTTAAATCTCAACATTCAGAAAACTAAGATCATGGCATCTGGTCCCATCACTTTATGGGAAAGAGATGGGGAAACAGAGGAAACAGTGTCAGACTTTATTTTTTTGGGCTCCAAAATCACTGCAGATGGTGATTGCAGCGATGAAATTAAAAGATGCTTACTCATTTGAAGGAAAGTTATGACCAACCTAGATAGCACATTAAAAAGCAGAGACAAACCTAGAGAGTGTATTAAAAAGCAGAGATACCACTTTGCCAACAAAGGTCTATATAGTCAAAGCTATAGTTTCTCCAGTAGTCATGTATGTACCTGAGAGTTGGACCATAAGGAAGGCTGAGGGCCAAAGAATTGATGCTTTCGAACTGTGGTGCTGGAGAAGACTCTTGAGAGTCCTTGGACAGCAAGCAGATCCAACCAGTCTATCCTAAAGGATATCAACCCTGAATACCATTGGAAGGACTGATGCTAAAGCTGAAGCTCCAATACTTTGACCACTGATGTGAAGAGCTGACTCATTGGAAAAGACCCCCATGCTGGGAAAGATTGAGGGCAGGAGGACAAGGGGATGACAGATGACGAGATGGTTGGATGGCATTATTGACTAAATGGACAGGAGTTTGAGCAACCTCTGGGAGATAGTGAGGGACAGGGAAGCCTGGCGTGCTTCAGTCCATCGGGTTGCAAAGAGTCAGGCACAACTAAGCTGAACAACACAGACTGAACAACAACCCCCCCCCAGAGTCAATGCTTAGGAATAAGACTGACAGCCAGCGGAGTGAGAAGGGCTCACTCTGGAGCCAGGCTGAGCTCTCTATGTGCATCTTCTCATCCAGTTCTCATAACAGCACATGATCCCCATTTTACAGATGAAGAGGTGTGAGCAGAAACTGTCTGTAACTTGCCCAAGGGTGCATCGTTACCAAAGGGCAGAACTGAGACTCCAGCTGAGGGCTCCCAGGTGCCCCTGACACTGCCCCTGGCAGCATGTGGCCATTCCAGATGGACAGTCAGAACTTTCTCTGCAGGCAAATGTGTCTTCACATCACCTGCCAAGCATGGGTGCATGGCAAAGCCCACTTCAGAAGCCTCTCTGGGATTTCATGCTGTTGAGGTTGAATTTTTCCTTTTTTACAAGTTTTCTTTAGCCAGAGAATGAACCAAATTCCATTATATTTCCCCCCTCTTCCACACTGGTTTGTCCTCTTCCATGTCTTGATTGCCATCCACCTCCACTCCCTTTCTGCCCCCAGTCCTTCCTACGTAGGTTTCTATTCCTCTGTCCTCAGTCTTCTCCCATTGTCTTGCTGGTTTTTCTTTCCATCCCTTGCTGATGGCCTCTGCTCCTCTCGGCACCTTCCCTGCCCCAGTTCCCTCCACTCCTGTCCAAGATGGCAGACTCCTCCCCTGCACCTCTCCCCCAACTCATTCACACCCAATTTTCCCTTCTCTCTACCTTCCCCTCTCCCCTCGCTCTTCTGGCCGATTCCCCCTCCCTGAGCTGTCTTGTCTTTATTGCCTGCATGACTGCTCTGGTTCTCTAGCCCATCTTCCCCTCAAAGGCATTCGCAGCTCTGCTGTTATTCTTGTATTAGCATTGAACCCATTAAAGCTAATTTGTTTGCCCTAATCTCCATTTATTTTTCCCTAGTTGATATTAGATTTCCCTTTCTATTGCTCCAGCATGATTTTCTCTTTGTCTTCCTAATGGTCCACACACCCCCCCTTCTTCTATTAATCTGATTGGCTTCACTGTGTGGTTTCAAGGCCTTTCTCCACCTCCCCCAGCCCTGAGATTAACCCTGTCACCTCTCTCCCAGGAAGGGACCCAGGGCTTGGATTTCCAGGGATGGAGCTCCTGTAAATGTCAGACAACATCTTGTTGTTATCATTTAGTTGCTAAGTCATGTCTGCCTCTTTTGAGACCTCTATGGACTATAGCCTGACAGATTCTTCTGTCTATGGGATTTCCCAAGCAATAATACTTGTGTGGGCTGCCATTTGCTGTTCCAGGGGATCTTCCCCACCCAGGGACTGAACCCAGATCACCTGCATCACAGGTGGATTCTTTACCCCTGAGCCACCAGGCAAGCCCCCTAAATGACCTCTAAGCTCCCTCAAGTATTTGATGCGAGTTCCTGCCTTGTCCTGAAGCCTGTCTGGAAAGCTCAAGAATGTGGGGTCTGGAGAACTGGAGGCAAGTGGAATGCAATAGGCTGTTCTGAGCCCTGAAAGATCACCCAGCCCAAGGGTTTCCTGGCTATCTTTCCCTCTGGGGCTGTCTCAAGTTTTCTGGAAGCCTCTGCAAGCTTCTCAGATCCCATAGATTGTTGTTACTGGTGTTCAGTCTCTCAGTTGTGTCCAACTCCCTGCGACCCCACAGATTACAGCACGCCAGGCTTCCCTGTCCTTCACCATCTCCTGGAGTTTGCTCACACTCACGTCCACTGAGTCGATGATGCTAGGAAGCCAAACAGCACTGGGCCACTTTCTCCCTGTGATTAATATTGGGCATTGTCTCTCCTCCACCTTGTTTCCCAAGCTGGGGACACATTCCGTCCCCTTCCTGAAGAGCGGAAGCTTCCTCTCTGTGGATGTGGCTTTGGGGTGGCTAAAACATACCCCGCACCCTGGCCATCATGTTACCAAGGACAGAGGACTGCCTGGACCACCTCTCAGAAGCCTTCCCTATCCCCTACTCTCTTCCCCTCTGACTGCCCTGGTCCACAGCCCTCCATCTAAGTCTCATTATTGGCCTTTCTTGGGGCCAGTGCTCTGCCTGACCCCTGGACACCTAGCTCCTGGAGGACAGGTATAGTGTCCTATCCGACCATCTAAGCTTGCATCACAGGAAGAAGACTGGTGCTTTCCACCCTGGTTGCCTGCTAGAGTATCTGGGGTGTTCAGAAACTTTCCATTCCTGTCAGTTCAACCAGAATCTCTTGGCATGATGTCCGTATTTTTAAAAAAGTTCGTCTGGCGATTGCCCAGAGTTTTGTTTTGTTTTGTTTTTGCCCAGAGTTTATATCCACTCAGTAGATGGTCAATAAATATTTATTGAAAGCATGAATTTATGGATTAAACACAAACTTCCGGTGAGAGGCTGCAAATGGAACTTGCCGGTACTTGCTGGCGGTTGCCTAGAGGTCATTGTCAGCTCCTTCCTTCCCACTGAGCCTCTTAGATGCCTCCAGATCCCTGGAATCGCGCACCTGGGGCTGCAGTGGGAAGGACCAGGGCCTCTGCATTTCGGAGAGTGGGCACACGCGAGGCAGGCATGTCAGCACTCACTGATCCCAGCCTTAGGAGCCCAGCATCTGTACCAGTCACTGTGCTGTGCCCTCAACTCCCCCTGGGGTCAGAGGCTTATGGATATTAATGCTGTTTTTCTTTTAGTGGTTCTACATTAAAGCAATTTTCAGTTCATTAGATTTCATTCAACGAAAGCCCACTCTATGCCTAATAATATTCCAGGCTGTGTGTATGTGGGGAGATGGTTTCTGAGTAGAAGACACAGTTCTTGCCCTTGAGAAACTTACAGGTTCATCATCCCTGACACCCAAAAGAAACTTAAAGATTTAAAATCTATTCACAAGCACTGTCTCCTTTAATTCTTTTTATAACCCTGTGGAAAACCTGTGGTGGGGTGTATGTGTACATTTCTGTGCGAGTGTGTGTGAGTGTATGGCTGTTTGTGCTCCTGTGTATGTCTGTATGAGTGTGTGAGTATGGCTGTTTGTATCCCTATGTGTTTGTATGAGTGTGTGTCCCTCGGTATGTATGAATGTGTGTGTATGTGGCTGTGTTCTTTTTTTTTTTTTCAATGTGGCTGTGTTCTTGTGTGTGTGTATATGAGTGTGTGGGGGTGTGTCTGTGTCCCTGTGTGTATATAGGTGTATGTGTGTGTGGCTGTTCATGTCTGTGTGTATGTGGCTGTTTGTGTTCCTGTGTGTTTATATGAGTGTGTGTGTTCCTTGGTTTGTATGAATGTGTGTGTGTGTGTGTGTGTGTGTCTATTCTTGCCCTTATGTGTGTGCCCTTATGAATGTGTGTGGGTGAGTCTGTGTCCCTGTGTGTATATATGTGTATGTGCTTGTGGCTGTTCATGCCCATGTATGTGTAGTTTTTTGTATCCCTGTGTGTATGTATAAGTGTGTGAGTGTATGTCTGTGTCCCTATGTGCATGTGTGTGTGTGTCTGTGTCCCCGTGTATGTGTATGAGTCTGTGTGGGTGTGGTTGTTTGTGTCCCTGTGTGTGTATGAGCGTGTGTCTGTGTGTGTGGCTGTTTGTGTCCCTATTTGTATGTATGTGTATGTGTGTGGCTATTTATGTCCCTATGTGTATGTATGTGTGTGTGTGGCTGTTTATATCCCTATGTGTATGTGTGTGTATGTGTGTGGTTGTTCATGTCCATGTGTGTGTGGCTGTTTGTATCCCTGTGTGTGTGTGGTGTGTGCAGGTGACTGTTTCTGTCCCTGTGTGTATATATAAGTGTGTGGGATTGTGTCTGTGTCCCTGTGTGTGTGTGTGTGTGTGTGTGTGACTTGGTTGTGGGAGCAGGAGAGGTCTTGGCTGTCCTGAGGAGTCAAACAGGTTGGAACAAATGAAGAACAATGGCTCTTGTGAGTCTGACACATTGAGCAAAATCTGTGACGAAACTGCGTATCTGTGGCTTCCACACCTGTCAACAGCTGGTTCCCCAGAATCAGAAGCTGCAGCAAAGTGGATTACACACTCGACAAGACTGCCTGAGGAGACAGGAAGGCACAGGGGGCAGACTCAGCCTGCAGGTTGTGGTTTCAGGGAGGAAACGGGAGGGGCACTGAGAACTTGGAGACCAGGGTCGTGCCGGCTCTGGGGCCCTCCTGTCTGCACTTCGGTTTCCTCATCTGGCTTGAAAGGCACAGATCATCGCTATTGTCCTTTTAGTCCTGACATCCACAACTGCAAGACTGCCCACAGGCCTGAGAATAGAGGCCAGGAACAATTAATACTAGAGGGGGTGCAGAGAGAGCTCTGTGGGGGGGCTTTGGGCAAGTTTTCCATGGGAGAAACTCCCACAGGTGGCCCTGAGGCCACCGGTGGAAAGATGAAGGGAGAGACACACAGTGGGCCCTCAGGCTGCTCATGACCTGAGTGATGGCAGACAAAGATGCTCTGCTGACCAACGATGGAGGGGGACATGTGCGAGTGCCAGGCTGTGGGCCACATCTGAGAGGGTCCCCAGCCAGGAAGGGGAGGTCACCGGCCTGATGCCACAGACTCACTTCATGGCAGAGCCCAGGCAGGACTCACATTTTCTGAACCATGTTCCCATTCATTCCACAGCCCAGGGGGCCCTGTGGGATTTCAGCACCATCTCAACTGGGCCATCTTGGCCGACAGTGAAGGAAGATGGCAGTGCAGATGACGGACAATGTATTCTGAGCCCAGGCACACCCTGGAAGAGTCCTGGTCCTTTTACCAGTTTGCTTGTCACTTGATTGTCTTCTGTGGGGAAACCGAGTCTTGAAGCTCTTATCCATGGGTTTTGAGTTTGGGAAGTAGAATCTCTTCCTCCATGGGATTACGGGGCTTTGAGCAACAAGAAATCCCCTCAAGAACAGGTGTCACTTCTCCTCCCTTCTTTTGTTAGTGTTATATTTGTTTGTTTATTTACTTAGGCTGTGCTGGGTCTTCATTGCTACATGCAGGCTTTCTTTGGTTGTGGTGAGTGGGGGCTACTCTCAAGTTGGGGTGCATGGGCTTCTCATTGCAGTGGTTTCTCTGGTTGTGGAGCACAGGCTCTAGGGCGTGAAGGCTCAGTACTTGTGACACACCAGCCTAGTTGCCCCATGGAATGTGGAATCTTCCCGGACCAGGGGTTGAACCTGTGTCCTCTGCATTGGCAAGCAGATTCTCAACCACTGGACCACCAGAGAAGTCCACTTCTCTCTCAGTCGGTCCCAAACCAGGGCTTCTACAGCTGGTATCACTCAAACCCAAAGAAGCTAAAGTGGGGACTGAGCTAGACCTACCACCAGCAACACTCAGACTGTTACACATTGAACTGTGCTCCCCCAAAACTCACACGTGGATGTCCTAAACCCCAGAATTTCAGAATGTGACCTTATACAGAAATAGGGTCTCTGCAGATGATCAAGTTAAGGTGAAGTCATCAGGGTGAGCCCTAATTCACTGTGGCCACATCCTTTCAAAAGGGGAAATTTGGACACAGAGAGAGAGAGAGAGAGAGAAACATGGGGAGAATGCCATGAGAAGACCAGAGTGATGCTGTTGCAAGCCAAGGAACACCAACCATGGCCAGCACATCACCAGACACTAGAGGAGCAACACAGAACAGATTCTCCCTCTCAGACCTCAGATGAAACCAACCCTGCCAACATCTTGACCTCAGACCTCCAGCCTCCAGAACCATGAGAACATACATGTCTGTTGTGAAGTCCCTAGTTTGTGGTACTTCATTACAGCAGCTCCATCAAATACAAACACACAGATCAACAAGGTTCGAGCTCTGAACAGACACAGCAGGCTTGGGGAAGGACACCACCTTGGCTATTAAGGAGGTGGCACTAGCAGTAAAGAGCTAACTTGTCAATGCAGGAGACATAAGATATGGGTTCAATCCATGGCTCAGGAAGACCCCCTGGAGGAGGGCATGGATACCTTCTCCAGTATTCTGGTCTGGAGAATCCCATGGACAGAGGAACCTGGCGGGCTACAGTCCATGGGATTTCCAAGAGTCGACTCAACTGAAGAGACTTAGCACACATAGTTAAGAGCAAAACTGAGACTGCACCTGAGTCTGACCCACTGCTGTCCATACCCAGATGGGAGATCTCCCAGGAGAGGAGTTGCCAGGCACACAGAAGGACTGACTGTCTCTCCAGAAGGCTGGCATGAGAGACTCCACATGGGATTAACTTCCAGTTGGGACTTGTGGTGGGCTGACTCCAGATCACTGGTTCCCCAATGCTGATCTACAGTGGCAACATGGGAAGACAGTGAAGCAGGTAGATTCCAGGGCACCACACTGGATAACAGAGCCCCAGGAGCCTCTGATGCTAGACTAGAGACCACACTTGAGAAATATTTGTAGAAACCAAGTTTTCAAAAAGGTTCTTTCATTCAGCAAATATTTATTAAGCATCTAGCATATATCTTGCTTGTTTAGTCACTAAGTCATGTCCAACTACTTTGGGACCCCATGGGTTGTACCCTGCCAGGCTCCTTTGTTCGTGGAATTTTTCAGGCAAGAATATTGGAGTGGATGGCCGTTTTGTCCTCCAGGGGATCTTCCCAACTCAGGGATCAAACCCATGTCTACTTCATTGGCAGGCGGATTCTTTATCGCTGAGCTTCCTAGGAAGCCCCCACCTCAGTCCCATAGTGGCCACTTACTATAAAGAAAAATAGGAGAGTAATTACCGTAATATCATGCGAAAAGATCAAGTATATTTCAGATTTGGAAAACTTCATTTAAAACTTCAGATGTACAAGTTAGGTCAACTAGGAAGACAACGAAGCATGTTATGAGAGAATTATGTGACAACTACCATCATGAAGTTATATGGAACCCTCACTCCCTATATGATTTTAGGGAAATGCTGGGGATGCAGAGACAGCTTAAAGAGATCTTATTCTAGCTCAGAGGCAGGTGAAGTGGGCAGTCAGACAGGGTGGTCACTAAATGTGAGGGTATCAGAGAGAGGGGGTCTGGTTTGAGGAAGTCTTGTTGTTGAGTTGCCAAGTCATGTCTGACTCTTTTGGGACCCTATGGACTGTACCCGCCAGGCTACTCTGTCCACAGGATTTTCCAGACAAGAATACTGGAGTGGGTTGCCATTTCCTCCACCAGGGGATCTTCCCAACCCAGGGATCGAACCTGTGTTCCTGTGTTGCAGGCTGATCCTTTACCACTGAGCCACCCAGGAAGCCCAAGGAAGTCTTGGGTTGGCCACAAAGCTTGTTTGGGTTTTTCTGTAACATGGAAAAAACCGAGCAAACTTTTTGACCAACCCCAAAGAACTTGAACAGGGCATTGTGAAGGGGAGTAAGTGGGTGGGGACAAAGTTCCAGGCAGCCGCCACTGACTGGGCAAAGGCACATGGGTGGCAATGTACATGGTGTATTTTGGAAACAAAGGCTAGTTGGCTGGAACATGAGTTTGCATACGGAAATAGTGGGAAATAGGGACAGAGGGGTGAGATCAAAGCTTCTCGGATTGTTCACCGGTGGTTTGCCCACAAATGCCTGTTAATGACTGGATGCAAAGGAAGAGTTAGCAGGACTCGAAGATGAATTTGGAAAATCACCAGACTCAGATTCTCTGTAACAGGACTGGAAAGGGAGGGAAACCAGAACATTTTGATAATGTGAATCATCTAGTGATCACAGACCATTGCCAAGCTGTTCCACTTAATAAAAATACCACAAAGCCCAAAGAAGACAGAGTAAGTGGGTATGTGGCTCTAACAAGAGAACTAAAAGGAATTTGGAAATCAGCAACAAGAGAAATGTGAAGCCCAGCTAGCGGATGATGGCAGTTTCTATGCACAAGTGAAAAGCTCCCCACCCCCCATGCATATTGAGTGCACTTGACTCAGGCTTGGTGATGGCAGGGTTAGAGTGAACTCCTTCATCTGGCCCCTCTGGTCCAAGCCCCACACAGTCTGTCTGAACCCACCTGTCTTGCCATTGCTGTCTGCTATGGACAGGGCTGACCCTGAGTCCTGGAACCTGCCCACACTCCTAGGACATCACATCTCTGCTCCCACTGGTCCTTCCTGAGTCCCTGGTGGATTTATGCCCCTGTCTCAGGGCAGGCTCCCACCCGCCATCCACTCACAGCCCAGCATGCCACCACCTCCTAGCTCAGCATTTTGTGCCTCTCTGGACTGAAACCCTCACTCTCTCTCCATGCTGTGGCTAAAAGTCCAGTTTGCTTTCCTCTCTAGAATGTCAGCATAAATGCAGAAGCATGGTTCTTGAGCCCTGTAATCCCATAGCTAAACTCCATGCCTGCCATACTGAAGGACTCAGTGGATGTTTACTTACTGAGCTGAATATTAGAATAATGATGCCCTTTGAGACAGGAGTGAGAACTCTAGGCTCTGTGGCTAGGAATGTAGGTTTGGGGAGAGCACATCATAAGAATTGGGAGTAACTGAGCCTGATTGGTGGGGGTGAGGTGAGACACATGCGCCAGGCACTGCCCGGCAGGTACAGGCTTGCCAGGGAGTCAGAGTCAGAGATGAAGGGACTACAGATCCACCCTTAGAAGCTACAATAAAACCTGGAGTCATGCAGGCACAGCATCCACAGGGAGACCCACTTAGAAGTGAAAGAGGCCAGGAGGAGCGGAGACAGGTGTGTCATAGGAGTAGAGGGCAGGGAACAGAAGCACCTCTGGAGGGGGGACAAAGTGGTCTGTGCAGCCGAAAGGAAGAAAAATATATCATGATTTCTATGGCTGGTGTCATGGGCTGAATGTTTGTGCCCATCCAAATTTATATGTTGATGACCTAACCCCTAATATAATATTTTTAGGTGGAGGCTTCTGGAAGATGATTAAGGTCAGATGAAGTTGTGAGGGTGGATGGCTCATTATGGGATTAGTGCCCTTGTAAGAGGAGGAAGAAACACCAGAACTCTCTCTTCAGTCTCCTGCACTGAGGAAAACCCATACGAAGACACAGCAAGAAGGCAGCCATCTGCAAACTGGGAAGAGCGCCCTCATCAGAGCCTGACCGTGCTGGCACTTCCCCCTAGACTTCCAGCCTCTAGAGCTTGAGAAATAGGTGTCTGTTGTTTAAGCCACACAGTCTGTGGCATTTTGACATCAAAGCCCAGGCTGACTAAGACAGGTGACTGGGATGGAAAGGTCAGAGGTGACAGGATCTTCAGAGAAGATCTTGAGCGGAGGTGACACGGCTCTAGGTGTATGCGAGGGAAGCTGAGAATGAGACAAAGGAGCAACTGCTCAAGGTGTGATGGGTGAACAGATGCAGGCAGCTGAGTGCCAGGAGACCCCAATCCAGTAGCTTGCCTTTTCTGTGTATGTCCTTATGGTCCACAGAGTGACTGGGTTCCTTAAATGATGGATACATACGTGCTATATTATACCAAGTACCTGGAAAGAAGGGGGTTTCTCAGGGAAAGTAAAGAGGAGAGGAAGGGGCACATCTTTTCTTTAGATGGTGGCAATGTAAATTCCCCATGATGGATATGCTCAGGATGCTTTCTGACACAGGCATGGGGACCTCATCATTTCACAGAATTGGGGTCACTATGTGGATGTCAGGCAACACCAGTCTCATATTGACCCCAGCTGTTCCCGAGGGATGGGGCATCTGGAGGGTCCCACACAGTGTTCTCCCATGAACACCACAGCAAACTCAACCTAGCGAAATTAGAACATGCTGCTAAATCAACTCCTGGCTTCCCAGGTGGTTCTGTAGTAGAGAACCTGCCTGCCAACGCAGGAGACATGGGCTCAATCCCTGTGTCAGGAAGATCCCCTAGAGAAGTAAATAGCAACTCACTCCAGTACTCTTGCCTGGGAAATCCTATGGACAGAGGAGCCTGGCAGGTTACAGTCCATGAGGTCGCAGAGTCAGACAAGACTTGAGTGACTAAGTACACATACATGCTAAATCAACTCCTAGGACCTAAGAAAAGTGTGAGGTAGTGGCCATTCAGATCACATCAGATCAGATCAGTCGCTCATTCGTGTCCGACTCTTCACGACCCCATGAATCGCAGCATGCCAGGCCTCCCTGTCCATCACCAACTCCCGGAGTTCACTCAGACTCATGTCCATTGAGTCAGTGATGCCATCCAGCCATCTCATCCTCTGTCGTCCCCTTCTCCTCCTGCCCCCAATCCCTCCCAGCATCAGAGTCTTTTCCAATGAGTCAACTCCTCCCATGAGGTGGCCAAAGTACTTGAGTTTCAGCTTTAGCATCATTCCTTCCAAAGAAATCCCAGGGCTGACCTCCTTCAGAATGGACTGGTTGGATCTCCTTGCAGTCCAAGGGACTCTCAAGAGCCTTCTCCAACACCACACTTCAAAAGCATCAATTCTTCGGCGCTCAGCCTTCTTCACAGTCCAACTCTCACATCCATACATGACCACAGGAAAAACCATAGCCTTGACTAGACGAACCTTTGTTGGCAAAGTAATGTCTCTGCTTTTGAATATGCTATCTAGGTTGGTCATAACTTTCCTTCCATGAACAGTGGCCACTAGAGAGGAAAAAAAATACTCCTTTAACTCAAAGGTATTTTATCCATAATTGTAGTTTTTCCTGCCACCATTACTCATTACTCATCATATCCACTAGTGGGTACCTCTGCCCACTCCGCAGGGAAACATTGTTTGAGAATCACTGATTTATGGAAGTTATACAAATGTCTGTTGATCAAATGCATGAAATATTTCCTAGGGACCACACTGTTTGTAATGATGGGTTCCTGCGGTGCTGCAACAAGCATGGTGTGGTGCTGTGTGTCCACGAGACTGTGGTTCCCGCTCACGTTGCACCTGCTAGCTTAGTGCACAGGGCATGCGTGTTCCTAAGGTTCCAGGGCAGGGCTCCCAGGGATTCTGAGCAAGGACATTCTCGCTGTCTGAGCCGAGGAGCCCACCAGGGACAGTCTTCCGCCAGCTGTCTTCCATGTTGTCATCCTTGGGGAAGCAAGAGGTCAGATTCTTGAACAGGCAAGTCCAAGTCCTGCTGCTGTTGCTTACATTCTTGGTAACCCTTTCCCCACTTGGGCAGAGTCACCATGAACCCCAGAGCCTGAGTATTTCCAGCAGCTCTGACACTGGCCAGACAATCAACCTGTGCGCAATGACTGACTGCCCTTGGGTCTCATTTGAAAACAAGGTCTCTGCAGGGCTCCACAGCCACAGATGTCCCATAATCCAAGTTGTGTGGGGGGGGGGCTGGCAGAGGTCATGACTGGACAGTGGAGTTTCTCTGCTCAGACTTCAAACCACAGATTTCAAGAATATGGAGTTTACAAGTCAGTAACCGCAGGCTAGACTGACCAGAATTGATACTCAACATACTGCAGGCTCCCTGGACCTCTTGGAACCTCACTTTTTTTCACTGTGTCTAGAGTCATGCACTCAGTCAGCTCTCGTCAATTGCTCCTGTAATTTCACAACCAAGTCTCTTGGGGTCTCTGACAGCAGAGATTTCTTTGGCCGTCATTTTTATCACTCCCAAACCAAGGAAAGTGTTCTGTGCACACACATGTGTTTATGTGTATGAAAGGGTGAGTCTTGTATGCATGCGTGTGTGTGTGAGTACTTGTCACCCATGTGTGTAAGAGTGTAGGTATAACTGGGTAGGTGTGTGTATCACAGACTGTGGACCAGGGTGAGGACAGCCAGGAATCCAGAGTACAGAATTTAAGAAGGCACTTGCTCTCAGGGCTGATTCTGTCCTTTAACGAGCCCAAGACTGGGGCCTCCTTAAATTTTGCACTTTGCATGCTTTGGTGACTCACTCTAGTCTCAGCCTTGGTTGTGTGATGTGTCTGTATGTGTGAGTCTCTGTACATTGGTGTGTATGGGAGTATGTGTATGTGTGTGCATACATGTGGGTGTGAGTGTGAGTGTATATGTGTGCACTTGTGTCTGTCTTGGCAGCTGTCACTGGGCTTTGCCCATCCAGTCAGAAACTAGGGGGCCCCTTCTTCTCATTCCCCTGGGTCAGCCTTCACTCTACCCCATGCCACCCTTCAAAAGGGAGCACCATATCACGAGAGTCCCAGTTATAGACATGAAGCCATTCCTCTGCCACTAACCTATGCCATCTGGGGCATGGCATAGTTGTCTGACCTCAGTTTCCTTGTTGGTAAAATGGGGCAACAGGGCCTCACCCTCCTGGCCTTGAACAACTCTGGGTCTAGGTAGCCAATTTGATGGAACACAACCTACAAGGCTTCTGTGACATGCCATCCTCAAGTCTAGAAGGTGAGAGGTATAGAAACAGACATTCTTATACAAAGTAGGCTGCAAAACATGCCATAAAAATAAGGTACTAAAGATGCTGGGGAGAAGGAGAGGAATTGTGGAAGGCTCTAGGAGGAAGTGGCTTTTGAGCAGCATGGGTTGAGGATGGCTGAGATGTATGTATCATGGATGTGAGGTCCAGCAGGCCCCCTAGCCGCCCACTGAGGCAGGAATCACAGGTCTGCTTCACTGGTGAGCGGCTCCTGAGGTCACACAGGTGCCCACGGTCTGAAAGGGGATTCAGACCACATGTGCTGAGCCTCCAAGGACCCGTATCTTTGGCCACCTCCATCCAGGGGGAAGGGGCTTCCCTGGTGGCTCAGACAGTAAAGAATCTGCCTGCATTACAGGAGACCTGGGTTCGATCTCTGGGTTGGGAAGATTCTCTGGAGAAGGGAATGGCAATCCATTCCAGTATTCTTGCCTAGAGAATCCCATGGACAGAGGACCTGGCAGACTACAGTCCATGGAGTCACAAAGAGTTGGATACAACTGAGTGACTAACACACACACAGAAAAATCATCCAGGGTAAAGAGGTTCCCAGGCCTCTATGCAGGGCAGACTGATGAACACACAGAAAACAGTCTGTAAACAATACAAGGCTGTGCGCAATCGTGTGTACACGGTAGGACAGTGAGTGACTTCCCGGGAGGTGGGGACAGAGAGCAGCGTGGGCAGGGGCTCACCACGCTCCTGCCTAAGCTTTCCTTGGGAGATGGACACCTTCCAGCCAAGCCGACCAGTCAGACTCTGAGGAAAGCAACTGTGATGAAGCAATCGGTGGCAACTGTGTGGCTCCAGGAAGACTCTAGAGAGGGTGACACTCAACAAGAGGGTGAACCCCAAGACCCAGAGCATGTCTGTTCCAGTTGGGGCACCTGTCCAGACAACTGTGAGGCCAGCAGGAGATGAGCGGCTTGTGGGATCTATGGGGTGTTATCATATCTGGTGATGCAGGAGACCCCGGTTCCATCTCTGGGTTGGGAAGATTCCCTGGAGAAAGGAATGGCTTACCCACTCCAGTATTCTTACCTGGAAAATTTCATGGTCAGAGGAGCCTGGTGGGCTACAGTCCATGGGGTTGCAAAGAGTTGGACACAACTGAGCAACTGACACTTTCACTTTCATATCACCAGAGAACACAGGGACTGGAAGGACCCAGGTCTTGTCACTCTGCCCAAAGGGAGGTGTCTTATAAAATCTGCAAATCTCTGAACACACAGGGGTTAAGCATTAGATGTGTCCAGCAAAGGTTCTGATCTGGTCCATGCTGCTTGCACCTACAATTCTGCAACATTTTGTCACAAGCTGGCCAGCCACCCGGAGCCCCAGTGTAGACCGTCATGGAGTTGACTGATCCAACACAGCCTCACATGCTGCCTTTCTTGAACAGTGACTTCTCCAGAGATCAATCAGACTCCAGAAGGCCAGATGAGGTTTATCTGTTATCAGCAACCACATGATTGTGCTGGGGTGGCTATTGGCGATAAATGACCTTTGGTGCTCCCACTACTTGGGTTCTTAGTTTGCAATCCTTGTCCAGACACTGAATTGTTCTGTCTGATTATTTTCAGCGCTGGTACTGTGTGTTTGACCCCTTTGACAGGGAATCGCAAGACTTTAGCTCCCTGCCCCGAGATGGTGCCTCTCACCCCTGTCATTTGCCTGGACTACCCTGGCACTGGGTGCCACCAGCAACGGCATGATGCTATGCACATGGCAGGTAGCATCCACAAGGGCTTGTGAAATTGGATGAAAGTTCTGACTTTCAGATTCCAGCTTGACCTCAGTGCCTCTCCTGCCCCAACATCCTCCCCCGCAGCCTCTTCCTCCAATTGGAAGTCACAGCCAGCTGCCCCGAGGACTTGTCAGGAAATCACCCCATTCCTGCCATCTCCACTTTGACAGTCGTCAAGAACAATCTCAGGTTCAAGGGAAAGAGCACAACAGAGCTGGAGTCAGAAATCTCTTGCTTAGCTAATTCCAGACTTTTAAATGTCAACCAGGGTTTGCTAGGTGCCAAAGCTGGATTACTATGACACAAAGTAGGAAAGTATCAGACAGAAGGTAGGGGTGGGGCTGGAGAGAAGGAGAAAGAAAGCAGAAGATTCATGGATTCTTTTTTTTTTTTTTTTTTAAACATATGGTTCTGGATCAATTAGGAATCAGGACTCAAGGTATACAGGAGATGTGGGTTCGATCCCTGGGTCAGGAAAATCCCCCTGAAGAGGGCATGACAATCCACTTCACTATTCTTGCCTGGAGAATCCCATGGACAGAGGAGCCTGGCGGGCTACAGTTCACAGAGTTGCAGAGTTGGACACAACTGAAGCAACTGAGCGTGCACACACGCACTCAAAGCACATCTCCCTTTGGTCCTATCTCAGCTACACACACATCACAGATGCACGTGCACTCTAGTTCATCCTTTTTCTAAGGCAAATTCTACCAAAACCCTGGAATGTTCTGGATGCCAACATAAAGTCCACAGACAGCCCATTCTATCGTGAACCTGCTGCTTCCCCGATGATTGGGTTTTCTGGTAAAAGGAAACAAGGACTCCTTTTTCAGAGTGGATTGGGGTAGCAGCTGATCATAGCCACAGGCCTCTGAGTCAGCACTTTTCATGAATCCTTTCATTTAATCCAACACCCCTAGACTGCAGGTCTATGATTTTGTCCAAGTAGAATATTAACATGTCTGTCCTAAATCTTTTTTTTTCCCCTTAATTTATTTTTATTATTTCTGGCTGTGCTGGGTCTTCATTGCTGCGCTGGTTTTTCTCTAGTTGTGTGTCTTCTCTAGTTGTGTGTCTTCAGTTGCGGTGCTGGGGCTTCTCCTCTTGCAGAGCACAGGCTCTATGGCACATGGGCTCAGTAGTTTCAGCTCCCAGGTTCTACAGGGCAGGCTCAATAGTTAAGGCACACGGGCATAGTTGCTCTGTGGAATGTGGGATCTTCCTGGACTAGGGATCGAACCTGTGTCTCCCGCACTAGAAGGCGATTCTTTACCACTGAGCCACCAGGGAAGCCCTGTCCTAAATCTTAACTGGAGCAAAATTTTGACACAGGGTTTCAAGTTACACATGGAGAGTTTCACAGGAAATGCTAAAACAGTGTCTTGTTTGATCATCTGTCCCGGAGAATTTGGGGGGACTCTTGTCCCCCGGTGCCCATGTATTGGAACGGGAAAATTCTTGAGTAGTTGCTATGTGCCAGGTGAGGAAACTGGTTTCACTTTCAGTGTTTCCTAGAAATCCTGCAATATGCCCGTCTTTTATACAGAGGAAACTCGTCCCCAGGGAGACAACTGGCTTGCCTAAAATCACACAGCAAGAAAGCAGCAGGGTCAGGCTCACGGGCAAAGCCTCTGAGGAGGCGCCCCCAACCGCCTACAGAGATGGAGAGGCATTCATTCACAGGACCTGGCTTCACAGTGACTTCAAAAGTCCTTCGCCCTCTTGACACCTCACAGCCGCCCCTGAGTTGATCTGAGGAATAACAGTTCTCTCAGAGAAGCTGAGGAATCAAAATGCAACACACACAGTGGGCCCTGGGTGTGTGCAAACACGCAGTTCACACAATGACAGCAGATTAAGCTGTTTGTCCCTCAAATGTGTCACCCACCCAGCTCCCGACCACTCTGCTGTGTGCGCCTGACAGTACAATACATCCCGGTGGACTAATTAGCACTAACGACTCAGGTCACTCCAAGGCCACTTAGGGAAACAAGTGCAGAAGAGAACACGGAGGAGTGCTGGAGCTGAGGACAGGAGAAAAAAGGAACAGAGTTAGAAAGGAAGGGGGGTCCATCCATGTCTCTGCAAAAGGCACAATTCGTAGAAGACTGTCACACAGAGTAAAGTAAGTCAGAAAGAGAAAAACAAATATTGTACATTAACACACACATGTGGAATCTAGAAAAATGGTAGAGATGATCTTATTTGCAAAGCAGAAATAGAGACACAGACATACAGAACAAGCATATGGAAACCAAGGGGGAAAGGGCTGGGTGGGATGAGTTGGGAGATCTGCGATTGACATATATACACTGCCATGTATAAAACAGATAACTAATGAGTACTTATTGTATAGCACAGGGAACCCTACTCAATGCTCTGTGGTGACCTGAATGTGAAGGAAATCCAAAAAAGAGGGGATATATGTATAGGTGTGGCTGATTCACCTTACTGTATAGCCGAAACGAACACAACATTGTCAAGCAACTATACTCCAATAAAAATTTTAAAAAGGAAGAGAGGGAAGAAGTAGTTTTCTCTCTCCATGTCTTTCTCTGCTTAAATCAAAGATGGGTTTGCTTCTGAGAAATGCAATCAGCCAGGAGCTGGGCAGTTGCATTCCACAGCATAAAGGGACAAAACAACTCCCTTTCCAGATCCTGGTACAAGTGGAACCTTGGCTGAAGCTCCAAAGGAGCAGATGACTTAATTTTGAACTCTTGAGTGAGAGGAACCCTCAGGAAGCAGAAGAGGGAATGAACCTAAACTTAGGGAAATAAGATCTGGTATCTTAGGGGCTCCCCACTTGCTGCCCGTGGAGAGGGCACCCAGCAACCATCCCTGACTTTGTGGTTTGGTCTTCCCAGTAATTCTGAACCTGTGTCCATCATTTCCACTAATCTATTAGTCTCTGAAATGTAGCCAAGCAGGCAGGCCCAGTGGGGTTTGGAGATGCCAAGGGAGCAAGTTCCCTGATGGTCTACAATTTATGGCGGTACTTGTGCGAGTGTTAGTCGTTCAGTCGTGTCTGACTCTTTGCAAGTCCATGGACTGTAGCCCGCTAAGCTCTTCTGTCCCTGGAATTCTCCAGGCAAGAATACTGGAGTGGGTTCTCATTCCCTTCTCCAGGGGATCTTCCTGACTCAGGGATCAAACCCGGGTCTCCTGCATTGCAGGCAGAGTCTTTACCACTAGTGCCACCTGGGAAGCCCAAAGGGTCATGCTCTAGGTGAGACTTAAATTCACAACCTTGGCATTGCTCTGCATGTACTGCTGTATAAGTACCGTGCGTTAACAGATTGCACCACTGGAGCTCTGAGGTTCTTGTGGGTAGCCGCTTTTTTTTTGATGCAGGTGGAAACATGGCAGCACTGGAGGGGATGTGTTAAAAGAAAGCTCCCTCTCTCTGCTTTTCCTGAGTCGCTGACCATCTTCTTCCTCCTCACAGGACCTCCAAGAGGGACATCCAGATAGGGATCACCACCCCCATTTTGCAGATGGGAAGACTGAGAATAGTCTGTTTTAACTGAGTTGGAGCTTTAGGGACAGAGATAAGGAAACCAAGCCAACAGACTGATGGTCCTATCTGTCTCTATTCGTAAGAATCCTTGAGCCTCCTGACCCAAGATGCTGGCCTAAGTTCCCGATAGAGTTGCAGGCGTGAAGCCATCTAGTGATGCGGGGAGTTTTGATGAGCTGGACTTCGAGAAAGAAGGCAGTGGAAAGGGAGTTGCAGACACATCAGCCTCAGTGAGCACGAGTGCTCCTCTCTTCTGTAAAAATGTCCGTAACACACCTGCCTGGTGGCTCCTGAGAATTAAACGAGATGATGGATATGCTCTCTCCCAGCAGAATTCCACACCTGTAATAGCCCTCAGAGATAAAATAATCAGAACTTACATTTACCAAGGGCTCACTAAGTGCCATGATGCGCTCAGCACTGTGTGTTGCATCTCTTTCTTTGGATATGAATGAGGCATGGGCAGCGCTGCCGCGGCTGTGGGCAAGCTGTGCGGAGCCTTGATGATCCTTGGCATTTTCCATGGGATTCAGGACCTCAGGAGGATCCTCCGGCATTAACACAGAAACAAGACCCACGTATCACTGGAGGATCCCTGAATTTTCCTCCCTTTGATCTGAGACATGCCACGGCAAGGAGACACTGGTGTGTACCCAGGCCCTTTGTCCTTCGTGGGGAAGAAGCCCCAGTCAAAGTAAAGCCCATACTCAGTGACCAATGGTGGTTTAAAACAGAAACCTTTCTACCATGATTTTTCTGATCCATAGTGCCGGTAAGAGACATTTGCTCATGTGGCCCACCTGACCAAGGGAGGGGTCTGGAGGGGTTTTAAGAAACCCCCAAAGACTTGTCAGCCCTGACTCTGGACCTCAGTGACTAAACATAACACAACATGTTTAGTCGCTCAGTCGTATCCGACTCTGCGATCCCAAGGACTGTAGCCCACCAGGCTCCTCTGTCCATGGGATTCTCCAGGCAGGAATACTGGAGTGGGTTGCCATTTCCCTCTCCAGGGGATCTTCCCGACCCAGGAATCGAAGCTGGATTTCCTGCATTGACAGGTGGGTTCTTTACCACTGAGCCACCAGGGACGACCCAGTATATAATTAAGACCACAGATAAATAAGGAATTGTGGATGCTCCTGCCCACTCCACCGTGATCCAGAAATTCTATCCTAGGGTCACTGACCATGGACTGGAGGAACCGAGATTCGCTTGGGAGGGTGAAGTTTTCAGGAACCAGGAGACCCTTGGACTGTGCTTTCTATACTCTTTCTTCCAAAAAAGAAACACCTAGCACCTCTGTTGGAAGCAGGCATCGCACCTACTTCCTACGCGAACCTGAGCCAAGGTGTTCTAGAAAGAATCCTCCCCACCAAAGAGCTCTGAGTGGGAGGCTGCATCCTCCTCTATTTTGACGGAGCTCTACACCCCCAAGTTGTATCTCTGAAGGGAGTGAAGGCTCCTGGGGGCTGAGACACAGTCTTTCACCCAATCTCAACTAAAACAAAAGCAAACCGTAGCCTGGAATGGGAGGGGCACGTTCCCCTCCCCCCTCCTTTTAAAATCATCTTTCTTCCCCCCCTTAAATGAAATTGTGTCTTTTATCTCTTTGTGTACTCAGAACCTCGGAGCTCAAAGCTTTCTCAGCGCAACTGAGAAGTCAGTACCTCTTGGATTGATAAATAGAGCAGCTTTAAAATGCTTAGAACTGAAGACGGACCAACTGTGGCGAGAGAAAGTAAACACATCCCCGCATCAGTCAACCCTAGCAAGCTCCTCGCTGAGATTACAAACTGCAGTTCCTGCCTGAGCTGGTGAGGATGCTGGAGCAGACTGGGGTGGGGTTGCGGGGGGAAGAGCCACAGAGCAGCCTCCTCTGCTTCTTAGTCATGTCCCAAAGGAGATGGGTCACCTGGGAGTCCTCTCAGGACCCGGTTTGGATGTTCCCAAGCAGAGCCGGCTCTGCCAGCTGGTTTCATGCCTGAAAATGTCCCAAGAGAAAAAGGAACCTCTCTTCCTTCTTTTGATCTCAAGGAGTTTCTCTTCCTTACCCCTACTCTCTCTGTGTGCAGGTGAAATTCTCCAGTGAGAGAACTGGAATTTTTCACAAAATAGACTGTGATTGCTACATAATTTGATATGAATATTTGAGGAACTTTTCCCATGAAAAATCCATACTTTAAACACTCTCCCCCCCAAACATACACACACAAATTGTTTTTATGAGAACCAATTAATAAATGCTAATTCATCCAGGCATATCTCCACTAAATTACTCTTTCATTTAATTGCAGGGGAATTTTCCATTACTAAACTCTCCCTTGCTGATTTTTTTTTTTGCATTATTTATACATTATTTCAGTTTCACTAATAGTGAGGTTGGTATGCGATATTATCTGCTGTTTGTAAGTTTTAAATTTCTTTTCATTTAACATGTTTCCTCATTCTTGTCGCTCCACGTAATCTGGGAGAAACATCATTAAAAGCAGACAAGATTTTAAACATAAATGATGGAAACAGGCACTGGCTGAACAGAACCTGACAGGACAGTATCTTGTCTGATGAAACAGCTCCGATTTCAGGCACGCGTGGGTGTCCGGGAGCATGCGTCTCCACTTTGGATTAATATGGAAATGTTTTCCTATGTCAGTGAGTCACAAGTCAATCCACGGAAAAGACTGTGGGTTCTGAACTAGGAACGATCTCAGGGGCTTTAATAATAAAAATAAACAACACTTAAATCTTTTTATAAGCCACCAGAGCACAATGTCTCTTTTCTTGCTTCCTTTTCGTGGGCACCAAATCCAAACTTTGATATCTAGACACCCCAAATTCAGACCAGCCACTCCCCAAAGATCCTGACTTTTTATGCATGAAAAAGTGGGGGTTCTGGTGATGGTAAGGGGTTAGGGACTGTGGTTGAGATCATATTCAAAAGGACGTGTTTTAAAGTAGAATTTTGATTTCCTTATATTGAATGGCAAAGTTTCCAAGTACCTGGCCACCTTCATTTCTGAAATGAGTTCTTTCTTTTTCCTCTCCAATCACCTTCTTCCCTTCTAGGCTCCCCTCCCTCATTGTCTCCTTTCAGTGTCTTTCTTTTTCTCTTTAGTCTCTCCCTTCTTTTTCTTTCACACGAACACATTCTAGGGGATGTGAATGATTAAACTGTTTACTCCAAGGTTTGAGGTTTAGGTATGAAAAGTCATGTCACCGTAAGTAAAGTTTCACCTTTATACCCAACTCTATCAATAATTACAGAGCAAGGATGACGGTTAGTAAATCTGTCTTACAATTTGCTCTTACAAAAATGATACCATTTATTCTGAGTGTACTGAACTCCCTTGATCTTACTTTTCACAAAAATTAATTACAAAGCTGAGTAACCTCCAAAATGAAGTCAGTATATAAAGGGATGTATATTCCTGGGAAAAGGCATACACATAAAACACGTGCCATATTAAAATTCAAGATTCGAGGCCGTAAATAGAAAGTTTTGACATGTAGTTATAATGGTAGGTGCTCTCCTCTGAACCAAAATATCTCTTAATAATTAAATTTCTGAGATTGATTTTTGTGTTTTTTTTTTTTTCCCCCTCCACTTCCTTTGTCCTCTTCAGTAAAATTAGGTACAGTCCTTTTGGGTATAGACTGATAAAATTAATTAACTTTCCTTCCACCCCAAAAATGTCCCAAATAAATGCTTCCAATAGACATCAAAAAAGTGTCAATTAGAAATAATTACTTCTTATCAATCAGTGGGGCAATTAAAGTGACAAAGCTTGAAAAGATACTTATCTTAAAACTAATTCACAAGGTAGCTAAATTATCTCCTAATTAACTTGCATGGAGGAGGGTTGGAGGATGGACCATCTCCAAACAAAGATGAATTGAGGAACCCCAATACCTCTTTATGTTCCTCAAGACCTTTTCTCATCCCTAGACCTTATTTTCAACCCAGGCAGGAAACCTGGGAAGAAAACAGTTTCTTGGCTTCCTTTGCTCCTTTTTAAAACCGAGAAGAGGGTATGGGGGGCTTTCCATCTGTGATCTAAGGAAGTTAGAGAAACGCTCTTTCCTTAATGGAAAGTCACATCTTCTTGAATAATATATTTTCAGGAGTTGGGGGAAGAGGATTTCTGAAAAGTTACTGTGCATAACTTTTAATAACAACCTGCTTGCTTTTTTTTTTTTACTGAGCCCTCTTCCTCACTCATGTAGTACTGTTTACATTCTAATACTTATGTGGCATCTTTTACTTTTTAAAGAAAAGTTCTTGCTCAGGATCTCTGTTCCTTGATGCTACAAAACTCCCGGTGGATTTTACGGACCGTTCATCCCATCGCTGACCATCGGCAAATCAGACTCATTTACTCTTCGCTCTCCACATCCCTTCAGAATAAAACAGTAGGGAGGAAAAAGGAAATTTTAAAGATCCCTCTGCGAAGCCAGGGGGGTGAGCCGCAGTGGCGGGGGCGGCAGAGGCCGCGCAAAACTTTTCTCAGCGCGTTTCGTTTTATCTGAAACGGTGCGCTGGGCCTCGCTCCCGCGAAAACGTCCCGCCGGCCGCCTTCGCCCCATTTTGCTCCAGGGAAAAGCTTCAAGAAGGCTTCTCCAGGCAAAGTCCAGGCAGAGCCATGAACTCAGAAAGGGAGAAAGAAGGAAATCTCTAAGACCATTGAGGGAAATGGGCTTATAAAAAACTGGAGGGCTCAGCTTGTGAATTTAGCTCTAAATACAGACAAGTGATTAGAAAGACGGAGGGTCTCTCACTCAGATTTACCTAGAGAGGATTTGGAAAAGAAACAGGGGACAGCCTTGAATCTTTTGAGCTATGCTTTAAACAATTTTCTTCTGTTTCACTAGCATTAAATTAAACTATAGGAGAAAGCCTTTCTCCCTCTCTCAGATTTATTTATTTTTTATTCGTTTTGGGGAGAGGATTGAAGAAGTCCCTTCTAGACAGAGAATATACTTCCGTCCCAGGCCCCGCCTGCGGTAGGGGCGAAACCGCTCCCTCCCCAAACCCAAGGGCGATTGCTTCCGAGCTAATGGAAAAGCAGGGTCTCCTCATCTGGGTTTGGGGCTGATTAAAAATAAAGTAAAAATAAATTGTGCCCTTTCTTCTTTCCCTCTTGATTTCCATGTATTCTAACGAGCGCTTCCGTAATGACAATCAGTAGTGAAAACAAAATCCAGCCAACCCGAGGGACCGCGATATCGTCTTATTTCTCACGCAGCGACAGAGAGGAAAAGGTCTGGTCCAGGACTGTAAATTCGAGGACCGAGAGAGAGCACCCCCTTTTATCACCGCCAGAGCGGTCAGGGGAAGGTCGGCGATGGCTTAAGGGTTGGGTAGAAAGAAACCCGGAGCGGAGCAGAAGCTGCGGAACCAGCCTGGCGTGGGATCCTGCACCTGACGCCGCGCCGCGCGCTCGGCCTGGGAGACCAGTCCTGATTCCGAGGCGAGGGTGACGTGTGTCGTTATACCCGCATTAGGCTAAAGACTAAGAGACCAAAACCTGGTCCTGGTCCCAGAAAGTGGTCAAGGAGCTTTTATAACGCCTGGGCGCGGAGTAAGGAGAGCCAGGCGCTCCGCTGGGTCTCCTGGCTCGCCAACCCCGCCGCTCCCGGGAGCCTTGGTGAGATTTCCACTCCGCTCCCCCGAAGGCCGGGCGCCCGCAGAGCGGGGCCAGGACCGCGGTGGCCTCGCTCACCTCCGGGCACCGGGATCGGGAGGGAGCGTGCTGCTGACTCAGTCTCCGGTGGTGGAGCGAACCCGAATCAGAAACCTTCGGGCGTTCACCGGGGTCCCAGCGCCTGTGCCGTTGGATCCTCCGCCTCCAGTCCCGGAGCAGCGCGGCGCTCTGGGCTAAATTGAGATCTCAGCCGCGCGCAGCGCCCGATGCGACCCTCCTTATTATAACAAATGTCCCGCTTGCCGAGCGGGACTTCATATTCGCCGAGAATTCATCTGAAATATTGATTTCCTCTCACTCCACCGGCCCAAATCGATAGCGTTGCGCCCTGGCCCCATAAATCGCCTTCCCCGCGGCTGGCCCGGCTCCATCCATCACCGCGGGCCGGGCCGTGACTCCGGCTCGCTGTCCACACTTGCTGAGCGCCCGGCGGGCCATGCCCTCTGTGCCGACCAGCCCCAGCCCTGCGGCTCCTTCCTGGCACAGACCACCCCGACCTTAGCCCGGAGGTTGCGGAGAGTCGGCGCCGCGGCTATGGACCCCGAGCGCTTTTGAAGGCCGTGGACCCGGATTCCGGTGGGGAGCGGGATTCGGCCCGCGGAGGGCTCAGTCCTCGCCCGGCCGGATGCCCCGCACGCGGTTCCCCTTCTGACCGGTGTTGAGCAAGGAGTCCGATAGCCCTCCAGTGCGCTCACGGCTCCCGGGCCCCGGACCGCGGGCTCCTCTCGTGTGGGCTGGAGAGGTGCGCGGGGCTCAGGGTCCCGCCCGGGGAGCCTCAGGAGAGAGCTGCGCGCACCCGGGGACGAGGGCTTAGAGGTCGGGAGCAGGGGAGCTGCAAGTCCAGCAGGGGCGCGGCGTAGGGCCTGAGAGCGCGCAGGATGGCCACTCTGACGGGCCAGGCGAGAGGCGGATGGGACACGAAGGACACTCCTCTGACCCCACGGAGAGCTCCTCGCCCCTCACGGTGGTCCGCAGAAACCCAGGCCTGGGGAGGTCGGTTCCGCCGGGCCGAGGGGGTACCTCAGGGCCCAAGAGAGTGGCGAGGCGGCCGCTGCGGAAAGCCAGGCCCGAGGCGTTTCCAGCTGCGCCCCCACGCAAGGGGTCCAGTGAGCCGCGAGCCCCACCGACCCGAACGCACGCACGGACGCACAGAGACGCGGGGGCTCCGGGGGTCCCCGGCCACGCCGCGTTCTTACCGGATCTAATGGAGTTGTGAGGCATCCCGGAGAGTCGCTCGCAGCCCGCCGAGGGCTCAGGGCTTCCTCATGCAGGTCCGCGCCGCGCCCGCCGCCACGCCGCTGCCCTGCACAGACCCGGGGCACGGGTATGAGACTCCGGCCCTCCGCCTTAGACCTCCTCCCCAGGCCTTACCCCAAGGCTTTCATCGCCAGGCAGGGGTCGCAGGATTTTCAGGCAAAGAGTGGCCAACCTCAGGCCGGCCTAACCCATGCGCCCGTCCGGAAGAGCCGGCGTTGGGGCCCGCTGGGCAGCGCCAAACTCTAACGCGCTGCCCTCCGCTCGGCTGCCCCAGCCTCATCCAGTTTAACTTGAGAGAGAAAAGGCTGCTGGGCTTCCTGGGACCCTTTCCCTTCTCGAATCACCCCTCTCTCCCACTCAGCTTTCAGCCAACCCCTGGGCAGCATACCTGGCCGGCCGGCCACAGGCCCTCACTGCCCGGGTCCGCCCTCGAGGGTGCCTTGGACCCCGTGTCTCTCCTCCTTCCGAAGTTTGTTCCCATCCACCCGGCATCGCCGACCGGTTTTATCCCGCCAGGGCCCGGAGAGATGGGTCTGGAGAGGCTCGCAGGCCGCCGATTGGCTGGCTGGGTGCGGGAAGGGGAGGATTTTGCAAGGGGGACATGGCTGAGTGGACTCAGGAGTTAGAAACATTCGCTGGAGCTTCTGTTTCCAGTGGAGAGAGGAGAGAGAGGCAGCTGAGCCCTAACTCAGCAGGCCTGGAAAGATCTGAGGAGTGTGCGATGGAGGCTTTAGAGCTTGAGGACAGGGGTCTCTGGGAACCTCTGGGCCCAGTGAAGCCCGCCACCTTTCTTGCTCCCTGAGGAATTTGAACTTGGGGGAAGAGTTCAGAGGACAGGACTAGTTGAGGGCCTAGATTGCCTAGATTACAACTCAACCTGGAAGTATGTTAGAAAGGGACAGGGTGAACTGACCTTTGACTTGTCTGCAGGAATCAGCAGCCTCAGGGGAGCAGGGGTAAGAAGGGTTGGATAAGAAGGGCTCTCTGGGTGGAGATGAGAAGCCCTTGGTGGGGGCAAAAGCTTCCTCCCCTTCTTCATTGCTCTCCTCTTCTGTTGAGGAAGCAGATACAGGGATGGCTGTGTGGGTGAACCAATGTCCTACAGTGCCAGCAGGGTGATCCCACACTCAGGCCTGCTCTGGACTCAGGGTTACAGCTGCGGGGAGAGTGATGCTTGTAACTGGGAAGGGCTGCTCTGGGATGCAGAGGCCAGAACCACTGGGGTGAGAGGGAAGGGATGAGGCAGAGGAAACAGGGGTAATGCAGGAGTGTGTGTGCACATGTTTGAATAGCACACACACACACACACACACACCCCCCACAAAAGCTTTCAGGTTAATCCATTTCCTCCTCCTGCCCAGCCTTGCTTTTTCTGGATTCAGCAGAAATGAATCATTCTATGAATAGAAAAAGAGTATGTATGTCCTGAAATGGATCCTCCACCCCACATGTGACTTGAAACAAAAAACAATTGGTGCTTTATTGTTTTAAGTGCTTCTCGAAAATTGTTACTTAAGATTGCTCTGTGGTTTCACAATGTTCAGATATTCTGCTTCTCTAGTCAGACCTCCCCCTAAATCCACTCTCACCCTAGAGAGAGAGAGAAAAGAAGGGTGTCGGGATGAAAGTGGACCTGGGTATAGGTCCCACAGACCCCTCTGCCCTGCCTCGGCCAGTTTGCTGCTCTGGTGCCTGCCCTGTTGTCTGTAGGGGAGCTGTGGACTGTGGAGGCCGCTCAGAGACAGTCCGCCCAAGCTCCCCTCCTGCCTGGGGTTGGGGGAGGGCAGTGCTCCATCCAGGGTGAGCCTGAAAAGCCCTCATCCAAACAGTTCTGCAAACCTCAGAAGATCTGTCCAGGCCGAGGGGCTGACAGGTACCAATAACCTTAAAAATGCACGTATTCAGTCTTGCCAATGCTTTCCTCCTGTTCAGCAAAACAAAGCCCCTTCTCCCTCTCTGCTTTTAGAAAAATTTCTCAGAGGACAAAAACAGCAAGTTATTGAAACATTCAGGTCCCAGTTGTGAGTTCGTGTTTTAAAAAATTCATTTTAATATGACAACTTAATCTGCACATCCGCACACCTGAGAACAGCCCGCCCTCAGACTGGGATGACAGTGGGTTACCAGGAGGAGGCACCACGGACGAGTTCTTCCAAAGCCAAGAACCAACAGGCAGTGAGAACACAGTGAGCTCCTTTGCCTCTGGGTCTGGTTCTGCTTTCTAATTACAATGGGAAATAAGGCCTGGGTTCCCTGCTACTTTCTAATTCTTTTCAACCAAGGCCAAGGAAATGGTTATTAACCAGTATCCTGACTTTTTGCAAAATGAAGAAGCTGAAAAAAATATATATATACATATATAATTTTCCCAGGTGGTGCAGTGGTGAAGAATCCACCTGCTAATGCAAAAGATGCAGGAGATGCAAGACTTGGATTTGATCCCTGGGTCAGGAAGTTCCCCTGGAGGAGGAAATGGCAACCCACTCCATTATTCTTGCCTGGAAAATTCCATGGACAGAGGGGCCTAGAGGTCTATAAACCATGTGGTCACAAAGAGTCAGATACAACTGTGCATGCATGCCATTTGCTCTACAAAGTTTGTATATATATATATGTATTAATAATTATATACATATAATTTTAAAAATGGCTTTTATCACAGTTTTTTTCTCAAACAGGAAAATTCCATGATCCTTTTAGCTAAGCATGAACATCTCAAGCCTTCCTTTGATGTAATTACAATTTCCAAATAAATTTAGCATGCTGACTAAGATGCTTAGAGCAATGGGAAATTTAGGACATTGTTTCAAAACCCAACACCTTCTCCTGCCCTTCTCAGATTTGATGTCCATAAGCCTTTCACACTGAGACTATCATCTGGCAATCTGTGGTTTAAACCCAGTTATGATTTTTTAAACACAGTGTTTTTCCAAGAAAATGTAATTAGTTGCCGATATGAAAATCAATAGGGAAGTGAGAGTAACTTTGGTTTCCTTTAAAAATCTGGCAGATGTGGCCACAGATCTGAGTGTTTCTTTGTGGAAATGAATTGTCTTGTGGTTCAACATTCCAAGAGGTTAATATACATCCCAGGTGGCTGCCTAACCCCCGTGAGTCTTCTGAGATTTTTAAATTCCAGGTTGATCCACTGAACCTTCCAAAGGGGTTCTGTCTTTCCGCAATTCAGCTGAAATCCACCCAGCTGGGGATGAGACCAAGGACATTCCCTAGATGTGGGATTTGGGGTGCTAAAACACCCAACGTGTCATGGGGAAACCAGAATGAGTTGGTCATGTCAGCTAATAGTAGGGAAGGAAGGTGGTCTGGGGTCTTTTATAAGAAGCTCAGAGTTTAAACTGTCTCTGGGTTGGGTGCACATGGAATTCTGCAACCTGCTGGCTCAGGTCCTCGAACCCCAGAGTGGTCCACAGGCTTCTCTCCCTATCACCTCTCTATATCCTAGGTGAGGGGACCCAAGACCTCTTCCATCCAGAGGAGGAGAGCCCAGCCCCCAACAGTCTTTGGGGAGATCCTTGCCCCCTGCTTACCTACTATGCCACCTTCCCCTACATGGTAAACAATCCCAGGACTAAAGAGCATCCTTTGGGAAAGAAACAGCAGCTCCCTACCCTGAGTTAGAAGGCTAGCGTGTCAGCCCTGGCTGTGTGAAATGGGACCATTCCTTTTCTCTGAATCTTACTTTCTTCTGTAGCATATGGGTGGGGGTAGCAATGGGAATGAGGGGGTGAGGAGGGTGAGACCCACCTCATAGCCTTGCTGTGAGGATGAATAGAATTATGAACGTAAAAGGCCTTTGAAAACTGCAGCTCTGTACAAAAGTTAATTATTATTAGACAACAAAGGCCGGGCAATACTTCCAAGAAGGGCAGAGTTAAAGCTCCTCTAAAATTTTGCTGTGCAAGTCGGTTCCTTTCATCCTTTCCCAGCAGCACTGTGCATTCGTCAAACAGCCATGTGAGCCACTGGGTGATGGACAGGTGAGCTGTGGGGCAGCAAAGGGCCAGTGAGCGTGCGCTGATGCTGTGGGTACAGGGCGGGTGTAGGGAATGCTCTGGGGCTGGGGGTGTCTGTGAGGGGTGCAATGAATAGTTTCTGACCCAGAAAAAGGACAACAGAGTCAGTGCATGTGTGTGTGGCGGGGTGGGGGGGTGGCGGCGCCAGGGCAGAGCTTTGATGCCCTGAGAAGTGCTCAGGGCACCACTGTCTCCCCCTTCCTCACTTCTCAGACCTGTCCAATTGTGTCACAGCCAGGTGGGATTTTTACCTTGTTCCCCAAGCCTCAGGAAGTGGCCAACAGCATGCCCTGAGGCCTCCTGGTGGCTGTGCCAGAGACTCAATCATTAATTACCCTGCACTCCTCCTCTCCTCCCCCCACCCTCCAGGCTTTCAAAACACAGAAATACAAATACAGATCCTGGCAGGGGAAAGGAAAGTGGAAGGCAGTTTGGAAAAAGCCACCCTTGGCATCTGTCCAGTTGCTTTGGGGGTTGGAGATGTGTCCTGGGCACAGGTCTCTGGAGCTCTTTGCCTACCCCAAAGCACCTGGTAGCTGCTACCTGGGCTGGTCGGGAGCGGGAGACTTGATATTTTCAGGGTTTAATAAGAAAGAATCTCCTTTGGGGAAGCAAAGAGAGGTCAGATTTTTTTTTCCCCTGCTTTTAACAGTATTTTAAAAAGTTGTAAATAATGACCTAGGTTCCTTTGCCACCCATTTTGCGGATGAGAATACTGAGGCCCAGGAAAAGCAAGTACAATTTCCAAGGTTACCCAGCTGGTAGGTGGCTGACTCAATGTCCAAATAAACACAAGGGACCCAGGTCTGGCCTTAGATGTTAGAAATTCTGCTCACTCCAGCCTAGTTCCCTCATTCCCCAGCACCTACACTAACTCCCACCAGAAAGGAAGGTTCTGGATCCCAGGGTGTGGTCAGGGTGAGATCAAACTCCCAGGGCCAGAGAACTTTCCTGCCACAGAAGAAAAGTGCAGCTCACCAGGCAGGAATGCCCTCCCTTTGGCCCAGCCCCAGAGTCCAGCCCAGAGCAGAGGGGGTCAGGACACAGGAATCCTCTTAGGTGGACGCCAGGGCACTGAAGTGGGCTGCCCTCCTGACAGCTGTCCTTGGGGAGGCGCCAAGGGGAAAAACCAGGTCTGAGACTTTTTTCATCAGATTCAGGGTTGGTTTTGTTCTTTGTGGCCTTGGAAGGCCAGAGGTGTCTGATGTTGGCACAAACCATAGAACAGAGCCTGGTAGTGCCCAGGGCCCTGATGAAAGGATCTGAGACCCTGGTGATAGGGTGGGAGGAGGGGGGAGAAGCTGAGGGATAGAGAAGGAGTTGGAAGGTTTAACTTGCCTCTTGCCCCCAGCCTTCACTGCCTGCCCCCTGGAAGGCTTCCCACATTCTAAGCTAAGTAACCCTGGGCACCTTGCCATGCTTTGGGCCTTGGCTGGACCCAAAACTCTCTTCCTGTTTAGACCTCTTGCATTCTTCCACAGACTCTACAGCCTTTGACTCCCCTGCATTTGGAGGAGCAGAGCTTTTGCCTCTCCGTTTTTGGTCTTTAGGCTCTAGTTGTCCCAACAATGTGGTCCTCTTTGGTCCCCATAGGAGGAGGGGACATGCCAACATGTTGATGGAACGCTGAACATGCATTTCCTTCTAAGAACAACGGCTAAATCTACTATTATTTACAAAGTATTACTAAATGCCAGAAACTGTCAAATGCCTTACATTTAACCCTATTTATTTTCCACAACAGCCAGTGAAACTGAGTTTTGGGGAAACATGGGCATAGTGGCTGCTCTGGATCATCCCATGGCTGGGCAATGGAGCCATGATGGGAACTTGGGCTCATCTGACCTGAGACAGCCTTCCCTCCACTTTCCCACAGCTGTTTACAGGGCAGGACAGCTTTGACAGCTCCAAGAAAGCTATCGGAACAAACTAGGAAGAAGAAAACTAGAAAAACTGTTTTGTTTGTCAGTTTCAGGGGCCATCAGTGGCTTAATAGGAGAAAGCATGACCCTTAGTAATGAGATTTACACTGCCGAGATTCACAGACAGGCCAGGTAAATGAAAGAATGAAAAAAAATTAAGGTGGAAGTCATATTGAGTCTTACCTTTCTCCCTAACTGAGTTTTCATGCACTTAGCAAAGTGCGGACACAGAACACATTTGTGGCAAGAATGAGTTAATCATCTACCTATGGATTTTCCTTTTTATTCCCCCTGTGTTTTGAGCTTTATTGAGGTAAAATTGACAAATAAAATTGACAAATATAATTGGCAAATAAAATCGTAAGATATGTAAGGCGTATGTCACAGTGATTTGATATATGTATACACTGTGAAAGGATTCCCACCATCTAGTTAATTAACACACCCATCATCTCATTCATTTGTCTGTTTATTTTGGTGAGAATATGTAAGTTCTACTCTCTTGCGAGTGTGTGTGTGTGTGTGTCTGTGTATTCAGTCGCTCAGTCATGTCCACCTCTTTGTGACCCTATGGACTGTAGCCGGCCAGTCTCCTTTGTCCATGGGATTTTGCAGGCAAGAATACTGGAGTGGGTTGTCATTTCCTCCTCCAGGGGATCTTCCCAATCCAAGGATCAAACCCGCATTTCTTGCATCTCCTGCATTGACAGGCGGATTCTTGACCCCCTGCGCCACCACTATATAAAACAGTGTTATCAACTCTAGTCACCATGTTGTACATTAGATCCTCAAGAACTTATCTACAAAACAGAAACAGAGTTACAGATGTAGAAAATAAATTTATGGTTACTGGGGGAGAGGTGTGGAGGAATAAATTGGAAGATGAGGATTGACATATACACACTAATGTATATAAAATAGATCACTAATAGGAACCTACTGTATAGCTCAGGGAACCCTACTCAATAATCTGTAATAGCCTATATGGAAAAAGAACCTAGAAATGATTCACTTTGCTATACTCCTGAAACTAACATAGCATTGTAAACCAACTATACTCCAATTAAAACAAAAATCTGTATCTTTTCTGAAACTTCTTAAAAAGTTCTTTCCATTTGTAGGCATGTGGTCTTTATGTAAGGTAGCATGCCCTTTTTTTCATCCTTAATGCCTCTCCTTTAAAGTTGTGGGCCTGATGATTCCTGTTCACTTCTTCTACATCGCCTCTCTCCTTACAAACTTTCATCTTGTTACTCTGAAACTTGAGTTTTCCAAGTAGAATCACTTCTCTCAGGCTCACTCTGGGGGGTTGGGGGAGAGATCTCATAGTCCTAGAGAAGGATCTTTTCCCACTCAGATCCTGACACCTGCCCTTCCATCATACAGAGAAAGGGTAGGAGTCACCATTCTCTTCCAGGCTGGGAATCTGATGCTCAAATGTGATGCTCTGGCACCACTCTGTACAGGTTGCGTGATCTTGTGCCAAGCACCCAACTTCTCTGAGCTGAAGCTTCTAAGTCTGAGAAGTGAGACTAATAAGGGTACTTCTCTCATATTGGTATGATGCTTAAGTCAGCACTTGGAGCACAAAGGATGCTCAGAAATGGTTACTAGAATGGAAATAAAACTAGTCACAGGCACTTCCCTATCAGTCCAGTGGTTAAGACTCTGCACCTCCCCTGCAGGGGGCGTGTGTCCCAAGTTCCTGGTTCAGGGAACTGAGATTCTGTATGCCTGCCTCAACAAAAGCAAAAAACCCAGTCACAACACAGGTGATGGGAGTGTCACTCATGGACCTCGGGGGTGGTGTCACTGTCACCATACTCAGGACACGAGGAGACGCTGAGAGACTCCTAAGAGCAGTGGGGGAATGGCACTGGGGAGGAGAATTGAACTTGCAAGTTCTGGGAAAACCGGAGCACAAGGTCACCAGATACATGTGAGCTGCTTTGTCCCTTTCCCCCCTCATCTGGGCTGTGCACCCACGCTGGGCTCCCTGAGCACTTGGAGACTGTGCTCATAGACCAGACCAGCTCTGCCAAATTCTTCAACCAGAGAACTCTCCTCCCCAACTCTGTTTCTGTGACTCCATAACATAAGACATCATTCCTGGAAGGGCAGGCATGGGCCTCAGCTTCCCTGGTGGCCGGGGTGGAGTGGGGTGGGGAGAGGGGAGTCTGGCAGAGATGTCTGATCTGTCACTTTCAGATTTATTGATAAGCCAGTGTCTTCTCTAGTTTTCTTTGTTTTTATTTATTTACATTTAGCTTATACATATAATAGGTCATAAATAATTTAAACAGAAATGATAAATGTCTCTCCCTTCTTCCAGCCCTTAGCCCGAGGTAACCCTGTTATCTTTTCAATATTTGTTCTTCTATTCATACCTAATGTCTGTAACTGTAGAAATAATGACCTCTGTTTGGAGTGTGTGTTTTAGCATGTGTAGTAGCATACCAGAAGTAAGTTTCACTCTGCCTAGTAGCATACTGAAAGTGTTTTGTTCTGCAAGTTGTGTTTATTCACTAGTAACATCTGAAACATCTTTGCATTTCAAGACTGACACCTCTGCCTTGTCATTTTGAACTTTTCCATCAGGGTCCAAAATGTGAATGGAACAGAGTCTAAGCAACTGTCCTCCTTTTGATGGATATTTATCACTCATCTGGGTTCTCATCAAAACTGTTCAGTGAACTCTTTGTGTATGTATGTGAATATTTTCCTGGAAAAACTGAAACTGAAAAATGGGATTATAGGAGCACAGGGTAGGGTGGGCACGTTTAAAATAGGGATGAACTACTTGGCTTCCCTCAAGCCTAGTCTGGCTTCTCTTTTCATGACCCTTGAATATCTCTTTCAAGATGGAAGGTAAGCAGGTCAGGTGGAGTAAGAAGGTACCTGTGAGATTTCCTCATCCAGGGTCATTGGCATCCTCCATGGTGTACAGATGTTGCTGGGGAATGTTCTTCCTCCCAAGCACATTTTGGACTGCCCCAATCTAATCAGGGAATAATTGCATTTCTGCTGACTGGGATCAAAGCCACCTTCATAGGTCAAATTGGGTGACTGAATTCAGTGTTACATTCTCTCCTTCAAGATTCAAGAGAGAGCTGGACTCCCATGCTTGGGACTCAGTCTCTCTATTCTGGAGCCTGAGGAGTTGGGAGAGACCTGAGTTTATGATACAGTCTTGCTCTGAGCTGTGTGATGTTGGGAAAGTCACTCACCCACTCTGATTCTCAGGTTCTTCATACTTAGAAAAAAATGCATATAATATTCACATCCTATCAGCAGGGTGGGATGAACTGCAAACTTTTAAGAAATATGAGGAATGATGAATTTGAAGCAGTTATGATATTGAATATAATGCCTGGATGACTTCACCAAGATAGCCCTTTCTCTTTCCCTCCCTCCAACCCTCTTCTTATTCCTTCTTTCTTTCCCTATTCCTGTGACCCCAGTGCTTCCTTTCCATGTATTTGATTGTGCAAATCTTTATTGAGCATCTGTTAAGTGCTGAGCACTCTGCTGAGACCTGGGAATACCGTGCTGACCAGAACAAGAATCATGTCCTATGGAATGAACAGACAGGTCTGAAGGGAGGTGTGCTGCCTGCTGTGATGGGGTGGGGAGGAGAGTGGGAACTATAAGCAGCAAAAAATCTGGAGGGCACCTCACAAAATCTTAGTTGTTCAAAAAGGACCTGTAAGCAGAGACTCAAAGGAAAAGGTAGAACCAATCAAACAGAGGAAAGGGAGAAAGTAGAATAATCTGACATGAGCAGAAAAAAATAATGCATGTGAAGATCCAGAGACTGGGGGCAGGGGGAGGAGGTTTGGCAGGCGCTCTTAGGGAACCAAATTCACTATAGCAAGAAAGCATGCATGCTCAGCTGCTCAATTGTGCTCACATCTTTTGCAATGCCATGGACCATAGCCCACCAGACTCCTCTGTCCATGGAATTCTCCAGGCAAGAATACTGGAGTGGGTTTCCATTTTCTTCTCCAGGGGATCTTCCCTACCCAGGGATGAAACCTGTGTCTCCTACATTGGTAGGTGGATTCTTTACCACTGTGCCACCTGGGAAGCCTCCAGTGAGAAATAAAGTGTAATTATAGAATATGTGCACGCACGTGATTGTGCACAGGTATGGTGAGGGCTGAGGGATAGGACTGGGAAAGTGTGCAGGGTTGGATCAGAGGAGTCCATAAGGAATTTGGACTTTATCCTAAAAAGCAAAGTAAAAGTGAAAGTGAAGTCGCTCAATCCTATCCAACTCTTTGGGACCCCATGGACTGTAGCCTACCAGGCTCCTCCCTCCATGGGATTCTCCAGGCAAGAGTAGTAGAGTGGGTTGCCATTTCCTTCTCTAGGGGATCTTCCCGACCCAGGGATCGAACCCTGATCTCCCACATTCCAGGCAGACGCTTTAACCTCTGAGCCACCAGGGAAGCCAAGGGATGTCTCTAAACAGATTCTAGTGGGGGAGGTGGGGAAAGAGTGGCCAGACTCCTGTTTTAGAAAGTTCTTCCTAGTGCAGTGTGAGAAAGACTTGGAGGAGTCCAGGTTGCAGGTGCGGAGAGGCTGTGGTACCATAATTCCCTTTAGGCTGATGGGAGCGCCAGAGGTGGAGAGAAGGCATGATAGGGATGGGGTGGTGGAAACATTGTCATGGTCACCTGTTGACTCTCAGTTTCACCCTGGGTCTGGTGGTGATAGGTTGCAGTCCTATGAAAACCAGATTGAATATAACTGCTAGCCCTCTTACCTTCCTATGTTTTCTGGAGGACTCAGACCTAGGGTCCCCCCAAAAGGGAAGACACATTTGGCTCTTCTCAAAACTTCCCAATGGCCCAGGAGAAGTTTGTCTGGTGACAGGTCAGACAAGAGAAAATGGAGATGTTGGTCCAGGGCCCAGACTGTGATTGATGGGCTGATGGGAGGGAGAGGAAGCATGCACTCAAAGTTGCTGAGGAGTTTGGATTTCAAATCCCTCTCTGATCAGGACACAGATAGCACCCTTGTGACTGAGTAACAGAGAAACAATGACCAGGAGAGAGTGGCGGGGGGTGGGGGGGGTGGGGGAGGTTGGTTGGAAAGTTATATAAAGAATATCTGCCTCTATGTAGGACAGGAAAAAAAGAGAGAGAGAGAATTGGTTGAGAGTCAGGAGGTTGGGCTTCCCTGGTGGCTTAGATGGTAAAGAGTCTGCCTACAATACAGGAGGCTCAAGTCTGATCCCTGGGTTGGAAAGATACCCTGGAGAAGGGAATGGCTACTCACTCCAGTATTCTTGCCTGCACAATTCCTGCGAGGCTTCATGCACAGCCTGGAGCCTGGAGAGCTATAGCCCATGAGGTGGCAAAGAATCAACGCAACTAACACACACAGGGTCTTAGACTTGAGACCGAGGCTATGGGACATTGGGGAGGTCACTGGCTTTATCTGGGCCTTGGTGTCCCCAGCTTTATAACTTATATGCAGAGTATATCATTAGAAAGGCTGGGCTGGAAGAAGCACAAGCTGGAATCAAGATTTCTGGGAGAAATATCAATAACCTCAGATATGCAGATGACACCACCCTTATGGCAGAAAGTGAAGAGGAACTCAAAAGCCTCTTGATGAAAGTGAAAGAGGAGAGTGAAAAAGTTGGCTTAAAGCTCAACATTCAGGAAACTAAGATCATGGCATCTGGTCCCATCAGTTCATGGGAAATAGATGGGGAAACAGTGGAAACAGTGTCAGACTTTATTTTTCTGGGCTCCAAAATCACTGCAGATGGTGATTGCAGCCATGAAATTAAAAGACACTTACTCCTTGGAAGGAAAGTTATGACCAACCTAGATAGCATATTCAAAAGCAGAGACATTACTTTGCCAACAAAGGTCTATCTAGTCAAGACTATGGTTTTTCCAGTAGTCATGTATGGATGTGAGAGTTGGACTGTGAAGAAGGCTGAGCGCCGAAGAATTGATGCTTTTGAAGTGTGGTGTTGGAGAAGACTCTTGAGAGTCCCTTGGACTGCAAGGAGATCCAACCAGTCCATTCTGAAGGAGGTCAGCCCTGGGATTTCTTTGGAAGGAATGATGCTAAAGCTGAAACTCCAGTACTTTGGCCACCTCATGGGAGGAGTTGACTCATTGGAAAAGACTCTGATGCTGGGAGGGATTGGGGGCAGGAGGAGAAGGGGACGACAGAGGATGAGATGGCTGGATGGTATCACTGACTTGATGGATGTGAGTTTGGGTGAACTCTGGGAGTTGGTGATGGACAGGGAGGCCTGGCATGCTGCGATTCATGGGCTCACAAAGAGTCAGACACGACTGAGTGACTGAACTGAACTGACTGAAGTGGGAGGTGGAAAGTGTACTGGCTTTCAAGTCCCAGTGAAAAGGAATATTTCCTAGAAATGTGTCCTTAGCAAAAAACACTCAATATCTCTATGCCATAGTTTTTCATTTTCAGTACAAAGTTCTTCAGGATATGTTCCTCGCTAATCTCACTGGGTTGGCTCTTATGAACTGGCATGTGTGGAAGTACTTTGAAACCCTAGAAGTCATAGTAATACTGTAGACTGATACAAACTTTACAGTAAATAAAGGCTACCTTATCCATTTATTTCATTTAATATATTCATCAGTATTACCTGTATTATTAGTATTGCTATGTGTATCTACCACACAACAACACATAATACTAAGTATACTATATATGATACAATATATATTGCTATTTGTTGTTGTTTAGTTGCTAAATCTGGAGAAGGCAATGGCAACCCACTCCAGTACTCTTGCCTGGAAAATCCCATGGACAGAGGAGCCTGGTAGGCTGCAGTCCCTGGGGTAGAGAAGAGTCAGACACGACTGAAGGACTTCACTTTCACTTTTCACTTTCATGCATTGGAAAAGGAAATGGCAACCCACTCCAGTGTTCTTGTCTGGAGAATCCCAGGGACGGGGGAGCCTGGTGGGCTGCTGTCTATGGGGTCACACAGAGTTGGACACGACTGAAGCAACTTAGCAGCAGCAGTTGCTAAATCATGTCTGACTCTTGCAACCCCATGGACTGTAACCTGCCAGGCTATTCTGTCCATGGGATTCTCCAGGCAAGAATACTGTACTGGGTCAGCATTTCCTTCCCCAGGGGATCTTCCTGACCCAGGGATCAACCCCAAGTCTCTTGCATTGCAGGCAGATTCTTTATAACTGAGCCACCAGGGAAGCCTGTAGATGCTACTTCTGGCCTCATGGCTATTTGGAATTTCCAGATGGTAGCAGAAGGGCTCTGATGCTGGCAGTCCTGGGGGCCTGACTATTTCTCACTTGCCTGGTCACTTGGGGTCAATGATTTGCTCTAGACAATTTTGACTCTGGGGTCTGGGAGCTGGGTCCAGGGTGTTGGGCCGGGGGCACAAAGTCAGAACTATTCCAAAGAACAGAAAAGCCCCTCTCCTTCTCCAGGTGCCCGATGCCTTGCCCCAGCGGTGGCCAGGTGAGGATGCCCCTCCTCTGCTTGGGGAGGAGAGTGGGGATATGAAAAGAGGGGCCTCAGCAAAGGGCCAGCCCTGATAGGCTCAGCTCCACCTCTCCCAACCCTCCACCCCCACCACCCCAGCAGCGTGGCAGACTTGCTTTAGATCCCTGTTCCTCCCACCGGCTGGGGCTCCAGGTGCCTTCCTTTTAATTAAAGGTACCTAGGGAGAAGGTAATGGCACCCCACTCCAGTCCTCTTGCCTAGAAAATCCCATGGACAGAGGAGTCTGGTAGGCTGCAGTCCATGGGGTCCCGAAGAGTCGGATACGACTGAGCGACTTCACTTTCACTTTTCACTTTCATGCATTGGAGAAGGAAATAGCAACCCACTCCAGTGTTCTTGTCTGGAGAATCCCAGGGACGGGGGAGCCTGGTGGGCTGCCGTCTATGGTGTCGCACAGAGTCGGACACGACTGAAGGGACTTAGCAGCAGCGGCAGCCTTCCGCTACACTGGCCTTCACTTGCATGGGATCCCACCCTTTTGCAGCTTCAGTATCCTAAGAAGCCAGGAGCTTCACCGAGCATCCTTGAACTGCGCCCTGGAAGGCGAGGCAGAGCCGACTCCCCACCCCCGCCCCGCCCCCGCCCCCGCCCCCGCCCCCATTTGTTGCACGCTGTTCAGGGCAAGACAGAGTGTGGAGGGGTGGGGGCGGGGCCAGCTTTCTAGCCCCTTGGCCGCCCCGCCTGTCTTGGACCCGGGCCCGCAGAAGCAGAAGGCTTCAACTTCCCAAGCCCCCGCTGGCGTGGCCCCAGTCCACCTCGGTCCCTGAAGCCAGGGGGCGTGGTCCTCTGCACTTCTGCAGTCTCGGGCCTGATCCTCGATGCCTGAGTATTGAATCCACAAGGAATGCAGGTGTTTGCTGGATCCTGGACTGAGTTCCTGTGGTCACAGCTCCTATCCTTGAGACCCCTTGGACTCCATGGTAGCCCACCAGGCTCCCCTGTCCATGGGAATTCCCCAGGCAAGAATACTGG
This sequence comes from Bubalus kerabau, assembly GCF_029407905.1. NCBI lineage: Eukaryota > Metazoa > Chordata > Mammalia > Artiodactyla > Bovidae > Bubalus > Bubalus kerabau. Next base: position 49,797,461 of record NC_073634.1, read on the forward strand.
AGTGGGGTGCCATGCCCTCCTCCAAAGAGTGAGACAAAGAGTGAGACTTAGTATGCAGGCACAGGCACATAGCTCCTATCTGGAAGAAACTGATCGCTGGTCAGAACTGTATTGGAGATTACCCAAGCCGCAGGAGGTCTCCACCTGAAGGGCACTGGAGTTCAGAGAAAAACAGGACTTGAGCTGCTAGTCAATTCCAGACACTTACTGATTAGTATTAAGAAGATGATTCTGATGCTTAGACCCAGCAGGCAAATTAACGAAGGTTATGTAGATGGCTTAAGCCCAGGCCCACCATTTCTCACTCAGGAGGAGAGCAGGCTCCACCTTGGGAAGAGGAGACCCCTTCCTTCCCAGGTGCTCCTGCTCTAGTGAGAAGATAAGACCCAGACAAGGGAGACTCTAGCTCAAGGTCTTTGCTTCTGACCCCACACTTTCCTCTGCCACATGGCTCTGGCTCCCTCAAGACCTGAGTTTTCTTCATAATCTCCCACCAGCCTTCTCAGCACCCTGCTCACCTGAGTCTCATCCATCACCAGGCCTGTACCCAGCTTTCCTGTCTTGATGCCCTAAGGTCTCAAGGCCAGGGAGACAAGAATAGGGTCAACCTTCCCCTGTGTAGCAGCCCCTGTACTTAAAGAATAGTTGTTATCCCATTTCCCAGATTGATTCTGAAGATTCACCTTCTGACTTCTGTGAACTAGCTCTTCCTTTTCTACAAATCCCTTTTCATTTCCTTAAACTAGGAGATGGGAACATAGCAAGGGGTACTGGGGGTTGCTCTGATTTCTTCCATGCAGTGTCTGATACAGAATAGACAACAAATAATGAATGAATGAATGGGGCTTCCCAGGTGGCTCTAGTGGTAAAGAATCTGCCTCCCAGTACAGGAGACTCAAGAGATGTGGATTCCATCCCTGGGTTGCAAAGATTCCCCTGGAATAGGAAATGACAACCCACTCCAGTATTTTTGCTTGGAGGATCCCATAGGCAGAGGAGCCCTGCGGGCTACAGTCTATGGGTTTGCAAAGAATCGGATATGAGTGAGCACATACCCACTCTTAAATAATGAATGAGCTTAGAATTAGACTCAGACTTCCACGTTAGAGGAGGAAGGAGGCATGCACCAGAATGCAGAAATGTTCAGAACCCCCTATTCACTGATTCATGTCCCAATAAACCTGTCATATTTCTGGGATCCTCTGGGGGCTGTTATGACATCAGCTCCTCCTGCAGTGCTCCAGAGGAAGTCAGTCAATATTCCCACTCACTTTATCCTATTAAGCTTCTGGAAGTGGGAGGCCGAGGGTGGCTTTGCCTTCTGGAATCACCCAGTCAGTCAGTCAACACCATTCCAGGCCCAGGAGAGGGCAGGGTAAGCTCAGGATTTCCTTTAGAGGTGTGTTTTCTGTGCAAAATTTTAGTGCCTAATTCCTCCTCCCTACCAGATGGTGAAGCACATGGAAGATAAAAGTCTTTCATTAGCATTTTCCCAGCCATGCACCCCAGAGTGCAGTGAGCCACCCCTTTTTCTCCATGTCCCTTGCCGTGTGTATCCTGCTGAATCAGGGGAGGTGGGCAGGCTCCTACGAATGATGACAATGACAATCACCCACAGGGCACTTTCTCATAGCACCCTGGTAAACAATTGCTGCAGTAAGTATTGATCTGTTTCACAGATAAACAAAGTGAGGCGCTTATGGGCTAACATACCCGAGGGCCCCTAACTATGAGTGTTGGAGCCAGGGTGTGGCCCTAGACCTTCTAATTCCTGAAACTGGGTTGGGTGTCAGTGTGGAAGACCGTCTAGAAGGCAAGTGGAGCCTTGGCAAGACCCTTGTATCTCCAGGCTTTGGCTTCCAGGACGAAGAACACTTGAACAGCTTGCTTAAAATGACCCTAAATGTGTCTCTTCTCTAATTAAGGCACAATGACTCCTGAGATGTATTAAAACACATGTTTGTCTTGAAAAGAATGTGACAATATCAATCCAAAGATCCATCAGACTTATGATCAAACACTGGGCCATTTGATTAGCTCACTGTCACCCCAACGCAAAAGAATGATCCTCAAAGGGCAGATGTTTAGGTACAACTTGCAGGAGGTGCATAGCTGACAGAAAGATTATAGTCTTAGGTGGCATTTGTGGTAACAGGGCATCCAAGGTGCAAGTGTTTATATTCCCTCTGCATTCCTTGTGAGTCACATTGCCCCTGGGTTATGGGTTCAGTTCTTTTTTTAAAAAAATATTTACTTATTTATTTTAATTCATTTGGCTCTTAGTTGCATCACACAGGATCCTTCATTAGGGTGCACAGACTCTCTAGTTGTGCTGCTTGGGCTCAGTAGTTCCAGCTCCTGGGCTTAGTTGCTCTTCGGCAAGTGGGGTCTTAGTTCCCTAACCAGGGAACCCATGTCCCTTGCATTGCAAGGCAGATTCTTAACCACTGGACCACCAGGAAAGTCCCTGGGTTCAGTTCTAAACACAAAGGAAGGTGAGAAACAGAAACAGAGGGGATCAGAAGACCATAAAGAGACTCTAAACCATTCCCACTGAGGATGAATGAAAAGTAGGGGATATTTTACCCAAGAAGAGAAGGCCAAGGATGAAATGGAAGCTGTGGCAAGGAACTGATTCTACCCCCTCTCCCCCACACCCCAGCTCCCCTCATCATCCCCCACAGCCCCACCAAGGATATAAGGGAGACATCTTGGATGTCAGTTTTCCAGCCCAAGTCCAGTCTTCAGATGACCACAGGTTTGCTTGACAGCTTGACCATAACCTCTAAGAAACCCAGAACCTTAACTATCCAGCTATGGAGCTCCTGGATTCCTGACCCTCAGTAGCTGTGTGAGATAATAAATGTTTGTTGCTCTGAGTTGTTAAGTTCATAATTTGTTACACAGCTCTGGATAACTAAGACTTTACTCTTCTACCTGCTCTGAGAATCTACGCTTGGCCCCAAGAGTGTTTCATCAGCAGGCAGCTCAGAGGATATCGTCATTGCTAGAACAAAAATAGAATTTTTTTATTCTTCCTTTAAAAAAAAATTCTCAGTTGACTTCTCTGAGTTTTAAACCTGCCTCTAGCTCTAATGTGGAGATTTTGTGAATTAACACATCAATTCTTTCTGGGCATTTTAAATGTAACTGTGATCCAATTCCCTAAGGGAGTCCTCCCAGAGTCTGTCCTGGAGACATCAGGGATGTTCCTCTGAGTCTAACAGTTGCTTTATTCTGTATTGGCTGGATCTCTGGGTGAGTCAAGGAATTGTCCTGGGGGGAGAAATAGCATGTCCTTTCCGAGAGAGAAGTTGGAATAAATGAGAGCTGCGGGGCTGGATCTCTGGGTGAGTCAAGGAATTGTCCTGGGGGGAGAAATAGCACGTCCTTTCGGAGAGAGAAGTTGGAATAAATGAGAGCTGCGGGGCTGGAGGGCAGTGGTTGAGGTCGATGAGGCTCATCTCTCAGAGTCAAAGAAGAGAGGAGGTCCATCAGGTATAGAGTCTCAGTCCTGCACTTCACATGTGTGCGCATGTGTGCAGCTGTTTATTCCATCCACCATCTTTCAAAGAATTAAGAGGCCAAGACCACCACTGGCAGAATGTCACAAGGTTTGTTGATTTTTTCCCCCCTAGTTCTGACTTCCTTTTACTGGAAAGGGCAGGGAACACAGTGTGGATTGAGGAAAGGAAGGGGGCAACAAACACACTGAGTCCCTGAGAACTAAGGCAAAGGAAGAAACAAGTCCAGGAGAAGCTGGTCTGGGTCTGTGAAGGGGTCGGGAGCGTTCTTCTGGGATCCCGGGACTGTCCTCTGTGGGCTCTTCCCATTGTGGACTCTGCCTGTAATTCAGGCAGGTGCCACTAGGTGGAGAAGTGCCTGGATTACAATGCTTGCCTTGCATGGTTTCTCATGGGTATGTGTAATTGAGAAGATAGTTGCAATATCACGCTCATAATCATCCACAAAAAATCACAAAGTGCTCATTACAAGAGAAGAACTCCTCCATTAACAAGTATTGTAAATGCATTTACTTATCACTTATTCTCTCCAGACCCCATCTTTAAAGTGTAAAAGGTAAGCAAAGTGATTTCTAATGTCCAATTCTAGGATCCCATAATATAACATTTGTGATAAGATTTATCTTAGTTATCTTTTATTTCTTCTACCTCTTTAAATCTGGGGGAGTCTAACTATATTCCCCACCCCTTCCTTTCCCACAGTTTACTTGTGTTATGTCTCATCAATAACCATTTGATGTCAGTTTCCTCTACTTCTCTCAATAAGAAGTCTCTATATTTCCGCTCATCCATTCTCCTCCTTTCTTTGTTTTACAGGCCGACCTTGAAGATACTGTAGGTTCAGTTCCAACACAACTCGAATATCACAAAAAAGAGTTGTACAAATGTTCTGGTTTCCCAGTGCATGTAAAAGCTTATGTTGACACTCTACTGTAGTTAAGTGTACAACAGTATTGTCTTAAAAATGTACACAGTTTGAAAATACCTCATTGCTAGCCATTATCTAGTGTGTCATTTTTAAATAGTCACATCAGAGATCACTGATCACAGGCCACTGTCACAAATATAATAATGATGAAACAGTTTTAAATACTGTGGGAATTACCGAAATGTGACATGGAGACATGAAATGAGCAAATACCATTGGAAAAATGGCACTGATACACTTGCTTGATGCAGGGTTGCCACAATAATTGGCAAAAAATGCATTGTTTGTGAAATGCAATACTGTATGCCTGTATAAGCCACAAATCTTGAGTGCTTTCTTGGGTCCCTCCTTTATCTCTCTTGTTTGGTGCCCATTCCGTTGAGTCATCCCTCCATTTACAGACTTGATGACACCATGAGTGTTGAGATTTGACATTTTGGTGAATACAGACTGAATGAGGCAATTCAGGGGCATTTACTCACTGTAGGATAAATCTTGATTGGTGGGAAATGAGATACTGGCGGGGAGAGGTCCTCCTTTCAGTGTATACTTCAAGTTTTGATTTCTCTTTATGTCTCTTACAGAGAAACTCAGCTGTGTGTCTTCTTAGTCTGCTATGAGGTTGCCTCTAGCACAGTATTGCATTTCATCAAGTGCTTCACGTTTTCCCTTGCCCTCCTTCAATTTTTTCCTATCCCTCACTGTCCTGGGCTTATATCTTTCTCCCATCTAAAGTGTCAGCTCTTCAATCCCTGCCTCAGGCTCTGCTTTCTATAAGATTGACGCTAAGATTGTTGGCCTCAGAGGACAAAGTGTCCCCCTCCACCTCCTTGGTGAGACCACTTCTGTCACTTGGGTTCTTGATTCAATTTCTTTCTGCCTCCTCCATGTTTCATTAAGTAACCATTCTTCCTTTTTTTTTTTTTTTAATTTGAGGTATAATAGGCATATAAGGAGCTTCCCAGGTGGCACTAGTGGTAAAGAACTCACCTGCTAAGGCAGGAGACATAAGAGACTTGGGTTTGATCCCTCAGTTAGGAAGATCCCCCAGAGGAGGGCATGGCAACCAACTCCAGTATTCTTGCCTGGGAAATCCCATGAACAGAGGAGCCTGACGGGCTACAGTCCATGGGGTCGCAGAGAGTCAGACATGACTGAAGTGACTTAGAATGCACACAGGCATATAAATTCTTCGTTGTTTTGAGTTTCTAACTTCTCCCTCTCTCTGGATTCCTTTCTCTTGCTCTGTGAGCATACTCAAGGATGTCCATTAAAAAATAAGCATTTCTTTTACTAAAAGTGTTTGATTCTATCTCTTCCTGAACAAATTCTTCTTATTATATTCCCTGCCTGTAAGAGTCTGCTAGGGCCACAATCACAAAGTGCCATAATTTGGCTGGTTTAAGGCAACAGACATGTACTTTCTTATGGTTCTGGAGGCCAGGATTCTGAAGTCAACGTGTTGGCAGCTTCATGCCTCCTCTGAAAATTCTAGGGGAGGATCCTTCTCCAGCTGTTTCAGCTTCAGATCACTTGAGCAATCCTTGGGTTATGGCCACGTAACTCTGGTCTCTGCCTTTATTCACGTGGCTGCCTGCCCTCTGTGTGTCTATGTCTTCATATTCTCCTGCGTCTTATAAGAACACCAGTCATATTGAATTAAAGGCCCTGCCTTTTTTTTAAATTAGTTTTTATTGGAATATAGTTGCTTTACACTACTGTGTTAGTTTCTACTGTACATCCAAGTGATCAACTATCTATCTATCTATCTATATATGTACATATAGCCCCTCTGTTTTTGATTTCCTTCTTATTTAGGTCACCACAGAGCACTGAGTAGAGTTCCCTGAGCTATAGGTTCTCATAGTTATCTCTTTTATACATAGTAGTGTGTATATGTCAGTCCCAACCTCCCAATTCATTCCATGCCCCCTTCCTCCTTTAGCATTCATATGTTTGTTCTCTACATTTGTGTCTCTATTTCTGCTTTGCAGAAAAGACCATCAAAGGCTCATCTTTTTTTAAATTTTATTTATTTTAATTGGAGAATGCTTATTTTACACTATTGTGCTGGTTTTTGCCATACATCAACATGAATCAGCCATAGGCATAAATTTGTCCCCTCCATCCTGAACCCTCCCTCCCACCTCCCTTTCCACCCCATCCCTCCAGGTTGTCGCAGAGCACTGGCTTTGGGTGCTTGCATCATGCATTAAACTCCCACTGGTTATCTATTTTACATATGGTATATGTTTCAATGCTAGTCTCTCAAATCATCCCACCCTCTTCTCCCACTGAGTCCAGAAGTCTGCTCTTTACATCTGTGCCTCTCAAAGGCTCATCTTAACAACCTCATCTGTACTTGATTACATCTGCTAAAATCCCACTTCCAAATACGAACACACTCCCAGGAACCAGGGATGAAGACTTCAACATATCTTTCTGGGGTACACAAATGTTCTCCCTTCCTGTGGATGGGTTTCTTTCCATGCCTTGTTATTCACACGGCTCCCCTGAAGGTCATCAGTGTCAAATTCAATGGCTCTTCTCAGGCCCTAGCCTTGTGACCGCCCTGCAGTATCTGTCATGGTTACCTTTTCTCTCCTTCCTGAATCCCTCTGCTGAGCTGATGTCCAGGTACTGTGCACACTGGTGGCTCCTTCCAACTTCCATAGTGTTGTGCATATATCTTCTTCTATGTCTTTTCCTTCTCTCCCCATCTCTGCTTCAAGGTGCATTTTAATGCTGGGGCCTTGGTCATATTCTCTTAACTCACTCTCTCCTCTGGCCATTACCCAACCTTCATGCTTCAGTACCCTCTTCGAAGTATTGAATAGATAACAAATATATCTCTCTGGTCCGACTGTCTCCCAAGCTCAGGGCAAGCACTACCTCTTGGAAATCACTGAAGAGCCTCCAAGGTGATATATCCCCAAAACAACATGTTCTCTTTACACACACACACACATATTCCCCTGATCAAAGAAACAATTATTTCTCTTCTTGCCCTCCCTATTGCTGGTATTAACACCACCACCCTCCTGATCCTTATTTTCCATGCATTCACATCAGTCTCTGTGAAATTGTTCTGAGGTTTCCAGAAATACTGTGGCACTTTGATCTTGGACAGGCTCCACCAGAGTGAGTGGGACCCAACCAGTGAGATGTGCCTTATTGCCATTATTGTGACCCCAGCTTTAGACTCAGGGAGTCAAAAGGCCAGGGAAAGTCTGGTCTATGCTTGATTCTGTGGCTGATACTCTAATAGCCACAATAGCAAGAGCATGTGTAGCAGACCACTTAGGCATATGGATGACTCTAGGCCTGGCTTCAGATGCAAGGAAGCCCGAGGGCACCCTCTCTTTCAAATGCTGCTTGTTTGCGGATCTATGATTTTTGCACTAATTCTGCAATTTTTTCAGAGTCTCTGGTAGAGAACCTCACACACAGCCAGCTTCCTATAAATGTTGTTGAATGATAGAATTTGCCTGAGTGCTTATCTCAGCCATAAAACCCAATACACTTGCACTCAAGGGTCTGTAAATAAGCAGTTAATGCTGTTTCATTGCAACTCAGCTCCCCAGAATCTTCATTCCAGGCATAGCCAGAGAGCATAGTAACAGTGATGATTAAGATTCTGGCTGAATATTCATTGGAAGGACTGATGCTGAAGCTGAAGCTCCAGTACTTTAGCCACCTGATGCGAAAGAGCTGATTCATTGGAAAAGACTCTGATGCTGGGAAAGACTGGGGCCATGAGGAAAACGGGGTGACAGAGGGTGAGTTGGGTGGATGGCATCTCCAATTCAATGGAGACAAGTTTGAGCAAACTCTGGGAGATGGTGAAAGACAGGGAAGCCTGGCATGCTGCACTCCATCGGGTCACAAAGAGACAGACACAACTGAGCAACTGAACAAGATTCAGGCTGGAGGGAACTGGAGAGCTGACCCTAACTCTAACTTCATCCATAAGGAGGCAGACATTTGGAGACAGTCAGGGACTTGCCTGGGACCTACTCTCCCTTTCATGCTACCTGCCTTTATTTACTTTCCCTTTAGAAAGGATAGCACTGGGCTCTGATGACCGTTGCTGGAGCAGGCAGAGGGGGCCCTTCTACGAGCTCACTTGCCTGCGGTGTGTTGATTGGGGGAGGCGCCATCCCATTGCATAGTTTTATCCTGCGACATCCACCCACTGCATCACGGAAATATTGCCTGGCAGCCAAGCACCTCACGAAAATTTTAGGGAGTCTGTCCTGGGGTGAATCCTTGGAATCTGGAGGGCTCAGGAGAGGGAAGAAGGAAGAGAAGGAGTATTTCTGTGTTGTCACTTTTCGGGAAATATAAACCTTGGGCTACGTCCTGGTTCATGTGGATCCCAAGTATATGTTCTGTTTTCAAGGACTCTTCTGGGACCTTATGACTTCTTTCAATAAAGGAAACCTTGATGGACTTCCCTGATGGTTCAGTAGTTAAGACTCCTTGCTTCCAATGCAGGGATCGTGGGTTCCAACCATGATCAGGGAACTAGGATCCCACACACCAAGTGATATGGCCAAAAAATTCAAAAATAAAATAAAAGAAGCCTCATCGGATAGCTGGAAATTTGGTCAGTCACATACTCAACACTTCTTTGTTGAGGACTTGTTGTTGTTGGGGGCTTTGTCATGATATAGCAGTTCATACATAGTGAGATGGACCAGGAGTACAGGTTTTGTTTCGTTTGATGTAAGATAATTTGTTTTATGAGAGTGAGAGAGAGAGAATGAGATGGGTGCGGAGACGTGACCTGAGGTCCAGGCTCTACACTGAAAGCCAACAGATCCAGGAGATGCTGTGTGGCCTGGGAATCAGAATCACGGCTGCTCATTCCCAGAGCTGGTGAACAGGCCTGGGCTTCAGGTGGAGTCCAGGCAAGGAGGACACAGGCTACAGGCATCTCAGAGGAGCGGCATCTCCCCAACATTCAGATCACACTGTTACATGAAGTCTTCTCGGTCTCAGTGAGCTTGTTCTCTGACACTCAGTACTTATTGCCTGTGGCCTCAGTGGGCTGCTGTCACCTAGGCTGGGGTGTCAGAGGGACTTCAAGACTTTTTGTTGTTGTTCAGTCATCAAATCGTGTCCGACTGTTTGTGATCCCAGGGACTGAAGCATGCCAGGCTTCCCTGTCCCTCATTATCTCCCGAAGTTTGCCCAAGTTTGTGTGCATTGAATTGGTGATGCCCTCCAACCATCTCATACTCTGTTGCCTTCTTCTCCTCCTGTCTTCAATCTTTTGAAAATGAGGAGCTAACCAGGTGGGTTACCCACACAAAGTCCCACCGGTGTCCACAGCAGAGCCAGGATAATACAAATCCAGGGTCTCTGTGTGCATGACCCCCCACCCCCACCCCAGGTTGCCATCCCCTGCACCTGCCACCTGCTTCCTTCCCATCAAGGTTGGCAGTGCCCATGGCTGTAGGGACATTTCCTCCAACTCTGTGCTGGGGATAAGTAAGCAGGGGTGCTGTCTGGCTGTGAACCTTCTCTACGCCAGGCTCTATCTAAACAGTACCTTATTTGACTCTCCAACAGCCTGATGAGGCTCCCCAGGTTTCTTAAGGCTGCAGTTAAGGCCCTTGAACTCAGAGGGGTGTCCAGTGTGTCCTCAAACCACCCAGACACTTGCAGCGCCACTGGTGGGGCTGGGAGGGGCCCCCAGACGCCCGGGGCAGGCAAGTGGAGATGGCCTGGCCTGAGAGTGATACATGGAGAGCATTGCCTCCTGACAGGCAGAAGATAAACAGCCCCCCGTTAAACCTCACTTAATGCTGATATTTATAAATTTATTCAGCTTGTGTTTACTGAATCGAGAGAATGCCTAATAACATAACGTGCTTCATCTCACATGCTCCTCCTAATGAGAATGCAAGTATTGCTTAATTTTTTCTTAACATTTCATTTGCTTTCCACTCCCCCCACTTCCTCCTCTAGTTTGTTGGCTCAGTTTTCCTCTGGTGCCAATTCTGGAAGGCTTTGGCTTCTGGGGTGCTGGTGAGGAGAGGGTCAAAGTGGACCTGGGGCAGTAGTTGGATGGAGCCCTGTTATCATGTGCAAGTTTATCCCATGACATCGGTGCTTGTGGTATCCGGTTGCCAGAAGGATGGAGCGTGCTGAAGGGGAAATGAAAGCCTTTTGTATTTTCTGTGCAGTTTGCAGTAGCTGCAGGCTTTGGGTCAGGGTTACAGTATTGAGGGCTTCAGGACAGAGGATTTAGAACAGAGGAGAGAGGCATAGTGTCCTCAGCTCTGGAGAGACATGGAGGGTGGTCAGAATGGCCATGGGAATATAGGCAATGTTTGAAGGGTTGTGCTGTGGCTGTGTGTGTGTGTGTGAATGTGTGCATGTATGTATGTGAGTGAAAATTTCTCAGTCGTGTCTGACTCTTTGCGACCCCATGGACTGTAGGCCAGAATACTGGAATGGGTAGCCTTTCTCTTCTCCGGGGGATCTTCCCAACCCAGGGATCGAACCCAGGTCTCCCACATTGCAGGCGGATTCTTTACCAGCTGAGCCACAAGGAAGCATGTATGTATGAGTCTTTGTGTGTGTGTGAGAGAGAGAGAAAGAGAGAGGCCTCACTTTTACCTTACTTTGATCTCCTCATTATGAGTTTGTTAAAATGAAGTTACCCCTAGCTGTTTATTGCACTAAGGTCAACTGTCTGACTTCCCAGATGGCTCTAGTGGTAAAGAACTCACCTGCCAAAGCAGGAGACATAAGAGATGTGGGTTTGATCCCTGGGTTGGAAGATCCCCTGGAGGAGGGCATAGCAATCCATTCCGGTATTCTTGCCTAGAGAATCCCATGGACAGAGGAGACTGGTGGGCTATAGTCTATGGGATTGCAAAGAGTTGGACACAACTGAAGCAACTTAGCATGCAACTGTCTGGCTTCTGAAAGGGCAGTTATGGATATACCAGGCAGTCTTCACCCAAGAGTGAGGCAGGGAGAGATGGTCAGAGATTAGCAAAGCTCAGGAGAGCACTGGAAATGGGGTGAGGGTGGAGGAAGCTGACTGGTCTCTTCTGGGCTTCCTTGAGATATGCTGGGTGGGCAAGAGAGGGGTTGGAGGAATGACCTGCCAGGTTTCATGGCCTGAAGGGGGGGTGATGGTAATAAAGAGATGTCTGGAACCAGGGTGGGGTGTGAGGAGAGCTGGAGTTGTGGAGGAGGAAGCCTGGGAGAGATGCTGATGGGTGATGGGGTGAAGGGGGCTATGAAGTGGGCATTCCCACCATGACGGGGAGACTGCAGGGAGACGATTGATTCAGGAGACTGGAAACAGGATTTGGGATGAGAAATTGGAGAGGAGACGGGATGCTGGCCTTCCAGGGGCCTTTCCTGCAAGCTCTCCAAACTGGCTGGTCTGTGGTCCCTCCCAACTCCACCTGCAATCCTCACCTCTCAGGTGTTTCTTTTTTTCTCTCTTCCAAGCAACCATATCATGTAACTGAAACTTTCTTTTTAGTTTTAAAAACTGAGTAACCTTCAGTAGTAACCTAGACAGCATATTAAAAAGAAGAGACATTACTTTGCCAAGAAAGGTCTGTCTAGTCAAGGCTATGGTTTTTCTAGTAGTCATGTATGGATGTGAGAGTTGGACTATAAAGAAAGCTGAGTGCCGAAGAATTGATGCTTTTGAAATGTACTGTTGGAGAAGACTCTTGGGAGTCCCCTGGACTGCAAGGAGGTCTAACCAGTCTGTCCTAAAGGAAATCAGTCCTGAATATTCATTGGAAGGACTCAGGGTGAAGCTAAAACTCCAGTACTTTGACCATCTGATGCAAAGAACCGACTCATTGGAAAAGACCCAGATACTGGGAAAGATTGAGGGCAGGAGGAGAAGGGGACGACAGAGGATGAAATGGTTGGATGGCATCACCGACACAATGGACATGAGTTTGAGTAGGCTCCGGGAGTTGGTGATGGACAGGGAAGCCTGGCATGCAGCAGTCCGTGGGGTCTCAGAAAGTCAGACACGACTGAGCAACTGAACTGAACTGAACCTTAAGTATAAAAAGTTGAGTGGAATAATTTATACTTTCCAGTTGTAACCTCTACATATCCAAACTTATGTGTGTCTGTGTGTGTGTGCTCAGTTGTGTCTGACTCTGGGATCCCATGCACTGTAGCCCGCCAGGCTCCTCTGTCCATGGGATTTTTCAGGCAAGAATACTGAGTGGGTTGCCATTTCCTCTTCCAGGGGATCGTCCCCATCCAGGGATCGAACCCAAGTCTCCTGTATCTCTTGCATTGGCAGGTGGACTCTTTACCACTGAGCCACCTGGGAAAAGTGAGAGTGAAAGTCACTCTGTTGTGTCCGACTCTTTGTGACCCCAAGGATTGTACAGTCTGTGGAATTCTCCAGGCCAGAATACTGGAGTGTTTAGCCTTTCCCTTCTCCAGGGGATCTTTCCAACCCAGGATAGATCCCAGGTTTCCTGAATTGCAGGCAGATTTTTTACCAGCTGAGCCACAAGGGAAACCCAAGAATACTGGAGTGGGTAGCCTATCCCTTCTCCAGCAGATCTTCCCAACCCAAGCCACTTGGGAAGCCCCATCTAAACTTAGAGATGCTGTAAATGCTGTAAATGTAGAGAGCTGTAAATGCTTCTCTTATAATTCAGTGGATTGCCTCTCCCCACATTCCTGACCCTTCTGACCTTGGACGAGACACAGGCCTCTTGTGGCCTCATAACCTGAAGCTCTGGTCCTACCCTGGGTGGCAAACTCTGGTCTGTGCATCTTCCTCTGGGATGGCAGAGCAGGAGGCAGGCCTGACATGGATAGTAGCCACGATGGGAGCAGCCCCCTCAGCCTTTCTTTTCTTTGAGAGGCAGAATGAGGCTGTCTTCCCTCTGCTTGGCATCTTGGTGGGGAGGGGGTTCAGGCCTCTTGACATTATCCAGGAAGTTGGGGTTGCCATGGGAACCCAAGAAACTGGAACTTCTATGGTGAAGATGGAGGCTCCAGGTGAATGTAAGAGATCCCTACGCCTTCTCCCAGGGGAGGGAATTCCAGTACTGCCTATCACTGGGTTTGTGCCCTATATGGTCCTCTTCCTGTCTGGGTGCCAGTTTTCTGTCCAGTTAAGGGCAGGTGGTCACCAGGTCTATCTATGGCTTAATTTTCACAGCCACCTGCCAGGCAGTCTAAAGCATGCTGTCTTCGCCCCTGCCCGCCCAGAGTAGGTCAGGCAGGTAGCATGGACATCAGAGGTCCTGGGTATTGAGCACCTGTTTTAGGGGAGAGTGGGGAAGCCCCAGACCCAGCCTCTGTCACCTTCTCCTGTTTCCAGCCACCCAGGTTCTGACCTCTCCCCATGTAGCCTGTGTCCCTTCGGTACTTCCACATCGGAGATCCATCAGGATGGCCAGCCATCCCAGGCTCCTCTCTGCTCTGCAGCAGGGACTTCCTCTTGATGACTCCCCCCACCCCCACCCCCACTCCGCCAGGCCTCCCTCTGAGCCCAGTTCTGTTTGGGGCTCCTTCAGGAGGAGAGGGAGGGGACAGGGGCTCATCCCTCTCTTTTGTGCTGCCTCTCCCTCCCACTTCCGCTCCCCTCGCTGCTCCCGGTGACCTTTCACCCCTTCCTTGGATGTCCCTCAAAGGCAGCTCCTGTGGTTAATAACTTCGGCTGGCAGCCCCACACAAAGCAGGGGCCGGAAACCATTGTCCCGGGGACAATGGCCGAGCCGCCCAATAATGAGGCGGCCGCAGTGTTGTCTGACGCCCTACGTTGCCCTGGCAAAGGGGGAGGGGCGGTGGGGCGCGCCGTGCCCCCACCTCCTGGAGCTGAATTATTCCTCCGCACACATGGCGGTTCCTCTTCCCCAGGAGGCACCAGACACCTGTACCCTGCGATCAACCACATGTCTTTGCGATTGCAAACTGGGTAGATGTCTCCAGTGACATTCCAACATACATCACCGTGGCTCTGGCTTATTTTTTTGTTCTCGTGTCCTGAGTCGGGGCACCATAGAGTTTAACAATCGATTGGTTCTGGCAAATCGACAAGGTTGGGGAGATCTCAACCTGTTCCTGATGGGAAGCATGCCATGTCCTCTCGGTTCAAGGTTTCCCTCCTCCGTTCCTAGCTGTGTGACTTTGGGGAAGCTGCTTAACCTCTCTGTTACTGGTGTTCAGTCCCTAAGTTGAGTCTGACTCTTTGCGACCCCATGGACTGAACACCAGGCTCCTCTGTTCTCCACTATCTCCCAGAGTTTGCTCAAACGCATGTCCATTGAGTCGGTGATGCTATCTATCTCATCCTTTGCCGTCCCTTTCTCCTTTTGCCTTCAATCTTTCCCAGCATCAGGATCTTTTCCAATGAGTCGGCTCTTGGCATCAGATGGCCAAAGAAAGGGAGCTTCAGTTTCAACATCAGTCCTTCCAGTAAATACTCAGGGTTGATTTCCTTTAGGATTGACCGGTTGGATCTCCTTCCAGTCCAAGGGACTCTCAAGAGTCTTCTCCAGCACCAAAAGAAAGCATCAATTCTCCGGCACTCAGCCTTCTCTATGGACCAACTCTCACATCCATACATGACTACTGGAAAACCATAGCTTTGACTATACAGAGCTTTGTTGGCCAAGTGATATCTCTGCTTTTGAATATGCTGTATAGGTTTGTCATAGCTTTTCTTCCAAGGAGCAAGCATATTTTAATTTCATGGCTGCAGTCCACAGTGATTTTGGAGCCCAAGAAAATAAAATCTGTTGCTGCTTCCACTTTTACCCCTTCATCTCTACTAGCAGAAGTGGGATAGGAACCAAGGGGAGGGCTCTCAAAAGTTACCTTACAGGTTAAGTACCTTCCATATCCAGGGTCTATCCTGCCCTTGTCACCCTTGCATGGGGACATGAACTTCTCCAGTTGTGCAAGTGGCTGTCCCTCAGTTATAATTTGACTTCCTTTTTATGTGGACCCCTGTCTTGCATTCCAAACCAGACTGTAAATTTCTCAGGGCCATGATGTGTCACACGCTGTTCCCCCATCTCTCCCAATTCTGCCATCCACACAGTGCTGGGCACTCAGGGTGGGGGAATCCCAGCGAAGCCCCGAGGACTGATGGCTGAAACTTACAAGAAGCTCTAGAGTAATTCTTAGCCCTGCTGTACAGTAGAATGACCTGGAGAGGTTTAAAAAATATACAGGAATTTTGACCTACTTGGTATGAGCTAGGCATTGGGACTGTGTGTTGTGTGTGTGTGATTCATGTGACATGTAAGAATATTTTTAAAAACTGGTTAAAAAAACCAGATTTGTCTCCTTGGAAAACATACCAGCTCATTTTCATGCTTGAGCATGTTAGCCCTTCTCAAGGGGAAGGAATGGACAATGTCCTGAGACATTTCTTTTTTTTAAACTTTGGGCACACCACATGGCTGGTGGGATCTAGTTCCCAGACCAGGGATGGAACCCATGACCCGCTATGTTGACAGCACAGAGTCTTAACCGCTGCACCTCCAGGGAAGCCCTCTGAGACATTCTTTATATCTTTGAACACAGTTTTCTTCCTTATAGCTTTACTGTTAGTAAAAGATTTAGGTTTAGGGACAAGTTTCTTTTGAAGTCAACTTTATTGAGGTATAATTTGAATATAATGAAATGTAGTACAGTTTGGACATATATGTACACATATAGAACCACTGTCCCAATCAAGATACAGAATAAGCTGTATTCCCAGAAAGGGCCCTTGTGGACATGAGATTTTAAAAGCTTCCCAGATGATTTTGGGGGTACATCAACATTTGAGCACTGTTGGGGCTCCAATGCTCATGTTCCAACGGTTTCTGCTTTGCAATCACAGAGAGGTTGACCAGGACAGCAGTTCTCATGTTTCAGCACACACAGCATCACCTAGGGATCTGGTTGAGGGCTGATCTGGCCCCAGGTGAGCTGGGACTCTGCATCTCTAACTAGTTCAGCCCACACTTTGAGACTGATTCCAGGTCTCTCATGTCACAGATGAAGCTCTGAGCATGGATATGGGTGCCTTAAAAATCTTGGTTTCCAAGTTCCTGGCCTAATGACAGTCATGCCCTTCATCTTCCAATCTCTCTCTCTCTTTTTTTTTTTTTATCCCTACCTGAACCCCAAATACCAAACAAGAGGCACAGCCATGATAACAGTTGTCTTCTCTTTCACTTTGAATGTTGTCACCCCTTTCAGCCCACCCCCACCGGCCCTGAACCCTCCATGAATCACTTCCCTGGGAAAAGACTTCCTTTTTCTGTCTCTTTCTGAATGATTGATTGGTTCACTCTCTATCAACACGTACCTTCCCCATTCCATTCCCTCACTCGATATGTATTAATTCAGCTTAATGAGCAAGTGCACTGGCCAGGCTTGATCACACCTTTGAGGATGAAGATCAGCCAGAAGCTGTGGTTCAGTAAACCCAGAAGGAAATTGATTAACAGTATAGATGGGCTGGGAGAGACCTGAGTGGTCCCTCAGCTTGATACCCTTATTTTACAAAAAGCATTTAGGTGAAGCCATCCACTCCTAATCCCAGCGAGGAGTATACAGAGTAGACCTCACAGAAGAGGAGGGATTTGAGGCGGACTAAAGAATCCGCCTTCAATGCAGGAGACCCTGGTTCAATGCCTGAATTGGGAAGATCCCCTGGAGAAGGGATGGGCTACCCACTCCAGTATTCTTGGGCTTCCCTAGTGGCTCAGCTGGTAAAGAATCTGCCTGCAATGAAGGCGACCTGGATTCCATCCCTGGGTTGGGAATATCCCCTGGAGAAGGGAACAACTACCCACTCCAGTATTCTGGCCTGGAGAATTCCACGGACTGTATAGTCCATGCGGTCACAAAGAGTCAGACATGACTGAGCGACTTTGACTTTCACTTGAAAAAAGTATAGGAGAGGCTGTGAGAAGACAAGGAGGTGGGGGTGTGTCCTGGCTGAGAGCAGGAAGGAGACACTGCTGATGGAGACTGAGCCTCATTTTCTCAGAAAACTGGGAAGAGGTCCTCCACACTTGGCTGCCCAGACGACAGACATGACCTCAGGCTGCCAGGATGGTCATCCCTGCTGGGACGTGAAAGAGGATACGATGAATAGGTTCTCCCCTATTCAACTGCCTTCTGAGCACTGTCCTTCTGGGAGCACAACCAGGGTGTGTGCCTGGGTGGCCTGGGGATGAGGTCCCTGGAGGTGCTGGGACAAGAGGAAAGGAAATGCTTGGTCTGGGGGGACTTGTGCTGTGCTGTGTGTGCTTAGTCCTGTCTGACTCTTTGTGACCCAATGGACTGTAGCCCACCAGGCTCCTCTATCCATGGAACTTTCCAGGCAAGAATACTGGAGTGGGTTGCCATTTCCTCCTCCAGGGGATCTTCCCGACCCAGCGATTGAACCTGCGTCTCTTGAATCTCCTGCATTGGTAGGCGAATTCTTTTACCACTGTGCCACCTGGGAAGTGCCAGGGGTATCTAGGGTTATGTTTAAACATTAGCAAGGCCATCACATAGAGTTACTTAGTACTGTGGACTTTGGAGAGAGGTGTGTTTCACTTTGCCTTTAGGCAGAACTAGGTTCTAACACCCCTCCCCAGACAGAATCACCTGGGGTGAAAGGGATTTTCAGTTCCTGAATCTGGGCAGCTGTCAGACATCTAAGGTTCTCTGCCTACTCCCCGAGCATCCACCAGGGGATGTCAGTCATCTTGGTGGCCTGTGTCTATCTTCATGGCTGAGGTGCAGCCTGCACAGCAATTCCCCTGTGGCTACCTGGCTGAGACCAGAGGAGCAGGCATCCATTTTCTCCCAGAATAGATCCACACACAGAATTAATGGCTGCAGGCAGGAATCCTACTCCTGAGCCCATATTCAGAAAAGATGACCACTAATTCAAAAAGATACACACATCCCACCCCTCAATGTACATAGTAGAGCTATTTACAATAGCCAAAAACTGGAAGCAACCTAAGCGTCCATCACCAAATGAATGGATAAAGAAGATGGAATATCCATAAAAAAGAGTGAAATAATGCCATTTGCCACAACATGGACAGACCTAGAGATTATCATACTAAGTGAAGTAAGTCAGATAGAGAAAGACAAGTATTATATGATAACACTTATATGTGTAATCTAAAAAATAATATAAATGAACTTATTTACAAAACAGAAACTGACTCATAGAAATTAAGCATATGGTTACCAAAGGGGAGGGGATAAATTAGAAATATGGAATTAACAGATATACACTACTGTATGTAAAATAGATAAACAACAAAGATTTATTGTGTAGCACTGGGAACTATATTCAATAACTTGCAATAATCTATAACAGAATATATATATAATGAAATGGAATCACTTTGCTGTATACCTGAAATAACACAATACTGCAAATCAACCATGCTTCAATTTTTAAAAAGCGGTTGGTGCTAAAGATATGGAAATGAGAGTTCAGAGAGCAGCACAGCTTGTCTAGGAAGATCATGAGGGTCCAGATGGCTGTGGATTGAGTGTCTTGTAGGGTTTGGGGAGGATCAAATGCGAGTGGAATGTGGCCATGACCAGCCCTGGGAGTCACCACAGCCTTACTCCGGCCAGCTGTGTGTCCTTGGTTATACCAAGCATAAATTTCCTCTTCTGCAAGATTGACCTCAAGATATTTAAGGTTTCTTCTAGCTTAGATACACTAGAATTCAGTGGTTTTAGGGATTCTATCCAAACTCCCATGCATAGGTGAAAACTGGGGCTGAGCTGGATCACCTTAGGAGAGTGGTGGGGTCTGTGTCCAGGTGTGCTGGCCATGGGTACTCTGGGAGTGTCTGGAGGGAGAGAGGAGAGGACAATTAGGATGATGTGAGATGGGAAAGAAAAAACTAGATTGCCCTCAGTCCCTTCAGCCAAGCATTGCAGAAACTTCTCCTGCCTGTCAATTGTCTGCTGCAGACTTGGAATGTCCCCACAGGATACTGCGGGGGTGGCCTAGCCCATGTTCCACAAAGCAGCAACAACTGCTGGTTAATTACGTGGACAGGAGGTGAGGAGCGCAGCTGTCTTTGGAGCAACTCACAAGGAGTTGCAACTTCTGCAATCAGCTCCCGGCACATTTGGGGAGCAGGCATTTCAAGTCCCAGGGGAATGGCTCCACAGGGCTTGTCCATCCCACACTGTGCCTGAAATCCTTGCTCTCTGCTGAGAGAGTAGAAGTTGCTCCCTTTTCTGGCTCCATTGCCCAGGGAAGGACGTGGCAGACAGTCTGGGTGCCAGCACTTTGCTCAGATCACACATTCCTCTCTCCACCTCAGGTCTTCACTGCTGAAAAAAGTGCCTGGACCTCAGCATGAATGTGTTCTTAGGAGACAATGAACAGCTGAAGAATCCTTCTCATCAGTGGACCTGAATGAAGGATGCTGCGATGCAGCCTTCAAGACAGAAAAGCCAGGATACCAAACACCTGTCTCTTTCCCTCCCAGATCCCAAAGCACTCTTTCCCAAAGCACTGGCCTCAGAATATGTCTTAACATGTGACCCCAGTCCACACAGTTGCTACATTCAATGAACCTTTGACCATCTCTGGTAGACAGTTAATCCTGTAACTAGCAAATGACCTTGTCTGGAGAATTCCATAGACAGACAAGCCTGGCAGGCTACAGTTCATGAGGTGGCAAAGAGTAGGGCATGACTGAGGACTACAATAACCAAACACACAGGTATTACAAGACCTCAACACAGCTACACATATATAAGCATCATGCAAACTGGGGTGCTGAATGGAGTCCCCATGAAAGTCCCCAGACAGTTGTGAAGTGCAAGCCACATGGTAGATGTTATTATAGTCGGTGGAAGGGGACTGAGGTTGAGGCAATGATGGTCACAATTACCTTCTCAGGTACGATGTACTTGATTTTTCTCAATCCTGAGAAAAATCATCCTGCCTGGTGGGTGCTATTCCTTTCTACTTTATGCAGATTATGAACCATGGCTCAGAGCACACAAGACCAAGCTGGCTCAGAACAAGTGGCAGAGGTGGGACCTTCCATCTAACAATCTGTCTTGGACCATCACTGCGTTCCAACCTATTTAGCCAGGGGTTCCCTATATTGGGGGAAAATAAAATGCATCTGGGCATTCAGTGGAAAAACAGGAATGTGAAAAGTTAAAATGTTTTGTCAGCCCACAAAGAGACTCTTGGGAAGGGTCACCCCCTCCTGAAGTGGGAGTGTGAGATTGGGGGCAGAGGAAAAAAAGTTTAGGAGCTGAAAAAAACTGGTAAAAAAGGACTGTGGCTCTTCCTCCCCACAGACCACAACAAATAGGCCATAGCAGCCATCAGTGGCGATAATCAGTGGTTAGCTGCTCATCAGAAACCAGGGTGGGCTGCTAAAATATTGACCAAGGTCAGCCTAGGCGTCCCACTTCCAGAAAATCTGCTTTTCCAGAACACAAACTTGTAGTCCAGGATGGCTGGGAGTGCCTGGTTATTTAGTCATCTTAAATTCCTTGATTCCTCTCATGGACCTTTTATGAGTGAATCTCCCCTGTGCATTTACAAGTGGACTTCCGTCATTGATATAACATCTCAGAGTGCCGTATAAAGGTGTGTGCACCTCCATGCTCAGAAAGCGGCTTCTTCTTCCTGAGAGGGGCCGTGAGCTGTGCCTCCTTGGGTCCCAGCTGACCTGAAATTTGTGACATGGCCGAGTAAGTGTGTGCTGCTACAGCTCCAAACTTCTTAGCTCCATCCAGATTCTGGTACCTGGAGATGCCTGTTCTTTACTTCTCACCTCTTTCTGGCTTCTGGCTCCAGCTGTTCGCTGGCACCCAGGTTATAGGTGGTCATCCCTCTGGCTGGAACCCTGATGGTGTTTCTCTCAGGCTCACCTTGGCTTCCCTTTTGTATGCATGCCACGCTCACCATTTGGGCTTTGTCTGCTCTGGACTCTGTGCAAAGTACACCCTTGGAAAAGAAATCTAGAAATGTGCATGTCAGACCCCAGGACTGGGATGGGATAGACAGGAGTTTGTGGGGTTGTAGAGAGAAGAGGACTGATGGAGACACTGGAACCTCAGCTCCCACACCCAGCCTTTGTCATGTAACTCGAGTCCCCTCATTTGCAAAGTGGGGACAGTCATTCTTCCTCATGGATTGCTGTTGGCAGTGTTTGCAAAGGATATGGCACAGACTTGGGACATGTTTCATGAAAGATGGCTGGCATTGCTGTATCTGCACTGTGATTTCTATAAAACTGTGATCACATGCTCCCTTGAGGGCTAGATGGTAAGGCGACGTGGTGAGAGAGGCGAAGCCAGCTCTACCAGACAGATAGGTAGACCCAGGAGGGCCAAGGCACAGAAATACACTCAAGGGGGTAGAGACAGGATTTCTGGAATTATCAGTGCTGCTGCTGTTGGAGCTTCACATGAACCTCATTTGTCATGGACCTTGGACCCTGAGATGCTAGGAGCTCTATGCAGATCCCAGGCCAAAGATTTGGCATTGTGAGCACTCATATATATATATATATATATATATATATATTTGGCTGTGTTGAGTCTTAATTGCGGCATGCAGAATCTTCCAGAGTGTCTGGACTCAGTAGTCGTGGTGTACAGGCTTACTTGCCCTGTGACATGTGGGATCTTAGTTCCCCGACCAAGGATTGAACCCACTTCCCTTGCACTGCAAGGTAGATGGTAACCACTGGACCACCAAGGAAGTCCCCACCACCATTTTTTTTTAAAATTTGGATGGTCTTACCTCCAACAGATCTTTCTAATGATCCACCAGTTTGCTTCCAACTTCTTAGAAGGGAGGATGAACGTTGTGAAGGAGTTGAGGAATCCGAGCCTTGTATGTAAGAACAATATTCTGAATCTTGCTTAAGAGTCCCGAACCAGTCAATCACAGGGTAGCTGAGATTCTGCATGTCTACAAGGAAAGGAGACATCATCTTATTGCCGTTTTAGTAATTAAACAATGAGTCTGAAAGTTGAATATCCTGTGTCTGCATTTGCCCTGAATCCTGGAAGGAATAGAATTGCTGGGGGGAAAGCAGAAGGAGCAAACTTTTGTGGGAACTCTGGGGAAGGATGTGGGAATGTTCAAGGACTTCTGAGGTTGGTTTCTTTATGATATCTAATTCCACTCTCCTCATTGATTCAGACGAATCACTTGGGCACTGTTCTTGCATTTATCAGTCATGATTAAGGTCAATTTTTTGGCTCCCAAATAGAATGACTGGAGAAATAAGGGTATAAGAAAAGGAGGTATGAGGAGGAGGAAAGGCAAACAGAACAGGGAAAAAGGGAAAAATACAGATTTCTTTAAAGATGTTGAACCATCATTGATTCAATAAGCAATATAGTTTAGGATCTTCTTCACTTTGCTCCTGAAGGAGAGAGGCAAAGAGAGAGAGAAAGCAACGTGTTCAGGAAGAAAAAAGAAGCAGTGGAGAAACAGCAGGAGGTGGACAATTGCTCCTGCCTGACATTAAAGATTATGTTCACATTGGTTGGATAGATCAGTGGTGGGCAGTGGGCAGCTGGCAGAAGGAATGAAATATTTGTAAGGTCAGATATTTATAATTTGAGACTATATGTACCTGAAATTAAGGGTTATATGCTGGGGAAGGGTGTATGGTGATGAGAGTACACTGTTCTTCTATTATTATTATTATCACTTGGTAGATGTCATCCCATTTTATATCCATTGGTTGATTGATTTTATTCCTTCATCCAACACACATTAATCGAGCCTCCACAATGTTCAACTTCTTGGGGTTCAGTGATGAGTACAAACAGACAGCCTGTCTTCTCAGGAGCTGATAGTCCACTGGAGGAGATAAACATGAATGAAATCATCACCCAGATGCATATACATCTGCATGAGTGATAAATGCATGCAATGTGGTCTTTAAAGGAAGCATTGGACCCAGCTGTGCCTGCAATGAGACTTTCCTAAGGAAATGATGCTTGAACTGAGATTTGAAGGACGACAGATGCCAAGTGGGCTGAAAACTGAGAAAAAGCAAGCGGGCACAGTGAGCAGCAGGCATAGCAGCCATGTGGCGGTAGGGTCAGCCCTGCTGGGGTGGGACAGAAAAAGTGTGGGGAGGATGAGGCTTAGGAGGCAGCCCTAAAAAGGAGCTACAGAGGGAAACTGAGGCTCAGAAAGGGTGAGTGGTTTGAACAATATCACAACACAGAAAAAGCAGACCTGGGATTCCATCCTTATGGCTTGGAAAGTCAGTGCTCCCTGGTGAATATTTTTTCACATTTAGGTACTTTGTTCAGTTGAGTACTTGGGGAAGGCCACCTTATTATCCTTCATTAAAACACTTAACAATATTATGTATTGCTAATCAAGCATCTAGAACCCACGTGTAACACCGTGTTATAATGTCTTATAGCAACATGAGCATTGATTACACAGTACATATAACCAGTCACATCCCTCCTGAACTTTCAAACATACGCATCTGGAGCTTTTCTGGTTAGTTATACCACAACAGAAAAATAAGTTTGGCTCTGTTAAATCGAAAAGCACATCTCCAGGGACATGTGCACGTGATTGCAGCCACTGCCAGCCATGTTTTGTAGGACTGTATTGATCCATTTGCAGACATCTTCATTCTACACAGTAGACATGTTCTAGAAAACGTGTCTCTAAGCTGAACTTGGGCAACTCAAAACCTGTAGGTAACTTGAAGAAAGAATCCCTTCTTCCAGAATCAGGTTTAATGCATTTACACATTTGTGTGACAAATTTTCTTAAAGCAGGACCTAGCTGGAATATTCCAGGGCTGACTGCTGAACATTATAGAGACTATTTCTGTCTTTATGTAAGACGGTAGGTATACAGATTGCAGGTCTATATTATATATGTTCCTTTTTAATTTTTTGTTTTTATTAAAAATTTTTATACAATTTTTAAAGGCTACACTCTGATTACAGTTATTACAAAATATTGGCTCTTTTCTCCATGTTATACACACATCCTTGTAGCCTATTTTGCACCCAATAGTTTGTACTTCCCCTCCTCCACCTATAATTACCCCTCCCCCACTTCTCTCTATGGGTATATATTTTCCTTTTATTACTTGGTAAGAGTATATCAGGGCTTGCTGGACTCAGTGATAAAGAATCTGCCTGCCAATGCAGGAGACTTGAGTTTGATCCCTGGATCGGGAAGATCCCCTGGAGAAGGGAATGGCTATTCACTCCACTATTCTTGCCTGGGAAATCCCATGAACAGAGGAGTCTGGTGGGCTACAGTCCATGGGGTCGCAAAGAGTCAGACACAATTGAGTGACTAAACAAGTTACCATATAAAGTCTCTATATAATGATCTATATGAATGGAGTGACTTTGTCTTTCTGTACTAGGTTGGAAGGCTTCTTGGCAGAGCTAACACAGGATGATAGAAGTTAGGTGGCTGACCTTCAATGTCTCCTTCTGTCCAGCCACACGCAGCATCCGTAACGAACTGCCTTCCCCCTGGCAGGATGTGCCTTGTCCTAAAAGCCTCCTCTCACCACAGCCTCCACAGTCTTGCATTGGTTTCTGAGCTGCCTACTTTCATCTTCACAGCTCGGCTCCTTACCTCCATGACCTCCAAACCCATGGCTATTACCTTGTGGGTTTTTCTGGGCCCTTTGGGTGGCCATGGGCCAGTCTTTCACAGCAACCAACCTCCACTTTTCACCTGTCCCAGTGGACAAGGTGAATTGTTCTTGTTTAGTTGCTAAGTTGTGTCCAACTCTTTGTAACCACAAAGACTGTAGCCCTCCAGGCTTCTCTATCCATGGGATTCTCCAGGCAAAAATACTGGAGTGGGTTGCCATGCCCTCCTCCAGGGGATCTTCCTGACCCAAGGGTCAAACCGGAGTCTCCTGCATTGGCAGGAAGATTCTTTACCACTGAGCCACCTGGGAAGTCCTGGGCAAGGTGACATGATTGATAAGTTAAAATGGATCTACCTTGTCTCATGTTTCCTTGATGGAGGGCCGGGGTGTGAATGGAGTAGGGGTAGAGATGATGGAGAAATCGCTTTGGAAGCCAGACCACATGGGTGTGAAGTTTGGTTCCACTAATTATCTGTATATGACCTTGAATATTTAACAACATTTCAACTCCCTAAGCCTCAGTTCCTTAGCTATAAAAATGGTGAGGACAATTCTGATCTCACAAGGATGTTGTCAGGATTTAGCAAGATACAGTATGCAAATCCATGATAGATGGTAACACCTGATAACTCATTTTATTATGAATAGAGTGGCGCACAATAGGACAATTTTGATTTTGAGGGTGAGCTGCGAGTTCTGCAGAATTCTGTCAAGGCCAAAGGACAAATGAAGAGTCAGGGCTGAGAGATGGTCCTCAAATCTAAGTGGGGCAGATACTGAGCAGATTGAGCCATTTGAGGGGACTTTCCTAGCAGTCCAGTGGTTAAGACCTGGCACTTCCCCTGCAATCCTTGGTTAGGGAACTAAGATCCCCCATGTTGCACAGTGTGGTCAAAAAAAAAAAAAAAAAATTAAGCAGCTTGGGGAAGGGTCGGAAGCAGTTGTCAGATGAGGCTGGAAGGGAGACTGCAGGCTTTATTCACTGACCACAGACATCCTGGGCCCAAGGGTGACTGTGGTGGTCTTTTAGGGACCCTGGGGTAGTCAGATTGGAACACACTTCTGCGATTTAATTCACCTGCTATATCTCTTTTCTGGCAGGCAGGGCAGCAAGTTCTAGGACAAACGAAAATCACTGCCCATTTAAAAAGCTACCCCAGCAGTGTTGAGGGCAGGGATTACATTAAAAAACAAAACAAAACAACAAAACCCTTTAATGATTCTTGTTTTCTAAATTAATTTATTTTTAATTGAAGGATAATTACCTTGCAATATTGTATTGGTTTCTGTCATACATCAACATGAATCAGCCATAGGTCTACATATGTACCCTCCTACTTGAACCTTCCTTCCACCTCCCACCCCATCCCGCTGCTACTGCTGCTGCTGCTAAGTCGCTTCAGTCGTGCCTGACTCTTTGTGACCCCATGGACTGCAGCCCACCAGGCTCCTCCATCCATGGGATTTTCCAGGCAAGAGCACTGGAGTGGGGTGCCACTGTCATCAAAAAATCCACAAACAATAAATGCTGGAGAGGATGTGGAGAAAAGGAAACCCTAATTGTTTTTGAATACAGAGGTTTGCGATGGAGTTTCCATTGGGCTCATGATGAAGGTGTGACTTCTGTGTCGTGTTGGGGGTGGGGGCAGAAAGCCCTCTGGATTCCTCTTTGGGCACCAGTTCTACCCCAGAAAGCCTCCTCCACCATCTGACTGGCCCAAGTTCTTCCAACCCTGAGATGGCTTCATGTGTCACTCAAGTGTTCTCACTTCAGCCTTAATAAGTTTGAGTCTATGTCACTTTGACTAAAATGGCAGTTACTCATTAGCTCTTTTTGATTCTAAGGCTGAACTTCCACTTGACTCCTTGGTAGCATTGGCTTCAGCGGGTCCCAAGTTTCATGCTATAAAACTGTGATGGTTTTATTGACCAATTAACATAGGTTAATGATGATTGTTTTTATGAAAGTTGGCAGGTTACCCTCTGGACAGCAGGCTGAACAAAGTCATCTCAGTCTTAAACAGAGATCATAAAATGTTAGAGGTGGAAGGGTCTCAGAAGTCATGTAGTCCAGCCCTCTCATTTAGCAGGGGAAAGAATTGAGGTCTGGAGGGGTTAAATTCTGGATTTAAAAGGCCAGCTGGATAGAGAGTCATGGAAGCAGCAGGAAGGGCAGGCTTTTATCTTACATGGTTTGATAAAGAGTCTCTGATCTCTTTCTTATAATCACAGAACTTAGGCCTTTCCAATGCAAAGATGATGCTGTGATTGTAAGGCTGATACTTTGAGGAACTGAGTATTTTATTTTATTATTATTTTTTGGTTGTTGCTTTTTTAAAAAATTGAAGTGTAGTTGGTTTACAGTACTGTGTTAGTTTCAGATGAGGAGCAAAGTGATTTGGTTATACATATATTACATGCTGCTGCTGCTGTTTAGTCACTAAGTCATGTCAGAGTCTTTTGCGACCCCATGGACTGTAGCCCACCAGCCTCCTCCATTCATGGGATTTCTCAGGCAAGAATACTGGAGTGGCTGCCATTTCCTTCTCCAAGGGCTCTTCCCAACCAAGGGACTGAACCCACGTCTCCTGCTTGGCAGGCAGATTCTTTACAATTAAGCCACCTGGGATGCCCATAAATATATAGGCATATATGTATATATATTCTTTTTTTCAGCTTTTTCTACTATCATTTATTACAATATATTGAGGGCTTCCCTGGTGACTCAGCTGGCTAAGAATCCACCTGCAATGCAGGAGACCTGCATTCAATCCCTAGTTGGGAAGATCCCCTGGAGAAGGGAATGGCTACCCACTCCAGTACTCTGGCCTGGAGATATCCATGGACTGTATAGTATATACAATATACTGAATATATCAATAGTTTCCTGTGGAAGTTAGTTTCAATTTAAAGTTTTTTTTTTAACCTTCACTTTTAAATTAATAAAGTGATGTTTTATGTTTAAACTAGTAAAACCTCTGGAACTGGATGTTTTAAAGACTGGGTGACTGCTAAGATTTTGATCAACTTACAATCTAGAACATGAATTTGTATGGAATTAATGATGCTGTACATATAATCATTGATTTATTTGCTTAACTTCTTTGTCCCATAAAGAAACTACTTAAAGACAGGGCTATGTTACCTATCTTTGTTTCCGTTACAGACTTGATATAGTATGTGCTCAAAAAGATGGTTGCTGAATAAATGAATAGGTGAAGGTGTTGTGAATATGTGACAAAGAATAACTATGTTCTTGAGTGAGTTTGAGAGCAGAGTAGGTTCTCTTTCGGTTGGTAACAATTGAGGAAAGACCAGAAGCATGTGGGGTGGAAGAGGAATTAGTTTTGAATTTGAATAAGGTAAATAAGTGCAGCCTAAGATTTTTCTGAAAAAAAAAAAAAAAAAAAAAGATATTTTTCCAAATTCCACTGAAGCTTCTTGGTTCACAAAGACCATCTGTAAAGACTGAAGATGGAACATGGAACCACCTTGAGTAGGAAAATAGGTTTTTCCAGATGAGGACAAGGTTGGCTAACTAAGCGTTTGAAGGCCATGGTGCCAGCTCTTAGCATCTCTGACACCATAATCTTTTGTGTGTTTAGTTACTCAGTCATGTCCAACTCTTTGTGACCCCATGGACTGTAGCCCATGAGGCTCCTCTGTCCATGGGATTCTCCAGGTAAGAATACTGGAGTGTGTTGCTATTTCCTTCTCCAGGGGATCTTCCTGATCCAGGGATTGAAACTGCGTCTCCTGCGTTGCAGGCAGATTCTTTATTGCTGAGCCATCAGGGAAACCCTAAGAAAAGAAAGAATTATTTCCAAATCCCATTGAAGCTTCTTGGTTCACAAAGAGTCTGTAAAGACTGAAGATGGGACATGGGACCACCTTGAGTGGGAAAGCAGGTTTTACAGATGAAGACAGGGTTGGCTAACTGAATGCTCCAAGGTCATGCTGCCAGCTCTTAGCATCTACTAGAATCTTTTACAGACTCTGCTAAAATCTGCTGTTCCTTCCTGGGCTCTGCTCACCTCTGTTGCAATTCCTCCTCTGCTAGGGAAAAATGACCATGGGAATCTTAACTTTTGTCCCCCAGTTCTCAGAAACAAAAAAAGAAACACGGGAGTACATTTCCATTAAACTGCATTTCAGCCAACTCCATCCTAAATACCTCCAGTTCCAGGCTCAGAGCCCCCAACATCCAGCCATCCCCTGGCTCTGTCCTTACCTGGAAGCCTCACCAACCTCTTGGCCGGAGAACCCTGGTACTCCCCCTCTGCTCAGCAACCTCCTGTTCCCAAAGGGAGTCGAGATGCTGATAGATTTCTTCTATCTCACTGGATCCTGCTCAAGCTTGTCGATCTGAGACTCTTAATCATCCAGATGAGTTTGCAGCTGTTATTTCTCATCAGAAACACATCTTCAACACTATCCATAAAGTGTTGGGTTCCACACAGGGTGCTGGTGAGACAGGGCATCTACCCCAAGGATGACAATAGAAAATTCAATCTGCTTCCTGGGTCCTCTTGTCAACCCTTGGGAGGGAGAGGAGAGGTGCAGAGAGCTGCCTGACTTTGTTGATAGATTCTTGTTTCCACCTGAGAGCTTGTCTGAAACCTCCTTCCTTCTTTCTTCCTCCTTCTCTCCTCCCCTCTCTCCCTTCTCTCTTCTTTCTTCCTTTCTTTTCCTTTCCATTTCTTCCCTTTAACACATTCACTGAGCACCTACTAAGTATGAGGTGTTATCTGGGGGGATGTTGTGGAGGAAGAGGATACAAAAGTTAATAGATTCTGGTCTCTCTTTGGGAAGAATTTGTAGAACTGAACTGCAGAGAGAAAGCAAAGCTGTGCATGGATGTAAGTGTGCAAAATGCCTTCACAGAATCCACAAAATATCCCTGGCAGGTATACACAGAGTAGGGTGTTTTCCCATAGTATGGTGTTTCCTCCTCTAATGCAAGTGGAGGTCAGAGCACCTATCGGGCGGGTGTGGCATTTAGCCGCCTCTCCAAGGACAGGCGCGTTGAAGCTGAGCAGAATCAAAGGTGGTTTCTCCCTGGCTTCTCTGCATCTGGAAAAGACCTTTTTAAAATAGTTGAAGTAGAGTTGATTTATAATGTTGTGCTAGCTTCTGGGGCACAGCAAAGGAATTCAGTTATATATTATTGTTCAGTTGCTAAGTCGTGCCCGACTCTATGCGATCCCATGGACTGCAGCACGCCAGGTTTCCCTGTCCTCTACTATCTCCTGGAGTTTGCTCAAATTCATGTCCATTGAGTTGGTGATGCCATCCAATCATCTCATCCTCTGCTGCCCCCTTCTCCTCCTGCCTTCAATTCACTGAAAGGACAGATGTTGAAGCTGAAGCTTCAATACTTTGACCATATGATGTGGAGAGCCAACTCATTGGAAAAGACCCTGATGCAGTTATATACTTATATGTATACATATGTGTGTGTGTATATATATATGTACAATTCTTTTATATATATATGTATAATCCTTATATATACATATTCTTTTTCAGATTTTTTCCATTAAGGATTATTACCAGATACTGAATATAGTTCCCTGTGCTATCCTGTAGGACCTTGCTGTTTAGTTTATATATAGTAGTGTGTGTCTGCTAATCCTAAACTCCTAATTTATCCCTCCCAACCCCATTTTCCTTCTGGTAACCATAAGTTTGTTTTCTATGTCTGTGAGTCTGTTTCTATTTTGTAAATAAGTTCATTTAAATCTTTAAGATTTTACATACACGTGATATGATGCAATATTTGTCTTTGATTTACTTCATTTAGTATGGTAATATCTAAGTCCATCCACATTGCTGCAAATGGCATTCAGTTCAGTTCAGTTCAGTCGCTCAGTTGTGTCCAGCTCTTTGTGACCCCATGAACCACAGCATGCCAGGCCTCCCTGTCCATCACCAACTCCAAGAGCTTGCTCAAACTCGTGTCCATTGAGTCTGTGATGCCATTAAACTATCTCATCCTCTGTCATCCCCTTCTCCTCCTGCCCTCAATCTTTCCCAGTCTTTTCAAATGAGTCAGCTCTTTGCATCAGGTGGCCAAAGTATTGGAGTTTCAGCTTCAACATCAGTCCTTCCAATGAACACCCAGGACTGATCTCCTTTAGGATGGACTGGTTGGATCTCCTTGCAGTCCAAGGGATTCTCAAGAGTCTTTTCCAACACCACAGTTCAAAAGCATCAATTCTTTTGTGCTCAGCTTTCTTTATAGTCCAACTCTCACATCCATATATGACCACTGGAAAACCCATAGCCTTGACTGATGGACCTTTATTGACAAAGTGATGTCTCTGCTTTTTAATATGCTGTCTAGGTTGGTCATAACTTTCCTTCCACGGAGTAAGCATCTTTTAATTTCATGGTTGCAATCACCATCTGCAGTGATTTTGGAGCCCAGAAAAATAAAGTTAGCCACTGTTTCCACTGTTTCCCCATCTATTTGCCATGGAGTGATGGGACCGGATGCCATGATCTTCGTTTTCTGAATGTTGAGCTTTAAGCCAACTTTTTCACTCTCCTTTCACTTTCATCAAGAGGCCCTTTAGTTCTTCTTCAGTTTCTGCCATAAGGGTAGTGTCACCTGCATATCTGAGGTTATTGACATTTCTCCCTGAAATCTTGATTCCAGCTTGTGCTTCTTCCAGCCCAGCGTTTCTTATGATGTACTCTGCATGTAAGTTAAATAAGCAGGGTGACAATATCCAGCCTTGACGTACTCCTTTACCTATTTGGAACCAGTCTGTTGTTCCATGTCCAGTTCTAACTGTTGCTTCCTGACCTGCATATAGGTTTCTCAAGAGGCAGGTCAGGTGGTCTGGTATTCCCATCTCTTTCAGAATTTTCCACAGTTTATTGTGATCCACACAGTCAAATGCTTTGGCATAGTCAATAAAGCAGAAATAGATGTTTTTCGGGAACTCTCTTGCTTTTTCAATGATCCAGCAGATTTTGGCAATTTGATCTCTGGTTCCTCTGCCTTTTGTAAAACCAGCTTGAACATCTGGAAGTTCACAGTTCATGTATTGCTGAAGCCTGGCTTGGAGAATTTTGAGCATTACTTTACTAGCGTGTGAGATGAGTGCAATTATGCGGTAGTTTGAGCATTCTTTGGCATTGCCTTTCTTTGGGACTGGAATGAAAACTGACCTTTTCCAGTCCTGTGGCCACTGCTGAGTTTTCCAAATTTGTTGGCATATTGAGTGTAGCACTTTCACAGCATCATCTTTCAGGATTTGGAATAGCTCAACTGGAATGCCATCACCTCCACTAGCTTTGTTCATAGTGATGCTTCTTAAGGCCCACTTGACTTCACATTCCAGGATGTCTGGCTCTAGGTGAGTGATCACACCATAGTGATTATCTGGGTCATGAAGATCTTTTTTGTACAGTTCTTCTGTTTATTCTTGCCACCTCTTCTTAATATCTTCTGCTTCTATTAGGTCCCTACCATTTCTGTCCTTTATTAAGCCCATCTTTGCATGAAATGTTCCTTTGGTATCTCTAATTATTTCATCCTTTTTTATGGCTGAGTAATATTCCAGAAATGGTCTTTTCCTTCTCCCCGCTCTGAGGCCTCAGCGAGATTCTGGAGCTGGCCCTGTGGGTGCCTTTCCCCACCTTTCCAAGGCAGGCCCGGCTGCCCCTACCTGCCAGTAGCCTTCTGGGCCTTCATTCCCCTCAAATCACAGCAAACTGAGGTCTGCCTCAGTGCTTAAAATGCATGCAGACTCCTATATTCAGAAAGCCTAGAAAAGACAGTATTTGTTTTAAAAATAATTTCTTTAAAAATGTGAACCACATCAACAAGGAAGTTCAGTTTTTAAAAAGGAAATGAAAATAGCCTCAGTCAGTTCAGTCACGCAGTCGTGTCTGACTCTTTGCGACCCCATGGACTGCAGCACGTTGGGCACTGGCCATCACCAACTCCAAGAGCTTGCTCAAACTCGTGTCCATTGAGTCTGGGATGCCATCAAACTATCTCATCCTCTGTCGTCCCCTTCTCCTCCTGCCTTCAATCTTTCCCAGCATCAGGGTCTTTTCCAAGGAGTCAGTTCTTCGCATCAAGTGGCCAAAGTATTGGAGTTTCAGCTAGAGCATCAGTCCTTCTAATGAATATTCAGGACTGATTTCCAAAACAACATCAACATATAGAATTTCTAGAGAGAAATAGCACCATTTGGAAGGATTTGGGAAGCGGGCTTCCTAGGTGGCACAGTAATAAAGAATCCACCTGCCAATGCAGGAGATGTGGATTCGATCCCTGAGTTGGGAAGATGTCCTGGAGAAGGAAATGGCAACCCACTCCAGTATTATTGCCTAGAGAATCTCCATGGACAGACGAGCCTGGTGGGTCATAGTTCATGGGGTCAAAAAGAGTCAGACAGGACTGAACAACTAAGGACGCACACTTCCATCCGTGCGTCAATCTGGGAGGGTTTCCTGGAGGAAGCGGGCTTTCAGGACTGAAAGAGCAGGCTCGGGCTGGAAGACTGGGTGCTCATTCACTTCACTGGGATTCCTGGAGGGCAGAGACCATGCACTTGGTACCGCTTCCTGTGGTGGGAGGTCCGGCACAGCCATGAAAGAGCCATGAATGAAATGTGCAAGTGACAGGTGAAGGCTGGACAGGACAGTAGAGGAAGCTGAGAGAGAGGGTGAATGAAAGGGGCTGAGAAGAGGGGCTGGGATAGAGCCAGACTTTGTGTGCACCTTACTGAGGGTTTTGAGGCAAAGCATGCTGTCACACGGGAAGCCGGTTCCAGGCTGCTGAGGAATTTAACAGCCTACCAGGGCTTTGGGCGAGGGTAATGAGAACAATGGGCCCCAGGAGTCCAGGAGTCTAACAGTGGCTCTGATTATAGCATCCCCATGACCTTGGGCAGGGAACCTCACCTCTCCCATCTTGCTCATCACCACATCATTGTGGATGGCTGCTGTGTTCACCTCCTCCTTTTTTGTTGTCGGGTACCCTGGAAACCCAAGGTAGATTTTCTCCTTGGTCATGAGGCCAGATCAGAGCTGAGCCTATGGTTTCAGCCTGGGAGGAGAGGCCACAGCTGAGGGAGGAGAGGGAAAGGATGTAGACTGAGGTCCCAGCACTGGGACAACTGAGACAGAGGCCAGAAGCTACCAAGTTTGGCAACTGATTTATTGTTGAGGAGTCAAGACAAAAATAAAGGGAAATAACAATAGTAGCCACTTATTGGGTGCTTAATTAATATATATTACCTATCACATCCTAGTGGGTATTATAATTATTCCATTTTACAGATGGGAAAGTTGAGGTTTAGGGAGGTAAAATGATTGCCCGGGGTTAACACTGTTAATAAGTGGTGTGCAGATGCTTGCTCAGTCATGTCCGATTCTTTGCAACCCCATGGCTCTTCTGTCCATGGGATTCTCCAGGAAAGAATACTGGAGTGGGTTGCCATTTCCTCCTCCAGGGGATCTTCCCAACCCAGGTATCGAACCCGCATCACCTGCATCTCCCGCATTGGCAGAGCTATTCTTTACTGCTTAGCCACCTGGGAAGCCCTTAATAAGTGGCAGAGCTGGAATTTTAAAACTTGATTTTTCAAATCCTATCAGAGCTCTTAGGCACTGCTTTAACCTGTATTCTTTAAGTCGATTCACTTATGAGGCTTCATCTCTGTTTTTAGACGGTATCATGTCATGGTTCCTCATGAGGGGCAGGCTGAGGGGGCATCGTGGCCCTTAGGGTTCAGGCCCTGGGATCAAGGATCCTGTGCACACTGGGCTGGGCAGGCAGGGCCATCAGGAAGGAGAGCTTGGGATCTGACATCAGAAGAGGGTACAGAGGAGGAGGCCCTCTCATTTGTAAAGTGCTTTCCAGCTTTTGCTTTAATTGATTCTCATGACAGCTCTGGGAGTTAGGCATGGAGCTTTTCTTCAATTCCCATTTTCTAGTTGAAGAACCTGAGGCCTGGAGAGGTGAAAACAATTGACCAGGGTCATCCAGCTGGTAAATGGCAGATGGCAGATCCTGGTTCTCTCTTGCCTGAGCAGTGCTCTTTGTTGGGGTTCAACATGGGGTCTCCAGAGGATGTTCACTTTGCTGGAGGGTTAAAGAGTACGGGAGCAGAGCGAGCATGGCCAAGGTCCTAAAAGCTGAACTGGGAGAGGTTTTGAGGCACATGACCTTATCCTCAAAGCCCCAAGCTGGGCAGAGGCCCGGGGAATCAGGGTCTGTCTGGGACTGGCATAGCCTGATGCCCAGGGCTGGAAGACAATGCCAGTGGTACAGGATCCAGAAAGGAAGGAGTCATCCCGAACAGAGCCCCCTGTGGGATCCTGTCTCCAGGATCTCGAGGGTAAAGAAAAGGCAGGGTAGGCTTCGCAGGTTTGGGGCTCTCTGCTATCTCTGACCTTGGGTATTAGGAGGCCCTTGATCAACATAGGCTGTTCGAAGAGTAATGTTGATGGGCAGGTTGCCCAGCCCTGGACCGCAGTGGAAGAAATATGTGCTTTGGAGAAAAGCTTGGGGGTCAAACCCCAACCCTGCCCCTTTGTGGATGGGTGATTTTGTGTCTTAGTTGCCCTTTCCATAAAATGCAGTAACAGTTTCTTTACTGCCATAAAATATGAATGAGCGAATACATATTCATGATATTAGATGAATTCATTCATTTTATGAGCCCTCTATGTGCCAATGCTGGGCTAGGGGCTGTGGATAGTTCTGCGATCCACACAGACAAGAGCCCAGCCTGACAGCGTGGGCCCCCATGAGTACCACTTCCCTCTTCTCATCTGTAAAGGTACCGGAGAGTTCTCCTCTAGAGCAGGGCGCCCTCCCAGCAGCCAGGGAGGAGGAGGCGGATGGGAGGAGGAGCAGATCCTGGGGCTGGGGATGGAGTGGAGGGGACAGCTCTGTGGTCCTCCTTATCTGACTGCCCTTGCCCCAGAAACCCGGAGAGCTTGAAAACAATGATTTCACTAGTGTTCAAAGCTTCCCAGGGGAGACCGAAGGCAGAGCAGAAAGCATTGGAGTGTGCTTGTGTTGACAGCTGAAGGATCAGAGTGGCTGGCTGGGGATCACAGGCTGTGGGGGTGGCATGGCATTGCAGAGTCTGAAGGTTTTTGCCTGTGGCCATCAGGCCAAGTTCACAGACTGTAGACACTCAAAGGAGGCTCCCTTTCCTAATCAACAGCCTGCACTATGGGCCAGATGCTTTTCTAGGTGGCTTACCCTCCTGGTGCTCCCAAGCCTGGGAATGGGGATTATTGTTCCCATTTTCCAGATTAGGAAATTGAGGCACACGGGAGTCAAGTGGCCACAAAGCATCATCGCAATAGTCCAGATTCAGGTTCACCTCTCCGTGTTTAACACATGAACACACACACTAAGCAGTGATTGGAGACTTGCTCTCTACGCTGGCTAACACAGTGGACTGGGAGGACCCCACTTGACCTCCATCCAGTGTCTGTCCACCTGGAGCAGACAGCAGGGACAGAGGTGGGGAGAAGGACCAGGAGTCAGACCGCAGGTTCCCCAACAGTGCAGGACACAAGAGGTGGAGGAGGACACGGGGCGGCTTTGCTCACCACCCTCGTTCCGGTGGTCTGCCTCTTGACCGGACATCTCAGGACCCCTTTGGATGCATTTTCTTCTCGTGTTTAGCTTCATTCCGCCCTCCCGCCCCCACCTTCCTGATTCATCCTTTACTCTCTTTTCCTTCTCCCTTTTCCCCTGCTTTCTCTCAACTTCCTCGCCCCTTCTCTGTCCCTCTTCTTCTCTCGCTTTTTCTACTCTTTGTCTCGTTATCTCCTCCCCCCCTTTTCTGTTTGTTCTTCTCCGGGTGCCCCTCCCCACGCACCCCTCCTCCAACCCCCTCCCCGCCTCGCCTGCATCTGCGCCTGCAGCTCCCTCCGCCCTCGGCCCCGCCCTCCTCTCGCCCAGACTCCCCCCTTCCCTCTCTGCGCTCGCTCTCTGTGATTTATTACTCGCCCTGCTGCTTCTGACAAACTATTTGTAGGAAAATGAGATTTGGTCCGCGCTGGATGGCTCCTCTGGGAGGCAGGCGTGGGGGTCGGGTTCGGAGCCCCCGTGCGGGCCCCCCCACCAGAGCCCACGGCGCTTACGGAGCTCTTTAAGATAAATGAGCAAAATTAAGAGACTCACTGGGGGAAGAAAACACTGGATGGCAGCGAGCGAGAGCGGATGGTACATGGTTTCCGCCCAGAGATTCATCCACGTGCACCCCACTGGGGCCTCCCCCATCTGCCGCAAACTCCAGGAACTCTCTTCCCCAAGAAGAACTTCCAGACCCCGGGGCGCCTTTCTTCCTCCCCCCCGGATGTGGTCGTTGAAAAGGGCAGAGACCTTTCTAGAAGGACGTAAGCAACAGATGGGGCTGGAGGAGCAGGTCTCTGGGGGTGCTCAGGAAGAAACCAGACAGAGGGGGAAGAGGTGGGGAGGGGTCCGAAGAGCAGGTGGATGTCCGAAGGGCTGGGGTTAGGCTGTGAAATCAGCTGTGGTGGGTGGGTGGGTGCTCATGGACCACCCACATCTGACGGCCAGGTTATTTCAGCCATACCCAGATCCCTTGGAAGCTGAACCAGTTTCTTATCTTGATCACAGGCATGACTCAGGACAGGACACAGAGGCAGTGGAAGCCCTTGACTGAAGCAAGCCCCCAGGCCTCACCTCTAAGGCAGGGGTTTAACACTTCTGGTTGTCAGGGCAGCAAACTTTAAGCTCCCTGAGAGCAGGTGGGAGGTCTTGGGTTTTCTTGTGGTACCTTAGGGCTGCAGCAGCAGCAGCAGCAGCAGGGCTGCAAGGGCTTCCCTGGTGGCTCAGAGGTTAAAGAGTCTGCCTGCAATGCAAGAGACCTGGGTTCGATCCCTGGGTTGGGAAGATCCCCTGGAGAAGGAAATGGCAAAATGCTAAAGCTCAGTGGTTAAAAAAAAAGAAAAGAAAAAATATCTGCCTGCCAATGCAGAAGACACGGGAGACACAGGTTCAATCACTGGGTGGGTAATAAACTCTGAAGGAAGGCATGGCAACCCTCTCCAGTATTACTGCCTGGAGAATCCCATGGTTGGAGGAGCCTGGTGGGCTACAGTCCATGGGGTTGCAAAGAGTTGGACACGACTGAGCGACTTCACTCACTCACTCACTCACTCAGGGCTGCAAGGAGATCAAAGCAGTCAGTCCTAAAGGAAATCAACCCTGAATATTCAATGGAAGGACTGATGCTAAAGCTGAAGCTCCAATCCTTTGGCCACCTGATGTGAAGAGCGGACTCAGTGGAAAACACCCTGATGCTGATAAAGATTGAAGGCAAAGGGAGAAGGGGGCAGGAGAGGATGAGATGATTAGACCGCATCACCAACCAATGGACATAATTTGAGCAAACTCAGGGAGACAGTGGAGGACAGAGCAGCCTGGCTGCTACAGTCCATGGGGTCTGTAGTTGGACACAACTTAGCCACTGTAGGCCCTAAATACTATTTGTGGAGACAGGGATTGCACCAACACAAGACTGTCTTTCAAACTCAGGGCTTCATTTTCAACTCCCATGGGATGTGCCCTGGAGCCAGTTTTTCAGCACGTGTTTGTCCTTATTTTAAAAACAATACATTTTAATGGATGCAGTATCTTCTCTTATCTCTGGGAGAGCAGTAATTATTCTGTAACTCTGTTTTGTATTTATCTGTTTTTTTTTTTTCCTGTTTGTGAAATCTTAATTTCCCTTTTAGTAAACAAGAAAGAATTCTTTCTCAAAAATTAAAAGTTGAAATGTAGAAGTTGAAATAAATTAAGTAGGAGGGCTGAAAGATAATGTGAAAAAACCCAAGTACATTTATTGTTCTGTCAAATGTGAAGAAAATAGAGATAAGCTTGGACAAGAAAAGAAAAATCACCTACCAGTTCTTTAGTTTGGTGTCTGTCTGAGTTTGAAAAGAAAAAGGGTCATATTGTACATATTTTTGATATGCTTTACAATATTATATTGTGCATCCCTTTTTATGATATTCACTATTCCTCTAAATGGAAACAGTTTATCAATTGTATGTTTGTATGTTCCATGTATGGCTTCTTTATTAAGAACAAGGCACATATTTTTTTCATTTTGATTATTTCCAAATTTTCACTGTTATAAAGCGATGCCAATCAGTATGGTCCAGATTATACAATTTTTTTTTTGTCATAGTCAGTGATAAAAGTGGTGATCTCTGCTCCTTCCTGGTTTTATAAGAATAAGACATGACATATTTAAAAGTTAACAACTCCAGGAGTTCTGATCGGACAGCCCACTGTGGATCAGTTCTTCTAGAACTTTTCAAGGTTTCAAAGACCACCTGAATCTACCCACCAGGACAATTTGAGAATGTTCTGCCAGCAAGAGAGGTAGATTAGGCTTTAGCTGTTATAAGAACCAACAAAGATACAGTATTTGAAGAAAAGGATTGTTCAGCTTGAATCCTTGTAAAGTGAAATGAAAGTGAAGTCGCTCAGTCGTGTCCGACTCTTTGCGACCCCATGGATTGTAGCCTATCAGGCTCCTCCGTCCATGGGATTTTCCAGGCAAGAATGCTGGAGTGGATTGCCATTTCCTTCTCCAGGGGATCTTCCCGACCCAGGAATCGAACCCAGGTCTCTTGCATTGCAGGCAGATGCTTTACCGTCTGAGCCACCAAGGAAGTCCTTGAATCCTTGTAAGAAGTCTGCAAATAAAACGTGAACCAAATTAATTATATAATTTTGAAATCTACTAATTTCAAAGTGTCCTAAAATGTAACACTTGAAAATGGTGGCATCACCCTAAGAGTCTAGTGGGTCTAGTATCATATGAGTGGAAAAGAAAGGGATTTGAAGTGTAAAGATGTTGGGGAAAAATTTGAAATTCACTGGACTTTGCTGGTGGCTCAGTGGTAAAGAATCTGCCTGCCATTGCAGGAGACAGGGGTTTATGGCTTTTTCAGTGGTCATGTATGGATGTGAGAGTTGGACTGTGAAGAAAGCTGAGCGCTGAAGAATTGATGCTTTTGAACTGTGATGTTGGAGAAGACTCTTGAGAGTTCCTTGGACTGCAAGGAGATCCAACAAGTCTATTCTGAAGGAGATCAGCCCTAAGATTTCTTTGGAAGGAATGATGCTAAAGCTGAAACTCCAGTACTTTGGCCACCTCATGAGAAGAGTTGACTCATTGGAAAAGACTCTGATGCTGGGAGGGATTGGGGGCAGGAGGAGAAGGGGACGACAGAGGATGAGATGGCTGGATGGCATCGCTGACTCGATGGACGTGAGTCTGAGTGAACTCTGGGAGTTGGTGATGGACAGGGAGGCCTGGCATGCTGCGATTCATGGGGTCGCAAAGAGTCGGACACGACTGAGCAACTGAACTGAATTGAACTGGGAAAGATTTCACATGCCATAGGGCAACTAAGCCCATGCAAGATACAACTATTGAGCCTGTGCTCTAGAGCCCGTGCTCCATTGACGAGAGAACACACCACAAAGAGAAACCTGCACACTGCAATGCGAGAGTAGCCGCCTCTCTCTGAAACTAGACAAAAGCCTGCGCAACAAGATAAAGACCTAGTGCAGCCAGCAATAAAATAAATAAAATTTTATTTAAAATAAAATAAGTAAAATTTTATTTAAAATAAGTACAATTTTATTTAAAATAAAATAAGTAAAATTTTATTTAAAATAAGTACAATTTTATTTAAAATAAAGTAAGTACAATTTTACTTAAAATAAAATAAGTAAACTTTTATTAAAAAAGCAAACAAACTTTGGAATTCAGTGACCAACACAGGTAACCCAAGTTACTGGGCACTTTTGAGGTGAAGGTCGTCTCCCTTCCTTGGAGAGTAAGGTGTCCATCTTTATGTCTCTCTGTCAGCCTGGACTTTGCAGGTCTCAAGAAGGCTGATAGATGAGGCCAAACAATCTGATCATTTGCTCCTTGAGTTTGTGCTGTCATCAGCATTTTTATTATAAACAAATAACGATTTCTATGGATGCAACATTTCAATCTACTTCTTGGGGCCCTTAAGGACACCTTACATCACTTGTTACAAACTTCAGTTTCCTGAGTGGGAGGGACAGTAATGACAGGAGAGGAGAGTCCATGAACTATTTTCAATATTTGAAAAAATATGTGGATTACCTACCATAAATCATCATGGGATAGTACAATGTCAATTTCTTTGCTTTAAATTAATTTCTACCAACTTATGGTATTTCTTTTTAAAATTTATTTATTTTTGGCTAAAAATAAATATGGGTCTTCCTTCTGCTCCAGGGGTTTCTCTAGTTGTGGTGAGCAGGGGCTACTCTGTTGCAGTGCAAGGGCTTTTCATTACGATGGCTTCTCTTGTTGCAGAGACAGGCTCTAGGGTGCTCAGGCTTCAGTAGTTGCAGTGTGTAGGCTCAATAGTTTCGGGGTACGGGCTTAGCTGCTCTGTGGCATGCAGGATCCTCCTGAACCATTGATCAAACCGGTGTCCCCTGAATTGGCAGGCAGATTCTTAACCACTGGACCACCAGGGAAGCCCTATGATACCTCTACTTATTATCTCAAATGGATTGCTCTGATTAACATTTTTCTAGGTCTTTGATTAATATATGGAAGGAAGAGCCAATTGTTTAATAAACTCAATCGGTTTTTTTCTAATCACGTAGGAGTTCATGGTGGGTAGTAAAGGGGGTCTCTGATGAAAAGAGCTTGAGAGGCAGAGTAGAATATTATCCATGGCTCTCTCTCTACTGTGCTGCTGCCATTGAGACAAAACCTGCCCAAATAAGTGTGTGCATGCTCAGTTGTGGCCAACTCTTTGCGACCCAGTGGACTGTAGCCCACCAGATTCCTCCATCTATGGAATTTTCCAGGCAAGGATACTGGAGTGGGTGGCCATGCCTTCCTTCAGAGTTTATTACCCACCCAGGGATTGAACCTGCGTCTCCTATGTTTTCTACATTGGCGGGCAGATATTTTTTCTTTTCTTTTTTTTTTTAACCACTGAGCCACTAGGGAAGCCCAAATGAGAGGACTCTCTTGACCTTGCAGTTGACAGCATGGTGGGGATTTCCTAGGAAAATCCATTCAAATCTCTTTCTCCCTCAGATCATGAAAGAGAGAAGTGACATCTATTGCGGGTGGGTGGGTGGGGCAGAAGGCATCCATAATGACTGGGGAAGAGGCATGAATATGACAAAAATAGGGATCTCAGCCAAAAAAGATGATTCATGACTGACTCAATCTGGAGGCCCCTCACTTCATTTTATTAGTAAGAAAAGATGCGGTGGAGGATGTGGCGGGGGAGTGGGGTGGGGGGAGAAAAGAAATTAAAACACTGTGATCCCTTTAATATGGTCCAAGATTTACTCTGCATAATCCAGCCATATTTTTGATAGGAAATTCACGGCTCCTCTGTTCCCAGTAACAGAACGGTGATCTTTATGGGGCCAGCGTGAGGAAGCTGGCGGGTACAGCCCCCGTCACATTAAACTGTCTCAGTGAAGAGGCAATTTGTTTGATATTAAGAGTTATAAAAATATCAGCACAGAGCAGTTATGCCGGGGATATTGCACAAGCCAATCTGAATTTTAATGTAGTGTGAGCAATAAGCACCGTATTTCCTGTGCCCACGCCACACTCCCTCTCTGCAAATATTTGAAGAGAAAAAATAGAGGTTTGGAGTGTCTTGCTCTTTTCCAGTTGCGCCTCGTGCGGACTCATCCTGCACCAGATGAGTGGGAGCTGGCAACGGGTTTTTGAGGTACCTAGGAGCCAGCAGCATCCTCGAAATTGTTAGCAGAGAGAATTAGGAACATGGCCACATGGACTGACTTCCTACATCCCTGTTCACGCCCCTCACTCAAGCATGCATCTCATCCCAGTGCCTCCCAGGACTCAGCCCCCTCTGCCCACTAGCCTCTTAGGATTGTCATCCCAAGTATGCTTTATTTTTCTTAATTCAATGGAATGCCAGTTCCCAAGCATCCCGCCCCCTTAGTCGTCTAAATCCACTCTAAAATGTCCTTCTTATCTTCTCACCACGCCCTGGTCCCATCCCCAGTTCGTCTAGCTCTGTGACCTATAGGTACAAACTGTGACCTCTCCTCTCTGTCTCCTTCTATCCGTCTTCTCATTATTTCCATTTACTGTCATTCCTCTTCCTTCACCTCCCAGTCACCTCTTCCCTGCCTCTTCTCCCATAAATATCCATTCAAGCTTACAGA
Organism: Bubalus kerabau; assembly: GCF_029407905.1. Taxonomy (NCBI): domain Eukaryota; kingdom Metazoa; phylum Chordata; class Mammalia; order Artiodactyla; family Bovidae; genus Bubalus; species Bubalus kerabau. Next base: position 49,840,802 of record NC_073634.1, read on the forward strand.
TAGATCTTTCTGAAACATGCTAACCAATTAATTTCACTTCCACAGGGCGCCTACTTCACATTAGGCACTGGGCTGAAGGAGACACAAACATGAATAAGACTGTTGGTCTCTGCTTTTCAGGGATGCACCATGTGGTTGGGGGAGAGGTGGGAGTGTGGAGTGGGGAGGTGGTGCTAGATAAGCACTCTGGTCATTTTCTTTTTTTTAATTAATTTTTCATTGGAGTATAGTTGATTTACAGTGTTGTGTTAGTGAATCAGTCATTGATCATTTCTAGATTGTGGGTGTTCAATCATGTCCAACTCTTTGAGACCCCATGAACTGTAGTCCACCAGGCTCCTCTGTCCATGGACTTGTCCAGAAAAGAATACTGGAGTGGGTTGCCATTTCCTCCTCCAAGGGATCTTCCCGACCCCGGGATCAAACCCATGTCTCCTGCATCTCCTGCATTGGCAGGCGGGTTCTTTACCACTGCACCACCTGGGAAGTCATACATATACTTATATATTTTCTTCTAAACTCCGTTCCCATACAGTCATTAAAGAGCACTGAATAAAGTTCCCTGCAATACAGTAGGTTCTTATTTGTTAACTTTTATATTGATATAGTCCCCGGTGGCTCAGTGGTAAAAGAATATGCCTGCCAATACAGGAGGTGCATGTTCGATACCTGGGTCAAGAGGATCCTCTGGAGAAGGAAATGGCAACACACTCCAGTATTCCTGCCTGGGAAATCCTATGGACAGAGGAGCCTGGCAGGCTACAATCCATGGGGTTGCAAAGAGTCAGCCACGATTCAGTGACTAAGCAACAACATATTAATACATAGTAGTGTGCATATGTCAATCCCAATCTCCCAATTTATCCCTCACCCCCTTCTCCCTTGGTAACCATAAATTTGTTTTCTATATCTGTGACTCTATTTCTGTTTTGTAAATAGGTTACTTTGTATCATTTTATTTTTTTAGATTCTGCATATAAGCGATACCATATGATATTTGTCTTTCTCTGTCTGACTGACATCGCTCAGTATGACAATCTCATTCAGAGCAGAATGAGGTAAGAAACCCGAGAGAGGTCCACACAAAGGCAGCCGAGGACCTAAGAAGAGTTGGTCAAGTGACTAGTCCTCCAGAAGGGTCTGGGGGCGGTGACACAGGTGGCATTTGGAGAATGGGTGGAGAAGAGTATATTTCAGACAGAGCAAAGGAAGGCTTGGTGGGAGGGATTCTTGGGGAAATTTTAAGAAAGATCTAGCCACCCAGTTTGGCTGAAGAGGCTCAGAGAAGTTCAAGGGTATGTCCAAGCTAATGAGAAGTAGACTCTGATCTAGTTCCCAGGGTTGTCTGATTCCCATTTCAGGACACTTTTCAATGAACAAAAACAGGGATTCTCAAAGTATGATCTGGGGCCCCTGGATTCCCTGAGACCCTCTCAGAGGGCCTGTGAGGTCAAGGCTACTTCAAAATCATTAGCTCCTGCCTTGCTCACTTGCTCACAAATGTACAGTGGGTTTTCTTTTCTTCTTAATTAATTTATTAAATTTTTTTTTATTGTGGTAAAAGTCACATAATACAAAACATGCTATTTTAACCATATTGAACTACACAGTTCAGTGGCACAACATACATTCATATTGTTGTGCAACTCTAAAGCATATATCTCCCAAGTTTTTCACCTTCCTAAACTGAAACTTCGTCCCCATTGAACACTAAGTTCCCATTCTCCGCTCCTCTCCTCCCCAGTCCCCGGATCCTGACATCCACCAATGTACTTTCTGACTCTGTGAATTTGACTATTCTAGGTACCTCATATAAGTGGAATCAAACAGTATCTGTCTGCACCTAATGTATATTGGGGGCTTCCCTGGTGGCTCAGTGGTAAAGAATCTGCCTGCCAGTGCAGGAGACGCAGGCTCAGTCCCTGAATCAGAAAGATCCCTGGAGAAGGAAATGACAACCCATTTCAGTATTCTTGCCTTGGAGATCCCATGGACAGAGAAGCCTGGTGGGCGACAGTCCATGGGGCTGCAAGAGTCAGACACGACTTAGTGACTAAACAGCAGCAACAACAATGTATACTGGGATACATTTTTAAGGTTAACTTAATATAGGTATGCCCTGCACACAGATTTGTACAGTGGATTTTCTATAGAACATTTGGAAGATCTGAAGAGCTCAGGGGGCCAACATTTTCCAAACGACCAACACATAATGTTACAAATCACGCTTGGGAGAAACACCCACTCAAGGTGCAAATGAGCTCAATTGCATCTAAAAGTAAGAGGATACAGAAACCTTGTGGATAGGGTTTCAGATTCCACGTCACAAATAACCTTTAAGAAACTACCATTTGTTGAATTGTGAGGTTGTGTCAAAGAAGAATGCCCTCAGTTATCTGAGAAGGAGATTGATATTAACTCTCCCCCCTTTCAACTACATATGTGTGTGAAGCCAGGGTTTATTCAATACTCTTCAGTCAAAACAACATATGGCAACACTGAATGTCATAGCAGGTGTGAGAAGCCAGCGTCTTCTATTAAGTCAGACCTAAAGAGACGAGCAAACATGGATAATAATAATCTTTGGCTCACTCAGTTTGGAAAATATATTTTTCATAAAAATATATTATCTGTATTAGCATGAATGAGTTTATTACTACTTTTAAATGAATTTAAAAAAATATATTTTACATGTGCCACTTTTGATTTATAAGATGACTGTTGATACCTGTAACCTACATAAACAATGCTCTTGGGCTGATAACTTTTTAGAGTGTAAAAAGATCCTGAGATCAAACTTTGGAGAACTGTGGGAACAGAGCGTATCTCTAAAAGCTTATTAGTTGCAGGTTTGATTGAGTTTGGCTTAGAAATAACGAGCCCACTCCTCGCCTCCCCCTCCCCACACCCTCACTCATCTCTTGCTCTCATACTGCCCCCATCATTCACTGCAGCCCTATACTTGAAGCCCTCCCCTCCATCTAGAAGTTTCCTTCCTCTCCTTCCACCCGATTTCCCTTTCGCAGCACCTCACTCCTTCACTTTCCGCAGATGCCGGCTCCAAGCTACTCACATTCCTCAAGCAGGCCTCCCTTTCTCCATCAACTCTTATCTCCGTCACCTCCAACTCCCTCTCTAATGTCTCCTCATTCTTTAGCAGAGAAGCTCCCTGTTCCTTCTAGGCTTTATCGAAGCCATACGTGCTCCTCATCCTTTTTCCTCACCAGCTTCTTCTCAAGAGGCTTTATTTGCTGCTGTAAGAAATGTCGGGACCTGTGTTAAGAATCAAGCTCCTCAGTTTCTTTTTGGAGTCATGCGACACACTTCCAGATCCTGCCAACCCAGCCTCCAGCCAAGGAGGATGATGTCCCGGGTACAATGGATTGAACCTGGACTTGGGGGCAGAGCCCAGCTTTGCCATATATTAACGAGGATGCTTAATAGCAACCAAATCACTCCACTGCTCTGAACTTTAGGTCCTACTTTCTTAAAGTGAGTGTAATAATACCTTGAAGTTTTTTTTTATGAAAATTACATCAGAGTATGTGGCAGAGAGTCAGTCCTTATGAAGATCTGCCCCTATTATCAGAGTAAAACATGACAGCAATCAAGAAACGTGGCTTTTACAAACTAGTTAATTATTTGTCTTGATAATTATAAATTAAAGTAAGCTATAACCTACATCCAGCTTCCCTGTTGGCTCAGTGGTAAAGAATCTGCCTGCGACCCCATCAAAAAATGGGCCAAAGAACTAAACAGACATTTTTCCAAAGAAGACATACAGATGGCTAACAAACACATGAAAAGATGCTCAACATCACTCATTATCAGAGAAATGCAAATCAAAGCCACAATGAGGTACCATCTCACTCCGGTCAGAATGGCTGCTATCAAAAAATCTACAAGCAATAAATGCTGGAGAGGGTGTGGAGAAAAGGGAACCCTCTTACACTGTTGGTGGGAATACACACTAGTACAGCCACTATGGAGAACAGTATGGAGATTCCTTAAAAAACTGGAAATAGAACTGCCATATGACCCAGCAATCCCACTGCTGGGCATACACACCGAGGAAACCAGAATTGAAAGAGACACATGTATCCCAATGTTCATCACAGCACTGTTTACAATAGCCAGGACATGGAAGCAACCTAGATGTCCATTGCAGATGAATGGATAAGAAAGCTGTGGTACATATACACAGTGGAATATTATTCAGCTATTTAAAAGAATGCATTTGAATCAGTTCTAATGAGGTAGATGAAACTGGAGCCTGTTACACAGAGTGAAGTAAGTCAGAAAGAAAAACACCAATACATATATATGGAATTTAGAAAGATGGTAACAGTGACCCTATATGCGAGACAGCAAAAGAGACACAGATGTAAAGAAGAGACTTTTGGACTCTGTGGGAGAAGGTGAGGGTGGGATGATTTGAGAGATGGCATTGAAACATGCTATCTTATTAGCATTGAAACATGCTAATATTTCACGTATTACCATATGTGAAATAGATCGTCAGTCCGGGTTCGATGCATGAGACATGAGAGGGCCCCTGAGGGATGAGATGGGGAGGGATGTGGGAGGGGGGGTTCAGGATGGGGGACACAGGTACACCCATGGCTGATTTATGTCAATGTATGGCAAAAACCACTACAATATTGTAGTAGCCTTCAATTAAAATAAATCAATTAATTTACAAAAAAAAAAAAAAAGAATCTGGCTGCCAATGCAGGAGACTTGGGTTCAATCCCTGGGTCAGGAAGATCCCCTGGAGAAGGAAATGGCAACCCACTCCAGTATTCTTGCCTGGGAAATCCCTGGAGAGAGGAGCCTGACGGTCAACAGTCCATGGGGTTGCAAAAGAGTCAGACATGACTTAGTGACTAAACAACAAATAACCTAGATTGTTAGTTCTCAAACTTTCACAGACAGCAGAATCACTTGGGCAGCTTGGATATAGAGAGTCCCCCCAGAAATCCAGATTTGGTAGTTTATGGGTGGGGTCCACATGCATATATTTTAAATGAATTTTAATGTACATCAAACACTGGACAAGATATTTCCTGAATTGTTCTGAGTCTCACATTTTCTCACTATTTTATGGGACTTTCCAATTCTTAAAAGTCTGCCCAATTTGCAATTAAAAATATTGAATGTGTTTTCATATGCCTCATATTTACTGGTTAAAGGGCTGACAGTATTTCATCAAGTTCTCATAACCAACACTCTCCCACCCCCACCACATCCCCCTTTAACAAAGCAAGGTATTCAGGGAAGCCAGGGCAACTTGGGTGCTATTTAATGTTGCTGAACCTTTATTTCTTCTCTTTAAAGCAAGGATAGCCATATCTCATGAGGATATTATGAGAATTATGCAGACTAATGGAGGCCCTGAATAATGTGCCATCCAAATGCCGCTTCTAATTATTTCCTTCTGTGCAAAACTTGTTGGCCCATTGATGAAACAGAGGAATTAGAATCACCAGTCTCCAAGGCATCCACTGTTTTTGGACCATTCTGAACTACCCATGACTCCAAGCACTGTAATGGCTTAGGGTGGGCTGGAGGATTGGGATCTAGGGGCTGACTTCCTGCCACATCTTTCCTCTCCCAACCAACCCCCTTCAAGCAGTGTCTGACCAAGCACTGTCTGTACTCAAATGTGCTCAATGCTTGGGAAGCCCTGGTGTTTTGTTTTTCTTCTCCCTACTTCACTCTTTGGACTTGTTTGACGTACCTTGACTTGGAGGATACTTTATGTAATCTGAATGCTCCTTCACTTCACTGCCTGCGGGTGCAATGAGGTGACAGTGATCTGTGGGCCTGGTTCCTGGTACTGGAGAGTTCACTTCTGGGAACTTGAGTCCATCGTTCCCCCACCCCTCCTCCCTCACCCTCCCATGGCTCCTCCCATCCATCTCAGGCAGTGCCTGGGGTGTCATGGTGCTCTCGTGAATCTCTTTGCTCTCCTCCTCTGCTGATGCCACTTGCTTCTTGGCTGTGCTCCCATCGTCACTCTGCTCAGGTGATCTGTTGAAGGCAGCTATCTCCACTTGCTCTGGATGGCTATATGCTGAGCATCTGCAAAATGGGAGAAGAAGAGGTTCCTCTCTTGCTACATGACTTCCTTATAAGGGATCAGCGCAGACTTGTTTGAACCCTAAGATTTAGCAGCTCATTTAACTGTGCATACATGCTCAGTCACATCCCACTGTTTGTGACCCCATAGACTGTAATTCACCAGGCTCCTCTGTCCATGGAATTTTCCAGGCAAGAACATGGGAGTGGGTTGCCATTTCTCGCTCCAGGGTATCTTCTTGACCCAGGGATCAAATCCACCTCTCCTGCATTGGCAGGTGGGTTCTTTACCACTGAACCACCTGGGAAGGCATAGACACAGCCTTTTTTTCTGCAGAAGAGCATCCTGGCCACCAGCAGGGCTGGACTGACTGAGCACCCATAGTGGTGGCCTCACCCTGTGCAGAGCTGTTCTATCTGCTGCCCAGGCCCTGTATCCAGATTGATTCAGTGGTGACTGGAGTTCCTCACTGCAGTCTGACTTCCATGAAGACCCCATCAATGTCACCTGTGTATGTCCAAATCCCAAGTTTTTTTCTCAGGAAGGGGATTAGCCCCACATACATCAGTCAACACAGATAGACTCTGAGCAGTGTGGGTGGTCAGAGAGTGCAGGAAACCCAAGGAGTCATCCTGGACATACAGTTATACCCAGAGAGCATGCTAAGGTGGGTAGAAATCCTCTCACCCATTCTCCAGGTGAAGAACACTTTTAGGTAGGTTGAGGATTGGAGTTTGGGGGTGGTGTTGAGGAAAATAAGCTGGGCTTGCCTCTGGGGAGACATTTTTCTTTCTTTTTGTTTATCTGTTTATTTGGAAGATAGCACTTCATGGTAAACACTGAAGGGAACAGGAACTTTGAAGTGTTTTCTAGGCAGAGGTGAAGAACAAAACCTGGGAAGTCCAGCAGCAGCAGGAGGTGCATGAGCCAGGACCATCTGTTCCCATGAGAAGGTTTTGAGATCACCAGTGATTCCCCATCATGGCCCTTTCCCCAGTCGTCATGTGGATGTCACTCAGTGAAGGGCAGTGGTCCAGAATCAGGAGAGAGGGACAGAGAACGGGGGATGTGAAGGCAGCAGAGAGGGGATATGTTTTCAGATTGGTTTTGAGGGTGAAAGACACTTGGAGAATTAAGAAGGGCCTGGAAATTACTGTGCTTATCATGGAAAGACAGGACACAGATGGCCTGTCTCCCCTAGGAGAAGCCAGTGTAGGGGTCAACCATCCAGCACTCACTTTGGAGCACATCTGTATCAGGGAAAAGGCAGGAGTGATGCTGGGTGACGTCATGAAGGAAACCTGCTGAGGCTTCCTGCACTGAGGGTTCACCTGGCTCAGGAGTGGGGATGGGAAGGGAGAGCTTGGACTTTGGGAACCCTTGCTGAGAAAGAACAGGCGGGACCCAAAGAGGGAGTAAATGCCAAAAACAAAGAGAAAAATGAAGAGCAATGATGGTGCTATCCTAAGGCTAATTGAGCTGCCAGCAATCATAGGGAAGGTGGAAAGGAGCTCTGGTTTGGAAGGAAAGATAACAAGCTCTGCTTTAGCAAGCTTTGTTACAGGGGTTGGAAGGTCACCCAAATAGCGATCTTGCGTGGACAACAAGAAATATGAGATAATAGAGGACCAAGGGGTCAGGGTTTGAGATGGAGATTGAACAGCTATAGAATAATGAAACAGGGCAGAGCTACTTAGGTAATTCATTTTGCTGCTTAAGAAGTATTTGTTGGGTGCCTACTATGTGCCAAGCATGGATCTGAGACCTGGGGATACTGCAATGAATCTGGCAGGGAAGGCATCTTGAGTGATTTGTGTGGATGAAGAGAATAAGCGATGTCAGGTCCAGGGGAAAGAGTGAGCATCAGACTGGGAGGTCAGTCTGGGATGCAGGAGGCCAGGAGAGGAATGAATAGCATGATGGATCATTTAGGGCCCCAGTTGACCTGCATGTAATGGGAATTCAAATGAAGTGGCCTAAATAAAGCAAGGGTTTATCCATCTCTCCCAAAGCAAGGAGTGTGGGTATGATAGCTGAGCACTGGAGCAGGGACTCCACCAAGTCACTAAAGACCCAGGCATCCCACCCCTCCAAAGCCACATTGGCAACTGCCCACATTGTGTGGTTTGAAAGTCAACCATGGTTCCCTCTGGCTCCCAACCTCAAAATTCTGCATCTCTTCCTTCTCTGGTTTAAGGCTGTGTTTCTCAAAGTGTGTTCTTGGAGCCCTAAGGAACTGTGGAGGTACTTTAGAGGCAGCAGAGGGGGCTGGTCCTCAGACATACTTGGCTACATAAACATATTTGACACATGCCCCAAAAAAGAAGGAGTGTTTCCTGAAGACCAGATTGCCTGAGTAGCTCTTTCCTAGAGTGAGCAGAGGCTCATCTGCTTAAACTATTATTGCCAGAGGTATGCTCTACCCAGGCCCCTGCTGGTATATGTGTGTGTGTGTATACATGTGTATGCATGCACTCTGCTCACCCCTGACTGACTGGTGTGCATTCACCTGTCCATCTCTCAGTGCCATGTGCCTTTTCTCCCCTCAGTGACCTGAGCCCTTCTTTCCCTAAAGACCTCTGCATGCTGTCACCCCAAAGCATTCCTTACCCATTTCAAACCTGGGTCTTCTTTTAGATTCTTACCTTAAAACATAGCACCTAAATCCACTTAGGACTTCAAGTTATGAGGTGTTGGAGGTGGGTAGGGAGGATCAGAAAGGGGAAGGGAGAAAGGAAGTCCAGAGAAGAGGCGAGGGATGCCAAGACATGCTTGGCTGGGTGGAACTGCAGTCCTTGCTGCTTATTTGTCCTATCACTTTGGAGAGAGTTGGAAGGGACCTCACATTTCTTGAAAGAGTAAATTCTGGGGCCATCCCTGGTGGTCCAGTGATTAAGACTTCGCCTTCCAATGCAGGGGGCATAGGTTTGATCCCTGGTCAAGGAGCTAAAATTCCACATGCCTCATGGCCAGAAAAACCAAAAAAATAAAACAGAAGCAATATTGTAATAAAGACTTTAAAAATTCAATAAAGACTTAAAAAATGGTCCACATAAAAAATCTTTTAAAAAAAGGAAAGTGCAAATTATATGCCTGACACTGCTCAAGCCCCTTGAGCAAAAGGGGCATCACCTCATCTTTGTATCAACTTTATGCTCATTTTATGCACAGGGAAACCGGCCTCTCTTTATAGATTTAGCCTACTGTGACAGCCAAAAGAGAGCACAGATAAGAAAACCTTATGAACTTCAAATGTTATCCATGTGCATTGGTCGTTGGCACTGGCTAACTTTCTAATTCTTGGGCTTCAAAATCACTGCAGATGGTGACTGCAGCCATGAAATTAAAAGACACTTGCTCCTTGGAAGAAAAGCTATGAAAAACCTAGATGGCATATTAAAAAGCAGAGATATTACTTTGCTGACAAAGGTCCTTCTAGTCAAAGCTATGGTTTTTCCAGTAGTCATGTATGGATGTGAGAGTTGGACCATAAAGAAAGCTGAGCACCAAAGAATTGATGCTTTTAAACTGTGGTATTGGAGAAGACTCTTGAGAGTCCTTTGGTCTGTAAGGAGATCAAGCCAGTCAATCCTAAAAGAAATCAATCCTGAATACTCATTGAAAGGACTGATGCTGAAGCTGAAATTCCAATACTTTGGCCACATGATGTGAAGAGCTGACTCACTGGAAAAGACCCTGATACTGGGAAAGATTGAAGGAAGAGGAGAAGGGGATGGCAAAGGATGAGATGGTTGAATGGCATCACCAACTCGATGGACATGAGTTTGAGCAAGCTCCCGGTGTTGGTGATAGACAGGGAAGCCTGGCATTGCTGAAGTCCATGGGATTACAAAGAACTGGACACAACTGATCCATTGAACTGAACTGAATCTTTCTAATTGACCAGCCTACGGAAACTCACTCACCTTCCTTCTGCCTCCAGTCTGATGATTAGCAGAATGAACCATGGAGGGGAGAAGGTGATGCCGGTAGGCCAGGGAATAATAAGATGCAATGGCTGTCATACAAGCCTCTAGACAAGCAGTGTGGAAAATTAGGCAGACTCGGGTCTGAATCACAGGTGCATGCTATTACTCTGGCTGGTTACTTAATCTCTCCAAGCCTTAGTTTTTTCATCTGTACAATGGGATCTATAATAGGACTTGCCTTGTGGGGTTGTTGTGAGGAGAAAGTTAATGAATACACATAAAGAACTTTGCAGTGTCATATAGAGAAGCCTCCGTGGCTGTTAGCTTTGGTTATAATTATTTGCAAATGGGGAAACTGAGGCACACTTTCCCCAAATCCAGTCTTGGGAGGGGGTGCTTCACACTTGGAACTGAGATCCTTGGAGTTCAGACTGATTCATCCCTCTTCCTCCCCTGCTCATCACCCGGCTCCCTGGAGCCCCTCTGTTGTTTACACATGTCGTGTGGGACGTGCCATTATGGGAAGGCCTGTGATTGAGTCTTTATGGCCTGAGGAGGGTTTGGAGTAGAGTTTCTCATCCCCGGGTCTCATTTCCTAGTCAGACAACATTTATTCTACTCCTCACTTTTCTCAGTGGCCCCCTGCCATCCCCGCTGCCCTCTCCCTTTGTGAAGCGTCTGTTTGCATGCTTAGCTTTAAGAAGAACAGCTGGGGAATTCTTTCCATCCAGATTTCCAAGATTAGTCATTTATAACTGTCTCAAAAGCCATCCAGAGGGATGAAATTTCTTATTTTTTAAATAGACCCCATTGAAAAAATCCATGAAACTGTCTTTGAGACAGGTAAGCATGAGTGAAGAATTATGAGAAAAAGAGAGGCAAAGAGAAAGGTGGTGTTGTCACTAAGCTTTGTCCTACCCTTTGCGACCCCATGGACTGCAGTATGCCAGGCTCTTCTGTCCTCCACTATCTCCCAGAGTTTGCTCAAATTCATGTTGGTCGAATCAGTGATCCTATCTAACCATCACATCCTCTGCCGCCCTCTTCTCCTTTTGCCTTCAATCTTTCCCAGCATCAGGATCTTTCCTAATGTGTCAGCTTTTTGTAACAGGTGGCCAACGTACTGGGAAGAAAAGTGGAGGTGTGCATAAGTAAGTTTCTTTTTTTAATCCTTTGTTTTGGCTGTATCACATGGCATGTGAGATCTTATTTCCCTGACCAGGGATCAAACCCATGCCTGCTCTAGTGGATACGAGGGGTACTAACCACTGGACCACCAGGGAATTTCCAAGTAAGTAGGCTTTTTTTCTGGAACAATCAGCCACTATGTGTTTGAGACAAAGCCCTATGGGGCTAGCGACTGGCGCCATTGTGGAGACCCCCCACGAGCAGTGAGGCAGAGACACTGACCCAAACTTGAGACAGGCTAGGACAGGACACAATAGGTGTGGAGTAGGGAGTAGGTGGGGTGTGTCTTTCAGGACATGGGTCTTCCAGCAGCTTGGTCATGGTACTTTCCCCAGAACTAAAATGTGGGTACTTTTCTCAACTACCCCTTAATGAAGGATTTGAATGGAACTCTCTTGCCTTGGTGACTTCAAAAGGCCCCAGGAAAATATAAGCCACTCACTCGCATTGTGCGCATATGTGCTCAGTCGCCTCAGTTGTGTCTGACTCTTGGCGACCCCATGGACTGTAGCCTGCCAGGTTCCTTTGTCCATAGGATTTCCCAGGCAAGAATACTGGAGTGAGTTGCCATTACCTGCTCCAACATACTCGCATTAGCCATTACCGTTTTAACCTAGAATAGCATACAGGACCGAGGATATTTGATTCTGAGATGAGCAGGAAGCAGTGGGGCTGAGGAAAGAGATGGGTCTGAGTCCAGGGCCAGGTGTGGGGGCACTGGTGACTCAACATCTTGGAGAACCAGAGTGCTGGACCGTTGGACAGGCAAATTTTCTATGGTCTTCACTTCCTCCTTGTATCAGTCCAACTTTTCAAGACAGAGGGGCTGGAAATGGAGGTGGGTTAGATTGTGGAGCAGATGAAAAAGCAAAGAAATTAGGATATTATAAAAAGGTTAGTGTGTTGAGTGGGCTTCCCTGGGGGCTCAGTGGTAAAGAATCTGCCTGCCAATGCAGGAGACCTGAGATCGATCCCTAGGTCTGGAAGATTTCCCTGGAGAAGAAATAGCAACCCACTCCAGTATTCTTGCCTGGATAATCCCACGGACAGAGGAGACTGGCAGACTGCAGTCCATGGGGTCACTAAAGAGTTGGATGTGACTTAGTGACTAAACAACAACAGTGTATTAAAGGGAAAAATCTAGAAGACATAATCCGAAGGAATTCATATTTGATGGCAAAAAGTCAAGGGTTCCAGAAATAGCACAAAGAAAAAAGAAATACTGGTTGTGCCCAGGCCACAGGAACAGACACTCAGACATACAAAATTGGTGCTAAGCAGAGTTTTTGGCTGGACTAACAATGACCAAGGGTTTGCCTTCTTAGAGATCCTTTAAAATTTCTTTCTGTTGATGTTGAGGGACCTCTATGGAAGGAAGAACTGTTCTGACATCCTTGAGGTGGACTTTGAGCTCTGCCTCCCACTCTCAGCAACTCATCCTCAGTGTCCTTGACCCTCAGGGCTGAAGCCAAGGCTCCCAGTTGGAACCTCTTGTCTGTAGGGTGGATGCCCCACTCATAGAACCTGAACTTGGAGAACAACGTGGCTATAAGTGTCATGACTTGGATCTGCCAGTGTTATTTTATTTTTTTCCTCTCCTGGCCTGCACGATCACTCTCTGTATTTAAACAAAGTTGGTTGTATAAAACAAGTTTGCCTCATAAAACAAATTTCTTTTCTTTGGAAGAATTTGTACAAGATTATTGTTATTTCATTAAATGTCTGGGAGATTTCAACAGTGAAAAAAAATTTTTTTTTAAAGTTAAAATAACAATGACAACAACAGTTAAAGAGTGTATTCTTAACGTCTTGACTCTCACCTCTCTGGGGGTTCAGGTGCTGACACCTGAATAATAATTTTGAGGCTTGCTGCTTTTGAATTCTGCTTCCTCATGCAATCTTTTCCTTCTCTCGAACATTTCTGCAGTACCAAAGGGGTTGTATCTTCAGGCATTTCAGTCTGGGCTACTTTAGTGGTGCTGCTGTCTGTTATTGATCTGCCATCTCTGCTGCTCAGCAAGCATCTTTGCTTACCTCCCACCCCAAATGACAACACTGGGGGTGCTGTTATCTGAAACCACTGCTCAATCACTAATGCTCTTAGGAAGTGAGAACATTGTACCCTCTGTGCTCAACTGGGGGAACTCTCCAGGTAGGGTTGCCTATATTCCCAAAGAATCAGAATTTACTAAAATACCTTTTTCAACTTAAAGACACAAAGACCTATTTTTCCCTTGTGTCCTCAGGGTAGCTGAGCTGGGAAATAACCCATGCTGCACAGGATATTAACATGATGGTCCAACCCTTGGTGCTGCTGCTGAGTCTGAAAGACTTTCTTCCTAATAGTGAATTATCTTACCAAGTCCCCGTCATTCCTTCCTACAGATGAGCTGCCAAAGGGAACCACCCAATAGCTCATCTGACATGTCTGTTGTACCTGAGTCTGCTCTGGATTAACTGCAGCTCCCTGTTATTCCAATTAGCAACACTGACTAAGGAGAGAGCCCAGGCTCAGAGCTTTCTTGAGGACCAACTCCACTGAGAACTGGTGCCAAAGAGAGTTATTCTGACTTATCCTGACAGTCCTGTGAGGTCCAGGACACCTTTCCTCTTCTGTGGGCTTAATGAACCATAATGCCTGGCAATACATGCTCCTAAGTTCTTACACCAAGTTATCCCATCACTCAAGATCTTTATCCTTCATGGAAATTCTTCCTTCTCTCATATACAGAGGGGGATCTCAAGGTCCCACAAGAGGCAGAGAGATTTGCTTCAGTTGTGCTCAGTCACTTCAGTCATGTCCAACTCTCTGCGACTCCATGGACCGTGACCTGCCAGGCTCCTCTGTCCATGGGATTCTCCAGGCAAGAATACTGGAGTGGGTTGCCATTTCCTTCTCCAGTGATAAAGTGAGTGAAGTGATGAAGTGAGTGAAGTGAAGTCTCTCAGTCGTGTCGACTCTTTGTGACCCCATGGCCTGTAACACGGACTATAATGCAAGGTGGGCTTCCCTGGTGGCTCAGTTGTAAAGAATCTCCCTGCCAATTCAGGAGACCTGGGTTTGATCCCTGTGTTGGGAAGATCCCCTGGAGAAGGGCATGGCAACCCACTCCAAAATTCTTGCCTGGGAAATCCCATGGACAGAGGAGCTTGATGGGCTACAGTCTATGGGGGTCACAAAAGAACTGGACACGACTTAGTGACTAAAAAGCAACACCAACAAATAATGCAAAGAAGCTATGATCATGTACCAGAATGGATGTTCCTAAGAGAAGGCAAATATCCCCCCTCTTTTTTTAGACCCATGAAGTCACACAAAGTACTTACTTCTTGGTCACTTATTACCTGTGGGCCATGCATTTGTCCCTCATCAGATTCTTATCATAACATCTTCACCACCTGTGATTTTTCCTCTCTTTTCCTTCCTTCCTGTATCCCTTTTTCTATCCTTCCCCTTCCTTCTATTCCACCCCCCGCTAGCCTTTCCTACTAATTAAATACTTACTCTATACCTTACACTCCACTGGGTACTAGAGGGATGAGAGATGGGTAAGACATTGTCCTTGCCCTTGAAGGACAAGCACATCATACAATGGGAAGGCAGATGTGTACACAATTAACTATAATAAAATATGGCGAGTGATATAATGGAGTTCTGCCCAAAGTGTCATGGGAGCACAGAGGAGGGGGTGCAGGAGCCGCCTTAGAGGTTATCAGGAAAAGCTTCACTGAGAAGGTGATTTTTGAGTTGCCTTTTGAAGAATAGGGATTTTTTGAATAAGAATTTTCCAGATGAACAAAGATGGGAAGGGCATCTTCTAGGCAGGGGGACGGGGAACAGTGGGAGTCTGTTATGGCGAGAGCAAGGCACATGGCTGGGTGGTGAGGGTTGAAGAAATGTAGCTGGTGAGGAGGATGTGATGGGCTCTGAGTGTCATACTTAGGATAGTCCATGTGTAATGGGAAGGCATGCACAGGATGTTTCTTTCAAGGACATTTTTTTTTTTGCTTCAGTTTTAAGTGATTTATTTATTTATGTTTGCCCTGGGTCTTCATAGCTGCTTGCAGGCATTCTCTAGTTGTAGCCAGAGGGGGCTACTTTTCATTGTGGTGCACCAGTTTCTCATTGCGTTGGCTTCTCTTGTTGCAGAGCACAAGCTCTAGGCACTCAGGCTTCAGTAGTTGCAGTTTGTAAGCTAAGTTAGTTACCCCAAGTGCGTGTGTTAATCGCTCAGTCCTGTCTGACTCTTTGCAATCCTGTGGACTGTAGGCCACTAGGCTCCTCTGGCCATGGAATTATCCTGGCAAGAATACTGGAGTGGGTTGCCATTTCCTTCTCCAGGGGATCTTCCTAACCCAGGAATCGGACCCAGGTCTCCCACACTGCAGGCAGATTTTTTAACCACATGAGCCACCAGGGAAGCCCATGGTACGTGGGATCTTACTGGACCAAGGATTGAACCTGGGTCCTTTACTTTGGCAGGTGAACTCTTAACCAGTGGACTGCCAGGGAAGTTCCAAAGACATTTTTTTGGAATGGAAAGGCTAACAGAGTAAGATTTAAGGTGGGCAGTGAAAATGTGTGTGTCCTAGTGGTTAATCAATTAACTGATCAAATATTTATTAATGGCCAGTGTGCACCAGGATCTGTGTTATATACTGTAAAAGTGCAAAAAAAGCATCATGATCAGATCAGAAGGCAATGAGCGAGTCACACTTAGAAATATTTGAGGGTAAAAAGAGAAAGTACAGTACAAGACTGTGTGGTCAAATAGATGTGGGTCAAAGGTGGGAGAGAGCAGAGATGACTGAGTGGATCTGAAGGATCAGCAAGAGGCATTCTTTGTTCCAGAAGCCACATGGGCAAAGACTTTGCATTGAGTGTGTGTGGATAGTGAAGAATCTGGCCTGTCTGGACACATGCTGGGGATGCTGGGAAAGATGGATACAGATGTGAGGTCAGGTAATGGAGGGCATTGAAGTTCGGTAGAACAGCATAGAAACTCTGGGTAGGGAAGAACTTTTTAAAGCCCTTTTGGAAAAACTCTTCCTGCCTCACCAATCCCACATGTGGATCTCTTCTATAATAACCCTACCCGTGATCATCAATCTTTGTTGAAACATACATAGACACAGGAGAACACAATTTCACCTTTGGATGTCTCTGACTGTTGGAAAGTTCTACTAAAATCTAGCTCATGATTCCTTGTGTTCATGTGTTCCAGAAATGTCCCTCTGTGTCAGTCAACTTCTGATCCTTCTTGGCTGTAGAGAAGCTCTTTAGATTTTCAAATTAAGCTCAAATGTTTAGCCTTCCTTCTTTTGAGTTTGTCAACTCAATTTCTTCAATCACTTTTCCACAAGCAGGCTAGGATCTCCTCCCAGTTTTGACTAGTGCTACTGCTATTCCCTTGAGGCCGATTCTTCTCTGGGCTGGAGTCTGAGCAGTACTGTGTAGTCTGGACACAACTGAGTAGGTGGGGCTCTGTGCTGTCACTCAGTCATGTCCGACTCTTTGCGACCCTATGGACTATAGCCCGCCAGTCTCCTCTGTCCATGCAATTTTCCAAGCACGAATACTGGAGTGGGTTGCCATTTCCTCCTCCAGGGGATCTTCCCCACCCAGAGATGGAACCCACATCTGCTGCACTGGCAGGCAGATTCTTTACCACTGTGCCACCTGGGAAGCCCTAGGTGATGATATAGTATCAATGACTTAGTATTAATAGATATGCTGTTTTGTGAGGATGAGTCCAGTCTCAGAGTTCAGGGTTGGTGGCAGGTGAAACCTGGGGGTCCTTAACAGAAATCTAGGTATCAGGGCTGGATCAGGGTGATTCTTGGTCCAAGAATGAATAGGAAAGAATTGAAGCCAGGGGACATTTCAAAACTGATACATGAGAGAAAAGACAATGATAACTCTCAGTTTTCTGTTCTGAGAACTTGGAAAAATAGCAAATGTATGGGTAGAAACAAGGCTTCTCTGGTGGCTCACACGGTAAAGAATCTGCCTGCACTGCAGGATCATTCCCTGGGTTGGGAAGATCCCCTGGAGAAGAGAATGGCAACCCACTCCAGTATTCTTGCCTGGAGAATTCCGTGGACAGGGGAGCCTGATGAGCTATAGTTCTTGGGGTTGCAAAGAGTCTGACACGATTGAGAGACTAATACACTGGCAGAAATGGGGTGGGAGAAGTGTGGTTGACCACAGGGATGAAACA
The DNA here is from genome assembly GCF_029407905.1 of Bubalus kerabau. Classification (NCBI taxonomy): domain Eukaryota; kingdom Metazoa; phylum Chordata; class Mammalia; order Artiodactyla; family Bovidae; genus Bubalus; species Bubalus kerabau. The sequence continues at coordinate 49,858,222 of NC_073634.1, forward strand.
AAACATGACCCAAGAGCTGGGCACCTGTACTGAGGAGTCCAGAACTAGTTGCCAATGTGCCCTGAGAGCCCAGGAGCATGATTAGACTAGAGACAGAGGCTTGTAGTCACAAAAGACAGGAACCTGGATAAGAAGTAAAAACACACAAAGAAGGAGTGAACTCCCAAGAAAGATGCCTGTAGAAAGTCCACGGTGTGCAGACAGCGGGAACAAGATACCGATGAGGGATACAGGCAGCAAGCTGTCAGAAGGAGAGCGGTGTACAGGATGCCAGAGGAGTACAGGGCTTCCAGAAAGGAGTGGTCAGTGACATCAAATGCTCAGAAAGACAGAGAAATGAGGCCACCCGTCTTACCCAGGGAGAGAAGGGGGACTGGTCTCAGCAGGATGGTGGGGGCCAGAGCAGCCCTGGAGGAGATGCAGAATGGGCTATGTGGTTACTCCTTCCCCACATCTCCACACTAAGCCCTGCATCTCCCCAGTTCCCCTCAGCTCACCAATGGCTTCACTGTCTACCTTACTACCTGCTCTCCCAATTTCCATGTTGGAGAAGACTCTTGAGAGTCCCTTGGACTGCAAGGAGATCCAACCAGTCCATTCTAAAGGAGATCAGCCCTGGGATTTCTTTGGAAGCAATGATGCTAAAGCTGAAACTCCAGTACTTTGGCCACCTCATGCGAAGAGTTGACTCATTGGAAAAGACTCTGATGCTGGGAGGGATTGGGGGCAGGAGGAGAAGGGGATGACAGAGGATGAGATGGCTGGATGGCATCACTGACTCAATGGACGTGAGTTTGAGTGAACTCTGGGAGATGGTGATGGACAGGGAGGCCTGGCGTGCTGCAATTCATGGGGTAGCAAAGAGTCGGACACGACTGAGCAACTGAACTGAACTGAACTGATGCCAGCCCACCAGCGGTCTCTTAGATGACATGGCTGGGTCACCTCCCCAGGGCAGGAAGCTGGGTGGTCCCCCTGGTGGGTGCTGCCCCTCGGCAGGCCAGGATTCCTCGGGCTGCTCAGCCCTGCCCTGAGAGCACCATGAGCTGACACAACGTCCACTGGTGCAGGAGAAGGACGAAGGTGTGCTCTGGCCATGACAGCCTCGAGGGCCCCTGGGGATGCAGCCGAACTGCCCACATCTATTTTCCTTGACATCCGAACGCTGTGGTTTTCAGAGGGCAGAGGGCGTGCTCAGAGAAGCTCCACCTCCAGCTCTTCCTGGTCATCCTGCTCCCTCCCAAGGCTCTCCACTTGCCCCTTTCCTACCTGCACATCCCCCGCACTCCCATGCGGGTGCCTCCCACTAACGCCCCTCCCCTCTCTCCCCAGCCCTAAGCAGCCATCTTTCCCCTTGTTCATCAGTTTCTTTCCGCACAGGAGGTCACCCTCGGCTATGCCAGGGGCAAATGTGTCTGTGGTGGCTAAGGGGCTGTTTTCAAGCTTCCCTGGCAGAGCCCCCAGAATTCTAGCAACCGGGGAGACAGGTTAGGCCAACCCTGCTTCTCCCAGGATGCACTGGGAGCCTGGGAACCGGGAGGGAGGGAGGAGGCTCAGCTGAGGAGCTCAGGATTTAATTCTATGCATCATTAAGTAGTCCTCTGAAAGTAGTGTCCCCCTATACATCATCCATGCTTAGTAAACAGCACGCTGACATTACATTAGCGGCTGGAAATGAATTTTCTCTTTTATAGGGAAATTGAGAATCCGCCAAGAAGAAAGAAAGAAAGAAGAAGAAGAAAAAAAAAACCCTCAAAACCAATTATCTAGGCATTTATGAGTTCCACCCTGGTCCCTTTCTCTCTCCTCTCTCACTCAGATGCAAAGAAGCATTTAATATTTAATATATTAAGAAAAGAAAGAAACTTTGATAGATTATGTGGAATCTGGCATTAATTCCCTCTGCCCCTCCTTACTTTCTCACTCTCCCCTCCTGAAAACCCTCGCCTGGTTCTAGCTGACATTTAAATGGATTAAGGTGTTCAGATTTCCTTAATAGTGTTGACATTTTGGAAATATTTCGGCCTTTTCTTCTCTTCTTGAAATAATAATAATAAATAAATATTGGAATGGATCTTCCCCCTCCATTCAACGGGCCGGCTCTGGTTCTGTCCTGCTCTCCAGTGTTGATGCAATTTACATTCTTGGTTCTTATTTACAAGATTAAGGATGGAGAGAAGTTAAGTCCTCCTTGGGAGATGAAGGGGTTGAGAGTGGGAGTGGGAGAGTGACTGGTCAGAAAGGAATTTTGCTGATTTTCCCTCTTCCTAGGGCTGGGGGAGACTGTCTGTCTTTCTCCCGGCCCCTCTTTCCCTCCCCCACTGGCTGATGGCTCTTCCTCCGTGTAATCGCACTGCCCTTCTTGTATGTATAATGTAGTTTGGATCATTTGTGGATGAACCTGGCTTCATTAAGCCAGGCAGATGTCCCTGGTTGTCCTCTCCCATTTGGAAGCATGGCCCTGTAGTCTACTGGTTGAATGCGAGGACAAGTAGATGAATTTGACTCTGCCTGTCTGTCCACTCTTCCCCAGAGTTTGCATAGCTTCTCTCTCACTGTGCTATGATGTGTTTCCACATCTTTTCATCAAGATACCCGAGTGTGGATCCATGTTTATTTTGTATCTCAGCTCCTAGCACAAAGCTTGTACTTAGCAGGTACTTAAAAATGTTCATTTAATGGAAGGTAGGCAGGAGACAAAGGAATAAGGGGAGGAAGGGAAAGAAGAGGAAAGGAAAGAAGGACCACAGGCGGTGGGAAATTCTCACTCTTAGACATTTTTGAAGCCCTGATACTCCACATTATCTCTGAACAAAATTCAATCAGTAAATGTACTGATTTCATGATGCCCAGTTCTCTGCTGAGTCCTGCCCACAAGTTTCCCATGATTTAATGGTGGCTGTTTTGTGCCTTCTAAGTGGATAGAAAGATCTGATGATACTTGCAGAGAGCCTAGTGTTTCTTAGAGATGTCTTTCTTTCTTTTTTTTTTTTCCTTAGATTTTTTAAATTTGTTTTGGTATGGACCATTTTTAAAGTCTTGATTGAATTTATTACAGTCTTGCTTCTGCTTTATGTTTTGATCTTTTGGTCCTGAGGTGTGTGGGATCTTAGCTCCCCAACAAGGGATGGAACCTGCACCCCCTGCCTTGGAAGGGGAAGTCCTAACCACTGGACCACCTGGGACGTCCCGAAAGATGTCTTTTTATGAATATCAAATAGAAGAAAATTAAATTACATTGCCATGGAGACAAACCTTTGCTCAGCTCACTCTATTTCTCAAAAGTCAGTTTTCTCATATAGAGAATGGAGTAATAATTCCGACTTGAGGGCACTGTTGTGACTGTTTCAAAGAAAATGCAGGTTCACGGATTAAGAGAGTACCTGCACATAGTGAGTGGTCAACCAGTCAACACGTTGTAATAGCCCTGTTGTTGCTCTTGTGTGGCATGTCATCCAGTGGCTGGACAACAGCACCTTTCACCAATCAGGCAAACTACTGAGATTTGAGAATATTTCCAAAAGGAAGCAGGAAAGAAATCATCAGGTCCAGTTATGAGTTCTGGTCTCTTCCTGAGTTCTGCTTTTACATTTGGATGCAAAGAGGCATTTAGTGTATAAACAAAATCAAGCAACTTAGTTGATTTTTTGAAGAGGAATTTGCAGCAGTGTCTGCTAGAAGAATTTCAACTGAGTTTTTTGGCTACTGCACAAGAATTCCTGTAAGATCAATGCAGACAGTGACCTGAGCCATCATAGAAGTGTGATTAATTCCATGCAAGGTTCACCCTTCTCTATGCGTGATCTTCCCTCCTCTCCTTCACCTCACTGTGTTTCTGCACATCTTCCTGGCCTTGTCACCTGCCTGTCCTTTCCAGGGCACCCTAAAGTGAGTGTTTTCCAGGGATAAATACCAAAAATAGTTTTTTATCTCAAATATCCTATTTTTCAAAGCTGAATTTAAAAAAATTTTTAATTGGGGAATAATCGCTTTACAGTGCTGTGTTGGTTTCTGCTATACAATGTGAATCAGCTATAAGTCAAAAGTGAAAGTTCTAGTCGCTCAGTTGTGTCTGACTCTTTTCAACACCATGGACTGTAACCTGCCAGGCTCCTCTGTCCATGGAAATCTCCAGGCAAGAATACTGGAGTGGGTAGTTATTCCCTTCTTTAGGGGATCTTCTTGACCCAGGGACTAAATCTAGGTCTCCTGCATTGCTGTCAGATTCTTTATCATCTAAGCCATCAAGGAAACCTACGTAAGTATACTATATGTATACACGTATATATACTATATCATATATACAGCTATAAGTATACCACATATGCTCCCCCTTGAGTCTCCACAAAGCTGACTTTTATTCAACCTTCTAAAGATAGCTTGTCTAAACTTTACAGAGCCTCTTTATCCCCTAGGCTGTGTGTGGCCCGATAGGCATATTGTGTGCATCAGATTTGCTTGGCTTAGTAGAAGATTCTGCAAGACTTCAGGGCTTGGTGTAAAGTACTTTTTTACATCTTAGCCATTATCAGCCTAGGGTCTACTTTGTATTTTCGCCCTTCCTTCTGATTTTGAGATTCCTACTCTGCTAATCTATTAATACTTGAGTTTGGAATCATTGACTCAGATACACTGCTTTTAACGCATCTCCTGTCTGTTAATTTCAAAAGAAGTATGTGTCCAACACATGTGATCTGTTAAGTACCATAATAGATGCAGGATTAACAGATGAGTAGAACACATTTCCCTTCATCAAGCCTACACCCTAGAAGGGTCCAGAAGGGCATCACACTTGCAAACCAGTAAAGTGTGTTCATAATCAAAGTACATTAGGAAGACTGAGCTGGGTTCAGGGCAAACATGAGTGAGTTGAGAAAGAACAGGCAATTCTCCAAGCTGACTAGTGAGAATAGGGTGGTGGTGGTAGGGTTGTGCCGAATTAATAGTTAGTCTTCTTTTCATTTAATAAAGAGGGGTTCAATTAGGTTTATGCTAAATTAGATGATTCTTATTTTATCTGACTGAGTGCATTCGGGAGATAAGAGAAAGAAAGTTCTGGCTGCAGTTCTCAAGTCTTATTTAGTTTCCTGCTTCTTTCTCCCATTTGCCCTAGAGTTTCTATTAAATATTTTCATGTTTATTTTGGCTCTTGAGCTGTCCACTTCATTCAGTCAACTGTCTGTCCATCCACCCATTCATACAGTTGACCCTCCCACCATTCATTCCCTTATCAAGTTATCATTATGCATGTGTAATGATCTGTGTGCCAGGTACTGGCCATATAGACTTCAGTAAGAGGAGTTTAGTGTTGCTGTTGGATTGAGGTGTGTCCAGAGCACTAGATGCTGTTCACTCTGAATTATAAATATTAATTTTCCTTGTCTGGGTCCTCTACCAAACTCATACTCACAATATAGTCCATATAGAATAGATGAGGCAGAAAGACTTGCATAATAAACACCAATATGAATACCACACAGCATGCGAGGTAGAATATAATCTGTGGAACCACTGGAGACCCCAGACCCCTTTCGCCCAGCAAAGGTGACCAGTATCCTGAATTCTGGGTTCGTTATTCCTTTTACTTTTTATGTCATTGGCCCCAAATCTATGTATTCCAAACAATAGATTGCTTAATGCTTCCTATTTTAAAAATTTGAAAGTGAAAATGAAGTCACTATCTAAGTAGTATTATGTAACATGGGGCTTCCCAAGTGACACAGTGGTAAAGAATCCACCTGCCAATGCAGGAGATACAAGAAACCCAGGGTTGATCCCTACATGGGGAAGATGCCCTGGAAGAGTAAGTGGCAACCCACTCCGGGGATTCTTGCCTGAAAAATTCCATGGGCAGAGGAGCCTTGTGGGGCTATAGTCCATGGGGTCGCAAAGAGTTGGACATGACTGAGCAAGCAAGCAACAATAATGTAATATGCATATTCTTTTTTGTTGTTATTATTTATTTGTTTGTTTTTTTCTATTTGGCCACACTGTGAGGCATATGGAATCTTAGTTCCCAGACCAGGGATCAAATCCTTGCTCTTTGCATTGGAAGTGTGGAGTCTTAACCACTGGACAGTGAGGAAAGTCCCAACAGGTGTACTATTATGCAGCTGAGTTTGTTCTCATCTTGTTCAGTGAATGTCTGTGAGATTTCTGTGTGTTGATGTTGGCATCTGCACTTTCTTTTCATGGCTGATGCTGCTCCAGTGCGGGGCTATGTCAAAAGCCATCCATCTATTTTCCTGTTAATGAGTATTTGTTTCGTTGATTTGCCGCCAGCATGTTTTTCTATCACAGTGAGGCTGCCGTGGACATTCTTTTCACTGTTACTTGCTGCAAAGGCCAAGTGTGTGTGTGATATTCATCCAAGAGTATAACTTTAGGGTCACAGGGAATGCATATCTTCAAATGTAATGGACAACACTTAATATTGTTCCAATGTGGCTTTTTCAATATACACTCGACAACAATGAGAGTTTGCTTGCTTCACGTTTTTCACCAGCACTTGGTATTATCAGACTTTTACATTTTGGAGTGAATAATGGTTTCTTGTTGTTGTTTGACTTTTAATTTTCCTGATTACCAGTGAGGTTGAGTGAAATTTTGTGTTTATCAGCAACTTATGTTTCCTCTTCTGAAAAATGACTATTTTTGATTTCTTTTGACCCTTCTTTGTCAAATTGTTTGTTTTTCTCTCACTGATCTGCAAAAGCTCTGTTCTGAAAATCTCTAGTTGATTATGTGTTGCAAATATTTTCTCCCAGTTAGAAGCTTGTCTTTTCATTTTCTTTACAGTGTACTTTGATGAACCCATGTTCTTAATTTCAATCTAGTCAAAGTTAACAATCTTCTCTTTATGAGCTTTATTTTTTATATTGTGTTTTCAGATAAAAGTATTTCCCATCCCAAGGTCATAAAGATATTCCCCCACAATTTCTTCTAAAGTTTTAAATCTTACACTCCTCAGTTATTAAGCCATCTTAAATTGATTTTGTATCTGCTGGGAAGTAGAATTCCAATTTAGTTTTTTTTTTTTAATGGCTTACCAGTAGGCCCAGCAAGATTCGTCGAATTCTTTCCTTGTTGATCTGCAACATCGGTTGTGTTCTGTGTTAAGTGGTGTCCATCTACCTGCAGATCTGTCTCTGGGTTCTGTAATCCATTTCACCAAATACTTTGTCTATCTCAGCATTTCTGATAAGCTAGAAAATTCAGTGAAGCTCTTGAGTCAATATATTATGAGAAGGAACTCCAAATAATTCAGTTCACTAAGACCTTTCTTTACAGGAGTGGTATAGTGAGAAGAATATGGGACTTGAAGAAAAGGGTTTAAAATCCCAGCTCTGATAATTATTTGTATGACTTTGAGTACAGCCTTAATTTTTTCTGAGCCTCAGTCTCCTCATCTATTAAATGAGAATACTTACTTCAACCCTAGAAGTTTCATTGAGAATTGGATTAAATTGAATTTTTAATATATGTCAAAGTGTCTGGAACCAGAATGGCACCAAAGGATGTATTTTGTAGCATATCTAAACTAAGGCCACATGAATGTTTTCTAATAGATTCTGTCCCAAGTGAGTCAAATCTTGGAAGTACCCCTCACGAAAATAAGTTGTAGGCTGACTTAAAGACGTACTTACCATTTATTGGCAATATAATAACAATAATGTGGGCTTCCCTGGTGGCTCAGTGGTAAAGAATCCACCTGCCAGTGCAGGAGACGTGGGTTTGATCCCTTGGTTGGGAAGATCCCCTGGAGAAGGGAATGTCAAACCACTCCAGAGTTCTTGCCTAGAGAATTCCATGCACAGAGGAGGCTATACTCCATGGGGTAGCAAATAGCTGGACACCCACTGAGTGACTGAGCACACACAACGATGACTCACATCTAGCAGTAGAGGTAGATGCACATATGGATAATTCAAATACAAAGCAGATCACTGAGGAGCCAAGTATGATGGGAAAGGGGAAGATCACTCTGACTGAGGGGATCAGGAAGGATCGCTTAGAGGAGGCAGAAGCACTGTGAGTTAAGACCCGAGGATGAGAGAAGGCAGGACTTGTTTGAGAACTGGCAAATACCCGCATCACATATCACCTCACTCGGATGCCTTTGCTATGAAGCCAGTGTAAAGTAAAGCTGTGGTGCCATAGCACCTGGGCCCAAGAGTCAAACGCTTAATTCAAGGGGCAGGTGGTAGAAGCATACAGGAAAAGCCTGAGAGGACGTTGGACAACATGCCTACTGACTAGGAAGCCAGCCAGAGTGAGGAGCAGGTCCAGGGCAGGCAGGAATTGGCCTTGACCTGGGCAGTTGGAGCACAAGTACACATGTGTCCCTTCATGTTCAATGTCTGGGGCAGAGCCATGTGGACAGTGGGCTCCCCATGAATGAGTGAATGAATGAATACATAAACATATAGCACCTTGTAGGCTCTCATGTATGCTACAGTATACTTTTACATATAATCTGGATCAACGCACAGACATTAGAACAACCTGTGGTTCTCACTTGCTGCTTTCTGGTGAAGTGCTCGGCAATCCTCACACATTGTTGAATGTCTAAGAAAATAATTTCTTCACGTTCCAATGCTGTAAAATATTGTTTGGATTAAAAGGGCAGGAACACATTGATGGATCTGAAATTTTTTTTCTTTTGGCTTGGAGATGACAGGGCAATCCATCAGACAACTTCCTTGGCTCCCTGTGACATTTTAAGCTCAAATGTTATAGCTTTCTTATTTTTTCTTTTCTCTTTTTTTTTCACCCCCTGGCTCTCTATTGAACTGTGCCTCTAGGAAATGCATCCTGTAGCCTTGGCTTCTTTGACACTTGTCATATGGCAGGCACTCAGTTGAGGCTTGTCAATTGATGGCTGGCGATACTCAGGCTAGCTTAGCAGGTTGTCCTAAAGTGGAGGTGACTCCTTCATCTACCTGTGATGCTGTTGTCCCCATCTGTGCCCTAGAGCATGCAGCAAGCAGTTCTTAGAAAATAGAGCAGGCCATGGATAATAACTAAGGATGTAAATGCCTACATAATGTGATTTCAGAAGCTGGATTTTCACAAAGAGAAAACACTAGAAGTGCTTGGCTTCTTTACCTGTTTCTGCCTCTAGGCATAATGTGATCTTGGAAAGGCTACTTAACCTCTCCAAGCCTCAGCGTCTCTACCTTTTTTTGGAAAACATTTTAATGTATATTAGAGTATAGCCCATTAGGGCTTCCCCCGGTGGCTCCGGTAAAGAATCTGCTTGCAATACAGGAGCCACAGGAGACTTGGGTTCGATCCCTGGGTTGGGAAGATCCCTTGGAGGACAGCATGGCAACCCACTCCAGTATTCTTGCCTGGAGATCCCATGGACAGAGGAGCCTGCTGGGCTGCAGTCCAGAGGTCACAAAGAGTAGGACACAGCGAAAGCAACTTATCACACATAGCCCCTTAACAATGTTGTAGTAGTTTCAGGTGGACAGTGAAGGGACTCAGCTATACATACACGTCTCCATCCTCCCCCAAATTCCTCTCCCATCCAGGCTGCCAGATCAGTAAGGAGGTGACTGAGGTGGGCCATGAGGAAGAGGAGAGTCAAGGTCTCCAGTTTTGGTGAACTGCCTCTCATTTTGTTGATAAATTTCCCAAAACGTGTTTGTTTCTGGCTTCTCTCTTTGATTCTGTCAATCCTGAAGGAGACAGAACTGGTGTTGCTTCTTCCATGTTGTGGATTGAATAACCGAGGCTTAGAAAGTCCTAACGGAGGCGTTTGCTGAAGTAGGGAACATGAGAGGAAAAGAGATTGGATGGTTAAAATGTGGAGTTTGGCTTTAAAGGTCTTGAACTTGAGGTGCCCGCCGTGTAGTAAGTGAGGTTAATATACAACCTTGAATAGAGCTTCCAGGTGATTAAGCGGGCATAGAACAAGATCTAATATGATGGATAATTCTGCTCTATCTGCAAATTTCTCCACTCCTTCCAGCTGTCATACATTTTCTGTCTTCTCGTTCCCAGATGTCCTGGGCTGGTTTCCTCAACGCCATCCTCCTTACCTTCATGGATCCCGTTGGTCTGGTGACACACAGCCTCGAGGGCCCTGCAGGCTGACTGAGAGGTGCTTTCCGGTGGGGGGGGTGGGGTTCTGATTCAGGTTTCCATGAAACCCTTGAAAAGAGAGGCAGGGAGAAGCCTTCACCATCCTTTCACAAAAGGAGAGTTTCCAAAACCTAACCCATCCATCCAAATGGACCACCATATTCTATTACCATAAGGTCTTGGGGCCTAGGGCTGCCTTCGCTGAGAAGTTAAATAGTTGCAAGAGGCAGGGAAAGATTGAAGACAAAAGGAGAAGGGGTTGGCAGAGGATGAGATGGTTAGGTAGCATCACCAGCTCAATAGACATGATTTTGATCTAACACTGGGAGATAGTGAAGGACAGAGGAGCCTGACGTGCGACAGTTCATGGGGTTGCAAAGAGTCCGACACGACTTAGTGACTGAACAACAACAACAAAGGCATCTTGGAAACAAATCTCACAGACCTATTGTGAGCTGCTGCTCGTCCCTGAAGCCCCCTAAACTATCCCCACCCTGCCAAGCCCAGCTAAGACCAGGGACCTCAGCAAACTGCTCCTGGCTTCAGAACCCTTCAGAGGTTCCCCAAGAGTAGGGGTCTCTGGAGCTGGGCTCCCACCTGTCCCACAGACCCTTTGAGCAGCTGTGTCTCCAACCTTATCTTCCCTCTGCCTCCATGGAAACCTGAGAAAGACGGAAAGGGGGAAGTGGCCGGGTTTCCCAAGACAAATAACCCCAACAGAGCTTTCTCAGCAGTGACCCTTAGCCTGTTGTGTCAGCCTCGGGCTGAAGGAGGAAGGAAATAGACCTTCTATTGAGTATTTTTCTTCCCCTGTCAAGAAGATCAGAGGAGCTAAGGCGAGGCAAGAAAAGGAGTCAAAAGCAGCTCGTTACCTCCTTCTGCAGGATTCGTGTTGCTCTTCCCCTCCCCTCCTGAACTCTAAGTAAACAAACTCCCTGGGCCGAGGAAGGCCCCAGGCCCCACTCCAACCAGGCCATAAATAAGAGCCCTTCAGCCTTTCACTCTTAGGGAGGAGAGAGGGCACTTCTTGGTGGAACATTCGATAGTGGGGGAGGGCAGAGGGAAGAACGCTAGTGTTAATTGAATCCCAATTTCCTTCTCCCAGGCCCACTCTTATCTTTTTAATTATACAAGGCCTTTCATCTTCCTGAGGACTTGTCTCTGTCATTAATGCGTGATCCTGATTAGAGATAGGGGTCTGTTCAGGGGTAATGGGAAACTCTTGTGCTTTTCTGAAACACTGAGAGTTACTCGGGGCTGATCCAGGTGAGGCGGGAGATGCTCTGGGCTGCTCTCAGCTCTCAGGTAATCTGGCTCTGGCTGTCTGGGTCTGAGATGGTCGACCCTGAGATTAGGGACAAGGGCCTCTTGAGGCCACTCTCCGCTGTAGTGACCCAGCAGGTGAGGGACACATGAGCCACTTGCCAGGTGAGCAGTTCCCAGGAAACTCAGTCCAATCATACTCACCAGATGCAGGGCACAAGGTCCAAGAGCACGAAGAGAGGGGGTGCTCTGTATTCCCTTAGGGGTTTCCTTGATGGCTCAGATGAGAAAGAATCTGCCTGCAATGCAGGAGACCTGGGTTCGATCCCTGGGTTGGGAAGATCCCGTGAAGAAAGCAATGGCTACTCACTCCAGTATTCTTGCCTGGAGAATTCTATGGACAGAGGAGCCTGGCAGGCTACAGCCTATGGGGTCGCAAAGAGAGTATTTGCTAAAGGTTGGGATATCCACTGAGTGAGACAGACTGAAAATGGGTTCTCACGGACTTCCTTCACATTTCAGAGATGTATTATCTCCAGGTGACAATGGCTTGGGACCCGCCAGGGTTACATTTCTTTTCCAACCCTGCCCTCCCAGTGCTCTGTCAGTTAGCTAATGAGTTGTAAACCAATACTTAGGGGTGCAAAGGACACGTCCTATTTGAAGGGATTTGGCTCGTATTCCGTGTTCAATCACAGTTGGCTAAAGAACATTTTACACTCTGGTTCTGAGAGCTGATCAGCTTAAAATACGAATTACCTGGTATTTATGAAGCAATTATAGCTCCTCATTTATGGCTTTAAATTCTCCTGGAATTTACTCTTCTGGGCCTCATGGTGGCCTTCAGGGTTCCTTCACCGAGGCAGCTCGATATGTCACAGGTGCCATACTGGTCCCTGAGTATGCAGAAACATGGGTGAGGCTGCATGCCCACAAGGAGCCTAATGTTCAGCTCAGAAACATGTTGTTAGCTTAAAAATTATTGTATATATATATGGGCCTCCCCAGTGGCTCAGCAGTAAAGAAACTGCCTGCAATGCAGAAGATGCAGGTTTGATCCCTGGGTTGGGAAGATCCCCTGGAGAAGTGCATGGCTACCCACTCCAGTATTCCTGCCCGGGAAATCTCATGGACAGAGGAGCCTCGTGGGCTACAGTCGATAGAGTCGCAGAGTTGGACACGACTGAAGCAGCTGAGAGAGAGAGTCTTATCTTCAGAGGAATCAGTTGTGATATGAACTATATACACACACACATACAAATACACATCTCTAAAGATGGGCATCCACACGGTGTGTGTGCCTGCTAAGTCGCTTCAGTCATGTCTGACTCTTTGCGACCCTATGGACCGAAGTCCCCCAGGCTCCTCTGTCCATGGGATCTCTCAGGCAGGAATACTGGAGTGGGGTGCCATTTCCTCCTCCAGGGGCTCTTCCTGAGCCAGGGATCGAACCCTCATCTCTGGCATCTCCTGCCCTGGCAGTCGAGTTCTTTACCACTAGCACCACCTGGGAAGCCTATCCACAGAGCACTATCAGCCAACTATTCATTTAGGCTGTGCATTCTTGCAGGGTCTGCACTGTGTCCCATGTCTCACCAGCTCATGACTATAACCAACCTTAGAGGTTCTGGAGGCAGCCTTGCAGTTTACCCATGAAGCCTCATAACTGGAATCTTTGGGAGCCAAGATTCCAGTCCAAGTCTGACCACAGGGCTCGGCCCTCCACCCCATGAGCCCCAGGGTCCAAATTTCCCTCCTTGCTCGAAGCCACAGTGTGTTCCTGAAGATGTGCGGTTTGGGTCATAAGCCCCTCAGAGATGTAATGAACTCGGACATGGTCCAGAGAAGGGCAATTAAAATGCTCGCGCGGAAAGAGAGCCTTCTGTTTGAGGACGAACTCAAAAGAAAGACCAAACAGTAAAGTCTGGAAAGAGGAAGGGCGACCAAGAATGTGATGGAAATCTATGGGATAGTGGAGGGAATGGAAGGGGAGGAGGCAGGTGCCTGCCAAGGGCACACTCAGTGAAGCTCAAAAGCAGCAGTTTTAGGACAATGACAAGAAAGTTCTACTTAACACGTCTCATAAGTTTGCTGCCTGCTGCGTGATCCCAAGAGGTGGCACAGGCTCAAAATATAAATAGAATAGATTCCCGGCTTATGGATACATTGCTGTGTGTTCCCAACAGAATACCTGGTTTCCTGTTATCTAACTAAGGCTACCTTAGTTTCTAATGGTCTAGACCAGAAGTTGGGGAACTTTCTCTGAAAAAGAGCAAGGAGCAATTATTTTTGGCTATATGGCAACTCTGTCCCAATTGCTCAACTTTGTTGTGTTATGAAAGCAGCCATAGATTGTATGTACAAACAGGCGTGACTGTGTGCTAATAAAAATTTATTTACAAAAATAGGCAGTGAGCTGAATTTGATCCACCAACTGAAGTTTGCTAACCCTTGGTCTAGATCCATTTATAGCTGGGTGAAATTATATAATTTAAAACTGGGAGGTACCTTGGTGATCCCACTCTCGCTTTATAAAGCAGGAGAGTGACATCAAGAAATGTCAGCTGAGCTTCTCAAATTCATACAGTATATACTTATACTGGGTTATTAGGATTTTTTGCTTGTTCTAGGGGGATATTCAGATCCTCTCCCCATGATGTTATGAAGATTGGCAGTGAAGGATCCTGCTGTGTGAAATGGTCCAATTTGGCATTTCTGACTCTTGGTAAGTATATATTCATAGCCAAAGACTGCCTTATCTTGGAAAATGTTTCAGGTGTAGGAAGAGCTGGAAATATGGTGGTTCAGGTAAAAGAATCCACCTGTCAATGCAGGAGACACAGATTCGATCTCTGGATTGAGAAGATCCCCTGGAGGAGGAAATGGCAACCCACTCCAGTATTCTTGCCTGGAGAATCCCATGGACAGAGGAGCCTGGCTCACTACAGTCCATGGGGTCAAAAAGAGTTTTGACTTTTCTAAAAACAACCCCTGCTTTCCATGCTCTGTTGGTGAAAGTCAGGAACTGCTTGAATTAGTTGACCCGCAGAGCCTTTATGGGGAAAACTGTGTGTGTGCGCGTGCCTGTACTTGTGTGCACACGTGTGTATGTGTGTAGCTGGTGGGAGGAGAGGGGGAAAGGAGCAGTGGCTGATAACCCAGGAATGCATCAGTGCTCAGATAGTTCTAGTCATTATTATATTTGTGGCTTTTTTTTTTTTCTAGGACCCATTGAAGATCTCTCATGAAAATAACTCCCTCAAGGAAACCTCTAGAATAGGGGTCCCCAGCCTCCAGGATCTAATGCCTGATGATCTGAGGTGCAGCCAATGTAATAATAATAGAAAGAAAGTGCATAATAAATGTAATGTGCTTGAATCATTCCAAAACCATCCCCCCTGCCCTAGGTCCATGGAAAAATTGCCATTCACGAAACTGATCGCTGGTGCTGAAAAGATGGGGGACCGCTGCAGAAGTCCAAAGCCTTGGTAGGAGACAGATGCATCACTGTCCCAGGCTTGGTGTCTAGAACTTTTGATGGCAGACTCAGTATTGCCGTCTGTGAAAGGAAGCTGAACTATATGCTCCTTGTTACCTTAGCCAAGCGGCTGCAGATGAGTGAGGCAGCAAAGTTGAGGGGAGAAGATAGGATGCTTTACATGTGGATGGTTTGTTTCTGGGGAAAACCTCATGCTTCAGGGATTGGAACTGAATCTGTTCTGCAGACTTTACAAGGGAGTCCATCAGCTAGAGTTTTAAACCACATGAGCGTGTGCTCAGTCGCTCAGTTGTGTCCAAGTCTTTGTGACCCCATGGACTGTAGCCCGCCAGGCTCCTCTGTCCATGGGATTTTTTCAGACAAGAATACTGGAGTGGGTTGCCATTTCCTTCTCCAGACATCCTCTCAGTCCATGTATCAAACCTGTGTCTCCTGAGTCTCCTGCATTGGCAGGTGGATTCTTTACCACTAAGTCATCAGGGAAGCCCTTGGTTCTCACACTCAGCAGCCCTGTTACTCAACCTCTCACCCAGTCCCTGTCACTCAGCAACAGGGAGGCCTCCACCTCATGGGGAAGCTGGTACTGAGCAGTTCTGGCTGCTGCTTCATCCCCGAGTGTATCACCTGTTCAGCCCACAACAGCTCTACAAATTTTGGTGGGGGAGGAGGAGGCCATGCGCATGCAGGATCTTAACTCCCCGACCAGGGACAGAACCTGTGCCCCCTGCAGTGGAAGCGTGGAGTCTTAACCACTGAACCACCAAGGGAATCCCCTCTCTATAGATATTTTTAATACTTTTTTCCTGATTATAAAGATAATACATATGCATTGCAGAAACTTGAAAAACATAGAAAAATAAATATGAAAAAAAAATCACCAACAAATATAACTTGCAGTGATAAGCTCTGTTAGTACTTTGGTGTATTTCTTACTGTTTGTGGAAGTAGCCTTCTGTTTCTTAAGGTAAGCTTTATTTCCAGATCCTCCTACACCTGTGCATGTGTTTTATAAAATTAGAATTGTATTTGACTATAGGTATTATATGCTGCTCATTCTTTTCACTGACATTGTGAACATTTCTCATATCACTAAGTAGTCTTTGAAGATATATTTTTATGGGTTGCCGAATTTTCTATGGCATGGATGTATCACAATGTAGTAACCATTACCCTACTGCTGGATGCTTAGGCTGTTTCTAAACGATATTATAAATACCGTGACAGTAAACATCATTGTACCTTCCCAGGTGGTGCAGTGATAAAGAATCCACCTACCAATGCAGGAGACTTGAGTTTGAGCTCTGGGTCAGGAAGATCCCCTGGACAAGGAAATGGCAACCCACTCCACTATTCTTGCCTGGGAAATCCCATGAACAAAGGCTTCTGGCAGGTTATAGTCCATGGAGTCCCAAAAAGCTGGACACAACTTAGCGATTAAACAAACAACAAGCATCATTACAAGAAAATCTTTGCACATTCTAAGTACTTCCTTAAGCTAAATTCCTAGCAATAGAAATCCTGGACCAAAGAGCATGAGGATTTTGCCTTGGTACTGCAGACCATGCTGTTCTCCAAAAAAGCATGTCAATTTCTATTGATGGGATTTCTGTTCTCAGCATCCACTGTCATATTCAGGTTGAAACAAACATTCTAACATACAACCCCTCAAATATTGGAAGGTAGGTCTTAAATCTCCTGGATTCCTGCCTTCTCTAGGCCTAACAATCATTTCCTTAAAAACCCTTTCAAGGCTGCTTTCTAACTTCTTTACCATATCATCCTACTAATTAAAGAATATTCTGGTTTAGAACTACAGCCTTAAAAATAAGCTACCTAAAACAGAACACAACACTCCAGATATGGGCTGAACCATTTTAACCTTCTTTATTTGGAGTCTTTTATACTTTTGTTAATGTGATCAAAAATTGCATTTGTTTTCTGGTTTTGTTTTAGCAGGCTATTGGCTCAGGTAAGTTTGTGGCATGCTGATAGTCTGCGGTCTTGATGATCTGGTTATTGGACTCTTTTCCATTTGATACTTGTTCAGCTGAATTTTTGAGCCTAAATCCAAGACTTACATTTATCTGATTGATAATAGCTCAGAGCCCCAGCCTGTTTAAATTCCACTGCTGCCCATGGAAAGCAGGTCCTTGATGCCTCAGCTGTGTTTCCAAAACACATTTCCCACTGGACTTCATCTAGGACTTCTGCTGGCCCCATTCCTATGCAGAGGTCAGGAGAAGGTCTTGGGGTTGTTAAGGCCTGGGCTGCCTGGCGCCACCCTGGCTGGCACTCCACTTACAAGAGTTCTCAAGAGGGACCGGGATCTTGGCTTGAAACAACTCTAGTGAAGAGTGTAGCTGATCCCTGGGAGAAGGACCCTTGAGTGATGCTGGGTGATTCCACCAGCAGGGTGGGGGCCATGGGACTCTGCAGGTGGCATACCCACCTGTCTGGGCTCCTCTAGCCAGATCTAGAGGTCGGCCCTGACACTTGGGTGGGATTCTGGCCTTGCCTCTCTTTAGCCTCTTTCCTAATACAAATAGAATATAATCCCTTTGTGAAGTTGGCACTTAGTTTTATAGGCAAGACTGAAGCCCACCTTGCCCTCCCATCTCAGCTCTGACCTGAACCCTGAGGGGCTTTGCACACAGGTGTACAGATATCCTGGTACCATTTCAGCCCTCCCCACAACCGCTTCCCCTTGTCCACCCCCCAGGGATAGGCATGTGTATTGGACCATGGTCCATGTGGAGAGGGAGCTCCCAGTGGGCTTGTCTGCTTAGCCCTTCGGTCTCCTCATCTCATGGGAAGAGTCATGGCTTAGGAGGCACTCAGAGGCACAGGGTTTAGGGCACTGGCTTTGGTTGTCCTAGGGTGGAAGATGGTATAGCTCATGGACAAACTGCATTTGACCAGCTTTTCAGAACCTGTAGATGTCTGTGCCTGTGTATGGGGGGAGGGGGCACCAGGATAGATGGCTGGAAGGAGCAGTCATACAGGGTAGACAGAAAACCCAAATGAGTGGGGGCTGGGTCCATGTCTTAGGTGCTCTGCTATTCTCATAGGGAAGAAACCCCCAGGCCACGGAAGGATGTTGAGATGGTGGGAAAGACACCAGGGGTCAGAAAGCCTGAGCTCCCGTTCTTGGACCTGGTCACCAAAATCTTTTTTTTTTTTTTTTTTGACTGCACAGAGAAGCTTGTGGGATTTTAATTCCCTGACCAGGAACTGAACCCAGGCCCCTGGCAATGAAAGCACCAAATCTTAACCACTGGACTGCCAAGGAAGTTTCCAAATATTCTGACTGCAGGCCCCCAGGCATTTGTGGCTCACCAGAGTCTAGTGTCCCGGGTACTGAAGACCATGTCTCCATGTGGCTCCGGGCCCTCTGAGAGTGAATATTCCCCAAGAGTGGAACTCAACACAACACCCATGCTCTGCACTTACTGTGCAGTCCACTTCCCAGTCCTTGCCAGCAGCTGGTCTCTTTCATCTTTGGAGTCATCAGGCTTCCCCTCCCACCTCTATTCAGTGTTCGGCTTCTATGAGTGGAGATAATGCAACTCTTATTTAATTCAAATCAGTTCCATTCCATCCCATTCAACTCTCTCCCATCAACAACATCTCAGTCTTTTATTGCAATCATAATTTGCTGTTTTGAAGGAGATAAAGCAGAAAATATAAACATACATTAAAAATAACCCCCTGCCTTAGACTTCATATTTTCAAAATGCTTTCACATAAAGTATTTCATTACAGACTCAAGCAGCTGGCATCGTGAAATATGGTCTCACATAGAATCCAATGAAAACCAGATGAAAAGAAACCCTGAGAGAAGACAGGAGGTGAGAGTGAGTCTGCTGTGCCTTCTATCCCTTTCCTGCAAGGCCCGGGCCGTTGACCGGGTGCTTGCCTGCAGCCACAGGTAGGTGACAAGTGTGGAATTATCTCCTCTTATTTCTTATAAAATTCTCCTTTAATTTTCAATTTTTTCTTCCCATTTATGTGCTTCTTGGGAATCAGATCCTAAAACCTCATAGCAGAAGAACCTCTAGTATTCATCACTTAGACCATTTCCTACTCCAGGGGATCTTCCCCACCCAGGGACTGAACCTGCGTCTCTAATGTCTCCTGCAATGGCAGGCAGGTTCTTTACCCTCTGAGCCACCAGGGAAGCCCTCACTTAGATTGAACACAGGTCTCCCACATTGTGGGAGGATGCTTTACCATCTGAACTACCAGGGAAGACCAAGAATACTGGAGTTGGTAGCCTAGCCTTTCTCCAGGAATCTCCCAACCCAGGAATCAAACCACGGTCTCCTGCATTGTGGGTGGATTCTTCACCATCTGAGCCACCAGGAAAGCCCTCACTTAGATCAGTGGTTCTCAAAGTGTGGTCCCTGGATCAGCAGTATCTGCCCCACTGGGAACTTGTTCCAAATGCAGACTCAGGCCCCATCCCTGATGTCCTGAGTTTGAAACTCTGTGTGTGTGTGTGTGTGTGTGTGTCATACTGTGTATGTCTTATGGGGTGGGGTAGGGTCTGGCCAACTGTGTTTTAACAAGCCCTCTAGCTGATGACGGGGCTTCCCAGATGGCACTAATGGTAAAGAACCCACCTGCCAATGCAAGAGATATAAGAGATGCGGGTTTGATCCCTGGGTTGGGAAGATCCCCTGGAGGAGGGCATGGCAACCCACTTCAGTATTCTTGCCTGAAGAATCCCATGGACATAGGAGCCTGGCATACAGTCCACAGGGTTGTAAAGAGTCTGGACATGACTGAAGCGACTTAGCATGCATGCACTAGCTGATGGCTCGGGTACCTGCTAATGTTAGAGGCCACTGATCTGGACCAACTCCCAAATTTCAAGAAGTTCTGTGGGCCACTTTCCTTGCCCCCTGAGCCTAAATGAGATGCCTGTTCCCAGGCTCAATCATGCCCCCTTCTCCTATCCCCCACAGGCCCTCAGCAGACCTCTGGGCCATCTCCTCCACAGAGCGGCTCCTCCAGCCTGCTTCCCACTTTGCATCTGTGAACACAGAAGGTGAGCCAGGCTGGTGACCAGCGTTTCCCAGGACAACAGACACTGATGCTTCTCACAAGGTTCAAGGCCTGCAACCCTACTGTCCTGGATGGCAGGGGACAGTGAGAGTCACGACTTCTGAGGACATCTGATTTCTGATGATCAGAAATGTCCATTCCTACCTTTGATCTTTCCCTCTAGACTGGAGCTCTTCACATAGACCCAGCACAGTCCCCCTGCCCTCTCCCCAGGGCTCTGGGTTATCACTAGCATATTACCTTATGTCACAGGAGCTGGGTAAGCCTCCCTCTCTTCAATTTCTGCCCAGACATGGAGTCCATAAGATGGCAGAGCTGTGGGCAGTCTGATCCTGGATACCAGCATACTTGGGGTGTTTTTGAAAACAATTTAAAATGTTAAATGTCAACACAGGGCATGAGTAACAGGGTGTTTACTGAGCAGCTACTCGGTGCTAGGCTCCACATTAGGTATCACTTGTTCCATCAGGGCTCTGGTTGGGGGGGTCCCCAGGCCTGCACCCTTCTAGCCCCTCCCTTCCTGTCTCACCACCCCCTCTCGAATGCCCATAGCTGTGCCATGTGATCTGTGGGTCATCCTGGATGGGATGTGGGAAGGTGATCACCAATGATGGAGGCCAAGTCACCAGCTAGAAAGGAATCCTGGGATAGAATCAGGTACCTGGGCAGTGAGAAGGAGATTTTGGGCAACTCAGGTGAGGAATGTGCTCAAAATGGACATGAGATGATTAAAACTGGCCAGGGGCTTTCCTAGTAGTGCAGTGGATAAGACTCTGCCTGTCAATGCAGGGGACACAGGTTCGATCCCTGGTCCAGGAAGATTCCACATGCTGAGGAGCAGCTAAGCCCTGGAACCACAACTACTGAGCCCATGTGCTGTAACTACTGAAGCTCACATGCCTAGGGCCCCTGCTCTGCAACAAAAGAAGCCGCTGCAATGAGAACCCAGGCACCACAGAAAGAGTAGCCCCCACTCACTGCAGCTAGAGAAAGCCCGTGCAAAGCTACAAAGACTCAGGGCAACCAAAGATAAATAAATTAAAAATAAAATGTAAAAATGACTGAAAAAATACATAAATAAAATTTTAAAATTTGCCCAGCTGAGAAAAGAGACAGAAAAAATACGACAGAGCCCCAAGGGAGTGTGTCATGACCCAAGGTTTTCCGACATTTTCTATGGATTTTTGAGAGGCAGGGGCTCCAGCAGTTCGGGGAAGACGGTGATGGGCCTTATCTTGAGGGCCAGGCTAGATGAGGCTGAGGCCCAGAGGACTGAATAATGGGCAGCTCAGAGTGGTTGAGAGGACCAGTGAGGGTGGAGAGGTGGGGGGTGGTTGTCAGGGACCCCAGGAGAAGGAAGGCACATTGGCCAGAGGGAGGGAGCTCCCGTTGTGAGGCCACTGGACAGACATTACCCCAGGGACAAGAGCTGGTCAGAAACAATAACTGTAGCAGCAACGATCACTGAATCCAGGCATCAAATTGAATCCAGGTGTCAAATTGTCCTGTGGTAAGCCCTTGGCATGTATTTTCTCATTTATCCCTCATGACAATTTTTTTTAGCATCTGTAATGTGCCAGGTACCACCCAAAGTCCTTCCACATTCCTGTTGACATTTTTAAAAAATGTATTTATTTTCCTATTTTGGCTGCACTGGGTTTTCATGACCTCGTGCGAGCTTTCTCTAGTTGTAAAGAGCAGGGGCTACTTTCTGTTGCACTCTGCAGGCTTCTCATTGCAGTGACTTCGCTTGTTGTGGTGCACTGGCTTAATACTTGAGGCACACAGGCTTAGTTGCCCCAAGGCATGTGGGATCTTCCCGGACTGGAGATGAAACCTGTGTTTCCTGCACTGGCAGGAGGATTCTTATCCACCGCACCACCAGGGAAGTCCCCCCTTGCCATTTAAGTCCACATCACCACACCCCAGGTGACACACATGGAAAGTGAGGAAGAGAAATATTTTATGACTTGCCAGGGACCCATGGCCAGTGGAGAGCTGAGCTGGTCCTAGATTCCAGTTCTGTCCACTGAAAAGCCATCGCTCTTTTGAAAATGTCTTATTTGGCTCTTCTCAGAAAAGCTAGTGAGAATGATGCCAGGACAGCCTAGGGCAGTTGCCACATGGGGCCCAAACTTCTGGTTCCTCTGGCAACCCATGCAGAAGAAGGAGAAGGATGCAGAGAGCTGGCATTTGTCCCAGAATGCAGCAGCCTGCAGCCCTCCCCATCCCCCTGCCTCCCCATCACCCCAAGGGTGGCAGCATAGAGAGTTCACAGGATCGTGTGATCATGCTCAGAAGTTCTTGTGCTTCTGTTTATTAGCTTGATGCTTCCAGAAGATTCTCCGTGAATCTTAGATAACAGCGTGTGCCGAGGAGAACTCTCAGAGCTATCGTAAGGACCAAAGGAGAGAGATACTGCTTGAGGGTGTAACTAAGCTCAGTTCGAATGATGGTGGCTTCTATTTGTTCATCTGACAGCTATATATGGACTACCTGTCATGCCATCATATAGGTGCTGGGACCAGGGCAATGGCGAGTCAAAGGTGAGCTCCCAGTGACCTCACGACAATAGCTAAAGGGTGATGAATGCCACCTTGCATGAGTCCCTCAAGTCATTTGTTACTCTTGGGGTCACCCCCTTCTCTTGCAGTTCCTGGTCAATCGATACTGCCTTGATGCTTCAACCAAGCAGATTTCACCTGGGGTCAAATACCGATCCATAGATTGAGGTCCTAGCTTGTGTTGTGTGTTCAGTCTCTAAATTGTGTCTGACTCTTTGTGACCTCATGGACTATAGCCCACAAGGCTCCTCTGTCCATGGGATTTCCCAGACAAGAACACTGGAGTGGCTTGCAATGCTCTCCTCCAGGGGATCTTCCCAACCCTATGATTGCACCCAAATCTCCTGTGTCTCCTTGCATCAGTAGGCAGATGTTTTACCACTGAGCCACCTGAGAAGCCCATGGAGGTCCTAGAGAGGTGGTCTTTTTCTGCAGCTCAAGCCATCCTGAAATGGCCCTGGGAGCAAGATTGAGGCCTTCCTGCCTTTGCTGCTTATACGCACAGTCTTTGGACTCCTTCTAGAAGGAACTTCACACCTGCCCCTGTAGTAAGACTTCCCATGACTTAAATGACCTCAGGTATACGTCTGGCGGGGAGAGAATGGTTAAATGTTGCACAAGTTGGCAATTTGGGCAAGTAGAGGAGAGAGGCTTTCTCGGCAGACATGCTCTTATCTGGTCCCATGTAATGATTTGTAGTGCTTTTTTACCCAAAGGCTGGGCTCAGTTGATTCTCGGTTTGCATCTTTCTCGTCCTCTGATTTCCCAAGAAGACTGCCCATTCTGGTCCTAGTTCCTCAGGCCTCTGGATCTCTTGCTGGGGTCCCTGGTAGAAACAGAGGGAAAACTGAGTTAGAGGATCTGCTATGGACTGTCCCTGGGACCTCAAGCAAGGCACCTAACTTCTCGAGGCAGAGTTTACTCAACTCTGAAATGAGAATAAAAATATTCAGCCAGTCTGTGTCAGGGTCAAATTAACATCAGCAACAACCTTGTTATCCAGATGAGCACTGGTCCAGGTGAACGCGTTGTGCTAAGAATTTGTGTGATGAGCTTTGTGGCATGCCAAGTCCCTTCAGTCGTGTCTGACTCTTTGCTGCTCTATGGACTATAGCCCACCAGGCTCCTCTGTCCATGGGATTTTTCAGGCAAGAATACTGGAGTGGGTTGCCATGCCCTCCTCCAGGGGATCTGACAAAGGGATCAAACCTGCACCTCTTATGTCTCCTGCATTGGCAGGTGGGTTCTTTACCAATAGGACCATCTATGATCTCACTTTTTAAAAGTTATTTATTTATTTATGTTGGGCTGAGCTGGACATTCGCTGCTGCATGTAGACTTTAGTTGCAGCCAGTAGGGGCTACTCTTTGTTGCGGTGCACAGGCTTCTCATTGTGTTGACTTCTCTTGTCAAGGAGCACGGATGCTCTACAGTGTGCAGACTTCAGTGATTATGGTGAGTGGGCTCAGTAATTTGGGTGCAGGGACTTAGTTGCCTTTCAGCATGTGAATCTTCCCGGACCAGGGAGTGAATCCATGGCCCCTGCATTGGCAGGTGGATTCTGAACCACTGGACCGCCAGGGAAGCCCATCATCACCTCATTTAATCCTCACAATTTTCTGATACAGATGCTGGCTTTTTAAACCAAGGAAATGAGTTTCAAAATGCCAACACCATGCAGTTAGAAGTGATGGTGTAAACAAGGACCTACTGTATGGCACAGGGAACTCTGCTCCCCATTACATGGCAGCCTGGATGGGAGGGGAGCTTGGGGGAGAATGGACACATGTGGAATGTATGGCGGAGTCCCTTTGCTGTACACCAGAAGCTATCACAACATTGTTAATCAATGATACCTCAATACAAAATAAAAAGTTAAAAAATAAAAGAAGTAGTGGTACAGAAATCTGAACCCAGGAAGGCTGACTTTCAGGCAACTCCTGATTCCCTGTCATTGTTCTGTCTTCTCATTTTTTTCCTGTCTTCTGCCTTCCATTTGGATGACTGGATTCAGTGACTACTGTTCAGGATTCAGAGGAGCAAGACGGCATCTCATTCATGCACCATTTCTAACTTTAGCTGAGCAAGCTGCTTTCAGCCCCTGCATGCCTAGGGTTCAGCCTGGGCCCACATTCAATATGGTGGATACCTGGCTCTTTGAGTATCAAATAGCTGGCAAGGGTCACGACTGGGCCTGAGAACAGGAGACAGTGGCTCATGGAATGAACTCAATTTGCACACTTTCCCAGGGCATGGGGGAGGAAATGACAGTGACTTGTTGCTTGGGAAATGCCGGATGGGTGGCCTGGTATCTTGGGAATGTGCTCAGACGACCAGGGGATGTTTTTCCAGCCTCTCCTTCTCCTCCCCATTCCTGGGATGGTACTTTGGACTCCTCACCACTATTCCCAGGCACAAAAGAGAAACCCGAGTCCTGTGTTTTTCAATGCTCTTACTACTGACTTAATGACAACCAAGCTCTATCTTTGTATCAGGATGCACCTGATTCAGTGATATTTGATGCTGTCTAATTTATATGCAATTTTAGGAGGTTGCTGTTACATGAGGAATCAGCGAGGTCAATAAAAATCCCCAAAATTGTAGAAATGATGAGACCAGGATCCAGACACAAGATCTGGATTCTTTTATTTTTTTATAACTTTTTTATTTATTGGGCTTCCCTGGTGGCTCAGATGGTAAAGAATCCACCTGTAATGTGAGAGACCTGGGATAGATCCCTGGGTCAGGAAGATCCCCTGGCACAGGGCATGGCAACCCACTCCAGTATTCTTGCCTGGAGAATCCCATGGACAGAGGAGCCTGGTGGGCTACAGTCCATGGGGTCACAAAGAGTCAGACACAACTGAGCAGCTAAGCACACATACAGCACATTTATTTATTGGCTGCGCTGGGTCTTCACTGCCGTGTGGGCTTTTCTCTAGTTTCAGAGATGTGGGGTTACTCTCTAGTTGTGGTGCTCCGGCTTCTCATTGCGGTGGCATCTCTTGTTGCAGAGAGTGGACTCTAGGGTGCACGGGTTTCAGTAGTTGTGGCATGTGAGCTCAGTAATTGTGGCTCCTGGGATCTAGAGCACAGGCTCAGGTGTTGTGGTGCATGGACTTAATTGCTCCACAGCATGATCCTCCCAGACCAGGGATTGAATCTGTGTTTCCTGCATTGGCAAGCAGATTCTTTACCACTGAGCCAGCAGGGAAGCCCAGACCTGGACTCTTAATCACTAACTTACAGTATTATGACTCACTGGAGTCATCAGGGGCATTTCCCCACCAGGGGATGCAACCCCCAGGTTGGGTCCACCCTTGCTTTTATGTATGGAGCTCGGTTCTATGTATGATTCCATCACTAGGTGTCTGGCCTGGGTCAAGTTGTCTGACCTCTGTCTGCCCATGTGTAACACCTATGGTCATTACACAGGACTTACCTCCTAGGGTCTTTGTGAGAACAAGTCCAAGGAAGGTGATGAAATACATTTGAAACTCACCAGGCATTTTTTCAGCTCTGACTATTTCCGGGTGCAAAATACTAGCACCAGAGGTGACTCAGGCATAGATCCTGACCTCTAGAGAGTGTCAATTAGGGGGAACTAACAGTATGAACTTGAGCAAACTTGTGAGCTTTAATATTTGATGGGAGATAATAAAGGACAAGATCCATAGGATCTCAAAGAGTTGGACATGATCTAGTAGCTCAAAGCCAAGGCAGAGTATCCTGGACTCAAATAAAATGCTAGGAGAGATGAAAGAGAAAACAATCCCAACACTGGGAAATATTTGGAGGGGGCAGTCTGAGCCGGTGCTTTGAGGGAAAGACGATGAGATACTTTCAGACTGGCAGGCTAAGAGAAGTAGGGGCCACAAGGTATGAACAAGTGGTGTGTGTGCAGGAACTGTGAGTCTGTCTGTCCATCTCTGGGCTGATAGGATAAAGTAACAGCTGGGATATGAAGGTTTTCAAGCCATGATGAAGAGTTCATCATGTATGTTCTAATAAATGAGAACTGATTTTGCATAGGGGAGTGACATACTATCTATGTGGGGAAGACCTTTCTGGGGTTTCATTAGAGGGAGCCCAGAGCCTGGGAGGTGGGTGACAGGGGCATTGAAATGATCTGGGCATAGGGCGATAAGGACCTGAGTGAGGGCAATCTCAGAGGGGATAGAGAGGAAGTGAGGGGGACTAAAGACATTATAAAAGGAGAGTGGACATGGACTTCCCTGGTGGTCCAGTGGCTAAGACTCCAGGCTCCCAATGCAGGGGACCTGGATTCGATCCCTGGCCAGGGACCTAGATCCCATACACAGTTACTAAGAATTCACATACTGTAACTAAAAAGATTGCAGATCCTGCATGCTGCAACCAAGACCAGGCACAGCCAAATAAATAACTATTAAAACAAAAAAGGAGGTGGACAATGCTTGGGAAGGAAGAGGGAGGAAAGGGCTTTTTTAGACCATAGTGTGGTTACTCTCCACCCCTGCTGCTCACAGCCAGCTTACCCTGGAGGACAGCCATGGACATCTCTCTCTATTTGCTGGCCTTTTAACTTTGCTCAGAGCCACACAGCCCCTGCCTTCCTCTGCCATCCTCCATTTGGATAATTTTCCTTAGAATGACTGTCATAGTCATAACTATAATAATTATGGAGGCAATAATAAGATTCTGAATGGATTGAGAGCCTTTCTTCTGAGGATGCTAATATGTATGAGGTGGGGTTAAAGGGGTCCTACTAGAAATACGATTAGATCCATTTGGTGGAAAACAACCCTTAGCAGTGTGAAAGGATGTAGACTTGAGGAACGTGTTTCTGCTCCCGAATAAGAACACATCTCCCACCTTAGTAAGGGCAAATATTTTCCTGCTCCCTGGTGGGCATCTCTGGGATGCAGATTTCCTGGTAGTGATGGAGAAGGATGCTCAGTACTTTGTCTCTCCTATCCATCACTGGGAAGCCTTCCCTGGGACCTTGGATGGACAATGAATCCTCCATTCCACTTCTAGGCTCTCTTATTATTCAACCATACAGTTAGCTCTAATAATAATGACACACAATATATCATCGCATTTCAAAGCCTGTTTGAATTCATGACTTCATTTAATTCTCATGACCACAGAAACTAGTATTATTATTATCATTCTCACTTTACAAATGTATTTGTTCAACAAACGCTCATGAAGCACCCAGTCGTGTGCTGATGGCAGACACTTAGTTCGAGATTAAGTAGCTGATGAAGACCCAAGCAAGATTCAAACTCAGGTCTTCTTTGTCCAAGCCATTGTCCCCCCTTTCCACATTGCTCTGTTCATTTTTTTTCCCCCTCTGTTCATTTTCAATTGGGGTAAACTACTAAGTCTTAGCACTTTGTTGCTGGATGTTTCATGTATGCATTTTTGTCTACTCAAACATGGCAAAGGTTTATTAAAAAAAAGGACCTTACAGTTTCAGTTTATTATTATTAAACAATATTTTGAAGAAATATTAATAATATTAATGTGCTCATTAAAACGACAGAATTAAGAAAAATGTAAAGTTTTAGCCTCCTTCTAAATGGTCTGATGGCTGATCCTTATTGTATATGGGTTCTTCAGACAGATCTGAAAGCTTGGAAAGCCAGAGCGCCTAATGGCTGACAGTCTCTCCAGGCTCGCTGCATAGTCTCAAAGTAGAACTTCCATTGGTCAGGTATGTGCTGCCCCCACGTGGTGGAATTTGAAGTCTTCTGGTCTTCCAGGTGCTTCCCTGGTGGCTCAGTGGTAAAGAATCCACCTAGCAATGCAGAGGAGCCTGGTGGGCTACCATCCATAGGGTCGCAAAGAGTCAGACACAACTGAGCACATGTGCAAGACTGGCATCGCCTCCAATGCCACATGAGGCTGTCTGTGCCTCTGCCTGGTCTTTTCATTAAACTCAACAAGCAAGTACAAAGGGCCATGCTCGGACCTCCCCCAGACTGTAAAGAGACCCGCTCTGTATAGCTGCACATTCGGCTCATGAGGGGAATTTACAAAACACTGATGCCCGGGTATAGCCCGTGGGCAGTTACATCAGAAGAGCTGCGGGTGTTTCATCTAATCTTTTCCAGTGATTCTATGCACCACGAGAGCTGAGAACCACTATTGTGTTGGGGAAACTTGGCCTTGGCTGAAGGTGGTCGGTGAGATCCTGGCTGTTAATGTGAGGGTTGAGAGGATCTGTGGGGTTTTTGAGACAACTGACCATCAGTCCCATGGACTGAGTGTGAAAGGAGGAGATGAAAACATGCTACAGAGGCCTGGGTATTTTTTAATTTTTTACAAATTGAGGTGTGATGGACATATACTAGTTTCAGGTGTACAACAAAATGATTTGATATTTGCATATATTGTGAAATGATCATCACAATAGGTCTAGTTAACATCCACCACTGTACAAAGTTTCAGAACATTTTTTTTCTTGTGATGAGAACTTTTAAGATCTACTCTTTTAACAACTGTAAAGTATGCAACACAATATTTTACAACCATCATCACCAAACATGCATTTCACGCTCAGTTGCTCAGTCGCGTCTGACTCTTTGTGACCCCGTGGACTGTAGCACACCAGGCTCCTCTGCCCAAGGGATTTCCCAGGCAAGAATACTGGAGTGGGTTGCCATTTCCTTTTCCAGGAGATTTTCCTGAGCCAGGGATCGAATCTGCGTCTCCTACATTGGCAGGTAGATTCTTTACCACTGAGCCACATGGCAAGCCCATATTTCACCCGGACTGGAGGAGAGCCAAAGCAGAGGCCTGGGGACTGGCAGCCTGGGACAGGGTTGGAGGATCACTCTGGCTGTGCACACATCCTGTGGCCACGCATCCCACTCCGTCTTGACTCCCAGATGCTGCTTCTCTGCACAGACATCTCGGTCAAAGCAGCTGCTCACAGACCTGAGGCCAGGTGAGGTTTCTGCATTCTGGCAGCTGGTCTTACACGGGGCACCCCCACAGGCACTCAGCTCCAATGGATGAATGACCAGTTCTCTTGTGGTTGCAAGTGACAGAAACCCAACCTGGAGCTGCTAAAACAAAGATGGAATTTGTTGGCTCAAGTGACAGAGAGTTTAGTGGTATGACTTCAGATGTAACTTGATCCCAGAAACTATCACGATGGTCAGGGGAATACAAGGCTCTGATAGGGTCTGATGTGTGTCACTGCCCCATCCTGGGAGCAGGGGACGGACTTGGTACCATCATCTGGTGGCTCAGCCACCTGGTGGCTCAGCTGGTAAAGAATCTGCCTGCAATGCAGGAGACCCCAGTTTGATTCCTGGGTCAGGAAGATCCCCTGGAGAAGGGATCAGATACCCACTCCAGTATTATTGGGCTTCCCTGGTGGCTCAGACAGTAAGGAATCCACCTGCAATGTGGGAGACCTGGGTTCGATCTGTAGGTTGGGAAGATCCCCTGGAGAAGGGCATAGCAACACACTTCAGTATTCTTGCCTGGAGAATCCCATGGGCAGAGAAGCCAGGTGGGCTACAGTCCATGGAGTCACAAAGAGTCAGACACAACTGAGTGACTTTCACTTTCACTTTCTATGTCCATCCACAGTGACAAGGAGAAAGAAGAAGGACACTCTTTCCCCAACATAGTTGGGGTGATTTATAGGCACCTGTTATATAAGTTGGACTAGTGCCTGGTTATAAATGGAAAAAAGGATAGGATGAAGGCAAGGTACCAAAATCAGACTGAGAGCCCAGTGACTGAATTGGAAAGTGATGCAGCAGAGGAAGCAAGGCTCAGTTAAGTACCAGCAAGTAGGCTCATCAGACTGAAAAGCATGCTCAAGGTTATGAGAAAAGACAGCTGTTGGAGGTGGAAGCTGCAGGGCCCCAGCTGGACAGGGTCTGAGTGAAGGCAGGGAAAACACTAGCATAGGGGTTATCATGCAGTGATGTGCAAGCCATCATTATTGACAAAAATGGAGTGCCTCTGAAATGCTCCTGGTCCTGGCTAAATTGGGAAGAAAATGCCTAAACTTCTGCTGCTAACATCTACGAATCCAGAAAACTGTGATTAGAGATTAAGAAAATAAGAGAGATTTCAACTTGGACCTAGGAAGGACCTGAGCAAGCAGCTAGATTCTTCAGCTCAGGTGTCCAGCTAAAAAATAGGCAGAGAACGAAAGACAGGAAGGAAAGGAGGGAGGGAAGAAGGAAGAAGGGAGAGAGGGATGGGGGAGACAGAGAGACAGCAAGAGGCAGAAGGAGAGTAAAGAGGAAGGAGATGAGGAGGAAGGAGGAGTGATAAAAGGAGGAGGAGGGGAAGGTGGGTAAGCTGGGGAGAAAAGGAAGGAAAATAAGGAAGGGAGGGAGGGAGGAACGAGGGGAAAGAAAGGACAAATGAAGGAAATGGAAGGAAACTGAGCAAGCAGAGAGGCAAGAAAGGAAGAAGGGCCCTAGCGGTTTTTGTTGTTTTTTTCTTTCCAGAAGCAGCAGTAGTATAATTTAAAGTCAAAGTCGGCAGGAAGCTTGGAGGCTCCCCCCCTTCCTCACCGCCCCACAGCAGCTTCCGGACAGCTCTGTCAGCCACCCACTTGCCTAGGGAAGGAAACGAGGCCCAGGGAGAGGAGAGTTGTGCCACAGACTGCAGGCATTCGTGCTCTCGCCTAAAAGCTTTAAAGAATTTGTTTCTAGGTATGTGATACAATTAGATCCCCAGAGACACACTGGGAGCCATTAACAGCTGAATAAAGGTAACAGGGAACAGACTTACAGAATTAGGGAAAGAGACCAAGCAGAAAGCAGATAACTTAATTTCCATAATTTAGACAGCAAGGCAATTTAACAAACCATATTGACAGCCTTGAAACTTTGTCAAGAACCCTAAGTTCTAAGAACTCCTAAAGAAAAGAAAAATGGAAAGAAGAACAAAATAATTTTGTTTTGGGGGAAAAAAATCCTTCTTCAGCATAATCAGGTTTGTAAAACCATCGTCCTTGCCACTTTGTTGCATGTAGGAGAAGTCTGATAAAGCAGCTGGACCAATGGGTGTTAACATTTGGCTTCAAGCTCTTCTTACCTCCACTCTTCATGTTCATCCAGTGGGTTCTCCACGGCTGTTCTTTCTTACAGTCTGTTCTGGCACTGGTCCTAGCCATGGGGAAGGATTTCCCTAGCAGTTGTATCTCCTAAGTTGACTTCGGGTAGCCGGGCACGGTGGCTCCCAGACCTTGCTGGTTGCAAGTGACAGCTAACCACGGGTAGAGTCACCAGTGGGAGCTGGCTCCACCCCAGAGATCTGAGTCTTGTGGTCTCTAATGGGACCCAAGCACTGATATGTGCAAAGAAGCCAACGATGTGGTTTTAATGTGCACTGGGGTTTGAGAACTTCCCAGGCATCCGGAGGAAATCTAGTCCTTTTAATTCACAATTGGTGAAGTTCAGGGACTTTGGCAGAGTTTTTGTTTGTTTATTTTTGGCTGCGCTGCGTCTTTGTTGCTTTTGGGTGGGCTTTTTCTAGTTGCAGCAAGCAGGAGCTACTCTTCATTGCGGTGAGCAGGCTTCTCATTGCAGTGGCTTCTCTTGTTGCAGAGCACAGGCTCTAGGCACGTGAGCTCAGCAGTCATGATGCACTAGCTTAGCTGCTCTGTGACATATGGGATCTTCCTGGAGCAGGGATTGAACCAGTGTCTCCTGCATTGGCAGGCAGATTCTTATCCACTGCACCAACTTTGGTGGAATTTTTTTGAGGGCTTTATTTGAAGATATGTGAAGAGGCATTTTCTTGTATTACAGCTCAAAGGGATCTCATCCTGGTGTGCTGAGGAAAATTCTCTCACTTCTCGCTGAGAATCCTCACTGAGAAATCCTGAAGGCAGAATTTTTAGCAACTGTTTTTGTTGGCTTGCTTGTTTATTTGTTTCAGATGTGGGTATAGTGCAATATCATATTCCAGCACACGCACACACACACACACAAAATACACAGACAAAGAGAATGCATATCCAATAACTACATAGTCACAAACAAAAAGGAGACACTGAACAACTATTGGCAGATGATGGATATATCAGAGATGAAACCAGTGGACTGTATAGGATGCAGAGAAAGCAATAGCAAGTATAAAATTTGTAACATTAATCCAGACGTTAAAAAGAAAAATAAAATCCTCCATGGAACACCTAACCAAGTAATTAAAATCGTTATAAAATCAACAAATCAGTCAGCCCTTGCAAAAAACTAATTGTAACAGTATGAAAAAAAATAGGGGGGAAAAATGAAAATGGAAGACATATTAACCCAAGAGTGAAAAACCGAGATTTGATTTTTTATTTAAAAGTATGACTAAAATAGTCTGGCTTCAGCGACCAACAAAAAAGAGAAAGAATATTATAAGGATATTAACTTGTTTTAAAAGGCAATTATCATCATTTAAAAAGGCAATTATCATCATAGAAAAATCATATTTCCCTTGAATGTTATATACCAGTTCATGTAACTGTAACAGCTACAAACTGCTATGCAAATTAAATTAAACTGCTTGGGAATCCAAACTTTCAGAAAGCCTGGTCCTTGGCTCATAAGGGAGACTCAAATGTGGTCCAAACTTGGAGGTTCCAAGAGCCGGTGAGACCATGTCTGTGTGTGCTGTGCTCAGTCGTATCCAACTCTTCAACTTCACAGCTGCTGTCCATGCGATTTCCCAGGCAAGAATACTGGAGTGGGGTGTCATTTCCTTCTCCAGGGAATCTTCCCGACCTAGGGATTGAACCTGCATCTCCTGTGACTCCTACATGGGCAGGTTCACCTGGGAAGCGAGACCATACCTGGGGGACCAATGCTACTGTTGCTGCTATTCCCTCAACGTGCCACAAGAGGGTGCTGTTGAGCACTGTGCCCTTCCAGTCTGATGGCTGCTGGTCTAATCACCTCTAGTGTATCCCATCACTTCATGGCAAATAGATGGGGAAACAGTGGAAACAATGACAGACTTTTTTTGGCTGGGGCGGGTGGGGGGATGGGATCCAAAATCACTGCAGATGGTGAGTGCAGCCTGAAATTAAAAGATGCTTGCTCCTTGGAAGAAAAGCTAAGACCAATCTAGATAGCATATTAAAAAGCAGAGACATTACTTTGCCAACAAAGGTCTGTCTAGTCAAAGCTATTGGAGAAGGAACTGGCAACCCACTCCAGTACCCTTGCCTGGAGAATCCCCTGGACAGAGGAGCCTGGTGGGCTACAATCCATGGGGTCACAAAGAGTTGGACATGACTGAGTAACTAACACACACACACACACACACACACACACACAGGCAGTTGTATGGAGAAGGAAATGGCAACCCACTCCAGTACTCTTGCCTGGAGAATCCCATGGACAGAGGAGCCTGGTGGGCTACAACCACGGGGAAACAAAGAGTTGGACACGACTGAGCGACTAACACACACACACAGGGTAAAAGCTATGGTTTTTCCAGTAGTCATGAATGGATGTGAGAGTTGAACTATAAAGAAATCTGAGCACTGAAGAATTGATGTTTTTGAACTGTAGTGTTGGAGAAGACTCTTGAGACTGCGAGGACATCAAACCAGTCAATCCTAAAGGAAATCAGTCCTGAATATTCACTGGAAGGACTGATGATGAAGCTGAAACTCCAATACTTTGGCCACCTGATGCGAAGAACTGACTTATTGGAAAAGACACTGATGTTGGGAAAGATTGAAGGCAGGAGAAGGGGATGACAGAGGATGAGATGGTTGGATGGCATCACCAACTTGATGGACATGAGTCTGAGTAAGCTGTGTGAGTTGGTGACGGACAGGGAAGCCTGACGTGCTGCAGTCCACAGGGTCGCAAAGAGTGGGACGTGACCAAGCGATTGAACTGAACTGAACTGGCCAGAGGGGCCTCTCTGAAGGAGGGTGGCCCTGTGGACTCCATTTCCAAGATACTACTTTCCATCTGTGCTCTTCCCTGGATTCCCAAGGCCTCAGCTCCTTATACACAACCCTCCTTGACATTCACCCATTCTTCCCTAGCCTTTAAATATTTGGCTAAAGTTTCAAGAAGATCCATATTCAGGGTCCAAGTGTCCCTTTTCTGTACAATTTTACCCTCTTTTTTTCCCTTCTGCTCCTCAAACTCTAGCTACTTTAGCAGTTCTCAGCTCTGATGAATGTGAGACTTATATGAGTGTTTCTCTTCTCCCAAGGATCACAGACCTGCATTGCATGTTATGCCTGAGCAATAACTGCTCTATATATTTTGTTCAGGTTTATAGTTAATCACCAGAGAAGGCAATGGCACCCCACTCCAGTACTCTTCCCTGGAAAACCCCATGGACAGAGGAGCCTGGTGGGCTGCAGTCCATGGGGTCGCTGGGAGTCGGGCACGACTGAGTGACTTCACTTTCACTTTTCACTTTCATGCAATGGAGAAGGAAATGGCAACCCACTCCAGTGTTCTTGCCTGGAGAATCCCAGGGACGGGGGAGCCTGGTGGGCTGCCGTCTATGGGGTCACACAGAGTTGGACACGATTGAAGTGACTTAGCAGCAGCATAGTTAATCACAGTAGGATGGTACATCTGACACCTTTTATTCCATCATGACTGGAGTCAGAAGTGTCTTCTTCAAAGACTCTTCTCTTACACATCTACAGATAATCTCTCATCAGTTCAGTTCAGTCACTCAGTCATGTCAGACTCTTTGCTAGGACCCACAACAGATTTCCCAACCTGGGGATCTGGCAAAGGGATAGAGAACCTCCAGGGAATTTGATTTTGGAGGCCAGTGGGATTTGATTACAGAGTTTACACAGGACTGGGGAAACAAACTCTTGGAGGGCACAAACAAAACCTTATATGCACTAGGACCCAGGAGAAAGGAGCGGTGACCGCACCAGAGACTCACCCAGACTTTCCTGGGAGTGTCCAGGAGTCTCTGGTGGAGGCTTGGGTTGGCAGTGGCCTGCTGCAGGGTTGGGAGCAGTGTATAAGGCACTACGTGTATGGGACCTTTTGAAGAAGGTCCCTATTATCTTCATTACCCCCCACTATAGTTTGGTCTCAGGTCAAACAACAGGGAGGAATACAGCCTCGCTCATCAGCAGAAAATTGGATTAAAGATTTACTGAGCATGGCCCCACCCATCAGAATCTCTCATAAAGATGGAGAATTTTACCCACTAGTGAGCATTTTACTGGTTTATGCAGAAGTCACCATTCAAATGTGTATGGGGGCTCAGTTAATAACATAAATGAGTGAAGAGCATTGGATGGGAATTTTATTGTATTGGAAATGTTCCTGGTCCCAAGAGTATTCAATATCCAACTCTATACAAGTGCTACTACACAACAATATGCACCTGGTATTGCATCTCCAGCTACAATATAACAAGAGAAATTCCCCAGCATAATAATGCATCTTTCTTTGAGATGCCCAGATGAGGTCTGTTTCCCTATGTTGATCCAAACATTCCAGATATCACCCTTGGTATACACTGACTGCTAGGTCCGACTCTGTGCAACCCCATAAACGGCAGCCCGCCAGGCTCCCCCGTCCCTGGGATTCTCCAGGCAAGAACACTGGAGTGGGTTGCCATTTCCTTCTCCATTGCATGAAAGTGAAAAGTGAAAGTGAAGTCGTTCAGTCATGTCTGACTCTTCGCAACCCCATGGACTGCAGCCTACCAGGCTCCTCCGTCCATGGGA
Source organism: Bubalus kerabau (assembly GCF_029407905.1). Classification (NCBI taxonomy): domain Eukaryota; kingdom Metazoa; phylum Chordata; class Mammalia; order Artiodactyla; family Bovidae; genus Bubalus; species Bubalus kerabau. The sequence goes on from NC_073634.1 coordinate 49,894,397, forward strand.
TTTTCCAGGCAAGAGTACTGGAGTGGGGTGCCAGTGCTTTCTCCGATACACTGACTAGAGACAAATAATATTAGGGCTTTGCCCTACTCTCTATTGATTTGACCATAGTTGGGAAGCTATAGTCCACCCTGAGCAACACACTTTTATAGGGTCATAGGTCACCCAGACCTCATCAAGAGGTCATTGGTTTAGGACCCTGCATGTGCTGCACTCAATTGTGGGTTGGTAAATAAAACGGGATATTTAGACCAGTTTCTTTCATCTTCAGTTCAGTTCAGTCACTCAGTCGTGTCCGACTGTTTTCAACCCCATGAATTGCAGCATGCCAGGCCTCCCTGTCCATCACCAACTCCCGGAGTTCACTCAAACTCAAGTCCATCAAGTCGGTGATGCCATCCAGCCATCTCATCCTCTGTCGTCCCCTTCTGCTCCTGCCCCCAATCCCTCCCAGCATCAGAGTCTTTTCCAATGAGTCAACTCTTTGCATGAGGTGGCCAAAGTACTGGAGTTTCAGCTTTAGCATCAGTCCTTCCAAAGAACACCCTTAGTCTTTGTTTTATGAACATTGTGAATATTGTGATCACCGTGTGATCACAATGTAATTATGGTGATCATTGTGATTATCATCAGTCTTTATTCAGTCAACAAAATATTTTGAATAATGACTGCTATGATCAGAATGATCATAAATGTTTAAAATCCATATGTTGAATATCTAACCTTCAATATAATGGTGTTAGAAAGTGGGACCTTTGGGCAGTGATTTGATCATGAGGATGGAACCCTCGTGAATGGGATTAGTGCCCTTGTAAAAGAGAACCCACAGAGCTCCCTAGTCCTTCCCATCGTGTGAGGTTAAAATGAGAAGTCTGTGACTCAGAAGAGGGCCCTCACATGACCTCATTGGTACCCTGATCTCAGACTTCCAGAACTTCACAACTGTGAACAATACGTGTCTGCTGTTTTTTAAGACACCTGGTCTGTGGTTTTTGTTATAGCAGCACAAACTGATGAAGATGATGACTATTCTCTTTCTTGCTATTTATATATTAACCTTGAAAAAAATGTTTTTAATTTATTTTTGGCTGTGCTGGGTGTTTGCTGTTACTCAGGCTTTTCTATAGCAGGAGTCTCTAGCTGTGGTGTGCAGACTTCTCATTACAGTGGCTCCCATTGTTCTAGAGTTCTCAGGTGCACAGGCTCAGCAGTTGTGGCTCCCAGGCTCTAGAGCACAAGCTCAATAGTTGTGGCCCAGGGGCTTTGTTTCTCCGTGGCACGTGGCGTCTTCCAGGATCAGGGATCAAACCTGTGTCTCCCGCATTGACTGGCAGATTCTTTACCACTGAGCCACCAAGGAAGCCCCTATATTAACTGTTAATGATATTATTTATGAGGGTTCTTTCTCAGTTTTTTCTCATGAGAATTGCAATCTCTCAGTCTTATTCTGTTTTGTTTGTATTCTCATCTTTGGGCTCTTGTTTTGTTGAATTAAATTCTTATTGATGTAAAAACGATTGTGAAGAGCTTCCTTCAGTTCTTTGTGGCATTGCCACTGGGGCTAAGTGATCCACCAAGCAGAGAGGACACAGTACCTAGGACCCAAAATACTTTTAGGAGCACAGAAAAATGTTATAATCTGTATTTCTTTTAAAATCAGAAAAAAATAAAATATTGAATATATACTATTGAATTCACTTTGGACTTTAATAATCTTTATACCAATCTGGTCAGAAAGTACACTTTTTAATATTTCTTTTATGGAGGAAGTGTCTTGCAAACAGAAAAGCTTCCAGAATTTATAAAAGTCATAATGCGACCCTGCTTATCATACCTAACAAAGCCAACATTCATCCCTTAATATTGTTTATTACCTTGTTCATAATTGAATTTTCCCAGCTATATCATAATTTTTGTTTTATAGCAGGCATTTGAACATAAGGTTCCAGATAAGTTTAACATTTAAATTTGGTTGTCACAACTCCTGAGTCGCTAATCTAAAAGGGTCCCTCTTCCCTTTCACCCCCTTGCCACTGACCTGCTGCAGACAGCAGATTAACTGTCTTCACCAAGTTGGTTGTCTTCCTACCTGCATTTGTCTATTTGCTTCTTTGTGGTGTCATCTATCTTCTTTCTCATTTATTTCTTTTTACTACTAATTAATTAATTTTAATTTTTTATTGTGGCTGCATGTGGTGGCTTCTCTTGTTGTGGGGCATGGACTCTAGAGTGCATGGGCCCAGTAGTTTTGGTGCATGGGCTCTGTTGCCCCGTGCCATGTGAGATCTTAATTCCCTGACCAGGGATGGAACCTGAGTCTCCTGCATTGGAAGGCCGATTCTTAACCACTGAACCACCAGGGAAGTCCTTCTATTTATACTTATAAAAGGAAGTTAGCTCTACAGGCTTAATAAATTCATGTGCAATTTCTGTGGCCAAAGTACTTTATTATAGCTGCAGCATGCCTCATGTCACATCACAACAAAGCTCTCAGTGTCTGTTGTTCCTATTTCATGATGCTAAGATCAATCATTTTATTCAGATAGTGATAATGATTTAATGCATTAGTAATTGTTGCCTGAAAATTTTTTTTCATTAGGCTTTGAAAAGGGTGATTTTTCTACTTTGTTCATTCTGGTCACAGCAGATTTTCTCACGCTCTAGAACAATCTTGCTCATATGGTTTATATAAAGAAGATAGGATAAACACTTGTGTTTTCCTTTGAATTGAATGAAAATGACAGTTTTCATATTAAATTGTTGGTATGGTAGTCGCTTTCATTGCTGCTCAGTGGATTGTTTCTCTTTTCCTCTATGTCTGCTGAAAATCTTAGAAGCAACAACAAACTGATAGCAATGAGTGTGATCCTCTCAATATTAGTTTTCACTAAAAGGGATCAGGATCTCTTAAAAGAATGGCTGATTCCAGATCTGGAGCAGAAAATATACAAGATGATCCTGGCATATTTTTCATGCCCCAAAGCTAGGAAATTAAAGAGTAATGGCTTGGGAAAATTGAATCACACTAGGAATAACATTCACGCTAGTAGTAAAGAATCCACATGCCAATGTAGGAGATGCAAGAGATGCAGATTCAATCCCTGGGTCAGGAAGATCCCCTGGAGAAGGAAATGGCAACCCACTCCAGTGTTCTTGCCTGGAAAATTCCATAGGCAGAGGAGCCTGGCAGGCTACTGTCCATGGGGCCTCAAAGAATCGGACACAGCTGAGCATACACACACAGAGCAATAACATAATGTCAAATTATCATCAAATATTAAATGATGTCAAATTTCTAGTCAGTATCCAACTTTTTTGTGTCTTCTTATTTTAGCATTTTGTTTGCATAAAGATCCCAGTAAGATTGAAGATCCAAGATATTTTGTTGGCTGCTCTATCCTCTGCTGCTGCTGCTGCTGCTTCTGCTAAGTCACTTCAGTCGTGTCCAACTCTGTGCCACCCCATAGACGGCAGCTCACCAGGCTCCCCCATCCCTGGGATTCTCCAGGCAAGAACACTGGAGTGGGCTGCCATTTCCTTCTCCAATGCATGAAAGTGAAAAGTGAACTAAGTCTTACTTAATCTCTAGGTTCCTTTTCCATCATTTTTTACTATTTAATAGTTGGAGAAATTAAGCCATTTGTCATCAATTTTCCTATCAAGTCTGCAATACATACTAAAATATATATTTTATGATGTCTGAAATTTACTTCATATAAATTGAGGCTGAGGTTGTGATGGTAAGGTATATGGATGAAACAAGATTGTTCATGTATGGGGAGTTGCTAAAGTTATCTGATGGATATATGTGGGGTCATTGAAGTCTTCTTTCTACTTTTACTTTACATTTTCCATAATAAAAATCAAGAAAATGTTCATCTGGCTTTAAAAAAGGGGGGAGGGTAATAGCTTGAGTCAAAAGACATAGACATCCATTTATAGGGATTCTTTTGGCCAAAAATAGGAGAACATGAACGTCAAAAAAAGGATAATGAAAGCAGCTGATTAAAACAAGTTGACTATGTGAAATTTATGTGAAGTAATGAGAGGGAGAGAATGAGATAGACAAATAGAAATATACATGCAATGTTTTAGATATTGTTAAATTTCCCTCCATAGGGTTGCACCCATTTTTTTAATCACTTTTAAAAATGTATGAGCGTATATGTTTCCATACAGCCTCACCAACAGAATATATCATTGAATTTAGTAGGTGAGAAGTGGTGTTCCAGGGTAGCTTTAATTTACACTTATTATAAGGTATGTTGAGCAACTTTTTCATGTTTAAAGTCTATTTTCAATTATTTTCCTTAGAACTCTGTGTCCATATTTAAACATTTTTTTTTCCATTGAATTCTTGGCCTATTCCTCAATTTCTAAGTGCTTGTTGTATATTGGAGAGAGTAGCCATCTGTCTGTGATACAAGCTGAAAAATTACTTTTCCACTTTCTCATTAGTCTTTTGACTTTACTTGTTGCCATTTTATTTTCATTTTATTTGTGCTCAGTCACTTTGTCATGTCTGACACTTTGCAACCCCATGAACTATAAGTCTCCTCCAGGTTCCTCTGTCCATGAAATTTTCCAGGCAAGAATGCTGGAGTCGGTTGCCATTTTCTCCTCCAGGAGATCTTCCAGACCCAGAGATAGAACCAATGTCTCTTGTATCTCCTGCCTTGGCAGGAGGGTTCTTTACACCGCACCACCTGGGAAGCCCTTATTTTATTTATGTATGTATTTATTTTGGCTGCTCTGGGTCTTTGTTGAGGTATGTGGGCTTTCTCTAGTTGTGGCACCCTGGCTATGGCATGTAGGGTCTTAGTTCTCCAACTAGGAAAACTAAGTGTTTGTTGCACTGGAAAGTGGATTCCACCAGGGAAGCCCCACTTGTTGCCATTTTAAAAATCACTGTACCGACGTATGATTGACATACACAGAGTTACACGTATTTTGTGTATACAGTTGCTGAGTTTGAAGATAAGTATATACAATGAAACCATCACACTATCAATGCCACAGGTGTATCTATTACCTCCAAAAGTTGCCTCTTGTTTTCTTTATTATCTATTTACCTTTTCTCTGAACACTCAGCATAAGATCTACACTCTAAGCAAATTTTTAAGTACCCAATACAGTATTATCAATTATAGGCACCTAGCTTTAGGACTTAATCTAAAATAATTTTACTCTGTTCCTAGGAATAATGCTGATTTCGATTTTTTATATGAGTGAGATCAGGTATTTGTTCTTCTGTGATTGACTTAGCCTGATATCTCCTAGGTCCATCGATATTTTCACAAATGACAAAGTTTCCTTCTTTTTTAAGGTTGTATATATGCAAATTGCCCACATTTTCTTTATCTCTTCATCCACTGATGGACTTTTAAGTTAATCCCATGTCTTGGCTGTTATCAATAATGCTGCAAAGAACACAGGAATGCAGATATCTCTTTGAGATCTTGATTTACATTCCTTTGGCTATAAATGCAGAAGTGAGGTTTCTGTATTATACAATAGTTCTATTTTTAATTAATTAATTTGTTTTGACTATGCTGTGCAGCTTTCAGGATCTTAGTTCCCTGGCCAGGGATTGAACCTGGGCCCTTGGCAGTGAAAGCACAGAGTTCTAACCACTGGACCGCCAGGAAGTTCCTTATTTTTAATTTATATATAATTTATTGAGATTTTTAAATCAAACGGTGTTGAATTTTGTCAATTTTTTTTTTTTTTTGCATCTATGAGTTGATTGCAAAATTTTTATCCTTCATTCTGTTAACCTGGTGTATCACACTGATTGATTTTCATCTGTTGAAACTTCCTTGCATCACATGGATAATTCCCTCTTGGTCATGATGTATATATATTTAGTTAAAATTAATAAGTTAATTTCCACTTTATGTCTCTTAGTCCTCTGAGGGTCATTATTGTCTAGTTCGTTATAGAGACAGCACTTGTGGTAATATTAAATATAATTCAAAAAATAAATCACTGCATTGTCTGTCTCTTATTCTTAATTTCTGAAAAACTCCTGGGCTGTTAAACAGTTAGGTGAGGGTGAAATTTTCCATCACGGTTGTTGAACACAAAGCTGTTTAGCATCTGTCAAACAAGTAAGCCCTTTATCTGTCCCACATTCAGGAAGTACACACCAAGAGTGAATGCTCTCTACCCTTCACTCACTGTTGATTGCATCTCTTCCCTTAGCTTTGCTGGTTCCATCCCTGTGGAAACTGCCTTGTACATTTGGAACTTACAACTCACCTGTTTTCCCAACTGCTTGGAGTTTTTGCATGGCACACATGGCCTACTCTGCTACTATTTGTGGACAGAAAGTGCACCTGCATATATGTTTGCAGAGACACAGGCTCTTTTCAGAAGGATACTCATGAACCTGGAAGCAGTGGCTGACTCTAGGGGGATAAGCTGGGCATCTGGGAACCCCTGTGAATTTTCCATCATGCGTTCTTTCCCTGCTGCACAGAAATGAATACATTGAAATGGAAGAAAGAAAAGAAAGATGGAGAATTATATCATGGACCAATCTTAAATCAATAGTGATTTAATAGGTGAAAACTGAGTCCATGCAGATGACTGTACCTTTTACGGCATCTCAAAGGTCTAAAGGATCACTGAGTATTGATCTCTATATTAAACAAAAAATTAAAAAAATTGAAGACCCATATTTTGACTCTGTGCTACTGTGTTTATCAGACGGCATGAGTATTATCCTGTTTACTTATTCACTCAACCAACAGAAATTCATTGTTGTTTACCATGTTCCATGCACCTGGCTGGATGTTTAGGATAGACAAAAGAGAGAACAAAATTTTTAATAAAACGATCTTTATCCTTAAATAGCTTGTAAGATGGTGTAACCCTGACCAAGCAGAGGCTTCATGAAGACTGGAGATGGAGAAGTACATTCTCTCAAAGCCGCAGCCCTCTCCCCTCTGGGTCCCTGCACGTCCTCCTCTACATCCCCAGAGCTCTCCTCCCCACAGCCAGCCTCTTACTGTTTTCCTGTCTCATTCTCAGTTCTCAGTTGGGAGCAGCCTTCCTAACCTCGAAAGTCCAGGGAGACATCTTTTCCCGCTCTGCCTGGGGACCCTGCTTACTCCTATCACAGAACACGACACTGCTAGTAACACAGCTGGTTTGTGGTTTATTGTGTTAGACCCTGAGCTCTGCTCGTTGCTTAATGTCGTGACCTGGCACAACTTCTGACCCTTAATATTAACACAATGAAGGTTATCAATGGTGGCTATTCAGCTTGGACAAGAGAAAGCTTGCCGGACAGAGGGGTCATGTAAGCTCGCCTTAAGCTTGTGAAGTCCTTTCACGGGCTTTGCAACAGAGGGCAGAGTCAAAGTGAAGGATGGACAATCAAAAAGGCAGAGTTAGACTTTGTATCCAGAATGTTGTCATAATTGCAGGCACTTTTAAAAATTTTTGTTCATTTTTTATGTTTGGCTGTGGTAGGTTTTTGTGGCTGCGCAGGCTTTTCTCTAGTTGCAGTGCCCACTCCGGAGGCTTCTCTTGTGGAGCTCAGGCTCTAGCACAAGGGCTTCAGGAGTTGCAGTGCATGGGCTCAGTTGCTCCTTGGCAAGGATCTTCCTGGACCAGGGATCAAAGCTGTGTCTCCTTCACTGGCAGGTTGATTCTTTACCACTGATCCACACGGGAAGCCCCCATCACAGGTATTTTTAAAGTAGAGCCAAGAAATGGATGGTGCCAAAGGTGTTTTCAGTGTTTGCTGACATCAGAAATACAGATATGGTTGATCAGTTAAATCTACTGGAAAGTTCATGGCAGTTTTTTGTTTTTTCATTTTTGTTTTAAAATACAAAAGTAATACAAGTCCATACTGAAAAATCTGAAAACCATATAACATTAGAAAGAAAAATAACAACAATTGACAATTTGCTTAACAAGGATAAACTCTCTGAAATTTTGGTTGATTTTTTTTCCTATCTTTCTGTGCTTACAGTCAAGAATGAAATGTAATAATTTTAAAATTATCTTGATTTTTTTCATTCAATATTATATATTTCTCTTATGTCATTACTTTTAGTTACTATTTTCAGTTTTAGTGACTATTACAAAGAACTATATGCTTTGACCCCACCATCCTATTTTTGAATTCTTGGTTAATATCTAATTTTTCCCTAATATAAATAATGCAAAGATAAACAGAATATGCAGATTTCTAATATTTTTAAATGAAAGTCACATAAGTAATACTTAAAAAATGTTGCAGTCATAATTAGGCAATACAAGGCTTAAAGAAATTATTTTTTAATATTCTTTCTTAAATGTGTTCTGTAGGAGGTTTTGTTGATAAATTTTTGTTAAACTGAAAGGTAACTCTCTATGACTTTCTCTGATAATTACATGATGAAGAAAATAGAAAAAAATCCAAGAAATTATTTGCCTTGAAGTGCAGGGCAGTAATAGTACCTTCTTGGGACCAAATAGAAAATAAAAATAAATAAAAATAAAACCTGTCTTTATCACCATCGTATGTCCCCCTCTAGTGGCCAAAATGGGTAAATGCCGTTTCTCCAAACAAGAGCTAAAGTTTAATTTATAGAATCATGAGATGAAGTAAGAGGAATACTAGCGAGTACATAGTTCAGTTTCCTCATTTACAAAGGAGCAATCATAAGAGGGAAGTGACTTGAGCAAGGCTTTTACAGACGTTAGGAACGGAGCCGAGAATAGAACTCTGGTTTTTAGATGTTGTGACATATGCTGCCTGCTGGCCCAGCCCTACTCCAGATGCTACGACTTTGTCTCATTTCCTTCTCCTGGTGTTTTGTGTGTGTGTGTGTGTGTGTGTGTGTGTCGAGCGAGGAGGGTAGGCGTTAGAGTCCTTCCTTGTGAGAAATCTGAGCATCGTATAAATATTAGTAGCTGCTACCTGCAAATATGCATAGTGCAGTTTTCCTAGATACAACCCACCCCCAACTTCCCCCGACTCAGTTTCTTCTCCTGATATCCTATAAAGACTGTCATACAATCTGAAAACCAATGTTGCCACAGAGTCTTAGGTCCTTCCCAGGGAAAATGACCTGAGCACCAGCCCCAACCCCTCCCCTCACCCCAAGAGGAAATCTCAGTAGGGCTCTTGATCACTCTTTCTCACATTGGGTGCAGGGGCTCCTGAGAAGCACGGTCTTACAAAATGAGTCATACATTCATTTCTCATTGTTGTTGTTCAGTCGCTCAGTCAGTTTCGACTCTGCAACCCCATGAATGGCAGCAGGCCAGGCTTCCCTGTCCTTCACTGTCTCCTTGAGTTTGCTCAAACTCATGTCCATTGAGTTGGTGATGACATCCAACCAACTCATCCTCTGTCTCCCCCTTCTCCTCTTTGCCTCAATCTTTCCCTGAATCTGGGTCTTTTTAAAATTAAAAAAAAAAAATGTTGGCTGCACTGGGTCTTCATGGCAGCCAGCAGGCTCAGTTGCCCTGAAGCATGTGGGATCTTAGTTCCCCGGCCAGGAATGGAACCCAAGTCCCCTGCACTGGAAGGTGGATTCCTAATCACTGGACCACCAGAGAAGTACCATATTAATACCTTTAAACTTTGAAAACCTCATGTAACTTCTGGCAAGATAAAATTCTATAGGACCAGGATCCCACTTCAATAATCTTATTCTTCACAAAGATCATTTCTATTGGGTATTAATAAGTCATAATGGGAGACTTTCCCAGGCCACAGTTTCCCTGGGATCAGCAGGACTGAGGTTCATTTTGGAGGATTAGGGACTCAGGTTCCTACCCGTGGTTCCAGGTGGACCCTTTGCCTGATCATAAGTGCACTCTGCGTTTAGTGAGGCTTTCATATATGCAAGCTCACTGGGCCAAGGAACAAAGAAAGAGACTCGATGAGAGATTCCACACACACCAACATTTAAAGAGATGGCATAAAAATGTATTTAGTAAAAGAAAGAAAGACCCATCAGAGAGGAAGGAGGAGAGTTAAGAGAGAAGAGACTCACACAAAGAAAAAGGGAAGCATTGTAACATGAACAACAGTGTTTGATGCTGCAGGTGGAGCAGGTGTGAGAAGGGTTAAGACGTTGGAGTTGGCGATTGCACGGCCCTTGAGGACTTGCCATGGTGCTTTTGCAGTTTCAATGAAGTGGCAAGGGCAGCAGTCAGTAGTGGATTGAGGAATGAGAGGATGGTGAGGAAGTGGAGGCAGGGAGTGCAGGCAACTCTTTCAAAGCATTGCTTTTTTTTTTTTTTTTCCAATACAGGTGGCATAGTGGTAAAGAATTCACCTGCCAATGCATGAGCTGTAGGAGATGTGGGTTCGGTCCCTGGGTCATGAAGATCCCCTGGAGAAGGAAATGGCAACCCACTCCAGTTTTCTTGCCTGGGAATTCCCATGGACAGAGGAGCCTGGTGGGCAGCAGCCTGTGGGGTCGCAAGAGCCAGACAGGACTTAGTGACTAAACCACTACCGCCATACTCTTCTCCATGGAAACTGCACCAATTTACATTCCCATCAGCAGAGTAGGCAGGTTCCCTTTTCTCCACAGCCTCTTCTATTGTCTATTGTTGACAGATGTTTGGATAATGGCCATTCTGACATCTGAGGTGATACCTCATTGTAGTTTTTATTTGCATTTCTCGATAGTGTCGTTGAGTAATGCTCTTAATTTAGAAAAGTGAGAAAGAAAGAAAAGCATGATAGCCACAGGGAATCACAAATCCAAGGAAAATAAGCTGATATTTGTGCAGCTTTGTTAGCTTAGGAGAGGTCAGTGAGGGGAAGGTTGAAGACGCTGCAAAAAAGGGGGGCAATGAGTAGGGGTGATCTGGAGAAGCAATGGGGGCGGGATGGGCTTCTTCTGAGATGAGAGAATGGCTGGGAGCACTTCCTCTTCCCTAAGAATCTTCCATTCTCTCCTTCTTCACATGGAACCCAGGGCAGCAGGATGTGTGAGTTAGTCATTCAGTCGTGTCCAACTCTTTATGAGCCCATGGACTGTAGCCTGCCAGGCTTCTCTGTCCTTGGAATTCTCTAGGCAAGAATACTGGAGTGGGTTGCCATTTCCTTCTCCCAGAGGATCTTCCCGACCCAGAAATTGAACCCTGGTCTTCTGCATTGCAGGTGGATTCTTCACCATCTAAGCCATCAGGGAAGCCTGTGTAGGTGGGGAATCAGACGTCTGAAGGCAGAAAACCATAAGTCATGTGGTCCCTGGCATCTTAGTCATGCTATGCCCATGGGTGGAGAAATTAAACCACTTCAAAGAGTTCCTGAGTTCTAATCTTTCTCTATCTTCACTTCTCTGTTTATATCATTAGTATGGAACAACGTCTTTAATCTCTCTATCCTGCAGGGGTCATTCAAATAGGATTATGGTCAAGAAGCAGAAAAAGTTGGAGAAGACCAACTCTGGGGGTTATACAGATCTCCTCAACACCAAAATCATGTTTGCAGGTTTTCCCTTCATTCTCAGTTGTTTTTGAGGGAAGTTACTGACTCATCCTGCCATTTCCTACCAGGGTGCTGTTTTGAGGATTTACAAAGGAAAATCTTCAGGCAATCAGTGCTGGATTCCTGGGATGGGAACCGGGATAGAGGTTCTGGATTCAGGATTCAGAACATGGAGGAGTCCAGAGTGAGTTCTGAGAGGGGCTGTGCATGTGGGAAGAAAGAACTTAGACCTCAGACCTACATCCACAGCCTTAGGAGCCTGAGGGTGGGGACCACTGATCCAAGGGCCATGGGGACTGGAATTGGTTCTCATCAGGAAGCTCATTTCATCAGTGGATACAACTGCCTGTCCTGAACGTTGTGACCCATCTTCACTGATGTGCCCACATGGCCCCTGAAACAGTGGTTTTATGGTCCCTCAGTGGAGGTTGAATGGACCTCTCTGGATGAAGTAGTCTTCACCCAAAGCTGCATGGGACCCTGAAAATGAAACCCCATTCAGAAAGCAGATGGGTTGGTGATCCATAGGGTAAAATAACAGATAGGCACTGGAATTCTTGAAGAGTTTATACTGACATCTTCTGGGGCTTCCCAGGTAGTGCTAGTGTTAAAGAACCCACCTGCCAATGCAGGAGATGTCAGAGATCCAGGTTCAATCCTTAGGTCAGCAAGATCCCCTGGAGGAGAACACGGCAACCCACTTCAGTATTCTTGCCTGGAGAACCCTATGGACAGAGGAGCCTGGCAGGTTGCACACAACTGAAGCTATTTAGCATGCACACACTGACATCTTCTAAGCTTCAAGAGTTTCTCACTTAGAGTCAGTCTACTCTTAATCTGTTGAAATCTAATACCTTGTGGGATTCTAGGCTGGCTAAGAGGAAAACTATCACAGGAGAGCTGGTTCTTATCTTTTTCTCCAGGTGTGGTTACATCAAAGGATAAAAAAGTTCCATCTTAAATGTTTGGGCTTTTTTTTGACAAGTGTTTCAGCCCCCATCCCAGATCAGAAGCCCCACAACCTCATAGGACTACTTGATTCCTTTCCTTGGTATCCCCTTTTTGCATCCCCCTACTCCCTCGGTTATACCAGCATCCCACCTGCCCAGTCTCTTTCTATAGGACCCAGGCACACTCCCCAGGTTCTGAGTAACTACTTACCAGCATGTTACAGCAGACTCAAGTACAGCTCCTCTGGAATCTGGCTTTCTGAAGAGCAGTCAGTGGGAGGGTGGTGTGGAGGAAACCCTCTCTCTTTTCTATTTATTTAATTTTGGTTGTGCTGGGTCTTTGTTGCTGTGGGTGGGCTTTCTCTAACTGTGGCTAGCAGGGGCTACTCTTCCTTGCTGTATGAGGGCTTCTCAGTGCAGTGGCTTCTCTTGTTGCAGAACACAGGCTCTAGGTGTACCAGCTTCAGTAGTTGCAGCACGAGGGCTCAGTAGTTGTGGCTTGAGGGCTCTAGAGCACGAGCTTCAGTAGTTGTGACACATGGGCTTAGTTTCCCTGTGGCATGTGGAATGTTCCCAGACCAGGGATGGAACCCATGTCCCCTGCATTGGCATGCAGATTCTTATCCACTGTACCACCAAGGAAGTTCCAAAATCCTCTCCCCTGAGTGAACGTGCATGCTCCAAGCATGCTGGCTGTGCACCACGAATGCCACTTTTCTCTTTTAATGTTTAGCAGTGAGTGTGGACATCATCCTGACCTAGACGCCCAGATACCAGCATCTCCAGGACAAAGAGTCACCATTGCCTGTCAAGCCAGTGTTGATATACACAGAGAAATATCTGGATCTGAACAAAACTTGGACAAAGGTTTGAGCCTCAAATATCTCACATCTCTACCTTGGCCCACACTATCCCAACCCAACACGGCAGAAGGGGAAGTGACACTCACTATGTGTTTAGCATCAGCACCTTAGAGCCCAGGTACTCTGGGGAGTATTACTGCATGTATGACTGTTGTTGTTGTTAAGCTGCTAAGTCATGTCTCATTCTTTGTGACCTCATGGACTGTAGCATGTCAGGTTCCTCTTCCTCCACAATTTCCCCAAGTTTGCTCGGGTTCATGTCCACTGAGTCAGTGATGCTATCCAGCTGCCTCATCCTCTGTTGCTCCTTTCTCCTTTTCCCATCATCAGGATCTTTTCCAGTGAGTCAGCTTTTCACATCAGGTGGCACGGGCATGGCTTATAGCTTCATTGAGTTACTCAAGCCCTTTTGCCATGACAAGGCTGTGTTCCATGAAGGGGGCATGCCTGACTACAGATGGCCAAACCACAGTGGTGCAATCTGTGCAAAAAAATTCCTACTGCCTTAGGGTCTGGATTTCTAGGGAAACTGCTTGTCAGCAGGCAGCTCACTGCTCATGCTCCTTCCCATTTCCTTAGAGCATCACGTGTGTGCTAAACTGATTCAATTGTGTCTGACTCTTTGCAACCCCATGAACTGTAGCCCGCCAGGCTCCTCTGTCCATGGGATTCTCCTTAAGTCAACAGTAGGTTGTCATGCCCCACTCCAGGGAATCTTCCCAACCCAGGGATCAAATCTGCATCTCTTATGTCTCTTATGTCTGCATCTCTCAAGGGCCAAGGTAGAGATGTGAGATACAAGAGGCTTAAACCTTTGTTCAAGTTTTGTTCAGATCCAGATATTTCTCTGTGTACATCAACACTGGCTTGATAGGAAATGGTGACTCTTTGTCCTGGAGATGCTGGTATCTGGGCATCTAGGTCAGGATGATGTCCATATTCACTATGCTAAGTCACTTCAGTCATTTCCGACTCTGCGACCCCATAGACGGCAGCTCACCAGGCTCCCCCGTCCCTGGGATTCTCCAGGCAAGAACACTGGAGTGGGCTGCCATTTCCTTCTCCAATGCATGAAAGTGAAAAGTGAAAGTGAAGTTGCTCAGTCGTGTCCGACTCTTAGCGACCCCATGGACTGCAGCCTAACAGGCTCCTCCGTCCATGGGATTCTCCAGGCAAGCGTACTGGACATTAAAAAAGAAAAGTGGCATTCGTGGTGCACAGCCAGCAGGGCACATGCTTGGAGCATGCATGTTCACTCAGCATCAGCAGGTGAGTTCTTTACCATTAATGCTGCCTAGGAAGCCTAGAGCATACAAGACCCTCTTCCTCTCACCCCCAGAGCCAGGGATGAGACTCCCACAAGAATCACAATGAGCTCCAAGGGTCAGACTGAACTCCTTTCTTTATGCCTCTGTTCTCTAGGGTTTTTCCCAGCTTTGGAAAAAGTCCAACTCCTTTGGGTGCTAAATTCAGATGGATGAGACTCTGAGTTCCCAGTGTGCGGGGCATTTCCTATCAAGAAGGGGATAAATACTGAAGAGCTGTCACCAGACCACAGAACCATGTGAGAATCCAGCCTTTACCCTCCACTCCACCTCCCGCAGAGCTTGTGCTCTCAGAGTAGTAAGCTTGGATCACTGACCACATATTTAGTGGTGAGAAATGGAGTATTTCCAGTCATATCAGTAAGCAAGGACATCACAGTCATCAGTGATTCCAGCCCTCCAATGTGAGTTGGGGAGTCCTAAGGACACTCAGAAAAGAGAAGAATATCTGTGATCTCAATCCCATCAGGCTGCAGCCACTCCCTATGGTGAGCCCCAAGGAAGCTCAGGATGTGGAAAAACACAGGATACCTGCCCAGGATAGCTGAGATGCATATGATAGGGATGATTTCAATGATCCCAGACTCTTGCATCTTCCCAGACATAGAAAAGTACTAAATTCTTTAGCTTGGGATATCTATTTTTTTTTAATTAACTTGTGATATCTGTTTTTTTTTTTTTTTTAACTAACAATAATCTCTTGATGTTCAGGCTACATGCCCTTTGTGGCAAAACTTCGATATAACCTGGCTCTTCCCCTTGCTCCCTCAGAGCAACTCTCTCAAGGTTACTTGAAATGCTGTCTCCCTGTCTTAAATCCTAAAAATTTCCACTGAATAAGACATAACTCTGAACTTTTAGGTTGTGACTATTTTTTTAAGTCAACAGTGGTCAGTGCTGGCTGTTGGCTGGGGGCCTCAGCTCTCATCCTCCAGTAGGCTAGATCAGCACTCTCACAGTTCGAGAGGGAAGGTGGAAGCTGCAGGGTGCTTGAGGCCTGAACTCCAGAGCTGGCACAGCATTCCTGGCACCACATTCTGTTCATCAAAGTAAGACCCCAAACCCATCACCACACGATGAATTAGACTGCAGCCCCAGTGGGAGCAACATATTTTCTGATTTACCATAATTGTTCTACAAGTTTAATTATTAATTATAAGTTTAACAACAGCAAAGTTAAGAATGGCTGCAATATTGAATGCTTATTATGTGCCATGAAATCAAGCTAAATCTTGGTAAAAGAAGTGTATTTTATTCCCATCTTCCAGCTGAAAACCCAGAGGCAGGAAGAGGTTATGAAATGTGTGTAAGATCACCCAGATAGCAAGTGGGGATTCTAGTCAGAAAGTCTGATTAATAGAAGGAGGTGATTGCATAGTATAACAGCACACAGCAAAAACTTCTGCAAGAGGCAAGGACACCGGTGTCACCTAGTCACATGGCTTCATGTGCAACTTGCTGAAGACAGGGTTTTGTTTCTCTGAATACCACTTGAGAGTTCTGAAGTGAATCAATGTGATTAACAAAGATGGAACTTTTTAAATTTCTATTTTAATTGGAGTATAATTGCTTTACAATGTTGTATTCATTTCTGCTGTACAACAACATGAATCAGGTATAAGTATACATACAATGCCTCCTTCTCGAGCTTCTCTCCCAACCCCAGCCCCATCCCACCCCTCTAAGTCATCACAGAGCACTGAGCTGCGCTCCCTGTGCAGTTCAGCGGCTTCCCACTAGCTGTCTACTTCACATGGTTTTGTATTTGTCGGTGCCTCTCTCTTAATTTGTCCCACCCAGTCCTTTCCCTGCTGTGTCACAAGTCCATTTTCTATATCTGCGTCTCTATTCCTGCCCTGCAAATAGATTCATCAGTACCATTTTCTAGATTCCACATATATGTGTTAATATACAATATTTTTTTCTCTGACTTGATAACTCACTCTTTATGACAGATTCTGTGTTCATCCAAAACACTACAAGTGACCCAGTTCTAGAGTCGTTAATTGCCAGATATGCAAGCCATCTTTCAATCAAGGATAGTCATCTTTTAATTCCCCATGTTTCCTGAAGCATGAAACCACAAAAACACAAGGTTAGTGATGAGGATAAATGCCCTTGATTATACACACAAACACACACACACACACATATATGTCCCACACCCAGTTTTAGCAGGCCATTTTTAATGTGTTCAACCTGTGTTTCTAGTGTAGTTCAATATATACTTCTATAAACTTTGGCTTTAACATTCTATACTTTTCTAGGAAAAAAAAAGAAAAGCTTTTCTTGTCTCCGGGATGAAGGAAGTGTTGGGACAGAGCACGAAGTATGGAGGCCACAGGGCTCAGCTGGAGACGACAGGGTGTGATGGAGATGCTCAGTATCCGGATGCTTCTGACCAGTCATGACACACACGTTTTATTGTTCTTCTACCTCATGGCGTCTCTGACTGGTTGTGATGACAATTTCTCTCACCAAGAATATCAGGGAAGCCAAACAAAGCAGAAGCCTCTGTGGCCACAGTAATATCCACTGGCACCAAATAAAAGGAACCTGTATAATTCTTTTGCGTGTCCTTCTTGATTGACCCTGTCTTAGAAGGAGAGAGAGCAAGAAAAGCATGTCACGGATCTTGAAGAAGTCAAAAGAACCCTGCACTCACAGGACAGTGGACTGACTGTGTCATGTGATCCCAAGGGAGGAGTAATTCTCTGAGGCAAGTGTGTGCTGTCCTGCCGCCCCGGACCCAGGGACTTCTGTCTCTGAGCCATTACTGAGCTCAGCCAGCCCTGCAGGCTCGCCCAGCCGCGCCCCACCCCTGCTGATTACATGTTCCCAGAGCTCAGCCCACTGCTCTAGACACTTCCTCATAGTCTGGTCACAGCCTATGCAGGTCAGTCCCGGACAGGACGCAGAGTGAACATGAGATCCCTGGGGAACTCCTCGGTGTCCTGCTGCTCTGGCTCCCAGGTAAGGAGGAAGAACACTGGGGGTTTGTTCAGCCCAGTGTAGTCAGTACTGCCTGGCCCTTCAGGGAAGTCTTCATGTAACCTGATTAATCCTGTGGACATGTGTTTTTACGTTTCCAATCTCAGGTGCCAGGTGTGACCTCCAGATGACCCAGTCTCCATCCTCCCTGTCTGCATCTCTAGGAGACAGAATCTCCATCACTTGCCGGGCCAGTCAGAGCATTAGCAACTACTTAGCCTTTTATCAACAGAAACCAGGGAAAGCTCCTAAGCTCTTGATCTATTATGAATCCAGATTGCACACAGGGGTCCCATCCCAGTTCAGTGGCAGTGGATCTGGGACAGATTACACCCTCACCATCAGCAGGCTGGAGGCTGACGATGTTGCAACTTATTACTGTCAGCAGTATAATAGTACACCTCCCACAGTGTTACAGACCAGAACATAAACCACCCAGGGGAGCAGACGTGTGAGGCTGGGCTGCCCCAGTTGCTCTGGGTACCTCCATCTGCTGCAAACACTTCTCAAATGCACCCAGGTTTGAAGATCAACGGAAGATTTTGTAGCAGGGCTGGGAAACCTCCTCAGCACCCTAAATCTCTCTCTGTCTCAGCCCCAGCAGTAGACACTTTAAAAAGTCTCTGTTGACTTAAAGTCAGAGATGGTTACACCTGCTCTTTGTGAGATGTGGCAGCAGGATTCATACCTATGGGATGAAGTTACCCTAGATAGTCCAAGAAAGAATTTTTTTGGTAAACATTATTTCTTAGAGATATTTTAGGTTCCAATCAGTTCAGTTCAGTTTGGTCACTCAGTCGTGTCCAACTCTTTGCAACCCCATGGACTGCAGCACTCCAGGCCTCCCTGTCCATCACTAACTCCCAGAGTTTACTCAAACTCATGTCCATTGAGTCGGTGATGCCATTCAACCATCTCATCCTCTGTCGTCCCCTTCTCCTCCTGCCTTCAATCTTTCCCAGCATCAGGGTCTTTTCTAATGAGTCAGCTCTTCATATAAGGTGGCCAAAGTATTGGAGTTTCAGCTTCAACATCAGTCCTTCCAAGAATATTTCTTTTAGGATTGACTGGTTGGATCTCCTTGCAGTCCAAGGGACTCTCAAAGAGTCTTCTCCAACACCACAGTTCAAAAGCATCAATTTTTCGGCACTCAGCTTTCTTTATAGTCCAACTCTCACATCCATATATGATTACTGCAAAACCCATAGCCTTGACTAGATGGACCTTTGTTGGCAAAGTAATGTCTCTGCTTTTTAATATGCTGTCTAGGTCAGTCATAACTTTCCTTCCAAAAGTAAGTGTCTTTTAATTTCATGGCCTCAGTCACCGTCTGCAGTGATTTTTGGAGCCCCCCAAAATAAAGTCAGCCACTGTTTCCTCATCTATTTCCCAGGAAGTGATGACACAGGATGCCATGATCTGAGTTTTCTGAATGTTGAGCTTTAAGCCAACTTTTTCACTCTCCTCTTTCACCTTCATCAAGAGGCTGTTTAGCTCTTCTTCACTTTCTGCCATAAGGGCGGTGTCATCTGCATATATGAGGTTATTGATATTTCTCCTGGCAATCTTGATTCCAGCTTGTGTTTCATCCAGCCCAGCATTTCTCATGATGTACTCTGCATAGAAGTTAAATAAGCAGGGTGACAATATACAGCCTTGATGATGCCTATAAAAATTAGCAAATGTACAAACATTTCCCATAAATACCCTGCTCCGCACATGCACAACATCTCTGATTTTATCCATTCATTCCTCCCCCACCACCCACAGTGGTACATTTCATAATATTGATGAATGTACATTGGCATATCATTGTCACCCAAATTTCATAGTTTATGGTTCACTGTTGGGGTCGTATATTCTATGATTTTGGACAAATGTATAATGACATGTGTCTACCATCATGGTATCATCAGACTAGTTTCACTGCCCTCAAGTTCCTCCATTCTCCACCTGTTATCTTTCCCCACAGCTTCTGATAATCACAGATTTTTTCACTGTCTCCATAGTTTTGCCTTTTCCAGAATGTCATGTACATGAAATCATCCAATACATAGTCTTTTCAGATGGCTTCCTTTGCATAGTAATATGAATTTAAGTTTTCTCCATGTCTTTTCATGGCTGTTAAACCATTACTTTTTAGTACCAAATAATATTTCATGGTCTTTATGTACCACAGTTTATCCGTAAGCCTACTAAAGGATATCTTTGTTATTTTTGAAATTTGACAATTACGCTTCCCTGGTGGCTCAGATGGTAAAGTGTCTGCCTGCAATGCGGGAGACCTGGATTCTATCCCTGGGTCAGGAAGATCCTTTGGAGAAGGAAATGGCAATCCACCCTGGTATGCTTATCTGGAAAATTCCATGGATGGAGAAGCCTGGTAAGCTAGATTCCATGGGATCGTAAAGAGTCAGACACAAGTGAGCAGCTTCCCATTTATGAATAGGCCATTGTAAACATTGTGTCACTTACTGTAGATATTATAAGTCTGTAAATCTAGTAGTAAATATTTTTTACTTTATTTCCTTCTTTTAGATTCTTTTGAGTATTATAAGTCACTTGACTTTCCACATACAATTCTAGAGTTAACTTTTAAACTAATCCTTGGTTATTTTAATTGAATTGCTCTGTTTCTATACACCAATTTTTTGGAAAAGAAAATTATATTGAGTCTTCTACTCGATGAACATGGAAACATTTCCATTTACTTAAATATTCTTTAATCCAGAATAGATATTTATATATTGACACTGAATCCAGAGACTTGGCTACATTGTCATTTATAGTGATCTATTTTATATTCACTAACAATTTATGTCCATATTTTGTTATCATAAGATAGTTGTCTTCTTTCTTTCTGTACTTTGCCTTTTATTTTGCTGTCTACCTTATTTTATCTTCTAGGAAAATTCAGGTATAATTTTGAACATAATGGTGAGAGTAAGGGCCTCCCAGGTGGCTCATTGGTAAAGAATCTGCCTGCCAATGCAGGAGATGTGGGTTTAATCCCTGGGTTGCGAAGATGCCCTGGAGGAGGAAATGGCAACCCTCTCCAGTATTCTTGCCTGGGAAGCGCCATGGACAGAGGAGCCTGGCGGGCTACAGTTCGTGGGGTCGTGAAAGAGTCAGACACGGCAGAGCACACAGCACAGGTGAGAGTAAATAGCCTTCTCTTTTGTCCAATCTGGAGGGTTACGTTTTCAATATTTTATCACTGAGTGTAATGTTTGCTATAGGATCATTGTAGAAACTTTATCAGATTAATGGAATTTTTCATTGTTCCTTGTTTGTTGGTTGTATTATGAATGACTACTGATTTTTCTTCAGATGATTTTTTTCTGGGTTTGTTGAGATAACATGACATATAATGTTGTGGATAAGTTTAGGTTCTGCAATGTGGTGATTTTAAACACATATGTATTTGAAAACGATGACCACAATGAATTTAGTAAATGCATCCATCACATCCCATAATTACTGGTTATTTGTATTGATGAGAATGTGAAAGACCTGCTTATCATCCCTTTACCCGGTGTGCTGGGCCCAAGTGGATGTCACTTTTCACTGATTTTAACCATGGTGGCTTCTGAGTCCTTGAGGATGATTGCTAAGCATCAGATAAAAGATAAATCTGAAATATAAAACTATGATCAAGTTTCATTTCAACATGATCTGACCATGGACCAAAGGGGACTTCTAGGCACATTGGGGTAGAAAGATAGAAATGGGGCACCGGCTTCTATTCTATTTCCAGTAGGATTATGCCAAATACCATCGGGCTGAGTCTAGGGAATAGGTGAGACAGGAGGATTCAGAAATGAAATTCTGTATGTGACCACATACAGAAATTTTTATGTGATCACAGGAGAAGAAGTCTTTCTTCAGGCTGATATCTTCCTCTGACATGACCACTTGGGGGTGGACTGCTCAAGTGTAGAGAAGAGGAGCCACATGGTTTCTGCATCTGGAAGCCCAGCTGCCCATCCCAGCTGCCTTGCATTTTCCTCCCACCCTGTTGCCCAGACCCCATATCTATGCCTGAGTCAGTGCTCTGAGATGATCTGCATCTGGTTAGATCATGGAAGCCCCAGCTCAGCTTCTCTTCCTCCTGTTACTGTGGCTCTCAGGTGAGAGGAACTCAAGACAATTCTGCAGGGCCCTGAAAACTTTGTCCATGTTGTTTAATCCTCTTGGGAGCTTTCCTGTACAAGAATTAAAGTTTGATGTAGATCAGTGAGGGGCTTGCCCGGTGGCTCAGTAGTAAAGAATCCACCTGCAAGGCAGGAGATTGAGGTTTGATCCCTGGGTTAGGAAGATCCCCTGGAGGAGGAAATGGCAACCCACTCCAGTATTCTTACCTGGAGAATCCCATATATAGGGGAGCCTGTTGGGTTACAGTCCATAGTGTCACAAAGAGCTGGACACAACTGAAACAACTGAGCACACACCCATGTAGATCAATGATCCTGAATCTAATGAGGGACATTAGATATGATCTAGATTCTAAGGTGACTTCTCTGTTTTGTTTTCCCAATTTCAGATACCATGGGAGAAATTATGTTAACGCAGTCTCCAGCCTCCCTGTCTTTGACTCCAGGAGAAATAGCCACCCTCACCTGCAGGGCCAGTCAGAGTATTAGTAGCTACTTAGACTGGTACCAGCAGAAGCCTGGGCAGGCCCCCAGACTCTTCATCTGTGCTGCCTCCAGCAGGGCCTCTGGCATCCCAGCCCGGGTCAGTGACAGTTGGGTCAGGGACAGACTTTACTCTCACCATCAGCAGCCTGGAGCCTGAAGATGCTGCAGTTCATTCCTAGTGCCAGCATAATAGCGGGAATCCAGTGATTCAACATGATACAAAAACCTCTGTGAGACCTTCCAGTGTTTATTTGACATACCAGCTGCTTCCCTTATAGGCAGTGCTATGGTGACTGCTCAGTTTTCACATCTCTACTTCTATTTGGCAATCCTTAAGTTCTGAATAGTTACTTATTGACAGGGTTTGGACTCAGATTCCTTGATTTTTCTTCAGACAAGATGCACCACCTGAGTCAGGTACAACGTCATCAAGAACAGCATAAGATCAGACCCTCACGAGTGGATGCTTCTCAAGTCCCTGGCATGTGCAGAGGGCAGCAACCACAAGCGAGAACAAAGAATGGACAGGGAGAGGTAAAAGTAGCATAACTCACAGGCAAGACTGTGTGCAGAGAAAGTTCAAAGTAAGCTACAGAGAAACTATTACAATTAATAAAAGAATTAGGAAATCAAAAGTATTCAAAGTCTGTGGTGGTGGTTTAGTTGCTAAGTTGTGTCCAATTCTTGCGACCCTATTGACTGTAGCCCACCAGGCAGATTCTTTACCACCGAGCTGGAGAAGCCCCATATTCAAAGTCAGTCCACAAAAATAAATTTAATTTCTATATAACTGGTACAAATTCTGAAAAATTGTGATAAAACACTTCACTTACAGTGGTGGATATTCACTGAATATTTAAGGAAATATACTGAAAGTTCCAGAATATTATTCAAAGAAAATGTAAGTAAATGGAAGACCAGAATCTATTCAAGGATTGAAAGTCACAGTATTTTCAAGATGCCAATTATTTGCAAATTGATATATTTGTTAAATATAATCCAAAACAAAATTCCAACTATTTTTTAAACAGACAGTTTTAAGCTGAGTCTAAATTTTATGTGGAAATATCAAGGGCTTAGAACAACTATGTAAAGTTAAAGAATTCGATTAAAGACTTTCATTTCTGGATACTGGGGGTGTAGTAGAGGTGAGAGTTCATGCAAATTATCCAGTGGAACAGAAGAGAGTATTTGGAGAGAGACCAGTGCATATGTTGAAAGTTTCTAGTGAGAAAGGTGAACTTGCAAAGTGGAGTAGAATGAGCCTCTTTTCAAGAGGCAGAAGCTAGTAAATCACATGCAAGTGGCCAAAATGGATACAAAAAAGTGCTGAACATCAGTAGTCATCAGAGAACTACAAATGAGAATCACAAATATTACCATCAAATGTTCAGTAGGATGACTGAAACTGAAAAGACTAACAACACTAAGTAGAGTGAAGGGAATGAAGCAACTAGAATGCTTGCACATTGTGTTTGGGAATACAGGGTGATAAAACAATTTGGAGAACTGACTCTGAACATAGACATCCTCTGTGGTTCAGCCTTTCCACTTAGAAGCATATACAGGTGTGCCCTGAAAGAAATGCACAATGATACCCATAGCATTATTTGTGATAGTCCAAACTTTGATCGTGTGGATCACAACAAACTGTGGAAAATTCTTAAAGAGATGGGAATATCAGACCACCTGACCTGCCTCCTGAGAAATCTGTATGTAGGTCAAGAAGCAACAGTTAGAATTGGACATGGAACAACAGACTGTTTCCAAATAGGTAAAGGAGTATGTCAAGGCTGTATATTGTCACCCTGTTTATTTAACTTATATGCAGAGTACATCATGTAAATGCCGGGCTGGATAAAGCACAAGCTGGAATCAAGATAGCCGGGAGAAATATCAATAATCTCAGATATGCAGTACCACCCTTATGGCAGAAAGTGAAGAAGAACTAAAGAGCCTTTAATGAAAGTGAAAGAGGAGAGTGAAAAATTGGCTTAAAACTCAACATTCAGAAAACTAAGATCATGGCATCTGGTCCCATCACTTCATGGCAAATAGATGGAGAAACAATGGAAACAGTGAGAGACTTTATTTGGGGGGGCTCCAAAATCACTGCAAATAGTGACTGCAGCCATGGAATTAAAAGACTCTTGCTCCTTGGAAGAAAAGCTATGACCAGCCAAGACAGCATATTAAAAAGCAGAGACATTACTTTACCAGAGCTATCCCTGGTGGCTCAGAGAGTGAAACATCTGCCTGCAATGTGGGAGACCCAGGTTCGATCCCTGGGTCAGGAAGATCCCTTGGAGAGGGAAATGGCAACCCACTCCAGTACTCTTGCCTGGAAAAATCCCATGGACAGAGAAGCATGGTAGGCTACAGTCCATGGGGTCACAATGAGTCGGACACAACTAAGCGACTTCACTTTCACTTTACCAACAAAGGTCTATCTAGTCAAAGCTATGGTTTTTCCAGTAGTCATGTATAGATGTGAGTGTTGGACTATAAAGAAAGCTGAGCACCAAAGAATTGATGCTTTTGAACTGTGGTGTTGGAGAACTCTTGAGAGTCCATTGGACTGCAAGGAGATCCAACCAGTCAGTCCTAAAGGAAATCAGTCCTGAATATTCATTGGAAGGACTGATGCTGAAGCTGAAACTCCAATACTTTGGCCACCTGATGTGAATAACTGACTCATTTGAAAAGACCCTGATGCTGGGAAAGATTGAAGACGGGAGGAGAAGCGGATGACAGAGGATGAGATGGTTGGATGACATCATCGACTCGATGGACATGAATTTGAGTCCATCAACTCAAGTATCTGGATTAAGATGGTGAGGGATAGGGCAGCCTGGCGTGCTGGTGTCCATGGGGTCACAAAGAGTCAGACACAACTGAGCCACTGAACTGAACTGAAACAAGGACCAGTTTAAATACAAATGGATGTAAAACGATTAAATAAAATGTTATATATCCATACAATTAAATTATATGCTTGAAGGAAATATATAAACTGCCACAACATCAAAGAACCTGGATGAATCTCACAAGTATAACAAGAAGCAAGTTAAAATAGATCATTATCTAGGAGTCTCATATCACAAACACCAAAGATTAGCCAAACTAATCAATGATGTTAAAAGATAGTTGGATGGTGTCGACTAAAAAATATAGTCACAACCTGAAAGTAGAGAGTTCTTTCATTTGATGGGAATGTGTGTAGGACACTGAGCCTGGGAGACAGCATCAGAAGCTCTGAGAAAACTGCTCCAAGGAGACAGGAGGGGGAAGTCTGGCTATATATAAGTTTGCAATAAAGGGAGCAGAAGGTCTGAAAATCAAAGATAAGGTATCAAGTTAAGGAATTTAGCATTCTATGCATGGGAAGATGCAAGCCTTTGGGTTCGCTGAATTCATTCCTTTCACATGCACCTGGGGCTAGCTGGGGCCAACGCTGTTTCCCTGTTCATCTTGCTTCTTGCGTTCTCCCAGCTCCTCAGCAATCGCTGTGGGGGGTGGCAGCACAACTGGGCCATAGTTTGGGGAGCTCTCCTTCACATTTGGAGGCCAGAAATTGCTGATGGCTAATGTGGCAGGAGACATTTTCATTTCACAATGCTGACTGCATTCAAGTAGTTTAGAGAGAGCTATCATATTTGCAATATTAGGTCTCCCAATTCATGCACACGGTACCACTTTACATTTATTGAATTTTTCTTATTTTCTTTCAGTTGCCTTATGTATCCCTCTAGTTTCATTAAACTTATTTTTCAATACCTGTTATTTTGACATGTCAAACTGAAAGAAAAATCATCAAAATATTATAAGAACATTTTAATAATTTTATTCACATTTATTGAGCAGTAATAAACCATTTTCTATTTCCACATTCCTGCTTTATTTATTAGTTTACATTCTAGCTATTGAGTTTTTCAAAAATGTCACCCAAAGCCTTACATGCAGATGAAAACGGCAATCATTGCACTATTATTGCTAAGGTTGTAGGTGTTTCCTTAGCTCACCAAGGTTCCTGTTTAATGTTTGTTACATGGATGCAGTCAGATGGTGGCTGGGCCTGGCGTCATATCCAAGGTAGCATGGTGGATGCTCGCTGACTGGCCATCTAAGGCAGTTAACCTACGTATGTGAATGCTTGGCTCTGTTATATCATCACCAAGTGTACTGGCAGAAGTTATACAGCCTCGATGATCTCTTACAACCTCAGAGGATGGATCAAGTTACTTCCACCACAAACCCCTGGTCCATCCAGATTCAAAAGGAGAAAACCTATGCCAATAGGCTCAGTAGGCGGTGTTGATGGCACACTATTAGAATGAGTTGTATCATGGGAGATTTTATTATAACATTTTGGGGTACAGTCCACAACAGCTTGCTCTCTTGCCAAAACAACCCATATTACTTCTACATGCCCAGTGCACTAATTCTCACCCCCAACACACACAAGTATTTTTCCACGATGGCAGCAGGTCGAATCGAAAATGTCATTGTTGAAGTCTGGTCCTATGTGGATGAATCTCCCTGCTCATAGTCTCTGAAGAGTGTTCCTTCCAAGTGTTCCTCAAGACGTGTGATCAATAGTGAAACAGGAAAAGACTACAGACTCCCTGGGGACACTGCTATAGATACCCCCAGGGACACAGAAGGCACCCAGCAATCAGTATTCCATGTGCTACAGAGCAACAAAGCTAATTTGTGACTGAAATAAGAAAGAAGACCAGTTTTGCTTATATTTATTCCTGTAGTTAGGCTTCCCAGGTGGCACTAGTGGTAAAGAACTTGGGGAACACATGTGTACCTGTGGTGGATTCATTTTGATATGTGGCAAAACCAATACAATATTGTAAAGTTAAAAAATAAAATAAAATTTAAAAAAAAGAAGAAAGAAAAGAAAGGAAAAAAAAAAAAAAAAGAACTTGCCTGCCAATGCTGAAGACATAAGAGAGGCAGGTTTGATCCCTGGAGGAGGGCATGGCAACCCACTCCAGTATTCATGCCTGGAGAATCCCATGGACAGAGGAGCCTGGCAGGCTATAGTCCATAGGTTCCCAAAGAGTTAGCCATGACTAAAGCAACTTAGCATATGCCTCTAGTTACATATTCAGGAGAGGAAAAACAAGCAGAAGGGATGTCTCCCAATACCATTTTAAAAATTACAACCTTGAGACTCTTTTCTCTTTCTATATTGATCCC
Source organism: Bubalus kerabau (assembly GCF_029407905.1). NCBI lineage: Eukaryota > Metazoa > Chordata > Mammalia > Artiodactyla > Bovidae > Bubalus > Bubalus kerabau. Next base: position 49,921,829 of record NC_073634.1, read on the forward strand.
CTAGGATCATCTTGAAACCCCGGAGTAGCAAATGAGAACCATGTTTATCCATCCCCAAGGCCAGGCTCTGCTATCTCTCTCCAGGGGTCTGTGTACAACCTGCTGATTAGTCACATGGAGGGCTTTCTCATAGAGCTTTTGAATGAAGTTCATGGACTGGTGCCTTGCAATGTGGGGTCTTGTGCACAAAGACACATGAGCTCTGGACAATCTTTGTTTAACGTATACAAATAAATTTTGTGCTCATCCGGCCAGAAGAGGCTTCCAAAAGGTTCCTCTGTCCAGGGTAGTTTTGCTGGGATGGATCCTCTGGCTTTGGTCCTCCACATTCATGGTATTTTCTTTACAAATTGGTAATTTTCAGTATGAGGTCTATGGTGGTTATTCTCATCTCCTGTGTGAGATAATTGAGAACAGGGCAAAGGATGGTATATTAGTCATTGATTCTGTGACAGATGCTTAAAGACTAGATAAAATGCAAACACTGACTTACATTTATAAAAAATGTCCAAATATGGAACATTTTTAAAAATAATTTGTCTTACACACTTGCATTAACATTGTTTCCATCATTTTCTAGTTTCTTGTGGGGCTGCTGTGCTGATTCCATCCCCTCCCTCTGGTCTGTGGCCATGGAGGAAGCATCTCCATCTCCTACAAGGCCATCTCATCTCATCCTCAGTAATGGACACACCTCCCCATCCTGCTTCCAGCACAAACCACACACTCTCCTCACCCGCTGATCACAGGGGGTCCCCCCGCCTCCTGGGGTCCCAGCCTGGCTCAGTGGCCCTGGGTCTGGGATGGATTTCACACTCACACTCATCAGTGTGGAGACTGCGGATCGGCACATGACTTCTGTGCACAGAACCCTCACTGGGACCTGAAAGTGTAATGGTCCAGCCCTTGTGCTTAGCTGAGCAGCTGCTTCCCTCAGGGAATGAGTCAGAGCAACTGCTCCTCTTAGAGAACAAGCTGGAGGAGGAGGAAATGGTGGGGAGCCCTAGAAGGAGGTGGAAACACCCTCAGTTCCAGAGACCTGGAGTCCCTGACATGAGTTCCCCAGGGTCTGGACCACTGGCTGAGATGCTCACAGACGGCTCCATGCTGACTCTCCCTCAGCTCTCAGAAACACTGACCCTGAAGGACCCACCACCTGCTCTCCAGGCCCCAGGAGCACAAGCCCTGACTTCACTGCCAGACTCAGAGACCCTTGTTCATAGACAGGGTCGGGGTCCCAGGGAGGGACTGGTCAGTGGGTCTGAGAAAACTGTCTTTCCCTCAGTCTCTCTGGTGGAAAATTCTAGTTTCAGAAGCTTAATCATTCTGATATTTAACTCAGAATTTGAAAAATATTTGTAGAGTAAAAATATAAATCTATGATGAAAATTAAAATTAATTTGAGTGTCATGCAGAATGTCCAAATGTATTCAATTAAATTTGTTTTAGAACTTACTGGCTTTTAATCATCCCCATGCCTTCTGTGTTCTGCATTCGTCTCAGCTATGTCTTTCTATCTCAAGCTACCCTATCCACAATTTCCCTGAAGTTGGACTTGCTTCTCCCCTAACTCTCAGATGGGTTGGGAGTAGTTATTGACTTAAAATTATAAGACTGGGGCATCTGGAGAAAGTGACCATTCTCTATTTTAATCCAGATAGTGATACAATTAAACCTTCATCATTCAGGCACTCCAAATATCTGCCCTTTTTTCCTGTATGCTATTTTACCCCAGTGAAATTGAAAGAGGAAAAAGAGACAGTGTTTTAAACCATATTTATATATATACCCACCACACAATCTTGGAAACTAAGCCATGTTAAAAAGAAGTGTAATATGAGGGAGAATTTTCTAAGATATTAGGAAACTGGTAGATAAAATAGAAAGTAATATTTAACTGTGTTTCTTTACTTCCCAGGTGGCTCAGTGGTAAAGAATTTACCTGCCAATGCAGGAGACATGGGTTTGATCCCTGTGTCGGGAAGATCCCCTGGTGCCGGGAGCCAGTGTGAGGAACTCCGCCCGTGGCAAAGGTCATGAGGAAGGAGGCTCGGCATATGCAAAGGCGGGATCGAGCCTCAGAAGTCCCCCTGGAAATTCTCGAGCACCTACTCCCAAAACCAGAGTCTGCCTACTTAACTGCTTTGTGCTCTCACCTACACCTCTGACTTTATGGGGGGCTGTCCCCCACCACCTCTCTCTGAAAAAGAGTTAACTTACAGCTCCAGTTAATAAAGTTCCTGGGCGTGACAAGAGTGTTTAAACTGTCTAAATACAGATTCCTTTGAGCAGTTAAAAGATTGATTAGAAATTGTATTGGTGAAGGGTTTTTCACTTGTTGGGCCAATGTTTGCTGCTAAGTTTCCATATCCCTTACCTACTGTGTCCCTGGCAGTGTATTGATTAATATAATTGGTGTATAGAAATGTAAGTAGTAGCTTTAATGTTTGTAACCTTGGACCCTTGAGTTAATTCTTTTTCTTGTTATAGCCCACCACACCTTTGCCCTATAGGAATGCAACTTTATCTAATGCTTTTGGAGGGTGGCGCCTGACTAATCACCTTTAGAGAAAAATAAGTTTTCTGAAGAAAGGGTCTTAAAATGTTAACAGGCCTCCAGGCCAGAAGATGATGTAAATCACCTAAACTTATGCATATGATAAGTTTGCAGGAAGAAAGCCTGGCTTACTGCTGACTCTACCCCTTCCCCCATTATCCCTTATGCACAACTTAAGGTATAAAAACTACTTTGGAAAATAAAGTGCGGGCCCTGTTCACCGAAACTTGGTCTCCCCATGTCGTTCTTTCTCTCACCTTCTGGCTGAATTCCCATCTGGGGAGGGGAGGCTCATCAAGCCTACTAATTTTGCCTGGGCTTCTAAGATCTGACCGGGGAGGCCTTAGTGTCTCCTCTCCTTCGGGAGAACGGGAGGATGCCTGCGGCCTACGTAGGTGACGCAAATTCCTTATTTTAGAATTTTATTAGCATTCCACGTAAACCAAGTTATTCAGCCTCTTTTCTCCACTAAATTTTCTCACTGAGCTATCCTTATTTAACCACTCCTTATATCCTTAATTAACGTTTAATTAAGCAATAGTTTCCTGATCCTCGCCGATGCCGTCCCCGCTTTGAATTCCCTGGATCCACTGGGGCTGGACCCTGGCACCCTGGAGAAGGAAATAGCAACCCACTCTACTGTTTTTGCCTGAGAAATCCCATGGTCAGAGGAACCTGGAGGGCTACAGTCCAGGGTGTCGCAAAAAATTCAGACTTAGCACTTAACAACAACACAGACTTTACCGCTTAGGCAGCATGGATTTCATTTCTATTGAAGTTGAAGGTTTTCCTTCCAAACAGAGACACTTTCTCTTCCTTTGCTCACATGAGTCTCCCCTCCCCCTGGCTCTGTCCACACCACTGCCCCCACCAGGGAATTTGCATGTGGCTCCCCAGGGAAGACCTTCCCTTGCAAGTCTGAGATAAAAGCTCAGCTTCTGGTCTTGCTCTTATTTATCAGGACTCCTCTGTCCACACTTCTGAACATGAGGTTCCCTGCTCAACTTCTGGGGCTCCTCCTGCTCTGGGCCCCAGGTAAGAATGGAGAGGGGATGAGAAGGAGGATGGAGGAACGTGGTGAGCTCTGGGGCAGCATTACTCTCCATGTGTGTTCTCTGCGTGTTAGATGTGTATGACTTGTCCTGCAGATGGGTTTAGATTTGAGTGAGGAAGTTTCCAAAAGGAAGAAGTGTCTGTGCTCTGGTCAGGACTGTGACAGGGGAAGTGGGGATGATGTAGGAAATGTTTAGAGGCCTCTTTATACTTCACGGATGTCAGTTTCACTATTGTGATGGTACAATTGTGTTGTATGAGCCAAAAACAAGAATAATGAGAGGAAAACACAATAGTATTTTAGCTAAAATAAATAAGAAATTGGAAATGATGAGTAATTATTGGTAATATTTATGTAAAACTTGGTACTTCTCTGTCATTCCTTAGGGTCCAGTGGGGACACTGTGCTGACCCAGACTCCACTCTCCCTGTCTGTCATCCCTGGAGAGATGGCCTCCATCTCCTGCAAGTCTAGACAGAGCCTTCTATATAGTGATGGAAACACCTATTTGTACTGGTTTTAACATAAACCAGGCCAATCTCCACAGCAACTGATCTATCAGGTTTCTAACCATGACACTGGGGTCTCAGACAGGTTCACTGGCAGTGGGTCAGGGACAGATTTCACACTTACAGTCTGCAGAGTACAGGCTGAGGATGCTGGAGTCTATTACTGTTTTCAAGATACACATGACCCTCCCACAGTGATACAGCCCTGAATACAAATCTCCCTGCCTGGGTGGCTCACCTGCTCAAAGTGCAGCTTCTCTAGGGAACTGACAACAGATGCTCTGTGTAAGAGGAAGATAGTGGAGATCTTAGAGGAATAGTTTGCAGGAGGTCTCTGGACCATGAGTGTCTTGTCTGTATCTCAGGCACCACATGTTCAGGTCCCATGAGCTTCACAGCATGGTCCTGGCAGAAGCAACAGGGACTGTAGGGGTCCTGTGACCTGTAGCAGCCAGTTCTGAGGGGGGCTGAGCAAAAGGTCAGCCTAGTCCTCCCTGCCTTGTCTACGTTTGTCAGTTAAATGCCTCCAGTCTAATAAGTAGACTAACGATGATAATATGTGACAACAAAAGTTGAACATGTATTGCAAATAAGCACTGTGGAGTATATTTTTTTCTGGATAATATTTGGTAATATTGGTAAAATTGCATTTTCCCTCTTTCAATTTTCTACTTCTTCACTCCTTATATGAGCTTCTCCTTCAACATGTTTGACAAAGCTTCTTACACAAGCTGTCTTCAGGGAGAATAGGAATGAACATAATTAGTGAAAATGTTTATGAATATTTAAATAGACTTTATGAAACTCAAATAAAAGATCTCAAGTCCAAAATTTTTTTGTTTTCTTTTTGTTTTATTTTGCCTCTTTTCCATGTTTCTGACTGAAAAGACATATAATTTGTCTAGATTTATAATTTCGAAGACGTAATTTGAAAACAAACAGCAGAAAAATGAATGATGGGGACAAAAACCTTAGTAAATATACCACAGGAAAAATGTATATGATATGTCATTTTTCTTTTTATTCCCTAAGTAGTGTTTTAGATAAGACTAATTTCGTATTGTCATAAGTTTTTAAGCAATGAATGTTTACTGTTTTCAAAAGACATAGTCATTAACTGAAAATAAGCTTGAATAATGTGTTTTCGTGAGAAATGTATATAAAATTTATTTGTTGAATAGATTTCATTAACAGTAGTATCCCCAAATGATATCAGACCTAATAAGAGGTCATGCCACTGAAGTGTCAGAACGCAGTAAGAAAGAATTACAAGGATGAATGCATGAACAAAACAACAGGATCCTACTTCTGGTTAAAAAAATAAATGTATTATTGACTTGCTTGTGTATTCTAAAATAATGGACTCCATGGAAAGTGTGGCTACAATTCCAACATGACAATTGCATTAGGTTTGAAAGTGTATGAAAAAATATGTATAGAAATAAGCAGACTGATACCCTCAGAGTAAGGGTTTTAAGACTATTAATAAATTACTGCTGCTGCTGCTAAGGCGCTTCAGTCATGTCCAACTCTGTGCGACCCCATAGACGGCAGCCCACCAGGCTCCCCTGTCCCTGGGATTCTCCAGGCAAGAACACTGGAGTGGGTTGCCATGTCCTTCTCCAATGCATGAAAGTGAAAAGGGAAAGTGAAGTCGTTCAGTCGTGTCCAACTCTTAGCGACTCCATGGACTGCAGCCTACCAGGCTCCTCCGTCCATGGGATTTTCCAGGCAAGAGTACTGGAGTGGGTTGCCACTGCCTAGGAAATACTAATTCATCACTGAGTTTAAAAGAGATTGTGGAATGCACTGGAAGAAAAGCAAAGTGAAGGTTGGAAGATGAGAAGTTAAACTCTCCCATAGTCATCGAATCCGTCGTGTGTGTGTTTGTGTGTGTGTTAGTCACTAAGTCATGTCCAACTCTTTTGATGCCATCGATTGTAGCCCACCACACTCCTCTGTCCATGGAATTCTACAGCGAAGAATACTGGAGTGGCTGGCCATTCCCTTCTCCAGGGGATCTTCCCAGCCCATGGATCAAATCCAGGTATCCTGCATTGCAGGCAGACTTTTTACTGTCTGAACCACCAGGGAAGCCCCAGATCCACCATATCATTGATAAAATGAAAGATTCAGAGTTTCCAGGTGTGAGATAGGAGATAAAATCAAAACGTGTCAAGGTGGTGAGATGCATATAGGAATCGGAGAGAACACTAATATCCCAAATGGCTAAATTCTCAAAATTAAATGATCTCAAAAAAACTAAAAGGGGAAGCTGGGGAGAATGATCATCTGGAATTTCCTGTGGTTGCAGTGTCCCTCAGCCCAGACATGCAGACAGATTTCTTTCAGTCTCACAATACATGGCAGAAAGCTATCAAAATGAAAGCAGAGCTAATGACCTTGGCAAAATAGTAAATACTTTGATTGCATGTCAGTCTACTGCCATAAATTACCACCTACTGATACAGCTTTAGGATATCCTATAGAATCTTCCCAGGGCTTCCCAGGTGACACTAGTGTTAAAAGACCCATTTGCCAATGAAGGAAACGCAAGAGACTCTTATTTGGCCCCTAGGTCAGGAACATCCCCTGGAGGAGGGGCCGGCAAACCACTCCAGTATTCTTGCCTGTGGAATCCCATGGACAGAGGAGCCCAGTGGGCTATACAGTCTCATAGAGTTGCAAGGAGTCAGACATGACTAAAGCGACTTGGTATGCAAGCATAGAATCTTTGGCTAGGCATATATTTCTAGAAAGCAGAAACTTTATTACAACAAGGCCCAAAATTGCATGACAGGAGGCAGGCATTTTGCAGATTAGCCACTGTGTAAAATGCAGAGAGAGCTTGCTACAAATCTCACCCTTGTATAAAATCCTATTGATTCTTGCTATCATGGTCACTATTTCAAAATGCAGAGTATTTTAATAGAGAGTTTCCTAAATCTACAAGATTTCATATCAAAGGAGCCTCCTGGTGAAATATTGTGTTTGGCAGGGTTAAGGGGTGTCCTTTGACTTCCCTGGTGGCTCAGATGGTAAAGCGTCTGTCTACAATGCGGGAGACCTGGGTTCGATCCCTGGGTCTGGAAGATCCCCTGGAGAAGGAAATGGCAATCCACTCCAATACTATTGCCTGGAAAATACCATGGACAAAGGAGCCTGGTAGGCTACAGTCCATGGGGTCGCGAAGAGTCGGATATGACTGAGCAACTTCATTTTCACTTTCACTTTATCACATATTTATTGTGATCTATGACTTTCTTCACAAATTTCCTTGATCCAACAGCTTCTCTTATGGACAAACCACAGGCTTTGTGAGTTTGTAGACAGTAACACCAGCTGAGGCTAAAAGGGCAGGGCAAACTCTCTCCAGAAAACAACTAATCCCAGGAATGATGCATTAAAACTTCTCAAGGAGGAAGCAATATGCAGACAAAATACCACCATGTGGCTGCTGGTGTTGGTTCCTAATCCTGAGAACTCTGATACCCAGAGGTGACAATATTAGATCTGCACAGGTGGAGATTTTACATGTGGTAGAAGTAGGTTTGGGAAATGTGGTGAACGTGATAGATGTTGGCTCAGGCGGTAGAGCATATGAACAGCCTCCAGGCAAGCCACCAGGGCTGCTGTATTCATGGACACATAGAGTAAGTACTGTGTAGTACTTACTACTTATGAAGTAAGTATGTAGTAAGCACTACTTAGTACTGTCTACTTATGTAGACACATAGAGTAAGTACAAACCCAGTGCTTGGTTGCTTGGGGTCTTGCCTGTGGTAGCTGCTCTGCAGAACTTTGATGTAACACAAAGTTATAGTTACATTATGCCCATGTCCTTGGGTTTATCTACATTTCTTTTCCCCAGATGCCTAATCTCTGATCTGCCAATATTCTCTTTGATTAACCAGCTACCCTGAAATTGCTTTCAAGCCTGATCTCTGGTGAGTTCTCTATCCAGTTGAATATGATAGCCACGTGTCCTTCTCAAATACTCGCTAGCTTAACAATGTGTTTCAGACACTATCATTAATTGGGCTGCAGTGTATAAACCATACATCTTCACTCAAACCAACCCATGATACCAATATAGACATGGACAAGGCCAGGAGATTTTTTATTTTGGTTTTTCTGTGTGTAATTAGCTGATTCACAACTCCCATGAAGCCAAAATATAAGCTGAGCCAGAGTTGTTAGGGGAAATGGATTAGTGACAATGGGACTTGGGATACCTGTCCATGGAAAATAAATGTGCCCACTGAATTTGCTTAAATTCAATCTTATATGGATCTACCTGCCAATGCAGGAGAAACAAGAGATTCCAGTACAATCCCTAGGTGGGAAGATCTCCTGGAGGAAGAAATGGCAACCCACTCCAGTTTTCTTGCTGGGAACAACCTGTGGACAGAGTAGTCTTGTAGAGTCACAAAGAGTTGGGCACAACTGAGCATGCACGCAGAAATCCTTAAAAACCACCTCCAACATGAGATAGATTGCCACTGAGATCCACCCATACTGATAATTCGGTGGTTCTGCAATTCACAGATTATAAAGGGCAGCTCAATTCCATAGCTGCTCATTGTATTATAGACTAGTCTACAGAGGTTTCTGACATTCTTGGAACTGATTTTTATCAACATTTAGTTTTGTTTTTGAACACCACATGGTTTTTTAGTAGAACACTAGAAATCTCTGATGTGACTTTTATCAACACTTTTCAGACTGTACCCATAGCACCCTTATCTAACACAGATGCATCCTCACCACATGATGTGATGACTGTGTGGTCCAAGTGTTGGAACCTCTCATAGTGCTGCCTCAGCCTGATGCAGAGTCCTCCCCTGTCCTGGATCCACTTGATGAAGCAGCATTCAGCAGCAGACAGATGGGATGGAGTGATGTATTCAGTGGTGTTGTCTCTACACTCCACAGAAGCATCCGAAATATTATAATTTCACTTTTAGTGGTCCCAGGAACAAGATACAGTTTCTTGACACTTAACAGGATAACACACGTGCCTCAGACCTGTGGACCTCTAGCATAGTCAAAGACATGTCTGATTCATGAATTTTAGAAAGATTTGCTTTTCACCTTATCAGTTCAGTTCGGTTCAGTCGCTCAGTTGTGTCCGGCTCTTTGTGACCCCATGAATCACAGCATGCCAGGCCTCCCTGTCCATCACCAACTCCCAGAGTTTACTCAAACTCATGTGCATCAAGTCGGTGATGTCATCCAGCCATCTCATCCTCTGTTGTTGCTTCTTCTCCTGCCCCCAATCCCTTCCATCATAAGGGTCTTTTCCAATGAGTCAACTCTTCGCATGAGGTGGCCAAAGTACTGGAGTTTCAGCTTTAGCATCATTCCTTCCAAAGAACACCCAGGACTAATCTCCTTTAGGATGGACTTGTTGGACCTCCTTGCAGTCCAAGGGACTAGCAAGAGTCTTCTCCAGCACCACAGTTCAAAAGCATCAATTCTTCGGCACTCAGCTTTCTTCACAGTCCAACTCTCACATCCATACATGACCACAGGAAAAACCATAGCCTTGACTAGATGAACCTTTGTTGGCAAAGTAATATCTCTGCTTTTGAATATGCTATCTAGGTTGATCATAACTTTCCTTCCAAGGAGTAAGCGTCTTTTAATTTCATAGCTGCAGTCACCATCTGCAGTGATTTTGGAGCCCCCAAAAATAAAGTCAGCCACTGTTTCCCCATCTATTTCCCATGAAGTGGTGGGACCAGATGCCATGATCTTCGTTTTCTGAATGTTGAGCTTTAAGCCAACTTTTTCACTCTCCTCTTTCACTTTCATCAAGAGGCTTTTTAGTTCCTCTTCACTTTCTGCCATAAGGATGGTGTCATCTGCATATCTGAGATTATGATATTTCTCCCGGCAATCTTGATTCCAGCTTGTGCTTCTTCCAGCCCAGCATTTCTCATGATGTACTCTGCATAGAAGTTAAATAAGCAGGGTGACAATATACAGCCTTGATGTACTCCTTTTCCTATTTGGAACCAGTCATTGTTCCATGTCCAGTTCTAACTGTTGCTTCCTGACCTGCATATAGGTTTCTCAAGAGGCAGGTCAGGTGGTCTGGTATGCCCATCTGTTTCAGAACTTTCCACAGTTTATTGTGATCCACACAGTCAAATGTCAATAAAGCAGAAATAGATGTTTTTCTGGAACTCTCTTGCTTTTTCGATGATCCAGCAGATGTTGGCAATTTGATCTCTGGTTCCTCTGCCTTTTCTAAAACCAACTTGAACATCTGGAAGTTCATGGTTCATGTATTGCTGAAGCCTGGCTTGGAGAATTTTGAGCATTACTTTACTAGCATGTGAGATAAGTGCAATTGTGCAGTAGTTTGAGCATTCTTTGGCATTGCCTTTCTTTGGGATTGGAATGAATACTGACCTTTTCCAGTCCTGTGGCCACTGCTGAGTTTTCCAAATTTGCTGGCATATTGAGTGCAGCACTTTCACAGCATCATCTTTCAGGATTTGGAATAGCTCAACTGGAATTCCATCACCTCCACTAGCTTTGTTCGTAGTGATGCTTTCTAAGGCCCACTTGACTTCACATTCCAGGATGTCTGGCTCTAGGTGAGTGATCACACCATCGTGATTATCTTGGTCGTGAAGATCTTTTTTGTACAGTTCTTCTGTGTAATCTTGCCACCTCTTCTTAATATCTTTTGCTTCTGTTAGGTCCATACCATTTCTGTCTTTTATCTAGCCCATCTTTGCATGAAATGTTCCCTTGGTATTTATAATTTTCTTGAAGAGATCTCTAGTCTTTCCCATTCTGTTGTTTTCCTCTATTTCTTTGCATTGATCGCTGAGGAAGGCTTTCTTATGTCTTCTTGCTACTCTTTGGAACTCTGCATTCAGATGTTTATATCTTTCCTTTTCTCCTTTGTTTTTTGCTTCTCTTCTTTTCACAGCTATTTGTAAGGCCTCCCCAGACAGCCATTTTGCTTTTTTGCATTTCTTTTCCATGGGGATGGTCTTGATCCCTGTCTCCTGTACAATGTCACAAACCTCAGTCCATAGCTCATCAGGCACTCTATCTATCAGATCTAGTCCCTTAAATCTATTTCTCACTTCCACTGTATAATCATAAGGGATTTGATTTAGGTCATACCTGAATGGTCTAGTGGTTTTCCCTACTTTCTTCAATTTAAGTCTGAATTTGGCAATAAGGAGTTCATGATCTGAGCCACAGTCAGCTCCTGGTCTTGTTTTTGCTGACTGTATAGAGCTTCTCCATCTTTGGCTGCAAAGAATATAATCTGATTTTGGTGTTGACCATCTGGTGATGTCCATGTGTAGAGTCTTCTCTTGTGTTGTTGGAAGAGGGTGTTTGTTATGACCAGTGTGTTCTCTTGGCAAAACTCTATTAGCCTTTGCCCTGCTTCATTCTGTATTCCAAGGCCAAATTTGCCTGTTACTCCGGGTATTTCTTGACTTCCTATTTTTGCATTCCAGTCCCTTATAATGAAAAGGACATCTTTTTGGGGTGTTAGTTCTAAAAGGTCTTGTAGGTCTTCATAGAACCGTTCAACTTCAGCTTCTTCAGCATTACTGGTTGGGGTATAGACTTGGATTACTGTGATATTGAATGGTTTGCCTTGGAAACGAACAGAGATCATTCTGTCGTTTTTGAGATTGCATCCAAGTACTGCAATTCGGACTCTTTTGTTGGCCATGATGGCCACTCCATTTCTTCTGAGGGATTCCTGCCCGCAGTAGTAGATATAATGGTCATCTGAGTTAAATTCACCCATTCCAGTCCATTTTAGTTTGCTGATTCGTAGAATATTGACGTTCACTCTTGCCATCTCCTGTTTGACCACTTCCAATTTGCCTTGATTCATGGACTTAACATTTCAGGTTCCTATATTTGTTCTTTACAGCATCGGACCTTGCTTCTATCACCAGTCACATCTGCAGCTGGGTATTGTTTTGCTTTGGCTCCATCCCTTCATTCTTTCTGGAGTTATTTCTCCACTGATCTCCATTAGCATATTGGGCACCTACTGACCTGGGGAGTTCTTCTTTCAGTATCCTATCATTTTACCTTTTCATACTGTTCATGGGTTTCTCAAGGCAAGAATACTCAAGTGGTTTGTCATTCCCTTCTCCAGTGGACCACATTCTGTCAGACCTCTCCACCATGACCCTCCCGTCTTGGGTGGCCCCACAGGGCATGGCTTAGTTTCATTGAGTTAGACCAGGCTGTGGTCCGTGTGATTAGATTGACTAGTTTTCTGTGATTATGGTTTCAGTGTATCTGCCCTCTGATGCCCTCTCGCAACACTTACAGACTTACTTGGGTTTCTCTTACCTTGGACGTGGGGTATCTCTTCATGGCTGTAGAAGTGGTTAAAGAATCTGCCTTCCAATGCAGGGGACACAGGTTCAATCCCTTTCTCAATTGGGCATCCTTTTATTTTCTAGATATTTGGTTTGTTTGTTGGAAGAGAGTATGCAGAGACTCTTGAAGTCGCTGACAACCCCTCCCCTTTCTCAGTGCACCTCCTTTGTGCTGCGCTGAGATAACCCACCGCCACCTTGGGGTTCTCGAGGCCAGTGAGGTGCAAGGCGGAGCCTCGGCGGCGGCCGTTGAAAACCCCAGAGAGGTCACCCTTCTAGAGCACTATATTTCCTGCTGCCCTAGCCATCAACCCTGCTGAGTACCTAATGCTGCCAGAACCCCTGCGATCCAAGCACCACCTCCACACCTGGCCCTCACAGGGTCAAACCCTTCAGGGGAGCCTCAGGAGCTAAACCCCAGTGGACTATTCACATGTAGAGGTGGAAATAAAGCCACAGTTGAAACTCAGGGGCAGTTTGGCTAAGGAAGAAGACCCAAAATCTTCCCACCAGCTATACAAGCTGCAGATTAAATCCACATGATTAACTAAGCAGACTCCGTGTCTATGGAATATATAAAAGGCTATTGAGAGCTCCCACAAAAGAAAATGCACTCGTTCTGATGGCTGTGGATATTGGAGGCGAGAACACACAGGAATAGGACCAGATTAGAATCTGAGGTGCCCTCACAGCAGGTCCAGAGGTCAGCACACCGTTGGAGGGCATCCTAGGGAGGTAAGGTGGACTGTGACTCCCTGCAAGGGAAAGGACTCTGACAGCAGTGACTCAAGAAAAATATTTATTATTTTTTTTAAATTGTTCTGTAGATTCTTTTGGATTTTTTTTTTCCTTTTTCTTTCCTTTCCCCCTGCCCCTCTCTGTAATAGTTGTCAATTTTATTGGCACTGCTGCTGCTGCTGCTAAATAGCTTCAGTCGTGTTCGACTCTGTGCGACCCCATAGATGGCAGCCCATCAGGCTTTCCCATCCCTGGGATTCTCCAGGCAAGAACACTGGAGTGGATTGCCATTCCCTTCTCCAATGCATGAAAGTGAAAATGAAGTCGCTCAGTCGTGTCCGACCCTCAGCGACGCCATGGACTGCAGCCCACCAGCCTCCTCCCTCCATGGGATTTTCAGGCAAGAGTACTGGAATGGGTTGGCATTGCCTTCTCTGACCCACCTCCTAGAGTAATGGAATAAAAACAAAAGTAAACAAATGGGACCTGATTAAACTTAAAAGCTTTTGCACAGCAAAGGATACTATAAGCAAGGTGAAAAGACTACCCTCAGAATGGTAGAAAATAATAGCAAATGAAATAACTGACAAAGGATTAATTTCCAAAATATACAAGCAGCTCATACAACTCAATACCAGAAAAACAAACAACCCAATCAAAAAGTGGGAAAAAGACCTAAACAGACAGATGGCTTACAGATGGCTAACAAACACATGAAAAGATGCTCAACATTGCTCATTATTAGAGAAATGAAAATCAAAACTACAATGAGACATCACCTCACACCAGTCAGAATGGCTATCATCAAAAAGTCTACAATCAATAAATGCTGGAGAGAGTGGAGAAAAAGGAACATACTTGCACTGTTGGTGGGGCTGTAAATTGATACAGCCACTCTGGAAGACACTATGGAAATTCCTTAAAAAAATAAGAATAAAACCACCATATGACCCAGCAATCCCACTCCTAGGCATATACCCTGAAGAAACCAAAATTGAAAGAGACACATGTATCCCATTGTTCATTGCAGCACTATTTACAATAGCTAGAACTTGGAAGCAACCTAGATTTCCTTCAACAGATGAATGGATAAAGAAGTTGTGGTACATATACACAATGGAATATTACTCAACCATAAAAAGGAAAGCATTTGAGTCAGTTCTAATGAGGTGGATGAACCTAGGATCTATTATACAGAGTGAAGTGAGTCAGAAAGAGAAAAATAAATATTGTATTGTAACACTTATATACAGAATTTAGCAAAGTGGTATTGAAGAATTTATTTACAGGGCAACAGTGGAGAAACAGACATAGAGAATAGACTTATGGACATGGGGAAAGGGGAGGAGAGGGTGAGATATATGGAAAGGGTAACATGGAAACTTACATTACCATATATAAAATAGATATCCAATGGAAATTTTCTGTATGGCTCAGGAAACTCAAACAGGGGCTCTATAACAACCTAGAGGAGTGGGAAGGGGAGGAAATGGGAGGGAGTTTCAAAAGGGAGGGGATATATGTATACCTACAGCTGATTCATGTTGAAATTTGACAGAAAACAGCAAAATTCTGTAAAGCAATTATCCCTCAATAATATATATATATATATATATATATATTTTTTAAAGAAAGCTGAGTGTTGAAGAATTAATGCTTTTGAACTGTGGTGTTGGATAAGACTCTTGAGAGCCCCTTGGACTACAAGGAGATCCAACCAGTCAATCCTAAGGAAATCAGTCCTGAATATTCATTGGAAGGACTGATGCTGAAGCTGAAACTCCAATACTTCGGCCACTTGATGCGAAGAACTGACTCATTGGAAAAGACCTCGATGCTGAGAAAGATTGAAGGTGGGAGGAGAAGGGGATGACAGAGGATGAGATGGTTGGATGGCATCACCAACTCAATGGACATGAGTTTGGGCAAGCTCTGGGAGTTGGTGACGGACAAGCAAGCATGGCGTGCTTCAGTCTATGGGGTCGCAAAGAGTCAGGCATAACTGAGTGACTGAACTGAACTGAACTGAAGAGGGTAGATATCAGGTTAAACATTCTCATTGTGCACACACACACATGGAAATCAATCAAGGACAAAAACTAGTAACAATGGTTGAAAGGACTCATATTCAGGAGAAGTAAATGTCTAATACCTTCATCTTGGTGATGGTTTCACAGATGTGAACATATGTCTGAATGCATCTAACTGTGCATTAAATGTAAGCAGTTTTTTGTATATGAATAAAGTTACATTTCCTACAGAACATGGCCTAGTGATGGATGTAGTAGTATCAGTTTCATGAGTAGCAGTGAAAACCTCACAGCTTAACTCCCAAATACCCCACATCAAAAATCCTATAAGTTATTATATCACAAAACTTCCATTAGATGGCAGACAAAAGACCACAATAAACAAATGTCATAGGTCTGATCTAGGAAATACTGGGACTTCCAAGATGGCTCAGATGGTAAAGAATCTGCCTGCAATGTAGGAGACCCAGGTTCAATCCCTGGGAAGATGCCTGGAAAAGGAAATGGCAACCCACTCCAGTATTCTTGCCTGGGAAATTCTAACAGACAACCCCTTGCTGTCTACAGTCCGTGGAGTCACAAAGAGTCAGACATGACTGAGTGACTAACATCTTCACTTTTCAAGAAATATTGATAAACTAATAGTGATATTGTCCCATTTCCAACAGAAGCCCCTTAGACTTGAATAGGTTCAAATGTGTTGGGGACCCCTGGGGAGGAGTTACAGCTGTGCTGAGTGGTGGAGAAACCCTCCATCTGCTCTATGCCTGGAAAGGTGGCCTTGTCCCCGTCTCCTAAGATGGCTGTGTCCCCAGAGCCCATCCCTACCCTTTTCTGAGCAGGATCAATCTCAGGAAGTCATATATTCACAACTGCTAAAGCTGACCTTGATGGCTAAAGATTATCAAATGGATTTCATTGACATCCTCAGGGCCCATTATGTCACAACCTACATTTTAAAGGTGATTTTTGGTTCTCTCCTTCCCATCCCGGTTAACCTCCATGCAGAGTGAAATAAAAAATGTGTCAGAAGCTCTTGGCCACATTCACAGCAGGCTCCCCCTTCTCCTCATGTTTATGGATCTCTAGCTCGGCCCTGCATGTGCTTTGTGCACGAGTGACTCTGTGAAGCCTTCCTGAAGCCAAAGCTCTGGATCTTTCCTTTCCTTAAGTATCCTAATGCTGTTTACAGTTATTATGACTATTACTATCCATTATTTAATGCAGTGTAAATTGAGCTTTCCGATCACTTGAAATGAAAATTGGCCAAGTGATTCTTTCATCTTAAACAAATTTAAATTGGTAGTGGAATTGGAAACAATGTTTTATTTTTCACTTTAAACTCTGAAGTCACAGGAAAGATAAACGAATCATTACTTTAAATAAATTTCTTCTTAAAACTGGATAAACAAAAATTGTAGGTCATATATTGTCTAAACCAGCACTATTCTGGCATGACAGTTTGTAACTTCATAAAATCTTCAACAATATTTAAATTCAAATAATTCAAAGCCATTAACCTGAAGTATAAATTTAATTTATAAATTATCTTTGTAGCAAGTTTGACACAGAACACGATCTTGTTCAGGACTGGATGCAGAAGAAGGAAGAGATTAGAAAACACACACTCTATCTCTTGTGCCTCATTTTACTAAACGAAATAAGGCAAACTAGCTATAGACATCCACTGGTTTAATTAGCCACATTGTTTATTGCATTTCATAATCTATTCCACATCATGAATTATGAGATTTTCATCACCTTATAGACAGAGTATTATATTGAACACAGGCTTTAAAAATACGTTTGGGGTAAAAAGATATTACAAGGTATCAAGTTACAGTTTTCTGATCAACACTTGTCTATATGACATCTGATCCATGAATCCTCAAGACCACAGATTATGGCAGTTCCGTCATGCACAGACTGCTTCCCAGTGTGTGTTGTAGACATAGATTCTCTGTCTTTGCAGCCACCACAGGAAGGCTTGGGGACTCCTTGGTCTTGTTCTACTTTATGACAGAGCTGGCTTCATCTTCATCCCTGTATCTCCTCCTACCTGTCCTCTCTGCAGCTCACAGCAGCTCCAGGGGATGTGGTCTTGGTCTTCATCCTACTTTGGAGAGAACTGATCTTCCTGAATTTGGGCTGATCCTGGCTTTTTGGTTTATCCTAATCCAGGCTCTAACTCCAGGGGACATTCTCTCTAATTAGAGAAAGAAGCAGTGACTGTTGGTGAGATAGCCAGAACTGGCATCACTGGACATATAAATGGCTTCCAGACAGCAAGGATGTGTATAAAGGCCTGTAGAGCTAGAAAGATAGCCTACATTTTCAGGTGTGGAGGGACAAATCCATGACCTAGGAGGTGGCGGCTTAGGAGGAACGTTGGGACTACTGTTCATTGCAGTGCATGAACACTGTGATGGCTTCTCTTCCTACTGAGCATGGCCTCTACGTGCATGTGCTCAGTAGTTGTGGCTCCCAGGCTCTAGAGCACAGGTTCAGCAGTTGTGGCCTGCAGGCTTAGTTGCTTCTCAGCCTGTGGGATCTTCCTGGACCAGGAATCAAACCCCTGTCCCCTACGTTGGTAGGTGAATTCCCAACCACTAGACCACCAGGGAAGCCCAATACCTATTATTTAATTCCATTTCCTTTCCATAGAATGAATGCAGACATACAAAGAGAGCAGGTATTTGAAAAGCTGAGAAAAGAAGTAGTGAAGCCTGTATGGGTAAACTGTATTTAGCTCTCTTTAGTGTCCGTAACTCTTTTGCTGTCTCAGAAGCAGCTGCTCATAAGCTGAAAATCTAAAAGAAAATAGATGGTCGAGGCTTCAAAGCCAAGCAGAGGTTTCTGTAATGTCTATGGTCAGAGATAAAAATAAGTCTCCAAGGAACCCAGAGAAGGTTGGATCCTGATTAGTACAAAGCCTTCAGGTAGAATGGGAGAAGGACCACACCTGGGAGAGAGAATGAACCAGGAAGAGCAAGGAATCACCAGACTGAGGACAAGCCTCAAAGTCGTGCCTCCCTGATTGAATGGAAGTGATAAACACCTAGCACTTTAGCTGCCAGAATCAAACCTAAACACTTTCTGAATGATAAAAATCACTCCAGAATATTAAATCATCTAAAACATTTTTGGGGTAAATATGTATGTTAATCTACCTAAGTACAAATGTAACAAATATAGTCTTGCTTTCATTAAAACACTGAAACTTACAATATCAAGGGGAAAAAATAGGCAGGTTTAGGAAAGGCACTCAACACCAGTGAATGAAAACCACAATCAAGACAAGATTCTAAGGATTTGTAACTATGGAGGTGCTTTCTTATTATAAGCTGAGCATACTATGTGACACCATGGAGAACTTTGTCATGAGCACTTATAATATATTTGTGGGCATCAGGAAAAAAAGATGTTTGAAAATGTGCAAAGAAGAGCTACACATTGTCCTAGAAATGATACTGTCATTGGGGAAAACCCTTAGTGTGCTTTTCAAAACGTAGTCACATAAAATGCACCTGCTCAACATGGATCTCAAAGAAGCTCAGTGTGTAGGTCTCTGGTAATAAAGTCCCAGAGTCCAGACCCATTCTGAGTATCATTATTAATTTTATTTTTTTTATTAATGCTTCTTAATTCTATTCAACATTTACGTTTTGCAGCATGAATAATTTCACAGCAGATTCCATGACAATAGGGCACATACACTTGGGAAAGACTCTCAATGACCTGAGCAATGGGCACTTGATTACATACCTGTTTCCTCTATCACATCCTGTCCCAAGGACAGCGTGAGTCTGGGGACATAGCTGACAATGAACATATACATTAGAAAGAATTGCGAGTGAGAAGGTCCATCCAGTAAAGGAGAGGAGTGAGGACGAGGTCTCCGGAGGGTGATCTGGTTAGTGACAGTCATAGGGAGGACAGAGATCAAGTGTCCCCTTCAAGAGGTGTGAGAAAGAGCAAAACCAAAGGTTCTCCCTAAGCCAGCGCTCCTGGCTTTGTAGACCTAGAGATCAGACTCACATTTACTCATACCCACTGTCACCTCCTGTAATCAGAGGTAGGACCCTGCATGTGACTTCTGTGCACAGAACCCTCACTGGGACTGCCAGAGTCCAGCTCCAGCAGCCAGGGATTCAACCTGAAGGGATGAGCAGTGTCGGCGAGAAACTGAGGCAGCCTCTTATTTTTCTTGGACTGCCTGTTTATTTCAAGCTTATGATTCTCTTTTATACTTTTAAAAAAGCATTAGGTCAGAGGTTTGATATTTTTAGTTCCCATTGACCCAGATTTATTTTTCTCCAAAAATCGTTGTTGCCCCTCAAAAGGATTTCCTTCCTCAGTGATTCTCTTTTCTACTTTTTCTCATGTGTCCTTGTGAATACACTGTAACTCATGCTAATTCTGGGCTGCATACCACATTCCTCAGTTTAATTCTTATCTTTCTAAGTCCTGTTTGCCCCTAGTATCCTAAGCTCACTATTTCTTAGAAAGGGCTTCTTGCTAATAATATCTCTAAAGTCCCTAATTTCTATAAGCTATAGTAGAATATGCTAACATTACAGCAATCCTTAAATCTTTAGCTTATAACTATTTTAATTATTCCTAAGCCCTCAATTCAGCAAACTCCTTTGCCATAAACACTTTTCTCACAAATGGGCTTCAGATAGCAATCCCTCCCATGGCCTCAAGCTGTGGCCTGTGTGCTCACCCTGGAACACTTTTTTGTAAAAGTCCTTGAACAAATGTCAGTGATTAACTTTATGAATTATTCTTTGAGCACAGCTGCAGAAGGCTTTATGCCTTCTCATGCTCCTCTCAAAAACAATAAGCACCTTAATATTCTCTTCAGTCAACTCAGCCAAGGAAAGGAAAAAACAAGTCAGAATCACAAAGCCTAACTCCTTCATTCTGGGTCCGTGCCTACAGATCAAAGGGATGGGGTTTAGGGCCGTGCCTCCATAATGTCAGTAATGCCTAAAGCAGCTCCCGACATGGGACCACACGTGTCATGGCCCTAAACACATCCCTCCCCCATGGGCTCAGCCCTTGTGCTCAGCTGAGCAGCTGCTTCCCCCAGGACATTGGGGTCAGAGCAGCTGCTCCTCTCAGTGGAGAACAAACTAGGGGAGGAGGAAATGGTGGGGAGCCATGGAAGGAGGTGGGAATAGCCTCAGGTCCTGAGCCCAGGAGTCCCTGTCATGAGCTCCCCAGGGTCTGGATCCCTGGCTCCATGCTGACTTTCCCTCACAGACAGCTCCATGCTGACTTTCCCCCAGCTCTCAGCATCACTGACCCTGAAGGACTGGCCACCTGCTCTCCAGGCCACAGAAGCACAGAGCTGTCCACGCTGACTTCACTACCAAAATCAGAGATGTTTGTTCATAAACAGGGTCAGGGTCCCAGGGAGGGTCTGCTCTGTGGTTCTAAGAAAACTGTCTTTCCCCCATTCTCTCTGGTAGAAAACCCTTGTGTTGATAAGCTTAAGCATTCTGATTGTTGGCTCATTGATAAGTAGTGTCGGACTCTTTGCAACCCTATGGACTGTAGCTCTCCAGGCTCCTCTGTCCATGGGATTTACGAGGCAAGAAAACTGGAGTGGGTTGCTTCCTCCTCCAGGGAATCTTCCCGACCTGTGTCCACTGAGCCACGTGGGAAGCCCAATCATTCTGATATGTACTCTTTTAAACCTCAAAACATATCTGTATATTAGAAATACAAAACCACTATGAAATTTACATTTCAGTGGATGTCATGTAGTCAGAGTTTCCAAAAACATTCAACTAAACCTCTTTCTGAATTTCCTGATTCAAGTCTTCCTCATGCTTTCTATGTGCTCCATCCATCTCAGCTCTGACTCTCTATCCTGGGCTGCTCTAAACCCAGTTTTACCTGAAGTTAGATATACTTCTCCTCTAACTCTCAGAATGACAGTTTCTTTGGTTGGGAAGAGTTATTAACTTGAAAACTATAAGAGTACAGCATCTGAGAATGTGATGCATTCTGTGTATTTGTCCTGATAGTGACACATGTAAACCTTCATTTGTTGGGCAATTAAGATATATCCCCTTTAAGTATCCCTAATTTTTTAATTGCTATTAAATTGAAAAACAACAAATCCAGGGTCTCTTAAATAAATATTATGAAGAAGGAAAATCACCACATAATCATGGAAACTCAGCCTTATTAAAGAGAAGTATAGTAACACTGATAAAGTTCTTAAAGAACTATAAAATAGGGAGAGAAAATAGAAAGAAACATTTAAGTATGTCTCTTTACTACTCATGCAGCATAAATTTCATCTGTACTAGGTCAAAGGTTTTACTTCCTTTACTCACATCAGTCTCCCCACCTCCTTGGGTCTGTCCACACATCTGCCCCCACCAAGGGATTTGCATGTGGCTCCCCAGGGAGGACCTTCCCTTGCAAGTTTGAGATAAAAGCTCAGCTCTGGTCTTGCTCTGACTTATCAGGATCAGTTCAAACTTCTGAACATGAGGTTCCCTGCTCAGCTCCTGGAGCTCCTCCTGCTCTGGGTCCCAGGTGAGAATGGAGGGGGATGAGAAGGAGGATGCAAAGAGTAGTGAGCTCTGGGGCAGCACTGCTTTTCATGTGTGTTTGTCCATATGTTAGATGCACACCTTATCCTCTGTAAAGGGCATGTGATGTTTATCAACATGAGAATGAGGATGGATGTAGAGGGAAAAAGTATGTATGCTCTGGTTGTGACAGAGAAAGAGTGGGCAAGTGGGCATGAGCTCTAGAGACCTCTTTTTCTTTGTAAATCTCTGATTCATTTCGAAATTTGATATGTTGGCTATTAATCAGAATCACAAATAGTTTAGAATGAAATAAACAATAAATGGAAAATTTCTGTATATAACTCTCAAGATTGTCTGAAATCTTGTACTATTATCTCATTATTTTAGGATCCAGTGGGGACATTGTGCTGACCCAGACTCCACTCTCCCTGTCTGTCTTCCCTGGAGAGACGGCGTCCATCTCCTGCAGAGCCAGTCAGAGCCTCGAAGATAGTTATGGAGACACTTATTTGAGTTGGCACTTGCAGAAGCCTAGCCAGTCTCCACAGCTTCTGATCTATTTGGTTTCCAATAGAGCCTCTGGGGTCCTGGACAGGTTCACTGGCAGTGGGTCAGGGACAGATTTCACCTTTAAAATCAGCAGAGTGGAGGCTGAGGATGCTGGAGTTTATTACTGCCAGCAGAGTATACAAGCACCTCCCACAGTGGTACAGCCCTGAACATAAACCCCCCTCTCCTGGTGGTCCAGCTGCTCACATGTGTTGACTGGGGAGCAGGTAGGCAGTGTCTCTGACTGTGTAGGAAAACATGTTGGAGGTCAGGGGAGTAGGATGAAGCTGAGGACTCTGGACCATGAGAGCCTCAGCTGCACCTCACACACCACAGGTTAAGGACCATCAGCTGAACAGCCTTGAGTGACAGCACCAGCAGGAGAATGGAGGGTCTAAGTGCCCTCTGAGCAAACAGACCTGAAGAAGGAGAGGTGAGTGAGAGCTCATCCTACTTCTCTCCCCTTGTGTACAGTACAATAAATACAGTCAGTATATCAGCGGGACAATGAGGCAGATTTTTAGCAAGATACATGCTGGGATTACTAGTTTTGGTATACTTTTAAGAAGATAGAAGGTCATAATATTCAAAAACAGGTTTTTTTTCACTTTTTACACTTTCCAAATCTCCTATTTACTATGTATCTTCCTACTCCTTCAACATATGTTAGATCACAGTCTCTACAAGCATCCCCCAGGTGGAATTAGTGGGGGAAATTTAGTGAAAGTTTTCGGTTATGAATGTCCAAAATTTTTTGTTTTGAAATGATGGCAGACACAATATCATAATGCAAACATCTCTGATTTCTCTCAGTTACCTTTCAGAGAAACACAAATATGAGTATTAGAATTCCTAAAGCTGGGGTTTAACATTTTTTAAAATAACATAAACTGGAAGCCATAGGGCATATAATTTACACCATAGAACACTGGAAGGATTCAGAATACTGACACACTCTTTTTCTCAAAATTTAGGAATTTTAAGGGGTGGGAAGACTGCAGGAATGGAAACGTGAAGGGAGCAAAATCAACACACACAACTGAACATATGGCTCTTTGGCTTCGATTTGGTGGGATAGAAAACAGTGGTACTGATAAGAAGAACCCAGAGAGAAAATCCACTATGTTCCTTATGGAATTACAAGGAGGAAGGGCCATCTGCCTGGTTTCCCAGGTTGTGTCTGTGCCACTGCACATGTCACAGGAAATGAGTGTGTGGCCAGGGCTTGAGATCGTCCATCAATAAGGGCTCAGTGATGTTCCTGTGCAGAGACCTAAAGTCATGTCACCTAGTCACTGTCAACTTTACTCAGCCGAGGAGAATCTCAAAGACACACTTGCTCCTGCATGTGGTCCAGCAGAGGCCATATGTTTGGACTGGGGAATTGCGACCGACAGTGACAGGGAACGTCTTTAGAGTTCAAAACCCAGGAAATGCCGAGGAAACGGAGACCAACTTCTAGCATTTGGACAACTATTAAGGACTTGAGAAAAGAAAAAGAAAAAGTCTGAATAAGTAGGTTTCTGTTTTCTGACCCAGCAAACCTAGCCTGCCTGCTGACTCAGACTTCAGCCAAGTCCCCTGTGATGGAAGTTATGTTATGGGGCCACAAACCTCAGGTGGATTTACTGTTTCCACATGGGTTGGTCCACTTGAGCCAAGTCAGAGCTTCTGTCCACATGCAGTTTTGGAAAATGATATAAGAGAAAAATGTTGGGTAAACATTGGCTCAACAAGAAAGGAATGTTTTGACTTTGTTATTTCAAGTCATTTAATTCTCATTTTCCATTTTCCCCTGATGCTATACAAATATGAATTTTCCACTTTACATTTTGGTTATTGGTAACTTTTTCAGTAGCTGGATTTCCAAATTGTCCAACATTCATGGAGATTTATGCCATATTTTAATCGGAATCACTTTGGAGCTTAGAAAGTTGGTAACATATTGTCATAAAAACAAAAAATTCAAACAATAAATAAATACCTTGGGTTCACACAAGTGTCATTCCTAAATGTGGATCTGACTTCTGTTTCTAGTGATAGCTGAGTAGAATGTAAATGCTTCAAATACATCCCATTTTTAGAAATGCTCTAAAATTACTTCTGAATTTATCATAGGCATACTAATCACATTCTCTGACATGAAGTGAATTGCATTAAATAATTTCAGATCTACATGGACAGTAGAATACCGTTTCTGGTTAAGGTGGTAAAACTTATTAGAGGTCATCCTTTCCAGAATAATCTGTTTTGTAGCAAGTGCAATTAAAACTGGATTCTTAATTATAATAGTTTAAGAAATGGTTTACATAGAGAATTTATAACACAAGCAAAGAACCGCTGGACTTCTGGAGGTATTTCTACATGTATTCACAGTTCAGTTCAGTTCAGTTGCTCAGTCGTGTCCGACTCTTTGCGACCCCATGAACCGCAGCATACCAGCTTCCCTGTCCATCACCAACTCCCAGAGACCACCCAAACCCATGTCCATTGAGTCGGTGATGCCATCCAACCATCTCACCTCTATCATCCCCTTCTCCTCCTGCCCTCAATCTTTCCCAGCATCAGGGTCTTTTCAAATGAGTCAGCTCTTCACATCAGGTGGCCAAAGTATTGGAGTTTCAGCTTCAACATCAGTCCTACCAATGAACACCCAGGATTGATCTCCTTTAGGATGGATTGGTTGATCTCCTTGCAGTCCAAGGGACTCTCAAGAGTCTTCTCCAACATCACAGTTCAAAAGCATCAATTCTTCAGTGCTCACCTTTCTTTATAGTCCAACTCTCACATCCATACATGACCACGGGAAAAATCATAGCCTTGACTAGACAGACCTTTGTTGACAAAGTAATGTCTCTGCTTTTTAACATGCTGTCTAGGTTGGTCATAACTTTCCTTCCAAGGAGTAAGCATCTTTTAATTTCATGGCTGCAATCACCATCTGCAGTGATTTTGGAGCCCAGAAAAATAAAGTCAGCCACTGTTTCCACTATTTCTCCATCTATTTTCCATGAAGTGATGGGACTAGATGCCATGATTTTAGTTTTCTGAATGTTGAGCTTTAAGCCAACTTTTTCACTCTCTTCTTTCACTTTAATCAAGTAGGAACAGTTTTATCCCAAATTCAATTGACTTTTTGCTACCATCATCAATGAGGAGCCTGGAGAAGCTGAATGTATTTCTCTGAGCAGGAAACTCACTGGACCCTGAACAGTGTATAAAGACTCAGCTTCTCAGGAGCAGGACCAGCTGTGGTGCCCAGAGGATGAGCTGACACCAGTATGGGCTCAAGAGGAAACGGCTTTGGAGCCTTGAGAAAGAAACCTTGAGGCCCTCAATCATAGGCACTGAGTCCTCTTCTTGGTAAACAGATGTCAGGGCATCACTAGGACAGCCTACCACAGCATCTTCCTTCCTTCTGACTAAGGCAGCTCACACCCCCACAGACCCTCCAGGAAAGGGCTGCCATGTCCCCCCAAGCATCCACTGGTCTCTCTGGTGTATTTCCTGTTGCTCAGCAGGCTGATCTCTGAGTGTGGATTATGTCCAGATAGTTGATGTCTTTGATCAGCTCTCTGTGTCCTCATTGGCCCAGGAGGCAGGGCTGCTTGCACCACAGCTGAATCTACTGCACAGCCCTCTGCTTTTCTGGCCCCACTCAAATCTGGCAGATTCCATGTCACCTGACCCATGAGCCAGACCAGCCCTCCTACGTGTGGACTATGTAGTGTCCAGAAGTCATAGAGGCTGTCAGACAATTTCTTTAAGGAAAAAAAAAAACAACATACATATTCAACACTCTCAAAAGTGATGCACATCCCAGTCCTATTTATGGGATACATGAGAGCTCTCTTACCATTGAGGCAACTTTTCATGCAATTTGGTGTCAGCTGTTCATGTCCAGAAATATAATCTGGGCAGTATGTCCAACCAAGGGATGTACCACCACCCAACAACCAGCATATCACCAAGCAGCCCCAGAAAATTCCTAACTCATGACAGATGACTGCTTTGACACAATTTCTGAACTGGTGCTTCAGTTACAAGGGTTACACTGAAATTATCTATGCCTGTACCTACCGTCACCTGGTCCTTGTGTCAAAAGCACACCAAGGGGAAGTCAAGTCCATTTAGCAATACACGTTGCATGTTTTGTTCCAAAGGTTTTCCTTATTTGTCTATTACCTTAAAGATTTTTTAAATTAATTTATTTATTTTAATTGGAGGCTAATTACAATTTTGTAGTGTTTTTTGCCATACATTGACATGAATCAGCCATGAGTGTACATATGTTCCCCATCCTGAACCCTCCTCCCATCTCCTTCCCCATTCCATCCCTCAGGGTCATCCCAGTGCACCAGCCCTGAGCACCCTGTCTCATGCATCAAACCTGGACTGGGGATCTATTTCACATATAATAATATACATGTTTCGATGTTATTCTCTCAAATCATCCCACCCTCGCCTTCTCCCACAGAGTCCAGAAGTCTGTTCTTTACATCTGTGTCTCTTTTGCTGTCTTGCATATAGGGTCATCATTACCATTTTTCTAAATTCCATATACATGTATTGATGTTTTTCTTTCCGACTTACTTCACTCTGTATAACAGGCTCCAGTTTCATCCACCTCATTAGAACTGATTCAAATGCATTCTTTTTAATAGCTGAGTAATATTCCACTGTGTATATTTTCCACAGCTTTCTTATCCATTCATCTGCTGATGAACATTTGGGTTGCTTCCATGTCCTGGCAATCAAAAACAGTGCTGTGATGAACATTGGGGTATACATGTCTCAATTCTGGTTTCCTCGGTGTGTATGTCCAGCAGTGGGATTGCTGGGTCATATGGCAGTTCTATTTCCATTTTTTTAAGGAATTTCCACACTGTTCTCCATAGTGGCTATACTAGTTTGCATTCCTACCACCAGCATAAGAGGGTTCCCTTTTCTCCACACCCTCTCCAGCATTTATTGTTTGTAGACTTTTTGATAGCAGCCATTCTGACTGGCATGAGATGGTACCTCATTGTGGTTTTGATTTGCATTTCTCTGATAATGAGTGATGTTGAGCATCTTTTCATGTGTTTGTTAGCCATCTGTATGTCTTCTTAGGAGAAATGTCTGTTTAGTTCTTTTGCCTGTTTTTTGATTGGGTCGTTTATTTTTCTGGAATTGAGCTGCAGGAGCTGCTTGTATATTTTTGAGATTAATCCTTTGTCAGTTGCTTCATTTGCTATTATTTTCTCCCATTCTGAAGGCTGTGTTTTCACCTTGCTTATAGCTTCCTTATAGCTTCCTTATAGCTTCCTGGTCATAACAAACACCCTCTTCCAACAACACAAGAGAAGACTCTATACATGGACATCACCAGATGGTCAACAGCGAAATCAGATTGATTATATTCTTTGCAGCCAAAGATGGAGAAGCTCTATACAGTCAGCAAAAACAAGACCAGGAGCTGACTGTGGCTCAGACCATGAACTCCTTATTGCCAAATTCAGACTTAAATTGAAGAAAGTAGGGAAAACCACTAGACCATTCAGGTATAACCTAAATCAAATCCCTTATGATTATACAGTGGAAGTGAGAAATAGATTTAAGGGACTAGATCTGATAGATAGAGTGCCTGATGAACTATGGAATGAGGTTCGTGACATTGTACAGGAGACAGGGATCAAGACCATCCCCATGGAAAAGAAATGCAAAAAAGCAAAATGGCTGTCTGGGAAAGCCTTACAAATAGCTGTGAAAAGAAGAGAAGTGAAAAGCAAAGGAGAAAAGGAAAGATATAAACATCTGAATGCAGAGTTCCAAAGAACAGCAAGAAGAGATAAGAAAGCCTACTTCAGTGATCAATGCAAAGGAATAGAGGAAAACAACAGAATGGGAAAGGCTAGAGATCTCTTCAAGAAAATCAGAGATACCAAGATAACATTTCATGCAAAGATGGGCTCGATAAAGGACAGAAATGGTATGGACCTAACAGAAGCAGAAGATATTAAGAAGAGATGGCAAGAATACACAGAAGAACTGTACAAAAAAGATCTTCACGACCAAGATAATCACGATGATGTGATCACTGACCTAGAGCCAGACATCTTGGAATGTGAAGTCAAGTGGGCCTTAGAAAGCATCACTACAAACAAAGCTAGTGGAGGTGATAGAATTCCAGTTGAGCTATTCCAAATCCTGAAAGATGATGCTGTGAAAGTGCTGCACTCAATATGCCAGCAAATTTGGACAACTCAGCAGTGGCCACAGGACTGGAAAAGATCAGTTTTCATTCCAATCCCAAAGAAAGGCAATGCCAAAGAATGCTAAAACTACCACACAGTTGCACTCATCTCACACAGTAGTAAAGTAATGCTCAAAATTCTCCAAGCCAGGCTTCAGCAATATGTGAACTGTGAACTTCCAGATGTTCAAGCTGGTTTTAGAAAAGGCCGAGGAACCAGAGATCAAATTGCCAAAATCCACTGGATCATCAAAAAAGCAAGAGAGTTCCAGGAAAACATCTATTTCTGCTTCATTGACTATGCCAAAGCCTTTGACTGTGTGGATCACAATAAACTGTGGAAAATTCTGAAAGAGATGGGAATACCAGACCACCTGACCTGCCTCTTGAGAAATCTGTATGCAGGTCAGGAAGCAACAGTTAGAACTGGACATGGAACAACAAACTGGTTCCAAATAGGAAAAGGAATATGTCAAGGCTGTATATTGTCACCCTGCTTATTTAACTTATATGCAGAGTACATCATGAGAAACGCTGGACTGGAAGAAACACAAGCTGGAATCAAGATTGCCAGGAGAAATATCAATAACCTCAGATATGCAGATGACACCACCCTTATGGCAGAAAGTGAAGAGGAACTCAAAAGCCTCTTGATGAAAGTGAAAGTGGAGAGTGAAAAAGTTGGCTTAAAGCTCAACATGCAGAAAACGAAGATCATGGCATCTGGTCCCATCACTTCATGGGAAATAGATGGGGAAACAGTGGAAACAGTGTCAGACTTTATTTTTCTGGGCTCCAAAATCACTGCAGATGGTGACTGCAGCCATGAAATTAAAAGACGCTTACTCCTTGGAAGGAAAGTTATGACCAACCTAGACAGCATATTCAAAAGCAGAGACATTACTTTGCCAACAAAGGTTCGTTTAGTCAAGGCTATGGTTTTTCCTGTGGTCATGTATGTATGTGAGAGTTCGACTGTGAAGAAGGCTGAGCGCCGAAGAATTGATGCTTTTGAACTGTGGTGTTAGAGAAGACTCTTGAGAGTCCCTTGGACTGCAAGGAGATCCAACCAGTCCGTTCTGAAGGAGATCAGCCCTGGGATTTCTTTGGAGGGAATGATGCTGAAGCTGAAACTCCAGTACTCTGGCCACCTCATGCGAAGAGTTGACTCATTGGAAAAGACTCTGATGCTGGGAGGGATTGGGGGCAAGAGGAGAAGGGGACGACAGAAGATGAGATGGCTGGATGGCATCACTGACTTGATGGACGTGAGTTCAGTGAACTCTGGGAGCTGGTGATGGACAGGGAGGCCTGGTGTGCTGCAATTCATGGGGTCGCAAAGAGTCGGACAAGACTGAGCCACTGATCTGATCTGATCTGATAGCTTCCTTCATTGTGCAAAAGCTTTTAAGTTTAATAGGTCCCATTTGTTTATTTTTGCTTTTATTTCCATTACTCTGGGACGTGGGTCATAGACGATCCTGCTGTGATTTATGTCAAAGAGTGTTTTGCCTATGTTTTCCTCTAGGAATTTTATAGTTTCTGGTCTTACATTTATATCTTTAATCCATTTTGAGTTTATTTTTGTATATGGTGTTAGAAAGTGTTCTAGTTTCATTCTTTTACAAGTGGTTGACCAGTTGTCCCAGAACCACTTGTTAAAGAGATCGTCTTTTCTCCATTGTATATTCTTGCTTTCTTTGTCAAAGATAAGGTTTCCATAGGTGCGTGGATTTACCTCTGGGCTTTCTATTTTGTTCCATTGATCTATATTTCTGTCTTTGTGCCAGTACCATACTGTCTTGATGACTGTAGCTTTAGTAGTATAGTCTGAAGTCAGGCAGGTTGATTCCTCCCATTCCATTCTTCTTTCTCAAGATTGCCTTGGCTATTTGAGTTTTTTTGTATTTCCATACAAATTGTGATATTATTTGTTCTAGTTCTCTGAAAAGTACTGTTGGTAGCTTGATAGGGATTGCATTGAATCTATAGATTGCTTTCGGTAGTATACTCATTTTCACTATATTGATTCTTCTGATCCATGAACATGATATATTTCTCCATCTATTTGTGTCATGTTTGATTTCTTTCATCAGTGTTTTATAGTTTTCTATATACAGGTCTTTTGTTTCTTTAGGTAGATTTATTCCTAAGTATTTTATTCTTTCGTTGCAATGATGAATGGAATTGTTTCCTTAATTTCTCTTTCTGTTTTCTCATTGTGAGTGTATAGGAATGCAAAGGATTTCTGTATGTTGATTTTATATCCTGAAACTTTACTATATTCATTAATTAGCTCTAGTAATTTTCTGGTGGAGTCTTTAGAGTTTTCTATGTAGAAGATCATGTCATCTGCAAACAGTGAGCATTTTACTTCTTCTTTTCCAATCTGGATTCCTTTTATTTCTTTTTCTTCTCTGATTGCTGTGCCCAAAACTTCCAAAACTATGTTGAATAGTAATGGTGAGAGTGGGCACCCTTGTCTTGTTCCTGACTTTAGGGGAAATGCTTTCAATTTTTCACCATTGAGGATAATGTTTGCTATGGGTTTATCATATATGGCTTTTATTATGTTGAGGTATGTTCCTTCTATGCCTGATTTCTGGAGGGTTTTTCTCATAAATGGATGTTGAATTTTGTCAAAGATTTTCTCTGCATCTATTGAGATAATAATTTGTTAATGTGGTGTATCACATTGATTGATTTGCGAATATTGAAGAATCCTAGCATCCCTGGGATAAAGCCCACTTGGTCATGATGTATGATCATTTTAATATGTTGTTGGATTCTGTTTGCTAGAATTTTGTTAAGGATTTTTGCATCTATGTTTATCAGTGATATTGGCCTATAGTTTTCTTTATTTGTGGCATCTTTGTCTGGTTTTGGTAATAGGGTAATGGTGGCCTCATAGAATGAGTTTGGAAGTTTACCTTCCTCTGTAATTTTCTGGAAGAGTTTGATTAAGATGGGTGTTAGCTCTTCTCTAAATTTTTGGTAAAATTCAGCTGAGAAGCCATCTGGTCCTGGGCTTTTGTTTGTTTGAAGATTTCTGATTACAGTTTCAATCGTGATGGGTCTGTTAAGATTTTCTATTTCTTCTTTGTTCAGTTTTGGAAAGTTATACTTTTCTAAGAATTTGTCCATTTCTTCCAAGTTGTCCATTTTATTGGCATATAGTTGCTGATAGTAGTCTCTTATGATCCTTTGTATTTCTGTGTTGTCTGTTGTGATTTTTCCATTTTCATTTCTAATTTTGTTGATTTGATTCTTCTCCCTTTTTTTCTTGATAAGTCTGGCTAATGGTTTGTCTATTTTATTTATCTTTTCAAAGAACCAGCTTTTATCTTTGTTGATTTTTGCTATGGTCTCCTTTGTTTCTTTTTCATTTATTTCTGCCCTTATTTTTATGATTTCTTTCCTTCTACTACCCTGGGTTCTTCATTTCTTCTTTTTCTTGTTGCTTTAGGTGTAGAGTTAGGCTATTTATTTGATTTTTCTCTTGTTTCTTGAGATAAGCTTGTATTGCTATGAACCTTCCCCTTAGCGCTGCTTTTACTGAATCCCATAGGTTTATGGGTTGTTGTGTTTTCATTTTCATTCATTTCTATGCATATTTTGATTTCTTTTGTAATTTCTTCTGTGATTTGTTTGTTATTCAGAAGTGTGTTGTTTAGCCCCCGTATGTTTGTATTTTTCATAGTTTTTTTTTTTTTTTCTGTAGTTGACATCTAATTTTACTGCATTGTGATCAGAAAAGATGCTTGGAATGATTTCAATTTTTTTGAATTTACCAAGGCTAGATTTATGGCCCAGGGTGTGATCTATCCTGAAGAAGTTTCCACGTGCACTTGAGAAAAAGGTGAAATTCATTGTTTTGGGGTTAGTTGTCCTATAGATATCAATTAGGTCTAACTGGTACATTGTATCATTTAAAGTTTGTGTTTCCTTGCTAATTTTCTGTTTAGTTGATCTATCCATAGATGTGAGTGGGGTATTAAAGTCTCCCACTATTATTGTGTTACTGTTAATTTCCCCTTTCATACTTGTTAGCATTTGCCTTACATATAGCAGTGCTCCTATGTTGGGGGCTTATATATTTATAATTGTTATATCTTCTTCTTGGATTGATCCTTTGATCATTATGTAGTGTCCTTCTTTGTCTCTTTTCATGGCCTTTATTTTCAAAGTCTATTTTATCTGACATGAGTATTGCTATTCCTGCTTTCTTTTGGTCTCCATTTATGTGAAATATCTTTTTCCAGCCCTTCACTTTCAGTCTGTATGTTTCCCTTGGTTTGAGGTGGGTCTCTTGTAGATAGCATATATAGGGGTCTTGTTTTTGTATCCATTCAGCCAGTCTTTGTCTTTTGGTTGGGTCATTCAATCCATTTACATTTAAGGTAATTATTGATAAGTATGATCCCTTTGCCATTTATTTTGTTGTTTTGGGTTTGAGTTTATAAACCTTTTCTGTGTTTCCTGTTCAGAAAAGATCCTTTAGCATTTGTTGAAGAGTTGGTTTGGTGGTGCTGAATTCTCTCAGCTTTTGCTTGTCTGTAAAGCTTTTGATTTCTCCTTCATATCTGAATGAGATCCTTGCTGAGTACAGTAATCTGGGTTGTAGTTTTTTCTCTGTCATCACTTTAAGTATGCCCTGCCATTCCCTTCTGGCCTGAAGAGTTTCTATTGAAAGATCAGCTGTTATCCTTATGGGAATCCCCTTTGTGTTATTTGTTGCTTTTCCCTTGCTGTTTTTAATATTTGTTCTTTGTGTTTGATCTTTGTTAATTTGATTAATATGTGTCTTGGGGTGTTTCACTTTGGGTTTATCTTGTTTGGGACTCTCTGGGTTTCTTGAACTTGGATGGCTATTTCCTTCTCCATTTTAGTGAAGTTTTCAACTATTATCTCCTCAAGTACTTTCTCACAGCCTTTCTTTTTGTCTTCTTCTGGGACTCCCATGATTCAAATGTTGGGGCTTTTGACACTGTCCCAGAGGTCTCTGAGGTTGTCCTCATTTCTTTTAATTCTTTTTTCTTTTTTCCTCTCTGCTTCACTTATTTATACCATTCTATTTTCCACCTCACTTATCCTATCTTCTGCCTCTGTTATTCTACTGTTGGTTCCATCCAGAGTGTTTTTTATCTCAGTTATTGCATTATGCATTGTTGATTGACTCTTTTATTTCTTCTAGGTCCTTGTTAAACATTTCTTGCATCTTCTCAATCCTTGTCTCCAGACTATTTATCAATAACTTCATTTTTGTTTTCAAGATTTTGGATCCCTTTTACTATCATTATTATGAGTTATTTTTCAGGTAGACTCCCTATCTCTTCCTCTTTTGTTTGGTTTGGTGGGCATTTATCATGTTCCTTTACCTGCTGAATATTTTTCTGCCTTTTCATCTTGTTTAGATTGCTGTGTTGGGGGGTGGCCTTTCTGTATGCTGGAAGTTTGTGGTTCCTCATTATTTTGGAGGTTCCTCCCTGTGGGTGGGGTTGGATGAGTGGCTTGTCAAGGGTTCCTGGTTAGGGAAGCTTGCATCTGTGTTCTGGTGGGTGGAGCTGTATCTCCTCTCTCTGGAGTGCAATGAAGTGTTTGGTAGTGAGTTTTGAGGTATCTATGGGTTTGGTGTGACTTTTGGCCGCCTGTATTTTAATGCTTAGGGTATGTTCCTGCGTTGTTGGAGAATTAGGTTGATACGTTTTGCTCTGAAACTTGTTGGCTCTTGGGTGGAGCTTGGTTTCAGTGTAGGTATGGAGGCTTTTGGATGAGCTCTTATCGCTTAATGTTCTCTGGAGTCAGGAGTTTTCTGGTGTTCTCAAGTTTTGGATTTAAGCCTCCTGCTTCTGGCTTTCAGTCTTATTCTTACAGTAGCCTCAAAACTTCTCCATCCATACAGCACCAACGATAAAACATCTAGGTTAATGGTGAAAAGTTCTCCAAAGTGGGGGACACCCAGAGAGGTTCACTGAATTACATGGAGAAGAGAAGAGGGAAGAGGGAAATAGATGTGACCAGGAAAAGAGGGGGAATCAAAAGGGGAGAGAGCAGTCTAGCCAGTAATCAATTCCCTATGTGCACTCCACAGTCTGGAACACTCAGAGAGGATCACAGAGTTCCATAGGTAAGAGAAGAGGGAGGAAGGAGATAGAGTTGACCAAGAGAAGAAGAGGGGGAGTCAAAAGGAGAGAGACAGATCTAGCCAGTAATCAGTTCCCTAAGTGTTCTCCACAGGCTGAAACACCCAAAGATATTCACAGAGTTAAGTAGAGAAGAGAAGGGGAAGGGAAGAGATAGAGGTGACCTGGGGGAGAAAAAGGAGAGTCAAAAGAGGGAGAGAGCAATTAAGCCAGTAATCACACTCCTAAGTAAAACTGGGTACTGAAGATTGGATTCTTAAAGGTACAAAATTGATAACAAAAACCAAAAATTAGAGATTAAAAATCTAGAGTAAACGTTAGACTCTAAAAAATACAATATTAAAGAAACTAAACAAAATCACAAAAATTATAAAATATATATATATGAAATTTGCTTTAAAAATAGGGTCTTCCTCTTTTGCAAGGTAATAGTAGGTTATAAAAATGAAAATTAAAGGAGTAGTAGAGAACTTAAACATTTTTTAAATTTTAAAAATTTTAAATGATAATAGCAAAATATATCTAGGAATTTCTCTGAAGCTGTTGAGGGCAGTGTGGGGTCAGTTCAGTTTCAGATAGTTCCTTGTTCCAGCTTATACTTCTTCTCAAGGTCTATAGGCCCCTTCCAATGTAGTCAGTGCTAACCACAGGGCTGTAATCTGTTGAACTTGTCACTTCCAAAACGGTTCACTCTTCTTTATTTTGGCTTTCTCTGTTTGCAAGTCTCTTCAGTGTCTAATTTCCACCCTGACACAAGGGGGCGAAGGTAGTCACTTATTTAGGTTGACTTGTTCAGTTGTGCTGTGGGTAGGGAGGAACACCATAAACAAATATCACTGGCGTGTGTGAGGAGTTCTCACAGTGTCTGGGCCCCACTGGGTTTGCCCCCACTCATGGCTTGTGTGCTTTTCCGGTCTACACTGCTCAGGCTCCAGGTTGCTCTGCCGGGGAACTGTCTAAAGCGGGCCCTGGGTTACACGCACTTCCCAGGTCTAAGCTGCTCAGGCTCAGGTTCTCGGGTACTCCACAAAGGCACAGACTCAGTTGGGCCTGCGTTTTGTGCCCTTCCCAGGTCCGAGCAGCTCAGGCAACCAGGTGCTTGGCGAGTGCACTCTCCCAGCTGAGTGGTGTGTCTTATCACCTCCCCGGTCCCAGACCCTTGGTTTTTTGGGTGTGCAGCAAGAGTGCCATCTCAGGTGTGCCGTGTGTCTCCTCTGGGAAGCTGATCTCTGACTGTGACCCTCCTAGTGGATGTCAACCGTCCAGGATCCCAGGAAGACTTGGTTAGTAACTGGGAGCCTGCTCACAGTTTGGTGGAGGATGCCATCTCTGGGGCCGAGATTGCCCCTCGCCTTCCGGCTCTGGCTGCCGCCTGTCTTCCTCCCTCCCTTCAGCTGGGGGATGGGCCAGTCCACAGCCGACTAGTTCTCCTCTAGTATTTGCTCAGTCCTTTGTTCTGAGAGCAGGCCCGGCTGTGCCTTAGGCTAAAGCTTTTTGCGGGAAAGTTCTCTCTATATCTTTTTTCTTTTTCTCATTGGCTATCCCACAGTTTGGATTGCTATCTCACATTAGCTCCCTCAGATTGTCCTCAGGGCATTCAGGCCCAGTCCTTAGCCTAAGCATGCAGCTCGTGCCTCCCTGTTCAGCCCCTGCTTGCTGATGGTGGATGTGAGCATCTGCGCTACTTCTCCGCTGGGAGTTGCGATTAGGTGTGTAATTTGTGGGGTTTTTTTTCCCTCCCAGTTATGTTGCACTCTGAGATTCCAAAACTCCCCACAGACCCGCTGGTGAGAGGGTTTCCTGGTGTTTGGAAACTTCTCCTCCTTCATGACTCCCTCCCCTGAACGGGTCTCCGTCCCTAACTCTTTTGTCTCTCTTTTTATCTTTTATATTTTGTCCTACCTCCTTTCGAACAGAATGGGCTGCCTTTCTAGGTGCCTGGTATCCTCCGCCAGCATTGAGAAGTCGTTGTGTAGAATTTGCTCAGAGTTCAAATGATATTTAGATGAATTTGTGGGGGAGTAGGTGGTCTCCCCATCCTATTCCTCTGCCATCTTAGGACCGCCCCCCAACCTTAAAGATTTTGATGCTGAGAGGCTGTAAATTCATATCGTGACTCCTCTCTCCTCCTCTTATTCTCTCTCTAAATATCTCTGCTTTCTTTTATCTCTGCAAGTCTTTAACACAGATATATTTTCTCATATGTTTCTCATTATCCCTTCTTTTTTTTTCATATGCTCTGAGTTTAGTGAACTCCCAACACTAGAAGTGTAGTCACCAACACCACAAGTTTAGCTTGTGCATGCGTGCTCAGTCACTTTAGTACTGTCAGACTCTTTTTGACACTATGGACTGTAACCTGCCAGGCTCCCCTGTTCATGGGATTCTCATAAATACTGGAGTGGGTTGCCAAGCCCTCCTCCAGGGGGTCTTTCCAACCCAGGGATTGAACCTGAGTCTCCTGCATTGTGTTTATCTACTGAGCCACCAGGCAGTATGTTTATCGACTGAGCCAGCAGGGAAGCCCAGAAATTTAGTTTATACCAAGACAAATGATTGTATGCAATCTTGAAACATTATTGTATGTTTCAAACAAAAAGGTGTTGTATGCTTAGGGTTATTGTGACCAGCATTTATTTACTATATTGTTATAAGAGAATTAAAGATCTCTTCTCTTTGTTGTTGTTCAGTCACTCAGTTATGTCTGACTCTTTGCCTCCCCATGGACTGCAGCACGCCAGTCTTCCCTGTCCTTCACCATCTCCCAGAGTTTGCTCAAACTCATGTCCATTGGGTTGATGATCCCATCCAACCATCTCATCCTCTGTTGTCCCCTTCTCCTCCTATCTTCAATCTTTCTCAGCATTAGGGTCTTTTCTAATAAGCCAGCTCTTTGCATCAGGTGGCCAAAGTATTGGAGTTTCAGCTTCAGTATCAGTCCTTCCAATGAATATTCAGGATTGATTTCCTTTAGGATTGACTGGTTTGATCTCCTTGCAGTTCAAGAGTCTTCTCCAACACCATAGTTCAAAAGCATCAATTCTTCATTGCTTGGCCTTCTTTATGGTCCAACTCTCACATTCATACATGACTACTGGAAAACCATAGCTTTGACCAGATGGACCTTTGTCAGCAAAGTAATGTCTCTGCTTTTTATGTTGTCTAGGTTTGTCATAATTTTTCTTCCAAGGATCAAGCATATTAATTTCATGGCTGAAGTCACCATCTGCACTGATTTTGGAGCCCAAGAAAATAAGTTTTTCACTGTTTCCATTGTTTCCCCCATCTATTTGCCATGAAGTGATGAGACCAGATACCATTATCTTAGTTTTCTAAATGTTGAGCTTTAAGCCAGATTTTTCATGCTCCTCTTTCACCTTCATCAAGAGGCTCTTTAGTTCCTCTTCATTACGTGCCATAAGGGTGGTGTCATCTGCATATATAAGGTTATTTATATTTATCCTTATATTTATAAAATAATAAATTATTTTGATACAATTATGTGAAATAATAGATTTCTATATATTCTAATAACTGGCTTTATATTTCACATAGGCTGTGAGGATTCCAGGATAGAGAGGCAATCTTGGGTTCAAGATGTTTCTGACTGATCAGGAAAAGGGTATGTAATGTGAGTAACATCTGCACAAGGAAGTTGCTAGCAATTTATCAAGGTCTATAGTTCTTTCTTAAACTTATAATATCTTCTTATCTCCTCCAGGGAGCTCAGATATTATCTATTTTTAATGTATGTATT
Source organism: Bubalus kerabau (assembly GCF_029407905.1). Taxonomy (NCBI): domain Eukaryota; kingdom Metazoa; phylum Chordata; class Mammalia; order Artiodactyla; family Bovidae; genus Bubalus; species Bubalus kerabau. The sequence goes on from NC_073634.1 coordinate 49,960,339, forward strand.
TATTTTTAATGTCTGATTCTTATTCTCTGCTTGGTCTAATCACTGTTTTACAGAAGTCAACCTGAAAATTTCTGGAAGCACTGAAAAATGGGTTCAGCTGATGTGTCAGAGAGTGTTTGGACTTCAGGTCATCCCTGGATTCTGTTCAAAAGTGACTGAGATATGAAATCCACTCTTATGGGCCCAGTGCTTCCTTAAGGCAGAAAATCACCATTCTCACTTACTCATAAAGGCAGTGTATTTCTCTTTTATAAGATAAGGAAAGGCAAAAAATACTTTATCCATCCCTTGTGTTTTTCCTGTTCTGAACCTTTCATCTGAGTTAATGGGAGATGAAAAGAAATGGTTACAGAGAATTTAGTTGATTTTAGGTATCAGTTTAAGTCATTCAATTTGATGTTTTTTTCCACAGTGCATTGACTATTCCTTTCATATAATTATAAGAACTTTTAAATTCCTGAAATCATGGACTATGTAAGAAAAAGCATTAAATTTGAGAATTCTGTTCATAGTTTCCTTTTTTTTTTTTTTTTTTCAGATACATCTGCTTACCGAGATGAAAAATTGGAGAAAATTATTTCCTTTGCAATCTTGGTATACCATACAAATTCTCATTCAAAGGCAGCAGCATCAACTAGAACTTAAGGGACTAGAATCTGTGATTTGTTCCTGCATTCTTCCCGTGTTCTCCACTCCCCATTTCTCAGTGAACTAGGCATTCTTATAGGGTCAAAGCAGGAAAAACCTCCCATGTGTTCAGTGGAAAAATTATTAAACCTTCAGAGGAGCTGTGCGTGTTTAGGAAAACATTTTTTGAGTATAAGAGTGAGTGTTGAGTGAAGATCCTGGAGGAGTTGAAGAGCTTAGAGGGCATAGAAAGCCTGGGCAAGCACTGCAGTGAATTTATTGTCTTACTTTGTCCAGTTCATCTATGGGTGAGTGGGATACAGCACATAGCTTACATATCAACACAAAAGACCTTTATTTCACTACACTCAAGCTGACCCCTCCCACCCTCGCCTTGGTTTTGTCCACACCGCTGCCCCCACATGGAAATTTGCATGTTGTTCCCCAAGGAAGACCTTCCCTTGCAAGTCTGAGATAAAAGCTCAGCTCTGGTCTTGCTCTGACTTATCAGGACTCCTCAGTTCACACTTCTGAACATGAGGTTCTCTGCTCAGCTCCTGGGGCTCCTCCTGCTCTGGGTCTCAGGTAAGGACGGAGGGGCATGAGAAGGAGGATGGGGGTGAGCTCTGGGGCAGCACTGCTCTCCATGTGTGTTCTCTGCATATTAGATGTGTGTGACTTGTCCTGCAGATGGGCATGGGATGCTTAGATCTGTTAGAGAGAGGAAGGTTCCAGAAGGAAGAAAGTCCTGTGTTCTGGTCAAGTTGGTGACAGGGAGGTGGGGATGGCATGAGTGATGTTTAGTGGTCTCTTTAAACTTTACAGATGTCAGATTAACTATTGTTATTGTACAATTTTGCTGTATGACTCAAAATCACAGAAAATGAGAGTAAAACAAAATAGTACTAACATTTCAGCTAAAATAAATAAGAATATGGAAATAATGAAAATGGTTGCTTTCTTAAACGGTTGCTTTGTAACTTTCTAATTCTCTGTTTCTTTTAGGATCCAGTGGGGATGTAGTGCTGACCCAGACTCCACTCTCCCTGTCTGTCATCCCTGGAGAGACGGCCTCCATCTCCTGCAAGTCAAGTCAGAGCCTCCTGCATAGTGATGGAAAAACCTATTTGAACTGGTTTCAACATAAACCAGGCCAGTCTCCACAGTGACTGATCTATCAGGTTTCCAACTGTGACACTGGGGTCTCAGACAGGTTCACTGGCAGTGGGTCAGGGACAGATTTCACACTTAAAATCAGCAGAGTGCAGACTGAGGATGCTGGCATCTATTACTGTTTTCAGCATACATATGATCCTCCCACAGTGATACAGCCCTGAACACAAACCTCCTTCCCTGGGTGGCTCAGCTGGTCAAAGTACAGCTTTTCTGGGGAACTGACAGCAGATGCTCTGAGTCTGTGTAAGAAGAAGACGGTGGAGATCTCAGAGGAATAGTTTGCAGTGAGGGCTCTGGACCATGAGTGTCTTGTCTACATCTCAGGCATCAAGTGTTTGGCAGGATTAAGGGGTGCTCTGAATACATGTCTATTGTTACCTATGACTTTCTTCACAAAATAAGTTCCTTGATCCAATGGCCTCTCTTATGGGCAAACCATAGGTTCTGTGAATCTGTAGACCATAATACTGGCTGAGGCTAGAAGGGCAGGGAAGGGTAAACTCTACACAGATTACAGCTAATCCCAGGAATGATGCATCACAACTCCTCAAGGAGGAAGTGATATGGAAACAAAGTACCACCATGTGGCTGCTGGTATTGATCCCTAAAGCTCAGAACATTGATAGGTGACAGTTTTGGATCTGTACTGATAGGGGTGGCAGACAAAATGGATATGGGGGGGGGAGGTGCATGTGGAGGTGGTGTACATAGTGGATGTGGGCTCCTGTTGTTGGATGTTTGCACAGCCTCCATCCATGTCACCTGGACCTCTGTATTCATGGACATGGAGAGAAAATACTATGGTAGTTATGTCACATTCTGGCGCCAGTGACTGAGTTGCCTGAGATGTAAGAACTCATCTGCTCAGAGATGTAAAAACCTTTCAGTGCTTAGTTATTAGGTGTCTGGTCTGTGGTCGCTGCTCTGTAGAACATTGATTTAACATGAGTTGCAATTACATCATGCCCACCTCCTTGGGTTTATCTACATTCCTTTTCCCCAGACTGCTGATCTCTGATCTGCCAATCTTCTCTTTGATTAACCAGCTGCCCTGAAATTGCTGTAAACTCTTATCTTGGGCCACTTCTCTGTCCAGTTTAAGATGATATCTATGTGCACTGTTAAAATACCTGCTAGCTTAACATCTTGTTTCACACCTGCCATTAATTGGGCTGTAGCGTGGAAATTATACATCTTTATTCAAACCAACACATGATGTCAACTTAGCCTTGGAGAAAGCCTGGATACTTTTCACTTTGTTTTCCCGTGTGGAATTAGCTGATTCACCACTCCCATAAAGCCCAAATATAAGGTGATAGGGGAACCTGAGATACCTGTCCATTAAGATGAAGTGCACCTGTTGAATTTGCTTAGATCCAATCCTATAAGAACCACCTCCAGCCTAAGATAGATTGCCACTGAGACCCATCCATACTGAGACTCTGTTGGATCTGAAATTCAAAGGTTTTAACAGGCAGCTCAATCACATAGCTGCTTATTGTTTTATAGACCAGTGTATAGAGGTCCCTGACATTCTGGGAGCTGATTTTTTATCAATGCTAGTTTTTCTGTTTGTTTTTGATCACAGTATGGTTTTTCACTAGAACCCTAGAAATCTATGATGTGACTATATATCAGCAATTTTCAGACTGTGCACACAGCATCATAGTCTAACACAGATGCAGCCTCACCACGTGATGTGGTCCAAATGGTGGAGCCAATCACAGTGCTGCCTGAGCCTGATGCAGAGTCCTTTCTTGCCCTGCACCCACATGATGGAGCAGCACTTGCAGCAGAGATGGATGGGATGGAGTGATGTACTCATTGAGGTCATGTGTTGTCTCAACACTCCACAGAAGCATCAAAAATACCGTATTTCACTGTTAGTGGCCCCAGGAACAAGATACAGCTTGTTGGTCTCTAAAAGGATAAGCCAGCCTGCCTTAGACACGTGGATCCCCAACATAGTAATGTAGCAGGCTCATGAATTTTGGAAAGACTTACATTTCACCTTATAGAAGACATATATTTTTGCAAGTCAACCTGAGTCTTAGCAATTTATTTCTGGTCAGGTCTACTTAATGTATTGTTCAATAAGGCTTGTGTAGTGGAATTCAGTGTAGAATGTTCAGATCATCAAGGTTTCCTCAGGCTACACTGTGACAGAGAAAAAGACAGTTAACAACACGATGTACTGGAGATGTGATCAATTTCAGGTGCATCGTAGGTGAATACAAACTACCAGGGATGTCTTGGATACTCTGCTGCTTTGCCGATGTATGCAATCAAGTAAGGACAAAACTTTCAAGGCCCCTAGATGGCAGACAAACACCACAATAAACACGTGTCCTTGGCTAGATGTAGGAAATAGACTGAGAAAGTTAATAATGCTGCTGTCCCATTTTCAACATGAAGCCCTCAATGCTTGAACGGGTTCAGGTGTGACCTGGGGAAGAGCTGCAGCTATGCTGAGTGGTGCAGAAACCCTCCATGTGTCCTGCACACTGTGGCTATAAGGGTGACATTGGCCCCACCCCGTTGAGATGGTTGCATCCTCAGAGCCCATCTCTACCTTCTTCTAAGCGGGATCAATCTCAGGGGACCATATTTCCAGAGCTGCTGAAGCTGACCTTGTTAGCTAAACATTTGAAACTGGACTTCATGGACATCCTCAGGTACCATTTAATCACAACCCACTTGTAAAGATAACTTTGGAATCTGTCCTTCCCATCTAATTTCAATCCACAGTGAAGCTAAAAATGTGGCAGAAACTCTGGCCACAGCCATAGCGGCCTCCCCTTTCTGCTCAATCCCCACTTCTACCCTGCTGTGCATGGAGCCTGAATGTGCTTGGTACATGAGTAAATGTGTGAAGCCTTCCTAAGGCCTAAGCTCTGGACTTTTCTGATCATTTGAACTTAAAATTTTTAAGTTTTGATTCTTTGAACTTGAATCAATATAAATGGGTAGAAAGTTGAAAATAACATATTTCACCCCCAAAACCATTAAATCACAGGAAATATTAAGGAATCATTGTTTAAAATAAATCAGGTTTTAAAACTAGATAAACATAACAATTGTAGGCCTCAGATTGTCTAACTCAGCACAGTTCCTACATGAAAGTTCATAATTTCATAAAATTTTCCAAAGGTTCAAATTGAAATCATTAAAACCCCTTAACCTGAAGCATAAATTAAATCTGTAAATAATCTTTGTGATGAAACGTTGAATATTATTTTGTTCAGGAATGGGAGGAGAAGAAAAAAAGGATGAGAGAACACACACACACTCAACCCTCACATTCACACACTCAACCCTCACATTCACACACTCAAACACAGTCTCTCAAGTATTATCTAACAAAGAGAATACTGGTGAATTTGGTAACAGAAATGGCTACATGCTGTATTAACATACATTTCAAAATCCCTTCCATATTCTACAGTATAAGATTTTCATTATCTGTAGAGACCGAGTACTGCTTTCATGGGAATTTTAGAGAACAATTCCTAGGGAATAAAAGGTACTAAACTCTATCAAGTTACACTTTTCTGATCTAACAGTGGTCTATGTAACAACTGATCCCCGAGTCCTCAGGGACACAGAAAACACAAAAACCACTGTGAGCAGACTGGCTTCCCGCTGTGTGTTGTAGACACAGCTTCTCAGTCTTTGCAGCCACACAGGAGGGTTTGCGGACTCCCTGCTCTTGTTGACTGATGGCAGAGGTGGTTTCATCTTCATCCACCATTTCCTCCTGCCTGTCCTCTCTGCAGCTCACAGCAACTCCAGGGGATGTGGCCTCGGTCTTCATCCTACTTTGGAGAGTGCTGATCTTCCTGGATTTGGGCTGATCCTGGCTTTTGAGTTCATCCTGGTCAGACTCCAACCCCAGGGATATTCTTTCTAACTGGAGAAAGAATCGGTGACTGTTGGTGAGATAACCAGGACTGGCGTCCCTGGATATATGAATGGCTTCCTCAGCTCCTTCCAACTCAACACCCTGCTCTGGTCCAGCAGTGGCTCCACCCCCAGGATGGACACCCACCACTTTTGCTGCAACATCCCATCCTGGGCTCCCGTCAGGCCTGTGTCCATGCCCTGCCCACACCGTCTGGCTCCAGCCTCGTGTGCAAGGCTTCCATCTTCACCTTCCTCCGAGGCTGTCTTCCTCCCACTTCTTGAGCCCCATCACCCTGCACATGCCCTGAGAACTGCCAGCTCTTAAGACATGGGGGTGGGGGAAACAGGCAGAGCTGGAAACAAATGGATTCGGGGACATAAAATCAATCATTGGCTGGGAGAGGACCATAGCTCCTCCACTCATGGGATTCTCCAGGCTAGAATACTGGGGTGAATTGCCATTTCCTTGTCCAGGGGATCTTCCCGACCCAGGGATTGAACCCAGGTCTCCCACATTGCAGGCAGAAGCTTTAATCTCTGAGCCACCAGGGAAGCCCCCCTGAAGGCAATAGCTTGGGTTAAAGGGAAAGAAAGACATGAACAGTCATTCAAGGAGGTTAGGACACACAGAGCATGGATGTGTATAAAGGCGTTTGGAGTTAGAACATAGCTGAAAATTGTCAGGTATGGAGGGACTAAGTCCCTGCCTTGGTGGCCTTGGAGGACATGTTGGGACAGAGCAGTCAATACGGAGGTCACAGTGCTCAGCTGGGATAACAGGAAGCAATGGAGATGCTTGGAATCTGGGCGCTTACTGACCAATCATGACACACACATTTTACTGTTCTTCTACCTCACTGCCTCTCTGACTGGTGGTGATGACAATTTCTCCCACCAAGAATATCAGGGAATCCAGCAAGGGGAAGCCTCTGTGGCTCCAATAATATCCACTGGTATTAAATAAAAGGAGCCTGTTAAATTCCTTTGAGTGCCGTACCTGATTCAGACCCTGTCTTAGAAGGAAAGAGACCAAGAAAGCATGTCATGGATCCTGAAGAAATCAAAAGAAATCTGTACTCACCGGACAATGGACTGACTGTGTCCTGTGACCCCCAGGGGGAAGTAATTCTCTGAGGCAAGTGTGTGCTGCCCTGTGGGACCCAGACCCAGGCACTCCCAGCCCCTGAGCTCTTACTGAGCTCAGCCAGCCCTGAAGCTTCGTCCAGCCCTGCCACTCCCTGATGATTTACATGTTTCCAGAGCACAGCCCACTGCCCTGGACACTTCCTCATAGTCTGGTCACAGCCTGGGCAGGAGTCCGCGTCCTGGTCAGAACGCACAGTGAACATGAGGGCTCCCAGGCAGCTCCTCGGTCTCCTACTGCTCTGGCTCCCAGGAAAGGAGGGAGAACACTGGGGGTTTGTTCAGTCCAGTGTGGTCAGTACTGCCTGGCCCTTCAGGGAAGTCCTCTTATAACTTGATTAATCCTATGGAGATATGTTTTTGTGTTTCCAATCTCATCTGCCAGGTGTGACCTCCAGATGATTCAGTCTCTATCTTCCCTGTCTGCATCTCTAGGAGACAGAGTCTCCATCACTTGTCGGGCCAGTCAAAGCGTTAGAAATAATTTACAATGGTATCAAGAGAAACCAGGGAAAGCTCCTAAGTTCCTCGTCTATGACACAACCAGTGTGTACACAGGGGTCCCATCCCATTTCAGTGGCAGTGGATCTGGGCAGATTACACCTTCACCACCAGCAGCCTGAAGGCTGATGATTTTGCAACTTATTACTGTAAACAGGATAACAGTAGACCTCCCACAGTATTACACACCCAAACATAAACCAACCAGGAGAGCAGATGGGTGAGGCTGGGCTGCCCTAGCTCCTCTAGGTACCTTCATCTGCTCAGAGCATTTCTCAAATGCAGCCACATGTGCAAGTTACTGATTTATGAAAAATAGTCCTATATAATCTATATGCAGATGCATATGTACCTATTTGCTATATTGATGTTTGGCACATATTATATATCATGAATTCAAGTCCAACAGTGGGTCTATGACTCCCTTTGACACACATACAGGCATTATAAGCATTTACACAGAATAGACATGTAACTTAAATAAACTGAGAGGAATCTGATTATATTCCATCCTAACATTAGTGTGTAGGACTAAATATAGTACTTGCTCCATCTAGGGGAATTTTCTTTTTATTCCATGTATCTAAAACTCCCATCAAATTGATATATTGTCTTTAAAATATTTCTAAGTCTGTAGGAATCCAGAGGGCATGAGTGGAAACAAGTTTTCTAATGTTAAAAGTTAAATATTTGCATCCTGTGAAATTCACATTCATGGTATGTTGACAATGATCCCTTGAATTTCAAGTAGATTTTTTTCTTTTCAAGTAGATTTTTGTTTCATATGAGGCACAATCTTGTTGATAACTTCATCAAACAGGTCATAGAATTTGTGATTTACGGAGATAATGACAAGTAAGAAAACTACCCCTAAAAAAACACAATAGAACCAAAGATGTTTCCTCTTTTATTTATACACTTGATCTTAGCCAAAAGGCCAAGAGGCGATTCCTCTTTATATTTATAATATAATAAAATATTTGATGCTATTACCTGGAATAATAGATTTCTAAACATTCTAATAAACAGCTTCAGACTTCACATAAGGCTGTAAGGATTACAGAATAGACAGCCAATCTATGGGGGGAAAGTATTCCTAATTGACTAGGATAAGTATTCCTAGTGAGAGCATTTATTTTTTATTCATGTATTTATTTTTAATATCTGACTCTTATTCTCTGATTGATCAGGCCTTGCTCTAGAAGGATAAATATGCAAATTTCTGGAAGCACTGAAAGATGGGACAGCTAGTACTTCAAAGTGCATTTGGACTTTGGGGATCCCTGGCTTCTGGCCAAAAGTGACTAAGTAGATGAGTTCACTCCTGTGAGGCCAATGCTTCCTTAAGGCAGAAAATCACTGTTCTCACTTATCTATGCAGGCCATGTATTTTTATTGTAAGATAAGGAAGGGCCACTAAATACTTCATTCATCCCATGTGTCTTTTCTATTCTGAACTTTCCATTTGTGTTAACCAGAGAGGAAAACAAGTAGTTACTGAGAATTTAGTTGGTTCAGATATCAGTGTATGTGATTTAATTTGATGTTTTCTTTTCTAGAGTGTCTTGAATATATTTTTCAAAATTATAGGAATCACTTTTGACTTTAAGTGTGAAGTGTTAGTTGCTCAGTCGTGTCTGACTCTGTGCGACCCCATGGACTGAAAGCCCACCAGGTTCCTCTGCCCATGGAATTCACCAGGCAAGAATACTGGAGTGGGTTCCATTTCCTTCTCCAGCAGAAGACGTAGGCTCAGGGATCAAACCCACATCTCCTACATCTCCATATTGGCAAGCGGTTTCTTTACTACTAGTGCCACCTGAAAGCCTCTTTTCCTTGGTTTATTGATCCTTATTGAAGGAAAATAAGAGTAACTATGCTAAAGCATAGTTAAAGAATAGCAAGAAGAGATAAGAAAGCCTTCCTCAGCAATCAATGCAAAGAAATAGAGGAAAACAACAGAATGGGAAAGACTAGAGATCTCTTCAGGAAAATGAGAGATACCAAGGGAACATTTCATGCAATGATGGGCTCAATAAAGGACAGAAATGGTAGGGACCTAACAGAAGCAGAAGATATTAACAAGAGGTAGCAAGAATACACAGAAGAACTGTACAAAAAAGATCTTCATGACCAAGATAATCACGATGGTGTGATCACTCACCTAGAGCCAGACATCCTGGAATGTGAAGTCAAGTGGGCCTTAGAAAGCATCACTATGAACAAAGCTCATGGAGGTGATGGAATTCCAGTTGAGCTATTTCAAATCCTGAAAGATGATGCTGTTAAAGTGTTGCACTCAACATGCCAGCAAATTTGGAAAACCCAGCAGTGGCCATAGGACTGGAAAAGGTCAGTTTTCATTCCAATCCCAAAGAAAGGCAATGCCAAAGAATGCTAAAACTACCACATAATTGCACTCATCTCACACGCTATTAAAGTTATGCTCAAAATTCTCCAAGCCAGGCTTCAGCAATATGTGAACCGTGAACTTTCTGATGTTCAAGCTGGTTTTAGAAAAGGCAGAGGAACCAGAGATCAAATTGCCAACATCTGCTGGATCATGGAAAAAGCAAGAGAGTTCCAGAAAAACATCTATTTCTGCTTTATTGACTATGCCAAAGCCTTTGACTGTGTGGATCACAATAAACTATGGAAAATTCTGAAAGAGATGGGAATACCAGAGCACCTGACCTGCCTTTTGAGAAATCTGTATGCAGGTCAGGAAGCAACAGTTAGAACTGGACATGGAACAACAGACTGGTTACATCATGAGAAACGCTGGACTGGAAGAAGCACAAGCTGGAATCAAGATTGCCGGGAGAAATATCATAATCTCAGATATGCAGATGACACCACCCTTATGGCAGAAAGTGAAGAGGAACTCAAAAGCCTCTTGATGAAAGTGAAAGAGGAGAGTGAAAAAGTTGGCTTAAAGCTCAACATTCAGAAAACTAAGATCATGGCATCTGGTCCCATCACTTCATGGCAAATAGATGGGGAAACAGCGGAAACAGTGTCAGACTTTATTTTTTGGGGCTCCAAAATCACTGCAGATGGTGATTGCAGCCATGAAATTAAAAGACACTTACTCCTTGGAAGAAAAGTTATGACCAACCTAGATAGCATATTGAAAAGCAGAGACATTACTTTGCCAACAAAGGTCTATCTAGTCAAGGCTATGGTTTTTCCTGTGGTCATGTATGGATGTGAGAGTTGGACTGTGAAGAAAGTTGAGAGCCGAAGAATTGATGCTTTTGAAGTGTGGTGTTGGAGAAGACTCTTGAGAGTCCCTTGGACTGCAAGAAGATCCAACCAGTCCATTCTGAAGGAGATCAGCCCTGGGATTTCTTTGGAGGGAATGATGCTGAAGCTGAAACTCCAGTACTTTGGCCACCTCATGGGAAGAGTTGATTCATTGGAAAAGACTCTGATGCTGGGAGGGATTGGGGGCAGGAGGAGAAGGGGACAACAGAGGATGAGATGGCTGGACGGCATCACTGACTCGATGGATGTGAGTCTGAGTAAACTCCGGGAGTTGGTGATAGACAGGGAGGCCTGGCGTGCTGCAATTCATGGGGTTGCAAAGAGTCAGACACAACTGAATGACTGAACTTAACTGAACTGATGCTAAAGCCTGTTATAAGAATTAAATAAATGAATACATACAAAATACCGTATGACTAATTAAGTTTATAAATGAAAGTGAAACATGAGTGAAAGTGTTAGTCACTCATTCGTGTCTGATTCTTTGCAACCCCTTGAACTGTAACCTTCCTGGCCCCTCTGTCCATGGAATTCTCCAGGCTCTCACTCAGTAAATACTTGTTATCATTGTCAATTTGCTTCATCTTGTAATTATGTAGATACAATCTTTCCCATCATATTTTTATTTCAGATCATTCCATAGATTGTCATTATCTTCTGAAACTCCCACTTTGTCAAGTGGTGGAATAGCTTATTTCCTACAACCTAAAAAGAAGTGTACACATTTGGAAAAAGAAATATATATATTTGTTGTGAGGTTTAGTTGGTCAGTCGTGTCTGACTGTTTGTGACATCATGAACTACAGCCTGCTAGGCTCCTTTGTCCAGGGGATTTCCCAGATAAGAATACTAGAGTGGGTTGTCATTCCCTTCTCCAGAGGATCTTCCCCTTAGCAGGGATCGAGCCCATGCTTCCTGCACTGACAGTGGCAGGTGGAGTCTTTACATAGACATCAAAGGGGTTCCAGGTAAGAAGGAGTTTGATCCCATTTTTAATATTTGTTCATCAACACCTCTCAGTCTATTCTCCTGTTTTCTATTTTGCCCCATATGTGTGCAACTGCCACAGGGAAACTCAAAACTCACAAACCCAGGTCCATACAAGGTCCCTCCACAGCCCTACAAAAGCCCAAACTTCTGCCTCTCTCCATCCATCCTGGTCCCCCTTGTGCCCACCTTACTCCACCTGGAATTTCCTTCTGTCAGTGATAATCTTTCTCTCAAAAAATCTAGATGTGGGGAAGCTCAAGATAATTCTTAATAATTAATTCTATCTCATTTCCAGGGATTGACAGCATACTGATAAAGAGAGAATGTACTGAAAAGCTAAGAAATAGTGATGCCTAGGGACCTGAGCCTAATTTAACCCTCTTTGCTGCTGCTGTTGCTGCTAAGTTGCTTCAGTCGTGTCCAACTCTGTGCGACCCCATAGACAGCAGCCCACCAGGCTCCCCCGTCCCTGGGATTCTCCAGGCAAGAACACTGGAGTGGGTTGCCATTTCCTTCTCCAATGCATGAAACTGAAAAGTGAAAGTGAAGTCGCTCAGTCGTGTCCGACTCTTCGCAACCCCCTGGGCTGCAGCCTACCAGGCTCCTCCGTCCATGGGATTTTCAAGGCAAGAGTACTGGAGTGGGTTGCCATTGCCTTCTCCATTAACCCTCTTTAATGTCCCTTAAACACATTGCTGTCTCAGTAACAGCTGCTCACAAACTGAACACCTCAAAGAAAGGAGAAGGTGGAGGCCTCAAAGTCAAACACAGCTTTCAACAGTATCTCTGACCCTGATTCCCTGGAGGAAACAGCTGAGCCCACAGGGGAGGGGTGTGTTTAGGAATGTACATGTACAATTCCTGTTGAAGGTTCTGTGCACAGAAGTCACGTTCAGGGTCCCCAGTCTCCACACTGGGCACATTTTTCTCAGCAATAAAATTAGTCTCCAAGGACCACAGAGAAGGTTGGATCCTGATGAGCACAAAGTCTTCAGGTAGAATGGGGGAAGGGCCACACCTGGGAGAAGAAATGAACCAGGAAGAGCAAGGAATCACCAGGCTGAGGGCCAGCCTCAAAGTCATGTCTCCCTTATTGGATGAAAGTAATCAACAGCTAGCATTTTGCCAGAATCAAAAGTAAATTATTTTTGAGTGACAAAAATCATTCCAGAGTCTAAAATCATCTCTAACATTTTTAGGGAAATTATGTCCGTTAATCTACATTCACATTAAGTGTATACACTGCTGCTGCTGCTGCTGCTGCTAAGTCGCTTCAGTCGTGTCCGACTCTGTGCGACCCCATAGACAGCAGCTCACCAGGTTCCCCCGTCCCTGGGATTCTCCAGGCAAGAACAGTGGAGTGGGCTGCCATTTCCTTCTCCAGTGCATGAAACCGAAAAGTGAAAGTGAAATCGCTGAGTCTTGTCTGACTCTTAGCGACCCCATGGACTGCGGCCCACCAGGCTCCTCTGTCTATGGGATTTTCCAGGCAAGAGTGCTGGAGTGGGGTGCCATTGCCTTCTCCAAGTGTATACGCTACAGCCTCACTTTTATTAAAACACTGAGGCATATATTATCAAGAGGAAAAATACTCAGTTTGAGAGAAGGTAATCAACACAGGTGGAATAAAATAGACATTGAGACAGAGCCAAAGGATCTGTAGCTATGAGGGAAATTATTTTTGTATGCTTATCATATTAAGTGATAAGATGCAGAATAGTTTCATGAAGCCACAAACTTTTAAAAATGACCAAGAAGAATTAGATACCTACATCAACAAGAGACTTGACTGATCTTCCAGTGCTTGGTTGCTTTGGGTCCAGCCAGTGGTAGATACTCTGCAAACTGTTGACATCACACCAGGTTATAATTGTATCATGCCCACATCCTTAGGTTTAGCTGCATCCTGAGGATATTTCAGTCATTGTTCAGGTTACATATACTTAAAACTATATAAAATTTTACATGGAACTGTATATAGGTAAAAAAAAAAAACATACGTGAATAAGGCACGTTCATTTTTTTCCTTCATAACTACTCTTCCATATTTGTATTCATGCCAAGTTCCCCTCTTCCCCAGTTCCTCCTGGGGCTGCTGTGCTGACTCCGTCCCCTCCCTCTGGTCTGAGGTGGTGGAAGGAGGCATCTCCATCTCCTGCAAGGCCATCCCATCTCATCCATAGAAATGAACACACCTGTCCTCCCTCCTTCCAGAACAAACCATACACTCTCCTCACCCACTGACATAGGGGGTCCCCCAGGCTCCTGGGGTCCCAGCCTGGCTCAGTGGCCATGGGTCTGGGACGGATTTTACACTCACACTCACCAGTGTGGAGACTGGGGACCCTGAATGTGACTTCTGTGCACAGAGCCTTCAATGGGAACTGTACATGTACGTTCCTAAACACACCCCTCCCCTGTGGGCTCAGCTGAGCAGCTGCTTCCTCCAGGGAATCAGGGTCAGAGCAGCTGCTCCTCTCAGAGCAGAACAAGCTGGGGGAAGAGGAAATGATGGGGAGCCCTGGAAGGAGGTGGGAATAGCCTCAGGTCCCGAGCCCAGGAGTCTCTGTCATGAGCTCCCTGGGGTCTGCACCACTGGTTGAGATGCTCACAGACAGCCCATGCTGACTCCCCCTTGGTTCTCAGCATCACTGACCCTAGAGGACCAGCCATCTGCCCTCTAACCCCAGGAGCTCAGGCCTGGCCCACTGTGACTTCACCACTAGACTCAAAGACATTTGTTCATAGACAGGGTCAGGGCCCCAGGGAGGGACTGGTCTGTGGTTCTGAGAAAACTCTTTCCCTCAGTCTCTTTGGTGGAAATTCCAAGTCTGGAGAATCTTAATCATCCTGGTGTATATTCTCTTAAAATCTGGAAATTATCCTCATATTAGAAACAAATACCATGATGAAATTTAAACTTCATGTGGGTATCATGTAGCCACAGCTTCTAAGTTTGTTAACTAAATCTGCTTCTGAACTTCCTGGCTTTGAATCATGCTCATGCCTTCTGTGTGCTCCACCCATCTCAGCTCCTGCTTCTGTCCTAGACTACCATGACCTCAGGTTTCCTTGAAGGTAGACATCTTCTCCCCTAACTCGCAGAATGCCCGTGTCCTTGGCTGGAGTAGTTACTGATTTTCAAAGTGTAAGAGTGAGGCATCTGTAGAGTGTGACATGGTTTATATTTTTATCCAGATAGTGATATATGTCAACCTTCATGTGTTGTATACTTAATATATCTGCCCGTTCTTCCTGTATGTTTTTTAATATCACAATTAAATTGAAAAAGAACAAATCCAGAGTTTAAAGCAAATATTTTGAAAAGAACAAAAATCAGCACATATTCAGGGAAGCTCAGCATTCTTAAGTAGAAGTGTAATATGATGTACAGATGTGAGATTTGGATCGTAAAGAAGGCTTAACGCCAAAGAACTGATGCTTTTGAACTGTGGTTCTGGAGAAGACTCTTGAGAGTCCCTTGGACAGTAAGAAGATGTAACCAGATCAATGCTAAATGAAATGAACCCTGACTATTCATTGGAAGGACTGATGCTGAAGCTACAATATGTTGGAACCTGACTGGAAGAGCTGACTCATTGGAAAAGATCTTGATGCTGGGAAAGACTGAGGGCAAGAGGAAAAGGTGGCGACAGATGGTTGGATGGTATCATTGGCTCAATGACATGAGTTTCCGCAAACTCTGGGAGATAGTGAAGGACAGGGAAGCCCAGCTTGCTGCAGTTCATATGGTTGCCAAGAGTCAGACACCATTCGGCAACTGAACTACAACAACATGAATTCAAAAGTTGTAAGAAACTAAAGAGGGAGGGTAAATGCAAAGACACATTTAACTGTGCCTTTTACTCTTAAAAATTGTGAATTGCATCCATATTGAGATTGAAGGTCTTTCTTCCACACAGAGACACTTTTTCTCCCTTTGCTCTCACGAGTCTCCGCTCCCCCTGGCTCTATCCATGTTACTGCTCCCACCAGGTGATTTGCATGTGGTTCCCCAGGGAGGACTTTCCTTTGCAAGTCTGAGATAAAAGCTCAGCTCTGGTCTTGCTCTGACTTATCAGGACTCCTCAGTTCAAACTTCTGAACATGAGGTTGCCTGCTCATCTCCTGCCTCCTGCTCTGGGTCCCAGGTAAGGACGGAGGGGCATGAAAAGGAAGATGGGGGGTGAGCTCTGGGAGCAGCACTGCTCTCCATGTGTCTTTGCCCCCATGTTAGATGCACACCTCACCCTCTGTTAAGGGCATGTGATATTCAGCAATATGAGAATGAGGATAAATACAGAGGAAACAAGTAGGTGTGCTCTAGCAAACACTGTGAGATACAAAGTGTGGGCAAGTGCACGTGACTCCTAGAAATCTCTTTTTACATTGTGAATCTTAGATTATTTTGAAACTAGAAATTTGGGATATTAATCAGAATTAAATAATAATTTAGCCTGAAGTAAACTGGGAAATTCTGAAAATAACTTCTCAATTTTGTCTGAAATCTTGTACTATTCTCTAATTCTTTTAGGATCCAATGGGGCTATTGTTCTGACCCAGACTCCACGCTCCCTGTCTGTCATCCCTGGAGAGATGGCATCCATCTCCTGCAGAGCCAGTCAGAGTGTTCAAAATAGATATGGAGATAATCTTTTGCACTGGTATGTGCAGAAGCCCAGCCAGTCTCCACAGCTCCTGATCTATGCAGCTTCTAACCAGGCCTCTGGAGTCTCAGACAGGTTCACTGGCAGTGGGTCAGGGACAGATTTCACCCTCAAAATCGGCAGGGTGGAGGCTGAGGATGCCAGAGTTTATTACTGCCAGCAAAGTAAAGAAACTCCTCCCACAGTGATTCAGCCCCGAACATAAGCCCCCCTCCCCTGGTGGCCCAGCTTCTCACATGTGTTGATTGTGTGGTGAGCAGGCGGGCAGAGTCTCTGAGTCTGTGTAGGAGGAAGATGCTGGAGAACCAGGGGAACAGAATGTGTCTGAGGGCTCAGGAAGGTGATGAAGTGTCTTTGCTCAACTTCAGACAACATATATTAAGGCCATGTGGGTTCTTGAGTGACAGAACCAGCAGGACAATGGGGGGTCTAAGTGCCTTCTGAGCCAACAGACCTGAGGAGGGAGAGGTGAGTGAGAGGTCATCCTGCTTTCCCCCTCATGTACAGTGACGTTTAGAATCAATACAGTTAGTATATCAGGGAAACATGAGGCAGATTTGTAGCAGAATAGCTGGTGGGATTTTTAGGGAGATAAAATGTCATAATATTAAAAAATAGTTTTTTCCACGTTCTGCACTTTCTGAATCTCCTTTTTCCTATATATCTTCCTATTTCTTCATCATGTGTCAGATCACAGTCTCTACAAGGAGTCCCCAGACAGACTTAGTGGGGAAAATTTAGTGAAAATTTCGAGTTATGAATGTTCTAATTTTTTTGAAATGATAGCAAGCACAATATCCTAATGCTAACATTAATTGTCTCAATTAACTTTCAGAGAAAAAAAAAATGAGGATTAGATTTCCTTAACCTGGGTTTAAAAAATGTTTTTTTAATAACATAAACTAGACGGGGTAGGGTACAGAATTTACACCAAGGAATATTGGAAGGATACAGAATAATATGCCAAGTTCTTTTTCTCAAAAGTTAAGAATTTTAAGCTGTTGGGAGACTGCAGGAATGGAAACGTGAATGGAATCGAGTCGACACACACAGCTGAGAATACTGCTCTTGGCTTCTATTCAGTGGAATTAAAAATGGTGGTGCTGTGGAGGACTGATAAGAAGAACCCAGAGAGAAAACCCAGTATGTTCCTTATGGAATCACGGGGAGGAAGGACCATCTGCCTGGTTTCCTGGGTTGTGTATGCTGCTGCTAAGTTGCTTCAGTCATATCTGACTGTGTGCGACCCTGTGGACTGTAGCCTTCCAGGCTCCTCTGTCCGTGGGATTCTCCAGGCAAGAATACTGGAGTGGTTTGCCATGCCCTCCTCCAGGAGATCTTCCCAACCCAGGGACTGAAACCATGTCTCTTATGTCTGCTGCATTGGCAGGCACTAGTTCTTGACCACTAGTGCCACCTGGGAAGCCCCTGTTGTGTCTCGGCCACTGCACATGTCACAGGAAATGAGTGTGTGGCCAGGGATTGAGATCTTCCATCATCAAGGGATCAGTGATGTTCCTGGGCAGAGACCCAAGGTCATGTCCCCTAGTCAATGTCACCTTAACTCAGCCGAGCAGTCTCCAGACCACTTGCTCCTGAAGGTGGTCCAGCAGAGGCCGAGGAGATGGAGACCAACTTCCAGCAGCCAGACAAGTATTAAAGATGCACACAGCAGCCTTGAGTAAAGAAAAAGAAAATGTCTGAATAAGTAGGAGCTTTCTATTTTCTGACCCACCACCCCTAGCCTGCCAGCTGACTCAGATTTCAGGACTCTCCTCTCTCATGGAAGTTACCTTATGAGGCCTCAAACCTCAGGTGGATTTATGGTTTCCAGCTGGGTTGGTGCACTTGACCCAAGTCAGAGCTTCTGTCCACATGAAATTTTGGAAAACAATATAAGAGCAAAATGTTGGGTAAACATTGGCTCAACAAGAAAGGAATGTTTTTTACTTTGTTATTTCAAGTCATCTAATTCTTACACTTTCCATTTTCCCCTGATACTATACAAATATGAATTTTCCACTTTACATTTTCTTTATTGGTAACTTTTTCAGTGGCTAGATTTCCAAATTGCCCAACATTCATGGAGATTTTGGAGAAGGAAATAGCGCCCCCTTCCAGTACTCTTGCCTCGAAAATCCCATGGATGGAGGAGCCTGGTAGGCTACAGCCCATGGGGTCGCAAAGAGTCGGACACGACTGAACAACTTTACTTTCACTTTCATGAATTGGAGAAGGAAATGGCAACCCACTCCAGTGTTCTTGCCTGGAGAATCCTAGGGACAGGGGAGCCTGGTGGGCTGCCATCTATGGGGTCACAGAGTCAGACAGGACTGAAGCGACTTAGCAGCAACAGCAACAGCATGGAGATTTATTTTTACATTTTATTTCACATTTTTATCAGGATCACTTTATCAGGAGGTTAGAAACTTGGTAGTATATTGTCATAAAAACAAAAAATTCAAACAATAAATAAATACTTTGGGTTCACATGAATGTTCGTTTCCTAAAAGTGCATCTGACTCCTGGTTCTAGTGATAGTTGTATAGAATGTGAATACTTCAAATACATCCCATTTTTAGAAATGCTTTAAAAATACTTCTGAGTTTATCACAGGCATGCTAGACACATTCTCTGACATGGCGTGGATTACATTAAATAATTTCAAATCCACCTGGACTACATAATACTGTTTATGGTTAAAGGGATAAAACTTATTAGAGGTCATTCCTTTCCAGACAATGGATTTCATAGTAAGTGCAATTAAAGCTGGATTCTTGATTATAATATAAATTTTAAGAAACGGTATGCACAGAGAATCTGTTAACACATTCAGAGAACTGCTGGACTTCAGGAGGTATTTCTACACATATTCACAGGAGGAACAGTTTTATACCAATTCAGTTGACTTCTTACTACCATCATCAGTGAGGAGCCTGGAGATGCTACACGTTTTTCTCTGAGCAGGAAATTCACTGGACCCTGAATGGTGTATAAAGATCCAAACACAAACTTACCATAGAGAGACTCAGCTTCTCACGGTGGCAGGAGCAGATGCAGTGCCCAGAGGATGAGCTGACACCAGGATGGGCTCTAGTGGAAGTGGCCTTGGAGCCTCGAGAAAGAGACCATGAGCAGCTCGGTCACAGGCAGAGTCCTCTTTTTGTAAACAGAGATCAGGGCATTACTAGGACAGCCTCCCACAGCCTCTTCCTTCCTTCTGACTAAGGCAGCTCACACCCCACAGTCCCACCAGGGAAGGGCTGCCATGTCCCCCCTGGAGCATCCACTAGGTTCCCTGATGGGTTTCCTGTTGCTCAGCAGGCTCATCTCTGAGTGTCGGTTATGTCCAGATGGCTGATGTCTTTGATCAGCTCTCTGTGTCCACACTGGCCTGGAGGTAGGGCTGCTCGCACCACAGGCTGAACCCATTGCACAGCCCTCTGAAATCTGGCAGATTAAATGTCATGTGGTCCATGAGCCAGACCAGCCCTCCTACATGTGGACTATGTAGTGTCCAGAAGTCACAGAGGCTGTCAGACAATTCCTTTAAGAAAAAGACACACATTCAGAACCCTGGAAAGTGATGCACATCCCAGTCTTGTTTATGAGACCCTTGAAAACTCTCTTACCATTGGGGGAAAACTTTCTGTGCAATTTGGTATCGAGTGTTCTTGTCCAGAAATATAATCTGGGCAGTACGTCCAACCAAGGGCGATCATCAACTACACAACGACCAGAAAATCACCGAGGAGCCTGAAAAGATTCCCAACTCACTGCTAATGACTTTGTTTTGACACAATTTCAGAACTGGTGCTCCAGTTAGGAGGGTTTAAATTGGAATTATCTTTGCGTGTATCTACTGTCACCTGGTCCTTGTGTCAAAAGCACACCAGGAGGCAGTCAAGTCCATTTTCTAATACATGTTGCATGTTTCCTAAGTTTCTCTTTATTTGCCTATCACCTTGAATATTTTGATGCTGCGAGGCTGGAAACTCACTTTATGCCTCTTCTCTCTCTCTCTCTTGTGCTCTCTCTAAATCTCTGTTTTCTTTTATTTCTGCAATTCTTTAACATAGACATATTTTCTCACCTGCTTCTCTTTCTCTCTTTTTTCTACATGTTCTAAGTGTCATGAACTCCCAACACTAGAAGTGTAGCAACCAACACTAGTAGTTTAGCTTGTGCATGAGTGCTCGGTCGCTCCAGTCCTGTCCGACTCTTGTGAGCCTATGGGCTGTAGCCCACCAGACTCCTCTGTCCGTGGGATTCATCAGGCAAGAATACTGGAGTGGGTTACCATGCCTTCCTCCGCAATCTTCCTGACCCAGGGGTCGATCCTGAATCTCCTGCATTGAAGCTGGTTTCTTTACTGACTGAGCCACCAGGAAAGCCCAGAACTTTAGTTTATAGCAAGACAAATGATTTGACTGCATCTTGAAACATTATTGTCTGTTTCAAACAAAGAGGTTTTGTATGTTTAGCTTGATTGTAACCAGCAATTATTTGGTATATTTTTATAATAGAATAAACAAATTGTCCTCCTTATAAAATAATAAATTATTTGGGGGGAATTACCTGAAATAATAGATTTCTATACATTCTAATAACTGGTTTTATAATTCACATAGGGTGTGGGGATACCAGAACAGAGAGACAACCTGTGGGATCATGTTTCTGATTGTCTAGGATAAGGGTATGGAATGTGAGTAACATCTGCACGAGGAAGTTTCCAGCAATTTATCATAGACTATAGTTCTTCCTTAATCTTATACCTTCTTAACTCCTCCAGGGAGTGCAAATGTTATCCTATTTAATATTCAACATATGTACTTATTTTTAATATCTGATTCTTATTCTCTCCTTGGTCTGGTAACTGTTTTAAAGAAGCCAACATGCAAATTTCTGGAAGCACCAAAAGATGGGGTCAGCTAATGCTTCAGAGAGCGTTTGAACTTCAGTCCTGGTCTTGGTCAAAGTGACTAGGTAGACACGAACTTCACAGCAGAGAAAAACCACTCTCACTTACTCATGAAGGCAATGTATTTTTATTTTAAGATGAGGAATGGCCACAAAATACTTTATTCATCCCTGTGTCTTTCCTGTTCAAAACGTTATATTTGAGTTAATGGGAGATGAAAAGAAATGGTTACAGAGAATTCAGTTGATTTTAAATATCAGTTAAGTGATTTAGCCTGATTTTTTCCCCTACAATATCTTGAATATCCCTTCTGTATTAGGATTTCTAAACTCCTGAAATCATGAGTAGGTTAAAAAAAAAACATTAAATTTGAGATTTCTCAGCTTATAGTTTCCTTTTTTTCAGGTACACCTGCTTATCCAGATGAAAAATTGGAGAAAATTATTTCCTTTGCAATCTTGGTATACCATACAAATTCGCATTCAAAGGCAGCTTCAACTAAAACTTAAGGGACTAGAATCTGTGATTTGTTGCCTAAAATCTTCAAGTGTTCTCCACTCCCCATTTCTCAAGTGAACTACACATTCTTAGAGGTCAAAGAAAAAAAACACACTAGACAGCGGAAAAATATTAAACATTCAGAGAATCTGTGCTTTTGTAGGAGAATATATTTTGAGTACAAGGGTGAGTTTTGAGTGAAGATCCCAGAGGACATGAAGAGCTTATATGGCAGAGAAAGCTTGGGCGGGCAGTGCAATGAAATTATTGTCTTACTTTGTCCAGTTCGTCTATGGGTGAGTGGGATACAGCGCACAGTGTTAACTATTACAGACAGAGGATCCATCTTCAGCACACGATTTCCTCTTTCATCCTATGGATCAGTTGTGTAGATGTACAGAATTTTTTACTTATTTTAAGAGCAGGGAAACAAAAATGAGTCAAACATTTAGATACCGATTCTATCATGACCATGAAAAGTAAGGTTTTAATGATGCAAAACAGATGGGCATGGATCAAACCTGTTTCACCTGTGTTTTGAGAAAGCTTATACAGTCATGCTAGGGGAAGCACACTGATTGAAACTGCCCACCCTGGCCAGGCACCATAGTAACCATTTGCATGAGTTGTTTTATGACAGGAGATCCGGATAAGGAATAGGGAACTAATAAGCTACCACCAACCGGAAGAGTTCGGGAAAGGTCGAAAGGAGACACCCCGTGTCCTTCCACTTCCCAGAATCCCTCTCGCTAGCATCCATGTTGGCTGAGTGATGCGTGCGCCACCAGGAAAGACTCTGAATTAGAATGATTGGCCAAAGACCACCTGGAAACTCATCCCATCACCATAAAACATGAGACTGTGAGCCACGCGGCAGAGCAGTTCTCCTGGGTTCCCCTACCCTACTGCTTTCCACCCAGGTGCCCTTTCTCAATAAAATATCTTGCTTTCTCAGCACATGTGTCTCCTCATACAATTCATTTCCAAGTGTTAGACAAGAGCCCAGTTTTGGGCCCTGGAAGGGGTCCCCCTTCCTGCAACAGTCAGAGGATAAATACATTCACATAGACTTGTCTTTATTTCCTAGAAACTAAATTGCTTTTCCAAAACCTGAGGGTGACAATTTGCTTTCAAGTTTAAAAGGCAATCAGCTCCCTGGACATCACAAAAGCCTTTGGGTGCAGGATCTAGCCCAGCAGATCTGCAGCAGGGAGCGCCCTCTGCTGGGTGGACTGCTCTCAACTCTTCCTCAATGACAATCTCTCACCTGTTCACATAAGGGATCCGGGTTTGGATCCAGGAGGTGAACAGGGCTCTGTGTGTCTCTAACCTTGCCCATGGCAGCATGGGCTTGTCTGAGAGGGTGGCCAGGTCCGCAAAAAACCCTGCACAGAGGGTGTCACAATGTTACAGTCTCCATTCCACAGAAAATGACAGCAGGAAAACAAGCTCAAACACCAACAGCACAGTCTCCAAGATCATGCATATCACACACTGGCTTCTAGTTTTGAGGAACTGAAACTAATCGTATCTGACAACAGAGTCAAAAGTGCAATGAACCTGCCTGCCTGAGGCCTTCCTCATCCAGTTGACTCCGGTCAAGATTGGAGGCTCACAGAGGCCGGCCCCTCACCTGGAACTCATAGAGCTTATACACTCAGCCCTGACAAACTCTCCTTGTTGCTGGGTGGTGTGACGTGACTAGTGTGGGCTGCTATTTAGTTTTGTTTACAGGCCTCAGCCTGGTTTGCTAACATACGTGAGGCAGAGAGTGTTTTTTAGAATGAGAAATCTTATACTTTCTGTCTAAAGTAGGAGAGGAATATTTTAAAGACTTTTTTCCTGACAGAGAATCAATTTCTAAGAGGTTTTACATTTTCTGTAGATTTTAGGATAGTTGTCTATGAGATAAGACAAGCAATAATAGAGACCTTTAAAAGTTTTCTAGTGAATGGATAAGAAAGCTATGGTACATATACACAATGGAGTATTACTCAGCCATTAAAAAGAATACATTTGAATCAGTTCTAATGAGGTGGATGAAACTGGAGCCTATTATACACAGTGAAGTAAGCCAGAAAGAAAAACACCAATACAGTATACTAACGCATATATATGGAATTTAGAAAGATGGTAACAATAACTCTGTATACGAGACAGCAAAAGAGACACTGATGTTTGGAACAGTCTTATAGACTTTGTGGGAGAGGGAGAAGGTGGGAAGATTTGGGAGAATGGCATTGAAATATGTATAATATCATGTATGAAACAAGTCGCCAGTCCAGGTTCAATGCACGATACTGGATGCTTGGGGCTGGTGCACTGGGACGACCCAGAGGGAGGGTATGGGGAGGGAGGATGAAGGAGGGTTCAGGATGGGGAACACATGTATACCTGTGGTGGATTCATTACGATATTTGGCAAAACCAATACAATATTGTAAAGTTTAAAAATAAAATAAAATTTAAAAAAAAAGAAAATTAAAAAAAAAGTTTTCTAGTAAGTTCACAAAAGAGACAAATTCTCTCTGAAATTCATCCATCTTAAAGAATATTTTGTAAAAGGAGTTTCTGAAGACTTGATTTGTCATAAAAGAAAACACCACAGAATTCTCACTTTAATTCTTTTCCCCACAATTTATGTTTCCATTCTCAGGACTGAATTTATTTGTTTCTTAAGACTTCTATGAGAAACTACTAGAGATTGATAGGCTAAAACAACAGAAAGGTATTCTGTCAGGACTGAAGCCCTGAGGAATGAAACCAAGTGTTGTCCAGGCCAGGGCAGCTACCCTCGGAGGTGAAGGCTCTCCTCACCTTTCTTCCCTTCCTTGAGCCCCAGGTTTTCCTTAACCATTGGCACCATAAGTCCAGTCACCGCGTCTGTCTTCACATGGTCTCTTCTCTGAATCTCTGTCTTTGTGTCCTTTCTCCTCCCTTAGAAGGCCACTTATATTAAAGGCCCACCATAGCACAGTATAACCACACCATGATCACCAAATGATATCAATACTGGCTATTTTCTAAATAATGTCATGTTCAGAGGTCCTCGAGTCTAAAATGTCACTATAATTTTTAGGGGAACAGAATTCAACCAGTAATAGTACACAAAAGCAATTCTTACTTTAATAGATGCTAAAGGACTCATATAAAACTAGCATTAATATTTCTAATAGCTTCTTCACTTTGTTTCGTATTGGTTTGTTTTTCTTTCAGATGCTTATCTTTTGACTGCGTTCACTGCATCGTTAATTAGAGGGCTGGAATTTTCAGAACAGCGGCCTGCCTGCCGCCTGCTAGAAACCCCTATTTGTCTTGATAGCTTCAGAAAGCAGGAAGAAAACCCAGGAGAATTTTTTTAAAAAAGACAAGATCAAAGAAAGCAAAAACTTAAAGAAGTATAAATAAATATAAGAGTGAGTTACACTTTGGTGAACTATAGAACATATAAAATTCTTTATCTCCCTTTACACCGTGGTTTTTTTTGAGTGAATGAGATTATTACCATAAAGTTCAGAGTTGAAAGGCAAGCATCATTTTTGCTTAGTTATCAAATTTTATTCTTGAGTATTTCTCAAAGAATATAAAGACCAAATATTATTATGGAATCTTGTAGGATATTGTATTAGTTCATTTCTCTTGATTAGGTTAGTCTGATTTTGGATTTAAATTGCCCAAAGTCTAAGAAAGCAAAGTCTACTTTTATAATTGCCAAGATTCTGTTTTCGGGACAAAAGGAATTTGACATGGTCATTATTTTTCAGGAACCGTTCAGTTCACCATGACCTGCATCAGGCTGACCCATGAGAACAGTCCTGTAGTTTTCCTATTTAATAAAAGCTGGTGTGACAGACTGACCCCTGAGCACTGGTGGCCTGGAGCCTGATTCCATAAGAACTGGACTTAAATAAAAGCCCAGAAAGGTGACAGTGATAGACACAGGCCACCTGAGACATTCAAATAAAGAATCCGGTCATTGCTCTCCTCACAAACACCATCTCCTTTTGAAATGCAGGCTCATGACTGTGGCTCCAACATACAGGCAGTGAGAGCCTTAGTTCTTCACACAGAACTGACAAGAACCAGGAAGTCCTGTGGAAACTGGTTCTACTTAATGAGAGTTAACAGAGGAAGAGCTCTCTTTAAGCACCACTGGGAAAAAGAAAACACGGTCATACATGTTTCATGTTGTCCCATCATCTCAAGTGAACTTTTCTTCAAGAACTTCTTTGATTATATATATATATATATATATATATATACACGTACATACAAACATATATATGTGTATACATATGTATATATATACAGACATATATATATGTGGCTTCCTGGCTGGGACGATCCCCTGAAGAAGGAAATGGCATCCCACTCCAGTATTCTTGCGTGCAAAATCCCATGGACAGAGGAGACTGGTGGGTGGGCTGCAGTCCTTGGTGTCGCAAAGAGTTTGATACATCTCAGCAACTAAAGAAAAACAGCAACATATATACATATAGATATATCCAGAGACAGACAGAAAGACAGAGAGAGAGAGACAGAAACAGAGACAAAGACAGACTCAGATAGAATCATGAGAGCATATGCACTAGGTTGAAGCAGCTGGATTTTTGATATTTCATTTGACATTTCATTTTACATAAAATTCTTACACATTTTTCCTTATACTGAACTGAACTATCAACTTTCTGCACAAGCTATATGATTTTTCCCCTGTCAATTTCATTTGACTTAAGTGTCTTTGACATTTAATTCACTAGGTGCCAGGAAAAGAGCAGTTCTAACACCTGATTTCAATATTCTTAAACAGGTAACCTGAGACCACAGTTATTGGACAGATCTTGAACCAGCTCACCTCCACACTGTTGTTTGGAGAAATTTCTGAAGGTCAGTACTAGCTGTTCTGTTATCTAGATCATCTGGGAAGAAAAGCAAGATGGTGGTCCCCTTCTGAATACTGACCCTGGACACATCTGTCTACATGTCAGGTCTTCAGTGCTTTCTTGGAGCCCCAGGCCTTGTACACTGTGTCCTGCACTTTCTCAGTGAGATTTCTTCTTCCCACTGTTTCAAGCAGTATAAACTTTAGCTAATGGTATTCATCTAAACACACAAGAGCTTTACTTCACTTTGCTTGAGCTTGACCCCTCCCACCCTCCTCTGGCTCTGTCTACACCGCTGCCCCACCAGGGGATTTGCATGTTGTTCCCCAAGGAGGACCTTCCCTTGCAAGTCTGAGATAAAAGCTCAGCTCTGGTCTTGCTCTGACTTATCAGGACTCCTTAGTTCAAACTTCTGAACATGAGGTTCCCTGCTCAGCTCCTGGGGCTCCTCCTGCTCTGGGTCCCAGGTAAGGACAGAGTGGGCATGAGAGGAGGATGGGGACCTCAGTTCTGGGGGCATCTCCACTCTCCATGTGTGTTCTATCGCGTGTTCGATGTGTACGGCTTGTCGTGCAGATGAACATGGGATGTTTAGATTTGAGAGAGTGAGGAAAGTTCCAGAAGGAAGAAGGACCTATACTCTGGTCAGGACTGTGACAGAGGAAGTGGGGATGATGTAGGGGATGTTTAGTGGCTTCTTTACACTTCACGGATCTCAGGTTCATTATCGTGATTGTACATTTTTGTTGTATGGATGAAAAGTATTGATAATGAGAGGAAAACAAAGTAGTATTTTAGCTAACATAAATAAGAAATTGGAAATGATAATTAGAGCTCATAATATTTGTATGTAACTTGAAATTTTTCTGTCTTTTCTTTAGGATCCAGTGGGGATGTTGTGCTGACCCAGACTCCCCTCTCCCTGTCTGTCATCCCTGGAGAGACGGTCTCCATCTCCTGCAAGTCTACTCAGAGTCTGAAATATAGTGATGGAAAGACCTATTTGTACTGGCTTCAACATAAACCAGGCCAGTCACCACAGGGTCTGATCTATCAGGTTTCCAACCGTAACACTGGGGTCCCAGACAGGTTCACTGGCAGTGGGTCAGAAACAGATTACAATCAGCAGTGTGCAGGCTGAGGATGCTGGAGTCTATTACTGTTACCAAGCTACACATGTTCCTCGCACAGTGATACAGCCCTGAACACAAACATCCCTGCCTGGGTGGCTCAGCTGCTCAAAGTGCAGCTTCTCTGGGGAACTGATAGAGGATGCTCTGAGTCTGTATAAGAGGTGGCAGTCTCAGGGGAAGAGTTTGCAGTGAGGGCTCTGGATCATGAGTGTCTTCAGGCACCACATGTTAAGGCCCCATGAGCTGCACAGCCTGGTCCTGGCAGAAGCAGCAGGGACTGTAGGGGTCCTGTGTCCTATAGCAGCCAGTTCTGTGAAAGGGGGGCTGAGTGAAAGGTCAGGGATTTCTTCTCACCCAGGTTACCATTGTCTCATTGGGGTGATATGGAGAAAAGCTCAGGGAAAGAATCATAACAATGGTATTTACTCCCATCTGAGACAAAAAGGATGGAACCATGCATTCTTCTTCAGAATTTGACTTGTATTTAATAGTTGTATATATTTGGAGATTTATTGAACCTTTTCCCCTTGGTTTGCATGCATGATAAGTCACTTCAGTTGTATCTGACTGTTTGCGACACCATGGACTATAGACTGCCACGCTCCTCTGTCCACGGGACTTCCCAGGCAAGAATACTTTAGTAGGTTGCCATTTCCTTCTCCAGGGGATCTTCTCCACCCAGGGATCGAACCCACATCTCTTATATCTCCCCATTGGCAGGAGGGTTCTTTACCACTAATGTGATCAGGAAAGCCCTTTCCCCTTGGTTTATTGATTGGTAATGAAGGAAATTAAAAGATTTTCTTTTCTTTAGCAATAAAAATGCTAAAACTTGTTATAAGAATTAAATAGATGAATACATACAAAATAGTTATCATATGACTGGTAAAGTTTGTAAGTGAAAATGAAAGGTGAGCGGCAGTGTGAGTTGCTCAGTCATGGCTTTGCAATCCCATGGACTGTAGCCTGCCCGGGTCCTCTGTCCATGGAATTCTCCAGGTTTTCACTCAGTAAACACTTGTTGCCATTGTCAGTTTGCTTCATCTTGTACTTAGAGAGATATGGTCTTTTGCACAGTATCTTAATTTCAAATCATTCCTTAGATTCTCTTTATCTTTGGTAACTCCAACTTTGTTAAGTGGTGGACTTTCGTATTTTCTATAACCTACCAAGAAGTGTATAAATTTTGGGGGGAAAAGGAAGAGCTATAGCCCACCATTCTTTCCAAGGCAAGAATACTGGAGCAGGTTGCCATTTCCAACTTGAGAGTATCTTCCTGACCAAGGGATTGAACCTGATCTCCTGCATTGGCAATGCAAGCGGAGTCTTTATATAGACATCAGAGGGGCTCCAGATAGCAAGGAGTCTGATTCCATTTTTAAAATGGGATCAGCCACACCTCTCAGCCTGTTCTCCAACATCCACTTTGCCCTATATCTGTCCAACAACCACAGGGACACTCAAAACTCACAAACCCAAGTCCAC
Organism: Bubalus kerabau; assembly: GCF_029407905.1. NCBI lineage: Eukaryota > Metazoa > Chordata > Mammalia > Artiodactyla > Bovidae > Bubalus > Bubalus kerabau. The sequence goes on from NC_073634.1 coordinate 49,989,532, forward strand.
ACAAGGTGAATTTATCAAGTCCCTCTGTAACCCTATTAAAAGCCCAAACTTCTGCCTCTTTCAACCCAGCCTGCTCCAGCTAGTCCCCACCTTACTCCACCTGGAATTTGCTTATGTAAGTGATAATCTTTCTCTCAAATTATATAGGTATGTGGGCTGTCTCGAGACTCAAGAAAATTCTTAATAATTAATTCTATCTCATGTACAGGGAGTACAAAGAGAGAACGTACTTGAAAAGTTGAGAGTAGTGAAGCCCAGAGAAGGAAATGGCGACCCACTCCAGTGTTCGTTCCTGCCTGGAGAATCCCAGGGGCGGGGAAGTCTTATAGGCTGCTGTCTATGGGGTCACACAGAGTCAGACACAATTGAAACAGCTTAGCAGCAGCAGCAGCAGCAGTGAAGCCTAGGGAAGTGAGCCCTATTCCTCTTTAATGACACTTAAGCACTTTTGCCATCTCACTAAGGAATCCTCAAAGCTTAAAATTTTTAAGGAAAGAAAAAAAAAAGAGATGGTGGAGGCCTCAAAGCCAAGCACAGCTTTCAGTAATACCCTTGGTCAGAGATAAAAATAAGGCTCCAAGGGCACCAGAGAAGGTTGAATCCTGATTAGAACAAAGCCTTCAGGTAGAATGGGGGAAGGGCCACACCTGGGAGAGGAGATGAACCAGGAAGAGCAAGAAATCACCAGGTTGAGGACCAGCCTCAAATTCATGTCTCCCTGATTGGATGAAAGTGATCAACAGCTAGCATTTTGCCATTCAAAAGTAAATCAATTCTAACTGACATGAATCATTCCAGGGTCAAAATCGTCTCTAACATTTTTATGGACCTAACAGAAGCAGAAGATATTAAGAAGAGGTGGCAAGAATACACAGAAGAACTGTACAAAAATGATCTTCACGACCAAGATAATCACGATGGTGTGATCACTCACCTAGAGCCAGACATCCTGGAATGTGAAGTCAAGTGGGCCTTAGAAAGCATCACTATGAACAAAGCTAGTGGAGGTGATGGAATTCCAGTTGAGCTATTTCAAATCCTGAAAGATGATGCTGTGAAAGTGCTGCACTCAATATGCCAGCAAATTTGGAAAACTCAGCAGTGGTCACAGGACTGGAAAAGGTCAGTTTTCATTCCAATCCCAAAGAAAGGCAATGCCAAAGAATGCTAAAACTACTGCACAATTGCACTCATCTCACATGCTAGTAAAGTAATGCTCAAAATTCTCCAAGCCAGGCTTCAGCAATATGTGAACCATGAACTTCCTGATGTTCAAGCTGGTTTTAGAAAAGGCAGAGGAACCAGAGATCAAATTGCCAAAATCCGCTGGATCATGGAAAAAGCAAGAGAGTTCCCGAAAAAACATCTATTTCTGCTTTATTGACTATGCCAAAGCCTTTGACTGTGTGGATCACAATCAACTGTGGAAAATTCTGAAAGAGATGGGAATACCAGACCACCTGACCTGCCTCTTGAGAAATCTGTATGCAGGTCAGGAAGCAACAGTTCGAACTGGACATGGAACAACAGACTGGTTCCAAATAGGAAAAGGAGTACATCAAGACTGTATAATGTCACCCTGCTTATTTAACTTCTATGCAGAGTACATCATGAGAAACGCTGGACTGGAAGAAACACAAGCTGGAATCAAGATGGCCGGGAGAAATATCAATAACCTCAGATATGCAGATGACACCACCCTTATGGCAGAAAGTGAAGAGGAACTAAAGCCTCTTGATGAAAGTGAAAGTGGAGAGTGAAAAAGTTGTCTTAAAGCTCAACATTCAGAAAATGAAGATCATGGCATCCGGTCCCATCTCTTCATGGCAAATACATGGGGAAACAGTGGAAACAGTGTCAGACTTTATTTTGGGGGACTCCAAAATCACTGCAGATGGTGACTGCGGCCATGAAATTAAAAGACGCTTACTCCTTGGAAGGAAAGTTATGACCAACCTAGATAGCATATTCAAAAGCAGAGACATTACTTTGCCAACAAAGGTCCGTCTGTCAAGGCTATGGTATTTCCAGTGGTCATGTATGGATGTGAGAGTTGGACTGTGAAGAAGGCTGAGCGCCGAAGAATTGATGCTTTTGAACTGTGGTGTTGGAGAAGACTCTTGAGAGTCCCTTGGACTGCAAGGAGATCCAACCAGTCCATTCTGAAGGAGATCAGCCCTGGGATTTCTTTGGAAGGAATGATGCTAAAGCTGAAACTCCAGTACTTTGGCCACCTCATGGGAAGATTGACTCATTGGAAAAGACTCTGATTCTGGGAGGGATTGGGGGCAGGAGGAGAAGGGGACGACAGAGGATGAGATGGCTGGATGGCATCACTGACTCTATGGACATGAGTCTGGGTTAACTCCGGGGGTTGGTGATGGACAGGGAGGCCTGGTGTGCTGCAATTTATGGGGTCGCAAAGAGTCAGACACGACTGAGAGACTGAACTGAACTGAACTGAACATTTTTAGAGTAAATATGTATGTTAATCTACATAAACATTAAGTGTGTACATTACAGTCTCACTTTTATTAAAACACGGAGGCATACATTATCAAGAGGGGAAAATACTCAGTTTCAGAGAAGGCAATGAACACAGGTGGAATATAATGGACATCAAGACAGAGCCAGAGGATTCGTAGCTATGAGGGGAATTACTTATTATATGCTTATCATATATGTGACAGGATGTAGAATATTTTCATGAAACCAGAAACTTTTAAAAATGACCAGGAAGAATTAAGTACCTACATTAACAAGAGACCTGCCTGAGCTTCTTCCAGTGCTTTGTTGTTTGGGGTCCAGTCAGCAGTATACACTCTGCAAAATGTTCACATCATGCCAGCTTATAATTACATCATGCCCATGTCCTTAGGTTTATCTACATCCTAGGGATATTTTAGTCATTGATTAGGTTATAGGTACTTAAAACTAGAGAAAATTTATACACAGAACTACATTCATGTAAAAAAAAAAAAACCTGAATAAGCAACATCATTTTTTTCCTTCATAACTCCTGTTCCATGTTTGCACTCACACTGAGTGCCTTCCTTTCCCAGTTTCCCGTGGGGCTGCTGTGCTGACTCCATCTCCTCCTCTGGCCTGTGGCTATGGAGGGAGCGTCGCCATCTCCTGAAGGCCATCTCTTCTCATCCACAGTAATGGACACACCTGCCCGCCATGCTTCCGGCACAAACCACACACTCTCCTCAACCACTGATCACAGGGAGTCCCCAGGCTCCTGGGGTCCCAGCCTGGCTCAGTGACTGTGGGTCTGGATGGATTTCACACTTACACTCACCAGGGTGGGGTCCCTACATGTGACTTCTATGCACAGAACCCTCACTGGGACCACACGTGTCATGGCCCTAAACACACCCTTCCCCTGTGGGCTCAGCCCTTGTGCTCAGCTAAGCAGCTGCTTCCCCCAGGGAATCGGGGTCAGGGCAGCTGCTCCTCTCAGTGGAGGACAAACTAGGGGAGGACAAAATGGTGGGGAACCCTGGAAGGAGGTGGGAACATCCTCAGGTCCAGAGCCCAGGAGCCCCTGTTATCACCTCCCCACGGTCTGGACCGCTGGCTGAGATGCTCACAGACGGCTCCATGCTGACTCACCCTCAGCTCTCAGCATCACTGACTGTGAAGGACCCACAACCTGCTCTCCAGGCCTGTGGAGCACAGACCTTCCCCACACTGATTTACCTGCCAGACTCAGACACTTGCTCATAGACAGAGTTGGGGCCCCAGGGAGGGACTGGTCAGTGAGTCTGAGAAAACTGGCTTCCCCTCAGTCTCTCTGGCAGAAAATCCTAGTCTAGAGAATCTTAATCATCCTGATGTATATTCTCTTAAAAATCTGGAAATTATCCTCATATTAGAGACAGAATAGTATGATGAAATTTGAACTTCATGTGAGTACCATATAGTCACAGCTTCTAAGTTTGTTCAACTAAATCTGTTCTAGATTTTCCTGGCCTTGAATCATACTCATGCCTTTCCTCTGCTCCATGAATCTCAGCTCCTGCTTCTGTCCTAGACTACCATGACCTCAGGTTTCCCTGAAGGTAGACATCTTCTCCCCTAACTCTCAGAATGCCCGTGTTCTTGGTTGGAGTAGTTAGTGGTTTTCAAAGTGCAAGAGTCAGGCATCTGTAGGGTATGACGTATTTTATATTTCTATCCAGATGGTGATATATGTAAACCTTCATGTGCTGTATCCTTAACATATTTGCCTGTTCTTCCTGTATGTTTTTTAATATCACAATGAAAATGAAAAAGAACAAATCCAGAGTCTTTAAACAAATATTTAAACAAGAACAAAAATTAGCACATAGAGAGGGAAACTCAGCATTCTTAAAGAGAAGTGCAATATGATGCACGAATATGAGAGTTGGATCATAAAGAAGGCTGAGTGCCGAAGAATGCATGCTTTTGAACTGTGGTTCTGGAGAAGACTCTTGAGAGTCCCTTGGACAGCAAGGAGATCAAACCAGTCAATCTTTTTTTTCCCCCCCTCTAATTATTTATTTATTTATTTTACTTTACAATATTGTATTGGTTTTGCCATACATTGACTTTAACCTGCCATCGGTGTACATGTTTTCTCCATCCTGAATGCCCCTTCCACCTCCCTCCCCATCCCATCCCTCTGGGTCATCCCAGTGCACCAGCACTGAGCATCCTCTATCATGCATTGAACCTGGACTGGCGATTCATTTCACATATGATAATTACATGTTTCAATGCCATTCTCCCATATCATCCCTCCCTTGCCCTCTCCCACAGAGTCCAAAAGACTGTTCTATACATCTGTGTCTCTTTTACTGTCTCACATACAGGGTTATCATTACCATCTTTCTAAATTCCATATATATGCATTAGTATACTGTATTGGTGTTTTTCTTTCTGGCTTACTTTAGTGTATAATAGGCTCCCGTTTCATCTACCTCATTAGAATTGATTCAAATGTATTCTTTTTAATGGCTGAGTACTATTCCATTGTGTATATGTACCACAGCTTTCTTATCCATTCATCTGCTGATGGACATCTAGGTTGCTTCCATGTCCTGGATATTATAAACAGTGCTGCAATGAACACTGGGGTGCACATGTTTCTTTCAATTCTGCAAACCAGTCAATCTTAAGGGAAATCAACTCTGAGTATTCATTGGAAGGATTGGTGCTGAAGTTTAAGCTCTACTACCTTGGCCACCTGATGCAAAGAGCTAGCTCATTGGGAAAGAAGCTGATGCTGGGAAAGATTGAGGGCAGGAGGACACGGAGTCGACAGATGGTTGGATGGCATCATTGACCCAATGTACATGAGTCTAAGCCAGATCAAAGAGATTGTGAAGGACAGGGAAGCCCAGCTTGCTGCAGTTCATGGGGTTGCAGAGTCAGACACCATTTAGTAACTGACCTACAATAACATGAATTCAAAAGTTCTAAAAAACTAGAGAACCGGGAGGGAAAATGGAAGGACACATTTAACTGTGCTATTTGCCCTTGCAAAGCATGAATTTCATCTGTAATGAAGTTGAAGGTCTTTCTTCCACACAGAAACCTTTTCTCTTCCTTTGCTCCTCCTTGGGCTCTGTGCACATCGCTGCCCCCACCAGGGGATTTGCATGTTGTTCCCCAGGGAAGACCTTCCCTTACAAGTCTGAGATAGAAGGTCAGCTCTGGTCTTGCTCTGACTTACCAGGACTCCTCAGTTCACACTTCTGAACATGAGGTTCCCTGTCAACTCTTGGGCTCCTCCTGCTCTGGGCCCCAGGTAAGGATGGAGAAGGGATGAGAAGGAGGATGCAGAGACTGTTGAGCTCTGGGGCAGCACTGCTTTTCATGTGTCTTTGTCCCCATGTTAGATGTACACCTTATCCTCTGTAAAGGGCATGTGATGTTTAGCGATATGAGAATGAGGATAAATCCAGAGGAAGTAAGTAGGTGTTCCCTGTTAAATACTGTGAGATACAAAGTGCGGGCAAATGTGTATGACTCCTAGAGACCTTTTACATTGTGAATCTTGGATTATTTTGAAACTGGAAATTTTGAGTATTAATCAGGATTAAAAAATAACTTAGCCTGAAATAAGCAAGAGAAAAATTCAGAAGATGCCTCTTCAAATTTGTCTGAAATATTGTGCTTTTCTCTATTTATTTGAGGATCCATTGGGGCTATTATGCAGAACCAACTCTACGCTCCCTGTCATCCCTGGAGAGACGGCCTCCATCTCCTGCAGAGCCAGTCAGAGCATTCAAAATAGATATGGAGACAATTTTTTGCACTGGTATGTGCAGAAGTCCAGCCAGTCTCCACAGCTCCTGATTTATAGGGCTTCTAACTGGGAGTCTTGGGTCCCAGACAGGTTCACAAGCAGTGGGTGGGGAACAGATTTCATCCTCATAATCAGCAGGGTGGAGGCTGAGGATGCTGGAGTTTACTACTGCCAGCAGAGTTTACAAGCACCTCCCACAGTGGTACAACCCCAAATATAAACCTCTCTCTCCTGGTGGCCCAGTTGCTCACATGTGTTCATGGAGGGCATGAGACTCTGAGTCTGTGTAGGAGGAAGATGCTGGAGAACCATGGGAACAGAACTTATCTGAGGGCTCAGGAAGGTAATGAAGTCTCTCTGCTCAACTTCAGACAACATAGGTTAAGGCCCCGTGTGGGTACTTGAGTGACAGCACCAGCAGGAGAATGGACAGCTTAAATGTGCTCTGAGCAAATAGACCTGAGGAAGGGGAGGCGAATGAGAGGTCATCCTACTTCTCCCCTTGTGTACCGTGACGTGTAGAATCAATACAGTCAGTATATCAGGGGACAGGTGAGGTGAATTTATAGCAAAACAAGTGCAAATACCTGTTAACAGTTCACACTTTATAATATATTATTCAGTTCAGTTCAGTTGTTCAGTTGTGTCCAACTCTTTGCAACATAGCGACCAACGCTAATAGTTTAGCTTGTGCATGTATGCTCAGTCACATCAGTCATGTCTGACTCTTGTGAGCCTATGCACTATAGCCCACCAGACTCTGTCCGTGGGATTAATCAGGCAAGAATACTGGAGTGGGTTACCATGCCTTCCTCCACAATCTTCCTGACCGCGGGGCAGATCCTGAATCTCCTGCATTGAAGCTGATTTCTTTACTAAATGAGTGACTAGGGAAACCCAGAAGTTTAGTTTATACCAAGGCAAATGATTTGACTGAATCTTGAAACATTATTGTCTGTTTCAAACAAAGAGGTTTTGTATGTTTAGCTTGATTGTAACCAGCAATTATTTGGTATATTTTTATAATAGAATAAATAAATTGTCCTCCTTATAAAATAATAAATTATTTGGGGGGAATTATCTGAAATAATAGATTTCTATACATTCTAATAACTGGTTTTATAATTCACATAGGCTGTTGGGATACCAGAACAGAGAGACAACCTGTGGGATCATGATGTTTCTGATTGACTAGGATAAAGGTATGAAATGTGAGTAACATCTGCACGAGGAAATTTCTAGCAATTTATCGCAGACTATAGTTCTTCCTTAATCTTATACCTTCTTGTCTTCTCCAGAGAGTGCAAATGTTATCCTATTTAATATTCAACCTATGTACTTATTTTTAATATCTGATTCTTATTCTCACCTTGGTCTGGTAACTGTTTTAAAGAGGCCATCATGCAAATTTCTGGAAGCACCAAAAGATGGGGTCAGCTAATGCTTCAGAGAGCATTTGAACTTCAGTCCTGGTCTTGGTCAAAGTGACTAGGTAGACACGAACTTCACAGCAGAGAAAAACCACTCTTACTCATGAAGGCAATGTATTTTTATTTTAAGATGAGGAATGGCCACAAAATACTTTATTCATCCCTTGTGTCTTTCCTGTGCAGAACCTTTCATTTGAGTTAATGGGACATGAAAAGAAATAGTTACAGAGAATTCAGTTGATTTTATATAATCAGTTTAAGTGATTTAACTTGATTTTTTCCCCTACAATATCTTGAATATCCCTTCTGCATTAGAATTTGTAAACTCCTGAAATTATGAATAGGTTTAAAAAAAGCATTAAATTTGAGAATTCTCAGCTTATAGTTTCCTTTTTTTCAGGTACACCTGCTTATCCAGATGAAAAATTGGAGAAAATTATTTCCTTTGAAATCTTGGTATACCATACAAACTTACATTCAAAGGCAGCTTCAACTAAAACTTAAGGGACTAGAATCTGTGATTTGTTGCCTAAAATCTTCAAGTGTTCTCCACTCCCCATTTCTCAAGTGAACTACACATTCTTAGAGGTCAAAGGAAAAAAACACATGTAGACAGTGGAAAAATATTAAACAATCAGAGAATCTGTGCTTTTGTAGGAGAATATATTTTGAGTACAAGGGTGAGTTTTGAGTGAAGATCCCAGAGGACATGAAGAGCTTATATGGCAGAGAAAGCTTGGGCGGGCAATGCAATGAAATTATTGTCTTACTTTGTCCAGTTCGTCTATGGGTGAGTGGGATACAGCGCAGAGTGTAACTTTTACAGACAAAGGCTCCATCTCCAGCACATGATTTCCTCTCTCATCCTATTGATCAGTTGTGTAGATCGACAGAATTTTTTACTTGTTTTAAGAGAAAGGAAACAAAAATGAGTCAAACATTTAGATACAGATTCTATCATGACTATGAAAAGTAAGGTCTTAATGATGCGAAACACATGGGCATGGCATCAAACCTGTTTCACCTGTGTTTTGAGAAAGCTTATTGACAACCCACTTCAGTGTTCTTGCCTGGTGAATCCCAGGGACGTGGGAGCCTGGTGGGCTGCCGTCTATGGGGTCCCACAGAGTCGGATACGATCAAAGCGACTTAGCAGTAGCAGCAGCATACAGTCATGTTAGAGGAAGCACACTGATTGAAACCGCCCACCATGGCCAGGCACCATAGTAACCATTTGCATGAGTTGTTTTATGACAGGAGATCCTGATAAGGAATACAGAACTAATAAGCCACCACCAACCAGAAGAGTTCGGGAAAGGTCGAAAGGAGACACCCCGTGTCCATCCACTTCCCAGAATCCCTCTCGCTAGCATCCATGTTGGCTGAGTGATGCATGGGCCACCAGGAAAGACTCTGAATTAGAATGATTGGCCAAAGACCACCCGGAAAATATCCCATTACCATAAAAACCAAGACTGCGAGCCACGCGGCAGAGCAGTTCTCCTGGGTTCCCTTACCCTACTGCTCTCCACCCAGGTGCCCTTTCCCAATAAAATCTCTTGCTTTCTCAGCACATGTGTCTCCTCGTACAATTCATTTCCAAGTGTTAGACAAGAGCCCAGTTTTGGGCCCTGGAAGGGGTCCCCCTTCCTGCAACAGTCAGAGGATAAATACATTCACACAGACTTTTCTTTGCTTCCTAGAAACTAAAATGCTTTTCTAAAGACTGTGCGTGGCAATTTGCTTTCAAGTTTGAAAGGCGATCAGCTCCCTGGACATCACAGATGCCTTTGGGTTCAGGATCTAGCCCAGCCCATCTGCAGCAGGGAGCGCCTTCTGCTGGGTGGACTGCTCTCAACTCTTCCTCAATGACAATCTCTCACCTATTCGCATAAGGGATCCTGGCTTGGATCCAGGAGGTGAACAGGGCTCTGTGTGTCTCTAACCTTGCCCATGGCAGCATGGGCTTGTCTGAGAGGGTGGCCAGGTCTGCCAAAACCCCGCACAGAGGGTGTCACAATGTTACAGTCTCCATTCCACAGAAAATGACAGCAGGAAAACAAGCTCAGACACCAACAGGACAGTCTCCAAGATCATGCATATCACACACTGGCTTCTAGTTTTGAGGAACTGAAACTAATCGTATCTGACAACAGAGTCAAAAGTGCAATGAACCTGCCTGCCTGAGGCCTTCCTCATCCAGTTGACTCCAGTCAAGATTGGAGGCTCACAGAGGCCGGCCCCTCACCTGGAACTCATAGAGCTTATACACTCAGCCCTGACAAACTCTCCTTGTTGCTGGGTGGTGTGACGTGACTAGTGTGGGCTGCTATTTAGTTTTGTTTACAGGCCTCAGCCTGGTTTGCTAACATACGTGAGGCAGAGAGTGTTTTTTAGAATGAGAAATCTTATACTTTCTGTCTAAAGTAGGAGAGGAATATTTTAAAGACTTTTTTCCTGACAGAGAATCAATTTCTAAGAGATTTTACATTTTCTGTAGATTTTAGGATAGTTGTCTATGAGATAAGACAAGCATTAATAGAGACCTTTAAAAGTTTTCTAGTAATTTCACAAAAGAAACAAATTCTCTCTGAAATTCATCCATCTTAAAAAATATTTTGTAAAAGAAGTTTCTGAACACTTGATTTGTCATAAAAGAAAACACCACAGAATTTTCACTTTAATTCTTTTCCCCACAATTTATGTTTCCATTCTCAGGACTGAATTTATTTGTTTCTTAAGACTTCTATAAGAAAGTACTAGAGATTGATGAGCTAAAACAACAGAAAGGTATTCTGTCAGGACTGAAGCCCTGAGGAATGAAACCAAGTGTTGTCCAGGCCAGGGCAGCTACCCTCGGAGGTGAAGGCTCTCCTCACCTTTCTTCCCTTCCTTGAGCCCCAGGTTTTCCTTAACCATTGGCACCATAAGTCCAGTCACCGCGGCTGTCTTCACATGGTCTCTTCTCTGAATCTCTGTCTTTGTGTCCTTTCTCCTCCCTTAGAAGGCCACTTATATTAAAGGCCCACCGTAGCACAGTATAACCACACCATGATCACCAAATGATATCAATACTGGCTATTTTCTAAATAATGTCATGTTCAGAGATCCTAGAGTCTAAAATGTCACTGTAATTTTTAGGGGAACAGAATTCAACCAGTAATAGTACATAAAAGCAATTCTTTTATTTTATTTTATTTTTAAACCTGAAACACTGTATTACTTTTGCCAAACATCAAAACGAATCCGCCACAGGTATACATATAAGATGCTAAAGGATTCATATAAAACTAACATTAATATTTCTAATAGCTTCTTCACTTTGTTTCGTATTTGTTTGCTTTTCTTTCAGATGCTTATCTTTTGATTTCGTTCACTATATTGTTAATTAGAGGGCTGGAATTTTCAGAACAGTGGCCTGCCGCCTGCTAGAAACCCCTATTTGTCTTGGTAGCTTCAGAAAGCAGGAAGAAAACCCAGGAGAATTTTTTTTTTAAAAGACAAGATCAAAGAAAGCAAAAACTTAAAGAAGTATAAATAAATAAAACGGTGAGTTACACTTTGGTGAACTATGGAACATATAAAATTCTTTATCTACCTCTACACCGTGGTTTTTTTTTTTTTTTTGAGTAAATGAGATTATCACCATAAAGTTCAGAGTTGAAAGGCAAGCATCATTTTTGCTCAGTTATCAAAATTTTATTCTTCAGTATTTCTCAGAGAATATACAGACCAAATATTATTATGGAATCTTGCAGGATATTGTATTAGTTCATTTGTCTTGATTAGGTTAGTCTGATTTTGGATTTAAACAGCAACATATATACATATAGATATATCGAGAGACAGACAGAAAGACAGAGAGAGACAGAAACAGAGACTAAGACAGACTCAGATAGAATCATGAGAGCATATGCACTAGGTTGAAGCAGCTGGGTTTTTGATATTTCATTTGATATTTCATTTTACATAAAATTCTTACACATTTTTCCTTATCTTGAACTGAACTATCACTTTCTGCACAAGCTATATGATTTTTCCCCTGTCAATTTCTTTGGACTTAAGTGTCTTTGACATTTAATTCACTAGGTGCCAGGAAAAGAGCAGTTCTAACACCTGATTTCAACATTCTTAAACAGGTAACCTGAGACCTGCAGTTATTGGACAGATCTTGAACCAGCTCACCTCCACACTGTTGTTTGGAGAAATTTCTGAAGGTCAGTACTAGCTGTTCTGTTATCTAGATCATCTGGGAAGAAAAGCAAGATGCTGGTCCCCTTCCGAACACTGACCCTGGACACACCTGTCTACATGTCAGGGTCTTCAGTGCTTTCTTAGAGTCCCAGGCCTTGTACACTGTCTCCTGACAGTCAATATGCACTTTCTCAGTGAGATTCTTCTTCCCACTGTTCCAAGCAGTATAAACTTTAGCTAATAGTATTCATCTAAACACACAAGAGCTTTACTTCGCTTTGCTTGAGCTTGACCCCTCCCATCCTCCTCTGGCTCTGTCTACACCGCTGCCCCCACCAGGGGATTTGCATGTGGTTCCCCAAGGAGGACCTTCCCTTACAAGTCTGAGATAAAAGCTCAGCTCTGATCTTGCTCTGACTTATCAGGACTCCTTAGTTCAAACTTCTGAACATGAGGTTCCCTGCTCAGCTCCTGGGGCTCCTCCTGCTCTGGGTCCCAGGTAAGGACAGAGTGGGCATGAGAGGAGGATGGGGACCTCAGTTCTGGGGGCATCTCAGCTCTCCATGTGTGTTCTGTCTGTGTGTTCGATGTGTATGGCTTATTGTGCAGATGAACGTGGGATGTTTAGATCTGAGAGAGTGAGGAAAGTTCCAGAAGGAAGAAGGACCTGTACTCTGGTCAGGACTGTGACAGAGGAAGTGGGGATGATGTAGGGGATGTTTAGTGGCTTCTTTACACTTCATGGATGTCAGGTTCATTATCGTGATTGTACATTTTTGTTATATGGATGAAAAGTATTGATAATGAGAGGAAAACAAAGTAGTATTTTAGCTAACATAAATAGGAAATTGGATATGATAATTAGAGCTCATAATACTTGTATGTAACTTGAAAATTTCTGTCCTTTCTTTAGGATCCAGTGGGGATGTTGTGCTGACCCAGAGTCCCCTCTCCCTGTCTGTCATCCCTGGAGAGACGGTCTCCATCTCCTGCAAGTCTACTCAGAGTCTGAAATATAGTGATGGAAAAACCTATTTGCGTTGGGTTCAACATAAACCAGGCCAGTCACCACAGGGTCTGATCTATCAGGTTTCCAACCGTAACACTGGGGTCCCAGACAGGTTCACTGGCAGTGGGTCAGAAACAGATTTCACACTTACAATCAGCAGTGTGCAGGCTGAGGATGCTGGAGTCTATTACTGTTTTCAAGGTACACAAGAACCTCCCACAGTGATACAGCCCTGAACACAAACCTCCCTGCCTGGGTGGCTCAGCTGCTCAAAGTGCAGCTTCTCTGGGGAACTGACAGCGGATGCTCTGAGTCTATATAAGAGGTGGCAGTCTCAGGGAAGAGTTTGCAGTGAGGGCTCTGGATCATGAGTGTCTTCACGCACCACATGTTAGGGCCCCATGAGCTGCACAGCCTGGTCCTGGCAGAAGCAGCAGGGACTGTAGGGGTCCTGTGTCCTATAGCAGCCAGTTCTATGAAAGGGGGGCTGAGTGAAAGGTCAGGGATTTCTTCTCACCCAGGTTACCATTGTCTCATTGGTGTGATATGGAGGACAGTTCAGGGAAAAGAACATAACAATGGTATTTACACCCATCTGAGACAAAAAGGTTGGAACCATGCATGCTTGTTCAGAATTTGACTTGTATTAAATCATTGTATATATTTGGAGATTTGTGTAACCTTTTCCCCTTGGTTTGCATGCATGTTAAGTCACTTCAGTTGTATCTGACTGTTTGTGACAACACGGACTGTAGACTGCCACGCTCCTCTGTCCATGGGACTTCCCAGGTAAGAATACTGGAGTAGGCTGCCATTTCCTTCTCCAGGGGATCTTCTCCACCCAGGGATCGAACCCACATCTCTTATATCTCCCCATTGGCAGGAGGGTTCTTTACCACTAATGTGATCAGGAAAGCCCTTTCCCCTTGGTTTATTGATCGGTAATGAGGGAAATTAAAAGATTTTCTTTTCTTTAGCAATAAAAATGCTAAGACTTGTTATAAGAATTAAATAGATGAATACATACAAAATAGTTATCATATGACTGGTAAAGTTTGTAAGTGAAAATGAAAAGTGAGCGGCAGTGTGAGTCGCTCAGTCATGGCTCTGCAATCCCATGGACTGTAGCCTGCCCGGGTCCTCTGTCCATGGAATTCTCCAGGTTTTCACTCAGTAAATACTTGTTGCCATTGTCAGTTTGCTTCATCTTGTACTTAGAGAGATACGGTCTTTTGCGCAGTATCTTAATTTCAAATCACTCCTTAGATTCTCTTTATCTTTGGTAAGTCCAACTTTGTTAAGTGGTGGGCTTTCGTATTTTCTATAACCTACCAAGAAGTGTATAAATTTTGGGGGGAAAAGGAAGGGCTACAGCCCACTATTCTATCAAGGCAAGAATACTGGAGCAGGTTGGCATTGCCTTCTTGAGAGGATCTTCCTGACCAAGGGATTGAACCTGATCTCCTGCATTGGCAATGGTAAGCGGAGTCTTTGTATAGACATCAGAGGGGCTCCAGATAACAAGGAGTCTGACTCCATTGTTAATATGGGATCAGTGACACCTCTCAGCCTCTTCTCCCACATCCACTTTGCCCTATATCTGTCCAACAACCACAGGGACACTCAAAACTCACAAATCCAAGTCCACACAAGGTGACTTTACCAAGTCCCTCCGCAACCCTATTAAGAGCCCAAACTTCTGCCTCTTTCAACCCAGCCTGCTCCAGCTAGTGCCCACCTTACTCCACCTGGAATTTGCTTATGTAAGTGATAATCTTTCTCTCATATTATATACATATGGGGGCTGTCTGGAGACTCAAGAAAATTCTTAATAATTAATTTTATCTATGTACAAGGAGTACAAAGAGAGAATGTACTTGAAAAGTTGAGAAGCAGTGAAGCCTAGGGAAGTGAGCCCTATTCCTCTTTAATGACACTTAAACACTTTTGCCATCTCACTAAGGAATCCTCAAAGCTAAAAATCTTTAAGGAAAAAAATAGACATGGTGGAGGCCTCAAAGCCAGCACAGCTTTCAGTAATATCCTTGGTCAGAGATGAAAATAAGGCTCCAAGGGCACCAGAGAAGGTTGGATCCTGATTAGAACAAAGCCTTCAGGTAGAATGGGGGAAGGGCCACACCTGGGAGAAGAGATGAACCAGCAAGAGCAAGGAATCACCAGGCTGAGGACCAGCCTCAAATTCATGTCTCCCTGATTAGATGAAAGTGATCAACAGCTAGCATTTTGCCAGATTCCAAAGTAAATCATTTCTGACTGACATGAATCATTCCAGGGTCTAAAATCATCCTTAACATTTTTAGGGTAAAAGTGTATGTTAATGTACATAAACATAAAGTGTATACATTACAGTCTCACTTTTATTAAAACACGGAGGCATACATTATCAAGAGGGAAAAATACTCAGTTTCAGAGAAGGCAATGAACACAGGTGGAATACAATGGACATCAAGACAGAGCCAGAGGATTCGTAGCTATGAGGGGAATTACTTATTATATGCTTATCATATATGTGAGAGGATGTAGAATATTTTCATGAACCAGAAACTTTTAAAAATGACCAGGAAGAATTAAGTACCTACATTAACAAGAGACTTGACTGAGCTTCTTCCAGTGCTTTGTTGTTTGGGGTCTAGTCAGCAGCATACCCTCTGGAAAATGTTCATATCATGCTGCTGCTGCTGCTAAGTCGCTTCAGTCATGTCCGACTCTGTGAGACCCCATAGACAGCAGCCTACTAGGCTCCCCCGTCCCTGGGATTCTCCAGGCAAGAACACTGGAGTGGGATGCCATTTCCTTCTCCAAAGCATAAACGTGAAAAGTGAAAGTGAACTCACTCAGTTGTGTCCGACTCTTCGCGACACCATGGACTGCAGCCTACCTGGCTCCTCCATCCTTGGGATTTTCTAGGCAAGAGTACTGGGGTGGGGTGCCATCGCCTTTTTCGTTCATATCATACCAGGTTATAATTATATCATGCCCATGTCTTTAGGTTTACCTACATCCTAGGGATATTTTAGTCATTGCTTAGGTTATAGGTACTTAAAACTAGAGAAAATGTATACACAGAACTACATTCATGTAAAAAAAAAAAACCTGAAAAAAAAAAACATCATTTTTTTCCTTCATAACTCCTGTTCCATGTTTGCACTCACACTGAGTTCCTTCCTTTCCCAGTTTCCCGTGGGGCTGCTGTGCTGACTCCATCTCCTCCTCTGGCCTGTGGCCATGGAGGGAGCGTCGCCATCTCCTGAAGGCCATCTCTTCTCATCCACAGTAATGGACACACCTGCCCGCCATGCTTCCGGCACAAACCACACACTCTCCTCAACCACTGATCACAGGGGGTCCCCAGGCTCCTGGGGTCCCAGCCTGGCTCAGTGACTGTGGGTCTGGGATGGATTTCACACTTACACTCACCAGGGTGGGGTCCCTACATGTGACTTCTGTGCACAGAACCCTCACTGGGACCACACGTGTCATGGCCCTAAACACACCCCTCCCCCTTGGGCTCAGCCCTTGTGCTCAGCTGAGCAGCTGCTTCCCCCAGGGGTCAGAGCAGCTGCTCCTCTCAGTGGAGGACAAACTAGGGGAGGACAAAATGGTGGGGAGCCTTGGAAGGAGGTGGGAACATCCTCAGGTTCAGAGCCCAGGAGTCCCTGTCATGACCTCCCCAGGGTCTGGACCTCTGGCTGAAATGCTCACAGACGGCTCCATGCTGACTCTCCCTCAGCTCTCAGTATCACTGACTGTGAAACACCAACCATCTGCTCTCCAGGCCTGTGGAGCACAGACCTTCCCCACACTGATTTACCTGCCAGACTCAGGCACTTGCTCATAGACAGAGTTGGGGCCCCAGGGAGGGACTGGTCAGTGATTCTGAGAAAACTGGCTTTCCCTCAGTTCTCTGGCAGAAAATCCTAGTCTAGAGAATCTTAATCATCCTGATGTATATTCTCTTAAAAATCTGGAAATTATCCTCATATTAGAGACAGAGTACTATGATGAAATTTGAACTTCATGTGAGTATCATGTAGTCACAGCTTCTAAGTTTGTTCAACTAAATCCGTTCTAGAATTTCCTGGCTTTGAATCATACTCATGCCTTTCCTCTGCTCCATGCATCTCAGCTCTTGCTTCTGTCCTAGACTACCATGACCTCAGGTTTCCCTGAAGGTAGACATCTTCTCCCCTAACTCTCAGAATCCCCATGTTCTTGGTTGGAGTAGTTAGTGGCTTTGAAAGTGCAAGAGTAGGGTATGATGTATTTTATTTTTTTATCCAGATGGTGATATATGTAAACCTTCATGTGTTGTATGCTTAACATATTTGCCTATTCTTCCTGTATGTTTTTTAATATCACAATGAAAATGAAAAAGAACAAATCCAGAGTCTTTAAACAAATATTTAAACAAGAACAAAAATTAGCACATAGAGAGGGAAACTCAGCATTCTTATAGAGAAGTGTAATATGATGCACGAATATGAGAGTTGGATTATAAAGAAGGCTGAGCGCCGAAGAATTCATGCTTTTGAACTGTGGTTCTGGAGAAGACTCTTGAGAGTCCCTTGGACAGCAAGGAGATCAAACCAGTCAATCCTCCCGCCCCCCTCCCCCGTTTATTTATTTATTTATTTTACTTTACAGTATTGTATTGGTTTTGCCATACATTGACTTGAATCTGCCATGGGTGTCCTGAACCCCCCTTCCACCTCCCTCCCCATCCCATCCCTCTGGGTCATCCCAGTGCACCAACCCTGAGCATCCTGTACTATGCATTGAACCTGGACTGGCGATTGGTTTCACATATGATAATTACATGTTTCAATGTCATTCTCCATATCATCCCCCCCTCGCCCTCTCCCACAGAGTCCAAAAGACTGTTTTATACATCTGTGTCTCTTTTGCTGTCTCACATACAGGGTTATCATTACCATCTTTCTAAATTCCATATACATGCATTAGTATACTGTATTGGTGTTTTTCTTTCTGGCTTACTTCACTCTGTATAATAGGCTCCAGTTTCATCCACCTCATTAGAACTGATTCATATGTAATCTTTTTAATGGCTGAGTACTATTCCATTGTGTATATGTGCCACAGCTTTCTTATCCATTCATCTGCTGATGGACATCTAGGTTGCTTCCATGTCCTGGCTATTATAAACAGTGCTGCGATGAACATTGGGGTACACGTGTCTCTTTCAATTCTGCAAACCACTCAATCTTAAGGGAAATCAACCCTGAGTATTCATTGCAAGGATTGGTGCTGAAGTTTAAGCTCTAGTACCTTGGCCACTTGATGCAAAGAGCCAGCTCACTGGGAAAGAACCTGATGCTGGGAAAGATTGAGGGCAGGAGGACAAGGAGTTGACAGATGGTTGGATGGCATAATTGACCAATAGACATGAGTCTAAGCAAGCTCCAGGAGATTGTGAAGGACAGGGAAGCCCAGCTTGCTGCAGTTCATGGGGTTGCATGGTTAGACACCATTTAGTAACTGACCTACAATAACATGAATTCAAAAGTTCTAAGAAACTATAGAACCAGGAGGGAAAATGGAAGGACACATTTAACTGTGTGCTTTTTACCCTTGCAAAGCATGAATTTCATCTGTAATGAAGTTGAAGGTCTTTCTTCCAAATGTTTCTTCAAACATTTTCTCTTTCTTTGCTCCCCCTTGGGCTCTGTGCACATTGCTGCCCCCACCAGGGGATTTGCATGTTGTTCCCCAGGGAGGACCTTCCCTTGCAAGTCTGAGATAGAAGCTCAGCTCTGGTCTTGCTCTGACTTACCAGGACTCTGAGTTCACACTTCTGAACATGAGGTTCCCTGCTCAGCTCCTGGAGCTCCTCCAACTCTGGGTCCCAGGTGAGGATGGAGCGGGGATGAGAAGGAGGATGCAGAGAGTGGTGAGCTCTGGGCCAGCACTGCTTTTCATGTGTGTTTGTCCCCATGTTAGATGCACGCCTTGCCCTCTCTAAAGGGCATGTGATGTTTATCAACATGAGAATGAGGATAAATACAGAGGAAGTAAGAAGGTGTTCTCTGATAAATACTGTGAGATACAAAGTGTGGGCAACTGTGCATGACTGCTAGAGACCTTTTACATTGTGAATCTTGGATTATTTTGAAACTGGAAATTTTGGGTATTAATCAGGATTAAAAAAATAACTTAGCCTGAAATAAGCAAGAGAAAAATTCAGAAAATGCCTCTTCAAATTTGTCTGAAATATTGTACTTTTCTCTATTTATTTTAGGGTGCATTGGGGCTATAATGCAGACCCAGACTCTACACTCCCTGTCTGCATCCCTGGAGAGACGGCCTCCATCTCCTGCTGAGCCAGTCAGAGCATTCAATATAGATATGGAGACAATTTTTTGCATTGGTATGTGCAGAAGCCCAGCCAGTCTCCACAGCTCCTGATCTATGCAGCTTCTAACCAGGCCTCTGGAGTCTGAGACAGGTTCACCGGCAGTGGGTCAGGGACAGATTTCACCCTCAAAACCAGCAGAGTGGAGGCTGAGGATGCTGGAGTTTATTATTGCCACCAAAGTGAAAAAACTCCTCGCACAGTGATTCAGCCCCGAACATAAACCCCCTTCTCCTGGTGGCCCAGCTGCTCACATGTGTTGATTGTGTGGTGAGCAGGCGGGCAGAGTCTCTGAGTCTGTGTAGGAGGAAGATGCTGGAGAACCAGGGGAACAGAATGTGTCTGAGGGCTCAGGAAGGTGATGAAGTGTCTTTGCTCAACTTCAGACAGCACGGATTAAGGCCATGTGGGTTCTTGAGTGACAGCACCAGCAGGACAATGGGGGGTCTAAGTGCCCTCTGAGCCAACAGACCTGAGGAGGGAGAGGTGAGTGAGAGGTCATCCTGCTTTCCCCCTCGTGTACACTGATGTGTAGAATCAACGCAGTTAGTATATCAGGGAGACAATGAGGCACATTTGTAGCAGAATAGGTGGTAGGATTTTTAGGGAGATAAAATGTCATAATATTAAAAAGTAGTTTTTTCCACTTTCTGCACTTTCTGAATCTTCTTTTTCCTACATATCTTCCTATTTCTTCATCATGTGTCAGATCACAGTCTCTACAAGGAGTCCCCAGACAGACTTAGTGGGGAAAATTTAGTGAAAATTTCGAGTTATGAATGTTCAAATTTTTTTGAAGTGATAGCAAGCACAATATCCTAATGCTAACATTAATTGTCTCAATTAACCTTCAGAGAAAAAAATATGAGTATTTGAATTCCTTAACCTGGGTTAAAACAAAAATTTTTTAATAACATAAACTAGACGGGGTAGGGTATAGAATTTACACCAAGGAACATTGGAAGGATACAGAATAATATGCCAAGTTCTTTTTCTCAAAAGTTAAGAATTTTAGGCTGTGGGGAGACTGCAGGAATGGAAACGTGAATGGAATCGAGTCGACACACACAGCTGAGAATACTGCTCTTTGGCTTCTATTCAGTGGGATTAAAAATGGTGGTGCTGTGGAGGACTGACAAGAAGAACCCAGAGAGAAAACCCAGTGTGTTCCTTATGGAATCACGGGGAGGAAGGGACGTCTGCCTGGTTTCCTGGGTTGTGTATGCTGCTGCTAAGTCGCTTCAGTCATGTCCAACTCAGTGCGACCCTGTGGACTGTAGCCTTCCAGGCTCCTCTGTCCATGGGATTCTCCAGGCAAGAATATTGGAGTGGTTTGCCATGCCCTCCTCCAGGAGATCCTCCCAACCCAGGGATTGAAACCATGTCTCTTATGTCTGCTGCATTGGCAGGTGGATTCTTGACCACTAGTGCCACCTGGGAAGCCCCTGTTGTGTCTTGGCCACTGCACATGTCACAGGAAATGAGTGTGTGGCCAGGGATTGAGATCTTCCATCATCAAGGGATCAGTGATGTTCCTGGACAGAGACCCAAGGTCCTGTCACCTAGTCACTGTCACCTTAACTCAGCCGAGCAGTCTCCAGACCACTTGCTCCTGAAGGTGGTCCAGCAGAGGCCGAGGAGATGGAGACCAACTTCCAGCAGTCAGACAAGTATTAAAGATGCACATAGCAGCCTTGAGTAAAGAAAAAGAAAATGTCTGAATAAGTAGGAGCTTCCTATTTTCTGACCCACCACCCCTAGCCTGCCAGCTGACTCAGATTTCAGGACTCTCCTCTCTCATGGAAGTTACCTTATGAGGCCTCAAACCTCAGGTGGATTTATGGTTTCCAGCTGGGTTGGTGCACTTGACCCAAGTCAGAGCTTCTGTCCACATGAAATTTTGGAAAACAATATAAGAGCAAAATGTTGGGTAAACATTGGCTCAACAAGAAAGGAATGTTTTTTACTTTGTTATTTCAAGTCATCTAATTCTTACACTTTCCATTTTCCCCTGATATTATACAAATATGAATTTTCCACTTTACATTTTCTTTATTGGTAACTTTTTCAGTAGCTAGATTTCCAAATTGTCCAACATTCATGGAGATTTTGGAAAAGGAAATGGCAACCCACTCCAGTACTCCTGCCTGGAAAATCCCATGGATGGAGGAGCCTGGTAGGCTACAGTCCATGGGGTCGGGAAGAGGCGGACACAACTGAGCGACTTCACTTTCACTTTCCACTTTCATGCATTGGAGAAGGAAATGGCAACCCACTCCAGTGTTCTTGCCTGAAGAATCCCAGGGACAGAGGAGCCTGGGGGGCTGCCATCTATGGGATCGCACAGAGTTGGACACAACTGAAGCGACTTAACAGCAGCAACAACAGCATGGAGATTTATGTCATATTTTTATCAGGATCACTTTATCAGGAGGTTAGAAACTTGGTAGTATATTGTCATAAAAACAAAAAATTCAAACAATAAATAAATACTTTGGGTTCACATGAATGTTCATTTCCTAAAAGTGCACCTGTCTCCTGGTTCTAGTGATAGTTGCATAGAATGTGAATACTTCAAATAGATCCCATTTTTATTTTTTTTATATTTTTATTTTTTTTATTTTATTTTATTTTTAAACTTTACAATATTGTATTGGTTCTGCCATATATCGAAATGAATCTGCCACAGGCATACATGTGTTCCCCATCCTGAACCCTCCTCCCTCCTCCCTCCCCATACCATCCCTCTGGGTCGTCCCAGTGCACCAGACCCAAGCATCCAGTATCGTGCATCGAACCTGGACTGGCGACTCTTTTCATATATGATATTATACGTATTTCAATGCCATTCTCCCAAATCATCTCACCCTCTCCCTCTATAGATCCCATTTTTAGAAATGCTCTAAAAATACTTCTGAGTTTATCACAGGCATGCTAGTCACATTCTCTGACATGGCGTGGATTGCATTAAATAATTTCAAATCCACCTGGACTACATAATACTGTTTATGGTTAAAGGGATAAAACTTATTAGAGGTCATTCCTTTCCAGATAATGGATTTCATAATAAGTGCAATTAAAGCTGGATTCTTGATTATAATAGAAATTTTAAGAAATGGTATACACAGAGAATCTGTAACACATGCAGAGAACCTCTGGACTTCAGGAGGTATTTCTACACATATTCACAGGAGGAACAGTTTTATACCAATTCAGTTGACTTCTTACTACCATCATCAGTGAGGAGCCTGGAGATGCTACACGTTTTTCTCTGAGCAGGAAACTCACTGGACCCTGAATGGTGTATAAAGATCCAAACACAAACTTACCATAGAGAGACTCAGCTTCTCATGGTGGCAGGAGCAGTTGCAGTGCCCAGAGGATGAGCTGACACCAGGATGGGCTCTAGTGGAAGTGGCCTTGGAGCCTCGAGAAAGACACCATGAGCAGCTCGGTCACAGGCAGAGTCCTCTTTTTGTAAACAGAGATCAGGCATCACTAGGACAGCCTCCCACAGCCTCTTCCTTCCTTCTGCCTAAGGCAGCTCACGCCCCACAGTCCCTCCAGGGAAGGGCTGCCATGTCCCGCCTGGAACATCCACTAGGTTCCCTGATGGGTTTCCTGTTGCTCAGCAGGCTCATCTCTGAGTGTCGGTTATGTCCAGATGGCTGATGTCTTTGATCAGCTCTCTGTGTCCGCAGTGGCCCAGAGGCAGGGCTGCTCGCACCTCAGGCTGAACCTACTGCACAGCCCTGTGAAATCTGGCAGATTCAATGTCACGTGGTCCATGAGCCAGACCAGCCCTCCTACATGTGGACTATGTAGTGTCCAGAAGTCACAGAGGCTGTCAGACAATTCCTTTAAGAAAAAGACACACATTCAGAACCCTGGAAAGTGATGCACATCCCAGTCTTGTTTATGAGATGCTTGAAAACTCTCTTATCATTGAGGGAAAACTTTCTGTGCAATTTGGTATCAAGTGTTCTTGTCCAGAAATATAATCTGGGCAGTACGTCCAACCAAGGGAGATCATCAACTACACAACGACCAGAAAATCACCAAGCAGCCTGAAAAGATTCCCAACTCACTGCTAATGACTTTGTTTTGACACAATTTCAGAACTGGTGCTCCAGTTAGGAGGGTTTAAATTGGAATTATCTTCGCGTGTATCTACTGTCACCTGGTCCTTGTGTCAAAAGCACACCAGGAGGCAGTCAAGTCCATTTTCTAATACACATTGCATGTTTCCTAAGTTTCTCTTTATTTGCCTATCACCTTGAATATTTTGATGCTGCGAGGCTGGAAATTCACTTTATGCATCCTCTCTCTCTCTCTTGTGCTCTCTCTAAATCTCTGTTTTCTTTTATTTCTGCAATTCTTTAACATAGACATATTTTCTCACCTGCTTCTCTTTCTCTCTTTTTTCTATATGTTCTAAGTGTCATGAACTCCCAACACTAGAAGTGTAGCGACCAACACTAGTAGTTTAGCTTGTGCATGAGTGCTCGGTCGCTCCAGTCCTGTCCGACTCTTGTGAGCCTATGGGCTGTAGCCCACCAGACTCCTCTGTCCGTGGGATTCATCAGGCAAGAATACTGGAGTGGGTTACCATGCCTTCCTCCGCAATCTTCCTGACCCAGGGGTCGATCCTGAATCTCCTGCATTGAAGCTGGTTTCTTTACTGACTGAGCCACCAGGAAAGCCCAGAACTTTAGTTTATAGCAAGGCAAATGATTTGACTGCATCTTGAAACCTTATTGTCTGTTTCAAACAAAGACGTTTTGTATGTTTAGGTTGATTGTGACCAGCAATTATTTGGTATATTTTTATAATCAGATCAGAGAGAATAAACAAATTGTCCTCCTTATAAAATAATAAATTATTTTGGAGGAGTTACCTGAAATACTAGATTTCTATACATTCTAATAACTGGTTTTATAATTCACATAGGCCGTGGGGATACCAGAACAGGGAGACAACCCGTGGGATCATGTTTCTGATTGTCTAGGATAAGGGTATGGAATGTGAGTAACATCTGCACGAGGATGTTTCCTGCAATTTATCATAGACTATAGTTCTTCCTTAATCTTATACCTTCTTAACTCCTCCAGGGAGTGCAAATGTTATCCATTTAATATTCAACATATGTACTTATTCTTAATATCTGATTCTTATTCTCTCCTAGGTCTGGCAACTGTTTTAAAGAAGCCAACATGCAAATTTCTGGAAGCACCAAAAGATGGGGTCAGCTAATGCTTCAGAGAGTGTTTGAACTTCAGTCCTGGTCTTGGTCAAAGTGACTAGGTAGACACGAACTTCACGGCAGAGAAAAACCACTCTCACTTACTCATGAAGGCAATGTATTTTTATTTTAAGATGAGGAATGGCCACAAAATACTTTATTCATCCCTTGTGTCTTTCCTGTGCAGAACCTTTCATTTGAGTTAATGGGAGATGAAAAGAAATGGTTACAGAGAATTCAGTTGATTTTAGATATCTGTTTAAGTGATTTAACTTGATTTTTTTCCCTACAATATCTTGAATATCCCTTCTGTATTAGGATTTGTAAACTCCTGAAATCATGAGTAGGTTAAAAAAGGAATTAAATTTGAGATTTCTCAGCATATAGTTTCCTTTTTTTCAGGTACACCTGCTTATCCAGATGAAAAATTGGAGAAAATTATTTCCTTTGCAATCTTGGTATACCATACAAATTCGCATTCAAAGGCAGCTTCAACTAAAACTTAAGGGACTAGAATCTGTGATTTGTTGCCTAAAATCTTCCAGAGTTCTTCACTCCCCATTTCTCAAGTGAACTAGACATTCTTAGAGGTCAAAGGAAAAAAACACATGTAGACAGTGGAAAAATATTAAACATTCAGAGAATCTGTGCTTTTGTAGGAGAATATATTTTGAGTACAAGGGTGAGTTTTGAGTGAAGATCCCAGAGGACATGAAGAGCTTATATGGCAGAGAAAGCTTGGGCGGGCAATGCAATGAAATTATTGTCTTACTTTGTCCAGTTCGTCTATGGGTGAGTGGGATACAGCCCACAGTGTAACTATTACAGACAGAGGATCCATCTCCAGCACACGATTTCCTCTCTCATCCTATTAATCAGTTGTGTAGATCGACAGAATTTTTTACTTATTTTAAGAGAAAGGAAACAAAAATGAGTCAAACATTTAGATACGAATTCTATCATGACCATGAAAAGTAAGGTCTTAATGATGCGAAACAGATGGGCATGGATCAAACCTGTTTCACCTGTGTTTTGAGAAAGCTTATACAGTCATGTTAGGGGAAGCACACTGATTGAAACAACCCACCCTGGCCAGGCACCATAGTAACCATTTGCATGAGTTGTTTTATGACAGGAGATCCTGATAAGGAATATGGAACTAATAAGCCACCACCAATGGGAGAGTTCGGGAAGGGTCGAAAGGAGACACCCTGTGTCCATCCACTTCCCAGAATCCCTCTCGCTAGCGATGCCGTGGGCCACCAGGAAAGACTCTGAATTAGAATGATTGGCCAAAGACCACCGGGAAACTAATCCCATCACCATTAAAACCCGAGACTGTGAGCCACGCAGCCAAGCAGTTCTCCTGGGTTCCCTTACCCTACTGCTCTCCACCCAGGTGCCCTTTCCCAATAAAATCTCTTGCTTTCTCAGCACATGTGTCTCCTCGTACAATTCATTTCCAAGTGTTAGACAAGAGCCCAGTTTTGGGCCCTGGAAGGGGTCCCCCTTCCTGCAACAGTCAGAGGATAAATACATTCACATAGACTTGTCTTTGCTTCCTAGAAACTAAAATGCTTTTCTAAAGACTGTGCGTGGCAATTTGCTTTCAAGTTTAAAAGGCAATCAGCTCCCTGGACATCACAAATGCCTTTGTGTGCAGGATCTAGCCCAGCCCATCTGCAGCAGGGAGCGCCCTCTGCTGGGTGGACTGCTCTCAACTCTTCCTCAATGACAATCTCTCACCTGTTCACATAAGGGATCCGGGTTTGGATCCAGGAGGTGAACAAGGCTCTGTGTGTCTCTAACCTTGCCCATGGCAGCATGGGCTTGTCTGAGAGGGTGGCCAGGTCTGCCAAAACCCTGCACAGAGATTGTCACAATGTTACAGTCTCCATTCCACAGAAAATGACAGCAGGAAAACAAACTCAAACACCAACACACAGTCTCCAAGGTCATGCATATCACACACTGGCTTCTAGTTTTGAGGAACTGAAACTAATCGTATCTGACAACAGAGTCAAAAGTGCAATGAACCTGCCTGCCTGAGGCCTTCCTCATCCAGTTGACTCCGGTCAAGATTGGAGGCTCACAGAGGCCGGCCCCTCACCTGGAACTCATAGAGCTTATACACTCAGCCCTGACAAACTCTCCTTGTTGCTGGGTGGTGTGACGTGACTAGTGTGGGCTGCTATTTAGTTTTGTTTACAGGCCTCAGCCTGGTTTGCTAACATATGTGAGGCAGAGAGTGTTTTTTAGAATGAGAAATCTTATACTTTCTGTCTAAAGTAGGAGAGGAATATTTTAAAGACTTTTTTCCTGACAGAGAATCAATTTCTAAGAGATTTTACATTTTCTGTAGATTTTAGGATAGTTATCTATGAGATAAGACAAGCAATAATAGAGACCTTTAAAAGTTTTCTAGTAATTTCACAAAAGAGACAAATCTCTCTGAAATTCATCCATCTTAATGAATATTTTGTAAAAGAAGTTTCTGAACACTTGATTTGTCATAAAAGAAAACACCACAGAATTCTCACTTTAATTCTTTTCTCCACAATTTACGTTTCCATTCTCAGGACAGAATTTATTTGTTTCTTAAGACTTCTATAAGAAAGTACTAGAGATTGATGGGCTAAAACAACAGAAAGGTATTCTGTCAGGACTGAAGCCCTGAGGAATGAAACCAAGTGTTGTCCAGGCCAGGGCAGCTACCCTCGGAGGTGAAGGCTCTCCTCACCTTTCTTCCCTTCCTTGAGCCCCAGGTTTTCCTTAACCATTGGCACCATAAGTCCAGTCACCACGTCTGTCTTCACATGGTCTCTTCTCTGAATCTCTGTCTTTGTGTCCTTTCTCCTCCCTTAGAAGGCCACTTATATTAAAGGCCCACCATAGCACAGTATAACCACACCATGATCACCAAATGATATCAATACTGGCTATTTTCTAAATAATGTCATGTTCAGAGGTCCTAGAGTCAAAAAAGTCACTATAATTGTTAAAGGAACAGAATTCAACCAGTAATAGTACATAAAAGCAATTCTTACTTTAATAGATGCTAAAGGATTCATATAAAACTAGCATTAATATTTCTAATAGCTTCTTCCCTTTGTTTTGTATTGGTTTGCTTTTCTTTCAGATGCTTGTTTTTTAACTTCATTCAATGCATCGTTAATTAGAGGGCTGGAATTTTCAGACACCTGCTAGAACCCCTATTTGACTTGGTAGCTTCAGAAAGCAGGAAGAAAACCCAGTATCATTTATTTTTTAAAAGCAAGATCAAAGAAAGCAAAAACTTAAAGGAGTATAAATAAATAAAAGGGTGAGTTACACTTTGGTGAACTATGGAACATATAAAATTCTTTATCTCCCTCTACACCGTGGTTTTTTTTGAGTGAGTGAGATTACCATAAAGTTCAGAGTTGAAAGGCAAGCATCATTTTTGCTCAGTTATCAAAATTTTATTCTTGAGTATTTCTCAGAGAATATACAGACCAAATATTATTATGGAATCTTGCAGGATATTGTATTAGTTCATTTCTCTTGATTAGTTTAATCTGATTTTGGATTTAAATTGCCTAAAGTCTAAGAAAGCAAAGTCTACTTTTATAATTGCCAAGATTCTGTTTTCGGGACAAAAGGAATTTGACATGGTCATTATTTTTCAGGAACCGTTCAGTTCACCATGACCTGCATCAGGCTGACCCATGAGAACAGTCCTGTAGTTTTCCTATTTAATAAAAGCTGGTGTGACAGACTGACCCCTGAGCACTGGTGGCCTGGAGCCTGATTCCATAAGAACTGGACTTAAATAAAAGCCCAGAAAGGTGACAGTGATAGACACAGGCCACCTGAGACATTCAAATAAAGAATCCGGTCATTGCTCTCCTCACAAACACCATCTCCTTTTGAAATACAGGCTCATGACTGTGGCTCCAACGTACAGGCAGTGAGAGCCTTAGTTCTTCACACAGAACTGACAAGAACCAGGAAGTCCTGCGGAAACTGGTTCTACTTAATGAGAGTTAACAGAGGAAGAGGTCTCTTTAAGCACCACTGGGGAAAAAAACACAGTCATACATGTTTAATGTTGTCCCATCATCTCAAGTGAACTTTTTCCTCAAGAACTTCTTTGATTATATATATATATATATATATATACACACACATACACACATATATATGTGTATACATATGTATATATATACATACATTTATATATGTGGCTTCCAGGTCAGGAAGATCCCCTGAAGAACGAAATGTCATCCCACTCCAGTATTCTTGCATGCGAAATCCCATGGACAGAGGAGCCTGATGGGTGGGCTGCAGTCCTCTGTGTCGAAAAGAGTTTGATACATCTCAGCAACTGAAGAAAAACAGCAATATATATCAGATGAGATCAGATCAGTCGCTCAGTCGGGTCTGACTCTTTGTGACCCCATGAATCACAGCATGCCAGGCCTCCCTGTCCATCACCAACTCCCGGAGTTCACTCAGACTCATGTCCATCAAGTCAGCGATGCCATCCAGCCATCTCAATCTCTGTCGTCCCCTTCTCCTCCTGCCCCCAATCCCTCCCAGCATCAGAGTCTTTTCCAAAGAGTCAACTCTTCGCATGAGGTAGCCAAAGTACTGGAGTTTCAGCTTCAGCATCATTCCTTCCAAAGAAATCCCAGGGCTGATCTCCTTCAGAATGGACTGGTTGGCTCTCCTTGCAGTCCAAGGGACTCTCATGAGTCTTCTCCAACACCACAGTTCAAAAGCATCAATTCTTCAGTGCTCAGCCTTCTTCACAGTCCAACTCTCACATCCATACATGACCACAGGAAAAACCATTGCCTTGACTAGATGAACCTTTGTTGGCAAAGTAATGGCTCTGCTTTTGAATATGCTATCTAGGTTGGTCATAACTTTCCTTCCAAGGAGTAAGCGTCTTTTAATGTCATGGCTGCAGTCACCATCTGTAGTGATTTTGGAGCCCAGAAAAATAAAGTCTGACACTGTTTCCACTGTTTCCCCATCTATTTGCCATGAAGTGGTGGGACCGGATGCCATGATCTTCGTTTTCTGAATGTTGAGCTTTAAGCCAACTTTTTCACTCTCCACTTTCACTTTCATCAAGAGGCTTTTGAGTTCCTCTTCATTTTCTGCCATAAGGGTGACGTCATCTGCATATCTGAGGTTATTGATATTTCTCCCGGCAATCTTGATTCCAGTTTGTGTTTCTTCCAGATAATCACAATGGTGTGATCACTGACCTAGAGCCAGACATCCTGGAATGTGAAGTCAAGTGGGCCTTAAAAAGCATCACTACGAATAAAGCTAGTGGAGGTGATGGAATTCCAGTTGAGCTATTCCAAATCCTGAAAGATGATGCTGTGAAAGTGCTGCACTCAATATGCCAGCAAATTTGGAAAACTCAGCAGTGGCCACAGGACTGGAAAAGATCAGTTTTCATTCCAATCCCAAAGAAAGGCAATGCCAAAGAATGCTCAAACTACTGCACAATTGCATTCATCTCACACGCTAGTAAAGTAATGCTCAAAATTCTCCAAGCCAGGCTTCAGCAATATGTGAACCGTGAACTTCCTGATGTTCAAGCTGGTTTTAGAAAAGGCAGAGGAACCAGAGATCAAATTGCCAACATCCGCTGGATCATGGAAAAAGCAAGAGAGTTCCAGAAAAGTATCTATTTCTGCTTTATTGACTATGCCCAAGCCTTTGTTTGTGTGGATCACAATCAACTGTGGAAAATTCTGAAAGAGATGGGAATACCAAACCACCTGATCTGCCTCTTGAGAAATCTGTATGCAGGTCAGGAAGCAACAGTTCGAACTGGACATGGAACAACAGACTGGTTCCAAATAGGAAAAGGAGTTCATCAAGGCTGTATATTGTCATCCTGTTTATTTAACTTCTATGCAGAGTACATCATGAGAAACGCTGGACTGGAAGAAACACAAGCTGGAATCAAGACTGCCGTGAGAAATATCAATAACCTCAGATATGCAGATGACACCACCCTTATGGCAGAAAGTGAAGAGGAACTCAAAAGCAACATATATACATATAGATATATCAAGAGACAGACAGAAAGACAGAGAGAGAGAGACAGAAATAGAGACAAAGACAGACTCAGAAAAACAAAAAAACAAAGACAGACTCAGATAGAATTATGATAGCATATGCACTAGTGAAAGGTTGTTGTTGAATCACGCGAATACACTGGGATTCTTGGCCCCCGGAGGAGAAGAAT
This sequence comes from Bubalus kerabau, assembly GCF_029407905.1. Taxonomy (NCBI): domain Eukaryota; kingdom Metazoa; phylum Chordata; class Mammalia; order Artiodactyla; family Bovidae; genus Bubalus; species Bubalus kerabau. The sequence goes on from NC_073634.1 coordinate 50,020,334, forward strand.
TCAATCCGGGGCCAGAGACGAGGCTTGATCGCTCAGAGCTTTTGTGTAATAAAGTTTTATTAAAGTATAAAGGAGATAGAGAAAGCTTCTGACATAGGCATCAGAAGGGGGCAGAAAGAGTACCCCCTTGTTAGTCTTCAGCTAGATGTTATATAGTCACTAGCAGTCTGTTAATGAAAGAAAGGAATGTCTTAAAATTTAGAATGGCACCAAATGGTTTATCTTGGGCCATAAAATAATTAACTTGAATCTTAAAGAAGGGCAGACCACCATACAAATAGTTTCATTTACATAGATTAGGGGAACAATATCTGAGTATAACATACTGGTTTGTCAAGTAGGTTTTGGGCCAAGAGGCAGAACCTACTTGAAGACAGAGTTTGGGGTAAAGGCGTAGTACATTACCATAGCTTAAGACGAACATTTCCATAAGAAAAAGGCATTGGTTATCTCTAGGCTCAAGAATAGCTAACTTCAGGCGAAACCAGGTGTCATTATGGCAACACAGTATTTTAAGAGAAACCTCTCCTTAAATTTATATAGAGAAGGAAAAAAAATATTGCTAGTTTGTTTCCTCCTGCCGCTTAAGAGAGATAAAAATGTCTGACACTTGCAGGCTATTTCCTCCATTTGGAGACTCCTGGCCTTCCTGTCTGTTACCCTCTCACTAGGTTAAAGCAGCTGGGTTTTTGATATTTCATTTGATATTTCATTTTACATAAAATTCTTGTAAGATAAGAATTTTTTCCTTATCTTGAACTGAACTATCGACTTTCTGCACAAGCTATATGATTTTTCCCCTGTCAATTTTATTTGACTTAAATGTCTTTGAAATTTAATTCACTAGGTGCCAGGAAAAGAGCAGTTCTAACGCCTGATTTCAACATTCTTAAACATGTAACCTGAGACCTGCAGTTATTGGACAGATCTTAAACCAACTCACATCCACACTGTTGTTTGGAGAAATTTCTGAAGGTCAGTACTAGCTGTTCTGTTATCTAGATCATCTGGGAAGAAAAGCAAGATGGTGGTCCCCTTTCAAATACTGACCCTGATTATCTAGATCATCTGGGAAGAAAAGCAAGAGGGTGGTCCCCTTCTGAATACTGACCCTGGACACACCTGTCCACATGTCAGGGTCTTCAGTGCTTTCTTAGAGCCCCAGGCCTTGTACACTGTGTCCTGACAGTCAATCTGCACTTTCTCAGTGAGATTCTTCTTCCCACTGTTCCAAGCAGTATAAACTTTAGCTAATGGTATTCATCTAAACACACAAGAGCTTTACTTCACTTTGCTTGAGCTTGACCCCTCCCATCCTCCTCTGGCTCTGTCTACACTGCTGCCCCCACCAGGGGATTTGCATGTGGTTCCCCAAGGAGGACCTTCCCTTACAAGTCTGAGATAAAAGCTCAGCTCTGGTCTTGCTCTGACTTATCAGGACTCCTCAGTTCAAACTTCTGAACATGAGGTTCCCTGCTCAGCTCCTGGGGCTCCTCCTGCTCTGGGTCCCAGGTAAGGACAGAGGGGGCATGAGAGGAGGATGGGGGCCTCAGTTCTGGGGGCATCTCCACTCTCCATGTGTGTTCTGTCTGCGTGTTCGATGTGTATGGCTTGTCGTGCAGATGAACATGGGACGTTTAGATCTGAGAGAGTGAGGAAAGTTCCAGAAGGAAGAAGGACCTGTACTCTGGTCAGGACGGTGACAGAGGAAGTGGGGATGATGTAGGGGATGTTTAGTGGCTTCTTTACACTTCACGGATGTCAGGTTCATTATCGTGATTGTACATTTTTGTTGTATGGATGAAAAGTATTGATAATGAGAGGAAAACGAAGTAGTATTTTAGCTAACATAAATAAGAAATTGGAAATGATAATTAGAGCTCATAATATTTGTATGTAACTTGAAATTTTTCTGTCATTTCTATAGGATCCAGTGGGGATGTTGTGCTGACCCAGACTCCCCTCTCCCTGTCTATCATCCCTGGAGAGACAGTCTCCATCTCCTGCAAGTCTACTCAGAGTCTGAAATATAGTGATGGAAAAACCTATTTGAGTTGGCTTCAACATAAACCAGGCCAGTCTCCACGGCAATTGATCTATGAGATTTCCAACCGTGGCACTGGGGTCCCAGACAGGTTCACTGGCAGTGGGTCAGAAACAGATTTCACACTTACAATCAGCAGTGTGCAGGCTGAGGATGCTGGAGTCTATTACTGTTTTCTACACATGATCCTTCCACAGTGATACAGCCCTGAACACAAACCTCCCTGCCTGGGTGGCGCAGCTACTCAAAGTGCAGCTTCTCTGGGGAACTAACAGCGGATGCTCTGAGTCTGTATAAGAGGTGGCAGTCTCAGGGGAAGAGGTTGCAGTCTGGGCTCTGGATCATGAGTGTCTTAGCTATTCTTCACGCACCACATGTTAAGGCCCCATGAGCTGCACAGCCTGGTCCTGGCAGAAGCAGCAGGGACTGTAGGGGTCCTGTGTCCTATAGCAGCCAGTTCTGTGAAAGGGGGGCTGAGTGAAAGGTCAGGGATTTCTTCTCACCCAGATTACCATTGTCTCATTGGGGTGATATGGAGGACAGTTCAGGGAAAGGAACATAACAGTGGTATTTACACCCATCTGAGACAAAAAGGATGGAACCATGCATGCTTGTTCAGAATTTGACTTGTATTTAATAGTTGTATATATTTGGAGATTTGTTTAACCTTTTCCCCTTGGTTTGCATGCATGAGAAGTCACTTCAGTTGTATCTAACTCTTTTCGACACCATGGACTGTAGACTGCCACGCTCCTCTGTCTATGGGACTTCCCAGGCAATAATAATTTAGTAGGCTGCCATTTCCTTCTCCAGGGGATCTTCTCCACCCAGGGATCGAACCCACATCTCTTATATCTCTCCATTGGCAGGAGGGTTCTTTACCACTAATGTGATCAGGAAAGCCCTTTCCCCTTGGTTTATTGATCGGTAATGAAGGAAATTAAAAGATTTTCTTTTCTTTAGCAATAAAAATGCTAAAACTTATTATAAGAATTAAATAGATGAATACATACAAAATAGTTATCATATGACTGGTAAAGTTTGTAAGTGAAAATGAAAAGTGAGCGGCAGTGTGAGTCGCTCAGTCATGGCTCTGCAATCCCATGGACTGTAGCCTGCCCGGGTCCTCTGTCCATGGAATTCTCCAGGTTTTCACTCAGTAAACACTTGTTGCCATTGTCAGTTTGCTTCATCTTGTACTTAGAGAGATATGGTCTTTTGCGCAATATCTTAATTTCAAATCATTCCTTAGATTCTCTTTATCTTTGGTAAGTCCAACTTTGTTAAGTGGTGGACTTTCGTATTTTCTATAACCTACCAAAAAGTGTATAAATTTTGGGGGAAAAAGGAAGGGCTATAGCCCACCATTCTTTCCAAGGCAAGAATACTGGAGCAGGTTGCCATTTCCAACTTGAGAGTATCTTCCTGACCAAGGGATTGAACCTGATCTCCTGCATTGGCAATGGCAAGCGGAGTCTTTATAAAGACATCAGAGGGGCTCCAGATAACAGGGAGTCTGACTCCATTGTTAATATGGGATCAGTGACACCTCTCAGCCTCTTCTCCAACATCCACTTTGCCCTATATCTGTCCAACAACCACAGGGACACTCAAAACTCACAAATCCAAGTCCACACAAGGTGAATTTACCAAGTCCCTCTGCAACCCTATTAAGAGCCCAAACTTCTGCCTCTTTCAACCCAGCCTGCTCCAGCTAGTCCCCACCTTACTCCACCTGGAATTTGCTTATGTAAGTGATAATCTTTCTCTCAAATTATATAGGTATGGGGGCTGTCTGGAGACTCAAGAAAATTCTTAATAATTAATTCTATCTCATGTACAGGGAGTACAAAGAGAGAATGTACTTGAAAAGTTGAGAAGTAGTGAAGCCTAGGGAAGTGAGCCCTATTCCTCTTTAATGACACTTAAACACTTTTGCCATCTCACTAAGGAATCCTCAAAGCTTAAAAATTTTAAGAAAAAAAAAATAGACATGGTGGAGTCCTCAAAGCCAAGCACAGCTTTCAGTAATATCCTTGGTCAGAGATGAAAATAAGGCTCCAAGGGCACCAGAGAGGGTTGGATCCTGATTAGAACAAAGCCTTCAGGTAGAATGGGGGAAGGGCCACACCTGGGAGAGGAGATGAACCAGCAAGAGCAAGGAATCACCAGGCTGAGGACCAGCCTCAAATTCATGTCTCCCTGATTGGATGAAAGTGATCAACAGCTAGAATTTTCCCAGATTCAAAAGTAAATCATTTCTGACTGACATGAATCATTCCAGGGTCTAAAATCATCCTTAACATTTTTAGGGTAAAAGTGTATGTTAATGTACATAAACATTAAGTGTATACATTACAGTCTCACTTTTATTAAAACACAGAGGCATACATTATCAAGAGGGAAAAATACTCAGTTTCAGAGAAGGCAATGAACACAGGTGGAATATAATGGACATCAAGACAGAGCCAGAGGATTTGTAGCTATGAGGGGAATTACTTATTATATGCTTATCATATATGTGAGAGGATGTAGAATATTTTCATGAAACCAGAAACTTTTAAAAATGACCAGGAAGAATTAAGTACCTACATTAACAAGAGACTTGACTGAGCTTCTTCCAGTGCTTTGTGTTTGGGGTCTAGTCAGCACTATACAGTCTGCAAAATGTTCATATAATGCTGCTGCTGCTGCTAAGTCACTTCAGTCATGTCCGACTCTGTGCGACCCCATAAACGGTAGGCCACTAGGCTCCCCCGTCCCTGCGATTCTCCAGGCAAGAACACAGGAGTGGGTTACCATTTCCTTCTCCAATGCATAAACATGAAAAGTGAAAGTGAAGTTACTCAGTAGTGTCCGACTCTTCGCAACCCCATGGACTGCAGCCTACCAGGCTCCTCCATCCATGGGATTTTCCAGGCAAGAGTACTGGAGTGGGGTGCCATCGCCTCATCCATTCATATCATACCAGGTTATAATTACATCATGCCCGTGTCCTTAGGTTTATCTACATCCTAGGGATATTTTAGTCGTTGCTTAGGTTATAGGTACTTAAAACTAGAGAAAATGTATACACAGAACTACATTCATGTAAAAAAAAAAAAACCTGAATAAGCAACATCATTTTTTTCCTTCATAACTCCTGTTCCATGTTTGCACTCACACTGAGTGCCTTCCTTTCCCAGTTTCCCGTGGGGCTGCTGTGCTGACTCCATCTCCTCCTCTGGCCTGTGGCCATGGAGGGAGCGTCGCCATCTCCTGAAGGCCATCTCTTCTCATCCACAGTAATGGACACACCTGCCCACCATGTTTCCGGCACAAACCACACACTCTCCTCAACCACTGATCACAGGGGTTCCCCAGGCTCCTGGGGTCCCAGCCTGGCTCAGTGACTGTGGGTCTGGGATGGATTTCACACTTACACTCACCAGGGTGGGGTCCCTACATGTGACTTCTGTGCACAGAACCCTCACTGGGACCACACGTGTCATGGCCCTAAACACACCCCTCCCCCTTGGGCTCAGCCCTTGTGCTCAGCTGAGCAGCTGCTTCCCCCAGGGGTCAGAGCAGCTGCTCCTCTCAGTGAAGAACAAACTGGGGGAGGAGGAAATGGTGGGGAGCCCTGGAAGGAGGTGGGAACATCCTCAGGTCCAGAGTCCAGGAGTCCCTGTCATGGCCTCCCTAGGGTCTGGACCACTGGCTGAGATGCTCACAGACGGCTCCATGCTGACTCACCCTCAGCTCTCAGTATCACTGACTGTGAAAGACCGACCACCTGCTCTCCAGTCCTGTGGAGCACAGACCTTCCCCACACTGATTTACCTGCCAGACTCAGGCACTTGCTCATAGACAGGGTTGGGGCCCCAGGGAGGGACTGGTCAGTGATTCTGAGAAAACTGGCTTTCCCTCAGTCTCTCTGGCAGAAAATCCTAGTCTAGAGAATCTTAATCATCCTGATGTATATTCTCTTAAAAATCTGGAAATTATCCTCATATTAGAGACAGAGTACTATGATGAAATTTGAACTTCATGTGAGTATCATGTAGTCACAGCTTCTAAGTTTGTTCAACTAAATCCGTTCTAGAATTTCCTGGCTTTGAATCATACTCATGCCTTTCCTCTGCTCCATGCATCTCAGCTCCTGCTTCTGTCCTAGACTACCATGACCTCAGGTTTCCCTGAAGGTAAACATCTTCTCCCCTGACTCTCAGAATGCCCGTGTTCTTGGTTGGAGTAGTTAGTGGTTTCAAAGTGCAAGAGTCAGGCGTCTATAGGGCATGACGTATTTTATATTTTTATCCAGATGGTGATATATGTAAACCTTCATGTGTTGTATGCTTAACATATTTGCCTGTTCTTCCTGTATGTTTTTTAATATCACAATGAAAATGAAAATGAACAAATCCAGAGTCTTTAAACAAATATTTAACAAGAACAAAAATTAGCACATAAAGAGGGAAACTCAGCATTCTTAAAGAGAAGTGTAATATGATGCACGAATATGAGAGTTGGATCATAAAGAAGGCTGAGCGCCGAACAATTCATGCTTTTGAACTATGGTTCTGGAGAAGACTCTTGAGAGTCCCTTGGACAGCAAGGAGATCAAACCAATCTTTTTTTTTTCCCCTCTTTATTTATTTATTTTACTTAACAATATTGTATTGGTTTTGCCATACATTGACTTGAATCTTCATTGGGTGTACTTGTGTTCTCCATCCTGAACCCCCCTTCCACCTCCCTCCCCATCCCATCTCTCTGGGTCATCCCAGTGCACCAGCCCTGAGCGTCTTGTATCATGCATTGAACCTGGACTGGCGATTTGTTTCACATATGATAATTACATGTTTCAATGCCATTCTCCCATATCATCCCTCTCTTGCCCTCTCCCACAGAGTCCAAAAGACTGTTTAATACATCTGTGTCTCTTCTGCTGTCTCACATACAGGGTTATCGTTACCATCTTTCTAAATTCCATATACATGCATTAGTATACTGTATTGGTGTTTTTCTTTCTGGCTTACTTCACTCTGTATAATAGGCTCCAGTTTCATCCACCTCATTAGAACTGATTCAAATGTAATCTTTTTAATGGCTGAGTACTATTCCATTGTGTATATGTGCCACAGCTTTCTTATCCATTCATCTGCTGATGGACATCTAGGTTGCTTCCATGTCCTGGATATTATAAACAGTGCTGCGATGAACATTGGGGTACACATGTCTCTTTCAATTCTGCAAACCAGTCAATCTTAAGTGAAATCAATCCTGAGTATTCATTGCAAGATTTGGTGCAGAGGTTTATGCTCTAGAACCTTGGCCACCTGATGCAAAGAGCCAGCTCATTGGGAAAGAACCTGATGCTGGGAAAGATTGAGGGCAGGAGGACAAGGAGTTGACAGATGGTTGGATGACATCATTGACCCAATGGACATGAATCTAAGCAAGCTCCAGGAGATTGCGAAGGACAGGGAAGCCCAGCTTGCTGCAGTTCATGGGGTTGCAGAGTCAGACACCATTTAGTAACTGATCTACAATAACATGAATTCAAAAGTTCTAAGAAACTAGAGAACCGGGAGGGAAAATGGAAGGACACATTTAACTGTGCTATTTGCCCTTGCAAAGCATGAACTTCATCTGTAAAGAAGTTGAAGGTCTTTCTTCCACACAGAAACCTTTTCTCTTCCTTTGCTCCTCCTTGGGCTCTGTGCACATCGCTGCCCCCACCAGGGGATTTGCATGTTGTTCCCCAGGGAGGACCTTCCCTTGCAAGTCTGAGATAGAAGCTCAGCTCTGGTCTTGCTCTGACTTACCAGGACTCCTCAGTTCACACTTCTGAACATGAGGTTCCCTGTCAACTCCTGGGCTCCTCCTGCTCTGGGTCTCAGGTGAGGATGGAGAAGGGATGAGAAGTAAGATGCAGAGAGTGGTGAGCTCTGGGGCAGCACTGCTTTTCATGTGTCTTTGTCCCAATGTTAGATGCACACCTTATCCTCTGTAAAGGGCATGTGATGTTTATCAACATGAAAATGAGGATAAATCCAGAGGAAGTAAGTAGGTGTTCTCTGTTAAATACTGTGAGATACAAAGTGTGGGCAACTGTGCATGACTGCTAGAGACCTTTTACATTGTGAATCTTGGATTATTTTGAAACTGGAAATTATGGGTATTAATCAGGATTTTAAAAATAACCTAGCCTGAAATAAGCAAGAGAAAATTTCAGAAAATGCCTCTTCAAATTTGTCTGAAATATTGTGCTTTTCTCTATTTATTTTAGAATCCATTGGGGCTATTATGCAGACCCAGACTCCATGCTCTCTGTCTGTCATCCATGGAGAGACAGACTCCATCTCCTGCAGAGCCAGTCAGAGCATTCAAAATAGATATGGAGACAATTTTTTGCACTGGTATGTGCAGAAGTCCAGCCAGTCTCCACAGCTCCTGATTTATAGGGCTTCTAACTGGGAGTCTTGGGTCCCAGACAGGTTCACAAGCAGTGGGTGGGGAACAGATTTCATCCTCATAATCAGCAGGGTGGAGGCTGAGGATGCTGGAGTTTATTACTGCCAGCAGAGTTTACAAGCACCTCCCACAGTGGTACAACCCCAAACATAAACCTCTCTCTCCTGGTGGCCCAGTTGCTCACATGTGTTCATGGAGGGCATGAGACTCTGAGTCTGTGTAGGAGGAAGATGCTGGAGAACCATGGGAACAGAATGTATCTGAGAGCTCAGGAAGGTAATGAAGTCTCTCTGCTCAACTTCAGACAACATAGGTTAAGGCCCCGTGTGGGTACTTGAGTGACAGCACCAGGAGGAGAAGGGACAGCTTAAATGTGCTCTGAGCAAATAGACCTGAGGAAGGGGAGGCGAATGAGAGGTCATCCTACTTCTCCCCTTGTGTACCGTGACGTGTAGAATCAATACAGTCAGTATATCAGGGGACAGGTGAGGTGAATTTATAGCAAAACAAGTTCAATACCTGTTAGCAGTTCACACTTTTTAATATATTATTCAGTTCACTTCAGTTCAGTTGCTTGGTCGTGTCCAACTCTTTGCAACCCCATGGACTGCAGCACGCCAGGCTTCCTGCCCATCACCAACTCCCAGAGTTTGCTCAAACTCATGTACATCAAGTTGTTGATGCCATCTAACCATCTCATCCTCTGTCATCCCCTTCTCTTCCTGCCTTCAATCTTTCCCAGCATCAGGGTGTTTTCCAAGGAGTCAGTTCTTCACATCAGGTGGCTGCAGGATTGGAGTTTCAGCATCAGTCCTTCCAGTGAACACCCAGGACTGATCTTCTTTAGGATGGACTGATGGGATCTCCTTGCTGTCCAAGGGACTCTCAAGAGTCTTCTCCAACACCACAGTTCAAAAGCATCATCTTCAGCGCTCAGCTTTCTTTATAGTCCAACTCTCACATCCATACATGACTACTGGAAAAACCATAGCTTTGACTAGACAGATCTTTGTTGGCATATATTATTATTATCATATTATATATTCGTATATTATAAAGATAATAAAATTCTTTAAGGATCAAAAATAGATTTTCCCCACTTTCCTCACTTTCTAAATCTCCTTTGTACTCCATGTCTTCCTATTCCTTTACCATGTGCCTGATCACAGTCTATGCAACCTGGCCTCAGGGGGAGTTGGTGGGAAAATTAGTAAAAGCTTTTGGGTTCAGTTCAGTTCAGTTCAGTCGCTCAGTTGTGTCCAACTCTTTGCGACCCCATGAATCGCAGCACACCAGGCCTCCCTGTCCATCACCAACTCCCGGAGTTTACCCAAACTCATGTCCATCGAGTCGGTGATGCCATCCAGCCATTTCATCCAGCCATAACTTTTGGGTTATGCATGTCCAAATATTTTCTGTAAATACATGGCAGACACAAAATCCTAATGCTAAAATTCTTTGATATTTCTCAATTCAGTTCACTTCAGTCACTCAGTCGTGTCTGACTCTTTGTGACCTCATGGACTGTAGCACGCCAGGCCTCCCTGTCCATCACAAACTCCTGGAGTTTACCCAAACTCATGTCCATTGAGTCGGTGATGCCATCCAACCATCTCATCCTTTGTCATTCCCTTCTCCTCTGGCCTTCAATCTTTCCCAGCATCAGGGTCTTTTCAAATGAGTCAGCTCTTCACATCAGGTGGCCAAAGTATTGGAGTTTCAGCTTCAACATCAGTCCTTCCAATGAACACTCAAGATTGATCTCCTTTAGGATGGACTGGTTGGATCTCCTTGCAGTCCAAGGAACTCTCAAGAGTCTTCTCCAACACCACAGTTCAAAATCATCAATTCTATGGCACTCAGCGTACTTTATAGTTCAACTCTCACATCCATACATGACCACTGGAAAAACCATAGCCTTGACTAGACGGACCTTTGGTTTTGTTTTGTTTTTTTTCTCAATTACCTATCACAAAAAGCAATAAGGTGTCTTCAAAAGTAGGTATTTAAAAACTTAAAAAAAAAAAAAGACAAAAACATAAATTGGATTATATAGGTGTAGAATTTATTCTGTAGAACCCTGGAAGAATACAGAATGATATGAGAGGTTTTGTTTTGTTTGTTTTTTGAAAAGGAAGAATTTTATAGTGTGAGAAGACAGCAGGAATGGAAACAGAAAGGAAATCTAGTCACGTCTCATAGTTGGACATGTTCTGCTCTTTGCTTCTGTTTGGAGGAATTCAAAATGGTGGTGGGTTGAGAACTGAAAATAGGAACCCAGAAAGAAGATCCAGTGTGTTCCTTATGGAATCACAGAGAGGAAGAGATGTGGGCCTGGGTTTCTTCGTGATGTCTAGGCCACTGTTAGTGTCAGAGGAAATGAGCGTGTGGAGCAGCCTTGAGGTCTGTCATCATCAAGGCTCAGCGATGTCCCTGTGCAGAAACCTGAGGTCATGTCCTACAGTCACTGTCAGCCTACTTCAGACGAGGAGAGTCTCGAAAACCTATTTGCTCCTGGAGACGGTCCAGCAGAGGCCGTGTGGTTGGGTTGGGAGATGCTACAGGCATCTGCAGGCCTGAACAGAAAGACCTGAAGAGTGCAGAACAGCAGATGCAGAGGAGATGGAGACCAATGGGGAGGATTCCTGGTTTTTGGCCCAGCATCCCCTCCCCTGACTGCTGACTAAGAGCTCAGAATGTCCCCTTTAGGAAACTGCCCTTATGCTACAAGTAGCCTTTTGGGTCCATAGCCCTCATATGGATTCTCTGTTTCCAGCTACATTCCTCTGTTAGAACCAAATCAGAACTTCTGTCCACATGCCATTTTGGAAGATAATATAGAAGGACAGATTGCTTGGTAAATATCACCTCAAAACTGAAAGCTTTGATTTTTCATGTCATCTAGTTCTCATATTTTCCACTCCTTTCTGATGTTCTGAAAATATGAATTTACCCCTTTATTATGTTGTACCTCCTGCAGTGGTTGGCTTACCAAATAAGTGGTTGGCTTACCCAGTGTTCTCCCTAGCAATAGTGATTCACCTTTTGTATTATTTCACATTTCATATTTTTAACCAAAATACAGTTTGGAGATTATAAGCCTGGTATAATATTGTTATGAGAACAAATGAATTCAAACAGTAAATAAATGCAAAATTTTCACATGAATCTTCATATCCTGAAAACAAATATGATTCACATTTTCTGTATTGTGCTGTGTTGCTCTGTAATGTCCAACTCTTTTCACCCCATAGACTATAGCACGCAAGTCTCCTCTGTCCATGGAATTATCCAGGCAAGAATACTGGAGTGGGTTGCCATGCCCTCCTCCAGGGGATCTTCCCAACCCAGAGATCGAAACCAGGCTCCTGGATTGCAGGTGGATTCTTTACTGTCTGATCACCAGGGAAGCCCAAGAATACTGGAGTGGGTAGCCTATCCCTTCTCCAGGGATCGTCCCAACCCAGGAGTCGAACCAGGGTCTCCTGCATTGCAGGCAGATTCTTTAACAGCTTAGCTACCAGGGAAGTTCTCATGTTTTCTAGCGATTCTTATATAGAAACTGAATACCTCAAATAGATCCCAGTTTCTAAATGCTCTAAAATATTTCCCAACTAATACTGGACATGCTAGTTACATATTCTGACAGTGTATGATTGACATAAACTAATTCCAAATCCCCCTGAACAATAATATAATCCTGTTGCTGATTAAAGGAATAAAACTTATTAAAGACTATTTCCTTTCCAGCTTGAGACTACACAGCAAATGCTATTAAAATTGTATTATTATCTTGAAAATAAGTGTTTTTATATTCATGGATTTGTAACATATATAAAGAAACACAAGTATTCAGGACAAGTATTTCACCATATGTTCAAGAAGGGGACACATTTCTATTCAACAGTCTATTGATTTCTCATTAGAATCAAGAGTGAGGAGCCTGGACACACTGCACGCATATCTGTGAACAGGACACTCCCTGGACTCCGCCCAAACAGAATCTTCCCAATGAGGCTCAGCCCCAGGGTGGCAGGAGTAGCTGTGGTGAGCAGAGAACGGGCTGACACCAGGCTGGGCTGAGGCAGATGTGAGTCTAGGGCCTTGGGGAGGAGGCCACATGGAGGCCTCAGTCACAGTCACTGGGTTCTCTTCTGAGTAAACAGGGTTCAGGGCTCCCCCAGGACAGCCTCCCAGAACCTCCATCCTCCTCCCCACTAAGGGAGCTCATGGCCCACCGTGCCTCCAGGGAATGGCTGCCATGTTCCCCTTGGAGCATCCACTAAGCTCCCTGTTGTATTTTGATGTCAGGTGGCTTTCGAATCATTTTACTATTGTTCCTCAGAGTTCTAAGTGTCAACAGATCCAGATGATTGATGTCTTCAATCAAGTCTTCTGTGTTTTCCAGGACCATGTAGAGGGCTCCTGGCACCACAGGCTGCAGAGAGCAGTTTGCTTTTCTGACCCCACTCAGATCTGGAAGATTCCGTGTCACCTGGTCCAGGAGCCAGACCAGTCCTCCTCCATGTGGATTATGCTGTGTCCAGAACCAGAGAAGCTGTCTGGCAATTATTTTCATGAAGAGAAAGACAAACATTCAACACCCTGAAAGAGAATGTACATCTACAACCTGCTTAGGGAGCAATTGAGAACTCTCTAACCACTGCAGGAAATTTTTTCCTCCAATTTGGTACCAGTAGTTTTGTGCCCTGGAGTGTCATTTGGACAGCACCTCAACTAAGGGAAATCGGCCACCAGACAACTACCAGAATGCCACCAGGCAGCCCAGAAAGAGTTCCCAAGTCATTCCTCTTGACTTTCTTTTGACACAACTTCTGAACTAGCACTTGAGTGGGAAAATTCTATCTGTATTTGTACCTACTTTCACCTGGTCCTTACGTCAAAATATGCTAGGGACAGTCAAGTCAAAGTCTAATACACATACATTTCCATCCTGCTGCAAGTTTTGGCCTTAAGTTTTTATTTGCCTCACCCCTTGAAGATCTTTATGTGAGGAGGATGGTAGTTCATATTATGCCTCTTCTCTCCTTCTCTCTCTCTCTAATCTCACTGTGTTCTCTTTTTTCTCTGCAAATGTTAACAGAGACACATTTTACAACAGGTTTTTCATTCTGTCTTTTTTTTTCCTACATGGTCTGAGTGTAGTAAACTCTGGTTATGACCAACACTAGAAGTTTCGATTATATGAAGACAAATGATTTTACTCACTCTTGAAACATTATTATTCAATTCCAAACAAAAAGACACTGCCTGTTTAGGGGTATAAACAGGGTTGTTGTGTCCACCAATTATTGGCTTTATTTTCTGTAATAGAATCAAAGGTTTCTTATCTTTGTACTTATACACTTTATCATAAGGGTATCAAAAGGGTGAGACCCAGTTCCTGCTTATATTTATAAAATAATAAACTATTTTGGTGTGATTCCCTTGAACAATGGATTTTCAACATTCTAACAATCAGCTTCACATTTAACATAAGGCTATGAGAATGCCAGGAGAAGAGCCGACCTGTGGGATTGAAAATGTTTCTAATTGACCAGGATGTGTGTTTGTAACGGGAGCATTTTATTTTCTTTTTCATTCATGTACTTATTTTTCATATCTGACCATTAATCTCAGATTGATCAGGTCACTGCTTTAGAAGAGTCAATATGCACATTTCTGGAAGCACAGAAAGACTGGGGCAGTTGATGCTCCAAAGAGCATTTGGACTTTGAGTGATCCGTGGCTTCTGGTCAAAAGTGACTAAGTAATGTGAAATTCACTCCTGTGAGCCCAATGCTTCCTAAAGGCAGAAAATCACCATTCTCACTTACTGGTGCAGGCAGGGTATTTTCATTATAATATGAGGAACAGCCACTAAATACTTCATTCATCCCTGTGTCTTTCCGACTCTAATCTTTCCATTTGTGTTAATAAGGGAGGAAAAGAATGATTACAGAGAATTTAACTGCTTTCAGATATCAGTTTACATCATTTGCTTTGACGTTGTTTTTTCCACGGGGTCTTAAATATCCCTTTTTCAAAAATATAAGAATTTCTTTTAACTTCTTTACTACAAGGTTAAATAGAGTGCTGGAGTTCTCAGCACAGCAGCATCCTGTGTTTAGCCAACACTAGAAATCCCCCTTGTCTTGATATCTTCAGAGCCAGATGTAAGACCCAGAATCATTCTGAAAAAGACCAGGTCAAAGAAAGTGAAAGCTTAAAGAAATGGAATAAAATTAAAGCATAACTAATAGTGTGACTAGTGAAATACGGAGCATATGTCATTCTGCAAGTAACTCAACATCACGATTTTCTCAGCAGGTGAGATTAGTCCAGAAAGTTCAGAGTTTAAAGATGAACATCATTTTTGGTCAGCTATCTGCCGAGGTCCAGCCCCGGCTGATCCAGGGAGTTCGAAGAGGAGACGGCTTCGGCGAGTTCACTGGATACAATAGCTTTATTTAAATATTCATCAAAGATATAAAGAGTAATAGAATGAGGATAGCTCAGTAGGAAAATTCAGCGGAGAAAAGAGGCTGAGTAGCTTGGTTTATGCGGAAAATCAATATAACCTGTGACATCAGGTTAGCTCTGACCACAGAGGCCGCAGGCGCCCTCTCGAATAGCAGAAGTTGCCTCACCTTAGGCACCTTCTCGAGTGGGTCTTAGAAGCCCAGGCAAATAAATGGTTGCAGGGGACCTCTGCGCTCCAGATGGAGACTCAGCCAGAAATTGAGAAAAAGAATGACATGGGGAGACCAAGCTTCGGTGAGCAAGGCCCATAGCTTTATTTTGAACAGGGGCTTTAATACCATAAGTTGCACATAGAGGATAATAGGGGATGTGAAATCATGCAAAGTCAGCAGTCTTTGATCCCTATCGAAACCAGGGTTTCCTTCCTGCAAATTTATCGTATACAAATGGTTTAGGTGATTTACATCATCTTCTGGACAGAAGGCCTATTAACATTTTATGACTCTGACAAAGGTTTGTCAATCCATAAGACTTATTTTCTCTAAGAGTAATTATTTTAAAGTTTGGCGCCATCCTCCGAAGGTGTTAGATAAAGTTGCATTCCTATAGGGCAGAGGTGCAGTGGGTTTACAACAAAGGAAAGAATGTATTGCCTTCACATCAGATCAGATCAGATCAGTTGCTCAGTCGTGTCCGACTTTTTGCGACCCCATGAATCACAGCACGCCAGGCCTCCCTGTCCATCACCAACTCCCAGAGTTCACTCAGACTCACGTCCATCGAGTCAGTGATGCCATCCAGCCATCTCATCCTCTGTCGTCCCCTTCTCCTCCTGCCCCCAATCCCTCCCAGCATCAGAGTCTTTTCCAGTATGTCAACTCTTTGCATGAGTGGCCAAAGTACTGGAGTTTCAGCTTCAGCATCATTCCTTCCAAAGAAATTCCAGGGCTGATCTCCTTCAGAATGAACTGGTTGGATCTCCTTGCAGTCCAAGGGACTCTCAAGAGTCTTCTCCAACATCATAGTTCAAAAGCATCAATTCTTCAGTGCTCAGCCTTCTTCACAGTCCAACTCTCACATCCATACATGACCACAGGAAAAACCATAGCCTTGACTAGACGAACTTTTGTTGGCAAAGTAATGTCTCTGCTTTTGAATATGCTATCCAGGTTGGTCATAACTTTCCTTCCAAGGAGAAAGCGTCTTTTAATTTCATGGCTGCAGTCACCATCTGCAGTGATTTTGGAGCCCAGAAAAATAAGTCTGACACTGTTTCCACTGTTTCCCCATCTATTTCCTATGAAGTGGTGGGACCGGATGCCATGATCTTCGTTTTCTGAATGTTGAGCTTTAAGCCAACTTTTTCAGTCTCCACTTTCACTTTCATCAAGAGGCTTTTTAGTTCCTCTTCACTTTCTGCCATAAGGGTGGTGTCATCTGCATATCTGAGGTTATTGATATTTCTCACGGCAGTCTTGATTCCAGCTTGTGTTTCTTCCAGTCCAGCGTTTCTCATGATGTACTCTGCATAGAAGTTAAATAAACAGAGTGACTATATACAGCCTTGACGAACTCCTTTTCCTATTTGGAACCAGTCTGTTGTTCCATGTCCAGTTATAACTGTTGCTTCCTGACCTGCATACAAATTTCTCAAGAGGCAGATCAGGTGGTCTGGTATTCCCATCTCTTTCAGAATTTTCCACAGTTGATTGTGATCCACACAGACAAAGGCTTGGGCATAGTCAATAAAGCAGAAATAGATGCTTTTCTGGAACTCTCTTGCTTTTTCCATGATCCAGCGGATGTTGGCAATTTGATCTCTGGTTCCTCTGCCTTTTCTAAAACCAGCTTGAACATCAGGAAGTTCACGGTTCACATATTGCTGAAGCCTGGCTTGGAGAATTTTGAGCATTACTTTACTAGTGTGTGAGATGAGTGCAATTGTGTGATAGTTTGAGCATTCTTTGGCATTGCCTTTCTTTGGGATTGGAATGAAAACGGACCTTTTCCAGTCCTGTGGCCACTGCTGAGTTTTCCAAATTTGCTGGCATATTGAGTGCAGCACTTTCACAGCATCATCTTTCAGGATTTGGAATAGCTCAACTGGAATTCCATCACCTCCACTAGCTTTGTTCGTAGTGATGCTTTCTAAGGCCCACTTGACTTCACTTTCCAGGATGTCTGGCTCTAGGTCAGTGATCACCCCATCGTGATTATCTGGGTCGTGAGGGTCTAAAGTTGCTAGCACCAAGGCCACTACTTATTTTTTCTACATACCAACTATATTAATTAATACACATTTAAGAATACAATACAGGGGATGTGGAAACTTGGCAGCAAACATTGGCTCATCCATGAAATCTTTTACTAGTTTTATTCTAACAGTTGCTAACTCTCTGAGAGGCTCTATGGTATTTGAATATCTTAAGCTTCCCGTGCCTTTCGTGGCTGGGAGACTGTAAACAATCGTATGCATAGCTGTAGGAGTCCGGGTAAACTTGTCAGGTGAGTTAGAGAGCTATCTGAGGGGTTTGGATTTAAACACTCCTAATGCCCAGGAACTTATTAACTGGAGCTGTAAGTTAACTCCTTTTCAGAGAGAGCGAGATGGTGGTGGGGAACAGCCCTCGTAAAGTCAGAGGTGAGAGTACAAAGCAGTAAAGTAGGCAGACTCTGGTTTTGGGGGGTAGATGCTCGAGAATATCCAGGGGGACTCTTGAGGCTCGATCCCGCCTTTGCGTATGCCGAGCCTCCTTCCTCACGACTTTTACCACGGGCGGAGCTCCTCACTCTGGCTCCCGGCAGCTATCATTCCAACATTTTCAAAATTTTATTCTTGAATATTTCCAAGAGAATATGCAGACCAAGCATTGTTGTGGAATCATACAGAATATTGTATTAGTTAATTTGTCTTCAAGGTCAATTAAGCTTGTCTTTGGGTTTAAAGTCCCCTGAAGAAGGGCATGGCAACCCATTCCAGTTTTCTTGCCTGGGAAATCCCATGGACAGAGGAACCTGGTGGGCTAGAGTCCATAGCGTTGTAAAGAGTTGGACAAGACTGAAGTGACTTAGCATGCAAGCCTTGGGTTTAAATTACCCAATTTTAAAAAGACAGCAAAGTCTACTTTTAAAATATTCAAGATTCTGTTTTCAGGACAAAAAGAATTTGATATTGGCACTATTTTTGTGGTACTCTTCAATTCCACATGACCTGCATCAGGCTGACACAGGACAGTGGTCTTCTTGTTTGTCTACCTAAGGAAGCTGCTGTGACCGACCGTGCCTCCCAGCACTAGTGGCCCCGAATCCTGTTCCACGCGGACCATTGGTAAGTAAAAGCCATGGAATGCGTCAGTGATAGACACAGGCCACCCTGAGACATTCACATAAAGGATCCAGCCATTGCCTTTCTCACGAATTCTCACAAACAGCATCTCCTCTGGAAATGTAGACTCCTGGCTGTAGCTTCCAACACACACGTATTGAGAGCCTTAGGTCCTCACACAGAGCTGAGGGAACCAGGAAATCCTATAGCACCTGATTCTACCTGAGTCCACAGAGGAAAATGTTTCTAAGCACCACTCAGACAAAAAACACAGTCACACTTTTTTCACACTGTCCACCATCTCAAGTGAATATTTTTCTCAAAAACTCCTTTGACTAACCTGCTTTATATAAATATATATATATGTGTGTGTGTGTGTGTGTGTGTGTGTAGAGAGAGAGAGAGAAAGAGAGACAGACAGACAGACAGAGACAGAGACACAGGGACACAGAGACAAAGACAGACACAGATAGAATTATGGTAGAACATGCACCAGATTGAAAAAACTGAGTTTCAGGTATTTCATATCACTGATTTAGGCATAAAAGTCTTATCAAACTTTTATTGTCTTAAACTGAACTATTAACTCTCTGAACAACGTATATATTATTTTTTTCCTTGGCAATTTCTTTTGACTTCAGTATTCTTTGAGAGTTAATTCACTTGCTGCCAGGATCAATTCTAACACTTGATTCTAATATTCTTAAACAGGTAACTTGGGAACTGCAATTATCTGACAGTTCTTGAAGCAGCTCAACTTCATGATATTCTTTGGAGGAAACTCTGAGGGTCAGTACTAGTGGGGAAGAAGTTGTTCTCTTATCTAGATCAGCTGGGAAGAATCAGAGTGAGATGGACATTCCCTCCCAGATAATAACCCTGAACATACGTGTCCAAAAGTAGGGTCCCCATTGCTTTCTTAGAGTCCTGGCCCATGTGCACTGGGTTCTTGCAAACAATCTGCACTCTCACAGTGAGATTCTTCATCCCACTGCTCCAAGCAGTGTAGACTGTAGCCATTGGTTTACATCTCAGCACAAAAGACCTTTATTTCACTTGGCTGAAAGTTGACCCCTCCCACCCTCCCCCTGGCTCTGTGCACACCTCTGCCCCCACCAGTGGATTTGCATGTTGTTCCCCAGGGAGGACCTTCCCTTGCAAGTCTGAGATAAAAGCTCAGCTCTGGTCTTGCTCTGACTTATCAGGACTCCTCAGTTCACACTTCTGAACATGAGGTTCTCTGCTCAGCTCCTGGGGCTCCTCCTGCTCTGGGTCCCAGGTAAGTATGGAGAGGGATGAGAAGGAGGATGGGGGTGAGCTCTGGGGCAGCACTGCTCTCTGTTAGATGTGTATGACTTGTCCTGCAGATGAGCATGGGAACCTTAGATCAATGAGAGTGAGGAACGTTCCAGAAGGAAGAAGGTCCTGTGCTCTGGTCAGGACTGTGACAGGGGAAGTGGGGATGATGTAGGGGATGTTTAGAGGTCTCTTTACACTTTACAGATATCAAGTTCATTATTGTGATTGTACAATTTTGCTGTATGATCACAGACAATGTGAGTAATACAAAGTAGTATTAATGTTTTAGCTAAAATAAATCAGAAAATGGAAACAATAAAAATGGTTGCTAATATTTGTAGCTTTCTAATTCTATGTCATTCCTTTAGGATCCAGTGGGGATGTTGTGCTGACCCAGACTCCACTCTCCCTGTCTATCATCCCTGGAGAGATGGCCTCCATCTCCTGCAAGTCTAGTCAAAGCCTGGTACACAGTGATGGAAAAACCTATTTGAGTTGGATTCAATATAAACCAGGCCAATCACCACAGGGTCTGATCTATCAGGTTTCCAACCGTTACTCTGGGGTCTCAGACAGGTTCACTGGCAGTGGGTCAGGGACAGATTTCACACTTACAATCAGCAGAGTGCAGGCTGAGGATGCTGGAGTCTATTACTGTTACCAAGGTACAGAAGATCCTCCCACAGTGATACAGCCCTGAACACAAACCTCCCTGTCTGGGTGGCTCAGCTGTTCAAAGTGCAGCTTCTCTGGGGAACTGACAGCAGATGCTGTGAGTCTGTGTTAGAGGAAGATGGTGGAGATCTCGGGGGAAGAGTTTGCAGTGAGGGCTCTGGACCGTGAGTGTCTTGTCTGCCGGTCAGGTACCATGTGTTAAGGCTCCATCAGCGGCATAGCCTGGTCCTGGCAGAAGCAGCAGGGACTGTAAGGGGTTCTGTGTCCTGTAGCAGCCAGTTCTGTGAAAGGGGAACTGAGTCAAAGGTCAGCCTCCTCCACCCTGCCTTGTCTACATTTGTCAATTAAATGCATCCAGTCTAATAACCATAGGCAATTTTGGAAAATAATACAGAATAATGTCCAGTTCGACATTAGTCTAACTGGAAAAGGATCTTTAAAGTTTGCAATTTTATGTCATCTAATGTCTATTTTTTCCACTGTTGTCATATAGAAAGTGAATACTTTAATGTTACATGTCGTGATATGCTATGATCGAAGTAAAATAATTCCAGATTGCTAGGACAGTATAATACTTTCTGGTTAAAGAAATAAACATATTAAACATGATTTTCTATTTCAGCCTAATGGGTTCCATAGCGATTGCAATTAAAATTGCATACTTAATTAGTGTGTATGCATGCTAAGTTGCTTCAGTCATGTCTGACTTTGTACAACCCTGTTGACTATAGCCTGCCAGCCTCCCCTGGCTATGGGATTTTTCAGGCAAGAATACTAGAATGGGTTGCTATTTCATACTCCAAGGGACAACTTTTGACATTAACCAATAAATACATGGTCCAGTGTAGCCTGGTGTATTATGTGTTGTGTCCACATTACACAGAGCCTTAAAAACACTGGTTCATCCTCAGTGATAGGAGGACAAGGATCAGTTGCTTGTTCTTTACCTTGAATAGGATGTGGCAGTATGCCTCAGGCATCTGAACCACTACCGTACTCACTAATTAGCATCCCATTAATTTATCTAAAATTTCAATCCCATCCTTTTGTTGTTGCTGTTGTTGTTGTTCAGTTACTCAGTCTTGTAGGAATCTTTGTGATCCCACAGACTGCAGCACACCAGGATTCCCTGTCCTTCACTATTACCCAGAGTTTGCTCAAACTCATGTCCACTGAGTTGGTGATGCGATCCAACCATCTCATCCTCTGTTGTCACCTTCTCCTCCTGCCTTCAATTCTTCCCAGCATCAGGGTCTTTTCCAATGAATCAGTTCTTTGCATCAGGTGGCCAAAGAATTGGAGCTTCAGCTTCAGCATCAGTCCTTCCAATGAATATTCAGGGTTGATTTCTTTTAGGATTGACTGGTTTGATTTCCTTGCTGTCCAAGGGGATCTCAGTCTTCTTCAGCACCACCTTCTGAAAGCATCAATTCTTCAGCATTCAGCCTTCTTTATGGTCCAAATCTCACATTTGTACATGACTACAGGAAAAACCATTGGAGAAGGCAATGGCACCCCACCCCAGTACTCTTGCCTGGAAAATCCCACGGACGGAGGAGCCTGGTGGGCTGCAGTCCATGGGGTCGCTAAGAGTCAGACACGACTGAGCGACTTCATTTTCACTTTCACAGGAAAAACCATAGCTTTGACTATATGGACCTTTGGGTCAAATAATTTTTTCCAGTCATCCACATCCCAGCAATTTCTTGCCCATCGAGTCTAATGAACATGATGATACTCTAGAGGTCTGAACTGTGGTTCTCCTGCAGGTGCTTTCCGTAACATCCATCTACTGCCCCTATCTACCCCAGGCACTGCAGCATCATTGGTCCACTGGGTTATAAGGCCCACTGCAGGTAGTACTTAGTGCAGATTCTTCTCTTCTGGGGATCACTTAGAGCTAGCAGTCTTACAAGTTGCTAAGAATTGAGTCAATATGTAACTTATGGAATCCAAAGAATACTAAGTTGCAACTCCACTTTTTAGTTATGAGGGTTATATTTTTATTTTGAAGATAATTTTGTGATCTTCCCCCTGATCATTCAAATGCTAGAATCTTATTTGCAACTACAGCCAGAACACCAGAGGGAGCTGTGGGTAAGGTGTGTGATTTTTCTCAGCATTCTCTAAAGTCAACCACTTAATTCATGGTTTTGACCTGATCTTGATTTTTACCTAGGAAAGTCCTTGAAGTGACTTTTTTTTAATCCTGGAAAATCATAGACATATTTTTCAAAAAATTTTGCACTGCTCTCCCTACGTCTTCCTTTTAGGACTTCAGTTATATATGCAATAGATTGCTACAAGTTCTCTTGCAGCTTGCTAATGTTTTGCTCATTTTATTGTATTTTTTTAAATATTTTTTCTCATTGTGCTCAGCTGTGGGTGTTTTCAGTCATGAAAGTCACTAACCTTTTCTGCAACCTAATCTAAACTTGTCAATTGATACTGTTTGAGTCTACTTTTTTTTTTTTTAATTAGGAAAGGCATGAGTGGCATCTACTATAGGGATAATTTCACCATCTACTGAAACAAAGCCTTTTGGAGTATGCATCCTGATGCCTCATGAATGATGAGACTGTGCGCTGGCTGCTGGAAAAACCTAATCCCGGCTCTGTGAGAACGCAGCAGGGATTTTCCTCTACCAAGTTCAGAGAAAATTTTTTACAACATCAGTAGATTCTGCACATGTCTGTATCCATCAGTACATCATTAAACACAGGCTTCCCTAGATGCTCAGATGGTAAAGCATCCGCCTGTAATGCAGGAGACATGGGTTCAATCACTGGGTCAGGAAGATCCCCTGGAGAAGGAAAGGGCAAGCCACTCCAGTATTCTTGCGTGGTGAATCCCATGGACAGAGAAACCCGGTGGGCTACAGTCCATGGGGTTGCAAAGAATCAGACAAGACTAAGCAACTAACAGGCACACACAAGTTCAGAAAATTTTCCTACAACATCAGTAGATTCTGCACATGTCTGTATCCAGCAGTGCATTGTTAAATATATGGAGGAGAAACTCTGAGTTATCCTGAGCTCTGTCTCTCTGCTAATAATTTATCACTCCAAGTGCATCATGGAATCAGGTCAAACAGTAAGACATTCTAGACTCAACAATATCCCTGGATACCCAATGCAGAGATCTTGTAAAAATTTCTTGCAGTTTCCTGAAATATGTCATCCATGATAGAACCTGTCTTAGATGGGAAAGTAGCAGGGAAAAAATGTATCAAAATTGAAAATAATAATTGAACACTGCTAAAATAACAGAAGAATAATTTAATTCTGTGACCTCCTGGGAGAAACGTACTGTCTGTGGGCAAATTTGAGCTGCTGTGATAAGACTTGGGCATCTGGCAGACACTGGGCTTCCCTGGTGGCTCAGATGGTAAAGAATCTGCCTTCAATGCAGGAGACCTGTGTTCAATCCCTGGGTCGGGAAGATCCCCTGGAGAAGGAAATGACAACCCACTCCAGTATTCTTGCCTGGAAAATCCCATGGACGGAGGAGACTGGGAGGGCTCCAGACCAAGGGGTCGCAAAGAGTCGGGCATGACTGTGTGACATTCACTTTCAGACACTGCACCTGCGCTGTGTTATAGACACTACCAGCCCTGCAGCTGTGCCCAGCTCTGCCCCATCCTCTGCTGATTTGCATGTTACTGGAGATAAATCCACTGCCCTGGAGACTTATTAATGTTCTGATCACATCTTGTGCATAAATCAGTCCCAGTCAGGACTCAGAGCGAACATGAGGTCCCCCACTCAGCTCCTCAGTCTCCTGCTGCTCTGGCTCCTCCCAGGTAAGGATGGAAAGCTATAGGAATTTATTCTGCCCATGTATTGTGGTTCTACAGGATAGTCCTCATATCATTAATAATAACATGGATATGGGTTTTTGTGTTTCCAATCTCAGATGCCAGGTGTGGCATCCAGATGACTCAGCCTCCATCCTCCTTGTCTGCCTTTCTAGGAGACAGAGTATCTATCATTTGCTGGGCCAGTTAAAGCATTAGCAAATGGTTAGACAGATATCAGCAGAAACCAGGGCAAGTTCCTAAGCTCCTGTTCTATGCAGCATCCAATTTGGGAACTGGGGTCCCATCCCGGTTCAGTGGCAGTAGATCTGGGACAGATTTCACTCTCACCACTCTCACCTGGAGGCTGAAGATGCTGCAACTTATTACTATCTACAAACTGATGGTACACCTCCTACAGTGTTACACACCCAAACATAAACCACCCTGGGGAGCAGATGTGGGAGGCTAGACTGTCCAGAAACTCTTGGTGCCTCCATCTGCTGAGAGCATTTCTGAGATGCACCCTGGCTTTGGATGTGACTAGAAGTTTTGGTGGAAGAGGCAGGACCAGCACCCTAACTCTCTTTCCTTCTCCTGAGTGCCCGCAGAACAGACATGATGACACCTCTTATGACTGAGTAATGGATGGACGATTACACATGAGTCTAATTTATGGTTCTAAACAGGATTTTCAGCAAGAGAAAAACAAATATACGTCTTTCAAGTAGGTTTTTTTTTTTAAACACAGGATGTGACTCTAAACTATAACCTGTAATGTGTGGGGAATGTGAGGCAGTAGTAGAATAAGTGATTCCCTGGTGCTTCCCCAAAGGCCAGAGCACATCTGCCACTGGAAGTGTAGGCTGTGTTCACCCACATGTAGGGCTCATGTGGCCTGTCTCTGATGCCCAGGCTTGGGGGTGCTGATGTTGCAAGACGCCTGCAGCCCCTCAGGTGATTCTTAAGTCTTGCCTGTGTCCATGTATCTGCCTGCGGGTGCTGATAAATATTGACTATTCCTCTTCTGATCTCCAAATCTCATTGGAGTGTCCATCGTTAAACAACTCTACAGGAAACCATACCAAAAAATCAGTTTTTAAAATGTGTTTCCAGAATTGAAGATGATAATGGAGATTTTGAAAGCAGGTTAATCCATATGGTCATATATATCATATCTCAGAAAATTGCCACCTTCTAATGGCCCCAGAATACATCTGATTGTGCTTCTGAATATGTACAGCAAGACTGGGCTCATAACAAGTAAAAATCATTAAACAATACAGTAAATAGAAAACTGAAGAAACTGCATGAAATATAAGACAATCATTTGATAAAGGCATTTGAAAAAGCCTTCTTTTCCAAAACACTCCAATCACCAAAATGTGGATATAGCATTCTTTTACCTATTTATTTAAAATACCTTGTTGCTAAAAAATTGTTTGGATTAAACAGCATCATCAGAATCACTGAGAAGTTGCTTATTACAAAATGAAAAATAGAGCAGACTCACCTTAAATTTAGTTTTCAGGTTTAAGAGTTCAGTTCAGTTGCTCAGTTGTGTCTGACTCTTTGTGACCCCATGGACTGCAGCACGCCAGGCTTTCCGGTCCATCACCAACTCCCAGAGATTGCTCAAACTTATGTCCATTGAGTCGGTGATGCCATCCAACTATCTCGTCATCTGTGGTCCCCTTCTCCTCCCACCTTCAATCCTTCCCAGCATCAGGGTCTTTTCAAATGAGTCAGTTCCACGCATCAGGTGACCAATGTATTGGAGCTTCAGCTTCAACATCAGTCCTTCCAGTGAATATTCAGGACTGATTTCCTTTAGGACCAACTGTTTTGATCTCCTTGCTGTCCAAGGGACTCTCAAGAGTCTTATCCAACACCACAGTTCAAAAGCATCAATTCTTCCGTGCTCAACTTTCTCTGTGGTCCAACTCTCACATCCATATATGACTACTGAAAAAACCATAGCTTTGACTATATGGACCTTTGTTGGCAAAGTAATGTCTCTGCTTTTTAATATGCTTTCTAGGTTGGTCATAGCTTTTTGGTGTCTAAAAAGAAAGAGGGGTCTACTTTTTAACAAGGTAACAGGTGATCTATACAACTTCTTAAAAACTATGTTCTAGGGTATGTTCATTCAGCTGAAGAGTTTTTTGTTTGTTTGTTTTTGCCCAGTGAAGCCATTTAAGAGGGTTTCTTTTTAAAGCCATATATCTAAAAAACCAGCTTCACTTTCCAATCAATGCAAAATTAAAAATGAAATGAATATAGGCACAGATCTTATAACTTCATGGAAACAGTGGGATATAGGTTGAAAACAGTGTTGTTTCAAAACATGGAATTAGGTCACATTTATGAAAACTGAACTATCTCAAAATCTTATCTCTTCCTCAGCTTTCTTTACACTTGGGTTTATGTCATCAAGGCCCACAATTCAGATTACTTCCATATAATATTCTATCACATTATACTATTGTGTGGAGAAAATTGGTGATTGTGTGTCTGAACACTCTGTGTAGAAATATCACTTCTTGTAATGTATATTTTCACTTTGTTTGGGATGAAGCATATGATACTGAAAACTTTTTATCAAAGCTGATGAAAATTTGAGACATACCTCATTTGTGGAAAATTTGTGTTGTGTATATAATATGCAATCTGTGCACATATATTTATTTGATGTATTACTGCTGCAGATATTTATACATGTTTAATGCATATAGAAGTTTATGTAACTAAATATATACCATTTTTATATATACTTCTACCCACAACACATGCATTTGAGCAAAGTGATTACATAAATGAAACAAATGAGGTATAGTACTAGCTGTTGTTGTTGCTGTTCAGTTGCTAAGTCGTGTCCAACTCTGCGACCCCATGGACTGCAGTGCACCAGGCTTCCCTGTCCTCCACTATCTCCCAGAGTTTGTTCAGACTCATGTATCAGCTTCAGCTATAGCATTGTCCTATTCAAGCACTATTTTTAAAACTCCCACATTGGTTGTGCTCACATTGAAATACTGTTCCAACCCAGTCCTAGTTCAAAGGGCGTGAATGGAGATAATATTGTCTAAAGTTAAAATGTAAATCATTGCAGGCTATGAAAATTCTCATTATAGTTATGTTCACAATGATGCTATATGTTCTGGGTCTGAGATATTCATTATTCAGTCTTTTTTTTTTCCTTTTAAGTTGAAATGTGGTTAATAATTTTCTCACCAATATATTACTTGTGATTTATAAAGATAATAGTGATTAAACTGACCAATTAACAAACAGAAGACTGAATCACTGAAAAATAAATTGCTGTTGTTCAGTCCCTCAGTTGTGTCTGAATCTTTGTGACCCCATGGACTGTAGGCGTTCCTGTCCATCACTGTCTCCTGGAGTTTGCTCAAACTCATGTCCATTGAGTCAGTGATGCCATCCAACCATCTTATCCTCTGTCATCTCCTTCTCCTCCTGCCTTCAAGCTTTCCCAGCATTAGGGTCTTTTCTAATATGTTGGCTCTTCTCATCAGGTGGCCAAAGGATTGGAGCTTCAGCTTTAGCAGCAGTCCTTTCAATGAATAGTTAGGGCTGATTTCCTTTAGGATTGACTGGTTGGATATCCTTGCAGTCCAAGGGACTCTCAAGAGTCATCTCCAACACCACAGTTCAAAGGCATCAATTATTTGGCACTCAGCTTTCTTTATGGTCCAACTCTCACATCCCTAGGCTTCCCTGGTGCTTCAGACCTTGAAGAGTCTGCCTCCAATGCGGGAGACCGGGCTCGATACCTGGGTCAGGAGATCCCCTGGAGAAGAAAGTGGCAACCCACAGTATTCTTGGCTGGCAAATCCCAAGGGCAGAAGAGCCTGGGAGGCTACAGTCCGTGGGGTCACAAAGAGTGGGACACAACTGAGCAACTAACACTTTCACTTTCTCACATCCATACATGACTACCGGAAAAACCATAGATTTGACTAGATGGACCTTTGTCAGCAAAGTAATATCTGTGCCTTTTAATACACTAAGTTTGTCACAACTTTTCTTCCAAGGAGCAAGCACGTTTTAATTTCATGGATGCAGTCACCATCTGCCATGGATAAAATCAGATATTTCCAAGTACAGTATAAGCAACAATTATCAGCCTAAAAGTGGGAAGCATATCAGAATTTCAGGAGATACAGTTATGAAGAACTGATTTATTTACCAGTAGATGTTAAAGTCCCATATTTATGCTACAAATATTGTACCAGCATATAATCTGTTTCCTTGACCAGCTCTTGGACTGTGTAACAAATATTGGTTGAGTGACTCTCCAGACCTCTTGTGTAGATTAGAGGACAAACTACACTTTAAAATGCACAGTGATTTTTATGATTTCCTTTAGGTCATTCTTTAGCCAACCTTCCTAATGCTGTATAAAAATTTTACCAGCTGAGCCACCAGGGAAGCCCAAGAATACTGGAATGGGTAGCCTATCCCTTCTCCAGGGGATCTTCCCAACCCAGGAATTGAACTGTGGTCTCCTGCATTGCAGGCAGGTTCTTTACCACTGAGCTACCAGGGAAGCCCTATAAATAATTTAATTGTTTCTTTATTTTACCTTTTTTGCTCTGGATCTTCTTGCTGCATGCAGGCTTTGTCTAGTTACTATGAGGATGGGCTCCTCTTCATTGCAGTTCACTGACTTTTCATTGTGGTGGCTTCTCTTACCATGGAGCACAGGCTATGGAGTGCTCAGGCTTCAGAAGTTGCAGCTCACAGGCTTTAGAGTGCAGATTCAGTAGCATGGTGCATGGGCTTTAGCTGCTCTGCGTGTGTGGAATCGTTACAGACCAAAGATCAAGCCTGTGTCCCCTGCATTGGCAGGTGATTCTCACCCACTGTGTTAGGCAAGTCCCCTAACATTGTATAGATTATTGATATTGGACAACTTGAAGGGGCCAACTGAAAAAGTCATCCTATGTCCAGCCGTGACCAAGATATGCAGCAAGAATGAATTCTAAATCAACCTGTGTCCTAATGACCTCTAACCGAGAGAGGCATTGTATTGACCACTGGAGAGTAGATCACATTGATCTGAACCCCTGCCATATTCACTGATCACTAGCCCATGAATTTTTGTAGGATTTACATCTCATCCTTTGGCATAGGTATATCTTACCAGTCATTCTCATTCCAGCAACTTCTTGCCCATCAAGTCCAATGAACATGATACTCTAGAGGTCTGAACTGTGGTTCTCCTGCTGGAGCTTTCTGTAATATCCATCCACTGTCCCTATCTACCCCAGGCACGGTAGCATCATTGGTCCAGTAGGTCATAAGGTCTACTGCAGGTTTTACTTAGTGCAGAGTCTTCTTGTCTTCTGGGATTACTCAGAACTGACAAACATACAAGTTATTAAGAAATGAGTCACAATAACTGACTCCACAATGCATATGTAGCTTGAAGACTCCAAAGAAAACTAAGTTGTGTTGCCTCTATTTTTTAGTTATTAGGGTTGTATTTTCATTTGAAATGGAGAAGGCAATGGCAACCCACTCCAGTACTCTTGCCTAGAAAATCCCATGGATGAAGGAGCCTGGTAGGCTGCAGTCCATGGGGTCGCTAAGGGTCGGACACGACTGAGCGACTTCACTTTCACTTCACTTTCATTTGAAAATACAATTTCATTTCAAATGAATTTCATTTCATTTCTTGATATTCTCCTGGCCATTCAAATGCTAGAAACATATTCACAACTGCAGCCAGGACACCAGAAGGAGCTGTGTGTGATTTTTCTCAGGCTTTCCTAAATTCAGCCACTGAATTCATGGTTTTGACCTGATCTTGATTTTTAATGATTGAAGTCCTGGAAATGATTTTGTAAAACCTGGAAAATCATAGACATAATATTTTTTTCAAAAGTTTTGCTACTGCTATTGGAAAAGAAATGCAAAAAAGCAAAGGGCTGTCTGGGGAGGCCTTACAAATAGCTGTGAAAAGAAGAGAAGTGAAAAGCAAAGGAGAAAAGGAAAGATATAAGGATCTGAATGCAGAGTTCCAAAGAATAGCAAGAAGAGCTAAGAGAGCCTTCCTCAGCAATCACTGCAAAGAAATAGAGGAAAACAACAGAATGGGAAAGACTAGAGATCTCTTCAAGAAAATCAGAGATGCCAAGGGAACATTTCATGCAAAGATGGGCTCAATAAAGGACAGAAATGGTATGGACCTAACAGAAGCAGAAAATATTAAGAAGAGGTGGCAAGAATACACAGAAGAACTGTACAAAAAAGATCTTCACGACCCAGATAATCACGATGGGGTGATCACTGACCTAGAGCCAGACATCCTGGAATGTGAAGTCAAGTGGGCCTTAGGAAGCATCACTACGAACAAAGCTAGTGGAGGTGATGGAATTCCAGTTGAGCTATTCCAAATCCTGAAAGATGATGCTGTGAAAGTGCTGCACTCAATATGCCAGCAAATTTGGAAAACTCAGCAGTGGCCACAGGACTGGAAAAGGTCCGTTTTCATTCCAATCCCAAAGAAAGGCAATGCCAAAGAATGCTCAAACTACCACACAATTGCACTCATTTCACACACTAGTAAAGTAATGCTCAAAATTCTCCAAGCCAGGCTTCAGCAATACATGAACCGCGAACTTCCTGATGCTCAAGCTGGTTTTAGAAAAGGCAGAGGAACCAATGATCAAATTGCCAACATCCGCTGGATCATGGAAAAAGCAAGAGAGTTCCAGAAAAGCATCTATTTCTGCTTTATTTACTATGCCAAAGCCTTTGACTGTGTGGATCACAATAAACTGTGGAAAATTCTGAAAGAGATGGGAATACCAGACCACTTGACCTGCCTCTTGAGAAATCTGTATGCAGGTCAGGAAGCAACAGTTAGAACTGGACATGGAACAACAGACTGGTTCCAAATAGGAAAAGGAGTACATCAAGGCCGTATATTGTCACCCTGCTTATTTAACTTCTATGCAGAGTACATCATGAGAAACGCTGGACTGGAAGAAACACAAGCTGGAATCAAGATTGCCAGGAGAAATATCAATAACCTCAGATATGCAGATGACACCACCCTATGGCAGAAAGTGAAGAAGAACTCAAAAGCCTCTTGATGAAAGTGAAAGTGGAGAGTGAAAAAGTTGGCTTAAAGCTCAACATTCAGAAAACGAAGATCATGGCATCCGGTCCCATGGCATCATTCAGAAAACGAAGATCATGGCATCAATAACCTCAGATATGCAGATGACACCACCCTTATGGCAGAAAGTGAAGAGGAACTCAAAAGCCTCTTGATGAAAGTGAAAGTGGAGACTGAAAAAGTTGGCTTAAAGCTCAACATTCAGAAAACGAAGATCATGGCAAATAGATGGGGAAACAGTGGAAACAGTGTCAGACTTTATTTTTTTGGGCTCCAAAATCACTGCAGATGGTGACTGCAGCCATGACATTAAAAGACGCTTACTCCTTGGAAGGAAAGTTATGACCAACCTAGATAGCATATTCAAAAGCAGAGACATTACTTTGCCGACAAAGGTTCGTCTAGTGAAGGCTACGGTTTTTCCTGTGGTCATGTATGGATGTGAGGGTTGGACTGTGAAGAAGGCTGAGCGCCAAAGAATTGATGCTTTTGAACTGTGGTGTTGGAGAAGATGCTTGAGAGTCCCTTGGACTGCAAGGAGATCCAACCAGTCCATTCTGAAGGAGATCAGCCCTGGGATTTCTTTGGAAGGAATGACGCTAAAGCTGAAACTCCAGTACTTTGGCCACCTCATGCGAAGAGTTGACTCATTGGAAAAGATTCTAATGCTGGGAGGGATTGGGGGCAGGAGAAGAAGGGGACGACAGAGGATGAGATGGCTGGATGGCATCACTGACTCGATGGACGTGAGTCTCAGTGAACTCCGGGAGTTGGTGATGGACAGGGAGGCCTTGGCCTGCTGAGATTCGTGGGGTCGCAAAGAGTCGGACACAACTGAGCACTGAACTGAACTGAACCGAACTGAAAGTTTAAAACTGTACCCACTAACATATTAAATATGAACCACATGTAGCTTCACAACTTAAATTAGAATTACTTAAAATTAAAAACATAGCTTCTCTGTTGCACTACCTGCATTCTAGATGCTCAGTAGCCACCTGTGGCTAATGTGGATTGCCATGCCCTCCTCCAGGGGATCTTCCTGACCCAGGGATCAAACCCTCATCTGTTTTGTCTCCTGTGTTGGCAGGTGTATTCTTTACCACTAGAGCCACCTGGGCATCCCCAATGGTTGCCATATTGAGCAACACAAATGCTGGCACTTTCATCATCACAGAAAACTCAATTATTCAGTAATGGTCCAAAAGATCACCCCTGGTCACTCAATGGTGTTATGGCTCAGAGCACAGACCTCACACACTCTTGGTCCTGAATCTTCCTTGGCTGGTACAGCTACTATGGTTCTCAGGACTGCTCTGTAGGGCTTTCTGGAATGAGAGGATGAGGCTGGGTCAACAGTTCTAGACTAGGAGCCTGCTCCTACCTGTCTGGCCCTTGCCATTGTACCTGCAGGGACCCTCCTGTCCCACCTGCTCTTTCCCAAAACCATGAGATGTCTTTGACATTTCATGTGGATCAAGAACCTAGCCCTAACTCTTTTATGACCAATATCTTTCCTGGATTCCTATTTAGATGACTGGATTATTGAGGATAGAAATTTTGTGTGGAAGACACAGTATCAGCTTCAGAAGTATTAATAACAGTAAAAATCTCACAGTCAAGATGCTTTGAGATTCCACATTGAAAATTTTATAACTGTATCACAAAACTGCCATTAGATGGCAGACAAACGCAGCAGAAACACAAGACAGAAGCCTGTTCTTAGAAGTGCTGAGATACTGAGTGCTACTGTCCCATTTTCAACAGGAGCCCCTAAGGCTTGAACGGGCTCAGATGTGATGGGGACACCTGGAGAGGAGCTGCCTTGTGCTGAGTGCTGGAGAAAACCCGTGAGCTGGGAAGATTCCCATGCCCTCCTCCAGGGGATCTTCCCAACCCAGGGACTGAACCCACAACTCCTGCATTGTAGGTAGATTCTTTTACTGCTGAGCCACCGGGGAAGCCCCCCAAAATGGTACAAACAAACTTATTTTACAAAATAGAAACAGACTCACAAACAGAAAACTAATTAATGGTTATCAAAGGGGAAAGAGGTGTGGGTAGAATATAATTTCATTGTGTGTATATATATATATTCCTTCCATTATATATATTCCATTGTGTGTATATATATATATTCCATTATATATGTATATATTCCATTATATGCATTCCATTTCATATATAGTGGAGTATTATCCAGTAGTGTGAAAGGAAGAAAACCTGCCAAATGGGCGATATGAATGGACCTTGAGCACATTATGCTCAATGAGATAAGTCAAACGGAGAAAGACAAATACCATATGATATCACTTACATGTGGGATCTAAAACAGTTAAACTCGTAAGAGAGGAATGATAATGAATGAGGAGTTTTCATCAGGCCATATACACGTGTGCAAACCCAGCCTGCATCTTTTGTTCCTGTCTTCCACACAGCTCATCCCATTTTCCTGCAGAGCAGTGAGCTTGTTTGCTCAAGTCTCATTTCCCATGGGCACATGTAGTTCTAAAGCCAAAACAGGGTGACCACAAGACTGTGTCTTATCCCTAGAGACCTGCCTACCATTTCATCTCCCTCCTGTGTTCAGTTTACCTCTTATGGTAACTGACAGGATCCTCCTTAGGAAGGTTGCCAATGGACAGTTAAACCCAGAGAAAGAAAGAAGGAAACCAGACTAAACCAGACATGCTGTCTAGCTTGCTCCAAGGAGATGTGAGAAGACTGAAGGAGATACCTGACATCCCAGAAGGTCTTCACAAACCTCACTCCTCTCAGTCTTGTCCACGGAAACCCCAGAGCTACACACTTGTCCTGAAGAGCTGAAAACAGTACAGATGACCTGATCTGAGACTGTGAGATGCCCCAACTTACAACACACAGGAAAGAAACCAAGGGCCCCACTATGGTCTCTGAGGGAAGCAAGATATCATTCCTTCTCTTGAGACATGGGCTGGACCTGCTGCGGTCAGTAACATGCATCCATATTCCATCAATATGTAAATTCCTGTATTAATTATTTCCTCCAGCAACAACTTAAATTGTCAATCTTTGTTGATAGTGCATGCATGCTTTAGTCATGTCTGACTCTATGTGACTCGATGAACTGTAGCCCACCAGGTTCCTCTGTCCATAGGGATTCTCCAGGCAGGAATACTGGAGTGGGTTGCCATGGCCTCCTCCAAGGGATCTTTCCAACCCAGGGATCAAACCCAGGTCTTCTACATTGTAGCCAAATTCTTTACCATCTGAGCCACTATAGATAGCCTGTAGTATCTATTAGGGATTAATATCAAATCAGGACCCATATCTCAAAAAGCTGAGTCTTATTTTCAGAAGGGATTATGGCATTATCCCAATACTCTAGAGGTCTGAACCATGGTTCTCCTGCTGGAGCTTTCTATAACATTCAGGCACTTTAGCATCATTGGTCCACTGGGTCGTAAGATCTACTATAGATTGTACTTAGTGCAGACTCTTCTTCTGTTCTGGGGACTACTCAGAACTGGCAAGCTTACAAATTATTAAGAAATGAACCAGAACAATTGACTCCAAAATGTATATGTTGCCTTCATAATCCCAAGAGGACTAACCAATATTAACTCTACTTTTCAGTTGTGAGGCTGGTGTTTTCATTTCAAAGATAATTTCCTGATTTTCACCTGACCACCCACATGTTAGAAATGTATTTGCAACTACAGCCAGGACCACAGTGGGAGTTATGGAAAAGGTGTGTGATTTTTCTTGGGCTTCTCTATTTAGCCACTGAATTCATGGTTTTGAGCTGACTTTGGCTTTTTAATTTTGAAAGCCCTGGGAATAATTTCTTAAAATCTGGAAAACTCTAGTGATGCATTCAAATATTTTTTGTGCTTCCTCTCACTACCTCTTCCTCTTTAGGACTTCAGTTATATACACAATAAATGACTTAAAGTTGTCATAGCTCATTTCATGCTCTGCTCATTTTATTGTATTTCTTCAATATCTTTTTCCCACTGTGCTCAATTTGGATATTTTCTATTGCTAAAGTCATTAATATTTTTTTTCTATGGTACCTAATCCTGTCAGTTGAAACTGTTGGACTCTATTAAAGTCTTGCTTTTAACCTTTATTAGGAAAGACCAAAATGGCATTTAATATAATGGCAATTTTGCCCCACTACTAAAACAAAGCCTTTCAGAGTGTGCCATCTGATGCCTAATGAATTTTGAGCTTTACTGCTCTGTCTAGTGTACAACTAATCTTCACTCTTCAGGTTTCTCCTTTAATATAACTTCAGAGGAATTTTTCTATAACATCAGTAAATTACTCACATGTCTGTATCCATCAGTACATTGTTAAATATGGAGGGGAAACTCTATAGCTATCCTGGGTTCTCTCTGTGTATTGACAATTTATCACCTCAAACGCATCAGGGAATCAGATCAAAGAAGAAGATGCTCTGGGCCCAATGATATCACCAGGTATCAAATGCAGAGATCTTCTAAAATTTCTGGCAGTTCCTTTGAATGTATCATGTCTGGTAGAACCTGTCTTAGATGAAAAAGTAGCAATAAAAGCATTGTATGAACACTGAAAATAGCAAAATAGCACTGTACTGAAAGAACACTAAACAGATTCAATGCCTTGACCTCCAGAGAGAAACACACTGTCCATAGGCAAATTTGAGCTGCTCTCATCAGACTTGGGCATCTGGCAGACATTGCACCTGTGCTGTGTTATGGAGATTGGCCAGCCCTGCAGCTATGCCCAACTCTCTGCTAATTTGCATGTTACTGGAGATCAACCCCACTGCCCTGGAGACTTATTAATGCTCTGATCACATCTTGTGCAGAAATCAGTCCCAGTCAGGACACAGAGTGAACATGAAGGCCCCCACTCAGCTCCTCAGTCTCCTGCTGCTCTGGCTCCTCCCAGGTAAGGATGGAGAGCTTTAGAATTTACTCTGCCTGTGTGATCAGTACTGCCTGATCCTACAGGATAGTCCTCTTGTATCATTAGTAATAACATGGAGATGTGTTTTTATGTTTCCAATCTCAGGTACCAGATGTGACATCCAGGTGACCCAGTCTCCCTCCTCCCTGTCTGCATCTCTAGGAGACAGAGTCTCCATCATTTGCCAGGCCAATCAGAGCGTTAGCCACTACTTAAACTGGTATCAACAGAAACCAGGGCAAGTTCCTAAGCTCCTGATCTATTATGCAACCAGCCTGTACACCAGAGTCCCATCCCGATTCAGTGGCAGTGGATCTGGGACAGATTTCACCCTCACCATCAGCAGCCTGGAGGCTGACGATGCTGCAACTTATTACTGTCAACAGGATTATAGTACACCTTCCACAGTGTTACACACCGAAACATAAACCACCTAGGTGAGGAGATGTGTGAGACTGGGCTGCCCCAGCTGCTCTGGGTGCCTCCATCTGCTGAGAGCATTTTGGAGATGCACCCATGCTTTGCATGCCACTGGAAGGTCTGGTAGAAGGGGCAGGGAGCCTCCTCAGCACGCTGACTCCTTGCTCCTCCTCAGTGTCAGCAGCATAGACATGACTCTTCCCCACCTGATTTAATAAAAGACAGATGATTATACCTGCAGAGTCTGGTTTATGACACCAGTCAGAGTTCACTCAGCAAAAGAAAAGCCAGTATACATCGCTCAGTCATGTCCAACTCTTTGCAACCCCATGGACTGTAGTCTACCAGGATCCTCCCTCCATGGGATTCTCCAGGCAAGAGTACTCGAGTGGGTTGCCATTTTCCTTCTCCAGGGGCTCTTCCCAACCCAGGGACCGAACCTGGGTCTCCCGCATTCCAGGCAGATGCTTTAACCTCTGAGCCACCAGGGACTCCATATTCCAGGCAGTGATTTTTTAAAATACATAAAAATGTTTGTTCCAATGCTATTCTCAACCATATGTAAAATAGATAGGCAGTGGGAATTTGCTGCGTGATGCAGGGGTTTCTAATCTGGGGCTCTGTGACAACCTATAGGGGTAGGATGGGCTGGGAGATGGGAGGGAGATTCAAAAGGGAGGGTACATACATATACTTATGGCTGATTCATGTTGATGTATGGCAGAAACCAACACAATATTGTAATTATCCTCCACTAAAAAATAAAAAGGAAAAGTACATGGAGTGTGAGTCTTAAATATAACCTTTCAAAGTCTGGGGAGTGTGATACTAGGTGAAGCAGTGGAAGAAATAAGTGATTCTCTGGTGCTCCAGGTGTGGGAATTGCGCCCCTTGGTGTGGGAATTGTAAGATTCAACATTGTCCATCAAGGGACCCAGAAGGATACTAACCCCACAGAGAACCAGGTGATAATAAACGGACTTATTACCCAGCATAAGCAGTGGACCTGAAGAGCCAATGAACCTACTCTAACCCCACTCAGCTGTAGCCTGCGAACACCTGGAGAGTGTTTACCTAGGTAGATACCCATACATACCCTCACTTTTGATCCAGCAATAGCCCTTCTTGGTATTTACCAAAATTAATTTAAAACTTAAATTCACCTACACATGTATTTAATAGCAGCTTTATTCATAGTTGCTCACATTTGGAAGTAATCAAGATGTTCTTCAGTAAATGAATAGGTAAATAAACTCTTGCACATTCAGACTATGGAATATCATTGCTGTTTAGTCACTAAGTCATGTCTGACTCTTTTGTGACCCCATGGATTGTAGCCCGCCAGGCTCCTTCTGTCCATAGGATTTCCCGGGTAAGAATACTGGAATGAGTTGCCATTTCCTTCTCCAAGGGATCTTCCCAACCCAGGGATAGAACCTATGTCTCCTGCATTGGCAGATGATAGGTTCTTTACCACTGAGCCACCAGGGAAGCTCATGGAATATTACTCAGCTCTGAAAAAGAAATAGCTATCAAGCCACAAAAGACATGGAGCAAACTTAAATGCATATTACTAAGTGAAAGACGTCTATCTAGAAAGGCTACATATTACATGATTCCCACTATATGACATTCTTAATGGCTGGATTATGAAGATAATTAAAAGGTCAGCGGTTTCCAGAGATTGGGTACAGTAGAGGAGAAGGATAAATAGGCAGAGCACAGAGAGTTTCCAGGTTTATGAAAGTATTCTGTATAATATTAAAATGATGAATGCGTTTCATTGAACATTTGTCCAGACCCATAGAATGTATACCAACAGTGATCCCTCAGGTAAACTATGGGCTTCCAATGATCTTAATGTGTCAATATAGGTCCATCAAATGTAACAGAGGTGTCACTCTGGTGAGTGGTGTTGTTAATAGGGGAAGCTGTACTTTGTGGGGGCATAAGCGGAATCCCCTTACCTTCCTGTTAATTATTCGACATGTACATTTTAAACTTCATCTGTGTTGGTGGTATGGCAGTCATGTGTTCCTTTTCACTGCAGAATAATTCTCTTATATATGAACATATAAAAATTAATTTATTCATTCTTCAATTAAAGAGTTGTTTTTAGGTTGTATGAATCAAGTTGTTTTTGGAATATTCTTTTCTTAATATTTATTTACTTATTTATTTGGCTGTGGAATGCAGGGTCTTTTGTTTCAGCAAATGGGTTTTCCTCTAGTTGCAGAACAAGGACTTCGTTGCTCTGTGGCCTCTGGGATCTTAGCTCCCTGACCAGGGATCAAACCTGAATCCCCTGCATTGGAAAGTGAACTCTGAACCACTGGATCACCAGAGAAGTCCCTGGAATATTCTTGCAATGTCTTTTGTGGCATTATACACTCATTTTCCTTGGGTACATTCCTAAGTGTGGAAGTGCCAAGTCATAGGATTAGGATGGGTTTGGTAAACAC
Source organism: Bubalus kerabau (assembly GCF_029407905.1). Lineage (NCBI taxonomy): Eukaryota > Metazoa > Chordata > Mammalia > Artiodactyla > Bovidae > Bubalus > Bubalus kerabau. Next base: position 50,059,382 of record NC_073634.1, read on the forward strand.
TGCAAAATAGTTTTCAAAAATGATGAGTGTATTAAAAAATCCTCCAGCCATGTATACAAGTTCCAGTTGCTGCAGTCCTTTCCAATATTTGGTATTGTCAAACATTTTATAATATCTGTATTGATAAAAATGAAGTGGTATTGTATTGCAAATTTATATTTCCCTGATAACCAATCATACTCAAAGACTCTTTATATGTCTGCATGCTTGCTTAGTCACTCAGCCATGTCTGACTCTATGACCCCATGGACTGTAGCCCACCAAGCGCCTCTGTTCAAGCGATTCTCCAGGCAAGAATACTAGAGTGGGTAGCCATTTCATTCTCCAGGGGATCTTCCTGACCCAGGGATCAAAACTGAGTCTCCTGCATTGCAGACAGATTCTTTACCATCTGAGCCACCTAGGAATCCCTTTATATGTCTACATAGACATTTTATGCTATTTATGTAGTATGAATCATATATAACACATAAAATATATATTTGAAGAAACTGCCTACACTGTGGGAGACCCAGGTTCAATCCTGGGTCAGGAAGATCCCCTAGAAATGGGAATGGCTACCCACTCCAATATTCTTGCCTGGAGAATCCCATGGACAGAGGAGGCTGGTGGGCTGCAGTCCATGGGGTCACAAAGAGTGGACACAACTGAGCAGCTAACACTTTCACTAGTTAATCTTTATTGTTCTCTTGTGTTTGCTTCATGAGTTTACCTGTGTGTCCTGTTCAATAAATTTTGGCTACTTTTAGTGCCCAAAGATATTTTCCTAAACTTTCTTTTAGAAGCCTCAGTATTTTACCTCTCACATGAAAACTAACTCTAATTTATATTTTTGCCTAGTGTTAGATGAATCAGAATTTTATTTACATTTCCATATCTAATAGCTCCTCACAATTTATTGTGAAACAAAAATAAATAAGCAAAAAAACTAGGAAATTATACCCCACTTTAATGGCACCCCACTCCAGTACTCCTGCCTGGAAAATCCCATGGACGGAGGAGCCTGGAAGGCTGCAGTCCATGGGGTTGCTGAGGGTTGGACACGACTGAGTGACTTCACTTTCACTTTTCACTTTCATGCATTGGAGAAGGAAATGGCACCCCACTCCAGTGTTCTTGCCTGGAGAATCCCAGGGACGGCGGAGCCTGGTGGGCTGCCGTCTATGGGGTTGCACAGAGTAGGACACGACTGAAGTGACTTAGCAATTAGTGCATCTGTTAGAAATCAAGTGATTGTGCATGTGGCTCTTTTTTTCTATTTTTAAGATTTTTAAACTCTTTATTGAATCTGTTATACTATTCCTTGTGTTTTATGTTTTAATTTTTTGGCCAGGAGGCATATGGGATCTTAGCTCCCTAATAAGGGATCAAACCCACACCCCCAGCATTGGAGGGTGAAGTCTTAACCACTGGACCATCTGGGAAGTCCCAGCTCTTCTTCCTGATTCTGTTCTGTCTCATTTGTCTGTTTATCTATCTATGTACCTAGGGTACACACACTGTTGATCATTGTAGTTTTATAATAATCTAGAAGAATGATATTATAAGTCTACTGACTTTATTTTTATTCTTTAAGGTTTTCCTGGTTCTCTGAATTTCCAGACAAATTCTAGGATCATCTTTTCAACTTCAAAAAATCCTTTGTGGATTTTAGTTGGATTACATCGACTCTACATGTCAAATTTGCAGAAATAAAATCTTAACAATATTGAATTTTCCAGTCTATGGACAAGGAAAAATTCAGGGTACTGACCCAGGCTCTGGACTTCAGAAAGAGTCACCATAACCAGCCAGGACAGTTAATTCTCAATAGGTACTTAGCCTAGTATCAGCAGAACCCAATGTAGGTTCGTATGACCTTCATCAGGAGTGCATCCATCTCTAATTTCAGGCTTTATTCTGGTTCAGTAGATTGGTTTAAGACAAGTACCTTGCCCACAGTTAGAGGCCTGCAGGTTAGAGATACTACAGAGTCACCGGCCTTAGACCACCCTCACATAGTGCTACAGGTCAGGAATAATCCTCTTATGCTATCTGCTGACCCTTGAGTTCAGACCGCACCTGTTGCTTTCTACGCTCCCACAACTATTCTTGGAGTTACTGTGATGGAGTTCAGGAAAGCAGCGTAGAATTTCATGGAATATGATTAAAACTCATTTTATTCTGATTTCAATATTCAGTACATGATAGTAAATGACAAATCAGGAAAGTTCCCAAAAAAATGAATCCAGAGCTCTATAGCATTTTTTTATTCACTTGCAAATAGTAAGAAGCCCATATACTTTGTTTCCTTCTTGGTGATGGTGTTGCCAAAAGCAACACCAAAGTGGGTCCGGCTGCTTGCCACTCAAAAGCCAATAAACAGTCAGGTTGGTGGAAAGGAACGTTTGATTTATTTCAGATGTTGGCAGCTGGTGGGGGGAGGGTGGCAGACACCTGTCCAAAGGCCGACTGCCCACCACCACTGGCAACCAGTGGGGCGAGAGCTTTTGTAGACAGAAGGAAGTGGCTACATGCAAAAGCAGCATGGTCAGCTCTGACAGTCATCTTGACATTGGTCACTGATGGTCTGACCAGCTTGGTTGTTTTAGGTACAGTTAATCTTCAGTTCCAGGGTCCATTCATTCCCATTTCTTTGAGGCCAGTTCTCTGAATTGTGGCAGCTCATGTCCTGGGTACAGTCTGATCATCATGTAGTTACCTTTTCCACCTGGTGTTCTAGTATCTGTAAGACAGCTCACAGGATATGGCTGAGATATGGCTATTATCTATAGCTCTTGAGAAAGAACTAAAGGTCCTTGACTATTTTCTGCTGCTGCTAAGTCACTTCAGTTGTGTCCGACTCTGTGCGACCCCATAGATGGCAGCCCACCAGGCTCCCCCGTCCCTGGGATTCTCCAGGCAAGAACACCAGAGTGGGTTGCCATTTCCTTCTCCAGTGCATGAAAGTGAGAAGTCAAAGTGAAGTCGCTCAGTTGAGTCCGACTCTTAGCAACCCCATGGACTGCAGCCCATCAGGCTCCTCCATCCATGGGATTTTCCAGGCAAGAGTACTGGAGTGGGGTGCCATTGCCTTCTCCGTGACTATGCTTAATGACTACATTGTTATTTGGTCTCCTTTGATTGTTTTCCTTTGTTTTTATATGTTCTCACTTCTCTGATTAAACTCTTTCTTTGACTAAAGTTTTCCACAGACAAAAGGCAGGCAGAGGACATGAGGGGAGCCCAAGGATCCTAGGGTACTACTCCATTTCAACAGTGCGACTATACGACCTGTTTATTCTTTTAGGTATGAGACAATTTGCCCTTTTTAAATTTAATAGTGTGGAAAGTGCTGTGACAGAACATTCTCCTTCAAAAAATGTGATCACTACTCAAGCACTTTTTTTCCCAAACAATGCAGAATTTTCCTGCTCCTCACAGATATAACTCACATAAGTAATGCAAATCTCTACTTCAAAGCCAAGATGATGGTATCCTCCAAAACTCAGTGGGGGTAGATAACTTTTTAATGTGAAATTACTTTTAATTTAAAAAAACCTATTTAACAAGTATTCACAATTCTTAAGGAAATTCCCTGGGGGTGCAGGGATTAGGACTCTGTGCTTTTACTGCTGAGAGTGCAGGTTCAATCCCTGGTTGGGGAACTAAGATCCTGCAAGCCACAAGGTGCAGCCAAAAAATAACAGTAATAATTCCTAAATACAAAGTAATCCAATAACTCTTCCAGGATTGAGTCTGATTTATTGTGTCTCCTCTGTCATAGAAATAAATGGCACCTAATAAAACCTATAAACCCACTAGTCCCCTATCCTTCTAACCAGTACCTGAGGTTCCAACATTTCTTCCCAATACTCAAGTCCACCTCCCAGGTCCATCTAGCATGTCACTCAAAGCAATACCATGCCAAGAAAGACATTTAGAATAGAATGAACTCTGGAGGAGTCATAGATTCCTGGACCATCCTCTGTACATCTGTAAAGAAACTGTGAGTATGAGGAAGAGAACAACTTGTAAATCTTTCAGCTATTTTTTTCTCCTATTTTATTCCATAATTACAACAGCAGCAACAACCTTCTGCTTCGACTGCTTGACCTTAATAAGTTTCCTCTGCTTTTTTCCTCAGACTAACAGGAATAATACTGAACCTCTTAGTCATAATAAGAAAACTGGAAAAATCCAGTGTAGCACAGGGATTCCTTAAGCCAGCAATGCTAAAATATTTGAGTCACCAGTACACACATATAGATGATATATGTCTAACATAAATGAAAAATAAATCCATGAAGCAGTAATTCTCATTAGTATACACAACATGCACAGGGATCCTCTTTCTATTTTAGCTCATTTTATTTTATTCTATTATTCTAGTTTATATCATTAAAAAATTGCTCACTGCCCACTAAATTAATGTTTTGATCCATGATTGAATAAAACACTCCACATTACAAAATACCATTCTCAAGCATATGCTTCTTTTTTTATATAGTTGAATTATGTTTTTTTTTCCTTAGACTTACTCTTTATTTATTTATTTTTTTTATTCTTATGCTTCTTAGTATTGAAAATGAGGTCCAAAACACTTGAAAAAATACCCTAGAGTAGGCCCCAAACTGATAATAGTAGTTTTCCTTATTCTATGTCATGGGCTAAGTTTTGGAGACAAAGTGAAACGATTTTAAAAACTGAATAAGGATTATATAAGAAAGAGAACAGCAATGTGACATTCTAGTCTTTCACAGGACAAAATATAATGGGCAGTGGGAGAAAACACCCTGAAAGAGTCTGAAGGGTCATGACTGTAGATCTATGGGCTTCAGAACTGATTGATAAATTAAGATTAAGAGACTTGTGAACCTGTTGGATAAAAGATGACGCTGAACCCTGGCTGTGGGTGAAATATACTTATGAATAGAAATATACTGTAAAGTATCTACTACTGTTTTCACAATTTCACAAGTATGGAAACTGAGGTAAAAAGAGTTCAAAAATTTGATTGATATCATACAACCAAGTAAGTTATGGAGCTCCAATCCAACTGAGATGGTTTGCCTTCAAGGTTCAGTGTGTTAACCACTGTGGCTGTGGATAAAGTTCTAATTCCTGAATGTACAGAGATTGTCTTACAATTTGGAATAACATCAATAAAGCAGTTTTTTGGGAGAGGCAAAAGAAGAGAAAGCGAAGGATTTCTACTTGGCAATGGTGTTACTGTGGTGTGGTCAAGGTTGGGGTCCTCAGCTATTCAGTTAGTCTCTGCTTGTACCACCCTTTTGTTGTTCTCTGCTAGTTTAACCTTTGTGTCAATTTTTGGTTTCTGTCTCACTGCATCCCTCAGCTCCTGGGGCTCCTCCTGCTCTGGGTCCCAGATGAGGATGGAGTGGGGATGAGAAAGAGGATAGGGGGTGAGTTCTGGGGGCACCACTGCCCTCCATGTCTGTTTTGTCCAAGAGTTAGAGGCATATGTTTTATCCTTTGGGAAGAGATATGTGATGTTTAGGTCTATGAGTCTGAGGAACATTCTAGAAAGAAAAAGGACCTATCCTCTGGTGAAGACTGTGACACAGAAAGAGGGGGATGTTGTAGGTGACTTGCAGAGACCCCTCAGTGCATCACAAATCTTATGCTCTTTTTCAAAATTGAATATATTGGGATAGAAAACAAAATCACAAAATGTTGCTTAACTTGAGATAAATAACAGAAGGAGAGAATATGGCTTGAGAAAACAGAAAAATCAGGCATGTAAAGATAATATTTCCATAAACAGAGTGGGTTCCCATGTGGCGCTAGTGGTAAAGAATCTACCTGTCAATGCAGGAGATATAAAAGACATGGGTTTGATCCCTGAATTGGGAAGATCCCCCAGAGAAGAGAATGGCAACCCACTCCACTATTCTTGCCTGGGAAATCCCACGGACATAGGAGCCTGGCAGGGTCATAAGGAGTTAGACATGACTGAGAAACTAACATACTTTTTTCCCCACCAACTCAGATAATAAAGACATTTACAAAACCTTCCCTGAGCTCCCTTTAAACTAGAATATTTATCAGTGAATTTTTCTTATAGCCAATAACAGGTGCAGTTACTTAGGAAAGATGACCCACTTCATTCATACGTCTCAGGGCTCAGGAATCCAGTCCAGTGACCTGCAGGTGGGGAGCTCCCTCTGAGGGATGGCTTATCTCAGTTATCACCCAAGGAGAAACTCTCACTTTTCATCAGAAAGAACCTCCATTTGGACCTGTTATGACACAATCCTATGTCTGTCTCTAATCGTGGCCAAAGCAACGTAGACTTGTACTATTTGGGCTGACAAAGTCTATAGATCAAAGTCTACCAAACATGTGGTGCTGGAGAAGACGCTTGAGAGTCCCTTGCTGCTGCTGCTACTAAGTCGCTTCAGTCCTAAGGGAAATCAACCCTGAATATTCACTGGAAGGACTGAAGCTGAAGCTCCAATATTTTGGCCACCTGATGTGAAGAGCTGACTCATTGGAAAAGACCCTGATGCTAGGAAAGATGGAAGGCAAAAAGAGAAGAGGGCGGCAGAGGATGAGATGGTTAGATAGCATCACCAACTCAATGGACATGAGTTTGAGTAAACTCCGGGAGATAGTGGAGGACAGGGAAGCCTGGCATGCTTCAGTCTGTGGGGTTGCAAAGAGCCAGATACGACTGAGCAACTGAACAACAATGACTACAAAATATGTAACCATATCACACTCTCCACCCCACAAATTCTAACTCCACGATAACACATTCAAATGATTCTACCAGCAACACTATCTGATAACATGTAGGAAGCAGAGGTTCCTTTTTAGAATTAAGGATATTATGTTCTCTGTGTACAGGCTCTTTAAGAAAATTTCAAAGCCTTTTTCTGACAAAGAAATAATTTTTATAAGCATTTACTTGTTCTGTGTATTTCAAGGCAACAGATGGTAAAATAAAACACCAATCAGAATTTAAAACATTATGTTAATTTCACAGAAAATAGCAATACTATATGAAATTCAAGCTAAAGAATACTTTGTAAAAGTAGCCTTTTAAAGAGTTGATTTGGGACTCCTCTGGTGGATAAAAATATGCCTGCCAAAACATGAGCATGGGTTTGATCCCTGGTCCTGGAAGATTCCATAGGCCCCAGGACAGCTAAGCCCATGAGCCACAACTCCTGAAGCCCCTGTGCCTAGATCCTGTGCTCCTCAACAAGAGAAGCCACCACAATGAGAAACTCACGCACTGCAACGAAGAGCATCCCCCACCCATCGCGACTAGAGAAAGCCCATATGCACCAATGAAGATCCAACACAACCAAAAATTAATTAAAAAAAAAAGAATTTATTTACAACAGAACAAAATACAGCCTTATTTCCACTCTTATTTTTTCACTATAGAAGTTTCCATATTAGGTAATGAGTGATTCGTTTCCCAGGCCTGCCATAACCAAGTATCACATAGAGACCTAAAACAATACAAATTTATTCCCCCATAGCTCCAGAGGCAGAAAGTTTAAAATTAATACCCCTGAGGGGTTCTGATCCAGCACCATTTTCTACAATGACCATATTTTTTTTTTCACTTTTTTAAAAATTGGAGTATAATTGCTTTATAATGTTGTGTTTGTTTCTGCTGTACAATGAAGTAAGTCAGTTATAAGTTCACTTGCTCAGTCGTGTCCAACTCTTTGAGACCCCACAGACTGCAGCACACTGGGCTTCCCTGTCCATCACCAATTCATGGAGTTTGCTCAAATTCATATCCGTAGAGTCAGTGATGCCATCCAACCATCTCATCCTCTGTCATCCCTTTCTCCTCCCACCTTCAATCTTTCCCAGCATCAGGGTCTTTTCCAATGATCAGCTATATAAATACATATATACCCTCCCTCGTGGACCACCCTCCCCTCCATCCGATATCCCACCCCTCTAGGTCATCACAGAACATTGAGCTGGGCTCCCTGTGCTATACAGCAACTCCCCACTAGCTGTTTTACACATGGTGGTGTATATATGTCAATGCTACTCTCAGTTCATCCCATACTCCCCTTCCCTGGCCCTGTGTCCACATGTCCCTACTCTACATCTGTGTCTCTATTCCTGTCCTGCAAATAGGTTCACCAGTACTGTTTTTCTAGATTCCATATACATGCATTGACATATGACATTTGTCTTTTTCTTTCTGACTTACTTCACTGTATGACAGACTCTAGGCCCATCCACATACAGTGATCATCTTTGATGAAAGCCCAGGAAAATGTCAGTCATAGGTACAGAACACTGAGACATTAAAAGAGTAGATTTGTTCTCATTATAACATACAGAATTTCCTTTTAAACTGTAGATTCAAGACTATGGCCAGCCAAATACATGATGAGAAAAAGTTGATATGAAAAGAATTTATAACCATTCAGAAAAAAGATAATATAGTTATATGAAAATATTCCTTGTTCATTCTCTCCTACTATTCCAAGGAAATTTTTCTCTTAAGAAATCTTTGATTAATCTGGTATATTTATTCAAAATGTGATAGTCACCAGTCTATAACAACTGGTTCCCAAGTATTGCACATTCACTGCCTGAGGCACGAAATTCTGTGTTTTTTTGCCTTAAATAGGGACTATAAGCTTTTTAGTTAGAAGAACGAGATTTTTCTAGCCAGATAAATTTCTCTTGACCCAAGTCACTTGAATGCTTTGTAAACTTTAATTCACTAGGTACTGGAGAAAGACAGTTTCTAACACTTGGCTCTAAAATTCTTAAACAGTTAACCAGGTGATAGAACATGACAGATTACTCGAGGTAACTAAAGTCCATGATGTTTTGGGGAGAAAACTTGAAGATCAATACTAATGGGGATGAAAGCTGTTTCCTTCTATCAATTAGCTAGGAGAAAACCAAGCAAGATGCCCATTCACCTCCCAAAGACTGATTTGCACATACATCTCCACATTGTCAGGGTCTCTAATGCTTTCTTAGAGAGGCAAGACATCTACACTGGGTAAAGTAGGCATCCTTAAGCCAGTGCCCCTTAGGTTTTTAGATCACAGTCACACATATATATGGGCTTCCCTGGTGGCTCAGATGGTAAAGAATCTGCCTGCAACGCGGGAGACCTGGGTTCTATCCCTGGGTTGGTAAGATCCCCTGGAGTAGGGCATGACAACCCACTCCAGTGTTCTTGCCTGGAGAATCCCCATGGACAGAGGAGCCTGACGGGCTACAGTCCATGGGGTTGCAAAGAGTCAGACACAACTGAGCAACCAAGCACAGCACAGCACACACATATATACAACATAGGTATAATACATATTTTAAAAACCCACAAAACAGACTTACCGTAAGACCATATCACATATTCATTTTCCATTCTATTCTATTTTATTCCATTATTCTAGCTATTGTCATTAAACTATCTGGTCATGACCCTCTGAATATGGGGTCCCCAAACCCCAGGCAATGGAATGCTACCAGTCCGAGGCCTGTTAGGAATTGGGCCACACAGCAGGAGGCGAGGGGGGATGAGCAAGTGAGCAAAGCCTCATCTATGTTTACAACTGCTCCTCATTGCTCACCTTACTGCCTGAGGTCCATCTCCTGTCAGATCAGCGCGGCATTAGATTCTCATAAGAGTGCAAACCCTACTGCGCTCAAATCATCCCCAAACTATTCCCCCTCCCCCATCCATGGAAAAATTTTCTTCCACGAATCCAGTCCCTGGTAGCAAAAAGGTTGTGGACTGCTACTCTAAATTAAATGATTTCTTGGCCCGTGAACAGATAAAATCCTCCATTTTAAAATACGGCCCAGGAATAGGTTTCTAAGCGTGAGATGTTACAAAGGCCCTGCATTAAATGCCTGAAGAAACTACTGGAACAAACTCAAAAGTCACAGCAGTACTTTCTCCTTATTGTAAATCATGAGGCCAGTGTTAGAGAAATGTAGAAAAGATTAAAAAGGATCTATCAAGTTAGAACCAATATTTCACACCCATCTCGAGAACTTGATAGCTCATATAATACACAATAGGTTCAAATTAAAATTTAAGTCTTAGAGATCTATATAACTATTTTCTTTCTAAATTTTTACAAAAAGACCTTCCTATTGTAATTAGATTTTAGACCCTCAGTACAGATAAGTACCACAAAATGTAGAGATGATTTTATCTTACAAATACCAGAGAGAAAACCCTTGGGACTAAATGTGGATCCATGATGTGAGCACCCAGGAGGCCCTGAGCCCCACAGCAGCTGGCTCTGCAGCTGCAAGGACAAAACTGCTTAACCCCTCATGATTTGCATGCTTTCTCCAGAGTCCATTTTTGCTCTTCAGAATCCTCATAAATAGCGATTTTGAGGCAAGTGATTTTGAGGCAAGTGAATCTAAGTGATTCTGGGCAAGAAAAAAGAAGCTCAGGCAGGACCTGGATGAAACATGGGTGTCCTGACTCAACTCTCATGCTTTCTGTTCTTCTGGCTCCCAGGTGAGAAGGGGAATGCAGGGGATACACCCCGGAAATGATGGGAATTCTTCCCTGCTAACTGGGAAATCCTGCCCAGGTTCTCTGGATCTCTGACCCCCAATCCCTTCTTGGAGACCCCAGTGCAGTTAAACTCTGCTGGGAGGCAAGTGGTATGGGATTTGTCAACCATGGTGACTTTGTGCTTTGCTTCTTTCTCAGCTGCCAGTGGGGAGGCTGTGCTCTACCAGACTCCAGCCTACATCACTGTACCCCTAGGAGAGAGCATCTCCATCACTTGCAGAGCCAATCAAAGCATTAGTGATTACTTAAGCTGGTATAAGCAGAAACCTGGCCAGGCTCCTATGATTCTCATCTATGATGCTGATAATCGTTATAATGGTGTCCCAGAGAGGTTCACTGCGACTCAATCTGAGACAGAATTTGTTTTCACAATCAGCCAGGTAGAGGCTGATGATGCTGCCACGTATTACTGCCAGCAGGATTATGCATTTCCTCCCACAGTGTTACAGCCCCAAACATAAACAGTCCTCCCAGGCCAGTTATGTGCTGAGGGTTGGTGGTTACAGCAGCTGCTCTGTGCCGTGTGCTCTGTTCAGAGCTGCAGGGTTTACTTTGAGCAAGGGTTTGCAGGGTGCAAGGATAATCCTTGCGAGGGACTTCAGTCCTTTGAAAGCTTCCTTTCTGGACAACACAAAACCCTCCAACCTCTATTTAATTTATTCTAAAAAGAGATTTCCATTTCAGGCCTGCAGAGGAGTTTGTCCACAGCACGGTCTTTTCACGGTGTGTAAAAAGTTTATTGTTATTACCTTTTATTGAGGTATATTTGTGTAATATGTGTTTCCAGTGTACAACATAGATTCACAATTTTTTAAAATTATATTCATTTATGTGAAAGTCTCTCAGTCGTGTCTGATTCTTTGTGACCCCATGAACTGTAGCCCGCCAAGCTCCTCTGTCCATGAAATTCTCCAGGCAAGAATACAGGAGTGGGTTGCCATGCTCTTCTCCATGGGTCTTCCAGACACAGAGATTGAACCTGAGTCTCCTGCTTTGCAGGCAGATTCTTTACAGTCTAAACCACCAGGGAAGCTCCACATTCATTTATAGTTATTATAAAATATTGGCTATTTTTCCTGTGTTGCACAATATATCCTTGTAACTTATTTTTTTAAGTTTTTATTTTGGATTGGGGAATAACCAATTAACAGTGTTGTGATAGTTTCAGGTGAACAGCGAAGAAACTCAGCCACACATATACATGTATCCATTCTCCCCCAAACTCCCCTCCCATCCAGGCTGCCACATAACATTAAGCAGAGTTCCATCATGGCACAGTCTTTGAATCTCTTCTCTGAAAAGCACTCTGAGAAGTATTTTTAAAGACAGAAAACTAGACCAACAAAAAGAACCCATATTCAAGGAATATGACTATTTCTACTACTATTACTATTACAAATTCAAGGAAATATGCCTATTTATACTACTGATATTTTTACTAATACTACTACTACTAACAATAATATACACAAACAATAACTACATGGCCAATTGCCATGTAAGGAAGTCTTCAGTCAGTTCAGTCACTCAGTTGTGTCTGACTCTTTGCAACCCCAAGGACTGCAGCAAGCCAGGCCTCCCTGTCTATCACCAACTCCTGGAGTTTACTCAGACTCATGTCCTTTGAGTCGGTGATGCCATCCAACCATCTCATCCTCTGTCATCCCCTTCTCCTCCCTCCTTCAATCTTTCCCAGCATCAGGGTCTTTTCCAATGAGTCAGCTCTTCACATCAGGTGGCCAAAGTATTGGAGTTTCAGCTTCAGCATCAGTTTTTCCATTGAATATTCAGTACTGATTTCCTTTAGGATGGACTGGTTGGATCTCCTTGCAGTCCAAGGGACTCTAAAGAGTCTTCTCCAATACCACAGTTCAAAACCATCGATTCTTTGGCACTCAGCTTTCTTTATAGTCTAACATCTATACATGACTATTGGAAAAACCATAGCTTTGACTAGACCAACTTTGTGGGCAAAGTAATGTCTCTGCTTTTTAATATGCTATCTAGGTTGGTCATGGCTTTTCTTCCAAGGAGCCAGTGTCTTAATTTCATGGCTGCAGTCACCATCTGCAGTGATTTTGTACTGATCCAAGAAAATAAAGTCTGTCACTGTTTCCACTGTTTCCCCATCTATTTCCCCATCTAGATGCCATGATCTTCGTTTTTTGAATGTTGAGTTTTAAGCCAACTTTTTCACTCTCCTCTTTCACTTTCATCAAGAGGCTCTTTAGTTCTTCTTTGCTTTCTGCCATAAAGATGGCGTCATCTGCATGTCTGAGGTTATTGATATTTCTCTCGGCAATCTTGATTCCAGCTTGTGCTTCATCCAGCCTGGCATTTCTCATGATGCACTCTGCATATAAGTTAAATAAGCAGGGTGACAATATACAGCCTTAACATACTCCTTTCCCTATTTGGAACCAGTCTGTTGTTACATGTCTAGTTCTAACTATTGCCTCCGGACCTGCATACAGATTTCTCAAGAGGCAGTTCAGATGGTCTGGTATTCCCATCTCTTGGATTTTCCACAGTTTGTGGTGATCCACACAGTCAAAGCCTTTGGCATAGTCAATAAAGCAGAAATAAAAGATTTTCTAGAACTCTCTTGTTTTTTTGATGATCCAGTGAATTTTGGCAATTGACCTCTGGTTCCTTTGCCTTTTCTAAATCCAGCTTGAACTACTGGAAGTTCATGGTTCACGCACTGTTGAAGCCTGGCTTGGAGAATTTTGAGCATTACTTTGCTAGCATGTGAGATGAGTGCAGTTGTGCAGTAGTTTGAGCATTCTTTGGCATTGCCTTTCTTTGGGACTGGAATGAAAACTGACCTTTTCCAGTCTTGTGACCACAGCTGAGTTTTCCAAATTTGTTGGCATATTTAGTGCAGCACTTTCACAGCATCATCTTTCAGGATTTGAAATAGCTCAACTGGAATTCCATCACCACCACTAGCTTTGTTCATAGTGATGCTTCCTAAGGCCCACTTGGCTTTGCATTCCAGGATGTCTGGCTCTAGGTGAGTGATCATACCATCATGATTATTTGGGTCATGAAGATCTCTTTTGTATAGTTCTTCTTTGTATTCTTGCCACCTCTTCTTAATATCTTCTGCTTCTGTTAGGTCCATACCATTTCTGTCCTTTATTGAGCCCATCTTTGCATGAAGTGTTCCCTTGTTATCTCTAATTTTCTTGAAGAGATCTCTAGTCTTTTCCATTCTATTGTTTTTCTCTGTTTCTTTGCTTTGATCACTGAGAAAGTGTTTCTTATCTCTCCTTGCTATTCTTAGGAACTCTGCATTCAAATGGGTGTATCTTTCCTTTTCTCCATCAGGAAGCTTCCATAATCCTCTTATCTTTCTCCATCAGAGGGCAGACAGACTGGAAATCACAATCACAGAAAACTAACTAATCTGATCACATGGACCACAGCCTTGGAACTCAATGAAACTATGAGCCATGCTGTGTAGGGCCACCCAAGACAGACAGGTTATGGTGCTGAGTTCTGACAAAACATGGTCCACTGTAGAAGGGAATGGCAAACCACTTCAGTATTCTTGCCTTGAGAACCCCATGAACAGTATGAAAAGGCAAAAAGATAGGACACGGAAAGATGAACTCCCCAGGTCGGTAGGCACCCAATATGCTACTGGAGATCAGTGAAGAAATAACTCCAGAAAGACTGATGAGACGAACCAAAGCAAAAACAATACCCAGTTGTGGATATGACTGGTGATGGAAATAAAGTCCAATGCTGTAAAGAGCAATATTGCATAAGAACCTGGAATGTTATGTCCATGAATCAAGGCAAATTGGAAGTAGTCAAACAAGAGATGGCAAGAGTGAACATCAACATTTTAGGAATCAGCGAACTAAAATGGACTGGAATGGGTGAATTTCATTCAGATGACCATTATATCTACTACTGTGGGCAGGAATCCCTCAGAAGAAATGGCGTAGCCATCATAGTCAACAAGAGTCCAAAATGCAGTACTTGGATGCAATCTCAAAAACAACAGAATGATCTCTGTTCGTTTCCAAGGCAAACCATTCAGTATCACAGTAATGCAAGTCTATGCCCCGACCAGTAATGCTAAAGAAGCTGAAGTTGAACGGTTCTATACAGACCTACAAAACCTTCTAAAACTAACACCCACAAAAGATGTTTTTTCATTATAGGGGACTGGAATGCAAAAGTAGGAAGTCAAGAAATACCTGAAATAGTAGGCAAATTTGGCCTTAGAGTACAGAATGAAGCAGGATAATAGAGTTTTGCCAAGAGAATGCACTGGTCATAGCGAACACCCTCTTCCAACAACACAAGAGAAAACTCTACACATGGACATCACAGAATGGTCAGTACCGAAATCAGATCAGTTATATTCCTTGCAGCCAAAGATGGAGAACCTCTATGCTGCTGCTGCTGCTGCTGCTGCTAAGTCACTTCAGTCGTGTCCGACTCTGTGCAACCCCATAGACGGCAGCCCACCAGGCTCCCCCATCCCTGGGATTCTCCAGGCAAGAACACTGGAGTGAGTTGCCATTTTCTGGAGAACCTTATACAGTCAGCAAAAACAAGACTGGGAGCTGACTGTGGCTCAGATCATGAACTCCTTATCGCCAAATTCAGACTTAAATTGAAGAAAGTAGGGAAAATCACTAGACCATTCAGTCAGTTCAGTTCAGTCACTCAGTCGTGTCCGACTCTTTGTGACCCCATGAATCGCAGCATGCCAGGCCTCCCTATCCATCACCAACTCCCAGAGTTCACTCAAACTCATGTCCATCAAGTCAGTGATGCCATCCAGCCATCTCATCCTCTGTCATCCCCTTCTCCTCCTGCCCCCAATCCCTCCCAGCATCAGAGTCTTTTCCAATGAGTCAACTGTTCGCATGAGGTGGCCAAAGTATTGGAGTTTCAGCTTTAGCATCAGTCCTTCCAATGAACACCCAGGACTGATCTCCTTTAGGATGGACTGGTTGGATCTCCTTGCAGTTGGAGGGACTCTCAAGAGTCTTCTCCAACACCACAGTTCAAAAGCATCCAGAGACCATTCAGGTATGACCTAAATTATACAATGGAAGTGACAAGTAGATTCAAGGAATTCGATCTGATAGACAGAGTGTTTGAAGAACTATGGATGGAGGTTTATAACACTGTACAGGAGGCAGGGATCAACACCATCTCCAAGAAAAAAAAAAGCAAAAAGTTTGTCTGAGGAGGCCTTACAAATAGCTGTGAAAAGAAGAGAAGCAAAAGACAAAGGAGAAAGGGAAAGATATACCTATTTGAATACAGAGTTCGAAAGAATAGCAAGGAGAGATAAGAAAGCCTTCCTCAGTGATCAATGAAGTCTTAGAGATTTACTAAGTGTTGAATATTGTAGCAAGGGTTTATTCACCTATAGCAATTATCTCATAATAACCCCCCTAATGATGAACAATCATTAGTGCTTAGAGCTACTTAGAAGTACTTAGAGCTTAAGTTACTCAAGGTACTAGTGGTTGTAAAGGAAGAAGATGGAAAAAAAAAAAGTCTGTTAATCTGGCTCCAGGAGACTTTCCTGACCCAGAGATCAAACCCACATCTCCTGAAGCTCTTACATGGCAGGCGTATTCTTTACCACTGTGCCACTGGGGAAGCCCACAGTTTCTGCTGGTACCAGGCAAACTAGGTTTTCTGGTTGAAGTATAGAAGATTCTGGCTGGACCTGTAGTTGATGATGATCTTCTTCTCCTGCAGACACAGCCAAGGAACTTCGAGACTGGGTCATCATGACGTCCCCAGAGACACCTGCAATCATGATGGAATGGCGATTATACATTGCATCATTCATATATTAAAGCATATATATAAAAAATGTAGGGTTTGCTCCTTATCATAACTAATTACACCATTTAAGTAAAATGATTTACTCATTTTGCATGGTAAAATCATCTTTTAATTTTATAAAGATACTTCTTCCCTCAGTCTCTCACCTGAGACCCAGAAGGCCAGAAAGATAAGGAGTTATGGCTGTGGCATTATCTTGCTGCTTCTCACTCTTCTGACACACTCAGGCCCCATCTTCAGGAAACTCCTTTAATAGAGCCCTGAGCATCCTGCCTAGAGCTCCAGGAGCCTACGCAAAGCATCAGAGCATAACATCAAAAGTACGTGTGCAGTAAGCTGTGAAGACAAATAATGTATGATGAAAAGGAGACAAAAATATCATATCACTACTCCAGGAAATGTGAGATCTATGAGAGGCTCGGCAACCAATTTAAAACTGTGATTCCTCAATACCATTCAGCAAAAATTCCTAAATGTAAAATTTTCTTGCTATCAGCTGTACTTTTTCAAGCCAACTGAAGAAAGCCTAAAAACTAATTTATGTGCTCAGTCTCTCAGTCGTGTCCAACTCTTTGCCACCTCATGGACTGTAGCCCACCAGGCTCCTCTGTCCATGGAGTTTCCCAGACAAGATTCTAAGATGCCCTATCATATTATGGACTCCATATTCCACACGGGTCTTCCACCTTCATCTTCCTATGTGACTGCTTCCTCATCACGCTTGGGTTCTAATATCTTAAATCCAAGACTCTCTTAGGATCTTGAAAAGATTTTGTGATAGGATGGTGCAATATGCAGTTTAAGGAACATAGTATTAATAAGTGCAAGGGTATAAATGGGCATTTGGTCTAGGGAAGACCTTGGCTTCTAAATAAGAAGACCTTGGGGAAAGACAGGAGAGAAAGCATGAGGAATAATATGTAGAATTCAGGGAACATCTAGCATAAATATGTGTAATCTGTTCAGTCGCTCAGTCATGTCCATTGCTTTGTGACCTCATGGACTGCAGCACACCAGGCTTCCCTGTCCATAGGTCAACTCCCAGACCTTGCTCAAACTCATGTCCATCGAGTCGGCGATGCCATCCAACCATCTCATCCTCTGTCATCCCCTTCTCCTCCTGTGTTCAATCTTTCCCAGCATCAGGGTCTTTTCAAATGAGTCAGTTCTTTACATCAGGTAGCCAAAGGAATGGCATTTCAGCTTTAGCATTAGTCCTTCTAATAAATATTCAGGACTGATTTCCTTTAGGATTGACTGGCTTGATCTCCTTGCAGTCCCAGGGATTCTCAAGAGTCTTCTCCAACACCACAGTTCAAAAGTATCAATTCTTCAGTGCTCAGCTTTCTTTATAGTCCAACTCTCACATCCATACATGACTACTGGAAAAACCATAGCTTTGACTAGGTGGACCTTTGTCAGCAAAGTAATATCTCTGCTTTTTAATATGCTGTCTAGACTGGTCATAGCTTTCTTCCAAGGAGCAAGTGTTTTTTAATTTCATGACTGCAGCCACGATCTGCAGTGATTTTGGAGCCCAAGAAAATAAAGTCTGTCACTGTTTCCATTGTTTCCCCATCTACATGCCATGATCTTCATTTTTTTGAATGTTGAGGTTTTTTTTTTTTTTTTAATTTTTAAACTTTACAAAATCGTATTAGTTTTGCCAAATATCAAAATGAATCCGCCACAGGTATACATGTGTTTTAAGCCAACTTTTTCACTCTCCTCTTTCACTTTCATCAAGAGGCTTTTTAGTTCCTCTTCACTTTCTGCCATAAGGGTGGTGTCATCTGCATATCTGAAGTTATTGATATTTCTCCCAGCAACCTTGATTCCAGCTTGTGCTTCATCCAGCCCAGCATTTCACATGATGTACTCTGCATAGAAGTAATATACTGTCTTGACATACTCCTTCCCCAGTATGGAACCAGTCTGTTGATCCATGTCTGGTTCTAACTGTTGCTTATTGACCTGCATACAAATTTCTCAGGAGGAAGGTAAAGGTGGTCTTGTATTCCCATCTCTTTAAGAATTTTCCACAGTTTGTTGTGATCCACACAGTCAAAGTAAGAGCACACAGAATTAGGAAGATGGCTGATATTTCTCAGATGTGCAGATAGAAAATTTCTGATCTTGGCTGGTCTTGATGGAGATAATGGGACAGACCATACATAAATGCTTAGCTGGAGATGAAAGGTTAGTGATGACAGATACCCAATGTCTAGTGCTTTCTTTACAAATCATGACTGTGTGCATTTTTATTGCTCTTCTACTTCATAGCATTTCTTGCTGGTACTGCTAACAATTTATCTTACTAAGAGCATCAGAGGATCAAAGAGAAGGCCCCACTGGCCTCCATCATGTACATAGGCTCTCATTTGAAAAAAGTTATAAAATTTTTGAAGTTTTCGGTGTGTGCCATACCTGAAAGACTCTGCCTTAGTTGGAGAGATAGCAAGAAAAGCATGTTTTCAACTCCGAAGGGAGCAAAATCAAACATTCCAATCATAGCATGGTAGGCTGATTGTGTCCTATGGCCTGCATGAAGAAACATGTTCTCTGTGGGCTAATTTGTGTTGCTCTGGTCTGACGTGGGATGCTGGGAACTCATTGCTTCTGTGCGGTTACTGACCTCAACCAGCCCTGCAGCCTCGACCAGCCCTGCCCTTCCCCTGCTGATTTGCATGTCCCCAGAGCTCAGCCCACTACCCCAGACACTTCCTAATAGTCTGATCACAGCCTGAGCAGGAGTCTGTCCCGGTTAGAATGCACAGTGAACATGAGGGCTCCTGGGCAGCT
This sequence comes from Bubalus kerabau, assembly GCF_029407905.1. Lineage (NCBI taxonomy): Eukaryota > Metazoa > Chordata > Mammalia > Artiodactyla > Bovidae > Bubalus > Bubalus kerabau. Next base: position 50,078,559 of record NC_073634.1, read on the forward strand.
CCTTGGTCTCCTGCTGCTCTGGCTCCCAGGAAAGGAGGGAGAACACTGGGGATTTGTGCAGCCCAGTGTGGTCAGTACTATCTGGTCCTTCAGGGACGTCCTCTTATAACTTGGCTAATCCTGTGGATATATGTTTTTATGTTTCCAATCTCGGGTGCCAGATGTGACATCCAGGTAACCCAGTCTCCATCCTCCCTGTCTGCATCTCTAGGAGACAGAGTCTCCATCACTTGCCAGGCCAGTCAGAGCATTGACACTAAATTAGCCTGGTATCAACAGAAACCAGGGAAAGCTCCTAAGCTCCTCATCTATGCAGTACCCAGGTCACCTTCCTGGTTCCCATCCCAGTTCAGTGGCAGTGGATTTGGAACAGATTTCACCCTCACCATCAGCAGTCTGAAGGCTGATGATATTGCAACTTACTACTGTCAGCAGGATCACGGTTTACCTCCCACAGTGTCACACACACGAACATAAACCACCCAAGGAAGCAGATGGGTGAAGCTGGGCTGCCCCAGCTACTCCTCCTAGTTCCTCCATCTGTTGAAAACAATGCACAAATACTCTCGGATGCACCCCCACTTTGAAAGTCACTGGAAGGTTTTGGCAGAAGGGGCAGGAGGCTCCTCAGTACACCCTAACCCTCTTTCTTCCTCTACAGCACCAGCAGCACAGACATGGCCGGGTCACTCCTGATTTAACATAAACAGAGATGATTTACCCTGAGGAGCCTGATTTGGGCTTTCCAGGTGGCTCAGCGGTAAAGAATCCTCCTGCCAATGAAGGAGATGTGGGTTTGATCCCTGGGTCGGGAAGATCCCCTGGAGGAGGAAATGGCTACCCACTCCAGTATTCTTGCCTGGAGAATCCCGTGGACTGAGGAGCCTGGCACAGAAGAGGGGGTCACAGAAGAGTGAGACACGACTGAGCTGCTGAGCAGGCACGCATGCACACACACAAGGGTTCATGCAGCAAAAAGAAGTCACTCTAGATAGTTCAAACAGAAGTTGTTTAAAGCAAGAAATTAGGGTCTAAAGTACAATATTCACATGCTTGGGGATATGCTAATAAGGGAAGTGGATGCCAGAAATGGAAAATTCCCACATGGTTTCCCCAAAGCCAGAGCACCTCTGCTATTGGAGATACAGAGTGCCTAACCATGTGGTCCTCAGACTTGGGTAGGAAACCTAGGGGGAAGGATGTTGATGCTCCTACCTGCCTGGAGCACCTCACTAGGTGATCCTATGGTTCTCACCTCTGTTCATATATTATCCTGCAGAAAGGCTCAGTGGTGAGGAAACGACTTGCCAATGCAGGAGCCACAAGAGACGTGGGTTTGATCCATGCGTTGGGAAGATCGCCTGGAGAAGGAAATGGCAACCCACTCCAGTATTCTTGCCCGCAAAATTCCATGGGTAGAGGAGCCTGGTGAGCTACAGTCCATGGGGTCGCAAAGAGTCGGACACAACTGAGCATGCATGCACATATATAACCCATGGATAATATTGAAGACTTCTCTTTGGGCTTCCAAATATTAGGGAAGTCCCCTCACTGGACAACCCTACATCTGGTCCCATAACTTCATGGCAAATAGATGGGGAAACAATGGAAACAGTGACAGACTTCATTTTCTTGGGCCCTAAAATCACTGCAGATGATGACTGAAGCCATGAAATTAAAAGATCCTCTGTTGGAGAGGGAGAGGGTGGGAAGATTTGGGAGAATGGCATTGAAACATGTATAATATCATGTATGAAATGAGTTGCCAGTCCAGGTTCGATGCACGATACTGGATGCTTGGGGCTGGTGCACTGGGACGACCCAGAGGGATAGTATGGGGAGGGAGGAGGGAGGAGGGTTCAGCATGGGGAACCCATGTATACCTGTGGTGGATTCATTTCGATATTCAGCAAAACTAATACAATTTTATAAAGTTTAAAAATAAAAAAGATGTTCCTTGGAAGAAAAGCTATGACAAATCTAGACAGCATATTATAAAGCAGAGACATTAATTTGCTGACAAAGGTCCGTCTAGCAAAGCTATGGTTTTTCCAGTAGTCATGTATGGATATGAGATTGGACCATATAGAAGGCTGAGCATTGAAGAATTGATACTTTTGAACTGTGATTTGGAGAAGACTCTTGAGAGTCCCAAGGAGATCAAACCAGTCAATCCTAAAGGAAATCAACCCTAATATTCATTGGAAAGACTCATGCTGAAGCTGAAGCTCCAATACTTTGGCCACCTGATGTGGAGAAATAACTCATTTGAAAAGACCTTGATGCTGGGAAAGATTGAGGGCAGGAGGAGAAGGGGATGACAGAGGATGAGATGGTTGGATGGCATCACTGATCCAATGAACATGAGTTTGAACAAGCTCCAGAAGATGGTGAAGGGCAGGGAAGCCTGGCATGCAGTGCATGGAGTCACAAAGAGTTGGACATGACTGAGCAACTGAACAGCAACATGGGATTAAGAGCCAAGAACAAGCCTAGTTTAACCCCACTTAGAAACCAAAGGAGCCAATTTAAGAAAAATCAAGTTTAAGAAGAGTGATTAAACTCATACATCCAATCACAATACTTCCCCTTAAGAATTCATGCTCCCAATGCAGGGGACCTGGGTTCCATCCCTGGTCAAAGAACTAGATCCCACATGCCACAACTAAAGATCCCTCATGCTGCAACTAAAGATCTGGCAGGCTGCAATGAAGAAGAATTTGTGTGCCTTGACTAAGACCCAGAGCAGTCAAATAAATAAGTAAATTTTAAATAAATAAATACAAATTTTTTAAATCTAAATTGCAAAAATGATTTTTTAAAGAAATAAACCCAAAGCAAATTCCCTGGCAGTCCAGTGGTTAGGACTCCACATTCTCATTGCCAAGGGCCCCAGGGTCAATCCTTGATCAAGGAACTGAAAGCCACAAGTTTTGTGGTACAATCAGAAAAAAGAAACAAATAAACCCACAAGTACAGAAAGAACAGGGCAGAGACAGCAGCAGCAAAATATTAGGTTGTGTGGTAAGCAGCTTAACTGACCCCTGGAGCTGAACAGAATGAGGAGGAGGGGGGCGGTGGGGGGGGGGGCGGGGGGCAGAATTGGAAAGTAGAGTGAGATTGAAATCCTTTTGAAATGGAATCAGGACATACATATCAAGGGAAGGAGGCAATGCAGGTCAGTGGACAGAAAAGATCCAGAGCCCAAGTTCTTAGTCAAAATGAGCAAGACTGGGAAGAGGAGGAAGGGGGAAGTGGTCAGAGGGGTGGGAGGGGCCTCTCACTGAGTAGTCCTGAGTCAGCAGAAAGCAGGGTAGAGTGTTCATGAGGGATTTGAAGATTTTGACAACAAAGGCAAAAATGTGAGGCACTGTTAGGTAGGTAGAATAGGGAAAAGGAGTCCAAAATGGCGGTGGCAAAAGACAAGGAAGGGAAAAGCCCGCGAAAATAGAACAAAGGAAGGTCAAAGGAAGGTCCGAGGACCAGAGTGAAGACTTCAGGTAGAACAAACAGCACTCCTGGCTAAGCCCAATTTGCATAGGGCAGGCCCAGGTGGAGGAAAAAACATACAAAAGGAGGAGCCAAAGCACTTTCTCGCTCTCTTTCTCTCCCACGTGTGTGCGCTCTTTCTCTCTCCCTCGCTCACACTCTCTCTCCCCGAGCTCTCCTCCACACTCTTCTCTTCAAGTCTTTGGGTTGCCCTCACGCTTCGAGGATGGATTCTCCTGCTATCTTCTAAATAAAATAGAGCTGTAACACTGATTTGCCTAAGAGCTATAACACGGTTTGTCCAAGACCCGAGAGCTGTGACGCGCTGAGGGCTTTAATGTCTGTCGCTCCAAATCTTTGTTGTGATAAGACGAAGAACCAAGGAACATACACTCGCGTGACAGAGCCAAGCCTGAATTCAGGGACTCCATGGCTGCATGCAGAGCTGGCTCAATCACAGTAGTTGTCTGCAATGGGTTTCTGTGCAGCAGGGTGAGGGGGACACAGGATTGCATGCCAAGTAGACAGACAAGGGGCCAGGGAACTCCAGGGTAGAGCTTGAAAGGTTCATCACTAGTGTAAAACCAACTGGAAACCACAACATTCAATATATAAATCTCATTGTCAGAGCTTCTCCAAGGGTTCATAAGCCCTGGTATGTTGCTACTGTTTTCTCTTTCACTCTAGAAAGTGTAAAAAAAAAAAAAAAAAACCACCTGCAGCCTTCATGTCCTCGTGGAAACAAGATATGTGTGTTTGTGTGCACGTTCAGGCACTCAGTGGTGTCTGACTCTTTGCAACTCTATGGGCTGTAGCCTGCCAGTCTCCTCGTCCATTGAATTTCCCAAGCAAGAATACGGGAGTGGGTTGTCATTTCCTCTTTCAGGGGATCTTCCTGCCCCAGGGACTGAACCTGAGTCTCTTGCATCTCCTGCACCAACAGTCGGATCCTTTACCACTAGCGCCACCTGGAAAGCCCCAGAAACAAGATGAGCATCTACATTTTCCAGAGCGGGACCAGACTTTCGGGTCAGGAGTACAGCTTATGTGTTTGCACATGGTTGGGCAAAGGACTTTGCTTCTCTCAGCATGTCTTTCTTCAGAAATGGATGGAAATAGGCACAGCCCCAAAGCAGCAAAGAAGCAGTGATCTCCAGGTCTCAAGTGACCTCCTCTGTCTTCCTCCTTCTGGCCAAATGAGGGCCATCCTTGCCCCTTGGGGATTCAAGTCAGATGTCTATTTGTGGCACTCTAGCCTGGAGAACAGCAATTGATCAGGTTCTGATCACCACTGAATGTGGCTCAAAAATTTCCTCCTCACATTTTGAAATATCAGCTTAAGTCAAGTACAAAGGACAGACAGTATGATCTTAAGGAGGAAGGAATCAAGCTGAAGCCAAAAGAACCACACCTACTTTGGACTTTACTGTGAATGCTGCTGCTGCTGCTGCTGCTAAGTCACTTCAGTCGTGTCCGACTCTGTGCGACCCCATAGACGGCAGCCCACCAGGCTCCCCCGTCCCTGGAATTCTCCAGGCAAGAACACTGGAGTGGGTTGCCATTTCCTTCTCCAGTGCATGAAAGTGAAAAGGGAAAGTGAAGTCGCTCAGTTGTGTCCGACTCTAGCGACCCCATGGACTACAGCCTACCAGGCTCCTCTGTCCATGGGATTTTCCAGGCAAGAGTACTGGAATGGGGTGCCATTGCCTTCTCCAACTGTGAATTATGAGCTGGAAAAAATTTTGAACCACAGACTTCTGGATGGATTATCAGACGCAAACATTCAGGAGCCAGGTAGGGAATCCCTCAGTCCTCAAACTTTGCAAAATTGTGTCACTGTGTCTCTGACATGCTGGGTGATTTTCTGTATTGTACTGATGGGAGACAGACCTTTCAAATAGGCTGGTTACTTGTGTCAAATTAAAAAAAAAAAATGGTGTTTCTTGAAATGCTAGACCTGAGAACACTGATCAGAAAGCTTCTCAACAGTTTTCAGGATGACTTATACACATGTATTTCGTCTTTCTCTCTTTCATTTTTTCTTTCTTTCCCTAGGACAGAGGAGCCTGGTGGGCTACAGTCTATGGGGCTGCAAAGAGTCAAACACGACTGAGCAGCTGAGCACACACACACACCATGAGCAGTTGAGAATTTATTCTAAGAATCTGACTTTGTTGGCAGCCACATGGAAAGCAGCTTTAGTGATGAGTTTTTTGGAATGCTCCCCTAAATTTTCTGTTTCCATCATTCATGCATAAATCTAAGAACCCCTCAGACTAGTTTATTGACTCTATTTTTTCCTTAGTAAATCAATCTTATCAAGGCCCATCCTGGACACTCTGTAGAATGGTAGGTCCTCACAGATGCTTCTAAGAAATCCTTTGCCTTCAAATAATAAACCACATACACATTAAGGTTCTCAGCCACTTTTCAGTGATTCATGTGATGTTACAGCAAACATCACAACCACTCCTATTGATCCTACTGTGTGTAGTCAAAAAAACTAGCTTTTGCACAACAGTTTTTATAATAAGAATCTTTTATTAATAGCAAATTCTGCTTTTAATAGTCATTTACTTACATGCTTCACTTTCAATCTCCTATTTACTCACTTAGGAATATACATTTTTCAGCCCCCACATCACACCCACATGTCCTACATTGGTAAAACAATATCTCCTATACAGAACAGGAAAACTCCTACCTTTTTTGCACTCTTAATTTAAATATTATTAAAACAGTATTTGAATGACAAAGAAAAATTAAACATGTATATATCATTTAAAAATTATATTTACAATTGCTCATGACTATAGAGAATTCTACTTGATGATATCAAACTATCAAAACTGGTACAGCCTTAGTGTTTCTATGGGAATATATTCCCATAATTTTTAAAAACCAAATAATCTACAATAGTACAGTAGAAAGAGAAGACATTGCTCCCCTTTTTTCCAAAACAACACACCACTGTAATCAATTTTAGGAGACAATTACTGAGCACAGTTGATTGTATTTCCTTCTGCAATTAGCCTCTATTCATATCCATACATATTCAATTAAAATGGGATCATAGTATCATACAATATATACCATTCAGCCTATATCTTCTATATCACCTTCTACGTGACTATGCAGAAACCTACTTTATCCTCTTAGTAGCTGTTTTGTGCTCCATTGCAAAGCTCTATCATAATTAGTTTATGATGAAGATGTCAGTTATTTTCTCTTCTTTTACCTTTTTTTCTGATTGGAGGATAATTGCTTTACAGCATTGTGTTAGTTACTATAAGCTACAAGTGAATCAGCTACAAGTATACATATATTCACTCCCTCTTGGGCCTCCCTTTCCCCCCACCAACCCACACCTCTAGGTCATCCTTAAGCACTGAACTGAGCTCCGGGTGCTATACAGCAGTCTCCCACTAGCTCTTAATATTTATTTTACACACAATATATGTCAGTGCTCCTCTCTCAATTCATCCCATCCTCTCCTTCCCCTGCTGCATCCACAAGTTCATTCTCTATGTCTACATCTCTACTCCTCCTTGCAAATAGGTTTATCAGTACCATTTTTCTAGATTTCATATATATGCACTAATATATGGTATTTTTCTCTTTCTGACTTACTTCACTCTGTATTACATACTCTAGGTTCATCCACATCACTCCAAATAACCCAATTTCGTTCCTTTTTATGAATGAGTAATATTCCACTGTATATGCCTAACACAACTTCTCTTTTTTTACTTTTTAAACAACATTTCATGTGCAGTCTTATATATAGTATTGAGCCTACTTCAGAATTACTATTACAATTTCTTTTGTAAAACTTACTATTACCATAGTCAGTATTAATCCTTGGTCTTTTATAATTTATCAGCTCTGATCTAGTCTTGATTTTTCAACTATTTATGGTTTGTTTTTGTCTCTTGTTTTGTTGTTTTCATTCATTCTGCAAATGTTTGTTGAGCATTTACCAAGTGAAGATACTAGACTGGACCTTCCAAATATAAGGCAATGAAACATCAAACAGCTTACAATCCAGTAGGGCAGAAAGAATCTAACTGCAGATAAGAGCAGCTAGGTGTTACAGGCTCAGTGACCTGCCTCTGTACTCTACAACATTGAGTTGTTTTCTGGGAGATAATCCAACAGAAAGTCTCTCTTAAATTGAGTCTTGAAAGACAATTAGTTGTTCACAAGTAAGGCAGGTGAACAAAAGTGTTTCCAAGAAGAGGGGGAGCTTTGTAGAAGCTGGAGGTCTCAAGAGAACAGTAAGGACTTTAGTATGCTGAAGTGGGAATGGAAAGTTAAAAGAGAAACAGGACTGGAATAAGTAGAGATGGACTCACAGAAAAATGAGGTCTTCAGGGCCCTTGATGGGGTTACTATGGAAACATCAAGGCATGCCACAATTCTCTAGCAGCTCCAAAGACAGCATACACCTGGTTCAGCTCATTGTGGCATGGTGGGTACCCCTCCAGCTCTACCTGTCCTATGACAACAGACAACTAACCAAGAAAAGTCTACTTTTATACTCTTTTGATCTTTGTTTTTGTTTCATGGGCCATCTACAGCTTCACTCCAAAATATATTTCAAAATAAGACATGGGCCTTGGTTTGATATTTAATACATTTAGTCTTTTTTTTAAAACAACATGGTGGCAAAAAAGAGTTTCAAATAGAAAAAAACATTATTTCAGTATTATTAACTGAGAAAAGCTAAGTTTCATAATGACATTGAATGAGGTTTGTCATGTGCAAGCCCCGCCCCTCCCCTCACCCCAGGAGAAGGTATAAAGAAGTACAGTTTTTAAAATGATATTATTTACAAAACAGAAATAGACATGGAAAACAAATTTATGGTTACCCAAGGGGAAAGATGGGGGAGAGATCAATTAGGAGCTTGGGATTAACAGATACCAGATATTAAAGAGATAAACAACAAGGCCCTACTGTATATAGCACAGGGAAATACATTCAGTCTCTCAGTCGTGTCCAGCTCTTTGCGACCCCATGGACTGCAGCACACCAGGCCTCCCTGTCCATCACCAACTCCCGGAGTTTTCTCAAACTCATGTCCATTGAGTTGGTGATGCCATCCAACCATCTCATCCTCTGTCGTCCCCTTCTCCTCCTGCCCTCAATCTTTCCCACCATCAGGGTCTTTTCCAATGAGTCAGCTCTTTGCATCAGATGGCCAAAGTATTGGAGTTTCAGCTTTAACATCAGTCCTTCCAATGAACATTCAGGACTGATCTCTTTTAGGATGGAATGGTTTGGTCTCCTAGCAGTCAAAGGGACTCTCAAGAGTCTTCTCCAACACCACAGTTCAAAAGCATCGGTTCTTCAGCACTCAGTTTTCTTTATAGTCCAACTCTCACATCCATACATGACTACTGGAATACCTTGTAATAATGTATAATGGAAAAGAATGTTAAAAAGAATATATATGTGTGTGTGTATAGCTGAATCACTTTGATGTCTCTAACACAACACTGTAAATCAACTATGCTTCAACTGTCTAAAAGTACAAGGTTTTATAAAATGAGTTTATCTTTCTTTCTAATTTATATTCAACCTGCTTTCCAGTAAATAAGTAAGTAGCAGTCCAGAGGTGGGAGATTGCTAACATATGGGACCATTTATTTAGGCCATCGACATAAATAAATCATCTAGGATTTTAGAATTCACCTAAGAATGACAAACATTCTCTATCAGAGAAGCCCCAGGGCCTCCACACCTGCTTGAGATGGGAGTTAAGCTTCAGCGGCTTGACCCGAGGCTCTGTTCCCCTTTAGTGAGAAGGGTTTTTATACAGCGAGATAATGTACAGCTAAGCAGAGACATTACTTTGCCAACAAAGGTTCATCTAGTCAAGGCTGTGGTTTTTCCTGTGGTCATGTATGGATGTGAGAGTTGGACTGTGAAGAAGGCTGAGCGCTGAAGAATTGATGCTTTTGAACTGTGGTGTTGGAGAAGACTCTTGAGAGTCCCTTGGACTGCAAGGAGATCCAACCAGTCCATTCTGAAGGAGATCAGCCCCAGGATTTCTTTGGAAGGAATGATGCTAAAGCTGAAACTCCAGTACTTTGGCCACCTCATACGAAGAGTTGACTCATTGGAAAAGACCCTGATGCTGGGAGGGATTGGGGGCAAGAGGAGAAGGGGACGACAGAGGATGAGATGGCTGGATGGCATCACTGACTCGATGGACGTGAGTCTCAGTGAACTCCGGGAGTTGGTGATGGACAGGGAGGCCTGGCATGCTGCGATTCATGGGGTCGCAAAGAGTCGGACACGACTGAGTGACTGATCTGATCTGATCATTGTGATGGACGTTAGGTCAAGGAACCAAGCTGGAAATCAAACGTGAGTAAAATCCAAACTTTCCTTTCTCAGTTGTCTGTGTCTTATGATCCCTGTGTCTCTGAAATGATCCATACATTCATTGACTCTATGAAACCAGACTCTGCCATCTTCCAAGGCAAAGCTACAATCCATCCATAATCAAATAGGAGAACTGATTGCACATTTTCTATGAAGAACTAGTCAGTCTCTGGGTGAGAATAACTTGTCTGAGTGATAGTTTCAGAAATGTATTGGGGAGCAAAGGGTCTGTTCTGAAACAGAGCTTTGCTCAGTGGTCAGGAAGGGAAAGGGTTTTTGTATAGGAACGAGGTTAAGAGGAACTGTTGTGTAAATACTTTCGGCCAAGGAACCAAGATAGAGATCAAAAGTAAGTATTGTTTTCAGCTAATCCTTTGCTGTTTCTGTCTAATTGGTTTACTTTTTGTTCCTTTTTGCCTGTTTTCATTAATTCGGTGTCAGGGCTAAAACAAATTTCATTCCCAGGTTAGGTACAGAGGAGGGGAAGGGAAATTCTTCCATAGGAGGCTAGCTGATGGTAAATTTAAGATTAATTTTAATGTAATTGGGGAAGGGGGCTTGATGCCCCTTCAGGGTAGGTATTTGTACAAGCGGAAATTAGGGGGAATCACTGTGGTTCACTTTCGGCCCAAGGACCAGAGTGGAGATCAAATGTGAGTAAACTTTTGTTCAATTGTTTGTATTGGAGACTTTTGTCCTGTTGTATCAGTTGTGCAAGTTTGTGATATTTTGGTTACGTGAGCCATGCCTGGTGTCCCAAAAAGTAAAAGACAGAAAACCAGAAGATAGCCAATTTTTAAGCTGAACAAACAGCCACATTGTTGAATTTGTAAGGAGAGTAGGGTTTGTGGAGAGAAAGGCAGAGAAATGACTGGATTTTTCTGTGGATTGGGCTTTTTCCTGTGATTGGCTTCAGAAGGAGGTTTTTGTTAAGGGGGATATGTCAGGGACGTCACTGTCAATTATGTTAGGCGGCGGGACCAAGCTGGAAATCAAACGTAAGTGCACTTTTCAACTCTTCTTTCTTATAGAGCTGTGAAATTTGGGGGTTTTAATGCTTGGGATATGAGTTGAGGTCAGTTTTGAAGAGAATGGGGTTCTTCTGAAAAATCAGATGAGTCGGGGGCTGGAAATCAGTTTGTCTCAAGGAAGAGCAAAAAGCTAGTTAGTTAATGTGGCACCTAAATGGCCAGATTTTCTCTGTATCTGACCATTGAAAGAGATTAGCAGCAAAAAGTGTTTTTTGTTGAGAGGAAAGTAAGTTAAATCTGTGGATCATCTTTGGCCAAGGGACACGTCTGGAGATTAGACGTAAATAATTTTTCTCTATTACCTTCTGAAATGTGGGTCTAAATGCCAGTATGGACTTTTAGAGGCTTAAGTATGAGTTTTGTAGAGATGGGTAAATGAGAATATTTCAGATTTATTATCAGTTTGAAAAGTCAAACTCAGCTCCAAAACTGGATTTGTAGACAAAAAAGATTAATTTAAACTAAACCAAATGACTCAAAGGGGGAAAAAATAAGTGTCGATGAAAAAGGACACTTTTTCAAAGATAAAGATGTTTAGCTTTTAAAAATCATAACAGAGACTTAAATTTTTTACATCTTAAGATTTGTAGAATGTCCCTGGGATAGATATTAAAATTTTTTCAAATACCTCCATAACAAGGAATCTTTGCAGCTCTAAAGAGCCAAAGTGAATTAATTTTCATTGAGATTTGCCAAATATTGTACTGATTTTTGCTAGATGTACAAAACAGAAAAGTAGAGAAATGTGTCTGATAAATTATTTTATACCAATAAAAATTATTGGAATGCACTAAAAAATCACTAAGACATTAGAAAAATATACTTGTCTATGTTAAAATTTCTGCTTGATTGAGAATCAGCAGCTGTGTTATTTTTAGAGTCTAAAATGAGTGAAAAACTGTCAATATTCAGAAATGCTATAGGGGTTCTATACCTTGACAGATGACTCTAAAAAAAAAAAAAACAAATTTCTATATTAGACTGTACTGGAAATGTATAAATACATCTCCTCTTATAAATGAAGGAAAGAGGGTTGCTCCCAAAAACTCAGCTTTGAAGAAATTTGTTTAAGTGAAGGAAAATAAAATAATTGCACTTTTTAGATGCCCACAGACGTTAAAAAGATAGGAAATATTTTAATGAGTATGATTTTTCTTATTACTTGGCAGTGTCTTTGTACCGCTGTGGGGGCTGTGGCCGCTAACGTGGTCTGCAGACCTCGCAGATGTCTTTAGACTTCGGGGCGTCGTCTTTCGTGATTGAAGGACGTTGGCGGCCAGGCCCCTGGGCTCTAGTGGCCGCGCACCTGGCCGCTAAAGGCCGCGAAAGGCATGGCCAACCCCGTGATCGCCCATTCAGCTGTGTTATGGCCCGCTTTCCTGACACAGTGATACGAATCATGTCGCTAACTGTAGAGAACAGAAATATGATGGACGTGAGCTAACATGGGGAAAATAGGGAGAAGCCTGATTTTTAACAGCAATTACAAAAATAAAATTTATATTATTGTATCTGCTTAATAAAAATTTCCAGTATGGGACTATAAAGAACTTAGTTATTTTTTCAGTGATCTATAATTATTTCAATATCCTCTCATCAAATATGTTTAGTAATAAATGTTCAATCAAAATGAAATATATATAAAAGTTAACATATATATTTTTATATATATATAATTTTCTCTTTATACATATAACTCTTTTGGGGTAAAATTCACACCAGCAAAAATCTAACTGAAGACTAGCAATCTCGCCATTCAGGTTTTGATCAGTTAACTTACTGAGTTAAAAGTTCAAACTAAATATCATTATAGGTATATTGCTGAAAAAAAAATTAGATAAATTTGTGATGTTTTTAATTTTCAGAAATGTAATGGCTTCAGTAAGATTATATTTCAGGTGTACAAAATATCTAAACGTATATAAATGCCATTGATAAAAACTCAGTGGCATTTTTTTATAAATGGCATTTTTAAATAAATTTTTTATAAAAAATAGAAAAGCATTTCCCAACCCCCTCATTCCATGATAGAAAATTTTTAATCTGGGTGTTTTACCCTTTAAAATCATTCTAAAATTTGTTATTGTCATTGTTGTTTACTCTGGCTAATTTCAAAAGTGATACTTGAAAAAGATTATTTTTGGTTTGCGGACAACCTGACAGGACTATTTTAGGGACATTTTAAAACTCTTTTCAAACTGTTTAAACTATGTAAGTATTTTAAACTGTTCTAAAATAATTTGGGGCCTTTTAAAAATCTTTCAATTAATTTTAAACTCTATTAAAAAGTTAATATGAGGTCTTACAAGAATTTCCATGTCAAATATGATAATTGTTTAATATTTTAATGCAGGATAGAATGTTTAAAGCCATCAAGGATTGACCCAAATAGTATCTTCATAGAATATTTCATCTCCTTTTTTTCTAGAATTCATCTTATTTTACTGCATAGGCTATTTTATAAAATTCTCTGAAAAAAAAATAATACGAAGAGTAAAAGAAAAGAAAATATCAAAACATTAAAAATTCAGTATCTGATATTGAACTGCTTGGTTAACATGGAGGTTTATAGCTTTATTAAATCTGTTCACTGATCTGTGACTTCTCCCAGCAAAGAATTCTTTATTTGTGATTTAATTCACACTCTCTCATTCAAGAACTCAAAGGCCCACCAAGGGGATTTCTAGCAGGCCATCTGACAGCTGCTCAGAAGTGAAGCTCATCAGTTTCTCTGGGGCAGGTGGCTGAAATTACAGTTGACCCTATGAGTCTGCCTGAGACTTGCCCCATATGGTGACAGTCATAAGGCCAGGGCTGGGGGTCTCCCTTTGAGGCCTTTTGCAAGGAGTGGGAGAGTTGCTGGCTTGATCACAGACGGTGAAGGGGTTGACACCCACACACACATGCTCAGACCCAGACTCAGAGTTTAGGGCTCACCCATGAAGGGTGGGTCTGACCCCAACACATCCAAAGGAAGCCCAGGAAGTGTAAGACAGCCTGACATCACTGCACAGAACTAGGAGAGACAAGGGGGAAGTGATCTTGTTAGATCTGGTCTCACTTCTAAACTCCAAGAGGTTTTGTTTCTTGGCCTCTTGCACTGGGTTCCCTTGTAGGAGGCAGGGAACACAGATGAAGGAAAGAAAGATAAGGTCAGAAAACTTAAAACTCTTTTCAAACTGCTCAAACTATTTAAGTATTTTAAACAGTTCTAAAATTATTTAGGGCTTTAAAAAAATCTTTTAATGAATTTTTAAATTCCATTAAAAAGTGGATAGGGCTTCCCTGATGGCTCAGCCAGTAAAGAATCTGCCTGCAATGTGGGAGACCTGGATTTGATCCCTAGGTTGGGACAATCCCCTGGAAGATATAAGGACTTACAAGAATTTTTGTATCAAATATGCTAATTATTTAATATTTTAATGCAGGAGAGAATGTTTAAAGCTATCAAGGATTGACCCAAAGAGGAGTATCTTCATGGGATATTTCACTTCATTTTTTTTCTAAAATTCATATTATTTTGCAGCCTTAGAATGGCTGCAAAGAGTACAAAAAATTCAGAGCTTTCTTAAGGAGTAGGGGGCTACAGAAAAACTCAAAATCATGGCAATTGTGAGTTTGCTTCTTGACTTCCCTGGGTGGCCCCTGGATACTACAAAAAGAGCATGTGGCTCTCTGCACATCTTTCTCTTGCATTTCCAAGGTCACCCCCAGACAGTGCACCCCAGTAGAGAACTTCACTGTTACTTAAACACCCTTCTCTGTTCTTCCTTCCTCAGGGTCTGATGCTCAGCCATCCATCTTCCTCTTCAAACCATCTGATGAGCAGCTGAAGACCGGAACTGTCTCTGTCGTGTGCTTGGTGAATGATTTCTACCCCAAAGATATCAATGTCAAGTGGAAAGTGGATGGGGTTACTCAGAGCAGCAGCAACTTCCAGAACAGTTTCACAGACCAGGACAGCAATAAAAGCACCTACAGCCTCAGCAGCATCCTGACACTGGCCAGCTCAGAGTACCAAAGCCATAACGCCTATACGTGTGAGGTCAGCCACAAGAGCCTGACTACCACCCTCGTCAAGAGCTTCAGTAAGAACGAATGTTAGAGCAAGAGGTCTACAGGCTCCCCAGTCACCTGTGCTGATTCAGTCCCAGCCCCTCACCCCTCCTCAGGCCCTTTTTCCACAGATCAACCCCTATTGCAATCCTCTGACCCATCTCCCCACCTCATCCCCCTCCCCCTCTTTGGCTTTAATCATGCTAATGTTGGGGGGACAATGAATAAATAAAGTAAATCTTTGCACCTGTGATTTCTCTCTCCTTTCTGATTTAAGGGTTTTTGTTTTGTTTTTTAAATTTTTGGGGGGTGGGGGGGCTGCTGCACTGGGTCTACCCACTCCAATGTACTTGCCTGGAGAATCCCATGGACAGTGGAGGCTGGCAAGCAATAGTCCATAGGGACACAAAGAGTTGGACTCAACTGAAGGGACTTAGCACACACGCACACACTGGGTCTTCATTGCTGCACGGAGTTTCTCTAGTTGCAAAGAGCAGGGGCTACTCTCTAGTTGCAGTGAACGGGCTTCTCACCGAGGTGATTTCTCTTGGTGCAGAGCATGGGTTCCAAAGCATGCGAGCTTCAGTAGTTGCAGCACATGGGCTCAGTAGTTGCCCAGCCACAGCATGTGGAATCTTCCCAGACCAAGAATGAAACCCAAGTCCCCTGCTTTGGCAGGAGGATTCTCAACCACTGGAGCACCAGGGAAGTTCCTTGATTAAAGGTTTTTAAACACTGTTTTTCTAATGACCCAGTTTATCTTCTAAGGAATTAAATATTGAGTTGATAAAAACCATACCATCATTTATAAAAATCATCAGCCTCCATTCTAGCCTACCCTACCTTACTCTTTTATGAAACCCACAAGCCATCTATATTCATAGCCCTCTCCTGGGCCATGGTATGAGAGGTTTGCTTTTTTTTTTTTAATTGAAATATAGTTGATTTACAATGTTGTGTTAGTTTCAGATGTACAGCAAAGTGACTCAGTTGTCTATATACATATATGCACTCTTTTTTAGATTTTGTTCCCATACAGGTCATCACAGGGTATAGAGTACAGTTTCCTGGGCTATACAATAAGTTTTCCTTAGTTATATATGTCATTGGGATTGAGACTCTTGCCTCTTTGACTTCCCCTTCTCAGCAGGCTTCAGAGCCCTTTGCAGGGTGATGGTTCTTATGATAACATAGTCTTTGATCCAGTTGAATCTAATTTACCAACAGAAAATCTTTCAAAAGAATGGAATGGCTAGAAACAGATTCATTCATTGTGGCAAAACAATGATAATAATGTAGGTGAAGAAGCAATAGGGAAATATTTAAGTGCCATATGGCACTTTGACTTAAGGGAACACGATGCCTTCATTACATTCTAAATACAATACATGTTGAGGCCTCCTATCTGCCAAAGACTACATTAATGTTTCCACAACCTAATTTAATTCTTACTACACTACACAGTTAAAATGAAAGAACATGAAAGTTGCCCAGTCGTGTCCGATTCTTTGTGACCCCATTGCAGTCCATGAAATTCTCCAGGCCAGAATACTGGAGTGGATAGCCGTTCCCTTCTCCAGGACATCTTCCCAACCGAGGGATAGAATCCAGGCCTCCAGCATTGCAGATGGTTTCTTTATCAGCTGAGCCACCAGGGAAGCCCAAGAATACAGTAGTGGGTAGCCTATCCCTTCTCCAGTGGATCTTCCTGACCCAGGAATCCAATCGGGGTCTCCTGCATTGCAGGTGGATTCTTTACCAGCTGAACTACCAGAAAACAAAGTTAAAACACAAAATGTTTATTAAAGTGTAAGTCAAGTTCTATATAGCTGAGAGATATTCATACCCTAATACCTACCAATCTTGCCCTTGAATGAATATGTCCCTGCCCACCAAAAAAACTTATGTAAGAATTTTTCAGAGCATCTTCATTCATAAAAGCCCCAAACTAGAAACAACCCAAATGTCCACCAACAGTAGAATGAGTCATTAAATTGTAGCATGTTTGTATATTAAACTATAACTATACCAAACAATATAGATGATTCTCATAAGCATGACAATCAGCAAAAGAAACCGAACACAAAAGATATGCCCTATATTTTCATCTATGAAGAGTTCAAAACCAGGAAAAATACAATTAGAAATTGGAATAGGAATTACTTTGGGCTGAGAAGGCAATGGCACCCCACTCCAGTACTCTTGCCTGGAAAATCCCGTGGATGGAGGAGCCTGGTGCACTGCAGTCCATGGGGTCACCAGGAGTCGAACACAACTGAGTGACTTCACTTTCACTTTTCACTTTCATGCATTGGAGAAGGCAATGGCACCCCACTCCAGTGTTCTTGCCTGGAGAATCCCAGGGACGGCGATGCCTGTTAGGCTGCCCTCTATGGGGTCGCACAGAGTCGGACACGACTGAAGTAACTTAGCAGCAGCAGCCGCAGAGGTAGTGCCTAAGAGAATATAAGACAGGACTTCTTGTATTCTTGGTAATGTGAAGCACGCCATTTTGTGAAAATGTATTGAGCTGTGAAATTATAATCTGTGCACGATTCGGTATATGCATTCTACTTCAAGATATGCTCACATAAATATCTTATACCCAATTTACAGGTAAGAGAGGCCAAGAGGAATAAGTAATAGGTCAAAGCCACACAGATGGTGGGCCAAGGATCAAATCCCCACCTGCCCAATTCTGCTCTCTTGACATCTATATAATCGTTCTGCCTTCCGGTGCTTAGGGTGCTGCACAGAACAGAAACTCAGATGCTACCTTCTCAGGGACTTCTCCATTTGGAAATCAGAGGCATACATACATAAGTAGCAATGGAATGGAACAGACGTTCAGCTATGGGCAAAAGAATGTAGTTAACCTGATCCAGATATTAGGATCCCATGAATGAAAGGTTATGTGTTTGGGAAGCAGGGAGGTCAGGAGGAGACCACATATAAAACCAACCTTGACTCTCTTCCCCCACTTCTGTGCAGGCATCCTAGCCTCTCCCATCTCATCTACTTACCCATCCAACAAACATTTACTGAGCACCTTTTTCAGCTGATACCCTGAAAGAGGTACATAAGTAACTAAGACGGTGTCCTTTCCCTCAAGAACTTTATAATCCAGTTTTTCTTCCATTTTTTTCCTTTCCTTTGTCAGTACTGGAACAAGTGGGAAAGGACTCTCATGGGAAAAGAGGGTAGGGAGACAACACTGACATTGTACATCTTGAGAATATTTATTATTATCAAGTCTCTGAAATTTTGGAGGTCTGAACAAAGTTCAGAAAGACTCAGTAAGGTCCCTTCAAATGACATAAACTTTCTCATCCATCTCTGGAGGCAAAACTCAACAGTCAATAGCATCTCTGATCCCATGCAAGGGTCTTTTCATAAAGCAAAACTTTGAAGACAGATCTACTATGACTCAAGGAAGTAGAAACAGGTATTATGGGTAATAATTGTATCCTACAAAAAGATATGTTCAAATTCCAGCTCCCATTCCTATAAAAGTGACCTCATTTGGGAATAGGGTTCTTGCAGATGTAATCAAATTAAAGTGAGATTATACCGAAATGCTGGTAAAGATGCAGTGAAACTGGATCTTTCATCCATTGCTAGTGGAAATGTAAGATGATACAGGTAACACTAGAAAATAGTTTGCTGGTTTCCTGAAAAACTAAACAAAATACACCAGTAATTGCATTCCACAGCATTTATCCCCAAGAAATGAGAAAGTACGCATACACAAAAACCTGTTCATAGTTATTCATAACAGTTTTGTATGTAATAACTGCAAACCACCAACATGGCCCCCTATACATGACTCGAAAGGTGACTCTGCAGATCCCTCAACATCCCTCTCAATAATAGGCTGAACAAATTGTGATATATCCATTTCATGGATACCATGTGGCAATAAAAAGAAACAAAATACTGATATATATGCAACAACTAGGATGATATTGAAGTGTACTATACTGAGTGAAAAAAAAAAAAGCCAGTCTCAACAGGTCACACAGTACAAGATTCTTTTTACATAACGTTATTGTTGTTGTTCAGTCTACTCAGTATAGTACAGGCATGTACTCCCATGGACGGAGGAGCCTGGAGGGCAATAGTCTATGGAGTCTCAGAGTCAGGCAGAGCTGAGTAACTAACAGTTCCACTTTCAGACATATGATTGAATGACATAGCATGGTACATACACATTGTAGCAATGTCACATTGCTGAGGTTGATATTGTGCTGTAATTATGTAAGAAGTAACCATTTGGGGAAATGGGTGAAGAGCACACCAGACATCTATGTTCTGTCACTGCAGCTTCCTGTTAATCTCTAGTTTTTTCAAAATAATTTTTTTTTAAGTGAGGTCATTTTGAATTAGAGTGATCCCTAAATCCAATGCCCAGTGTCCTTCTATAAAGAGATTAGAGATGCAGCGACACACAGGGAGGTCATGTGGTGATGAAAGCAAAGATTGGAATAAAGCAACTGCAAAGTAATTCACATCAAGGATCACTGAGCATGCGTGTGTGCTCAGTCGCTTCAGCTATGCCAGACTCTTCTCAATCCTACGGACTGAAGCCCACCAGGCTCCTCAGCACATAAGATTCTCCAGGCATGAATACTAGAGTGGGTTGCTGTGCCCTCCTTCAGGGGATCTTCCCAACCCAGGGATCCAACCCATGTCTCCTGCATTGCAGGCAGGTTCTTTACCCCCGAGCCACCAAGAAAGCCCCACAAGGATCATTGGAGAGCCAGAAAAGCTAGCAAAGAGGCTTGTGGTGGCTTCTGCCTCAGAGCTTCAAGCAGGAACCACTTTAATTTCAAGCTTCTGGCCTCCAGAACTGAATAAATTTTTGTCATTTCAAGTCACCAAGTTCGTGGTATCAGGTTGGCCCAAAAAGTTCATTCTGGTTTGCCCGTACCATCTTATGAAACTATTTAGCCAACCCAATACTTTGTTGGGCTTCCTTGGTGGCTCAATGGTAAGGAATCCACCAGCCAATGCAGGAGACGCGGGTTTGGTCCCTGAGTCCGGAGGATTCCCTGGAGGAGGAAATGGCAACCCACTCCTGTATTCTTGCCTAGGAAATCCCATGGACAGAGGAGTCTGGCAGGTGACAGTCCATGGGGTCGGGCATGACTTAGCAACTGAAGAACGGCAACAAATGCTTTGTCACAGCAGCCCAAGCAAACTAACGTCATGGTGATAACAGGGATGAGAGTTCAGTTCTCAACAAACTTCCATCTGTACAGATGAATGAGTCAGCATCAGAAAATCATTAATGCTCTTACTGGTTAATAGGACAAGGAAGCTGAATCAGCCCCATGAAACGACAGCATCAG
This sequence comes from Bubalus kerabau, assembly GCF_029407905.1. Lineage (NCBI taxonomy): Eukaryota > Metazoa > Chordata > Mammalia > Artiodactyla > Bovidae > Bubalus > Bubalus kerabau. The sequence continues at coordinate 50,098,879 of NC_073634.1, forward strand.
AAAGGAAAATGGTTTAGGGAAATTGAAAAAACCAGTAGTCTATAGATCTATGGCACCTTCAATGGGAAGAAGAGGCCTGGCAGCCACCTGGGCTCACCAAAGTCCAGCAACTCAAGAAAATACAAAGAGACTTACTAGGTTGGGGGACACAATGAAAGAGCTAGTTCTTGGAATTGTCAGTGCTTGGACCAGGTACAGTGTAAAAAAATAAACAGACAAGCATCTATCTTCACTTCCTCTTTCCCTTTCCTCATTGCTTATCCTCCATCGATCAGCTTTTGCTGCTGCTTCCTCCTCCTCTATCTCCCTTTTGGTCCCCCAATTCTTTCTCCCCACCATCCATGTCTTGATTGTTTTTTTGTTACTATTTCTTGACACACCCTCTTTTCTCTCTGTTTTATCCAAATGATATATTTAATTATCAACCTGTTTAAGAACCTATGGGGATGTGTTAGCACCAAATCTAAGACCCATGGTTAATTCTGGAAAAGTCTTTTCTTATTAAAAAAAAAGAAAGTTAATATAAAGTTACAGCATAGTTTTGAAGCTACTCTAATGTACTCTAATAGACATTAGAGCTGGAAAAAAAGACTCCAGGATCCACAATCCATAGCTTTGTCTTAATATAATGCAAATGTCTTTTATCATACAAACCCAGAGGGGAAATGATGCATCCAAGAGTACTTGGGGTGGTGTGGTGGGTGGAACAGGTGGCTTAGGAGTGGTGGGTGGAAGTAGGGGTTTAGCCATTGGACTATCCCAATCTTATGACACTAAATATTTATTATTATTCTAAACCCACTCCCAACTACCAGGAAGTTTTGGTTCTTTTTAACTGTGTCTTAGCGTATATGCAATCCATATGCTGCTTTCAAGATGTCCAATGATTTTTATTCCCAAACAGGTGATGCCCAGCTCCATGCCATAGATGTGGACCTCTATTTTCTCACGAATGATTGATATTTCATGCTTGGTAAGTCTCGAACACTGCTGAAACGCTGTCTCTGCCCAGGAAAAGACTACCAACCCAGCTGAAGGTGGGGGTATGCCAGTGTAGGGCCCTCCAAGTTTTCCTTGAGAGATTTCCTTTTCTCACTTCCTTTTATTCCTTTTCTCATTTAGTAGTGATTGAATGCCTAAAATATTGCCGGCACTGTTTTAGATACTAGAGATACAACATAGGTAAAATTCCCTGCCCTTGTGAGAATTATAGTCTAGCTGCAGAGATAAATGATAAATAAGATTAATACATAAACAATATCTTAAATAATGATATGTAATAAATAGAAATTTATAGCAGAGAAAGAGGGTAGTGATTGTTGGAGTGAGGTTATAAAGCTCAGATCAGTCATGAGGAATGTTGTCACTAATAAGGTAATATTTAGATTTAAAGACCTAAATGAAGTGAGGAAGTGAATCATGATAAGGGATAAGCATTTTAGGCAGCGGGAAGAGCAATGGATGAAAAGTCCTAAAGTAGGTGTGTACCCAGAGTGTTGACGGCACAGAGTCACAGCAGGGAGGGGCAGGTCCTACAGGCACCCGTTGGGTACAGGAAAATTTTTTATACTCCAAGTAAGACAAATGGTGGGTTTTGAGCAAAATAATTTCACATGACTTGTATATAACCAGACCCTCCTGAGTGCTCTGATGAGAATACACTGTCAGGGGTGGGATAGGACCCATCGCTAGGAGTTTACTAGAATAACCTGAGGCAAGAGGTCACACTGCTTTGAAAGCAGGACTAACAGGACATGCTGACAATGTGGGTGCAGAAAAAGACAGAGGAGACAAGGTTGCATCCAGGATTTTCTGCCTGAGGAATTGGGATAGAGTTGCTTTAATGAAATGAGGAGGCTTACAGAAGTTGCAAGTCTGGGAGAAAAGGTCAATTTGATCCCTCTAGAATTAACTTTTGCATAGAGTATGAGGTGTGAGAGTCAACATAAATATTATTCTTTCATACAGATACCCAGTTGCCCCAGCACCATTTATTTTTAAAGATTTTAATTTTCTCTGTTGGATTACTTTGGCACATTTGTTGAAAAACAGTTAACCATAAAAGTGAAAGAAAAAGCGTTAGTCATTCAGTAGTGTCCGACTCTTTGTGACCCCATGGACTATAGCCCGCCAGGCTCCTTGTCCATGGGGATTCTCCAGACACTCAATATTCTTTATGGTCCAACTCTCACATCCGTATATAACTACTGGAAAAACCATAGCTTTGACTATACAGACTTTTGTCAGCAAAGTGACGTCTCTGCTTTTTAATAAGCTGGCTAGGTTTGTCATAGATTTTTTTTCCAAGGAGCGTCTTTTAATTTCATGGCTGCATTTACCATCCGCATTGATTTTGGAGCCCAAGAAAATAAAATCTGTCACTGTTTCCACTTTTTCCCCATCTATTTGCCCTGAAGTGATACCAAACATTACTTTTCCATCTTCATATGAATTGCCTTCCTCTCCTTTGAAGTGTCAAATCACTACCTCCAATATCCTCTTTTGTCTTTAGCTGAAGATGATATTTAAGATGACGGTTTCAGCCATTTGGGCAAGTTACTCAGTTTTTCTAGATCTCTCCCACTTATCCATGTGATTAAACTGTTTTCTCCTGTTAATGTGTCTCAGGTCAATTTAATTGTCAGACCAGCCAGAAGAATCTAAAGCAGTAGAGAAAAATGTATTCCTTCCTGACAAAGGCTTATGAGAATCGTCTAGCAGAGAAAGAAGATCGGTGCTGTAAGAGAGAGAAGGAAAAATTGCTGAGGCATATCGAGTATGTGAGGTGGGAAAGGTGGGCCACAAGTGGAGATGTTACCCTTACCTAAGAACACAGACAGCTCACCCAGTAACAGAAGAGAAAGGGGTGTCCATGGGCACTGATGACATTAACCTTGCCTTGTGGATGCACAAAATGTTACTAAGGAGGTTTTGTAATGTGCTTAAGATTACAGAGTTCATATGAGGTAGAACTATGACTTAAACCATGATTACTAAGCCCAAAACAGCAGTTTTTCTCATAGTTTTGCACATGGCAGGTTCTGTGTAAGTTTTCATTGTTACTGGTTTGTAACAGTACTAGTTAAGCCTCAATTAACTTCTCTAATACTAACAAAGGGCTTCCCTGGTGGCTCAGATGGTAAAGCATCTATTTGCAATGCGGGAACCAGAGTTCGATCTCTGAGTTGGGAAGATCCCCAGGAGAAGGAAACGGCAACCCACTCCAGTACTCTTGCCTGGAAAATTCCATGGACAGAGGAGCCTGGTAGGCTACGTTCCATGGGGTCGCAAAGAGTCGATAGGACTGAGTGACTTCACTTTCACTTTTCAATACCAACAAAACAGTTGAACTTTACACTGAATATGGATCTTTTCTATTAGTCCTTCTCAAAAAAAAAAATATATATATATATATATATTTTTTTTTAACTTTTTATTTTATCCTGGGCTATAGCTGATTAACAATTTTGTGATAGTTTCAAGTGGACAGCAAAGGGACTCAGCCATACATAAACATGTCTCCATTCTCCCCTAAATTTCCCTCCCATCCAGGCTGCCATGTAACATTGAGCAGAGTTCCATGTGCTACCCAGTAGGGCCTTGTTGATTACCCATTTTAAATACAGCGGAATGTACATGGCCATCCCAAATTCCCTGTCCCTTCCTGGCAACCATAAGGTTGCTCTCTAAGTTGGTGAGTCTGTTTCTGTTTTGTAAGTAAGTTTATCTGGAAAAAATACAAATTTTTATTTCATTAGAGGCTCAAAGAACAACCTCCAACCTATGACACAGTAACAAAATATTGATGGTCAAGATAGGAAACAAAAATTATGCAGAGAAGACCTTCTGCAATACTGTTGCTGGCTCAACACATACCAAGTTGTAACAGATTTGTACACTATGATACAGTAATGGATAGTAATGTCTCAACACTGGCAGAGATCATGTCACTGAATCCACCAACAACCCATTTGTAGTTTGTATTATAAGCAAACTAAGACTTAGAGTACATACTACATCCAAGGTCATTTCCTAAGTCAGGAAATACTAAAATCAGTTTTCAAACTCAGGCAGCCTGATCAAGAGCCCAAATTCTAAAATGCAGTCCCTTGATAACTACTATTCATGGTTGTACTTTTCAGGGGCAAAGAATCACCAAACTTTGAATGAGAGGAGCTAGAAATTGAATCTCTCATTAACAGATTTAGAGACTAAAAAGTATGGCATGACATGGTCACTGGGAGACAGAATCAAGATTTGAAGTCAGTGTTCTTTCTACCTGTTTTGTTTTTACCAGATGCAGCAATGGACTAATAAAAGACTTCTCAAGGGAGGAATTCATGACCCTCAGCAAAAATGGAGAATCATCCAAGCCCAAGACAACTAAGAGTGTTGGTCTAGCTTGGAAAGATAGAACTCATTAACCAAAGGTTCCTCTTTGGATCCCCAGTGTTTTCCACCATCACAGTACTCAGGCCCCAACCACACCCAAACCACCCCAACCCCAGACTGGTTATTACTGAGTTTCATGGTGACTGGCCTAAGACCAGAAAAGTAATGAAATCTTAACAAGGGAGAACCCCAAGGACCAAGATAGCAACTGTCATAGCAACGGTCACAGTGCTTTGGTCAAGGAGAAGATCTTTTGGGGAACTGAAAACAGAACCTTGAGCACATCTGCTGGTTTCACTCCCATCCTCCTTCAACAGCCTGGGTGGTTCATACACTCCACACCCTTGCACTAGTTTCCATGGCCCCCTGCATCTGGGACCCCCACAGCACCCGACCAAGTCTGTGTCCAGCACCAGGACGGAAGTAACATGAACCCTACTCTTGTTTAATACCATACTGCCTAACCCCACTGTCCCATCTCAAGTCCTAGAGGCTTGAAAACCTCAGCCCAGAAAGGTCAGCATCCTCTAAGTGGCTTGATGTGGTAACAGAACACATATACACTGCCTGTGAGAAGGAAGCTGTGAGCAGTCAGGTTCCTCATGAGGCCCTCGAAGAAGTGTCTGAGAGAAACAAGAAACAATTCAGTGGAATCTAAAAAGAAATGATACGAACAAAATTACTTGCAAAACAGGAAGAGACTCAACAGACTTAGAGAATGAATTTATGGTTGCCAGGGGTGAAGGGATATTTAGGAGTTTGGGATGGTCATGTACACACTGCTATATTTAAAATGGATAACCAACAAGGTCCTACAGTATAGCACAAGGAACTCTGCTCAATGTTATGTGGTGGCCTGGATGGGAAGGAGTTTAGGAGAGAATGGAGACACATGTATATGTATGGCTGAGCCCCTTTGTGGTCCACCTGAAACTATCACAGTATTGTTAATTGGCTATATCCCAATACAAAATAGGAGAAGGCAATGGCAACCCATTCCAGTACTCTTGCCTGGAAAATCCCATGGGCTGAGGAGCCTGGTAGGCTGTAGTCCATGGGGTCACGAAGAGTCAGACACGACTTAGCGACTTCACTTTCACTTTCAATACAAAATAAAAAGGTTAAATTTTAAAAAAATTTTTAAAGAAACCATTCATGTTGAATAGTTTGAGCATCTCAGGGATAGGAGGCTGGGAACATAGGGATGATTCACAGAAACATTTCAGATCACATTTCAGTAAATTTCCCAGCTCCCAGGACAGAAGCAGTCTCCTCTACTTTTCCCCCTTCCATCTATGCATGTAGCCATGTACACACCCGTTCAGCCATGTGTTGGTCCTCACTCAAGTCACAGGGTTAATTGTTTGCACTTCTACACCAAGCAACCCTAACTAATATAGGTAATATCCATTTGCATGGATGCCCACCTTCCTTAATTCCACAGATTTTCTTATTAGCATCTTCAGTACCTGGCTCTGTGCTATGTTCTGCAGAAACATGGTGAACAAGATAGAGCTCTCAACCTCAAGGAGCTCCCAGCCTAGTGTGGAAACAAGCTAGCAGAAATCCCACCAGAGCAGTGGCATGTGTACAGGGCCCTGTGGAACCACACAGGATGGGCCCATAACACACGTTGGAGGTCAGGAAACCTCCATACAAGGAAAGATACATACCTTCATCCTCCTGCCCAAACAGTAGCCAACCTGGGATTTAGCTGACCCCAGGTAAACACCCCAGGGTGTTCTCTGGCTTCCCTGGTGGCTCGGTGGTAAAGAATCTGCCTGTCAATGTGGGAGAGGCGGGTTTGATTCTGGGTGGAGAAAAATCCCCTGGAGAAGGAAATGGCAACCCACTCCAGTATTCTTGCCTGGGAAATCCCATGGACAGAGGAGCCTGCCAGGCCACAGTCCATGGGGATAGCAAGAGTCAGACACAACGTAGTGACTAAACACAACAACAAAAGGATGTTCTCATGAATCACTCCAGTGCTCCAACCCTTTGAGTGGGAAGCCATGGGCTAAGACACTGTAACATGGGGATCTATCACTTGGAAACTTATTTACCCTGTCTAGGTCTTAGGTTCTTTGTCTATAATAAAGCAATAGAAATAAATCCTCTCAGTATTACTATGAACATTAAATGAAATATTGTGTGTAATTCACTTAGGATAGGGCATGTCACAGAGAATGTGGACAATCCACAATCTTTTCTGATTTTTAATGTTTCATAGGTTCTTGGTTTCCATGGCTGAGCTCAGTGAATATTCTCCCTGCAGTGATTCCACAAGGAAGCTTTTTAGTTTCGTGTGAAATCTTCATTTCTTCCAGTTTGCAATAATACACCATAGTCCTGCTGTTCCTCTTCACCTAGTTGATATGTAAAGGCAATAAAATTCTTTCAACCTTCTGAAAAATGGAAATACTGAGACACAAAGTAGAGCCATTTATTGATACAATATCTCACCCACAGGCCCAAGGATCAACTTCAGTTCAGTGTATTTCCTCCCCCAGGGCATCTTTCCTGACACAGTTATGGAACATAAAAATGTTGCAGGATTGGCAAACAGTCCTTGAAATTACTGGACAGTAGCTATTTGAGGAATTATGCTCTGAGCCTTAATTTCATTCCTTTTCTGATCATAACCCTATAGGTTGGGATTTTATCTGCACTCAATGACCTGAAGAATGGTAGCCTTACTGTATAGCACAAGGAACTCTGCTCAATGTTGTGTGGCAGCCTGGACAGGAGGGAGTTTGGGGGAGAATGGATACATGTATATGCATGGCTGAGTCCCTTCTCTGTTCACCTGAAACTATCACCACATTGTTAATCAGCTATCAGATCAGATCAGATCAGATCAGTCGCTCAGTCGTGTCCGACTCTTTGCGACCCCATGAATCGCAGCACGCCAGGCCTCCCTGTCCATCACCAACTCCCGGAGTTCACTGAGACTCACGTCCATCGAGTCAGTGATGCCATCCAGCCATCTCATCCTCTGTCGTCCCCTTCTCCTCTTGCCCCCAATCCCTCCCAGCATCAGAGTCTTTTCCAATGAGTCAACTGTTCGCATGAGGTGGCCAAAGTACTGGAGTTTCAGCTTTAGCATCATTCCTTCCAAAGAAATCCCAGGGCTGATCTCCTTCAGGATGGACTGGTTGGATCTCCTTGCAGTCCAAGGGACTCTCAAGAGTCTTCTCCAACACCACAGTTCAAAAGCATCAATTCTTCGGCGCTCAGCCTTCTTCATAGTCCAACTCTCACATCCATACATGACCACATACCCCAATACAAAATAAAAATATTTTAAGTGTTGTAGGATTAAGGTGGAAGGTGCATTTCCCAAAAGACTAAAATTTCATACTGGAAAAATAAAAAAAAAAGAAATGAGCTCTCCAAACATCAGCACATGGTTTCAAGTGGTCCAACCATTCAGGTCTCTTCTCACCAGAAGGATGGTGAACTAAGAGTGTGTTTATATCATTGTGGAAAGGAGGCTCTGGAGTCTAAGACATCACAGACTCTTCTTAGACGACCTGCCAGCCGAGACCTGGCTTCTCACCCACTTGGTTCACATGGGCACAGGTGACGGCTCATTTACTGACGTCCTCTAATAACCCGATCTGGGTTTTTTGCCCTTCCCTATTGGAAAGAGACACATAACAAGGGAAAAATGAGCATCACAGATAGAGAGGAATGAGAAAATAAATAGATAAATAACTTGGGGAGTCAGAATATATTCAACTCATTCTCTTACAACTTCTGCCCCTACACCTATTCCCGGATTCTTTCATTCTATAGACATTTACGAGCACTTGGGTCTGTGTCCTGGGGGCTGGTGGGTAGGTGAGGAAAGATGCACAGTGAAGAGGAAGACACAGATGTCCCTAACTTCACGAGGCTGCAGATGACCTACAAACACTCACCTTGGGCCCTTTAAGATCCTCAGCCACCACAGAAGCTTGACCGTGTTCCCTGGACCTGAGTAAAATAAGGACCTTTCCCTACTCCCATTCATGTCTCTGTACTTGCCACAGACTCAAAGATCCACATCTGAACTTCCCACATATGTTTTCTTTCACTGCCCACCAAAGACAATGATCCAGAAGTGAGAAAATTCTGGATTGAGGATCACCAATTTAAATGGATAATCTATCCTAGATGTCTACATTCTAGGGGAGCTGCTTAAATTCTCTTCCTCTGTTTTAACAAATCGAAAATATTTTGTGTGTGGGCACACAGTGTTTTACTTAACAAATTAATGTTTGTAATTTAATTCCATAGTGTATTTAATTAAAGAACATTTGGAAAAAGATTAGAGGGAAAGGGGACTTCCCTAGTAGTCCAGTGGCTAAGACGGGGGCTTCCAGGCAGGGGGCCCAGTTGGATCCCTGGTCACCAAACTAGATCCCACATGCTGAAGCTAAGAGTTTGCAAGCTGCAACTGAAGATCCTCCATCCTGCAAAAAAGATCAAAGATCCCATGTAAAGCAACTAAACGCTGGTGCAGTCAAATAAATAAATATTTTTTTAAAAATTAGAGGGAAAAGGAAAAATAAAGAGAGCTGTGAAAGAAAGTGTTAGTTGCTCAGCTGTGTCCGACACTTTGAGACCCCATGGACTATAGCCTGCCAGGCTCCTCTGTCCAGGGAATTCTCCAGGCAAGAATACTGGAGTGGGTTGCCATTCCTTTCTCCAGGGGAATCTTCCTGACCCAGGGATCAAACCCAGGTTTCCTGCATCACAGGTAGATTCTTTATCATCCGAGCCATTCTTTACCATCTCTTTGGGCCACCAGGGAAGCCCAAAGAGAGCTGGAAGAAAGGCAAAAGATAATAGAAATTAGAATAAAAAAGAGAAAGACAAAAAGAAACAGAGAAACTGGGTAGCTCTCAAGAGAGTTCTCATTAGGTCTTTCCCCTGAGAGCCCAGGCCACAGGCTTCTGAGAACTTCTTTGTTGAGGTGGTGATCAGCTTGTCTGCCATGCACTGTATCATCTAGGGTTCCGCTGCTAGATGATAACCTAGCAATTAAATACTCTAGTAATGGTGATCTAGCAAAGAGTCTCCACTGACTTTATTGACCAGAGCAGCCACCCTAAGATAGAAAGATTTCCTTGGATATCAGCAGTTGTGAAGACAGCCCCAAGCCCAAGGGCTGGTTGGATCTGAGGCCTCCTGCTCTTCTCCTTGAGAGCTTGTCTTCTCCTCCCCTCCCCCTGCCCACTCTTTGAGGATTGAAAAAGCTTGAAGACACATAACAAGGAAAAATAAACATCACAGAACATTTTAAGAAAATAAATAGAAAAGTAACTTGGGGACTCAGAACAACTCATTCTGTTACAACTTCTGACCCAACACCTATTCTTGGATTCTTCTCCCAAATTGACTAAAAATCCAAAGTTCTTGAAACAGGAGACAGTAATCAGACAGATGAAAATGACATAGTGCAACACACACTCAGACCCACAGACTGGTATCTGACAAGAGCATCTCCACCCTCAACCTCAACATGGCTTTCAATTGTGCATTCTGCTCAGAAATACAGTAACACCTGATTTTTATGTAAGAAAAATGAATGCATGTCTTCCAGTTACTGTATTCTGTAGTCAGAGTTAACAAGTGAAATCAAACAAGTTGTGTTTTCATAGGACTATCTGATATGACAATTTCAAATACACTTTTAACCTGTATTGTCAGATTCATGACACACTTCGAAATAATGAAGCACAAGTGATTTGTGCAATGACACAATATCAAACTTGTTCACTTCATAATTTACTAGCTATTTATCTGCAGGTATGTCTGAAAATCAATGAAAACTTGATTCTATTTTCAGCTGACCTCAGAGATCCTATCTCCTCTAAAAGATCATCTCTGAAAAATGAGAAACTCTGCTGATTTCACCCTATCTACTCTCTTGATTCCCTGCATCACTGTGTTCAGTACATACCATCCATCATTTATGTATTTGATTTGTGTGAGACCCAAAGATTTCTGTCTTTATTTCCCATCAAAATATAAGCTCCTAAAAGGCAGGGCATTCTGTCCATTATAAAGAAACTGATAGTGTTTTGCTTGAAAACTATGCACCAAAACAATATTTGAAGATCACAATAGTAGCTTAAGAACCAATTGAAAGTCATTCTTTATTCTCATACTTTGGTTGATGATCCATCTATCATGTATTAAGACCTCAAACTAGAATTTTTGCACCTTCATCTTTATGCGGTTGTATACTTGTTTCAGTGCCTCATATGAGGTACAGTGCCTTGATTGAACAGCATTTGTTAAATAAATAAATGAGTAAATGAATATGAATTATTTATGGTTGATACATGTTTGTGTAACTATTATAGGGGTTGTTTTTCTGTGTGTGTGATTGTCCTTATTTGTTATTTGGATAGACAAACTCAGAGTGTGACGTTATTACCCCAGTTTACAGATGAAGAAACAGAACCAGAAAGACTGAGAAACTTGCCCAAGTGGAAAAGCCGTCTCTCAGATACCTGCCCTCTGATTTCAAACCTCCTTTTTTTCAACACAACCACCTGCTTGAAACACCATTGGATCTGACCATCCAGGTCTTCCTGAACAGCCCCATTGCACTTGGAATCCACCTTCCAAAAGTGACCTTTAGGGACTGGTCTTCTTGCTTTGTTGTCCACGTATAGTGTACCTGCTCTATGCTGCCTTCAGTCGCAATGAATGTAAGTTCTGATTTCATGTAAGGATGGGAGATTGCACCTTCTGGATCCCGCCACCTAGAAATTAAGCATCGTTTCTCACAATCCCAAATATTCTAGTTCAAATCCACCAACACCACCCCCGCCCACCACCTTGCCACTCTCTCTACTGCTGCACACACCTCTTTGAGTGGAAAGGAAGTACACTTTTGGGTAGAATGGTTTGACCAGAGGTAAGAAGTCATTGAGTTGTCAGGAAAGAACTTATTTGCACTAAATGACTAAGAATCACTGCTCTTTCACAACTGGAAAGGATTGCTTATGTTTCTCACCAGACAGATTTATCAAACAACCTCAGTTATAAGAAGAAGTTTTCAAAATAAATTGTGTGTATAAAGTTATTTCCAACACTTACTCCAAAAAGAACTATTAAAGTTATAAAAATTCCAGTATTTATTTAAAATTTTAATAACATTCTATTCTTGAGTTAAGAATGTTTTATAGACATGAGAAAAACTCTAACATAAAGGATAGACTCACCAGGAAGAATGTCATTTGACAATGGCCCTGAGACGTCAACTCACTGTGAAGAGATTTAAGGACATGGAAGTCACAAGTTCTACCCTCAAGAAGTCTGTGTAAAAAATAAAATATAACCCTCATCCCCTAAAATGGGTATAAACAAGGAAAATTAGAACAGTGCCAAATTGAACACTATCACCCCAAGAAGAACCAGGTAAAAGTATCAGAGTGATTGGGATTTGGTTTGAGTTAATCATGAAGTTTGGATAAGAGAGTTAAAGGTGAATTCACAGAACATTAGGACTGAAGAAAAGTGGCCTGAAAAATCAGTCAGATAAAAAAAGGAGAGACTAAGCCCTCGAAAGGTTGACTGACTGACTTTGTAGTTGACTAAGTAATTAACTCAGATCAGATCAGATCAGTCGCTCAGTCGTGTCCGACTCTTTGCAACCCCATGAATCGCAGCACGCCAGGCCTCCCTGTCACCAACTCCCGGAGTTCAACTGCAAAATGTTGAAAGCACCAAAGGATTGATGCTTTCGAATTGTGGTGCTGGAGAAGGCCCTTGAGAGACCCTTGGATTGCAAGGAGATCAAACCAGTAAATCCTAAAGGAAATCAACCCTGAATATTCATTGGAAGGACGATGCTGAAGCTGAAGCTCCAATACTTTGACCACCTGATTCAAAGAGCCAACTCACTGGAAAATACTGATGTTGGGAAAGATTGAGGGCAAGAGGAGAAGGAGGCAGCAGAGGGTGAGATGGTTAGACAGCATCACCAACTCAATGGACATGAATCTGAGCAAACTCTGAGAGATAATGGAGGACAAAGGAGCCTGGAGTGCTTCAGTCAATGAGGTCACAAAAAGTCAGACATGTGTACACCTATGGCTGAGTCATATTGTCGTTTGACAGAAAAACAACAGAATTCTGTAAAGCAATTATCCTTCGATTAAAAAATAGATTAATTTTTATAAAGTCAGACACAGCTTAGTGACTGAACAACAGTAACAAAGCTTAACTTCCAATGATTTAGTAGTTGAAGTTGAGCCAACATTAGAAGTCAGTTTTGAGGATCTCTGTCCTTTTCTCCTTCCTCTATATTTTCAAGCAGACTTAGCCAAGGAGGCTTTGAAAGGTTGGCATATAGAGTGAGTGGAAAAGGACCCCAGGCTTCCCTGAGGTGGCAGGAAAGACTAGAGGGCAACCTGGGCCAGGCTGCTTTGTTAACTTCTGATCCAAAGGGAATGACTGATCCTCAGAGTCACTGGCTTAAATACCCACGTGTTTTCTTGATTGGTTAGATGAGACTAGCTTTCATTAGATGGGCTTGCATAGAGTTGAATCAGTTTGACTGAGGGTCCCCATTGTGTTGCATTTTCTCAGAATCTTTCCCTTAATAAGAACCCACCTAATCAAACTATGGAAGAACCAGTCCTAAGTATTCATGACTTGACCTATAGGGCAAATCATTGCATGGAATCAATGTGTCCCTGAAAGATTAATATATTTTTAAGGGACATTTATGGGGAATTCTTTTGAAAATGAAGTGTCCATCTACCAAAATAAAACATAATTTTGCCAAGTTGACTATGGGTATATTTTTTTAATCTTAAAGGGTTATGAGCCTCTATTGGGGTTGACTGATTCTTAGTGGAACCAGACATTTTCTACAGAAGTAGCAAAACAAATTCATAAAGCTCAAAATCAGAGCTTCTAGGGCTTCTTCCTTCCTTTGGATTCAATAACAGGTTGCAGACAGAAGAGCCACAGAAATGTAAATGGAAGAGGACTCCTCAACCTACTGGATTTGTATTTTTTTCTCTTTAAAAAAAATTGAGTCAGTCAAGACAGATCACAGTGAATTTGAATATCAGAGAGGAAGTCTTAGCCCAGAGAAGGGTGGAACTTTCATTAATGGACTGGTATGATATTCAATCCCAGCCATTATCCAGTATGAAATTATCTAAAATATTTGGTCTATGTCAATTTTTATAAGTGAAACCCTACTAAAGAGAATGTTTTTGAAATTTTATCATTTCCATAACCCTAATACAGCTATTATTTTCATTTCTCATGTCATATTACTTTCTAATATTTATCTGTGTATTTCATTCATACTGACAGGAGTAATTCACACTATTACCATAATTTTGTGTACAACTTCTTTCATTTACTTTTATTTCCCAGCACTTCTGTTTTTTTCTCCTTTTTTAATCTTTTAAATTATAAAAGCATGATAACACATTTACAGAAGACTTGGAAAATACAGAAAAAGGTTACATATAGTTCTACTATATATTACAGTTATTTTTAAGGAGATAAGATTTTTAGTTGGAGTTTCAAGATCAAACTCTCAAAAATTAATAGAATGAATATACATAAGAGTAGAAGGATATAGTAGACCTGAAAAGCACTGTGAACCAATTCAACATAATAAAGATTTGTACAATTTTCACACAACAATAAGATACAAATTCTATTCAAGTTCCCATAGACTATAAACTAGGAGACACTGGAACATATCCAGGGACATAAAACAAGGTACAAAAATTTCATGATCTAAATGTATTAAAATCGATACAGAGTCAGTTCTCTTATCACCATGGAATTACATTAGAAATCATTATCAAAAGATATTTGAAAATAACCCATATATTTTCAAGCCAGCACTTCTGTTTTTGACTTAGATGTTATCTTGATCATTTTGACAGATACACATCATTCTCTCTTATTGATAGTGTGTAATTTTACTTAGTCGTTTCTTTATTGTTGGAACCCACAACCTGTGGCCTTGACTCTTAGGGTGGTCAGCTATGCTGGCACACCACTCTCCTTGAAAATCTGACTCAGAGACCATCACTGTGAGAATCTGTCTCCTCTGGTTGGGGTATTTTGTCTCCAGGATAACAACCTGTCATGTCCTGACTTCAGCTGTTCTCTAATTGTTTCATATATGTTTATTTTGTTTCATTAAAATATTGCTAGCTTAAAAAAATATTGCTAGCTTCTCAAGATCATGGGGCCAATTTTTTAGCCTCAACGTTAATCAATAGCTAGCACTCATGAGCAGAAAAAATGTTAAGTTATTATTTGACCCTAAGTGAACATTTTCTGAATGCCTAAAATGTGTCAAACATTTGCTAAGCAGGGCTACATCCTTCTTCTCATGTGTTTACCACAACAATCCCATAAAGGAGGTATTACTATTCCTAAATTACAAAAAAAAAGAAAAAAGGAGAATAAGACTCAAAGATTGATTTGACTTAGTCGCTCAGTCATTTCCAACTCTTTGCGATCCCATGGACTGCAGCCCATCAGGCCCCTATGTCCATGGGGATTCTCCAGACAAGATTACTGGAGTTGGTCACCATTTCCTTCTCCAAGGGATCTTCCCAACCCAGGGATTGAACCCAAGTCTCCCTCATTGCAGGCAGATTCTTTACTGACTGGGTGACCAGGGAAACCCCCCCACCAAAAAAAGGAGAATAAAACTCAACGATTGATTTGATCATCAGAAAAAATGCCATAGCCTTTTTATAAATATCCATTTCTTTTTTATAAACTTTTTATTTTGTATTGGGGTATAGCCTATTAACAATGTTTTCCAAGTTTCAGGTGGATAACAAAGGGATTCAGCCATGCATATATTAAGACATGTATCCATTCTCCCCCATATTCCCCTCCCATCCAGGCTGCCACATAATACTGAGCAGAGTTCCATGTGTTCTATGATAGGTCCTTGTTGGTTTTCCATTTTAAATATAAGAGTATGTACACGTCTAACCCAAACTCTCTAACTATCCTTTCCCCTCAACTTTCCCCAGGATAATCATTAGTTCATTCTCTAAATCTATGAGTCTGTTTCTGTTTTGTAAGTATGTTCATTGGTATCATTTCTTTCTAGATTTCACATATAAGGGATGTTGTATGATATATAAATATCAATTTCTTAAAGTCTAATTTCTTAAGATTTACAACTTTTGAGAGGAATCTTTAACTCTTAAGTCAGAAAGATAGAACCACTGTCATGGAAATAACCCTCCCTGACGAAATTAAATCATCCATTGTTTTCTGTGAGCCCATATATACACATGGAGATTTCTTCAAGGTTTTAAATGATGCTTGACCCTTGCTTTCCAGAGGGTTGCTGATACAGAGCAAATGGGAAGTCAAAATAATGAGATAACCTACTCTAACCACCAAGACTCATTTGCAGGCCCAGCTACTCCTGCTAGAATAATATTGCTGAGAAAATGAAACAAAATAAAGACGGTGAATTCTAAGATCTGAGCCCTCATCAGAAACACGGGCACAGAATATCAAAGCTTGAAAGGGATCCTCAAGGTTACCATGTATAAGCCCACTGTATTTAACAAGTGAAGATAGTAGAAATGCCCACTGATAAATGAAAGGTCTCAGAGAAGTTGAAAACAGCACAATGGAAAACAGATCATCATCATTTCATTAATCTGAACAACAGGTGAAGCAGCAAGGGGGTTTCCATAGCGCCACGTCAACATGGAACAAAGACTTTTATTTTAAGAGCCCAGCCCTGCACCTGTGCTATCCAGCTGGGCTTGGTAAAAGAAGAAATGAAAACAGGCTCTTCTCACTATTGAGCTGGAGTGAGGGTCCACTCACAGGTTGCTTAAGCCACAATGGAGGAGCAAATTGTTGCTGACGTGTACCCCATGAGTGGGACCTTTCCTCCTAAGATTCCCAATTTCAGTTACTACAAAGTTTGTCCTCTTAGTACCAAGGAAAAAGTAAGAAAAAGAGAAGTGAAGTGTTAGTTGCTTAATCATGTCTGACTCTTTGCGATCCCATGGACTGTAGCCCACCAGGCTCCTCTGTCTACAGAGTTCTCCAGGAAAGAATACTGGAGTGGGTTGCCAGCTGATCTTCCTGATCCAAGGATCAAACCTAGGTCTCCCGCATTGCAGGCAGTTTCTTCACCATCTGAGTCACAGGGAAGCCAAGGAAAAGTCAGAGAAAGGGATTGTTTAATACCCTGGCTCATGCAGAGTACCCCTGTCCCACTCCCATGAGTGGATTAAGCAGGAGGAATAGGAAACAACAGAACATCTGGTCCAGCCCAGCCATAGGTCAGAGGCAGAGAAATTAAGAACCCACTCATGTCCAGAAAAAGGAAATCATTCAATCTTGGAACAAATTGTCAAGAAAAGCAAAAAAAAAAATTTAATCATAGTTTCCTCAGTATAATAATAAAAGTACAATGAAAAGATGATGGACTTCAGAGCAGGCAGACCTGACTTTGAATCCAACTCTGCTATAACTTGGGTGACTGGCTTTGAGCAAGTGACACTTTCAAAAGCTCAGTTTCTTAGTCTGTAATTTTAAGATATTAACAGACCACCTCTTTAAGGTTACTGTAAGGACAGAGACACCACGAAAGAACCAAGTCCAGGGCCTAGGTTAAAAGAAAGTACCCTTGTTCTTTTTATCAACCTACACACAAGCATTGCTTTACTATTTGCAAGTTTAGACAAAATATTTCCTGGAGTTCCTTCACTTTGGAACAGGAGCTATCAATGCCATCCTCAGAGCTCCACTAACGATCCAGCAGAATACACTCTACCATTCTCCTTCTCCTCCTCCCAAGAACCCGACACTCAAACTCAAAGGATTCTGTGAATCTCAGTTTAAATCCTGTCATTAGACCTCCTGGTTCTATCAAAACCTGATGACTTAATATCTGTTGTATGCCATTATCAAAATCCACAAACCCCATTTCTTTCACAGAAGTCGAAATTAAAACATCCAATGCAGGGCTAAGGAAATTGCCAAAATTTGTTAAGAAACCTCAGAAAATTCCCTTTTTGCTGTCTTACCTAATGGATGTGCTATTCTAGTTAAAATAAATTAAATAGATTTTAAAAGATCACAACTGAAATTAAATAAAACCAGGAAGGAAAGGAAATCAGTAGATCTGGTTTCCTTTCTCTAGTAATTTTATTTCTTTGATAAAGCAAATGTCACTTCAGAATCTCGCAAAAGATTACTGTAGTACTATAAAGGGGCAAAATGTTGGCCAATTAAGAAACTATTTCATAAAATAGCAAATAAATTTGATTTTATGTATTCATACTTCTGAGTGTACAAGAGTTTTGTAAACTATAAAGGGCTTCACCATTGTAAGGGGTTCCTGTGATTTCTGAACTAGGGCATTTTTCTTTTTGTCTGCTCTCCTTCTGTGATTCTGATGATTAGCTAAGATTAATATCAACCTAGTATAGTGGGTTAGTTACTCAATAGTGTCTGACTTTTTGTGACCCCATGGACTCTGCACTCTAGGTTCCTCTATCCATGGAATTCTCCAGACAAGAATACTGGAGTGGGTAGCCATTCCTTTTTCCAGGGGATTTTCCCTACTCAGGGATCAAATTCTGATCTCCTGCATTGGCAGGCAGATTCTTTACCATCTGAGCCACCAGAGAAGCCCAATCAAACGTACAATTTGTTCTTTTACATGTTTTTACACATGTAAAAATGCATGTGCCTACAAGCAAGGCTGGAAAAGAAAACATGGACAAAACGTTAAGCTGTTCTATTAAAGTGAAAATTTATGAACTTTCTTCGTTCTAAGTCTTTGTTATCAGAGTATAATTTTCCAATAAGTAATATTTAGGACAGGAAGAACATTGCTAAGATTGCACAGTGGAAATCAGAAATAAACCATTGTTTTATTTTCCAATTTGGATAGATCAAAGGGCTTCCCAGGTGGCTCAGTGGTAAAGAATCCACCTGCCACTGTCGGAGACACAGAAGATATGGGTTCAATCCCTGGGTCTGGAAGATCCCCTGAAGAAGGAAATGGTAACCCACTTCAGTATTCTGGCCTGGAGAATTCCTAGGACAGAGAAGCCTGGCAGGCTATCATCCATCAGGTCACAAAGAGTCGGACACAACTGACCAACTGAGAGCACACACACACACACGCACACGCACACGCACACACAATCCCTCTTGGGCACAGCTCTGTGCGAGGCCCTGGGCAGATCATTCTCCAGCCATGGAGACCCTGCCTAGAGTAAATAAAGCACCATTATTTAACCTGACAAACATGGGAGCTTATTGCTTCCTAACAGTTTGAACTAAGTGGTTTGAAAGGTTAAATTCTACCAGTTACAGAAATACTTTTCAGAATCCAAAATTATCCTTTATTATCAAGTGACACATGAACAATAAAAATAAGTTCAGCCATTCTGGATTGAAAACTGAAAATACTTTACATTTAGACAATTGTCTAAAATAAATTACATTGCATGTCGAGGGACAGATACATGCTTTAGTCAATGAAGTCACTTCTCCCTAACTTCTCACATTCATTTGCCTAGTTCCACTCTGGAAAGTATTTAAAAAGGCAAAAATAGGTTAACAAAAAACGCTGAAAGGCATTGAATATTTTACTGAAAATGTTTCCATTTAATTGTTGGAAAAGTAATCCATGAACTTGGTAAAACATTCATACAATACAGAAGAAAAATCATGGAAAGTAAATCTCTCTTTACCACTCCATGTCCCCCAGATTAAAAAATTTTTAACAAAGTGTTTTAGCTCTAAAGTACATTTTTAATAAAAGTGGACTGAAACCAAAACCTGAAGTGTTAGAAAAGTCATAACAAGAAGCGAGACTTAGAGTTACACATTGTATAAGCTCTTCATATAGAGCAAAGTAATACTTTTACTTCCAAAACCAAAACTTTTGAAATTCTTTTAGAATTGTCCTTAATATAAAAATTCAAGTTATCAAAGTGTTAATTATTTAATTACAGAAAAGTATTCCAAAAATAAGTTCTAGAATTCAGTCTCTTATTTGGATAAACATTTGGGGTCATTTATTCATTGCTGTCCAGATGGCTGGACATCATCACTGATGCAGTGAACATGAACTTGGGCAAACTTCAGGAGATGGTGAGGGACAGGGTGGCCTGGCGTTCTGTAGTCCATGAGGTTGCAATGGGTCAGACACGACTGGGTGACTAAACAACAATAGCAATTCATTGTCGTTATTTATATCTGATATACATGAATGAGATGATCCACTGAGGTTCCTATAGAAAGGGGCATGCATAAAATATATTTTATCCCATTAAATGAAGTTATAATTAATAAGAGGGGAGGAATAAATTAGGAATTTGGGATTAACAAATACTATACATTACTATATATAAAACAAGCAAGGACCAATGGTATAACACAGGGAACTAGATTCAATATTTTGTAACACTTTCTAAAGGAAAAAAATCTGAAAAAGAATATATATATGTATATGTGTATAACTGAACTAGTGTGCTGTTCACCTGAAACATTGTAAATCAACTACACTTCAAATTTTAAAAAGAAAAAAATATAGAAACAAAGAAAAAATTATAATTAACAAGTACTTGCCATAATTGAAAACAAAAGAAAATGAGATTACTTAGAGAAAGAAGGAGTCCTCCTTTCTCCTCAAAACTTTTAAACTTAAATGTAAAGCTACTTATAGCCACATCTCACATAATAACCATCAATTTTAGGAAGATGAATTCATTGTGGTGAATTTTACTCTATGTGAATTATATCTCAATAAAAAATAAGAATGCATTAAATAAAACCCAAGAAATAGTACTTGAGGGAACGAAGCTGATTTAAGCTATCAGCCCAAAGGACCCAGCTCTCAGCTCTGCAAAGTACCTCCAGAATTTCCCATGTTGAAGGGTATTTGGGGGAGAATGGATACATGTATATGTATGGCTGAGTCCCTTCACTGTTCACATGAAACTATCACAACATTGTTAATTGACTATACCCCAATACAAAATAAAAAGTTAAAAAAAAATTTCCAGATCCACATTTACAAGTGTTAGCAGCCTTGGTTCATGCTTATTCAAAGACTTAACTTTTCATGCTTAAAATAGTCTACTTTGATGAAACTATGCTTATTTTCTCCAATTAAAATTACATCTACCTATAAGGGAAAAGAATTTGAAAAATAATATATATACATATATATATACGCTTGCTGTACATCTGAAACTAACATACTGTAAATCAACCTAAAACTTAATTTTAGTTGAAAATTTATTTTCAATTAAAATAAAACTAAAAAAAAAAACAAAATTGCACCTACCACCTCAACCCCTCCCAACTGTATTTTGCTTACACAATCTCTTAATTTCCTCTTCACCAAAGCAATCTTTTCCTTACTCGTTTCCCAAATCAGAAAAGCATAAAGTTGTAAAGCATTCTATACTCAATGAGGGAAAGAAAACCACACAAATGAAAGCACACTCTCTCAGCTGAGGAGTAAGTTGGAAAAGTAAGTAAATTGGAAAAGACCAACTACCTGGAATGATATGAAATTATGTTTCCACCTCCCTGGGCTTCCTCTGGATTCTCCAAACCCACCCAGCCACCCCTCCACACATACACACATACACACACTCAGCCTGGGTGAGAGCCAGGCCCAGCTCTTACCCCAGAGTTTCTGCACAGGCAGCAGATTGGCAGCACTCACTGTGGGAGCCCTAGTGGCAGCCCAGGCTGGCTCCTGCATGGGGCTGCAGGTGCCTTCTGTATCAGAGATCTGCTACATTTTACAATGTCCACTATTCAAAGTTTGACTCTTTCTCCCCCAGTCAAGATTCCCCACTCCCTAGAGCAATCTCCTGTGACCCCTGGGGACTTGTATGTAGCTGTCCAGGGAAGATAGTCTGCCTGAAGAGGTCATGGAGGAGTTTTTGCGAGGCGGGAATTCCAGCACAGCCCAGCCCAGCCTGAACTTCCAGCCATGGGAAAGCTCTGTGCATCCAGGGGAACAGAGGGAGGCAAGGGTTAGATGAACAGAGGTACCTTTCTTGTCTTGACTGCAAAAAAGAAAAAAGAAAAATCCCCTGCCACTCACTAATGCAGCTCAAACTACTTCTGACCCTTGGCTGATTAGTTTGCCCAAGCTGGTCTACTAGCATCAGTCACTTTGGGTGAGATGGTTTGAAGAACCAGCAGAAACTGCACAATACAAAGATTTGCACACAGCAATTTGAGATAAGGATTCAAGGAAAGGCTGAGATAGATTCCAACAGCATTTACTATTACGTTACATCTAGGACCGAGAACTCTGACCACTGGCACATCCAGGAAAGTCTCTTTAGACCAGGCATTATCAGTACAGAGGGGGTCAAGCTTCATTGGACACACGTGTCAAACACCCCAAAGGAAAAATCAAAGACCCTCGAGTTCCAGTGGTACATGCCTTGTCTTTCTCATGAATCCTGGCAATAACTTGTCTAAAATAGAAGGGAGGGGCAGCTCTGAGATGGGGAACGCCAGAGACAAACCTGTTGGGGCCAGGGATAGTCAACAGGGCAAGCTGTCCCCTTGGGTCCCACTCAGCAAGGGCCACCGTGAATCCCAGTCGGCCAACCAGCAGGCAGAGCAAGCCTGGTGTGCTGGGCTGGAGAGCCCCCTGCTGGCTATCATGAAGAGACAACACCCAGCTCTTGGCGACCCTGTGGACTGTAGCCTCCTCTGTCCTGGGGATTTTCCAGGCAAGAATACTGGGGTGGGTTGCCATTTCCTCCTCGAGAGGCTCTACCCCATCCAGGGATGGCAGGCAGATTCTTTACCACTGAGCCACCTGGGAAGCCCCAGGGCTTGGAGGATCACTCCCTAAAGCCTGGAGATGAATGAGACTCGGTATCTAAAACTCCATTGTCTGACTGCATCACATCCATCCTTATATATGTATTACCTTTGTAAAAATATTTGACATCTCCCCTGCACATACTCACCATTTTTTTAGTTTAGTAATATTGTTGGATTCTTTGGAAAATACAGAAAAACACTGGAATTCCCTGGCAGTCCAGTGATTAGGACCACTGCCAAGGGCTTGGGGTTCAATCTCGAGTTGGGGAATTAACCCTGCAAGCCACACAGCATGGCCAAAAAAAATAAATACAGAAAAACACGTGAAAATAAAAGTCACATATGATCCCATCAGCAAAATAACTATTACTTTCAACACTATTTAATATGCATAATTTTCAATTGGTCGAGATCATGCTCCACCTACTTGCAGATGCATTTCTGCCCTTGGTGCCATTGGTTAGTCGGCTGATGGGAGGCTCTGGCAAAAGGTTAGGGTGGGAAGAAGGCTTAAACCAAAGCGTTAGTTCCCCTCTGCTTTGGGGAGGAATTTTCCAGCAGTGGCTACATCTCCTTTGTGGTCCTAGCTTCCACCAAGTGCCCAGTTTCTGGGTTCTGATGACATCACCTTTTCCTGCCCTGGGAGTGCAGTGGCTTGTGGCTGTCATCTCTGGGTCGATTCAACACAAGGATTGCTTCTCTGCCCTTCCACTTCCTGTGAATCATTTCCCATGATAAATTCCCTTTGCTTGAAATGCCTAGAGTGGCAGGAAAATGCCCTTTACTTTCCTGACTAGGACTGACATATGTCACTCACACCTATACTTTTTGGTTCTATAAAGGTTTTTCAGTATCTTTTGTTCTTTAAAAATCTTTCTTAATGGCTGCATAATGTCTCATGTGGAGAAGGAAATGGCACCCCACTCCAGTACTCTTGCCTGGAAAATCCCATGGATGGAGAAGCCTGGTAGGCTGCAGTCCATGGGGTCGCTGAGGGTCGGACAGGAATGAGCCACTTTACTTTCACTTTTCACTTTCATGCATTGGAGAAGGAAATGGCAACCCACTCCAGTGTTCTTGCCTGGAGAATCCCAGGGACAGGGGAGCCTGGTGGGCTGCCGTCTATGGGGTCGCATAGAGTCGGACACGACTTAAGTGTCTTAGCAGCAATGTCTCATAACATCACACCTTACTGGATTTGTGTTTTTCAAATCTGTAATGTTTGCTAGATTGTCACATTGGTATGAACATTGTTGTAAATAAATTTTTATCTACATTTCTTTTTTTCTCTAAACATTCAGAACTGGGTTTTTTTTTTCGGGGGGTGGGGCGTTGGTTTTTGGATTTTTTGGTTGCATCAGGTGACCTCTTAGTTGTGGAATGCAGGATCTTTGTTACATCACGTGGAGACCTTTTGTTGTGGTATGAGGATTCTCTAGTTATGGCAAGCGGGCTCAGAAGTTGTGGCATGCAAGTCTAGTTGCCCCTCAGCATGGGGGGGTCTTAGTTCCCTGACCAAGGATCAAACTAGAGTCCCCTGCATCCCAAGGTGGACTCTTAACCACTGGACCACCAGAGAGGTGCCCTCTATCTAAATTTCTAAGTACTGATCAGATTGGATTTCTGGATGTAACTGAAAAAGATTGATTCAATTGAAGATTCTTGGTGAGTATTGCCTCCAAATCCCCAGAAAGATTAGACCAATTTACAATCCTACCAGAGGTCTAAATAGAGCTTGTCTCACCTTGCCCTCTACAACATTGATTACATTATTTGCTAATTTTATAGACCAAAAAAAGGCATCTGCTAGCTATTGTTTTAATTTAGATGTGTTTTGTTTTCATTGTTAGTGAAGTAGAACTTTTTCCGGTGTTCATTAGCCACGTGCATTTTCTCTTTTGTAAATTATCTACTTTACCATTTTACTGCACAGTCCATAATGATTCTCTTATTGACTGAGGTATCAGTCAAGGTTCTTAGATGCAAACAACAGAAATTGGTTCTGGCTAAATTAGGCAGAAATGGGATCTATTTAAAGGATATAATACATCTCCAAGATAGATAGCAAGGCTGGAAAATTAGGTTTAGAAAATAGTACTTCCCCGGTGGTCCAGTGGTTGCAGGTTTGATCCCTGGTCAGGGAGCGAAGATCCCACATTTCTCATGGCCAAAATACCAAAACATGTAACAGAAGAAATATTGTAACAAAATTCAACAAAGACTAAAAAATGTCCATACTGAAAATAGAACCAAGGATACCTGCTAACAGTGGAAATACAGCCAAGATCTAATCCTAAACTGATCTAAATAAGGTGCTGTATTGTGGTTGCTACCCTTAATGCTGTTCCTGGCCTTGCCGCCACCCACCACTAAATGCTGAATGCTACCACCAGCAGGAACATGGTGTGTATTTCTCCACCTCTGTGAATTTGGTCTGGCATTTTCATTTGCTTTGAGTAATATGAGTGAAAGAGATATTGTACAATGTCTGAGAAGACCTTCTAGCTTTCACAGAAATGCCCCTTCTTAGAATCCAGCCGCCATGCTGTTAGGAAGCCCAAGATGGCCCACAGAGAGTGAGAGGCCCAGGCAAGCCCCAGACATGCCAACCTCTGCCACGTTTGCCCGGTTGAAGTCACACACTGTCATACGTGATGGTGACGAGTCCAGCAAGCTCTGCTCAACTTGCAGGACTGTGAGCCAGTGAATGCTGGTAGTGGTCTTGAACTGCTCCGTTATGAGGTGGTTTACTACACAGCAATAGATAACTTGAGATATTCCCTTAAGGTTCACATCCTGGGCAAGAACAGCCCATTGATCAAGCCTAGGTCCACGCGCTGGGAGCCAGGGAGCAGGAAGAAAGGATGCTTCAGGTGTAGTAGAAAGACATGCCTTACAGCAAGTTCCCACAGTAAGGAATTCCCCAGATAGAAATAGGGGGCTCAGATGCTGGAGAAGAAAAACAAAATCTGTTAAACTCAATACCTGCCTTTTATCTGCCTCTCCATATCTGCCTTTTGTATATTGATCTCACTGGACAGACACTGATCATTGTGTCTCCTCCCAGAAAACTCACTTTATATCTCATTGTGTGTGTGAGATTCCTAAACAATGGATTATTCTAATGGAAACACTTTGAAGGTTAACTGGATTTAGGAAGTGCCAAAGTTCCTGCCCCCAGAGTAACTAGTGACACTCAGAAAAAGTACCCACATGAGAGTGTTTCCTAGCAGTAGAAGCAAGCACCTTTCACAACCCAGACTTGCTGTGTCCTGAAACTGAAAAGAAAACATTCTACTAACTTAAAAAAAAAAAAAAAAAAAGGCTTCAAATAAACTGGGAAGCCTTTCTGAATCTTCTATTTTTGGCAACACTGGAAGTGTTGCCAACACCCTCCCCTCTTTATTTCTGAACCTTTTCTATAGACTTATAACTGATTTCTCTGGCCCACTCTGCCTGATTCATCCCACCCTCCTCCCTGCAGCTAGCAGTGACAGATCATCTCTCTACTGCCGAAAACACCCACTGTCAAGATTCAGAACAAAGCCCTTTGCTCTGATGAACATGGCCCTTCAGTAAGTGGTTCCTGCCTCTCCTTTTCTCAGCTCCTCCTGAATCACCATAACTTGTCACCCACTCGCAGCTCCTCAGGGTCACCCACCAGTTCCTCACTGACCCTTGCCTTTGCACACTGTTTCCCCTTCATGAAATGCTTCTCTCCTCATCTCCTTCCCCACCCATCCCTGCCTGCTGGTGATCTTTTACTCCTCCTTCAAGATTCAGCAGCTGGAGCAACCACCTTAGAAAGTCACTAAAATATAAACAGTAAAAAAGGAAACAAACAAACAAAAACCAGAAGAATTAGAACAGTATATTTTAAAATTTATTTAAATTAAAAAAAGGAAGTACAAGCACACAAGCAGATAATGAAACAACATATCCACACAGAGACTTGTACATCAGTACCAGCATTACTCATAAAAAATGGAAAAAACCCAAATGTCCATCAACTGATGAATAAATAAAATGTGCCATATTCATATAATAGTATGAATAAAAAATAATAAATATTCAGAAAATTTTCCCAAAGAGAAACCCCTTGTCTGTTAGCAGTCACTCCCTATTTCCCCCCCAATGCCTCCCACCCCCAACCCCAAGTTCTAGGCAACCATGAATTTACTTTTTGTCTATAAATTCGCCTCTTCTAGAATTTCACATAAATGCAGTCATACAATATATGATAACTTGTGTCTTTTATTTAGCATTATGTTTTCAATCTTCATTCATTCTTATACAATGCATCAATATTGATTCTTTTTTATTAAAACAGAACAAATAAATTTTTTTGAATTAAAAAAAATCTTTTTTAAGTTACAGCTAAATGATCACCTACACTACAAGGCTTTCCCTGACTTTCCCAGGCAGAAAACACACATATACTCACACATCTCAATAATCCTACATGGCACTTCATAGGGGTATCTAAAATTATTGTAACAATTTTTTCTTTCAGCAAATTCCAGAACAAAAGTTGGCAAGTTTTAAAAAAATTTTTTTTTATTATTACAGAAATATCACACAAAAGCAGACAGCAGGGAACTCCCATTTACTTATGACTCAGTTCATGGTTTCCCCATCCAATGCCCTCCCCAAATTATTTTCAGCAAGCTATTTTTGCACATCCCAACCGTTCCTCATTTTTAAGACATTTCATATTTTCTAGAGGTCCACAGCAGTCTAATAAAAATGTAAGATTGATTAGCATTTTATGTGCCAATAACTGCTCTAAGCACTTGGCATGGATTAGTTCATTTAACCTCAAAACTACCTGAAAAGGTAACAATTTTGCAGCCATTTTACACAGAGGAAATCAAGGCTTATGGGTGAAATCAGTTCAGTTCAGTTCAGTCGCTCAGTCATGTCCAACTCTTTGCGACCCCATGAATTGCAGCACGCCAGGCCTCCCTGTCCATCACCAACTCCCAGAGTTCACTCAGACTCACGTCCATCGAGTCAGTGATGCCATCCAGCCATCTCATCCTCTGTCGTCCCCTTCTCCTCCTGCCCCCAATCCCTCCCAGCATCAGAGTCTTTTCCAATGAGTCAACTCTTCGCATGAGGTGGCCAAAGTGTGGGAGTTTCAGCTTTAGCATTATTCCTTCCAAAGAAATCCCAGGGCTGATCTCCTTTAGAATGGACTGGTTGGATCTCCTTGCAGTTGGAGGGACTCTCAAGAGTCTTCTCCAACACCACAGTTCAAAAGCATCAATTCTTCGGTGCTCAGCTTTCTTCCAGAGAAGGCAATGGCACCCCCACTCCAGTACTTTTGCCTGGAAAATCCCATGGACGGAGGAGCCTGGTAGGCTGCATGGGGTCGCTAGAGTCGGACACGACTAAGCGACTTCACTTTCACTTTCATGCATTGGAGAAGGAAATGGCAACCCACTCCAGTGTTCTTGCCTGGAGAATCCCAGGGATGGGGAAGCCTGGTGGGCTGCCGTCTCTGGGGTCGCACAGAGTCGGACACACCTGAAGTGACTTAGCAGCAGCAGCAGCAGCTTTCTTCACAGTCCAACTCTCACATCCATACATGACCACTGGAAAAACCATAGCTTTGACTAGATGGACCTTTGTAGGCAAAGTAATGTCTCTGCTTTTCAATATGCTATCTAGGTTGGTCATAACTTTTCTTCCAAGAAGTAAGGGTCTTTTAATTTCTAAACTTGTCCAAAAGTTAGCAACCAGAAGAATGGAATTCCAAACCAAGGTTACTAATCATACTTAACCTCTCTCAGAAAAAAGTATACCTCAACTAAAATAGGGCTTCCCTGGTAGCTCAGAAAAGAATCTGCCTGCAATGCAGGAGACCCAGGTTCAATCCCTGAATTGGGAAGATCCCCTGGAGAAGGGAATGACAACCCGCTCCAGTATTCTTGCCTGGAGAATCCCATGGACAGAGAAGCCTGGCAGGTTACAGTCCATGGGATCGCAGAGAGTCACAGACGACTGAGTAACCAACACTTTCAGCTAAAATAATCATTTAACTTAGAAGCTGAAAGAATGGTTCTCTTTCCTGCAGTTAAGGCCACTTATAAGGTCAGAGAGACCATCTGCTTGAGACACAGGTCTCAGTTCAAATTAGGGCAACTAAAGGGAACCCCCTCGGAGGCCGTCCACTTGACTGCATACTCTGTGGGTGTTAAGAAACATCTAGGGCCACAGCAGAACCCAGCCTGGCTCCAGGAAATCAAAGGGGCCTTTAAAAAGCAGAACAGGGACTTCCCTGGTGGTCCAATGGTTAGGAAGCCACCTTCCAACACCAGGGACACATATTCCATCCCTGGTCTGGGAACTAAGATCCCACATGCTGCAGGGCAGCTAAGCCTCCACACGGCAACTAAGATCAGACACAGCCATAAATAAATATTATTGTAAAAGCCAGAACAAGGACAATACCAGAGTTCCCCACAATTCTAGAACTGTGTTCCCCAATCCTGGGTCACTGACGAATGAGTACTTGGAAGGTGCCTAGTCCAAAACAAGACGTACTGAAATACAATACACACTGTATTATAAAGACTTAGGGCTTCCCAGTTGGTGGTAGTGGTAAAGAACCCACCTGCCAACGCAGGAGACGCAGGTTCGATCCCTGGGTTGGAAAGATCCCTTGGACGAGGGCATGGCAATCCATTCCAGTACTTGCCTGGAGAATCCTAAGGACCAGAGGAGCCTGGTGGGTTACAGTCCATGGGTCACAAAGAGTCAGACATGAATAAAGCAACTTAGCACACACATGAAGCCTTCAGTTCAGTTCAGTCGCTCAGTCGTGTCTGACTCTTTGCGACCCCATGAATCGCAGCACGCAGACATGAAGCCTTAGTACCCCAAAAATGTAAAATATTGATTGAATATAGTCCAAATAGTAATATTTTAGATCTGTTGGGTTAACTATTAAAATTCATTTGTTCTTTGTTTTTTAACCTTTTCAGTGCAGCCACTAGAATGTTTGAATTACGTACGTGGCTCACAGTTCCACCGGGCGGTGCTATGCAGCCCTGGGTGCCAGCTCCCTGTGGGCTCTCACCTTGTGGCTGCCTCTCACAAGTTCACCAAGAAACCCGAGGCACACCACTGACATGGGAACAGAGGCCAAGTAGAGCTAAACTCAGATCAGAGTTCTGATCTGAACTGAAATCATCAGGGACTGGAGATTGGCCCAACACTCCACCAAGAACAGCTTCTGAAATAAAATGAGGATGAGTGCAACTCTACGTGCAACTCAGGTTGGAATACCCTTGAACCTGGGAACTCCCTCCAGTGTAGTTACATAATCAGGGAGACATCTGGGGGGGTCTCATGGCTGGTACGCTGAGATGCAGGCAGCCAGGGCTTCGTTTCCCAGGAGAAACTGCTTCTTCCACCTTGCTGCTAAAGCAGAAATGTTCTCAGTGAGTGGAGTTCCAACACAATTTATTTTATTCATCAGTAGTCTGCCTAATGTGCGTGCATGCTTAGTCACTTCAGTTGTGTCTGACTCTGTGCAACCCCAGAGACTGTAGCCCACCAGGCTTCTCTATCCATGGGATTTTCCAGGCAAGAACACTGGAGTGGGTTGCCATGCTCTCCTCCAGGGGATCCTCCCGACCCAGGGATCGAACCTGTGTCTCTTAGGTCTCCTGTGTTGGCAGGTGGGTTCTTTACTACTAGCATCACCTGCATAGTGCACAGAACACTGGGGTGGACTTTCCCCTCCCCTTTGGATTCCACCCCACCCCAAGACCCATATTAGTCATCACATTTCCTTCCCTCTCAGAGCTTCATTACAGATGTTTATCTGCAGAGGTCCACTAGGGCACAACTGAATGCAAGGCTATATTGGGGTGTTTTGGTGTCCTGCACTAAAAACCTGGTTACTAAAAAAGCAAAGGCACTGAACCCCTCTCTAAAACATCATCTGATTACTGGGTCAGTGGAGAGTGAAGACTGATGCAACTCTAAGTCTGGCTGCATCAGCTGCTAGGTGAGGCAGGAAGTGAGCAAACGACCTGGCACCAATGAAGCCTTTCAAGGCCAGAGTCACAGCATCAGCCATCTGTGGCCTGACCCTGTCACCCCAGTGCCCAGCATACAGAAAGCGCTCAGTGCCTGTTAACCAAAGGGAAGGAGAGAGGAGATCATAGAACACTCAGGCCTCCAGTTCCTGGGGTCAGCAGATTCCGAGAAAGAGAGATGACAGCCAGGAACTGGCCTGGCTCCATAGCCCAACTTTGGTGTTGCTACGAACTAGCCTGGTACCCACAGCGAGACTACCGTGCTCTCCTGTGGATCATAAACAATCTCACAGACCATCACCAGACAGGGGCACTCTGTTATTTTTGTTCAGTTGCTAAGCTGTATCCAACTCTTTGTGGCCCCATGGAACTGCAACATGCCAGGCTTCCCTCTCCTTCATTATTTTCCAGAATTTGCTCATACTCAGGTCGAGTCAATAATGCCATCCAACCATTTCATCCTCTGTTGCCCTCTTCTCCTCTTGCCCTCAGTCTTTCCCAGCATCAGGGTCTTTTCCAATGAGTCGACTCTTCACATCAGGTGGCCAAAGAATTGGAGCTTCAGCTTCAGCATCAGTCTTTCTAATGAATATTCAGGGTTCATTTGCTTCAGGAGTGACTTGATCTCCTTGAAGTCCAAGGGACTCTCAAGAGTCTTCTCTGGAACAATTTGAAAGCATCAATTCTTCTGTACTCAGCCTTCTTTATGGTCCAGTTCTCACATCTGGTCCAGTACATGACTACTAGAAAAACCAATGGCTCAAGAGGTAAAGAACCAACCTGCAGTGCAGGAAATGCAGGACTCAGGTTTGATCTCTGGGTCAGGAAGATTCCCTGGAGAAGAAAATGGCAACCCAGTCCAGTATTCTTGCCTGGGAAATCCCATGGACAGAGGAGCCTGGTGGGCTAGTCCATAGGGTCACAAAGAGTCGGACACAACTGAGCATGCACATGCAACCCTAACCTTGACTATATGAATCTTTGTGGACCAAGTGATGCCTCTGCTTTTCAATATGCTGTCAAGGTTTGTCACAGCCTTCCTTCCAAGGAGTGTCTTTTAATTTCATGGCTGCCGTGTGACAGTGATACAAACACCAGATGACTCTATGATCATTTTGTCTCCATAAAACGGACAAAACATGAACATCATCCAAACCACAAATAGGACCAGACACCTCCCTTCCCTGGCTGTTGAGTGACTGCTGCTTCTTTACAATCCCAGCGTTATAGCCTTACTTTCTCAGTGAAAATTAGGATGCTGGGTCACAGAATTATCCTGCTTCTTGATGACATCCAACCCAGAACAAGGCCCTCCCCAAAGCCCAAGACAGACACCTAAGTTCTCTAAGTCCTAACAGCCTTGGGCTGAGACTCCTTGTGGCATGTGACTTCCTTCATTCAATGAATCAATAAAACGAATTTTGGGGCTTCCCTGGCAGCTCAGTGATAAAGAATCAGCTGGCCAATGCAGGAGACACGGGTTTGATCACTGGTCCAGGAAGATTCCACATGCTGCAAAGCAACTAAGCCCAAGCACCACAACTACTGAGCCTATGCTTTAGAGCCCGGAAGCCACAACTATCGAAGCCCTCTTGCCCCAGAGCTGGTGCTCCACATCAGATGAGAAGTCACCACAATGAGAAGCCTGAGGACCGCAACTGGAGAGCAGTTCCACTTCATCACAACTTGAGAAAAGCCTAAACAGCGACAAAGACTCAGTACCATCAAAAAGAAAAAGAAAAAGAAAAAAGAAAATCAACTTTGTTCAGTTATGTGTTCTGAAGTCTTTGACTACAGGGAACTAATAATCCTTAGCCATAAACATCCTTCCCAGGCTAGCGGTGCCAATGGTTGCCACTGTGCCTATATCCTGGAAAATGGAGAAAGGAAATAAGCACAGGAGGGGAGAAAATTGGTGGCAGCCTAAGGACTGACTCCTGCAGAGGGCCTTCCCAGGCCCAACCCTAGATTGTGCAATCTTCTGTGCCTATCTCCCACTAAAAGAAAGCTCATTAGAAAAGAGAAATATATTAATATTATAGGATTACCCATGAACCTACACACATATACAATAAACCCATTCACGAACTTCAGAACTTTAAAAATTACAAATTACTTGTGATTCAAGTTACAAACAGTGGACACAGCATTAAGGAATGCAAACTCTTCAGAGTCCTACAACCAACTGGAATGATGAGCCAGAAAAGTCTGTCCTGTTTTCCAGTGTCTGACCTGAAAAAGTTACTTAAACTGAGCCTGTTTCCCACAGGCTCCACGACAGACACCACCAAACTCCTGTGAGATAACAGACTAAAGGCCTGGGACACAACCTGTACAGAGTAACGGTTAGGGCTTGGTCACCAGTCACTTGGTAATGTTTCCCACCTCACAGCCCCTCTTCCCTACTGAACTGACAATTCCTCTGTCACCCTGTCTCACCCAAAAGGCTGGAAGCGTCTGGAGCCCAGGAGGTGTCTCTGCTACCCTCTACTGCTGCTGCTGCTGCTAAGTCGCTTCAGTCGTGTCCAACTCTGTGCGACCCCATAGACGGCAGCCCACCAGGCTCCCCTGTCCCTGGGATTCTCCAGGCAAGAACACTGGAGTGGGTTGCCATTTCCTTCTCCAATGCATGAAAGTGAAAAGTGAAAGTGAAGTCACTCAGTCGTGTCTAACTCTTAGTGACCCCATGGACTGCAGCCTACCAAACTCCTCCATCCGTGGGATTTTCCAGGCCAGAGTATTGGAGTGGGGTGCCATTGCCTTCTCCGACCCTCTACTAGTCCCCACTAAGAATCGGCACATGATGGGAACTCAGCAAAGGCTTGATGACTGAAGAATATCAAAACTTGAGCGCTGGGGCCTCCCTGGTGGCTTAGTGGTACAAGAGTTGGCCTGCCAATGCAGAGACAGAGGTTCGATCCCTGGTCAGGGAAGATCCCACATGCTGAAGAGCAACTAAGCTCATGAGTCACAACTACTGAGCCTGTGCTCTACAGTCCAAGTTCTGCAACAAAGAGAAGCCAAAGCAATGAGAAGCCCGCACAGAAATGAAGACTCAAGACAACCAAAAATTAATAAAACTTAAAAAAAAAAAAAAAAAAAACTTGTCAGCTGAAATAAAAATTGAATAGATTCAAATTCAAGTGATTTTTCCCCCCTTTAATGCCTCCCAGATATGTGGCAGCTTAATGTGGATATAAACCTTTCCCAAACACCAGGTTTGCAGCTTGTCCTGTGCCCCTGGGACTCACCACAAGCCTGCAAATGGGGTCCATCCAACAAGACCACATTTACTAATGACCTCACTGAAGAAACTTTAATCAAAATTTACTTCTCGAACAAACTGCTATATGTGTACCTGAAACACAGCAGGTGTTTAAAGAAGGAAAACCTCACATTCACAGGTAAGGGAGCTGCACTTGGCTCACAGGTGTGAAGGCCTATGAAACCTACCGTGCATTTACTTGTGCCGTGGACATGCAGGTGTTTTTCAGAAACATAGTTTAACTTTGTTGTTTATCCCTGAATTTAACCTAAGAGCTTTTAAGGATCATATCAAGAAGCAGTTTTATCAAGTTTTCTCAACTAAGACCTAGTGCCCAGTCTGTGTAAAAACTATGTACCATCCAGAACAAAATAGTCTTGGAGAAAAATAAAGCACTCCTAACAGCAGGTTTCCTAACAATGTGTGAGCCAACTATTTTTAAAGAGCACCTTCAGAGAGAAAAAGAAGGAATTCAGAAGGAAAAGAAAACCTCTTCAAAGCTCAGTCCTGATGATTGACTTTGAGCTTAAAACCTGATTTAGCAGGAATTCTGACGCCTCTAGGTTTGGTAGCTATAATCCAAGCTTCAAAACAGAGGGCAAGGCGAGTGACATGACCGTCCAAGGATTGTGCAAAGTCAGCACTGGGGGATTAGGGCTCTCAACATAAACACCTTTACAGCAGGATGGATTCACCCCATCTAGAAATCATCACTGAGTTGATCACGGCCTTTCTGTTGCCATCTGTGAAGCTTTGTGGATGGTTCACTGCTCGTTGGGCACACTGAAGATTACACACTGGGAGAATACAGGAAAGTCAGGTGACCCATTTTACTGCTCGTCAGCTTCCATGACTGAGGGTCTGACTAGCATAAAACTTGGGGATAATCTGTGACTTTTGTTCAGCTGTGTTAGTCTCCATTAATAAAGAAAATCGATGTCTTGTTTGACAAAAGTTCTATGAAATAAAGCTGCTATCAAGCTCTCTCAGAAATAAAGGAAATATTTATCTACTCTTTGGCTCAAGATTTGAGTGAATCCCACCCCTTATCAAAGATCCAATGTAAATTAAGTGAGCAAAACCGATTCCTATTTTACTGTAAAACAGACACAAATTCTATAACAAAGACAAAGAGCCAAAATGGCACCATACTGTTTTATTTTAACCTTCAAACAATATAAAGAGGTAACAACTTCTGATGCCAAACCATGCAAAGTAACAACAAAGGAACGAAAAAAATATTAACAAAAAGACAGTCATTGAAAGGTGCTTCACAGCAGTGCTTTGGCAGTTCTGGCAAGTATTTCCGTCCAATGGCTTTAACACAAAGGGTGTGAATGAACCCATGACCTCAGCTGAGGAACTCCCACACCCTCCCCGGGTAGTTTACACATTGAGTCATCACACACCACACCCTATACTCGCCAGACTTATATTTTTATAGTTCACCTCTTAGAACACAGAACTATGGATTGTGCGTAATTGCAACAAAAACTAAAAAACAAAACAGTGTGGTAGAAAAGTAAACGAACTCCTATGTTTCCAGTAAGGCATCAGGGAATCGCTGCTGGCTGTGCCCTTCATTTCACCAGTATGAAGAAACGTTTGACTTATATTTCTCAGCAAACCCAATATTCAGAAGCTTAACCAGCAGGCTCAAGTTAAAAGTTTAAAAGACAGTCCTTTTTTTTTTTTTTTTTTTTTGGGTAAATGTTTCTTATAAAACATGAAATCAAGTTCCACTTTATTAAAAAAAAAACAACTGAGCATTTTTAATAGTAAAAATATATATATGTTTATATCTCTTTTTAAAAAGACATTTAATAACAATACTTCAGAAGACTAGATTTAACCCTCAACCCCTCACCCTGCCAAGCTGTCCACCTGGCACAGATACATTAAGGCAAAGGCTCAGAGAGGCGTGGCCACCTTGGCGGTGGGCTGGGCACGTGAGAGGAACACACTCCGCTCCTACAGGGCCCGTTCAGAATGGCTTCTCCCTCATGTTCACCGAGCCATCCTGCATCCCGAAGTAGACTCTCTCCGCCATGTTGATGAACAGCCCCGTGTCCACCACACCTGTGGGACGAAGGGCAGAAAGAAGTGTTAAGTTTGAGCCTCCCAAGGTAGGAAGAAAACCAGGATCACTGGGTCCGTAGGAGTGACCACCTTCAAAAGCACCAGACAAATGATACATCTAAAGATGCACCTCACACATGGTGATGAAAACACATCCTGGTTATCTGTATTTCTTCTTGCAATCTCTCCCCCTCTGGGATCCTGGATGTCTCTCTGTACTCAAATGTGCAAGCTTTTTCCTGCCTCAGGGCCTTTGCTCACACTGTTGCCCTTATCTGGACCAGTCATCTTCTCAGAGAGGCCCTCCATCATGACTCTAAGTGCTCCCATTCCCAGTGATCCTCAATCACACTATCAGCCTTAGAAGCTTTTCCCACAAAGGGCTGAAAGATACTTGCAATGCATATATTATGTCAAGATGAAAACTCTCCAGATCAATAAGACAACAGACAATCTAGTGGAAAAATGGGCAGAAGACTTAAGAGATACTTCACAAAAGAGGTTCTCCAAAACAGCCAATAAACATAGAAAACAGTGCTCAAACTGGTCAATTGGGAATGTAGGGACTTCTCCAGCAGCCCAATGGTTAAGACTCTGCTCCGCCAATGCAGGGGACGTGGGTCCTGTCCCTAGTCGGGGAACTAAAGGTCCCACATGCTGCAAGGTGCAGCAAAAAATTGAAAAAAAAAATAAAGAAAGAATAAAATAAAGGATACATTTTTTAAAAAAAAAAAGAATGCAAATCAAGACACCACTACACTCTCAACAGGATGAGTATAATGAAATTTGACTGGAATATAAAGACACTCCCACACATTGACTATAGGAATAAATTGGCAAAAAAAAACCATGCTGGAAAATCTTTCTCTGTGTATCTTTTAAAGCTGAACATATTCATACCTGATGATCCAGCAACTCTACTCCTCAGTATACATCAGGTGTATATATATATATGATCCTCACAAGGTATGTAAGAGAATGTTCCCAACAGCTAAAAACTAGAAACACCCAAATGCCCATAAGAGTAGAATGGATATACAGACGTTTTTTCACACACAAAAATGATGGTATACTATTCAGTAGCGCAAATTAACTACAACTGTTAGCAACCTTTACTGAAAATATTTCATATACACACATACTACAGTGAGATAACACTGTTCACCTACTGATGGACCCAGTGTGTAGGGAAGCACACTGGCATGCACTTCAGACAGAAGGTAAACTAATGCCATCGTGGAAGGCAATTCTGCACTATCTGGCAAAATCAGATACACTTATTCTTTCAGCTGGTAATCCCCTTCTAAAAAAGGACTGGAAACGAATATCTGCTCACGCGGATCTGCCTAAATAAATTTCGTGAGAGTCACAGGATGGAATGCCATATTATTATTAAGAAAAAAAAAAGAATGAGGAAGTTCTTTTGTGATCCATTATATAATAACCTTCAAAGTGGTGAAAAAACAGGAAAATAGGAAGACAGAAAAAACAGGAAGCAAAACATGTGCCAAGTATGCTGTCAATTGTGTAAACAAAGAGATGGGGGTGGGGGAGCTGCCTTGTGTTTACGTAAGATCAACTCAAGAAGGACACACACACACAAGGACACACAACTCTGGAAGCACTGGCTGTCTTCAGACGGGGAAAGTGGAGGGATGGAAGACAGAGAATTTTCACTGTTGATCCTTAAAATTTTGAAGTATGTAAATTCAAAAGGATAAAAAAATTTTCAAAGACAGCCCCCCCATACATAAATAAGATCATCTACCAGCACTGCACCAACACGACAGGGGCCTCCCAAAGACATGCCCAGTGGTCACTCAAGACCCAGGCTTCTCAAAAATTCTACTGAGTCAAAAAGTTCCTTAGAGTTTTTACATAATATTTCAAGGAAAAATCTGAACAAACTTTTAGGCCAACCCAATGTAACATAAGGTGACAGCTTCCACCTGATTCAAGAGAAAGCCAAACTGAGTTCAGAAAAGACTTCAACGATTTAAGAGTAGAGGTGCAGGGCAGCTGTCAAAGGTCTGATCTCAAGAACCACCTCTCTTCAGATTATTAGGACGCTGGGAGTAACTAACCCATTCCTACACCCATCCCCAGATTAGTGGAAAGGGGAGAGGTGGACTGGTCTGAACAAGGGGGAAAGAATCCTGCTGGCTTTGGCACTTCTCTGCTCCGGGTGCAGCAGTGGAACACCCAAGGGTGTGGCAGCCAGGGGCCAGTTCTGCTGCCCTCTAGGTGTCCCCACACAAATGGACGTGCATGGGACACAGGCAGGGTGACATAGACAGACAGGGAAGCTTTCCCTTCCCTCCTCCCTTGACCCAGGTCCAGCATCATGTATTACAACAGACCAAAGAGGAGGAGAAAAAGAGAATGAGAAAACAAACCACACGGATGACCCTGGAGGCACTGTGCTAAATAATTCAGCATCTAGCTTCTCTGTTTACACCGTCTTCACTTAAGTTCCTAATGAAGCTCTGAACTTCTCTAGGATGTAGCTTCTGCTGACTGAGGTGGAGACCAAAGAATGGGAGAAATCTGCTCACAAAGGACATCTCAGTGTCTCAATTAGCGTCGAAAGGTCTGAGCAGGTGCACCAGAGCCCCCTAGTGGGCACTGCAAGTAATCCTCCCACAGAGGAACAGCGCCCTCACTGGTGGGGGCTCCCTGCATTTGCATTATCACTAGGGCTAATTCTTCCAGATTATCAACAGCGACCAGGCAGAAGAACTCCCTATAACACAAGGCACAGCACCTCGCCCACGGCAGGAATCTAACAAGCTTGGGCTAACTGAGTCATTCTTCTCCAGAGAACAGGCCAGAACCAAAGAGGTGGCAGCCAAGCTCTTTGCAGAGAAGGTGGGTTTATTTCAAGGCAAGCCCCCTGACGCTCCATCGGCCCCGTGCCTGCCCCAATTGAAACGGGTTGTGAAATGCCAACTAACAAAGCTGCTAGGTGAGCAATAACTGTTTTCAGGAGGAAAAGGCAAAGGCGTGAAGTTAGAAATTCCAAACATGTTATAAAACAAATTCTTCCCACAAGTCTCAAAGCCACAGCCACTGTGCCTCCCATGGCCAGAGGCAGGGGACAGCTATGAAGAGCCTGGGTGTCTACACTCAAGAATATATGTTACCTGGGATCATTTTGATGGCTATGTTCACTTCACTCCATTTGTGGACCCGGTCAAACTTCCAGTCCAGGATAAAGTTTCCATTATCCGTTACCACAGGACCCTAGAAGATAATTGTCCACAATGACGAGGTGATATAGGTTCAGGCAGGCAGAGGGGGCAGGAGAGTGGATGTGATAACCTAAGCAACCCACTCCAACCAGTACTCCCACCTCATGCTTTCTATTACTAGAAGGCAGTGCCACGAAGCAGTAATGAGCAGGAGTCCTGAAGCCACTGAGGCAGATATCTCACAGGGGCCATTTTCCTCTGTGAGCCTCAGATTCAGCTATGGCAAGAAAGGGATAATGAAACCTGCCTCCTTAGGCAGCTTATGCGTAAACCACATGGATAAGCATTTACCACAGTGAGGGCACAGTGATGCTTAGCCATCATTAGAGCGAAAAACTACAGCAAGAGAACAGACAACCAACATGGCTCAATGCTCCCAGAGCTTCCCACTGAGAACCATCAGTGATGCAACGTGCAACACTCCCCCCAGATCAGGCAGACCCAACAAACAGATGCAGCAGTGAGGGGCCCTGGGGTCACAGGGGCTTGGGGTAGTTTTAGTTAATTAACCCAGAATTACACAGCAGCTGTGGGCACTAGAAAGCATATAGGACCACAAATGTTGTCAGAACACAAAGACTGCTCTGCAAAATGGAGGAGTGGGAGCCCAGTAAGAACACCCAAAGGCAAGATGCTGGGCTCTTTGGTGGAACCCCAGCTCTGAGAGAGAACCCTGACAATCTCCTCTTGAATCCTCAGCTACTCAGGGAGCCAGAGTCAGAGCTCAGTATAACAACTATGATTAAGACTGTGGTTTTTTAAAAAGTCACAAAACACCAGGAAGAAAATACATTAAAATAAAATAAGTTCATCAGGGAAGAGTTACAGGTAAGTTGCTTTCTCTCCTGTATGTTTCAAACTTTTTATATATAGTTCTGTCTGCAGCTATAGTTAGTTTTTGAATTATTACTACTGCTTGTTTAATTAAGTGTAAGAAAAAAACTTCTGTTCAACCCACTTTAGAAGCTGAAGTGAAGCGTTTGGACTAAGTATCTGGAGTGTATTCCTGGGGAGGAGCTTACATCCCCCAAGGAACTCTACTTCATTTAAACACAGGATGAGAAAAGAGGAAAAAGAAAATTATACCACAAAACCTGAATAACTCTCTGCCCCAGGAGGGACTCCCCAAACCCATTTTTAGCAGCTGTTAGAGAGATCCAGGTACAAAGATCAGATCACCTGAGGAGATTCAGATTCCAAGGGACAGAAAATGTGCCCATTTGTACATGGAATATACAGTGTGTTAAGTATAGGCTTGTCTACATGAGTTTGAATATGGAAACTGATAAAGCCAGTGCTCTGAAAATAAGCCAATAGGCTAATTAAAAATAAACAGAGAGAACTTCCATGGTGGCACAGTGGATTAAGAATCTTCCTGCCAATGCAGGGGACAAGGGTTCTATCCCTGGTTTGAAAAGATTCCACATGCCACAGGGCAACTAAGCCCATGTGGCACAACTACTGAGCCTGCATGCTGCAACTACTGAAGCCCACACACTTAGAGCCTGTGCTCTGCAACAAGAGAAGTCACCACAATGAGAAGCCCACACTTCTAGAGTAGCCCTGACGCCAAAACTAGAGAAAGCCCTTGAGCAGCAATGAAGACACAGTGCAGCCAATAAATAATCAACAGAAGCCACCTGCCCAGTCTGGGTAAAGACCTAACGGAAGGAGGAGGACAGGCCCTGAGAGCCTGGAACACCTTCCAGAAACCTTCCAGCCACTCACTGCCTTGTTGACGGCCATGCGAAGTTCAATCATGCCCCCAAACTTCTGGGTCACAGTTCGGCTCACTGGGACATAGGCCATAGGGATGACCTCAATGGGGATGCCCTTGTGCCACTGATCCCCGAGGTTCTTTGAATCTTTCCTAGAAAGAAAGAGTCAGAAATACAACAGATGTCAATAAGCTCAGCGGTACAGACATGCCAAATTCAGGCACGGAGTTACTAATGAGGTGAGAGGGCAGGGCCAAGTGTCCAGGGCTTCAAACGGACTGGCTATGCTTTACTGTAAGTAAATATGACAAAAATGTTAAAACCTGGATATGACTGGCTTGTGGTTAAACAGGTGTGAGGAACATAATCATTTATGCTCTTCCTACAGCTGTAATTTTTTTTTTAATTAACATGCTCAGCACAAGTGCCTTCTAGTAGACTCTCAGAGCCTGGTCAAAGGCTGACCACAACACAAATCACATGTGACAGAAGGGAAGCAGGGGTGCTGGGTCACTGCCCAGGGGCAGGCCTGACCTGCTTCCTCCGCAGGGAGCGAATAGGGTGAATGAGTGATCAATAAGGACATGCTCTATTAATGAGTGTGACATCCGTTTCCTCCTTCCAGCAGACACAAGAAATAGCAGTATCTTCCTTCAGCACCAAAGCAGAACATAATTGTCCAAGGCACTCTTCCTGAGTCACAGGAAGGAGAAGTGCTCCTCCCTCCAGCTCTGTTTTCTCCTCCCTAAAATGCGGGCTGGCGTCTGAGGCACCTCCTCAGTGGACAGTTCAGAAACACTGAACATCGTACCTGAAATCGGCAATCACGATGAAGCGACTGGCATTGCCGGCCACAATCTTCTCCTGGGTCAGGCAGCCTCTGGGGAACGGGGAAGAAGCAAAGGAAAAAACATGGGGCTAAGTAAGACAAAATCTGAATTTGGGAACTAAAGTCAGATAAAGGAAACCAAAATCCATTCAGTTCTGACACTCAGAAATTTAATTTTTAATTCTTAAAGGAACAGCCCCCCTAACTCTATCACACTGCAACAGACTAAATTGTGTCTCCCCGCCCTCTGCCCCCTAAAATTCATCTGGTGAAGGCCTAACCCCTAATGTGACTGTATGTGAAAGATGAGGTCTCTAAGGAAGTAACTGTGGTTCAATGAGGTTACTGAAGTGGGGCTCTGCTCTGATTAGGATGGGTATCCTTCTAAGATGATACCAAAAAGCTCTTACTCTCTCTCCCACCACCACAGGAGGCTACACTGAGAAGGCAGCCATCTGCAAGCCCAGGGCTTCAGAACAGTGACAAACAAATTTCTCCCTTGAAGTCACCACATCTACGATTTTTGTTATGGCACCTGGGCTAAGACCTGCTACTTCCAGTAAATGGACTGTGGAAACAGGAGTCTGTGTCTGGGAGAAAGGGTTCCCAGTAGGGCCACAGGCATAACCCAACTAAGATGCACCTGCCAGGGAGCACGGTGGCTGGGGGAGGTCATGTGACTGTGGCATGCAGTGGAGGAGTAAGGACAAGCTTTGAACAACCTGCCCTCTCTGCCATTTGACAGCCAGAGTTATGAAGTAGAGATAGCACAGTGAGACTTGAAGCACATTTTGTGTCACTCCAGAGTCTGGCTGATTATAAAAACAAGGAGACAGGGACTTCACCTTCTTCCACTCACCACTTCTTAACTCCCCAAAATTAACACAAGAAACACCCAATAAATGTTTTCCAAAGGAATGAATACACACATCACTCCCTGCTCGAGCCCACAGACCTAGTAATCTAGTCCCAGTAATGTGTTTGTTTTAGGCTGTGCAATTTTTTTTTTTTTTTTTTTGGCTGTACAATTTTTAAAGTTGGAATCAGCAGAAGGCAGCAGACAGAGAACCCATTAAGATGAATCACTTCATTGACCAGGCTCGGGTCCTTGTCACCAGACTGCTACTAACAACCAGAAATGCCCAGCTGGCTCTACAGTCTTATGCCATCAACATCCAAGAAGAAAGACAAACTCGTGTGTATCACAGAGGCACTGTGCTTATCCTGCATTCCACTTGGCTTTGCTAAGGATTAACTGGCAGATACTTGGCAAAAAAAGGCCCCACAACTCACCCAC
The DNA here is from genome assembly GCF_029407905.1 of Bubalus kerabau. NCBI lineage: Eukaryota > Metazoa > Chordata > Mammalia > Artiodactyla > Bovidae > Bubalus > Bubalus kerabau. The sequence goes on from NC_073634.1 coordinate 50,141,617, forward strand.
CACCCTTGATGAGGTTGAGGTCAGCGTCGACTTCATCAGCACCATCGATGGCAAGATCGATCTGCATTGAAGAAAGATACAAAAACCACTGAGACCCTCGTGAGGGAAGGCTCTGTGCTAAGCATGAACCTGCAACAGCTCATCAGATCCCAGCTGCCCTAGTAGCCAAGCACAGTTATTATTCCTACTTAACCAGTTAGGAAACTAAGACTCTCAGTGGTTAAGTTATTCCACTAGGGTCATGAGGAAACATATATAGACCACACCTGGGTGCAGCTCTCATCCACCACTTTATTCTTCCTCTACTCTTTGATGGGCTTCTTTTTGGACAAGCTGGAATTACTGAGCATGCAATCTCAGTATGAGTAACTTCACCTCCAAGTATAGAAAGAGATATATAGTATATCTGTGGGACTAAAATTTCCTTGGAAGCAGGCAATAATGGAAAAAAGTCTGAGAAGCACTGATTTAGAAATGTCTGAACTGATATGGCAAAAACATGGGTATGCTGACACACATCTGATGTGATTTAAAATTGGAAAATTTCTGAGATCCCGCCCCCATGATCCCACTAAAGTACCTGTCTGGGCTTGCCCACTGCCTTTAACAGGAAGTTCCATTGCCAGCTCAAAAGCAGTGAAGGAGGAGAATAGGTTCATTCATGTTTCAAAATTTGAAATCAAGGAAGAGATATATTGATACTTCTCATCACTCCTGGGACTCTGCATGGACCATATGGGAGCCTCAGGAATGGTTTTTCTAAAAACATCAGTATAAAGAAGGAAATGGCAACCCACTCCAGTATTCTTGTCTGGAAAATTCCATAGGCAGAGGAGCCTGGTGGGTTACAGTCCATGGGGCCACAAAGAGTTGGACAGGACTGAGCACACGTAAAACCTCAGGGTACAAATTCAGTTCAAGCTGCAAGTCAGAAGTTGCCTGATATGGAGGCACCAAAACTTTAGTGGGGCAGCCTCACTTCTGCCTTTTTACAAGGATGAAGTGACAGCCCACGATGCTCCTCCCCACCTTGCACTGACCCCAGCTGTACCACAGCCAGCTCTCTGGGGACTGGAGGAAGGCAATCTTTTCTGCATAGGTCCCATGTCCACCTTCAGCCCAAAGTATTCTATCACTTGGTCCTAGACACCCCAGCCAGTCTGAGCACTGTCTGCATATACCCACATGCTAGCCTGGAGCTGCTCCCAGGGTTCCCATCCTCACTGGAATGCTCTCCCCTGCCCTTGCCACCTAGCCATCACAGCTCTGCTCAAATTTTCACCTCTTCCCACAAAACCCCTCTAAGCAGCAAGCACTCTAGAGCTGGAAGCACCTGAATTCATCCTCAGGCTCTGCCACTTAAAAGAAGCAAGGCCTCAGGCAAACACCTTGCCTTCTCCATGCCTTTCCCACATTTGTAAAATGGGATGGTAATGGGATGGTAATAGTTCCCACCTTCCAGACTACAGGAGCTTAAATACAGGTGACCCTGAACAACAGGGTCAGGTTCAAACCATGCAGGTCCACCTAAAGGCAGATTGTGTCCACCACATACGCACTGCAGTACTATGTGATCCATGGTTGGCTAAACACACAGATGCAGAACCACGAATACAGAAGGCCAACTATGGCACTTAAGCATCTGTGGATTCTGGTTTTCACAGTGGGTCCTGGAACCAAGCCCCTTGGACACTGAGGGATGACTGTGGTTTAATACAGACCAGCACTTAGTAGAATAACTGTACACAGTGAGGGCTCGGGAAATGCCAGCTGTGAGGATGCTCCACACTCTCCTCAACGTCAGTCTCTGGATTGCTCGTGTGTTCAATCGTCTTAATCATAAAACTTCTGTTTTCAAAAGCCCATGCTTGCCTCAGACAATTGCTTCTTATCTCCATTTAGCAGTAAACTCCAAGGGCCAGCTTGCTCATATTACATGTCTGTGTGAGGGCTGCAGGAAGTCCTGGGTCCCTGAGCCCCCTCAGTTAAACCACAGGGAATGTCCTGGAAATTAAGAACCTCCCCACTTGTGACCTCAGCCAGAATTAATATCTAAAGTCCCAGGAGAAGAGGTAGTATTGCTGACTGACTTTCCTCTTAGACTTGATCAGATATCCTGAGCCCACGAACAAGTGACAGTCATAAAAAAGGAGGCAGAAAAACCCAGCAGCCTCTCTTACCTCTGGGTGTCGATCCAGGTCACTGAGAGTTAAGCCATACTGCAGGATGAGCTGGCGGGCCTGTGGAGAACAGGAAAAAGCACCCATAATCATCATCTCTGAATGAGGGTGAGGATTCTCAGAAGCCACTTGGATCTAAGGGTCAGACACTCAGTACCACCAAAGTGAAGTGAAGTTGCTCAGTCATGTCCAACTCTTTGCGACCCCATGGACTGTAGCCTACCAGGCTCCTCCATCTATGGGATTCTCCAGGTAAGAATACTGGAGTGGGTTGTCATTTCCTTCTCCAAGGGATCTTCCTGACCCAGGGATTGAACCCAGGTCTCCCGCATTGCAAGCAGATGCTTTAACCTCTGAGCCACCCTCCCAAATCCAACCTGTACCACCAAGAGATAGGGATCCAGCCCCAAGAATGGCAAAAGTTGGCCCATTCCAGGAACTGGAAGAAGGTAAACAGCACCTACTGAACACTTTGCTCCAGCACTAGACAGAGTCCCTCCTCTGTGACTTGTTCCTTAAGATGATGGCATGGCCTCCGAAAGCCTCTGGTAATACACTACAGATGTTGCTGTTTTACTCTCTGAGTTGTGTCTGACTCTGTGTGACTTCCCTGGTGGCTCAGACAGTAAAGTGTCTGTCTACAATGCGGGAGACCCAGGTTCAATCCCTGGGTGGGGAAGATCTCCTGGAGAAGGAAATGGCAACCCACTCCAGTATTCTTGCCCAGAAAATCCCATGGACAGAGCAGCCTGTTGGGTTACAGACCATGGGGTTGGACAGAGCAGCCTGGTAGGTTACAGACCATGGGGTCAAAAAGAGTCAGACAGACACGACTGAGCTTTCACTTTCTTTCTTTCTGTGTGACTCCATGGACTATAGCCCACCAGATTCCTCTGACCATGAGATGGATTCTCCAGGCAAGAATACTGGAGTGGGTTACCATCTCCTTCTCTAGGGGATCTTCCTGACCCAGGGATCAAACCTGAGTCTCCTGAATTAGCAGGCAGCCTCTACTGCTGAGCCACCAGGGAAGCCCAATACAGTACAGTAGGTAGCCCTCATCTGTGGTTTCAGTTACCTATGGGCAACCTCAACCCAAAAATTTTACATGTAACATTCCAGAAATCACAAGTTTTAAACTGCACACCACTTTGAGTATAGCACAATGAGATCTCTGCTACATACTCCATCCGGTCCAGGATGTGAATCATCCTTTTCTTCAGCACACCCCACCTGTTAGTCACTTAACAGCCATCTCAGCTATCAGCCTGATGTCACAGTATCACAGTGCTTGTGTTCAACCGACCCTTACTGTACTTCACACAGGCATTCCTCGGTTTACTGTGCTTCGCTTTATTGTGCTTTATTACCAGCTGAAGGCTGTGGCCACCCTGCCTCCAGGGAGCCTAAGGGTGCAATTTCTCCAACAGCATTTGCTCACTTTGTGTGTCACACTTCGGTAGTTCTCACGGTATTTCAAACTTTTTCATTATCATTATTACGTTTGTTATGGTAGCCTGTGACCAGTGAGCTTTCACGTTACTACTGTAACTGCTTTGGCGTTTTTTCAGCAATATTTTTAAACTAAGGTATGTCCATTGCTTTTTTAGACATAATGCTATTGCACACTTACTAGAATATAATGGAGTGTAGACATAACTTCTATATGCACTGGGAAATTCAAGTAGCTCACTCTGTATCATACTATATGATGGTGGAATGGAACCAAACCTGGACTATCTCCAAGGGAAAGCTCCAAAGCACAATAGTGATGCTGACAATTCAGATACACCAAAGACACGCCATAAAATGCTTTCTTAAGCGCAACAGTAAAAGTTGTTAACTCAGTAAGGAAAGGAAAAAAATTACACGCTAAGGCTGCTAAGATCTAAAACTGTAAGAACAAATCTTCCATCCATGAAACTGTAAAGAAGGAAAAAGAAATTTGTGCCAGTTTCACTGTTGCAACCCAAACCGCAGAAGTTATGACAACAGTGAGTAAATGCCTAGTTAAGATGGAAAAGGAATTAAATTTTACAATAGTGTATTTTGAGAGAGAAACCATGATCACCTAACTTTTATCAGTGTCTTGTTACAATTGTCCTATTACTAGTTGTTGTTCTCTTACCATGCCTAATTTACCAACTGAATGTCATCACCGGTTATCTATGTATATGAAAAAATATAGTATACATCACATTCAGTTGTATCTGCTGTTTCAGGCAGCCACTGGGGGTCTAAGAATGTATTCTCCATGGATGAGGGGGCAGGGGAAGGGGGGAGACTACCATTACTTTTTAAAACTTCCTAAGCTAAGACTTTGGGCTCCTAAATCACTGCAGATGGTGACTGCAGCCATGAATATAAAAAGACGCTTGCACCTTGGAAGAAAAGCTATGACAAACCTAGATAGCATATTAAAAAGCACAGACATCACTTTGCCGACAAAGATCCGTCTAGTCAAAGCTATGGTTTTTCCAGTAGTCATGTATGGATTTGAGAGTTGAACCATAAAGAAAACGGAACTCCAAAGAATTGATGCTTTTGAACTGTGGTGTTGGAGAAGACTCCTGAGAGTCCCTTGGACTGCAAGGAAATCAAATCAGTCAATCCTAAAGGAAACCAGGCCTGAGTATTCATTGGAAGGACTGATGCTGATGCTCCAATACTTTGGCCACCTGATGTGAAGAACTGACTCACTAGAAAAGACCCTGATGCTGGGAAAGATTGAATTTGAATCCTGGATTTTTATTTGATCCTATGAATGATTACTGCTTAATTTTTTTAAGTATTGTGGAGGTGTTTAAAAGTCTCCCTACTTTTCACAGAGACATAATGAAATACATACAATGAAATCATACTATGTCTGGGATTCCCTTCAAAATAACACAGGCAGAGGAGAAGGGGACAACAGAGAATAAGATGGTTGGATGGCATCACCGACTTGATGGACATGAGTTTGAGCAAGCTCCAGGAGTTTGTGCTGCATTCCATGGGGTCACAAAGAGTAGGACATGACTGAGCAACTGAACTGAACTGAAACTAAGAGCCAAATCTACAAAACATAAGAAATTTTTTTAAATAATCTAAAAAAAAATGACAGAAGAAGATCACTATAAATTGATACACAGTGACAATTTCCAGGCCACACTGTTGAATAAAAATAAGCAAGAGAATACCCACACTCAGAAGAGGATGTAAAGGCAGGACACCAGAATGGCTGCTAGTGAGGAGCATGGCAAACTGAGAGAACAGACTGGGAAAAATCAGGATGTTTGTGGCCAAGTCAGCACCACTGACTATATGCTTACAATATATGGAGCAACCAAAGCATGGAAACCTTTTTACCAAAAGCCATGTCTAGAAAATATCTTCTACCTAAAGTCAAAACCACCTGAGATTAAGAATGAGGTCTTGGTTCTAATCTTAAATAAACCAGTCACATGACCCCTATCAAGTTTTCTCACCTATAAAAAGATGAGGATAGATAATGACCAATGTCAATCTTTAAATCCTAAGACTCTAACAATAAAACACAAACACCCTGGACTTTGAAATGTATGGGTCCTATCTGGATCCTGATTCAAACAAACTGTAGAAAAATATTTTTAAAGGATAAGACAATAGGGGAAATTAGAATCCTGGATTTTTACTTCATCCTATGAAAGATTACTGCTTAATTTTTTAAGTATTGTGGAGATGTTTTAAAGACTCCCTATTTTTCAGAGACACATAATGAAATACATACAATGAAATCATACTATGTCTGGGATTCATTTCAAAATAACACAGGCAGAGAACAGGATACAGATGAAACAAAACTGGCCATCAATTGATCACTGTGGAAACTGGGCAATGGGTACACAGAAGTTCATTGCATTATTCAGTATCCTTTTTTTCTTTAATTTTATTTTATTTTTAAACTTTACAAAATTGTATTAGTTTTGCCAAATATCAAAATGAATCCGCCACAGGTATACATGTGTTCCCCATCCTGAACCCTCCTCCCTCCTCCCTCAGTATCCTTTTTGAAGTTTGAAATTTTCCATAATAAAAAGGTAAAATAAAATGCTGAGTGAATCAAGTTCAAAAGAAAAAAAACTCATGATTTTGAAAGAGAAATACATAATGAAGGGAGAAAACAAGAAAAAAGGTATTGCTGGTTCATTTCTCAGTTCCTAGGTTTCTCCCAACATGATATTGGAGAAACAATACTGATCACAGACCCTTAGGCTATAAAAACATTTGGAAGATGAACCCCTAAAGCCCCCCACACACTGTGGTATTCATGCCTTTGGGGAATCCCTGCCCATGACGTCCCGAGGTTGTCTTGTGTTACCAACCGCACACAGCAGAGGTGATGGCAAGCCCCAGCTGAGATTAGTTTATAAAGAAGAAAGGGCATGCTCCCTCAAGATTCCCCCCCCTTCCTCCACTCACCCTCTCTCACACACACGCTAGGAAAACCTGCTGCCAAGCCCTGAAGACACTGAGAGCCTTGGGGACAAGGCCCACTTCACAGCCTGTGAAGAAGTAAGGCCACAACATCCACTTGACAGAGCATGGAAGCAGATCCTTCAAGCAGAGCTGAGATGCCTGCAGCCCTGTCCAACACTCAGCTGCAACCTCATCAGACTCAAGGCCAGAAACACCCAGCTCAACCATTCCAGATTCCTGACCCCTGGAAACTATGAGCTTACAAATATTTGTTGTTCTAAGCTGCCAAGTTTCGGGGTAATTTGTTCCAGCGACAGATATCTAATACAGATGCTGCTGGAATAATGATATGAACTGAATGTAGCTCAGTGTTATATTCTATCACAAATAAAACTGTGTTATATATACTACTGGTGCTCAGTTCCTCAGCTGTGTCCAACTCTTGCGACCCTATAGACTGCAGCCTGCCAGGCTCCTCTGTCCATGTCCATTTTTCAGGCAAGAATATCAGGCTGGGTTGCCATTTCCTCCTCCAGGGGATCTTCTCAACCCAGGGATTGAACCTGGGTCTCCTGCATCTCCTGCACTGGCAGGAGGATTCTTTACCACTGAGCCACCTGGGAGGCCCATTATATATACTATGACCCCTGTTAACTGTATACTTTGGGTTGGCCAAAAAGTTCATTCAGGTTCTTCCGCGTGATGTAAACCTGAACAAACTTTTTGGCCAATCCACTAGTTAGAAACAATACTAAACTACATTCAAATGTATTACATGAAAACTGATGGAAGGAAACAATTCTATCATGATTCCTATGGGGGAAAGAAATCTGTATAAAATCTATCATTTTCATTTAACACGAAGTTTAAAAACTGCCTGCACCACTTGCCAGTGTTACTGTTTCATGAGGATGTTCTGTTTGTCCACCTAGACGGTAATCAGAGTATGTGAGAGCACATTTTATATACACTTTCCCCAGCAGTTAGGATTAGCTGAGCCAATAGTTGAGTGAGTAACTATTGTGAGTTCATTAGAAAAGGAGTTACCTAGTACAAACTCCTGCTTTAAGAAAAAAAAATGATGAGACTTCCCTGGTGGTTCTGTGGCTAGGACTCCATGCCCCCAATGCAGGGGACCCAGGGTTCAACCCCTGGTTGAGGAACTAGATCCCACATGCCTCTTCACCACTGCCACCAGCTGCCTGAGTCAATGCCTGTCCAGAGTCTGCATGTGAAAGGAGCCCAGTAGGTAAGTTCTGCCTGTCTTATGTGGCTGGGAGGCCAACTGCTTTCCATTTAAACAGTCTGAATCCCCAGTCACAACGTGAAGGGCCCTGTACAATGACCTCAAGGATCCCACTCAGGAGGGACCCTTCAGGCCTGCTTCCATCAGCAGGTCCTCCAGCACTCCCTTCTCCCCATATCTGACTGGATTCCCCCACAAGGCCTCTGTGCACAACCCTGCACATGGAAAGAAGCATCACCATGAGTGGCATGAACTCCTTCCTCCCTGGGTGTAATGCATTGTACTGTGCTCCCCCTAAAAAAGATATATTGGGGCTTCCCTAGTGGCTCAGTGGTAAAGAATCCATCTGCCAAAGCAGGAGACACAGGTTCAATTCCTGGACCAGGAAATCCCACACGCTGTGGAGCAACTAAGCCCATCTTCCACAACTATGCAGCCTGTGCTCTAGAGCCCAGGGGCTGCAGCTATTGAGCCCATGCACCCTAGAGCCCATGCTCCACAACAAGAAAAGCCACTGCAGTGAGAAGCCCATATGTCAGAATCAGAGAGTAGCTCCCACTCTCCGAAACTAGACAAAAGGCCCATTTGCAACAAAGACTCAGCACAGCCAAAAATAATTTAAAAAAAAAAAAAGGAAAGATATATTGGAGTCCTAAACCCCAGTACTTCTGGCTGTGACTTTACCTGGAGATTGGGCTTTTACAGAGGTAATCAAGTCAGAATGAAGTCATGAGAGTGAGCCCTAATCCAACACAAGTGGTGTCCTTAGAAGAGGAGTTTGTACACACAGGGAGAGGCACACAGGTAGAATGCCACGTGACCATGAATACTGAAAGTGAGGACACGGACCGCAAAGCCAAGTAATGCCAAAGACTGCTAGGAAACCACCAGAAGTTAGGAGAAAGACAGCACAGTTTCTCCTTCACAGCCTCTAAAGGAATCAACATCTAGCCTCCAGAACCTAGAGACAATGAATTTCTGTTTTTTAAGCTGCTCAATCTGTGGTTCCTTGTCACGGCAACCCTGAGAAACCAATGCACTGAATTCAACACCACAGCCCTACTGTGGGAACATGGACCCGTGGCTGGCTCAGCCACAGGTGCTCAACTGAGATTAGTATCTGTTGACATCATATACTCCGGGCTCACATGCTGAGGGGCTCCTGAGAGTGTAATGAAACAACTCCTGGCTGTCCCTTCCAGCTCTTAAAAGTGCAGGAAGCAGGAAAGCTAATGATTAGTTTATACTTCTGGAAAAAAAGACAGGAAGAAAAATTCCTTTATCATAAATTTCTGCCTTCTCAATGCAGTTTCACAGCTGGTGCCTGCAATGCCTCATGTGATCAAGGACAGTGGCATGTGGCAGGCGAGCATTCCTGTTTTTCATCAGTTTTACAATAAAACCTGAAAACTCTGCATCTTCCCTTCTATCCCCTAACAGAGGGAGACTAAAGGCCATTGTGAATAAATGCTGTTTTTGCTTAGACCAGATCTAGCTTTTAAATACTATTTTTATTTTCCTCTCGCCAAATCTTTTAACTTTGAAGGGAAAATCTACAAAAAGCCTTTAAGTCCCTAGGGGTTTACTTGTTTAAAAGATAGAGCATAAAATATTTTGGCTTCCTTTCAGTCATTTCAGGAGACTATAGCTGGCTAAACGTAACACAAAATAAGTTTGAATTTGAGGGAGAGAAAAAAACAAACCTCTGAACAAGTTTATTTTTTAAAGTCCTATGAACTGTGAATGACTCTTCCAATCGATCAACTGGAACTGGCCATCATTTTCCAACTTGCTATTAATTACCATGATAACACACAGGTGTGCTGGGAGAATGCCATCTGAAAAACACAGATCAAACTTCCTTCCAATTAAAGAAATTTAATTGAAACTTCTTGAATGTAAACACGTGTATTTAGCTCAGCTCTTTCCCCAAACCTCTCTAAATTTATGATAAAGGAATTTTTCTTAACGGCATAAACCAAAAAGAGGAGAAAATAGCAACCAGTTTTCAAAAGTTAGACCACTGATGAACAATCAGATCAGATCAGATCAGTTGCTCACTCATGTCCAACTCTTTGCGACCCCATGAATTGCAGCAAGCCAGGCCTCCCTGTCCCTCACCAACTCCCAGAGTTCACTCAGACTCACGTCCATAGAGTCAGTGATGCCATCCAGCCATCTCATCCTCTGTCATCCCCTTCTCCTCTTGCCCCCAATCCCTCCCAGCGTCAGAGTCTTTTCCAATGAGTCAACTCTTTGCATGAGGTGGCCAAAATATTGGAGTCTCAGCTTTAGCATCACTCCTTCCAAAGAAATCCCAGGGCTGATCTCCTTCAGAATGGACTGGTTGGATCTCCTTGCAGTCCAAGGGTCTTCTCCAACACCACAGTTCAAAAGCATCAATTCTTCGGCACTCAGCCTTCTTCACAGTCCAGCTCTCACATCCATACATGACCACAGGAAAAACCATAGCCTTGACTAGACGAACCTTTGTTGGCAAAGTAATGTCTCTGCTTTTGAATATGCTATCTAGGTTGGTCATAACTTTCCTTCCAAGGAGTACTCGTCTTTTAATTTCATGGCTGCAGTCACCATCTGCAGTGATTTTGGAGCCCAGAAAAATAAAGTCTGACACTGTTTCCACTGTTTCCCCATCTATTTCCCATGAAGTGATGGGACCGGATGCCATGATCTTCATTTTCTGAATGTTGAGCTTTAAGCCAACTTTTTCACTCTCCACTTTCACTTTCATCAAGAGGCTTTAGTTCCTCTTCACTTTCTGCCATAAGGGTGGTGTTATCTGCATATCTGAGGTTATTGATATTTCTCCTGGCAGTCTTGATTCCAGCTTGTGTTTCTTCCAGTCCAGCATTTCTCATGATGTACTCTGCATAGAAGTTAAATAAACAGGGTGACAATATACAGCCTTGATGGAGTACTCCTTTTCCTATTTGGAATCAGTCTATTGCTCCATGTCCAGTTCTAACTGTTGCTTCCTGACCTGCATACAAATTTCTCAAGAGGCAGGTCAGGTGGTCTGGTATTCCCATCTTTCAGAATTTTCCACAGTTTATTATGATCCCCACAGTCAAAGGCTTTGGCATAGTCAATAAAGCAGAAATAGATGTTTTTCTGGAACTCTCTTGCTTTTTCCATGATCCAGCAGATGTTGGCAATTTGATCTCTGGTTCCTCTGCCTTTTCTAAAACCAGCTTGAACATCAGGAAGCTCACGGTTCACATATTGCTGAAGCCTGGCTTGGAGGATTTTGAGCATTACTTTACTAGCGTGTGAGATGACTGCAATTGTGTGGTAGTTTGAGCATTCTTTGGTATTGCCTTTCTTTGGGACTGGAATGAAAACGGACCTTTTCCAGTCCTGTGGCCACTGCTGAGTTTTCCAAATTTGCTGGCATATTGAGTGCAGCACTTTCACAGCATCATCTTTCAGGATTTGGAATAGCTCAACTGGAATTCCATCACCTCCACTAGCTTTGTTCGTAGTGATGCTTTCTAAGGCCCACTTGACTTCACATTCCAGGATGTCTGGCTCTAGGTCAGTGATCACACCATCGTGATTATCTGAGTCGTGAAGATCTTTTTTGTACAGTTCTTCTGTGTATTCTTGCCAGATCTCTTCTTAATATCTTCTGCTTCTGTTAGGTCCATACCATTTCTGTCCTTTATCGAGCCCATCTTTGCATGAAATGTTCCTTTGGTATCTCTGATTTTCTTGAAGAGAACTCTAGTCTTTCCCATTCTGTTGTTTTCCTCTATTTCTTTGCATTGATCACTGAGGAAGGCTTTCTTATCTCTTCTTGCTATTCTTTGGAACTCTGCATTCAAATGTTTATATCTTTCCTTTTCGCCTTTGCTTTTCGCTTCTCTTTTTTTCACAGCTATTTGTAAGGCCTCCCGAGACAGCCATTTTGCTTTTTTGTATTTCTTTTCCGTGGGGATGGTCTTGATCCCTGTCTCCTGTACAATGTCACAAACCTCATTCCATAGTTCATCACGCACTCTGTCTATCAGATCTAGGCCCTTAAATCTATTTCTCATTTCCACTATATAATCATAAGGGATTTGATTTAGGTCATACCTGAATGAACAATTGTAAGTGGCAAAAATGAGGGAGAGAAATCCTAAACCTGTACTGGAGAAAGCTAAGAAGCAACCTCCCAAAAGGTTCCAGGAACTCAGTGACACTGTGAACTTCAGATGCAACAGTGGAAGTGATAAGGAAAAGCTGGTTGAAAGGCTATTTGAGAACCTGTTATAGCTTCTCATCTTTCTCCACTTCTTCCAAAGTAGCATGTTTATTCCCTGGAGAAGGTCAAAACAGCAGGCTCGGGACTGGGCTGCCAGGCAGAGCTGAAGATGGGGTTCTCCATCAGTGAGCTCTTGCTGTGGAGTAGCTACCCCAAGAGTAAGAGGCTTAAAAGAGCAAATAGTTATTAATTCTCATGATTCCATGGACAGACTGAAACGTCTCTAGTATGACCTCACTCACTTGCCTCTTACCCTCCAGGGGAGTTAGCTGAGGCCTGTTCACAAGGCAACAAGAAAGGTTTCAGGAGCAAAAAGGCCAAGCCCCCAAAGCAAAAGCACTTTTCAACCCACTGATGACACATTCCATTGGCAAAACAAGTAATATGATCAAGTCCAGAGTCAAAGACACACTGCAAAACGTAGCAGGTACTTATTTTCCATCTAGCACAAGAACAACACTGAAAATGGGAGAAATTAGAAGCAGGTTTATGTCTTGAATAATGACAGATGTCTTCTCATCCTCCTCTCCTATTTGGTTCCCAGGACATGGCAGCTATGCATACCCCTCCTAAAAGGGCACTGGGCAGTCTACACTAGGAAACCTGACCAGTCAAAGGAAAGAAAAATGATCTGACTCCAGAAGTTCCCCCCAAGATAAGGGCTTGGCACACAAGCCGAGAGCAAGGGCTAGCCTCACCCTGAGAGCTGCTTTCCAATCAGCTTCTTAGTCTGCTAGTGTTCAAAACAAGCAGAGAGCTGAAGAACACAAGAAGTAAGAAGTGCCAGAATTAAAAAAAGAAAAGACCAAGCACTCTAACAATATCTGTCTGTGTTGGTTGTGACTTGACTATATCAGTCAAAACTCAGAATTACATGCTAAAAAGGGTAATTTTTTTTTTTTTTGACCGCACCACATGGTATGTGAGATCTGAGTTCCCCAACCAGGGATCAAACTCGTGCTTCCTGAAGTATAAGTGTTGGTTCTTAACCTTAACCACTGGACAATCAGGGAAGTAGCAAAAAAGAGTATACTGTACTGTCTGTAAATTATACTTCCAACTAACTGTAAACAACAACAACAAAATTCTGAGGAAAGATAAGAGGGAGAAGGGACCTTAGAACAAAAACAAAAGCATTAATATCCTCAGGGAGCTTAGAGAAGAAATTGGAAAAATTGAACCCATAAAACAAACAAACAAAAACTACTCAGAGAACAACAAAGAGTTCTTACATGAAATTAAACATATGAAACCAAAGAAAGCTCGATAGAAAGGTTAGAAAAAGATAAAGCCGAAAAGACAAAAGGACAAAACAGGCCATGAGCACCAAGGACTTAACAAGGGTCCCAAAAGAAAGATCAGAAAAAACAGAAAAGAAAATCAAAGGAATAATAGGGAAAAAGAAAAATCCCCCAAATTGAAGATGGTCAATTTGTAGAATGACATGTCCCAGCAAGCGCCCAGCACAGTGGACAAAAATAAACCCGCACCAAAGTGAAATTTCAAAACAGTGGAGATAAAGATAATATAAGGGTGTAAGAGTTCAGAGAGAATGAAAAATAGACTTCATACAAAGGATCAAGAATCAATGGCACCAAGCTCCTCAATAGCAAATTGAAAGCCAGCAGACAGAACCAAGAACTAAGAAATGATTTAGCATAGATTTCTATACCCAAATACCTGAGTCCCAGAAAGGCTAGAATAAAGACATTTTCAGACATCCAAAGTGCCAACAAGTTTGCACCCCGTGCACTTGGGTAGCATCTGAAGCAGCAGTCCCCAACACTTTTGGCACCAGGATGGGTTTCACAGAAGATGATTTTTCCACAGGGATGGGGAGGCGGTTTGGGGATTGTTCAAGCACATTACATTTACTGTGCATTTTGATCACAATGTGATAATATGATTAAATAATTATACAACTCACCATAATGCTGCCACTGATCTGACAGGAGGCAGAGTTCAGGTGTAATGAAAGCAATGGGGAGCGTCTATAGAGATGAAGCTTCCCCAGTTTCTAACTGGCCACAGACAGGAACCAGTCCATGGCCCAGGTGTTGGGGACCCCTGATATGAAAGACATGTTTCACTAAAGTTGAAGGAAACAAACTAAAGGATATGGGGGAGTAGTGAGGAGGAACAAGACCAAGGGACTGGATGATCCAAAATTAGAACAGGTAAGTTCCTGAGCAGGAAGGGAGACACCTCCAAAGCCACAGCAAGGTACAGCTGCTAGCAACCAGAGACCCAGGCAAAAAGACGAAAGTCAAAGAGTAGAATATCCACTGGCCAGACAGGTAAGACTTTCCATGTAGCTAAGAGTTTGAGGCTGAATTAGTAAGGAGTATGTAGATGACCTGGCAAATGAAAAAAAAAAAAGAAAACCAAAGGCAATTTACTTAACTTTCGGAAAAACAAAACAATGGGCAGGTAAGGAAGCGTAACCATAGCACACTGTATAGCTCAGCTGTAGTTTGGACATCACCTTTCTGTAAGCACTCAGTAAGCCTCACCAGAATATGACTGTCCTGAAGACTGGGAGAAGGGTGTGTGAACTGTGGGAAGAAGGAGAGAAGAGATAAGCAAATGCTCATCTTCCTTTCACCCATTCAGTGTAGAATTATTACCTAAAGTTGAAAAAAAAAAAATGTAAATAGCAAGAAAAGTATGTAGTTTCCAGATTCTGGAGCAAACATCCAATGAACTAAAATAGTTTTAGAAGTTTGTCCACCTATGGGACTTCCCTGGCAGTCCAGTGGCTAAGACTACGAGCTCCCAATGCAGGGAGTGTGGATTCGATCCATGAAGACTACGAGCTCCCAATGCAGGGAGTGTGGATTCGATCCATGGTCATAGAACTAGATCCTGCATGCCACAAAGATCCTGCATGCTGTAATGAAGATCAAGGATCCTGAATGCCCCAACTAAAACCCAGAACAGCCAAATAAATAACTATTAAGAAAAAAAAAGTTTGTCTGCCTAAAGAGCCAGAAACAGTGGTGGTTGCGGAGGGCAGTGGGGTGGGGGGGGGGGGGGGTGGGTGCTGACGGGAAGAGAATTAAGGGAGTGTTGTGCTTTTTAATAAAAAAGAAAACTGGAATTATTTGACTCTTCAATCTACATGTATGTGTAACTGTGGGCTTCCCCGGTAGATTAGATGGTACAGAAACTGCCTGCAATGCAGGAGACCCAGGTTCGATCCCGGGTTGGGAAGATCCCCTAGAGAAGGAAATGGCAACCCACTCCAGTATTCTTGCCTGGAGAATCCCATGGACAGAGGAGCCTGGCAGGCTACAGTCCATGGGGTCACAAAGAGTTGGACACAACTGAGCAACTAATGTCATATACAACTTTAAAAATGAACACCAATATCAAATAACTTATTAAATAAGAAAAATGCTAGATGATCAATTCTTTTGGAAAAATGACACACTTAGGATTTTTCAAAAGACCAAGGCAACCCATCACAACCCTTCTGACTTACAGTATCTCCCCAGGACAGCCAGATTTCAAAAGCAAGAAAGGCCAGGTAAAACCACTTCCTTCCCAACCCAACAGAAGAATTATGGTACTGTCTTCAGTCCCATGGGTACCCACCCAGCTGGTCAGAGTCTCCAAGAGATATAACTTCAAGGAAGCTCTGGCAGGACACACTATCCTAACTTCCTATCATGTCTCCTCCTCCATTCCCCACTGACAGGCACGGGCACACACCTGACTTAGAAGGAAACTTTCCTTGTTTAGTCACTCAGTCATGTCCAACTCTGCAACTCTGTGGACTGTAACCCACCAGGCTCCTTTGTCCATGGGACTCTCCAGGCAAGAATACCAGAGCTGGTAGCCATTCCCTTCTCCAGGGGATCTTCCTGACCCACGGATCAAACTGAGTCTCCCCCATTGGCAAATGGATTCTTTACCACTAAGCCACAAGGGAAGCCCAAAAGGATACCATCCTCTCCATTCAGCTCTGTCCCTTCACCAGAGCTACCTGCAGTGCTGAGCCTCCAGGACTGAGGGTTTCTTTAACCAAACCCACAATGTCAGAGGAGCACCAATCGCCAGCAATGCCAGCCTTTAACCCCAGCTCACAGTACCTCCTCAATGAATTCAATGAGAGATGACAGGCACAACCTCCCCACAACGGCCCCCTCCCTTCCTGAAGTCTACTCTTCCCATATCTTTCCCTACATTTAATTGGCTCTGTTGCTTTCCTTCACCAGCCCCTACTATTTTATGGTCAAACAGCATTAGACATGGACTCAAAATACTATCCCTGTATTACTAACACATCAGTTAATGCCCTGTAGCCTGTTTTTTCATCTATAAATGGAAAAATACTTCTTGAGGATACAGACCATGTGCTTATCTCTACATACTCTACAATATACTAAAGATATGCTAAAATATTCAGAGTAAATAAAGGAACACCTCTAAAACCATGCTTCTGAGGAGCAATCTCCCATCAATCGACTAGCCTCCTGCTCCTGGCTCTCTCACCCAGAACCACCCTGGTGCACAACCCAGAACCACACCCCCTCGTCCTCAGCAACCTGAAGATTCAGTGCCAACTGCCAAGATGGAGAAGGGAAAGCAGGACATACCTGGAAGGAGGTGGGAATACAGACGAGCTTCAGATTCTCTTGTTTCACTCTTTCAGCTGTGAAGACAAAAGCCATGCTGGTGGTTTTTCACTCTCCTCACTTTATCTTCCTTGTCATACACACACTTGCTCAAAGCCAACAGAAAAGGTCTAATCCCCACCACTGACAGGTCCCTTTCATTCCATGTCCCCACCCTTGGTGAAAAGTTGGTAAACAGACTTCACATGTCACCAGACAAGGACAAAAATGCCTAAAGAGGTTAAGTACTAATCACGAAAGAGAAACATCAGTGTTTGCTAGTATGTGTTTGGGATTATTCAAAGAACTTTGTACATATGAAGTCTTTTAATCCAGGAACCCAAAGGTAACTTACAATTATTACTCCCACTTTACAGATGAGGAAACAGGTGCAGAGAGACAAAAATAACTGGTAAGCAACTAGCAAACAACAGAACTAAGATCTGATCCCAGGCAGTCTAGTGCCACAGTCTTAACTACTTCCCTATATTGCCTTTTACAGACAAAAGCTAGAACTTGACTTCTGCATTTAATAAAAAATAGAAGCATTTATAGACCCCAGAGGACAGTTAAAAGAGGGTTTATTTATTCACTTAAAATTTGCATCTTTCCAAAAAGTTTGATTTAAACAAAAAGAAAAGTCTTAGGAATTCCCTGGTGGCCCAGTGGTTAAGACTTGGCGCTTTCACTGATGGGGCCCAGGGTTCAGTCCCTAGTTGGGGAACTAAGATCCTACAAGCCATGTGGTATGGCCAAAAACCAAAAACCCTCAAGGGATGCAGACAAAGAATGCCTCCTCTCATTTCAGCAAACAAAGGATGTCATCAAGTCATGAGCCACTGCACCCACCCTAGGCAGTACACTCTGAGAGGATTCAAGATGGAGAAAAACAGGACACTGGCCCCAGATTAAGCTGCACATCAGAGTAATTTCATTAAGCCCAGACTCCTGCATCTTCCCATACTCAGAAAAGCACTAAATTTATTAACTTGTGATCTGGTTTTTCCTTAATTAGCAGTAATCTTTTGATGTTCGACTACTAGAGTTTTGTGTGGTTATTTTTTTTGCAAAAACTCCTACATGTCCTGGCTTCTCAACAGTCCCTCAGAGCTAACTGAAAAGCTGTATCCGAGACTTAAGTCTTTAGTAATGCCCCAAATAAAACATAATTCTTGGGGAATTCCCTGGCAGTACATCCAGAGGTTAGTACTCTGCAATATCATTGCAGAGAAAACAGTTCAGTCCTCTTCAGGGAACTAAGATCCTGCAAGTCATGTGATGCGACCAAAAAAAAATCATAATGCTCAATTTTTAGGTTGAGCTTTTTTTTTTTTTTCCAGTCAACAGGGGAAAACTGTCTTATTAAAAATATCAAATCTCTTCAGTCATTGAATGTGCACCTAGGGAGGTTTAGATGGCACTATGACAAAATCTACAGTAATCCCTGTGTCCTAAAAGCCCTCCACACGCCCACAGTGCTGAGGCACAAGGGTGTACCACACTGAGGCCCTGTTAGGCTAATGAGAAGGCTTCCAGAAGCCAGCATGCCTGCACCACAATCATTCCTTCAAGACAGAGCGTTCCTGGGCTTTGTCCCCTGAGCGCAGCCCCTTGGCACTGGGCAGAGGAGAGCAGCATTCAAGAAAGCCTCTCCTCTGGGCTCTGTTCTCACAAACAAGAGCAGGGCCGTCAAACCTGTTGAGCAGCCACCGGGTTGACAGTTCCTGAGCCTTTCCTGAGCCCAGAGACACCCAAATCTAAATGAAGTCAGCACCTGTGGAGCCAGCCACCAACTGCAAGGTCACACCCTTGCCATGGTCACAAATAGGACAAGCCTGGGCTGGCCTCGATTTGTGTGCCTGAGGGACCTCCAGCTTGAAAGGGCTTGCCTGCCTCAGGATCCATGAGGCCACATGCACGCACGCACACACACACACACCCCCCACCACACCAATAATGATGATTAAGGTTCCATGGAGAACACACACACAGAGACACAGAAACACAGAGACACACACCTCACCTTAAGTCAGCTCCTCAGCTCCTCACCTGCAGCTCAGCAGAGCAAAGAAAGCCAGGGTAACCCCTAGAGTTGGGTGACGGGGCCCAAGAATAGCACTTAGAGGAGGACAGAAATACTCACCTGACTGCAGGCTCCACACGGCTGGCACCAAGTTGGGCAGATGCCCAGCCAGTGCCCGCTTCCTACTTCTCCTCTATATCCCCTCCCTCACTGTCCTGCACAAAACATCGAGTTGGCCCCAAGACCATACCTATTCGCTGCACAGCGTGGACAATTGTAGAACCACTCCCGATTCCCAGCACTTGGTTATTCTGCAAAGATAAAAAAAGAAGAGGGAAACTTTATTAATACTGTATTTTACTCCCTCACTAGCACCCTTTCTAGGGCTATAAAATTATAAGAACAGCAATTCACTGACATGGGCACAAAGCAGGTACTGTGCCCACAGAAATATAACCACTGAACCTCAAAGCTGGACTTTGTTCTGGTGCCCAGTGGCAACTTATCAGCAGAGCCCTCCTCCTTCCATCTTTGACAATGCTACTACCATTTCTTCCTCTTCAAAGATAAACTGAGGCAGATTAAAACTTTTAAATTTTATTTCAGCAAAAATCAACTCGAATTGGGCAGGATTCAACCTAGCAAACAGAAAGGATCTCTAAGAAGCTGTATAAAATTAAAGACTTTTATAGCAGGAAGGGAGCAGGAAAAATAAAGAAGCTACTTTGGGCTAAAAGGGAGTTGGTTACTGTAAGGTGAATTCCTGTAGGGGATGGCAGGGGTCTCCCAGGCAGATGGCCTCACTAGTGCTGATCAGGTGATCCTTGATTGGCTGGGCTAAGATTCCATTTCTGGGGGAGCCAAAAGCATAATTAAGTATCAGTTTGGTGACATGGGGCTTGGCATAAGCAACTCCCTTTGGGGCCTGTTGTCTTACTTTTAACACTCCTCATATTCTACCACACAGATATGGCCTGCAGATGAACACTGGAGGATTTTTGGCCAACTCCAAAGAGAGGAATCAGAAAGACCCTAGGGAAAAATAGCCTAGCTGTACATTAACAGCAGAAAACAGAGGTTTCTGACTTCAGTGACTTTTCATCTATCTTCCCACATTGTAGATGTCAAGTTTCAACATCCACAAGGCAGGGGGCTGACCACAGTCTCCTTCAAGTTGGTGGCATCACAGCAAATCTCAGAGACACATCAAGTCTACCATCCAGAGCTTCAACCAAAGCCAAGAGAAGAGAGGAGAGTCTGAAGCAACCCTGAATATCAAACTACATCAAAGGATCCTCATTTTGCACAAGTCTGCTTCAGAGAATATGGGGAGAGGGGGAAAGCTGAGCTGGGAACATGAGAAACAGTCTTCATCTCGTGGCCATATAGGAAAGCATTCCAGGAGTACAAAGGAGGAGAACCAGGCATCACACTACTGAGCCTGCCATTGTAAGAAAGGTGGAAGGGACCTGAGAGCAAAGCAGGGGGCCCAGCCAAGGTCAGTTAGACCACAGACAGCAAAATAAGGCCAGGGTACTAACAGGAACTAATGTGGAGCTTAGTTCCTAAGCAACTTCCTCCGAGTAATCTCTTCCCTGTTTAGGGCAGAACAGCTACAGGCCAAAGCAGCAGCTATCAGCTACTGCTGCTGATGCTAAGTTACCTCAGTCGTGTCCGACTCTGTGTGACTCCATGGGATTCCAGATGTCCCTGGGATTCTCCAGGCAAGAACACCGGAGTGGGTTGCCATTTCCTTCTCCAGTGCATGAAAGTGAAAAGTGAAAGTGAAGTCGCTCAGTCGTGTCTGACTCTTAGCGGCCCCATGGACTGCAGCCTACCAGGCTCCTCCATCCATGCGATTTTTAAGCACCTACAAAGATTTACAAATGTTGATAAAGGTTGAATCTCACAACAATCCCTTGTGACCTCAAAGCCCTTCAGAGGTAATTCAACACCCCAAGGGAAAATAGATGGGGAAAGAGTGGCAACAGTGGCAGACTTTATTTTTGGGGGCTCCAAAATCACTGCAGATGGTGACCTCAGCCATGAAATTAAAAGACACTTGCTCCCTGGAAGAAAAGCTATGACCAACCTAGACAGAATATTAAAAAACAGAGACATTACTTTGCCAACAAAGGTCTGTCTAGTCAAGGCTATGGCTTTTCCAGTAGTCATGTATGGATGTGAGAGTTGGACTATAAACAAAGCTGAGCACCAAAGAATTGATGCTTTTGAACAGTGGTGTTGGAGAAGACTCTTGAGAGTCCCTTGGACTGCAAGGAGATCCAACCAGTCCATCCTAAAGGAAATCAGTCCTGAATATTCATTGGAAGGACTGATGTTGAAGCTGAAACTCCAATACTTTGGCCACCTGATGCAAAGAACTAACTTATTTGAAAAGACCCTGATGCTGGGAAAGATTGAAGGTGGGAGGAGAAGGGGACGGGACGACAGAGGATGAGGCGGTTGGATGGCATCACTGACTCAGTGGACATGAGTTTGAGGGACCAGGAGTTGGTGATGGACAGGGAGGCCTGGCATGCTGCAGTCCACGGAATCTGACTGACATGCAAAGACTGTCGCTTGGACATGACTGAGCGACTGGACTGAAACGAACTGACTGAAGCAAAAATTTAAGACTTAGAAATGAGCAAGAGACTATTAGACTCTTACATCGAAATGCTGGAATCTGCAGGCATTATCTGATCCTACACGGGAGTGCGCCCATGCAAATTCTTGCCCATTGAAATGCAAATTGTTTTGTGAAATCCAACTAATTATCCTATAGCTCTTGTTCAGTCGATGATAAGTTGATGATCAGTCCGACTCTACATGACCTCATGAACTACAGCATGTCAGGCTTCCCCATTTCCCAGAGTTTGCTCAAACTCACGTCCATTGAGTCAGTGATGCCATCCAACCAACTCATCCTCTGTTGCCCCCTTCTCCTGCCCTCAATCTTTTCTAGCATCAGGGTCTTTTCCAGTGAGTCAGCTCTTTGAATCAGGTGGCCAAAGGACTGGAGCTTCAGCATCAGTCCTTCCAAAGACTATTCAGGGTTGATTTCCTTTAGGATTGACTGGTTTGATCTCCTGCTATCTAAGGGACTCTCAAGAGGCTTCTCCAGATTTATAAGAGTTCCTGTAAATTTATTTAAACATTCCCTGACTGTATATAATTTTGTGGTTCTTTGGCTCTTCCTGTGAACAGTTTGGGTTTCCCAGGTGGTGCTAGTGACAAAGAACCCACTTGCCAATGCAGGAGACATAAAAGACATGGGTTCGATCCCTGGATCAGAAAGATCCTCTGGAGACAGCCATAGCAACCCATTCCGGTATTCTTGCCTGGAGAATCCCATAGACAGAAGAGCCTGGTGGGCTCAGTCCAAAGGGTCACACAGTGTCAGACATGACTGAAGCGACTTAGCACGTGAACAGGTTATATCATCTTCTCCAGTTCCCTCAATTCAATGAGTCAAATTGGAAAAAAAACAAAAAAGCAAAAAAACCTTCTGATAATGCTATTTTATATCTGTATTAATTATCATGATTTAACCTTAAAAAAAAAAGTCATTTTTTAGCAATATTAATTACTCCCCTACACAGCCTCACCTTGAAAAAGCAACTACAGAAAGTTCAATTTGCTGAAACATTTCAATTAAAATTTCTTAAGAGTTCCAGCAACTGATTAACAATGAACTCATTTGGCAAGGGGCAGGGGGAACCTTTGTAGGAGGAAGAAAGGTCCTGGAGGCCCCTCGGGACAAACTCCCCATGGGACAAATGCCACAGGAACCTCCAGGGCGAGCCCGTGGACCCCACTGCTGATACAGTCCTTCTCAAAGTGAGAGGACAACTCTAGCAAGAAAAGACTGGAAAGAATGAGAGGTGGACAGAGTTACAAAAAAAAGAACAAATCAAACGCTAATGTCCCTGCTTCTAACTGGGCCTCTCCTACCTACACAGGGCTCTGCCCATCAACCGTGTTCCTGATCTGATGGAAGTCACTTTTACCGGCTCAAAGGTTACCAAATAACATCAAGAAGCCTTAAAATGGAGCTCGTGTTAGGTCAGGAATCCACCCATGGTGGTGCCCTCACAAAGGTAATGCATCCACCAGCTGCTTAGCTACCTGGGCAAACCTCAAGAGCAAGGTCTTCAAGACCAGTAAATGCTACACTACCACACAAAATAGATGAACATCAGAAAAACGTAAAAATCTTCAAGTAACGAGGGTGCTTCCTTAACTAGGGTGCTTCCCTGATGGTACAGTGGCTAAAGAATCTGCCTGCAAATGCAGGAGACACAGGACACGCTGGTTCAATCCCTGGCTTGGGAAGATCCCCTGGAGGAGGAAATGGTAACCCACTCCAGTATTCTTGCCTGAAAAATCCCAAGGACAGAGGAGCCTGGTGGGCTACAGTTCGTGGAGTCACAAAGAGTCGGACATGACTGAGTGACTAGGCATTCACGCACACTCCCAGCAAACTAAGCAAACAAGGAAATGCCTTGACTAGGCAGGCTCCGCATGACCATCACACCCGACATGAAGCTGACAGCTCCAGCTACACAGTAATTCAACTGCCAGGTTCCTCATTTCCCCACTCTCCTGTCATCCAGCAGGCAGGGAGCACACAGATGAACTTGGGTGAGTCACATAAGCTCTGTGCAAGGCTCCTCCCTTGGCTTTTTTTTGGTAGAGGCCAAGAATCGCGCAGACCTGCCAGGCCCAAAGCTCTTCAGCCCTGTGGTCTTGCTGCCCTGGAATCCAATGACTGGCCAGGAATCAGTGTAACAGCCAAAGCTATACAGAGGTGGCCCAACAGTAGCCAGGTAGGCTCCACCGGAGGAGCAGGCCCCTCCTAATGGCAACACTAAACCACAGGTCATATGTGCAACATCACAACTTAGCTCACCATGTCCAGTGGGGTAACCTCTTCTGTTGACCTACTGGAACTATTGTCCACCAACTTCTTCAAGCTCAGTCAGCCAAAAAGCAAAGGCCAGGCTCCAAAGAGAGCAAAGGAGGTTATAGACCTTTAGGAGAACATGGCCCTGTGCAGTGACCCATGCTGCACCAGCAGACCTGAGTCAAGGGTGGCTACCTAAGCCCTTCAGTAGAGAACTCTCCAAAATTTCCATTCACCCAGGAATGGAAATAGTCACCACACTGGAGCACCAAGGGCTTCGGGAAGCGAAACCCTAACACCCCAGTGATTCAGCCTGCAACCTCCACATGTGTGTCCACACTCCACACAGCTCATCAGACATTTAGCAGGCAGGTCCCACTGCGACCAATGCCGAATTAAAATCAAGTTTACTACCTTCCAAAAGTATACCCTTCATGGGATTGGGATACACACATAACTAGACCATGAAACATAAAGCACCTAAGAGGTATGGAGGACTTCAGAATTTAAAGGAAGAATTCCTCCCCCTACAAGGCTAGAGAAAAACTGAAAGGAAGAATGGCCTTTGAACCAAACTCTGAAGGACAGGGTTTTAACAGGCAAGAGCAGCAGACAAGAAAGAGCATTCTAGGTAGAGGGTAGTGACATGAAAACACAGCCACACCAGCAGTCTGTCCCTTCCAATGTTCTGGTCCCTGGGAGAGGAGAGCAGAGAAGGAAACAAGACTGTGGGCTTAAGGACCAGAATCAGAGCCTCTTATCCTTGTATCCCCTCCACCTGGCTCACTACTGGCTTGTAACAGATGTCATACAGAGGTTAGGATGAGGCTAAGAGCAGAAGGGAGCTTCAGGAGGTGACAATGTATCACTTGGCTGGTCAGAAGAGACAAGACAAGGGCAACTGTGATCTTCTGGCCACAGGGAAAACCTGAACAGGGAAAGCTGGTCCACAGGAAGGGTCCGTTCTAAGACCATTCCAAAGGTGGAACCAATAGAACCTGACACTGAAGCTACCTTGATAAACTTACACAAACTAAGTATAAAACTGAGCAGGCCCTTGTGCTCTGTTTGTTGTTTGTAGGAAATAGACTTCATATAGCCTCCTTGACCTTTCCTGAGTTCCAAAGGACAGATACAAGCAGTCACTATTCAGGTAAGGTAAGGAATGCAGAAGCAAGGGAGGAGCAGTCAAGAAACAAAGCTCTGTGAGGCAAGGTCCTGGTTCCTCCTCAAGGAATATACAGGACAACACATCTCTGAGTTCTTTCACAGGAACTAAGGCCCCACCCAAGTAGAAAACCGCTAACCACCACACAGTTACCTCACCATCAGCCCATCAGAAGAAGGTCTACACACTGTAGAAGATAAGACTCTGACCTCCCTAAATGATTAACTGCAATTAACGTCCCCTTTCACCTTAGGAGTAGGTTCTAGAAGTCTGCCTTCTCTCCAGGTTGCCAGCCTCCAGAACAAAGCAATCTTTTCTTTCCCGAGTTTTGAAAGCAAACTTGTCTTTCAAGGGGTGGGCAGTAAAATCTGAGTTGGCTAACAAGGAAACAATTTCAAGTCACAAAGTGCTAAAGGAAAATTTGGCCTTAGATGGAAAAAATGGATAACCCTGGAGAGGACTGCTAAACCTTGACAATCAGGTACAGGACTATGATCAATAAACTTGTCTTGAAATTAAGTGATCTTGTTTGCAAAATACCCAGGATCAGCATCTTCTCCTCCCTTTAGCCACATCTCTGGCCGCCACACCAACTACCTGACACATAGCAGGCACTCAACAAGTTCCCGGCACAGGAATGAAATGAATGAATCAGGGGTACAAAGTACAAAATACAGGACTTCTTGGTGGCTCAGTAATAAAGAATCCACCTGCCAATGCAGGGGACATAGGCTCCATACCTGGTCCAGGAAGATCCCAGGAGAGCAACTAAGCCTGTACGTCCCAGCTATTGAGCCTGTGCTCTAACGCCTAGGAACTGCAACTACTGAAAACTGTGTGGCCTAGAGCCCATGCTCCGCAACAAGAGAACCCACTGCAATGAGAAGTCTGCACACTGCAACTGAAGAGCAGCCCCAGCTCACCACCAACTAGAAAAACAGCTGGAGCAGCGACAAAGACCCTGCACAGCCAAAATAAAGAATAAATAATCATTAAAAAAAAAAATTCAAATAGTGTTGACATCTCAGGAAAGAAGTCTGCAAAGGCAAATGGTGTTAACTGAGACTGGGGTGAATGCCAAAAGGTCAATGGAGATCTCCCCAGGATTGTCTGGCAACAGGTGGCTGGGGGCTCTGGCCTGAGGTGGGGGCTTGAAAATTTTTATTTAACCAAATACATAATAATAAAAAAAAATGGTCAGGAAGACATAATAGTAATAGGATAATAGGAAATCTAACATACAGGTCTTTTCTATTTGTATAGATTTCATTTGCCCAATACCATTCACTTTCTCCAGGCATTTGAAATTTCAGCTGATTGTCCCAATGTTGCAGCTGAGACACTGAATCCCAAAAGGAGAGCCAGATGACACATTCCACATTCTCTCTGTGAATTCCCATAGAAATTCCTATTGCTAACCAGACTATTACACCAGAACAGGGCAGCTATGTAACTGGGTGAAGGCCACTGGAACAGGAGTCACTGGGTTTGGTGTCTGGGAGGATACTCGGTCATTCCTCCTACAGAACACTTTGAGCCACAGGTTACCACGCGGGCCCCTCCCACTTGGCCAGGCTGTTAGGAGGATCTAACATCTATCCAGCAAAATAACTTCGTACGCGAAAGCATTACCAAATGTAAAGAATAAAGAACCATTATTAGAGAAAAGAGAATCTGATACCACTTTCCAGAAAGCAGAAAACACTAAAAGCCAAAGAAACCCAGGAAACTCCACCTAAGGGCAGAGATATTCCACTTGGCTCCCGGCTCCCAAAATTCTTACAATTAAGATAATTGATTGTTGACAGCAAATCCAAACGACTCCACCAAGAGGACCACACCCGCCACTTAGCCAACAAGTGGGGTCACGACCTCACTGACATTACATTACGACCTTACATTAACAGGTAAACATCTCCACATCCCGACCTTAAAGAAGATTTCCAGACTTCAAGTGTCCACCCAAGCCCTGCCAAAAGGAGGAGGTTTAAAGTGTTTGGCTCCTCCGCTTTCCTCGGCAAGTACATTCAGGAGCCGGTGCGCGCCCAGCTAAGCACTTCCGTGGAGTTAAATTTCAAAACACTTTTCAAATCAGCTCCCCACCGACTTCCCTGGGCAGTGAAGCGAGGTGACCACTTCTCGGCAGTCCCAGTCTCTTATCTGTTGATAAAGGAAGCCACGCGCTAAGTCCCTCCTAACCCCACTCCGAACATCAGACACACACCACCATGCTCCACTTGGCAAACTGTTATCTGGTCTGACAAACAGTCTTTAGACAGCTCAACTTCAGGGTACTCGGCCCCAACCAATTCCGTATTTCAAAGGCCTTGAAGGAGCAGGTCTCAAGGCAGGTCAAGTGCGTACTCTCTCCCCTCTCACGCAGCCCCCGCTCTGCCAGGAACTTGGCACACCTTGCAGCGCTCAGAACCCACAGCAAGAGCCCGTAAGGCCGAACAGGGGGCCCAAGCCCTGAACTGCTCACCCTCACGTGGTTCTCCACGGCCGCGCGGCCAGCAAGCTTCTTGGCCTCCTCGGCCTTTGACATCGCGGACGGGCCCGGACAGACGGTGTTAGTCTCCCTGACGCCGGTACTTATGCTGCCAGCGCCGAACTGCGAATGTCCCGGCAACTGCACGTGGGAACCCGGAACGCCCCAGCTGTTCCCGCCTCCGCCAGAGGCCGCGCCCCCGGCCCGCCCGGGCAGCGGGGCCAGGACCCGCCCGTAGAGGGTGCTGAAGGGCCCGGGGCGCTGCATCCCGCCACCTCGCTCCAGCCTCCGCCACGGTCCCGCCCCCAGCTCCTCCGGAAGTCTTGAAACCCACGTACGAGGCCCGCTTCCGCTGCGGCGCGGTACTTGCTGGGAAATGTAGTTCTAGGTCTTCAGTGACCGGAAACAGCGCCTCAGCCTGGACTACCAGCCCCACAATGCTCCGCGAGCGGGTGCGCAAATCGAAGACGAACTTTGGTGTGACGGCTCGTACAGCGCAAGCAGCCCCGGATGGATCAAGGCTAGAGTGTTTTCTTTTTGCCCCCGTGTCTGAGATGGGTGTGTTGGATCTAATCCTGTTGGATTTCCTAGACGTAAGAACGTGGCGGCGTACGAGGCCTCAGGGCAGTCGCTCTTAAATGGAAATGTCCTTTTAGGAGTGACTTCTCTAGATGGACTCCACGGGGAAACGCACCTGCGGACAGCGGCTCACACTTTATTCCACCTTTAGACCTTCTTCCACAGGAGCAGGGCTACAAATTTAGAACCCCCAGCCTTAGGTGTTGTTCTGCCCTGCGCAGCATTGGATGGCGCGGTTCCCTCCAAATGGAGCTTGACTCGACGCCTATGTGTGACCTATAGAAATTATTGACTCAAAAAGGACTGTCGTTGAACTAAACAACTCTCTCTTTTCTTCCCTACCTATAAAATGTCTTGCTGTGCGTGTCAGCTGAAAAAAAGTACAATGTAAGAAAAGTGAGTTTCAGTTTTATTCTGGCAGCTTACTAGGGACTATAGCTGGGGAAATAACATTTCACCTCTGTGGAACTATTCCAAAAAGATAAGGGAGGAGCAGTACATACATGTCTTTTTGGTCTTGAAAATGTAGTCAAGCGTTGTTCAAGTAGCTCAACCACGTCAGGCTCTGCGACCCCATGAACTGCAGCCTGCCAGGATTTCCTATTCTTCACCATCTCCCAGAGTTTGCTCAAACTCATGTCTGTGCAGTCCGTAATGCCATCCAGTCATCTCCTCCTCTGTCCCCCTCCTTCTCCTCCTGCCCTCAATCTTTCCCAGCATCTGGGTCATTTCCAATGAGTTGGCTCTTAACATTCAGGTGTCCAAAGTATTGGAACTTCAGCTTCAGCATCAGTCCTGCCAATGAATATTCAGGGTTGATTTCCTTGGGGACAGACTGGTTTGATCTCCTTGCTGTCCAAGGGACTCTCAAGAGTCTTCTCCAGCACCATAGTTCAAAAGCATCAATTCTTCCACACTCAACCTTCTTTATGGTCCAACTCTCATATGTATATATGACTACTGGAAAAACCATAGCTTTGACTATACAGATCTTTGTCAGCAAAGTGATGTCTCTGCTTTTTAATATGCTGTCTAGGTTTGTCATAGCTTTTCTTCGAAGGAGCAAGCATCTTTTAATATGGCTGCAGTGACCATCTGCAATGATTCTGGAGCCCAAGAAAAGATCTGTCACTGTTTTCATTGTTTCTGCAATGAAGTTATGGGACTGGATGCCATGATCTTAGTTTATTGAATGTTCAGTTTTTGATACAGTCAAGCATGCATCTTGGTAAAATAAGACTGCTAATCACACACACACACACACACAGATTCTCAAGTTAATGATTTTAGTTCTTTCCCAAGTATGGAAAGATGCAAGAATCTAGAGTCATTAAAATTCTTCCTTAGATACACATCTTAACTATCTAGGGGCCTTGTATCCATAACACTAAATGCTTCATCCTTTTTACTGCATCCTGAATCACCCACAGAGAGCACTCTTGAGGCAGGGTTGAGTATAGCTGGATGATGAGTGAAACTCTTTATCCTTTTTTACAGAGGGAATAGTAAGTGTGGGAGGATGCTTGTGTGCATGTGTGCTCAGTCACTTTAGTATTGTTCAACTCTTTTGTAACACCATGGACTGTAGCCTTACAGGCTCCTCTGTCCGTGGGATATCCCAGGCAAGAGTACTGGAGTGGTTGCCATTTCCTCCTTCAGAGGATCTTTCCGACCCAGGGATCTAACCTGAATCTCCTGCATTGCAGGTGGATTCTTTACCACTGAGCCACCTGGAAAGTCAAAGCAATTTTTAAAAACAAATCTAATCATGTAATCCCTGTTTACATCTTGATGGCACCCCGTCATTTTCAGGATGAGTTCTAAACATCTTAACAAGGCATGCAGGGCTTCCCAGGAGCTGACCCCGACCTTTCCCTGGGCATCCTCCTCCCTCATAAGCACCAATCATAGCCAGCAACAGTTTCCCAGTGCACCTTGTTTTGTCGTGTCTTCATGCCCAATGTCCTCCACGCATCCTTCCACAACCCTGGCCCCCAACTTCATCTTCGTCTGGCTAATGCCTCTTCATTTTCTAAGACCTGGCTAGGGCCTCACTTCATAAATAAACTTATCTCAGTACTTTTCACGCTGATATACATCTGTTTGCCCACTAGAGGGCAAGCTCCTTAATTCGGAGCCTAGAGCCTGCGTCTTACCTTTTCTGTCTGTGTCCACAGGGCTTTACACTAGCAAAGGTAGGTGCTTAGTATGTGGTTGTTAGCTGGCTGAACACATAGATGCATTGGGTGATGCATGGACAAAATGAGCATGTCAAGATTTCAGTACAAACCAGAAATTGTTTAATGGCTTACAGTTTATCAAAATATGATTTAACATATATAACATATCTGATTGAATTCATATCATATAAAATAAGTATGATGGAATGGAAAGAATAAAGAATTAGATTAAAACACACTACTATATATAAAGTAGATAAACAACAAGGACCTACTAATGAGCAACCATGTTTAAAAACAAATGGACTATATGATAATCTTTTATCTAGTTTGTTTCACTTTTTATACTTCATATTCAATGTTCCCATTTCATTTAGTTTATGTTTTCCAATTTCTCCATCTCTTTTATTTTTTATGTTCTTTCTCAAGCCTTTATCAAGAGTAGTAGAAAAGCTTTTGTATACATATATATATATATATATATAAATAATTCAGTTCAGTTCAGTTGCTCAGTCGTGTCCGACTCTTTGCAACCCCATGAACTGCAGCATACCAGGCCTTGCTGTCCATCACCAACTCCCAGAGTTCACCCAAACTCATGTCCATTGAGTCAGTGATGCCATCCAACCATCTCATCCTCTGCCATCCCCTTCTCCTACCCTCAATCTTTCCCATAATCAGGGTCTTTTCCAATGAGTCAGCTCTTCGCGTCAGGTGGCCAAAGTATTGGAGTTTCAGCCTCAGCATCAGTCCTTCCAATGAACACCCAGGACTGATTTCCTTTAAGATGGACTAGTTGAATCTCCTTGCAGTCCAAGGGACTCTCAAGAGTCTTCTCCAACACCACAGTTCAAAAGCACCAATTCTTCGGTCTCAGCTTTCTTTATAGTCCAACTCTCACATCCATACATGACTACTGGAAAAATCAAAGCCTTGACTAGATGGACCTTTGTTGGCAAAGTGATGTCTCTGCTTTTTAATATGCTGTCTAGGTTGGTCATAACTTTCTTTCCAAGGAGTAAGCATCTTTTAATTCCATGGCTGCAATCACCATCTGTAGTGATTTTGGAGCCCAAAAAAAAGTCAACCACTGTTTCCCCATCTATTTGCCATGAAGTGATGGGACTGGATGCCATGATCTTAGTTTTCTGAATGTTGAGCTTTAAGCCAACTTTTTCACTCTCCTCTTTTCACTTTCATCAAGAAGCTCTTTAGTTCTTCACTTTCTGCCATAAGGGTGGTGTCACCTGCATATCTGAGGTTATTGATATTTCTCCCATCAATCTTGATTCCAGCTTGTGCTTCATCCAGCCCAGCATTTCTCATGATGTACTCTGCATATAAATTAAATAAGCAGAGTGACAATATACAGCCTTGATGTACTCCTTTTTCTATTCAGAACCAGTCTGTTGTTCCATGTCCAGTTCTAACTGTTGTTTCCTGACCTACATACAGGTTTCTCAAGAAGCAGGCCAGGTGGTCTGGTATTCCCATCTCTTTCAGAATTTTCCAGTTTATTGTGATCCACACAGTCAAAGGCTTTAGCATAGTCAATAAAGTAGAAATAGATGTTTTTCTGGAACTCTCTTGCTTTTTCCATGATCCAGCAGATGTTGGCAATTTGATCTCTGGTTCCTCTGCCTTTTCTAAAACCAGCTTGAACATCTGGAAGTTCACAGTTCACGTATTGCTGAATCCTGGCTTGGAGAATTTTGAGCATTACTAGCATGTGAGATGAGTGCAATTGTGTGGTAGTTTGAGCATTCTTTGGCATTGCCTTTCTTTGGGACTGGAATGAAAACTGACCTTTTCCAGTCCTGTGGCCACTGCTGAGTTTTCCAAATGTGCTGGCATATTGAGTGCAGCACTTTCACAGCATCATCTTTTAGGATTTGAAATGGTTCAACTGGAATTCCATCACCTCCACTAGCTTTGTTCATAGTGATGCTTTCTAAGGCCCACTTGACTTCACATTCCAGGATGTCTGGCTCTAGGTGAGTGATCACACCATCGTGATTATCTTGGTCATGAAGATCTTTTTTGTACAGTTCCTCTGTGTATTCTTGCCACCTCTTCTTAATATCTTCTGCTTCTGTTAGATCCATACCATTTCTGCCCTTTATTGAGCCCATCTTTGCATGAAATGTTCCCTCGGTATCTCTAATTTTCTTGAAGAGATCTCTAATCTTTACCATTCTATTGCTTTCCTCTATTTCTTTGCATTGATCGCTGAGGAAGGCTTTCTTATTTCTCCTTGCTATTCTTTGGAACTCTGCATTCAAATGGATATATCTTTTCTTTTCTCCTTTGCTTTTTGGCTTCTCTTCTTTTCACAGCTATTTGTAAGACCTCCCCAGACAGCCATTTTGCTTTTTTGCATTTCTTTTTCTTGGGAATGGTCTTGATCCCTGTCTCCTGTACAATGTCATGAACCTCCGTCCATAGTTCATCAGGCACTCTATCTATCAGATCTAGTCCCTTAAATATATTTCTCACTTCCACTGTATAATAATATGTATAATATATATATTTTAGAAAACTTATGAATTTTTACCTAACTAAAAAATTTATGACATTTTGATTCCACTTGTTTGACTAAGTATGAATAGAATGCTAGATTTCCAATTTAAAAAATAGATATGCAACAAGCAGCAAATGTTTACTGTATATCACAGAGAACTATAGTCAATATATTGTAATAACCTATAATGGAAAATAATTTCGAAGACAATATATGTGTATATGCATAACTGAATCAGCTTGCTGTGTACCTGAAACATTGTAAGTCAGTTATACTTCAATAAATATATATTAAGGGGGAAAAAAAGCTTCCCTGGTGGCTCAGACGGTAAAGCATCTGCCTGCAATGCGAGAGACCCAGGTTCAATTCCTGGGTCGGGAAGATCCCCTGAAGAAGGAAATTTTCCAGCACTCTTGCCTGGAAAATCCCATAGATGGAGGATTATAGGCTACAGTCCATGGGGTCGCAAAGAGTAGGACACGACTTCACTTTCACTTTCAAGAAAAAAAAACAAGGACCTACTGTATAGCACAGGGAACCATATTCAGTATATTGTAAGAAACTGTAATGGAAAAGAATCAATCCATCTGTCTGTCTATCTATCTAAAATAGCATCACTTTGGTGTACACCTGAAATGTAAATCAACTATGTGCCTGCGTGCGTGCATGCTAAGTTGCTTCAGTCGTGTCCAACTCTTTGCAACCCCATGGACTGTAGCTACCAGGCTTCTCTGTCCATAGGATTCTTCAGACAAGAATACTGGAGTGGGTTGCCATTTTCTCCTCCAGGGGATCTTCCCAACCCAGGGATTGAACCTGAGTCTCTTATGTCTCCTGCACTGGCAGTCAGGTTCTTTACTTGGGAAACCGCAAATCAACTATACTTCAATTAAAAAAGAAGACGAGGTAGAAGAATCAACTTTTAGTGCAGTCTTTGTTACTAGCAGGTAGAGGCTGCTTGCATTCTTGGCTTATGGCTTCTTCCTATGTCACTTGGTTTTGTGGTCACATTTCCTACTACTCACTCTGATCTAGTCCCTGTTATTAGGAGCCTTGTGATTATATCTGACCCACATAGATAACCCAGGATAATCACCTCCTCTCAAGAACCTTAATTTAATCACACCCAAAAATCCCTCTTATCATACTTGGATGTGTAGTGGTAGTTGCTCAATCATGTCTGACTCTTTGGGACCCCATGGACTATAGCCCGCTAGGCTCCTCTGTCCATGGGATACAAGGTAACATTCACAGGCTCCAGATATTAGGATTTGGACACCTTTGAGGGACCATTATTCAGCCTACCACAGATAACAATGAGAAATGGCAGGTGTCAACCTAAACCTTTTAGAAGATTACTGAGAGAAAAAAAAATCCCTTTTTCTTCCCTGCTCTACTATTGCTATTAGGGAAAGTATTGACTGAAACAGCTTGCCCAGCAGTAAGGCAAGACTGTAGCTGCTTGCATGAGCTATCTTAACAGCAAGAGGTCCTGGTAAGGAATGCAGAACCAAAAAGCTACCAGCAACCAGGAGAATTCAGGAAAGGTCAAAAGGAGAGAGGATTCACCATTCCATATGTCCTACCAACCTCCCAGAATCCTTCTCACTGGAATCCATCTTGGCTGAGTGATGCACACACCACTAGGAAAGACCCTAAATTAGGGAAAATTTAAGCTAAGAGCACATGTATATTCATGAAGGGGCTTGAGCAGCAGAGAACTCAGCACAGAATTGGGGCAAATATTCAGAGTCTAAGCTTTAGTTGATTTAGTCACCAGGGTCAAAAAAGGTCAGCATCATTATTGTATCCTCCACCTGAGTTCCTGCGGAACTGAAAGGTAAGTATCAGATTGTGATATATATCCCTTGAAGAGGAACTAAGGCTTTGTTTCATCGCTGAACTATTGTTTCTTAACTGCTTTTCCTTTGTTCCTGAATTCCTTCATTTCCATTTGTTGTTCAGTTGTTAAGTCATGTCAGACTCGGCGACCTCATGGGTTGCAGCATGCCTGTCCCTATCCTTCACTATCTCCTGGAGTTTGCTCAAATTCATATCCATTGAGTTGCTGATGCTATCCAATCATCTTGTCCACTATTACCTCCTTGTCCTCCTGCCCTCAATCTTTCCCAACATCAGGCTCTTTTACAGTGGGTCAGCTATTTGCATCAGGTAGCTAAAGGACTGAAGCTTCAGCTTCAGCAGCAGTCTTTCCAATGAATATTCAGGGTGGATTTCCCTTAGGATTGACTGGTTTGATATTTTTGCAGTCTAAGGGATTCTCAAGAGACTTCTTCAACACCACAGTTCAAAAGCATCAGTTTTTTAGCGCTCAGCCTTCTTTATGGCTCAGCTCTCACATCTGTACATGACTACTGCAAAAACCATAGTTTGACTATATGGACCTTTGTCGGCAAAGTGATATCTCTGCTTTTTAATATGCTGTCTGGGTTTGCCATAGCTTTTCTTCCAAGGAGCAAGGGTCTTTTAATATCGTGGCCTGTTCAAAGGCACGCATTGTGGCTAGACTTAGGTCACAGAATGCCTGAGGCCAGAATGAAAGAAAGCCTTGCCTGCTTCTCTTTCTCCAGGATCGTTACCCTATCTGCTTCCACCAGCACCTCCACGAGTTCAATCTGGAAGGTTTCCAAACTCCTTACCTTAAGAGTTTTTATGAAGGCTTCATAATTTTGGTAGGAAGAGGAACCCCTTCCAGGGCTTAAGAGTGGCTCTTGTCTAATACTTGGAAATGAATTATGCAAGGAGACTCTCATGCTGACAAAACAAGAGGCTTCATTGGGAAGGAGCACCTGGATGGAGAGCAGTGGGATAAGGGAAACCAGGAGAACTGCTCTGCCGTGTGCGTGACTCGTGGTCTTGGGTTTTATCATGATGGGATTAGTTTCCAGGTTGTCTCTGGCCAGTCCTTCTGACTCAGGGTCCTTCCTAGTGGTGCACACATCACTCAGCCAAAATGGCTTTCAGGGAGAAAGAATCTGAGAGGCTGGTACACATATGGCCTGGAGTCTCCTCTATGATTATGACCTTTCCTGAATTCTTCCAGTTGGTGGTGGCTCGTTAGTTTCATGTTCCTTATCAGGACCTCCTGTCATAAAATAACTCATGCAGATGGTTACTGTGGTACCTGGCCAGGGTGGACGGTTTCAGTCAGTGTTTCCCTTAACAATAACACAGGCATGAATGATTAAATCATTAGCCATTGACGATTAGATTCAATCTCCAGCCCCTCTCCTCTTCCTTGAGGTGTGGTTGGGGCTGAAAGTTCCAGTTCTCTAATCACAGTGGTTGGTTCCCCTGGAGGCTAGCAACCCCCACAACATCCGTAGGGTTCTTCCAAAAGTCATCTCGTTAACATAAACTCAGGCTGTGTTTGAGTTGCAGGTAAGAGTCGTGCAAGAGGATGTTGCAGTGAAAAAGAGAAAAAAAGTTTTCCTTTTACTCTTGCCCTTTCCTGAGTTTTTTTTTTTTTTTAACTGTTCTAATCTATAGTCTGTAATGAAGTTTACTTTTCTAAAAACTAACCTGATAATATGTAAGTTACATCCTGTACCTATCTCCTTCTAACTCTGGATGAGCTACATTTTGCACCTGTTATCCTCTGTGTGTGTGTTAGTTGCTCAGTCGCTCTCTCTCTCACTCACTGACTCTTTGTGACCCCATGGACTGTAGCCCTCTGTCTATGGAATTCTCTAGGCAAGAATACTGGAGTAAGTTGCCATTACCCTTCCAGGGGCTCTTCCCAACCTAGGGATCGAACCTGGATCTTCCACATTGCAGTCAGATTCCTTACTGTCTGAGCCACCAAGGAAGCCCTGTTATCCTTTAACTCTATGCTAATCACATCCTATATCTGGTGCTTACCTTTGCAGCACTCTCTTTTCAGACCACCCCCTGTAGTTTTTTTGCACTATAGAAAGCAGGCTGCAGGGACTTCTCTGGTGGTCCAGTGGCTAAGACTCTGAGCTCCCAATGCAGGAGGCCCGAATTCAATCCCTGGTCAGGAAACTAGATCCTATGTGCCCCAACTAAGACCTGGAGCAGAAAAATGAATAAATTAATTTTTTAAAAAAGAAAAGAAGGCTGCAGTACAATAAACCAAACCAAGACAATAGACCTAAGTGGCTACAAGACCTACTCATAGGGCTACCTGTCGCCAGCCTATGACTGCTTTTGAAACAATGCAAGAGGAAGAAGAATGTTAGATCCTTTCACCTTTGTTTCTTATCACCTACCCCTGACTGGGAGCCCCTATCTATATGATCCTCCAGATTCCTGATTAGGGAGGCACAGTTCTTGAGGCTCCAGCCTGTGCTGTGTTTCCCCCCTTAGCCAGCGAGGATTAAAACCATCTTTCTATTTCCTCCAAACTCTGTCTCTAAAATTTCTTGTCTTTGGTGGGCGTGTGTGCAAGGTAAGTTATTCAGTAATATATGACTCTTTGCGACCCTATGGACAATAGCCCGTCAGGTTCCTCTGTCTATTGGATTCTCCAAGCAAGAATACTGGAGTGGGTTGCCATGTCCCCCTCCGAGGGATCTTCCTGCCCCAAGATTGAACCTGATCTCTTATATCTACCTGTATTGGCAGGTGGGTTCTTTACTACTAGGCCAGTAGTAAAGGGCTGGAGAGCCCCTTGGTGGGCAGAGAAAGCCAAGATTTTGGCAAGAACAAGGATGGTGATATCCCAGGTCTCAAGTGAGTCCCTGGGACAGGCCACCAAGTGTGGATCCTTGGCTTCGCATGAGAAAGAATTCAAGAGCAAGTCATACTAAAGTGAAAACAGATTTATTTAGAGCGATGCACATCCCGTAGATGGAATGTGGTCCATTTCAGACATGTGAGCAACTCTGGGAGAAACACTCCGTAGACAGAGTGCAGTCCATCTCAGCAGGTGAGAGGCCGTCAACTAAGGGGTGGTTAGCTTTTATGGGCTGGGTAATTTCATAGGCTAGTGCTGCTGCTGCTAAGTTGCTTCAGTCATGTCCGACTCCGTGCAACCCCAGAGACAGCAGCCCACCAGGCTCCCCCATCCCTGGGATTCTCCAGGCAAGAACACTGGAGTGGGTTGCCATTGCCTTCTCCAATGCATGAAAGTGAAAAGAGAAAGTGAAGTCTCTCAGTCGTGCCCGACTCCTAGCGACCCCATGGGCTGCACCCTACCAGGCTCCTCCATCCATGAGATTTGCCAGGCAAGAGTACTGGAGTGGGTTGCCATTACCTTCTCCGTCATAGGCTAATGAGTGGGAAGATTATTCCAACTATTTGGGGGAAGGGGTAGAGATTTCCAGGAACTGGGTCACTATCCAATTTTTGGCCTTTTATGATTAACCTAGGAACTGTGGTGCCTACTGGTGTGTCATTTAGATGCTAATGTATTAAGATGAGATTATAATGAGGCTCAAAGTCTACTGGAAGTTGAATCTTTCACTATCTTGAACCCAGCTGGTTCTAACCAGTTTATGTCATGTCCTCAACAGCCATGTCATTCTTTTAAAGGTTATACCTTCCCAACTTCCTGTCTCATTTGAAAGGGACTTGTAAAAATAACTCAAGATACTCCTGTCACTTTTACACTCTGCAACTATTTCAGGAGCTGGGAACAAAAACTAAATATCATAACAAAAGATGTTCCTACACCTCTTATCACTTAGGAAATCACAAGGGCTTTAAGAGGAATCATGGATGAAAGTGAAATGTATTTCTTATTCTTCTATATTTTTCTCTGATGGACCCTGTCAATGATGAAGAGGAAGAAAAGACAAGCTAAAGACTAGAAGGTAATATTTGCAAGCCACAAAGCTGAAGAAGAACCTATATCTAGAATGTGAAAGGAAAATCAGAATGAAGTCAGTTTTGCTAAGACAGCTCTAAACTGGAGCCAGGAGACCACTGAGGAGGTGTGACTTATGTAGGGCTCAGCCAGACGGAATATGAACTTTGGACACATTGTCTTAAAGTAGGCTTCCAGAACATCTACACAATGTTCCAGAAACTCAAGATAACTTATCAGGCTATTACTGTAAATAACTCATGACTACCTATAAGGACAAATATTTCCTTTTTTGCTTCAGAGCCAATCATAGTCTTGAGAGACAACTTTAACAATCTTGTTGCTTTTGCCTATATAAGCCCCTGACTCTTTTTCTAACTTGGAACATTCTTCTATTTTACCTGAATCTCTGTCTCCTGCATTGTGATTCCTAAGTCCCCCAATAAAACTCTTGTTCTTTTCAGCCTCAATTTGATTATTGTTGGACAAGAATATATTTAAAAATGCTGAAAACTTAGCAGTAAAAAACAAAAGCCAAAAGGATGCAATTAGGAAAAGGTAGGTGGGGTGGAATAAGCACATAGAAAGATATATAATACCACTAGTCCCTAGGAATATGAAAATTAAGACTATCAGCAGATAGGGTAGGGGTCCCCAGAGGAAGAGAACGAAGCATGGTTTTCTTGTCAGAAGAGAAGCAATTTTGTGATCTAAGCCTAGCCACAAGACTTGCCCTTGAAACAGGCCTCAGTGGTTAATGATCTTAAGGGAACAAAAGAATGCAGGAACAAAGGAAAAGCAGTCAAAAAACAGTAGTTCAGCCATAAAGCAAAGTTCTAGTTCCTCCTCAAGGGAAATACATTACAATCTGATGCTTATCTTTGAGTTCTGCAGGAACTCAGCCCCTCATCCAGGTGGAAGACAGTAACTACATGCTGAGCCCCCAGAGTGGTCAGAACCTAAGGAATGATTATGCCAACCTTTTCTAACTCTCGTGATTTCAGTCAACTAATGCTTAAAGGTCCATCTAGTCAAGGCTATGGTTTTTCCTGTGGTCATGTATGGATGTGAGAGTTGGACTGTGAAGAAGGCTGAGCGCCAAAGAATTGATGCTTTTGAACTGTGGTGTTGGAGAAGACTCTTGAGAGTCCCTTGGACTGCAAGGAGATCCAACCAGTCCATTCTGAAGGAAATCAGCCCTGGGATTTCTTTGGAAGGAATGATGCTAAAGCTGAAACTCCAGTACTTTGGCCACCTCATGCGAAGAGTTGACTCATTGGAAAAGACTCTGATGCTGGGAGGGATTGGGGGCAGGAGGAGAAGGGGACGACAGAGGATGAGATGGCTGGATGGCATCACTGACTCGATGGACGTGAGTCTGAGTGAACTCCGGGAGTTGGTGATGGACAGGGAGGCTTGGCGTGCCGCGATTCACGGGGTCGCAAAGAGTCGGACAGACTGAGCGACTGAACTGAACTGAACGCTTGCACTCTGTCAACCTTTGCCCTAATTCTGTGCTGAATGCTCAGCTGCTCAAACCCCTTCATGAATATGCATGTATCCTTAGCTTAAATTTTCCATAATTTTGCTGTTTTGAGTAGACACTGACACTGAGCAGGACTCTATGGGACTCCTGGGTG
The DNA here is from genome assembly GCF_029407905.1 of Bubalus kerabau. NCBI lineage: Eukaryota > Metazoa > Chordata > Mammalia > Artiodactyla > Bovidae > Bubalus > Bubalus kerabau. Next base: position 50,181,665 of record NC_073634.1, read on the forward strand.
CAGGAGACTTTCTATTCAGGCTCCTTGACCTTCCCTGAGTTCCAAAGGCCAGGTTCAAACCATTGCTAATTAGGGAAGGGAGAGAGGATGCAGAGACCGGGGAGGAGAAACAATAGTGCAGCCTTGAGACAGGGTCCTTGTTCCCCCTTAAGGGATATACATAACAATATCTTGGAGCTCTTTGTAGAGCCAAACCCCTCAACAAATGGAAGACAGAATTACTTGAAGCATTCTTCAGAGATCAGGAGACCACCTGAGGCCAGATTACAGGAGTGTAGGCCCTGCACACACACTAACCCTATCTGTATCCCCTGCCCTTGAAACATTGTTATAAAACTCCTCACTAGACTCTCCTGGGTTGGGGCACAAAGTTTCCACTTTGCCTGGCAAAACAATAAAGCTATTCTCTTCTAATTCACCCAAAACTCTTGTCTCATATTTGATTTGGCACCTGTGCACAAAGTCTGAGCTTTCAGCATCAATGCTACTTTGGGCAAGATCTCTGTTGTTCTCCTTACTTGACACAAGTAATAAATTCTCCCTTCCCCAGGTTTTTTTCTTTTTTTCTTTTTGGCTGTGCTGGGTCTTTGTTGCTGTGCATGGCTTCTCTTTAGTTGCCAAGAGCAGAGGCTACTCTCTAGTTGCAGTGCACAGGCTTCTCATTGAAGTGGTTTCTCTTGTTGCAGAGCACGTGTTCTAAGGTGCACAGGCTTCAGTTAGTTGCAGCTCCCTGGCTCTAGAGCACAGGCTTAGTTGCTCTATGTATGTGGGATGTATGTGGGATCCTCCCAAACCAGGGATTGAACCTGCATCTCCTGCATCAGCAGGCTACCAGGAAAGCCCCCACTTCTCTCACTTTTTATCTTGATCGTGTCTTATGGCTGGACACAGGTAACAAGACCATACTGAGATATCACTTCATGCCTATTAAAACAGCTAAAATAAAAATGGGTGGGTTTCCCTGGTGTGTGCATGCATGTAAGTTGATTCCATCATCTCCAGTTCTTTGCAAGCCCATGGACTGTAGCCTACCAGGCTCCTCTGTCCATGGGATTCTCCAGGCAAGAATACTGGAGTGGGTTGCCATGCCCTCCTCCAGGGGATCTTCCCAACCCAGGGATCAAATCTAGGTCTCTTACAACTCCTGCACTGACAGGCAGGTTCTTCACCACTAGCAGCACCTGGAAAGCCATGACTCAGTGGTAAAGAATCTGCCTGCCTATGCAGGAGATGCAGGTTCCATCCCTGGTCCAGGAAGATCCCATATGCGGTGGAGCAACTAAGCCCATGCACCACAACTACTGAGCCCACATGCTGTAACTATTGAAGCTTGCACGCCCTAGAGCTTCTGATCCACAACAAGAGAAACCACTGCAACGAGAAGCCCCCACTTGCCATAACTAGAGAAAAGTCCATGCAGTACCAGAGACCCAGCACAGCCAAAAATAAAATAAATAAAATAAAATAAAAAATAGATGACAATGCCAAATGATGGAAAGGCTGTGACGAAAAGGAATTTCTCTTATATTTCTGGTGAAAATGTAAAATGATATATCCTCCGAAAAGAGCTTGGCAAACTTAATTTAGTTTAAAAAAACATGCACCAGGAATATGACCCAGCAATTGCACTCCTAGATGTTTAGTCCAGAGAAATGGAAACCCACATCCACACAAAAAGCTATATGTGGCTGTTCATCAAAACTTTATTTGTAACACTAAAAACTGGAAACAGCTATTAACAAAAGGTTCTTCAATGGGTGAAAGGTTAAAAAAACGTGGCACATACTTTCCATGAAACTTGAGCCATCAATTGAAAAGAAGGAACTACTGATACACACAGCAGTATGCATGGACTGCAGAGCATTACACTGAGTGAAAAAAAAGCCAATCTGAAAAGATCACATACTATATGATTCCAATTAACTAACACTGTCAAATTACATTCTGGACATGGAGAGTTGATTAAGGGCCACCAAGGTTTAAGAATGGTGGAAGGGAGAGTTGGGGTGTGTATATTGCAAGTAACTGAGTATTAGCTCTTTTTATTGTAAAATAGAAGTGTCTGACATTAAGCTTTTGAGGGCTGAGGCCTCCACTTCAAAGGTGCTCATCTTAAACACACATGCTACTTGTAACACCAGCAGATAAAGAGCCAGGCTGCCCCATACAAGAAGTTCCCCTTTTGGAAAGCCCTGACCGACCTCAATAACTGACCGTTTGAGTGAGCAACCCTGCTTTTTTCTTCCCACATTTTAATTCCCGAAAGAGTAAACCTGAGAAACCCTAGGCACCCCATCCTCAACCCCAATAAAGACTGAACCCTAGATCCATATTCTCTTTTGCTCTCTCCTGTGACCTTGCTGTGTGGCCCAAAACATGCTGTGTACCCTCCAGTGTAATAAACTTTGTTTTTTTCAAAGTCCCCAGATGGCTTTTGACAATATATGTCATGTAATCATAATAAGAACCATAAGGGTCAGTCCAGTGGCAACTATGGCTCCAAAAGGGGAAATGATGAGATGGGGCTTATCGAGCACAGTATAGCTCAGGCATTTCTAGCCCACAGCATCCCTACAGAAGGCTAATACACACACAGAATGGGGTGACTTTACGGGGCATTTTTGGGGAAGGAATAATACTGTCTATTGATTGCAGCTGGGTTGCATGAACTTAAACATGACCAAATATAAAGTACTCACACATATATTGCAGCAATATTAATTGCCTTGCTTTGATTGTGTTACTGTAGTTACAGAAGGTATAAAATGTTTGCAACTTCCTATGAATATATAATTACTTCAACATAAAACACAGACATAGAGAACGGACAAGTGGACATAAGGCTGGAAGGAGAGAGGGTGGGATGAATTGAGGGTTTGAGCTTGACATATATACACTGCTGCTGCTGCTGCTAAGTCACTTCAGTTGTGTCCGACTCTGTGCGACCCCATAGACGGCAGCCCACTAGGCTTCCCCATCCCTGGAATTCTCCAGGCAAGAACACTGGAGTGGGTTGCCATTTCCTTCTCCAATGCATGAAAGTGAAAAGTAAAAGTGAAGTCGCTCAGTTGTGTCCGACTCTTAGCCACCCCATGGACTGCAGCCTACCAGGCTCCTCCTCCGCTCATGGGATTTTCCAGGCAAGAGTACTGGAGTGGAGTGCCATTATAGATGGCTAATGGGAAGCTGCTGTAAAGCACAGGAAGCTCAGCTCTGTGCTCTGTGATGACCTAGAGGGGTGGGGTGGTGGGTGTGGGATGGAGGAACAAGAGGGAGGGGACATGTGTATACTTATGGCTGATTCATGTTGTTGTACAGCAGAAACTAACACAACATTGTAAAGCAATTATACTCCAATAAAAAAAATAAAATGTTAAACACATACAATTATGTGTATGTAAGCTATAATACAGTAAAGTTAATTTTTAAATGATCTTTTAAATGTTTGGGAAAATGTAGTGTAACAACAGCCTGAGTTCATGCTTTGGAGCCAGGAATAATTGTGCCATACCCATAATCTTCTTTAATCTCAGAGAAATGTCTTAACCTCTCTGAGGATCCATTTTGTCATCTGTAAAATAGACACAATACTACCCACATTACAAGGTTGTTGTGAGGTAAACAAATCTATATAGAATGTTTAGTTCACATAAGCATTCCACAGGTTTTAGTTTCCTTTGTCTTTTCCCTTATCCTCTTACGGGTTTTCTTATATAAAATAATTCAAAAATCATTAAAATATATTATTTATCATGTTTATTTACTTTAGTGGTTAGTCATAGCATTGGGACTCACCCAGTCCTTACCCACTGTAATTCTATGCTTAGTAAATTCACCCACCCAACACAGCAATTGTCGTTTACCAGGGAGCAATGTTAACACTTACCACTAGGTGGCAGACCACCCTGTCTATTGAAGATCGGTTTGGTCACCACAGGTGATGGTAACCAGCTATATTTAGGTTATGAAGTCTTGCTGTTTCCTGCTCTGCAGGATATCTGGAAGAGAGATCTCCAGTTTCTCCAGATTTTTCTAAGCCTGAGATTTTTTTAATGTGATCCAATCCTGTACTCATTAAACTTGGTTCAACAGTGTATCGAATATTTATCAAGCTCCTATGACAAATACTCTGCAAAGGGCTGGGGACAGAGCCATGCATGGCACAGTAGCTTTTAGACTGTGTGTGTGTATGTGTGTGTGTGTGTTTTTATTGCAAAGTGTTTCCCTATCAAATCCTCCTATATAAATCATATAAGGAATTGCAAAATGTATCTGTTCTACTTCACACTCAAAATGCTTTGACCTGGTCAAAGCTAGAAAAAATATGACCAAGTGGACAAAAATGATTCAGATGGATTTCAAATAAACTATGGTACCTTCTCAAGACATCTGGGGTCATAGGGTAACCAATCTGTCCCAGTTTTCCTGGAATTTCCCACTATTAGATCTAAAAATCCCACATTCCATGAAACCCCTCATGCGTGAGTGCTAAGTTGCTTTGCTGCTGCTGCTGCTAAGTCGCTTCAGTCATGTCCGACTCTGTGCAACCCCAGAGATGGCAGCCCACCAGGCTCCCCCATCCCTGGGATTCTCCAGGCAAGAACACTGGAGTGGGTTGCCATTTCCTTCTCCAATGCATGAAAGTGATAAGTGAAAGTGAAGTCGCTCTATCGTGTCGGGCTCCTAGCGACCCCATGGACTGCAGCCCACCAGGCTCCTCCGTCCATGGCCAGGCAAGAGTACTGGAGTGGGTTGCCATTGCCTTCTCCGCTAAGTTGCTTTAGTAGTGTCCAATTCTTTGTGACCCCATGGACTGTAGCCTGCCAGGCTTCTCTGTTCATTGGATTCTCCAGGCAAGAATACTGGAGTGGGTTGCCATGCCCTTCTCCAGGGGATCTTCCCAACCCAGGGATCAATCCTGCATCTCCTGCATTGGCTGCATTAGCAGGTGGATTCTTTGCTGCTGAGCCACCTGGGAAGCCCAGCCTTTGCACTGGGCATAGGCAAATGGACGCTGATTTAGGCATGAAATTTGGGCGAAGCTCAGGCAATGAATTGGTCAGCTGATGTTAGTGAAAACACTCAACCACACACAGTCTTCAGCAACACCACCCTCTGCAACACACATACACACACAAACACCCCTCGGAGGCTGAGTGTATGGATTACACAGCTCTGCACTCTGCTACCAAGAGCATCTGGTTAAGCATGGTAAAAGCAGACACCAGTTACGTGCTTAAAATAAGTTAGGAGAGGGACTTCCCTCATGGTCCGCTAGCTAGGACTCCATGCTCCCAGTGTAGGGGGCTTGGATTCAATCCCTAGTCGGGGAACTAGGTTCCACAGGCCACACTGAAGATGGAGGATCCAGCATGTCTCAACTAAGACCTGGGACAGCCAAATAAATAAATATAAAATGGCTCAGAGGTAAAGAATCTGCCTGCAATGCAGGAGACCTGGGTTCAATCCCTGGGTCAGGAAGATCCCCTGAAGAATGGCAACCTACTCCAGTATTCTTGCCTGGAGAATTCCATGGACAGAGGAGCCTGACGGGCTACAGTCCATGGGGTTGCAAAGAGTCAGACATGACTGAGCGACTTATACTTTCACTTTAAAAAAGAAGAAGAAAAAGAATATCCTTCCTTTTAAAAAAGAATGTTAGGAGGATTGCACAAAGGTGGATCACTTGGCACTGCCAGATGCTGCTTAGTGCTAGGAACCAAGAGGGACAGTGGGGTAGACGAGTAGGAAAGTGGGACCCAGCCTGCAGCCCATGCTGCCCATGCACAGCCTATACATAGATAACGCATAGGCTTCAGGGGCCGAGCCAAGTTTTCAAGGTAAACAAGGCTCAGGGCGCTGTGGCCAGTGTGTTTGATTTGGCACAGGCTCAGGGCGGGAGCAGAGACAGGCATCTCATGATAATGACTCACAGTGCCTGGGAATGGCTGCACCTGAGGAGGGTGTACGAGGGACCATCCAGCCAGCCTCAGGAGAGCCTACGTCTAGTTCGGGTGAGTCATGAGGCACGGTCACCAGCGGTCATCCCCTCCTCCAACCTCAGTGGCTTGTAGTCATTTCCTGTGTCATCCTTAGGCTCTGAGGGAACAGATAGAGATGTTGAGAAAGATAAGTCTTTCTTTGTCTATTCTTTGGCTACCCTGAAGTCAAGTTTGATGTGAAATGGAAGATAAATGACTGAATCTTTCTCTTGTTTAATAGGTCACTGTCACTTTCAATCTGGTCCTGATAATGTTCCATGCTGATGCTTTCACCCTTGTGTTTAGTCACTAATACATTTACATGTAGGGCTACTCTGGTGGCTCAGTGGTAAAGAATCCACCTGCCAATGCGGGAGACAAGGGTTCAATCCCTGAATAGGGATGATCCCCTGGAGAAGGAATTGGCAACCCACTCCAGTATTCTTGCCTGGAGAATCGCAAGGACAGAGGAGCCTGGTGGTAGAGTCCATGGGGTTACAAAGAGCTGGGCATGACTGAGCAACTATTGGGAGAAGGCAATGGCACCCCACTCCAGTACTCTTGCCTGGAAAATCCCATGGACGGAGGAGCCTGGTAGGCTGCAGTCCATGGGGTCGCTAAGAGTCGGACACGACTGAGCGACTTCACTTTCACTTTTTACTTTCATGCATTGGAGAAGGAAATGGCAACCCACTCCAGTGTTCTTGCCTGGAGAATCCCAGGGACAGGGGAGCCTGATGGGCTGCCGTCTATGGGGTCGCACAGAGTCGGACACGACTGAAGCGACTTAGCAGCAGCAGCAGCAGAGCAACTATTACTTATAACTGATAGTCAAGACTGTTGAATGAGTGAATGACTATTCTGGTCGAGGATTTTGTCCATGTTTTTACCTTTGTGTTGCTACCTGAGACTGCTTCCGAGGAGATTTCTCTCAAATATCTCTGGCCTTGAATCAGAGTCAGGATGGAAGCCTTTTTTTTTCGGCCACTCGGCATTTAGGATCTTAGTTCCCCATCAAAGATCAAAACTGCGCCCCCTGCAGTGGATGCTCAGAGCCTTAATCAATGAACCACCAGGGAAGCCCCAGAATGGAGCCTTCCATAAAAACAAAACCCAGAGCTTCCAAACAAGACCAAGAATCTCCATATGAAGTGCAGGCAGCTGGACCCTGAGATTGCACCCTTGTTTAGACCCATTGGTCTTTTTCCTCTGCTCTTCCACCTGTGAGCAAATTCTTCCTATTAGATCTTCTATTACAGCTGAATCAGCTATAAACAATGTATACCTCAAGAAGGAGTGAGCAATAATAAGTATGAGTAACATATAAAAAAGAAATCTTGCAGATCTCTGCTGGTTTTTTTTAATTGCTTTTTTCTATTATTGTTTTTTTTTCTATTATTTGTAAACCAAATAAAGTTCATAACGAAAAATCTAACATAAATTATTCAGTGGATTTAAATATCTTTGTATTTTATTAAAGATGCCATTTCTACAGGTATTGGATTGTCATATATATGTGTGTGATACATTGTTTACTCAGACTTCAGTCAAAGACTTGGTGATTGGGTGGGTTTTCAGAAGTCTGGTAATAATTCCTTGGTCTCTGAGGTTGGGATCAACAAGCTAAGGAAGAGAATGTCACCTGAATCCAAGATACAACTCGATCCCAAACTCAGGATATGCCCATTTGAATAGGATCCAAGGAAAATAAGGGAGTTTCCCCTTCTTCATCTCTTAACTTTTCCTTCTTCAATAGTGGTTATGAGTCTCTCCACCCTTCTAGAAAGATATTCCTTCAAAATCCCCCAAAGAAATACTTGATACTTCCAGGAGTTCTTAGGGATTAGATTCCAGTTCAAAGGTCTTTGACTTCGAAAAATGAAAAACAAAAGGTGGGGGACTTTCATATGTAGGAGAATTCTATGTCCTTACAAAAATCCCAGGTGGCTCAGCGGTAAGGAATTCACCTGCCAATGCAGGAGATGCAGGTTCAATCCCCAGGTCAGGAAGATCCCCTGGAAGAGGAAATGGCAACCCACTTGAGTATTCTTACCTGTAAAATCCCATGGACAGAGGAGCCTGGCAGGCTACAGTCCATGCAGTTGCAGAGTCAAACACAACTTAGCAACTGAACAACGACAACAACAACAACAACCTACTGTGTAGCACTGGGAACCATAGCCAACACCCTGTGATAAACCATAATGGAAAAGAATATTAAAAAAAAAGTATATATATGTAAATAATATATATGTATAACTGAATCACTTTGCTGTACAACAGAAATTAGCACAGCATTGTAAATCAACTATACTTCAATAAAATAAATTTTAAAAAGCTACCAATGCCTGCTTCCCTCCAGATATTCTAATTTTGTGGATCTGAAATACAGTCGAGCAATAGGATTTCAAAAATCTAATTGGTAGCGAAATTAGACAACTACTCACCTGGACAAAAAAAAAAACCATTTATCTGTGCATTGGCCACAGCACTAAGCATTTGCACTGATCTCACTAAGACTGGAGGCTAGTACCCTCTCTCTTAGTCTGCTAAGGGTCTCAAGCAACCAGCTAGGTTATTATACAAAGTTCTCACTAGTGGTAGTTGGAAAGACTACGAAAATTAGAAAGGGGATGAATATTAAAATTCCCAGATTACCATGAGAAATAACATCCAAGACAAGGGAGTTGCAGATTAGACTACATCCTTTTCTTAGAGTCTGTTGCTTAGGTATTCAGCACTACACATGTCCATTAAATGGCCACAGAATAAAACTGGATACTGATGATGTACCATTTCCTAATGGGTAAAAATGCTTTCAGACTGCTCAGATTCATAAGACTATGCACTGCACAAGCAATTAAGACTTGGAACACATTTTCAGTATGATGATACTCTTGGGCTCTGTGTCATGTGGCCTGATGAAGGTGTGGTCCGTTGTGTTCTGAAGTCAAAGGCTTGGCTTAATTCCAATATGGATCCATATTATAACAATTTTTTTTTAACATAGTGGGATTTTTTAAAAAGTTATGAATGAGGGTGGGGTGTATGGAGAGAGTAACATGGAAACATACATTACCATACATAAAATAGATAGCTAATGGGAATTTGCTGTATAACCCAGGGAACTCAAGCTGGGGGCTCAGTAACAACCTAGAGGGGTAGGATAGGAAGGGAGGTGGGAGGGAGGTTCAGGTGAGAGAGGACATGGGTAAACCTATGACTGATTCATGTTGATGTTTGGTAGAAACCAACACAACACAGTAAAGCAATTATCTTTCAATTAAAATAAATATATTTTCAAAAATATGCTAGAGTAACAAAAACTAAAAAAGATGTTATGAATGTAACTTAAGATGCTATGGATATAATATATAACACGATGAATATAATTAACACTGCTATATGTTATATATGAAAATTGTTAAGAGAGTAAATCCCAAGAGTTCTCATTACACAGAAAAAATTTTTTCTGTTTCTTTAATTTTCTCTCTGTATGAGATGTGGATGGCCACTAAACTTATTGTGGTGATTTTTTCATGGCATATGTGAGTCAAATCATTATGATGGACACCTTAAACTTACACAGTAGTGTCTGTCAATTACCTCTCAGTAAAGCTAGAAGAACAAAAAATAGTGTTGTGAATTATAGGGTATGCACATCAATACATCAATACAGGGGCTTTCCAGATAGTTCAAATGATAAAGAATCTGCCTGCAGTGCCGGAGGTCTGGGTTCGATCCTTGTGTCAAGAAGATCCCCTGGAGAAGGGCATGGCTACCCTCTCCAGTGTTCTTGCCTGGAGAATCCCATGGACAGAGGAGCCTGGTGGGCTACAGTTCATAGGGTCACATGCTGTTAGCAGGCAGAATTAGAAGTTAACATTTCACAATGGACTATGATGCCTGAACTAGTTTATTGTGTAAAATAAGTTAGCAGTATCAAAATCACCAGGCATTATTTAGTGACAGAGGCCTGGCTTCCAAAAGAGTTCTAGCACTGGCATCTCTGAAGGGGAAAGATTGAAAAAAGAAAAGGGGATGACTTTAGAATGGGAAGAGAGGAGAGGAGTAAAAGTTAGAAAACATTTAATGGGTTAAATCATAAATCTCACCCCTCAAAATAGTTTTAATGAATCTGAGATTAAGAGCCTAGGTAAATCTAGCCAAATCACTACAGCTGAAAATATTCTCTGCCACATATGGACCCATAGAGCATCACACAGGTTCCCTGGCTTGGTATCACCCATTTATTCCCATTATACATTGACATTCCCAAAACTCCTGTCATGCTCTGAACTCAGTTTCTTTGAGCATCAAATTATTGGATAGTATTGTTGTCTTCCTTTATTGTCTGGTAGCCAGTCACTTACCTTGCATTTCCATGTTGTCATTCTATTAGGTTTTTAAGTAAATAAACGTAAAGATTTCAGTGTTTGAAGAATGAAAAAATTCTTTGCCAAAGGAACTTTAATGACGAAACTGCAAACAGTCATGCAAATAAATCAGAGCTAGTTTGATGGGTTTGAGAGAATGGTTCTGTCTACTTTATACTACTTTGGCTGCACCTGAGTTAAGAGCTTAGTTGCGGTCTGGCCCCAGGATGTCAGATGGCAGAGAAGGACAAGTAGCCCAAGAGGTAAGTCACTGCAAATGACCCAGGAGCCTGGCAGAGTGAACCCAACTCCACATCACACCTAGGTGTGATGGTTAATTTCATATGTCAACTTGGGTATATCATTGTACCCAGTTTTTGTTGAACACCAGTCTAGATATCAGGCTTCCCTGATAGCTCAGTTGGTAAAGAATCCACCTGCAATGCAGGAGACCCTGGTTTGAATCCTGGGTAGGGAAGATCAGCTGGAGAAGGGATAGGCTACCCACTCCAGTATTCTTGGGCTTCCTTTGTGGCTCAGCTGGTAAAGAATCGACCTGCAATGTGGGATACATGGGTTCAATTCCTGGGTTGGGAAGATCCCCTGGAGAAGAGAAAGGCTACCCACTCCAGTATTCTGGCCTGGAGAATTCCATGGACTGTATAGTCCATGGGATCGCAAACAGTCAGACATGACTTAGTGACTTTCACTTTTACTTAGTCTAGATATCACAGAGAAGGCACATTTTAGAGGAAATTAATATTTAAATTGGTAGACTTTGAGTAAAGTAGATTACCCTCCATAATGTGGGTGGGCCATATTCAATCAATTGAAAGCCTTAAGAAAAAAAGACTGAAGTCTCCAGTTGTTGTTTAGTCTCTAAGTCATGTCTGACTCTTTGCAAGCCCATGGACAGTTGCCTACCAGGCTTCTCTGTCCACGGGATTCTCCAGGCAGGAATACTTGAGTGGATTTTCATTTCTTTCCCCAGGGGATCTTCTAGACCCAAGTGTCAAACCCTAGTCTCCTGTATTAGCAGGTGGATTCTTTACCGCTAGCCACCAAGGAAGCTCGAGGTCTCCAGAAGAAGAGGGAATTCTGCCTCCAAATGGCCTTTGGACTTGAGATCACAACATCAAATCATCCCTGAGTCTCCATCTCCAGCCTGTTGGTCTGCCCTGAAAATGTCAAACTTAGTCCCTCAAATCACATGAACCAATTCCTTAAAAACCCTCCTCTCTCTCACCATGCATACACAACACACACATCTTTTTTTTTCTTTACACTTTTAAAAGTTTTTTTTAAGTTTGCTTTTAATTGGAGGATAATTGCTTTACAACGTTGTATTGGTTTCTGCTGTACAATGTGAATCAGCTTAGGTATATATATCTGCTGAGATATATGTATGCTGGGAAAGATTGAAGGCAAAAGGAGAAGAGGGCAGCCGAGAATGAGATGATTAGATAGCATCACCAACTCAATGGACATAAACTTGAGCAAACTCCGGGAGATTGTGAAGGACAGGAAAGCCTGGCATGCGGCAGTCCATGGGGTCACAGAGTTGGATACGACTGATCGACCGAACAACAATAAGAAAACCCCCTCCCTTTTGAGCCTCCCTCCCACACCATCCCCATCCCACTCCTCTGGTTCATCACAGTGCACCAGGCTGAGCTCCCTGTGTTATACGGCAGCTTCCCATTAGCTAGCTGTTTTACACATGGTAGGGTATATATATGTCCATGCTACTCTCTCTCATCTGGTCCCACCCTCTCTTTCCCCCATTCTCTACATCTGCAGCTCTATTCCTGCCCCCACAGACATCCTATTGGCTCTGTTTCTCTGGAGAACCCTGCCTAGTACAGGAGGTGAGCCTTCTCCCAAGGTCCAATTTTCCCCATTATACATATCCAGCATGCAGGTGTGTTTAACACTCAGAGAAGGGGAAAGGTACAGCTAAAGGGGAAAACTATGACCCAGGCATCCTGCAGCTCCCTTAGGAGCAGTCACTGTGAAATGAGTTTCCCCGCTGCCCAGAGAGGAGACAAACGACAAAGAGTCATCTAGAAGCTCTCTGTGTCCAGGCAGTGAGTGGGCAGGGAGGAGTGACAACAGTCGGCAAGCAGGACCAGGTGAGCTGGGCATGGATCTGAGCAGGGTCTCTCTAGCCCATTTGTTCTCCTAATAGGAAAAGGGGCTTAACTGGAATCAAACTGGCCAAGCCTAAAGAGCATTAAATCTTCCCTGGTGGCTGTAATGGTAAAGAATCTGCCTGTAATTCAGGAGATCTGGGTTCTATCCCTGGGTTGGGAGGATCCCCTGGAGAAGGAAATGGCAGCCCACTCCAGTATTCTTCACCTGGAGAATCCCATGGACAGAAGAGCCTGGCGGGCTACAGTCCATGGGATTAAAAAGAGTCAGACATGACTGAGCAGTTATCACAGAAAGGGCATTGGGACTAGACCTGTGAGCATCCAAGGCATATCTTCAGAGGAGAATCTCTAGAAACCCAAGCGTTGAGTTTATTTATTTAGCTGCCAAGGGTCTTAGTTGCAGCACTCAGAATCTTTCATTGTGACTTGGGGACTCTCTTGTTTTGGCACACCAGTTTAGTTGCTCTGAGGCATGTGGGATCTTAGTCCTCCAACCAGGGATCGAACCTGTATCCCCTGCATTACAAGACAGATTCTTAAGCACTGGACCACCAGGGAAGTCCCTGAGCACTGGGTTTTTTCATATTATAATCATGGGACTTTATTTTGAGGTCACTCACTGCTAGAGTTTGAACATATGAGTTATATTTGTGTGATACTGCATTAATTGGACAATATTCCATTACCATCTGAGCCACCAGGGAAGCCCCACAAATTGAAAAAAAAAGGCAACCTATCAATTCTTTGCTGTGAAGTGAACCAGAAAAACTGAATAGATTTGTCAACAATATACTCTCCTTTGTGTTTTCCTCTTTCCCTGAACTAAGAAGAATAAAATCAGTTTCTTGTGATATTTCAGGGACTTTTAGAACAAATGAATCTCCAGGAGATTCCAGGACTAGAGTGGACTGGCTTTCCAAAACTTATTTGTCCATGTGACCATTTTTTCAAGAAGCGTTTCTTGAGGTTTGTGTTTCATGGGACACATGAAATAATCTTTCTTATTACTCCCCAGTTCTCTATTCCTTTTGTTTGCAGAACAAAGCTCTCAGTCTGACAAGAGAAGCCCTTCACAACCTGGCCCCTGCTCTGTAGGTGTATCTCTCACAATTTCTTTCTTTCCTTCTTTTTTGGTTTTATTAAACTACTTGAGTTAGGACTAGTCAAATCTGAAGTCTCTGGTCTGGGGCTAGACTAATAGAATTTTTTCTTGAGCAAGAAATGGTTTGCCTGCTCCCTCCTACCCCGCCCCACCCCCCCACTCCCTCTTTGACCATAAGGTTCACAGCTATCTTAGCTATTACGTCAGCTTCTTAGACTTTCAAAGGAATGTTTAAATCAAGCAAATTTGCTGTGGAGGAAGTTAGTTGTTTAATATGAAAGCAATCTAATTTTTGGTAACCTAGCTAAGTTCTCCTGGAAACTCTAAAGACCAAATCTCTTGCTGGTATTTTCAGATAATGATTTTGTATATTTCAGATGACTTTATCTTAATTCATTTCCATTTTTGTCTTCTGTGTCTGTCCTGACAGTAGATACGATTCTCACGATTTCTGTTCAGTGATGCAATCAAATTTACCATCCCTGGAACTGATCAAGTCCATGCCCATCTTTCATTCATAAAAGAAGGATTTATTTGGCTTCTCAGGACAAGAAAGATCTATGTACAAAGGTTCTATCCTAGTACATGTGCGCAAAGGGCCTTTTGAATTTAATTTTTATTGTTATTATTATTAATTTTTGGCCATACAGTGCCACATGCCAGATCTTAGTTCCCCGACCAGAGACTGAACCCATGCCCCCTGTAGTGGAAACACTGAATCTTAACCGCTGAACTGCCAGGGAAGTCCCGCCTTTTGCATTTAGAAAAGAAGTAAGTAATGCTTAGTCCTGTGGGGCTCATACAGCTCTGAGAAATTTAGTATGAACTAAGAACCAGTCATAAGAGCTGGGGTTTACATCTAAAAGACTTCTGTATTCGTGGTCTGGGTTATTTATACGCTTTGGTTTTGCAGAGGACCAATTAACATTTCCTCCTTTAACCATCATAGAAAAGCATAAAGAAAAAACAAAGTCTCTGGTATTGCCACAAGCTGAGAAATACACCCAATGTCTACAGAACGATACCATGCAATCAAGTCTGAACCAGCATTGAGTAGGCGCTTGGAAGACGCCCTTCCATGTAAGAAGGTTGCTAGGCTTGAAATGTTCCCTTTCAAGAAAAGGTTCTCTCTCCCATCCTCAAAGAACCTTTACTTGGGGGTTATCTCTGCTCCTCCCTGCTGAACAGCTTATGGCTGGCTACCTGGTACACATTCAAGTTCATGACGTGCTTGGCCTTTTAAATTAGAAAAACAATTCCAAGGCCAGAGCTGTGTGTAGAAGCCACCCTTCCTGCCTTCTTTTCAGAACTAAGATTAAGGTTTTCTTATGAAAGCAGGACTTCCCTGGCAGTCCAGTGGTTAAGACTCCGCGCTTCCCTGCAAGGGGCAAGGGTGTGGGTTTCCAGGAACAAAGACTCCACATGTTGTTGTTGTGTGCTCAGTTGTGTTGGACTCTTTGTGACCCCAAGGACTGTAGCCTGCCAGGCTCCTTTGTCCATGGGATTTCCCAGACAAGAATACTGGAGTTGCCAGTATTCCTCCTCCAGGGGATCTTCCCAGCTCAGGGATGGAACCCATGTCTCTTGCATCTCCTGCCTTGGCAGGTGGATTCTTTACCACTAGTGCCACCTTGGAATCCCAAGATCTCTCATGCCGGGCAGCCAAAAAAAAAAAGGTTTTCTCATAAAGGATAGTTTTCTCACTGATTTAGCAAAAGCAGATGGTCATCAGAGAGATGTTTAAAAGGATAAAGATGGTAACAATAACCCTGTGTACGAGACAGCAAAAGAGACACTGATGTATAGAACAGTCTTATGGACTCTGTGGGAGAGGGAGAGGGTGGGAAGATTTGGGAGAATGGCATTGAAACATGTAAAATATCATGTATGAAATGAGTTGCCAGTCCAGGTTCGATGCACGATACTGGATGCTTGGGGCTGGTGCACTGGGACGACCCAGAGGGATGGAATGGGGAGGGGGGAGGGAGGAGGGTTCGGGATGGGGAACACATGTGTACCTGTGGCGGATTCATTTTGATATTTGGCAAATCTAATACAGTTATGTAAAGTTTAAAAATAAAATAAAATTAAAAAATAAAATAAAATAAAATAAAAGGATAAAGTGGAGGACACTCTTCTATCCCACAGCCTCTCCCTGATCTCCACGTTTTGGCTTCTGCTGGTTCTCTCAGAATAAACTGTTAAAGGAAGTACAGATCGTCTGGGCCCCACCCACTAGCCTCCTGGCCACAGCTCCATCTGCCTTGGGGTTTCAAAAAAACAGATCCACATCTGAGTCACTGGTGGCCTCTGTGGGTGAAACGGGGGCTGGCCTCTGGGATCAGGTGATGGTCGCATGGCTGGAAACACAATTACTAAGCCAATAGGAAGAGTGAATGTATTATAGGCATGCTTGCCCTGCTTCTGAAATTCAGGAGCTGCAAGGAAGCTGCTTTCAAAGTGAAAGGAGAATTTCAGTTCACCACAGGCTGTCCAGAAAGGAAGAATGTGGAGACATTGCATTACCTCAAAGCACAGCTGCGAGAGAGGAAGCCTGAGTTTCTACAGGTGGATCAGAAGAGCAAACGTCACAGGCTGACAACCCTCCACATCAGCTCAGCCAGAGTTGATCACTTCCCTCAGAGTATGGTTGTTGGGGGAAGTCTGTAAGGGTAATACTGGCCTAAATTTCCTGCTCGTGGGGGTCTGTAAACTCAGCATTAAGAGAAGGGTGGGTACTTCCACCATCTCAATTCTGCAACAAGTGCAGACAAACACCACTGGTTCTAGTCATTCATTTATTCATTGGTTATTTCACGTCATTTCACCAGTACTTACTGAGCACCTACTAGGTGTCCAGTGTTGCACGGATGCTGAAGAGACAGCAATTAACAAGAGGAGCTGTACTTGAACTGGTGGCAGCTCAGACCCATGGTGCTTTAGGATAAAGGACAGATGACCCTGTCTTCATGCTACCCAAGAAGGGCAAACCTGCAGGGGTTAGAAGTGCAAATAGATTAACATGAGAGCCAAAAAACCTTTGGGTTGGAAGGGACAGTTGGGAATTCCCTGGCAGACCAGTGGTTAGGGCTCCATGCTTCCACTAGGCTTGGGTTTGATCCCTGGTTGGGGACCTAGGATTCCTGCATCCCTGGCTGCCAAAAATGAAAAGGGAAGGTTCTGTTAGGATGATCCCTCTGACTTCCTTTTCTGACTCCTGGTGTTTTTCCAGGAAAATGACACTTACTGACTCACAATTAATAGTGTGAACTCTGACTTATTTTCTTAGTTCTGGGTCAGCATTGATTCAAACTCTTTACACCAGTCCTCTCTCCAACCAGTTGCGTTTATTTGTAAGAAAATTAAAGGCAATTATTAGTTTATATGTTTTTTTTTTCCCACTCATGCCATGCAGCATATGAGATCTTAGTTCCCTGAACAAGGATCGAACCTTCACCCCTTGTCTTCACAGAATCTTAACCACTGGACTGCCAGGGAAGTCCCTATAAGTTTATTATTATTCTATAAAATTAATGGGAATTATTCTGTTAGAACCATAGAATAGAGGAGGGAAGGGTAAGTATTTTTTTCCTACTGAGAACATCCAAAGATAATTAAAAATTAATGTATCTGATATCATTAGTGCTTCGGTTTTATCAAGATAAATGAGCAAGTGATAGGAAAAGAAGAGGTAGGGAATAAAAAGGAGAAAGAAATGGAGCTTAAAGAAGTCAGGAGGCTTCCCTGGTGGCTCAGTGGTAAAGAATCCACCTGCCCATGCAGGAAATATGAGTTCGACCCCTGGTCCAGAAATATCCCACATATTGAGTAGCATCTAAGCCCAAGCACCACAAGTACTGAGCCTGTGCTCCTGAGCCTGGGAGCTGCAACTACTGAGCCCACGTTCCCTAGAGCCTGTGCTCTTCACAAAGAGAGAAGCTGCCACAATGAGAAGCCTGAGCACTACCACTAGAGAGCAGCCCCCGATCGCCGCGACTAGAGAAAGCCCGAGGGGAGCAAAGAAGACCCAGCAAGCCAAAAATAAATAAATAAAATTATAGGGGAAAAAAAAAAGTCAGGAGCAAGACTTCCCCAGTTGCTAAGACTCCATGCTCCCAACACAGGGGGCCCAGTTTCGATCCCTGGTTGGGACGCTGTATCCCACATGCCACAACTAAAGACCTCACACACTGCAGCTAAATATTAGGATCAGCCAAATAAAAATAAATAAATAAGTATTTTTTTAAAAGTTAGGAGCTTTGCCACAGTGAAGTGGGTGAAACAAGATTGGAATTTAATATTGCTATTTCCTGGGCTTCTCTTAACTGCTGTGCCCAAAGGGTTCAGATCTTTCTAAAAACTGATGAATAAAGATAACAGCCACTCATCCTTCAAATCTCAGCATCCAAGTTTCAGAATATGAAAGCCAGGAATTAATACAACATGTCAAATAGGCATCAAACCTATAATTGAAAGACACATCCTGGTTTCTTTGTTTACTTTTCAGCTCTTAAGAGAATAAAAAACCTTAGGACTGGCAGCACCTAGAAAAGACATCTAGAAGTTGATATTTAGCTGGAAATTTATTTCATTGTCTATTTAAAGATATCTAAGAAAGAAAATGTCACAGCTTCCTAGATGAATCACTCCAGTGTTGAATAACTTCTTTAGCTTTCACCTACATCTAGTATCTTGAGTTTCTCAAGATGCTCTGCTTTTGTGATCGGGACTGTTACTGCTCTACATTTTTCACAATTCAACATCACAGTGCAACCACCCTCAACAAGACCCGCGAACCTCTCACACAGTGGGATTTATGTGAGTTGGTGGCTAGTGACCCTTATCCACATGGGCCAATGGATGGGAACTTCTTTGTCATGGGCAGGTGGCAGAGCTCTTGCCTTGAGCTTTGGTGAGTCCCTGCGTGTCATCCTGCCCAGGAATCTTTCATGTGGTTTCTTCTCCTTTATTACTTTGAAATCTGCTTTTAAATATCCAGGTAATTTATTTATTTATTGTAATTGAAGTACAATTGATTCAGAATGTTGCGTTAGTTTTGAAACAGAACAAGACCCTATGTTCCTTGGCCCCATGTCCTCAACCTTCCTTTTATTTGTGGAAAATTTAGCCAAAGAATAAGTTTAATTAGAGAAGTGAGAAAATGCAGAAGCAAAGAAAAGCAGTCAAACAGAACAAAACAATAACAGATTAGACAGTAAGCAAAGTCAAGGACCTTTTAGTTCCTTCTCAAGGGCTATAGATCATATTTGGAGCCATATCCTGTGAGCTGTCTTATAGATACTGAAACCTCCACCAGGTGGGAGAAGTTAACTACATAATGACCAGACTGTAGCCATGACATAAGCCGCCACAATTTCGAGAACTGGTCTCGTGGAAATGGGAACAAATCCATCCTGGAACTGAAGATTAACTGTACCTAAAATAATCAGGAAGATGCTGATCACAACTCTGATGACCAATTTCAAGATGACCGTCAGAGCTGACTGTGTTCTTTCTGCAATGTAGCCCCTCTCTCTGCCTATAAAAGCTTTTGCCCCCTGATTATCAGTGGGGGCTGATATACTCCAGTATTCTTGCCTGGAGAATTCCCGTGGATAGAGGAGCCTGGCAGGCTACAGTCCATGGGGTCGCAAAGAGTCTGATACAACTGAGTGACTAATACTTTCACTTTCATATATATATATATATATTTCACATATCTATATTCTTTTTCAGATTCTTTTCCATTATGGTATATTACAGGATATTGAATATAGTTGCCTTTGTTATACAGTAGCTCCCTGTTTATCTATTTTGTATGTAGGTGTTTGTATCTGCTTACCCCAAACTCCCAGTTTATTCCTTCCTGCTTCCCCTTTGGTAACCATAAATCTGTTTTTCATGTCTGTGAGTCTGTTCCTGTTTTGTAAATAACTTCCTTTGTGTCGTATTTTAGATTCCACATATACATGATATCATAGGCTATTTGTCTTTCTCTTTCTGATTTACTTCACTAGTATAACAATCTCTAAGTCCGTCTCAGTTCAGTTCAGTCGCTCAGTGGTGTCTGACTCTTTGCGACCCCATGAATCGCAGCACGCCAGGCCTCCCTGTCCATCACCAACTCCCGGAGTTCACTCAGACTCACGTCCATCGAGTCAGTGATGCCATCCAACCATCTCATCCTCTGAGGTCCCCTTCTCCTCCTGCCCCCAATCCCTCCCAGCATCAGAGTCTTTTCCAATGAGTCAACTCTTCGCATGAGGTGGCCAAAGTACTGGAGTTTCAGCTTTAGCATCATTTCTTCCAAAGTCCTTCTACATTGCTGCAAATGGCAGTATTTAATTCTTGTTTATGACAAGTAATATTCCATTATATATATTATGGGACCTCTATTTCTTCAGTGCAGCTTTTGTTTCTCAGGCTTTCTCCAGTGAAGAGAAAATCAAGGGCCCAAATCATAACTCCAGAAATTGATTCTCTAAGGCCCACTCGCTATGCTAAGGCCCCACTCCAGAGTTCTTCCTCTCCTCAGTACTAGACACCTGTTGTTTTTGTCTACCCAGCCTTCATCCCCTCCTCAACTGATAGAACTCTGATTTCTTGTAGGATCATTCCCTCCCCCCAAATTATTAATACCATGTAATCCAGCAATCCCACTTCTGGATCCATACACACAGAAGAACTGAAAGCAGGGTCTTGAAGAGATATTTGTACACCCATCTTCATAGCAGCATCATTTACAATAGTTAAAATTTGGAAACAACCAAAGTGTTCATAAATGGATGAATAGATAAGCAAAGTATGTTACACACATACAATGGAATACTATTTGGCTTAAAAAGGAGGGAAATTCTGACATACGCTACAACATGGTTGAACTCTGAGGATTTTATGCTAGGTGAAATAAGCCAGACACAAAATACAAAAAAGATAAATACTGTATAAGTCCACTTATATGAGATATTTAGAAGAGTCAAAATCTTGGAGATAGAATGTAGAATGGTGATTGCCAAGGCTATTGTGTAATGAGTCTAGAGTTTCAGTTTTACAAGGAAAGAGTTCTGGAGATGAATGGTGGTGATGGTTGTACAACATTATGAATGTATTTAATACTGTTGATTTACATCCTTTAAAATGGTTAGGACAGTAAATTTCATGTTATGTGTACTTTACAAAAAAATCTCTTGAGAGCTTTTAACTAGCCTGATGCCCAGGCTGTATCTCTAACTAATTAATTACATCAGATTCTCTGAGGGTGGGATCCAGGTGTGTGTATATATATATATATATATATATATATATATATATTCCCCCCCCCTTGAAAATAATGGAAACAGTGACAGACTTTATTTTCTTGGGCTGCAAAATCACTGCAGATGATGACTGCAGCCATGAAATTAAAAGACCCTTGCTCTTTTTAAGAAAAGCTATGACAAACCTAGACAGTGTATTAAAAAGCAGAGATATTACTTTGCCAACAAAGGTCTGTCTAGTCAAAACTATGGTGTTTCCAGTAGTCATGTATGGATGTAAGAGTTGGACCATAAAGAAGGCTGAGCACTGAAGAACTGTTGCTTTTGAACTGTGGTTTTGGAGAAGACTCTTGAGAGTGCCTTGGACTGCAAGGAGATCCAACCAGTCCATCCTAAAGGAGATCAGTCCTGGGTGTTCATTGGAAGGACTGTTGTTGAGGCTGAAACTCCAATACTTTGGCCACCTGATGGGAAGAGCTGACTCATTAGAAAAGACCTTGATGCTGGGAAAGACTAAGAACAAGAGGAAAATGGTCTGAGAGAGATGAGACGGTTGAATGGCATCACTAACTCAATGGACGTGAGCTTGAGCAAGCTCAGGAAGGTGGTGAAGGACAGGGAAACCTGCTGTGCTGCAGTCTGTGTGCTGTGCTGTTCTTAGTCGCTCAGTCATGTCTGACTCTTTGCGACCCCATGGGCTGTAGCCCACCAGGCTCTTCTGTCCATGGGGATTCTCCAGGCAGGAATACTGGAGTGGGATGCTATTCCCTCCTCCAGATTATCTTCACAACTGAGGGATTGAACCCAGGTCTCCCAAGTCTTTACGGTCTGAGCCACCAGGGAAGCCCAAGAATACTGGGATGAGTAGCCTTCCTTTCTCCAGAGGATCTTTCTGACCCAGAAATCAAACCAGGGTCCCCTGCATTGCAGGCAGATTCTTTACCAGTTGAGCTACCAGGGAAGCCCAGTGCTACAGTCTATGGGGTCACAAAGATTCGGACATGACTGAGTGACTGAACAACAATAAAGTCTCCCCTGGTAATTCAAGTGCAGTCAAAGCTGAGTCCCAATACACTAAAAGTAAAGTATATGTCAACTCTCCCTTCTCAAACTCTTCTGGAATAGCACTGAGTGGAATGTTGGGTAGGATCCCCTGTATATTAATGAAATATAAAAACCTATATGGCCTTCTCTGGTGGCTCAGATAGTAAAGAATCTGCCTGCAATGCAGAAGAGCTGGGTTCTGTCTTTGGATCAGGAGGATTCCATGAAGAAGGGAATGGCAATCCACTCCAGTATTCTCTCCTGGAGAATTCCATGGACACAGGAGGCTTGTGAGCTACAGTCTATGAGGTCACAAAGAGTCATATGTGACTGAGCAACTAACACACACACACAAACCTATATCATTTATTTTTTAAGCCTACTGATTATTTCTTTTCTGTTTTTTTTCTTTCCTTAAAACATTTTTATTTATTTATTTGACTATGCCAGGTCTTAGTTACAGCATGCAGGATCACTTTCCCTGACCAGGGATTGAACCCAGGCTCCCTGCATTGGAAGTGCAGAGTCTTAGCCACTGGACCACCAGGGAAGTCCCAAAACCTATATAATTTAAGTGGTTATTTCTCTTGTATCTTCTTTCTCCACCCCCTCCTACTTTTGCTTCTTTCCCTCTTCCCGTCTTCCTTTCTGCCAAGCATATTTAATGTATAAAAACTATAAAATGTATAATGTATAAAAACTATACAGTCCAT
Source organism: Bubalus kerabau (assembly GCF_029407905.1). NCBI lineage: Eukaryota > Metazoa > Chordata > Mammalia > Artiodactyla > Bovidae > Bubalus > Bubalus kerabau. The sequence goes on from NC_073634.1 coordinate 50,204,290, forward strand.
GGAATTCTCTAGGCCAGAATACTAGAGCGGGTGACATTTCCCTTCTCCAGGGGATCTTCCCAACCCAGGGATCAAACCCAGGTCTCCCACATTGCAGGTGGATTCTTTACCAGCTGAGCCACAAGGTAAGCCCATATTTAATTGAATTGTAAGTTTGGTGTTAGTATGGTGTTCTTTTCCTCCTCTATCAATTGTCTTCCAAAACAGAAATTCCTGACTTAACTGCCTTTCCACCTTCCAATTTACATCTTTTCTGAAGTTCTAATTCTAGTTCCTAGCTCTCTGCCTCCCTCTCCTTTACCTTTTATTCTTGAGCAATATAGCTCTTGCCCAAATAGTATGCCCAGGGTCCTTGACTTCCAGCATTCCCAAGATGGCCATACCAACAAAGTCCTTCTGGAATCCTCATCGTCTCATATTCATTTCATAGTGTTGGGTACTCAGGGCTTAGTAAAAGTAATCTATGTGTAAGGGGCAAGTTCCCTAGGAAGACAGGAGATGGAAACCCTGGATCCCAGGGCAATGGACTTTTGAGAAGTCCCCCCTTCATCTTCTTATTGTTGGCAATAAAGTTTACTCAATCAGTTGATTGAAAGGAAGGTCTTCTTTGGTTTGGGTGGGTGTTCAGGACAGTTAGGGAAGGTGGAAAGAGAAATGCTCCTTCTGTGTACCGGGTCCCAGTCAAGGCCCAAGGGGCTCAGTTTAAAAGGCACAGCACCTGCCGTAAGGAAAACACAGTCTAAGGGAGAGGCAAGTGATTCAGTTCAGTGTAGTCGCTCAGTCCTGTCCAACTCTTTGCAACCCCATGAATCGCAGCACACCAGGTCTCCCTGTCCATCATCAACTCCCAGAGTTCACTCAGACTCACGTCCATCAAGTCAGTGATGCCATCCAGCCATCTCATCCTCTGTCATCCCCTTCTCCTCCTGCCCCCAATCCCTCCCAGCATCAGAGTCTTTTCCAGTGAGTCAACTCTTCGAATGAGGTGGCCAAAGTACTGGAGTTTTAGCTTTAGCATCATTCCTTCCAAAGAAATCCCAGGGCTGATCTCCTTCAGAATGGACTGGTTGGATCTCCTTGCAGTCCAAGGGACTCTCAAGAGTCTTCTCCAACTTACCATAAGGTGTTTTAATCACCTGCAAGTGATTAGCAGGTGATTAAAACACCTTATGGTAAGTGCTGTGCTGGGGTGAGCATGGGTGCCATGGAAACTAAGAGAAGGGAACCAAACCTACCATGAGGAGATGAAGGAGTAGTCAAGAAAGGCTTCTTGTAAGGAGGCATCATGAAGACTGTGTTTAATTTTTAACTTAAAAAATATGCAGGTAACATAGGTTCAGTGTAGAAAATTAGAGTGAGTCAAGAAAGGACATGAAAGATAAGCATAAACACCTTTTTGAAAACGTTCTGGGACTTCCTTTGTGGTCCGGTGGTTAAGAATCTGCCTTGCAATGCAGGGGACTTGGATTCAATCCCTGGTGGGGAATTAAGAGCCCACTTGCCCCAGAGCAATTGAGCCTGCACTCTACAACTACTGAGCCTCTGTGCTCCAGAACCCTCGAGCCACAACTAGAGAGTCCATTTGAAAGTGTTAGTTGCTCACTCAGAGTTGTCCCACTCTGCAAGTCCATGGACTGTAGCCCACCAGGCTCCTCTCTCCATGGGATTCTCCAAGCAGGAATACTGAAGTGGGTAGCCATTCCCTTCTCTAAGGGATCTTCCCAACCCAGGATCAAACCTGGGTCTCCTGCATTACAGGCAGATTCTTTACTATCTGAGCCACCAAGGAAGCCCAGAGGATCCATGGTTCACCACAAAAGATTCCATATGATCCAGCGAAGATCCCACATGCTGTAACTAAGACCCAACTAAGCCAAAAAAAACCAAAATTCTAATTTGTGCAATGTTGAAGGGAGTTACAAGATTAAACTTGTAACCACACTTTATTGTACAGGGTCCTGTCCTGGGATGCCATGCTTGGTGACAGGTGCCTGAAAATGCTGAAATCAGTCTCTGCAAAGATGTAAGTTCCCTGAGGAAACAAGAGGGGGAAGATCTGTATCCAGGCCAAGGTCTTTTGAGGAGTCCTCCTCCACCCTCTGATTGCTGGCAGCAAAAGTTACCCACCCAGTGAAGACCTTGAGGGGTCTTTCCAGCTGAAGCGTGCATTGGACCTTACTTTATTTTTATTTTCTGAGAAAGAAATGGAAAATTTTATTCAAGCCAACCTGAGGATTAATCTGGGAACAGACTTTCAGGAAACTGAGGACTCCTCCCAGACCTTATTTCATTTTTTAATACATCTAAGCACTGAATGTGTGTTCCCAACTACCTGGCAGGGGGTGCAGAATGCAAATGGGAATATAGATCATGTGTCCTCCAAAGAGCTACCAGTTTTGCTAGGAACGTCTAAAATGAATACTGTTTTTCTCCTGATGATGAGAATACTTTCTGTCTGAATCTCAGTGCCTAGCAGGCAGACCATGGCCTAGGCATTTAAAATATTTGATAAAGAATGCATAAAACAAGTAGAAAACACTGAGTCTGTTTATAAGCTCCAGCCCTATGGTATGATAGACCATAGGGGAATAAAAATTCTTGTTGTTGTCAATTTTTATTAAGTAATCTATTTCTTTTTTAAAAAAATTATTAATAATTATTTTTGGCTATGCTGGGCCTTAGTTGCTGTGCTGGCTTTCTCTAGTTGCAGTAAATGGGCTTCTTATTGTGGCGACTTCTTGTTGTGGAGCAAGGGTTCCAGGGCCCACAGGCTTCAGCAGCTGCAGCACACAGGCTCGGTAGTTGTAGCTCACAGGCCTAGTATGCAGAGTCAGCAGGTGCAGTGCATGCGCTTAGTTGCTCAGCAGCATGTGGAATCTTTCCAGACCAGGGACTGAACCCATGTCCCCTGCATTGGCAGGTGGATTCTTATCCACTGCACCACCAGGGAAGTCCCTTAATCTATTTCTTTATTTAAGTTGTACTAGATGATATAACTGGAGAAGGAAATGGGAACCCACTCCAGTGTTCTTGCCTGGAGAATCCCAGGGACAGGGGAGACTGGTGGGCTACCATCTCTGGGGTCACACAGAGTCAGACACGACTGAAGTGACGCAGCAGCAGCAGCAGATGATGATATAACATCTGATGCCTACTTGGAAAGATACAAAAGGGTACACATTTAAAATTCTCCTTCTTAGGAATTCCCTGGAGGTCCAATGGTTAGGACTCAGCACTTTCAATCTCTGGTGTGGGCAGGGTACTAACATCCCACAAATCATGTGGTACAAGAGAAAAATAAGCATAAATAAAATTCTTCCTGGTTGCACAACTGGGCAATATATTCAATCACTGAATGTTACACTTTAAATAGGTGAATTGTATGTTATGCGAATTGCATCTCAATAAGGCTGCTAGAAAAATGAAACAATCTTCCTCCTATCCTCCCATTCTTGTGCCTTGGCCACCCTGTTTTTTCCAGAAACAATCTTGTCGTCTGTTTTCTTCTTCCAGAGGGATATAGATATAGATAGGTATAGAAATACACATTCCTTTACATAGAAACAAGAATACACAGAAGAACTGTACAAAAAAGATCTTCACAATCCAGATAATCATGATGGTGTGATCACTCACCTAGATCCAGATATCCTAGAATGTGAAGTCAAGTGGGCCTTAGAAAGCATCACTACGAACAAAGCTAATGGAGGTGATGGAATTCCAGTTGAGCTATTTCAAATCCTAAAAGATGATGCTGTGAAAGTGTTGCACTCAATATGCCAGCAAATTTGGAAAACTCAGCAGTGGCCACAGGACTGGACATGGTCAGTTTTCATTCCATCCCAAAGAAAGGCAATGCCAAAGACTGCTCAAACTACGGCACAATTGCACTCATCTCACATGCTAGTAACGGAGAAGGCAATGGCAACCCACTCTGGTACTCTTGCCTGGAAAATCCCATGGACGGAGGAGCCTGGTAGGCTGCTGTCTATGGGGTCGCACAGAGTCGGACACGGCTGAAGCGACTTAGCAGCAGCAGCAGCACACGCTAGTAAAGTAATGCTCAAAATTCTCCAAGCCAGGCTTCAGCAATTTGTGAACTGTGAACTTCCAGATGTTCAAGCTGGTTTTAGAAAAGGCAGAGGAACCAGAGATCAAATTGCCAACATCCACTGGATCATGGAAAAAGCAAGAGAGTTCCATAAAAACATCTATTTCTGCTTCATTGATTATGCCAAAGCCTTTGACTGTGTGGATCACAATAAACTGTGGGAAATTCTGAAAGAGATGGGAATACCAGACCACCTGACCTGCCTCTTGAGAAACCTATATGCAGGTCAGGAAGCAACAGTTAGAACTGGACATGGAACAACGGACTGGTTCCAAATAGGAAAAGGAGTATGTCAAGGCTGTATATTGTCACTCTGCTTATTTAACTTTTGTGCAGAGTACATCATGAGAAATGCTGGGCTGGAAGAAGCACAAGCTGGAATCAAGATTTCCGGGAGAAAGATCAATAACCTCAGATATGCAGATGACGCCACCCTTATGGCAGAAAGTGAAGAGGAACTAAAAAGCCTCTTGATGAAAGTGAAAGAGGAGAGTGAAAAAGTTGGCTTAAAGCTCAACAACATTCAGAAAACGAAGATCATGGCATCTGATCCCATCACTTCATGGGAAATATATGGGGAAACAGTGTCAGACTTTATTTTTGGGGCTCGAAAATCATTGCAGATGGTGATTGCAGCCATGAAATTAAAAGACGCTTACTCCTTGGAAGGAAAGTTATGACCAACCTAGACGGCATATTAGAAAACAGAGACATTACTTCGTCAACAAAGGTCCGTCTAGTCAAGGCTATGGTTTTTCCATTGGTCGTGTATGGATGTGAAAGTTGGACTGTGAAGAAAGCTGAGCGCCAAAGAATTGATGCTTTTGAAGTGTGGTGTTGGAGAAGACTCTTGAGAGTCCCTTGGACTGTAAGGAGATCCAACCAGTCCATCCTAAAGGAGATCAGTCCTGGGTGTTCATTGGAAGGACTGATGCTGAGACTGAAACTCCAATACTCTGGCCACCTCATGTGAAGAGTTGACTCATTGGAAAAGACCCTGATGCTGGGAGGGATTGGGGGCAGGAGGAGAAGGGGACGACAGCGGATGAGATGGTTGGATGGCATCACCAACTCGATGCACATGAGTTTGGGTGAACTCTGGGAGTTGGTGATGGACAGGGAGGCCTGGCGTGCTGCAATTCATGGGGTCGCAAAGAGTCAGACACGACTGAGCGACTGAACTGAACTGAACTGATATACATATAATAGCACACATGCACATATGTATACAGAAGTATATATCACCCTCTTTTTATTTAATCAATTTAATTTATTTATTTGGATGCACTGGGTCTCAGCTGAGGCATGGGGAATATTTTAATTGCATCTTACAGGATCTAGTTCCCTGAAAGTGAAAGTGTTAGTCACTCAGTCGTGTCCAAATCTTTGCAACCCCACGGGATTGTAGTTTACCAGGTTCCTCTGCCCATGGGATTCTCCAAGCCAAAATACTGGAGTGGGTTGTCATTCTCTTCTCCAGGGGATCTTCCTGACCCAGGGATTGAACCTGGGTCTCCTGCATTGCAGGCAGATTCTTTACCATTTTAGCCACCAAAAAAAAAAAAAAAACAAAAAAACAAAAAAACACACACCAAAAAACAAAAAAAAAAACCCAACCAGGGATCAAATTCAGGTCCTCTGCACTGGGAGTGCAGGGTCTTAACCAGGGGATCACCAGGGAAGTCCACCATCTTCTTTTTATTTTTTTATTTTATTTTATTTTTAAACTTTACAATATTGTATTGGTTTTGCCAAATATTGAAATGAATCTGCCACAGGTATACATATGTTCCCCATCCTGAACCCTCCTCCCTCCTCCCTCCACCATCTTCTTTTTAATAGAAAAGCCTAGGGCAGAGTCCTAGAGGGTATGTGCGTGCGTGTTCAGTCATGACCAACTCTTTGGGACCCCATGAACTGTAGCCCACCAGTCACTGTCCATGGAGTTTTCCAGGCAAGGATGGGTTGAATGGATTGCCATTTCCTCCTCCAGGGGATCTTCCCCACCCAGGGATCGAACCCAAGTCTCTTCTCTCCTAGAAGGATTAGAGACCAAAGTCTAGGAGAGGACAGTGGGTAACAGCTGCTGTGAAAGAGCAGAAGCACAGGCAGACAGAAGAGTCATGAAGTGCATTTTCAGACAGAACGGAGTTCAGACTGTGTTGAAAGATGGGAGGGAAATATAACCAGTCAGAGACTACAAGGAAGCCTAGGGCTTATTTGTGACACACAGGATCCCTGGTCTTTTGGCACCATAAAAGGGGACCAATGTATCCCAGTTTTGCCCTAAACCTTCCCAGTTTTAAGGCACAAGCTTTCAAGTCCTGGAAAATCCAGGAGTATCAGAACCATTCAATCATCTTGGTGGGTTGATCCTCTCTTCCCCCGCACCCTGCCCAGGCGATAGAGATGGTGAGTTTTATTTCATCTTGTCTGGATGGAGGTTTGATTTGTTCTCAAATGTTCCAGGATGGAAAGAGACACGGAGAAAGCACAGGGTTAGATTGTCAGCTTTGTTTTCACCTTCACTGTCAAAGGAGAGAGCAGCATGACCGATTGCAGAACTGAACCTGGAGGCTGGATTTTCTTCATGTTTCTTTGGCTCCAATGTAAATCAGATCAGGTGTCTTGATCCTTTTTACCACCACCCTTCTCACCTGACTCTCTGGCAGGCTTTGTTCCCTGCACGGTCTGGATCAGGACTGGCCTTGTCACTTTGACCTTTTGGGACATTTGCTCATCTATCTTTTCACCTTTCCTGCTGGTCTTTGCTCAGATGGCAGAGCCGGAACTACTATTGCTGCTCTGTGTCTGAGCTCTGAGATCAGCAGGAGGGTTAGATTGCTTCCCCAGGAGCCTTCTTCTTTGGTGGAGCGGCTGGCATTACCTTTAGAGATTGCTCAGGTTTGGGAGGCTTAGAAGTTGAAGAGTGACAATTTTTCTCCTTAGTAAGTATTTTCTTTTCTAGAGACTTCTTCCTATCTTTTCTTCATACATTTCTGCTAGGTGCGGTCTGTGATGACTCACTTCCTGTCCTCAGCCTTTCCTTTTCCTGAATTTCTTCACTTTGTCAGCTGTGTGTCTCTCCCGAGTTTGAAGTTCTAGTTTTGGCTCTAGAATGTCCCTAGCAGCTATGTCAACAAGCTTTGCCCCTCACTCACAGAGGCTGCTCACCCGGAGGTGCTGGTAGAGGAAATGTCTTCCTTGGGAGTACCCTGAGGCTTTACATTCACAATGAGTCTGTGGGTGGGAGGACCTGTACCATCATGCCTCTCTAATCATCTCGTCTGCCATAACTATCTTCATAGTCGTCTCCTCTTCCTTTGTATTTCTAATCCCTCTGGTGCCCACGACCAAATACTCTTCCTGCCACTGCCTGTCCTGTAATCATAGCCTCTGTCATAGTCTCTACTGCATCAGTCATCATAGCAATCCTGGCCCCCATGTCAATCCACATTCCCATGTGGACCGGACCATCCTACTATCCTATTTATCCTAACACACATCGTGATATTGGCATGAATCATAACTATCTCAACACTTGTCTCCAAAGCTATCATCACCTCTTCTGGACAAGTAGTCCTCAAAGCTGTCCGCAGCACGATGAGCCCTACAGTGTGAATCTCTTGGCCAAAAGAACCAAGTATCAGCCGAAGGATCCAGTATTGGATCAGCAATATCCATTTGAAATCTCCTGCCTTCTAGAAATCCTTCACTGATACTCAGGGTAGTACTGAGCAAGGAATCTAAACTCGGGACCTCAAAGTCAGGGTAACCAAAACCTTTCAATCTACTTGCTGGGTTCATGGGATAAATGCACTGGATGATAATGATGTATCAACTCAGGTTCATTGATTGTAGCGAATGTACCACCCTGGTGGGGGTGGACTTTGCTACTGGGGGTAGCTGTCGGTATGTGGGGAGAGGAGGTATATGGGAACTCTGTACTTCCTGCTCAATTTTGCTATAAACCTAAAATCTACTCTTTTGTTTTTTAAGATTGCTTTTTTGATGTGCACCATTTTTAAAGTCTGTACTAAATTTGTTACAATATTGTTCCTGTTTTCTGGTTTTTTATTTTTCCACCAGGAGGCATATGGGATCCTAACTCCCTGACCAGGGATCGAACCTGCACCCCCTGCATTGGAAAGCGAAGTCTTAACCATTGGACCACCAGGGAAGTCCTAAACTACTCTTAAAAAGTACAGTCTATTTAGGTCTGCCACCCATTTTTTGATTGGATTGTTTGTGTTTTGTTTTGTTTTGTTTTTTGCTATTGAGCTCCATAAGTTGTTATCACATTTTGGAGATTAATCTTTTTGTCTGACGTAAACAGACATTTCTCCAAAGACATACAGATGGCCAAGAGGCACATGAAAAGATGCTCAACATCACTAATCATTAGAGAAGTGTAAGTCAAAACCACAGTGAGGTATCACTTCATACCAGCCAGAATAGCCATCATCAAAAAATCTACAAACAATAAATGATGGAGACTGTGTGGAGAAAAGGGAACCCTCCTACTCTGTTGGTAGGGGTGTAAATTGGTACAGCCACTGTGGAGAACAGTAAAGAGGGTCCTTAAAAACCTAAATGTAGAACACCACATGACCCATCAGTCCCACTCCCGGGCATATACCCTGAGAAAACCATAATTCAAAAAGACACAAATGCCCCCATGTTCACTGATGCTCAGGGTACTGCTATTTACGATAGCCAGGACATGGAAGCAACCTAGATGTCCACTGACAGATAAATGGATAAAGAAGATGTGGTACATATATATAATGGAATATTACGCAGCCATAAAAAAGAATCAATTTGAGTCAGTTCTAGTGAGGTAGATGAATCTAGAACCTATTATTTGGAGTGAAGTAAGCCAGAAAGAGAAAAATAAATATTTCATATCAACGCATATGTATGGAATCTAGAAAAATGGTACTGATGAACCTACTTGAAGGACAGAAATAGAGGCACAGATGTAGAGAACAGATTTTTCAACACAGTGGGGGAAGGAGGCGGGGATGAACTGAGAGAGTAGCATTGACACATATACACTGCTACTGCTAAGTTGCTTCAGTCGTGTCCGACTCTGTGCGACCCCACAGACGGCAGCCCACTAGGCTCCTCTGTCCCTGGGATTCTCCAGGCAAGAATACTGGAGTGGGTTTCTATTTCCTTCTCCAATGCATGAAAGTGAAAAGTGAAAGTGAAGTCACTCAGTTGTGCCCGACTCTTAGCGACTCCATGGACTGGAGCCTACCAAGCTTCTCTGTCCATGGGATTTTCCAGGCAAGAGTACTGGAGTGGGGTGCCATTGCCTTCTCCAACATATACACTACCATGAGTAAAATAGATAACCAGTGGGAAGCAACTCCCTTGCATAGCACAGGGAGTTCAGCTCAGTGCTCTGTGATGACCTTGAGGGTGGAATTGGGAGAGTGGGAGGGAGGCTCAGGAGGGAGGGGATATAGGTATACTCGGAGAAGGCAATGGCAATCCACTCCAGTACTCTTGCCTGGAAAATCCCATGGATGGAGGAGCCTGGTAGGCTGCAGTCCATGGGGTTGCTAAGAGTCGGACATGACTGAGCAACTTCACTTTCACTTTTCACTTTCATGCATTGGAGAAGGAAATGGCAACCCACTCCAGTGTTCTTGCCTGGAGAATCCCAGGGACAGGGGAGCCTGGTGGGCTGCCGTCTATGGGGTCGCACACAGTCGGATACGACTGAAGCGACTTAGCAGCAGAAGCAGCAGCAGCATGGTTGATTCATGATGTTGAACAACAGAAACTAGCACAACATTGTAAAGCGATTATATTCCAATAAAAAAATAAAACCATCATACAATAAAAAAGTAGAATCTATTTTTAAAATATTAAAGTCATTTTAAAAATTAACTGTTCCAGATCTAATTATGATTACATCAGATTTCTTTTTGCTATTGTTTGCATATATAACTTCTGCATGTACACCTTACAGATATGTCTCTTATCTTTTATCCAGGCAGATAAGCTTTGTATTATAACAGTTCTTATGCCATACATGCTTAATGTCAATACTGATATACTGGCATTTATAGCTACCACTTACTGTTGTTAATCTCTACCTGTCCCACCTGTTTCTTGTCTTTTTTTTCCTCTTTTCTTGCCCACTTTGAATAAATCACAGATTTTTATTATTACATTTTCTCCTATTAGTTATATCACCTTTGTATTAATATCATTCTTTAAGTGATTACCCCAAGACTATAACATGCATTCTTGACCTAATACAGTATAACTAAGTTAGTACTTTATTTTCCCAGATAATGCAAAGATGTTTGACTGCTTATTAAAAAATTTTATTTGTTTATTTTTGGCTGTGCTGGGTCTTCATTGCTGTACTAGGGCTTTCTTGAGTTGCAGAGAGCAGGGACTACTCTATTTGCTGTGTGTGAATTTCTTGTTGCAGTGGCTTATCTTATGCACGGGCTCTAGGGTGCTCAGGCTTCAGTAGTTGTGGTGCACAGGCTTAGTTGCTGTGGAACATGTGGAATCTTCCCAGACCAGGGATTGCGAATCCGTGTCCCCTGCACTGGCACTTAGATTTTCCACCACTGAACCACCTGGGAAGTTCAGTTTTAGGCTGCTTTCACTGCATTTACCTACTCCCACCTTTCAAGCTGTGGGCTTCCCCAGTGGCTCAGTGGTAAAAGAATCTGTCAATATAGGAGTCATAGAAGATGATGGTTTGATCCTTGGGTCAGGAAGATCCCCTGGAGGAGGAAATGGCAACCCATTCCAGTATTCTTGACTGGTAGCAAAGAGACAGGACACACTAAGCACACACCTCTTGTACTATTGTTACTTATTTTAGTTTTGCTATTGTCTAGTCGCTAAGTTGTGTCCAACTCTTGTGTGACCCCATGGACTGTAGCCCACCAGGCTCCTCTGTCCATGGGATTTCCCAGGCAAGAATACTAGAGTTGGTTGCCATTTCCTCTTCCAGGGGATCTTCCCAACCCAGGGATCAACCTTGTTTTTGCTCCAGGCTCTTCAAAAGTGACAGTTGGGTTTTTTGGTCTCTTTGTATTTTGGGGGCCAGAATTTGCCCCAACTGTACATGCATGCACATGCATGTAGTTATTTTTAATCTCATGCAGTTTCTTTATATTTTGCCGCTCGAGGAGAGATATGCCCAGGTCAAGCATTGCAGCACTGCATTAAAGAGTCCAAGGCCCCAGCCGGTCTCACTGATTCAGATTCCAGAGCTACTGTGTAGTCACTGTGACTCTGCATGCTGTTAAAACTGGCACATACTCTTTTCCCTTCCAGTAATTTTTTATCCCATTCAGCTGACCATGACTCAGGACTTATCTTCTTTTTCCAAAATGGAACTTCTTGCATGTTTTTTTCCTTGAGTATAAAGCTTGACTCTCCTAACATTTTCAACCACTGTGCTCTCCTGCCTGTTCCCTTTCCATCATAGCACTTATCTTGATTTTAATAATATAAATATATTACTAAAATAGTGTCTGTCTCCCTAACTAGATAATTGTTAAGCTTCAGAAGGGCAGGGACCAGGCCTATTTTGTTCACATCTTTATTCCCATTACATACAGGTGGACATATGGTCCTCCCTGCATAGTAAATGAATAATAACAATAATAAAAACCTTCCACATAATTTACAAATGGCAAGCAGATTTCTGATTCATTAGCTCAGATTGTTATTGTTCAAGCCATGATCATCTTTTGAAAAAGTCACAGATCTATGAAGACTAAATCCACTAAAATATATACACAAGCTAATTTCAAATGCAGACTTCCCAGGTGGCTTGGTGGTAAAGGATCTGCTTGCCAATGCAGGATACGCAAGAGATGCAGGCCGATCCCTAGGTATGGAAGATCCCATGGAGAAGAAAATGGCAACCCTTCTCCAGTATTCTTGCCCGGAAAATGCCATGGACAGAGAAACCTGGAGGGCTACTGTCCATGGGGTCACCAAGAGTTGGACATGACTGGGCACATAGCACAGGGCAATTTCAAATGGGCATTACAAGTAGTCAACAATCATTTCTCATCTCACGTTAATTTTCTGACACTTTCCTCATATTATCTCTTATATTCTCTCACTTAGGAGATCTGATCTGTTTAGTTGAGTAGAAAGTGATTAACTAGTTTGAGCTCTCTCATCTATTTTCTCATTTCAAAATAATTTCTTTTTGGGGTACTTTCTAATCTCTACTTTCAACATGGAAGGCACAACAGTCTCTGTTTTCTCCAGATACTCTGGGTTCTTGCTTCCTTAATCACTCCCTTCTATCTACAGCAACTACAATCTCTTCCATTTATCCATTTTGCTCTGTCCTCAGATTTTCACTTATTCAACAAATATTTATTAAACACTTACTAAATACTTTGCATTGTTTTAGGCTCTTTGAACATATCAATGTGTAAATGCTAATGGAATTTATGTACGCGTGGAGGGAGATAGACAATAAATATGCAAATTATAGCATCATTGACTCAATGAACATGAGTTTGAACAAACTTGGGAGATAATGGACAGGGAAGCCTGATGTACTGCAGTCCATGGGGTCCCAAAGAATCAGATAGGACTGAGTGACTGAACCAAAAAGATTTTATTAAAGAGAAAAATAAAAGCAGGGGAGTAGTTCAGGAATTGAGGTGGGGTGGGGGGTTCAATTTTAAAAAGGGTCAGGAGAGGCTTTACTGGGAAGGTAACAGAGCCCTGAAAGAAATGAGAGAACTAGTCCCATGAGTATCTGGGTGTTACAGGCTGAATTGTGTCTCCTTTGATATTCATGCGTTTAAGTCCTGATCCTAGTACCCCCCGAATGTAACCTTATTTGGAGAGAAATCTTTTAAGGAGGAGATTAAGTTAAAATGAGGTGGTAATGAGGGCTATGATTTGGCCCACGTGGAAGCTGGAAAACCAGTGAAGTGTTTTATACAGGGAAGACTGATGTACTGGGTTAGCTATTGTTGTTTGTTCCGTTGCCAAGTCCTCTCTGACTCTTTGCAACTCCATGGACTGCAGCAGTTCAGGCCTCCCTGTCCCTCACCATCACCCAGAGTTTGCCCAAGTTCATTTCCATTGAATCAGTGATGCCATCCAACCACTTCATCCTCTGTCTGGGTTTATTATATAGATGATAAAATGAAGATGGAGAATCATCTTTTGAATTTAGCAATGGCGGCCACAGCATGAGCAGTTTGGTGGAGTTGTGGCAACAAAAGTAGTGTGTTTGACAAGGGGACGAGAGGAATCGAAGACACTTTAGAGTTCTTCCTGTATTGAGCAACTATGAAATATGGTTGACTGTGGAAAGGGAAGTGGAGGGTTTTGCTTTTGGACTAAAGAAATTAAGAGCATGTCTGTATGCCAGTAGCTTAAAAAAAATAAGATCTTCAAAATTTTGATGGGGACATAGCCTCTCACATATAGCCACACAACTGGTCTCATCTTTAATGCTCTTTTGAGAACACTGCTGAGGAATTCACAGCAGTTGGGTGGTTTCTAAACCACAACTCTTATCACTTCACTCATCTGGTCAGGAATCTTCAGGGTGTCCGGAACCGCTGCATGAAAAGTTCTTATGCCTTGGCCAAACATTCAAATCTCCAGTTTGGCCTTTTGTGGTTTTATCTCTTTCTTGCCCTGTTAGTGAACTACAAAGCATGGCAGACCAAGATCAGAAGGCTTGGATGAAAAGTCAGGGTTCTGTAAATAACTACTTATGTGACTGCAGACAAATGACGTAAGTGCACCAGGCCTGTGCTCCTTCTCCTTTCTAACAAGGAAGGGGCGTGTCGGATAGACTAGATTGCTGTAGGTCACCGAAGAAATCAGCATCTTTAAACAAGCCGTAATTCCCAGCCCAGTGGCTGGATCTTCTACCCAACTCACGTTACCCCTTTCACCTTCAGGAACTACATGTTTTGTGCGGTCACTTATTTTTCCTGCTCTTCTTTTGGCTTTCCAAACGGACCAGGCTTTACAGCGGTAACTCCTTGAAAATCGGCCGCCTCCCCACCACCAGGGACTCGCCTTTCACTCTTCCTTTCACTTGGGACTGTCCTCTCCGCAGTCAGAATCCGCCACGTAGTAAGTGCTGCTTCCAACCAATCAAGAAGAAATTATCTCAGACTTTTGAGGGACATCCGCTTTCACCAATGATCTTCAAGTATTCTCTAGCGCCTCGCTTTGAGGGGCGAGGCCAATCAGCACAATGGCCAATCTTCTCTGGGGAATGGTGTTCTGGGTACTGCCAAATCAACCAATCAGGTAAAAATACTGCCTGGAGAGTCGTTTCTCATTGGTAAGCGCGTCCGGAAGAGGGCGGGCCTCGGGCCAAAGGCAATACAATTTGATTGGCAGCTTTGCTGTTGACAACCCGGGAGAGCCCACCTGCTCCAACAAGACTAGCGTCGGTACCCAGAATGGCAGAGTCTGCAGCCAATCAGCGAGCAGATGCGCGGAAAGCTCGCTCAATGGGCGATGTCCAGAGGAGGCTGTCACTCAGGTGGCGCTGGCGGAGGCCGGGCTAAGACGTGGCCGAGGGAAAGCTGCTGGACTTCCTGACCATCTAGGCGGCGGCGGAGTCCCTAGAGCGTTCTCGCCTTAGTCGGGGATTCTGAACTGCGGGAGAGGCGGGCGCCGGCGGCTACACCTCCATGCCGGCTCGCGGGGCGGGCCGCTGATGGAGCGCGCCACCGGCCCGGGGTCGCTGGCACGGACGCTGCTACTGCCGCTGCTGCTGGGGCTCGTGGCGGGGACAGTGGCCGCGCGGCGCACCTCTGACCTCCTCGCACCGACAGCGGAGGCGGCGTTCGGCCTTGGGGCCGCGGCAGCTCCCACCTCGGCTACGCGGGTGCCGGCGACGGGCGCCGTGATTGCGGCCGAAGTGACGGTGGAGGACTCCGAGGCGCTGCCGGCGGCTGCGGGCGAGCAGGAGGCGCGGGAGCCGGAGCCGGAGCCGGAGCCGGAAGAGGAGCCCGATATTCGGCCGTGCGGCAGGTAAGGGGCGCGGGTAGACCACCGGGATCGCTGACCCCTGGAGGCGACTTTATGCGCGTGCGCCGCGGAGGTTCCGGGGGCCGCGGTCCCCCCTCCGCCGCGACTTCTAGCTGGCAGAGGACCACTGATGACCTGGGGGAGAGAGCGGGGCCGCCTGCCCATCCCCTGGACCAGAGAAGGGCCTCACTCTGCTCCCTGGCGCCCAGTTGTAGTTCCCTGGTGCGAGCAGCATCCTCGAAGGTACCTGGAGGATGCTAGGAGAACGGAGTGAGAAGTGGGAAAGAAACGTTACTTTCTTTCATTGCTTTCGAGCTTTACTCCTACCCCAATCAACTTACAGCACCCCTCATCGTTTTTTTTTTTTTTTTTTTTTTTTTATTAATGAATTACCTTATGTCTGTGCTAGTGTGACAGCTGTTTGGGGAAAGAACTTCATAAAGAGATTTCAACATTTTTCTTTAAATACATCCCTGTAGTGCCCACGCACCAGGGTTGAGGTCAGTATTTCTCTAATTGAGATCTGTGGAACACCTGCATTAGAACCGCCCGGGGATGCTGGTTGACTGTACAGATTTCTAAGTCCCATTCCAGATTGACTGGATTAGACTTCCTCAGCTTAAGAAACTGGAATCTGCACATTTAATACGCACTGCAGACAATTCTTGAACACACTAAAGTTTAGAAGCTATGGTTTTGTTTGTTTGAATTTCGGCAGTTCTTTGATACTTAGAGGGTTTAGTATATAAACATTTAATATAGGGCTGTTTTGGTTAAATTGTTTCATCTCCTTAAAAACGTTTCTTCAAAATACATGTTTTAAAGCACTTTTCATGGCTGGGCACATGTGAGGCATTTTAATGGTAAATTATTTCGCAGATGACTAACTTTAGCACACCCGAGGAGCAAGTGAGATCTCATTTAATGGATGGAATGATAACAGCAGCATTAGGTAAATTAAACCAGAGAGGGTTACTGGATTAGAAAGTATTTTAAGTTTAAGTGTAGTAATGACTAGATTATGACAAATTAGTTTTAATTTTTCAGTTAAATATCAGCGCTTTGATCTATATGCCTGGGTGAGGGCTCTAAGTCACTTCAGTCGTGTCAGACTCTGCGACCCTGTGGACGGTAGCTCGGCAGGCTCCTCTGTCCATGGCATTCTCCAGGCAAGAATACTGGAGTGGGTTGCCATACCCTCCTCCAGGGGATCTTCCCGACCCAGTGATTGAACCCACCTTAGTAGGTGGGTTCTTTACCACTAGCATCACCTGGGAAGTACTAAAATTTTAGAAACACCCTTTGAATGTTTATATTTAGATGATTTTAAAATGCCAAACATTTGACAGAATTTTCAGAGGTTTTGCTAATGAATTAGCTAGCTATCCAGAAAGAATGTTTTTATTTATCTTAAACTTCTGAAGCACTTGCCCAAAGTGAGTTACATGAAGTAGAGTAGTATGTTTCATTTTTCCTAAAATACAGATCCACTGGAGCAGGTATTTATTGGTGCTTAAAAGGCCCTCCCATGATGCCCTGGGGTTACAGAGGTTAGGCAGATAGCCCCTGTGCTCCAGCAAGAGGTGCAGTCCAGCGGTGAGGATTAAATAAGATGACCCGTAATGACATTACAGGGCAGAAGCCATGCAAATTAAGTGCTATCAGTGTCCCATGTTTCTTGTGGTGTTCAGTGAGTGGTACTGGGGTGAGGTGGGAAAGAAGACAAGAAAACACTCTGGCAGAATGAGTTGCTTCCTCAAAAGTGGGTAGAAATGTGGTGAGCAGAGGCTGGACTTGAGGAAACAACGAGGGGCACAGAAGCTGTGTGTTTAGGGAGGGCTTCCCAGGTGGTGCTAGTGGTAAAGAAAATGCCTGCCAGTGCAGGAGATGCAAGAGACTCGGGTTTGATCCCTGGGTCCGGAAGATCCCCTGGAGGAGGGCATGGCAACCCACTCCAGTATTTTTGCCTGGAAAATTTCCACGGAGAGAGAAGCCTGATAGGCTGCAGTCCGCAGGGCCTCAAAGAGCTGGACACGACTGAGTGCATACACACACCCATTATTTTTGTTTGTATGCATCTGTGTGTATGTGTGCATGTGAGTGACCTGTAGGTACGAAAGAGTTACAAACATACATACATATGTGCTGGGCAGGGAGGGGTAGACGATAAGCCTAGAAAAATAGGTTGCAGCCATGTTGTATATATACAGCCATATGCTAGTAACATCATCATCACCTGGAAATGTTAGAAATCCAGAATCAGAATCAGGTACCGCTGAGACCCACTGAATGAGTATCTGCATTTTAAGAAGATCAGCATGCAATTCACATGCACACTGCAGTTTGTTTGTTTTTGGCTGCACTCCTTGGCATGTAGGATCTTAGTTCCCTGAATGGATGCATGCTAAGTCACTTCAGTCGTGTCTGACTCTGTGATCCTGTGTACTGTAGCCTGCCAGGCTCCTCTGTCCATGGGATTCTCCAGGCCAGAACACTGGAGGGAGTTGCCATTTCCTCCTCAGGGGATCTTCCCAACCCAGGAATCAAACCTGTGTTGTTACGTCTACCTGCATTGGTAGGTGGGTTCTTTACCGCTAACGCTACCTGGGAAGCTCCCTTAGTTCCCCAACCAGGGATCAAACCCGTACCCCCTGCAATGAAAGTGAGGAGTCTTAACCACTAAACCATCAGGAAAGTCCCTCACGCACTACAGTTTGAGAAGTGTTGTGTAGAGTATCTCAAATGCCAGGCCTGATCTAAGTTATCTAAGTTTGTGCTTAGGGACTATTTCTCCGGCATTACTGTGTACAGTAAAAAAACTTGAGGTGTGGAAACCAAAAGGAGCATGTTATAGCAGTGCCCATGAGAGGTACACTGTCCAGTGGATAGAGAACAGAGTGGGTAGAGTTGAGAGAGAACAGAGTGGGTAGAGTTGAGAGATTGCAGGTGGAACCTTGGTTCTTGGCAAATAAATTGATTCCTCCTCTCTTGGCACCACCAGCTAAAGATGCAGATGGGATGGCTAGGGAATAGAGCACAGGTGGAAAGTGGCAAGATTAAGGGGAGCAGAGAGGAAAAGGTAACTGGGTTGGTGTTGGACATGGTGACTTGGCAGTGCTGGCAGGAAGTCTAGAGGGAGACATTAAGTAGGAACAGTGCCTGCAGGTGGAGAGATGTCAGGGTAAATGGTTGAAACTGTGCAAAGAGGAGCTTGTGATAAAAACTTCAGGAAATGCCCTTTATGTTTTAGAGAGATAAGTTGGCAAAGGAGACAGGTACAGCTGGCCAGGTTGTACAGGAGGCATAGGGTGAGGACTGAGAAGATGAAGGTAGTGGTAAAGATCCTGCCTGCCAACGCAGGTGGATGTAAGAGAGGGTTCAATCCCTGGGTCAGGAGTGACAACCCACTCTAGTATTCTTGCCTGGAAAATCCCATGGACAGAGGAGCCTCGCAGACTACAGTCCATAGGGTTGCAAAGAATTGGATGACTGAAGTGACTTACCAAGCAAGCAAGCATACTTAGAGAAGGGGTTAAAGAGTCATCATTTTTGGGAATTCCCTAGTGGTTCAGTGGTTAGGACTCTGAGCTTCCATTGCTGGGGGCATAGGTTCAGTGCCTGGCTGGGGAACTGAGATCCTTTAAGCCACGCTACACAGCTCCCTGCTCCCCACAACCCCCAAAGAAAAGATTCATCCTTTTTGGCCCCACTTCCTCAGTCCCTCACTGTTAAACCTGTTGGGATTGCTGATCTTCTTTATATATTCAGAGAGTGTGAGCTTATATAGACAGGTTGGAAAAGAAAGGAATAGGAGAGGAGGCGAAGGTAGTTGGCAAGCAGAACTGCTTCTTTCTCAGAAAGAAAAAGAGTGAAAAGAGAGGAGTTTTGCCTGCCAGAGAATAAGAGATCTTTGGCAAACAGAATTGGTTAGGATAATATGGGCTGGGGTTTAGGTGTCTGCCTAGTAGCTTAAGATAGTATGGAAAGTTTGAGAAACCTTGAGTAAGTAAATTGGTAGAATCAGCAAGAGATAAATATGTAGTTTGTAAAAGACTTTTTTTAAGTGCGCTACAGAAAAAAGTGGAAAAAAAAAAGAGAATATCAGTTCTATAATAATAAACCAATATCCTGTTTATTTAAAGAAGGAAGATTAGGGGAACAAATTTGGATTAACCAAGCATTTATTGCAGATAACTGTGAAGAGCCATAGTCTTTGCAAAACTTTTAAAAGTAGGAGGTGGGAAATTGAGATCTTTGTTTTTACAGGTTGTATTTTGTCTCCCAAGAAGCAGAATGCAACTTGCTCATTCTTTTTTTTTTTCTCTTGATGGAGTTTTTATTTTCTTGTGATGGAATTTTCAATCTGGATGCTTACTCTGCATCTCAGGCATGTAAATGAGTGAATAAACTATTTTTTTTTCCCTTTAAAAAGTAGCTAAAATGAACTTGTTTTTCTGTAGCAGTCTTGTTGTCAGCGGTTCTTCTGGTAAATATTACATTTAGTTGAAATTTAAATGAGACGGTCATTTCAGAGTGTTGGGAAGAAAGTCAAAATCTCACCTCACTGTTCAGTTTTGTTTGCATGCACGTTGGCGTTAAATGATGAGTTACCAGTTTTCTGACTTCAGCACAAAAAGCAAACTGCAAGATGTCGTTTGGCATTCTTGTGATGGGTTGAGCATCCTCAGATTGACATCTGACAACCTTGGAAGTTGTAAAGCACTAGTTTTAGCTATCACACCAATTTTTAAAGTATTATGTTCCTTTTGCCTCTGATTCCCCTCTAACAAAAGAATCACTACATTTGACATTCATTTCATCTCTCATGTTTCTTTAATTTGTGCATCTGTAAACTGGAATTTTTGGATTTAATGAGTTGAAACAGGAAAACACTTCCCAAATATAAGATGATTTAATTCCTCTTTATTTCTTTCTCCTCTCTATCCTTTACAAGCTGATCTGATCTGAATCAATGGTTTAGAAATCTAGTCTTCCTTAGATTTTCAAATTCATAATCAAGCCTTTTTTTTTTCAACTAAAATGACTGTTGAATAATAGAATTACAGGATACAGAGTTGAAAGGAAACTCAGTTATCTGTTCACTTTTCTGACCCCAGACTTTTTTTTTTTTCACTTATTTAAAACTTTTTAATTTGTATTGGGGTCTGGTCCATTAATAATGTTGTGACAGTTTCAGGTGTACAGCAAAGGAACCTTATCATAGATACCATGTATCCATTCGCCCCCAAACTCCCCTCCCATCCAGCTGCCGCATAATACTGAGCAGAGTTCCATGTACTATACAGTAGGTCCTTGTTGCTTGCCATTTAAAATATAGGACTATGTACATGTCCATCCCAAACTCCCTAACTATCCTGTCCCCTCAGCAACCATAAGACCCCAGACTTTTAAAGTTGATTAAGAATCACACTGAAAGAAGAATTTGTGCATAACTTTCAAGGCAGGCTATAAGCCAAAGTAAATATACTTGGTAAACAATAGATTATCCTTCCTGTCTATAATTGTCTTTTTAGTGTAATTGACATCTGGACTCTGGCTTTGAGATTGACAGGGTAGAGGAAACTGTTCTGTATTCACACTCCTGGGCGCAGAAGGTGACCTGTCTTTATCACCTGCTGTAAGCTGTGGCTTCCACATGGTCCTTCATTCCATAAATACTGTCTGGAAACTCCATCGAGTTTTTTTTTTTTTTGGTAAGATAGGAGCTGATTGTATACTTCTATTACAAAACATTTTAAAATGCAGGAAGTAAAGCTGGTAGATTTTAGAACTAAGTGTGAGAGGGGGAAATTTTTTTTTAAGTTTTTCAGAAAGAGACTTACAGACTTAAGAGAACAAACTTATTATGGTTGCCTGGGGGGAAGGGGTAGTTAGGGAATTTGGGATGGACATGTACACACTGCTATATTTAAAATGGATAAGCAACAAGGACCTACTGTATAGCACATGGAACTCTGTTCAGTGTTATGTGGCAGCCTGGATGGGGAGTTTGTAGGAGAATGGATACATGTATATGGATGTCTGAGTGCCTTCACGGTTCACCTAAAACTAACACACTATTGTTAATTGGCTGTGTGCTAAATTACTTCAGCCACGTTGGACTCTGCGACCCTTTGGACTGTAGCCTGCCAGGCTCCTTTGTCCATGGGATTCTCCAGCAAGAATACTGGAGTGGGTTGCCATTTCCTCCTCCAGTTAATGGGCTATACCCCAATACAAAATAAAAAGTTTAAAAAACATTGTTTTAATGTTTTCCACGCTGTTCTATTTGTCAATAACCATTTTATTTAAAAGATTTCATAGAATAAAGCAGACAAAGTGCTTTGAAAATGTTTAATTCTAATTGGAAATGGATATCTGCTGCTCTCACTTGGTTTATGCTATTGACAACTTAGACTGGATTTCTGTAAGGCTTAGCTGATATGTCAGAGTTATATAGTTAGTAATTTTTGGCACTATATTTGTTTGTATTGGGGGCATGACTAGTCTTGTGACAGGTTTAAATAAAGGAAGTTTGATCTGAACATTTACTTAGTAGGTGAGGACTACGAAGTAAAGTCCAATTAATACATTTGTTTTTCAACAAGAATATATGCTTCCTTGAGTGAGAGCATATATTTTAGGCAGAGGATTCTTTGTTACATAAAAAAAAAAAAAGCAGATTTAACCCAATCATTTTTAATTTTGGGACTGTTTTTTTTTCCTATGAAAGGAAATATGCAATTTTAAAATAAGCAGTTGTTAACATAGAAACCATTCATTCGATAGAACTTTCTACTGTCACCTACTTCTGTTTCAAATGGGAAAATTATTCAGGCAAAGTTCCTGTATGAAAGAATTCAGCATTTACTTATCAGACTCTGATAAACTTAATTATAAGTAGGCAGGGATTCTGGGTGATGGAAGTCAGAGCAAACAAACTTTTTTAAAATTGGTATTCACTGTGGCCTAAGAGCATTTCTGCTCAGTTAAGGGCATAATCAGAGCAGTAACAGGATGTGTGACATTTTGATGAGATTTCTGGGGGGAATAAAAGCTGCACCTTATAGTAATATAGGAGTTGCCACTTATGTAGACATATAGTTAACAGAATAGTTGAATTAGAGTTAAAAAAAACCCCGAAATTTATACTTCACAGTTCTGTCCAAAATCTCTTTTAGGTGCATGACCTTAGCCAAGTCGCATCTTCTCACATCTTTCTCAGCTCCTTTTTTGTTTTATGTGAATAGTAGTATCTGCCCCAGCAAAATTTATTCATCCAACGAACATTTACTGCATCTTATTAGGAGCTCCACACTATTGGGTGCTGGGGATGGATACATGGACTGTCCTTGAGTCCAGGCCTGAGAGGGAGCTACAAGTGTTAAAGAATTAACTATACTGAGATGGATGATGATGACATAAGAGGAGTTTGAGAGCGAAGAGAACGGAGACATCAACTGAGCGGGCCCTTGAACATGAAGTGTCAAGGAAGATCTCAGCTGCTGGGATGATGTGAGCACAGGCTCAAAGCTGTGGTTGCCAAACCAGGGCTCCGGGACCCTTATGTACTTGCTTGTGGGGGAGCCAGGAGATTGGTTCTATGTTTTCCAAATAACCTAAGGGAGATTGGCCATTCACTGAGGAAAAGGCTAATTAAAAAGTCAAGTTTTCTCGGTTTTGCAGTGGAACTAAATACCAGACTTAATTAGTAATATCAGCTCTTTCTTTCCAAAAGTCTTGAATATTGTGATTAGTACTTAAATAGTTTCTCTAAAGATAGGAAAATTCATTAGAAGTGATATTTGGGGGACATATGAAATCATTTAAGACATGAGACAACAGAAAAATAAAGAAAAAGATATGAGCCAAGTTAACAAAGGAACTTTGTTCACAGAGTTAGAAACCTAGGTAATGCCAGATTATGCATGATACCAAGCAGTGTGGCCTTTATTCATTGGGCACAGGGAGCTTTGGAAGTTGATCAGATCTCAGTTATAGAAACAAAACTGTCAGAAGAGTAGAGGAAGGAAGAAACCAGAGGAAGAAAGAACCAGAAGCAGGAAGTCTTTTTTTGTTTGTTTGTTTTGGGTTTTGTTTTCTGTTAATTTTCTTTTTAAGTCTTTTTTTTTGGGGGGGGGGTTTATTTTTGGTTTGTAGGCTGGACGTCTTTTTAAGATGTTCTAATGTCATACAACAAGGGCACTGGGACTGAAGAAGAATGAAAAGATTTAAAGGAAGCTTGAAAAACAGATCAGGAGTACACGACTGTTGTTGAAATGCAGAGGGTGAGGGAGGAGGCAGGTTTCGTTTCTGATATAGATGTTCAGTGATAGGGTGGATGCAGAAAGCCTGGGGAGAGAAGGGAAGCTTTCTGAATGCATTGTGGTGATGCCCTGCTGAAAATGCTGAACTGGGGTTGGGAGAGGGATGAACTGTAAATACTACATTAGTTTAGGGAGCTGTCAGATTACACATACAGTAAGTGACGGACTTTGGATAAAACTAGAACTCCTCGGCCTACATTTTGGAGATTGAAAACTGTCAGGATGGCAGGTGAGGATGGGGGCAAGAACTGGTCTAGAATGGGAGACAGCCAGTGTTCCAACTAAGGGCTTCCCTGGTGGCTCAATGGTAAAGAATCTGCCTGCTGATGCAGGAGACGTAGGAGACACAGGTTCAATTCCTGGGTTGGAAAGATCCCCTGGAGGAGGGCATGGCAACCCACTCCAGTATTCTTGCCTGGGAGGTACCATGGACAATGGAGTCTGGTGGGCTATAGTCCATAGGGTTGTAAAGAATTGGACATGACTGAATGAGCACACGCACTGTGTTCCAGCTACCGCTGGAGGGACAAACCTGATGAGGGGAGGAGACCTGGCCTCAAGAGAGGTCATTGCAAACCTTTCTTGAAAGGGGCTTTGAAGAATCACACTATGAGTGAGACAAAGTGCTTGCTGCTGAATCACCCAAACAAATGACTTTGTAAACTGAAGCAGCCTGTAAGTGAGAGAAATTTCTAGAGTTTGCTGATAGCGTTGATCAGTAGGCCATCTTAATCCAGGTAATGGATTATTATTATTTATTTATTTATTTGTTTTTTACTCCCAGGCAATCGCCCTTTGAGGTAAATCACTCTTTGCCAGACTGGTCTTGAGACACACTTCAGGTACTTGTTAAGCCACCATCTCTGAAACCCCTCTGCAGAGGGAACCTCTGAATCTTCACTGGTTTTTAACAAGCACTCCAGATTATTTTGGTAATCAGGTCAATTTGAGTTATGCTGAGCTGGGTGAAATCGTCCTGTTTTATCCATGAAAAAGCAATTTGAATGGAGCCATGAGCAGAACAACAGCAGGGCCGTGGGGATGGGCACACAGGGTTGACTTCAAAGCTCTGATTCTTTCCCCTGGAAATGCTGCCTGTGTAGTTCTTTTGATTTTTAAATAAGTTAAAGAGTTTTTCATCTCGTTCATAGACACTGCCAAATAGAGTGGATCATGGGGAGATAAATGGCCTTAGATTCTCCCTGTTTTTTGGGGTTTTGTTTGTTTGTTTTTGAGGAAAGGGGATCTTATTTTGACCTCTGGTTGTTCTGCATTCAGCTGGAGGACTGTTTTTCAGCAGTGTCTGTCTCCCTCATGTGGCTCTCAACCAATAGTATTTCAGAGCATCTCTCTCCAAGAATGTGATAAGATGTAACCGTCTCAACTGTTAAGTATCTTTTGCCCTCCAGCTGTTACTTATTTCCAGCAGCAGCAGAAGGGAAAGCCCTCTTCCAGTGATGTGCTTAAGACAGAGCCCATAAATTGTAGCAGTGGGGATAATGAATTTTTTGGGGGGGCACCTGACATGGGCTTCCCAGGTGGCTCAAGTGGTAAAGAATCCACCTGCCAGTGCAGGAGATGCAGGAGGCACAGGTTCAATCCCTGGGTCAGGAAGATCCCCTGGAGAAGGAAATGGCAACCCATTCCAGTATTCTTGCCTGGGAAATCCCATGGACAGAGGAGCCTGGTGGGCTACGTTCATGGGGTCGCAAAGAGTTGGACATGCTTGAGCATGCAAGAAGAATTGACAGGGCTTGTTATGGAAATTTCTGTTATTCCCATGAAGAGGAGTTAAAAAGAATTAAGGATACACCATACAGATCTAAGAATTTGATTATACTAATATCAATAGCCAGTTAAGAGCGTGATGTACTTAATTGTTCCTGCCCGCATGTTTTTCTTTCTTTCACTTATTGCTTGAATTCACACATACCCTCTAGATACAATTCATCATCTGAAAATATCTTATTTTCTGAAAATATCTTGTTTATTTTAAAAAGCAGAATCTTTACGTAAGACATATGCGTCTTTTTTAAAGAAATGTTTATTCTTGGCTGTCTTGTCTTCGTAGCTGCTTGGGCTTTTCTCTAGTTGTGGTGAGCAGGGGGTTGCTCGCCATCCGCAGTGCTTTGGACTCTCATTGTCGTGGCTTCTCTTCTTGTGGAGTCCGGGCTCTAGGCACGCGGGCTTCAGTACTTGTGGCACACAGGCTCAGTAGCTATGGCTTGCAGGGTCTAGAGCATGGACTCAGTAGTTACGACAGATGGGCTTAGTTGCTCTGCAGCATCTGGGTTCTTCCCAGACCAGAGATTGAACCCATACAGCAAAGTGACTCACTCAATTGTAAGTATATAATATACTCAATTATATATACATATATGTATATTATTTTTCATTTTCTTTCCCATGGTGGTTTGTCAGGTATGAATTTTTTATACCTTTCCTTATGATATAATTTTTTGGCTTACTTTATCCTTCTTCTCCAACTCCCAGTAGATCTCTTTAGAATGCAAGATAATGTGTGGGGAAGGAAGTCCAGTTGTTCCTTTTCTTAATGGCACCCCACTCCAGTACCCTTGCTTGGAAAATCCCATGGACAGTAGGCTGCAGTCCATGGGGTAGCTAAGAGTCGGACATGACTGAGCAACTTCACTTTCACTTTTCACTTTCATGCATTGGAGAAGGAAATGGCAACCCACTCCAGTGTTCTTGCCTGGAGAATCCCAGGGACGGGGAAGCCTGGTGGGCTGCCGTCCATGGGGTTGCACAGAGTCGGACACGACTGAAGTGACTTAGCATAGCATAGCATAGCATAGTATGGCAAAATCTTATTTTCATAAATTCAGTTCAGTTCAGTTCAGTCACTCAGTCGTGTCCGACTCTTTGAGACCCCATGAATTGCAGCACGCCAGGCCTCCCTGTCCATCACCAACTCCCAGAGTTCACCCAAACCCACATCCATTGAGTTGGTGATGCCATCCAGCCATCTCATCCTCTGTCGTCCCCTTCTCCTCCTGCCTCCAGTCCCTCCCAGCATCAGAGTCTTTTCCAATGAGTCAACTCTTTGCATGAGGTGGCCAAAGTACTGGAGTTTCAGCTGTAGCATCATTCCTTCCAAAGAACACTCAGGACTGATCTCCTTTAGAACAGACTGGCTGAATCTCCTTGCAGTCCAAGGGACTCTCAAGAGTCTTCTCCAACACCGCAGTTCAAAAGCATCAATTCTTTGGCGCTCAGCTTTCTTCACAGTCCAACTCTCACATCCATACATGACCACTGGAAAAACCATAGCCTTGACTAGACGGACCTTTGTTGGCAAAGTAATGTCTCTGCTTTTCAATATGCTCTCTAGGTTGGTCATAACTTTTCCTTCCAAGGAGTAAGCGTCTTTTAATTTCATGGCTGCAGTCACCATCTGCAGTGATTTTGGAGCCCCCCAAAATAAAGTCTTCCACTGTTTCCCCATCTATTTCCCATGAAGTGATGGGACCAGATGCCATGATCTTCATTTTCTGAATGTTGAGCTTTAAGCCAACTTTTTCACTCTCCTCTTTCATGTTTATCAAGAGGCTTTTTAGTTCCTCTTCACTTTCTGCCGTAAGGGTGGTGTCATCTGCATATCTGAGGTTATTGATATTTCTCCCAGCAACCTTGATTCCAGCTTGTGCTTCTTCCAGCCCAGTGTTTCTCATGATGTACTCTGCATAGAATTTAAATAAGCAGGGTGACAATATACAGCCTTGACGTACTCCTTTTCCTATTTGGAACCAGTCTGTCGTTCCACGTCCAGTTCTAACTGTTGCTTCCTGACCTGCATATAGGTTTCTCAAGAGGCAGGTCAGGTGGTCTGGTATTCCCATCTCTTTCAGAATTTCCCACAGTTTATTGTGATCCACACAGTCAAAGGCTTTGGCATAGTCAATAAAGCAGAAATAGATGTTTTTCGGGAACTCTCTTGCTTTTTCCATGATCCAGTGAATGTTGGCAGTTTAATCTCTAGTTCCTCTACCTTTCCTAAAACCAGCTTGAACATCTGGAAGTTCATGATTCATGTATTGCTGAAGCCTGGCTTGGAAAATTTTGAGCATTACTTTACTAGCATGTGAGATGAGTGCAATTGTGCAGTACTTTGAGCATTCTTTGGCATTGCCTTTCTTTGGGATTGGAATGAAAACTGACCTTTTCCAGTCCTGTGGCTACTGCTGAGTTTTCCAAATGTGCTGGCATATTGAGTGCAGCACTTTCACAGCATCATCTTTCAGGATTTGGAATAGCTCAACTGGAATTCCATCACCTCCACTACCTTTGTTCGTAGTGATGCTTTCTAAGGCCCACTTGACTTCACATTCCAGGATGTCTGGGTCTAGGTGAGTGATCACACCATTGTGATTATCTTGGTCTTGAAGATCTTTTTTGTACAGTTCTTCTGTGTATTCTTGCCACCTCTTCTTAATATCTTCTGCTTCTGTTAGGTCCATACCATGTCTGTCCTTTATCGAGCCCATCTTTGCATGAAATGTTCCCTTGGTATAGATAGGGAACTAAATTAAATTGACACTTTTATTCACTTGATAAATTTATTCATTTGCTAAATGAGTAAGTTCTCTGAAAGGTTTCAAAGGAGTTTACTTGAACTGGCTTGTCTTATTTTCTTTGAAAGGTTTCAGAGGAGACTTTGAAACTGGTTTGTCTTGGTCAACTTGTAGCTTTACTTTGAATTTCTATATATAGTATATGAAGTAGAATAGATAAAAGTAGCATTTTATAATCCAAACCAGGAACATAACTGTCTATGCTTGGAATTTGTATCATCTTTGAGAAGTAGACAAATACACCTAACAAATTCCTAGAAGGACTGTTCAACACATCTTTTCATTCCACAAATATTTATTGAGAGCTTGTCATGTATCTGGGGTGTATGTTCCAGGATGTGAAGGAACAACAGGTGCAAAGATCTGAGGGAAAATTACACACCATGTGTTTGAGGAATTGGGGGAATCAGTCTGGGCATATTGATTTTAGGTATGTGGACACTGAGAAGCCTGTTACACAGTCCGAATCTGGCAGGCAGTTAGATATGTTTGCCCAGAGTTCAGGGAAGGGGCCTGGAACCAGAAATATAAATTTGGAAGTTGCAGATGTATGTCATTATTGTTGCTGCTGCTGCTAGGTCGCTTCAGTTGTGTCCGACTCTGTGTGACCCCATAGATGGCAGCCCACCAGGCTCCTCTCTCCCTGGGATTCTCCAGGCAAGAATACTGGAGTGGTTTGCTATTTCCTTCTCCAGGGGATCTTCTCAACCCAGGGGTCAAACCCACATCTTCTGCATTGCAGGTGGATTCTTTACTTTCTAAGCCACCAGGAATAGATGATATTTTAATCTAGGAGAGCACTAAAGAAAAGTACGTGTAGGTAGAGAATATTTTTGGAGATAGGAGAGATGAGGAGCAACCAGGAAACGAGACTGAGAAAGGAAGCTTAGAATGGAGAAAAAATGATCAGGAGAGAATGGTGTCCTGGAAGCTGTGTGAAGGGTGGCTGATGGAGGATCAACAACCAGGTCCTAATGTGTGTGTTATTCACTAAGTGGTGTCCCACTCTTTGCGACCCCATGTACTGGGGCCCGCCAGGCTCCTCTGTTCATGGATGGAATCCTACTGTATAACACAGGGTTGTTCAGTGGCTCAATTCTGTCCGACTCCTTGCAACCCCATGAACTGCAGCATGCCAGGCTTCCCTGTACTTCACCATCTCCTGGAGCTTGCTCAAACTCATGTGCATTGAGTTGGTGATGCCATCCAGCCATCTCATCCTCTGTCATCCCCTTCTCCTCTTGCCTTCAGTCTTTCCCAGCACCAGGGTCTTTTCAAATGAGTTGGCTCTTCACATTCAGGTGGCCAAAGTATTGGAGCTTCAGCATCAGTCCTTCCAATGAATATTCAGAACTGATTTCCTTTAGGATTGACTGGTTTGGTCTCCTTGCAGTCCCAGGGACTCTTGAGAGTCTTCTCCAACACCACAGTTCAGAAGCATCAATTCTTCAGCGCTCAGCTTTCTTTATAGTCCAACTCTCACATCCATACATGACTACTGGAAAAACCATAGCTCTGACTATACAGATCTTTGTTGGCAAAGTAATGTCTGCTTTTTAATATGCTGTCTAGGTTAGTCTTAGCTTTTCTTCCAAGGAGCAAGTGTCTTTCAATTTCATGGCTGCGGTCACCATCTGCAGTGATTTTGGAGCCCAAAAAAATAGTCTGTCACTGTTTCCATTGTTTCCCCATCTATTTGCCATGAAGTGATGGGACCGGATGCCATGATCTTAGTTTTCTGAATGTTGAGTTTTAAGCCAGCATTTTTAACTCTCCTCTTTCACCTTCATTAAGAGGCTCTTTAGTTCTTCTTGATGTAACACAGGGAATTACATTCAATATCCTATAATAAAGCAAAAAGAAGAAGTATATGAAAAAGAACATAGATATATGTAACTGAATCATTTTGCTGTATACCAGAAGCTAACGCAATACTGTAAATCAGCTACAATTTTTTTAAAAAGTGCCAGTAAACTAGGGGGAAAAATGTAGCTGATAGAGAGCAGGAGAAGTGGCTGGTCACGTGCTACTGGATGGTCAAGTGAATGGGATTTGTCAGTGTGAAAGGCATGGGTGAGTTCCATTAAAGCCTTTTCAATGGAGGGGTAGAGGCAAAAACTTGATTAGAAATAGTTCAGTACAGGAAGTGGGGAGAGGATTTGGAGACTAAGACTACACAACAACTCTTTCAAGGAGCTTTGTTCCAAAGTGGGGCAAGCAATGGATTGGAAGCTGGAGCAGGGAGAGTTGATGATTATGTGTAATCTGGTTTGGTTTTTAAGTTGGGAGAAATAGTAGCAGGTTTGATGGCTGGGGGGGGGGGGAGTGCCGTGTTAGAGGGGAAATAATTGATGGGAAAGCAAGAGGAGAGATTTTGAGGAATAAGTCCTCACATATGCATGGGGAAAGACCTGTTGCCTGAGTGGAAGTGTTGGGAGTGGATGGGAATGTGGACAATTCATTTGCAGTACTAGGAGGCGAGGGGGATTTCATGGGTCCAAGTACTGATACACAGAGAGATGAGATGATGGGATCTCTTGATTATTTCTGTTTTCATTGGTAAACACCTGTCTAGGAGGCCTAGTCCCTTGGATGCATGAGCTTGGAAGAAGTAGCATAGGAAGTTTGAGGACAAAGGCAGAATGAAATAGTTAACCTGGGACAGTGGGAGAGGATAGACTAGGAACCATATTATGATTGTGGAACAACATTTGTAGCCCTTTTGATGTTGATGGTAAATGAATAAAAGTGAGACCTGTCAGCATGGTTATGTTTGTCTTCAACCGCACAGATGCAAGATGGAGCAAAGGCAGAAAGTAGAGTTTAACTCAGGTTGGAGTTCTGCTAGTCCAGTGTGATGTGTAGGAGAGGAAAAAGGGAGTTGAAGGCATGAGCAGGGAAGTGCTTAAGATGAAAGATGTGGAATATAAACTGGATAAGAGGAACTTCACTGGCAATCTGGTGGTTAAGAGTCAGCATTCCCAATGCAGGGGTCCTGGGTTCAATCCCTGGTCAGAGAGCCAGATCACACACTCGGCAGCAAAGATCCCTCATGCAAGAACTAAGACCGGTGCAGTCAAGTAAATAAAAACTATCTTGGCTTTAAGGAAAAAACCAAAACCAAAATGAAAAACTGGATAAGGAAAAAGTAAAGGCATAATGGTAGTGAAGTTCAGGGTAACAGTGGTAGGATCAGTAGCTAATAGATTCTGGTGGGGTCAGAGAAGTAGAGGAGGTGAGCTGAAAAGAGGAGTTGGTGGCTTGGGGTTGGATGCTTAAAATTTCAGTGGGACAGAGAAGCTGTGATAGGTAATGACAAGGTCTTAGGGTCTGTTCATGGGAATGACTGAGGCAAGGTGGACAGATCATGAAAACCCACAGAATGTGTTAATAGGGACAATGAACCAGGAGCCCAGAATTCCCAAGGAATGGAGCCAGCGACCCAAAGATCAAAGGGCAATTATTAGGAGGAGTAATGGATGGAATGATTTGATCCTGAGGGTTTTTAGAGAGGAAGGAAAGAAAATAGTCTAGAAATGGTAGCACGGTACGAGGACTACACTTATCCCATCACTGGACCTGGTAAGGGTGATGGAGAAAAAAAATTCTCATAGCTTCTGAAGGAGTGTCCTCAGGTTTCTTTTAGAGCAAGAAGGTGAGTGGACGTTCAGGGGAGGCTGTTTTAGGGTGAAGGCTTCAGGAGTTGGGGAAATACAAGAGTAAAGGACAGAACAGGGTATGTTGAGTTCCAAGTGCGGATTAGAGTGTGGGGACGAGGAGTGACCTTGGATTCTGGGGCTTTTCATAAGTGGCACAAGCAGATAAAGGGCATAGTGCGGTTGTCTTGGAGGGCTCAAGACAAGGTGGAAAGACTACAAGTGTCATGGGGATGTACCCGTGCTCCCGGCCCTTACTGATAGAGCCCTGGGGAGAAGCTGGTTTCTTTCTTTCATTCTTTATTGGCTGCACTGGGTCTTTGTTGCTGCTCTTTGGTTTTTCTCTCCTTGTGGTGCGTGGACTTCTCCTTGTGGTGGCTTCTCTTGTTGTGGAGCACAGACTCTAGAGCTTGGGCTCAGTAGTTGTGGCACATGGACTTACTTGCACCGTGACGTGTGGGATCTTCCTGGACCGGAGATCAAACCCATGTCCCCTGCACTGGCAGGTAGATTCTTATCCACTGGACCACCAGGGAAGTCCGGGAGAGGCTGGTTTCTTTTTAAGTGTATGCCTTTGGTATCTTTTTAACTCTGTCCTTTTCGTTTTGAATTTTACAGATCATTAGTGATCATCAGCACTTTAGATGGCCGAATCGCTGCCTTGGATCCTGAGAACCGTGGGAAAAAGCAGTGGGATTTGGACGTGGGGTCTGGTTCCTTGGTGTCATCCAGCCTTAGCAAACCAGAGGTGAGAATTTTGTTATGTGTTGACAGGGAACCTTAGTTAAAATGAACACTTGTTGCTATTACTAGTAGATATTTGCTTATAGGACTGGGGCTCAGGAGCTGATCACCTAGGTGTGGGGGGGTGTCTATCTCTAGCAAGCTGTGTCCCCTGGAGGCATTTGCTTAGCTCTTCTTTCCCTCAGTTCCCCCTTCTGTAAAATGAGGTGGATGATGTCACCTATTAGGATTGTTTGGGGCCTGAAATGAGTTAATCATATAAATGAGTAATTGAGGATACTATCTGCTGTACCAATAAAGCTCATTATCTGAGCTGTAACATGATCATAATTTCTTCTTCCTAACATCATCATCATCATCATCACGAGGTCCCTAGGAATAATAAAACAAATGTAAACAACTGTGTTTTAACAGTTGGAAATACATGTTGCAAAACCCCATAAATTATTCCCTATGTGTTCCCTCAGTTGTCCATCTTAATTTTAAATATAATTCATCTGAAATTTTCTTGTAATTTTAAACAAATTGGATTATTTGCAATTAGTTGCTTTCAAAACTTTTCTGGCACGTGACTCCTGAACTTGCGCAGGTGACTTAGCCCCTCAGAGCTTTAGCATCTGCATCGGTAAAGTCACGACATTGCCTGCCTACCTCGATGAGAGGAGCAGGTTGAGGGGAATTAAATGACGGAAGTTTATTTTTCTCACCTTTAGTCTAGACTTAGATGAAGACTCTCTCCTTTTCTGGCACTCTACCCTCTTGTTTAAATCATTTAAAACAGGTCCCTCTTTTGAGTTATGACTGCTGACATAGAAGCAGTCATCTGTTTTCCAGAACATTCTCAGGCTTTTACCTTGTTCTTAGAGGATAATCACTAGGGTACTCTTCCTCCTCCTGCCCCCACCCCCTCTCTTTTTTTTTGGGCCTCACCTTGTGGGATGTGGATCTTAGTTCCCTGACCAGGAATCAAACCCAAGCCCCTTGCAGTGGAAGCATGCAGTCTTAACCACTGGACCACCAGGGAAAGTGTTAATCTCTCAGTCATGTCTGACTCTTTGTGACTTCGTGGACTGTAGCCCCGCCAGGCTCCTCTGTCTGTGGAATTCTCAAGGCAAGAATACTGGAGTGGGTAGCCATTCCCTTCTCGGAGGGATCTTCCCCATCCAGAGATCGAACCCAGGTCTCATGCATTGCAGGCAGATTCTTTACTGTCTGAGCCACCAGGGAGGCCCCTCTGGAGCACCAGGGAAGTCCTCCTCTTTTTCCCCTTTCGTTATCAATCTTTCCCTTTCAAAAAGCTTTAAGCTGGTACCAAGTTTGGGAAAAACCTAGCATGAGGGGCTTGAGAATGACCTGATTAGTGGTGATGGAACATTAGGATGGAAAAACTGCATCAGTGACCCCACTGCTCTCTAGAAAACCCAGGTTGAATTATGTTCTGGAGCACCCAGGCAGATACTTAGGGAGGTGGCACTGCCCAGCCTCCACGCTTGCTGTGTGCTAAGCCTTGAGTAGACTTTCAGAGCGCCTGCTGCTTATCCAGCAGGATGCTGAAAACATCTGTCGAGAATCGTGAACTTCTGTGTTGTGAATTATTAATATAAAAGCACTTTGATTATAAATTAAGTTACAAATTTTGAATCAGGTGCAATAGTCAAATGAATTACTACCCAGACAGAAGAGTCATTTATTTGTGTCCTCCTGGGATAATGCTTGGGCATGCACATTTTGCTTTATTTTCAAACTAGACGTAAAAGATGATGAGCAAAATCAGAAGACTGTAAGCTGTTTACGCCTGAGGTAACATTCTGGTGTGTTGTAGTGGTGTAAAGCATGTGTGCTTTTACAAACTAAAATACGCATACTGACAAAAAGAGAAATTGCACGTTATGACAAATAGTTGTGATAACCTGAGTGCCATTGAGTGGGTTTAAGTTATAAGCAGCTGGTCAACCTTGAAGCTTTTCTTACTATAACAGTTATATTAGCTGTTTTTTAAACTATAATTCAATTTTCTCACTGTCCCTACCATTTTCTGTGGTTTATTAGGGCTCTCTTGTTTTTTGTTTTGAAATTTATCTATTTTAACTGGAGGATAACTAGTTTACAGTGTTGTCATGGGTTTTGCCATGCATCAATAGGAATTAACCATAGGCGTACATTTGTTCCCTCCATCCTGAACCCCCCTCCCACCTCCATCCCTGCCCCATCCCTCCAGGTTGCTACAGAGCACTGGTTCTGGGTGCCCTGCTTCAAATATCAGACTCGCACTGGTTATGGGACTCTCTTGTTTTAAATGTCCTGTTTCTAGTTTAATAGAAGACAGCTTGATTTTCCTGCATGCTTCTGCCTTCAACATGTTGCATTGTTGTTTTGGTTGAGCTACTTGAAGAAGAAAATCCACAGGTAGTTGGGAAAAGGGAGTATTTTAGTAGCCTTTTCCGATAATTGTGGTCATTCATTTCTGGTTCTGCACAAGAACAGGTGAAAGTTTCTGGAAGGTTAGTTGCCCTGTGGAATCTGAAATCGTATCAATGAGCAGTTGTACTCTGTTGCAGTAACATCCATTGGCCTGTCCTGCTTTTTACTCATGCATGATCTTCTAACATCATTGGGAAAACATTGATTCATTGAGTTACACAGATCTTCCAAATGTTGACATATTTCCTTGTAGAATGTTTTATAAAGTCAAACTTTTTATTATCCCCACCAATCTCATGAGAAAATCCTTTAAGTACTGGGAAGCTCACATGGGAAGATATAGCTTTTACAAGATTCTAATTTTCACTTAGCAACTTAGATTTGATCATTAACATAGTCAATTGTTTTCCTCAAAGTAAGAGGTTCACTTTATTTTTGAGAACATGTCTGCCAGATACCCAAGTCTCATAATCGTAGCTTTTCTTTCAGTTTTTCAAGTAAAAATGGAGCTTTGTGAGCAGTGCTGCTAGTTCAGCTCAAAACTCAGTCTCACAAGTGCTTTTTCTCAAAACATGCTTCCATTTGTGGCTGAAGTCCTTCATGTATACCTCCTGGTTGGTTGGGCAGAATAGTAGAAAGGTACGTATTGGGGTCACAACTTGAAGAAATTAATTTTTATTGTTTCATCAGAACACTCTTTTTTAAAGTAATTTATTTTTAATTGGAAGATAATTGCTTTACAATGTTGCAATGGTTTCTGCCATACATCAACATGAATCAGCCATAGGCATACATATGTCTCCTCCCTTGTCCCAGAGCATCGGATTTGAGCTCCCTGCATCATACAGCAAATTCCCACTGACTATCTCTTTTACATATGGTAATATGTATGTTTCAATACTGCTTTCTCAACTAGTCCCACCCTCTCCTTCCTCCACTTTGTTCATAAGTCTGTTTTCTATGCCTGCATCTCCACTGATGCCCTGCAAATAGGTTCATCGGTATCGTCTTTCTAGATTCTATATATATGTGTTAATATATGGTATTTGTTTTTCTCTTTCTGACTTACTTCATTCTGTATATAGGCTCCAGTTTCATCCACCTCATTAAAACTGACTCAAATGCTTTCCTTTTTATGGCCGAGTAATATTCCATTGTATATATGGAGCACAACTTCTTTATCCATTCATCTGTCAGTGAACATCTAGGTTGCTTCCATGTCTTAGCTATTGTAAATAGTGCTGCAGTGAACGTTGGGGTATCATCAGAACATTCTTGAGTGAAACTTTTTCCCTTCTATTTTGTCACAAGTGTGTGACAAGTGAAGATTCCAGGACTACAGATTTGGTGCTAGATTGAGGCTGAAGCACAGTTTTGGTTACTGTTGCTTCTGCACCGTGAATGCAAGTATCACCCCAGGGAAAGGCAGATAGCACCACCTTCTTACGAAAACCGCTTGACCATCTGCTTGAGACAGAAGCCACAGACCATGCTTTGAGACCAAGTGATCTAGTATATAATAGAAATATTAGGAGAGTATTGGTAAGGTTATAAACATTAACAAGGAGAGAGAACAGGTGAGCTTGGGTCACCTGTTACTCAGCAAGGTGTGCGTCACTCATCATCTAGAAGTTATGTTCAGAAACTGGACGACACACCACCAAAAGAGGAACAAAAACTGCTATTTGAAATGTCCCAGATTGGATACACAGCGTGACAATACCCTTCTGAACGCATCTGATAGACTATTTTATGACAGTCCTTAGCTTTTTAGGGAGAAAAATTAATTTTCTTTGTCTGAAGCTCAGCATTTGCTAGGGAGGTAGTGTAGAGAGAAGGACTGGGTAGAACCCAGCAGGCAGAAGGAACTGGTGGAGAGATGTAACAGGAGCCACCCAGGTGACAGTAAGTCTCCATTTGTTGACTCCTCTATTACAGTGTCAGTTTCTCCATACTTTCATCAGGAGTGGTATGAAGATGAAACAGATTAAACCCAGAAGACTGGAGAAGGTATATTCTCTATGCTGCTGCTGCTAAGTCACTTCAGTCGTGTCCAACTCTGTGCGACCCCATAGAAGGCAGCCCACCAGGCTCCCCCGTCCCTGGGATTCTCCAGGCAAGAACACTGGAGTGGGTTGCCATTTCCTTCTCCAATGCATGAAAGTGAAAAGTGAAAGTGAAGTCGCTCAGTCATGTCTGACACTTAGCGACCCCATGGACTGCAGCCCACCAGGCTCCTCCGTCCATGGGATTTTCCAGGCAAGAGTACTGGAGTGGGGTGCCATCGCCTTCTCCAATTCTCTATGCAGTGATTATTTTTTATTTTTATTCTTTTGCTATTTATTTATTTATTTTTGGCTGTACTGGGTCTTCACTGCTTTGTGGACTTTCTCTAGTTGTGCACGGGCTTCTCACTGCAGTGACTTCCCTTGTTGCAGAGCCCAGGCTCTAGGCACACGGGACTCAGTAGTTGCAGCATGTGGGCCCTATAGTGCAGGCTTAGTAGTTGTGGTGCTTGGGCTCAGCTGCCCGATGTCTTATAGAAACCTCCTGGACCAAGGACCAAACCTGTGTCCCCTGCATTGGCAGGCGGATTCTTAACAACTGGACCACGAGGAAAGTCCTCTGTGCAGTGATTATTAAAGTGATTGATCTGATGTTTCCCAGGTGACTCAGTGGTAAAGACACTTTTAAAGTTATTAGTGCTAGAGGAATTGGTTGTGAGTCACATGTACTTCTGTGTGATAATAAAGTGAGAGCATCACAGGAACTTTGTAGTCTGTGTGGTGTGGAGTATGCACCAGGATTCAGGGGCTAGTTCTAGTTGAGATGCTGCTGTTAACTGGCTGTGTGACTTGGCTAAATTATTTCAGTTGTTGTTGCTGTTGTTCAGTCGCTCAGTCGTGTCTGACTCTTTGTGACCCTTTGGACTGCAGCGCTCCAGGCTTCCCTGTCCTTCACCATCTCCCAGAGCTTGCACAAACTCATGTTCTTTATTTCAGGAGAGCTTTAATTTCCTTCTCTGTAAAATGATGGATAGGACTAAATTTCTAAAGATTGTCCTAACCTCAGGGCTCAGGTACCATCAAATACATGAAACACCCTTATAAATTATCTAGAGGAATTTTTTGATTTCCCTTTTTAGTACCTTTAAGGATTTGTTTAAAAATAACACAAATTCATGACCGTTAGGTACATGTCTTGTTGCCTCTCAACCTGCTCTGATGATGCCCTTAACCTTTTCTGACTTAAAAGGCATATAAAATAGCTTATTATGTTGCTTTAGTCATGTTTCAGTTATGTTAAGGAAAAAAGTAAGTTCCCAGAGCATAAGAGAGATTGATGGTTCCATTAAAAACAAGGGTTTCACATTATTTTTAGAATGAACTGTAAGCTGCAGGAAGGTTGAGTTGCCTTGGGACAGAGATCTGATTTGCCACTCTTTCCTCTTAACTAGGTATTTATAAACTTCCTCAAAAGAATAGTGATATAGACCAAGCTAAAATGTGTGTGTGTCTGTGTCTGTGTGTCAGAATGAATGATGAACCTAAAGTTTACTCTGTTACCTTCAGCGCATGTGCTCCTAGCTTCTATATCTAATACTTTCTTTAAAAATTATTTATTTTTAATTGATGGATAATTGCTTTATAATATTGTACTGATTTCTGCCATATACCGACATGCATCAGCCATAAGTATACATATGTTCCCTCCCTCCTGAACCTCCTTTCCACCTCCCATCCCATCCCACCCCTCCAGGCTGTCACAGAGCCACAGTTTGAGTTCCCTGAGTCATACAGCAAATTCCCACTGGCTATCTATTTAAATCAAATACTTTTGACAGTAGTTAAGAATTTTGTTTTCAGTTTTCAGAAGGACCACCTGAAATCCAATTTGCTTTTCTCTAGTGATTTATATGCAGAGTCAAAGCACTCAGGAGATTTGGCCATGGTTCTTCACTGATGGTTTTAAAATTTTGTTTTGTGACATCAGTTCAGTTCAGACACTCAGTCGTGTCTGACTCTTTGTGACCCCATGTACTGCAGCACGCCAGGCCTCCCTGTCCATCACCAACTCCTGGAGTTTACCCAAACTCATGTCCATTGAGTCGGTGATGCCATCCAGCCATCTCATCCTCTGTCGTCCCCTTCTCCTCCTGCCTTGAATCCTTCCCAGCATCAGGGTCTTTTCAAATGAGTCAGTTTTTCACATCAGGTGGCCAAAGTATTGGAGTTTCAGCTTCCACATCCGTCCTTCCAATGAACGCTCAGGACTGATCTCCTTTAGGATGGACTGGTTGGATCTCCTTAGCATGTTTTTTTTTTTTTTTTTAACCTATTTATTTATTTAAATTGGAGGCTAATTACTTTACAATATTGTAGTGGTTTTTGCCATACATTGACATGAATCAGCCATGGGTGTACATGTGTTCCCCATCCCGAACCCCCCTCCCACCTCCCTCCCCATCCCATCCCATCCCTCAGGGTCATCTCAGTGCACCAGCCCTGAGCACCCTGTCTTATGCATCAAACCTGGACTGGCGATCTGTTTCATATATGATAATATACATTTTCCAATGCTATTCTCTCAAATCATCCCACCCTCGCCTTCTCCTACAGAGTCCAGAAGACTGTTCTTTACATCTGTGTCTCTTTTGCTGTCTTGCATATAGGGTCATCGTTACCATCTTTCTAAATTCCATATATATGTGTTAGTATACTGTATTGGTGTTTTTCTTTCTAACTTACTTCACTCTGTATAATAGGCTCCAGTTTCATCCACCTCATTAGAACTGATTCAAATGCATTCCTTTTAATGGCTGAGTAATATTCCATTGTGTATATGTACCACAGCTTTCTTATCCATTCGTCTGCCAGTGGGCATCTAGGTTGCCTCTGTGTCCTGGCTATTGTAAATAGT
The DNA here is from genome assembly GCF_029407905.1 of Bubalus kerabau. Lineage (NCBI taxonomy): Eukaryota > Metazoa > Chordata > Mammalia > Artiodactyla > Bovidae > Bubalus > Bubalus kerabau. Next base: position 50,244,083 of record NC_073634.1, read on the forward strand.
AGCATGGTTTTTCTTTGGGGTCTCTGGATGGCATTAGGATCACAGTTCACCAAATCTAAGTAGACATCAGATTCTTGAACTATCTGCTTACTTCTCTATGTTTTGAAACACACTTATAAATACAAAGACCTTCCTTATCTGTATTTAGAATGCATATTATAACTGTGTATATATAGCTAGTCTATCCTTAGACAATATCTTTACCTTTTCTTTATTTAGAGATACCATATTTGTTTTTTGTTTCATTTTTCTGTTAAAATGTCCTCCCCTTTTTTCCTCTTAAAAGGAACAAACAATTCTATTATAAGTCTATACTTAGAGTTTGGGGTTTTGTTTTATTTTATTTTAGGCATGTTTCTCCCCAAGGGACACACTGCCCTTTGGTTTCAGACAGGTGCAGAAACAACTATAGTCTGAGAGCCTTCCAGCCTCCTCCCTGCCCTGCATCAGACTGCATTTGTTAAGATGGGCCTTCCAGAGGCTGAGGGTTGGTGGAGGGAGCCTATGAACAAGAGTACATTTTTAATGGTTACTTGATTTGTTCATAAAGGGTCCATCAGTAGACTGTTTTGAGCATTGCTTTATTAAAAGAGACTCTGTAATCTCTTTTAAAGATTCTCTAATTTATACTGAAAGATGTCTGATCGTTTGGCAGTTTTTCATTTGTACATAAACTAGCACAATGTGAGTCTTAGATGAGCACCATCTCAGGCGGTGGTTTATTTGGAAAAGTCGCTGTCAGTCATGGAGCAAGCCAATATTTAAATAATTGCTTAGGTTAATTGCTTTTCTTTTAATTATAGAAGTGAAACAGTGCTTTGATATAATTTTGTCTTTTTCATCCCTTAGCGTGGCTGAAAGCAGTGCTGTGAACTAAATCGATTTTTTCCAGCACACATGTTGTCAAGTGAGAAATTGATTAACTTTTTTTTTGTAGGAAACTGACTCCTTGTGCATATTGTTTATCTACTTTATGGATGTTTATTAATCTAAGTGAAGATATAAGTAGTTACTAAACTATTTTTCTCTATGAATGCCAAAAGTATACTTAAGCAGTTAAGCTAGTAGTTTTCCTTGAGGTATTTTGTTTTATAGGTTGAGTATAGGTTAAGGAAAGAAAGAATGAAAAAAACTTGGTATCTCACTGCTCTTGGGCAATAATTCAGAATCTTTGATGTTATAAATACCAAATTACTTCAGGATTTGTTTTTTCTTCTGCATTTTCTTTCTTTCTTTCTTTCTTCTTCTTTTAAATCTACATTTCCTTTTAAGCATGTCACACAGGATGCCTTTGACTAATACCCAAATCTACTGAAAGATTTCATAATTCTTCATGTTAGATCAACTAACTAGTTGTTAATGATGAGGCCCTCTCCTTAATCCTTGAGGAGATATGATTCCCTGGAACACCAAACGTTCAGCAAATAAGCTTCCTCTACTCTCCCTGTCACGTTAATTTCAACGTTCTCATTGAAATTTAGGGACAAAGACATCGTGTGTTAGTCGCTCATTCGTGTCTGACTCTTTGCAAACCACCATGGACTGTAGCCTGCCAGGCTCCTATGTCCATGGAATTCTCCAGGCAAGAATACTGGAGTGGGTTGCTATTCTCTTCTCCAAGGGGTCTTCCCAACCCAGGGATAGAACCTGGGTCTCCTGCATTACAGGCAGATTCTTTACCATCTGAACCACCAGGGAAGCCCATCATAATAGAGAGCAAACTTACCATGGTACTCAGTGCACTGTGAGCACCTGACTGCTGCTGCTTTTTTTTTTTTAATATTTATTTATTTATTTTGCAGCATTGGGTCTCAGTTGCGGCACACGGGATCTTTCATACCATGTGCAGGCTTCTCTCTAGTTGCAGCTTGTGGGCTTAGTTGCCCTGCAGCATGTGAGATCTTAGTTCCCCAACCAGGAATGGAACCCATGTCCCCTGCATTGAAAGGTGGATTCTTAACCACTGGACCACCAAAGAAGTCCCTGCTTCTTAACCCTAGTGAGAGAGTCAGTGGTACTTGAACTTTAACACACCCCAAACTCAAACTGGTCTTTAAGGTGGCAGAGGGTCTTGCGGGACTGTGCAGCTGGGGTTACAACAATGTGCAGGTCCGGTAAGGTCCTAGCCTTTATGGAACTTACATGGCACTATGTGGAGCTAGCAGGGGAGCCAGATATAAAATTATTATAGTGTAAATATCATAGTCGAATTACGGTAACTGCCACAAGGAAGGGTAGAACTAAGAGAGGCTTAGCAGGGTACCTGACCTCCCAAGGTGGGAGGTCAGAGAGTGCTGCTCAGAAGAAACGGTGTTTACAACTGAGATCCTTTGAGGACAAAGAGCTGTAAGAGATGGACAGAGATGCAGAGAAGGACTGTTCTGGGAGAGGAAATGGCCAGCGTCAAGGCCTTGCAGCAGGAATGATCATGGTGTGCTCAGAGCACTAAAGAAGGCGAGGGTGGCAACTCGGATGAGGGTGAGGTAGAGATGAGTCCATAGAGGGAGGCCGGGGTCAGGCTGTACGGGGTCTCGTAATGTATGGGAAGCGTTCTGGATTTCATCCTCAGCCATGGGAAGCCGCTGAAAGGCTTTAACTGGGAGATACTCCTCCATAGTCAAAATGGAAAGGGTTTTTTGACGTTCTGTTTTGCTGAGACTTTGAATGAGACTGATGAATCAGAAGGTTGGCACAGTGAGGCATTTGTATTATAAGCCAGTAATCTCTAACTGTGGAAGTATTTACATTTAGAAAATATTTGTAAAGGGACTTCCCTGGTGGTCTAGTGGCTGGGACTCCGTGCTCCCAGTACAGGGGACACAGGTTCAATCCCTGGTCACAGAACTAGATCCCATGAGTGTGCTCAGTCGCTGAGGCGTGTCCAGCTCTGCAACTCCCGTGGACTGTAGCCCACCAGGCTCCTCTGTCCATAGGATTTTCTATATGCCACAACCAAAAGGTCACATGCAGCAACTAAAAGATCCTGCATGCTGCCATGAAAACTAAAGATCCTGAGTGCTGCAACTAAGACCTGGTGCAGCCTAACAAATAAATAAAAATAAAATATTTATGATGTATTCACACCAGCCAGAAGTTGTGGAAATCTGGAAGAAAGTAGATAAATTCTTAAAATCCCACTAAACCAATCTCTCCTGTACTCTGCTGACTATGTATATTGTCTGTACTGACCATAGTATACTATGTTACATAGTTGTACTAACCATTACTTTGCCAACAAAGGTCCATATAGTCAAAGCTATGGTTTTTCCAGTAGTCTTGTATGGATGTGAGAGTTGGACCATAAAGAAGGCTGAACGCTGAAGAATTGATGCTTTTGAATTTTGGTGTTGGAGAAGACTCTTGAGAGTCCTTTGGACTAGAAGGAGATCAAACCAGCCAATCCTAAAGGAAGTCATTCCTGAATATTCATTGGAAGGACTGAGGCTGAAGGTGAAGCTCCAATACTTTGGCCACCTGATGGGAAAAGCCGACTCATTGGAAGAGGTCCTGATGCTGGGAGAGGTTAAAGGCAGGAGGAGAAGGGGACTACAGAGGATGAGATGGTTGGAAGGCATCGCCTACTCAATGGACATGAGTTTGAGCAGGCTCCAGGAGGTGGTGAAGGATAGGGAAGATTCACTTGCTTCAGTCCATGGGGTCACAAAGAGTCAGACATGACTGAGCAACTGAACAACAACAACCATAGAAAATGGACTGGAAGAGGAAGAAGAGCAGAAGTATGGAGACTAGTTAAGAGACTGGTCTGGAACAGATGGGGATAGCTTGCATTGGAGTGAGACAGGAAGTGGAGGCAAGTAAAGTGATAGATTGAAGAGATGTTTAGGGAGGGAAGTCTTTGTGAAATTAGAAGACCAAAGGAGGAATTAGTAGTAACTTAAGAACAAGTGTGGAGAGGGAGAACATGAATTTGTTTAGATGTGATGAGTTCAAAGTGACTTTGAGAGCTCTCCAAGCAGAGATGTTAAGAAGGCATTGTATATGTGGGTCTGTTGCTCACAGAGGAAAAGTCTGCGCTGAAGAGAAAAGTTAGAAGTGTTAGTGTCCTGGGAACTGAGAGAAACCATCCCTTGGTAGAGGAGTATGGTGAGAAAATGACTTCCAACCAACCTTTCTGAATCCCTAACACTTTTTTTTTTAATTTTTAAAAATTATATTGGAGTTTTGTTGCTTTACAATGTTGGGTTGGTTTCTGCTGTACAGCAGAGTTAATCCACTCTCTGCATATATCCCCTCTTTTTTGGATTTCATTTCCATTTAGGTCATCACAGAACACTGAGTAGAGTTCCCTATGCTATATGGTAGGTTCTCATTAGTTATCTGTTTTATGCATAGTATCAATAATATATATATGTCAATCCTAGTCTCCCAATTCATCCCACCCCCACTTTTCCTCCTTGGTATCCATATTTGTTGTCTACATCTGTGTCTCTATTTCTGCTTTGTAAATAAGATCATCTATATCAATTTTTTCTAGATTCCACATATATGTATTAATATACAATATTTGTTTCTCTCTTTCTGACTTACTTCACTCTCTGACAGTTTCTGGGTCTATCCATGTCTCTACAAATGACCCAGTTTTGTTCCCTTTTATGGCTGAGTAGAAGGCAGTGGCACCCCACTCCAGTACTCTTGCCTGGAAAATCCCATGGATGGAGAAGCCTGGTGGGCTGCAGTCTATGGGGTCGCTAAGAGTCGGACACGACTGAGCGACTTCACTTTCACTTTTCACTTTCATGCATTGGAGAAGGAAATGGCAACCCACCCCAGTGTTCTTGCCTGGAGAATCCCAGGGACGGGGGAGCCTGGTGGGCTGCTATCTCTGGGGTCGCACGGAGTTGGACACGACTGAAGCGACTTAGCAGCAGCAGAATCACTAACTTATTAAAATTCAAGTAGAGAGTGATGAATCAGAGAGAAAAGGGTTTCAAGAATAGATTAGCTTTAGTAGAATTTTAGGATTTTCCTGCTCTCTTGTAGATTTACCCACCTGGTTGGTGTGAATTCTTTACAAGTATTTACAAATATGCTTAGAATGCAGGTGCCTCACTAAGAGAACCCTTTGATTCGTCAAAGTCTGATTGAGGTCTTCAAGCAGAAGAAAGTGTTAAAAAAAAAAACACCAAAACCCTTTCTGTTTTGACTGTGGAAGAATTGGGGGAACAGAAGAAGGAATGGGAAAAGCAGGATCCCCAAAATGGTAGAAACATTCATCAGTAGTTTGGGAACCAAGAGACATACCTTTTTAAAAATTAATTTATTAATTACTTTACAATATTATGATGGTTTTTGTCATATGTCAACATGAATCAGCCATGGGTGCACATGTGTCCCCTGTCCTGAACCCCCTTCCCACCACCCTCCCCCCAATCCCTCTGGGTTGTCTCAGGGCAATGATTTGGGTGCCCTGCTTCATGCATCAAACTTGCACTGGTCATCTATTTTACCTATGGTAATATACACGTTTCAGTTCTATTCTCTCAAATCATTCCACCCTCGCCTTCTCCCACAGAGTCCAAAAGTCTCTTCTTTACATCTGTGTCTCTTTTGCTGCCCTGCATATAGGATTATTGTTACCATCTTTCTAAATTTCATATATATGTGTTAATATGTAGTATTTGTGTTTCTCGTTCTGCCTTACTTCACTGTATATAATAGGCTCCAGGTCCATCCACCTCATTAGAACTGACTCAAATGTGTTCCTTCTTATAGCTGAGTAATATTCCATTGTATATATGTACCACAACTTCTTAACCATTCGTCTGCTGATGGACATCTAGGTTGCTTCCATGTCCTGCTGCTGCTGCTGCAGCTGCTGCTAAGTCACTTAGTCGTGTCTGACTCTTAGCGACCCCATGGACTGCAGCCCACCAGGCTCCTCTGTCCATGGGATTTTCCAGGCAGGAGTACTGGAGTGGGGTGCCATTGCCTTCTCTGCTTCCATGTCCTAGGTATTGTAAATAGTGCTGCAGTGAACATTGGGGTACATGTATCTCTTTCATTTCTGGTTTCCTTAGGGTATATGTCCAGCAGTGGGATTGCTGGGTCATATGGCAGTTCTATTCCCAGTTTTTTAAGGAATTTCCATACTGTTCTTCACAGTGGCTATACCAGTTTGCATTCCCACCAACAGTGTAAGAGGGTTCCCTTTTCTCCACACCCTCTCCAGTGTTTATTGTAGACTTACCTTTTTAAATAGCTGTGGAGGGGACTTTCCTGTGGTCCAGTGGTTAAGACCCCAAGCTCCCAGTTCAGGACGCACAGGTTCCATCCCTGATCAGGGAACTAGAGGCAAATCCAGCATCTAAAGCCAAACAAGGGAAGTTCTTTTTTAGAAAAATTCTAGCTAAGAAATGAAGAAAGAATGATAGAATTGAAAGTCATTCTTTTATCATTTTATTGAAGTAGTAGATCCTCAGTTGATACTAAAATGGTGAAAAGTTGATGGGACTCTTTAAAATGGAGGGACCAGACTGACTGCACTGAATCCACTGATTAATAGTAACACATATGACATAACTCAGGGGTTGGCAAACTTTTTCTGTAAAGGGCTAGATAGTAAATATCTTGGGCTTTGTGGGCTATGCAGTCTTTCTACTTGTAGTGAGAAAGCAGTAATAGGCGATACAGAAATGAATGGGAATGTCTGACCTTGATTGTTAATATAATAGGAAATATACAGCACAGCTTGTGAGGTAGTCTTGTCCCAAAACATCAAAGCTGCATCAGATCAAAGCTGCAGTTTTTATTACACCTTTTAAAGAAATACAGAGAATAGGGAGTTCCCTGGTGGACCAGTGGCTAAGACTCCATGCTCCCAATGTAGGGGGCCTGGGTTTGATCCCTGGTCGGGGAACTAGATCGCACATACTGCAACTAAGACCTGGCATAGCCAAATAAATTTTGAAAAGAAAAAGGGAGGGGGGGGGGAGAAAGAAAGGAAAGAAATACTGGGAATAAAGTAACAAGTCACTTGCAAAATCCACACTGAGAGACATTCTGTAGGATGAATAATCTGGTTTCTCAAGTAAATCAAAGCGAGAAAAAGGGAGTAAAAGGGGCCTGATAGGGGACAAAAAGAATAAAATGTGATATGTGGACTTTATATTCCTGTTGGAGCAAATGAATTATATAGTTCTAAGTGCTAAGTCACTTCAGTCGTGTCTGACTCTGAGACTCCATGGACTATAGCCTACCAGGCTCCTCTGTCCATGGGATTTCCCAGGTAGAAATACTGGAGTGTGTTGCCATGCCCTCCTCCAGGGGATCTTTCTGACCTAGGGATTGAACGCACGTCTCTCACATCTCCTGCCTTGGCAGGTGGGTTCTTTACCACTAGCACCACCAAGGAAGCCCCAATTATATAGTATATTTTTGCAACAGTCAGGGAAATTTGAATGTTAGATGATTTTTAAGGAATTCCTATTAATTCTGTTAGATGTAACGTTTGGCATGGTAGTTATTTCTCAGCAGCAAATACTGGAGTATGTGTAGGTGAAATGACATGATGCCTGTGACTGACTTTAAAATACTGCCCTAACAAATAGATGTAGCAGATGAGTGGAAAGTAGCAAAATGCTGATGATTGTTGAAACTGGGTCATAGACACATGGGGTTTTATTATAGTCATCTCTTTACATTTGATGTTTCAAAACTTTGATTTTAAGTTAAAGTTGAATATTACTCACCCAAAGTGTATGTGTTGATGGTGGGAGGTTAGGGCTGGATGGGTGGGGAGGTGGTCGCATAGAAAAAGAAGGAAGAACCAAATGAAAATATGTTTTTTTCAAATAAGAGGAATTTTTGTTTTTAGTCATTTCCTTTATTTTCTCAGTTGAAGTTCCTTCTGCCACTTGAAAACAGAGTTCTTATCCTCACATTCTGATTTCAAATAGCAGTCCTTGATTCTGGGTGCCACTGGTATGCATTATGCCATTCAGGTTTTGATCAGAAATGGTAACTAAATTACTTTTACTAAGCTGCTTTGTGACTTGGTGGTTAAAGACCGGGGTTGGATCTTTGATACCGAGTTTGCCTGCCAATTTGACAAACCTTTTATTTTAAAATTATTCACAGGAAAAAACAAATAGAGGGAAACCCCGCCACCACCCCCAAATAATAAGCATGTGTGTTTTTGAAAATGACTGAAGTGGGAAGCGAAGCACGTAATTAGTTTGAGATGCAGAGCAGCGAATCAGAACAAATGGCTCCTTCCAGAGACAAACTGGTGGAATGTGAAAATGCATCACCATAACCTACATTTTTTTTATACCAAGAGATTTGCAGCTGACTCTCTGGGTGACTCATTCCTATGCTGGGAGGGTGAGGTAATGCTTTTCTGAGAGGTGAGGTCATCTCTCTACCTGAACTGCAGGCCTCGACCGCTTCTGTGGCTCTCAAGGAAAAAGCGCCATCTGCTTTCACAGCTGCAGCCTCAAAGACTTCACAAAGATTGGTGCAGAGGTTAGCAGCCGTGAGTATGACTCATAAGCAGCCAATTAGTGAAGAGCAGCTATTTGAAAGTAAACTTTAAAATCATCATCCAGAAATATGACATGATCAAGGCTGGAATCATAATGCTTTTTTGTTTTGGGTTTTGTCCTCTTTTAAAATAAGTCCAAAAAAAAAAAAAAAGGCAAATAAAATAAGGCAGTTTGTCTCCATATGGTCAATCACATGACATCTTCTTGGTTGTTTAAACCATATTTTTAATTGCAGATAAGTTTACTTTCTTTTACATTTGGAAGCAAAGGTGAACTTTAGCTCCTGTTCATCTGATGGAGGTTTTTGTTTGTTCTTTTTTGTGTGTAGGGGGTGGGGGGGGGAGTGATTGAGGGTGGTTGCACTTCGAAGCCTTTGTATTCTCTAAGGACCTGCCGCTTGTTTAGAGAAAGAGAAGTTGTTTAATGAAGAGGAAACAAGTAAAAATAAATGTTATTTGTTTCCTGCAGACCCACCAACCGCTCTTCCTCTTTCTTGTAGTGATACACACCTGCTCTGCCTATTTGTCCTCAGCCAGTGCTTGCTGTTGACATTACCAGACAATACCTGTTTTTTAATTTTATTGAAGTTTTTATTACCGTTATTTTTATTATCATTTTTTTAAAAAATATTTATTTCACTGCATCAAGTCTGAGTTGTGGCATGTAGGACCTTTGATCTTTAGTTGCAACATGTGGGATCTAGTTCCCAGACCAGGAATTGAACTCAAACCCCAGGCATTGGGAGTGAGGAGTCTTAGCCATTGGCCCACCAAGGATGTCCCTTTTTACCATTTTTATATCATAGTTTGAATTTATTGTTCTAGTAAATAGAAGAGAGAATATAATGTGGACGGTAGAGAACAATAAACTCTTGATTTCCTAACTAATGTGTAACTTAAAAGGGGAGATTACTTTGGCTAAACACGATGGTAGCTTCACCATGACCTAAATCTGTTCTTAATGACAACTTTAAGTTGAACATTCTTCAAAAGATGAAAAGCTTTGATTTTTGAAATTAGAATTTTTTATCTGTTATCAGTAAATAGAAGAAAGCAAAGAATAAAGTAGTAATGTTAAAATTCTAAGATAATATGCAGTGGTATACATATGTATACATGCCAGTGTCATCTGAGAGCTCATTAAAAATCAAATGTTTATTTTTATTTATGTATTTATTTACTTTTGACCATGCTACATGGCTTGTGGGATCTTAGTTCCCGACCAGGGATTGAACCCAGGCCCCTGGCAGTGGAGGTGAAGAGTCCTAACCACTGGGCTTCCAGGGAAGTCCCCCCAAATTTAGATTTTTAAAAAATAAAGAGAAATAGTTGGAGATCTTTAAATAGCAAGAATTATGATGAACCTTCAATTTCATGGTATAGCCTTCTGAGTTTAATTACAGCTGCAAAGCTGAGTATCTGTTCTCTTTAATCTCTTATTTGGAAGTAATTTCACAGTACAAGAAGTTGCACACTTTTTGGTATGAAAAGTAGTACCAAAAAAAAAAAAAAAGAACCAACCCTTGTATTCCCAGATTAATCTGCTCAAAACTTATTTGCTCTATCATTTGAGTTGTATGTGTAATCTCTCCTCTCCCAAACCCCCATACATACTTTTTTTTTCTTGAAATATCTAAAGATAAATGAAATATCCATTATAGCTCTTTACTCCTAGATGCTTCAGTGTGCATTTCTTAATAGAGATACTCTCTTACATAACCACAGTACAGTCATCAACTTTTAATCTGTCGTCTATATTCCAGTTTTATCAGTTGACTTAATAATGTCTTCTATGGTGTCTTTCATTCCCAGTGTAGCATCTAGTCTAGGGTCAGGTAGTACAGTTACTTGTCACATTAGCTTCTTTTAATCTGGATTTTTTTCCCCACAGACTCTATCTTTTATGACATTGACATTTTTGAAAAATATTGTCTCTCTGGCTTTTTACTTAAAATTAAATAGAATTTTCCTTCTTTTGTGCTTGTCTGATGTTTTCTGATAATTAGATCCAGGCTGTGCATTCTTGGTTCAGAATGCTGTATGGGTAACCTTCTCTTAGGGTTTCCTGTCTATCAAACTCATTTGATCATCTAGTCAAGGTATTGTCTAAATTCTCCTATAAAATGACTTTTCTGTTTTTTTGTTTTTAATCAATTGTTACTAATAAGCAGTTGGGAAGATACTTTGTTGTTGTTTAGTTGCTAAGTCATGTCCAACTCTTTTGCGACCCTGTAGACTAGAACCTGCCAGGCTCATCTGTCCATGAAATTCTCTAGGCAAGAATATTGGACTGGGTTGCCATTTTTTCCTCCAGGGGATCTTCCCGACCCAGGGATTGAACTTGCGTCTCCTGTGTTGGCAGTTGGATTCCTTACCACTGAGACACCAGGGAAGCACAGGAAGATACTTTAGGACCATGCAGATATCCTGCTCCTCATCAAAATTACCCCCTAGATTTAACACCATGGCTGATTTTTGCCTGACACAGTCTTAACTGTGATGACTGCAAGATGCTAATTTTTCCAACTGCAGTCCTCCCTTCAAATATATCAGTAGACTCTTGGCATTTTATTGCAGTAAAAGCATTTCCTTCTCTCCCATATGTTGTTTATTTTATCTATTTGTTAATAATATGGACTCATAAATTCCTTTTTTTTTTTCAATGCTTTATAATTCAGTAGTTAATCATTCTGGTGCTTCAGTTCCAGATGTGGTCAGTGACATGTTTCCATCTTTTTTTTGTATATATTCTTACTTTTCAGACCAATAAGATATTAAAGATTCACCTTCTACCTGCCTTGCCCCAGCCCAAGAGTCAGCCATGTCTCTCAGAGGCCTTTGTTCTTTTGCTGAGGGAACGGAATTTGATAAAATCTGCCCACTAGGTTTGAGTGCATTAATTTTACAGCCACTGTATATGCATAAACATGTACACATTAACATATTTAATATTTAACAGTACAGTGAACAGTTTTTGAGACTGTAATATTGTCTCAGTATAGTTACAGCAAAAAGTATAGTAGGAAGACTTCTGTCAGTGAACTTCCACTGCTAAAATTTTCTTGGATTTCAAAGGAAAAGCATAAGCGATGCTAGCCTGAAGGCCGAATGGGATTTCAGTGGGCAGAGTTGGTACTGGGGTGTTCCAGGGAGAATGAATGACATTGACAGTGACATAAGTGAACAATAACAGTAATAACATTAAATATCCTGCCTAAGTAATGATGCCTGATTTCCACCCACGTGGGGAAAGGTGAAAGACAAGGAGGAAAAAAAAGAAATAAAAAAATTAAAAAAAGAAAGACAAGGAGGAGAAGGTTGTATGAGGTTGTGTTTAGAGGACTTTGAATGTTGGACTTAGGATTTGGGGTCTTTAGTTAGAAGAAAATGGAGAGCTATTGAGGATTTTTGAATAGTGTCATAACAAGCTTAACTGACTTAGAGATTAATCTAGAAGATACGCAGAGGTTGGGTTGAGGAAATTTCCAGCTAAGACCTGTGAAGAGATTATTATAATAGTTCAAGCCAGAGATATAAGGATTTGAACTACGAAATGAAGGAAAGAAGTGGATTAGAGTCGTGTTTTTCAACCTGTTTTCTAGAACTCCAGGAGTGTGGGACAAACCTGGGGGTAGCGGGTGGGGGAAAGAATATATTAACTGAACAACAACTTAAAACTCTTTGTGACAGAAAAGGATCTCTTTAAAATATCCCTGTAAGTATCTCTTTAAAGAAAAGATTCTGCTGCTTAAGGAAAAAAGAAGTCCATAGAGAAAAAAAAAAATTTTTTTTTAAGTTTATATCGACATTTGTTTGGAGGCTTTTGGTTTTTAAACTCATACTTCTTTCATAGCCCCTTTTCCAAAGTTTTGAGCCTTCACAGTCAGGAAAATAGTTGTGGCATTAGCTGAAATAAGTCAAGCTGTGTCCTTTTTTTTTTTTTTTTTTTGCACCACATGGCTTGCAGGATCTTAGTTCCTTGACCAGGAATTGAACTTGGACCCCAGCACTGACAGCACCAAGTCCTAACCACTGAACCACCAGAGAATTCCTGAGTTGTGTCTATTTGTTAATGCTGAAAGGCCAGTGTCACAAAGGCATGTACTAATTTAAACTCTTTCTCCAGAAACAAGGTGTTCTTGGCCAAAACCTTTAGAGTCATCCTGGGCTCCTTTAGAGTCATCCTGGGCTCTTTTCTTTTGCTCGTGTGTATAGGGAATCCACCACGAAATCCTACTGGCTTTACCTTCCAATTGCATCCCTAATCTAACCACCGGCATCACCTCCACTGTCCACAACCACCACAGTCTCGGGCTTTCCGCTTGCTCTCCATCCTTGCCTCTCCAGCCTGTTCCCCTCCGCTGTCACCGTGTACTTCCTGCTTAAGACCTTTGCAAGGGCTGTTCCCCTATATCAGCAGAGTTAGCACTTGTGTTTAGAGTTTGCTCAGATGTTACTTTCTCTATGGGAGCCTGCCCTGAACTTAACCATTAATGACAGTCCCTTCCCTTCCTATGCATATACTTTCCCTTCCTCCTTTATCTTGTTCCATTTTTTTTCCTTATGGCATTTATCCCCTAACATAGTCTGTAATTATTTACTATGTTATTTAACTCCCCAGTCCAGAGTTTGAGAGCCACATTGGCAGGTGTTTTTGTTTTCTTTTTATTTGTTTTGCTTACTTGTGTATCCTAAGCAACTGAATAGTCCCTGACGTGTAATCAGTTTAGTTCAGTTCAGTCGCTCATCGTGTCCGACTCTTTGCAACCCCATGAACCGCAGCACTCCAGGCCTCCCTTTCCATCACCGACTCCCGGAGTTTACCCAAACTCATGTCCATTGAGTCGGTGATGCCATCTAACCATCTCATCCTCTGTCGTCCCCTTCTCCTCCTGCCCCCAATCCCTCCCAGCATCAGAGTCTTTTCCAATGAATCAACTCTTCCCATGAGGTGGCCAAAGTACTGGAGTTTCAGCTTCAGCATCATTCCCTCCAAAGAAATCCCAGGACTGATCTCCTTTAGGATGGACTGGTTGGACCTTCTTGCAGTCCAAGGGACTCTCAAGAGTCTTCTCCAACACCACAGTTCAAAAGCATCAGTTCTTCAGCGCTCAGCTTTCTTTATAGTCCAACTCTCACATCCATACATGACTACTGGAAAAACCATAGCCTTGACTAGATGGACCTTTGTTGACAAAGTAATGTCTCTGCTTTTTAATATGCTGTCTAGGTTGGTCATAACTTTCCTTCTAAGGAGTAAGCATCTTTTAATTTCATGGCTGCAATCACCACCTGCAGTGATTTTTGGAGCCCCCCAAAATAAAGTCAGCAACTGTTTCCACTGTTTCCCCATCTATTTACCATGAAGTGATGGGACCAGATGCCATGATCTTCGTTTTCTGAATGTTGAGCTTTAAGCCAACTTTTTCACTCTCCTCTTTCACTTTCATCAAGAGGCTCTTTAGTTCTTTTTCACTTTCTGCCATAAGGGTGGTGTCATCTGCATGTCTGAAGTTATTGGTATTTCTTTGGGCAATCTTGATTCCAGCTTGTGCTTTGTCCAGCCCAGCGTTCCTCATGATGTACCCTGCATATAAGTTAAATAAGCAGGGTAACAATATACAGCCTTGACGTACTCCTTTTCCTATTTGGAACCAGTCTGTTCCATGTCCAGTTCTACCTGTTGATTCCTGACCTGCATACAGATTTCTCAAAAGGCAGTTCAGGTGGTCTGGTATTCCCATCTCTTTCATAATTTTCCACAGTTTATTGTGATCCACACAGTCAAAGGCTTTGGCATAGTCAGTAAAGTAGAAATAGATGTTTTCCTGGAACTCTTTTGCTTTTTCGATGATCCAGCGAATGTTGGCAATTTGATCTCTGATTCCTCTGCCTTTTCTAAAACCAGCTTGAACATCAGGAAGTTCACGGTTAACGTATTGCTGAAGCCTGGCTTGAAGAATTTTGAGCATTACTTTCCTAGCATGTGAGCTGAGTGCAATTGTGTGGTAGTTTGAGCATTCTTTGGCATTGCCTTTCTTTGGGATTGGAATGAAAACTGACCTTCTCCAGTCCTGTGGCCACTGCTGAGTTTTCCAAATTTGCTGACATATTGAGTGCAGCATTTTCACAACAGCGTCTTTTAGGATTTGAAATAGCTCAACTGGATTTCCATCACCTCCACTAGCTTTGTTCTTAGTGATACTTCCTAAGGCCCACTTGACTTCACATTCCAGGATATCTGGCTCTAGGTGAATGATCACAGCATCCTGATTATCTGGGTCGTGAAGATCATTTTTGTATAGTTCTTCTGTGTGTTCTTGCCACCTCTTCTTAGTATCTTTTGCTTCTGTTAGGTTCCTACCATTTCTGTCCTTTATTGAGCCCATCTTTGCATGAAATATTCCCTTGGTATCTCTAATTTTCTTGAAGAGATCTCTAGTCTTTCCTATTCTGTTTCCTATGAAAACCATACTGGAGTGTACCTGTGGGCCCCAGGAGAGACAGGTGGTTCTTTTAAATTGCTTTTGGTTGATAAGCTGTGCAACTTCGTATGCTGCTCCAGAGGCCAAAGTACATCAGGCATGAGACCACGGCAGTATTTCCTATGACATGTAATAGGCCCTCCATAAACGTTGTTAAAAGAAGGAAGGACAACTAAGAGCATGAAATCATTAAGCTTGGTTACCAGGCTTCTTGCTCGTAGCAGATCTGAGAAATTGAATGAAAGAAAGAGTGGGATGCTGCTTAAATCAATCTATGTTCCTTAGACCTGAATCATTGATGGTAACTGGCTTAGATAAAATAGGCCTGGAAAGTGCTGCATAAACTGTCCCTTTACTAGAAAATCACATTATCCATTAGCGTAGTAATCACCATAAGAACTCCTATAGTAACCTCTGCTTGAACTCACTTAGTCACAGAACTCTCATTTGGTCTTGTTATGGAACACTCTTGGCTCCTGGTGAACAGAGTTTGAGGAAAACCATACCTGTGGGCCCCAGGAGGGACAGGTGGTTCTTTTAAATTGCTTTTGGTTAATAAGCTGTATAACTTCGTATGCTGCTCCGGAGGCCAAAGTACATCAGGCATGAGGCCACAGCTCTTAGTTCCTGCTAATTCTTTTATTTATTTTTAAAATTATTATTTAATCATTAATTAAGTTGGTAATTATTTAATTATTAATTAATTCGTCAATGTTTAACTATTAATTATTTATATTTATTTTTATTTTTATCCTTTTATTTTTATTATTTATTTGTTTTATTGACATATAATTGATTTACAATGTTGTGTTAATTTCTATGTACAGCAAAGTGATTCAGTTATATATACATATATATATATCCTTTTTCATATTCTTTTCCTATTTGATTTATCACAGGATATTGAATATAATTCCCTATGCTATACAGTGGGACCTTGTGGTTGGTTTATTCATTCTATGTATAATAGTTCACATCTGCTAGTTTTAACCTTCCAATCCATCCCTCCCCCACCCTCCATCCCTTGGCAACCGCAGGTATATTCTCAGTGTCTGTTGTGAGTCTGTTTCTTTTGTGTAGTTAGGTTCATTTGTGTTGTGTTTTAGATTCCACATATAAGTGATATCGTATGATATTTATCTTTGTATGGTTTACCTCATTTAGCATGATAATCTCTAGGTCCATCCATGTTGCTGCAAATGGCATTGTTCCGCTCTTTTTTATGACTGAGTAATATTCCATTGCATATGTGTAGCACATCTTCTTTATTCATTCATAGAATCCTTTTAAAAGTTAGCTTTTATTTTAGGTATTTGGGAACAAGATGATCATTCCTTCCCTGGATGGAGACCTCTTCCAGTGGGACCGGGATCGTGAGAGCATGGAAACAGTTCCGTTTACAGTTGAATCACTTCTCGAGTCGTCTTATAAGTTTGGAGATGATGTTGTCTTGGTTGGAGGAAAGTCTCTCACTACGTATGGACTCAGTGCATATAGTGGAAAGGTGAGTAAAAATGTTCAATTTGTTTGGGGAGAAGTCAGACTAAATAAGAATAGAAGAAATAATTTCTTAAACTGGACTATTACTGGTTGAGGTCTGTTATAATTTTCCCCCAAGGATATCATTTCTTTTGATAAAAGAACTGTGAAGTAGAAAGTGGGGGATATACTATTAAGAGAAACTGAATTTATCCAGAATAACAGAATAAACGACAGAGTCAAACAGCAGAGCCAGGAACAGCAGAAGGAAGAGAAGGAATAACTGGTCTTCTGTGTGTCAGGTGCATTTTTCATGCATCATTTTGAAATCATCACAATATTTCTAATGGTTACATTTAAAAATTTTTATTTGGATAAGGAACGCTCCAAGGATAAATAATAATCCTGATGGTAAGAATAATTGCTACTACTTATTTATTTCTCTAGTTTGAGCCTGTCATGAGAGAATCTAAGAAGCAAGTTCGTGCTCATTTTAGGATGAGAAAATTGAGGGTTTCAAAGGTTCAGAAACTTCCAAGGTCAGATTTGATTTAAATCTGTCTGATGAAAAAGTCATGCTGTTAATGACCTATGCTTTCTCCATTATTAGCTTTTAGGAAATAAACTGACTCTTAAGATTGGGTCTTATAAATCCATTGTTGGGAATAACTAAAAATATGCTTTTTTAGAAAGGTAAAAAATCTCTTTCTAACCCCTGAATACATCAGTACTTGAATATTTGTATATAGACTTGAAAACAAGGAAGAATAGAAAAAAGGTCTTTGATCCTTGAGTTTTTCAAACTTGATGATCCCTTGTCTGAGTGTTCGGCCCATGGGCCCTCCTTGTTCTCGCAAGCTTTTTGCCTTCTCCAGCCACCTGCATCTGTATTGTTCTGAGGAGGCCTTATGGTCCTGTCTCTCCTTCAGTGCTCTCATCTGTAAAGCAGTGGGACTGAACCTGGGCAGCTAGTTTTGTGGTTTGATGTGCTGCTCCAAAATTCTGGTATCCTAGCAGGTACACTTCTTTCTGTGAGGATTTTGGTTACACCATCCAAAGAATTTCCCCTTTCCTTTGAATGAGGATTTGAAAGAGGTACTTGAAAATGCTAACAGCTGTTAGAGAAGGTTTAAATTTTTTAGAACTAAATGCTTCTGTTGTATGGAAACTCCAAGGTGGTTTTTCTTTTTTTTTAGCTCACCTTGGATTTTATTCATGGTATTATTACAAGAGATCACAACTAGCTCTCCATTTCTTCATGGAAATAAGTGCTCACAGTAAGACTGAAGTTGTCTAAATCCTGAAACTTGTTCCCTGAAGTAAATATTCACTGGCACTTCTATGGTTCTGAATGTTTCATTTTAGGAACTGGTGGTAATCTAGCTATTGCTGCTTTTTTTTTCCAGTTTTTTAAAATTTATTTTTTAAAAATTTATTGGAGTATAGTTGATTTACAGTGCTATGTTAGTTTCAGGTATACAGCAAAGTGAATCAGTTATACATATATCCACTCTTTTTTAAGATTCTTTTCCCATATAGGCCACTGTCATCGTTGTTCAGTCGCTAACTGGTGTCCAGCTCTTTGCGACCCCTTGGACTGTAGCTTTCATGGGATTTTCCAGGCAAGAATACTAGAGTGGGTTGCCATTTCCTTCTCCATTGAACCCATGTCTCCTGCTTTGGCAGGCGAATTCTGTACTGCTGAGCCACCAGGGAAGCCCATATAGGCCATTACAGAGTATTGAGTAGAGGCCCCTGTGCTAAACGGTATAGCTGTTGCTTCTTAATCCTTGGGTACTTTTTACACATTTCCTCAATTTCCTTTCACTTTTTATAAATTATCGAGAGTCTTTTACTGTCTCTGATCTCCTGAAATGTGTTCTCTTTACTAATTTTACACCTGTCTTTTCAGGTGAGGTACATCTGTTCAGCTCTGGGTTGTCGCCAGTGGGATAATGATGAAATGGAACAAGAAGAAGACATCTTGCTTCTGCAGCGCACCCAGAAAACTGTGAGAGCCGTTGGACCTCGCAGTGGCAATGAGAAGTGTGTATTTAGATGATGTTGCTGTTGATGTTTAGAAGTACAGTAAGACCAGAGTTCATCGGCTTTTTCTTTGTTGAGATTTTCTGAACTGTTTTTGTTTCCCCAAAAGCATACTACTTTTTAAAGAGAAATGAAGCCCCTCAATTTATCTGTTTATTTAGGCTGTGCTGGGTGTTGGCTGCAGCATACAGGCTTCTCCAGTTGTGATGTGTGGCATGTGGGATCTTAGTTCCCCCACCAGGGGTTGAACCCACATCCCCTGCATCTGAAGGCAGATTCTTTACCACTGGACCATCAGGGAAGTCCCTGTAGCCCCTAAATTTAAAACGGCTTCATGACTATTAATATTAACAAATCTTGAGCTGAACTTCTCACCATGTGCTTTCAGATATGGTAACCAGGAGGAGTCCCATACAATGACTGTATATTAGCTTTGTTATTGTTATTGCTTAGTCGCTCAGTTGTGTTTGAATCTTGGCGACCCCATGGATTGTGGCCCCCCAGGTGTTTCTTTCCATGGGGTTTCCTAGGCAAGAATACTGGAGTGAGTTGCCATTTCCTCCTCCAGGGGATCTTCCCGACTCAGGGATTGAAGCCAAATCTCTGCGTCTCCTGCATTGCAGGAAGATTCTTTACCAGAGTCACCAGGGAAGCCCATATATTAGCTTAGTTTTAGGTTATGATACTTTTCACAGCAACCTCACTGGTCAAAGTTCTTTGAATACAGACAGACAAAGCTGATATGCTTTGCTTTACTTGGGCCTGTTGGACTCTGAAATTCTCTCTGGTAGATAGTTTTGTGGTTTGTCTGACTACCACCTCAATTTTAAAATAATACTTTAATCTATTTTCTTAAAGTGTTAAAGTATAATTTATTTGGTCAAATACTTTTTTGTTTCCTTTTTCAAATAATGTAAATTTTTACATTTAAAATAACGTGATTAGGAGGCAAGAATATACAATGGATTAAAGACAATCTCTTTAACAAGTGGTGCTGGGAAATCTGGTCAACCACTTGTAAAAGAATGAAACTAGAACACTTTCTAACACCATACACAAAAATAAACTCAAAATGGATTAAAGATCTAAACGTAAGACCAGAAACTATAAAACTCCTAGAGGAGAACATAGGCAAAACACTCTCTGACATACATCACAGCAGGATCCTCTATGACCCACCTCCCAGAATATTGGAAATAAAAGCAAAAATAAACAAATGGGACCTAATTAACCTTAAAAGCTTCTGCACATCAAAGGAAACTATTAGCAAGGTGAAAAGACAGCCTTCAGAATGGGAGAAGATAATAGCAAATGAAGCAACTGACAAACAACTAATCTCGAGAATATACAAGCAACTCCTACAGCTCAACTCCAGAAAAATAAATGACCCAATCAAAAAATGGGCCAAAGAACTAAATAGACATTTCTCCAAAGAAGACATACAGATGGCTAACAAACACATGAAAAGATGCTCAACATCACTCATTATCAGAGAAATGCAAATCAAAACCACTATGAGGTACCATTTCACACCAGTCAGAATGGCTGCGATCCAAAAGTCTACAAGTAATAAATGCTGGAGAGGGTGTGGAGAAAAGGGAACCCTCTTACACTGTTGGTGGGAATGCAAACTAGTACAGCCACTATGGAGAACAGTGTGGAGATTCCTTAAAAAACTGGAAATAGACCTGCCTTATGATCCAGCAATCCCACTGCTGGGCATACACACTGAGGAAACCAGAAGGGAAAGAGACACGTGTACCCCAATGTTCATCGCAGCACTGTTTATAATAGCCAGGACATGGAAGCAACCTAGATGTCCATCAGCAGATGAATGGATAAGAAAGCTGTGGTACATATACACAATGGAGTATTACTCAGCCATTAAAAAGAATACATTTGAATCAGTTCTAATGAGGTGGATGAAACTGGAGCCTATTATACAGAGTGAAGTAAGCCAGAAAGAAAAACACCGATACAGTATACTAACACATATATATGGAATTTAGAAAGGTGGTAACAATAACCCTGTGTACGAGACAGCAAAAGAGACACTGATATATAGAACAGTCTTATGGACTCTGTGAGAGAAGGAGAGGGTGGGAAGATTTGGGAGAATGGCATTGAAACATGTAAAATATCATGTATGAAATGAGTTGCCAGTCCAGGTTCGACGCACGATACTGGATGCTTGGGGCTGGTGCACTGGGACGACCCAGAGGGATGGAATGGGGAGGGAGGAGGGAGGAGGGTTCAGGATGGGGAACACATGTATACCTGTGGCGGATTCATTTTGATATTTGGCAAAACTAATACAATTATGTAAAGTTTAAAAATAAAATAAAATTAAAAAAAAAAAATAACGTGATTAGGAACTTCCCTGGTGGTCCAGTGGTTGAGAATCTGCCTTCCAATGTGGGGGGTGGGGATCTGGGATCAATCCCTGACAGGGAACTAAGATCCCACATGCTAGGGCAAATAAGCCCACATGCCACATCTGCTGAGCCCACAAGGCAAAACTAGAGAGAAGCCCGCACACCACAGCAAAGGGTCCTGCTTGCCACAACTAAGACCCAATGCAGCCAAATAAATAAATATTAAAAAACTAAGATAAAATTATGTGATTGGATTAAGATATGCTAGTGGTCATAAATTACATGCTTGAGTTTTTTAAACCTAATGTTTAAATTCTAAATTGCCGTGCAATAAAAAGAATTTGAGAGCCCATGTTTATCTTTTTGAAAGTGAACCAGACTTTGAACCATTCTTTGAGATTTTGTCTAATTTGATGCACAATCATTGTTTCCTGAAAACGTTTCTCAAGTTCAATGAAGAATGTATTCTCTCTTCATTCCCTGGACTGTAAGTCGAGGGCTTTGCTGGCAACCGGAGCTCCTTTATCCTGATGAGATTTTGTTTCCCTAAATGTTGAGTGCTTGTTGGGTGTTCAGCCACCATAGGAGCAGATGTGCAACTTAACAGAATTTGAATTATCAGAATGGGAAGAGTCTGCCGTCTGAGATCCATATTCTTTGAGTATCTACTTTTTAACAGATGTCAGAATTATAGGGCCATTTTATATCTAAGTGTCAAGACCATTATAGTGTCAATAGACATATGATTTTTCTATATGTTAATTATAGAGGAAACATTACTGCTACCACTTTACAGATACGGACACTGAAACTCAGGTAAGGTTAAGGCTAACCAGATCTCAGTCAGAAGAGAACTAAGATTGAAACTGAGGTGTTATGACCTTCAGACTTGGTATTCTGGGTCACATTGCCTTTCAAGGCTCTATTTTCATAAAAATCTAAACTTGATGTATTCATCTTGCCTTTTACATTGGCTTATTGGGATATCCCAATAAGGGTTAATTTCTCTACACTTGAGTGAAATGTTTCCACACTTTAATTAAGAAGTAGGACCGACTGCAAGCTGCATCATTTTGATGTGACTTTGATGTGTTTTGAGAAGATTGTCTTGATTTAGAAATGTGAACATTTGTTAATCTTTGAGAGAAAAATCTATCCCATAGCTGTTGTCAGATCACAGCTCTCAGAACCAGTTTCTAAAGGGGTCAGGACCCAACTTACGCCCTCTTGTGGCTGAAATCAGTATAGTGTGCTCTTTTCCAGAAGATTGTGTGTTAATTGTTCCTTTTCTCATCACCCAAATTTTAGTGTTTGTTTCTTCACTCTACAAGAGTTCTTTATTATTTGGTCCCTTTTTTAAAATGTAAATTTCTAAAACACGCCTTTGTAAATTTAAGGTGGAATTTCAGTGTTGGCCACTTTGAACTTCGGTATATTCCAGACATGGAAACTAGAGCCGGATTTATTGAAAGCACCTTAAAGCCCAGTGGAAACAAAGAACAGTCTAAAATTATTTCAGACGTGGAAGAGCAGGAAGCTGTCATGATGGATACAGTGATAAAGGTCTCCGTTGCGGATTGGAAAGTTATGGCGTTTAATAAGAAGGGAGGACACCTGGAGTGGGAATACCAGGTACCTAGAACCACTGAGAATTTATGACTGTGTTTCTTTCCTTCTCAGTCTGACCAGACATGTTGGGTAAGGGGAGGTGACTGCCATTTTGCAATTTTTCAACTTGTTCTCTGTGCTCTAAGAAATTTGTGATTTTACATCGGTTAGAATGTAAAAGTTGCTCAGTTGTGTTTGACCCCATGGACTATACAGTGACCCCATGGACTATACAGTCCTTGGAATTCTCCAGGCCAGAATACTGGAGTGGGGAGCCTTTCCCTTCTCCAGGGGATCTTCCCAACCCAGGGATCGAATCCAGGTCTCCTGCATTGCAGGTGGATTCTTTACCAGCTGAGCCACAAGGGAAGCCCTCTGTTAGAATGTGGCTATTATGAAAAAGACAGAAGATAGCAAGTGTGGGTGAGGTGAACAGGTTATAGCAGCATTTCTTTGAGCTAGATGTTATGGGAAACAGCATGGAGGATCCTTATAATATTAAACAGAAGTGAAGAGTTGATCTTAAATGTTCTTAAAACACACATACAAAGTAACTATGAAATGATGGCTATATCAGCTTGATTGTGCTAATTATTTCACAGTGTGTACATGTACCAAAATATCATACTCTATACGATAAATGGCTTCCCAGGTAGCTCAGTGGTATAGACCCGTCTGCCATGCAGAAGACACAGATTCAATCCCTGGGTCGGGAAGATCCTAGAGAAGATCCTGGGTCTAGGAAGATCTGCCTAGAGAAGGAAATGGCAACCCCCACCAGTATTCTTGCCTGGGAAATTCTGTGGAGAGAGAATCCTGGCAGGCTATAGCCCATGGGGTCACAAAAGAGTTGGACATGACTTAGCAACTAAACAACAATATCATAAGTACATACATTTTTATTTGTCAGTTATACCTCAGTAAAGCTGAACAACAACAAAAAAGCTGGAAAATGAAAACTTTTTAAATAAATCTGTGTCTTTAAATGGTATTTCATGAGTTGGGATACATATAAATACTGCTTGTAGATATCTAAATTTTCTTTTCCTTTTTTGTTATTGTTTGTTTAGTTTTGTACTCCCATTGCATCTGCCTGGTTGGTTAAGGATGGCAAAGTCATTCCCATCAGTCTTTTTGATGATACAAGTTACACGCCCAATGATGGAGTTTTAGAAGATGAAGAAGATATTGTAGAAGCCGCCCGGGGAGCCACAGAAAACAGTGTTTACTTGGGTGAGTGGATGTCTCTTATCTCGAGATAGTACATGTTGAATCCAGGTTTTATTTCTACATGGTCTCTCCCTACTTCAGGTGTGCCTATAGTAGTTTTAATTCCTTAGTACATTCTCTGGCCTTAAGATTTATACTTTGATTTCTGTTCTGCAGTGTTTTCTCATTCTTTCAGTTCTGAAACTTCTAATTGCCATAGTGTATTCTTTTTCTCAGAGACCTTTATTTAAAATGCTTAAAAATGTTGCCATTATATAGCATGGTTTCATGTTACTTATGTATCCTCAAAGTCTAAAACTTTTTACATTTGTATCTCTATCAACTTGCACCCTCTTAAAGATTATATTTAGTTTTTTCTATACATCTATACAGCTTATCTGAAAAATCAAAACAAAATTCTTGTGTGCTACTGGGCAATTGAAAGCCTTTAATATAATACATTTTGAAAACCCTAAAATCTAATTATTTGAACTAATTTTGTGGCCAAATACTCATAAAATTCTTTTAGCGCTATCAATGTGCTACCCACCCCTCAATCTCAGTGAAATGCAAGAATTTGAAAGAGTAACACGTCACACACATGATATGACAGTATTTAATTGAATTGTTAGTATCTTGTGAACGATAGGTGTTTAGGTTTTCTTAAAGAAAAGGTTACTTCATCTAAGCTATTAGTTTCCTAAAAGTACAATTATTTCTTTCAGTTTTCCTGCCAGAGGGGTTTTCCAGTTTTTACCAAAGATTATTCAGTGAGAACATTGTAACGTGTACATAACTTTCCTGCCCTGTTTTTGTTGAATAACCTTTGGGTCAAATTTGAGTGCTTCGCTCATGAGTCTTTGAAAAGAGCTGTGTAGCACATGAATAAATAACTGAAATTCGTCTAATTTTATTAAATCAAAATGAACCTTTTTGGAAAAAAAAAATCATTGGCACTTGATTCTAAATGTAATTGACAGGGTTCTGGTTGATTTAGGAATGTACAGAGGCCAGCTGTATCTGCAGTCATCAGTCAGAATTTCAGAAAAGTTTCCTACGAGCCCCAAGGCCTTGGAATCTGTCAATAGTGAAAATGCTATTATTCCTTTGCCAACCATCAAATGGAAACCTCTAATTCGTAAGTGAACTGTGAACTTTTATAAATGTTATTAAAATGTTCAGAGGCCTGATCATGACTGTCTTTGCCCTAGTTTTGAGTATCACAAGGATCACAACTATTATATACTCTGTACTGTCTAATGGCCCTCCTAATGGCTCAGCAGGTAAAGAACCCGCCTGCCAATGCAGAAACAGGTTCTCTCCCTGAGTCGGGAAAATCCCCTGGAGGAGGAAATGGCTACCCACTCCAGTATTCTTGCCTGGAGAACCCCATGGATAGAGGAGCCTGGTGGGCTACAGTCCTTGGGATCGCAAAGAGTAGGACACGACTGAGCACACATGCTCGTACTTTCTAATAAATGGGGAAGGTATTTCAGAAGTTAATGAATTTTAATTATCATTTACAACATTATTTCATCGAAGCAACAGCTGCTTCTGTAGAAATCAGTGTTAATAAAATGTTTCTCTAGACAGGTTAGAAAAATTTTTAATCATTCTCTGACCATGCCTTGGTATCATTTAGTTTATATTTATGTTAAGAATATTTGTGAAACATTATCTGGCTATCACATCATATTCTTTGAGACCCTCAAATGAATTGAATTCAAATATTAAGCCATCTGTTTTCTTCGGCTGTCTTTCTGTACCTTGTATATGTTTTTTTGTCACATACACCACATCAGATTTTAATGACTTGTATAAATGATTCATCTTCTCTACAAGACTGCTTTTCAAGGGAAAAAACCTTGGGCCATTGTTTGACTAACGTATTTAAACTGAACTGTGGTTGAATATCTGTGTTTTGAATGAATGAGGCATACACATTTTCATTAAAATCATAACAGTGAAGATTTCACCGTTTTCTTTTAGATTCTCCTTCTAGAACTCCTGTCTTGGTGGGCTCTGATGAATTTGACAAATGTCTTAGTAATGATAAGTTTTCTCACGAAGAGTACAGTAACGGTGCACTTTCAATCTTGCAGTATCCTTACGGTAAGTGTGATTACCTTTGAACTGAAGATGGTGTCTGACTCTTCTGTTTATTTTAGTTTATTAATTTGAAATTTAATTAATAGAATTCAAATGCAGGGTAATCAGTTGAAGGGCAAAAAATAAAATATCTTGAGAAGCAAAAGTTGTATATGATGGCCAAGGTTCCAGAGACTGTTTGCAGGGGTTTTGTCACATGCTAGATTGGACACACCTAACTTACCTATGTCTCTATTCCTTCATCTGTAAAACAAAGATATAATAATCCTGTGTATATCTACTTATCAAATTGTTCTAAGGTCTAAATGAGATAATGTAGTGTTTTTTTTTGTTTTGACGTGTACACAGTGCTATATTTATTTATTTTAAAAAACGTATTTGTTTTTGGCTGCACTGGGTCCTCGTTGCTGCATGTGGGCTTTCTTTGGTTATACAGAGCAGGGGCCTCCCACCATGAGTACGCAAGGGCTTCTCATTGTGTTGGCTTCTCTTGTTGCAGGGCACAGGCTCTAGGGCACGAGGGCTTCAACAGTTCTGGTGCCCTGGCTCATTAGTTGTGGCTTGTGGGACCTAAGGCATACAGGCTTCAGTAATTTGTGGCTCAATGGTTGTGACTCAACAGGCTCTGGAACACAGTTGTGGCACATGCGCTTAGGTACCCCTCAGCATGTGGAATCTTCCCAGACCAGGGATTGAACCCATGTCCCCTGCACTGGCAGGTGGATTCTTATCCACTGCTCCACCAGGGAAATCCAATAATGCTTAGTCTTAATTAGCACCAAGTCTGGCAAATAGTAAATGTTCAGTAAGCATTAGTTCTTGTTATTACCTCTTATTTAATGATCAGCTTATATAATATAGTCTATGTAATATCTGTATAGTGAAAATAGATATTTCCCATAAGAGCTATGTGAAAATGCTATACAATGGGATTATTTTAATTTTGTTTTAAGACAAAGAAAATTAGCTTGGAAGTCGAAAATAGGTGAAATTTGGCATGCAACACATTCCTATTTATTTAGGAAAGTGAAAGTAAAGTCGCTCAGTCGTGTCTGACTCTTTGTGACCTCATGGACTGTAGCCTACCAGGTTCCTCTGTCCATGGGATTTTTCAGGCAAGAATACTAGAGTGGGTTGCCATTTCCTTCTCCAGGAGATCTTCCCGACCCAGGGATTGAACCCAGGTCTCCTGCATTGTAGGCAGACACTTTACCATCTGAGCCACCGGGAAAGCTGGATATATTCAGATATGAAAGTTGAACATCTTTTAAACAGTTGAACATTAAAAAAAAAAAAATCCTCGAATCTGTATTAGACAAAAACATAGGCTCCTCGTCAGTTAGTTACCCTAGATGGTAGAACTGGGAAGTTATTGTAGAATTTAAATTGATTTAGTTAAAAAACAACAACAACAAGGTGCTAAAGTCTGTTATTGATCAACATAGAATGTAAAAGAGAACTGTGTAATCTGCCCACACTGTGTAAAACAGAAGTTAAAAAGAAAAGCTGCTTTCTAGGACAGACTCATTTTGACAGCCTGAAATGAACCAGAGAGCACAGTGGAAATGTTTTCCTTTCCTTGTGAAGAATGAATCATGCTAAAATTTGGTATTTTGTTGGGGCTAAATGGAAGGAAAGTTTAAAATCCTCGAAGGAAGTTTGAATACTAATTTTATTTTCCACTTAAAGGATTGAATTATTAATGAGATAATGAATAAGAGTTGTTTTTTTTAGTCTTATTATTATTCAGTAGAAAGAAAATGTATGGTGTTATGGAATAAAGAAAAATATATCTGTGTAGAAGGAAGAAAAAGCACAGTAAATGAGGCTGTGGAAATGTGCTAAAGAAGAGATGAAACTTTAAAAAAAGGAATTGAAAGTGTTATAAGTCATAGGAAATTAGATAATTATTAGCAATTAATGGTGGAACCATATTGGTATATCTTTTTAAAGAAACCCACTTCTAATGTTTATTTTTTTGAAGATAATGGTTATTATCTGCCATACTATAAGAGGGAAAGAAACAAACGGAGCACGCAGATCACAGTCAGATTTCTTGACAACCCGAATTACAAGAACATCCGCAAGAAGGACCCTGTTCTTCTCTTACACTGGTGGAAAGAAATAGTTGGAACCATCGTGTTTTGTATTGTAGCAACAACTTTCATTGTACGCAGACTCTTCCATCCTCATCCTCACAGAGTAAGACATTTTTTAGAATCTCATTTATTTCAAAGTGTTGGGACTATAGAAAACTTTGTGTGTGTGCATGTGTGTGCGCGTGTGCACGCGCCCATGTGCTGGGCAAGGGGTACATTTCCTTAAATTTCACCCTAAAATCACTGTTGCCTATACTTTTGTTTCCATGTGCTTGTCACCCCTGCTTCACTCTTCAACCCTGGCTCCACCCTGATCATTTCCCTTCCCTTTGACAAAGAAAATGCTGTTGTTTTGTGTTCTTCTAATACATTTTCTCAGTATTGTTTGTTCTTCCATGTTATTTTACAGCCTAATATTGTTAGCTAACTTCAGTTCAGCTTTTGTACTGAGAGTGATTTTTTTCCCCCACCTCTTCAGCAAAGGAAGGAATCTGAAACTCAGTGTCAAACTGAAAATAAATATGATGCTGTCAGTGGAGAAGCTAATGACAGTAGCTGGAATGACATAAAAAATTCTGGATACGTGTCACGGTAAGAGTCTTATGCTAAAGTGTGTGTGTGCTGTAGCTTCTGCTGTCAACTGTTCAAATCCAGAAAGGAATAGCCCTAGATATAGAGAACAAATGGATTGCCAGAATGGAGAGGAGTGGGACTGGTGAGCGAAATAGATGAAGACTAGAGTAGTTGTTCATTTGACACGTGCTCTAAACCTCCAGTTATATGGTAAGTCACAGGGATATAAGAGACAGTGTAAGGAATATGGTTAATGATACTGCAATAACTGTCTATGGAAACAGATGATCACTAGACTTACCGTGGTGATCATTTTATATTGTATACAAATGCCAAATCGTTATATAGTGCACCTGAAACTTACATATTATATGCCAACTCTATTTCGATTAAAAAAGAAGAAACAACCTCTAAACTAAGATCTTGTTTAACTTTTTTTTTCTTTTTAATGTATGTGTACTAAGTCACTTCAGTCATGTCCAACTCTTTTTGACCTTGTGGACTGTGGCCCATCAGGCTTCTCTGTCCTTGGGATTCTCCAGGCAAGAATACTGGAGTGGGTTGCCATGCCCTCCTTCAGGGGATTTTCCAGACCCAGGGATCAAACCCTATTCTCTTATGTCTCCTTCATTGGCAGGCGAGTTCTTTACCACTAGCACCACCTGGGAAGCCCTGAAACAGACTTATCCTTCAAATGACTTAAACTCATTCAAAGTGGCATATAAGACGGATAGAAGTATAGTGTTACAAAAGTTTAGAATTACAGCCACCAATTACATCTCAGTAAAACTGAAATTAAAAAAAGAATTATGGTCACCAAATTGAGTTGTTATTCAGGTAACTTAGTTATTGAGGGTTTACCATGTACTGGGCTTGACATTAATAATTGATAATTATTACATTACTAAAATATGATATAAATAATAATGTTAATTATTATATTATTAGAGTATGATATAAATCTCCTGTGTTACTTAATCCTCAGTTATTTATCTTATCCTTATTCTGTCTAAAATAAAAAGCAGAAAAATGGGAGAAATACACCAATAGAATAGATTATTGTTAAAAGCAGAAAAAAGAGATTGGTTACTTAAAAAGCAGCCAATTCAAATAATTTGAAAGTAAAATATAAGTAGAGAATCTGTTAGCAGGTCTGTCAGGTGTACAGATTTTAATGCTTTGTGGGACTAGAAATGGTGCTATGGTTCGGTTTTCTTATTCCATGGATTATTGCTACATTTCCCCTTGGTTTTGATATTGTGCCTAGCACTTCCGTAATGTGGGGACAAGGGGAAGTTCTGTATGAAACTTATTGCTTAATATCCAGGATAACCACAGCTTTATGACAGAAAAGACTGATAATTACAACTAAAATGTGTGTTATTTTGATCATCTGTGGGTTTATCTAAGCTGCATTCATACTGTATCCTCAAAAATTGAGAATTGACTGTAATCAGTATGTTCTAGCAAAATGTACTGGGTGACCAGCAAGTGGGAAAGGCTTTAATACCCTTGCTAATAGAGATGCTGACTTACATGTCAGTGGCCAACACCACCAGCAGGCAGGGAGGGAGAGGAGACGGGCCCACCAGCTTCACGGACAATTCACTACCCGAGCCATTCATTGTTCATTCAACATCTATGCTGAGGAACTGGGTACAGGACAGTAGCTCAGGCTCTGGGGGAAATATCAATAAACCGGACTGGGCTTATCACCTGGAGGAGCTTAAAGTCTGTGGAGGAAGGTGATACTAGATAAAACATAAACATATAAGAAAAAAAACCATGAGCTAAGTGACTAATCCTGACCGTGATGATTCAAGAAGGTGTCATAAATGAGGTCACATTTTAATTAAACCATAAATCATGAGTAAGTGACAGGTAGAGATGGAGGGTGAGTGGGGTATGATGAATAAGCATATATTTGTAAGGCTGTTCTGAAGAGAATTGGAATAATGTACTCTAAAACTGAATCAGGCTTAATTTTCCTTTCATTTTATTCAATATGAAGAGAATGCTGGTTGTTTTTAAAATACCGGAGCTCTGTGTTTGTTGAGTGCCTGGTGTTTATTGAGTGCCTACTATGTTCTAAGCATCATTAACAGCATGAACTCTGGATTTAGTCATGAATTTAAGTCCTAAGTTGGGACCTGAGTCAAAGTGATACTTAGGTTTATAGAGTCTGTAATCATGTATAGGATATGATTTTATATATATATTAATACATATATATATAAAATAAATATATCTCTTTTTCAAAAGATATATCCATTTTCATATTAGTGTTTTCTTTAATGTAGGAAGATAATTCAGTTGGCCCTCCAGGAGGAGGACGTGAACTTCTGGGGCTTTTGCAGTTGGGGAGATGGATTTGTACTGAAGTACCTTGAGTAGCTATTTTTAGGTATACAGATTATTACTCTTCATTCTCTGGACAGTAATTGGCCCATGGAGGGTTGGGATATATTGTCTCTCCTCCTAACACCACGCTCTAACCAGCTGAGCCAACTGCTAAATTAATATGAGTGTGCAAGTCATAAAGTAATAAACTTAGCCTTATAAGGGACACCAAAGGTAATGTAGTTCAACTCTCCTTTCCGTGGCTGGAAGAATATCTTCCACAGCACACATGCATGCATTCATTTACTTATTAATTCATGCATTATTTGATTGATATTTGTTAGACCTTCTATTTGCCAAGTAAAGCTAGACTATGGAAATACAAAGAGAAAAAAGAATGCTTTCCTGCAGTCAAGGCTGTTAGTCGCTCAGTCATGTCCAACTCTTTGCAACCCCATGGACTATAGCCTGTCAAGCTCCTCTGTCCATGGGATTCTCCAGGCAAGAATACTGAAGTGGGTTGCCATTGCCTTCTCCAGGGGATCTTCCTGACCCAGGGATTGAATTAGGTCTCCTGCATCGCAGGCAGTTTCTTTACTGTTTGAGCCACCAGGTAGTCAAGTCCCCTACAGATTAGTGGCAGTGGAGAGAGAAAGCTGCATGTAAATAACTGCAAAATAGTAAGACTTAATTTAAATATTCCATGTACTGTGTGCAAAGTGCTATAAGATCATTAAGATAGGGGTCTAGGAAGGCCTTACAGAGGTGGTAAAATGAGCAGAATGAATGAAGAATAGAATTTTATGAAGTCCAGATAAGTTCCCATTGGAGCCAATAGTGGAAGCAAAAGCCCTCAAGTTTGAGAAAACCTGGTGCAAGCTGACTGGAATATACAGAGCAGAGAAGCAAGGCCAGACATTAATGGGGAAATAGGCTACAAAGTGGAGGTCTGCCTGTAAGTGCCAGATGGTGAGTTAGCTTCTGTCCAAATACCTTTGGTGATGAGCACACTGTCTCCTGAGGCATCTTAGCAAATTTCAGATAGCTTTGGTTCCTAGAGAAATTTCTGGATAAAAATGTACTTAAGGGACTTCCTTGGCAGTCCATGGTTAAGACTGCATGCTTCCACTGCAGGGGGCATGGATTTGATCCGTGGTCACGGAACTAAGATCCCACATGCTGCATGGTGCAGCAAAAAAAAAAAGTTACTTAAATATAATAGGACTGATTAAATCTTTTCCATAAAATATACAGGCACTGACATAAGAGTAAAATACATTTTCTACTTGAGTACAGAATGCCACAGGAGATAAAAGGTTACAGAATTAAGGATTAATTATTTTGATGGATGATGGAAAGTTTTGGATAGGACAGACGAGTTTTAAAATTGCTGTGAAAAGACAGCCTTCAGAATGGGAGAAAATAATAGCAAACGAAGCAACTGACAAAGAATTAATCTCAAAGATATACAAGCAGCTCCTGAATCTCAATTCCAGAAAAATGAACGACCCAGTCAAAAAATGGGCCAAAGAACTAAATAGACATTTCTCCAAAGAAGACATACAGATGGCTAACAAACACATGAAAAGATGCTCAACATCACTCATTATCAAAGAAATACAAATCAAAACCACAATATTGTACCATCTCACGCTAGTCAGAATGGCTGCTATCAAAAAGTCTACAAACAATAAATGCTGCAGAGGGTGTGGAGAAAAGGGAAGCCTCTTACACTGTTGGTGGGAATGCAAACTAGTACAGCCACTATGGAGAATACTGTGGGTATTCCTTAAAAAACTGGAAATAGAACTGCCATATGACCCAGCAATCCCACTGCTGGGCATACACACTGAGGAAACCAGAAGGGAAAGAGACACGTGTACCCCAATGTTCATCGCAGCACTGTTTACAATAGCCAGGACATGGAAGCAACTTAGATGTCCATTGGCAAACGAGTGGATAAGAAAGCTGTGGTACATATACACAATGGAATATTACTCAGCTATTAAAAAAGAATACATTTGAATCAGTTCTAATGAGGTGGATGAAACTGGAGCCTATTATACAGAGTGAAGTAAGTTAGAAAGAAAAACACCAATACAGTATACTAACGCATATATATGGAATTTAGAAAGATGGTAACGATGACCCTATATTTGAGACAGCAAAAGAGACAGATGTATAGAACAGTCTTTTGGACTCTGCAGGAGAAGGCGAGGGTGGGATGATTTGAGAGAATAGTATTGAAATATGTATATTATTATATGTGAAATAGTTTTGAGTCCAGGTTCGATGCATGAGACAGGGTGCTCAGGGCTGGTGCACTGGGATGACCCTGAGGGATGGGATGGGGAGAAAGGTGGGAGGGGGGTTGGGGAACACATGTACACCCATGGCTGATTCATGGTAATGTATGGCAAAAACCACTACAATATTCTAAAGTAATTAGCCTCCAATTAAAATAAATAAGAAAAAAAAAATTGCTGTAAGAATAAATGATTAACAAGTGATTCCCCATGAAGCAGAAGCTTTTTAACTTTTTATAAATTTCCCAAGGAAAAAATTAAAATGTGTTTGCTTCATTTATACAAATAGAAAAGCAAAGAAAGCTAAATAAGAGTTTATTTACAGTCTATTAAGATAATTTCTAGGAGATTTAGTTTATACAAAGCAAAATTTAAAACTATTACAAACTTTTAGAAATTTACTTTTTTTTTTTTTTTTTTTAGGTATCTAACAGACTTTGAACCAATTCAGTGCATGGGCCGTGGGGGGTTTGGAGTTGTCTTTGAAGCTAGAAACAAGGTTGATGACTGCAATTATGCTATCAAGAGAATCCGTCTCCCCAACAGGTAATGGATGGTACTTTTAGTAAACTTGGAGTTGGAACTATATTATCTAATCTCAAAGGCAATATGTCCTTCTTACTGTACTCCATAGAGACTACAGAAAACATAGTTTCTGAATCTTATATCCTAAGTGCCACCAGGTATTCAGCTCTTTTAAAAATGTCCTTTACTCTGACTGCTTTGTATCCTCTTAAAAAATGTGCCCTGTTTTTGATTCTTAACAACTCAGGGCATTCCCACAGTGAATTTTTGATAACTACAAACTTCTAATACATATCACCATTGAAACATAATCTATATTTATTGTGGAAAATAAGAAATAGTGTTAAAACAAAGACCAATCCATGTCTGCTCTACCCAGTAATAAAGACTTTTAACATTTTAGGGTATTTTCTTTTGATTTTTTTACTGGTCATAAATTTACCTCATTGGTAGCACAGTTATCAATATAATACAGTTTATCTATTGCTTCCTTTGTTGTGTGCTCAGTATTTTCCTTGCAATTAAGGATTTGTTATTGAAATGCTAAAATATTTTGAAGATATTTTATGACTGGATAATAGTCCAGTGAATACTTGTACCATATCTTATTTAACTGTTTGCTGTTATTAAATACTTAGGTTTCCAATTTGTTGAAATTAAAAATAACTTTGCAGTGTTCATCTTTTATAGAAAATTTTGATCACATCTATTTCCTTAGGAGAGATTCCTGAAAATAGAATTTTGGGGTCAGAACGTGTGCTGCTTAAAATGATTGGCTTTCAGTAATACCTTTCTTGCCATCTATTGTGGAAGCCTCCTGTGGGTTCTTTTCTTTAAATAATGACTTTATTTATTTTTGGCTGTTCTGGGTCTTTGTTGTGCACGAGGGTGTTCTCTAGACGTGGCGAGCAGGGGACTTCTGTTCCTGCGCAGCACGGGCTCTAGGGCACATGGCTTCAATAGTTGAGGCGCACAGGCTCAGTTGCTCCAGCCGGGCATCTGGGATCTTCCTGGACCAGGGGCCAAACCCGTGTCCCCTGCATTGGCAGGTGGATTCTTAACCACTAGACCGCCAGGGACATCCTCTCCTTTGGATTCTTGATGAAACGTTCACTAATTGCTGGACTGTCATTCTATTGAATAGTTAAACGTGCTGTCCAACAGATAAAGACACAGGAATGAGACGGTCTGAGTGAGACAGGCTGGAACCTGGACCCTTTGCTGCGATGCTTGCACCTGGACACACTTCTCCTCAAGCAACAAAATACAAAGAAACTATTAATACATAGGACTAATAAATAGTGCATGCATGTGCAGTTGTGGCGAATTGTGGACAAAAGATACAAAGAGATCAAAAAACCCAACTGCCTCCTTTGAAGATCGTGGATCAAGAGCAGGGTACTGCGCATGCCCTCTGCACACAACACCACCTAAGGGGTGGGCAGACCACCTAAGCCACCCCTCTGGCACAACCCCTGGACACATGCCTACACTCACCCCATGTAAGGAACCAACTTGCTCCTCCTCAGGCAGCGAGTGAGCAAGGGAACCTGTTGTTTATTCTCACTGCCCCTGCTATAGCAGGGGTACCTGTAAAGCCTTGCCTGAATTTCTTATCTGGCTTCTGATCAATTTCTATTGATTAAAGAAGCCAAGAACCCTGGTTGGTAACATGAGTGCTTTGATATATAATTTTCTTTTCTTTGGTATATAATTTTTGAGTAGTTTAAATATTCCTATATATTAGGCTCTGGATAGAATGTAAAATTAAGAAAGGCTTCTGCCCCCCAGACCCTGTAACCATTTGAGGCGCTTGTATATGTACTCAAATAACTGCAAAGCAAGTAAGATTGTCACCCATGGCTTAGCTTAGTAAATAGGTTCTCATGAAGAAAGCACAGATGTAGCCAAAAAGCCATCAAGGAAAGCAAGCCTTATGATGGTGGTGATGTCTGCACCGTGTTCAAGGGGAGCCTGTCCCTTGGTGGACACACGTAGGGGAAGGACAGCCAAATGCACTAAATGGGCTGAGCGTAGTCTCTAGGCAAACACTTGCAGAGGTGTAAAGATTAGTAAGGATTCTGGCAGGAGTGAAGCAAGGGTGAAAATGGAGGGGTAGGACTTCCCTGGTGAACCAGTGGTTAAGACTCCATGCTTCCACTGCTCAGGTCATGGGTTTGATCCCTGGTCAGAGAAATAAGGTCCTGTAAGCTTTGCAGCATGGCCAAAAAAAAAAAAAAAAAAATAGAGGAGAGTATGGAAGAAAGATGGGAAAAGTGGCTTCCAGCACCTGAAATGCCATGCAGAGGAGTTTAGATTTTATTCCATAGACAGTCAACTTTGTGCCTTTGAGCAGAAGAATGACATGATCAAAGTGGAGGTGGTATGTAGTAAGAGACAAGCATGTAAGCATGTTCAGTAGATTTTTTTTTTTTTAGAAGTTCAATCCTAAGATGCAGAGCATTAGTGCAGCAGAAGTGGAGACAGATGAGGAAGGAATTGTTCAGTCGCTCACTCGTGTCCGACTCTGTGGCACCCCATAAACTGCAGCACAACAGGCTTCCCTGTCCTTCACTGTCTCCCAGAGTTTGCTCAAACTCATGTCCATTGAGTCAGTGATGCCATCCAACCATCTCATCCTCTGTCGCCCCCTTCTCTTCGTGCCTTCAGTCTTTTCCAGCATCAGGGTCTTTTCCAATGAGTAGGCTCTTCAAATCAGGTGGCCAAAGGATTGGGGCTTCAGCATCAGTCCTTCCAGTGAATATTCAGGGTTGATTTCTTTTCGGATTGACTAGTTTGATCTCCTTGCAGTCCAAGGGACTCTCAAGAGTCTTCTCCAGCACCACAGTTCAAAAGCATCAATTCTTCCACACTTAGTCTTTTTTATGGTCCAACTCTCACATCCGTATATGACTACTGGTAAAGCTATAGCTTTGACTGTATGGACCTTTGTCAGCAAAATGATGTCTCTGCTTTTCAAATGCTTTCTAGGTTTGTCATAGCTTTTCTTCTAAGGAGCAAGCATCTTTTAAGTTCATGAGTGCAGTCGCCACCACAGTGATTTTGGAGCCCAAGAAAATAAAGTCTGTCACTGTTTCCATTATTTCCTCATCTGTTCTCTATGAAGTGAGGAAGAAATGAGTGTCAGGAATTAAAAGGAGGAGCTGATAGGATTTGGTCACTGAATGTGAAGAATTCAGAAATCTATTGGAATTTTCAGGGCAGGACCATTAACAGTAATAAAGCCCAGCAAGAAAAGTGGGAGTAGCTGACTCTCTCTTGGAGAAGGAAGAGGATATAACATATTCATTAATATTATGTTGTTTCAGGTGATGGCGGAATCCCTTGAATGTGAGCTTAGATCCATCAGAAAAGGTGTCAGAGCAGATCAACTCCAGATGCTTTTCTGGCTAAACATTATTGCCTGTGATATTCAGTGAAAGTGAAAGTGTTAGTCACACAGTCATGTCCGACTCTTTGCGACCCCATGGACTGTAGCCCGCCAGGCTCCACTGTCCATGGAATTCTCCAGGCTAGAATACTGGAGTGGGTTGCCATTCCCTTCTCCAGGGGATCTTCCTGACCCAGGAATCAAAGCTGGGTCTCCTTCATTGCAGGTGGATTCCTTACCGTATGAGCCACCAGAGAAGCCTGAGGCTTTAAACAGAGAAGGAAACACATACAAGCCTTTTGGATTCTTGTGTATACCTTGTCGGGGTGCTTCTTCTCTGTCCTCCAGAGCTGCCAGGCTGAGCCCTCTTTTCTGAATACTTCACTTCCACCTCTTCATCTCCCTATTAAGGAATGAGCATTAAACAATTACCTTTAAGGGTCTGTAGTCATTCATTTTTCATCAGTTAAGAATTCTTTATTTGAATGGGTGGGTACACTTGTAGCACTTATTTCTAGAAGAGAAAATAAATACTATACATTTTTTTTTAATACAACACTTTGTTGGTTTTTAGAATTATGCTACTAGGCTGATTTTTCTGTTTCTGATTTTTAGAGTCAAGCAAGAATTCTTTTTTTTACTATTTTGCACTGTTGGATATAATTGCTTCTTCAGAGCAACCTTCAGTGGCTTCTTTGTTTCTCTGTTTCAGAGAACTGGCTCGGGAGAAGGTAATGCGAGAAGTGAAAGCCTTAGCCAAGCTTGAACACCCAGGAATTGTGAGATATTTCAATGCTTGGTTGGAAGCACCACCAGAAAAGTGGCAAGAAAAAATGGATGAAATTTGGCTGAAAGATGACAGGTACCTTGGTTTGACATAGACTTAAAAATGAGTGTTTCTTTCAGGTTAGTCTTTGATTTACATGAATAAAATATCCTTTCTATTACTATAACTTTAGAGGTTGTTTGTTTTTTTTTTTAAACAAAAGAATAGCACATTACTGATTCTGTTTCATGTTTTAGAATTTTCTCTAGTTACTTAAGTTGGTTTAGTTTTTAGAACATGAACTTTTTTTCCCTTTTTTTGCCCAGAACGTGAATTTCTAAACTCATTGGTAGATAGGGCTCTATGATTTATAATTCATTGAGGGATTTACAGTAGCCTTTCTCAATGAGAGACATTGTCTGACTTTTGTCTCCATTTTTTATTTTCAATTTTCATTTAGTTTCTTAGGATTGATGGTTAGCAATTTTACAACTCCTTTCTGAAGTAGTTTTAAACTACTTGCATTTAAAAATATATGACCTTAGGCAACCTGTAGATAACTTCCATGTTAAATATGCTATTCCCTAGGAGAGAAGGTCCTTTTAAAAACTACTAAATAAAAAGAAAAAGGAAACAGGTTACTTACCAAAGGGCTGGAGTAAAAATAGACTACTTACTCAATAGCATGAGTACATGCGTGTATGCGAACACGTGCGTACTCAGTTGTGTCCGACTCTGTGACCCAAAGGACTGTAGCCCACCAGGTTCCTACGTCCATGGAATTTTCCAGGGAAGAATACTGGAGTGGAATTTCCTCCTCCAAAGGATCTTCCCCACCCAGGGATCAAACCTACATCTCCTGTGTCTCCTGCATTGGCAGGTGGATTCTTTACCACTGAGCCACCTAGGAAGCCTACTTACTAAGTAGACTACTTAGCTACTGAGTAAGCTACATTTTATTCAGCTGGAATAAAATTTCTGCCTAAAAGTACCTAACACAGCCCTAGGTCCACATGAGGTACCTAGTTAGCTGCAGTGACCATTGTCTATAGCCCAACCACAGAAGGACCAGGAGAAGTGGCTCTGTATGTCAAGCCCTGATTTGGATGGGGGCTTCCAAATCACAGGTACTGAGGGTTCCTGGCCTTGATCTTCCTTTGTGCCTTGTGTTTTACATAGAACCTGGCTGCTCTGGGCATGACAGTCCCAGATGACAGTTTCTGGTATGAAATCAAGCTTTCCAGTTAAGGAATGGCCCGACTGTGATCTTTGTCTCCTGTGGCATGTTTTCATTGAATTTCTGTGTCCTCCTTTGGTAACTGGCTTTATTATAGTTGAAGCTTTGGAAGCAAAGGGTGTAGTTACAACATTGTAAGTCAAGCTATACCTCAATAAAAATAAATCAATAGAGGGTAGGAGGGAGGCTCAAGAAGGAGGGCATATATGTATACTTATAGCTGATTCATGTTGTACAGCATGCATGCTAAGTCGCTTCAGTTGTGTCAGACTCTGCAACCCTATGATCCGTGGCCCGCCAGGCTCCTCCCTCCATGGTATTCTCCAGGCAAGAATACTGGAATGGGCTGCCATGCCCTCCTCCAGGGGATCTTCCCGACCCAGGGATCAACCCCACGTTTCTTACATCTCCTGCATTACCACTAGTGCCACTTGGGAAGAACATAACATTGTAAAACAATTATACTTCAGTAAAAAAATCAATGAAAAAAAAGATACTCTAAAAAAAATTAATAAACAAGCAGACAGAGGATGTAGTTCATGCAATTTAATCTGCACATGTTCACTCTTGTACCTTTTACTTCTCCCATTCTTAGCACAGACTGGCCGCTCAGCTCTCCTAGTCCCGTGGATGCGCCTTCTGTTAAAATACGCAGAATGGATCCTTTCTCTACAAAGGAATGTATTGAAATCATAGCTCCTTCGCCACACGGCAGCAGGTCTTTTTCAGTTGGGATTTCTTGCAGCCAGACCAGTTCATCCGAGAGCCAGTTCTCTCCGCTGGAGTTTTCTGGGATGGACCACGGAAATGTGAGCAAGTCAGCAGATGTGGTATGCCAACTCCAGGACAGCTGCCTTACAGACTGCGAGGGGGAGGATGGTACCATGGATGGTAATGATGAAGGGCACTCCTTTGAACTTTGTCCTTCAGAAGCTTCTCCTTACATAAGGTCCAGGGAGCGAACCTCCTCGTCTATAGTATTTGAAGATTCTGGCTGTGATAACGCGTCCAGCAAAGAGGAGCCCAGAATGAACCAACCACCTGTGGGCAACCATTATGCAAATAAACTATCTGCGCTCCGGCATCCCGGTAGCAAATCTTCGGAACCTACTGTGTCTGTTTCTCCGTCAAGACCAACCACTTTAAGTTTAGACCTCACTAAAAGCTCGGTGGGAAAACTCCAGCCCAGTTCGCCCAAGGTGTATCTGTACATCCAGATGCAGCTGTGCAGAAAGGAAAACCTCAAAGACTGGCTGAACAGCCGCTGCACCATTGAGGCGAGAGAGAGGAGCGTATGTTTGCACATCTTTCTGCAGATTGCAGAGGCGGTGGAGTTTCTGCACAGCAAAGGGCTCATGCACAGGGACCTCAAGGTCTGTTATCTGTGGTTTGTCACCCGAGGGTTTCAACCTGTTTTATTTTTCTATTTATTTCATTTACTTATTTTTTAAAAATTGATCTTATTTATTTGAGTGCATTGGGTCTTTGTTGCAGCACACAGGGTCTTTCAGCGCAGTGGCTTCTCTTGTTGCAGAGCACAGACTCTAGAGTGCTTTGACTTCGTTAGTTGTGGTGCATGGGCATGCTGCAGTCCATGGGGTTGCAAAGAGTTGGACGTGACTGAGCAACTGAATTGAACTGAACTGATGGGCTTAGTTGCTCCCCAACACGTGGGATCGAACCAGTGTCCCCTGCATTGGCAGGTGGATTCTTAACCACTGGCCCACCAAGGAAGTCCTTTACTTATTTATTTTTCTTTTTAGAAGATTGACTTGACTTTTCTGAACCACTTTTCAGAGTCAGGCCCATCTGGGCCAGCCCCCTGGGAGCTGAGTGACTGCACGTCCCAGCCTCAGTTTGTTGTTACTGTTCAGTCGCTTGGTCGCGTCTGACTCTTTGCCACCCCGTGGACTGTAGCCAGCCAGGCTCCTCTGTCTGTGGAATTTCCCAAGCAAGAATACTGGAATGGGTTGCCATTTCTTTCTCCAGTACTTATTTATTTTTATTGAAGTAACACAATGTTGTGTTAGTTTCAGGTGAACAGCAAAGGGATTCAGTTATATATATATTCCCAGTTGAAAAGTTCTTTACTGTGTTCATTCTGACCTGTCACTAAGCCTAATGTTAAGCCTTCTAGGCCCTCTAACCTTTTTATCTTTTGGTCACGTGTTTGTCACATGTCAGTCTCAGCATAACTGCCAGCAGTTCTCAGGGCTCCATATTTTAAGTCTTTTGGAGGTGCTGGGGAGAAAAGTATTTTTTTCTGCTGCTGTTGATCAAGAAGTCCTGGGTTTTCTTCTAATTGATAAGCCAAGGACACACTGTTGTTGTTCAGGTGCCGATTGTCTTCAACTCTTTGTGACCCCATGAACTGCAGCACACCAGGCCTCAGTGTCCCTTACCATCTCCCAGAGTTTGCACAAGTTGATGTCCATTGCATGCCAACCAATCATCTCATCCTCTGACTTCCTCTTCTCCTTCTGCCCTTAATCTTTCCCAGCATCAGGAACTTTCCCAATGAGTCGGCTGTTCCCATCAGGTGACCGAAATACTGGACACATACCTATCCCCAAACCAGTCTTCTGGCAGGAGCTGGGATTATGCTTATTGGTGGATGCAAGCTCTAGATGCCACCTCCAGATAACATCCCACATGAACCATGAACTTGCTGCCCAGAAGAAGGGAATCCCTAAAGTCACTTCCAGATGCTTCCGGTGGAAGCATAGAGGGATGGATAGATGCTGGAGAACCAAAAAGAAACCAACGTCTGTTAGTGTTGGGTACATAGAAGCTGACACCAGAGCCCAGAGAGGGGAGGAATGAGGAAATTGAAGGCAGCACAGTCTAATCCTATCTCTTGTACAAGGTTATTTGAGGAAGAGTAGGGTGTTGTGTGCTAAGTCAGTCAGTCATGTCCAACTCTTCTTGATCCTGTGGACTGTAGCCCACCTGGCTCCTCTGTCCATGGGATTCTCCAGGCAAAATACTGGAGTGAGTTGCTATTTCCTTCTCCAGGGGATCTTTCTGACCCAAGGATTGAAACTGCATCTCCAGCATCTCCTGCATTGGCAGGCAGATTCTTTACCACTAGTACCACTTGGGAAGCCCCATTTGAAGCCCAACGAAAGTAAATTTTATGAGCTAAATGGCTTTTTTTTCCCCCTTATTTCAAAGGCCTATGAATGGTGGTCATGTTAGCTGAGGTTAGAGTAACCTGTAGGAAAAGATGATAATATTATATATGCATATATATATATATATATATATTTTTTTTTTTTTTTGCTGTGGACCATTTTTAAAGTCTTTATTGAATTTGTTACTATGACTTATGTTTTGGTTTTTTGGCCAAGAGGCATGTGGGATCTTAGCTCCCCAAGACCAGGAATCCAACCTGATTCTCTGCATTGGAAGGCGAAGTCTTAGCTTCTGGGCTGCCGGGGAAGTCACAGGATGATATATTTCTTGTGCAGGATTTTGAATGTGAGGAGCCCATGGTTAGGTGTATCCAATGAGCAGCTGCATATAAGAGTTTAGAATTTGGGACAAAGTTTAGAATTTGGGACAAGGTTTATGGGACCCTGTATTAGAAGAGACAACATAAGATTGTAGTTAAGGGAATTCCCTGGCAGTCCAGTGGTTAGGACTCTGCACTTTCACTAATGTGGGGCCCAGGTTCAATCCCTGATCAGGGAACCAAGATTCCTCAAGCTGCACAGCCAGGAAAAAAAAAAAAAAAAAAAAATATATATATATATATATATATATATATATATAAATTGTTGTTAAGAGCTCTTATTATTCTCCTTGACAGCCTACATTTCCCTTTTATAACAAGCTCAAAGATCAGTCTGTTTCATTCATTCACCATGTAGTAGTGATTTGCTACCGTACGGCAAGAATTGGACACCTGGCAGTGGAGCAGATACCCTTTTCTCAAGGAGCCAGACTGCCTGGGTTTGAACCTGCTCTACTCCTTACTAACTGGGTGACCTTGGGTGATTTACTTAGCTTCTCTGGGCCTCAGTTTTCATATCTGTGAAAGGAGGGACCAATAGGACTAAAAGGGTTATGAGTATTGCATGAGTTAATAATAATAAACAGTAATAAACCACTTAGATCATCTTCTGGCCTATTGCAAGTGCTCTGTATGTGTTTGTTATTATTATAATCATCCTTTAAGTCAGAATGTAGAGGAGCTTTCCGAGTGTATAGAATAATGAGATTTAGTGTTATGTGGCTGCCCGGATGGGAAAAGGAGTTTGGGGGTAAATGGATACGTGTGTGTGTGTGTGTGTGTGTGTGTGTGTGTGTGTGTATGTGGCTGAGTCCCTTTGCTGTTCACCTGAAATTGGCATAACATTGTTAATTGGCTGTACCCCCAATACAAAATTAAAAATTAAAAAAAGAATAAGGAGATTGAGAATTAAGTACCCTAGACACTAGGGAATGTGAATCTCTAAGGATTTATTTAAACAGATGTTCAATGAACACTTGCTCCCCTTGCCTTTTCTTTATTCACAGTACTTGTCTAGAATTGAAGGATTGTTTTCATTTTCCTATTAGTCCATTGTAAAGGGAAAGATGCTTGAGAATATCAAGTGTCCTGTATTTATTTTCTGTAGTCATTTAAATGGTTCTCTTCCCTGTCTCTCCTCCATACACACCCACTGTGCTTTTACTTGCTTTTTTTTTTCCAGCCTTCCAACATATTCTTTACAATGGATGATGTGGTCAAGGTTGGAGATTTTGGATTGGTGACAGCAATGGACCAAGATGAGGAAGATCAGATGGTTCTGACCCCAATGCCAGGTTACGCCAGGCACACGGGACAAGTGGGGACCAAGCTGTATATGAGCCCAGAACAGGTGAGCTGTTCCTTTTCCTTCTGAGGAATAAATAGATTTTTGTTAAAATAGTTTTTTTAGGTATGCTCTGTCCTTTTTTTTTTTTTTTGGCCATGAAGTCTGGCCTGCAGGATCTTAGTTCCCTGATGATAGATCGAACCTATGCCACCTACTTTGGAAGCACAGAGTCTTAACCACTGGACCTCCAGGGAAGTCCCTAAATAATTTATTAATGAGGATGGCAGCAAGCTAGATATACCCCTGTGAATCTCCATCTGTGCTACATTTAAAATACCCAATAAAATAAAAATCTGAAAATGATGAAAACTGATAGTAGTGTTCCACAGGCAACACAGCTAGGGTGCAGTTCCTCAGCCTGGATCGGGGTGGATAAAGAAAAACACTCACAATGCATGAAGTGTGCTTGCCTTCTGA
Source organism: Bubalus kerabau (assembly GCF_029407905.1). Taxonomy (NCBI): domain Eukaryota; kingdom Metazoa; phylum Chordata; class Mammalia; order Artiodactyla; family Bovidae; genus Bubalus; species Bubalus kerabau. The sequence continues at coordinate 50,288,413 of NC_073634.1, forward strand.
ACCAGAACCTGACAACAGCCAGAAATTTAATGTTTGTTTATTTTTGGCTCTGCTGGGTCTTCATTGCTGCAGGCTTTTCTCTAGTTGTGGCAAGCAGGGGCTGCTCTTTGTTGTGGTGCGCAGGCTTCTCATTGTGGTGGCTTCTTTTATTGCAGAGCACAGGCTCTAGGCAGCGGGTTTCGGTTGTAGCCCATGGGCTCAGTAGTTGCAGTTCCCAGGCTCTAGATCACTGCTCAATAGTTGTAGCCCATGAGCTTAGTTGCTCTGTGGCAGGTGGGACCCTCCCAGACCAGGGATCAAACCTGTGTCTGTTACATTGGCAGGCAGACTCTTTACCACTGGACCACCAGGAAAGTCCCAGAAATTTAGAGGAGACTTTGAATGTCCTCCTCCCAAACCTAACTCTCATTTCCCCTTATGTGAACGAGGTAGGAACTGTTTTCAGAGACAGTTGGAGGTAGTTTAGTGAACTGCCCTCTGTGTTCATCCACAGGCACGGCAGGAAACAGCGGCGGACAGGCTGAGCTGTGTTGCCTTGTGGGAAAAACTGTAAACGGAATGGAGACTGGAAGTGGTGGGAGCAGGGCATCCTGGGAGGTTCAGTGTAGCATCCCCAGCGCTGTGATATTCACAAGCTTATAGATGCTTAGATGAGTGGTTCTCAGACTTTTTGGCCAGTGCCTGTTTATACTTAAATATGATTGAGAGCTTAATAATTTTTCTTGTGAGATTATATCTATCAATATTTGCCACATTAGAGATGAAAGCAGAAATTTATAAAATTTTAGTAATTCAATTAAAAATAACTGTCTTAAATCTATCAAATCTTCAAGATACTTTCTGAAAAATAAATATTTTCCCAAAGAAAACTAGTGAGAATAGTGGTATTTATTTCCATTTTTTAAAAGCTCTTTACTATCTGACTTAAAAGGGTTAGATTTCATATCTGCTTTTGCATTTAATCCCTTGAACTATGTTATTTTGGTTCAAGTATATTAAGCAAATCTGACCTCAAACAGATACGCAGTGGGGAAGGGAGGAACGTTTTAATACCATTTCCAGGTAGATATGGGCATCACCAAAACTCAATAAGCAAAAGTTTCTGAAGTTTCTGAAGAATCATTTGCCTGTGGAATCTAAAACCATAGCAGTGGACATTCTGTATTCTGCTACTGTTACACCCATTTCACACTTTGAATGGACCTCTTTTTCATGCATGAGTTTTTAAAGTTGTGCATTGGTCATTTGGAAATTATTGGGTCTCTACGTTATGTGTCTTCCAAAAATTGTCACAATTCAGTATTGTTGTTGTTTATTCGCTAAGTCGTGTCCAACTCTTTGCAATGCCATGGACTGTAGCCACCAGGCTTCCCTGTCCTTTATTATCCCCCAGAGTTTGCTCAAACTCATGTCCATTGAGCCGGTGATGCCATCCAACCATCTCATCCTCTGTCACCCCCTTCTCCTATTCCTCTCAATCTCATATAATATTTTTAAAAATCATCAATATTTTAATATCACCAACCAAGCTCACCAGAAAGCGCTTTTAAGTATTAGGAAAGCTGTCAGGTTCCCAGTGATGAACACAAATTTTCCAAAATTCTGAAGTTCACTTCAAAGTTCAACTTTTATCTTTGGCAACAACTGTCAGTTTTCCTTGAAGTGCCGTTCTCACTTCATTCATCTTTAAGAAAATACTGTCAAGTATCCAAGTCTGAATAACCACAGTTGGTCTACCAGTTTTTCTTTCAAGTCAAAGTGGTGCTCGATGAGAAGAGCTCAGTGAGAAGTTCATATAGGAACTCGAACAATTGCATAAATGCTTTCTCTTGAGACAGCATTTTACTTCAGCATGGAGCAGAACTGCTTTATGAACACTGCTCACTGTGTCACACAGAATATTAAAAAGATGCGTGCCTAAGGGGCAAGACGTAATAAAATTAATCCGTTTTACTGCTTCAGCAAGGATATTTTAAGTGAAACTGTCCTTCTCTGTCTTACTTCCACTTTCTCTTTCTCTTTTTCTCTTTTCTTTCTTGCTTTCTCTTTCCCTTTTTTTCTTTCTCTTGCTGTTGCTTTCTCTCTCACTTTCTCTTTTTCCTTTTCTCTCTTTCTCTTTCTCTCTCTTGCTTTCTCTTTCTCCTTTTCGCTCTTTCTTTCTCTTTCTCTCTTTGTATCTCTTACTTTCACTTTCTCTCTTTTTTCTGTTTCTCTCTCTCTTGCTTTTTCTTTCTCTCTCTTTCTCTCTCACTGGCTCTCTTGCTTTCTCCTTTTCTCTTTCTCTCTTTCTTTTTCTTTCTTGCTTTCTTTTTTCTCCCACCCTACTCCCCCAGTATGTAAACTGAAGAACATAATTACTACTAGTATGGTTTGGTGCCACTGCCTTAGTTTGTGCTAAGATTCAGCAGAGCAAATGTCAACAGAGTGAAAAGACAAATCATATCTTAGAATTATTATGAAAATAGTCTTGACTTTGTAGACCTCCTGAAAGGATATTGGGATCCCCAGGGATCCATAGGCCACACTTTAAGAACCAATGGATTAGATTATCTTTGGAAGGTTTTATCAGAGACCAGTCATAGGAATCAGCCTTTATTTTACTGTTGTACAGTATCCTTCTAGACTGCCTGAGTTGTTTGCATTATTTAAGTGTGTTATTTTTCATGCTTAACATTTTCATTTTTTAATTTAATTGGTTTTTTTTATATAGTCCTATACTTAGACATTGTGAATTTCAAGATAAAGGAAAAATAGTATTAAAGTATTTAGGTAGGGAAAAAAACAGGTTACAGCTTAAAGAGCTTGTTTTCTGTAACACCCAACTCTAGAAGACAATAAACCAATAAGTACAGTTTTGATGAAAAATAGCTATGACCTGCAAATCATGTTTCTGGACAAAAGTCATTCATGTAAAAGAAAATAGGCATTTTTAGGTAAATAAGAGTTAAAAAAAAAATCTTGGGGTATTGGCTGGTGGTCCAGCGGTTAAGACTCCATCCTTTCACTTTTGGGTGTTTGATCCCTGGTTGGGGAACTAAGATTCTGCATGCCTCATGCTGTAGCCAAAACATTTAAAAACTAACTAACTAAATAAAAAATATTGATGTGAGTATTCTCAAAGTTCCAGCCCTCCTTGGCCTTTGCCAAGTGTCAAGTTATGTGTCTAGCTTCATTTTCCCAAATGAAAGGCTTCTTATGAGTCCTAGAAGGTCACTTTTAATTTGAATGAGACTTTTTAAGAGTCTGTTGGGTTGTAATTCGTTTGTTCCTTTTAGCAAGTAAGTTTTTGTTAACGCCTTCTCTCTACTTAGCCCAGTTCTGGATGGTAGGAATACAAAAGAAGCAGCTCCCTTCCCTCCAGGTCTTTATAATCTAGTTGTGAAGAGTAAGAAATAACACACATGAAAAATACAGCCGAGAATGCAGAGAAGTCCATAATTAAGTGCCGTAATGAGGGCTAACCACAGTTGATGAGTGGTTTGGAAGATTTTCTCATAAAAATAGGTGAGGACTAAGATAGTCAGAAATGAGAGATTTGCTTTAGATAGTGCCGGCTTTGAAAAACTTCACCTCAGGGGTATGGGGGCAGCTTTTCCTGGCTCCTGGCTTCCGCTGGGCCTATTTTACTGATGCATATCTCAGAGCTATAACTGGGCTTCCTTCTGTGATGCTGAGTAGTTTAATTACTCTTGCTGTGGGTGATTTGAAGAAAAGAGGCTTCAGAGATGATTAACTCTTTGCTAACATTTTTACCTGCAGGATTACATTTAAACCAAGTAGGGACTAAGTCAGTGTTGGGATTCACTCACGCTATATGATCATCTGTGATACTGTCTCTGTGACCGTTCTCCTAATCTTCTTTATTTGGGATTTCAGATTCATGGCAACAGCTACTCTCATAAAGTGGACATCTTTTCTTTGGGCCTCATTCTGTTTGAATTACTATACCCGTTCGGCACTCAGATGGAAAGGGTCAGGGTAAGTTCTTCCCCTCCCCTCCAAAAAGGCAGAAGAAAATACTCTTCAATTGACAAAAGAATGAGTTGGAAGAGAAAAATAAGTTATTCTTAATGCCAACAACTTGGTTGACTGCAGGTAGAAGAGAAATAATTTGTAGACTCTTTGCTTCCATTTAAAGCTCAGTCTTCAAAAATTATTGCGGTGAATTGTCTGTTTTCTTGCTGTTGCTTAAATTCATCATAACTTAACCATATTTTGCACTCAAATTTGTCATAAGGGCAAAGCTAGGGGAACCACAGGGTGGGGCGATGGTGGCGGTCAAGAGAATTTTCCAGAGAACAAATGACCACACAGTCATATGCTTAAAAGCTGAAAAACTAAGCATAGTTAAGTTTTCTTTCCCCTCTCAAACTAAACCATGACTATTGCCCTTAAGGAGTATAGTACTGAAAGTCTTAAAAATAGTGTCTAGAATATATAAAGGATGACTAGAGTTCAACAACAAAAACCAAACAACCCTGTTAAAAAATGGGCAAAGGACTTGAATATATATTTCTCTGAAGATTACAGATGGCCAATAAGTACAGCATCACCATTCATCAGGGAAATGTGAATTAAAATCACAGTGAGATACCACTTCACACCATTCAGAGTAGCTATCATAGAATAAAATAAAAGCAGAAAATAAGTGTTGGCGAGGATATGGAGATATTAGTGCTCTCATGCATTGCTGGTAGGAGTGTAAAGTGGTACATTCCACTGTGTAAGACAGTGTGACACTTCCTCAAAAAGGTAAACATGGAATGACTGTGTTCTCCTAGGTTCTACTCCTATTTCTCCAACAGAAATTAAAACATAGGTCCACACAAAAACCGGTACACAAATGTTCATAGTAGCATTTTCATAATGACTCGAAGGTAGGAGCAACCCAGATGTTAATCAGCTTGGATCCTGGCTTGGATCCCTTGTTTCCTAGATTTCATGTTTTGTTTTGTTTACTCTCTTATTATTATTACTCTCTTATTTTGCTGGAGCACATTCTGCCGTAAATTTCTCAGAAAGAATGTATGAGAAGGAAAATTTTAGAGTCCTCGGGTATCTGAAAATGTATTTTTTTTCCCCTATCCTTATACATAATTGATAAATTGACTAGGTTCTAGTTCTAGATTGAAAATAACTTTCCTTCAGAACCTTGAGGGCATTGCCCCATTCTCTTATAGCTTCCAACAGTGCTGTTGAAAAGCTGATACCATTCTGATGTGTCTTTTTTTTTATATGGGGTATTTTGGACCTGTTATATCTTCCTTTCTGAGGGCTTTAGGGATTTAGTTTTTATCAGTGCCGTTGTGAAATTTAGTCCTCTCAGATCCTTCCAGATCTCCCCACCAACCCCGCCCACCCCCTGCTCACTTACTGTACTTGGCACTTGGTAGATTCTTTCAGTTAGAAGGATTCATCCTTCAGTCTAGTAAGTTTCTCATATTTTTTTTGGATAAATTCTTCAATTTTTTTGTTTTTTTTCTGGGACTCCTGACTTATTCCTAAAAATGTGTAATTTTTTTCCCTCCTATTTTCTATCATTGTCTTTTTGTACAATTTTTTGCAGAAGTTCTTAACTTGTTCTTCTAACTTTCCTAATTCCTTTGACAATTCAGTTTTTATCGTCTAAGATTGTTCCTTTTTTGTAGTATTTGCACTCTTTTTACATGAATTCAGTCTCTTCATATTGCTGAGAATCTCAATTATATGTATGTATGTGTTTCTTCCCCCCTACTGTCTCTTTCCTTTATTTTTTTTTTTTTTTAGCTTTCTGTTTGAAATTATTATAGATGCACAGAAAGTTGCAAAAATAATACAAGAGATACCCTCCATCTAATTTCTAAGTGTTACATCTTACATAATTATAGTACAACATAAATTTGACATTGGTACTTTGTATTCTATATAGCTCCATGGTATTTTATCTCTTTATGGTTTCTGTAACCAACATTGCAGTATAGATACAGAAGTGTTCCATCCCTCTTGCTACCCCTTTATAGTCACACTTACTTTCTCCCTACTAATATCTCTGAGTTTTATGATGATTTGTGTGTGTGTTTCACATGTTGACAATCCTGTCTGTTCATATTTAACAATGGTGCTCTAAAATGGTAACCAGAAGTGGACATTAAAAAATAAACAAAAAAGGGAATTCCCTGGCAGTCCAGTGGTTAGGACTCAGAGCTTTCATCTGCTGTGGAACCCTATTCTATCCCTGGACAGGGAACTAAGATCCTGCAAGCCACGCAACCAAAAAAAAAAAAAAAAAAACCTGAAGTGGACGTGACTGTTAAGTGTTATGATCCAGTGCTTTCTTTGGGGAGGCGGTGGGGGAGAACACTCACATGTTAGCATCTTGGACTTTCCTCATTCTCTCCAGAGAAGAAGCTTCATTCTCCTGCCTGAGAAAGAATTGGGATGGATGGGGGTGGAGAGTGTCTTATTGTTGCAGATCTTCACTCGTTCTGTTTTCCATGCCCACCCCCGACTCATCCTTATGCCTCTGTTTGGAATGCCTTGGTTCAGTTTCTTCAAAGGACAAACCTCTGGTGTCCTGTGAACAGTGAAAGCGTTAGTTGCTCAGTCCTGTCTGACTCTTTGCGATCCCATGGACTGTAGCCTGCCAGGCTCCTCTGTCCATGGGATTCTCCAGGGAAGAATACTGGAGTGGGTTGCCATTCTGTTCTCCAGAGGATCTTCCTGACTCAGGGATTGAATCTGGGTCTCCCGCATTGCAGGCAGATTCTTTACTGTTTGAGCCATCAGGGAAGCCCTTTGTGTCCTATGGGGGTATATAATATCACTTCATATACAGAACTTCCGACAGCTCTCCTACAGCCATCTTCATCCCTCACCCCCACCTCCTGCAGGTTCCACACAGCTAAGCAGTCCCCATCTGTTGGCCCATCCCCTGCGGGCACCCTGTTTACCTTTCTCTGTTGAGCTAAAGTAGTTACACTATGTTTCCATCTACTTTCTCTCTCTTTCCAAAGATGTGATCTTTTCTTCCATTGCACTCATTTTAAAGATTTAAAATGTTTTTCCTTTCTTTGGAGTTGTTTTAGTGAAACTGTTTACTTCGAAATGTAGTTAAAAAAACAAATCTGCCATGTTTACTCTTTTTTTTTTTTATTTGGTTGCACTGGATCTTAGTTGTAGCACAGAGGATCTCTGATCTTTTGTTGTGGCATGTGGGATCTAGTTCCCCGACAAGGGATTGAACCCAGGCCCCCGGCAGTGGGAGTGCAGAGTCCTAGCCACTGGACCATCAAGGAATTCCAGAAAATCTGTGTTGTTCAGCCAGAACCCCTCTGAGATTCTATTAGTGAATGTAAAAGAGACTATTCAGTGATTTGACCAAGATGTTTTTTGAAAAACTAATTTTATTGAGTACAGTGTACATACAGTACAGTGTACCCACTTTGTACATTTTTATGTGATTTTGATACTTTTAAACCTTCCTGTAACAACCACTACATTCAAAGTACAGAATATTTCTATCATCCCCCAAAGTTGCCTTTTGTTCCTTCCCAGTCAGTCTCCTATTCTTTCATCCCTTCCTGATTCCAAGCAACCACTAATCTATTTTGTCTTAGAAAGTTTCATATGAATGGAATCATACATGTATATAATTTGTGTCTGCCTTCTTTGACTCACCTTAAAGGTTTTAAGGTTCACTCATTACTCAGTGTGTCAGTACTTTTTATTAAGTAACGTGCCATGGTATCTATAGTTCCTGTGTCCATTTACCTGTTGGAAACACCTGTAGTGGAAGTTGCTGTGAACATTTGTAAACTGGTCTCTTTGTAGACATACATCTGTTTTTCATTAGTCTTGGGTAATGAGGAGGTAGGATTGGTAAATTATGTGTAAGTGGTTTAACTGTATAAGAAAGTGCCATTTTATATTCTCACCCACAGTGTAGGCGAGTTCTAGGTCCTCGGCATCCTTATCAACACTTAGGTTTTAGTCTTTACATTTTTTGGGTATTCTAATAGGAGTACAATACAATCAGATTGTGGTTTCAGTTTGCGTTTCTCTGATGACTAATGACCTTGATCATCTTTTCAAGTCCTTTGCCAAGTACATGTATTATGACTAATTTATTCCAGCCAGTGGGTTCCCATTTCATTTTCTTAATGATGTCTTTGAAAGGGCAGCAGGTTTAAAAAAAAAAAAACAAACATGTTATGGGATTAAAAATTCTGTGATTCAAGACTCCAGCATTTATCTGCACATTGTTTGGTTCAGTTCAGTTCAGTTCAGTCGCTCAGTCGTGTCCAACACTTTACGACCCCATGAATCGCAGCACGCCAGGCCTCCCTGTCCATCACCAGCTCCCGGAGTTCACTCAGACTCACGTCCATCGAGTCAGTGATGCCAGCCAGCCATCTCATCCTCTATCGTCCCCTTCTCCTCCTGCCCCCAATCCCTCCCAGCATCAGAGTCTTTTCCAATGAGTCAACTCTTCGCATGAGGTGGCCAAAGTACTGGAGTTTCAGCTTTAGCATCATTCCTTCCAAAGAAATCCCAGGGCTGATCTCCTTCAGAATGGACTGGTTGGATCTCCTTGCAGTCCAAGGGACTCTCAAGAGTCTTCTCCAGCACCACAGTTCAAAAGCATCAATTCTTAGGACCTACCTATTAGCAGGTGAAACACTCCCTTCTATGGCCCATGTCATAGATTCTTCTAGTGAAGTTTCTGTTTTCCTTTAGTGGGAAGTGACAAATGCCAGCCCAGTTCATGTTTTTGTTTAAGTACATTTTAGCTTATTTCTCAAGAAATATGAAGACATACTTTATTTCATTTCTCAAAACTGATTCATTACAAAAGGAGTATCAGGGACTTCCCTGGTGGCACAGTGGTAAAGAATCCACCTGCCAATGCAGGGGACACGGGTTTGATCCCTGGTCCAGGAAGATTCCATATGCTGTGGGGCAACTAAGCCCCTGAGCCACAACTACTGAGCCCACGTGCCACAGCTACTGAAACCCATGTGCCTAGAGCCTGTGTTCTGCAACAAGAGAAGCCACCACGATGAGAAACGCACACACCACAGCTAGAGAATAGCCCCCACTTGCTGCAACTAGAGACAGCCCAAGTGTAGCAACGAAGACCCAGAGCTACCAAAAATAAGTAAGTAGTAAGAATGTTTTAGTGGACTTTAAAGCACTGTGCCAAATAGTTTGCCTGAATTACCTCATTTAAACCTCAAAGGAATCATACAAAGTAGACACTGTTACCCTGTTTGTATGAAAATTTCCCAAAAAGCTAGTTTATTTTTTATATTCAGAATTTAGCACAATTGACTTAGTTTTCTTCACTCAAAAAGAACACTATGTCCTTTTATATCAAATACAAGTGATTAATGACTAGTAGAAAAAGTTACCCACTTAAGAACACAAATGTGTGTTCATGAATGATTGAATTATTTTTTATGCAGATCAGTCCATTTTCAGTTAAAATCCAGATGTCAGGATCATGTACATTTCTAATATATGTAAATTATTTGGTGATTTGGTGGCAGGTAAATCTGTGCCCAGGAAGCACTGATGTGTAGATTATCAAGTCAGGAAAAGCTATTGATAAATTTTCCATTTGCTTAATGTTCAGCCTTTCTTACAGTATCAAAAAATACCTCTGTTTAAATAGATCCACATATCAAAATGGATTTAAAGATAAGTAACACTTTTCTTTCTTTTCAGATCCTAACTGATGTAAGAGATCTCAAATTTCCACCACTGTTTACTCAAAAATATCCTCGTGAGGTTGGTATAATTCTCATCTTTTATTTTCTTTAAAATAGGACATGAAGTCAGCAGTCAGTTCATCAGTTTCCCCGTTTTATAGATGAGGAGGCCTAAGGTCTAAAGAGGAAAGTGACCAGATCCTGACAACATACAACTTGTTAAAACCAAAGGCTGGGGAATTCCCTGGTTAAGAGTGTGACCTTCCACTGCAGGGGTGCGAGTTTGGTCCCTGTTCTGGCAGCTAGGAGTCTGCTCCATGCTGCATGACAGCCCATTCAGGGATTGTAACAACCTTACCTTTTAGTAGGGCTTCCCAGGTAGCTCAGTGGTAAAGAACCTGCCTGCCAATGCAGAAGATGCAAGAGACGCAGGTTCGATCATGGCAACCACTCCAATATTCTTATCTGGAAAACTCCATGGACAGAGGAGCCTGGCAGGCTGTATGTAGTCCATGGGGTCACAAAGAGTGTGACATGACTGGGCAATTGAGCTTATGCGTGCCTTTCAGTAAGGCTGAACCTAAAGACCTCACCTTCATAGGAATCAAGTTGCCATTATAATCAGGCCATTAATTTCTTTATCTTAATGAATTTGAGACAGATCTTTAAAACCAGCTTCTTAAAAAAAAGTCACTCATTTCCCTTGATTTTGTGTGTTGGAATTATACCCCTCAGAGAAACAGTAAACGATTCAGAATAGTGGGAAGAGAAAGTTAAAATGGTCTTGATGGTGAAAACTGTGTGTAATGAACTTTTGAAGTTTCTTTTTGCAGTTTTTGTTTTTTTATATTATGTCCACAAACATATCACTTTAAAATTTACGCATTGATGGATCTTGGATTTTCTTAGTAAATTCAGTTGAAGTAAATTAAAATTTGTGGCTAATTATCAAATTGGAAAAAGTCTAATTGATCTTTCAGTATTTTAAGTATATTGAAGGATTGCATTAAAAATGAACTTTATAACAATATAGAGATATGCTAACTTAAAGTGACATTTATTTTACTAAAAATTAGTTTGTTGTGTATTTTGCAAAGTGGTGAATCAGTTCCTGGGGGAATCACAAGGATCTGTGTTATATTAAAGTGGTTCCAAAAAAATCAGGAAAAGGGGCTAGGTACTGACCACTGGCATGATTTATTTTTCTTTTATTTATTGGGGTATAATTGCTTTACAGTGTTGTGTTAGTCTCCGCTGTACAATGAAGTGAACCAGCTATGCATTTACATATATCCTCTCCCTCTTGTATCCCTCTATTTGCCCCCTTATCCCACCCATCTAAGTCATCACAGAGCACTGAGCTGAGCTTCCTGTGATATAGCAGCTTCCCACTAGCTGTCTCTTTTACACATGGGAGTGTATGTACATCAACGCTCCTCTCCCTGTTCATCCCATCCTCCCCGTCTCTCTGTGTCCACATGTCCCTTCTTGGTGTCCCTATTTGGTATGATTATTTTTTAATTGAAATCTTTATTGAAGTAATTGTACATTCACATGCAATTGTAAGATGAATTTATTTTAAAGGTCAGATTGTGTTTCAGAGATGTGATTTAAGGCCCTTTATATTAGGAAACAACCAATTAACCTGAAATAGTCCATGTGTATTTGGAGCAAGACTTGGCCGAACTATGACCTATAGGCCAAATCCAGCCTGCTACCTGTTTTGGTAATAAAATTTCATGGGAACACTGGCAGGCCCACCTGTTTATGTACGGTTACGTACGGTCTGTGGCTGCTTTTGTATTTCAGTGGCAGAGCTGAGAAGTTGCTCACACACAGATGTAGAGAACAAACATATGGACAAGGGAGGGTGAGGTGAGGTGGGTGGGATTGGGTGGGATGACTTGGGAGATTGGGATTGACATACATACCCTGCTGATCCTATGTATAAAATAGATAACCAGTGAGAAGCTTCTGTATAGCAAAGGGAACTCTACTCAGTGCTCTGTGGTGAGCTAAATGGGAAGGAAATCCAAAAATGGGGGGATATATGTGTACCTATAACTGATTCCCTATGGAATCAAGTGGCTCAGATGGTAAAGAATCTGCCTGCAATGCCAGAAACCCAGGTTTGACAACATTCAGCACAACTAACACAACATTGTAGAGCAACTATATTCCAATAAAAATTAATTTAGAAAAAAAGAGAAACTGGCTCACCAACTTAACATAGTTACAAAAACATATTTGGCAGACTCCTGATTTAGGCAATGGTTTAGTGGCCCCTTGATCACAAAACAATTTTTATCTTTCAGTATGCCATGGTGCAAGACATGCTGTCCCCATCCCCTACTGAACGGCCAGAAGCGGCGAGCATCATTGAAAACGCGATCTTCGAGGACTTGGAGTTTCCAGAAAAGACACTCCTCAGGCAGAGGTCTCGCTCCATGAGCTCGCCGGGAGCAAAACATTCAAGACACTCCAGCAGCCCCCACAGCCCTTTGCCCAGCAATTAGCCTTAAGTTCCGCTCGCGCCCCTAACAAGTGACGTCAGAATAGCCTGCTTCAGAGGAATGTTGCTTTTCCAAAATCACAAACTTGAAAATATGGTTCTCCACTTGATTTTGTTTTAGGCTGCCTTTTCTAAATCAGATTTTAAACTGGATTTTGGAGCTCACACCTCATCTGAGCCAACTTTTGATTTTCGCTCCAGTCGAGGGGAGGGCTGTCACGTGCGGTCCTTTCCCTCGTTGGTCTGTTGAAACTGGCTGGCCAAGCATTCTGTCCTCACGTTTTGCCTAGGGAGGTAGAAGCAATCCCTAAAATGTACAGAGAGAATTACGAAATGGAAATATTTTTATAGTACAGAAAAATGAAAGTCCCTACATGGTGGTAACCATATTGTTCTAGAAAGACGCTTTCTAGAGAGATAGTGGAAGTTTTAAAACTGATTTCAAAACAAAGCTGACTCCATTTTTGTCCCTGGTGGGTGAATTAGGAAGCTGCATTATTTTGGAGGACAAGTAGCACAAATTATATAGCTAGTTTTCTAGGGTCATTTGTAGCATTAAATAGCTTTATTCCTCAGATAGTTCTAGGGAGAAAGGTTTTTAAGAGTTTTTTGTACTTTTACCTCCAATAAAAGGAAAATGAAGCTTTTTGTGTAAATTGGTCAAAAATTCTGGCTTGGAGAAGGAAAAAAAGCCGTAGTAAGAAACAAATCATATATTACAACTAACTGCTTCAATTATGGACTTTTTAAATCTAACGAAATCTTAAATGTCTTAAATGTAATACTGTAGGTTGATACTGTCTCAGAACTGATTGTAGATAACAGTTTAATCATCTAACTTGCTAACATGTTTTTATTTTTCACTGTAAATAAGTTTATTTTTTATTTATAAAAATTCTGAACTCAATCCATTTGGGTTGGTGGTGTACAGAACGCACTTAAAAGTGTGTTAACTATTGTGACTTCTTTCAAGTCTAAATGGTTTAATAAAACTTTTAGAAATGATTTATGGTTGATTCTTATTTGAAGGAACTAGCTCCAAAATGGAATTTTTCAGATTTTAAAATGGGATCATAGGTCTCAAAAGAGTCATAACCCTACTCTCAAGAAAACTTATTCCTTATAGATGATCTTATTTACAAAGCAGAAATAGAGACACAAATGTAGAGAAGAAACATATGGACATCAAGGGCCAGGGGATGAAATGGGAGATTGGACTTGACGCATATACACTATTGATACTATGTATAAAATAGATAATTAATGAGAACCTACTGTGTAGCACAGGGCTTCCCAGGTAGCTCTGTGGTAAAGAATCTGCCTGACGATGCTGCAGTCGCAAGAGACAAGGGTTCAGATCCTGGATTGGGAAGATCCCCTGGAGTAGGAAATGGCAACTTGCTCCAATATTCTTGCCTGAAAAATTCCATGGACAGAGGAGCCTGGTGGGCTACAGTCCATGGAGTCGCAGAGTTAGACACGACTGAGCACACACACACACACACATACACACACGCTGTATAGCACAAGGAGCTCTATTACAGTGCTCTGTGGTGACCTAAATGAGAAGGAAACCCCAAAAGGGGGATATACGTGTATGTATAACTGATTCACTTTGTTATACAGCAGAAACTAACACATTTCAAGCAACTATACTCCAATAAAAATTAATTTAAGACAATAGAAAGAAAACTTACTCCTAACCTGTTCTAATGGACATGAGTTTGGGTAAGCTCCGGGAGTTGGTGATGGACAGGGAGGCCTGGCGTGCTGTGGGTTCATGGTGTCGCAAAGAGTCGGACACTGAACTGAACCTGTTCTAAATAGGCATCTTCTCGTCCTCTCCCAAAGACTTCACAGGACCACGTCCTTTTCAAAATTCACTGGACTCATAATCCAAACACATTAGCTCAGTTTCTACTCTGTTCCAGAGACATAAAGACCATCCTACCCTAAAGGGAGGCTGCGCAGAGCAAAGGCTATGGCAAAGCCAGTTGTGTTGGGATCACAATGTATCTGATGGAGGCATCCGGCATGCAGAGCTGCCAGGCACAAACTCGCCAGTCACAGCCTTCAGGGCTGTGATGATTGTTTCCATCTTACAGGCACGTCATGTCTGCCCCATAGAGTTTGAGCAGTTTGTAAGCTGGGCACACGTCACAGATCTTTGTGTGCTCTTCCCAGATTCTCACTGCTTAACGAGGCTCCAACTGTCTTTCTTCCCTGTTCGGCTTGGCTCCTAGCCAGTTCAACTCTTTTTTTTCTTCCTCTCTTAGCCTGCTTCAGTTACTATTTTCCTCTTCACCCCAGCGAGGGATCCTGTTGATTTCTTGCCATTCTGCCAACTTGGTTCCAGCTGCAGACCCTTTGACCCTCACGACCACCCTGAGAGCTAGCTATTTAGGGATTTCCCTGGTGGTCCAGTAACTAGGACTCCAAGCTCCCAATGCAGGAGGCCCAGGTTTGATCCCTGGTCAGGGAGCTGCAGATTCCACATGCAGCAACTGGAAAAAAAAAAAAAAAGATCTCGCTTGCTGAGACTGGGACCTGGTGAGTCAAATAAATAAAAATACATAGTAAAATAATAATAAAATTAAAAGTTATAAAAAATACCATGGCAGATGTTATTATTACCATTCTTATTGTAAAACTCAGGTCCAGAAAGATGTTGTGATTTGCCCCTTAATAACAGCCAATCAGAGCAGAACTGGGACCAAATCCCAGGAATTCCAGTCCCTAGTTAAGGTTTTTGTCTACTCCCTCATACCAAGCTGTCTTAAGGATTTGCAAGTATCTAACCTGGGCTTCCTTGGTGGCTCAGATGGTAAAGAATCCACCTGCAATGCAGGAGACCCGGGTTTGATCCCTAGGTCTGGAAGAACCCTGGAGAACAGAATGGCTACCCACTCCAGTATTCCTGCCTGGGAAATCCCATGGACAGAGGACACTGGTGGGCTACAATCCATGGGGTCATAAAGAGTTGGACATGACTGAGAGACTAACACACTTTCACATGGGGTCTGTAATCTTTGTTGCGACACATTCGAATCTAGTTCCCTGGCCAGGGATGGAACTCTGGCTCTCTGCATTAGGACCTCGGAGTCTTAGCCAATGGATTAGCAGGGAAGCAAGCCCCCCTTCTTTCATTTTAATTCTGCCTGTGCCTCTGCTGGCTATCAGTAGGAAAGCAGTGTTGGAAGCTCAGGGGCTGGGCCACAAGAACCTGACAACTCCTCAGGGGCCGCCAGAATGGACTCTCCTGCATTGTCTCCCAGAGCTCTTTTTCTGGACTCCAAACCCTACCTCCTCCTTCAAGTTGTTGCTTTTCTGACATCTTTTCAAGCCCCCTCCCTCCAGATTTGCCCCACAGTATGCAGTTGAGCCAGTAACTGGTACAAATCAATCTCCTTAATAGCTAAGATCCCAGAAGGTACGGGTACCCCTTCTTGTAATCCCATCAGCATCCAGCATAAGGTGTGGTACTTGATCACTTATTTGTCAGATTGGATTTGGAGAACATAACATGTAACTGACATAGCTGCAGCCCTCAGGAAATAGCCAAATGAGGAGGAAAGGAAATGTACCAGTTACGGCAATAAATATTTGCAAAGTGAAGGAGAAAAGATGGTTCACCAATCCTAATGTTAAAAACAGATTAAAAAATCTCAAATCCTGGACATTTTCTAAAGGAACAAGATCTTAGGGTTTAATTTAAATGAGAGGAAAAGTGGGCTGGGACCCTGAGCATCCATTTGGCTCTGCCTGATGCTGTTGCTTTAGCCTACTACCTTCTCCATTTTTCACTGAAGTGGGTTACATCCCCCACCCCTGCAGGGCTGGGGTCCCATAGGGAAGTCACACAGCTTATAGACTCTGTGCTGGGAGTGAGCACATGCACACAGCTTCCAGATTCCCCCAGTCAGGAAAGCAATACCTTGGCAGTGAGTACTGGTCCAGAGGTCAGGAAGACTGTGAGAAATTCTGAAAACGAGCTACCTAGCCTGCCCTTTGCCTCCTAGAAAACAGAAAAGCGGACACTTAGGATGTTCCAGTTTTCTTTTTCCGGATTGTTTCTCACTGATACTTTCCTATGGATGCATTTACAGCAAAAGTGATTGTATTTCTCCAAGGAAGTGGAGACAAAACAAGTTTCCAGTGCAATCACGGATCATGGAGTGACTCCGTCTTACTCCTGGAGTAAGTCAAGGGCAAAGCAGGAACTCTGGATGTTTTCTGGATCACTTCCAGGGACGTTTGCTCTTTCGAGAACTAGATTTGTAAGGCACTTTGCTTAAGGAGACTTTCCCCTCCAGATTCTAGTCCTGCAACTACCGTAACTGCCACCAGGGGGCTCATTTTCACCTTTTCTCCCAAGAAATCGAGTCGGACACGGCTGAGCAATTTTCCTTTCACTTTTCACTTTCATGCATTGGAGAAGGAAATGGCAACCCACTCCAGTGTTCTTGCCTGGAGAATCCCAGGGACGGGGGAGCCTGGTGGGCTGCCGTCTATGGAGTCACACAGAGTCGGACATGACTGAAATGACTTAGTAGTAGTGGTAGTAGTAATACAGACCTTTCAGGGGCTTCCCTTGAAGCTCAGCTGGTAAAGAAACCACCTGCAGCGCGGGAGACCTGGGTTTGATCCCTGCGTTGGGAAGATCCCCTGAAGGGAAAGGCTACCCACTCCAGTATTCTGGCCTGAAAAATTCCATGGACAGTCCATGGGGTCACAAAGAGTCGGACACGACTGAGCAACTTTCACTTCACTTTCACAGACCTTTCAAACAGGATCTTTGGACATTATAGTGATGTGAAAGTGAAATACATTCAGTAGAAACTGTACTTTGAATTTAAAATTTTGATCTCTTCCTGAGCTAGTGATACATTGTGTGACATATTCTCTAGTGATGCTGGGAATTCGGCCACACAGGAAGAGAAACAACAAGTACCACTTAAAATCATTCTGCACCCAGACAGCTATCCTGTTTTTCACTTTCAGTACTATCTTAAAAAAACGAGGACTTCCCTGGTGGTTCAGTGGATAGGAACCCACCTGCCAAAGCAGCGGAATAGGTTCAATTCCCAATCCAGGAAGATTCCACATGCCACAGAGCTGCTAAGCCTGTGAGCCACAACTACTGAGCCGGCACTTTAGAGCCCCAGTGGCACAACTACCGAGCCCGTGTGCTGCAACTGCTGAAGTTCGTGCACCTAGCCCGTGCTCAGCAACAAGAGCCGCCACTGCAGTGAGAAGCCTGCATGCGCACCGCAACTAGAGAGTAGTCCCCGCTCACTGCAGCTGGGAAAGCCTGCCACAGCAATGAAAGGCCCAGTGCAATTAAAAATAATAATAGGCTTTGTATTAGAAGATTTTGCCTGACTGATATGCAGATGACATCACCCTTACGGCAGAAAGTGAAGGGGAACTCAAGAGCCTTTTGATGAAAGTGAAAGAGGAGAGTAAAAAACCTGGCTTAAATCAACATTCAAAAAACTAAGATCATGGCATCCGGTCTCAGCACTTCATGGCAAATAGATGGGGAAACAATGGAAACAGTGACAGACTTTATTTTCTTGGGCTCCAAAATCACTGAAGATGGTGACTGAAGCCACGAAATTAAAAGACACTTGCTCCTTGGAAGAAAAACTATGACCAACCTAGACAGCATATTAAAAAGCAGAGACATTACTTTGCCAACAAAGTTGCGTATAGTAAAAGCTATGGTTTTTCCAGTAGTCATGTATGGATGTGAGAGTTGGACCATAAAGAAAGCTGAGCACCAAAGAATTGATTCTTTTGATCTGTGGTGTTGGAGAAGACTCATGAGAGTCCCTTGGGGTGCAAGAAGATCAAACCAGTCAATCCCAAGGAAATCAGTCCTGAATATTCATTTGAAGGACTGATGCTGAAGTTGCAGCTTCAATACTTTGGCCACCTGGTGTGAAGAACTGACTCCTTGTAAAAGACCCTGATGCTAGGAAAGATTGAAGGCAGGAGGAGAAGGGGATGACAGAGGATGAGATGGTTGGACGGCATCACTGACTCCATGGACATGAGTTTGAGTAAGCTAAAGGTGTTGGTGATGGACACGGAAACCTGGTGTGCTGCAGTCCACAAGAATCGCACAGTCAGACACGACTGAGGGACTGAACTGAACTGAGGCTAATATTCTGAGCACATTTAAAATAGGTGAGGCTATAATATTCAGAAGGTTGGCTGATTTAAATGCATTTTTGACTTAGGGGTGTATGGGTATGTAACTCCATGGTAAGTTGAGGAAAATATATAGTTGAGAGCTGGAATAGAAAACACTCTTCCACCTGTAAAGGTATTCCCCCTCCTCCAGACATCATGAGAACACCATAACAAGCAGGTCCACAGTGACTGACTTAAACATGCCAGACATAAAAAAATTCAACCATCACAAGTCCCATAATGCCTCTGCCATGAGCTACTTTTAAATTCCTCAAGTGGGCAATGACTTAAAATAATAAACCTAGGGCAATATGTACTGGCTACTTCCAACAGCTTTAGCATCCCTCATCCTTGGCTCAGCATCCCTCTTTAGAGCAAGAGAGTAGCTTCTTTTGCTGCTTCCCCTGCTCGGGCTGGTGCAATAAGAAAAATGGGGAAGGCAGGAGGAACAGCCCAATCAAAGGCTTGGTGGGGAGGGGAGGAATGAGAAAGTGAGATCTCCGTAATGGGAGTGGAGAGAAATAAAAGAACTTGACAATTATTTTTGAGGCGGGAAGGCCAGGGACACTGGAATTAAGTGAATAATTCAGTCAGTCAGTCAGTCAATTCAGTCGCTCAATTGTGTCCGACTCTGCAACCCCATGGACTGCAGCACGCCAGGCTTCCCTGTCCATCACCAACTCCCTGAGCTTACTCAAATTCATGTCCATCAAGTTGGTGATGCCATCCAACCACTTCATTCTCCGTCTTCCCCTTCTCCTTCCGCCTTCAATCTTTCCAGCATCACCGACCCTTTCAGGGTCTTTTCAAATAAGTCAGTTCTTCCCATCAGATGGCCAAAGTATTGGAGTTTCAGCTTGAGCATCAGTCCTTCCAACGAATATTCAGGACTGATTTCCTTTCGGATGGACTGGTTGGATCTCCTTGCTGTCTGAGGGACTCTCAAGAGTCTTCTCCAATACCACAGATCAAAAGCATCAATTCTTCAGCACTCAGCTTTCTTTATAGTCCAAGTCTCACATCCACATATGACTACTGGAAAAACCATGGCTTTGACTAGATGGACCTTTGTCTGCAAAGTAATGTCTCTGCTTTTTAATATGCCGTTTAGGTTGGTCATAACTTTCTTCCAAGGAGCAAGCGTCTTTTAATTTCAAGGCTGAAATTACCGTCTGCAGCAATTTTGGAGCCCCAAAAAATAAAGTCAGTGAATAAGTGGTAGAGGTGAAAAAGATGAATCTTGGATTTCTTTTTTTCTTAAGGTTTATTTTATTATTTATTTATTTTTAATTGATGAATAATTGTTTTACAGTACTGTGTTGGTTTCTGCTAAACATCAACTTGAATCAGCCATAGGTATACATATGTCCCCTCCCTCTTGAACCTCCCTCCTACCTCCCTTCCCAGGCTCTTGGATTTCTAGCGCAGAAACTTCCATAGAATCTAAAAGAAGGAGGAGGTGGTTTGGTTTGCTGCCTTTTGAAAATAATGGATTTCCCAGGTCTCTGTGGTAAAAAAAAAAAAAAAAAAACAAAAAAACAAAAAAAACCTGGGGCTTTAGTCGGGAGAAAATGGGAAACCATTCCAAGTTTCTGAGCCAGGGAGGCTCAGACGTGATGTGATCCTTAAGATCCCTGTGGCAAGTGAGGAAGAGAATGGACTGGAGAGAGAGGCCTTCACCCAGCAGAGGGGGCAAAGGACCTGTGCCTGGTCTGTGGGAGCCAGAAGACACCTCTTGTCCAGTGATTAAGCCTGGGCTGGCTCCCAGGAGCCCAGGGCCACTCCTCTGTCATCACTCTCTAGTGCTGAGAATGGAAGGATTTCTCCAGGCGCTGTTGCAGTGGGAGGCTCCCCGTCTTCTGCCTCCTGAAAAGAAGGGAACTTTTATTTTATGATTTTTTTGTAGTTCTACTTTAACTTTTTTAAAATCAATTTTTATTGGAGTATAGTTGCTTTACAATGTTGTGTTTCTACTGTACAGCAAAGTGAGTCAGCTATATGTATACATATATCCCCCCTCTTTTAAAAATTTCCTTCCCATTTAGGTCACCACAGAGTACTGAGTTCTCTGAGCTATACAGTAGGTTCTTAGTTGTTGTCTATTTTTATATACAGTATAAATAGTATATATATGTCATTCCCAATCTCACAATTCATTTAGAAAAATGGTACAGATGAACCTATTTGCAAAGCAGAAATAGAGACACAGAGAACAAACAAACAAATGTATGGATACCAAATGGGGAAGGAAAGAGGGGTGGGATGAACTGGGAAATAAGGACTTTTAGAACTCACTCTTTTCATACTGTTCATGGACAGCAAGGAGATCAAACTAGTCAATTCTAAAGGAAATCAACCCTGAATATTCATTGGAAGAAATGATGCTGACGCTGAAGCTCCAGTCCTTTGGCCACCTGATGTAAAGAGCCAACTTACTGGAAAAGACCCTGATACTAGGAAAAATTGAGGGCAGGAGGAGAAGAGGGTGACAGAGGATGAAATGGTTGGATGACATCATCAACTCAGTGAACATGAAATTAACAAACTCTGGGAGATGGTGATGGACAGGGAAGCCTGGCATGATGCAGTCCATGGGATTGCAAAGAGTCAGACATGATTGACCTATTGAACAACAAGAGCTCACTCAGAGAATATGTCAGGAAGGATAACAGCAAGGTTGGGATCAGCTCAACCTTGGCATCTGCTTTGTTGCTAGCAGAAAGAACATGGGTAGGAAAAGGAGCCCAGACAATGCAGAGTTCACTAGTCAGAACTCAGGTGCTTTCAGGAGACAGAAGAAATTGTCACTCCCCAGAAAGGTCAGAAATTTGCCCAGTGGCAGAGAGAGGCTTTGATACTGAGAAGTAATGAAGGGGAGAGGGTGTTCTTTCTTCAAAAGGATCTTTTGAAGAAATACTCAGACTAAAGGCTGAATGGATGAAGATACAGTTGTACTCTGATATGTTGTAAATGAGTCAGCAGCCTAGATGGAATGATTAAATGTCCGTGAAGCAGATAAATGACAAATCTCCAGGTTGCAGAGGAGTGTGAGTAGTATGATTGCAGCCAAATGGAATGGCTTCTATATCTGTTTAAATGGAATATTTTCATCGGGATAAAGTTTAGAAGTACCTACACCAAACACCACACTGGTTATCTCAGGAGAGAGGAGTAGGGGAGGAGGGTCAAAGGAAGAGATTATTAACTCCAATCTTCATCTCATCCATCCTTTGACCTCTTTCAACAGAGGCACTATTTTCAGGATTAACAATAGTCAAGGGCTTCCCTGGTGGCTCAGTAATAAACAATTCGACTGCCAATGCAGGGACATGGGTTCGATCCCTGGTCCGGGAGGATTTCACATGCCACGGAGCAACTAAGCCCATGCATCACAACTACTGAGCCTGTGCTCTAGAGCCTGGGAGCCAAAGCTACTGAAGCATGTGAGACCTAGAGTCCATGCTCTGCAACAAGAGAAACCACCACAATGAGAAGCCAGTGCACCGAAACTAGAGTAGACCCCGCTCACCACAACTAGAGAAAAGTGTGTACAGCAGTGAAAACACAGCACAGCCAAAACTAAACAAGTAAAATAAAATTATAAAATATCAAATAATATCAATTAATAAAACAAGAAAAAGGAAACCAATAAACTATTTCCACTATTTTAATTGATCTCATCTTTGTATCCTGCTGTTTATAGTTTAGACAGATGTGATATGGTCTCATTTAATTCTGCTGGGCCCTCTGCAACTCAGATATTTTCACGGCAGTTTTATCCATAAGGAACCAACACCATTGTTAAAATAACTACAGTCACAAAACAGGAAGCTTGTAATAATCCACTTATCATCCCACTACCCACAATTTCACATCTGAATTTCCTTCAATCCAGAGGGCAATTTCAAAGAGTGACAGGTAAAAAGAGAGACTGCTTTGTAGTCACAATCAGCCATATTACTATTTACTTGTTTATTATAATTTTCCTTGAGCTCTTTAATCTGTTTCCACAACTGCAAGTAACAGGTTTTGAAGATCAAGGGGATAAGATATATAACGTTTAGCACAGAATCCTACAAGTAGTAAACACTCAATAAATAGAAATGAAAACAAAATCATAACCTCAGTTTCCTCAAGTCTAAAATGGGTATAATTTGGGACTTCCCTGGTGGTCCAGTGATTAAGACTCCCCACTGCGAATGCAGGGAGCTCGGTTTCCCTCCCTGATCTGGGAACTAGGATCCCCCATGCCCTGCAGCATGGCCAAAAAAGAAAACAACAATAGAAGTAAACAAATAGGGCTTCCCTGGCGGCTCAGTGGAAAAGAATCTACCCGCCAATGCAGGAGACAGGGGTTCAATCCCTAATTTGGGAAGATCCCAGTTGCCAAAGAGCAACCCAGCCTGCAAGCTGCAACTACTGAAGCCAGAGTGCCCTAGAGCCCATGCTCCACAGTAAGAGAAGCCACTGCAATGAGAAACCCACACACTGCAATGAACACTAATCCCCACTTGTTGCCTGCAACTAGAGAAAAGCCGGAGCAGCAACGAAGACCAAGCACAGTCAAAATTAAATACATAAAATGGGCATAATTTGTTGCAGAGTTACTATGAGGATTAAGTGACATAATTTCAGTTAAAGAGTCACACAAAAGTGCATATATGCAAATCTACGATTACCTGATGGGGGAGACAGAAAGATAGAGAAAGAACCCCTGGCTGTTAACTACCCTCAAGGAGTAGAAAAGAAGGAAACAGGAGACGAAAGCAGGAAAGATCCCAAAGTAAAATATGTAGCTTATAAATTTCATACTGTTTCTGCAAAACTACAGACATTGAATATACATATGACAAAGACCAGAGGCTGACAGTTGATGTTACGAGGATAATGTGTTAGGTTAAGATGAAAGTGTGGTTATTATTAAAGTAATCAAGAGACGCCCTTTGTTACCCGAGGGGTGTGGGGCTGCCCTGTGGGGCCAGGCAGGTGGGGGGTGGTGCTGAAAATTCCCCCTTTCTTTCAGAACTTTGACCCTAAGCTTCAGGTCAACAGGGCAGCCTGAGAATCTTCCTTGGTTTGACTCCGCGGGGAGCCGGGGCGCAGGGTGGCCAGAGGGTTTGAAGACCAAAGGTATGTGAATGAGACATCTATTCTCTGGCCCGCGGTCTGATGTCTGGCTCCTGCGCAGCCGGGAGCGGCGCCAGGAATTGTTGGTGCCAAGACCGGTCCGGGAGGAAGACAGCTCCGATTGACCACGTGGGGGCGATAAGACACCGAGGGAAGGCTGGAGCTCCGCGGACCGTGGGGTTTGACTGGGTGGTACCTAGTCGGTCCAGTGGCTTGTCCCTATGTGGGGCAGATGCAGGAAGGCGAACTGGACAGGGGGTACTTTAGTGGGGATGTGATGGATCGCGGACGCTGCGCGAATGGTGTGCGCTGCGCGGAGGAGCTGGTACCTCCGCGTTGTTAATTACCTCCCACCTCCAGCCCCCTCTTTCCCTCTCCCCTCCCTTGGGTGGAATGAACCTGCCTGGGGCTCAGACCTGCTGCCCGCGGTAGGGTGGGCTCCTGCGCGAGTTTCAAAGGCAAACATTCCTGGAACGCCGACTGTACATCCACTCCTATACTAAGCACTGTATATTCATGAGATCTCTTCTAATCTTCACAACCGCCTTGGGAGACAGTATTGCCTCCATTCTATAGCGGAGGAAAGGAAAACAGTCGAAGGATTTACCCACAATAAGGATAATCAGGCACACCAGGCGGATTGTAAATATTTTAAAATAAATATATGAATGAAGAGAACTCAACCTCCCTGCTCAACAGGGAAATACGAACGAAAGCAACAACGGGGATCCCATTTTTCCACTCGTCGATGGCAAGAATTTGAAAGATTCACCTGTGGGTGTGCGTGTGTGATAAAAAGAATTCTCCACAGTGTTAGGAATGCAAAGAAGAATGCATTTGAATGAATTTTGGTATCTGTTGAAATTTGCAAACAAATTCTTCTTGATACAGAAATTCCCCTTGTGGAATCTATTCTTCAGAAATAGCCACACACTACATTAACCTTAGTGGGAAAAGCAAATAAGGTTTTGTTTTGTTTTGTTTTAAGGTGATTTACCTGCAATTATGCAGCTATTGAATGAGCCTGGAGTCCAAACCCGCTGTATCTGATTCAGATAATCGCTGGCCTTGGGCATCGTTTGGAGCGCGGGAGGGGGAGCGCTCCCGCGTGAATGCGATTCATGGGCAGTGGAGTCTCTAGGGGTGCCTGCTAAATCGCACATTTCTTTGGGAACCTTTTCTAAGGTTTGAAAAATCAAAGGCTTTAGGAATTGTTATCCTAGAATATGTTGTTGTTTAGTCCTTAAGCCTTGTCAGCTCTTTGCGACCCCATGGACTCCTCTGTCCATGGGATTCTCCAGGCTAGAACACTGGATTGGGTTGTCATGCCCTCCTCCAGGGGATCTTCCCATCCCAGGTATGGAACCTGCCTCTCCTGCTTTGGCAAGCGGATTCTTCACCACTGAGCCACCTGGGAACCTACATTAAAAAAAAAAAAAAAAAAAAAAACTCCCTGGATGATTTTTAAAGCTCTGCTTTTCTATCTCTGCAGCAGGTTAGAATACTGGGACCTTTAAAAATGCCATTAACCCCCCGCCACACTCCAGCCTTAAAAACCCACACTCTCTGTCTGTGACGTCCAGACACCAGGCTTTTTTTTAAGCTCCCAGGTGATTCCCAGATACAATCAAGGCTGGGAACCACAAGCCTCAACAGTCATAGTCCTGCTGGCCCAGGAGTGTGGGCAGAAATGCAGAATCTCAGGTTCAACACCTCAGACTGGCTGGTTCAGAATCCACACTTTAACTGGAGCCCCCAAATGATTCATAAGCAAATTAACGTTTGAGGTAGATGTGGGTGAGGTTTTCCATTTATTTCAGCAGTCCTCCAGTAGCCTAGCCTCAGTATGATAGTGTGGAGAGAAGACTGGAACTATGAGTAGCCACCTACAAGTAGCATAAACAACTGGGCCATGGTTAATTCTACCAGCATCTCCTGCTGTTGGTCAATCGCTAAGTCATGTCCAACTCCTTGCAACCCCAATGAACTGCAGCACACCAGGTTTCCCTGTCCATCACCAACTCCGGGAGCTTGCTCAAACTCATGTCCATTGAGTCATTGATGCCATCCAGCCATCTCATCCTCTGACGCCTCCTTCTTCTCCTGCACTCAGTCTTTCCCAGTATCAAGATCTTTTCCAATGAGTCAGCTTTTTGCATCAGGTGGCCAAAGGACTGGAGCTTTAGCTTCAGCATCAGTCCTTCCAATGAATATTCAGGGTTGATTTCCTTTAGGATTGACACTTTGATCTCCTTGCTGTCCAAGGGACTCTCTTGAAGTCTATCGACTTCAGCACCACAGTTCAAAAGCCTCAATTCTTCAGTGCTCAGCCTTCTTGCTTTTCTTTTTAGTTTATTATCATTTTTCCAATTGGTATGGAATCTCCTTGTCTTACTGTTCTTGCTGTATTCCCAGCCCTTAGACTTGTGCCTGGCATATACCATTAAACAAATATTTGCAAACAAGTAAGGAGTTGAATTCAAAAATAATTTTTCTCCTGCACTGTTGGCCTTTTTTCTTTTTTGGTATGTAAGGGACTCAGATGCTTCTTTCATTTGTGTTCTAAATACATACACACACACACACACACACGTATATATATATATATATATATATATAGGCCTCCCAGGTGGCACTAGTGGTAAAGAACCTGCCTGCCAATGCAGGAGACATAAAGTGATGTGGGTTCGATCCCTGAGTCAGGAAGATCCCCTGGAGGAGGACATGGCAACCCACTCCAATATTCTTGCCTGGAGAATCCCATGGACAGAGGAGCCTGGTGGCCAGACATGAAGAACCAGACACGACTTAAGTGAGTTAACACACACACATATTTATATATTTTGTGTGTGATAAAATATACACATAACATAAAATGTACCACTCAAACCACATTTAAGTGTATAGTTCAATAGCATTGAGTATATTCAGACTTTTGTGTAACCATCACCAATCCCCCTCCAGAACTTTTACATCATCACCTTTCCACCTCCTCCTATCCCTGGGCAATCACCATTTCTCTTTCTGTCTCTATTGGTTTGACTACTCCAAGTACTTCTTATAAGTGAAACATATACATATATACACATACACATATGTGTACACGTATGTGCACATATGTGTATATGTGTACATACATATGTATAAACACATACACACATATTTTGAAAGTGAAAGTCATTCAGTTGTGTCTGACTCTTTGTGACCCCATGACTGTATAGTTCATGGAATTCTCCAGGCCAGAACACTGGAGTGGGTAGCCTTTCCCTTCTCCAGGGGATCTTCCCAACCCTGAGATCGACGCCAGGTCTCCCACGTTGCAGGTGGATTCTTTACCAGCTGAGCCACAAGGGAGATGTTTGGAAATTAATGCACACGTTCTGGCTTGTTGTGTGGCCAAAATACTCTTGAGACATTTAAATAGGTGTTGAAATTCCCTGACGGTCCAGTGATTAGGACTTGGGGCTTTCTCTGCCAAGGTTATTGCTGTTGTTTGTTGTTTAGTCTGTAAGTAGTATCCGACTCTTTTATGACTCCATGGACTGTAACCCATCAGGCTCCTCTGTCCATGGGATTTCCCAGGCAAGAATACTGGAACGGGTTGCTGCTGAGTCACTAAGGGAAGCCCTCATTGCAAAGGGTCCAGGTTTAATCTCTGATCAGGGAAGGAAGATCCCATAAGCCAGTGTGTCTCGGTCAAAAAAAAAAGCTGCTACTCTGATCCACCTCCACCCCTCCATGCTGTCTCTTGCACCCCACTTTGTGATTTAGCTCCATCAGAGATTTACTACTGGCTGATCTTGTCAAGACTTCCAGGAACTCGGCATTCTCTTCTGCTGCTTCTCAGAGCACCAGGGAGCCAATCTCCAGGTAAACTGGATAAAAATGCAGATGCTTGACATTTGCTCCAGACCTAGTGACTTTCCACCCACACCTGGTGGGGCTGAGGAATCAGCATTTTATCAAGGTGCTCAGATAGTATTGCCTTCTAGGCGTGACTTCCAATCCACAGTGGACGGCCACTTGATCCAGAAGAGGGCACACTGCAGCACAAGCCTGAGGTCTGCAGCCCTGCCCTGCCTTAGGTACTTATCCTTCTGTGAAATGGGGCTAAGAATTCCCAAGTCACAGAGATGAGATGAACATCTTGGGAGATAGCATCTGCGATTGTGTTTTGTAAACGCTGAAGAATATACACATGTAAGGGCTGTTAGTATTATCTCAGAGAAGCCTCCCAGTCCTGTTTCTGCAGCCTCATCATCAAGGCCCCACCCCAGGCCAAGGAATGACAAAAACATCCCATCAGGTTGACATCATGGTGGGGGCAGGGAGCTCAGTTCATGTGTCATGTCTTAAGCAAATGAAGTAAAACACTTTACTAACATTTACCAAAAATTTTAAAATATCCATTAATGTACATTCTTTTTATTTTCTTTTAAGTACACCTCTTTATTTTTTTAAATTGAGGTATAGTTGATTTACAATGTTGTGTTAGTTTCAGGTATACAGCAGAGTGATTCACTTATATATATAATCAGTTATATATATATATATATATATATATATATATATATATATATTCTGTTTCAGATTCTTTTCCCCTATAGATTATTACAAGGTACTGAGTATAGTTCCCTGTGTTATCATGTTTCATGTACTGGTTTGAATGGTAAATAATCCACCTGCAGTGCAGTGGCCCTGGTTTGATACCTAGGCCGAGCAGATCCCCTGGAGAAGGAAATGGCAACCCAATCCAGTATTCTTGCCTGGAGAATTCCATGGACAGAGGAGCTTGGCGGGCTACAGTCCATGGGGTCACAAAAGAGTCAGACACGACTGAGCAACTAACGTGCACATTTGCACCTTGTAAGATGGGTATAATTATCCTCATTTTACAGATGAAAAAACTGAAGGTTTTAATGGAAATGGGATTTCATGAAAGAAAGAAGCCAAGCTTCAGATCCTGTGACATTTGGCTAAATCACCTTCAGGTTCCTCGGCTATAAAGCAGAGTGAGAGGTAGATTATCTCCTCAATGGTTATGAGGGGTATTTCATAAGGCATGTGCCTGGCCTGACACTGGGATTGGCACATGGGTCCCCTCCATAGCCCCTGCTCCCTATTCTGTGCTCTACTCCTATTCCCCGGGGACCTCAGGGAGCTCTAAATATGGAAAGCAATGAAGACAGATGGGGTGGTTACTAGTACCCAGCCATGTTCATGCAGGAATAACCAGGCATGGAGCTAAAAGCCTTCTGCTGAGAAAATTGCCATGTCTGTTGGCCATAGCAGGCTTCTCCTGGATCCATTGATCAACCGGTCCAGGCTAGGATCAGGACTGGGAAGGCATGGGGTCAGGGATATTGGGGGTGGGGGCATGGCGCGGGGGGTTGACAAACTTTATTTGAAGTTCTCACCATCCTGCTTTTCCCAAAGATGACTCTGATTGGTAGACAGTAGAATTCAGTGGGCAAAGGTGTGGGCCATCTTCGAGAATGTCTGCCCAGGTAATTTCACTTGACATGGCCAGGTACAGAGAGCTTCGCTGGCTGAAGTTGGACAGACCACCTTGTCTGGAGCCTGATGCAGCTGGAGGCCAGAGCATGGAAAGCAGCTACAGAAATGTCTGGAGGTCAGGCCTGGGACTACTTCTCTTCTGTGTCTCTGCTTGGAAAGCCTGTCCTCTGCCATTCATTCCTTCGGTGTTTATCTAGCACCTGCTGTGTGCCAGGTCTCAGGAGCCACCAAGATAAATAAAAATTTTATATTTTAAGTAATAATCTTAAGTGTTAGTTGCTCAGTCATGTCCAACTCCTTGCCACCCCATGGACTGTAGCCTGCCAGGCTCCTCTGTCCATAGGATTCTCCAGGCAAGAATACTGGAGTGGGTTGCCATTCCCTTCTCCAACAGATCCTCCCGACCCAGGAATTGACCTGGTCTCCTGCATTGCAGGCAGATTCTTTACTGTCTGAACCACCAGGGAAGCCCTAATCATTGTAAAGATAATAAAAATAAAAATTAAAAATATCTTACTCTTATTGAGCCTTC
Source organism: Bubalus kerabau (assembly GCF_029407905.1). Lineage (NCBI taxonomy): Eukaryota > Metazoa > Chordata > Mammalia > Artiodactyla > Bovidae > Bubalus > Bubalus kerabau. The sequence continues at coordinate 50,317,988 of NC_073634.1, forward strand.
ACTGTTTGCCAGGCTCTAGGCATTGACTCATGTAACCCTCACAGCATCCCTATAAAGTATGGAAAAATGAAAGGACCTAAGAACCCAAACTTCTTGGGACAGGAGATTATCAAGGCAGGCTCTTTGGAGGAGGTGATAATGCAGTTGGGAGAAAGCAGGACTTTCTAGCAGACAGACAGAAGCAGCAAGTGCAAAGCACAGAAGTGTGAAATGTGTGTGTGTGTGTGTGTGTGTGTGTGTAGGGAAGGCAGGGAGGTGGGGTTGGAAAGGTTGATGCCACGTATGAAGGGCCTTTGCTGTGACGACCCCAAAGGTGTGGTTCTTCAGGGAGATGAGCAATAATCAGACCTTTTTTCTAAGGTTCCTCTAGGGGTAATACAAGGAGGAACTGCAGGGGGCGCTCCTGTGCCAACAGAGGACACTGCTGCAGCGCGTCCGGAGGAAGAGCCAAGTCAAGAGATTTCTGAGGCAGAAACTTGGGACTTTAGTGGCTGTTGCTCAGAGAAAGCCCAATTTATCAGCCTTCAGACTTGAGAACGTGAAGGTAGTGCCTCATATGCAGCGTGTTGGGGTCTCATCCTCCTCTTTTAAGCGGATCTCTCCTGGGATTCCCCTCCACTGTCCTCTCCTGCTCCATGTGACCCAGGGCTCAGCTAGTCTTCTTGCCCTGTCCAGTCCTGGAGCTGTCCAGGTACGTCTGGACTCTCAATTGTCTATCTTAAGCAGACCCAGTCATACCCCTTGTAACGCTAGGATGAACCCCTGAAAGGGGGCTTCCATGGTGGTCCAGTGGTTAAGAACCTACCTTGCAATGCAAGCGACACTGGTTGGATCCCTGGTCTGCGAAGATCCTACGTGCCTGAGAACAACCAAGCCCATGCACCACAAGGAGAGAAGCCACCGCACTGAGAAGCCCGGGCACCACGACTAGAGAGTAGTCCCTGCTGGCAGCAACTAGAGAAAGCCTGTGCACAGCAACAAAGTCTCAGCATAGTCAAAAATAAGTATTTTTAAAAAGAAACATGTAAAGAGAGAGGGAGACATAAAAAAAAGAAAGAAAACAATATTATTCATGTTTTCACCTCAACTAAGTCATTTTGTGGAAGAAACTATATGTTCAAACAGCTAATTCACATGACAACACTGGGGAAAATGTTAGTTATTAACAAGTACTGAGAAGTAGTGCAATTTCGTTCTTAGATACCTTTTTTATGGACATGTTGGAAGGCATCATGGATAAAAGAGATTCACTAAAGAATATAACAGTAAGGGAGAAGGGAACATACTAGGTAGGAAGCATTTTACAACTGATGAGGAGACAAATGTCTGTGAGTCCAATTGTTTGTTATATTTATTCATTTATATTTTAGATTCAACATATAAGTGAAAGCATTCAGTATTTGTCTTTCTTCTGTCTGACTTATTTCACTAAGCATATTACCCTCCAGATTCATTTGTGTTGTTGCAAATGGCAAATTTTCGTTCATTTTTATGGCTGAGTAATATTCCATTATTAGTTAGTGTAAGTTGCTCAGTCATGTCTGACTCTTTACGATTCCACGGACTGTAGTCCACTAGGTTTCTTTGTCCATGGCATTCTCCGGGCAAAAATACTGGAGTGGGTTGTCATTCCCTTCTCCCGGGGATCTTCCCAACCCAGGGATCAAACCCAGGTCTCCTACATTGCAGGTGGATTCTTTACCATCCGAGCCTCCAGGGAAGCCTAATATTCCATTATACATATATTCAGTTACACACACACACACACACACACACACACAAGGAAATGGCGACCCACTCCAGTATTCTTGCCCGGGAAATCCCATGGACAGACGAGCCTGGTGGGCTATAGTCCATGGGGTCACAAAGTTGAACACGACTGAGCGACAAACACACACACACACACACACACCACAGACATAGAGAACACACTGGAGGTTACCTGTGAGAAGAGGAAAGGGGGAGGGGCCAGAGATTGGGCTTTGGGACTAAGAGGCACAACACAACATGGTAAACCAACTTCAATAAAAATTTAAAACCAAACCTGTTTAGTAAGTGATTTGGTAATATACATCAAGAACATATTCATACACTTTGACCCAGTAACTTCGTCTTTCTTTTTCTACTGAACTGGAGAAAAGTTTATTCTGTGACGTTACTTGTAAGAGAAAATACATCATTGGAAACTTGGATGCTGAACAATACTAATTATGCAATAATTAGTCCGTGCAATAATATTTATGAAGGTTTAAGGTTGAGTAATAGTGTGTTTACTTAATGCAACAAGACCAAGCAGAATGTAAAATAATGTGTTCAGTGTGAGATTTGTAAATATGCATATAAACATGTAAAATATATTGTGCATATAATATATATAAATATTATATATATATATATAAATATATATATAAATAAAATATAAGTGCATATAACTAAACACAGACTGTATCACAGGTGTTATGTTCACTCAAAAGGTATGAGCATTATTAATACCCCTTACAGATGAGTAAGTTACTGTTCAGAGAGATGAAATAAGTCTTTGGAATACTCCTCAGCTGGTAAATTGTGAACTCAGGAACCCCAGTTTTGCCTGGCTCCCCCAAACTGGTGGATTTCCAGTTTTGTCTGGCTCCACTGCACAATAATTTAAGAGTTACCTTGACTCCCTGGGCATCAAAAAGTCAACCAAAGTTGTCAGTGAGCAGTGGGATTACAGGTGGTTTCTTTTTCTTCTTCACACTTTTCTTCATTTTACAACATATTCCAGAGAAAATATATGCAGATTACATATTTAAACTTTTATATTTGAAACTAAATAGTGAACATATTTGGAGCATGTGCTAGATAAATGTTTATATCGACCAATGTGCAAAAAGCTCCTATAAATTGATGAGAAAAAAGATAAATAACTCAAGGGAGAAAGATGCAACTCAGAAACCCAATGGTTAGATTCAGTAGCCAAAAGATTCAATATATTGCTAGAAGTTAAATTAAAACTATGATGGTACATTCTGATGAACCAGCAGTTAATACTCCATGCTTCTACTGCAGGGGACTTGGTTTCAATCCAAGAACTAAGTTCGCACATGTCTTGTGGTGTGGCCAAAAAAAAAAAAAATGCCAAAAACAAACAAAAAAAACCGCCAAAACAAAACATGATGAGATACCATTTTCCATCTTATCAAATTAGCAAAATTTTTAAAGATTCATAATATCCACAAGCTGGTGGGGAGATGGGAAAAGAGGCACTCTTACCCACTGCTGGCAGGAAGGAGGCTGTTCTGATAGGATCTATTAACACTACATACTCACATGGTTTGACCTGGAAATCCCATTTGTACAATTCTGCCTAATAGAAATCAAAGCACCATTTGTAAGGATATATGTTTATGAATAATTATTGTGGCATTATTTGTAGAGAGGGAATTGGAAAAAGCATGACTATCCACCAATATGAAAATAATAAATCAAAATCTATCAATTCAATGGATTATCAGGCTGTCATGAAAAAGAATTGGATCTATAAGTAATGGAGTGTGAAAAGGAATAGAGTACTGTGTATAGCATCACTACTGAAGTGTGATTTATCTCCCAGCAGCACTGGCATCATCTGGGAGCTTGTTTGGAAATACAGAATCTTGTTCTCATTCTTTTTTTTTTTTTTTTCTTAATCTTTTTCTTTTTTTTTTTTGATGTGGACCATTGACCATTTTAAAAATTTTTATTGAATTTGTTACAATATTGCTTCTTTTTTTATGTTTTTTAGGCTGTGAGGTATGTGGGATCTTAGCTCCTTGACCAGGAATCGAACCTACGTCCTCTGCACTGGAAGGAGAAATCCTAACCACTGGATCGCCAGGGAAGTCCCTCGTCTCCATCCTTGACCTCCTGAACTGGAATCTGCATTTTAACAAGATTCCCTACAGAAACACCAGTGTTTAGTGTGATCCTATAAAGGGGATGCCTTCTCATATGTCATGGCAAAAATGGTCCCACCACTTCATGGGAAATAGATGGGGAAACAGTGGAAACAGTGTCAGACTTTATTTTTCTGGGCTCCAAAATCACTACAGATGGTGACTGCAGCCATGAAATTAAAAGACGTTTACTCCTTGGAAAGAAAGTTATGACCAACCTAGATAGCATATTCAAAACCAGAGACATTACTTTGCCAACAAAGGTTCGTCTAGTCAAGGCTATGGTTTTTCCTGTGGTCATGTATGGATGTGAGAGTTGGACTGTGAAGAAGGCTGAGCGCCGAAGAATTGATGCTTTTGAATTGTGGTGTTGGAGAAGACTCTTGAGAGTCCCTTGGACTGCAAGGAGATCCAACCAGTCCATTCTGAAGGAGATCAGCCCTGGGATTTCTTTGGAAGGAATGATGCTAAAGCTGAAACTCCAGTACTTTGGCCACCTCATGTGAAGAGTTGACTCATTGGAAAAGACTCTGATGCTGGGAGGGACTAGGGGCAGGAGGAGAAGGAGACGACAGAGGATGAGATGGCTGGATGGCATCACTGACTCGATGGACGTGAGTCTGAGTGAACTTTGGGAGTTGGTGATGGACAGGGAGGCCTGGCGTGCTGGGATTCATGGGGTCGCAAAGAGTCGGACACGACTGAGCAACTGATCTGATCTGATCTGATCTACCAAAGTCCGACCTTTACTTCTACATTAACTTCTCACTTTTAGCTGGGTGCATGGCCACCTGGGACAAAGATTATGTTTCCCAGCCTTTCTTGCAGTTGGGTGGGACCATGTGGCTGAGCTCTGGCCAAGAGGACATGACTGGAAGTGAAGAGGGTCATTTCTGCCCCTAAAAGGGACATTGACGGAATCCCCCTGGTGGTTTCTTACTTACATTTTTTTAAGTGTGCACTTATTTTATTTATTTATTTTTGGCTCTGCGGGGTCTTTGTTGCTATGAGGACTTTTCTCTAGTTGTGGCAAGCAGGGGCTACTCTTTGATGTGGTGCAAGGGCTTCTCATTGTGGTGGCTTCTCTTGTGGAGAACCACTCTAGGGCATGCGGACTTCAGCAGATGTAGCACATGGGCTCAGTAGTTGTGGTTCCTGGGCTCTAGAGCACAGGCTCAATGGCTGTGGCACACAGGCTTAACCACTCTATGGCACTGAGATCTTCCGGGACCAGGGATCAAACCCATGTCTCCCGCATTGGTAGGTGGATTCTTTATCATAGAGCCACCAGGGAAGCCCTGTTTCTAACTCTCTGCTAACTGAAAGTTATCAGTCACAAAATCAGCCACTGTATGAGTTTGTTCAGTTGCCATAACAAAGTACAACAGTCAGAAATTTACTTTCTTCCAGTTCTGGAGGCTGGAGGATCTAAGATTAAGATCTGGCAGGGTAAGACATCTTTATGGCTCCCAGGCTAACGTTTTGCTACATCTTCACATAGCCTTTCTTTGGAGAGAGAGAGAGTGTGTGTGTGTGTATCTTCCCATAGCCTTTCTTTGGAGAGTGTGTGTGTGTGTGTGTGTGTGTAGAGCTCTCTTTGTCTGTGTGTGTTTACTTTTTTATTTTTCTTTTTAAAGACCACCAGTCTTTTCAGATTAAGCCTTCACCCTTTTGACCTCATTTAACCTTAATTACCCCCAACTCCATGGGGTCACAAAGAATCAGACACAACTGAGTGACTGAACTGAACTGAAAGGCTCTGTTTCCAAATACAGTCACGTTAAAGGTTAGGATTTCAACATATGAATTTGGATGGGGGACACAATGGACTCCACAGCAGTCACCTGGGACTCAGAGCTAGAAACTGCTACAAAGAATGCCCTTTCCTCTTCTCTCACCTGCTTACCTCTAAACTGTTAGATGAGAGACTAACTAGTACATTTTTCAAGACTTTTTACTTTGGTTCTCTTTGTTACAGCACCTTAGCCTGTTTCCTAACTGACCCTTACATTTGTGTTCCCCAAGGTCCACTGAGCAAGAAGAAACACAGGAAATGAAGCCCTCTAAATGGTTACTGTTGATTGCTACAAGGGTTGGAGTGCAGAATGAATTAAGAGCATTGAGGTAAAAACTTATCCAACAGCATTTTAAGGTTTACAATCATACCCAACTTTCAATGACTATGGGAAACATGATTGTTTTCCCTTTTGTAAGACTCCTTACAGCAATGTTCTTACTTATACTGAAACACACATATTCCACCCTTCATACATACCAGTTTCCCTTCTTCCCTCCCTCCCATCTTCCTTCTATGGCGGGGATGCTGTGCCCTGGGGCAGGCCAGGGAGTCAAGTCAAACCAGGCAGGCCAAGTCAAGCACAGTCTTAGTGCCACTGGATTGTCTTTCCAGAGTTTTATTTTTAGTTCTCTGATCCATACATCAAGGGATTTCCTTGTGAGAGGGAGGAATTTCCACAGGGCCCTTGGAAGGTGTTCTCAGCCTACCTACTGGTAAAATGGCATCAAGGGGCCCCATCGGTTCAATATGGGAACCTTGTCTGTACAGTGATAAGGACAGGCACAGCCGGGCAGTAGAAAGTAGCCTTTGCCCACGTCTGGGGCAGGCTGGCGCTCAGGCTCCAGAAGACAGGGGAAGTCAGCACTCTGTCGAATCCGGTTCGGGTCGCCATGGGCCAGGTACAGAGCATGGGAAGCTGGGTACACGGATGGACAGTTGCTGGTGAACCTCCATTTATCCTCCACTGGGGCCACATGGTCCTGTGGTGGGAAGAAGCCAGGTTGCCCCAGGTCCTTGGCGGTCATGTGGGGTCTTTTGAAGGCAGGGTATCCATCTTCTAGCTTGGGGTTGGGGCTGGGGGTGGGTCTGTAGAACTCTTTGTCCCGGAGTTGGGTGTCCAGCTTTGCTTGCTGTGGAAATAAATCATATACAAAAAGAGGGCTGAGAGAGGCAACAGTGAAGCTTCTTCCTAGGTAGTCTCCAAGACAGAGCACACTTGGAACTTCCCTGGCAGTCCAGTGGTTAAGACACCATGATTCCACTATAGGGGCATGGGTTCAATCCCCGGTTGGAGATCTACGATCCCACATACCGCAAGGTGGCCAAAAAAAGAAAATTAAATTTAAAAATAAATAAATGAGACAGGGTATACTTTTCTTTATTTTCTAGAGATTAGTTTTTGAGTGGCAATATATACAACAGAAGGACGTACCAAAATAGTACAAAAGGGTTTATAGCGAAAAGTAAGTCTATTTCCTACCCTCCTTCTTTCTCAGGTCCCCTCTCCAGGGACACCCACTGTCATCAGAGTGTTCTGTGTCTTATTAGAAATATTTTATGTACATGTAAACTTACACGTATATATCCAGATGCCTTCCATCTGTACACAAGTGATACATATTATTATTCCAGTCTGCACTTTGCTTCTCCTAAATAATCTCAGAAACTGTTCCACCTTTGTTTGTATAGATCTTCTTATTAATTTTAGTGGGGTTACCTCAAGATAGGAAAAGATGTCTTAAACAAGACTTAAAAAGAGCAAGGGCTTCCCAGGTGGCTCAGTAGTAAAGAATCTGCCTGTAATGTAGGAGTCGCAGTTTTGATCCCTGGGTCAAGAAGATTCCCCTGGAGAAGGAAATGGCAATCCACTGCAGTATTCTTGCCTGGAGAATCCCATGGACGGAGGAGCCTGTGGTGCTCCAGTCCATGGGGTCTCAAAAGAGTTGGACACGATTTAGCAACTAAACAACAATGAAAAGAGCAAATGATAAAGGAAAAGACTGACACATCTACCTATATTAAAATAAGAATTTCTATTCAGTGAAAGAGTGAAATGACGAGTCACAGACTGAATTTTGCCACTTATATAACTCACACATGTAAGATGTCCAGAATATTTAAAGAACCCATACGAATTAATAAGAAAAAGACAAGCCACTCAATAGAAAAGTGGACAAATGACATAAGCAGAAAAATAAATAGCCATGAACAAATGAAAGGATGAAATCACTGAAATGAAAATTATGACCACAAGAAAATATTATTTCAAGCCCAGCATCACCGACTTGATGGATATAAGTTTGCGCAAACTCCAGGAGTTGGTGATAAACAGGGAAGACTCGCATGCTGTAGTCCATGGGGTCGCAAAGAGTCGGACACAACTGAATGGCTGAACTGAAGTCGGCAAAAATGAAAAAAAGTCTGACACTCCCAAGGAATGACAAGATTGGAGAGCTACCTGACTGACTGTCCTGGTGGGAAAGTAAATTGATACATCCACTTTGGAACAGTGATGTCACCTCCAACCAGCAATTCCACCCCTGGGAGGGGTGAACACCTGCACAGGAGGCCCTGCCTCATCTTCATTGCAGTATTTGTGGGTGGGAGGAGTCACAAAAAATAAATAACCCCAATGTCCACTGACAGGAGAGGGGACAAATGCGTCATGGCATCTTCGTGCAATATAATATTTATACCACAGAAAATGAAGAACATGCCATAATGTTCAGCAAAACAATAGAAGTCAGAGAAGAGGACAAATAATATGATTCAATTATATAATGAAGTTCAAAAAGAGCAACCCTAAATAATTTATTTAAAGAGATTGTTGTTGTTTAGTCACCAAGGTTTGTCTGACTCTTCCAGACCCCGTGAACTGTGGCATGCCAAGCTTCCCATTTAAAGAGATACATACATAAAGGTAAAACTATTTAAAACACACACACATATAAGGGAGTGCTTAACCCAAAACTCAGAAGAATGATTACCTCTGGAAGTCGGGGGAGGGGTGGGAACAGGGAGGGGCACGCAGGGCTCTAATGTGTTGTGTTTTAAGCTGGCTGATAATAGGTACATTGGAGTTTATCAACATTATTTAAACTGTAAATGTTTTTTATTTACTAGGTGTTGTATGGGTGACCTACTTGGTGTATATTTGAAAACAATACACACGAACTTCCCGGGTGATCCAGTGGCTAAGACTCCGCCCTCCCACTGCAGGGGGCACTGGTTCCGTTCCTGGTCAGGGAAGATCCCGCATGCCCCGAGGCATGGCCAAAAAAAGAAGTAAAACAGTACACACACGTACACACAGAATACCTCTTTAGATCTCCTGGCTTCAGACACTGTTCTCAGTAAGTGCCCTCAATGTCCACACTCACAATAAAAATGGATAAAGAGGATTTCAGTGGGCGGTTGAATGGAAGGCAGGACTAAGTGACTTCTTACCTCTTCTGATGTGACCCTGGCATATTTGTGCTTCCCATAAGGTTTGTAGTCGATCATGTAGGAGCTTTGGTATATGTCCAAATCCACAGGGGCCTAAAGGTTAAGGGAGAACACTAAACAAGAGATTTCAACATGTCGTTCTTCCACTTAAAGGCTTTCAGTGACTTCTCATTGTTTGTAGGACAAAGGTTAACTTTTGAGCCTGGAATTTGGAGCTCTTCATAATCTGGTTTCTACTTGATTCTACCATCTAAACCCCCTTGGCCCAACTCTATGCCCATTACCCCAGCCTCACTGCTTTTGACTCTTCCCAGGTAGCTGGCACATATTCTTATCTCCGGCTGAAAACATGAGCTGTATTCTTCACCTGCTGGCAAATTCCTACACATCCTCCAAAACCCATATTAAATCCCTTCCCCCCAAATTTCTCCCTCTCATCTCTCTCTACCTTCCAACAATTAAACTCTTGTTCCTCTGCTTCTATGGCACATTTTACATCCCTCACTACAGCAGTTATCATGGTGTGCTATCACTGACTTAGTGAAGGATACTCGATTAGGATTTAATCTTAGGCATCTCTGCAACCTTAAAGCCCAATGCACTGCCCGACACACCATGGATGAACAATAAATGTACACTAAGCAAGTAAAGGAATCTCCAGAAAACTATAAACTCTTAACTTTCTTTGCTTATTTAAAAAAAAAAAAAAAGAACGCCATGCAGGGTTGGTAACCAGAGGGAGCTTCAAGGAGCCTGGCCCTCCCTGGGGCTGTTTGTCAATGCTGCCGATCTTGAGGTGGTCACAGTGGTCAGAAGCCCACAACACTCACCTGTCCGGGGAACACCACACCTGACATAGCAGACGACCTAGACACAGACAAGATGATTAGCCCCGTTTCTGCCACAGGCAGGGAAAATAGTCTAAAGCTCCACCAACCAATCACATGACTCAATCGCCAGGCATTGGTGACGGCAGCAGGGAAAAATGTGTTGGTGGACGGGGTCCTGGGGCACAGGGGCTACAGCAGGACTCAGAGGGAATCAGTTGTTGAGAACATCAGATTTACCCCTCAGGCAGAGGTGAACCTGATAGCAAGTGCTGTGCTAGTAAATGTTTAGCAATCTCCTTTTTGGGCAAGGGAGGCAAATAAACCCCAGTTTATAGTATTTGCGAAGTTCTGCTAAGTCATTTCCACCCTGGCCCATTTCGACCCACTCCAGTATTCTTGCCTGGAGAATCCCATGGGGTCGCAAAGAGTCAGACACGACTGAAGTGACTTAGCACTCATGCAAACAGAATGTGCTCCCAGAGCCGGGATGACTCCAGTGCATGGGGTCCCTGGGAGCCAGGGTTCTGAACAGCCCTGAGAAAGCAATGGTCAGGCCTGGAACTTAGAGGCATCCTGATGCAGAAGCACAAACTATGTTTCTAGTGGAGACTGAAGGGATCCAAGGTGATGGTTTTGAGGCTCTGCGTTCTTGGTGAACAACAGCTGTGGATGAGTCCAATCACTCCCTAATCCTGATATCTTAGTGGGGAGGCCTTTCTACCTGGGCTTGGGGGAGCTCTCTGAGCCCACTCCATCTCACATACTTGGCTCTCTAGGTTCTGGATGGCTCCTCCATTTCATTCCCGTGGCATCCTGCCCTGAGCGCCATTCCATTCAGGGTCCGTGGACCATCAGGGTGGTTGAGAGACCTCAAATAGCACCCGTGTCCCTTCCTTTTTGTGCATAGACAGCTCCTCTCCCAGACAGGAAGCCAACTTCAATGCAAAGAGCACCTACCCTTCCTTCTGCCGAGAGGATAATGATGTTTCAGCCCTGCCAGTTCCAAGTGTCCCTGCCACCTGGACAGGCTTGCTGCTGTGTCCCTCACCACAGCAGTCTGTGAGATGAACCCTGACCCATATGATGTTGGCTATTTTGGTCACAGTCCCTGGGCATTGTGATGGAGTGACTGGCCAACCTCCTGTGTGTCTGTCCCCTAATCCCTGGCCCACCCTTTCTCACGGAGAGCTGATCGTATTCCAGCACACCTGAGCCAACATGAAGCCTGGCAGCATCGAAAGGTACCCAGAATGCAAGGCTTTCCAACGCTCTGCTGAATCAGTCTATTTGCAGGTTAAAAAGAATCTCATGGGGATTATGACATTAGACTTTCTGTGACTGAATCCATCTCATACCAGAGCCCTCCCAAGCATCTGTCGCTTGAAAGCCTGGCTTATCCCTCCTCTGTCTGTCAAAATTCCACTCTCTTTCACAATTATTTGGATGGTTGTAATCCAAAACAAAAAATAGTAAGTGTAGACGAGAATGGGGAGAAGCTTGTGCATTGCTGGAAGGAATGTAAAATGATGCAGTCACTGAGGGTAAGTGGATAAGTGCTTGACGGTTTCTCAGAAAATTAAGCATAGATTTGCCGTGCGTGTGTGCATTCGTGCTAAGTTGCTTCAGTCATGTCTGAGTCTTTGTAACCCTATGGACTGTAGCCCACCAGGCTCCTCTGTCCATGGGACCCTCCAGGCAAGAATACTGGAGTGGGTTGCCATTTCCTTCTCTGATAGATTTGCTGTTTGATCCTGCAATTCCACCTCTGAATATGTACCTAAAAGAACTGAAAGCAGGGACTCAAGCAGATATTTATACATCTGTGTTTCTGGCAGCATTTTTCACAATAGCCAAAGGGTTGAAACAACCCAATAATCCATCGGTGGATGAATGCATAAACAGACTGTGATGTAGACACACAATGGAATATTACTCAGCCTTCAAAAGGAAGGGAATTCTGGCACATGTTACATGTGAGAACCTTGAAAACATGCTAAGTGAAATAAGCTAGACCTTAAAGGACAAATATTGCATGATTCCATTTACATAAAACACCTGGGTGGTCAAATTCATAGATACAGAAAGTAGAACGGTGGCTGCCAGGGAGCTGGGAGGAATGGGTATCGAGTTTCAGTTTGGAAAGAGGAAAGAGTTATGGAAATGGAGAGTGGTGATGATTGTGCAACATTGTCAAAGTATCTAATGCCACCAAACTGTGAACTTAGAATGGTTCAAATGATAAACTTTATATATATATACCATTTGCATAAATGTTAATATATTTACTCTCATACACACCAATTCCACTCTAAGGGCCACCTCTTCCACAAAGCTTTCCTTGGTTTCTCTCTAGATACACCATAGACTCCTTTCATTGACCCAACCAATATTTATTGAGGACTTATTTGGTGTTGGGCATTGTTCTGAACCTTGCAGATTCATCAGTGAACAAAATAGATGGAAATTCCTGCTTGCATAGGACTTACATTCTGGTGTGAACAAGACACAGAGTAAACCAAGTCCTAAGTGATTCAGCCTCCATTAGATTCAGCAAAGAAGCAAGATAAGGGAAACTTCCTTGGTGGTCCAGTGGCTAAGACTCTGCAATACCAATGCAGGGGGCGTGGGTTTGATCCCTGGTCAGGGAACTTGATCCCCACTAAGACCCAGCATAGCCAAATAAATAATTTTTTTTTTTTTTTTTAAAAGAAGCAAGATGGCAGAATGACTGAGGCACTTCAGATTGGGGTTGAAGTTGTCCAAAAAGGAGAGAGATATTAAAGCAGCAATCTAAGCACAGAAAGAACCAGCCATGCAACTGTATAGTTCCATATATACAGCAGGTCCTTGTTGTTTATATATTTTATATAGAGTGGTGTGTATCTATTAATACCAAATTCCCAATCTATCCCTCGTCCCCTTCCTCTTGTTAACCATGAATGTGTTTTCTGTATCTGTGAGACTATTTCTGTTTGTAAAGTCCATTTGTATCTATTTTTCTTTTAGGATCCTACATGTAAGTGATAGCATATTTTTTTTTCCCTTTCCAAACTTACTTCACCTAGTATGATCGTCTCTAGATCCCTCCCTGTTGCCAGCAAATCTTTAGTTCCTTATTGATAAAACATATATTCATAGATTGGATGGAAAACTAAAGGAGAAAAGGCTTTCCCAATAATTCGGTGGGGAAAGACCTGGAGAAAAGGGCTTCCTAGCACAGGGGTCAAGAGTCCAAAGCTTGTAAGACAGGATCAAGAGTAGAACAAGAAAAGCCAAGGAAAGGAGTGGGTGAGGGCATGAAACCAAGAGAGGGAGCATGTTGTGCATCTGTGACTGTCCCATTTTTCATTCTCGCTTCCCTTTAGAGAGCTGTTTCTCTCCCTTTCAGGAATCATGTAGTTTAAGTGGTGCTGATCCTACCCCAGCTCTAAATGGGTGTTGTTGTCCCTAGAAAATTCCAGCTCTAGGCTGCCATTCAGGGAGAGGCTGGTGACCCAAGGCGGGCTGGTGAGTACCATCCCCAGCTCTTGGGGAAGAGGATCTCTCTTTCTGAGACAGCATACCTCAGGGTCCCTATTTCTTCACTGAGAGTTGAAACACTGTGTTATGTTTCAGACTTCCTCCAACCAGACTTCAAATAGTCAGGGATTTTTGTAAAGCTTGTGATGGACCATGCAAAATATCACGTGGTGCCAATTTTTAAGTTTGTACAGTGTGATGATTGTTTTTCAGTCGCTAAGTTGTGTCTGAGTCTTTGAGACCCCATGGACTGCAGCGTGCAAGGCTTCCCCGTCCTTCACTGTTTTGACAGTCCATGGGGTTGCAGAGTCAGACACGACTGAGCATGCACGCATGCACAGGGCCAGATTGGGTCTGATAAAAACAACAGTTATAGTGCAATACATGTTATTTTTCTGAAATACACAACACAGGTAAATTTCTCATGGTTCTTGCCTTCTCCTTCAACAGCATGTGTGTGTGGCAGGGCAGGGGGGCAGGGGGCATCTTTTCCACGCTCATTAGGTATGAAAAATAAACCAGAAAGCAAATCCTGGTTGTTATTTTTAAGCCTAAATCACATACAAGTGCTAGCTTCAAATTGTGTGGGCTAAGATAAACTAAATTTCATAATACACCAACATAAGTTCATAATACACCAACACAAGTGTATTCCTAAAAGCACGGTTAAGGTGAAGTAAATGTTGTTTAAAAAGCACACACCAAAAGATAGTGTGTGGACAGGATTCAATAAACAGTGTATGACAAAGCACCGGGCACAGCAAAGGCTCTCAAAAAATCCTCCCCTTCTGCCTCTGGGAGGAAATTAACCTCTGCATCTTTATTTCTTTTCTTTTTTTACATTGAAGTGCAGTTGATTTACACTGTTTCAGGTGTACAACAAAGTGATTCAGTTATACACACACACACACACATTCCTTTCCGATTCTTTTCCATTTTAGGTTATTAGAAGATATTGACTATAGTTCCCTGGGCTAGATAGTAGGTCCTTGCTGTTTATTTTATATATAGTAGTGTGTATCTATTAATTCCAAATTCCCAATTTATCCCTCCTCCCCTTCCCTTTCGAAAACCATGAATTTGTTTTTCTCCCTCTCTGTAAGTCCATTTCTATTTTGTAAAGTTCATTTGTATCTATTTTTTTTAGGATTCCACATGTAAGTGATATCCTATATTTGTCTTTCTCTGTCCAAACTTACTTCACTTAGTATGATCATCTCTAGGTCCCTCCCTGTTGCTGCAAATCATCTTTGTTTCCTTATTGACAAAATACATATTCATAGATTGGAAGGGAAGGCTAAAAGAGAAAAGGGCTTTCCCAGTGGCTCAGCCGGTAAAGAATCCACCTGCAATGCAGGAGACACAGGAGACAACAGGTTCCATTCCTGGGTGGGGAAGATCCGCAGAAGGAAACTGCAATCTACACCAGTATTCTTGCCTGAGAAGTCCCACCGACAAAGGAGACTGGTGGGATAGTCCTTAAGGTTGCAAAGAGTCTGAAAGGGCTGAGCGTCTAGGCAAACAAAGGAGAAAAACGCGCACAATGCCTTGGCACCTGATCTGATATGCTGCAGGAGCTTAATTATTGCAACCTTCATTCATCTGAGAGAAATTCCTATTGGCTTTCTCTGAAGAAAAACCTGGGCCCGCAGTTTCTGTCTATGCAAATTCAGCTTGCTAATGTTGTTAAATCACAGGAGGAAATTCTTCTGGAAGCCCTCGAGTTCCTCCAGGCTTATATTAAAGGGATTACAATCCATTTCCTTCCTAATTCGCCTAATGCGCTCTGGGAAGCCCTCAGGCCGGGGATTAAAGCATTTACGCCTTTAATTAGGAGCAAACCTTCCCCCAGAGCCTGAAGCACAAACAGCGAGTCGACACTACAAAGGCCTCCTCCCAGAGCAGTGGGGATATTGATCCCCCTCCGGGAGCCCGGAGTCTCGGAGGGTTTAGCAAACGCTGCTTTTCCCAAACTGGGTATCTGAGCCGGGAAGGCCCTCAGTAGAAATAGAAACCCCTTCACGCCAAGAGCAAACAAACAAACAAAAGTCGATCCGTGGAGTTCAGCAGCAGCGGAAGCATCTTCAGGAGGGGGAGGGTCCGCGGAACGGTCCCACCGCCTCGCTCTTCTAGGTTTTCCCTGTGCGCTCACCACCGGGTCATTAGCTTTGAAGTGGAGGGCTCTGAAAATTAAGCTGTGTTTGTGCATCAGCGAGGTCTGTCCCCACACGGATGCTTTCGCCAGCTCCCAACACAGTCTGCTAGCCCCTCCCACGCCAGATTCCTGGGAAATTCCTGGGTCGCCAAGCTATGGATTTCTTCAAGGGCAGCGCGGTGACTGCTTCAGAGTCGCCTGGGATGCGCATTAAAACCCAGATTTCTGCTGCCACCTTCAGCGTCAGAATTTCTGGGAGAGGGAGCCAACTAGGGAATCTACCTTTTCGGAAGCTTCCCCGGTGATTCTTAGGATTCCTACACTCCTCTGGAAGGAAATCCTGGCTGGGCCACCCCCAGCCTTTGTGCAGAAGAAGCTGAGACCCAGAGCCTTCCAGGATCTTGTACAAGGGCAGTCAATCGACTCGCTGCGATTGGTACACTGGTGGATGTGTAGGGTACTCCAGAAATTATGCCAAAAGAGCTGGGGAAATTGTTAAATTGGGACAAAATGTGGGGCATTTGGCTTCATTTGTTCAACACACACGTATGACCACCTTTGGTGAGCGAGACGTGTTAAATGCTGCTGCTGTGTGCGTGTATGTGTGTGTAATAGTAGTAGGAGGAGGAAGGGTGTGTTGTTGGAGTGATGATAAAAAATGGAAAACATGGGACTTCCTTGATGGTTCAATGGTTAAGACCCTGCACTTCCAATGGTAATGGACTTCCCAGGTGGTGCAGTGGTAAAGAATCTGCCTGCAAAGGCAGGAGACGCAAGAGATGTGGGTTTGATCCCTGGGTCTGGAAGATCCCCTGGAGAAGGGCACGGCAACCGACTCCAGTATTCTTGCCTGGAGAATCCCATGGACAGAGGAGCCTGGTGGGCCACAGTCCATGGGTCACAAAAGAATTGGACATGACTGAGCATGCGCATACACACTTTCAGTGATCAGGGAACTGAGATCCCACATGCTACATGGTGCAACCAAAAAAAGAAAAAGAAAAAAACACACCAGGTTCCCGCCATCTAGCACTTTATAACCTGGTGAGTGGGGGGGAGAATGAACCAGCACAGGTGGAAGTGTGGAGGCAGGACCATGTGGTATAGAGTCGGGCCGGAGACCTAGCAGAGACGTGGTGGTGAAACCAAGTCTTAAATGAAGAGCTTTCTTTTGCCAGAAACTGGCCCTTCTCTGAAGATTCCATTTCCTGTCCACCCCTGCTCACCCACCCCCCTTTTCTCTGAACATTTAAGACACTCCAGCAGATATCTGTCACTTTATAGATGCTATTTCCATTAGGTATGCGTTTTTTACTTCCTCAAGAGATCTGAACTGCCTTTTGCCTCTCTACACCCTCTGAGCCTAGACTAGACCTGTAAATGCTGGGTCTTCCATGACACTCTTTGATTGTCTGGGGAATTTTTCAAGGTCAAGCTGGAAGGGCAGGCTGCGGTAGGACAGTGAAGGCCCTCAATGCTAAGGAGTGTGGACTTTCAGACAAGAGGCTGAGTGCGAAGAGGAAAGAGTTTGAGAGTCAGGTGACTTTGCATTTGAACCCAGCTCTATCACTTACTGGGCTTCCCAGGTGGCTCAGTGGTAAAGAATCTGCCTGCTACTGCAGGAGATGTGGGTTCGATCTCCAGGTCAGGAAGACCCAGAGAAGGAAATGGCAACCCACTGCAGTATTCTTGCCTGGGAAATCCCATGGACAGAGCAGCCTGGCAGGCTACAGTCCATGGGGTCACAAAGAGTTGGACATGACTGAGCATGCACCCATGCACTACCACTTAACAACAGTGTGTCCTTGGATAAGTTACTTATGTTCTCAAGTGGTCAAATGAAGGTTGAAAATGCCTTGCTGGCAGGAGAAAGGGATAAAATGCTGTGTTGGTCCTGCTCAGCACGATGCTGGACACATACTGCAAATGGGATGTACTCAGTGAAGGAGAATGAGTGTGGTAGATACCACGCAATAGTAACATGATGAAAGGGACGTTTTAAAGAGGTCAGTGTGGATGAGTGTGCAGCACAGACAGGAAAGGGGACACAGCTGGAGAAATGACAACAGCTGGAGCCTCTGCAATCAGCCGGGCACTTGAGAATTGGCTGGACAGTTGGAGATGCTGGTAACAAACAACAGAGCATGTACCCTGTGCTGGTCACTGTCCTGACAGCATCATCGTGACCCTACAACAGATTCTTTTTCTTTTTGATTGTGCTGGGTCTTAGATGTGGCTTGTGGGATCTAGTTCCCCAACCCAGGCCTCCACTACATTGAGAGTGCGGAGTCTTAGCCACTGGACCACCAAGGAAGTCCCTACACAAAGCCTTTTTCATCCCTCTCTTCATTTTGTAAATGAGGAAAATGAGGCACAGAGAGGTTAAGTGACTTGCTTAGGGTCCCTTGCGCCTAGTAAGTGGCAGAATCAGGATTGCAGCCTCAGCTGCCTTGGGCCAGAGTCCACATTCTCCATCTGAGGGCCGTACAGCCTCCACACACCTGGAGAGACAATGGACAGGGTTCTAGAAGAGGGCAACCTGTATGCTGCACTGCAAGGGATGGTCTTCCTTGCAGTGTCCTGAAATTGCCTGAGAAAGTGAAAAGTGGTTCCTAATCTAGAGACTGGCACCCATGGCTGGGCTGTGGTGTCCTCCTGCTAAATGTGAAGATTCATGTAACACACACATTCGACAAGACCCGTGTGACTACAGCGGATCAAGGCAGAAACAAGACTACTCTGTAATTATGTCTGAACCCAGACAAAGGAGGAACCCTGTCCAACACACAAAAATGACCAAAAAGCTTCATTCTGGCTAATGAGCCACTCCTGCTTCTCATCTTAACCCTCCTTCCTGATAGACAAAAATTATTGTGATACCCAATTATAGAGTTACACCTGCTTCCCAACATTGTCCGATACAGACCAAAGCCCCGCTTCCTCGAACTCTCCCTCAAAACCCTAACACAAGGCCAAATCCTATGATCAGTACTTCCTGACACCTCATTCTAACAACTCCCCCTTGTGTGTTTTCTCTCTCTGGACACAAACCCAGCTGTTCAGTCCCAGGCAGGTTCCTGGATGGAAGTCACTGACAAGTCATTGGAAATCCCAGTGTTTCAATATCCAAGCTGTTTCCCAGATTGCCTCTCCCTGTCAGAAGTGGGATCTTGGTCAGGCTATGCCATGACTGGGGCCTCAGAAACAGTCACTATAATTATCTTTGTGTTCCCCTAATCCCAGGTCAGAGAGGGCAATGGCACCCCACTCCAGTACTCTTGCCTGGAAAATCCCATGGATGGAGGAGCCTGGAAGGCTGCAGTCCATGTGGTTGCTGAGGGTCCGACACGACTGAGCGACTTCACTTTGACTTTTCACTTTCATACATTGGAGAAGGATATGGCAACCCACTCCAGTGTTCTTGCCTGGAGAATCCCAGGGACGGGGAAGCCTGGTGGGCTGCCGTTTATGGGGTCGCACAGAGTCGGACACGACTGAAGTGACGTAGTAGTAGTAGTAGTAGTAATCCCAGGTGGCTCAGTGATAAAGAATCTACCTGCCAATGCAGGAGACTCCGGTTTGATCCCTGGGTTGGGAAGATCCCCTGAAGAAGGAAATGGCAACCCACTTCAGTATTCTTGCCTGGGAAATCCCACGGAGAGAGGAACCTGGTGGGCTACAGTCCATGGGCTCACAAAAAGTCAGACACAATTGAGGGACTGAGCACACACACAATCTCCTTTACAGAAAAGAGAAAGAATTCTTCATTAAAGTGACGGTGAGGATCATATTGACATCAACAAATTGTTAAGAAGATTCAATAGGGACTTTGGTCCAGTGGTGAAGAATCCACCTTCCAACAAGGGTTCAATCCCTGATCGGGAAACCAAGATCCCACATGCCCTGGGACAACTAAGCCCATGAGCTGCAACTAGAGAGCCTGTGTGCAGCAAGCAAGACCTGACCCAGCCAAATATATATATATAGGGCTTCCCTGGTGGCTCAGCTAGTAAAGAATCTGCCTGGAATGCAGAAGACCTGGGTTTGATCCCTGGGTTGGGGAGATCCCCTGGGGAAGGGAATGGTTACTCACTCCAATATTCTGGCCTGGAGAATTCCATAGACTGTATATAGTCCATGGGGTCGCAGAGTTGGACACGACTGAGCTACTTTCACTTTTTTATTAAAGAAAATTCAATAGCAGAACATGCAGCCATGTCTAGCATGGTGACTGGCAGAAAGAGCTTAGACTGCAATTCTTAATTCATTTTATTGTTATTTCAGCAGTTGTCAAAAGCATTTAAAAAAATTCATCCAGATTATTGGCTTCTCTGTATTAAAACAAGGCTCAAGTTATGGAATATAGGTGAAGAATGAGGTATTGAGTGCCCCTATATCATACGTTTTTCCCAATAATGAAGCTTACTCTTCTAAAAATTGAATATTACAAAAATTAAACTGTGTCATATTTAACAATCTTTTTCTTGTGTTTAGCACAGGATTAGGCATTTCTCAGAATAAAAATACACAAATGACCAATAAATGTATCATTTCAAATCAAAGGAATGCAAATAAATATGAAATTTCCTACTTATGAGTGCCAAAAGGAAGTTTTATTAATAAGTATAATGTCCAGTACTGGCATGAAGCAACAGGCACTTTTTCATACATGGTAGTCATGAGTATAAACGACCATAGCTTTTTCAAAGGCAGTTAGAGCTACCTGCCTAAAGATCAGAAGGCTGTACTCTTTGACCTAGCAGTTACACTCCTGCATGTTGGTCTGACATCAGTCATCACGCACATGTACCAAGACAGGCATAGGATGGTTCATTATGGAATTGCTTGAAACAGGAAAAACTTGCAACAAATGAAATCTACATTGGCAGGAGCTGATTAAATAAACATAGAAAAATCCACACTGAAATATTAGCACACCTTTAAAGGAAATACAATAGACCTTCAGATGAACTGAAATGAGAGGATGTTCATGTCCATGAGAAGGAGATACTATTTCTGAGAAGATATTAAAGAATAATTGTGATATCCTTAGAGATGGTTGGATAAAATCCTTTTGCCTAAAGACCTGGAGGTGAAATGGAGAATTACACCTCTTGGGGTCTCTTTTCCGTAGTAAATCTAAACTGTATCCCGTGACTGCTCAGTAACTAGTGATTATTATGATGGTTGATGATGAAGAAAGAAGTGGTAAAGATTCTATGCCCCAAAGAATTAGAACACTACTATCCCTAAAAGATCTTACTTTGCCTAACAGTTACCCCAGCATATTAGCAGCCCTTATTTTGTCTCTGTTTATCTCTGTTGCCTTCCCTAAATTCTTTCCAGTGCTTTTTGGGCCATGGGTCTGGGGTCAGTGGTGGGTCGGGCTATTAGATGTTGAAAGGGCAAGGTGATCAGTAAGTCACACTCCCATCCCCTCCCTACCTGACCTGGCACTGGCACCGTAATCTGTGAGAGGATCTGCCTTTATGCCATCACGTTGGAATGAAGTGCCGAGAGGAGCATCTTCCCAAGGAACCCCGTTGACAGATTGGTCAGTCACCTTGAGGTCAGACCCCCTCATACCTCATACCACAAACCTGGCCACGAGAGGTTGGGAAAAAAGACTGACTTTTTTGAGCACAAACACTTTCAAGGTAAGCTGGTGGATCTTTAAGTGTGGTCCTTGGACCTCCACAAGTAACTGCTAAAAACAGTCTCAAAATCCCATTCCCTATCTTCCAAATCAGATTTTGATGGGAGAAGCTGGAGTCAGGCATGGGAGTCAGCATGTTAGACAAGTTCTCAAGAAGATTCTTTTGTGCCCTGAAGCTTGAGGACAACCTAGACAGACTTTGGTGATATTTTGCCCATAGGCAAGTCTTTCAGCAACCCATGATGATTGATCATATCTTTGTGTGAAGCATTTGCAGACAGTCAAGTGACCTTATGTCTCCATTATCCTGCGGTAGAGAATAACTAGAAGTAAAAAATGCAACTTGGGACTTCTCTGGCAGTCCAGGGATAAACACTTCACCTTTCAATGCAGTGGGGTACAGATTCCATCCCTGCTCCAGGTGCTAAGACCCCACATGCTTCAGGGTCAAAAAGCCAAAAAATAAAACAGAAGGAATATTGTAACAAACTCAATAAAGACTTTAAAAATGGTCCACATTAAAAAAAAATCTTTAAGAAACAAATGAAGCTTGATTTAAGTGGGTGCCTCTGTGTATATTCCAGCAAATATCAGATGGAAGATAACACCAAAAACAATGTTGGGAAGAGAAATAAGAAAATTTCAAGACATATTGTATAGATACAAGCCATTTACTCTGTGTGTGTGTGTGTGTGTGTGGCTGTACTTCATGGCATGTGGGATCTTAGTTCACCAACCAGGGATCGAACCCATGCCCCCTGCAGTAGAAGTGAGGAGTCTTAACCACTGGACTGCCAAGCAAGTCCAATATGCCATTTACTGATACTTAGCAAACATTTATTGAACAGCTCAGAGATATAGATACGAATTTATGAAAAAGAAAGATTTTAAAACTTGAAATAAGTACCCTTAGTTCTGAGATTTCCTCCCTGTTTATGTCTATTTGTAAAGTATCGTGGACACAGGCGCCAAACCTTCAGTGACGATTTTTCACTCTTCCAGGCCTCACATACCAGAATGTCCTAGGCAGGGAAGGCCCCTTCCCAGCTCCAGGACAGTGTGTCTGAAGCATTCCTCGTCTGCTTTTGTAGATGGTCCCTGCTCAGTAAGGCAGTAACACCTGGCTCTGCCTCTCAAAGCCCCGACGTGCCCCAGACATCTACCCAGTTCCTGACTTCCATCAGACTTGAGCACAGGTTTTCCTCTCCATCCCACTCCTTCCAAGTCAGGCATGATCCCAGATCCTTACCAGGTCCATCCCACAGCCCAGTCTCAGCCTTGCGTCATCTCCTGCATCCCAGGGATGTTCTCCCCTCCTCTACGTCAGCTTCAATGTCCCATCTACCATCTCTCTCACCTTCTAAACCTTAAATACCAACACTGCACACCTCCTGTGAACTCAAGGCTTTCTCCTCCTCTGGAAAACATGATAGTTTCCATCAGACAGGACTGAGCAACTAACGCTTCACTTCACTGTCTTATGAGACACAGAGGAGGGCTCAGAACTCAGAATCAGTGTGTGAAGGGGACGCTGAGGGTGACAAAGGCTTCCTGGAGGAGCTGAGCCCCAGATGAGGTGTGGGAATGACTAGGGCTCTGCCCTTCACACACTCACATACATACACACAAGCACACCTCTCAGCAGGTAAGCTGGTTTTTGCTGAATCAATCCCCTTATCTGAGGCTGTCTTTGGTATTCATTTGAGCTGAACTGAACCGACAAAGAAAAGCTGTGGAGTCTGAGACTATAATAGCTTCAACACTTGATGAGAGGGGTGAATGTTGTGGAAAGAAAGTGGACCGACTATCCAAACACTTGTTTTCATGGCCCAGCTTGCCACTAACCAGCTGTGTCACTCTGGTCATTTAATTTTTCAGGGGGCAGGAACGAGGTAGGAGCAACAGGACCTAGTGAGGAGAAAGGGAGAGAGAGAGAGACATCATTGGTACCTGGGACCTGTTTCCCCATGACACAGACTTCTAGAAGACAAGAACCTCTCGTCATTAAAAAAAAAACAAAAAAAAACTATTTATTTATCTGGTGTGTCTGGTCTTAGTCGTGGTGCATGGGCTTAGTTGCCCCCTGGCATGTGGCATCTTAGTTCCCCAACAAGGGATCAAACCTGCATCCTCTACATTGGAAGGTGCATTCTCAATCACCGGACCACCAGGGAAAGTTCCAAAGCTCTCATCATTTTATTGTCTATTATACTTCTAGGGTTGGACTATACTGTGTCTTAAAAAAAAAATTATCCTCAAAATAAAAATGTTAGGATCTGTGGTAAAATTTCCCCTCAATTCTCTGAATCAGGAATAACAAACTCAACTAGTTTTATTTGTTTAAATTTATTTTATTGAAGTATCATTGATTTATGTGTTAATTTCTGCTGTACAACAAAGTGACTTAGTTATACACATATGTGCATATGTTCTTTTTCATATTCCTTTCCATTATGGTTTATCATAGAATATTGAATACAATTCCCTGTTGCTATATAGTGGGACTTTGCTGTTTATCCCAAACCAGACTTATTTTAAATTTCAAGGGTACTGCAGATCCTATGACCATGTTTAACTTTTATTTTCTTCATAACCCTCACACCTTGCTGGTGAATCTGTCTGCCTCAGTTGGACATGGTGCCTTAGCACCTCATTTGGAGATAAGAAGCTGTTCTTTTCTTCTCACACCTGTAACACCACTTCCAGGAGTCCAGCCAGCTCTGACTCCCATCTGCAGACCGTGGGCGTTTCCACCCTGGCTTCATTGTCTCCTATCCTTTTTTTCCTTCCTTATTATTTTGTATCTTGTTGTGTTGTCTGTATTTTTGCAAATCACCCTGAAACCTTCTAGAATAAGGCCAGGCACACACATGTACCTTACTGATCATCAGCATTCTCTTTCGGAGACCACTGAACTGCTTGATTCAACTCATTCCTTTGTTAGTGTCTGTTACCCACTGGCCTTTTCATACTGTTTGTAGGGTTCTCAAGGCACCTTTAGCCATCTGATATGAAGAGCCGCCTCATTGGAAAAGACCCTGAAGCTGGGAAAGATGGAGGGCAGGAGGAGAAGAGGGTGACAGAGGATGAGATGGTTGAATGACATCACCAACTCAATGGACATGAGTTTGGGCAGACTCCGGGAGATGGTGAAGGACTGGGAAGCCTGGCTTGCTGCGGTTCATGGGGTGGCAAAGAGTCGGACATGACTGAGAAACTGAATAACACACTGGTCACCCTGCCAGGGGGAGGGCAACACACACTACACAAGTAATCAGAGAGAAAACTGATACCAGATAGAATTAGTGCAAAGGAGGAAATAAGCAGTAAAACAGGGAAGGAGGGCAGCATTTACCCAGGAAGGTGCAGGCAAGGCCTCTCTGAGGACTGACACTTAAGCAGGGACTTGGAGGACAAGGCAAGGTGGGAGAGGCCAGCCCAGGGGAGAAGCACAGAGAAACAGGCTGGGTGGGTTTCAGGAGGGGCAGAAGGATGGTGTGTGAGGGGGAGAGGAAGGGCAGCAGGCAGGCAGAGATGTGTCAGCCAGGTATGTAGATTTTGGTTTCAGTGCAAAGGGAAAGCCCTTCTTGTACCAGAAATGACAGGTTCTGTTTCTGAAGATGACAGCCATACCATTGAATACCACTTTGAATGCAAAGGCAACAGCTATGGATACATGCAATGACTCGGATGGATCCCAAGGGTATAAATGATGCATGAAAAAGAGAAGCCCATCTCGAAGGGTCACAAACCGCACGATCCCATTCATACAACATTCTCAAAATGACAACGTGATAGACAAGGAGTTTATAGACAATTATAGAGTGGACTTCCAGTATTCTTGCCTGGAGAATCCCATGGACAAAGGAGCACGGTGGGCTACAGTCCATAGGGTTGCAAAGAGTCAGACATGACTGAAGCAACTTGGCAGGCACCCACATAGGGTGGATGCCAGGGGTCAGGGGAAGAAGACTGGGTGACACTATGAAGTGTAGCATAAGGAAGATCTTGTGGTGATGGAACAGATTTGTATCTTAAAAAAAAAAAATTAATTAATTACTTTGGTAATTAGTTGAGACATTGGTCTTAGCTGCAATATTGGGATCTAGTTCCCAGACCAAGAATTGAACCCAGGCCATGGAGCATGGAGTCTTAGACATTAGACCACGAGTAGATTACTAAGAACTCACAAAATGGACGCAAAACAGCAATATCTTAGGTTTGTCTAGCATCTTGTGTGGACACATAGAAATATGTACATAAGACATTTGTGCTTCAGAAAATATTTGTGTGCATAGGTCGTGATTTATGAGCATAGTAATAGATCATTCGATGATTGGGATCCATTTATTGGGGGGCTCTGGTATTATTATGTGGGTTCAAGCCTGTGGGTTCTGAGACATAAACACAAGTAACACTGATGAAGGATTACCAACACAGAAGAGCTTCCAAGAAGCAGTGTGCTTGGAGAAACCCAGTCAGAACTGATGCTGTCAGTGGCTGTGGTGAGAGGGTCAGAGCCCTTTGAGGAATAAAGATACCCTGTAGCATTGAGGTTAGGGTCTCACCTCAGGGTATGGTTGGCCTAGGCCAATGTCTGAAGGAACTTTTGAAGGAGCTGCCTTAGAACGGCAGGTCAGATCCACCCCCAAGCCCCCACTCACCCTGTTCTGCAGCCAGATTGGCCTTGCCTTGACTCTCTGGCCCAATCAGTGCCCTCTGAGCTAACACTAGGGGACCTGGACTTCGCGACACCACCCACTCAACAATCCTATCTTTATGGTTATTAATGTCAATATCAGTGAAAAGGACTTACCTACAGAACCCTTCATCTGGCCACATGGATGGGTCTTGTCATTTCAATGAGACCAGTGCTGCAGAACTGGACAGGAGGCTCCCATCCCAGGGCCATCAGAACAGAAAGAGCATTTTAGCTGTTTACATCTCCTGGTCCTGAGAACTAAAAGAACACACGCTTTTGCAGAAACAAATGTTCTATGCTCACACTGATCTTTTCAATTACGTTAGAAAGGTTTTGGTTTTGTTTTGGCTGTGCTGGGCAGCTTCTGGGATCTTAGTTCCCTGACCGGGGGTTGAACCCTGGGAGACAGCAGTGAAGAGTCCTAACTGCTGGATGGCCAGGGCACTCCCCACAAAGCCATTTTATGGAAATATGTGTGGAAGTTAACTTGACTTAAAAAAAATTCTTATTTATTTGGCTGCACTGGGTCTTGGTTGCGGCATGTGGGATCTAGTTCTCTGACTAGGGATCAAACCCGGGCCCTCTGCATTGGAAGCGCAGTCTTAGCCACTGGACCACCAGGGAAGTCCCGTTAACTTGACATTTAAGACTTTACAAGTAGTAAAGGAAATAGCATGACAAAAAGGATATCTTTGCAGCAAGCCCTGAAGTTCTTACTGTCTTCCTCAAGTATTTATAATATCCAAGCTTGCGTGATGTCATGAATGGCTCTCCTCCTTCCAGCCTCAAAAAGGAAATAAAAGCCTTAGAGGATATGAAGATTTGACCATATTCCAAGCCTCAAGGTGTTAGAAGTTTAGAGCTCTTTGAATTCAGACATTTACTTGAACATCTCATGGCATCTCAAACTGAACTTGGCCGATGCATATTTGGGGGGATACACGGAAAGAAAACTGAGGAGGCAATACACTAGAAATCAGGATGTCAGTTACCTCTGTGGGGAGGGCTATTTGTGATCAGGAAGGATGCTGATGCAGTGAGTGATTTGCGGGGTTCCAGGAGTTGGTGATGGACAGGGAGGCCTGGCATGCTGCGATTCATGGGGTCGCAAAAAGTCGGACACGACTGAGCGACTGATCTGATCTAATCTGATCTGATTCTTAATCTGGGTAGAGATTACGTACATATGTTAGAATAATCCATTACATTATGTACATTTTAGGGCTTCCCTGGTGGCTCAGAAGATAAAGAATCTGCCTGCCGTGTGGGAGACCTGGGTTCGATCCCTGAGTTGGGAAGATCCCCTGGAGAAGGAAATGGCAACCCACTCCAGTATTCTTGCCTGGAGAATCCCGTGGGCCAAGGAGCCCGGTGCGCAGGCTTCTCATTACAGTGGCTTCTCTCATTGAGAGTACAAGGCTCTAGGGCACATGGGCTTAAGTAGTTGCAGAACGTGAGCTCAGTAGTTGCAGCTCCCAGGCTCTAGAGCACAGACTCAGTAGTTGTGGTGCACAGGCTTAGTTGCTCCTCAGCATGTGGTATCTTCCCGAATCAGGGATTGAACTCGTGTCTTCGGCATTGGTGGGCAGATTCTTTACACTGAGCCATCAGGGAAGCCCCAAGCAATTTTCTTTATGTGAACTTTTTTCCACAATCAACAAAAGGAAAAGTTGTGTTGCCCACACAAGCCTGGTCTTCTTCCCTTCTCTACTATTTCAGTAATTGGTGACACCACCATCCATCCAGTTACTAAGGTCTAAGACCTGGGGGGTTATTCTTGACTCTTTTCCTCCCTTTCCTCCACCTCTACATCCACTCCATCACAGCCTCAAAAGTTTTCTCCTTTCCCTCCAAGCTTCACACCTCCACTGTCACTACTCCATCCAACCTCCATCAAGTCTCTGTGGATAACATTACCACTGACATCCACTCTTCCTCTTCAACACAAAGACCATGAACTCCCTAAAAAAACTTATTATTTGAAATGATTGCAGATTCACAGGAAGTTACAAGTACAGAGTGTTCTCGAGTTGCCCCCAATGTTAACATCTTGTGTAACTATATTATGCTGTCATACCAGGAAATTGACATGGATATAATCCATGGAGTTTATTAAGATTTCACCAGTTTGACCTGCACTTATTACTTGTTTGTTGTAGTTGTTGTTTTTCTTTCTTTCTTTCTTCTTTTTCTTGGCTGCTTTGCGCATGAGGAATCTTAGTTCCTGGACCAGGGATTGAACCCATGTCCCCTGCACTGGCAGATGGACTCTTGACCACTGGACCACCAGAGAAGTCTCAGCAACCAATTCTTAATTCATGCCACTTAACATCATTTATTATGACGTGCCAGACATTTTATAAAACACCCTGCAAGGCTCACTTCTTTTTGTCCTTCCCCGTGGGTCACACAGCTTGGACAAAAAAAGGTAACTTGCCCTAAGTTAAAGAACTGAGGCACTGAGGGTCAAACTTCGCTTGACTTTGCCACTCTGCTTCGTGGCCTCTGACACTGCTATTGAATTCAGTTCAGTTACTGGGTTCTGCCAGCTGCTGTCTGTGCCAGCTCTGTGCTGGCCCAGGGCACTGCTCTGCCCTGCAGCTGAGAAAGCCAACCATGAGGCATATTTCCAAGACTGCTGATGGCAGATGGCAGTGTCTGTACTAACAAAGGACGTTTATATTTTACATACCACTTAGTGAATTTTATTGGTTCTACCTAGAACAACTGGTCACCCCACTCCAGTACTCTTGCCTGGAAAATCCCATGGATGGAGGAGCCTGGTGGGTTGCAGTCCATGGGGTCGCTAAGAGTCGGACATGACTGAGCGACTTCACTTTCACTCTTCACTTTCATGCATTGGAGAAGGAAATGGCAACCCACTCCAGTGTTCTTGCCTGGAGAATCCCAGGGACAGGGGAGCCTGATGGGCTTCCGTCTATGGGGTCGCACAGAGTCGGACACAACTGAAGCGACTTAGCAGCATAGCCGCAGAACAACTGGTAAGGCCCAGCTCAAAAGATCCTGGAGCTCACAGTAGTAAGGGGAAAATGCCCGGTTGCTTCTTCTGCACATGGTTCTTCTGTCTCCTGACTCACAGGGACCACAGCAGACATCTGTGAACATTTCTCTGAGCCAGAAACTGAGTGAAGGACTGAGAGTTTGAGATTAGCAAATGCAAACTAGTATATACAGAATGAGTAAACAACAAGGTCCTGTATAGCACAGAAACTATATCAATATCCTGTGATAAAACAGAATAGAGGACTTCGCTGGTAGTTCAGTGGTTAAGAATCCACCTGCCAAAATAGGGGACGTGGGTTTGATCCCTGGTCCGGGAACTAAGCTCCCACATGTCTCACAGCAACTAAGCCTGTGCACCACAACTACTAAAGCCTGTGTGCGCTAGATCCCATGCTCTGCAGCTAAAGAAGCCACTGCAATGAGAAGCCCGTACACTTAAACTAGAGAGTAACTCCCACTTGTCACAGCTAGAGAAAGCCCTCCTGCAGCAATAAAGACCCAGTGCAGTAAAAAATAAATGAAAAAAGAAAAAGAAAATGAAAATGAGTACATGTGTGTGTGTGTGTTACTTGCTCAGTTGTGTCTAACTTTTTTGCGACCCCATAGACTGTAGCCGGCAAGGCTCCTCTCTCCATGGAATTCTCCAGGCAAGAATATTGAAGTGGGTTGCCATGCCCTCCTCCAGGGGATCTTACCAACCTAGGGATCTAACCCCAGGTCTCCTGCATTGCAGGAAGATTCTTTACTGTCTGAGCCACCAGGGAAGCCCCAATACGAAGATGATTAACAGTCAACTACATTTCCCATAAATAGGTAATAAAAACCCATTTAAAATGGTTTAAAAGTTCAATGTTTAAAGCAACAGTTAGTGCTTCCACACTTTTTTTTTTTTTTTTTGATAATCTGATGAAAGCCATGGAAACTTTTTCCAGAAATGTGGATTTTATGTGCAAAAGAATCCTATCTGCACCATCAAGGACTTCTCAGAGCCCCTGAGGCCCATCTATTGACCCCAATGATAAGACATTGTTCTACAGATTTACAAATGGGCAAATCCTTTGTGAAGCAAATATTCTTCCTCTGACTTGCATTTTATAACTCTCTCTCTGCTTCTCACTCTGTATCTCTCCCTCTAAACACATACACATCACTGTATATTTGCTCATGAACTGTCCACTATTATCTTTATTCATTATCAGAGTAGTTTCCCCTTCTTTATATACTATATTGCAAACCCATGTTATCATAATAAGCCCTTCTTCCATCTCACAAAACACTAATTAAGCAAAATTTAAGCTACATCATTTGACTAAACTGATACTGCAGATCTTTAATTTTCAAACTGATTTTGCCTTTGAATTGATTTGTAAGTTTCTTGCAAAATATGTTCAGTATTGCTCTAGTCCTAGAGCTACAGAACCAAATCCATCTGAGGAAGCAATTGGGGGATAGGATACACCTTTGCTACAAAAGTTGGCCACTTGTTCACGTAAGAGAAATATAGACTGTTGATAATATAGTCATCTCTTCTGGTTACTATTTGCAGGGGACTTGGGATTTAAAGGGGCCTCCCTGGTGGCTCAGATGAGAAAGAATCTGCCTGCCAATGCAGGAGACACAGGAGACATGGGTTCAATAAGGGAATGGCTACCCACTTTAGTATGCTTGCCTGGAGAATTCTATGAATGGAAGAGCCTGGTGGGCCACAGTCCATGGGGTCTCAAAGAGTCAGACACAACTTAGCAACTAAAACAACAACAAAATAACAATAGGGAACTAAGATCCTACATGCCATGTGGCATGACCAAAAAAATTTTTTTAAAAAAGTGATCATGCACTACCTACTCCATGTATATTATCACTAGTCCTCATGACAATCCTGTAATGGATGAGAATGCCAGTTTTACAGATGAAGAAACTGAGGACCAGAGAATTTAAGGACTTCACCCAAGAGCACATAGCTAGGAAGTGACCCATGGTTTGTTTGGCTTAAAAGGCCACTCTTTTTCAGCTACCATGTTGCCTCTCTGGTTTTGGCTTCAATTTGGACGGGGACACATGTTTATAGAGTATACCCCCTTGCAAGTAGAAGTGTTCATTTTATCCTTGAGTAGTCCTCTACTGAAATGTCTTACAGCACTAAAACTAGAAACTGGGACTTCCCTGGTGGGCCAGTGCTCAAGACTTCGCCTTCCAATTCGGGGACTAAGGATTCAATCCCTAGTCAGGGAGCTAAGATCCAAAAAAAACCAAAACAGAAAACAGAAGCAATATTGCAACAAATTCAATAAAGACTTTAAAAATGGTTCACATTAAAAAAAAATCTAAAACAAAAACAAAACAAACAAACAAAAAACCCTTGAAACTGACAAAACAGATCCTTCAACGGAACTAGCATAGAATATTTTTAGGTTGGTGTCTTTAACACTGCCATACAACCTGTTTATTTTTACAGTAAGCCAGGAATTTGGCAATTTAATTCAGAACACTTTTTTTTTTTTTTTAAATCTAAGCTCATGCAGGGCTAGAGGCTGATTTTGAACTGAAAGAGCAGAGTCTCAATTCCATGTATGCCTAAAAAATTTTTTTTCTTCTAAGATCATTCCCAAGTGGATAATTAAATCCAAGATTTTCTCCCATTGGCCCACTTTTTCTCTGTTAGGTAACATAAACCTGTCCTAGAAAAAAAAGTCTACGGTACCAGACAACCACCTGCTTTCATTGATGGACAAGCAAAGCAAGACGTGGCCTTTTGCATCAGGAGATAATTAAGCAACTGGACAGTTTCAGTTTGTGTCAAGAGTCACCCTTTCCCTTTGATCTATACTTCAGCTAAGGTGCATCACAGATCTTAGGGGTCATGGGAGAAGAGGGCAGGGCAAGAGAGAAATTTCAGTCCACCTTGAAGTGTGAAGTGTTTGCTTTTCACCAGACATCTCATCTCACTTCCTCTCTAGTGAAAATCTACCCTCCATACTCCTTAATGAACCCACCCTGGCATTCTTCAGCTGCCTTTCCCAAAACTTTAGGAAGCTCAAAATGAAGTTATTGCTTTCTGAAATACCATGAAAGCTGTGTATTCTAAAACACCCTGTGAGGTTTTTTGGAGGCTTCTCTGAGTTTTTTGTTTTTGTATGCAGAAAGTGTTTTGTGGCCAGAATCTAAACACAACATCTCTGAATTACTGAAAATTGTCATCATAAGAATTTAAGTAAGAGTCACAGCATTTTATTGAACCCCTCAATTACAACTCTCCTTTTATCCCTTATTCCATGAAGATTACCTCACACTGAGGGCCCTACAGACACACATATGCAAAAAGAGGGCTTTTATCTGGTTTGAAAGGCTGAGGGGAAAGGTTAAAGATTTCCAGTGACTTTTTCTAGCCTTAAAGCTTTCTTCTTATCTTTTTTGCTCCTATGTCTTCATACCATCAACGCAGTAAAATTTGGAATTCTCTCTCTTTACATCTTTGTGCCACCCGCAACCACAAAACCCTGAGGCTCTGTTAATTTCAAAATGATTAGACAGAGCAGAGATAAGGGACCAGGGAAGCAGAGCCACTATCCCAGGAATGCTGACCCTACCCTTCTTCTTCTTCTCTTTTTTAAATATTTATTTAAATTATTTATTTTGTTGCACTCGATCATAGTTGCTGCCTTTGGGATCTTGTATCTAAGTTGTGGCATGTGGGATCGAGTTCCCTGACAAGGGATGGAACCTGGGCCCAGAGTCTTAGTCACTGGACCACCAGAGAAGTCGTCCCCTACCCCCACGCCCTCCACCCTACTCCACCACAGTCATCAAAATTACTTTCATCTTAATTTTAGAGATCAGAAGTCCTAGAAAAGAGCAGGATGTCACTAGCATCCTTGTCAAAGCCATAGCCTGCAGACAAAAACATGGGCTCCCTAGGACTCCAGGATTTCATTTCTTATCCTGTGCAACTGTGAAATAAACTATCTGCCATTACAATTTGAAGAAGACAATGATGCAAGTGATTGGCTACTGAAGGCAGACTAAAATGTGGAGCTACTGCTTTTTGATATGTGTGTGAGTGTTAAGTTGCTTCAGTCATGTCTGACTCTTTGTTACCCTCTGGACTATATATAGCCCGCCAGGCTCCTCTGTCCATGGGATTCTGCCATGCCGTCCTGCAGGGGATCTTCCTGACCAGGGATCGAAACTGCATCTCCTTAGACTGCTGCATTGCGGGCAATTCTTTACCAGTGAGCCATCTGGGAATCCCTTTTGATGTGTAGATACAGCTTTTTGAAAGGCTGATACGGTGAGAGCTATGTTTCCCTATGGGAATAGGGAAAGTGATTTTGCTCCAAGACGAGGCATTTCTTTATTCAAGGACCATTTGGACATAGGCTTCAACATTTCCTGGGCTGGCGATTTCCCTGGTGGTCCAGTGGTTAAGACTACACACTTCCAATGCAGGGGGCAGGTGTTCAATCCTTGGTCAGGGAACTTAGTGGCATGGACAAAAGAAAACAAACAGAAAAGCAAAAAAAAAAAAATCAATTGCTGGGCTGTGTGGACTTGCAGATGTTCCAGGACCTCTCTGGACTTCAGCTGCCATCAATATATGATGGTGGTGTTATTAGTGTCCAGGGGAGCTGAGAGACATGGGAGAGACATGGAAATGGATGAGCCATCTGGCTACCTGTCTCCACTACTGGTCCGTTCCTGTTGGGGAAGAAGTAGGAAAAAGTAGATCCTACTTTTTAAGAAGTAGGATCAAGAAACTGGAGGAAGGAGGCAATTCAATCATGCTCTTACAGCCAAACATCCTGTTGTATCTTCTGAGCACTGACCACACGTGGGTGTTGTTTTTGGCCATACTGCATGGTATGCAAGAGAGTTTCCTGACTAGGGATTGAACCTGTGTCCCCTGCAGTGGAAGTGCAGAGTCTTAACCCCTGGACCACCAGAGAAGCCCCTATGGTTTTGTTTCATTGAGAAAAGTGTTTTCTCTCTGTGATTTCCATTTATACTCCAGACTTGGGCACTGCCTTTGCTGTCAGTCAAATTCTCTGTTGACTAATGAATGTTCCTGGGTTCTAGAGCTTTTAAGTTTTGGTTTAGCTCATCTTGACTTTCACACTCAGCCAGCTGAGTGGCTTTTTAAGTGGAGAACTGGGTGGTTTTTTAGGTTACCTTGTGCCTGGCAGGTACTGCGCAGGGCACAGAAGAGGGGCTCATTGTTGACTAAGGAAATAGAGGCCTGGGTTCAGTTTCATATTAAAGCCTCCAGGATCCAGGTGTTCCTCTTGGCACATCTGGAAGTTGGGTGACATCAGTCCAAGGGTGTGCTCTGCATGTGAGAAGTAATTCTCAGAGACTTGAACTGCTTCTCTGTGTCTAAACACTTGGACAGAAGTTTATTTTCTTCTTATTTAAGAAAGATTTCAAAACCGTGTGCAGGGAAAAAAATGTTTAGAAAGAAATCACCAAAATGTTACCAGTAATTGTCTTAGATTGGTGGAACTCTGTGTTATTTCTTTGCTTTCAACATTTGAATATTTTCTAAGTTTTCTGATATACATGTATTAGTTTATAATACTGTATAAACTTTTTTTTGAGCTTTAAAAAATTAAATTTATTGAGATAGTTATAGACTAGCATAGTTTTAAGAAATATGCAGAGGATTCCCCAGTGGTCTAGTGGTTAAGATTCTGAGCTTCCACTGTAAGGGTCATGGATTCAATCTCTGGTTGGGTGGTTGGGAAAGTTCCATATGCCACACAGTATTGCCAAAAAAAAAGAAAGGAAAGAAAAAGAAATATGTAGATTCTGTGTACCCTTCCCCATTTTCTCCCAAGAACAACATGTTAAAAAACTGTAGCACATCGGGATTAACATTTTATATAAAATAGATACCACCAGAATCTATAAAATAGATAACCAGTATGTGTAAAATCTTGCCTGGAAAATCCCATAGACAGAAGAAACTGGTGGGCTACAGTCCATGGGGTTGCAAAGAATCAGACACCACTGGGCATCTGAGAATATATAAAATAGATAACCGATCAGTATACATAATGGGCTTCCCTAGTGGCTCAGACAGTAAAGGGTAAAGAATCAGCCTGCAATGTGAGAGATCTGGGTTTGATCCCTGGGTTGGGAAGATCCCCTGGAGGAGGGCATGGCAACCCATGGCACTCTGATATTCTTGCCTGGAGAATCCCCATGGACAGAGGAGCCTGGCGAGGTACAGTCCATGGGGTCGCAAAAAGTCGGACATGACTGAGTGACTAAGCACAGCACATGTATATGTAAAATAGATAACAACCAGGATATATAAAATGGATAACCAACAAAAACCTAAGTGTAGAGCACTGAGAACTATACTCAATATTTTGTAATAACTAACAAGGGAAAAGAATCAGAAGAATAGATGTGTATGTATGTATATACCTGAATCACTGCTGCACACCTGAAACTAACACAACATTGTAAATCAACACTTCAATAAAAAACGAAAATTAAATTTAAAACACTATAGCACGATAGCGTAACAAAATACTGACATCTATAAGGTCAAAACATATGTTTCCTTCAAGTTTTTTTTATAGCCACATTGACTCTTATCCCCCAACTAACTTTTAAAAATATTTATTTATTTATTTGGCTGTGCCAAGTCTCAGTTGAGACATATGGGATCTAGTTTCTGGACCAGAATGGAACCTGGGCCCCCTGCACTGGGAGTGTGGAGTCTTAACCAATAGTCCACCAGGGAAGTCCCCAACTAACTTTCAATGCTGCCTATACCAAACAGAGAACAAGGTCAGATGCTAAGAAGATAAACGTACAGGGACCAACAGAGACTCCAGTCCGGATGCCAGCCTACATAAATTTGTTTTTTTCTAAAGAAATTTTTACCAATGATCTGAATTCGTATTTAAAATATGCAAGCTCCATCTGTCCAGTGCTCCTTTCCTAATCTTTCTCAGGTTTTATTTCTATGAGGAGACTCCTACTATCAAGTGTAGATTCAAATAACCACCAGGAGAAGTCCTTTTTTAATTGAATGTCTACTGTCTATACTAGATACTATTCTATATTGAATATTGAGTGTGAAATACATTGAGTTACATGAGGACCAAAAAGGGCTTGGACATAGTTTGAATGATAGCTGGGGAGATGCTACATAGTGGCACATATTTTAATAATACAGTTTGGAAAGTCTGACATCCCTGTTTTGTCTTCCTGGGTTTATTCCTGGATTTGAAACTGTCTGGGTTGTATTCAGTGGTACATAAACATCTGCTTGAAGGGAGACTTTGAAGAGATCTCTGCATTAGTGTCATTCACATAGAAAACTGAGCAGTCACAAGGGGCTAGACGCACTGTTAGGAAAAGAACAAATAAAGCCGAGAGGTTTATGAGAAGCACTGCCAGTTTGACTGTTGCCTATTCCACCTGACATTTTGGCTGTGTCTCCTCTTCAATCACTGCAAGTTGTCAGGGTGTTTGTGGATAAACAGAGTCCCTTCTCTGGGTGATCTATCTTCTTGCCCTGCTTGGTTTGTGCACGGATCACTGCCTATCCTTGGTGAAGTGGCCTAGAAACTTCAACAAGCATTTTTTTAAAAATCAAATGCTGACTTAATTGCTCTACAAATGCAGATACAAATGTCTCTGTGTCTCTGTATGGCTCCCTTTAGACCCTGAGTGAACTGATGAGGTCTCATCACCAACTGGAAGCATCCTGGCTTCTTACAGATTAGAAAATTTGGACATCTTAGGCTCTTCTTGGCCTGGTCGCAAGCTTGCCTCTCCATTTCTCCAATTTCATCTACCACTTCCATTCATTTTCCAAAATGATTTTTTCTCCTTACCATCTGTCATCTTCCTTTCTTAAAATTCTGTCCCAAATGCTCATTCTTCCTTCCTCAGCAATCAGCCAGCTCAAATGCCACCTGCCCCAGAAGCCTTCTCTGATTGCCCCAGATTTTCACAGCACTCTCTTTATGTGCCCAACTCCTATCTCAAACAGGCTGAGACTATATTTGAAAATCCAGGTGTGGGAGATGTTGAATGATTCCTTGCTGCTGGAATGGTAAAGCTTACTGAATTTATTATGTATATAATTACTAGCACCAGGAAATTTTAAAAAAATGCTTTAATGAGCTGCATTCAGCAATATTCTCTTCTTATATTTGTTGCTCCTTCTCAGT
This sequence comes from Bubalus kerabau, assembly GCF_029407905.1. Classification (NCBI taxonomy): domain Eukaryota; kingdom Metazoa; phylum Chordata; class Mammalia; order Artiodactyla; family Bovidae; genus Bubalus; species Bubalus kerabau. Next base: position 50,355,225 of record NC_073634.1, read on the forward strand.
ACCTGCTCTGGCAGGTGGGATTTCTACCTAACCCAGCATCCTCCAGGGAACCAGTACTGGAGAACTTAAAAAATGTTCTTCTCATCACTTCACATCTGGTTTCTAAGAGTGTTGATTTGTTATAATGTCACGGGACCAGCAGACCACTGGGTGAAAATCAATTTACCAAACGACCAATTAGCTGAACCAGCCCTATCTTTGAGCTTCCCTGGTGGCTCAGCTGGTAAAGTATCTGCCTGTAATGCAGGAGACCTGGGTTCGATCTCTGAGTTGGGAAGATCTCCTGGAGAAGAGAATGGCTACCCACTCCAGTATTCTGGCCTGGAGAATTCAATGGACTATACAGTCCATGCAGACTTGTGAAAAGGAATTTTTAGGCTAGATCTTAGAGAATGGGCAGAATTCAGATGAACGATGATAGGAGAGGGAAGAAAAAGCATATTTCAGAGTAAGGAACCAGCAAGAGCAAAAAATTTCCAACAAAAAAAAGAAAGAAAGAAAAGGGGAAAAATAGTTTTAAAATAGATGATTGGTGAATACAAGATACTTCCCTGTGGGTACGTATGCTATTATAAATACAAATGAATAAGTCATCCAAACCTTTTGTCTTCATTAGATTAGTTCAGCTCAGTTTAGTCACTCAGTCGTGTCCAACTCTTTGTGACCCTATGGACTGCAGCACACCAGGCTTCCCTGTCTATCACCAACTTCCGGAGCTTACTTAAACTCATGTCCATTGAGTTGGTGGTGCCATCTAACCATCTCGTCCTCTGTCATCCCCTTCTTCTCCTGCCTTCAATCTTTCCCAGCATCAGGGTCTTTTCCAATGAGTCAGTTCTTCGAGTCAGGTGGCCAAAGTATTGGAGTTTCAGCTTCAGTCTCAGTCCTTCCAATGAATATTCAGGACTGATTTTCTTTAGGATTGACTGGTTGGATCTCCTTGCAGTCCAAGGGACTCTCAAGAGTCTTCTCCAATACCATAGTTCAAAAACATCAATTCTTCAGTGCTCAGCTTTCTTTATGGTCCAAGTATCACATCCACACATGACTACTGGAAAAACCAGATCTTGCTTAGTAGCTGCCTCTGTTCTTCTATTTCTTGGTGATATAAGTTCTGCTAAAGGATGGAGATCTAGCCGTGAAGAATAGATTTGCCTCCCTAAAGGTTCAACTTCTCTCAGTGGAAATGGACTTGAGTTAAATGGAAGTTAGCTCATGCTGTCACATAGCTGGGTATGAGGTGAACTCCAAGATATTTGTTCAGTAGTTTCGGTAACCTCAAAAAGAACAATAGATGACGTTATGCTTAGTGCACCTGCCCGCTTTCCAGTGTTCCTCGAGCCTTGATCTGAGAATCTTCTGCATGGTGATGGCAGAGGGAGGGGTAATGTGTATCATAGAGTACAGGCTCCAGGAACAGACCCAGACTCCTATCAGTCTCTTCAGGGGTGGAGCCAAGAATCTGAATTTTAAGACCTGGTGCTATTTTATTTATTCAAGTTTGAGATTAAATGCAAATAAATAAATACACCAAGACTGAAATGCGAATCTTGAAAACATTTTTTTTTTTTACAGGACTCAAGACCAGCCCTTCTGTTCAATATATGTATCTTGGTATTCCTTCTTTGAGGTAAAAGAGCTACTTTAAATGTCTGACATGTAAATACAGGATAAACACCTAAACACCACAAAAGTCAGAAACTATTTGATTTCTGACTTTTGTCAGAAAGTCGATGTTGCCTATGAGACATCCACTTTAAATATAAAGATACAATAAAAAAAAGTATAGAAAAATATATACCATGCTAACACTGAAATGAAAAGGTTGGTATGGATATATGAATATCAGATAAAGATTTCAGATTCCAGAGATAAAGATAATAATGAAAAGGTCACTTAAGAAGAATACAGAACAATCCTAAATGTTTGTGCATCTAATATCACAGCTTCAAAAATAAAGTAAAAACTGAGAGAAATACAAGGAGAAATAGATGAACTTACAGTTAAAGTTGGAAATGTTAATTCTTATCTATCAATGTTGGATAGAACAAGTAGACTAAAAATCAGTAAAAACATAGAAGATTTGATTAATACAATTCACAAACTTAATCTACTTAACATTTATAGAATATTGTGTCCAACAGTAGCAAAATATACATTCCTTTCAAATTCACATAGAACATTTACCAAGGTTGACTATGTTCTGGGCCATAAAACAAGTCTCAAGAAAAGGAAAAAAAAAATTTTGGGGGGGGGTCATGCCATGCGTCATTAGGAATAATTCCTCTACCAGGGATTGAACCCATGCCCACCATAGTGGAAGCATGGAGTCTTCACTACTGGACTGCAAGGGAAGTTTCCAAGTCTCAAGAAATTTTAAAGGATTTAAATCATACAAAGCATGTTCTCAGACCACAATAGAGTTAAATTAGAAATTAAGCAGCTCTCTGGGAAATCTCCAAGCATTAGAAAACTAAACAACACACTTCTAAAAACTCGAGAAGAAATAAAAAAAAGGAAAGTTAAAAAGTATTTAAATGGAATGAAAATAAAAATGTAACATTAAAATTTGTATGATACAGATAACACTTGGAGAGAGATTTTTTACTTTAAATACCTATAGTAGAAATGAAATGTCTTAAGTTAGGATTGCCAGACTTAGCAAATAAAAATACAGGATACCCAACTGAATTTCAGATAAACAATAAAATTTTATTTAGTGTATGTCCCATGTGATATTTAAGGTAAATTAAAACATTTTTTATGTAAAACTAAAATTTAACTGAGCATCCTATATTCCACCAAGTAACCTATCTAAATTAATGCTCTCAGATTTCACCTTAAGAAAGTAGAAAAAGAAGATCAAATTAAAGTCAAAGGAACTAGGAAAAAGGGGAAAAAATAAAGTTCAAAGCAAAAATAAACAAGAAAACAATCGGGAAAATCAATGAGACCAAAAATGGTTCTTGGAGATTAATAAAACTGATAAATCTTTAGCTACATTCATGAGAGAGATAAATTACAAATATCACGGGACTTCCCCTGTGGTCCTGTGGTTAGACTCCACGCTGCCAGTATAGGGGGCACAAGTTCAATTCCTGTTTGGGGATCTAAGATCCCATATGCCACATGGTTAAAAGATTTTAAAAAAGAAGAAGAGAAAAACAAACAAACATCAGGAATGAGAGAGAGGGAATGCCTCTACAAATCCTAGAAATATAACAAGGATAATAAGAAACTATGAGCAGGACTTTCCTGGTGGTGCAGTAGATGAGAATTTGCCTGCCAATGCAGGGGACACAGGTTTGATCCCTGGCCCAGAAAGATTCCACATACCTCGGAGGAACTAAGCTGCAGCGCCACAGCTACTGAGACCAAGTGCTGCAACCACTGACGCCTGAGCTCCTGGAGCCTGTGCTCTACGACAGGAGACGCCACCGCAGTGAGCAGCCCACGCACCGCAACTAGAGAGTAGCCTCTGCCTGCCACAACTAGGGAAAGCCTGCCCAAATCCAACAGAGACCCAGTGCAGCCAATAAAAAAACAAAAAGTGGACAACTTTATGTCAGTAAACTTAACAACTTAGATGACATAGACAAATTCCTTGAAAGATACAAACTACTAAAACATACTTAAGAAGAAATAATAACCTGAATGGTCTTATATTTATTAAAGAAATTGAACTCATAATTAAAAATTTCCCACAAAGAAAACTTCAGGCCTACATAGCTCCACTGGTGAATTCTATCAAGTGTTTAAGAAGAAAATACCAATTCTATGCATACTCTTCCAGAAAATTGAAGACAATGAAACATCTCGCAATTTATTTTGTGAAGTGATGTTATCCTTATATCAAAACCAGATAAAGACCTTACCAGAAAAGAAAACATACTAATATCTCTCATGAACATAGACATAAAAATTCTTACCAAAATAGAAAATCAAATCCAGAAATATTCTTTTTAAAAAGATAATACTTTAGGACTATATGGGGTTTATTCTGGGAGTGAAGAGTTTAACATTTGAAAATCAGTTAATAATTCATCAGATTAACAGACTAAAGAAAAAAAAACCCTATCATCATTTCAAAAGATGCAGAAAAAGTATTTACAAAATTAAGCACATGTTCCTGACAAAAACTCTTAGTCAGGTAGACTTATAGGGGAACTTCCTCAACTAGAAAACCTACAGCTAACATGTTCCTCAATGGTACAAAACTACATACCTTCCCCTTAAGATTGGAAACAAGGCAAGGATATCCACTATGACCAGTCCTATTCAATGTCATTGGAGTCCTAGCTAATGCAATAAGTCAAGAAAAAGAAGCAAAATCCATAGATACTGGAAAAGAAGAAATTGTCACTTTTTGCAGACAACAGAATTACCTATGTAGAAAATAAAAAAGAATATACAAAAGGGCTCCAAAAACTAAAATTTGGCAAGATTATAGTATATAAGGTAAACAATAGAATCTCATTCTATACCTTGCAATAATTAACTCAGAATGAATCACAGGCCTAACATGTAAAATCTTAGACTATAAAACTTCCAGAAAAAAATACAGAAGAAAACCTTTGGGATAAGCAAAGATTTTTCAGATACAATACTAAAAAAACATGTCCATAAGGAACTTGTTTTATTTCTTGTTTGTGGGGGTGGTTACTCCTCTATATATGTTTGTCAAAACTCACAGAACTGTACACTAAAAACCTGGTGAATTTAATGTATGTAAATTGTTACTTAATAAAAAATCAAATGTAAAATAAAAGTTTGACACATTTTAAATACTATGCAAAGCTTATTAGGAACTAACATCCTGCAGGTGACGAACGCAGTGGCACTGTTTGAGTTTGGAGGCAGAGAGGCTGAAAATGGTGAAAAGCGAGAAATCACTCAAGGATCTGAAACAAAGTAGGAGCTGGAGAAGAGATAATCAAGCAAACATTCAGTGTGAGAAACAGAGAAGAGGAGACACATGGCGCCTTAAAGTGAAGTCCCTCAGTCGTGTCTGGCTCTTAGCGACCCCATGGACTGTAGCCTGCCAGGCTCCTCTGTCCGTGGGGTTTTCCAGGCAAGAATACTGGAATGGGTTGCCATTTCCTTCTCCAGGGGATCTTCCGGACCTAGGGATCAAACCTGAGTCTCACGCGCTGCAGGCAGACTCTAGGGTGCCTTACTCACCCTTTAAATAACACAGCAGGAGGGTGGTGGCTGAAGTCTGGTTGGCAGTAACGATGGAGGGGGACCCAGGACAAACCTGGAGAGAGCAGCCCAGTGAATGGATCACTATGTACAGAGTTTAGCACATCACCATTATGTCAGTATGCAATGGAAGGAACACAGAGCCAGGAGTCCAGATATCTAGGTTCCAGCCAGGTGAAGCCAGATAAATCCAAGACATCACATCTGTCATGAGGGTTAGTAATGATGGCTCTCAAGCCTCTTCCTCTAACAGTCTTCCAGTTATGTAGTTTATACCCTGAGTCTGACTGAAATATACTTTTACCCAGTCTTTAGTTTATGAAGCACTGTTAGCACCAACCTTGTTCATCCCCTGGAGGTGCTGTGGAATGCATGTTGTTACCATTTGCGTGTGCTCACTTGCGTCCGACTCTTTGTCACTCCTGGACTGTAGCCCTTCAGGCTCCTCTGTTCATGGGAATTTTTTCAGGCAAGAATACTGGAGCTGGTTGCCATTTCCTACTCCAGGCGATCTTCCCGACCGAGGGATCGAACCCAAGTCTCTTGTGTCTTCTTATTCATCCTTTACATCTGATGAAACTGTTAAACAGTCTCACTTAAAGTCATAGTAAGTCCTATCCCTTTCACCCATCCCACAGCTAGGGGCAGAGCAGTGGTGACTTGCTAGGTAGAAGGCTTTGGGCTGAGGTTCAGACAGAAAAGCTTGCTCTCTCCAGTGAGCTAAGGAGAGCATGCCAGGTGCATACACAACTCTTTGTCTGCATTTTAGCTATTGCTTCTGAAAGCCCTACTTTCAGTTCCCAGTTTTGTAAATACTTGCGATAGTCGGTGCGTAGGCCACATACTGGCCTTGCAAAGATACTAGGGTTCTACTTTCTAGAATTTGACAATATGTTACTTTACATGTTAAAGGAGATTTTGCAACTGTGATCAAGTTCAGGATCTCGAAGTGAGAGATTATCCCTGGATTATCCAGATGGGTCCATTGTAATCACCAGGGTCCTTGTCAGTGGGAAGCTAGAGGGTCAGAGTCAAAAAAAAAAAAAAAAAGTGTGAGGATGGAAACAGAGGTTGGAGTGGTGCACTTTGAAGATGGAGGGAAGGGACCACAAGCCTAAGAATGCAAGTGACCTCTGGAAACTGGAAAAGGCAAAGAAATGAATTATCCCCTGAAAACTCCAGAAGGAATGCAACCCTAGTGACACCTTGATTTTACACTTCTGACCTCCAGTATTGCAAGAGAAAAAATCTGTGTTGCTTTAAGTCACTAAATTTGTGGTAATTTATCATAGCATTAATAGACATACGGTAGGGAAGGAGAATGCTGATATTTCAGAATTAGATGTGTTTACAAAATGTAAAGCCAGAAATTGTTTAATACCTACCCCACATTTAAAACAAAGCAAAATGTGAACACACACACACACACATCCCTGTCGATGGCTTAAGCAATGTAGCTCACTTGTCCTATAAAAAAGGACCTTAGTTTTGCTGTGTTTAGCAGATACTATTTAACACAAAGAAATTGTTATATGATTCCCTCCAGGACACCAAATAAATTAAGGACAAATAAAATCCTTTTCCAGACTTCCCTAGAGGTCCAGTAGTTAATAGAACGAGCTTCCAATGCAGGGGGAGTGGGTTCAATCCCTGTTCAGGTAACTAAGATCCCATATGCCTTGGGGTTCAGCCAAAAAATAATAATAATTTTCTTAAAAAAGGTTATTTTCTACCCAGAATTGTATTCAGACAAACAAACGCGAAAGTAACATTTACTAATACAAACTCATTTTAGGGCTTGAGTGGAGACAAATAATGGTTTAAAATCCAGTTGGAGGTTTTGATCATTTATGTCCATAATTTTCTGCTTCAATTTTCAAAATTTCCACCTTTATCTCCATAATACATTCAAGACTTCTCAGATATGGATTTCTGATTCAGAATAAAACCATTCTTAATTCTCTGAAAGCAAGCATTGAACTATCTCAGGAGTTTATAAAAGGGTGTATAGGAATAAATCTTCCTTTTTACTTTGAAAATTTGCTTAACATTTGTTTGAGCTGACCTCTGGCTTTGAGAGTGACCTCCTGCTCCATTGCCCTAAGCATGAGTTTCTTGGTCATTCCAGTCCTGTGTTAACAGACAGTGACATCATCCGCAGCCGAGAGATGGCTCTCAGGTTACCATACAGATTGACTTAAGCTCCAGAGAGGATTACAGGGCAGACCTTGGCTAAGTGTGGAGATGCTGTTACAGCTAAATCAAAGGTAACTGTGAGGTCTCTGGCAGCCACCTGTCAACAGGTAAGGGAAGGAGGAGCCCATAAAGGAACCTTGAGTCATGATGACATTCTCCAAGCTTTATTTTTATCTCAGGTTAAAGGGTCAGACAGAAAAGCCATTCGCAGTGGTCTTTATTTATGGTTCTCAGAGGCCCGGTTGGTGAAGCATCTTGAAGAAGAAGGATGGCTCAGGTGGGAACCCTGTTTCCCCACCCACCTGATGACAGACTGAGGGCCTCGCACTTTGTGAAAGCCCAGCTTTTTATGAATGAGCATTAATGTTTGCAGGCACAACACGAGAGCCATCCTCTCTCCCGTGCAGAGAGCTGTGTGTTTTCCCTCTGTCCTCCCTTCCTGGCCACCTGAAAAGATGCATTCCTATCACCTGCCACTGACCTTTGAAGACCAGGTAAAGAGATACAAGCATCCCTGGCTGGCAAGCTTGGCTGTGGGAGATTCTCACACTCTTCTCCAATGCTCAAAAGCCAGTGCAAGACTTCCCTCGTGGTCTGGTGCTTAAGAATACACTTACTAATGCAGAGGATATGGGTTCGATCCCTAGTCTGGGAAGACTCCACATGCTGCGGGGCAAATAGACTTGTGTGCCACAGCTACTGAGCCCGCACCCCTAGAGCCTGTGCTCCACAAAAAGAAAGCCACCGCAATGCGTCCTCACAGCACAACTAGAGCAGCCCCTGCTCACCACAGCTAGAGAAAGCCTGTGTGCAGCAATGAAGACCCAGTGCAGACACAAATAATTACATTAAAAAAATACAGTGCAAATGTTTTATTTGTGCCTTCTCTTGATGCAAGAATAAGACTCCATTCTTAGCAGAGGTCGTTTTCCCTGAGTAGGTGCAGTGCTCAGAGAAAATGGCCAGAGAGAAGCAGAGAAGGAAGGAGACTCCTCACCCTGTTGCTCTGGGTCCCCTCTACCTCCTTCTCATGCTTTAATGTTCAATTTGGACCTCTTCCCCACCCCCCAGTCTGATGGCATGGTCCTCTACACTTTCACGTCCAGCTGACACAGTGGGTTGGCAGACAGAATGGCCAAGGTGGAGGGGGCAGGGTGGAGCTGAATGTCTTCTTTGCCAACTGAAGGCTTCAGGACCTCAACATCTGGGAGCTAGATTCGTCCTCTGTGAAGGAAATTTGATAAAACCAGCCTCCAATGCAGTGTGTTGAAAAATACCTTTTCCCCAGCTCATTGCCTGGCTGTCTTGTTCTCATTCTTCAGAGAGAGGCCTGCTCTTCACCTTCCCCCTCACCCACCCTTCCAGAAAAAGCGAAGGAACCTCTTCTGTATTGTTCCATAAACCTGGCCCATAGAAGCTGCTCAAAAAGTATTTGCTGAATGATGCAGGCTTAGCCAGCCTTATGGGCTGTATCATTCCAGACAGTCAAAAGGGTGCCCATCACAGCTCATGTAACCCTCCCATCTAACATATTTTACCAACAAAAGAAGAGCTGCCTTAATATTCAATTAATGGTGGGACTTCCCTGGTGGTTAAGAATCTGCCTTGCCCTGCCTGGGTCTGATGCCTGGTTGAGGAACTAAGATCCCACACGCCATGGAACAATTAAGCCCACTTGCCACAACTAAGACCTCATACAGCTACTTTAAAAATATTCAGTTAATGGCACCAAAGGGGTAGACTGACAGAAGAGTGATCTGGGATGGATCAAGTTTGGCAAATATATGAGGAATTGGGTCTGAAACATCTTTCTACTTTTCTCAAGAGACCAAGAGCTGGCCAGGGGTGGGTGATGGCTTGTTCACCCCTGTATTCCTGCACCTGACAGAGTGCCTGTATCCAGTTATCATTATCCTGTATCATTTAAGCAAAATGATAGGGAGATAAATGAATCAAATGATTTTTTAAATGTCTTTGCATGCACAGATAAATACGAGATATATTGTTCTCTTTGTTGCCTCCACTGCAAGTAGAGCTTGTGCCTTCCCTACATGTGTGCCTTGACCCCTTCCTTGGTCACCTGGAAAGACTTGTTTCCATTGTCATAACTGGCCTGTGAAGGACAGGTGAGTAGGTACAAGCACCCATGATAGCTAAACCCTAGTAACAGTATTATAACTGATATGTTAGTTAATAATAAAGTATACCCTTTCCAAAAGACACTGCCATTTAGCCTGATGATTCTTTTTCTTTTTTTAGCTTCTCTGGGTTTTTTGTTGCTGTGTATGGGCTTTCTCTAGTTGTGCTGCTCTCCTTTGGTACTCTCTGGCTTCTCACTGTGATGGCTTTTCTCGTTGCGGAGCACAGGCTCTAGGCACGTGGGCTTCAGTGATTGCAGCACATGGGTTCTAGAGCGTGGGCTCAGTAGTTGCAGCACTTCTCCAACTGTACCATGAGAGAAGTCTTACTCTGATGATTCTTGAAAATAAGAGATTTTAGCACACAAAATAGCAAAGTTGTAACAGACAAATGAGTGGAAATGATACTTTGGAACACAGAATAGCCTCAAGATACCAGTTGAAACAATTTTCATCATCCCCAAAGAAATTCCATACCAGTTAGCAGTCACTTCCATTTCCTGCCTCCCTCCGCCTTTTAAATGGAATCTTACAATATATGGTCTTTTGTAATTAACTTCTTAGCATTGTGTTTTCAAGGTTGATCCATGTTGTAGCATGTATCAGTATCTCATTTCTTTTTATTGCCAAATATACACCCTTGTATTGCTATTCCACTTTTACACATCTACTCATCAGTTAATAGACCCCTGGGTTGTTTCCTATTTTTGGCTATCTCTCCAAGTTTTGAAGACACTTCTATATTTCTCCAATTATCCAGTTATCATTACTATCTAATGCAATCCTTTGTGTGTGACTTTGGACTTTTACTGTTATAACTTTCAGAATATTCTCACCATTCCTAATGCAGAAATTTCATGATGATGTGCCTTGGTGGAATTTGAATTTATCATTCAATGCCCTGACCACTCAATGGAACTTTTTAACTGAGACACCTGAGGCTTCAAAACTGGGAAATTTTCTTGTATGATTTCTTTATACTTTCCTTTCTTCCATTTTCTTGACTATTTTTTTAATTCATATGACTGGATGTTGGATCTTCTGGCTTGATACTTTCTTATCCTCTCCTACTTTTCATTTCTTTTAATTATATTTTCTAGAACATTCTTTTAACTTCATTTTCTAACCTTTCTGTTAAAGTAGCATGTATGTGTGTTTTCATATGAAAATGGTCATCAATATTCTAAATGACACATCTGAGTATTTTGTTCGAACAGAAAATGTGATCATTACTCACTCAATAAGCTTCAAAATAAAAATTTAAAGGAAAATTAAAAGCTCATTTTCGCATGTAAAGGATCTCTTATTGCACGTTATAGTGTAGGCACCTTCTGCTAAAAAATAGTGCACAACCCATCTCATGTGTTTGTTCTTTTACACTTGCCGTTTTGTGATCTGGGCTTCCCAGGTGGCGCTAGTGGAAAGAACCCACTTGCCAGTTCAGGAGACTAAGAGATGCAGGTTTGATCCCTGGGTCAGGAAGATCCCCTGGAGGAGGGCATGGCAACCCATACCAGTTTTCTTGCCTGGAGAATTCCATGGACAGAGGAGCCTGGCGGGCTACAGTCCTTGAGGTCCCAAAAGAGTTGGACACAACTGAAGTGACCTAACATGCACACATTTTGTGATCTGAGTAAGTTGGTTCCTTGGGCAGAGGGCAAAAGCATACCATGAGAGGGGTCTTCATTTTTGTCTCGTCTTCTATGATATTTTGTGGGAAATGATGGTAAAGCTATAGAGTAAAACGTCTTTTCGGGGTGACATGTGGCTCACACACCTTCCTCTTGCTGACCATCCCTGAAGCGTTTTACCTTCTTGGGAAACAAAAGAGTATGTGGTTTAGTACACACATTCTGAACCCCGAGAGACTCGCTTTAAAAACACTGACCTTGCCTGTACAAGCCACAGGATCTTGGCCCTGAAATCCTCTGTCTCAGTTTCTTCATCTGTAAAATGCAGTTAGTAATAACAGCCACTCATGGCGTGGCTGTGAGAGGGAGCTCTGTTGCTTTGTGGGAAGAAGCACTGAGAATAGAATCCAGCCAAGCAGCGCTGTTAACCCGTCCTCTGTATTGGTTTTCCATTGCTGCTGAGCGGCCTAAAAAAACACAGATTTATGATCTTACAGTTCTGGGGGTCAGAAGTCCTAAAATCAAAGTATCAACAGGGCTACATTCCTTTTAGAAGCTTCAGGGGAGAATTTCACCCATTGCCTTGCCTGTTCCAGCTCACCTATATTCCCTGGCTCATGGCTCTTTCCTTCATCTTCAAAGCACATCATTTCAGCTTCAGCTTCTGCTGTCACATCTCTGACTCTGATCTTTCTGACTCCCTTTTATTTTATATTTATTTGTTTGGCTGCTTCGGGTCTTAGTCGCAACATGCGAGATCTTAGTTGTGGTGCATGGGCTCTGGAGCAGGGGATTCAGTAGTTGTGGTGTTCCGGCTTAGCTGCTCCATGGCATGTGAGATCTTAGTTCCCAGTGTGTGCGTGTGTGTTAATTTCTCAGTCATGTCTAACTCTTTGCAACCTCATGGACTGTAGCCCCCGCCAGGCTCCTCTGTCTGTGGGATTTCCCAGGCAAGAATACTGGAGTGGTTTGCCATTCCCTTCTTTAGGGGATTTTCCTGACCCAGGGTCAAACCCAGGTCTCCTGCATGCAGATTCTTTACTGTCTGAGCCACCAGGGAAGTCTTTTATATCCCAGACCAGGGATCCAACCAGCGCCCCCTGCAGTGGAAGCTCAAAGTCTTAACCACTGGACTGCCACGGAATTCCTTGCAAAGTTCATTTTACCAAGTGAGGAAACACAGTCACAGTTGCCAGGTAATCTGGAGATACCTGTATTTTTGGAGCAGCATTCTTTTGCCTGCCACAGCTGTCTTGCAAGTTGGTGGAAACACTGTCCCTCTGTGTGTTATACAGGGCTTCCCTGGTGGCTCAGATGGTAAAGAATCTGGCTTCAAAGCAGGAGACTCAGGTTCGATCTCTGGGTTGGGAGATCCCCTAGAGTAGGAAATGGCAACCCATTCCAGTATCCTTGCCTGGAGAATCCCATGGACAGAGGAGCCTGGTGGCGACAGTCCATGGGGTCACAAAGAGTCAGACACAACTGAGCACGGACCTCCACCACCAAGTATGAGTAAAGACAGTAGCTCTGGCCCTGAGAAGAGGATTAGCAGGAATGGAAGGCCTGTGTTGTGAGAATGTATGTACAACAACAACAACAAGAGCAAATCCCACTTGTAGCTGTGGGCATGAGATTCCTTTTCTTCCCAAAATTAAAAGAATAAGGCTTTGGAGGCCAGGGGAACAGTGCCATGAAAGGGAGGGAGTCGGACCAGGCCAGGGGGGCCAGCTATGAGGAAGCAGCACTCAGATGTTTTAAAGGATGGATTAGACACACACTCCAGGTGTTTTGAGATAACTCTCCCAACGCAGTCAGCGCTCTGCATTCCTTTCCACGACTCTCTAAGAAAAGTGTCTCTTCTGGCTTAGGAAGAATAAAAAAATTGCCACTCCGACCCCCTCATCTTAATCCCTTGCCATTTGGAGAACAATAGAGAAAGCACATCTGACAAAGGTGTCGGGCTCCTGTCCAGGGCCTCTTTGCTTTGTGAAGGGCTCACAGGGAAGCTTCATCTTCACGCTTCCTCCAAGGCTGGAGGCACAGACCAAGACAAGCCCCTGATTTCAGTTTCTTTCGGAAATGTGTTAACACAGACATTGGAAAGATGGCTTTGGGACTCATCATCTGAGGCTGGTGCTTCTAGCCCTGGGGCTCCCAGACATTACCTCCATACTTTATTTAAATTTGAAAATAGGGGACCTTTCTGGTGGTCCAGTGATTAATATGCTGTGTTCCCACTATAGGGGGCACAGGTTCAATCCCTGGTTGGGGATGATCCCATGTGCCGTGGCGCAGCTAAAAAAAAAATCATAAACTTGAAAGTAGGTCTCTTGTCAGACCTAACTTTTTTGCCAAGAATTTTAATTCGACAAGAATTAAAAATGTCAGGACACTGAGATGCATTTTCGAATGCTTGGTAGCAGGGATATCACCTACTGTAAAGCAGCTGCAATGTAAATGTTCTCCCAGAGACTACTCAGCAAACAGTACCAAAGCATCTCTGGATATTGCTGCTGTTCAGTCGCTAAGTGGTGTCTGACTCTTTGTGATCCAATAGACTGCAGCATGCCAGGCTTCCCTGTCCTTCACCTTCTCCCAGAGCTTGCTCAAACTCATGTCCATTGAGTCAATGATGCCATACAACCATCTTATCCTCTGCTGCCCCCTTCTCCTTTTGCCTTCAATCATTTCCAGCATCAGGGTCTTTTCCAGTGAGATGGTTCTTTGCATCAAGTGGCCAAAGTATTGGAGCTTTAGTTTCAGCATCAGTCCTTCCAATGAATATTCAGGCTTGATTTCCTTTAGGATTGACTGATTTGATTTCCTTGCTGTCTGAGGGACTCTCAAGAGTCTTCCTCAACACCACAATTGAAAAGCATATCACTGGATATAAGGAACATGAAAGTCTTTTTTCAAATGACTTTCCTCCAAGTACTCTCCTTTAATAATGTCCACAATAAAAATGGACTAATTTCAGGCAATAAAACCAAGCAGATGTGTCATATGGGAAAGTCAGAATCATATCTTTCTCTTCTAATAATTTTTGCAGGAGCCATCGCTGTGTGGAGTGCAACAGAACAGACTGACGATTGAGGGGCTGTGATTCTGTGCTGCCTTTCCCCCTCACTTCCTTGAAGCTGAGATCCTCTGCAAGGAGAAAACCTGAACAATGGGCAGGAAGGTGGTTTATTATAAAGTGCTTTCAGGGCTTCCCTGATGGCTCAGTGGTAAAGAGTCTGCCTGCCAATGCAGGACACGTGGGTTTGATCCCTGATTCAGGAAGATCCCTCATGCTACAGAGCAACTAAGCCCATGGGCTACAACTACTGAGCCCACATACCACAGCTACTGAAGCCTGAACGCCCTAGAGCCTGGGCTCCACAATAAGAGAAGCTGTTGCAATGAGAAGCTCGCACACCTCAGCTAGAGCAACCCCTGCTCACTGCAACTAGAGAAAGCCTCCGTGCAGCAATGAAGCCCCAGCCCAGCCAAAAATAAATAAATAAAATTATTAAAAAAAAAATAAAGTGCTTTCATATTTCAAAAATAAAGTGCAAAAATTCTTCATTGGTCATTAATAGATAGATCCCTGGATATAGGGAGGCATTTTCGCAGAGTAGGTTGCCAGGGGCTCTGCACACTCCATGGTGATAGTGAGAGATGGAAATGAGACTAAGGAAGAGAAGATCAAGAAATTTCCAGGGTTGGACTTCCCTGGTGGTCCAGTGGTTAAGATTCTGTGCTACCAATGTCAGGGGGTATGGGTTCAATCCCTGATCAGGGAACTAAGAGTACACATGCCCTGAGGCGAGGCCAAAAGATCTTTTTAAAAAGAAGAAAGAAAGAAACCACCAGAGTATAACCCCAAACCTCTGATTCTCCAGAAGTCTTCTTGACTGCATGCCTTGCTGTTATTTTTCTGAGACATCAAATGAGAAATTTCAAAAAGCAGAAGACTGAAAGTATACTTTTTCAGATTCTCTGTGGTTTCATTTTATAAGTGATTCAACATCAACTACCTTTATGGCATGCTTTCCAAGTGTTCCACTGGCCATAATATTTTTTTGTATTAATTAATTAATCATTTTATTATTGAAGTGTAGTTGACTTACAGTATTGTATTAGCATCAAGTGAACAGCAAAGTGATTTGGCTATATGTATATATATATGTATCTATGTTCTTTTTTATGTTTCATGCATTGGCGGGCAAGTTCTTTACCACTAGCGCCACCTGGGAAGCCCCCTCTATATTCTGTTTTACAATTCTTTTCCATTATAGTTTATTATAAGATACTGAATGTGGTTCCCTGTGCTATGCAGTAAACCCTTGCTGTTTCCTTCTTAATGTTTAATTAAAATATTTTCTCATAGAGGACTTATCATTCCTACAAGAGGCAGAAACTTTGAGCAATCTGGGTTTAAAAAAAAGATAGATACACAGATATATCATATATAATGTAGCTCATATCTATATCTCAGAAGTTTAATTTGATAGTCAATAGGCTATATACCTTTTTGACTAGGACACTTGTCAAATGTCAATAATAGTATCAAAAAGTATACCAACAATAGGAAACCATGGAATCCTAATTACCTTTGTTTTGCCACCACTCCTATTACAGATTTTCCTTAAATGTCAGTGTCCTGGGAGAAGGAGAGGGTGGGATGATTTGAGAGAATAGCATTGAAATGTATACATTACTGTTTGTAAGATAGATGACTTCCCTGTAGCTCTTAAGTTAAAGAATCTACCTGCAATGCAGGAGACCCAGGTTCCATCCCTGGGTCAGGAAGATCCCCTGGAGGAAGGCATGGCAACCCACTCCAGTATTCTTGTCTGCAGAATTCCATGGACAGAGGAGCCTGGTGGCTACAGTCCATGTGGTCACAAGGAGTCAGACACGACTGAGCAATTAACACTCCTACAACTATGTAAAATAGATAACCAGTGCGAGTTCGATGTATGATGCAGGGCACCCAAAACGGGTGCTCTGTGATGACTTGGAGGGATGGGGTGGGAAGGCAGGTGGGAGGAAGGGTTCAGGATGGGGGGACACATGTATGCCTACGGCCGATTCATATTGATGTATGGCAAAAGCCATCACAATATTGTAAACTAATATCTTCCAATTAAAATAAATAAATAATTTTTTTTTAATTAAAAGGCAAAAAAGAAATGTCAGTGTCACTTTTAGACTAAATGTGATGTCATGATGTGAAGTCGCTCAGTCGTGTCTGATTCTTTGCGACCCCATGGACACCAGGCTCCTCCGTCCATGGGATTTTCTAGGCAAGAGTACTGGAGTGGGTTACCTTTTCCTTCTCTAGGGAACTTCCCGATCCAGGGATCAAACCCAGGTCTCCCGCATTTGAGTCTCTGACTGAGAATTTAGCTTCCTTCCAAAAACAATGAATGAAGTTATGGAATAAGTAATTTTATTTCACAGAAAAGGCTAGGAAAATTCCAATACATACTGTTTTATTAATTCAATAGTTTTTAAGGGTCCAAGCCTCTGCTGGATGGAGGCACAGAAGCCTCAACCCTGGCACCAGAGTTGAGCAAGCATTTCTCATCAGCACTCACTTGCCCAGGAAGGGAGTTCACCTTCTCAGCCCTGCCTGTGGACAACTTCAAACCATAGTACAGAACTGGAACTCATCAAACTCATTGGCGACCAATAGGTTTGCCCCTTCCCCAAGTTCAGCCTTTCCCCTCTGCTAGGTCACTCATTACATCCTAAGACTTCAGCTACTTCTTTCTCTGCCTCCTTCCTCTCTCTCACAGCTCCACTGCCTTCCTCTCTCAACATTCATTCATTTATCCAGCACATATTTATGGAGCTCCATCTCTGGAGGTAAGCGCAATAGATATGGCTCCTGCCCCTGGAAGTCCAGAGTCCAGCACTGCAAGGACACATCAACCGAATAGTCACACAATTACACACTAGTTACCAGCTGTGAAAGTACTATGAATACAAGTAATATTAGCGCTTCCCTGGTGGCTCAGTGGTAAAGAATCCACCGGCCATTGCAGGAGATATGGGTTCAATCCCTGCTCTGGGAAGATCCCACATGGCTCAGAGCAACTAAGCCCATGCACCACAACTATGGCGCCTGTGCTCAACAGCCCGGGAGCCGCAACTACTGAAGCCTGCCTGCCTTACAGAGCATGATCCACAACAAGAGGAGCCACTGCAATGGGAAGCCTGCGCACAGCAACTAGAGGGTAGCTCCCGCTCACCACAGCTAGAGAAAAACCCGCGCAGCAACAAAGACCCAGCACAGCCAAAAATAAATAAATAAAATGGAAAAAAAAAGTAACATGAGATGATTATAAAGGAGCCCTCACCTACATTGGGAGGGAGAGGGGGGAAGGAGCTAGAGCTGCTTTTCTGAGGATGAAGCTTTGAGCTGGCATCCTAAGAAGAGGTAGCAATTAACTGGCTGAAAGACGGGAAAGTGGTCCAGGCCCAGGAAGGAGAATTTGCCAAGACCCTCAGGAGGCAAGGCATATTATTTCTCTTTTCTTTTCCTAACTCTGAGTTACCTCTTATAATTATCCCCAACAAAAGAGCGTGGAGGTGGGGGGAACTGCATCTATAAGAACTGAAATTCTTGCTGCTGAACAAAAGTTATCCAGAAGTAAGTTCAGGATGAAACTTAGTGGCTCAGTCATGTCCGACTCTTTGAGACCCCGTGGACTGTAGCCTGCCAGGCTCCTCTGTCCATGGGATTCCCTAGGTGAGAATACTGGAGTGTGTAGTTATTCCCTTCTCCAGGGGATCTTTCTGACCCAGGAATAGAACCCAGGTCTCCTGCATTGCAGGCAGATTCTTTACCAGTGCGTTTAATGTATGAGGATGTAGGACTTGGGGAGGTGTGATCCTGACTACCAACTATACCCTTGTATCCTTTCCTTCTTTCTTTTTAGCAAAAGAGCTATGCCTCTGCCCACAGGATCTGTTGTTTTAGCAGGGCACAGACCTCCCACAGACTACAGTTCCCAGCTTCCTTTGCAGCCATGGGGTGTCCATCTAAGTTCCAATGGGATTTCAGTGGAAATAAAAGTTGCTTCCTTTAAGGGAGATTGCTTGTTTTCCCTCCCCATGGCCACATTCTTAACCAGTGGGTCACGAGGGAAGTAAGGTCTACCATGCTCTCTTCTGACAGAGAAAGTTCCTGGGTCACTGGGAAGGTTCTGGTGCACAGTCACACCCCAGGTCAGGACTGTTCCATGTGACAGAAGCTCACTGTAATATTGCATTTGGGGGTTTCCTTAAGTTAGCCTGTCCCCTAATTAACAGAGAAGTGGTTGTCTTACTTAATCATTTGGGCTTCATAATGCCAACCAAGACAAAAGTCATCACCAAAATCATGATGGAAAAGATGAAGAAATTTGATTATCTAAGAGTTTTGTAGGTTAGCAAACACAAGTCAAATCAAATGCCAAATGCCACAACAGGAAACAGTATTTGCAACACAGGATAGATGAAAGGCTAACTTCAAATACTTTTCTTTTCTGGCTGTGCCTCTTGACTTACAGGATCTTAGTTCCCTGGCCAGGGAGTGAACCTAGGCCCTGGCAGTGAAAGTGCCAAGTCCTAACCACTGGACTGCCAGGGGATTTCCACATACATTTTATTAAGTATTAACTACCTATCAGGCTCTGTGCTGAGTGCTTTATAAGGACTGTCCTGATTAAGACTAACTATAGGGACTTCCCTGGTGGCTCGGTGGCTAAGACTCCATGCTCCCAACTCGGGGGACCCATGTTCAATCCCTGGTCAGGGAATGAGATCTCACAGGCTGGAACTAAAGATCTCGAAAGTTGCAACAAAGATGGAAGTGCCACAACTAACACCCAGTGCACCCAAATAAATAAATATTAAAAAAAACAAAAGACTGACTGTAACCTTGTGTGAAGGTGCAATACACACAGTAATTAATCATGGACTCCAAATTCATCACTGACTTGCTGTGCGGCTTTGGGGAAGTGACCTAAAATGGGGATAATAATAGTACCTTCTTCCTAGGGTTTATGAAAATTAGATGCTACAGCATTGCTATGAACAGTGGGGCGGGCAGGTGGTGCCCTGTATAAGGACAAACTACTAAGGCAATAATTAGGTCTGATACCCAGTGCCTGCTCTCCAAGTCAAGTGCCTTAGTGCAGGGTGATGCCAGCCTGAGAAACGAGTGCCTTTTTCTAATTTTCACAAAGATACCTTAAGGACTAGTGGCCCTGAAATGAGATGCTAGGAAATGCTCCCTGGGAAGACCAACCAGTCAGCAGGGGAGCAGGGGCTGCTCAGGACAAGTTAACAACTGTCACGAACATTGTTCTCATTCTCCTGATGAGAAAACAGGCTTAGGCAGGCTAAGTGATTTCTCTACCACAGAACTCAGACATTCTTATAGCTGCATAACAAAAAGACAAACAATCCAACAAACATAGGCAAAGGACACCCTTTAGAGAAAAAAATAACACACATACGAAAAGACATACAAAATTACTCATAATTAAAGAACTGAAATGTGGACTTCCCTGGTGGTACAGTGGATAAGAATCTGCCTGCCAAAGCAGGGGACACAGGTTTGATCTCTGGTCTGGGTTCCACATGCCTCAGAGCTACTAAGCCTGTGTGCCAGCCACAACTACTGAGCCCCCAGTGCTGCAACTACTGAAGCCCGGGCACCTAAAGCCTATCCTCCACAACAGGAGAAGCCACTGCAATGAGAAGCCCGAGAACTTCAATGAAGAGTGGACATCGTTCACTGCAACTAGAGAAAGCCCGCACGCAGCAATGGAGACCCACCCAGCAAGACCAGAAATAAATGAATAAAATAAGGAAGTGAAAGCTGAAACAGTAAACGAGACATTTTTCAACTCTTAGATTAGTAAACATGGGTTACATTCAGTCTTGAATAAAACTGTGAGGAAACAGTCTCGCACTGTTGATAACTGTAAGTTATCCTGGGAGGCTTCTTCCTACCCTGAGTTTCACAACTAATCATTGAATTCCAATGCCTTAAATACTCAGGGCTTCTGATCTAGGATAATGGTCAGTTGATCTTGGACACTGGCAAGCTTTTGGTGGTCAGTGGCTTATCACTACAAGGTTTTCTCTGAGGTTTTCATATTTAAGTTTAGATACTGTGCTGTGCCTAGTCGCTCAGTCATGTCCGACTCTTTGCAACCCCAGGGACTGCAGCCCCTCAGGCTCCTCTGTCCATGGGGATTCTCCAGGCAAGCCAGGAATGTGTTGCCATGCACTCCTCCAGGAAGTTTAGATACTAAGAAATTTTTATTGTTTCCGAACTTAAAAAAAAAGAATGCTTCAGGACTTCTCCAGTGGTTCAGTGGCTGAGACTCTTCAATTCCAAGGCAGGGGGCCCAGGTTTGATCCCTGGTCAGGATCCACAACTAGAGATCCTGTAAGCTGCAACGAAGATCAAAGATCCTGAGTGCCAAAACTAAGACCTAGCAAAGCCAAATAAATAACTATAAAAAAAAGTAGAAATTAAAATTTAAGTTTCCTTTTTTTTTTTTAAAAGAGTGCTTCATTGTATACTTTGTACTGAATTTATCTTGGCTTTGGGTCAATAAGATGTAAACTTCTGAAATAATTGCCTTTGAAAAGGCAACAAAATGGGAATCCTCTGGTGCTCCAGTGGTTAGAAGTCTCTACATCTCCACTGGAGGAGACGTGGGTTCAACCCCTGGCCTGGGAACTAAGGTGAGATGGTTGGCTATGCTCAGTCGCTTCAGTCATGTCTGACGCTTTGTGACCCCATGGACTGCAGCCCAACAGGCTCCTCTGTCCATAGGATTCTCCAGGCAAGAATACTGGAGTGGGTTGTCATTTCCTACTCCAGGGGATCTTCTCTACCCAGGGACTGAACCCGTGTCTCTTATGTCTCTTGCATTGGCAGGTGTGTTCTTTATGACTAGCACCACCTGGGAAGCCCAAGATGGTGGAGGGGACGGCAACAAAACAAAAAACGTTAACATGAGTGTTTACAATTATTCTGTATAAATCATTCCTCCTCTTGCCTCTTGACAGACTATACAACATCGTTTAATCTTTTATTGAAGACTCAGTGTCATCATTACTGAAAATCAACGACTCTGTCTTCTCAGAACTCAACATCAAACTGTTTTATATTTACCTACAGGCCCAAATAAATTAAGGGGAATATTCAATAAATGATGTTGGGACATCCAAGTGGCCTTCCGGAAAAAAACAGAAGAAAACATTATTTTATAATCTCAGAATAGGGAAGAACTGACAGCTATGACATGAAATTTCGAAGCCCTTAAAGAAGATATTGACATTTGATGATATAAAAATGACACCTGAATGGTAAAAGACAAAATAAAAACCCAAAAAATCACTGAAACAAAGTCAAAAGACAATATGAGAAAAAACATTGTAACTCATATTATAGACAAGGGGCTCAGTTCCCCCAAAACAAATGGAGTACTTAGAAATCGATAAGAAAGTTATTAATATCTTAGAGGAAAGTATTATCACAACTCCCACAGATTTAACCTAATCACTTCCCTTTTTTTGCCGGTTTTTCCTTAGCCAGGGGTAACTTGAGGCCAGAAACTCTATTTCTTATGCCTTGTCCAGAATCTGGCACATCTTTGTCACTTCACTAGGGTTTTGTTTTCCCCCTAAATTAAAAAGTTTCATCAGTTATGAAAGTTTCATAAGTTATACTGCATTTGCAGCCACTTGGCCAGATACTGTCTCCCCTCATAAAGTGAAAGTGAAAGTGAAATTTGCTCAGTCATGTCCAGCTCTTTGCGACCCATGGACTATATAGTCCATGGAATTCTCCAGGCCAGAATACTACACTGGGTAGCCTTTCCCTTCTCCAGGGGATATTCCCAACCCAGGGATTGAACCCAGGTCTCTTGCATTAATATTGGTCCAAATAATGCTCTACAGCCTCTTGATGAAAGTGAAAGTGGAGAGTGAAAAAGTTGGCTTAAAGCTCAACATTCAGAAAATGAAGATCACAGCATCCGGTCCCACCACTTCATGGGAAATAGATGGGGAAACAGTGGAAACAGTGTCCGACTTTATTTTTCTGGGCTCCAAAATCACTACAGATGGTGACTGCAGCCATGAAATTAAAAGACGCTTACTCCTTGGAAGGAAAGTTATGACCAACCTAGATAACATATTAGAAAGCAGAGACATTACTTTGCCAACAAAGGTTCGTCTAGTCAAGGCTATGGTTTTTCCTGTGGTCATGTATGGATGTGAGAGTTGGACTGTGAAGAAGGCTGAGCACCGAAGAATTGATGCTTTTGAACTGTGGTGTTGGAGAAGACTCTTGAGAGTCCCTTGGACTGCAAGGAGATCCAACCAGTCCATTCTGAAGGAGATCAGCCCTGGGATTTCTTTGGAAGGAATGATGCTAAAGCTGAAACTCCAGTACTTTGGCTACCTCATGCGAAGAGTTGACTCACTGGAAAAGACTCTGATGCTGGGAGGGATTGGGGGCAGGAGGAGAAGGGGACGACAGAGGATGAGATGGCTGGATGGCATCACTGACTCGATGGATGTGAGTCTGAGTGAACTCCGGGAGTTGGTGATGGACAGGGAGGCCTGGCGTGCTGCGATTCATGGGGTCTCAAAGAGTCAGACACGACTGAGCGACTGATCTGATCTGAAGGGGGAAACCTCATATTTTAATTTTTCTAGGGGACTTCCTTGGTGGTCCACTGGCTAAGACTCCATGCGCCCAATCCAGGGGACTCTAGTCAGGGAACTAGATCCCACATGCCACAACTAAGATCTGGCACAGCCAAATAGAAAAACAATATTAAAAAAATTTATCCAGCAGGGAAGTGTCCATTGATCTTTACTTTGTGTTTCTGAGCTGTGTCTTATCCATGATTGAAGCCAGTGCACTTCATTCCCAGGTTTATCAATTCAGAAAATAAAAAAATAGGCAATGATAAAAACTACCACTTATCGACTGCTTAGTATTTTACACAAAATCCTTGGAACGATTTTATCTTTAAAAATAATTTATGCATTTATTTATTGATTTTTGGTTGCACTGGGTCTTGGCTGCTGCACACGGGCTTTCTCTAGTTTCAGCTAGTGGGGGCTACCTTTCATTTTGGTGCACGGACTTCTCATTGCAGTGGCTTCTCTTCTTGCAGAGCACAGGCTCTCTTCTCTTGTTGTCTGGGCTTCCGAAGTGGCAGCAGTGGGACACAGTAGCTGTGGTCTGTGGGCCCTGGAGCACGTGGGCTTCAATAGTTGTGGCACATGGGCTTAGTTGTTCCACAGCATGTGGAATCTTCCCCGACCCTAGATCCAACCTGTGTCCCCTGCATTGGCAGGCAGATTCTTATCCACTGGACCACTAGGGAAGTCCTTGGAATGATTTTAGTATGGTCATCTACATCTTATACCTGGGAAAATCAAGATTCAGAACTTCAAGTAGTTCTTTAACTGATGGTACCATTCTCTAAGCTTAATAAGCTGCTAAGTTGAGACCAGAACTGAGATCTCTCAGGCTGCAGAAACCAGAGAGATGAAACATTCTGCTCTGTCACCAAAAAAGCTTCTGAGGCCCTTTATCAGAAGTTCATGAGAGGCTCTGCCTTAGACGGGCAGATGCAGCTAGCATCCCACAATGACCTGTGCCCTCTGTATTCAAGTTCACTCCATTCTCACCTCTCAACTCTATTTAGGAGATTTCCTTTCCTTCTAAGACCACTTCTTCTCCCCCCCCCCCCAAATTTATGTAGAAATAGACCCATAGACACAGAAAACAAACTTATAATTACCAAAGGGGAAGGTGAGGAGGGATAAATTAGGAGTTTGGGATTAAAATATACACACTACTATATATTCCTGGTGGCTCAGATGGTAAAGAATCTGCCTGCAATGCAGGAGACCCAGGTTCGATCCCTGGGTTGGAAAAATCTCCTGGAGGAGAGCACGGCAACCCACTCCAGTATTCTTGTTTGGAGAATCCCATGGACAGAGGAGCCTGGTGGGCTATGACGGTCCATAGGGTCATAAAGAGTTGAACACAACTGAAGCAATTTAGCACTCATATATAGAACAGATGACCAATAAAGACCTACTATATATAGCTCAGAGACCTATACTCAATACCTTGTAATAACCTATAATGGAAAAAGAGTCTAAAAACAAAGAGATATATTAATATATGTGTATATAGGTATAACTGAATCATGTTGCTGTAAACTAACACATTGTAAATCAACTATATTCAATAAATTTGTCTTTAAAAACCACTATATATATATGTATATGTGTATATATATATATATATATATATATATATATATATATAAACAGGACTTCCCTGATGGCTCAGAGGGTAAAGTGTCTGTCTGCAATGCAGGAGACCCAGGTTCGATCCCTGGGTCGGGAAGATCCCCTGGAGAAGGAAATGGCAACCCACTCCAGTACTATTGCTTGGAAAATCCCATGGACTGAGGAGCCTGGTAGGCTACAGTCCATGGGGTCACAAAGAGTCGGACACGACTGAGTGACTTCATTTTCACTTTCACTTTCATATATATAAACACATTCATATGACGTGCTCCTGATTGCCTGATTATTTCCATATCTTGTATCCCAACTTTGTGCCTCTGCTTCTACACTTCTGAGGGATGATATAGGCACATGCTTGCTAGTTGCGGCTCTTCATGTCATCTCCAAATGGAGATAAGGTCAAGGATGCCTATAATTTGAAAAATAATTTGATTGATTCTGACAATTCTCTCTGATCTCCCCAACTTGAGAATCATTGCTTTATCACTTAAGTGTATCTACAAAGGAATGTTTGGGAGTTCCCTGGTGGTCCAGTGGTTAAGACTTTGAGCTTCTACCACAGAAGGCACAGGGTTCAGTCGCTGGTCGAGGAACTAAGATCTCACATGCTGTGTGGTGTGGCCAAAATGTTTGATTTTTTTTTAATTTAAAAATATAAAGGAATGTTTGCCCTCATTTTTGAAGTATTGAATAGGTGAGTATGCCCGCAAATTCCAGTGTGAGGATCAATAGAGGCAGGGGTTAAGAAGTATAGAGCCTGCAGGCACCCTATTATAGAAACTCAGTCTCCATGAGGTGGAGCCAAGGAATCTCCATTTAACATGCTTCCAGGGTGATTCTGCCACAGGACAAGGAAACACTGGATGGAAAAAGGTCAGCACAGCTTCTCCAATTTCAGCCCCAGGTGAGTGGATCTACAGTCAAGAGGAAGCCGAAGGACCAAGGCAGTCACCAACACTTTCATCACCATCATCACCCTCCCAAACCATCCACAGAGTGCCTATTATATGAAAGGCAATTCTTGTTCAGATGCTAAGTTGTGTCTGACTGTGACCCCATGGACTGCAGCATGCCAGGCTCCTCTCTCCTCCACTGTCTCAAGAGTTTGCTCAAATTCATATCTATTGAGTCAGTGATGCTATCTAACCATCTCATCCTCTGTCTTCCCCTTCTCCTCATGCCCTCAATCTTTCCCAGGAATAGGGTCTTTTCCAATGAGTTGGCCCTTTGTATCAGATGGCCAAAGTATTGGAACTTCAGTTTCAACATCAGTCCTTCCAATTAATATACAGGGTTGATTTCCTTTAGGATTGACTCATTTCAGTTCAGTCGCTCAGGCGTGTCCTTGTGATCCCATGAACCACAGCACGCCAGGCCTCATCACCAACTGCTGGAGTCTACCTAAACCCATGTCCATAGAGTCAGTGATGCCATCCAACCATCTCATCCTCTGTCATCACCTTCTCCTCTTGCCCTCAATCTTTCCTAGCATCAGGGTCTTTTCAAATGAGTCAGCTCTTCTCATCAGATGGCCAAAGTACTGGAGTTTCAGCTTCAACATCAGTCCTTCCAGTGAACACCCAAGACTGATCTCCTTTAGGATGGACTGGTTGGATCTCCTTGCAGTCCAAGGGACTCCCAAGTGTTTTCTCTAACACCACAGTTCAAAAGCATCAATTCTTCAGCGCTCAGCTTTCTTTATAGGCCAATTCTCACATCCATATATAACTACTGGAAAAACCATAGCCTTGACTAGATGGACCTTTGTTGACAAAGTAATGTCTCTGCTTTTGAATATACTATCTAGGTTGGTCATAACTTTCCTTCCAAAGAGTAAGCGTCTTTTCATTTCATGGCTGCAATCTCCCATCTGCAGTGATTTTGGAGCCCCCCAAAATAAAGTCAGCAACTGTTTCCACTGTTTCCCCATCTATTTGCCATGAAATGATGGGACTGGATGCCATGATCTTAGTTTTCTGAATGTGGAGCTTTAAGTCAGCTTTTTCACTCTCCTCTTTCACTTTCATCAAGAGGCTCTTTAGTTCTTCTTCACTTTCTACCATAAGGGTGGTGTCATCTGCATATCTGAGGTTATTGATATTTCTCCCGGCAATCTTGATTCCAGCTTGTGCTTCTTCCAGCCCAGTGTTTCTCATGATGTACTCTGCATAGAAGTTAAATAAGCAGGGTGACAGTATACAGCCTTGACGTATTCCTTTTCCTATTTGGAACCAGTCTGTTGTTCCATGTCCAGTTCTAACTGTTGCTTCCTGAACTGCATACAGGTTTCTCAAGAGGCAGGTCAGGTGGTCTGGTATTCCCATCTCCTTCAGAATTTCACTCATTTCATATTCATGCAATCCCAGGGACTCTCAAGGGTCTTCTCCAGCACTACAATTTGAAAGCACCAATTCTTCAGTCTGAGACTTCTTTATGGCAATTACCAACCTCAAAAGGTACAAGCAAAGCAAAGGGCCTAGGATAGAAAGGCTATGGGAACTGTAATTAGAAGAGTGAATCTGGGTTCAACTGGAGGTTGGTTAAGAAGAGGTGTAGTAAGTCAGTAAGATATATCTGATCCAAAGTTTTTATATATAATGAAATCTAGCAAACTGAGGAAGCCACTGATATTACAAAACCAGCCCATCTTTGTGTATTTGTCAGACACAGGCTGAATTAAGGCCATGGTTACATCTTGACCTGTCTACTCATACATCTAAAGAAGAGAACTGGGTTTTACACTTATTGACTAGGGACTTCCCTGGTGGTCCAGGGTAAGGAATCTGCCCTTCCATAACAGGCGACATGGGTTTGATCTCTAGTTGCTTGGGAAGATCCTGCATGCTGCACAGTGCAGCCAAAAAATAAATAAAATAAGATAAATATACTTAAATTTATTGACCAGTTCATGGCAAACCATGATAAAGCTTGGGAGCAATGCATTGGGAAAAGCTTGGAGGGTTCTAGGAGCATGGCTGGTTAACAAGTGAATGGACTCCCTTCAGGTTGTCTCCCCAAACTCCCAAAACTATTCATCTTGGGTTCACTGGGGAACTCTCAGCCACAGGAAATAGGCAGGAAGATTCCAGGAGACAATTAAAATTGTCAAATATATTAGGCACAGGCTTCCCTGGTGGCTCAGACAGTAAAGAATCCTCCTGCAATGCAGGAGACCTGGGTTCAATCCCTGGGTTGGGACTGGAGAAGGAAATAGCTACCCACTCCAGCATTTTGGCCTGGATAAATCCATGGACAGAGGAGCCTGGTGGGCTACAGACCATGGGGTTGCAAAGACTCGGACACGACTGAACAACTTTCAATTTTCATTAGACATAGATCACTACAGTCTCAACCTTTTGAGACTGAAAGACACAGGCTGAAGCTCCACTCTTGTCTTTTTAAGATAGGAGAAGAATTAAGTCTTTCTAGAAGAAATTCTATCTTCATGGACATCATATGCATGATTGGGTGAGGAATTGCAAATTAGCATATCTTTAGATAAGTTTTCCTCATTTGAAAGCCTAATTTATCCTTAAAGGACAAGCTTGTTTCAGAATTCCCAAGCCAGATAAACTGACCTTGGGGATTATAAACTCGTAGTCTGGGTCCCCTGGGTCTCTTGGTCATCTGGGTGGAAAAATTCTCATCATTTGAAGCTACATGGGAGCCAAAATTTATAGTTTATAAAGTTTATCTGGAGCCGGAATCAGGATCTGTCATGCTTAATAAGTATTTCTTGAATTTATAGATGAGCCTGTTTATAAACTTACCCAAAATACTTGCTGAAAGTATTTTGCAGGGATGAAGAAACATTTGTCGGTGTTGATAAAAAGGATTTTATAAGCATAATCCAACAGTGGTCAGAGCCCAAGAAATCGTTTCTCTATTCCTTTTTGGATTATGCCTTCACAAATTTATAATAGATTCTAACAATTACTTCAGATGGCTTCTTAAATCAAACATTTTTGAATATAAGTTAGCCAAACCTATCAAATGGGTCAATTAAATACCATTTTCCATTCCCATGCTAACACATGTAAGCTGCAATTCTTCATGCTGGTTAAAAAAAATTCAAAAAACAAAATTTGTTTTATTACTGTAAAACAAGTGTGGTGTTTAATGTAGGGTGCTAGCACGCTTAGTTGTGTCTGACTCTTTGCAACCCTTTGGACTGTAGCCAATGAGGCTCCTCTGTCCATGGGATTTTTCAGGCAAGACTATTGGAGTAGGTTGCCATTTCCTCCTCTAGGGGATCTTCCTGACTCAGGGATGGAACCCGAGTCTCCTGTGTCTCCTGCATTGCAGGCGGATTATTTACCTACTGAGCCATCAGGGGAGCCCTACTAATATATGCTGCTGCTGCTAAGTCGCTTCAGTTGGGTCCGACTCTGTGCGACCCCACAGACGGCAGCCCACCAGGCTCCGCTGTCCCTGGGATTCTCCAGGCAAGAACATTGGAGTGGGTTGCCATTTCCTTCTCCAATGCATGAAAGTGAAAAGTGAAAGTGAAGTTGCTCAGTCATGTCCGACTCTTAGCGACCCCATGGACTGCAGCCTACCAGACTCCTCCGTCCATGGGATTTTCCAGGCAAGAGTATTGGAGTGGGTTGTCATTGCCTTCTCCTACTAATATATAATTTTGTCTGAATCTTATTTATTTTTAATTGGAGGATAATTGCTTTACAATGTTGTGTTGGTTTCTGCCATACAACACGAATCAGCCACAATCATATCTATATATATATACAGATAGATAGATAGAAACAGATATCTTTCCTCTTAAACCTCCCTCTCCTTAATTTTTTAAAGTTCAATTATAGTTAATTTACAGTGTTCCATTTATTTATTTTACAGTGTTGTTATTAATCTTGATTTAAAAATAAACATCATTATACTGAACATCACTTTGTTATTAAACTGATCATAAGTCATGCCGTTCTTTTTACTGAGGAATTTATTTTCAGGTTTCAATCTTTGCTAATGGAATTAAGTTTACAGTTACTTATATTACATTATTCATGTTTTTATTTTTAATCTTTTTGAAATTTAACATTATTGAAGGCAACAATTTTTTCAGCAATATTAATGAACAAAATTAAATTGTGTACCTTCTATGGCAGTGATATATAAATCATACAATCATAATAATCATATAATTATCATATGATCATATAATTAAGTATATATATGTATATACTTAGTAATAATGCTATATGATTTTCCTTCCAAACAATGGAATTTAAAAGTTGAATCAATTAAAAGAAAATACTAATAATTAGCATAAGTGGGTTAGAATCACGAAGAGGACATCAGAAGGCCTAGATTTAGTGGAAACACTGAGAGCAGAGCCAGCACGGAGTAGAGACTAGGCTGGCTAACAAGATGAGCTGCCTCTCCTGGGATCCCCTACACCATGCTATGGAGGTTACACTTTATCCTAAGAGCAGTGAGAGTGACTAAAGTGTTAAAATCAGTGTCATGATGACATTTGCTCTTCTATCAATATAAAATCATTATGGGGCAGAGAGAGGATTAGAAGTGACAAAAAGAGCCAGGGAGTTCAGTTAGGAGCCAACTGCAAAAATCCAAGGGAGGGATGATGGTGGTCTGACTCTTGGTGTTGCCAGCAGGACAAAGAGTAAAGAATTGCCATGGCCTGACTTGGTCCTTCAGTAGAAGAACCTCTGGTTCTTGGCTTAGACAATGGGTCATGGGAATATGGAGGAGAAGTGGATTTTAAGAGGATAATGATGAGATGCTTAGATATGTGTTGAAGGTGACTTGTATGAAAATGAAGAGGAAATAAATATTCAGTAGGAGCTGGTGGCTGGGCCAGGACCTCATATGAGTGAACTGGATAGGAGTTGCTGTTGTTGTTCAGCTGCTAAGTCATGTCTGACTCTTTGCATCTCCATGGACTGCAGCATGCCAGGCCTCCTTGTCCCTCACAGGGAGTTACCAGCACTTAATCTTTCTTTTGCAATGGATAAAATCCTACCTGTGTGTGTTTGCTAGGGCTGCCAAAGTACTGGGTTGGCCAAAAAGGTTGTTTGGGTTTTTCCATATGATGGTACAGCAAAACCCAAATGAACTTTTTGGCCAACTCAATACAGACTGAGTGGTTTCAACCACAGAAATTTATTTCTTCGTAGTTCTGGGTGTTAGATGTCCAAGACCAAAGTGTCAGTGGCGTTAGTAACCTCTGAGGGCTTCTCTCCTGGGCTTAGATGACTGTCTTCTCCCTGTCTTCCCATGGTCTTTCCTTTGCATGTGTGTGTCTGTGTCCTAATCTTTTCTCATAAAGGCTTTAGTCATTTTGGATTAGGGCTCCTTTGTCCTAAGAACCTAATTCACCTTAATTACCTCTGTAATGACCAAATAGTCACATTCTGAGGTATAAAGAGGTAGAAAGTCAACATTGTGGTTTGGGGGGAATGCAATGCAGCCCATAATGTCACATCCTAACTTGTTAAATCAAAATGGAAATCTGTTGGCTAATGAAAACAGGAAGTTCAAAAGGTTGAAGGAAGATTCTGAATAAAGGGATTCAAATCTTGGATCCAGGACATGTCTTCATTCCTGTCATTCAGCTTTACATGATGTCACCCGCAGCATCATGGTACCAATGATGGTCATTTCAGGACCACATCCTCTGTACAGGAACCAAGACTTGTGAAGAAAGGAACTTTTTCCTGATAATCCCAAGAGAAATTCTGAAGATGATCTTAAGTGACCTATCTTTTTTTTTTAACTTTTTATTTGGTATTAGAGTACAGTTGATTAACAACGTTGTGATAATTTCAGATGAACAACGAAGGGACTCAGCCATATATATACATGTATCCATTCTCCTGCAAACTCCCCTCCCTTCCAGTCTGCCACAGAACATTGAGAAAAGTCCCATGTGCTATACAGTAGGTCCCTGCTGGTTATCCATTTTAAATATAGCAAACTCTATATCAAACTCCCTAATTATTCCTTCATCCAACCTTCCCCCTGGCAACCATAAATTCATTCTCTATGTCTGTGAGTTTGTTTCTGTTTTGTCAATTCCTTTGTATCATTTCTTTTTAGATTCCACATATAAGGGATGCCATATGATATTTCTCCTTCTCTGACTTAAGTGACCTATCTTAAATCATTCACTCACGTCAAACAAATCACTGCTGTAGGAAAAAGTAACTCTGGGCAAGGGCCAAGTCTGAGTTTCCAGTTTTTCCCTGTCCAGTGGCCAATCCCACACAATTCTTACAAGCCGGCAAGTATAGCTCTTATTTACAGAACTATTAAACAGGCAGTAACAGCTGTAACGATCCATTACAACTAAAGGCACAGGAGTGGATATGGCAGCCCATGAAGAATGTGTGCGAGGAAAAGAAGAGGACTGAATTAGGAACCTGAGGGGGTAAAAAACAATATTCAAAGGATGAGATGAGAAATAGACAGACATCCTTTGAAAATGCAGAAGATAAAGGAAGAAAGTCAGGACAGAGCGCTATCATAGATCCAACAGAAGAGATAATTTTAACAAAGAAACCACCATTTGCAACACCTGGGGTGAAAATTAATATCTTTAATCACAAAGAGCTCAGACACATCCATTTTTTTAAAAAGAGCAAAATGGGCAAAAGGTTAGAACAGGAAGTTCACAAAACGAAAAAATTAACATGACATGTGATTAGGTATTCATTCATCAAGGAAAACAAACCGAAACACGTTTGAGATATCGTTCTGTGCTTTTAAGATCAGTAAATAAGAAAACTTGAACACATCCAGCTTTAGCAAAAGGGAAGGAAAATAGGCATCTGACATGAACCTGCTAGTGGTATAAACTGGGGCATCCTCTTGAAGAATCATTTGTCAGAATCACATGTTTAAAGGTATGTCCTCTTTGATCCAGAAAATCCCAGCTAGAAATTTACTTGTGGTTGCTCAGTCACTAAGTCCTGTCCCAGACTTAGTGACCCCATGGACTGAAGCACGCCAGGCTTCCCTGTCCTTCGCTATCTCCTGGAGTTTGCTCAAACTCATGTCCATTGAGTCAATCATGCCATCCAACCATCTCATCCTCTGTCTATCCCTTCTCCTTATGCCCTCAGTCTCTTTCAGCATCAGGGTCTTTTTAATGAGTTGGCTCTTCACATCAGGTGGCCAAAGTATTGGAGCTTCAGTCCTTCCAATGAATATTCAGGATTCATTTCCTTTAGGATTCACAGGTTTGATCTCCTTGCAGTCCAAGGGACTTTCAAGAGTCTTCTCCAGCACCACACACAGTTCAAAAGCATTAATTCTTCGGTGCTCAGTCTTCTTTATGGGCCAACTCTCACATCCGTACATGACTACTAGAAAAACCATAGCTTTGACTATAAGGATCTTTGTTAGCAAAGTAACGCCTCTGCTTTTAAGCCATTTTCTTTAAAGGAGGTAGTTGTAAGATCCATCTAAAGTAGGTTAAATTCAAAATGCTGCTACTGCTAAGTCGCTTCAGTCGTGTCCGGCTCTGTGCAACCCCATAGACGGCAGCCCACCAGGCTCCCCTGTCCCTGGGATTCTCCAGGCAAGAACACTGGAGTGGGTTGCCATTTCCTTCTCCAATGCATGAAAGTGAAAAGTGAAAGTGAAGTCGCTCAGTCGTGTCCGACTCTTCGCGACCCCATGGACTGCAGCCCACCAGGCTCCTCCATCCATGGGATTTTCCAGGCAAAAGTACTAGAGTGGGGTGCCATTGCCTTCTCCAAATTCAAAATACTGCCTAACAAATATGGAGGGACACCACCAAATTAAAACAGGGACAGGCTGTAAACCACTCTTACAAAACAATACTGGTGGGTCTTCACTGAACATCTCATGAAGGGGAACACCAGGACGACGAGTGAGGTAGACGTTTGGACATATGGGCTGCTTTGGAAAGTTCTCCAAGACATATTAATGGAAGTAGAAGGTGCAGAGCTATGTGAATGGCATGGATTCTGCTTTAAAGGCATATATCAGTGCAGGTAAGTACCTCCAAACATTTTCTGGAGGAAAGCATAAGAAACTGATAGGGGATAGGAGGTTGAAGGGATGAGACTTCTAATTTCCATTTTACATCATTTAATGCTTTTTAACTTTAATTTCTTTAAGCAAGAAACAATAATTGAGCATGCACCAATGATAGGTGCTGAACCAGCCACTGGGGAAATACCAGAGGAGGCAATTAATGATGGTTTCCCTGGTGGCTCAGTTGGTAAAGAATCCCCCTGCAACACAGAAGACCCAGGTTCGATCCCTGGGTTGGGAGAAAGAAATGACAACTCACTCCAGTATTCTTGCCTGGAAAATCCCATGGACAAAGGAGTCTGGTGGGCTACAGTCCATGGGGTCACAAAGAGTCAGAAACGACCGAGTGTCTGAGCAGAGCATATATAATTATTGCCGAGAGCTCCCAGCCTGGGCTTCGTGGCTTGATTGCCTGGCTCTGAATCAGCTTTGAATCTTGGCTGCACACTTAGAAATTACTTAACTTCTCTCTCTGAGACTTCATCTGTAGAATGCAGACTGAGAGTTCTTATCTCACAGAATTGCTGTAAGAAGTAAATGAGATAACGCATGGAAGATGCTTAGCACAATGCCAGGCATTTAGTACATGTTTCCTTAATTGTAAGCACTCAAAAAAAGTGAGCCACAGAGTCACGGAGACACAGTCCCCAGCCTCAAAGAACACTCAATACAGTGAGTGGCTGAACTGGAGAGGAGGAACTGGTTATTAGAAATGAGGGTCCAGAGAATTGGATGAGCCTACCAAGCCGATGCTGAAGCCATCCAGCAAGACAGGAGGGCTGGAGGGCATTTGTGCCCTGAGGAGGGAGGAGTTGGGGGAAAAGTAGCCTCAGGGCACCATGGGAGGATCCCGGGGAGCCAGGATGCTTTCAGAGTATGGAGAGACACTATCAGGCAAGTCTTCTAGGAGAGCTGAAGATACTCTGGGAGCAGGTCCGGAGCACAAGGAAGGGTCTGACAAGTTAGCTGAGGAAGCTCAAGAATGGGGCTAATCAGCTAGAGCCAGAGGCCAGTGAAGCATTCCAGAGGATTGGGGAGGGGAGAGTGAAGCACTGGGAAGAGGTGGAAGGTTCAAGCAGGCAGTGATGTATTAGTAACTTTGTTCAAAGGATTTGTTGGATCACCGTGGTTTGGGCTGATAATTTTTTCTCTTATTCTTCTGGATTAAGTACACAGAACTTCGGTGGTATCCTCAGAGGCTTCAACCCACAAGAATCCCAAGGAGTCATCCTTTGTGCTAGGCATCTTGTGCCTAATGTTGGCAGTGGGAAGA
Organism: Bubalus kerabau; assembly: GCF_029407905.1. Taxonomy (NCBI): domain Eukaryota; kingdom Metazoa; phylum Chordata; class Mammalia; order Artiodactyla; family Bovidae; genus Bubalus; species Bubalus kerabau. Next base: position 50,390,045 of record NC_073634.1, read on the forward strand.
GCGCCATAAGCCATGGGGGTCAGCTGGCTTATGGCCAGGTAGTGCTTCTGAGCCTCCCTGCCCATGATCTTTGCACCCTGCCCGCGGTATTTGAGCCTCCCAGGTGGCAGCAGTTGTAAAGAATCCTCCTGCCAATATAGGAGATGTAGGAGATGTGGGTTTGATCCTTGGATTGAGAAGATCCTGGAGGAGGAAATGACCACTCACTCCAGTATTCTTGCATGGAAAATTCCATAGACAGAGAAGCTAGCTGACTATGGTCCGTATGGTCACAAAGAGTCAGACCCAATGAGTGACTGAGCATACACACACCCCTGTATTTACAGCTCACTCCAGTCTTCTTTGACTCCCAGGTGGCTTAGTAGGGGGACCAACAGGGGCAACTTGGCCAAGGTTAAGTTGGCCAAGTTGCCCCTGTTGAACAGCTTACAGGTAAATGTGTTCTTGGAAAAGAAAACAGATGCTAAGTTGGTGAAAAACCTGCTCTCCTAGTGGAAAAGAGCCACCTCAGTTTCCCATCAGCTCTTAGATTCAGTAAGTAGAGCCTAAATGTTTGTTAAAAACTGATGGACAGCACCTCTGACATCTGCTGCATCTGCAGTGATGGACTGGGAGGGGACAGAGGCTCTTCGGTGTGCTCCTCATTAATGACACTGCTGCTAAGTCGCTTCATCGTGTCCGACTCTGTGCGACCCCAGAGGCGGCAGCCCACCAGGCTCCCCCGTCCCTGGGATTCTCCAGGCAAGAACACTGGAGTGGGTTGCCATTTCCTTCTCCAATGCATGAAGGTGAAAAGTGAAAGTGAAGTCGCTCAGTCGTGTCCGACTCTTAGCGACCCCATGGAGCCTACCAGGCTCCTCCATCCATGGGATTTTCCAGGCAAGAGTACTGGAGTGGGGTGCCATTGCCTCCTCCGATTAATGACACTACCAGTTGCTATGTGTGTGTATATATATATATATATATATATATATATATATACACACAATATGTATATATATACACAATATATATACACACACATATATACTATATACTATATATACATACATATATATACACTATATATATACCAGTTGCTATATGTGTGTGTATATATATAGTATATATATATAGTGTATATATAGTATATATATATGTATATATATAGTATATATATATAGTGTGTGTGTGTATATATATATATATATATATATAGGAGTGGTTTCCAACTCCTTGCAACCCCATCATGATGGACTGTAGCCCATCATTCTCTGTCCGTGGGATTCTCCAGATAAGAATACTGGAGTGAAACAAACAAACAAAAAAGAATACTGGAGTGGGTCGCTATTCCCTTCTCCAGGGATCTTCCCTGCCCAGGGATCGAACCCAGGTCTCTCGCATTGTGGCCAGATTTTTACGGTCTGAGCCACCAGGGAAACCCCCAAATGAGAACCAATTAAGTGGTCAGCAATTGGAAAAAGTAAGGAATGAGGTGGTGGGTCCAGCCCCCATAGATGCAACATCTTTCCTTCAAGAATCCATCCTTTCTTCACCAGAAAAATCTTACATATTTTAGCCTATGTGGTAGTTATTCTTACTTCATTTTCCCCCAAACTGTATTCTTTGATTACAATGAGTTTTCCCACTTTCTCTTAATTTTTTAATAGCTGCTAAGTCTTTATTTGGGCTTCCCAGGTGGTTCAATGGTAAAGAACCCACCTGCCAATGCAGGAAACATATGTTCGATCCCTGGGTCAGGAAAATCTCCTGGAGAAAGAAATGGCAACCCACTCCAGTATTCTTGCCTGGGAAATCCCATGGACACAGGAGCCTGGCAGGCTACAGTCCATGGGGTCACCAAGAGTCAGACACAATTGAGTGACTGAACAACAATCGTCTCTAATCACTTTTTGCATTAAAAATTGACAACAATCCATATCCCCTATTGATGAGCTACAGTGTGTGTATGCTTGGGTGTGTTTACTTTTTTTCATTTGGGGTATAGTTGCTTTAAAACATTGTCTTAGTTTCTGCTGTATACATATAGGTGATTCAGTTCTTGCCTTCTCTTCTCACCTCCTCTTGTTGTTCTAAGTTGCAACTATGGGACTTTCCTGGTGGTCCAGTGGGTAAGACTCCAAGCTCCCAATGCAGGGGGCCTGGGTACAATCCCTGGTCTGGGAACTAGGTCCCCCATGCAAGCACAAAGAAGATCCTGTGAGCCACAACTAAGACCCAGCACAGCAAAAACACATAAATAAGTTGCAGCTATCAGGAATTAAGAGCACTGAGGTTATTTCCAATTTATATTACCTTTTTCTTCCTCAGTAAATATGGAAATGGATAAGGAAATGGCAACCCACTCTAGTATTTTCACCTGGGAAATCCCATGGACAGAGAAGCCTGGCAAGCTACAGCCCATAGGGTCGCAGAGTTAGGTCCGACTAAACAACAACAAAAATATGGACAAATACTAGCAAATGCCATAGTGCCAACATTTCTATGCTATAAATCAATGAGTGTAAAGAATTTTACATGTTATTATAGTATTTGTTAAAAATGACTACATTCCATTGTAAATTACTGTTGTTGCTCAAGAAAGCATCTAGAATGTTACCAAATGTCAGTGGAAAATAAATGAGAGATTTTCTTCAGGTTGAAAGATTTCCCAAAATGTTTTATTTTCCAGTGATGAAAACATGCAACATCTACCTTTGTTTTACACCATTTTACACTGGTATAGGTACATTGTTCAATTGCCTCAATTATATTCTTCTGTGAAAAGGCAATTTAACAAAACATTATTACAGAGAACTTGCATTTTATGCCTAGGTTTTATTCTATTTGCTTTTCTGTTTTTTTTCAAGTGTACCAAATGTTTTAAAATTTTGTTTAAAATTCCATGTGGCTCAGTCAGTGGTAAAGAATCCACCTGCCAATGCAGTAGACACAGGAGACTCAGATTCCATCCCTGAGTTGGGAAGATCCCTTGGAGGAGGAAATGGCAATCCTCTCCAGTATTCTTGCCCGAAAAATCCCATGGGCTGGGGAGCCTGGCGGGCTACAGACCATGGAGTCACAAAGAATCAGACAGGACTGAGCGACTGAGTACATACACACGGATTTAAGATATTATTTTAAATTTTGACATTAAAAATCAAGACTGTGACCAATGATAGTCTTAAGCTTGGCTAATTAATATGTGATTTAAAAACAAATAGAAAAAAGTATGATATCCAAACCCTTAGCGGGGGTGAACTGTTCATTTCACAGGTCCCTATCCGGATATCTGCTGTAACAGAGCAAAGAGCCGCTAGGTGGCTCCATTAATTTAATAAAATTAAAGTCGGGAAAAGATAATGTATAGTCAAGGAACAAAATATCTCTTTTAAGCAGAACCTTTAACCAAAGAAACAATGATCTTTAATCATAGCCTCTCACTCAGAATAATTTGGAATATAGGATTAAGAGTTGAACTAAAAAAAAAAATCTTCAAGACTGCAAAGTATGTATGGGTAATCAATTTGCTAAAGAAAAGTATATTCTTAAGGACATCAATTACTAAGGGAGGGATGGTTTCAAATCTTTCCTAATTTATTACCATCTAGTTTGCCAGCTTTTCTTTTGAACTTTTTCTTTTTGTTTAAACTTTAGGAAAAAATATTAAATTTGAGCATTTATTAAGTTACTAAAAATTGCTTTCCAATTTCTTGACTTACAGCTGTCATCCTTATTAACATCCCAAGAAAAAGAACAACTTCGTCTGGGCTATTTGGGAAGGAAAACGAAAGCTGTGTGCTTACCTAAACTACCTCAAAATACAACTAAGGCAAACGCTACTCCATTCTATACCATTTGCAAGGAGACTGAAAGAAACTGTGTGACAAGAATTCCTTCCCGGGTTCACAAAAGACGAGAAAAAATGTTACATTTGAAGTGTGAGTTGCATTTTAGGTACCCAAGTTGGCTAAAGATCTTTGGATTTTATTTTTTAAGAAGTGCTAAAACAGAAGAGGATCATTTTCCTGAAAGTACATAAGGAACTGTCACGAAAATAAATGCGGGAGGTGGGTTCCGAATTATTAAGTATTCTGAACCGTGAGTCTGCAATTGACAAATAGGAAGAATAAAAAATTTTTTTCCTCTCCCCTCTCCTTTAAAAGAGAATCTCAGACCTGTCACCGCTTAAGAAAATATTTAGAACTCAATTTAACCGTAAAAAAAAACAATTTTTTTTCTTTTCGTTCGGAGTCAATAAATAATGATGGCGTGGCACTTGGAGTCTCCACAGTATTTTGCTGGTTTTGTTTGTTTTTCCAGGCAGGAGCTGCATTAGAAAACTTAACAGAAGTAGAGGGCAAGTCTTCTGCCATAATTCGTTGAGATCGTTTTTTGTAAACGAGCGCTTCTAGCACAGTTTAAATTACAGTTGGCTTTAAAATGCTAATTCCGAACCCACTTATTTAAATGTCTTTGAAAACGTTTACCCTTCTGTTTTCGAAGACAACAAATCACACCAAAAGTCTGCGCAAACTGGACCTAAAATGCATATCTATTTCCCGATAGGAACGAACCTGTCGCTATGTTTAGAGAAATTAAAAAACCGATTTCGGTCCTTCCCTTCAAAGAATTCCCTAGGACAAGGGGACGCACCAAAATGCTCCTTAGTATCTACGGTGTACCTCCAAAGACTTGTAAATCGCGTCTATTATTCTCGACTGGGAGCCGACCAGTCGAGACCGGACGTGAATCCTGCAAATGATCACAAAAGATGTAGAGGCTCCAGGTCGAAATATCAAAGGTTGGGGCGGGGGCAGGCAGGTGGGCTGAGCGGCCACCCAGAGTTAACTCACAGACTTTTTAGAACAGTCGGACCGTCCTGGAGATTTTCTCTTTGTTTTGATATTCGTTATTTTATTTCGTTCTTGTGCTGAGGACACAATGGTTAGGAATGGGGAACAGGTTGCTTGAATATCGGAGGCGCCGGCCTCCCCCGGGCTTCCCTGGTTCTTCCCGACCTCCCTCCGTTCCACCCCGGCCCGGAGAGGAGGGGTTGCAGCTGCCGGGCAGGCGCGACGGGCGGCAGGAGGTTTCCGCGCGCTGGGCCGGGATGCGTGCGCGGGCAGGTGGGGCGTGGCGGGGGCGTGGAGAGCCGGAGCCCGCGGGCAGCCGCCCAGCCCCAGGACCGGCCCGGGAGGAGCCGAGCCGCCGACGGTTATAAGAGGCTAGCTCGTCGGCGCTCCGCTCTCACCCATCAGTCCCCGCCCCTCCTCGCCGAAGACAAGAGTCGCCGAGCCAGGGCCGCAGGGTTGGCCCCCAAAGGGATGCTCTTGCCCGAGCGGCGAGGTCAGCCCCGCTCGCCCCTCGCCGCCGCCGCCGCACCGCGCCAGCCGACGGCCGCCGACATGGCTCTCTACTGTGGGGACAACTTCGGCGTGTACTCGCAGCCCGGCTTGCCCTCGACCGCCGCCGCCGCCGCCGCCCCAGGCGCCCCCGCACCCGCCCGGGCGCCCTACGGACTCACCGACTACGCCGCGCCGCCAGCCGCCGCCGCCAACCCCTACCTGTGGCTCAACGGGCCGGCCGTGGGAGGTCCCCCCGCCGCCGCCGCCGCCGCGTACCTGGGCGCCCCTCCACCGCCGCCGCCGCCCCCGGGGGGCGCGCCGGGACCCTTCCTGCAGCCGCCGACCGCCGCTGGCACTTTTGCCTGCGCTCAGCGGCCCTTCGCGCAGCCCGCGCCCGCCGCGCCCGCCTCACCCGCCGGGCCCGCGGCGCCAGGGGAGCTGGGCTGGCTGTCCATGGCCAGCCGCGAGGACCTGATGAAGATGGTGCGGCCGCCCTACTCGTACTCGGCGCTCATCGCCATGGCCATCCAGAGCGCGCCCGAACGCAAGCTCACGCTCAGCCACATCTACCAGTTCGTGGCCGACAGCTTCCCTTTCTACCAGCGCAGCAAGGCCGGCTGGCAGAACTCCATCCGCCACAACCTGTCTCTCAACGACTGCTTCAAGAAGGTGCCCCGCGACGAGGACGACCCAGGTGAGGGCGGACAGGTGCTTCCCGGCCGGTCCCTTACCCACACCCGCCCCCCACTACGCGCACCCCACAACTCACGCACACGCAGAGGCAGGCCAGGGTGGGATAAAGGTAGAAAGCCTGAATCCTTAAGCCGAAAGTCACTCCTGAGTGGTGTTCCTTAGGCAGTTGGAGGGAGGGTCGAGTTACCGGTAAACGGATTAGGAATAAAAACACGGGTGGGCTCTCAGATAAGGGATGGCTGTAAAGAGATTCAGATGAGCCGAGAATCCCATCACATTTCAGGAGAGTGAGGTGGGGAGAGACGGGGAGTTGGTACCTGCTGTACGTAGATGCGTTTCGAACCTTACCTGTTTAGAAACGTAATAGTGTAAATCCCAAATGTGCTTCGTGCGGATCTAAGCCCCTGAGGTGAGGAGGGCTGGGTGATAGTGGCTTGATTTAATGGTTTTCCTCTTAGCTGAGGAATGAGGTGAAGAAAAGCTCAAAAATTTCAGAAACAGATTCTTACTGGAGGTTTTCTGAAGGCGCTCAGGACTAGGGGTGTGGGGTGAGAATCCGGTTAGAGAAAAGAGAAAACTGTTTCCTTGCCTTCTACAGCAGGAGTCCCCAACCTCTGGGATCTAATGCCTGATGATCTGAGGGGGAGTCGATGTAGCAATAATAGAAATAATAAGTGCACAATAAAAGTAATGCACTCAGACTCCCCCCCATCCCTTAGCCCCCTGCGTTGGTGGAAAATACTGTCTTGCAGGAGACCAGCCCCTGGTGCAGAAATGGCTAAGGATCAGTGAGGGATACAGGATTCTTTGTAAATTATGTAAATGCTCTGAAGTAGTTGTGTTGTTCAGTCGCTCAGTCATGTCCAACTCTTTGCGACCCCATGGACTGCAGCACACCAGGCCTATCTGTCCTTCACCATCTCCCAGAGCTTGCTCAAACTCATATCCAATGAGTAGGTGGTGCCATCCAACCATCTCGTCGTCCCCTTCTCCTCCTGCCTTCAATCTTTCCCAGCATCAGGGTCTTTTCTAATGAGTTGGCTCTTCACATCAGGTGCCAAAGTATCAGAGCTTCAGCTTCAACATCAGTCCTTCCAATGAAGAGCAGTGCTTTCCATTTGAAATGCTGTACAAACTACACGTAGTTGAAAAATTGTCTAGTAGCCATGTGAAAAAAAGTAAAAAGATGGTGAGAATTTATTTTTTAAAGCAACCCAAAATGTCGTTTCAACATGTAAAACATAGAAGAAATTATCCATGAGCTAATTACATTATTCTTTTGGTACTAAGTCTTCAAAATCCTATGTATGTGTTTTATACCATATTTCACTTGGTACGAGCCACTTTTCACATGCCCAGCAGCCACGTGTGGCTGGTGGTTACTTTACTGGACAAGGCATGCAGCTCTCCAAGATGCATCTGCCCAGATTTGGCCTCTAAATCACCTGAGGTGATCATGTCAGTTGTCACGTACACTCCCGGACTTTCTAAAAAGGTCAAGGATCTCAAGCCAATGTCTTGTCAAAGCTTTTGGTAGCAAGATGACACAATATAAATATTCTGGTAGAAGTAGGTATGATTGGTTGTTTAGATGGTAGTTATGTGAATTAGGTTTTTATTCTGCAACTATTTGCAGAAAATGTGTTGGTGGAGGTAATGGATGTGGAGGGGTGTGTGGTCGTGGTTAAGAATGCTTGACTCTAGAGACAACCTGCTTATATACTGGCCCTATCACTGCTAACTGGGCTTCCCAGGTGGTACAGTGGTAAAAGAATCAGTCTGCCAATGCAGTAGATAGACGTGGGTTCGATCCCTGGGTCGGGAAGATCCCCTGGAGAAGGAAAAGGCACCCAGTATTCCTGCCTGGGAAATCCCATGCCCAGAGGAGCCTGGCGGGCTACAGTCCACGGGTCACAAAGAGTCAGACAGGGCTGAGCAACTAAGCACGCACACACTGTTGCTAACTGGGAGAATGACAGGTTGCTAACCAATCTGCACCTCAGTTTCCCCATCTGAAGAATGGAGGCGATGATATCACTCGTCTCCAGAGCCGTGAGGAGTAACTAGAGTTATCAATGTGAAGAACTCACTACAAGATAAGTGCTTTACGGTATTTGCAAATGCCAAAGATTCTTTTTACCAGAAGTGATGAGAGCCGTTGGGAGAAAAAAATCCTCGAAGATGACAGATGTTTTTTACTTCCACTGTGCTAGATAGTGAGGGAGTTTTTCTAAGCAGAAGACTAGCATTGCTTGCATTAAATGGGGTCCTGGTCTGAGATCAGCCTGGTGGAGGAAAAGCTGGGAAGACGTGCAAGGGTGCCTCTTGCCCAAGGCGAGGGATGGGTGTGGAGCTTCCTTGTACTTTCAAATAGATGCCATCCAAGGTGTGTTTAAAACAGTCAATTGCTCAGTAATAACTTGTCGTTTCTGTTGGACGAGGCAGAGGGTTGGGTACTGGAGGATGCATTTTTCCAGTGGAGTATTTTTTCGGGGCAAATATTATACCCTTTCAGCAAATGATAATGATAATAGATACCTTTTTCTTTTCACTGCTCACTGTGTATGGCTTCTTTGCGGAGATCTATCATTTACCCCTCACGGCCAACCTGTGAGGTGAGTACTGTCTTATCCCTATTTTTATAGATAAACAGAGGCTCAAGTTCAAGTAGTGCCATTTCCCTCAAAAGGACAACAGAGTAGATTGAGCATCTCTGTCAAGTTTCATGAAAGCCTGCCTCCCTCATCTCGGACCCAAAGCTGGGCATGTGGGACTTCCCTGGTGGCTCAGTGGTAAAGAATCCGCCAGCCAATGCCAGAGGCATGGGTTTGATACCTGGGTCGGGAAGATCTCTTGGAGAAGGAAATGGCATCCCACTCCAGTATTCTTGCCTGGAGAATCCCGTGGACAGAGGAGTCTGGCAGGGCTACAGTCCATGCAGTTGCCAAAGAACTGGACATGACTTAGTGACTAAACGATAACATGGGCACGTACACCTCCTCTTCTAACCCATCTTTCTCATCTTTGCAGGGAAAGGTAATTACTGGACCCTGGATCCGAACTGTGAGAAGATGTTTGACAACGGAAACTTCCGTCGGAAGCGAAAGCGCCGCTCAGAAGCCAGCAGCACCCCCTCAGTGGCCGTGGGGACTTCAAAATCAGAAGAAGGGCTCTCCCCGGGACTGGGGTCAGGAGTGGGTGGGAAGCCAGATGGAGACAGTGCCCCTGCATCTTTGAGATCCTCCCAGTCCCCAGAGCCTCCTGAGGACACTAAGAGTACTGCCTCCTCACCGGGAGTGTCCATGCTTTCCTCCACCCCTTGCCTGAACAGCTTCTTCAGCAGCCTCAGCACCCTAAGCGTCGGTAGTAGCAGTGGGAGCACGCAGCGGGCACTCCCTGGCAGCCGCCCTCTAGGGATCCAGGGGCCCCAGGTGCCCTCAGGCGGTGTGTTCCCCCCCAGCTCCGTCCCGGAGCCCTCGTCAGACCCCTTGCAACTGAATCACAGCTCCAGCAGCAGCAGCAGCCAGAGATCTTCCTACTACGGCCCCTTCCCCGCCAGCACCAGCGGGGCCCCGAGCAGCCCCTTTGGCAGCCCTTTCTACAACTTCAGCATGGTCAACAGCCTCATCTACCCTCGGGAGGGCTCTGAAGTATAGAGCCCCAATTCCCAGACTCAACTGTTGCACACCTGAGATCTCATGAAAATACAGATCTCCAGGCAGTAGGTCTGGGGCAGGAACTGAGATTGCATTTTCTCCAGAGCTCCCGGCAAGGTCCACTGAACACACTCAGAACAGCGTGTGGATGCCAACTTTTTCTTTACCCGACAAGCTTTCTCTGGATAAAGGGCCTCCCTGGAGAGAAATCCAGTCCAGTCTGTCCTGGGATGGTATCCGAGAGCCCTGTGAGGGCAGGGACCATGTCTGTCTGTTCATCACTGTATATCAGGGTCACAGGGCCCACTGGGCACAGACTTCAGCTGCAAAAACAAGTGAATGAAGTTACTGGGTCAAAAAAGTAACAATTGGCACTGGAAGCAGCAGGGAATGGTTGGGACTGACCAGCTGCAGGCTGCTGTGGGCAACTGGTCTTCTCTGCCTGGCAGCATTCTGTTTTTTCTAGAAAAGTCAGAGACCTGCATTTTTCCAGGAAACCTCCATTTGTCCTCTTTGTGGCTAATGGAAAGTTTTTCAAATACTGTGCTAGAAAGCACCGCAAATCCTTGAGCTCTCTACCCAGCTCAAAGATCACCTCTATTTATGCTTAGTGTCAGGGATGTGTCAGACATTAATAGCGATAGAAATGCCCAGACACACCCTGTGTGCCAGGCATTGTTCTAGATACTTACCATGTATTAGCTCATTTAATCCTCACAACAACCTTGACACAAAGGTATTGTTACCCCCCATCGTTTTCTGTATGGTGGCAGTAAACTGCCAAGATGTTAGGTCCAAACAGTAAGTCATGAAGCCTGGATCTAGTTTTTTGATTTTTTTTGTTTGTATGTGTGTGTGTGTGTGTTTAGTTTTCTGTTTTGTTTTGTTTTTTTGGCTGCACTGTGTGCTTTGTGGGACCTCAGTTCCCGGATCAGGGATTGAGCCCAGGCCACAGCAGAGAAAACACCAAATCCTAATCACTAGACCACCAGGGAACTCTCACCAGGATCCAGTTTTAAGGCAGTCTGGCTCCAGAGTCTGTGCTTGTAACCTTTGTGTTCTAGTCCCTGAAAAACAAAGGCATTAACATGCATAGGCAGAGTAAGTAGCGTCTAAGGAGTAGGAATGAGCTAGGTTTCATCTAACCAAAGATTCTGGCTGAAATCAGTATCGCTTGGGATGTTCTGAGCATCAAGGATGGACACCAGCTCTGCCTCACTTTTGCTGCCATATTTCTGAGATCTGTGGTCACCGTCCTAGTTAGCTGGTATCCTGTCTTTTTTAGCATATGTCCTGGGTTTTTCATCTTTGAAACAAAGTTTTAGTATTTTATTAAAAATAGTTTTTAAATGGAATTTTTATTTTTAAAAGCAAACATTTGTGGTCAAAAATTTTTCTAACGTAATATATTTTAACACTCCCTTTTACTTCTCAGGAGCTGTCATCATTTGAATACTTTTTATGGTCACCGTCTTGGTGCCCAACAGAATGTCTGTATGTGGCAGACACTCAGCCACAGTTTGAACTTATCCAAAAAGTGTTAGTGCAGATAGTGTGATTTTATTGGAATAGTGATGCATTAAGATGAAGTTAATGTTCTATGAATTACCCTTGTACCATGTTTGGTCTTTGATGGGAACATTGCTAGTTTTTAATTTTTTTAGGAAAAGGAACACAAATTAATTGTAAAAAATTGTTAACTTTTCCCTGTATATTATTTGAGATTCACAGCATTATTGTTAAATTGGAAGTTTGAAATAATACATATAGAAAATTATTTTTTTTTAAAATAGTCTATTGAGGTATAAATAATGTCAACATTACTTTTTAAATATTATACAGGAAGACAACCAAAGAAACTACCTACCCTCATACTGTGTGTACAAAAACCCCACTTTCTATGGATATTTTTGTATGTGAAAAATTGTATGGACTTTTATAAATATTGTTTCTAACACAATTCTATATTTGTAAATTAATTTATAATGTGAACTGGGACGATTTTTTTTTTCCCAAGAAAGCACACTGCATGCTGGAAATCACATAAAATAAACTTGAAGTGGGATGACTTCTGGCTCCTTTTTGGGCATCTTGTTTTCCTGTCTTTAACTTCTTTCTATAAAGTAATAGAGCTGTAAGCAGCATGGCACAGAAACTGCTACCGGATTTTTGTGTTGAGAGAGCAAGCAATTGATTTTTTTTTTTTTTATAAAATTTTATTCTTAACACCAAAAGCATTTTGCATTGGGGTATAGCCGATTAACAATGTTGTGATAATTTCAAGTGAACCGCGAAGGGACTCAGTTATATATATACATATTCTTCCCCAATCCCAATTTCTTTATTGGACTTGTTCTACCTGCCCACATCTTAAGGGATTGGAATGAAACAGTTCTGGAGGATCTCTAGACATGAGCATCTTGTTTGTATTTTAACAGAGTAATGTTTCTGTCTAGCTCAGCTGGTGAAGAATCCTGGAATGCAGGAGACTCCTGGTTGATTCCTAGGTCAGGAAGATCCCCTGGAGAAGGGAATGGCAACCCACTCCAGTGCTCTTGCGCTTCCCTGATGGCTCAGCTGGTAAAGAATCTGCCTGGAATGCGGGAGACCTAGGTTGGGAAGATCCCCTGGAGGAGGGCATGACAACCCACTCCAGTATTCTTGCCTGGAGAATCCCATGGAGGTCAGAGGAGCCTGACAGGTTACAGTCCATGGGGTCGCAAAGAGTCAGGCACGACTGAGCAACTAACAACAAGACCTCTCCAGCTGGCAACACTCCTCAGGGAGAACTCTGGCTTTCAATGCTGTGGTCCTCATGGAGGGTACAGGCAGCCCATCGTCTCCAAGGAAGTAGCTAGGAAACTTGAATTTGGCCCCAACTAGAAAACACCTGAAAGATAAGGTTTCTAGCCTAGGGTTTCTCAACATGAGCAGTGTAGATATTTGGAGCTGGATAATCCATTGTAGAAGCTGCCCTGTGCATCACAGAATGTTTAGTAGCAGGCTGGAAGCATTTCCCTTCTTCCTTCCCCCAATACACATACTGCCCCAAACCCCCCAGCCCCTGCTCCCAGGCCCTGAGACATTGACAAATGTCTCGGGGTGGACGGGGTGGGGGGGGGGTGGGGGTGGGGTGGGGGTGGGGGGTGCAAAATTAGATCTGATTGAGAGCCACTGATCTAGACCAGCACCCTCCTAATTTGCCAATGAGAAGATGGAATTCCCTCACTTCCCCACACAGAGTTCTTAATAGTGGAATGAATAAGGACTCTGGTACAAGACAGTTTCTGTCCTGCGAAATGGCTTTTCTCTCTTTTTAAAAAATTTTTATTTTGTATTGGGGTATAGCCGATTAACAATGTTTGATAGTTTCAGGTGAACAGTGAAGGGACTCAGCCATATATAAATATGTATCCATTCACTGCTATATTTAAAATGAATAACCAACAAGGACCTACTTACTGTATAGCACATGGAACTCTGCTCAATGCTATGTGGCAGTCTGGATGGGAGGGGAGTTTGGGGGAGAATGACTTTTAAATGAGTTGTGAGCAGAATCGGCCCAATCATTGAGGCATTTCTCAGAAATGAGAACAGAACTGAGGCTTATCTGTTTGCCTGTCACACTGGAGGTAGACGCCTGCCATATTTTAGTTGCTTGTTATAGAAAGGCTTATGGTAGCCTCCTTCTTGGCATCTGGTTATTTCTATTAATAGAGGCCTAGACTGGGAATAATTCTGACCAAACAATAGTAAACTATTTGGGTTATTACTCTTTGATAGGGATGGTGGTGGGGAGGACAGGCTTAAGGATATCTTGGAAAAAAGACATTTTAAAAGAATGTGATGAGCTTGTATTTGGAAGCATCTAGATCTGGGTGTTTGATAGCTATGAAATGCCAGAAAGATGGCATTTATGAGAACAAAGGCAAAGAGAAGAATCCACTTCTGATGATCTCCCAAACAACCACAATGGGCAGCAGGGTGGCTCAGTCCTCACAGGAACCAAAGAAGCTGTGCTGGGGGGCAAGTTGTGCCTCCCGCTGGGCCTGGGATTAAAGGGAAAGAGAGCTGCCTCTGCCTGTGATGTTTCCAGGTCAAAGTCTGCACCAGCACTCCAACTGGCACCCATTTCCTGCATTTGTGACATGTTCTCCCTGGGAAACAGGTCAGAAATTCTGGACCTGAGCTAGATTGTGATTTCTGTTGTTTCAGACAGTACAGAGGAAAAGATGTCCCTCTCTCCCTACCCCCATCCCCACCTCATGAAGTTAAAGCAACCTTCTTTCTTCAGGGTTCTCACAGAGACCAGAGCCTGGTGTCAAGTTGCAGCCCAAGCTGAGGACCTTTGGGCACATGGCTAACTTGAAGCAGCTACCTTTCAGCTCTTTGGGCTTCCCTGGTGGCTCAGATGGTAAAGAATCTACCTGCAATGCAGGAGACCTGGGTTTGATCCCTGAGTCGGGAAGATCCCCTGGAATAGGGAATGGCTACCCACTAAAGTATTGCCTGGAGAATTCCATGGACAGAGGAGCCTGGTGGGCTACAGTCCATGGGGTGCAAAGAGTCAGACATGACTCAGACACCACTGAGCAACTAACACTTTCTGCCTTCTAGGACCTAGTATATCTTTAAGAATAAGAAAGGGGCAAAGGAGAGTTTGAAAAACTAATAAGTAGGTTTCAGGTTTCCTTCTTGATACTTTTAGATCCTTCATCTCATTCTAGAGCTTACTGGAAAAAGACAGCTGGGGAGCCCAGAGGCTTCGAAAACTGTGCGCCTTTGCCCCCAGCCCCTCCCCCAGCTCCTCCTTGCGCTCAGGGCACAAAGGCGGGGCCAAACTTTGCCCCCCTCCCCCCCCACCCCCCCACCCCTGAGGAAGAAAGACCGCCACTGACCTTCAGAGGAAGCTCTCTGCCTTCCTCAGACTTTCCCGAACTTGGAAAGAGCCTAAAGCTTTAGTATCTGTTGTTTTTTCCCCCTTTGTCTTCCTGAGCTGTCCCAGTAGCTAAAACCTTGAGGTTTTTAATGAAAAAGAAACCTGTGCTTGTTTCCTGAGGCAGGGATTTGCTGGTTCTGGGGTAGAGACCCGGGGGCCTGTGGCCTTGCCTTTTGTCATGGAAAGCAGTCAGCTGGGTTCGTGGCTGGGTGGCTGGCACCGCAGAAGGAAGAAGGAATTTCCTATCAGGTCTGAAAACAAAACGAAACAAAAGGTCAAAAAAGACCTGATACCTACAGAATTCCTCCCAGCCTTTTAATTCATAATGTCTGGGGATCAACGCCAAACCCCTGGGAGGCCTGGAGGACAGTGCTTTATCATTTAAAAAAAAGTAAGCATTACAATAACTCAGGTATTGGGTGCCGGGCACAGCCCTATAATACACATATATGTACTGTGTGCTGTCTCCCATCATGTCCGACTCTCTACCTGTGGACTGTAGCCCGCGAGGCTCCTCTGTCTATGGGATTCTCCAGGCAAGAACACTGGAGTGTGTTGCCAAGCCCTCCTGCAGGGGATCTCCCCGACCCAGGAATCGCACTTGTCTCTTTCCTCTCCTGCATTGGCAGGTGGGGGTTTTTTGTTTTTTTTTTTTAACCACTAGCGCCACCTGGGAAGCCTATATATATATAGTATATGTATATATATACTACAATACTATATATATATTCTATAGTATATGCTATGTAGTATATACTATATATATATATCAGAGAAGGCAATGGCAACCCACTCCAGTACTCTTGCCTGGAAAATCCCATGGACGGAGGAGCCTGGTAGGCTGTAGTCCATGGGGTTGCAAAGAGTCGGACACGCCTGAGCGATTTCACTTTCACGCGTTGGAGAAGGAAATGGCAACGCACTCCAGTATTCTTGCCTGGAGAGTCCCAGAGACAGGGGATCCTGGTTGGCTGCCATCTATGGGGTCGCACAGAGTCAGACACGACTGAAGCGACTTAGCAGCAGCAGCAGCAGCATATTATATATATATAATTTAAGATAGCAACTCTTTGAAGTAGACACTGTTACTCATTTTACTATTGAGAATACTGAGACCCAGAAAGTTTGTATAACCGAGCCAAGGTCAAAAATTTAAACAGTTGCTGCAGGTAAGTGGTTGAAATAAGATTCAAAATCAGGCCATCTGATGTCACAGCCTACCTGCCCTTAATCTATAATACTGTAATGCCTCTCCATTTTGAAGAGGAGAAACAGAAAAGTGACTTGCCCAAGGTCACACAGCTTTCTGGTTGCAGATGTGGGCTTAGAACCCAGGTTTCTGCCCTGCCACCTACACACTTCTCTTTAGGCACCTCATTTGTAAGCTCCCTGAGGTTGGCTTTTGTGTTTGGAGCTCCTCTTCAGGGACACAGGAAGGTAAGCAGAGAGAAGTCACTTTTCCTTGAAATTTCCTCCTTTATAGGGTTGGCCTGCAGCAGATCAGAGGCCCGGGTCTTAGGCTTTGAAGCTACCGAGGGAAGCCAGATGGAGATGCTGATTTGAAACCTCAGACTTTGAAAATAAAATTGGAAATTTACCCACTGACTCTCTAATTCCCTTTGGGCATCCATGTGCTGGGCATTGAAGATACCAAGATGACTAGACCCACTCAGATCCTTAGCAAGCAGGGCAGGGGCTGAGAACAGATGTGCAGAGGGTAGGGAGGATCAATCAATCCATCTTCATGGCAAATAAGTGGGAAACAGTGGAAACAGTGGCTGACTTTATTTTTGGGGGCTCCAAAATCACTGCAGATGGTGACTGCAGCCATGAAATTAAAAGACGCTTACTCCTTGGAAGGAAAGTTATGACCAACCTAGACAGCATATTAAAAAGCAGAGAGATTACTTTGCCAACAAAAGTCCATCTAGTCAACTCTATGGTTGTTCCAGTAGTCATGTATGGATGTGAGAGTTGGACTGTAAAGAAAGCTGAGTGCTGAAGAATTGATGCTTTTGAACTGTGGTGTTGGAGAAGACTCTTGAGAGTCCCTTGAACTTCAAGGAGATCCAAGCAGTCCATCCTAAAGGAGATCAGTGTTGGATATTCACTGGAAGGACTGATACTGAAGCTGAAACTCCAATACTTTGGCCACCTGATGTGAAGAACTGACTTATTTGAAAAGACCCTGTTGCTGGGAAAGATTGAAGGCAGGAGGAGAAGGGGACGACGGAGGATGAGATGGTTGGATGGCATCACTGACTCAATGGACATGGGTTTGGGTGGACTTTGGGAGTTGGTGATGGACAAGGAGGCCTGGTGTGCTACAGTCCATGAGGTAGCAAAGAGACGGACACGACTGAGCAACTAAACTGAACGTAAAGGAAATCAACCTTAACTAATCATTGGAAGGACTGATGTTGAAGCTGAAGTTCTAATACTTTGGCCACCTGATTTGAAAAGCTGACTCATTGGAGAAGACCATGATACTGGGAAAGATTGAAGGCAGGAGGAGAAAGTGACAACAGAGGATGACATGTTAAGATGGCATCACTGACTCAATGGACATGAATCAGAGCAAACTCTGGGAGATAGTGGAGGACAGAAGAGCCTCACGGGCTGCAGTCCACAGGGTCACAGAGTCAGACATGACTGAGCGACTGAACAACAACAAGGGAGGATCCACAGGGTGGGGCTGAACTTCCCCCACCCGCTCCCAGCCTCCCGTGAGGGAGACAGAATGGCTTTACCTCCTGGAAGAGCAGCAGGTCGTTTCCCAGTGCTGGGCTGAGAGGCTGCAGCCCCGCCAAGGGCTCCTTCACCCCTTCCCTCTGCTGTGCTCCTGCTGGGAGGAGTCAGTGGAAGTAGTCAAGCACCTTGTTCAAAGCCCTGGTGCTTCTGGATTGACAGAAGAAACAGAAGCAGCCACCTTCAAGCAGAGCTGTCTTCAAGGCCTCAGGCCCTGGTGCACGACTAGACTCATTTCCCCCACGCCCTTGCCCTTCCAGCACTAGCCGTATTCCAGCCACGCCAACATCAACATAGATAGTCCAGGCTCCAGGTCCCCTGCTCTTCAAAGGAGGTTCAAGGCCACAAGCTTTCCTCCTCCCCAGTTTGTTGTTCAGCCGCCAAGTCATGTGCGACTTTTTGCAACCCCATGGACTGTAGAACACCAGGATCCTCTGTCCTCCCCTATTTCCCGAAGTTTGCTGAAATTCATGTCCATTGAGTCTGAAGTTCACTCTCTTGAAATGTATTAAGCAAACCACAAGGCAGGTGCCTCTGCTCCAGATTGGGATCAGCAAGCCAGGCATTAATAAGCACAAGGACCTCTTCCCTCTCAGCCCCAAAATGATGCCTACTCATCCCATCACATCACTGCTCACCTCCAACTCCCAGCTTGGACTGACCCACAGGGACTGCAACTGGGGCCCAAATGTACTGATACAAACTCCCTGGGTCTCAGTCTCCTGGATAAAATCGACAATAGCGACACCTCCATCATAGGGCTATTGAGAAGGTTTATGCATCTATTTTATATTGAATCTGTGTATCCAACTCTTTGTGACTTCATGGATTGTAGCCCACCAGAATCCTCTCTCCATGGAATTCTCCAGCAAGAATATTGGAGTGTATAGCCATTCCCTTCTCCAGGGTATCTTCCTGACCCAGGGATTGAACCTGGGTTTCCTGCACTGCAGGCAGATTCTTTACCATCTGAGCCATCAGGGAAGCCCCAACTTCCAGAAGGGCCTCAGCATCCACTCACAGAGGCTCCGCTTGTTTCTTCTCAGAAAGTCTGAGGTTAATGTTATCTATTTGTTTGCCCAACAGTTTTGGAGAGTATTATTAGCCTCATATTATAGAAAGGCAAGGGATTCCCAGGTGACACTAGTGATAAAAAACCTACCTGCCCATTCAGGAGACCCAGGAGACCTGGGTCCCAAAGGGTCTCTTGCCATGCCCTGGAGGAGGGCATGATAACGTACTCCAGTATTCTTGCCTGGAGAATGTCATGGACAGAGGAGCCTGGTGGGCTACACTCCTTGGGGTCGCCAAGAGTCAGACACAACTGAACACATATGTATTAGCACACATGCATGCATAGAAAGGCAAAAACAGAGTGGGAATCTTGGCAAACAATTGGCTGTTAGGGGCCATAGAAGTCCCACAGGAAAGGAAAGTTCACTTATTCCCACCTCCAATGAGCCGGTGAGTCAGTTAATAAACGTTCCAAACACCTACTAACTCTTACTTTGCTTCCTGTGTTCCCCTCTCACTGCACATTCTTGCCTGAAAAGGGGACTATTGGCTCTAGGATTCAAAATTAGTCTCCAGCCCACGACTTCCCACAGGCTCCTGGGCCAGCACCATGCCTCCTGCCTGAAGGTCACAGCAGCCCCAAACTGGCCTCCCAGCCTCCACTCCTGGCTCCCAACTCTGCACCTCACGCCCATCCCTACCTTTCTGAGCTCCTTCTCTCTTTGGAACCTGGAGTAATCTTTTAAACAAGAGGTATGATAATATTGCTTTCCTGCTTAGAATCTTTGGGTAACTTTCCTTACCAGCAAACTCCAAAGGTCTTTTTGGCGTTGCTTAAACTAGTTCCCACTCTTATCCCTCAATACCCTCTTTTCTTGGCTCCAGACACTTACCGCTTTGCAGCCCCTCAAATATTCCAATCGCTTCTGTTTTCGGGTCTTTGCAGTTATTCCTTCTGCCACAAGAGCTCAGTTCCCCAGATCTCTTCAGGCTTTCTCTCAGAGGCTCATCTCTGGAGCAACTGTCCTTTGAGCATGTCACCTTCCCCTACCCCTTTCCACCAAGTCCCCTCTCAGATCAGATCAGATCAGTCGCTCAGTCGTGTCCAACTCTTTGCGACCCCATGAATCACAAGTCCCCTCTAGATGCCCTTTATACATTGTTTTTTCCATCTTCACTGAACCCCTTATGTCTATCCCTCCTATTTTATGTTTATTTTTATTTTTTGGCTAAGTCGTGCCACATGCAAGAATCTTAGTTCCCCGAACAGGGATCAAACTCGTGCCCCCTGCAGTGGAAGCACAGAGTCCTAACCACTAGACTTCCAAGAAAGTCCCTCTTCCTATTTTAAAGTAAAATGATTGTCTTATTGATCTAAAAACAAAAGTATGTTTTCCCGCTTTCCTTTGTGGGGAAACTGAGGCACAGAGCATTCCTTTTGCCCAGACTTTGATGATACACCTCATTTGTCCATTTGGGGTATCACCACTCAGTACATAAAAAAGAAAAGTTCTCGTTCTCCTCCAGTTTTAAGTGGGCAAAACCCCAAGAATTTTCGCTATGTTTAGCCTGGATTTAGAAGGCAGCCGTCCCCATCTCCCCACACATCGCTTCCTTCTTTCCACATTCATACCTCCCTGTGTTCTCCTGGGGACCGCAGTATCAGCCAAACACCTGGAGTCTTTGATCATCTACCCATCAGCTGCCCCCCAGCACTCGCTTCAGCTACAAGACTTTCAAGTTCTCCCCCTTCACTAGGAATGGGAAAGAAAAACAAAACAAAACAAAACACCCGTAGCAGCTGTTACACCGCACCTTTCTTTGCCTACTGGTGGCAAGTGCCAAGGAATTGCTACTTCAGCAGAGATTTTAAAAAGCCTTCCTTCAATGGGATTAACTTCCGCGCAGCCAACACACGATGGCTGCCGCTCAGCAGAGTAACGTTAGCCGCGGAAACCCAGCCCCTCCACTGTCTTTCCAGGCTGTGTGCTCAACGTCCTGCTATGTCTAGTTTCTTGATTCAGGAACTACTAGAACATACATGTCTTAATAATAGGACTGTTGCCATTGCTAACATAGACGTGGGGCTGACACTTGTGAGATAATGATCTTCCTTTCCAGCATCTTACATGCTAAGATTCCTCCAAAAGGGCAGCATTATAATTCATTCTGATACTCTCAAATCTAGTGGCCCTTCATTCAGCACTTTTTACTAACCACTTTCCTTTTTTCTTTATTTTGTTTTTCTGTTTTTGTTGTTTTAATTTTTATTTTACTAACCATTTTCTATACCTACTCATTGTGTTTGCTAAGTTGAGTTCAGTTGCGTCCGACTCTTTGCGATCCCATGGACTGTAGTCCACCAGGCTCCTCTGTCCATGGGATTTCCCAGGCAAGAATATTGGGGTGCATTGCCATTTCCTCCTCCAGGGGATCTTCTCTATCCAAAGATCAAAGACCTGGTGAAAATCAAGGTCCCTGTAAGGATAGCACTTACATTCCAGGGAAGGAGGAGAAGACAAGAAGGGGTAACAGCACAGACAAAGTGCTTTGATGGGAGAAGTGCAAGCTGCTGTGGGAATCTCTGGGAGAGACCCCACCCCTGACCAGAGTAAGAGCTGGTGAGGCCAAGAGGGCAGGAAGGAGGGAAGAAGTATGGGGAGGTGGAGGCTAAGGAAGTAGAACGGAGGTCTGGAAACCAGAGTTCATGGCTCCTATGGGAACTGAGAAGCTGCCCTCAAAGGCAGGGCACATATAGCAGAGTTTTTAGGCAAGCAGGGCAGTGGAGGGGGTGGAAACCCTTCAATAGAATAGAACTGGGCAGACTAGAATGGAATAGAAATGAATCAGATTTCTATTTCATAGAGAGTTCTTCATGGAGAATCCTTTGAGAGGACAAGATATTCTTAGAGAGACCTCTCTGGCAGTTACTGTAGCAAGAAAGAAGTGATGTGAATCTGAAATGGTGTTGGGATAATAAGGAAGAAAACAAGCGGAGGTTTGGGGGACATTTAGGAGGTAGGAAGGGACAGACTGTGATTTCTGGAAAGTGGTGGTTGAGCAGAATCAGGACTCCAAGATGACGTTAGGGTTCTGCCCCAAGTTGTGGTAAAGGGTGGTACCATTCACCAGATCAAGGGAATACAGAAGAGGGGGGACTGTCTGTGGGTTCTCCAGGGGGAACTTTCCAGCAGGATCAGGAATCCATAGACTGATTAGGAGTGAGGACCAGGTTCACTATGTAAATCTGGAAGGTATCAGAATGTGAGTGAGAGATTTAATTTAGTCATTTAATAAAAATTTCTTTGCAGTTCAGTTCAGTTCAGTCACTCAGTTGTGTCCAACTCTTTGTGACCCCATGAATCGCAGCATTTCAGGCCTCCCTGTCCATCACCAACTCCCGGAGTTCACTCAAACTCATGTCCATTGAGTTGGTGATGCCATCCAGCCATCTCATCCTCTGTTGTCCCCTTCTCCTCCTGCCCCCAATCCCTCCCAGCATCAGAGTCTTTTCCAATGAGTCAACTCTTTGCATGAGGTGGCCAAAGTATTGGAGTTTCAGCTTTAGCATCAGTCCTTCCAATGAACACCAGGACTGATCTCCTTTAGGATGGACTGTTTGGATCTCCTTGCAGTCCAAGGGGCTCTCAAGAGTCTTCTCCAACACCACAGTTCAAAAGTATCAATTCTTCGGCACTCAGCTTTCTTCACAGTCCAACTCTCACATCCATACATGACGACTGGAAAAACCATAGCCTTGACTAGATGGACTTTGCAGTTACTTTGTGCCAAGTCCTGGGCAGGCTGGAGATTCAGTGATGAGTAAAATAGACTTGTTCCCCTCTCTCTTAGAGTTTATAGTCTAGTGGGGGAGACCAATAACAAGGAAATAATATTGCTGAAAGTGAAAGTCGCTCAGTTGTGTCGTGTCTGGCTCTTTGCAACCCCATTGGTTTGTGGTCACCATGCCCTCCCCCACCCCCCATGGGATTCTCCAGGCAAGAATATTGGATTGGGTAGCCATTCTCTTCTCCAGGGGATCTTCCTGACCCAGGGATTGAACCTGGCCTCCCCCATTGCAGGCAGATTCCTTACTGTCTGATCCGTAGGTAATTATGAAGTGGCTTGAGCGCTGTGAAGGCACGCCCAGGCAGGGTGGGGAGGCAGGGTAAATTCTGTGAGCATAAAAGGAAGGACGGCAATCTGAGCCTGGGGCATCAGGAAGGGTTTTCCTGAGTGCAAGAGGCTTGAATTGAGATCTGAGAAAGTGGGCAGGTGTGGACCAGGTGAGGGAAGGAAAGCACATCCTGGACAGAGCAGAACTGACAAAGTCTCTGCAATGAAGGGTACCCAGCACGCTGGATGCACTGATCAGGGCTGGGGGCTGTGTAGAGCAGTATGTGAGGACATAATCAGATTTGCATTAGGAATGGTTGTTTGAGGTCATGGGTCTTTAGTAATGAAGCAGACAAAAGTAGGATATTATTGCAGTTCAGGCAAGCAACTTGAACCACTAGTGACAATAGAGGAAGAGACGAATTCTTTGTTGTTTTTTTGTTTGTTTTAGTTGCTGCATATGGCATCTAGTTCCCTGACCAAAGATGGAACCCAGACCCTCTGCACTGGGAGGGCAGAGTCTTCCCACTGGACTGCCAGGGAAGTCCAAAGACATGAATTCTTGTGAAAGGTATCCGGGAAATAAAATCAACAAGACTTGAGGCATTGGATGTGTAAGAGAGAAATGAGTCAAAGATGAGGTCTATAACCTGGGAAACTGGCTGGTAATTTTCCTCTTTTGGAGATGAGGAAAATTGAAAGATCAGCTGTTATTTGATGTGTGTGTACATGTATGGGGGTTCATAAATTTGGTAAAATATATTGAGTTGAGATGCCTTTGAGACATTCAAGTGAGAACACATATGATTCTGGAGCTCAGAGAAGCCTAGGCTGGAAATTTAAATTATGAGTCATTGGTGTAGAACTATTAATTAAGAGAATTCTGGTTTTTGACAAGCAAAGATCTTGGAAGTTATCAGTTCCATGCTCACACTAAGAAAAAGCTGAGCAAACTGAAAATCAACAACTTTTCTTAGATTCCTCAGAGAATTGGTCCCCCAAACTGGAAAGAATGATGAACACTGAGAATCACATTTTACTGGGAGCAAAGTTCACAAAGAATTGGACATGACTGAATGACTAACACTTTCACTTTTACTTCACACTGCTTACTATATATTAGACACTATTTCAGAAGTGCTTTCAAAGTCAAAGTGTTAGTCATTCAGGCATGTCTGACTCTGTGTGACCCCATGAACGGTAGCCCACCAGGCTCCTCTGTCCTTGAGATTTCCCAGGCAAGAATACAGGAATGGGTTGCCATTCCTTTCTCCAGAGGGTCTTCCCAGTCCAGGGATTGAACCCAGGTTTCCCGCATTGCAGGCAGATTCTTAACCACCTGAACCAACAATGAGGCAGGTATCATTATTTATGGGATGGGTCCCTTCCCTTAGGTCCTATAACAAGCAGTATCTTGGAGCACTACAGGCAGTCCTAACAGGCAACAACGTGGGAACCTGGATTTGCTTTGCTCTTTGTTGCCTTCACTAAACTTCTTTCAGATTTGTTATCTCTATTGAAAATCTCCACTATCATTCTTTTATTAACAATAATTGTCTTGTACCCCAAATAAAACCTGTTGTCCTGCCATAGTCGTAAATACAAATAGTCTTTAGACAACGAAGGGTATAAATAACTACAATGTCATGAAGGAAATAGATACAACGGAATGACCCTAGGTCTGGAGAATCTTTGAAGACTGTGTATGGCAGGGCTGGCCAAATGGATAAAGAGAAGATATTCCAGACAAAAGATAGAGTATGAGTAGGCTACCAAGGTGAGAAAGGACAGGGGGCAGATCACTGGGACTCAGGTTCTTGAGTCAGGTGGAAAATGGGAAAGCAGAGGGAGGAAGGCCAGAGAGATGAGCTGATCACAGGAGAGTCACTGTCAGCCAGGAAGAGGATTTTGAACATTGTTCTGTGAACACTGGGAAGCTGTTGAAGGGTTTTAAGTAGAGAAATGACATGACTAGCTTCCCAGGTGGCTCAGTGGTAAAAGATCTGGCTGCCAATACAGGAGCCACGGGAGAGTCAGAAAGACCCCCTGGAGAACGGAATGGCAACCCACTCCAGTATTCTTGCCTGGAGAATCCCATGGACAGAGGAGCCTGGTAGGCTTACAGTCCATGGGGTTGCAAAGAGTTGGACACAACTGAGCAACTGAGCACAAAGTATCATGTTTACAAGACCCTTATTCATGCTGAAGTATAGACATATGGTAAGATAATTCCATTAAGTCGTTGGTTATGAAATCAATATAGAAAACATATTTCATTTCCATTGTACAATATTAACAAGATAGAAAAGGAAACTGGAAAAACAAACCCCCCACACAAAGGAAACTAAAGGTTTATAATAGAAGGAGGAAACAGAAGAAGATAAACCAAAGTACTAACAGAAGAAATGTTTC
The DNA here is from genome assembly GCF_029407905.1 of Bubalus kerabau. Classification (NCBI taxonomy): domain Eukaryota; kingdom Metazoa; phylum Chordata; class Mammalia; order Artiodactyla; family Bovidae; genus Bubalus; species Bubalus kerabau. The sequence goes on from NC_073634.1 coordinate 50,414,950, forward strand.
CAGAGGTTAAAAAAAAGACTAGAGTCTTTCTAGGTTTCATTATCTCTCATTTTGTATTTCTTTTAACAATTAATTAGTTGATATTTATAATCTTCAGATGGAAGGAACTCACCCACTGCCAAGCAGGATTTTTGAAGGGGGAGGGGGAAGACCTACGCATCAAACTACCACACAATTACACTCATCTCACACGCTAGTAAAGTAATGCTCAAAATTCTCCAAGCCAGGATTCAGCAATACGTGAACCGTGAACTTCAAGATGTTCAAGCTGGTTTTAGAAAAGGCAGAGGAACCAGAGATCAAATTGCCAACATCTGCTGGATCATGGAAAAAGCAAGAGAGTTCCAGAAAAACATCTATTTCTGCTTTGTTGACTATGCCAAAGCCTTTGACTGTGTGGATCACAATAAACTGTGGAAAATTCTGAAAGAGATGGGAATACCAGACCACCTGACTTGCCTCTTGAGAAACCTGTATGCAGGTCAGGAAGCAACAGTTAGCACTGGACATGGAACAACAGACTGGTTCCAAATAGGAAAAAGAATACATCAAGGCTGTATATTGTCACCCTGCTTATTTAACTTATATGCAGAGTGCATCATGAGAAACGCTGGGCTGGAAGAAGCACAAGCTGGAATCAAGATTGCCGGGAGAAATATCAATAACCTCAGATATATAGATGACACCACCCTTATGGCAAAAAGTAAAGAAGAACTAAAGAGCCTCTTGATGAAGGTGAAAGAGGAGAGTGAAAAAGTTGGCTTAAAGCTCAACATTCAGAAAACTAAGATCATGGCATCCAGTCCCACCATCACTTCATGTCAAATAGATGGGGAAATAGTGGAAACAGTGGCTGACTTTATTTTTTGGGGCTCCAAAATCACTGCAGATAGTGATTGCAGCCATGAAATGAAAAGACACTTACTCCTTGGAAGAAAAGTTATGACCAACCTAGACAGCATATTAAAAAGCAGAGACATTACTTTGTCAACAAAGTTCCATCTAGTTAAGGCTATGGTTTTTCCAGTAGTCATGTATGGATGTGAGAGTTGGACTATAAAAAAAGCTGAGTGCCGAAGAATTGATGCTTTTGAACTGTGGTGTTGGAGAAGACTCTTGAGAGTCCCTTGGACTGCAAGGAGATCCAACCAGTCCATCCTAAAGGAAATCAGTCCTGGGTGTTCATTGGAAGGACTGATGTTGAAGCTGAAACTCCAATACTTTGGCCACCTGATGTGAAGAACTGACTCATTTGAAAAGACCCTGATGTTGGGAAAGATTGAAGGCAGGAGGAGAAGGGGACGACAGAGGATGAGATGGTTAGATAGTATCACTGACTCAATGGACATGAGTTTGGGTAAACTCCGGGAGTTGGTGATGGACAGGGAGGCCTGGCGTGCTGTGATTCATGGGGTTACAAAGAGTCGGAAACAACTGAGTGACTGAACTGACTGACTGGACACTCTGGTAAAACTCTAGAAATCCAAGGATAATACCTGCTAAGGAAGGAGAATCAGATGGGCAGCAGACTTTCACCCAGCAACACCGCATCCTTTGAGGACTTCTTGGGACACAAAGGACAGAAGGACAGATGGCAGCTAAGTGAGGCAAAGAAAAGGAATTTACTAGAAGTGTATGTGGTAATTCACAGAATCAAAGGAAACTCGAAAAACTGTCTTCTGGGGGGAGGGAATCATATTAGCTCTGATGGTCTCAGCAGGAGACGTCCTCTGGACCCCATCATTGAGAGGAAGGAGCTGTAGCCAACTGTAGTTTCTGTGTCACTCTGCATAAGATGCAAATTCCAAGGGAAAGTTTCTGATTGACTCCTGGACAGAGGGAGGAGTGGGACATCTTGTATTGAGAAGATACAGTTACTAGAATAGTGAGGATGAATTTGCAGTCAAACCACACATTAATTCATACAGTCAATGCATGTTTATCGAGTCCTTCTATGTGCCAGGCACTGTTCTGTGTGTTGGACAGAAACAGTGGACAAAACAGACAGATCCTATTCTCATGGAGCCTACATTCTGGTGTGGAGGGTGGGGATTGACACAAAATAAAGTCAGCTCCTTGACCTCTTTTCTCCAGTAATGAAATAGAAAAAGTTCTGAAGAAATAGCAGTGTTCTTATTATTTTATAAAGACAATTTTTGTTTTCATGCCAAGTCATGTCCAACTCACTCTGACCCTATGGACTGTAGCCCACCAGGCTACTCTGTCCATGGGATTATCCAGGCAAGAATATTGGAGTGGGTAGCCATTCCTTTTCTCCAGGGGATCTTCCCAACCCAGGGATCTGGGTCTCCTGAATAAATAAAAGGTAAATTCTTTACTGTTTAAGCCAACAGGGAAGGCCTCTTTTGGCCACATACTCCTTTAATTCTTACTTGTAGAGAATCCACCATTTCCCCCTTGTACTTGAAAGAATATATTCAAGATATGGAAATCATGGTTGACATGAGTTTCCCTCAACTATTTAAAGATGTTATTTCATATCTTCTGGTTCCTGTTATAAGCTGTCTGAATAACTCTCATTCCTCTGGAGAGGATCTGTCTTTACTTTCTGGCTGCTAGTAACATGTTCTCTTTGCCTCTGGTGTTCTACAGTTTCACTAATATATGTATAGGTATGGATTTGTTTTTGCTTACTCTGCTTGGTATATGCTATCCTTGTATCTGTAGATTCTTGTCTTTTATATGTCCTGAAAAATTCATGGTCATTATCACTTTATTTTATTTCAATTTTTTTTTTTTTTTTGCCATACCATGTGACATGCAGGGATCTTAGTTCCCCAACCAGGGATCAAAACTCCTGCATTGAAAGCACTGAGACTTAACCACTGGACCACCAAGGAAGTCCCTATATCTTTCTCTTTTATTCTTATTTATTTTTTTATTTGGCTGCAGTGGGTCTTAATTGTGACATACAGGATCTTTAGCTGTGGCAGGTAGCATCTAGTTCCCTGCCCAGAGATTGAACCTGGGCCCCCTACATTGGAAGTGCAGAGTCTTAGCCACTGGACCACCAGGGAAGCCCCTGTCTCTTTAAATATTGGTTCTCCTTTATCCTCTCCATTTTCTGTTTCTGGGGCTGTGATTTAATGTATATCATATTTCTCACTCTATATATGTTACCTCTCTCCCTATCATATGTTTCACCACCTTGTCTCTCTGGTTTGTGTCCTCCATCATGTTATCAGTTTTATCTTTCAGGTTACTCAATCTTTCTTCATTTCTCCCTGTACTTTGCTTAACTTTTCTACTATTTATCTTTAAATTTGAATAATCACACTTTTCGTCTTAAGAAGTCCAATTTGTTTCTTTTCCAAATGTACCCTAGCATTTCAGATAGTCTCTTGTGAATTGCTTAGCTTTACAATCCATCTTTTATTTTGTAAACATGTTGTAAATATATAAAAAAATGTGTATTTTCTGTATATTATCTTCTGGATCTGATAATTTCAATGTCTAAAGTCTTTAGAAGTTTAAATCTATTGATTATTTCAGCTTACTCTCACTCAAGGCAGAAGAAATCCTGGAGAAAGTTCTGAAAGTGCAAGAATATGAGTTAAGAAAAAAGAACTTCTCAGATAGTGGAAACTCTGGGGATCCAAGAACAGATGAATCTAGGGATAAAATATGGCACAAGAGTTGAAATCTATAGCCTGGGCTTCTACTTGGTGCTGGATAGGCTAGGTTTCAGCACCACAGGAAGGCTGCACTAGGGCGAAACAGAATCAGCAAAGAGGCGGCCACTGGCTGGTTCTAGCAGAAGTACAATGGGATCATTCTTCTTGGCAAAATAAATTCCCATTTCTATCCAAAAGGTCAATAAAAAGTTTGCAGTGAAATAAAAAAAAAGAAAACCTCGCATTAGTAAATTCCTGCATTTTGAATGCTACACAACAGTAAATAATAATATATAGATGAAATGGAAACATTTCTAGGAATACTGTATGTCAATTAATAAAACTCACACATAATAGGAATAAGCCCTGAACAGATGATAACTACAGAAGAAATCTAAATGGCAGTAAAAAATCTACACCTAAAAAAGGCACTAGACAGAGAAAGACTTATGAGTAAGCTCTACCGGTGTTTCAAAGACCATATTACTCCAATGAGACCTTTAAACACATGTAAGTATAAAAACATATTCTTTTATTCTCTGAAGCCAGCAAAATCCAGACAGCTCTTAAACTGGCTAGCTCTCCAAAGAAAATTTCAGACAAATTTCACTTACAAATATATGCCAATATAGGACTTCCCCGGTGGTCCAGTGGTTAAGACTTCATGTTTCCACTGCAGGGGGCACGTGTTTGATCCTTGGTCAGGGAACTTCCACACACCATAAAGTGCTGCCAAAAACAAGTATAAGCCAATATACACAAACGTTTATTGAGAGACAGGCTCTGTGGAACTCTTGTGTTTCCTCACATCTTACAAACAGAGATAATAACTGCCCTTTTGTTCCAGGCTATGATTTCAAGGATGCTTGCATAGTCAAAACCCTGGAAGACAGTGATAGAACCTCCAGCTGGAATAGAGGCGAAATTGCTTACTGTATAATAAAAATGATGTCTCTCTCCAGTGTCTTTTCTTGTTGTTGTTCAGTCGCTAAGTCATGTCTGACTCTGACTCCTTGAACTGTAGCTCGCTGAGCTGCTCTGCCCATGGGGTTCTCCAGGTAAGAATACTGGAGTGGGTTGCCATTTCCTTCTCCAGGGGATCTTCCCAGACCAGGGATTGAACCCACGTCTCATGCATTGGTAGGCAGATTGTTTACCACTGAGCCACCAGGAAGCTTGTCTTTGCTTACTTCTCTATATAAAAGATTCAGGTTCCTAAACCTTGGAGTTCTTCAAATGTGATATAATCCTGCTGGCTGTATAGCACCTGCCTGTATTGCGGGATTTACGAAGCAAGGGAAACCAATGGAAACTTGATGCTTATGCTGTTTGTTGTGCTGTGAATAATAAAGTTGTCTGTCTTTGACCCAAGGTCGTGGGTATTCTGTTAGTTTATATGATACTATGGTTAACTTCTTAGCTTACAAGCATGTAGAAAAAAAATCTCGTAACTTTCACAGTTCTCAATAAAGTCTGAAACTATTATAACTATTCCCAGGTTGAATTCAATGTGTGAAAAGATCATATATCATGGGAAATAGGGTTTATTCTAGTTGTTCAAAGATGATTCATCATTAGGAATCTGTTAACGTAATCGACTATATTAAAAGAACAAGAAAATGAAGCATATGCTGAAAAATCATTCATTAAAATTTATTACTTATTTCTTATTAAAATTAAATAAAACAGTGAACACCAATAAAACCATTACTAAGCTAGGAACATGAAAAAAAACATTGCTTAATTTAAGAAAATGTTTTTATAAGGAACAAACAACAGCGCTTTCAAAGCATTCCCATTAAAGATAGGAACAAGGCAGAACTTTACACTATTACCTATACTTTTCAACATTGAGCTAGAGCCAACTAGGCAGTAAGAATAATGAACAAGAGGAATACATAACTGAGAAAGAACAGAGATTTGCCATTTTGCAGTTGGGTAATATTACCCTCTAAAAAATGCAAGAGAATCATCTAAAGAACTGTTAAAACTAATGAGATATTTCAGAAGCACAATCATGATCACATATAAGATTTATACACAAAAATCCAGGGCTTTCCTTTATAGAATCAATAATCAATTAGAAAATATAAATGAAAAAATATTTCATGCTAAATAGCAATAAAATCTATAAAATTCCTAGGTATAAGTTTAACAAGGAAAAGGCAAGCTCCATATCACATATACAGATTTTTTTAGCAATTCATAAAATCTCACTGAATGTCATAAAAAGAAAAACATGCTCTTGAATAGGAAAACTTAATACATAATGATGTCACTGTCCCCCCAAACAATTAGTAAATATAATTTAATACCACTTGATGTTCCCAAAGAATTTTTAATGTAACTAAAGAATTTTAGGGACTTCCCTGGCAGTCTAGGGGTTGACTTCCACACTTCCATCATAGGGCACTTGGGTTCAATCCCTGGCAGGAAATTAAGATCCCATATGCCAAGAAGCCAAAAGAAAAAAAAGAAAGAAAAATTCCAGCACTTATTTGGAGCAGGAAGTAATGTATGAGACAATTCTGGAAAAAGAAAAAATACATATGTGTGCATCTTCCTCCTCTTATTAGCTATTAAGATATAGCATTTACAGAATTTAAAACAGCATGTATCAGTGCATGAAAACACAGTGGCTCTAGGAGACAGTCTTGAGATTCCATTAAGGAACCCACCTACATTTAGAATATTCTGAAGGCATTTTAAATCAGTGGAAAAAGGAAAACACACTAAAAGAGTTAGAGCACTTGGAACCCATGAATAAAATGTAAATTTAAACTCTTATTTATTACATTTTACTGTAATTTTCTTCTTTTATTTCCCTGCCCTTTGCTTATCCAGTCCTTTTGATTAACCTCTAGGTCTTTTTCATCTTCTGCAAAATGAAAAGTTTAATATTTATTTACTCTCTCATGGGGTCTCATCTTTGCTTCCTGACAACTCATTTGGAACCTGCTAAGTTCGTCTGTCCATAGAATTTTCCAGGCAAGAATGCTAAAGTTGATTGTTATTTCCTACTCCAGGGAATCTTTTCAACCCAGGGATTGAACCCAAGTCTCTTAGGTCTCCTGCCTTGGCAAGTGGATTTTCTACCAACTGCACCAACTGGGAATCCCCAAGGAGGCTCATTTCTTTATTGGCTTCTGACTTCAACTTGTCAGTCTTCAAGGGAGAGAAGACCATTTTCTCTCTGGGCTTCTCTCTGCCCTCTGCTAACTGTTGGTAACTGCTTCTTGTCAGAACAGTGAACTCCCAGCCCTGATTGCCTGCCAGGCTTTTGCTTGGAAAAAGGAGTGCACAGTTTGGTTCGCTTTTGAAGCTTTAAACATTTCTACAACAGGAACAAGTAGACAACACCCAATCAACCAACTAAACAAAATCGCCTAACTTCTGGCAGAGCTAGGCAGAGAAGGTCACAGGGGTGATCACACCAGTTCAGAGCCTGAAGGAACTGCTTCACTGTGAGCTCAGCCTCACCTGGGCCCAGACATCAGTTCAGCCTCCTACGCAGGGCTGCCTTGATTCCCCTTCTCTTTCTGATTACTCCAGAGTCACAAGTGTCCTAGCCTGCAGATAGACAGAATGTGCCCTTGAACTCCACCCTAAAGCACAGGAATTTGAGCTTGGGGCTAATGTCTTGCTTTTTAATATGCTGTCTAGGTCGGTCATAACTTTCCTTCCAAGGAGTAAGCGTCTTTTCATTTCATGGCTGCAACCACCATCTGCAGTGATTTTGGAGCCCCACAAAAATAAAGTCAGCCAGTTTCCCCATCTGTTTGCCATGAAGTGATGGGACCAGATGGCATGATCTTAGTTTTCTGAATGTTGAGCTTTAAGCCAACTTTTTCACTCTCCTCTTTCACTTTCATCAAGAGGCTCTTTAGTTCTTCTTCACTTTCTCCCATAAGGGTGGTGTCATCTGCATATCTGAGGTTATTGATATTTCAAAAAGCAGAGACATTACTTTGCCAACAAAGGTCCGTCTAGTCAAGGCTGTGGTTTTTCCAGTGGTCATGTATCGATGTGAGAGTTGGACTATAAAGAAAGCTGAGTGCCAAAGAATTGATGCTTTGGAACTGTGGTGTTGGAGAAGACTCTTGAGAGTCCCTTGGACTGCAAGGAGATCCAACCAGTCCATCCTAAAGGAGATCAGTCCTGGTTGTTCATTGGAAGGACTGATGTTGAAGCTGAAACTCCAATATTTTGGCCACCTGATGTGAAGAGCTGACTCATTTGAAAAGACCCTGACTCCGGGAAAGATTGAGGGCAGGAGAAGAAGGGGACAACAAAGGATGAGGTGGTTGGATGGCGTCACCAACTCAATGGACATGGGTTTGGGTGGACTCCAGGAGTTGGTGATGGACAGGAGGCCTGGCGTGCTGCGGGTTCATGGGGTTGCAAAGAGTCAGACATGACTGAGCGACTGAACTGAACTGAACTCTAGAAGCAACTTCCAGTAAATCTGTGTCGTCTTTGGTTGGGAGGAAGCCCTACCACTGATGCTTTCTGGGCTTTGTCACTGTATTTGTCCCCTCTCCTAGGCCCTCAATCTCTTTGTTGTTGTTCACTCACTAAGTCTTACCCAACTCTATGCGATCCCATGGACTGCAGCACGCCAGGCCTCCCTGTCCTTCACTATCTCCTGGAGTTTGCTTAAACTCATGTCCATTGAGTAGGTGATGCCAACCACCCATCTCATCCTCTGTCAGCCCCTTCTCCTCCTGCCCTCAGTCTTTCCCAGCATCAGAGTGGAAGCCCTTTTTTATTCACTCTCTATCCAGAGCCTTCTTGTCATTGATGGTGTCACTCCCAGATGAGGCAAAATTCTCTCTTCTTTTTCTAGTTTGGCCCTTAAGGGTACAGTAAAGGCTGCTCCTAGCCCAGACACCTGAAGATTGGAGCTATGTCTGCTCTAAATACCAGGGCTGAATCTCCAGGACTTGGTTGGAATTTCCTAAGATTTGCAAAACTCTCCCTGTAGAAAACTCCATTCTCTGACATTGAAGGTATGTTTTCTGGCATCTGGTTTGGAGAACTGCCTGAGCAGATAAAAATCTATTTCCAAAGTACCCTAAAGCAGTGCTTCATTCCAACCACATGAAGTCCATGATAAAGAGGGTAAGGGGCTTTCATTCCTCAGTGCTCTTGGGCTGGAGAAAGGACTTCTCTCAGCCGGGCCTCTCCAAGCATGTTTTCAGGGCATCCTCACACTGTGTAAGATGTAGGTTGGCAATATCCAGTGTAGAGCCACTATACACACCCCTTGAGAGATCGGGTGTTGGGAAACAATTTCAAGGTCCAGATTTTAAAGCTGCCTTGTAAGCTACCTTTAAATCTGTGTTCTGTTTTATCCATTCTTGGAAAGTCTAATCACTGAAAAAGAGGGTGAGTGAAGTGTTAGTCATTCAGTCGTGTCTCTTTGTGACCCCATGAACTGTAGCCCACCAGGCTCCTCTGTCCATGGGATTTCCCAGGCAAGAATACTGGAGTGGCTTGCTATTTCCTTCTCCAGGGGATCTTCCCAACCCAGGGATCAAACCCTTGTCTCTTGCGTCTCCTGCATTGCAGGCATATTATTTCATCACTGTGCCACCTGGGAAACACATTCTTGGTAACAGTAATACTGAGTAAGACAGAATCCTAGCAAAAGAGTTCAAGTAACATTGAAAACGGGCATCTGATTGTCAGAATCCGAAGACTGGAACAGAAGCTCAGAATATCTGGAAGAAAGGATTTGTGACCCAGCAAGTTGGGACAAGGGCTTCTTTGAGGCTCAACGGTGAAGAATCCACGTGCCAATGCATGAGACATGGGTTCGATCTCCCGCAGGCGGAAATGGCAACCCACTCCAGAATTCTTGCCTGGGAAATCCCATGGACAAAGGAGCCTGGTAGGCTACAGTCCATGGGTTCACAAAGAGTCGGACATGACTCACCGACTAACCAAGAGCAAGTTGGGACACGGACCCCCATACAGATCTGGGGAGCTCTCATCTTCCTCACTCTAAAAGGCTCTCTCCAAAAAAGATTAAGGGGCAGAATAGACCTAGATCAGGAGTCAGCAACCTACAGCCCTTGGACTAAATCCCACCTAAGGCCTGCTTTTGTGCAGACCCTGAAAGGTTTTTTCATTGTTAAATATTGGGGAAAATCAGAAGAATCCTCTTTTATGACACATGAAAATTATATGAAATTGAAATTTCAGCATAAATTAAGTTTTATTGGAACACAGCCCCTCCCATTCATTTGCATATTATCCCCAGGCTGCTTTTAGGCAGCCACTGCAGAGCTGAGTAGTGGACATAGACCATGTGACCCTCCAAGCCTGACATGTTTACCCTCTGACACTTTACAGAAAATGCATGCTCACTACTAGTTAAGATCATAGACAAATAAAGCCCTCGATTTGACATTGCTGTTGCTGTTGTTTGGTCATTAAGTCACATCCAACTTTGTGATCCTATAGACTGTAGCCTGCCAGGCTCCTCTGTCTATGGAATTCTCCAGGCTAGAATCCTGGAGTGGGTTGCCATGTCCTTCTCTGGGGGATATTTCCAACCCAGAGACTGAACCCCTGTGTCCTGCACTAGCAGGCAGATTCTTCACCGCTGAGCCAAATTGAAGCGTAGCAGTTTTACTCAATTCTTTGTCAGTTAAAATCAATGTCTTCTTTTCCTCTTTCTTTTTCTCTTTCTTCTTATTTTGGGGAATATGATAATGAAGTGGCCAGAGCAGCCATGGTCAAGGGTAGTCTTTGTGTTGCCATTTCTTTCAGCTGCTTTTAAAATTTTGTGGGAATGCTCTTACTTTTTTTCCCCTAGGAAGTTTTCCTTAATATCTATGCTAAATAAATAGCATTTACACACAAGACAAAGCCACCAAAGACTTTTGCAAGAATCCAAAGTGTACGAAATTCAACGTAAACGTATGGAGGTGCATCAACTATTTCAAATTCTAAAATCAAGCATCTGCATATAAGTAGTTACCTGTTACTTTTGTTATTTTCATTGTTTTTTATATGCCAAAACTTTAGTGTATCTCAAAGTGTAAGAAAGTGTAATGGCTATTCTTTCTCCCTTGAAGTACAACTTGTTAATTCCACAGATAACCTCTTGGTGGCTCAGATGGTAAAGAATCTGCGTGCAATGCAGGAGGCTTGGGTTCAATCCCTGGTCAGGAAGATCCCCTGGAGAAGGAAATGGCAACCCACTCCAGCATTCTTGCCTGGAGAATCCCATGGACAGAGACTGGTGGGTGAGAGTCCTTGGAATCGCAAATAGTCAGACATGACTGAGCAGCTAACACTACTCCTACTACCTCCTAAGAGCTGGATATTGTGCTGGCCTTCAGAGTCAATGGCCATTGTCACTGGTCCCTGTCCTCAAGACAGGCCAGTGAATGAGCATTGACAAATTCACCATCCATTTTTTAAAATATTTATTTTATCTATTTGGTCACACCATGTCTTAGTTTAGTCATGCAGGATCTTTTTTTTTTCAGTTGTGGCACTCGAACTCTTAGTTGCAGCATGTGGGATCTATTTTCCTGACCAAGGATCGAACCGTGGCCTCCTGCATGGGGAGCCCAGAGTCTTAGCCACTGGACCAGCAGGGAAGTCCCTATCTTTCTTAGTTACTGTTAAAAGGAAAATGTGAAGCCTGTGAAACAGTGACAGAGGCAGCACTCAGGGACTCGCTCAGTTCCCCTTGCAGGCACCAGTGCCACCTAATCGTTTGCCCCACACAAAAGGTGGATCAGAGAAAAATCGCTTCTTTATTCTTCTCCTTTACATCATCTCCCCCGCACCTGGGGAGTCTGGATGCAGGGAGACCGAGTACAACACGCATCTGATGATGGGTTGCACCAAAGCACACCAAGATCTAAATCCTTCCCAGATTTATGGAGATTTTCCATAGCTTAACTAGATTTCTAATTGTCCTGCCACCTGTACTGAAATGTACAGTGTGTGTTAATCTCAAATTCTTTTCTGTTTCCATAATCTTGATAAAGTTTCCTGCACTCAAACAGTAAATCCAATTTGGTCCAGGGGTTTTAAAGAGGGAGCCAAATTCACTTTTATGCTTTTCAGCATAAAGGGTTCACTGGAGGTATTTGGGCAACGAAAAGGCCTGCACAATTTCTCCTTTCTCTCTCCTTCCCTATGCTTTGCTTCCAGGCTGAAAGCCTGAGTTCATGTGTCTGTTGTCCCATTGCAAGGTTCCTATCATTTCAGAGGAGTTTAGAAAGAAATGGTGAAGGGTTTCCATATATTCAGCACACTAAGGGCTCTTCTCCCTACATACTGTTTATTTGGAGATGACAGTTCCCAAATGCCCTTGTTTATTTCCCATGGACATTGATATAGAATAAAAAGACAAGGACTTGTTGACACAACCATTCTTCTGGACATTTTTTGAAAATACGTATTTTAAAATTTTTATTATTTATTTTTTGCTGAAGCTGAAGCTCCAATACTTTGGCCATCTGATGCAAAGAGCCAGGTCATTAGAAAAGACCCTGAGGTTGGTAAAGATTGACGGCAGGAAGAGAAGGGGGCAACAGAGGATGAGACAGTTGGATGGCATCACTGACTTAATGGACATGAGTTTGCTCAAACTCTGGGAGATAGTGAAGGACAGGGAAGCCTGGCGTGCTGCAGTCCATGTGACAGTCCATGTCACAGAGAGTCGGACATGACTGAGCAATTGAACAACAACAAGGTATTTTTTGCTGCACTGGGTCTTTGTTGCTAGGCACAGGCTTTCTCTAGGGAGCAGGGGCTCTTCTCTAATTGTGGTGCATGGGCTTCTCATTGCGGTGGCTTCTGCTGTTTCAGAGCACAGGCTCTAGGGCATGTGGTTTAGGTGCCTTGTGGCATGTGGACTCTTCCTAGATCAGGGATCAAACCTGTGTCCCCTGCATTGGCAGGCAGACACTTAACCACTGGACCACCAGCTAAGTCCTAGACATTTTTTAATGTTTGCCCTGTGTCTAGCGAAATCCTAGACATTTTTTAAAATTTTCCCATATCTGAGTTTGTCCTGTGACTTTAGGCAAATTGGTTTAACAGCTCTTCCCTGAAATGTGAAATTAGAATAAGATGGTCTCTGCCCTGCTACCTCCTAGGGCTGTTTTCAGGAAGTAAATGGGATGAAATATGTAGCTGTCTCTGAAAAATGAAGCACTTTGTGGGAGTGTTCAATCCACTTCAAAAGAAGAAACCTGATTTTCTGAATGTCCCTTCTTTGTCCTGAATTCCCCATACACAAAATTAAGGACAGTTTTGTTTTTTTTTCTTTAATTGAAGACCTTGGGTTCTGTCCTTTGGTAAGCTGTTTGACCTGGCTTCAGTTTCTTCATCTGGAAAGTTTCATCTTAAAAACCAAAATTATATGTATGGATACAGAAAATAATCTGCTTGTAATGCAGTAGACAAGGGTTCAATCCCTGAGTCAGTAAGATCCCCTGGAGAAGGGAATGGCTACCCACTCAAGTATTCTTGCCTGGAGAAGTCCATGAACAGAGGAGCCTGGCGGGCTATATAGTTCATGGGACTGCAAAGAGTTAGACACCACTGAGCAACTAACACTTTTACTTTCAGTAAGATGTTATCATTAGAGGAAGCTGAGGGCAAGGTACATGGATCTCCCTGCACCATTTTCTCAACTTTCTGTGAGTCTAAATTACTATCCCCCCCCAAAAAAATAAATTATATATAAAGCTCTTGATACAATGCCTGACATATTTTAGAAACTTATATATGGTAGGTTAAAAAATTAATTGACAGGTCAAAGATTTTTGTGCCATAAGAATTATATAAACTTGAACTTTATTAGTAGTAGTATTGTTTGATATTATTATCTAACATCATAATAACTAACAATATTTGTAGAATATTTGCTATGTGCTGGACACTTATCTTAATATTATATTATTTAATTCTGACAATATCCTTAGGTGGTAGTTACAATTACCACCCCCAGTTTTACAGATGAGAAACCTGGGGCATGGAGAGGTTAGGTAATTGATCTAAACTCCTAGAGTTTAGAAATTGAGGAGTCAAAATGCAAACTCAAGCAGTATGATTGTAGAATTCTTATTCAAAGAAAATATCATTATTTAGGCATCTGGGAAACTTTAGCCAAGACGAAGCCCCAGGTGGGAAGCCTACACCCTTGTGCTCTCATTTTTCTCTTTTCTTCCAGGGTGCTCCCTGGAGGACTGTGTTAGGTGAAACTGAAAATATTCCCTGGAGGTTTATGGCAACCCACTCCGGTATTCTTGCCTGGAGAATCCCATGGACAGAGGAGCCTGTCGGGCTACAGTCCACAGGGTAGCAAAGAGTTAGTCATGACTGAAGTAACTTAGCTCTCATGCAAGAACTCCCCTGCCTCCAATAATTAACTTCTCCCAATACTCTAGCTGGTAGAAATTCCACTGATGGGGAATTGTCTGAATTATAGTGGTCATTTGCAAATGGGCTTGCCCGATTAAAAATGCACCTTCCCTACCACAGGACCCAGTGCCCACACCTGGGCATATATCTAGAAAAAACCATAATTCCCAAAGATATCTGCACCCCAGTGTTCATCACAACATTATTCACAATAGCCAAGGCATACAAGCAAACTAAATGTCCATGAAAAGAGGAATGGATAAAGAAGATGTGGTTCATATATACAGTGTAGTATTACTCAGCCATAAAAAGGAACAAAATTGTGCCATTTGCAGAGATGTGGATGGACCTATAGACTGTCATACACAGAAGTAAATCAGAAAACAGATATTGTATTTTACTGTATATATGTGGAATATAGAAAAATGGTACCGACAAACCTAATTGCAAAACAGAAACGGAGACACAGACATGGAGAACAAATGGACACTAAGTGGGGAAGGGGAGTGGTGAGATGAATTGGGAGACTGGGATTGACATATATACATTCTTGATACTATGTACAAAGTAGATAACTAATGAGAACCTACTGTTCAGCACAGGGAGCTCTACTCATGCTGTATATGGTGACCTAAATGGGAAGAAAACACAAATAAGAAGGGATATATGTATACATATAATTGATTCACTTTGCTGTACAGCTAAAATTAACAAAACACTGTAAAGCAACTATACTCCAAAAAAAAATTTTTTTTAATTGCACCTTCCTTGGCCTCTGTGCTAAAGGACCACATTCAGTGGTCTGGGCTGGGATTCCAGAACCTGTATTTTTAAAAGAATCTACAGATGGATTCTTCATGCTTGTGCTCATGCTCAGTGATGTCTGACTCTTTGTGACACCATGGACTGTAACCCACCTGGCTCCTCTGTCCATGGAGTTTTCCAGGCAAGAATACTGGAGATGGTTGCCATTTCCTCCTCCAGGGGATCTTTCTTACCCAGGGATCAAAACTGCATCTCTTTGATCTCCTGCATTGGCAGGCAGATCCTTTACCACTGAGCCATCTGGGATGAAGCCAAGATGAAGCCACCTGGGATGAATCCAGATGGATTATCATTAGCCAAATTTGGGGGAAAATGACTTAAGATTGTATTTTCCAGAGATATCTAATATAAAGCATATGGTGGTTTGGATGAGCAGAGTTTGCAATAAGGGATAAATATTTCATCAGGGACACTCAGACAAAAGTGGATTTGGGAGCAGCTGGTCTTGGGTTCTGATCCTGATTTTCTGCTTTTGAATTCTGTGGTCACTTACTTTCTGTTTTCTCATCCTTGAAATGGAGACAATTCAACCCATCTCACAGGGGAGCTATGATGATTCACCTCAATGTCATAGAAAGTCTACTTTGTATATTATTATTGTTGTTATTAACTTACCATCTACTACCACAGTAGTCAGACACAATTTAGTGACTGAACAGCAGCAAACCACATAAATGAGCTTCCCAGGTGGCTCAGTGGTTAAGATTCTGCCTGCCAATGCAAGAGATGCAAGAACTGCAGGAGACATGGGTTTGATCCCTGGATCAGGAAGATCCCCTGGAGGAGGAAATGGCAACCCACTCCAGAATTCTTGCCTGGAGAATCCCATGAACAGAGGAGCCTGGTGGGCTGCAGTCCACAGAGGGTGCAAAGAGTTGGACACAACTGAGCACGCATGCACAACATAAATAGGACTGATTTATCAGCCAGGCAGCCAGTCACCTTGGAGGATAGAAAGTCAGACCCTGGGAAATTTCAATAGTATGGTCAATTTTGATTAAATGGAAGCAGATTTCCAGAGACAGAGCAACACACTGGAGGGTCTTGGGCAGGTAAAATTTATCCCTTGGGAAAGCAGCTCTAACAAGATTTGTCTCTTTAAAAAGCCAACAGTAGTCAGCAGAGGAGTTGACGATGAACAATCACAAGTTTATTACCACTATTGAAAGAAACCCTGGAATGAACGAATCAAGCCCACTGATTTTTGGGAGTAATGATTGCTGTTGTTCAGTCTCTAAGTCATGTCCAACTCTTTGTGACCCCATGGGCTGCAGCACACCAGGCTTCCTTGTCCTTCACCATCTCCCTGAGTTTGATCAAACTAATATCCATTGAGTTGGTGATGCCATCCAACCAGCTCATCCTCTGTCATCCCCTTGTCCTCCTGCCTGCAATCTTTCCCAGCATCAGGGTCTTATCCAATGAGTCGGCTCTTCAAATCAGGTGGCTAAAGTCTTTGCATAAAAAAGACTGGCTTTTTCATCAACCTATGGTGCCAGAAATTATTCTACCCTTCAGGACAGACCTGGACTTTTGTCTTCATGTGTGAGGTCTCATCATTATAGACCTTGATAAGATACACCATCATGATATCAAGGTTCTTCCCATCTAGCAATTGAGCATGACTAGAATAGATGTCCTGACCACTCCTCTTAATCACATGTAGATGTACACATCTATAACAAAGATTTCATATCCTCTCATGGAGTCTCTCTGGAGATAAATCAGTCGGCCCAGGTAAGAGGTTTAATGACCATTTAAAGCTTTATTAAAGCTTCCCTGGTAGCTCAATCGGTAAAGAATCTGCCTGCAATGCAGGAGATCTCAGTTTGATTCCTGGATCAGGAAGATCCCCTGAAGAAAGGATATGCTACCCACTCCAGTATTCTTGGGTTTCCCTGGTGGCTCAGCTGGTAAAGAAGCCACCTAAAATGCGGGAGACCTGGGTTTGATTCCTGGGTTAGGAAGATCCCCTGGGAAAGAGAAAGGCTACCTACTCCAGTATTCTGGCCTGGAGAATCCCGTGGGCTATATAAGTCCATGGGGTCTCAAAGAGTCGGACACCACTGAACAATATTCACTTTCACAAAGCTTTATTGACTGACTTCCCTTGTAACTCAGTTGGTAAAGATTCTGCCTACGATGAAGGTGACCTAGGTTCAATTCCTGCATTGGAAGACTCCCTGAAGAAGGAAATAAGAAAATTTCTTTTCTAAATTTATTTCATATTTTATTAATTGAAGCAAAATTCATGAGAATCAAATAAGGGAAACTCAGAGTTTCAAAATTTGGGCAGCTTTGCATATCTTAAGATCCATGGAGCTAATGCGTTGGGGGCTGCCATTCATTTGGAAAATAAAATAATTATATTGGGCAACTGGGTAACAAAGGGGCCATACAAGAATGTTCCATAAGTACCCACCTTCCAACACAAAGGTCTTGCCTATAGTTGCATGTTAGAATTGTCTGAGAAATTAATAGGAGATGTCCTGACCTTACTGTAAGGTTTTGAGCAGGAGGCTTGGGCTGGGAAGCTTCTAGACCCAGCATTTCTAAAAAGCACTTCCCCCCAGCTAGTGATTCAGATGCATGCCAGAATTTGAGAACCGCTGTGCTAGCGGATTTCATGGCTTTGTTTCCCCAGAAGAACTTGACATTATCCGAGCCAGCAGCTGGTCCAGCTCCCTCTAGATCTCCTCCAGCTTCTCTTAATCCCATGCCAGGTGTGTGTTAGTTCATCCTCTGGCCATTCAATACTCTGCCCTGGGCAAACACCTTGGTTGGTCCAGTTCCTTGCTTGGGAGGGTGACCTGAACCTTTTTCTTCCTGAAGGATCTGAGCCAATAGCAGACCTGCATGCACTTGGTCTATTGTAGTTTTCCACTGAATTTTACCATAGCCTACAGGAGGCAGAAGGCAATGGCAACACACTCCTGTATTTTTGCCTAGAAAATCCCATGGACAGAGGAGCCTGGTAGGCTGCAGTCCATGGGGTCACTAAGAGCCGGACACGACTGAGCGCCTTCACTTTCCCTTTTCACTTTCATGCATTGGAGAAGGAAATGGCAACCCACTCCAGTGTTCTTGCCTGGAGAATCCCCGGGTTGGGGGAGCCTGGTGGGCTGCCATCTATGGGGTCGCACAGAGTCGGACATGACTGAAGTGACTTAGCAGCAGCAGCAACAGGAGTTCTAAGAGGACCCCAGGGAACCCCTGCATTCCAGAAATATACTCCCTGACCTCCACTGTGTGACTGCAGCCTAATTATCTCTTGAGAGTCAGGATCAATCACCCCAAACACTACAGTGACCTCTTTGCCTGTTGATTCACTGGAGGGAGGAGGCAATGTGGCCAGGTGGCCATCCCGGCTTTCTCTTCAGTGGCCTCCCCAGTTGTGCCCCTGTGGAACAGCTCCCCGCCCCCCTGCCCTTGGTGACTGAGACCTCTTCACCAGCAGGGCACGAAGATGTGAAGGCAGGAAGCCAAATGCTGGCTGTGGATCTGCAGGGCTAACAGTGAGAGGAGCCACTCATGTCCTTGCCCCGTGGTCCATGGCCAACGGATCCTGGAGGAACAACAGTGTATGTAGATCACTGATTTATAGCACACATGGCTCAAACCCTGCCAGGTATTGCCACCCATTTGATGGCATACATAACTGAGTCCTGAAAAGGCCATCAACTATTGTATAAAGGCTTTGCTTTAGGACAATAAGAAACATGATAAGAGAAATGAACTCTGTGATCCTAAGTCCATTGTTCTCATTTGCTATAAAAGAAACTCCTTGGTCAGAAGAAATGCTATGTGAATAAAGATGAATAAGACACTTTGAGGACTTCCCTGGTGGTCCGGTGGTTAAGAATCTGACTTCTAATGCAGAAGTCATTCGTTAGGGCAACTAAGATCCCATGTGCTGTGGGGCAGGTAAACTCGCACACTGCAACTAGAGAGAAGCTTGCTCTCTGTAAGGAAACATTCCATGTGTTGCAGCTAAGACCTGATGCTGCCAATAAATAAATATTTTTTTAAAAGACACTCTGTAAGTCCCCAAGGGGTGGTTTTACCATGAGGCTTGTGGACAGCAAAGCGTGCCCATAGGCAGAATGTGTAGTTCAGAAAGAATACATGACAGCCTACTTTTTATAGTCTCCTGGGAAAAAAATTTAAATGCAAAATGTAGCAAGTAAAGGGGAAAATTCAATTTACTCTCATCCCTTGCTTTCCCCTTCTCCTGTCCATACATAATCCCAATACTCTCACCAGAGCTTTTGACCATCCATCTTTGCTCTTGCATTCTCTCTGCGCTTTCTTGTGCATTTATACATATATATGTGCATATAGAAACAGAGCTTTTTTTTTTGTCTTTAAATCTTAACCAGCTCTTATTACATATAGTGTTTCAGAGCTTTCTATTAAAATCCCTTTTCTTCATTAACTCCTTTTTAAAAAAATTATTTATTTTTGTCTGTGCTGGGTCTTCATTGCTGGGTGGGCTACATTCTAGTTGCCGTGTTCAAGATTCTCATTGCAGTGGCTTCTCCTGTCACAGAGCACAGACTCTAGGGCTCTCAGACTTCAGTAGTTTCAGCATTTGGGCTCAGTAGTCATGGCTCCTGGGCTGTAGAGCACAGGCTCAATAATTATAGCATATGGGCTTAGTTGCTTTACAGCATGTGGGATCTTCCCAGACAAGGGACCAAATCTGGTCTCCTATACTGGCAGGAGGATTCTTTTACCACTGGGCCATCAGGGAGGCCCTTGCTCGTTTTCTAATTGCATTCCTATCCACACCCCACCCCTTACTTTTGAGTTTAGAGAGTTTTTAATACATTCTGGGTACAAGTTCATTGTCGGATGTGTGATTTGCAAACAGTTTATCACCATCTGTGGGTTCTTTCCATCTTCTTAACAGAGTCTTCTACAAAGCAAGTTTTAAACTTTGATGAACAGCAGTTTATCAATTTTTTTACTCTTGTGGATCATACCTTTGCTATCATATCTAAGAACTCTTCACCTCTCCCTAGGTAACAAAGATTTTCTCCAGTGTGTTCTAGAAGTTTTATAGTTTCAAGCTTAGCATTTACCTTGCTGATCTATTTTGAGCTAGCTTTTGTTTTGTGATTTAGGTGAACATTCTTTTTTACCTGTGAATATCAATATTCTCAACACCATTTGCTATAAAGATTATCCTTCCTTCATTGAATTGCTTTTGTACCTTTGTTAAAATTCAACTGGCAAAACTTTGTGTGTGTCTATTTCTGGACTTTATTTTGTGCTGTGATCTAAGTGTCTTTCCCTCTTGATGCTGCACTGTCTTAATTACTGAAACAATTTCAGTAAATATGTAGGCCTCAAATTAGATAGTGTGAGTTCTTGCACATTATTTTTTTTCAGGATTGTTTTGAATGTTCTAGTTTCTTTGTCTTTCCATGTAAATTTCAGGATCAGGTTGTCTATATCTACAAAGAATGCTGCTGGGACTTGAATAAATCAATTTAGGGAAAATTTACACTTTTTACTATGTTTGGTCTTTCAGTTAATGACAATAGTATTTCTCTCTATTTATTTGGATTTTTAAAAACTTTTTTAAAATCAGTTTTCAACTCATTTTGTAGTTTTTAGCACATAGATTCTGTACATGCTTTGTTAGATTTATACCCAATATTTCCTTTTTATTCTTAAAGCAATTTTAAAGAGCAGTGGTGGTTTAGTCACTAAGTCATGTCCAACTCTTCTGATCCCATAGACTGTAGGCCTGCCAGACTCCTCTGTCCCTGGGATTTTCCAGGCCAGAATACTGAAGTGGGGTGCCATTTTCTTCTCCAATTATAAAGAGTAGTGTGCTTTAATTTT
The DNA here is from genome assembly GCF_029407905.1 of Bubalus kerabau. Taxonomy (NCBI): domain Eukaryota; kingdom Metazoa; phylum Chordata; class Mammalia; order Artiodactyla; family Bovidae; genus Bubalus; species Bubalus kerabau. Next base: position 50,435,661 of record NC_073634.1, read on the forward strand.
TATTTCCAATTGTTCATTTCTAGCATTGGTTGTTAGCATGATTTTTTTTTTTGGTGTTGATTTTGAATCTTGAGAATCTGCTAAGTTCACTTATTAGTTCTAGACATTTGAGGGATTTTGGTTTTGTTTTGTTTTTGATTGGTTCCTTTTTATTATTATTATTATTATTAATATTTTGGCTGCATGGGTGCTTCATTGCAGTGAACTGGCTTTCTCTAGTTGCGGCACACAGGCTCGCTTGTTGTGACATGCAGGATTAGTTGCTACGTGGCATGTGGGATATTAGTTCCTGACCAGGGATCGAACCCATGTTCCCTGGACTGGAAGATAGATTCTTTACCATTGGACCACCAGGGAAGTTCTCTCGTTGATTTCTTGGGATTTTCTAGACGATAATGTAAATCGAGATAGTTTATTTTTCCCTTTCCAACTTCTATTTCCTCTGCTCTCCTTTTCATTCATTGGAACTTACCCTGACTTACTTATTCATTCTCTTGTTAATGGAAACCCAGTTCTTACTTTATCCCAAGCACCTTTTCTGATACCTGTACGTGTCCACATTCTTTATTCAGGTCCCTAGGAGCCAGTCTTTTTTGGAATTCTGATTTTATTTTTTAATTTAAAGAAGTGGTTCATTGCACTTATTGAATATTTCATAACACTCCCAGCAATATCTGGGGCAGCATCATGTAATCAGATATATTAATTTTTTTGCAAAGAAATTAATGCATATTCATACAAAATGAGATAAAGTCTAAAAATAGCTCCACCTCAGTTCTCATTGGGTTTTGCTGCAAATGTTTGTGCCAAACTTAGGCACAAACCTCTCTGTCTTAAGAATTTTTGGATTTTGGAATTGCAGATATAAAATTCTGTGTCTTTATTATTTGACTTGGAGTTTGGTGTGGCTTTGAATTTGTTCTTCCTCATCTTAGTTTTGCCTAAGTGTTTTTGGAGTTTCTCTTCTCATTCATCTGGTTCCCCTCTTTATTCAGTCTTCTGGGAATTCTTCATGATTTCTTCTCTTCTAGTGGCATCTCTCCAATTTTCTATGATAATCTTATTCTTTATTTAAGCCACTTTTCTTTCATTTTAAGAGTTGGAGAGTTGCATGAGACAGGGCGCTAAGGGCCGGTACACTAGGACTACCCTGAAGGACGGGATGGGGAGGGAGATGGGAGGGGAGTTCAGGATGGGGGACACATGTACACCCATGATTCATGTCAATGTATGGCAAAAATCACTACACTATTGTAATGTAATTAGCCTCCAATTTAAATAAATAAATTAATTAAAAAAAAAAGAGTTGGAGAGTTGACGATGTGTGTTCTCATCTGCCACCTTGATGTGACACCCCAGATCCGTTATTTCTGCTTCACATATTTACAAGATACACAGACGTGTGCATGCACGCACATACAAAATGTTTTTTAACAATGACCATGTGCTACTTCTGTAATCAATAAGTGATCATGGCCTTTAGGTGTCTAATTGGGATTCCTTCCCCTAACCCCAGTAAGATGAGTATTGGTTGCTTTATATATGCATGTATTCATCTATTTTTGGCTGCACTGGGTCTTCATTCTTGTGCAGGCTTTCCTCTAGTTGTGGGCAGTGGGGGCTACTCTCTAGGTTGCGTTGCTTGGGGCTCTCACTGTGGTGGCTTCTCTCCTTGCAGTGCAAGGGCTCCAGGGTGCAAGTGGGCTTCATTTGTTGCAGCACGTGGGCTCAGTAGTTGTGGCTCAAGGTCTCTAGAGCACAGGGCCAAAAGTTGTGGGGCACTGGTTTAGTTACTCTGAAGCAAGTGGAATATTCCCAGATCAGGGATCAAATTCATGTCTCCTGCACTGGCAGGTAGATTCTTCACCACTGAGCCACCAGGGAAGCCCGGTTGCTTTACTTTTAAGAGAACCAAGGAACAACAGAGAACAGGGAGTCATTCAAGTGGGCATCTTTCCAGAGCTTCATCCTTCATAAGACTCAGAGGTCAGAACAAAAAACAGAGGGAAATGTCTGACATGCTAGCAATGATTGGTCAGGTCACAGATGATATTCACTGTCTCTTACTTTTCCGTATTTTTCAAATTTTCTGCAGTGAACATATAGAGTGTGTTTTGTTTTGTTTTGATTTTAACTGCACTGTGTGGCTTGTGGGATCTTCCTTTCCCACCCAAGGATCGAACACCAGGGCCGTCAGTGAGAGTGCTGAGTTCTAACCATTGGACCACCAGGGAATTCCTGGGACTTTTTTTTTTTTTTTCTTTTTTTAAAAACTTTTTTATGGCTTGGTAACAAATAGACAGCTCAGTTGTCACATTTGCTTCTGCATTCAGTCTGTTGTGCTATATTGTATTGCTCAGTTACATAAAGAAAAATCCAGTCTCACGTGGTTGTATAGTTGGAAAGGTAGGTATTTACAGACACCCCAAAAGATGTTGGTAGTTGCCATGATTATTGGCTCACAAGTAGACAGCTTTTCTGGAGTAAAATTAATGTACTATCCACTTTTAAAAATAAAAGTGTACAATTCAATGGCTTTTAGTATGTTTATAGAATTGTATAACCAATATCATAATCAATTTTAGAATTTTTCATCCCCTCAGAGAGAATCTCTGCATCCTTCTACTATCCACATTCTCCTTCCCTACTCCCCAGCCCCAGTTCCCATCCTTCTCAGATCCAAGCAATCATGAATCAGCTTTCTATCTATATTTGCACATTCTAGACATTTCATATAAATTGAATTTTATAACAAGTGGCTTTTTGTGTGTGACTATTTTTGATCATAAAGTTTTCAAGATTCATTCATGTTATAGTTTATAATTCATTCCTTTTTATGACCAAATAATATTCCATCGTATGAACATACCATTTTTGTTTATTCATTTGTCAACTGAGAGACACTTGGGTTATTTTCACTTTCTGGGTATTATGAATAATGCTTATATAAACATTCATGTCCACATTTTTGTTTGGACCATATGTTTTCCATTTCTTGGGGGAATTCCTAGTGGTGGAATTGCTAAGTCAAAAGGTAACTGTTGACCTGGTGGTCGAGTGGTTAAGAATCTGCTTTGCAATGCAAAGGACGTGGATTCCATCTCTGGTTGGGGAACTAGGATCCCACACAGATGGAGCAACTACAGCGCACCACAACTAGAAAGCCTGCAGGCCTCAACTAGAGAGTCCGGGAGCCACATCAAAGATCCCACGTGCTGCAGCTGAGACCCAACGCAGCCAAATAAATAAAGTAAATAAATAAAACAAAAAATGAACTGCCAGATTCTTTTCCAAAGTGGTTTTTTTTGCCACTTGAATGGCCGCAGCATTCACAAAAACTGTGTAAAAGACCATGTAGGCTTCTATAATAAAATAACATTTGTATTTTCTTTCTCCAAAGCTCCAATACTTTGGCTACCTGATGCAAAGAGCCGACTCATTGGAAAAAGACCCTGATGCTTGAAGACTGAAGGCAAAAGGAGACGAGGATGGCAGAGGATGAGACGGTTGGATGGCATCACCGACTCAATGGACATGAGTTTGAGCAAGCTCCAGGAGATAGCGGGGGACAAGAAAGCCTGGGATGCTGCAGTCCTTGGGGTCACAAAGATTCGGACACAATTTAGCAACTGAACAACAACAATAATTCTCTTCCTCAAAAGAAAGAAATAATATTGAAAAGTAGCTGTGAGTTCTAGTTTTATGTCTCCTGCAAGGAGCAAGTCATTTGTTTTCATCTATAAAATGGGAACAACCAACAGTACTGTCTGAAATTCTCTGACAGAAGAAACTGGTCTGTGCTTGCTAAATACCACGAACAGAATTCTTTCACAGAAACTCTTTGAACCTTAAACTGAGTAGTACTCAGTGACCAGGGGTCTGCAGTCTTAGGAAAGCCTTAATCAGCCTTGGTCAGGGAGGCAGAACCGATATAGGAGTATGTGGGGTCTGCCCCCAACCCTCAGTTAAAGGGCAGTTTATGCAACATGCCTCCTTTTTGAATCAGAGCCAGGGTCATTGTTGGGCTGAGGTAACATTAATTATTTTTCCGCTTGTCGGATTCCATGAAAAAGATGTGAAAATGGCCTGTTTGTGAAAGAGTGCAGGCAAAGGCTGTGAGCTGATTATGTCAAACCTAGTCAAAGCTTCCTTGGTGTGGGAGATTGTAATCAACAAAGCATGGCGGCATCTGGGCCCATTACACGAGGAGCCCCATCCTGCCTGGCTCCCCAGCGGAGACAAGAAGCCAGCTTTAACCCTTGCTGGACTGCATTGCCTTGATTGAAGCAGAGAAATTTTACTCCCACCAAGTATCTATTCGGAGAAGGCAATGGCACCCCACTCCAGTACTCTTGCCTAGCAAATCCCAGGGACAGCGGAGCCTGGTGGGCTGCCGTCTATGGGGTTGCACAGAGTTGGACACGACTGACGCGACTTAGCAGCAGCAGCAGCAAATACCTATTACACATTTAAAGCACAAGGCAATGAAGGAGGTAATTGTTCTTGTTTTATGGGAGAGAAGACTTTGAATTTCTCCCTTGCTAGAGCACCATTAATTCTTTTTTAAAAAAAATTTACTTATTTTTGCCTGGCTCGGTCTTCGTTGCTGCCCACAAGCTTTGTCTGGTTGCAGCAAGTGGGGGCTACTCTCTAGTTGCTGTGTGTGGGCTTCTCATTGTGGTGGCTTCTCTTGTTGTGAAGCACTGGCCCTAGGCATGTGGGCTTTAGTAGTTGTGACACATGGGTTTAGTTGCTCCATGGCATGTGGGATCGTCCCAGACCAGGGACCAAACCTGTGTCCCCTGCATCTGCAGTGGCAGATGGATTCCTAGCCACTGGACCACCAGGGAAATCCAGTATCAGTTGTGACTTCGGGAGACATACAGATGAGTTAAGGCACCAAGCTGCAAAGCTTGCAAGATACAGAAATAAACTAAAAAAAAAAGTCTGAAAAAGACCTCAGAGATCATTAGCAGGGTGCTTCATACTTTCTACATAGGTGGGGCTTAGGTACTATGTTCTGATGGAAAAAGGTGTTCCTGGATGGCAATGGGTAAACATTCACTTTATGCAAGATTGAGATGTCTTCAACTGGCTCATCAGAGGACTAGGTGAGGCAGCTGATGATGCTATGGACAAAGGAAAGTTCATCCCCTCTTGGCAAACATTCAATCCAATAGTCATTAAATGTGTTGGACCCAATTTTCTTTCTTTTTTTTTAATCCCTAACATTTGTTATGTTCCCTTTCCTTTCCTGAAATAAAAAGTATTAATAATAAAGCCTACTTCCAGGGGGACTTCCCCAGTGCTAAAACTCCACGCTCGCTATGCACAGGGCTCAGGTTCCATCACTGGTCAGGGACCTAGATCCCACATGCCATAGCTAGGAAACTAAGAGTTTGAATATCTCAACGAAGATCCTTCGTGCCACAACTAAGACTTGGTGCAGTCAAATAAATAAATAAATAATATTTTAAAAAGAAAGCCTACTTCCAGACATGACTGGATAAAAATCACATGCCATGAATATAAACTGTCACTGATCTGCAGTGATAAAAACAGCTTATACCAGAAATGAAAGTCAACTATATTGAAGCACACTATTTAGCTCAATGGACATTTTTTCCATAGCAAGACTTTCCTGATGAACCAAATAAGATGCTGGTCTCCATTCTGATGCAAGTTTCTTATCTAGCAGCACACCGGGCGTTTTCAAATAGCATTGCTCTAGATGATATCATGAAGTGATCAGATGCTTGCATTCATATTTCAAGTCAACATGAACATGACAGCCACAAGCAAAGACTGATACAGGCATATAACATTGACAATGTAAGTAAAGCCTGAGTACTGTTATCACTAGTGATGTGATTTCCCCAAATTATAATGAGTGTTAGTCATTTATTTGTGTCCGACTCTTTGTAGCCCCATGGACTGTAGCCCACCAGGCTCCTTAGTCCATGGAACTCTCCAGGCAAGAATACTGGAGTGGGTTGCCATTCCCTTCTCCAAGGGATCTTCCTGACCCAGGGATTGAACTCAGGTCTCCTGCATTGCAGGCAGATTCTTTACTGTCTGAGCCATCAGGGAAGCCCCTAAATTATGGTAAAATTCTCAGTAAAATTCTGAATACATAAACTCTTCTCTTGGTTCCTAATGCAGTTGCACTTCTGGAAATTTCAGTGCACATTAAACCATTTATGTGCAATTCAACATCTGGTTCTAGGCTCTGATCAACCTCATCTGAGGTTTTTCTCCTCCTGCATGAATGTCCAGAGGAAAATCAGAAAATTCTGGGACAGGCAGTGCAGTTATTCAAGGTGAGGAACTCCCCACAGCTGAAAAACCTCTAGCATCTATACTGCTTATATCCTCCATATAGTCATTACACCCAATCACTAACGAATAAAAATGCTCTCATACGTTTCCATAATCCAAAGCCCTAGACCATCACAGATGGCCCTAGGAGAGAAGTGGCTCCCCTAAGATGACACATGAGTCCAAGCAGACACCGAGACGGGAACTTAGATACTTGGTTCTTCATTCAGCCCAAATGTCACCAGTCCAAAATTTCTTAGGGTTGCTGCCCACACACAACCCTGCTCATTTCTTACTGGATGCCAGTCCTGATGCAACCAGTCCTGCTGACCATTAACTCACTATTGCCTGTAAGCAATTAATGATCTAAAATGTTAGCTTAGATCCTTCTCAGTCTTTCTGCAAGATTTTGTCACACAACTCCAAGTTAGAATGTCTATGACTCAGGGATTTCCCTGGTGGCCCAGTGGCTAAGACTCTGTGCTCCCAAATCATGGGGCCAGAGTTCAATTCATGGTCAGGGAAGTAGATCCCACACGTTGCAACTAAGAATTCACGTACTGCACCTAAAAGACCCTGCATGCCCCAACTAAGACCTGGTGCAGCCAAGTAAAACGTTTTTTTTTTTAATTGAAAATGAAAAGAACATCTAGGACTTGCTCACATTCAGAGAGCAATTTTCTAACGTCAGTGTTGGAATATCTACGAAAAAATGTTTCATGGGCAGGTATGTTTTGAAAGTCCTGGACTAGCTAGCCGGAGCAGACAGATTATTCTTCAGACTCTTTAATACATGAATGTGAGTGTGGATTTCCACTTCTGGAATGTGACTGGAGTCATTTTTTCAAAGTTATTCAGTCATGAAGTGCCTCCATTCCCTGGTTTGTTGTTTTGAGTTTAAGAAGCTATTTGCTAATGAGATGTGGATAATTTTTTTGTATTTATATATATATATATTTTAATTTTTACACTGTTGTGTTGGTTTCTGCCATACAACAAGGATCAGCCATAATTAAACATATATACCCTCCCTCCAGAGCCTCCTCCCCATCCCATCTGTGATGACCTGGAGATGTAGAGCATTCACATCTCTACCCTCATTTTTGTAGATAAGAGAGAGGGGACAATAGATACTGACTGAAGTGAGAAGTTAAAAGAGGTTATGGGAAGTTTGTGCACTGTTTCAAATAGAAAATAAAGGAAAGACATTTGATTCTTTTTACTTTAATTCTCTAAGTTCATGTTGTGTTTTCTTGTTGTTTGTTTGATTCTTTCCATTGGTTGGGTGCAAAGCCTGGCCGATCATTGCTACTTAAATCATATTTGTTAAATGAATTACTTAGTACATTAAATAATCAATAACAATCTACTTAAAAGGTGGTGGGACAGTTTCAGGTTATTTTGAAAAGTGAGATGTTTCCTTATATTTCTTAACAGAACTCCTACAGCAAGAGCATCAGCAAAACTTTTTAACGCCCACATATAATACCAAAATTAATCAGGATAGGCAGGAACAGTTGTACAGGTTATGCACTGCACAAATTATTGGGGCACCATTCACTGTTTCCAAGAAGAGTGTTTACAGTTGGGTTGGGTTGAGAAGACAAACATACAGAAATAATTATAGACCAATCAAAGATAGTTTGTAGTTGTTGTCCATGCCAGGGAGTGCTGTGGATCAAGCTCTGGTATATTGTATATACTGTTTGTATGATCCTTGGCTGACCTTACGGGGTGCAAACAAGTCCTTGGATGACAGAGAGTAAATAGGGATGTTCCATAAAATGTTTATGTAATAAAACCTTGTTCCAAACTTGCTCACTTTCTGCATATTACCAATTCTTGGTCAAATGCTCTACTTCCATGCCTTCGCCCAGGATGTTCCCTCTATTTGAATCTACTTAAATCACCCTTCCTCTGGACTTCCTGAAGCACTGCAATTTATCCTTCAGGGCCCAGTTCCAACATCACTTCTTCTTTGTGGTGTCCTTAGACTTCACTTTGGCATTCACCTGCCATGGCAGAATTCACTGTTCCCTTGTATTTGTACCAGTAGCACTTTTAACAGAGACTGCTACTGCTTATATGAAAAGCAGGAGAGGGAAATGGTTATGTGCTTTACTATTATTTTAAAAATTTTAAAAACATTTATTTATCTGCACTGGGTCTTAGTTGCAGCATGTGAACTCTTAGCTGTGGCATGTAGGATCTAGTTCCCTGACCAGGGATGGAACTTGAGCCCCTGCATTGGGAGCATAGAGTCTTAGTCACTGGATCACCAGAGAAGTTTCAATGGTTATGCACTTCAAGTCAGATAGGGGAGCTTTCAAAATCTAGGGGCTCTCCCATTAACAGCTATAACATTGGGGAAGTTACTAACCTTTTCTAAGCTTCAGTTTTCTCTCCTTTAAAATGGGACTAGTAATAGTTACAGTAAAGATAACAGTAATAGTGAGATGATGCTGACATTTAAGGGAGATGATATATAGGTAGGATATATGTCTGCTTTGCATTGTTCCAAAAGAGAACTGGTTATCATGCTTCAAGGAGAATATTCTTTTTTTTTCTTTTTTGGCCACACCATAAAGTTTGCAGGATCACAGTTCCCCAGTCAGGTACTGAACCCCAGGGTCCCAGCAGTGAAAATCTGCAAAGCTCCAAGTCCTAATCACGGAACTGCCAGGGGGTTCTCAGAATATTCTTGAGAATATATCTCCATGTTTATTTTCAATTCTAGGAAAACTATCAAATATTTACCAGTAGTACTTACTTGCTTAAAATGATTTATTAATGACTAAATTATAAATGCATCTTTTATTTCTTTCATCCCTAAGCCGTTTCTTCTTCTTTGTTCATAGTGAGCTACCTCTGCCCAGTTCATTTGTTGAGACGGTGTGCTAATTTATTTGGGAACGGAAAGGCAATGGGAAGCATTAGTATCATGTTTCTGTCATCAATGGTTGGACAACTCTGGAACCTACTAATTCTCTTTTGTTTGTTTGTCTGTTTTTGTGGCCACCTGGCATGTGGGATCTTGGTTCCCCAACCAAGGATTGAGCCCTCACCCCTTGCATTGGAAGCACAAAGTCTTAACCACTGGACTTCCAGGGAAGTCCCTGGAACCTAGTAAATCTTACCTCCATATGGTCTGATAGGAGAGAGACACTAATAGTCAGGATTTACTGTGGGTTGGGCTGTCTTGACTGGAAAAGTGGTCCTGGTATTTACAGAGTTGGCATTCCCAGGGCTGCCCCAGAGCAGCAATCCCATGCTTGACAAAGGCTGAGTAATTCACTATCCAAAATATCACAGCAACCATCAGGCCTTTCTCCAGCCTGATCAAGGGGCTGCTTACAAAGTCGAACCTGAATCAACACACCACCTATTACCTGAGTGAGATTCAGTGCCGGGCCACCTTGAATTTATTGATCAGTTCTCCAAATAGATCTTAAGAAGTTCTGTCCACAAGTGAAATCCATGCTTAAACTGTACAGAAAACAGGGATTTTCAGATTCTAGACGTTTCAGTAATAAGCATGTTCCCTCAAACTGTGCACACTTTCGTGCTGTGGGCTACTCTCCCCGAGCATATTCTGTCTTATTGTCCTCTCGTCTAACATGAGTACAAGGAAAACACTATCAAGCTTGTTATATCCTCTTCATTTGCTTCACTAACCCAGTCCCATCCTTCCCTTTAAAATTGTTCCCTTGGGCTTCTTCCAGTTCAAGATGGCAGAGTCGAAGGACGTGCCCTCATCTTCTTCTGTCAGACCACCAAAATTGCAACTAGCTGTTGAACAACCATCAACAAGAGGGCACTGGGAACCCATCAAACAAGACACCTCATATCCAAAGACAAAGAGGAAGCAGGTAGATGGGGTGAAATCACAATAAAATAAAATCCCGTACCTGTCAAGTGGGTGACCCACAAACCGGAGAACAGTAATACCAAAGAAGTTCTCCCACTGTTGTGAAGGTTCTGAACCCCATGTCAGGCTTCCCAGTCTGGAGATCCGACAAAGGGACTGGGAATCCCAGGGAATCTAACCTTGAAGGCTAGTGGGATCTGATTATAGGATTTCCACAGGACTAGGGGAAACAGAGACTCCAGTCTTGGAGGGCACAAATAAAGTTGATCGCTTGGACTTCATGGCAGTCCAGTGGTTAAGACTGTATACTTGCAATGCAAGGGTTGATCCCTGGTCAAAGAACTAAGATCCCACATGCTGTATAGCACAGCCAAGAAAATGTAAAAAATAAAATAAAACCGTTCACTGGTACTATATATGAACTTAAAACCAAAACTCTTTGCATCTCTGTGTGTTCTCTTCTGATCTTTTTCAATGACTGAACATAGTGTTTTGAACATAGTTCTTTTTTAGTCATTTGAAATTCATCATGTACCCATTCTGTTTCATTTTATTTTTCTTTATCTCCCACGTGTTCACTGCATTTATATGGACCATACCTACGTAAGTGTTATTTGAAGAATTTATCATTTGCCTTCTTGCTAATAAAAAAGAATTTTCTTGGTTTATTTTTGTTGTTGTTGAGAGTTGTTTACATTTTTCTCTCTTATGAAGGGCACTAGTAGGACTATCTTTATGCCTTTCATTTTCATCATTTCCTTGAAAATATATTGTACAAGTAGAATTATCTGACCACAGTTCTTGTAATATTTGCACATCACTTAGCCAATCAATTTGTATCTACCAAGTCACATATAAGTGTACCTTTTTTTCATGATCACAGAGTGTTACTCTTTTCATTTCTGTGCTCAACTTGATAGAGATAGAATCATCTCCTAAACCTATTTTGGGTTGCCTTTTTTTCTCTATTAGGAAGCTAATGAATTTTTCAGATTATATACTATCTGCATTTCCTTAAATATAAACTATATTTGGCCACAGAATGAGTTACCCTTTTCTGTTGAACACTTAATAGCAATTAGACATAATCACAGTGGAAATGATGTTAATGACAATACCAGGCATAATACAGAGCTAATCATTTAATAAACCATTAGGGAATATAAAGAGCTATTTTAAACTCCCCAAATAGAAGATTTTTACAAAACCACTAAGTGGAAGATATGGTCATCTTCACAACAGGAAGGGATCAGTAGGGCAGACAGGATTTCAAGACTTTCAAAGATTAACAGTGTCAGCCTGCATGCCAGCAGAAATACTGAATATAACCACTGTCTTTCTTGTCTTAGATTGCACCATTCAGATGCCTACAAGGGCTAGGTAAGGAACATAAATGTTTATTAGGCCAGATAATATAATGTAATGGGAGGTGAGGACAGGAGAATTGGCAAGTCATGCCTATCTGTGACATTGAACTATTATTAAGGAAAACATCCTCCCCCTACACACCCCCACACCCCACCAAAAAAAGGCAAAACAAAACAAAAAACCACATCTGTGGTCCAATTTGGCCATTTTCTGCCAGACTGTGATTTCTGGTTAAGGCTTCTTTTGGAGACTGTACTCAAATGTCAAGAGAGGTCTTGGGCAAACAAGTGAGATATGAATAACACTTCAGTTGCCTTTTAATACTCCTAAGAAAAAGGGGCTTCCTTGGTGATCCAGTAGTTAACAATCCACCTGCCAGTGCAGGGAACATGGATCCGATCCCTGCTCCAAGACAATCCCACATGCTGCGGAGCAACTAAACCCGTGCACCCCACCTACTGATCCTGTGCGCTGTAACTACTGAGGACACCATGCTCCACAACAAGAGAAGTCACCGCAGTGAGAAGCCTGTGCACTGCAGCGGAGCATAGCCACCCTTGCCACAGCTAGAGAAAGCCTGAATGCAGCGATGAAAACCCAGCACAACTAAAAATAAAAATTTAAAAATACTACTAAGGAAAAGAGTAGCACAAGCCCAGTGAATTGTAACTATCTTCCTGCCTCAAAGACAAGAGAGCACGTTGGAGATTGTGGCCAGTTGGAGAATGTATACCTCCATTTTTCTGGTTTGTTTTTAACTTCTTATTATGGACATTAAGAAATACAAAACAGAATAGAATAGTATAGTGAAGCCCATGAGCTCATCACCCAGCACGTCATCCCTCACCAATTATAGGGGTCCGTGTTCATTTCTGCCCCTGGTGAGTGGGAGCAGGCACTGTTCCAGCCCACTTAGGAGTGATAGGCCAGAACATGGAGCCATCAGGGCCAGATTTTTAAAGAAGCCAGGCATTTTGATTTTTACTTAAGGCCTCCTGATTTTTCTATGTTGGCAATTTGTTTAAATTTTTAACACAACGTAGAGGTCAAAATGTGCTCCCAAACTTAGTGAATGAACTTATGGTTGCCAGATGGAAAGGATGGGTGTAAAGGATAGTTAGGGAGTTTAGAATCAACATGTACACAATGGATAACCAATAAGGTCCTACTGTATAGCACAGGGAATTCAACTCAGTGTTATGTGGCAGCCTAAATGGGAAGGGAGTTTGGGGAGAATGGATATGTGTATATGTATGGCTGAGTCCCTTTGCTGTTTACCTGAAACTATCACAACTTTGTTAATCAACGGAAATGGCAACCCACTCCAGTATTCTTGCCTGGAGAATCCCAGGGACAGGGGAGCCTGGTGGGCTGCGGTCTATGGGGTCGCACAGAGTCGGACACGACTGAAGCGACTTAGCAGCAGCAGCAGCAGCAGCAGCATACTCCAATATAAAATAAAAAGTTAAAAAAAAAGATTATGCTGTCAGTTGCTGACTTTTGGTAATGACATATGCTTGGAGAAATGCTGGTGATGAGAGAGGAAATGCAGTCAAACGCTAAGCTGATCCTGGGCCCCTTAGAGATACCTGTGTGCAAAAGCATTGCCCCATGGATGGGCCACAGCTGGGGCTAGACATGGCTCTGTGATGACCCTCCTAGTGGGGGAGGTTTTCGTCTTCCCTTAGACACCGAGCTCCTTGAGGGATAGTATATCTCCTAGGACCCAGCAGATAATACTAACCAGTAGAGTTCTGAGGAATGAATGAACAAATCAAAACACAGGAGCCTTTCTGTTATGCTTGAGTCTTAGAGTCACTTCCAACACCATCAAATGGAGGTATCTCCAGGTCCATTGCAACAACTACTGTTTTCCTTGTTGCTTAGAAAAGCATTTTATTGTAAAATGCTCTATTCTTACTAATTAAAATTTGGATAATGAATGCAATATATTTTCCAGACCAATTGATATCTTTCTTGTTTAGGTTATGAGTTGATTAATTCATCAAAAATCATGTGATTTATGGCTACTTTAGAAGATAAAAACACACGGTACTGATAGTTATGTGGTGTTGAACACGAATGTTTGAATACTGAAGATTGTCAGCTGTTTGAGAGTGGGGACTATGCCTTAGCCTTTTAAAAATTGATATATTATTCACACACCATAAAATTCACTCTTGTAAAGTTGGACAACTCAGTGGCTGTTAGTATATTTGCAAAGTTATGCAACCATCACCACTATCTAATTCCATAATATTTTTATTACCCCCCAAACAAAGCCCTGTACCCATTGGTAGCTACTCACCATTCCCTCCTTCCTCCAGCCCCTGGCAACCACTAACCTGCTTTCTATTTGTATAGATTGGCATATGATGGACACTTCATGAAACAGAATCATACAATATGTGGTCTTTTGTGTCCAACTTCTTTCTCTTGGCACGTTTTAAGGTTCATCCATGTTGTAGCATATATCAGTAACAAATTCTTTCTAGGGTTACCTATTGTTCCATTGTTTGGATGTCTTTCATTTTGATTATCCATTCATCAGTTGATAGGCATTTGAGTTATTCTTACTTTTTGGCTGTGATAAATAATGTGGCTATGAATATTCATGTGAGTTTTTGTGTGAACATACATTTTTAGTTCTCTTGGGTATTTATCTAGGAGTGGAATTGCTGATCCCTGATAGCTCAGTTGGTAAAGAATCTACCTGCAATGCAAGAGACCCCAGTTCAATTCCTGGATTGGGAAGATCCACTGGAGCAGGGATAGGCTACCCACTCCAGTGTTCTTGGGCTTCTTTTGTGGCTCAGCTAGTAAAGAATCCACCTGAAATGTGGGACACCTGGATTTGATCCCTGGGTTGGGAAGATCCCCTGGAGAAGGGAAAGGCTATCCACTCCAGTATTCTGACCTAGAGAATTCCATAGACCGTATAGTCCATGGGGTCCCAAAGAGTCAGATATGACTGACTTTCATGTCACTTTCACGTTTAACTTTTTGAGAAACTGTCAGGCTTTTTCAAAGTGACTAAATTATTTTACATCCCCACTAACAATGTATGAGGGTTCAAACTTTTCCACATTCTTGTTAATATTTGTTAATGTCCATCTGTGTGATTATAGTCATCCTCAGTTCAGTTCAGTCATTCAGTCATATCTGACTCTGTGACCCCATGGACTGCAGCACGCCAGGCTTCCCTGTCCATCACCAACTCCTGGAGTTTACTCAAACTCATGTCCATCAAGTTAGTGATGCCGTCCAACCATTGTATCCTCTGTCATCCCCTTCTCTTACTGCCTTCAATCTTTCCCAGCATCAGGGTCTTTTCAAATCAATCAGTTCTTTGCATTAGGTGGCCAAAGCATTGCAGTTTCACTTCAGCATCAGTCCTTCCAATGAATATTCAGGACTGATTTCCTTGCTGTCCAAGGGACTCTCAAGAGTCTTCTCTAATTCCACAGTTCAAAAGCAGCAACTTCGGTGCTAGCTTTCTTTACAGTCCAATTCTTACATCCATACATGACTACTGGAAAAACCATAGATTTGACTAGACAGACCTTTGTTGGCAAAGTAATGTCTCTGTTTTTTAATATGCTGTCTAGTTTGGTTATAGCCTTTCTTCCAAGGAGCAAGTGTCTTTTAATTTCAGGGCTGTGGTTATCATCTGCAGTGATTTTGAAGCCCAAGAATATAAAGTCTGTCACTGTTTCCATTGTTTCCCCATTTATTTGCCATGAAGTGATGGGACTGGATGCCATGATTTTAGCTTTTTGGATGTTGAGTTTTAATCGAGCTTTTTCACTCTCCTTTTTCACTTTCATCAACAGGCTCTTTAGTTCCTCTTTGCTTTCTGCCATAAGAGTGGTATCATCTGCATATCCTAGCAGATGTGAAATAATACCTCATTGTGGTTTTGATTTGCATTTCCTTAATGATTAATGATGTTGAGCATCTTTTCATGTGCCATTTATATATTTTATATAGCGAGAAGAGTTATTGGGTTATTTGTCTTTACTTATATGTGAACCGTGAACTTCCAGATATTCAAGCTGGTTTTAGAAAAGGCAGAGGAACCAGAGATCAAATTGCCAGCATCTGCTGGATCATCAAAAAAGCAAGAGAGTTCCAGAAAAACATCTATTTCTGCTTTATTGACTACACCAAAGCCTTTGACTCGGGGGATCACAATGAACTGTGGAAAATTCTGAAAGAGATGGGAATACCAGACCACCTGACCTGCTTCTTAAGAAACCTATATGCAGGTCAGGAAGCAACAGTTAGAACTGGACATGGAACAACAGACTGGTTCCAAATAGGAAAAGGAGTACGTCAAGGCTGTATATTGTCACTCTGCTTATTTAACTTCTATGCAGAGTACATCATGAGAAACGCTGGACTGGAAGAAGCACAAGCTGGAATCAAGATTGCCAGGAGAAATCTCAATAACCTCAGATATGCAGATGACACCACCCTTATGGCAGAAAGTGAAGAGGAACTAAAAATCCTCTTGATGAAAGTGAAAGAGGAGAGTGAAAAAGTTGGCTTAAAGCTCGACATTCAGAAAACGAAGATCATGGCATCCGGTCCCATCACTTCATGGGAAATAGATGGGGAAACAGTGGAAACAGCGTCAGACTTTATTTTTTTGGGCTCCAAAATCACGGCAGATGGTGACTGCAGCCATGAAATTAAAAGACGCTTACTCCTTGGAAGAAAAGTTATGACCAACCTAGATAGCATATTAAAAAGCAGAGATAATACTTTGCCAAGAAAGGTCCATCTAGTCAAGGCTATGGTTTTCCCAGTGGTCATGTATGGATGTGAGAGTTGGACTGTGAAGAAAGCTGAGCGCTGAAGAATTGATACTTTTGAACTGTGGTGTTGGAGAAGACTCTTGAGAGTCCCTTGGACTGCAAGAAGGTCCAACCAGTCCATCCTAAAGGAGATCAGTCCTGGGTGTTCATTGGAAGGAATGATGCTAAAGCTGAAACTCCAGTACTTTGGCCACCTCATGCAAAGTGTTGACTCATTGGAAAAGACCCTGATGCTGGGAGGGATTGGGGGCAGGAGGAGAAGGGGACGACAGAGGATGAAATGGCTGATGGCATCACCAACTCGATGGACATGAGTTTGAGTGAACTCCGGGAGTTGGTGATGGACAGGGAGGCCTGGTGTGCTGCGATTCATGGGGTTGCAAAGAGTCAGACACGACTGAGTGACTGAACTGAACTGAACTGATTCATTTATTTTAAAATTTATTTGGCTATCCTGGGTCTTTGTTATAGCATGTGAGATCTAGTTCCCTGACCAGGGATCGAATCTAGGCCCCTACATTGGGAGTGCAGAGTCATAGCTGCTGAACCATCAGGGAAGTTCCTATCTTTTTACCATTGTGCTGTAATAGTTCTTTATACATTCTGGATACTGGGTCATTATTAGATATATGATATTTTCTCCCATTCTGTGAGCTGTCTTTTCTTGGTGTTCTTTGAAGCACAAAAGGTTTTAATTTTGATAAACTTCATAAACCTAATTTTTACTTCTGTTGCTTGTGCTTTTGGTATCATATCAAAGAAACCATTGCCTAATTCAAGGTCATAAAGGTTTATACCTGTTTTCTTTAAGAGTCTTGTACTTTTAGCTCTTACATTTAGGTCTTTGATTCCCTTTGAGTAAATTTGTGTATATTGTGAATAGAGGTCCAAATTCATTGATTTGCATGTGGGTATCCAATGGTCCCAGCACCTCTGCATTATGCCTTAGACTTTGAACATTTCCTTGTAGGACTGAGTACAGTTCCTTTCACCTGGTGAGCAAGCAAATTGATTTGTTTAATTACAGTGGAATTCTGAGTAATTGAACTCTTTTTTTACCTAAAAGCTAAAGCTTTCACAGAGGACTTTATTCAAAGGGGTAACACTTTTCAGGAGTTTGGATACATGACACTGTAATAAGTTCCCGTTGACTCCTAGGCTGGACAAAATCTAATCAGAAATACCAGAGGACAGCTTACCCAATGAGGTTTAGAGTCTTTGGTCTCTACTTTCTGATCTGCAGAATTGAGCTAAGATGGTGATTCTTTCCCAAGAAGACTTTAGGAAAGCTTTACACTCTCCAGTACAGGCAGTCTTACCAGGGTGAGCAGATGTGGTCCCTGCCACCCTAGTGCCCAAGCACACATCACAGATGGAACCTGACCCTCTTTCCCCACTGAGCCCCAGTGCATCTCACAACCCTCTCCAACACTGGACTCCAGGCAGACCAGGCACTCAATCGAAATGTGGACAGAAACAAAACTTGTTTACCCTACGTGGCCAAATCAAAGAGATTTCTATTCCCAATAAATTATGTGATTATGTGGTTCTCCCAGAAGTAGCTCTGAAAGTGAACAAAGACCTTTTTTTAAGCTTTTTTTTTTAAATTAGGTTAGGTTATGAATTATAGTATTTGATTTTCTAAGTTTGCAACTAGTCTACATTTGTCAAATTTGTTCATGATATAATGTGCTTATTAGTTAACACTCAGTTTATATATTCCATTTTGTTTTAGTGGCTAGGCTGTGCAGCTTGCAGAATCTTTGTTTCCTGACCAGGGATCAAACCCGGGCCCCAGAAGTGAAAGTGCCAGGGAATTTCCCCACATAGCACTCAGTTTAGATCACAAAACTGTGGTCGGATTTTTACTTTCATGCTGGCTTTCCTGGTAGCTCAGACAGTAAAGAATCTGCCTGCAGTGCAGGAGACCCGGGTTCAATCCCTGGGTTGGGAAGATCCCCTGGAGAAGGGAATGGCAACCCACTCCCATATTTTTGCCTGGAAAATTCTATGGATAGAGGAGCCTGGCAGGCTACAGTCAATGGGATCATGAAGAGTTGGACACAACTTAGCGACTAACACTTGCTTTTATGCTAAAGTGTTTCTCTTTTTGCTTTTCTTTAATTTTCCTTTTTTTAAAGGAATATTTGCCCTACCGTACAATAAGAAGTCCAGATGTAGATGAGCTTGAGGTTCCCTATCTTGGAGGTTTTCTGGGCTTTTCCACTCTTTGAGGACAGGGGCTTCTTTATTAAGCTTCAGCCTGCGTGTTGTAGAAAACTACCTCCCACAAACCGCCTGGACGCTTGGCAGCAGATGCCATGGCTGAGCCAGCACAGTACTCACCAAGCGTTGGGGATCAGGTGACACCTGATGGAGAGAATCAGAGTAGGGGGCACGGCAATCAACCTGGCTGAGGTCAACGTGGACGTCCCTCGACCTCTGAATGAGGGTCGGGCAGACACACCACTCCTCTGCAGGCTGCCCTGGCTTTGCCCGGGTGGCAGTGGTGGGAAGTGCCAGCCAGCACAGAATGAGGGGAGCCCAGGTAGCAATTATGTGGGGATAAATAGCCATTACCAAGGAGGCCTGACAACTGTAGGAGACCGCAGTCTATTCAGCAGCAACTGCTTATTTTCCCATTGATCCTTGGCGGGATAGGGCCTTGCCTTCTGCAGCACCCCAAATAACAGGCTCGCAAAGCCCAGTGCTAAGAGGTGGCATCTGAGAAGAATCCGCTCAGGTCTTCCTGTCTGTTTCATCTTAAGGCCTGCCAGGAGAAGAGATAATTACGGGTCTGCGATATTCTCTCTATCACAGACAATGGAGGGATCAACAGATGCCTCTCTGAAATCAGATTAAAAAAATTTTTAAAAGGTTTCGGCTCAAGAGGATACCAGCATTTCCCACAGTTTCAGTTAGATGAAAACGGTAAGAGAGAGATGGAGAAGGAAGAAAGGAGAGGAGGGAGGGAGGAGGAAAGGAAGCTTGAAGATCTTAAAGATGGAAATAACTAATGTGGGGGCTGCTAAGCACTCTGTTTTCCTGTTATGTCCTCCCAAATATATTTCCCTTGGCCCATGGCACCACCTGAAAGGCTCCCACCAAGATTCATTTCAGGGGACTTCCCGGTGGTCCAGTGGTTAAGAATCTGCAATCCCAATGCAGAGTGTTCAGTCCTGGTCAGGGAACTAGACCCCACATACTTCAGTGAAGACTGAAGATTCCAAGTGCTGCAACTAAGAGCTGGTGCAGCCAAACAGATATATATTAATTAATTTTGTTTTTTAAAAAAGACTTATTTCATATGAAACCAAGAACTCCCCATGAGTCTCAAGCCCCTTTGCAGTCATTATCACACATAACCCCCAGCTACACTCCCCACCTCTGCCAGCCAACTAACCATATCTGATTTCCATCACCATGTAGCGGGTTTACCTAATTTAGAACTTCATATGAAAGGGATGTATATATATTAATAGTTTGAACTCCTTTTGTTGGGCTCTTTTCACTCAACATAATTGTGAGATTCGTCCATGTCATTGCCTGTATCAACAGTTCATTGTTTTTCACTGTTAAGTCATATTTCATTGTGTAGCTATATCTAAGTTATATCTATAAGCTATATCTATTTACCTATTGGTGGACATTTGATTGTTTCCAGTTTGGGGCTACTGTGACTAAAACAATTATAAACATTTCTATGAGTCATTTTGTGGATATGTTTCTATTAGGAGTGGAATTTCCTGCATTTAAGAGAGGCAAATTTATACTTTTTATAACAAAGTCACAATCTGATTTTCAAAAGGGGTTGTACTATTTTATGTTTTATTATCTTTGTATGAGGTTCTGATTGTCTGGAATCCTTGTCAAGTCTTGTGATTATCAGCCTTTTCAAATTTCACTATCATGTTTTCATATGTGTTTCCTTGATAAATCATGATGTTGAATACAATTTCATATACTTCTTAGCCATTTGAAAATCTTCTTTGGTGAAATTCCTGGTCTAGATTTTGGCCATTTAAAAAAAATTGGGTTGATTTTCTTATTATTGAATTGCGTAGATCTTTTTTATATTGAGATTCAAGAAAATTATCACATACATGCATTGTGAATACTCTCCTCCAGTTCTCATTCCTCGTTGA
The DNA here is from genome assembly GCF_029407905.1 of Bubalus kerabau. NCBI lineage: Eukaryota > Metazoa > Chordata > Mammalia > Artiodactyla > Bovidae > Bubalus > Bubalus kerabau. The sequence goes on from NC_073634.1 coordinate 50,456,180, forward strand.
AGAGTAAAGGTTTTGATAAAATCAGATTTCTTTCTTCTTTAGTGATTGATATTTTTTGCTGTATTTCCAAGAATTCTTTGCCAAAGCTAAGATTGCTTTTTTTCTTTTTCCTCTGAAAGTTTAATAGTTTTGGCTTTATGTTGGTATGTGATATATCTCAAATTAATTTTATGTGTGGGGTGAGATTGGGGTTGCAGCTCATTTTTTCCCTTAAGATTTATAGTTATTTCAGCATCATTTGTTAAAAAGACTACCCTTTCCCCATTGAATTGACTAGGCATTTTGGCTGAAAATTAATTGATCATATGTAAGTAGTTTCATTTCTGGACTCTGTTCAGTTTTGTAGGAAGAATGGAAATATTAGCAACATTAGGTGCTTTCAAAATAAGAATGTAGCACAGGACTTCTCTGGTGGTCCAGCAGTTAAGTCTCTGAGCTCCTAATGCACAGGGCATGGGTTTGATCCCTGGTTGGAGAAGATCCTTCATGCCTCGTGGCACAGCCAAAAAAAAAAAAATTAAGAACATAGCATACCTATTCATTTTTCAGGGCTTTAGTTTCAGCGATGTTTTGTTGTTTTCAGTGTAGAAGTCTCAGACATACTTTGCTAAATTCATCCTAAATAGGTGATTTTTTAATGTTATTGTAAGTGGTACATTTAAAAATTTTGTTTCTCAATTTCTTGTTGCTAATATTCAGAAATTCAATTAGTTTTTGTATACGGACCACGTATCTTTCAGTCTTGCTGAATTCACTTATAAAATGTGGTTGTTGTTCTATGGAACCATATGAAGGCTTTCTATGTACACTATCAAGTTGTTCTGCAAATATCAATTTTCTTTTCCAGATCCTCTGCCTCTTTTTTTTTTTTTTTTTTTTTGATGCCTCAATTTTGAGCAAAACTCCTTAGAGTAGACATCTTTGCTTTGTTCTCAGACTTAGTAAGAAATACTTCAGTATTACACCATTATCATAATACTATGATATTTAGCAGTACATTTTTTTAATTCCTTAGATTAGGCTGAGGAAGTTCCCTTCTCTTAGTTTGTTCTGATTGTGAAAAAGTGTTAAATTTCCACAGATGCTTTCTGCACATCTATTAAGGTTTTAGTACCAGGGTTACATTGGACTCATAAAACCAATCAAGAAGCATTTCTCTCTGTTCTATTCTTTGGAAAGAGTTTGTGTATGACTGATATTAGTTCTCTCTAAAGTGTGATAGAATTCACTAGTTGAAGTCATATGAGTCTGGAGATTTCTTTGTGGATTTTATTGATAAATTCATCATACTTAATAGAAAGAAAGAAAGAAAGAAGTCGCTCAGTCATGTCCCACTCTTTGTGACCCCATGGACTGTAGCCTATCAGGCTCCTCTGTCCATGGGATTTTCCAGGCAGGAGTGCTGGCGTGGATTGCCATTTCCTTCTCCAGGGGATCTTCCCGACCCAGGAATTGAACCCAGGTCTCCCGCATTGCAGGCAAATGCTTTACCACTTTTTAAAAATTTCCTCTTGAGTAAGTTTTGATAAGTTACATTTTGGAGAAATTAATCCATTTCATCTTGTCTTTTTTTTTATATGTATTTATTTATGGCCACATCAGGTCTTGGTTGTGGCGTGCCAGATCTTCCGTTGTAACGCACAGTCTGTTTGTTGTGGTGTGTGGTCTTCTCTCTAGTTGTACTCAGGCTCCAGAATACATGGGCTTAGCAATTGTGGCACACAGACTCAGTTGCCCTGAGGTACCTGTGATCTTAGTTTCCCAACCAGGGATTGAAATGGAGTCCCTGCCCGCTACCCCCCACCTCCCAGCCCCCACTTGGAAGGGGAATTCTTAACCACTGAGCCACCAGGGAGGTCCCTTATCTAGGTTTTTTATTGCATTGGCCCGAAGTTGTTCATAAGATCCTCACATTTTTCTTTATAACTCTAGGATCTATCATAACTAAAGAGAACACTCCCGCATTGAATAGGATCTGGCAGAAAATCTCCAAGACTCTTCTTTCTGATGGAAAATTCCAGGATTAATAAACTATCACATGAAGAAAGTCTTGAGTCTTTTCTATGGTCCTTGGCGGCTAGATTTCTTAGTTCTTCAGCTCTAAATCAAAAACAGGAATACTTTTCTTACCTGGGGCATCTTTCCTCTTACTTCACTTTCTTTTCCTGCTCTCCTTTTGAGAGTACTTGTTCCAGTCTTGGTCTCTCTTATAAAGTAACCTCAAATGGCTATTTGAATTTGCAATGGTAATTTGAATGCAGCTGCTTCCTTAGCAACAAAATTTTGTGATTTTTAGAGGTCTAATGAGTACTTTTTGCTGTGCAAATCATTTTTAACCATTGTTTTAAAAACTTAACAAAACCTTAAGGGAATTCCCTGGTAGTCCAGTGGCTAAGACTCTGTGCTCCCAATGAAGGGGGGCCAGGTTTAATCCAAGTCAATGAGGCAACCCACTCCACTATTCTTGCCTGGAAAATTCCATGGACAGTGGAGCCTGGCAGGCCACAGTCCATAGGGTTGCAAAGAGTCGGATACGACTGAGAGACTAACATTTTCACTTTCAGGGAACTAAATCCCACATGACACAGCTAAGAGTTCCCATGCTGCATCTAAAGATTCCACATGCCACAACTAAGACCTGTGCAGCCAAATAAATGATAATAAATAAATAAGTATTAAAAAAATAACCTTAAAAGAGTTCAGGTTATTTTACCACGGCGGGGACAATGCATGAGTCACAGGTTTCCCCAGCCCTTTCCTCATGAACTTCCTGGGACTAAACTTTGCAGAAACATGTGAGGATCAATGCACTGGTTGAAGGCATGTAGAACACGTGCTTCAGCACAGCAAGTCAACCGGATGGGAAATACTCTTCAAAAGACCGCCATTCTTCCCAATTTCCTGGCCATTTTAATTCAGTAATAGTTGTTGCTCAGTATGAGAAAATTTTCATTCCTGGGTGGGACAGAAATACAGGATAAAATCTTGCTCCCTAACCACCTGCCACATCCCCCACCCTAGCCCTCCACCCCTGCTCCAAGCGCGCGAGCACACACACACACACAGCAGTGTTCTGCACTGTTTCTTCTCCAAATTATCAAATTATCCCATGGTCAAAAGGTATTTGGTCCCATCCAGTCCCTCTCAGTTTGTGGTAGGACTAATTTGTTAATGGGGCTCCAGAAGGAAAGTGCCTAATGTTTCTTCTAATTGGACATGACTGCTTCAGAATGACTGCGGCTGCTGGCCAGCTCTCACTGTCCCTGAGGCTGGATAATAAGCTTCTGCCACTGGCCTCTGTGTCCTGCCCGGGACCATCTGCAGTAATGAACTTGGAAGGCTCATTGTAGATTGCAGAAAAAGAAAAGAGAGAGAGAGAAAAGCACAGTCCAGCTCTTGTCAGTGGGTCCAATTATAGCTTCTGCCAGCTTAATAAAAGAAATTCAGAAAAGCTAGACTAGGAAGGGGCTGGGAGGGAGCAGGCAAGGAAAGATGGGGATCGGAACACCCATGCTGGGGGAACTGGACTAAAATTTCTCCAGGACCCAGCTTACTATAAGGAGAAGATCAGAGTTCATGACAACTGGGGTTGACTCTTCAGTGAATATTCACTGGAAGGACTGATGCTGAAGCTGAAGCTCCAATACTCTGGCCACCTGATGCAAAGAGCTAACTCATTGGAAAAGACCCTGATGCTGGGAAAGATTGAGGGCAGGAGGAGCAGGGGGCAACAGAGGATGAGAAGGTTGGATGAAATCACCGTCTCAATGGACATGAGTTTGAGTAAACAAACTCCCGGAGATAAGGAAGGACAGGGAAGCCTGGCATGCTGCAGTCCATGGGGTCGCGAAGAGTCAGACACGACTTAACCACTGAACAACTCTAATGTCCAAATGTGAAACTCATCAATCTTGGGCATCGCCAAGTGTCACTGGTCTAAGGGAAGAAGCTTCCCCACATCCCTTATGCTCATTATCAATACCCATCACCCACATCAGTACAGGAACAGGACCCACTGTGCCTATCCACACTAATTACTATTAACATCATTGTTGATTGTTGGTTTTGTGTTTTGGCTGCACCACATGGTTTGGGAGATTTTAATTCTCGAATAAGGGATCAAACCTAGAACCATGGCACTGAAAGCACCAAGTCCTAACCACTGGACCACCAGGGAATTCCTGATTACTTGCTTTCCGAGACAGGATCTTAGAGTGCTCAACCTGGCATCTATCACTAAAACCATTCTGAAGATATTTTTATTTTTCTTTATTATTTAAAAAGTATTTATTTGTTTATTTATTTGGCTGTACCTGGTCTTAGCTCATGGGATGTTTCATTGCTTCATGCGGGATCTTGTTCCCTCACCAGAGATCGAATCCTGGGTCCCCTACATTGGGAGTATGGAGTCTTACCCCTGGACCACTGGGGAAGTCCCCACAATATATTTTTTAAAATCTTTTTTACTGTGAAATAAATACAAATATACAGAATAGTGCATAAAACATAAATATGTAGCATAAGGTATTATAAACAAGGGAATGCTTGTAGTCATCATTCAGCAAAGAAACAACTTTTCCAGAAGACCCATCCTACCCCATCCTGATCCCAGTCTCTTCCTTTATCCCTAAAGGTAACCATGCCCGGACTATTATGCTAATAATTTCCTTGCTTTCTTTATAGTTTCACTACTTGAGTAGACATTCTTACACTATAGTTTAGTTTTGCCTGTTTTTGAGATTTATGCTAAAAAAAAAAAAGAAAGAAAAAAGCCCAATTATCAACTGTTTAGAAGCTGTAGTGTATATTTATTCTTCCCACCTGCAGGGTTTAGAAATTAAAGTAGCAGTCACCATCAAACAGAGTTTTTATTCTTTTTCTATTTTCCTTTCCTTTTCAAATATGTATTTATTTGGCTGCACTGGGTCTTAGTTGTGGCACATGGGATCTAGTTCCCCAATCAGGGATTGAACCTGTACCCCCTACACTGGAAGGTGGAGACTTAACCACTGGACCACCAAGAAAGTCCCCCATTTTCCTTTCTTTTTCCCTTTCCTTCTGTGCTTCCTTCCTCCTTCTATCACCAATGCTCTTCTTCTCCTTAAAGTTATAGAGATTAGAATAGGTGATCTGACATCAGACAACCTGGGTTTGAATTCTTGCATCAGAACCTATAAGCTGAGGGGCTTCCCTGGTGGTCCAGTTGCTAAGACTCTGTGCTCCCAATGCAGGGTACCTGGGTTCAATCCCTGATCAGGGAACTAGATCTCACATGCCAAATAAATAAATAAAAATAATTTAAGGAAAAAAAAAAAAAGAACTTACATACTGAGTGAACTTGGGAAAATTTATATAAATCTCTGAGCCTTGCTGCTCCATTTTCCCCAGCAGTAACACAGAGCTAATAATACATCCACCCTCATTAGAGAGGACAAAAGAAAAATACATTCAGTGCTTAGTGACTGGCACATAGTAAACATCCAACAAGCGCTTCCCAGGTGGCCCTAGTGATAAAGAACCCGCCTGCTAATGCAGGAGACATAAGAGACAAGGGTTTGATCCCTGGGTGGACCCAGTCCCTGGGTCAGGAAGTGACTTAGCCAGCATATATGCAAACATCCAACAATATCAGCTATTTTCTCTCTTCTCCTCTCTTCTGTTCTCCTCTCCTCCCTCTCCTCTCTCATCTTCCCTCTTCCATCTCCTGCCATCTGTCTTCTTTATTTTTCTCTCTCCTGGTTCATTTATCCTTCCATTTATGTTCTCTCATCTCTCTCACCCTCTCCGTCATTTTATCCACCTTTCTAGCCCTTCTCCCAGGGCCCTGGCAAAGCAAGCATCCCCTTGGCTGGGTCTCTCCCACAAGAAGAAATGAAGCATTTCTAACCTGGATGGCATTCATGGGTGTGGTGAACCAGCCTGCACCATCAAACAGCTTCTTGTTGGGACCTCCCCGATGGTTCAGGGGTTAAGAATTAGAATCCACCTTGCAGTGTGGGGGATGTAGGTTCAATGCCTGGTTGGGGAACTAAGATCCCACATGCTGTGGAGCAACTAAGCCTACACACTTCAACTACTGAGCCAGTGTGCTCTGGAGATGGCATGCCACAAGTAGAGAGAAGCCAGAGTGCTGCCCTGAAAATCCTACTTGCCTCAACTAAGAACCCATTCACCCAAACAAACAAAAAGCCAAACATCTTCTTGTCAAAGATATGATCCCAGGCTGGACCACAAGCATCTGACTGCAAATTCCAGCGTCAGGAGTAGCCAGAGAAGTTGCCTCCAGTTTTTGGTATCTCGTTTCCCTAGTATGACACTGATTTGTTGATAGTTCCTAATTCTGGAATTTACTTTAACATTTAAGAGATTTGATAAATCTTATCACATAAGCCAAGGACAGAAGAGCCTGGCGGGCTATCTAGTCCATGGGGTTGCAAAGAGTCGGACACGACTTGGTGAATAAACAACAACAGCGATTACATAAGCACATGGTTGTGGTAAAATTTTCACACAAAATAAGAATATCCATGGGGTTCTCCAGGCAAGAATACTGGAGTGGGTTGCCATTTCCTCCTCCAGGGGATCTTCCCAACTCAGGAGTTGTACCTGCATCTCCTGTGTCTCTTGCATTGCTGCAGTTTCTTAACCCAGTGACCCCCTGGGAAGCCCTAAAATTAGAATGAGTTAGTGTAAAAGAATGATGTCCTCCTTGCTCTATCCTCCTACTCTTGGTAGGTGTGAGACCTTGGGGACCTTTTTTTTATATTGCATGGGTGTCGTGACTTACTTTATTTACAGAAATAGGATTACATGCTACAGCCTGTGCTGTGACTTCTTATCACATACAACATATCATGGATCATTGTCCATGACAGGACTTCTTAATCTATCTTTCTTTTTCTTTTTTTGGCCACCCACACAACCTGCAGGATCTTAGTTCCCCCACCAGGGATTGAACCAGTGCCCTGGGCAGTGAAAGCATGGAGCTTTCACACTGGACTACGTGGGAATTTCTTACCTTCTTCTTCTTCCTCTTTTTTTTTTTAACCTCACCATGCAGCATATAGGACTTCCCTTGTGGCTCAGAAGGTAAAGCATCTGTCTGCAATGAGGGAGACCTGGGTTCGATCCCTGGGTGTGGAAGATCCCCTGGAGAAGGAAATGGCAACCCACACCAGTATTCTTGTCTGGAAAACCCCATGGATGGAGAAGCCTGATGGGCTACAATCCATGGAGTAGCAAAGAGTTGGACACAACTGAGTGACTTCATTTTCACTTTTCATGCAGCATATAGGATCTTAGTACCACAGTGTATGTTAGTTGCTCAGTTGCTTCTGAATCTTTGAAACCCCATGGACTGTGGTCTGCCAGGCTCCTCTGTCCATGTAATTCTCCAGGCAAGAAAGACCAAGATTTTGGTTGACAGCAAGAATACTGGAGGGGGTAGCCATTCCCATCTCCAGGGGATCTTCCTGACCCAAGCATTGAACCTGGGTCTCCTGCATTGGAGGCAGATTAGTTCCCCAACCAGGGATCAAACCCATGCCGCCTGCAGTAGAAGTACAGAGTATTCCAGAGACATCCCCTACCTTATTCTGCGTAAGTACCACCGGGCTTCCCAGGTGGCACTGGTGGTAAAGAACCCACCTGCCAATGCAGGAGATGTAAGAGACTCGGGTTCGATCCCTGGGTGGGGAAGATCCCCTGGAGGAGGGCATGGCAACCCACTCTAGTATTCTTGCCTGGAGAATCCCATGGACTGAGGACTCTGGTGGGCTATGGTCCATGAGGTTGCAAAGAGTCAGACATGACTGAAGCGACTTAACACACACGCATATGTACCACCAGTGGCTCAGTGGTAAAGAATCTGCCTGCAATGCAGGAGGCCCTTTCTAGCCTTGACCTGGGAAGATCCCCTGGAGAAGGAAATGGCAACTCACTCCAGTATTCTTGCCTGAAAAATCCCATGGACAGAGGAGCCTGGCGGGCTACAGTCCATGGGATTGTAGAAGAGTTGTACATGATTAAGCAACATCAACTCCTGAAGGATGTTTAAATTCTTGACTTCTTACTCCTATGAGTGCTACAGTAAACATCCTTTTATGTGTATTGTTGAGTTGTATGTGAATATTCTTTCAGAATGGATTTCTAAAATTGTTTTTGGTGGGTCAGTAGACAGATATCTTACATTGTGATAGGAATTGTCATACTGTGACCAAAGTGAAGAGAAAGAGGTGGGCACGCACTTGAAAGGTATGGAGAAGAACACTCCAGGCTAAGATATTTTGAAAGCAAAGGCCCTGAAGCAGAAGAGAGCTATAGGTTCCAGAGGTGAAGGAAGGTGGTGTGACTGGGTTTAGTGATGAAGAAGTGACATAGGCTTGGCAAAGTCAAGTAGAGGCATTGGGGGTTTGCATTTTATTTTAAGTGCTATTTGGAGCCATTAGTTAGTTAGTTAGTGTTAGTCGTTCAGTCGTGCCCAACTCTTTGCGACCCCATGGACTACAGTCCACAAGGCTTTTCTGTCCATGAGATTTTCCAGGCAAGGATACTGAAGTGGGTTGTCATTTCCTTCTCCAGGGGAGCTTCCCAACACAGGGATCGAACCCGGATCTCCTGCACTGCAGGCAGATTCTTTACCGACTGAGCTACAAGAGAAGTCCATTTGGAGCCATTAAAGAGTATTAAACAAAAGTGGCTCTATTGAAGTGCTGTGCTTAGTCACTCAGTTGTGTCTGATTCTTTGCGACCTTGGACTGTAGCCTTCCAGGCTCTTCTATCCACAGGGATTCTCCAGGCAAGAATGCTGGAGTGGGTTGCCATCCCCTCCTCCAGGGGATCTTCCCAACCCAGGGATCGAACTCAGGTCTCCCATATTGTAGGCGGATTCTTTACTGACTGAGCCACCAGGGAAGGCTCTATATTGATAGAGGTCTCTGATTACATGGTGCCTTGAGGCAATCATCTTAAAGTCAAAACAAGTCTTCAGGTTTAGGTCACTCATTGACACAAAGACAAAAAAAGATACAAGGACTATGTGGGATATTCTGGAGATAGCATGAGTGAGTCAAGGTCTCAATACTTTTCAATTAAATGACTCAGATGATGGCAGCAGAAGTTCATTGTGAATTGTAGAGAAGTCATGGGGTCACTAAGCCTTTGAAGTTTCCTGGCAGCTTAAAGCTCTAACCAGGCTGAGAGGGCCATGGGCTTTGGTATGGTTTGAAGGGAGCTTGAGAAGGGGAGAGAAATTCCTTTGCACTAAGAAAGGGAAGGGGACCTGAAATTGAGTAGATGGTGTGGTTCTCTGTATGAAATTCTGGGGAAAAGAACAAAATATTTAAAGGCAGATGTTATGGAAGAGTGCTTCCCTGGTGGCTCAGATGGTTATAGGAGAGAAGTTCCTGAGATTCTATGCTGTCCTCAAGCCAGGTTGTCTAGAGGAGAGGCTTTCAAACATTTTTTTGCTCATGTCCCTTATGAAAAAATTTTTGAAAAAAATGATGTACTATTTCATATACTTTTTTTTTTGGTATACTTTTTAAGTTGACATTAAACTTTTAAAATTTATTTAGCTGGAAAAATGTGATTTCTAAGTATATATGCAAATACACATGCATGTAATCTAAAAATATAACTATTTCATCAGTTTTAAAATTTGTCCAATATAATCTGAGCCACCAGAGAGGCACCAAGAATATTGGCGTGGACAGCCATTCCCTTCTTCAGGGCATCTTCCCAACCCAGTGATCAAACCCTGGTTTCTCACATTGCAGGCAGATTCTTTACCTTCTGAGCTACCAGGGAAGTCCTGTACATACATATACACAAGCATGTGATTTAACAATATAATTATTTCATCAGTTTTAAAACTTATTCAATATAATTGAACTTTTTTTTACTGTATATTTATCTGTACCATGATCCAAATAAAGTCTACACATTGTAATTGGTTGATATGCATATTAAGTCCATTAACTTAAAAGTTTCCCCTTCATCTCCATCTCTTTTTTAACCCTTGTAATTTTCATTGGAATTGTTCTAAAAAAAAAAGAAAAGAAATTGTTCTGTAGTTTCTTACAGTCTAGAGTTTGCTGAATGCATCCCTCTGGTGTTTTATGTGACATGAGTTTTAGAAACTCGATTAGGTTCAAGTTTGATTTTTTTCTTTTTTTGGTACTGAAACTGTTTACCTCATCTTGGAACTTGAACCAGAGTGCCTGGATTCGAACCCACCAGGTCAGGACTCAAACCAGCCAAAACTTTGCTTGAGACTTGAACCCACATAGCTGGGACTCGAACCCAGCTAAAACCCGAGGTCTTCCAACTGAGATCACAGAGCTGCTTTCAGAACCTAATGAAGCTCAGGTTCTTGATGTCTCATTGCAGGAAGAATTCAGTTGAGAGACAAACTGCTAGCTTTTATGGGCTGGGTAATTTCATAGGCTAATGAGTGGGAAGATTATTCCAAATATTTTGAGAAAGGTGAGGAGATTCCCAGGAATTGGACCACTGCCCACTTTATGGTCTTTGATGGCTGGCCTTGAAACTGTCACGATGCCTCTGGATGTGTCATTTAGCTTGCTGACGTGTTGAGTGTATACTGAGGATCAAGGCTTTGTCAGTCGACTCATCAGCCATCTTGGACCCATTTGATTCAAATGAGTTTGTAGTATGTCCTCAGGCAGATGTTATGGAGAAGGCAATGGCAACCCACTCCAGTACTCTTGCCTGGAAAATCCCATGGATGGAGGAGTCTGGGAGGCTGCAGTCCATGGGGTCGCACAGAGTCGGACATGACTGAGCTACTTCACTTTCACTTTTCACTTTCATGCATTGGAAAAGGAAATGGCAACCCACTCCAGTGTTCTTGCCTGGAGAATCCCAGGGACAGAGGAGCCTGGTGGGCTGCCATCTATGGGGTCGCACAGAGTCGGACACGACTGAAACGACAGCAGCAGCAGCAGCAGTATGTCCTCAGGCTATGACATCATTCCTTCAAAGGTTGCGCCCTGCCCCCTTCCCTCCTGTTTCAGCATCTCATTTTAAATAAAAATGCTTATCTTAATTTTTTTAAGCTTATAAATAATATGAAGACAAGCCCATTCCACAAGAGCTTAGGCCTTTTACTATAAGTTTTCTGAGGCTCCCCACCTTGCCTTGACCAACAGTCAAGGCCAAGACAAACTCTTCTCCATGCTTTCTTCTTTCAGTGCCAGGTTGCTATTTTTTCTAATTCCTATTTCCCTAGGGTGTGTGCATGCTAAGTCATTTCAGTTGTGTGTGACTCTGATTCTGTGTGATCCAATGGACTGTATGTAGCCTGCTAGGCTCTTCTGTCCATGAGATTCTCCAGGCAAGAATACTGGAGTGGGTTGCCATGCCCTTCTCCAGGGGATCTTGGAGAATCCAACCCAGGGATTGAACCGGGGTGTTCTGCATTGCAGGCAGATTCTTTACCATCTGAGTCACTAAGGAATATGCTTTGTAAAGTCATGCATACTAAGTCATTTCAGTTGAATCCAACTCTTTGAACCCCATGGACTGTAGACCACCAGGCTCCCCTGTCCATGGAATTCTCCAGGCAAGAATACTGAAGTGTGTTGCCATAACTTCCTCCAGGGGATCTTCCCGACCCAGGGATCAAACCCAAGTCTCTTATGTCTCCTGCATTGGCAGGTGGGTTCTTTGCCACTAGTGCCTCTTGGGAAACCAACCCTTGGTAAAGGTCCAGCTGTAAAAGAGGTCTTTGATCTTACTCCTTGGTCTGGATTGCAACGTCTTCATCCAGTTGCCTACGTGTGATCTGAACTCTAAGTACCTGGGTTAAGTGTATGCTATCTAGGCAGCTGATAGCTCTAGATAGTGATTACCCTGCACTGCCTCTCGTCCCAAGATTTTCCCTTTTTTTTTTTGTTATTGTTGTTGCTTTGCTCCTTGTTGCAATCTCACCCATGCATAATAAAAAGTGGAACTGCTTGATATTGGAGGGTATCAATATTTTTCAGTTGCTTTGTTTCTGGAAACCCTGAAATCAGACATCCTGCAGTTTTAGAATTATTATTTTAGTATTTATTTATTTGGCTGTGTCAGGTCTTGGTTGGGGCATGCAGGATCTTCATTGCATCATGAGGGATGTTTCGTTGCAATGCACGGACTCTCTAGTTATGTCCCACAGGCTCCAGAGCACGTGGGCTTCTCTACTTGTGGCACATGAACTTAGTTGCTCCACCACACGCAGGATTGTAGTTCTACAACCGGTGATCGAACCCACATCCCCTGCATTGCAAGGCAGATTCTTAACCACGGGACCACCAGGGAAGTCTAAGAATTCTTTTTAATTATCCCTTATCTAGAATTTTGAGCAGGAAGACTGGGATGCTTGGTGGGGACTTCTTCCAGGAAATGGTGTTAAACTTGCCACCTGATGATGAGCAAGAGGCGGCCAGGTGAAGAGCAGGGAGAAGACAGTGGTCTGGAGATGGGAAGGCCAGCAGAGGAAGCACTTGCAGGAAGTCTTCATGGCAGAGAGGGAAGACACCGAACAGGAGCAATGGCAGGGGACCCAGAATGGGCTGGAGGGAAAGACTTGCTCTATCCGACCTAATTGGAGAGGCTAGCTTGTGGCAGTGAGATTCCCACTGCAATTTAAATCTTTGGTGTGATTTCACCACCTAGGCTCCCTTATTTTCACCAAGGTTGCATGTATGCACACGTGCTCAGTTGTGTCTAACTCTTTGTGACCCAATGGACGGTAATCTGCCAGGCTCCTCTGTCCATGGGATTCTCCAGGCAAGAATACTGGAGTGGGTAGCCATTCCCTTCTCCAGTGGATCTTCCTGACCCAGGGACGGAACTGAATCCATGTCTCCTGCATTGGCAGGTGAGTTCTCTACCACTGCACCACCTGGGAAGCCTTTACTAAGGTTACAGGAAGTACAAAGAACTACCCCCTTCCCCGACCACCCCGCAGCAACTGATGCTATTCTCACCATACCAGTCAGAACTGTGGCTGGAAAACCTATTAAACTGCCCACAAGCTTCTGAATAAGCTCAGATTCATGCCTGAACGATGGGACTCTCCTGTCCATTTAGTTAGAGCAAATGGGCTGGTGTGGGTGGCAAATACCACATCCTGGCATTACTTTTCTCAAATGCCTTGCTTTCCTTTTCTTGTGCTATTTGGGAGGCATTTTCCTAATCAGGAACCTCCAGCCCCAAAGTAGCTGAGGAAGCTTGGGTGGCTTCCCCTTGGGGGGCAGCTGCCTGGGAAACCAGCCAAGTTGCCTCTTGGTTTTGTGAGGGGGAAGCCAGGGTACAGGTTGGGGCGAGGGGCTGAGAAGAGGGAGGGCTCGGCTCCTTTCGTGTGTCTGCCAATAGCCTTGTATTGTGTATACCTCTGTATACAACTGTGTGTATACGTCTGCCACCAGCCATCTCTTTAGAATTAAGAATACAAGTTGAACAACTCCATGAAAGTTCATATACTTGTTGGTTAGCAACCTTGGAAGAACTCACTCAAATAACACCTGAATAGTATTTCTCCCTCTTTAGACACCGTGTTAGTAGCCTGTCAAAATGAAGTACCACAAACTGGGTGATATCAAACAACAGAAATGTCTTCTCACATACTTAGAAGTCTAGGAGGTTTGAGTCCCAGATAAAGTTGTTGGCAAGTTTGGTTCTTCCTGAGAGCAATGAGGGAGACTCTATCCTATGTCCTCATCTTGGCTTCAGATGTTGCCAGCAATTCTTGTGGTCTATCAGTTTACAGATATATCACTCCCACCTCTACCTCTGTCTTCACATGGCCATCTTTTTGTTGTTTTCTTTGTTGTTGTTTTTGGTTTTGGCCGTGCTGCGAGGCTTGTGGGAACTTAGTTCCCTGACCAGAGATCAAACCTGTGGCACCCTCAGCAGTGAAAGCATGGTGTTCTAACCACTGTGTGTGTGAGTGATAAGTTGCTTCAGTTGTGTCCAACTCTTTGTGGCCCTATGGACTGAAGCCCACAGGCTCCTCTGTCATGGGCTTCTCCAGACAAGAATACTGGAATGGGTTGCCAGGTCCTCCTCTAGGGGATCTTCCCAACTGGGGATCAAACCCATGTCTCCTGTGGCTCCTGCATTGGCAGGGGGCTTCTTTACCACCAGCACCACCTGGGAAGCTCCTCTAACCACTGCATCATCAGGGAATTCCCGGCCATCATCTTATAAGGACACAGATTGTATTGGATCATGGGCCCACCTAATCCAGTATGAGTTCATTTTCGCTTAACTAATGACCTCATCAATGATTCTAGTTTCAAATAAAGTCACCTTCTGAAGTGCTGTCTGGGTAAGACTTCAACTTTTTTGCAGGGAGGATACAATTCAATTCATGACAGAAGGAGAAAATGCAAACAAAAGATCTATAACAACTGTGCTGAAAAATTCGCTTCTCAGTAATCTATTGCCTGCTATTTTGAACCTCAGTCATATTCTAGGCCTCCGTGTTTGAAGATTTAACAGTCCAAATTTCAAAAAGGTAAAAGAAATTTTCCAGGTTTCCTTCGCTAATGTATTCACATAGAGTCTCGGTTTTCCAGCATCAGAGTCCATGGGGGTTTGGTCCTTACTGAGGATCTCATCTAAAGGGCTGGCTCACCCAGGATTCTGGCAAGGAGATTTGAAATTACAGGGAAGAGAGGAGAAAAAGTGGAGTCTTTTTGGAATTTATTTTAGAGTATGATATGAGATGGAGATCTTATGATTATTCCAAATGGTTATCCAATTTATCCCTCTGCTTTTCATTGAGAATACATGTATAATATTCTGATATAAGGGCTTCCCAGGGGACTCAGTGGTAAAGAATCTGCCTTCCAGTATAGAAGCTGATGATAGATGCAGGTTCAATCCTTGGGCCAGGAAGATCCCCTGGAGAAGGGAATGGCTATCCACTCCAGAGTTCTTACAGCGATAATCCCATGGATAGAGGAGCCTGGCAGGCTATAGTCCATGGGATAGAAAAAGAGTCATACATGACTGAGCATGCACATACATGTTTTCCAAATGTGGTCTGTACTTTCCTGCCTCAAGGTTTTGCTGTTCCTATCTGATTTTTCATTATTCTGATCTCCCAGAAACCTACTCTTCATCAAGACTCAATATCTTTGTGAAACCTCTTTCAACTTCCCTGGAAGAGTTAATTTCCCTCTCTTCAAGCTTCCATAAAACTTTGCAGGTGCCTTTATTTATAATCATAGCATCTTGCATTATAATTATCTTCTTATAAAGCTGCTTCCCCCCAGGACACTCGAAGAAGCACACATTTCTTTTCTAGACCGAGTAAAGTCGGGAAAGTTCTATTTGGATGATAGAGGATGATGCTTCCATTCATCTGTGTATTCCTTCCTCTGCAGTTGAGTACCTGATATATAAACTGAGTAAGCTCACTAAGACATCAAGGAGGGGACTTCCCTGGTGGTCCAGTGGCTAAGACTCCACACTCCCAATGCAGGGGGCCTGGGTTCAATCCCTGGTCAGGAAACTAGATCCCACATGCCAAAAGAAAGAGTTCATATGCCACAACTAAAAATCCAAAGTGCCACAAAGAAATCACAGATACCAAGTGCTGCAACTAAGACCCAGTGCAGCCAAATAAATAATTATTGAGGGAAGAAAAAGCAAAGACATGAATGAATAGACAAGGGAGCCCACTCGTACAAGAAGAACTGGAACCGGAATTCAGGATTCTGCCCAACAGGATGCCTTCCGATGCTGAGCTACACTTCAGGGACATGTTGTCTGTAGGAATGTTTGCTGACAGCTCAAGAGGGGGGACTCGACCAACTTGAAAAAAATGCCACTCTGCATCCTGTGCGTGCTCAGTTGCTTCAGTCATGTCCAACTTTTTGGGACCCTATGGGCTGTAGCCCACCTTTGTTCATGGGATTCTCCAGGCAAGAATACTAGAGTGGTTTGTCATGGCCTTCTCCAGCGGATCTTCCCAACCCGAGGATCGAACCTGCATCTGCCTGCCTTCTCCTGCATTGCAAGCAGATTTTTTACTCACTGAGCTACCTGGGAAGCCCACTCTGTGAGCCTACTATACTCTACCCCACTGTTCTGCAGCCCACACCTAGCGAGGCTTTCATCAATGGTCCTTGAGAAGAATCATGCCACCTAGAGGCCAGTGGAGGAACTCCTCTCCCTACGAAATTGTGCTTGGCTTGCCTTCCTTCAGCCTCTAGTGAGACCTTCCTAGGCGCTGCTTGGGCTTGAGGCTGAGTCCTCCGGTTCGGAACTGCCCAGAGAGTTATGGGGGTCACACTGCAGAGGAATAAGCTAAAAGCCTCCATCCTTTGCTTTCCATCGCGAAGTCCCAGCTCTGCCAGCTGTTTTTCTCTGATCCTTCCTCTCACCGAGAGAGCCTCCCAGAAGCCCCGGGTTGCCAGGCGGGGGAAACAAGGCAGCTTTATTTTGCATAATGCCTGGGGTCAAACGAGTCCTGAAAGGCGGCGGGGTAGGCGGCTGTCAGGCCCCGGAATGCACACACCTGGACCTGGGAAGGCTCCTTTGAATTCCTGCTGTTCCGCGGTCTCCTGGGGGCTTCCCTCTGGCGGTGGGTGGGAGTTTGGCAGCTGTGCCTCAGGGAGACGACTCCACCCGGACCGCCAAGTCTGCGGCCACCGGGGGAGAGGTGGGGCGCCTACCTATCTTTAGAGATCCCCCCAAGAGCCTTCCTCTGTCTCCTCACCTGCAGTTCCCACCCCTCCCCCACCCCAGACCCATGGGAAACAGAGCTTTCCCGAAAGAAAGGAATCGTTTGCAGACAGACTTCCTCAAGGGCTTACAGGGTGGAAGGGACCGCAGAGTGTGTGAAGTCAGGCCCTTGGATCCTGTCAGCTTGAGTCTTGCCTATGGAGTCCCTCGCTCCCAAGCTGACAATGTGAGGTTGAACCCCAGAAAAGTTAAATGATGGTCCTAGCTTTCTAGCTGATTCGTGGGGGGCTCGCACTAGTATTTATTTCCTTTCTATAAACTGTTCTGTCAGGATTACAATAAGTCCCCTACACACAAAAGAGCTCTGTTTTGAGAGCATGTTCCTAAGCGCAACATAGTCAAACTAGGTACCCAGCTAACACAATCGGCTATATAGTACTACACTGTCATAGGTTTACTGTACTTGTCACACAAATAATACATTAAAAAACACAAAGGATAAAATATTTTTAATCTTAGAGTGCAGTTCCTTGAAAAGTACCATAGTCCAGTAAATAGCTGGCATACAGGGGCTGACACTGAGTGAACAGGCAAGAAGAGTTGCTGACTGGAGGGAGAGGAGGTGGGAGATGGTACAGCTGAAGGATCATCTGCAATAGGAGATGGAGGGAAGCCTCAATTTCACTCACTGCTGATGTTGCTGGAATGCACACGTTTGCATCTTTGAAAGTTCATAACTTAAAGGTTCGTATGTAGGGGACTTGATATTTCATAACAGCAATCACTATTTTGGAAACTTCTCGTGATAGAAAGCTATGGCAACCCACTCCAGTACTCTTGCCTGGAAAATCCCATGGACAGAGGAGCCTGATAGGCTACAGTCCATGAGGTCGCAAAGAGTCGGACACGACTGAGCGACTTCACTTTCACTTTCAAATTCATAAGTTGAAGTGAAAGTAAAAGTGTTAGTCACTCAGTCGCGTCCAACTCTTTGCAACCGCATGGACTGTAGCTCACCAGGCTCCTCTGTCCGTGGGATTCTCCAAACAAGAATACTGGAGTGGGTTGCCATGACCTTCTCCAGGGGATCTTCCTGACCCAGGGATCAAATATGCCTCTCCTACATCAGCATATAGGTTCTTTACCACTAGTACCATCTGGGAAGCCCAAGTGCAGTAGCTTGAAGCAATATACATTATTGTCTTAGAGTTCTAGAGGTCAGAAGTCAGAGATGGGTCCTGCTGGGTAAGATCTAGATGTGGGCAGAGCTGAGATCCTTTCTAGAAGCTTTTTTCAACAATTCATTGCCTTGACTTTTCCAGCTTCTGGAGTCCACAATTCCTTGGTTTGTGGCCCCCTTTTTCATCTTCAAAGCCAGGAATGGCAGATTGAGTCCTTCCAGTGTTGCCGTCTCTCAGGTTCTTCTGTCATCGCATCTCTCTCTGACTACAGGCAGAAAAAGTTCTCTGCTTTGAAGGACCCACACCGTTAGATTGGGCCCATGTCTTATTCAGACTTCCCAGGTGGTACCAATGGTCAAGATCCTGCCTGCCAATGCAAGAGATGTAAGAGATGCGAATTTGATCCCTAGGTCAGGAAGAACCCCTGGAGGAGGGCATGGGAACCCACTCCAGTATTCTTGCCTGAATCCCATGGACAGAAGAGCCTGGAGGGCTACAGCCCATAGGGTCGCTCTGAGTCAGACATGACTACAGCAACTTATCACACATGTCTTATTCCTTTCAGGCTGCTGTAACAGAATACCACAGACTAGGTGACTTATAAGGAACAGAAATCTACTTCTCACAGTTTGGGAGGCTCGAAGTTCAAGAACAGGGCACAGGCATGGTTAGGATCTGGTGGGGACATTCTCGCATGTCAAAGACTTCTCATGGTGTCTTCATATGGAGTAAGGGGTTAGGGAGTTCTCTGGGTTCTCTTTTATCATTAATTAACTTAAATTAATTTATTTATTGGCTGCACCACATGGCATGTGGGATCTTAGTTCCCCAACCAGAGATTGAGCCTGCACCCCCTGCAGTGGTAGCATGCAATCTTAACCATGGGGCCACCAAGGAGGTCCCTAGGCTCTTTTATAAGGAGGCTCATTCCGTTCATGAGGGTGGAGCCAAAGGCTTTACCCTCCAATACTATCATCTTGGACGGTAGATTTCAACATATGAATTTGGTGGGGTGAGGGAACACAAACATTTACACCATAGCAGCCCACCTGCATAATCCAGGAAAATCTCCCCATCTTGATACCCTTAATGTATCAAATGTGCAAAGTTCCTTTTGCCATGAAAAGTAAGATACTCACAAGAACTGTGGGGTAAGATGTTTGCTTCTGAGTATACCAGAGTGCTTATGTATGTGTGCTAAGTCACTTCAGTCATGTCCAACTCTTTGCGATTCTATGGACCGTAGCTGGACAGGCCCCCCTGTCCATGGGATCTTCCAGGCAAGAATATTGGAGTGGGTTGCCACAGAAAGAGAATAATAGGTTTATGTCTATATATTCTCTGTTCAAGTTATAGTCAGAGAACTAGACCATTTCTGTGGCAGACTTAAAAGAGTATCATTTCTTGCAATCACAGGATGGACTTCTCTGAAACTGGTATAAAAGTGAAGTATGTGGTTTGTCCATTCTAAAGGAGATCAGTCCTGGGTGTTCTTTGGAAGGAATGATGCTAAAGCTGAAACTCCAGTACTTTGGCCACCTCATGCGAAGAGTTGACTCATTGGAAAAGACTCTGATGCTGGGAGGGATTGGGGGCAGGAGGAGAAGGGGACGACAGAGGACGAGATGGCTGGATGGCATCACTGACTCGATGGACATGAGTTTGAGTGAACTCCAGGAGTTGGTGATGGACAGGGAGGCCTGGAGTGCTGCAGTTCATGGGGTTGCAAAGAGTCAGACACGACTGAGCCACTGAACTGAACTGAACTGATGTGGTTTGTAGAATCATTATGTAAGTATAAGTCACAGCTTAACTACCTGTCTTGTGTGAATGTGAGGGTGTTGGTTATGGAGGAGTAGGACTCTCATTTTGGAAGGGGGATATCTGGGTAGAGTCAGAGGAAGCTGAAAATCTTGAACTTCTGAATCCTCCCTGGCAGTCAAAATGATCTGTCCTTTCATGGCTGAAAATAATTGTTCATTCTTGCCTGAAGATCTATAACAATCTCAGAATCCATCCCAATTATCTTTTGTTTCCTCCTGCCATGACTAGGGTCAGATCTCTGTCTGCTCCTGAGCAGCAAATACCAAGTTTGACTCGTGAGTTTATAACTCCAAAAACTTGCAAGAGTTTGTGAATTAAAATCAGTAAAAACCTGGGGTGGGAGTGGATTCTAAGGAATGGATTGCAAATTTAGATCATGTCAAAACTGATATGAGGGAATATACCAGAGATTTCATATATAACATGTTAGCTTGTGTAGCTGGAAGTGGTTCTAACAGTTCACTTACTTAAGTCATTGAATTTTGGATTCAACAAGAGCTCTTCCAATGAGTTTGAGATTCCAGAATTTCCAAGGCATAAGGCAGAGTGCAATATAAAAAGGATGAGAATTTCAGGCTAGTTTTGTCACGATCTGCATAAACCTACCCCCGCCACCTCCTTCTGCATTCTCCTAGAAGGCCCAGAGAACACCATCTTCATTATGAAACTGAGAAATAGATACATTTTTTAGTAATTTTTTAATAATTCATTCATTACTGGGAGCAGTACCAGTATTCTTTTAACTTAATAGTAGGTATGACAATAGAATTTGCCACCACTGAAATTTCAGTAAGGTGATGGGATGTGCGTGTAAAAGATGCCAAGTAGCAGTCTTTAACTACCAGAGATGAGATTGGCACATTGATAATAAGGGCAACCAAGGGTGGGGTGATGATTATAGTATTTTGACCCTTCATGTTCTCTGATTACAGTATCTGTATTAGCCTGGTTCTTCCATAGAAACAGAACAGGGTAGATAGATGGATAGATAAAGCAGATATTTATTTATCTATTTTTAAAATATTTTATTTTTTAATTCATTATTTATTTATTTGGCTGTACTGGGTCTTAGTTGCAGCATGCATGATCTTTAGTTGCAGCATGTGGGATCTAGTTCCCCGACCAGGGATGGAACCTGGGCTCCCTGCACTGTGAGCACAGAGTCCTAGCCACTGGACTACCGGAGATGTCCTTATTTATTTATTTATTATAAGAAATTGGCTTATGGGACCATGGAGGCTGAAAAGCCCTAAGATCTGCAGTGGGCAAGTTGGAGACTCAGGAGAGCCGGTGGTGTGGTGCCTGTCCAGGTCCACAGGTCTGAGAACCAGGAAACCTGATGCTCATGTAAATTCTAGTCCAAGTCTGAAACTGAAGATGGAAGAGCGATGTCTCAGCTCAAAAAGAGTCAAGCAGAGAGAGCAAATTCTCTCTTACTCAGTTTTTTTTATTCCAATCCTGGACTGGATTGGATTAGGACCATCCACGTTGGTGAGGATAATCTGCTTTTACTCAGTCTGCCAGTTCTAGTTTCAACCCCATAAGAAACAGCCTTGCAGACTCAGAATGATGTGCAACCTCATATCTGGGCATATTGTAGTACAGTCAGGTTGAAAGATAACATTAATCATCACAGTATCCCTAGGGATGAACAGTCTACTAAAATATTACTTAATCTATGAAACAGGGAAAACTCCAGGCCTGCAATAACAGACAGAAGAGGTGGGAATTATTTTAATAACAGCAGGGGAATCTAGTTTGCAATTTTCCAACACTTGCAGAACCAACAGTATAAAATGCCCACTTTGGAAACACCAACAGCAGTGGGCTGGTCCCCCTCCTAAAGGTTTAGTTTCCCAATCACAGGGACCCTCCTCTGAGGTCAAAGGCACCAGCACCAGATGAGCCGTTCTTAGAGCTTTGAGCTTCAACTAGGGTAGTCTCAGAAAATGAGCTCTCAGAGATGCTGTTTGGGGACTGGTTTGGTCATATCCTTTAGTTTCTTGCCAGTGGGGGAAATGAGATGCTAGCATTTGAACACATAGTAGCATCACGATTAATCAAATGATCACTTATGTCAGATTATGATGAAGCACCTACTGAAGACTTCCCCTAGTGGGATTTGCTGCCATTTATTAAAATGGTTATAAACCTGAGGAAAAGGAATCATCCAGAACTTTTGAGGAATACTAAGTACTGGATCTGAATTTACATTAATTTCTGGATACTCAAAATGCTACTGTGTCACCAATGAAATGGGGGTTACTGGTGGTCTGGTGATATATGGAATCTTAGGTGAATTTCAGATCACATGGGGCCCAATAGATCCATGAATCAGTTATATAGTTATTTCCCCTTTCATGAATGTTAATTGGATACACATACTTATTAACTGGAAGAATACCAGTCTTGGCTGTTTGACCCATGGAGTAACCAGCATGTTGAGTGGAAGGATCAAATGGAAGCCACTGGAACTTCCTTTATGACCAGGATAGTAGACATAAAAATAATATCTTATCCCTAAGGGAATTGTGGACTTAAAAGACTCAGGGCTGGTAAAACCCCATTTGACTTTCGCATTGCCCATGTAGAAGGCAGGTGGGTGCTGCAGAATGACTGTGGATTATCAAAAAGTTTATCACATAGTGATTTCCACTGCGTATCTGAAATCTACATATAAGAACTTTACTAGAAAAATAATCAACACAGCTCCTGGTAACAGGTCTGTAGCTACTGATGTGACGAATACTTTTTTCTCCAGTTCCAATGTATAAGGCTTCCATGGTGGCTCAGATGGTAAAAGTCTGCCTGCAATGCAGGAGACCTGGGTTCGATCCCTGGGTCAGGAAGATCCCCTGGAGAAGGGAATGACAACCCACTCCAGTATTCTTGCTTGGAGAATTTCATGGACGGAGGAACCTGGTGGCCTCCGGGCTCCCAGTCCATGGGGCCTCGAAGAGTCAGACACAGCTGAGTGACTAACACACAACCAGCAGTTTGCTTTTTCCATAAGCTGTTAGCCCTGGTTGCAATGAACTGCTGTGCTATCCATTCCCACTTGGACCGGCAGTCATCTTTAAATGTTCTGGCTCTTAAGAGATCAGACACTCTCCAACCTACCTCCATTCACCCCATAGCACCTCATCACAGACTCTCAATACCTAACAAAGTCTCCTTCTGCCAGTTCCCAGGGAATGAAGACACAGAGTAAACAGGAGCTGCTTGTCTATGCCCTATTTCATACTCCATTTCCCCTGACTTCTGCCATTAAAGCTGCACCAGAGTGAATGAACTAAACTCTGAGTTCGAGCATAGGTTGTTTTGGCTCTGACTGTTGCAATTTGAAACCTTACCTAGAAGATCAGGGCACACAAGAAAGCCTGTGGGTTTCTTTTCTCTGTCAAGAATTATCCTCTTTGGTAATTGTAGTTGTTCAAGTGAACTTAATAATGAGATAATAACTAGATACATCCGTTTTACTTTGTATTGGAGATATGAGCAAGGAGATCTATGTCAGATGGTTTGTCAGTCAACAAGGAAGTGTTAGGGAAGTTAGGGGGAAAAAAAGAAAAATCTTCAAATTCTGCTTCAAAATCAGGGCATCAGAATTTCCTGGGCCAAAGAGATGGTTACATGAAAGTAAATTTTAAAACTTGAATAATTTAGATGAAATTGGATGCTTTACAAGGCTTCCTGAGATTGATTTACTTTTTTTCAATTTTATTTAAAAAATATTTATTTATTTGACTGTGTCAAGTCTTAGTTGTGGCCTGCAGAATCTTACAATGTGGTGCACGAGCTCAAGAGTTGCCCTGCCGCACGTGGGATCTTTCAGAACCTGGAATCGAACCCTCATCCCCTGCATTGGAAGGAAGATTCTTAAGCACTGTACCACCAGGGAAGTCCTGTTGGGGGTGATTTAAATGTCCCTGCCTTGTGGGTACTTGTACTTTGCTAGGTACAATTAGTGCCATGTATAAGGGAGCCTGAGGGAGTACACATCGTGCCCCAACTATTCCTGAAATCTCCACCCTTTTCCTAGTTTCTTATGACACATCTGCCTCTTACTCCATAAAGGTCCTCCCTTCTGAGAGAAGGTGTCTTTAGAGCATGAGCTCTTCATTCTTCGTTCCTTGATCAACAAATAAAGTTGCTGATCTGCTTTGCCAAACCTTGTTGTTGTTGCTTCATCACTAAGTCATGTCCAACTCTTTGTGATCCCATGGACTGCAGCACACCAGGCTTCTCTGTCCATCACCAGTTCCCAGAGCTTGCTCAAACTCATGTCCATCGAGTTGATGATGCCATCCAACCATTTCATCCTCTGTCATCCCCTTCTCCTCCCACCTTCAATTTTTCCTAGCATCAGGGTCTTTTCAAATAAGTCAGTTCTTTGCATCAGGTGGCCAAAGTATTGGAGCTTCAGCTTCAGTGCCAGATCTTCCAATGAATAGGGTTGATTTCCTTTAGGATTGATTGGTTTGATCTCATTGCTGTTCAAGGGACTCTCCAGAGTCTTCTCCAGCACCACATTTAGAAAGTGTCCATTCATTGGCACTCAGCCTTCTTTATGGTCTCATCCTTACATGATTACTGGAAAAACCATAGCTCTGACTATACAGTTCTCTGTTGGCAAAACGATATCTCTGCTTTTTAACCTGCTGTCTAGGTTTGCCATAGCTTTTCTTCCTAGGAGCAAGTGTCTTTTAATTTCATAGGGGCAGTCACCATCCACAGTGATTTTGGAGCCCAAGAAAATAAAGTCTGCCACTGTTGCCAAATCTGGTCTCATTCAATGACATGATTGGCCCTCAGCAAAGGAAGGACCAACTAGGATCCGCCTGATAAGAGACATTTCTCAAAGAATCTGTGAGACTTAAAGAACAAAGTGATGGTTACCAAAGGGGAAAGAGGAGGGAGACGGTTAAATTAGGAGATTGGGATTAACATATGCACACTGTTATATATAAAATAGTCAACAAGAACCTACCGTGTAGCACAGGGAACTCTACTCAACACTCTTGTTTTTCAGATTCTTTTCCCACATAGTTGTGATAACAACTATGTGGGAAAAGAATCTGAAAAACAATAGTTATATGTATATGTATAATTGAATCACTTTGCCGCATACCTAAAACTAACGGAACATTGTAAATTAACTCTGTGCTGTGCTGTGCTGTGCTTAGTTGCTCAGTTGTGTCTGAGCTCTTTTGACCCCAGGGACGTAGCCTACCAGGCTTCTCTGTCCATGGGGATTATCCAGGCAAGAATACCAGAGTGGTTCACCATGCCCTCCTCCAGGGGACCTTCCCAACCTGCATTGCTGGTAGATTCTTTACTGTCTGAGCCGCCAGGGAAGCCCAAGAATACTGGAGTGGGGAGCCCATCTCTTCTCCAGGGGATCTTCCCCACCCAGGAATTGAACCCAGGTCTCCTGCTTTGCAGATGGATTCTTTACCTGCTAAGCTACTAGGGGAGCCCCGTAAATCAAATCTACTGTGGTATAAAATAAAATTAAAAAAAAGAAAGTCACTGCCATCAAAGTCCCCACATGAAACTTCACCTAGAATCATAGACTTCACATCACCTATCACATCTTTTCATTTGGATGTCAAGGAAAAGAGGCCAAGATAGGTGAGTAACCATCATCTCCAGTTCACACAGCTTGCTAGAGGCAGAATCAGAGCCTCAACCCAGGTCACTGGATGAGTGGTGCAGGATTCATCATGGTAAGTTTTTCCCAATCAGAGAAAGATTAAACTTCCAGCAATAAGGAAAATTCTGAAGAAGGCTTAAAGGAGGAAATGAATGTGGATAGTTGGAAAGCAAGACAGGCCTAAGGAAGGTAAGGATGGAAGGGAGAAGCAAAGGCAATTCCCACCCCACCCCTAACTCTGTAACTATGATGGATTTTCCCAAAGAAGGCAGACTTTACCTCCAGGCTTTCTGGAAAAATGGGAAGGTAACATCTGGTGAAGGACAAAAATAGAAAGTATTATTGGGCTTTTGAGGCTGCTTACTTGAAAGAAGAGCATAAATCATTCCTTTGCCCAGAGCCCTTATCTGTTCTTTATGCTTTTGACTGTGGGTGTGTAGCAGGTGGGGATAGAGAAGTGGGTGGTGAGGAAGTTTCTCCTCAGTGGAAATCCCCTGGTGGTCAAGCATCCATTGGAGGGAAATGGGGGGTTGTATCCATAGTATCTATGTAGGGGAAACTCTCCAGAGAATAACAGAAAAACAGACTTGAATGAGCCACAGGGAGAGGATAAAGACAGACAGATGCTGGCTGATACAATAATAGAAACACTAGAAAAGGAGAAGAAAGGAATGGGATGGGGCCTATCATAGTCCAAGTTCATCTTACATGCCTCCTTGAAGCTTTTTGAGACCCTTTGAGGGGTTTTTTTTCTTTTTTAAAAAAGAACCATTATATATTTATAAATGTGTATGCTCCCCTTGGAGAAGGCAATGGCACCCCACTCCAGTACTCTTGCCTGGAAAATCCCATGGACAGAGGAGCCTGGAAGGCTGCAGTCTACGGGGTCGCTGAGAATCGGACATGACTGAGCGACTTCACTTTAATGCATTGGAAAAGGAAATGGCAACCCACTCCAGTGTTCTTAGCTGGAGAATCCCAGGGATGGAGGAGCCTGGTGGGCTGCTGTCTATGGGGTCACACAGAGTTGGACACGAATGAAGTGACTTAGTAGTAGTAGTAGTAGTATGCTCCCCTGGTGGCTTAGTGGTAAAAGAATCTGCCTGTAATGCAGGAGACATGGGTTCAATCCCTGGGTGGAGAAAACCCCCTTGAGAAGGAAATGGCAACACGGCAACCCACTCCAATATTCTTGCCTGGGAAATCCCATGGATAGAGAAGCCTGGTAAGCTACGGTCCATGGGGTTGCAAGAGTCAGACACAACTTAGTGACTGAAGCACCACACCATATTTATATACATTGGTGATGGACAGGATGGCCTGGTGTGTTGCGATTCATGGGGTTGCAAAGAGTCGGATATGACTGAGCAACTGAACTGAACTGAAATAAATATAAAAATAAAATATTTATTTATTTACTTGGCTGCTCCTGGTCTCAGTAGTGCCACATGGGATCTAGTTCCCCAACCAGGGGTCAAACCTTGGGTGCCTGCATTGAGGGCTCTGAGTCTTAGCCAATGGATCATCAGAGAAGTCCCAGCCCTTCAGCTGCTAACACCATAGCACACTGCTTTCATAACGCCTGGGGCTTGGCCTCTCTCTGTGTCCAGTGCTTATGATGAGGTGCCTCCTAGGGATTCAGTTGAGAACTTGAGAAGGGACTGGCAGGAGGTGTCAGAGGACATCTGGTAATTCTTGGTTGTCTACTTATCATCAATGGAGACCCCCAAAGCCCCTATATCTTGGTTTCTACCCCCAGGCTGGAAACTTGTATTTTCACTCACTTTTTTAAAAAAACTTTTTATTTTTAAATTTTTGTATCATTTCAATAGATGCATTTATTATGCAAATCGAGCTTTTAGGAAGATGTTTCTCATTGTATGTGTTCTAAAAAGTCACATTGAACCCACGGTTTGATAATTAATTTTTCTGGTTGAAAATATTAAAAATAGTAATATTGAGTTGATAGTGTTGATTTCAACTTGGGTGACTAGGGAGCAAAAGTGTTCTGTAATTGTCTGCCCTACCAGAATAAGTAATTCTATCAGCAATATGGGAACAAAAGCTTTAGACCGCTTTTATCTGAGCAGCACATTTCCCTTTTTTTAAACTTTTTATTTTATATTGGGGTACTGTTGATGAGCAGTGTTGTGACAGTTTCGGGGTGCAGCAAAGTGATTCAGTTATATATACATGTATCAATTCTTTTTCAAATTCTTTTCCCATTTAGATGGTTGAATAATATTGAGCAGAGATTCCCCGTGCTATATAGTAGGTCTTTATTAGTTATCCATTTTGTTTTTCATTGTTTCAGCTTTTTACTTTACATTGGCGTATAGCTGATGAACCATGTTGTGATAGGTTCAGGTGCACAGCAGAGCGACTCAGCCATACAAATACATGTTTCCATTCTTCCCCAGACTCTCCTCCCATCCAGGCTGCCACACAGTATTGAGCAGATTTCCCTGGGCTATACAGTAGGTCCTTTTTGGTTATCCATTTTAAATACAGCAGTGTGTACATGTCAGTTCCAAACCCTCTAACTCATTCACCTTTGCCGTCCAGCCCCATCCCCTGTGAGCAGGCAGGCTAATGAGATTTTCTTTTAAGGTGCCTCCCCCTTAGTCAGCACAAAGACCTGTATTCTGTTCAATTGATATCCTGCTCCTCTCTCTACAGTCAACATTTCTTTAGCCTTAATCCCTTAAAACCCCCTTAAACAACTCAAAAGCAATAAAGAGATAGTTCTTGGTTACATTTCTCCCTTTCGCTTTGTTCTTCCTAAACCTGTTCTCAGATTGCAGGCCAGAAGGTCTTTGTGTGAATGTTGACTCATCTCGTTCATTCTAATGAGATCACCGACAGCATAAACGGCGGCTGGCTGCTCCTGGGCTGGGTGTTGGGTAACAGAGCTGTCTGGCTGTGGAGCTGGGCCTTCCTGGAGGAGAAGAAAGGGAGGGGGACCACCTGGGACTTTGCAGCATCAATGACTCCCAGGGGCCTAAATGTGTGATCACTGGATACTGCAGGACTGCTCGTCCCCAGGCGACAGGATCTCTTCTGTCCACCCTGAAGCCCCCCAAACACCTACACCTGTAATGAAATCAGCAATCTGCCTTGCCTCTCAGCTTCCTGGGGTTTGTATAACATCCTCATGTGAAAATACACACGAAACTCATTATACTGTTAACTTTAATTGGGTTTCTTAGCACACAGACATTTGATAGAAATTAGCTAGGAAAGAGAGATTTTAATGAAGAAAATAAATAACGCTTTAGAATATCTAAGGAAGACAAGCCTTGGTCAGGTGAAGGAATAGAAAATCCAGCATGCAGTTTATGGATACCTGGGTTAGGATGCATGCTAGTGAATGGTGAATTTGGACCAAGTCCACTGACTCTTTGAACCTAGGTAGTCATTGTTCAATCACTAAGTTGACTCTTTGTTACTCCATGGACTGCAGCACGCCAGACTCCCCTGGTACCTCATCTATAAAAAGAGGAAAATAGAACGTTGGTAGGTTAAATGATGTGGGTAGATACAAACAACAAAAAATTGAAAGGATCAATATATATATTTTTAATAACTTTATTTATTTAGTCTGCGCTGGATCTTTGTTGCTGTGAGGGCTTTTCTCTAGTTGTGGTACACAGTCCTCTCATTGTGGTGGCTACTATTGTTGCAGAGCACAGGCTCTAGGGTGCTCAAGCCTCAGCAGTTGCGGCTCCTGGGCTAGGTAACTGTGATTCCCAGGATCTGGAGCACAGACTCAATAGTACTGGTGCGTGGACTTAGTTGCTCTGCAGCATGTGGAATCCTCCTGAATCAGGGATCGAACCCATATCTCCTGCATTGCCAGGTAGATTCTTTACCACTGAGCCACCAGGGAAGCCCAAAATGGGGCAATATTTTGACTGTTTAACAGTAACTGATAGACCAGACTAGGAAGCAAATATGAAGAAATGTTACTGCCTGGATGTCTTGTGTGTGCATGCAAGAGTGTGCACTGTTAAATTAACTATAATCTTGCCACAGAGATAAGCAGCTGCAGGGACCCAGAGGGAAGTAAGAGTGGGGTGGCAGTGAAAGGGAAGCACAAAATTCTAGCCAAATTAACAATTAAAGGTAACAAATATAGTTAATATATAATGTAATGTAACACACATGTATACATATACATATACAGGCACATACCTATGTTCACAGGGAACTCTCCTCAGTATTATGTAACAACCTAAAAGAATTTGAAAAAGAATAGATACATGTATATGTATAACTGAATCATTTTGCTTTATACCTGAAACTATCACAACATTGTTAATCAACTATAAAATAAAAAGTTAATAAAAAACAACAAAAACACTAAAAAAAAAAAAACCCACTTTATTTTCACTTGGATTCAACATGTCTCACAGAGAGGAAAATAGTTCTTATTGGACTAAGTAAAAACAGTGCACTAAAAAAAATAAACTTTGGGGGCTTCCCTGGTGGTGCAGTGGATGAGAATCCACCTACCAATGCAGGGGACACAGGTTCCATCCCCGGTCCAGAGAGATTCCACATGCCGAGGAGCAACTAAGCCCATGTGCCACAACTACTGAACTCACACACTAGAGCCAGCAAGTTGCAACTAATGAGCCCAGGTCCTGCAACTGCTGAAGCCCGAGCACCCTAGAGCCTGTGCTCTGCAACAAGAGAAGCCACCACAAGGAGATGCCCGCACATCACAACTGTCGAGTAGCTGCAAGTAGAGAAAGCCCATCAGTCAGTTCAGTTGAGTCACTCAGTCGTGTCCGACTCTTTGCAACCCCATGAATCGCAGCACGCCAGGCCTCCCTGTCCATCACCAATTCCCAGAGTTCGCTCAAACTCACGTCCATCGAGTCAGTGATGCCATACAGCCATCTCATCCTCTGTCGTCCCCTTCTCCTCCTGCCCCCAATCCCTCCCAGCATCAGAGTCTTTTCCAAGGAGTCAACTCTTGGCATGAGGTGGCCAAAATACTGGAGTTTCAGCTTCAACATCAGTCCTTCCAAAGAACACCCAGGACTGCTCTCCTTTAGAATGGACTGGTTGGATCTCCTTGCAGTCCCAGGGGCTCTCAAGAGTCTTCTCCAACACCACAGTTCAAAAGCATCAATTCTTCGGTGCTCAGCTTTCTTCACAGTCCAACTCTCACATCCATACATGACCACTGGAAAAACCATAGCCTTGACTAGATGGACCTTTCTTGGCAAAGTATTATCTCTGCTTTTCAATGTGCTATCTAGGTTGATCATAACTTTCCTTCTGAGGAGTAAGCGTCTTTTAATTTCATGGCTGCAGTCATCATCTGCAGTGATTTTGGAGCCCAAAAAAATAAAGAGTGACACTGTTTCCACTATTTCCCCATCTATTTCCCATGAAGTGATGGGACCAGATGCCATGATCTTCGTTGTCTGAATGTTGAGCTTTAAGCCAACTTTTTCACTCTCCTCTTTCACTTTCATCAAGAGGCTTTTGAGTTCCTCTTCACTTTCTGCCATAAGGGTGGTGTCATCTGCATATCTGAGGTTATTGATATTTCTTCCGGCAATCTTGATTCCAGAAAGCCCATGTACAGCAACAAAGACCCAGCACGACCAAAAATAAATGTGACTTCCCTGGTGGCTCAGATGGTAAAGCGTCTGCCTACAATGGGGGAGACCCGGGTTCAGTCTCTGGGTTGGGAAGATCTCCTGGAGAAGGAAATGGCAACCCACTTCAGTATTCTTCCTGAAAAATCCCATGGACAGAGGAGCCTGTAGGCTACAGTCCATGGGGTCGCAAAGAGTCAGACACAACTGAGTGAGTAGAGAAATCCCATGCACAGCAACAAAGATCCAGCATGACCAAAAATAAATAAATAAATGTTAAAAAGAGAATACCTTAAAAAAAAAAAAAAAAAACTTTGAGTAATATAAATAAAAGTTACAAAATTCAAACCCAAAAAACAAAAAGAGCAGAATGGGACTTCCCTAGTGGTCAGTGGTTATGACTCCAATCGTCCACTGCAGGGGGCACGAGTTTGATTCCTGATTAGGCAGCTAAGATACCACATGCGGCAGGCCAGGGCCAGAGAATAGGAAAAAAAATGGACAGAAGACCTGAAAAGACATTTTTCCAAAAAAGATATACAGATGGTCAACAGTCACATGAAAAGATGCTCAGCATCACTGATCATCAGGGAGATGCAAATCAAAACCACAATGAAAGATCCCCTCCACCTGTCAGAATGACCATTATCAAAAAGATAAGAAAGAATAAGGTAAGTGTTGGTGAGGACGTGCAGGAGAGGGAACTCTTGTGCAGTGTTGGTGGAACAGTATATTGGTGCAGCCACTGTGGAAAATATTGTGGAGGTTTCTCAAAAATTAAAAATAGAACTACTGTACAATCCAGCTATTCCATTTCAGGTATTTACCCAAAGAAAAAGACATTAATTTGAAAAGATATATCCACCCCTATGTTCATCACAGCAAGGAATATTTACAATAGTCAAGACATGCAAACAACTAAGTGTCCATCAATAGATGAATGAATAAAGATGATGTGGTATACACGCATGACAGAATATTACTCAGTCATAAAAAAGAATGAAATCTCACCATCTGTGACAACATGGATGAACCTAGAGGGTATTATGCTAAGTTAACTATACCAGGCAGACAAAGACAAATACTCTATGATCTCATTCATGGAATCCAAACAACAAAACAAATGAACCAACAAAACAAAACAGAAATGGACTCATAGAGACCTCACAACTGAGAACACCCTGGTAGAGGGGCAGGAGTGGGAGGACAGGTGAAATAGATAAAGGAGATTAGGAAATACAAACTTCCAGTTATAAAGTAATTGTCATGGGGATGTAATGTACAGCATAGGAATACAGTCGATAATATTGTAATAACTTTGTATGTGGAGAGATGGTAGATTTATCATGGTGATTATTCTGTAATGTATGAAAATATGGACTCTCTATGCTGTACACATGAAACTAATATAATACTGCTGGTCAGTTATAATTCAAATAAATAAATAAATACATTTTGAATTTTAAAAGTATTTTAAACTAATTCTAATTAAAAAACAAAGCATATAGCTCATGTATTGTCAACTTGGGAACCGTAACAAAATACCATAGATTTAGTGGTTTAAACAACAGAAATTTATCTTCTCACAGTTCTGGAGGTTGAGAAGTCTAAGAGCAAGGGGCTGGCCAGTTCAATTCCTGGTGAGGACTCTCTTGTGGTTTGCAGACAGCCGTCTTCTTACTGTGTCCTCACATGGTGGAAAGAGAATGTGAATTCTCCCAGGTCTTCTCTCATAAGGACTCTAGTCCTATCAGATGTAACAAAGGAGTATCTTTATTTCAGGCTTCCCTGGTAGCTCAGACATGCGGGTAGCTGCCTCAGACAGGTAGCTGCCTGTCATGCGGGAGACCCAGGTTTGATCCCTGGGTTGGGAAGACCTCCTGGAGAAGGAGAGGGCTACCCGCTCCAGTATTTTTGCCTGGAAAATCCGATGGACAGAGGAACCTGGTATCCTACAGTCCATGGGGTTGCAGAGAGTCAGACATGACTGAGCACACAGGCACATGCATTAATTACTGTTTGACAGCATTTTGCCCACAATAGAACACCACCTATAGGCCCTGCTACCGGAAGTGTAGTCTGCAGACCAGCAATACCAGACTTCACCTGGGGGCTTAATGAAAAAGCAGAGTCACCATCAAAACCTTCCTGAATTATACTCTTTTCTAAAATAAATCTTTGGGTGATTTGTGTACCCCTTACTTTGGGATTCTCTGGTGGCTCAGATAGTAAAGAGTCTGCCTGCAATGCGGGAGACCTGGCTTCAATCCCTGGGTCGGGAAGATCCCCTGGAGAAAAAAATGGCAACCCACTCCAGTATTCTTGCCTGGGAAGTCCCATGGATGGAGGAGCCTGATTGACTACAGTCCATGGGGTCGCAAAGAGTCAGACTCGACTGAGCAACTTCACTTTTGGGTGATTTGTGTACCCCTCCCTTTGAAAAGCAGTGGTCTATAGGATACCTACTCTCTCAAATACTCTGAGACTTGCTTTATGACTGCACAATCCATTTTGATAAGTGTTCTATTTATGCTGGAAATAATGTATATCCTATGATAATTGGGTATAGATTTCCATATGTATCCTTTCATCCAAGCTTGTTAACTGTGTTGTTCAAAGCTTCTATATATTTTCTGATTTTGTCTGCCTGAACTACCATTTACTGAAAGATGTGTATTGAAACTTCCCAATTTAGTAATAATTTCTCAATTTCTCATTATAGTTCTATCAATTTTTACTGCATATATTCTGGTATTTATAAGTGAATTGTTTTATACTCTTGCTGAATTAAACTTTTTATCATTACATACTGATGTACATATTGATATATAGTGATTTCTACTCACTGTTTTTTAAAGGAAAGTAGTGATCTTTCTAAAAAATATCTATTTATTTGTGGCTGCATCAGGTCTTAGTTGTGGTGTGTGGGCTTCTCTCTAGCTGGATGCTCTGCCTCCTGAGTTCGTGGGCTCTGTAGTTTAAGCACTCTGGCTTAGTTGCCTCTTGGTGTGTGGGATTTTAGTTTCCTGACCAGGGATCGAATCTGAATTCCCTGCCTTGGAAGGTGAATTCTAAACCATTGGCCCACCAGAGAGGTCCCTGGAACTCTATTCTTAGTGATGTTCCTTTTCATAAATCACACTGTGATATTAGTGTAGCCATGCTTGCTCTCTTTGGGTTAGTATTTGTCTGGTATATCTTTTAAATTCCGTTTACTTTCTCTTTAGGCTTGAGGTTTGAACCATAAAGCACCATTTCACTGATCCAGAAATTGTTGTAATCTTCTGCCATTTTTGAAGTTTGTCCTTGTGCTTATAATTTCCAAGAATGCGTCTCATTTCTTGTGTTTTCAGTATCACATTCATTCAGTTCAAGACTGGTTGTTCTATTTGTTCATCTTGATCCTTCTGTTTATGTTGTCGGCTATTGTCAAGTATCTGGTGATCCTTGCTTGTCTGTTCACATTTCTAAATGAAGAACTCTTGATAAGTATTTGCGGCTATGACAAATTCCTCTGCCATTGTTCAAGTCTGTTTCCCCAACAGACCTTACTCTTGAACAGGGAGGCTGAGCAACCACTGCCTGTAAGAGCCGATGCTTGGGGAACAGCAGGCCAGCAAGCAAGGAGGAACCCTCATGGTTGTCAGAGAAAGGAAGGTTACTCCACAGGAGAAGCACTGTGGTGTGTTTTATTTCTGGGAAGAAATAAGTATCTCTCAGCTTCTGTACAACCATCATGGACACGCAGTTACTGGGCATTACTTTGCTTCTTCTGGCACTAACACTGCCCACAGCACACCCTTCAGCTAATTCAGTTGCTGTTCTAAGGATTTTACATGCAAATGATTCCCCATTGGCTGCTCTGAGCAAAAGGGGCTGCACAGGTGATTTAACTCATTCTTGCAGACATCATCACTGGACACTTACCCTGGTCTCTGTATTTTGAGAATTGCTTTCCTTGGGGACCCTTTTAGAGGAGCATTCTTTACTATATCTGTTTCAGATGTGTTTTCTCTATGAACCTCATCAGATCTGTTTTCTTTTTTTTCTTTTTCTTTTTGCTCTTTTTTTAATATAAATTTATTTATTTTAATTGGAGGTTAATTACTTTACAATATTGTATTGGTTTTGCCATACATCAACATGAATCCGCCACGGGTATACACATGTTCCCCATCCTGAACCCCCCTCCCTCCTCCCTCCCCGTACTATCCCTCTGGGTCGTCCCAGTGCACCAGCCCCAAGCATCCAGTATCGTGCATCGAACCTGGACTGGCAATTCATTTCATATATGATATTATACATGTTTCAATGCCATTCTCCTTAATCATCCCACCCTCTCTTTCCACTAGCTCTTAAAATTTTTGTGCTGTTGATGGCACCAAGTCTTATTTTTTCAGAACTGGTATATATTTATTATTTTAAAATTGGGGAACTTCCCTGGTGGTCCAGTGATTAAGAATCCACATTCCAATGCAGGGGACACGGGTTCAATCCCTGGTCACGGAAAAAAGATTCTACAAGCAGTGAAGTAACCAAGTCAGCATGCCGAAACTACTGAGCCCACAAGCCACAAGGAAAGATCTCACGTGCCGCAGTGAAGATCCTGTGTGTCGCAGCTAAGACCTGATGCGGCCAAAAATAAATAAATAATTTTTAAAAACTAAATTAAAAAATAAAATTAGGCATTCCATTTTTTCACCTAAACACATGCTCAGTCCATCATGTTGAACTAAATATTTTATCACTAAGTTTAGATTTGTAGATTCCAATTGAATTTACAGTAAATTGTCCATTCCGTTTCTCTGCTTCAACAAAACATAACTCTTTATTTAAAGAACCATTTTGATAACTATATTAAATTATTGTAGTAATTCTATATTAAAATGGTGTTTCCTTTAACAAATAAAAAAGATGTTTTCTTTAGAACAAAGTGGAAGAAAAA
This sequence comes from Bubalus kerabau, assembly GCF_029407905.1. Lineage (NCBI taxonomy): Eukaryota > Metazoa > Chordata > Mammalia > Artiodactyla > Bovidae > Bubalus > Bubalus kerabau. Next base: position 50,492,102 of record NC_073634.1, read on the forward strand.
TAAGTATCAAAGTTCTCTTTTTAACTACAGTAATTATTAGAATAATAATATATATACATTATATAATTGTAATAATACTAATTAGAATAATTATTTCTATTAACAGGCTTTATTTTGAATATTTCATTTCAATTTAATTAGTCATAAATCTTGCCACATCTTCCAGCATTTTCCTTTTTGAGTTGTAAGTTTTCTTTCTCTTCTCATCAATCAGAATAAATATTTAAAATTCTTTTTCTGCTTTCCCAAAGGCAGCAGAAATGAGAGAAATCACCTCTTTCTCTACATTTGACACTGTGAAACCTTATGAATTTTCGTAAATCACAATGTTCCCAATAACTTAGCTTTATAGAAGATTCCAATTTGGCGTTTCTCTTCCATTGCTAGGGGCTTCCCTTGTGGTTCAGCTGGTAAAGAAACCACCTGCAATGTGGGAGACCTGGGTTCAATCCCTGAGTTGGGAAGATCCCCCGGAGAAGGAAAAGGCTACCCACTCCAGTATTCTGGCCTGGAGAATTCCATGGACTATAGTCCATAGGCTTGAAAAGAGTGGGACTCAACTGAGTGACTTGCACTTCACTCATTTCACTTCACTTCCATTACTAGAGGTAATGAAAGCTGAAATACACACATTTTATATACTTTAACATATACAATTTTGCATATATCATATAATGTTTGTACTTAGAGTATATATTTATAGTACATAATATACGATATATAGTATTATAATACAATATAATTATGTAGTATTATAGTACAATATAATATACAAAATTATAATTATATACAATTTATATACTTTATTTACACACACATATATATTTGAGTGCAGCTGAGAGGAGCTACCCCCACATCCGAGGTCAAGGGCAGAGGTCGAGAGGAGCTACCCCACGTCCGAGGTCAGGGGCTGCGGCTGAGAGTGCCAGGCTGCGACAATGCAGGAGTAGCTGAGAGGAGCTACCCCCACATCCGAGGTCAGGGGCCGAGGCCAGGAGGAGCAACCCCACTTCCAATGAGCGATGGCTGCATGGGTGCAGGAGGACCTAGAGGAGCTACTCCACGTTCAAGGCCAGGAGGGGCGGCGGTGAGGAGATACCCCTCGTCCAAGGTAAGGAGCAGCGGCTGTGCTTTGCTGGAGCAGCCGTGAAGAGATAACCCACGTCCAAGGTAAGAGAAACCCATGTAAGACGGTAGGTGTTGCAAAAGGGCATCAGAGGGCAGACACACTGAAACCATAATCACAGAAAACTAGTCAATCTAATCACACTAGGACCACAGCCTTGTCTAACTCAATGAAACTAAGCCATGCCCTGTGGGGCCACCCAAGGCGGGCAGGTCATGGTGGAGAGGTCTGACAGAATGTGGTCCACTGGAGAAGGGAATGGCAAACCACTTCAGTATTCTTGCCTTGAGAACCCCATGAACAGTACGAAAAGGCAAAATGATAGGATACTGAAAGAGGAACTCCCCAGGTCAGTAGGTGCCCAATATGCTACTGGAGATCAGTGGAGAAATAACTCCAGAAAGAATGAAGGGATGGAGCCAAAGCAAAAACAATACCCAGTTGTGGATGTAATTGGTGATAGAAGCAAGGTCCGATGATGTAAAGAGCAATATTGCATAGGAACCTGGAATGTTAGGTCCATGAATCAAGGCAAATTGGAAGTGGTCAAATAGGAGATGGCAAGAGTGAACATCGACATTCTAGGAATCAGCAAACTAAAATGGACTGGAATGGGTGAATTTAACTCAGATAACCATTATATCTACTACTGTGAGCAGGGATCCCTTAGAAGAAATGGAGTAGCCATCAAGGTCAACAAAAGAGTCCAAAATGCAGTACTTGGATGCAATCTCAAAAACGACAGAATGATCTCTGTTCGTTTCCAAGGCAAGTCATTCAATATCACAGTAATCCAAGTCTATGCCCCAACCAGTAACACTGAAGAAGCTGAAGTTGAATGGTTCTATGAAGACCTACAAGACCTTTTAGAACTAACACCCAAAAAAGATGTCCTTTTAATTATAGGGGACTGGAATGCAAAAGTAGGAAGTCAAGAAACACCTAGAGTAACAGGCAAATTTGGCCTTGGAATACGGAATGAAGCAGGGCAAAGACTGATAGAGTTTTGCCAAGAGAACGCACTGGTCATAGCAAACACCCTCTTCCAACAACACAAGAGAAGACTCTACACATGGGCTTCACCAGATGGTCAACACCGAAATCAGATTGATTATATTCTTTGCAGCCAAAGATGGAGAAGCTCTATACAGTCAGCAAAAACAAGACTGGGAGCTGACTGTGGCTCACATCATGAGCTCCTTATTACCAAATTCAGACTTAAACTGAAGAAAGTAGGGAAAACCACTAGACCATTCAGGTATGATCTAAATCAAATCCCTTATGATTATACAGTGGAAGTGAGAAATAGATTTAAGGGCCTAGATCTGATAGATAGAGTGCCTGATGAACTATGGACTGAGGTTCGTGACGTTGTACAGGAGACAGGAAAAGAAATGCAAAAGAGCAAAATGGCTGTCTGGGGAGGCCTTACAAATAGCTGTGAAAAGAAGAGAAGCAAAAAGCAAAGGAGAAAAGGAAAGATATAAGGATCTGAATGCAGAGTCCCAAAAAATAGCAAGAAGAGATAAGAAAGCCGTCCTCAGCGATCAATGCAAAGAAATAGAGGAAAACAACAGAATGGGAAAGACTAGAGATCTCTTCAAGAAAATTAGAGATACCAAGGGAATATTTCATGCAAAAATGGGCTCAATAAAGGACAGAAATAGTATGGACCTAACAGAAGCAGAAGATATTCAGAAGAGGTGGCAAGAATACACAGAAGAACTGTACAAAAAAGATCTTCACAACCAAGATAATCATGATGGTATGATCCCTCACCTAGAGCCAGACATCCTGGAATGTGAAGTCAAGTGGGCCTTAGGAAGCATCACTACGAACAAAGCTAGTGGAGGTGATGGAATTCTAGTTGAGCTATTCCAAATCCTGAAAGATGATGCTGTGAAAGTGCTGCACTCAATATGCCAGCAAATTTGGAAAACTCAGCAGTGGCCACAGGACCTGAAATTGTCAGTTTTCATTCCAATCCCAAAGAAAGGCAATGCCAAAGAATGCTCAAACTACTGCACAATTGCACTCATCTCACACGCTAGTAAAGTAGTGCTCAAAATTCTCCAAGCCAGGCTTCAGCAATATGTGAACTGTGAACTTCCAGATGTTCAAGCTGGTTTTAGAAAAGGCAGAGGAACCAGAGATCAAATTGCCAACATCCACTGGATCATCAAAAAAGCAAGAGAGTTCCAGAAAAGCATCTATTTCTGCTTTATTGACTATGCCAAAGCCTTTGACTGTGTGGATCACAATAAACTGGAAAATTCTGAAAGAGATGGGAATACCAGACCACCTGACCTGCCTCTTGAGAAACCTATATGCAGGTCAGGAAGCAACAGTTAGAACTGGACATGGAACAATAGACTGGTTCCAAATAGGAAAAGGAGTACTTCAAGGCTGTATATTGTCACCCTGCTTATTTAACTTCTATGCAGAGTACATCATGAGAAATGCTGGGCTGGAAGAAGCACAAACTGGAATCAAGATTGCCGGGAGAAATATCAGTAACCTCAGATATGCAGATGACACCACCCTTATGGCAGAAAGTGACGAGGAACTCAAAAGCCTCTTGATGAAAGTGAAAGAGGAGAGTGAAAAAGTTGGCTTAAAGCTCAACATGCAGAAAACGAAGATCATGGCATCTGGTCCCATCACTTCATGGCAAATAGATGGGGAAACAGTGGAAACAGTGTCAGACTTTATTTTTTTGGGCTCCAAAATCACTGCAGATGGTGACTGCAGCCATGAAATTAAAAGACGCTTACTCCTTAGAAGAAAAGTTATGACCAACCTAGATAGCGTATTGAAAAGCAGAGACATTACTTTGCCGACAAAGGTCTGTCTAGTCAAGGCTATGGTTTTTCCAGTAGTCATGTATGGATGTGAGAGTTGGACTGTGAAGAAAGCTGAGCACCGAAGAATTGATGCTTTTGAACTGTGGTGTTGGAGAAGACTCTTGAGAGTCCTTTGGACTGCAAGGAGATCCAACCAGTCCATTCTAAAGGGGATCAGCCCTGGGTGTTCTTTGGAAGGAATGATGCTAAAGCTGAAACTCCAGTACTTTGGCCATCTGATGCAAAGTGTTGACTCATTGGAAAAGACTCTGATGTTGAGAGGGATTGGGGTCAGGAGGAAGAGGGGATAACAGAGGATGAGATGGCTGGATGGCATCACTGACTCGATGGACATGAGTTTGAGTGAACTCCGGGAGATGGTGATGGACAGGGAGGCCTGGCGTGCTGCAACTCATGGGGTCTCAAAGAGTCAGACACGACTGAGCGACTGAACTGAACTGATATATTTTATAGGCCAATCAATCCTTTGGAAATTTTCTTAGAAAACTTCAACTCACCAGCTTGTTTCTGTATTCCATTAGAGATTATATTCTTTTAGCTAGAACACAACTTTGGGGAGGGGGAAAGAAATCCTCCCATTTTAACAGAAAACTCGAGTTTTACAGAAAGAGACTTCATGTGGTTCCAAGACAGACAGGCAGAAACACGCAAGTTTCTCAAGGCACGTCAATGCCCACCGTGAGTGCCCTTCAAAAGCAGAACCTTGATTCTGGGACCTTAGGATTAGTTTCCTGGGGAGCTGTTCATGTTTGTTCCTTCCTCCACGTAGGGAACCATGTTGGCTGTTACCTCTGGTCCTGGCCATTTATTTACAATAGATTCTTCAGCGTCACTGCCAGAGATATTAAAAAGCAGAGAGAGACCTTGTTCTGCTCCTTCTGTTGGTCTGGGCTATGCACCTATGTGGAGAGAGAGACGAAAATTTCAGACAGTGGGGAGAGGGAGGGGCAGTGTGGACGCCTGTCACTAACCACCTTTTCCTTTCCTCTTACTGTAAAGTAGTAAAAACAAGCAGCATCCAGACCTCTTTGCCGGGGAATGGGGCTGCTGTTTACAGATAAACAGAGACCTGCTGCCTGTTAGGATCCCAGTAACAAAATTCGGTCAGAAGACCGAAAACACAATTGTGTTTACAGATCAGCAGCGACATGCCAATGTCATGTTGGTGGCGGAAGGCAGAGGTCATGTTTACTGCAAGCAGAGGTGCCTGGAGCTGCCACGGGGGCTGCCGGCGGGGGATCACGAGGAGGAGGCGGAGGAGGCGGGAGCAGCTGTGAACCCGCAGTCGCCTCAAACCTCAGACCGCAAAGGGTCGGATCGCAGAAGGGAAGAATAGAGACTGCTGTGCTTCACAACATAGCATCCGAGCACCGCAGGGGCTGAAACGGGCCATCTTGACCCCCTGCGCGGGCTCTGGTTTTCCAGTTCTCAGAAACATGACTTCTGGCTGGGGAAAAGCCTGTGCAGAAAATAAGCTACAGCAACTCCTGCTCAGTCGTGTCAGACTCTTTGCGACCCCATGGACTGTAGCCCACCAGGCTCCTCTGTCCATAGGATTTCCCAGGCAAGACATACTGGAGTGGGTTGCCATTTCCTCCTTCAGGGGATCTTCCCCACCCAGAGATTGAACTTGGGTCTCTTGCATTGGTAGGCGGATTCTTCACCACTATGCCACCTGGCAAGCTTAGCCAAAAGGGCTACAGCAGCAGGAGGTGGCAAATGGCACAGAATAGCACCTCCTGGGTGGACATATTACTGTCTGGGACCATGACCCCTCCCCTAAAAACGGGTACCGGTTGCCCTGTGGATCAGTTTCCTTTAAAGGCAGAATATCGTCATGGTAACGACATGTTTTCTGCAATTGGAGTGACCTGAGACCTTCCTGGTTCTGCCACATACTTTTGGTGTGACCTTGAGCAATTACCTAAGCTCTCGTTGCCAGAGTTTCATCGTCTATAAAATAAGAAAAAAATTGCTTGTCTCTTAGGATTAGTAAGAGGATTAACAGAAATAATAAACGGAGAGCTAGAGTTCCTGGTGGTAAGCGCTCAATAAACAGTAGCTGTTGTTACAAGAAAGTTGTTGTTATTGGGGTGAAAGCCTTACTCCGAAGACAATTAGGTATAAGTTGGTGATTCATAAAGAGTTATAACAGCTCAGGAAAAATAGTCCTGCTGACCTGAGCTTTGGCTTCTCAGCTGAAGGACTGCACAAAGCAGCCGCACTGAGGCAGGAAGTAGGGTGACCAGCTCGTCCCAGTTTGCCTTGGATTTTCCCAGTTCTTATAGGACAAGTCTTCGGTCCTGGGAAACGCCTGGCAAAGGTAGATGGTTGATCGCTGTAGAGGCCACATGGCATTTGTTTGGGAATGATTATATTTAAAAGTAATGTACGTCATGGAATGTTTGCTCCTAGAGTGACCCTCTGTGTCTTAAAGCTCAGACGTTTGGTTGGAGGGAGTCTAATAAGGGATAATGGTGCTTGGCCTCATTCCTCGTTAATGGCTTTAATTGGAGCTGGGGTTATCTGGCAGGGCAACTTCCACCCAGCCTGCTGGGCAAATCCCCTCCCCACTGGGCCCAGTCATCAGACAGATTTGTGTGGGGAGGAGGGGACATGGCTTTCTCTTGTTCTTCTCTGGGGACAATCCATGCAGAATGTTCAAGGGACACTGCCCACCATCCACCTTCTGGGGCAGAACCTAGGATGAAGTTGGGTCTCACCCAACCCTGACCCACCAGAGTAATGAGCAAGCTAGTGCAGCCCACCCTGGAGACTGCATCTGTGGCTCTTCCTAGACCTTGACCTCTGCCTCAGGGAGGAGCTAGACTCCAGACTTTGAGGTCGGCTCGCCTGGTGCATCCAGGCCGAATGCTGTAGCTTGTGATCTCCAGCTTGCTGTCAGACGTTTGGGGGTAGCACACACAGCATGTCCTGATTTGTAAGAGCCTCGGATCAGCATCCTCAGGACCCTTACAGTCCTTCCAACTTCCTCCTCTGAGCTCCAGGCACGGGGAAAGAGTGCTGATTAATATCAATATTTGGGGAGCATTCAATATGATGTTTTAATCCAAAGACATGGTTTAGAAATTGAAATACATAATTTCAGTTTGGGCTTCCCTGGTGGCTCACTTGGTAAAGAATCTGCCTGCAATGTGGGAGACCTGGGTTCAATCCCTGAGTTAGGAAAATCCCCTAGAGAAGGGAATGGCAACCTACTCCCAATATTCTTGCCTGGAGAATTCCATGGACAGAAGAGCTCAGTGGGCTACAGTCCATGGTTGCAAAGAGTCAGACACAACTGAGTGACTAACCTTTCCTTTCTTTGTCATAGTCTGCATTCCATCTTGGAATACAAACATACATCCCACATCTCGTTTATCCTTTCATCTCTTGATGGACGCTTTGCCTCCATATCTTGACATGCGTTACAAGAAGACAAATGCTATCTTTGGGGATATACAGTATATTTGTTTACTGTTGCTACTGTAACAGATTACCATAAGCCTTACTGGCTTAAAACAGTACAAATTTGTTATTTTGTAGTTCTGGAGGTCAGAAGTACACATGAGTTGGTGAAGCTGCCTTCATTTCTGGAGGATCCAGGAGAGAATCTGTTTCCTGGACTTTTCCACCTTCTAGAAGTTGCTGTGTTCCTTAAGTCTGGTTTCCCTGGTGGCTCAGGCAGTAGTCTGGCTTCCCTCTTGGCTTAGATGATAAAGAATTTGCCTGTAGTGCAGGAGACCCGGGTTCAATTCCTGGGTTGAGAAGAGCCCCTGCAGAAGGGAATGTCGACCGACTCCAGTATTCTTGCCTGGAGAATCCCATGGACAGAGGAGCCTGGTGAGCTACAGTCCATGGGCTGGCAAAGAGTTGGACACAACCAAAAGACTAATACTTTCACTTTCACTAAGTCAAGGCTCTCTTTACTTTGACCTCTGCTTCCACTGTCGTATCTTCTCTGCCTTTGATGTGGATGTTGTGTGAGTCGTTATTGCTCATCACAATGGGAAATGTGTCTGGGACAAAGGCGGAAGTGGCTGTCCCTTTCTTGGCAGGAACGCAGTACTGCATCTCTGCCCTTGATGGTGACTGCCATCTGCGGGGGCAGGGCAGTAACCCAACATGACCAAGCTGACCCTGCAGCTTGCTGGCAACAGGATGGATCAAGGGCAGAAGGAACGTCTTTATGGAGTGGTCATGAGTGTTCCTCCTCCTTGGGCTGTCCAGGACTTGAGTGAGAAGACTGTGTCAATGTACATACTCACATTTACATTTTTACATATTTACATATGTACATATTTACAATTATATTAAATATTATTGTCTTAGAAAAATTTTCTCAGAGGCAAATCTACAGGAATAAAGAAATGAGTATGAAATAATCCTTTCCTTGAAATATAGCCTTGTGAGGCAAGTAAACAAATAACAGGAAATGAAAACCAAATGGACTGGTGTAATAACAGGGCGAAGTGTTATTGTGCCTGTGTGATTCTATAAATAATGAATAATTTGTTGCGGCTTTTTTTTACATTTATTAAGCACCTACTGTGTGCCAAGCCTGTGCTGATTCTGGGGCTGCTTTTGTAAAGTAGGTGGGCATAGACCTCTTATCTTCTCTCAAAGAGAGTACAGTTCAGTTCAGTCGCTCAGTCGTGTCTGACTCTGAGACCTGGTGGACCTGTCCATCAACTCCCAGAACTTGCTCAAACTCATGTCCATCGAGTTGGTGATGCTATCCAACCATCTCATCCTCCGTCATCCCCTTCTCCTCCTGTCTTCAATCTTTCCCAGCATCAGAGTCTTTTCCAGTGAGTCAGTTCTTGACATCAGGTGGCCAAAGTATTGGAGTTTCAGCTTCAGCATCAGTCCTTCCAATGAGTATTCAGGACTGGTTTCCTTTAGGATTGACTTGTTTTGCACTGGTTTGTTCTTTGCACAGAACAACAGCCCATCAATGGAGAAGATGAGGAAAGGCTTTGCTTCTGAGATGATGACTAAGTGTACAAAGACGGCACAAGAATCAGTCTGCTTGTTAGCAGAGAAATGCAGATTAAAATAAGACTGGAACACTATTTTACATCAATCAGATTGGTCAACTATTAAAAGGCCTGACAACACTATGCATAGCTGAGGATGTAAGAACATGGAAATTCACACAGGCTGATGGTGGGAATAGATATTGAAAATATTAACTACACAGCCCAGCAATTCCTCATCTAAGTATATGACCTAGGACAACAGTTCTCAAAGTTTTCTCCCCAATACCCTTTCAGGGTTCTATGAGGGCAAAGCTATGCTCATAATAATCTTAAAATACTATTTTACTCTTTCACTCTCATTCAACAAGTTCAATGCACAGATAAGAAGAATCCAGCCTCTTTTTATTAAGCCACACATTAGAGATATGCAAAATAGAAAACAATTTTATCTTCTATTTTTTTGTTGTTTTTGAAAAGAAAATGCTTATCTTATATATGTCATTTTAAAAAATTAAAGTAATTTTATTTATAAAATTCCTAAATAAATATTTAGCATTGTAGTGCTAGTCACTCAGTCGTGTCCAGCTCTTTGTGACCCTATGGACTGTAGTCCACCAGGCTCCTCTGCCCATGGAATTCTCCAGGCAAGAATACTGGAGTAGGTAACCATTCCTTTCTCCAGGGAATCTTTCTAACCCAGGGATCAAACCCAGATCTCCTGCATTGCAGGAAGATTGTTTACTATCTGAGCCACCAAGAAAACATTTTCGATTTAGTTTCTAATATGGTAAAGAGTGGAAGGTATAATACACATAAACAAAAATTCTTTGGATTCTCAATGATTATTAAGAGTGAAAAGAGCCCCCAAACTAAAAGATTTGAGAATTACTATCCTAGAGAATTTTTCACACGGGTGTGAAAGAAGACATAGAAAAGGATGTTTATTTTAGCACTGTGGGTTTGTTTGTTTTTTTGATGACACTGTGCAGCTTGTGGGAACTCAGTTCCTCAACCAGGAATTGAACTCAGGCCCCTTGCAATGCAAGCACCGAGTCTTAACCACTGGACTGCCAGGGAATTCCCAGGACTAGTTTTGATAATTAGAAATAGGAAACAACCTGAATGACTGTGTGGGACTTGCATAACTACCTTATGGTATATTTATAAAATAGCACACCATCAACAGTTAAACTGAATGAATCAGATGAATGTGAATCAACACTAAAAACTTCAAAATCAATGTTGAATAAATAAAAATGAAGTATTAAAGGAATTATATTTAGCATTATTCCATTTATATATGATACAAAGAGATGCAAGTCCATTCTATTTATTGTTTTGGATACATACAGGTATAATTAAATTATAAAATATAAATGGCTATCATATAATAATCCTGACAATGCCAAGTGCTGATGAGGCTGTGGAGCAACTGGAATTCTTTTTTCTTTTAATATTTTATTTATTTATTTATTTTTGGCTGCTCTGGGTCTTTTTTGCTGCAGGTGGGCTTTCTTTAGTTGCAGAGAACGCGAGCTATTCTTTGCTGCGGTGCGGGGGCTTCTCTTGTGGACCACTGGCTCTAGGCATGCAGGCTTCAGCAGCTGCTGAAGGCTCTAGAGCTCAGGCTCAGTAGTTTTGACTTAGTTGCCCTGCAGCAAGTGACATCTTCCCATATCAGGGATCGAACTCGTTTCCCTTACATTGGCAGGTGAATTCTTAACCACCTGACCATCAGGGAAGTCCGAAACTGGAGCTCTTACACACTGCTGGAGGGATGGTCAAATGGTCCAGCTTCTCTGAAAAACTGTTCAGCATTCTCTTATAAATGTAAACATACACCTATCATCTGATCTAGCCACTTCACTCCTCAGTATTTATCCAAGAGACGTGAATGTACTGATGTTCACACAAAGACCTGTACACAAATGTTTATACCATCATTTTTCATAATGGCTGCAAATTAGAAACAACCCCAAACTCCTTTAGTAGGTGAATCAATAAGCAAACTGTAATATTAATCTATCCACACAATGGAATATTACACAGCAATAAAAGGGGACAAATTATTAACACACTCAGCAACTTAGATAAACCTCAAAAGCACAATGCTAAGTGAAGCAAATCGGTCTCAAAATGTCATGTACTACTTGATTCTAGTTATGTGATATTTTTGAAAAGACAATATTATAGTCATGAAAAATAGATTCGTGGTTGTCAGGGGGTGAGGTGTCAAGACAGTGTAGCAATGCAAAGAGATAACAGGAGATAGTTTTTGGAAATGATGAAGCTATTCTATATTCTGATGAATCTGTATGTGTGCTAAAATTAATAAAATTGTACACAAAAAGAAGTGAATTTTAATACTATCTTTTACATTAAAATTTTATTTGGTGGCTCAGATGGTAAAGCGTCTGCCTACAATGTGGGAGACCTGGGTTCGATCCCTGGGTTGGAAAGATCCCCTGGAGAAGGAAATGGCAACCCACTCCAGTACTCTTGCCTGGAGAATCCCATGGATGGAGGAACCTGGTGGGCTACAGTCCATGGGGTCGCAAAGAGTCGGACACGACTGAGCAACTTCACTCACTCACTTAGTTTTAGAATAGTTTTAAATTTACAGAAAAATTATAACCATAGTACAGAATTTGCATATAACCCACACCCAGTTTTTCCCAGTGTTAACATCTTATATTAGTGTGGTAACTTGGTCACAAATTAATGAACCAATTATTTATGTATTATCAACTAAAGTCCCTGCTTTATTCAGATTTCCTTACTTTTTTTTTTTTAACCTATTTTTTTTTACCTATGTCCTTTAGTCTTCTAGGATCCTATCCAGGATACAGTATTGTATCTTGTTATTATGTCTCTTTAGCCCCTCTCTCCCACCTGTAACAGTTTCTCATTTTCCTTATTTTTGATGACCTTGATAAGTGGCTCAGAAGGTAAAGAATCTGTGTGCAATGCAGGAGACCTGGGTTTGATCCCTGGGTTGGGAAGATTCCTTGGGAAAAGGAACAGCTATCCCACTCTAGTATTCTTGCCTGGAGAATTCCATGGACAGAGGAGCCTGGTGGGCTATGACTAGTCCAGGGGATCACAAATAGTTGGTGGCAACTGAGTGACTAACACTTTCACTTTTCACTTTCATTGACAAGATTGAAAGGTCAGCTATTTTGTAGAATGTCCCTCCATTGGGGTTTAGTGTCTTTCTCATAATTAGGCTGGGATTTGGGGTTTGGGGGAGGAAGGTGGCAGAGGAAGTGCCTTTCTCAGCACATCATATTGAGGGTAGACTTCCCTGTAGCTCAAACAGTAAAGAATCTGCCTGCCATGCAGAAAGCCAGGGTTCGATTCCTGGGTTGGGAAGTTCCTCTGTAGAAGGGAATGGCAATCCACTCCAGTATTCTTGCCTGCAGAATTCCTGGCAAGAAGGACTGTCAACGTCCTTCATCACTGTTGATTGACTTTGACCACCTGGCTGAGGCCGTGTTTGTCAGGCTTCTCCACTGTGAGGTTACCCCTTTTTCTCCCCTTTGGGACTCGGGAGGAAGGAAGCACATGTAGTGCATCCTTAAAGAGCGTTCCACCATGCTCCACTGGCTTTTCTTTCTTTTGGCTGCACTATGTCTTCACAAGGGCTTTCTTTAGATGTGGCTCAAGGCATGTTGGGTCTTAGCTCACCAACTAGGGGTCAAACTGGAATACCCTGCCTTCGAAGGTGGATTCTTAACCACTGGACCACCAGGGAAGTCACCATTCTCCGCTGTCTTGAGGGATGAACATCTAGTTTGGAGTTCTTCTGTGCAGGACATCTATCTACCCTCCCCTTCCATTTATTTACTTAGACATTTATTTATATTAGGATGGACAGATGGAGATTTATATTGTGGTTATAAGTCAATAACATAATTTATTTTCTTATTGTTCCAGCTTGTGCCACTGGGAACTCTTTCAGTTGGTGCCCGTGTCCCTTTAACATACCCGCATTGCTGCATGTGGTGGTGTTTGGCACTTCTTTCCTTTCTGGCACTATAGATGCTCCACACTCATCTTGTGTATTTCCTGCCCCTGCCCTACATTTAGCCAATTCTCTGAGGTAGTCCCTTCTATTGGGTAATGGTTTTATTTTTATTTATTTTTTGAAAGTCTCTTTTTTATTTAAATTTTAAAAATTTATTTATTTATTTATTTACTTTTCGGCTGTGTTGGGTCTTCATTGCTGTGTGCGGGCTTTTCTCTAGTTGCGGCAAACCACTCTTTCTTGTGATGTGCGAACTTCTCATTGTAGCTTCTTTCATTGTGGCCCTAAAGCGTGGGTTTCAGTAGTTGTGGCTCACAGGCTCAGCTGCTCTGCAGCATGGGGGAATCTTCCCAGACCAGGGATTGAACCCATGCTCCCTGCATTGGCAGACAGATATCTATCCAGTGTGCTTCCAAGGAAGCCCTGCTGGATAATGGTTTTAGAAAGCAAGATCCGGGCACTGGATGTGCTTACTATACTACTGGTGTGTTTTTACTTCTGGGCTCTCTCAGCTGACAGAATGAGGAAATGGATGTATTTATACTAATTGATATAGGTATGTGTGTGTGCTCAGTCACTTCAGTCGTGTCTGAATCTTGGTGACCCTAAGGACAGTAGTCCATCAGGCTCCTTTGTCCATGGGATTTTCCAGGCAAGAATGCTGGAGTGGGTTGCCATGCCTTTCCCCAGAGGATTTTTCCCAGCCCAGGGATCGAACCCATATCTCTTGTGTCTCCTGTATTTAAAAGATCCATTACCACTGAGCCACCAGGGAAGCTCTATATAGGTACACGTGTCTATGAATATTTCTATTTGTGTCCATCTGTATTACACTAAACATGAGTTTATTCTAATGTCTCCAACTCTAGTTCAGAACTGCAAGGATCATTCTGGCCTTCCTCCCTCACTTGTCTGTAACCCCCTACCAGTGAGAAATCCAGCTTCCAACATCTACTATCCATTTACTTAATTGTTTAATTTCCCATGTGTATACTGTGTAATGGTTTTAGACTTGTCCATATCCCACTGAGAAATAATTTTACCAACTAGAATACAGTGCTTATGTAAGTTTCCCTTTGCCTTTAGTATTGTAGCCTCCCTTCATTTTCAAAGTCACTTTGTTGTTCAGTCACTCAGTTGTATCTGACTCCTTGTGACCCCATGGACTGCAGCATGCCAGGGTTTCCTGTCCTTCACTATCTCCTGGAGTTTGCTCAGACTCATGTCCAATGAGTCAATGATGCCATCCAACCATCTCATCCTCTGTCGCCTGCTTCTTCTGCCCTCAAAATCACTTAGGTCAGCATTTTTTCCCTTGCTCCAGTCAATGAGGCTATTTAATATGTTTTATATATTCAGACACTTCACGCATTCATTCTTCTGTCATAGTCTGCATTCCATTTTGGAATATAAACATACATCCCACATCATTTTTAATCTGTTCATCTCTTGATGGACACTTAGGTTGTTTCCATATCTTGGTGATCAAAAATAGTGCTGCTGTGAACACTGGAGTGTGTCTAACTTTTCAAATTAGTGCTTTTGTTTTTTTCAGATATATGTCCAGGAGTGGAATTTCTGGGTCATTTGGTTGTTCTATTTTTAGTTTTTTGAGAAAACTCCATACTGCTTTTGTAGATATGTATTTTCAATTCATTTGTATATATACCTAGGAGTAAAATTACTAGTCATAACTATGTTTAACTTTTTGAGCAATTGCCAAAATGTTTTCCAAAGTGGTTGCACCATTTTGAATTCCCATCAGGAAGTAATGAGAGTAGCTGTTTCTCTGCATTCCAACTAGAAATTGATATTTTCAGATTTATTGATTTTAGACATTCCAATTGGTGTGTAATGGTATCTTATTGTTGATTTAATTTGAATGTCCTTAATGGCAAATGATATTCAATATATTTTTCTTCCTTTCTTTAAATAGCTTGCTCTGGGTCTTAATTTACAGTGCAGTGGCTTCTCGTTGTGGTGGCTTCTCTTGTTTTGGAGCACAGGCTCTAGGCACATGAGCTTCAGCAGTTGTTAGCATGCAGGCTTAGTAGCTCCATGGCATGTGGAATCTTCCTGGACCAGGGATCGAACCTGTGTCCCCTGCATTGGCAGGCAGATTCTCATCGACTGTACCACCAGGGAAGTCCTCAATATCTTTTTTGTATGTTTATTTTCCATCTGTATATCTTCTTTAAAGAAGTATTTGTTCAGATCTCTTGCTTGTTTTAAATTGGAGTGTTATTTTCTTATTGTTAAGTTTTAAGGGTTTTGTGTATTTTTTATACAAGTCTTTCATCGGGTAGTTGATTACAAACTACTGTAAGATAATTTTTAAAATAAGAATAAAGAGAACATTAAGAGTAAGGAGAAAAAAGGAAGCAGGGGCATGGTTTCTGGAGCTGGTAATCCTGACTTCTGCTTCTGGCTTTTCTTCTTGTTAGCTGTGTATCTTCCTGGGGACTCAGTTTCTCTGTTTGAAAAATAAAGATTAAAAAATGTCTATCTTTGAGAGTGACTGTGGGGACTAATATGGTGAACTGTAAAAATTACTGGTGCTTGTGAAACATTCAATAATGCTAATTTAAATCAATTTACCTTACCCCGATTACCGGGTCAGCAAGAGGGGGAACCGGAAAGCTAGACATTTCTGCTTTCGAAACCTGTGCTTTCCCCACATTCTACCCACTAGAGGGCAGCACTAGAAGCCGACCAGCCCTGGGTTCCAATTTTATCTCTGCTGGCAATGGCACCCCACTCCAGTACTCTTGCCTGGAAAATCCCATGGACGGAGGAGCCTCGGAGGCTGCAGTCCATGGGGTCGCGAAGAGTCGGACACGACTGAAACCACTTAGCAGCCGCAGCAGCCTACTAGACACTGGAAAGGAGACTTTATCTCTCTGAGCTTCAGTTTCCTCATCTGTAGAGTGAGGGTTAGATGAGCCAGTGTATTTTAAAAAGAACCTAGCGCTGTCTTTGGGACATAGTAGATGGTATATATTTCACTTACATGTATTTTAAAAACATGCAACATAGCATATTGGGAAGACAATGAACAAAAAGTCAGGAGTCCTGGACTCATGTACCTCATCTTGCTGTGTGACCTTGGGCAAGTCTTGACCTCTCAGGACCTGAGTCTGCATCTACATTAAAGCATTAGAATCATGGAGGTGGGGGAAAGGATATTGTAAAATATCAATACAAATTATGAAATATACATGACTGCTGCTTAGTCACTCAGTCGTGTCTGACTCTGTGACCCCATGGTTTGTAGCCTGCCAGGCTTCTCTGTCTGTGGGATTGTCCAGGCAAGAATATTGTACTGAGTAGCCATTCCCTTCTCCAGAGGCTCTTTCTGACCCAGGGGTTGAACCCAGGTCTCTTGCATTGGAGGCAAATTCTTTACCATCTGAGCCACCAGGTAAGCCCACATATATGGCGTAAACACTAAAATCAAGGTAGCAGATGCTAGTAGAGAAGAAAGGAAATGAAATTGAAGAAAGACTCATATAAGAGTTTTAATTGTACTTCTAATGCTTTATTTCTTAAAGACAATTTGAAGTAAATATGGCAAAATATTTAGCTTTGGTAACATGCATGGTAGGACATGGTGGATATTATTCAATATTTATTCTTTTAAAAGAGAGAGAAGAGTTTGGTGAAAAGAAGATTGAGGATGGAGGTATTTGTTAAGGATGTTCCAGGCATAAGGAAGTGAGCAGCAACATAAAGGAGATAAATAGTATGGTGTTTCCTGAGATATTGTGGATACACTGAGTTCAAGAAGGGAGTGGCTGAGGTAAGCAAGCAGTCTAGACAGAGTCAGGTCAAGGAGGGTCTTGACTGCCAAGCTGGGTAGTATGACTTGATCTTGTTTGCAGTAGGCATGGGGGATGGTGGTCACCAAAGAGTTGTATGGTATGTGATTGCACATTTTAAAATCATTCCTTTATTTGTTCTAATTCATACTTCATTGACCAATTCACTTTTAAATGTCATGCCAATTATCGTCCTGGGCACTACTAGTGTTGAAAAAGATAAGCACGGTCCTTTTTTTGATGGAGTAAGTCTTGAGAAAGCAGGCACTGAAGCTACTGATTAATCCATCATGATACATCACTCCAGTAGAGTGTAGCTGCTAGAGGCAAGCACACCAGTTAGGGCTTTGTACAAGAGCTGGACTGGGGGACTATTTAGAGAGCCTGGTCCTGGGTAGTGGTAGGCAAGAGGAAGAAGAAAGGATGGAATTAAGGATGATTGTTGCTAAGTCACTTCAGTCGTGTCCGACTCTGTGCGACCCCATAGACGGCAGCCCACCAGGCTTCCCCATCCCTGGGATTCTCCAGGCAAGAACACTGGAGTGGGTTGCCATTTCCTTCTCCAGTGCATGAAAGTGAAAGTGAAGTCGCTCAGTCATGTCCGACCCTCAGCGACCCCATGGACTGCAGCCTTCCAGGTTCCTCCATCCATGGGATTGTCCAGGCAAGAGTACTGGAGTGGGGTGCGGAGGTAATAATTGTTGGTTGGGTGAGTCGAGGAGAAGAGAGATCAAATCATCACTGACGTCTTTAGCCAGAGTGCCGGGGCAGCCAGTGGTGCCACCCTCTTGGAGAATAATATTATCTTCTGTGTCCTTTCTGTCTCTTGCATCTATGGCCCTCAAAATTGTTTAGCATTTAGTAGTCCTTCTGTTTCTGCAGAACACAATAAAATATTAATATTTGTACCTTGAGAGTGAAATGTATAATACTGTGATAAATCGAGCACCATTTATATTAACTTCTAGCATAAGCAAATTATAACAGACACTTTGAATTAAAATAAAAATCCCAGGAGAAAAAGTTAAAATTAAAAATTTACTCATTAATTTTTTTCCCCCCTGAAGACTAGAAAACGACCATCTTTATAGTGCTTGAGCATCAGAAAATCTTGGTCCACTTTGAGATGCCTGGATTCTTTGAGCATAGTTGGAAGACCCCTACTTTTTGTGGTGAATCAGAGCCCTTCCTGGTGGTGTTTCCAGAAAGTTGCATAAATATTCCAATTCTCTCTTTAATAGCAGAGATGATGGGAGGGGCAAGGAATAGTACTACCAGTAGGGGTTTTTGGTGCTAATGCTGGCAGAGGGACCACCAGTCTAATCCTGAAGCTTCTCGTGATGTCAGTATTGGGGGAGCTTTCAGAGTCCAGAGTTGAGTGGCAGTCAAGAGTTAGTGATATGGAGATGGATGCTCAAATGGGCCTTCAAAATGAAGTTAAGAATGACAAACAACCTAAGTTTTTAAATGGCCAGAAGATTTGAACATATGTTTCTCTAAAGAAGATAATCAAATATACTTACATGAAAAGATGCTTAAGTTATTAGTCGTTGTGTGCATGTGTGCTAAGTTGCTTCAGTCACATCTGACTCTTTGTGACCCCATGGACTGTAGTCCACCAGGCTCCTTTGTCCATGCGATCTTCCAGGAAAGAATACAGGAGTGGGTTGCCATGCCCTCCTCCAGGGGAACTTTCTGAGCCGGGTATCGAACCTTAGTCTCCTGTGGCTCCTGCATTGCAGGCAGATTCTTTACTACTCAGCTTGGCTTATTAGTCATTAGGGAAATGTAAATTACAACAAGATAACACTTCCTACCTGCTAGGATGACTATAATCAACCAGCTAAACAACAGTAAATGTTGACAAGGATGGGGAGAAATGGAATTCTCATACATTGTAGGTAGGATTGTGAAATGGTACAATCACTCTGGAAAACATTTGGCAGTTTCTGAAAATGTCAAACCTTACAACCCAGAAATTTCACTCCTAGAAAATTGAAAATATATGTCCATAGAAATATTGTACACAAATGTTCATAGCTGCTGCTGCTGCTGCTAAGTCGCTTCAGTCGTGTCTGACTCTGTGCGACCCCATAGATGGCAGCCCACCAGGCTCCCCCGTCCCTGGGATTCTCCAGGCAAGAACATTGGAGTGGGTTGCCATTTCCTTCTCCAGTGCATGAAAGTGAAAAGTGAAAGTGAAGTCACTCAAGGCTCCTCCATCCATGGGGTTTTCCAGGCAAGAGTACTGAAGTGGGGTGCCATGGCCTTCTCTGAATGTTCATAGCAGGATTATATTTTTAAAAAGTAGAAGCATTCAAAATGTTCATCAGTTCATGAATGGATAAACAAATGTGATACATGCACACAAAGGAATATTATTTGGTTATAAAAAAGAATGAAATGTTGATACATAATGCAACATAGATGAACTTTAAAATATCATGCTGAATTTACAAGAGGGAAGTTTATAGAGATACAAGCTTACCTCAGGAAACAGGAAAAATAAAGATCAGAGCAGAAATAAATGAAATATGGACTAAAAAAACCCAGAAAAGATCCATGAAACTAAGAGCTTGTTGTTTGAAAAGATAAACAAAACTGATAAACCTTTAGCCAAACTCATCATGAGAAAAGAGAGAGGGCCCAAGACAATAAATCAGAGATGAAAAGGAGAAGTTATAAACAACACCACAGAAATACAAAGGATCATAAGAGATTACTACAAATAGTAAATGCCAATAAAAACAGTCTTGAAAAAGGGGACAAATTCCTAGAAATGTACAATCTCCCCAGACTGAACTAGGATGAAATAGAAAATATGAACAGACCAATGGCCAGTAATGAAACTGAATCAATAATTTTAAAATTCCCAACAAACAAAAGTTCAGGACCAGACGGCTTCACAATAAATTCTACCAAACATTTAAAGAAGAGTTAACATATACCCTTCTCAAACTATTTCAAAAAACTGCAGAAGAAGAAATGCTTTCGAACTCACCCTGAAGCCAAAGTTACCCTGATACAAAAAACCAAAGATATCACAAGAAAAGAAAATCACAGGCCAATTCTGATGAACACCAGTGGACAAACACTCAACAAAATATTCACAAACCAAATCCGACGATACATTAAAAGGATCATATACCATGATCAAATGGGGCTTATCCAAGACATTCAAGGATGGTTCAACATTTGAAAGTCAATCAGTGTGATATATTACATTAACAAACTGAAGATAAAAAACATTTGGTCAGCTCAAACGATGTGTAAAAACTTTTGATAAAATTCAACATCCAGCTGTGATTAAAAAAAAAAAACCTCCTCAGAAAGTGGGTATAGAGGGAACACACTTTAACATAATAAAAGCCATATATAATAAGCTCCACAGCTAACATCATACTCAACAGTGAAAAGCTGAAAGCATTTCCTCTAAAACCAGGAACAAAGCAAGGATGCCCACTCTCACCACTTTTATTCAACATAGTATTGGAAGTTCTAACCACAGCAATCCTACAGGAAAAAGAAATAAATGGAAGCATTCTGGTCACTGTTAAGATCAGACTTGGGGTAAGACAGCTTGAGGGTGTGGAGGGGAGGAAGAGTTTGAATCACTGAAACCAGTCAGAAGGCCATCATAGCAACCCAGGTAACACATGGTGGAGACAGGGATGCACCATTGTGGAAAGAGTGGTGGTGGTTAGAAGCTCTTAGATCTTGGATATTTTTGATTGCTTATTTCATTTTTTTCTTGTGCATATATTGACTTATTATCACTTTTATAAAATTTAGATAATATATGCATCTTGCTTTTTTATCACTTATCAATGAATTGTGGAAACTCCACCAAATCTCCTAGTAAAAAATTGATTATTTTAGTGGCAGTGTGATACCCCTTGATGAAAATACTGAAACGTATTCAACTGTTAATGATTGAATGTAAATTAACTATGAATGTTAAATGTCATCTATATTTATAGGTATTCACTTCATTTCCACTATTTTTGCCTCTGAAAAATGCTAGATTATATACATATTATTATTACAACTGTTTTTACTTATATGGGATAGATTTCAAAAGAATTGTACCACTGGGCTCAATGGTACATGCAATTACAATATTATATTATGAGAAATTTCAGACATACACAAAATAGAGATAATAATATAACATAATGAACCTCCATGTACCCACCATGCCGCCTCAGCAATTATCAGAACATGAACAATCTTGTTTCATTTAAATACCCTCCCCC
This sequence comes from Bubalus kerabau, assembly GCF_029407905.1. NCBI lineage: Eukaryota > Metazoa > Chordata > Mammalia > Artiodactyla > Bovidae > Bubalus > Bubalus kerabau. The sequence continues at coordinate 50,513,175 of NC_073634.1, forward strand.
TTCTCTTTCTTTCCACCCCCAATACACACTGGATTATTTTGAAGCCGTCTGGATATATTTTTAAGGTAGAGACAAGATTTCCTAACATACAAGATGAGGCATGTAAGAGAAAAAGAGGAGTCAAAGACTGTTCCAAGATTGTTGGACTGGGCAGCTGAAAGGCTAGTGTGGGCATCAGTTAAGATGGAGAGGACTAGGGGTGAGGGAGGTTTGGGAGGAAACATTTGGTTTTGGACAGGTTGACTCTGTGACTGGTGAGGCAGTTAAGTGCAGATGTCTAGGGGTCAGTAAAATAAATGGACCTGGAGTTTGAGAGAAAGTAAGTGCCTGGAGGCATAAATTTGGGGACCACTGACATATCCCATCCACAGGCTTGGATGATATCATCAGGAAATGAGTGTAGGTAGAATAAAGACCGAGCTTCATGGCCTCTGTGGACAGTAGAATGTGTGCGTGCTCAGTCGTGTTGACTCATTGTGATCCTATGGAATGTAGCCTATTAGGCTCCTTTGTCCATGGAATTTTTCAGGCAAGAATACTGGAGTTGTTGTCATGTCCTTTTCCAGGGATCTTCCCAACCCAGGGAATGAACCTGAATCTCTTATATCTCCTGCATTGGTAGGCAGACTCTTTTACCAGTGTGCCACTCAAAGAAGGTCCAAACCCCAGAGCCTGTGAATATGTTACTTTACATGCAAAAGGGATTTTGCAGATGTGATTAAAATTAAGAACCTTTACATGGAGAGATTGTCCTAAGTGAATGAAAGTGAAAGTGTCAGTCATTCTGACTCTTTGCAACCCCATGGACTGTAGCCTGCCAGGCTCCTCTGTCCATGGAATTCTCCAGGCAAGAATACTGGAATGGGTTGCCATTCCCTTCTCCAGGGGATCTTCCTGACCCAGGGATTGAACCTGGGTCTCCTGCATTGCAGGCAGATTCTTTACCATCTGAGCCACCAAGGAAGCGTCAGATTGTCCTAAATTATCCAGATGAGTCCAATCTAATCACATTGTATGGTCAGGCCACTCAAGATGGCTGTTCTCTTGCTTTCCATACATCCCCTGCTTGACCAGTGGCTGCTTCACTTACAGCCTACTCACATGACTGACCTTACTACATACTTGCCCTGGCCCAATTAGTGATTGTTTGAACTTTTAGATCAGAATATCTCCACTATGATAGCTTATCAAAGGGGTGGTAAGAGACATACCCCTCTGCTGGTTTCCTGAGTAACGGATGAGCCAACCTGATGTCAGTTCACCCTATAACTGGCAGAGGAAATGCAACCTACTCCAGTATTCTTGCCTGAGAAACCCCAGTGGACAGAGGAGCCTGGCGGGCTACAGTCCATGGGATCACAAAGAGTCAGACGACTGAGCATCTGAGCAGCAGCTCCTACATGAAGGGGTGGAGGAAGCAGCTGAGAGCTCTGACTGAAAAGCAGCCAGCTGGATAAGAGGAAACCAGCGAAGATGGTGTCCCAGAAACCAAGGAGGTAGCAGGAGCCTGGGCCTTGTGATGCTGATCAGTCTAATAGAAGAAAACAGAGATGCTGCCATTGGACTTAGGAATGTGGGGTGTAATTCTCTGAAGAGTTTTCTGCAAAGGGGAACAAAGACATGGGATGAAATTTAAGAGATGTTCGTTGTCACTTTTTTTCTCAATGGAGCAGTGGGTCTTCCCTGGTGGTCCAGTGGTTAAGAATCCGCTTCCCAATGCAGGGAACACAGGTTTGATTCCTGGTGGGGCACCTAAGCCCGTGTGACCAGAGCAGTCACATGAGGTCACCATGCCACAACTACGGAGCCCGTGCATTTAGAACCCACGTATGGCAACTACGGAGCCTGAATGCTCTAGAACCCATGCCCCACTAGAGAAGCCCGAGCACCACAATGAAGAACCAGCACAGCCAAGAAATAAAAATAAATAAAATGGGAGAAGAAGCAGTATGCTTGTAAGCTGGTAGGAGTGAGAGAGAAAGTGAGAAATGAAGAGAGAGGGGAGACTAGATGGAGAGCTATTTCTGAGAAGAGAACAAGCTGAATCAGCTTTTCTGGAAAGAGAAGTTCAACAGGCAGAAAAGCAGAGCCTTGGGTGTTATTGGAGGAAGCTGTGTGGCAATTTTGCCAGGAGTCTATGATCTTCTCTTCTGTTTGTATCATATCCTCAGTGACGTAGAAGGTGGGGCCAGGGCTGAGGAGGTCTGAAGAGAGAGAAGACGTAGAATAATTACGTAGGAGAATGGCAAACGGCATGAAGAGGTGGTATTGTTAAATTTGGAAAACTCAGCAGTGGCCACAGGACTGGAAAAGGTCAGTTTTCATTCCAGTCCCAAAGAAAGGCAATGTGAAAGAATGCTCAAACTATCGCACAATTGCACTCATCTCACACGCTTGTAAAGTAATGCTTAAAATTCTCCAAGCCAGACTTCAGCAATACGTGAACCATGAAACTTCCAGATGTTCAAGCTGGTTTTAGAAAAGGCAGAGAAACCAGAGATCAAATTGCCAACATCTGCTGGATCATCGAAAAAGCAAGAGAGTTCCAGAAAAACATCTATTTCTGCTTTATTGACTATGCCAAAGCCTTTGACTGTGTGGATCACAATCAACTGTGGAAAATTCTGAAAGAGATGGGATACCAGAATATGGGAATACCAGACCACCTGACTTGCCTCTTGAGAAACCTATATGCAGGTCAGGAAGCAACAGTTAGAACTGGACATGGAACAACAGACTGGTTCCAAATAGGAAAAGGAGTATGTCAAGGCTGTATATTGTCACCCTGCTTATTTAACTTCTATGCAGAGTACATCATGAGAAACACTGGGCGGGACGAAGCACAAGCTGGAATAAAGATTACTGGGAGAAATATCAATAACCTCAGATATGCAGGTGACATCACCATTATGGCAGAAAGTGAAGAAGAACTAAAGAGCCTCATGATGAAAGTGAAAGAGGAGAGTGAAAAAGTTGGCTTCAAGCTCAACATTCAGAAAACTAAGATCATGGGATCTGGTCCCATCACTTCATGGCAAATAGATGGGGAAACAATGGAAACAGTGACAGACTTTATTTTTCTGGGCTCCAAAATCACTGTAGATGGTGACTGCAGCCATGAAATTAAAAGATGCTTGCTCCTTGGAAGGAAAGTTATGACCAACCTAGACAGCATATTAAAAAGCAGAGATATTACTTTGCTAACAAAGGTCCATCTAGTTAAGGCTATGGTTTTTCCAGTGGTCATGTATGGATATGAGAGTTGGACTGTGAAGAAAGCTGAGCGCCGAAGAATTGATGCTTTTGAACTGTGGTGTTGGAGAAGACTCTTGAGAGTCCCTTGGACTGCAAGGAGATCCAACCAGTCCATCCTAAAGGAGATCAGTCCTGGGTGTTCATTGGAAGGACTGATGTTGAAGCTGAAACTCCAATACTTTAAGGCCACCTGACGCAAATAGTTGATTCATTTGAAAAGACCCTGATGCTGGGAAAGATTGAGGGCAGGAGGAGAAGGGGATGACAGAGGATGAGATGGTTGGATGGCATCATCAACTCGATGGACATGGGTTTGGGTGGACTCCAGGAGTTGGTGATGGACAGGGAGGCCTGGCGTGCTGTGGTTCATGGGGTTGCAAAGAGTTGGACACAACTGAACAACTGAACTGAACTGAAATCATGTCTGCTGCTTTTGTGACCCCATGGACGGTAGCCTGCTAGGCTCCTCTGTCCAGTGACTTCCTAGGCAAGAATACTGGAGTGGGTTGCCATTTCCTTCTTCAGGGGATCTTCCCGACCCAGGGACTGAACCCACATTTCCTGCCTTGGCAGGTGGATTCTTTACCACTGAGACACCTGGGAAGCCATGGATGAGAGAAGCGCATATAACTGCCAGGCAGCATTCAAGACCCACTTAAGGTTCACTTGCTTCCAAAGGGAAATAAATAAAATGAAAGGATCACTAAAAATAGATCTGCAAAGGGCAGGTTTCCCCTGATGCTAGATCTCTAATTCCCCGTTCACATTCCTCTGACAGAGGCTGTGAGCATTCGGTCTTGAATTCTCTCTTAGCAACTTTTTGGCCTCTCCTCATGGGGCCTCTGGGCTCTTCGTTGTTAGCTGCCTCCCTGGAGCTAGTCTGCTGAATATCCTGTTCAAGGCCAGATGAAACAATTTTTCTGTTTCCAGCTGTACCACACCCTTTGGCGACCTCCCACTGAGTTCTGATTTCTGGTCTAGACAAGACCCTTCTTCTTCTTCTTTTTTTTTTTGCTCATTTGCATAGTAGAGATTATTGACATCAGCCAGATCCCAGTGAGTACACAAACCCGTCTCAGCCCAGGTTCTCAGCCTCAGCACCAGTCCAGGCTCCTCTCCCAGGTGGCATCTTCCTTTTCTTCAGAAAATATCATGTGAAGACTCACACCTGAGTAACTAGGATACACCCCTTGTAGAAATAATACAGTGATCCCCATGGGTAGTTCTTTCCTAGATCTTGGGGGGTGGGAAGTAAGCATAACTAAGGAGGGGAAGGGGGAAGAAGTGCTTATTAAAAAGGTAAAGTCAGGGACTTCCCTGGTGGTCCATTGGTTGAGACTCTGTGCTTCCAATGCAGGGAGTGTAGGTTTGGTCCCTAGTCGAGGAATCAATATCCCACACTCTGCGGCACTGCCAAAAAAAAAAAAAAAAAAAAATAGAGGTTAGGTCAAAGGCAATCTGTTCTAATCCAGTTTGGTCATATTTTAGCTATGTAGGACTGAAGTGTGTGTGTGCCTGCTCAGTCATGTCTGACTTTGTTTGAAGTGTGCAAGCTTCCCATCACAGTGACCTCTCTTGTTGCAGAGCATGTGCTCTAGGGCACAAGGGCTTCAATAGTTGTGGCACATGGGCTCAGCAATGGTGGCCCTTGGGCTCTAGACTGCAGACTCTGTAGGTGTAGACACAGCTGTAGTTGTGGTGGGCTTATTTGCCCTGTGCCATGTGGGATCTTCCTGGACCAGAGATTGAACCTGTGCCCCTGCATTGGCAGGTGGAGTCTCAACCACTGGATCACCAACGAAGTCCTGTGATCCATCTCTTGCTTATATGATTTGAAATTTAAGATTTTGTAATGATTTTCTTAAACTTAACCCTTTTGTATTTTGTGAGTTCCTCCTAATTCTCCTGTGCCTTCCATCTACCATCTGAACCCATCCCCCACTCCCACCTATGCTCCATGGAAAAAGTGTCTTCCATGAAACCTGTCCTTGGTGCCAAAAAGGTTGGGGACCACTGCCTTAGAGTATGCCTTTGGATAATAGTATAGTGAAGGGCAATGAAAATAGAATTTGACTTACAAAAAATATACACAAATTCTGAGAAACATTCATTATACTAAACGTAGTACACTAGACAGTTCAGTCATTCAGTTGTGTCCAACTCTTTGTGACCCCATGGACTGCAGCACACCAGACTTCCCTGTCCATCACCAACTCCTGGAGTTTACTCAAACTCACGTCCATTGAGTTGGTGATGCCATCCAACCATCTCATCCTCTGTCATCCCCTTCTCCTCTCACCTTCAATCCTTCCCAGCATCAGGGTCTTTTCTAATGAGTCAGTTCTTCCCATCAGGTGGTGAAAGTATTGGCGCTTCAGCTTCAGCATCAGTCCTTTCAATGAATATTCAGAGTTGATTTCTTTTAGGATTGACTGGTTTGATCTCCTTGCAGTCCAAGGGACTCTTAAGAGTCTTTGCCAACACTACCATTCAAAAGCATCAGTTCTTTGGCTCTTGGTATGGACCTAACAGAGCAGAAGTTATTAAGAAAAGGTGGCAAGAATACACAGAAAAACTGTACAAAAAAGATCTTCATGATCAAGATAATCATGATGGTGTGCTCACTCACCTAGAGCCAGACATCCTGGAATGTGAAGTCAAGTGGGCCTTAGAAAGCATCACTATGAACAAAGCTAGTGGAGGTGATGGAATTCCAGTTGAGCTATTTCAAATCCTGAAAGATGATGCTGTGAAAGTGCTGCACTCAGTATATCAGCAAATTTGGAAAACTCAGCAGTGGGCACAGGACTGGAAAAGGTCAGTTTTAATTCCAGTCCCAAAGAAAGGCAATGCGAAAGAACGCTCAAACTACCGCACAATTGCATTCATCTCACATGCTAGCAAAGAAATGCTCAAAATTCTCCAAGCCAGGCTTCAGCAATACGTGAACCGTGAACTTCCAGATGTCCAAGCTGGTTTTAGAAAAGTCAGAGGAACCAGAGATCAAATTGCCAACATCCACTGGATCATCGAAAAAGCAAAAGAGTTCCAGAAAAACATCTATTTCTGCTTTATTGACTATGCCAAAGCCTTTGACCGTGTGGATCACAATAAACTGTGGAAAATTCTGAAAGAGATGGGAATACCAGACCGGCTGACCTGCCTCTTGAGAAACCTGTATGCAGGTCAGGAAGCAACAGTTAGAACTGGACATGGAACAATAGACTGGTTCCAAATAGGAAAAGCAGTATGTCAAGGCTGTATATTGTCACCCTTCTTATAAAACATATGCAGAGTACATCATGAGAAACACTAGGCTGGACGAAGCACAAGCTGGAATCAAGACTACTGGGAGAAATATCAATAACCTCAGATATGCAGGTGACACCACCATTATGGCAGAAAGTGAAGAGGAACTAAAAATCCTCTTGATGAAAGTGAAAGAGGAGAGTGAAAAAGTTGGCTTAAAGCTCAACATTCAGAAAACTAAGATCATGGGATCTGGTCCCATCACTTCATGGCAAATAGATGGGAACAGTGGAAATAGTGTCAGACTTTATTTTGGGGGGCTCCAAAATCACTGCAGATGGTGACTGCAGCCATGAAATTAAAAGACGCTTGCTCCTTGGAAGAAAAGTTATGGCCAACCTAGATAGCACATTAAAAAGCAGAGACATTACTTTGCCAACAAAGGTCCATCTAGTCAAGGCTATGGTTTTTCCAGTGGTCATGTATGGATTTGAGAGTTGGACTGTGAAGAAAGCTGAGTGCCAAATAATTGATGCTTTTGAACTGTGGTGCTGGAGAAGACTCTTGAGAATCCCTTGGACTGCAAGGAGATCCAACCAGTCCATCCTAAAGGAGACCAGTCCTGGGTGTTCATTGGAAGGACTGATGCTGAGGCTGAAACTCCAATACTTTGGCCATCTCATGCAAAGAGTTGACTCATTGGAAAAAACCCTGATGCTGGGAGGGATTGGGGGCAGGAGGAGAAGGGGACGACAGAGGATGAGATGGCTGGATGGCATCACTGACTCGATGCACATGAGTTTGAGTGGACTCTGGGAGTTGGTGATAGACAGGGAGGCCTGGCATGCTGCGATTCATGGGGTCGCAAAGAGTCGGACACGACTGAGTGACTGAACTGAATGCTTTCCTTATGGTCCAATTCTCACATCTATACATGACTACTGGAAAAACCATGGCTTTGACTAGATGGTTTGCCTTGGAAACGAACAGAGATCATACTGTCAGTTTTGCAAGTACTACCTTTCAGACTCTTGTTGACTATGGCTACTCCATTTCTTCTAATTCTTTTTCTCCTATTCTTGCCCATAGTTCAGTTCAGTCGCTCAGTCATGTCCAACTATTTGTGACCCCATGGACTGCAGCACGGCAGGCCTCCCTGTCCATCACCAAATCCCAGAGTTTACTCAAACTCACATCCATTGAGTCAGTGTTGCCATCCAACCACCTCATCCTCTGTCGTCCCCCTCTCCTCCTGCCTTCAATCTTTCCCAGCATCAGGGTCTTTTCAAATGAGGCAGCTCTTTGTGTCAGGTGGCCAAAGTATTGGAGTTTCAGCTTCTACATCAGTCCTTCCAATGAACACCCAGGACTGATCTCCTTTAGGATGGACTGGTTGGATCTCCTTGCAGTCCAAGGGGCTCTCAAGAGTCTTCTCCAGCACCACAGTTCAAAAGCATCAATTCTTCGGCACTCAGCTTTCTTTATGGTCCAACTCTCACATCCATACATGACTACTGGAAAAACCATAGCTTTGACTAGCCAGACCTTTGTGGACAAAGTAATGTCTCTGCTTTTCAATACGCTATCTAGGTTGGTCATAACTTTTCTTCCAAGGAGCAAGCGTCTTTTAATTTCATGGCTGCAGTCACCATCTGCAGTGATTTTGGAGCCCAAAAATTAAAGTCTGTCACTGTTTCCATTGTTTCCCCATCTATTTGCCATGAAGTGATGGGACCAGATCCCATGATCTTAGTTTTCTGAATGTTGAGCTTTAAGCCAACTTTTTCACTCTTCTCTTTCACTTTCATCAAGATGCTCTTTAGTTCTTCACTTTCTGCCATAAGGGTGGTGTCATCTGCACATCTGAGGTTGTTAATATTTCTCCAGGCAATCTTGATTCCAGCTTATGCTTCATCCAGCCCAGAGTTTCTTATGATGTACCCTGCATATAAGTTAAATAAGCATCTGACAATATACAGCCTTGACGTACTCCTTTCCCTATTTGGAACCAGTCTGTTGTTCCATATCCAGTTCTGACTGTTGTTTCCTGAGCTGCATACAGATTTCTCAAGAGACAGATTTCTTGCCCACAGTAGTAGATATAATGGTCATCTGAATCAAATTTGCCCATTCTGGTTCATTTTAGTTCACTGATTCTTAAAACCTTGATGTTCACTCTTGCCATCTCCTGTTTGACCACTTTCAATTTACCTTGATTCATGGACCTAACATTCCAGGTACCTATGCAATATTGCTCTTTATATCATCGGACTGTACTTCCATCACCAGTTACATCCACATCTGGGCTTTTTTTCCACTTTGGCTCAGCCTCTTCATTCTTTCTGGAATTATTTCTCCACTCTTCTCTAGTAGCATACTGGGCACCTACTGACCTGGGGAGTTCCTCTTTCAGTGTCATATTTTTTGCCTCTTCATACTGTTCATGGAGGAGCTTCCCTCATAGCTCAGTCAGTAACAAATCTGCCTGCAATGCAGGAGACCCAGGTTCGATTCCTGGGTGGCGAAGATCCCCTGGAGAAGGAAATGGTAACCCACTCCAGTATTCTCACCTGGAGAATCCCATAGACAGAGGAGCCTGGCAGGCTACAGTCCATGGGAGCTGGACACGACTTAGCGACTAAACAACGATGACCACCACCACTGTTCATGGTGTTCTCAAGGCAAGAACACTGAAGTGATTTGGCATTCCCTTCTACAGTGGACCACGTTTTGTCAGAACTCTCCACCATGACCCGTCCGTCTTGGGTGGCCCCACATGGTGTGGCTCACAGTTTCACTGAGTTAGACAAGGCTGTGATCCACATGACCAGTGCTGTGTCTTCACTGTGACATGCAGGATATTTTAGTTGACGCATGCGGGATCTGGTTCTCTGACAGGGGATCGAACTTGGGCCCCTTGCATTGGGAGTTCAGAGTCTTAGCCACTGGACCACCAGTGAAGTTCCTTCGATCTTTTTTAAAATGCATATTTGTTCCTTCCCAAGATTAAGATCAAACACCTTGTATGGTCTTTTTATTCCATTGATTTACACTTAGAAACAGAGGCTAACTATTTTCCAGTACCATTAGATTATCTATCCAAATCACACTTTCTCATGTGTAGTATTCCAGACTATGGGTGGACCATGAAGTATTATCTAAGCTCTCATTAATGTTTATAGTTTTGTATTTTGCTGTTATAAACAGTGGGCAGGGAGTATCTTTGCAGAAATCTGTGTTCACACTCATGGTTATTAGGACAAATTCCTAAAAATGAAATTGCTGATTCATGTAAATACCTATGGACTGAAAGGCATCCAAGCATCTCAAGATATGGACAGGAGAAAGAGATGTTTCCAGTTGCATTGTACACATTTTGTATGACGCTAAGTGAGGTGAAGAGTGGTACTGACTGGGATTTCCCTGCTGGTTCAGTGGCTAAGACTCCTTACTACCAATGCAGGGGGCCTGGCTTTGATCCCTTGTCAGGGAACTGAGATCTCATATGCTTTGCAGCACAGCCAAACAGATAAATAAATAAATTTCATCATGTTCCTTTATCATATATTTTAAAACACATCATTTTCTTAAATTGAAGTATAGTTAATTTACAATTTTATGTTAGTTTCAGGTGTATAGCATAGTGATTCAGTATTTCTGCGGATTATATTCTCTTATAGTTTATTATAGGATAAAGGGCACAATTCCTTGTGCTATACAGTAGGCCCTTATTGCTTATATATTTTAGACATAGCAGTTAATCCTATATCCTTAATTTATCCCTCCCCTCTTCCCTCTCTTCTTTGGTCATCACTGGGTTATTTTCTATGTCCTGTGTCTATGAGTCTGTTTCTGTTTAGCATATGCATTCATTTGTATTATTTTTTAGATCCCACATATAACTGATATTATATAGTATTTGTCTTTCTCTGACTTATCTAACTAAGCACAATATTCTCTAGGTCCATCCATGTTGCTGCAGATGGCATTATTTCATTCTTTTTTATGGTCAAGTAATGTAATAGTCATATATATATATATATATATATATATATATGCCACTTCTTCTTAATCCATTTATCTATTGATGGGCACTTAAGTTGCTTCCATGTCTTGGCTATTGTAAATAGTGCTATGAACTTTGAGGTTCATGTGTCTTTTTGAATTAGTATTTTCATTTTTTCTGGATATATACCCATGAGTAGAATTGCTGGATCATATGGTAGCTCTACTTTTAGCTATTTATGGAACCTCCATAATCTTCTCTAAATTTGCTGCTGCTGCTGCTAAGTCGCTTCAGTCGTGTCTGACTCTGTGCGACCCCATAGACGGCAGCCTACCAGGGTCCCCCGTCCTTGGGATTCTCCAGGCAAGAACACTGGAGTGGGTTGCCATTTCCTTCTCCAAAATTGGCTGCACCAATTTACATCCCCACCAAGTGTTCCCCTTCCTTCCCATCTTCTCCAGCATCAGCTATTTGTAGACTTTTTTATGACAGCCATTCTGACAGGTATGAGGTGATATCTCATTATGGTTTTGATTTGCATTTCTCTAATAACTATGTTGAGCATCTTTTCACATCTGTATGTCTTCTTTGGAAAAAAAATGTCTATTCAAGTCTTCTGCATATTTTTTAAACATACCATTCTTAATGTCTACAATGTAAATCATTTGTTCTTTACTAAAGTTTCAAACAAATCAAAACTATAATAATTTCTGAAGAAAATTTTGTTTTTACTTTGAAAGACTTTGAAAGGGGCACTTCTTTGGTTGCTTTTTTTTTTTTGAGTTAGTTTTGTATTTTATCAGTGTGGGCAGTAACTCTCCTTTCAGGTGGAGAATAGTACACTGGCTTGTTTTCAGCATCAGCTTATTCTCTGCTTTGTAAGCAGTGACATCCTTTCTCCCTGATTCTGATCATCACCTCCAGCCCCTGTGAAGGACCGTAGTTCTACAGGACCTTAGTGTCACTACAGACAGGAAAAACTTGAGGACTGAAGCCAGAGAGGTTCTGTCCAGGGTTCCAACAGAAATGTAGTTCTCTTCTCCAGAGTCCAAAGGGGAGGCTGCCAGCAGCCCTGTCATTCCAACAGGAGGATGAAAGGGCTGTCAGTAGAAGGACATAACCTCCGGTGAGGGTTTTGAGAAAGGAAGGATCTTCAGACTAAAGGGGATGGATGGCAAGGAGTTCCTTGAAGGGTTTGCTTAGTGCTTTATATCTGAGCCAAGTTACCTGAACAAGGAGAGACTATTCTTTTTTTTTTTAATTAAAAAAAAAAGTTGCCACAGGACATGAGGGGATCTTAATCCTCCTGCCAGTGATAGAACCCATGCCTCTTGCAGTGGGAGCATGGAGCCCTAACCACTGGACTGCCAGGGAAGTCCCCATGGAGAGACCACTCTTATGAGAACCCTCAGGGATCTCAGTCGACCTGCCGAGGATGCACAAGGCTTCCGGTGCCCTCTGGAACCCAGCCCAGCTCCTTTGCTCCTCTCCCTTTTCCCAGCACTCCTGCTCTACTTCTATGGACAGCCTACCCTAACACTCCCACCTTCTTACATCAAGCCTAAGGACCATTTACATTTTGTTGGGGTCCAAATTCCCCAAGATGGTGATGCTCCAACTCCAGGTTCTAGCTCCACCTCGACTAGTACTCAAGTGGGCCATCTTGGATCCCTTATTCCATTGGCTTCATTGACTTCACGTGTAAAACTAAGAATTGGATGATCTATCCTGTAAAGGATCTTTTAACTTTCAAGTTAGTTAAGTTGCTCAGTCGTGTCCGACTCTTTGCGACCCCATGGACTGTAGCCCACCAGGCTCCTCCGTCCATGGGATTCTCCAGGCAAGAATACTGGAGTGGGTTGCCATTTCCTTCTCCAGGGGGTCGTCCCTACCCAGGGATCGAACCCAGGTCTCCAGCATTGCAGGCAGATGCTTTAACCTTTGAGCCACCAGGGAAGCCCTTAACTTTCAAGGTGTTTCTACAAATCACTGCAGCAAAATGCGCTGTGCTTAGTTGCTCAGTTGTGTCTGATTCTTTGCAATCCCATGAATTATACAGCCCATGGAATTCTCCAGTCCTGAATACTGGAGTGGGTAGCCTTTCCCTTCTCCAGGGGATTTTCCCAACCCAGGGACTGAACCCAGGTCTCCCGCACTGTAGGCGAATTCTTTACCAGATGAGCCACAAGGAAAGCCCAAGGAGTGGGTTGCCATTTCCTTCTCCAGGGGGTCTTCTCAACCCAGGTCTCCTGCATTGCAGGCAGATTCTTTATGGTCTGAGCCACAAGGGAAGCAGCAAAATAGGGACCACCAAAAACAAGCAAGCATCTAAAGGAAAATTATAGGCTCCTAGGAAACCTCAATATATCCTCATAAAGTTTCATTTGAGTTATGGTGAAATGACAATGGGACCAATCCTTTCTCCAATTCCTTTTCTTGACAGGGGAAAAAGCTCTTGTGATACAAGAAACTGTCATCTATATGTCAAAAAGTAGAGCTCAAAGACCAACTGGTGAGTTTCAGTTTACTTTCAGATGTAAGGAGTCTGAGGGGCAATTTAAGTCTCAGGTAGCAATTTGTTCAAGATATTTTAATGATTAATAAGCATGCCAGGACAAACTTTTGGAAATGAGAATGGGCCTGAGATTTGGGGGACATTTAGCTATTAAATAGGGTCTAAATAGGCTCTTACTCTGAGGAAGAGGAGGAGGAGATGAAATAGAGGAAAAAGAGAAATAGGAAGAAGGCAGAGAAGGAGAAGAAGGGAAATTTTATTGTCTTACTCAAGGTAAATGAAGCTCATCCAGCCTCCCCCTCCCTGGAAACACTGGCTTCTTCCTGGCCTCTTGATCTTACCTGCCCACCAAGACTAAGTCACATTTTTAGAGAAGAAGACAGTTAAGGGATTCAAGTGCAGACTCCAAAGTCAGCCAGCTTGAGTCTGAGTCTCCTCGCACTACTTACCTGCAGGGCTATGGGCAAATACTTAACCATTTCTAAGCCTTAGTTTCCTCATCTGTATAATGGGTTCCTATATTATAGGCCCTAGATTTAAATGACAGAAAGCAAGTCATGCCCCTAGCAGAGTTCTTGTGCTCAACAGACACCAGCCATTGTTATACTGAATCTCCCTGGATTAAATTCTATAGCAAGAGACCCCACCTCTCCCCCAGACCTCAGTCTGCCACCCACTCCTCTGCCCACAGCACCCCCTCCCCCTTTTTTTAAAAAATAGGATTGACCATTCTGATCCCCTACAAGGAAATGAGCAGCATACAGAACGGAAGGGCAGCTTATGGAACCTAAAGAAACTCATGGCAATCAGCGGCCCTGGTGCTTTCCACCTGGAAATCCTCCCTTTTCATCCTTGGTTGGTGGGGAGGGCCAAAGTGAACACACCAGATCTAGTGGAGGCCTCCCTTGAGGGTAAACGGAGAATGGAGAAAGTTCCAAGCCCAGCTCCACCACTGACGAGCTCGGTACACGGTGGAGCTCAAGATGCACTTCCTTCGTCTCTGAGCGATGCCCCAGAAACCACAAGAGAAGACGCTAAGTCCCCAGTAACAACTTTCATCTTTCTGCCTGCTTCTCCGCTCTGGCCTCTGGAGAAAAGTTCTCGGCTGCCTGCTTCGCTCCTCAGGAGTTTATCAGGAGCTTCCCCGGGACCCAGATGGCCCAGCCACTCCTGAACCACTTGGGGAGGGAGTCTCACCAAAGCCTGCTTGGGGCCCCTTCCAGGTGCAAAGCCGGTAATGGGGCCAGCCTGGGGGCAGGCGGCGGCTGCGGGTCGGCAAGCAGGGCCTAGAGCCGCCTGATCCACAGAAACTTGGGGGTGGGGAGGCGACATCAAAGGCGCGGGGGGCCCAGAGCGCTGGGGTTGTGGCGCAGGGCGGGGCGGAGGGGGCCAACGCCTCGCCGACCTGCACGTTTCTGTTTCTTTCAGGGTAAGAGAACACGCCTTTTGAGGATGACGATCGCCTTCCTCTTCGTGGAGAGCCGCGGTCCTTACACACTCCGAGCTGGGAGGAGGCTGCCGGGCGTCCGGGGAGGGGGCGGTAGCAGGGGTCGGCCTTCCGCACGTTTTAGCTTGGCACCCACTCCCAATGGCTCAAAATTCTCCAAACAGCAGAAAGGGCTTGAAAAGAAATAATGAGAAATAATGACAACTGAATGACAGCCGTGATTTCAGGAGGCAGATATTCGCGGAGATGCCGGCACCGATTCTTCTCTGTGGTGGCCTAGGCGTAGAGGCTTCCGGGAGGTGGCGCGGCTCCGGGGAGTGGGGAGGGTAGAGGTTCTCAGCCCCCAGACCAGGGCCTCGGGGCTGGACAGACGATTGGACATTCGCCCTTGGCAAGGTCGGAGGCCCTCGAGGTCTCAGCAGGCGGGGTGCGGCTGGTCCCCCTGGCAGACCCTTGGGCTCTTCGCGGGAGCTTCGCTTCTCCTGAGAGTGGGCTTGAGAGTGGAGGGGATGAGCATTGGAAGAGGCAACTTGGGGGTGCTGAGGCAGATTGTGGGGGAGGAGGCTAGAGACACTTCTGGAGACGACCTCCTGGAAAATAGGCCATTGTGAAAAGCATCACCTGGGAACTTGTTAAATAGGTAAATCATCTGAATCAGGTTGACCCTGGCAATCAATTGACTCAGCAATGGGCAGGCCCTCCTCCAAGTGATTCTGATGCCGGCTCAAGTTCAAGAATCCCTGGTGCAAAGGAAGGGCACTGACCTCTGGGGCTGGGAAACTGGACCCCTCAGTTCTCCCATCAGTAAAGGAAGGGTGGGGCCAGATCAGGGGACCCTGGTGGATGGAATCAGGCAGGTTACACAGGGTGAGAGGGGCCAGGTAGGTAATGTCACACCCCAAAGGGCCTGTGCCCTGTGCCAGCCAGATGTCACCTGGCCTGAACTGGGGACAGATTGTTGCTATATTATCTGGTTTTGCAGGAGAAGCTGGAAACCTAGGTTTTTAAAATGTGAAGTCTTCTGTATTTTAAGTGTTGGGAACTAGTTAGACATTTCAAAAACATTGTTTGGGTCTTCACTATAGGGCAAGCACAACACATCTACCACCTGGATTTGCCCTGTGGTTCCTAGTTTATTCTTTAAACTCCAAGATCTCATCTTACCTTGAAATAGCCTGTGAGATTGACAGAAATGTGGCCAAAGCCCTGGGACAGAAAAGTACGGCTTTCTGAACTTCTAAGAAATTATTATTAGGAGAGAACAATTTTTTGAACACCTGGTAGTCACACAAAAATATCATTGTTCCTTTAACTCCCTCCTTGCTCTTCTCTATCATCCTCTTAATCAGGGCACCTCATTGTTCTCATTATAATTTAGACCTAAAAAATGCTGACCCACAGAAACGGTAAGTAACTTGCTCAAAGCTATCTGCCAGAGTCAGACAACATCCTCATCAAGACCCGCTCTAAAAATCACCTAGCATTTACCAAGTGTTTTGCCTCCATGCCAGATATTGTTCTAAGTACTTTACAGATATTAACTCTTTTACTCCTACAACAACCCTGTGAAATGAGGATCGCTTTCATCTCCCATTGTACAGATGAGGAAACTGAAGCCCAGAGAGGTTAAATGACTTGCCCAAGGTCACCCAGTTTGTAGGCTGGTAGGTGGCAAAGCTGGGATTTGAACATAGGTGGCCCATCTGAGTCCAGAGCCCACCACGCTTTACTGCCTTCCCTGCTCTCAATGATAGGCTCCTCCTGTCCCACCAGGATGAGGTCCCTAGGAATGTAGCAATTCAAATGGGCATAAAAGAGGGTACAATTGAGCCTCTTTGCAGGGCAGGAATAGACACACAGATGTAGAGAATGAATGTGTGCAAACAGTGAGTGAAGGAGAGGATGGGACAAACTGGGAGAATAGCCTTGACATATATACACTACTATGTGTGAAATAACTAGCTAGCAAGAAGCTGTGGTATAACACAGGGAGCTTAGTTCAGTGCTCTGTGATGACCTAAAGGGGTGGGATTGGGGGTGGGGTGAAAGAGGAGCTCAAGAGAAATGGGATATATGTATACATATAGCTGATTCACTTCATTGTACAGCAGAAACTGACATAACATTATAAAGCAATTATACTCCAAGAAAAAATCTAATCCAATATGAAAAGAAAAAAAGGGTCTGTGCTGATGGAGCCCAGCAAGCCAAGCGCACGCAGAGCTCTGACCCAGCAGGTCAGCCTCTCTGTAACATCCTCCCTAATGTAGCCAGTCGGGCTTAAGGTGTCAGGGAATTTGACAGTTTTAACAAAGGAGGTGTCATCTGGAGAAGATGAAAGAGCAGAGCTATTTATTTGAGGATTAGAGCCTTAAGAAGTGTCTGTAACTCTCCAGGCTGCATTTCTGCATCTCATTCTTCTTGTTCCTGACAGTGTTCTCAGGGCTTTGGTGGTAAGAATGCCCTGTAATCTAGTTTAATGTCCCACGGCATTCTAGGCAGAGGAGCTATTTCCCTACCCCACAGCACTTGCTCTGAAATTGTCCAGATGGAAAGAGCACTGAAAAAGGAGTCAGGAGGTCTGGGTCCTAAGCCCTCGCCTTATAAATAGTTGATTGCGAGACCTGCAGAAATGACTTTTACCTTCCTGGGTTCCGGCTGCTCCTTCCCTGGTGTAGCTTGCACCACGTGTAGCTAAGGTGGAAATTCCTTTTCCCACCTGTGCTCTCTACGTGTCCTGTGCTCAGCAGCCATGTGTAGCAGGTGACGACGGTCATACTGGATGGTGCACATGTCAGACATCTCTCTTATTGTAGCAAGTTCTATAAGGAGGTGCTGCTGGTGCTCGAATTAGCTAATCCTAAAGCCCTTTGAGGGTCTTCCCAGGTGGCTCACTGGTAAAGAATCCACCTGCCAATGCAGGAGACAAGGTTTGATCCCTGGCTTGGGAAGATCCCTGGAGGAGGGACCAGCAACCCACTCTGGTATTCTTACCTGGGAAATCCCATGGACATAGGAATCTGGTGGGCTACAGTACATGGGGTCGCCAAGAGTTGGACATGACTGGGCAACTGAGCACACACACTCAAAACTCTTTGAACACTTAAATCCTATGCTTTGTTTGTTTCTGATACATGAGCAGTCACTATTCATAGCTGCAAGATGTTCTCTAGGGTTGGTTGATCTTTGCCAGTGAGGTGGGTACAGTGAGCTTTTAGCTGGTAATTTCACCTTGTGCCCAAGAGCGGCTATTAGAGAGACATCCAGTCAGAATTAGCAATGCAGCTTTAGACCATGAATGTTTCTGCTCTTTGATTCCTATTGGCCCGTAAAAGAAGAGAACGTTGGATCTAATTATTTAAGTGTAAAGGTAAGAATGAGACGAACAGCACTATTCAACAACAGTAAGGATATGGAAACAACCTAAATATCCATCAGTAGATGAATGGATAAAGATATATGTATATATACATGCAGTGGAATACTATTCAAGCATAAGAATAAAATAATGCCATTTGAGCAACATGGATGGACCTGGAGATTATCATACTAAGTCAGAAAGAGAAAGACAAATACCATATGATATCATTTATATGTGGAATTGAAAATATAACACAAATGAACTTATCTACAAAACAGAGACAGACTCACAGACTTAGAGAGCAGACTGATGGTCGCCAAGAGATTACAGGATGGAGGAAGGATGGAGTGGGAGTGTGCGATCAGCAGATGCAAACTGTTATGGAGAGAATGGGTAAATCACAGGGTCCTACCATATAGCGCAGGGAACTATTTTCAATATCCTGTAATAAACCATAATGGAAAAGAATATGCATGCGTGCATGCTAAGGTGCTTCAGTTGGGTCCAACTATTTGCGACCCTATGTCAGGCCAGGCTCCTCTGTCCATGGGATTCTCCAGGCAAGAATATTGAAGTGGGTTGCCATGCCCTCCTCCAGGGCATCTTCCCAACCCAGGGATCGAACCCACGTCTCATTATGTCTCCTGCCAGGCAGGTTCTTTACCACTAGCATCACCTGAGAAGTCCAAAAAAGAATGTATAACTGTGCATATATGCTTATAACTGAATCACTTTGCTATACAGCAGAAATTAACACAATATTGTAAATCAACTATCCTTTAACAAAATAAATATTTTTTAAAAAAGTAAGAATGATATTATTGCAACTGGTGTTGGGATAAAAACATTGAAGGGGTTTCATCAAATAAGAGTAACAGCTAATATTTATCTAGCACTTAGCCTATGTCAAACATTGTTCTAAGCACTGAACATGTTTTAACCCTCATAGCAATGCCATGAGGTGGGTACCACTATTACCCCATTTTATAGAGGAGCAAGTTGAGGTACAAGAAAGGTTCAGCAGTGCCCACTGTCACATGGCTAATATTTGCTGGGGCTGGAATTAGGGCTGCCAGATAAAATCCATTCAATTTTTACTGGGTGCCCTGTATTTTTATTAGCTAAATTGACAACCCTAAGTGAGACACAAGTCTAAACATTCTGGCTCCAGAGTCTGTACTCTGTCTCTATTTGCTGTCTCTTGGAGGACGCTCTTCGGAGAAGGCAATGGCACCCCACTCCAGTACTCTTGCCTGGAAAGTCCCATGGATGGAGGAGCCTGGTAGGCTGTAGTCCATGGGGTCGCTAAGAGTCAGACATGACTGAGTGAATTCACTTTCACTTTTCACTTTCATGCATTGGAGAAGGAAATGGCAACCCACTCCAGTGTTCTTGCCTGGAGAATCCCAGGGATGGGGGAGCCTGGTGGGCTGCTGTCTATGGGGTCACACAGAGTTGGACACGACTGAAGCGACTTAGCAGCAGCAGCAGCAGAGGATGCTCTTTGGAAGAAAAGCTATGACAAACCTAAATAGCATATTAAAAAACAGAGGCAGAGACATCACTTTGCCAACAAAGGTCCCTGTGGTCGAAGTTATTTTTTTTCAGTGGTCATATACGGATATGAGAGTTGGACCATAAAGGCTGAGTGCCAAAGAATTGATGCTTTCAAACTGTGATGCTGGAGAAGACTCTTGAGTGTCCCTTAGACAGCAAGGAGATCAAACCAGTCAATCCTACAGGAAATCAAACCTGAATATTCACTGGAAGGACTGATGCTGAAGCTCCAGTACTTGGCCACCTGATGTGAAGGGCCGACTCACTGGAAAAGATCCTGATGCTGGGAAAGATTGAGGGCAGGAGGAGAAGGGTGTGACAGAGGATGAGATAGTTTGATGGCATCACTGACTTAATGGACATGAGTTAGCAAACTCTAGGAGATAGTGAAGGACAGGGAAACCCGGCATGCTGCAATCCGTGGGGTCTCAAAGAGTTGAGGTGACTTAGCAGCTGAACAACAACAAAAGAGGAAGGTAATTTTAGATGCTATGTTTCAAGACATGAGGAAGCACCTCCTTGGAACTCTGCAGCTCTCCTCAATGCCACCCCAAGTCCTCAACTCAAACGCATGGACTCAACCAGAGCATGAAGAATCTGGGAGTACACACTGTATACAAACTAACCAATTACAGATGCCCTGTAACAGGATCCAGGTTTTCTGTCCTAAAGCATAAACCCAGCTTCACATCTAGACAAGTAGCCGCCGTCATTCCCAGAATTCCAGAAAGCTACCCAACCCGTTCCCATGGATGCCCTCTCAACACTTTTGCTTTAACACATGACAAAAAAAATCAGGCCATGACTTGAGAATACCTGAGGCATATATTCTAGAAGTTTCACCAGTCAATTCCAGATCTGCTAGAATTGAATCTTGAGAGGTGGGCTAGGGGCATCTGCATTTTTAATAAGCTCACTGGATAGTTCTGTTGGGCGCCCAGGTTTGATGACCACTGTTTAGAGCTGCTATTGATGCTATTGTCCATTCTCAGGAAATTTTCCCTACATCACGCACCCCATCTTCCAGGACCTGCCCTCTCCCTTGTTACCTTGAATCTTTTCTAGTCTTTTCCATCCTTGCCTATTTCCTCCACTCGTTTCTCTCTTTGAAAATATTTGCATTTTTTTTTATTAGGCTGCATCAGGTCTGAGTTGTGGTACATGGGGTCTTCTAAAATAGTTGTGGCATCTGAACTCTTAGTTGAGGAATGTGGGATCTAGTTCCCCGACCAGGGATGGAACCCAGGCCTCCTGCATTGTGAGCGCTGAGCCTTAGCCACTGGACCACCAGGCAAGTCCCCGTTCAACCCATTTCTTGTTTATTCTCCCCACCCCAGAGCTGAATCCTCCCAGGCTTTCTCTCCTAACATCATTCTGATTTCTATGTAATCAAATTTCCAGCCCATCACTATATCAATATTCTCATGACCCATTTATGCACCAACTTCACTGACTGTCCTGGGCTTCCCAGGTGGCTCAGAATGTAAAGAATTTGCCTGCAATGCAGAAGTCCTGTGTTCCATCCCTGGGTTGGGAAGATCTTGGAGAAGAGAATGGCTACCCACTCCAGTATTTTTGCCTGGAGAATCCCATGGACAGTGGAGCCTGGTGAGCTGTAGTCCATGGAGTCATGAAGACTCAGACACGACTAAGTAGCTGACACTTTCACTTTTCCACTGTCATAGAATCTAAGTTAGATTTGTGGCTGGGACCTCAGGGGTGGAGGTGGGGAATAAAACTCAGTTTACAGATGGAGAAGGAAAAAAAAAAGGTTGAACAGATGAAGTAACCCTCCCAAGAGGCAGAGAGAGCTTGAAGGGAGTCTCTCTGGAGAATCTGGTCTCCTGAGATCCAGGCATGTGCACGTAACCTGTCTTATATTTACAGGGACAAAGGCTACAGCTCCAAGCTAGATACCGAAACAAGATATTTGGTACATTTTCGCCCCTGCTCCAGGGATGATTTCGATAATTGGAAATTTATGGGTATTTGGTGAGCCCAAATCAACTCGCCACAGCCTAGGAATTCTTGGAGTCTCTAAAATGTGAGATAAGTGGGCCTGTCAGCTGTTTAATTAACTATGTGTACTTTGCAGAAACTATGACTCACCTGTACTGATCTGCACTGACAGGAGAGTCTGACAGGTGGGTGGCGGGCTGGGTGTCCTTTACGGCAGTCAGCTCAGAAACCAGACGAGCACCCTTCTTTTTCTTTAAACACCTGCCCTCGAGTTGCCATCTATTAGTGATTCCGTCTAATTTGGCAAGAAAGTTTTGAGTATCTGCTGTATCTCCAGCACTTTTAGGAGTCGTACTGTCTGAGAAAGGGCATATGTGCCATCCTGTTAGACAAGACAGGAAGAGAGGTGATACGGGATGTATGCTCCCTGCTGGTGTCAAAATCAGTGAGTTGTTGTTGTTTAGTGACTAGGTCATGTCCGACTCTTTGCAACCCTACAGACCATAGCCTGCTAGGCTCCTCTGTCCATGGGATTTCTCAGGCAAGAATCCTGGAGTGGGTTGCAATTTTCTCCTTCCAGGGGATCTTCCCAACCCAGGGATGGAACCCAGGTCTCCTGCATTGGCAGGTGGATTTTTCTTTCTTTCTTTTTTTTTTTTTTTTACCACTGAGCCACCAGGGAAGTCCATCAAAATTGGTGAAAGTAACTCTAAAGACTAAAGACCCTTAGGAATCCTTCAGTGCATCTGTGAAGTGAGCATTGAGGACCTACTTTGTATTGCAGGCAGGCCTGAGAGCTGAAGAAATGGATGGAGGTGAATAGGGTGTGGTCCCTGCCTTCAGGGAGCTGGAGGCTATTACTGGAGGTGAGAGGCACCTTGGGGCCTTTGGATACGGGGAAGTTTTACTACAGCTGATAGCCTTAAATTAGAAGAAAACGCCAAGGAAGTAGGGAGGGGTCTCTGTGGCTCACATCACTCCAGGAGTGACACAGAATGAAAAGAAGGCTCATTTTTTCCATACGTATCTTATCATGGTGATTTAGTCTCTAAGTCGTGTCCGACTCTGTAGTCCACCAGGCTCCTCTGTCCATGGGATTTCCCAGGCAAGAATACTGGAGTGGGTTGCCATTTTCTTCTCCATGTTAATGTATGATACATGTGAATCATACCTGGGCAAGCTACTTAACCATTCTCTGCTTCTATGGGTTGACTGGTGAAATATACATACTAGTTACATCTACTTTGCTGAATGGTTGTGATGTTTTCCGTTAGTTTTTTGTTTTTTAGTGGGAACTTTTTTAAAAAACAGTTTTTATTGCATTTGTTAAAATGATGCTTGTTTTTCGTTTTGACTTTTCGGGCCGCTAGGCTTGTGGGACCCTACCTCCCTGACCAGGGTTTGAACCTCCACCCCCTGCATTGGAAAGTGAAGTCTTCACCACTGGACTGCCAAGGAAGTCCCATGTGGTGATGGTTTAATTAAATTAGATATAGCAACTTAAACTGCCTTAGTAAAGTGCTTGACTCTGGACATGAAACAAAGAGGGTCAGTCATTCCTGCATTTAAAACAGAAAGTAGCTCTATCACTTATTTGGTTTGGAATTCCATAGAGCATGTGGTGGGGGTTGCTGTGTCACTGAATTACCAAAATGATCAGGTGGTGTGGCGCTGTGGCAAAGCATGGCAAAAGAAGGATCAAGGAAAGAAGAACAAGAGCAGAGCAAGGGTAGACGGAGAGGGGAGGGAGAGAGGATGTATCAGACATCACAAGAGCCAGGTGGGAGAACATTCTATCTGTGCTTTTGACAAGCTATTCAGAGCCCACACAAAGGAAAGCAAAGCCATAAATAGATAATTATTTAGATAGTATCTATTTAATCAGTCCAAAATGGTACTCAATTACTAGAGAGTTAGAAATCCTTAATTACTGGTGTGGCATTTTAGAAGAAGAGCCTAGGAAATATGCAAATGCTCCTGCTGGGTGCCCAGGTGGGACCCAGGCATGCCAGGTGGCTGCCATTCATTCACCTGGGAGAGGCACGGGGGCTGATGTCATCAGAAAGCAGCTGGGACAATTATAGGTTTGTGGGAGAACAACTGGAGAACTGGGAGAAGTGAGAGGAAGCTAAGCTGTGCCTGAAGCTATATTGTGGCTCAGCTGGTAAAGAATTCACCTGCAGTGCGGGAGACCTGGGTTCGATCCCTAGGTTGCTCACAGGCACTAGAGTGCAGGCTCAGTAACAGTGGTACATGGGTTAGTTGCTCAGCAGCATGTGAGATTTTTGTTCCCAGACCACGGATCAAACCTGTGTCCTCTGCATTGGCAAGTGGATCCCCAACCACTGGACCACCAGGGAAGCCCATGAGAAGTTTTTACTAATTTAACCCATATTCTGTCTCTCATTCTAGCCCCACTTCATGAAACAGAGAAAATTGATTTTCTGTCTAGAAGAGAGAATACTGACTATAATAAAGCAACTCTGCATTATTTTACGAAGAAGGCAATGGCACCCCACTCCAGTACTTTTGCCTGGAAAATCCCATGGACAGAGGAGCCTGGGAGGCTGCAGTCCATGGGGTCGCTAGAGTTGGACACGACTGAGTGACTTCACTTTCACTTTTCACTTTCATGCATTGGAGAAGGAAATGGCAACCCACTGCAGTGTTCTTGCCTGGAGAATCCCAGGGACAGGGGAGCCTGGTGGGCTGCCATCTATGGGGTCACACAGAGTTGGACATGACTGAAGCGACTTAGCAGCAGCAGCAGCAGCATTATTTTAAGTACTTTACATGATGACTATAAGCCCCAATAACTAGCCTCAGAGGGAGGTACTATTAATATGCCCATTTTATAGATGAGGAGACTGAGGCATAAAGTTCATGTAACTTAGGATCACACAACTGAGGGGTGAAATTGAGAACCACAATAGGTAGTCAGGATTAGAGTTTATATTTCTGACCACCAGGGGCATATTTTCTCTGTCAAGATCCCAGGAACAGTCTTGGACATAGGTGCAGTGAAACATGGAAGGAACCAGCAAGGAAACCAGTGTAGGGTCAGGAAGCATGTGCCATTTCCCCAGCGTAGCCCACACAGAGAAGATGCCCCTGAGACTGCCTATGGTGCCCATCCTTAGGGGGCTGACTGTGGTGTGCGCATCATGTCCCCCATCCCCACCTCCCCTGGGGCTTCTCCCTGGGGTGACTTCTCAACTCCTTTCAGGGAGTGTTACCCCACATATAACTCCTCTGCTGCTGCTGCTGCTAAGTTGCTTCAGTCGTGTCCGACTCTGTGCGACCCCATAGATGGCAGCCCACCAGGCTCCCCCGTCCCTGGGATTCTCCAGGCAAGAACACTGGAGTGGGTTGCCATTTCCTTCTCCAATGCATGAAAGCGAAAAGTGAAAGTGAAGTCACTCCGTCTTGTCCGACCCTTAGTGACGTCATGGACTGCAGCCTACCAGGCTCCTCTGTCCATGGGATTTTCCAGGCAAGAGTACTGGAGTGGGTTGCCATTGCCTTTTCTGTATAACTCCTCTGCTGCTGCTGCTAAGTCGCTTCAGTCGTGTCCGACTCTGTGTGACCCCATAGACGGCAGCCCACCAGGCTCCCCCACCCCTGGGATTCTCCAGGCAAGAACACTGGAGTGGGTTGCCATTTCCTTCTCCAATGCATGAAAGTGAAAAGTGAAAGTGAAAGTGAAAGTGAAGTTGCTCAGTCGTGTTTGACTCTTTGCAACCCTATGGACTGCAGCCCACTGGGCTCCTCCGTCCACGGGATTTAGAGAGTCCTAAAATGACAATGTGTTGTGTTTTGTTTTGTTTTTTTGAGATAGAATTGATTTAAAACATTATATTAGTTTCATGTATGAAACATAGTGATTCAAAGTTTCTATACATTAGTCTCCATTGTTCCTGCATGCTAAGTTGCTTCAGCCATGTCCAAATCTTTGCAACCCTGTAGACTGTAGCCCACCAGGCTCCTCTGTCCGTGGGATTTTCCAGGCAATAATACTGGAATGGGTTGCCATGCCCTCCTCCAGGGGATCTTCCCAACCCAGGGATCAAACCCACGTCTCTTAGTCTCCTGCACTGGCAGGTGGGTTCTTTACCACTAGCGCCATCTGGGAAGCCCTACTCCATACACAGTTATTATAAAGTATTGGCTATCTTCCCTGTGCTGTACAATGTACGTAATGTGTGTCCATCTTGGGTGATGTCTACACTGTGAGCAGGATTCCTCACCCTCACTCCCCCAAAATAATTTCAGGAAGACTTCAATCCAGGGCCAAGAGTTCCTATGGGTAATTCAAAGGTATCAGAGATTTCTTGTGGTCACATCAGAGTCACGCCAGTGAGTTACCTCTTAAATGACCAAAAGGAACCTTAACTAAAAATGAGAAGTTCATCACATAAAATTAAGAGTTTATTGCCAGAAGGCACTTTTCCACTGACTGGTTGTGCAACCACAGTGGGAAATAATAGATGCTGAGGAGCTCATGTGGGGGATTCCTTGGGGCTTTCTTCCCACCTTGCAGTACTTTCCCATGCCGAGTTAAACCTGGACTCTCTTATCTGACTTTCCAGATATGTGTATGTACAGATGTGTGTGTGTGTTGCAGATATCTGTGTGTATATATATGTGGCTATGGCAAGCAGTGTGGAGGAACGTGGCTTGAACTATGACCGGAGTGAACTGAGCCATTCTACTTTTCTCCCCATGAGTTGTGTGACTTTGGATTGGTCAGCTTCCCTCTCTGGGCCTTGCTGTGGTTAACTCAGAAGGCATAGGAATTGGACATGTTTTCACCCAGAATTTAGGATCTCCAGGGGCTTCCCAGGTGGCACTGGTGGTAAAGAACCTGCCTGCCAGTGTAGGAGACCCATGAGATGCGGATTCAATCCCCAAGTTGGGAAGATTCCCTGAAGAAGGAAATGGCAACCCACCCCAGTATTCTTGCCTGAATAATCCCATGGACAGAGGAGCCTGGTGGGCTACAGTCCATGGGGTCAGAAGAGATGAACATGACTGAGTGACTAAACAACAACAACAGGAGGTGACACAGGACTTCCCCTTTGAGATTTGGACTGTGAAGAAGGCTGAGCACCGAAGAATTGATGCTTTTGAACTGTGGTGTTGGAGAAGACTCTTGAGAGTCCCTTGGACTGCAAGGAGATCCAACCAGTCCATCCTAAAGGAGATCAGTCCTGGGATTTCTTTGGAAGGAATGATGCTAAAGCTGAAACTCCAGTACTTTGGCCACCTCATGCGAAGAGTTGACTCACTGGAAAAGACTCTGATGCTGGGAGGGATTGGGGGCAGGAGGAGAAGGGGACGACAGAGGATGAGATGGCTGGATGGCATCACTGACTCGATGGACGTGATTCTGGGTGAACTCTAGGAGTTGGTGATGGACAGGGAGGCCTGGCGTGCTGCGATTCATGGGGTCGCAAAGAGTCGGACACGACTGAGTGACTGAACTGGACTGAACTGATAAGCAGCATCTCCCAGACCCTAAGTCCAAGTCCTCCCTATCTTCTCCTTGTTGCCACCCCAAGGCAGCCACCCATGAGAACTACCTCTGCCTCCCTGTTGATATTTCAACACTTTCTCCCCCTTCACCCCCCACCTTGCTGGGCGGGTGGTGGTAGGGGGGGCGGCGGCAAAGCCACAAGCAAAGTGGGCATGTCCAAACCTTGGTTCTCACAGCCCCGCCAAGCAGGCTGCTTTCAGAGGTGAGCTCCATCCTGACCCAGACTTGCAGCCCAGCTCACTCATCTGCAGACAGCTTTGTTCTTCCAGGCCCAGCACGAGACTCAGTTTCAACACAGCCACACAGATCCAATCTTCCCGGCCCGCCCCAACCGCAGGCACTGCCTCCAGCACCTTGCTCATGCTCTCAGAGACTTGGCTCATTGTCTCCTGGGATGGAGGTGCCCAACACCCTCTAAGTTTCTCTGATCCCAGGCAAGAGTGGTGACAGGAGCACAGGTGAAGGGGGGCGGGGATTGTGCAAGGCTCCTCTGGAGGGCCAGTGAGAGCATCTATTTATTATTTTTCTGCTGATTTATTGGGCTGTCTGAGTCCTACCTTTGGTGAGAAAACTTGGAGGACGTTGATACTGCTGTTCTTGAAACCAGAAAGATAGTGGTGGTGGCGGCAGCCACATGGCACACAGGAGGCCTTGGGATCTCAATGGATGGCTTCACATTGTATGTGACAGTGTGAACCCCAAGCACTCAGGGCCTCTTATGGTCCCCAGAGAAGACGGCACTATTTGGGGGATGTTGGAAAGATTGTTCCAGGTTGTTCCTTTCTGTAGCTTCTCCAGGTCCAAAGACTGTATCAAGGCATTCCTCTCTTCAGTGGGGGAACAGGCGTAAGCCAGTCCACTTATAAGCCACTGTTTAGAGTTTACATTTTGCCAACAATTGACCTATACCAACTGACCTATACTCACTGAATTCAGTGAGATATGGGCTTTAGTTGAAACCAAAATAAGCTCAGGAGTAGCTCAGAGCTCTGTGGACATCTAACACCTTCCTCCTCTCTGAAGATTTATCTTCAGTTCTTCCCAGACCTCTAAGCTGTTGCCTAAACATCCTTCAAGGGGCTTCTCTGGTGGCTCAGTGGTAAAGAATCCACCTGCCAATGCAGGAGATGTGGATTCAAATCCTGGGTCAGACAGATCCCCTAGAGAAGGAAATAGCAACCCACTCCAGTATTCTTGCCTGGGAAATCCCATGGACAGAGAAGCCTGGTGATACGAAAGAGTCAGACATGACTTAGCGACTAAACAACAACATCCTTCAAGTCCTAGTCCAGGTTCCAAGTCCTGGATTAAACCTTCCCTGACCATCCTCTTGATCACACTTTTTCTAAGCATCAGAGCTGCCCACGTAATATGGCCATAAATATTGTCTATTGTTCACTAATTCCTTCTTATCTGTGAGTGTTATCTCCCTAAAGAATCTGGAAGACTGGCAGGCCTATCTTTTATTTCTTTTGGAGCCTAACTTCCATATTCTCTGGCACAGTGCTGATCCTGGAATTAAAGTTTAATAAATGCTTGCTTGATTGAGAAAGATAATACTTTGTCAATAGATCAAAGAAGCCAGAGATAAGGAACAACTGTTCCAATCCCTTGGAAGAGACAGTCGTGTTTACCAATGGTTGTCCAAGCTCCCCTCATTCCCTCACCAGCCCCCTGGGGTCATGTGACTAACTCTGGCCAATAGACTGTGGGTAGCAGTGCCTCTGTCACTTCCTGTTTGAGGGAGGAAGTCCCCCATTTTGAGTTTTTCACACTCTTCTCTACCATCTGCCACTCATACTGTTGCTATGTCAGTATTGCAAGATGGTGGTATTTCCATCGACTTGGGTCCAAGTGACCCTGTGGAGCCAATCAACCAGTGTGAAAATTATAAAATTTGTATAAAAGAAATAAACTTTGTATAAAACCTCCAAAATACGGGAGTTTGTTCCTGCAAATAAGCCTCACCTGACTAATATGACTCCTACTCTACTTACTTAAATATGTTTTAGAAATAAGGATGATCTTCCCATTGAATGTGGAAACACAGAAGACAAAGAAATAATTTTAGTCTAAAATAGGCCAAAAAAGGGGCATCTTGCCTGTTGTTTCTTAAAATGTGGCCCAAGGAGATATATGTTAAAATGCATATATGCATTAAGACGCTGGTTAAATTGCAGATTCTTGGACCCTTTTCTAGACCAGATTCTGGCCTAGAATTTGGGTATTTTAAAAAGCATTTTTATCGAAGTATAGTGGCTTTTCAATGTTTCTTATGTACAGCCAAGTGAATCAGTTATACATACACATGTATTGCTGTTGTTTAGTTGCTAAGTCATGTCCAACTCTTTTGCAACCTCATGAACTGTAGCCCACCAGGCCTCTCTATCCATGGGATTTTCCAGGCAAGAATACTGGAGTGGGTTGCCATTTCCTTCTCCAGGGGATCTTCCAGGGCCCAGGATATAACTCAGTTCTCCTGCATTGGCAGGCAGATTCTTTATTGCTGAGCCACCAGAGAAACCCTACATATGCATATATACCATCTTTTTTAGATTTCTTTCCCATTTAGATCCACTAGTATTCAACATAGTTTTGGAAGTCCTAACCACAGCAATCAGAGAAGAAAAAGAAATAAAACCAACCCAAATTGGAAAAGAAGAGTAAAAGTGTCACTGTTTGCAGATGATATGATACTATACATAAAAAGTCCTAAAGATGCCACTGGGAAACTACTAGAGCTCAAAAATAAATTTGGTAAAATTTCAGGATACAAAATTAATACTCAGAAATCTCTTTCATTCCTATACACTAACAACAAAGATCAGAAAGAGAAATTAAGGAAACAATTCCATTTCCCATTACAACAAAAAGAATAAAATACCTAGGAATAAACCTACCTAAGGAGACAAAAGATCTGTACTCAGAAAACTACAGGATACTGATGAAAGAAATCAAAGATGACCAAAAAAAGATGGAGAGATATGTCATGTTCTTGGATTGGAAGAGTCAATATTGTGAAAATGACTATACTACCTAAAGCAGTCTACAGATTAAATGCAATCCCTATTAAATTACCAATGACAGTTTTCACAGAATTAGAACAAAATATTTTATCACTTGTATGGTAATACAAAAGACCCTGAATAGCCAAAGCAATCTTGAAAAAGAAAAATGGAACTGGAAGAATCAGGCTCCCAGGCTTCAGACTATACTACAAAGCTACAGTAATCAAGAAAGAAATATAGATCAAAGGAACAAGATAGAAAACCCAGAGATAAACCCACACATCTATGGTCACCTAATCTATGACAAAGGAGTCAAGAATATACAATGGAGAAAAGACAGTCTCTTCAATAAGTGGTGCTGGGAAAACTGGGCAGCTACATTCTTCAGTAAAAGAATGAAATTAGAATACTTCCTAACATCATACACAAAAATAAACTCAAAATGGATTAAAGACGTAAATATAAGACCAGGCACTAAAAAAGTCTTAGAGGAAAATATAGGTAGAACACTCTGACATAAATCACAGCAAGATATTTTTTGACCCATATCCTAGAATAATGAAAATTAAAAAAATAGTAAATGAGATCTGCTAAGTCTGCTAAGTCACTTCAGTCTTGTCCGACTCTGTGTGATCCCATAGACAGCAGCCCACCAGGCTCCCCTGTCCCTGGGATTCTCCAGGCAAGAACACTGGAGTGGGTTGCCATTTCCTTCTCCAATGCATGAAAGCGAAAAGTGAAAGTGAAGTCGCTCAGTCGTGTCCCGACCCTTAGCGACCCCATGGACTGCAGCCCTCCAGGCTCCTCCGTCCATGGGATTTTCCAGGCAAGAGTACTGGAGTGGGGTGCCATTGCCTTCTCTGAAATGAGATCTAATTAAACTTAAAAGCTTTTGCATAGCAAAAGAAACCATAAACAAAATGAAAAGACAAACTTCAGAATGAGAAAAAATTTCTGCGAATGAAGCAGCAGACAAGGGATTAATTCCCACAATATACAAACAACTCATGCAGCTCAATTAAAAAAAAAAAAAAAAAAACGACAATGAAAAAGTGGGCAGAAGACCTAAATAGATATTCTGCAAAGGACATACAGATGGGCATTTATATTTTAATAAGCTCCTAGGTAATTTTTTATGCACAATTAAAAGCATGTCAGAAGCTTTTTAAAAATGCTGATTCTCTGCCTCACTTCTACAGAACTTTTTTTTTAAATTGAAGTATAGTTGCTTTACAATGTTTCAGGTATAGAGCAAAGTGATTCATTTTTATGTAGATATATAGTGCGTGTGTGTTAGTTGCTCAGATGTGTCCAGCTGTTTGCGATCCCATGGACTGCAGCTTACCAGGCTCCTCTGTTCATGGAGTTCTCTGGACAAGAATACTGCAGCAGATTGCCATCCCTTCTCCGGGGGATCTTCCTGACCCAGGGATTGAACCCAGGTCTCCTACATTGCAGGCAGGTTCCTTAATCTCTGAGACACTAGGGAAGCCCTTATGGACATATATAATATATAAATATGAATATATACATATATTCTTTTCAGATTATTTTCCATTATAGGTTATTACAAGATAGTGAATATAGTTCCCTGTGCTATACAGTAGGTCCTATTGTTTATGTATTTTATATCTGGAGAAAGGCCTACATACCACTTTGTTGTTGTGATCTCTTATGATTTTTTAAATGTGAACTATTGACCTGAATTAATTGTCTAAAAGTGTCTTCAGTTCATGTTTCAGAGTGTTAAATAAGAAGAAATAGCTTCACGATTGAGATGTGAGCTCAGATGAAGGTAATTGGTATGGTGTCCTGATTCATCTGTGACTCCTCCCCATTCAGATGTCACCACCTACACAATACAAGGCAATGCTGTGGGACCCTATGGGCATGGGCGGCTTATCCAGGTGAAGTGACATTCTCTGGCACCAGAAACTTTATCTTCACAAAAAGAGTGCTTCTTCTAAAATGTTCAGCTTTCATAAAAGGCTATTTCTATCACCCGGTTTTGTTTCAACTCTTTTCCTCATCTATAAAGTGGGCTTAACAGCAGTCCCTAGTCTTATAAGTTTGTTGTGAGAATTTAGACAAAACAAAAGCAAGTTACACACACACACATCCACTCATGATTCATTGCACAGAAAAGTTTTTTATTTCACCCGGGTGAATTAATTCTTACAAGAAAAGTCACTATCTTCGACTTCCCAGGAGGCTCAGTGGTGAAAGAATCCACTTGCGAATGCAGGTGATGCAGGAGACACAGGTTCAATCTCTGTGTCGGGAAGATCGCCTGGAGGAGGAAATGGCAACTCACTCCAGTATTCTTGCCTGGAAAATCCCATGGACAGAGGAACCTGGTGGGCTGCGTTCAAGCTCGAAAAGAGTCAGACACAACTGAGCACATGAGCATCAATAGTCTTCAAGAATTCCTGGAAAGTTAAAGTGTCAATTGACAGGAAGTGAGCAAATGTTGGAGAAGGCAATGGCATCCCACTCCAGTACTCCTGCCTGGAAAATCTCATGGATGGAGGAGCCTGGAAGGCTGCAGTCCATGGGGTCGCTGAGGGTCTGACACGACGGAGTGACTTCACTTTCACTTTTCACTTTCATGCATTGGAGAAGGAAATGGCAACCCACTCCAGTGTTCTTGCCTGGAGAATCCCAGGGACAGGGGAGCCTGGTGGGCTGCTGTCTATGGGGTCACACAGAGTCGGACACGACTGAAGTGACTTAGCAGCAGCAGTGGCAGCAGCAGAGCAAATGTCTTTTTGTTTTAAGTTTCATTCCAGTAACTTTGGACTGGCAACTTTGCTCTTGGTCATCACCAACATTTTAGAATCAATCTTTCTTTTTTTTTTTCCTTCTTCTTTTTGGCTGCACAGCTTGTGGGTATCTTAGCTCTTCAACCAGAAATTGAACCCAGAACCATGGCAATTGAAGTGCTGAGTCCTAACCACTGGACCACCATGGAGCTCCCTAGGCTTAATCTTTTGATCCTGATCACTAGGAGCTGATATCCATTCATTGAGAATAAGCCACTTTCTGATAAGACTGCTTATTGAATTGTTAGGTTAGTAGATGCAGTGTATCTTAATATTTAGCAAGGCATTTGGCAAGCTGTTTTTGGGTTTCTTTTCTTTTTTCATTTTTATGAGACTATTGTGAATAAAACAAAAGCATGAGCTTTTAATTAAATTCTCCAAGCATATCTAAAAAATAATTGTTGATGGCTCTGTGATTTTTCTACAGTGTTGTACACTCTCAACCTTACCTTAACTTAGAATCCCTCAGAACCACCAAGGCAGCATCCTACTCAGTGTAAAAATACCATAAATAGCTGTTAAATGAATGCTTCCAAGGGATAGAATTCTTTTTTTTTTTTTTTTAGATATATTTTATTTATTTATTTTATCCGTGGCTGTGCTGGGTCTTTGTCGCTGCTTTCAGGCTTTCTCTAGTTGCAGCAAGCCGGGGCTACTCTTCATGTGGGTGCGACGACTCATTGTGATGGCTTCTCTTGTTATTGAACACAGGCTCTAGGCATGAGGGCTTCCATAGTCACAGCACGTGGGCTCCATAGCTATGACTTGTGGGCTGTAGAGCACCAGCTCAGTAGTTGTGGCACACAGGCTCAGTTGCCCCAAGGCATGTGGAATCTTCCAGAACCAGGTATCGAACTTGGGCGCTCTGCTTTGGCAGGCGGACTCCTAACCCCTGGACTACCAGGGAAGTCCACCAAGAGATAGAATTCTGGTTAACTTCCCTTCACTGCTCTCTTCTTGGCTCCCTATTGACTTATAGCTTAGACAATAGTGATGGGTGATGAGGTCAAGGTCACAAATGTTCTCCCATGAAATTAATAGGTAGAAAGATGACCTTTTTTTGCTCAATGAACAGGGGCATAAATGTCGTTGGGGAGATCTGGTCTAGCAACATTCTCATAAAATCAATGTTTACTTGACCACAAAATCAATTCTAGCCAGTGATGTTCTTGGCAATTGAAACATTTAAAAGTCTTAGCATGTTTAAAGTCATCAGATCATCTTTAGGTAATGATTTCATTGCAGTCGGCACCAGTAAGCCTTTGTTGGATCTTACTATAATGGATTGAACTGTGACCTCTTAAAAGTCATATCTAGCAGAGCCTGTGGTGATGGTGGTGGTTTAGTAGGTAAGTCGTGTCCAGCTCTTTGTGACCCCATGGACTGTAACCCTCCAGGCTCCTCTGTCCCATGGGATTTCCCAGGCAGGAATACTGGAGTGGGTTGACATTTCCTAGTGACTTTTTTCTTTTAGTTATTTTATTTTCAGTTTTAAAATTTCTATTTGGTTCTTCATTTCATCTTCTATTTCTTTGTTGAGGCATTTTTCATTTTCTTCAAGTATGCTTATAACTGCCTGCTAACATAACATGTGTGTGCTCAGGCATGTTCAACTATTTGCATTTCCATGTACTGTAGCCTGCCAGGCTCCTCTGTCCATGGAATTCTCCAAGCAAGAATACTGAAGTGGGTTGCCATTTCCTTCTCCAGGGACTCTTCCTGACCCAGGGATCAAATGCACATTTCCTGCGTCTCCTGCATTGGCAGGTGGACTCTTTACCATGTAGCCACCTGGGAAGCTCCAGAACCTGTGTGTGTGACTTTATTTGGGAAAAAGTTCTCTTCAGATATTATTGAGTTAAAGGGATTTAAAAGTGAGATCATCCTGGACTGAGGGTGAGTCTTAAATCCAACACCAGGTGTCCTTATAAGAAGGAAAGGCAAAGTGAGGACAGAGCCAGAGATTGGAGGGATGCCACCACCAGCCAAGGGAATCGGGACTGCCAAGAACCACCAGAACCCCAAAGAGACAACAAATGATTTGTCCATAGAGTTTTTGGAGGGAGTACAGCTC
This sequence comes from Bubalus kerabau, assembly GCF_029407905.1. NCBI lineage: Eukaryota > Metazoa > Chordata > Mammalia > Artiodactyla > Bovidae > Bubalus > Bubalus kerabau. The sequence continues at coordinate 50,547,964 of NC_073634.1, forward strand.
TGCCACCATCTTGATTTCAGACTTCTGGTGCCCAGAGCTGTGAGAGAATAAAATTCTGTTGTTTGCAGCCCCCAGATTGAAGTGGTTTTCTGTAGCAACTCCAGAAAACTAGTCCAGTCACCGTGGTATTTAATTAGAGCTGTGGTGACTGGAATAAGGACTGGTCTGGCAAATAGGATGGAGGTCTTTAAGAGAGTGCCAGTGAGGAGAGGGAAAGAGAAGGACATTGATAGAGCCCTGCTCTGAGCCAAGCGCCAGTGGGTTCAATCTATCCCCTCATCAGTCTCACAAGGTAACTCCCAGTTACTGCTTCCTTCCTTCTTCTCCTCAGACGATCTCTCCTGAGCATGAACTGGGTGCCCAGCCCTCCTCTGAGGCACTTGGGATAACCCAGAGGGACATAGGTAACACCTCTGCCTTCATGGAGTCCACGTTCCAGTGGGGAGGAGGGAGGAGTTCATTGAAAGCAGAAAACTAGAATATGAAACAAAAACCAGAGTGTTTGTTGTTGTTGTTGTTTCAAAAATAATTTTCAGATTTTTGAAAATTTTATTTATTCATTTATTTTGACTGTGCTGGGTCTTTGTTTCTGCATGGGCCTTCATTAGTTATGGCGAGCAGGTGGCTGCTGTCTAGTTGCAATGCATGGCCTTCTCATTACAGTGACTTCTCTGGTTGCAGAGCACAGGCTCTAGAGTGTTTGGGCTTCAGCAGTTGTGGCACACGGGCTCAGCAGTTGCAGCTCCTGGGCTCCAGAGCACAGGCCCAATACTTGTGGGGCACAGGCTAGTTGCTCTGCAGCAAGTGGGAGCATCCTGCACCAGGGATCAAATCCATGTCTTTTGCATTGGCAGGTGGATTCTTTACCACTGAACCACCAAGGAAGCCCCTAGATATTTGTTTTTAATACCCGGCTTGGATGAAGACATCAGTCACCACAAACAGTCATAGAAAAGGCTTTGACTTAAGGAAGTGTTAACGTCAAGGGTGAGTTAAGAGACCCTTACTCCACCCGGGAGGAAAACAAAAGTCAGAATTTGCTTCAGTATTGGTTAATAGCAAAAAGAATTTGGAGAAAACTTCCAAATTTTACCTAGACTTACTTTTCTTACTAACCTCTCTGGGACTGTTGCCCAGTCATCACAATCAATGTTGTAGTTTTTACTAGCAAAGGCACATTTAAAGGAAAAGTATGAGTTTTTTTCTGGGGCAAGGGCCCTGCAAGAAACCTGGGTGGTTGAATCATGAAGCATGACTATCCTACTAGTGGTAATTTACTCTAATTGAGTACAAAATACCTAGAAGGAATTGAAATATCTCTTGACTGCTGCTTTGTAAGCCCAGAACTTTAATAGATGGTGAAAAGCAAAGAAATCATTTTCAGTTTTATGAAGGGAATTAACAGGAAGACAATAGGCTTCTCCTGAGACAGAATCCTTTGTGTGTTCATTTTGCTAGAATTCAGCTCTTCCTCAAAGGAAAATATAGCACCAATTACAAACCTACCGCTATTTATACTGAAGCCAGTAAATTCCAGTGATACATTCAGGAACAGGGATGTTTCGGTTGCATGGCTGCAGGTGTAGACAGCGCTGCAGCCCTTGGTGACGAAGAGTTCATTTGTTATTGCCGACTTTGCTTTTTATCCAGTGAACTCTGTTATAAAGCCATGTCTCGAGACATTTGTTATTTGAAGTTGTGCGGTGCATGAGAAGGTACAGAAAGCAAGCCCCATCTTTCTTCCTGGGAGAATCTGTTTAGGAGCAATGCAAATAGACAGATTCAATTCAGGAGCAATGGAGGCTTCTTCTTGTGATGGCTGGCCAAGAAGAACAATCCAGAAGCCACTGTGCAAAACCTCCTGTGTCTTAATGGCCTGAGATCTTGCATGGAAACCACATCCAGGGCTGTGGATTTACCCAAACAAATAGTCGGAGGCCTTCCAAAGCTGTAGCCTAACTGCTGTTTACACTGTAAATAAGAAAGACATAAACAGCTCTCTGATGAGCTGCTGTCACATCTGGGCTGCTTCATGGGAACAGAGGCGTGTTCGGGAGGCTTGGCTGGCAGCAGCTGCATTTCCCCAAGATTGGCCCTCCTGGTAAAACTTTGGAGATGTAGCCGATAAGAGATCTGGACAGGAGCCTTCTTGGCACTCTCTAGAAGGCTGTTCTCGAAAACAACACAGGGCTGAATTGCCTCATCAACCCTTTCCATCAAACTAGCCATCTGGGAGTGTGTTGTTGTTTAGTCACTAAGTCCTGTCCGACTCTTTGTGACCCTATGGACTGTAGCCTTCTGGGCTCCTCCGTCCATGGGATTCTCCAGGCAAGAATACTGGAGTGGGTTGCCATTTCCTTCTCCATAGGATTTTTCCAACCCAGGATTGAACACACATCTGCATAGGCAGGCAGATTATTTACTGCTGAGCTACCTGGGAAGCCCCTCGGAGTGTGTAGCAGGAATGAACGCTCATACTCAGCAGCTGGCCTGGCGCTGACATCCTGGACACTCCCTTTATCACTTTGGTTGTGCCACTAATCTGCAAAAGCCCAGAGATTAGCCTTCCAGCAAGAGGGTGTGTCACTATGCTAATACTTAACAGAAAGAACATCTGCAGAAAGCTCTATGCTCCTTGGTATGGAAGATGAAAATAGAGACAGTCCCTGCCCTCAGAGCTGTCAATCTGGTTGAGAGGATAAATTGGTAAGAATTCAGCCAGGGGAGGAAGATGAAGGAGGGTTTCCAGCCAGGGAGGGTGAGCCAGGCCCTAACCCTTGGGCTGTGACTTGCAGTCTGTGAACAATTTTTGTGGCACATGTTCTGTTCCTCCTTTGAATTCTCATGGCATTTATTGTTCATAACTGGTGTTCCCAGGCAGCTTAGTGGTAAAGAATCCACCTGCCAATGCAGGAGATGTGGGTTCAATCCCTGGGTTGGAAAGATCCTCTGGAGAAGGAAATGGCAACCCATTCTAGTATTCTTGCCTGGGAAATCTCATGGACAGAGGAGCCTGGAGGGCTTTAGTCCATGGGGTCACAAAGAGTCGGACACAACTGAGTGATTGAGCATGCAGGCATGTGGTTCCCAAACTGTGTGCCGAGGGACCCAGGGCACGGCAGCAAATTCACAGGGTGCTGCTGATATTTTAGATTTTCTCAGAGAACCATCTGTCCAAATGCATGCAAAATGCTAGCTCAAGGTATTGCAGTGTCCAGGTTAGATTGTGCTGCATTCCTTTGGATGATCTATTTTTACAGTTGCTGTGATTTTTCTTTTATAATGTTCCACAAGACAATCAGTTCGGAACAGGAAATAAGGATGGCAGTATTGTGTTCAACCAACCTGATTCCAAGGTCTGAAGGGTTGTGCAGAGGATTGTAATTATTTAGTAATGAAATGCAAACATTATTTTTTCTTTTTGTCTTTTGAGTGTTAATTTTGCAAGTGGCTACTAAATTATTAAGCCGTAAGTACTTATTAAGTTGTTTGGGCCTAATTGCTTAATTACTTAATAAATGGAATTGTTGGTATTTCTTCTAGCTTAAGGGCACCTTGAAAAAATGGCTAAGACACTAAGGGTTCTGTGAACAGAGAAAGTTATGGAAGCTCAGGTGTACAGCATTTACTGTGTGATTTCTTTCTTTTTTTTTTTTTTGGCCACACCACGTGGCATGCAAAACTTCCCGGACCAGGGATTGAACCTGAGCCCCCTGCAGTGGAAGCCAGAGTCTTAACCACTGGACCACCAGGGAAGTCTACTGTGAATTCTTGTTTTATCTCATCATGTAACATCTTGGGAAACAAGATGGGTTGGATGGGATCTGTTTGCTTCTTTAAGCAGTTTCTCCTGGGAGTGGACTTGAGAAGAATAAGAGAATATTTTCTCTAGAAGATCCAAAGGAGCTTCGAGAAAGGAGAAAAACTGACCAGCAAGTGGATGGGAGAGAACTGGATGAGTTTAGACAGGAGAAGAACCCAAACAAGAGAAGGCCAGGGGAAGAATTTATAAATAAAATTAAGTTTAATTAACTCAGCGGTTAGAGGATGGTATCACTTTTATGCAAAGGCATGTCCCCACTTCTCTGCTAGGCTCTTGAACAGTGTATGTTTTTCCTTATTTCATAATGAGGGATACATTTTAAGTAAACTTGTTTTATTACTATTAATAGATGTTTTAAAGTCAGTGCTAATGAGGGAATGAAAAGTGACTTCCATTTGTTTATGTTTGTTGTGTTTTGTTTTGTTTTTGTGCTTCATATCTAGAGTTTTCCATGCCTAGAACATTCTTTTTTGCTATTTAAACAAAGCATCATTTTCCCCACTGTTGACAGCTGGATGTAAAGATGAACTTGAGGGGAGTCTTGCCTGGATGAATTTGCCAGCTCCCAGTAAACAGGGATGCCATATGCTATGTTCCTTTGACTCCTTGCAGAGTCTCGAATGCTAAATCACTATAGATTCTTCATGGAATGGGCTCATGAGGGCCATGAATAGAGAAAAACTTGGGAAGTTATAACAATGGTTTAGAATTTAGTTCATCTTTTGTTTACCCGAGGAAGTCAAGTAACACTCCAACAGAACCAGTGGGTGGTAACTCTGTCTCTCAGAGCTCAGTGTCTTCATAGCATTGTTGTGAGGTTTACTAGAAGTGTGACAGGATGGTGCGCAAAATAAACATTCAATAAAGTTCCATCTGAAATCAACAAGACAATCGAATATGTGTTTCCATTGCCCCTGACTTGTGTCTTTTTCTCCTCCAGACTTCTTGGTGGTTGACTGGCCATGCAAGCTTTGTATGTCCTTCCTTGCTCTGCTCTCCGATAACTCTATTCCTTTGATTTCTACTTGTCAACCTGCCCTCTGACCTTTATGCCCTGGGTCTTGCATTTGTGTGTTTGATGCCTTCTGTGTGGGACCCTCGCCCAGCAAGTGTAGCAACTGCCTTGGTAAGGATTTGCTGAGGATCAAGAAGGCTATGATTGTGACCACATCTTCAGAGAACATTTAAACATGGGAATCTCCCTCAAAGCCAGATTGTCTTCTGAACTTGGAAATTCACAATCAAGTAGTGATTATATTGTTCTTTAGTTGCTAAATTGTGTCCAACTCTTTTGCTACCCCAGGGACTGTCGCCTGCCAGGTTCCTCTGTCCATGGGATTTCCCAGGCAAGAATACTGGAGTGGGTTGCAGTTCCTCCTCCAGGGGATCTACCCACCCCAGGCTGTGTCTCCTGCATTGCAGGTGGATTCTTTACCACCGAGCCACCAGTGGTTATATAGGGGCTTCCCAGGTGGCTCAGTGGTAAAGAACCCCCCTGCCAATGCAGGAGTTGTGGGTTTGATCCCATGGACAGAGGAGCCTGGTGGGGTACAGTGCATGGGGTCTTAAAAGAGTTGGACATGACTTAGTGACTAAACAACAACAACAACTGGTCATATAACTGATTCTAGAGCCAGACTGCCCATGCTCAAAAAAATAGATTCTGGTTCCACTGCTGCTGCTGCTGCTGCTGTTGCATCAGTCGTGTCCGACTCTGTGCGACCCCATAGACGGCAGCCCACCAGGCTCCCCCGTCCCTGGGATTCTCCAGGCAAGAACACTGGAGTGGGTTGCCATTTCCGTCTCCAATGAGTGAAAGTGAAAAGTGAAAGTGAAGTCGCTCAGTCGTGTCCAACTCTTAGTGACCTCATGGACTGCAGCCTAGCAGGCTCCTCCATCCATGGGATTTTCCAGGCAAGAATACTGGAGTGGGTTGCCATTGCCTTCTCCGCTGGTTCCACTATTAATGGCAATTCATTTAATGTTTCTGTGTTTCTGTTTCCTTTTCTATGAAATGAGAATAAAAATAGTATCTACTTCATAGTGTTGCTGTGAGGATGAAATGCATAATACATGAATGTGCTAGGACGTGTGCCAGGCACAGAGGAGGCGCTCAGGCATTGGTGGCTGTCTCCATCAAGGGTCTGGTTTTAAGCCTGCACCACCATCTGCTGGCTGTGTGACCATAACTGGGTCCTTTCACCTCTCCTGGTCCCAGATTTCTTATCTGCAAAACGTTGATGGCACCCTGTGTAATTGCTTTGCCAAGTTGTTGGGATAGGAGACTGGAAAAGTTCTGCACACAAGTAAGATTTCAATATGTGCTTAGTGCCCCCTTCTTTTTCCATTATACTCAGCAGAGAGCATGGGGAAGTTTTCTCTTACTGAGAGAGAATGCTGAATGCTGGACAGGGTTCTTAAGTCCAGCCTAGGCACCCACCAGCCACCATGTTGGACTCAATCCAAGTAGCTGTCTCAGGGCTTCAGTGGTGTCTCAGCAGTAAAGAATCAGATACAGAAGACACAGGAGACACAGGTTTGATCCATGGGCTGGGAAGATCCCCTGGAGGAGGGTATGGCAACCCACTCCAGTATTCTTGCCAAGAGACATGGACATAGGAGCCTGGGCATAGGAGCCCATGGACATAGGAGCCTGCTGGGCTGCAGTCCCTGGGGTCGCAAAGAGCTGGACACTTGAAGTGACTGAGCATACACGCAGCCATCTCATCAGGGCGCCCGGGTAGACACATTACTTGCATCTTCCCTGGGTTTCTGATCGAGTCCAGAGCCTGGTTTTCTGTCTCTCCTTTTCTCAATTAGGGAAACAGTCAAGCATTGTCGGTTCTTTTTTTCAGGTCTCAACAAGCCCTGTGCTGCCCTGAAGGGAGGAGGAGAAGAGAAGAGACAGGAGGAAACTCTCCCTATAAAACTTGGCTTTGACTGAATAGCTTCCAGTTGCCTTGAAATCCAATCTTCTTTTGAACTTGAATTTGCCATCAGTCACATTCTTGGAAGGCAGTAAGCTCCAGCCCAGTCCTGACAGTCACAGGGGATAATTCCTTTCCAAGAACCTGGGGTGGTAGAAGCGGGCTGACTGCTAATGTTTCCTTTCACCTGCTCAGGGAGACTGAAGTGTCAGGGGTTTCAGCTCTGAGAGACCCTAGAGACATCCTATTATCTGAGTTTAGGAGAAAAAGTGATCTCTCTCTACCTGCTATCTCTAGAACTGAGGGATACTTTGATATCTCTTTTATACACTATTATCAAACTCTCAAATGCCTGGCTTCTTCACCCCAACCAACAAAACCTGACTTGAGACTGTCTGATTAATTAATTAAACAAATGAATTAATTAATTCTGATTAGTTAATTCAACAAATGTGTATAAAGTACCTACCATGGGTTCTAGGCATTGGAAGAACAGTGGACAAAATATCTGCTCTCCATGAAGTGCACCCCCAGTACTTAGCCAAACAACCAACCAAAGTCAAGATGGATATCTATCAGAGATAAATGCCTGGATCACAAGCCAAAACATATAGGTTTGGGAGAGAGAGCTCTACCATGTAAAAGGCGTTTGACACTGGGTATACCACTTAGGTTCCCTGAAACTCAATCTCTCATCTTTAATGGGCATTGTGTGGCCTGCTCATCCCCTGTCCATGCGATGATAAAATGAAGGGAAATAAGTGAAATTATTTTATGCTGCAACATTGCATGCCAGTTGGTGGCATACAGATCTGCTGTGCCAACTCAAACTTTTTGGTCAGTTATAGAGGGAACATTTATCGAGCATCTACTATATATCACACATTTGGAATACCAAGATGAATAAGATATGGCCCCTACCTTCTGGTAGAGGAGACACACACAGAACAGTTGGTTATACAAGTGTGTGATGAAAGCAGTGATGAAGCCATCTGAGAGAACCCATGGTTACCCTGGGTAACCATGGATAGCCGCATCCTCTGGAGAGGAAGATGATGGAACATGAGTTGAGTCTTAAAAGACACATTAAAAGTAGCCAGATGAAGAGAGTGGCATGAGAAGGGGACTTTCCTGCTCACAACATTCCTGTGAACAGAAGAATGGAAACCATGGCAGCTTAGTTTCATGGTTCTCAGGCATTGAGTAATGGCAGGAAACTATGAAAGAATAGTTGTTAACAGGAAGCAGCTTCTGGAAGGCCTTGTCTACCATGATGTGTTGGAATTTTTTATCTAGACAACAGGGTAACATTGCAAGGCTTTGAGCAAGAACATCAGAGCATCAGTTCTAGGTTTTAGTTAATGGCAATTGTGTGATGGATTGGCTAAAGGGACACTTGCAGAAGTAGTGAGATAAGAATATTGCTGTAATTTCATAGCACAAGGAACTATACTCAATATTTTTGTAATAGACTATAAGGGAAGAGAATCTAAAGTATGGATAGTGTGTATAACTGAATCGCTGTGCTGTTACACCTGAAACTAACACAATATTGTAAATCAACAATTCTTCCATAAAAAAGAAAGAATATCGTGTATACTTACAGCAGGGTGGTGGCCTGAACTCAGGTGACAGAGAGAGGTTACGGTGAATTTGTGAGATATTTAGGAGGTGAAATTACAGGACTTGGTAATAGCTTGAATGGAGTGAGTGGAATCCAGAGAAGAAATAATGCCCAGGTTCCTAGGCTGATTTCCTGGGTGGAGGGTGCAACAGGAATCAGAAAGGAGAGACGGTGGGGCAACCCAGGTGGGTGGCTAATTCTCCGTGCTCCCAATGCAGGGGGCCTGGGTTCGATCCCTGGTCAGGGAACTAGCTCCCACATGCCATGACTAGGAGTTCACATGCCACAACTAAAGGCTTCTAAACATGGCAATGAAGATCAAAGATCTTGAGAGCTGCAGCTAGAATCCAGCACAACCAAATAAATAAATACATATTTTAAAAAAATACTAAAAGAAGAGAAGGTGTTAAGGGAGAGAAGACAAGTTCTATTGGATTGGATTTCTGGGTGGAGCGAGCAGTCCAGCAGCTTGTTGCATACAGGCAGCCCCAACATGTTCTGTACGTGTTAATGTCAGTTGCCACGTATAGTTAATGCCTAGTCCTTCCCTGCACCTCTCAGCTGCCACAGCATATTAACATGAGTAACTGTACAAGGCAATTACTCTACTTCTCTGCCAGCTCTTGGGTCCACAAATCACTACAGAGTAACAAATGTGCATCATGATCCAGGACCAAGCACATCATAAGATTAAAAAGTAGGTCAAAGTTCAAGCAATACAGACATCAGGTGCAAAGCCCCCAGTCATGCCAACACACCCCTCTGACCCTCTGCTCCCATCCTCACTCCCTCCCCTGGAAGAGTTTCCTGGGGGAAAAAAAATGGGACTTCAAGCCAAGTCCTGAAACACATGGCTGGACTGTGACATCTTCCACTATCTTCAGAGTGAAAGCTAGAAATCTGCCAGGCTTGCTTCGCAGAGATTTTCCTGTTTTGTGCAAATAATGATTCTTGTCATACATGCCCTGGAGACCACACCTGACACCTCAGAAACACAAAGGAAAACAGAAAGGACAGAGGCATATGTCACAGTTCCTCTTCTTGTATCCAAAAGAGTGTTTGATGACTCTTTTTGGACTGAGGAAAGAAGAGAAGAGAAAGAAAGTGGGGCTGTAATGCTGTAGGAACAACACTAACCTGGGAGCCTCAGTTTCTTCGTCTGAAAAATGGGGCTATTGAGCCACCTCATGGGCTTTATTGCAAAGCCCAAATGAGATCCTGTGTGTGAGAGAACTTTTTCAACTGTGAACGATTGTTCAAAGCTGGGAGGCAATAAGTATATTTGGATAAAAGGGAGAAGAGGTAGATAATGCAGGATCTTGACAGACAAACAACACAGCACAGGGAAGTATGTTCAACTATCTTGTAATAACCTATAATGGAAAAGAATCTGAAAGAGAATACACACACACACACACACACACACATGGCTGAGGGGCTTCCCAGCTGCCATTGCAGGAAATGTAAGAGACGCAGGTTGGAATCCAGGATCAGGAAGATCCCCTGGAGAAGGAAATAGCAACTCACTCCAGTATTCTTGCCTGGAGAATCCCAGGGACAGGGGAGCCTGGTGGGCTGCCGTCTATGGGGTCACAGAGTCGGACACGACTGAAGCGACTTAGCAGCAGCAGCAGCCAGTATTCTTGCCTGGGGAATCCCATGGACAGCGGAGCCTGGCAGGCTATGGTTCATGGGGTTGCAAAGAATCAGACATGACTGCAGTGACTTAGCATAAACACACACGTATGACTAAATCACTCTGCTGTACACCTGAAACACTGTAAATCAGCTATACTTCAATTTTAAAAATTAAAATTAAAAAAATATATATCCAGGGCCCTGGTTTCCTACACAACTCAGAATCAGTTACAACAGCCTCAGGAACTTTTTGGATTCCTACTACATGCTGGGCTGTGTACTATGATTACTGTGTATGTGTGTGCTCAGTCACTCAGGCATGTGACCCCATGGACAATAGCCCACAGGCTCCTCTGTCCATGGGATACTCCAGGCAAGAATACTGGAGTGGGTTGCCATCCCCCCTCACCAGGGGATCTTCTGACTCAGGGACTGAACCCGCATCTCTTGTGTCTCCTGCATCGGCAGATGGATTACTAGTTTCCATCTGTTTCCTGCTTGAAGCAGGCCAGCAAAAGCACTACAGTTCAGTTCAGTTCAGTTCAGTCGCTCAGTCGTGTCCGACTCTTTGCGACCCCATGAATCGCAGCACACCAGGCCTCCCTGTCCATCACAAACTCCCAGAGTTCACTCAGACTCACGTCCATCGAGTCAGTGATGCCATCCAGCCATCTCATCCTCTGTCGTCCCCTTCTCCTCCTGCTCCCAATCCCTCCCAGCATCAGAGTCTTTTCCAATGAGTCAACTCTTCGCATAAGGTGGCCAAAGTACTGGAGTTTCAGCTTTAGCATCATTCCTTCCAAAGAACACCCAGGGCTGATCTCCTTCAGAATGGACTGGTTGGATCTCCTTGCAGTCCAAGGGACTCTCAAGCACTACAGGGCTGTCTTATTCACTGCTCTGAGAGTAACAGCTCAGCTGTTAGCAGCAGCTGGTGCCTTTGTGGGAATGGACTGATTAGAAACCAGGGGACAGAGTATTTGACATTTGGCAGGGAAGAGGCAGAGGTTTGCAGGATGGGCTGCTTCCCAGGAGGCCAAATGAGAGCACCCATGGCATGGCAGGAAGGGAGAAGCCTTGGGATCCATCAAATGTGGGTCAAAGCTCAGAGTCCCCACCAACCATCTCTGTGACTTCCGACAAATGAGTCATCTGACTTCTACTGACCTTACTTTTCTCTAACACTGAGATATTAACAGCACTCTTCCCACAGTGATGCTGTGAAGCTTACATTCAATAATGTATGGACCACCTTTCCAGGCCATGGAGGAGGCATCATCTGGTAGTGTCAGAAAAGCCTGCCTCCAGGGGGCTCCTGATCAGCTCAAGCCCAGTCCCCAGGGTCCTGCATGCCTCTGCTAGGGATAATCTGAGCTGTCCTCAATGCAGAATTATATGCTGGGAACCATAAAAAATAGCCCAGGGCCAGACAGACACCTCTGCGCTTGGACCACAGTCTGTATTTCTTTTCTTCCATCTCTCCTGCCCCCTCATCTTCTCTTCCTCTTCTTTTGCTTCTTCCTTCCTCTGTTCCTCCCCTCTTCCTTCCTTCTTTCTTTCAAAAAATATTTACTGAGCACCTACTACAAGTGAGACATCATTTTAATTTTTATTTACCGCCCCCCCCCCTTTTTTTTGGCCACACCACGAGGCTTGAGGGATCTTAGTTCCCCAACCAGGGATTGTACCTAAGCCCTGTGAGTGAAGGTGCTGAGTCCTAACCACTGGACCACCTAGGGAATTCCCCAGGCATTATTTTTAGAGCTGAAGATGTAGCAGTGAATAAAACAATGTCTCTATCCTATGGGGCCTTAAATTCTAGCTGGGGGAGAGAGAGAAAGAAGCAGAGTAGATACTAATTAGGACTGTGGGGAAACAGCTAAAGAAGGGAGATGGACAGGGACTCAGAAGGTGGGAGAGGGGGCATTTTAAGGAGGTTTGTAGTCAAGGCTATGGTTTTTCCTGTGGTCATGTATGGATGTGAGAGTTGGACTGTAAAGAAGGTTGAGCACCAAAGAATTGATGGTTTTGAACTGTGGTGTTGGAGAAGACTCTTGAGAATCCCTTGGACTGCAATGAGATCCAACCAGTCCATTCTGAAGGAGATCAGCCCTGGGTGTTCTTTGGAAGGAACGATGCTAAAGCTGAAATTCCAGTACTTTGCCCACCTCATGCGAAGAGTTGACTCACTGGAAAAGACTGTGATGCTGGGAGGGATTGGGAGCAGGAGGAGAAGGGGACGACAGAGGATGAGATGGCTGGATGGCATCACTGACTCGATGGACGTGAGTCTGAGTGAACTCTGGGAGTTTGTGATGGACAGGGAGGCCTGGTGTGCTGCGATTCATGGGATCACAAAGAGTTGGACATGACTGAGCGACTGAACTGACTGTGGGGACGAACTCATTGAAAAGGTGAGCCAGGTGGCTCAAACGGTAAAGAATCTGCCTGCCATGCCGGAGACACAGGAGACATTGATTCGATCCCTGGGTCAGAAAGATCCCCTGGAGAAGGGAATGGCAACCCACTCCAGTATTCTTGCCTGGAGAATCCCCATGGACAGAAGAGCCTGTCAGGCTACAGTCCATGGGGTCACAAAGAGTCAGGCATGACTGAGCAACTAACATTTAACATTTAAGCAGAAGCTTGCTGTGAGATTGATTTTATTGTTGCCAGCAGCAACCTGGTAGTGGCAACATCAAAACTCACTCATCCATTCTGTGTGTAGACACAGTTTGGGGTGCAAAGTACACACCCCCATATATGTAAATGCATATGCGTATGAAGGTGTTGGGTAGGTGGGGTCCCCGACAATCCCATTGTGGGTGCAGCCTGGACCCCATGACTGTCCATCCAGCTGACTGACAACACTGCCCCTCCCTGTCTCCTTCCCCACCAGCGTGGGCACGTCCCTCCCCTCCTGCTTGTAACTGCAGACCCACCACCGTGGGGACAACCTCATCTCTCTTCTCTCAGGTTGTCACTGCAGGGGGCTGTGGGGTTTTCTCCTACCTTCTCTCATGGCCACATCACTGCCAAGGGGCCTCCATGGATGACATCCACCACCCCTTCTTGCTTCCCACCTTTGGAGAGACCCATTCTTGTTTTCACTCCCAGGCTCCCTTCCCAGCTCCCAGGCTAAAGTTCTCGGGAGATGCAAGTATCTGTTTTTTCTCTCCAGCGAATCTTTCAGCCATCTCTCCATCATCACCACCAAGATATATATCTGCCTTTCCTCACAGAGGCAGAGGGGGGAAAAAGAGAAGAGGGGAAGGAGGGAAGGAAGGAAGAAGGAAGAGAAGGAGAATGAAGAAATGGAGAGAGAAAGAGAGGGAAAAAGGAAAGAAAGAAGGAGGGATGGAGAGAGGAGGAGGAGACAGGAAATGGAAGAACTGAGCCTTCACATCCCATGGGGTTACCATCTCTATAACCGGCCACCACCAGCCTCAGGAACTCTCAAAGGACTGGGGTTTGGCTTGGGGTCATGATGCATGGAACCTCTTCTAAGGCCCCCTGCCATCTGTTCTGTAGTTAAACAGGAAGAGAGAAAACCTATCAGAGGCAACAGGTGGCAGAGAAGAAGAAGGGGACAGGTCAGGGAACTAGTCGGGGGTAGCGATCAAAGGAGCAAAGCAAGATGGCCAGGGCCTTGGGGCGAGGGGTGGGGAGGTGCAGAGGGTAGTCCCGGAAGGTCTCTTCTGTCAGAATCCTCTCCAGCTCTCCCCAGCTCTAGCCTTGCAGGAGGCCCTGCCAGGGGCCACAGGACCCCTCAGCAGATGCTTGGTGGGTGAGCAGGACATCCAGCTCGGTGGGCTCAGTTCTCAGCCAGAGGGAGGCCCGCCAGCCCCGTACACCCACCAAAGGCGTTGAGTCTCCCACGGGGAGAGGAAAGAATTGCCAAACTCATTTCTTCTCTGAAGTCAAAGAAAACAGTATAAACACGGTGGGCTCTTTGAATTATCCACATGAAATGTTTAATGTGTTTAGCCTGGAGCAGAGGAAACTTAATAAGGAGATGTTCCCATAGTGATTTTGTTAAAAATTTTAATCATCAACTACCATTCATCGTATGGTATCCTATCAGCCACAAGGCTCCAGGCACCTTGCCATGTGCTCTTCTCTCTGAAACCCCTGGAAGGATGCCCCACCCAGACTCCACACACACACACACACACACTAATACCACCAGTGTTCCAGGAAATTTCTCTGAGACTCAGAAACATTAAGGAACTTTCTTAAAGTCATAGAACTGGTAACAGAGTCAGAATTGGAAAACCAGATGGGCTAACTCCAAACCAGGGACCTCCATCACTAAACGAATCCTGCTTCTACTTACACTTCAAGGATGAATCAGACAAGTAGATTCAGTCCATTCAGTGCTGTTTTAAAATAAGGCAGAATGGGCATCTTGAACCATCTATAGCTTAATTACTTTTTCCTAAAAACCTAAGCAATTCTGCAAGAGTTAGAGCTTCTTCAAAGGTTGAGATATTCCATTCAGAAGTAAGCACCTCATGCCCTGCAAGTACTTTAAAAATAAAGAGGATCTTTTGAAATACATTATGTGTTTTATTTCTAAATGATAATGTATTACCATCACATGACAACAAAGGTACAAATCGAATGATAAAGAAGAATTTATCCTCAATCTCACCTCCCAATTCATTCACTCCTACCTTCATAGGGAAATCACTGGAGACACATAGAATTTGCCAAAAACAAAATGAAACTAAGTATTTGAAAGCTTCTAAGTAGAACTTCTCAAAAGATGGGATGTGTATGTTTCAACCATTTTCATAAAAAAGAAGACACAGACCCTAAGTCATTACAAGATTAGGACTTTCCTAAAGAGTTTCCCTCATGGTTGCTTCAACTCTCCCCACTCCTCTCAACCACCATCCCTTTTCTCCTTCCAGTGCAAGTCCTGCTTTCATTTGGCCCAAACATTAGACAAGGACCTTTCTCCTGGATACTCTAATCACCTCCTACCCTTTCTCTGCTTCTGTTCTATTGCCCTCCTCACCAATTACCCTGTAATCTTTCAAAAACACAAATCTGACTGTTTCTAGAATAAAGACCTCAATTCTTAACATGGTCTTTGAAGGATATTCTTGGTTGCTTAGCAACCCTCTACCTCACTCTTATGAGAAATGTTATCAGTTAGGCTGTGTTGAGGGTTTCCCCTATGGCTCAGTAGGTAAACAATCTGTCTGCAATGCAGGAGACACAAGTTCAATTCCTGGGTCAGGAAGATCCCCTGGAGGAAGGCATGACAATCCACTCCAGTATTCTTGCCTGGAGATTCCCATGGACAAAGGAGCCTGGCAACAAAGAGTCAGACATGACTGAGCAATGAGGCACACACACAGGCTATGTTGAGATGCAAGGGGTAGAGCAACTGACTCACAGTAGCCTAAGCAATAAAGACCTTTAATCAACTCATATGTGTTCCTTGTTTAATGTAGTTGCTCTACAATGTTGTCAAAGACCCATGATCTTTCTGCTCTCATCTTCAGCATGTTGGCTGTTGGCCCTCCCATCTGTCACCTCATGAGCACAGGAAGGCTGCTATAGCACCAGATGTTACAACCATATTTAAAAGTAGGAAGCCTGGGGACATTGGTGAGTGGGGCATTGCTTCAAATGATAGTCTTCTTTTTTTTAAAAAAAAATTTACATTATTTTTGGCTGTGCTAGGTCTTCATTGTTTTGTATGACTTTCTGTACTTGTGGCGAGCAGGGGCTACTCTTTGTTGCTGTGTGCAGGCTTCTCTTGTTACAGAACACAGGCTCTCTAGTTGAGGACACAAGCTTCTCATTGTGGTGGCTCCTCTTGTAGGGAGCACAGATTCAGCAGTTGTAGCGTGTGGGCTCAGTAGTTGTGGCTCTCAGGCTCTGGAGCACAGGCTCAGTAATTGTGGCATGTGGGTCTAGCTGCCCCATAGCATATGGAGTCTTCCCAGAGCAGGGATCAAGCTCATGTCCCCTGCATTAACAGGCAGATTCTTAACCACAAGACCATCAGGACAGTCCAATATTATGTCCTCTTGCTATGCACCTTCACAGCACCATGTACTTGTTTCCAGGCACTTATCACAGTGCTCATTATATTTTGTGTCATCTTTTGGGTATCTTTTGTCTTCTTTCTCCCTGAGGACAGGACTCATAGCTACTGTAGCTACTTGTAGCTACATAATTACATAGAGTAACACTGGGCCGAGGTGTTCCATATAGTGATGGAACAGGGCAAGTTCTCAATGAATAATTAATAAGTGAATATACAAGAGCTTTGGAAACATACACTGGTTGCCCTAGAGAAGGACCAGGACTAAGAATAGATTTTGGAGTCATCAGTATAAAATAAATATTTTCACTCTTGGAAGAAAGGAGTCTCCCAGGAAAACTATGTGAGTGAAGATGAAACTTGAGGATTTCTATCGTGTGGAGGTTGGGGAGGAAAGAAGCCCCAGTAGAGTAGGTCCACAGGTAATGAGGGAGAAAGTCTAAAATGCCAAAGTCATTTAACCATCAGAAGGAACTCAAGTCCTTGAGAAGCAACAAGAGGTGGGACTCGCAGAGTGCCAACTAAGCTAAGGGGCACAGTGAAAACCAAGCTGGGTTGTTGTTGCTGTTCAGTCACTAAGTCCTGTCCAACTCTTTGCGACCCCATGGACTGCAGCACACCAAGCTTCCCTGTCCTTCACTATATCCCGGAGTTTGCTCAAACTCATGTCCATTGAGTCAATCATGCCATCCAACCATCATCATGCAGAGAAGAAGCTCAGAGTGTTGGGCCCTGAGAAGGACATACGAGTGGCTCTTCTCCTGGAGTTAGGGGACCAGAATGGTCTCCCCGCTCCTCACACCTGTCCCTGTACCCCTGCCCAGTGGCAGGAATAAGACAGACAGTAGAACTGTAGCACATGGATGGGCTTCCCAGGTGGCATAGTGGTAAAGAATCTGCCTACCTATGTAGGAGGTTCAAGAGACACAGGTTTGATCCCTGGTTTAGAAAGATTCCCTGGAGGAGGAAATGGCAACCCACTCCAGTATTCTTGCCTGGAAAATTCCATCGACAGAGGAGCCACACTCTGATGGGCCACAGTCCATGGGGTTGCAAAGAGTCAGACAGGACTGAGCACACACAGGCACATATACACACACAGAGAGCTGTAGTTCTTTGAAAGCAGTGACAAACCACAGCACGTTGTAAATGAAAAGAGATTCTCTTCCAGCACAGATTCAAGTTGCAGCATCCATCAGTGTCCCCCAGGGAAGGCTTTGCCAACCCCAGAAGGGTCATAGAATGATGATGTGATCCGACATCTCTGCAGATTATTCGGCCCTGCCTCTTCCTTCTCTCTTTCTCTTTTCTTAAGATTTGATACAGGAGCTCAAATTATTTTGACAATTATTTTACCTTGACTTTTTTGTTCAGCCCTTGGCTCATACATCTAGCTGAGTCTGAAATCTACGTATTCATTAAAACATCATCTATCTGGCACGACCATGTGAGGGATGAATGTGGATCTGGTGAACACAGTGTCTATCTAAGCTAAGACTTTGAATCAGAAGATGAAATTTCCAGATGACTAAAATTTTCTGCTTGAGCAACAACAACAACAGCAAAAAGAAACCAAGCATTATCAAGTTCAACACCCTCTCACTTTGAATGCAATCTGCAGCTCCTTCCTTCTTTTTCTTTCCTAATGGTAAAGGGGATGGTAAGGAAGTAGAAAGATGAGCAAGATATAGAGAGAAAGGGAATGGGGGACATGGTTAAGAGGAGAAACTCTCTGAAGCAGGTGTCAGCAAACGTTTTGCTGTAAAGGGCCAGAGAGTAAATATTTCAGTCTCTGTAGAAACTTCTTACTTCTGACGTTGCAGTATAAGAGCAGCCACAGGCAATACACAACCAAATGTGCCCAGCTGTGTTCCAATAAAACTTCATTTATGGACACTGACATTTGAATTTCACATCATTTTCATGTGTCACAAAATCTTCTTCTTTTGATTTTTTAAAAGATTTTTTTTTTTTTTTTTGTCTAGAGCAGTTTTAGGTTCACAGCAAAATGAAGAAGAAAGTACAGAGAGTCCCATATATCCCACTATATGCACAGCCTCCTCTATCATCAAGATCCCCCCGAAATGTGGTCCTTGTGTTACAGCTGATGCACCTACGCTGACACATCACTGTCGTGCAGAGTCCGTAGCTGATATACGGTATGGTTTACTCTTGGAGCTGTTTATTCAATGGTTGATTTTTTTTTCAATAATTACAGTTTTTAAGCTTATGTGCACTAAAAATTAAAATTTTTAGCTTATGTGTGTGCTAAGTTGCTTCAATCGTGTCTAACTGCAGCCCACCAGGCTCCTCTGTCCATCGGATTCTCCAGGCAAGAATACTACAGTGGGTTGCCATGCCCTCCTCCAGAGGATCTTCCAAACCCACGGATCAAACCCACCTCCTTTATGCCTCCAGCCATGGCAGGCATGTTGTTTACCACTTGTACGATCTGGTGAGCCCTTCTTAGCTTATACACCAAACAAATACAGGTAGAGGGTGGGATTTGGTCCACAGGCTGAAGTTTGCTGATGCCTAATCTAAAATGTGAGTTGAAACTATCAAAAGAAGCAAGTCTCTAAGTTTCCCTTCCCTCCTGTCTTCTCTCTACACTCCTCCTTTCACCCCTACAAAGTTCAAATTTTATCCTGCAACATTCATACTGTTCCTCTTAGTTTCTACCTTGGTAGTGGTTCAGTCACTAAGTTGTGTCTAACTCTTGCTCCTCCATGGACTGCAGCCTGCCAGGTTCCCCTCTCTATGGGATTTTTCAGGCAAAAATCCTGGAGTGGGCTGCAATTTCCTTCTGTTCTCAAACAAATACTTACATTTGCATTCTAGAAATTGATTCTTAACCACATGTTCACATTCCTGTAACTGAAGGATTAAGGAACATTCAGAGCTTTCTCTAGAGTAAGATTCTTAAGAAAAAAAGATAGCAAAGGCAGTAGGACTTATGGGAGAGTAAATGACTTCTAAAAGTCAGCTCTGTTGGGAC
This sequence comes from Bubalus kerabau, assembly GCF_029407905.1. NCBI lineage: Eukaryota > Metazoa > Chordata > Mammalia > Artiodactyla > Bovidae > Bubalus > Bubalus kerabau. Next base: position 50,567,038 of record NC_073634.1, read on the forward strand.
TTACCTAGTGGTCCAGTGGTTAAGACTGCACTTCCAATAATCAAAGGGCTCAGGTTCAATCCCAGACAAAGAAACTAAGGTCCCACATTTCATGTAGCCAAAAAGTATAAATAAAGTAAAATAAAATTGGGTCTTAAAATTAAAAAGAAAATAAAATGTTTCTTAAAAAATGAAGCTCCATAAAGTATGTGCCTTCCCACATTTTTCTCTATCACTGTATTACGAAGTAAAAATCATTTCTTGCTAACTGTAATGCTTAGATTTGATTTTTAAATTTTCTTACCTATGCAGAATGTTAAGTGATTTTCTCTAAAGCCTAAAAATGTTCAGCCATCCCTACTTTTCGATGAAACAAATGGTCAGTATTGCCACTCACAATCAGGGAAAAGCCTTCATAGGTATACTTATTGTGGGCTGATGTCCTTGTCCTTATATTTGCATAACATAAAGGTCATGGGCGTCAGGGAAGAACACAGTGTCTAAAGTGAGACAGGCTTGGGTCCAAACCTAGTTCTGCCACTAATTGTAGGACTTACCATCTCCTTCTTCTTCTTTTTAAAAAATATATATTTATTTTTATTTATTTGGTTGCACTGGGTCTTAGTTGTGGCATGCAGGATTTTAATTCCCTGACCAGGGATGGAACCCAGGTCCCCTGCATTGGGTTTGCAGAGTCTTAGCCACTGAAGCAACAGAGATGTCCAGGACTTACCTTCTTGAAGCTTCAATCCCATCCCCTGAAAGCTGGAAATAATAAAAGTCAATTGTTCTGATGTTTAAATGAACTAACAAATATGAAATCCTAGTTCACATTAGTGTTCTTCATCCCTTCCATCTCTGGAGGCTCTCCTAACGCCCTGCTGGTCTACCAAGCCCCCTTGTTTAACAATCAGCAACAACCTCCTATTTTTCACCTGAAGGTAGAGCAAGCAATAAAAAAGCATTCAAAGTGAATCTCCTGCATTGAAGGTTTTTTTTTTTTTTTAAAGCTGTCTCAGAATATTCAACTTGGATTCAATTACTTACAGCAATAATTAATAGCACATTAGTCCATGAAGCTGGCTTTCTAGAAGTAATAAAGCCAAGCAGAACATGAGCTCACGGCTGCTCTTGGCTCTTAAGTCTCTGCTGAGAAGAGGAGTCTGCCAAGGAATGCTGGGGGGAATTATCAGGGGTGAGAGTTTGCCAAAGCAGAATTAGCCAGGCTCTGATGCATGCGGTGGGCGCCGGGCAGATGGGGAGACGGCTGAGAGCGAGGCAGGAGTCAGGGAGTGGGTGGGGGCTACAGGGGAGGCTTGGAAGAACCGCAGCAAATATGGGCTGGGGTTGAGATGGGGAGGGGAGGGGTGCTGAGCCCAGAACTGTGTATTTGAGTTAGAGGGGCCTTGCTGTACAGCCCTGATTCAGTTGCTGAAGCTAGAAGAGACTCACCATCAGGTGGTTCTGCCCTCTCACTGTACAGATGACAAAGATGTGGCACAGCTGTGTCCAGACCAGTCCACGTTCTGTGAAGGAAGAGCCTCCTTGAATATGGCTCTTCCTAGGGGTCATTCATGGCTGCCCTGGTGGCTCAGACACAGTCCTCCTGCAATGCAAGAGACTCTGGTTTGATCCCTGGATTGGGATGATACCCTGGAGAAGGGAAAGGCTACCCACTCCAGTATTCTTGCCTGGGGAATAGCATGGACAGAGCAGCCTGGTGGGCTACAGTCCATGGGGTCGCATAGAGTCAGACAAGACTGAGCAACCATTCATACATCATAGGGGTCATTCAGAGAGGGTAAGTCCAATGTTTTGGCCTGGCCAAAGTGGAAACAGATGTCCAGAAACTGCTCAGTTCATCTTGTAAATGTCCAGGCAACATTACCTGCTTGTCCGTCACCCTTGGGCAGAGAGGGCCCCCCTCCCCCCCAACACACCCACACTCACTTGCTATTGCTTTCTTTTGGGTTGTGAGAGCTGAAGTCAACTGTTAGAGCTTTTAAAAAATAATTTGTTGCTATTGCAACAAATATTTACAGTATTTATTCTAATGAAATAGTAATACTAATAATAAGTGTGTCAGTCATTCAGTTGTGTCCAACTCTTCTTGACCTGATGGACAGTAGCCCACCAGGCTCCTCTGTCCATGGGATTCTCCAGGCAAGAATACTGGAGTGGATTGCCATTATCTTCTCCAGGGACTAATAATGAACCAGACACCAATTTGTGGAAATGATCCTTCCACAAAAAGGGTAAGAATTAAATGCCTGTGATTAGCCTGGGGGGATGGAGTGTTCACCTCCTGATTGCCCGCTGGAGAGTCTCCCAGTAAGAAGGACCCCTGCTCTGTTACCTGTGTCTTCAGAGCCACGGCCACCCAGCCAAAGCTTTGCCTACCCGTCTCCCACCCCTCCCCTGGCTAAACACCATCCCCCCACCCCACCTTTCTCCCCTCACCCTGTATACCCCTCCACACAAGGAGGGAACCTGGCATTGGGAGAAGGTGGTTGCTTGGTTTTTCAGGGCAAAGAGGTGCCAATTACAGCCTTTATTAGGCTCATACCGCCGTCTCCCTGCCTCTCGACTGCTGCAGACCACACACACACTCAGTTTTCTTGCTCTGGGACTAGAGGCCTGTGTGGTCCTGCCGACTCACTTATAATAAATCTGTGAGCTTAATAAAAGGCATCACTTCTATCTTTTGATCTCTCTTGAGTTACTCATTAGCTCTGGGTAACACACTTCTTGACTGACAAGCCCTTCTCAGGGAAAATCCAAGCTTGGTGGTTCTTCAAACAAAAAGTGGCGTGGAGAGGTGGTGTGTGTGTATGTGTGTGTGCACGTACATGTGTTCTTATGTTGGTGGTGACATGCTGTGTGATTTGTAGGAAGGGAGAAGGGGAGGGAATAGCTTGGGTATCCTAGGAGACATCTGGGACAAGGTCTCCATAAGAGATGAACATCACCCAGGGCCAGTGCTGCTGGCAGAAAGTTCTAGAACCCTCAGCCGTTGAGCTCTATAGGCCCCACCTGTTCCAGTCTTCCCTCCTGCCTTCCTTTAATCCTTCTGAGGATTCCATTTCTCCATGGACCCTCTCTATTGACTCCCTGTTAGCACCAAGTCTTAACTTTAATTTAATCTGAGTTTGTTTTCAATGCACTAAGGCCACTTTCTTGTCTGTAAATTCATTGAATGGATCAATACTCCTTTTTCTTTCCCATCTCCTGGCACATCCCAAAATCTGTCATACCAGCCACCATGTGTAGGCGCTGGCTACACTTCCTCTGGGCCAGGTTCTGGGCTGAGCTCTGAAAGTGGATTATCCCCATGTGTCTTCACCACTGTCTGAAGTAGAGACAGCTCAGACCTGCATTAACAGTTGAGGAAAGTCAGGCCCAAAGGATGTAAGTGAGTTGCCTGAGGTCACACAGCTCATAGGTATGAATCTCACTCTGGAGCTGTCTAAACCCACAGGCCCTGCCTCAGCCTCCCCTCCCCTCATGCTGGGCCTCCCTGGGATGCTCAGCTGCGCCTGCATTCTACACCCCCTCCAGCACCCAAGTCAGAAGTCGAGGTAAAGTTCCCAGGGTTCCAGTCTCCCTGGGACTCACGTCATGCTCACTCCCTCTGTGGAACTTCACCTCGGGCCATGGCTGCTCTGGGAAACCACAGCCACTCAGGGGACGGAGGGGTAGACGCCAGACTCAATATCGACTCATTCACTGTGTGTTGGCGTTCTCAGCTGAGAAAACAAAACTACGAGGCCCGCCATGTTTGGTCCTCTTTACCTCACAGACAGTCTTCTCTCCAGCCACCCCCACATGAAACCACAAGCTCAGGGACCACAGGGCCTCAGAAGACAGAGAGGTGAACTGGCCTGGTGGAGGAGGGTGCAGGGGCCTCAGCCAAGGCAGGCTCAGGCCCCAGCCCTGCCCCTCAGCACCTATTTGACCTTGGCCGCGTCTCTCAGCTTCTCTGCTCCGTCTCCTCACACATTAAAGGGAAGTAATAATAATGACTACTTCTTTTTAAAAATCTTTTAATAGTTAATTTATTGATTAATTTCTAGCTTCAGTGGGTCTTCATTGCTGCACATGGACTGTCTCTAGTTGTGGCAAGTGGTGGCTTTTCTGGTTTCAGAGCACAGGCTCTAGGCGCACAGGCTTCAGTAGCTTCAGCACAAGGGCCTAAGTTGCCGCATGGCACGTGGACTCTTCTGGACCAGGGATCAAACCCGTGTCCCCTGCAATGGCAGGTGGATTCTTAACCACTGAACCACCAGAAAAGTCTTCTTTTTTTTTCTTAGTAATTTTAGAAATTATTATATATTTTACATTGGGCAGTTCAGGAAAGGAAGTAATGGCAATGATTCAAGCACATAAATGATTCAAATTTTAAAAACTCCTTTGTAATTACATCTAATCAATAGTAGAAATGTACGTAGACACCAACTCAGCTAACAAAATAAGTAAAGTAACTCTATACACTGTAAATCTCAGTGATGAGAAACATGAATGATCAGTTAAGTTGCTTTGTCATTTTGTTTTTTTTTTAAGAAACATGATTCACATTTGCTTCAATCACATACACATTCAAGTGTTAAATTAGACCACTGATGCCAACAATTTAAACCTATGATCTTAAAAGAATATCTAGTTTAATACAAAGAAATTTAAGAAGAAAATGTCAAGACCCTGATCAGAAGTATTCCACACCAGTTGTACCACTCTAGTATACAAAGGTTCAAGTAAGGTTGAGAAAAAAGACTTGATTCTTTTCCCCAAGGTAGGCATGATCCAAGAAATAGGCGAGCTACACATTCTATGGAAACCAGCCAGAAATCTATACATTGCCAATAAGGCACTCCTTGCCTTAATAAATAACCACATTTTAAAAACCTATATGCATGCACACTAAGTCACTTCATTTGTGTCTGACTCTTTGCAACCCTAGGGACTGCAGCCCACTAGGCTCCTCGGTCCACGGGATTCTCCAGGCAAGAATACTGGAGTGGGTAGTCATACCCTTCTCCAAAGGATCCTCCCGACCCAAGGATGGAACCCAAATCTCTTATGTCTCCTGCACTGGCAGGTGGGTTCTTTACCACTAGCACCACCTGGGAAGCCCCCTCAAAAGAAACCTAGGTCATGCTATAAAAACAGAACATATAGAGTAATATTTGTGACTACAAGTGTGATTTAATTTTTGCCTTCTATAAACAATATTCTTTGAAATGCTTAAAGTTCTTTTCTGGTGTGACAAGCTACAGGCGTACATGGGATGGTCTACTGATTAACCTTCTCAAAGTATTTCTTGGAAGCAATCAGATGGAGTTGGATTATAGGAGAATCCAGTGTCCAGCTGGCTAGGCAAACTTCTCAATGGGATTCCACAAACTGGAATGCCTTCACCAAGCTAGGGTCTCTCCCACGCTTGGGCCCACTGGGAGATCATTGACACTCGAAGGCTTGATGACTCCATTGGGGTCAATTATGAAGAGACCTCTTAGTGCAAGAACAGAACCTTCTAACAAATAGTACACCCTAATCTCGGGAAGTTTGTTTAGTCACATCTGACAAGAGCATGATGTTCATGTGGCCCAAACTACCATTCTTCCTCAATGTATTTATCTGGGCCAGGTGGCTGAAGTGGGAATCTACGTGACACTGCAATGATTCTACATTATGAAATTCATTGGCTTTGTCACTAAAAGCAGTAATTTCTATAGGACACACAAAGGTGAAATCTGAAGGATAGAAGAGCACCAAATATTTCCCCTTAAAGTCATCAAGGCTTGGACTTCCCTGGTGGTTAGTGGTTAGGAATCTGCCTGCAAATGCAGGGGACATGGGTTCAATCCCTGCTCTGGAAAGATTCCACCTGCTGCTGGTCAACTAAGCTCATGCACTGAAATGAACAGTAGGCCCTGCTGCTACAAGTAGAGAAAGCTCACGAGCAGCAATGAAGACCCAGCACAGCCAAAAATTGATTAATTAATTTATTAAAAAAATATAAAGTCCAGAGGGATGGAATGGGGAGGGAGGAGGGAGGAGGGTTCAGGATGGGGAACACATGTATACCTGTGGTGGATTCATTTTGATATTTGGCAAAACTAATACAATTATGTAAAGTTTAAAAATAAAATAAAATTTAAAAAAAAAACAAAACACTAGTGCCCTAATAAGGACCTACTGTAGAGCACAGGGAACTCGACTCAATACTCTGTAATGGCCTATATGGGGAAAGAATCTTTTAAAGAGTGGAGATATATATATATATAATATCTATAACTGATTCACTTTGCTATACAGCAGAAATTAATGCAATATTGTAAATCAACTATATTCCAATAAAAGCTTTTAAAAATAAAACTGTAAAAAAAAAAAAAAAATAAAGTCATCAAGGCTTAGTTCTTTGAATGCTCCATTGATAACAGCTGTGCCCTTACAGTAGCATGCATGCTGGGTGACAGCAAGAGCATGGTATAAGGTATGCAGAAGCAGAAATGTCCCAAGGAATGGCACCCACATGTCTGACAATCGAAACCCCAGAGCTACCTTCCCACATGGCCACCATCTTCAGTCTCAATAATGCCTATTTTATATTAAGTGAGATAATCCATGTAGAAAGAAATCTTTTTTTCAAGGTGAGTTATTATTAGTGTCATGGGTTGAATTGAGTCCCCTCAAAGTTATGCTGGAGTCCTAACTCCCAGTACCCATGAATGTGACATTATTTGGAAATAGGGTCTTTGTAGATGTAATCAATCTAAGATGAGGGCATTTGGATGGACCCTAATTCAATATGGCAGATGTCCTTATGCGAAGGAGAAATTTGGACACGGATGTACACAGGGTGGAGAACCCCGTGTGAAGACACAAACCTAGAGGGAAGGTGGCCGTACAAAGACAGAGACAGTAATTGGAGTGATTCTGGCACAAGCCATTGAAACCCTGGAGCTACCAGAAGCTGGAAGAGGCAAGAAGGACCTTTGTCTTGAGGTTGAAGAAGGAACATGGCCCTGCTAACATCTTGATTTCAAACTTCTAGCCTTTAGAACTATGAGAAGAAAACTTTCTCTTATTTTAAGGCGTCCATTTTGCGACTTTTTTACAGCAGCCCTAAACAAAGCCCAGGCAGCTCAGTGGTAAAGAATCCACCTACCAATGCAGGAGACATGGGTTCTATTCCTGGATCAGGAAGATCTTTCAGAAAAGGAAATGGTGACCCACTCCAGTATTCTTCCCTGGAAAATCCCATGGACAGAGGAGTCTGGCAGGCTACAATCCACAGGGTCACAAAAAGAGTCAGACTTGACTTACCGACTAAACAACAAAACTAATACAATTAGCATTAAAAGGATTTCTGATCCAGGAGACCCAAGACTTCTTTCTTAGTTTTGACCTTGCTTCTAAATAGTTTTGTAAACTTGGGCAAATTATAAAGGCATCGATTGTTAGAGCTGAAAAAGACCTTAGGATCAGGGGAAGAAACCGAGCTCCACAAAGGGGAGGGACAGGTACATAACCCCAGAGAACCTCAGTGACTTCATCTGTCAACAAGAGATAATTATCCCCAGCCCACTTACTCTGCCCAGCTGTGGTTGACATGTCAATAAGATCACCTGGGTAGACCAGTTGCCACCACAATCTCAGCAACACACACACACACATACTACTGTCTGCCTTCAGAGGAGCACCCTTGTCAGTTTCCCAGGATTCTGGTTGATTCAGAGAAAGGAGCCAAGCCAATGATGAGCTATTTGAAGCAGATGGAATCCATAGGGTGTCTGGGCACCCATGTGACCATGAACCCACTGGTTAGGTAAGGAGGGAGGTAAATGTGTCAGTGTGTCCTTTGAGAGGCAGTGCAGACATCATCTACTGACATCAGTGAAGGAGGGTTTGGACTCTTAGGGAAGAAAGTGATGAATGGACACCTGGATTCTGCACCAGGTGTTGCTGCCTGAGTCACTATGCATCCTTGGGCAAGTCTCATACCCTCTCTGGGCCTTTCCATATCTGTCTATACAATATGAAGCTGGGACCTGCTCCCAGATCGCTGTGACTCCAGAATCTCTGATCTTAACCATCATCTTATACTGCCAAAAGGATGAAAGCAACCAGTCAGTCCAGGGAGTACAGAGTGTCAGTAGGGCATTATGGACATATGCATACATCTATGTTCTAAAGTCACAGAGCTGACAGCATCAGAAGGTGATCTGGCTCAACCTGCCAGGTGATAGCCCTCCTAAGTGGATGTTGGAATAGCTTCTGGATACTCCAGTGATGTTTTTCTTATTCCTCTTGAGCATACTCATTCTGCTGGCATGAAAAACAGTCTTCCTTATGTGAGGAAGTGATGAATATAAAGATTATGCTCAGTTGCTCAGTCATGTCTGACTCTTTGCGACCCCATGGACTGTAGCCCACCATGATCCTCTGTCCATGGAATTTCCCAGGCAAGAATACTGGAGTGGGTTGTCATTTTCTCCTCCAGGGGATCTTCCCGACCCAAGGATCAAACCCATTCCTCTTATGTCTCCTGTATTAGTAGGTGGATTCTTTATCACTACTGCTACCTGGGAAGCCCAAATATAAAGATTAAGAGTTTACAAAACCAATTCAAAGTCAAGCTGGGTTCTGCCATGCTTTTTAGCCTGTATGACTTTGGGCAAATCACTTTGCCTTTGCTAAGACTGATGTGGAGACTTGGCAGAGTCACCGTGATGGTGAAGCAATGGAAGATTGTGACAGCTCTTGGCAACCCCGGAACACACCAAGCGCTCAAGAAATGTAGGCTTTCCCTCCCTGTGTTCATCTAGAGTCAAACAGATTTACCTACTCTTCGTACTTCTGAAAGTTCTTCAACTGTCTGAAAACGACACTCAAGTGGTTCCCCAACCCTTAGCATTTTCACCTGTCTCTCCATCATCATCTTCATCATTGCCATCAACACCATTATCTTTTATTATCATCATCACCAACAGCTTCCTCACCATCATCTTTAGTCATCAACTCTTTTTTTTTTTTCTATTGTACCATTCAGCTCGTAGGGTCTTAGCTCCCCAAAGTGAAAGTGAAAGTCACACAGTCAGGTCTGACTCTTTGCGATTCCATCTACTAAACAGTCCATGGAACTCTCCAGTCCAGAATACTGGAGTGGGTAGCCTTTCCCTTCTCCAGGGGCTCTTCCCAACAGGGATCGAACCCAGATCTCTCGCATTACAGGCAGATTCTTTACCAGCTGAGCCACAGGGAAGCCCAAGAATCCTGGAGTGGGTAGCCTATCCCTTCTCCAGCAGAGCTTCCCAACCCAGGAATTAAACCAGTGTCTCCTGCATTGCAGATGGATTCTTTACCAACTGAGCTATGAGGGAAGTCTTGCTCTCCAAATAGCAACTGAACCTGAGCTCTCAGTAGTGAAAGCTGGGAATTCTAACCACTGGACTACCAGGGAATACCCCAGCACTATCTTTTATCATTATCATCCTCATCATCGCATCACACACATGAGTTAATACTAGAATTTATCATGTATTCTTACAGGTGTGGCCAGTGGATCCTTCAACAATCAGTGAGCTGAATATTTTTCTCATTTTATAAATGATGAAACTGCATCTCAGAGAACTAAGCTAACTTTCTCAGACTGACGCAGATAAAGGCATCAAAGACAGAAACCTAACCTAGGTTTCATGATGCCAAATCTTAGGACGGTTCCTTTGATGGCACTACTGTTTGGGGTTTTGGGGGGGTTTGTTTTTGTTTTTATTTTTTAATGTGGCTGCCTCCAGCCTTGGTTGCAGCCCATGGCTCTTCATTCTGGTGCTCTAGTTGTAGCACTCAGGCTCTCTAGTTTTGGCACCTGGGATCCAGAGAACAGACTTAGATGCCTGGCAGCCTATGGGATCTTAATTCCCCAGGCCAGGGACCGAACCTATATCCACTGCATTGGAAGGTGGATTCTTAACCATTTGACCACCAGGGAAGTCCTGGAATTACTGTTTTTAGCAAACATATCACCCAGACAGCTCAAGTTATACAAGGAATGAGGTGGGACCCTCCATGTGTTTTCCAATGAGGTTTGATATTCTCCATTACGTTCTTGTGCAACTGACTTCTCAAACTTAAAGGGGAAATTTTGTGCTTGAGTGTGTGACTGTGTATGTGTGTGTGTGTGTGTGTGTGTGAGAGAGAGAGAGGATGTAGGTATCCCTGGAAACCTCTGGAGCTCTGCTCCTGCCAAGCAGACTTGGGATTCAGCCCACACCTGTGAGATTTGGATGTCTTTTGTCCCCTGAGAGTCTCACTCTGCCTGGCTAATCCAGGCAGAGCTTCCTGCTGCCTCCTTTCAGGACGCAGTTCAGACCAGAATATTAATGAAGATTACAGCAGGGAGAAGAAGCAATCTGAGCGAGGGAGGGGGCTGCCGGGCAGGAAGCTTGGCATCCTGGCAGAATCTTTCCATATATGATCTCAAACCACTGGTTTGGAAGCAGTATGTGATGCAGGGGGCCCTTCCCTGGGGTGTCTGGAGCGAGTCTGTATCCTCTCCCCAGGTTGTTCCGAGGACAAATCATCTCATACCTTTTTCAGGTAATTGACATGCACGCATCTTTTTTCCCCCCATGCATATCAAACTCTGCTTACTACAGAGTGACCTTACAGCCCAGTTTGACTGAGACAGGTTTACATCTACTGTCCTGACGTTTTACTATCTGTCACCATCAAAAGTGAACGTGAAAGTCGCTCAGTCATGTCTGACTCTTTGCAACCCCATGGACTGTACAGTCCATGAAATTCTCTAGGCCAGAATACTGGAGTGGGTAGCCATTCCCTTCTCCAGGGGATCTCCCCAACCCAGGGATCGAACCCAGATCTCCCACATTTCAGGTGGATTCTTTACCAGCTGAGCCATCAGGGAAGCCCTGATCACCATCAAAAGTGTCCCTATTTGGATTTTCTTCCAAGAATAAAGCATCAAAGAAGACAGGGAACAAGAGCTACCACATGTGGGGGTTGCCATGTAGATTACTGGGAAGAGCATTAGACTTGGAAGCAAAGGAGGGTTAGACCACTTTCTACCTAAGTAGGACTCAGATGTGTCATCTGTAAAATGGGCATAATCATACCTACCTCCCAGGGTTTTTGATGGTGAATGGCCTTAGTGGGCTCTGTTCTCTGCAGTCATCACCTTGAATGATCTGTTTTACCTTCATTTTTCAGTTACAATTAAGCCTGTTTTTCTTCAGAATTTTTGAACGTCTGGTCACATGAAATCAGTGGGGACTTTGAGCCAGCCAGGGTCAGGGCCTGGTCACCTATAGGATCTGCTTAGAGCTATAAATGATCCATGGAAAAAAAATTCAACCCATGTTTCAGTGCTGTGCCAGCTGGGACAGCCACACCCAAGGAACTGCTAATTTGGTGGATGGATTTGGAACTGGAAAATGAGAAAATTATTTACTTGTTGGAAGTTTAGAATATGAGAGGCAATAAGCAGAAAGTGGTATTAGAAGATGGATTAACTGCACTAAAAGACTGAATGTCTGTCAGGGAGGAAGATACTGGAGTCAACCCTGTGAAGTCATTCCCCTGGAGATCCTGGCTTAGAAGATTCTCTCCAGCCTGTTTCCTGATCCCAGCACTGCTCCCCAAGCCCTACATTACTGAGTTCCCAAGGGGCCCCCACGTGCCACCCTCCTGCTCCCTTCCACTGCTGGTGGTTAACAGGGACACTCGTCAGTCACGATCTGGCCTGCCAACTGTGCTGCATCTTTTCCGACCACACAGCACCTGAGCACCTAAGGCCATGACTACAGACACACCTCTGAGGCCACCGCAATAAAATGGATATTGTAATCAAGCAAGTCCCACGGATTTTTTGGTTTCCCAGTGCATTTCAAAAGTTACGTTGGGTTTCTGCTTCCCTGGTGGCTCAGATTTAAAGAATCTGCCTGTAATGCAGGAGATGCAGGTTGGATCCCTGGAGAAGGGAATAGCTCCAGTATTCTTGCCTAGAGAATTCCATGGACAGAGGAGCCTGGTGGGCCACAGTCCATGGGGTCGCAAAGAGGACACTACTGAGTGACTAACACACTTTCCCTGTTCTTATTGGTAAAGAATCCGCCTGTCAATGCAGGAGACACGGCTTCAATCCCTGATCCAGGAAGACCCCACATGCCTCGGAGCAGCTAAGCCCGTGCGCCCCAACTACTGAGCCTGCGCTCTAGAGCCGGGGAACCACAACTACGGAGCCCACGTGCCAGAACTAGTGCAGCCCCTGTGCCCTGGAGCTCATGCTCTGCAACAAGAGAAGCCACCACAATGAGAAACCCTAGCACTGCAACTAGAGAGTAGCCTCCACTCGCTGAAACTAGAGAAAAGCCCGCACAGCAGTGAAGACTCAGCACAGCCAAAAATAAAGTTATTTTTTAAAGTTCTGTTAGTAGACTGTTGTATGATGTGTACAAAAGCATTATGTCTAAAAACTAAGGTACATACCTTAATTGAAAAAATCTTTATTGCTATAAAATGTTAACCATCATCTGAGCCTTCAAAAAATCATAATTTTTTTGCTGGTGGAGGGTCTTGTCTTGATGTTGGTGGCTGCTAACTGATCAGGATGGTGGTTGCTGAAGGCTAGGCTGGCTGTGACATCTTCTTAAAATAAGACAACAATGAATTTGCCACATCAATTGACTCTTATTTTCATGAATGATTTCTCTGTAGCATGCATTGCTTTCCAATAGTGTTTTACCCACAGGAGAACTTCTCTGAAAGTTGAAGTCAGTCCTCACAAACCCTGCCACTTTTTCATCAATAAGTTCATGTAATATTCCAAATCCTTTGTTATCATTTCAACGGTCTTCACAGCATCTGCATTGGGAGTAGTTTCCATCTCAAGAAACCACTTTCTTTTCTCATTTCCTAGAAGCAGTTCCTCATCTGTTCAAGTGTTCTTATGAGATTGCAGCAATTTAGTCACATCTTCAGTTTCCACTTCTAATTCTCTTAGTATTTTCATCACAGCTGCAGTTACTTCCTCTACTGAAGTCTTGAATCCCTCAAAGTCATCTGTAAGGATTGGAATCAACTTCTTCCAAACTCCTATTCGTGTTGATAGTTTGACCTCTTCCCACGAATCACAAATGTTCTTAACAGAGTCAAGAAGAGTTCATCCTTTCTAGTAGGCTTTTTTTTTTTTGCTCTTAAACATATTAATATATATTCAACTCATCCAAAATAAGATAAAGATTAAAATATTTATGATAAGAGAAAAAGCACCAACATGTATTTTCCTCTATCAAAATGCCAAAAATAAACAACTTCAAATGGAGAATAAATTTTATAATATCTACCAAAATAACCAATACATAGGCTCCTTAACCCATCAACTCTGGTTTTAAGAACTTATTCCACATGAATAAAATAATATATATTGCTATTGTTGTTTAGTTGCTAAATCATGTCCAACTCTTTGTGACCCCATGGTTTGTAGCCCACCAGGCTCCTCTGTCTGTAGGAATTCCCAGGCAAGAATACTGGAGTGAGTTGCCATTACCCTCTCCAGGTCCAGTAGGTTTTCCAATGATTCTGCCCAGATCCATCACTATCTCTGGCATCCACAGCATTATGAAATGTATTTCCTAACTAATAAGACTCAGAAGTAGAAATAACTCCTTGCAGAGTGGATGTTGTATTAGCAGGTAGGAAAACAAAATTTATCTCATTATGCATTTCCAGAAGAGCTCTTGGCTGATCAGGTGCATTGTCAATGAGCCAGAATATTTTGAAAGGAATCTTTTTTTTTTTTTTTCTTAGCAGTAGATCTCAACAGTGGGCTTAAAATATTCAATAAACCATGTTTCAAACAGATGTACTGTCTGAGTGTTGTTCTATTTAGGTTTTGTTCTACTTATAAAGCACAAGCAGAGCAGATTTAGCATAATTATTAAGGGCCCTAGGATTTTGGGAAATCAATAAATGAGCATTAGCCTCATTATTCCCACCTGCATTATTCCCTAATAAGAGAGTCAGCCCCTTTGAAGCATTGAAGCCAGGCATTGACTCTCTAGCCCACTGACTGCTCTCTAGCTATGAAAGTCTTAGATGGCATCTTCTTCCAACAGAAGGCTGTTTCATCTACATGGAGTACCTGTTGTTTAGCATAGCCACCTTCATTAATGATCTGAGCTAGATCTTATGGATAACTGGCTGCAACTTCTACATCAGCACTGGTTGCTTCACTTTGTACTTTTACATTACAGAGATGTCAGTCATCTCTCCTTAAACCTCATGGACCAACCTCTGCTAGTTTCACACTTTTCTTCTGCAGCTTCCCCACCACTCTCAGCCTTCACAGAACTGAAGAGCAATAGGGCCTTTCTCTGGATTAGGCCTTGACTTAAGGGAATGTTGGGCTTCCCTGGTGGCTCAGAGGTTAAAGTGTCTGCCTGCAATACAGGAAACCTGGGTTCGATCCCTGGGTTGGGAAGATCCCCTGGAGAAGGAAATGGCAACCCACTCCAGTATTCTTGCCTGGAGAATCCCATGGGCGGAGGAGCCCGGTGGACTACAGTCCACAGGGTCCCAAAGAGTCGGACATGACTGAGCGACTTCACTTTCACTTTCACTTTAAGGGAATGTTAGAGCTGGTTTGATCTTCTATCCAGACCACTAAAACTTCTTCCACATCAGCAATAAGGCTGTTTTACTTTCTTATCATTTGTGTGCTCACTGGAGCAATGCTTTTCATTTCCTTCAATAACTTTTCCTTTAGCCCATGAGGCCTAGCTTTTGGACTATCATGGCTTTCAACATACCTTCCTCACTAAGCTTAGTCATTGCTAGCTTTTGCTTTGAAGTGAGAGATGTATGACTCTTCCTTTCACTTGAAAACTTAAAGGCCTTTAAAGGGTTATGAAATGGCCTAATTTCAATACTGTTGTGTCTCAGGGAACAGAAAGGCCCAGAGAGAGGGAGAGAAAGGGACAATGACCAGCCAATGGAACAGTCAGAACACACACAACATCCATCCATTAAGTTCACTCCTTATATGGGCGTGGTTCATGGCTTCAAAACAATTACAATAGTCACATCAAAGATCAATATCACAGATCACCCTCACAAATGTAATAATAATGAAAAAGTTTGAACGTGAAAGTGTTAATCACCCAGTCTTGTCCAATTCTTTGCAACCCCATGGACTGTGCCACCCCTAGGCTCCTCTCTGTCCATGAAATTTTCCAGGCAAGAATACTGGAGTGGGTAGCCATTCCCTTCCCAGGAGATCTTCTAAACCCAGGTTTTGAATCCAGGTCTCTCACATTGCAGGCGGATTCTTCACTATCTGAGCCACCGGGGAAACCCTAAAAAAGTGTAGAAATACTGTGAGAATTACCAAAACATGATATAGACCCAAAGTGACAAAATGCTGTTATAAAAATGGTGCCAATAGACTTGCTCAACACAGGGTTGTCACAAACCTTCCATTAAAAAAAAAAAAAGATATCTACAAAGTGGAATAAAACAAGGTACCCCTGTACTCAGAGCCACAGGTGTTTCCAAATGCAGAAAGTATTGCCAGGCCTTGTTTAGGCTGTTTTCTCTTCTGAATAAGTCCTGGTTTTCCCCACCATGTGAACGCAGTCACCTTTTTAAAAAAACATTTTTTTTTTATTTGTTTGGCTGTGCTGGGTCTTACTTGGTGGCACATGGGATCTATAGTCACGGCTTATGAATTCGTAGTTGCAGCATGTGAGGTCTAGTTCCCTGACTAGGGATTGAACCCAGGCTCCCTGCATTGGGAACTCAGAATCTTAGCCACTGGACCACCAGGGAAGTCACTGCAGCCACCTTTCAACACCAAAAATAAAGATTATTGATCCTCAAACCTTTTCTTGACTCCAACTCTCCAGGCCATGTGAATCATTCCTCCCCTACTACTTCACTGTGAGTTTAGTTTTCTTTGCAAACATGACCATACTTTAAGGGCGTTAGGTAGTTAGAATAGAAAAAGGAGTCCAAATGGGCAGCAGCTAAAAGACAAAGAATGAGATAAAGCACGAGAAAGGGGAACAAAGGAACAATCCGTGGTCCTGAGTGGGAACCTCAGGTGAAACAAACATGCACCCTTCCTGACTGATGATGGAGGCAAGCCCTAATTTGCATAGGGCAAGCTGGGGTCGGGGGAGGAGACAAAAAGTATAAAGCAGACAAGATGAGTTGAGGTCTCTCCTCCAGGGTCAGCCTGCCCTCATGACTTGGGGGTGTACTATCCTCTACCAAATAAAACTCTGAGCTGTAACCAAGCTATAACACTGATCTGTCATTTCAAATCTTTGTTGCAGTGAGACTGAACTGAGGAAACTGCACTCTTCCAACAGAGGAAACTGTCTCTGTGTGTGTTCCCTCCATCCTGCGAGCTCTGGAAGGGGAGGTGCTGTCCCCACCCAGCTTTGCATTTCCAGTGACTCACACAATGGGATTCAAGTTAACCTCTTTAAGACTCTTCTCAGGACACAAGGTGCTTTGACTCTTTTATTAGTTAGGGTGCTGCAGAACAAATATATTCATTATGTACGGAGATGTAAAGCTTGCCTTGTGGCTCATTGATAAAGAGTCTGCCTGCAATGCAGGAGATTCGGTTTCAATCTTGGAGTCAGGAAGATACCCTGGAGAAGGAAATGGCAACCCACTCCAGTATTCTTGTCTGGGAAATCCCATGGACAGAGGAACCTGGAAGGTTACAGTCCACGGGCTTGCAAGAAAAGTTGGACATGACCTAGCAACCAAACAACAACCAAATATAAAGACAAGGGTGACACACGACCCAGAGAAGTTGACACATGAAAAGAACCATCACAACTCCTCTGCAAAGCTGGATATTGTTTAAAGGCAACCAGCATCCATTCCCTCCCACTTCTAGCCTCTTAAGTACACTGCAGACTCAAACCTGAGAGCTGTGTTTCCCAGATTCCTTTGCCAGCAAGGATATTATTAAGGTTCAGGTTCTGCCAATGGATCAAACTGCAAGAGATTTTGAAGCAAGGCAGAGACATCCTCCATCCAGCACCAGGGACAGAAGAATAAACTTCTGCAGATGTTGTTTTACAGTGGCTGCTAGATTCCTATCCTCTTATGTCAGCTGTGCTGGCAGCTCTGTAAGCAGATGGGGTGAGGGCCCCTGTGAAAGAGAACCACACATGGCTTTCTTGACAGAAGAAAAGTCATTTTTGGCCTAAGGCATTTCATGATCTAATCCTGGCCTCTCACTGTTTCCATTGTTTCCCCATCTATTTGCCAAGAAGTGATGGGACCGGATGCCATGATCTTAGTTTTCTGAATGTTGAGTTTTAAGCCAACTTTTTCACTCTCCTCTTTCACTTTCATCAAGAGACTCTTTAGTTCTTCTTTGTTTTCTGTCATAAGAGTGGTACCATCTGCATATCTGAGATTATTGATATTTTTCCCTGCAATCTTGATTCCAGCTTGTGCTTCATCCAGCCCAGCATTTTGCATGATGTAATCTGCATATAAGTTAAATAAGCAGGGTGACAATATACAGCCTTGATGTACTTCTTTCCCAATTTGGAACCAGTCTGTTGTTCCATGTCCTGTTCTAACTGTTGCTTCTCTGCAATGGCAACAATGGAAACAGTGAGAGACTTTATTTTTGGGGGCTCCAAAATCACTTTCAGATGGTGACTGCAGCCATGAAATTAAAAGATTCTTGCTCCTTGGAAGACAAGCTATGACCAACTTAGACAGTATATTATAAAGCAGAGACATTGCTTTGCCAACAAAGGTCTGTCTAGTCAAAGCTATGGTTTTTCCCAGTAGTCATGTATGGATGTGACAGTTGGACTATAAAGAAAGCTGAGCATGGAAGAATTGATGCTTTTGAACTGTGGTGTTGGAGAAGACTCCTGAGAGTCCCTTGGACTGCAAGGAGATCCAACCAGTCCATCCTAAAGGAAATCAGTCCTGAATATTATTTAGAAGGACTGATGCTGAAGCCTGAAACTCCAATACTTTGGCCATGTGATGTGAAAAATTGACTCAAAGGAAAAGACCCTGATGCTGGGAAAGATTGAAGGCAGGAGGAGACAGGGACAACTGAGAATGAGATGGTTGAATGGCATCACTGACTCGATGCTCATGAGTTTGAGCAAGCTCTGGGAGTTGGTGATGGACAGGGAAGCCTGGTGTGCTGCAGTCATGGGGTTGCAAAGAGTCGGACATGACTGAGCAACTGAACTGAACTGAACTGAATCCTGGCCTTAATGCTTGTCCTTGAACAAGTCTTGGTGATTAACAATTTTAAGGGAACAAAAGAATGCAGGAGCAAAGGAAAAGCAGTCAAGAAACAATAGTTGAGTGATAAAACAGAGTCCTAGTTCCTCCTGAAAGAACATACATCACAGTCTGATACTTACCTTTGAGTTCTGCAGGCAACTCCACCCAAATGGAGGAGGGAATGATGATGTTGACCTTGTCTGATACTCGTGACTTCAGTCAACTACAGCTTGAACTCTATCAACCTTTGTCCCAATTCTATGCTGAAATCTCCTCTGCTCAAACACCTTCATGAATATGCACATGCCCTTAGCTTAAAACTTCTCCAATTTAGATGTTCTGGGAGACACTGCTTTGGGAAAGATCCCACAGCAAGTAAGTTCTCCTTACTTGCTGTGAATAATAAATCCTTCCTTCTCCCCATCTTTGGCTTGGTTGTGTCTTGGCCTGACACCTACAGAGGTGAACCCAGTTTTCAGGTGATAGTGGTAAAGAACCCACCTGCCAAAGCAGGAGACAGAGGAAATGCAAGTTCAATCCCTGGGTCAGGAAGATCCCCTGGAGAAGGAAGTGGCAACCCACTCCAATATTCTTGCCTGAAGAATTCCATGGACAGAGGAGCCTGACATGGGGTCACATAGAGTGGGACATGACTGAGCAACCAACACTAACAGCACTGTATAGAAAATTGATCTAGAAAATTGATTCATTAACTTAGCTTAATGAAATTTGCTCCTGAAAATGCTCTTGAGGTGTATTAATGTTGGTATGATTCTATTTTTTAAATTTTGTGTATCTAGATCCAGAGTCCAAATAACTTCAGGTCAATACAATGATATTTCTTCTGGGGTTCAGTGCAAAAAGGAAAATAAAAACACTTTAGAGATTTCAAGAAAAATTGGTTTATTGCAGAGAATGAGGTATTTGGAGTGAGGAGTAAAGCCTGGGGCCAGCATCTACATTTTGGTTGGGCTGCCTCTGCAGGTCACAATCCAGAGGTCAGAAAGCTACAGGGACCCGCTGCTGTCACCTGGAAACTGGGCTCACCTCTTTGTAGGGTGTCAGGCCAAGACACAACCAAGTCAAAGATGGGGAGAAGGAAGGATTTATTACTCACAGAAAGTAAGGAGAACTTACTTGCTGTGGGATCTTTCCCAAAGCAGTGTCTCCCAGAATATCTAAATTGGGGAAGTTGTAAGCTAAGGGTACATGCATATTCATGAAGGGGCTTGAGCAGAGGAGAATTTAGCATAGAATTGGGGCAAAGGTTGCCAGAATTCAAACTGTAGTTGACTGAAGTCACGAGGATCAGAAAAGATCAACATCATCATTCCATTCTCCACCTGGGTGGAGTTTCCCTGAGAACTCAAAGATAAGTATCAGATTGTGATGTATGTCCCTTGAGGAGGAACTAGTACTCTTTTATCACTGAACTATTGTTTCTTCAAGGCTTTTCCTTTGTTCCTGCATTGTCTCTCTTCCCCTAAGGTCCCTAATTATTGAGACCTGTTCAAGGGCAAACACTGTGGCCAGGCTTAGGTCACAAAATGCCTTAAGCCAAAAATGGCTTCTCATGTGTCAAGGAGAAGAAGGTGACAGAGGGTGAGATGGTTTGGATGGCATCACTGACTCAATCGACATGAGTTTCAGCAAATTCGGGGAAATAGTGAAGGACAGAGAAGCCTGGTATGCTGCAGTCCATGGGGTCACAAAGAGTCAGACACAACTTAGTGACTGAACAACAAATGTCAAGAAAGCCATGCTTTTGACTTCTCTGGAGGTCCAGTGGTTAAGAGTCTGCCTGCCAGTGCAGGGGACATGGATTCAATCCCTGGTCCAGGAAGATCCCACGTGCCACAGGGCGACTAAGCCCACGACTACTGAGTCCTTGCACCCTAGAGTCCGTGCTCTGCAGGAAGAGAAGCCTCTGCAGTAAGAAACCTGTGCACCACAACTAGAGAAAACCTGCACACAGCAACAAAGACCCAGCACGGTCAAAAATAAGTAAATAAATAAATAAAAATTAAAATAAAGGAAGTGCACCTGGTTCTCTTTCTCCAGGCACCCCCCTACCCTATCTGCTTATAACACAGGTATACAGTTTTCCTTCTTATTTCCATTTTTATTTTATTGAAAAAAATTAATCAGGATCATGTTTTTTCTGTTTATACTATAAAATTTAACAATGAAAGATGACTTGCTTTTCAATCAGGAGTTTGTTTTTGTCAAATTGAATCATACTGACCACATCTTCTAATATTATCATCTGTGTTTTGTGATTTTATTTTTACAAAATCTAATTGTCCTAGTGAGAGTCTAAATTTTTCAGTTTTGCCAGGAAAGTTTAATTCTCCTGTCAGTTTTTAATCCATAACAAATTTCACCATATATGGCTTTATCTGTTGACAGTTTAAGCACATGTTGAACATTCTTACATAGACTAATTTTTCTTGGATCAAATTTTTGCAGTTCTGATGTTTACCCACAAGATGTGTGTGACTTTATGATATAATAAGCAACATAAGCAATAAGACTAAAATATATTTAGTCATCATACCCTTGTAATTTCCTAAGTTATCAGGGCAATTAAGAGCGTCTTTTGTTTTAATACTTGGGTTTTATCCTCAGTTCCTAAAATAGCTTCAGAGATCTAAAGATAAATAGATATCTTTTATTTGTGATAACAACCGCCCCTCAACCACATCTGAGTTTATGTTAATAAGATAATTTTTAGAAAGCCCCTAGATAACCACAGATGGGGGCTGGTTGCCAGAGGAGCCAATAGAGTGATTACAGGGTTGCAAGTTCAGCCTCTCCTCCTATCTCTGAGAGAGGAAAGAAGCCAGTTATTGAATTAATCATCAGTGGCCAGTGATTTAAGCAACCATGCCTATATAATAAAGCCTTTATAGAGACGTCCCTGGTGGTCTA
The DNA here is from genome assembly GCF_029407905.1 of Bubalus kerabau. Lineage (NCBI taxonomy): Eukaryota > Metazoa > Chordata > Mammalia > Artiodactyla > Bovidae > Bubalus > Bubalus kerabau. The sequence continues at coordinate 50,588,251 of NC_073634.1, forward strand.
ATGGTTAAGAGTCTGCCTACGAGTGCTGGGGACATGGGTTTGATTCCTGATCCAGGAAGATTCCACATGTCACGGGACAAATAAGCCTGTGTGCCACAGCTAGTGAGCCCACTCCCTAGAGCCTGTGCCCTACAATAAGGGAAGACACAAGTCTCAGCACTGCAACTAGAGAGTAGCCCCCGCTTGTTGCAACTAGAGAAAGCCTACATGCAACAATGAACACCCAGCACAGCCAAAAATAAATACACAATTAATTTTTTTTTAAATCCTCTATAAAAACTCCAAAGGATAGCGTTTGGCAAACAAGAAACATCCATGTGACAGGAGAAGGGTGAACATTGACCCCATGGGGACAGATGCTCCTGTGCTCAGAATCCTTCTGGACCTTGGCTTGCAAGTTATGGGAGACATGGGGACCCACCACTTGTGACCAGTGTTTGAAGTTGGAAGGAGGCAGGCTTGTGGGACTGAGCCCTTCACCTGGGGAGTCTGCACTAATTCCAGTTAGCATCAATATTAAATTGAACTGCAGAACACCAAGTTGTAGGTATTGCAGATCCCTGTTCTGTAGGGGTTACAGAATTGCTTGGTGGAAAATCCACTTATTTGGTGACCAGAAATGAAGCATTCTGTGAAAAGTGTTGCAGTAGAAGAAAACAGAGGAGTTATTTTTGTTTTTTTTTCAGTGTTATGGTTCAGTTTTTAGAGTTTACTGTTTGGGGGCTTCCCAGGTGGCGCTAGTAGTAAAGAATCCACTTGCCAATGCAGGAAACTAAGGGCTTGATCCCTGAGTCAGGAATATCTCCAGGAGGAGGAAATGGCAACCCGCTCCAGTATTCTTGCATGGAGAATCCTATGGACAGAGGAGCCTGGTGGGCTACAGTCCATGGAGTCGCAAAGAGTCAGACACAGCTGGGCACACATGTGTTCTATTTTAGTCGATGTCAGATTTATTTCTTGGTTATAACTTCTACAGGTAAATTCTACCAGTAATCAATTCACTATAGGTGAATTAATTGTACACAGATCAATTCTTTGCATGGTTTCTTAACTGAAGCAAAGTAGATCAGAACAAAAAGGCAGAGGATGCATGGGCATAGTCAGCTCACAGTATTCCTATCTTCAAAAAAATTCCTGCTTGCCTGATTTCCTTAACTATATAATAGACTTGTCCTGAGGATTAAGTTAAATAGTAGGTCAAATGCTTAGCACTATATCTGCAGCATTAAGCACTCAGTAATAATTAATCACTGTTATACTAACTCTAAGTGTTTGTGAGTTAAAAATAAACTTGGAATCCTGTGAGATGGATGCTATTATAATCATCCCCATTTTACCACAAGGGAGCATAATGGATAGGTGGTTGGGTCACGTGATTCTAGAACATGAGACCAGGTCTCCTGACACTGGTTACAAAATCCTTTCTCCCGCCCTACACAGCTCTGCAGGGGAAAGAATGATTCTGTCCCAAGAGGAGGCAGACAGCTCTGTGTTGTGCCAAGTGGACACAATGGTGGTATACATGTCAGATCATTGCAGGAATTTAAATCAAACACTGCCAAGGACTTTCTTGGTGGCTCAGATGGTAAAATATCTTCCAGCAACGCAGGAGACCCAGGTTCAATCCCTGGGTAGGGAAGATCCCCTGGAGAAGGAAATGGCAACCCACTTCAGTATTCTTGCCTGGAGAATCCCATAGAAAGAGGAGCCTGGCAGGTTACAGTCTATGGGGTACCAAAGAGTTGGACACTACTGAATGATTAACACTTTGGATAATGCAGGATAATCTCTCTATTTTAGGGCTTCCCTGGGGGCTTAGATGGTGAAGGGTCTGCCTGCAACGTGGGAGACCTGGATTCAATCCCTGAATTTGGAAGATCCCCTGGAGGACAGCATGGCAACCCATTCCAGCGTTCTTGCCTGGAGAATCCCCATTGACAGAGAAGCCTAGTGGGCTACACAGTCCATGGGGTTGCAAAGAGTCGGACATGACTGAGTGACTAAGCACAGCACCATCTCCCTATTTTAAGGTCAGTTGATTAGCAACCTTAATTCCATCTGCACCTTAATTCTGCTTTGTCATCTAACCTAACATATTCACAGGTTCTGGGGGATTAGCACATGGACATCTTTGGGACCCAATATTCTGCCCACCACAAGCCTGTAGAAGTCTCCTTGGGGAAAAGTAAGGCATAAGAGGGCCCATCATTATGGAAAATTGGTCCATTCCTGCATTTCATTCTAGCTGTTGGGCAAATTCCTGGGAGATGGTGTGATGTGGCTTTGGTGTCAAGCAGATCTGAATTAGAAGTGTGGGTTTAACACTTACTGATTAGTTACTCAGGCACTGAATTATCTTCTTATCTTCAGGGTGACAATGGTAATACTTGAGGCACATATTTTAGCAAGAGTTCAATAAGACAACACCTGTGACTCTGCCTAACACATTCCAAGTGTTCAATATCCTTCTACTGTCACCCACTTTACGATATGTAGGATCTCTTATCACCTCTTGACACTTATTTACTTAGCAAATGTCTATGGAGCATGAACTATGTGTTGAGTATTGTATTAGGTGCTGAAGGGTAACCAGCACCTGGATCTGCCTTATCTGACCTTCAAAATCACAGCGGGGATAGCGCTGGATGATGGATCATGCAAGGAGCAGCAGCAAAGAAACCAGAGGGTGGCGATGCTTCCTCCAAGATCTATGTCTGTCACCTTTTACTAGGCAAGGCCCAAGAAACCCCTGAATTACAGGGCAAGGCTGCCAGGAATGCGAGAGGGTAGGTGTCAAGAAAATGAGGTTTGAATTCAGACCTAGATTTTTTTTTAATACTTTTCATTATGAAAATTCCAAATATTAACAAAAGAAGAGAATATAAAACTGTATTGTTTGATTCCACAGCCACTAACCACATGTGGCTATGGAGCACTTGAAACATGACTAGTCGGAAATGAGATGTTCTGTAAGAGTAAAAAACCCACCAATTTCAAAGAATTAGTTTTTAAAAAACATAAAATATCTCATTAATAATTTTTATATTAATCACATTTGGTATGGTGGAGCAAATAAACTGTATTACTATAACTAATAACACACTTCATTCCTTTTTATTTTTAAAATAATTTTATTTATTTATTTTTGGCTGTGCTGGGTCTTTGTTGTTGTGCAGACTTTTCTCTAGTTTTGGTGAGCAGGTGCTACTCTTCATTGCGGTGCACAGGATTCTATTGTGGTGGCTTCTCTGCTACAGAACACGGGCTCTAGAGCATGTGAGCTTCAGTAGTTTCATCACAGGGACTCAGTAGTCGAGATTCCCTGGCTCTAGAGCACAGGCTTAATAGTTGTGGTATATGGGCTTAGTTGCTCCAAGGCCTATGGAGTCTTCCTTGATCAGGGATCTTACCTGTGTCTCCTGTACTGGCAGGTGGATTCCTTATCACTGAGCCACCAGAGAAGCCCCATTCCTTTGTCTTTCTTTCCCTTAAATATTTATTTGGCTGTATGAGGTCTTAGTTGCAGCATGCAGATGTGTAGTTGTGCCATGTGGGATCTCTGTCCCTGACCAGGGATCGAACCTGGGCCCCTGCATTGGGAGCACAGAGTCTTAGCCACTGAACCACAACAGAAGTCCTACCTCCATTCCTTTTTAAATGTACCTAAAATATTTTAAATTATGTATATGGCTCACCTTAAATTTCTATTGAGTCAAGCTGATATAGAATAAATCCCAATTTTGAATGAATCATTCAACTTCAACAATTTTCAATTTTTGAACACTACTGTTTCATCTATATCCCTACCAACCTCCACCCCACTGAATTATTTTGCAACAAGTTCCAAGTATTATTCATATGTATATATTTCAGAATGTACTTCTAGAATGACTATTTTTTTTAATAGTCTCATTATTACACTTAATAAAAGCTAACCTATATCAATTATATCTCACTAAAGCTGGAAAAAGGAGAAGGCAATGGCATCCCACTCCAGTACACTTGCCTGGAAAATCCTATGGATGGAGGAGCCTGGTAGGCGGCAGTCCATGGGGTCGCAAAGAGTCGGACACGACTGAGCGACTTCACTTTCACTTTTCACTTTCATGCATTGGAGAAGGAAATGGCAACCCACTCCAGTGTTCTTGCCTGGAGAATCCCAGGGACGGGGAAGCCTGGTGGGCTGCTGTCTATGGGGTGGCACAGAGTCGGACATGACTGAAGTGACTTAACAGCAGCAGCAAAGCTGGAAAAAACTGACAGTAATTCTTTAAGGTTATGATATAGAGATTTCTGGTTTCAGTAAAGATGGAATAGGCTGATTTCTTCCTCTTTCTGCTGCTGCTGCTAAGTTGCTTCAGTCATGTCCGACTCTGTGCGACCCCATAGATGGCAGCCCACCAGGCTCCCCCGTCCCTGGGATTATCCAGGCAAGAACACTGGATTGGGTTCTTCCTCTTTCTAGTATAGCTAAAAACCCTGGACTTAATTATACAAATTGGGCTTCCCTGGTGGCTCAGTGGTAAAGAATTTGCCTGCCAATGCAGGAGATGCAGGAGATGTAGGTTTAACCCCTGGGTAGGGGAAGATCTCCTGGAGGAAGAAACGGCAACCCACTTCAGTATTCTTGCCTGGAAAATTCCATGGATAGAGGAGCCTGGCGGGCTACAGTCCACAGAGTCACAAAGAGTCGGACATGACTGAGCACACATGTGCTTGTGTTAACAAGCAGTTGGAAGCATACTTGAAGCAAATGAAAAATGCTTCAGCAAAGAAGTAGAAGATGTATATAATGAAGAACCAAATGGAAATTTAAAAACAAAATAAAAGAAAAGAAAAAAAATCACTAGATGGACTCAATAGCATAGTGCTGTGACAAAGGAAAAAAAAATTAGTAAACTTCAAGATAAAATAAATTATCTAATATGAACAACACAGAGAAAATAGACGGAAAAAGAACAGAATTTCAGGAATCCCTAAGATTCCTGAACAATAACAAAAGATTTAGCATCTGATGTCACTGGAACCACAAGACGAGAGGGTAGGGGCTGAAACACATTCTACAGAATAATGTCTGACGTTGTCCCAAATTTGGCAAAAGACATAAACAGATTCAAGAAACTGATTAAACCCCAAACAGTACAAACCCAAAGAAGTTTATGCCAAGACTCATCACGGTTAAACTTTTGAAAACTAAAAGCAAAGAAAAATATTGAAAATATCAAGCGAGAAATGGCACCTTCAACAACAGATTTCTCATCTACAATGATGAAAGAAAACTCAGAATTCTATGTCCACAGAAATATCATTCAATAATACAAGGGATATTAAGACATTCTCAGACGAAGAAAAACTAAGAGAATTTGTCACCAGCAGACCTGCCTTAGGAGATAGCTTAACTATGTTCTCTACAAAGAAAAGACTCTTAGAACATCAAGAAAGATGAAAGAATATGAGAAAAGTAAAATGTGAGTAAATACAGCAGATTTTCTTCTCCCCTTGAGTTTTCTGAATTATTTCATGGTCGAAACAAAATTATAACATTGTATGACCTGTTTCTCAAAGTATGTATAGTAAATATCTAAAACAATTATAAATGTAAGAAGGTAAAGGGACCTAAATGGACATAAGATTTCTACATTTCACACAAACAAGCAATAAAATGCTTACACTAGTAGACTGCAATATTACATATATGTATATATGTGTGTCGGAGAAGGTGATGGCACCCCACTCCAGTACTCTTGCCTGGAAAATCCCATGGACGGAGGAGCCTGGTAGACTGCAGTCCATGGGGTCGCTAGGAGTCGGACACGACTGTATAACTTTCAAGTAGACAACCTGAGCGGCTTCACTTTCACTTTTCACTTTCATGCACTGGAGAAGGAAATGGCAACCCATTCCAGTGTTCTTGCCTGGAGAATCCCAGGGACGGGGGAGCCTGGTGGGCTGCTGTCTCTGGGGTTGCACAGAGTTGGACACGACTGAAGCGACTTAGCAGCAGCAGCATATATATGTGTGTGTAATATGAAGAGCAACTACTAAAAAAAAAACCATACATAAAGATACATCCAAAAACACTGGTGATATATGAAAACGAAATTCAAAAAATATATACACATAATCCATACAGGGGCAGGAAAAAGGACATAGAAGAATGGAAAACAGAGGGAATAAGCAAAAAACAAAAAAATGATTCATAAGCCCTAATATATCAATAATTACAATAAATGTAAGTGGTCTGAATACACCAGTTAAAAAGGAGATTGATCCAGGGGATTAAAAAAATATATGACCCAACTATACGCTATCTACAAGAAACTCACTTCAAATATAATGATGTAGGTAGGTCGAATATAGAACAATACCCTGGGAATTCTTTGGCAGTCCAATGGTTAGGACTCTGTGCTTTTACTGCCAAGGGTGCAGGTTTGATCCCTGGTTGGGGAACTAAGATCCTACAACCATTTGCTATGGTCAAAAACAAAACAAAAACAAAAACGGGATATTTCCAAAATACCATGCAAACATTAATCAAAAGCAGGGCCATGCTGAAATCTTGACTTTAGGCTTCTGGTCTCCAGAATTATAAGGGAATGTAGTTCTCTTGAGCAGCCCAGTTTGTGATATTTGGTTATAGCAACCACTGGAAACTGATACACTACTCCTTCAGAGCTAAGCATACAACTCCCTCTGGGGAGCCTTGACAACTCCCGCTGCACCACCTTGCCAACCAAACCCCAACTGTGCTTGCCTCCTCTCATCACTCACTTATCCGTTTCCTCCACTAGTCAAGGGGGTCACTTCCACAGGGGACACAGCAGAGGCTTTGTGAGGGCAGGGAACATGCCTCCCTTTCTTCTGCCATTCATTCCTTCCCAAACTAGTTTTTGATCACCTGTTTATGGCCAAGTATTGTTTTCATCCCAAAGGATACATCATTGAACAAGACAAACAATACTCTTACTTTCAGGGAGCTTGGGTTCCAGTGGCTCAAGGGAGACAAAAGCTTCTAAGCATGTTAATCAAATAAAAAATGTCACTTCAGATAATGATAAGTTTATGAAAGAAAGTGATGGGAGAGAGAAAGATGACTCTGGAGAAGGGAGAGGTGGGGACTTAGGGAGAAGGCTTGCAGTGCCCTTACGAAAGCAGCAAGAGAGACCTGAATGGAGCCGGCCATGCTGTGTGAAGCCCATCTTCCTCATTAAGGTCTGCATTCCTTGGCACTTGGGATGGTGTCTGTAGAGCTTGTCATTTTGTTCCTAGAATCTGTGATGTATTTGAACTGGCACTGACCCCCACCTGGAGCAGGTGCCCAACAAAATCATGTTTTGTTGAAGGAACGTCTGAATTGGGGATGTTATGAGAAAAATGTTAGAAATGGTATATATTGTGTGTTCCAAAAAACACTGCTGCCCCCACCCTTTTCTCTCATTGTTAGCAGCACACATGAACTTGGAGCCCATTAGCCCCGTACAACTTGACCCTCACATCACCAAAGATGCCCCTTTCCAAGAGACTGGAAAGAGAACCAACATGACTCCATTCTGCAAACCCCACATGCAGGTCAGAGCAGACTTACTGGCTCCTCACAATACAAGCATTTCATGCTGGCAATAAGCAGTCATACTGATACAAGAGTTATAAATTTACAAAACCCTCTCACATCCACCATATCCTTTCAGTTTTTCCAAATCCCTTTAATGAAGACGGCACCATCTCTGTCATTTTTATGGACAAATATCCACTCTCAGAGAAGCAAAGGGATTCCCCAAAGTTCACCCACGGAAAGTTGGAGGAGACTCTGACTTCAAATCTCTCACACCTCTGACTACACTACAAGGCCAGGCCGGGAAGAAAATCTAGTTCATGACTCACCAGCTGAGGGAGGTGTCGGGAAAAGGAGACACCTGGTTGTGCAAAATCAGACTATGCAATCCAGGGACTTCCCTGGTGGTTCAGTGGTTAAGAATCAGTCTTCCAAGGCAAGAGAAGATCCCTGGGTAAATAAGATCCCACGTGCTGCGCAGCAACTAAGTCTGTGCGTGAAACAAAGAACTAGCACAGCCAAAGAAAATGAGAGAGAGAGAGACTATGGGGTCCTGAACCACATATTGTCAGCAAATGTTGTTATTATTATTGATGGCAAAAGTTCCAGAAGCAGTGAAGTCCTTTGTTGTCTAGAAAGATACTGCCAAGTTAGGGGTCAGAAGCCCTGCAAGCAAGACACCGCTCCTCCCTCCCCTGCACAGCCACACCCCTCTGCCCCCCAGCTGGCTGGGTAACCTCAGGTACATCAGTGAACCTGTTGCTTGAATGGGCTTCCCAGGTGGCACTAGAGTTAAAGAACCCGCCTGCCAATGCAGGAGATGTAAGAGACAAGAGCACTCTTTTGTTTATAAAACAAAGTAACAAATTAAAAAACAAAAGGGAAAACAAAATAAACAACAACAAAAAACAAAAATAAACAAAATAAAAGAGCTGAGTTTCCTTCCTTTCCTCCATCACAGGGTGACCATGAGGGTAAACTAAGGAAGGGAAGTGGTTCTCAGGTGTGAGAGGAGGCCCATGAGCCCCTGGAGTTTTGCCCAATATTTGAGTAAAGATTTCCATCCAGAGAGAGGGAGAGACAGACAGGAGAGAGATCTCCCTTCCAGATAGCCCAGAGATGAAAGGCAGATGATGGGCTGGTTCTCAAACCCTGTAGCTGTGGCAGAAATCAGTGACCCACTACACTGCTGTCCTCCAGGATGCTCAGGCAGGGGACCACGGGGCAGGGGACCACGGGGCAGGGGATGGGAGTGGTTCCTCTCATTGTCAACTCTGCTGATCCACAGCCAGCATTTGGCTTCCCACCTTCACATCTCTGGGCCTTGCTGGTGAAGAGGTGTCAGTCTCCAAGCGGAGGTGTCCCACAGGAGACATGGCACAGGGGCCACTGAAGAGGAAGCCAGGATGGCCACCTGGCCACGTTGCCTCCTCCCTCCAGTGAATCAACAGGAAAAGAGGTCACTGTCCTGTCTGGAGTGATTGCTCTTGACTCTCAAGAGGTAATCAGGCTGCAGCCACATAGTGGAGGTCAGGGGGAATATGTCTGGAATGTAGGGGTTTCCCTGGGGTCCTCTTAGGACTCCTGTAGGCTGTGATAAAATTCAGCAGAAAACAACATTAGCCCAGTGCAGGCAGATTTGCTATCTGCCCAGACCCTTCAGGGTCTTTCTTCAGGAAGAAAAAGGTTCAGGTCACCCTCCCAGGGTTTTCCCAGGTGGTTCAGTGATAAAGAATCTGCCTGCCAATGCAGGAGACACAAGAGACCCAGGTTCATTCCCTGGGTCAGGAAGATCCCCTAGAGTAGGAAATGGAAACCCACTCCAGTATTCTTGGCTAGAGAATCCCATGCACAGAGGAGCCTGGCGGGCTACAGTCCACAGGGTCGCACAGAGTCAAACACGACTGAGCAACTGAGCAACAACAGCAACAATATCCTCCTAAGCAAGGAATCTCAACCACCCAAGGTATTTGCCCAAGGAGGATGGAGTATGGAATGGACAGTGGAAAAAGAGAATTATGAATACCAGCTATTACAAATCCAGTTTCAGAACAAGCACTTTAATGTGTGCACACCTTACCTGCCTCCTGAGAAACCTGTATGCAGGTCAAGAAGCAACAGTTAGAACCAGACATGGAACAATGGACTGGTTCAAAATTGGAGAGGTTCTTGCACAGGTCTATGGGGTGGCCCCTGAAGGAGTGAAACTCCAAGCCAAGTTAAAGGACATACAGTGGCTAAGGATGTGGGCACATTGGGACATGCCCATGAGTCTCTCTCTGGAGGTTGGGCAGGAAGGAGCCAGCCTGCCATTAGGGACCCTCTGGCAGCCCCCCAGGAGAGAGGGAACATAGGCAGAAGTCAGGTGAGCAGATTGAAACAGGCATGCACCCAGTCTATTGAACAGATGCTGGCGGTCCCATCAGCAAGCTGCCAGGCTCCATGCAAGATCAAACCCCAGCCCCAGCACTTGTGCGCCAGGCAGCTGGCCCTGCTGCGACAGGTAGGGACCCAGGAGCCAGGTGCTTCCTCCCACGTGACAGACCCCAGAGCCTACAGCTGTCAGGGATTAGGGTGCACTGCCATGGGGCACTAAGGGGTTAAACTCCAGGCAGTCCTTCTGCACCCAGCTGTCTCCTCTGCCTTTTTGTCTGCTGCCTTCCTGCTGCTCCATTGGAGGCTCTAGGATTGCCACGGCCTCTTCATCAGGCTGGTGATACCTTTAGGATTCATTTCTAATGAACACAGTCAGGCTCCAGGGTTTTGAGCATCCTGACCCAGGAGGCCAGAGGCCTGATGGAGAAGTAGAAACAAAAAAGAAACTCCTGTGTGCCAGACTCAGTATAACTGTTATTAGCCGCGCTCCTGCTATGTGCCGAGTGGGTTGATAGTTATAGTCTCAGCAACTCTATGAAGCTGGTCTTAGCATCTGCATTTTCTAGGGACTTCTCAGAGGCTCAGAGGAGTTAGGTAACTTAACAAACTTCACACAGGGACTAAAAAGCCAACAGGAAAATCAAAACCCAGTTAGTGTGACTTGAAAGTCTTTTCTCATCTCAATCCCAGAGGTTGCTGCTGGTTAGATCTCCCTCTTTTAGCCCAGATGGGGCTGGGGTTGGGGGCAGAGGGGGAGAAGCATGATGTATCACAGTCGTTCTCAAAGTGTGGCCCGAAATTGGCGGCCTCGGCATCACCTGGGACCTGGCTAGAAATGCAGAGTCTCAGGCACCCCCCAACAACTTCCTGAATCAGACCCCTGGGATGGGACTTAAAAGTGGACATTTAATTTCCAAATAATGGGGTTTTTTAAGTACCTTTGATATTAATTTCTCATTCTGGTATTAATTTCTCATTTAAATGTTTTTTTCTCTGCAATTACCTTCTATGTGTTTTCAGTCTTTTTAACTTTATAGAGGCTTTCAATGGCTTAGTCAAAGATCTCTCTTGGTAAATGTCATACTGCACTTGAAAACATGTCGGTTATTTTTCAAATATCTTTTGATATTGATTTCTAACATAATTCCACAGTGATAGGACAACAAACGCTGTATGATTACAACATCTTTAGACCATGAAATTTTTGCACCTTGTTTTGCGTCCCTGGATATGTCCCAGTGTCTCCTGGTTTATAGTCTATGGGAACTTGAGTAGAATCTGTATCCTGCTATTGTGTGAAAATTGTATAAATATTAATTAAGATGAATTGGTTCATAGGGCTTTTCAGGTCTACTATATCCTACTTTTCTGTCTACTCATTCTAGTAATTTTTGAGAGCTTGATACTGAAACTCCAACTAAAAAAGCTTAATTTGTCTACTTAAAAAATAATAGTAATCTATACTGGAACTATATATAACTTTCTTCTGTTTTTCCAAGTCTCCTGTAAACATGTTTTCATACTTTCATAACTTAAAAAATAAAAAAGAAAGAAAAAAAAGAAACCTTAGGTGGGGCCCAGGCATCGCTGTGTTAATGAGTCCTGCAGGTGGTCCTGATGCGTGCTGGAGTTGGAGAACAAGGGTCTAAGGCTGTGGCCCTTTAGGCCTGGGCTACGGTGCCCTGGCTGAGTGGGGGCTCCCAGGTGGGGAGGGCTGAGTGTAGGCCCAGTGGCAGGACACTAACCAGGATGAGTGGTCCAAACCACCTCACGGTGGTTCATTCACAAAGCACCTCTCCTGACCTCAGCTCTTTTAGCCTCAGACCAACCACAAGGATGCATATCATCTCCCTCTTGCCTTTTTTTCTTTTTAACTTTTTATTTTGTATTGGAGTATAGCCAGTTAATAATGTTGTGGTAGTTTCAGGAGACCAGTGAAGGGACTCAGCCGTACATATACATGTATCCATTCTCCCCCAAACCCCCCTCCCATCCAGGCTGCCACATAACATTGAGCAGAGGTCCATGTGCTATAGAGTAGGACCTCGTTGGCTATCCACTTTAAATATAAGAGTTGTACACATCCATCCCAAACTCCCTAACTATCCCTTCTCCCTATCCTCCCCTACAATTGCCCTCTTGTTTTTTATGACATTTTGGGATAAGCACTGGCTGCAAATCCCGACTCCACCACTTCCTGGCTGTGTGACCTTGGCCAAGCCATATCCCTAATCTGAGCCTTACACTCCTTCTCTGTAAAATGAGATGACTGTGTCTCTACCTCTGAGAGTTGAGTGCCAGGAGCTCAGCGCCATGCCTGGCATGTTGTTGGCAGATGTTACCGCTGTGGCTGCTCAGGGTTCTGATGACTAGCCCAGGTCTCCTCTCCAAATGCTTGAGGTCTGACCCTCTAAGGAGGATGAAAGGAACAGAGTCCTGCAGCCTTACCTCTGCTCCCAGCTATGAGAGCATCAGTCCCTCGGGAATCCTGGAGAGGACTTGGGTCTGGGGGGCCCTGCTCATGCCTGCTCTGGCGGCATGATGCTGGATTCATTACTCACCTGCTCTGGGCCTCAGTTTCCCATAAAGAAAAGATATACTCAGAGTTTTGTGTTTTTTTAACTTTTTGTTTTGTATTTGGTTATTGCTGATTAACAACATTGTAATAGTTTGAGGTGAACAGCAAAGGGACTCAGCCACACATAGACATGTATCCATTCTCCTCCAAGCTCCCCTCCCATCCAGGCTGCCACATAACATTGAGCAGAGTCCCCTGTGCTGTACAGGCGGTCCTTGTTGGTCACCCATTTTAAATATTGTGCTCAGAGTTTATCCAGTTGGTTTCAGGACTCCTGGAGAGAGGCTGCCAGGGCCATCTGGGCACTGATGGAGACTGATCAATCATTCCACAGAAAGTACAATATAAAAGACAGACCACACCAAATGCCCTCATAGACTGCAACATTTCAGAAACATTAAGTGTGAATTTCCAAAGTGAGGCAGTACAGCAGTGCTGAGCAGGTTGTTGGCAGAGCCCTTGGCCGCCTTCTGAGTAAGACTGATAGCTTCTCAGAGAAGTTCCATCGCAGACTCCTGGTGGCAATTTTCCCACTGGAAACCTCTCCTGTGAGCCCTACAGGGCTTCATCCGCCTCTCTTTGAATATAGTAACTCCCCTATATACAAACTTTAAGTTGTGAACTTTCAAATATGCGAACGTGCGTTCCATCAGCATCAGGCATAAGTGAAATTGCAGCTTGCCCTCCATCTCTTGTTGCTGATGACCCTTCAGCTCTACCATCTCCCACCTCCTCTCCCTCCTCCAGTCAGTAACTCTTCTTGCCTCTTCACTCAGTGCCAGCCCCTGTGTGCCAGCTGTTGTACTAGACTACTGTACTTTTCAAGGTACTGTAAGACTAAAAACGTTTTCTTGTGTTTGTATTATTTGTGTAAAAAGTATTATAAACTTATTGCAGTACAGTACTATATAGTTGATTGTGTTGGTTGTGTCGGTCATTAGGCTAACTTTGCTAAACTTATGAATGTGCTCTCAAACAACACATTCATATGTAGGGGATTTATTGTACTTCCAGTGATGGGAGCTCCCCTCTCAGGATAAACTCTTGTCTTTGGTCTCTCATGGCGTCCAAGGCCCCAGGATAAGTCTAGGCCAGGAGCCCTCTGGGTATTTGCAGACAAGTCCCAGAGTCTCCACCAGCAAAGTCTCATGTTTGTCTTGAGTCCTCAGCCCTGGCACCTATAACCATCTTATTCCCAGAATATTCTGGCATAGTCTAAAAAATAAAGCTAATTAAAATCACATAGGGAATTTCATAACCCCTCCCAGGCTTACACACCTAAGGGGCAATAGTAATAACATCCCCACCCATTCCTGTGTGTTTAGTGCTTTTCCTTCAAAGCAACTCCTCACTATTTACAAACTTATAGGAGTCAAGAAGTGACATTAAGGCAGCAAATGGATTTCACTTGCACACTGAAGCATGATTCCCTGGATTTGGGGGTGCCCCTGATTTGGGGGTTGCTTTGGAAGTTATGTGCTTAGCAAGTCTATTTTGGTTCATCGAGGACTCCCAAGAGTCTGTCCCAGACAACTTTGTCCCTAAAGTCTAACGGGCGGATCGTACAGAGATAATGGATGGATGGATTCTTTGATTCATTCACTCAATATCTGAGAATATTAAGATGAACAGGGTCTATACTGTCAAGAAGCTGATGGTCTGTGGAGGGGAAAAATACCAATAATAACATGTGTGCATATTCATGCTTGTCCGATTCTTTGCAACACCATGGACTATAACCCGCCAGGCTCCTCTGTCCATGGGATTTTCTAGGCAAGAACACTGGAGTGGGTTGCTCCAGGGGATCTTCCTCTTCCAGGGGATCTTCCTGACTCAGGAATCGAACCCAAGTCTCCTGCTGCTCCTGCATTGGCAGGTGGATTCTTTACCACTGAGCACCGGGGAAGCCCATACATATACACACATTCTTTAAAAATTTCTTTTCCATTATGGTTTATCACAGGATATTGGATATAGTTAGTTCCCTGTGCTATGCAGTAGGACCTTGTTTATCCATTCTATAAATACTAGTTTGCATCTGCTAATCCCAAACTCCCAATCCATCACTCCCCACCCCTACTCCCCTTTGGCAACCACAAGTCTGTTTTCTGTGTCTGTCTACACAGCTTCTAAAACAGAGTAGGTGATTCATATATATTCATAGGAGTCATGTGTATCCTGTTTGGCTGAGTCATGTAGTGTTGAGTTGGAGTGAAATACATTTTTTTTAAAGGCAGATATAATTTTTGATTTTAATTTCAGAAATATACATGTGTGTGTGTATTTTAGATGTGCAAAACAGTTATCCACAGAAGTGATCTTTTATTTGTGTGTGGGAAATAGGGAAGGTCAAGGGTTACGAGTAAAAGGAAGGTTTACTCTCTACACTTCCCTGATTTTTTTTTTCACAATGCAGAAAATTAGAAAGATTGTAGGAGTCTTTCACTTTTACATTACAGATTTTTATTTTGTAATAAAGAAATATGTTGCTTGAAAGTATATATACACCAAAGCATTACCAGAAAATGGTATTGATTTCAAAGCCCAAACATTTCAGAGTTCCAGTTAAGTGTATGCTAACTTGGTCTTCACTGAAGTATCTAGCTCATCCTTAGAGACTGTACATTACAGTTTACAGAGATGCCTCTCTTAGATCCACAAGCAGTCTCACTCCGTGGCAGGTGGGGGCTCATGAGGCCTGATGAGTAATTGTGTTAATGGGGAACTCTAACAGGTGTTTGAATTTTAAGAAGAGAACAGAAAAGACAGTTATTGAAGACCCACACTACTAGTTATAATGAGGGTAACACTCCTAATAACAAAAGCTATTATTCCTGCTGTTGTGTGATTTGAAACTCCCTGAGGCTGCCTCGGCTGGTGAGGAAGCAAGTCCATTCTGTCTGCTTTTGTCCCTCCAGCATTTAAGGGTGCCTGGAGCTCAGAAGAGGCTCAATGAACTTTTTTGGAAATATAAGTTGAAGAAATGAATAAAAATTCTGTTTAGATTCCAAGTCACACTCACCATAAACACAGTTTGCCCTGGTGACGCTGGCTCAGGAGTTTTAAAGCAAAGGACACAGCATGCCGAAAATGACCATTTATGACTTCCTCTGGATGTCCTGGAGATTGGTCCTGATTCCACATCCATGCTGCTGCTAAGTCGCATCAGTCGTGTCCGACTCTGTGCAACCCCATAGATGGCAGCCCACCAGGCTCCCCCGTCCCTGGGGTGATATTTAATAACCCAAGGGTTAAGGGAGGCTTAGAACTTTCCCTTTAAAAAATGTCTACTTCATCTTTCATTTTATTGTCCTGAATTTCATAATCAAATCATTCTCTGCATCCTGATATTTGGATGATGTCCTTTAACTTCTAAGTAGAGGCTGGAGCTCCCTATGTCTTGCCCTCAATTTCTCTGGGCTCTGCTTTCCTTCTTTCTTTTTTAAAAATTTTTACTGGAGTAGAGTTGCTTTACAGTGTTGCGTCAGTTTCTACAGTACAGCAAAGTGAATCAGCTAAACATATACATATATCCCTTCTTTCATGGATTGTTTTCCCATTTAGGTCATCATGGTCTCTCCTCTCTTGCCTTAGATGATTCTGAGGTATTGACTGTCTGGTTGAGGGTGGGGTGGGGAGGGGTTTCCTCCTGATTAAGGGATGACCACTGGGAACAGATGTGAGCAGCCATGGTGTAGACAGCATTATTCCTACTCCAGCCTAAGACCTAAAGTAACAGGCCACATGGGGTCCTGAAGTCTCAGCCCAAGCTCACCATTCCAAGCCAAGCGGCCAGTGTGCCTCTGGGCCACAGAAACCCAGGATCCTAAACACACCTAAGGGTTTCACGTTGTTCCATTTAGTAACAGGCTTGTTGGTGATTCATTTAAATGGGGGCATCTTTGGGATCTCTGGCTGTCCTAGGGTCTTTGGTGAAGCATCTTCATCCACCTGGTCCTCCGACAACTCCAAGGCTTCCATAGCCTGGCTTTACTTCTCTGCTTTGCTCCTGAGGAGCTTTGTAGAAATCTTGTCTGTGTGGAGGAAACCCCACAGGACCATCCATCTTTGAGGAAGTCTGAATCCCAGTTTTGTAATCACTGATGGTTACAAGATGATAGTACCACAGACTTAGCGATTAAAACAACACACATTTGAGGGACACCCCTGGTGGTTCATTGGCTAAGACTCTGAGTTCCCAATGCAGGGGGGCTTGGTTCAATCGCTGGTCGAGGAACTAGATCCCACATGCTTCAACTAAGAGTTCTCATGCTGCAGCTAAAGATCCCACTTGCCACAACCAAAAAGATCTCACATGCTCACATACCACAACTGAAAAACAAAACAAACAAACAAACAAAAACTCACACACCATAACAAAGACCCCGAACGCCTCAACTAAGAATTGGTGCAACCAAATTAAAAAAAGACAAAAACTCACACATTTCTTACCTCACAATTTCTGTGGGTCAGGAGATGGGACATGGCTTACCTGGGCTCTCTACTGTGGGGTCTCTCATGAGGCTGCAAATGAAGTAAGCATCTGCCAGGGCTGGGTCTCTAAGGCTCCAGGTGGAAAAGATCCTCTTCCAAGTTCATGTGGTTGTTGGCAGGATTTAGTTCCTCACAGGTTGCCAGACTGAGAGCTTCAGTTTCCTCTTGGCAGTGATCCAGATAGCCCCAGTTTCTTGTCTCATGGGTCTCTTCATAGCGCAGCTTATAACACAGCAGCTGGCTTTGCCAAAGGACAAAAGGGAGAGAGTCTGTAAGAAGATGGAAGTCACAGTACCATATCACTCATGGGAGTGACAGCCTTCAATGAATTTGTTGGTTAAAAGGTTCAATCTCCTTCAAAGGGAGGGATCGACAGAAGCATGAATACCAGGTAATGGCCAACAAGATGGGGAGTGGCTAGGGGAGGGAGTCTGATCACCACAGTTCAGTTCAGTTCAGTTCAGTTGCTCAGTCATGTCTGACTCTTTGAGACCCCATGAATCACAGCATGCCAGGCCTCCCTGTCCATCACCAACTCCTGGAGTTCACTGAGACTCACGTCCATCGAGTCAGTGATGCCATCCAGACATCTCATCCTCTGTCATCCCCTTCTCCTCCTGCCCCCAATCCCTCCCAGCATCAGAGTCTATTCCAATGAGTCAACTCTTCGCATGAGGTGGCCAAAGTACTGGAGTTTCAGCTTTAGCGTCATTCCTTCCAAAGAAATGCCAGGGCTGATCTCCTTCAGAATGGACTGGTTGGATCTCCTTGCAGTCCAAGGGACTCTCAAGAGTCTTCTTCAACACTACAGTTCAAAAACATCAATTCTTCGGCACTCAGCCTTCTTCACAGTCCAACTCTCACATCCATACATGACTACTGGAAAAACCATAGCCTTGACTAGACGGACCTTTGTTGGCAAAGTAATGTCTCTGCTTTTTAATATGCTATCTAGGTTGGTCATAACTTTTCTTCCAAGGAGTAAGTGTCTTTTAATTTCACCACGGGTGTGACCAAAACTGTATAAACCCTAGAGAGTACACATTTCTATCACAACCGCTTATCTCTGCCATCATAATGCAAAATCAGCCATGCATGCAAGCATGCTTAGTCCCTCAGTCGTGTCCAACTCTTTGAGACCCCATGGATTGCAACCTGCCAGGCTCCTCTGTCCATGCAGATTCTCCAGGCAAGAATACTGGAGTGGGTTGCCATGCCTTCCTTCAGGAGATCTTCCCAACCCAGCCATAGACAGGATGTCAACAAATGAACACATTCGAACAGAACTTTATGAACACTGAAATTTGAGCTTCTGGTAAATTTTACCTGTCATAAAATAGTAGTCATCTTTTGATTCCCTGCCTCCCCACTCGCAAATTATTTAAAAATGAGCAAATCAAGTTTTATTAACCTGCACTGCTCCAGCATCAGATGCTTTTGGATAACCTTTCTGCATGCAGTCAGTTTCTATTGTTGGATTTTAGCGATTGTTTGGTTTAAATCTTTCCCCTCCAATTCTTTTTTCTTTCTTTCTCTTTTTGGGCCACCTCACAGCTTGTGGGATCTTAGTTCACTGACCAGGAATGGAACCAGGATCCTAGAAATGGAAGTGCAGAGTCTTAACCACTGGACCACCAGGGAAGTCCTTTCCCCAGACTATTTTAAGGGAGGTAAATAGTCCCTGAATTTGTTGAACCTCAAAGTCCCTCCTCAATTTTACTCTGGGAAGTCAGGCTTAGAGAAATGCTTCTTTGTCCTGAACTGACTTGTCCTGGGGCTGGAAAGCATCCTTTGACCAGAATGTACAGGCCAATGATGAGGACCCTCGGTTCAGAGGAACAAAGTGACTGCTCCCCACTTCGAGGCTGCAATTGGGCACTACATGTCCTACCTCCCAGTCCAAGTCAAGGGTCTTCTACAGCACCACAATTGGAAAGCATTGATTCTTTGGTGCTCAGCCTTCTTTAGGTCCAACTCTCACATCTGTACATGACTACTGGAAACACCATAGCTTTGACTATACAGACCTTTGTCAGCAAAGTGATATCTCTGCTGTCTAAACTTGAGTGCTCTTTTAAAATGTTAATGGGATCATGTCTCCCCTTGCTTGAAAGCCTTAGATTAAAACCCCAATTCTTCCCTGCAGTCCACAGGCCCTGCCTGCTTCTCCCACCATTCCTCCCCCAACCTCCACGTTTGCTGCAGCCTCTCTGGGCTTCCTCTTTGTTCCTCTAGCAACCAGGCCCGTGCCCACCTCAGGGTGCGCCTGCTGTTCCTGCTGCCTGCTGTCTTACAGGCTCTTTACTGGGGCTTTTGAATTATTGGTTCCTCCAATTAAGGTCTTGACTTAAATGTTGCCTCCTCCAAGGGGCCTCTGGCAGCCTCCTTTCTAAAGGAGTCACACGCACTCTGGTTGCCAGTCTGTTTATTCCTTCTGCATCCTTTATGACCCCTGCAATCATCCTCTATATTTACAGGTTGATCGTCTTTCTCTAATTTACTGCTGCATCACCAATACTTACTGTAGAAGCTGGTACATGGGGCAACTCCTCTAACATTTATTGAACAAACCAATAAATGGGCTTCCCAGGTGGCTCAGTGGTAAAGAATCCACCTGTCAATGCAGGAGACGTGGGTTCGATCACTGGGTTGGGAAGATCCCCTGGAGAAGGAAATGGCAATCCACTCCAGTATTCTTGCCTGGAAAATCCCATGGATAGAAGAACCTGGTGGGCTACAGCCCATGCGGTCTCAAAATCAGACATGACTTAGTGACTAAGCATACCCACAGGAACCAAATAATGCTTCTCTTCTCTTATCAGGAATAACTGCAACCCAAATGTCCTTCAGAGACTGAATGCTTGAACAAACAGTGGTATACCCAAATCATCCATACTACTCAGCAAAGAAAAGGTACACACTGTTGACACATGTAACAACTTCTGTGGGAGCTTAGGGGAACTAAATTGGGTGAATAAAATGAATAAAGGCAATTTCAAAAGGTTACATACCAACCTAGATAGCATACTCAAAAGCAGAGACATTACTTTGCCAACAAAGGTTTGTCTAGTCAAGGCTATGGTTTTTCCTGTGGTCATGTATGAATGTGAGAGTTGGACTGTGAAGAAAGCTGAGTGCC
Source organism: Bubalus kerabau (assembly GCF_029407905.1). Taxonomy (NCBI): domain Eukaryota; kingdom Metazoa; phylum Chordata; class Mammalia; order Artiodactyla; family Bovidae; genus Bubalus; species Bubalus kerabau. Next base: position 50,608,390 of record NC_073634.1, read on the forward strand.
AAAGAATTGATGCTTTTGAACTGTGGTGTTGGAGAAGACTCTTGAGAGTCCCTAGGACTGCAAGGAGATCCAACCAGTCCATTCTAAAGGAGATCAGCCCTGGGTGTTCTTTGGAAGGAATGATGCTAAAGCTGAAACTCCAGTACTTTGGCCACCTCATGCGAAGAGTTGACTCATTGGAAAAGACTCTGATGTTGGGAGGGATTGGGGGCAGGAGGAGAAGGGGACGACAGAGGATGAGATGTCTGGATGGCATCACTGACTTGATGCACATAAGTTTGGGTGAACTCCAGGAGTTGGTGATGGACAGGGAAGCCTGGCGTACTGCGATTCCTGGGGTCACAAAGAGTCAGACATGACTGAGCGACTGAACTGACTGACTGACTGACATACCATAAGATTCCAGTTATATAACACTTGAAATATCAAAATTATAGTGATGGAGAACAGATGAGTGGTTGCCTGGAGATGAGAATTGGGTGGAGGAAGTGTGAATCTGTTAAGAGGCATAATGAGGGAGCCCTGATGTGTTAAAACAGTTCTGGATTTTTTTTTTTTAACATTTATTTATTTGGCTGTACTGTGTCTTAGTTGTGGCATGAGGGCTCTAGCTCCCTGACCAGGGATCAAACCCTGGGCCCCTGCATTGGGAGCTCGGAGTTGTAGCCACTGGACCACCAGGGAAGTCCCACAGTCTGGATCTTGATTGTGGAGGTGGTTACACAAAGTTACATGTGGGATACAATTGTGCAGAGCTATTACCCATATACACAGAAAAGTATTTGTAAAGCTGGTGAAATAAGTTCCGTGCATTATAACAATGTCAATTTACTGGTTTTGATACGGTACTATAGGCAAGCAAGATGTTCACCCTGGGGGAAGCTGGGGGAAGGGTGCATAGACCTGCCTATTCATTTTTTCCCCAACATTTTATGAATCCACAGTTGTTTCAAAATAAGATATGTTCCCTACAATTAAAAAAAAAAAAGACACAGACTTCCCTGGTGGTCCAATGGTTAAGAATCCACCTGCCAATGCAGTCAACATGGGTCCATCCCTGTTCCAGGAAGATCCCACATGCCATGGAGCAACTAAGCCCCTGAGCCACAACTCCTGAGCCCATGCTGCACCGCAAGACAAGCCACCACTATGAGAAGCCCAAGCACTATAAATAGAGAGTAGTTCCCTCTCATCGCAACCAGAGAAAGCCTGAGTGCAATAGCAAAGACCCAGAACAGCCAAAAATAAATAAAAAGACAAGCTAATATGCTTTTAGGGTTTCCCTGGTAGCTCAGCTGGTAAAAAAATCTGCCTGCAATGCAGAAGAATCTGGTTAAAGATCCCCTGGAAAAGGGATAGGCTCTTCACTCAAGTATTCATGGACTTCCCTGGTGGCTCAGATGGTAAAGAATTTGCCTACAATGAGGGAGACCTGGATTCAATCTCTGGGTTGGGGGAGATCCTCTGGAGGAGGTCACCGAGACCCATTCCAGTATTCTTGCCTGGAGAATCCCCATGGACAAAGGAGCCTGGTGGGCTACAGTCCATGGGATCACAAAGAGTCGAGCACAACTGAGTGACAAAGTGCAGTGTGGTACATGTGTGTGCACTATGAATATGCTTTTAAACCTATTTTTGTAGGCAATGTTGCCATTGCAGTATAAAGTATGTGGTATGGAGAAGGAAATGGCACCCCACTCCAGTACTCGTGCCTGGAAAATCCCATGGATGGAGGAGCCTGGTAGGCTACAGTCCATGGGGTATCAAAGAGTCCGACAGGACAGAGCGACTTCACTTTCGCTTTTCGCTTTCATACACTGGAGAAGGAAATGGCAACCCACTCCAGTGTTCTTGCCTAGAGAATTCCAGGGACGGGGGAGCCTGGTGGGCTGCCGTCTATGGGGTCACACAGAATTGGACACAACTGAAGCAACTTAGCAGCAGCATTCAACTATAAGCTTTTTTCAAAAATAATTAATCAATGTATTTTGCCTTTAATATCAATGAACAATTCTTTTCTTTGGGGACTGGTATTTCTCCCTGATTAATACTTGACATGGATGGTGCTTTACAGATCACACAGACTTCCACAGGCATCATTTCCCTGGAGACTCTCAGTCCTTTGATTGGAATCTCTGTTTTATGGATGAGAAAACCAAAGCTCAGACCTTAAAATCATGCACCTTCACTGAGAGGTGGAGCATGAGTGATTCAGGACCCAGTTCTCCTGATTCCAAATTTCCCCTCTTTCCCCTTTCCACCAATGACATACATTTGAATACCTGTTTGGAAATCCTTTGTTGTTGTTCAGTTGCTAAGTCGTGTCTGACTCTTTGCAACTACACGGACTGAAGCACGCCAGGCTTCCTTGTCCTTCCCTATCTCCCAGAGTTTTCTCAAATTCATGTCCATTGAGCCAGTGATACTATCTAACCATCTTATCCTCTGCCACTCCCTTCTCCTCCTGCTCTCAATCTTTGCCAGCCTCAGAGTCTTTTCCAGTAAGTTAGTTCTTCGCATCAGGTGGCCAAAGTATTGGTGCTTCAGCTTCAGCATCAGTCCTTCCAATGAATATTCAGGGTTGATTTCCTTTAGGATTGACTGATTTGATCTCCTTGAAGTCCAAGGGACTCTCAAGAGTCTTCTCCAGCACCACAGTTCGAAGGCATCAGTTCTTCATTTCTCAGTCTTCTTTATGATCCAGCTCTCACATCTGTACATGATATCCTAAATTAATCTACATTTCTGCTGATATTCAGACTCTGTGACCTGTACCCATTCTCTCTCTCCTATACAGGGCTGTGGCCTCCCAGCTTCCACCAGCCCCAAGAAGCTAATTAGTACTGCTTTTGAAAAACTCAATGTGGACTAAGAGAGAAAAGAAAAAATGTGTTGGTTGTTGCTCATCTGCGGATGTTTCCCTTGCAAAACCACATCAAAGCAGGGAAGCCCACCGTGGACTTGGCCAGAAACCAAAGCTCGCTGGCCAATCTGAGAAGCAGCAAGTTCAGTCAGGCAGAAAACCATTTTATCTTCTGGGCCCAGATTCCTCACCAAAAACTGATGGAGGTGGAACATCCCCCCAGCAGCAAAGCCCTCTCTAAGCCCCGAGTTGGCTTAGGGAGCCCCCCACTTAGGCTTGCCCCACACAGGCCTGATTGTGTTGGAAGATGAGGCTGCAAACAAACCCCACAGAGTATCATTGGGTGCCTACTGGACGTGGAGCACATGGTGAATGTAACCTTGGGAACAGCCCATCACACTTTGAGTGCTAAAAAATGAAAATGTGTTCCATCTTCCTGAGAGGCATTACCAAACCTGTGTTCACTTGGGGAGGAAGAGAGAAATCAGAGGGGTCATCCTATTAGCAATTGAGGGTGTGTTCTGCAGGACATTGCAGGAAACTCACAGTAAAGATGCCCCCTCCCCATATAGCTCTCTGGGGGATTCCAGCATTCAGAACACATCAAACCATCTAAGATCTCCCAAGGAGGAACCTAGATTTGATTTTTTTTTAGGGTTCACTTTTTAAAATTAATCTTTATTGGAATATAGTTGCTTTATAATATTATGTTAGTTTCTCCCATGCAGTAAAATGAATCATCTGTATATATACATATATCCCCATCCTTTTGGATTTCCTTCCCATGTAGGTCACCAGAGAGCATTAAGCAGAGTTCCCTGGCTATATAGTCGGTTCTCAGTAAATTTGATTTGAAGGAAGTATGAGATTCACAAGGTACAAGTATGGGGGTGGGGGGGTCAGGGGCTGCAGTCTTGAGGAGGGCGTTTCAGCAAGGGGCATCAGGACACTCAGCCCTGGGTGCTCCATCTCTCCAAGTGTGACTGTGTTCCTATCTGTCTCCTTGGCTACACCCTGAGATTCTTGGTGGCTGGACCATGGCTTTCATCTTTATAGTGTCTAGTCTGGTAGGCTACAGGGGACTCAAAGAGTTGGACATGACTGAGCAAATGAATACTTTCACTTTTCTAGCACTGTACCTGGCACATAAGTACCCATATGCTTTGAGTGAATGAATGGATTAGCAGCTGAGTAATGGAATTCTTTTTCATTTTTTTTAAGAAAGCACAATTTTTAATTAATTAATTAATTTTTGGCTGTGAAGGGTCTTAATTGTTGTGTGCAGGCTCAACAGTTGCATCGGGCAGGCTTAGTTGCCTCATAGCATGCCGGATTTTAGTTCCCTGACCAGGGATCAAACCCATGTCCCCTGCATTGGAAGGCAGATTCTTAACCACTGGACCACCATGGAAGTCTCTGAGTAAGGGAGATTAATCAAGGACTTCCAAGCTGTGGAGATGACACAATTTTACCTGTGTTTTAGGACTATCACCTTGATAGCCCTGTGTAAGCCTTGGCTAAGGGATAAGAGTTTGCGGATTTTAGCTGGGCATTCTAAATCTGAGAGGATATGGCAAGTCACATCAATCTTTCTTCACTTCCCCTCCCAATTTTTTTTAATTGCCTGTTGGCCATGCTCCTTGTCATGCAGGGTCTTGGTTCCCCAACCAGAGATCAAACCCACACCCCCACAGTGGAAGCACAGTTTTAACCACTGGACTGCCAGGCAAGTCCCTTCACCTCCCAGTCTGACCTCTGGTCATGTAAATGAAGAACCCAGTTAAGACATACAGGAAATGAAAGGTCTTGAGCTCTTTGGAGATCTGAGGTTTCAACTAAACTTGGCAGTCATCTTCCCATTCGCTGTGCCTTACAGGGACCTTGGACTTGATAAATATATGTTGATTCATTAAACAAAAAGACCTGGGGAATAGCATACCTATGGAGGTTTGGGCATTTTCAGTTCATTGCATCTGTTCTCTCTTCTTATGTTGGAAGAGTTCTCATCCTTATAAATTTTGATGAGAGAAGCCCACCTCACAACAAGGAAGCAGAAACTCATGAAATTGCTTGCCCATCTTTCCTTATAAGCTTGCCCAGCTTTCCTTATAAGCCTTATTGCTTTCCCACTGGCGTGGGACCCAAGCAAGCCAACTAGAAGCCCCCACCTTCCTTGGCTTTAATGAGGTGCCAATGACACCATCTCATACTCAGCGATGAACTTCCTACAGGGCACATATCTCCAGGGCAGACAGGACATCACCAAAGATATCAGCAATGATCTAGAGGGCCGACGACAGATCCAATCCTGCCACCAAAAGGCCATCATAAGTGACAGCCCTGCCTCCACACCTAAGAGAGGCCTCCATAAGTGAGGAGTGGAACAGACCCGTCACAGCCATTCAACCCAGGAGCATGGCCTTCGAATGACAAGTGAAGGCTCCTTGATTCCATATTTCAGACTCTAGACAATGCTTCACTGTCAAAAGCTGAAGGACACTTGAAAGTTTTTTCTTATACCAATGGTTTCTGAATGTTCTGAAGAGATAAAACTTTGAGCTTATTTCATATTAGGTGGGAGGTTAAAAGTATAATATAGAGTCCAGAAACATAGATCCCAGAATCAAACAAACTAGCATTTGGTTCTAAAATCCTGCAGTCCAATAAATGGCAAATAAATGTTTAAAAAGAAAAGAAAAATAAATAAAATCCTCCTGTCCAGCAGTGAAAGAAATTATACAAATGAATTTACTTGCAAAATAGAAACAGACTCACAGACTTAGAAAACAAATTTATGATTACCAGGGGGGACGGGATAGTTATGGAGTTTGGGATCAACACATACACACTGCTGTATTTAAGATGGATAATCAACAAGGACCTACTATATAGCACAGGGAACTCTGCTCAGTGTTATGTGGCAGCTTGAATGGGAGTGGGGCTTAGGGGAGAATGGATAAATGCCTGTGTGTGCCTGAGTCCCTTTGCTGTTCACCTGAAACTATCACAACATTGTTAACTGGCTATGGTGAAGGAGTTGGTCACTCAGTCACGTTCCACTCTTTGCGACTCCATGGACTGTAGCCCACCAGGCTCTTCTGTCCATGGAATTCTCCAGGTAAGAACCCTGGAGTGTGTAGCCATTCCCTTCTCCAGATAATCTTCCCGGACCCAGGGATCGAACAAGGTCTCCCGAATTGCAGGCAGATTCTTTACCATCTGAGCCACCAGGGAAGCCCCTAGTAGACTACACTTCAACATAATATAAAAAATCTAAAAAAATAAAAATAATAAATAAAACAGAAATAAAATAAAATCCTCCAGCTGTGTGACTTTGGTGAGTTCAGCTAATTGTGGCTATTATTGTTACTGTCATTATCATTGCTCTTACTGTCTAGGGAGACTATTTGAGGAGTCAGGATCAGGTAGACGGAGGGAGACAATTTAACTCCAAGAACTCCGTCTGAGCACCTGGCTAAGCAGAGGCAGATGGGTGCAAAAAGGATTAAATTTGCTCAGTGTAGCCCTGGGGGCAGAGGACCAACCAATGGTGGAAGCTTCAAGATGACATGTTTGGCCTCAACACGAGCCTTTCTAATAATAATCTGAAGATGTGCCAGGGTCATTTAGTGGATAGTAAATCTTCAGGATGGGAGGTGTTAAAGCCAAAGTTGGAGGAATACTTGGTGAGCTGTTGGAGAGAGGATTTAACTGGATATTAGATTTGATCAAAAGTTTTAGCAGTGAAACTTCCCTTTTAAATGAAATGTACTGTGAAACTCCAGTCAATGCTATAATTACCCCAAAGGCATACTAAGCATAGGCTCAGAGCAGCAGTAAAGTAGCAAAAGGGAGAGAGAAAAGTTCCACTCAAATAAACACAGTGAAAATGTTTCCATCAGCAAAACTAGAAACGGGCTACTTTAATGTCAGTGACTAAAAACAAGTTCTATGTAGGCATGGAGGCATAGTAGTTTCTCAGTATTTGGGGCCTTTAAAGTCTTAATCTGGTCCTGAGCTGATTATAACAAACAGATCAAAGCTGAACTGCTTTAGAGACGGCAGGAGTAAGAGCCAGGAGCCTCCTCCCAACAGGCCTCCCACTGAGGCCCCTACAGGGACTCTGAGGACCTCTAGAGAGTCCTGGAGCCCAGCCTGAAAAACCCCAGAGCATCCTTCTAGTCCTGGGATTAGGGGCAGTTCTTCCCATCTGCACACACTGGCTCAAGTCAAGCCCCTCTTAGAGTTTCATATACCATATTGCTACCAAAAGACTTGGAGGGGGGACAGTGGGAGTGGGGTCCAGCTGCTCATCATGCAAAAGCCAATAAACAGGCCAGGTTGGTAGAAAGGAAACTTTGCTTTCTTTCCATGCCTGCAACTGGAGTGGGGGTGGTGGATGTCTGGCCAAAGACCAACCCCGACCCCCACCCATCCCAACAAGCAGGCAGTGAGAGCTTTTTATAGACAGAGTGTGTGTGTGTGTGTGTTGGCGGGGAGCAGTTACACGTAGAAACAGCACAGTCATCTTCAAATTGGTCATCAGTGGTCTGACTAGCATCATCTTGGTTGTTTTAGGTACAGTTCATCTTCAATTCCAGGGTCCATTTGTTCCATTTCTTTGCAGTCAGTTCTCTGAATTGTGGCAGCTCAAGTCCCAGGTACAGTCTGGTCATCATGTAGTTAATTTCTCCACCTGGCGTTTCAGTGTCTATAAGACAGCTCATAGAATGTGGCTCAGAATATTATCTATAGCCCTTGAGAAAGAGCTAAAGGTCCTTGATTATGCTTAATGACTGCATTATTATTATTTAGTCTCCTTTGATGGTTTTCCTTTGTTTCCACATTTCTCACTTCTCTGTTGAACTTATTCTTTGACTAAAGTTTTCCACAGACAAAAAGCAGGCAGAGGTCACAGTGGGGGAGCAAGGACCTTATATAAGGTCTTGCTCCTTTTCAATATTATTTCATTTTAATTTGCTTAGTCATTTTAACTTTTTAAATTCCTCCCCCCCCATATCTATTATCTTTGTTTACTCACCCAGTGTTTCTTGATGAAGGCTGGAGGATGTCTCTTTTATCTTTATTTTATAGGTAAGGAAACACACCTTGATCACACAACTAATTTTTAAGTGGAGAATTTCTAACGTACAAAAAGTAAGGGACCTCTTTGGCAATCCAGTGGTTAAGACAGTGTGTTTCCACTGCAGGGACTTTGTGTTTGATCTCTAATCAGGGAACTAAGATGCCATATGCCTCAGGGCATGACCAAAGACAACAAACAAAAAAGAAAAACCCAAAAAGTGAACAGAAGGGTATAATGAACCCCCAGGTATCCACTGTCCAACTCCAGTAAACATCAGCCACATAGTTCAACCTTATCTAAACCTCATCCATGTCCTCGTTCTGGTTTGGTCTGAAACAAACTCCAGTCATCATAACATTTCATCCATAAGTATTTCTGTGTATTTCATTAAAAGGTTAGGATTCTTCTCTCACTCTTTAAAACATAACCATCATACCATTATCATATTTTAAATGTTAAATATAATTCTTTAGTATCAAAAAATATCTATTACCTTTTCACATTTCCAATTATTTGATAAATGTCAGGATTATTTCCATTCAAAAAAATCATAATCCAAGTAACGACCTGACTTTACAATTTGTTAAGGTTTTAAATAATCTTTTAATCTATGCTCTCTCAGGCACCTAGTCCCTCAGTCGTGTCCAACTCTGGACTGTAGCCCACAAGGCTCCTCTGTCCATAGGATTTCCCAGGGAAGAATACTGAAGTGAGTGGCTGTTTCCTCCTCCAGGTGATCTTCTCAATCCAAGGATCAAAGCTGAGTCTCCTGCATTGGCAGGTGGATTCTTTACCACTAAGCCATCGAGGAAGCCCCCATGCTCTTTCTAATCTTGCAGTTTATTTGCTGAAGAAATTCAGGCATTTTTCTATGTGTTCCCCACAGTTTGGATTGTGTTGATTGCATCCTTCTGGTGTGATTTAAAGTGTTTTTCTCTCCTCCCTTTTCTGTATTCCCTGAAACTAGTATTCGGATCCAGAGGCTGGATTGGATGTAGAGCACAAAGCTATTTATGGAGAGTAGGGAACTGCTTGGTGTGCTGAAGTCCATGCTACTGGGTCCATGCATGATCTCCTCTCTGCCACCAGGGTTACTCTGCTCATGAGCCAGTGTGCAAACACCGGGGAGGATGAGAACAGAAGTGGGCTGACAGCTATTGGCTGAAGTCCTAATCCCTCAGTTGTTTATCTCCTTGTCCTGCAGAGAATGTTCTCTGATGGGCATTAATGGGTCAATACAAAGATTCTCACGTTTAGCGACCACCCCCAAAGGTCTATCCACAGGGTTCGTCTCCAAACTTACTTCTCCTTCAGCTTCCAATTTTGCTTTTCCAGGCCCTTGACAAACCATCCAAGCCATTGACCACAGCCCAGGAGTCTATTAGGGCTTCCCAGGTGGTGCTAGTGGTGAAGAATCCGCCTGCCAACGCTAGAGACACAAGAGACGTGTGTTCAGTCCCTGGGTCAAGAAAATCTCCTGGAAAAGGAAATGGCTTCAGTGATTTTTGCCCGGAAAATTTCATGGGCAGAGGAGCTTGGCAGAATACAGTCTGTGGGGCCACAAAGAGTTGGACACGGCTGAGGAAACAGCACAAACACTAGGAGTCTCTGTTGACACTTTCCTCAGGTAACTTCTCTGTCTCACAGAGGATGATCAAGTGTCCATTGGTAGGTCTTCTTACCATTACCATTCAAGGCCACACCTGAGAGAGGCCATAGTGTACCTGCAGTCCACTTTGGGCTGGTAGCTATCACTCAGTTGACCCATCTGTGATCCACACTGGGCTCTTTTTCTGCTTTGTCTGTCAGCTGGTCATAAGGAGCACTTCCTCCTTACATAAGATCACAGAGGTGAACTAAGAAGGTGCTTTAGAGCAGTAGCAGGAAATGGCGTGGATGTCCAGGCCATCCACTTGTCTCCTCAGCCCACTAAAGCCCAATCCCCAAAGCATCACTTTCATTATATGATAGACTTCTGCTGCCTCTTTCCCAGGCCTATAACTTGTTGGCTCTCTCAGTATCCAGCTCCTGACCGCATGGCCTCTTACTTCCCACGGTCAGAGGCTGTATTTCCACAAGAACCCAGGTATATGTCAGGAGTTGTTTTTGCAATAAAGGTACATAGTTCTCTGCTACAAATGCCTCTACCTGTTTCCTGAGGCCTCGTGTTGTATTGTCACTCTTACTGGGATGTACAGGAGATCGACCTGGCATCTCTACCACAGAGAGATGGTCTGATGCTGTGTGATCTCCAAGGTTGTACAAACCAGGGAGCAAGGCTGCCTGTGCTATAATCTGGAGCTGCTGGAGAACCGCTTTTGCTCTGGGCCCCACTCAAAACCAGGGCTTCCCACATGGCACTGTTGGTAAAGAACTCGCCTGCCGATGTAGGAGACATAAGAGACACAGGTTCCATCCCTGGGCCAGGAAGATCCCCTGGAGGAGGGCATGACAACGCATTCCAATATTCCTGCCTGGAGAATCCCACAGAGAAGACTGGAGGGCTACAGTTCATAGGGTCACAAAGAGTCAGACTTAGCATGCATGCACCACACCTCTTGAAACTATCAGCTTTCTGTATCTCCTGATAAATGGATCTTAGCAGGATTCCCAAGTATAGAATATGTAGCCTCCAAAACCCAAAGAAGTCTGCCAAGTGCAACTTCTAAAACCCAAAGTCTGCCAAGCATTACATTTCTTTCTCACTAGTAGGAATTTGAGATGGAACAAGTTAACCTTTGCTTGGGAGAATTAGCCTCACTATGGATCAAATCACTGGACCCTTAATAACCGTATCAATAGAGCAGTTCCCTGAATAGTTTCTGTTTTTTCTCTAATATATCTACTTAAAAAAGTACTGGACACATTTATATAGGTGCCATTGATAATAGCATGTGATAATATGTTTTTCAAAAATGATGAACCTTATTGAAGGATGACAGGTAACTTTACCTAATTGTACACATATGACATCTAACACAGCCTCCACTGGTGTTTGGTATTCAACAACCGACTTTTTTAAAGTGGTTTTTAAAAATTAATTTATTTTTTATTTATTTATTTTTGACTGTGCTGGGTCTTCATTGCTGTGTGCAGGCTTTCTCTAGCTATGGAGAGCAGGGGATACTCTCTAGTTTTGGAGCAAGGCTTTCTCATTGCAGTGGCTTCTCTTATTGTGGAGCATGAGCTTTGGGGCATGTGGGCTTCAGTAGTTTCGGCACCCAGGCTTTGTTGCCTCACTGCGTATGGGATCTTCCCAGACCAGGGACTGAACCAATGTCCCCTGCACTGGCAGGTGAATTCTTAACCACTGGACCACAAAGGAACTCCGGGCTGTGGGGCTGGCAGCTTTGGCTTCCTTGGGAAGGTCTTGTTTTGTCGGCGCTCTGGATTTTGCCTTCATGTCTCCTAAAACTGCCTGTGCTATTCTGCCAGACTGCCAGATTGCCCCTGGCTTTGCTTCTCTCTGTTTTGTTTTGTTAGTTCATTAATTCATGTGTTTTATTAACCTGTATACAATTACTTGTCTTCTGGTTTGTTGAAACAATAGGTCAGACAACATTTGCCATAATAATGTCTGTCAAAGTGACTGGTCATAAAAACTTCCGCACATTATTCATCTGAAGGACACTCCCAGTGAAGGTGATTGATTCTGCCATTCTCCTCCACCTTGTAGTATTTCAGGACAGCCAGCTTAGCCTTTTTTCTCTTATGTTTGTTCTTCTTGGGAGTGGCATGAGATTTCTTCCTTCTCTTAGCTCCACAACAACGTCTCAGCACAAGATGGAGAATAAACTCCTTTTGAATGTTGTAGTTAGACAAAGGACATCCATCTTCCAGTCACTTGCTAGCAATGATCAGTCTTTGCTCATCAGGAGGAACACCTTCCTTATCCTGGATCTTGGCCTTTACATTTTCTATTGTATCCAAGGGCTTGACCTTGAGAGAGATGCTCTTCCCTGTCAGGGTCTTCACGAAAATCTGCATCACGGTGGCAGTTCCACCGCAGATGGTGTATCCTAAAGTGGCTTTCCTCCTCTCCATGAGCTTCAGGACAACCCAGCTAGTGTCTCCTTCCTGCGTTTGTCTTCACAGAGGCCACTGGTAAGGTTTCTCCAGGGGGTAACTGTCTTGTACTGTTTGGAATTTTCTATGTGTGTTTTTTTTTTTAAATTTTGGAGTATAGTTGCTTTAGGGCTTCCCAGGTAGCTCAGATGGTAAAGAATCCACCTGCAATGCAGGAGACCCTGGCTGGATTCCTGGGTTGAGAAGTCCCCCTGGAGCAGGGATAGGCTACCCCCTCCAGTATTCTTGCCTGTAGAATCCCATGGACAGAGGAGCCTGGAGGGCTACAGTCCATGGGGTCACAAAGAATCAGACGTGACCGAGAGACTAAGTACAGCACAGCACATAGTTGCTTCACAGTCTTGTGTTAGTTTCTGCGAACAGCAAAGCAAATCAGCTGTGGGTATACATTATCCCCTCTGTGGGGGTTTCCTTCCCATTTAGGCCACAACAAAGCATTAAGTAGAGATCCCTGTGCTCTCCAGTAGGTTCTCATTAGTTATCTGTTTTATACATAGTATCATTAGTACCTATACTTCATTCTCAATCTCCCAACTCATCCTATCCCCCTTTTCCTCCTTGGTGCCCAAACATTTGCTCTCTGCCTTGTACTGCTTTTAGACTTTGGCCTTGGTGAGCTCCAGCAATCCACTCTGTCACCCTGGCTGTCTGTCTGTCACTATTTCTCTCATACACACACCCTGCAGGACTGAAGGGCATATAGTCTACACCCCAGCTGCTGGGAGCTCTACTGCAGACAACCCTGAACCCTAAGCTTAAGCAGAAATCATCTCAGTGGAAGGGCATCACCTCACCAATTTCCCTCTTCCTGGAGCTAGCCTATAACCAATGACTAGTTGATACAGAGGATAAACACCCACCTCACCTGCATCTTTCCCTTCCCTTCCTCTGAAAAGGCCACCCTCGAATAACCCTTCTGTTGCCCACCCAGCTGCACTCCTCCCCTAACCAGGATCACCAGCTTGGAGCCCCTTCCTTTAGGCTGCTCCTCTAGCACCTCTGTTGGAAAGGTTCTTGAACCCAAGTCTTCCTATGGGTTTCATATGTCAAGGCTGACTTTCATATGTCAAGGCTCCTGCTTTGTTTGGGTTTTCACTGGGTAGGAAAAAAAAGGGAGACTTCCAGAAGAAAAGAGAGAAAGAACAAGTAGAGAGGGGTGAGGATAACAGGCATGCACCTCATATAGCCCAATCCAGTTGGCCAAAAGATTTTTTCCACATTGTTGTTGTTCAGCTGCTAAGTCGTGCCCGACTCTGCGATCCCATGAACTGCAGCACACCAGGCTTCCCTGGTCTTTTCACACTATCTTAGAGAAGAGGAAAATGTACTCTTGCTACCTTCAGACAGTGAAACTACAGGAGATCTTTGCTTTTTTTCCCCCTATAGTTTCCAAATTGAAAAATTTTTTATTGATTTTTGGTTGCGTGGGTCTTCATTGCTGCACCTGGGTGTTCCCTAGTTGCAGCTCACAGGCTTCTCATTGCAATGGCTTCTCTTGTTGAGGAGCGTGCCCTCTAGGGCGCCCGAGCTTCAGTGGTGGCAGCATGCGGGCTCAATAGTTGTGGCGCACGGGCTTAGTTGCTCTGCAGCATGAGGAATCTTCCCAGACCAGGGATCGAACCTATGTCCCTGGCATTGGCAAGCAGATTCATAACCACTAGACCACCAGGGAAGTCCAGAATTTTCTTTTTTTTTTGCAATGAACAAATAATTATTTAAAAAAGTAAACATACAATAAAGCTCTTTAGAAGAAGGAGGGGGCCTAGAGGGCTTCATTCCTCTCCTCCTCTGTTCTCTACCTTCCTCTCCCAAGAGGATGTAGTCCAGGGTGGCTATGGGCAGAGGAAGTCAGGCCGCAAATCTCTGAGGCAGCTCAAAGCCAGGATTTCTGGCCCAGCAGATTCTCTCATTCTTTGCTTCCAGCCCCAAATCCCATGCTTACTCACTTCACAGTACCTACTTTTAACCTGCCAAATGCCACTAAATCTGCAAATTAAACCTCAGATTACAGAACTCTTTTTGATGTAAAAAAAATGTGGGGATTTTTTAAATGTAATTATTCATACACTAAGATTTTAATTGTTCTGCTTTTCTCACTCTCTCACCTTTTTTTTTTTTTCAAGGCAGGGTGATTCCCGAATGCGGGCCTGCCCAGGCAGCTCCATGGGCCGAAGAAGGAATTCCTGGGAGGCTGTGAGGGGTCTGAGCAGCAGCTGGTGGCTCAGGCCACGCCCCTTCCCCCCTCCCCGCGAACCTCCCCACAGCCTCCCACCACCGCAACAACGCAACACCAAAGGCCAGGTCTCAATGTGGTCCCTATGTGGGGAGCCTTGGACCCAGGCTCAGCGTCTATGGCACTGGGACTCAGGATGGTTTTGGAGTGGGAAACCTGGAGCCAGCCTGGTACGGTTCACAGAGATGGGGAAGTGGTCTGGGCTACCTGCCCACTTTATTCCCGTCTGCTCCTCTCCCCGATCTTGAGCTGCAACCAGACTGGTTTTTAAAACTTGTGATTTTAACCACTCCCCACCAGCAGTTAAGAATCTGCCTTCCAATGCAGGGGACTCAGGTTTGATCCCTGGTTAGGGAACGAGGATCCCACATGCCGTGGGGCAACTGAGATCACGCACCACAGTGAGAGAGAAGACCCCGCTTGTGGCAGCAAAGACCCAGTGGAGCCAAAACAAAAATAATAATAACATAAAATTTGTGTTAAAATACACATAACATAAAATTTGCCCTTTTAATCATTTTTAAGTGTCCAGTTCAATGGCATTAAGTACCTCCACAGTCTTGTGTAACTATCACTACCATCCACCTCCGCAAAATTTTCATCATCCCAAACTGAAAGTTCTCTACCCATTAATTAATTCCCCATTCCGCCCCCCTCCTCCGAGCCCGTGCAACCAACCTGTCTCTTTCTGTCTCTATGAATTTGCTATTCTAAGTACCTCATCTAAGTGAAATCATATGGTGTTTGTCCTTTTGTGTCTGGCTCTTTCACTCAGAGTAATATCTTCAAGAATTTATTCATGTTGTAGCAAACATCAAAATTTCTTTTCTTTTTAAGCCTGGATAATGTATGGATATACCATTTATTTACCCATTCATCTCTTTTATGGGGTCTTTTTTAAAAAAAATTATTATTATTATTGTCTTTTGGCCATGCTGCATGGCATGTGGTATCTTAGCTCCCTGACCAGGGATCAAACCCATGTCCCTTATATTGGCAGCTCTGTGTCTTAACCTCTGGACCACCAGGGAAGTCCCTACTTATTCATCTCTTGATGGACACTTGAGTTGTTTTCATGTCTTGGCTACTGTGAATAATGTTACCATGAATATGGGTGTACAAATATTAATTCAAGTCTCTGCTTTCAGTTCTTCAGTCTTGTTTAGTCTCTAAGTCGTGTCTAACTCTTTTGTGACCTCATCGACTGTAGCCCACCAGATTCCTCTATCCATGGGATTTCCCAGACAAAAGCATTGGAATGGGTCACCATTTCCTCCTCTAAGGGATTTTCCCCACCCAGGGATCGAGCCCACATCTCCTATGTCTCCTACATTGCAGGCAGATTCTTTACTGCTGAGCCACCAGGAGAAACCTATTCTTTGAGTTATGTACCCATAAGCAGAATTCCTAGATCATATGCTCCAGACTGATCTTTTAAGCATACAAATTAAACCATTTCGTCCCAAGCTCTCTTGGGGACTATTAGGGTCTGCATGATGGGGTCCCACTGGGCTCAGAAGCTCATTCCATCCCATTGTCCCCTTACAGACCTGGCCATGGTACTTATCTTCTTGGGGATTCTCAACCACTCAAGCATGCCCAACCCTAGCTCTCTAGCTGTGACTTCTCCCTGAAATGTTCTCCTGCTAGGGTATCCAGTCCTCACAGCTGGGGTGGCTCAGAGACCATCTGCTGACCACCCCACCAAAATCAGCTCTGCTCCTCTGATCTCCATCACATCTTCACCCTCTCTGTTCGCTTTCCTTTGCAGCCTTGTCATACTCTGGACTTACCTTGCTTATTTATTTATTCCTCTATTGCCTGCCCCCTGCCCTCCCCCAAATGAAAGTTCCAGAGGAGCAGGTACTTTATCTGTTATATCTACGTATCTAAACCCATGCTTAAGCCCATACCTAGCTTATAACCAGCACTCCTTAAAAATGTATTAAATGGGGATTTCCCTGGTGGCTAAGTGGCTGACTCTTTGCTCCCTATGCAGGGGTCCTGGGTTCAATCCCTGGTCAGGAAACTAGATCCCACATTCCAAAACTAAGATCCTGCATGCTGCAACTAAGACCCAGTTCAGCCAAATAAATAAATATTTTTTAAAAAATGTATTGGAAGAATGAATGAATGAATGAGTGCAAGCCCATGACTTTCCAAGTGGGTGGACTTAGCTCACAGACAAAACATGTGTATCTTAGAGGAACATAGAATTTACTTGAAGATAGGGGGATGCTATATTTATATGTATTTTTAACAGGTATTTTGGGACTTCCCTGGTGGTCCAGTGGCTAAGACTCTGAGCTCCCAAGACAGGAAGCCTGGGTTTGATCCCTTGTCAGGGAGATAGAGCCCACATGCCACAGCTGAAGATCTCATACGTTGTGATGAAGAATGAAGATCCCATGTGCCACAGCTAAGACCTTTCGTTCGGTCACTCAGTCCTGTCCAACTCTTTGCCACCCCAGGGACTGCAGCATACCAGGCTTCCATGTCCTTCACCATCTCCCAGAGCTTGCTCAAACACATGCCCATTGAGTTGGTGATGCCATCCAACCATCTTGTCCTCTGTCACCCCCTTCTCCTGCCTTCAACCTTTCCAGCATCAGGGTCTTTTCTAATGAGTCAGTTCTTTGCATCAGGTGGCCAAAGTATTGGAGCTTCAGCTTCAGCATCAATCATTCCAATGAATGTGCAGGGTCGATTTCCTTTAGGACTGACTGGTTTTATCTCCTTGCTGTCCAAGACCTGGTGCAGCCAAATAAATAAATAAATATACATATATATAGTAAAAGGTGTCTAACTCTTTGCGACCCCATGGACTGTAGGCTGCCAGGCTCCTCTGTCCATGGGGTTCTCCAGGCAAGGATACTGGAGTGGGTTGTCGTGTCCTCCTCCAGGGGATCGTCCCAATCCAGGCATCAAACTCACGTCTCCTGCATTGCAGGTAGATTCTTTATCCACTGAGTCACCTGGGGAGCCCCTTTAAAAGGTATATTAAGGTATATATTAGGACCATAACTAAGAACAACAAACTGAGTGGCTTAAACAAGAGAAACTGTGTTTCACGTCTCTGAACACTGGGAGTTTGAGGTAAGATGTCCACAAGGTTGGCTCCATCTGAGGATCACGAGGGCAGGATCTGTCTCATTGGCTTGAAGATCGTGTTTACTCTGTGTCTTCACATCATCTTTCTTCTGTACGTGTCTGTGTCCTAATCTCCTCTTCTTATAAAGACACCAATCATGGTGGATTACAGCCCACCCTGATGACCTCATTTTAACTTAATTACCTCTTTAAACACCCTATCTTCAAACACAGTTACACTCTCAGGTCCTGAGGTTTAGGAATTCAACATAAGAATATCCATCCGGTGGGGGGTTGGGGCACAATTCAGTCCGTAACAGTTGATAAGAATTCCCTTAGCCCAAACCCCAAATACATAGGTTTCCCAGGTGGCACTAGTGGTAAAGAATCTGCCTGCAATGCAGAAGAGTTGGGTTCGATCCCTGGGTTGGGAAGATCCTTTGAAGAAGTGAATGGCTACCCATTCCAGTATTCATGCCTGGAGAATTCCATGGCCAGAGGAGCCTGACAGGCTACAGTCTACGGGGTCTCAAAGAGTGGAACATGACTGAGTGACTTTCACTTTCAAACCCCAAATATATGTGACTCACTCCCTCTAGAAGATTTTTTTTTTTTTTGGCTGTTCTGGCTCCTTGTTACTGCTTGCAGGCTTTCTCTTGCTGTGGCAAGTGGTGGCTTCTGTCTAGTTCTGGTGTGCAGGCTTGTCTAGTTGCTTGTGGGCTCAGTAGTTGCAGGGTGCTGCCTTAGTTGCCCCCATGGCATGTGGGGTTCTAGTTTCCTGACCAGGGATTGAACCCGTGTCCCCTGCATTAGAAGCTCACAGTCTTAACCACTGGACTGCCAGGGAAGTCCTCCTCTAGAAGCTTTTACTAACTGTCAACACCGCACTAGTGACTTTGCCTATTCTCAGAACCACCACAGAAAACTACCCAGGCTCCCAACACTTTGTGTGTGTGTGTGTGTGTCTGTGTGTGTATGTGTGTGTATGGACAACTACTGGAGAGTGGAGTCAACTTTCTTCTTCTGGATGCCTCCTCATGCCTTGCATGGTACTGAGCACATAGTAGGGGCTTTATAAATGCTGTATATTCACTTAGCTGCTGATACCAAACCAGACACTGAGAACAACTTTTTAATCTGAGGAATTCCATCCTCTCCCCATGAAGGACCAATGAAAGTAAAAGATGCAGCCCAATGGAGGGACATGGAGACTGGGAAGGAACACAAGAGTGTAGGATTTGGGGGCAGGGAGAAAGGACCGAACCCACCATGCACAGCGCCAAGAGGGGATGAGCTACATCTGAGACCGCCAGCTGGACTACGGCAGAAACAGGAGCAGGAAGGGGGACTCCTGACTCCCAGGCCACTCCCACATCCACTACAAGGACCACTTCTGTCCCTAGGATCGGCTTGGATGTCTGGAACAATCTGGTCCAACTCCTTGAGTCAATTACACACACATCGACACACCCAAACACAGCAAGTTTTCGTTTATCTAAAAAAGGGAGGGCATATTCTGTCACATTGAGAGGAGCCACTTAAATTGTAGAAAGAGAAACTTCCTTGGTGGTCCAGTGGTTAAGAATTCACCTTTCAATGCAGGGGACACATGTTCAATCCCTGGTCAGGGAACTAAGATCCCACATGCCACAGGGCAACTAAGCCCAAGTGCCACAATTGAAGAAAGCCCACAGGCTGTGATGAAGACCCAGCACAGCCAAAAATAAAATAAATTAAAGAATTTTAAAACATCATTGAAAGATTTTTGTGTGTGTGTGCGCACTCAGTTGTGTCTGACTCTGTGCAATCCCACAGACTGTAACCCCCCAAGCTCCTCCGTCCATGGAATATTTCAGGCAAGAATACTGGAGGGGGTTGCCATTTCCTACACAGGGGATTTTCCCAACCCAGGCATCAAACCTGAATCTCTTGCATTTCCAGGATCGAACCCAGGTCTCCTGCATTGCAGGCACATTCTTTACCATCTGAGCCACTAGGGAAACCCAAGAATACTGGAGTGGGTAGCCTATCCCTTGTCCAGGGGATCTTCCTGACCCAGGAATCAAACCAGAATTTCCTGCCTTACAGGTGGATTCTTTACCAGGGAAGCCCCTGGGAAGCCCTACCAATTTTCAAAGAATTATGTAGACTAGAATGGAAGATTCCTGATACTAAATGGCAATGGGCAGACTGACCTTTTCTTTTGTGTCTTCTCTCTCTTTTTTTTTGGTGGGATCTTAGTTCCTGGACCAGGGATTGCACCCGGGTCATGTCAATGAAAGTGCTGAGTCCTAACAACTGATCCATGAGCAAATAGACTGACCCTTCCATTGATGATGCTGATGGCCTGGTCCTGGCAGGACCTCAGGTCACTGTCCTGAGCATCCTCCCCACAACGTGTCCTCTCTGAGGTCTGCAAGTGGGTCTCTGACGAACTTCATGGTGGGTCTCCTGGAAGTTGAGTTCTACCATAAATGTCCAATTTCAAAATGCTACTTACTCCACTTCTCTTTTTCCTCAAGATGAAAGCACAACAAGACCCCCATCCTTTGCTTATTTACCATCTTTGCACCATTTTATTAAACATTCGCACTCTCCCATCCCCCACACCACTTCCAAAGTATGCTTTCTAGACATAAATCACACCATTTCAGTCCCTTCTTCTAATCATTTAATCACATAACACCCCCCCCACACACACACACACACATCACCACCTCTAGGGATAAACCACAAGATTCTTAGAAGAACATGGAAGTCTTTCCTGACACCTTTCTTTTCACAAACACCTTCTCTTTAGGATGCCTTTAGACACAAAGTACATAAAACTCAACTAAAGTGGATTTAAATATAGTCAGCCTGTTATCTCCTCTAACTAGAAATCCAGAGGTGGGAAGCTGAGCTGTTCAGCCCAGAGGTTCACAGCGCCTCTGAGGGCCAAGGACCCTGTCTCCTTTCTATTCTGCCACCCTCACGAGGGCAAAGTGGCTGCAGCGGCTCCAAGTGTCCCCACCTCCCATTCCAACGTCAAGAAGCAGAGCCAGTCCTGGATGAGCTTTCCCTTGGCATCTCACGGGCCAAAGTCAGGTGACTAGCCCTTTGTGAAATTGGCATGGGGAATGGAGGACCATGATTGCTTTATATCAGCTTGCATTTCCCCAAGTCCCAGGGCTCATCTTAACTCTCATTTTTCCTTTGAAGCATTTCCTATCCCACCTCTTGCAGGGCCGCTTGATGTCTTCTCATCGTTCAACAAACATCCACTGAACATCTAGGCAGTGCCAGGCATGGGGGATACAGTCGTGAACAAAAACAGATACTGTATTACCTTCATTTTGTCTCTATTTCCATTACAGTTGTTGTTGTTCAGTCGCTAAGTTGTGTCTGACTCTTTGGGAACTCATAGACTACAGCACGCCAGGCTTCCCTGTCCTTCCATTGTCTCCTGGAGTTTGCTCAAACTCACGTCTACTGAGTAGGTGATGCCATCCAACCATCTCATCCTCTGTCATCCCCTTCTCCTCCTGCCCTCAGTCTTTCCCAGCATCAGGGTCTTTTACAGTACTGGACAATATATTTATTATAGTACTGGACATATTATATTTTGTGAAGTGAGTGATATTAGACACCTCTCTGAGCCTCAGATTCCTCATGTATAAAAGGGGAATGATAACCTCCAACTCACTGTTGTAAGATTAAGCAATAATGTACTGTACAGAACCCATAATGTGCCTGATTTATAACTGATGCTCAAGAAATCAAAACTTTACAGGGTTTCCGCAAATATAGAGTAATTCTTTTGTGCATGAATTTCTAGAACAGCCTATTTTTAAATGCACAACATAAAATACATGGGATAAAAAAGGAAACCAATGATACTGATAGACAGTTACCAAAATACTTTTAAGTACATGTAGTATGCTGTACTCAATATGCCAGCAAATTTGGAAAATAGCTTTGGCCACAGGATTGGAAAAGATCATTCCAGAAGTTTTCATTCCAATCCCAAAGAAAGGTAATGCCAAAGAATGTTCAAACTACCACACAATTGCACTCATCTCACACACTAGCAAAGTAATGCTCAAAATTCTCCAAGCCAGGCTTCAACAGTACATGAACTGTGAACTTCCAGATATTCAAGCTGGATTTATGAAAGGCAGAGAAACCAGACATCAAACTGCGAACATCCGCTGGATCATCCAAAAAGCAGGAGAGCTCCAGAAAAACATCTACTTCTGCTTTATTGACTATGCCAAAGCCTTTGATTGTGTGGATCACAACAAACTGTGGAAAATTGTTAAAGAGATGGAAATACCAGACCACCTGAGCTGCCTCCTGAGAAATCTGTATGCAGGTCAAGAAGCAACAGTTAGAACTGGACATGGAACAATAGACTGGTTCCAAATCGGGAAAGGAGTACGTCAAGGCTGTGTTTTGTCACCCTGCTTTTTTAACTTATATGCAGAGTACATCATGAGAAATGCCAGACTGGACAAAGCACAAGCTGGAATCAAGATTTCTGGGAGAATTCCCCAAACTCCTTTCCTTGGGTCCAATCCATAACAGGAAGCATCGCTTTGCAAAGTGAGAGAGACTCAAGAGTTATCAAGCTTTTATTTAATTAGCTGTGTGACCTTAGTTAAGTCAATTCTCCTCTCTGAACCTGTTCATTTATCTGTAAAAAGCAAGGTTTGGGGAGAAGATGTTTGTCAAACAGGTCTCCAGACCTGCATTCTTTTGAAATTTTATTTATTTTTTAATTAAAGTATTGTTGATTTACCAATATTATATTAGTTTCATGTATACAGTATAGTAGGGGCTCCCCATGTGGCTCGGTGGTAAGGAATCTGCCTGCCCATGTAGGAGACACCAGAGACACAGGTTTGATTCCTGGGTTGGGAAGATCCTCCAGATGAGGAAATGGCACTCAATCCAGTATTCTTGCCTGGAAAATCCCAAGCACAGAGGAGCCTGGCAGGCTACAGTCCATAAGGTCACAAAATGTCAGACGTGACTAAACATGCATGTATTCAGTTCAGTTCAGTCGCTCAGTCGTGTCCGACTCTTTGTGACCCCATGAATCGCAGCACGCCAGGCCTCCTTGTCCATCACCAACTTCACTCAAACTCACGTCCACTGAGTCTGTAATACCATACAGCCATCTCTTCCTCTGTCGTCCCCTTCTCCTCCTGCCTCCAATCCCTCCCAGCATCAGAGTCTTTTCCAATGAGTCAACTCTTCACATGAGGTGGCTAAAGTACTGGAGTTTCAACATGCATGCATACAGCATAGTAATTCAGTATTTTTACAGACTATATGCCATTAAAAGTTATTATAAGATAATGACTGTAACTCCCTGTGCCTTACAATTTATCCTCATTGTGTATGTTTTATACATAGTCGTTTGCATCTCTTAATCCATACCCCTAATTCCCCCTCTGCCTCCCCATTCCCCTGTGGTGACCACTCGCTTCTTCTCCATGTCTGTGATTCTGTTTCTGTTTTGCATATACATTCATTTGTATCCGTGTTTAGATTTCACATGTAAGTAACATCAAAGAGTAAATATTCTTGCCGTTTAAGAATTCTTGATCAGTAGTATATTTGTGTGTGTGATGATTTCATTTGATAATTTTTTAAAGGCATTTTCTGCACCATCTGTCCGGCCCCCTTAAAAGTAAGTCAACACATAATTTTACAGTCTGCATTTGTACCTGTATTTACAATTGCAAGCAACAATATCACCTCAATTATCACAAACCAGCAAGAAGAGGCAAACAGAAGTAAAGATTATATAACATCACAATGGACTGTGCTTGGGATGTGTCCCCACGTGTAATATACGAAAAGTGATGGAGGAGGAAGTTATTCCACCGAAAAAGGGAGGTAAATACACTAAACGAACCACAACAATCACGTCTAAGGAGTGCAGCGCCCCGTCACAGGACACCAGAGATTTGAGTGCAGTACATGAGCGAGCGATCACATACATCAATGGGATTACTTTGAATTTTATTGATTTTGTTTGTGGATTTGTTCTTGTTTAATTGGAATGTTTATTCCTGTTTCTCGTTGTATGCGCATTATCAGTATAATAGGTTCATAGGTAGTTTTACCTTTGTATATGTTTTAGTAGCATGATCACAAAAGAAAAACTATGTAAGACAATATTGGAAATATATGTGATACACACAAACACAAACACATTATATACATATTTAACTTTTAAAAGAGGGAGCTCCAAATATTAAATTTGAGAAGCAATGAGCTAAAAATAAAAATCTCTGGGGCCCATCACACCCTCTGACCTTCAGGGACACTAATTTCTAGAGAACAAAGTCAGACCTGCATGCCTGTGGGGTGCGGGGGTGGGGCTGGGGCTGGGTGGGGAGATGTCAGTCATCTTTGGAAGGAGAGAGACTTTGGGTGTGTTCTGCTGCCCTCTGCTGGCCATGTGAATACTCGGCTGGACTCATTCCAGACTTGGAGAATTTGGAGGGCTCTTTTGGCTC
Organism: Bubalus kerabau; assembly: GCF_029407905.1. Lineage (NCBI taxonomy): Eukaryota > Metazoa > Chordata > Mammalia > Artiodactyla > Bovidae > Bubalus > Bubalus kerabau. Next base: position 50,632,260 of record NC_073634.1, read on the forward strand.
AGACAGTAAATCTGAGCCAAAAGAGCCAAAATCTGTCTACAATGCGGGAGACCTAGGTTCGACCCCTGGGTCGGGAAGAGCCCCTGGAGAAGGAAATGGCAATCCACTCCAGTCCTGTTGCCTGGAAAATCCCATGGACAGACGAGCCTGGTAGGCTACAGTCCACGGGGTCGCAAAGAGTCGGACACGACTGAACGACTTCACTTTCACTTTCCTTTGGTTCAGAGATGGCGAAGGACAGGGAAACCTGGCGTGCTGCAGTCCATGAGGTCGCAAAGAGTTGGACGCGACTTAGCAACTGAACAACAAATTGGTCCAGAGGTTGAGGGGGACAGGGGAAGGGGGCGAGAATGCATCTCGAAAGGACCTGCATTTTCAGGAGCGTTGCCCAGAGCTGGGTCTTGACTGTTCTGAACGCTCAAGACCTAAATTGCGTGGGTTTTACAAGTTAGCGCTGTCCCTGCCTCGGGATGAGGTCTGGCTCAGGGATGGTGGAAGACTGTGATCCTGGCGACTGAGGACACCGAGGGGAGGCTGGAGAGCTGGCGCTCAGTATGTCCCCCTAGCGGCCAAATCAAGGAGACTCCAGGGGCTTCACCCTGACCGGACCACCCAGAGCCCGGCCTCAGTTCTTGGCTCTGTACACTCTACAGGACCTTGGCCTTGGTGACTTAGGGTCTGCGCATTCATTCAGTGGGAAGGAGGTCCCCTCCCCGAGGAGCAAGTACACAGATTCTTTTGCTACAACAGGAGGTCCCTCACCTTCTTGTAATAGATCTCTGTGATGGCTGAGGCTTCCCAAGCGGTGCAGTGGTAAAGATCTGCCTGCCAAAGCAGGAGACGCAAGAGATGCAGGTTCAATCCCTGGATTGGGAAGACCCCCTAGAGTAGGAAATGGCAACCCGCTCCATTATTCTTGCCTGGGAAATTCTATGGACAGAGGAGCCTGGTGGGCTACAGTCCATGGGGTTGCAAAGAGTCGGACATGACTGAACAGGCAGGTACTTTGATAGCTAAACCATTGAGGAGAAGGAGATAGTCCTGAGTCTAGGAGCATCAGACCCTTGGAGACCCAGCCCAGCCTTCTTCACCCCACCCCACCCTCTCCAGTTTTATCATCTTTCCTCCTCTGGGCCCTGCAGCGCCCCCTGTATGTTCTGTTCTATACACTGAGTATGAAGCTCTTTTCAGGGAAGGCTAGGAGTGGAGGCCAGGTCCTGGCTTATGGGGTACTTGACAGCAGCCCTTAAAGAATGTTTTAGTAATTGGGGAGCAGGCCCTAAACCAGTCGCCATGACACAGGTCAGGGCAGGTGGAGAAGGAGAAGGCTGCAGGAGGACACCTGGTCTCCTGCCCTGGAGAACCAGTAACCAGACCTCATAGCCTTGGGACAGCCCCTGGGGGCTCCCACAAACTTTACGTTTCTCCATAAGTTGACCCCCGCCCCATCTTTTCCTACCTTTTCTCTCTCCGCAGCACTTGTTAGGAAGCCAGCACGCTGGCCCTCAGCATTTGCCCAGCAGGCACCTGGGAGATGCCCAGGTTGTGGAATGTTATTCATTTATCAACCGATGGGTAGGGCCTAAAAAGGAATTCTGGGGAAGATGCTTTCTTGGGCAAAGGCCATGAGCAGGACAGAGAAGGGGGCCCTCTCCTCTTTCCAGGAAGCCAGTTGTCCAGCCTTTCCTGTGATGCTCACCCTTTGTTTATTTGGGGACACAGAAAACTCAGCAAAAGCTCCCTGACTTCATCCATCTGAGTCTTTCCAGTGGGAACCACTAGGCTGGGCCTCCTGGCCAGCGGCTGACAATCCCACCAAATGATTCTCACTTCCCTCTAGTCCCACGACCACAGCCACTCCACTCAGCAGACACCAGCTCCAGGGATCCCCAGGAGGAACTCAGCTCCAAGCTGGAGCCTGAGCCAGAGGACAGCTCCCTGCAAAGACGCTGGTTCTGTGCACCACCACCCCCACCCCCTCCAGATGGCCCTTCTGCTAGTGATGTGCTTTCTTCTCTGCTCCTCCGCCCTCAGACATGGCCCTCACCCCATCTAGCCCGTAGGGTCTGATCTGAAGAGAACATGGGAGCCATCGGGCCCAGAGCTCCTCTCCTCATCTACCTCTGAGGTTACGCTCACAAACCCTGCACTCAGCCTCACATCCTTCCTCCAGGACTCACTGACTGGGTGGCCTTAGGCAAATTACTTAACCTCTCTGAGCTTCATTTCCTCATCTCTAGAATGGAGCCCATAGTGGTACTTTCTCATTCAGTCCTTGTCAGCACTGAAGAGGCCAGTGTCTGGAACATGCTTTACAAGAGGCTGAGCCCACCATGAAATTAAAAGATGCTTGCTCCTTGGAAGGAAAGTTATGACAAACCTAGACAGCGTATTAAAAAGCAGAGATATCACTTTGCCAGCAAAGGTCCATATAGTCAAAGCTATGGTTTTTCCAGTGGTGAAAGTTGGATGTGAGAGTTGGATCATGAAGGCTGAGCACTGAAGAATTGATGCTTTCAAACTGTGGTGTTGGAGAAGACTCTTGAGGGTCCCTTGTACTGCAAGGAGATCAAACCAGTCAATCCTAAAGGAAATCAACCCGGAATATTCATTGGAAGGACAGATGCTAAAGCAGAAGCTCTAATATTCTGGCCACCTGATGTGAAGAGCTGACTCATAGGGAAAGACCTGATGCTGGGAAAGACTGAAGGCAAAAGGAGAAGGGGATGATAAAGGATGAGATGGTTAGATAGCATCATTGACTCAATGGACATGAATTTGAGCAAGCTCCAGTAGAGAGTGGAGGACAGAGGAGACTGGAGGGCTACAGTTCATGGGGTCTCAAAGAGTTGGACATGACTTAGCAACTGAACAACAACAGCCCATTATGAGTGCTCAAGAAAGGGTATCATCCCAATTATCTTCATCAATGCAAATTAACAAGACTTGTTAATGGCCCAGAAGAGCCCCTACTGACATTCAGTCTCCCACTGACCCTTGCAGAGATTCTCCCAGGCACGCTGATCAAGCCAGAACAACTCTAACACTGCACCCAGAGCTTGCCAACTCCATGGGGCCACGAGGGAAATTTATTCTTCAGGAAGAGGCAAGAGAAGACAAATTCGGGAAGCAACTAGAAAAAAACACAAGACAGCTTTGAAGTACTAAATTGTTCAGTGCAGACTAAATTAATAAGAAGAAGCATTTGTATGGCATTTTAACATTTACCTAGCTATTGGAAATGCATGATCTTATGTAATTCTCAAAATAAACCAGCATGGTAAGTGTTATAATTAGTAGATGAGAAAACTGAGGTTCGGGGAGACGGAACGGCCTGTGTGTAGTCACACTGCCAGTTAGTGGATAACTCAGAAAGACAACTTCATCCTGCTTCTAACTTCTTTCGTACCGGGATCCTTGCTTTTGCCATTGAGGGGGATGCATTGTATGTAAGTATGATTAGGTATATGTAGGTATTTGTCTAAGTAAGTATGATAAGGTATATGTAGGTATTTGTCTCGGAGAAGGCAATGGTACCCCACTCCAGTGCTCTTGCCTGGAGAATCCCATGGGCAGAGGAGCCTGGTAGGCTGCAGTCCATGGGATCGCGAAGAGTCGGGCACGACTGAGCGACTTCACTTTCACTTTTCACTTTCATGCATTGGAGAAGGAAATGGCAACCCACTCCAGTGTTCTTGCCTGGAGAATCCCAGGGACGGGGGAGCCTGGTGGGCTGCCGTCTATGGGGTCGCACAGAGTCGGACACAACTGAAGCGACTTAGCAGCAGCCGCAGGTATTTGTCTGTACGTGTGTCTGTGTGCCTTTGTTTGTTCACAAGGGTAGATGTTTCTTCTGACCTCATCTCACTCCTATCCTTTTCTCCAATCAGCCCCAGAAGATGGCCAGAATATCCTGAAGTTCATGTTTCATGCTATTTGTGCAGTGTCCAGTGGCTTTATTCTGGGTCCCCTTTCATAGATATATGGTGGCCTCTCACTGCTGGACAGGTCTCCAGACCATCCAGAAGGTGAGGGGTTTTGTGACCCCATGAAGTGACTGAGCATGCATGCACGCCTTACTTAGGGCTTCCTGGGTGGCTCAGAGGTAAAGAATCCACCTGCCCATGCAGGAGATGCAGGTTTAATCCCTGGCTCAGGCAGATCCCCTGGAGGAGGGCATGGCAACTGACTCCAGTGTTCTTACTTGGAGAATCTCATGGACAGAGGAGCCTAGCAGGCTACAGCCCACAGGGTTGCACAGAATCAGACATGACTGAAGCAACTTGGCACACACACGTGACCCCCAACACTGCCTTGAGGGCCTCAGAAATATGGCATCAGAGAATAAGGAACCACTGTTTCTGGCCTCACGCAGCAGGTCCTGGGTGCCGGGGTGGGGGTGGGGTGGGGGGTGCTGCAGGCAGAGACGTGGGAAGCAGGTTTGCAGAAGCCTGTAATAGGCCTCCTGGAACAGCACAGCTGTGCTGCTCCCATGTAAGGGAGGGCGGAGGAGGACCCAGCAGAAGGGCCATGATCTGGGGCAGGATGGAGAATGGCAGACCAGAGCAGAATGTGACCAGATCCTTATGACCTGGGGAGATGAAAAATGCACGCTGAACTTGAAGTCACATGGGGCTCAAGTCCCACCCCTCTGCTTCCTCTTGGTGCCATCCTGACAAGTTACTTCAGCTCTAAAACCTAGTTGATAGTAACAATCATTTCACAACTTGCCATCAGGATTAAATTAGTTGCTTTGATGAAATATCACCTGGTGTACAGTAGGTCCTTTCAGGGCTGCACTATGACTTTGGTGGGCCCCAGGCACTTTTGCTTTCAGTGGGCAAAAATATTAAAAAATTTTTGTGCTACTGTGTGTTGGTATAAACACGAATACAACCCAAGCCAGATTATATTCGTTTCCTTTTGTGTGCTGTGCTTAGTCGCTCAGTCATGTCCAACTCTTTGTGACTGCCATGGACTGTAGCCCTCCAGGTTCCTCTGTCTATGGGGATTCTCCAGGCAAGAATACTGGAGTGGGCTGCCATGCTCTCCTCAGCTTTTAAAAGAAATTAAAATATCTCCATGGACCTCTAAAATATCTCATGTCCCCAAAGTATCAGGCCTGTCATGCCTGATGGATAAATGGGTTCAAGAGGCTCCATCACGTTTGCTCTTAAAGTGTCTCAGAAGCTGTGAAGTCCTGTGGCTGTAAGGGTCATGGTCATTCTTTTAGGAGGTTCCCCGTCCGCCTGTGTGTCCAGCATTCCTGCTCTCTCTGCACTGAGTGTCCTGCTTCAGTGTCAAGTTTTTCAGTAAGAGGGTGCCCTCTGGCCTCTCCCTTCAAGCCCCTGGACACCACGGAGATGCAGGCCTAGAAGTTCTGATGTGGGGTGGCAGGCAGAGATCAGCCTGGGCGACCAGAAGCTCCTGTAGATCTCAGGGCGAAGGCAGGCAGCTTTTCAGCTTTTAGTTTTATATTGGATTATAGCTGACTAACGATGTTGTGATAGTTTCAGGTGGACAGCAAAGGCCTCAGCCGTACACATACATGTATTCGTTCTCCTCTGAACTCCCCTCCCATCCAGGCTGCTACATAACAATGAGCAGAGTTTCCTGTGCTATACAGTAGGACCATGTCGGTTATCCACTTTAAATACAGCAGTGTGTACATGTCCATCCCAAACTCCCCTTAACTATGGGGAGAAGACAGCTTTGGTAGCTAGACGGCCACTGGGTCCTTTCACAGCAGCCCTCAGAGTCGTTGCAACAGTGCCCTCTAGTGGTCAAAAATCTCTCCACACTGTGCCTGCCTCACCTGCCATCCGAAGGGGCTCCCAGGGTCCAGGGTCTGAGGGTTGTGCTGATATTGGAGTCTGTGTGTTTGTCTAACCCCCTCCCTCAATCCACACAAGATTTGAACCCAATAATATAAGTAAATCCACAACTATCTGTGGCATGTTCATGTACACACAAAGCCAAGGTTAAGCTCTAGATCATTGCTGTCTCTAGAAATACACTGGGAACCCCCAATGGCAAGCCCCATATACAACTTTAAATGTCCTTAGAAAAAGAAAAGGAAAAAGATGGAATTAATTTAATATTATATTTTATTTATTCTAATACATAAAAACACCATCCTTTCAACAGATCATTGATATAAAATTACTAATGAGATATTTTAGATTTTTTTTCATTAGATGTCTTTGAAATCCAACATGTAATTTACACTCGTGGTACATCTCAATCAGAACAAGATACCTTATCAAGAATCTTCTTGAAAAAGAACAGACACATGTATATGTATAACAGAATCACTTTGCTGTACAGCTGAAACTAACACAACATTAATCAACTATACTCCAAAACAAAGTATTTTATATACTTCATAAATTTTATAGCTGAAAAAGCAGATCCATATTACTTGAATTTTTCCAGTCATACTTAAAAGTTTTCCAATAACTGAATCAAGTAAGAAAATTTGACATTTAAATGTAAATTAGTTAAAAAATTTAAAATTCAGTTCGGACTATTCACATTGCAAGAACTCAACAAATGTTTGGTGGTTCCTGAATTGGGTAGTATAGGCTAGATCATAAAAACAGTAGCAGGAAGAAAGCATGCCCTTGTGGAAACAAAGCATATCTCCCTGTGACAGACAATTATTTATAAACTTAAAGTCCTTGGCCAGGGTTTCCTGAAATTAGAGGGTGGAAACTTATGTGGGGGCATTTGTAAGAACTGAAGACACCCCGCCTATGTCCACAGATTTGCTGTGCTCTAGGGTGGGGGCTTCACTTTCACTTTTCGCTTTCACGATTAGAGAAGAAAATGGCAACCCACTCCAGTGTTCTTGCCTGGAGAATCCCAGGGACGGGGGAGCCTGGTGGGCTGCCATCTATGGGGTCGCACAGAGTCAGACACAACTGAAGTGACTTAGCAGCAGCAGTAGCAGCAGCAGGGTGGGGGCTGGGAGTTTGCATTTTGGGGAAACCCAAGGACCACACTTTGAGAGTCATCACACAGTATCTGGTAGATGTGCAATCACAGAGGAGCTATGTTCCTGGTCCTGCCAGTTCCAGAATGCACCAGGCACAGTGCTCAACCAGGACTACCAAAGACAGGCCCACAGGCAATCCACTGGACGGGGGGAGAAGAGATAAATGTAAGTGCTGTTATTATTTCTTCATGTCTATTTAGCACACTCTGTGTGTGCTACATATATATATATATATATATATATATATATGTATATATATATATATATATTTTTTTTTTTTTGCCACACTATATGAACTTCCCTGACCAGGGATCGAACCTGTGCCTCTGCATTAGAAGCATGGAGTCTTAACCACTGGACCACCAGGGAAATTATACATAGTTTAGTACACATATGTTGGGCTTCCCTAGTGGCTTAGATAGTAAGAATCCGCCTGCCAATGCAGGAGACACAGGTTGGATCCCTGGGCTGGGAAGATCCCTGGAGAAAGAAATGGCAACCCAGTCCAGTATTCTTGTTTGAGAGAATCCCACGGACAGGAGGAGCCTGGCAGTCTACAGTCCATGGGGTTGCAAACAGTGGGACACAACTTATCTACTAAACACAACAACAAAGCCTCTGACAAGGCAGGCCAAGGCCTCTGATCTGGTTTGGGGACCAGATAAACTAAGACTCAAGCCAGACCTGTGCTAATGGAGTCAGCGGTCCCCATCTGCCTGGGTCCAAAATCTTAGAGCCGAGGTTGACCCTGAAGCCCAGACTTTCCTTTCTTTTTTAAGTTTTTATTTATTTATTTATGTATTTACTTATTCTTCGTTGCTTTGCTCGGGCTTTCTCTAGTTGCTACAAGCTGGGGCTGCTCTTCCCTGTAGCACACGGGCTTCTCATTGTGGTGCTCTCTCTCGTTGTGGAGCACGGGCTCCAGGCACCCAGGCTCAGCAGTTGTGGCACAGGGGCTTTGTTGCTCCCTGGCATGTGGGATCTTCCTGGACCAGGGATCAAACTTGTGTCCTCTGCACTGGCAGGCACATTCTTATCCACTGAAACTTTCACAGGCAGCAGCAATGCTCCTGCACTGTCCGGCGGTGGGAGTGCACCCCCAGCAACATCTACAGGAGCCCTCCCCGCCTCCCAGGGGATCAGGCGCAACATCAGGCAGTGACAGCACAGAGCATCCTGGGAACAGAGCACAGCCTGCTGGCTCCAGACCCCCCACCTCTAGAGCAGCCCCCTGAGAACCTCCTGCACAGACTCTCAATGGGGAGAACATGCCCCAGGCGGCTGACAGGGGACACCTCCCAGGGTCCGAGGCCTAAAGGAAGCCATCTCCAGCGGGGCTATGCCGGGAGATTCAGGAAGCGCCTCTGCCACCGTTGGCTCAGGTCCTCAATCGTGTCCCGGAGCATCCGTGTCCAGTTGTCGCCCTTCCGCATTGGGGTGCAGCGTGCCTCCTTGTGCTCCAGGGCGAGGATCTCTGCCGGGGTGTCCAGGGTCAGCCCGGCAGCCCGCACAGCCTCCGGGAACTTGGCTGCAGAGGCGGGAGCCAGACAACAGCGGGGAGGGCTGGGGGAAGTGGGGGAGGTGAAAACAGGGGGTGGAAGATAATAGATAGTGGGGCAGGTACCGGAAGAAGGTGAGGTGGGAGAAGAAGGAACAGGGGAAGGTTAGAGGTAGGGTGGAGAGAGGGAAAAAAACAGGTTTGGTCCCTTGAATTCATCTCTGCAATGACTCTGCTAGCCAACTGCTCCTCCTTTTTGGGGTTCATGCTCCCTCTTCTGGGACCACAGTCTCAGCACACACCTTCACTCCGCACCCACTATGCTCATAAAACCCATTTGTGGGACTTCCCTGGTGGACCAGCGGTTGAGACTCTGTGCTTCTACTGCAGAGAGCCTGAGTTTGATCCCTAGTCGGGGAACTAAGATCTCACATGCCATGTGGGGCACCCCTCCTCCCAAAAAAAGCAAGTTGCTCACATTCCTGTGCCCCCTGCTTGGGGAAAAGGATGGGCCCAGAGAGGTCCGAAGGGGTCCTCCCTCCCTGAAACTCAGGTGCCCACCACCAGTACCTGGGCTGCTGCCTGTCCACCCGCTGGTAATGGCAACTCACGGCCACGGCCGAGTGCGGGCACAACAGGTATTGGTTCTCCTGCCAGCAGCGGCCCATCGTCTGGGTGATGGCCTCATCCGACACTGATTGAGAGCTTACTGCCTCCAAAAGCTGAGGGGAAGTGGGGAAGAGGTGACCAAAAACCTACCACCCAGTACAACCATCTGGGTACACATCAGAAACTCAAATGAAATGGCTCAGATTCAGCTCAGAGAAAAAGCTAGTTTCCCATGTTTTCCAGTTTTAAACAGATTTACTCAAGTTAGAGGAAGCACACGTTTGAGTTTCAGGTCAATACATTTAGTTAGAATTTGGCTCTGGATCAGCAAAATAGAACATATGCTTGCTCAGCAACCAAAGGAAACAGGCTAAGGGCACTCAAGCATTCCTAGCGCTTTGCTGTTAGTGCGCCCCCTCCCTGTAGGTGTGGGAATAGCTTCCCATCGGTTTCCACCCAGATCTCCAGCTTTCCTTTAGGAAAATTGCCCACTACCTCAGAAAAAGGAAGAATCCCTTTTCAGTGCTCCCTCAGCGTAGATGGTTTATTTGATCATTCTCTGGAAATGCACTGCATGTGCCAAAAACCATGAATATAATCAACTTCAATCAATAAAGACCATGTTGCTGCTGATTAGTTGCTAAGTCATGTCCGACTCTTTGTGACCCCATGGACTGTAGCCCGCCAGGCTCCTCAGTCCATGGGATTTCCCAGGCAAGAATCCTGGAATGGGTTGCCATTCCCTTCTCCAGGGGATTTATCCAACCCAGGGATTGAACCCATGTCTCCTGCATTGGCAGGTGGATTCTTTACCACTGCGCCACCTGGGAAGCCCAATAGAAACCACAGGTTATTACAAATTGTTTAGACATCTTCCTGACCCATTATGGTTCACAGCAGACAATGAGTGTGTTTGTTTTATTTATATTTGAATCTCTAGCACCAAGCACAGTTCCTGGCTCATGGTCAATAAATAACATGAATGAATGAATGAATGAACGAATGAATGAATGTTGTTTCAGCAGATGGAGTAACTTCTACATGTACAGCCAGGGAGAGAATGAAGAACCACGGGATATGGTGTCTGTCTTCACATAGCATCTCATTTATATGAGGAGAAGGAATATCAAAACAAACCATTGAATAAGCTGAACTTTAGTTGTATTATGGTCTTCATAGTCGTGTTCCCACCAAATTTATATGTTAAAGCCCTAATCCCAATATGATGGTATTTGTAGGTGAGGCTTTGGGAAGTAATTAGGTCATGAGGGTGGAGCCTTCATGAATGGAATTAGTATCTTTATTAGTGTCTCATATTCCCCCATATGAGGATACAAGAAGGCGGCCTACTACCTCCCAGAAGGGGGCCCTCACCAGCATCCAACCTTGACCTTGATGCTAGCACCTTGACCTCGGTCCTCCAGTCCCTGGAATTGTGAGAAATACATTTGTATTGTTTATAAGTCACCAGTCTGTGGTACTTTGTTATAGCAGTCCAAACTGATTAAAACAGGTTGCATTGAAGAAGCATAGGGAGACTTCCCTGGTGGTCCAGTGGTTAAGACTCCTGGATTCCAATGCAGCGTGGGGGCAGAGCTGATCGCTGGTGGGGAACCACAGGCCATGGCCAAAAAAAAAAAAAGAGAGGAAAAGAAGCACAGATTCCAGAAGACAAATTCCACACCAGTCTGTATGAGTGACTGAGCCCACAGAACTGTATCTAGTTCTGGGAACAACTCTTTAAGATGGACAGTAACCACTCAAAATTACGCCATGTAATTTACACCATGTAGCTAAAGGAACCAGGAAGGCTTAGCAGGTAAAGGAAGATTCTCTTCAAGTATGGGAATCAGCTCACCAGTACACAGGCTAGAAGGAACAGATTCTGGCTTGACATAAAGAACTTTGTAATGACTACAGCTGATGTGAGGTAGTAAGGTCCTTGTTGTTGGAAGTATACACAGTCTGGATGACCAATTGGTAGGAATGTGGTAGAGAAAATTATAGTCAAATTCAATATATGAAATCCTTTTTTGATATTAAATAAGTTTCCATCACCAGGTTACATTAAAATAAAAGCAATCCTTCCCTAGAGGGCTTCCTAGTAGTTCAGACGGTAAAGCATCCGCCTGCAATGCAGGAGACCTGGGTTCGATCCCTGGGTCAGGAAGATCCCCTGGAGACAGAAATGGCAACCCACTCCAGTATTCTTGCCTGGAGAATCCCATGGACAGAGGAGACTGGAGGGCTACAGTCCATGGGGTCGCAAAGAGTTGGACACAACTGAGCAACTGAGCCCTAGACTCCTATCCATTTGGAGACAAAATTTCTCCTTATTCTTTATTTTTTTAATTTAATTTTTTGGCAGTGCTGTGACTTGCAGGATCTGAGTTCCCTGACCAGGGATCAAACTTAGGTCCCCTGCAGTGCAAGCACAGAGCCCCAGCCACTGGACTGCCAAGAAACTCCCTCTCCTTATTTTTTTTAAAAAAGTTAATTGAACAATAGTCTCTGCACATACTGGATAGAGAAAGTGGCTTCCAGTTGTTATTATTGGAAATCAACAACAATAATGAATAAAATAATGATAGTTAATATATTAAGCCCTATATTGCCAGGCAGTATACAAAGCGCTTGATGGACTTAAATCTTCAACAATGCCATGAGGCAGGCATTCTCATGATTCCCATTTTACAGATGAGGAGATTGAGGCACAGAGTTTAAGAAACTAACCCAAGGTCTCATAACTGGCTTGGATTTACATGCATCTAACTCTAAACCAATAACCTCTAAACCAACCACCTCTCCCCATTCAAAAAATAAATCCTCATAAACTCCAGAAGTGTGAGGCTCATAGCAGGTACTCAAAAAAATACCCAAGCATCTCCTCTCCTTGAAAAGATTTTCAAACCCCAGTTCTGGTCTCGTGGCTGTATCCTTTCCTTTCTCCATGGTGTGTGAGTGGTAACTGACCTTGCTGTGCAGCTCCTTGGGTAGACTCACACTTTTTGTCCTTTCAAACTGCTCCATGAGGGCTCTTATCACCTGGCTGTCAGAGCCAGACAGCAGCCAGAAGATCCTCTCCATGTTGTAGGGAACCTGAGCAGAGAGGCAGGGTCCCAGGGGTCATGCTGACCTCAGCCCTTGTCCACCTCCATCCAACCAACACCTGGGGCAGACCTGCACACACATCCCACCTGAATGTCCATGGCTGACGCCAAGGTTGGCTTGACCGCTTTGGACAGAGAGAAGTCTCCCCATTGGACCGTCCTGTGGATGATGTCATTGCTGTTCACTGCCACGACCAGGTGAATGGGCAGCCCCATCTTCTGAGCAATGTACCCAGCTTATGAGAGGAGAACAATGGTTTCTTAGACATGACACCAAAATCACAGACAACAAAAGAAAAAATAGATGAATTGAACATCATCAAATTACAAGCTTTTGTGCTTTTTGAAGCTTTCATGCTTCAAAGGACACTATCAATACATCATTATCAATTTATCACTATAAAAAGGCTACCCACAGAATAGGAAAAACCATTTGCAAATCGTATATCTGATAAGAGACTTGAACCGAGAATATATAAAGAACTCTTACAACTCAACAACTAAAATACAAATAATCCAATTAAATAATCCAATTAAAATAATCCAATTAAAAAATAGGCAAAAGACTTGTGTAGACATTTCTCCAGAAAAGATATACAAATAGCCAATGGACATATGAAAAGATACTCAATATCATTGTTGCTGTTGTTTAGTCACTAAGTGGTATCCAACTCTTTTGCAACATTTGTAACCCACCAGGATCCTCTGTCCATGGGATTTTTCAGGTGAGAACACTGGAGTGGGGTGCCATTTCCTCCTCCAGGGATCTTTCTGACCCAGAGATTGGCAGGTGGATTCTTTCCCACTGAGCCACCAGGGAAGCCCACTCAACATCATTAGTCATCAGGAAAACACAAACCCAAATCACAATGATACACCACTTCATACCTACTCGGATGGTTAGAATCAAAAAGACAGATGATAACAAGTCTTGGTCAGGATGTGGAGAAATTGGAACCCCCATATACTGTTAGTGGGAATGGAAAATAGTGCAGCCACTTTGGAAACCTGTCCAGCAGTACCTCAAAAAGTTAAGCACAGAGCTCCAGTACGACCCAGAAATCCACTCCTAGTTTGTATATACTCAAGATAACTGAGAACAGAGCCACACAAGCACATACACAAACATTCACAGCAGCATTATTCATAACTAAAAACCGAAGCAATCCAAATGTCCATTAACTGTTAAATGTGTAAACAAAATGTGATACATCGATACAATAAAATAGTATTCAGCCATAAAAAGGAATAAAGTACTAACACGTGCTACAGTATGGATGAGCCTTGAAAATGTCATGCTAAGTGAAAGGAAGCTAGACATAAAAGGCCACATATTGGATGATTCCATTTACATAAAATGTCCAGAATAGGAAAATCTACGGAGATGAAATAGATGAGTGACTGCCTAAAGCTGGGAGAGAGGAGGGAATGACTGCTTCATGGGAACAGGACTTCCTCTTAGGGTGATGAAAATGCTCTAAAACATTATGGTGATGGTTGCACAAATCTGTGTGCACTAAAAATTATTAAGCTGAATACTTTAAATGGGTGAATTGTATGGTACGTGAATCATAGAGCAATAAAGCTGCTACCAAAAAACAAAACAGGAGAAAAGAGTAGGAGGGGTTACTGTGCCTTGATGCTGTTCTCCATGCCAAACCCTGCCCCCACCAGGTACCGACACACACCATTTGCAGAAGAGAAAATGGAGATTCTGAGAAGTTGAAATGACCCACCCAAAGCCTGCTTTGGGCCTCCCTGGTGGCTCGGATGGTAAAGAATCTGCCTGTAATTTAAGAGACCCAGGTTCAATCCCTGGGTCGGGAAGATGCCCTGGAGAAGGGAACGGCAACCCATTTCAGTATTCTTGCCTGGAGAATCCCACGGACAGAAGAGTCTTGCCGGCTACAGCCTATGGGGTCGCAAAGAGTCGGACACGACTGAGCTACTAATACTCGTACTTTCAGAGCCTGCTAAGTGGCAGAGTGAGGATGTGAACTTAAGAGGTCTGTCTAAGTCTGGAGCACACGCTGAGTCCCCAGATGAAGAACCAGTGCTTTCAGGCTGAGTCTCTTGGAAAGGGGCCGAGGGAGGACGGGGCAGCAGCCACTGTCCACCTGACAGCAGCTCCTGTTTGCATGAAACAAATAAAATGCCTCACCCCCAGAGATGGAGAGCCCAGAAAGGTAACGTAGTTTAGGAAGGTCCCTATTCCCATGAAGAGTTTATCTCTATGAGTAAGTAAAAGGAGTAAGGGATACCCACACCACCCAATGTCACTCAATTTTGCAAAGCACTTTCACAGTCTTATTTCATGGGATCCTCAGTAAATGCCATGATATCCTTATATGACAGGGGAAGAATGGAGGCTTAGGAGGTCCAGGGGCTTAAAGTCAAGCAGCTAGTTCCTGATGGAGCAGGGCTAGATCGGAGATCCCTCTGCAAACGTTGCTTTTGTGCCAGGCACTGTGGCAGATACAGGGCACAGGCAGGTGGTACCATTCCCTGGGGGGTGATGCAAATGGGCAGTGTGGTGGGCTTCACTCCACGGACGGGGAAGAAGTCTGAGCCGTCATTGTCTAACAGCCAGCTCATTTTTTCCATCCCTGTGTTAGCTGAAGTCACAAAGACTCCTGCGCACTAAGATGCTTTCATGGTCTCACCTAAGCCAACCTGGGCACCCATCAGAAGCGATGCCACTAACAGAACCATCAGAAAAAGGTCACGTCCATCAAGAGGCAGCCTCATAAGTTCAAAAAGGCAAAGACTCTGAAGCCAGCTTGCCTGGGCCACCATCCTGGCCCTGGGACTGACCAGTGCATAAACAAGTACAGGCTGTCCAAGGACTTCTCTGTGCCACAGCCTCCTCATTGTAAAATGAAATGAACAGTATTGTGCCCCTCATAGGCCCATGTGAGGATTAAATGAATTAATATGAGGGAAGCATTCAGAGCACTGCCTGACACATAGTCAGTGCTTGATCAACATTCCTATAAATTATTACAGGAAATGATTTTCATGCCACGCAGCTTTATAGCACTCGACCTTCACAAAGTTCACATACACACAGAATCTAATTTGCACCTCACGCTCGTCCTGAGAGATATGATAAGTGGTCCAACCTCCCTTTGATAGCCGAGGAGCTGAACCTAAGGGACAGCCATTCAGCTAGTAAAGGACAGAACTGGAGCCAGAAGCCCAAGTCCAGGACTCTTTCCACATCACACGGTCTCTGAGGAGAACACACTGTGCCAGGTGAGCCCTTATCCTCAGAGCAGGGAGCTGGCCAGGGCTGGGAGGAAAGTCCACGTTCCTGGCAGAGGGCTCTGCCATCCAGGAACAGCAGCTGAACCTTCACCTCATCTCCCCACACTCTGCTGAGCGACACATCAGATCAGGCGGCCGAGCACACTGGGGTTAACCCGTTACTCTCCCCCTGTGGCGAAAGGCCGGTATGTCCTCCCAGGAAGTCAGGGGGACATTTTCTGGAAGGTTCTTTGTGTAGTTCCCCATCACCTAGGACCCAACCTGGGCTTCCGTGGTGGCTCAGTGATAAAGAATCCACCTCCCAATGTAGGAGACCGAGGTTCAATCCCGGGATCGAGAAGATTCCCTGGAGAAGGAAATGGCAACCCACTCCAGTATTCTTGCCTGGGAAATCCCATGGACAGAGGAGCCTGGTGGGCTACAGTCCTTGGGGTTGCAAAGAGTTGAACGTGACTAAGTGACGAAACAACAAAGGACCCAACCCGTGTTATAGCTGAAGTGGGGCTGGGAGGACAAGGACCACAGGCATTTTTCTGGAAAGCCCACTTCTGTCCAGGGGTCTCCTCACCTGCAAGGTTACCGGCAGCCCCCGTTGGCACAACCACCTCCACGGGGGGCAGGGGGTGCATGTCTAAGGATGGTGCACACTGGAAGTAAGCAAAGAAGTGGTGGGCTATTTGCACAAGGACCCGGGACCAGTTGATTGAATTCAGACTCATTAGGTTGTGCTTCTTGACAAAGGCCACGTCAGCAAACACCGTCTTGATGGGCTCATCCAGCTCATCGCTGTTACCCTCCACTGTCAGGGGAGAGAGGAGAAGGAGCTGTCAGGAGCACAGAGAACCCCCAGATGGTCAGCATGTGCCCACAAAGCCTTTCAGACTGAGCCCATCGCACCAGGACCTTCACTCAACCCATGGCTCATATCCTTGTGGTCACATTTCCAATGTTTCTACCATTATCTAAAATTAGATATTAAATGTCAACCTTCTGGGACACTGGGGGAAGAATTCCTCTTTGTAGTCCAGGTCCTCTTCCCCAGGCTCTGGGAACAAGGACAGGATAGTTTATCAGGTTGTAAGATGGTGACAGGCTGAGCTTTACTCCATGGTTCTCCATCAGGGGCTGAGGGGAAAGAGTTGCTCTTTCTGTGGGGTCTGCCCTTGTTCCCTCATTTAGATCAAAGGGTGGAGGTTCTACCCTCGGCTCCTACGTGGCAGGGAAGCTGGTATGGGCAGGATTTCTCCTTAAGCTGGGTGTGTGTGCACTTTTAATTTATGGATAAATTAATTGGGTAATTGTTGGGCAAACCAGCGCCTAGTCCAAGTTGCACCCCTCAACCCAGCCCAACCAGCAATCAAGCCAACATTAATCTCTTATCTAAAACCTGGGTCTATTTCTCCATTGAATCCAAACTTGGAGGCCAGAGGGGGATAAGATTATTGGAGGTAAATGCCAGAGTAGACGTGGAGGTTACCATTCATTTCCCCTTTCATCATGTAGTAGCACTGAGACTGCAGGACTAACTCCAGATCCATGTTACAAGGGGGATATTTGCTGGGGTTCAAGGAAAAGATTCACTGCTTTCAAGAGACAGCCAAAGGAAGAGAGACTTGGTTACCTTCAGTAATCATCATGAACCACAAAAAGCTTGAGAATTGGGGAAGATGGAACCAAGAATACTTGGCTCCCAGAAGGCAGTGAAACAACCAATCAGAAGCCCGTTCCATTTCTAGACTTACAGGTACATGAGCTGGAAACTATCCCTGTTCAAGTCAGTCTGAGTTAGGTTTTCTGTTATTTCCAGGCAAAAACAACCCAAATAATATATAACTAGCATTGGCTGATTATCCTGTGCTTAAGAAGAATTGAGTATATAATGTACAATGGATATTAATGACTTCAGAAAACATCAGTGTCTAAGACACAACAATCCAGGTGACCCATCTCTGCTCCCTGAGCTCCCTAGTCCAGGGAAAACACACACCCACTGCTAGCTCCCGAACTAATGCATATTCTCCTGGAAACCAAGTCAGAAGATTCCAGAAAGGAAAGGAAGAACTTGAACAGTACTGTTTTGAAATAAAAACTAATTTATGCACATTTATGACATACGGTATTCATCACCATCCACATGTCCGCCACATTTTCCTAATGTGCACTGTTCTCCAACTCATGATCAGGAATGATGCTTCTATACATGCCCT
Source organism: Bubalus kerabau (assembly GCF_029407905.1). Lineage (NCBI taxonomy): Eukaryota > Metazoa > Chordata > Mammalia > Artiodactyla > Bovidae > Bubalus > Bubalus kerabau. The sequence goes on from NC_073634.1 coordinate 50,649,948, forward strand.
TAGATAAAAGCCTTCCAACATCTGTATACAAGGAGAGAAGGCTGCAGGTCCAGAACGGAGGCACAAAAAGCTATTCTCTGATCTGATTCTAGGCAAAGACAGTTGCAGATCCATAAATAGCAATTCTGGTGCTTAGGGTTTAACAAAAACCCTTAGGAACCTGAATCTCGTGCATTAAAATCTTGCCATGACTGCAAGAAAATGTAGTCAGATGCTCTGCTCAGTCATGTCCAACTCTTTTTCAACCCCATGGACTGCAGCCTGCCAGACTCCTCTATCTATGGAATCTTCCAGGCAAGAATGCTGGACTGGGATGCCATTTCCTATTCCAGTGGATCTTCCCAATCCAGGGACCAAACCCGCATCTCTTGTATCTTCTGCACTGGCAGGTGGATTCTTTACCAATAGTGCCACCTGGGAAGCCCAATATGTGGCCAGATATGGGCAATGAATTACCAAGGTTAATTCTGCCAACACTTGCCTTAGCTAAACTTTTCACTGAATGTACATGGGTTTGCTAGTAGAAGAGGCTTTTTGTTTGCTCTTGAACAAACAGACAAAGAATACTCACGCTACTCCCCTGGGTAACAGTTGTTTTCACTGTGTTTTTGGTCCTTGACAAAATTGGTGTTATATAAAACATCATCTATGGGATTATAACAGGAGGCCAGGCCAGCTATAGAAGGAGGGTTTTCTGCTACCACATTTGTTGTCCTGCTAAGTGAGTGACCAAACCAAGTCAGGCTACCTAGACAGCTTGCTCCAGGCCACAGAGCATAAAACTTCACCAAGATCCCTATTGCTCATTTTCCTATCCCTTCCTTGGGGCTCCCTGGGGTGCAGTGGGGTGTGACAGGTAGAAATAAAAAAGTATACAAGTGTGTGTTAGTTGCTCAGTCAGATCCAGCTCTTTGGAATCCCATGGACTGTAGCTGGCCAGACTCCTCTGTACATGGAATTTTCCAGGCAAGAATACTGGAGTGGGTTGCCATTCCCTTCTTCAGGGGATCTTCCCGATTAAGGGATTGAACCTGGGTCTTCCACATGGCAGGCAGATTCTTAACTGTCTCAACCACTAGGGAAGCCCACAATAAAAAGTATGGCTCCACTCAAACTCACCCTGCCTTCCTACACTCTTGGGCTTCATAATGATTAAATGCGCTCAGAATAGATGGCCAGACATTAAGATTTTTTTTGCCTTTCTGCAAGCATAAAATGCTATGATTCATGATGCAGCTCAGGAAGTAGGAGTCACGAGCCATAGGTACCACTGAGTAGCTTCCTATTTTAAATACTTAGACCTGCTAACCAAATGCATTAGTTGATTCAGCACTGCAAGGGAGGGTGTTAGCTGCCAACATGTAACAGCACATTCTCTCAGTGGGCAATGTGTTTTTGCCCTCTGAACTTCAGTGCCCTGGAAAAAAATCCAAGTCATCTGGCTCAGGCTATGGCTCTGGGTGGCTGCCTTGCAGACATGGCACAAACAGGTTGAATGTGCATGGAGGTGGCATTCTTTGGGGTATGGGTTTAAACCTACACTTCCTTGGATGTACAATTTATTAGTAATGGTTTATGCACCAGTCACCTCCAATAGTTTCTGAGACTGTGTAGCCACGCACCTACTTAGAGCTAAGTCAGGGCATATACCAACCTCAAAATATGACTGATGAAGGAAGGGAAGGAGAGAGAAAGGAGAGGAGGCAGGATGCTCAGCTAGACAATTGATTAGCTTGGTTCCAGTCTATCTCCCAACATAGAGCCACTCACGGCAGGGCCACGCTGTCCCCAGAACCTCAGTCCCAACGCTCACCTCCGAACACGTGGACGTTCTCTCTTCGCACTGTTGTCATCTGGAGCTCCTGAATCTTTGTACAGTGACCCTTGGGCAGCAGAACAATGATGTCCACATTTTTTGCCCCCTGAACACTCTCAATGGCAGCACTTCCTGTGTCCCCAGAAGTTCCTGGATGGGAAGAAGGAGGAACCCTCCTCTTCAGACAAAGGAAGATGGAAAGAAATTGGCCCTTAAAGCACAGTTGCCAAGTGAGGGGATACCCTGGAGGGTAGGAACCCAGTACTTAACCTGGGGTCCTTGAACCTCCAAGAGACCCATGGATACAAATCAAGGCACCTGTGAAGTTGGCACCATATCATCCATGTATTTTATTTATTTAAATTATTATTCTGAGAAGATTCCATAGCCTCCATCAGTCTGTCAAAAGGGTCCATGGCACAAGAGAATGTTAAGAACCCTGCTCTACAAATTAGGAGGTTGGGATTAACATATATATTTAAAACAGGACTTCCCTGATGGCTCAGCGGGTAAGAATCCACCCGCAATGCAAAAAAACACAAGAGATACAGGTTTGATTGTTGGGTCGGGAAGATTCCCTGGAGAAGGGAATGGCAACCCACTCCAGTACTCTTGACTGGGAAATCCCATGGACAGAGGAGCCTGGTGGGCTACAGTCCACGGGGTTGCAGAGTCAGGCACAACTGAGCACTTCACATATATAAAACAGATAACCACCAAGGACCTCCTGTATATCACAAGGAGCTACACTCAAGATTTTGTAATACTGAGAAATCCCACAGACAGAGGAGCCTGGTGGGCTAGATAGAGTCCATGGGGTCGCAGAAGAGTCAGGCACAACTTAGCGACTAAACAACAACAATAGATACATATAACCGAATCACTGTGCTGTATACCTGAAACTCACGTGGTATTATAAATCAATTTTTTTTGTTTTTTAAAGAAAGCTGCTCTAGAAGAATCAGTAACACACTCCCCAACAGACATCAGTGGAGGGCATCCCATGGGCGGACACCGGCCAGCTGGGGTGCTGTGGGCTCCAGGGCACATGCCCACGATGCACACCTACAACCACGGTGATGTGCCTCTTCCTCTTCTCCAGGAAGTACTGCAGGAACTGTGCTGTGCAGCACAGGGACAGGTCCTTAAACGCATAGGTTACCCCGTGCCACAGCTCCAGCACGTTCAGACCATTCCTCAACCTGGACAGATGCACCACCTCTCTGTGGCGGAATCTGCTGAAGGCACGATCAATCAGATCTGCAAGAGGAAGGAAGGGAAATCGTACAGTGAAAATGGCATTCTCTCATCCTCCTCCAGGGCATCCCAGGTGGCGCTAGTGGTAAAGAATCTGCCTGCAAATGCAGGAGATGCAAGAGATGTGGGTTCAATCCCTGGGTTGGGAAGATTCCCTGGAAGAGGAGATGGCAACCCATTCCGGTATTCCTGCCTGAAAAATCACATGGACAGAGGAGCCTGATGTGCTACAGTCCATGGGGTCACAAAGAGTCGGACACAACTGAGAGCACACTGTGCACGCGCACACACACACACGCACACACATGCACACACACACTTGTCCTCCAAGTTCATTCTTAGTCTCTTTACACTTTTAAATTTGAATTTTCTATCTTGTTACCAGAGTAAAATACCTGAAATTTTTATCGTAAAGGATACTGTGTATGAATATAATTGTATAATCCTAGGGGGAAAAGTTTGGAAAGACATAAACCGAACTGTTCATGGATTCCTCACGGTGATTCTCCCAGACAGCAGAATTGATGCTGTAAGACTTTCATTTTTTACTTTATATATTTCTTCACCATTTGGATTTCTTGTGTGCATGTATTCCAGTAGAAATTCAGTTAAACAATCATGCAACAAACAAATCAAGTATCTCATCTCTTCTAATTTTCCTTCCTAAAAATAGAGAGTTGTTTCTTTGTTTTGCATTACTTAATCTCACACCTGTGATGCCAGAAACTTGGGGTCCTACCTAAAGCTAAGCCCATCCAGAGTAGCATTTCTCAAACTTTAATTGGCAAACCAGTCACCTGGGATCTTAAAATGCAGGTTTTGGATCAGTAAGTCGGAGGAAGTAATGAGAATTCTAACACATACCCCGGCAATGCCATCAGTGCTGGTCACTGAACTACATTTAAAATTTATTTATTTATTTATTTTTATTACATCCAGAGTAGCTGTGGGTGGGCTACTCTCTAGCTGGGGTGAGCGAGCTAGCCTCTCTCTAGTTGCACGAGCGAGCTTCTTATTACAGCGGCTTCTCTTATTGCAGAGCACGAGCTCTAGGTGAGCCGGTTTCAGTAGCTGAGGCACTCGTGCTTAGTTGCCCTGCAGCATGTAGAATCTTCCGGGACCAGGGATCGAACCGGTGTCCCCTGCACTAGCAGGCAGATTCTTCACCACTGGATCACCAGGGAAGTCCCAAACTACATTTTGAGTTCTTTTCAGTCTCAAACTCTCACCATTAGGCTGCTGCTGCGGGATTATGTTATACAGCTGGTCCATGGACCAGCAGCATTAGTATCATCTGGACGCTTGATGCTGCAGGCTCAGTTGCTCGGTCACATCTGACTCTTTGCAACCCTATGGGCTATGACCCACCAGGCTCCTCTGTCCATGGACTTTTCCATGCAAGAATACTGGAGTGGGTTGCCATTTTCTCCTCCAGGGGATCTTCCCCACCCAGGAATCAAGAACCCACATCTCTTGAGTCTCCTGCATTGGCAGGCAGATTCTTTACCCCTGCACGACCAGGGAAGCCTGGACGCTTGATAGGAATGCAGAATTTTCAGGCCCGCCCCAGATCTACTGAATCAGAATCTGCATTTTAACAAGATTCCCAGGGACAATCTGTAGACACATAACAGTCTGAAATGAGCTGGTCCAGAACACTCTCAAAATCCCTTCTGGAATTGCCATTTGAGGAAATAAAATAGCAATCTGTGGGTCTGGGTGCTTTATATACTGTGCTGTGTTATGTGTTATATATGTGCTGTGTTATGCTGTGCTTAGTTGCTCAGTTGAGTCCAACTCTTTGCGACCCCATGGACTGTAGCCCGCCAGGCTCCTTTATCCATGGGGATTCTCCAGGCAGGAATACTGGAGTGGGTTGCCAATCCCTCCTCCAGGGGATCTTCCCAACCCAGGGATTGAACCCAGGTTTCTTGAATTACAGGCAGATTCTTCACCATCTAGCCACCAGGGAAGCCCAGGAATGCTGAAGTATATGCAAGAAGGAAATATTCAAAACATTCAAGTATCTCATTCAAGGTCAATGGTGAAATCCCTAGTTTTGAAAAGTTTTTTAAAAAACAAATTCTCTGCCGATCACTTTGGCATTCCCCACACTGGGGTGGGAATTGGAATGGATGCAACTTTTTGAGGATATTTCCAATTCTGGGATTTCAGAGTCTGGGAAAAACTCCAAAGTCTGGGAAATATGACTGGGGACTTGTAAGTCATTCAGTCATGTCCGACTTTGTGACCCCATGGACTGTAGCCCACCAGGCTCCTCAGGCAAGAATACTGGAGTGGGTAGCCAGTCCCTTCTCCAGGGGATCTTCCCAACCCAGGAATCAAACCTGGGTCTCCTACAGTACAGGCAGATTCTTTATCATTTGAGCCACCTGGGAAGCCAAACTTTGGGAAATATGACTGGGGATCTCCTAGGTGTTGAATGATGGATTTGCAACTCTGGGGGCTAGGCTGGCAGAATAGTGAGGTGGAAGAGTAGAAAGGTAGAGGGGTGCTCACCATTTAGGTCATCTCTAGGAATGAGCTCAGGTCCAATGAAGAGGCTGCACAGCTCCTTCACCAAGCTAGGGTAGGAGAGTGTGCTCCACTCATGCAGGGTCTCTCTGCCCAGCTGTGGAAGCTCCTCAGGCATGTAGAGGCCCCCGTCTGGAGCATAGCCAGAGAAGAGCGCCTCCTCGAAGTCAATCCGTGGGGCCATACCCCGAGTGCTGACATACCACATGATCCCGGGGGCCTGCAGAGGGACCAGCCCCAGAGGCATTTAATCTCCAAGCTCAGTACCCCATGGGGCAAAGCCCAAGTACACCCAGCTCCCTCAGCTAACCCCTAGGCCATCACTCATCAGGCATGCATGTGTGCTAAGTCACTTCAGTCGGGTCCAACTCTTTTGCGACCCTATGGACTATAGCCTGCCAGACTCCTCTATTCATGGCATTCTCCAGGCAAGTAGACTGGAGAGGGTTGCCACGCCATCCTCCAAGGGATCTTCCCAACCCAAGGATCGAACTTCGAGTCTCTTATGTCTCCTACACTGGCAGGCGTTCCTTACCCCTGGCGCTACCTAGAAAACTGAGAGTCAAATTGTTTGACTTTAAACATTGTTTAAGCAGTTAAACGTGTTTAACTTTAACCATGGTTTTTCAAGTAGTCATGTAGGGATGTAAGAGTTGAACCATAAAGAAGGCTGAGGGCCAAAGAGTTGATCCTTTCGAACTGAAAGCTGGAGAAGACTCTTGCGAGTCCCTTGGACAGCAATGAGTCCAAACCAGTCCATCCTAAAGGAAATCAACCCTGAATATTCACTGGGAGGACTGATCCTGAAGCTGAAGCTCCAATACTTTGGCAACCTGATGTGAAGAGCCAACTCACTGGAAAAGACCCTGATGCTGGGAAAGATTGAGGGCAGGAGGAGAAGCGGGTAGTAGATGATGAGATGGTTGGATGGCATCACAGACTCAGTGGACATGAGTTTGAGCACACTCGAGGAGATAAAGAAGGACAGAGGAGCCTGGCCTTCTGCAGTCCATGGGGGTTGCATAGTCTGAACAGCAACAACAAACCAGATAGAGAAGCCCAGAAGCAGAAGCAGCTGCCACAGGGCGTGAACTGGTGAAGTTAACCAAGAAAATCTAGCACCTGGGTTGGACTTCTGAATGGACTAATGACCTCTGGCGCATGATTTTGTAATTTGCCCCTGTGACTCCGCTGGGCCCTATTCCAGGGTGGAGACGGGTCAGAAAATATCCGACCAATAATCTGGATGAAGAGCAAAGGAAACAAGAAATGGCCGCAAGGCAGGGAAACATTTTAAGAAGGGCTCCTCCTCCAGGCCAAGAGATTTTCTGAGCAAGGATGGGGGCAGGGCGGAGACTTAAAATCGGGCGGCCGAACCCTAAGCGGCTATCGCTGCGCCCCTGGGATGGTGGCCAAGGCAGGGCCATGGCAGGCGCCGCCAGCCTCTCCAAGTCACTGGCACCTCTGGCTGGCCTGGCCTTGGGCCAAGGCGTTTTTGATCAGGCCTGCGGGATAAAGTTCCACTCCCAGCCTAGGAAAACCCAACAGGCTTAGTGTCGGGGCTCTCCGTGAATTGCAGAAATCCTGCAAAATTTTCGAAGCGTCGGGAACCCTCAACCCTCCCAGGTTTCCTCCAAGTCGCAGCGCCCGAACTAGAGGCTGAAAAAAAGCGGGGCAGGGAGGCCGACCCAGCCACGCTGAAGACAGAGTTGAGCGAAATCGCGAGAAGTTTCGGAGCTCAGAAGTCTCGCTACCGATGAGCTCTGCGAGGCCGCCGCGATTGCCTGGGGGCGACGCGGGGAGGAGACCCGAGGCCGGCGCGCCGGCCGGAGGCTCGGCCGCTGGGACGCAGGCTCGCGTGGGGCGGAACCCCAACCCCCACCCCGGAATCGGCCGGCTGAGCTGGATGGTACGAGGGCTGCAGGGGCTGGGGCGGCGTGGTTACCCGGTCCCAAGCTCCGGAAGCGGCAGAGCCCGGCCCGGGAGGCGGATCGAGCGCAGTGGGAGTGCCAGGTTCCGGTCTTGAGGGCGGGACTGGGCGGGCAGCATCCAGGCTTCGGGTCGGAGGATGAGCAGGGCCTCATGGGTAGGAGGCCGAGGGCGGAATAAGTGGAGGAGGAAATGAAAATGAGACGGAACCTTGTATTCCATATTTGGCCTTTTTAAAAACCTCTTTGCTAAACGTTTTATTCAGCCTCTTAATCGTCACTGCAGCCCTGGAAGTACCGCATGTTTCAGATTTGAAAAACTGAACGCCAGGTGGAAAGAAGAAAGGCCCTTAGCTTCTCTGGGCTTCAGGCTTCCCACCTGCAAAAATCTCAAGGTTGACGAGCTCTCTGTTTCTCAGGAACTTCTCAGGAGTGCGTCAGGAATTCAGAATCCACGGGGATTCATGACATCGTTTTGTAGGAAAACACTTTTTATTAAGCATAGATCTATTCTAGGGGTTTCCCTATAGCTCAAGGGACTAGATCTGATAGAGTGCCTGATGAACTATGGACGGAGGTTCGTGACATTGTATAGGAGACAGGGAGCAAGACCATCCCCAAGAAAAAGAAATGCAAAAAAGCGAAATGGCTGTCTGAGGAGCCCTTACAAACAGCTATGAAAAGAAGAGAAGCCAAAAGCAAAGGAGAAAATGAAAGATATACCCATTTGAATGCATAGTTCCAAAGAGTAACAAAGAGAGATAAGAAAGCCTTACTCAGTGATCAGTGCAAAGAAATAGAGGAAAACAATAGAATAGGAAAAACTAGAGATCTCTTCAAGAAAATTAGAGATAACAAGGGAACATTTCTTGTAAAGATGGGCTCAATAAAGGTCAGAAATGGTATGGACCTAACAGAAGAAAATATTAAGAAGAGGTGGCAAGAATACATAGAAAAACTGTACAAAAAAGATCTTCACAACCCAGATAATCACGATGGTGTGATCACTCACCTAGAGCCAGACTTCCTGGAATGTGAAGTCAAGTGGGCCTTAGGAAGCATCACTACGAACAAAGGTAGTGGAGGTGATGGAATTCCAGTTGAGCTATTTCAAATACTAAAAGATGATGCTGTGAAAGTGCTGCACTCAATATGCCAGCAAATTTGGAAAACTCAGCAGTGGCCACAGGATTGGAAAAGGTCGGTTTTCATTCCAATCCCAAAGAAAGGCAATACCAAAGAATGCTCAAACTACCGCACAATTGCACTCATCTTGCACACTAGTAAAGTAATGCTCAATATTCTCCAAGCCAGGCTTCAGCAGTACGTGAACCATGAACTTCCAGATGTTCAAGCTAGTTTTAGGAAAGGCAGAGGAACCAGAGATCAAATTACCAACATTAGCTAGATCATTGAAAAAGCAAGAGAGTTCCAGAAAAACATCTATTTCTGCTTTATTGACTATGCCAAAGCCTTTGACTGTGTGGATCACAATAAACTGTGGGAAATTCTTAAAGAGATGGGAATACCAGACCACCTGACCTGCCTTTTGAGAAACCTATATGCAGGTCAGGAAGCAACAGTTAGAATTGGACATGGAACAACAGACTGGTTCCAAATAGGAAAAGGAGTATGTCAAGGCTGTATATTGTCACCCTGCTTATTTAACTTATATGCAGAGTACATCATGAGAAACTCTGGGCTGGATGAAATACAAGCTGGAATCAAGATTTCAGGGAGAAATATCAATAACCTCAGATATCCAGATGATACCACCCTTATGGTAGAAAGTTAAGAAGAACTAAAGAGCCTCTTGATGAAAGTGAAAGAGGAGAGTGAAAATGTTGGCTTAAAGCTCAACATTCAGAAAACTAAGATTATGGAATCTTGTCCCATCACTTCATGGGAAATAGATGGGGAAACAGTGGAAACAGTGTCAGACTTTATCTTTTGGGGGGGCTCCAAAATCACTGAAGAAGGTGACTGCAGCCATGAAATTAAACAACGCTTACTCCTTGGAAGGAAAGTTATGACCAACCTAGACAGCATATTAAAAAGCAGAGACATTACTTTGCCTACAAAGGTCCGTCTAGTCAAGGCTATGGTTTTTCCAGTGGTCATGTATGGATGTGACAGTTGGACTGTGAAGAAGGCTGAGTGCCGAAGAATTGATGCTTTGGAACTGTGGTGTTGGAGAAGACTCTTGAGAGTCCCTAGGACTGCAAGGAGATCCAACCAGTCCATCCTAAAAGAAATCAGTCCTGAATATTCATCGAAGAACTGATGTTGAAGCTGAAACTCCAATTGTTTGGCCACCTGATGTGAAGAACTGATTCATTTGAAAAGACCCTGATGCTGGGAAAGATTGAAGGCGGGAGGAGAAGGGGACAACAGAGGATGAGATGGTTGGATGGCATCACCAACTTGATGGACATGAGTTTGAATAAACTCTGGGAGTTAGTGATGGACAGGGAGGCCTGGCGTGCTGTCATGGCACAATGGAAATAAGCAAAAAGGCAGTGACATATGTTAAAAGTGGTAAATCATTTCACTTTTTCCTTATATTTTTGTTTTTAGTGCATGCAGAGGAGTGTGTCCTAGGAATCAGCAACTTAGTGAGCTCATTGGTCAGGGTGTGGGTCTCATGCCACCATTGTTTTATTGTTTTGGGATATGTCTTATGCTTCTATTACATGGTTTTGTTGCTAAGCAACCCTGCTTGGTTTTGTAGTTAAACAAATCTACTTTCTTTCTTTTTTTTTAATTGGAGTATAATTGCTTTAGAATGTTGTGTTAGTTTCTGCTGTACAACGTGAACAAGCTCTAAGTATACATATATCTCTTCCCTCTTGTGCCTCCCTCCCAAATCTGCTTGCTTGAGTGATCATTAACTTACAGGGGTTCCCATACTTTTTTCTTCACTTAAATCTTTTAGTGAGATGAACTATTTAACCACCTGCTTTGTACCTTTTGGAGAAGGAAATGGCAACCCACTCCAGTACTGTTCCATGGACAGAGGAGCCGTGGCTACAGTTCATGAGATCACAAAGAGTCGGACATGACTGAGTGTCCATCCCTATAGTGTCTGTCCCTATTCTACCCTGCTTTACTCTTTTCCATAAACTTATCACCCCCAGACAATCTAGAGGGTCACTGGTTTCTCCTCACCGTACTGGAAGATCCTCGGAAAGCATAGGATAGTTTTGTTCCATTCTCTGATTTATCCCCAGTGCTCAGAACAGTGTCTGTCATATAGAAATTGCTTGATAAAGTATTTGCTTAAAGAGGAAGGAAGACATTACTGCAGTGATGGAGATGTTTGACACTGTCTCTACCCTGATACCTTCCCTTCCTCCTGGTGCCTCTTAGTCCCAAACTTCTTACCAGCACATGACCAGGAATAAAAACAATCAGTTAATTCCTTGTAATGAGTAGTGCTATTCTGAGTGAAGGTTTCCCCGGTGACTCAGCAGTAAGGAATCTGCCTGACAGTGTAGGAGATGCAGGTTCAATCCCTGGGTCAGTAAGATTCCCTCAAAAAGGAAATGGCAATTCATTCCAGTATTCTTGCCTGGGAAATCCCATGGACAGAGGAACCTGGTGGGCTACAAAGTTGCAGAGTCAGAAATGGCTTAGCAACTAAACAATAACTCTGAGTGTGGTTATGTGTGGCTTTCAACAAATTTGGAGGGAGGCAAAATAGAGTAAGGTCAATATATAATTTATTACTTCAGGTGAGTTAAGAAATAATAGGTGACCATTAAGTCAATATACGTATTGTACACACCACGTGGATGACACAGGGCAAGATCACAGAGAACAAGCCTGAGACAACATGGGACACAAGTCAGGCAGGACCGTCATCTATCGAGCTAGGCTGGGAGCAGATGTCAACTGTCTCAGACAGGGGTCAGCGAACTATGACCCACTGGCCAAATCTGGCCCACTGCCTGGTTTTGTGGATACAGTTTTACAGGAATCCAGCTGTGCCCATTCATCTGAGTACCTTCTATGGCTGCTTTTGCACAGAGTGGAGAAGCTGCACCATAGACTCTGTGGCCCATGTCCATTGGGAAAAAAATGTACAAAAGTTGAGAATTACGTTTTGTTTGGCAGACTTACTGAGAACTTAAGCCTGGGAGGCAGCCTCTCAGATAGCTCTGAAACACTGCTCCAAAGAGGTAAGGGAGAGCTAGAATATATAGGAATTTTTGCAACAGAAACCAAGTAGTCAGAACATTAAGAGATAACTGTCTAAAAAAAATTTTAAACTTTAAAAAATAAAAAAGGTAACTGTTAAAAGGGACATCAGACATGCCAAGTTAATGAATTTAGCACTTATGTATGGGAAGATGTAAGAGTCTGGGTTCATTGAAATCATTCCTTTGATATGCACCTTAGCTGTCTAGGGCCAGTATCCCACTTTTCTCTAATGTGAATCTCCCTGGGGTGTATAGTCTGATGGAGGCTGCAGTGGCTGAAGGTTTGATGGCTCCAATATCCTTTGTTTCCCAATAAGGCAGGTGACATTTTTTGTCCACACCTGCACAGCCTCATATGTTTATTCTCTGGCCCTTTACAGAGGATGTTTGCCCACCCTGTTTTAGCAGCTTCTTCATAAGTAGAATTGACAGGGAGAGAGTGAATGTGGGAAGTATTTGTCTGAAAACTTTGAGGGAGATTCAGGACTTGATGATGATCTGTCTCACAACGGGATGCCACAGCAACATCAAGAAAATATCTTCCAAGGGAAGGAAGGCAGGCACTGAGGTCAGGAAACTATGTGAGCCACAGAGGGGCACAGGGGCAAGGGGAACAGCTTAAAATACAGTTTTCTTTTTATTTGATTGATTGGTTGGTTGATCTTTTGGCTGCACCACGCAGCATGTGGGATCTCAGGGGATCTTAGTGCCCAGACCAGGTTTCGAGCCCACTCCCCCCGAGTTGGCAGCAAGGAGTCTTAACCACTGGACCACCTGGGGAGTCCCTAGGCTACATTTTTTAAATCTACGATGCTCAGCGGAGCTTCCTGAATGGAAGGAGCACTATCCCAAGTAGTAGGAGGGGAGGGGAGAACAGTGTGTTTGCCTTGATGTCAGGCTACAGTTTACGGGGTTGCAAAGAGTTGGACACGTCTGAGCACACACGAAGAAATGGGGCAAGTTACCCACCGTTGGGGGAAGAAGGTCCCTGAGGCCAGACCTTGGAGACATCACAGTGTCTTCAGGAATCAGATATGATGCTATAAGTCACTCTGACATCTGTCAGTCATTGCATACGGCTGCCCCAGGGGGAGGTGTGACCTTGAATGAAGCAGATGCAATCAGTGTCTACAATTGTCCCATCAGCTGATAGAATCTCCAAAGAAGGCTATGGGTTGAATGTCTTCTCCCAGGGGTTCCTAGCTTCCTGGGTTGAAGGTCTTCTCCCAGGGGTTCCCAGCGGCTGAGGAAAATGCTCTTCCTTCCTGAAGCAGAGTGTGAGCAGAGCATTGTAGCATCCTCCTCATTTAGAAAATGGTTTCAGAGGAATAGAACTCTCATTCTCTGGAGCCGACATTGTTAAAGTGATAAACATTTACTCTGCCATTCACACATTTTATTGCATAAATTATGTATAATATATATGATGTATATTTAATGTACAATACATCAGATCAGATCAGATCAGTTGCTCAGTCGTGTCCAACTCTTTGCGATCCCATGAATCGCAGCACGCCAGGCCTCCCTGTCCATCACCAACTCCTGGAGTTCACTCAAACTCACGTCCATCGAGTCAGTGATGCCATCCAGCCATCTCATCCTCTTGTCATCCCCTTCTCCTCTTGCCCCCAATCCCTCCCAGCATCAGAGTCTTTTCAAATGAGTCAACTCTTCGCATGAGGTGGCCAAAGTGCTGGAGTTTCAGCTTTAGCATCATTCCTTCCAAAGAAATCCCAGGGCTGATCTCCTTCAGAATGGACTGGTTGGATCTCCTTGCAGTCCAAGGGACTCTCAAGAGTCTTCTCCAACACCACAGTTCAAAAGCATCAATTCTTCAGCACTCAGCTTTCTTCATAGTCCAACTCTCACATCCATACATGACCACAGGAAAAACCATAGCCTTGACTAGACGAACCTTTGTTGGCAAAGTAATGTCTCTGCTTTTGAATATGCTATCTAGGTTGGTCATAACTTTCCTTCCAAGGAGTAAGCGTCTTTTAATTTCATAGCTGCAGTCACCATCTGCAGTGATTTTGGAGCCCAGAAATATAAAGTCTGACGCTGTTTCCACTGTTTCCCCATCTATTTGCCATGAAGTGATGGGACCAGATGCCGTGATCTTCGTTTTCTGAATGTTGAGCTTTAAGCCTACTTTTTCACTCTCCACTTTCACTTTCATCAAGAGGCTTTTTAGTTCCTCTTCACTTTCTGCCATAAGGGTGGTGTCATCTGCATATCTGAGGTTATTGATATTTCTCCCAGCAATCTTGATTCCAGCTTGTGTTTCTTCCAGTCCAGCGTTTCTCATGATGTACTCTGCATATAAGTTAAATAAACAGTACATATATGATGCATAATTAAATATGTTATATATATATACATATATATATATATACCTACTCCAGTATTCTTTCCTGGAGTCCATGGATTCTCCAGGAAAGAATACTGGAGTAGGTAATCATTCCCTTCTCCAGGGGATTTCCCAACCCAGGGATCAAACCTAGGTCTTCTGGACCGCAGGCAGATTCTTTACCATCTGAGCCACCAGGGAAGCCCAATAATTAAATATTATATATATATATATATATATATATATATATATATATTGCACCTAAAAAAGTACCAGGCACTGGGCCAGGCTCTGCACTTCATGATCCCATAGTCTGCAGAGCAGAGGAACACAGACAACCGACAAGTGCTCCAAGGGAAGCAAGCACAGGCCTGGCTTACCACATAGAATTGGGGCTCAGGAGATGTAGCCAGAGTTTCATGGAAGAGGTGGCCCCTGGTCCAGCCTGGGCGACTCGAGTTTGCAACTTTAGGTGGAGCGGAAGAGGGCGTCTTTTATACAGTCACACCATGCAGAAATTTTAAGTGATAGGAGCCTTTGACTCCCTTCTCTCCTGCATGGTACCACCACCCTGAATTCCAACTCTTGGTTCCTGATTCCAGCATAAACCAGAGTGTTTACATTCATTGCCACTAGAGGGCAGTATTCAGTCAAGCGTGCTTGCTACAGTGGCTTTATTACTGTAAACCCTAGTATCAGTTGAACTAGTTTCAATTTTGGTTTGGGGGGAAAGGGGGACAAGATGAGAAATCTTGTGGCAATAAGGGTTTTCCATTTCTTTTACTTTACTTCATAAATTTGTATATGACATTTATATCCACCACCCAAACTTACTGAAAAATTAGGCTAATACTAGAGTATGACTCTTCATGGTGATTGGAAATTACTGCCTAATGTTTTCCTAGAAAATTGGTATAACTTCCCTGGTGGTCTACTGGTTAAGAACCTGCCTTCTCATGCCAGAGGTGTAGGCTTGATCACTGGCCAGGGAACTCAGATCCCACATGCTGCCTGCTGTGGCCAAGAAAAGAAAATTGGCAAAAACTAGAGTTTTGCTATGAGAATTTTCTTTTTTTAATATTTATTTATTTATTTGTCTTCAGGGGTCTTAGTTGCAGCACATGAGATCTTCGGTCTTCATTGCGGCATGCAGGATCTTTAGTGGCAGCATGTGGTATCTTTTTGAATTTCCTCATGCAGGGTTTTAGTTGCCATATGTGAACACTTTAGTTGCAACATATGGAATCAAGTTCCTGATCAGGGATCGAACCTGGACCTTCTGCACTGGGAGCTTAAAATCTTAGCCACTGGACCACCATTGAGAATTATCTTTTATTACTACCCCACCTCCTGGCCAGGGACCTGGTATACACACTGGTAATGTTATACTTACTTTTTTTCATGGGCTCCAGTTGGCACCATCTTCTCTCACTTGTGCGAGTTCTGCCCACACTCCACAAGGTGAGGAGAGGTTGGACTTTCTGTGGCAGGTGCTATGGGGCATGGCCAGGGCATCCTCTGACAGCAAGATGGCAGAGGTGTGCCCACTTGGGGACCTGAAAACCACCAAATAAGCCTTGTGATCCTAATCTTCCATGATAATGAATCATTGATAGCATCTAAAGCCAGAAAAGAAATGAGAGGAGGAAAAAAAGAAGAAAAAGGAACGATCATAAAACGTGTTATTTAGAAATGTGTAGAAAAAAAAATAGCTAAAAGTTGAAAGTGGTTGTAATGATCTCATTACTTTTACCTTTTATTGGGTGTGTTTTTTTTTTTAAAGACTTATTTATTTTATTTTTTGTCTGTGGTAGGTCTTCGTTGCTATTCATGGGCTTTCTCTAGTTGGTGTGAGTGGGGGCTACTCTTCGTTTCAGTGTGAAGGCCTCTCTTTGCGATGGCTTCTCTTGTGGAGCACAGGCTCTAGGCACTCACTCTAGGCTTCAGTAGTTCCGGCCTAGGGGTTAGTAGTTGCGGCCCTCAGCTCTAGAGCACTGACTCAGTAGTTGTGGCCACAGGCTTAACTGCTCCACAGCAAGTGGGATCTTCCCCGATCAGTGTTCCCTTTATCACAGGGCAGATTCTAACCACTGGACCATCAAGGTAGCCCTAGGTGTGTTTTGATGTGCATCTTAAAATTCTAGGAAAGGTCCTAGATTCTCAACTGTTTTGTGCCCCAAAACACAAGGGGAGATTCCTAAACACCCAGACTCCACCTTCAGAGATCCAACTGGTGTGTCTGTAGTGGGTTCAGACATCTGGATGTTGAACATGGTACAAGACCTTGGTGGACCACTTTGGGGGCTTCTATTCTAGGTTCCAAGCTGGGGGAGAGAGTGGGATGGAGCTGCCCCCCAAGTTCTATTCCAGCTCTACTCCTTCCTGGCTGTGGGACTTCGTGCCACTCACTCCACTTCTCTGTTTCCTAAAGTTAACAAGGGATCACTTCTTGCATGTTTTGAGAGGAGAAAGTTGAGAGTCAAAAGAGCATGAGGGATGGTATGGGGAGGGAGGAGGGAGGAGGATTCAGGATGAGGAACACATGTATACCTGTGGCAGATTCATTTTGATATATGGCAAAACCAATACAATATTGTAAAGTTAAATAAAATAAAATAAAAAAAAAACACAAAATAACAGAACATACATTCTTCTCAATGTTATGTGGAACATATACACACCAAAAAAAGAAAAATGCAATATGATACTTTGTACACAATTTTAGAATGTTCCTAGACCCTTCTGGGTCCCATAGATTCTTGGTTACAATCTTTTGGAATGAACGTTTTCAAAGAATGTGTCCTTTGAAGTTCTGATGTTCAAGGTTGATCTGGATTCTGGATGCTATGGGCAGGCTGGTTGGGGGAGAGGGCTGGATTCAACCTGGAGATCAGCTTTAGAATCTCTGTCCATGAGGCTCTCCTGATATACGCTAAATGGGCACTTCATTCTGCGTTTTATGGGATCAAAGAGCTGGTCACCAGCTTGCAGATACAAACAGGATAGAAATCTCCCCAGCCAAGACCTTAGTAGCTAAGCTTCCTGTGAGTCCCGAGGGACCAAGGATGCTTCCTGCTTTTCCTACTAAGCTATGAACTGTTCCTCAAAGACTACCACCTGCATCTTTCTATGCCCAGCACCTACAAAGGAATACTTGGCATACTTCTGTGTTAAGATTCACTGAACTCAAATGAAACAGACTGAAGCAAGTGAAGTTTATTGGCTAAAACCTACATCAACCATCATAGGTGAAAACATGAAATCTTTAAATTAGAAATAAAGCAAGGTGACCTACTATTACCATTATTGTTATCACAGCTCTGGAGGTCCTGGCCAAGTTTATAAGGCAAGAAAAAGAAATAATAGGTATAAGAATTGGATGGGAAGAGATTAGATTGTCATTATTTGAAGATTATATGATTATCAGTAATTAAAAAGAGAGGGGACTTCCCTGATGGTCCAGTGGTTAAGAATCTGCCTTGCAATGCAGGGGGCAGGGGTCTGATCCCTGATTGGGGAACCAAGATCCCACATGCTGCAGGGGACCTAAGCCTGTGCACCACAACTACTGAGCCTGTACACCACACAAAAAGATCCTGCACGTCGCAACTAAGACAAGATGCAGCCAAGTAAATAAACATTTTTAAAATTTTGTTTAAATAGAAAGAGATAAAATAAGAAAACAAACTCAAGACCAAAAAAACTTTCTTAAAGAGAGAGAGAGGACTTTTGTTTCTGGCCACAATTAACCTTTCTGCCTAAAACAACCAAAAAAAAAAAAAAAACTAACAAAATATGTGAAACAACAGTTTTCAGAAGTCTGGGCAGCATACAGTGAAGGAAATTAATCTTGCAGAGACTGAAAGTAAATGATATAAGTCTTAAGATTGTCCCAACTTACTGCCTTGAGTTCCTAGACTATGGCACAAGCAGAGGAAACCCAGGCAGACCTTGGTGAACCCCTCGAGTTGAGGAGACAAAACGGAACGTCCAGGAAGACTAAGTCAGTGAAAGCTTGCAAAACAGAGGACTAGAGAAGAGAGAGCATCACAGGCAGAGAATCCCAGAGATCTTCAAGTGTTACCAGAGAACTGATCAGCAAGGGAACTACTCCAAAGCCAAGGAAAGAACCAAGCCAGAGGGTTAGAGGTAATAGTGCCTGCTCCCACCACATGAATTATGGGAATTGAGTCCTTACTTTTGAAAGAGCTAATCTCACTGCCGGGGAATAATTATTCCTAGTCGGAGCACTGTTCCAGCCTGCCTATCAAATCTTAAAGATTCAACAGAATCAAATTGTTTTGAAACCACATCCCAGAACGAAAGTCAAGAGTATTAATGGGACTACAAGAAAGTTATAAGACACTAATGAAAGAAATCAAAGATGACATAAACAGATGGAGAGAGATTCCATGTTCCTGAGTAGGAAGAATCAATATTGTGAAAATGACTGTACTATCAAATGCAATCTACAGATTCAATGTGATTCTTATCAAATTACCAATGGCATTTTTCCCAGGACTAGAACAAAAAATTTCACAATTCATATGGAAACACAAAAGACCCTGAATAGCCAAAGCAGTCTTGAGAAAGAAGAATGGAGCTGGAGAAATCAACCTTCCTGACTTCAGATTATACTACAAAGATACAGTCATCAAGATAGTATGGTACTGGCACAAAAACAGAAATATAGACCAATGTAACAAGGTGGAAAGCCCAGAAATAAACCCATGTACATATGGATACCTTATTTTTGACAAAGGAGGCAAGAACATGCAATGGGGCAAAGACAGCCTCTTCAATAAATGGTTCTGGGAAAACTGTACAACTACATGTAAAAGAATGAAATTAGAACACTTCCTAACACCATACACAAAGATAAACTCAAAATGGATTAAAGACCTAAATGTAAAACAAGAAACTACAAAACTCTTAGAGGAAAACATAAGCAGAACACTCGATGACATAAATCAAAGCAAGATCCTCTATGACCCACCTCCGAGAGTAATGGAAATAAAAACAAAAGTAAACAAGTGAGACCTGATTAAATTTAAAAGCTTTTGCACAGCAAAGGAAACTATAAGCAAGGTGAAAAGACAACCCTCAGAATGGGAGAAAATGATAGCAAATGAAACAACTGACAAAGGATTAGTTTCCAAAATATATAAGCAGCTCATACAACTCAATGCCAGAAAAACAAACAACCCAATCAAAAAGTGGGGGAAAGACCTAAACAGGCATTTCTCCAAAGAAGAAATGCAGATAGCTAACAAACACATGAAAAGAGGCTCAATGCTGCCTATTATTAGAGAAATGCAAATCAAAACTACAATGAGATATCACTTCACATCATGAAAAAGTCTACAAACAATAAATGCTGGAGAGGGTGTAGAGAGAAGAGAATGGTCTTGCACTGTTCGTGGAAATGTAAACTGATACAGCCACTATGGAAGATGGTATGGAGATTCCTTTAAAAACTAGGAATAAAACCACCATATGACCCAGCAATCCCACTCCTAGGCATATACCCTGAGGAAACCAAAATTGAAAAAGACACGTGTATCCCATTGTTCACTGCAGCACTATTTACAATAGTTAATACATGGAAGCAACCTAGATGTCCATCAACAGATGAATGGATAAAGAAGTTGTTGTAGTACATACACACAACGGAATATTGCTCAGCCATGAAAAGGAGTGCTTTTGAGTCAGTTCTGATGAGGTGGATGAACCTATAACCTATTATACAGAGTGAAGTGAGTCAGAAAGAGAAAGATAAATATTGTATTCTAATGCATATATACGGAATCTAGAAAAAAGGTACTGAAGAATTTATTTACAGGGCAACAATGGAGAAACAGACAGAGAATAGACTTATGGACATGGGGAGGGGGCAAGAGAGGGTGAGATGTATGGAAAGAGTAACATGGAAATTTACATTACGATATGTAAAATAGGTAGCCAATGGGAATTTGCTGTATGTCTCAGGAAACTCAAACAGGGGCTCTGTGTCAATCTAGAGGTGTGGGATGGGGTGGGAGATGGGGGGAGGTTCAAAAGGGAGGGGATTTTTAAAAAAGAGAGGGGATATATGTATACCTATGGCTGATTCATGTTGAGGTTTGACAGAAAACAACAAAATTCTGTACAGCAATTATCCTTTAATTTAAAAATACAATAGAAAATATGATACATCTATAATATTAGCCTTGCTGGGAAAATCCCATGGACAGAGGAGCCTCATGGGCTACAGTTCATGAGGTCACAAAGAGTTGGGCATGACTAAGGGACTGAGGACAGAGCATAATACTAGCAATATCTCTAAAACATCGAGAAATTAACTTTATAAAACACATGACACTTCTGTGGGAAAATGTACATATATGCCATGTAGCTTGAAGGATCCTTGGCAGTCAAAGTGCAAAGTCCTAACAGCTGGACCACCAGCAAATTCCTGATGTGGGGAAACTTTTGAATCCTATTAAAGAAGGCTGAGTGCTGAAGAATTTATACTTTCAAAGTGTGGTGCTGGAGAAGACTCTTGAGAGTTCCTTGGACTGCAAGGAGATCAAACCTGTCAATCCTAAAGGAAATTAACTCTGAATATTCATTAGAAGGAATTATGCTGAAGCTGAAGCTCCAATACTTTGGCAACCTGATGTGAACAGCCAACTCACTGGAAAAGACCCTGATGCTGGGAAAAATTGAGGGTGAGAGAAAGGGGTGACACAGGATGAGATGGTTGGGTAGCATCACTGACTCAATGGACATCAGTTTGAGCAAACTTCAGGAAATAGTGAAGGACAGGGAAGCCTGGCACGTTGCAGTTCATGGGGTTGCAAAGAGTTAGACATGACTTAGTGACTGAACAACAACAAAGAACATAAGAGGATATGCAGATATGCGTTTGATGAGATAACGATGTTATAAAGATAACGCTTCTCTTTAGATTGATATAGATATAGACACAGATACAAAAAGTACTTGATTTATCAGACATGCACAGCACTGCAAGTAGGCGAAAACGCAATACCATCTGAACAAGGTTGAGGTTTTGTTAGAAAAGAAGTGGGTGAGGATATATGTTAGGAAACCCCCACAGTGTCTGCTGCATCTGTGGTGTAGGGAAACAGTCCTGATCAGAAGTCGAGTGAAGTTTGAGTATCAGCTTCAACACCAGAACTCTGGAAGTTTGGGCAAATCTCTTAACACCTCTGACCCCTTATCATCCTTACAAAAGCCAAGTCTGGACCATTTGCTCTGTATAGCACATTTAGTTCCATGTTTCATCATTGAAGGAACAGGCTTTGGGAAGATGGAATGAGTTGCCCACCCCCCTGTCTCCCTGCTCCTGCACCTTCAACTTCTGCATAGCAGCTCACAGCTGCTATGGAGAGCAAAGAGGCACCTCTAGCCCCCCAGGCTCCTCAGCCTTTCTTCTTGGGGAAGATACCCACATGGTTGTTCTCTATTAAAGCCCCAAGCAGTGCCAGGAGACAATTTGCCATGCTGGGAAAATCAGTAAATTCCTCAAGGACAGGGGCTGCAACTTGTTAACATCTTGGATATTAACAAGGGATGAGCAACATCCCAGCATGAGGTAAATGCCTCATAAACACTAGTTGTGTGAGGCAATAAATACATTGCTTCTTAGTTCAGTTCAGTCGCTCAGTCGTGTCTGACTCTTTGCGACCCCATGAACCACAGCATGCCAGGCCATCCTGTCCATCACCAGCTCCCAGAGTCCACCCAAACCCATGTCTGTTGAGTCGGTGATGCCATCCAACCATCTCATCCTCTGTCATCCCCTTCTCCTCCTGCCCTCAATCTTTCCCAGCATCAGGGTCTTTGCAAATGAGTCAGCTCTTCGCATCAGGTGGCCAAACTATTGGAGTTTCAGCTTCAACATCAGTCCTACCAATGAACACCCAGGGCTGAGCTCCTTCAGAATGGACTGGTTGGATCTCCTTGCAGTCCAAGGGACTCTCAAGAGTCTTCGCCAACACCACAGTTCCAACACATCAATTCTTCGGCGCTCAGCTTTCTTTATAGTCCAACTCTCACATCCATACATGACCACTGGAAAAACCATAGCCTTGACTAGACAGACCTTTGTTGACAAAGTAATGTCTCTTCTTTTTAATATGCTGTCTAGGTTGGCCATAACTTTTCTTCCAAGGAGTAAGCGTCTTTTAATTTCATGGCTGCAATCACCATCTGCAGTGATTTTGGAGCCCCTCAAAATAAAATCCCTCACTGTTTCGACTGTTTCCCCATCTATTTGCCATGAAGTGATGGGACCAGATGCCATGATCTTAGTTTTCTGAATGTTGAGCTTTAAGCCAACTTTTTCACTCTCCCCTTTCACTTTCATCAAGAGGCTCTTTAGTTCTTCTTCACTTTCTGCCATAAGGGTGGTGTCATCTGCATATCTGAGGTTATTGATATTTCTCCTGGCAATCTTGATTCCAGTTTGTGCTTCCTCCAGCCCAGTGAAAGGCTTCTTATTCTGCAAGTGACAAAATTGTTGTTGGGGAAGCTTGGATTGTGTAACCAGGACTCTCTGGTCTGACTGAAACAGAGCAGGAACCTATGGTCCTTGCCCCCTACCCCCCACCATGTCCTCTGCCCACCTTTTGTCTGTGGAAAACCTTAGCCAAAGAATCAGTTTAATCAGAGAAGTGAGAAATTCAGAAACAAAGGAAAACTGTCAAAGGAGACTAAATAATAATAATGTAGTCATTAAGCATAGTCAGTGCTCTTGCCTGGAGGATCCCACAGACAGAGGAGCCTGGTAGGCTGCAGTCCATGGGGTCGCTGGGAGTTGGACACGACTGAGCGACTTCCCTTTCGCTTTTCACTTCATGCATTGGGGAAGGAGATGGCGGCCCACTCCGGTGTTCTTGCCTGGAGAATCCCGGGGATGGCCGATCCTGGTGGGCTGCCGTCTATGGGGTCACACAGAGTCGGACACGACTGAAGCGACTTAGCAGCAGCAGCAGCAAGCATAGTCAAGGACCTTCAGCTCTTTCTCAAGGGCTGTACATAATATTCTGAGCCACATCCTGTGAGCTGTCTTATAGATATTAAAACATCAGGTGGAGAAATTAACTACCTGATGATCAGATTGTATCCAGAACATGAACTGCCACAATTCCAAGAACTGGCCGCAAAGAAATGGGAACAAGTGGATCCTGGAACTGAAGATTACCTGTACCTAAAACAACTAAGATGAGGCTAGTCAGACCACTGATGACCAATTTAAAGATGACTGTTAGAGATGATTGTGCTGTTTTTTGTGTGTATCCCCTCCCCCCTCCCCACACACACTCTGTCTATAAAAGTTCTCATTGTCTGCTTGTCAGGGGTGGGGGAAGTAAGCCTTTGGACAGGTATCCATCACCTTCCCCTACCCCAAGTTGCCAGCATCTGAAATAAAGCAAACTTTCTTTTCCACCAACCTGGCCTGTTTATTGGCTTTGGAGTGGCAAGCAGCAAGATCCACAGCCTCTTTTGGTAACAAGACTACAAATTCTGCACTCTTTCTGATTGATGACAATGACTATTTTGTAACCAATTGGGACCCTTTGCAACTTTCCCAGGACAGATCCCACCCGGCATATACTCTACTTTAGCTCCTCTCTGAAGTATCCAGATAATAGTATCTGATGCACATTTCTTGGATAGTTTTGCAGATGCTAAAAGCCCCAAAAAATGAGAGAAATTAACCACTTGATGAGCGTGAGCCCTTTACCACCACCATGCCCTCCACACCTACTAGCCCCTAAGGATTGATAATGTTAAACCCTGTGACATTACCCTATTACACCCACCCCCCATCAACCAATCAGAACTGTGCACCAACTGACCACACACACTGTGACTCTCCTCCCTTACCTTGCCTTTAAAAATACTTTGCTGCATTTTAAAATAATTTTTATTTGTGTGTTTATTTATCTTTGGCTGTGCTGGTCTTTGTTGCTGCTTATGCTTTTTTCTAGTTGAGGCGAGCGGGGACTACTCTCTAGCTGTGGTGCCTAGGCTTTTCATTGCAGTGGATTGATTCTCTTGTCATGCAGCACGGGCTGTAGGGTGCATGGGCTTCAGTAGTTGTGGCTCACGGACTCTAAAGCACGGGCTCAATACTTGGGGCACACGGGCTTAGTTGTTCCACAGCACGTGGGATCTTCCTGGACCAGGGATTGAACCTGTATCTCCTACACTGGCAGCAGATTCTCTACCACTGAGCCACCAGGGAAGCCCACTTTGCTGCATTTTTAACCAACAAGGATTTACTGTATAGCATAAGGAACTTTGTTCAATATTATGCAACAACCTAAATGGGAAAAGAATTTAAAAAAGAATAGATAATGTATATGTATAACTGAATCATTTTGCTGTACATCTGAAACTAACACAATATTGTTGATCAACTACACTCTAATACAAAATAAAAAGTTAAAAAAGGAACTTCCCTGGCAGTCTGCACTTCCAGTGCAAGGGACATCATTCGATCCCTGGTCAGGGAACTAAGATCCCACATGCTGCACAGCATGGCCAAAAAATAAAAATAAGCAAATTATTTTTTTTTAAGTTAAAAAAAAATGCTTTGCTGAAACCTATTGGGGATTTCAGGCCTTTTGAGCATTAACTGTCCCAGACTCATTGTATGACACCTTCCAATAAACGCTGCACTTTCCTTAACCACAACCCAGTGTCAGTAGATTGGCTTTACTGCACTCAGGCAAGTGGACCTAAGTTTTGGTTGGGTAACAATTTCATATGCCCATTGAAGAGATTGAGAGTAGAGGCCAGGACCCCTCCTCCCCAAGAGTCACTGAAGATGATTGGCAATAAACCGTACATGACAGTTGGAGTCTTATTATGCCCACTTGAGTGCCAGAGGGGTCTCTGGGTGCCAGGATGTATGACCACTGATAGACTCGAATAGACAATATAGTGGGCAACTTGAAGGTCTAGTAGGAGGCTTTTCAAAAGGGATGGAGAAATGGGAAAGAGAGCCCCCTGGAGAGATCCCCAAGATACTCGGGGGACCTCCAGCCACCACATCCCATCTCATCCACAGAACCTTCCCCAGGAGAGCTTCACTAATGAAGTAACAGAAATCCAAACCTTGCTTTGCATTTAGAATGAAGGTGTGAAGGGAGGCACCCCTGGCACAGTGCAGACAGTTTGAGGATCACTCTCAGAAGGCCTGCCTTCTCGGCTGTTTCCTTGCTGTGTGGCCTCAGGCAAGATGCTTTCCCTCTCTGAGTCTCAGTTTTCTCTCTGGAGAAACGGGAGTGATAGTGTAAACCGTGTCTGCCCAACGGGTTGTTGGAATGAGTAGGTCTTTGTAAGCTGTGCTGTGCAGAATAACATTTGGCGTTTTATTCTAGCCTTCAGAAATTTGGAATTTCTTTGAACTGGGCTCCCCAACTATAAAGAAAAGAATCAAGAGTCTGTCTGGAAAAGGAGTCAAGTGAATGGTCTGAGACACTGACAAGTCCCACCTTGACCCATACATATTTATGAGGCAAAAAAAAGTTTGAATCCACTTTTCACGGCTAATCCTGCCGTTTCTCTGGACACCAGGGTTTTCTTGGAAAGCTTTGCACTGACCTTGGAGAACAGTTCCCATCAGAGCTACTTTCAGCAAAGACAGCCAAGGAAGGAGGACAGACTCCGATGCCCTAAGCTACGAGAAGTGGGTCTGTCAAATATTAATAATTAGTTGAAATTCAACCAAATTGTCAAAAGTTTGGTCAAAGGAGAGATTTGGGTCAGAGCTGGACTTGTGATGTAAAATGCAACCCACAACCCCAACACACATACCTATCAGCAGATGGGGGACTGGTCTTACTCCTGCTTTCAGTGGACAATGTACATTTTGTGAGCTCTGTCTGCATCATGGAACGGTAGTCTTCCCTGACTATTTCCTTTTTTTTCTAAAGATTTTTTAAAATTAACGTATTTTAGTTTTGCTTGCATTGGGTCTTCATTGCTGCTTGTGGGCTTTCTCTGGTTTCGACAAGCAGGGGCTACTCCCTAGTTACAGAGTGTGGGCTTAGTCTCCAGGGCACTTGGGCTTCAGCCTTACTTGCCCCAAGGCACATGGGGAATCTTCCCGGATCAGGGATCAAACCTGTGTCCCCTGCATTGGTGGGCGGATTCTTAACCACTGAACCACCAGGGAAGCCCCCAACTATTTCCAAAGGTTAGTGAGCTTTACAGTTTCTATGAAACGCTTATAAGGATATTACTAAACAGACTCCAAGCCTCTCTCATATTCACTCAAGGCACAGTTTATTCCTTTATCCTGTGTAATTAAGGATTCATCAGGCTGCAAATGCTAGAAAGAGCTGCCACTGGCAGGCAAGATTTTTAGCATTTGTTTTGTTCTTATCTGTTCACTCAGCCATTCAACAGGCATGTCCTGAGTGGCTTCTACTCTCAGCAACTTTATTAAGTTCCAAAGATGCACATAAACCTATACTCCTGGTCCTCAAGAAACTTACAAATAATAAACAAAAGAAAACAGAAATAGAAGTGTCATTACAAACCCAGAAGTTTCATTTCTGGTTTTATCATTGTACCTCTGATTTAACACTATGGTTATTATTTCCTGAAAGTTGAAATCCTCCCAATCATAGTTCAATAGACTAAAAGTAAGAATTTTGCTTTTTGCGGAAACTTTACTGCTTAATCTAAAGTCCACAATACTCAAAAAAATATGTTTTCTCTTTCTCTCAGTTTATTCTTTTAACTGAGGATACTTGCTTTACAATATTGTTTTGGTTTCTGCTATTTTTCAACATGAATCACACATAGGTGTACATATGTCCCCTCCCTCTTGATCCTCCTTCCTACCTCACACTCCATCCCACCCCTCTAGGTTGTTACTGAGCACTGGTTTGAGCTCCCTGAGTCATACAGCAAATTCCCACTGGCTATCTATTCCACATATGGCACAATACTCAAAATTTTAATAACCCAACCAGAGTTTGAAGCACGAGGGGAGAGGTGATTATTGAAGGAGTCCCAAGATTTTCCCTTTAGCTTCAGACTGAATGGAACCTTGGGTATTCCCACGGCTATTGGTGGGTCTACAAAATAGCTCAGGGTTACTTTGATGCGAAGAGCTGATTCATTAGAAAAGACCCTGATGCTGGGAAAGATTGAGGGCAGGAGGAGAAGGGGATGACAGAGGATAAGATGGTTGGATGGCATCGCCGACTCAATGGACATGGGTTTGGGTGGACTTCCGGAGTTGGTGATGGACAGGGAGGCCTGGTGTGCTGCGGTTCATGGGGTCGCAAAGAATCGGACACAACTGAGCGACTGAACTGAACAGAACTTTTTGGAACTTACAGCTCTTTGAGATCTTTCTTGGCAGCCTCAAAAACACTACAGATCATTTGGTGAGATACCATTTATTGTGAAGCCATCCCAATTTTTGTACATTTGTGGGAAGCATACTGACGAAGGCATGACAGTGGTTCCTCCTAAGTGGAGTCAGTCCTAGGTCCAGTATCTATAAGGAGATCAGAACGGTTCTCACATTAATGAACCCATCTGCCCTGGTTTCTATACATGATTCCTATGCAATTGGTGAATATCAATCCCTGTGCTTCTTGATGCACCTGGGAAATCTGATGGAGTCTGACTTCTCATCTCGAACTGATGTCATGGATAGAGATGGTCCAGACTCTTCCCTTGGCAGGGACGGATCCATGATTTTGAATCCTGGCTTCTCTATTTCTCACCTGGGAGAGCTTGAGTAAGTTTCTTTATTCCTCACAGTGCTCTGTCTAAAGCAGGTTTTAACATATTGAATAAACGGGATAATTCATATAAATGAGCCAGTAGCAGTGAATGTTCAGTATTAGCCTTGTGTAGTGAATAGCTGTAATAGTCCAGGGCATGCTAGAGGAACAGGGTGGCCTTGCAATTTTGAGTGTAGGACCATGGTCTAGATCTGGGAGTTAACTGGTCCCCAGTTGTTCTCATCACCACAGGAAGCAGCCAGGGAGTCCTTATTTAGCAGAAGGAGAGACTGCGCTGAGTATTTCTCACATGGCAATGACTGCCTCATTTTAATCAATTAATTAATTATTTATCAAACAAATACGTTGTGGGGAAAAAATAAAATAAAAGCAAGTAAACAGTACCTTTCCACGACTCTTTCCCTTCCCACTATTCTCTTCACAGGTCACACCTATGAACTGTCTGGGATAAACACTTCCTTCCAGACTTTCTCCACATACACGTGGGTGTATGTACACCTATGATCATGGTTATTGGGTTTTAAAATTTTAAATGAAATCATATTATGCATTTTTTTCTATAACTACCTTTTATTGGGGCTTCCCCAGTGTCTCAGTGGTAAAGAATCTGTCTACAATGCATGACACTCTGGTTCAATCCCTGCGTCAGGAAGATTCTCTCAGTCAGGAAGATCCCCTGCAGGAGGACATGGCAACCCACTCTGGTATTCTTGCCTGGAAAATCCCATGGACAGAGGAGCTTAGCAGGCTACAGTCCATGGGGTCGCAAAAGAGTTGGACACAACTTAGTGACTAAACAACCACCTTTTATTACCTTAGTAATACATCTCTGGAAATATTTTCAAAACAGGACACATTCATTCTTGTTCATGGACTATAATCTATGTAAACAATCCTTTATTGGTGGATATTTTAGTTATCCTTTCCCCAGCTCTGTTTGGGGGAAATTGTATTAAATAACACTACAAAGAGAATATCAATGTGGAGGATGTTCATTCATGAACCAAACAAGTTCAAGCTTTAGGGTTAAGGATATTCCAGGTCACAGACCCCTGAAATGAGTGGGGACTACATTTTAAAGTTTAATCAGAATTTGCTGAGCCCATGACACATACACAAAACCAGAGAATCCTATCAGGTAGGGGAGCCTGGCACACGGGTCAAGTGACAAGGCAGCCTGAAGGAATTCTGCTAAACAACTTTCATCTGCTTTGACTGTTTCTGTTGAGCTGTTGACATAGATGCTGGATTTTGCCCTTGGGATTTTAAAGGCATCATGGACGTGTGATTATGTACAAACAACCTACTAGGAACTGAAGCTGAGTGGAGGGCAGAGAAGGGAGGGCTCCCAAATACACAAATAGCTTCATTACATTATTACAGCTACTGCTATTTTCATCAAACATTTACTGATCCTGACTCTGTGCCAGAGACTATGAAAGCCCAGTAGCAGAGACAAGGATGAATGCTTGTACCCTATTACCGAGCACCTTGCATCAGAGGGAGGAGAAGGCATAAAACCAGGAGAGGTTGTAAAATTGGGTTATATAAACAGTGAGAGAGGTGCAGCAACTGGAGTCTAGAATGAGGAGGAAATACTTCCAGCTAGGAGGAGCAGAAAGGGAAAAGGGGAGGAAGATTGTCTTCAGGTTATTTTCTTTGGTGGAGGCAGTCCTAACGTGGGTTGGAAAAGAATTTCCAGACACAGAGCATTTCAGAAGGGAGTGAGTTTATTAAGAACAAAGAGCAGTGATAATGTGAGCACTGCAAGTGCAGTGGGCCAAACTTCGGACAGACCAGGGCGAGTCAATGGTTCTCATGGCTTAGTAGCCAATTGTTATGCCCTCAAGACAGAAAATTCCTGCTGGAAGGTTGGCATTAGGAGATTGGTCAGGGCTTCCTTGGTGGCTCAGATGGTAAAGAATCTGCCTGCAATGTGGGAGACCTGAGTTCAATCCCTGGGTTGGGAAAATCCCCTGAAGAAGGGAATGGCCACCTTCTCCAGTATTCTTGCCTGGATAATCCCATGGACAGAGGAGCCTGGTGAGCTATAGTCAATGGGATTGCAAAGAGTCAGACATGACTGAGCGACTAAGACTAAGACACTATAGGGTGATTACTGGAGTGGGTATTTTTACCTAATTTGGGGTCAGGAAGCCTGCTGGTGATGATCATGGGGGCTTTTGGAAATGTTTGCAAAGGGGTTCAGTCAACTTCAGAGGTGACCTTGGTTCTGGGCTCCACTTCTGTGGCCTTGGTACAAGACCTCGCACCTGTCGCCTTGAAGCAGGACTCAGCATCTTCTCCCTACATCTCCCACCTGAGCAGATGGATGGTGTTAACATCACCATGGTAACCCAGGCTGCAGCTTTCAGGAGCATCTTCAATTCCTCCCATACCTTCCCACCCACCTATAAAAGTGAAAAAGCAAAAGTGTTAGTCGCTCAGTCGTGTCCAACTCTTTCTGACCCCATGGACTGTAGCCCACCAGGCTCCTCTGTCCATGGGATTTTCCAGGCAAGAATACTGGAGTGGGTAGCAATTTCCTTCTGCATGGGATCTTCCTGACCCAGTAATGGAACCCGGGTCTCCTGCATTGCAAGCAGCTTCTTTAACATCTGAGATGGATCCCTAAATGCTCTCAGTTACAATCACACAATAGCTCTCCAATTCATACCCACTCACCTCTTCCCACATTTAGATCTTCATCCTCTCCTGTGAGAATTTTCACAGGAGTTTCCTAATCTACTTATCCACCTCAAGTTCTCTCTCCATCCAACCCATCTTTCATACTATCTAAGGGTGATCTATCAAAATCACAAATCTGATTATCATTCCTCTGCTTAAGAACTTTGGCTGACTTTTCATCACCTAGCACAGCAATATCATAAATTTTTTCACTAGCATATCAATTTCCCATATTTTTGTCCCATCTCCCTGTGTTCTTGTGCCAGTTCTTAATTTGTGTCTCTCAGCCCCTTCCCCTCGATTCACCACTCTGCTCTGTGTTTTGGGGACTGGAATCTACAAATTATATTTTCTGAACTCCTTTGCCAGCTGCTTTTCTGTTAGGATGTAGGGTATGCCAATCATCCAACCAGAAGGCAATTGGACGTCAGAAGGAAGAGGCAATCTTCCTTATTTGAGGTTCTCATGGCTGTTATTGTGGCAGTAGGAGTACAGTGGCTCTAGATTCCAGCTGCCAGGTCAAGGTGGATCCAGAACTGAAGGTACCAACAACCTCCAACACCGTAGAGGCAAGTTTAGATCTCTGGGTTCCAGCCCAGGGGTATCACCAGCTTCGAATCCCCTTCTTCCTTTTGCTCTTACAGCTCCTCCAACACCTTGGTAACCAATATCCTGTATTCAATTCCTGCATTTGAAATACCTAGGGTAATATCTGTTTTCCATACTGGACTCCTGTACTATTAGTTATATACTATTTTTCTCTAAGTGACCCCTTTGTAAAAAGAAGCAAATTGACCTTATCCAAAGCCATAATATCCATGAGGTTGTACGTTGGTGTATGTTTGTCTAATATATGTTAGACTAAGTGCAGAACTATTAATATTTAAGTTGTTCATCTATCTCCCATCTTTTTGGGGAAATTTTATTTATTTAGTCAGTTACTTATGTTTTTGGCTGTTCTGGGTCTTTGTTGTTGCACGGGCTTTTCTCTAGTTGCAGTGAGTGGGGGCTACTCTTTAGTTACTGTGCTCAGTCTTCTCATTGTGGTCACTTCTCTGGTGGTGGAGCACAGGCTCTAGGGTGCTCAGGCTTCAGTAGTTGCGGCTTCCAGGCTCTAGAGCACAGGTTCAGTAGTTCTGGTACACGGGTTTAGTTGCTCTCTGCAGCATGCAGGATCTTCCCCAAGCAGGGATCAAACCCATGACTCCTGCATTGGCAGGTGGATTATTTACCACTGAGCCACTGGGGAAGCCCTGTCTCCCATCTTAAATCAGATCTAGTGCTGATATACACCCCATTCTGGGAAACTATAGTCTAGAGGCTACAGTACAGCCTCCATGTCACCATCTGGTTGTGGCCTCCCTCCCCGGCTCCTGTCTGGTTCTCCTACAAACTCTTCCATCTTCTTCTCTGTCCTTCACCCCAAACCATATACCTTTCTTCAGCAACAGCATATTTTGTCACATCTTTGCATGCTTTGTTCTCCATTCATGAAACTATCTTGATTCCTTCCCTGACCAGAAAATTCCTTCCCATTCTTAATTTAATCATCCCCTACATTCTGAAGTGAAAGTGAAGTCGCTCAGTTGTGTCCGACTCTTTGCAACCCCATGGACTGTAGCCCGCCAGGCTCCTCTGTCCATGGGATTCTCCAAGCAAGAATACTGGAGTGTGTTGCCATTTCCTTCTCCAGGGGATCTTCCCGACCCAGGGATCGAACCCGTGTCTCCCGCATTGCGGGCAGATGCTTTAACCTCTGAGCCACCAGGGAATCCCAACATTCTGAAGTATCATTTAAACTTCATGCTAGTCAAAGGGCAGCTTTGACCTCTTTCACACTCCCCTGCTCAGTGAATTCCTTTGTAGATTCAAAATATAACCTGTGCAGGAACTTCATAGAGTAGGTCAGCATGTCACTTGTTGGGTGAATAGTCAAGAAGTAGATGAGTTAGCTGATGCCTGTGGCTTCGGTGGGATCTGAGGCTGGGTAAAGTCCACCCTGGAGGAGGGAGCAGAGTGGTGCACACAATCACCACGGAGCACAAGATGAGTGCTTACAGAGTGGCCCAAGGGAAATATCCCAGTAAATCCAATACAGGAAGAGCAGCAGACCCTAACTTTGAAGAATTAAAATTCAATAAAATATGCTTTGCAGGGCACCTCTTCTGAACAAAGGCTCAGCAGTAACCTCAGGACCTTTCATTTCTTCAAAATCTTGCTTCATGCACATGAACTGTCTGGTTATTTGGTCTAGAGCAATAGGGCATTTCTAAACCGACAGTAACCCAGCCATCAGTGACTCAAGAGGTCAATAGCACCTAGCCTGTTGTCTTATCAACATTTTCTAGACTCATGTTCCATGGAAAATGCAATGCTAATCTCTGGTTTAGAAGAATTCTGGGGGGGATTAACCAAGATACTCCTTTTAAAATTACAGTACTGTAGGGTGATTTGAGGAGAAGGGATACGTGTATGTGTAAGGCTGAGTCCCTTCACTGTGCATCTAAAAGTACCCCGACATTGTCAGTTGGCTATACTCTAATACAAAATAAAAAGTTCAAAGAATTACAATATGGAAATAATAAAAGTCAAAGACAAGCTTTAGGGGTCCAGCACATGGGGTTCATGCTGCTATTTGGCAGCTTCCTATTTGGGTAGCCATTACTAACCGCTTCTCACCTTAGTTCTCTCATCTGAAAATGGGAATAATAATGCTTACCCTAGAGTATCATTTTGAAGATACAGTAATAATTTTCATTTTTTTAAATTGGGATATAGTTGCTTTACAATGTTGTGTTAGTTTCTACTGTATTGCAAAGTGAATCAGCCATATTTAGAAACATATCTCCTCTTTTTTGGATTTCCTTCCCATTTAGGTCACCACAGAGCACTGTGCTGAGTTCCCTGTGCTATACAGTAGGTTCTCGTTAGTTATCTATTTTATACACAGGAGTGTATATATGTCAGTCCCAATCTCTCATTTTATCCCACCTCTCCTTGGTGTCCACACATTTCTTCTCTATATGTGTCTCTGTTTCAGCTTTGCAAATAGGTCATCTGCACCATTCTTCTAGATTCCACATGCATGTGTTAATATACAATATTTGTTTTTCTCTTCCTGACTTACTCCACTCTGTATGACAGGTTCTAGGTCCATTCACAGAGAAAGCATGCACTTAGTCCATTAGTGGAAGGTGCATTTTATTACTGTTAATGTCATAGAATTCATGGAACTGAATAGAAATCACAAAAGAAGTTGTCGATCTAGAGGAGCTGAGCCCCCCAGGAGGGCTACATGCAGAGGGACTGTAGAGCTGAGCCTTGAGCAGTGTCAGCAGAGTGGCCATCCTGACTCTAAATGGCTGATGATTCAGGGCACAAAGACACAGAGAATGCAGGGCTGAAGGGTGGGGGTGTTAAGTTGGTCAAGGGTTGCCTGGGGAGAGCTTTCTTTTTGAAGTGTCAGGCTGACTGACTTTGAAGCCAGCTGGAAGCTTCCAACACTCAGAGGGCGAGGGCCACAAGGACACAGGGACACAGGGCAAGCAAACACTATCAGCTTTTACAGCCTACACAGGAGTTTTACAAACCAGCCTTGCAGATAAGTTTCACGTTCTTCCTTGTTACATCAGCCCTCAAGTTAGTGCTACTGCCTCCCATGGAATTCACAAGACTTTCTGCTTTACTGCATCACAGTAAACTCACTGTGGGCCCAAAGTGAATCACAGGAAGGACTCACTTTTTATCATAGGGATAGTCCAAAAGGTTATTGTAGAAAAGGAAATTTATTGAATACATTTTTCAGTATAGTCTGTGTAAGTGTGATTTCTCTTACAGGGCAAACTACCATCCACAATTTTTGTTTGGTATATTTGCCCTTTCCCCCTCCCCAGTGACTTCTTCAAGCAGGCAAGACCTCTAAAAGGCCAAGGGTGTTGAGTGGTTCCCATTCTAGGTACTGGACAGTTGTTATAGGAGGGCAGTCTTTTTTTAACATTTATTTACGTTACATGTCATTTATTGGACTGCATCACGTCCTAGCTGTGGCATGTAGGATCTTCCATCGCAGCGCACAGACTCTCTAGCTGTGGCTCACAGGCTCAGTCGTTGCAGCTCGTGGGCCCTCTAGTTGTGTCGAGCACTAGAGCATGTGGGTTTCAGTAATTGCAGCGCACGGGGTTTCTCTACTTGTGGTGCGTGGGTTTAGTTGTTTCTCAGCATATGGGATCTTAGTTTCCCAACCAGGGATGGAATCCGCATCCCCTGAATTGCAAGGTGGGTTCTTAACCACTGGACCACCAGGGAAGTCGTAGGATGAGATTCTTTAAGGAGTTTACAATGATTGAAGAGACAGAATAGAATATGATCAGCAAGGCTTACGAAGGTATTTTAAACATTTTTGTCGAAGGATGTACATCCTGAAATCCCACCCAAAGGATCTGAAATAGCACGTGACAGAAAGAAGAGACTTGCAGGAATGATGACATGGCCAACAAAGCTGATACAAAGTCTTCCCTCAGGATGAACCTGCCGCTTGAACCATAACAGTGTTTCCGATGTACAGCTGAGGTTACAAGAAAAGAAAGAAAAATCCCTTGATGCCAGGAGCTCTGTAGGAACTGAAAGTTGGAGCAGTAAGCAGTGAGCTGAGCCTGGAGCACCTAGAGACATTACCCACTGGCCCAGGGAGATGGGAAGGAAGCTTGTTCTCAAGTTCTGTGTGTGTGTATGCTCAGTCACATCCAACTCTTTGCAACCCCATGGACTATAGCCAGCCCACCAGGCTCCTCTGTCTATGGGATTTCCCACGGAAGAATACTGGAGTGGGTTGTCATGTCCTCCTCCAGGGGATCTTCCAGACCCAGGGATTGAGCTTTCATCATCTCCTGCATTGGCAGCGGGGATTCTTTAACACTGAATCACCTGGGAAGTCCTGTCCTCAAGTCAGATCAACATAAAAGTTGGTCTTGAGCTTAGATACCTCTGGACACCCAGTAGAAGCAGATGCAAAGTGCTGTGACCCCCACCTCTGATAGGA
Organism: Bubalus kerabau; assembly: GCF_029407905.1. NCBI lineage: Eukaryota > Metazoa > Chordata > Mammalia > Artiodactyla > Bovidae > Bubalus > Bubalus kerabau. The sequence continues at coordinate 50,685,549 of NC_073634.1, forward strand.
CCTTCACATTCCTGAAGGTGACACAGGTTGACAACGTGTTTTCAGGAGACAGAGACTGTCAGGATCATTCAACAGATAAGTAAGTGGAGCCCCAGAGAAGCTCAGTGCTTTTGTTCAGGGTCACACATCTGTTAGCAGGAGAGCTAGACCCAAACTCAAGTCCTTCCCCCCCTGCAGCTCTGCCTCTAAAGAAGTATGGCTCATATGGCATCTCCCAAAACACCCAGGAAATTGGGCAAACTGGTGCTGCAGGTATCCTGGGGTCAGATCCAAGTGCAGAGGAGCCTGGCCTCAAATGAATGGCAGTCATATTCTGGCTGCCAAGAGGCTGTCCCTGCTCCCATGCCTCCACAGTGCTCACCTAGTAGGGAAAGTAAAGAGAAAGAATGTCTGGTGGGGCTCGGAGGGGGCTGCAGTCTCTGAGTGGACCAAAATCAGAAGCTGAGCCCATGAAACAGGAGTCTTTTTTTTTTCTTCTTGGAAGCCACTTGAACTTTGTCATCGCAATTGGACTTATCTCCTCTTGTGTTTACTTAGCTCGTGGGCGAGAAATGTCATTACCCTTTTTGATTTTATGGAAAACCATTTACAAGTGTTAAATTGTGCAGTGGCCACTAATCTCTGTGGCTTCAGGACACACACACACACACACACACACAGTCTAGCCAAGAGCAGGCTATCGAGGGCTGCCTGAGAGTCTCTCTGTCTTGGGTCTAGGGGAGGGAAGAAGTCCTTGCTTCATATCTGTAGTCTTGGTCCACATGCCTCTGTCAGGCTGTCCCTTTGCGTGGGGGCTGTAGGGTCTCCAGCAGCTAGGCCAGCCCCTTGCCCAGTCTCTGAGCTGGTCATGCTCAGTGCTGCCTGGATGGGGAGGCAGGGAATGCAGAGCAGGTGAAAGGTTTGCAGGGAGTTGGTTCTTAGGCACTGCTCTCCCTCAGACACCAGAAAAGGTAGCCAATCCAGGCTTCCTGAGAGGTCTCTGGGACTGATACTGTCCTGCCCTATGAAGAAACTTTTATGATGCTCTGTCTCCCTCTCCACCTTGGGGCCCACTGAGCAGCGCTGTGGGTGTGGCATTTGACATTCATGGTCAAGGGGAGAGAGTCCAGATGTGAAATTTATGTCTGGTAACCCTTGACCCAAGAAGGGGTGTTAGGCAGGCATGATTGCATACGAGAGTGTGGGGTGTCCAGGCCACTGCCAGTGGTCCTCCCAGATAGAGCAGGGAGGGTTTTGAGGTGGGAGGAGGTCTCAGGTATAAAAGAGTTTAGCCCAAGGCTCAACCACCGCACAGTCATTAGACAGACACATGGCAGCTGTCAGCCTGTGGGCATTAGCCTACATGCGCTTCCCTGATGGCTCGGTGGTAAAGAATCTGCCTGCCAATGCAGGAGATTTGGATTTGATTCCTGAGTTGGGAAGATCCCGGGGAGAAGGAAATGGCAACCCACTCCAGTACTCTTGCCTGGAGAATCCCATGAAGAGAGGAGTTTGGTGGGCTACAGTCCCTGGAGTTGCAGAGGGTCAAGTATGACTGAGCAACTAAGCAACAATAGCCTATGTAACCCAGATGCCAGCAGAGATTGGATGGTCCTCTGGGATTTGAACAAAATTAGCTTGAATTTCTCCTAAACCAAAGCTAAGATCTTGGGAGATCCCTGAGGGAATGCATCCCTTGGCCACTGGTCTTCCTGGTACTGTTTTCAGTACCAGGTACTGTTCTCAGTATTTCTTGCTTTCAGTACCAGGTACTGTTCTCAGTACTTCTTATTTTCACTGTGCTGTCTCAGCTCCATCACATCAACCCAGAAGTGAAGCTCAGCCCCTCATCATTTTCCTCTTGCACATCTATTGATGCGAGAATTATACTTTACTGAAACATGGAGGTAGCTGGGGAGATAATTAAAGAAAGATGGATGGGGATTCACTTGGCAGCAAATAAGCAGCTTCAGATTCAACGTTAGTCCTCCTAGAAACCTCCCTGTGCCTGGGGGTGCCTTAGTGACCTGTCACCCCATATGTTCTTGCTGGCCCCTCTCCTTTCTGCATGCTGCCCTGCTCCCTCCTCTCTCCAACCATCCGGGAGAGAGAAAGAAGATGCAACCAGTGTCTCTCTCTCCATCTCCTGATCAGCACAGCCCTGCTTCATCATCTCAGCCTCACTGAACACCTCCCCAGCTCCCTCGCTCTCTCTCCCAAGCAGCTTATCTGATCATTTCCTCTCTCTTACACACACACACACACACACACACGTTTCCTCTCTCAGACAAATTCTGATTCCAGTTCTTAGGATAATGGATTTTACTTCTTTGTGTGTGTGTTCAGTTGCTTCAGTCATATCCAACTCTTTGAGACCCCATGGACTGTAGGGCATCAGGCTTCTCTGTCCATGGGATTCTCCAGGCAAGAATACTGGACTAGGTTGCCATGCCCTTCTCCATTTATTTCCTTACATATCCCACCCCCCCAAAAAAATCATCGTCCCACCTGGTGGAGACCCTCAGTACAATGAGACATATTTAAAGGAACCTAAGGTTTCCCCGGTGGCTCAGATGGTAAAGAATCTGCCTGTAGCGCAGGAGACCTGGGTTCAATCCCTGGGTCAGGTTGGGAGGATTCCCTCGAGGAAGGCATGGCAACCTACTCCAGTATTTTTGCCTGGAGGAGTCCACGAACAGAGGAGCCTGGTGGGCTACAGTCCATAGGGTAGCAAAGGATTGAACACAACTAAGTGACTCACACAATTAAGGTTCAGAACAAGACAAGAGAAGGCTGTGCCATCATCCTCTGGGCCATTTTCCCCACTTCCATCCCAGTGCCAGGGCATTCATGGTGACTAAAAATGGCTGTGAGTTCTCAGCATACACATCTGCTGCTTAACATTCTCCAGGGACTGTCCTGACTTGTGGCCTGGAAGGCACACTGTGTCCCAGGCACAGTCAGAGGGAGGGCAGAGCAGAGCCCACCTCTGTACTTGGAGGAAAAGGTTTACTCGTGCCAGATCCTCGGGCACATCAGCCACTACCCTCTGCCCACACTGCTCGGCAGGTAGTGATCTCCCCGTGGCAGGATGTATGCTAGTGCACCTGCCAGGAAAGCCCGAGCCAGGCTCTGGCATGAGCACATGGACTTCTAAGGTACTCTGCTAGATCAACAAGTCTGAACTCTGGAAGTTTGGGAAAGTATTGTGAGAGGGCTGGAGGTAAGGGAACGCACCTCTACCGTGGGCTGACACACCCTGTTAGTCTTGCTCTGGGGCACCGGTGTCCCCTGTCATGAGTCCTCAGCTACTCACGGGTCCCCTACCTTAGGCACAGTCAGAACCTGAGGGCTTCTAGGCTTGCAGAGCAGATGGCCCAGCAGCCCAGCAAGTTCTGGGGTGCAGAGTTCTGGTGGGGAGGGCTGCCAGTTTGGCAGATGAGAAAGTGAGCACCTTGGTGACTGTGCTACATGTGGGACCAGATAAGATCCCCCAGCGGGGGAGAGAACTATCCAGCAAACAGAGAAAGCTCTGCCTGGACTCTCCCACCATCCACTCAGACTCCAGCTGGAATGGCAGACCAGGACTGCAGAGAAAGGAGAGAGACAGACAGGGGTGGGAAGACTGTCACTGGCTCTTGGACCTGGGGTCCACAGTACCAGCCCTATTCACATCCGCCCATGCTCAACTTTCAGCCAGGTGCAAATCTGTTAGATACACACACACACACACACACACACACACACACCAATCTCCTGGCTGCCCAGCCCCAACGATTCAGTGGTTTGATAGGGTGGACCAACCTGACTATTCTATCTCTCATTTTTGTTTAACGAGAAACAACGTGGCCTCATTGTCTGCTGACCGTTTTTATTTGCTGACTCATCATTCACTGGACGTTGATTACGTGCCTGTGAGTTGGGAATACCAAAGAAAAGATACAGTGGAAAAGAAGACTTAGAGAAAAAAAATCCCAGTAGGAATGAGAATATAGATATTTGCAACATGTTCTCTGAGCCCAGAGGATTCACAGAGAAGATGACCAAGGGGAGAAGAAAAGAGAGGCAGAGGGAGCCCCGTGAAAGCCACAGGGAGGCATGGATACCCCGATAGGTTCAGTTGATCCAGGAGGTCCTACCCTCTTCTTTCTCCTAACTTGTCTCTGCCTAATTAAATGTATCTCAATTTCCACATGTCTGATTTAAAGGTATCCTTTCACACTTCTGAAAGGAAACTGTGCACGTGTGGGCTTCAGGGAGGGATTCCCAGAGTACAAAGCAGCTCTAGGGGCTGATGACAGGTTTGTAAAAACTAAGTTTGTGTGACAATAAAGATGGGAAGACTATGGGCATAGTGGGGGAAGGAGAGTGGGGACAAACTGAGAGAGTAGCATTGACATATATATATACACTACCATGTGCAAAATAGCTAGCTAATGGGAAGCTGCTGTACAGCACAGGGAGCTCAGCTCAGTGCTCTCTGATGACCTAGAGGGCTGGGCTTAAGAAAGAGGGGATATATGTGTACTTACAGCTGATTCACAATGTTGTCCAGCAACATAGTGTACAGTATGTAAACTAACAATATTATAAAGCAATTACCCTCTAATAAATTAATTTTAAAAATTATTTTTTTAAAGATGGGAAGAGATCATAAGGTTATATAACTAAAGTGAGATTTTGAGGCTGAAGGGATTCCTTGGTATTTTTCTTGGAGCATCTAGATTTAGACTCCAACACACACACACACACACCTACATGTATATGGATATACATACATGTGAACATGCACACACACGCAGGTTTGTGTGTATAGGTGTGTATGGGCTTCTCTGGTGGCTCACTGGTAAAGAATCTGCCTGGCAATGCAGGAGACGGGGGTTTGATCCCTGGGTTGGGAAGATTGCCTGGAGAAGGAAATGGCAACCCATTTCAGTATTCTTACCTGGGAAATTCCATGGACAGAGGAAGCTGGTGGGCTATAGTCCATGGGATCACAAAGAGTCGGAAACAATTAACCGACTAAAAAACAACAACAATAGGAAGGTATGCACACACACACACACACACACACACTTCACAGGAAAGTAGCGCCTTAAAGGCTGCAGGGCTGGAGGGCTTTGCACCTGATTGACACTCACCAATGTTTGCTGAATTGGAGCAATCCACTGCCAGGCCCATCCTGTTTTTTTATCATTGACCATTGCTCTCAAGAGTTAATGTTTGACCCTGGCCATAAAGGAGACGACAGCTGATGACTTGTGACCGACTTTTGGAGAGAAAAGAGCCCCCTATAAATTAGCCCACACCGGCCCACACTGGCAGCCCTGCCAGAAGAGCTGTTGGATCAGCTGTGGAGAGAGCCTCACCGCCACCATGAACTTCTCCGGCAAGTACCAAGTCCAGACCCAGGAGAACTACGAGGCCTTCATGAAGGCAGTCGGTGAGTGCTGGGCCAAGGCTGGGGATCGTGGCCATGAGGGCTTGGCCCTGCAGGTGGTGGCCAGTCAGGGTTCTGAAGTCAGACAGGAGGAACAGTTCAAGCTTCATACAGATTTGGAATCATGTTCTGCAGGTTCCTTGTGCGGTTTTGGGCTATTCCTCCCTGGACAAGACTATGCCTTAGGGAAGTGGAAATGGCACTGAACTAAGATCTGATCTAGATTGAAGCCACCTCCATGGCCACCCACTGGATGACCGTGTTCATTCATTCATTCATTCCTTTCTTCATTCTTCTAACAAACTTTGATTCAAGGCCAACCACACACTGAGCAGAGTGCTGTACTGAGCAGATACCACAAAGACAGATAACAATGAGCCACACTTCAAGGTCACAATTTAGAGAAAGAAAAAAGAGAAGAAATGAATGCAACACAGCCTCTCCTAATGTGCCTTGAGTGTTGACTCAGCGCCAGGCCTCGTGCTAAAGCCCCAGACAGCCAACTTCCTGCTGTTAGCTTCCTCTCACTCAGTCGTGTCCAACTCTTTTCAACCCCGTGGACTGTGGCCCGCCAAGTTCCTCTGTCCATGGAATTCTCCAGGCAAGAATACTGGAATGGGTTGCCACTCCCTTCTCCAGGGGATCTTCTGGACCCAGGGATCGAATCTAGGTCTCCTGCATTGCAGGCAGATTCTTTATTGTATGAGCCACCAGGTTGAGTCCTCACCAAAAACTGAGCTCGGCACTATTATTTTTCCCATTTTACAGGCAAGGCAATGAAGGCCTTGAAAGAGCAACTAATGCCAACCGGGCTCACACAGATCATAATCCCAATCTGAGTTGAGATATAAAGCCAGCACTAGTTCCCAGGGACCCCACTTTAAATCCCTGTCACCCACCCACCCCACTGAGTCACTTACAGGAGGATGTGGAGCCGTGGGAGGGTATCAGGGGAGGGCTTGGTAGGAGCGAAGGTGAGCCTTGGGCCTTGGGAGATGAGAAGGTGTCCCCTGGGGGCTGGAGGAGGAGATTGTGTTCCAGGGGGAGGAAGTAAATGGGGGGGGGGGAGACAAGAGTGCTGAGCAGGAGAGTGTGGGGAAGATAGCAAAGGCAGAGACAGGAAGCCTTTTGGGGTGGCTGAGAGTTGGGATCTTCTCCTGTAGGACACAGCACAACACCTCTTGTCCCTGCATCCCTCACCTGGCAACAGGGGCCTCCCCATCACTGTCAGTGCACCTGGTTTTCCTGAGCCTCAGTTCATATGACAGCACAGACACTCTGACATTCATCACACTCTGTCCCCGGAGAAGGGACTCCTGGTCCATCTTCCTTAAAAGCCTTGACAGCAGAGGTGGAAGTAGGGATGGGGGCATAGGCTTGCCAGGCACGATCCTGCTGTGTGCCTCTTGTCCCTGAATAATTTTTTAATTAATTAATTTTTTATTGGAGGATAATTGCTTTACAATGTAGTGTTGGTTTCTGTCATACATCAGCATGAATCAGCCATAAGTGTATGTATATCCCTTTCCTCTTGAATCTCGCTCCCATCCTGGCATAATTTTTAAGAGCTTCCCTTTCACTCTCAGGAGGGACCTGGCTTGGGAGACAAGCTGATGGTCACCCTGAGTGTGGAGGAAAAAAATACTTACTCTCAAAGAGCAAAGTCTCCGAGCTTTAAACAGGAAGGACAGAGGACGGAGAGCGAGTAAGAAGCAGGTGCTCAGACGAGGAAAGCTTCCCCAGGGCTGAGAAGTGATTTTTTTTTTTTTACAAACCAAACTGGCAAGATAGTGGGCACCTGAGGTCAGGCCAAGTCAGGCCACTGACCTTCTCTTTCAGAGGTCGAAGCTCAGTTTGCTCACAGGGCTCCAGGAAGTGCCAAGGCCTCAGGGATCTCTCCTCCCCCTTCTCACCACGGGGTTTCTCTTGTGACCGCCAGCTTGCAGGTCCCACCTCTGCTGTTTAGTGGCTCAGTCGTGTCCGACTCTTTCCACCCCCATGGACTGTAGGCCACCAGGCTCCTCTGTCCATGGGACTCTCCAGGCAAGAATACTGGGGTGGGTAACCATTTCCTTCTCAAGGCGATCTTCCCAACCCAGGGATCTAACCTGGGTCTCCTGCATTGCAGGCAGATTCTTTACCGACTGAGCCACCAGGGATGCCCCACTCCCACTTCTGCCCACCTCTAAGCCTTTAATGCTTCTCTCCAGGGATGCCCGATGACATCATCCAGAAGGGGAAGGATATCAAGGGGGTGTCGGAAATCGTGCAGAATGGGAAGCACTTCAAGTTCATCATCACCGCTGGCTCCAAAGTGATCCAGAATGAGTTCACCTTGGGGGAGGAGTGTGAGATGGAGTTCATGACTGGGGAGAAGATCAAGGTAGGAGGCACCCCCTCCAGCCACCCTCTGCTTCCAGAACTTTTCCTGGAGCCTGGCCCCAGACTTCCTCCCTCAAGGGTCCCAGCTCACAATTCCTACTGCTGAGACCCTATCTCTGAACCCACAGCTGGGGTGGAAAGGCTGTGAGATAGCAGAAACCAAGACAATATTGTCTCCACATGGTTCAGTGGATAAAGAATCCACCTGCAATGCAGGGGACATAGGAGACGCAGGTTCGATCCCTGGGTCAGGAAGGTCCCCTAGAGTAAGAAATGGAAGCCCACTCCAGTATTCATGTCTGGGAAATCCCAGGGACAGAGGAGCCTGCCGGGCTACGGTCCATGGTATTGCAGAGTCAGACACAACTGAGCGACTAAACACACAAGCAAAAAACACAATATTATAAAGCAATTATCCTCCAATTAAAAATAAATGAATAAACCAGCTCTTAAGAAAGAAGCTCTTAGGGAAGGTGTCAGTTTCCTGGGACCTCCTGGAGGAACTCTGGCCTGAGAATCTGTTATTGTTGTTCAGTTGCTCAGCCACGTCTGACTCTTTGTGACCCCATGGACTTCAGCACACCCGGCTTCCCTGTCCTTCACTATCTCCCCGAGTTTGTCCTTTGAAGTCAGTGATGCCATCCAACCATCTCATTTTCTGTCACCCCCTTCTCCTCTTGCCTTCAATCTTTCCCAGCATCAGGGTCTTTTCCAAAGAATTGGCTCTTTGCATCAGGTGGCCAAAGTATTGGAGCTTCAGCTTCAGCATCAGTCCTTCCAGTGAATATTCAGGACTAATTTCCTTTAGGATTGACTGGTTTGATCTCCTTGCACTCCAAGGGACTCTCAAGAGTCTTCTCCAGCACCACAGTTCAAAAGCATCAATTCTTTGGCACTCAGCCTTCTTTATGGTCCAACTGTAATATCCATACATGACTACCGGAAAAATCATAGCTTTGACTAGAGGAGAATCTGAGCTGTCCCATATGGAGGGTATGGGGGAACCAGACCGGGAGCAGGAGTCTAAGATTCAGATCTTCCAGGCCCAGAAACAGACAAGTGAGAGTCAGTGCAAAACCTTAACAGAGCCCTAAGTTCATCCCTGAGCCTAAGGAAATGGCTTTGCCGAGCCTAGAGCTGGTGGTCATGGGGAGGGACTTCCTGTAGGAGGTGCTGGCTATACCAGAGAACCAAGGCCCCAGGCAGGCCTTCAGATCAAGCCTTGCAGGTTGGTCAGTGACTCTTGGTCTTCGCTACCTCATCTGTGAAATGGACACAGTCACTTCCCAGAGCAAAGATAGTGGGTAAGCCAGCATCACCTCTATTGGGCTGTGGATAAGGTATGCAATTCAAGCTGGAGGTAGGATGTGTGAGTGGTGGGCAGGCGGTGGCAGGGAGATCCAGGCAAGGGGGTGCCCCTCATAAAGGGTCTCTATTCCTCCCTCCCAAACCCCTCATGCCAATACTAGCCTCACCAATACCACCGAGCAGAGGTCCTCACTCCTCTCCCCCAGCATCCCAGACCCCAGAAAACTTTGTGCATCTGTCTCAGCACAACCATTGGTCTTTTTTTTTTTTTTTTTTTAACCTTTTCTAGTGGCTCTTGACTTCTGCTTCCCCAGATAAAACATTACAGGTCAGGAAACCTATGATAAATTTCAGAAGGGAAACTCTCTTATCCGCCAACAGTAAGGGGCAAACAGTCATGGCCCTTTCCAGCTGTCGATTTTGGAGGCAAACTTTAACCTTGGCCAGTATCTTCTGCTCCCTGCTGGGTTTCTGTTACCTCTCCCTGGATGTGTGAAAAGGAGACCACAAGAGGAAAGATGAAGGTGCTAGAAGGAATAACATAATGTAACACAAAACCAAGACAGGTGTTCTCCCAAACGGCCAGTGTTTTGAATCTACTTCCTCCCTTCATCAACTTGGAGAATTGTTACTTGATTTTATTTTAGTGTTTGATTTGAGACCACTTAGCCATCCTATGCTGACTCCTGGATCACAGCCCATAAATGAAAAGTCTGACAAAAGAAGCCCTGGCGTTTTCTTCAGTTCTTCCATAACCTCACTTCTGTTCAGAGCCAGGGAAGGGGGTTTGGTTGCTGTAAGCAGAGTCCCATGCCGGGGAGCCAACCTCATTAGTGAGAGAGTTACTCCCTCTTGGACCCGTCCTCACAGGCTATTTCTTCTGTCCGCTACAGGCAGTGGTTCAGCTGGAAGGTGATAATAAACTGGTGACAACTTTCAAGGGCATCAAGTCTGTGACTGAATTCAGTGGCGACACTGTTACCAGTGTAAGTCTGCACTCTCAGCTTGGGGGTCCTTGTACCTGGGGCTGGGTGGGGAGGTGGGTAGTCGGGGTCAGGGGAGACATGAAGAGCAGTGACTACTTCCTGTGGTCAGTCTCTCCTACTGCTTCCTGAGCATCCTTTGCACCCCAGGCAGTTTCCACACATTTTCTCAAATCTTCCCACCAATACTGAATTTCCTAAATGTGGAAACTGAGGCAGCATACAGCCAGGAAATGGCAGAGCTAGGGTTCCTCTGAACTGGATCTAACTCAAAAGACTGATATCCATGGTGATACACTGCAAAACCCTAGGAGGAGCCACTCTCATTACAGACGGACAGGCTTTGTACATTTCTTACCATCTTGCAATGAATGCCAATAAGGCACCTGTGGAGAAGGAAATGGCAGCCACTCCAGTGTTCTTGCCTGGAGAATCCTGTGGACAGAGGAGCCTGGCAGGCTACAGTCCATGGGGTTGCAAAGAGTCAGACACAAGTTAGAGAATGAGCAGGAGCAAGAAGTGTTCAATGAAATGTTGAGAAATTGGATTGGATTGAACTGGTCTTGCTCTAAGTCACTGATGTAGAAAGGAATTCTGTAAAAGGCAGGACAGGTCTGCTTGTGAGGAAGTGACAAAGACTTGGCATGGGATTTTAGAAAAGATTTCCGATCCTTCCTCCGGTCCTATAGAGATGAGAGGCGTCTCTGAGTTGCTGCATATATTAGCATACTGGAGGTTTAACTATCCTTTATATTTCTACATCAGATGAACATTTCATGATTTCTTTTCTGGCTTTCAGACCATGACAAAGGGCGACATTGTCTTCAAGAGAGTCAGCAAGAGAATTTAGACAAAGTCTGCATTTCATATTCTTTTAGTGTGTACAACTAATGTAATAAAGTGAACTTTGTTTTAAGAAAAAAAATGTCTTCTTTTTGCTTAAAGGAGGAAGGGGAAAGGGAGTTAAAGGAGAGAGACTGAGAGAGAAATGGACCTGGTGTTGCCTTTCTCTCTCTTTTTTTTAATATTTATTTTTGTTTCTTTGGCTTCACCAGCTTAGTTGTGGCATGGAACATGTGGGATCCAGTTCCCTGACCACGAATCAAACCCAGGCCCCCTGCATTGGGAGTCTTAGCCACTGGACCACCAGGGAAGTCCCCAAAATGTCCTTTCTTCTTAATGGCTTTTCCTTGATGGGGCTCTTGAACACTGATCACCTCTAGTTTTGTAAATCTTGATCATCTACATGTTACATCCTGTGGGGTTAGGTCTGATTCTCACCCTGAAAGCAGACCCCAGGCTGTCCACTATAAGGTTGCCTTATAGGCAACCCTATAAGGAACACATGATATGGCTGGATCTGTAGACCAGCCCTGGAATGACGTCCCGCTGGACAGCCATACAGCAAGGAGCTGGAGCATGAGGCTGTGTGGTGGACTAGGTCACTCCCATGGGGACAGAAAGAGCAGGATCATTGGACAGGCAAAGGGAAGCCATGCCCACAAGTGTGGCCTTAGCAGCCCTACCAGGCCCACCCACCTGGGGGCATGAACAAAAGGAGCAGGCCCTGAACCACCCAATGGACAATTCTCCCTCTACGGAGCGCCAGAAGTGGACAGAGAAACCTCTAGAAAGTCCTTCTGGGATGTGGGCAGAAGCAGATTAAGGGAGAAGAGGGATGTTTCCCCAAACGGTACCTTGTACCAGGCTCTGGTAACTGTTATGAGTTGAGTTGCAGCTCCCCAAAACTCACGTGTCAGAGTCCTAACCCTCAGCCTCTGATTGTGACCTTGCTCAGCCATAGCCATTACAGATGTAACTAGATAAGTTAAAATGAGGTCATGCTGGAGTAGGGCGGGCCACTAATCCAATATGGCTGGTATCCTTATAAAAACAACAAATGTATGGGGACTTCGAGCTTCCCAGGTGACTCAACGGCAAAGAATCTGCCTGCCAATGCAGGAGACATGAGTTTGATCCCTGTGTTGGGAAGATCCCCTGGAGGAGGAAATGGCAATGCACTCCGTTATTCTTGCCTGGAGAATCCCATGGACAGAGGATTGTGGCAGGCTACTGTCCTTGGACTTGTAAGGATTTGGACATGATTGAGTACAAGCAGAAGCAAGATGAGGGCTTCCCTGGTGATCTAGTGGTTAAGACTCCAAGCTCCCAATGCAAGGGGCCTGGGTTCAATCCCTCGTCAGGGAACCAGATCTCATACGTTGCAAGTAAAGATCTTGCATGCGTGCCGCAATAAAGATTCCTTGTGCTAAGACCTAGCACGGTTAAATTAAAAAAAAAAAAGAAAAAAAAAGCAGAAGTTTATGGAAATGGAAACATGCACACAGGGTGTATGCCGTGTGAAGACTGGAGTTATGCAACCACAAGCTGAGGAACTAGCAGAAACCAGGAGAGAGACTGGGACAAGATCCTTTCCCACCTCCCGCAAAGAGAGCGGAGCCTTGTTCACCTTGATGTTCAAGTTCTGGACTCCAGAACTCTGAGATAACAAATGTCAATTGTTTGAGCCAGCCAGAGAGCTGCCAAACTCTAGAATTTGTATCTTACATCCCTCAGCTCTCAGAACTGCACCCAGCCCACAGAAATCTCTCAACAAATGTACCTTGATGAGTCTTAGAGAATAGACTTATGGTTGCCAGGAGGAAGAGTGGGGGGAAGGGATATTTAGGGAGTTTGGGAGGGACATGTACCCACTGCTGTATTTAAAATGGATAACTAACAAGGACCTACTGTACAGCACAGGGAATTCTGCTCAACGTTATGTGGATGGGAAGGGAGTTCAGGGGAGAATGGACACATGTGTATGTATGGCTCAGTCCCTCTGCTGTTCACCTAAAACTATCACATTGTAAACCAGTCATACCCCAATACAAAATATAAAGTTAAAAAAAAATTTCCAGAAATTCACTTCTGAAAAAAAATGTACCTTGATGAACAAATGACTCTGTCACCTTTCCCACCTCCTCTCCCCCCTTTTCTGGAGGTGAAGCCCAATTACTTTTTACTTGCATAGTATCACAGGCCACAATGGCAACTCCCTGCCTCTCTCTCTTACCTGTAAACCTTCACCCCACGAACTGTCATCTTCCCTAAAAATAGCACAGGTCATAATGCATCCCAGTTCACTGACTTATACATGAGAGTTGAACTCCACAAATGAGATTCAAGTCTCTATAACAGGGATCAGTGAACTTCTTTTGTAAAAAGCCAGAAAGTAAATATTTTAAGTTTTGTGGGCCACCCAATCTCTGCCACAGCCCGCCAATTCTGCTGTGATTAACACTGAAGCAGCCACAGATGACGCCCAAACAGGTGGGCGTGGCTGTGTTTTACTGAAACTTTATTTTTGAACACTGAAATTTGAATTTCATATCATTTTCATGTGTTCTTCTTTTGATTTTTTAAAATTAATTTTTTATTTATTTCTAAATGTTGGTTGTGCTGAATCTTTGTTGCAGTGTACAGGCTTTCTCCAGCTGTGGTATACGGGCTTAGCTGCCCTGAGGCATGTGGGCTCTTAGATCCCAGACAAGGGATTGAACCCATGTTCCCTGCATTGGAAGGTGGACCCTTAACCACAGGACACCAGGGAAGTCTCTGATTTTTTTTTCCAACCTATTAAAACATGGAGAAATATCCTTAACTCGTGCACCACGTAGAAAAAGGTGGTAGCCAGATCTGAGTCATGGACCCTATGATAAAAGTGAAGACCTTGAAATGGGAAGATTATCCTGGATTATCCCACTGGGGTCAATGAAATCACAAGAGTTCTAAGTGAAAGAGGCAGGCAGAAGGGTCAGAGAAGGAGTGATGTCCTGCTGACTGGGGACCATAAGCCAAGGAATGTGGGCATTCTAGAAGCATTTAGAAGCTGGAAAAGACAAGACACAGGTTCTTCCCCAAGGATCTCCTTATTGACTTCTTTCTGCATCCTTAAGAGAAGTAAACCTGAGCCATCCAGGTTAAAGGTTATATCTGGCCTTTAATACACGTCTGTTAATTCACTTGTGGGGCAGTGGACAAGAGGCTTAGTCTGAAGGGTTTGGTGTGGCACTGGATGGCAGAGGTTTCAGAATGCTGAGTTCACCCTTGAATCTTTAATGATCTTTCTAACTATCTATTCTGCTGTATCTATGTAGAAACTCCACTTTTACTGACTGATAACACTACAAATTAATGTGTGCTTCTAAAGTTCAACCAATCACCATGACGTAAATATTCCCACCAAGTCCAGTGGCAGGTTATCAGTGTGATGCTATGCAGAGGTGGGAAGAGATGTGTGTGGCTGACTGTCTTGCGCTGGTCTAGCACACCACTGCTTGTCTCTGTCCTTCACCTTCACTTTTTTAGTAGGGGAAGGGACACCCCAACAGAAGCTTGGGTGGAATGCTCATGGACCACTAAGGAAGGGACAGGCACTGTTTTAAGAAACCTATTTTTTTAAAAACATATCTCGGGGTACTCTTTATACCCCCTTCTGATGTCTATATCAGAAGCTTTCTCTATCTCCTTTATATTTTAATAAAACTTTATTACACAAAAGCTCTGAGTGATCAAGCCTTGTCTCTGGCCCCAGATTGAATTCTTCTCCTCCAGAGGCCAAGGATCCTGGCCTCTTTGCGTGATTCAGCAACAACCTTTCATCTTGGGGGGCTTGTCCAGGATTCTTCAGGACAAGATGGGAGCTAACAATTCCAGCCTCACTCCTTTGAACTGTATCCTGAAAAACTGGGATAGATTTGATCCCCGGGGCTTAAAGAAGACACACCTGGTCTTCCTATGTGATAATGCATGGCCATGGTACCCATTGGAGGATGGTGAATGGTGGCCAGTTGGAGACACTGGGGCAACTTACTCCGTGCTTATTGAAGCCCCTGGCCCATTTTCTTCCTGATCCACTTCCGTAATGGGACTGTTTGGATGAGCCAAAAGCTTTTCAACGGGCATTAACAGAACTCCGGGAGACAACTCCTGACTTAGCCTCTGAGTCAAGTAAGCCTCTATTTGAGCCAGGAACCGAGCTGTCAAAGTGCCAAGAATTGATTTGTGGGTACATCACACTCGAGTTAAGAGGTGGCACCCTGACCGGAAGTAAGTGACTTCATTTTATGTCTTTACTTTCTATGCTCTGACTTTGTACTTTTCAGATGGGCCTGATAATCTATGTGAGCCTACTTCTGCTGACTCCAAAAATCTTGAGTCTGCTGTTTAATCCTCAAGACAATGCCTTCCTGTCCTGGGCTCACTCCTACGCAGCATTCCACAATCGGTCTAGCTGCTGGGTCTGTGGAGCACTCCCTTCTTCATCAGTGGAAGGCTTCCTGTGGTGGACATCTCCACTTCAAGGAAAAGACTTTCTCCAAGTCTGCGAATACATTCAACAACAATCATATGTGATGCCTCTTCTTAAACTGATGACATCTAACAACCCTAAAATGGACTGGTGCAACACTTGTACTTTAACTATGGACAAAACGTGACTTTTAATTTTGATTATACATTGTCTCAGTTTAATGACTATTTTGCTACACATAAGGCAAATAGGTCTAGATCTAATGGTTTTTACCTGAGGTTTATCAAATATGGGATGAGGTTATATGGCTAACTCCTGGAAAAGGACGTCTAATATCTACTGCCCCTATATGCTGGGAACAAAGAGAGCCATCCCCAAAAGTTAGCCAACAACTTAATTACAATGATTGGAGGCAATTGGGGTTTTTGCCTCAGGATATATGCAACGTAATCATTCCCATATTTTCCAACCCCAGTTCAGGTCCTTCCTTTGTCTGGCCAGGCACTAATTGGGACTGGATATCTCAGTCACGCCGGCTTGCTCCAAATGGGACCTATTAGATATGTGGTTCTTACCTATGGGCATGGCTTCCCCATGGTTGTATAGGGAGATGCATCCTAGGTCTAGCCTTTACTCGCGGCTTTATATTTTCAGAGCTTCCAGAAACGTCTGCTGATTTACCCCACCTTAAAACTCGGTGGGCAAGGTCTATACTTCACTGGTATGATTATTTGGCTGCAGTGTTTGTTCCCTCTCCAGGAACTACAAATGTTCTGCTATGAGTAGATGCTTTGACTAATTTTACTCAACAGGCATTGCAAGATTCTCAAAAAGCTATTTCAGCTCTTAATGCTGAACAAGCACAAATTAGAAAGGTGGTTTTACAAAACAGATTGGCTTTAGATATTTTGACAGCTGCACAAGGAAAAACTTGTGCCATTATTCATACCCAAGCTGTACATACATACCTGATATGAGCACTAATGTTACTTATTTTTCTAAACACATGAACAAGATGATTGGGGCTGTGGATACTCCTGAAGCCTCAATTGCCTCACTTTGGGAGACGTTAACTAGTTCCCCATGGTGGAAAACTATCTTAATTACAATAATTCTGATTGTTGTAAAAAATAAATAAAAAATAAAAACATATCTCTTATAGTAACACTCCATGGTATGTAGAAATAATGAAACTGAAGCATGGATGAAACAACCAGTCCAAGATCATCTAGCTAATATCAGGACCACTGATATGAACTTAATTTGTGTCAGTGTACATGATCTTAAAAACTACACTGAAGAATTCTCTAAAACTGCACTAATACAGTAGACACCAGATGCATTGGCTATTTTCATTGAAATAAAATAGTTAAAAGTTCAGTTCTTCACTCATACTAGACGCATTTCAAGTTCTCAGTTGTCCCATGTTGCTAGTGGCTACCATACTGGACACAGATAAAACACATTTCCATCATGACAGAGAGGTCTATTAACACTGCTTTAAACAGACTGTCAGAAAGAAAGAAGCCACACACATTTGCTTGGAAACATGGAAATTTAATAGCCTATTTGGACTGCTATAATAAAAACTCAAGATACACAGTTCTATGTCTCTTGTGCTCTGATCTAAGCAAATTCATTCACTTAATCATTCATTCAATACATATTAACTGAGCACCTACTATGTCCTGGGACCTGTGCTAGGTTCTGGGGATAGAAAGATGAATAAAGGGACAAAGCTCCTGCCCTTCAGAGGCTTGCAATCTGATGGAGGAGGCAGACGAGTAAAAAGGCGATATAAGGTCATGAAGAAAATGTTATGATGGGAGATTCAAGGGTAATATGACAGACTCAGATAGGCAGCCAGCTGAATCTAAAGCTTTCAGGAAGGGCTTTACAGAAGGGGTGATTTCCAAAGTGGGTGCTGAAAGATGAATAGGAGTTGATAGGTTTTGCATATTTTAGACACAATGTTTCAAAACTCAGAGCGGCACAGGAGGACATGGGTCACCCAATGACCCATGAGTAAGTGGCCCTGACTAAAATCTCAGATGAAGTAAATACTCAGGAAGTGACTAGACCAGTAGTCAGATGTTCTCCTTGGGGACAATGGGTGTCAAGGAGGAACAGACGCAGGAGTGGGGAGAAAGGAAAGAGAAAGAGTTCCCTTTTGGACATGGTGAGTTTGAGGGGCAGAACGTTTGACAGGAGATGTGGGACTAATGTTCAAGAACAAGGTTAGAGGGTACAGACTTAAGGACATCAGCCTCAGAAGTATGAAAGTGTTAGTCACTCAGTAGTGTCTGACTCTTTCTGAGTCCATGGGCTTCAGCCCGCCAGGCTCCTCTGTCCATAAGATTCTCCAGGCAAGAATACTGGAGTGGGTTCCCATTCCTTTCTCCAGGGGATCTTCCCAATCCAGGGATCGAACCGGGGTCTCCCACACTGCAGGCAGATTCTTTACCATCTGGGCCATCAGGGAAGCCCTGAAGCTGTGAGGAAACAAAGAGCCTGGCTGAGTTCCTGGGGGAAGGTGTGCAGAGGGAGATGAGGACCAACCGAGAGTGACCAGAATGAACAAAACCAGCTCTAGGAAATACCAGCCTGTCAAGGGCAGGAGAGAAACCTCAACAGAGAATCATTACAAGGATGTGATGCCCAGAAATCAAGGGCTGTGATGCCAACTGAAGCAGAGAAGCCAAATAATATGAAGGCTGAAATGGCCTGCCATGAGTTGACCTTGGAAAGAGCTATGCTCATTCTGCAGGGGGTTCGGGAAGAAATGGAAAGTCAAGAAAGCTAAATTCCAGCATACAGTAGGTGCAGACAAATACTGTCTGATTCCACTTATACAAGGTACCCAGAATAGTCAAATTCATAGGGCCAGAAAGTACATTGGTAGATGCATGGCAGGGCAGGGAGGGGAGTTAGTATTTAATGGGGACAGAGCTTCAGTTTAGGAAAGTGAAAAATTTGGGAGCTGGACAATGGTGAGCACAACA
The DNA here is from genome assembly GCF_029407905.1 of Bubalus kerabau. NCBI lineage: Eukaryota > Metazoa > Chordata > Mammalia > Artiodactyla > Bovidae > Bubalus > Bubalus kerabau. The sequence goes on from NC_073634.1 coordinate 50,703,957, forward strand.
ATGGGAATGTACTTAGTGCCACTGAAATGTACGGTTAAATATGGTTAAAATAGTATGTTTCATATTATGTAACTTTTACCACAATAAAAAAAAAAGCGTTTTTTTTTTTTTAAAGAGGGACTTCTCTGGTGGTCCAGTGACTAAGACTCCGTGCTTCCAATGCAGGGGGCCTGGGTTCGATCCCTGGTCAGGGAAATATATCCCACATGCTCAAGTAAGAGTTTATGTGCCACAACCAAAAAAAAAAAAAGCCCAATGCAGCCAAAATCAATAAATTTTTTTTAAAAGAGTTGTTAATAAACATGGGAGACAAAGCCTTTTAAAAAATAGTTAACCTTAAAGATTATGAGTCCCCCGCATGTCAATTAACTGCTTTAAATAAGCCAGAAATGTGAAGAATCCAAGATGAGAGAGAATATAGGGGAAGTGAGGTTTAAAGACCCAGGAGGGGACAGGAGTCCAAGGCACAGGTGGAGAGTTTGGCTTTGGAGGAGAAGGGGGTGTGAGGAGGGGGGACGGGAAGGACAAGCACAGATATGACATGTGTGAACCCACGTGGGAAGAGGAAACTGAGGAAATCCCATCTCCTGGCCCCTCCATGAAGCAGGCAGTGGGGGACTGCTGAAAGCAGAGAACTCAAGAACAGGAGTGAAGAGCTGAAATAACCACTGGGAAAAGGGGGAGCCAGCGAGGGGTACAGGGAGCACATCTGGGCTGCACCCCAAGGCCAGCTGAGGTTGGCGAGGAGTCTGCAGAAGAACCTGTGATGAAAGGTGCCATTTTCCTGGCTGTGCACAGACCTCCAAGTACAACAGAGGAAAAATAAGACAGCTGAATTAATCTAGGTCAGAACTCTGCTGGAAGGGGGCATGGGCCAAAATGAAGACAGACACCCAATTTGAGGAAGAGGGGATGGGAAACAGACCAGGAATATGGGGGAATGACCAGCAGTGTGGCAGATGAGAGTGACAAAGAAGGAAAGAGATTTGGAGGAAGGGGTGTTTTTTTTTTTTTTTAAGAGAAAATATTTTTTTTTATTTTATTTTTAAACTTTATAATATTGTATTAGTTTGCCAAATATCGAAATGAATCCACCACAGGTAAGGAGGAAGGTTTTATATGAGGATAAGTCACTTCAGTCATGTCCAACTCTTTGTGGCCCCATGGACTGTGGCCCGCCAGGTTCCTCTGTCCGTGAAATTTCTCGGGCAACAACACCAGAGTGAGTTTCCATTTCCTATTCCAGGGGATCTTCCCAACCCAGGGATCAAACCAGGGTCTCCTGCATTGGCAGGCCAGTTCTTACCACTAGTGCCACCTAGGAAGACTGGGAACAGAAGAGGGACCATTTGAACTGGCACAGTTGGCTCCCTGGGAGAGGGCTGGTTCCATCCTTTGCCGTGTAGTATGTGGGCTTAGAAGAACTGTCACTCTCCCAGTGAAAGTTCTAAAGAAGCAGGTGTCCTCAATAAAGAGCCAAGTGCCAGGTACAAGTACTCTGCAAAGAGTTGGCATCTTTGCAGAACTTTTTGGACAAAGATTTTGGCACATTGGCAGGGCTGTTAGGTTCCAAGGGAGGTAGTGGATTGTTCTGAGGATGAAGGGGTGTAAGGATGGAGGAAGTGACTTTTTAGGCACAGGTGACAAATATAGGTCCTGGGGGGATCATGTGACTTCAAGATGTTAGTCAGAGCTCTGGGGTCAAAGGTGGCTCCAAAGGATATAGAAGACTTGGTGACACTCCCAAAAAGAGGGTTTTGGTTCAGGATCCCCCAAAACACTGGTGAGAAGTTTAGGCTCCCAGAAGATACAACAGCACAATTAGAACAACTGTCCCAGGCCAATGGGACAGCTGAATTGGTTGATTCCCAAGACCCTCATGCTTGAGTGAAAAATCAAGAGCAGCTCCCCAGGAGATGAGAGCAAGTTGATCATACCCCAAAGAGGTCCCAACCTAAGTGTGAAGTGTTCATATTAGACATTCCTTCTGGTAAGAAAAGCAAAGAACCCAGGGTATGGACAATGAAAGAAATTAACTCAAGGAAGTCGTAATTATTCATAACTAAAAATAGAGATTTCCTGGGGGTCAGTGATGAAGTCTAAGCTGATATAGACCACCCAGGCACATGTAACCAAATCAAATATCCAAAGGCCAGTTCTGCTGGACCCATGATTATCAGGTAGGTGGGTTTCCAAATTTCTCCCTCAGCTTCACCCTAAAGAGACTTGGGCCAGAGAAATCTCAGCTAACATCCAACTACTCCCACATCATGGGACTCACAAGGCTTGACTCAGAGGGTGGAGAAGGGAGCCACTCCCTCTCTGTTCTAAAAGTAGTTTCAGAATAATCCTGGGAACCCAGACTTTAAACTGAGGCCTCAAGTGGCTTGAGAAAACCTCCATCTCCTTCTGCATATTACCCTTATTAAAGAGGTTCTAGTTCTCTGAGTAGGACCCACATGGCCCAAACACAGTCTCTTCTTCATAACTCCTCAGTCACCTGTGGAAACTGGACAACACCCATTCCAGTCAGCAAATCCTGAATATCCCTGAGACACCTGCACAGATAGGTGAGCAGACAACTGAGACTCCAGGTACCTGCAACTCTCAGCTCAGAGGTCATCTCCTCCATGACTAACCACCACCCAGCCCCACCCCGCGACGGACACACACACACACACACACACACCCTAGACACATATCCCTCTCTCCATAGAGCTTACCATTGCATTTAGTGTCACACTGTGTTTTGATTGTTAGTTTATGTTTCCTCTCCCCAGTTACCTTTGGAACTTCTTTATACCTAAGGTCTAGCACCCAATAAACACTTGTAGGATGAGTTAGACCGGGCTGGGCTGGGATAGAGTTAAACTGAATTGGACTGAGTTGAAGTGAGAGAAAATGACACGGGGATCACTGAGCAGTACGACCCCTTGGCAACAAAGTTGCGTATTACCCTGATTTCCTCAAGGGTCTCCCCAGAAACCCACCACCTTCGGGATGTCTCCCCAGTCCCCCAGCCACGGCGCCCCTCCCCCACCATGCAGGTCCTCATTGCTTCTTGTGGAACAGAGCTGGCGCCGGCTCGTTGCTGGGCTCGGCCATGACCTGCATGGGTTGGTTGTTCAGGGCGGCTTCGCGCATCTTGTGGTACATGAATTCGTTCTGGCGGAACATGCGCAATTCCATCTCCGTCTGCATCCGCATGGCCTGTGGGATGTGGATACATTGAAAACCGTGATGACAAAGCCCCAGGACGTGTCGGTCTCTGACTTACTTTGGCCCTACTGGAAAGGACACCCATACACCCTACACACGCATGCACGCATGTATACTCACACTCATCTACTGGGGCTCGAATGTCTTGACAGTGGGCTCCATTTGCTAGGAAGAGGCAGTCACACGAACCACTGAGAGAGTAGCTTGTGGGACTGTTCTCAGCAGAGATTATTTTTAGGAAGTGCCAGGTGGGGACCTGGGTTTGAACCTTGGCTCCTGCACTGAAGTCCCATCTAACATTGTGGGACTTAATTCCTTCAGCCCTCAGTTTGCTCATACATGAAATGGGTGAGATGCCCTCGTACTTTATAATGTGTCAGGAAGACTACAGCCTGTGGCACATAGCAAAACCCTCACCCTCATAGTGTTAATTCAAGAAATATTTATCAAGGGCCAGGCTTTGCTGCAGGGCTAAGGTCAGAGCAGCAAATACGGTGACAATGACTTATTTGACAAGCTTAATATACTGACATAAAGTTAGTCTTCTCGTACATTCTATGACGCCAGAGTCTGTCCTCTTTCCCTATACTGCTGCCTGAGGACAGTCCTTTGGACTCTGTTACTTTCAAATAAATCAGTCTTCAAAGCACAAAGGAAACCAGTAGCTATGAAGAGCATGCCATTTACACACCAACTCATCAAACCCTTGTGCCAACCCTGTCTTTTTCCTCCATTTCACTGATGATGAGACTGAGGCCCATACATTCAGTATTAGCAGCCACACAGCTGGAAAGTGGTAAAGCAGGAATTGGATCCCAGCAGTCTGATTCTAAAGCTTGTACTCTCTGACTCTACTCCACATAGCAGGTTTTCTAATGTACGTGTTACACACACATGCACACCATTAGGTTTTCTCAGTCCAGGCTTGGAGCATCCTAAGGTTCAAGTCTGAGCTTTGCCATCCACTCGTTTTGTGACTAAGGACAGGTTACTTTCCTTCCCTGGGCTTCAGTTCTTTCAGATGTAAAATGAGAGGAGGGACTAAGCATGTCTGAATTCCCTCCTAGTCTAGCAGGCAACTAGGGTCTTTGCAAAAGCAGAATCTAGTACTCTGCTTTCATCTTCAGAGAGCCCAGCCCAGCCCCAAGATGCCACTTGCCTCTAAGTCCTTGGTGATGGGATGAGAGGGTCCGTGTGTGACCAGGAGGATGGCATAAGCTTTGCAGATCATGCCATGCCCCACCTCAATGTTGCCAGCATGCCAGTTGGTCAGCCCTGCCCGCATGATGGCCATGCCCAGCTGGGCATTGTTGGGATGGTACAGCTTCCTGTGGGGACATAGCAAGTAATCATAACCGATATTCCCAACCTGCCTTGCATCTGCACAGCATTTGACAGTTTATAAAGGGACCATGGGACTTTCCTGGTGGTCCAGTGGTTAACAACCCTCCTTCCAATGCAGGGGACACAGGTTCAATCCCTCTTTGGGGAATTAAGATCCCACTTGCTGTGGGGCAACTAGAGAGCCTTTGTGCCACAACTAAAGAGAAGCCTCAGCACACTGCAATGAAGACCCAGGGCAGTCAAAATAAAATAAATAAATAAAACAAAGTGACCTCACTGATTAAGTCCATTTGCTTTCCCATCAGCCCTGGGAGGTATCTGCCATCAAAGATAGATTGAGGCACACAGAGCCGCAGTCAGATGCCAAACACCCCACATGGTGAGGCTGTGAGGTGGAGACTCTGACCTGGGCCACTGAGCCAAGTCCTCACAGGGGAACAGGGTAGGAATTGTACTTGGAACTTGAGTACTGGGAGCTGGCAGCCTTCAGGAGCACCCAACCTCTCCTTGGGAAAAAGCTAAGAAGTTTAGGGGGAAAAAATAATTCGAATGTTCTTCATGGGACAAAGTGGTATTCTTACCTCCTTGGTACCCTCCTTTTGTACTCTCCATGGATTGAAGAGGGTACCCTCCATTCAAAAAAATAAGGACTTCCTTATACAAAAGTATTCATTTGGCCAGAAATACAAATTCACACACCATTGTGGACACATACGGCAAGAGAAGACATTAGCAGAGGAAAGGCAAGGAAGTTGCCTTTTACAGTTTATAAGCAAGGATGGCCCACACCTCTTTTATTTTCTTTCTTTTTTTCCTTCTCTTTCTCTCTGTTTCTTTTCTTTTTTCTTTCTTTTTTTTTTTTTTTATCACACTGTGGGGCTTGCAGGATCTTAGTTCCCAAACCAGGGATTGAACCCTTACCCCCTGCAGTAGAAGCACAGAGTCTTAACCACTGGACTATCAGGGAAGTCCCTTTCTTTTTTCTTTTGATAAACTCTAAAGCTGCAAGATTGCCTCTGTTGATTGGTTGATTGGTTGGGGGTGGGGGGACCCTTTCTAGGCACTTAAAATCAAGCCAGATTTAGCCTTAAGGAAACCAAAAACAGAAGATGCCACCCAAATAATAGACAACCTGGAGGTGGGAAAGACAAAGGTTGACACACAGATTTCATCTCAAGTATTAGATCTGATTATTTGGACATTATTGCTGGGCACACCATGATAAAGAGGTTCAGTCATAAAGAGGATGGTGATAGATTACTAATGCCGGCTTTGGGTGCCAGAGGGAGGGATATAGTGATATGCCTGCCATCTTCTTATCATCCCTGAAATAGACACATTTCTGGAGACTACCTGAGACCCAGGATCGTCACCTACATGTAGCCATCCACCATCCTCCTGGCGTAGTGTGAGGCCTCCTCAAAGGCCTGCAGGTAGGAGAGGACCTCGGAAACAATGCTCAGCAGCCGCAGCGTGTAGATGTTGGTGTCGGCAAACACTGGCTCCTGCTTCTGCAGGCACTCCCGGCATAACTTCACAACCTAGGAGACACAAGCCCTGTCCGTACTCACTGCACCAGAGCACAAGCTTAATTCACATACGGGAGCATCATGATGCCATCATGGACACTCATGCTTCGAAGACTGAGGAAACTGCTAACAGAGATGGGAAAGCACCAGCTTGTGATTTGAAGAGAAAAATGGTTCCCATTTGGCTAAGATGTAGAGATGGAAAGGGTAACAGTGGGACACAGTGCTGACATGGCAGGATGAGGAGTTACCATAGAAGTTAGTATAGAGTCTGTTAACAGAAGAATGGTACATATATACAAGGGAATTCTGCTCAGCCATAAAAAGGAAATGAATTTGAGTCAGTTGTAGTGAGATGGACAACCCTAGAGCCTGTTATACAGAATGATGTAAGTCAGAAAGACAAAAACAAATATTGCATATTAATGCATATATATGGAATCTAGAATATTCGTTAGAAGGACTGATGCTGAAGCTGAAGCTCCGATACTTTGACCACCTGATGCAAAGAGCTGACTCATCGGAAAAGACCCTGACCCTGGGAAAGATTGAGGGTGAGGGGAGAAGGGGATGACAGAGGATGAGATGGTTGGATGGCATCATCGACTCAATGGACACAAGTCTGAACAAACTCTGGGAGGACAGGGAAGTGAAGGACAGGGAAGCCTGGGGTGCTGCAGTCCATGGGGTTGCAAAGAGTTGGACATGACTGAACAACAACAAATGGAATCTAGAAAAATAGTACTGATGAACCTATTTGCAGAGAAGAGATGGAGATGCAGACATCTTTCTCTGTGTCCATACCTCTGCCATGTGAGGATGCAGCGAGATGATATGCAAGGAATGTGGCCAGACAAACATGAACCAAGTTTCCTATCTGCTGTATGTATGTGTGCTAGTCAGGAGTTTCCTCAGCAATTGACAGAAACCAAAATAAAACTGGTTAAGAATAATGGAATCACACAATGGTATATTAAAAGGAACTCAGCCATTAAAAGGAACAAAACTGGGTCATTTGTGGATGTGGATGGACCTAGAGCTGTCATACAGAGTGAAATGAAGTAAGTCAAAAAGAGAAAAATAAATATCATATATTAATGCATATATGTGGAATATGAAAAATGGTATTGATGAACCTATTTGCAGGGAAGGAATGGAGACACAGATATAAAGAATGGACACATCGGGGGAAAGAGAGGGAAGGACGAACTGAGAAGGTAGCACTGACATATATACACCATCATGTGTAAAATGGATAACTAGCGGGAAGCTGCTATATAACACAGGGAGTCCAGCCTGGCACTCCATGGCAACCTAGAAGGGTGGAATGTGTCAGGGACGGAGGCTCTCTGACATTGATGCATGTCAGAGACCTCCACAACATTGTAATTATCCTCCAATTAAAAAAGAAGTCAGTAGGGAGTTATGAAAGCTATATTTACACATTACTTCCTCTCACAACAGCATGATGAGAGAGGTGCTGCTAATGTCCTGATTTTCCCAGATGAGGAAACAGAAGCACAAAGAGGGTAAGTGCTTTGCTGAAGTTACACAGAGAGTGAGCGATGGAGTGCAGATTCAAACTAAGCAATGGAGCTTTATCTTAATCATTATGTCCATGATTCTCCATCGTGGCTGTACTTTGGAATCATCTGGAGAGCTTTTTTTTTTTTTTTTTTTTTTTAGCACCTTGAACAAGTAAAATTTCTACTTCTTAACTATGCTTCAATAAAGCTGGAAAAACATAAAGAGTATACCACATGCTGGAAGATATAGCCCCTTCTCATGAAGTATTGCTTATAAAGCAGTGCTTCACCTGAGCCTTTGACAGCCTTATAAAACTTTTTATTAGGCTAGGAGGATGTGTAGTATGGTAGGTGATGTAACCAGTAGAATCCAAGCTATGGCTCCATTTCCACACCTCTATGGCTATAAAATGCATCATTTGGACTAGTGATACCAGTGTGCACTCAGGTACCATTGGGACAAAATCTCTGTAAGTGCCTGGAGAGCTTTTTAAAATCCCAGTGTCTGAGTCCTACCCCAGACTTAAGAAACTAAATATCTGGGGGAGGGACCCTGGCATCTGTAGCTCGTATCTGCCCCCGGGTGGCCCTTATGCACAGTGATATTGGACAGTCGTGACCTGCTAGAGGTGTACAGGATGGATTGGCAGAGAGGGTCCAGGAGACTGACTAGAAGGAGGCCACATTGGTCCTGGTGAGGAAGAAGATGGGCTCAATCCCAAGGGACTTGGAGGCAGGCTTTCCTGACTAATTCACATGTAGACATAGCTTCAGTGATGCCCTACAAAGTCAGATGGTTTCTAGATTTTAGTGGTTCATAGCTCTCCTCTTTTTCCCTTGCCAATCTCATGGAAGAAACGTCACACAATTCTTTCCATTTCTAATGAGTGGAAATTAGTTTTCTCTGAGATTCTCCCAGAGGCCCCTGGGGCAACTGGGTGGGGGTGTGACGGAGTGTGAGTTAACAAGCAATCTATCCTGAAAACAATCATGAACTCATAGGCAGTGTCCAGCCCTACATCTGGCCCTGCCCAGCTTGAGCACAGAAGAGGACAGACGAAGAAGAAGAGAGGACAGAGGAATGGAATCAGGAGCTGAAGCTCCTACCTCAAACCTCTAGATTTTCTATATTGCACAGCAACACTTTGTTCGTGGGACTCTCCCTGAGACTTGACAGACTCCTGGGAGGCAAGCAGCATGTCCTGTGTTAGTCACCTCAATAAGGGCTCAAAAACGGGCAATGAATGAGTGAGGAAAGAAGAATGAAGACAATGGAAAAGCTGATAGAAATGAACAGAAATGAATCTCCCACACTGCCACACCCTAGTGGCATCCAAACCCAGCCACACAAGTTCTTTAAAGAGCTTGGAGGGGAAAAAAAAAAATACTGTGATGATCCCAGTGTTCTGTTGCAGACTGGGTGAATCACATCTCAGGGGGTGAGACACAGGAATCTGTATTTCCAACAAACTGCCTGACAGAATTCAATGCAAGTAAGTGCTCTGCAGGTCAGTGCTGGTGGTAGGTCTCAACTTTAGGTGCACATTGAAATCACATGGGAGCTTTAAAAATCTTGATGTCTGGGTCCCACTCTAAGAGATTCTGGAAGGACTGTCCTGAGCATCAGTATTTTTCAATGATTCTAGTGTGCAGCCTGGCTCTAGTGTAGAGCCAGGGTTGAATGCACAGTTAGAAGAGCCTGGAAAGTGTAGGCAGGACACACGTTCAGTTACCAGAAAGCAAGCCATCCACTGCCATTTCCATTCCTCCGTCCCTGATGCCAACCTAAAATATTACAGACCATCCCCCAAACCCCAGGGACATTTGTCAGGCTGCCTGTGCTTTCCTCAAACCCAGTTTTAGAGAGTTGAACCACCAGTGAGAACACACTCCTAAAAGAGGCTACATGGCTTAAGGGCAAGAAGAGTCATGGCCTCAACCATGGCACATCTTCCAGAAAAAAACCCTGTTTGGTAGCCTCCCCATCTTGACTTCCCCCCACCATTTCCCTCCTTTACTAGAGAACACTTCTGCCCTCTTCCCCACCCCTATCCCCTATAAAAATGAATTTTTACCTCGTGGTACAAACCCTCGGAGCGAGCCTTGTCGATTTTTTCCAGTGTATCCTTGGAGAATTGTATCATCTCCTTCACCACCTCCTGAGAGGGCTGGGAAAGGAAGGGACACTGAGCTGGAGACCTGTTCGTGAGGCAACCCACTGCATCTCTGAACAGCCAACATTTTTTTTATTGGAGTATAATTGCTTTACAATGTTGTGTTAGTTTCTGCTGTTCAACGAAGTGAATCAACCATAACTGTACACATATCCGCCTCCCTCTGGGACCTCCCTCATACCCCCCCCCCCATCCCAGAGAACCGAAGTGAACTCCCTGTGCTATAGAGGAGGCTTCCACTGGCTCTCTTTTTATACATGGCAGAGTATATATGTCAATTCCAATCTCCCAATTTGTCCAACCCTCCCATCCCCCCGACCATGTCTACATTTTAGTTCTGTATGTCAGCGTCTCATTCCTGCCCTGCAAATAGGTTCAGATGCTCTTGTTGACATTTACTGTAGTACGAGATTAATGCCTTTCTCCTTGTGAATGCTTCGTTTCTGTAAATGCCGCTCAGGATCCCTATAGCTTTTCCAACTCCCTCATTATGTTTCTGATGCACATTGCATTTTCCATTGACCAAGTCCCTGAGCCTTGCTGCTGGGTCATGTTCCCCAGCCCAGCTCGTGCCTGGGTTTATAGACCCCAATGAAGAATCTGACATTAATCCCTGTTGTGTTTTCTCTGACATTTTGGATTCTTATTGTATTCTATCACTCAAAATGTTTGCTATTCTTCCTCTTGACTCCAAATCAATCACATATTCTATAGGTATGGCCTTGAATCTTTGCTTTCACCCAAATACTGGCCAGCACAGGGCTGAGGACAGAGGCTGAGGGTTTGACCAAAAAAAAAAAAAAAATCATACTCCAGTTTGCCACTGAAGCTCATTAAACAGGGCCCTGTGGCTATGGGCTGTCAACCCTTTCACGTGTCTCTGCATCCTGCTCGTAGTTCCTAGGATGATCAAAATGATGTCATGGAACGTCCTTGGTGATCTGGTGGTTAAGAATCCACCTTACAAAGCAGGGACACAAGTTTGATCTCTGGTCAGGGAAATAAGATCCCACATGCCCAGGAGCAACCAAATCCGCATGACACAACTAGTGAAACACGAGTGCCACAACTACAGAGTCAGTGCCCTGCAACAAACGGCCCAGCGTGCCTCAGCGAAGACCGGACGCAACAAAATAAATAAACGCATGATTAAAAAAAAGGCTACCATGAAGAACTTGTTAGCTGTGAAATCTAGACCAATTAGGCTTCCTATGTTTGCCTAAGCAGTCTAGTGATCTTGTAAAACAAAAGTGAGGTTTTGATATTCAACATAATTAAGAAGCCAGTTCCCATGAAAGCATAATTTTGAAGAAAAAGTGCCAGATTTCCCAAAGACCAAAGAAAGAGTTTGCCTGCAATGCTTCCCAATATCAGAAGCTCTTTTCTGGGGGGGAAAAAAAAAAAGGTTTTTTGCTCAGGCAAATCTGATATAATTTTTTCCAAAATAGAAATATCTTTATTATTTATTCTGACTGTAAAATTAATATACTCAAACTGTAAAAAAAATAAAACATATGAAAAAAACATGGAGAAAAAAAGCAGAAATCCCCAGAACTCACCCAAAGATGGACACAGTATGCTGAGGAGTATTTTCTAATATGTATACATAGGAATAATATTTTAAATATTTAACAACTAATATAGGAAAAGCACTGACAGATCAAAGGCACAGACACATCAATAGTATGTCTACATGACCATATCAGCTTACATTGACTGATAAAGTTCTGATACACAGAACTTTGGTCCTGCATGTTCACACATGCATGAGTGTGTCCACGTCTATAGCATCATATTTTTCTAACTGGTATAGTAACATATTTCTCTCTATTGCCTGTTTTTTTTTTCACTCATTATAGTTAAATCTATGGTTTTTCCAGTAGTCATGTATGGCAATGGCACCCCACTCCAGTACTCTTGCCTGGAAAATCCCATGGACGGAGGAGCCTGGTAGGCTGCAGTCCATGGGGTAGCTAAGAGTCGGACACGACTGAGCGACTTCACTTTCACTTTTCACTTTCATGCATTGGAGAAGGAAATGGCAACCCACTCCAGTGTTCTTGCCTGGAGAATCCCAGGGACTGGGGAGCCTGGTGGGCATCTGTCTACGGGGTCGCACAGAGTCGGACACGACTGAAGCGATGCAGCAGCAGCAGCATCTATGGATATTAGAGTTGGACCATAAAGAAGGCTGAATGTCAAAGAATTGATGCTTTTGAACTGTGGTGCTGAAGAAGACTCTTGAGAGTCCCTTGGAGTGCAAGGAGATCAAACCAGTCAATCCTAAAGGAGATCAGTCCTGAATATTCATTGGAAGGACTGATGCTGAAACTGAAGCTCCAGTACTTTGGCCATCTGATGCGGAGAGCCGACTCATTGGAAAAGACCCTGGTGCTGGGAAATACTGAAGCAAAAGGAGAAGGGGGTGGCAGAGGTTAAATAGCATTATTGACTCCATGGGCAGGAATCTGAGGAAACTCAGGGAGACAGTGAAGGACAGGGAAGCCTGGAATGCTGCAGTCCATGGGTTTGCACAGAGTTGGACACGACTTAGTGACTGAACAGTAGATATTTCCCCATATAAATATGAAAACAAAACTACCAAGCATTTTAAAGAATTTTACAGACATTATCATGCTGCCCACATGAACAGCTCATTCATTCTGTGTTCTAAGCATAACAGTCTGGAGCGAAAGGAGCATGAGACCAATTTTCTAAGGAAAATGGTCTATCCCAGGGAAAAAAAGCCCTGTAACTGATTTCTAAAAAACAAACAAACAAAAAAAAACCTATATTGCCTTTTTAATAACTAGAATTTTCTACTGTATGAAGCTAGACTAATTTATTTAATCAAATCTCCAGGTATCCAATTTTTTTTTTTACCATAAGGAATTGGGGTCAACAACTCTGGTTAGATTTTCTGCTTAAATTGTTTTGTGGAGTCACCTTCCCTAAACTATCAAAAACTAACAAGAGAATGGGCATCTGTTCCCTTAAAAACAACCCTCCTCCATAGATGGAGATCGGGGTCTTCTCTCAGGCTCCCAGCTGTCTTGAGCCAGCTCTGCTGTGTTCACCTTGCAGTAGGAGAGCTGCCAACCAAGACAAGCTTGCTTCAACATCAGGATCACTTAAAGAAGTGGGATTATGTTTCTTTCTCTCCCCTCCCCTCCACTTACTTTGACTTCTGCAGAATTCTTCATTATCCCTATAATTCTAACTACCTTCATTTCCATATCCTTCTGTACCTGAAAAGTGAAAATGTCAGCCACTTAGTCATGACCAACTCTTTGTGACTCCATAGACTGTAGTTTGCCAGGCTCCTCTGTCCATGGAATTCTCCAGGCAAGAATATCGGAGTGGGTTGCCATTCCTTTTTCCAAGGGATCTTCCCAACCCAGGGATGGAACTCAGGCCTCCTGCATTGCAGGAAGATTGTTTATTGTCTGAGCTACCAGGGAAGCCTGGGCTTCCCCACAATTCTGTTTGTTTCGGTACTTGCCTCACAGCCTGACCCCAACAACTGATGCATACGTCAGTGCTCTGCCTTCTATTGGGTCTCACTCCTGGGTTATCCTTCACCTTGACCTTTGATTTGGCTGAGATTTCTGGCTGCCTTCCTGCTTGACGACCCAAATGTTGACTTCCCGCCTGAGTGCTACTCAGCCCCCTGTTAGTTAACTGGTCATGTCTTGGTCCCAGACCACATCATTTCAGTGTGTGTCTGCTTCCCTAAGCCCGTTTGAACCAACCACATTAGTGAGAGGAGTCCACATCCTGCCTGGTATGCAGAGTCCTGTGAGTAGGGTCCAGAGGTGTAGCGTATCATCCATCCATCAAACCTAATCTTCAGTTTCACCTATCATTTGTTGCCCAAGTGTTGGCTCATAAAATCCCATCTAGTTGATGACTACTAGTCTCCAAACTACTGTAAATTCCATCATATTCAAAATTCTTAGTGAATCTTCTCAGTTCAGTTCAGTTCAGTCACTCAGTCGTGTCCGACTCTTTGCGACCCCATGAATCGCAGCACGCCAGGCCTCTCTGTCCATCACCAACTCCTGGAGTTCACCCAGACTCACGTCCATTGAGTCAGTGATGCCATCCAGCCATCTCATCCTCTGTCGTCCCCTTCTCCTCCTGCCCCCAATACCTCCCAGCATCAGAGTCTTTTCCAATGAGTCAACTCTTCACACAAGGTGGCCAAAGTACTGGAGTTTCAGCTTTAGCATCATTCCTTCCAAAGAAATCCCAGGGCTGATCTCCTTCAGAATGGACTGGTTGGATCTCCTGGCAGTCCAAGGGACTCTCAAGAGTCTTCTCCAACACCACAGTTCAAAAGCATCAATTCTTTGGTGCTCAGCCTTCTTCACAGTCCAACTCTCACATCCATACATGACCACAGGAGAAACCATAGCCTTGACTAGACGGACCTTTGTTGGCAAAGTAATGTCTCTGCTTTTTAATATGCTATCCAGGTTGGTCATAACTTTCCTTCCAAGGAGTAAGTGTCTTTTAATTTCATGGCTGCAGTCAGCATCTGCAGTGATTTTGGAGCCCCAAAAAATAAAGTCTGACACTGTTTCCACTGTTTCCCCATCTATTTGCCATGAACTGATGGGACCGGATGCCATGATCTTCGTTTTCTGAATGTTGAGCTTTAAGCCAACTTTTTCACTCTCCACTTTCACTTTCATCAAGAGGCTTTTGAGTTCCTCTTCACTTTCTGCCATAAGGGTGGTGTCATCTGCATATCTGAGATTATTGATATTTCTCCTGGCAATCTTGATTCCAGCTTGTGCTTCTTCCATGGAAAAGAAATGCAAAAAAGCAAAATGGCTGTCTGGGGAGGCCTTACAAATAGCTGTGAAAAGAAGAGAAGCGAAAAGCAAAGGAGAAAAGGAAAGATATAAGCATCTGAATGCAGAGTTCCAAAGAATAGCAAGAAGAGATAAGAAAGCCTTCTTCAGCGATCAATGCAAAGAAATAGAGGAAAACAACATAATGGGAAAGACTAGAGATCTCTTCAAGAAAATTAGAGATACCAAAGGAACATTTCATGCAAAGATGGGCTCGATAAAGGACAGAAATGGTATGGACCTAACAGAAGCAGAAGATATTAAGAAGAGATGGCAAGAATACACAGAAGAACTGTACAAAATAGATGTTCACAACCCAGATAATCACGATGGTGTGATCACTGACCTAGAGTCAGACATCTTGGAATGTGAAGTCAAGTGGGCCTTAGAAAGCATCACTACGAACAAAGTTGGTGGAGGTGATGGAATTCCAGTTGAGCTATTTCAAATCCTGAAAGATGATGCTGTGAAAGTGCTGCACTCAATATGCCAGCAAATTTGGAAAACTCAGCAGTGGCCACAGGACTGGAAAAGGTCAGTTTGCATTCCAATTCCAAAGAAAGGCAATGCCAAAGAATGCTCAAACTACTGCACAATTGCACTCATCTCACACGCTAGTAAAGTAATACTCAAAATTCTCCAAGCCAGGCCTCAGCAATATGTGAACTGTGAACTTCCAGATGTTCAAGCTGGTTTTAGAAAAGGCAGAGGAACCAGAGATCAAATTGCCAACATCCGCTGGATCATGGAAAAAAGCAAGAGAGTTCCAGAAAAACATCTATTTCTGCTTTATTGACTATGCCAAAGCCTTTGACTGTGTGGATCACAATAAACTGTGGAAAATTCTGAAAGAGATGGGAATATCAGACCACCTGATCTGCCTCTTGAGAAATTTGCATGCAGGTCAGGAAGCAACAGTTAGAACTGGACATGGAACAACAGACTGGTTCCAAATAGGAAAAGCAGTATGTCAAGGCTGTATATTGTCACCCTGCTTATTTAACTTATATGCAGAGTACATCATGAATCTTCTCAAGTAATCAATAACTTGCAGGATAGACTCAGAGAATACCAAGCTGTTAGATGTCAAGAAAAATGGTACTGATGAACCTATCTGCAGGGCAGGAATAGAGACGCAGACATAGAGAACAGACCTTGGACATAGAGGAGGCAGGACAGGGTGGCATGAATTTAGAGAGTAGCAGTGAAATATATATATATCCATATGGAAAATAGACAGCTAATGGGAAGTTGCTGTATAGTGAAGGGAGGTCAACACGGTGCTCTGTGACAACCTAGAGGGGTGCGATGGGGAGATGGGGGGAGATTCAAGAGGGAGGGACATCTGCATACTTATGGCTGATTCACACCGTTGTATGGCAGAAGCCATCATAATGTCATAAAGCAATTATCCTCCAATTAAAAACAAATTTAAAAAAATAAAGTGCATCTCTTATAGAAAGCTTTTTTTTTAATCTTCTTCAATTTGATGCTGTAAGAAAAAGTGCTACTTTAAGCTCTTGAAGGGAGTTAAATTTTTTCAAGGAGGCAACTGCCAAGGTTCTCAAAACAACCTGGCTGAAAGATCAGCGCCTGTCAGCCGCGCGATCAGCGCCTGCTCAGCCGGGCGATCAGCGCCTGTCAGCCGCTTGATCCGAAAGGTTGTTAACTGACCCATGCAACATGTGATGAAGCTATTCTGAGAAGGGAAATGGGCTGTTCCACTTGGCTCTCTTTTCAGAGTAAAGGCAGGAAAGCCTGATCTGCAGATAGGATTTAAGGAACCCCTAGAGAGAGGTTCCACTCTCCAGGAGCACCAAGATTAATAGAAAACAGAGAGGAAGAGAGAGGACCAGAGGAGAAGGGGGAGGAGCTAGTGGCGAAGGGGGAGGAACCGGAGGAGGAACCAAAAGAAGAGGAGGGGAGGAAAAGAGGGACACTGGCTCCCCAAACTTGAAAAACTGAAACATTCCTATTGTGAAAACCATAGGTGAAGGCTGGAGAAAGAGGGAAAAAATAAAAAATTTAAAAAACAGCAACCTAAACAAGGAGGGTACAGAGCTACAACTGAGGGAAATTGGTGTTATTTTCTCATTTTAAAAATATTTGGTTTTTATTTTTATCCAGCTCTATATGTGTATATATAATATATATATACATATATATAATGTATACATATATAATGTATAATGTAACATATATATACATATATGTGTGTGTGTGTGTGTATATATATATATATGAGTCAGAAACAATTTGATGCCATCTGAAGGTTTGAAGTTGAGTCACAAAGGCTGATGTACAGAGAGGAGCTTATCAGGCTGTGATAAAGCATTATTTAAATAAATAAAAGCAATTGTGATGACATCATAGAAAAGCCTGAAGGAACTGTTAATAAGTTAGTCCAATGCCCCACTTCACAGATGAGGAAACTCCACAAGGAAGAACCTTGCCCAAGCTTAGACATTCAGGGTCACAGCCAGAATGAGAACACAGGCCTCCTAATTTTTTCTCCAGTGTCCTTTCTGCTACAATATTTGGGGGGTGGGAGGGTGGGGGGCTGTGGTGGGGGCAGAGGAAGGCAGTGAAAGTGTTAGTCACTCAGTCGTGTCTGACTCTTTGTGACCCCATGGACTGCAGCTTGCCAGGCTCCTCTGTCCATGGAATTCTCCAGGCAAGAATACTGGAGTGGATAGCCATTCCCTTCTCCAGGGATATTTTCAACCCAGGGATCAAACCCAGGTCCCCGCATTGCAGGCTGATTCTTTACTGTCTGAGTCAACATGAAAACCCAAGCTATTGTTATTTCTTTATTTTAATAGAGAAACCATTTTGATATAAAAATAATAAAAAGCTTTTGCTTTGAATCCAGGTCAGTTCAAGCAGAAATCATTGATGTTTTGTATCAAGAGAGATGTCAGCTCTTCAATTCAGATTGGAAGATGTGGGCATATGGTCACCATCTGGTAGCAGCTTATCTAAAGTGAAGGGGCAGGAACTAACAGCCACACATCACCTACTTAACTATTGGTACTGCCAGGTAAATATCAAAAAATTCAAAAGCCTGTATGGGAGGGGAATTTGGAGGAGAATGGATACATGTGTATGTATAGCTGGGTTGCTCCGCTGTGCACCTGAAACTAACACAACATTGCTAATTGGCTATACTCCCATAAGAATCTTAAAATGTAACTATAGATTTTGGGGTGTGTATAAGGATATTTTCCTAAAAATGTATAAAATATGCAAAAATATTAAAATCTACATGTACAATGTATTATATGAGCATAGATGGGTCCTTTCAGGAGAAGTAAATGGGAAATAAATTAATTAGTACTAATGAACTCAAAGGGGCTTCCCAGGTGGCACTAGTGGTAAAGAGTCAGCCTGACAATACAGAAGACATAAAGAGACACAGGTTTGATCCCTGGGTCGGGGAGACTCCCTGAAGGAGGGCATGGCAACCTACTCCAGTATTCTTGCCTGGGAAATCCCATGGACAGTGGAGCCTGGCAGGCTACAGCTCACAGGGTCGCAAAGAGTCAGACACACTGAAGCAACTTAGCACGCATGCAATGAACTCAAAATAAATAAGAAACAGATATTCCATATCATAATAAGTAATTCCTGTTTCTTATCTTGGAGAAGGCAATGCACCCCACTCCAGTACTCTTGCCTGGAAAATCCCACGGATGGAGGAGCCTGATAGGCTGTAGTCCATGGGGTCGCTAAGAGTCGGACACGACTGAGCACCTTCACTTTCACTTTTCACTTTCATGCATTGGAGAAGGAAATGGCAACCCACTCCAGTGTTCTTGCCTGGAGAATCCCAGGGACAGGGGGGCCTGGTGGGCTGCCATCTATGGGGTCGCACAGAGTTGGACACGACTGACGAGACTTAGCAGCAGAAGCAGCAGCAGTTTCTTATCTAATTTATTTTGAGTTCATTTGTACTAATTAATTTATAATTAAACTAATACCTTAACTTGGTTTCTATAAAAAGAAATTTCAAAAGAGTCAAAGAAATAACTACAGTTATTTCATTTAATTTCAGAAGGGAGAAAAGAAGGTCTTGCCTCTTAAAAATTAGGTAGTGGTAGAAGCAAGTTATGAAAAAATTACTCAGATCCAGGCAGCAGGCGGGAAGGCTGGCTAGCTTGCAGATAAGACACACGTTAACCTGCAGGTTCTGGAAGGTCAGGGTAAGGGTGGACCCAGGAGCTTATTCCTTTCTGTACCTCCTGTGGTACTGAGCTCAGTGCCCCATACATACAAGCCATTACACCTTTCCTGGAATATAGAACCTTAGATTCTGTGAAAATGGGGTTGTTCCTATAATGAGCACATTCCTGGGACTTCCCTGGTGGTGCAGTGGATAAGAGTTTGCCTGCCAATGTAGGGGACATGGGTTCAATCCCTGGTCTGGGAAGATTCCACATGCCACTGAGCAACTAAGCCTGAGCACCATAACTACTGAGTCTGCGTGCTGCAACGACTGACACCCGAGTGCCCTAGAGCCTAGAGTAGCTCCCACTCACCGCAACTCAACGAGAGACAGCCCACATGCAGCAATGAAGACCCAGCATAATCAAAAATAAATAAATAAATAAACAATTTTTTAAAAAGAACACATTCCTGAGTGTTTTGTATCCTGCCCTGTATCGAGACTGACTTCTGCCTGCACACACATGTGGGTACGCATATCTGTGTGAGTGCATGTGTCCCTTCTAATTTTAATAATTAAATAAATGTAATTTTAATTTGCATACAGTGCTACATTCCCCTCCCAAATTCAATTCAAATGTTTCAGTTCTAACCCCTAGTACCTCAAAATGTGACCTTATTTAGAAATAGGGTCAGTGCAGGTGTAATTAATTAAGATGGGGTCATACTTAATTAAGGGTGGCCCCTTCATCCAATGGCACTGGTGTTCTCATAAACAGAATGCCAGATAAAGAGAAAGATACACTCATGAGGGGAAGACCATGGAAAGAGGCCTAGGCCCGTCTACCATCTAAGGAAAGAGGCCTAGAGCAGATACTCCCTTCATAGCCCTCAATAGGAACCATTCCAGCCAAGACCTTGATTTCAAATTTTAGCCTCCAGAACTGGGAAACAATACATTTCTATTGTAAGCCACCCAGTTTGGGGTCCTGGGTGTTATGGCAGCCCTAGGAAACAAATTCATATGTCAATGTTTGGCCCCTTAACTCTTTTCCCTTAAGAAATAGGGCTCAGACTTCCCTGGTGGCACAGTGGATAAGAATCCACCTGCCAATGCACGGGACACGGGTTTGACCCCTGGTCCGAGAAGATTCCATATGCCACACAGCAGCTAAAGCCCACGTGCCACAACTACTAAGCCTGCACTCTATAGTGCCCAAGCCACAACTGCGGAGCCTGCGTGCCACAACTACAAAAGCATCCAGAGCATGTGCTCTGAAACAAGAGCAGCCACCACAACGAGAAGCCCGAGCACTGCAACGAAGGGCTGCCCCTGCTCACAACTAGAGAATGCCTGTGCGCTGCAAGGAAGACCCGGCCCCACCAAATATAAATAAATAAACGATTTTTAAAAAAGAAACAGAGCTCAGCTAATCACAGTAGCTAAGATGCAGAAACAACCTAAATGTCCATCAACAGATGAATGAATAAAGAAGATGTGGTGCCTATATACAATGAAATATTACTCAGGGACTTAAAAAGAATGAAATAATGCCACGTGCAGCTCCATGGATGGACCTAGAGATTATCATACTAAGTGAAGTAAGCCAGAAAGAGAAAGACAAATACTATATGGTACCTCTTACATGTGGAATCTAAACTATGAGATGAATGAACTTGTCTACAAAATAGAAACAGACTCACAGACATAGAGAACAGGGTTATGGTTGCCAAGGGGGTGGGGAGGGAAGGATTGGGAGTTTGAGGCTGGCAGATGCAAACTATTATTTATAGAATGAATAAACAACGAAGTCCTCCTACATAGCACAGGAAACTATATTTAGTATCCTATGATAAACCATAATGGGAAAAACATGAAAAAGAATTATGTGTGTGTGTATAGGCTTCCCAGGTAGCACTAGTGGTAAAGAACCTGCCTGCCAAGCCAGGAGACACAGGTTCTATCCCTGGATCAGGAAGATCCCCTAGAGCAGGGCATGGCAACCCACTCTAGTACTCTTGCCTGGAAAATCCTACGGACAGAGAAGTTTGGCAGGCAGCAGTCCAGAGGGTCACACAGAGCTGGACATGACTGAAGCGACTTAGCATGCACACACACATGTATAACTGAATCATTTTGCTGTATACCAAAGACTAACACAACACTGTAAATCAGTTATACTTCAATTAAAAAATAATAAATGAAAAAAAAAAAGAAATAGAGCTCCTTTCATATTTGTACATAAAGATATACCTCATCAGTTTTAGTGACTTTGAGGTATTGCCCTAACTTAAATATTTCCCTATTGGTTATTTAGGTATTATTCAATATTTTGTTGTTCCCAACAATGCCACAGTGTCCTATCTCTTTATACATATACCCATGCATGTATACAAGTATATCTGCAGGGTAATTCTTAGAACAGCTTGGCCAAAGGGTAAAAATATTATCTATTAAAAATAAAAATAAGCTAGTGGCAAAAAAAAAAAAATGTCTAGAATAGCCTGGGGATGAGAGAAATGAGTGGGGGACAGTAGCACTGATGCTGTAAGTAACTGAGTGGGTCCCACCATCTGAACCTAGAAGTCAATTTTGTTTGTAGCCTTTGCTGTAACCAGAGACAAGTTTCTGCCAACACACAGGATGCAGCATATGTGTGCGTGCTCAGTCACTTCAGTCATGTCCAACTCTTTGCGACCCTATGGACTATGGTCTGCCAGGCTCCTCTGTCCGGGGGTTCTCCAGGCAAGAATACTGCAGTGGGTTGCCATGCTCTCCTCCAAGGGATCTTCCCAACCCAGGGATCAAACCCAAGTCCCTTATGTCTCCTGCTTTGGCAGGTGGGTTCTTTATAGTAGTGCAACCTGGGAACCCCAATAGGATACAGAAGTTAAGTTAATTCACAAGTATATTTGTGTCTTCAAATGCACTGATGGATTGTGCATTATACAGAAGTACTGAGTTAGTGTCTCCAAGGAGTCTGGCGCCCAGTTAAAAACCTATATGTGCTTTTTTCAGATCTGACTATAAGCTGTACCTGGCAGGCCACACAGGTAGGAGGGAAAGCTGCCCTCCCCATGAAAGACTTGGTGCAAGGCCAGTGCACCGCCGTCTCTGAAGGGAGGTGCAGTCAAGGGCTCAGGCCTGTCCTGGCAGGTCACACTCTTCACATATGGGCATTCCTGACCCAGGTGCCTTCATTCTTAAGTCTCTCTCTTTTTATAGTTGATTAACTGAGGTCTTGAGGTCTTCTTCAGGAGCCTCTACTGAGGCCTGCTTATTGTGAAAGTGGAGTTGGGGGAGATTTTTTCTTTTTTAGTATTTTCTTGGCCACACCACATAGCATGTAGGATCTTAGCTCCCGGACTGAGGATGGAACCCATACCCCATGCATTGGAAGCATGGAGCCTTAACCACCGGACCACCAGGGAAGTCCCTGGGGGATTTTGAGACATGCTTCCTCATTCTGACTCTGTATCCCAGACTTTTCTACTCCTAACTCTTCCCCCACCTCCCACCCCCTCACTCACATGCCTCAGGGTCCATAAAACTGTGGGGCCTTCAGTTCTGGGTCCCTCAGCAGTGAGTCAACCCTCACATCTGTGCTGATCTACCTGACCCTCCACCTGTGTGCCTTCCCATGGGGGGAAAATGGACTGGGGGAATCGGCGCCCACTCCAGTCTCAGCCTCATGCTTTACCATTACAGGTAAGCGATTAAAAGCTTGCTGCTTTAATTGGCCATTTTGTCACCTAGCAGCCTAGCTCTCCCAATTCAGCAAGCCCCTGACCTCCTTGTTGATAAGACTTTCAATGCTCAGTGGTCTCACCATTGATGAGGAAAGAGCTACTTAGGAGGTAAACGTTTTAACCAATCTAAATATTGCCTGGTCTGCACATTGCCCATTTCCATAAGACTAGGAACATATCTGTGATAATCTGACAACAAATCTCCTTGCCCATCTGGTCTCTCTATGAGAAACTCTCCACATCACTTAATGTGCAAGGGGGCAAGAAGAGGAACTTAAATTTACTAAGTGTCTACTCTCTATGCCATTTCCTTTACATAGATCATCCTGTTTAATCCTCATAACAGCCCCTCACAGTGGATGTCATGTTCCTATTTTACAATTGAGAAAACAGAGTTACTTCCCCAAGTTCAAAAACCTGGCAAGCAGTGGCACCAAGACACTAGCTAGGACCCATCTGTGGTGCTCTGTCCACAAATCAGCAAGGCAAGGGCACCTTGGTTAGCTGGGGAATCCACCCTTGTCCGGCTCTTGAGGAAGATGCCCAAAAGCACCCCAGTAGTGGGGCTGCGTGTACCTTCGGGTTGTCTTTCACCCCCAGGAAGAGGTCATCCTTCAGCCCCTTCTGGCAGTGCGCACACGTGCAGTCAAAGTAGTACTGTCTCTTCAGCTGCTTCTTGCGTTCTTCACTGATGTTAAGGAAGTCGATATAGGACACCGTCAGCTCCTCTCCTTCTGAGATTTTGCCCAGGGCTCGGAGCTCAATTCTGGACCAAGGTAAAGAAGAGTCAATCAAATCCAGGGTGGGATATATGCTCTTCAAGGTTTCAAGGAGTTGAACCTCAAAGACAACTTCCACTAACACTCTGAGAAAACATTCCTCCAAAAGGGGCAATTGTGACATAAAGGACGGTTTTCTGAATAGGTCTGCTCTACTTGTCATAACAATCAAATCTGCTCCATTCAGTCTGTTGCTCTGGAATCAGCTCAAATAGACTCCCAGTAGAGAGCTGGGCTTGGTCATAAAAGCATATGAAGCTTCCATGTCTGCAATTATCCCTGTGCATTTAGCCACTGACTGTAACAAAGGAAAGGAGAAATAATAAGGTACAAACTTCAAACAAGAGAAGACTTAATAGTCATGTCTGGTTGGTCAAGGACTGCTTTTCTCAGAAACACACATATTCAGTTACCCACAATCTTAGCCTATTTTGTGTCTAATTATAAGGCCTGGCCTATCTAAACTTTTGGTCCAATGGTTCAGGCCAACATTAAATGAGGAGAGTTATGCTTGGAGATCTCTAAAGGCAACTAAAGGCTGGCTCTTTAGTAGCCCACTGCATTTTTCACTTTTTTGTTTACTTGGGGACATGGATTTGGGGTTGAAGGTGGGTTAGAAAGAACAGATGACATTTCAACCACCTTCCAGCCTAGACCTGAGCCTCCAGTTACCTACAGCACTACACACCTCACCATGTAATAGAGACAGAATGTGCTGAAGACAAAAGGCCGCTGCACAACTGACACCCAGCTAAGCCAAACCAGCAGAGACCAGCCCGTGGGCCTCTCAGCCATGCATCTTCTACCCACAAGGCCAGAAGCTATGGAAAGAGTAGTGAGCCCAGCAAACTGTGCTTCTGTATCTAAGCTGTGCTCCTGTATCTCCCTAAGATCCTGGCACCTTCCTTCCCAGAGAGAACCCATCACCTAGAGAGTGAGTGGCAGGATGCGGAGGGCTAGGAAAGCATCAGCAGAGAGGTCCACAGTCATTCCCTTCACCTCCCAGAGAGGCTGAGTCAGATGCCATGTGAAAGGCAGGTGATGGTATCAGTCAGAGGCAACCCCTTCCACATGTTCTGAGGTGACAGCCCAGCAAGGAACAGCTGAATGGCAGTGACACCTGTGTCCAGGTATCTGAGGTGACTACTTCTCTCACAGTGGGGTACACTGCGATGCCCAATAAATGTGATCATACACACACACACACACACTCACACAACTTATATGGAGACCGGCAAAATTGTCACCTTTAGTCCCTTGTTTCCTTTCATCTCCACCCTAATTTTTGACTGTTACTGAAGGAGTGAGGCCCGGTGTGCTGCGATTCATGGGGTCGCAAAGAGTCAGACATGACTGAGCGACTGAACTGAACTGAACTGAAGGAGTGAAAAGAAAAAGGAGAGAAGGGCAAGATGGCCTACTCGCAGCTCTGCTTAGAATCCTAATATGTCCTAGCTGCAGGGCATTGGCCTTCTCATTTTACAGATGAGGATGCTGATACCCAGAGAGATGAAGTAACTTCCCTGAAGGTCCCACAGCACTTTGGCAACGGGGCCAAGATTTTGAACTCAAGAGCTTTATCATATCATACTGGCCATTAATTCATGGTTGGCCCAGAAGCCATAAAGAGAATATATGAATAAATACTTACCAAAAACATCATAATTACAGATACCATTTTTAGAACTAGTCTGAGTGTGAAATTGGAGGTTATGAACAAACACACAGTCCTTTAGTAGGTCAGTAATATCAACAGTCCTCATTTCATGGTAAACAGGGTTTAGAGGAATCATGTGTGTTTTTCTAAGAAGATGTGGACTGGAAGGGACTGTCATACTTTGGGGTTGGAGGAGAGAAAGAAATGAGGAGTAAAAGAGAAGGAAGAAAGGGAGCAAAAGCAAGCACAGCACAGAAGGTAGTGGTGGGTGAGGAACAAGATGATTAACATAAATGCATTAAACATACAGCATTCAGCAAAGATGAGATTTGGGGGAGCGGACAGGCATTACAGACAGACAGCAACCAAGGGGTCTCAGGAAGGGGCATTCCCAGCAAATCAGGCAAGTGAGGGAGATGGGTCAGAGGAACAGGGAGGTTTTCAAAGACTGACCCACCTCATCTGGGTGTGAAACATGGATTTCACTGCCTCATGACTGAAAAACAAAACAGACACCCAAATGGAAATCATTATCATCGGCTCGTCCCATACAGCTAGCAACAGTGCACAGCATTCCAGGTTACGCCATCAAAGCTTTGGCCAGCACAACCAACTCTCTCCCAACCCCTTCTAGCTGAGCTCCCTTGGCAAGATGTAGCCTGGTATAATGGAAAGTACATTTGATATGAAATGAGAAGTTCTGGGTTCAAAAGGACTCAGCCTTGGGCAAGTTACTTCCCTTCCCTGGGCCTTGATGTTTTCATCTGTAAGCTAACAACAAGACTGTCATAAGACAATGAATTCAAAAGTAGAGGGCTACCATATTTGTCAACGGCAGGGCAAAAAAAAACATGTGAACCATTCATGAAAGATGCTCCTGGTTGCCCAGGCAAATTTGAACACCAAATCATGGGCAAATCGGGCTTAGAGTAGCCCTTCAGAGCCTTAGGGTCTTCTGAGTGGTTCGCCAATAGGGCTTCAGCTTCAAGTCACCAGCAGCATTGCCACCAAGAAGCAGAATCAAAAAATCCTTGGATGGTTTACTCTGGCTAATTTCTCTTTAAAATGAAAGATTGAGGGCAAGAGGAAAAGGGGGCAACAGAGAATGAGATCGTTGGAGGGCATCATCTACTCAATGGACATGAGTTTGAGCAAACTCCAGGAGATAGCGCAGGACAGGGAAACCTGGCGTGCTGCAGTCCATGGTGTCACAAAGAGTTGGACAGGACTAAGCGACTGGACAACATCAATTTCTCTTTTAATGAAATAAATGTTCCTGCAGGCATTCTTTTCCATAAATAAGTAAAGTGCTAAAAAATCATATGGGAAGCTACATATTATTATCCCTCTAAACAAGCATCTTGGGCATAAGGGTGGCCTCTTTTGATGTCTGTCTTGGGAAGAGTTTGAATGTGTCTGGAGACCAGTCACAGAAGTAGTATGTAAAAATTGCTGGGATTAGAATTGGACTCCTAACACCACAACAAGTATTCTTTCCACTATGGCAGGCACCTAGACTGTTACTGCAAAGTCACCTTCTCTCACACAACAGCCAAGAAGCTCAGGTACCACATGCCTGCTCAAAATTAGAGGATGCATCGAAGCCAGAGTGGACACCGGTGATGATCTGAAGAAAGGGCCCCTCAGGTTTATATGGTAGTGACAAGAAGGACACTGGCTCACCACCACTTATGGGAGGGGTACCCAGAAAGACCAGTCCCACTTGTGAATTTGATCCTCCCTGCCTACCAGGGTAACTCCAGACCCCAGTCCTTCTGGGGAGGATTCCATGAAGTCCAGGCCAGGGACCCCAAGAAGTTTAGGAAGGGAAACACAAATATACTGGGAAAAGATTGTCATCTGGGTCCAAAATAAACTTTCCTGTCTTGAGGGACTTTCTCAAGTGCTCAAAAGCCTAGTGTCATGCATGACTTTGTTTCAGAATTAGGAAGGAAAAGGGAAATAAGAGTCCAGGCTCCACTGGAGCATAAGCTTGTTTCTTGGCTGAGAACCAGAAACCATTATTTCTGGGGGAAAACCTGCTCATTGTTGATGGCTGATAGTCAACTTACATCTTCATAACAGCTTGTCTCTAACAGTAAAAGAAATATTTCTTAGGCCTTATATCCCCAGTAGCTCAGACAGTACAGAATCTGCCTACAATGCAGGAGACCCGGCTTCCATCCCTGGGTGAGGAAGACTCCCTGGAGAAGGGAATGGCTACCCACTCCAATATTCTTGCCTGAAGAATCCCATGGGTAGAGGAGCCTGGTGAGCTGCAATCCATGAGGTCACAAAGACAGACACCAACTGAGTGACTAACAGTTTTCTTTATATCCCCAAAGCTCCCCCTGTCTGAACCATGGCCAACCTGGATTCATCATGTTTTCTGACTCTTCTCCATTTGCACCCCACCCCAAATTCTGTTCTCTGCCCTTCAGTCCTCTGATCTGTGCCTTCCAGGGGGCGAGGGTGACCTCTGAAGTTTTCATAACCAGATTCTTTGGTCATCTGGCTTCTGGTTTAGCCAATGGGAGGAGATCAGAAGGTGGGAGGAGAGAGAAATTGGGGGTATTTAGTGTCTTGGCTCCCTCTCTGCCTGACCACGGTTCCAGCTGTGGCTGGTTTCTCTACAGGCACAGCTGAGCTGTTGGGCTGGGGGACAAACGGCTCCCTCCCATGGCTACAGCTCTCATCAGCCACAGGAACAGCACTTCCTCCATCACCCCTCCAGGTCTAGAGGCGGTCATGATTTCATGTTGCTGCCCAGACCCTGGACACCTCACCATTCTTTTGTCAGTTTCTTCAGCTTTACCCACACTTCTATCAATTGTCCTTTTATTAAATTCTCTTAGGGTAACCCTTGAGTGCACCTTCTGATTTCTGCTGGTAACTTGACTAACACATGCTCCTGACAGGCGCCTTCTTGGCCAATGATGCTCTGCAATGACCCCTAGATAGAAAATCTCAGGCTTCAAGTTCGAAATTACATAGTAGTTAGAGGTTTATTTAACGTATCTCAGCCACCTCGAGAAATATACAAAGACTCAGAAATCACTTTGCTACCTTCCTCATTACATTTTTCCTCTCTACACTTATTCTGGAATAAAATTTCAATTTTCTATTCAAATGAAATCCATGCTAGTTCAGGTCCAACAGTTTACTTTTGGTTTAAGTCAAGTGTAGAGATGATACCCTACTGTCTCCCCATCCCTAGCACACCAACCCAAGTTAAAGACATACTCACTTGCCATTGTTAAATATGACAGTGCAGTTGGGCCAACAGTCATGGTTCACCAGGGCCAGGTTGGGGAAGACGCCCACGCCCACAGCCTGCAGGCCCCTCTGGTCACTGAGTGTGAAACCATTGCAATTAATCTGCCCAGAAGAAAAGATGAGAGTCAGCTAACAGACCAGACATAGACTTGGTGCAGAACACTAGCCAGCTGTTGAAAGTATTTTAAAAATAGAAAACCTGGTCTCATTCTGGAAATGCTTAGAGAGTTTGGAAACAAAACAGTTAGTCTCCTGATCTCTATGTGATTCCAAATGACCCTCCAGATTAGTACCATGCGAGAGTCTCAATTTGCACCATTACCTTGAAAGTCTAGGGTAGCTGTAGTCTTAAAAAGTCCAAGATGGGAATTCTCTTGTAGCCCAGTGATTAAGACTCATTTCCTTCACTGCCATGGGCAGGGGTTTGGTCCCCGGTTGGGATATAGGATCTCACAAGCTACACAGCAGTGCCAGAAAAAGCCCCGAACTTCCTCTTGTGTTGCAGAGATTGTGTACAATAATAAAATAATATCTGGGACACTGGGATGGTTAATTTTATGTCAAGTTGGCTGGGCTGTGGTGACCAGATATTTGGTTAAACATGATTCTGTATGTTTCTAAAAGGTGTTCTTTGGATGAGGTGAACATTTAAATTGGGAGGCTTGGCGTAAAGCAGGTTAGCCTGCACAATGGGGGTGGGCCTCATATAATCAGTCAAAGACCTTCATAGAGCCAGACTGATTCCCCAAGTAAGAAGGAATTCTTTCAGCAGACTGCCTTTGTACTTGAAACACAATTCTCCTTTTTGGGTCTTCAGCCTACTGGGCTACCAGAAGCCCCTACAATCACAAGAGGCAGTTCATTAAATCTCTTTCTCACTCGCTCTCTCTTTCTACACACACACACACACACACACACACACCCTCGTGGTTCTGTTTCTCTGGAAAACTCTACTACAGAAGCACTGGCACGTGGGGAGGACTCTGAGGTGCTGAGCACGATCATACTATTTTATTACGAGAACTCCCTCCTCAGCCCACTCACCAGCAGCCCAGCAGGCACTCAGCCTGCCAGATGGGAGACAAGTTCCCACAGCCCACAGCCTGAGTCTGCTGACCCACTGGGCTCCCATCCCCTCCTCCCTCACGGCTTCAGAAGGCCTGGATTTGTGGCTCAAGACAGAGCCCTCCAGAAAGCCCCTACTCTCCTCTCCCTGGGTCCCCATGATCAGCCCATTAGATCTGGAAAAAGGAAGAATCTTATTTCCAAAGTGTCTGGTCGGCAAGAAGAAATAGTGATTGGATCTTCATTTTCTTTTCTTTCAAGATTTGGGGGGTGGAGGGAGGTGGACCATGTTTAATCTTTATTGAATTTATTACAATATTGTTTCTGTTGTTCTGGTTTTTTTGGCCATGAGGCATGTGGGGGTCTTAGCTCCCTGACTATGGATGAAACCCATGCCCCCTGCATTGAAAGACAAAGTCTCAAGCACTGGACCACCAGGGAAGTCCCCCTGGGTCTTCATTTTCAATGTGGAGTAGAGAAAGTATAGAAGTGCAGATGAACAAGAAAGTAAATCACCATCTAAATATGCGGTGGGAGATAAAGAGTAGTTTTCAGGTGGGATGTTGGTTTCAGACCCCACAGGAATGACCTCATAGTAAAACAAGACCAGAAAGAGAACTGAGTGAGAGCTACTCATCTAAGGCCTCCTTTGCCCTCCAGAGCTTTTCTTGGCCTCCCCAGTCCACACTTTATCTTTTGATGCAGATCATTTTTAAAGTGTTTATTGAATTTGCTACAACATTGCCTGTTTTTTATTTTTTTTTTTGTCATGTGTGATCTTAGCTCCACAACCAGGGATTGAACCTGCACCCCCTGCTTCGGAAGGGGAAGTATTGACCACTGGATCACGAGGGAAGTCCCTCCCCTTCCTCTCTGACCTGGCAGCGCTGGGGTCGCTGGCCCATCTCCACCCCACCCCACCCCCACGTTGAGCGAACTCTTACGCACCACGCCGAAGATATGGGAGATGTACTGCATGCTGAACTGCTGGCTCTGCGGCGGCCAGTACTGCAGGAACGTGTCCACGTCCAGCCGCAGCTCCTTCTGCTCCTCCTCCCCGAAGTGCTCCACGTGGTTCTGCAGGTCGTCCACGGAGACCAGGCAGCCCTCGGTGAGCCCGCTACCCTCTCTCTCCACCCGCCACATGATGCGTGCCGCCAGCCTGTGCAGAAGGGTGGAGTGAGTGAGGCCTTACTGCGATCATTCTTTCCACATCCACTTGTGGAGTGCCTCCTGCTGCCTGGCGCAGTGTCGGGCTCAAGGTAACAGTTCTGAACTAGATGGATGAAATTTCTTGTGTTGTGAAGCGTCTTAGAGTGGTGGTTGGTGGTTTAGTCACGAAGTCCTGTCTGACTCTTGCAATTCCGTGGACTGTAGCCCTCCAGATTCCTCTGTCCATGGGATTTCCCAGGAAAGAATACTGGAGTGGATTGCCATTTCCTTCTCCAGGGGATCTTCCCCACCCAGGGATCAAACTCACGTCTCCTGCATTGCAGGTGGATTCTTCACTGACTGAACTATGAGGGAAGCCCTCTTAGAGTCGGGGAGACCTAAGTTGAAAAGATAATCTAAACTAGTGCTAAGTGCTATGCCCAAAATCAAACAGGGTGACCTGAGTGGGAGGGGGAGGGGAAGCCAAGGTGCTCAGGGGAGGCTGGAGGAGGCACACGGGACTGCCAGTGGGGTGAACAGGAGCCAACTCTGTGTAGATGGGGAAAGAGCAGCGAATACAATGGCCCTAAAGAGAGAGAGAGCGTGGCATGATTAGAAGCAGCAAAATGGGGACTTCCCTAGTGGTCCAGTGGTTAAGACTATGAACTTCCACAACAGGAGACATGGGTTCAGTCCCTGGTTGGGGACTGCATGCTGCAGGGTCCAGTGAAAAGAAGCAGGGGGAAAAAGAAACAGCAAGATGCTGGGGCTAGGGAGCAAGGACAAGAAAGCAAATAAAGGTGAAGATGGAAACGGAAGCCATATTTTGTGGTCTGGGAAGCCATGAGAGGGGTCTGGGGACACAGTGAGGTCCAGTTACCTGTGTCTCTCCTGACCCTGTGGCTAACTGAAATGAGCACTGGAGAAGAAGTCTGATGACTCCACTTCTTACTGTGTGACTCTGGGCAAGTTGCTTGCCCTCTCTGAACCTCTCCAATGGCGAGTAAAGTGAGGGTAATACACATTCCGTGCCATGCTAACCTCCAGAGTGCTGGTTCTCATACTGCCCTCCCTTTACAGAAGGCAGGAAGAGACCAAAGAAAGAGGCCCACCACTCCAGATTGGTGGTGGCACTCTGAACCTGCAGGGCACTCACTTAGAAAGCTTGTCTTGGGTGACCACGGATAAATAGATCTTTCACAATACACATGTATAGCAAATCAACACAATGTACAATACATTTTAAATATCAATATCTTATGACTTAATCAATTACACCTCAATAAGAGGGAAATTTATAAGTAAATAAAATTGCACATGAAATTACAAAAAGAAGGAGTAGGGGAAAAGAAGAAGTAAGATTTCAACAGATGGAACTAAGGGGGACAGGGGATGGGGAGGCTGACTAAGCAATTTCATTTTGCAGTTTCCCATAAGTTACCAGGATATGATGATTCCAGTCTGGGCTTTAACTTCACAGTTAAAATGCTCATTTCAAATGCTTCAGCATCACCATCCCCATCTCCTCCACTCTCCATTGCCAGCTTCATAAGCACCTACCTGCAATCTAGCTTCAGGTCCTTCCCTGGCGGAGCCTCCTGGACTTAGTAGCGCTGGAATTAAGGTATTGGCGCAGAGATTTTTGCAAATGCAAATGCATTTCAGGTATTTGTACTGAGTCCAAAGGGCTGGTGTACAACCATGGGGACGAGTGGAGCTGTGATAATTTGAAAAGTTCTATTTTGTTTAAAGAGGTTAGTTGCTGTTGAGCTCTCATTTTGCCAAATCTTCACGTTTTTTTAAGAGAAGCCAGAAATCTTAATTTTTTTAATGTGCAACTTCCTAATTTTTTGACACGGCAGGTCAGTTTTTAATTAATTTTTATTAGAGTATACTTGATTTATAGCATTGTGTTAGTTTCAGTTGTTAACCATAAGTTTGTTTTCTACATCTGTGACTCAATTTTTATTTGGTAAATATGTTCATTTGGACTTTTTTTTTTTAGATTCCTCATATAAGCCATATTATAGGATACTCAGATCACTTTTTAAAAATTAAACATTGAGGAGCCACACAGAACAAGTCTGCAGCCAGCTCCACCCAGTGGAAATTCCCTCATAAATGGGCTTCCCAGACCAAGTGGGGCGGGGCTTCTCTGATGGCTCAGATGGTAAAGAATCCACTCACAATGCAGGAGACCTGGGTTCAATCCCTGGGTTGGGAAAAGCCCCTGGAGGAGGGCATGGCAACCCACACCAGTATTCTCACCTGGAGAATCCCTGCGGACTGAGAAGCCTGGCAGGCTGTATCCACGGAGTCGCAAAGAGTTGGACACAACTGAGTGAGTAAGTACAGCCCAGATAGAGGGAGAGCACAGAAGCAGCAATCGTAGTCTGTTTGGGGCTTTCTCTTGATTTGCTCTCAGCCCAGCTTGCTTGGACTGAGGCGTGGTACCCCTGCTGCCACCCCACTCCTCACCTGACATTTGGGAATGCAAAGCCCCACCCCAGGGCCCAGCTCTCACCTGATGTTCTCGTTGGGCACCTTGCCATATCTCTTGATGGCCGAACATTCGTTCTTGTGGTTCAACCAAGCATCCTTCTGGCAGGTGCGGTCACAGTAGTGGGCAAACTTGCACTGCCCACATCGGTGGAGCTTCTCCTGCCTCTTGAAGCAGGTGTGGCACACAACATTCACCAGGCTGGAAATAGGGGGAGAAAACTCTGACCATGGGGCACCACACCAGCTGTTGGGAGACTGGCATTTGAGTATGGGCTCAGTGGGCTGCCCTTGCCTTTCTCAGCTTCAGAGTCCCACTTTTCAAAATGAGGGGCTTGGGTTTCCAAAGGTCCCTTCCAGCTGTAACCATTCTTTTTTATAATTTTATTTATTTATTTTTGGCCCTTCTGGGTCTTCATTGCT
Organism: Bubalus kerabau; assembly: GCF_029407905.1. Classification (NCBI taxonomy): domain Eukaryota; kingdom Metazoa; phylum Chordata; class Mammalia; order Artiodactyla; family Bovidae; genus Bubalus; species Bubalus kerabau. The sequence goes on from NC_073634.1 coordinate 50,737,373, forward strand.
GCGAGGGCTTTCTCTAGTTGCAGCAAGCAGGGGCTGCTCTTTAGTTGCAGTCCCGGGGCTTTTCATTGTGGTGGCTTCTCTTTTTGCAGAGCACAGGCTCTAGGGCTCCAGTAGCTGTGGGACTCAGACTCTAGAGCACAGACCCAATAGTTGTGGCACATGGGATTTGTTGCTCCACAGCACGAGGGATCTTCCCAGATCAGGGATTGAACCCATGTCTCCTGCATTGGCAGGTGGATTCTTTACCACTGAGCCACCAGGGAAGCCCTGTACCTATTCTTTTGGCAGATATTTTTCAGTGAAACTAATGAAGGGGACACTGTTGAACTCTGCATATAAACCCTTCAGTTTAATTCAGTAAGTATAGATTTACGACCTGTACGCGTTAGGCACTGGGAATATCACAAGTTGCTGGAGGAACAATTGAACTGGGGTCACCAGGCAGCATGAGTAGTACTATAAGAGGAGGGATGCAGGGTGTTCCTGGATCACAACATAGGAGTTCCCCTTTAGGAACCGGGGACGTCTTCTAAGCCAAGGGAGTGCGTGGAAATTCCTCACAGTCCTCTTGCTGAAAGTCACAGGTCATTAGCACCATGGCATGGGAGAGAGCATTCTGTGTCACGTGTCCTTCTCATTGTTGAAATAAACTGTCCTTTTCTCCAAAGAATAAAAAAGTCATAATTATCTACAGTATAATGGGACATGACCTGTTTTACCCAGAATGACATATACACATTTATGTCACAGTTCTGTGTGTTTAGCAAGAGTGAGAATGACAGAGTTACTGATGTCACCAGTGTTATGTGATGTGTTCTCTTGGCTCAGAGAGAAAGTGGAAGTGATGGGTGGCCAACTCCACAAACCGCTGTGAGGTGCAATGCCAGTAATTAATCATAAAGTGCTCAAGGCTTTGAAAGGTTAGTGCTTACTTACAGGTTAGGTTATTCCCATAGTAATGTCTTCCTCACTCCCTTGTATTCCCTGAAGTTTTCCCAACAAGAGAGGAAGAGTAGAATTACTTATAATTGCGCAGAATTGCAGCCCGTTAATTACTATGCCATTACTACTACTTGGACCAGGAGAAGGCTAGGGACAGAGCCCCAAGATACTACAGTAGAGACCTCACTCCATACTGGGTGATGGAGAGACCTTTACAGCAATGTATACAATCCCTTATCAGGCCTTGACTCAATTCAGCCACCAGTTCAACAATCTCTTGCCTTCATTTTGTCTCATCAGAGTCTTTACGATCACTTTGTTATAATAAATGTTTAATTACAATTCGACTTCCCTGGTGGCTCAGACGGTAAAGCCTCTGTCTACAATGTGAGAGACCTGGGTTCGATCCCTGGGTTAGGAAGATTCCCTGGAGAAGGAAATGGCAGCTGGAAAGACAGTGATGATCTATACACTAAAGGGTTGCTGTGACGGTTTAACAAAAGAGAATTGCTTAAAAACATCTCTGAAAATTGCAAAGCACTGTGTAAATGGGACTCTTGTGGGGACTGAAAAAATGAGACTAAGGAGGAGAAATGTGGCTTGGTGAAGGTCATCAGCTAAGCTGGCTGGCAGAAGCAGTCTTTCTCTTGGAATCTAAGATGTGGTTTTAAGTGGGAAGGGATAAACTAGGAATGTGGGATTAACAGATACACACTACTATATAGAAAATACATAAACAACAAGGACCTACTATATAACACAGGGAACTATATTCAATATGTTGTAATAACCTATAATGGAAAAGAATCTGAAAAAGGATATATATATATGTATAACTGAATCACATTACTGTATACCTGAAACATTGTAAATCAACTATACTTCAATAAAATAAATAAGTCAGAAAGTGGTATTGAACTTTATTTAATTATAGTTGATGTATGGTATTATATGTCACAGGTGTACAATGGAGTGCTTCACAAGTTTTAAAGGTTATACTCCAATATAGCCAATATTTTGTCATAGCTATAAATGGAGTATAACCTTTAAATTTTGTCATCACTGTCTTCCCAGAGATATTATTCTCACAGGAGTCCCTGGTGCCTGACACTGTTCCCAGCACAGAAGGCAGAGGAAGCTCCCAAACCTACCTGCTTTGTGTACAGCCCTGAGTGTGCCCTGCCCCAGCCAGCGGGTCCCTGCTCGCTCTTTCCTCTGCAGCCCTGGGTTGTATCATCTGTCAGAGTCAAGAGGGATGGAAAGGCAGCTGCTGCTCAGCTCCTTGTATGGAAATAACTGGTTCCTGAACAGATAAATGCAAATAGAAGGCGCCTGCAAGGTGGACAAGCCCTCTAAAAACACAGCCAGAGAGGACTGGACCAATTGTTCTGGCTTCCTGGGCTACCTAAAAACTTGTAGCCTGAGAGGAGGTCTCCCCTTAAAAATTGTGGGGGAGAGCTGGAGAAGGCAATGGCACCCCACTCCAGTACTCTTGCCTGGAAAATCCCATGGATAGAGGAGCCTGGTAGGCTGCAGTCCATGGGGTCGCTAAGAGTCGGACATGACTGAGTGACTTCACTTTCATGCATTGGAGAAGGAAATGGCAACCCACTCCAGTGTTCTTGCCTGGAGAATCCCAGGGACGGGGGAGCCTGGTAGGCTGCCGTCTATGGGGTCGCACAGAGTTGGACACAACTGAAGCAACTTAGCAGCAGCAGCATCTGTCTTAAAGAAATCACATCCGGGAGGCGGGTTCAGGAAGGGGGGACACATATATACCTATGGCCAATTCATGTTGATGTGTGGCAAAAACCATCACAATATTGTAAAATAATTATCCTCCAATTAAAATAATTAATTTTCAAAAAGAACATCGTATCCCTCAAGTACCTGGAGAACTTTACAATATTTTGAATTCCTTCTTCCTTCCTCGTTCCTTCCCATCTTTCTTCTTTTCACAAGTTTTTATTGGGCATCATTTGCAACAATGTGGATGGACCTGAAGGGCATTATGCTTAGTGAAATAAGTCAGAAAGAGAAAGATAAGTAATGTTTGTTATCACATATATGTGGAATCTAAAAAATAAAATCAACAGATGAGTATAACAAAAACAGAAACAGACTCACAGATGTAGAGAACAAACTAGTGGTTACTAGTGGGGAGAGGAAAGGTGGAAGGGTCTTGATAGGGGTACGGGATTAAGAGACACAAACTACTGGGATTTCCCTCGCAGTCACGTGATTAAGACTCTGCGCTGCCAATGCTGGGGGATGCAGATTCAATCCCTGCTTGGGGAACTAAGATCCCACATGTTGTAATGCAGCCAAAAGATAAAAAAATAAATAAAATTTTTAAAAAGAAGGTATTGTTTTTTTTTTTTTAAAAAAAAAAAAAAAGTCTCATCGTAATTGATAATGATTCCATGATCCTACCACCTCCTTCTGTAAAGACATATTTTTTAAAAAAAGAAATACAAACTACTATGTATAAAATAAATAAGCTGTAAGGAAATAAGCTAGAAGGATACAACACAGGGAAATAGAGCAAGTGTTTTGTAATAACTTTAGATGGAGTCTAATCTATAAAAATATTGAATCAGTGTGTCATAAACTTGAAACTAATATGATATTGTAAATTAACTATACTTCATTTTTGAATTCTTTGTTTCCTTTATATTTTTTACTGTATTTCCATTTTTAAAAGTAAATTAAAAGTTCTAAGTTTATTAAAAAGCATTTATTGAGCATCTGTTATGTGCCTTGCCTTGAGCTAGCTGACAGAGATAAAGAAGATACAGATTTTGTCTTCAAGCAGTCCCCAGTTTGGGCTGGTGCATAAACACATATAAGGAAGGTGAAGCATGCCCCCCAGGAATCCTGCTGCAGGATTCAAGGTCAAGGAAGGAGGAATCTGGGAAGGCCATCACCAAGGAGGCCGGGAGGCATGGTTCTGACTGTCTGAAGATGAGCCGAGTTATACATAGAAGGTCAAGTGCTCTGCCACGGAGAGGCACTGGCATGAGTCAAAGGCTTCCATGGGGGAAGCAGTCAGGGCAGGTGTGTCTAGGAGACAGGAGGAACTGTTAGACAAGATCACATTATTGGGAAATAATGTTGGAAAAATGACTGGACTGTGGGGGACCTAGAATGCATCTTTCAGTAATAAGACCTTATTCTGCATCTAGAGGGGCTGGGGTGGAGGGGACAGAAGAGGTCCAGTGGAGGCTTCTGCAGAGAGGAGAAACATGGTCAGAGTTGACACTCAGTTTCTTTTTGCTATGGCATCTACCTAATGTCATTTTTAAAAAATTGTATTTGTTTGCTTTCTGCTTTGCCGGGTCTTTGTTGCTGCTCGGGCTTTTCTCTAGCTGTGATGGGGGATGCTCTGTAGTTGCAGTGTGTAGCCTTCTCACTGCAGTGCCTTCTCTTGTTGCAGCGCATGGGCTCCAGGCGAGGGGGCGTCGGTAGTGCTGTACATAGGCTCTAGAGCTCCGTAGTTGTGGCATTTGGGCTTTGTTGCTCCACAGCATGTGGGATCTTCCCGGATCAGGGATCAAACCCTGTATCTCCTGCATTAGCAGGTGGATTCTTCACCACTGAGCCACCGGGGAAGCCCCCTAATCTTGTTTTTAAATGGCCCATGTCAATCCTTAAGGGATTCACATTTGCACAATTATTTACCTTAGCAGAAGTTAGGTGGTGTACATCCCTAGACCATACCTAGAGATTTTTTAACATTTCTTTGATTAAAATAGCAACTTTCAAGATTTTCTCTGCCACAGCTCCCAGGAAAAGGCTCACACACCTCGCTCAGACCTGGATGCACCTCCCACACTCTACCAAACCCCTCTTCCCAGACTCAGAACACATCTTCAGATGCAAATGAGAGAAGATGACATTGTTTGGGGGACAACTTGGCATCTGACCTAATCTTTGCTTAAAAAGCTATTATCCCCAAACTTCTGCATTTAAGAATTAGTTAATAAAGTTTAGCAACACAGCTCACTATGGGTCATGTGACATATCAACACGTCTGACATCTGCAGATGAATTAAAGTGCCAAATTAAAGATATATATCTAAATCTACTCTGTGGTTATCCTTAACACCAAATGCAAATATTGAAGACTGTAACCCAAATACTTTCACAGTTACTCATTTTCTGAACTATCTGTTCAGGAATTTCTCTAATCCCTTTATTAAATTATTTCCATTTATAGCATCATTTATATCCCACCACCTACCCATCAGCTGTTACCAGATTAAGGTCACACATGTATTTGTGCATATGCCATGGTTAATTCTGGTGTTCCCATGGGTCCACATAGAATTACATGGGCTGAAAGCCCAGCCGTCTCTGCTGGACCCTAAGAAGCCCAGAGCTGGCTTAATTTTCAAAAAAGCCCAGCTGACAGTAATTTGTTCTAAAATATCCTTCTTTTCAAACTCTCAGACTTAGAGAATGAACTTATATTGTCGGGGGAAAGGATGAGGAGAAGGGATAGTTAGGGAGTTTGGGATGGACATGTACACATTGCTATATTTAAAATGGATAACCCACAGGACCTACTGTATAGCACAGGGAGCTCTGCTCAATGTTATGTGCAGCCTGGATGGGAGGGAGTTTGAGGGAGAATGGATCCATGTGTGTGTATGGCTGAGTCCCTTTGCTGTTCACCTGAAACTGTCACAACTTTGCTTGTTAATTGACTATACTCTAATACAAAATAAAAAGTTTAAGAAAATCTTCTTTTTCTCATATTTTCATCTTTGATTTTCCCTGCTCAAATGGATAGATAGGTTCTCTTGGGCACTTCTAACTCTTTAAACAGAATTATTTAGGAGTTGGTCAAGAACTTAAAAAAAAAAATTCACTGTCCTTTTCACTTCTTAACATCATGTATGACAAATTGAATTAATAGGAAATGCATTCTATTGGTTGAAGTAAGCTGAAAAATAGCTTCGCAAAATGTTAATATCCTACTCCTGGAAACTACATGAATTACCTTACATGGCAAAAGGGACTTGCAGATGAAATTAAGATTAAGAACCTTGAGATGGGAAGGTAATCCTGAATCATCTGGGTGAGTCTAACGTAATCACTAGGGTCCTAACTAAGAAGGATGCAGGAGGTCAGAGGAGAAGATGCTACACAACTGCTTTAAAGATAAAGCCCAGAGATGCAGGCAGCCTATAGAAGCTAAAAAAATCTTGGAAACATAGTCCTGTTTTATTTCAGATAATAAATTTGTGTTGTTTAAACCACTAAACTTGTGATAATATTTTATACCAAGAGTAGAAAACTAATTGGGGCTTTCCAGGTGGTTCAGTGGTAAAGAATCCACCTGCCAATGCAGGAGATATTAGTTTATTCCCTGGGTCAGGAAGATCCCCTGGAGAAGGAAATGGCAACCACTGCAGTATTCTTGCCTGGGAAATTCCATGGATGGAGGAACCTGGCAGACTACAGTCCATGAAGTTGCAAGAGTCAGACACAACTTAGTGACTAAACAACAACAAAGGAAACTAATACATTGGTTTACTATTATAAACATTTTTTTCCTGTATTAAAGTGAAAGTGTTAATCACTCAGTCGTGTCCAACTCTTTGCAACCCTGTTGACAGTAGCCCTCCAGGCTCCTCTGTCCATGAATTTCCTCAGGCAAGAATACTGGAGTGGGTTGCCATTTCCTTCTCCAGGGGATCTTCCCAACTCAGGGATTTAACCCAGGTTTTCTGCGTTGCAGGCAAATTCTTCACCATCTGAGCCGCCAGGGAAGCCCCTTTTCCTGTATAGTCACATGTATATTTCTGTTTCTTACCTACAAGTCTCTGGATCTAACCTTTCTCAGGCCCCAGAACCAGATCTTGATTCCTCTACAATTAATAGATGCATATTCTTTCTTTTATTATGACTAAATATTAATAATTGAATTGACAAGAACAAAAGAAAATTAGGTAGGCAATGGTAGGCCCACTTGTGAGGGGTGGGTGGTTGGGGAGGATAGTGAAAAGCAATGACAGACAAGATCATGGGAGACTCAACCCTTGCCCTGTCCTGTGTGACCTGGGAAAGCCTCACTAAGCCTCAGTTTCCCCATCTGTAAGAGAGAGGACTTGAATGAATTCGATGGGTCTCAACCTTCTTCTGGGTTGAGGACCATTTTGAAAGTAATAAGTTTCTCCCCAGAAATAAAAAGCATGCATGCACATCCACATACATTTTGATCCTCCCGTCACAGGTGCTTCCCTAGCTAAGGATCCAAGGACCCAGGTCAGGAACCCATAGGCTAGAGATTCTCTAAATGTAAGACATCTGGGACTTTATCAAATAAAAAAAAGAAAAAATCGAATAGTATTTTTGGCTTCTAGAACTGCCCATGGCCACTTTCCTTATGAAAAGTATATTCGTTGTATTTGACACTAAACTAAATCAAAACAAGCTTTATTCCTATATTAGCCTAACACCCCTGTCTTGCCACACTGTAGTCCCTTGTATGTCCTGAAAAAAAAAAAAAAACTCAGAAAATCTCAGGCTGGAAGAGATCTTCAGGGTCCTATGATCCAATTCCCCTCTATGGCCCAACTCGTATTCTACATCATCTCTGTTGTCATCAAGAAATACACACTTCCCACCTTCAGACTGCCAAAGCCCTGTTCTACCTAGAAGGCAATAGAAACTCAGTGTCGGGGACTTAAAAGCTTACAGATGCTCCAGGGAAAGATTTGGAACTGATAACATCTTTTTTGTTGTTCAGTCCCTCAGTCATGTCAGACTCTTTGTGACCCCATTGACTATAGCATGCTAGGCCTCCCTGTACTTCACAGGGAAAACAGACAAATTGCAGAAGAAGAACATAATGACCAATAGGCATATTTAAAAGACCTTTCATCTCCTTAATAATAATAAATTCAAACAAAATAATTCTGGGTTTCCCTGGTGGCTCAGTGGTAAAGAATCCACCTCTCAACACAGGGGACACAGGTTTGATCCCTGGTCTAGGAGGAACCCGCATGCAGCAGAGCAGCTAAGCCCTTGGGTCACCACTATTGAGCCTGTGCTCTAGAGCCTGGGAGCTGTAACTACTGAGCCCATGTGCCCTCAAGCCTGTCGTCTGCAACAAGAGAAGCCACCGAAATGAGAAACCTGAGTACCGCAACTAGAGAGTAACCCCTGCTCGCCCCAACTAGAGAAAAGCCCACACAAAAAACCAACACAGCCAAAATAAATAAACAAATAAAATTATATTAAAAAATAATAATAATTATAAAATACGTTTTAAAGGTTAGTGTTAGTCACTCAGTCGTGTCCGACTCTTTGTGACCCAGTGGACTGTAGCCCGCCAGGCTCCTCTGTCCATGGAATTCTCCAGGCAAGAATACTAGAGCGGGTTGCCATTTCCTTCTTCAGGGGAACTTCCCCCAGGGGTCAAACCGGGGTCTCCTGTGTTGCAGGCAGATTCTTTACCATCCAAGCCACCAGGGAAGCTCCTAAAAATGAATCTGTCTGCCACTGCAGGAAGACACAGGTTCAGTCCCTGGTCTGGGAAGATTCCCACATGCCACAGGACAACTAAGCCTATGTAAAGTTAAGCACAGAGCAAAAGGAGAAGAGAGAAACCTTGAACAACTCAAGCTTATCCACCATGCTTGGGGTCTCACCCACTTTCAAAGACCAAATCCATGGAAGACGACTCCTTGGTAAATTGACCTTATCCACCTACTTTGCCTTCATCCCCTTCCAGCATGAAACTCAGAATCCCCAAAAAGCATGACACATAGGCTCCCTTCTAAACGTCAGTTTTGGTTGATGCACAATGGCTGCCTGGAGTACCCTGTTAGAAAGAACAGTGAGGCCAAGTTGGAGTTCAGGAAGAAGGTGTTGCCTGATTGATTAGCCATGTCTCCCAGGGATCCTGGTGCCCAAGTGCTGCTCATTTGCCGGTCTCAATGGTTTATCTCTGTTTTATTCTTGGCCTTTTATGTTTAAGCAGATGACCTGTTTTTCCAACCAAGCAAATTAAAGAGATTATAACCAGACTAAGGGCTATATAATAAAGGCCTGAAGAGCTGCTCTGAATGCTAAGCCCAGTCTATTCTAGCAAAGACACAATTCAACTTCCAAGTCAACATGACACAGTGCATCATTATATTTTAAAGCTAAATATCTCATACATCATTAACCAGAAATTCCACTCCTAGGATACACACCCCATGTATCTGTTCACCAAGAGATACAAACAAAAATGTCCATAGCAACTACTTGCAGGAGGATGAAAACATAAATTGTGGTACATACACATATAGAGCTTACTCATTTTGTTAGTTACACAAAACCATATGGATAAATAATAGAAGAACATTTGAATGAAAGAAGCAAGAGCATAAAACCACCTATAACTGTATACCCCGGTTTAAAAGATGAAAAACAAGCTATAAAAACTAAATTATATATTGTTTAGGAATATGTACATATATGGCAAAACTATCATTGAAAACACAGGGAAATAAGTAACACGAAATTCAGGAGACTACTGTAGTTACATTTGGGGCAAGTATGCAACAGGATAGGGAAAGATAGGCAAGATGAATGTAATAGAATGTTCTCATTAAGTAGGATGGTGGTTTCACAGGGGTTCATTTATTGTAATGCTTCATATATGTTCATGCATGTACTCAGTCACTCAGTCGTGTCTGACTCTTTACAATCCCATGGACTTTAGTTGGCCAGACTACTCTGTCCATGGAATTTTCTAAGCAAGAATACTGGAATGGGTTGCCGTTTGCTACTTCAGGGGATCTTCCCGATGCAGGGATTGAACCCTCGTCTGTTGCATCTCCTGCATTAGCAGGCAGATTCTTTACCACTGTGCCACCTGGGAAGCCCTGTAATGATTCACAGAGTATATACATATACATGTATACTTCATATATTGTTTGCAAGAAGAGATTTTCATTTAATGCACTACTCATTAGTATATAAATATATAATATATTTATATACTTATATATAATATAATATATATTAATATATTTATATATAAATATATAATAAAGATAAAATCTTCATTTTGGAAGGTAATGCAGATAGCCTGGTTTTCAGTAACACAGTGTTAGAAAATGCTTCTTTCATAGGGTGAATTTGTGGGTCACCTTGTCCTACTTCCCCAGTCAGGTTCCTCCCTTACAGTGGCTGAATCTCTCCAGGAGCCTAAAATTGGAGTGAGGATATGATGAGCAAAGCTTTCCTCTGATGCTTCTCTAGGCTGTCTCAGGTATACCCGAGCAGTTCCCTCATTTTTGCAGTGGAAGAGTTTGATTATATCTCTTATTTTTTAATTATGAAGCAGTAATTTCAATTTCTATATTTCTTTCTTTTTTATTCAAATATAGTTGACTTGAAATATTGTATTAGTTTCAGGTGTACTGGGTAAATCACTTCCAAAAATAATCTTTTTGATTTTTTAAATCATTTTAAAGAGCATTTACTCTAATCATCCTAATCTTTATTAGTATTATAACAATAACATTTTATTAACATTTTATCTGCAACATGCACTGAAGTTGTTTTTATATACTTATTACTTCAAATGAATGATGAATTTTTTTATAATAAGAAAAACATGTAAACAATCTGAATGTCCATTTATAAAAGAATGGTCAGAAAGTATGCAGTCTTAAACTCTACAAAGAGAGTATAGTAACACAGAAGATACCTAAATCATTAAATGAACATCTTCCCAGGTTGGGAAGTGGTAAAAAAATCTGCCTGCCAGCGCAAAAGACACAAGACGGGGAGGTTTGATCCCTGGGTCAGGAAGATCCCCTGGAGTTAGAAATGGCAACTCACTCCAGTATTCTTGTCTGGAAGATTCTACAGACAATAGCCTTGTGGGCTATAGTCCATGGGATCCCAAAGAGTCGGACATGACTGGGAATGCTCGAAGTTTAGATAAGATCCCAACTAATAGTACAAATAAATGAAACCTATGTTTTAAAATGGGTTTCCCTGGTGGCTCAGTGGTAAAAAATCCGCCTGCCAATGCAAGAGACTCAGGTTCAATCCTTAGCTTGGGAAGATCCCTTGGAGAAGGGAATGGCAACACACTCCAGTATTCTTGCCTGGGAAATCCCATGGATAGAGGAGCCTGTGGGGCCACAAAGAGTCAGACACGGCTTAGTGAATAAACAACAACAACGTTTTAAAATAAGCTGGAAGGAAATAGACAACCATGTCAATGTTAGCTTCATGTGAAAATACATTTTTCTCTTCCTAAGTTTTACTCTTGTAATGGAAGGAAAATCCACTCAACTTCGGACACTCTTGAAAGGGAAACTGATTGGCAATACTGGTTTTTAGGGAGTTGAAGACACCCATGGATGTTCTATAAAAGGCAAGATGGCGACTCAGTAGTAGCAGTAAGATCATTGTTCAGAGTTCCTGTGTTTCTAGCTTTTTCTGTCTTACTTCTGAATCCAATTGATTCCTCAACTGCCCCCAATACACCCACACAAGTAAATAAAGTAAGACACACTCCCCCTGAAGAATTATTACTGTCATCTCAGCCTCTCTAAATTCCTCAGCTGTAGCTAGCCATACACTCCATTCACAGCCTTTTCCCTGAAGGTCTTGGTGGGCAGGAAGAAATGAGAATTTGAGTGCTACTTAAATTATCTCTGAAAAGCTGTGAAGATCATGGCATCCAGTCCCACCACTTCATGGGAAATAGATGGGGAAACAGTGGAAACAGTGTCAGACTTTATTTTTCTGGGCTCCAAAATCACTACAGATGGTGACTGCAGTCATGAAATTAAAAGACGCTTACTCCTTGGAAGGAAAGTTATGACCAACCTAGGTAGCATATTCAAAAGCAGAGACATTACTTTGCCAACAAAGGTTCGTCTAGTCAAGGCTATGGTTTTTCCTGTGGTCATGTATGGATGTGAGAGTTGGACTGTGAAGAAGGCTGAGCGCTGAAGAATTGATGCTTTTGAACTGTGGTGTTGGAGAAGACTCTTGAGAGTCCCTTGGACTGCAAGGAGATCCAACCAGTCCATTCTGAAGGAGATCAGCCCTGGGATTTCTTTGGAAGGAATGACGCTAAAGCTGAAACTCCGGTACTTTGGCCAGCTCATGTGAAGAGTTGACTCATTGGAAAAGATTCTGATGCTGGGAGGGATTGGAGGCAGGAGGAGAAGGGGACAACAGAGGATGAGATGGCTGGATGGCATCACTGACTCGATGGACGTGAGTCTGAGTGAACTCCAGGAGTTGGTGATGGACAGGGAGGCCTGGCGTGCTGCGATTCATGGGGTCGCAAAGAGTCGGACAAGACTGAGCGACTGATCTGATTCTCAGGATGGTCATACAGTGAGTCAACCACCAAATCTAGATTATCAGAGAAGTCGCTCGATGATCATTGTGATGGTCTGCAATTTTTACTTCATGTGCTAGATTTAGAAACTCTCCCACATTTGCTGCTGCTGCTGCTGCTAAGTCGCTTCAGTCGTGTCCGACTCTGTGCGACCCCATAGACGGCAGCCCACCAGACTCCCCCATCCCTGGGATTCTCCAGGCAAGAACGCTGGAGTGGGTTGCCATTTCCTTCTCCAATGCATGAAAGTGAAAAGTGAAAGTGAAAGTGAAGTCGTGTCCGACCCTCAGCGACCCCATGGACTGCAGCCCTCCAGGCTCCTCCGTCCATGGGATTTTCCAGGCAAGAGTACTGGAGTGGGGTGCCATTGCCTTCTCCGGCTTAGTCGCTCAGTAATGTCCAACTCTTTGTGACCCCACGGACTGTAGCCCGTGAGGCTCCTCTGTCCTTGGGATTCTCCAGGGAAGAAAACTGGAGTCGGTAACCATTTCCTTCTCCAAGTGATCCTCCCCACCCAGGGACTGAACCCAGGTCTCCTGCATTGCAGGCAGATTCTTTACTGTCTGAGCCACCAGGGAAGCCCAGTGTCCTAAGAGTATGCCCTAAAGCCTTCAATCACCTTTGCAACCCTCCTAGGCATCAGAGCAAATCCCATGCAGAGAAAGTAATGCCAGCAAACAGCTGTGCATGTACCCGTCATTATCAACAGCCACATGAATTGTATCCCTTCCCATGATTATTTTTTTATTAATTGGAGGATAATTGCTTTGCAATGTTGTGTTAGCTTCTGCTGTACAACAATGTGAATCAGCTATATGTATACATATACCCTCTCCTTCCCACCCTAACCCTATCCCACCCCTCTAGGTCATCATATCACCAGGCTGAGCTCCCTGTGTTACACAGCAGCTTCCCACCACCTACCTATTTTACGCACAGTGGTGTATATATGTCAGCGCTACTCTCCCTCAATTTTGAGAGCAAAGTATTTGAGAGTGTGGCACTGGCCAAATCACCAGGAGTAAAGAAGGCAACAACCCACATTCCATACCTGTCAAAAACCACAGCGGAATAAGCCCGCTCGGCGAAGATGATGTCGGCAGCACAGAACTCTTTCGTGGCCTTCAGACCTCTGCCTTTGCCCTCAGCAGTGAAGACCTCCACATTCTCCATTCCCCCTATTGTCATCTCAGAGTCTTCGGGCAGCTCGGCAGATATTTAAAACTGAGCCAAGTCCCTTGTCCTCGCAGCTATTTCAGCACCTTCAGCATCCCAAAGAGCAAGTCTATAAATGGACAAGCACCTCCCCTTCCCTACCCCCTCCAGCCCCTGGGCCCTCTCTCACTCCCCCTTCTGCTTCTTTTCCTGGAGACCGGGATGGGGCAGGCCAGAGGACAGTGACCCAGGAAGGATCCCCTCTACCGCCCAGCCAAGCTGACAAAGTAGAAAAAGACCATGGGCTGGTGTGCTTCTCAAATTGGGCCTGAAAACTTTGGAAAAGTTCCTTTGCAAGGAGTAGTAAGTCCTGGATTGCAGTCGTGCTCAGCTTTAGTTGGAATGGGCAGCACTTGGTCAGTAGAGTATTTTTAGCAACCAGATGCCTCTGTCAATCCAAAGCAGAGACAGCTGAAGTGGTCCAAGAGAAGAGGAGAGGTGATGCTTGCTGCTCTGGGACCCTTCAGCTGTCAGACTTCAACTTTCTCAAGTGAGATGGGGCCCTTGTTTCCTCCATGGGTAGACTATTGGCAGAAAGTAACAGATGATAAATTGACCCTTTGCCATATATATAACCTCTCTCCTCCCTGGTGGCTCAGACAGTAAAGAATCTGTCTGTAATGCAGGAGAGTCGGGTTCAATACCTGGCTTGGGAAGATCCCATGGAGTAGGGAATGGCAACCCACTCCAGTATTCTTGCCTGGAGAATCCCATGGACAGAGAAGCCCAGCAGGTTACAATCCATGGGGTTGCAAAGAGTCGGACATGACTGAGCGACTAAGTACTCTCTAGACTCCAAGGGGCCTCCCTCTTCTCTAATATTCCTTGGCTCTCCCACAGTGCCCCTTCCAGGGCATGGAGGTCTGAGCATTCTCTGATGAATGTAGGTATGTTGGACCACAGGATGTGTTATGAAAGGAGGCTGGCTTTGAAGAAGAAAGCCCTCATATCTATCATTCTGTCAAATCTCCCTTAAACTTTATGTCTGTTACCAGAAAAGTACCAATACCTTCTTTCCCAGGAATGAGGACATTGGAAGGATTAGTCTAAAATCCCAGCTATTGAACACTGGAGGCCACTCATCTTGATCATCAGACAGCTCTCACTGAAGTTGAAAAGAAAGACACTTGCAGATCTGGAGTTATGGCTTATCTTCCAGGTAATATTTTTAGTTTCTGGGATGCATCTGTTTACGGATTTCTGTGCTCTGGGTTTCTGTAAGTGTACTAGTTTACAAGCACTGGCTTCTGAGTTAGGTCTGCATTTGAATTTTGAGCCTTCTAGGACCATGGGCTTCCCAGGTGGCACTAATGGTAAAGAACCTGCCTGCCAATGCACGAGACGTAAGAGACCCAGGTTCGATCCCTAGGTGGGGAAGATCCCCTGGAGAAGGGAATGGCAACCCACTCCAGTATTCTTGCCTAGGTAATCCCATCGACAGAAGAGCCTGGCAGGCTATAATCCATAGGATCGCAAAGAGTCGGACATGACTGAAGCAGCTTAGCGGGACAACTTTGAGATAGTACCTGTAAAACAAGGGTGATAATTTCTACCTCACTGGTAAATGAGATAATAGGTACAATGGATATGGCACAGCACTTGGCCGTGTTCATACAGAACTTACTAAATGATAGCAAATTTATTTTATTTATTCTGTCCATTTTCTTCCCCAAAACCATCAAGATACATTCGAAATTCTAATGTGTGTTCAACCCAGTTGCATCTCCTGATGCTTCTTTGCTCTTGAAAGCAGCTGGAGAATCGTCTGTCAGACCTTGCGTGCATGCTAGGTCACTTCAGTCGTGTCCGACTCTTTGCGACCCCATGGATGGTAGCTCACTAGGCTCCTCTGTCCATGGGATTCTCCAGGCAAGGATACGGAGTGGGTTACCATGTCTTTCTCCAGGGGATCTTTCTGACATAGGGATTGAACCCAATTCTCTTGTGTCTCTTGCATTGGCAGGTAGCTAGCACCACCTGGGACGCTCTCTCCATGTATCCCAGTTTTTAGGTCATAACACATAGTGCCTGGAACTAGAGAATAATTCAGCGAACTCTGATCTATCCCAAAGGGCAAAACACATTAAGACATTTAAAATTGGGTGCCCAAATGTAAACATCACATGCTCTTGGGGGAAAAAAGCAATTAAATAAGAGTTCTTCAGGTTAGTCTCAAATGAATGTCTGCACCCACGTTGCCTGGCAAGAGCCAGGGTCCACCCTTGGGAGCCAGCAGCTCTGCCTGGTAGAGATGACCTCATTCTTCTCTAGACACAGGTTCAGCCCAACCCAAGGTCAAGGAAGACAGCTACCTGCCTGAAGTCAGAAAGAGAGAAGGAGCATCAAGCCTGGTGCTTTAGTTTCAACGGTGAGTCTCAACCTTCTCAGAACAACAAGATTATATTATTAAGACATGGTAGAGGGCAGTGCAGTGGATGAGAATTCAGGGGACATGAGTTCAGTCCCTGGTTCGGGAATATTCCATATGCCATGGAGCAACTAAACCCATATGCCACAACTACTGGGCCTGAGAGCTGCAACTACTGAAGCAGGCATTGCCTTTGGCCTGTGCTCTGCAACAAGAGAAACCACCGCAATGAGAAGCCAGCACGCCACAACTAGAGAAGGCCCACACAAACCAACAAAGACCCAGTGCAGCCTAAATAAATGAATAAATTTTAAAACATGGTAGACAGAATAATGGTTCCCCAAAGATACTCAGGTCCTACTCCACAACCCCGTGAAGATATTATCTTACATGGTAAAAAGGACTTTGCAAGTGTGATTAATTAAACCTCTTGAGAGAGGGAGGTTATCCCTGGATTGTCCAGTTGGCCCAATGAAATCATAAGAATCCTTATAAGAGGGAGTTGGGGGCTGGTCAATGTCAGGTGGAGATGTAACAATGGAAGCAAGAAGGTCAGAGTCAGAGAGAGAGACATTTGAAGATGCTATATGGTTGGCTTTGAAGTAGGAGGAAGGAGCTATGAGCAAAGAAATACAGGTGCCCTCTAGAAACTGGAAAAGGCAGGGGTATAGCTGCTCCTCCAAGAGCCCCCAGGGGGAGCATGGCCCTGATGACACTTTGATTTAAACCCAGTGAACCCTCCGTTTCTGGCTTCTGATAACTGAATTCTAATATAATAAGTTTATGTTATTTTAAATCACTAAGTAATTTGTTAAAAAGCAGCAATAGAAACTAACACATACAGTATTATACTTTGTTTTACATAAGAGATACCAAGGGAACATTTCATGCAAAGATGGGCTCGATAAAGGACAGAAATGGTATGGACCTAACAGAAGCAGAAGATATTCAGAAGAGGTGGCAAGAATACACAGAAGAACTGTACAAAAAAGATCTTCACGACCCAGATAATCACGATGGTGTGATCACTGACCTAGAGCCAGACATCTTGGAATGTGAAGTCAAGTGGGCCTTAGAAAGCATCACTACGAACAAAGCTAGTGGAGGTGATGGAATTCCAGTTGAGCTATTTCAAATCCTGGAAGATGATGCTGTGAAAGTGCTGCACTCAATATGCCAGCACATTTGGAAAACTCAGCAGTGGCCACAGGATTGGAAAAGGTCAGTTTTCATTCCAATCCCAAAGAAAGGCAATGCCAAAGAATGCTCAAACTACCACACAATTGCACTCATCTCACACGCTAGTAAAGTAATGCTCAAAATTCTCCAAGCCAGGCTTCAGCAATACGTGAACCATGAACTTCCAGATGTTCAAACTGGTTTTAGAAAAGGCAGAGGATCCAGAGACCAAATTGCCAACATCCTCTGGATCATGGAAAAAGCAAGAGAGTTCCAGAAAAACATCTATTTCTGCTTTATTGACTATGCCAAAGCCTTTGACTGTGGGGATCACAATAAACTGGAAAATTCTGAAAGAGATGGGAATACCAGACCCCCTGACCTGCCTCTTGAGAAACCTATATGCAGGTCAGGAAACAACAGTTAGAACTGGACATGAAACAACAGACTGGTTCCAAATAGGAAAAGGAGTTTGTCAAGGCTGTATATTGTCACCCTGCTTATTTAACTTCTATGCAGAGTACATCATGAGAAACGCTGGGCTGGAAGAAGCACAAGCTGGAATCAAGATGGCCGGGAGAAATATCAATAACCTCAGATATGCAGATGACACCACCCTTATGGCAGAAAGTGAAGAGGAACTAAAAAGCCTCTTGAGGAAAGTGAAAGAGGAGAGTGAAAAAGTTAGCTTAAAGCTCAACATCCAGAGAACTAAGATCATGGCATCTGGTCCCATCACTTCATGGGAAATAGATGGGGAAAGAGTGGAAACAGTGTCAGACTTTATATTTTTGGGCTCCAAAATCACTGCAGATGGTGATTGCAGCCCTGAAATTAAAAGATGCTTACTCCTTGGAAGAAAAGTTATGACCAACCTAGGTAGCATATTCAAAAGCAGAGACATTACTTTGCCAACAAAGGTCCATCTAGTCAAGGCTATGGTTTTTCCAGTGGTCATGTATGGATGTGAGAGTTGGACTATGAAGAAGGCTGAGCACCAAAGAATTGATGCTTTTGAACTGTGGTGTTGGAGAAGACTCTTGAGAGTCCCATGGGCTGCAAGGAGATCCAACCAGTCCATTCTAAAGGAGATCAGTCCTGGGTGTTCTTTGGAAGGAATGATGCTAAAGCTGAAACTCCAGTACTTTGGCCACCTCATGTGAAGAGTTGACTCATTGGAAAAGACTCTGATGCTGGGAGAGAATGGGGGCAGGAGGAAGAGGGGACGACAGAGGATGAGATGGCTGGATGGCATCACTGACTCAATGAACATGAGTCTGAGTGAACTCCGGGAGTTGGTGAGGGACAGGGAGGCCTGGCGTGCTGCAATTCATGGGGTGACAAGGAGTCCGACACGACTGAGCGACTGAACTGAACTGAGAGTAAATATTATATAAAATCCTTTTTGATGTATGAAATTAAATTTATAGAGAATATAATGTGTTAGTTCTTGAACCTAAAAAACATAGATTACTAACTCCTCTGGGGCTTCCCTGGTGGCTCAGATGATAAAGAATCCGCTTGCAGTGCAGGAGACTCAGGTTAGATCCCTGGGTCAGAAAAATCCCCTAGAGAAGGGTATGGCAACCCACTCCAGTATTGTTGCCTGGAGAATTCCATGGACAGAGAAGCCTTGCAGGCTACAGTCCATGGGGTCACAAAAGAATCAGAAGTGACTGAGTGACTAGCAGGTTCACTTCACAAAGTCTGAGTATTTGTCCCCTCCACCTCCAAATTCATACGTAGAAATCCTCACCCTCAGTGGTGATGGTATTAATCTGTGGGGGCTTGGGTAGATCCTTAAATCATGAAGGTGAAACCCTCATGAATAAGAGTCATGCTTTATATATAGAAGAGGCTCCAGAGATTGCCTTGGCCCTTCTCTTCTGCCATGTGAGGATACAAGGAGAATTCTGTGACTTGAAAAGGAGCCTTCATCCAAACATGCTGGCACCCTGATCTAGGACTTCAAGCTTCCATAACTGTAAGAAATAAATTTCTGGTGTTTATAAACTACCCAGGCTTTGGTATTTTGTTATTGCAACTCAAATGGACTAAGACTCTGATCTAACCTAGTAAAGGAAAAGGGAAAATGACAGTTAAATTATAATAAAATAACATATATTCATTGTAAACTCTAGGAGATATTGAAGGACAGAGAACTCGGACATGCTGCAGTCCATGGGGGTCTCAAAGAGTTGGACACAACTTGGCAACTGAACAACAACATAAAAAAAAAAAAACTAGCTTATATAATGTTAATACTATTTAAAAAATAAAAGGACCCAGCTTTTTAAAAAAATTTACAGAAACTGATCTATGATTACATAAGACAGTGTTCTAGACTCAGATAATTATAAATACGATTTTACATAAGTGAAATGAATATCCAGATATTTGAAGTACAAGGCTGTTGCTTACTTCCCAGGGCATCCAGCATCTCTGGCCAGGACCAGTGAGACAGGGGGTGTTGACTCTAGTTATCAGGCTGGTGATGGAGAAGGGAGCACAGGGCTCTGCGGTATCAAACACCAACACAAATCCTATGCAAAGGCTTTTTGCCCATCTACCCACCTACATTTCATTTTTTCCCCACTGGGATCAGCCTTTCTTGCTGGCCCTAGCCCTACTTCTGCCAACAATAAGCCAGTGCTTACATGTGCGTGCTCAGTTGTGTCTGACTCTTTTTGACCCCATGGACTGTAGCCCGCCAGGCTCCTCTGGTCCATGGGATTTAACAGGCAAGAATACTGGATCGAGCTGCCATTTCTTCCTCCAGAGGATTTTCCCAACCCAGGGATCAAACCCATGTCTCCTGCCTTTGCAAGTGGATTTTTTACCACTGTGCCACCTGGGAAGCCCACATTATGTCAATTTCACCCCACAATCATCATAACAAACAAAATATCCACCCCCACATTTCTAAGATGGCCCCTAACTAGTGGAACTTCCTCCATTGAAAAGTGCTGGTCTTCATCATCAGAAAAAGCACATTTAGAGTTTTTAGTGGATTTCTTATCGCTCTACTGGAGATGTTTAGCCAGAAAAGATTCAAGGACATGAGAGCTTTCTTCAGCGTCATTCATCAAAGCATGGAAGAAGCAGGAGATTCATTCCACGTTTCTTAAGAGAGCAAACGAGGGTCCAGAGTGGACATAACCATTTGGCAATGTGGTATCGAGGTTAAAATCCTAACCTTGAGCTTCACAGACCCTCACAATCCTATCTCTCTTGAGCACTTTTCTGCTCCAAGAAGATGGAAACTTTCCCATTGTTAATGATTTTAATAGCCATCCAGTCTCTTTCTTTGATATATCTATTAACAGATAAAGAAGGACGGTAAGAAAGAAAGAAAAATGAGATTGTGCAAGTCAAAGGACCCCTGGTCCCACAAGTACTGGCTGAGCTAGGAGATTGCAGACAAGGGAATGATGAGAACGACTACAGTGGTTCTGTAACTGAAAGTGGGATCCAGCTGCTCGCCACTCCAAAACCATTAAAGAGGCCAGGCTGGTGGAAAGAAAAGTTTGTGTTATTTTGGTTGCTGGCAACTGGGGATCAGGAAGGCAGATGCTTGTCCAAAGGTCAACTACTCCCCAACCCCTGATAATTAGGGCACAAGAGCTTTTACAGACAGAGAGAGGGACTGCATGTAGAAACAACAGAAACAGCAGTCAGCTCTTGAAGTTGGTCATCGGTGATGTGACCAGCTTCATCTTGATTAAGTACAGTTAATCTTCAGTTCCAGGGTGAGTTTATTCCCATTTCCTTGAGGCCAGTTCTTGGAATTGTGGCAGCTTATGTCACGGCTACAGTCTGGTCATTATATAGTTAAATTCTCCACCTGGTCGGGATTCTGGTATCTATAAGAGAGCTCACAGGATATGGCTCAGATTTTTATCTATAGCTATTGAGAAGGAACTAAAGGTCCTTAGCTGTGCTTAATGACTACATTATTATTTGGTCTCCTTTGACTGGTTTTCTTTGCTTCTTCATTTTCTTACTTCTCTGATTAGATTTATTCTTTTCTAAAAAAAAAATTCATTCATTTATGTATTTATTTTTGGCTGCATTGGTCTTCCTTGCTGCACTCGGACTTTTTTCTCTGGTTGAGGAGAGCTGGGGCTACTCTCTAATAGCAGTGCACGGACTCATCTTTGCAGCGGCTTCTCGCTGCATGGCTCTAGGGCAAGAGGGCCTCAGTAGTTGTGGCACATGGGCTTATGTGCCCCATGGCATGTGGAATCTTCCCAGACCAGAAATTGTCCCTTGCGTTGGTGGGCAGATTCTTACCCAATAGACCTGGACGTATTATTTGGCTGAAGTTTTTCCACAAACAAAAGGTCAGCAGAGAACACGGGTGGGACGATGGAGGGGAAGAAGGTGGTAAGGACCATAGGGTCCTGCTCCATTTCGGTTCCATTTACCTCAATTTTTAGCTGAACTCCCCTCCCCACTCAGGCCATACACACATACCAAGGACATTACTATGGCAATTGAGTACCCAGCACCCTAAAGAAGTGTGGGCAACCATTGCTGGGTCCCCAGTCTTGCACCTCAATGGTAGAAGAAGCTAACATGAAGTGGCCAAGACTGGGGCCTATTTTGGAAAGAATTATTAGCATAACATTATAAGCCTAAACATGGGTTTCAAGTAACCCTTACTATAAGCTCCACTGGTTAACTTGTTTTTTTTTTAATTTATGTATTTTTGGTGGGGGTGCTTCCCTGGTGCCTCAGATGGTAAAGAATCCGCTTGTAATGTGGGAGACCCAGGTTCAATCCATGGGTTGGAAACATCTCCTGGAGAAGAGAATGGCTTCCCACTCCAGTATTCTTGAGACTTTGTCTTTTTTTTTTTTTTTTTCTAATTTATGTATGTATTTATTTATGGTATAGATTCTCAGATTCTTATTTTATTCAATAAGTTGTAAGACATTGTTATTGTTTTTTTCTTTTTCATTTGTTATTAACCCCTGTATTTTACTTTATTTTTTTCAGCTTTATTGAGATATAATAACATATAACATTGCATAAGTTTAAGGTGTGCAATATGATAATTTGCCACTGGTTAACTTTCATCTCGGATAGAATCTGTTCCCAGATTCCACCTCGCAGCCCCAAAATCTTTTTTTTTTAGCGCCAAAATCTTTAACCATATTCTGTTTTCATATTATTATCCTGAATTTTTGAGTAAATAATCTCAGAGGCCTTGAGAGAGTGATTGCATTCCCTTCAGTTGGATATGCTACAGTTCAAGGAATATGTAGAAGTAAGTGTGAAGGTGGAGATGTCTGTGAAACCCAGAGTAACGATTTTGAACCACCAAGACAGTTTGTGTGCCTGTGTTAGTATCTTGGTAGCTGATCCACCACGCTCAATCCTTCCTTTTGGTGAGATTCCGTCACACACCTGCAGGACCACCACCTAGTGGCAAATCAAGAGAGCTGCAAGATTTTAAATCTTTTTTTGAAGACCTTTTTTTTTTTCCAGGCAAGGCTTTATTGGGGTCCCTGCTGTAGCAGGGCGGAGCAAGAATAAACAACAGGTTCCTTGCTTGCTCCCCTAGGGAAGGGACAAGCTTGTTCCTTATTTGAGGTGAGGGTAGGGATGTGTCCAGAGGCTGGGCTGGAGGGGTGGCTTAGGTTTTGTGGGCAGAGGGTGTGCTCTGTACCCTGCTTTTGTTCCTGACACCCAGTTTTTGCTCCCGGCTCTTCTAAAGTGGTGGTTGGGTTTTTTGGTCTCTCTGTATCTTTTGTCCAGAGTTCACCCCAACTGCACATGCAGGCAGTTGATTTTAGTCCTATATAGTTTCTTTATATTTTGCTGTTTGGAGGAGAGGTGTGTCTAGGCGCAAGCATTTTAGCAAAGGTTCCCAGGTCTCCCAACCTGTCTCATTCCCCACTGTGAAACTGTGCTCAGTCGCTCAGTCATATCTAACTCTTTGCGACCCCATGGACTGTACCCCACCAGGCTCCTCTGTCCATGGGATTTTTCAGGTAAGAATACTGGAGTGGGTTGCATTTCCTACTCCAGGGGAGAAACTCTGCACCCTTATTATTTTAGTAAAAGTACAGCACGTTATCATTGGTTTCGACCTTCCTTTGTACCCAGAGCTAAGATTCATTTAGGCCAGGGCTCGAAAAGGTTCCTTTAGGCCTGTGAACTAAGAACAGTTTATACATTCTTTAATGATTGGCACTGGGGTAGAGTGGGGGAAATCAAAAGAATATTTTGTGACACTTGAAAATTATGTTAACCTAAATTTCAGTAACGATAAATCATATAAAAAAAGCAGCCATACTCATATGTTTACATATTTTCTAAGGCTTCTTTCACACTATAGCCCCAGAGTTGAATAACTGCAACAAAGACCACATGGCCCACAAAGTCAAAAATATTTGCTGTCTGGCCTTTTACAGAAAATGTTTGCCAATCCTGCTTTAGACTAATAGTAGCTAACGCCTAGCAGTGTTAAATAAGCCAGGGGTTGCTCACTGTTTTCAAATGCATTCACTGGCTGATTCATTATCATTTCATAATCACAGGATCAAAGAGGTTTGTGGGCACACCTAGCCCTCACATTCCAGAATGAGAGGAGCAGGTTCCCTCCTGAATAGTCCATTATATCCTGTGTAATCAGGGTTCCCAGGTAGCACAGTGGTAAAAAATACACTTTCCAATGCAGGAGACCCAGGAGACAGAGGTTGGATCCCTGGGCCGGGAGGATCCCCTGGGGAAGGAAATGGCAACCCACTCCAGTGTTCTTGCCTGGGGAAGCCTATGGACAGAGGAGTCTGGCGGGCTACAGTCCATGGGGTCGCAATAGAGTTGGACATGACCTAGTGACTATACAACAACAATAACAATCCTATAAAATTACATCATTGACAAAACTTCACACTCTCTCTGGTCCCTGCATTCTTACTAAAGTAGCACTCCTGCTTCCATCTTTCTTCCTTCAGCTCCTAAAATTCTCAGCTCAAATTGCTTTCCTCTCAAGAGTTCCTGAAGGCACTCATTCCACATGCGTTTATCAGCACTTTTACCAGGCACTATACTCAGTGCCCCCACACAAAGGTGATTAAAATGTAGGCACATATGATATATAAAATAGATAACTAATGAGAACCCACTGTGTTTCATAGGGAACTCTATTCAATGCTTTCTTGTGACCTAAATGGGAAGGAAATACAAAATAGAGTGGATATATGTATGCATGCTAAATCACTTCAGTTATGTCCAACCCTTTGTGATCCCATGGTGATGTGGGTTGCTGTGCCCTCCTGAAGGGGATCTTCCCCACCCAGGGATCAAACCCGAGTCTCACATCTAACCTGCATTAGCAGGCAGTTCTTTACCACTAGCGCCACCTGAGAAGCACAAATATACGTATACGTATAGCTGTTTCACTTTGCTGTACAGCAGAAACTAATGCAACATTGTAAAGCAACTCTACTCCAACAAAAACTTTTTTTGAAAGTTTTTGAATGATATAGGCCTGGTATCTAAGACATTGACCATTTAGAGAGAATTATAGGAAATGGCGGCTTCCCTGGTCGCTCAGTGATAAAGAATCTGCCTGAAATGCAGGAGCCAAAGGAGACAAGGGTTCGATCCCTGGATTGGGAAGATCCACTGGAGCAGGGCATGGCAACCCACTCCAGTATTCTTGCCTGGAGAATCCCATGGACAGAAGAGCCTGGCGGGCTACAGTACATGGGGTTGCAAAGAGTCAGACACTGAAATGACTTAGCACATACGCATGCATATAGAGATGTACAAGGCAAAGGGGAAAGGGTAGTAATGGCAGCCTAAGAAATCAGGAAAGGCTTCAGAAGTAGCAGACAAAGATAAGTGTGGGGGTGGGGGGGACTTTTCAGGCCCAAGGACAGAGCAGAGATATGGAGGTAAAGAAACAGCATATTGTATAGACAATTACAATCAGTTAGTATTCTGGGAGCTAAAGAAGCACACATATTATACTTCACTTTATCCTCTGTCACCAGACTATCTCACCCTTTATGTCCAGTGTTTCATATACAGCAAAAATAAGTGTTTGAATGCTTGAAACTGTGCTTTATTTGCATTACTTCATATTGCTTTCACAACATCCTTTGAGGTGGGTATTACTGAGACTTCCTAGTTAAAAAGTAGATCCCTCTCCTAAGTATAATCCCCCAGAGAAACTCTCACATGTGAGCATAAGGAGACTGAACAAGAAAGTTAAAGCAGCATCGTCTATAAAATCAGAAATGGAAAATAAGCCCAAAGTCTTAAGACAGGAGAATGGATAGCTCATGTGTATTCATACAATGGATGTTATAGAGCTGTGAAAGGGAATCAGTTATAACCTCACAACTCAACAGAGGTTAATATCGAAAAATAGTAAGTGAAAAAAGGAACCTGCAGGGGAATAAATAGTAGGCAAAATAACATTTATGTAAAGTTTTAAATCATGCAAAGTAATACGTCATGTTACTTAGGGATACATATCTATGTATTAAAAATATAAAGAACCAGGCTACCTCGCCCCTTGCTGGCATTCAAAAAAAAGAAAACTTTCCTTTACACTAACCTGGCCTCTTTATTGACTTTTGAGCATGAGAATAAGAAATGCTGAATTCAGGGCAGTGTTTACTTCTGAGGAAAAGAGGAATTCATTCGGAAGTAGGGAGAGGGTGTTTCAGGAAGAAGTGGCAGATGCAATAAACTGCTATGCGTGGTGTTTATGGGAATCAGTAAAGGTTTAATGTTGCTGAATCATAGAGTGAAAGCAGGGTGGGGAAGTGAGAACAGTGGGAAGATAATGAGATCAGGGAGGTGCACAGAAGCCCAGTAGTGCAGTATTCATGTTTGACTGAATGATTAGCCTGTAATGACTTCCAGGTAGTACCCTTTGGCAGTACCGAGAGTAGACTGGAGGGTGAAATGTAGCAGTACCGTATGGTCCTTGCCATCCCCCACCCCACTGTGTCCTCAGCCTGCCTTTTGTCGGTGGAATAACTCCTGTTGTTCAGTCACTCAGCCCTATCCAACTCTTTTCGACTCCATGGACCAAATGATGATAATGCAGTCATTAAGCAAAGTCATGGGCCTTTAGTTCCTCCTCAGGAGGTATAGATAATATTCTGAGCTATATCCTGTGAGCTGTCTTATAGATACTTCTCCCCTCAGATGAAGTTAACTACATGCTGACCAGACTGTAGGCCATGACATAAGCTGCCACAGTTCCGAGAACTGGCCTCAAGGAAATGGGAACAAACCCACCCTGAAGATTAACTGTACCTAAAACAATCAGGGGCTTCCCTGGTAGCTCAGCTGGTAAAGAATCTGCCTGCAATGCAGGAAACTCTGGTTCAATTCCTGGATCAGAAAGATCCCCTGCAGAAGTAGGTTACCCACTCCAATATTCATGGGCTTCCCTGGTGGCTCAGATGGTAAAGAATCCACCTGCAAAGCAGGAGACCTGGGTTCGATCCTTGGGTTGGGAAGATCCTCTGGAGAAGGACATGGCAACCCACTCCAGTATTCTTGCCTAGAGAAGCCCCATGGACAGAGGAGCCTGGCTACACTCCATGGGATTGCAAAGAGTCAGACACGACTGAGCAAACAAAGCACAGCACACAAAACAATCAAGATGACACTGGTCAGACCACTGATGACCAATTTCAAGGTGACTGTCAGAGCTGACTGTGCTGTTTCTGCATGTAGACAGCCGCTCCCTGTCTATAAAAGCTCTTGTCCAGATTGTCAAGGGTAGGAGTTAGTCTTTCCACAGATTCCACCCTATCTCCCCCTTGCTGGCATCTGAAATAAAGAAAACTTTCCTTCCCACCAAACTGGCCTCTTTATTGACTTTTGAGCAGCGAGCAGCCCAGAACCCACTTTCAGTAACAAAATCAGGAATGATGATAAGCAAGGCAGATATTGCCCCGGCTCTGACAAAAGATAATGAGAACCTGAAATCAGGCAATGCTAGTTTGACGAGAAAGGAGAACATACAGAAGAGAAACTTTTGCACGGTGCACCAGGGGGCATGCCCATCAATTGGGAGATGGGTGGAATATTGTACAGCAACGAAACGAGTAAATTACACGTATATGCAACAGCTTGGATGTACCTTAAAACAGCAAGTAAAACAAGTCTCAGAATACCACTAGAGAAAGACATAAATCTTATGAAATTCAAAAATAATCGAAACTTTTTCCCCAGTCACACATATATTCCTTTCAAATGAGTATATCTTTATCACATATATTATATTCATATGAAAGGAAATGACCACAAACAGGGTATTAATTTCCTTGGGAGATAGGGAATTAGAGGATGAAATGAACCGGTGTGTATGTCTATTTGCATACACTGAGACTATCAGAAGGAGAGAGAAAGAGGTCATTTACAGAGCAATGATGACAGCATATCATGTATTAAAGGCTCTAACAAAGAAAACTGGTAAGGGAGGAAGGCATGTATTTTTCTGATTTTTTAAAAATTGTATTTATTTAGCTATGTCTGGTCTTAGTTGCAGCACTCAGGGTCTGTGTTATGTCATGCAGGACCTTGCCTTGTTGCACATGGACTCTCTGCAGCGGGCAGGCTTAGTTGCTCCTCAGCATGTGGGATCTTAGATTGAACCCAAGTCCCCTGCTTTGCAAAGTGGATTCTTAACTACAGAACCAGGAAAGTCCTAGGTTTTTTGGGTTTTTTTTTTTTTCAATTAATTTAATTGGAAGATAATTACTTTACAATATTGTGATGGGTTTTTGCCATACAGCAACATGAATCGGCCACAAGTATACGTGTCCCCCCACATCCTAAATCTTCCTCCCATCTCCCTCCTCACCCTATCCCTCTGGGTTGTCCCAGAGCACCAGCTTTGGGTGCCCTGACTCATGTATTGAACTTGCACTGGTACAAGTGCATATGGTAATGTACATGATTACCATATGGTTATACACGATTTAGTGCTATTCTCTCAAAACCTCGCCTTCTCCCACTGAGTCCAAAAGTCTGTTCTTTACATCTGTGTCTCCTTTGCTGCCCTGAATGTAGGATCGTCGGGTACCGGCTTCCTAATTGGTTTCAGACTCTCCCAAGGTGAGCTGCCGCAGGAGTTTTTCCTCTCTTCCAATGGTGGGTGCGTGCTAAGTCGCTTCAGTCCTGTCCGACTCTTTGTGACCCCATGGACTGTAGCCCACCAGGCTCCTCTGTCCATGGGATTCTCCAGGCAAGAATACTAGAGTGGGTTGCCATTGCCTTCTCCAGAGGATCTTCCCTACCCAGGGCTCAGACCCGTGTTTCTTGGGGCTCCTGCATTGGTAGCCGAGTTCTTTATCCCTAGCACCAACTGGGAAGGCCCATGGAGAGACCAAGGAACAGCAAAGAAAGTGAAAGTGAGTCACTCAGTCGCGTCCAACTCTCTGCGATCCCATGGACTGTAGCCCACCAAGATCCCCTGTCCATGGGATTCTCCAGGCAAGAATACTGCAGTGAGTTGTCCTTTGCTTCTCCAGGGAATCTTCCCGACCCAGGGATCGAACTCAGGTCTCCCATATTGCAGGCAGACTCTTTTCCGACTGAGCCACCAGGGAAATCACCAAAGAAGAGCAAAAGACTAAGGAACAGCAAGGAACACCGAGGTACACCAAGGAACAGCAAAAGAAAGGCTAATGCAAGCCAGAGTAGAAGAGAACTCGGGAACTGACGGACTGAGTGGGTAGGGCAACCGGGAGGGCGGGGCTTTCGTGGAGCCGGAAGACTGCGCAAGCGCAGTGGCGCGCCTCGCCGCCATGGTCCCCGGTTCCGTCCTGTCAGCCGCTGGTGGTGGCGGCGACTTCCCCTCAGGAAGTCCGGTCTCCGCCTCCTCCTCCTCCTCTTACCCCGCCCTGTTCGGCAGCGGCGGAGGCGGCGGTGCGGCAGTGGTTGTCCCTGCCTCTCCGCCACCTCCACCTCGGCCTATCCCCGGGCTGGCGGCGCTGGCGGGGAGGGGGACAGTAGTTGTAGACGCTGCCCCTGCCTCAGAGAAGGTGAGTTCCCGCCCCGGCGGCGGGGGCGGCCCGGGCCTTTAGCCCCTCCATCCTGCGACCCGGTAAAGGCCCGGAGCGCCCGGAGAGTGCGAAATGGCGGACCGGACAGGACCTGAGGCGCTCCGCTCCCCTCCCCACCCGTCACCCCTGGGAAACGGGCGCCGGGCTCCCCCGTGGATCGCGGAGGGAGAAGGGACGTCTCCGCTGCCGGGGGAGCTGAGGTTGGCGCGGGAGAGAGGCGACCCGGCCGAGGCTGTAGATAGTGTCAGGGCGAGGGAAGGGGAGGATGTGATGGGGACAGAGGAAAGGAGAGAAAAGGCCCCAGACGCGGAAGGGCGTAGACCTGCGCGGGGTGAAATTCAACATCCCGGAAAGTGGCGACCTCACTCACACGTAGGGAGAAGTGGAGTCGGAACTTGGGGAGAATAGGAAGTAAACACGCGAGCCCAAGGTTCCTGGGGCCCTGGAGGAAGAGAAGAGGGGGTGAAGTTTTGAGGGATCACTTCGCAGAGTTTCCCCGGGTTTTTTGGGGATAACACCCTTTAAAACAAGCCTCCAAGATGTACAAGCTCATCTTGATTGTGGTGTGAGTTTTAATAGATACCTGCCAGTGTCAAAACAGGACTTCAGTTAGGGCGGCGAAAACAACTTTTATTCAGTAACTACTGATAGTAGGAAAAATATTGAGCTCCATTCCGACTTTTCGCAGAAGTGACTGGGGGGTCTTAAAAGAAGGAAAGGGGAAAGGTGGGGTTCAAGTAGAGTCGGGGAAGTGCAGACTTAACAAAGGGTTGGGCAGTGTCAGCTTGCTGGCAATTACGAAAGTAAGAATTCTTGTTTTCCCACAGAAACTGGGAGACAGGCTCTGAAATACATGATCATCACATTTCAAAGGAATGACTTTCAGATCCGAGAGACTCAGACACACCCGAGCTGTAGGAGACAGAAATACATTTCAAAGAGCCTGAGGAAGAGTTCGCAATTGTAAACCCTTTAGTAAGAATTGTATGAAAGAGAGGCCAGGAACCTCATCAGGTGTTGGCTAGAACAAACAGTAAATATTTTTTGACAGCCGTGAGCTTTTCCAGACCTGAGCTCAACGATGGGGCTGGTTCATTCAAACTTGACCATGTTAAAATTTGGTCAAGTCTCTGCAAAAGTTTTAAAGGAATATACCTGCCTAGAGTTTTTACAGTTTTCACCAATTCATTTTCCCTAAAACAAAGAGCTACTTCTTGACCATTTCGATCTAAGAGATGTTTGAGTTCTTACAAGTACTGTAAGAACTTACAAGTACAAACAAACTGCTGGTTCCAAACTATGAGTTTAGGCTTTAAGGCAGTTTTGAAATGATTTTGGATCGTGGAGCTTGATCCCACTGCAAAAGATTCTAATAGAACATTCAGCCATCTTCAGTTTCATAGTTAATTTTTAGTATTTGCAGTGTTGCCTCATGTTGCTTTTTGTCTCCAGAGAGACAAAATGAGAACATTATTTTTGGTGGAATCCAGAACATTGTTGGATAATTTAATTTTCCTTTTTCCTGAGGGACAGCAGTAAATATAATAACTTCATTAAAATAATTTTTATTTTCATCTTCCACAGTATACTCTATTTTTGTGTACTCTTAAATAATCTTTTATACCTTTCACTTGAAGGAATGACAAAACAGTAAAATATTATAAATTTCTTAGAACATTTTGTGAGTATTTTATATAAATTCCATTCACTAAAAATGGAAATCAGAAACTGCAACCAAATGATGTTTCATTAAGTACCTTAGTGATAGCAACTTTTAGAAGACTAGGTTTTAGTGTCTTCAATCAGCCTGGGTTAGTATTACTGTTCTGAGATTAAAAAAATAAAATCAATTTTCTGCTTTCATACCAAACTTCCTGCCTTTCACTAACAAGCCTGAGCTATTATGATGTCAAGACTACAATTCAGTTTAGCTTCCATAGCCACATCACAGAACTTTGGAAACAGTTTCTCATGGGGGGAAAGAAAAACAGCTTTTTGCCAGAGTGGGGTTTTTTTTGTTTTGTTTTGTTTTTTGCAATGACTTTGAATATGTGCAGTTACTAAAGACTAAAAAACAGTTCAAAACAAAGTGTTGACAGGCAGTTACCTTTCTGTACTGCTTCAAGGTGGTTTTGAGGGCACAGGAGTCTTGACTAAATAGATTCTAGTGCTAATTTCTCAACTAGCTATGACACTAAGTCCCAAACTTTCTGAACTTGTTTTGCCATCTGTGGGGAGGAGAGTTGAACTGGCCCGATTGAGTGACTTTCACAAATAGATTCTAGTGGTAATTTCTCAACTAGCTTTATGACACTAAGTCCCAAACTTTCTGAACTTGGTTTGCCATCTGTGGGGAGGGAGTTGGACTAGCCCGATTGAGTGACTTTCACAAACAGATGCTTTTGCCCCGCCCCTACCTTAGAGGACGGTTTGCAATGTTTGAAGACTTTTTTCCTTGGTTTTTGCCACTGGACAAGGAACAGCTTGGTGAGCAGTAGTACTACTGGTATCTGCTAGATGCCAGAGATGCCACACACAACATGAAAAGCACAGGGCACCAACATAGACATACCACAGCCTCCACAAAGGATTATCCTACACGAGATGTCAGTGTCAAGGTTGAGGAAGTCTGCACTAACCAAATAGAGGACCTCACCAGCTTTAAAATTATGAACTGGTTTGGCTTGGCTGTGTACTAGAACAGCAATTTATAAAACGTGAAACTTTGACTTAAAATGGCTATCAAATGACGTTCAAAGAGTAGTGAAATATTTTGAGTAACAGCTGAGATTTTGTTAGGATTTGGAAAATAGAATTTACTACCTAAAAATTACCTCTTGTCACTTTTAAGTAAATATCCTTATTAATTATTCAGTTAACTGCTACTTAACAAATAGTAAATATTTGGTATGCTATTTAAAACACTCCTAGGACCCGGTATATTTTTAGTTTAGATATTTATAAACACCTAATGTAATTTCCTATTGTACATGAGCTGGAAGAGAAAAAAAAATTTATCTAGTACTTAGCCAGTATCTTTTTTTCTTAAGATTCCTCCAAAAGGTGTCAAAGAATTATCATCCTTTCAATTATTAAATTCCACTCTCCTTTTCAAGATCCTGAAAGGACTATTAAAACTCCTGATCCATTTTCACCTATAGCTGTAATACTTATGAAGGAGCTTCTCTTAAGCTGGGCTTGATAATAAAGGTCAGTAAGGATTAAGAATTTGCAAGCAGGGTATATATAGAAGGTGTAAATTACAAATAGGAAATTGAGAAATTAGACTCAATCACAAAAACTCAAATACCGCATGACCAGACTTACTTGAAAAGAAATATACATCACAGTTATGGTGAAAGTGTAGTAAGATTTTCCAGGACACTTTGTAATTCATTAAAAGAAGTTTCTCAAATATTTTTGACAGTTAAAAATTTTTTTCAGAATAATATTACTAAGAAATCAATAGAAACAAAACCACAGCAAACAGTTCTTTCTTATCTGGCTTTTTAAAAGAAAAGAAAATTAGACTCATTTTCAGAATGAAGAGCATTTCTAACTGCTTATTGAATCTAACCCATTTACATAGTAATTGTCTAAAGTGTTCCTTTGTTTTTTCGCAGAGATTTGAGACAAATGACAGAAAATCAAGCTAATAAGCCCTTATATTTATTCAGAAACCATTTAGAGCCCCTCCCATTAACCAGGTTCTTATGTTAGGACATGATCATTCTTACTGACCTGTTCACATTTACTGACCTTTTGGAAGGACTGGCATGTATTTGATGACATTCTAATTCAGAATGGGCCCAAGTAAATGGGCCTTGGGCCCAAGTAAAACTAATTTCTTCGTTGATCTAGTCAAGATCCTTGAGCTAGCTAGCCATAGATTACTTACAATGATTGATATTCAAAACATTTGTGTGTGCTCAGTCACTCGGTCATGTCCAACTCTTTGTGACCCCATGGACTGTAGCCCACCAGGCTCTTCTGTTCATGAAATTTTCCAGGGAAGAATACTCGAGTGGGTTGCCATTTCCATCTCCGGGGGGGGTCTTCCCAACCCACGAGTCGAGTCCAGGTCTCCTGCACTGCAGGTGGATTCTTTACCAAAGGCTTAGTTTGAGTAAAGACAGGAAATTTCCCTGATCATCTAATGATTAGGAATCAGTGCTTTTCCTGCTGGGGCCTAGGTTAGGGAACTAAGATCCCGCAAGCTGTACAGCACAACCAAAATAAATGGACATAAATTTTATATTACATTTGTAACCAATAATCCCAATTAATGATTTTGTTAATTCCTTTATGTTTTGTCATTGGAAATGTGCCATAGCAAATCCTGTTACTTTTGTGATTTTATTAGTGTAAAATATAAGTCATCCAGTTCTATGGCAAACTCATAGGTCACATACTAATCTCATTTCCTGAAAAGGCAAGGTTAATAACTAACTCAGTTAAGAGTATTCATAATGCTAGAAAGTATACACTGCATCTCTCAAAACTTCTTAAATGGAATTTGACCCTCTGGTAAAAAGGAATAAAGCAGCATACTTTGGTTAAGAGAACAGAATTGGTTACCTAGTCTCCTAAAACAGCGGTCCCCCAAACAGTCCCCAACTGTTTTGGCACCAGGGACCGGTTCCGTGGAAGACAATTTTTACACAGACTGGGGGATGCAAGCGATGATCAGCTATAAATACAGATGAAGCTTTGCTTGGTTGCAGGCCACTTACCTTCCACTTTGCAGCCCTGTTCCTAAGAGGCCGTGACAGTTAACTGTCCGTGGCCCAGGGGTTGGGAACCCCTTTCCTGATACAGGCTGTGCTCTAGTCTTCCCTAAGGTTATAATGGTTTTAAAAGATTGCCAACCTCAAGAGGCAGGAGCAAGGCATGGATGTCTATTCTCGCCAGTTCTTTTTAGTATTGTCCTGGACGTCCTAACCAGTATAGTCAGGAAAGGAAAAAAGGTTTACAGATTGGAGAGGAAGAAATCAGACTGTCTGTTTGCTGATACTAATGATCTGATCATCTATGGGCTCCCTGGTGGCTCAGTGGTAAAGAATCTGCCTGCAGTGCTGGAGAATAAAGTTCAGTCCCTGGGTTGGGAAGATAACCTGGAGAAGGAAGAGGCAACCCACTCCGGTGTGAAATTTCATGGACAGAGGAGCCTGGCAGTTCACAGTCCACAGGGTCACAAAAGAATCAGACACGGCTTAGCAACTCAACAACAACAAATAATCATCTATGTAGAAAATCCCAAGGAATTTTGGAAAAGCTACTAGAATAAGTGAGTTTAGCAAGGACACAAAGTACAAGGTTAATATACAAAACCAATACTATCTGTAAATGTTAGTAACAAGCAATTAGACATTGAGATTTAAAAAAATACTATTAACTATTGCATAAAAGCCAAAATACTTCTGGATAACTTTAACAAAGTACAGTGAATGGTACATAACATTGCTGAGAGAAGATGCAAATGGTGGGGAAAATGTCCTTTAATGCTTCTTAGTGAACTCCATGTAAAAGTGTAGTACTGTGTCATTAATTTGATATATTTAAAGAAGAGTTTATTAAAGGGAAACTAATTACACCTAAAACTTGCCAAATTAACATTCTAATTTTGCTCAAACATTTTTTCTTCAGTGATTAAAGATATTTAATAAGTATTTTTTAAAACTTAGTTTTAATGTCATGTTACAACACAAATCGGGTAGTGTCCTGTGGGCATGAAAATTTTTAGTAAATTTTTCACTCAGATTGAGTTGATTTACTCATCAACCTATTAAACCTATTGTGGCATATTAAAAACATATATAATGCAGAAGTTAAATTCAGGTTTTGCAATTTCTAAAAGGGTGATTGTATGCTTGCTTAGTGGTGTCCAACTCTGTGACCCGATGGACTGTAGCCTCCCAGAGTCCTCTGTCCATGGAATTCTCCAAGCAAAAATACTGAAGTAGGTAGCCATTCCCTTCTTCAGGAGATCTTCCCGACCCAGGGATCAAACCTGGTCTCCTGCATTGCAGGCAGATTCTTTACCATCTGAGCTGCCAGGGAAGCCCCTGAAAGGATGATTGGGGTGTAACAAATTTTCTGACAAGATTAGAATTAGGAACAGTGGAGTGGTTCTTAGTATTTTATTAAATACTAATCCTTTTTAGACAGTTTTGAATTGCAAGTAATTCATACTTTTCATTTTTCATATTTAACTCAGTAGTTCACATGCGGTGTTTTTATTACTTTAGCTTTTGCAATGGCTTTACCTACTATTACTGAAATAAGACTAACCCTTGTACAGCTATTGAATAGCAAGGTGCATAGTTTCATTTCTCCAAATAAAAGATTACGTTTTCTTTCTATTTGCACTATATCTTTCCTGAAAGTGAATGGCATTGTGGATAGTCATCTATAACTAGACTTGTGATGTACAAATAGGAACATCAAGTTTTCAGAATTTTGCTAGATTTTTTACAAAAATTAACCCTAATCTGAGAAAAATACTCCAAATGAGTTTCAGAAGAAACAAACTATTTCTTGCTTGAGACCTAATACCAACTTGTAAATAGATTGGATGTTTCTGCTTGACATTCCATTCTTTTAGACGTCAAAGTACATATAGCAAACATTAACACAGGACATAAACTGAAACCTTATAACAGTTGGTTTAAAATCAGCAATCAAAAAAGATAGTAAGAATCAAGTTGAAATTTGACCTTTCATTTAAAAAAAAAGGTCCTTCTGAAACATGAGTTAGCTTGAAATGCAAAGAATTAGGTACTCCTGTCAGGCACTCCTGACCTGTACAGCCATAATCTTTTCTTCATTTGGCTTTCTGTAGTTACTGGAATGGGCTTTTAGATGGCTTAGTGGGTGAAGAATCTGTCTGCAACGCAGGAGATGAGAGAGACACAGGTTCCATCCTTAGGCTGGGAAGACCCCTGGAGGAGGGCATGGCAACCCACTCCAGTATTCTTGGCTGGAGAGTCCCATGAACAAAGGAGCCTAGCGGGCTACAGTCCTTAGGGTCCCAAACAGTCAGACACGACAAGCAACTGAGCACACAGTTACTGGAATAATTGGTTGGAAAAACATTTCAGTTAAATAGATGAAATCCTGAATGACAATAAAAACAGTCCAGTTGTACAGCATTTACTATGTGCCATATACTCTTCTAAGTACTTTACATTTGTTAATTTCCTTAAGATCCACAATACCTGAAAAACTTGACCAAGCCTATATAATAAGCGCCAGAACTGACTCTAGAGTCCCTATGTCTAGCTCCTAGAAGCAGTGAGAAAATTAACATTGTGTGGCAACCAGTAGTTCTTCATAGGTTGGCTTAAGCTATGTTAGGTGGATGATCTTCCTGGAAACAAAGCCAACATTTAAAGATCCAGTGTAGGGACTTCCCTAAAATTCAGTGGTTAAGACTGTGCTTCTGCTGCAGGGGGCACACAGGTGGGTTCCATCCCTGGTCGGGGAACTAAGATCCCACTTGTTGCTTGACCAAATATCTGTGTGTGTATATATATGGTGGCTCAGACGGTAAACAATCTGCCTGCAATGGAAGAGACCTGGGTTCAGTCACTGGGTCCGAGAGATCCCCCGGAGAAGGGAATGGTAACCCACTCCAGTATTCTTGCCTGGATAATTCCACAGACAGAGGAGCCTGTTGGGCTACAGTCCATGGAATCACAAAGAGTCAGACACGACCAAGTGACTAACACACAGTTACGTATCCAGTTTAACAAATTACAGTAGAATTTTTTTTCCAAAACATTCATTTTAGATCTTTAAACGCCTCTCGTACACTTTACCATCTATGGGGTCACACAGAGTCGGACACGACTGAAGTGACTTAGCAGCAGCACAGTAAACAGCACTCATTAAAAGTGTACAATGAGTTTTTGGCAGGTATTTGACATGAAACTACTTTCATAAACAAAATGCCATGTATTTCCACCAGCTTGAACACTTTTCTCCTGCTCCTTTACAATTTATCCCTCCCTCCATCCTTGTGCCTGGCAACCACTAATCTGCTTTCTATCGCTACAGATTAATTTGTGTTTCTAGAACTTTTATAAGTAGACTCATTAGGTACTCATGCTTTTACTCAGCATGATTATTTTGTGATTCATCCATGTTGTATGTATTGCTATTTTGTTCCTTTTCACCGCTGAATAATTCTGTTGTATGGATATACCACACTTTTCTTACCCATTCCTCTGCTGATAGAGTTGCTTCTGATTTTGGCTATAAGAAATAAAGCTGCTATGAGTATTCATGTACAGGTCTTTGCATGGACATGTTTTCATGTCTCTTGGGCAAATACATATGAGTGAAATGACTGGATCCTATAGTAGGTATTTAACTTTTAAAGAAATTGTCAAAACTTTGTACCATTTTAGATTATAACTAGTATTGTAGCAAATGCCAAGATTAAAAGAATCTGAATTTTAAGATTGTCAGAGATGAGAGTGGTGGCCTAAACCTTTAACAGGATAAAGTGTAAAGTCCTACATTTAGAAAAGTAAATCAATTACATTAAGTCCCAGATGGGAGAAGTCAGCCAACATGGGGAGAGAGATACCGCTGGGATTTTAACAATTACAAAGATCAGAAATCAGAAACATGTCTGCTCTAAGACACGAAGTACTAAGGCTGGATGCCCGCCCCAGATCATTTTCCTGAAGTCCAGAGGCCTACTGTAATGTGCCCCAGTAACTTCTCCTTCAGAGAAGGAGAAGTATTTTCTGAACTAAAAAATACATTATTGTTGTTGTTCAGTCGCTAAGTCATATCCAACTCTTTGTGACCCCATGAACTGCAATACGCCAGGCTTCCCTGCCCTTCACTGTCTCCTGGAGTTTGCTCAAGCTCATATGCAATATCAGAGGCTTACTAAATGTTTTCATACTGAAATTGCCATTCCAATGAGCAAAAAGCTATTACTTTAGCCTTGTAAGCAGTCTTAACTTGAGAAGTTAAGATTTGATATGGTATATGAAATGATACAGGATATTATCGTAAATGTCTTACCTGCCCTTATTTTATTCATAGATACCACGTTGAGTGAGCAAAGACTGAACATTTTACAGATACCTTTTGTAGAAGGCTTATAAGAACTAGTGCCATAATTTGAATCATAATGGATTTCACATTATGAGGTAGGTTGAAAATAAGGACATCTCAATTATTAGCGTTATTTATACTGAAGCATTATACATATTATACATAATTTATACTGAATTATTTATATATGTTATACTAATACTTTGATTTGAAAGCAAGCGAAAGTATAACACTCTTAGTTCAGACTAAATATAGTAAAATTCCTGAGTAAATAAACTAAAACTCACAAGTGCTATTTTCAAATTCAGAGGTGTAAATTTTGGATCACTTTCTCTAAAATAAACAATATTATTTATTTTTCAAGGGTAAAATACACACTGGGCTTCCCTCTTGGCTCAAACAGTAAGAAGCCACCTGCAATGCAGGAGGCCTGGGTTCGATCCCTGGATTGGGAAGATCCCTTGGAGGAGGGCATGGCAACCCACTCCAATATTCTTGCCTGGAGAATCCCCATGGACAGAGGAGCCTGGCTGGCTCCAATCCATGGGGTCGCACACTGAATGATTAAGCACAGCACAAAACACATACTCAAAAAGTTGGCTTTACTTTCAGATTTACAGGAAGCAAAATAAGAAATTGAAGATGCATTTTGTGAGTTTTCAGATGATTGATTTATGTTGATGTAATTCTAAACTTTGAATTATTTAATCATTATAACAAGATTGTGCTTGCAATATTGTAGAGCAGTTAACCTTCCATAACTTCAAACTTCAAACCTCAAAGCAAGTTTAACTTTTTTTAAGAAAAAAGAAAAGATTGCTTGGTTTCAGGTAAAGGGAAGTGAAATATTGGGCAAAAATAGATTTTTAAAATCTCTGCTGTCATGGTTTTTAGCTCCTCGGTTGTTGCACAGTCTCGCTATTTGGAGAAAGTTCATGCTAAAAAACGGAACTAATTAATGAGTGAATATGATCAGATTTCTCCACCAAGGTCTCAGTCTGATAAGGGTAAGGTTCAGTTCACCTCTTCATTGATCTCTGCACCATCTGTGATCTTTTGGGGTTGGCTTTTTTCACTCTGCATGTCTTCAAGTTTCATCCATATTATACCATTTTGTAGTACCTCATTCCTTTATGTTCCTGAATAACATTCCATTGTGTGAATTGCCACATTGTGTTTATCCATTCATCAGCTAATGAACATTGATTGTTTCTAATTTTAGCTGTCAGTAATAGTGCTGCTGTGAACATTTTTGTACAAATTTTTGTGTTGACATAGATTTTCATTTCTCTTGGGTATATATTTAGGAGTGAAATTGCTAGGGTTATGTGGTGACTCTGTGTTTGACATTTTGAAGAACTGCCAAACTGTTTTCCAAGGTTGCTGTACCATTTTACATTCCCACCAAGAATGAATGAAGTCTCCGGTTTTTCCTCCTCTTTGCCAGCACATTATTTATTATCTATCTTTTTAATTATAGCCATCCTGTGAGTATGAAGTAAATCTTTTTCTTATAAAACATTTTTAAATATAAAAATAGAGAAAACAGTATTATGACACCTTCTGTACTTATCATCCAGTTTTGACAATTATCAACATCTTTTTAATTTTATTAGTGACTTTTTAAAAGTAGCTCTGATTGGTGGTATATTGAGGTATAGTTGAGGTATGTACAGGAAACTGTACATATTCCAGGTATATAATTTGATAGGTTTGAAACATACGTATTGATGAAATGATCACCACAGTTAAGATAGTAAACATATCCATGCCCTCAGAAATGCCCCTTATAATGCTGTGCTGAGTCGCTCAGTCATGTCCAACTCTGTGCAACCCCATGGACTGTAGCCAGCCAGGCTCCTCTGTCCATGGGGATTCTCCAGGCAAGAATACTGGAGTGGGTTGTCATGCCCTCCTCCAGAGGATCTTCCCAACCTGGGGATCAAACACAGGTCTCCTGTATTACAGGTGGATTCTTTACTGTCTGAGCCACCAGGGAAGCCCAAGAATACTGGCATGGGTTGCCATTCCCTTCTCCATTAGATCTTCCTGATGCAGGAATGGAACCAGGGTCTCCAGCATTGAAGGCGGATCTTTTACTAGCTGAGCTCCCTCCTACTTTTTCCTGACTACTTTTTCCCAGGCAACCACTGTATTGCTATAGGTTAGTTTTCCTTTTTCAAGAGCTTTATGTACATGGAATCATGTATTATGTACTATTTTCTCAGGCTTTTTTGAGTCAGCTTGATTATTTTGAGATTCATCCATTTCATTAAGTGTATCAATAGTCTGATCCTTTTTATCATTGATTCCATTATATGGATATACCACTGTTTGATTTATGCATTTATCTGTTGATCAATATTTGGGTTTTTTTTTTCCTTTCTGGGGCTATTACACATAAAACTGCTGTGAATATTCAAGTATAAGTCTTTATGTGGACATATACTTCCTTCTCTTTAGGATAAATATCTAGGAGTGGAATAACTGGATCATATGGTAGGTGTATGTCTAACTTCCTTAGAAACTACCAGACTATTTTCCAAGTAGTCGTACCATTTTATATCCTACCAGCAACATTTGAGAATTCCAGTTGTTCTATATCCTCACCAATCTCTTTAATTTCAGTCATTCAGTGAGTGCATGGGGGTATTGCTTTGTGGTTTTAATTAACATCTACTTGATGATGAATGATATTGAGCATCTTTCATGTGCTTATTGTCCATTTGTGTATATTCTTTTCTGAAGTGTCTGGTCAAATTTTTTTGCCCCTGTTTAATAATTATGTTACATTTTGCTCTAGTCAGAATTTTTCTACTATTTAAGTTGAATAGGAACTAAATTTTCTGGCTCACCAAATTAGGCTTCATTTAAACTTCCTTTTTAATCTCAAATTGCCAGTAAAAGTAGATGATCATTGGTGACTCTAGATTGCTGTCAGACTTGTTTCTGTTAAAGGAAGGAACTACATGGGTTATACTGCCTCATAATTTTTGGAAATAAAGCATATCACAAAAAATATTATCTTCTCATATTAAGTACATTTTCTGCTATATTTGTAATGCAGGATTTGAGGTGGGGGACAGAAAGAGAAATAGTTGTACTGCCCTATCCCCCAAAAAGCAAGCAAAGATTAGCGTATCTGCTTGAAATTTCTTCTGAAACTTTTCTCTACATAAATCCCTACCCGCTCTGAGCTTTCACCTCC
Organism: Bubalus kerabau; assembly: GCF_029407905.1. Classification (NCBI taxonomy): domain Eukaryota; kingdom Metazoa; phylum Chordata; class Mammalia; order Artiodactyla; family Bovidae; genus Bubalus; species Bubalus kerabau. Next base: position 50,778,784 of record NC_073634.1, read on the forward strand.
ATTTCCCTCTTAGCCCTCCCACCAGCTCTTTAATAGAGAACAAACCAGAAGGCATTCTAGAATGTCTTTTTCACCAATCAGAAGTAACGGAATGAAATCCAATTCCCTATGCAGAAGATACAGAACTCTGTTCCCTCATCTTTTCTCACGCCCTATACCTAAGAGTAGTTTTGTCTCAGCTGGATTTCTAATTTCCAGCATTCCCAAACCATTTTACAATTTTGTTGTTAAGTCTTACAATATTGTTGTCCGGTGAGTATCTATGTTTATTTTATTTTGAGTGAACAGAAGATTTTTAAAATTACCTCTCTATGGTTTGTTACTTTTCTTAGACAACCGTGTTCAAGAATCTGAACTTTAGAAATTATTTGAACACTCAGATCAGGCCACTCACCATGAATGTGTAAGTCCTTCTATCCAGACATCCCTACAAAGCCTTACATTTTTAGCCCTACAAAAGAATTATACATGTCAGCTCCTTTCTGCCTCCTTCATCTCACTTCTGAGAAGGATAAAATTACTTGTGAGTGGCATAGGCAATATTTGACTTCCTTATGCTCCTTTTTGGCATATAATGTCATGATATTTAACTTTTATACCAAAGTAGATTTTAATTTTGGGATGGGGAAGGGGCTTCTTTATTTTGTCTTTTGAGACTCTTCAAGAGTAAAGGAAATATTCAGAATTAAATAATCTAGTAAGAAGAATTTTCTCCCATCTTTTCTACCTACAGAGAATCCCTTGTCAAGCTAATGAAGCATTCAAAGAAGACATATGACTCTTTTCAAGACGAGCTTGAAGATTATATCAAAGTGCAGAAAGCCAGAGGCTTAGAGCCAAAGACTTGTTTCAGGAAGATGAGAGAGGATTATTTGGAAACCTATGGGTACAAAGAAGAGGTTGACTCTAGACACAGGTGTAGAATGTTTGAGCAAAGACTCCCATATGGAACCGTCCAAACCTACCCAAGATCATGCAGTATTTCACAAAGAGTGGAAAAGCAGTTACCTCAGTGGCTACCAGCTCATGACAGCAGGCTGAGACTAGACTCCCTGAGCTACTCTCAGTTCACCAGGGACTGTTTCTCAGGAAAACCTGTACCCCCGAACCTTAGTCAGCACGAGTCTAACTGTAGCTCATACAGTGTAGAATCTGGAGTTTACAGGCACCTCTCCTCAGAAAATAGTACCAGTGCCCATCAGGCTAGTTATAAACACATACATCAGAAGAGGAAAAGGCACACAGAGGAAGGCAGAGAAAAGCCAGAGGAGGAGCGGCCCAAGCATAAGAGGAAAAAAGCTTGTGAGGAAATAGATTTAGACAAATACAAGAGCATCCAAACAAGCAAAACGGAGGCAGAAACAGTCAGAGTCAGTACAGAAAAGCTTAAGAACCGGAAGGAGAAAAAAAGCCGAGATGTAGCTTCTAAGAAAGAGGAACGTAAGCGCAGAAAAGAGAAAAAGGAACAAGGCCAAGAAAGGACAGAGGAGGAAATGCTTTGGGACCAGTCTATCCTTGGATTTTGAAGCTCTTGCCTTGGTTCCCCCAGGGTTAAACTAATAGTTGAGAAGCTTGGTTTTACAGTGTTCATGTTCAAATCCCTCTTCTCACATGAGCAGGTACAAAGGCTAAGAGAACAGGAAACAGAGTACGCTTGCTATCCAACATGGAATATTTTTCCTCATTTTCTAAAATCATTACTACATTTTTCTTATACATAATGTAATTTCCCTTAACGAGAGTGGCTCTGCTTTTATTCATCTGGTTGCTGTGATGGCGGAAGTATTTTTCCCTTGGGAGGTCATTTATATTTAAGTAGGATTAATAGGCTTAACAGAATCTATTTCTTGCTTGGGTTTTAGTTTGGGGTGGGTATTTTTATATTCATTAGTTTTCTCTGTGAAGCAATTTAGATAGATATTTTTCCTCTGTTAGATCTAACTTGCAGTATATTTTCTAGATTGAAAAGTGGAAAATTACATACCTTATAATAAGTTTAAGTTACATACAGTTTTTAAAAAGAGTCGATATAAAATCAGTTTATATTCTGGAAATGTTTATAATATAATAAAAATCTAATTTCTACTTTTTTTTTGGTTTGTTTTCTTTTGTGTCAATGATCTGTTCCTATTCGATGAATATTTTCTTCTGGAAGAGCAATAACCAAGTAAATTTAAACCCACTTTTTGGATAGAAATCTGTGAATGGCCACAGTTTTTCCAAATAGTTGAAATTGGGGGATTAAATGGCATTAGATTATTCTTTCCTGACCAGTATTTTCCATTCTGATAATCCCCTTTTTTATGATAAACATATCAAGTATTCAAGCACTGCTCTTTTGTTGTAGAGAGTAGTGACCTGGAAATCTGAATCCCAGAATTCTAGTCTCAGCTATGCCTTCAAGTTGTTATGTGACTTTGGGAAAGTCTCTCAACTTTATTTTCCTCACTACTAAATATAACTAGAAGCACTGGCCTCTAAAATGCCTTGGATAACAAGATGCCACCATGATATGAAAACTCTTTGCATTCTACAATGTTGTGCATATATATTATAATATTAACTTTAACATTATTTTGCTAATGTGATTTTTTATTTTATATTTTATTATATATTCCCTTGGGGCTTTCTGGTGGCTCAGACAGTAAAGAATCTGCCTGCAGTACATGAGACCCAGTTTCAGTCCCTGTATTGGGAAGACCCCCTGGAGAAGGGAATGGCAACCCCCTCTAGTATTCTTGCCTGGAGAATTCCAAGGACAGAGGAGCGCAGCAGGCTATAACACATGATGAGGTCACAAAGAGGCACAACTGAGCGACTAAGCGCACACACACACACACATATTCCCTTCACCTGCTCAACCCTCTGCATGTCACCAGTCTCTCCACCCTTGCTAGGCCACTGCCTTACTCAGCCCTGAACCCTCTCTGGGAACCCACCTTGCCTAGCCTCGTACCTCAGTGGCCCTCAAATAGCGAAGAAGAAAGGAAGGAAGTGGAGGAGGGAGAGGGCATAGGTGACCCATTTTATTTTAAACTAATGACTGCAACCTCCAGTCCATCAGGTTTCCCTAGTAAATTTCCCACCCTCAGAGATGTCTTTTATACTCTCCGCTCTCTCCTCAAACCTTCTCCTCCCTGGTGCCTCCCATACAGGCCCCCTTTCTCTCAGCTGATGGATCACAAGTACTTTAAAAAAAAAAAAAAAAAAAAGGTCAGAGAGCTAGCTGAGCAACCCAATCTATGATAATGTGTTTAAAGCAACCCAAATTGACAGAGATGGTGACCTCTAAATTTCTGTTTCTAGACTAGATTTCTCCCTGAGTTCTGGACTCATCAACTGCATTTGTTGCTATTTCCAAGTAGAACACCAAAAGAGGACACACTTCTCAGCAATCATTCTTCCCTCAGTCTTACCCCATCTCCACAAATAATAACACCATCTTAATTGTTCAAGCCAAAAAATCACTAAAATCACACTTAACTCTCTTCTACATCAGAGCCATCAGTGATTCTTCATGGTTTTACCTCCAAATTATCTCTCCTATTGTCCACTTCTATCTTCACTGCCACCACCCTGACCCAAACTAACCCGGGTATTGTTTTGGGTTTATTTGAACCAAACAGGATTAACAGGTCTGCTGCTGCTGCTAAGTCGCTTCAGTCGTGTCCGACTCTGTGCGACCCCATAGACAGCAGCCCACCAGGCTCCCCCTTCCCTGGGGTTCTCCAGGCAAGAACATTGGAGTGGGTTGCCATTTCCTTCTCCAATGCATGAAAGTGAAAAGTGAAAGTGAAGTCGCTCAGTCGTGTCCGACCCTCAGTGACCCCATGGACTGCAGCCTTCCAGGCTCCTCCATCCATGGGACTCTCCAGGCAAGAGTTAACAGGTCTGAGAAGAGCTGAAAACTGGGAAAAGTCATCACAGGCTTTGAGTTAATGAGTATAAAACCAGCAACAGGTGTATCAAGAGATCAAATAGTGTCATGGCCATCTAGCACTGTGGACTTCAGAAATGCCCAGCAAATATTTCCTTCCAGAAAGACAAAATCTTACCTGAAAAGAAAACTGCTAGGTTGAAAAACCAAATTGGGCAGGGAAGTAGCACTGGGGGTAAGGGAAAGAAAATGTTCCAAGAATAGGGAGCAGGGGAAGGTGCCAGATGAAGAACTCAGAAAATTCTGCAACAGCAAAATACAACATCTGAGGTGAGAATACCACCTTGCCAGGCAAGCCCCACTGGCCTGTAAGAAACAACAGAAAAACTTTTCTGAACCAAGCTCCACTCCGAATGGCAGAGAAATAACCATATCTTGAGCCCTTCAACTGTAACAAGAGAAATCCCTCGAGCCATGAAGCTGGAAAATGTACCCAGGGCATTCCTTCTCCACAGAAATGTCCTCACAGTAGTCCAGGTCAACACACTCCATTTAAACTTTGGAAAGGAGGAGGAGAATATGATCTAGCCATACAGAGTGTTAGGAGAGAAAAATGAACTAAAATACTTTGACAAGAAGACACCAAAAAAAAAAACCTGCAAACACAAAGCAGATTAAAAACTCTAATACTTCAAACAAGGCTGAAAGAGATTAAGAAAACAGTTAAAACTTTAAGAAAAGTTAGAATGGACTTCCCTGGAGGTCCAGTGGCTAAGACTCCCTGCTCATGATGCAGGGAGCCTGGGTTCAATCCCAGGGCAGGGAACTATCCCCACATGCCACAATTAAGACCCTGCACAGCCAAATTCCATGGGGTCGCAAAGAGTCAGATACGACTGAGCAACTTCACTTTCACTTTTCACAGTCAAATTAGTTTTTTTTTTTTAAAGAAAAAGCAAAAAGGGCACAAAACAGAAAAAGAACTCTGGAATAAAATGGCCAATTATGCAACTGAAAAAGACAGTAGTCAATTCCAAGAAAACTAAAATATAATGCAGTAATGAAAAAGTAATTCTAACTTTTAGTCAAAAATATTCATTGAGCATTCACTGAGCATCAAATTAGAGCCAGACATGGTTACTAAATAATGACCTTGACAGATAATGGGGGGGGGGGGAATAGTAAAAGAAAACAAAATCAAATCATTAAAAGGAATACAAGAGAGTATAGGCACCATAGAAAGAACAGGGTAGGAAGGAGAATAATGAAGATATTCCAACAAAAGTAAATTTACACCTTGCAAGAAGGTGATAAAAGATGAGCAAAGACAATCCAAAGCAGGGGACTTCCCTGGTGGTCCAGCGGTTAAGAATCTTCCTTCCAAACCAGGAGATGTGGGCTCCATCCTTGGTTAGGCAACGAAGACCCACATGCCTCAATTGACCCCTCACACACACCCCCAGCAATGGATGCAGGGGCACTCAGCGACTTAGCTGACTTCTCTGGGAGTATAGTGTACGGCCCTCGGCAGACAAGAAACAGGCCAAAGGAAAGGACAGCCCTCAAAGGCAGGGTGGATGTCCAAATCAAACCAACATACCACAGATCGCCTGGAGAACAGAGTCCCTAATGACAAGGGACTCCAAATGGTCCCCAGGTCCTGGCAAATACTGAACATCCTTGTATACCTCATGCCCACAGCTACCACAAAGGGAGCTGCAATTCTCCTGCCATTTTCCTTGGAAGAGACTGAAGAAAGCTGAGGCTTTGAGAAATGGATTTTTCCAGGGCTACTCTGGAGCCCAGTTGTCTCTCCTTCCAGGACTGAGGTTTGAAACACCCCACCCCCCTTTTAGGGAGCTGGAATCCAGGAAAAGCCTACTGGGTGGGGTTGGGGGCACGCGGCACATAGGTGCTGCTGGAGGGGCCAAGGGTGAGGAACTGCGTTTACCATAGATCTTGAAGGGAAGGAGGGAGCCCCAGCCTCAGGGCATATGAGAGAATATGCAGGTGACGGTGGGCACAGGCCTCACTTGAAAAATGAGGTTATTGTCCTGGTCTGATAGGAAAAGGGGTAATGAGCGGTTTCTAGGCAGAAAAGGAGGGCGTTGAAATGGGTAATCTCAAAGGTTCCCCTCCATCTGGGAGAATGGAGCTCAGCAGCAGGCTCTGCCACAAGGGGACCTCATCTCTCATCTGGAGCGGCCTGAACCCAGCACCTGTGAGCTCCTGCCCAGGCCTGCTTGTCTTGCCCTCCCAGGTCTCCCCACCAGACTTCACTCCATTTCACTTCCCGCCCAAGGTTGCTGGCGAGGTGGGAGCAGGAAGCGAGCCTGAACGGCGCCCCTCAGCTGGGCGCAGCCCCGCAGCCTTGTTTTCATTGCGTTTCTGTCTTCCTGCCAGATGCAGGGTGCTGCAAGGCCACCTCCTCCTCCATCACTAATTCATGTAAGCTACATCCCTGACACACAGAGGGAGGCACACTGCCTTCTGATGAGTGATGAGGAGTCTGGTGTGCTATAGTTCATGGGGTCACAAACAGTCAGACACAACCGAGCAAATAACACACACACCATACTGCTTTGTATAATGTAACATTAAGTGGAGTTTTGAGGTTAACAGAGAGATGGGCATACCAGACTACCTGACCTGCCTCTTGAGAAACCTGTAAAAAGATCAGGAAGCAACAGTTAGAACTGGACATGGAACAACAGACTGGTTCCAAATAGGAAAAGGAGTACGTCAAGGCTGTATATTGTCACCCTGATTATTTAACTTATATGCAGAGTACATCATGAGAAATGCTGGGCTGGAAGAAGCACAAGCTGGAATCAAGATTGCCAGGAGAAATATCAATAACCTCAGGCATGCAGATGACACCACCCTTATGGCAGAAAGTGAAGAAGAACTAAAGAGCCTCTTGATGAAAGAGAAAGAGGAGACTGAAAAAGTTGGCTTAAAGCCCAACATTCAGAAAACTAAGATCATGGCATCTGGTCCCATCACTTCATGGGAAATAGATGGGGAAACAGTGGAAACAGTGTCAGACTTTATTTTTCTGGGCTCCGAAATCACTGCAGATGGTGACTGCAGCCATGAAATTAAAAGACGCTTACTCCTTGGAAGGAAAGTTATGACCAAACTAGACAGCATATTAAAAAGCAGAGACATTACTTTTCCAACAAAGGTCCGTCTAGCCAAGGCTATGGTTTTTCCAGTGGTCATGTATGGATGTGAGAGTTGGACTGTGAAGAAGGCTGAGCACTGAAGAATTGATGCTTTTGAAGTGTGGTGTTGGAGAAGACTCTTGAGAGTCCCTTGGACTGCAAGGAAATCCAACCAGTCCATCCTAAAGGAGACCAGTCCTGGGTATTCATTGGAAGGACTGATGTTGAATGAAACTCCAGTATTTTGGCCACCTGATATGAAGAGCTGACTCATTGGAAAAGACCCTGATGCTGGGAAAGATTGAAGGCAGGAGGAGAAGGGGACGACAGAGGATGAGATAGCTGGATGGCATCACCAACTCAAAGGACATGGGTTTGGGTGGACTCTGGGAGTTGGTGATGGACAGGGAGGCGTGGAGTGCTGTGGTTCATGGGGTTGCAAAGAGTCAGACATGACTGAGCGACTGAACTGAACGGAACTTGAGGTTAAGAAATGGAAGGAAGTCCACATGTATGCTTATTAGACTGCATTGAGGAACATAGTGTACCCATATCCAGTCATTATGACCTTCCCTGAGTTCCAAAGGGCAGATGTGAACAGTTGCTAATAGAGTGAAGAGCAGCCAAGAACCCAAAAGAGGCAAGATTAAAGGGACCAGATAAACTCATCAAAAGTAGGAGACCTCCCACCTGAGATGAGATTAAGGGAGTGCAAGCCCCACACACACACTAACCTTGTCAGACCCCACCAGTATAAAAACCCTCAAGTTCTAGGTTTTCAAGGCAGAAGCCTGGTGCATCTCCCTTTGCGTTGCAAAGTGGTAGAGCTATTCTTTTCTACTTCACCCAAAACTTGTCTCCAGGATTTGATTCAACACGGATGTACAGAAGAGCTGAGCTTTCAGTAACAGAAGTCGGTCTCTGAGAAGAGTGTGCTAGACTAGCTCCAGGAAAAGACTGAATGCTTTCCTAGGCAATTTCCAGTCTGAAGGTTTTGGTTCACCCAGAAGACAGTGAACATCATGGATCGGAATGATAGCCTCTCTCTGTTTGACCAGTATCTGGCCTCCCCTCAAGGTGCCACGAGTCCTGGAATCCCTGTCTTCAGTCCAATGATGCATTATGGCACAGGACTGACTCCGCAGCCAATTCAGAGCGCCGACAGTCTGTCTACTTCAGAGGAGGAGCAGCAGCAGACGACGGTGGGAACAGGTCGGCTTTCGACGACGTCCCAGCAGGCAACCCAGGAGGCCTCGGACCAGACACCACAGCTCTTCGACTCACAGCCTCTTACGACTGCACCCTTGCTGGGTACCACTCCCCTGTATCCGTCCCCCATGACCCCCATGATCCCCATGACCCCTGCCATGCCAGCCTCAGAGATCGCTGAGTTGGTGCCACAGCTGCACAATATTGTATGCACAGTGAATCTTGGCTGTAAACTTGACCTAAAGAGCATTGCCCTTCTTGCTCGAAATGCTGAATATAATCCCAAGAGGTTTGCTGCTGTAATCATGAGAATAAGAGAGCCCCGGACCACTGCACTTTTATTCAGTTCTGGGAAGATGGTGTGCACAGGAGGCAAGAGTGAAGAACAGTCCAGGCTAGCAGCAAGAAAATACGCCAGAATCATACAGAAGTTGGGTTTTCCAGCTAAGTTCTTGGACTTCAAGATTCAGAACATGGTGGGGAGCTGTGATGTGAAGTTCCCCATAAGGTTAGAACCCCTTGTGCTTAGCCACCAACAGTTCGCTAGTTATGAGCCAGAGTTATTTCCTGGTTTAGTCTACAGAATGATCAAACCCAGAATTGTTCTCCTTATCTTTGTCTCTGGAAAAGTTGTGTTAACAGGTGCTAAAGTCAGAAGTGAAATTTATGAAGCCTTCAATAACATCTACTCTATTCTAAAGGGTTTCAGGAAGACATCGTAATGGCTGTCGTGTGCTCCTGCCTCCTCCACCCACTTTTTTTTTTTTAACGAATTGGTTTTGGTGTATTTGTTGTGTTGTAGACGGTCCCATGTTGTGAGAGGTTGGACTTGAGGTTGTAAATCACAGTTCCAATTGAAGCTCTCCTGCATGTGTACCCATAAGGGTGCCAAGAAGGGGTATTATTTCTGCAGGAAGAACACCAAAAGTGTTACTGTAAGTTGTTGAAACTGTGTTACTAATCGGGCAGTAATGTCTGTTTATTTATATTTAGATTTTAAACATTTCATGCTTTTTTTAAAAAGTTTTTGAAAATTCTTTTATTTTATTGATTGATTTTTGGCTGTGCTGGGTCTTTGTTGCTGTGCACAGGTTTTCTCGAGTGGTAGTGTTTGGGCTTCTCCTTGCTGTGGCTTCTCTTGTTTCAGAGCATGGGCTCTTAGGTCACTCAGGCAACAAGCTTAGTTGCCCTGAGACATATGTGGAAGCTTCCTGAATCACGGATCAACTCCCGTGCCTTGGCAGATTCTTAATCATTGGACCACCAGAGAAGTCCACTTACTGCTTTTGACAAGTTGGTTTAAGGGGCAAAACTTTGTGTTAAGGCACCTCAACAACTGATTAGACTTTGTTTAATTTCTTCCCCATAATCCAGAGTTTTGTTTTGTTTTCTACCAGGAAAAGAAAAATCTGTTTTGAAAGGTGTTGTTTTCTAATTGGTAACTCTTAAGGATTATTTTTCTACCAGACACATTCGCCTTTTCAGTATTTCAGGACAAAAAAGAACGTTTGCATTCATATTAATGAACGCAAATGGCTGCACATATCTTTCTTCCTTCAGAGTACTCTGTAGAATAAATGCTGTTTATAAAAGTGTTAAGAAACAAACCAAAAAAAAAAAAAAAGCCCAAAATGGAGTCCCTTGGGCTAAGCCCCATTGTGATTAGTTTAGGCCCCTCCCAGGAGTAGAATTTTAAACCAATTAATCCAGAATTACCCAATCAACTCCTGTGATGTAATCTGCCTAAAGCCCCCTGCCTTTCTCTAAGGGAGGTGACTTTGCCTAAAATAATCCAATCTTAACTTTCTCTTCCCATCTTCCTTCTGTCTATGAAAGCCTTCCATTTTGTTCAGGTCCTCAGAGTTCTTTTCTATTTGTTAGAAGGCATAACTGCCAGACTATCAAATAAAGCCAATTAGATCTTCCAGTTTACTCAGTTGAATTTTGTTTTTTAATGTAACAAAAGCAGCACTACAGAACAGTGAGGAAGATAGATTTTTTCAATAAATGGTGTTGAAAAAATATGATATCTGCAAGGGAGAACTAATGACATAGAATGCCTGCCTCACAGCTTGGACAAAAACCAATTCCAATTGAATCATGTATCCATGAAGCTTTTTTACAAGACATCCTGTGAGAATGTATCTTTATGATCTATGGCAATGGTTTTCAGTGTGGGCCAATATTGCTCCCCAGGAGATATTTGACAATGTCTTGAGACTTTTTTTGGTTGTTAAAACTGGGGCGGGGGTAGGGACTTCCTGGTGGTCCAGGGAATTTAGTTACATAGAACTGAGTGAATTGGTAAATATGGTTATAATTTTTATGGCTTCTATCTTAAAAATACTGGTTTAAATCTGTGTTTTCCAAGAGTAAGGAAAATCTCCCCCTTAGGCTAATCATGACTTACAATAATTTGGTAAATTATACCTTTGTAAGAAGAATTGAAACATTCATCTTTTTCCCTCTATTTGGTTGATCCTGAGAGCAACATTTGCTTGTCTCAAAGATTAAGCCATGCGTAAGTTGTGTACAGCCTGGACAATGAAACTATGGCTAGCTCATTAAATCAGTTATGACTCCTTTGGTTGCTTGACTATTGCAAGTGGGTTACAACTAGTTATACTAATCATTGTTTTAATTTGTTCTTTGTTGTTTTCAAACTGTTTGTGCTTCGTGCCTCCCTGCTGCACTTCGTCTTTGTCAATGGTACTGGCTGCATTACTTATATCTTGTCTAATTTATAAGACTGTTGTCTCGTGTAATACCCAGTGTGTAACCAGACCTCCAACAAAGCTTAAATGACTAAAAATATAACATAAAATAAATGTAACAGTTTGATTCTAGGTATGGGAAGAAGCAACAAGGGAAAATGTCTGCTGGATCATAATTAGGCACAAGATCCAGAGAATCTTCATTATGGCTGGGGTCTAATCCAAAATTTAGCACCCGGAGTGGCATATCAAGAGCTTTCACCCCATCTGGGATGAGCCTCCCAGCACCGTGAGACAAAATTTGATCATGAACTGTCTCCCAAATATTGATCAAATTTCCAACCAAGAGGGGAGAATCTGAGAAATGGAATACTTCCTGCCTTGTCAATCATCAGCAATTTCAGCCCTCCAGTGGGAGTGGATGAGCCCTAAAAAAACGGAGGAAGGAGAATACCTGCCACCAGGCAGTCATCAGATTGCAGCCACTACCTATGGTGAACCCTGAGGAAATTCAGGATATGAAAATACAGGATTACAGGCCCCAGACAGCTGAGGTACATATCAAGGAAATAATTTTAATGAGCCCTGACTCTTGCATCTTCCCATACATAGAAAAGCACATAATTCCTTAACTTGAGATGCTGCCTCCTGGGTTATATGTCCAATATTTCTAAGTCTACAGGTGTAAAGTAGACACATTCCAAATAGGAACAGAAGAAGACAAATATCAACAACTGGAACACCGACAGCAGACACTCTTGGACGGATTCATCTGATAAAGCAGTTGGAACAGTCATCACTCCCTTTTCCCACAAGACTGTGGAATGGACATTGACAATGGGGAACTGTAGCAGGGAAAAGCCAATTCTGACTCCACGATGGATCTGTTTCTTTGACTTTAACCTTTGTTTTTGCTGCTTTTGTTATTATAGTCATACATAATGGCCTGTGTCAGGGAATCCTGCCTCTCTACCGGACTATTAAAGTGCCTTTGTTAGAATCTGACCCAGCCCACCTGTGAAACTGGCACCCAGACCTGGATAAGATGGCTAATTTGAGACATTAGTCTGCTATCCTCTCAATCAGCTGGCTTTCTGAATAAAGTCATATTATTTGCCTAAACACCTTGTCTCTCAGTTAATTGACCTGTCATGCAATGAGCAGGCTTCAACTCTGTAACATGCAGAGTTCCCAGGTTTGGAGAGCCTTTCTATCCCCCATTTCTTGTAGGCAAGTCTCCAGCCTCCATGGCCTAGCTTGGGTTCCAAAAGGTGGATTTGAACAATAGATAAATTAAAAGACGCTTGCTCCTTGAAAGAAAAGCTATGACAAACCTAGACAGCATATTAAAAAGCAGAGACATTACTTTGCCGACAAAGGTCCATCTACTCAAAGCTATGGTTTTTCCAGTAGTCATGTATAGATGTGAAAATTGGACCATAAAGAAAGCTAAGCACTGAAGAACTGATGTTTTTGAACTATGGTGTTGAAGAAGACTCTTGAGAGTCCCTTGGACTGCAAGGAGATCCAACCAGTCCATCCTAGAGGAAATCAGTCCTGAATATACAATGGAAGGACTGATGTTGAAGCTGAAACTCCAATACTTTGGCCACCTGATACAAAGAACTAACTCACTGGAAAAGCCCCTGATGCTGGGAAAGATTGAAGGCAGGACGAGAAGGGGGCGACACAGGATGAGATGGTTGGATGGCATCGTCGACTCGATGGACATGAGTTTGAACAAGCTCCAGGAGTTGGTGATGGACAGGGAGCCTGGTGTGCTGCAGTCCATGGGGTTGCGAAGAGCTGGACACAACTGAGTGACTGAACTGAACAGAATCAAGGGAAAGAAAGTGAAAGTGAAAGTCGCTCAGCCCTGTCTGACTCTTTCCGACCCCATGGATTATACAGTCCGCAGAATTCTATAGGCCAGAATACTGGAGCAGGCAGCCTTTCCCTTCTCCAGGGGATCTTCCCAACCCAGGGATCAAACCCAGGTCTCACATTTTTGGTGGATTCTTTACCAACTGAGCTACAAGGGAAGCCCAAGAATACTGGAGTGGGTATCCTATCCCTTCTCCAACAGATCTTCCAGACCCAGGAATTGACCAGGGGTCTCCTGTGTAACAGGCAGATTCTTTATCAACTGAGCTATCAGGGAAACTCCAGCTTCAACTTCAAGTTGAAGTTGAACGGTTCTGTGAAGACCTACAAGACCTTTTAGAACTAACATCCAAAAAATATGTCGTTTTCATTATAGAGGACTGGAATGCAAAAGCAGGAAGTCAAGAAACACCTGGAGTAACAGGCAAATTCAGCGTTGGAGTACAGAATGAAGCAGGACAAAGGCTAATAGAGTCTTGCCAAGAGAACACACTGGTCATAGCAACCACTCTCTTCCAACAACACAAGAGAAGACTCTACACATGGATATCACCAGATGGTCAACACCGAATTCAGATTGATTATATTATTTGCAGCCAAAGATGGAGAAGCTCTATACAGTCAGCAAAAACAAGACCATGCTGACTGTGGCTTGGATCATGAACTCCTTATTGCCAAATTCAGACTTAAATTGAAGAAAGTCGGGAAAATCACTAGACCATTCAAGTATGACCTAAATCAAATCCCTAACGATTATACAGTGGAAGTGAGAAATAGATTTAAGGGACTAGATCTGAAAGAGTGCCTGATGAACTATGGATGGAGGTTCATGACACTGGACAAGAGACAGGGAGCAAGACCATCCTGAAGAAAAAGAAATGCAAAAAAGCAAAATGGTTGTCTGAGGAGGCCTTACAAATAGCTGTGAAAAGAAGACAAGCAAAAAGCAAAGGAGAAAAGGAAAGATATACCCATTTGAATGCAGAGTTCCAAAGAATAGCAAGGAGAGATAAGAAAGCCTTCCTCAGCGATCAATACAAAAAATAGAGGAAAACATCAGAATGGGAAAGACTAGAGATTTCTTCAAGAAAATTAAAGATACCAAGGGAACATTTCATGCAAAGCTGGGCTCAATAAAGGACAGAAATGGTATGGACCTAACAGAAGCCAAAGATATTAAGAAGAGGTGGCAAGAATACACAGAAGAACTGTTCAAAAAAGATCTTCAGGACCCAGATAATCATGATAGTGTGATCACTCACCTAGAGCCAGACATCCTGGAATGTGAAGTCATGTGGGCCTTGGGAAGCATCACTATGAACAAAGCTAGTGTAGGTGATGGAATTCCAGTTGAGCTCTTTCAAATCCTGAAAGATGATGCTGTGAAAGTGCTGCACTCAATATGCCAGCAAATTTGGAAAACTCAGCAGTGGCCACAGGACTGGAACAGGTCAGTTTCCATTCTGGTCTCAAAGAAAGACAATGCCAAAGAATGCTCAAACTACTGCACAATTGCACTCATCTCACATGCTAGTAAAGTAATGCTCAAATTTCTCCAAGCCAGGCTTCAACAGTACGTGAACCATTAACTTCCAGATGTTCAGCTGGATTTAGAAAAGGCAGCGGAACCAGAGATCAATTTGCCAACATCCACTGGATCATCGAAAAAGCAAGAGAGTTCCAGAAAAAACATCTATTTCTGCTTTGACTATACCAAAGTCTTTGTGTGGATCACAACAAACTGTGGAAAATTCTGAAAGAGATGGAAATCCAGACCACCTGACTTGCCTCTTGAGAAACCTGTATGCAGGTCAGGAAGCAACAGTTAGAACTACACCTGGAACAACAGACTGGTTCCAAATAGGAAAAGGAGTATGTCAAGGCTGTATATTGTCACCCTGCTTATTTAACTTATATGCAGAGTACATCATGGGAAATGCTGGTCTGGATGAAGCACAAGCTGGAATCAAGATTGCTGGAAGAAGTATCAATAACCTCAGATATGCAGATGATACCACCCTTATGGCAGAAAGTGAAGAGGAATTAAAGAGCCTCTTGATGAAGGTGAGAGTGAAAAAGTTGGCTTAAAGCTCAACATTCAGAAAACTAAGATCATAGCATCCCGTCCCATCATTTCATGGCAGATAGATGGAGAAACAGTGGAAACAGTGGCTGACTTTATTTTGGGGGGCTCCAAAATCACTGCAGATGGTGACTGCAGCCATGAAATTAAAAGATGCTTACTCCTTGGAAGGAAAGTTATGACCAACGTAGACAGCATATTGAAAAGCAGAGACATTACTTTGCCAACAAAGGTCCGTCTAGCCAAGGCTATGGTTTTTCCAGTGGTCATGTATGGATGTGAAAGTTGGACTATGAAGAAGGCTGAGCACCAAAGAATTGATGCTTTTGAACTGTGGTGTTGGAGAAGACTCTTGAGAGTCCCTTAGACTGCAAGGAGATCCAACCAGTCCATCCTAAAGGAAATCAGTCCTGAATATTCATTGGAAGGACTGGTACTGAAGCTGAAACTCCAATACTTTGGCCACCTGATGCAAAGAACTGACTCATTTGAAAAGACCCTGATGCTGGGAAAGACTGAAGGTGGGAGGAGAAGGGGACAACAGAGGATGAGATGGTTGTATGGCATCACTGACTCGATGGACATGAGTTTGAGTAAACTCTGGGAGTTGGTGATGGACAGGGAGGCCTGGTGTGCTGCAATCCATGGGGTCACAAAGAGGACTGAGTGACTGAACTGAACTGATCAGTTCAGTTCAGTTCAGTTGCTCAGTTGTGTCCGAGTCTTTGCAACCCCATGAATTGCAGCATGCCAGGCCTCCCTGTCCATCACCAACTCCTGGAGTTCACCCAAACTCATGTCCATCGAGTTGGTGATGCCATCCAGCTATCTCATCCTCTGTTGTCCCCTTCTCCTCCTGTCCCCAATCCCTCCCAGCATCAGAGTCTCTTCCAATGAGTCAACTCTTCACATGAGGTGGCCAAAGTACCGGAGTTTCAGCTTTAGCATCAGTCCTTCAAAAGAACACCCAGGACTGATCTCCTTTAGAATGAACTGGTTGGATCTCATTGCAGTCCAAGGGACTCTCAAGAGTCTTCTCCAACACCACACTTCAAAAGCATCAATTCTTCGGTCATCAGCTTTCTTCACAGTCCAACTTTCACATCCACACATGACCACTGGAAAAACCATAGCCTTGACTAGATGGACCTTTGATGACAAAGTAATGTCTCTGCTTTTCAATATGCTGTCTAGGTTGGTCATAACTTTCCTTCCAAGGAGTAAGCATCTCTTTTAATTTCATGGCTGCAATCACCATCTGCAGTGATTTTGGAGCCCAGAAAAATAAAGTCTGACACTGTTTCCACTGTTTCCCCATCAATTTGCCATGAAGTGATGGGACCAGATGCCATGATCTTAGTTTCTGAATGTTGAGCTTTAAGCCAACTTTTTCAGTCTCCTCTTTCTCTTTTATCAAGAGGCTCTTTAGTTGTTCTTCACTTTCTGCCATAAGGGTGGTATCATCTGTATATCTAAGGTTATTGATATTTCTCCTGGCAATCTTGATTCCAGCTTGTGATACTTCCAGCCCAGCGCTTCTCATGATGTACCCTGCATGGAAGTTAAATAAGCAGGGTGACAATATACAGCCTTGACGAACTCCTTTTCCTATTTGGAACCAGTCTGTTGTTCCATGTCGAGTTCTAACTGTTGCTTCCTGACCTGCATACAGGTTTCTCAAGAGGCAGGTCAGGTGTTCTGGTATTCCCATCTCTTTCAGAATTTTCCACAGTTTATTGTGATCCATACAGTCAAAGGCTTTGGCATAGTCAATAAAGCAGAAATAGATGTTTTTCCTGGAACTCTTTTGCTTTTCCCATGATCCAGCAGATGTTGGCAATTTGATCTCTGGTTCCGCTGTCTTTTCTAAAACCACCTTGAACATCTGGAAGTTCATGGTTCATGTATTGCTGAAGCCTGGTTTGGAGAATTTTGAGCATTACTTTACTAGCATGTGAGATGAGTGCAATTGTGTGGTAGTTTGAGCGTTCTTTGACATTGTCTTTCTTTGGGATTGGAATGAAAACTGACCTTTTCCAGTCCTGTGGCCACTGCTGAGTTTTCCAAATTTGCTGGCATATTGAGTGCAGCACTTTCACAGCATCATCTTTCAGGATTTGAAAAAACTCAACTGGAATTCCATCACCTTCACTATCTTTGTTCATATCAATGCTTTCTAAGGCCCACTTGACTTCACATTCCAGGATGTCTGGCTCTAGGTCAGTGATCACACCATCGTGATTATCTGGGTCATGAAGATCTTTTTTGAACAGTTCTTCTGTGTATTCTTGCCACCTCTTCTTAATATCTTCTGCTTCTGTTAGCTCCATACCATTTCTGTCCTTTATTGAGCCCATCTTTGCATGGAATGTTCCCTTGGTATCTCTAATTTTCTTGAAGAGATATCTAGTCTTTCCTATTCTGATGTTTTCCTCTATTTCTTTGCATTGATTGCTGAGGAAGGCTTTCTTATCTCTCCTTGCTATTCTTTGGAACTCTGCATTCAGATGCTTATATCTTTCCTTTTCTCCTTTGCTTTTTGCTTCTCTTCTTTTCACAGCTATTTGTAAGGCCTCCCCAGATAGCCATTTTGCTTTTTTGCATTTCTTTTCCATGGGGATGGTCTTGATCCCTGTCTCCTGTACAATGTCTCGAGCCTCCGTCCATAGTTCATCAGGCACTCTATCTATCAGATCTAGTCCCTTAAATCTATTTCTCACTTCCACTGTATAATCATAAGGGATTTGATTTAGGTCATACCTGAATGGTCTAGTGGTTTTCCCTACTTTCTTCAATTTCAGTCTGAATTTGGCAATAAGGAATTCATGATTTGAGCCACAGTCAGCTCCTGGTCTTGTTTTTGTTAACTGTATAGAGCTTCTCCATTTTTGGCTGCAAAGAATATAATCAATCTGATTTCAGTCAGGGAAACCCATAATCAAGGGAGGAGCAGCCAAAAAAACACCTAAGGCAAGATTAAAGGAACCACAGAAACACATCAAGATTGGGAAACCACCCACCTGAGATGAGATTAAGGGAGTACAAGCCCTGCTCACACCCTATTCTTCTCAGAGACCCCAGCTTTGACCTGCTGTTATAAAAACCTTCAAGTTCTCTGGCACATAATTTTTCAAAGCATAATCCTGATGTATCTCCCTTTGCCCGTCAAAGCAATAAAGCTATCTTTACCTTACCAAAACTCTGTGTCTGGGATTTGATTTGCTGTGTGTGCTCAGTTGTGTCCAACTTTTTGCAACTCCATGCTCTGTAACCTGCCAGGCTCCTCTATCCATGGAATTTTCCAGGCAATAGTGCTGGAGTGGGTTGCCATTTCCTACTCCAGGGGATCTTCCCAACATATTTTGTATCTCTTGCATCTTCTGCATTGGCAGGCAGGTTCTTTACCACTGAGCCACCAGGGAAACAGCAGTGTACTCGAGCCAAGCTTAAAGATCCCAAGCTTAAAGATCACAACAAACACCCAATGAAGATCCGTGTGCTGCAATTCAGATAGCCAAAAACTAATTAATTTGAAAAACTTGAGGTAGATGTTGCAATTGTCATCTAGCTGGTAAAGAACAGGGATGCTGTCCAACGTTGTATAATGCACAGGACAACCTCTACATCAAAAAGTTACCTAAACTGAAATGTCAGTAGTGCTGAGGTAGAGAAACTCTGGTCTAAGATTAGGAAATTACATCTTAAATATGACACAAAAAAGTACTGTTTAATTATTAACTCTAACAACATTAAAATTAAGAACTTCTGTCCATCAAAAGATACTGCCAAGAGAATGAAGATGCTAGGCACAGAGTAGGAGATCTCATACACACAGACCCAACTAAGAACTCACTTGAGAACGCGAGAAAATCCAACGGGTCAATAGATATTAGGAAAGGTGCTCAGTATCATTGTGAACATGGAAATACTGTTGATTCTAATCGTTTCAATTAAATACAGAATTTAAAGCTGGACAGTTCCAAATATTAGAAAGAATGTGAGGCACTCAAATGATTCTGGGAGGATTTAACCTCTTGATAGAACCACTTGAAAAACAGTGTCTGATAAAAAACAGTGTCCCACAGTGCGGGACTGTGTCTGATCAAACTAAATGTGCCACAGCGTGTAGACTGCAATTGTAGATCTTCCTCTACGGGGTATACAGCCTATAGGAATGCAGGCTGAAGTATATCTGGAGATGTATGTAAAAGTATACATGGCAGTGTTGTTTAAAAATGGCCCTGGACTGGAAACCCTCATGATGCCCATGAATGGATAAATGAACTGTGGTTGTGTATGTATGTATGTACATTTTTTTCATAGATTGGAATTCCATACCACTATGAAAATGAATGCACTGTGGTGAAACTCAGAACAAAAGAACTGTATGTGATATGATTTCATTTAGTTATAACCAAGAAAAAGGTAAAACTATCATAAGTTGAAATTTATACTTGAGTGATAAAGAGCAAGGATGGGATGACCATAAAAATCACAGTTGGGGAGTTAAGATTAAGAAAGGAGCCAGGGCATGGCAGTGCTTTATTTACCAACTGAAACTGTAGTTTAATAAACTTTTCCTTGGTAATAAATCATCATGCTGTAGGTTTTTGATGGTGCACATTTCTGCTTGTGTGCTATATTTTATGATTTGAGAATGGCTTGCTTTATTTTTAAAATATTTCAAACTAAACTCTTCAAACAGAATAGAATAATAAGGTTTAGATTTGAGACTGTGTCCCAAGGCGATGAGCTTAAGTGTTCCTGAAAGAAAGAAAAAGTGAAAGTCGTTCAGTCCTGTCCAACTCTTTGTGATCCCAGGGACTATACAGTCCATGGAATTCTTCAGGCCAGAATACTGGAGCGGGTAGCCTTTCCCTTCTCCAGAGGATACTCCCAAACCAGGGATCAAACCCAGGTCTCCCTCATTGCAGGCAGATTCTTTACCAGTTGAGCCACAAGGGAAGCCCTAAGTGTTCCTAAATCACCTAAAATTCTATGACTGGATTTATTTCTCCTGATAGCCTGGAGCTGTGAGATGGTGAGATTCTAAAACCTGAAATCCCCAAAGAGGTGTGGCTTCCTGCTTCCCAGCTTCCCTGCTTCCAGGGGATCTGGCAGAGATGTTTGAGCTGCAAAGAAGTTGAGATTCTTCTCCTGGAGCTGAGTAAAACCTATCCCTGACTAGTGATCCCTTCCTGCCTCCCTGTCTCCCTCCCTTCCTTCTTTCCTTTGAGGTACTAGGCAGGCGAAACTCTGCTCTCTGTAGGCCCACAGGTCTTCTACTTACATGACCCCAAAGTCTTGTAGGCTCAAGAAATAAGGGTTCCACCTGTGGAAATTTCTCTCAGTAAACTAGTGCATGCATGGTGGTGATTCCAGGTAAAAGGTGAGCCAAATGTGTTGCCTTTTTTTTTTTTTTTTTTTTGCACTCGTGTTTGATGGCTGTGGGCGTGCTAGCTGGGTGAGGTGGTGGCTTGAGGGGCAAACGGGAGGATGCTGGGTGGGAAGCATGGCTGAGGCAGGTAAGACTCCTTGGATCTGGGCTTCTCAGGGCACCTGGACTTGTGGGGGCGAAGTGTGGAGAGAGGTCAAGGCCCTTCTTCACTCCCATATTCATTCAGCAAGTATGTGATTAGGCATCTACCTTGGCCCAGGTAGCGTGGTGGTAAAGAATCTACCTGCCAGTGCAGGAAAGACAAAAGACTTGGCTTCAGTCACTGGGTCAGAAAGAGCCCGTGGAGGAGAAAATGGCAACCTGCTCCAGTATTCTTGCCTGGGAGAGTCCACAGATAGGGGAGCCTGGTGGGTAACAGTCTATGTGGTCACAAAATTCAAAGTTGGACACGACTGAGCATGCACACGCTTCAGTTCAGTTCAGTCACTCAGTCGTGTCCGACTCTTTGTAACCCCATGAATTGCAGCATGCCAGGCCTCCCTGTCCATCACTAGCTCCTGGAGTTTAACCAAACTCATGTCCATCGAGTAGGTGATGCCATCCAGCCATCTCATCCTCTGTCATTCCCTTCTCCTCCTGCCCCCAATCCCTCCCAGCATCAGAGTCTTTTAGGTCAGCACAATTCGATATAAGACAGCAGCGAATAAGGAATCTCTGCTTGCTGAAGTATTTCTTTTTCTTTTCCAATTTTTGTTGTTGTTGTTAGCTACACTGGGTCTTCGTTACTTTGCCCAGGCTTTCTTTAGTTGCAGTGAGGAGGGGCTACTCTTCTTGCAGTTCATGGGCTTCTCATGTTGGGGACTTCTCTCCAACAGACTCTAGGGCTCAGTGGTTGTGGCTTTCGGCCTTAGCTGCTCCATGGTATGCAAAATTTTCCTGGACCAGGGATGGAGCTCTGTCCCCTGCATTGGCAAGCAGATTCTCATCCACTGTGCCACCAGGGAAACCCTTTTTAATTTAAAAAAGTTTTTTGTGTTTTTTTTTTTTTTAATTTTTTGGCCACTCTGCACTGTATGTGGGATCTTGGTTCCCGAACCAGGGATCCAACCAGCACCCCCCACAGTGGGAGCACTTAAGCTTAACTACTGGACGGCCAAGGAATTCCCTTGGTGAGGGATTTCTATCGGAGGGTGGTTAAGATGAAAAATAGACCAAATTTTTCAGTTTAAAAATGTATGTCAGATGCAGCATCCAGAAAAGGAGAGTCTTCTCCTGGGATCCATAGTCCAAGAGCTTGAGCTAGAGGGTGCCCACGCATCCCCTCAGGCAGGGAGAAGGAAGGCTAGAAAGGAGGAACAAGGGGAGGGTTATCCGAGAGAAACCAGAAACTTCAGATAAGTGAGACAACCATTAGTGGCTGGGCTTTGTAGGCACCCTTGGGGGTTTGGGCTTCCTTCTTAGGAAAGAAGCATACCCAAGGGATTTTGAGCTGAGGAGTTTGACCAGGTTTGACCAGGATTACATACATTCAAAAAATTATTTTGCAAGTATTCTGCAAGATAACACATTTGCAGGAGACTTAGAAAATACAGAACAAGGTTACATATAGTTCCACTATATTACAATTGTTTTTTTAAGCAGATAAGGTTTTTAGTTGGAGTTTCAATATCAAACTCTCAAAAATTAATATAATGAATATACTGAGAAGTAGAAGGATATAGCAATCATATTTTCATAATTTAAAAAATAAAAAGTTTAGATGAAGATAATTATTCTGGCGGCTGGTTTGGAAACAGACTCATCAAGCAGAAGCTAGAAAGCCAATTAAGAAGGGACAGTGAGGAGAAGGAAATGGTAAACCACTCTAGTATTCTTGCCTGGAAAATCCCATGGACAGAGGAACCTGGTAGGCTACAATCCATAGGGTCACAAAGAGTCAGGCATGACTTAGCAACTAACACTTTGACGCTCAGGATGGATTTCCTACCTCCAAGTCACCCTTTGAGGAAACGCCTCATTTTGTACTGCTTTGTGTAAACATAAAGACTATTGTTTAAGACAACAACAAAGCTGTGATACAGCAGAAATGTGGTCCTGCCCCCTGCAGGAGCAGCTTCCATGCAAAGAAATGCTCCCATCCTGGATGCTTTTTGTGTGTGTGTGGCTCCAAGGGGCACCTCAGGCATGTGTGATCTTAGTTCCCTGACCAGGGATCGAACCCAGGCCCCCAGCATTAGAAGCAGGGGAGCCTTAACCACTGAACTACCAGGGAAGTCCCCAATCCTGCAGAGCAAGCAGGACTTGTGATGGTGCTGCCCGGTGAGGTAGGGAGCAACGAGTGTCTCCTAGGGTTCTGATCTGAACCATGGAAGAAAGGACAGGAGTGGAGGGAGATGGAGAGCTTGCAGGCAGTTCGAGCTCCCCAAACTCCCTACAAGTTCCCTGGGAGAAAAGTGGACTGGAATCTCCAACTCCAAGGGTGAGAGCAATGGGAGGGGAGAGGAAATGATGTGAGCTCTGAGCAGAAGGAAATGTCTTCGAGAGCTTGGTTTTAACCAGATGTGGTATTATTATTATTTATTTAACAAATTTTACTTCCTACTCTATGGTGTAGCCAAGTTTATCTTAATATAGAGCATCCCAACTAAAAACAAAGCCAGAGGACCAGAGATGAGGCGGAGAAGTAGGCTGGAAAGGGATAACCTAGCAGACCATGAAGAAAGGGAGAAGCTGATGGGGGCTTGGGGGAGGGACCAGAGGGAGCACAGATTCTATAAAGGCTGTGGGGGTGGGGTGCAGAAAGGGAAAGGCAGGCAGCAGTTGCAGCTGGTACTTGAGACTGAGGAGTAGGTAGAAGTCAGACGTGGGTGGCCTGGGGACTTTTGTGTGTTGTGCGCGCGCGCACATGCTCGCTCGGTCAGTCCTGAGTGACTCTTTGTGACCCCATGGACTGTAGCCCGCCAGGCTCCTCTGTCCATGGAGTTTTCCAGGCAAGAATTCTGGAGCGGGTTGCCACTTCCTTCTCCAGGGGACCTTCCTGACCCAGGGATCCAACCATGTCTCTCGCATCTCCTGCATTGGCAGGCAGGTTCTTTACCAGCTGAGCTATGGGACAAAGGACAATTTTAGAGCAGTAAGAAACAGAGGGCCTTGGCTGGAGGAGACATCCAGTTGTCCTTTGGTCTGTGGGAATTGGTCCCAGGATGCCCCTGCCCCCATGCTCAGGGCTCTTGTATAATGAATGTGACTCAGGCTATGAATACAGTCTGGCTCTGGTATTGGTGATTTCACGTTCGTAGATATGGAGCACAGCAAGGAGTGCCGGCTGTAATCAGATTGACTTTAAAAAGATTTCTCTGGCTGCTTTTTCCTGGAGAAGGATTCAGGGGTGGGTGAAAAGGGATGGGTGCTGATACGTGGCACTGGTGAAGAGACCGGGGTTAGACTGGGTAGGTGGTAGCCAGGAAGAAGGACTCTAGGTAGCTTTCAGGGGTGTGTAGTAGGTAAAATAGGCCAGGCTTGGCAGATCTCACAGTGCACACGTTTTCTGTGTATGACTATATCCAAGCCCTATGTAAGCAGGGCCTGCTTTTCCCAGCCCTGTCCCCTCCCACCCACCTCCCAGTGGACAGATCTGGACCACACCCCTCTCTTACCAGTGCTTGTTAAGGCTGTTTATGTTGCATATTTAGAAGGTGTGGTGGTGATGGTTTAGTCGCTAAGTCTAAGTTTTGTGATCCCATAGACTGCAGCCCGCCAGGCTTCCTTGTCCTTCACTATTCACATAAGTCAACAGCATGAATAAGTGGCAGCCTGACTCCAGATCCACACCTGCCCGGAGTTGTAACCTGCCTAAAGGCTCTCAGATCCCACCTGTGCCCTAGGGGGGTGTGTGTGGTGGGGTGAGTCCTTTCAGGGATTTTGCATTCCACCCTCCTTGTGGCTCGGGCAGTAAAGAATGCAGGCGACTTGGGTTTCTACAATTTCCTACAATGCAAGAGATCTCGGTTCAATTTCTGGGTTGGGAAGATCCCCTGGAGAAGGGCATGGCAACCCACTCCAGTATTCTTGCCTGGAGAATTTCATAAACAGAGGAGCCTGGAGGGCTACAGTCCCTGGTATTGCAGAGTTGGAAAGGACTGAGCGACCAACACTCTCACTTTCATCCTTCCACAATGAGGAAATAACTGGATGCCTCTCTGAAATCACCTCCCCAAAATCCAGAATCAGTTTGAATCCCCCACACACACAAAAAAAAACTGAACTCCTCTCCTACAAATTCAAACCCCTCTCAGGTTCTGTTTAGGGGAGGAAGTTTTCTTCCTGACCAAGAATGTTTCAGGAGCAGATCCTTCCCGAGGAGGAGGGCCTTAGCCTGGCAGCCCACCTCTGGGCCAGCACCCTACTGCTGCTGTTGCTGCCTAGCTGCTCAGTCATGTCCGACTCTGTGCGACCCTATGGACCGTAGCCTGCCAGGCTCCTCTGTCCATGGGATTCTCTAGGCGAGAATACGGGAGTGGGTTGCCATGCCCTTCTCCAGGGGATCTTCCTCGCAAAGGGACTGAACCTGCAGTCTCTTACATCTCCTGCATGGGAAGGCAGGTTCTTTACCACTGGTGCACTTGGCAACACTACAGAGCCCCGCAGACCCAGGTCGCTCAGGCAGTGTCTGCAAAATACTGCTGCTTTGTTGACCATAGCTAAAAATTAGGAGGACCTAAATTTTCAGGGATCTGATTTTTTTTAAGTGAATTATATATATAATTTTCTTTTAGCTGTTCTGGGTCTTGCTTTGCACGGGCTTCTCTCTAGTTGCTGCTGGAGAGCTCTCTAGTTGTAGGGTGTGGGCTTAGTTGCTGCTTGGCATGTGGGATTGTAGTTCCACCACCAGGAATCAAACCTGCATTGGAAGGTAGGTTCTTAACCACTGGACTACCAGGGAAATCCCTGTTTGTTTTTTTAAAGAATCATGGTCCATGCCTGTTCTGTCACACCAAGAAGCTCCCATAAAGATAAGGTATAAACTTTGTGCACTGAAGTAGAAAATAAGTCTGAATACATTGTTTGGGAAGAAAAGCTGAGTTGCAAACCAGAATGCACAGTCTGACCTCCCGCCTGTTTGATCAGAGTTTTAGTCCTCAGGAACACAGTAATATAGAGCATTCCTGGTGGCTCAGACAGTGAAGAATCTGCCTGCATGTGGGAGACCCAGGTTCAGTCCCTGGGTTGAGAAGATCTCCTGGAGAAGAAAATAGCAACCCACTCCAGTATCATTGCCTGGGAAATCTCATGGACAGAGGAGTCTGGCGAGCCTCAGTCCATGGGCACCCCAAAATAGTAATATGGCCAGTAGTTACCTCTAGAGAGAGAAATCAGCTCAGGTTTGTTTTTTTTTTTTAAGGAATTTTATTTATTTTTATTTATGGCTGCCAGGAGTCTTCACTGCTGTGCTCGGGCTTTCTCTGCTTGCGTAAGTGGGGGCTACTCTTCGTTGCGGTGCACTGGCATCTCATTGCAGTGACTTCTCTTGGTGCCGAGCACAGGCTCTAGAGCTCCAGTTTAGTGGTTGTGGCACACAGGTTTAGTTGCCCTTTGTTGCCCTGAGGCACGTGGGGTCTTCCCAGATCAGGGATCGATTCTTTACCACTGAACCACCTAGGAAGCCCAAGAGCCACTATTTGATTTTACAGTGTATATTGCTGCTGTGACTTTTTTTTTTTTTTTAACTTTTAGCACAAATAGGTGTTTATTTTAATTAACTAGAAAAACAAAACACTAACATAAAATAGAGACAAAGTTCTCAGAATAGACCACCAGTAACACATTAAATGCTGCTAGCCATCATTCCTGCTTCCTAATGAAAATATTAATAGCTGATGGGCACTGACCAGTGTCTCTGCACCCATCATTCTTCTAGTCCTCATAACACCTAGAAGGTTGGTACCAATATTGGAGTAGTTAAGTGAGCAGGCTCTGGATCCTCTGCCTTGGTTCAGTTTTTGGCTCTTCTACTTTCTGGCTGTGTGACCTTAAGTAAGTTATTTAAACTCTAACTCAGTTTCTCATTTGTTAAAAAAAAAAAAAAAGAAGAAGAACAGGTCTAGACTTTATCACAATAAGTAGAATCTTTCTCTGTTCTTTTATCCCACCTATGAGATTAAAACACACACGTGTCTGTGTGTGTGTGTGTGTGTGTGCATATGTGTGAGAACATATTTGAAGATCTCTTTTATCTCTTTCTTGGCACATAATACAAGGACTAGCCAGTTCTGTTTTTGTAGAATTTATGAATAATTTGTTTGCCTGATGTTCTCTCTGCTTTCTTAAAATGACTTGACTTTCTTTTTTTTATTATACAAGTAGTGTTATTTATGGCAAAAAACACAAAGTACAAGTAAGTAAAACTGAAATCATCTATAATCCCTGAACCTAGTGATAACCACTGATAAATTTTAGACATTAATGATATATTCCCAGGGCTTCCCTGGTGGCTCAGTGGTAAAGAATCCACTTGTCAATGCAGGAGATACGGGTTCAATCCCTGGTCTGGGAAGGTTCCACATGCCTCAGCGCAACTAAGCCTGTGTACCACAACTACTGAGCCTGTGCTCTAGAGCCCGGGAGCTGCAAATACTGAGCCCAAGTGCCTCCATTACTAAAGCTCGAGCACCTGAGAGCCCTCGCTCCACAAGAGAAGCCACTGCAGTGAGAAGCCCGAGCACCACAACGAATAGTAGCCCCTGCTCACTGCAACTAGAGAAAGCCCAGACAGCAACAAAGACCCAGCACAGCCAAAAGTAAATAAATAATCTTTTTAATGATATATTCCCAGATCCTCAAATTTACAGTGTTTTAGGACACATTTTCTTAGTCCATTATATTTTATGATTCTCAGTCTATGTCAAAACCACACATGTTTTTATTGATGTATAAGTGATTTCCAATGTTGTGACCGTCTCTGCTATACAGCAAAGTGACTCAGCTTTACACATATATACATTTCATTTTTTAATATTCGTTGCCATTATGGTTTATCCCAGGAGACTGGATATAGTTCCTCACACTGTACAGTAGGAGTTTGTTGTTTATTCATTCTAAATGTAATAGTTTGCATCTACCAACCCCAAACTCCCAGTCCATCCCTCTCCCTCCCCATCTCGCCTTGGCAGCCACAAGTCTGATCTCTATGTCTATAGGTCCATTTCTGTTTTGTACCTAGGTTCATTGGTGCCATATTTTAGGTTTCACATATAAGTGATATCATACAGTATTTGTCTTTCTCTTTCATGACTTACTTCACTTACTATGATAATTTCTAGCTGCATCCATATTGCTGCAAATGGCATTATTTTGTTCTTTTTAATGGATGAGCAGTGTTTCGTTGTGTATATGTAGACAGCTTCTTTTTCCACTCATCTGCTGATGGACAGTTAAGTTGTTTCCATGTCTTGGCTATTGCAAATAGTGCTGCTATGAACATAGGGATGCCTGCATCTTTTTGAATGACGGTTTTGTCCAGTATATGACCAGGAGTGGGATTGCAGGATCATATGGTAATTCTACTTTTAGTTTTCTGAGGATCCTCCATACTGCATTGCCTAGTGGCTGCATCAACTACACTCTCAACAACAGTGTCAGAGGATTTCCTTTTCTTCACATCCTCGCCAGCATTTGTTATCCATAAACTTTTAATGATGGTCATTCTGACCAGTGTGATGTCTTCTTTGGAGAAATGTCCATTAAGGTCTTCTGTCCATTTTTTGATTGGGGTGTTTGTCTGGAAATCAAGAGCTACATGGTATTGACAGCTACATATATTTTTTAAATCAATATTTTCAAAATATATATACAAAATAAATATTTTCAATATACATATATTTTCAAAACCAATAGCTACATGGTATTCATAGTACATGATTATAATAATATAATCTCCACTAGAAATTTGACAACCTGATCTTTTCAAAGAAAAAGCATACATTTATAGCAAAACAATTAACAGAAAGTTTTTCTTCATCTTCCTTGGCAGAGATTCATCCATAGTCAGTATAATGGAAAATTCTAAGACCTGTGACTCTTTTCAACATGAACTTCAGGATTACATCAGAAAGCAGAGAGCCAGAGGATTAAAGCCAGAGGTTTGCTTTAGAAAGGGGACAGAAGACTCTGCATACAAAGAAAGTGACCACACAGCACCCAGACCTCCACTTCTGGAGCAGGGCTTCCCTTTCAGGCAGCCCCACAAGTCCTGTGGTTCCTACAAAAGGCCGAAAACAGTGGAAAGCCACTTGTCCCCACTGTCCAGTAGTCATCACTTGAGACAAAGACTGGAACCTGTTAGTCACTGTCAGAAAAAACACGACCATTTCTTCAATAACTGGTGGTTTCCAAGGCCTCCTGTGCAAGGAATGACCACTGGTCCCCACGCCACACAACACAAAGATGAGGCTAGCTGCATCCCAGAGTACCTCACCAGCATCCATCAAGATAGAGATCAAGACAGAGGCTGGAAGAGAAGATCCAGGGAAAAGGAAGGAGGAGGACATGGTGGCAAGGAGCAGGCAGAGTGGAAGAGGAAGAACCACGAGGATGGAGATTCCTACAAAGAGAATAGGAGGAAGGCCAAGGTGGAGCCAGGCAGCACAGAGAAGTCCAAACACAGAAAGAAGAGCACCCACGACTGGGACACCAGGAAGGAGAGGAGAAGGTCCAGTAGAGAGAAGAAGCATCCTGGCAAACACAGCGCCCAAGAGTGGGACTTGTGGGATGAAGCTATCCTTGGCGGTTGTTACTGATGCACGGGATTTGGGCCTCAGATATTAAATGATTTGGATCCATTGGAAAGACTGGATTACATGGTATTGAAGCAATTCATTGGCCATACTGTTAGGGGAGACACTAACTGAAACAGCCATCCCTGGTCAGGCAAGATAGTAGTCACTTACGTGAGCTATTTTATAACAGGAGGTCCCAGTAAGAAACCTGGAACTAACAAGCTACCACCAACCGGAAGGTCGGGAAAGGTCAGAGGACAGAGGAGACTCCAGTCCATATATTTCACCATCCTCCCTCCAGAGGATCCTTCTCTCTGGATTCCATCTTGGCTGAGTGAACTACATACTACAAGGAAGGACCCTGAGGAAGCGATTGGCCAGAGACAATTCAGAAACTCATCCCATCACCACAGAAACCCGAGACTGTGAACCATGTGGCAGAGCAGTCCTCCTGGGTCTCCTGACCTTCCTGCTCACCAACCAGGTGCCCCTTCCCAGTAAAGTCTCTTGCTTTGTCAGCTCAGACAATTCATTTCTGAGTGTTATTCAAGAGCCCAACCTCAGGCCCTAGAAGGGGTCCCATTCCTGCAACAACACTTCAAAGAATATAAAATTAAATCCCCACCTCTGACTCTGTTCAAATATATCAGATATAAAACCCAGTTGGTTTCAAGATATAGATGTAAGCCAGCAAGATGATACCATCCATGTTGCTGTGTCCCTTTCTCAAAGCTGAGACCCAGCCAGGCACCTGAGTCAGCAAGGTCTACATCCGGGAGTATCCACATGGCAGACCTGATTGGCTGAAAGTTGGATCGACCTTGGGCATCTCTGTTTTCTTGTGAATCTATCTCATCAAACAACATAATGAAGATGTTTTAGAGTACAAAAGAAGAAATGGGTTGGAATAAACTTTTGAAAGACTGGTACACTATGTTAAGAATATAGATTTTAAGAAATCAATGCTGAAGGATTTACTCCTTATATCAACTTTTAGTTTCTAATCAAAATATTTATTCTTTAGTGATCAGGGTGCTAGAACTAACTAATCCTAGTCTATCATTAAAAGTAAAAAAGAATCCAAATACCATTTTCTTCCAGAGAAGGATGTAAAAATGAATCCTCTTACCAGAGTTTCTTCTGACTCCATTTCCTTGAGCGTGAAAGACTATCATTTGGGTCACTGGTTTGTTGTTGTTTTTAACAGATCAATATTTTTTTTTAATTTTTATTTATTTGTGTTAACTACAAATTGGCACTTGCCATGGGCACTTGCCATCTACCTCTATAAGGAGTAAATCCTGTTTTGCTGCAGCTGCTGACCTTTAACACGCTCTGAAAGGAGTTCAGGGAGGATAGCATAAATGAGGCACTCTGTGCTGGTGTGGGGATGGGGAAACTAGCAGGATAGGTCTTCAGATAGTTAGATATTATCAGGAGCCGAACTGATAAGCCTAATTCTTGCATCTTCCCATATCTAGTGGTCATGAAGTCGTGATGTTGCTCAGTCGTGTCTGACCCTTTGTGACCCCAAGGACTGTAGCCCACCAGGCTCCTCCATCCATGGAATTTTCTAGGCAAGAATACTGGAGTGGGTTGCCATTTCCTTCTCCAGGGGATCTTCCCAACCCAGGGATCGAACCCAGGTCCTCCCGCATTGTGGGCAGATGCTTTTCCGTCCCATATCTAGAAAAGTACTTAAATCCTTCATGGTGATGACTGTTTCTCTTGACTAGCAAAAGCTTCATGAGACTAGTAGAAACATTCTGGGAAAATATGTGCTTGATTGCATGTATTCCCCCTTCAGCAAAAATCATATATATACTCCCCTTTTCCTCCTGCCTCTTTGGAGCTATCCGAGATGCTGTCTCCTGGGCTGCAATCCTCTTTTTGCCCCAAGTAGAACTTAACCTGCAACTCTGACACTGCATTTTTTAAGTCGACATTTGGCTGCACCTGGTCTTAGTTGCACCACTTGGGATCTCTGATCTTTGTTGTGGCGTGCGGCATCTTTTGTTGCATCCAAGAACTCTTAGTTGTGGCAGGTGGGATCTAGTTCCAAATCAGGGATCAAATCCAGGCCCCCTGCATTGGGAGCAAGGAGTCTTAGCCACTGGACCACCAGGGAACTCCTTACCTTTGAAACAACAACAAAAAAAAATATTTTTAAAGGTAAGAAACAAATTGGGAAAAAAATATGTGCAACACTCTCTATTACTATCTCTTGTGCGGTTATCAAATGACTGCCTCTTAGCTCCAAGCATCTTCTTTGCTCTTTGAGAATTGACCCTATAAACAAGTCTCCTTTGCCAGCTGTCTTGTTAGTCTCTGCCAGTAGAAGGCGCTGGAGGGACACCATAAATGGAGCTGGAGGGACTTTTCCCAGCTTTGCCAGTTTTTCGTGGTAGCAACTCCCTGACTTTGTGTGTGTGATCTAGGGGCAGCCCATGCACCCTGACATATTTCTTGGTTCCTGAAAGACTGTGTAGCCTGGGGCATTTATGTTCTTTCTGCAGAGGTCTGAACCTGGGTCACAGGAGCCCCTCTTCCATTTTTCAGTCCCTCCTACCTTCTTCCTCCCTCAGGGATCAAGGGTGGGCAAACTTCAGCCTGCAGGTTAAATCCAGCCCTCTCTTGTATTTGCACACCCCTCCATTTAAGGACAATTTTCACATTTGAACCCCAAAGTAGCAGAATGTTATCCCAAAGCAGTGGATCCTATTCTTCTCATTAAAGAACTTTATTAGCAAAGCTTGTACTCATTTATTACAAAGATGGTGGAAATTTGTTTTCTGTGTTGTTTTATAAGCAGCTACGTAATATCCTTGATTGTGCCTCTTACTCCACAAAGCCTAAACTATCTACCACCTGGCCCTTTACACAAGAAGCTTGCCTGTCCCTGCCTCCGTTTTTTTATACCTCTTTTAGTTGTGCTTAGTCACTCAGTTGTGTCCAACTCTTTGCGACCCCATGGACTGTAGCCCACCAGGCTCCTCTGTACACGGGGATTCTCCAGGCAAGAATACTGGAGTGGTTGCCATACCCTCCTCCAGGGGATCTTCTCAACCCAGGGATCGAACCCAGTGAGGATTCTTGTTAACCACCTCTTATTAGTTAAAAATTCTTTATATCTAATTTTCTCTGTTCAAATTAGTGGTACAGTTTGTCTCTTGATTTGGCCCTGAATGATATAACCCTAAAAGACAAATATCTTCTACCATTTTATAAAAAAAAAAATGTAAAAACCCAATAAGAAAATAGGCATTTATCTATTTATTTGGTGAAAAAAATATTGAATTATTGTCATTGTTCTAGGCCTTAAGATAAAGCAGAGGGTGAAATACAAAGAAGAAAAGTGAGAAGGAAGCCTCTACTGATGTATAAAATAGAGCTCATTTCTGGGATGGGGTCATGATGAGCAGGTAGATCACCTGGAAGTAGATCTGGATGAACCTTTGAGAGTCTTGCAGGCTGTGGGAGCATCCATTTTTTGTTGTTTGGTGAATGACAGTTGTTCAGTCCTGTCTGACTCTTTGCGACCCCATGGACTATATCCATGGAATTCTCCAGGCCAGAATACTGGAGTGGGTAGCCTTTCCCTTCTCCAGGGGATATTCCTGATCCAGGGATCTAACCCAGATCTCCCTCATTGCAGGCAGATTCTTTACCAGCTGAGCCACAAGGGAAACTCAAGAATACTGGAGTGGGTAGCCTATCCCTTCTCCAGGGGATCTTCCCGACCCAGGAATGGAACCAGGGTCTCCTGCATTGCGGGTGGATTCTTTACCAACTGAGCTATCAGGGAAGAACATCTTCGTTCCCAACTGCTTAAAACCAGTAGGCTTCCCACGTGGCACAGTGGTAAAGAATCCAACTGCCAATGCAGGAGACTCAAGAGATACAGGTTCGAACCTTGGGTCAGGAAAATCCCCTAGAGAAGGGAATGGCAACCCTCTCCATTAATCTTGCCTGGAGAATCCCATGGACAGAGGAGCCTGTCCAACCATAGTCCATAAGGTCACAATGAGACATGACTGAGCATGCATGCACAACACGCACAAATGCCAGTAGCTCCTTCTCCCTACCCGAAACACTGAATCAATCTTATGTCTACAGGACATGCCCCCTCCCAGAGGTTTCTGTTCCCTCTGAGAATGCCTGACTTAGCCTCCGAGTTCAATTGAACAAACAATTAAAAATCAAGTCCCTGATTTCCTTTGTCCCTAAAGACAAACCGGTGAGACATGTAAGGTTGGTTTTTTTTTTTAATAAGTTGAATATGTTTGAACAATTTTGTTGTGCTGTAATTGACATGTACATATTTAAAGTGTACAATTTGATGTCTTTTAAAATATTTAGTTATTTATTTAACTGCATCATGTCTTAGTTGTGTCATTCAGGATCTTTCTGTGCTGCATATGGTCTCTCATGTTGTAGTGCTTTAGTGTAAAGGCTTAGCTGCATTGCCCCACAGCATGTGGGTTCTTCGTTTCCCGACCAGGGATCAAACACACGTCTCCTGCATTGCAAGGTGAATTCTTAACCAGTGGGCCACCAGGTAAATCCCCAAGGCTGGTATCTCAACCTCCACTCATCAGAGGAGGAAATCAAGACCTCATGGGGTGGAAGATCCTAGTATTGATTCCAACCTAGGTTCTCTGAGACCCGACCCAGTGCTCTTCCCACCCTTGCTTCCAAATGCTACCTTAAAGGATGCACGAACACAGCCTTAAACTACATTAAGTGACCCAGGGAGAAGGTGGTTCACTGTTTAGTTCTCGTCCTCTCCTTTTGCTCAGCAAGGAGAAAGGCTCCGTTCAGTGCTGGTGTGTCTTTACATCCCTCTCCAGGGCTGTTAACCTCCCCTGCTGACTTCAGCTTTTGTTTGTATGGTATATGTAGCAGTTACCTTCCATTTATGGCACTTGTTAGTAGAATTTTTTTTAATAAATTTAAGAAATAGAGTCACAGATGTAGAAAACAATGTTATGGTTACCAGTGCGGAAAGCAAGGGGGGATAAACTGGGAGACTGGGATTGACATATACACAGTACTATATATAAATAGATACTAATAAGAAACTACTGTACTGCACAGGGAACTCTTCCCAATACTTTGAAATGACCTATATAGAAAAAGAATCTAAAAAAGAGTGGGTAGATATATATGTATGGGCTTCCCAGTTGGCACTGGTAGTAAAGAATCCATCTGCCAATGTAGGAGACACAAGAGATGTGGGTTCAACCCCTGGGTCAGGAAGATTCCCTGGAGGAGAAAATGGCAACCCACTCCAGTATTCTTGCCTGGAGAATCCCATGGATAACAGAGCCTGGTGGGCTACAGTCCATAGGGTCACAAAGAGTCGGACATGACTGAGTGAGCACACACACATGTATAACTGATACACTTTTCAGTACAGCTGAAACTAACACCGCATTATAAATCCACTATATTCCAAGAAAAATTTAAAAATATAAAAATTTACTCAAGCTTTTCTTTTAAAAGTCAATTTAAAGAAAATGCAACCCTGGAAGACATAATCTGGGAAAATAAAAGTGAAAGGTGAATAACAAATGGTTGGGAAACACCAGCCTAAACCACACCTTGTAGAGTTTAAAGGCTGACATGTTGCGGTATGAGATAAGATTAAGATTCAGATAAGGAATAACTGGCAATCAGGGAAGAATTTATGAATAGTTAGTTATATCTAAAGCTGTGTCTGGAGGTTGGGAAAGGTTTTTCTTTTTTAAA
Source organism: Bubalus kerabau (assembly GCF_029407905.1). Lineage (NCBI taxonomy): Eukaryota > Metazoa > Chordata > Mammalia > Artiodactyla > Bovidae > Bubalus > Bubalus kerabau. The sequence continues at coordinate 50,813,641 of NC_073634.1, forward strand.
TACATTTTATTTATTTGGCGGCACCATATTTTAATTTTGGCATGTGGGATCTAGTTCCTTGACCAAGGATGGAACCCAGGTCCCCTGCATTGGGCGTGTGGAGTCTTAGCCATTGGACCACCAGGGAAGTCCCTGGGAAAAGATTTAGGCTGAATGATGAGGGCTTTCTAGGAGGATCCACGCTAGTTTTGCTTCATCAGGAGGCAATAACCACTGAGCTGTTTCAGATGTATTTCGCATCATCTCGAGCTCCTTAACTTGAAAGTTCTTGACTAGAAAGCTCAGGAGTCTACATCATCATCCCCCACGATGAAATTGTATGTCATTTCCAGCATACGATTGAGAAAACTACTTGTTTGCTGAATGGAAGGCATGAGGGCAAGAAAGCTTTTCTAGATCAGCACAGCCTGCAGAGGCTGGAGAGTAAAACTGGAAACGTGGCTCAGCTTTGATGATTCACAGTCATTAATACCTTTGCCGCATTGACTACAGCACAGGAATGGCTTCAGTTCTAAAAGCATTCACAAGCCAAAGCAGCTCAGTGGTCGAACTAGCACAAAGCTCACACTAGAGACAAATGTCCTTTACGAACATAGATGCAGAAATTCTTGACAAAATCTTAGCAAGCTAAACCCAGGCTTCTCAGCTGGCTCAGCAGTAAAGAATCCGCCTTCTAATGCAGACACAGTTTTGATCCTTGGGTCAGAAAGATCCCCTGGAGAAGGAAATGGCAACCCACTCCAGTATTCTTGCCTGGAGAATTCCACGGACAGAGGGGTCAGACGGGCTATAGTCCATGGGGCTGCAAAAGACTAGGACATGACTTAGCGACTAAATGACAACAAACCCAACTACATATTAAAAAGATTACACATCATGACCAAGTGGTATTTATCCTAGAAATGCAGGGTTCAACATAAGAAAATTAATCTATGTAGTACAGCACATTAATAGGACAAAGGAAAAAAGAGCCACATGATCATCTCAATGAAAACCGAAAAAGCATTTGACAAAATTTGATACCCTTTCATGGTAAGAACACTCAGAAAACTAGCAATATATGGGAACTTCATCAACACGTATATGGCAAAACCATAGCCAACATTATACTCAATGGTGAAAGTCTGAAAGCTTTCTCCTAAGATCAAAAATGAAACAAGGTTATCTGCTTTCATCCATTGCTATTCAATATTATACTGGTAGTTTTACCAGCACAGTTAGATAAGAAAAATAAATAAAAGACACCCAAACTGAAAAGGAAAACTATCTCTGTTCTCATACAGCATGATCCTATATGTAGAAAATCTCCAAGAATCCACACAAAAAAACTATTCCAGCTAATAAACATTAAGCAAAGTTGTAGGGCACAAGACCAACACACAAAAATCAGTCGTGTTTCTATACACCAACAATGAGCAATCTAAAAAGGAAATGAAGAAAATAATTCAACTTACAATAGCATCTAAAAAAATAAAATACCAAAGAATAAATTTAACCAAAAAAGTGAAGTACTTGTACACTGAAATAAAAAATAAAATGCTAAAGGAAAATAAAGAAAACCTTAATAAATGAAAAAACGTTCTGTGTTCATGGAATGGAAAACGTAATATTGTTTAAATGGCAATTCTACCCAAAGCAATCTACAAATTCAAGGCAAATCCAATTAAAATTTCAGCATTTTTTTTTTTTTTTTTTGGCAGAAAGGGAAAGGCTGATTCTTAAATTCATGTGGAAATATAAGGGGTCCCAAATATTTAAAAAGAACAGTGCTGGGCAACTCACATGTCTCCATTTTAAAACTTACTACACAACTACATGTATTGGGTTTTGTTGTTTAAAGAAAGGTCTGAGAGCCAGAAGGCCAATGGTGTAGATTTCAGTTCTAGTCCAAAGGCCTGAGAACCAGGAGTGTTAAGGGCAAGAAAAGATCAATGTTCAGCACAGATGGACAAGCAGAAAGAGGGCAAATCCAACTTCCCTCCACCTTTTTTTCTACTCAGCCTTTCGACACATTGGATGCTACTCACTCACACTAGGTTGGACCATCTACTTTACTCAGCCCACTAATTCACAAGCTACTCTCTTCCAGAAACAATTTCACAGACACACCCAGAAGTAACATTTAATCAAGTATCTGGGTATCTGTGGTCTGGTCAAGTTGACATAAAATTGGCCATTACACTACAGTAATCAAAATGATGTGTTACTGGCATAATGGTAGATATATACATCAATGCAACAAAACTGAGAGTCTAGAAATAATCCCATACCTTTGGTCAATTGATTTTCAACTAGCATACTAAGATTATTCAATGGGGGAAGAATAGTCTTTTCAACAAATAACACCATAACAACTAGATACCCACTTGCAAAAAAAATCAAGTTAGACCCCTACCTCACACTGTATATAAACGTGAACTCAAAATGGATCAATAACTGAATTATAAGAGTTAAAACTATAAAACTCTTAGAAGAAAATTTCAGGGTAAATCTTCATGATCTTGTATTCAGCAATTGATTCCAAATACAAGACCAAAAGAAAAATAGAAATATTGGACTTCATCAAAATTTGAAACTTTTGTGCATTAAAAGACATTATTAACTAAGTGAAAAGACAACTAGCAGTATGGGAGGTAAGAGTTGCAAATCATACATCAGAGAAGAGTCTACTATCCAGAGTATATAAAGAGCTCTTAAAATTCAACAACAAAAAGAAAACCTAAACTTTTAAATGGGCAAAGGATTTGAATAGACATACAAATAAGAAATACAAATGGCCAAGAAGCATATGAAAAGATATCTAACATCATTAGTCATTAAGAAAATGCAAATCAAAACCACAATAAGATGCTACCTCACGGCCACTAGAATGGATATATTAAAAAAAAAAAAAAAAAGAATAGAAAGTAACAGGTGTTTGTGAGGATGTGGGGAAACTGGAACCCTCATACATTGTTAGTAGAAATGTAAAATGGCATAGCTGCTATAAAAATAGCTGTAAAAACTCCTCAAAAAGTTAAATACAGAATTACTACATAACAGCAATTATAATCCTAGGTATAGTGGTGGTGATTTAGTCACTAAGTTGTGTTTGACTCGTGCAATCCCATAGACTATAGCCCACCAAGTTCCTCTGTCCATGGGATTTCCCTAGCAATAATAATGAAGTGGGTTGCCATTTTCTTCTCCAGGGTATCTTCCTGACCCAGGGATCGAAACTGGGCCACCAGGGAAGCTTTGTTGATCAGCTGCTAACTTCCCATTTCAGTGTTATTTTAACAGGAATTACACATGTGAGGAAGGTAGAGAGACCCTGATAATTTTCTCAGCTCTTCCGGACTCTGAAGGTCAAGGTCTGGATGTGCCCCTGGCTCAGCCCGGCGTCCCAGCTCACCTTTCTCAGCATCAGACTCTGTGTCACTGTTAGTTAGCTTTCTTTCACCCTCTCAAGTGTGTGCTCTTGAGGGCAGGGCCTGGGTCTTGGTCACTCCGGGCCCCGCTGGCCCAGGGGCGCCCAGAAGGCTCTCTGGGTTAAGTAACGACTCAAAAAGGAAGGAAGTGACCGGAGTTAGGGTCATGCTCCATCAGCACTCTCGAGGGACCCTCCTGAGCACCCTGACTTCTCTGAGCCTCAGCGGCTTCATCTGGAGTCACATGGAGTCATGACCCTGTTCTAACCTCCCAGGGCAGAAGGCGATCCCACACGCGCGGATCACTTGGCGCGGGACAGCGGCGTAGCCTCCCTACTGGAAACGCAGTCAAGACCTTTGAAATGCGGGGAGGATGAGGGCGGAGACCTCCCTTTACTCACACCAGACTCCCGCCCTCTCCCCGGCCAGGGCCCTCCCTCCCTGCTCCTCGCTCCCTCCTCCACCCCCACCCCGCGCCCAACTACCCCGCCCGGACCTTCTCAGCCGAGCTCCGCCGGGACCGGGTGTCCGGGGCACGCCAAGATGCAGGCGCGGCTGTGGCTCCTCCTCGCCGCGCAGCTGGCAGGTAAGGCGGGGAGACCCTGGGGGCGCGGGGCTGGATGCGAGGGCTCTGCGCTGGGCCCGGGAAGAGCCTGAGGCGTGAAGTTTAGGGAAAGCTGTCCCCGCAAGATGCCGTACCCAGACCCCGGATCTGAGGGGGCATCCGGGAGGTAGCCTCGGTCCCTGGGGATGGAAAACCTCCCAGGGACCCCACTACCCCCGGGAGTCCCCGGAGCCTCTGCACTGAGGCCACCTCTGCCCCCAAAGCCTGAACCTAGGAAAACATAGACCGGAAGAGAGGAGGGAGAGTTGAAGGAGATGGAAAAGAAGAAAAGAGAGATGGGGAGGTCCAGAGAGGAAGGACATATGCCAGGGCCCCAGTTCTGGCTTTGGTGCCCATCTCTTGGCCCAGGGTTCCATAGACACATTATGATTACTTCCGGGGAAGTATTTGTAGGACAGTTCGCCAAATACCATGCTGTTGCCAGTTTTCAGACAGGTGTGGCAGGGTCCCCACTCACAGTGACTTGGTTCCTGAATATTCCCTGGTGTGGGTATTGTGGGCAGTGTAGCTTCCAGAACAGGCAGCAGTGGAGTTGGAATGTTGGAACAAGAACAGAGCAGGGAGTCTGTCCCTCTGGCCAGCCCAGTCAGTCTGTCTTGTAGAAGAAATCCCTCCCCACTCCAAACTGCTCACTAACTTGTGGTTGATTTGCTCTCTAATCCAAAAATTCCCAAACTGGTCCTCCTGCCAAGGTAACACAGCCTGCCAGCCTGGCTGTGACCTAGTGACTTCAATGGCATCTCTAGCAGAAGCTAGTCTAGGCCATTCAAAGAGACTAGAGTTACTGCGGATCATTTTAGAAAGAGCAGGTCCCTCTGAGTGGGACCACCGGGTGACTGAGACGATGAAATGAATCAAATGAGACCATGCGTGTGGCAAGGCCTGGCCCTGGGACCGGAGCACACACAGGATTCAACCACAGCCAGGGGTTCTGTCTCCAGGGGCTGAAAAGCAAGTGGGCAGGAGAGAGAAACCAGGGTGTGTCTGGGCCAGGAAGTGTTCAAGTCAGGACGAAGGCAAGGATCTACACAAAGACCCCAAAGCCCCTCTGACCTGTCTGTCTCTGGAGGGGTCCCACTGGGGCTTTCTTAGAAGGGCCTGGGGAGTCTGTGTATTCTCGGCCCCACTATGTGCACATGAGCCCGTGACTGGGATCCTAGAGAGGATCACAGGTTTCCTCATTTCAGAGAGTGGCACAAAGCTTAGGTTCTGGGGTCCCAGACCTGGTTTAAATCTGAATCTACCACATAGAGGCCGTATGACCTTAAGCAGGTCCTTAACTTCCTTGAGCCTCTGTTTCCTCGTGTGTAAAATTGGTGTTATTTCCTCCCGAAAAATTCGGTGAGGAATAAATGAGATAATGCATAAATCATGTTCAGCACAGTTTGATAAATATTGGCATTATCAATTCTTTTTTAAAATTTATTTACTTTTGGCTGTACCACACAGCATCCGGGATCTTAGTTCCCCAACTGGGATTCAAGTTGTGTCCCCTGCGGTGGAAGGGTGGAGTCTTAATCCCTGGATGCCAGGGAAATCCCTATCCGGTTCTTATTGTCTTCCCCAGGAGGTCAATGACCCCCAACAATGAAGACTCTGCTAAAAAGGCAGCATGGTTTTCTGGGAGAGGAGAGAAGGCTCAATAGCCACTTGGGCCCCAGGTATCTTTTCATTCTCAGTGGGAGTAAAGGCTCAGAGTAATCTGTGATGGGAGTCCAGAAGTTTGCTTCTTCAGTGTTAGAGAAGGTCAAGGCCAAGGAGCCTGAGCCCCAAGTAGGATTATGAATGTGGGCTTCTTGTTGTTCAGTCACCAAGTCATGTCCCACTCTTTGTGACCCCATGGACTGCAGCATACCAGGCCTCGCAGTCAGTCCCCCACCATTTCCCGGAGTTTGCACAAGTTCATGTCCATTGGATCGGTGATGCCATCCAACTATCTCATCCTCTGTCACCCTCTTCTCCTTCTGTCCTCAATCTCTCCCAGCATCAGGGTCTTTTCTAATGAATGTGGGTTCAGAAAGGCTTGGGTACACACACACACACACACACACACACACACACACACACACACACGCATGCACACACAAACATCCTCTGCCCATCCAGGCCTATATCTTCTCTGGGCCTCAGTGCTCCCGGATCTGGGTCCTGGTCTGCAGAGTCTTCTCTGCCCCACAGCTAAAATGAAAGCTTTACCAAGTCAGGTTCCGTTTGGTGGACTTGGTCATGAGGGACCCCTTCTAATTCTCTCCTTAAGATTTCATTTGCCTCCAGTAGCAACTGCTGAGAGCTGTCACATAGATGATGATTTACCCGAGTACAGTGAGGTTCAGTTTGCAGTGCTTTTTTGGACATTCTGAGTCTTGGAGATGGCTCAGTGGTAAAGAATCCACCTGCCAAGGCAGGAGACCCCTGTTCGATCCCTGGGTCGGGAAGATTCCCTGGAGAAGGAAGTGGCAAGCTAGTACAGTATTCCTGCCTGGAGAATCCCATGGTCAGAGGAGCCTGGCGGACTACAGTCCATGGGGTCACAAAAGAAGTCAGACACTCAACAACACTAAACAGAAACAACAAGCCGGGGAGGCAGGCAAGACAGCAGCATCAAACCGCCCTCCTTTTCCAGGAAGGAGACAGGGTCCACAACTTGCCGGAGATGCCACAACTGGTGTGGGGCACAGGCAGGGTTCAAGGCCAGGTCTGTGAGTTCTGCTCTGGGCCTCCTGATCAAGGCCCTACCTGCAGGGGCTTCCCATTTGAGACTGAAGTGAACTCCCAGCACCTCTTCTGGGGTGTCTGTCCCTCCACTCGGGAATGGGGATGCAGAGACCAATTACTGGCTTGGAGAGTAATGGGCTGGGATTGTGTCTATGGGGGACAGTGAGTTCCCCTTGCTGGTTGTTGTCACTGTCTGGAAACAGTGACTGGTCCTCTTATAGGTTGACCAGAGCAGCCAGGTGTTCGGCCAGTAATTCTGAGCTCCTCTCTGAGCTTGACCTGGGTTTCCTTAGGCCACCTGGAACCTTTTGAAAGTCTTCATAGAGTGGCCACAGAACAAGGTGGAAGGCAACCAGCTTTCACTTCAGAATGCATCCTTGACTTTGACTCCTGGGTCACTTATTAGCTGTAAGCAGGACTTTGAAGAAGGCATTTCAGGCCTCAGTTCCTCATGTGGGGATAAAAATCCTAAAGTAAGTCTGAAGCTTGATGGGGGTAATTTATGCCAAGAGCCAGGCCTAGAAGCATGAAGTCAACAAGTGGCACTTTTCCCCTGTCCCCTTTGTCAGGCTGGCATCATGAACACCTGCCTGATGGATGATCACCCTGGTGGGCGGGGTGCTCTCAGTCCTGGAACTGCCGGCCGTATTTCACACAGCCCCTGGCCCTGCAGCCAGGCAGGCTCTCTCATCACTTCTCCTCTCATGTTTGACTCTGGGACCCCACAACCCCTGCTAAGAAAAGGTGCTGATGGCCTCTGCTCTTTCTGCTTCTCATAGCTCTGCATGGCAGCTTGGCCCTCGTGCAGACCCCTGCATCCTTGATGGTTCAGACCAACCAGATGGTGACGCTGTCCTGTAAAACCCAAACCTCACCTTCTAACGCACGCATCTACTGGCTGCGGCTGCGCCAGGCCCTGAGCGCTAACAGTCACTATGAGTTCCTGGCCTACTGGGAGTCCAAAAAGACTGTGTATGGCAAGGAGGTGGACGCGGAGAAGCTGACTGTGTTTGGAAATCCCCCCCAGAACATGCTCACACTCCAAAATGTGAAGCCTGCCGACAGTGGTGTCTACTTCTGCATGATCATTGGGATACCCAACCTGATCTTTGGGACGGGAACTCAGCTGAGTGTGGGTAAGAATCCGGTTCAGTGCTGCAGATGAGCACTGAGTACCTACTGGGTGCTGAGTGCGTGCTATGTCCTGGGACGGCTCCCATTCTCAGCGAGCCCTACTCGGAGGGAGGGGCTGACTTCCAGGAGCAACAGCGCTACTGGTCTTTTTTTTTTTTTCATGACTGAAAGCTATATTTGAAACTTTGTATTTTGTATTGGAGTATAGCCGATTAACAAACAATATTGTGATAGTTTCAGCTGAACAGCGAAGGGACTCAGCTATACATATGTATGTATCCATTCTCCCCCGAGCTGCCCTCCCATCCAGGCTACGGCATAGCACTGAGCAGAGCTGCTAGTGCTCTACAGTTGGTCCTTGTTGTTCATCCACTTTAAATATAGCAGTGGGTGTCCATCCTAAACTCCCCTTAGCTATCCTTCCCTCCCATCCTTTCCCCTGGCAACCATAAGCCTCGTTCTCTAAAACACTACTGTTAATAGTGAGCCAAGCTGGTGCAAAGGTTGTATGTAGTTATTTCATTTCATGCTATTGACCACACTGGGAGGCAGGTGCTGTTTGATTCCCATTGGAAATGAGATGCTTTGGGGCATTGCTGCTTATTCCAGTAACAGGGTGGCATTCTAGGCCCATCTGAGGCTGAGGCTGAGGCTGGATTGGTCCGTGTCCCAACACCTGTTAGAAGTCCCCTCCCAGTGTGCCCACAGGGAAAGAATATTCTTGCTGCCTGGACATACCCAACAAGAGCATTCACGTTGTGCATGGGGGCCCGTGGCTTGAACCCACGCCCAGAGTTGCAGGGAGCAAGGAGGTTAGACCCCAGACCCAGCTGCAAATTTACCATGTGCCCATGGGCAGGTCACTCCCCTCCCCAGGCCTCAGTTTTCCCATCTGTATCATGGGACTGCTAAGGACCTCCCTGATTCCCTCTGGCCCTTAGAAGCTGCAGTTCCTCAGAAGTTAAGTCAGCAAGTGCAGTAGAAATATATTTCGAGCCACAGATGTAATTTAAAATTTTCTAGGGAGTTCCCTGTGGAGAAGGCAATGGCACCCCACTCCAGTACTCTTGCCTGGAAAATCCCATGGGCGGAGGAGCCTGGTGGGCTGCAATCTGTGGGGTTCCGAAGAGTTGGACACAACTTAGCGACTTCACTTTCACTTTTCACTTTCATGCATTGGAGAAGGAAATGGCAACCCACTCCAGTGTTCTTGCCTGGAGAATCCCAGGGACAGGGGAGCCTGGTGGGCTGCTGTCTATGGGGTCGCACAGAGTCGGACACGACTGAAGCGACGCAGCAGCAGGGAGTTCCCTGATGGTCCAGTGATTAGGACTCATCACTTTCACTGCCTAGGACCCTGATTCAATCCTGGGTCAGGGAACTAGGATCCCAAAAACCTTGGCCAAAAAAAAAAAAAAAAAAATTCTAGAAAGCAGCCACATTCAAAAAAAGTCAAAAGACACAAGTGAAATTAATTTCAATAATACATTTTGTTTAACCCAGTTTATGGACAATATTATTATTTCAGCATGAAATCAGTATGCAATTAATTACTGATATATTTTACATTTTCTTTTCTTACTAAGTGCTCGATGTGTGTTTGAAATGCACAGCACATCTCGAGGCAGACTGGCCACGTTAATGTGTTCTGTAGCTCATGTGGCAGGTGGCTGCCGTGCGGGACAGTGAGGATTAAACCATCAAAGGTATAAAGGAATTCTCAAAGGCCAACATCTGGCTTCAACCCCCTCCCCAGATTAACTCATAGTCAAGGCCAACCCCCAGCGGGCCTCCCACTATCTTGCTTCCCTCTCACCTAAGATCTTCTCAGGCTGGAGCATTGAGAGTGACAGGGGGCCCCCACAAATTGGACCACTCGGCATGGGAGGTGCAGACATAGCAACATAATTACGAAGACACAAGCCAGAGTGATGCCCTCTTCACATGTCACCAACCTCTGACCTTTTTTATTTTTTAACTTTCTATTTTGTATTGGGTATAGCCAATAATCAATGTTGTGATAGTTTCAGGTGAAGAGCAAAGGGTTTCAGCCATACATGGACATGTATCCATTCTCCCCCAAACTCCCCTCCCATCCAGACTGCCACATAACATCGAGCAGAGTTGTCTGTGCTGCACAGTAGGTCCTTTTTGGTTATCCATTTTAAATACAGCAGTGTGTTTGTGTCCATCCCAAACTCCCAAACTGTCCCTTCCTGTCCTGGATCTTAAATCCTCCAGGAGGTGGGGAGGATGGGGAGAACTCTCGCACCAGAAGCTGAGGCATCCCTGAAGGGATGGGTGTTAACTGATTCTTGTATTGAACATTAGGCTCTTCTGAGTTTAGGGGTTGGGTTTGGTTTATTGTTTTTGTCTCCATAAGCCTCATACTTCCCACTCAAGAGATTTCAGGGGCTAAGAAAGGTGGATGGTGAAATAAGAAAAACTGGTTTTCAGAAGTTCCCCCCACCTCCTCCACTAGCTGCCCACTCCTGGCTTTGATCTTCCCAACCCCCTGACTCTGCCTGGCTCCCCGGGAATGGCAATCTGTCCCCAAAGCACGTGCTCCCAACCGTATCATCTCCCCAGGTGTGGGGACTCCAGAGCAAGAGCTCACCCTCTGGCTGGAAGTTCAGGACAGTTTAAAGAGGACTGTTGGATGCCAGTGGTAAAGAACCTGCCTGCCAATGCTGGAGACATAAGGGATGTGAATTTGATCCCTGGGTCGGGAAGATCCCTTGGAAGAGGGCAGAGCAATCCATTCCAGTATTCTTGCCTGGAGAATACCCATGGACAAAAGAGCCTGGCAGCCTACAGTCCTTAGGGTCTCATAGGGTTGGACACGACTAAATCAACTTACCATGCACTTGGACGGTAGAGAAAGTATTGGGGGGAAGACAGGCTTTTTTCAGGCACCTCAAGACACCATGGACTCAAAAGTCCTGCCCCTTTCAAAGAGGAGAGAAGTGGGGAGATTTGAACTGGGTGCGTGCATGCTAAGTCGCTTCATTCGTGTCCGACTCTTTGTGACCTTGTGGACTGTAGTCCGCCAGGCTCCTCTCCATGAGGATTCTTCAGGCAAGAATACTGGAGTGGGTTGCCATGCCTTTCTCCTGGGGATCTTCCTGACCCAGGGGTCGAACCCACGTATCTTACGTCTCCTGTATTGGCAGGTGAGTTCTTTACCACTAGCGCCACCTGGGAAGGTGCGGGTGGGTAATCAAGAATAATAAAGGACTCCCGACTCTGGGCAAGAAGACATTAAAATCCAAAGGTGGGACTTCCCTGGTGGTCCAGTGGTTAGGACTCCATGCTCCCAAGGCAGGGGGTGCGGGTTCAATCCCCTGGTCAGGGAACTGAGCGCCCACATGCCGCGTGGTGTGGCCAAAAATTTTAAAACAAAAAAATAGAACAAGTTCCCCCACAAACCTCCTAAAAGCCCCAGGCTACTGGGGTCTGTAGATCTGCCCCCTGAAGGCTCACCACTGCCCCAGTGGGAGTCTGTAGGAAGGAGGGAGATGAACACTTCTGGAGCAGTGAGGACTAAAAGGGCTAAGGGAAGGACAGCCTGAGACACCCTAGCTGAGGGCCGGGCTCCTCCCAGGCTTTCAGAACACAAGACTAAGGCCGTTCTCCCCCTTTACAACTGTTTCCTTCAACACCCTGATGACCTGAGGTGCTTAACTTTTAAAAATTTATTTATTCATTTGTTTGGCTGCATCAGGTCTTAGTTGCCACACATGGGATCTTCGCTGCATCATGCAGGCTCTTTTGATGCGGTGCTCAGACTCCCTAGTTGTGGGGCAGGCTCCAGAGAGCCCGGGCTCAGTATTTGTAGCACGTAAGCTTAGCTGCTCATGGCATGTGGGATCTTAGTTTCCTGACCAGGGATCAAACCCACGATTCCTGCATTGCAGGGCAGATTCTTTACCACTGGACCACCAGGGAAGTCCCCGTGCTTAACTTTTTGTCAAAATACATTTGCCCCTTAGGCAATGTGTGGCACGAGAATCTAATATAGGCATTCTTTGGCTCAGATGCTGGCCCTGCTGTTTATTGGCTCTTGAACTTGAGCAAGTTCAAATAAGCAACTTGAACTTATGTCAACCCTCTGAGCCAAGGCTTCTGGGGATAAAATGGAGAAACTAGTGCCCATCCCCAAAGTTGTTGGTTCCGTAAGCTTAAGCTGACGTGCTTGGCACAACCGCTGGCATGAGGTAGGAGCTTGCTAAGGGTTAATTCTGGTTAGCTGGGTCTTCTTGAAACCCCCCAGATCATGCAGAACAGGGGGCACAATTTCTCTACTGCCCTTGTCTCAGGGTGGTGAGGGTCCAAAGAGTCAACATTTTATATGAAAGATGCCAGACCCAAAGGATCAAACACTGGCTGCCCCTCCCAGTGCCCTTGACTCTAGAGTCCAAGTTCACGTGTCACACAATTCCCTCTCCTACAATTTTGCAGAAAATCAGTGAAATGTCTTTTCCCAACTGTCAGAGGCAGGGGGTTGGATTCTCGAGCCTCGGGTGTCTCCCTTTGCCCTGTGGGCTTGTCCGCCTGCCCTGTCCCACCACTTCAGTCATATGACAGTGGATTAGAATGAAAGAGTAGGCGTTACCCACCAGGAGTCAGGAGAGGAACTTGCGGACCCCAGCCAGGCCCTTTCCTTTGTGGGGCCTCGTAGGGGTCAGTCCTTTACATCACTAGTGTTCACCTTTGAAATTAAAGGTTGAGACTAGTCTAAAGGTCCCTCTGATAACATATGTTTGCTTGTTTTTGTTTTTGTTTTTGTTTTTTTTTGGTTGAGCACTAGGGCATGTGGGATCTCAGTTCTCTGACCAGAGATCGAACCTGTGCCCCCTGCCGTGGAAGCACAGATTCTTAACCACTGAGGCTGAGGAAGAAAATCTCAACCTACACAACCTCCCAACCTGCTTGGTATTGTCCAGAAAAAGGCACCACCTCCTTTCTTCCAGCTTCTTCCATTCGCACAAGGAGGAGGGCTCAGGGGTTGGTCGTGCCAAGGGCTAGGGGACTCCAGATGTAGCTCAAGATCTTCAGCGAGGTGAAGCCATCCATACCACTCACTTTGCTGGGCTCACTGTTCCCTGTCATTCTCACAACCACCTTAGAAAGGAGATGGGGGTCATCTCACAAAGAAGCGATAGGACTTGCCCCTAGTCATTACTGTTGTTCAGCTGCTAAGTCATGTCTGACTCTTTGCAACCCCACGGCTACAGCACACCAGGCTCCTCTGTCATCTGTCTCCTGGAGTTTGCTCAATTCATGTCCATTGAGACGGTGATGCTCTCTAATCACATTCTCACTGCCTCCTTCTCCTTTTACCCAGCATCAGGGTCTTTTCCAGTGTGTCAGCTCTTCAAATCATGTGGCCAAAGTGTTGGAGCTTCAGCTTCAGCATCAGTCCTTCCAATGAATATTCAGGGTTGGTTTCCTTTAGGATTGACTGGTTTGATCTCCTTGCAGTCCACACAATGGTTGATCAGGGGTCTTGGGACTCTTTTCATATCTGGATGACTCCAGAGCCCCTCTCTCCAAGACACCAAGTTGACCTCCATCTCTGAGCCCTCAGATCCATCTGCGAATTACTAAATCAAAAATCCCATTGATCTGTGACCTTCAAGCCCATGACAGCCTAGGGAACACTGCTGCTGCTGCTGCTGCTAAGTCACTTCAGTCGTGTCCAACTCTGTGTGACCCCATAGACGGCAGCCCACCAGGCTCCCCCGACCCTGGGATTCTCTAGGCAAGAACACTGGAGTGGGTTGCCATTTCCTTCTCCAATGCATGAAAGTAAAAAGTGAAAGTGAAGTCGCTCAGTCATGTCCGACCCTCAGCGACCCATGGAGTGCAGCCTTCCAGGCTACTCCGTCCATGGGATTTTCCAGGCAAGAGTACTGGAGTGGGGTGCCATTGCCTTCTCTGAGGGAACACTGAGAAGGGTTTTAATACCTGAGTATCAGACATGCAGTTGTAAGTTTTGTCTCTGAGTCCACCTGCGGTTTACCTGGCTAAGACATGTGTCTTGCTTGTTTTTGCAGTTGATGTACTTCCTACCTCTCCCCAGCCAACCAAGAAGACCAGCCCTAAAAAGAAAGTGTGCCATCGAGTCCCAAACCCGGTGGCTCAGAAACGTGAGTTCTCCCATTCCTCCGGATTCTCAGAAGCACAGCCAATGCTCGTTCTCCCTTTCTCCCTCCCTTCCTTCCATAAACTCTTGACAAGTGTGGACTCGAGCCTCTTTCTCTAGCCCTGAGCTGGAGTCTAAGGGGAGCTGAGTGCGACAGCAGCGCTGTTTTCCAATCGCTCATAGTCTAGTGGGGGACACGCTCGTAACTCGTCACAGGACAAAACTTAATGGACTCAGTGCTCAGTCGCTAAGTCGTGTCTGACTCTGTGCAGCCCCATGAACTATAGCCCAACAGGCTCCTCTGTCCATGGACTTTCCCAGGCAAGAATACTGGAGTGGGTTGCTGTTTCCTTCTCCAGGGGATCTTCCCCAACCAGGGATCAAACTTGCATCTCCTGCGTTGGCAGGTGGATTTTTTTACCACTAAGCTACCCGCGCCCCTAATGAAGGATCTATCTGCCCAACACTTGCACACGAATGTTCCCAGCAGCATTTTTCTTTGTTTCTGTTGTTGTTAAGTTGTTATTTGTTTTTTGGCTGTGCTGGGTTTTCATGCTGCACAGGCTTTTCTCTAGCTGTGGTGAAGAGAGGCTACTCTCTAGATGTGGTGCACAGGCAAGCAGCAGTTTTCCCTGGAGTCACATTGTGGGGAGGTGATCACACTTCACCCAGGACCTTTAGCTGTGTCTAGGTCTCTAGTTCAGGTCATAGCTCAGGAGGCCTCCCCTGACCCCTCTCCGCCCAGAAGAAAGGGGTCTTTCTACCTTCCACATCCCTGCAGCTTATACCCACCTCCATTACTTAAAACTTTATCCTGGCATAATCTGCATGTCATAAAATTCATCCATTTTAAGTGCACGACTCAGTGATTTTTAATAAATTTACCGAGTAATGCAACCGTCACCATGAACTAGTTTTAGAATGTTTCCATCAAACTCTCAGATCCCTTGTGCCTATTTATAGTTAATCTCTGTCCCCCCTCCCAGCCCCTGGCACCTGCTAATCTACATTCTGTTGCAATAGATTCATCTCTCCTGAACGTTTCGTACAAATGGAGTCATATGGTATATGGTCTTTCATGCCTGGTTTCTTTCACTTTGCATCACATTTCTGAGGTTCATCCAGGTTAGGAAACCCATGGAGATGAGAGGGAGGCAGATAGAAGCTTCACATCTCAGAACGGAAAAGGACCTCCCAGGGCCTCTCACCAAACTTTCCTCTCCGCGTGGCACCATCCAGCCTTGGTGATGGTGGTTCCCTCCCCAAGAGCAGCCTATGCCATTTCCTTCCTCCCTTCCCCACCCCGCCCTGCCCCACCACCTCTCCTGCCCTAAAGCTGTAGCCATGGGACTGGCAGGGACTGTAGAACTCAGGAGACTTGAGTCTGTATCCAGGCCCCGCTTTTTACTATCCAGATCGCCTTGGGCAGGTAATTGAACTTCTTTGAATCTTGTTTTTTCTGAACTGTAAAATGAGAGATAAAAATGATAGTTAATTCCTTCCTTCCTCACAAGATGGAAGTTTGCAGTTAGTACTGTACTTGACACATAACAGATCTTCAGTAAACGTTCTACCCCTTCTCTGACACCCAAAACTCTTTCTTTTTCAATCTTGGGTGTCAGTCTGCAGCCTTGCCTTTTTCACCCATGGGTCCTGATTCTGCCTACTTTGCTACTCACAAGGACCAGTCACAGGGAAAGAAAGAGTATCAGAGAAAGATTTGGGGTATCAGTTTATATTTGATATAAACTCTGCTGTTTATATAATTTACAAAATGGGCAGAAAGACAATTTTTCTTCTTCCGTAGAAGAAAAATCATACATGGTCAATACATGAAAATAGGCTGAAATTGGCAAGTAGGAAATTGAAATGAAATATTATTTTTCACCCACTGCTCTGCAAAAGTTAAAATCTCTGATAATGTCAGGAGTAAGCAGGGTACATGACTGATAATTAGGAATGGAACTCAGTGAAGCCTTTTTGGAAGGCATTTTACAGTATCTGTTATTATTGAAAATGGATACAGTCTATGGTTAGTTGTTCTTATTTTCAGTATCTGCCTTGGGCAGGCTCCTGCACAGGGAGAAACATACCTGGATGTTCTCTGCAGCCTTATTTGTAAAATTCAAAAAACAAACAAAATGTACATTAATGGCTAAATAATCCATGGTACAGCCATACTTCAGATGACATGCCGTTAGAACAAAGAATATGCTGGCATGTTTAAGAAAAAAGCCTGGTTGCAGAACAATTTGTACTGTATAAGCCTCTGTATTTTTAAAACTATATGTGCTACAATGAACACTGGGGTACATGTGTCTTTTGCAATTATGCTTTTCTCAGGGTATATGTCCAGCAGTGCGATTCCTGGGTCATAGTGGTTTTATTTTTAGTTTTTTAGGGAATCTCCATACTGTTCTCCATAGTGGTTGTATCAATTTACGTTCCCACCAATAGCACAAGAGGGTTCCCTTTTCTCCATACCCTCTCCAGCATTTATTGTAGACTTTTTGGTGATGGCCATTCTGACCAATGTGAGGTAATGGGAAATTGCTGTATAGCACAAGGAGCTCAACCTGGTTATCAACCTAGGTTATCATAACCTCGAGGGGTGGGAGGGAGGTTCCAGAGGGAGAGGACCTATGTATACCTATGATTGACTCATGTTGATGTATGGCAGAAGCCTCCACAACACTGTAAAGCAACTATCTCCAATTAAAAATAAATTAAAAAAAAACTATATGTGATGTGTCTATGTAAATTACATATGTGTATATGCAAATTAACAATGGTAGTTACTTCTGTGAAGGAGCTACAGTGAAAATATATTCAGCTATTTCTTCTAAAATTAAAAAAAATTTTTTAATAAATAATAAAAATCCCATTACCAGGCATGCGAATTGTCTATCTCATTTTGAACAAAACTAGCTACTGAGTTTATTAACTGTTAAAATTTGGATGTGGGACCTGAAGATTGGGCTTCCCTGGTGGCTCAGATGGTAAAGCATCTGCCTGCAATGTGGGAGACACAGGTTCGATCCCTAGGTTGGGAAGATCCCCTGGAGAAGAAAATGGCAACCTACTCCAATATTCTTGCCTGGAAAATTCCATGGATGGAAGAGCCTGGTGGGCTACAGTCCTTGGGGTCAAAAAGAGTTGGACACAACTGAGCGACTTCACTTTCACTTTCCTGAAGTTTTATATATGAAATGATTTCAATATGTTTAAAGAGCCTAGAAAAGACTAGAATGAAGCATGGAAAAAAGTGGTATTCTCTGAGTGGTGGGTGGGGCTTCCTGTGGATTTTTCCTTCTTTGTGTTTATCTGCACGTCTCAAATGTTCATTCAACACGCGTGTATTTTCCAGGTCTGCCCTGTGCCCCGCTCATCCTCGGCCTCCTGGCGGCCGGTGTCCTGATTCTTCTGGTGTCCTTGGGTGTGGCCATCCACCTGCGCTGTAAGTTATGCCCTCTTGGGCCGCCATGTACATGTGTTTGCTCAGTCACTCAGTCATGTTCTACTCTTGCAACCCCAAGGACTGGCCTGCCAGGCTCCTCTGTCTATGGGATTTCCCAGGCAAGAATACGGGAGTAGGTTGCCATTTCCTTCTCCATGTAGATTCTTTATCACTGAGCCACCTGGCAAGGCTGGGTCTTCATGGTAACTCCTTTTGCTGCTGGATGTGTCCCCGAGGGTCCTTTCTTCTCTAGGGGAACAGGGCAGGTGGCAGCTGGTGGGAAGTTTGCTCCTCCAACCCCAAACCCATGATAAGTCTGAGAAGTGATTCTTGGCCTGAGGCCAAGCTGCAGGAGTCAGAGACCACCCCATCTCTGGAGTCAGACAAACCTGGATTTGAATTCAACCCTTGATCTAGCGACTTGGGCAGATGCCCTGGCCCCACTGAGGCTCAGGGGCCCTACCCAGGGTAACCATATTACCTACCTCCCGGCTTGTTTTTGTAAAGTCCTGCCCCAGGGCGTGTACTCTGTCAGCAGGAACACCCAGGAGCAGCTGGGGTGGAAACAGTGCACGGAAATTACACTGGGGGTTGCATTTTGCTCCCCAGAACTAGAAATCCTCCCCTGAGGCTGTTGGGAAACTCAGAGATGGTTTGCTGTTCTCGGCCACTTCAGGGGTAGGACCACCTCCGTCTACGGGCCCCCAGGCAAGCTGGTGGTTCAGATGGTTAAGAATCTGCCTGCAATGCAGCAGACCTGGGTTCGATCCCTGGGTTGGGAAGATCCGCTGGAGAAGGGAATGGCAACCCATTCCAGTATTCTTGTCTGGAGAATTCCATGGACAAAGGACCTGGTGGGCTACAGTCCATGGGGTCACAAAGAGTCAGACTTGACTGAGAAACTAGCACTTTCACTTTCAGGGTAGTTTCAGGGAAGGCCAGCACAGCTGGCCAAGAACCCAGAGCCCCAGACTCTACTCCTGACTCTTCTGCTCACTGGTGCCACTCTGGGCTTGAGCGAGCCACTCACCCTCTCTGGGCTTCTATAAAATGAGAGGGGTTGGCCCACTGGAATGTAGACTAGGTCAGTGGCTCTTTTATAAGTCACAGACCCCTTTGAACATATGATCACAATTATCGACCCCCTCTACAGGGAAATGCATAGTGTGCACACTTTTGCATATAATTGCCACGCAAAAAAGGATCCATTTATTTCATTCTAAGAACCATTAGAGCTCAGGGGTCTGCAAACATTTTGCTCAATGAACTCATCAGTGAAAAAAATCTTTTAATTATAAATACTAACTGCAACTAACTGTATTTTTAAAATATTATGTATGTATATATTTAATATATACTTATAAATATTTATTTAATAAATTATTAACATTTATGTTATCTGGGTTTATTTAATATATTGCATTAGACAAAATGTTCGTTCAGATTTCTCTGTACCATCTTACAGAAATCCCAAATGAACTTTTTGGCCAACTCAATACTGTGTATATTATTAAATGTTCTTCAGAAATAAAAAGGATGAGATAAACATGAAAATACACATGCTCATATTTCCTTCTTACATCCCAAGGGGAAATCGCACACCCGCAGAGTCCACAAGCTCTGGTTTAAGACCACCTGTCTGTACAGCCTCTCCTTCGTGACCTGCTGTGAAGGGCAAGATGGTGCATTCAAGGGCACACAAACAATCCCTCACTAGCTACAGGATTTTAAGCAAGTTACTCAGTTACACACTCGCTCTCTAGATCAGTTTCCCCATATGCAAAATGAGATAATAAAATTCAACTCCTAGCATTAAAGGAGGTAAAACCCATGAGGAGCAGAGCCTGGAATCAAAAGAAGTGGTTCTAGGCGTTGGCTGTCCCTCTCATCACTCTGCTTGCTCTCTGGGGCTTGGTATCTGCAGTTCACAACCCATGTCAACCAGCACTTTTGTTTTCTCCTTCCAGGCCTGCAGAGGAGAGCCCGGCTTCGTCTCTTAAAACAGTAAGTGGCTGAGGTCTTGAAAAAGTGCCCAGCCTGCAGCCCTGGGTGTGGCCCTGGCTTTCTCACGCCTGGCGGCTGCTCACAAACATCTAAGAAGCCCCAGCCAGGCACCACCTTCAAAAACTCACACACTGTATAAGTAGATGCGGTGATGGAGTTCAGGCAAAGAGAGAAACTAAGCAAACAGAATACTGGCTAGTTGTTTATGTCAAGTGTGGTAAGATTTAGCTCTTAGATTTTTTGAGGATGACAGTGAACTCTTTTCTTTTTTTTTTCCTAATTGCAGTGTGGTTGATTTACATTAGCGACTGAACTGAACTGATTAGTTTCAGGTGTACAGCAAAGTGATGCAGTTATATATATTTTATTTTTCAGATTCTTTTCCACTATAGGTTATTGAATAAACAGTCAACTCCTGCTTGGTTAGAACCAGAAGGATATCCCAAGCTTTTGCCCCCTGTTATTTCATTAAACTTGGTCCTGCATGACATAAGAGGGTTATTTTTACAGATCAAGACTTGCTCAAAGCATTTGGGGCAGTAGAGAGCAGAATGGAACTTGAAGACAAGTCAGTTGACCCCCACGGGCAGTGGAATTCCTTCCTGGCTAGTGTTGTGTGTTGGACTTGACCCCACCTGGGTCCCAGGAGTCAGCAAACCCACCGGCTTAGTTACACAGACACAGGGGCAACAAGCTTGCTCTTTAGGCCCACTGAGCTGTGTAAGCTCCAGCAGAAGCCAAGGCTGCTTGCTGCTTCCATACTGAAGGGCTTCTGGACCACTATTTGTCTATGGGCTGTGCCCTTGGACTGATTTTTCTGCCTCAAAACAGATAGTTTCACATCTACCTATCTCATTAATTACATTCCCCTCTATGTAGAGGTGTTTGAAAAAAAAAAAAAGAGAGAAAGTTCCTGCCCCTAGATTGAGGATCAAGAGCTCTGGCTCCATTCAAGCAGATCTTGGTTTGAATTCTGTCTGCTACTCACCATCCTTGTGACTGCAGGCAAGTCACTTCACCTCTCTGAGCCTCTGATCCCTCATCTATAAAATGGGACAGCAGTAACAACCACATGGCTATTGTAAGGACTTACTGGGGAAACACCTTCCAAGTGCTCAGCTCCTGTATTCTGGGAGTCCAAGCACCAGCTCATGCTACTTACAAAAGACGATTTTATGAGCCCAACAACCAAGACACAGAATGTTTTCTTGTTGATTATAAATGACATACAATATTATAATGGTTTCAGATGTGCAACATACAAAGTAGTTTTTAAATGTTTACTTTTTATTTATTTACTTATTTTTGGCTATACTGGGTCTTCATTGCTACACAGGCTTTTTTCCAGGTTAGGTGAGCAGGGGCTACTCTCTAGTTGTGGTGCGAGGGCTTCTCATTGTGATGGCTTCTCTGGTGGAGCACAGGCTCTGGGGTTCTCAGCCTTCAGTAGTTGCAGCTCCTGGGCTCCAGAATACAGGCTCAGTAGTTGTGGCGCGCTGGGCTTAGTTGCCCTAAGGCAAGAGGGATCTTCCTGGATCAGGGATTGAACCTGTGTCTCCTGCATTGGCAGGCAAATTCTTAACCACTGAGCCACCAGGGAAGACTACAATGTACTTTTAAATATTCTGAAATTATAAATTTTCAAATATACTCACTATACTATATGTTCTACATCATACACATTGTATTTGTGTATATTTATACATGTTGTATTATACAGTTGCTTAAACATGCCTGCTACATTTCATATTTTTTTGATGATAATTTTTTTTTTTTTTTTTTTTTGGCTGTACTGGGTCTTTATTGCTGCGAGCAGACTTTCTCTAGTTGTGGTGTGCAGGCTTCTCATTGTGGTGGCTTCTCTAGCTTCAGAGCACAAGCTCTGGGCACGTGGGCTTCAGTAGTTGGGGCTCCTGGGCTCTAGAGTATGAGCTCAGTAGTTGTGGTGCACAGGCTCAGTTGCCTCGCAGCTGGAATCTTCCAGGACCAGGGATCGAACCCATGTCCCCTGTATTAGCAGTCAGATTCTTAACCACTGGACTACCAGAGAAGTCGTTCGATGATCATTGTGATGGTCTGCAATTTTTACTTCATGTGCTAGATTTAGAAACTCTCCCACATTTGCTGCTGCTGCTGCTGCTAAGTCGCTTCAGTCGTGTCCGACTCTGTGCGACCCCACAGACAGCAGCCCACCAGGCTCCGCCGTCCCTGGGATTCTCCAGGCAAGAACACTGGAGTGGGTTGCCATTTCCTTCTCCAATGCATGAAAGTGAAAAGTGAAAGTGAAGTCGCTTTAGTCGTGTCCGACCATTAGCGACCCCATGGACTGCAGCCTACCAGGCTCCTGTGTCCATGGGATTTTCCAGGCAAGAGTACTGGAGTGGGGTGCCCCCACATTTAGGAGGCAGTAACTTAAGAGTTTTTGCCTCACCCTAGACCTCCGGTGTGTTTCATTCATATCTTCCTTGCAGTGACCTTTTATGGAAAATGTCTCCCCGTCAGGGTACTGCCTGTGACTCTGCCTCCCTCCCACCACTTTGTTTTAATTTGTTCCCCTGGTAATTTGATGCCAGTTCAGGGGGAGTCTGTTGCCAGACCTCATGCTGTGGCAAACCCAGGGGTTCTGAGGATCAGGTCATGCGAGCAAGGGGCTGGGGGTGGCCCTAGGGGGGACCCAAGGCCCTTCACCCTCTTCATTCCAAACAGCTCTCCTCTCATCCATTGCCCATAGTTACACTTACCTGTAAGATGTCATTGAACAAAAGGGTCTGAGGCTAAAAGAAGTTCGGAAACCACCTCTGGGTTTACTCTCATGATCCAGGTGTGGATGAAATAGTCCCTGGGCCTCAAAGAGCAGCTGTTACAAATTCAGGTTGCAGTTTGGGGCAGATATTCCCCACCTGCTAACTGGCTTTAGAAAATCATCCGTCAGCAGGTCATCTTCCTCTGGTCCCTTAATGCACATGGGTGAATCGCTTATCTTAGAAGGCACCGCAAGAGGTAACACTATTCAAAGCTAGAGTTCTTAGGGCTGCACTTTTTTAAGCATTTTAATTTTTTGTGTGTGTCTTAAACAATAGTCTTTATGTTTACCCAAAGCAGTACAAAGTGAGGCAGTTCCTCAGAAGGTGACTTGGAGCTAGAAAATCCATCCTGAGCGTGAAAGTGTTAGCGTTAGTTGGTAAGTTATGTCCAACTCTTTGCCACCCTATGGACTGTAGCCTGCCAGGCTCCTCTGTCCATGGGATTTCCAAGGCAAGAATACTGCAATGGGTTGCCATTTCCTTCTCCAGGCATTTTAAATTTTTCTTTAATGACGAAGATGGGCCTTAAAAACATTCTAACACAAAACCCTTGGCCCTAGGCTACTTACTGGGACTGGAGCCCTGCATCCTGAGGAGCTATTTATCAGGAAATTCAATAGCATTTGCCTGAAAATAAGTGGTTTCACGCATTTCCTGTTGTTTTCAGGTTTTACAAGTGACCAGAGAATATGTTTTCTGGTGTCCCGCTACAAAAATACATTGGTCAGTGATGAGCGAGATCCAGAAAAATGAGAGAGAATGCACACACTCAGCCGTGGAAATGTCACTGAAACTGCAGAAGCTGCCTGTTTTTAACTACTGCAAGTTCTTTCTATGGGCCTCATGCATGGGATCTACTTGTTACATGATCACTGGCAATCTTAGAGAGAAGGCTTCAAAACCCCACGGCACTTCCTGCTACTTGCAAGGCACTCTGGACGACTGAGTACAGAATGGCACCCAGTGCACCACTTCTGCCTCCTGTAACTCAGCCTGGGTTGGGCTGGGAACTTTGTGTTGACCGTCTAGCCACCACATTTCTTTGCCCAGGTAGGGCAATGACACTGAGACCCGAATCTCTCATGGGATGGTGATGGGATGGGTCCCCTTGGTCTTCCCGGGGCTAACCCTTTCCACAGGGTGGCCCCTGAGAGCAGACCCAGATTGGAAATGAGGCTTCCAAGGGGCTGATCTGGCTCTCAGGGTCACTTCAGTTTCTGAGGACCTCCTTCGGGCCTGGGAACTTGTGGTCTGGGAGACAAGAGGCCCTTTGATCTCCCACTAGAAGTCCTTCAGCTTTTACTTCTGCCTTCCCATGGTTTATATATTTCTTCTCTTGCTCGCTGTTCCTTTTATGATAATATCTTGGTTGTAACAATAAAGTCTTGGGTAAAAAATGCAGATGGCTCCTGTGATGTAAATGCACAAAAGCTCATCTATGCGGCAAAGATGGTGGTGCTCAGTTAAAAAGAAATTAATGAGGTTAAAATGACTATGGCTTCATTCTGCATCAAGCTCCTCGTGTGTTTGTGCTAAGTTGCTGCAGTTGTGTCCTACTCTGCAACCCTGTGGACTGTAGCCTGCCAGGCTCCTCTGTCCATGGGATTATCTAGGCAAGAATACTGGAGTGAGTTGCCATTTCCTCCTCCAAAGGATCTTCCCAAGCTGGAATTGAACCCACATCTCTTACGTCTCCTGCATTGGCAGGAAGGTTCTTTACCATTAGCGCCACCCTCATTTGCCCCCAAACATGCCGTAGTCCTCTTCGTAGCTGTAGAGAAAGCCTGGAGGAGATGGAAGCACCCAGGGCACCTACAGCCAGGAAGCAGGTGCCTCCAGGGCCAACCCCAAAACTGCTTTCACTAGCACCTGTTCATTTCTACTGAGCATGGAACCCTGGGGACGCCTGGCCATGAGCCAGGAGAACTTGCACCAAAGAAGAGGTGAGAGGGACTTCCCTGGTGGTTCAGTGGTTGGGACTACACCTTCCAACATGGGAGACAGGGGTTCAGTCTCCCCAGTTTGGGGAGTTGGGATCCTGCATGCCTCCTGGCCAAACAACCAAAGCATAAAACAGAAGCAGCGATGTAACAAACCAAATAAAGACTTTAAAAATGACCCACATCAAAAAATAGAAAGAGAGAGAGGGGAAGGTGAGAGACCTCAGGATCTCTGCTGCATGTCCATTAATATTTTACTGTTTCTCAGCTTCAGTAGTCAGAGAAGAAAGCTACAAGGAGAAGATGCTGAGCTGGAATGGAGGAGTCATAAGAGCCTGGATCTTATCTTAGTTTCCCAGCCTGCACTTGAGCAACTTAAGAACTATCGGGCCAAAGAAGAATTCAACCTTTGGCCATGTTAATAGAAGCACATGACCCAGGTCAAAGGAGGAGAGTCCCACCTGCATTTCCTGGCCTGCCCTGGGCTGGGAGGTGTAATTTAAGAAGGGCAATGACAAACCAGGCTCCATGCAGAGGCCTCTGGCAACCACAGAATGTGACTGTGACTCAGGCTGGAGTGAAACATCTTCTGGCATCTGACAGGCTTCCTGAGGAGTCGGAGGGCAGGGCAGGTCTAGTTGTAGTGGACGGGAGTCAGAAGGGCTTAGATGAAGGAAGGGCGGAAGAGAAGCAAACATTTTCTGCCCACCAACTGTGAGGTCAACAGAACAGGTTGTCTTCTGAGGCTGACAGATCAGCGGAAAGGGCCGGGTTAATCTAGACCGAGTCCTCCAGCGTTCACTTTCCTCCAAGATGCCCTATTTAGAAGTGTAGTGTTAGTTGCTCAGTCGTTTCTGACTCTTTGCAACCCCACAGACTGTAGCCCACCAGGCTCCTCTGTCCATGGAATTCTCCAGGCAAGAATTCTGGAGTGGGTTGCCATCTCCTCCTCCAGGGGATCTTCCTGACCCAGGGATTGAACCTGGGTCTCCCTCATTGCAGGTGGACTCTTTACCATCTGAGCCACCAGGGAAGCCTGGACCGGAGTCCCCCTGGGTTCACTTAGCTCCGAGATGCCCTATTTAATAAGAGACTAAAGCCCAGATGTGCACTATGCCCTCCCTGAAGGTCACACCCCATCCGCAGAGGAAGTTAAGAGCAGGCCTCAGCGGCCTCATCCCTCTCCGAGCTCTGCTATTTAACTGCATCTCCCAGCCGCTGTCTTTGTGGTAGTGTTTAGTTGTTTGCACGTTCTCGTGGAGTGAGGTTTGGGGGTCTGGGTGGGGGAGGGGGGCCTCTGTTTTTGGTGCCGCCTGGGCTCCATCTACCTTGGGAGTCAGATGTACAGACTTGACTGCCAGTGAGGGGGGCTGCGGTGAGGAGGTTTGCACTCAGCCCCTGACTCTTGTTTTGAAGAAGTAACAGAGCATTTATTGCTTTCTGTAGGGCTGTTACAGCAAAATATCCAAAAATGTTTCTTGATTTAGCTATCTTTTGACTAGGAGTTTCACCTGTTGGTGTGTAGCTTAAAGAAACACATCCCGGCATGTATCTTAATGAAACATCCCAAAGTGATGTGGCATAGAAATATGCATTAGGTTGTTCCTTGGAGTGTTGCCTGTGAGCCAAAACTTGGAATCAATCCAAATGTCCCTTAAAAAGAGCCAGTTAGATCAAATGCTGTGCAAGGGACTCCATGTAGCTGTGAAGAAAAGAACTGATGCCTATTCACTGCCATCAAATGATGACCGCTACATCTGCATCTATTTTAACATCTGTATGGATTATTCTTTTTATTATTTATTTATTTTGGCCTCACTGTGAGGCATGTGGGATCTAAATTCCCCGATCAGGACTCGAACCTGAGTCCCCTGCAGTGGATGCACAGAGTCTTGACCACTGGACTGCCTAGAAAGTCCCAGATTATTCTCTTTTTAAATGTAATACGTGGTCACTGTTGAAATTCAAGCACAGATTTAAAAAAACAGGCAAATGTATGTAAGTTAGAAGTCAGGATATGGGTACCCTTGGTGCAAGGATGATCATGAAAAGGGAGCAGAGGTTTTGTTTTTCCATATGGGAGCTGGTCCCAGGGGATATTCAGTTTGTGAAAAGTCATACAGCTGTATAGTCATGAGATGTCAACTTTCATATTGTGGCTTAGTCCCTAGGTCGTGTCTGACTCTTTTGCGATCCCAAGGACTATAGCTCACCAGGCTCCTCTGTCCATGGAATTTTCCAGACAAGGATACTGGAGTGGGTTGCCATTTCCTTCCCCAGGGGATATTCCTGACTCAGGGATTGAACCCGCATCTCCTGCATTGGCAAGCAGATTCTTTGCCAATGAGCCACGTGGGAAGCCCTCAACTTTCATATATAGCTATGGAAATAGATGTACATTATATTTCTATAAAGAGAGATTTTAAAAATCCAAGTACAGAACATTGCAGAAATGTGTAAAATTGGTATTTTAAAGTTTCTTATTCTTCCAAAATGTACTTTTTAAAAAATTTATTAAAAATTCCATGTACTTTTTATTTATTTATTAAAAATTCTGTCTTATATATTTTTTTAATTTATTTCTTTTTACTTAGTTGGTTGTGCTAGGTATTAGTTGCAGCATGTGGAAACTTTTACTTGCAGCATTTGAACTCATAGTTGGGCCATGTAGGATCTAGTTCTCTAACAAGGGATGGAAACCAGGCCCCCTGCACTGGGTCACTGGACCACAGCAAAGTCCCTCTGCATGTACTTTCTAAACCAAAACTTGGAATCTTATAAAAATATAATGTATAATATAAAACATAGAACATAGAATCGTTTTGCTTGATTTTTTTCCTCTAATAATATATCGAGACCTCTGGACATGTTTGTTCCTATATGCATTAAAAAAGGTCTAGAAAGATCGACTCCAATCTGTTAATGGCAATTATACTGGGGAATTTCCATTTCTGCATTGTACATTTCTACTGTCTGTGAATTTTTTTTTTTTCCCACAACAATCACCTATTACTTTTATAATTGGGGAGAAAGAAAAAGCTTGGAAAATAGAAACAGCTTCTGTTAAAAAGAGGCTCTGGTGATTGCAATATTAAAAAACTGGAATCAGTTTAAATAGCCATCAATGAGGGATTTGTTATTAAATCATGATTTTTAAAAATCTGTACAGTGGAAATCAGTGATACACGCTGAGGTGGCTGGACAACAGGGTCTTACTCTACCAGCTCTATAACCTTGAGCAGGTTATTTGACCTTGGTGAACCTGTTCTTTCCTTTGAAATGGGGGCTCCAGTGGTATCTCCTTCTTGATCTTGCTGTTGGCCTTTAACGACCACAAATAGGAGGGTCTGGGGCAATGCTGGTTTCCTCCCCGCAGTCCTCTCAGTGGGAAGCAAGGGTGTGCCCCCTCCCCCAGTGGAGGCCAAGTTCAAAGGAGGAAGGAGGCTCTCACATCCCCTTCCCTTACATCCTGACTCAGCCCCACCCCCACCCCCCGCTGGCTGTTCTCTACCTGTAGAAAGTGAGCAACTTGTTTTCAGAACGTGATCCCCGGCCCCCCAGTGTGGGCTGCAGAGCTGATCAGAATCTACCACCCCAGTCAAAGGGAAAGAGAGAAAGAGCCCTATGTTCAGGGGCCTTTCCAGGTATGGAGGATGAAAGAGATTTCCTCTGTTGCTTCTTGGGAAACCTCCTCAGATGCGTCACCGACACTCCTTGGTGGCTGTGAGTCAATGGTTCCTGGAGTCCTCCCTCTGCAAAGCTCCGTGCATCAACCCCAACAGAAGGAAACCATAGGCCTCAACACTGATGAGTTTGGGATTCCCAGAAATACGTGTGACACGTGTGATTCTTATCAAACCGAAAGCAAGAGTGCTGAAAAGGGCACTTCTGTCCCTGCAAGGTCTCCCTGGCTCTCCGGAGTCCTGTTTTTTTCCATTAATTGACTGCCTTTTACATGCAGGTCCTCATCTTAGGACTTCCCTGGTGGCTCATTTGGTAAAGAATCCACCTGCAATGCAGAAGACCCAGGTTCAATTCCTGGGTTGGGAAGATCCCCTGGAGGAGGGCATGGCAATTCACTCCAGTAGTCTTGCCTGGAGAATCCCATAGACAGAGGAGCCTGGCAGGCTACAGTCCAGGGAGTCACAAAGAGTTGTACACTATTTAGCAACTAAACCACCACCTCATCTTACAGTTTATCTCAATTCATATATGATTATTTTTTATTGATTTTCATTGGAGTATAGTTGCTTTACAGTGTCATGTTAGTTTCTGCTGCACAGCAAAGTGAACCAGCTATACATACACATGTATCCCCTCTTTTTTGGATTTCCTTCCCATTTAGGTCACTACAGAGCACTGAGTAGAGTTCCTTGTGCTATACAGTAGATTCCGCTTAGTTATTTTGTACATAGTATCAATAATGCGGTTGTGGTGGTTTAGATGCTCAGTCTTGTCCAACTCATTTGCAACCCCATGAACTGTAGACCACCAGACTCCTCTGTCCATGGGATTTCCCAGGCAAGAATACTGGAGTGGGTTGCCATTTTCTTCTCCAGGGGATCTTCCCAACCCAGGGACTGAACCTGCATCTCCTGCTTGGTAGGTGTATTCTTTACTACTGAGCCCATCAGTAGTGTATACATGTCAATTCCAATCTCCCAATTTATCTCACCCCTTTCCCCCATGGTAGCCTTACATTTGTTCTCTGCATCTGTGTCTCTATCTCTGCTTTGCAAATAGGTCCATCTGTAACATTTTTCTAGATTCCATATATATGCCTTAATAAATGATACTTGTTTTACTCTTTCTGACTTACTTCACTATATATGACAGTCTCAAGGTTCATATATTATTGATTGCAGACCATCTTCCTTCCTGCCCCTCCTTTATGTGAAGAAATCATCCAGATCTCTCTGTGCAGTTCATGATGTTCTTCCTTAGGCTGCTTGCTGTGGCTTCAAATATATTAACTCCAGCACCTTTGTGTGCTGGTCTGCCCTGTGCTGGGATGAAGGGTGGCCAGGGTGACACTGTCCAGCCCTCCAGACTCATGTCTGCTACAAAAGAGGTTCTAGGCTGGAGCCAATCCTTCATTTCCTGGAGTGAGGGGACCAAGGACTGTGGGAGCCTTCTGGCCCTGCACTGCCACCTGCCCAGATGCTCAGTATTCCCAAGGTCGGGGACCAGCATCTAAGTGAACAAAAAAACAAACAAGAAGGCTCACCTAGGAGGCCTCAGGCGCCCACAGGCAGAGTGCTCTGATGTCAGTGGGCCAGAAGCACTGCCCTCTCTCTCTACACACCCCCCAACCCCCACCAGCACCTCTTCTCCTGGATCCCCCACCCAACGTCTCTGGGCATCCCAGGGTGGCAAGGACTCAACTTCTCCACTTTCTCAATGTTTACTACCAAGTACAATCGACAAACCCTCTGGAGAACACAAACTCAACTTATTAGTTGCTAATTGAGCACCTAATGTACTCTTGGCACCAACCCTGGGCTTACATCATCTTTGGGGGCCAGGACAGAAAGAAGGCTAGCACTTGGGTGACATCAGAGTGAGTGCCTTTGAGGCATCACTCCCCCCACCTTTGAGCTGGCCCTAGACAGTAAATAAGTCACCAGTAAACACTTAGCTGATGGGAACACAAGGCTATGGCATGACTCACATCCTCACAAAAAGCTTTGTTCTGGGACTTCTCTGGTGGTCCAGTGGCTAAGGCTCCACATTCCCAATGCAGGGGGCTTTGGTTTTATTCCTGGTCAGGAAACTAGATCCCACATGCTGCAACTAAAGTTTCTGTGTGCCCAAACAGATGGAGAAATATACCATGTTCATGCATCAGAAGAATCAATATAGTGAAAATGAGTATACTACCCAAAGCAATCTATAGATTCGATGTAATCCCTATCAAGCTACCAGTGGTATTTTTCAGATAACTAGGACAAATGCTTTCACGATTTGTATGGAAACACAAAATTCCTTGAATAGCCAAAGCAATCTTGAGAAAGAAGAATGGAACTGGAGGAATCAACCTGCCTGACTTCAGGCCATACTACAAAGCTACAGTCATCAAGATAGTGTGGTACTGGCGTAAAGACAGAAATATAGATCAATGGAACAAAATAGAAAGCCCAGAGATTAATCCACACACCTATGGACATCTTATCTTTGGCAAAGGAGGCAAAAATATACAATGGAGAAAAGACAATCTCTTTAAAAAGTGGAACTGGGAAAACTGGTCAACCACTTGAAAGAGAATGAAACTAGAACACTTTCTAGCATGATACACAAAAATAAACTCAAAATGGATTAAAGATCTAAATGTAAGACCAGAAACTATAAAACTCCTAGGGGAAAACATAGGCAGAACACTCTCTGACATAAATCACAGCAAGATCCTCTATGACCCACCTCCCAGAGTAATGGAAATAAAAGCAAAAATAAATAATGGGACCTAATTAAACTTAAAAGCTTTTGCACAATGAAGGAAACTATAAGCAATGTGAAAAGACAGCCTCAGAATGGGAGAAAATAATAGCAAACAAAACAACTGACAAAGAATTAATCTCAAAAATATACAAGCAACTCATGAAGCTCAATACCAGAAAAATAAATGACCCAATCAAAAAATGGGCCCAAGAACTAAACAGACATTTCTCCAAAGAAGACATACAGATGGCTAACAAACACATGAAAAGATGTTCAACATCACTCATTATCAGAGAAATGCAAATCAAAATGAGGTACCATCTCATGCTGGTCAGAATGGCTGCTATCAAAAAGTCTACAAACAATAAGTGATGGAAAGGGTGAGGAGAAAAGGGAACCCTCTTACATTGTTGGTGGGAATGCAAACTAGTATAGCCACTATGGAAAACAATATGGAGATTCCTTAAAAAACTGGAAATAGAACTGCCATATGACCCAGCAATCCCACTGCTGGGTATAAACACCGAGGAAACCAGAATTGAAAGAGACATGTGTACCCCAATGTTCATCACAGCACTGTTTACAATAGCTAGGACATGGAAGCAACCTAGATGTCCATTGGCAGACGAATGGATAAGAAAGCGGTGGTATATATACACAATGGAATATTACTCAGCTATTAAAAAGAAAGCATTTGAGTCAGTTCTAATAAGGTGAATGAAACTGGAGACTATTATACAGAGTGAAGTAAATCGAAAGAAAAACACCAATACAGTATATTAACGCATATATATGGAATTTAGAAAGATGGTAATGATGACGCTATATGTGAGACAGAAAAAGAGACACAAATATAAAGACAGACTTTTGGACTCTATGGGAGAAGGTGAGGGTGAGATAATTTGATAAAATAGCACTGAAACATGTATATTACCATATATGAAATAGATCATCAGTCCAAGTTCAATGCATGAAACGGCACTCAAAGCCAGTGCACTGGGACAACCCAGGGGGATGGAATGGGGAGGAAGGTAGGAAGGGGATTCAGAATGGGGAGGACACATATATACCCGTGGCTCATTCATATCTATGTATGGCAAAAACCACCACAATATTGTAAAGTAATTAGCCTCTAATTATAATAAACAAATTAATTTAAAAAAAAGATTCTATGTGTTGCAACTAAAGACCTGGGTCAGCCAAATATGTAAATAAATAAACATTAAAAATAAATAAAATAAAATAAAATAATTGTGTTCCACTGACAGAAGGCTTTGCAGCTGCTCACAGTAGATTTGTGGAGGTCTCTGCGGTTGGGTGGGGGCAAAATGAAAAGGGGAAGATTTGAAGTGTTGGCAGGTGGCAGAGGCCCTCCTTCCCCAGTGCATCCCCTCCCCCAGCAGCCCCTCAGCATCCTGTGGGCAGAAAGCTGGCGGCTTGGCTAGATCTGCTGTCAGGGAAGGGACAGGCCAGGCAAAACGGGTGCTGTGATTCCTGTCTCTGCCCTCTCACCACACTCCAGGCCTCAGCCAAGCCTGGGGGGCCCAGGGAGATTGGGAGATAGGAAGAAAAATGACTCCCACAAGAGAAGCAGGCCTTTGTGAAAGACCTTCTCTGGACCCTACTCAAACTCAGAAACTCAGAACCCCATCTCTGGTGGCCCAACCAGTCATGTGGAGGGTTGAAGAAAGCAAGAAGAAAAGTGCACTGGGGCTCAAACAAGAGCCAGTCTTTGCTCCAACGGCTGTTCACATCTTCCTGGGCCAGGGCTCTGTTAGCTCAGCCAGCGCGTAAGGAGCTAAACTGTGGAAAAGAGAACGATGCCATTGGGGTTTCATCTATGTAATTTCCGACTGAGTGTGCTCCTGTGTGTATGTGGCAAGTGAAGTGGGTCAGTGTATTTGCCATGGAACATATTCCTGATTATTGACAGACAAGGCCTTTCAATAGACAGCTGTCCTCATACTTGAACCTGGTCAGACTCTGCTGATGTTAACACAAAATCTCCCCACTGCCTCCCTACCCTGCCTTTAGTATCCAACCAAACTAAACTAAGACCTTTGCGTGTATCTGTGTGTTTATGAGAGGAGGGTTAATTCAAGCTGTTCTCCATCTCCTGCCATCACCTCTACAGCAAAATTTCATCTTCATAGAATGAGTTGTGACTCCGTCATGGTTAAGAATACTACATTTTCCAGAAAATGGAAGTCCGTCGTTTACATACAAACAGTCACTGGGTGAAAATGTAAATGCAGGATACCACTCACTGCTGGAGAGGATGTGGACAACCTCAGAGGCGTTGCCCATAGCCTCATGAAACACTGGAAACTTCAAGAAAACAGTTTAGCGGTATCTAGTAACATCTAGTAGTTACGTACCGACATGAGAGTTGGACCATAAAGAAGGCTGAGTGCCAAAGAATTGATGCTTTTGAATTGTGGTGCTGGAGAAGACTTGAGAGTCCCTTGGACTGCAAGGAAATCAAACCAGTCATTTCCAAAGGAAATCAACCCTGAATACTCATTGGAAGGACTGATGCTGAAGCTGAAGCTCCAGTACTTTGGCACCTGATGCAAACAGCCAACTCATTGGAAAAGACCCTGATGCTGGGAAAGACTGAGGGCAGGAGGAGAAGAGGGCAACAGAGGATGAGATGGTTGGATGGCATCACCAACCCAATAGACATGAATTTGAGTAAATTCCAGGAGATAGTGAAGGACAGAGAAGCCTGGCATGCTGCAGTCCATGGGGCTGCAAAGAGTAGGACACAACTTAGTGACTGAACAAAAATAACAACAATCTAGTAACGTCTAATATAAATTACATACTCTAACTCAGCACTCCTATAAAGTAAAAGCACATTACCTCAGAATAAATATATAAAGATGATTATTGCAGTTTCCTTTATTGGGGCAAAATAAGAAGTGGAGACAACCCCAAGCTAATGAGTGGGGAATCACTAAATAAATCGTGATCTATCCACACCCTAAAATATCACATAGTCATCAAAAGAATGACTTACAAGAGTGATCTGGCAAGACCACCAGGGAGCCTCAGAAAACAAAAACAGAGTGTATTTAAAATATGATGCTGGGACTTCCCTGGTGGTCCAGTGGTTAGGACTCTGCTCTTCCAATGCAGGGGGCACGGGTTCCATCCCTGGACAGGGAACTAGCATCCCATATGCCGCATGGCCAAAAAACCCCAAAGGATCCTATTTCTATAAAGCAAATAATCACCTGTAGAAAACCTTCTACAGACGTATAGCTGAGCATATATGATTGCATGAGGAGCTATCAATAAATACCGCTATAGAAGGATACCTGCCTGACCACCACCATGAGGCACAAGCGCTAGAAAGCACTGAGGAACTAGTTTCATTTCAATAATGAAAGATTAAAACAAAAGTAACCCTTCTTTTATTTTAATTACCTTGACTGTTAAAATTCAATTTCACAATACATCAGAAAGCACCTAAAAATCAATATTTTTGTTTATTCGGGCACTGCTCAATTTCCGAAAGGATTTGGGGCAGTTTACAAAGCTATATGCAGGGAGGGAGCCATAAGAAAGGATGAACCGGCCATGGAACAGAGCCGTGGCAACATCACAGAGCCCCAGCTGGCCTTCAGCGTCTCTAAGCCGGCTTATCTGTGCTGGTAAAACTTGATGTTTCTGTGTCCTTCATCCTCAAATGATATCACCTCTTACTTTCCAGCTTTAGTTTTCCAGTCACTCCAGGAAACTTATTTTCTCTTCTAAATTTATCTATAATTACAGTTCGCCTCCCCCCATGGGCTGTGATGCTCTGGCTGTGGGTTCATGGTGTGAACACTCAGGTCGCTCAGAAGCACGGTGAGATGATAGAGCACAATTTCCACTCATCTGTACTTTTTTTCACAGAAAGAATTTGTTACTGCAGTAGCTGAACAAGAGTTTCTGCATTCAAAAAGATGCATTTTGAGCATATTGGTCCAATGAAGTTGTTGACTTACTGAGACGTGGTTCTTTGATCCTTTTAAAAAAGTTATTTTTTTTCCTAAAAGCTGGAGAATAAAATTTCCCTCATCTCCCCGAACTCTTGTTGTTCAGTCACTAAGTGATGTCCGACTCTTTACGACCCCAAGGACTGCAGCACACCAGGCTTCCCTGTCCTTCATGATCTCCTTAAAACCCTTAAAAACTCTTTAAAAACTTAAAAGCTCTTAGTTTTTAATTTCTCATCAGGGTCCCCGAATCTAGCTGACTTCTCAAAGTGTCAGAATCCCTGAGGCTGATCTTTAGTTTTTTTTTCTGTGACGACCCTCCACCCCCGGGGACTGGGGGAGCTTAAGCTTTCACAGAAGCTTTGTTACTGGTTGGTCATGTTCTGAATTCCTGCTTCCTCACTGTGGTGGCCTGTTTTTCCCATCCTTATGTCCCAACAGAGGGAAAATTTTGCAGAGATAGAAGAATGTGACTCAACCATCTTTTTAGAATCAGGAAGTTTTCTTTCTCAAAAATGAGAGCTTCTCCCTCCTGAAGGACGTGACAGCTACTAGACACATACTGGTCAATTTACAATTCCTAATCCCAGTAATTAAAATACAGTGATTCAAAGAGCAGACCCCAGTAGAATACATGGCTTACATGCTACGAGTGGCCTTCACGTACACAGGGAGAGAATGGATTCTATAATATTCTATAATAAAGGGTGTTGAGGCAACTGGTAACTATTAGGGAAAAAGGAAGTTTTAGCCTTTTACATCTTGCACCAAAAGAAATTTCAGGTGGTTTCAATAAGTGACTGTTTCAAGAATTAAAGACACATTTGTTTCTAATACAGACTGAAGTTGTTTAAACAAGTAAACAAAAAATAGGAATTCATTTTTTAAATGCATTTCACCTGATCATAGCAGAAAATAATATTCTAGATAGATGAGAATGCTGATACGTGAGCCCAGTTGGATTCCATGGCTCAGAATGCAGACTGGTGCCACCACTGTGAAGGGCAATTTGTTAACATGTATCAGGAGACATAAGCTGTTTATATTTTTTGACCCAACAATTCCACTTCTATGAAGTATATCATGAAAAGGTGATTATGGCTATACAGAGGAATTAGCAACAGCGAAGACATGCATCATGCTATTGTAAGCATATTGTAAACATGCTAAAAACCTAAATATCCACCAGTGGAATAAAAGAATACATCCATACACTGTAAAGAGAGCCCCTAAAACGATGCTATGCAAGGATGCTTAATAACTGGAAAGATAGTCACAATATATTTGCTTGCTTTTTATTTTTTATTGAAGTAGAGTTGATTTACAATGTTTCACATGTACACCAAAGTGATTCAGTTATATGTATATACATATCATTTTTCAGATTCTTTGCCATTATAGGTTATTACAAGATACTAAATATAGTTCCCTGTGCTCTACAGTAGGTCCTGTTGTTTATCTATTTTATATATAGTAGTCTGTATCTGTTAATCTCAAATTTCACCTCTATCCCTCTCTTCCCTTTTCCTCTTGGTAACCAAAAGTTTGTTTTCTATGTCTGTACCCAATGTATTTTCAAATTTAAAAAGAAGTTCATGGAACATCAAATGTTATAGGAACCCAATCTTGGAGGAGAGGGGAATTATCTGTGTATAAAAAAGACATATTAAAAAGAGAGTCAGAAAGACTATGTGCCAAAATGCTCAGTCGGATTGTTATAGGGGTTGGGGGAGGGGTCAGATTACTGGTGGTTTTTACCTTCTTGTTTATGCATGTGAATTGCTTCCATCTGTGTATTACATTTATAGCCAGACAAAACAGTAAGCAATTTTAATTTTTTTAAATATATATGAGGAGAATGTATAATGACAAAAATTACTGCTTAAAAGAAGTTTTTAAAAAGCTATGAAGAATTATCAGAGCATCCAGAACATGGTCCCATTTTTAAGACAGAGAATCTTGAAAGTGCCGTAGCAGAGGTTGCCGGTTATATCTCTGGGCATAGAATTGTATGAATATCTTAATTTTCCTCTTCTCTTTGTTTTGCTATATCCTAAATTTTCTCTTAAAAGATACATGACTTTGAAAAATAAGAAAATAATGTTTTTTCAGGCTGTACCTATTTAAAACATACTCATTTTAAACATACTTTTAAAACATACAGAATTTCACACTTATTTGTTGGCTGCAAACATCACAGACTCACCATCTCCAGCCACCCTGAAGATTTCATGTCTCTGAGTCCAGGGCTGTCAGAAAGGCATCTTACCCTTTAAACTGAGCTCAAAAACAGCATCCCTCACAGCTGCAAAAATCTCCTTTGAGAAGAAAAAAAAAATCATCAAAAGAAATTTAAAATTTCCAGCATATCAATAAGGTTATGGACTTTATGGACCTATTTTTAAAAGTTGTCTGTGAGTCTGACCACACTCGTATACACATTTCTACTTTTCAGAGGAGAGTTGCCTGCCTCCAATCTCACTTAGAGTTTAAAGTTACCAGATGACCCACATCTTCTCACATTGTTTACTGACGTTCGATTTGACCTCAACTGCCAGTCACTATCTCCACTTTTATTAAGCACTTATGTGCTTGGTGGGGCTTCCCAGGTGGCTCAGTGGTAAAGAATGTGACTGCCAGTACAGAAGACACAGGAGACGTGGGTTCGATCCCTGGGTTGGGAAGATCCCCTGGAGGAAGATATGG
This sequence comes from Bubalus kerabau, assembly GCF_029407905.1. Taxonomy (NCBI): domain Eukaryota; kingdom Metazoa; phylum Chordata; class Mammalia; order Artiodactyla; family Bovidae; genus Bubalus; species Bubalus kerabau. The sequence continues at coordinate 50,851,005 of NC_073634.1, forward strand.
CAACCCACTTCAGTATTCTTGTCTGGGAAATCCCATGAACAGAGGACCCTGGCAGGCTACAGTCCATGGGGTCACAAAGAGTCTGACACAACTGTGTGCAAACACACACACACACACACACACATACATGTGCTTGGTACTGCACTGTTTTACCTGCACTGTCTCAACTAACCCCTTACGCACAGACGTATTCTTGCTATTTTATAAGCAGGACGCTAAGCCCAAGCTCCATCCAGTCCCCAGGCTGGAAAGTAAATGGCAAAGAAAGGACTTTACTCAAATACCACCACCCAGTGACACCTGGTATGATGTCCTGTCCCCCACCCCAACGTATAGAGACTAGTACAAAAGTGGTTAAACTTGGGTCCTGCATAAACTTACCCAATCTTCTCACCATACAAAGTCCCAGAGTTCATGCATGATCCCTACATAGAAGATATACTGTGGGCTCCTTTCCTACTTTACTTGTGGCTAAAGCAGCAGAAAACTGCAACTAAAATTCAAAAATCTTTGCAACTGGTAAAGTCTGATCCTTCAGATATAGATCTCTATGTTGAGAAAGGAACTGAAAGCCCATAGAATTCAGCTTCCAAAATAATATTGGGTTGGCCATAAGGTGTTGCAGAAAACCCCAAACAGATCTTTTCGGCAACCCAATACTTGAACACCCTTTACAACAACCTTGCCAAGAGTTCGTCCACCTTCCATTTAAATATTTTCTGTGACATGGATCTCACATTCTCTGGGCAACCCAACTCCCATTTAACTAATTCTGCTGGGTAAACACACTGACTGAAACTGCCCATCCTGGCCAGGCACCATAGTAACCATTTTTGTGAGTTATTTTATGACAAGAGATCCTGATAAGGAACACAGAAGTAACAAGCCACCACAAACAGGAAGAATTTGAGAAAGGTCAAAGGAGATGCCACATGTCCTACCACCTCCCAGAATCCTTCTCACTGGAATCCATCTTGGCTGAGCAATATGTGCACCCCCAGGAAGGACCCTGAGTCAGAATGATTGGCCAGAGACAACCAGGAAACCAATCCCACCACCGTAAAACCCGAGACTGTGAGCCATGTGGCAGAGCAGTTCTCCTGGTTCCCTTACCCTGCTGCTCTCCACCCGGGGGTGCCCCTTCCCAATAAAGTCTCTGGCTTTGCCTGCACATGTGTCTCCTCAGACAATTCATTTCCAAGTGGGCCCTTTCTTTGGGCCCTGGGTCCCCCTTTCTGCAGCAATTCCACTGACGGAATTCCTTTTTTCTCAAAGGAAGACCCTGCATTCTTCAAGAACCCCTCAAAATTCACAGCTATATCCACATGGGACCATCTCCATGGCTGATTCCCAGTGTGCCCGCTGTCACTCCATCGCTTTCTAGCCCACACAAGGAAGCTAACAGCAATGCAAGTGATACTTTATTATATCACAGAATAATCTTGAATCTGCTCTCCATTTTAGGAAGTGAGTATTTTTAATTGCCACACTTCACACCCAACAGTGACCCAGCAAGCTACCCATACAGAGAAGGTTGAGAAGGTGAGTTGGGGTTCTTTCCATGTGGTAGGGCTTAAGCAATGCACCCACCTGTACTTAAGGAAGTATAGCCACCTTTCCTGGGTCATTTGCTTTCCCAACACATCTGTTGGTATTCCTCTGGCCCAGCCCTTTCAATGGTATCAATATGAGTTGATCCGTGGCCCTTGTTTCCTAGTCACTAACAAGCCCACACATGTCAGATTCTCTGAATATTCCATTGTTTGCAAGAAAATCACCATTTTAGAGTCACTCTTTGTTTTGTTGATTGGGAGGAGATATCTGCATCACCCTGCCACACCACCAGGGTGGTGAGCTAGCTAAGCAGGGGGCAGGTGTGACCGCCTCTTCACTCCTGTGGCCCAGATGGACTCTTCCAACAGCTAGTGGCAGAGCTCAGAAGACAACGCAGGCTACCAGCACCGCCGCTCCCCACAAGACCACATTTCCTCCCGGGGTTTCAAGAGCACATCAGTATAAGATAAATGAGACTTCTAAAAAACTACCTAAAAACATGAGTGCCTCAGCCTGCTGGGTCTACAGAGTTATCAGAGTTTGGGCGAGCTGTCTTGGATGTTTCCTCCAAGAGCTCCAGCCAGTGACGTCCAACCATGCAGGTATGTGCTCCTGTTCATGACCAATCAGCGTCCCCTCCCTGAGGACAGGGTCGTGGCTGTTCTCGGTGTGAGTTTGCAGGTAGCTGACAGACACATGCTGAGTCACTCGGCCTGACACAGTAAGGGCAGTAGAGGGTGACAGTGGATGGGCAGAAGGTGAGCTGACCCCCACGGAGGTGGTCCTTTCTGGAAAGCTCCCACGCCTCATTTATGGTCTGCTGAGTACTCAGGCTTAGAGGCAGCACCAAGATCGGTCATAGTACTTTTCTTCTCCTGTATATTTTCTGTTGCTTGCTTCCCAGAGGGGTCTGGCCCATGGGCATCAGCCAGTAAGCAGGAGGCTGAGCGGGCTGGAGCCCAGGCTCCCAGGTCAGGGTCTGCCCCAGAGCCTCAGGGCATCATCCTCTAGGACAGAGCACCCGCCACGTTCTGACTGCAGCGTGATCATGGCTGATCACAGCGACCGCAGGCCAGCCACAAGCCTCTGTCTTTGCGTGCCTGGGGTTTGCTGTGACAGTTAGGGACCCTGCGGCTGCACTTCAGATGAGGTCGGATTAAAATGTGCAAAGGTCCCTGTACCCTGGACTTTTTCCCAAGGGGAGTTAAAAGGAATAACCCAAGGAGTGCTTCGGTGGGGCGGGGGGGATGCTCAAGGTAGGCCATTGCCGCCCAGGCACGAGCAAGGGGAGTCAGGTGGAGTTGCTGCCACCCAGGGTCCCACCTGCACACCCGTCTCTTTTATGTGGGGACGTTATGTAGGGTGGCCCCTTCCCCTCCAGCAGCTGTTTGGTAAGACGAACAAGTTCACTTACAAGCACAGATGCCATGTCCCGGCTCTGTCCTCTGTGGCAGGCCCACAGATGCCTTTGGACCTTGGAAGGTCCAAACCGACAGCCCCCAAAGAAACCACTCAGACCTTTGAAACTCAGACTGGAGCTCAATCCTCAGGAAAGAGACTACTCTCGGTATTATTAGCTTTATTTAATACTAGTAACATGGTTCACATGTTTCAGAAATATAAAAACAACAAATAATTGATGCTAAGTGAACATTTTAATACATTGTGGTCCATTTCCTTGGCAGACAATTATTCAACACTCAACAACTGTCATAAAGATATTTTTAAGAGACTCAGAGTGTTCATGCAAATAACCAGTGGGCTTCCCTGGTGGCTCAGACAATAAACAATCTGCATGCAATGCAGGAGACCAGGGCTCCATCCCTGGGTTGGGAAGATACCCTGGAGAAGGGAATGGCAACCCACTCCAGTATTCTTGCCTGAACAATCCCATGGACAGAGGAGCCTGGTGGGCTAGAGCCCAAGGGGCCACAAAGAGTCAGACTAACTGAGTGATTAACATTTTCACTTTCTTTCACAATGGAAAAACAGAACATAATGTTGCATTTACAGTAAGTAAGGTCTAGATGAGACTGTAGGTAAGAAACAAGAGAAAGCACGCCCAAGCATACTCTGAAGAATCTAGAATCTTCTTTTCACCCCCTATGGTGGACTCTGCTGTCCCTTCCTCTCCTATCCTCTTCCCACAGGCCTCCCTCTGTCGACTCCACCCCACAGTGGAGTGATGAACCGCACCCCCCATGACCCTGGGAGGGAAGGGGGCAGTGAGGGAATGAGGGATGAGGGGATACGATTTTTTTTTCTCTTTTCATTTGATCCTTCATCCAATCACTTATTCAGTCTTCACTCACTTGCTGCTCGACCTTGGGCAAGGTGGCTTTTGGTCCCTAAGCCTGTTTTCACTCCTACAAATTAGAACAACCTCTTGGCCCTACATCAGTTACTCTACCCACAACCACTCAGCAGTAAATGAGGGTGTGGAACAAAGTGGTGATTCCAGGCTCAAGACCATGCCGGCTAAGAGACTGCACTCATCTGTGCCTCAGCCTTGGTGTCTGAAAAAGGGGCTCCCGGGTACCTGGACCCAGATGTCGTGCAGGTACATGGTGTGGCAGTGTGAACTCCCCACACAAAGTAGTGGCATTTGTTCCTAGTCTTGGCTGGGTACTTGGCCCAGCCCAGGGCACTTCTCATCTGGGCCTCTTCCTCAAAACTCCCACCACACCTAGAATATACCACTGTTCCCCCAATACCCCAGGTCATCACCCCCAGGACCCCTACACACACACACACACATATACACACACACTGCACAAAGACCGCTTCCTCCTCACACTCTGTGCTCCCCTCCCTCTGCCTGGACACCCCAGGGCTCCTCTTTTCCTCCCCTCATCCTAGGGGACACCTCCCCCACTCATCCTACGACACTTAGGTTTTCTATAAAGCTCCCCCCCAAAATTCACTGTCTCCACATGGCTCAGCGCATAAACAATCTGCCTGGAATGCAGGAGACATAGGAAATGGAGCTGCACATTCGCTCCTTGGGTCAGGAAGATCCCTGGAGGAAGGCATGGCAACTCTCACCAGTATTCTTGCCTGGGAAATCCCATGCACAGAGGAGCCTGGAGGGCTACAGTCCATGGGGTCAAAGTATCGACACAACTGAGCAACTAAATACACTCAGTGTACTTCTCATATTCTGTCTTTCTGTGTTTTTCCTGTTCTCTCTGCCCCACTACACTGTCAGCCTTTGAGGCAAAGACCACACGTGTTTCTTGAGCAGTTGCTCAGTGCTCTGCATAGCACTACAGTATTTACATAAAGGAGCAAAGATGCAATATGTTTAAAATGAAAATAAATCAGAGACTTGGTGTGAGCTTTGAAAATGATTGGGGATTTTTAAAAAATGATTGTGGAATATGATAAATATTACATGATTCACATATATGACGTTCCTAGAGTAGTCAAATTCATGGAGACAGAAAGTAGAATGGTGAGGGGAGGGAGGTTAGTTTTTGTTTAGTTGCTAAGCCTTGTCCAATTCCTTTGTGACTATGGGCTGTAGCCCACCAGGCTCCTCTGTCCGTGGGGTTTCCCAGGCAAAAATACTGGAGTGGGTTGCCATTTTCTTCTCCAGGGGATCTTCCTGACCCAGGGATCGAACCCTGCATTAGCAGGTGGATTCTTTACCCTTGAGCCACTGGAGAAGCTCTGGGAGGTTAGTGTTCAATGGGAATATGAGAAAGTTCTGAAGATCGGTGCTGCCAATGTTTCAATGTGAATGTACTTACCACCACTGAACTGTACACTGAAACAGTTAACGTGGTAGATTTTGTTATATACACTTTGCCACAATTTTTAAAATTTATAATAGTTGTGGGAAAGACATAAATATACTAAACTGGAAAATTCTGAAACAACATATGAATAAATGACACAGACAATATGGAGCAAAAGAAACACATGTACTACTTGATTAAGCCCCCAAAAGACAGAAGCCCACTTCTGAAGGCTGTTTCAGGGTGGAGTGTGGCTTTGTGCTGAGCATCTCTTCCCAAGAAGGGAAGTGAGTTATTTTTAAGTCTTCCATTTGTAAAAGTAATACAATCATGGTACTATACATGGCAGAGACTTAGAAACTAGAAAAAAAGAGTGAGGAAGAAGCATCTTGATGTATTTTCATCTAAAATACATCATGATGTATTTTCATTTTTTAGTTTTAATCATGCTGAGTATGGGCTTCCCAGGGGTAAAGAATCTGCCTGCTAATGCAGGAGACGCAAGAGACTCAGGTTCGATCCCTGGGTCAGGAAGATCCCCTGGAGAAGGAAATGGCAACCCACTCTAGTATTCTTGCCTGGAAAATCCCATGGACAGAGGAGCCTGGGGAGCCCTTGTCCATGGGGTAGCAAAGAGTCAGGCACGACTGAGCATGCACAAGTTTGTGTTCTATACTGAGTATATGTTTTCATTAAACATATACTTATATACATATTTTTATACATATGTATATTTTTATGTATATATGTGTATATTTATACATATGTATATACATACATATTTTTATGTTTTTATTATATATGTCTTTATACTATAAGCAGTTTCTTATTCTTATGCAATTTTATAATTATGATTCATAATTTTAATGCTTAAAATTGTATCAACAGATTATCACAGTTTACTTAATGACCCTTTATTTTTGAACATTCCAGTTGTTTTCAACCTTTAACATCTCTGTTCATAACCTATTGTACCAAGTCTAAGATTATATACAATATGGAGAATTTTTCCAGATTGGAATTACTGGGCATATGGGTATAATTATTTTTTATAGTTTTTAATACTTAGTATCAATTCCTTTTTAGACCATCAACAAGTTCCAATTCTACACCACTTTCATCCACAATAGGTATCATTTCTTCCCCCTGGTGAGTTATGGGTGGGAAATATTTTTTTCAGTATTGATATGATTTGGTATTAGAAGACTGCCACATTTTTCAAAGCCTTTATATTTTTAGAGCAACTTTAGGTTCACAGCAAAATTGAAAAGGTACAGGGATTTCCCACATACTCGCTGCCCCGACACAAGACTAGCCTCTCCTCTTATCAACATCCCTCACCAGAGTGGTGTATTTGTTACAATTAATGAACCTACAAGGACACAACATTATCATCCAAAGTCCATAGTTTACATTAGGATTCACTCTTGGTGTTGAACATTCTATAGGTTTGGACAAATGTGTAATACCATATATCCATCATTATAATGTCATGTAGAGTAATTTCATTACGCTAAAAATCCTCTGTGCTCCTGTTTATCTCTCCCTTCCCTTAACCCCTGCCAACCACTAGTCTTTCTACTGTCTCTATGCTGCTGCTGCTGCTGCTAAGTCGCGTCAGTCATGTCCAACTCTGTGCGACCCCATCGATGGCAGCCCACCAGGCTCCCCGGTCCCTGGGATTCTCCAGGCAAGAACACTGGCGTAGGTTGCCATTTCCTTCTCCAATGCATTAAAGTGAAAAGTGAAAGTGAAGTCGCTCAGTCGTGTCCGACTCTTCATGACCCCATGGACTGCAGCCTAGCAGGCTCCTCCGTCCATGGGATTTTCCAGGCAAGAGTACTGGAGTGGGGTGCCATTGCCTCCTCCACTGTCTCTATAGTTCTGTCTTTTCCAAAATGTCATATAGTTGGAACCTTCTCATATTGACTCTTTTACTTAGTAATATGCATTTGTTTCCTATGTCTTGATAGTTCATTTCTTTTTAGTGCTCTTTTTTCTTTGTAGTGCTCAATACTATTCCATTTTATGGATGTACAATTTATTTATCCATTCACCTACTGAAGGGTATGGATGTGAGAGCTGGACTATAAAGAAAGCTGAACACTGAAGAATTGATGCTTTTGAACTGTGGTGTTGGAGAAGACTCTTGAGAGTCCCTTGGACTGCAAGGAGATCCAACAAGTCCATCCTAAAGGAAATCAGTCCTGAATATTCATTGGAAGTACTGATATTGAAGCTGAAACTCCAATACTTTGGCCACGTAATTCAAAGAGCTGACATATTTGAAAAGACCCTGGTGCTGGGAAAATTTGAAGGCAGGAGGAGAAGGGAACGACAGAGGATGAGATGGCTGGATGGCAGCACTGACTCGATGCACATGAGTTTGAGTAAGCTCCAGAAGTTGGTGATGGACAGGGAAGCCTAGGATGCTGCTGCCCATGGGATCACAGAGTCAGACACGACTAAGCAACTGAACTGACCTGACTGAACTGAAGGGTATCTTGTCTGTGTTAGTCGCTCAGTCGTGTCTGACTCTTTGCAACCCCATGGACTGTAGCCCACCAGATTCCTCTGTCCATGGAATTCTCCAGGCAAGAATACTGGAATGGGTTGCTATTCCCTTCTCCAGGGGATCTTCCTGACCCAGGGATTGAACCTGAGTCCCCTGAATTACAGGCAGATTCTTTATCGTCTGAGCCACCAAGCAAGCTTGAAGGGTATCCTAATTGCTTCCAGTCAGGCAATTACGAATAAAGCTGCTATAAACATCTCTGTGAGGTTTTTGTATGGACATGAGCTCTCAACTCCTTGGGTAAACCCAAGGAATATGATTACTGGATTATAGGGTTAAAATATGTTTAGTTCTGAAAGAAACTGATAAACTGCTTTCCAAGTGGTTGTACCATGTTGCCTTCTCACTAGTTGCTCCACATCCTTACCAGCATTTGATGTTGTCAGTATTAATATTTTGGTCTTTAATATTAAAAAGGCTTTGGTCTTTTTAATAAGTGTGTGGTGGTATCTCATTGTTTTTATTTGCATTTCCTTGATGATGTATAATGTGGAGCATCTTTTCTCAGGCTAAATTGCCTTCTTCATATGTTCTTTGGTGAGGTATCTGTTAAGATTGTGGCCCTTATTTTAATCAGGTTGTTTATTTTCTTATTGTTGAGTTTTTAAAGTTCTTTGTATAATTTGGATCACAGTCCTTTATCAGGTGCATCTTTTGCAGATACTTGTTCCGGTCTGTGGCTTGTCTTAGCACTCTCTTGACGTTGTCTTAGCAGAGCTGAAGTTTTTCATTTCAATGAAGTCTATCTTATCATTTACTTCTTTCAAGGATGGTGACTTAGAAAGCAGCATTTTAAAACTCTGTTTCCCAGGTGGAACAGCTTTCCTTGTAGTACACAGACCTTCCTGCTATTCTGTTTATAGACCTAAAGCATTGAACTTATGCTAGAAACACTGCAGGAATTCATTTATAATTATGACTGATTCAAGGTGATGTACGGCAGAGACCAGCACAATATTGTAAAGCAATTACCCTCCAGTATATATATATATGTGTTTGTGTGTGTGTTAGTCACCCACTTGTGCCCAACTCTTTGTAACTCCACGGACTGTAGCTCTCCAGACTCCTCTGTCCATGGAATTCTCCAGGTAAGAATACTGGAATGGGTTGCCATTCCCTTCTCCAGGGGATCTTCCTGACCCAGGGATTGAACCTGAGTCCCCTGAATTACAGGCAGATCCTTTATCGTCTGAGCCACCAGGGAAGCTGGAAGGGTATCTTGATTGCTTCCAATCAGGCAACTACGAATAAAGCTGCTATAAACATCTCTGTGAGGTTTTTGTATGGACATGAGCTCTCAACTCCTTCGGTAAATCCAAGGAATATGATTGCTGGATCATAGGATTAAAATATGTTTAGTTCTGAAAGAAACTGATTAACTGTTTTCCAAGTGGTTGTACCATGTTGCATTCTCACTAGTTGCTCCACATCCTCACCAGCATTTGATGTTGTCAGTATTAATATTTTGGACTTTGGTCTTTTTAATAAGTGTGTGGTGGTATCTCATTATTGTTTTTATTTGCATTTCCTTGATGATGTATAATGTGGAGCATCTTTTCTCAGGCTAAATTGCCTTCTTCATATGTTCTTTGGTGAGATATCTGTTAAGATTGTGGCCCTTATTTTAATCAGGTTGTTTATTTTCTTATTGTTGAGTTTTTAAAGTTCTTTGTATAATTTGGATCACAGTCCTTTATCAGATGCATCTTTTGCAAATACTTCTTCCGGTCTGTGGCTTATCTTAGCACTCTCTTGACATTGTCTTAGCAGAGCTGAAGTTTTTCATTTCAATGAAGTCTATCTTATCATTTATTTACTTCTTTCAAGGATGGTGACTTAGAAAGCAGCATTTTAAAACTCTGTTTCCCAGGTGGAACAAGTTGCCTTGTAGTACACAGACCTTCTTGCTATTCTGTTTATAGACCTAAAGCATAGAATTTATGCTAGAAACACTGCAGGAACTCGTATATAATTATGACTGATTCACGGTGATGTACAGCAGAGACCAGCACAATATTGTAAAGCAATTACCCTCCAGTATATATATGTGCTGCCGTCTATGGGGTCGCACAGAGTCGGACACAACTGAAGTGACTTGGCAGCAGCAGTGTGTATGTATTAGTTACTCAGTTGTGCCCAACTCTTTGTAACTCCACGGACTGTAGCTCTCCAGACTCCTCTGTCCATGGAATTCTCCAGGCAAGAATACTGGAGTGGGTTGCCATTTCCTTCTCCAGGGGATCTTCCCCACCCAGGGATTGAACCCTGGTCTCTTGCATTGCAGTCAGATTCTCTATTGTCTGAGCCACCAGGGAAACCTGTACTCAAATTACCACTTGCAAATAATCCTGCCCCAAGGATCTGCTAAATTTGTTTCCGGGCACCAGATACCCACCCTAAGGTTTTTTCTTTTTTCCATTTGCTGCATTGCCTGCATACCAAGGAGGGTATCTGGTGCCTGGAAACAAAATCAGCAAACCCTTAGGGCAGGATTATTTACTAGCGGTAATCTAAGTAGGTTACACTGAGTTGCTCGAGGTAACGCCAAGGGAGTCTTCGCCAAAGTTGTTGGTCAGAACCCCACCCCACCCCCACGCAAGCAGAGAGCAGAGGGACAACCCAGAACCTAAGAGCAGTCAGTAGTTCTCCAAAATAAGAGAGAAGCAGAGCTGGAAAAGGCAAAAGAATAATGAAGGCAAGATGGGGTTAGCAGTGGGAACGGAAGGGTGCAGGAAACAAGGGGCAGAGAACAAGTGCAACCTCACCCCTTATGTGGACTCTGACTTCGGAGGGCTCGTTATTGTGGGGGCTTTCCCCTACTGTGTCGTGGTCTTGCTAAAAGTGAAACTGTGATTTTCCAAGGGTTCTGAAGTGGTTTGCCCTGGGAGGGAAGATGTTCCACTTAGGGGGTCCACACTGGCTTGAAAACAGTCCTCCAGCTTTCAGTTACCAAGCCCTAAGGCACTGAGCCCCAACTCACCCTGTGTCCCAGAGTGGGCCAGGGGCGAAGGAACCCGGAGCGCTTCAGCTCAAGTGAGACCTGGCGGGCCTAGACCCCAGCTGCTTCATCACCACAAGATGAAGATGGGTAATAAAGCTCCCATCCACTGGGTCCCCCCAGGTGCCAGCACTTTTAATGAGCCCTTTAACACGTGAGGAGACTGAGGCTCAGAGAGGCTCCCCAGCGTGGTTGAAATCACACAGCGTTTAATGAATCAAAGTGCTAGGATTCAACCCCCAGGGACCTGACTCCAATGCTTTACCTACTACACACATGTGCCAGAAATAACCCAGCTGCTCTTTAAGACTTTGAGGAGATGCAAGGCTGCAAGTTTGGTGGAAAAACTTGGGAGAAGCCTGTGTAACCTGATCAAAGTCTGAGTAATTGAATTATTTGAGAAGAAATTATCAAATTAATGAATCCTCAACTTCTCAAATTTCAAATTAATGAAGTCCAGCTACACAGACTGGTTCAGGAAAAGAGGTGAGACTGGAAGGGAAGTGGTGGGAGCCCTGGGGGCAGACAGAACTGCTCAGTAGTTAAGACAGAGGCTGGTATCTGGCAGACCTGGGCTGCCATGTGATGCTGGGCAAGTGATCCTGGCTATTTTTTCTTTAGTTTTATTGAAATAAGATTGACATAAATTATTATATTCATTTAAAGTATACAATATAATGCTTTGATATACACATATAGTGAAATGATGAATAAGTCTAGTTAATGTTGCTCATCTCACATAGTTACAAGTTTTTCTATGATAAGAACTTTAAAAGTCTACTTTCATAACAACTTTCAAATACACAGTACAGTGTTGTTAACTATAGCCACCATGCTGTACACTACATGCCTGGAATTTATTTATCCTTCCATCTGAACGTTCATACTTTTTGATCCCTTTCATCCATTTTCCCCACTACCCACCTCTAGTAACTGCTAATCTTTTCTTTGCTTTGTTCAGTATTTTTAGATTCTACATATAAGTGAGATCATACAGTATTTAGCTTTCTCTGACTTACTGCATTTTGTTAATGCCCTCAAAGCCCATCCATGTTGTTGCAAATGGCAGGATTTCTTTCTTTTCTGTGGCTGCATACTATTCCACTGTTTATATATACCATATTTTCTTTATCCATCCATTCATTTAAGGACACTTAAGTTTTTTCCATATCTTGACTACTTTAATAATGCTTAATGAACATGGGGATATCAATAACTTTTCAAAATAGTGGTTTCATTTTCTTTGGATGAATACTCGGAAGTGGAATTGCTGGATCTTATTGTAGTTCTATTTTTAATTCTTTAAGGAACAATCATACTATTTTCCATAGTAGCTGCACCAATTTACAGTCCCACCAACAGTGTACAAGGGTTCCTTTTTCTTTAAACATCCTCAGCAACATTTGCTATCTCCTGTCTTTTTTTTTTTTTTTCTGTAATTTTGATAATAGCATTCTAACAGAAGCAAGGTGAAATCTCAGAGCGGTTTTGACTTGCATTTCCCTGATATAGTAACACTGAGCACCTTTTCATGTACCTATTAGCTGTTTGTATGTCTTCTTTGGAAAACTGTCTATTCAGTGTTCCTCTGCGTATTTTTTAATAGGCTTGTTCAATTTTTTGCTATTGAGTTGTATGAATGCTTTAAATATGTTGGATGTATGTGTGCTCAGTCACTTCAGCTGTGTCCAAGTCTTTACAACCCTATGGACTGTAGCCCACCGGGCTCCTCTGTCCATGGGATCCTCCAGGCAAGAATACTGGAGTGGGTTGCCATGTCCTCCTCCAAGGAATCTTCCTGACCCAGGGATCAAACTCTCATCTACTGTATCTCCTGCATTGAAGGCAGATTCTTTACCCACTGAGCCACCTGGGAAGCCCATATATATTGGATATTAACCTCTTGTCAGATATATGATTTCCCTGGCTATTTTTCAATACCCTAAATCCCACCCCCACTCAAGGCCAGGAAACAGCTGCTTCATTAACCTTGGAATTTCCAGTACTTCAAGCAGTTCATAGGACACAGAAAGTACTTATTACATGTAATTATTCTATTAAATGTCTAAAGATAATGGAGTTTTAAAAATTTTGTTTTAAATTGTATAACATGTCAAATAAAAGCACTGAAAGTCATATAATAAATACACAGAGACCCCTGTCAGATTTAGAAAGTTTAACATTTTTCCAGTTTGTTTCAGTTTTTTTATTTCAAGAAATAAATAATAGTACTGACTTCATCCCCATTCCCTCCTCCAAAACTGCCTAGAGATCATCAGAGCATAAAAATACAAGACCCAACCATATGTTGTCTACAAGAAACCCACTTTAATTGAAAAGACTCAGATGAGTTGTAAAGGGATGGAAAAGCTTTAGCATGCTAACACTAATCGAAAGAAAGCTGCAGTCAGACACAACAGACCTCAGAACAAAGAAAATTAACAGGGTTGAAAAGGGTCATTACATATTATTAAAGGGGTCAATTCTCCAAGAAGACTTCACAATCCTTAACATGAATGTACCTAACAACAGAGCATCAAAAGATTTGAGATAAAAACTGAGAGGGCACAAGGAGGAACAGACAAATCCACAATTACAGTTGGATTTTTTTTTAAATTGACCTCTCCACTTAGCATATGGGATCTTAGATCCCAGACCAAGGATCAAACCCACATCCCCAGCTTTGGAAGCTTGGAGTCTTAACCACTGGACCACCAGGGGAGTCCCTATAGTTGGATATTTCAATGTCCTTCTCTAAGTAACTGGTAGAGCTAGCAGGCAGAAAACCATCATGAGTTAACTTGCACAGCACTATCAAAGAACTTGATTTAATTGACATTTATAGGATACTCCATCAAACAACAGCAGAATACACATTCTTCCCAAGCTCACTTGGAATACACACCAAAGCAGACCTGACTCTGGGCCATAACACATACCTTTACAAAATTAAAAGAATAGAAACCATACAAAGTATGTTCTTAGAAGACAGCGAAATTAAACTAGCGTCACTAACAGAAAGATATCTGAATAATATATTCTATTTGGCAATTAAACAACATACATCTAAATATCACATGGGTCAAAGAATAAGTCTTACTAGAAATTAAGAATATTCTGCTTCTTTTTTTCCCCTGGCTGGGTCTTCATTGCTGTGTACCAGCTCTTTCTTGCAGCAAGCAAGCCTCTCTAGTGTTGGGGCTTGGGCTTAATTGCCCCATGACATGTGGGATCTTAGTTCCCTGACCAGGGATCAAATTCATGTCCTCTGACTGAAGGTGAATTCTTAACCACTGGACCACCAGGGAAGTCCCCAGAAATTTAAGAATATTTTGAACTAAATGAAAATGAAAACACAATTTATCAAAATGTGTGGGATGCAGCAAGGACAGTGCTTAGAGGCAAATTTATAACATTAAATGCATATATTGAAAAGGAAGGAAGATCTAAAATAAAAAGTATAAGCTTTCACCTTAGGAAATAAGAGAAAGAAGAACAATTTAAGCCTCGCGCAAGCAGAAGAAAAGAAATAAAATTAGAGCAGAAATCAATGAAATTAAAAACAGAAATAATAGAGAAAATCAAGGAAACTAAAAGCTGGTTCCTAGAAAAGATCAATAAAATTGATAAATCTCTAACCAGGCTAACCAAGAAAAAAGAAGAGCAGACACAAATTACTGATAGAGAAATGAAAGCAGGGTCATCTCTACTGAGCACATGGACATTAAAGGGATGCTGAAGGGATACTGTAAACCGATGGAACTACTTGTGTCTGACAAGCCAGGCCATTCCTCTTCTTTCTTAGTCCGGAAAAAAAAAAAAGGACTTCAGCTCCCCACACCTTACCCCACTTTCCAACAACACTCCCTTTATCTGAAGGCCATTAGAACAGGAATCTGTCAATTTCAGGAAAATCATGTAATCTCATTGGACTTCACTTTTCCCTGTATTTCAGCTCAACCGATCCTAAAATCTCACTGTCCTGTGTGCATACTAAGTCGCTTCAGTAGTGCCTGACGCTTTGCAATCTACTGCACTGTAGCCTGCCAGGCTCCTCTGTCCATGGGATTCTCCAGGCAAGAATACTGCAGTGGGTTACCGTGCCCTCCTCCAGCGGATCTTACCAACCCAGGGATCGAACCCAGGTCTCCTGTGGTTCCTGCATTGCAGGTGGATTCTTTACCACTGAGCCACTGGGGAAGTCCCTTCACTGTTCTTAGTATGAGTTAAAGAAATCTCTCCCACAGTTGTATAAGCTCTGGGCCCCACAGAACCCCTACCCGCTTTGTGTGCCACCCTGAAATACTTGCTCAGGTGTGGGGGCAGCAAGGACAGAGGCAGTCAGGGTGGATTCAGGGTATCAGGTTTGAAGGGATGGACTTTTATTTTTCAAAAAGGTGTTTTATGGCACAATAAACATAATTCCTGGGCTTCTCAGGTGGTACTAGTGGCAAAAAACCACCCACCAATGCAGGAGACACCAATGCAGTTTAGATCTCTGGGTTGGAAAAATCTCCTGGAGAAAAAATGGTAACCCACTACAGTATTCTTGCCTGGGAAATCCTATAGGCAGAGGAGCTTGGCAGGCTACAGTCCATGAAGCCTCAGAGTTGGACATGACTGAGCAACTGAACACTTACTACTACTAAACATAATTCTTAGAATGTAAGAGCTGGGAGAGACTAACCTCTACAAATGAAAAGTTAGAAAAAAGAAGCATAAAAGGGCAAGAACAGACAATCCACTCACAAAAAAAGAAAACTGAACTGATTAGACCTACAGGAAAAAAAAAAAAAAAGGTCAACTTCAATAAAAATCAAAGCAAAATTTTTAAAGCATCTGCGATTCTTACTCTTATTTATTCATGTTCTTTTTATAAATTTTGCTGACCATGTGGCAGCCAACAGTGTGCATTCGTCAAATCCTTAAGAGGCCAATTTGGCTTTCAAGGCCATTTCCTTCTGAAAATCCAGACCAAGAAAATAACTCGAAATGTATAAAAAGATACATATACCACTATGCATATTTGTTTATCAGCTCAAGAGCCATGTGGTTTTTACATCCAGAATATTACTTTAAAATAAGGAAGGGTATAAAATAAAGGGTATAAACTTCTAGCTATAAGATGAATAAGTTCTGGGGAAATACTGGACAGCCTGGTGACTATACTTCATAATACCATCTTGGATGTTTGAAAGTGGCTAAGAGAGTAAATCTTAAATGTTCTCAACCCACACACAGAAAGAAATGTAAATATATGAAGTGATAAATGTGTTAACTAACTTTATTATGCTGATTTTGAAATATATATGTATATCAAACCATATTGTTTACATCTTAAACTTATACAATGTTATATGTCAATCATATCTCAATAAAGCTTGAACAAAAAATTTAAATTAATCAATTAATATGTAAGGCAGAATCTGTTAGATATGTAAATAGGAAATGGTAAATTCATAAACATTTTGAAAATTTACAGTTCTTTCAGAAATTAACAAATCAAGTAGATTAAAATCAAGAACACAGCAAATATGGATAATATATATTTACTAACCTTGATCTAATATAGTTTTGTATTCAGTCAGTCAGAACTATGCCTAAAGTTATTTTTTAAATTAACCATCAATCAAAAGTTCAATAAATTCCAAAAGCATAAATACAAGCCACATCTTCAGATCACCAGACAATAAAATGAAAAGCAAATGGGAAAAAAATCTACAAACTTAAAAAAAACTATAACATTTTCAACAAACATTCAGGATGATTAAAATACAAAAATTTAAATTACACACTATTTGGAAACCTCTGTATCATAACGAACCCAACCTAGATGCCCTACTAACTGGGGACTGATTGGGCAAAACATGAGCAGAATATTATGCAGAGATCAGATGAGACTCATAAAGAACATGTTAGAAGAGAACTGTGTATGGTAAAAGAATTGTGAACAGCATCCTTTTTACAATAAAATAGAAAATATGACAATGGGAAAAATTTTTTTAATGTATAAATATAGGATTCAAACGAAAGACCACAAATAAATACACCAAAATGTTAAGACAGATTGCTTCCCTGGTGGCTCAGGCGGTAAAGAATCTACCTGCAATGAAGGAGACCAGGGTTTGATCCCTAGATCGGGAAGATCTCCTGGAGAAGAGAATGGCAACCCACTCCAGTATTCTTGCCTGGAGCATTCCATGGACAGAGAAATCTGGTAGGCTACCGTCCACGGGGCCGCAAAGAGTTCGACGGGACTGAGCGACTCAACAAACACACATAGTTCCATACTGGCACTATGAGCAATTACTTTTTCTTTTGTATTCCTTCCCCTCCGCAAAAGATGTTTTAACCTAGAAAAACAGGCAAACCTTTTGGGGTTAAATATTGATGGCATCCATCTGAGGCAGAGAGTAATTTAGGGATGTGCTAGAGTTACAAGCTCAGTGCAGGGGCGGGGATGGGGAGGCACCCGCTGCACCCACCCGACCCCGACCCCTACTCCATTTCTGTATCTAATCAGCTCAGGATTCATGTAAGGAACCAGAAAAGGAGACTGACATCACCAGAAGAAACAGGCCGGGCCTAGGTACTTGCTAGTTCCTGACATCAGGACATGATTTGACCGAGGGGCTCTGGTTCCAAGCTCCGCCCAGACCAGCGCGGGGCTGGGCCTTCCATGTAAACTAAAGCCAAGAGCCAAACGAAATCGTTGAACCGGGCCAAGGAACCTCAGAGAAGCCCTGGTCCCTGTAACCTCCCACCAAGCGCTCTGAGCCTTTCCCTTCTCCCGGACCAGCCGGAGCCCAGCGCTGCCTAGACCCTTCCTTGCACGGCGACTTCGGCGTCCCGCGGGCGCCAGCAACCAGGGACCGGCGCTTCACCTGTCCCTAGGACATCCCGAGCACCCTGCCCCATTGGCTTCCTGCCGGTGCCTCCCTCCTTCCTTCCCCTGGGCCCGATCCCCACCCCCACTCGGGTCCGGATGAGCAGTTCAGAGTACCCCATCCGCAGCCCCTCTGCTCTTTGGTCCCGCTGTCTGTGCCAGGGGTCTAGCAGACAGCAGTGGGGTCAGTCCCGGGGTGGGGGGGTGGGGGGCTCCCGGAGCTGGGCATGACCTAGGACCTCCAGTCAGGTCCCTTTTCATTTTTGACAAGTGAGGGAAGGAGAGTTGGGAGAACTTGCAGCCTAGCACAGAGAAGAAAGAGGTTCTCAATTTGAGGACTCCTTACAATACTTTGGCCACCTCATGTGAAGAGTTGACTCATTGGAAAAGATTCTGATGCTGGGAGGGATTGGGGGCAGGAGGAGGAGGGGACAACAGAGGATGAAATGGCTGGAGGGTATCACCAACTCGATGGACATGAGTTTGAGTAAACTCTGGGAGTTGGTGATGGACAGGGAGGCATGGTGTGCTGCGATTCATGGGGTCGCAAAGAGTCGGACACGACTGAGCGACTGACCTGAACTGAACTGAACTTCCATCCTTAATGGAAAAGGGCATGGCAGCCCAGTCCGATGTTCTTGCCTGGAGAATCCCATAGACAGAGGAGCCTGGCAGGCTACACTCCAGAGGGTCACAAAGAGTAGGTAGGATACGACTGAAGCGACTTAGCATGCATGCATGCATTCATTCCACCCTTAAAGCATCAACATTTTATTTCTAAGGACAGGGACTTACTGGTAGATATTGAGGGAATGGGGAGGTTAGGAGTCTACAGGAAGCATATCCTGGCCCCCCTCTATCTGAAGCCAGAAATTCCATCTTTAACCAGTCTTTTGATCCCCAGTCAAATGCAAGTCTTACCCTCCATCCCACTCCACTCCATCCCCCAGGGGAGGAAGAAAAGAGGAATCCTAGGAGCCCGTAATAGGACTCCTGGGAGTTGGGGTGGGAATCCTGAGAAAGGCGAGGTCCAAAATCACTGATGGGTGACAGCTGGGTGGGGGCGTTGATGATGGCTGGTCCCCAGCTGTCTGGGAGGGAACATGAACCAGCTTCAGTTTTGCAGGTGGGCAAGCACGAACTAAATTCAAAATTCTTCCCTCCTTTGTTGTTGTTCAGCTGCTCAGTCACGTCCGACTCTTTGTGACCTCATGGACTGCAGCATGCCAGCCTTCCCTGTTCTTCAACATCTCCCAGAGTTTGTTCAAACTCATGTCCAATGAGTCGGTGATGCCATCCAACAATCTCATCCACTGTTGCGCCCTTCTCCTGCCTTCGATCTTTCCCAGCATGAGGGTCTTTTCCAATGAGTCAGCTCTTCACATCAAGTGGCCAAAGTACTGGAGTTTCAGCTTCAGCATCAGTCCTTCCAGTGAATATTCAGGGTTGATTTCTTTTAGAATTGACTGTTTTGATCTCCTTGCAGTCCAAAGGACTCTCAAGAGTCTTCTCCAACACCACAGTTCAAAAGCATCAATTCTTTGGCATTCAGCCTTCTTTATGGTCCAACTCTCACATCCGTAAATGACGACTGGAAAAACCATAGCTTTGACTAAACGGACCTTCATAGGCAAAGTAATGTCTCTGCTTTTTAATACGCTGTCTACAGAGGACGGGAGAAGGCAATGGCGACCCACTCCAGTACTCTTGCCTGGAAAATCCCATGGACGGAGGAGCCTGGTAGGCTGCAGTCCATGGCGTCGCTGAGTCGGACACGACTGAGCAGCTTCACTTTCACTTTCATGCATCGGAGAAGGAAATGGCAACCCACTCCAGTGTTCTTGCCTGGAGAATCCCAGGGACGGGGGAGCCTGGTGGGCTGCCGTCTATGGGGTCGCGCAGAGTCGGACACGACTGAAACGACTCAGCAGCAGCACAGAGGATGAGATGGCTGGATGGCATCACCGACTCGATGGACGTGAGTCTGAGTGAACTCCGGAAGTTGGTGATGGACAGGGAGGCCTGGCGTGTTGCAATTCATGGGGTCGCAAAGAGTCGGACACGACTGAGCGACTGAACTGAACTGAACTGATGTTTGTCATAGCTTCTCTTCCAAGGAGTAAGCTCCCTCCTTTCCCCCTCCCCAACTCTCAGCCGGGACCAAACTAGAGCAAGGCCGCCCCCTGCAGGACAGAGCGGGGCATTAGACTTTATCCTGAGCGAGCAATGCTCGGGCTTGGTAGGCAGCGTCATGGACTTGGTCCCGGCTCAGTCACTGCCTCCTGAATTAAATTGCTCACCCTCCCTGAGCCTCCGATTTTCTTCCTGTATAACATAATATGTGTTGGATGGTCTCTTCTCTGAGCTCACTTCCAGGTCCAGATTCTAGATCTTTCCTTTCTCCTGCCCCCACCTCGGCCCCACCCAGGGCCCCTCAGGCGCTGCTTCATCTTTCTGACCGCATGGTCCTGCCCACCCACCGCAGCGCCCCAGTTTTCACCCCAGTGCTGCACGCTGGGCTCTGTGCCCTATGCGTGCAGCCACACAAGGTCAGGACTTGACCCCCGTTTGGGGCCACTGTTTTCCTGGAGTAAGAGCATAAATGTGCTGCCTGCCTCTGATCAGGGTTGTCTGTCTCCAGAAAAAAAAAGGAGTGCTTAAGAGAAACAGTGGAGGGAGATCACCGATTGACCTTGGACCCATCGGTGTGGCTCTTTTAGACCTCTGCCAAGTCTGGCCCAGAGAATTGTATAGAACAGAATGACCAAGAAAAGAAGGGAGTGTGAACTGGCCCCGCCTCCTCTCCAGCATCAATTATGCCTCAATAGCCCTCAGGGGTGCTGGCTTCCCCAGACACACTGAGAGGTGTTTCGGCCTCGTGCCTTGGCAACACTGTCTGCCTGCAGCTTGGCTCCCCACCCGCCACCCCCCCCCCCTCCCCGCACCCCCAATCCCATCACGCCTGCTTCTTCGCCTCCAGGAAGACTGAGTTCAGGCACAACTGGCTCTAGTCGCCCTGATCGCCCTCCCCAGTCCCCACCCCACCTGGCTGGGGGCGGCAGGCGGCTGGGCTCCCAGTGCTCCTGTCCGGGGGCTGCACCCACCACATCCTGGCACCCTCATCGTGGTATCATCACGTGTTCCCTTGTCTGTCCCCACACCCACGGCAAACCCCACCCACACCCCAGCTCCCTGTACTTTTCTCCACTGCACAACCGCGGGCGGAGCGGGGGCGGGGGTCGCTGGCTCTGCCTTCCCAGTAAGAACCTGACTGGAGCTCAGGGGAGATCCTAGTTCATACGTCGTGCTCTGGACATAAGCAGGGACATTCCCAAAGGGCGCTTTACCCAAGTGTCTTGAGGTATGGAGCGAGCAGCTCATCTCTCTCCTTCCTGCTAAACTGAGAAGGTGCAAACCACCCTAAGAAATCCTCTAAACCCCATCATCTGAAACCCAACAAAGGCAGGGGACTTGGAGTGGGCGGGGGGTGCGGGGGAGGGGAAGGGGGAGGACCAGTAGAGAATGGAGGGGAATGCCTTCAATTTCCCTCACCTTTTCTTTCTTTTCCCAGCTCCGTCTTTTCTGCCTTTCCCCCCTCTCTTTCCAGGTCCACACCTCCCTCCTCTTCTTCCCTGGGAAGGCTCTGATAAATGGGTCTCCATGCTGCAGGCGCTGGGGGCCTTTGAGAGGGCCCGCCCTCTGGTTCTGGTGGTTAGCTCTGGAAACAGTTGTCCCCTCCTCCTGCAGTGTTTCCACTGCTTTGCCCTCCAGCTTCCACAGCTCACCACACAGGTGACCCAAGAACACAACTCAGATCCCCCCAGAAAGTTCCCCGAGGCGCTGACCACCCGCAAAGTCATAGTTTGTGACCATGTAAAACTTACTGGTTGAGCTGAGGTTGCTTCACGGATGGGCCAAATAAAAGAATTAACCCTCTTTCGTAAAAAGAAAAATTTCCACTGCCTTTTTAAAGTTTCTATTTTGGGTAAACTGTTTCCAGGCAACAAATCATCTCACCAAAAGAAGGAGGAAGAGGAGGTGAAAAAGGAGGAAATGGGGGGAGGAAGCGGGGGAGAGGACAGAAAGATAGGAGCCTTTTAATAGTTTATTTTGCCCCACCAAGTTTTTTTCACAGAGCCTGAACTGTGAATACAGCAGGACTCTGAATTCTGTGAACAGACAAAAGAGCTGAAGTCTCATTTGATTGTTGAAATTAGTAGTAAACAACTGATTGAAAAGAAAGCAGGTTCTTTAAGCACCAATGATATTTGCATTTTAAGTGATGTGAGTTCTGGAAGGCAGGGACAGCACCTGGTGTGAGGGAGTTACTTAAACATTGTTGACACTCAAAGACAAGGAAAGCAAACAGGCCATTTGGGAAAGAGGCTAAATGGCCAACATCTGACAAAAGGCTCAATCTCAACCATGTTTAAGGAGATACAGATTTGAACAACAATAAGATACCAACTCACACTTATCTGATTGGCTGAATTGAAAAGACTGGCAAAACCAAGAATTAGAAAGCATATGGGCAAACAGAAATTCATCCATAGCTTGGTGTGAGTATAAGCAGGTACCATTACTTTGAAAAGAACTTTGTGAATAAATAGGAAAAGGAGTACATCAAGGCTGTATATTGTCACTTAGCTTATTTAACTTATATGCAGAACACATCATGAGAAATGCTGGGCTGGAAGAAGCACAAGCTGGAATCAAGATTGCCAGGAGAAATATCAATAACCTCAGATATGCAGATGATACCACCCTTATGGCAGAAAGTGAAGAGGAACTAAAAAGTCTCTTGATGAAAGTGAAAGAGGAGAATGAAAAAGTTGGCTTAAAGCTCAACATTGAGAAAACGAAGATCTTGGCATCTGGTCCCATCACTTCATGGGAAATAGATGGGGAAACAGTGGAAACAGTGTCAGACTTTATTTTGGGGGGGCTCCAAAATCACTGCAGATGGTGATTGCAGCCATGAAATTAAAAGACACTTGCTCCTTGGAAGGAAAGTTATGGCCAACTTAGATAGCATATTCAAAAGCAGAGACATTACTTTGCCAACAAAGGTCTGTCTAGTCAAGGCTATGGTTTTTCCAATAGTCATGTATGGATGTGAGAGTTGAACTGTGAAGAAAGCTAAGCGCCGAAGAATTGATGCTTTTGAACTGTGGTGTTGGAGAAGACTCTTGAGAGTCCCTTGGACTGCAAGGAGATCCAACCAGTCCATTCTAAAGAAGATGAGTCCTCTGGGTGTTCTTTGGAAGGAATGATGCTAAAGTTGAAACTCCAGTACTTTGGCCACCTCATGCGAAGAGTTGACTCATTGGAAAAGACTCTGATGCTGGGAGGGATTGGGGGCAGGAGGAGAAGGGGACGACAGAGGATGAGATGGCTGGATGGCATCACCGACTCGATGGACATGAGTTTGAGTGAACTCCGGGAGTTGGTGATGGACAGGGAGGCCTGGCGTGCTGCAATTCATGGGGTCGCAGAGTTGGACAGGACTGAGTGACTGAACTGAACTGATGGGGGTAAGATGGAGTAGGAAATGGCACCCTACTCCAGTATTCTTGCCTGGACAGAGGAGCCTCACAGGCTACAAGTCCATAGGACTGCAAAGAGTTGGACACGACTGAGCAACTGAGCACACACAGGGGGATAACAGAAGGAGATGCTTGAAGTCATCATTTTTCTCAAGGCCAGTGTCTTCCTGAAGTCATTCCTTTTCCAGGTTGATACACTAGAGAAAATTTTGTATATGGACTCTAGGGAGTATATGTAGAAGGATGTTCCCTGCAGTGTTGTTTACAACGGCAAAACCTAAAAACAACCAAAAGTCATCAACAGAGGACTAGAGAAATAAACAGTGGCATTTGTCATCAAATCTTCTCTTCAGTTCAATTCAGTCTCTTAGTCGTGTCCAGCTCTTTGTGACTGCATGGACTGCTGCATGCCAGCCTTCCCTGTCCATCACCACCTCCCAGAACCTACTCAAACTCATGTCCATTGAGTTGGTGATGCCATCCAACCATCTCATCCTAGTCATTCCCTTCTCCTCCTGCCTTCAATCTTTCCCAGCATCAGGATCTTTTCAAATGAGTCAATTCTTCACATGAGGTGGCCAAAGTATTCAAGTTTCAGCTTCAGCATCAGTCCTTCCAATGAATATTCAGGACTGATTTCCTTTAAGATGGACTGGTTGGATCTCCTTGCAGTCCAAGGGACTCTCAAGAGTCTTCTCCAACACCACAGTTCAAAAGCATCAATTTTTTGGTGCTTCACATCCATATATGGCCACTGGAAAAACCGTAGCTTTGACTAGACAGACTTTTGTTGGCAAAGTAATGTCTCTGCTTTTTAATATACTGTCTAGGTTGGTTATAACTTTCCTTCCAAGGAGCAAGTGTCTTTTAATTTCATGGCTGCAGTCACCATCTTCAGTGATTTTGGAGCCCCCCAAAATAAAGTCTGTCACTGTTTCCACCGTTTCCCCATCTATTTCCCATGAAGTGATGGGACCAGATGCCATGATCTTTGTTTTCTGAATGTTGAGCTTTAAGCCAACTTTTTCACTCTCCTCTTTCACTTTCATCAAGAGGCTCTTTAGTTCTTTGCTTTCTGCCATAAGGGTGGTGTCATCTGCATATCTGAAGTTACTGCTATTTCTCCCAGCAATCTCGATTCTAGCTTTTGCTTCATCCAGTCCAGCATTTCTCATGATGTGTTCTGCATATAAGTTAAATAAGCAGGGTGACAATATACAGCCGTGACATACTGCTTTCCTGATTTGGAACCAGTCTGTTGTTCCGTGTCCAGTTCTAACTATTGCTTCTTGACCTGCATACAGATTTCTCAGGAGGCAGGTCAGGTGGTCTGGTATTCCCATCTTTTCAGAATTTTCCACAGTTTATTGTGATCCACACAGTCAAAGGCTTTGGCATAGTCAATAAAGCAGAAGTAGATGTTTTTCTGGAACTCTCTTGCTTTTTCAATGATCCAGCGGATGTCGGCAATTTGATCTCTGGTTCCTCTGCCTTTTCTAAATCCAGCTTGAATATCTGGAAGTTCACAGTTCACCTACTGTTGAAGCCTGGCTTGGAGAATTTTGAGCATTACCTTGCTAGTGTGTGAGATGAGTGCAATTGTGCAGTAGTTTGAACATTCTTTGGCATTGCCTTTCATTAGAATTGGAATGAAAACTGACCTTTTCCAGTCCTGTGGCCACTGCTGAGTTTTCCAAATTTGCTGGCATATTGAGTGCAGCACTTTCACAGCATCATCTTTTAGGATTTGAAAGAGCTCAACTGGAATTCCATCACCTCCACTAGCTTTGTTTGTAATGATGCTTCCTAAGGCCACTTAACTTCACATCCCAGAATGTCTGGCTCTAGGTGAGTGATCACACCATCGTGGTTCTGGGTCATGAAGATCTTTTTTGTATAGATCTTCTGTGTATTCTTGCCACCTCTTAATATCTTCTGCTTCTGTTATGTCTATACCATTTCTGTCCTTTATTGTGCCCATCTTTGCATGAAATGTTCCCTTAGTATCTCTAATTTTCTTGAAGAGATCTCTAGTCTTTCCCATTCTATTGTTTTCCTCTATTTCTTTGCATTGATCACTGAGGAAGGCTTTCTTATCTCTCCTTGCTATTCTTTGGAACTCTGCATTCAAATGGGTATATCTTTCCTTTTCTCCTTTGCCTTTCACTTCTCTTCTTTTCACAGCTATTTGTAAAGCCTCCTCAGACAACCATTTTGCCTTTTTGAATTACTTTTTCTTGGGGATGGTCTTGATCACTGCCTCCTGTACAAAGTCACAAACCTCCATCCATAGTTCTTCAGGCACTCTGTCTATCAGATCTAATCCCTTGAAACTATTTGTCACTTCCACTGTATAATTGTAAGGGATTTGATTTAGGTCACACCTGAATGGTCTAGTGCTTTTCCCTTTCTTCAATTTAAGTCTGAAATTTGCAATAAGGAGTTCATGATCTGAGCCACAGTCAGCTCCTGGTCTTGTTTTTGCTGACTGTATAGAGCTTCTCCATCTTTGGCTGCAACAAATATAATCAATCTGATTTCAGAATTGACCATCTGGTGATGTCCATGTGTAGAGTCTTTTTCTTGGGGATATCCATCACCAACTGGAGTGGCAGCTGTGTAGTGCTGGAGTGACTTTGAGGAGATACCCCATGTCTAAGGGCAGAGAAGCCCCAGAAAGGTGGTAGAAGGGGGGAAATTATGTTTAGAATCAAACCCCATACCCACTTGAGACGCTCAGAGGGTTCAAACAAACCTTGTGCACACCAGGACCCAGAGACCCCACAGAGACTGAGATAGAACAGTGTTTGAGTGTCTCCTGCAGAGGTATGGCTCAGCAGTGGACTGCTACAGGGGCAGGAACTCTGGGTGCAGTAGACCTGGGTATGGCATAAGCCTTATTAGAGGAGGTCGCCATTAACACAACCACAGAGCCACCAGAACTTACACAGGACTGGGGAAACAGACTCTTGGAGGGCACAAACAAAACCTTGTGTGCACCAGGACCCAGGAGAAAGGAGCAGTGACCCCACAAGAGACTGACCCAGACTTGCCCATGAGTGTCCAGGAGTCTCCAGTGGAGGCGTGGGTTAGCAGTGGCCTACTGTAGTGTTGGGGACCCTGAGTGCAGCAGTGTATGCATGGCACCTTTTGAACGAGATTGCCATTATCTTCATTACCTCCAACCATAGTTTGGCCTCAGGTCAAATAACAGAGAGAACACAGTCCTGCCCATTAACAGAATTAAAGATTCTATTAACCTTTAATTTAAAGCTTAATTTAAGATTCTAGTGGATTAAAGATTCACTGAGCATGGCCCCACCCATCAGAACAAGACCCAGTTTCCCCCTCAGTCAGTCTTTCCCATCAGGAAGCTTCCATAAGCCTGTTACCCTTCTCCATCAGAGGGCAGATAGAATGAAAACCATGATCACAGAAAACTAACCAGTCTGATCACATGGACCATAGTCTTGTCTAACTCAATGAAACCATGAGCCATGCCGTGTACTGCCAGCCAAGATGGACAGGTCATGGTGGAGACTTCTGACAAAACGTGGCCCACAGGAGAAGGGAATGGCAAACCACTTCAGTATTCTTGCCTTGAGAACCCCATGAACAGTATGAAAAGGCAAAAAGATATGACACTGAAAGATGAACGCCCCAGGTTGGTAGGGGCCCAATATGCTACTGGAGATCAGTGGAGAAATAACTGCAGAAAGAATGAAGAGACAGAGCCAAAGCAAAAACAATACCCAGTTGTGGATGTGACTGGTGATGGAAGTAAAGTCCGATGCTGTAAAGAGCAATATTGCATAGGAACCTGGAATGTTAGGTCCATGAATCAAGGCAAATTGGAAGTGGTCAAACAGGAGATGGCAAGAGTGAACATTGACATTTTAGGAATCAGCAAACTAAAATGGACTGGAATGGGTGAATTTAACTCAGATAACCATTATATTTACTATTGTGAGCAAGAATCCCTTAGAAGAAATGGAGTAGCCATCATAGTCAACAAAAGAATCTGAAATTCAGTACTTGGATGCAATCTCAAAAACTACAGAATGATTTCTGTTCGTTTCCAAGGCAAACCATTCAATATCACAGTAATCCAAGTCTATGTCCCGACCAGTAAAGCTGAAGAAGCTGACGTTGAACAGTTCTATGAAGACCTACAAGACCTTTTAGAACTAACACCCAAAAAAGATTCCACCTTCATTATAGGGGACTAGAATGCAAAAGCAGGAAGTCCAGAAACACCTGGAGTAACAGGCAAATTTGGCCTTGGAGTACAGAATGAAGCAGGGCAAAGTCTAATAGAGTTTTGCCAAGAGAAGGCACTGGTCATAGCAAACACCCTCTTCCAACAACACAAGAGAAGACTCTACACATGGAGATCAGCAGATGTTCAATACCAAAATCAGGTTGAATACTTCTCTTGTATTCCCCCAAATATGAAAGACTGTGCTCCACTCATGAAAAAAAACAAATTTTGTAGTAAAATACACAGAACATAGTATCTACCATCCTAACCATTTTTAAGTATACAGTTCAATGCGCAGTGTGAAGTACATTCTTGTGCAACCATCACCACCATCCACCTTCAGACGTTTTCATTTTGCAAAACTGAAACTCTGTACCCTTTAAACAATAACTCCTCATTCCCCTTCCCCCCCAGCCCCTAACAACCACCATTCTACTTTCTGTCTCTGATTTTGACTACTCCAGGTACTTTGTGGTCTCCTGCACTGCTGCTGCTGCTGCTAAGTCGCTTCAGTCGTGTCCGACTCTGTGCGACCCCATAGACGGCGGCCCACCAGGCTCCCCCGTCCCTGGGATTCTCTAGGCAAGAACACTGGAGTGGGTTGCCATTTCCTTCTCCAATGCGTGAAAGTGAAGTCACTCAGTCATGTCCAACTCTTCGTGACCCCATGGACTGCAGCCCGGCAGGCTGCTCCGTCCATGGGACTTTTCAGGTAAGAGTACTGGAGTGGGGGTGCCATCACCTTCTCCGCTCCTGCACTGCAGGCAGATTCTTTACCATCTAAGCCACCAGGCTAGCCCTAAGTAAAGCATACAGTATTTGTCTTTTTGTGATGGCCTTATTTCACTTAGCATAACATCCTCAAGGTTTATCCATGCTGTAGTATATGTCAAATTTCCTTCCAGTTTAAGGTTGCATAATATTCCATTGTACGTATATGCTACATTTTGCTTATCCATCCACCCATCAGTGGACATCTAGGTCACTTCCACATTTTAGCTATTGTGAATAATATTGCTGTGAATATGGTATACTTCTTCACTCAGTTTTAACTTGACATCAAACACTTTCCATCATAAATACTTGTAAAGTACATAATTTCCAATGTGTTGTAAATAATTTTTTTTTTTTTTTTTTGCCACACAGACTTTGGAATCTTAGTTCCTCAACAAGGGATTGAACTCTTACCCTTGGCAGTGAAAGCCAGGAGTCGTACCCACTGAAATGCCAGGGAATTTCCCATAAAATATTTTAAAATAAAACCTTACATCACCCTTTTTGTTCCTAATAGAACAAATTATATATCAACTTTATTTCAGTAATCACCCATTTTGAAAATATAAGAACAAGTTCTTTAACTTTTGGAAATTTTCCATCATTCTTTTTTCCCTCAAACTTATGAATTCTATCCCACTTCTTCCATAGACATTTATTCTAATATGATATGTTCTTATGCTTGAAGAACTTTTATTGATCATACTTCTCTGCCCCCACAAAAGCAAACAAATTGAAGTTTTAAATTTCTAGAACCATAAATTCCTGAGTACTAAAAATTTAGATTACGCCACCACTGCAACATAGTACACAGTTACTCAGAAATAACAAATTACAAATAAAATTAATTATAAATTATAAAAGTTTAAATTATTAAAGAATAATTATTAAACATAAAAGGTAATCTATGGTGATAAAGTACTATAGTTATACAAAATGTTACCAATAGGTGGAGGATACATAGGATCTGTCTATATTATTTGTTACAATTGCAATGTCAATGTATAATCATCTCAAAATAATCAGCTTTATTTAAAAGTAAATTGGAGGGGAAATTCAGCTCTTAATGAGATGAATAGGGTCCAATTAGTTTATGAACCCATGGGATAATATGACCTATTGTTAGAATGAGACAGGACTCAGCATCAGTTTTCTGTTTGTTTTTTTTTTCACACAGTGTAAGCACTGAGAAATTTTGTTCCCACAAATAAATAGTTGGTTTTGTTACAACAGGCTTCCCTGGTGGCTCAGATGGTAAAGAGTCCACCTACAATGCAGGAGACCCAGGTTTGATCCTTGGGTTGGGAAGATCCCCTGGAGAAGGGAATGGCAACCCACTCCAGTATTCTTGCCTGGAGAATTCCATGGACAGAGGAGCCTGGCGGGCTACAGTCCATGGGGTTGCAGTCAGACATGACTGAGTGACTAACACTAACACTTTGTTACAGCAGAGTCATTAAGTTTTTTCACTTTTTCCAAAAAATTTTGGCCAAAGAAAATGAACAATAACCCCATAATAGTGATATATCATCAAAATGTAGTTTTAATGATCTGTTAGTTGCTTCATTAGTTTGCAACTAAAAAAGTACCACAAACTAAGTAGCTTAAACAACAGAAATGTGTTATCTCGAAGTTCTGGAAGCTAGAAACACAGGATTGAGGGGTTGGCTACATTAGTTCCTTCTGAACATTGAAAGGAAGATCTGTTCCATGGCTCTTTCATAGTTTCTAGGGGGTTGCCGGCTGTCTTCAGGGTTCCTTAACTTGTAGAACAGTCATCCCATCTATGTCTTTATTTCCACTTGATGGTCTCCCTGGCTGTGTGCCTGTATCCAAATTTCTCCCTTTTTAAGGACACCAGTTAAACTGGATTAAGACCCCTCCTCATGACCTCATATTAACTTAATTGTGTATGTGCTCAGTCACTCAGTCACACCCAACTCTTTGTGGCCCCATGGACTGTAGCCCGCCAGGCTCCTTTGCCCATGGAATTTTCCAGGTAAGAATACTGTAGCAGGTTGCCATTTCCTACTCCAGGGAATCTTCCCAACACAGGGATCGAACCCAATCTTGTGTCTCCTGCAGTGGCAGGCAGAGTCCTTACCTCTAGTGCCTCCTGGGAAACCCATTAACTTGATTAGTGCTTATTCGCTCAGTCGTGTCCGACTCTGTGAGCCCATGGACTGTAGCCCACTTAGGCTCCTCTGTCCATGGGATTCTCCAGGCAAGAAAACTGGAGTGGGTTGCCATGCCCTCCTCCATGGGATCTTCCCAACCCAGGTCTCCCGCATTGCAGGTGGATTCTTTACTGTCTGAGCCACCAGGGAAACCCATTAACTTGATTGCTGCTGCTATTGCTAAGTCGCTTCAGTCGTGTCCGACTCTGTGTGACGCCATAGACGGCAGCCCACCAGGCTCCCCTGTCCTTGGGATTCTCCAGGCAAGAACACTGGAGTGGGTTGCCATTTCCTTCTCCAATGCATTAAAGTGAAAAGTGAAAGTGAAGTCGCTCAGTCGTGCCCGACTGTTAGCGACCCCATGGACTGCAGCCCAGCAGGCTCCTCCGTCCATGGGATTTTCCAGGCAGGAGTTTGGAGTGGGGTGCCATTGCCTTCTCCGATTAACTTGATTACCTCTGTTAAAACCTTATCTCCAAAAAAGGTCAACTTCAGAGGTACTGGGGATTAGGACTTCACTCATATGTAAATTTTTTGTGGGTGGCGGGAGGGGACAGGGAACATAAGTCAATCTATAACACTTACCAACTCTAGCAGGTCCTCTTTCAATTGTTTTGGAATCAAAGACTCAGGAAGCACTGACCTACATGTGAATTGGTTATATCTTTAGACTTATTCACTTCTCAGTTTCTGGAGTCACTGAAATAGGCTTTATACTATAGCCTCTCAAATAGCTATTGACAAAGCTACTGTCCCTCTTTCACTGAAAAGCAGTTGCCTACCCTGATGAACTTAGAAATGGTTGGGGAAATATAAATATTTTTAATTACCATGAAAATTTACCAAAAAAATTTTTATCTTATCAAAGGCTTTCCACCTTATTTTCACCAAAACTTTGGATCTAAAGGTTTCTCTCATTTGATTCATGGGAAAAAAAATCATAACTGCCAACTATCCTCATTGGCACAGGCTTCAATGTCAAACCAACTAGCAAATCAGGCTTACCTTCTGTTAAAAAAGAAGTCTGATTCCTTTTGCAATTCCAATGAACATGTTTTTAAAGTTAATTAATTAATTCATGTATTTTTGGTTGCACTGTATCTTCACTGCTGCGTGGGCTTTCTCTAGTTGCGGTGAGCAGAGGCTATACTTCATTACCGTGCTCAAGCTTCTCATTGCGATGGCTTCTCTTGTTGTGGAGCACAGGCTCTAGATGCACGGGTTTTAGTAGTTGTGGCTCTCAGGCTGTATAGCGTGGGCTCAATCGTTGTGGTCCCTGGCTTAGTTGCTCTGTGGCATGTGGAATCCACCCAGATCAGGGATCGAACCTGTGTCCCCTGCATTGGCAGGCAGATTCTTATCCTCAGCATCACCAGGGAAGTTCTCCAATGAACATGTTAATGTGCATCCCATAATACCTGTCTCTCTCTGAACTCCAGCTCTACAGTAGAGAGGTTGGCAGAGTGATGAGGTTCAGGAGATGGCCATAAAGGAGCTCAGCCTCCAGCATTTCTGCCCAATGTCCTGTTTTCCAGCATCTCAGAGACTCTTCTCAAAAGAAATGCATTCTTTGTCAATTCCTAAGCAAACAGACATTAAATGAAAAATATTTGAGCGTAGGGGTGCAGGTATCTCTTTTCTTTGCACCACAGTAAGATACAGGAGGTTGGGAGGTCTGTTGTTTTGTGTTAAAGCAGGAAAAAAGAGCAATCGTGAAAGGTGGAGTGGAGAAAGAGAATCCGCGAAAACTAGACAAAGGCATTTGTTCTTGGGCAGATCCATCTCAGGAAAAAGAATAAATAGGCTTTGAGGATCTGGAAAACAACCCCCTTAAAATTATGTGTTTACTCTGTGGGTGAGAATGAAAGCTGGTGCAGCCACTATGGAAACAGTAAGGAGGTTCCTTAAAAACTAACAAATTCAACAGAAAACAGACAGGGGGATACATATACTTACGGCTGGTTCACATTATACAGCAAAAACCAACACAACACTGTAAAACAATTATCCTCCAATTAAAAATTAAAGACAAAATAAAACAAACCAGAAAAAACAAACAGAAAACATAAGAGCTCAGGAATGGCCATGTGAATATCAAACTAGATTTCAAAACAAGGTATCATCAAAGATAAAGAAGGACATTTTGTAACAATAAAAGGGTCAATCTGTCAAGAAAACAGAACAATCCTAAATGTGTGTGTCAGTTCATTTCAGTTCAGTGGCTCAGTCATGTCCGACTCTTTGCAACCCCATGAACTGCAGCATGTCAGGCCTCCCTGTCCATCACCAACTCCTGGAGTTCACTCAAACTCACATCCATCGAGTCGGTGATGCCATCCAGCCATCTCATCCTTTGTCGTCCCCTTCTCCTCCTGCCCCCAATCCCTCCCAGCATCAGAGTCTTTTCCAATGAGTCAACTCTTTGCATGAGGTGGCCAAAGTACTGGAGTTTCAGCTTTAGCATCATTCCTTCCAAAGAACACCCAGGACCTATCTCCTTCAGAATGGACTGGTTGGATCTCCTTGCAGTCCAAGGGACTCTCAAGCATCTTCTCCAACACCACAGTTCAAAAGCATCAATTCTACGGTGCTCAGCTTTCTTCACAGTCCAACTCTCACATCCATACATGACCACTGGAAAAACCATAGCCTTGACTAGACAGACCTTTGTTGGCAAAGTAATGTCTCTGCTTTTGAATATGCTATCTAGGTTGGTCATAACTTTCCTTCCAAGGAGTAAGCATCTTTTAATTTTTGTACCCAGCAACAAAGCTTCAAAATATGAGAGGCAAAAAATGGATAGAGTTAAAGGGAGAAACAGACAAATCCAGGAATATGACTGGAAATGTAACATCCAAATTTCATAACTGATAGACCCCCAAATGCTGCTTCTGGACAGGAGGCAAGGTATTTGAGGATGTGCAATTTTATCTGTAATGTTCATCTGAAGCAAATGTGACAAAATGCTAACACATTAGTTTTGAGGGGTGCTTTCTGGGGAGCCTATGGGTGTTTTTATATTATTTGCTCTATTTTTCTGTGTTCAAATGCTTTCTTTAAAATTAAAGGGTGAATGGAAGAAACATTTAAGTGAATGAACAATAAATGAAATCCAGACATCAACATCACCTCATCCAATAGTCCTCTAGCTCCCTACCCTCTCCAGCCCACCCTCCTGCCCCCACTTCCCTCTTTACCTGGGAGTCTTCCTCTGACAAACACGTGGGAGTCGATGTCCTTAGTGGGCCAGGTGTTGAACACAGGATTACAATCTCTTCCTGCCACAGGCTGCATTCAAGTCGTCCCAAGCTTCCATGTCCTCCCAAAGCCCCTTTATAGCCCAAATCCACAGCAGCCACCTCTCCATAAAGGATTGCCACCTCTCAAGCCCCATCCTGAAGTTCCTGCTGCTGCTAAGTCACTTCAGTTGTGTCCGACTCTGTGCAACCCCATAGACAGCAGCCCACCAGGCTCCCCTGTCCCTGGGATTCTCCAGGCAAGAACACTGGAGTGGGTTGCCATTTCCTTCTCCAATGCATGAAAGTGAAAGTGAAGACGCTCAGTCGTGTCCGATTCTTTGCGACCCCATGGACTGCAGCCTACCAGGCTCTTCCATCCATGGGATTTTCCAGGCAAAAGTACTGGAGTGGGGTGCCATGAAGTTACTACACCACCTGAATTACTGCCAATGTTTTCTTCCCTCTTCTTAAAAATGCGCCTTCCCTAAAGGTTCAATATGCTCCTTTGCTTCTCCTTTCTGCTCTACCTGCCTTTGCAATCAGACCCACTCTCACAACTTAGATGAATACAACCTTGCACAGGCTGGGTTCCCAGCCCTGGTCCCTCTCTCAAACTCAAATTCTGCCTCTCCAGTTGCATTCAGGATGCTTCTGTTTGAATGTTCTTGACATTAAAGATCCTTAGCAAGCTGGCCCCCAACTTTACAGCAAGCGCGTGTCTGCACCGAGAGAATGACACAGCATCAGTATAAGTTGTCAACCGATATGTGGGTTTTTCCCATCACAGATCAGGTTCTTACTCTCTTCACCCCATCCAAGCTGTGACTAAGGTTCTCCCAAGGGTATTTTAAATATTATCTCAACTTCTTCTGGCCTCCTGGGCTGCCTTCCTCTCTGTGCTTCTGAAGTCTTCTGGTTCAACTTGGTATGTTCAGAGATGAGCATCTTTTGACTTATCCTGTTTGGCATTCTGGGAGCGCTTTTGATCCAAGCACTTGTGTCTTTTAATCTACACCCAAGATCTCTTCCAGTGTCCCTTCTCCACACTCTCTTTATTCTCTTCTTTCTGAAATTCTATTGAATATTTCACAGTGCTCATCCAGATCTTAACAGCTTTTCAAACTGTTTCTGTATCTTCTCGCATTGCAATGTTAGTTCCTCAGCGCCAGTTTCCATTTTACTAATTATTCCTTCAACTCTGTCCAGTGTAGGGTCTATCCTAGTATATATCTAAACTATATATAGATTTTATTTCCAGTATTCTCAGTATTTATCATAGTCAGTTGTTCTTGTTTAATTTCTGTGTTTTCTATACCTTCTTTTTCTCTGTTTTAAACTCTTTTCAGATTGCTCTGTAATTTGTATCTCTTCTGAAGTGAACTCCCATCCCAATTTTAGTAAGTTATCTTTACATGTATTTTGAATTTTCAGTGTGTATATAATCTCACTTTGAATGGGAACTTTAAAAATCTCTCTTTTTGGAGAGGGAGAGAGAGAGGAAATGTGAGACTAAAGGATCAGTTAGGAGCCAGGCTGGGTTTCCATCTCATCTCCACCATTTACTAGCTGTGCAACCGTGGGTAAGTTATTCTCACATCTCTGAACCTCAGTTTCTTTCTCTGAAAAAAGGGAGAACTAAAGCCACTTCAGAGGGCCCTTGAGATTTAAAGTAAGTCCTGCCAAGTTCTAGACCACTGAGGGTGCTCAGTAAATGTCAGTTTCTCCTTTTCTCAGCAGATGTAGGCAGAAATGATGACTGGTAATAAAGTTCAGGGACACGATGAAAGTTAAAAAAAAAACAAAAAGCAAAAACTCTCTCTCTTTATACTCCATCCTCCTATTGTTTTCAGGGCAACAGTCAGAACCAGGCCTTATTCTGGTGGCTCTGGGCTCTGTTCAGTGCTGACACTGGAGAGCAGGTGACTGCCATCACTGTAGGGACACAGCCCCATATGAGCCGTGACTGCGGAAAAATGCACAGCTTTCTCCAGCCTTTCACTGAGGAATCCTGAGCCAACCCCCTGTTTCAAATAGAGAGCCTGGCTTCAGCCTCTCTCCATAGACAAAGCACTCTGGGACCCTGTGAGCTAAAGAAGTCAAACCCTCAGTGCCACTGCTTCAAGATGGACCCTCAAGACACGGGCTCAAGAACAGAGCCCCTGGCTCCTGATTTCAGCCCTACTTCCACCCCTACATTGAGGACATATTCACCGTGCTTTTGAATGAGTCCATCTTCTCCCCTTCCTCCTTCTCCTCCTTCTACCTTCAACCATACCATCACTACGTATTAAAACATGGTATTAGCACCATCTTGATTAGGAGTCAAATGCCTCATTCTTCTTTTTTAATATTTATTTATCTAATTTTCGCTTGTGCTAGCTCTCCATTGCTGCGTGCAGGCTTTCTCTAGTTGTGGCAAGTTGGTTGCAGTGCGTGGGCTTCTCATTGTGATGACTTCCCTTATTGCAGAGCATGGGTTCTAGACACGCGGGCTTTAGCAGTTGTAGCACACAGACTTAGTTTTTCTAAAGCATGAGGAATCTTCCCAGACCAGCGATCAAACCTGTGTCCCCTGCATTGAAATGCCAGCAGATTCTTGTCCCCTGTGCCACCAGGGAACTGTGTTAAATGCCTCATTAAAAATAACCTCTCTCCCTATTCTTACTTTATCTACAAGCCAGCCACTTCATAAAGCCTTTCCTGGGCACTCTTATCTGAAATGAACTATCTCCACATCTTCTTATCTGCTCTACTCTGCTTTTACCTGATTTAGCTTTTACCAAACAAGATTCTTGAAGACCAAATGTGTAGCACGTCCTGTTAGGCACCATGATAACAACCATGAACAAGATGAGGTCTCTTCCTCAAGGGACCAAGGTTCTGGTCATCAAGCTGGATGAACAAATAAACCACTGCTGTGCAGAGTAAGTGCTTCAGTCTAGGAATGCCCAAGGTCCAGGTGACACCAAGAAGCCTATGGTCTACTTCCTAGGAGCAGGGGGAAGGGGTGGGTAAGGGACTGAGTCCCACAAGGAGGAGATGCTTGGGCTGGGACTTGAGGAAGAGGAGATTACTAAGCAGACAGCAGAGCTGAGAACAATCCAGGCTAAAAGAATAGCATGTTTAATGGCACTGAGGTGGAAAGGAGCAAGGTCTCTTTGAGAAACCAAGAGACACCAAGCTTAGGAGGTGTGAAGAAGGCAAACAGGAGAAGATGAAGATGGTGGGCAGGCCTCCAACAACATTCAGGATCACCCAGTGTTCCCCCTGGGACCATAGGAAGCCCTTATAGGATGGAGCACAGGATTAGCAGGACAAGATTTTCACTGAAATGGACCAGGAGCACTGGAAGAGACCAGAGTAGAAATGGGGTGGTCAGTTAGAAGACCACTGCAAAATGTCAAGATAAGAGATGACAATTGCCTAGCTGAACTTGGGGGGTTGAGGGTAGAGAAAAGTGGGAATGGCAGAAGTGAGGTAGAGTTAACAGGTGTTTGTGATTGAGATAAAGCAAGGCCCTGATAATTCTAGAGTTCAAAGACCTTTCTAGGCCCAAGTAAGCTAACTAACTCCCTTCCAGGAGATGACACTATCTCCTGGACCAGCAAGGGGAGACAACAGCTAGCTTCCAACACCATGATTCCAGGTTGGCCCTGGATCAGCATCTTAGGAGCTGGGGCACAGGGCCCTGACTAATTTCCTACCACTACCCCACCCAGTTATACATTCTGAATAGGTCTTTAATGAATGTGTGTGTGTACGTGTGTGCATGCTCCATCATGTCCAACTCTTTTGCGATCCCATGGACTGTAGCTCACTAGTCTCCTCTATCCATAGGATTTCCCAGGCAAAAATACTGGAGTGGGTTGCCATTTCCTTCTTCAGGGGATCTTCCTGACCCAGGGATTGAACCTGCGTCTCCTGCTTGGCAAGTGGTTTCTTTACCACTGAGTAGTTCCATGGTTTAAGAACATATACCTTAGGATTTCCCTGGTGGTTCATTGGGTATCATTTTGCCTTTCAGTGCAGGGAGTGTGGGTTTGATTCCTGGTCAGGGAGTTAAGATTCTACATACCCCATCGCAAAAAAAAAAAAAAAAAAATCATAAAACAGAGGCAATATTGTAACAAATTCAATAAAGACTTTTACAATGGGCCACATTTTAAAAAATCTTTAAAAAAATAACATATACCTTGAGGAAAACAAAGACCTGCTTAAATTCGGCCTAGAAACTGGTGACCTGTTTAAATCAGCATAAAAACTGGTGTTTTCTAAGGGACCATGGAAAGCCCTGGCAGGATGGAGCACAGACCAGGTTAGCAGGACAAGATCTTCATTGAAGGGACCAGAAGCACTGGAAGAGTGCTAGCCTCTCTGTCACAGAAACTGGTGACTCTGTTACCCTGTCACTCCCTGAATGTGTTTAAAAATAAGGAGTTTGAGAGTGAGGCTGCTCCCATTTCTTCATCCACCCCATGTGAGTGCCGGTGTGGGATGCGGAGCTCACCTGGCAGTCCTCACCCAGCCCTCTGCACACCTGGCCCTACAGCAAACAAGCAGCGCCAGAACGTGCACAGTTGCATCTGTTCTGTCTGCGACAGGGCGGATGTCATTGTGGTTATGCCGAAAATCTACCAGCTCTCTGAAAAATAACATTGGGGTCACAGAGCCTCCTCGGTGGGTTTGACATGTTGCCTTGACATCCCCCCATCCTCTGTCATGCTCTGCACAAGGGGGCTGCCAGCCCCCTGGTTGACACTTTTCTAAGTAGCAAGGCTAGAAGACCTCCACACCAGTTACAGCTCACTTCCGGGAGAGTGGGATAGGACAATTCTGTTTTCAAGCTTTGTACCCCAGAATCTGGGCATTGTCATCTTCAGGAACCTGGTCCCCAAGATCCAAATATCTGCAGGTTGACTCTGGCTCCCCTCCAATGCTTCCTCCACCAGCAAGGTGCACCTTCGTGGCCGGCCATCCTCTTCACCTCCCTCCTAACGGCACCCTGGCCAAAAGGGCCATTTTTGCAGTGGGAACAGAGATGAAGCAAAATGGGAAATTATCTAAAATGAGGACTGCCTTGTCAGTGGCCTATCTGGACTTGGCTGTTTCCTTGTGACCTTCACTCGTGTGAGTTAAGGCACAGCTCTGTGTCTACACAGCCAGGGACACAAACACACACACATATTGGTATGCAGGGGAACCACTGCTGTGCGCCACAGCCATATCCATTATTACAAAGGGTTTTCCTTCCTCAACCTCCCTAGTCTTCCATTTGAAAATGTTCCATGTACATGAGTGATTGCTCAATGATATAGATGCCTGGATCTACTACAGCCTCACTAGTAATTGGAAAAATTGAGAAACTGCTGGGACTTTCTTGGTGGTCCAGTGGCTAAGATTCCACACTCCCAATCCAGGGATCCCGGGGTTCCATCTCTGGTCAGGGAATTAGATCCCACATGCTGCAACTAAGACCCAGTACAACCAAATAAGTAAAGAAGTGCTTTTTTAAAAATTGAGAAACTCCTTAAATGTGTGATAATAGGGAAACTAAATTATGGAACACTCATATAAAATGCTGGAGAAGGAAATGGCAACCCACTCCAGTATTCCTGCCTGGGAAATCCCATGGACAGAGGAACCTGGTGGGCTACAGTCCCTGGGGTCAAAAAAAAAAAAGAGTCAAACACGACTAAGCATATAAAATACGCTCCTTTAGAAGTATGGGTGGATCTACAGGTGCTGACATGAAAAGCTTTCCTCTTCTACTGTTAGATAAAAAATGCAGGTTGCA
This sequence comes from Bubalus kerabau, assembly GCF_029407905.1. Taxonomy (NCBI): domain Eukaryota; kingdom Metazoa; phylum Chordata; class Mammalia; order Artiodactyla; family Bovidae; genus Bubalus; species Bubalus kerabau. The sequence continues at coordinate 50,890,549 of NC_073634.1, forward strand.
AAAAAATATGTGTATAGTACAACCATGTGTCTAAAATGATGTATAAGCATCTTTTTGTGCATAGACTATATATGAGGGGCACACATAAGTGGTTTTCTCTAAAGAATGGACTATGGGAGGAGAGTTGAGACAGGGAAACTTCCCCATACTCTTTTTTTGTATTGTCTGAAGTTTTTCAAAAATATATAACTTTTGTAATTTAAAAGACACTTTTTAAAAAATCTTTAAATATAAGACATTAAATGGTGTGTGTTAGAGTAAGTACCTCGGACGCCTTGGGTAGAGGGTGAGGGAGAGGGTTGACATCAAAGTAAAAAAATAATAAATAAATCCCATCCAAGACTCAAGCTCAGACTCCATGAAGGGAGTTTTGCAGTTTTGCAAACACAGCTCAGCCTGCTGTGATATGACATGACATCTGGGAGGGTGTCTGGGACATAGGCCTAGCCACCTGGCAGACCTCATGGATGGGGCAGACACATGGAACAGATAACACCAGGTGGTTTGTCTCTAAAAACAGGGGGCAGCAGCATGAGGGGCATGCACTGTGGCGGGGTCCCCAACCCCTGGGATCTAACACCTGATGATCTGAAGTGGAGCTGATGTAATAATAATAATAAAGGGCACAATAAATAAAATGTGCTTGAATCATCACCAAACCATCCCCTGCCTCCAGTCGGTGGGAAAGTTGTCTTCCACTAAACTGGTCCCTGATGTCAAAAAGTTTGGGGATCGCTGCACTATGGGATGCAAAGTGGGAAGACCCGGAAGAAATGAGAGAGGGGACCCCCTATGGGGTGGAAGGTTTCAGGACAGCAGCAGACAAAAAAGGAAGGGGCCAAGTGCGTATCAGGTTCAGACAGGAAGAACCATTTCCACCCAGGCTGACACGTGCCTGCCAAGCACCCAGAGCCAGAATGAGATTCAGATCCCAAGGCCTGGGAGCTGGCCAGGGGCTGAAACAGAAGCGCATTTCAGCATGGGGAGCCCACAGTTCAGATCATCAGTGGCGCTAGTGAAAAAGAATCTGCTTGCCAACACAGGAGACACAAGAGACCCGGGGTTTGATCCCTGGCTTGGGAAGATTCCCCTGCAGTAGGAAATGGCAACCCGTTGGCAGTATTCTTACCTGGAAAATGCCACGGGCAGAGGAGCCTGGCAGGCTACCGTCCATGGGGTCGCAAAGAGTCAGACATAACCGAGAGCACCATCAGTTGTGTGTTATGGGCATGTAGTTGGGGGTGAATAGGAAAGACCAGGGCAGGGGCCTGGGCAGGAGGCTGGGCAGGGGGCTGGGCAGAACCAGCACTCAGAGGCTCCAAGCCAAGGCAGGGCTGAGCTTCCACGCAGAGCTTCCACGCAGACCTGCAGGTCACCAGGAGGCTTCAAGAGTGACACCATCACATTCCCTTTTGGAGAATACTGTTCACAGCAGTGTGGTTGGGGGACTGGCCAGAAGAGGGGCTAGTGTGGAGGCTGCTGCAGTGGCCTCGAAGGAATGAGGCTGTGGTGGCCAGGTTTAACTGCTGAGGAAAGAGCATGAGGAGCAGAAAATCACAAGCCCCACACACTGCTTGACCGGCTGACTGGTGGAAGTCTCCTCAATGGAAGGAAGAAGGTCTTTTCCTCTGTGGGCACCCAGATTCCCCTGTCCGAGTTCCCCAGATGTGGGCCAGTCACTAACTCCTCTTAGTCTCAGCCCTCAGGGCCCAATTCGCAGGGACCTAAAGCCCCAAGTTGTCGGTGCCAGGGCCACTTTGAATGAGGTCAAAGGAAGTGGACATTTCTCTTGCCTTCCTGCTCGCTCACCCTCCCTTCTAGAAATCTCTCATTTCTATGTTCTGCCTCTGTCACACCCACAAGAGAGCCCTTCCAAGGGCCACGTCCAACCATCCTTGTCCTAGTTCTCCACCCGGCCAGATTGCCTCGAAGGCCCCATTCACAGACCCCCACACGCCCACCCGTCTCTGGGCTGGAGGGTAACAACCGCGAAAAGGAGGGCGACTCTCTTCTCCGCGGGGCTTCAAGTGACATCACATCCTCCGAATGCGAAATCGGGCTCGGCGGCCGGTCGAAGGGCGAAACTTCCCCCGGCCCGGTTGGTGATCCACCGGCTCCTGCGCGCCTCGGAGTTTCTGCGGCGGGGAGAGCGCCATGGCCTCACTCTTGACCGCCTTGATCCTGCCGCTGGCCCTGCTGCTGCTCGGTGCGTTGGCTACCCCTGGGGGAAGCGGGGGCGGGGCTGGCATGGGATGGGGGGGGGGTCGGGGGGGTGCGGCACGGGGTTCCCGGCTCAGTCTCGCTGCCCGTGTCCCGCAGATGCCGCCAAGGTCCTCGGGTCGCTCTCGTTCCGGATGTCGCCGACGCAGAAGGAGACTAGACTGGGCGAGAAGGTGGAGCTGCAATGCGAGTTGCTGCAGTCCGGCATGGCGTCAGGGTGCTCCTGGCTCCGCCAGATACCCGGGGACGACCCCAGACCCACATTCTTAATGTACCTCTCCCCTCAACGGGTCAAGCTAGCCGAGGGACTGGACCCCAAACACATTTCCGGCTCCAGGGTCTCCGGCACCAAATTCCAGCTCACCCTGATCAGCTTCCTCGAGGAGGACCAAGGCTACTATTTTTGCTCCGTCGTGAGCAACTCGATCCTGTACTTCAGTAACTTCGTGCCTGTCTTCTTGCCAGGTTCGGGCGCCCTGGGTGGGCTTTGGGGTTCACGTCTGAGTCCCTTTTTCACACGGACACCGCTACGTTCGAGTCTCTTGGGGTTCGAGCCTCTGGGGGCTACTTAGATACTGTTCCCAATTCACAGAGGAGAAAACTGAGGCTAGGGTGCGACTGGGTAGTAATTCAAAGTGACTTTTTAGGTCTGGTTGATCTGGGCTCGAGTTCCAGGCTAGTATGATCCTGGGCAAGTTATTGCACTTCAATTATCTGAGCTTCCCTCTGCTGGTCAGTAGAAGGCGGGTGTCCCACCGTCCCACCCCCGCCTCCTCCAAGCCCTCGAGGTTTCTGGTGGGGCCCTGGAGAGAGGCCGGGCGGAAGGGCACGGGCCTCTGTGTTCATGTCCAAGGCACCCAGTGCACTCAGACTACCAGGTGGTCTTTCAGCATCTCCCTGCGCTGAGCGCCGAGCTCCGCTGAGCCTCTACGGCTCCTCCAGTGGCTAATCCGGAGGGAGCGCCCCCTTGGCAAAAGCTGGCGGAGAGGTGGGAAGGGTTCGCTGCCACAGCTTCAACGCGGCCCCTAACCACTCTCCGTTGCTCCCGCAGCGAAGCCCGCCACCACGCCGGCGATGCGGCCATCCACGCGGGCGCCCACCAGCGCGCCTCAGACTAGGTCGATCTTTCCGCGCTCAGAGGTGTGCCGGACCTCTGCGGGCAGCGCAGGTGAGGCGGGCGCGGCAAAGGCCCTCGCTGGGGCCCCACTGATCTTCCTAGCAGCCCAAGCGGTGGGGAAACGAGAGCCGGAACCGGGAAAGGGACGTGCCCGCGTCAGCGGGGTGGGATAGGGTCGCGGGGGTGGAGAGGGGGGAAGGTTTCCCAGGGTGGGGGGAGATCCCGAGCCCTCTCCTAAATGTCCGCGTCTTCTGTGTCGTCAGTGGACACGAGCCGGCCGGACTTCGCCTGCAATGTCTACATCTGGGCTCCCTTGGTCGGGACCTGCGGAGTCCTTCTCCTGTCATTGGTCATCACAGGCATCTGCTACCGCCGTAAGTCCTGGGGAATCGCGCGGGAAGACAGCCCGATTTTTGCAGCGCTTTGCTCTAGGCAGCCCTTGGGGGCAGTTCAGTTGGGTTCGGATTTCTGGAACTTTGAGCTGCACCGCAGGGCCAGGCACTGCCTATGTCTTTCGTGGAGAGAGTACGCGGGGAAAACCCCTTCTCTTTCCACACCCCGGGAAGTTTTTAGGAGGGCAGAGCCCCATCCCCGGAGCCGCAGCGGCAGGGGTGGGTGTTCCACCCGCAAAGCCCGCAGGTCTGGGCTTATTACAAACGCCTGGGATGGGGATGGGGGCAGGGCGGGGCCCGGCTGTGGCCCGGGGACCAGTGCCCAGGAAGCCCAGGTCAAAACCACTACAGGCAGTGGTTTATCCTTGGCCCCCTCCTTGTGAGCCCCCACCCCAATTTGGATCCTACTGCAGGTGGCCGTACTAACCCACGTCCACCCACGTCTGTATTTGCAATGCTTTTTAAATTGATGTAAAGAGGGGTGGGAAAGAAGACCTCACCTCAGTTCTCAAGAGTTAAATGCTACTTACTGCATAGCACTGTATTCAATATCTTGTAATTATCTATAAGGGAAAAGAACCTGAAATATTTATTTACATATACATGTATATATACATTTACATATATATGTATATGTGTTATTCCCTCAGTCACATCCGACTCTTTGGGACCCCATGGATTGTAGCCCACCAGGCTCCTCTGTCCATGGAATTTCCCAGGCAAGAATACTACAGTGGGTTGTCATTTCCTCCTCTAGCGGATCTTCCTGACCCAGGAATCAAACCTGGATCTCCTGCATTGCAGGCAGATTCTTTATCATCTGAGCCACCAGGGAAGCCCCATATATTTACCTATATATATATTTACATATATAAAAACTGATTCACTTTACTATACATCTGAATCTAACACAATATTGTAAATCAACTATACTTCAATTTTTTACTTTTAGTAATAATTATTAAAACCATAAAATGTAAATATATTATGCTTTATAGCTTGTGTTTTAGTAAATTAATCTTCTTTTCAGTGTCAATCATTATTATGCACTGTCATTTTACAAGTTTACTTTATTATGATGTATTTCTTCCAAATATTTACTTATTTGGCTGTGCTGGGTTTTAGTTGCAGCACTCGGGATCTTTTATTAATAGTTTTAGCATGTAGGATCTAGTTCCCTGATCAAGGATCAAACCCTGGCCCTCTGCATTGGCAGTGTGGAGTCCTATACACCTGACCACCAAATACCTATGATGTATTTTTTATAATGTTGATGTAGTTATTGTTTGCTTTGGAAAAATTAGTCATAGCCACACTAAAAAAAACTTATAATCCTAAATAAACAGGAAAAGTGAAGCAGAAATCATGTTTGGAACTGTTGGTCATGGTGAGATAATCATTTTACCCCTTCTTTTTCCTTAACCAGGGAACCGAAGACGTGTCTGCAAATGTCCCAGGTGAGTCTCTTATAATCTCTGGACCTGCTCATCCCAGGCAGCAGATGGTGGGGATCTTTTCCAGACAGAGACCATGGCAGCAGAGTCCTGAGGTCCAGGGAGTTACTATAGTGTCTGAACAGATGCAGGCAGAAGGGGGACACTGGGGAGGACATGGAGGCAAAGCTGGACTAATGGAAAGAGCAGTGTGATTTCAGGAAATGTCCATCTTATTTGGCCTAACCTGAAGTATTCCCCCATTTAATCCTATATCCATGCGTGCTCAGTCATGTCTGCCTCTTTGCAACCCTGTGGACACCCACCAGACTCCTCTGTCCCTGGGATTCTCTAGGCAAGAACACTGGAGTGGGTTGCCATTTCCTCCTCCAGGACATCTTCCTGACCCAGGGCTCGAACACACTTCTCTTTTGTCTTCTGCGTTGGCAGGCAGATTCTTTACTACTGCACCACCTGGGAAGCCCCCAAAGACCCGACGTTCTTTTATCTGGACAATTCCATCTGAATCTTGTTTTTTCTTTCTTTTTTTCATAAATATTGATTTCTTTCTTTTAAAGTTTTTATTTATTTGGCTGCACTGGGTCTTCATTGTGGCGCACAGGATCTTTAGCAGCGCATGTGAACTCTTAGCTGCAAGCATGTGGGATCTAGTTCCCTGACCAGGGATCAAACCTGGGCTCCCTGCATTGGGAGCACAGAGTCTTAGCCACTGGACTATTAAGGAAGTCTGAGTCTTGTTGTTTTCTTAAGAAAACTTTTTTTTTTTTCTTTCCCATTGGTTTAGTCTAGCTTTTGGGGGTGGGAGGGGAGAGTCAGTTTTATCACCTGAACTAAATATCACTTGATTTAAAAAAAAAAAAAAGGCCTCAGTTGCTCATTTCCCTGTGGCAACTCAAGGCCTTGATTTACTGCCAAGGACTGGAGGGGGAAGAAGGGGAAGTCAGGGATAGAGGCAAAGAACTACCTGGCATTTCAAGTGACTCCCTCATCCAATTCCAGCCCATGATCATTCTGACATGATCAGGAAAAGACGTAAGTGAAAAATGGTGTCTGAAAGAGAGGCCTCAGTCTCCTTTCTCCTTCCAGCTTAGTCTGAGGCAGCACTGCCCTAACATCTAGCAAGTGCCCTCTCTAGCCCAGCACAGTGATGGGAGTCACACCCAGGGAATTCCTTATGCTCACAGCAACCCAATAGGGGAACACCACAGTGCCATCTCACAGATTACTGGCTCAGAGATCAGGAAATCTAGTCAAGGTGGCAGAGTCATGCTTACACGTTAGCTATCAATAATGCTGTTATTTAGTTGCTCAGTTGTGTCCAACTCTTTGCGACCCCATGGACTATAGCCCACCAGACTCCTTTGTCCATGCGATTTCCCAGGCAAGAATACTGGAGTGGGTTGCCTTTTCCTTCTCTGGAGGATCTTCCCGCCCCAGGAATTGAACCTGCATCTGCTGTTTGGCTGGTGGATTCTTTACCACTGATCCACCCATCAATAATATTGGGTTGACCAAAAAGTTCATTTAAGTTTATCCCAAAACCCAAATGAACTTTCTGGCCAACTCAATCATAATAACCTTAAAGTTTACCAGTGCTTTATATATATGAATATATATAAAGTTTTTAAGTTTCAAGTTTCATAACAACCTTTAAAGTAGTCAGTGTGGTTACCATTCTATAGATGAGGAAACTGAGGCTTAGGATCTTTAGTGACTTGTCTGAGGCCATACTGCTAGCAAGCAGGAGAGTTGCAACTTCTGTTCAAAGCCCGAGCTCCTCTCTGTGGTTGGGGGCCAGGGCAGAGAGGGTTAACGATAACCAACTCTATTCACCAATTCCTTTCAGTAGATGAAAATGTTTCAAGTTTTATACCTGAGGTTTGCATTTCACACTCCTTGATATTTCTCTGCAGAAACCCAAGTTCAGTGTCTTATACATTGTTATTTTTTAACAATGGAAATGTAATGAATTTCCAATGCATATACTAAAGGTGATATACCAATGGATACCCTTTAAGAGCAGAGAAGGATTTTTTAGCAGTTTCAATATTGGAAAGTTTTTGGAGGAGAATCATCTGTTATCTCTATCTTTTCTGAAATTTTGAAATGAGTAACTGAGAATAAAACTCTGTCCCAAAATACAAAACCATGCAGATTAAAACTATGAGAAATTCACACACCTGAGTTAATAAGCTCAGTGATGACCAAGGGCAGCTCAGCTTCAACCCAGATGTTTTGGAGGATGGTGTGTACAGACATGACACTCACGATGAATCAGCCCATTTAGAAGGTGCTAGCCCAGTAGTGAATTGACACATCAAATTTGGGTTATCAAAGGGAATTTTAGGTAAAGTAGCTCTACTTGACTGACAGACGGTGGTTCATTCACATCCTCCCCTATCGCTGTGATCCTCTCAAGGGCTGAGAATCAACTCAGATGATGGCTTGGTTATCAGCTTGCTTCTCACACCTCCATGGGGACCTTGACAAAGTCTCCAAGAAGCTAGACTAACTGGCTTCAGATGCTGCCTCCAACCCCTCCTAGCTATGTGACCTTGGGCACATTCTCCAGCCTCTCATCTCAAGATGGCACAAGGAAAGTTCTTGGCAGGGTTGCTGAGGTCCTTCACCTAGTCCCATGCCGGTGGCCTGGGGACAAGTCCTCAGACCCCTCTGAAGGCTGGGAAGCTGGTGGAGGTGTGTGTGGGTAGACATGAGTGGATGCTGCATCGAATTTCAGGGGCTCTTGCTGCACTGACAGTCACCCACCTCTCTTTCAGGCCTGTGGTCCGACAAGGAGGCAAGCCCAACCTTTCAGAGAAATATGTCTAACATGGCGATGGGCCCCGTGACAGCCACTACAAGACTTCACACTGAGAACTCTCCTGAGATCCTTCCCTTTTGATTTCTCCCATGCTTCCTTCCTTCTTGTTATTCTTGTTTTTCATGGGGGTGGGGTGGGAAGAGTTACTTTTTCTTTATTATTTACTTTGATACAAAACAAGACACTCGTGTCTAAGGCATACCACAAGGGTTATCATGCTGTTGTGCTCCCATACTCGGGTTGAGGGCGGGCGGGCCAGAGCTACCGCAAGCTCTATTCTCAGAACCTGGCTGTGAGAACTGGTGGGGGCCTCGGCACCCACTCAGCCCCAACTTCTCCTCCACACATTTTACAAAGGAGGACGCTGAGGCCCAGAGATGGGGAACAGCTGGATCAGAGTCCTAGCAGGGCTCCACACAACTGAGGTCTTTCTTCTGGAGGCCTCTGTCTCAGCGTGGGGAGCTGGATCTCAAGCCTCAGAGAACTAGTTATTTCTGAAGCATCTGTGATAGATCCATGACTGCACCCAGAGCCTCGATGAGGTAATGAAATAGGACAAGAAAACTTGACAGAGTTCTGTGATACTGCTGAACAGGATCAGATTATTTTTTTATAATCAAGCGTGAAATGATACAGATAATAGGAATTCTTCCAATGAAGTGGAAGAAGTGAACCAAACGATGGAAAATGAGCAACCTGACCTCTGAAGAAAATCTCTGGGAAATCCCAGCCTGGAGATGGTTCTCCCAGCCCTTGTGTTGCAGAAGGACCTATGAAAGAAGAGAGGCCACCCTCTGCAAGCATGATTTGAACGTTAGGAAAGTTGAATGGAGTTCAAGTCTCTCTAAACATTGAGATTCCGTATTCAAACATGCTCCTGGGTTATCGGTGAGTTTTTATAGTTTGTAAAGGGAGAATTGGGACCAAGCAGCTGGCACAGGCCCTGGCCACCCCAGGCTAGCAGCTGAGGGGATGTGCAGACACTCTGGTGAGGAGGCTACGAGCGCAGCTCCAGCCCTACAAGGCATTTCCTTTCTTACTGTGTTCTGCAAAAAATGCATGCTCACTGGGAGAAAAAAAATGTAGCTAAGGTATTAAGAATCATCCGTAATTCTTTACCTCAGGGATAATCCATTGTTAATATTATGGGCTACATTCTTCCTGATTATTTTCTGTGCCTACATATAAAATATATAATTTTTTAAAAAGGGATTGCACTATGCTTTTATAAATGGCTTTAATAAACAAACATTTATGGCTTACTTCTTAATAGCAAAGTCGTATTTCATTTTTGGTTGTGCCATTATTTATCCATGACTTGATATTTCATTGTTTCCAATCTTCCACTACTGTAATAACAAATACTACTAAAAAGTTGCAGACATCTTGAGGACAAATACCTAAAATTCTGGGGTCACTGCCCACTTTCACCTCAGACTCCCCATTTTCACATCAATCAAAATAAATTCGTCTCTTCTTGTATCATCTTCCTTCATTTTGTTCTTCCTTGGTAACAGATGAGTTGCTACTCCTCTCGTAATACATCACAAAATCTTCATTTTGTCTTTCAGGTGAAATAGACATATGGAAAAGTGCACAAACTGTAAGCGTACAATTCCAAGTCATTATTCAATGAACTCTCACATAGCTGGCACCACATCAGAAACAGAACTTCCCCTGCTCTCTAGAAATGGCCTTCCACAGCCTTAATTTTAAAAAGCAGTCTACTTTTAGAGAACAAAATTCTAGAGGAAAAAGTATCATCAGTGTGGGAAAGCAGAAGAGAAACTGGGAAGGTTTCTTCAAGACAAAATCTGGCTCTGACCCCTCCTCCCAAACCCATCAAGCTAAGCAGAATGGGGAAGGAGGGGGCACACCCCAGGGACAGAGGCCTAGCTTGGAGAGGGTTGCAGGCTCTGGGCTATCTCTGTGTTTCCTGAAAGAGGTGAGGAGGAGCATTCCTCAAAGGGAGGGACAGTAAAAGGGCCACATTCTTTCTGGGCTACATTCTTCTACATTTTTTCTCCAACCTGCAGCTCAGGTGTGAGCAACTGGGAGCCATGAGGCTCCAGAAAGGATTAAATACTCCCTGATTTTTTTGTCATATCCCCTACGAAAGGGCTGGGCTTCCCTGATGACTCAGACAGTAAGGAATCTGTGCCTGGTGGGCTACAGTGCTTGGGATCGCAAAGGTCAGCACGACTCAGCAACTGACACACACATGAAAGGACTTCTTCACTCAACACAAATACAATGGTAAAACAACAATTTGGAGATTAAAAATATTAACACAGGAAAAAGCAAGCATTAGAACTGGCCCTCGAGAACAGGAAGAAAATAGAGCAGCAGTGTACAGAGCAGGAGGCCTAAGGCACGCCAGGGGTGGGCTGTGAATCTAGGCTCAGGGCTCACGGAGACCAGACATCCAGCCTGCTCGTTCTACACGTGCAGGAGGACCGACAGTTCAGAGCCGGAGGCCTCAGTCCCAACAGTCTGTTTTGTTTTTTTTTTTTTACTTGCCAATCTGTAGCCTGAAGCACTGGTTTTTACCAATTTTCCTACATGAAAGATGCCCACAACCCATTTTTGGACCCCGAAAAACACGAACTTAGAGGAATCACTTTTGTACTATGCAGTAAGCTTGGTTCAGCTGGCCGAATCCAGTTTCAACATTTAATAAGGATGCATTCTCTTATCAAGACCATAGTCTAATTGTTGAAGAAAAAGAGAAATTGGTTGTTTCTTTTTTCCAGCTTTTAAACTGCTTTAACAGAGCCCACCCTACGGAAATCCCCTGTGACACTTCAGCAAGTGGGTCAAAGAGAACTTTCTCTCTCTCTTTTTTTTTTTAACCAGCAAGAAGCTGCCCCTCCTTTCTGCGCTGGGCCTGTGTGCAAATCTTTCCTGCACATGATTTTACAATAGCCAATTTTACGACAGCCATGATTTTACAAGCTATTCCTAAAAGCAGACTTGAACCGTTCTTCTCCACCAAAGGGAACTGCAGGAGGCCTCAATTACCAGAGATTAGGTTAAATGCAGAGGCACTGAAAGCAGCTTCTTGGCTGTGCTAGAAATTAACTGTGCATTCTCCAGCAAATGACAATGCCTCAATACCTCAGTTTCCTCACTTGTAAAATGGGGGTAACAATAGTCCCTATCTCAAAAGGTTGTTGGCAAGAATATATGTATTTTTTTTAGTGCCTAGAACAGCTTCTGGAATACAGTAACAAACGTATCCTGAAAAAATGAACGTGTACTAAACTTGTCAAAATTACTGTTGTACCAGTTGTACTCTGAACACAGCCACTCTTGTCTGATTCTTCTAACTTCTCTTATATCCATAAAAGGGGTACACAATAGTCATTCCTGAGGGGTCCATGTACTATGTATACGCAGGGATCTCTGTCATACACATCTCACAAGAGCTCAGTCTCAGATGGATACGGCCTCTACACTGCGTGATGAGAAGCTCCCTTCAGCCTGGCATCCTGAGCGCCACACCCTCTCTGTGTGGCAAGAGTCTTATCATCCTTGAAACAGTGTAGTTTTCAAGACATTTCCCTCTACAGTTATAAGCTGTAGTGAGCATATGCTTCATTTACTTCCAAAGAAGCAGAAACAGCTGGCTTATAGCACATGCTTTATTTCATGTGATGACCTACACTCATTTTCAGTTCAGTTCAGTCGCTCAGTCGTGTCCGAGTCTTTGCCACCCCATGAATCGCAGCACGCCAGGACTCCCTGTCAATCACCAACTCCCGGAGTTCACTCAGACTCACGTCCATCGAGTCAGTAATGCCATCCAGCCATCTCATCCTCTGTCATCCCCTTCTCCTCCTGCCCCCAATCCCTCCCAGCATCAGAGTCTTTTCCAATGAGTCAACTCTTCGCATGAGGTGGCCAAAGTACTGGAGTTTCTGCTTTAGCATCATTCCTTCCAAAGAAATCCCAGGACTGATCTCCTTCAGAATGGACTGGTTGGATCTCCTTGCAGTCCAAGGGACTCTCAAGAGTCTTCTCCAACACCACACTTCAAAAGCATCAATTCTTCAGTGCTCAGCTTTCTTCACAGTCCAACTCTCACATCCATACATGACCACAGGAAAAACCATAGCCTTGACTAGATGAACCTTTGTTGGCAAAGTAATGTCTCTGCTTTTGAATATGTTATCTAGGTTGGACATAACTTTCCTTCCAAGGAGTAAGCGTCTTTTAATTTCATGGCTGCAGTCACCATCTGCAGTGATTTTGGAGCCCCCCAAAAATAAAGTCTGACACTGTTTCCACTGTTTCCCCATCTATTTCCCATGAAGTGATGGGACCAGATGCCATGATCTTCATTTCTGAATGTTGAGCTTTAAGCCAACTTTTTCACTCTCCACTTTCACTTTCATCAAGAGGCTTTTTAGTTCCTCTTCACTTTCTGCCATAAGGGTGGTGTCATCTGCATATCTGAGGTTATTGATATTTAGCAGTCACTTAATATTTTCCAGCAAGGCAAATGTGAACTTGTACAGCAGAAACAGTGTGAAAAGCTTGCGCTCTACTGCTGGTCATCTTAGCACCTACTGAAGGCCCCATCCCTGTGGGCCTAGTTCACCTCTGAGACGCCAGCTATCAATTCCCCTTTTCTGCTCTCTCTGAGCTATGATTTGCATATGTCATGTGTCTCATGTTTTATTGGCTTAATGAAATAAAACCTACCTACCCACTCTTCAGCATTCACCATGGGCCAGGTATCTCATTTGCTGCTGCTGCTGCTAAGTCGCTTCAGTTGTGTCCGACTCTGTGCAACCCCATAGACAGCAGCCCACCAGGCTCCTCCGTCCCTGGGATTCTCCAGGCAAGAACACTGGAATGGGTTGCCATTTCTTTCTCCAATGCAGGGAAGTGAACAGTGAAAGTGAAGTCGTTCAGTCACGTCCGACTCGCAACGACCCCATGACTGCAGCCTACCAGGCTCCTCCGTCCATGGGATTTTCCAGGCAAGAGTACTGGAGTGGGTTGCCATTTCCTTCTCCGAGGTATCTCATTTAGGCCTCATCAAAACCATGAGGTGGGGTTTCCCAGGTGGTGTTAGTGGTAAAGAACCTGCCTGCCAGTGCAGGAGACATAAGAGATGCAGGTTCCATCCCTGGACTGGGAAGATCCCCTGGAGGAGCGAGGGCATGGCAACCCACTCCAGGATTCTGGCCTGGAGAATTCCATGGACAGAGGAGCCTGGCCGGTTACAGTCCATAGCGTCACAAAGAATAGGACACGACTGAAGCAACTTAGCACGCACACAAAACCATGAGGTAGAAACTATTATTCTACTTTACAGATGGGTCAACTAAGGCATAGATAGGAAGTTTCTTTTTGTTTTTCTTAAGGCATAGACTTTATTTATTTATGGCTGTGCTGGGTCTTCACTGCTGTGCAGGCTTTTCTCTAATGGTAGTGAGTGGACCCTAGAGTGTGGGCTCAGTAGCAGTGGCTCATGGGCTTAGTTGCCTCACGCCATGTGCAATTTTTCTGGACCAGGGATTGAACCTGTGTCCTTTGCAATGGGAGGCAGATTCTTAACCATTGGACCACCGGGAAGTTGGATGGAAGTTTCTATCACTTGCCCAAGATCACACAACTGGAATTTGGTGGAATCAGGATTTGAACTCAGATCTAATCCCATACGCCAAACTCTTAAATGCCCTGCTATATTGATTATTTCATAGTCTGTCTTTAATTTTAAAATTAGGCAAATACAGGCATACTTGAGATATTGTAGATCTGGTTCCAGACCACTGCAATAAAGTGAATATCACAATAAAGTGAATCACAAGAATTTTCTGATTTCCCAGTGCATATAAAAGTAATGTTTATACTATACCATAGTCAATTAAATGTATACTATATGTCTAAAAAAAGGCACATACCTTAATTTTTAAAACTTTGTGGCTAAAAAATGTTAACCATCATCTGAACCTTCAGCAAGTCACAGCAGTAACATCCAAGATTACTGATCACAGATCACATAATAATGAAAAAGTTTAAAATATTGCTAGAATTACCAAAATGTGACAGAGACAAGGTGAGCAAATGCTCTTGGAAAAATGGCACCTATAAATTTGCTAGATGCAGGGTTGCCACAAACCTTCAATATGTTAAAAAAAAAAAAAAAAAAAAGCATTGTATCTGTGAAGCATAATAAAGCAAAATACGATAAAATAGGGTCTTCCAATAGAGCATTTAAAAATGCTTTAAAGCTTTATAAGCATCTCAAAACCAAAATGCACACTTTTTACCTACGCAGATACCAAGATAGAGAACAAAGGTCATCATTGGCTCTGAAATTTGATACATGGCAAGAAGAATGTTCTAGAACAAGTGTAGAATAGGGCTTTTGTCTGTAGTTAGGGTGAGGTTCCTGCTTCTACCATGAATACCACCAGAGGCCAAGAAATGTATGTCAAGGAGATATTCCAGTAATAGCAAACTCGTTTGTCTCACATCTCAGGACAGGTAAGAAGTTGCATTGACTACTGGTATTGATGACTTAATTCCATTCTGTGAATGAAATGTCACCTGTTACCTGGCTGAGATGCACAGTTTAGTGCATCTTGTGGCAGAGACCACAAGCTACTTTTATAACAACCATTCACCCCTTCTTCCTTCCTAACAGAACCTTCCTTTTATTATAGGCAGCAACGTGCCTGGCTCAAAGACTACATTACCCAGACTTTCCTGCAGCCAAGTGTGGCTAGTAAGTCACTGGGTAGAGCTTCCAGGAAAGACTTCAAAAGGGCTAACCTAGGTGGAAGCTTGTTCTTTCCCCACTTGCTTCCTCCTTGCTGCCTGAACACAGACATGATCAGAGGTGAAACAGGCCACACGGCAAGACTGTGGGTCCCTTGATGGCATGAAGCCACCACACAAACCTGATGGCCTCCTGCATGTGTGCTGCCGATACTCACCAACACAGACATGGGCCCTCAGCCCAAATTTCCAGAACCACCTCTCAAAGCTTTCATGACAATGTAATAATTTTCTGTGAAGTTCCTCTGCAGGGCTGATGCGCTCACTGATCTAAATTAACTAAAAGCAACATAGTCTTGTGCTACGACAGGAAACCTGAAATGCATTTTTTAAAAATTGGGCTTTGTTTAGTCACTAAGTCATGTCTGACTCTGTGACTCCATGGACTGCAGCACGCCAGCCTTCCCTGACCTTCACGATCTCCCAAAGTGTGCTCAAACTCATGTCCATTGAGTCAGTGATGCCATCCAACCATCTCATCTTCTTGTATTGGTTTCTGCTCGACATGATTCAACTATATATATATATATATATATATATATATATCCCCTCCCTCTTGAGCCTTCCACCTCCACCCCCATCACAGAGCACTGAGTTGAGCTTCCTGTGTTATATAGCAGCTTCCCACTAGCTATCTATTTTACACGTGGTGATACACATACGTCATTTCTAATCTGTTCAGAAGGGAAATCTCCCAAAACAGTCTTGAATGCTAACAAATAACACACTTCTTTTTAAGGCACATCTTTGCTTCCGACAGGAAATGACATCAAAGTCCTTCGTTTGAAAAGCAGCACTTGCTTGGTGGCTGAATGCGGTCTCCAAATGGAGTGAAAAGGTGAATCCCTACAGGAGGCTGGCAGAGCATCACTAAGCTCACGTAGTGTAGGAAGCCAATGAAGTAAGGAGAGTGTGGAGAAGTTAGAAACTCACCCATAAAGCGAAGCCAATAGGAAGAAATGGGAATGATTTTTAGAACAATCAGAGCAAGGAGTCCCAGCACTTGAGAGACAAGAACACTTTAATGTTTCACTATATTGAAAGAGACTTCTGAGCATTGTATGTGACAAAAACATCATCTTGCTGTATTTTCATTTAATTTATCTCAGATTACCCTCATTGAGAGGAGAGACCAAGATTGTCTTATTCACCATGCTGCCCACCAGGACCTACTGTGCTCAACAAAGACTCACACTCACCTTCATAACCTACCAAACAGGCCCTCCCAGGGTCTAACCTCATCCTCTCCCCAACCACCTTTCATCCCACTGTGGCCAGAGTGGACCTTAAAAACACATAAATAGCTAGTGGGAACCCGCTATACAGCACGGGAAGCTCAGCTCCGTGCTCTCTGACAACCTAGAGGGGTGGGATGGGGGTGGGGGTGAGAGGGAGGCTCAAGAGGCAGCTCAACCTACAGCTGATTCACATTGTTGTACAGCAGCAACTAACAACATTGTAAAGCAATTATACTCCAATTAAAGTAAGTTAAAAAGCGCGAATCAGGAAATTTCCAGGCGGTCCAATGGTTAGGACTTCAAGCTCCCACTGCTGAGGTCACCGATTCAATCCCTGGTTGGGGAACTTAAGATTTTGCACTCGCTCCCACCCTGCCACACCCCTTGCATCGTTACATCTCGCCTTTCTCTTCCCTCCCATCATCCTGCAGTAGTTAGGTCACTGGTGGGCATTAACCACACTATGGGATCTTGGTTCTCTTCTTTTCTGCACCTATTGGCAGTCCATAAGCTTCTGGAGGCCCAGGACTCTGCTTCTTCCTAATGCCTGGCACTTAAGAAAAAAAAAAATTATATGTTGAATGACTGAAGCTGTCATAGTATGTTATTTTCTGCATTTCACAGGCACACATCTGCCTAAGTTACTAATGGATTCGGTTGCACAAGTCAATATTTAGCCTGAAGCACTTTGCACTTTTCTGAGCTGGAGGAAAACATAGCTAAGGAAACAAGAAATTCCCTGACACACAAGTGCCCTTGCTTCAGTGCTTCTAATGTTTAGCTACTTTACATTGCTAGTATGGAAGACTCACAGGAGCAGCACATCCAACTGCAAGGAAAAGGTTTTTTGAAAAAGAGAAAAAAATATTATCATACATATTAACAGTGATTTCAACGAAGCTTTGTGAATGGATCATTCCATTATCATCCCTTAGCATAAGGCTTCCTTTTTTATTTTGGCTGTGCCTCATGACTTGTGGCCTTGGCAGTGAAAATCTGGACTCGTAACCACTGAACCACCAAGGAATTCCCAATGCAAGGCTTTTTGAAATAGTGGATTCTGACCCGTTAGTCATGAAATCAATTGTCTTGATAAGCATAAACCAAATAAGCACTAGGTAGTTCTTTGCAAAACTTTTGAGAATTATAAATTTTACATGTATACAGGGTTATACTAATTTCTTACTGGTTGTCAGAAAAAAGTAGGAACGAGTGTCCTCTGGGAAGTGACATTTGCTTGCTGGGATACTGTTCATCTTCAAGCTTCTCTGGGGGTAGCGGGGGAGGTGAGGGGCATCAAGCTGTTCATTAGAAGGTGCATTTTTCAGTCTTTATTTTGCCATGACAAAAACCCAGTATTTTACATCTTTGGTGCTCATTCTTCCCTGTTTTGGTGGAAAGGGGTGGAAAATGAATTTTGCCATGCTGCAAATTTCCAGTGATCATGTACAGATGTGAGAGTTGAACCCTAAAGAAGGCTGAGTGCCAAAGAATTGATGCTTTAGAACTGTGGTGCTGGAGAAGACTTTTGAAGTCTATTGGACAGCAAGGAGATTAAACCAATCAATCCTAAAGGAAATCAACCCTGAATATCCATTGGAAGGATTGATGCTGAAGCTGAAGCTCCATTACTTTGGCCACCTGATGTGAAGAGTCAACTCACTGGAAAAGACCCTGATGTTGGGAAAGATTGAAGGCAGGAGGAGAAGTGGGTGGCAGAAGATGAAATGGTTAGATAGCATCACTGACTTAACAGACATGAGTTTAAGTAAGCTCCAGGAGATAGTGAAGGACAGGGAAGCCTGTTGTACTGCAGTGCACGGGGTTGCAAAGAGTCAACACAACTTAGTGACTGAACAACAAATACAACAAATAGTCTCTCAGTTACCTGGATGCCTAAAGAAATACACTGATTTTTAAGATAACTGTACTAAAAGAGTTCTAAGCACACTAAATTTAACTTTTCTCGATGACTCATAACTTAGTCATCAAGGCTAAATTTTGTTCAGTACACGTGACCCTTATCTGCCACATTTAAGAGGGAGGATATTTAATAACATCTTTCCTAGTGGCTCAGATGGTAAAGAATCTGCCTGCAACACAGGAGACCCAGGTTTGATCCCTGGGTCGAGAAGATGCCCTGAAGAAGGGAACGGGTACCCACGCCAGTATTCTTGCCTGAAAAACCCCATGGACGAAGGAGCCTGGTCTATGGAATCGGAAGACTGAGCGACTAACAATCAATCAGTACTTTATAACCGGCTTCCCAGGTGGCACTAGTGGTAAAGACCCCGCCTGTCAATGCAGGAGATGTTAAGAGACGCAGTTTTGATCCCTGAGTTTGGAAGATCCCCTGGATGAGGGTATGGCAACCCACGCAAGTAATCTTGCCTGGAGAATCCCATGGACAGAGAAGCCTGGCGGGTTACGGTCCCTGGGGTCAAAAAGAGCTGGGCATGACTGAAGCAACTTAGCATGCATGCACATACAACAGATTAGTGACCAGAGATACAATAATACGTCTTTGGTTATTGTTGTTCAGTTGCTAAGTCATGTCCAACTCTTTGTGACCCCATGAACTGCAGCACGCCAGGCTTCTGTGTCCATCATTATCTCCCCGAGTTTGCTTTTGTTATCCAAACGTTATTCACTGGAGACGTTTCAATATTCACTTACATAGCAAATTGCTGGCCAGTTTGTTAGTTTCTGCAAAAACTCCCAGGTCAATGAGACAAAATAAGGGAGCATCCAGGGAACTCATCGTGAAGAAAGTTTTCTCAGGAGCACACAGATGTGGATTCAGTAAGTCTGGGCTGAGGCCTGAAATTCTGCATTTCTAAAAGCTCTCAGGTGATGCTGCTGCTCTTATTTAGTTGCTAAATTGTGTCCGACTCTTTGCCACCCCATGGACTGTAGCCCACCAGGCTCCGTCCATGGGATTTCCCAGGCAAGAAAACTGGGAGTGCTTGCCATTTCCTCCTGTAGGGGACCTTCCCGATTCAGGGATTGAACTCATGTCTCCTGTACTAGCTCCTTCTTTACCGCTGAGCCACCAGGGAAGGCTGCACTTTGACTCTAGAGAAACCCCAAATGCTGCAAGGATAGGTGGCGATGCCAGGCTTCATCTATACCTCCTGGACCTCCTAGCTCCAGATGCCCCTGGGTGTGGGATTCATCAGAAAATATCTGATGAGAATGAATCTTTCTCTCTCAGAAAATACAGAAGCAGCACAAAGAGATTTTGGGTCTCTATCACCTCAGGGTGTCATGGAGGAAGACAGACAATGCGTCCTCTGTTCCTCCTTGGCAAAGCTGGGTGTAGCCACCCTCCCCCACCAGCAGCTGTTTCTGGGTGCATCTTCCCACTGTCTGCTTGGTCGGGGGGTTCCAGGCACCCACAGGATGAGCATGAGGGGCAGGAACCTACAATTATCAACCCAATCCCCCTTCTATAGAAGTTGGGGACGGTGCCCAGCCAACACCTCCTCTCACACTGCTGGTAGCAACAGGAAAAGGATGAGATGGTGACAAAGATATTTTCTTAAACTGTTTACATGCAGACCCTCAGCAGAGGCAGACAGCAATGCTCTCTCACCTCCATGCTCCCTCCCTCCCTCCTGCCTCTGGCACCTGTCACATTTATACAGACTGGTTCCACAAAACACTTTTCAAATGTGCATTTCTTTAATTTTGAAAAATATACACAGGAGAAGCCATGTGTTTTACATAGGAATACACACATTAACAAAGCATTTCTTATAGTTTCCCAAAACTCTATTATATGTCTGAAATTTATAAATTAAATATATCAGAACCTTTTAAGTTAAAATGAGATCCCTGAAACTACCAGATACGCTCGACTTTTTCTCAAGATCAAATGAACAGAGAATGTGAATATGGTTTGTGTTAAATAAGGTTTATTGTTAGCTTTATTGCCTATAGTCTATAAGATGCAACTTTATTGTGCCTTTGCAAACAGAATACATTTCTTAAAAAAAAAAAGATCAAAATTTTCCATACATATAGCTCTATATGATAGATTACAGTGCAACACTATTGTTACGTAATTATAGAAATACTATAGAACCCAAGAGCGCAGGGTAAGCAAAAGAAATGCAATCCTGAGCCATCTGAAAAAGATGATCTGATGAATCCTTTTAAGTGTAGGTTTAGAAAACATGGAGGAGGGGAAAAAAATACATGCACACTGCAGTCAGGAGCAAAATACATTAAATACCTGTTCAGCGAGACACAGGTGGGGGCAAACGGTGAACTTCAGACACATGCACACTCACTCATTCTCCCGTTTCTTCTCCTGCTACCCTCCCATCCCCGATACATTCACTCCCTTCCCTTCCCAAAAGAAAAACATCAGGCACTAAGTCCTAGTGAACCCCACATCTGCCTTGCTGGAGAACATTAAGTGACTGCTAAAATAAGAGTGTAGGTCATCACCCATAACATCAAACAAAGCATGTGCTATAAGCCAATTCCAGCTGTTTCTGCCTCTTTGGAAGTAAATGAAGCATATGCTCACTACAGTTTAAAACTGTAGAGGGAAATGTCTTGAAAACGACAGTTTTCTCTCCGTATGTCTTGAAGTAAAATCAACAGCAGAAAAACCTGCCCTAAAACTAATTGCCTCATCTGCAATTAAAATACATTTGTCATTCTATTTTTGGTATCTATTCCATTCTCCTTCAATAAGCACAGTTTGTGAAGTTTGTACCTGTTTATGGTAAACACCACTGTGCCGCAAAATGCCTGCCCTCGCTGGATGGCCTTACAAAGCACCAAATCTTCTGCGTGTTCTTTGCTAATAACATTCCCTCAAGACCACAGCATTCTAGTGTTCCCAAAGATGATGCAAGTAGAGATAAGTAATGAAAGGTATTTGGTTTGTGTCTTCACCTTACACAGCCTAGCGATGAAGTTAACCAAACATGCCTCCATGCCTTCCCTGAAATTAACCTGAGTCAGCTGACTAAGCAGACTGGCCAGCCTGTCAATCCACTTAATCAGAGATTGAGTTGGAAAACCGGAGGGTTAATGTCTACCAGCAGCTTGCCTTGTGCAGATAAACCAAGAGTTCTTGGTTTTTGCAAAATCTACTGTCCCAGAGGGTGAAATCACCGAGGTGGAAAATAACTCACAGCATATAATATACTGAACTTAAACTGCATAACCCGTGGGACTACTTGGAGAGAAAAAAAAAGGATCTTCATTCCCCACATAATGAGATGTGGGTTTTAGTTTGTCCATATACATCAGCTGCTACAGAAAATTCAGTAAGATTTGCTTCATCACTTTCTTAGGTTCAATCAAATGCTCATACACTCACAAGATACTCATACACCCTATGAATATGAGGTGGCTCTTCTCTTCAAAATTTTAAAAATCAAGAGGCACCAATACCCGTTCATTTATGTATTAGAAGTATCATAAAATCACCACTAAAATGACAGAAATGGCATCAGTGATGACTGCACAAAGGAGAAAAAAGATCAAAAGACAACCTTTGCCACTGCACTTCAGTGTGTACTTGAAAGCACAGTGGCTCTAAATCAGAATGTAAGGATCTGATAAGGTTTTATTGGTTTAGCATAGTTCCATGGCCTCTGTCGGAGCCTGGGAAATGGAAATAGTTTCCAAGAGATTTAAGAAATCACTCAGACTCTGTTTTAAATGCACTGTTATCATTAATCTGACTGTAAAAACCTTGGCTCTATCACAACCTTTTTCAAGAGAAAGCAGAGTGCAGTGACTGCACGCACAGGCTCAGTGGCGACCTGGTCCTGGCACCGCTGGGGAAGGTGCTTCTCGAGCTGAAAGGGCAGCATGCTGCATTTCCGTATCTTTGGTTAAGCTCTGGTCTCTTCAAATCCACCTCTTTCCTTCACATTTAGTCACCAGTGAATTTTAAGTCCGTATGTTTAATTATAGAAGGACACAAGACATCATTTGCATGTTAAATTATCAGATCAACAGTTTCAAATTTTTGGCCCTAACCCTGCCCAGTGGGAACCACAAGGACCCGGCATGGGCAAATGCAAAATCAGATGCTTCCATTAAAGCATATTCTCAAGTTTCACGAGCTGCACAGAAAACTGTCAATGGGGCTGCCAACACTGCGAGAGGGACAAAGCGGAGCTTTTTCTGGCTTCTCTTCTTGAAAGGGGACTAAGCCAGCTGCTGTGGGGTCTGGCTGTCAAAAACACAAACCACCGGCCTCCAGAGAAATGTCAGTAATGTAGGAACCTTACACAAAGCCTCAATGTTATGTGGGTGTTTGAGGTGGAAAGGTGAGAATAAGTTGTAACTAAAACTAAATCTGGCCTAGTGAGCAAAAGGTAAAAAAATAAAATAAAAATAAAAAATAAAAAAGACACTCTGGGTTTAACTGAAAGAAAAAAAGATAAATCACTTTTACATCCTCGGCCCAAGTGTTGCCTGGAGTTCTCTACCTTCTCCTGGAGTCCGAGGAGCTACTCTCTGCTCTCTTCCTTCACTGCTTTACCAGACAGAGGGTTCCAACAGGAGAGCTGTGGAGTTGAGCCGGAAGTTGGCCAAAGCAGGAAGTCGGGCAAAGCGAGCACTGAGCCGGCCAATCAAATCCTGGCTCAGCCCCACAGCATACAGTAACAACCCTCACCGTCAGCCTGACCACACACAGCAACCAAGCAGTATCCCCTTCACTTACAAACAGATCCCAGCTCTCCCTGGTAAACATTTCAGGATGAACCATCCAGGCTGGTATATATGACAGCAAATGCTGCCAGTTTCCAATAACTGAGCACCAAATCCGGTATCACCCTCCTCCCCGCCCGCGCAAACGAAGTCAGTCTGCAATTTAAAATGTGAAGCGTCACGTTTCTCTTTGCTTCCGTGTCGTCTCCTTTCTTCATTTTCTCGTGGAAGTTTTCCTATATTGATAGTCAGTTCTGAGTCAGATGATATAGAGTTGCAAAGTATTTGGTGATTTCCATATGACATTCTCAAAATGAAGTAACTTCATGAGTTTAAGTCAGAATTGCGTCCACAGACGTCTTTTCCTTGTAGTTCATCATACAGAGAAAGACTCTCACGCATGGCTATTTCCGGACAGTGCATTAAATGAAGATACCTCACAAGAGAAACGATCATTATCTGTATCCATCAGAATAATATACAGATTCACAGTCAATGAGATGATACGTTTTGCAGAAGAGAGGCATTGAACAGGATGCTATTCAAATACAAAAAAAACAGCAATAAACATTCTGTGCTACAGAAAATTTGCTAACTTCTAACTTTAAGGACTGAAAGTGATGAGTCTGACAACTGCATCTGAGGACTGGAACATGCTTCTTCCCTTCCAGATACACAATGTTTGATGCTGGTGCACATGTATATATATATGTACACACACATGCACAACACTGTGTCTGCAATGATATACAAATGCAATATACACAGCCAAGTCCTGAAGGCAGATTTCAGAGAAGAGGGCTACCAAGACCAAGAGAGCAAATGTCAACTTAACACTTCTAACATTAGAATTTTGTTTTATTGAACACACTCTTAAAACAAGCATCTCTTGGCAATAAAAGCAAAGAAACAATAGTACTGCTTCCACTCTGTTCTAGCGGAAGACTGGTCACGCCGACCTGCTAATAAATTCATTATGGAATTTTGCAACAGGCAGCCTGCTGGGGCCACCAGCAGAGCTCAGGTGCAGGTCTGCTGACTTCTCAGTGAGAGCTGGAGCAGAGGAAAATATCAGAAAGCAAATTCGCAAGTTATCACAGCTTTCTTCCTTAAGCAAAACAAAAACAAAACCCTGCAGATGAGTTTCATAACCACAATTCAGTTTATCAAACTTTTTTTCTGAAGGATTTTCATTGAATTATGTTACATAACAGGAAATAAAACTTCTTCACAAACATTCTCAAGGCTTACAGTTATCAGGAGAATGACAAAAGTAAAAGCAGGAGAACTATTAAACACATGGCAGGAAGGTAAATTTCTGTTTCTGCTCTTAAAAAGTAAAAAAATCACCATATAATTAAGTACAAAAACCTGCATTGAATGACAACTGCTGGTGTATTTACTTGATCAGAAATGAAGACCAAGAATATAATAAAGCCCTATGATAATATCCAACTGGAGCACTCCCCACCGTGTGTACACACTAAGATGTTGGCAAAGTTTCTGGAGCGTTAGCTTATAGAAACATGGGAGTCCTTGGTTAGCTGCATTAAATGGAACGTTCTCTTCTGAAATGCACCCTCGATTCAGTTTCACTTACAAATTGCAAACTAACGTTATTTCTTCAGAAAAATATCTGTTTGGCATCTCCTGGACTTTGTTCCATTGGACAATATGGACATTTTAATCTAAAGACAAGAAAGAAAACATTGAATCAAGAAACAGGATCAGTACTGAGCATTCAATTTTTATCTAGTTACAGAGTATCTTGTAACAATTACACTCACAGATATGCTTGTTTGTGCACATCTATAACTGTGCTTTCCCTTAATAGAACAGCCATGCTTTGAAGAGTTAAAAATAAACACCATCCAAACCAGACCCTAAATTGCAAGGCTCTTCTTCAGTGGCAATCAGTGAAAAGCATTTTGAAAACAAAGATAACTGTTCGGAAAATTGCTTTTGGGGTTTCAGAAGCAAATTCAATTTTTTTTTCCTCCAAGGTTTAGCTTGCACCTATCTCAGAATGACTTTCAGATGTACTGGTGTCACAATCCACACACGTGCAGCAAAACTGATGCCAGCTGCTAGGCCTACACGGCACGCAGCCAACCCAGAGTGGCCTACATGCCCGTGGTGGCACACGACATGCTGTGGTGGCATCAGAAACCAGCATGGTCTGAACCAAGTTGCCATCCACCTGCACTCAGCTGCTGAGAAGGACACAAACAGCTTCAGGGCCTTTTCTTCAAAGAAAAGACTTCACTGTAAAGGGTCTGTAATGAACTCCAATGAGAAATTCTTTAGCCGCCTATGCTAGAAACAGGGTTTTGAAACTGTTTTTTTTAATCTAATTAATAAATTCTTGAAGAAATTTCTCAGTCTTTAGATGGAGAAACGATCACATACCACTCACTAAATAAGTAAATCTATATATTTCTAAACTCTAGCTATGTTTACTTATCCTTATTATTTATTGTCCCAACAAGTTCCACATATATATATTACTAACATTTAAAAAGTCAAGACACTTACTTGCTACCATTAAACATTTTATTCAGGGCATCTCTTGATATAATATGACCACAGACCAATTTCATGGGTGGATTGTTATCTGTTGTTTGCTGACGAAGAATAGGACAGGCAAATATCGAGTGATACCAGCACTTTTTACCAAGATCCACTTCAATCTGTTTTTAAAAAGGTAAAGGACTCAAGTTATATTTCAGGAAACCATCCACATGCCAGTATGCACTCTGCAGCAAAGAACGTTCATCAAACCTGCTCATACGAAGGTAACTTGTTACAGCACTCTTCTAAACTAACTCAAAGATGGACAGTCTTAGGGACTCAAAGTATTACTTCATCATTCTAAATCAACCTTCAAAATTATTTATAACACGATATAGCAAACCAAATTCTAATGCCTGAAAGCAAAGGTCAAAGGCAAGGCAATACTCTGGAAGTCAAACACTCTTAAAGACTCATCAAGATGTACGAAAGAGTAAACCCACCAAGGGACTTCCCTGGTAGTCCAGTGCTTAGAGCTCGTGCCTCCACTGCCAGGGCAGGGGTTTGATCCTTGGTCAGTGAACTAAGATCCCACACGCTGCATGGCATGGCCAAATAAATAAACTCACCAGAAATGCTGATGGTTTTCACAACACACTGATACAATTCAGTGTGCTAATCCATTAAAGGCAGACTAAATACTGTTTATTGCTGTGTGGGCTTTAGATCTGGGTTACCCATGTTTTGTATGCAACTATCCAGACAAACCACCTGAAACAAGGGCTTCAAACTAAATTTCAGCCGGAGAATTCACACCCCATCCATTTGCGCCCATAGCACTCTACCAGCTCTCTCTCTCTGCAGTGAACAAAACAAAAGCTATGAAATCACCTTAGCATAGTAGTTAGCATGTGAAAGAGGCTTCACAAACAGCAGTTCTTTCTGTTTTCTCTTCTTCTAAATCTCAAATGGCTATCAACAGAAAAGTCTATATTGCCCAGATTCTTCCAAGAAAGTTGGCAGAGTGTAACAATGATCCCGAGATAAAATAACCAGATCATTCTCCGCAACCCCCAACTGCTTTATTTTGACACACAGGCGCCAGGTGAATTCAATTTCGGTGCGCTCTGTTCTAGGGTGCAAGCGCCAGACACTGACAATACAACTGGGAAATTGCCAGGTTCTCGCAGGCACCTGCCTCAGCAAAGGGAGGGGAGGCTCGAGTTCTCGCTCGTCTCAACGAGCAGCTGCCACGCGGGGCACTGCTTGTGTCCTGACCACACTCAGGACTGGGCGTACACCTGCGCCTTTCATCACAACTGATCTCTGAGAAGCGGGGCAACCAACTGACAGTTATCAGCTGGAATTACAAGGGAACTGCAGATAAACCTGCACACAGAGGTGGCAGGAGAAAAGCGAAAAGCTAAATACATATTTTTGGCCTTTGGGATCCGTGACCAGATCAGGCAGGAATGAGAATTCCTGTCAAAGATCCAGTGCCTACTGTCAGAGGCCTGGTAGAAAAACACACACACACACACACACACACACACACACACACGATGACCTATGTTATGCTTCCATGTCATAACTCCTATGGCAGCAAAACCTGACTACCTACTGTGTGTTCCATATTATTCTAAGCATTCCTCTGTTATCTCTATCTAGCCTTTAACAGCCCCATAAAGAGAAGGACGGTCCCATTTTAGAGATGGACAAACTACCGCTCTGAGGAGAGAGTGAGCTGGCAAGTGACTAGAGTAGATGCTGACCTTCCAGACACCCTGAGGGTAGTACAGGGTGGAGCACAGGAGTGAGGCACTCTGTGCTCCAGGAAAACTGGTGCAACAGGTCTTCAGATAGTTAAGTATTTTCAGAAACTGATTTTCTGAGCCCAATCCTTGCATCTCCTCATATCTATCTAAGGTGCTGTCTCCTAGGCTGCGGTCCTCATTCTGTCTCCAATAAAACTTAACTCACAACTCTCATACATTTTTTTTGAAGTCGACAGCACTTAGAACACTGCTCATGTCTCAGTATATCCACCTTCCCCCTTCTGACCTATTCCTTCACTAGCTGTCGCTGCTGCTCTAAATCAAAATGGTAAGAAAACTCCAATGCCAAATGGACCTATGGCTCAGATAGTAAAGAATCTGCCTACAATGCAGGAGACTAGGATTTGAACCCTGGGCGGGGAAGATCCCCCAGAGAAGGGAATGGCAACCCTCTCCAGTATTCTTGCCTGGAGAATTCCACAGACAGAGGAGCTTGGCAGGCTACAGTCCATGGAGTCACAAAGAGTCAGACACGACTGAGTGGCTAACACTACTACCTACCCTGCTTTTACTGTTTAATCATGTCTCCGTACAGATAAAAGAATCCCTGTCAAATGGCTACAATAAAATTTCCTGATTAAAAGGCAAAATAAGCATTTAAAATCCATCGCATCCACGTTCTTCTCTTGATGAGAGAGGTAATAACCAACAGGAAATGGCACTCACAGGTAATTCATCTTTCTGGTTCCAAACGCCAGTGCACTGCCTCTGTTCGATCACAGCTTTGATGTTAATTAAAGCTGGCAGCGCCACACAACCTGCTGAGAAACTGGAGGGCAGAAAAGGAAATGTTAAAGCCAGACCAGGTGGCAGAAAGCCTGGTCCCAGGCAACACCAATTCCTCCAGCCTGCATGCTGTGTGCAGAGGGTCCCACTGGATTCTAGGTATGATAAAGCCATCTGTTTTGCTGAAGTAGTGTGTGCGCACATACATGTGTGCACATGTCCACACGTGCACATTCTTTTATTTTTTTCAAGCATAGGAGAAGGAGAGTGGATTTCTTTGCCAGGCAAAGGGGAAACAGCAGGCTAGTGCCTCAGGAACTGTGGCCTCCCCCCACAGAATTCTTAGCATTAATGACACTCTGAAACGTTTCCTTGCACAGCCCCTTCCAGACCTGGATCACCCTGGAGAGCCAGGGCAGAAGTACACACTTCTCGGATCTACAAGTGCTGGCGGTCAACCTTCTGCTGAGTCCAGTCAACTCTCTGCTGAGTCCCTCTTCAAGACTGC
Organism: Bubalus kerabau; assembly: GCF_029407905.1. Classification (NCBI taxonomy): domain Eukaryota; kingdom Metazoa; phylum Chordata; class Mammalia; order Artiodactyla; family Bovidae; genus Bubalus; species Bubalus kerabau. The sequence goes on from NC_073634.1 coordinate 50,918,856, forward strand.
CCTCACCTGAAGGAAGCGACCTGACCAGGGTCACATTCTAAGACAGCTCCACCTGATGACACAAAATTTGTCCCAACTGGGATGACTCTACCGGCCACCACAGCTCTGGAGTGCTGCAGGGGTGGGCTGAGGCCTCTGGTGACAGAGTTCAGAGTTCAGCCTGATCCTGCTGCTCTTGCTCCCTGCAGGCGCTGATCCCAGTAAACCTCCTGCACATCTATCTCCCCCCGCCCCTTCAAGTCTGTCCCAGGGAACCTGACCCTGCAGCCCCACGGCACGTTAAAGTGAACTGCACTGTCTCCTACGTAGGACTCTGACCCCTGCGAACACAGGCTGCCCCGATTCATCTCTGTGTCCCACACGATGCCTGGACGGAGCAGGGATTCAAAACACTAGAGGAATCAAATGAATCAAAGAGCTGCAAGAGTCAGTTCTTGAAACAGGTTCTTAAACCTTTTGATCTCAGGAACACTTTACAGGCTGAAACATTAAGGATCTCAAAGGGTGTTTGGTTTTGTGGGTTCCATCATTATTTATTGTATTAGAAAGTAAAATTGGGAAATGTTTAAAATTTAAATGTTGAAATTGTTTAATAAATATATTACATATGATAGATAACATTCTCACAAAAAATAACTATATTTTCCAAACCAAAAATAACCTTGTGAGAAGAGCAGCACTGTTCTCTGTTTTTGCATATCTTTCTAACCTCCGGTTTAACAGAAGACAACTGGATTCTTATACCCTCCTCTGCATTGTCTGTTGCAATGTATTCTTTCCGTTGAAGTGGAAAAAAAATCCAGTCTCACACAGATATGTAGCACTTTAATTGCCTTTTCATATAATTGTGGATCTTCTTCTTTAATGCCTCACTGAAACACCACAAAGTAGCAGTCTGTTAAAAAGGTGAGCTGCAAAGTGGAATCTGAATCCTTGCTGTTATGTCGAGTATTTTTTGTACTCTGCTCTACTCAAACCCAATGGTCTTGAACTCTGAATGAATCCTTGACTCGTGCATGATTTTGTAAGATCATACTGCTCTTCTAAGAGCTAGCACATTTTATTATACATCAAAAAATTAAAATTATTATCACCACCAATTTCATCAGAAATATCTTTAAGCACTGGGAAGCTGTCAAGCTCACAGTGGTGGGTTCAAGTTTCCCCAAATTTCTATTTTAGCTTAAAAATTCCATCACTGTGGCGAAAGACACCACCAGTTGCTTTCCCTGACATGAGAGGCCTACTTCATTTATCTGAATAGATGTCTGCCAAAAGCCTGAGTGTGAGTAACTGTAGTGTTTCAGTGGATTTTCAGGTAAAAACTGTGTTCCAGGAAAAAGCAACTAGTCCTTTAGCTCATAACTCAAACATGGAGTTTACTGAACCCACCATGTGAACACAGTGGGAAAGGCTCTCAGAGACTCCCAAAGGATCACAGACCCAAAGGATCACACTCTGCTAACTGCTCCTCTAAAACTGTCGCCAAGTGTGATGATCTCCTGAAATACCAACTATACTCTTCTTGAGAAAGACAAACGTTCTCTCAGCTTTAAACATCAAGAACTAGACCACAAATTAAGCAGAACTGATCGATGTGATGAATGTTTCAGAAACAGACAGGACACGTATATACAATAGAATAGTACTCAGCTATTAAAAAGCACAAAATTGTGCTATCTGCAGAGACACTGAGGGACCTAGAGACTGTCACACAGAGTGAATTAAGTAAGTCAGAAAAACAAATATTGTATATATAATGTATGATATATAATTTATAATATATATTATATATGTAATTATATATAATATACACTATGTATATAACGTACATATGTGGAATCTAGAAAAATGGTAGAGATGAGCTTATCTGCAAAGTATTTCAAAATAAGAGTCACAGGTGTAGAGACCAAACTTATGGATAAGGGGGATAAGGGGGGAAGGAGGGGATGGGATGGACTGGGATCAACATATACATGCTACTGCGTAAAAATAGTTAACAAACGAGAACCAACTATAGTGCACAGGGAACCCTCAAAAATAAACAAAAACTAGACAGGACAGTGTGCATACCTGACACTGAGTGGGGACTCCACGGAGAGCCCCAGGAGGGCACAGGCATCCCGGGTGAAGATGTCACAGATGTCAGCCCACTGGTTTGCGTCAAGCAGGTGAACATACGGTGAGTTCTCAATCCCTTGTCTCAGATACACGAGGCTCCCCATCAAGACCTGAATGTCTAAACAGAAGCAGCAGCAATTTGGAGGTGTGGATGCTCACACTTGAAACAAGAGTTTGCAAGTCATACACTGAAAAAGGCAAGAATTTCCCCAGTGGACACAGCATAAAAATAACTTATTAACAATGTCTTTCAAAATTCTGGTCCTTAAGCTTGCTGTCTTTTAAAGAAGCAGCGCAGAGGAAAACAAGAAAAGGAAAGCACTAAATACTGAATGTGTAATTATTTTATTCTTACAGCACAGCGTGATTACCATTATCTGGAGGAGTAACCCCTGTGTCGTAAGTGGGGCCATTCCTATCTTTGGCTGTGAAACCAGCCAGCCCCCACAGTGAGCCCTGGGGCTCAGCGCTGCCACCCTGGGGCGCCCTCAGACGTCTGGCTGTCTCACAACAGCAGCACAGGGGCGGCGGGCGAGTGGTGGAGCAAGAGCACACCTTATTTCCTCTTAGTTTAACAGCATCCTCCAAAATGTACAGTTTCTTTCTGGCTTTTCAATTAAGAGACTTTCTGTTTTTAAGCCTTGCCGCACGGCTTGTAGAATCTTAGTTTCCCAACTAGGATTGAACCTGGGGCCCTTGGCAGTGAGAGCACAGAGTCCTAACCACTGGACCTTCGGGGAATTCCCTCTATCAAGAGGCTTTAATATTTTACTTGTTCTAGAGCCAGTCAAGAGCTTTTTAATTAAGTGATTATCATCTACAATTGTTTCAGTTTCTTAGCAAATTCACGTTACATCTACTTAAGACAAACAAATTCCAGCGGCAGCTTTAGCCCTGTTTCAACCATTAAAACCCTCAGACTCTAGACTCACCTTTTTGATGATTTAGAGCAAATGGCTGAAAATTTTTAGCATACTGCAATGCCTCTCGCTGATTTGTAGTTCCACCCATTAACAAGCTAATAAAATAGAGTCTGTGTAGCTTAAATTCCAAGGAGCTGTTTTGGGCTATGAGCATTTCTCGGTTTGATACTGCCCATCTAAAGAAAAAGCAAAAAACGATTCAACAGTAATAAAAAGCACAGGCATGTATGTTAAAAGTGGTTTGAAACCGAACAACAAAAATGGGTTTAGTCTGCCATCTTGTGGAAGTTGGTGGTAACACCAACCCTTAGGACCAGAGGCTTTGTAAAGAAAATAAACAAACTATACCAAAAGATGCTCTGAAGCCAGTGAAAGAAAGAAAAACATTAAATTAGATGACAATTACTATTTAATAAGGTTTTACATCAAGACAAGATCGATTCTGACATATTTGGAACTGTACAAGGCCACACGTTGAAGCTGACGTCACTCATGAGATTCATTACTGGCTGCCTAGATCCACTACTCGTCCTGTTAAACTGTTATGTTTATAAATGTATCAGAAGATTCTGAAGGAGAATCATCTATGTTTAAATTTTCAATGAAAAGGAAACCCAAAGAAGAGGGGATATGTGTACACATATAGTTGGTTCACTTTGCTGAACAGCAGAAACTAACACGACACTGCACTGCTGCGAGGTTCTGTGCTACTTGCTTTCAGATTAAAAATAGTAAACATAGGTATTTACCCTCAAGATGCTTTTGATCTAATCAGGCAGATAAAGCTATAAAAATACCATGTAGTGTGTCAGTGCCAGAAAGGTCTATACCAACACTGCTAATGAGAGAAAGAACAATATAGCAGTTCTGAATGATCCAAACTTCAGTGACATCAGCCTCTGTAGTACAAAAAGTTGGAATTACTATCTTGAGCCGGGACTACCAGTTAAAGGTGAGCACTAAAGCAGAGAAGTCTATCAGCCAGCTGTTAAAATCAAATTTGCAAGCAAGTGGTAAGAAACACTGCTCTCTGAACATATTAACATGTAGAAGATGTCAAGTATCACATTCTTCTCTAATCTGATCTTCAGTTAGACATTCACCATTTAACCCAATTCACTAAGGACTCGAAGAATCTAAACTGAGCTACTCTACTATTGAGTTGGCCAATATGTTTGTTCCGGTGTTTCCATTAAGATGCTATGGAAATCTCAAATGAACTTATGGGTCAACCCAATACGAGAGTAAAATGTTTCGTTACTTGTAATGAATCAGTTGACTGGCATTAAGACTTCACAGACGGCACTTTCACTGGATCCTGTATGTGTGCTTGTTGCTCAGTCACGTCCGACTCTCTTCGACCTACTGGACCATAGCCCTCCAGACTCCTCTGCCCATGGGATTTCCCAGGTAAGAATACTGGAGTGAGTAGCCATCCCCTTCTCCAGAGCATCTTCCCCACCCAGGGATGGAACCCAGGTCTCCTGCATTGCAGGAAGATTCTTGACATCTGAGCCACCAGAGAAGCCCTCACTGGATCCTATCCTTCCCCAAAGGGCTGCAAATCCATATATCAATACTCTAATCAATCTGCTGATGCAGCCGCATCTTAGAGTCTAATCATGAATCTGACCTCAAAATCAAAGTAATTTTTAAAAATACTAATCACTTGGATCTTGGAAATATTTACTTAAATTTAAGTAAGCCTTGGATCCTTAACTGGCACTAAGGTTAATGCAGTCCAGTTTTAACACCAAGGCAGATTCTTAACCACTAGACCACCAGGGAAGTCCCCAGAATGGCAAGGTTTTATGGGTTTTTGTTTGTTTGTTTTTACAGTCTTCAATCCAAAGTAGAAGTAAATGCTCCATCATTTAAACCACAAGCAGCTTTCTGTTCCTAGTGCAACTTACATTAAAAGGTGTTGAAGCAACTTCAACTTGGTTTTTACATTCATAGGACTTTTCTTAATATTTATTTATTTGGCTGTACCGGATCTTAGTTGTGGCATGCAGGATCTTTAGTTGCTGGATGTGGGATCAAGTGCCCTGACCAGGGATTGAACCCAGGTCCCTTGCACTGGAAGCATGGAATATTAGCCACTGCACCAACAGGGAAGTCCCCATAGGACTTTTCAATATGCCTCATACCACAGCTTCATGTAAGTCTAGCTCTCATCTCAGCTTCCCCTTGCTGTCATCATTTTCAAATCATCCTCAATGCATTCAATTTCACCTCTAGTAATTCATCTTTGCTGTCCAAGCCTGTCTTTCAATGATCCCTTTCTGTAATATGTCACGTGGGCTTATTACCAGGAGGTGAGGAGGCAATAGAGCCACACACTTGCTGTCTGCGGGTGAACTGAGTAACAGATATGCTGTGACCAAGCACCAAGAGACTAAAGAGCAGTGATGTGACTGGCCGTGACCATGCTGTACATCTGTTATTTATGTTGTGACCCACGACTGAAAAGCTGGCAGAGAAGTTTGTATTTTATGTACCTACTCGCAATATACCATGGTGACTGAAATCTGAACTGTGTTGCTGAGGAACTGGTGTTATCTCACTAAACTGTGAAATTTGGGCATACTGGGGAATTGTGCAGTGAGAATGGCCCATAGGTTCAGTAGAGAAAAGAAATAGGAGAGAAAAAAAATAAGGATTTCAGAGGCAAGAGGTTACTTTATAAAGACAAAGATGGCCCGGAGTGGTACGAAGAAGAAAGAAGTTTGAGGAACCAGGTCTACCATCACTGAGGTCTCTGCCCCATCCATTCTTCTTTCTGGGAGGAGGGGAGGCTGAAAAACCCAGAGGGGAGGTTATGCAACATAGGGAAGGAGAAAAACACAGTGGCGGGCCAATAGGGTGAGCTGGAGGCATTTGTGATGTGGTGTGAAGAATCAAGGAGGAAATTAAGAGGGCTGCTGAGAACAGAATGGAGGTAGAGAGACGTGCATGCCAAGAAAAACATGCAAACATATTCAGACAACCTGATGCAGCAACCTGCATCACCATCAACAGCGACGCGTTTAGGTGAAGCAAAGCTGGTCTGGCAAGAACGCTTGTTCCTTCCATGAAATGAGAAGCCATGGTCCCTTCTCCCAGTGTAGGGAGCAGTTGTATTTTTACAAAAGTACAATGGAACAAACTGAGTAGCTGAGAACAGAACTGAAAAATTCAAGGCCCAGGCTCAATTACCACATTTTCTGTAAGTTTCCTAATAATCTCTTCATCCACTGAACTCTAGATGTTTTTTTTATTCGAACCTCTCACAATCCACTTGGGAGGATGGTCTCTTAAGGCGGGGGTTCTGCCTTGCTCAGCTCGGCACCCCCTACTTTGAAGGGGCACAAGATAGAGCAGGTCAGTAGAGCCAAATGTTGTTGTTAGTTGCTAAGTCGTGTCCGGCTCTTTGCGACCCATGGACTATAGCTGCCAGGCTCCTCTGTCCATGGAATTTCCCAGGCAAGACTACTGGAGTGGGTTGCCATTTCCTTCTCCAAACATGCATGGATTTAAATGCTGGCTCCGTGGTGTGAATCGTGGTGATCTGTTACTTAATGCACTCACATCCGTTTCCTTACTATAAAATGGGGGCAACTCATAGTGTGATGAGCATTAAATGACGGGGCAAGTTAAAGCAGTGAGCCCAGAGACTGGCACAAATCGACAATAATCAGCTACTTAATATGTGTTTACTGAATAGATAAGCATAATATTCTCTAAAATCATTAATTAAAAAGTGACAATCTAAAGTTACTTGGGCACTTCCATATAATACTCAGTGTTACTTTGATTTTTCTAAAAACAACTCTCTGGGAATCAGCATGTACCAGCTAACTCCCTTCAAAAATTTTTGAAGTTTTCTTCGCTAGAAGTTCACACTGAATATGTGGGTGTTTGATGCACTGAGCAGGAGTAAGGGGTAGAAGATAGTCGCCACCTTAATTAACCTGAAAATCATCAAATCCAAAAACAATGAAGCACATGAAACTACAAGAGCACAAAACTACAATCGGCACCAAAAACTACTTATCCACACAGCTCCGGAGACACACGACAGAAAGACAAAAAAACAGTTAATAAAGGAATGGGGTGCTGTATTCTGGTTCATGGCACTTCTGGCAGAAGATTTCTGATCTTTCATTTTTTAAAACACTAACACCCACTACACTATAACCGGCTTCCCTGGTGGCTCAGATGGTAAAGAATCTGCCTGCAACGCAGGAGACTGGGGTTTGATCCCTGGGTCAGGAAGACCCCTGGGAAAAGGGAATGGCTACCCACTCCGGTATTCTTTCCAGGAGAATTCTATGGACAGAGGAGCGCCGAGTCGGACACGACTGAGCGACTAACGTTAACACACAAATACACACATGCACGCACACTATGAGCAGCAAGGTAAATGTCAACATCCAGGTAAATTATTAGCTTTACTGTAGTTTCTTAAAAAAAAAATCTGCTCCCAAATCTCCCAGTGTTCACCACAAGAGCACCGCCAGCTGTGGAACCATTCCGGGTTTAGAGAAACACTGCAAACCAAACAAAATGACACCCAGTAAGGTCACCTATGTCACAGTTCTGGTTCACTGTAGCGCTGGTAAGGAGACCTTGTGGGCCTCGTCCATAAAAAGACCCCAAAACAATACCACTTACTTAGGTGATGAAGTCAGAGGCAACCCACGTCCACACAATTATCATACAGAAACGGGAAGTGTTCATTATCTTCACTGTCAGGCCTCCAAAGGGACTTGGCCCATTGTTCGTTCCATGTTTAGCATTTCCTTATTAATCCAAAAATAATTAAAACAAGATTTCACCTTCAAGCTAGCTGTTCTTTCCCAGGACTAACGGACAGCACTGGTCTGCTTACCTCTCTCCTCCCACCATCCTGCCAGCCTGGGTTGGTTTCTATTTCTGGTTGGTATTGTTCAGCTGCTAAGTTGTGTCTGACTCTTTTCGACTCCATGGACTGCAGCATGCCAGGCTTCCTTGTCCCTCACTATCTCCCTGAGTTTGCTCACACTCATGTCCACTGACCCAGTGATGCCATCCAACCATCTCATCCTCCTGCCCTCAATCTTTCCCAGCATCAGTCTTTTCCAATGAAAATGCCTCTTGCCAGTTCCTATGGCACATTCCACTATGATCTTTCACAGCATTTTTTTTTTTCCTTTTGAGCTTTTTATTTTGTACTGGGGTAGAGCTGATTAACAATGCTGTGATAGTTTCAGATGAACAGTGAAAGGAATCAGCCATACATAAACATGTATCCATTCTCCCCCAAATCTCCTCCCATCCAGGCTGCCACATAACATTGAGCAGAGTTCCATGTGCTGTACAATAGGTCCTTGTTGGTTATCCATTTTAAATATAGCAGTGCGTACACGTCCATCCCAAACTCGCTAACTATCCCTCCCCTCTGGCAACCGTAAGTTCATTCTCTAAGTCTCACAGCATTTTTTAAAAGGTTCAAAAATATCTTCTTTTTCGATCTATCTTGGGGCTATCTTCCTGGGGGTAAAAGCAGAAGATCAGGGAAATGAGTGGCAGGCGTTACTCCACAGAGGTAGACTTGGCTGAATGTTACTGGTGACCAAAATCCAGGGCTTAAAAAATTCAGAGATTGGCAAAAACCAAAGTTCAGCCCAAAACAGTGAGGAACCCTATCATTTTGCTTTAGGATAACTAAACATTTCATTTCTGAGGTTACCGGCAAATGGTAACTCCTCAGGTATGAGTTGAATCCATTGCTGGAACTACTAACATTTCATTCATCTCAGAGCTGGTGTGAATCTCTGTCCTTCTTATATGCTATTTAAGAAACCACACAAAGGGCAGTGATTCACATTTGAACCTCTTTAACCACCACATTCACACTTAACTTTTACATGAGGGTCTTAGTCACGCAAAGTGTGGTGGGCATGCCTAACAGATGTCATGTGTGGCTAGCATGTTGGACAGTACAGTTCTACAGACTGGTGATTTTTTAATAAAGTACTTAAATATGACGTTGCCTTATTTAATGCTAATTTCCCACCACAAAACCAAGTGTTTGATAAGCCTAAATTAATAACACATCAGCATTGTATAAGAACAAATTCCAGAGTCTCCCTTAGCTCCCCTCCTGGCCTAGTTCAGCTCCTTATTCTTTTTAAACACTTCCTCTCAGGGATATTTTATTTCAATTTTCCCTTCTTTTGAAATGAAAATTCTCAGTCTCTCTGTAGTCATGGTTTGCCCACTTGTTTCCAATAATCTCCAAGTCCTTGGTGATGATGCATCCAGATAAGAGATGGCCATGTCTCTTCTTCCTCCTGAGAAGCACTGACTGTCCTTGCAACTTCATGCAAACTTTGGCCAGACAACAGAAAATGATGTCCTCACACCAGATTTTTTTTTTTTTTCCCCTTTCGGCCTTTACATTCCATTGACCTTTCTTCTGTCCTGTCTTCTTTCCACTGGACACCTCTTTCCATTTTCAATTATCTTCTTTTTAACAGAGTTGCTCTTTTTCCACTGGATTCAACACATGGACACAGTGAGTTAAAACTGTATCCCATTCCTCAACTTACCTCTTCGGCCCATGCAGAATTAAAAAGAGCCAGCACTCAGATGATAAAGAATCCACCTGCAATGCAGGAGACCCGGGTTCCACCTCTGGGTTGGGAAGATCCCCTGGAGAAGGGAATGGCTACCTACTCTAGTATTCCTGCCTGAGAACTCCCATGGACAGAGGAGTCTGGCAGGCTGCAGTCCATGAGGGTGGAAAGAGTTGGAGGTGATTGAGCAACTAAGCATGCACACACCACTCAACAAAACCAAAAACGAAGAAAACAAAACCAAAAACGCTCAAACTGAGGGGAGACAAACCCAACTTGTTCAAACCTTGATCCCTTTTCTCCAATGGTACAGGCGACACCTATGAGAGCCTTTATTCTGTGGGTCTATGTGGCTATTAAAAGTACCCGAGTCAGCAAGACTGCCACCTGCAGGAAGACGAAACTAATAACAAAACAGACACCAGAAACAGCTTAACCACGGTCACTCTCTTTTCTAGTAGCAGTCAAGGCTCCGTGACCAGACTTCCTTGCTGGCTTTTCTAAAACCTCCATTTTCTAAAACTTTTCTCTGCTTATAAACAGTGTTTTAGTCACTGATACCACAATTTCTCTAATTCCAGCAAGTAATTTCTTCACTTCAAAAGCACTGTTCACACACACCGCCAAGAAATCACAATGGCAAGCTCACCTCATATCCCTCTGTGGCTTTTACTTCCAGCTTCACCTAATTGCTAAGCTTAGAGATGGAGTCCTCTCATATTTCAGAGCTTGCCTGTACTGTTCATGGCCTGTTCAATCTAAAACTCTGCAGTGGTCTAGACTAATGAAATACTCTTTCTTCTGTGAAAAAATTCTAGAACATCCCTCTGTATTATAATCATTCAATTAGTTTTTGTTTCCTTATGGCATTCCCCTGAAGCTTAGCAAACAGAACTTCAAATTCCTCTAAACAAGTGCTATGAGGCCCCTGGGTCCGCTTTGGGTGTTCGAGGAAAAAGAAAGTAAGTTTCCAAGTATGCAAGGTTGAAAGTCAAATTCTAGACCGTGGCAAATCCACCAAAGCAATATTTAGGAAGGCAACCATCTGGCTTCCTCTCAAGATAGCACTTTCAAAATGTCAACAACTGGTACATGTCTACAAGGACAGTTTCTATTTTTCTAATTTTCTCCATCTCGTCATATTAAGTTACTGTTATTCTCCCATTGACTCTAGTTATTTTTGACTTTGCTTCTATCTGCCACATGAAGGAGGAGGTCACGTTTGTTCAAAGTTCTTCTTCAAATTATTCCATCATTTATTGAATGCCTACAATGAAATAAGCACTCTGTGAGGTGCCAAGAGGAACTCAAAAAATAGGGTGATCTGAGTGAGGAGAAAAATCTGCACACAAACTCAGAAATACAGAGGCAGGAACAAAAGAGTACGCAGGATCCTGACTGTATGTATAATTAGTGTTCTTCTGTTGCTTCTCTCTGCCATATTATCCTTCTTTACCACCTTCTTTCCATTGTCTTTTACTGGTTGCAATTAATAGCTGACAATGCTCACCAGACTTCCTTCTCATCTAGTCCTCCCATCTAGTCAACTCCAGCCATATTAACCTTTCTGGCTGGCCTCTGTCTCAACTGCCAGGCTGCCTGAAGGAACTGCTGCAGTCTCTCACCTTCTTCCTCTCCTGGGTGCTTCCACGATGCTTCCAGGTACAAAGAGAAGATGCCACACATGAAATATGAAAGATTCTCTCCAGTGTTTCTGAACCAGAATCTTGGAAATTCATGTTCCACATTTTTAAATTTTTGATTCAAGCTGAGTATGTGGGTGCTTGCCCACATGGGTGCTATGTGCTTAGTGGCTCAGCTGTGTCTGACTCTTTGCAGTCCTATGGACTGTAACCCACCAGGCTCCTCTGTCCATGGGATTTTCCAGGCAATACCGGAGTGAGTTGCCATTTCCTCCTCCAGGGATCCTCTTGGCCCATGGATCGAACCTGTGTCTCATGCATCTCCTGCACTGGCAGGCTGATTCTTTACCACTGAGCCACCTGGGAAGTCCAAACCTTGCCCATAAAAGATGTTGAGTAAATCTCTGCTTTGCATCCACCAATAACTGGCAAGATGGAAAAGTTTGAGTTTCTGTAACAGATATTTGTATTAAACTAACACTTTCCAAACTTATTGGTCTCCCACATTTGGAGGCGGATTCTTTACCATCTGAGCCACCAAGGAAACCCCTATAATTCCACAGATCTCCAATTTTGTGAGTTTTATTTAGTAGGTGTTATTGGGGGTGAAAGGAGAGAAGGATTCTTTGGTTAATTATGCACGGGAAACACGGATTTCACAGAGTTAAATGAGTTTCTTTATCATAGAACTGAAGATGGCCCATCTAGTATGCTAAAGTGAATCTTTTAGAGGAGAGTACTAGAGACTACCACATGAAGCTTTCCTCAATTAACCTTCTGACTCCATATCCTTTTTTTCCCCATGGAGCACCTTCCAGGCTTAATTCCTCCTCGGTAAACTGAGTACTTACTTCATAGGGTTATTATGAGGACTGATAAGTTAATACATATAAACTGCTTAGAACAACGAGAGGCATATATTAATAATAAGCACTCCAAGAGAGGTGACTGTAATTATCACTGTATCCCACATGCAGATATTTAACGTGGCACTATTCCCAGAAAAATGTAACAAGAACATTTTTATTGTACAGTTGGACCTCAGCATCCACGGTTGCAGAACCTCAAATACAAAGGGCCAAAAGTAACAAGCCATTTTACATAAAGGACTTGAGCATCTGTGAGTTTTGGTATCCACAGAGGTTTCTAGAACCAATGTCCCATGGATACTAAGAGACGACTGCAGAGAAATTTCCACTGTTACTGCCAGGCAGATGGAATGAGTCCTTCCTTTGCCTGAGAGGCACTGCTTAAGGCTACAAATAACAAAAGACATTTACAGAAATAACTGATACATATAATATAGTTATCAGTAAGAAACTTGAGATCTTACAGGAAAAATACACAGTTAAAAGAGACTTATGAAGTTTCTTCAGTCTAAAAGGAAAAAACCTTGAGTAGTTTGAGGGCTAAGGCAGTCCAAATACTTAGTATAGTCTCTGATACATAGTAATAAGCACTCAACAAAAGTCTGATGAAAAATCTGAGAAATTAATGGATAAATGAATATTACCTCAATTAACAACTTACATAACATTTCTAAATCACTATAAAACAACTGAGAAACCCATCACACTTTTTTTTTTTTTTTTTTTTTTTTTTTAATTTTATTTTATTTTTAAACTTTACATAACTGTATTAGATTTGCCAAATATCAAAATGAATCCGCCACAGGTTTACATGTGTTCCCCATCCTGAACCCTCCTCCCTCCTCCCTCCCCATTCCATCCCTCTGGGTCGTCCCAGTGCACCAGCCCCAAGCATCCAGTATCGTGCATCGAACCTGGACTGGCAACTCATTTCATACATGATATTTTACATGTTTCAATGCCATTCTCCCAAATCTTCCCACCCTCTCCCTCTCCCACAGAGTCCATAAGACTGTTCTATACATCAGTGTCTCTTTTGCTGTCTCGTACACAGGGTTATTGTTACCATCTTTCTAAATTCCATATATATGCGTTAGTATACTGTATTGGTGTTTTTCTTTCTGGCTTACTTCACTCTGTATAATAGGCTCCAGTTTCATCCACCTCATTAGAACTGATTCAAATGTATTCTTTTTAATGGCTGAATAATACTCCATTGTGTATATGTACCACAGCTTTCTTATCCATTCATCTGCTGATGGACATCTAGGTTGCTTCCATGTCCTGGCTATTATAAACAGTGCTGCGATGAACATTGGGGTACTCGTGTCTCTTTCCCTTCTGGTTTTCTCAGTGTGTATGCCCAGCAGTGGGATTGCTGGATCATAAGGCATGTCTATTTCCAGTTTTTTAAGGAATCTCCACACTGTTCTCCATAGTGGCTGTACTAGTTTGCATTCCCACCAACAGTGTAAGAGGGTTCCCTTTTCTCCACACCCTCTCCAGCATTTATTACTTGTAGACTTTTGGATCGCAGCCATTCTGACTGGTGCCATCACACTTTTATATTTAGGCTCCCTCACTCTCCTTTAGAGTTTAATCATTTAGGTGGAATATGAAAGTAGAGACAAGAGTGACTGCCATATTTAAGAGGGTGTTTGAGGCATTTGATTAAATTTCATCTTATAAGGGTGTGTCACAATAAAACCTGCTAAAAAATCCATTATAAAAATAAACTAAAAAGTGATATGCATAGTACACAGTGGTGCTGGGTGACATTTATATCTTTAAAGAATGAAAATAAATGAGCTACCTGATATTTATAAATTATACAGAAATTTGTAATTTATAAATTTACATAGGACTCTATCTCTGTCAGGGCTTCCCTGATAGCTCAGGGAAAGTTGATAAAGAATCCATCTGCAAAGCAGGAGACCTCAGTTCGATTCCTAGGTCAGGAAGATCTGCTGGAGAAGGGATCCACTACCCACTCCAGTATTCTTGGGCTTTCCTTGTGGCTCAGCTGGTAAAGAATCCGCCTGCAATGAGGGAGACCTGGATTCGATCCTTGGGTTGGGAAGATCCCCTGGAGAAGGGAAAGGCTACCCACTCCAGTATTTTGGCCTGGAGAATTTCATGAACAGTATAGTCCATGGGTTCGCAAAGAGTTGGACACGACTGAGCGACTTTTACTATCTCTGCCTGTTCATCTAGGCTGGTTTTAGAACTTTCAGAATTTCCTAAGAACTGAGAAATGATGAGAAACAGAAAAAACTAAGCTATGAAGATTTAAATGGGTTAATAGAAGGGAAAAAGGTGTATTTTATAAAACTCATCAAGGATCTTTCCAACTATATTTCCGCCCTGAAACAACGCGCTTGGAGAAGGCAATGGCAACCCACTCCAGTACTCTTCCCTGGAAAATCCCATGGATGGAGGAGCCTGGTAGGCTGCAGTCCATGGGGTCACTAAGAGTCGGGCACAACTGAGCGACTTCACTTTCACTTTTCACTTTCATGCATTGGAGGAGGAAATGGCAACCCACTCCAGTGTTCTTGCCTGGAGGATCCCAGAGATGGGGGTAACCCTAGTGGGCTGCCATCTATGGGGTCACACAGAGCCGGACACGACTGAAGTGACTTAGCAGCAACAATGCGCTCACGTATTTCCAGTTTTAAAATACTACGATTCTAAGGCTGTGCCCTCACAACAATATCACTGCTTCTATTACCCAGATTCTTTCTGTTACTTTGTAGCTTTCCTTTCTTCCTTTTTAAAACAAATAACGTGATTATTATCACACTAAAAAATTCTAGGACAGGGGTCAGCAAACCATGGCCACAGGCCAAACAGGACTTGCTGTCTATTTCATATGCCACGTGGCCAAGGTGGGTTTTGTTGTTTGGTTTTTTTTTTACCTTTTTAAAAGGTTATAAAATGAAATAAAAAAAAACATGCAACAGAGACCATACGTGGATTGCAAAGCCTAAAATACTTATCTGGCTCTTTATGAAAAACTTTCCTTGACCCTGTTCTAGGATAATACTTAACAGAGCTAACCCAGTAATTTCATAGAATTCACATCAATGACAAGTTCACAGTGAACTATTTTATGATGGTAATTAGAGTAAAACTCCGCAACGTTTGTTCTCTTCATGTATACCAAACCCCACACATTCTGCAAGTTCAAATATCAAATTCAGATGCCCTGAACAACAGTACTTCAGTTATAAAGATAGTCTGGCTACAAGAAACCCTCTTCTCTCATGGGAATTCAGACCAACCATAAGTGAAATGAGTGTTAACCATTTTCTCAAATTGCATATCCCCCAAATGCACTCGACTAAACGAAATAAAATAATTCTCCCTTGATTACTCTGAAGTCTACCCCACATGAGATTAAGAGAGAGAGATCTCAAAATCTTCACCGTGTTTTCTAATTCCGTTTTCTTACAGAGTTCTCACAAAGCATTCAAAGGAAAACAAACTCAGTAACTCACTCCAGAGCAGGTCTCAGAACTCGGACTTTCAATGCTTCTAATATTCGATTTAACTCCACAAATGGTTCTTTCTGGCTTGGGTCTACAGAAAGACCAGATTCCTGAAAAAAATCAAAAGAACTTTTGTTAGCAAAAGTCAGAGTAAAGAGATACAGTAAAAGCATAGTCTACATTATAAAATGTGAGGTAAATCATTAAAGATAGTTTCTTTTTAACATATATTTCTCTGGCAGAGACTGAGGACTAAGCCCCAGTATCCCTCTTCCTCCTCCTATGATAGTAGTAAATCCCATATTTTAGCTGGGCACGTAAGCATATGGAATAAAGCTGGGCTTTGCAAAATGTAAGTTCTGGCCAATGAAACACAAACATATGTCTTTGTCCCTTCCTGGAATACAAAGAGGTCAAGCTGGGGTTCTGGCTTCCCTGAACCATGAGGACAGAGGTCACCTTAGAAACAGCAAAGCTAAACGGAGCTGAGATCCCTAAGAGTTTCATGGTATGTGGCTACCATATATGTCATGAATGGCTTACTATTTCCTATTCTTGTGTAAGAGAAATAAACTTCATTTTTGTTTAAGCCATTGGTATTTGGGGTCTCTGATACTTGTAAATAAACAATCTTAAATGACACAATTTATTTTAGGAAATTTATATGGACACAGAATCCTGTAATGTATAGAGAAAGACTTGGGTTACTACTTATCTAAATTGTTTAAAATAGCAAAGTCTTAGATTAGAGGTCTGGTTTACAGACTACCTTTAGATTATTTAAACCTTATGGTCCTTCACTCTTCTAAGTGAAAAATACAACAGCACAAAATGTAAGCCACAGAAGAGAGTCTGAAGACACATGAAATGGAACTGCATCCAAGATCCTCCACTAAGAACCTGTAAGGTGGCGGGAGCCAGCTGAGGAACTCCACCCGTGGCAAAGGTCATGAGGAAGGAGGTGGGATCGAGCCTCAGGAGTCCCCCTGGAAATTCTGGAGCATCTACCCCCCAAACCAGAGTCTGCCTACTTCACTGCTCTGTACTCTCACCTACACCTCTGACTTTATGGGGGGCTGTCCCCCACCACCATCTCTCTCTCTCTCTGAAAAAAGAGTTAACTTATAGCTCCAGTTAATAAAGTTCCTGGGCGTGACAAGAGTTTTAGTTCACAAACCCCTCAGATGGCTCTCTAACTTGCCTGACAGGTTTACCCGGACTCCTACAGCTATGCATACAATTGTTTACAGTCTCCCAACCGGAAGAGGCATGGGAAGCTTAAGATATTCAAATGGTACAGAGCCTCTCGGAGAGTTAGAAATTGTCAGAATAGAACTAGTAGAAGATTTCCTTGTTGAGCCAACGCTTGCTGCCAAGTTTCCACATCCCCTGTATTGTATCCTTGGAAGTGTATTAATTAATATAGTTGGTATGTAGAAAAAATAAGTAGTGGCCTTGGTGTTAACAACTTTAGACCCTTAAGGTAATAAATTCTTTTCTTTGTTGTAAACCCACTGCACCTTTGCCCTACAGGAATGCAACTTTATCTAACACCTTTGGAGGATGGTGCCAAACTTTAAAATAATTACTCCTAGAGAAAATAAGTCTTATGGTTGACAAACCTTTATCAGAGTCATAAAATGTTAACAGGCCTTCTGGCCAGAAGATGATGTAAATCACCTAAACCATTTATATACGATAAATTTGCAGAAAAGAAAGCCTGGTCTCAATAAGGATCAAAGACTGCTGACTTTGCATGATTTCACACCCCCTATTATACTCTATGTGCAACTTAGGGTATAAAAGCCCCTGATGAAAATAAATCTACGGGCCTTGCTCACCAAAGCTTGGTCCCCCCATGTCGTTCTTTCTCTCACCTTCTGGCTGAATTCCCATCTGGAATGTGGAGGCTCGTCAAGCCCACTAATTTTTCCTGGGCTTCCAAGATCTGACCGGGGAGGCCTTAGTGTCTCCTCTCCTTGGGGAGAACGGGAGGACACCTGCAGCCTACGTAGGTGATGCAAACTCCTTGTCTTGGAGTTTTATTGGTTTTCCGCATAAACCAAGTTATTCAGCCTCTTTTCTCCACTGAATTTTCTCACTGAGCTATCCCTATTTAACCACGCTTTATATCTCTAATTAATACTTAATTAAGCTATCGCTATTCTAATTGCCGACGCCGTCATCCTGAGGGAATCCCTGGATTCCACCGGGCCCCGGCAGTATGGTCCTGGGCAGGTTATTTCTCTAGACCTCAGATTCCTCATCTGTAGAATGGGGGAAATAATTTCTTCTTCACAGGGTTGCAGTAAGGAATAAACTGAGGGCTTGGCTGGCAGTAAATACTTAATACATATTGCTGATATTATGACTATGTGGTATTGGTAAACTGTTCTAAGTTCATGTCTATTTTAGCTTGAAATTCGTTTGATCAAGTTCTTTAAGCTGGGCCAGATTAGAAGAGCAAATATAATCCTCTTTGTCCTCTTCTCTGCTATACTAACCTTCCTGTCAAAGAGATGTTTTATGGCACTAGTGGTAAAAAACTCACTGACCAATGCGGGAGACGTAAGAGAAAAGGATTCAATCCCCTGGGTCGGGAAGATCCTCTGGAGGAAGAAATGGTAACCCACTCCAGTATTCTTGGAGAATCCCCATGGACAGAGGAGCCTGGTGGGCTACAGTCCACAGGGTCAGAAAGAGTCAGACATGACTAAAATGACTGAGCATACACAGTACTATATATAAGAGGTAACAAGTAAGAACCTACTGTATACCACAAGGAACTCTATTTGGTGCTCTGTAATGACCTATATGGAAATGGAGTCCAGAAAAGAGTGGATATATATATATATATATATATATATATATATATATATGGCTGATTTACTTTGCTGTACAGCTGAAGCTAACACAACACTGTAAATCAACTGTAAAATAATAATAATAAAAAACTGATTTAAAAAATTAAGTAAAATGCACTGGCTCCCTCCCAAAAAACAAAAGAGGAGATGTTTGGAAAAGTAGCACCACTTCTGACACTTGACTGATGACCTGGGACCAACATTCTGGGGCAAGAATAAGGAAATAATTTGAATAGCAAGTTCTAGGACTATAATTTTTAACCAAGTTTAAAAAAAAAAAAAAAGGAGAGAGACTTTCTAGTAAACTGAGGTCAGCACTGGTGATTAAAATGTAACAATCTACTTACAGCTAGAAGACTTAAAAACCCCAAGGATCTCCCTTGTGTTCATTTCATCCTCACCTGGCAGAGCTCCTCAGCAACATCTAGCATTCCTTGTCTGAAGAAGTGCTCCACCATCACCTCATTGAGAAGCCTCTGGCTGTCTGCCTGCCAGCAGCCGTCTATCCCCACACTGCTGATGTCGGAATCGAAATTCTGAAAGGCAAGATACCGAGTCATGAATTGACCAGGATGCATCACTTGATACGTTTTCACCCCACCTACCTTTACAGAAACCACCACCTTTGTTTAACTCTGTGACACCTCCAATAAGTCCCCAATTCCAATTTGTCTGCAGCCTATGACAGGAAGCAGTCTCTTCCACCGTTCTTTTCTGAAACCCCCACTCGCATTCATTATTGCTGCAAGGGTAAATGTTTTCATTTTTGAGGGTATTTTGGAAAAATAAACTTTATAATGATTCTGTAAATAAACTGATTTCTAGGCATTATAGGACAGCAATATTTTCACAGGTGTGCAGTGATAATTGCAAAAGCAAGTTCAATGCAGTGTTGTCTAATAGGAAAACAAGAAGAGCCATTATATCGAACATAGGATTATTCAATAATCCTTGGCCTATCCCAAGAATTGCAGTGCCAAGGTGGGGGTTGGGGAAAAAGAGACTGGACAGATGGCTCAGAGAGCAGGCTCTGGAGCCAGTCCACCAGGGTCTGGATCCTGGTTCCATCTAACTAGCTGTGTGGTAGTGGTGGTGGTTTAGTCACTAAGTCGTGTCCGACTCTTTGCGACCCCATGGACTATAGCCTGCCAGGCTCCTCTGTCCATGGGATTCTCCAGGCAAGAATACTGGCTGGAGTAGGTTGCCATTCTTGGCCAAATCACTCAAGATATTTGAGGCTCAGCTTAAGTAGAGAAAATACTTTTATGGACTTAACTGTATCCTCTCACGATTCCGGTGTTCAAGTCCTAACTCCCAGCACCTTATAAAGTTAAAAGGAGACCATTTTGAGCCCTAATCCAATACGAATGATGTCTCAGGTGGCACCAGCAGATAAAGAACCCGCCTGCCAATGCAGGAGACTTAGAGACACAGGTTTGATCCCTGGGTAGGGAAGATCCCCTGGAGAAGGAAATGGCAAACTCACTCCCGTATCTTTGCCTGGAGAATCCCGTGGACAGGCGGGCTACAGTTCACAAGAGTTGCAAAGAGTCAAATATGACTGAAGCAACTGAGCATGCACGCACACAGGACACATACAGGTGCAGAAGGAAGACCACCTGTTATAGACCGGATGTCTGTGTCCCTCCCAAATTCCTATATCAAAGCCCTAGAAACCAGTGTGACTGGCTTTGGAGACAGAGTCTGGGAGAAGGTAATAAAGGTTAAATGAAGTCATAAGGGTGGGGCCCTCATCCAGTAGGGCCGGTGTTCTTATGAGACATGGAACAAACACCAGGGCTCATTTGTTCTCTCTCCACCACATGAGGACCCAGGGAGAAGGTGCTCATCTGCCAGCCAGGAAGAAGGCTGCCTACCCTCAACAGGCAGTGAATTGCCCGGCACCTTGATCTTGGATTTCCCAGTCTCTACAACCAGAAGAAAATAAACTTTTGTTGTTTAAATGGAATTTTGGAATTTTGTCATGGCAGCCCAAGCAGATAAAGACACCATGTGATGACATGAAGAAAAGATGCCTATCTACAAATCAGGGAGAAAGGCCCCAGAAGAAACCAACCCTGCCTGCCACACCTTGATCAGGAACTTATAGTTTCCAAAACAGTGGGGAAAAGAATGTCTGTGTAAGCCACCCAGTCTGTGGTACTTGGTCATAGCAGCTCTTGGAAATTAATATGCTCCCTTATTGGTGCAATGAAATGGTAGTTATTACTCTGTTAGTCTTACTATTCACAATTAAAAAGTAAGGTTCATTGCTCTATATCTACTAACATGGAAAAATGTTCTTACCCTTAAATGAAAAAAAAAGCAACGTCTACAGAAATTATGATGCCATTTCTTTTTTTAATGACACCATTTCTGTTTTTAAAAAAGCTTACACAAATGCTCACAGAACAAATGTGAAAAGAATATATAAAGTACTAGCAGAGATTATCACTGGAGATAACCACTCTTACACAAAGAGCAAACATTCCTTTTATAGCAAGCTAAAGGATTTCGTCAAGATCTATTACAAAAAGAGAGGGTGTTGAAGGTTCTGGTTCTGGGTAAGATCAAGCAAGTACACCCCACCCTGACTCTCTGAATGCAGTTCCAAAATCAAGACTGAAGGGAGTGGCTACTCGAGGCAACTCTGAACAGCAGTAACTGGATTGGGGAGGAAGGCAAAGAACTGAAGGTGAGCTTACTACTTTCCTCCCTCCAACATCTATCTCTCAGTCTGGAGGTAGTACAACCAAAACCCACAACAGGGCGGACACCTCCAGGAGAAGCCCTCCAGGGCTGGCATGAGGAACAGGAGTGGGTTCACGTAGAAGGGGGTGGAAATAAATCACAAGCTTTTTTCCTTCCATTTTCTTGCACCCCTAGCTCAAGGCAGTCTGCAGTTAAGCTTCTGTTGTGAAAAAGAAGCATTTGTAAGCTTTTTTTTTTTTTCCCCAACAGAAATGGTGTCATTAAAAAAAGAAAAAAATGGTGTCGTAATTTTCACAGCAGTACCTAGATTATGTTTGATTGAATAAGCAGGAAACAAGACTCGGCAGATCTTCAGAACTCTGCACGTGTTAAGTCAGTCAGGTCCGACTCTTTGCAATCCCATGGACAGTAGCCCACCAGGCTTTTCTGTCCATGGGGATTCTCCAGGTAAGAATACTGGAGTTGCCATGCCCTCCTCCAGCGGATCTTCCCGATCCAGGGATCGAACACACTTCTCTTATGTCTTCTGCACTTGCAAGCAGATTCTTTACCACTAGCACCACCTGAGAAATCCACCACAGTAGGCAAGTTAAAACTCTGAGGGAAGGGATCTTTTCTCTCCAATCAGAGGAGTGATGATGGTCCCAAGAAGGAGGGGCCAAAACTCCTCTTGCATCTTTTCTCTCTGTCCCTCTACCTCATAGCCCCAGATACAGGCAGAATTATGATAAAATACAGGGGATCGGGGTACATCACCTGATGCAAAGAACTGACTCATTGGAAAAGACCCTGATGCTGGGAAAGATTGAAGGCAGAAGAAGGGGACGACAGAGGATGCATCACTGACTCGATGGACATGAGTTTGAGTTAAGATCCGGGAGTTGGTGATGGACAGGGAAGCCTGGCGTGCTGCAGTCCATGGGGTCGCAAAGAGTCGGACACGACTGAGCAACTGAACTGAACTGATCAGGGTATATAAAGCCCAGTTCTCTGGCTGGATGACTAAATAGGAAGCTCCAGAGAATTCTAAAGTAGCAGGGAGATCAGAGAGAGGAAGAAACTCAGAAAAGTAACACTCCCATCCAGAGTTGTTTATGAACCCCTGGGCTTGCCCTCAAGTGGCAAAGGCATGGGTCTGACCCTCAGCGGCACAGCACAGACTTTGAAAGAGGAACTAGGGGTCAGACCTAGCTTCCAGGTCCTAGAATGGCCTCTGGTTTGCACACTAACAAGACATATCTGAACAGCTCTGTAATGGCTTTGGAAATAAGCTGACATTGAAACTACAACTCAGAGAAGACTGGTCAGAACTTGTAGTCTGAGCCCAACAAGGTAGAGACCACTAAAACAAAACTTAAAAAAACTCAGTGGATGGGGACTGCTGGTGTCCAGTGGCTACGACTCCTTGCTCCCAATGCAAGGGGCCTGGGTTCAATCCCTGGCTAGGGAACTAAGGTCTCCCATGCTGCAACTAAGACACAGCACAGCCAAATAAATAAATATTAAAAAAAAAAAAAACCTCACAGGATGTAATTAACAGCAGAATAGAGGTAAATAGCACAAAAGTCAGTGGAGATCCATAGAAATGATCTAATCTGAACAACCAAATAAAAATTGAAAAAAAAAAACAATGAATAGGATCTCAGGGACCTGTAAGACAATAACAAAAGATCTAACATTATGTCAATGGATTGCTAGAGGGAGAAGAGTGTAGTGTAGGAAAAAAATTTTTTTAACATTTCCCAATTTTGTCCAAAGACACAAATCTACAGATTCAAGAAGCTCAGCAAACCCCTAAAAGGATAAGTTCAAAGAAATCCAAACTCAGACATCGCAGAATCCAACTGGTAAAAATTAAAGACCAAGGAAAATTTTCAAAGTAGCTAGGGAAAAGTGATACACTGCTTATAGGGAAACTATAATTCAAATGACTACAGATTTCTCAACTAAAAATCCTAATTTATATACTTTAAAAATAATTGTAATATATAGTGGAACCATATGCAACTTTGTTCTGTATTTTCCAAGTCTCCTGTAAATGTGTTATCATACATTCATATTTTGAAAAAGAAAAAAGGACTACAGATTTCTCAACAGAAACCATGCAGAGACCAGAAAGAAGTGACACATTTTTCAAGTACTAAAAGAAAAGAACTGAATCTCAGAATTTTATATCAAGTGAAAATATCCTTCAGGAATGAAGATGAAATAAAGACATTCTCAGATGAAGGGAAGCTGAATTTGTTGAAAGAAGACCTGCTCTAAAAGAACTACTAAAGTTCTTCTGACAAAGGGGAAATTACCCCAGTAGAAGGCAACTCGAAACATCAAGAGTAAAGAAACCGGCCAATCTACCTCTGAAAGCTTTCTGTGTCCAATTTTACTTCCACTCCCTTATCTTTCATAGGTGTTAACCTATGTTAACCTGATAAGCCTCTTGAATTGTTTTTTAAGCACATAAATGTAATTAGTTTATGTTTAGATTAAACTAAAATTATTAATTCAATCCTTAGTTAATCATTGCTTAAGCATGGTACAGCGCACAAAAGAACAGGTGTAAGTAATCCACAATAGAACTGCAAACCACATACTATTTACAATCACCATAACACAGCACACACAGCTCTCCTCTTCAAAATTCAGCCCACTTTTCTTTAAAGATCTATCTATTCTTAGATGTCAAGTCTGTAGCCTAAAACTAAATATACACATTTAACATTTGGAATTACTCAACACAAAAACAAAAGAGCAAAATTATTCTCAGAATCTTAAATTTTTATTCCTTTTCTTTTTATAGACCTCTTTCTTGGCCTGGTACTTAATCTAAAGAATGAGATAATACAAAGTACCTAGATGCTAAGGCAATAGCGTCCATGCCCATACTGAAGAGACTGTATCTAGCGCTGAAAAAATCAGAATTGCTTGGTGTGGCTCTCTACTTTCCTCATCCAATCTGCTTACCAGATTCTGCCTGTTGAGAGATGACTTCATAGCAGTCTATCAGTACCTTTAAGCTAATTATCACATCTTTATGCTGTCTGTGACAATCAACACTGGAAGTAAAGATGCCGCTACCTTGTTCCTCCTCTGGCCTGGGTGGGATACAGGCCTTACAAGGGTGACGGATGGTGAAACGGAGCAGGGCCCAAGGGCCTCGCCCCCCCCATGTCCTCAGCCTGCCTTTTGCCTGTGGAAAAACTTTAGCCAAAAAATTAGGTTTAATCAGAGAAGCGAGAAAATGCAGAAACAAAGGAAAACAGTCAAAGGAGACCAAATAATAATAGTTTAGTCATTAAGCACAGTCAGGGACCTTAGTTTCTTTTCAAAGGCTATACATAATATTCTGAGCCATATCCTGTGAGCTGCCCTTGTAGATCCTGAAACCACCAGCAGGTAGAGAAGTTAACTACACGATGACCAGACTGTAACCACAACACAGCCGCACAATTCCAAGAACTGGCCTCAAGGAAACAGGAACCAACCAATCCTGGAATGGAAGACTAACTGTTCTTAAAACAATGAAGATGACGCCAACTAGACCACTGATGACCAAGATGACTGTCAGAGCTGATTGTGCTGTTTCTGCATGGAGCCCCTCCCTCTGTCTATAAAAGCTCTTGCCCCTGATTGGGGGTGGGGAGTCAGCCTTTGGACAAGCATTCTCCACCTCCCACTGCCAGCATCCAAAATAAAGCAAACTTTCCTTCTCACCAACCTCTTTATTGGGAAACAATCAGACCTGGGTTCAGTAACAATGTCACAGATTTCTCCCATATTTTATTCCCCCAGATAAAAGGCTAATCAAATGAATAAAGGAATGGTATCAGAGGATGACAGAATTTATTACCAACTCTTGCCTGGAAAATCCCATGGACAGAGGAGCCTGGAAGGCCGCGCAGTCCATGGGGTCGCTGAGAGTCGGACATGACTGAGCGACTTCACTTTCACTTCTCCCTTTCATGCACTGGAGAAGGAAATGGCAACCCACTCCAGTGTTCTTGCCTGGAGAATCCCAGGGACGGGGAGCCTGGTGGGCTGCCATCTATGGGGTCGCACAGAGTCGGACACGACTGAATCGACTTAGCAGCAGCAGCAGGAATCTGTCTATAACTCTCTAAATGTCTGTGCACTCCATAGGCAAGAATCATTGAGACTAAGATTTCTCATTGATCTATCAACCTCATTCAATCCAAACACAACCTTCAGATTTCTACTGATTCATTTACTGATTATTCCCCAATCGCATTAACCCCCAACAAATCAAGTGTCTATTATTCAGCAGGAAAGAAAGAAATAACTTTGGAAGACCCAATGGTCAACTCCAAAGCACAGACCATATGAAACGAGTTTTTTTCAGCAGTATACGTTTACATTTAGTCATAACTATAATGGCTACCACCAGGCAGGAACTGCTCAAACAAAACAATTCCTCCAAATCTTTCCTTCATATACTTAAACCAAAAGTAAATTTTGATCATCTAGAAAAATTTAAAACAGTCTAACATTTAAACAAATGCAAACACTTTCTTTTACAAGGATGCTCTTCATGTAATTTTGTTTCACTACTATACTGGTGGTAAGAAAAATCGAAAACCCTTACACTCAAGACATCTGTACATTTAAGTTCTAGAACTTATTTGCTAGTCTTGGAAAACACAACTAAGCATGACTAAGCAAAGCATTAGATGAAAATTTCTGAGCTCCCTTCTATCATTTAGATCTTGCAGTTTAAACCACTAAAGTGGATGAGTAAATTTTTTTCATAGCTTATTTTCTGCTCACATGTAGTAAAAATTAAAGCTAAAACTGTAAAAAGAGGTCAAGGAAATGCAATATAGTATGAGAACTCCTTTTGTTATAAGTGCACATTCTTACTATTGCATCAGAGCAAGGATCAGTTCCAGGCCCTGTTGCTAGGTGACCAAACTCATCTGCATGGCTGCCCAGGAAATCAGCAGCATCGCAAACCAGCCAAGAAGTAGACAGTGAAGAGAAACACCTGTCTATTAGCACTTCTGTTTTACTCCATTTTTTCTTTTATAAAGGAAAAGAAAAGAAAAAGCATGGAAGGATGTTCTTAAATGTGAAGGCACATTTTCAAAAGATAAAAAGCACATATTCAAGGGTGTGTCTGTCTAGAGAAGATATTACAGCTTAGAGAAATCCAGGACACACAAATCTGTATACCATCTCATGTACTTTTAGTATCATTAACGTTTTTAATGGATTAAAGGTTTTAAAGTCTGGAGGCTAGACAGAGGAGAAGTAAATAACTTAGACGATCCTTACAAGACTACGAAATCTAAACAAACCACCCTACCTGTTTGCTTAAACATGCTTATGAACTCATTAGACTTAAGGACTGGTTTTCACTGCTCACCATCCAAAATCAATCCCTTTCTGAAATACATTTTATGAAATTATAATTATTGAGTAAGCAGTGACAAAAGAAGTACATGATAAAACTCAGTATTTGATTTAACGCCTAAGTGCCAATTCTTTTTTTGTTTTAATATTTACTTATCTGGCTACATCAGGTCTTAGTTGCAGCATGAGAACTACTAAGTTGTGGCATGTGGGATCCAGTTCCCTGACCAGGGATGGAACCCGGCCCCCCTGCATTAGGAGCAAGGAGTCTTACCCACTAGACCACCAGGGAAGTCCCTGCCAATTCTTTAATACTGCTAATTTTTAAAAAACTTCTCCATCGACTTTGGTAGAAAAACTGGGATGTGACCCTAACAATGTGCTCTTGTTGCACCTACGAGGAATCAATTTGCCTTCCAAGCACCTAGTTAATCTGGTTTACTTAGCAGCAGTAGCAGCAGTGAAAGGGGTACTGCAAGGAACATTTAACTGAGAAGACCTGGACTCTGGCTCCACGTAGCTTGGGAAAAGTTATCTACTACTTAACACACAACAACAAAAAAAGATACTATGCAAACACTGGACAGCGACAAGTAAAAGAATGAAATTAGAACACTCTCTAACATCATACACAAAAATAAACTCAAAATGGATTAAAGACCTGAATGCAACAAGGCCAGATACTATAAAACTTAAGAGGAAAACACAGGCAAAACACTCTTGACATAAATCACAGAAAGATGTTTTCCAATCTACTGCCTAAAGTAATGAAAATGAAAACAAATGGGACCTAATTAAGCTCAAAAGCTTTTGCAGAGCAAAGGAAACCAAAAACAAAGGGACAACCCTCAGAATGGGAGAAAATATGAGATTTTTACTAAATGTCTTACTAGTAACTTTTTTAGGGGGTGTGGTTAGTCTGATGTTTTGTTTTATTTTTAGGGAATTTGTTCCTAGCTTCTAATCACTGTGATCTTTTTACAGCTTTGTTAGCCATTTCTTTTCCGTAATTCTGAAAATTCTACCCAATACATGTATCAAATTATCTGCCTGTATTTCAGAACTCAGTTCTTTTTCGCCTTGCTCAGAGTAAGTTTTCTAGCCTTTTTCATTTCCCTCCTTGATGAACAGTACCATCTCTCTACTACATAAAGATTTATCCATTATACAATAATAGTACTTCAGAGCTAGCTGACCTCACCCTTTCTAATTATTGTTTAAGGCTAAATGCAAAAAATTTTCTCCTGCCATTACTTTTTTCTCCTCTTACACCCCAGGAAGACCTATATAAAAGGCTCGCTCAGAACTATTTTACAATGTTCTCTATTTCATTTCTTATAGCCTTACGCCATTTTTTTTTAACACAGTCATCCTTTTGCCTCACCAATGCATATGCTCCATCTAGTGGCAGAAGATCAGTTTAGGAAAAGTGGTTTACAAAAAGGGGTTTTTTTTTTAACCATTATTTGCCCCCTTTATAAAACATTACCAGCCCTGCAATGGCCTGATTTCCTAGTACAACACAGTGTTTAAGAACAAATGCTTGAGTGAAACCTTTTCCCAAACCTTGATCTACCACTTGCATACCTTGGGGTACGCTACTTAATATTTCTGAATCTTAGTTTCCTCACATGTGAAAAGGGAATAATGTGCTTGTATCATGGGCTATTGGAGCAGGAAATGGCAACCCACTCCGGTATTCTTACCTGGAGAATTCCATGGACAGAGGAGTCTGGCAAACTAGTCCATGCAGCTGGAAAGAGTTAGACACAATTGAGCGACTAATACACATCATGGGCTATGCGTGTATGTGCATGCTAAGTCGCTTCAGTCATGTCCGACTCCTTGAGACCCTGTGGCCTATAGCCCATCAGGCTCCTCTGTCCATTGGATTTCCCAGGCAAGAATACTGAAGTGGGTTGCCATGCCTTCCTCCAGGGTATCTTACCAATCCAGGGATCCAACTGGAGTTTCTTACGTCTTCTGCATTGGCAGGTGGATTCTTTTAATACTCCAGTGTTCTTGCCTGGAGAATCCCAGGGACAGGGGAGCCTGGTGGGCTGCCATCTACGGGGTTACACAGAGTTGGACACGACTGAAGCGACTTAGCAGCAGCAGCGTCACCTGGAAAGCCGTCTAAATGTATGTAATGCTCTCAGCTCAGCATGTGGAACATGGTCAATACTCCGTACGTGAGAGCTGTATCTTCTGCCTTCTCCTTAGACTACTTTCATTCTATTTAAGGAGGGTAGGCAAATCCTCAAATGTTTTTATCATTCCCTCCCTTCTTCCCCAATCTCCTGGGATCAAATCTTTGGGCCTTCCATCACTGCCTTTTCCCCAGCCTGACCTTGCCTGACAGGGGCAGCCGCTCCCGTCAAGTCAGTCCCTGAGAGTCTTGAACAGGAGTCAAGCATTTTCTCAGCTGTTCAGTTCCTTGCCTGGCCCCACAGAAGACCACACCTCACTCTTCTGCTGTGCTAAATCTTACCCACTCTCACAAGTCAAATGTAAAAATATCAACTCCAGGGACTTCCCCAGTGGTCCGGTGGTTAAGACCCTGCCTTCCAATGCAGGGGGGTGAAGGTTCAATCCCTGGTCAGGGAACTAAGATCCCATATGCCTTGTGGAGTGGCCAAAAAAATAAACAATTTTTTAAAAATTAAAAACAACTAAACGGAACTTCCCTGGTGGCACAGTGGATAGGAATCTGCCTGCCAATGCAGGGGACACAGGTTCAATCCCTGTTCTGGGAAGATTCCACATGCCTCAGAGCAACTAAGCCCATGTGCCACAACTACCGAGCCTGCACGCTGCAACTACCGAAGCCCGTGTGCCTAGAGTCCGTGCTCTGAAACCAGAGAAACCACCACAGCGAGAAGTCCTCACACCACAACGAAGAGCAGCCCCCGCTTGCTGTGACTGGAGAAAGCCACTCACAGCAACGAAGACCCAAGGCAGCCAAAAATAAATGAATGAATAAATAAAATAAAATATCAACTCCACAACCTTAATCAAGAACTCAATGATCATCTCTTTTCTTTTTATTAGTAAGCAGAGTCTGTCCTAAGCAAACTTACTTTATGTTGCCTCAGAATCTTTCCAGTTCTTTGACATGTACAAAAAGCACCCTTACACGAATAAACTACACCACAATTTTCTAAAGAACAGGTACTGTTTTTCACTGTCAACTGTCCCACAGCAAATGTTAGATACTTAAATCTTAGCATTATTTCATCCACCCACACACAGAAGTCTAAAGCAGTAATTATTTTTACTGACTTTTCTTACTTAGGAATTAAACTTAAAAAAAGTCAAAAGACTAAGTAAAGCACTAAATAAAATATCCTAAATAGGAAAGAGTTCTAGACTTTCTTAAAAATAGAGAAGGAAATAAAAAACAATTTGTTTTTACTTAAAAAAAAAAAAACAAAAAAAACACATTTTTTTGGCTACAAAACCCAGCGGTTGATATTTATTTTAAATTGTGATTATACTGCTGCTGCTGCTAAGTCACGTCAGTCATGTCCGACTCTGTGTGACCCCATAGACAGCGGCCCACCAGGCTCCCGTCCCTGGGATTCTCCAGGCAAACATACTGGAGTGGGTTGCCATACAGGCATCTAAAAGCTGTCAACACATTAAAGCAGAAATCTTCAATAATATTTTATGTTGGCAATGATTAAAAGCCAGAAAGTGTCCTGCCTAACATCATGAACTTTTTTGCATATGTTTTCAAGGAAGCGATGACTAAAAAAGTTTAAAGGAAGGATTAAAACATTAAAGGAAAAAATAAATTTTTTTAAGCATGTCAAAAATTTACTCAAGTTCCTCACTCAACCACCAGCCTGCTCATATATGAGTCACCAGCTTCCTTACTGTCCTCCTCTCAGCAGGGTGGGAACATGTGCCCATAACATGGTGCTCACAGGCTGCCGGACGACATTCCAGTTTATTACTCAAGGCTGTTTACTGTGATACGTAAAGGCTTAAGCCACAGTGGCTTCAGCTTCATCCTGTTTGTTCGCCAACCCACGAGTCCACCCAGCCTTTATGACAGGTGGCTCCGGAAGCTTGCACAAATTTACGAGGTGCAAGCTAGAAGAGCAGGAAGACTTTACAAACCAATGGAATCTTGGACAACATCAGTCAACATAGAATTCCTCAGGTGCGCGAGAAGCTCGTGTACAAGGTCTAGGCAGTTCTAGTGGGGTCACAGCCTCCTTTACAGCTAAGGCTAAGTAGATGCCGCCCCTTAACCCCCCAAAAGGGAAGAGAATACACTGAAAAATGTTAGAGAACTCTGCTAAGACATCCAAGCTTTCGGCTGTGTCTCAGGACTATAATTCAACAAATTACCCCAGGATCAACTTAATGGTGTCATTTCATGATAGATCAGAAGAATCTAGAAGCCAGGTCACCTAGAACCTAAACTACTTTCACAGTAACATATAAAACTACCCCCCCCCCAAAGAACTTATAAAAGCCCTTATAACTTCCAAGTACACGAAAAATATACCCAAAAGATAAATGAATAAATTAAAATATTTAATCAGCAATATTCACCTCAAATACCTCCCCACTAAAAAGGTCAGAATGTAGGTTACTCACTATGTGGATCTCGTGTCATCCACTTTCAAAAAGATACTTCCATTTCTAGCACCAAATATATTTAAATGCTTTGTCTCAAAAATTAGCCAAAACATGAGAACCCTTACGAATATGTATAAAGACTTGCCAAATTCGGAAGAAGACATGTTTAGCAAGTCGCCAGTAGCTGGGGGACAAGAGTAAAAGAGGGCTCTGATGATAACTGGCTTCCCTGGGGGCTCAGACAGTAAAGAATCCACCTCCAATGCAGGAGACCTGGGTTCAATCTCTGGGTCAGGAAGATCCCCTGGAGAAGGGAATGGAAACTCACACCAGTATTCTTGCCTGGAGAATTCCATGGACAGAGGAGCCTGGCAGGCTACAGTCCATGGGTTGCAAAGAGTCGGACAAGATGGAGGGACTAACACTGATGGTAATTAGGATCAGACAAGACATAAGCTAGGAAATGAAGGCACATGGCCCCCCTAGCAGCGGCACCAGGCAAAGCCCTGAATCGCAGATCTTGGTAGCCAGGAGACCACACACGAGGTATGACTGCGAGGCCATCCCCACCTATTCCAGAACCTGGGATCTTTTCTCTGACTGGCTGCTTCGGAGGCTTCAGCTACTCTCACTGTCCTGACATCTTCTGGTTCTGCCTGTCCCCACACCGTCATAACTGCGGGTAGCCCAGTGGTCACTGCCAGGAACCTCTTTGGGTCTGAACCATCAATAGAACGCCTTGGTCACTGGCAGCCGCCAATATCTGAAGCTTCCTAAACATCACCAGTAGTTACTTCACCCTAAGAACCCTAAAGAGAGTTCCTCACTCACAGTGATTTAAGGTCATCTCTAAAGCACCCCAACCCCACTCTTCCAGAAGGTCCTTGAGTCAGCACACACCAATAATCACTTCAGGCACCAACTGAAGACATACGACACCAGTCTCCAAAAAGTCTGAGGCCAAAGCCACTTCCAAAGCCCTGTTTACATCCTCAGTTAACAGACAGGCCCCACAACCTCAGAGCTATTTCAGAGAACACTCACTGCCTTCCAGCCTCTGCTGGCAACCGCCATCACAGATCCAAAAATGGGACCGCTGCAGCCAACACCACTTCTCTGGCCTCTTTCACTGAGTCGAAGCCCTCAGCACACTGGGAGTGGTGAGAGCTCTCCCAAAGGTCACTAACACTTCTGAAGGCCCAGCTACCCAAACGATCTGCAGAGCCCCAGCCGTTCAGTCCTGTCATACCGTACCTACAAATTAGCAATACTTCCTTAAAAGCATCCGTGTTAGAGGTATAGAACCGTCTTTTGGACTCTGTGGGAGAGGGAGAGGGTGGGATGATTTGGGAGAATGGCACTGATACATGTATGATATCACATAAGAAATGAATCGCCAGTCCAGGTCTGATGCAGGATACAGGATGCTTGGGGCTGGTGCACTGGGATGACCCAGAGGGATGATACGGGGAGAGAGGTGGGAGGGGGGTTCAGGATGGGGAACACGTGTACAACCGTGGCGGATTCATGTTAAAGTACGGCAAAACCAATACAATATTGTAAAGTTAAAAAAAAAAAGCATTTGTGTTATAGTTCTCACTTGGGCTGACTGTAGCCAGCCAACACTACCACTTTGTCAGATTATTTCTAACAGTTAGGCTTGCGCATGAGTTAAGAGCCATTCTCTGGATTCCACGAGTTTCCATGTTACAGCTACTGTCCTCATACATACAGATGGGGCAGCTCATAAGACATGTTTTGCTACAAAAAGTTCTCTCCAAAATTTCTTTCTACTCTCCCAGAAGTTTACAACATGTGAACAAAAATGTTTACAACCAGTCACACACTCCCCAATAGCTGAAACACTCCAAGGTATCACACAGTAACCTTAAGCCACTTCTCTTGGGTTCTACTAAGACTAAGAATTCCAAGGGCAAAACTGGCCCAGTGCTAAAAATGGTAACTGCTTATAAGCAAACCTCCAAGTCAAAGACTTAAGAGATGTCACAAGAAAATCACTCAACTCAAGTGACCGGCTCTGCTGGCTAGCAACCAACCCACTCACACAGCAAACAACACTGGAGCAAAGTGACCAGTAAGCTCACAGGAAGACAAGGAGACTAGGATGATGCAGGGCAGACAGACGCAAGCTTTGTTACCCCAACCATCCCGTAAGAGAGGCCAAGTCACACCCCGGGAGTCACTCAGGAAGTAGGAAAAGTTACTTCTATAAACAAACTCCCTCAGAGTAAGTTAAAAATTTGGAAACTGACTCACCTTGACACTAGGAGTGGTCATCATACAAGAAAATGGGTTTTTAAAAAAAAAAGGCTATAAAAAGAGGTTTCTGGTTTGCTTTTATGCTTATTTTTTGAAATAACAGCAACACGGAACTTTAAGAGTACCATAGTAAAACCACATGACTAAAAGCAAGGATGGAAGAAATAGTACAAACAGTGTGAAGGCTCCTGTGATGAAAGCAGCCATGGGACACGGTGGATGAGGCTAGAGCACACCAAACACTCCAGACAACTCCATACCTTATCAATGGCTTTTCCAACCCGAGAAACGCTGCTGTGGATGTCTTTGTGGTCAGAGGCCAACTTCTGAACAGTATCCTTTATTCTCTTACAGCACTGTGTCAAGACAAGTGAAAGTGTCCCTGATAATTCAGCATCTTGACCTATAAAAAAGAAAGAAAGAAGACTGGCTATTCACAAAAGCAAACCCAAAGATGGCAAGTCATCACACTGGCCCTCTGGAAGATGAAAAGGTGGATGTGAAGAAAAATCAACTGTC
The DNA here is from genome assembly GCF_029407905.1 of Bubalus kerabau. NCBI lineage: Eukaryota > Metazoa > Chordata > Mammalia > Artiodactyla > Bovidae > Bubalus > Bubalus kerabau. The sequence goes on from NC_073634.1 coordinate 50,952,840, forward strand.
CACTTTGAAACAGACAGTAACAGCCAGAGGTGATATTTTTCAAATGAACAGTAAGAAAGCTAGTTTAATTTTTGCATCATTTGGAATACATTTTAAAATTGTACTATGACGTAAATCACTTATGTAATTACTAAATTGAATAATACTGAATAATACTGCCAAGGCATTTTTAAGAAAATATGTCTAAGTGAATAAACTCACTTATTCAATCCACTTAAACTGTCCAAGTCATTCTCACAACATTTTATTACTAAATTTCCTAAGAAGAGAGAAGTCTAATTGCTTTATGTTCTACACAAAGAAGAAAAACAAACTTTTCTGGATAATATGAAGAAACGGTGAACATGGCAGAAGAGAGTTTATATATCCCCACCTGTAAGCCTCAGTGAGCCATCCCTACCAGTCAGGGTGGGAGGAACTCTCTGGAACTTCGAGTTCCCAGATGCCGGCCAAGGGCCCACCCTGCAAGCAGGTCTTTCTAAGCATTAGCAGCCTCAGGCTGGCTTGCAAGGTTGGTCTCTGGTGGGCATCTGGGAATCTGGATTTCAGGAGGGTTCCTACCACTCTAACTGGTTAAGAATGGCTTGCTGTGCCTAAACTGTTTGTAAAATGTGGTTTGTGCTGAACTGCTTTTCTTCTGGGAGTCTGGAATTTTGGTATCTGCTAGACAGAGGGTGCCTATATGACAGTACCCAGTAATCACCAGAAGACTATGTCTCCAAACGAGGTTCCCTCGGAGATAAACACTTCACCTTGTTGTTGTTTAGTCACTGTATCCGACTATCTGCAACCCCATGGGCTCTATCTGGCCAGGCTCCTCTGTCCACAGGATTTCCCAGGCAAGAATATTGGAGTGGGTTGCCACTTCCTTCTCCAGGGGATCTTCCTGACCCTGAGATCAAACTTGTGTCTTCTGTATTGGCAGGTGGATTCTTTACCACTGAGTCGGGGAATATCATAACACTTCATACTTGTTAGTGTTTGATGCTAGAGGAATTAAGTATGCTCTGTGTGACTCCACTGGGAGGACTCTCTGCAGCTTTCTCTTGGTTTCCTCTAGACAATGCCTTGTGTGCTTTCTTCCCTGGCTGTTTGTCTTGTACGTTTTTGCTGTAACAAATGTTAGCCATGAGTATGCGTGTGACTCCCTGTTGAGTCCAGTGCCACCTCCTGTATTACTGGACTCTACAGTAGTCTTGGACTGCAAGGAGATCAAACCAGTCAATCCTAAAGGAAATCAACCCTGAATATTCATTGGAAGGACTGATACTGAAGCTGAAGCTCCAATACTTTGGCCACCTGATGTAAAGAGCCAACTCACTGGAAAAGACCCTGATACTGAGAAAGACTGAGGCCAGGAGAAGGGGGCAACAGAGGATGACATGGTTGGATGGCATCACTGACTCAATGGACACGAATTTAAGCAAGCTCTGGGAGATGGTGAAGGACAGAGAAGTGGGGTGCAGGAGTCCATGGGGGTCACAAAGAGTCGGACACGACTTAGGGACTAAACAACAACAAAGTAGTCTTGGGGACACTTTTTCCTTGATAAATCAACAGAAAGTTACTACAGCTGATATCCTCTTTCCTTGTGCTACCTCCTCAGAAAAAAGCAGCAGGAGAAAGAGAAAGAGAAGTCCGAAAAGAGATTGTTCTCTTTATTTGTATTCTCTTTGTCTCTCTGAATTTGTATTCAGTAATACTTGTCAGTTACCTCAAGTATAGACCTACACATCCACACCTGTAAGCAACAGACCTAACTCCTGAAATCTTACTGAGTGGTTCTTAAAAGTATAATTTACATCAGAGCGATCTGGAGGTCTAGTTAAGACAAAGTAGATGGATTCACATCCCCAGAGTTTCTGATTTAAGAGGTCTGGGATAGGGCCCAAGAATTTGAAAGAGAATAGCCCAAAAGTAAAAGCAGTCTTAGGATCTTCATTCATCGAACAGCTCTTTGTTGAGCATTCAATTATGTGACAGGTACAGCTGTGTCCAGGCAAAAATCCCAGCAAACCATAACTTCTGGTGAGCAAGATAAATACAACGTCAGTCAGTTACACAATATTGCAAAAGAGGAAACGTGCTCCTGGCAGGGGCGGGGGACCAGAGTAAAACCAATGGAGAGTGTCTGTGGGTTGAGCCACTGTAATCTTAAACAGGTGGACGTGGTAAGCCTCACTGAGGAAGTGACATCTGGGCAAAAACTTGAATGAAAATAGCCTTTTGGCATAAGGATGATCTTGAGCTATTATTTCTGAAAAACAACAAACACAGGAGAAGCTCTGAAAACAGAGAAGTGACCCTTTTATAAGGGAAATTTAAATGTATAAAATTAACCTCCATTTCTAAGGGTATCTCTGTATGAGGAAGAGAAGAATGACTGCTGCTGCTAAGTCGCTTCAGTTACATCCGACTCTGGGCGACCCCACAGACGGCAGCCCACCAGGCTCCTCTGGGAGCCTGGGCTTCTCCAGGCAAGAATACTGGAGTGGGTTGCCATTACCTTCTCCTAAATCTCAAGAACTTTTTATGAAAGCTCAGACTTAGATTTACATAAAAAACCTAACCCCTGTTGACTGTGCTTTTCCTGATAACCTCCCCATTACTGGCCCACCCACACCTACCTTTCTTGTGTCTTTAGCTGAAGCTGGTCTGTAAGCCTGAATTCTAAACCACCTCTTTGAGTTACTCACTACTCCCTGGAATACTGAGTGCATCTCCCACATGCACATGAAGTATACATGTAAACAAACTGCTTTTCTCTAGTTAGTATGTTTTCTACTATAGGAGTCATCTCAGCCAAGAACTTGCAAGAGTAGATGTAAAATTACTTTTTCCCTCCCTACAGAGGAAAGCATTCCAGCATTTGTGACAACCACTGAGAGAAGTAAACAGAAGATGTATCCATAAGGTACCCAATTCAATATGGGGTGGCCAAAACAGAAATTGCCCTTATTTCTAAACACAACTGCACAAAGTATGTATCAGGTGCTTCCAATTTCTAGTGATGCAGTTTAGGCTAAGGGAAGACCTGGTAATCCAGGAAAAAAATTTAAATCTGTCTAAAACATGTCCTATACATACTTTGGGCCAAAAGAACCTAATTGCTTCAGTAAGCTCTGTTCTGGCCATTTCTGCTCTTTCTGTATCTAACCCTTATCTAACCTCAATGGCCTTATCTTCTCTTTGAACTTCTCTGCCCACAGACTTACTCAGTCTTCTCAATTCCTAATGAATTCTGTTTTCTCCACCACTCCTCTGGCACAGAATCAAACACCATTTAACAATTGCAGATATATACACCATCATTAGTCTCAACTAGATGTAAGAACCAAAGGGAAGACAAGTTCTTAAACTGTATACTCCACAGTCTTATATACCCTACACATTTGCAGGTGCTATTAATGTAAGTACACAGATTGATGGTAAATAAAGGGGGAAAAAACAGTTAAAAAGAAAGTCATACTCAACAAATGGTGCTGGAATAACTAGCTACTCATTTGCAAAAAAATCGTATCACAGACAGAAATTAACTCCAAATGGAATGAAGACCGAAATTAAAAGCTGAAACTATCAAATTCTTGTAAGAAAATGGGTTTATTCTTAATCTTGGATTGGGTGATGGTTTCTTAGATATGACACCAAAAGCAACCAGACAAAAAGATACTTAAATTGGACTTCATCAAAACAAGGGCTTCCTTTGTGGCTCAGCTGGTAAAGAATCCGCCTGCAATGTGGGAGACCTGGGTTCAATCCCTGGGTTGGGAAGATCCCCTGGAAAAGGGAAAGGCTACCCACTCTGGTATTCTTGTCTGGAGAATTCCATGAACTACAGAGTCCATGGAGTTGCAAAGAGTGGGACACGACTGAGCAATTTTCACTTCATCAAATCTTAAAAACTTTTGTGCTTCAAACACTACCAAGAAAATGAAAAGAGAACCCACAGAATGGGAGAAAAATACTTGCAAATCATGCATCAGATAAGGGTCTAGTATCTAGCATACAAGAATTTTTATAACTCATGAATATCAGGATGTTCAGTTCAGTTGCTCAGTTGTTTCCAACTCTTCGCGACCCCATCAACACCAGCACGCCAGGCCTCCCTGTCCATCACCAACTCTCAGAGTCCACCCACACCCATGTCCATAGAGTTGATGATGCCATCCAACCATCTCATCCTCTGTTGTCCCCTTCTCCTCCTGCCCTCAATCTTTCCCAGCATCAGGGTCTTTTCCAATGAGTCAGCTCTTTGCATCAGGTGGCCAAAGTATTGGAGTTTCAGCTTCAGCATCAGTCCTTCCAATGAACACCCAGGACTGATCTCCTTTAGGATGGATTGGTTGGATCTCCTTGCAGTCCAAGGGACTCTCAAGAGTCTTCTCCAACACCACAGTTCAAAAGCATCAATTCTTCAGCGCTCAGCTTTCTTTATAGTCCAATTCTCACATCTATACATGACCACTGGAAAAACCATAGCCTTGACTAGACGGACCTTTGTTGGCAAAGTAATGTCTCTGCTTTTGAATATGCTATCTACGTTGGTCATAACTTTCCTTCCAAGGAGCAAGTGTCTTTTAATTTCATTGCTGCAATCACCATCTGCAGTGATTTTGAAGCCCAGAAAAATAAAGTCAGCCACTGTTTACACTGTTTCCCCATCTATCTGCCATGAAGTGATGGGACCGGATGCCATGATCTTAGTTTTCTGAATGCTGAGCTGTAAGCCAACTTTTTCACTCTCCTCTTTCACTTTCATCATGAGGCTCTTTAGTTCTTCTTCGCTTTCTGCCATAAGGGTGGTGTCATCTGCATATCTGAGGTTATTGATATTCCTCCCGGCCATCTTGATTCCAGCTTGTGCTTCTTCCAGCCCAGCGTTTCTCATGATGTACTCTGCATATAAGTTAAATAAGCACGGTGACAATATACAGCCTTGACGTACTCCTTTTCCTATTTGGAACCAGTCTGTTGTTCCACGATGAACAATCCAATTAAAAACAGGCAAAGAATTTGAATAGATTTTTTTTCCAAATAAGATATAGTGGGAATTCCTTGGTGGTCCAATGGTTAGGTCTTGGTGCTTTCACTGCCACGGCCAGGTTCAATTCCTGATCATGGAACTAAGATTCCACAAGTCGTGTGGCATGGCCAAAACAAAAGATAAACAAATAACCAATAAGCACAGGAAAAGGTACTCAGCATCATTAATAAATAGGGAAATGCAAACCAAAACTACAGTCAGAAACTACTTCACACCCACTGGGATAGCTATAATGAAAAAAGGTAGACGACAATAATAATAAGTGTTGGCAAGAATGTGGACCCACATATATTGCTGAGGGATGGTGCACAAGCTGTAGAAAACATTCCTCAGAAAGTTAAACAAAGTTACCATATAAGCCAAGAATTCCACATGTGGGTACATCAGTTCAGTTGCTCAGTCCAGTCCGACTCTTTGCGACCCCATGAATCGCAGCAAGCCAGGCCCAAGAGAAATGAAAACATACATCCATACACAAACTTGTACATGTTCACAGCAGCATTTAATAGCCCTCAAAGAGAAACAATTCAAATACCCAAATGAGGAATGGATAAACAAAATGTGGCAAGTCCATACAACAGTATTATTCAGCTATAAAAAGGAAGGAAGCACTAATATATGCTACAACATGGATGAACCTTGAAAACAGTAAGCTGAAATACGCCACGCAAAAGGCCACAGATTGCTTGATTCTACTTATGTGAAATGTCCAGAACAGGCGAGGAGATTCATAGTTGCCAGAGCTGGAGAAGTGTGGAATGGAGAATGACTGTGAATGAGAGGAGGTTTCTTCCTGGAGTGAAGAAAATGTTCTCAAATTAGATAATGGTTATGGCTACACAACTCTGAATGTACTAAAAGCTAGTGAATTTCACACTTTCAAAGGGTGATTTTGTGGTATGTGAACTTTAACTTAATTTTTTAAAAAGCCTAAAAATGCAAACCATAGCATCTGGATATGTTTATTTCTACAATTAGGAGACAACAAACAAAAGGTTAAGGAACACAAAAGCAAAGCTCAAGCTGGAGAGAAGTCATTTGGGATTTGCCAGTTGAACTTCTATGCCCCAACCTCAAAATCCATTGATATTTTCAAATTTCAGTGACTCAGTTTGCTACATTTATAAATCATAGATGTGAGGAATAATATAAGGTCAATTAATTAACACTGAGTTTTCAGTATGCCCCAAGGAGAATAATTTCTACAAAGTATTTGGAAGCACAAGAAAAGTGTAATGGCATAATCTGAAAGAGAACCCCAGGAAAGCCCTGTTCAGAGAGAAGGATTCCACTAATGCATTTTCAAATGGATTCGGTGGAAAACAGCCAAAGGTAAAAACAGGTTTGGCAATCACTGTAATCACCAAACCGACTGAGACCAAACCTCTAAGTACCTAAAGGGAGAGAGGCCTAATGTTCTTTCCATTTACTTGTCTGAAAACAAAACCTGCTTCTAAGAGGAACAGAAACCTGCTTCTCTATGAAAGAAAACTAACTGGAGTCAGTTCCTAGAAGTAAAACTGGGCAGTTCCTGTGACAGCCATCTTTACCATAACAACCAGAGCTGAAGGTGAACGCTGGGATCTATGTTGGCCACTAGGAGAGTGGTCACTGTTTACCCAGGATGAAGTCCTGTGCCAAGTGCGTCTGGCAATGCGATAAACCTCCCTGGACTCAGGACCCATACACAAGTATGAAAAGAAATCACTCACTTTTTACTGTCACCACAAATACTTTTTTTTCAAAGACTATTTTTCAAGATCAGTTTTATACTTACAACAAAATTGAGAGGGAGGCAGTGAGATTTCCCAGTATACCCTGCCTCCACACATGTACAGCCTGAAAGTTCTTTTCATTTAGTCCACTGTCTGGGTATAACCACACTTTAGCCATTCATCTACTGAAGGACATCTTGGTTGTCTTCAAGCTTTGGCAATTATGAATAAACCTGCCATAAACATCCAGGTGCAGGTTTTTGTGTGGAGATAAGTTTCAACTCCTTTGGGTAAATACCAAGGAACACTGATTGTTGTCTTTTATTGTAAGAATAATGTTTAGTTTTGTAAGAAAACACCAAACCATCTTCCAAAGTGGCTGTAACACAGAAGTACTATTTTTAAAGTCACTTTTATTATTTGACTTGATTCAACAAGCAAAACAATTAGTATGGCAATAATCGATCTTAAATCCAAGCAAAGAATCCACATACACAGTTGGTCTAAGTTAAAGATACTTTTCCTTTTAGTGCAATAGAACAGTACCTTTTATAAACAAAATTTAAGCATGATATTCTCAAAAATTAGAATAGGCATGGTCTCCTCCAAAATCAGACATCTGCCAAACTAAATTACACATATGTGAGTTAACTCCTAAATTGATTTTACCTTGCTTCCCAGGTGATACAGTGGTAAAGAATCTGCCTGCAATGCAGAAGACACAAGAGACATGGGTTTGATCCCTGGGTCAGGAAGATTACTTGGAGAAGGAAATGACAACCCACTCCAGTATTCTTGCCTGGAGAACCCCATGGACAGAGGAATCTGGCAGGCTACAGTCCATGGGGTCACAAAGAGTCAGACACGACTGAGCAACTAAGCATACACCATTAAGTTGTTTTTATAGAACCCAGTTAAGACTTCAAGTTCTGCCCTTAGCTTCACTGGCTATCCATTTCAGGATTTATGTCCATTAGTTACCTGGAAACAGTGAATTAGAAAAATGTTTGCTTGCATAGCTTCTTGTACTTCTCTACCAGGGTTCCACACTACACTGTAAATATTTATCACTCCCATGAAATTACTTGAAGGTAGAAAACATAAGTATTTAATTTCCCATGTTTAGCATGGAAACCAGCACATATTAGGCATTCAATAACTATTTACTGAATGAATAGAAACATAATAGATTGTGTACTACACCGTCTCAATTTCAAGGATAAGACTGATTCTAAAGGTCACTGACAACGTGTAAAATAGGTAGCTAACTGGAAGCTGCCGTGTAACACAGGGAGCTCAGCCTGGTACTCTGGCTCCATCATGAGCTAGAGGAGTAGGACAGAGGGCAGGGTTGGAAGGTAGGTTCAAGAGGGATGGGATCTATGTATACTTATGGCTGGTTCGTGTTGCTGTATGGCGGAAACCAACACAACACTGTAAAGCAATTATCTCCAATTAAAAACTTTTTTAAAAAGTCACTGACAAGGTGAAAATGGATATGCTTGCAAGGTATTAAAACAGAAAAACTTGCAACTCTAAAAAGGTTGGTATTAAAAATAATAATAAAGGGCTATTTCATACTGTATGTAGCAAACCATAGTTAGCGTCAGTCACTCAGCTGTGTCTGACTCTTTGCAACCTCAAGGACTGTTGCCCAACAGGCTCCTCTGTCCATGGAATTCTCCAGGCAAGAATACTGAAGTAGGTAGCCATTCCCTTCTCCAGGGGATCTTCCCAACCCAGCGATAGAATCCAAGTCTCCTGCACTGCAGGCAAATCCTTTACTGTCTGAGCCACCAGGGAAGCCCGAGTAGCAAGCCAAACTGTGGCCTGCTGAGGTTTTGGGCTTCTCATGAGCTACCCTGGCACTCAGGACACAGTAACCACTCAACAGAGACATACTCAGAGGAAGCAGGAAAAGGCACAAATAGAAAACACTCTCTTTTTTTTCCTAGAGGCAGTACACCCTGAAAACAAAGTAAACTTTTTGGTATATTAACAGCTGGCAAATGTACATAGTAAAGGAAAGTATAGCATTTGTTCGTCCACCCCAAAGGTAGATTCACAGATGGGTATTCGGATCCGCTGCACCAAATCACAGCCGAGGGGGCTGCAAGTCCAAACACAAGAGAAAACAAATCACCTCAGTTTATCTCTAAGAGCTAAGTGACGTGGCACAGACTAACAGTCCTCCTGGAGCAGAGAGCCACACCAATGTGATGGGCACGGGGAAGAAAGCAGGGCTCTACAGGAGTCTGTGAGGCAAGAACTGGCCAGAGAAGACGAGAAGGAAGATATAGGAACAAGTTTTTAGATGTCTGTCAGATATTTTTAGGGGCTTCCCAGGTGGCTCAGTGGTAAAGAACCTGCCTGCCAATGCAGGAGACTCGGATTTGATCCCTGGATCGGAAAGATCCCCTGGAGAAGAAAATGGCAACCACTCCAGTATTCCTGCCTGGACAATCCCATGGACAGAGGAGCCTGGCGGACTACATTCCATGGGGTTGCAAGAGTCAGACACGACTTAGTGACTAAACAACAAGATATTTTGAGAGCCTGTTCACTTCCTTCAAATTCGAAATACAGAGAATTAATCGAGACATCTATTTATCTCTGAAATGAATGAGTGAACCAGATAGGGCTTCTTATAGCATTTGAATATGGGTTTCTTATTTAAAAATCAAACCCAAATTTCTACCTTCCCCTCTCCTGAACTTCCCATTTCCCTCCTGGTTCTGTAATTGTCTGTCATTCATGCTCAGAACCCTAGATGAACCTTTGATTTTTCCAGCCCTTCTCTCCTATTCTGCCCCATGTCCTGGTAATTTCTTCCCTCAGGAGACTCCACACCTGGGTCTCTACATCTCTACCACTACCCCAGAATAGGCCCCTATTTCATCAGGCGCATGCTGAAAAGGAACCTTAACTAGTCTTCTGCCTCTAGTCAAACTTCACTCCCACTCCAATCACCCAAAATGCTAACTGGTCTCAGATCATGTCCCTGTCCTTCCCTTTTCACCGCCTCCAACCCAAGTCTCTCAGTATCTTCTCAGTTTACCACCTGCCCTGACAGCCCTGACTCTACAAAACCTGAGTCCAGCTTAATTTTCATTCTTCTATTTCCTACCTCCCTACTCTGGTCCTTCACTGTTCCCAGGATGCCTCTTGTACCCTCACTCCTCTGCATCTTTGTTCCTGCCAACCTCCTCTCCCAGCACCCCATCCTATCTTCCTCCTCTCCTCACTCAGTCTCTGTTACTAAAACTGCCCACAGGTTAGAGGAGCCTGTCCCTGTCTCAAATCCCACCCTGTTGTTGGTATCCTTCAATCAGCATTTACTGTATACACATGGCCTCGCACTGTAAAAACATACTGGGCTTACCTCCCCAACTACTCAGAACATGCTTGGAGCATGAGGATGACTGCTTGTCCTCTGTAACTCCCACAAAATTTAACCCAGTTTCACATATAGCTGGGGATTAGTAACTACTGACCAAGCGCTCTACAGTGCAACTGAAACAGCCCACCTCTAAGCAGTTCGTTCTAAGGGCTCCTTCTCTTCCTATTTTTCTAAACTGATAGTATTTACACCAACCAGAAGCACTATTATCTAGTAATATTAACCGTGCTGTGTGCTTAGTCATTCAGTCATGTCCGACTCTTTGTGACCCCAGGCTCCTGTCCGTGAGGATTCTCCAGGCAAGAATACTGGAGTGGGTTGCCATACCCTCTGCCAGGGGATGTTCCCAACTCAGGGATCAAACCCAGGTCTCCCGCATTGCAGGCAGATTCTTTACTGTCTGAGCCACCAGGGAAGACCTTTAATATTATGCTGTGTACTATTCCACATCCATGGTTTTTCCCCTCTCAATTGTAAAACTCTGGCCTCATTATCCAAATAAAGTTCCTTGAAGACTGTTGTTAATACTTTTTGAATATTCCTAAGAGTGTTAAGCAGACCACTGGACACAATGGTAGTTAACATACACCAGTAATAAAGATATCTAAACTCAGTGTCTCAATTAAGACACTGCTTAAAGGTACGGATCTTAAAAATAACAACCTTGTTTTACAGAGTTCAAAGCCAGTTCATACTATCTAATTTCCACAACCCATGATATAAGCTATCAGTCTACTGAGGAGGAAAGAAGTTAAGTGAGATTGTAGAAGCAGTGAGGGCTTCCCAAGTGGTACTGGTGGTAAAGAATCCACTTGCCAACGCAGGAGATACAAGAGATGTGGGTTCCATCCCTGGGTCGGCAAGATCCCCGGGGGAAGAAACAGCAACTCACTCCAGTACTCTTGGCTAGAGAATTCCATGGACAGAGGAGCCTGATGGGCTGCAGTCCATGGGGTGGCAAAGAGTTGGACACAACTGCGCACAGATGTGTATGTGCGCACACACGCACGCACACACACACACACGGAGAGGCAGTGAAGTGAGAGAACAAGGGCTCAAATCCAGATCTGAGCTCAAGGACAAAACTTTATGTTCTTCTCCACAAGCACAGACACATCTTGTCTCCTCAACTAGCCTCTACCTTCCTGGCGGACTGAGGCCATGCATACCATGCTTCTTTTTTAAAGTCTCTCTTTATCTCCTCCCTAACGTCTTCGCAGACCAATAAGAAGATATTAAATCTATATGGATTGCACAGATACAGCACATCCTGTGCCCCAGGCCTCTTAGGTGGAAAGACTTGGCAAAAGAAGACATATGGATTTCCCAAACAATCTTCCCAAAGAACCACTTTGAGCTCAGCCATACGATCACTAAACCGAAACAGAGTGGAAGCTTATTTCTAAAAGCCTCAAGTGCTGCCAGAGATTCTAGTCTCTTGTTCTCTGAGCTGTTAGACTAGTACATAATCTAAGAAAGACAGAAGAAACGCTCTGTTGAGAGTTATCACCTCCCCAGTATTCAACTTTGGGGAGTAACATGGAGTACCACAGGCCTCCAAGTACATAGCTTATGGCCAGGATTCCCCAGGTCTCCCCACAACTGCCTCTTGGGGTCATTTTCAAAGATTTTACAGATGAAGAAGCAGGGCCCCAAATAAAAACAAATAAGTTTCAGTATCCCAAGTGAAGAGCTGCTGCTGCTACTGCTAAGTCGCTTCAGTCGTGTCCAACTCTGTGCGACCCCATAGACGGCAGCCCACCAGGCTCCGCCATCCCTGGGATTCTCCAGGCAGGAACACTGGAGTGAGTTGCCATTGCCTTCTCCAAGTGAAGAGCAGTCTGCCTAAAACACCACTTCACTATGCTAACTACTAAGTGACTACAACATGAAAACACAGAAATTTCTCTATTAACTCTAGTAAGATAGTATCACGGAAGTGTTGGCAAGTTTCCCCCTTACCGAGGTTATTATCCAGAATTAGAAACTACTCAGGAAGATAAGATAACCTTAGGAAAATGATTTTATTATACCAAGCATTAAAGTCATTTCAAGTAAGTTCCCAAAGGTAATATGAATCAAGCTGTAGTCTCAGAGTCTACACATGAAGTCATACCAGCAATTCAGGGCTTGAATTATCTGAACACTACAGTTACAAGTCAAGGAGAAAGCTGAGAAGTAAAGATTAGGCTAATCAAGAAACCATCTCAAAGAATACTGTTATCGATGTAACTGGCAGCTGGCTCAACTACAGTGGGCATCTATCACTTCAAGTCTTCCTTTCTAGAACTCTCTCCTTTATTTGAGCAACAACACGTCACATGGTCATGAATCATCTCACACTTGGGAAGCACAGCCCAAGGTGGCTAATGGACTCCACCCAGCAGCCCCTCTTGCTGATCTGAACTAGGACAATAAAAATATTCCCTAGTAATTTTGTTGAAAATACAGAAAATAGGCATGTCCCCATCTCTGGGATTACAAGCAGTACAAGAATGACATGAGTCCACGGGCCATCTTTGCTTCCATGTGAAAAAAGCTCTGCTGAGGATGAAGCCAACCATGGAGGAAAGCGCAGCCAAGAGAGGAAGAGAACAAAACTAGCCCTCATGATACCCTCTGTGCCCCGGGAGCCACTGGCCTATCCTCAGCCTTTTTAGTTATGAGTCAACAAATTCCATTTTAATTAAAACCATTCTGCCACCTGCAACCAAAAGGATCCTGAGTGATACAGCAGTCTGAATGAGTAAGGTGCCAGATGACAGAGTTACCTCCTAAATGAGCCTGGAAAGGAATGGCTGACAAATCTGCTTCTAAACCCTACTGGAAACACCAACGCTAGCCTATTATTATTATGATTCTCACCATCTATAAAACAGCCCAAGTAGATCAGTGACTGGTCTATTCTCTTCTTTGAGTTTTTGAATAATGGCTAATTCACACAAACTTTTTTGACCTACTTATCTTGTTACTTTCCAGATTAGATGCTAAATGGAGATACCAAATTTTATTCAAAACTTGAACAGCATTAATTCTTTCAAGAGTGTCTTGTACTTAGCAAAAAGTTTAGTTAACAAATGGGGGACCAAGCTATACGGCCTACTCAAAGTACACCAAATAAGGATAACTAAGTAAGACATACCACTAGTCCACCAAACCCTAATCCTTTTACAATTAGTTCAACACAGACACTCAACACTGGTAGACACTGAAAAGCAGAGAATCCGCATATATAAACAAACATACTTTTCAATATATATATGGAATATATACAATTCAAATTCTAGAATGTAAAGTTAGTTATACCTAACATGTAACCCCAGACCTCTGGTTTTTTTGTCTACTGACCCAATACTATATCACAAAAATTAGTTTAAAATGTGACCATCTAATTTGCTTTTTCTTTCATGTTTAATTGTTTACTTCTCATTTATCACTCTCAAATTAAAAAAAAACAAAAAAAGAAGCAATTCTGCAATTAGTAATTAAATTCTCTTTGATTCACCAAAGAGATAAAGGTAGAAGATCATACTCTAAGTGTCAGACCACACAGAAACACATGGAGTTTTAGCTGATAATATACATTGACTGCACCCACAAATCAAACAATCTCTACCAACTTGCAAATTGTTATAATACTAAGCCTAAATCACAGTATGCAGAACTACATGTCCAATGCCTTAGAGAAAAAATAAACACTGATAAATTATCATTTCCCTGAACCTTAAAATTTTTTCTGGAAACAGCCAAATCTTTGGCTGTAAGATGGACAACTAGGTGGTCCAAGAATAAGAATGACTGAAAGGGAGATTTTTTTTACTAGATATCCTTTTTATCATTTGAATTTATACCATTTAAATGTATTATCTACTCAAAAGAAATACAATTTTAAATTTAGAAAATTCCTTGACAATCACTTTCAGAAACCATATTCGAACTCCCTTTAATAACAGCTCCAAAATAACAATTTCATTAAATACTGTACATCCTTTACACTTATAAACATTGTAATTTTTTTTCAAGTATACTATATACATGTAATAAAAGTTACCCAGTTGTTCCAGCCTGATTTTCTATCACCAAACATGAATTTCGAATATTAACAATACATCATTTATGATTCTTTTATGTTTTCCTTTCCACTACAGAAGTGCTATTGATTAACAAAATATAAATACACTCGCCGTCCCCCAAAAGTTAACAATAAATACCCACAAGGCAAATCACCAAAATGTATCTAATACCACTTATCCGTTAATCAAGGGCTGTCCAAAGTGTGGTTCCCCTACCAATGATGTGAATGGTGACTTTAGCTGTATGTGAAGTATTTTAACATATTTAACATAAGGTTGATTATACCTAACATACCAAATCTAGGACTTTACAATTATTGCCCAGAATGAGGATAAATCTACCAAAGTGAAACTGTGCATCTACTTGAAAAATAGGAGTGTGCATGTATGAGTGAAGTTTGAGCAGAACCAGGGCATCATCCAAATGAGATCAAGGGCAGAGTGAGAACAATCATCAACAGCATTGACTGTATTAAATCTTACAGCAAACTTCATGCTCACAGGGAAACTCTCACTGAAAGAAGGATACACTAAATGATACACTAAATGCTCTCCTCTTCCCCCAGAGTTAGGGAAATGCCATGTGGGGCAATTTAGAGCAGATGAGAGGATCTTAGGGGAGAACAGGCAAGCCCCCTCTGGGCAGAGTTCACATCACAATCTGGAACAAGGGTGGTGCGAGTGGACCACAGTTGTCAATGGGTTTTCTTTGATGGTTCATCAGTTTCTACCACAAGCCATCCTAACCATCCTCACGTGGTATAGCTGTCTGCTCACAACTTTAGGAAAGAGAAATTTAAACATAAGAAAATGTAATTCAACCTCAAAAACTGACCTGACCCCCTGGCCCTCACTAAAGAATACTACTGAATCAGGCAGTTACTCACCAACAGTGTGATGCAATGTTGGGGGATCTGTAGAGTCCCCATGATTCTACTTTATTCATATCACATTCTTACAAGAATATCATCACAAATGAACCCAAAGAATGAGCTTATTATAATAAACCTAATTATAGAGGGTGCCAACTGGAGCCTCTCCATCAGGTCATGAGAAACCACCAGATCACTCACCCAGATAGGCATATTCAGAGCTTTGAAAACTTCCTTTAAACTTGAAAATGGAGTCCAAAATCAGATTTCAGTCCATATAGCTTTAAGAAGGGTATACTTAAGACTCAATATAATACCCACATTGTCTGCAGAGAACTTTAGAAATCATCTGCTTTGAAAAATACTATCTTCCAGACACCAAGACATGATATCTGTTGTCTTCATACAATAGAACATCATGAGAAAGAAAATTTTATTTTGAAAACTAGACCTAGTACTTGTGGTATTTATTTTTCTTTCATGTTTTATTGGTGCCTTTAGTCTCTTAGGGGCTTTCTTGGTGGCTCAAGACAGTAAAGAATCTGCCTGCAATGTGGGAGACCAGGGTTTGATCCCTGGGTCGAGAAGATCCTCTGGAGAAGGGCATGGCAATGCACTCCAGTATTCTTGCCTGGAGAATTCCTTAGTCTCTTAATCCTATTCTTAAAGAATTAAAGAAAATCAAAGAGATTATCAATATAAAACTGCAATTTGTTAGATAAGAAGGTAAAAAATAGGCAGGAACGCCACAATTCACATCAGACTGAACAACACAGCAAACTCTGTGGCTAATACCCCTCTGACCATAAGTTCCTCGAAAAGTCCCAAAGAGGTCTAAAACACATTCCTGCTTTAGCAAGTTCTCAAAATTATTTTATCCATCTGGGATGGGCCCCAAATCCCCTAAAATGAAGTTCAAATCACATTCGCCTTCAATTAATATGCTCTCTCTCTCTCTCATGGAAGAAAGGGATTTTTTAATAGTTTCTATCTTCTCTCTCTCTCAAACTCTGCAAGCCCTCAATATTCAACCTGTTCCTTAAAAATGGAATCATTCCTTCCACCTCTCCAAGTCTACACCCTTCACCTACTCCTACCTTTTTCAGTCTTTGCATATGAAGCATGTCCAACCCTTGGGACTCTATGGACTGTAGGCCACCAAGCTCCTTGGATTCTCCAGTCAAGAATACTGGAGTAGGTTGCCATACCCTCCTCCAGGGGATCTTCCTGGCCCGGGGATCTAACTTGCAGCTCTTCTGTCTTCTGCATTGGCAGGCAGAAGCCACTTGCACCACCTGGGAAGTCCCTTTTCAGTCTTTAACGATACAAAAAGATTGCGTCTCCAGATGAGGGGCAGAGGGGGCACACCTTCAGCCCCTTACTTAAGCAGCCCCTCTCACCTCAATCTGTATTATTTTTCTTAACTCCTAGCCATCTAGTTTAACAATTCTATGAAACTGCTTGCAAAGAGGGTCACTACTGGTCCCAGTAGCCAAACACCAGCTGACCAACCTCTCTAAGCCTGCCCTTTCTGTTTCTGCTGGCACCTCCAGGACCTCCGCTCTTCAAAGGGAGTTCAAGGCTGTGGTTAGACCCTACTGTCTTTCCTCTGTGCAACCTAATGATCTCCTTCACTCTCCTTTGTGAAGGACACCAGGACACCATCTTAAACCTTACTTTGCTCCCAAACTCCATCTATGCATCTTCAGCCAATAGGAAACATGATCCCCTTGACTATCTTCATCAGTCCTTCAGTTTCTCACTTGTCCCAAACCAAGTTCACCAGCGCCTTCCCAGGAGACCCATCCTACCCCACATCTACTTCCCCCTTGCAGGCAGCCGTCTAGGTCTGCTCATTTTTCCATGTTCATATTTCAAGTCCTAACCCCACTATGGTCACTGGGTTTGCTTCTTTCTTGGAGTTCACAAGTGACTGCCGTGTCCAGGATGAGATGCTGTTATAAGACTCCCTCACCATGGATGGGGCTTCCCAGGTGGCTCACTGGTAAAGAATCCACTTTCCAGTGCAGAAGATGCGAGTTCGATCCTAAGGTCAGAAAGATTCCCTAGAGGAGGAAATGGCAACCAACTCCATTACTCTTGCCTGGAAAATTGCATGGACAAAGAAGACAGGTGGGCTACAGTCCATGGAGGCACAGAGTCAGACATGACTGACCCACGCACACAGGCACCATGGATGAGCACTAACTGTCAACTGAAAGCAGTCTGGGAAAGGAAAATGTACAGGAAGGAAGGAGAGGAGGAAAGAAGTTCAGCTAGTGCCACTGTCCTCAACCACACTTGCTCCAGTGTCCACACGTGACTCCAGCTACCAAACCTTATCAAAGATTTCTGTTCAACCTGAGTTGAGCAGGGCCCCCAAACTCAACAAATCCATTCCATGAAGTCCATTACTTCTTGCTCAGAAAGAATCATCACTACAGATATTTTAACCTAAAGAATACCAGACTTTTCATGTTATTTAAAGAACTCAAACCCAAAGAATCCCACCCAGCTTCCACAAGTTAACTGCGGCTAAGTATCTTCCCCCAGGGCCTAGGGCTATAATAATAGAAAAGAAACACCTTCCATTGAAAACCTGCTTTCTGAAAGGAAAACAAGTAAAAACTTGACCAGGTAACGCATGTAACTAACAACTTGCTCCACAATGTGTTTCTGGGGAGGCTACCTCCAGTCTCATCGCAGAATGCAACTGGGAGAGCTTAACAGTTTGATTTAGCTAGTTTCTTAGGCATCATCACATCAGTGCCGCTGCGGAGTTGAAAGAAAGGCTTCTTCTACAGAGAGTCAAATTATGGAGTTGAAGCAGCGGCTGTTTTGTTAACCCACAGCTAAGAATAACATGCGAGTTTCTAATTTTAAAAAAATGAAGAAAGACGAGGAAAGTCAGTCCCCGGCTAAATGTTTGGGGCGAGGAGGAGGAGGGATGGGGCTCTCTGCACTGACCCTCTCTTCGCCCGGATCCTCGGGCCCAAGGCAATTAACTAGGGGCGCCCACCCCGGGAGGGAGGCAGTTTGCAGGTGCGACGAGCCGGCCCCGCGCCCGGGTTTAACCCTGGATGGAACCCGTGGCTCCAGAATTAGTTTCCGGATGGGTTCCAGCTCACTTTTAATTAACAACGAGATCGGGGTAGGTTCGAGACAGTTCGGGGGGAGAGGAGGAAAAGTCACAGGGACCTGGGGATCTCGGCGCCCCGGGGAAGGCCGGGTCTGGCCGCCCGCAGGTACCCTCCTGGCCCGCCTGGGCCCGAGGGGCTCGGGGTGGGTGGGCCCGGTCCCGCGCGACCACCCGGGCCGCCTTACCGTGGCTCTGCAGGATCTCGTGCTTGAGGCCACCCGTGTAGTCGATGAGCTCCTCCAGGCCGCGCTCGCACAGTTGCCCATAGCCCGAGAACTTGTGCAGCACCTTCTCCAGCTCGCGCTCCACCGTCACGCACTGATCCATCCCGGAGGCGGCGGTGGCGGTGTTCTGCTCCTCGGCTCGCGAGTGTCCGCAGCCGTTCGGCCCGGGCCCGGCCGAGGCCGCGTCCTGCTCCTCGTCCCCCAGGCGGGCGGCGCGAGAGGCCGAGGCGGCGGAGGAGCTAGCCCTGGCGCCAGGGGAGCCTCGCGAAGCCCGCGCCCGCCTGCCCCATGGCGCCCCGGCCCCGGCGCGAAGCCGCTGCTCTCGCTCGCTGGTCAGACCCGGCCCCGCGCCCCCGCTTCCCCGCTCGCCGTGTTCGGCTGCCCGCCGCGGCGCCGCCGATTGTTTTTGTTTTCACGGGAACCGACCGATGACCTGGTTCTCCCGGGCGGCACCAAGCGCCGCCGACCCGAGGGGGGCAACCACCCCAGCTAGAGGAGGCGGCGCGGGCCGTACCAAGCGCACCGTCGAGGGGGGTCAGCCAGGCGAGCGCGGGCGGAGGAACACAGCCTCTCGCGCCGCCGCTCTAAAGAAATGGGCCGTACCACGCGGTAGGCGTGCGAGGGAGCGGGAGAGGGTGGAGCCAGCGTCCAATTGGTCCAAAGAGCTAAATTGAGAACTTTAGAGACAGCCCCAGAGCTCCGAGAGCGCCACAACTACGCGCTCCGTAAACAAGTGGGTGGAAACCGGCCCTAGCGACTCCACCCAGAAACGGGGAAAACGAACCAATGGGCGCCGGGAATACGTAAGGACCGAACGTCCTCCATTCCCGGGCCGAGGCGTAACCCTTCAGCCAATCCGGGACTAAGGGCCAAACCAATAGACTCGTTGTTGGAGGGGGTGACTTGGAGAGCATCCCGGGAAGCTAGGCGTTTTGGGTGAAGCCATGAGGGGAAACAAGGCAGAAATAAAGAGGTCTATTTCCTGTAGGACTTCGCCCTAGCCTTGTATTATTTCATCTCCCCATCACTCAAGGGGGTACGGTCGTTCCGAAGTTTTGGAAGACGGATTCGCCGCCCCGGGGGGGGGGGGGGGGAATCCAGCTGGGCCGGACGGGGTGGGAGGTGCTATGGGCGAGGGTCTCTATCGAGAATGAAAGGCGGGGGTGGTTGTGGGGCAGGAGAAGGGGGTGCCTAGTGGCCCGGCGCAGCCTGCGGTGCTCCCTCGACTCTTGCGACACTAGGAGGTCACACGCCTCACCCCTCAACCCACCTCCGCAGGCCTCGGCCCTTTGGCCCCTGGGCCTGGAGCCTCTCCTGACCGGTTGCTTCACTCTGCGTGTAAGACGGGCAGCTTCGCGGACAAGAAACGCGAGTCGGAGACTGGGGCAGTCTGGCCCCTGCCTCTTCGGCGCCTTATTCCATTGGATAGGTTGGAGTTAACCCCTTTGCGTAAATCCTTCCCTGACTTGGCGATGGTGCCTCCAACCTTGGTCTATACCTAATCGCTCACTGAGCTGCAGCTGAGGAGGAGCCAAGCTGCTGCTTGCCTCGTACTTGCATTTTCTTTGGCCTGGAAAATTCTTCTACCTTCTCATCCTAAAATTAGCTCCCTTGTCCCACTGATGGTCCTCCCCAGACCGCACTCCCTCCTCCATTGCTATGTCATTTATTATAATATCAATTGTATCATCAGTTTTCTTCTTTGCGCACCATTATTAAAATCTGAAATGATTTGATTCAATTTTTTTTAAATATGTGAGCCTTTATTCGTATTCAATGGCTTATTCTTTTTTATTTTTATTTAGTATATTATCATTTTAACAACTTAAAATGTTATTCCGAAGATTAGGTGACAATGATGTCTTTAATCTGAAAATTAAACTCTGGGAGTTGGAAACTTAACTCAGACAAGCAACTAATAAATACTGAATTTCCGGAATTGTTCCAGTTGTAGAAGGGAAAACATGCTCACGGCGTGCTTTTATTTTTAGTACTGATGTTGGGGAATAATTTATATCCCATTGGTTCTCAAGTAAAGAATGCATAATGAAATAAAAAAGACCTTTTCCTAGTTTTATTCGTTTACTTTTCTGTCTGTAGCTCTTCAATAGATTGCCAATAAGGCAGCCCCCTTGCCTGTGTTTTCTGTGCAGTAAACAGTGCCTGGAGACATGGTATGCTATCTTCTTCTTTTTTTAATTTAGGTAAAATCTCATTGAGCCACAATTCCTTTTTTTACAATTCATAAGTAATTAGGATTAATAATACTCAACTCCATTGTTAGGAAAGTTAAGTGAGATAACTTATGAAAACACCCAGAAACCAGCACATGATAACCACATGATGAATGGTGGTGGTGTTTGTTACTATTGATGTCAGTTCCCAGGAATAAATCTGAGATGGCAGTTTAGTCAGGGAATCATGTTGATCTTGCACCCAATCCTTTATTTCTTGGTAATTCTCAAGGGCAGCCCCAACTGTGGCTGTTACATACCTCCTTTCTCTTGCCTCCCTTGCCCATTCTCCTTTCTTTCTTGGCAGGTGACCCTGAGTCCTGCTTCCCTGAGAATCCTCTCCTCAAAATGTGTCTATTGATACCATCCATTTGGTGAACTGTTGTCGAGTACCAAAAGGAAGAAGAGGCCCTTCTCCCTTCCTAAGCTGTCGCCTGACCTGGTCATGTAGGGGGAACCTTCATTTAACCCTTCTCAATCGGTTTCCCTTTTCCTCAGTTCTTTGAAGGCCAAACTGCCCAAACAAATCCTCTACATGTGTTCCTCCTGTTTCTCCAAGGATCACCTTGATAAGCTCAGTCACCCTTTTCTCACTCTTGTTTCCCTTGATCTCACTGCAACACATGAAAATTACGAATCACCATCACTTTTAAATTCCTTCCTTGGCCTCCAGGGCATTGCCATGGTATGGTTCAGTCACCCCTTCTCTCTTACTGGCTCTTCTTTCTCATTCAGTCACCTATATGGATGGGCGTTTGCCCCAGGTTCTATTCTCAACCTTGTTTTCTCTCTACCTGCTGTCCTGTGAGAGCATATTAAAATTAAAATTGTCCTGATCTGTTCTCATAAACTAGCTTCACATTCCCCCCAACTAGCAAGACATCATCATCCAGAGAACTCATTACCTCCAATGAACATGTCAAAAACAGAATCCATATTTCCCTTCCAAAACTGACTCTCCTCCTCTTGACAGCATTACCTTAACTTTCGCATGTTTCTATGCCACCTCACCATCTTCATCTTTAACTTACCTCTGTGTGTGTGTATGTGTGTGTGTGCCCAATTGCCCAGTCGTGTCCAACTCCTTGCGACCCCATGGACTGCACCCCACCAGGCTCTTCTGTCCATGGGGATTTCCCAGGCAAGAATACTGAAGTGGGTTGCCATTACCACCCCCAGGGATCTTCCTGACCAAGGATTGAATCCATGTCTCTTGCATCTCCTGCATTGGCAGGCAGATACTTTTACACTGCACCACCTGGGAAGCCCTTAATTACCTCTAGGGTTCTTGAAAACCTTTCCTCCATCAGATTCCTTGATTCCATTGACCTGTTTCCATTGCCACCTATATCCTTCTCAAGATTCCTTCACTAAGTAACCTGCCTTCAGTCACCCCAGAATTATTGGTGCTTTCCAGATGTCCTCATCAGTTTGCTTAGGGATACAGATTGTCTCACTCCGTTTTCCATTCACCCTTCACATTTCTTTCTTCACATTCACACCTTTCTCTGCATGTTCTGTATTGAGTCTAACTTCCTAATGTCTTAAATGAGGCTTTTCAGTTTCTGCTTCCTTCACCTTCATTGTGCTTGGTCGCTCAGTCATGTCTGACTCTTTGTGACTCCATGGACTATAGCCCACAAGGCTCCTCTTTCCATGGAGATTCTTTAGGCAAGAATACTGGAGTGGGTGGCCGTGCCCTCCTCCAGGGGATCTTCCCAACCCAGGGATCAAACGCAGGTCTCCTGCATTGCAGGCAGATTCTTTACTGTCTGAGTCACCAGGGAACCTCAGGATAACCTGAGTGGGTGGCCATTCCCTTCTTCAGGAGATCTTCCCAACCCAAGGATCGAACCCAGGTCTCCTGCATTGCAGGCAGATTCTTAACCATCTGAGCCTCACCTTCATTAGTACTTTCTTTTTTTGCTGTGCTGGGTCTTTGTTGCTACAAGCAGACTTTATAGTTGTGGTGCATGGGCTTCTCATTGAGGTTGCATCTCTTGTTGTAGAACTCAGACTCTAGGGTGTGTGGACTTCAGTAGCTGTGGCTCATGAGCTTCGTAGCCCCATGGCAGGTGGGATGTTAGTTCATGGACCAGGGATCGAACCTATGTCCCTTGAATTGGCATGCAGATTCTTAACCACAGGACCACCAGGGAAGTCCCTTCATAAGTACTTTTGTCATCCTTCCAAGATTATAATTGCTTCTCTTACCTCTACAGTGCCATCAAATGAATCTTCAAAAAAATAATAATAATAATCTTCATTCTACTGAAAAAGTTGTTATAAGAATTAAATCAGACAATCCATGTAAGGCACTCAATATAATTCTGGGTATATGGTAAGAGCTGTTATTATCCACTAATGAGAAATAATCAAGACTTCCCATTGCCTGCAGCTTCAAATCGTGATTCTTAGCTGTGTGGTCTGCCCAGCATAGTAGAACATCACAATCCCCCATCCAACCACTGGGCACTTTCATACTTTGAGGGTGAATTAAGCACAGCTTTGTCATGCTTTTTCTTCTCCTAGAATGCTTTTCTTTATCCTCAACTACTCAAATCCTTCTCTTTCTTCAAGTAATAAGACAAATCCTATTACTATTAATATCTTTCGCTACTGATACCTTCTAGATCTTGGTCTGCAACTCCTCAATATGGTAATCATCAGCCATAGGTAGCTATATTTTTAAATATTTATTTATGTATTTGGCTGTACCAGGTCTTAGTTGTGGCATGCCAGATCTTCAGTCTTCGTTGTGGCATGCAGAATCTAGGTCCCTGACCAGGGGTCGAACCTGGGCTCCCTGAATTGGGAATGCAGAGTCTTAGCCATTGGATCACCAGGGAAGTCCCCCTATGTAGCTATTTAAATTAAATTTTTAAAATTCATGTTCTCAGTTGTACCAGCCACATTTCAGCTGCACAGTAACTACAGATGCTAGTGGCTACTGTGTTAATCAGCACAGAACTTTTTTTTTTACTGTAGAAAGTTCAGTTGAACAGTTCTGATCTAGACCATGACCCTAAGGGTTACCAGCCACTCCTTTAATTGCTGGAGGACTTCTCTGTTAAGCCATTTAATGCTTAAGTGCATACTGCCCCCATATTTTTAGTTAACTTTTCCAAAATGTACCTTGTTTTCAAACTAGATTGTTAGCTCCTAGGTCATAGATGAATTTTCTTTTCTCTCCCATGATTTGATCAGCACAGAAAAAGTGCCCTAGGTACTTGTTAAAGGAAAGAAGATAAACAAGAGGAGTGTGTGCGTGCTAAGTTGCTTCAGTCCTCTCTGACTCTGCGACCCTATGTAGCCCACCAGGCTTCTCTGTTCATGAGATTCTCCAGGCAAGAATACTGGAGTGGGTTGCCCTGCTCTCCTCCAGGGCATCTTCCTGACCCAGGGATCAAACTCCTGTATTAGCAGGTAGGTTCTTTACCACTAGTGCCAGCTGGGAAGCCCAACAAGAGGAGAAGAGACTGCAAATTTAACCAAGGAAAGAAAAATAGTACTTGTAAGGGCAGAGATCTTTGTTACTTTCTTCCTTTGTATTGGCCCTTCCTACCTAGTGCATAATTCCTTTCAGCCTAAACCTTGATTTCTCAGAGAAAAGTCTCTAGAAGTAGCAGCAGAAAAATTCCATTTTCAGAACAACTGCAAATTATTTTTCTATGACTACATTTTTACCACACAGCAAAAAATAATTCACTCACACACAAACACCAACCAACAAACAAAAACCCCATCCAGTATCAGCTGAGCTCCTGCCCCCATAATTTGTTCAAGCTAGAGACTGTTTCATTTGCAATCATTCTAGACTTTGCATTGGTCCTCCCTGCCACCCCAAATTCCATTCTCTGTAACATTTAAGAAAACAATCCAAAGAAAGGAAAAAAAAATCCTTTTGTTTTATGACCAAAATACATCTTCTTTGTTAGAAAATTAGAAAATACAAATAGGTTAACAGAAATAATCATCCAGTGAAATCCCAAAACCCAGAAAAAAAAATATTAGATTTAACACTTGGGATGAATTTCCAGACTTTTTCTTGCATATACAGATAGGCCCATAGGTGAAGGATGTTTCTCATTATTTTGTAGACTGTTTTTGTTGTCTTCAACATTTCTCTGGGGCTTCCCTGGTGGCTCAGACAGTAAAGACTCCGTCTGCAATGCAGGAGACCTGGGTTCAATCCCTGGGTCGGGAAGATCCCCTGGAGAAAGGAATGGCTACCCACTCCAGTATTCTTGCCTGGAGAAACCCACAGACAGAGGAACCTGGCAGGCTACAGTCCAAGGAGTCACAAAGAGTCGGACACGACTGAGTAAGCACACATATTTCTCTAACAAAAAGTTTTCAGAACTGCTTGTGACATCTTTTGGAAATGTTTAGTAACTGTTATATATAACTATAGCTTAGCATTCACCCTTATTCAGTACATCTCATACATATTTTTTTTCATCTTAACTTGCTCTCAGATGCTTGAAAGGAGACAGACACAAGATAGAAAAAGTAAAAATTTCATCTTTCAAATTTGAGAATCTATAAAGAAAACTTTTAAAATACGCTTTTTATGCAAAATGCACTTTCAGATATGAGTAAGAAAGACTATGTTTATAATTGTAAAAAAAAAAAAAGAAAAATTTTGTGAAAGAGACCTTGCTAATTTCCTGACTGTTCTAGCTGACAGCCAATACAAAAAGTAAGGTTAAATTGAAAAAATGTGTTATTATGAAATATCAAATTTTGAAAATAACACTCCTTTTCATCATTTATTTAAAAATCAATTTTCATCATTCTCAAGCCATAAAAAAAAAGAAGAAATCTCCACATGAGACATTTCTGGAAATTGCTGCTAAGACTAATTTAAGAAATGGGTAAAAGCATAACTACCAGCAAAAGTATTGATCAGAATGTTTTTCAGTTCTTTTATATCTCCTGTGTGGTTTGGGGCATATTGCCACTTACATGCCTGTTTGCTGGCTGGCTGGCTTATACCTTGCCAGTGTTGACAATAATGCCTCTTCTTCTGTATCCACTACCACCCTCTTTCAGCACCACTAAAGATTGTTTAAGACAGCCTTTCAACAGCAAAGCCATCCCCAATGTGGTCTTCACCCTTTCTGGAAGCCGGGGCACTTCTCCATTGGCTGCCTTCTGGTTTTGTTGTTGTTTAGTCTCAGAGTCGTGTCTGACTCCTTTGTGACCTCATGGACTATAACCCGCCAGGCTCCTCTATCCATGGGATTTCCCAGGCAAGAATACTGGACTGGGTTGCCATTTCCTTCTGGGAATCTGCCCAACCCAGGAATCGAACCTGTGTCTCCTACATTAGCAGGTAGATTCTTTACCACTGAACTGCCAGGGAAGCCCACCTTCTAGTTTAGACATCCCTTAAAGATCTCTGTGAGGATGATATGCAGGCACTGCCCTCATATATTACGCCCTGTAGGGGTCTTTATACCTTTTGGACCTGGTCCCACAGGTTTTATTGATCTGATCATTTTCTTTCTGGATCTGGGTGTCTTTCTATACTTTGTTTGCTGCTCACTCTTTTGTGTGGTTTACAGGTATAGCAGGAAGGGTGATAGCACTGTAATTCTGAAGTAATTCACTCAACCCTGCCCGGCCTCAGTTTCCTTGTTTATAAAATAAAAGCTTGAAATAGATGACCTTTAAGTCCCTTCCAGTTCTAAAGTTACAGAGACGCCAGTGTTTATTAGACAACATGTGAGGCACTACCCAACCAAGGAGGAATACATAGATACATCCTCCTTGCTCTTTTTCTGGGGTGGGGAGCACACCCTGTGGCTTGTGGGGTCTTCGTTCCCAGACCAGGTATCAAACCCGTGCGCCCTGCAGTGGAAGCTGGGGTCCTAACCCCTGGACCACCAGGGAATTCCCCCTCCCTGCTTTTGTAAATTTTGATGCTGAATCACTGCTTCCTCATTGCAAAAGTGTAATGGGTGTTTTTCCCCCTTTAGCTTTGTTTATTTACTCCAGTAATAATAATACCTACCATTTATCGAGTGCTTACAGTATGCCAGGCACTTTGCTTTAAATATGTGATTATCAGAAGCAACTTTGGAAATAAATATTATTTTATCTGTATTTTACAGAGGAATAAACTGAAGCAGAGAGGGATTTCTGCAAGATCAGACAGCTAATACACAGTGGAGCTGGAATTTGAATTTAAATCTGACTCCAAAACCCATTAGCACTCTACCTCCGAAAAGCAAAATTATGCTCCATAATTACTTGTTAGGCATGTGGTTCCTAATAACACAAAGGATCATTTACTCTAAGTAATGTGGTTAGGTAATAGGAGTCTAGGGCTAAAATTCACAGAAATTGTAACACTGCTACTTGCCAGCTTTTACACCTTTGGCAACAATCTTAACCCAACAGTCTTATTTTTTTAAAATAACAATTTCTACTCCACCCACCTTGCAACATCACTGAGTTATATATATTTATTTCTAAAGTAATTTAAATGTGTTTTATATGGTAAATGTATACATGTAATTAGCAAATGTATAAGAATACATATGAATAGATTCACAGAAAATTCTTCATAAACCATGAAGCCCTATAAAAATCCAGGGTGCTGTTATTTCCTCTTACGTATGTATTTGATGCATCTGTTTATGTATCTTGTGTGCATGCATGCTCAGCCATGTCCGACTCTTTGCCACTCCATGGACTGTAGCCCACCAGGCTCCTCTCTGCATGGAATTTTCCAGGCAAGAATACTGGAGTGGGTTGCCTTTTCCTACCGCATCTCTTCAGGGCAGAGTCTAGGTTGTAAATTGCTGACGTACAAGATTCATGACTTTTGACAACCTGGGGGAAACTCCAGACAGTAAACTAAGCAAGTGCTTAAGACATAGCCTTTTGAGACTTCCAGTTCCACAAACACGAACTAATCCCATTCCTCCAGGTTGTTTCTAAAAAAAAAAAAAAAACAACCCTGGACGTAGCACAGAAAAAAAAACAGGAATATTTTGAAAGGTAGAAAGAAGTTGGGCAGTATAGGGATCTTAGGACTTGAAAGATGACCTGGTGGTTAATTCACAGGTTTTCTCCCATATCTCAGTTGTTGTCGTTGTTGTTTAGTTGCTAAGTCGTGTCTGACTCTTCTGCAACCCCATGGACTGTAGCCTGTCAGGCTCCTCTGTCCATGGGATTTTTCCATGCAAGAATACTGGAGTGGGCTGCCATTCCCTTCTCCAGGGGATCTTCCTCACCCAGGAATCAAACCTGCATCTCTTCCATAGGCAGGTGAGTTCTTACCACTGAGCCATCAGGGAAGCCCCCATATCTCAGATGGGGTATTATAAAAGACTCCCACTCAGCACCACAAACAGGCACACACAATAAAGGCTCCAAGAAAGCCTATTTTCCCTAACCAAAGCATGGGAAAAGGGATGGCCTAACACTGAAAACTTTGTTGGCAGAATATCCATCCTATTCCAGCCAAACACAAAAAACTGCATCCTCTCCCCCTAGCATGGTATCAGCAGAGCTGAGCAGGGACATAATTTTCCACTCAACACCCCTTAATCCATGGACCTGGAGGCAGCGCTCCAGTTCCTCTGCAGGATGGTTTTGGCAAGGCAGAGTAGGGAGCTAACCTTCCCTCTCATGCCTGGCAAAAGCAGGTGGTGCTCCAGTTCCCCCAGCAGGTGGTACCAACAGATTGAGCAGGGAGCTGAGTTTATACCCCTGGTTAAGAGGCAACAAGACACTGGGAGTTGTTACCCCCCACCCTTCCACTGGGAGCAAGGGGAGTGCTGAACTTCCACCCCACCTCTTTGCAACAAGGCAGTATGAGTCCGGGCTCCACTTTTGCCAAAGTGTGTTGGCAGGGCTTGGAAGCTAAACAAACATACTCAGCAGCCCATGTGTTAAATCTCAATAGGGGACTGCCTGCTCTAAAGGAAAAAGAAGATTAAATGTGACCCAGAGCATTGTAAATATACTATCCAGAATGTCCTCGATGTGATTTTTTTAAATTACTTATCCAACAACTAGAAAAATCACAATATGAATGAGAAAAGACAATCAATAGATGCCAACGAAATGAATCAAATGTTGGAATTATCTGATAATTACATTAGCGCTGAGTTGCTTCAGTCATGTCCGACTCTTTGCAATCCTGTCCTGCCAGGTTCCTCTGTCCACAGGAGTCTCCAGTCAAGAATACTGGAGTGGCTTGCCATTTCCTTCTCCAAAGGGTCTTCCCAACCCAGATATCAAACCTGCATGTCTTACATCTCCTGTATTGGCAGGCAGGTTCTCTATCACTAGCGCCACCTGGATAAGCCCATGATAATTACATTCAGTTCAGTTCAGTCGCTCAGTCGTGTCGACTCTTTGCGACCCCATGAATTGCAGCACGCCGGGCCTCCCTGTCCATCACCAACTCCCGGAGTTCACTCAGACTCACGCCCATCGAGTCGGTGATGCCATCCACCCATCTCATCCTCTGTCGTCCCCTTCTCCTCCTGCCCCCAATCCCTCCCAGCATCAGAGTCTTTCCCAATGAGGCTTCCCTGGTGGCTCAGACGGTAAAGCGTCTGCCTACAATGCAGGAGACCCGGGTTCGATCCCTGGATCAGGAGAAGGAAATGGCAACCCACTCCAGTACTCTCGCCTGGAAAATCCCATGGATGGAGAAGCCTGGTAGGCTACAGTCTATGGGGTCGCAAAGAGTCGGACACGACTGAGCGACTTCACTTCCACTTCACTTCAACTCTTTGCACGAGGTGGCCAAAGTACTGGAGTTTCAGCTTTAGCATCATTCCTTCCAAAGAACACCAGGATTGATCTCCTTTAGAATGGACCGGTTGGATCTCCTTGCAGTCCAAGGAACTCTCAAAGAGTCTTCTCCAACACCACAGTTCAAAAGCATCAATTCTTCCGGGCTCAGCTTTCTTCACAGTCCAATTCTCACATCCATACATGACCACTGGAAAAACCATAGCCTTGACTAGACGGACCTTTGTTGGCAAAGTAATGTCTCTGCTTTTGAATATACTATCTAGGTTGGTCATAACTTTCCTTCCAAGGAGTAAGTGTCTTTTAATTTCATGGCTGCAATCACCATCTGCAGTGATTTTGGAGCCCCAAAAAATAAAGTCTGACACTGTTTCCACTGTTTCCCCATCTATTTCCCATGACGTGATGGGACCAGATACCATGATCTTAGTTTTCTGAATGTTGAGCTTTAAGCCAACATTTTCACTCTCCTCTTTCACTTTCATCAAGAAGCTTTTTAGTTCTTCTTCACTTTCTGCCATAAGGGTGGTGTCATCTACATATCTGAGGTTATTGATATATTAAAGCTATCATAAAAATACTTCAGCAATCACTGACAAAGTTTCTTGAAACAAAAACAATTCAGCAAAGATATAGAGACTATTAAAAGAATGAAACAAATTATAGAACTGAAAAATACATAAGCAAAATTAAAAACTTGCTGTTTGGGCTCAAAAATAGTGAAGATAACAGAGGTTAGGATCAGTGAACTTGAGGAACAGACCAATAGAACTTATTGAATCTAAACAACAGAAAATAGTCTTGAATAAAAATGAACAGAGTCTCAGGGACTGTGGGATATTATTTTTTAAGTAACAATCATATCATTGTAATCACAGAAGGAAAGGAGAATGAGAGTAAGACTGAAAATATATTCAGAGAAATAATAGCTGAAAACTTCCCTAATTTGGCAAAGATATAAACCTATAATTTCAAGATGTTGAACAAATACCAAAGACTGTATGATAAACCCAAAGAATTCCACTTCAAGACATATGATAATTAAACTTCTGAAAAATAAAGAAAATATCTTGAAAACAGCCAAAAAGAAATGACACCATTTTGTAGAGAGGAAAACCAATATAAATTACAGCAGATTTCT
Source organism: Bubalus kerabau (assembly GCF_029407905.1). Taxonomy (NCBI): domain Eukaryota; kingdom Metazoa; phylum Chordata; class Mammalia; order Artiodactyla; family Bovidae; genus Bubalus; species Bubalus kerabau. Next base: position 50,983,463 of record NC_073634.1, read on the forward strand.
CATCTGAACCATGAAGGTCAGAAGGAAGTGGCACATTTTTCAAGTACTAAAAGGACAGGGTTGTCAACCCAGCATTCTATGTCCATTGAAAATCACCCACAAACATACCAAAAATAATATTGGAACATAAGGAAGAAAGAACATAATAAGCAAAAATGTTGGTATGTGCAATAGACTTCCCTTCTCTTGAGTTTTCTAAATTTCTAAATTGGCACTGAAAGCAAAAATTATAACACTGTTTGATGTGGTTCTAAATGTAGGTAGAATAAATATTTAAGACAATCATGTTAACAGGGAGGACAAAGACATAAAGAGAGATAAGGTTTCTATGCTTAAGTTGAATTGATAAAATGACGCAAGTAAACTGTGATATGGAGAAGGAAATGGCAACTCAATCTAGTATTCTTGCCTGGAAAATCTCATGGACAGAGGAGCCTAGTGGACTGCCATCCATGGGGTCACAAAAAGAGTTGAACACATGTTAGCACTAAACAACAAATAAGAATTTAATAGGTATGTATAATGGAATACCTAGAGAGATGACTAAAAATATATATACAAAGAGTAAAATTAAAAATACTATTGATAAGGGGGAAAGGAAGAGTTATTGTTTAAGGGGTACAGAGTTTCTGTTTGAAATGATGAAAAAGTTCTCAAATGGATAGAGATGATGGCTATACAACATGGTGAATGTATTGAATTACATACTTAAAATGATTAAATATGGTAAACTTTATGTTAGTGTATATCTTGCCAAAATCTTAAACACAAATAATTAAAATAATTAATTTTAAAAACATAACAGTGGTAATAATTTTGCAATATATAAATGTATCAAATCAGTATGTTGTACCTCTTAAATTGCACAATGTTATATATGTCAGTTATATTTCAATAAAGCTGGGGAAAAACACCGTAGATAAGTCAAACTGGAATTCTTTAAAAGTGTTCAAGTAATCCACATTATGGCTGGAAAAAAAAACTAGAGAAATAGAAAACAAAGACACAGAAAGCAAAACATAAAATGGCAAACTTAAGCTCTGACATATCATTCAGTTCAGTTCCGTTGCTCAGTCGTGTCTGACTCTTTGCGACCCCATGAACCGCAGCACGCCAGGCCTCCCTGTCCATCACCAACTCCCGGAGTTCACCCAAACTCACATCCATCGAGTCAGTGATGCCATCCAGCCATCTCATCCTCTGTTGTCCCCTTCTCCTCCTGCCCCCAATCCCTCCCAGCATCAGAGTCTTTTCCAATGAGTCAACTCTTCGCATGAGGTGGCCAAAGTACTGGAGTTTCTGCTTTAGCATCATTCCTTCCAAAGAACACCCAGGACTGATCTCCTTCAGAATGGACTGGTTGGATCTCCTTGCAGTCCAAGGGACTCTCAAGAGTCTTCTCTGTTGGAGAAGACATATCATTAGTTACATTAAATATAAATGGTCTAAATATACCAGTTAAAAGACAAGATTGGCAAAGTGGATTAAAAACCAGGACCTAACTTATATGATATCTACAATAAGCTCATTTCAAATATAATCGTATAGACAGGCTGAATATAAAAGTATTTATATACAAATATTAATTGAAAGAAAGTAGGAGTAGCTATATTAATATTATATAAAGATGACTTCAGAGCAAAGAAAACTACTGGAGGTAGAGATGGGCATTATATCATAATAACAAGATCAATCCACCAAGAAGACACAGCAGTCCAAAATAAGTGTGCACCAGACAACAGTTACAAATTACATGAAACAAAAACTGATAGAACTAGAAGAAATAGACAAATTCACATCAATAGCTGGAGACTTCAGCAACCTTCTTTCAATAGTTAGTAAAACAACTAGATAGAAAGTAAGCAAAGATATGAAAGAGCTTAACACCACTGACAACTAGCAGAATCTGATCAACATTTACAGATAACCAACCTGCTGCAATTCATGGGGTCGCAAAGAGTCGGACACAACTGAGCGACTGAACTAGACTGAACTGAACCCAATAATAGCAAAATATGCATTCTTATGAAATGTCCACGAAATATCAAGATAGATCATATCCTGGACCATAAAACAATTCCCAATAAATTTAAAAGAATTGAAATCATACCTAGTATGCTATCCAAACACAGTGGAATTAAACTAAAAATGAATAACAGAAAGATAACAGGAAATCTCCAAGGACTCAGAAACTAAACAACACACTTCTAAATGATACAGGGTTAAAAAAAGGTCTCACCTCAAGAAACCAGGAAAAGAAGTGCAAGATAAACTGAAAACAAGCAGGAAGAAGAAAATAATAAATACAAAAGCAGGTATGAATAAAATTGAAAATAGGAAAACAATAGAGAATATCATAGAGGAAAATTAACAAACCTCCAATAAGATTGACAAGGAATAAAAGAAGACACTAATTATAATATCAGGAATGAAACTGGATATCACTAAAGACTCTGCAAACATTAAAAGATAATAAGAGGACTTCCCTGGTGGTCCAGAAGTTAAGACTCTGAGCTTCTGCTGCAGGTGACGTGGGTTCAATCCCTGGTCAGGAAACTAAGATTCTAAATGCTATGCTGTGCGGCCCCCTCAAAAAAGATAATAAGGAAATGCTACACCTCTATTTTCTATACACATAAATTTAACAACTTAGATGAAACAAATCTCAAAAAACACAGACTAGCACAACTTGTGCAGTGTGAAATAGATCATTTTGTTTTATGTTCCTCAACAGTGGAAACAGTGTCAGACTTTATTTTTCTGGGCTCCAAAATTACAGCAGATGGTGACTGCAGCCATGAAATTAAAAGACACTTACTCCTTGGAAGGAAAATTATGACCAACCTAGATAGCATATTGAAAAGCAGAGACATTACTTTGCCAACAAAGGTTCGTCTAGTCAAGGCTATGGTTTTTCTTGTGGTCATGTATGGATGTGAGAGTTGGACTGTGAAGAAGGCTGAGCACTGAAGAATTGATGCTTTTGAACTGTGGTGTTGGAGAAGACTCTTGAGCGTCCCTTGGACTGCAAGGAGATCCAACAAGTCCATTCTGAAGGAGATCAGCCCTGGGATTTCTTTGTAAGGAATGATGCTAAAGCAGAAACTCCAGTACTTTGGCCACCTCATGCGAAGAGTTGACTCATTGGAAAAGACTCTGATGCTGGGAGGGATTGGGGGCAAGAGGAGAAGGGGACAACAGAGGATGAGGTGGCTGGATGACATCACTGACTTGATGGACGTGAGTCTGAGTGAACTCCGGGAGTTAGTGATAGACAGGGAGGCCTGGCGTGCTGCGATTCATGGGGTCGCAAAGAGTCGGACATGACTGAGCGACTGATCTGATCTGATCTGATCTGTCTCTCTTTTTTGTTTTTGTGTTCCTGGCATGTGGAATCCTGGTTCCCCAATCAGGGACTGAACCCACACTCAGCTGTGAAAGCGCAGAGTCCTAACAACTGAACAGCAAGGGAATTTCCTAAACAGATCATTTGAATAGCCCCATAGTGAAGAGGAACTAAAAAGCCTCTTGATGAAAGTGAAAGTGGAGAGTGAAAAAGTTGGCTTAAAGCTCAACATTCAGAAAACGAAGATCATGGCATCCGGTCCCATCACTTCATGGGAAATAGATGGGGAAACAGTGGAAACAGTGAGGGATTTTATTTTGAGGGGCTCCAAAATCACTGCAGATGGTGACTGCAGCCATGAAATTAAAAGACACTTACTCCTTGGAAGGAAAGTTATGACCAACCTAGACAGCATATTAAAAAGCAGAGACATTACTTTGCCAACAAAGGTCCGTCTAGTCAAGGCTATGGTTTTTCCAGTAGTCATGTATGGATGCAAGGGCTGGACTATAAAGAAAGCTGAGCGATGACAAATTGATGCTTTTGAACTGTGGTGTTGGAGAAGACTCTTGAGAGTCCCTTGGACTGCAAGGAGATCCAACCAGTCCATCCTAAAGGAGACCAGTCCTGGGTGTTCATTGGAAGGACTGATGCTGAGGCTGAAAGTCCAATACTTTGGCCACCTCGTGTGAAGAGTTGACTCATTGGAAAACACCCTGATGCTGGGAGGGATTGGGGACAGGAGGAGAAGGGGACGACAGAGGATGAGATGGTTGGATGGCATCACTGACTTGATGCACAAGAGTTTGGGTGAACTCCAGGAGATGGTGATGGACAGGGAGGCCTGATGTGCTGCGATTCATGGTGTCGCAAAGAGTTGGACATGACTGAGTGACTGAACTGAACTGAACTGAATGGCTACCTAAACAAATGGATAAACATACTGTGTTTGTATGATATATTTGTATGCATTTTTACTGTGTATGATGATAAACACACTGTGTTTGTGTCATGTGTGATTACTCAGTAAAGATATGAATACTTTCCAAATTGATTACTATAGATTTAGTGTGCTTCTGATCAAAATTTCAACACGGTATAACATAGACAAGCTTGCTACAAAATTTATATGTAAAAGTACTGCACCTAGAATAGTTAAAATAATTTTGAAAACAAAGAATGAACTAGGATAAGTCATTCTATTCAATGCTAAGTTTAAATATATAGCTACAGTAACCAAGACTGTATGATACTGGCATAGGGATAGACTGATAGTTCAGGGAAATACAAATAGAGAACAGAAATAGACTCACAAATATGCCCAAGTGATTTTTAGCAAAGGTTTAGAAAAAATTAAAAAGAGGAAGAATAGCCTTTTCAGCAAATATAGCTGGAGTTATTGGGCATTCATAGGCCAAACACAAATGAATCTCAATCTAAGTCAAATATTTTTTACAAAAATTGCCTCAAAATGGATCTTGGACTTAAATGTTAAACAGGTCATCTAAAACTTAGAAAAACTTGGCAAAAAATCTTTGGGACAAAGGGATAAGCAAAGAATGTTTATTTGACACCAAAAGTATAATCCATAAAGTGAAAAAATTATTCATTGAACCTCATCAAATTTAAAAACTTTTGCTTTTGGAAAGATCTTGCAAAGAGAATAAAAAGACAAACTATAGACTGAGAGTATAATTGCAAACCTTGTATCTGACAAAGGACTTGTTTCTGGAATACTTAAAGAACTCTCAGAACTCACCAGTTTAAAAAAGAAAAAACAGTCCAATCAGAAAAAAGGCAAAGGGGGTCCAGTGGTCCAGTGGCTAGAACTCCTTGCTCCCAATGCAGGGAGGCTAGGTTCAATTCCTGGTCAGGGAACTGGATCCTGCACGCTGCAACTAAGATCTCTCATGCCCATGCCACAAAGAAGACCCAACGCAGCCAAATACATAAAGTAAATATTAAAGAGAAGAAAAGGACATGGATATACATGCTACTGGAAAGGATTTACAGATGGCAAATAAACAAATAAAAAGCTGTTCAAAAATAATTAGCAATTATACATATACATGTATCTATTCTTTTTCAAATTCTTTTCCTATGTAGGTTATCACAGAGAATTGAGCACTTTACTTTGCTGTACTCTTGAAACTCACACAACATTGTTAATCCTATATAAAATAAAATTTTTTAAAAAACAAGAAAAAGGAAAAACTAGCAATTAGCAAAATACAAATTTAAACCACAATGAGGTATCATTTTATATCTATCAGGATGGCTAAAACAAAATGTAGCAATATGCCAGATGTGAGTGAGGATGAAGACAAACTGGATCACCCACACACTGAAGATGGGAAAAAGGTACAGTCATTCTGGACCAGACTATGGCAGTTTCTTGTAAACTGAACTTGCTTATCATGTAACCCAGCAGTTGTACCTTGGAGCATTTATTCCAGATCCACACACAAAAATAACTTGTATGCAAATGTTCGTAAAAGCTTTACTTTTGTGATAGCCCCAAACAGGAAACAACCCAAATGCCCTTCAACAAGTGACGGATTAAACAAACTGTGGTACATCCATACCATGAAATATTACTCTGCAGTTAAGAGGACTGAACTGTTGATACACAGGACATCATGGATACATCTTAGTGAATTACACTGAGTGAAAAAAAAAAGCCAGTCTCAAAAATTGTTGTTTGCTATTCAGTCGGTAACTTGTATCCAACTCTTTGTGACCCCATGAACTACAGCACACCAGGCTTCCCTGTCCTTTACTATCTCCCTGAGTTTGCTCAAACTCAGTTTGTCTTAAAAGTTATTTGTATATATCACTCTTGAATGACAAAGTTATAGAGATTGAGAACAGAGGAGATGGCAGGGACTGGAGACAGTGGGAGGGGCAAGGGTGCCTGTGGCTATGAAAGAGGAACTTGAGGGACCTTTGTGATAGAACTGTTCTAGATCTTGCTTCTGGTAGCCACACAACTCTACTTATGTGATAAATTAGCATATAAGTAGGATTCATCATCAGAGAAGGCGATGGCACCCCACTCCAGTACTCTTGCCTGGAAAATCCCATGGATGGAGGAGCCTGGTGGGCTGCAGTTCATGGGGTCTCGAAGAGTCAGACATGACTGAGCGACTTCACTTTCACTTTTCACTTTCATGCATTGGAGAAGGAAATGGCAACCCACTCCAGTGTTCTTGCCTGGAGAATCCCAGGGACAGGGCAGCCTGGTGGGCTGCACAGAGTTGGACACGACTGAAGCGACTTAGCAGCAGGATTCATCATACACATGTACACATTCACATACACACATGCATGTTAAAACTAAGTAAATTTGATGCACTGTACCAGTGTTAGTATCCTGGTTGTGATATTGCACTGTGTAGGATCTCTCTGCATTATTTCTTATAACTGCATAGGAATCCATAATTATCTCAAAAAAATTTTAACTGGCCTTTTGAGAATAATAATGTCCAGTATTCTTGCCTGAGAAATTCCATGGACAGAGGAGCCTGGCAGGCTGCAGTCCAAAGAGTTGCAAAGAGTCAGACAACACTGAGTTACTGAGCACATATGCACACATGGTAATAAAGCAGAAAGGCAACTACTATTTATGTCTCTAGTTATTGTATCTAGAGCCTCTTCTCCTTGGTTTTAGGTTTACCTGGCTCCTTTTTCCAGTGATTAAGTACAGTTTTCCTTTCTCCATACCCTTATCAACATTTGTTTTCTGTTTTAATAATTTTATTTATTTATTTATTTTTGACTATACTGAATCTTCGTTGCTTTGTCCAGGCTTTCTCTAGTTGTAGTGAGCAGGGGCTACTCTCTAACTACTGTATGTGGACTTCTCATTGCAGTGGCTTTTCTTGTTTTGAAGCACAGGTTCTAGGCAAGTGGGCTTCAGTGGTGGTACACAGACTTAGTTGCTCTGTGGCATGTGGAATCTTCCCGGACCAGGGATCACACCCGTCTCCCCTGCATTGGCAGGCAGATTCTAATCCACTGAGCCACCAGGGAAGTCTTAGTGATTAATTCTAAATTATGTTTAATCCCCCTTCTTCTGTCTTCTCCATTTTGCCTATCAAATTATCAATAGGTTATTTGGGCCTGATGCAAGGTTATTTAAAGTTACATTTAAATATAGAAACTCTAATTGCAGTTCTTAAACTTATGATTGATTTTCCTTGTTGTCCCAAGGGCAGGGAGAGCATCATACTCCCTAATGGACAGCATGTGGGAAGTATGTAAACAGTGAGTTTCTGTTGCTGCCAAAGACCAATGACTTGGTTACTAATCCCCTAAATCATCTTGTTTGTTGAAACAACTCAACTTATTCTGAGCTCCTGCCTTTACCTTCGGTTGAGAATCAGGCATTACTCTTTTCGGAAAAGAGTAACACTTTAAAACTCCAAGAGAGTAATGTTTACCAGTGGAAATAAGGTCAGAATGTAAGGAAGTACATATACTGATTTGAAACATTTGAATGGAGTGTGTCCTGGGGGCAAGTCTTTTGCCCCCATACCTCAGCATATGCTATTCCACCTGCCTGGAATGCCTTACTTCCATATTTCAAACACTGCCCAGGTGTCTGAATCCTTCTGACCCCTTTCTTGATCTTACAGATATAATCATTTCCTATGCTGATGGCTCAAGTGGTAAAGAATCCACCTGCAAACCAAAACATGCAGGAGACCTGGGTTCTATTCCTGTTTTGGGAAGATCCCCTGCAGGAGGAAATGGCAACCCACTCCAGTATTCTTGCCAGGGAAATTGCACAGACAGAAGAGCGTGGGGGACTACAGTCCATGGGACTGCAAAGAATCGGACAAGGTTGAGCACGTGTTCATGATGATGACATGCTACTCCTGTAGAACCAACATACCTCTGTTGTGGCACATAAAGTGGAACAGAAACAGTACAATACAGTGATCAAGAACTTGAACTCTGGCACCAATCTGAGTTTGAATCTCAGTTCCACTAGCTGCGTGACCATGACCAAGTTATTTAACTTCTTGTTGCCCCAATTTCCTCTTTTATAAAATGGTGATAGTAATAATATTTACCTCATAGAGTTGTTGTAAGAATGAAATTAAACAATATATGTAAAATGCTTTAAAAAGCATCTGGCAAGTAATAAGCATGATGTGTTAACTATTTTCTGTTTTAAAATTTTTGGCCACACCATATGACATGTGGAACCTTAGTTCCCCGACCAGGGATTGAATCTGAGCCTCCTGCATTGGAAGGTGGAATCTTAACTACTGGACCACTGATGAAGTCCCTATTGTCTTTATATGTTTATTTTATTTATATGTTTGTATGTTTAATTGGCTCATAAACTACTTGAGGGCAGTGAAGGTTATCTATTGCTATATTCAAATTACTCCAAAACTTAACGATTAAAACAACAAACATGATTTTATGGCTGTGTGAGTTAGGAATCTGGAAACACTTAGGTAGCTCCCCTGGTTCAAGGTTTCTTATCAGGCTGAAGTCAAGGTGTTGGCTTGGCTGGCAGAAGGCCCACTAGGGGAGGATCTTGTGGTTGTTGGCGGAATTAATTCTTCATGGATGTTGGACCCAGGTCTCATTCCTCACTACCTGTTGGCTGCCTTCAGTTCCTTTCCCCTGGGCAGCTCACCACACGGTGGCTGGCTTCCACTGAATGATCCGGCGAGACAGGCTGAGCCAGAGGATTCACCCTGATTTTCTAACCTAATCTCAGAAGTGACATCCCTCACCTTTCCTGCTTTCTGTTTGTTAGACGCACAACACTAGGTCCAGCCCACACTCTAGGTGAGGGAATTACACAAAAGCAAGAATAAAAGGAGGCAGGGCTCCCTGGAGCCCATTTTAGAGGCCGCCTGCTCAGTGATTCACATTCTTCCCATGTACAAATTGTACTCATTATTTCCCTAAGTCTCATCTCATTAGAGGCAGGGACTGTAACTACTGCCACCTTTTCTTACAGATTCAAACAAACGGAAAACGGTCACTGTCTTCTGTGTTGTGAAGGAAAAGTATAGAATCTTTTGTCACTACAACTTAAAGCTAGAACAAAATTCTATAAATAAAAATGTAATAAAGAACAAGATTTTTCTGAGTCTTTATTGTAAGTGCCCTGAAACCTTCTGGAGAATTTAGTAATTACACAAATTTTAAACATCCATCATTTTAATTTTTTTCCCATATTTGGTTTGAGTGTGAAGCTATTCCAAGAGATCAGGAGGTAAAACTTAATTTTACATCTTAAATTTCAATAAGCTCATCCACGTAATTTTTATCTTGTCTATTTATGGTTGGATTCATGATGCCAAGAAATGTGGATAATTTAAACTCTCTTTTCCAAAACAACTCCTCATTATGGTTGTCCAAGAAGGTACAACCAAATAAAACACAGCATTGCATTCATATAGAACTCTTCTTGGGCTTCCTAGGCAGCTCAGTGGTACAAATCTGCCTGCCAATGCAGGGGACACAGCTTCGATCCCTGATCAGGGAAGATCCTACGTGCCTTGGAGCAATTAACCCCGGCACCACAACTATTGAGCCTGTGCTCCTGAGCTGGGGAGCTGAAACTACTGAGCCCATGTGCCTCAACTACTGAGGCCCTCATGCCCTAGAGCCCGTGCTCCGAAACAAGAGAAGCCAAGAGAAGTTTCTGCACGGCCAAAAATAAATAAGTAAATAAAATGATAAAAACAAATAGAACGCTTCTCATTCAGTCATCTCTAGGGCATTTCTCCAATCTCTAGCTATAAGTGCATTCATCCACCTGTGGTATGAAACAAGGCAGGTATCTGACACACCTTGCTCTCTGTCCTTGAGACGTGTTTTCCCAATGCATAAGCAAAAGTCATCTGCTTTGCCATGGAGCCTCTGGTTGGATCTGTAATAGCAGTTGGAACAGGGCACTGGGAGAAAGGGGAGACAGAAGGGGATTTCTCCTTATGAAGACTTGAGTTCAGTGCCGTGAGAAAAACCAGAGAAATTTACATTGAAGCTGTCAGGTCTCCTCAAGGAGTGTGTATTGATGGCACAATAATTAAAATCTATTTCTCTTGTTCCCAGTCCAATGGGCCAGAAAATCTTTTTCCTGTTTTAAAACATTGGGATTTTAAGACAAATTTTAGTTTTTAGATTTAAATGATCAATATAAAGGGAGATTTTTTAGCTACTTCATCTATCAGAACCAAAGATCCTGGTACTCAATTTCATTTATTCATATCTTGTACTTTACAAAATCAGAATTCTCAATGAATGTTACAAAGGGAGGTCAGATAGTTTAGCTTTGATACAAGAAACCATTTTAAAATTCTAATTAGATGAAAAGGAATATGGTTTCTTAAATTAAATTCTACAGTCACTTCAGTTTAAAATTTCCCTTATGTTAAATAATAATAATAAAAACTTAAAAAGAGAAAAAGATCCTGTTCTTATTTGTGTTGTGTGTGCTTAGTCGCTCAGTTGTGTCTGATGCTTTGCAGCTCCATAGACTGGGACTGCCAGGCTCCTTTACCCATGGAATTTCCCAGGTAGGAATACTAGAGTGGGTTGTCATTTCCTACTCCAAGAGAGCTTCCCAACCCAGGGATCAAACGCGAGTCTCTTGAGTCTCCAACATTAGCAGGCAGATTCTTCACCATAGTGCCACCTGGGAAGCCCCTGTCCATATTTACTCCTTCCCAAACACAGGAATAAAAACCTATAGAGATCTTCAGGATAGTAGTTTTATTTTTCCTGAGAAGCAATGAAGATTATAATTTATAAAAAATCAAATGATATAAATAATAACTAGTTCTGTCTGTGACTGCCAGTCTCCTGAAATAACACTTCTAGGGATTTCTGAGCAATGCCCACTTACTAAATCTGATAACCTTCCTGTCCTGCTCACTACTGACCCTTATATTCTCAAAATTCCTTCCCAGAATGAACCTTCAGTTCTGATCTAAATGAGTCTCCTCACTTTCTCTGCTCACATTGTCCTTGCTTCCTCCCACACCTCTCTGCTAATCTAATGCCCTTTTCAATCCCCTGAAGTCTAAGCCTACCCTTCAGAGAATAGCTTATATGATGATTTTTCCTTGAAGCCTCCCCACACCATGGGAACCCTCTTGGATCTCTGTCTCCTATGGATTACTCCTTTTTTTTTTTTAATTACTTTTCACTGGAGTAAAGTTGCTTTACAATGTTGTGTTAGTTTCAGGTGTACAGCAAAGTGAATCAGCTATTTGTTGTTGTTCAGCTGCTAAGTCATGTCCAACTCTTTGCGACCCTATGGACTGCAGAATGCCAGGCTCCTCTGTTCTCCACTATCTCCCAGAGTTTACTCAAACTCATATCCATCGAGTCAGTGATGTTATCTAACCATCTCATCCTCTGCTGCCCTCTTCTCCTTTTGCCTTCAATCTTTCCCAGCGTCAGGGTCTTTTCCAATAGGTCAGCTCTTTGCATCAGGTGGCCAAAGGACTGGAGTTTCAGCTTCAGCATCAGTCCTTCCAATGAATATTCAGGGTTGATTTCCTTTAGGATTGACTGGTTTCATCTCCTTTGTGTCCAAGGGACTCTCAAGAGTCTTCTCCAGCACCACAGTTCAAAAGCATCAATTTGGCGCTCAGCTTTCTTTATGGTCCAACTCTCACATCCATACATGGCTACCGGAAAAACCATAGCTTTGACTGTACAGACCCTTGTCAACAAAATGATGTTTCTGCTTTTTAATACACCATCTAGGTTTATCATACCTTTCCTTCCAAGGAGTAAGCATCTTTTAATTTCATGGCTGCAGTCACCATCTGCAGTGATTTTGGAGCCCAAGAAAGGAAAATCTGTCACTACATACATCCCCTCTTCTTAATATTTCCTCCCCATTTAGGTCACCACAGAGCGCTAAGTAGAGTTCCCTGTGCTCCACAGTAGGTCACCTGTGGATTACTCTTGCAGATAAAATTTGTCACTGCTTATTTTGGTTCATAAACAAATATTCTTTTTAAAGTTATCATCTAACATTTTCTATGTGTCCATCATAAAGCCATCTTGTCATGATATTTGCTCTCAATTTTCAAAGACCCGTGGAGATGAACAGGTTGTAAAGTGGGAGTTTGTTCTGCAGATGCTGGACAGTGCTAGCTGGTGGTGATAAAGAGTGCTGCATATTCTTGAAGTCGAAGGTGGCAGGAGCAGAAGAAGGTGTCTTTCCTAAATTAAATGGTAGATTTCTGCCTGAAATATTAAAATTAGATATCCAAATCACAATGCAGAAATAAACTAAAACAACCTCAAATTCAAGTCACCTAAAGTTGATGTTTCTATAGCATATCTTACTAAAAATATTATATATAGTATATGTGCCTATGCACACATTTGTGTATCTGTATTCCATGATACATGAGGATTCCTTGCCTTGTGGTTTCTTATTTGTGAAACTCTGCAATTTCCAAATTTCCCTGGATTTTTACTTAAACTAAGACCTTTTGTGAGCAGCTTGTCAAGTTTACTACTTTTTTCTGGCAAGGGTTCTATGTGACTACTCCTGGGCTCAGAAGTAAAACATCTACAAACTTCTGAAGTAAACTGTAATGGTGACAGGTTTTATTCATCTTTCTTGGGAAACTTCTTCCAGAATTTTTCAACCTCTCTCTTACTTTGCTCTCCAGTCATTTCTCTGTATAATATAAGTAGGACACTTTTATAATCAACAGCCATAACTTCTTATATATTTCCCACCAAACAGAAGGTGATATTCAACCAGTTAGAAAACTTCATCTTAATTTTACCCTTTCCCATGGCCATCTCAGGCAAGGAGTCTGTTTGGCAATTTTTGTTTACTGACCTAAGTTACCAGTTTAACAACTTTTTTCCTTGGCAAGTTATAGCACTCAAGCTTGTGTGTGTGTGTGATTTCAGTGGTTTGCATCATACTACATTTAAAGCGACAGTATTCCTTTTGGGAAACAGAAAAATAGCTGATTTCATCATACTCCATAACTAAATTACAGGTTTCTTTTAAATTTTCTCTTTCCTTCACTTCTCCCAACTTAGCACAATGTTCAAGTAGTATAGTGCTGCGCTGTGCTTAGTCGCTCAGTCATGTCTGACTCTTTGCAACCCCATGAACTGTAGCCCATCAGGCTCCTCTGTCCATGGAATTCTCTCCAGGCAAGAATACTGGAGTGGGTTGCCATTCCCTTCTCCAGGGGATCTTCCCAACCCAGGGATTGAACCCATGTAGCCCACATTTCAGGCAGATTCTTTACCAGCCTCACCACAACTCCAAGTCAGGGCATTAGTGTTACACCTGGCATCTGCCTTCCTTAGGAGGCTTCCCTGGTGGCTCTGACAGTAAAGAATCTGCCTTCAATGTGGGAGACCCAGGTTTGATCCCTGGGTCGGGAAGAGCCTCTGAAGAAGGGCGTGGCAACCCACTCTAGTATTCTTGCCTGTAGAATTCCATCTACAGAGGAGCCTGGTGTGCTATGGTCCATGGGGCCTAAGAGTCAGACATGACTAAACAACTAACACTTTCACACTAACAGTAAAATTTAAGACTCAACACACTGTTAGAGAAGAAGTGATAAAGCCTTGATCCAACAACTCCCAAGAATGAAAACTGTGGAACAATTTCCTGAGCTGGTCTTCTCCTGTTACTCAGACATCTGGACCCAGAAGGGGTTAGGAGGAAATGTCATGATAGAGTTGCTGTATTAGTTATCTACTGCTATATAACAAATTATCCCCAAACTTAAGAGTTTAAAACAACAAACATTAATTGTTCCACTTAATTTCTGTGGTTAAATAATCCAGGTGTGGCTTAACTGGATGATTCTGGCTTAGGGTCTTAAAAATAAGTTTTATATATATATACACACACATATATATATATATACACATATTTATATATATATATATGTATATACATATACATATATGTAGTTTTTCCAGCAGTCATGTAAGGATATGAAAGTTGGATCATAAAGAAGGCTGAGTGCCAAAGAATTAATGTTTTCTAATTGTGGTGCTGGAGAAGATTCTTGAGAGTCGCTTGGACAGCAAGGATATTAAACCAGTCAATCCTAAAGGAAATCAACCCTGAATATTCATTGGAAGGACTGACAGTGAAGCTGAAGCTCTGGTACTTTGGCTACCTGATGCAAAGAGCTGACTCATTGGAAAAGACCCTGGGAAAGATTGAGGGCAAGAGGAGAAGATAGCGGCAGAGGATGAGACAGACAGCATCACTGACTCGGTGGACATGCGTTTGAGCAAACTCCGGGAGATAGTGAAGGACAGGGAAGCCTGGCGTGCTGCAGTCCGTGGGGGTGGCAAAGAATTGGACTCTTTGCCACCCCCATGGACTATAGCCTACTGGAGTGGGTTGCCATTTCCTTCTCCAGGGGATCATCCTGACCCAGAGATCCAACCCAAGGCTCCTGAAGTACCAGCCAGTACTTCCCCAGTGGCTCAGCCAGTAAGAATTTGCCTGCATTACAGGAGCCTTGGGTTGGATTCCTGGGTCAGGAAGATTCCCTGGAGAAGGAAATGGCAACCCAGACCAATATTCTTTCCTGGGAAATCCCATGGAGAGAGGGGCCTAACAGGCTAAGGTCCATGGGATCCCCAAAGAGTTGGACACCACTTAATGACTAAACAGCAACAACAAAGTAGATATGTATATATTATATACATAATTATATATATATAATTTATATATTGCAAGAAAGTGAGCATGTTTTATTTTACATGAACATTACATTAATCAGAATGTATCATGTGTTTTGTTATCATTTCAGTTGTTTTCTAACTTTTAAAACTATCTTCTGGAATGTGATTCTGGGAAAGTAATTCTAGGACAGCAATCCACTCTGTGTCACCAAGAAAGCAGCATTTAATTTAACTATAATATACATGTAACTATCCTTTATGGTTTAGTTTAAAGTTCAACATTAGTTAATTAATCAGTAATGCTAATTAATGGATAATCCTGATGATGATATCTTATTTGTACAGTATTTTTTTAAGTTAAAAATATTATTTTCAAGTTTCTTTTCTTATTTGTTGTCATATCAGTTTCGTTTCCTGTACCTGGCAAAAAGCTTTCATCCTTTTAGGAAGACAACTAAAACTCAATGAGATGGTTCACTAACTGGAATTAGACCAGAATCACCATTGCAATTTCTACTCATGATTTACTTCACATGATAGTTTGTAATTTGTAAGCAGGAGGGTTCTATAAAGAAAATGGAATGAATATGAATGTTTAGAAAAAAAATTCCACTAATATAACAGTAGGAATATGGAAAACAAGCAAAATGAACTTAAACAAGACATGAATTTACAAAGCAAAATAGGGTTGAGGGAAAGGATTTTTATCCTCAAGGGCCCAAAGAAAAGGAAAAAAATGAAAAAAGATCACAAGAACCACAATGATACTGAAGCAACTCAATCCATAGGAAGACAACAAAAGCAAAACAAGACCTGAGAACTATAAATTAGGATAGGGTGGTCTTATCAAAAGAGATCATTTTAATAAGTCATGTTCAGGATAGGAGGAAAGGCTATTAAAAATTTCTTCAGACCACATGGATTTGCTCCTCCCAGAGAAATGCAGCAACATAGCAAATAGTAAATGGGGAAAAAAAAAACCTAATGAAAGGATCAGTGTCAAATCATGGGAGAGATTAAGCAGAGAGCCTTTTAAAAGAAATCGAAAGTCCATAGTTGAAAGTGGAAGAAGATGAAGAAGTACAAAGGGCATAGAACATGAGTCAAAAGTTTGGGGTTCCAGCCCAGTTCTCCCACTCGTTGGGCCTTTGTTGTTGCTGTTCAGTCGCTCAGTCACGTCCAGCTCTTTGCGTTCCCCTGGACTGCAGCACGCCAGGCTTCCCTGTCCTTCACTATCTTCCAGAGTTTGCTCAAACTCATGTCCGTTGAGTCAGTGATACCATCCAACCATCTCATCCTCTGTCACCGTGTCCTCCTGCCCTCAATTGTTCAAGCATCAGGGTCTTTTCCAATGAGCTGACCCTTCGCATTAGGTGAGACATTTACTTCTCTGTGACTTTGTTTCCTCAGCTATAAATTGAGATTAGAAAGTCATGGTACAGGAGAGCTCTCTCTTTTTATTTATTTATTTACTTTTGGTTGCATGACTTTTCTCTAGTTGCAGTGAGCAGGGGCTTCTCTTCGTTGTGGTGCTTGGGCTTCTTGGGCTCTAGGGCACTCAGGCTCAGTAGTTAAAGCTCAGTGGTGTGGCGCAACGACTCAGTCGCTCTGCAGCATGTGGGATCTTCCCAGACCAGGGATGGAACCTGTGTCTTCTTCAGCACTGAAGTGAAGTGAGGTGAAGCGAAGTGAAGTTGCTCAGTTGTGTCCGACTCTTTGTGACCCCGTGGACTGTAGCCCATCAGGCTCCTCCATCCATGGGATTCTCCAGGCAAGAATACTGAAGCGGGTTGCCATTTCCTTCTCCAGGGGATCTCCCCGACCCAGGGATAGAACTCAGGTCTCCTGCATTGCAGGCAGAGGCTTTAACCTCTTTCTTTACCACTAGCCACAAGGGAAGCTCCTCTTTTGGTATTTCAAACATGCTGCTCTCTGCCATCTAACTTGTATTGTTTCCAAAAAGAAACCTGGTGTTTCTTTCTACATAACTTGTATCTTTTCTCTGGTTGTTTTTAATCACTTTTTTTTTTTTTTTTTTGTAAAATGATAATGATGTACCTAGGACTTCCCTGGTGGCTCAGACAGTAAAGCGTCTGTCTACAATGTGGGAGACCCGGGTTCGGTCCCTGGGTCAGGAAGATACCCTGGAGAAGGAAATGGCAATCCACTCCAGTACTATTGCCTGGAAAATCCCATGGACAGAGGAGCCTGGTAGGCTACAGTCTATGGGGTCGCAAAGAGTTGGACACGACTGAGAGACTTCATACAATGATGTACCTTGGTGTAGTTATTGTTGTATTTCTTGTGCTTTGGGTTTGTCAAGTTACTTGAACCTTTGAATTTATATTCTTCATCAATGTGAAAAAAAAAAAAGTTTGACCAATGCTTTTTCAAGTATTTTGTAGATACCCAATCCTATCTGTTGAGGACTCAAGTTACTTTTATATTAGGCTACTAGAAGATGCCCTAAAGATCACTGATTTTCTGTTCCTTTTTTATTAAATTATTTATTAAATCTACGCTTCAGTTTAGATAGGTTCTATTGCTATGCTTTGATGTTTACTAATCTTTTTATGTTAATTTATAATCTGCCATTAACGACATCCAGTTCAGACACTATAGTATTTATCTCTACAAATTCAATTAGTTTGTTTTTTAAAAATTTATTTTATGTTTCAACTTAAGTTTTTGAACATATGGAACACAGTTATAATAATTCTTTAATGTCATTGACTGCTAATCTAACAACTGTGTAAATTCTGGTTTGGTTTTGATTTATTGATTCAATCCTCATCATCATTGGTCGTATTTTCCTGCTTCTTTGTATGTGTAGTAATTCTTGATTGGATGCCAGACATTATGAGTTTTGCCTTGTTAGGAGGTGGCTATTTTTATCCTTGTGTATATCTCTGAACTTTGTTTTGGAATGCAGTTAAGATAATTGGAAACACTTTGATCCTTTCAATTTACAATTGTTGGGTGAGACCAGGGCCATGCATAGTCAAAGGTTAATTATTTTTTACTACTGAGGTGAGATCCTTTTAAGTACCCTACCCAGTGTGCCATAAATTATGAGGCTATCCAATTTGGCTAATAGAAACAGGCCTAGTTCCTGGCCCTGTGTGAGTTCCTCTAATTCTTTCAGATGGTTAATTCCCAAATCTTGAGTAATTTCGACACACTTATGCAGTGATTTGATATCTGGTTCCTCTGCCTTTTCTAAATCCAGCTTGTACATCCAGAGATCAAATTGCCAACATCCACTGAATCATAGAAAAAGCAAGAGAATTCCAGAAAAAACATCTGTTTCTGCTTCACTGACTATACCAAAGCCTTTGATTGTGTGGATCACAACAAACTGGAAAATTTTTAAAATGATGAGAACACCAGATGACTTTACCTGCCTCCTGAGAAACCAGGACAAGAAGCAACAGTTAGAACCAGACATGGAACAACAGACTGGTTCAAAATTGGGAAAGGAGTACATCAAGGCTATATATTGTCCCTCTGCTTATTTAACTTATATGCAGAGTATATTATGCGAAATGCCAGGCTGGATGAAACTCAGCTGGAATCAAGATTGCCAGGAGAAATATCAACAACCTCAGATATGCAGATGACACCACCCCAATGGCAAAAAGCAAAGAGGAACTGAAGAGCCTCTTGATGAAGGTCAAAGAAGAGAGTGAAGAAGCTGGCTTAAAACTCAACATTCAGAAAACTAAGATCATGTCATCCGGTCCCATCACTTCATGGCAAATAGATGGGGAAACAGTGACAGACCATATTTTTTTGGGCTCCCAAATCACTGCGGATGGTGACTGCAGTCATGAAATTAAAAGATGCTTACTCCTTGGAAGGAAAGCTATGGCAAACTTAGACAATGTATTCAAAAGCAGAGCCATCACTTTGCTGACAAAGGTCTATAGAGTCAAAGCTATGGTTTTTCCAGTAGTCATGTATGGATGTGAGAACTGGACCGTAAAGAAGGCTGAACACCAAAGAATTGATGCTTTCGAAGTGTGGTGTTGGAGAAGACTCTTGAGAGTCCCTTGGATGGCAAGGAGATCAATCCAGTCAATCCTAAAGAAAGTCAACCCTGAATATTCATTGGAAGGACTGATGCTGAAGCTGAAACTCCAATACTTCGGTCACCTGATGTGAAGAACCGACTCACTGGAAAACGCCCTGATGCTGGGAAAGATTGAAGGCAGGAGGAGAAGTGGGTAATAGAAGATGATGGTGGTTAGATAGCATCAGTGACTTGATGGACATGAATTTGAGCAAACTCTGGTAGATAGTGGATGATAGAGGAACCTGGCTTGCTATAGTCCACGGGGTCGCAAAGAGTTAGACATAACTCAGTGACTGAACAATAAACAATTGTTTAAGCTATCATTACTTTCTGTGCCTGTCTGATTTTTCTTTCTATCCGCATTCCTTCACTTTCTTATTAATAACTGTTGAATCTGCACTTTCGAACTTAATGAAGGGCCTGGAAACTAAAGCCTCTTTCTACAAACAAGAAACAGGGGAAACAGAGGGACTTGTACCCGGAGGGTCCTGCAGGGTCCTGCTCAATTTTGATACAATTTACAAATATTTTTCTCCCATTCTGTGGATTTTTCACTCTCTTTATAATGTCCTTTGAAGTACAAAAGGTTTTTTTTAATTTTGATGAAGTCTGACTTATGTATTTTTTTCTTTTGTTGCTTGTGATTTTGGAGTCATACCTAAGAATCCACTGCCAAACTGAAGTCATCAAAATTTACCCCTATGTTTTCCTCTAAGAGTTTTATAGGTTTATCTCTTATATTTAGATCTTTAAAGCATTTTGAATTAATTTTTGTATTTTGTGTGAGTTATGGGTTCATTTTCCTTCTTTTGCTCGTGGCCATCCAGTTTTCCAGTATCATTTATTGACGAGACTATTCTTTCACTATTGAATGGACTTGGCACCTTTGTTGAAAATCAACTGACATTAGATATATGGGTATGACTAGGAATTCTGTGATTAAGACAGTAGTTTCCAAAGTCAGTGTGTACGCCCTTGATCTGCTAGAATACAGAAAGAAGTTATTAAAATGATCTGTTAAGATACAGAAATAAATTATTAAAATTATATATGGTTTTAATTTAATATATAATTTACACATATGGGCTTCCCAGGTGGCACTGTGGTGAAGAATCAACCTGCCAATGCAGGAGACATGGGTTTGGAAGATTGTCTGGAGGAGGAAATGGCAACCCACTCCAGTATTACACAATATATAAATTAAAATTATCTATCCTTAACAAATTAATCTTTTTAGTATTTGTTGTTGTTCAGTCGCTCAGTCATGTAAAACTTTTTTGCCACCCAATGAACTGTAGCCCTCCAGGCTTCCCTGTCCATGGGATTTCCCAGGCAAGAATACTGGAGTGGATAGCCATTCCCTTTTCCAGGGGATCTTCCCAACCCAGGGATCAAACCCATGTCTCTTGCATTGGCAGGTGGATTCTTTACAACTGAGCCACCAGGTGAGCCTAAAACAAACTCCACTGAGTAAATCTGAAGATCTAGTTGGCTTTATTCAATGATTCATCAGCAGCACCCCATCTAATGAAGAGAAAGACACTCTCTGGAGTTGTACAGAATGGGAGGTTTTTATAACTAGAAGAATGGGACAAGAAAGGATTAGCAAAAGAAAACAAAGGATTATTTTAGGCCAAGCCATCTTCTTTTGTGGAGAAGGGAACAAAACAGCTTTTATTATGCATTCTTCCTCTGGGGGTGGAGTGTGGGTAGGGAGAGGGCCCACCAGATCACCTCACTGGTGTTGATCAGAAAACCCCAGACTGGCCCATTAAGATGACATTCCTGGGGAAACCTGAAGCTAAAATTGGGTCAGGTATTAAATCTAGGTTTGGTATCCTGGGCTTTAGTAAAAGTTACACCACTTTGGGCCCTGGTTTTCTTTTTGACGACTTTGTCAACTGACCATGTGATATACCTTTTATTTTACTTTCTGTATGTTGTGACATATCACAATATATTTACTACAGGATGCCATGAACATGATTCATCTTTTCTTTTTTAAAGAATTTTCAGTGATAGGCCCTATAGAATATTTGTACTGAGAAGGAAAGGCACAGAGCAATTTTCAGATACCCTGCAGAGGTTCACATAATCTTTCTCAATCTTTTCCCTCCGGAGGAACTCTTGAAATAATTTTCAGAGAATGTCTATATAATTTTTTTTTTTCCCTTACAGCTCCTAGGTGGCTCAGTGGTAAAGAATTCACCTGCCAGTGCTGGAGATGCAGGAGAAGTGGATCCCAAGGTTGGGAAGATTCCCTGGAGTAGGAAATGGCAACCCACTCCAGTATTCTTGTCTAGAAAATTCCATGCACAGAGGAACCTGGCGGGCTTTAGTCCATAGAGTCACAAAGAGTTGGACATGACTGAGCCACTGAGCACGCACATGTAGTACCTTAGCATTGAAACAGGAAGGAAGTGGGCAGGGCACAAACTTGAAAAGAATGGCACAGCCCAAGGACATAATATAAACTGATTAGAACCAAATGGGTCCAAGATGGCGATGAGTCAACTTCCATGCAACCCTGAGCCTCAGCATTTGCTTATTGTAGCACTCAGCTCAATGACACATCCACAGGTGCCATGACAGTTCCAAGGCTGACCATCAAAGCCCAAAAAGTGAGTGGTGGCCCAACCCCTGGAAATCTCCATCCTTTCCCCAAAATCGTTTGAATAACCCTCCCAGTCATTGTATGTGTGCTTAGTCGCTCGGTCATGTCCGACTCTGCAACCACATGGACTGTAGCCTGCCAGGGGGCTGTCCATGGGGATTCTCCAGGCAAGAATACTGGAGTGGGTTGCCATGACCTCTTCCAGGGGATCTTCCCAACCTAGGGATCAAACCCACGTCTCCAGAATTGCAGGTGGATTCTTTACCATCTGAGCCCCCAGGGAAACCCAGTTATTAGCCTATGAAATTACCCAGCCCATAAAAGCTAACCATACCATATTTCAAGGCCACTCTCTCCTTCTGAAATTATCCAAACTCTGTATCTCTAAGTAAATCCACTTCTTACCTATCACTTTGTCTCTCACTCAATTCTTTCCACAATAAAACATCAGGAATCTGAGCTTCATTAAGTGCTGAAACCAAGAATGTGATCTCAGTTGGAAGATCATGGATTTTGACAGCCTTTGAGTCCCAAATTGGATTTTGGCCAGGTTCAAGTCCTGGCCAACTAGGTTCAAGTCCCAGTATGAGTTAGACAGTTTCAGCATGATCAGTAAATTGTAGATACATCAATCCAGTAATAACTTCCAATGATTTTTTTGAGTAGAGTATAAATACTTTCTTGAGGATCCATTTATTTTAACTAACTGATTAGCCTACTATTTTGTGTGGTTCTCCCTACTGACCAAAGATGTTAACTCATAATACCTACTTGATTTTTTATCTTAACCAACTACTCTGAAATTCTTATCAGAAATTCCTACTAAATGATATTCTAATGAGGTTAGTATGTCATATATGATATGTGCAAGAGTGTTTGTTTTCCTCACTTAAAGTTTCTTTTAACCATGTCTTTGAACAAGAATCAAATAGCTAAAATTAGCTTATTTTTCCTGAAATTTATCTCCTTATTGCCTTGTCATAAATATTTAAAACTCATGAGGCAAATATAATATATTTTTGTCAAATAACTAGCTTAATACAAAATGAAATTTAATTTTTTAAAGGGGGGGTATAGATTTAATTTATGTAAAGATCATATATTATTTTAATTAATATTATTTAAAACATGAAATTTATTGACAATGCTGAAAAGTTACAAAAATTATAAACCAAGCAATATGAATAAAAATATGACCTAAGAGGGAATTACCTGGTGGTCCAATGGTTAGGACTCTGTGATTTTACTACCAAGGGCCTGGTTTCAATCCCTGGTCGGGGAACTAAGATCCCACAAGCCATGTAGCACAGCCAAAAAAAAAAAAAATTTTGACCTAAGACAGCTTGATTCAGCACTGTATGAAAGGATTTCCTTACTGAGTGACATGATCAAGCTCCCATACAGGCCTAGCAACTGCAAAATTACAACATATATACTAATTGCATGATCTCTTTTATCAGGCTATATAAAAGCATTAAAACTATTCTTTATGAAACTAAAACTAAAGAATGAAATTTACCTTTTAATTGAAATGTGTTTTTTTTTTTTTTTTGCTGGTCCAACACTGAGATTTCATTTTCAACTGAAATGAGACAATTTCTGACACTGGTTAAATATGCAAAGCTTATCTACACATTTAAGAGAAGTTAAACACTTCAGCAAAATGATCATTGTTTTCCCATGAATGAAAAGTGAAAGTGAAAGCCACTCAGTCATGTCTGACTCTTTGCGACCCTATGGACTATACAGTCCATGGAATTCTCCAGGCCATGGAGTGGGTAGCCTTTCCCTTCTCCAGGGGATCTTACCAACCCAGGAATCGAACCCGGGCCTCCTGAATTGCAGGCAGGTTCTTTATCTAATGAGCTATCATGAAAGCCCCCTTCCCATGAATAGTGGGGTACTATTTTTTCAAAGGAATCCAGAACTTGTAAACCTCATTTAAATAGAGACTGTAGTTCAAAAAGTCCTTCTTCTTCTTTTTTTTTAATCTATTAAAGTGAACTTTATTATCTATTTATATTTTTTTATTTGACTGCATCAGGTCTTAGTTGCAGCATTCGGGATCTTTCTATGAGCGGGCTCAGTAGTTGCCAAGCGCAGGCTTAGTTGCATATAGGAGCTTAGTTCCGCTACCAGGGGTGGGAATCCCTGCCATGGAGGGCAGATTCTTAACACTGGTTAAGGGATTAAGTGGTTTAAGAGAAGAGAAGGGAGACCAGGGAAGTCTTCCTTCTCTTCCCTTAAAGGTACAGTTCTCAGGCTGAGCAAAAGATTCAAGGAGTGTGAGTTGCTCGAGTCATACCTTGTGCATACAAGGACTGTCTGTAGTGCATACTCATATTCATTCATGTCTGAGTCTCTTTGACCCCATGGACTGTAGCCCATCAGGTTCCTTTGTTCATGAGACTTTTTCGGCAAGAATACTGGAGTGAGTTGCCATTTCCTTCTCCAGGAGATCTTCCCAACCTTGAACCGGCTTCTCCTGTGTCTCCCTCATTGCAGGTGGATTCCTTACTGGTTGAGCCATCAGGGAAACCCCAACACAGGGACTGTGATTCAGTGAGATTCTGTGGTTTTGCCAAGTGGTTTTCCATAAGATGTGAGGCTTACAGAGACCCTTCCTCACCTTCAAACCTAATCAACAGTGGAAACACGTCAATATTTCCCTTTGGAACATAATTTGTCAAATTTTCATTTCTTTTCAATCTAAGACCTTATCTCTCGAAGTCAAAATATTTTCTCTGGGATTTTATGATTCATCTTTTAACCTAAACTCCTGCTGAGAATTCTTTCTCTGCTAAGCTACTAAATTCCTGTTGGTAGCAGATTTATGTGCTCTTTATCCAGATGTTCACACAGTTCAAAAAATATTCTCGAGTGAATTGTTCTCTTTTTAATAAAGTTGGTGGTTTTTGTCACATTGTCTAGACTTTTAAAATTTCTTGTTTAACAGGCTTTGACATCAGCACTTTTCTATGAAGAAAAACAGTGTGTTGTGAACAAAGTCAGAATTTTCTTTGCTCACTAGAGGCAAAGCCTTTCCTGGAGACAACCGTTGATGGGCTCGGTCATTACAAATGTTCACACAGTTCTTCAGGTACAAAGACAAAACATTACAAGTATGTTGGCCTTGACTTTTTTAGGGAGCTCTTTGCAGCAGCAGCAAAAAAAAAAAGCTCTCAATTTTCATCTTTATTTATAAATCTTACAAATATTGTGCTAAGACATTTATTGGTAAAATCTACTGACTCATCAACCTGGCTAGACAAGCAATTGTTGTTCAGTTTATCTCACAAAGCTTTGTTGGCATAATGTTACATGTCACTAATATGTTGACTGATTATACTGTTGGGTGATTTTTCCTTTTCTGGACAATAAATAAAGGCTACTAAATAATGTATTTCCTGAGCATTTTTACCAATTGTGACTTTTTTCTTTCTTATCTTTATTGAAGTATAGCTAATTTATAATGTGTTAGTTTTCAAGTGTACAGCAAAGTAATTCAGATATATATATGTATATATGCATGTGTGTGCATATATATTATAGGTTATTATAAGATATTGAGTATAGTTCCCTGTGCTGTCCAGTTGGTTCTTGTTGTCTATTTTATACATAGTAGTGTATATATGTTAATCCCAAATTCAGTACCCCCTTTAGTATCCATAAGCTTGTTTTCTATGTCTATGAGTCTATTTCTGCTTCATAAATAAGTTCATTTGTATCATTTTTTTAGATTCCACATATGAATAATATCATATGATATTTGTCTTTCTGTGTCTGACTTACTTCACTTAATATGATAAATTCTAGGTCCATCCATGCTGCTGCAAATGGTATTATTTGATTCTTTTTTATGGCTGAGTAATATTCCACTGTATATATGTATCATATCTTCTTTATTAATTCATCTGTCAATCATCTGACATTTGCGTTGTTTCCATGCTTGGCTATTGTAAATAGGGTGCAGTGAACACTAGGGTGCATGTATCTTTTCAAATTAGACTTTTTTCTGGATATGTGTATGGAAGTGGAATTGAAAGATCATATGGTAACTCTATTTTCAGTTTTTTAAGGGCCCTCGATACTATCTGTAGCTGCTGCACCAATTTACATCCTACCAACAGTGCAGGAGTGTTCCTTTTTCTCCACACCCTTACTAGCATTTATTATTTATAGACTGCTTTTTGGCTGCTCTGGGTCTTTGTTGGGGTGAGCAGGGGCTACTCTCCAGTTGTGGTTCACAAACTTCTTGTTGCAGTGGCTTCTTTTGATGTGGAGTATGGGCTGTAGGGCCTGTGGGCTTCAGCAGTTGCAGCACGTGGGCTCTAGAGCATGGGCTCAGTAGTTGTGGCATCTGGCTTAGTTGCCCTGCAGCATGTGAAATCTTCCTGGACCACCAGGGAAATTCTCTGTAGACTTTTTTTTTTTTAAGCAAATCTCTCTTTAAAAAAAAAAATACACACATACACACACACACATTATATATATATATATATACACACACACACACACATACACACACACACACACACACACATTATTTATATTTGACTGCTCTGGGCTTTCTCTAGTTGCAGGAAGCAGGGCCTGCTCTTCCTTGTAGTGTGCAGGCTTCACATTGTGGTGGCTTCTCTTGTTGCGGAGCACAAGTTGCAGAGCAAGGGCTCAGTAGTTGTGACTTAGTTGCTCCTGCGTGCACAGTCCTCCCAGATCAGGGATCAAACCTGGCTGTCCTGCATTGACAGGCAGATTCTTATCCACTGTGCTACCACGGAAGTCCTATAAACATTTTGATGGGACCATTCTGATGTGAAGAGCTGAGTCATTGGAAAAGATCCTGACTCTGGGAAAGATTGAGGGCAAGAGAAGAAGGGGGTGACAGAAGATAAGATGGTTGGATGGCATCACCAACTTAATGGTGATGAGTTTGAGCAAACTCCGGGAGATAGTCAAGGACTAGGAAGCCAGGTGTGCTGCAGTCCATGGGGTCAAAAAGAGTTGGACACAACAGTTCTGACTGGTGTGAGAATTGTTTTGATTTGCATTTATCTAATAATTAGCAATATTAATTATCTTTTCATATGACTGCTGGCTGTCTATATGTCATCCTTGGAGAAATATCTATTTAGGTCTTCTGCCCTGGGTTATTTTGTTTGTTCTGTTTTGACATTAAGCTGTATGTGCTGTTTTGTATATATATATATTTAAATTAATCCCTTGTTGGTAGCATCATTTGCAAATATTTTCTCCCAGTTTATAGGTTGCTTTTTCATTGTGTCTATGGTTTGCTTTGCTATTCAAAAGCTTTTAAGTTTAGTTAGATACCATTTGTTTGTGACTTTTTTTAAACAACAGTTTTACTCTGTTTCAAGATTCTAATAGCCACATAAAATAATCAGCCACCTTACTTGTCAAAATGACTGGGATGTGGAGTTATATGTCTTTGCAATTTGCAGGGACAC
This sequence comes from Bubalus kerabau, assembly GCF_029407905.1. Lineage (NCBI taxonomy): Eukaryota > Metazoa > Chordata > Mammalia > Artiodactyla > Bovidae > Bubalus > Bubalus kerabau. The sequence continues at coordinate 51,010,642 of NC_073634.1, forward strand.
ATTGCTTACTTTGTAAGCTGTTTAATACAGTGCACAAAGGAACAGAACAACTTGAGTTCATTGTCCTCAGGTACAATGAGATGTTTCAAAAGATTGAAATTTTCATTATAAACTCAATCTGAATTTTTCTCTTCTATCTCACATCTTGTCTTTAAAAGTCATCATGTTAGAAACCACATGTGTTTGAAAGCACCAACACTAATAAAATACGAAATGGTGCTGTGCTAAGTCACTACAGTCGTGTCTGACCCTTTGCGACCCTGTGGACTGTAGTCCTGTGTCCATGGGATTTTACAGGCAAGAATACTGGAGTGGGTTGCCATTTCCTTCCCCAGGGCATCTTCCTGACCCAGGAATTGAACTCAGGTCTCCTGTGTCTCCTTCATTGGCAGGCAGATTCTTTACCACCAAGTCACTTGGGTAGAGCATAACAAATAACTCTGTGAGAAAAATTACTCCAAATGATAAATTTTCACTACACGATTCACTAACTAATACAACCCATGCTTTCAGCAATTATAGTTTATGAATTAGTGAAATAAATAACAGCAATATTTTAATTAGATCCCATTTGTTTATTTTTGCTTTTATTTCCAATATTCTGGGAGGTGAGTCATAGAGGATCCTGCTGTGATGTGTGTCGGAGAGTGTTTTGCCTATATTCTCCTCTAAGATTTTTATAGTTTCTGGTCTTATGTTTAGATCTTTAATCCATTTTGAGTTTATTTTTGTGTAAGGTGTTAGAAAGTGTTCTAGTTTCATTCTTTTACAAGTGGTTGACCAGTTTTCCCAGCACCACTTGTTAAAGAGATTGTCTTTTCTCCACAATATATTCTTGCCTCCTTTGTCAAAGATAAGGTGTCCATAGGTGCGTGGGTTTATCTCTGGGCTTTTTATTTTGTTCCATTGATCTATATTTCTGTCTTTGTGCCAGTACCATACTGTCTTGATGACTGTGGCTTTGTAGTAGAGCCTGAAGTCAGGCAGGTTGATTCCTCCAGTTCCATTCTTCTTTCTCAAGATCGCTTTGGCTATTCGAGGTTTTTTGTATTTCCATACAAATTGTGAAATTACTTGTTCTAGCTCTGTGAGAAATACCATTGGTAGCTTGATAGGGATTGCAGTGAATCTATAAATTGCTTTGGGTAGTATACTCATTTTCACTATATTGATTCTTCCGATCCATGAACAGGGTATATTTCTCCATTATTTGTGTCCTCTTTGATTTCTTTCATCAGTTTCTGCACAACAAAAGAAACTATAAGTAAGGTGAAAAGATGGCCTTCAGAATGAGAGAAAATAATAGCAAATGAAGCAACTAACAAACAACTAATCTCAAAAATATACAAGCAACTCCTGCAGCTCAATTCCAGAAAAATAAACCACCCAATCAAAAAATGGGCCAAAGAACTAAATAGACATTTCTCCAAAGAAGACATACAGATGGCTAACAAACACATGAAAAGATGCTCAACATCATTCATTATCAGAGAAATGCAAATCAAAGCCACAATGAGATACCATTTCATGCCAGTCAGAATAGCTGTGATCCAAAAGTCTACAAGCAATAAATGCTGGAGAGGATGTGGAGAAAAGGGAACCCTCTCACACTGTTGGTGGGAATGCAAACTAGTACAGCCACTATGGAGAACAGTGTGGCGATTCCTTAAAAAACTGGAAATAGAACTGCCATACGACCCAGCAATCCCACTGCTGGGCATACACACCGAGGAAACCAGAATTGAAAGAGACACGTGTACCCCAATGTTCATCGCAGCACTGTTTATAATAGCCAGGATGTGGAAGCAACCTAGATGTCCATCAGCAGATGAATGGATAAGAAAGCTGTGGTACATATACACAATGGAGTATTACTCAGCCATTAAAAAGAATACATTTGAATCAGTTCTAATGAGGTGGATGAAACTGGAGCCTATTATACAGAGTGAAGTAAGCCAGAAAGAAAAACACCAATACAGTATACTAATGCATATTTATGGAATTTAGAAAGATGGTAACAACAACCCTGTATGTGAGACAGCAAAAGAGACACAGATGTAGAGAACAGTCTTTTTGACTCTGTGGGAGAGGGAGGGCAGGGATGATTTGGGAGAATGGCATTAAAACATGTATAATATCATATAAGAAACAAATCGCCAGTCCAGGTTCGATGCAGGATACAGGAAGCTTGGGGCTGGTGCACTGGGATGACCCAGAGGGATGGTATGGGGAGGGAAGTGGGAGGGGGGTTCAGGATGGGGAACACGTGTACACCCGTGGCAGATGCATGTTGATACATGGCAAAGCCAATACAATATTGTAAAGTAAAAAAAAATAATAATAATAATCAAGTCTAGATTAAAAAAAATAAATAAATAACCAGGAAAAAAAATAATAGCAATGTTATAAGAAATAGGAGGGAGCCACTGATAATACTCTGTTATGAAATACTTGCACTACCCATGAAGCATTAGAGTGAATTAGCTGTAAATGTAGATTGCACACCCTAAGGAAAATGCTTAAATATATTTTTAAACAAGTATAATTAATAGATCAAGAGAGGAGACAACAAGGAATCATATAAAATGCTCTATTAAAACTAGAGAAGGCAGAAACGAGGGCTTGGAAGACAACAGAGGTGCTGGATCCATGGTGTGGTCCCTAGGGAGCAGTCCAGGAGGGGATGCCTTCACCCCGTCTGCTCTTGGTACTCAGATCTCTATCAATTAAAAAAACCAAAAGACAAAAACAAAAGTGACATTGGCCTCAATAATGTCATCTTTCTTTTTATCTGTAACTGAATTTTCCAAAAGGAAAGTCTAATTGCTGCCCTTGGCTTTCTCAGCTTGCTACAATCTGGCACCCGCTCCTATCACTTCTTTGGAACTGCTATGGCAAGCTCATCAACGATCTGACTTCCAAATCCAGAAGTTATTATGCAGTCTTTATCTCACCTTCCTCTCTGAGATATCCTCATTTTTGAAATTTTCAACCCCTGGACTTCTGAGAGCCACAACTTTCCCATTTATCTCAGACCTCTCATCTTGGCTTCTTTGGCTTTGCTTCTCACTGCCTGTCCATCCACCTCAACTACTATTCTAATTAACCTTGTCTATCTTCCAGGTTCTCCTTCCTCCTATGTGCTGGTAATCTCCCAAATCTCTGCCTATAGCAGGACCACTTCCAGATGTCTAGACCCACGTGAAAAGTGAAAGTGAAAGTCGGTCAGCCGTGTCCGATACTTTGCGATCCAGGCCAGAACACTGGAGCGGGTAGCCCATTGCCTTCTCCAGGGGATCTTCCCAACCCAGGAATCCAACCCAGGTCTCCTGCACTGCAGGTGGATTCTTTACCAACTGAGCTACCAAGGAAGCCCATCTAGACCTGCATAGCCAGTTGACAAATAGTCTTCTCCACAGGTATCTCAATACCTGTGGATGTTCCACAGGTATCTCAAATTCAACAAATCCAAAATTAACTCATTATCTTCCTTTGGTGCTCTATCCTCCTCCCCATCTGCCTTCCTTGCCTTAGTCAATGCATCTACCACCATTTTAGTTATCCAGCAGTTAGCTCATCATGCCCCAAAGATCAACACCTAATAAGTTCTCTTGCTGCTGTGTTAGTTCAGGCCCAGCTCATTTCTTACCTATGCTATTGCCAAGTCTTCTGCCTAGAAATCTGCCTTCAGACTTTTCCTCACACCATCCATTCTCCTCCCTCCTGGCAGGGACATGTTTCTAAAATTCAAGGTTGATAAGGTTCTTCTCTTGCTTCAGATCCCTCAGTGACTTCCCTCTGTACATGCCACATAGTTCATGTTCCTCAGCACCTCTCACAAGGTCCTTCATAATCTGGCCCTGCTTACTCACTCAGACTCATTCTCTAGTCCCTCGCCAGTTGTACTCCAACAGTAATGAAGAAATTAGTACTGAAACACTTATAAGGTATCAATGTATGACTGCTGCTGCTAAGTCACTTCAGTCGTGTCAGACTCTGTGTGACCCCATAGACGGCAGCCCACCAGGCTCCCCTGTCCCTGGGATTCTCCAGGCAAGAACACTGGAGTGGGTTGCCATTTCCTTCTCCAATGCATGAAAGTGAAAAGTGAAAAGTGAAAGTGAAGTTGCTCAGTCGTATCCGACTCATAGCAACCCCATGGACTGTAGCCCACCAGGCTCCTCCGTCCATGGGATTTTCCAGGCAGGAGTACTGGAGTGGGGTGCCATTGCCTTCTCCGAACGTATGACTACTGATATATTAAAATAAGTGAAAAAGTTTAAAACATTTTGTTTAATAGCACCAAGCTGAAGTTACTGATCAGATCAGATCAGATCAGTTGCTCAGTCATGTCCGACTCTTTGCGACCCCATGAATCGCAGCATGCCAGGCCTCCCTGTCCATCACCAACTCCCAGAGTTCACTCAGACTTACTTTCATCGAGTCAGTGATGCCATCCATCCATCTCATCCTCTGTCGTCCCCTTCTCCTCCTGCCCCCAATCCCTCCCAGCATCAGAGTCTTTTCCAATGAGTCAACTCTTCGCATGAGGTGGCCGCAGTCCTGGAGTTTCAGCTTTAGCATCATTCCTTCCAAAGAAATCCCAGGGCTGATCTTCAGAATGGACTGGTTGGATCTCCTTGCAGTCCAAGGGACTCTCAAGAGTCTTCTCCAACACCACACTTCAAAAGCATCAATTCTTCGGCGCTCAGCCTTCCTCACAGTCCAACTCTCACACCCATACATGACCACTGGAAAAACCATAGCCTTGACTAGACGAACCTTTGTTGGCAAAGTAATATCTCTGCTTTTGAATATGCTATCTAGGTTGGTCATAACTTTTCTTCCAAGGAGTAAGCGTCTTTTTATTTCATGGCTGTAGTCACCATCTGCAGTGATTTTGGAGCCCAGAAAAATTAAGTCTGACACTGTTTCCACTGTTTCTATTTCCCATGAAGTGGTGGGACTGGATGCCATGATCTTCGTTTTCTGAATGTTGAGCTTTAAGCCAACTTTTTCACTCTCCACTTTCACTTTCATCAAGAGGCTTTTGAGTTCCTCTTCACTTTCTGCCATAAGGGTGGTGTCATCTGCATATCTGAGGTTATTGAGATTTCTCCCGGCAATCTTGATTCCAGTTTGTGTTTCTTCCAGTCCAGCGTTTCTCATGATGTACTCTGCATATAAGTTAAATAAACAGGGTGACAATATACAGCCTTGACGAACTCCTTTTCCTATTTGGAACCAGTCTGTTGTTCCATGTCCAGTTCTAACTGTTGCTTCCTGACCTGCATACAAATTTCTCAAGAGGCAGATCAGGTGCTCTGGTATTCCCATCTCTTTCAGAATTTTCCACAGTTTATTGTGATCCACACAGTCAAAGGCTTTGGCATAGTCAATAAAGCAGAAATAGATGTTTTTCTGGAACTCTCTTGCTTTTTCGATGATCCAGAGGATGTTGGCAATTTGATCTCTGGTTCCTCTTCCTTTTCTAAAACCAGCTTGAACATCAGGAAGTTCACGGTTCACATATTGCTGAAGCCTGGCTTGGAGAATTTTGAGCATTACTTGACTAGCGTGCGAGATGAGTGCAATTGTGCAGTAGTTTGAGCATTCTTTGGCATTGCCTTTCTTTGGGATTGGAATGAAAACTGACCTTTTCCAGTCCTGTGGCCACTGCTGAGTTTTCCAAATTTGCTGGCATATTGAGTGCAGCACTTTCACAGCATCATCTTTCAGAATTTGGAATAGCTCAACTGGAATTCCATCACCTCCACTAGCTTTGTTCGTAGTGATGCTTTCTAAGGCCCACTTGACTTCACATTCCAGGATGTCTGGCTCTAGGTCAGTGATCACACCATTGTGATTATCTGGGTCGTGAAGATCTTTTTTGTACAGTTCTTCTGTGTATTCTTGCCATCTCTTCTTAATATCTTCTGCTTTTGTTAGGTCCATACCATTTCTATCCTTTATCGAGCCCATCTTTGCATGAAATGTTCCTTTGGTATCTCTGATTTTCTTGAAGAGATCCCTAGTCTTTCCCATTCTGTTGTTTTCCTCTATTTCTTTGCATTGATCGCTGAAGAAGGCTTTCTTATCTCTTCTTGCTATTCTTTGGAACTCTGCATTCAGATGTTTATATCTTTCCTTTTCTCCTTTGCTTTTCGCTTCTCTTCTTTTCACAGCTATTTGTAAGGCCTCCCCAGACAGCCATTTTGCTTTTTTGCATTTCTTTTCCATGGGAATGGTCTTGATCCCTGTCTCCTGTACAATGTCACGAACCTCATTCCATAGTTCATCAGGCACTCTATCTATCAGATCTAGGCCCTTAAATCTATTTCTCACTTCCACTGTATAATCATAAGGGATTTGATTTAGGTCATACCTGAATGGTCTAGTGGTTTTCCCTACTTTCTTCAATTTAAGTCTGAATTTGGCAATAAGGAGTTCATGATCTGAGCCACAGTCAGCTCCTGGTCTTGTTTTTGCTGACTGTGTAGAGCTTCTCCATCTTTGGCTGCAAAGAATATAATCAATCTGATTTCGGTGTTGACCATCTGGTGATGTCCATGTATAGAGTCTTCTCTTGCGTTGTTGGAAGAGGGTGTTTGTTATGACCAGTGCATTTTCTTGGCAAAACTCTATTAGTCTTTGCCCTGCTTCATTCCATATTCCAAGGCCAAATTTGCCTGTTACTCCAGGTGTTTCTTGACTTCCTCCTTTTGCATTCCAGTCCCCTATAATGAAAAGGACATCTTTTTTGGGTGTTAGTTCTAAAGGTCTTGTAGGTCTTCATAGAACCGTTCAACTTCAGCTTCTTCAGTGTTACTGGTTGGGGCATGGACTTGGATTACTCTGATATTGAATGGTTTGCCTTGGAAACGAACAGAGATCATTCTGTCATTTTTGAGATTGCATCCAAGTACTGCATTTCGGACTCTTTTGTTGACCATGATGGCCACTCCATTTCTTCTGAGGGATTCCTGCCCACAGTAGTAGATATAATGGTTATCTGAGTTAAATTCACCCATTCCAGTCCATTTCAGTTCGTTGATTCCTAGAATGTCGACATTCACTCCTGCCATCTCTTGTTTGACCACTTCCAATTTGCCTTGATTCATGGACCTGACATTCCAGGTTCCTATGCAATATTGCTCTTTACAACATCGGACCTTGCTTCTATCACCAGTCACATCCACAGCTGGGTATTGTTTTTGTTTGGCTCTAGATAAGGAAATTGCAGCATACTCAATAATATTACCAATGGACAAGAATGAACCACTGCCATACACAACAAGACCAAGAATGAATTTTACAGATATAATAATGAGCAAAAGAAGGCAGACATAGGAGAGTACAACCTGCATAATTCTATTTATATGAAGTTCAAGATTAGATAAATCTATGGTGATGAAAATCAAAGAAGTGATTACTTCTGGGGGTGGTTTGACTGGAAAGGAGCACAAGAGAAATACGTGGGGAGCTAGAAATGTTCCAAATCTTCATCTGGGGGTGATTACATGAACTCTGTCTCTCTCTCTATATCTGTAAATATTAATCAAGATACATAGTTAAGATTTGCATACTTAGCTGCATATATGTTACGTCTTAATTTTAAAATTGCTGGGAATTCCCTGGTGGTTCAGTAGTTATGACTCAGTGCTTTCAGTGCCGTGGCCCAGGGTTCAGTCCCTGGTTGGGGAACTAAGATGCCATAAAATGAGAGGTGAGGCCAAAAAAAATTTTTAAGCAATCAAAATTGCTAAGTTTTTATAAAGTTTGCTAACTGGGTATGGGGAGATGAACATATTGCTGGCTGCACAGTAAATTGATAACCATCTTTTAGAAAGCAGTTGGTCACTATGTAGTGAGAATTAATACTTTACATCATTTTACCCACTAATTCCACTTTAGGTTAAAAAAAAAAATCCTAAGAAAATAACAAGCAAAAAAAATTAGAGACCAGTTGTAAAAAGATTCTTGAAACAGTATTATCCATAAAAATGGAAAGCTGTATACACACCAAATGTCTAATTATTGGGAAAAGGTTAAGTAAACAGTGGTAAAGGAATACCATAGAATTGTGTATAAGCATATAAAATATCTTACAACTTGTTCAAATATATACAAAATTATACCCTGAATAATGATAATTCCAAAATTAGAATGCAAATATAATGTACCAAATTTTATCAATTATCTATATTCCATATAAATTACCTAAAATTTAATGGGTTTTTGGGCACACCCTGTGACTTGCAAAATTTTAATTCCCCAGCCAAGGATTGAACCCACAACCTCAACACTGACCACAGAGAGTCCTAACCACCAGACCATCAGGGAATTCCCTAAAATTTAGTGGTTTAAAACAACCATTTTTATTTGCTCACACACTTGGGCTGGGTAAAGCTGCATTGGATTTTAGCTGGCCTGGCCTGGGGTCACACTCGTGACTGCAGTCATCTGGCAGCTCAACTGGGGCTTGACAGTCTCAGTTTCATTCACATGACTGGATTTTGGCATTGGGTAAAGGGTAGGCCGCAAGGAGGCTAGGTTAAGCTTCTTTATAGGATGGTGGCAACATGGCAAGAACAGAAACCACAAATCTCTTATCACTTCCCTGGTGGTCCAGTGGCTAGGAATCTGCCTTCCAAAAAAAAGAATCTTCCTTCCAATGCAGGAGCTGAGTGTGTTTGATCCCTGGTCTGGGAACTAAGATCCCATGTGCCCTGGAGCAACTAAGCCCTCAGGCCGCAATGAAGAACCTGAAAGCCAAAATTTTAAATAGTAATAATAACCTTGCCTCATTTCATTAAAAAAGAAAGAAGAAACTGCATTCTCTTGTTACTCAAAGTTAGTCACCAGGCTGGAAGAGATTGAAGATAGGAGGAAATAGATTCCATATCTTGATGGAAGAACATCTAGGTCGCACTGCAGAGAGTGTTATAAACTGGGAGGATGGAGTTTGTGGTCATTAAAGAACTTACACACCAATGATTCACAGCCAGTCCCACAAGAAACATATTAATCATGTGTATGTGTACTGATAAGGATAGAAGAAACCTCCAAAAAGCTGTGGCAAGCTGTTTTATACATGATTTTTTTTCCTGTAAAGTTGTTAGCCATTAAAATAAAAAAAAAAAGAAATTTACATACCAAAATATATTCATTTGACCACATTAAATGAGAACACAGAAGGCTATTTTGTGTACAAACAGTGCTCATAAAAGGCAGCAGACAAGTAACTCCAGCACTCTAGATTCTATTAATATATTTAATGACAGCAGATATGGCAGGGACTGAATAGGCTTTCCAGGAAGCTTCAAAGATTTTTTGAAAGATTTCCTCATCAGGGAACCTGGACTAGTCTATTTTTATAAAGATAATATCACAGTTTGTGACAGAAGAAAATGCTGCATACCTGTTCAAGAGCAAAGGTTTCTAGTTCACCTAGAACTTCTTAGTAGCACTGCCCTGAACTACCAAAACAGGTCCTCCACCCATTTTTTTTTATTTCTTCCACTCAGTGAACATGTGCCCTCACATTCTTATTTCAAAAAACTTTGCATTTTACATCCATACTCATTCGATAGCCATTAATGTATTTCTTTCACCATTTTTCTCTGATTTCTACTTACTTAGATGCCTAGGATTTCTCCTAGTATAAGGATATTGTTGTTTAGTCGCTAAGTCGTGTCCAACTCTTTTGCAACCCTGTGGACTGTAGTCCTCCAGGCTCCTCTGTCCATGGGATTTTCCAGGCAAGAATACTGGAGTGGTTTGCCATTTCCTCCTCCAGGAAATCTTCCTGACCCAGGGATCGTATCTACGTCTCCTGCATTGGTAGGTGGATTCTTTACTGCTGAGCCACTTGGAAAGCCCAGCTATAAGGATGTACAGCCCCTAAAACTTAGTGTTACCTGAACTGAACTTGTGTCTTCTCAGAGCTGCTGTCCTTTCTGCCCTCCTGGGTTAATGACATCCTTATCATTGTAGGCATATCCAGGCTCAAAACTCTGGACTTACCTCCATTTCCTCCCTCTCCCTCTCCTCCTAGTTGGTTTCCTCAGCCAGCTAGGTTGACCTTTGAAAAGCCTCTCCTGTCTGCTTCCATTCTAATCCTCAGGGCCCTATCAAACTCTTGCGCAATTATAACTGCCTCTCATTTCTTCATGTTTTTTTCTCCCATGCCTCATGCTGACATCTCCTTTATCTTTATAAAACAGACCAGTCCAGGTACCCTGATGAGGAAATTCAAGTACTACTTGTCTTCTAGGTTATAGACTGAAGGGGGATATTTACCTCCTTCTCTACCCTTAGCAGCCGAGGCTTTGTGAGATAAAAGACTGGACACCAGGTATGAATTCTTGGAGAGTCAGGAGGAGAGTCTGAGGGTTGGTTGCATGCATCTAAGGTTATGGAGTCTCCCCTATGGCTCGGTGGGTAAAGAGTCCACCTGCAGTGCAGTAGACACAGGACACATGGGTTCAACCTCTGGGTCAGGAAGATCTCCTGAAGTAGGAAATGGCAGCCCACTCCAGTATTCTTGGCTGAAAAATCTCATTGACAGAGGAGCCATCCATAGGGCTGAGTCAGACATGACTGAGCAACCAAGCGCACAGCACAGGGTTATGGGGTAACACTTTGTGGATCAAAATGTGGTCTACAGACCTGCAGAAACAGCGGCACGTGGAAGTCTGCAAAAATGTAGAATTTCAAATGCTACCCCAGACCTACTCCAGAGTTAGAATCTGCATCCTAGCAATATCTTGTAATTTGCATGCACACTAAGGTTTGGGAAGCCTTCCAAGAGATACACCCCTTGGGCACCACTGTAATCCTTTTGGCCTCACATCTTACTCTAGTAGAGACTCCTGGAGCTTAGTTTTTCGAAGTAGTGTAGTCCATGTGAGGCTGCCTGCCCTCAGACAGAGCCAGCTTCGTGGGTCTGAGACAGATCTGTGCACTCACACACAGAAGGGCCCCACGCTGGGATCCAATGCTCTGCTGTCACCATCTTGAAATTCTCAACTATTTTTGAACAAAGGACTCTGCGTTTTCATTTGGCACTGAGCCCTGCAAATTATGTAACTGGCCCTGCTCCAGGATAGGAAGAAACAGCAAAGTCTGGGCCACAGGTTGAGTGATTTCTCTTTGGTGGTGGTGGTTAAGTCACTAAGTCAGATCCAACTCTTGTGACCCCATGCACTGTAGCCCGCCAGGCTCCTCTGTCCATGGGATTTTCCAGGCAAGGATACTGGAGTAGTTTGCCATTTCCTTCTCCAGGGGATCTTCCCAATCCAGGGATTGAACCCAGGTCTCCTGCACTGCAGGCAGATTCTTTACCAACTGAGCTACTAGGGAAGCTGATTTCTTTTTAGGTTATATGTAAGCTCCCAGACCTCTAACATGATCCTAATGGAATTGGGAGAGTGAGGAGAACTCCTCCCAATACACTTTTGTCTGCAACAAAACTGTTTTTTTTTTGTTTTTTTTTTGCAAACTCTGACAAATGAAGCAAATTTGATTTAATTTTGGAACATAAAAGAGTGTAACGTTGCTTGCATTTCATGTGTTACAGAGCAAATACTTACCCCTTCCGTGAAGACTGTATTAGGTCAGTCTTTTTAAAAATATATATATATTTATTTTTGACTTTGTGGGTCTTTGTTGTTGTGCGAGCTACTCTCTAGTTGTGGTGCCTGGGCTTCTTGTTGTGGTGCCTGAGCTTCTTGTGTGGTGGCTTCTCTTCTTGCAGAGGACGGGCTCTAGAATGCGTGGGCTTCAGTAGTTGCGGGGCATGGGCTCTGTAGTTGTGGCTCCTGGGCTCTAGAGCACAGGCTCAGTAGTTGTGGCTCACCGGCTTAGTTGCCCTATGACAGGGTTCCAGGACCAGGGATTGAACCCATGTCTACTGCATTAGCAGGCAGATTTCTTACCACTGAGCCACCAGGGAAGCCTAGGTCAGTTTTATGTTTAAAATTCTGTAGTGGGTTTCCACGGAGAAGGCAATGGCAACCCACTCCAGTATTCTTGTCTGGAAAACCCCATGGATGGAGGAGCCTGGTAGGCTTCAGTCCATGGGGTAGCACAGAGTCGGACACGACTGACGTGACTTAGCAGCAACAGCAGCAGCAGCAATGGGTTTCCATCACCCAGAAACTGAATTACAAATCCTGTAACAAAACATTCAAGATTATGCTTGATCTAACACCACCCTAAACCTACTGTTCACTAAATTCTGTCATTCAAATAGAACTAAACTCTAGTTCCACTGACAAGTCTTCCCTCCAGCCCTGTCCCCATCCATCCAGATCACATTCCTGACTCCCAATAGCCAACCCCTGATATTGGGTTCTTAGGAGTATGCATGCGTAGGTGTGTGCTCAGGCACTCAAATCGTGTCCGACTCTTTGCAACCCCATGGACTATCACCCGCCAGGATCCTCTGTCCATGGGATTTTTTTCAGCAAGAATACTGGAGTGGGTTGCCAATTTCTCCTCCAAGGGATCTTCCTACCCAGGGATTGAACTGGCCTTTCCTGCACAGGCAGACAGATTCTTTATCACTGGGCCACCTGGGAAGCCCTTATGAGTGTACAGAACCTTTAAGCTTTTATAAAAGTAAATAATATGTACTCTGTTTCTTTTTCTTATACAAAAGGTAGTGCACTGCATTCACAGATCTCTCCAGTATTTTATTTATGCTACTGCCCTTAGCTTGGGATATTTTTCTATACCATCTCCATCACTATGTCAAGCAATCTTCAACACTCATTGCAAACACCTCTCCCTGAAGGTTTCCCAAATCTCACTAGTTGCAATTTAAGATTATGTTCCTGGGACATAAAATAGGAACTTTATAACTGTACTGTAACTAGCTGTTTAGTATGTCAAAAATTGTGTCTTGGTTTTTTTTTTAAATGGCATTTCACATGGGTAATCAGATAGATTTAAATTTAAGTAGATTTTCCTTCCTCTCTTTAGATTGCTATAGGATTCTTTCCTTACTGAGAAGCATAGCCTTTAGTGACCTATATTCTTTTATTCCAACACTTATTATCAACAATATTCAGTTCAGTTCAGTCGCTCAGTCAGTTCAACTCTTTGTGACCCCATGGGCTGCAGCAAACTCGTGTCCATTGAGTCGGTGATGCCATCCAACCATCTCCTCCTCTGTTGTCCCCTTCTCCTCCTGCTTTCAATCTTTCCCAACATCAGGGTCTTTTCCAATGAGTCAGTTCTTCAAATCAGGTGGCCAAAATATTGGAGTTTCAGTTTCAGCGTCAGTCCTTCCAACAAATATTCAGGACTGATTTCCTTTAGGATGGACTGGTTGGATCTCCTTGCAGTCCAAGGGACTCTCAAGAGTCTTCTCCAACACCACAGTTCAAAGGCATCAATTCTTCGGCACTCAGCTCTTTATGGGCCAACTCTCACATCCATTAATGGCTACTGGAAAAACCATAGCTTTGACTAGATGGACCTTTGTTGGCAAAGTAATGTCTCTGCTTTTGAATATGCTGTCTAGGTTGGTCATAACTTTTCTTCCAAGGAGCAAGTGTCTTTTAATTTCATGGCTGCAGTCACCATCTGCAGTGATTATGGAGCCCCCAAAAAACAAAGTCTGTCACTGTTTCCACTGTTTCCCCATCTATTTGCCATGAAGTGATGGGACTGGATATCATGATCTTAGTTTTCTGAATGTTGAGTTTTAAGCCAACTTTTTCACTCTCCTCTTTCACTTTCATCAAGAGGCTCTTTAGTTCTTGGCTTTCTGCTGTAAGGGTAGTGTCACCTGCATACCTAAGGTTATTGACATTTCTCCCAGAAATCTTGATTCCAGCTTGTGCTTAATCTAGCCCAGTGTTTCTCATGATGTACTCTGCATATAAGTTAAATAAGCAACGTGACAATATACAGCCTTGATGTAGTCCTTTCCTTATTTGGAACTGGGTCAACAATATAACCTTGTGTGAATCTAAGTCCTTCTAGGTTCCAGGTTCATAGTTGTCCTTTATTTCTATGTTACTCGTGGTTCTTACTCAAGAGTACTGACTCATTAGTACCTCTACCATCTTTATCACTAGGATGAGCTGCACACATTGTTAACAACTTTACAACCTGATGCTGAGATAAACAAAGCATGAAGTCACTCAGACATCACCGTTGGTATTGCTTCCAACTTTTTTTTCTACCCTGCTTGCCAGTTCTGAATGAGGTTATAACAGTGCAAGTTAGTTGGCACCTCATGTTCTCTAATTAATCAATCAACTCATCACTAATTCATGTTAGGAAAACTTGTGCTAAAGACCTCCTCTTGCAGATAGACTCTCTGTACCCAGCAGGGAACATGCCCTCCAACAGTGTTGGGCCTACAGCTAAAAAATTCAGTGACCAAAAGAGAAGAAAAGAAGACCAGTCCAGTTAGAAAATGTTTGCCTAAGGATTCTGATTGCTCTGACTGGGGTCATAAGCCCGTCTCTGGACCAGTCACCATGGCCAAAGAGATAGAATAGTAGTATTGCCCAGTGCCATAACAAGGACCAGGTTATTAACAAAAAAAGCTGGGGAGGTGGAGGAATCTTGAATAGACAAGAACATTCATTTCTACTCCACATTGAATTGAAACAGATTCCCTTACCTTCAAGCTTCCCAGGTGGCTCAGTGGTAAAGAATCCACCTGCCAATGCAGAAGACACAGGAGACCGGTTCAATCACAGGGTCTAGAAGATCCCCTGGAGAAGGAAATGGCAACCCACTCCAGTATTCTTGCCTGGAAAATCTAACAGACAGAGGAGCCTGGCGGGCTACAGTCCATAGGATCGCAAAGGGTAGGACAAGACTGTAGCAATTTAGCATGACACAGGAATGATTTTACAAGGTCAATAGCAAAAACACACTATTAATTGCTTTACCTTGCCTTGAGTGGGCTTTTTCTTTTTCTTCTACTTCTATTTTTATCCACTGGCTAATGTTTCAAGCTCCACAACTTTGGAGAAATCCTTTTGCCTAATTACTCTGAGCTGCCAAACCTAATCCCAATCTAGATATGGAAAGCGATTTCATTTGCTTTATATTTGGCTGCTCACAGATTAAAAAGGGAAAGTAATACATGAGTTTATCACACTCTTCTCTTATGGAGCTTGTTAAGTAACAGCATATGCACTGACAGTGGAAGTAGTAAATTGGTATAACTGGGGAAAGGGGGGATAAATTGGGAGATTGGGATTTACATATACACACATATATATAAAACAGATAACTTAATAAGAACTACTTGTATAGCACAGGGAACTCTGCTCAGTACTCTGTAATGATCCATACGGGAAAATAATCTAAAAAAGAGTGGATATATGTATATGTATGACTGATCCACTTTGCTGTACACCTGAAACTAAGATAACATTGTAAATCTACTATGCTCCAATAAAAGCAGTGGAGTGGGTTGCCATTGCCTTCTCTAAAAAATTAATTTAAAAAATAAATTAGTACAACTACTCTGAAGGGCCTATTGGAAAACATATGAAAGCATCTTTTAAATATTCATGTCTTTTGACAAAGAAATTCCTCTTCTATAGAAGTTATCCTAAGGAAACTATCAGTGATGATAATTTGTAGAATCAGGGGGTAAAATCAAAGATGCTCAGCAAAGCCTTGTTTGGAATATCAAATTATTGGAAATATTGAGAATTATGGAACAGATCAAATAGATTATCTTATATCCATACCAGACTTTAATGATGTTTCAGAAATGCGTCAATTTGAAATGAAAAAATTTCAGAATATATTGGGAAGTGAAAAAAGCAATTTATTAAAAAGTGTACATTGTGCTATTAGCCCATTTTTTGCTTCTTTGAAAATACATAGAAAAGGTTCTGAAGGATTTCCATTAAGGCATTAATAGAGGGAATTATGAGACTACGATTATGATAGTCTCTTCTTGCTTGGTCATGTTTTCTTATTTTTCTCTGAACATCACGGATTACTCGTGCAATCAGATGTCAACAATAAACAGTGTTTTGATTGCTGTAAGAATTTTGTGAAGAACTGGGACTTCCCTGGCAGTCCACTGGTTAAGACCCCACTTTCACAGCAGGTGGCTGAGGGTTTGATACCTGGTGGGGGAACTCAGGAAGGGCTTCCTAGTGGTTCAGTGGTAAAGAATCCGCCTGCCAATGCAGGAGCCTTGGGAGACAGGGGTTCGATCCCTGAGTGGAGACAATCCCCTGGAGGAGAAAATGGCAACCCACTCCAGTATTCTTTCCTGGAAAATCCCAGGACAGAGGAGCCTAGCGGACTACAGTCCATGGGACCGCAGAGTCCAACATGACTTAGTGACTGAGCACAGGGGAAGATCCCACATGCTGCACAGTGCAGCCAAAAATAAAAATTAAAAAAAGAATTATGTGAAGTTAATGTCCTTGCGCAGTCTAAAAAGCTGTCACCTGCTTCTCCCAGGCCAGCTAAAGTCAGTTTTCCACTGGGTGAATTTGCCCTTCTGGGAAAGGAGATTTGTCTTTAAAAAACAGGATTTCTAATTTTATATCCTGATATCTCTGCTTGGACAACTATACTACTATCAGGTATTACAGGCTTCACGACTGGAGGCTCTGAGGCAGATAATTTGCACCTAGTTTCAACCAACTTGTCTACTTGCTAAAGGAATGAAGTCTGCAAACCTCACTCACTGTTTCCAGAATTCAGTAATATTTTATTAAAATTTAGGGCAATTTTCTTAGGAAGAAAGAGTTCCCTGTAGTTAACTTCTCTAAGTTAAATAAAGACCATAAAGAAGGCTGAGCACTGAAGAATTGATGATTTTGAATTGTGGTGTTGGAGAAGACTCTTGAGAATCACTTGGATAGCAAGGAGATCAAGTCTGTCAATCCTAAAGGAAATCAACCCTGAATATTCATTAGAAGGACTGATGCTGAAACTGAAGCTCCAATACTTAGGCCATCTGATGCGAAGAGTCGGCTCATTAGAAAAGACCCTGATGCTGGGAAAGATTGAAGGCAGGAGGAGAAGGGGATGACAGAGGATGAGATGGTTGGATAGCATCACCAACTCAATGGACATGAGTTTGAGCAAATTCCGGGAGATGATGAAGGACAGGGAAGCCTGGCCTGTTGCAGTCCATGGGGTTACAAAGAGTCAGAAACGACTGAATGACTAAACAAAAACGATACATGACAAAACATCCCATGCATCCAAAATTCTCTCAATTATACCCTGTCTACATGATTTTGGGACTATCATTGCCCTACTGTAAAATCATCACTGTCATCAATCACATTACTGAGTACATACAACATGCTAGTCACCACATATGTACGTTATATGTATCATTAAATTTGAACTTCCCAACCCACTTTGGGGCTTCCCAGGTGGTGCTAGTGGTAAAGAACCTGCCTGCCAATGCCGGAGAAATAAGAGCTATGGGTTCAATCCTGGAATAGAAAGATCTCCTGGAGGGAGGGCATGGCAACCCACTCCATTATTCTTGCCTGGAGAATCCCATGGACAGAGGAGCCTGGTGGGCTATAGTCCATGGGTCTGCAAAAAGCTGGACACTACTGAAGTGACTTAGCAGCAGCAACAACCCACTTTGAGGCAGGTGCTATTATTATATTATTGTATAAATTTATAATATAAATTTAAATATAAAATGAGATATATATAAAGTATATGAAATACAATTATATATATGTGTGTGTGTGTATAATTTTGAGTCAAGTGCTATTATAAGTCCGTGTGGTAGACAATTTTAAGTGGTCAGCCCAACATTTCCCTCCCCCATTCCTAACAACACTTTGGAAAATGGGGTTAATGAGAGAACCTACCTCATAGGATACTGTAAGGTTGTGAGTCTTAGATGAGTGAACACATGACTATCACAAATAAAGCTGCTATACACATTAACGTACACGTCTTTGCATGGATATATACTTTCTTTTGGCTTCCCTGGTAGCTCAGATGGTAAAGAATCCATCTACAATGCAGGAGACCTGGGTTCAATCCCTGGATGGGGAAAATCCCCTGGAGGAGGGCATGGCAACCCACTCAAGTATCCTTGACTGGAGAATCTCCACGGACAGAAGAACCTGGCCAGCTACAGTCCATGGGGTCGCAAAGAGTCAGGCACAACTGAGTGACTAAACACACAGATACACTTTCTTTTCTCTTGGGAAAATAGCTAAGAGTGGACCGGCTGGTGGTAGGGTTGGTATATGTTTAACTTAAAAAAAAAAGCCAAAAGTTTTTTCCAAAGTGGACATTCCATCTTATATTCTCATCAGCAATGTGTGAAGGTGCTGGCTCGCAATGTGTGCGCTTTTATAGGTTGTGATGTCACCTCCCTCTCTTTATGCTACTGTTGTTTTGTATTTATTTTACTTACAAATGTTATAAACTCCATAAAGATTTTTATTATTATTTCATCATCATTTTCAGTTTAAAAAGCAGTCATCTTTTAAAGAGATTTAGATAAGAAAAAGTCACATACTTATCCCATAGTTACCATTTACAGTGCTCTTTATTCCTTTGTGTAGATCTGTATCTCCATCTGGTATCATTTTCCTTCTGCTCATAAGATTTTCTTTAACATTTTTCAAAATGAATTTTGGCTCATGATGAATTCTTTCGTCTCTTGTATGTCTAAAAAAAAAGTGTATGATTTTTCTTTTTTTTAGTTTTTTTAAAAAATTGAGGTGTAATTTCAATACCATAAAATTCACTATTTAAAGTGTATAATTCAGTGGCTTTTAGTATATTCACAAAATTGTGCAACTGTTCCCATTATCTAACTCCAGAAAATTTCATTAACTCCCACAAGTCCATACCCATTAGTAGTCACTCCTCATTCTCCCTCCTCCTCAGACCCTGACAGCCATTAATCTACTGTCTGTCTCTATGTCCTTAATTTTTGAAATATATTTTTACTGAGTAAAAAATTCTAGGTTCAGTGGACCATTACTCATCCATGAAAAGGAACGCAATTGTGGCATTTGCAGAGATGTGGATGAACCTAGAGACTGTCATAAGATTTGAAGTAAATCAGAAAGAGAAAAACAAATATTGTGTAGTATTGCTTATTTGTGGAATCTAGAAAAATGATATAAATGGGACGTTTTTGCAAAGCAGAAATAGAGACATGGACATAGAGAACAAACATATGGACTCCAGCGGGGGAAAAGTGAGGTGGGATGAATTGGGAGATGGGGATGAACGTATATACACGACTATGTATAAAATAGATAACTAATGAGAACCCACTGTATAGCATACAGAACTCTCCTCAGTGGTCTGTGGTGACCTAAATGTAAAGGAAATCCAAAAAAGAGTGCATATATGTATACGTATAGCTGATTCACTTTGCTGTACAGCAGAAACTAACACAACATTATAAAGCAACTCTACACCAATAAAAATTAATTTTAAAAATTGTGGGCTGACAGAATTGTTGTTGTTTTTTACATTTCTTTAATGATATTTTTCCAGTCATCTCACATTATTTTCAACAAGACAATGAATGTTTTCCTTATATGTGCCCTTCTGTAAGGTAGCTTTTTCCTCTGGCTGCTTCTAAGATTTTTCTCTTTATTATTGTCTTTGAACAATTTGATTATAATATGTTTTGATATAGTTTTATTCATAGCTTTTGTTTTGGAGGTTCGTTAAGGATCTTGGATCTGTGGGTTTATGGTTATAAAATTTGAAAAACTTTTAGCCATCATTTCTTGTAATATTTTTGAACTCCATTATTTAGTTTCTCTTCTACTTCATCTGGGGCCTCTAACTGCATGTGTATTAGGCTTGAAGTTGTCCCATAGGTTATTGGTGCACTTTCCTTTTGCTTTTTTAAATTCACTTTTTCCTGTGTATTTCACTGGATGGTTTCTAGCACTGGATTTTTCACTAATCCTTTTTAAAGTAATGTCTAATCTTCAATTAATTATATCCAGTGTGTTTTTTATCCTAGACATTGTAGCTTTCATCTCTATAAAGTCAATTTGGAAGATTTTCCATCTTCATGTCTCTACTTAACTTTTTGAACATATGGAATACAGTTAGAATAGCTGTTTTAATTTAGTTGACTGCTTTATTCTAACAGCTCTGTCAGTTCTGGTTCATTTTTGATTGATTGGATTTTTTCTCGTCCTTATGGAATATGTTTTCCTGGTTCTTTGCATGTCTGGTAATCTTTGGTTGAGGGCCAAGCATTGTAAATTTCACCTTGTTGGGAGATGGTTTTATTTTAAAGACAATTTTTAAGGGAAGTTTTAGATTTACAACAAAACTGAGAGATACGGAGACTTTTCACATACTCCCCTGGCCCCACACATGCATAGCTTCTCCCATTTTCAACATCACTCACCAAAGTGGCAAATTTACCAAGAATGAACCTCCACTGATACATCATAGTAACCCAAAGTTCATAGTTGACCTTAGAGTTCACTCTTGACATTGTACGTTCTATGGATTTGAACAAAAGTAAAATAGCAGTATATCAACCACAATAATATCATACAGAGTATTTTCATTGTCCTGCAAATCCCCTGTGCTCTGCTTATTTAACTCTCCTCCCCAACCCCTTTCCCCAGATCGATATTTTTGATGCCAAAGAATATTCTTTTTTAATTTTTATTTATTTTTGGCTGCATTTTGTTTCTGTGCATAGGCTTCTCATTGCAGTGGCTTCTCTTGTTGCAGAGCATAGGCTTTATGCTCAGTAGTTGTGGCCCATGGGTTAGTTGCTCTGTGATATATGGAATCTTCCTGGACCAGGGATCAAACCTGTGTCTCCTGCATTGACAGGTGGATTCTTAATCCCTAAACCACCAGGGGAAGTCCGCCTACAAATACTTCTGAGATTTGTTCTTGGATGCTATTAAGTTATATGGAAGCAATCTAATATCTTCGGGTCTTGCTTTCCTGATTTGTCAGATAAGACCATAGCAGCACTGTTTGGAGTTAGCTATTCCCCTTTGAGGCAACATGTTTCTTTGTACTCTGTCCACTGACCTGTATGTCATGAAACTTTTCAGGATGGTTGGTGGAAATAGGCACTCTTCTTAACCTGTGTGAATGCCAGTCACTGTTACTGCTAATCTTTATGGGTTATTCTTTACCTGAATTTGCATACTTTCCTTGTATACATGTGCTGATCAATACTCAAAGGGCACACTCTAAAAATTTTCAGAGTAGTGTCTCTGTGAAGTTCTCTCCTCCCTGATACTCTGTCTTACAAATTTAAACTCTTTGGTCTTCAATGCTTTGAGCTCTATCTCCTCGATGCAAGGAGATCACTGGCTTCTGCCTGGGTTCCTCCGCCCCCCTCACAACTTTGAAGTTCTCTCTACCAAGCAAACTGAGACAAAGAATAATCCATATACATAAAAATGTATTACTAAATGTTTAGGCATGTATGAGTGGTCCAGAGGTATGGACTTAGCCTAGGGTGGGGGCTGAGAGCGACTTCACTTTCACTTTTCACTTTCATGCATTGGAGAAGGAAATGGCAACCCACTCCAGTGTTCTTGCCTGGAGAATCCCAGGGACGGGGGAGCTTGGTGGGCTGCCGACTGTGGGGTCTCACAGAGTCAGACATGACTGAAGTGACTTAGCAGCAGCAGCAGCAGGGGGCTGAGAGAAGGGGATTGTCAGCATGGATTGTGGCAGCTGCGTGTGGCTTAGTGGACGACACTGGACTTGAGCCAGCTTCAGGAGAGGAAAAATAGTGTATTTCAGGCCAGAGAGCAGCTTCCAAAGAGATTTTCTCCTAGTGACTGGTACCATTAGTCGACATGCCAGAGACAGGAGAAGTAGCAAGACAGGGATATAGGGTAGCTTCCCAGAGAGAGAAAAAGCCACAGATTTAAGAATGGTTCTGAACTAGATGGATAGAGAACAGAGGAAAGGTCTTCCAAGGAAATAGTTTGAAGAAATTCTGAAGTGTAAGGGGAAGTAAAGGCGAATAGAAAGAAGAGGTCGGCTATGGAAGACATTCCAGGGAAGACAGTCTATGGAATCTGGAGATTTCATCTGGTGCGGCCTATGAAAGGGAGTGAAAAGTCAGTGCAAGTACTTCCCTAATGGTCCAGTGGTTAAGAATCCACCTTGCAATGCAGGGGACTTGGGTTCAATCCCTAGTTGGGGAACTAAGATCCCACATGCCGTTGAGCAACTAAGACTGTGAGCCGCAACTAGAGAGTCTGTCCGCCATAACCAAAGATCCCATGTGCTGCGGTAAGACCCCAAGAGTCAAATAAATAAATGAAACAGTGGTCTTCAAATTAAAAAAAAGAAAAGCTAAGGCTGACTCTGATATTCAGAATTTTGTTCCCTCATGGGGAAGTCTTTGGGGACAGTTCTCCACGGTTCTATAGTTCAGAACACTGCTGACCACTTGTGGCAGCTAATCAAAGAGCAGGCATAGTAGGAAGTGGACACATTCATTCACACAGGGCTGACCTGCAAACCTATACCTTAAAACAACTATAAATACTGGTGGCTCAAGTGGTAATGAACCCACCTACCAATGCAGGAGATGGAGGTTCAATCCCTGGGTCAGGAAGATCCCTTGGAGTAGGAAATGGCAAGCCACTTCAGTATTCTTGCCTAGGAAATGCTATGGACAGAGGAGCCTGGTGGGCTACAGTCCATGGGGTTGCAAGGAATCGGACACAGCTGAGCGATTAAGTGTGCACGGGCACACACACACACACACACACATACTAACCATATATCCCACTTGAGAATTTCCCTTCCAGAGAAGACATCTCAGAGTTACATGCATTTGTGACTTTAAATATATTCTGTTGGGTGTTGATAATCCTCAGGTTATTAACTTTTGAGGGAAAATTCCCCAACATTTTTGTCTTTGACTTCATCAGTGTCAGTTTTCTACACAGAGCACCTCTAGATCCTTCTCTCTTTTGTTTCCTTTTATTAGACTAAAATATAAACATCTAGTTGAAAGTTTATGGAAGAAAGTAAAGATGAAATCAATTATTCTCAGAGCTAGGGACAAGTTGGGTTCTTATATACACAGACACTCCCTTTTATTCAACAACAGTGACAGCTGGAACTTACAGTACACTTGTGTAGAAAGCAGTCCTTTACCTGCTTCTCCTGGATTATTAACTTACATTTATACAAACCTTGTGAAATTGACACAAATATTCCCTATTTGCTGGGAAACATTGAAGGCAGGAGAAGGGGGCAACAGAGAATGAGATGGTCGGATGCAATTATCGACTCAATGGACATGAGTTAGAATAAACTCCCGGAGACAGTGAAGGACAGGGAAGCCTGGTGTGCTATAGTCCATAGGGTTGCAAGACTGATAGACTGAACAACAACAAATTACCTGTTTTACAGATGATGACCTGAGGAACAGAGAGATTAAATAATCTATGTTTTCCCTAAAGCAAAGCCTAAAACAAAAGCTTTTGGATGAGTAGTTTAATTGAGAAAATGACCCCAGGGACAGGTGTGAGGGAGGAAGGGAGTGAAAAGGGAAGGAAATGAAACCAACACAAGAATGTGCATTATGGACGAGCATTATGAAAGACTGGTTGTTAGATCCCACGGAATTGTCTGAGAATTTTCCATCTGAGAAGACAGAAGGCAAATTTGTACATCAGCTACCTCCAACCCCCATTCCATTGGTCAGTGTCTGCCCCATAGCACATGAAGTTTTGTACTTCCAAGTATAAAAGCTGAGAGCTGAGATGAGTCCTGTAGCCATACTGCAAGGCATGTCAGAAAAACCTCAGGACAGAAATCAAGAGACATATGGCTTAGATCCTATCGGGCTACACTATATAGACTGGCATGGAACTGGTCATCTCATCAATGACCAAAATAAGAGGTGAGGTGGAGAGTTTTTGAAATGCACAAGGACTATTTTGCTCAAAGTCCCACCACTAGGTGTTCGGTGGAACATGGCAGAGCTGCAATATGAATGCAAAGCCCTTCTGAGCGCTCTTGCCAGGAATATGGCATCCTTGATATTTTTCACTCTTGCCATTGCTGGGGAGATTGAGGGCAGGAGGGGGAAGGAGAGGAGGGAGGCAGTGGTGTGGCTTTGAAGTAAAGTTAAGGGAAAGTTGCTCAGACATGTTTGACTCTTTGCAATCCCTTGGACTATACAGTCCATGGGATTCTCCAGGCCAGAATACTGGAGTAGGTAGCTGTTCCCTTCTCCAAGGGATCTTCCCAACCAAGGGATCAAACCCAGGTCTCACACATTGAAGGCAGATTCTTTACAAACTGAGCGACTAGGGAAGCCCAGTGTGGCTTTAATCATCTTATAATGTACTACAAATTTTCTCCAGGGGATCTTCCTGATCCAGGGATTGAACTCAGGCTCCTGCATTGCAGGAGGATTCTTTACCATCTGAGCCACCAGGGATTCTTTACATGTTAGTCACATGTGTGTGTGCTAAGTCACTTCAGTCATGTTTGTCTCTCTGAGACCCCATGGACTGTAGCCCACCAGGCTCTTCTTCCATGGTATTCTCCAGGCAAGAATATTGGAGTGGGTTACCATGCCCACCTCCAGGGGATCTTCCTGACCCAGGGATCAAACCTAAGTTTCTTATGTCTCGTGCATTAGCAGGCAGTTTCTTAACCACTAGCACCACCTGGGAGGCTATATATAGATAGATAGATAGTGTACTACAACTTCTAGTCCCTGCAAGGCATCACACCTTGAGTTGTCAAAGCAGCAAAATTTTTCAGGCTCACACAAATCTCCTGCAGGACTCAAAGTCCCCTGGGAAAGGACCAGACACCCACCTGGGGTAGGAGAGTGGACAGCAAGCACCGAGGTAATCATTTTACTGTGACAAATGACTTTTCCCCATACACCTTTCATGGTTCCACTGCTCCTCATTTTGTCCTTTTCATATTCAGTAGTTTTCTAAGTAAGCCCAGGGCCCCATGTTGTCTTTCACTTCAACTGTTCCTGAACTGTCACATGTTTTCCTGTAAAATATTCTACTTGCTTCCCCCTTGACTATTGTCTCTGGTCATCTATTTTGTTTTCAGCAACCATCAGTCAGTTCAGTTGCACAGTCATGTCCAACTCTTTGTGACCCCATGGACTGCAGCTCGGCAGGCCTCCCTGTATTACCAACTCAAACTTATGTCCACTGAGTCAGTGATGCCATCCGACCATGTCATCCTCTGTCATCCCCTTCTCCTGCCTTCAGGAGGAAGGCTGATGGAGCACCCAGCATCAGGGTCTTTTCCAATGAGTCAGTTCTTCAAATCAGGTGGCCAAAGTATTAGAGTTTCAGCTTCAGCATCAGTCCTTCCAATGAATATTCAGGACTGATTTCCTTTAGAATGGACTGGTTGGATCTCTTTGCAGTCCAAGGGAACAACAGAGTCCCTTGGACTCTCAAGAGTCTTCTCCAACACCACAGTTCAAAGGCATCAATTCTTCAGCACTCAGCTTTCTTTACAGTCCAGCTTTCACATCCATACATGACCAATGGAAAAACCATAGCTTTGACTAGATGGACCTTTGTTGGCAAAGTAATGTCTCTGCTTTTTAATATGCTGTCTAGGTTGGTCATAACTTTCCTTCCAAGGAGTAAGTGTCTTTTAATTTCATGGCTGCAGTCACCATCTGCAGTGAATTTAGAGCCCCTCCACCCCCCCTGAAAAACTCTGTCACTCTTCCCACTGTTTCCCCATCTATTTGCCATGAAGTGATGGGACCGGATGTCATGATCTTAGTTTTCTGAATGTTGAGGTTTAAGCCAATTTTTCACTCTCCTCTTTCACATTCATCAAGAGGTTCTTTAGTTCTTCTTCGCTTTCTGCCATAACGGTCATGTCATTTGCATATCTGAGGTTATTGATGTTTCTCCCAGCAATCTTGATTCCAGCTTGTGCTTCATCCAGCCCAGCATTTTGCATGATGTACTCTACATATAAGTTAAATAAGCAGGGTGAAAATATATAGCCTTGACGTACTCCTTTCCCGATTTGGAATCTGTCTGTTGTTCCATGTCCAGTTCTAATTGTTGTTTCTTGACCTGCATACAGATTTCTCAGGAGGCAGGTCAGGTGGTCTGGTATTCCCATCTCTTTAAGAATTATCCACAGTTTGTTGTGATCCACACAGTCAAAGGCTTTGGTGTAGTCAATAAAGCAAAAGTAGATGTTCTTCTGGAACTGTCTTGCTTTTTTGATGATCCAACGGATTTTGGCAATTTAATCTCTGGTTCCTCTGCCTTTTCTAAATCCAGCTTGAACATCTGGAAGTTCACGGTTCACACTCTGTTGAAGCCTGGCTTGGAGAATTTTGAACATTACTTTGCTAGTGTGTGAGATGAACATTCTTTTGGCATTGCCTTTCTTTGGGATTGGAATGAAAACTGACCTTTTCCAGTCCTGTGGCCACTGTTGAGTTTTCCAGATTTGCTGACATATTGAGTGCAGCACTTTCACAGCATCATCTTTCAGGATTTGAAATAGCTCAACTGGAATTCCATCACCTCCACTAGCTTTGTTCATAGTGATGCTTTCTAAGGTCCACTTGAGTTCACATTCCAGGATGTCTGGCTCTAGGTCAGTGATCACACCATCGTGATTATCTGGGTCGTGAAGATCTTTTTTGTACAGTTCTTCTGTGTATTCTTGCCACCTCTTCTTAATATCTTCTGCTTCTGTTAGGTCCATGCCATTTCTGTCCTTTATTGAGCCCATCTTTGCATGAAATGTTCCCTTGGTCTCTCTAATTTTCTTGAAGAGATCTCTAGTCTTTCCTATTCTATTGTTTTCCTCTATTTCTTTGTGCTGATCACTGAGGAAGGCTT
Organism: Bubalus kerabau; assembly: GCF_029407905.1. NCBI lineage: Eukaryota > Metazoa > Chordata > Mammalia > Artiodactyla > Bovidae > Bubalus > Bubalus kerabau. The sequence goes on from NC_073634.1 coordinate 51,037,482, forward strand.
TCTTATCTCTCCTTGCTATTCTTTGGAACTCTGCATTCAAATGGGTATATCTTTCCTTTTCTCCTTTGCCTTTAGCTTCTCTTCTTTTCACAGCTATCTGTGAGGCCTCCTCAGACAATCATTTTGCCTTTTTGCATTTCTTTTTCTTGAGGATGGTCTTGATCACTGCCTCCTATACAATGTCACAAACTCCTGTCCATAGTTCTTCAGGCACTCTATCAGATTTAATCCTTTGAAACTATTAATCACTTCCACTGTATAATCATAAGGGATTTGATTTAGGTCATATCTGAATGGTCTAGTGGTTTTCTCTACTTTCTTCAATTTAAGTCTGAATTTGGCAATAAAGAATTCATGACCTGAGCCACAGTTGGCTCCCAGTCTTGTTTTTGCTGACTGTATAGAGCTTCTCCATCTTTGGCTGCAAAAAATATAATCAATCTGATTTCGATATTGACCATCTCGTGATGTCCATGTGTAGAGCCTTCTCTTGTGTTGTTGGATGAAAGTGTTTGCTATGACCAGTGCATTCTCTTGGCAAAACTCTGTTAGCCTTTGCCCTGCTTCATTTTGTACTCCAAGGTCAAATTTGCCTGTTACTCCAGGTATTTCTTGAATTTCTACTTTTGCATTCCAGTCCCTATAATCAAGAGGATATCTTTTTTGGGTGTTAGTTCTAGAAGGTTTTGTAGGTTTTCACAGAACCATTCGACTTCAGCTACTTCAGCATTACTGGTCAGGTCATAAACTTGGATTACTGTGATTTTGAATGGTTTGCCTTGGAAACGAACAGAGATCATTTTGTCGTTTTTGACATTGCATCTAAGTACTGAATTTCAGACTCTTTGGTTGACTATGATGGCTACTCCATTTCTTCTATGGGATTCTTGCCCACAGTAGTAAATATAATGGTCACGTGACTTAAATTCACCCATTCCGGTCCATTTTAGTTCACTCATCCCTAAAATGTCAATATTGACTCTTGCCATCTCCTGTTTGACCACTTTCAATTTGCCTTGATTCATGGACCTAACGTTCCAGGTTCCTATGCAATATTGCTCTTTATAGCATCGGACTTTACTTCCATGACCAGTCACATCCACAGCTCGGCATTGTTTTTGCTTTGGCTCTGTCTCTTCATTCTTTCTAGAGTTATTTCTCCACTGATCTCCAGTAGCATATTGGGCACCTACCAACCTGGGGCATTCATCTTTCAGTGTCCTATCTTTTTGCCTTTTTATACTATTCATGGGATTCTAAAGGCAAGAATACTGAAGTGGTTTGCCATTCCCTTCTCCAGTGGACCATGTTTTGTCAGAACTCTCTGCCATGACCCATCGTTTTGGGTGGCCCTACACGGCATGGATCATAGTTTCATTGAGCTAGACAAGGCTGTGGTTTGTTTTAAATGACTTTACTTTTTAAATAGTTTTAATTTTTGGCAAGAGAATTGGCTTTGAACTCATCTAGATCTTGGTTTGAATCCCAGCTCCATGGCTTACTAGTTTTGTGGCTCTGGTAAGTTATTTTTCTGATCATAAAATAAAAGCAGATCTTGTTCTAAAAACTGAAAACATCCCTAGGCTTTGTTGGCTGTCAAAATTCTTACAAATGCACAGATTATGCTCGATTATGCTTGGTTCATACGACTTGGCTCTGCTAAACACCAGGAAATTTCTGGAACAAATAATGCAGACTCTTTACTCTCTTACATTTGTTAAACAAGGGTCTGATCCAGGCATCATTCTGGGTGTTGGAGCAGTGAACAAGTTAGGCAGTAGTCCTGCCCTTAAGGGGTTTGCATTCTAGCTGTGAGATGTCAGAAAACACACAAGTAAATGAATTAATTAAAGATGATGACAAGTTCTATGACTAAGATCCCTCAAGCCATTCGACACAGCCAATAATAATAATAATAAGTAAAAATTATAAATAAGCTCTATGGGAGAAAGAAAATAGGTCACTATATTAGAAATTGACTTTGGGAAGAGAAGAGTAGGAAGAAAGTTATTTTAGCCAGGCTAGTTATAAAAGGCTTCTCTGAGGAGGTGATACATGAGCTAAGCTGTGATGAATGAGACTGAGCCAGCCATATGTATTAGTTACCTGTGGCTGCATAACAAATTACCTCAAAACTCAGCAACTTAAAATAATAAACATTTCTTACCTCATGGTTTTCTGTGGATCAGTGATCCAGGCATGGCTTCCCTGGGTATCTGACTCAGGGTCCCACAAAGGTTAAAATCCAGGTGTTATCTGGGTCTGCAGTCAATTCAAGGTTTACTAGGGGAGGATCAGCTTACAATGTCACCCACATGGCTGTTGGAAGATCTCTTTGCTGCCTGTTGGTCTGAAGACACCAGTTCCTCACCATGAAGGTTTTCCATGGGGTTTCCTAGGCGGTGCTCATGGTAAAGAACCCGACTGCTAATTCAGGAGACATAAAAGGTCCAGGTTCAATCCCTAGGTTGGGAAGATCCCCCAAAGGAGGGCATGGCAACCCACTCCAGTATTCTTACCCATGGAGAATCCCATGGATGCTGGAGCCTGGTGGGCTACAGTCTATGGGGTCACAAAGAGTCAGACACAACTGAAATGACTTGGCACTTACCACATGGTAGGCAGCTGACTTCCTCAGAATGAGCCAGAGAACCAGAGAGACTGTACCCCACATGAGAACCTCCTCCCTTTTGTAATCCATCACCTGTATTCCATTCTGCTTGCTAAAAGCAAGTCACTAAATCTGAACCATATTCTAGGGAAGGGGATAATACAAAGTTGTGAACACCAGGAGATAGGGACAATTGGGATACCTTAGAGGCTGCCTGCTATACCATGCAAAGAGCTGGGAAAGTGTTCAGGACAGAAGAAAGAAAATACAAAGGTCCTGAGTGGGAGAAACCCTAGTTATGTTTCAAGAAGTGAGAGGAAGCTGATGGAGGTAGAATGTACTGAATAAAGTTGAAAAACAGTGGTAGGAGATGAGGGAGTCTGAAGGCAGACCCTGCAAGGTCTGAAAAACTTTTATTTTTTAAAAAATAATTTTCTTTCTTTCTTTATTTTTGGCTGTGCTGGGTCTTTGTTGCTGCAGAGGCTTCTCTCTAGTTGCAGTGAGTGGGGGCTTCTCTTCATCACAGTGTGCAGGCTTCTCATTGCAGTGGGTTCTCCTGTTGCAGTGCATGGGCCCTAGGGCACACTAGCTTCAGTAGCTGCGGCACACAGGCTCAGTTGTTGTGGCTCCTGGGCTCCAGAGCACAGGCTCAATGGTTTTGGCGCACAGGCTTAGTTGCTCCACGTCATGTGGGATCTTTCCAGACCAGGGACCAAAACAGTGTCTCCTGCATTGGCAGGTAGATTCTTTACCACTGAGCCACCAGGAAAACCCAAGAAGTTTTTATTTTACTCTAAGTGCAACATGGATCCACTGAAGGGTCAGTGATGTAATCCAACCACTTGACATTTTCCAGAGCTCTGTGGTGGATAGAGTCCCACTAAGACTTTATGGAGCAAATATTGTGGGTGAATAAAGGTAACTTTGGGGCTCAAAAAATCTTGCTGGCACCCAAATGCCTCTTCAATAAGTATAAAGACCTCAGAATGCTATAGAATATTCCCCTTATCTCCCACCACTCCCCTAAACTTCAGTCAAGGGAAAGTTTCCCAAGCATGTACTGTGTTTTCCTGTTGCTGAGCTTATCCTATTTATTCTACCTGAGGGACCATCCCACCATCTCCACCTGTCAAACTTGAACACTTTTCCCAGTCTCTTCTTAAGTCCCACCTCTAATGTGAAGCCTTTCTCAAATCTTCCCTTCCTTGAACCCCTCTTGTTTCTTGTTTATCCACTTTTTGATTTTGCCATGTATTTCCTGGTATCAGTAATTCATATCTAGATTGCAAGTTCCTTGAGATTAGGGACTCCACTTTCCTTTGGACACTGGATATGAAGTGCTGACCCATTGGAAAAGATCCTGATGCTGGGAAAGATTAAAGGCAGGAGGAGAAAGGGGCAAGAGGATGAGATGGTTGGAGGGCATCACCGACTCTATGGATGTGAATTTGAGCAAGCTCTGGGAGATAGTGAAGGACAGGGAAGCCTGGCATACTGCAGTCCATGGGGGTCGCAGACTCAGACATGACTGAGTGACTGAACAACAATGTCAACAATTTTGTGGATTAAGCATATATAATCAGTATTCAACAAACATTTGTAAACTTGAAATAAACTGGGAACTAAATGATTATAGCACCTTTGGTTGACTCTGAGGGTTTCCTGAGAGATAATAATTTCCCTTTGGTTGATACTAAGCTGTAATTGTCTTACCACAATTCACAAGCTATGCTTAGTATGTTCTTTGACCATAATAGAATTAAATTAGATATTAATAACAGAATACTCTTTACAAAATTTCCAAATATTTGGAAACCAAAAAACACACTTCTAAAGAAGACATAAGTGAAAGAAGAAATTAAAAGCATAGTTAAAAATTATTTTGAACTAATAAAAATAAAACAAATTAGAATTTGTAGGATACTCCAAAGGCAATTTTGAGGGGAAAATTTATAGACTCAGACACCTAGATTAGAATAAAAGAAAGACTTCAAATCAATAATCTTCATTCACTAGAAAAATAAAACCAAATTAAGCCCAGAAGAAGCAGAAGAAAATAAATAAGATCAAAGTATAAATCGATACTGGAGAAGGAAATGGCAACCCACTCCAGTGTTCTTGCCTGGAGAATCCCAGGGACGGGGAAGCCTGGTGGGCTGCTGTCTATGGGGTCGCACAGAGTCGGACACGACTGAAATGATTTAGCATTAGCATAAATCGATAAAATAGAAAACAGAAAAACAATAGAGAAATCAATGAAATCAAAAGCTTCCTCATTGAGACAATTGATAAGTTGATAAAATTCTTACCAGACTTATTGGGAAAAATAGAATACATAAATGACAAATATTATGAATGCAGAGGTGCTATCTCTTCAGATTCTACACATATTAAAGGGACAGTTAGGAATTATTAAGAACAAATTTATGCTAATAAATATGAAAAGTAGGTGAAATAGACAATTTCCTTTAAAAGCACAAATTGCCAAAGCTCACTCAAGAAGCAATAAATAATCTTAATAGCCCTATATCTATTTAGGAAAGCAGTATAATTCAAAACTTGCCTCCAAAGAAACTCTGGGCTGAGATGACTTCATGGGTGAATTCCAGCACACATATAAGAAGAAATATTACCAATTCTACACAAACTCTTCCAAAAATATCAAAAAAGAGAATAGCTCTCAGCTCATTCTAGGAAGCCAGGATTACCTTTTAAATGAAGCAAGACAAAAAGGCATTACAAGAAAAGAAGACTATAGAATAAAAACTCTATACAAAGTGTTAGCAAATTGAATTCAATAATATACTAAAAGTTTAAAATATCATATGATCAAATGAAGTTTATCTTGGAACCGTGACTTAGAAGCTCTGTTTAACATTTAAAAGTCAATCAATATAGCTCAACATACAAATTAAAAATAAAAATCATATGCTTATAAAGACAAAACTCAGCATCCATTTCTGTTTTTTAAACTATTTCTTATTTGTATTTATTTGGCTGATTCAGGTCTGAGTCGTGGCACGTGTGATCTTTCTTTGAGGTGCACGGACTCCTAGTCATGGCACGCAGGCTCAGTTGTTGCAGCTTGCTGGCTTATTTGCTCCACAGCAGGGGGGATCTCAGTTCCCTGATCAGGTATTGAACCCTCCTCACCAGAGATCAAATTGCTAACATCCGCTGGATCATCAAAAAAGCAAGAGAGTTCCAGAAAAACATCTATTTCTGCTTTATTGACTATGCCAAAGCCTTTGACTGTGTGGATCACAATAGACTGTGGAAAATTCTTAAAGACATGGGAATACCAGACTACCTGACCTGCCTCTTGAGAAATCCGTATGCAGGTCAGGAAGCAACAGTTAGAACTGGACATGGAACAACAGACTGGTTCCAAATAGGAAAAGGAGTACATCAAGGCTGTATATTGTCACCCTGTTTGTTTAACTTCTATGCAGAGTACATCATGAGAAACGCTGGACTGGAAGAAACACAAGCTGGAATCAAGATTGCTGGGAGAAATACCAATAACCTCAGATATGCAGATGACACCACCCTTATGACAGAAAGTGAAGAGGAACTAAAAAGCCTCTTGATGAAAGTGAAAGTGGAGAGTGAAAAAGTTGGCTTAAAGCTGAACATTCAGAAAACAAGGATCATGGCATCCGGTCCCATCACTTCGTGGGAAATAGATGGGGATACAGTGGAAACAGTGTCAGACTTTATTTTTGGGGGGCTCCAGGATCACTGTAGATGGTGACTGCAGCCATGAAATTAGAAGACGCTTACTCCTTGGAAGGAAAGTTATGTCCAACCTAGATAGCATATTCAAAAGCAGAGACATTACTTTGCCAACAAAGGTCCGTCTAGTCAAGGCTATGGTTTTTCTTGTGGTCATGTATGGATGTGAGAGTTGGACTGTGAAGAAGGCTGAGCACTGAAGAATTGATGCTTTTGAAGTGTGGTGTTGGAGAAGCCTCTTGAGAGTCCCTTGGACTGCAAGGAGATCCAACCAGTCCATTCTGAAGGAGATCAGCCCTGGGATTTCTTTGGGAGGAATGATGCTAAAGCTGAAACTCCAGTACTTTGGCCACCTCATGCGAAGAGTTGACTCATTGGAAAAGACTCTGATGCTGGGAGGGATTGGGGGCAGGAGGAGAAGGGGACGACAGAGGATGAGATGGCTGGATGGCATCACTGACTCGATGGACGTGAGTCTGAGTGAACTCTGGGAGTTGGTGATGGACAGGGAGGTCTGGCGTGCTGCGATTCATGGGGTCGAAAAGAGTCGGACACGACTGAGCGACTGAACTGAACTGAACTGAACACCTGCATTGCAAAGTAGACTCTTAACCACTAGACTACCAGGAAAGTCCCTCAACAGCTATTTCTAAGAAATACTCTTAGTAAGCTAAAATTAGAACGGAGCTTCCTCAACCTCATAAAGGTCATCTAAAGTATACTACAGCTACCATTATACTTAATGGTGAAAACCTAAGTACTTTCCTCTTAAGATCAGGAAACAGATAAGAATGTCTGCTCTTATCAGTTCAATTCAAAACTTGCAGTGGTTCTAGCCAGCGCATTCAGGCAAGGAAAAATAAATAAATAGATAAAGACATCCAGATAAAAGGAAAATTCAAACTGCTTTTATTTGCAGATGACATAATGATCTATGAAGAAAATATGATGGAGTCTTTTCTTAAAGCTATTAGAACTAATAATTGAGACCAGTAAAGTTATAGGCTACAAGATCAATGCACAAAAATCAATTATATTTTTCTGTAGTAGCAACAAATAATTAAAAATTTGAATATAAAAACATTACCATGAACAATAACAGAAAAAATAGTGATAAATTTAACAAAAGAAGTGAAAGACATGTACACTAAAACTACAAAGTACTGCTGAAAGAAATTAAAGGAGACCTAAGTAAATGGAAAGACAAGATGTTCATGGACCTGAAGACTCAATGTCATAAAGATGTCCAAGTGTCCTCAAATTAATCTATAGACTCAATGCAATTAAAATCAAACTCCCAACAGGATTTTTTGTAGAGATAGACAAGCTGATTCTAATATTTTTAAGGAAATGCAAAGAATCTAGAATAGCCCAACCATTCTTAAAAAAAGCATCAAAATTTCAAGGTATCACACTGCCTGATTTTAAGGATTATTATAAAGCCACACTAATGAAGACAGTGTGGTATTAAGATAAAGATAGAAAAATAAATTAGTGGAATAAAATAGGAAGCTCAGAAATAAGCTCATACATATATCTGGACAACTGGTTTTTGACAAAGGCACAACATGGTGAAGAAAGGATAGTCTTTTCAATAAATTGTGCTGGAACAATTGTATATACATATGAAAAAAAAAAGAACTTAGATTCATAACTCAGTTCCATTCAGTTCGTCGCTCAGTCATGTCCAACTTTTTGCGGCCCCATGAACCGCAGTACGCCAGGCTTCCCTGCCCATCACCAACTCCCGGAGTCCACCCAAACCCATGTCCATTGAGTCGGTGATGCCATCCACCCATCTCATCCTCTGTCATTCCCTTCTCCTGCCTTCAATCTTTCCCAGCATCAGGGTCTTTACCAATGAGTCAGTTCTTCAAATCAGGTGGCCAAAGTATTGGAGTTTCAGCTTCAACATCAGTCCTTCCAATGAACACCCAGGATTGATCTCCTTTAGGATGGACTGGTTGGATCTCCTTGCAGTCCAAGGGACTCTCAAGAGTCTTCTCCAACACCACAGTTCAAAAGCATCAATTCGTCGGCAGTCAGCTTTCTTTATAGTCCAGCTCTCACATCCATACATGACTACTGGAAAAACCATAGCCTTGACTAGACGGACCTTTGTTGGCAAAGTAATGTCTCTGCTTTTGAATATGCTGTCTAGGTTGATCATAACTTTCCTTCCAAGGAGTAAAAGTCTTTTAATTTCATGGCTGCAGTCACCATCTGCAGTGATTTTGGAGCCCCAAAAAATAAAGTCAGCCACTGTTTCCACTGTTTTGCCATCTATTTGCCATGAAGTGATGGGACCAGATGCCATGATCCTTGTTTTCTGAATGTTGAGCTTTAAGCCAACTTTTTCACTCTCCTCTTTCACTTTCACCAAGAGGCTCTTTAGTTCTTCTTCACTTTCTGCCATAAGGGTGGTGTAATCTGCATATCTGTGGTTATTGATATTTCTCCTGGCCATCTTGATTCCAGCTTATGCTTCATCCAGCCCAGCATTTCTCATAATGTACTCTGCATATAAGTTAAATGAGCAGGGTGACAATATAAAGTCTTGACGTATTCCTTTTCCTATTTGGAAACAGTCTGTTGTTCCATGTGGAGAAGGAAATGGCAACCCACTCCAGTACGCTTGCCTAGAGAATTCCGTAGACAGAGGAGCCTGGAGGGCTGCTGTCCATGGGGTCGCACAGAGTCGGACATGACTGAAGCGACTTAGCATGGATGCATTCATGTTGTTCCATATCCAGTTCTAACTGTTGCTTCCTCACCTGCATACAGAGTTCTCAAGAGGCAGGTCAGGTGGTCTGGTATTCCCTTCTCTTTCAGAATTGTCCACAGTTTATGGTGATCCACACAGTCAAAGGCTTTGGCATAGTCAATAAAACAGAAATAGATGTTTTTCTGGAACTCTCTTGCTTTTTTGATGATCCAGCGGATGTTGGCAATTTGATCTCTGATTCTTCTGCCTTTTCTAAAACTAGCTTGAACATCTGGAAGTTCATGGTTCACGTATTGTTGAAGCCTGGCTTGCAGAATTTTGAGCATTAGTTTACCAGCGTGTGAGATAGATAGAATGATGCTAAAGCTGAAACTCCAGTACTTTGGCCACCTCATGCGAAGAGTTGACTCATTGGAAAAGACTCTGATGCTGGGAGGGATTGGGGGCAGGAGGAGAAGGGGACGACAGAGGATGAGATGGCTGGATGGCATCACTGACTCGATGGACGTGAGTCTAAGAGAACTCCGGGAGTTGGTGATGGACAGGGAGGCCTGGCATGCTGCGATTCATGGGGTCGCAAAGAGTCGGACATGACTGAGCAACTGAACTGAACTGAACTGAACTGAAATGAGTGCAATTGTGTGGTAGTTTGAGCATTCTTTTGGCATTGCCTTTCTTTGAGATTGGAATGAAAACTGACCTTTTCCACTCCGTGGCCACTGTTGAGTTTTCCAGATTTGCTGGCATATTGAGTGCAGCACTTTCACAGCATCATCTTTTAGGATTTGAAAGAGCTCAACTGGAATTCCATCACCTCCACTAGCTTTGTTCATACGATGCCTCCGAAGGCCCACTTGACTTCACATTCTAGGATGTCTGGCTCTAGGTGAGTGATCACACCATCATGGTTATCTGGGTCATGAAGATCTTTTTTGTACAGTTCTTCTGTGTATTCTTGCCACCTCTTCTTAGTATCTTCTGCTTCTGTTAAGTCCATACCATTTCTGTCCTTTATTGAGCCCATCTTTGCATGAAATATTCCCTTGGTCTCTCTAATTTTCTTGAAGTGATTTCTAGTCTTTCCCATTCTATTGGTTTCCTCTATTTCTTTGCACTGATCATTGAGGAAGGCTTTCTTATCTCTCCTTGCTATTCTTTGGAACTCTGCATTCAAATGGGTATATCTTTCCTTTTCTCCTTTGCTTTTCACTTCTCTTCTTTTCACAGCTATTTGTAAGGCTTCCTTGGACAGTTATTTTGCTTTTTTGCATTTCTTTTTGTTGGGGATAGTCTTGATCCCTGTCTCCTGTACAATGTCACAAACCTCTGTCCATAGTTCATCAGGTACTCTGTCTATCAGATCTAGTCCCTTAAATCTATTTCTCACTTCCACTGTATAATCGTAAGGGATTTGATTTAGGTCATACCAGAATGGTCTTGTGGTTTTCCCTACTTTCTTCAATTTATGTCTGAATTTGGCAACAAGGAGTTCATGATCTAAGTCACAGTCAGCTCCCGATCTTGTTTTTGCTGACTGTATAGAGCTTCTCCATCTTTGTCTGCAAAAAATATAATCAATCTGATTTTGGTATTGATCATCTGATGATGTGCATGTGTAGAGTCTTCTCTTGTGTTGTTGGAAGAGGGTGTTTGCTAATGACCAATGCATTCTCTTGGCAAAATTCTATTAGCCCTCCTTCATTCTGTACTCCAAGGCCAATTTTGCCTGTTACTCCTGGTATTTCTTGACTTCATACTTTTGCATTCCAGTCCTCTATAATAAAAAGGACGTCTTTTTTGGGTGTTAGTTCTAAAAGGTCTTGTAGGTCTTCATAGAACCGTTCAACTTCAGCTTCTTCAGCATTACTGGTCGGGCACAGACTTGGATTACCATGATATTGAATGGTTTGCCTTGGAAACGAACAGAGATCATTCTATCGTTTTTGAGATTGCATCCAAGTACTGAATTTCAGACTCAGGGATCAGTAGAGTTAGCAGCTCTTATTCAGAAATCCTGCAAAGATATAGTTATTCTGCTTACAGTGGTGAAGAAAACACATATTAAGTTAAATTAGCCATGTGACCCAGAACTTTTCCTACTAATTTTGAAATTAGTTCTTCCTAGAATCTAGGAAAAGATGAACAACCATTTGGTCTAGCTTCTGTTTCCTAGCCAGTTAAATTTAATGTAAATCATAGAAGAGAGATGGAGGGTGAAAGATTCCATAATGATAATTTCCTTCTCCTGCATTTATTTTCTTTATCCTCAAGACACTGTTTCTCATATCCAACTAAAAATTTTGTTTAATTTAATTTCCTTTTGTCCTGTTCTTTTCAGTTACTTTGATGAATTAGTCAAAAGAATGGGTCAAATATTAAAGCAAAAACTCTGTCTCATAGGAAAAGGTTAGCACCTTAATGTTACAAAAAACATTTTTGAGACTTCCTGGTGGTCCAGTGATTAACCTGGTTGAGGGTTTCCCAGATGATGCTAGTGATAAAAAAATCTTCCTGCCAAAGCAGGAAACATAAGAGACACCAGTTCGATATCTGAGTTGGAAAGATCCCCTGGAGTGGGGCATGGCAAACCACTCCAGCATTCTTGCCTGGAGAATCCCAAGGATGGAGGAGGCTGGTGGGATATAGTCTATGGGGGCACAGAGTGGACACGACTGAAGCAACTTAGCACACAGGCACCAGTGGTTGAGACGCTGAATTTCCAGTGCAGGGGGCACAAGTTCCATCCCTGGATGGGGAACTAAGATCCCACATGCCATGCAACAAAGCAAAAAACATTTGCATATCAGTATGTAAAAAAGGTAAACATTTTACCTTTTTTTCTTTTTTAAGCAACATGGGAGATTGTATTAACACAGCCCTGAACTCAAGCCCAGCAGGATGTCTTTCTGAAAAACACAGAGACATGCTGTGTCTGCTGTAAGATTTTCTGTATTTTTAAAATGCATTTTAAAATATTTCTTATTGTTTAAAACAAAAACATCTTAATTAAAAATGGTCTAAGGACACAGGCAATTCAAAAAGTAAAAATATACCTGAACAATAAACTTACAAGGTGAGGAAAGAAGTAGTTTATTATTCAAATACACAATTTAAACCAAAACAGCAATGAGATGTCATTTCAGATGTAAAATTGTCAAATATTTTTAAAAATGAAAATGCTAGTCAAGGAAATCAAACGTGCTTACAGTAGGATTATCAGTTGATACAAATTTGTTCATTGTGTGAGAATAATGGGATTGTGCATATTTTAGATTTTCTTTTTGATAATACTTATTTCCTATATATAATAAAAATGCATACTTTTATAACAAAAAACTCACTTTAAACTGAAAACTAAACTGCTATTCTAAGGTTCTCTCTTATCTTTCTATTCATGCTCACCAGCACCAACTTTTTAAATTTTTCCTATTTTCATTCTAAAATCAAATTTATCAAGGTTTTCAGGACTTCATTCATTTTCTTTATGACCTTAATTCAGCTATGATTAGTTTTTAAATTATCCTATCAAAGCAGGTTTGAATTTTTAAAAAGCACTTTTATACTTTCTTCTTTAAATAATCAAGTCATATTTGCCTTACACTGCAACTAAAGCATTCATTCACCACACTGACATTTTAAAAATTTCCTAGTATCTATGTTCTTTGTCCAAAAAAAAACAGATTTATTAAGTACCTGCTATGTATCCCTGGTGGCTCAGATGGTCAAGAATCTGTTTGCTATGCAGGAGGCCGGGTTCAATCCTTGGATCAGGAAGATCCCCTGGAGAAGGGAATGGATACCTTCTCCAGTATTCTTACCTGGAGAATTCCATGGACAGTGGAGCCTGGTGAGCTACAGTCCTTGGGTCAGGAAGAGTCGGACACAACTGAGTGACTAACGCCTTTTCACACTTTTCATGTACTCTGGTACCATCCCTGTGTGTCATGCAATGCTGTATGTGTATCATATATGTGGGCAAATACACATATGTATGTTAATGCCCATTTGTTAAAAACATGAGCCAGTAACTAAGCTTAGTGCCTTATCAGCTTCATTAAGTCCTCACAACAATCTTACAAGATCATTGTTTTATTTCTGTTTTACAGATAAGGCTTTGAGAGGGGCTGTAATATGCCAGAGAATGGCTGAAAAGGGTAGGAGCTAAGCCTTGCAGACGGCATCCAGGAAGGGTTATGTAAAAAAATAAAACCATCTACAGCAGCTTATGACATACCACAAATGTGATAAAAAATAAAGGATTTTCTGGACCTTCATTGATTTCAATCAGTCCATCCCACACACTGGCTTCATGGTATGTGACAAAGCAGAGGCTTGAGACCCCAGGTTCAGAGGGACTCTGTGGGTGCTTGGAGTTTAATTGTTGCCGCCTTGAAATTCTAAATAATTTTTTCTTTGGATTTGTGTTTTATAAGTGAAATCTGATGAACACTGGAGCATGTGCCAAGGCCTTGGAGCCTTTTGCTCACACGAGATTTGCCTGCTGTCAACTCCCCATTTCCTGGCATCCAGCCCGCCATCACCTGGTATCCAGGGCCCCCTCCCAACCTCATGCTCTCTACAACTGCCCTTCACCACTGGGGCATTTCCATATTCTGCTTCCCAGGTGGTTCAGTGGTAATGAATGTGCCTGCAGTGCAAGAGATGCGGGGTTCAGTCCCTGAGTCAGGAAGACCTCCTAGAGGAGGGCATGGCAACCCACTCCAGTATTCTTGCCTGGGAAATCCCATGGATAGAGGAGCCTGGCGGGCTACAGTCTATGGGGTCCGACAAAGAGTCAGACACAACTGAAGCAAGTTAGCATACACTCACGTCCTCTGCCCAAGAGAGAGTTACATACATTCAATCACAAATTTAAAAACATCTTAACAGGTCCAGAGAACAGAAAGCAAGGAAAAGCTTTATATAGTATCACTACAATGGCACTTTTTTCCTGCTTTTTTGAACAAGGGGTTTGCATTTTCATTTTGTCCTGGGTGGGAAAACTCTGTAGCAATGCCAGCTGTCTCATGGTCAGACTATGTGTCATTCTAGCTTCAGGTGATCAGGGGAGGGAATAGTTTACTCCAGGAGGAAAGGTCACTTATTGTTTGCTTACTTCCCTTATTTACCTTTGTCTTCAAAGTGTTTGTACAGGGTCCTCCTGCTTGCTTTTCCTGGTGTTGGAAGATGAGAGGACCGGTGACTCCTGGCCAGCTGACTGGCCAGGGCAGAAGGGCTGTGTATTAAATGGACAGCAACATGCAAAGAGAGCTGCCTTGCAGGGTGCCTACCTCTCAACTCTGTTGAAAGCCATATTTTGCAGCTATGTCTCTCCCAAAAAAGAGGTTCCTCCTTTTGAAGATTCCAGCTTATGTGCTAAATAAGTCTCCCAATGCCACATTGCCTATTCCTGCAGATAATGGACTGTGTGTGTGTTCTGTCACTAAGTCATGTCTGACTCTTTGCGACCCCAGGCTCCACTATGTAGCCTGCCAGGCTCCTCTGTCCATGGGATTTCCCAGGCAAAAATACAGAAATGGGTTGCCATTTCCTTCTCCAGAGAATCTTCCCAACTTAAGATCAAACCTGTGTCTCCTTCACTGGCAGGTGGATTCTTTACTACTGAGCCACCAGATAAACCCAGATAATGGCCTAGTGCACTGGAAAGCACAGCACGATACCAATGCTGTGATCAACAAGGTCATTTCTACAGCCAAAGGACTGGATGGGCAGTTCTCACAATCACAGCAGGACATGTTTCTGGAGAAGGCACCCAGGAAAGTCTGATTTTCTTACGGAGAAAAACAGTAATTAGGTAGTCAAAGAAATTATAGGGAAAACAGTCAAATCGCAACAGAAGCCAGAAGATAATGGATCAATGCCTCCAAAATTCTGAGGGGAAATGGTTTCCAATTTAGAAGTCTATACTTGGCTATACATTCAAATAGGAAGAGTAACTGAAGCTATTAAATGGTTTAAGAAAAAAAATAGTGTGTGTACATGCTCAGTTGTGTCTGACTCTTTGCGACCCTCTGGACTGTAGCCCACCAGACTCCTTTGTCCACAGTATTTCCCAGGCAAGAATACTGGAGTGGGTTGCCATTTCCTCCTGTAGAGAATCTGCCCAACCCAGGGATTGAACCCACTTCTCCTGCATCTCCAGCACTGGCAGGTGGATTCTTTACCACTGAGCCACCTGGAAAGCCCTAAGAAAACAATATGCTTTTACTTAAGATAGAGAAAAGACATGATAAAGCAACTGCAGCAAAAATCTTAGGAATCAGTGAATTGGTGAAGGGTATTAAGGAGATTTTTGTCTTCCAAGTCTTTGTTTCAGAAAAAAAGAATAAGAATAGAATAAAAGAATTTTTAGATGTGTAAGGTCTCCAAAGTTCACTTTCTTACTAAATCACTGTAGCTGTTGTGTTCCATGCAAACAAGGAAGTGAAGAAACAAAGTGTAATCATGGGATCAAAAAAAAAAGAGTCTAACATAGAAGAGAAGTGAAGGGTAGTCCTGGGATGACAGCTATGTAATTGGTCTGGAGGGTAACCAGTCTACCAAGAGCAGGAAGACCAAGGACAGAAGGTTTATTTCGAATAAAACATGGGATTGATAAATTAGACATTTGAGTGGTTTGATAGTTCAGACAGAGAGTCTGGGAATGAATAAGTGGACAGGGCCCTAGAAAATAGAACAAACCAAAATTTGAGTTAATTATTAACTCCAGGGAAAATGAACAATTGCACCAGAAGGGAAATATAAATGATGTGGTTCAGTCATGAACAAGATTTATATGGATGCATTAATATAAAAATGAATATATAATATAATCACATTGGGAATTAGGGGCAGGAAATGGTGTGTGAATGGAGGGTATAAAAGAGATCATTCTTCATCTTCCATGGTAAGAAATCAATAGATAATGTATAAAAATGGAAAAATCAAGAAAAGCAACAGAAGCCTATTCTTTGGAAATAGAAAGGTAAACATGAGAAAAATGCTTAATAGAATTGAAGGCTGTTACTTCTGAGGAATGGGAACCAGAGTGAGAAGGGATAAGCAGAGTATCTGGATTTGCCTGGGGTAGTCCCAGTTTGTCCTTGATTGTTTGGCATAATTTTGTTACCATTGCCCCTTTCACTCTCAAAATTGTCCCAATTTTGAAGTCTTGAAGTGTTCTTTGATATGGATAATACTTTGACTTTTTTTTTTTAAAGAGCTTCCTTGGTAGCTCAGATGGTAAAGAATCTGCCTGCAATTCAGGAGACCCAGGTTCAATCCCTGGGTGGGGAAAATCCCCTGGAGAAGGAAATGGCAACCCACTCCAGTATTCTAACCTGGAGAATTCTATGGACAGAGGAACCTGGTGGGCTACAGTCCATGAGTTTGCAAAGAGTTGGACACAAAGAACAACTAACACTTTGATAAAAATAAAATTCAAAGAAGCTCTTTGGACCCTAAATTAAATAATCTCATTTCATCCAGCTCAACCAGAGACACTGACTTTTCTTTTCTCTACAATTAATTCTTTATTTCAAATTAAATACAACCGGTATGTCTGTTTCAAAGGAATTTTACATTCACTACCTTATTGAATCCTTACAGTAAATGGCTGACGGGGTAAGCAGCTTATCCCATTTTATAGGTGACAAAAAGGAGGTTTAGAGCCATCTTGTGACTTCTTAACAAGGTGACACAGTAGTAGATATTAGTCTATCCTGGACCAAGCCCTCTAATTCTGGTTCCCATGCTTTTGCCACAATACCAAATGACAAGGCATTTCAGCTATCCCATAAATGAACAGAATCTGAGATGTAAAATCAAGAACCCAGACTAGCAGGCTAGCTGTTAGAAAAATCAGATTAGGAAAAACAATAAATAATCCAAACATCCCTTTGTCATCTTGGTCTTTGAACAGAAATTCTACTTAATCTGCCCAGCCGGGCAGAGTGGACACTGAAATCATCCTCCTGGGATCCCACATGCCACAACTAAGTGTTTGCGTGTTGCAACTAATGATTCCACTTGCCGCTGTGAAGACCCCACATGCTGCAACTAAGACCCTGTGCGACCACATAAAGAAATACAATTTTTGAAAGCGAAGAACTAAAAAGCCTCTTGATGAAAGTGAGAGGAGAGTGAAAAAGTTGGCTTAAAACTCAACATTCAGAAAACTAAGACCATGGCATCGGGTCCCATCACTTCATGGCAAATAGATGGGGAAACAGTGGAAACAGTGTCAGACTTTATTTTGGGGGGCTCCAAAATCACTGCAGATGGTGACTGCAGCCATGAAATTACAAGACACTTGCTCCTTGGAAGAAAAGTTATAACTAACCTAGACAGCATATTAAAAAGCAGAGACATTACTTTGCCAACAAAGGTCCATCTAGTCAAAGCTATGGTTTTTCCAGTGGTCATGTATGGATGTGAAAGTTGGACTATAAAGAAATCTGAGTGCCAAAGAATTGATGCTTTTGAACTATGGTGTTGGAGAAGACTCTTGAGAGTCCCTTGAACTGCAAGGAGATCCAACCAGTCCATCCTAAAGGAAATCAGTCCTGAATGCTCATTGGAAGGACTGATGCCAAAACTCCAATACTTTGGCCACCTGATTTGAAGAACTGACTCTTTGGAAAAGACCCTGATGCTGGGAAAGATTGAAGGTGAGAGGAGAAGGGGATGACAGAGGATGAGATGGTTGGATGGCATCAGTGACTGGATGGACATGAGTTTGAGTAAGCTCTGGGAGTGGGTGAGGGACAAGGAAGACTGGCGTGCTACAGTCCATGGGGTTGCAAAGAGTCGGACACGACTGAGCTACTGAACTGAACCGAACTAAACCTTGAGGGAACAAGGCCACAACTGTTGGGATGGGACGCAGTTAAACACAAAATGTCAAAAGTGTTCTTTAATAACTCCTTTCCAGTCCTCAGCTCAATTTTCCCCACCTGCCTTTCTAAGAACCCACCTGCCAATACAGGAGACAGAAGAGATGTGGGTTCGATCCCTGGTGGAGGAGATTCCATGGAGGAGGAAATGGCAACTCACTCCAGTATTTTTGCCTAGAGAAGCCATGGACAGAGGAACCTGGCTGGTTACAGTCCATAGGGTTGCAAAGAGTCAGGACTGAAGCTACTTAGCACACATACATCCCTCTTTTATAATTGTATTTGAGTTTTTGGTCAGTCTTTCCTCACCAGTGAGTACAATTTGAGGTGAAGAATCTCATTTTATATGTCAAGGTTTGGACAGCAATATTATCCAGTAACAACATCACTGTGACATGCCCAAGGATTCTGAAATTTCAGAACCAAGCATTGTAGAATGTCTAATATAGTCTCCCACATTGATTTGCCAGCCCCAGAAACAAAGCCACACTGAGGCTAGTTAAGACACAGAAGCAGAGGCCAAGAGCTGATGGTACATTTCTACACTCCTCTGATTCTTTCTCCCTGCCCTGTGTCGGTCCTTACTAAATCCTCTTCCAGCAGCTGGACATTGAGATACCCTTGCTTCCTTTATTTTAAAAGGGTACCACTCTGAGGCTACATGGACTATTCTTTGCCTTCCATTCCTAATTGGCTCCAAGAATGAGGATCAACCCCCCATTCTTCCTACAACTTTCACCCCTAGTTCAAGACATTCAACAGCTTTGCACAATAGCTAACATTTCTCTCATAATTTCTGGGTCTTTTTTTTCCTCATAAGGGGGCTTGTAGAAGCCAGCCTTACTGATTTTATGTATGCAACCCCTTTCTCCCTCAAGACTGGCACAGAGATTGACATGAAGAGTCGGTTCTATTGGGGTTAAACACAGAACCTCCTACTGTGTGTTCAACCACATTACTCATTTCATACAAGTTCCTCTTGCTAGCGGTGCCTTACTCAGGGACGGTAAGGAAAGAAAACAGCAAGGAAACTTGGCACTGGTACATATCCACAGGCAACAACCCCTTGTCCTGGGAACTCAGTGCTTCAATACCTGGCTTTTTATCACTCCTGAGACTGAAAAGGCAAGGAGTGAGGAGGGCCTTGAAATGGACAGGGACTGGTGGGCCTAATTCTGATTCTCCTTTTGGCCAAACTTCTTCAAACACATAAACGTACATCCTCGCCTAAAGATGGCAAATCATTGTTTTCCGGGTTTCACCTTCTACCACCTCAAACCAACCGTGCCAAAATTTCCCCAGTTAACCAGGACTTGGCAAAAACGTACCTTTTGACTTTTACCTATTTTAAGAGGATAATTGTTCTGTCGCTCTTTGCGTGTCTGACTCTTTGCGACCCCCTGGACTGCAACAGGCCAGGCTTCCCTGTCCTTCACTATCTCAGGGAGCTTGCTCAAAGTCAAGTCCATTGAATCAGTGATGACATACAACCATCTCGTTCTGCGTCGTCCCCTTCTCCTGCCTTCAAATTTCCCAGCACCAGGGTCTTTTCTAATGAGTAGGTTCTTCGCATCTAATAGCCAAAGTATTTGGAGCTCCAGCATCAGGACTCCCAGTGAATATTCAGGGTTAATTTCCTTTAGGATTGACTAGTTTGAATTAACTGCCCCATTTTCACCGAAAAATACACAAAGCGACACAAGTCCTAAGTCCAACCCTCAGACAAGATCAATCACTAAAACATGTGCAAGGCAAAAGAAAGGAGAGAGAAAACACTGAAGAGGCAACTTCGGGAGCGCTTTAGAGGACGCATCGCGTCTTCGGATGGGCTCTGCTTGCTTGCCCCCTAGGCTGGGGCGCCCAGTTCCTTCCCCGCACCCGCCCCTCCTCAACGCCGCCCGAGGGTGCTCCCCTCTTGGCCCGCCCTCGCCCCGCCCTCCCTCTTGGCCCCGCCCTCCCCCCCGCCCCGCAGCCGACGTCAGTTGTTATGTCTCGGCTCCGGCCGCGGCCGCAGCTGATCCTCTACGCTGGAGGCGACCGTCGCTGCCTCGTGAGGTGGCGGGGGCGTCGGGGACGGCGGCCGAGACCCGCGCCGCCCATCTGAGCCGGGTGGGAGCTTCGTGACCGGGAGGCCGCCCGATAGCCGTCCCGGGGAGCCGTCTGGGGCCTGTTTCTGCTTTTTTTCCCCTCCCGGACCGTCGTCTCGCGCGCCCCCATTTCCTTCTGCAGAGACTGCGACGCCCCCTCCCGGGCCGGGCCGCGTCGCGGTGCCCGCCCGCCCGAAAGGCGCAGCCTGCCGGCCTGAGCGAACCTGGAGCCACCGCCGTCGCCGTGTCCGCCACGCTTCTCGCGGAGCCTGGGCGGCCGGCGGGGCCTGGAGCCTGGGAGCCGGGCACGGCGCTGCAGCGGCCGCTCCTCCCCGCGCTGGGCCCCGGGCCTGGCCCGGCCGAGCGCCGCGCCCTCCTGACCGCGTCCGCTGGAGCCCGGCCTTGGCCCGGCCGGCCCCAACCGCCTCCTGGGCCTGCCGTCGTCCGGCCCCGGCCTGCAGCCCGACCCCCGCTTCCTTTGTGGACCTGAATGATTTTTTTTTTTTTCTTTTGGCCTCCCCTTTCCCTAAGATCACGGTGCTGGAAGGCCGACCCCGCCACTTCGATCAGTGCCTCCCCGCCCGGGGAAACGGCCCTCCTCTTGTTTTTCCCCTCGGGCTCTTCCCGCGCCTCCCTCCTATCCGGGTTTAATTAATTGATGGAGTTTTTTTAGTCCCCCCCACCTTTTTTTTTCTCGCCTCTTGACTAGAAGGCCCCGCGCGAGTCCCTGCGTCTCTGCCCCTGGTCATCTGTTCCTCACCCCCACACATACCACCCCCCACCCACCCCGGTCCACCTGCCTCCCGCCGGGGATGGCCTCGCGGTGACGGCAGCCAGGACCCCAAGGCGAGCTGGTGCCCTCGCCCACGCACCCCCCGAGTCTACCCTCCTCCTCTCCGTATTCTGAGCTCTCTGAAAAGAGAGGAGACGCAGGGGAAGATGTGGCTGAAGCTTTTTTTCTTGCTCCTCTATTTTCTGGTCCTTTTCGTCCTGGCCAGGTTTTTTGAGGCCATTGTGTGGTATGAAACTGGCATCTTTGCCACCCAGTTGGTGGATCCGGTGGCGCTGAGCTTCAAGAAGCTGAAGACCATCCTGGAATGTCGGGGGCTGGGGTATTCGGGGTTGCCCGAGAAGAAGGATGTCCGGGAACTGGTGGAAAAGTCAGGCAAGTATCTGCTCCCCGAGGGTCTCCTCTACTCGTGGGCGAGAGGGGTGGTCTCCCAGGATAAGTCGATACCTCGAAAGGTTAAGTAGATTACTTCCAGAGCCGCCTAGATTTTCTTTGTCCAGTTTTTCGACCAAAAAAAGGAGTAAACCCCAGTTTTCAGAAGGGGCCTGGAATTATTTGTAGGGGTGTTGGCGTGTCTTCCTAAGATTATTTTAAAATAACAGTTTCAAGTGCAGCTTCTTAGCGTTGTTTACGGAGTGGTTTTCTCAAAATTCGGAAATGTCAACCAGTCACAAACTGGAAAGCACGATTTGTCAGTTGAAATTCATAAGGCTGTAAGAAAAGAACCCCCATAACGTTGTCTATGGATCGAAGCATTTGTCACCGTAGTAATAGCAAGTTACCGGAGGGAAAATCATTCCTGAAATATTTAATATCAAAGAAGCATTTAGGCCTAGGATTTCAATTTTATTTTATTTTTTCTTCTAATTTTATTGAGATATAATTGACGTGCAGCACTGTACAAGTTTAAGGTGTGTAGCATGATGATTTGTATGTCATGAAATGGTAATCACAGTAAGTTTAGTGAACATCGGATGCCAAATTAAATGGAAAAACATTTTTTTTAAGATATAAATTTGAAATAATGAGTTTAAATTTAGAGAACGTGTACATGGCGCAGTATTAGCTTTTCATACTTTAAATTTGGTGAAAATAAGGTGATTTTTTTGCGGAATGTCTACCTTGTTTGTTTTGAAAGAGTTTATTTCTATTTCTGTAATGATTTTTCTTTTATTGTATCTTGGATGAAAACTATTTTTTCCCTTCTGTACCACAAGCACTGCTCTATCAACTTAAATGGGTTGAGAAATAGAACTGAGCCAAGAGACATTTAACATGTTAACGCATGCAGTTGCAATAACTCAGTTTTGGGGTAGGATTTGAGTGAGAAATACACATAATTTTTTTTTCGCCCCTGACAAACTATATCTTTGTTTAGACACATTTCCTGGAAGGGAGAGGGTACTGTAATTTGAGAAAGGCATTTTGGGTTGCTGTAGGAAGCAGTTGAAAGTGATAGTTAACTTTTTTCTTGTTTCAGATATATCTGTCAGCTGTGTGTCTTTTATAAGAGTTTTTTTCCTATTTAGTATCTTACAGCCATGCAATATGATAGACAAGAATACTAACTTCAGAGGACTTTAGCACCCACATGTTTGTTGGTTACAGTTAGGATCATTACTGGGACAGAAGAGTAAACATTCTCTGTAAAAGTGATCATTTTTTCTTTATATTTGCATAAAATTGTGCCTCTTGTTTACTGACTGGTTTACTTTTATTTCTCCCATGGCTGAGGTGTAGTGTAGAGGGAATAGAGTAAGGTAAAAGATCTCTAATAAATAAACTCTCTAGGTTTAGAAATAAAAAGTGCCTTAACTGCCCAAGCCAAATCATTTTTCATGATAAAGTGATTTGAGAACACTTTTTTTTTCTTTTGATTTTGATTTTATTTAGCATTGCCTTCCTTTGGGCCTAAAAATGCTTGTAACTTTGAGCATACAAAAAGTGCACTTAATATTTAAAGAATACACACAGCCCACAAAAATATGGCTCAGATCCCATGTTTTATAGCACATCCCACAATTTATAAAGCAGTTTAACTTTATAGTTTAAGGATTTGCTGTGAATGGTTTTGCTGCTATCATCATGATACGGCGCTTGTTTTGCCTTGTGAACAGTTGACAAAAGTTAATTTGATGGCAGTGTTTTTCTTTACTTATTATTTCATGATACAAACTATAAATTTGCACTGTAAGTGTGTATGAATATGAAATTTGTTCTTGTAGATAATCTTTTGTATCTGACCTTCAAGTCACATAAGCCTTGTTGCTATTTCATGCAGGTGATGATGGTTAATTTTGTAAACCAATTTCTAATTCTTGTAAGTCAGAAGTACATAAATCATACTGTTTTAAAATTTAAATAGTGTATTTAAATAAAATACCTGGACACAAACTAAATAATACTGTGATGGCTTTGGGGGCTGATATAAATTCAGTAATTTCCTAATGAATTATGTGATAACTCCAAGTCTGTTTTGTTCATTTTTGCCTGACACATAGAAGGTTCTTACATAATTAATGAACTTGTGAATATTAAACAGACATATTCATGTTATACTCTTCTGTAGAATGCAACGCAAGTACAATGACATCATATAAAATAGAATTAATTATTGAAACATGAGATTTTTGAAATCTTATTAATGTTTTTTCTTTTCTTCAGGTGACCTGATGGAAGGTGAGCTTTATTCCGCACTCAAAGAAGAAGAAGCATCTGAATCTGTTTCTAGTACCAATTTCAGTGGTGAAATGCACTTCTATGAGCTTGTAGAAGACACAAAAGATGGCATCTGGCTGGTTCAGGTATTAGAAACAGTGATAGAAGTGAAATAATTGTTACCAAAATAGTAGTCACCAGCTGGTGACCCTTCTGTGTACTTGTGTCATCTTTCTTAGACATAATCAGTTCTCATGGGGAGGCTTCAGTGTCCGCTTAAAGAGGTTTTGCAGATCAAGGAAAGCGAACATTAATTAAAGAGTGGGGAAAGGGAAGTGGTGGGGAAAGAAAGTTGGACTGTTTAGAATCAGGAGAAACAAATCCATTTTTGTTGTCAGAGCTTCATTAAGAAACACATGTATTCCTTTTATTTAGTGATTTGTGCTTTTTCTCCCAGTTTTTATTCAGTGATCCAAATCATTTTTGTTTTTAAAGAAAAAACCCTAAAGTAAAAGTAAAGGAGTCCTTTTGTTAGGGAAATAACCAGCTGTGTGCCTAATAGAAGAAGCAGTGTTGTGGGAAATGGTAGGGGGCTTACTACTTTGCTCATGAAATTGATGAGATTATAATTTTAGACCTTGGCTCTTATGCTGTCAAAACTGTGAGATTTAGTTAGCAATTAGAATTTTAGAGCTATGAAGGGCCTCAAAAAAAATCATCTTTAATGCTTCTGAAAGTGTGGTTTATGGTAAATGAATGGACACGCATTATCATTTGGGTATTTTTATGTAAGGTAGAAAAATCAGTATTATATTGAACATGTAATTTCATAACATTGCTGAGAGAAAGTCTGCTGCTGCTGCTAAGTCGCTTCAGTCATGTCCGAGTCTGTGCGACCCCATAGATGGCAGCCCACCAGACTCCCCCGTCCCTGGGATTCTCCAGGCAAGAACACTGGAGTGGGTTGCCATTTCCTTCTCCAATGCATGAAAGTGAAAAGTGAAAATGAAGTCGCTCAGTTGTGTCCGACTCTTCACGACTCCGTGGACTGCAGCCTACCAGGCTCCTCTATCCATGGGATTTTCCAGGCAAGAGTACTGGAGTGGGGTGCCATTGCCTTCTCCGAAAGAAAGTCTAAAGTTATTAAAAGTAACTTCAGTTAAAGTAACATCTTAAATAAATTAGCAACATTAATTCAGTTAAAATTATAATTATTGAACCAGGATCAAATCCCAGGTCCCCTGATTTCTTGTCCAGTGTTATTGCCATTTCACATTGGGGTTGGCAAAGTTTGGTTCAGGGCACAGGAAACAAAATAGCTGTTGCTTCATATTTCTTTTTTGAGAACAATGACTGCAAAATAAGGTAGAAAAAGCTGGGAGTTGAGAGACCTTAGCAGTGAATCTGATCCTGTCACTGATTTGCAATATGATTGTGAACAGATTTTCTGTTGCACGTGGCCTCAAATAAATACATTTACACCTGAAGAAGATAGAATAGTAGTTCCTTAGCCTAACTGTTGACGTTTGGAAATTCTTTAGGTGATTGCATTGGATATCACATGACCTTTCCTTTACTTGCAATCTTCCTATAGTATTTGACCATTTATCCTCCAGTTAATCTATTAATAATTGACATTTTTAAAATTCAGCAAGCAGAAAAACTGGGAGGAGCATATGGGTACTATCTATACATTATCCATCAAATTCTAGTCTATTTCTGTTATTAGTATTGAAAAAATAAACTGTAGCATCTTTAAAGCCTTAATTTATAAATAGTTATTCTGTTTCTTTCCCCAGATATTTAGTTCTGATAGTCTGATTGAGGAAGACTTGTGGGTTTGGTTTTGGTATTTTCAATTTATTACTGAGATTGAACTGAACAGCCAGTCCCACTGCCCTATGTGTTATGTTTGTCCATGTTTGTCATTGAACAGTCCCATAGAGATGAGTGATAAAGAGGCTAAACACCTTCCAAAATTGGAAAACCCATGGCAAAAGTCTGGAAATCCTTTTGGTGTATAGAGTGTTGCCTATAGACAACAAGCACATTCTGCTTCACTAATTCACAATACAGTCTTAGCTTCTAAATGATCTATTATTTTTTGATATCGTATTAAAGATAAGCATGGATTAAACTCCATTAATACATTACAGAATTCATCCAGTTTATTCATCGGTTAATTGTGCACAAGGCCAGAGATACACGAGAACATACACCAGCCTAACTCCTTGCTCTCTGAAGCAACTCACATTCTATTTGGGAGAGGGAGGCAGTAACTAAATAAATATTTAATATAACATCAGTTAATGGTAAGTGCTAAGACAAATAAGCAGAGTAAGGAGACAAGAGAGTGGCTAAGAATTCTCTAATGTGACATTTGAATGAAGTGAAGAACAAGTAATGAATGGTAGTGAATGTTAATGTTATACATTCTTATCACCGAGTTATTTTTCCCTGAGAATGTTTTTTTAAACTTCATAAGTGTTAATAGTTAATGGTACAGTAGGACACAGTTTTTCCAGTGACCTTCAAGATTTGCACTGATCACCACTGTCTCTGGCTTGTGTTCCCCGGGTCCAGTGGCTTGCATCTGTCAAATGGCTGCTTGGGTTGAAAGAACAGTCTCTGGCAGGACAACTGAGAAGACTGAGATAGAAACCTCGGTTACAGTGTCCTCAGCACTGAACTTACCAGCTAAGCTCATCGGCACAGACACTTTGGCTCTTAAAAGAAAGCTGTGTTGTTGTTGTTTTTAATTGAAAATACCTTCTCAAAACAGAAGAGAAATATTCTCTCAATTGCTTGTCATTCTTTCAGTTCAGGTTATATTTCTTTGATCTTTTGTGAAGGATAGCATTCAGGGTTTCAGTTGTTAACTATTTGAATTATCAATCTTTTCTGTTTGTTTTGAAAGAAATCGACTCATTTCAGTTTGCTCTGTCATTGCTGCTGTTGCTGTTTTAATCTGTGAGGGTGTATAGAACCCAACCAATTCAGTGTTCTTCATATTGCATTTGTTTTAAGTAGCTTGTGTAAGAAATATTTAAGGATATCAAAATTCTTTCTATTTTTCCTCCCAGGTTTCTAATATCATTTTCTTAATCAGATGAATTATACTCTCCTTCTGTGTTTATTGAAGAAAAATGTAATTAGGTAGCATATAATTGATAATTAGCACTTTATATTTCATATATTATGTTATTGAAGGGGTGTCTCAGTATACTGATTTAGGGGCAAAAGTCACTTTAATAAATGGATATTGTTGTTGTTTAGTTGCCACATTATGTCTAACTCTGCAACTCCATGGACTGTATGTAGTCCTCCAGGCTCCTTTGTCTGTGGGATTTCCCAGGCAAGAATACGGGTTGTCGTTCGGACAACAGAATGCTGTTGCTAAGTCATGTCCAACTCTTTGTGATTCCATGAATCCCTGTCCTTCCCTATCTCTACTGTGATATAATAGTGGATAGAATACTGGAGTGGGTTGCCATTTTCCTCTCCAGGGGATCTTCCTGACCTAGGCATCAAACCCACATCTCCTGCATTACAGGCAGATTCTTTACTGCTGACCCATTGGGGAAGCCCTACGTAAATGGGTGTATGACTTAGCTATTCCATTACTTAGTTCATTCTTTTTCTGGAATGAATTGGTAATCTAGATTGACTGATTACCTTTTTCGGTGACACTGCATGTGGAATGACACTACAAAAGAAAAAGTTAGTTTCTGTAATTTAATTAACTCATTCTATATCCATTATGAGGAAGGAAATAGCAGCCCACTCCAGTATTCTTGCCTGGAAAATCCCGTGGACAGAGGAGCCTGGTGGGCTATAGTCCATGGAGTCGCAAAGAGTGGAATACAGTTGATCGACTAAGTACACACTACAATTTCTGTCTTCTCAGTAACTCATGAGTTTATTTTCTGAATCATATATGTTGACGATCTTCATATCTTTCTGTTAATTGTTTTAAGATGTATTAGCGCTCATGACGGAGAAGGCAGTGGCACCCCACTCCAGTACTTTGGGCTGGAAAATCCCATGGACAGAGGAGCCTGGTGGGCTGCAGTCCGTGGGGTCGCTGAGGGTCGGACATGACTGAGTGACTTCACTTTCACTTTCCACTTTCATGCATTGGAGAAGGAAATGGCAACCCACTCCAGTATTCTTGCCTGGAGAATCCCAGGGATGGCGGAGCCTGGTGGGCTGCCGTCTATGGGGTCGAACTGAGTTGGACACAACTAAAGCGACTTAGCAGCAGCAACAGCAGTGCTCATTAATTAGCCTTACATTAGAATATTAGCATGCTTCTTTTTTTTTTTAATATTTATTTATTTTACAGCATGCAGGATATTTAGTTGTGGCATGCAAACTCTTAGTTGCTGCATGTGGGATCAAACCTTGGCCCCCTGCATTGGGAGCACAGAGTCTTAGCCACTGGACCATCAGGGAAGTCCCTATATTTCTTTTCATGTGAAATTTTTCCATAGTTCTTCTATATTCTCTGTAATAAGAGGTAGAAAGAACTAATTGTAGTTTCTAAGGCAGCAGTACATATGGGACATATTTACCAATAATAGACTATGTAATCTATGAAAGAACCAAGTCATCTTTTTTCAGTCAGCTCTTTCTAAGTTTTCTTGCTCTGTTCCTAACCTAACCTTGTATCTTTCATTAGTTATTTATTTCCAGTTGTGTAGATTCTTTGATGCTACTGCCAACCAATCTTTTTAGCATCACAAATAGAAGTTTCTTTTCTTTCAAAAGATTCTTGCTCAGAGAGGTACATAGGCTTCTGAAATTAAGAAGTTAGCATACATTATGGGTTTTATGGATTTATCCTGTTCTTAACATTACTATTTCTGTATTTTGACTTTTGTTCAAAGAAGTTCAAAGACGGACTGTGCTATCTGTTCTCTACTGGCTCTGTCACACCATAAGGAATTTAACATCACCGTAGTTGAGGTAGCAATGAAAAGCATATGCTTTAAAGTAAAGCATTAGATCAATATTTATTGAAGTTATTATGTTAATATAGTTCCTGTTTGGCTGAAAAGAGTTACTAGCTGTTTTAAAATTTTATTTTTTTACTCCTAGATAGTAGTTTTGTTCAAGGAAATTCTAACTTATTTATTGCTCTCGTTACACAATGTAAAGGTGAAATACTTGGTAAGTCTTCCTTTATTTTGTGTTAGTGAAAAGCTTTTATTTGTGTTTACTCATAATGAAAGCTAGTGAAGCTACCAAAGAATTAAATGCTATTGAGTTTTGGTTTTATCAGTTAATCATCTTCACTTAATGACCTTATACAATTTGCATATATATATTTAGATTGTCTATGATTTTTTTAAAGTAGAAAACTCCTTGTTATAATGCAATCTTGAAAGATGCAGAAAATACCATAGTTCTACACTCCTTTTATATAGAGTTATTTAATTTAGCCTCCATGTTGTATAAGAATTGACAGTATTAAAAGGTATATAACAAATGTTCTGATTAGTAATAAAACCCACCTCTGAAAAATAGGCAAAAATGTGTAGGTTTTTTCTTATACAAATGTAATACATGTGGAAGGGACCCAGCAATAACCCGAGACCCAGTTTCTCTTGGGAAGCTTAACTGAACTGTAGAAGTTTGACATCAGAAAATACGGGAATTTAGTGTTTCACATTGTCCAACTGAGTTCCTTCCAGTGTGTGCTGAACCCAGCGTCATGAAAGGCAATTGTTAACATCTCTTCCCAACTCCACATTTAGAAATATCACTTTAGTAACTTGAAATCAGCTGTGTGGGAGGAAGTCTGTAAATGATAGAAATCAGGACTTCCATTTTCTTCTAGAGAGCTCATAGTTAAACATTTACCAGCCAACCACTGGTTTCATCCATTCATCCAACCATCTAACAAATATTTATTGAAATATAATGTGTGCCAGCTGAACCTTGTGAGAAGGGCAAACAAGATGAGTAACCTACAGTCTATGCCATAAAACAGCTTACTGTTTGATTTACTAAAATGTGTGGGCCAATAAAAAATGTTAGCATAGATCATCTTTCCCAGCTAGTAAGTTAGGTGGTCTGTAATGGTGCTTCTATCTTGAGAGATCCTAAAGAACTATTAGACAATGAAGTGGAATCCAGGAAAATTAGAACTAGGAAAAATTTAGTAGTTTTTCTCCTGGAAAAAAGTGTATTTTTAAATACACTAAATTGGAAGTCTTCATGTGTAACTGGACTGAAGAACATTGATGTGCAATAGCATAACCAGGTACTAGTTATACTAATGTTTGTCAGAAAACATCCAGGTGACATGTTGCTGGGGAAGGGATTTTCATTCTAACAGAAGTCAGCTTGGAGCCTTTAGATAACCTATATAGTCTGAAGTAAAAAATGAATTCAGTTGCTCAGTCATGTCTGACTCTTTGTGACCCCATGAACTGCAAAATGCCAGGCCACCCTGTACATCACCAACTCCCGGAGTCCACCCAAACTCATGTCCATTGAGTCGGTGATGCCATCCAACTATCTCATCATCTCTTGCCCTCTTCTCTTCCTGCCCTCAATCTTTTCCAGATCAGGGTCTTTACTAGTGAGTCGGCTCTTCGCATCAAGTGGCCAGAGTATTGAAGCTTCAGCTTCAACATCAGTCCCTCCATTGAATATTCAGGACTGATTCCCTTTAGGATGGACTGGTTGGGTCTCCTTGCAGTCCAAGGGACTCTCAAGAGTCTTCTCTGGCACCACAGTTCGAAAGCATCAATTCTGTGGCACTCAGTTTTCTTTATGGTCCAACTGTCACATCCATACATGACTACTGGAAAAACCATAACTTTGACTATACCTATAGAGTCAAATAAAAGGTTTTTTTTTTTTTTTCAAAGCCTAAGGGATTTTTCATTTTTGTGGTTCTGTTAGTCAGGAATTATTAAACTCTTAAAAGCAGATATTAGAATCAGTTCAGTTCAGTTCAGTTCAGTCGCTCAGTCGTGTCCAACTCTTTGCGACACCATGAATCGCAGCACACCAGGCCTCCCTGTCCATCACCAACTCCCGGAGTTCACTCAGACTCACGTCCATCGAGTCAGTGATGCCATCCAGCCATCTCATCCTCTGTTGTACCCTTCTCCTCCTGCCCCCAATCCCTCCCAGCATCAGAGTCTTTTCCAATGAGTCAACTCTTCGCATGAGGTGGCCAAAGTACTGGAGTTTCAGCTTTAGCATCATTCCTTCCAAAGAAATCCCAGGACTGATCTCCTTCAAAATGGACTGGTTGGATCTCCTTGCAGTCCAAGGGACTCTCAAGAGTCTTCTCCAACACTACAGTTCAAAAGCATCAATTCTTCAGTGCTCAGCCTTCTTCACAGTCCAACTCTCACATCCATACATGACCACAAGAAAAACCATAGCCTTGACTAGACGGACCTTTGTTGGCAAAGTAATGTCTCTGCTTTTGAATATGCTATCTATGTTGGTCATAACTTTCCTTCCAAGGAGTAAGCGTCTTTTAATTTCATGGCTGCAGTCACCATCTGCAGTGATTTTGGAGCCCAAAAAAATAAAGTCTGACACTGTTTCCACTGTTTCCCCATCTATTTGCTACGAAGTGATGGGACCGGATGCCATGATCTTAGTTTTCTAAATATTGAGCTTTGAGCCAACTTTTTCACTCTCCACTTTCACTTTCATCAAGAGGCTTTTGAGTTCCTCTTCACTTTCTGTCATAAGGGTGGTGTCATCTGCATATCTGAGGTTATTGATATTTCTCCCAGCAATCTTGATTCCAGCTTGTGTTTCTTCCAGTCCAGCGTTTCTCATGATGTACTCTGCATATAAGTTAAATAAGCAGGGTGACAATATACAGCCTTGACGTACTCCTTTTCCTATTTGAAACTAGTCTGTTGTTCCATATCCAGTTCTAACTGTTGCTTCCTGACCTGCATACAGATTTCTCAAGAGGCAGGTCAGGTGGTCTGGTATTCCCATCTCTTTCAGAATTTTCCACAGTCTATTGTGATCCACACAGTCAAAGGCTTTGGCATAGTCAATAAAGCAGAAATAGATGTTTTTCTGGAACTCTCTTGCTTTTTCCATGATCCAGCGGATGTTGGCAATTTGATCTCTGGTTCCTCTGCCTTTTTTAAAACCAGCTTGAACATCAGGAAGTTCATGGTTCACGTATTGCTGAAGCCTGGCTTGGGGAATTTTGAGCATTACTTTACTAGCGTGTGAGATGAGTACAATTGTGTGGTAGTTTGAGCATTCTTTGGCATTGCCTTTCTTTGGGATTGGAATGAAAACTGATCTTTTCCAGTCCTGTGGCCACTGCTGAGTTTTCCAAATTTGCTGGCATATTGAGTGCAGCACTTTCACAGCATCACCTTTCCGGATTTGAAAGAGCTCAACTGGAATTCCATCACCTCCACTAGCTTTGTTCATAGTGATGCTTTCTAAGGCCCACTTGACTTCACATTCCAGGATGTCTGGCTCTAAGTGAGTCATCACACCATCGTGATTATCTGGGTCGTGAAGCTCTTTTTTGTACAGTTCTTCTGTGTATTCTTGCCACCTCTTCTTAATATCTTCTGCTTCTGTTAGGTCCATACCATTTCTGTCCTTTATCGAGCCCATCTTTGCATGAAATGTTCCCTTGGTATCTCTAATTTTCTTGAAGAGAATAGCTTGCATAAATACGGCCCTGGGGTTAAACACTGCCATGTACCTGCTTCAGGGATGTTCCCATTTCTCTTCACACTCTTTTGTTGCCTGTGCTATAACCAGGGATACGTATCAGTTATAGAGACCTAAATTGGTTAACCCCTTGATACATTGTCATTGTAAATACAGACCTAAAGTGTTTGGGTTATTTGCAGCCTTGCTCAGGAAATAAGAGTGAAAGGGGAGTTACTAAAAACAGCAACAGGGACTATGGCAATATGATTTTACAGTTTTTTTTTTTAAACCTGAGTAATCTGAAAAAGAAGTCAAGATTTCTTTGATTACTTAATGGATAAAAGAGCTACCATTTTGACTCTTCAGTGGTAGGAAAAGAAGTGAAGAGAAGAGAAAAACCTGTCTTCTTGGATCTCTCTTATTCTTCAGATAAAATTTATAAAGTACTTTTAGACAATAGAAAACTGTGGAGGCTAGGAACTTATTGGGTAATGTGCCTGTGTGAACCTCCTCAGAAAGCACTTTTACCTACTAAGACCATGTCCTCTCATTGCCCTCCTGGCTACCTCAACCGTCTGAGCATTTTGATAATACATGTCTCCCTCCATGAGGCCTTTTATTTTCACTTAAGAGTACTATCAGAGCCATTAGTTCCTTGCCTTAAGTTGTGTATTTGTGTATGTATTTATTAGGCATCAAAGTTACATTACATATGTTACATACCTGTGTGTGTCTCTGTGGGTATGAGAATGATAGTATCAGTGATATATGGCAAGGGTTATTGGACAGTAATCTGTTGGCACATAACGTGAACTTTTTTATTATTTATTTTTGGCTGCACTGGGTCTTGGTTTCTGTGAGTGGGCTTTGTCTAGTTGCAGGGAGCGGGGGCTAGGCCAGTTTTCTGGTGTGCAGGCTTCTCTTGTTGTGAAGCATGGGCTCTAGGGCTTCAGTTGTAGTGCACTGGGTTTAGTTGCTCCTCAGCATTTGGAATCTTCCCAGACCAGGGATCAAACCCCTGTCCCTTGCATTGGCAGGCAGATTCTTAACCACTTAGCCACCAGAGAAGTCCTAAAGTGAACTTTAAGTCACTCTTCACCATCATGCAGGTTCTCTCCTCCTGGTGCCCTTGAAATTTGTTCCCAGGGGAGAGCCCAGACATGAGGTATTGCACCGTCGCTTGCCTCACCCAGCACTCATTGCATACACTCACTCCCCTGGGATTTCACTTGCTGGAGGCTTTGTGAACATGGAAATGGCCCGCCCTTCTAGATAGCTTAGTGGCCCCCAGAGTATTGTCCTATAATGTTGAATTAAATAGTATCGGTACTGTAACATTCATGAAAAGTAACTTGGCCTATATACCCGGGGCTTAAATACATCCAACATATGGATTCATGAAGACTTAGGACATTTTTGGCTTTCCTTTATAAGTTCTCATTTAGTCATTTCTGGTTTTAATTTTTGTTTTTAATATATAATTTTTGTTTGTTTTTCTGATATCTCTATTGAAATTCCCTTAAAGTAGGAAGATAGAGAATAAAAGGAAAAGGTATTAACAATTAGAAAGGCTGAGAAAGAAGTCATTACATATTTTGAAGGTTAACCTATAGTTTTCTCTTGTAAAAAAATCTTTTTCTTCTTCCAATCCTAATTGTGTTTGAAAGCTATTTGCAAATTTGAAGTTAGAAGTTCAAGAATGTAGAATTTATTAATGGTAATTTTTTTTTAATATGTTAGAATCTTTGTGATTGTTAAGAAAAATCCCATAGAAGTAGCAGTATTGATTCAGTCAGTTCAGTTCAGTCGCTCAGTCGTGTCCAACTCTTTGCGACCTCATGAACCACAGCATGCCAGGCCTCCCTGTCCATCAACAACTCCTGGAGTCCACCCAAACCCATGTCCACAGAGTTGGTGATGCCATCCAACCATCTCATCCTCTGTTGTCCCCTTCTCCTCCTGCCCTCAATCCTTCCCAGCATCATGGACTTTTCAAATGAGTCAGCTCTTTGCATCAGGTAGCCAAAGTATTGGAGTTTGAGCTTCAACATCAGTCCTTCCAGTGAACACCCAGGACTGATCTCCTTTAGGATGGACTGGTTGGATCTCCTTGCAGTCCAAGGGACTCTCAAGAGTCTTCTCCAACACCACAGTTCAAAAGCATCAATTCTTCTGGTGCTCAGCCTTCTTTATAGTCCAACTCTCATATCCATACATGACCACTGGGAAAACCATAGCCTTGACTAGATGGACCTTTGTTGGCAAAGTAATGTCTCTGCTTTTTAATATGCTGTCTAGGTTGATCATAGCTTTCCTTCCAAGGAGTGTCTTTTAATTTCATGGCTGCAGTCACCATCTGCAGTGATTTTGGAGCCCAGAAAAATAAAGTCAGCCACTGTTTCCACTGTTTCCCCATCTGTTTGCCATGAAGTGATGGGACCAGATGCCATGATCTTCATTTTCTGAATGTTGAGCTTTAAGCCAACTTTTTCACTCTCCTCTTTCACTTTCATCAAGAGGGTCTTTAGTTCTTCTTCACTTTCTGCCATAAGGGTAGTGTTATCTGCATTCAGTCAAGCATAGTTTAATAGAAAACATGTGTTTGACTCTTGGTTCCATAATTATACTTTAGAAAAAAAGTGAAATTTGAACTTGTTGAACCCACACATGGTCATTTTTAGTAAGCTCATTTGGGTTATTTAAATTTTTCAGAGCAGAGAAATGACTCCAAGGTCCGTTTTCTTCACAAGTTAATTCTAGAGAATAGGCTACATGGAGGAGAATATGGCTTACTTTTTAATTTGGTTTTGACCCCCTTATGTATAACTGCCACAGAGTATGAGAATTCCCACAATGTTTTAGATCTTTTCCAGTAGAACAGTTGCTTTTTCTTACAAGAAGTACAGTAATAATATGATTATCCACTTAACAAGACCTAGGGATAGAATATGTTTTCTCAGAAAAAGTAAATAGATGTAAATGGTTGGTTTGATGCCATTTTAGGTGATTAAAGTTGCTGTTTTCCTTCTTGGGAATAGGTCATCGCAAATGACAGAAGTCCTTTGGTGGGTAAAATCCACTGGGAGAAAATGGTGAAAAAGGTGTCAAGATTTGGAATACGTACAGGCACATTTAACTGCTCCAATGACCCCAGGTAAGTTGATGGCAATTCTTAGAATTTGAGTTCTGACCAGAAGTTTTTAATGTAATAAAGACAGTGGTATTAGAAGCCTGTTTAAACTGAAAATTAATTAGCATGCTTAGCACAGTGCTAGTTACACGGGTGCTTGATTAGTAGTTTTTGGTAACTGGCAGTTTCTTTCTTTCAGATCTCTTTTTATCTGGTTCTTCAGTGCTGTTTCTAACAGGGTGACTCTTTAGAGTATGTCTTTGGTCTTTTTTGTTTCAATTTTATTTCCCAAAGAGGCTTCAGTACATTTATGGTTTTAGGTGACACCTTTGTGCCGATCTAAATCTTCCTTAATTCGAACTCCTAGTTTGCATTTTGACAGTCGTTTCCATCTGCCTACAAGTAACCCAGATGGAATATATTCCCTAAATCTAGTGTTCAAATTCACATTCATCTTTTTCTTTAGTAAATCGTGTCCTTTCTGTCTTTTTCTGTCCTTTAATATTTCTTTTTTTCATTTTCTCAGACAAGAATCTTTGTAAGCACTTTTGTTTCTTTTTGTCATCATCTCCAGTATTTAGTCGTCACATTATTTTACTATCCCATTGTGCTTCAAAATGCGTTTTATTTGAATTTCTAGTGCCTCCAAGTTATAACTTGAATTAATTTGTTTATTTAATTATCCATTCAATAAATATTTAATGAAGGATTAGCATGTACAGCATGTTCTGTTTAGTGCTGAGGACAGGGCATAGCATATGTACATAGAAACCCCCATGTTAGGTAGTTTCTAATGTAGGTAGACACGCCTGACTTATATTGTCCCTTTTATGTGGTCATAGTGGGAGACCCATTGGCTGAAGAAAACCTGCCTCCACTACTGCTTCACCTCAGATTCTCCCACCCTTCTCCTTCAGGCGCATGTTTGCTTTGATTTTCCTCACTGTCCTTGTTCTGCTCACTTGTAACATAGGCTGAGACCTGTGGGAGGAGGACCCCTTAAAAGTTGAGGATAAGAAGGGACGTTGTTGTGTCTCCTCACTCACATGTAATCTCATTTACCCACAAAGCTCCCCTTTTCACCTTTACCACAGAATCTTGATTGTGTTGTGATGCCTTTGGTGTAAATGTCCATGATAGCCTGAGTGTTCATGTTCTTATGAAAAGGAAATCATTCTTATTTCTATCTTTTGTTTACCAAAGACAATTGCACTTGGTCTTATTCCATCATTCCCAAATAGAGTATAGGTGAAAGATCTCCCTGCAACCCCACTGGTGATTGCAATACCAGAATGAAGGATAGTTCTAATATATTGGTTTTTTTTTTAGATAATGCCAAAAATCAGTACTTAACATAGCTAACTTATTGAAAAGTATTCAGAATTTATTTTTTTAAAAATCAATAAACTAAATAATACATTTAAATACTATAACTTTTAAATACATTAAAAAATATCAAGTAAAAATAAATATACAAAAATATAAAGTTTAAACACATTTCAGTCTAATATAAATTCTTAGATAACATTAATAGAAAACTCAAAATGAAACTAAGCAGAGTATAAAGTGAAAATAATCTATTAAGCATGAAAACCTGAAGGAAATAGTATATTGACTTTTAATATAATCTTGTAAAGTAAAATGTGTCAGAAGTGTCATGCTGCTGCTGCTGCTGCTAAGTCGCTTCAGTTGTGTCTGACTCCATGCCACCCCATAGACGGCAGGCCACCAGGCTCCTCTGTCCCTGGGATTCTCCAGGCAGGAACTGGAGTGGGTTTCCATTTCCTTCTCCGATGCCTGAAAGTGAAGTCACGCAGTCATGTCCGACTCTTAGCGACCACATGGACTGCAGCCTACCAGGTTCCTCCGTCCCTGGGATTCTCCAGGCAAGAATACTGAAGTGGGTTGCCATTTCCTTCTCCACAGAAGTGTCATAATTGAGTCCAAATTTAGTACAAATTTTTCTAGCTTTTCTTTTGAAAAGCCCTATTTGATTTTATACCAACTAAGGAATGGTAAAGAGAGACATATAAGCTACCTTTAAGTTTCCTCTGAATCTCTCATCTTGATCTTCAGATAATCCCACCTCTTACTTATGATGGAGGGCTACAGTCCATAGGGTTGCAAAGAGTCAGACATGTCTGACTGTCTGTCCATGGGATTCTCCAGGCCAGAGTGCTGGAGTGGGTAGCTGTGCCCTCCTCCAGGGGATCTTCCTGACTGAACCCTCGGTCTTGTGGCTCCTGCATTGCAGGCAGATTCTTTACCCCTGAGCCACCGAGGAAGCCCATTTATGATGGAAGAGACCCTTTTTGAGCAACTCTTTCTTTTTTGCTGACTGCAGCTATCATTTTTTGTTATTAAAGAGACATTTTTACATCATTTTCTCTAGTCTTATCACAAAGATAAAGATCTTGATGCAGAGTTATTTATATCTATTTCAATATTGTCATGTTCATTTCCATTTATTTGGAGAGTCTGTTCTTGCCATAGATGGTGTGCTTAGTCAGGGTCATTTTTTTCTTTCTTTTTTTTTTTGAGGATTATAGAGATACAGAAGAACAAAATAGGGAGTAATAGAAAAGTGTTCAGAATGTCAGTGCAAAGTGTAACTGGGCTGGGAATAGTGTTATTCAGCAAGCATTTTAATATGTTGAATAGTTTCATCATCCTGATCTTTTAGATTTTTAAAATCAGCAAAACTTTATCCCCTACTGCCTGTGTTGCTTTCTTTGACTGTAGTTCTTTCTCTGGGGCGGCCTCAGGCACAGCCTCCTCTGACATGCTGGGCCCACTGTAGAGTGGTACTTTCCTGACCTGATTGGCTCCCCTTAAGAACATTCAGAACCACCACTCTGTGCAGCATCTGACTCTGTCCATGCCAGCAGTTTTCATTTCTTTCCCACACAGCCATCTTACCTGGCCTCAGTTCCTCTCATTCCCCAACCTAGTGATCTGTCTCAGGGAGCTTTTCCCTGCCAGGTCTATTCTTTACCCATCTTTGGAGAAAGTAGAAAGTGAGGTGGGACATTTATCTTTAAGAGGTCGGAGAGGCAGGGCAGGGATAGTAGAGAGTGGATGGAGGGCCCTGGAATTACAGGAGTTGAGTGATAAATGGGCCAGGAGGGCTTATGGTGAAATAATCATGGGTGAGGACCCATGGAATAAGCAGGGAAGGGAAAGGAAGGAGGAGACTGGTGAGTGGGACAGGAAGGCCAGGGAAGACAGTGACCTTGTCTGAAGAAACAACAGTTTATAAACAATACCAAAGGTTCTTTTTATTTTTTTTCAGTGTTCCTTTTTTAAATATAATGTGCCATACCAGAATGGTGCACTAAATACCAAAACTCAGTAGCCATTCTTTTTTTTATCCTTTTTAGTCTTCAAATTGTCTAAGAGATCTCAAAAAGTTTAAGAATGGGAGGATATTTTTGTAATGTTGTCACTTTAAAAAGTTGTTTTGAATTAGCAGTAAGAAGTTTTTATATGGATATATGGCAATATAACATTATTAAAAAATAATATGAGTATTAGTCTTATTTTCTGTTTAACAGTTGGGTTTTAAGATTGATATGATATACTTTGTGTGTTGGATTTCAAGTCTAGAAAACATGATTTAATCTGAAAGATACATGATGACAAACAAAATCTTATTGTCCTCAGTACTCTTAAATTCTTCTGCAGTGATAAACCTTAAAACTATCAATGTCACTTATCTCTGAGCTGAAAAGAAAGTACATAGTGCATTTGTTTTCTTCCATGAAGAAGTAAATGAACTAAGACTGCCTGTTTTATAGGGTAAAATTTTCTGTCAGAAAGACTGTAATTTAACTTATGACACAAATCAGAAAAGCCAAATATTCTCTAAGGGGGTTATAGAAAGATGAAAAGAATGACCAAGAGTAGAAATGTGTCACCTCAAGTATCCCATACAATGAAAAACGTAAAGCAAGTTAGATAATTAAGATGTAAATAAGACAACTATCTATATGGAGTTCACTTGTGGTTTTGGTGGGGGTGGAGGAAAAGCTAGCATTCATGTCAATGAATTATTATTTTTCATTGAACAAAGACACAGAGTAGAAGGTATTTTATTCTGTAGGAGTATATAATTTTCAAGCCATTTCAATTAAAGCTGTATTGATATTAATGGTATCTGTGTTATTAAGGAAGTAAATCTAAACAACAAGGCAAGTTGTGGTCTCTAATCCTGAGTCACCCAGATAGTTTCCCAGAGTCATTACTAATCTTGTCTTTGTGACATAACATGTTGTCTTCACTTACCTTAAATTGTATCATGAAATCCTGAGGTAAAATTGATATTGTCATTATAAAACCATGTGCCATGTATATCAAGACTTCTCTCTTAATCTGATCATATAACTGTGTAATATGCTTATGTAATTTGTTAAATGTAGGCAGTGGCAACCCACTCCAGTACTCTTGCCTGGAAAATCCCATGGCCGGAGGAGCCTGGTAGGCTGCAGTCCATGGGGTCTCTAAGAGTCAGACACAACTGAGCGACTTCACTTTCACTTTTCACTTTCATGCATTGGAGAAGGAAATGGCATCCCACTCCAGTGTTTTGCCTGGAGAATCCCAGGGACGGGGGAGCCTGGTGGGCTGCCATCTATGGGGTCGCACAGAATCGGACACGACTGAAGCGACTTAGCAGTAGCAGCAGCAGCAATCTATGCTTATTACTAAGTAAAGCATAATATTTATGATTTTCACATTAGTATTCTGAATAGCACAACAAAAAAGTAAATACTTTTTACCATTCATTTACAAATCTGTAGTGAACAAAATGTATCCACCTAGTAGATTTTGTTTTTTCCAACTTTACTGAGGTAAATTCATATGTCATAAAACTCCACATGGTAGGTTTTTAGGAAAGACTTTTTTGAAAAAAGAAGGAAACTGTTTCCTTCTTCTTATTATTAAATTATTAAAACTGATTATCTCTCCACTGTAATACAGCAGCTATTTTCATTTTATGGTATCTCCTTTCATTCATCTTTTAGTTTTTTTTAGAAAGAGAGGTTTGTCACAAATATTATAGCAAGACCATGTCCATTTCCAAGAGGATTAGAGTCCTGACCCCATTGGATAAAGCTAAACAAATGATTTAATTTTAAATTCTTCTATATTTACTGTCACAAAATGGGAGTCATCCTTGGACTGAATCTCTTTTTTTTTTTAAGCAATTTTATATTTATAGAAGAGTGATCAAGATAGTGTAGAGTTGCCATATATAATCTTTCACCAAGTTTAGTTAGTATTTACATAACCATGGTATAATGGTCTAAAGAAATTAACACTGGTACAATACCATTAACTACATTACAGATTTTATTCCAGTTTCACCAATTTTCCAATAATATCCTTTTTTCCTGAATCTCTTCTTAATCTGAAAACTTACTATCTTTGTTTCCTCTATGTTAAATACTCCTCTTCATGGTCCCCATTAAAGAGATGAGCAAGTATAAAAAACATAGGACTTGCTCTTGTTGGGCTTTTGTGCAGATTTCTCTGTGATAGTGTTTGTGTGCATCAGGCATGTGGTGGGTGCTTGGGTTAATAAATGTGTGCAACATGGCTCCTACCCTCAGAAACTTGCATTCAAGTCAGGGACTCAGCATGCAAGATAATCCATTTCCTTCTCTCTTCTTTGCCCACTTGAATCTAACCATTCTTCAAGACCTAGTTCAGTTCCCAAACCTTTTATGAAATCTTCACCAACTCAAACTCCCAATGAAAGTCCCTTTTTTTGAACTTCATTTACATTATTTAGTGGTAGGATATATACAGTTTTATTCTTTTGTCTCCTTAATAGGATTTTAAATTCTTTATGAACAGGAATCATTTTCCTATTATATTTTGGATCTTACCAACACATAATGCATTGTTGTTGGTTAGTCTCTAAGTCATATCTGACTCTTTGCGACTCCACGGACTGCAGTACTCCAGGCTTCCCTGTCCTTCACTCTCTCCTGAAGTTTGCTCAAACTCATGTCCATTGATTCGGTGATGCCATCCAGCCATCCCATTCTCTGTTGCACCCTTCTCCTTCTCCCCTCAATCTTTGCCAACATTAGGGTCTTTTCCAATGAGTCGGCTCCTCACATCAGGTGGCCAAAATATTGGGGCTTCAGCTTCAGCATCAGTCTTTCCAATGAAAATTCAGGGTTGATTTCCTTTAGGATTGACTGGTTTGATCTCCTTGTCCAAGTGACTCTCAAGAGTCTTCTCCAACAATGCATTAGGTACTGGATGTATGTGTCAGTTCCCTTGACTCTAAGGCTTTTTAAGCTCTAAGGTTTTTGTTTGGAAAAAAAAAAAAGAGAAAGGGAGAAACAGAGATTAAAAACAAAAAGATGATAAAAAGCTTTGCTTTTCCTCTTATACAGCTGGTACTACTTTTGATTGTTTACAGGTTATTTGTTTTGGGGGAGAGGGTATCTTTCAAGGGCTATGGAAGTTATCAGGGAAAGACAAACTGTACAACAGAGAAGATAAGCAAGCTAGCTCATCTAGCAGCCTTGCTGTTTACTTACAGTTCCCTCTCTTACAGATACTGCAGGAGAAGAGGCTGGGTTCGATCCACACTCATTATGTCTGTTCCACAAACGAGTACTTCCAAAGGGAAAGTCATGCTTAAGGAGTACAGTGGGCGCAAGATAGAAGTAGAGCACATTTTTAAGTGGATAACTGCTCACGCAGCTTCTCGGATCAAAACCATTTATAATGCTGAACGCTTGAAAGAAGAATGGAATAAAAGTGATCAATATTGGGTAAAAATATACCTATTTGCAAACCTGGACCAACCGCCAGCTTTCTTCTCTGCACTAAGCATAAAGTTTACTGGAAGAGTTGAGTTTATTTTTGTAAATGTGGAAAAGTGGGACAACAAGAGTTATATGACAGATATCGGTGTCTATAACATGCCATCATACATACTTAGAACTCCTGAAGGAATTTACAGATACGGAAACCACACAGGCGAGTATATATCTCTTCAGGCCATGGATTCATTTTTGCGCTCCTTACAACCTGAAGTAAATGATTTGTTCGTTTTGAGCTTGGTTCTTGTTAACCTTATGGCTTGGATGGACTTATTTATCACACAAGGAGCTACCATCAAGCGATTTGTGGTTCTCATAAGCACTTTAGGGACCTATAATTCTCTTTTAATTATCTCCTGGCTACCTGTGTTGGGCTTTTTACAGCTCCCTTACTTAGATAGCTTTTATGAATATAGCTTAAAATTGTTGAGATATTCCAATACCACCACATTGGCTTCATGGGTAAGGGCAGACTGGATGTTTTATTCCTCACACCCAGCCTTGTTTCTTAGTACATACCTTGGACATGGTTTACTAATCGATTACTTTGAGAAGAAGAGACGGCGCAACATCAACAATGATGAAGTCAATGCCAATAACTTAGAATGGTTATCAAGTCTATGGGACTGGTATACCAGCTACCTCTTCCACCCGATTGCTTCTTTCCAGAACTTTCCTGTAGAATCTGATTGGGACGAAGACCCTGACTTGTTCTTGGAGCGATTAGCTTTCCCCGATCTTTGGCTTCACCCCCTGATACCGACTGATTATATAAAAAACTTGCCAATGTGGCGATTTAAATGTCTTGGATTCCAGTCTGAAGAGGAAATGTCGGAGGGTTCTCAAGATATTGAGAATGACTCAGACAGTGAGAGCACAGACACTTTGAGCAGTGAGAAGGAAGTATTTGAAGATAAACTGAGCATCATTCACAGTTCTCCAGGAAGAGCAAGTCACTGTGATGCTGAGGCTTGTTCCTGTGCCAATAAATATTGTCAGACCAGCCCTTATGAAAGGAAGGGGCGGTCCTATGGATCATATAACGCTAATGAAGATATGGAACCTGATTGGTTAACTTGGCCTGCTGATATGCTGCACTGTACTGAATGTGTTGTATGCCTAGAGAATTTTGAAAATGGATGTTTGCTAATGGGGTTGCCTTGTGGTCATGTGTTCCATCAGAATTGCATTGTGATGTGGTTAGCTGGGGGCCGACACTGTTGCCCTGTCTGCCGGTGGCCTTCTTATAAAAAAAAGCAGCCATATGCACAACACCAGCCCTTGTCAAATGACTTCCCATCTTAACCATGTGCAATTTGTCCTTTATAAGCTTTGCGTATCTTATAGCCTGCCTTTTTAATGTTAGTCACAATGTTTTTGTGGTTTGACGTTTAGTTTAATGTTAGTGCAGTGACAGGAAATACACATTATGCTAATGTTGATGACAATTATTTGGTTGCCTTGTGTGTCAATTTGAATGCATACTTAATTGTAAAAATTTTTATTTACAACATTGGAAATTCAGAAGTTAATGTTCTTTTGTAAGCACAAAGGAAGTATGATAGAAATTTATCCTCGCAAGACTTTACAAGGTAGGATCAAATTCTAATGGAATTGAGGCAGTTTCTTATCCTAAATGTTTCCTTCCTTTTTACAATTTCTGTCCAGCACCTCTTGGTTAAATAATGTATGCTCTGAGACATGAAATTAAAACAGACCTATGAAATAAATTATTTTAAAACCAGAAGATTACAGCTTTTCTAATGTTAAATTGTTTTTGATAAGGTGGCTGAGTGCTCTAAGTGTTTTGCTTGTTTGCTAATTTCACAGTTGAGTCAGATACGGTTCTTGGATTAATGTGGCGGAGGTGGGTGGTGGAGGAGACAGATTATGTTGCTGACACTGGCCAGAGGTGGTATTAGTCCTCCTTGGTTAGCTTTGATGGGAAGAAATTTCATGGTGGGTGTTTTTAAAAGTATTAAATCATTTATGAGTATATTCAAGTAAACAAAATCAGCTATAGCATACTAGCCACACATAGATTACTTGGTATATTTTTCCTGACTTTTTATTTTGAAAATTTTTTTAACTATAGAGAAATTGGAAACATAGTACAGTGAACATTCACGTGTCTCATTCACCAGGTGTTTACATCTTGTTACATTTCTTTATCTCCTCTCTCTATGTCTATAGTCTTTTTTCCTTTTCTCTTTTTTTTCCCTGATTCCTTTGAGAATTAATTTCAGTCATCATGATGCTTCTATACTGTTAAATGTATCATCATGTGTCTCCTAAGTACAAGGACATTTTTTACACATCCACCACACCGTCA
The DNA here is from genome assembly GCF_029407905.1 of Bubalus kerabau. Taxonomy (NCBI): domain Eukaryota; kingdom Metazoa; phylum Chordata; class Mammalia; order Artiodactyla; family Bovidae; genus Bubalus; species Bubalus kerabau. The sequence continues at coordinate 51,081,959 of NC_073634.1, forward strand.
TCACACCCAGAAAATGTAATGTTGATTTAATAGTATCTAATATACAATTCATACTCCCCAGTTGCTCCCAAAATATTCTGTATCTTTATATGTTTCTGTTTTGTTTTCATTGGGAACTCAAACAGGGTTTATGCATTGGGTTTAGTCTCTTTTCTTTCATTCGTTTCTCTAGAGCAGTCACCTTGCCCTACCCCCTGCCCTCTCCCCACCCCCCACACACACTTTTTAAGTCTTTTCGGACATTTTTGCAGAGTATAGGCTAGTTGTCTTATGGAGTGTTCCACATTTCTGGATTTGTCTTGAGTGTTTCTTCATAATTAGATGAAAGAACTTTGCCTAGGTGGTCTCTATTTCTCATTTGTATAACATCAGGAGCGCATGATGTCAGTTCATTTCATTGTTGGTGATGCTGAATTTGCTCAGGTAATATCTGCTTTATCTTTGCAATGTAAGGTATTTTCCACTTGATAATTAAGAAGGAATCTGTGAGGCCGTGTGAGTATCCTGTTCTTCAGCAACCTTTAACCTAATGGTTTTAACATCTGTTGATGATTGTTGGCCTGAATCTGTTACTAAATAAGAGTTGTGACATGGAGATTTTTAAATTCTGTCCTTCATTCTGCATTTAATAGTGGCATTTTTTGTGTGTATAGAGGAGCTTTCCATTTTTTCATCTCATACTTTGAAATGTCACTGTAGATCAAGATTCTTTTTATATTCAGCGTGTTAAAATTCATTATTCTTTTTGATGCACAAATCATTCCAAATTTGGTAAGCGGGAGCCCCTCTAAGCTCGTTCTTATGTCCTGTTGACATCCCTTTCGATCTTGAAACACTTTGTTGCTTTTGGACACAAGATATTCCAGACTCACTTTGTATTTTCCCTGGCCCAACCCTGTAGTACACCATTTCTTCAAAGCGCCCAAATTTCATGGGGGGACTTTTTAATATCCTTTACCTTCTGTCCTTCAAAATGGCAAGAAAATTAAATTTTCTCTTTCTGAATTGCTGCTGGGTCGTTAGCAGAAACATTTTTTTCCTTCATGGTGCACTGAGCCTCATTTTCATACAGGAATGGGAATAGTAAGGAATAGCAGTTACTAACTTTGTATTAATATTTGGAAGCTTTTTAAATTTTTTAAATAAGAATATAAGCACTGCTCCTTGTGCTCTTATTTTCCTTTTGGAAAAGAAAATAATATTACTGTTAATATTTCCTAGAGTTCTGCCATTGGTCCAGTGTTCTTTTCTCTCTGGTGTTTTCAGCAGATGTCCCAAATCACCATGTTCAGGCAAAGACCCCTCCCCAGATCTTCAGTTTCATGTATAGCTCTCTGCTGAACAGCTCCTTCTGAGTGCTATTAAGTAATTCAGTTCAGTTCAGTTGCTCACTCGTGTCTGACTCTTTGCGACCCCATGAATCGCAGCATGCCAGGCCTCCCTGTCCATCACCAACTCCTGGAGTTCACTCAAACTCATGTCCACAGAGTCGGTGATGCCATCCAGCCATCTCATCCTCTGTCGTCCCCTTCTCCTGCCCCCAATCCCTCCCAGCATCAGAGTCTTTTCCAATGAGTCAACTCTTCGCATGAGGTGGCCAAAGTACTGGAGTTTCACCTTCAGCATCAGTCCTTCCAATGAACACCCAGGACTGGTCTCCTTTAGGATGGACTGGTTGGATCTCCTTGCAGTCCAAGGGACTCTCAAGAGGCTTCTCCAACACCACAGTTCAAAAGCATCAATTCTTCAGTGCTCAGCTTTTTTCACAGTCCAACTCTCACATCCATACATGACTACTGGAAAAACCATAGCCTTGACTAGACGGACCTTTGTTGGCAAAGTAATGTCTCTGCTTTTGAATATGCTATCTAGGTTGGTCATAACTTTCCTTCCAAGGAGTAAGTGTCTTTTAATTTCATGGCTGCAGTCACCATCTGCAGTGATTTTGGAGCCCCAAAAAATAAAGTCTGACACTGTTTCCACTGTTTTCCCATCTGTTCACCTGAAGTGATGGGACCAGATGCCATGATCTTTGTTTTCTGAATGTTGAGCTTTAAGCCAACTTTTTCACTCTCCTCTTTCACTTTCATCAAGAGGCTTTTGAGTTCCTCTTCACTTTCTGCCATAAGGGTGGTGTCATCTGCATATCTGAGGTTATTGATACTTCTCCCAGCAATCTTGATTCCAGCTTGTGTTTCTTCCAGCCCAGCGTTTCTCATGATGTACTCTGCATATAAGTTAAATAAGCAGGGTGACAATATACAGCCTTGATGTACTCCTTTTCCTATTTGGAACCAGTCTGTAATTAGTGAGTCTCAAAGCAGCTCTTCCTTCTCTCTCTGTATCCCCTAGTCTTCGTCTTACGGTCCTGATTTCAATTCATACATATAATATTGTCCATTATGAAATGTATTTTATGGAAAAGGAAATAGCAACCCATTCCAGTATTCTTGCCTGGAAAACCTCATGGATAAGGGGAACCTGGTGGGCTACAGTCCATGGGGTCACAAGTCGGACACACCTTGGCAACTAAATCACCACCACTACCATAGATATTTTAAAAGATAATTGAAATTTCTCCTCCAGCATCCCAGGGCACACCACACTTTTGGAGACTACAGACATACCTTGGAAATATTGCAAGTTTGGTACCAGTTCACTGGAATAAAGCAAGTATGGCAGTAAAGCCAGTCATAGGAATTACTTGGTTTCCCAGTGCATATAAAAGTTATGTTTTTAAAATGTTATGTTTACACTACTGAAGTCTATTAAATATGCAATAGCACATCTAAGAATGTACATCAGATCAGATCAGTCGCTCAGTCGTGTCCGACTTTGCGACCCCATGAATCGCAGCACGCCAGGCCTCCCTGTCCATCACCAACTCCCAGAGTTCACTCAGACTCACATCCATCGAGTCAGTGATGCCATCCAGCCATCTCATCCTCTGTCGTCCCCTTCTCCTCCTGCCCCCAATCCCTCCCAGCATCAGAGTCTTTTCCAATGAGTCAACTCTTCGCATGAGGTGGCCAAAGTACTGGAGTTTCAGCTTTAGCATCATTCCTTCCAAAGAAATCCCAGGGCTGATCTCCTTCAGAATGGACTGGTTGGATCTCCTTGCAGTCCAAGGGACTCTCAAGAGGCTTCTCCAACACCACAGTTCAAAAGCATCAATTCTTCAGCGCTCAGCCTTCTTCACAGTCCAACTCTCACATCCATACATGACCACAGGAAAAACCATAGCCTTGACTAGACGAACCTTTGTTGGCAAAGTAATGTCTCTGCTTTTGAATATGCTATCTAGGTTGGTCATACCTTTCCTTCCAAGGAGTAAGCGTCTTTTAATTTCATGGCTGCAGTCACCATCTGCAGTGATTTTGGAGCCCAGAAAAATTAAGTCTGACACTGTTTCTACTGTTTCCCTATCTATTTCCCATGAAGTGGTGGGACCGGATGCCATGATCTTCGTTTTCTGAATGTTGAGCTTTAAGCCAACTTTTTCACTCTCCACTTTCACTTTCATCAAGAGGCTTTTGAGTTCCTCTTCACTTTCTGCCATAAGGGTGGTGTCATCTGCATATCTGAGGTTATTGAGATTTCTCCCGGCAGTCTTGATTCCAGCTTGTGTTTCTTCCAGTCCAGCGTTTCTCATGATGTACTCTGCATGCAAGTTAAATAAGCAGGGTGACAATATACAGCCTTGACGTACTCCTTTTCCTATTTGGAACCAGTCTGTTGTTCCATATCCAGTTCTAACTGTTGCTTCCTGACCTGCATACAAATTTCTCAAGAGGCAGATCAGGTGGTCTGGTATTCCCATCTCTTGTTTTAAAAAGTACTTTATTGCTTAAAAAATGCTATCACGTAAACCTCCAGCAAGTTGTAATCTTTGTAATATATTGAGTAGTATTAGCCTAGAAGATAAACCAGTCTCCTTACCACTGGCTTACAAGGCCCTGGCCTAACTTACACACATCGTGATTGTACTGCCTGCCTCTTTAGGGTCATGCTCTACTGTTCTAAGCTTGGTGCTTGTCTGTCCCCTCTGCCTCATGTTCTCACCCCTCTTCTAGGCTTTATCTGGCTAGATCCCACTTTCTCCAGAAATGTTACATCTCCTACCCATCTTTTCTTTCCTCTCCAGGCTTATGAAGAGACACAGATATCTTTACAGTGAAAGCTCTGGTGGCAGTCACCCTACTCAAGTGATCAAACTTACCATTGCAAGTAATGGAGCAACCCCATTTCTCCTTGCCCTTTCCTCATATATGCCCTTCTTTTTTTTTTTTAAGGCCTCACCGTTTGGCATGTGGGATGTTTGTTCCCCGACCAGGGATTGAACTCACACCTCCTGCAGTGGGAGTGCACAGTCTTAACCACTGGACCACCAGGGAAGTCCTGCCCTTCTTATATCCCAGAGATAGCTGGTATATGCCTGTCCTAGTTAGTTGCATTGTATTAAAACTACACACATGTCTTTTCAAGGTGAACTCCTTTAAGGTAGGAACTTGCTCTATTCATTAAATATATCAACATGCTTGGCATAAAATGGAGGTAATACCTTTGAATGCTAGACATGCTATGAAAGTATTACAGTAAGGTCAAGGAGTAAATAGTCGGTACAGGTTCAGGTCTTCAGGGAAGGTTGCATCAGTCAGTTCAGTTCAGTCGCGTCCGACTCTTTGTGACCCCATGAATCGCAGCACGCCAGGCCTCCCTGTCCATCACCAACTCCCGGAGTTCACTCAGACTCACATCCATCAAGTCAGTGATGCCATCCAGCCATCTCATCCTCTGTCGTCCCCTTCTCCTCCTGCCCCCAATCCCTCCCAGCATCAGAGTCTTTCCCAATGAGTCAACTCTTCACATGAGGTGGCCAAATTACTGGAGTTTCAGCTTTAGCATCATTCCTTCCAAAGAAATCCCAGGGCTGATCTCCTTCAGAATGGACTGGTTGGATCTCCTTGCAGTCCAAGGGACTCTCAAGGGTCTTCTCCAACACCACAGTTCAAAAGCATCAATTCTTCAGTGCTCAGCCTTCTTCACAGTCCAACTCTCACATCCATACATGACCACAGGAAAAACCATAGCCTTGACTAAACGGACCTTTGTTGGGAAAGTAATGTCTTTGCTTTTGAATATGCTATCTAGGTTGGTCATAACTTTCCTTCCAAGGAGTAAGAGTCTTTTAATTTCATAGCTGCAGTTGCATATGTACATGCTAAGTCACTTCAGTCATGTCCTACTCTGCAACCCTATCGACTGTAGCCCACCAGGTTCCTCTGTCTATGGGATTTCCCAGGCAAGAATACTGGGGTGGGTTGCCATTTCCTTCTCCAGGGGATCTTCCTGACCCAGGGATCAAACCCAGGTCTCCTATGTCTCCTGCATTAGCAGGCAGATTCTTTACCTCTGAGCCACCAAGGAAGCCTAGTCCATGGAAGCATGACTCATCCTTTAATTGTGAAGCATAGCAAACAATGCTTTTGTTTTCCTGGAGGTAGAGAATTGAAGGAGATACTCAAGATTGACAGACTCTGAACTGTAACTGTTTTTTATGTTTGAATTCTTAGAGCGACCTAGTGAATTTAATTAAAAATTCCAAGTATGTAGGCTTTCTAATTATTGAACTCTGGTTAACTGTAATAGTGGGATGCACAATTGTGTTCTGCTCAAGAGTTTTTTCTTCTATCTTCTCTATTTCTTGTGTAAGTATTTTCTTTCTTTAAAAATGATAAGCTCCCTGAAGGCAGAAGTAATGCTATAATCTACTGTTATATCCTTAACATGTTAGACCCAGAGTAGATATTCAATAAAGAATATTCGCTTGAATTTTATAAATCTTCTCTAATTTTGCCCTTTACCAAACTTTTCACCACCTGTCTAGTATGTTTAGTCAGTGTTGCTACTCTTAGTAAAATTCTGCAAACTTTTTCATTTGGGAATGGACTTTGAGAACATCATCTATTTGTTGATAAAGGGTCTGGTGACATGTTTCCGCCTAGGTAACAATCTGGAGTTTGAGGAGGTCTTTTCACAAAGACAGAGTAGTAGAGTTTCAGACACAGCAAAAGGGAAGTTAGAACTCTGATATTTTCAGGGCCACTTTTGTTATATTGTTTAAATGCTCTCCATTTAGTTTTACTAATTTCCTGAGCCAAGTGGCTAAAAACAATAGGTTTCTGGAACAAAATGCCTCAAGCTGACTCCCAGCTTTGTTGCCAGAGGCTTGGATAGGAAGCATCCCTTAAAATGCCAACCAGGAATATCTTGGGCTTTTAAAACAGTATTATTCAAATTATTTGTTAGTATTGAGCATAGTGGACTGTAACCAATCTTAATATATAATATTTTGCTTTAATAGCACTTAATGGGGTTTTTAATGAGAAAAAAAAGAGCATTCTTACAGTTTTATTGTTGAAAATAATAGAATCTGAGTGGCAGAAACAAGTGTGAAGGCCCCTTTGTCCAATATTATGCCTTGATTTAGATTGTTGATGTCTCTCTTATGAATGAACTGACACACTCATCATTTAACAAAAGATTTGCTACATTTGCAAGAATCTTCAAACAGTTCTCCTGCCAGGATCCACAGAAGAACATGCAGTTAACTGGCAGTAGAGCAACAGCAGGTGCTGGAGATCCAGATCTGGACAGGTGGCAGGACGCTTCCCATGTCACCATCTTTGGGAAGGAAGATGAGTCAGGAGTTCATCTGTTGACAAGAACTAGTTCTGATTAACCAACTTGCTCTGAAATATGTTATTCTACTTACATTTATTCATCAAAATGGCATCTATTTAACCAGAATTTTTATTCAGAGAGAAATCTATGAACTATTAAGGACCATCCTCAAGAGTTTAGCACCAAACTCATTTCATCATCCCCTAGTATCTCCAAAACAGCAATCAGGAGACATGAGAGCTTCTTTCTCCTGCTTCAGCCAAACATACTTTCTGCTGTATGGAGTGATAGAGGACAGACTTACAGACCCTGCTGTATTTTCAGGGCTGTGGAAAGGATGAGAGGTAATATCACCACAGCAGAAGACAGTTAATGGTATAATATGCACCAGACTGGGCTATACAGAAATCAGAGAAAGGATCTTTTACGATTTCAAATTTTCTAAGGGCTAAAATAAGACTATAATAATTCATTCAGTTGCATTCCTTTAAGGAGGAATTTATCTAACCCATTTTGGAACAACATATGTGTTTTATTTAGAATCTGGTAATCAGAGACCTTGAGTTTGTTCAAACAGCTAGAAGTTTTAGTCTAGGAGAATGTGGTGTTAATTGTAAGTTGCTTATTTATCTGAAAATTATGCCATAGCCTGAGTGCAGTACTAGTATTTCTTGAAATAATATTATAGGGTGAACCACAGGTGAGAAATGGAAAAGGCTTTTGATGCCTTGTAACATGTATTAATCAGCTTAAGAAAAAAGTAGAGGAGTAGGACAGGAGAGGTAGGGCTTCCCAGTTGGCTCAGTGGTAAGGAACTTGCCTGCAAATGCAGGAGATGCAAGAGACACAGGTTCAATATTTGGGTCAGGAAGAACCCCTGGAGTAGGAACTGGCAACGCACTCCAGTATTCTTGCTTGGAAAATTTCATGGACAGAGGAGCCTGGTGGCTCCTACAGTCCATGGGGTCGCAAAGAGTTGGACATGACTGAGCAACTGATCACACCCATACAGGACAAGAAAAGGATGAAACAAATGAACAGTACCTTCTTTAACCATTTTCAGAAGGGAAAGGCTACCCACTCCAGTATTGCCTGGAGAATTACATGGACTGTGTAGTCCATGGGGTCACAGAGTCAGACACGACTGAGCGACTTTCACAGGGAAAATATGTTCTTTTTTTCCCCTTTAAAGTTTTTACTGAAGGGCAGTGTATCTCCACGCATGCATGCATGCTCAGTTGTGTACAACTCTTGGCAACCCCATGAACTATAGCCCCCCAGGCTCCTCTATCCATGGATTGCCTAGGCAAGAATACCAGAGTGCGTTGCCATTTCCTTCTTCAGGAGCTCTTCCCTACCCAGGGATTGAACCCATGTCTCTTGCATTGGCAGACAGATTCTTTTAATACTGAGACACCTGGGAAGCCTGATTATATCTCTATCAGTTCAGTTCAGTTCAGTTGCTCAGTCGTGTCCAACTCTTTGCAACCCCATGAATTGCAGCACGCCAGGCCTCCCTGTCCATCACCCACTCCCAGAGTTCACTCAGACTCAACGTCCATCGAGTTGGTGATGCCATCCAGCCATCTTATCCTCTGTCATCCCCTTTTCCTCCTGCCCCCAATCCCTCCCAGCATCAGAGTCTTTTCCAATGAGTCAACTCTTTGCATGAGGTGGCCAAAGTACTGGAGTTTCACCTTCAGCATCAGTCCTTCCAAAGAACACCCAGGACTGATCTCCTTTAGAATGGACTGATTGGATCTCCTTGCAGTCCAAGGGACTCTCAAGAGTTTTATCCAACACCACAGTTCAAAAGCATCAATTCTTCAGCGCTCAGCTTTCTTCACAGACCAACTCTCACATCCATACATGACCACAGGAAAAACCATAGCCTTGATTAGACGGATAAATATTAAATGTCAAGATTATTAATTTATTACAAACTCAACACACTCATGTAACCCATCACCCAGATTAAGAAACTGAGCAATTGCCACATCCCAGCAACCTCCCTTGTTTCCTTCTTAGTCATTACTTCCACCATCCTCCCCAAAATTAATCTCTGTGATAGCTTCCAAAACCATAGATTTGTTTTGCTTCTTTTTGAGTGTTATGTAAATGGAATCATATAGTGTGTGGTATTTTGTGTGGTTAGGGTTAGATCTCTCATTATGTTCATGAGTTTCATCTCTATTGTACGGAGCAGTCGTTTGTTCATCATTATTACTGCATAGTATTAATGAACATGCAACAATTTATACATTCTATTATGGTGGACATTTAGCTTATTTCCAGTCTTTTACAAGTACAAATAGTGCTATGAACATCCTTTTATGTGACTTGGGTCACATTTCTATTGAGGGTGAAATTTCTGGGTTATTGAGTATCCCTCAGTTCAGTTTTGATAAACACTGACAGTTTTCTAAAGTGGTTCTAGCAATTTACACCCTCCCCAGCAGTGTATGAGACTTAACAGTCGTTCCACACTCTTGTTAAAATTTGATGTTACAGTTTTTTTCATTCTTATAATTAGTGGGTTTTGTTTGCATTTCTCCAATGACAGCTGACACTTGACACATAGTCACATGTTTATTGGTCATTTGAGTTACCTCTTTTGTGAAGTCCTTCTTCAAATCTTTTCCCCATTTTTCTATTGAGTTACTGTCTTATTCAATTATAGGAGTTCTTTATATATTCTGTATGTTAGTCCTTTGTCAAATATATATATTACATATTTTCTCCCTGTCTGTAGCTGTCTCTTTAAGGGGCGGGATGGATTTTTTTTTTTAAACATTTTTTCCCTTGGAAATTTTTCGCTATACACAAAAGTAAAGAGATTAATATAATAAAATCCCATGTACCCAATTTCAATAATCAACTCGCAGCCAATCATTTTTCAGCTATATGACTATTAAAAATCATACTTTGTACTGCCTTAACCTGTCCTTTTATTTCCATTATTAATGCTTTAGGCCTTTATTACCTCCTTCAGTGTTCATTTGTTTATCCTTCATATATTTATTGAAGTTGAACTAATAATAAAACCCAGTGAGTGTATTTCTGTACTTATATTACCTGAGTTCCGTGCATACAGTGGCTCTGTTGATCACTCGCTTTTTTTAGCTTAGCCTTCTCTGATCCTCCTCTACCTGGTTTTCCTTCCACTTCTCCGATCCTTTGTAATTTCCTTCCTGGGACCTCCTTCCTCCTTACCTCCTTCAGAGTTATTCTCCCAGGGTTCTGTTCCAGTTCTCAATTCATTTGGGTGATTGCATCGATACTCATGTCCTTGACTCCCACTTATATACTGCTGACTTCTGAGTTTATGTCTCTAGTCCAGAACACTATTCAATACCAGATCTCCATACAGAGCTAGCTTATGAGCAGTTCACTTGGGGAACCCATAAGCATCCATGGCACACTTGTTGACTGTTGACCTTTTCACACCCTGTCACCAATCTATTCTCCCATTCTCCATTATACTAGAATTCTAGCTGAACAGATATCCAGCTATCAGTATCTCTCAGCTCCCACTGTAGTTAGGTGTGACCAACGTGAGTAATTCCTATCAATGTACTGTAAGCAAAAGTGATGCATACCACTTCTGGATCTTGACTTAAAATATTGAGTATGTGTAGTATAACGAACTTTCTCCCCTACATCAGCTTGCCAGATATGGTGATGACTTGAAAGTCAGGTGTGACCAGTGCACGGAGCTACCTCATCAGCCTGAGTCCTTGCATGACCTCACAGAGCAGAGCTCCCTGACTATGGAGATTACTAGACCATTCCACAAACAAGTACACTTAATATTTAGACCATTGCATTTTCAGGTCTCTCTGTTATAGTAGACTAGCCTTTAACTATTACAGCATCTCAGTCATCTCATGTCATATCAATTACAGCATCTCAATCATATCATATCAAAAATTTACTAATCTTCCTTCCACCTAAATATTCTGTGTCTTTGGTTCCAATACAAGTAAAGGCTCTTGCAGTTACATATCATTTTCCTCTCTCCATCCCTTCATTGAGTTTTCCTAAGTGCAATTCATATTATTTCTTAATAATGACACAGGACTTCTAGCCATGATGGAGGAATTGGTAATAGACTGGTCTTGCTGTAACTGTAAAGCCAGACCAAACTATATGAGCAATTGCTTTCAGGCAGTGGACAAACAGGCAGCACAAGACTGAAGATCCCTAAGAGAAGGGCAACTAACGGTAAGCTCCACAATTACCTAGCTCACCGCACAGAACAATTTCCTGATTGTAATACAGAGAGCTTGATCTCAGCAGAACACAGTTGTCGCACCAAGATTCAACCATGATGTTGCATGTGTCTGTAGTTCATTTTTTGTATTGCTGATTAGTATGCTATTGTATAAATATACCACAATTTACATATTTATTTGCTGATGGATATCTGTTCCATTTTTGCTATTATGAATAAATCTGCTTTGAATATTGCTATACAGTCATTTGATGGACATAAACATGTATGTTGAGTATATAACAAGGGATGGAGTTGCTCTAACATAAAGGTTTTACATCTTTAGCTTTAGTTGATACTGCTAAAGAATTTTCCAAACTAGTTGTACCAGTGTACACTCTAGTCAGCAGTAGATATGAATTCTCGTTTCAGGACTTCCCTGGCGATCCAGTGGTTAAGACACCACACTTCCACTGTTGGGGCATGGGTTTGATCCCTGGTTAGGGGACTACGATCCTGCATGCTGTGCTGTGCAGCCAAAAATGAGAAAAATTCTTGATTACTCCATATTGTTTTCCTGTACTTGATACTGTCAGTGTTTTTAATATTAATCATTCTTTTTTCCCCACTTTAATTGAGATGTAAGTGATGTACGACACTGTTTTAAGGTATACAGCATAATGATTTGACATTTATACATCATTAAATGATTAACACAATAAATTTAGTGAACATCCCTCATTGCATAGATACAAAATTAAAGAAATAAAAATGTCTTCTCTTGTGATACGAATTCTTAACATGTACTCTCATCTTTCATATATAACACGTAGCAGTGTCAGTTATATTTATCATGTTGTATATTACATCCCTTCGGAGAAGGCAATGGCACCCCACTCATGGGTGGAGGAGCCTGGTGGGCTGCAGTCCATGGGGTCGCTGAGTCATACACGACTGAGCGACTTCACTTTCACTTTTCACTTTCATGCATTGGAGAAGGAAATGGCAACCCACTCCAGTGTTCTTGCCTGGAGAATCCCAGGGACGGGGGAGCCTGGTGGGCTGCCGTCTATGGGGTCGCACAGAGTTGGACATGACTGAAGTGACTTAGCAGTAGCAGTTAGCGGTATTATTTTTGACTGGAAGTTGGTACCTTTTAAGTACTTGCATACAGTTCCTCCTTCCTCCATATCCTGCCTCTGGAAACCACAAATATGATTTCTTTTTCTATGAGTTTGTTTGTTTGTTTTTGAAGTATAATCGATCTACAACACTATGATATTTCAGGGTGTACAACATGGTGATTCGATTTCTTTTTGCCAATTTTAAAAAGTCAAGGTATAGTTGATACACAATATCATACAAGTTCAGTTCAGTTCAGTCGCTCAGTCGTGTCCGACTCTTTGTGACCCCATGAATCGCAGCATGCCAGGCCTCCCTGTCCATCACCAACTCCCGGAGTTCACTCAGACTCACATCCATTGAGTCAGTGATGCCATCCAGCCATCTCATCCTCTGTTGTCCCCTTCTCCTCCTGCCCCCAATCCCTCCCAGCATCAGAGTCTTTTCCAATGAGTCAACTCTTCGCATGAGGTGGCCAAAGTACTGGAGTTTCAGCTTTAGCATCATTCCTTCCAAAGAAATCCCAGGGCTGATCTCCTTCAGAATGGACTGGTTGGATCTCCTTGCAGTTCAAGGGACTCTCAAGAGTCTTCTCTAACACCACAGTTCAAAAGCATCAGTTCTTCAGTGCTCAGCTTTCTTCACAGTCCAACTCTCACATCCATACATGACCACAGGAAAAACCATAGCCTTGACTAGACGGACCTTTGTTGGCAAAGTAATGTCTCTGCTTTTGAATATGCTATCTAGGTTGGTCATAACTTTTCTTCCAAGGAGTAAGAGTCTTTTAATTTCATGGCTGCAGTCACCATCTGCAGTGATTTTGGAGCCCCAAAAAATAAAGTCTGACACTGTTTCCACTGTTTCCCCATCTATTTCCCATGAAGTGATGGGACCAGATGACATGATCTTCGTTTTCTGAATGTTCATACAAGTTACTGGTGTACAATACAGTGATTCACAATTTTATACTACATTAATATTACTATAAGGAGAAGGCACTGGCAACCCACTCTGGAAAATCCCATGGATGGAGGAGTCTGGTGGGCGGCAGTCCATGGGATCGCTAAGAGTCAGACACGACTGAGCGACTTCACTTTCACTTTTCGCTTTCATGCATTGGAGAAGGAAATGGCAACCCATTCCAGTGTTCTTGCCTGGAGAATCCCAGGGACGGGGGAGCCTGGTGGGCTGCTGTCTATGGGGTTGCACAGAGTCGGACACGACTGACGTGACTTACCTGCAATATTACTATAAAACATTGACTATATTCCCTGTGTTGTGCAATATACCATTGTACCTTATTATATATATAACAGTTTGTATTTCTTAATCCCTGTTCTTTTAATGCCCCTTCCCCCTCCCTCTCCACCGTAATAACCACTAGTTTGTTCTCTATATCTGAGAGTCTGCCTTCTTTTTTGTTATATTCACTAATTTGTTTGTGTTTTAGATTCCACATATAAGTGAGATCATACAATATTTGTCTTTCTCTGTCTGGCTTATTTCACTTAGCATAATACCTTTCGAGTCCATCCATGTTTTTACAAATGGCAAAATTTTATTCTTTTTATGGTTGAGTGGTAGCCCATGTGTAATCTGCTGTTTAATTCATTCACTGAGGTTTATTCAGTGACTAAGGTTTTTATTTCTGTTGTTATATTTTCTTACGTCTAGAAATTCTTTGGTTCTTTTTCATTTTTATGGTCTCTTGTTTCTTTAAGTCCCTCTTTCATTTCTTTGAACATTTTAAGTATAGTATTTTTATTTTACATTTGAGAATTCTAATATCTGATGTGCTTTGGACTATAATTATGATTTCTTTTAAATTTACTCTTGGCCTCACATATTTGCATTTGGAAAATTTTGTTTATCTTAATATGTATGAGACACAGGTTTGATCCCTGGTCAGGAAGATCCCTTGGAGTAGGAAATGGCAATCCACTCCAGTATTCTTGCCTGGAAAATTACAGGGACAGAGGAGCATGGTGGGCAACAGTCCATGGGATCACAAAGAGTTGGACATAAGACTGAGTGACTAAGCATACAATCTGTAGGAATACTGCAGTGCCTGAATTTGGGGTATATTCCTTCAAAATGAGCTCAGAATGTTCTGACAGGTACTGATGATGCCGTCCACTAAAGAACAGTTTAAATTAATATCTAGGCTTGGGATTTCCAACACTGTGAGAATATAGTATGGCTTTAAATCCATATAAGGGCATATTTATAATGATGCTTTCTTAAGGAAGCCTTCTATTTTTATTTTTCCTTCAGAGCTGTGGCCTAAAACATTTCCTTCTTGGCTGCCTTTGCAAGCAGATAGACTTTTTTCCTAGCCTATTCTTTCACTGAGGATAAGGTCATCATGGCTCCTAGCTTCGGGGTTGGGGGGTGTCTCAATTTTGCTTCACCATTTTATCCTGCCAAAGGCCTTGCCTTCTGTTCCTCTATCCAATCATTAAAATCAAGCGTACTATTTGATTCCATTTACACAAAGTTCAAGAAGAGCTGAAACTAAATCCATAGAGATAGAAATCAGACTAATGGTTCTCTTTTGGGGATGTTGACTAGAAACAGGGATGATGGAGGCTTCTAAGATTTGGAAATGTTTTAAATATTGATCTATGTAGTGATTCTGTAGGTTTACACATAGGTACAAATGCACAGGACATACACTTATTTGAACACTTACTGTCTGTGTCATACTCTTTTTGCAGTACACAAACAAGGTTCTTGGTTTCTGTTATTGGCAGATATTACTGATTTCCCTTATTTTTCTGAGAGACCAACCATGCACATAAAATAGCGTGGCTGTATGTTATTAAAACTATGTGGTTTGCAGTGAGTTTTTCAGAATTTCCAGTCCCCAAAATGTTGAATATGTGAGCTGCATGCTCAGACTTTCCGATTCTGATACTGTTTCTTGGAGAGTTTAGTAAAGTATTGCTTAAAAATTCAGTTTGATTTTTCTTATGGTTTAAAATAGAACTTGTCCAGTTATATTTTTGATCTGCTTTGTTTTTTAGTTTTTTATTGGAGTATAGTTGATTTACAATGCCATTTTCTGCTATACATAAAAGTGAGTCAGTTATACATATAGATATCAGTTCAGTCGTGTTCAACTCTTTGTGACCCCATGGACTGCAGTACACCAGGCTTCCCTGTCCATCACCAACTCCTGGAACTTGCTCAAACTCATGTCGGTAGAGTCAGTAATGCTATCCAACCATCTCATCCTTTGTTGTCCCCTTCTCCTCCAGTCTTTAATCTTTCCCAGCATCAGGGTTTTTTCCAATGAGTCAGTTGTTTGCATCAGGTGGCCAAAGTATACATATATCCACTCTTTTAAAGATTCTTTTCCCATACAGGTTATTACAGAGTATAAGTACAATTTCCTGTCGTTCGATTTTTTTTTTAAGTTCAGGCTTTGTCCCTGCTGTGCTGTGGAGAAATAAGAAAAGGCATGTAGTCTCCCATGAGAGGAGCTTTGGTGATAGAAATGGTGCTCTAGAGGGCAATACAGGGTGGCTGCAGTAATTACTGTGATTTCCCAGGGACAGTACTCGCTTCAAGCCAGAGCCAGTCATCAGATATGTACTTACCCCTCCCAAATGGGAACTACCCCTACTTTGGGGCACGATGGAGGATAGAAGTTTGTTGTTGTTGTTTAAAGAATTCAGCTAACCGGTTTGCCTCCACCCTCTATCACTTTATTTCTTCTTTCAAGTGTAGGACCCATGTGTATACGTGAAGATCGTTGGAGGTTGAATTGTGCCCCTTCAAAAGATGACATTCTAAACCCCTAGTCCCTCAGAATGTGACCTTATTTGGAAATAGGGTCATTGCAGATATAGTTAAGATGAGGTCATGCTGGATTAGGGTGAACCCTTCATACAGTAGGACTGCTGTGCTTACAGAGAGGAGAGTATCCCCGTGGACTGGATTGTGTCCTCCCCAAATCCATTGTACATTGGAGCCCTAATCCCCTGCGTGATGGTATTTGGAGAAGGGTCCTTTGGGAGATGATTAGATTTAGATGAGGCCTTGAGGTGGGGACCTCATGACAGATTAGTACTCTTATAAGAGAAGGCAATAGTTATTAGTACTCTTATAAGAGAAGGCTATGTGTCTACCATGTGAGGTCCTAGCAAGAAGACCAAGCCAGGAAGAGCGCTCTCCCCAGGCTGGCACTTATCTTGGACTTTCAGCCTCTAGAATTACTAGAAAATAAATTTCTGTTGTTTGAGCCACCCAGTCTTTGGTATTTTGTTTTGGCACCCCAAGCTGACTAATACAAACACTACATAGTAACGGAGGCAGAGATTGGAGTGATGCAGTGGCAAGCCGAGGAAAGCCAGTGCTTGATGGCCATCACCAGAACTTGGAAAAGGGCAAGGAATGATCCTCCCCAGAGTCTCAGATGGAGCATGGCCCTATTGAATGGCCCTACTGACACCTTGCTTTTGGATTTCTGGCTCCAGAACTGTGAAAGAATTTATCTTGTTTAAACCACCTGACTTGTCACACTTTGTTAAAGTAGCCTCGTAGAATCTAATGAAAGTTGCTCAGTCATGTCCAGCTGTATGTGACCTTATGGACTGTAGCCTGCCAGGCTCCTCTGTCCATGGGATTCTCCAGGCGATACTAGAATGGGTTGCCATTTCCTACTTCAGGGGATCTTCTGAACCCAGGGATCGAACCCAGGTCCCCTGCATTGCAGGCAGATTCTTTACTGTCTGAGCTTGAAGGAAGCCCTAAAATAGGAGTCTTAATACTAGAGTCATTGTAAGGTTGGTGGAGGAAGGTTGGAAATGGGCAGGAGATGATTCAAAGTTTCTCTTTGCCTTATCTCAAGTCATAAACTGTGGTCAGGAGTCCCTCGCACTGGAGGTTAGTCAGAAATTAAGAAATCCACTCCAAAATTATTACATAAGGTATGGGAGGGAATTCAGTTTCCCAAAGGTCAGTTTATAGCTAAAATTTTGAGAGTCCATCTGTTGTATAAAACAAGGTATATCTTGTTTTTATTAGGTCAACATTCCTCCTAGGAATTGGATTGTGACTTTCTTGCCCAAAGCATTTCATCAAACTGTCTACCTGGTGTATGAGGAACAGTTGTAAGCCAGGAAGCTCTCTAAGGTAGGAAATCTTACCGAAATAAGCAAGGACAAACTGGGGGAAGGAGGGAAACAGTACTTTCTATTTGTCATTTCAAATTTAGGGAAATTTTAAAGCACTGGGCATTGAGACACCTTTCAGAACAAGGATGTGCATCTGTTTATAATATTTTTCAGGGATCAGGAGGAGAGTGCATATAAAACCTTAAAAATGTGTGTGAATAAATGTCTGTGTGAACATATGGAAGGGAGTGCAATCCTGTTAAACACTTTAGGTGCTTGGCAGGAGTAAAGAGCCAGAATGCCTGCTCACTTAGTTCTTCCCACCCCCTCAGATGTGAGTCTCAGCAGGTGGGAGGATCCGGTGCAAGCTTCCTGAGGCCTGTGTAGGAAGGATAAATTACAGCCACAGCCACAGCACTGTTTGAAGTGTTAGTCACTCAATCATGTCCAACTCTTTGCAACTCCACGGTCTGTCCATAGAATTCTCCAGGCAAGAATACTGGAGGGGGTAGCCATTCCCTTCTCCAGGAAATCTTCCCGACCTAGGGACTGAACCCAGGTTTTCTGCATCGCAGGCAGATTCTTTACCATCTGAGCTAACAGGGTTGTCCAATGCCAAGGCAGTATCAGGAGACGAATAGAGAGTATATGTTGCTATAAGAGTGGAGTCTTGAAAATGTGTGGAGGGTGCACAGTGACCTTCCAGTCACTGAGTAGCAACCGGATTGATGTATTTTTAAGGCTCTGTCAGTAGCTATGGGTGGCGTATTTCCATAGGATGCCACACGCCAAATCAAATGTCCTGCACACTCTGACCTCTCTGTCCTTGATGACCAACTTTATTTTTATTTACTTTTATTTCTTCGGCTCTGTTGGGTCTTGGTTGTGGCACATGGGGTCTTTAGTTGCAGCACATGAACTCCTAGATGCAGCATATAGGATCTAGTTTCCTGAGCAGGGATCAAAACCAGGCCCCTTGCATTGGGAGTGAAGAGTCGATGACCAACTTTAGACAAGTGCATTTAGTAAATGAAATGCTTGTGATCCCAAACCTCCATCCAGTAACTGGGAAGGCTCTAGGCACATGCTGTTTCTTTTGCACTGGAAACTCTTCATCTCTCCACTTAATCATCCTTCAGGGCTCAGCTTATACAGGCATACCTTGGAGTTACTGTGAGTTGATTCCAGACCACCTCGATAAAGCGAATAATGCCAAGAAAGCTTGTCACGTGAATTTTTTGGTTTCCCAGTGTATATAAAAGTTATGTTTACACTACACTGTAGTCCATTAAGTATGCAATGGCATTATGTCTAAAAAATGTACATGTAAAAAATACTTTATTGCTAAAAAGGGTAACCATCATCTGAGGCTTCAATAAGTTGTATTACTTTTGCAATAGTAACATCAAAGGTCACTGATCACAGATCATCATAACAAATATATAGTAATAGTGAAGTTTGAAATGTTGCTAGAATTACCAAAATGTGACACAGAAACAATGTGAACAAATGTCATTGAAAAAATGGTGCCAAGAGACTTGGTGATGCAAGGTTGCCACAAACTAACTGTTAAAAAAAAAAAAGCAGTATCTGCGAGGCACAATAAAGCTAAATAGGCTCAGAGAAGGGTCAATATTCATCATGTGCTTCCTATAATCAGAATTTTACACATTTGTGGTAATTCACTTGATTTTACTTATCACCATTGTTTAGTACTTGTCCTTCTCATCAGATTGTATGAGGTTCTTTTCATTCATTGTTGTTTTCTTAGAGCCTATAGAGTGCTTAATATATAGTAAGTATTTGATAAATATCATTGACTAACTGGAAGCCCAGTGTCCCCCCGCCTGAAAAATTGCTGCTTTATAGTTCATGCTCAAAAAAAAAAAAAAGAAGAGGGGTATGGTGAAGGAGACTTCAAAACATTTCCACAGATCTCTTATCTTCAGAGAGCTCCATCATACTAAAAAAAAAACAGAAACAAAAAAAAAAAAAAAGGAAGGGAGACAATTCAATGGAAAATGGGCAAAGGATACAAAGAGGCAATTCACAAAAAAGATTCAAATAGCCAAAAAATATACAAAAAGATGCTCATCTAGACTAGTAATCAGATAAATGAAAATTTAAAACAATATACCCTTGAATTGGCAAACATATAAGTGATTAATAATATTCATAATATTCATTGTCAGCAAGCATTTAGGGAAAAGAGAACTCTAGTACACTGTTGGTAGTTCAAACTGTGCAACCTATACAGAGTATATAGTTAGTACTTTAAAACTTGTGCTTTAAACTGTGTCTATTGTTGAAGGGAAAAATTGGAAACCACATTGCGTTATACGATAGGGAAATGGTTAAATTAATAATAGTACATTCCTGCTTTGGAATCTCTTAGCTCTAGATATTAACATCAATGAAAATCTATGCAAAATTTTTTAAAAACAAGATTGCAAAACAATATGTAGGATATGATCCAAAATAAGTAAAACTATATTAAAAACATATTCTCCAAAGTAAAAGCCACAAAGAATTCACACCAATTATTTAAATAACTATAAATAATTTGAGAACTTTTTCCCTGAGAGAGTGTGGCAGTTTTACTTTTTACAATGAACATGTACTGCTATTTTTTAGAACATTATTGAAGTATGTTGATGTAAAGTGTAAAAATTCAAGTGTCTGTTTTTATTGAAGTACAGTTGATTCACAGTGTGTGAGTTTCAGGGGTACAGAAAGTGATTCAGTTATATATCTTTTTCAGATTCTTTTCCATTTTTGGTTATTACAATATATTGAATATAGTCCCGTGTGCTATACAGTAGGTCCTGTTGTTTTATATACAGCAGTGTGTATCTCTTGCCCCTCCTCCTTTCCTTGTGGGAACCATGACTTTGTTTTCTATGTCTGTGAGACTGTTTATTTTACAAACAAGTTCATTTGATTGTTTTTTAGATTCAGCACGTAAGTGATAGTGTATGGTATTTGGCCTATTCTGTCTGATTTACTTCACTTAGTATAATAATCTCTAGGCCCATCCATGTTGCTACAAATGGCATCATTTCATTCTTTTTTATGGCTCAGTAATACTCCATTGTATTATCCATATCCACAATATCTTCTTTATCCGTTCATCTGTTAATGGACATTTAGGCTGGTTCCATGTTGAAGTGTCCAATTTTTAACAAAAGCATATATCTGTGATACCGTTGCCACAAGCAAGATAATGTCCATCACCTCCCCAAATATCCTTTATGTCCCTTTGCAATCTCTCCTTCTTGCCTCTTTTAAAAACAACCCCTGTCCCCTAGCAACCACTGATCTACTATCACTCGAGTTTGCATTTTCTAGAATGTTATAGAAATGAAATCATACAGAATGTACTTTACTTCCTGGCTTCTTTCACTCAGCGTAACTATTTTGAGATTCATCTATGTTGACGCAGATATCAAGTTTGTTCTGTTTTTATCATCTATCACAACTGGTTTATCCATTTACTTGTTGATGGACCGTTGGATTATTTCCATTTCTCAGCAAATACAAATAAGGATGCCAGTACAAGTCTTTGTAATCACATGTGCTTTTCCTCCTCTTGGATAAATAACTAGCAGTGGAAATGGCATGAGGCAGATATATGTTTATCATTTAAAGAACCTGCCAAAGTATTTTCAGAATGGTTGTACCATTTTACAGTCCCACCAGAGATGGGAGTATGGGGTTGAGGTTGTAAATAAGTGGATTCTTCACCATCATGAGACAAGGTAATGAGAACAACCAGCAGCTCACCAGTGTAGATTCAGAGATTGCCCAGCTAAAATGCAACTACTTATTTCTAGTCACAGAGTCCTTTGAGAATTTTATTAAGGTTATATGGTTTATGCGGGCTTCCCAGGTACTGCTAGTGTTAAAGAATCTGCCTGCCAACGCAGGAGACATAAGAGACCCGAATTTGATCCCTTAGTCAGGAAGATCCCCTGGAGGAGGGCATGGCAACCAACTCCAGTATTCTTGCCTGGAGAATCCCATGGACAGAGGAGCCTGGCAGGTTATGGTTCATAGGGTCGCAAAGGGTCAGACATTACTGAAGTGACTTAGCACCCCCATGGTCTATGCAGACTGTTGCTGCTGCTAAGTCACTTCAGTCGTGTCCGACTCTGTGCGACCCCATAGACGGCAGCCCACCAGGCTCCGCCGTCCCTGGGATTCTCCAGGCAAGAACACTGGAGTGGGTTGCCATTTCCTTCTCCAATGCATGAAAGTGAAAAGTGAAAGTGAAGTTGCTCAGTCGTGTCCGATTCTTCGCGACCCCGTGGACTGCAGCCTACCAGGCTCCTCCATCCACGGGATTTTCCAGGCAAGAGTACTGGAGTGGGGTGCCATTGCCTTCTTCGATGCAGGCTGCAGGACCACACAAACACACGCGTACACACAGGCACAAGGCACATAGGAATTATCCCCGTTGGAAATTGCCATGGCCTGAACAAAAGCTGTGACACTGGAGATGAAAGGGGAGGGCTGGAGTTCCTTAAAAAATTGAAAAGTTACAATTGTTGGGACTTGGAAGGAGAGGGGACAAAGAATGATGCCCCGGTTTTAGTGACTAGGCCATGGTGGAGACAACAGAGGGGAGGAGCAGCTCTGGCGGGAGGAAGCGGTCGTTTCTGGCTCGCTGCATGTGAGGTGCTTACCATCTTAGGAAAGTGGTTATAAAAGTATCTTGCTTGGGCGGAGATACAGACTTCCGGACAGTAAGGAGATCAAACCAGTCAGTCCTAAAGGAAATCAACCCTGAATATTCACCGGAAAGACTGAAGGTGAAGCTCCAATCCTTTCGCCACCTGATGTAAAGGTCCGACTCTTTGGGAAAGACCCTGATGCTGGGAAAGACTGCGGGCAGAAGAAACGGATGACAGTGGATGAGATGGTTGGATGGCATCACCCGACTCAACAGACGTGAGTTTGAGCAAAGTCCGGGAGATGGTGAAGGACAGGGAAGCCTGGCGTGCTGCAGTCCCTGGGGTCGCAAAGTCAGACGCGTCTGAGCGACTGAAAAAACAGACTTCCGGGGCAACAACATACAGATTTAGGTGAGCAGGTGCAGCTGTTATCACCGGGTTCAGTCAGTAAGTTCGCATCCTTCGGAGGAATCACCTCTACGCCTCAGAAAAACACACCTAGCTCCTTACCTGGGTCCCCAAGTCCCCTCCCCGAAAGTGCGCGATTGCGTCAACCTTTCTGACAAAACCTCCGCCCCGAGTCTGCGCATGAGTTCGGTGCATGCGCACCAGGCTCCCCGCGGCCGCTCCCTGCTCCTGGCGCCCAGACTCCTCGCCTCTCAGCGGCCCCGCCCAGGCGGCTGCCCGTGACCTGCCACGGCGCGGGGAACGGAAAGCCGGGAGGGGCGAGACGAGTTCAGTTCGCCATGGGGCTGTTTGGAAAAACCCAGGAGAAGCCGCCCAAAGAGCTGGTAAGGGCAGCGGCGGCGGCACCGGAGTGGGTGCGTTTGCGTGGGGGTGCGGTGGAGTTGGTAAACGACTGGACACTTCCACCGCGGCTGGCTAGGTGCCGCTCGGCCCCCATTTCCGGGGCCTCCCACTCGACCGAGGGGCCGGAGGAAGTCTTTAAGGAAGCGGCTGTGGGGAAAGAGAACCCCGGAGTCCCATTTCCACAAGGGGGCCGAGGGCCGGGTGAAGGGGTTCCGCGGTCTCGGCTAGGGGCGCGGAGGCAGCAGCGCCGGCCCGGCCCCTGGAACCCCTTCCCCGGCGCGCGTTGGTACGTCCCGCGCGGAACCTTTAGCTGGCGCAGGCCCCGCCCCCTCCCGGCGGTCTGCGGACGGCGGGCGGACCTGCAGGGTCCCTAGCATCTTCCCTAGGAGCCCATCCCGAAGTCGAGAAGGTTCAGGCATCTGTCGTCCCTTCCCCTCAGCCGCGCCTTATTGAGAGGGAGACTCAGGGTCTCTTTCCTCTGCCCTTCAACGTTGACAACCAGACGCACAATGATAGCAGGAACCCTACTTTTGGAAGAGTGGTACCTTAGTAACTACATCTGGTGTAGAATTCTGAATCTCCCTGTAAACTTCCATCACTTCCCGATACTGTGGAGCACTTTAAGAGTGCCCTGCCGAGTCCGGAGCCTAAGTTCGTATCCAGGTTCCGCACATAATCAGCTTTGTGATCTAGGGAAAGTTCATTTCTGCGTGCCTTAGTCTTGTGTGTTGAGTAGGAATGACAGTGTATCACTTCAGAGTCATAGAAGACGGAAGGACGTTAAGTTTTATCAGCTAGTAGTGTGCTGCTGCTGCTAAGTCGCTTCAGTCATGTCCGACTCTGTGCGACCCCGTAGACGGCAGCCCACCAGGCTCCTCTGTCCCTGGGATTTTCCAGGCAAGAATACTGGAGTGGGTTGCCATTTCCTTCTCCAATGCATGCATACATGCTAAGTCGCTTCAGTCGTGTCCGACTCTGTGCTACCCCATTGACAGCGGCCCAGCAGGCTCCTCTGTCCACGGAATTCTCTAGGCAAGAACAGTGGAGTGGGTTGCCATTTCTTTCTCCCAGCTAAGTAGTGGTAGTTTCGGTAAATATGTTTGTTTTAGGCCGCCCCATGCGGCTTGCGGGATCTCAGTTCCCTGACCAGGGATCAAACCAAGTCCGTGGCAGTGAAATCCGGAACCCTAATCACCGGACCACCAGGGAACTCCCAGAGTAAATTCTACATCAAGGGTCCCCAACCTCTGGAATCTAATGCTTGATCTGAGGTGGAGCTGATCCACAGTATTTGTATTGCTCTTCAGTGGTTCTGAAACCATCCCCATCCTCCTTCAGTGGAAAATTTGTCTCCCACGAAAACAGTCCCTGGTGCCAGAAAGACTGGGGACCGTTTTTGTACCTTACTTTCAAAGTGCAGACCAACAGCATCACCTGGCACCTTGTTAGAAATCTCAAGCCCCGTCTGTTGAACCATAATTTGAATTCTGACAAAATCCCCGGTGATAAGTGTGCATATTAAAGTTTGAGAAGCATTACAGCACCCAGTACATACTTATTCATAATGGGAAAAAAAAACCCCAAATCTTTCATTTAATAGGTGATCTCACCTGTTCAGCTGTGTGTGTGTGTGTGTGTGTGTAAGTCGCTCAGTCGTGTCTGACTCTTTGTAACCCCATGGACTGTAGCCGGCCAGACTCCTCTGTCCATGGGATTTTCCGGGCAACAATACTGGAGTGGGTTGTTTTTCCTTCTCCAGGAGGTCTTCCCTTCCCAGGGATCGAATGTCTCCTGCATTGCAGGCAGATTCTTTACAGTTTGTGCCACCAGGAAAGCCTGTTCAGCCCTAGCAGGCATATTTCAAACCATTGTCATGCATCAGGAGGTTGCTGGCACATCCTGTGTGTGTTGATCTTGATTGTATTCAATAATCATAGGTACTAAAACAGTGTTATTGTTCAGTTGCCATGTCGTGTCCCACTCTTTGCAACCCCAAGGACTACAACGCCAGGCCTCCCTGTCCCTCACCATCTCCCAAAGTTTGCCCGAGTTGATGTCCATTGCATCGGTGATGCCATCCAGCCATCTCGTCCTCTGATGCCCTCTTCTTCTGCCCTCAATCTTTCCCAGCATCAGGGACTTTTCCAATGACTCGGCTGTTCACATCAGGTGAAAGACCCTGATGCTGGGAAAGATTGGAAGGACTGATGCTGAAGCTGAAACTCCAATACTTTGGCCACCTCATGCGAAGAGTTGACTCATTGGAAAAGACCCTGATGCTGGGAAGGATTGGGGGCAGGAGGAGAAGGGGACGACAGAGGATGAGATGGCTGATGGCATCACTGACTCAATGGACATGAGTTTGAATGAACTCTGGGAGTTGGTGATGTACAGGGAGGCCTGGTGTGCTGAGATTCATGGGGTCACAAAGAGTCGGACATGACTGAGAGACTGAAATGAAAATCAAAAATTCAGTTCTACAACAAGCATCTTAGAATACATACAAGCCCCAAAATGTTCGTTATATTATGCTATTCAGTTTGCAAAGTAATGTCATACTCTTACCTCATTTAAGCACCCAGTTTTTGTTTTACCAGGGAGTAAAGCTGAGTAAGTTGCCCTAGGGAACTAATATTTACTGTTCTAGTATCTACTCCAGTCTAGTATCTGCTCTAGTATTTTGGTCAGTTCAGTTCAGTCACTCAGTCGTTTTCGACTCTTTGCAACCCCATGGACTACAGCACGCCAGGCCTCCCTGTCCATCACCAACTCCTGGAGTTCACCCAAACTCAAGTCCATTGAGTCGGTGATGCCATCCAGCCATCTCATCCTCTGTTGTCCCCTTCTCCTCCTGCCCCCAATCCCTCCCAGCATCAGGGTCTTTTCCAATGAGTCAGCTCTTCGCATGAGGTGGCCAAAGTATTGGAGTTTCAGCTTCAGCATCAGTCCTTCCAATGAACACCCAGGACTGATCTTCTTTAGGATGGACTGGTTGGATCTCCTTGCAGTCCAAGGGACTCTCAAGAGTCTTCTCCAACACCGTGGTTCAAAAGCATCAATTCTTTGGCGCTTAGTTTCTTCACAGTCCAACTCTCACATCCATACATGACCACTGGAAAAGCCATAGCCTTGACTAGACTGACTTTTGTTGACAAAGTAATGTCTCTGCTTTTCAATATGCTATCTAGGTTGGTCATAACGTTCCTTCCAAGGAGTAAGCGTCTTTTAATTTCATGGTTGCAATCACCATCTGCAGTGATTTTGTTATCTTAAATGTTCGGCCTTAGTTTTGCTGTTCATAAAATGAGAAGATTCTGGGGAAATAGTCTCATTACTATTTAAACTAGTGAAAACTGTGCAGTGAGATTGATAACTACTGATCTGAGCTGTGGCTAGATGATCTTGATTATTCCCATTTCTCTTACATAAGTTTTTCTTTCACAAAATCCCTTTCCATTTTGTAAATTAATGAAAAAATTTTGATGGGTTTAATGAACCTTTTTCTCTGACATTTAAAGACACATGTATAAAGTTTCTGTAGTTTTTTGATAAGTGTTTCTGATGACTGAGATTTTTATGGCTCTTCTTCACAACACATGTTTTATGCAGTTAAATTCAACAGATATTTATTGAGCATTTCCTTTGTGTAAGACATTGCACAAGGAGTTCGTGAATAAGAAAAGGTCTTTGACCTTCTGGAGTGTACAGTCTGTAATGTGTATGCACATTAATATCACTGTATTAGTTATATATAATTATATTAGTTTAATATAATTAACATAATGATTACAAAAGAGACTCAATGGACATGAGTTTGAGTAAACTCCAGGAGTTGGTGATGGATAGGGAGGCCTGGCGTGCTGCAGTCTATGGGGTTGCAAGAATCAGACACGACTGAGCGACTGGACTGAACTGAACTGATAGGGTTCTGTCTAGTTACACTACAGACGGGTTTAACTTACCCCAGGGGTCACAGAAGGCCTCCCAAAGTAACAATTAAGCTGAGACTCGAAGACCAAATTCAGAAAATATATTCTTTAACTACTTTTCTGACTATTGTTAACATTTGGGGAAAGCAAGATTTTCTGGTACTTGTGTGAAATTGTTGTTCAGTTAGTTGCCACCTTTTACATAGTTATCCAATTCATACTTCAATGCTTCTAATTATAGATATACTTTAAGTATAAACAAAGTAGGATTTATCATTTTTGGGTGTTAATAAAATGGACATTGTGCTTAATCAGCATTATTGGCAAGATTTGAATGTAGGGCATCCCAAAACTAGTTACTGTCCATTGTGATAAATATCTATTTGTTACATGATCAGTTGAGTATATTTGTGTGGGTCTAATTCTAGGTGCTCTATTCTGTTCCATTGATCTGTGTGTTTATTCTTTAGACAACTACTCTGTCCCAAATATTGTGCCAAGTTGCTCAGTCATGTCTGACTCTTTGCACCCTAATGTACTGTAGCCCACCAGGTTCCTCGGTCCATGGGATTTTTCAGGCAAGAATACTAGAGTGGGTTGCCATTTCCTTCTCCAGGGCATCTTCCTAACCCAGGGGTTGAACCTCCATCTCCTGTGTCTTCTGGATTGCAGGTAGATTCTTGACCTATTGAGCCATCAGGGAAGCTCGAATACTGTAGCTTTATATTAAGTCTTGAAATTGGGTAATAGGGCATCTTCCAGCTTTGTTTCTCTTCACTTTTATCTTGGCTATTCCAGAGCATTTGCCTTTCCATATAAACTTTTAAATCAGTTTGTTGATACCTACAAAATAGACTTTGGTGATTTGATTGAGATTGCATTGAATCTACAAATGAAGTTGGAAAGAACTGATATCTTAATGTTCAGTCTTCTAATACATGAACATGGAATATCTCTCCATTTATTTATATTTTTTTTTCCTTTCATTAGTGTTTTGTAGGTTTCTACTGGTAGATCCTATACATATTGTTAATTTATACCTAAGTGTTTTATTGTTTTCTTTGGTGCTCTGCTAAATGTTTTTAAATTTTCTGATCACTTATTACTGGTGTATTTGAAAGTGGTTAACTTTTGTGTATTAACCTTATGCCCTATGACCCTGCTGTATTTGCTTGTTAGCTCTTGGAGTCCTTGGTGATTTTTTTGGATATATGTATGTGTATGTGTATATATATATCCAACCCAAAGAATCAACAGAAAATATCACTTTAATTGTTTTGTCCCAAATTTGTATACCTTTTATTTCCTTTTCTTATTGTGCTAGCTAGGACTTCATTACACATTGAATAGGAGTAGACAGAAATTATATCCTTGCCTTGTTCCTGATATTAGCAGGGAAGGCTTCTAATTTCTTGCCCTTGGTTATATTGTTACCTGTAGTTTGGGGTGGAGGAAGCTGCAGTTTTTTTAAAAGTTAAATTGAGGGATTTTCATTTTATTCAGGTTTATAATTCAGTTTAGTCACTCAGTTGTGTCCGACTCTTTGCAGTCCCATGGACTGCAGTACGCCAGGCTTCCCTGTCAATCACCAACTCCTGGAGTTTACTCAAACTCCTGTCCATCGAGTTGGTGATGCCCTCCAACGATCTTATCCTCTGTCATCCCCTTCTCCTCTGGCCTTCAGTCTTTTCCAGCATCAGGGTCTTTTCAAATGAGTCAGTTCTTCGCATCAGGTGGCCAAAGTATTGGAGTTTCAGCTTCAGCATCAGTCCTTCCAATGAGTATTCTGGACTGATTTCCTTTAGGATGGACTGGTTGAATCTCCTTGCTGTCCAAGGGACTCTCAAGAGTCTTCTCCAACACCACAATTCAAAAGCATCAATTCTTCGGTGCTTAGGTTTCTTTATAGCCCAACTCTCACATCCATACATGACTACTGGAAAAACCAAAACTTTGACTAGACGGACCATTGTCAGCAAAGTAATGTTTCTGCTTTTTAAGGTGCTGTCTAGGTTGGTCATAACTTTTCTTTCAAGAAGCAAGCATCTTTTAATTTCATGGCTGCAGTCACCATTGGCAGTGATTTTGGAGCCCCCCAAAATAGTCTGTCACTGTTCCCCTTGTTTCCCCATCTATTTGCCATGAAGTGATGGGACCAGATGCCATCATCTTCGTTTTCTGAATGTTGAGCTTTAAGCCAGCTTTTCACTCTCCTCTTCCACTTTCATCAAGACACTCTTTAGTTCTTCTTCACTTCGTGCCATAAGGGTGGTGTCATCTGCATATCTGAGGTTATTGATATTTCTCCCAGCAATCTTAATTCCAGCTTGTGCTTCATCCAGCCCAGCGTTTCTCATGATGTACTCTGCATATATGTTAAATAAGCAGGATGACAATATACAGCCTTGATGTACTCCTTTCCCGACTTGGAACCAGTCTATTGTTCATGTTCAGTTCTAACTGTTGCTTCTTGACCTGCATACAGATTTCTCAGGAGGCAGGTAAGGTGTCTGGTATTCCCATCTCTTGAAGAATTTTCCAGTTTGTTGTGATCCACACAGTCAAAGGCTTTGGCATAGTCAATAAAGCGGAAGTAGATGTTTTTCTGGAACTCTGTCATTTTTTCAATGATCCAGCAGATGTTGGCAATTTGATCTCTGGTTCCTCTGCCTTTTCTAAATCCAGCTTGAACATCTGGAAGTTCACGGTTCACGTACTATTGAAGCCTGGGTTGGAGAATTTTGAGCAGTACTTTGCTAGCATGTGAGATGAGTGCAGTTGTGTGGTAGTTTGAGCATTCTTTGGCATTGCCTTTCTTTGGGATTGGAATGAAAACTGACCTTTTCCAGTCCTGTGGCCACTGCTGAGTTTTCCAAATTTGCTGGCATATTGAGTGCAGCACTTTCACAGCATCATCTTTTAGGATTTGAAAGAGCTCAACTGGAATTCCATCACCTCCACTAGCTTTGTTTGTAGTGATTCTTCCTAAGGCCCACTTGACTTCGCATTCCAGGATGTCTGGCCTTAGGTGAGTGATCACACCATCATGATTATCTGGGTCATGAAGGTCTTTTTCGTACAGTTCTTCTGTGTATTCTTGCCACGTCTTCTTAATATCTTCTGCTTTGCATGAAATGTTCCCTTGGTATCACTAATTTTCTTGAAGAAATCTCTAATCTTTCCCCTTCTATTGTTTTCCTCTATTTTGCATTGATCACTGAGGAAGGCTTTCTTATCTCTCCTTGCTATTCTTTGGAACTGTGCATTCAAATGGGTATATCTTTCCTTTTCTCCTTTGCCTTTCACTTCTCTTCTATTCACAGCTATTTGTAAAGCCTCCTGAGACAACCATTTTGCCTTTTTGCATTTCTATTTATTGGGGATGGTCCTGCCTCCTGTACAGTGTCACAAATATCCGTCCATAATTCTTCAGGGACTCGATCAGATCTAATCCCTTGAATCTGTTTTTCACTTCCAATGTATAATCGTAAGGGATTTGATTTAGGTCATACCTGAATGGTCTAGTGGATTTCCCTACTTTCTTCAGTTTAAGTCTGAATTTGGCAATAAGGAGTTCATGATCTGAGCCACAGTCAACTCCCCAGTCTCTTTATAGTTTTTGCTGACTGTATAGAACTTCTCCATTTTTGGCTGCAAAGAATGTAATCAATCTGATTTTGGTATTGACCATCTGGTGATGTCCATGTGTAGAGTCTTCTCCTGTGTTATTGGAAGAGGGTGTTTGCTATGAGTGGTGCGTTCTCTTGGCAAAACTCTATTAGTCCTTGCCCTGCTTCATTCTGTACTCCAAGGCCAAATTTGCCTGTTATTCCAGGTAGCTCTTGACTTCTTTCTTTTGCATTCCAGTCCCCTATAATGAAAAGGACATCTTTTTTGGTGTTAGTTCTAGAAGTTCTTGTAGGTCTTCATAGAACCATTGAACTTCCAACTTCTTCAGCATTACTTGTCGGGGCATAGACTTGGGTTGCTGTGGTATTGAATGGTTTGCCTTGGAAACAAACAGAGATCATTCACGGAGAGTTTTTATTGTGTATATAGAATATTGTCAGATGGTTTTTTCATGTCAATGCATATGATTTTTCTTATCTATTGATGTGTAGTGGATTATGGTGGGCAATTTTTGAATGTTGAACTAGCCTTGCCTACCTAGAATAAATCACACTTGGTTATGGTTTATAATTCTTTGTATATAATTTTGCATTCAATTTGCTAACATTTTGTTGAGTATTTTTGCATTCATGAAATATACTGGTCTGTAGTTTTCCCTTCTTGTAATGTCTTTATCTCGTTCTGATACTAGGATTATGCTAGCCTCGTAGAATGAGTTAAGAAGTATTCCCTCATATTTTCTTGAAAATTTTGTAGAGAACTGGTATCATTTCTTCCATAAGTCTGGTAGAATTCAGCAGTGAAACTGTCTGGGCCTGTTACTTTCTTTGTTGGCAAGTTATTAACTACTGATTCAATTGTTTTAATAATGATAGGCCTATTCAGATAATCTACTTCTCATATGGATTTTAGTAGGCTTTCAAGTAGTTGGTCCCTTTCATCTAATTTACTAAACTTGTGAGCATAGAATTGTTCATAATATTCTTTCATTTTTTATTCTCCATGGACTCAATAGCTGATGACCCCTTTTGTACTTCTGATACTGGTAAACTTGTCTTCTCTTTTTTTTTCTTTGTTAGTTTGGCTAAAGGCTTATTTATTTTACTGATTTGTTTAAAGAGCCCAAATTTTTGGCTTCATTGATTTGTGTTACTCTCCTCTCTTCAATTTCATTGCTTCTCTTAATTTTTTAAATTCTTTTCTTCTGCTTGCTTGATGCTTAAATTTCTATTCTTTCTTTCGTTTCCTAAGGTGGAATCTTAGGTTATTGATGGTTAGATCTCTTGTTTTCTAATACATGCATTTAATGCCATAAATTAATTTCCTAATGCTTTTTTTGCATCCTGTACATTTTCATAAGTAGTATTTATTTTCACTTTCATTTAATTCAAAATAATTTTAGATTTCTATTGAGACTTTTTCTTTGACCCATCTGTTATTTAGATGTGTGGTGTTTAATCTCCAGATATTTGGGGATTTTTCTGGTACTGATTTCTAGCTTCATTCCATCATGGTCTCAGAACACAGTTTGTATGATTTCTGTTTTTTTAAATTGTTGGAGTATGTGTATTATGGCCCAGAAAGAGGTCTGTCTTGAGAAGTGTTTCCCTGAAAGCTTGAGAAGTGTATGCATTCTGTTGTTAGAATATTCTGTAAATGTTAACTAGATCAAGTTGATTGATAGTTCTGATTAGGTCAGCTATATCCTTACTTATTTGCTCTCTGTTCCATCTGTCAAATTATATCAAGAGAGGTTTTGGTATATTGTAAATGTTGTGTTTATATGGAAATGTTGAATTACTCTTTTAAAAGTGTATCACAGTGATTTGATACCTGTCAGTGTTCATTTATTTGGAGAAGGAAATGGCAACCCACTCCAGTGTTCTTGCCTGGAGAATCCCAGGGACGGGGGTAACCCCAGTGGGCTGCCGTCCATGGGGTCACACAGAGTCGGACACGACTGAAGCGACTTAGCAGGAATGTTCATTTATAATCAGACATTTTTATTTCAGACATTTTTATTTTCTTTCTCCTTGAAAGGGGAATTTCTTTTTTTTTTTTTTACATTGTACTTTCTCCCATAGATTTCTCCTAAAGTAATACTTCTATGCTTAAAATAATTTATTATACTTAGAACAAAAGTATGTACATACTTTTTATGATAAAAATACTCAGAAAACTTGGAATAGAAGGAAACTTTCCTAACATGATAAAGGTCATTTATAAAAATCTGCAGCTAACATGATACTTAGTTATACATTATAAATTGTGAAAGATTGAAAACTTTTCCCATAAGATCAGGAGCAAGACAGAGATACCAGCTTTGCTACTACTAATCAACATTGCATTAGAAGCCCTAGCCAGTGCAGTTGGGCAAGAGAAAGAAATAAAAGACATCCACACTTATAAGAAGTAAACCTATTAATTTGTTGATAACACGATTCCACAAATAGAGCACTCTAAAGATTTCTGATGCACCAGAAAATTAGTTGTAGGTGATTCAACAGAGTTGCAGGTTTCAAGGTATTTTAAAAAATCAGTTGTGTATTTTACACTCACAGTGAAAAATCTAAAAAAGGAAATTTTGACATTTCATTTACAGTAGTATCCAAAAGGATAATATGCAAGGAATAAATTTAACAAAAGAAGCAAAACATTTATACACTGAAAATTGCAAAAAAGTTGCAAGAAGAAATCCCAAGTTTATAGATTGCAAGACTTAATGTTGTGAAAGTGTCAGTACTTCCAAAAGTGATCTGCAGATTCAGTGCAGTGCCTATCAAAATTCCAAATGTCTTTCTTGGAGAAATGGAGAAGTTGAGCTTCAAATTCATATGGAATACAACAGATTCCAAATAGCCAAAGCCATACTGAAAAAGAAAAACAAATTTGAAGGACTCATAGTTCATAACTACAAAACTTACTATAAAGCTACTGTAATTAAAATAGTGTGCAATTAGCATAAGGTTAGATATATAGATCAATCAGTAGAATAGGATTGAGACTCCAGAAGTAAACCCATACACCTGTGGCCAGTTGATTTTCTGTAAGAGTGCCAGGATCATTCAGTGAAAGATTGTCTCTTCAATAAAAGGTCTGTGACAAGTGGGTATCCACATGTAAAGAAATGAAGCTGAGCTCTTATCTCACTCCATACAGAGATTAACCCAAAATGGATCAAAGACCTAAATTAAAGTCTTTGACCTAAAACTATAAAACTCTTAGAAAAAAATGTAAGGGTGAGTCTCCATGACCTCATATCTGGCAGTGGATTCTTTTGTTATAACACCAGAAGCACAAGCAACAGAAGAAAGACAAATTGGAATTTCTCAGAATTAGTGCCTTTGTGCACCAAAGGACATTATCAAGAAAGTGAAAAGATGACCTATGGAATGGGAGAAAATATTTGCAAATTATATGTCCAGTGAGGATCTACTATCAGAATATATAAAAAATTCATACACTCAACAATAAAAAGGCAACTGAACTTAAAAATGGATAGAAGACATTAACAGACCTTTCTCCATGGGAGATACATTGATACAAATGGCCAACAAGCACATGAAAAGGTATTCAGCTTCATTGGTTATTAAGGAAATGCAAATCAAATTCACAGTGAGATACTCTTTCAATAGTTTCAGCAGATTTGCTGTAATGAAACAGTTGAAAAATAACAAGTGTTGACATGGACATGGAGAAGTAGGAACCTTTGTACATTGCTTGTGGGAATGTAAAATGGTGAAGCCCCTTTGAAAAAGAGTTTTGGAGTTTCTCAAAAATATAAAATAGAATTAACGTTTTTTGTTCAGTTGCCCAGTCATGTCCGACTCTTTTGCGACCCCATGGACTGCAGCATGCCAGGCCTCCCTGTCCCTCACCATCTCCAGAAGTTTGTCCAAGTTCATGTCCATTGCATGGGTGATGCCATCCAACCATCTCATCCTTGGATGCCCTGTTCTCCTTCTGTCCTTGGTCTTTCCGAGCATCAGGGACTTTTCCAGTGAGTCGGCTGTTTGCCTCAGGCGACCAAAATTATCACATGACCCAGCAATTCCACTCCTATATGTATACTCAAAAGAATTGAAAATAGTTACTCAAACAAATACTTGTGTTTGTTCATAGCAGCACTATTCACCAGAAAATGAAACCAACCCAAATGTTCATCAGTAGATGAATGGCTAAATAAGTGGTGTTGTATGTACATACCATGCAATATTATTCAGCCATAAAAAGGACTGAAGTATTGATAGGTGCTACAACATGGAGGAACCTCAAAACCATTATACTAAATGAAAGAAGCCAGACATGAAAGACCACATATTCTATGATTTATTTTATATTAAATATCCCAAATAAGCATATCAAAAGATACAGAGTAGCAAATTAGTAGTCACCAGAGAATGGGAAGGAGGGTGGTCAGAGGGGAAGATTATTTATAGGGTATAGTGTGTTCTTCTGACACACTGAAAAAGTTCTGAGACTAGAGGGAGTTGGTTTTCAAATAAAGTGAAGGCACTAAATGCCACTGAATTATACATTTTAAAATGGCTAAGTGTGTGTTATGTGAATTTCACTTTAAAAAATATATAAACCTAACATTAACTTTTTAAATTGTATAACCATGCAGTTTTAAGTTCTTTAATATTTCATCTGGAAATTAGAGTTGTTGTATAATAAATATTTTATAGATTTTGTTAAATAGTGGTTTTAAAGTCATTATAAATAAAATTTATTGGCAATTCATCCTAAGGGTATGAATTTTTTAGTGCCGTTTAGTTCATGTGTCCATGGATAAGTGCTAAAGGGTTCAGCATCAATTCCATTCCTGTTTTATTTTATTATTATTTTTGACCTTAAATCCCACAACCATTGTTTATTATAAAGGTTAACCCTGATCGTCATGATTGGTAGAATTTCTGGTAGTAATCGTGGGCACCAGGGTCTCCAGACATTTGAATTTGCAGCTACTAGCAGTGTTCAGTGTCCTCATCTTGGTTGAGGATGTCTTTGATTTTTTTTTTTTGGAAACCTATCTACATATTTCTGATAGTAAGATCACCAGGGCTTTGAAGGTGAACTGGTAGATTGCAAAAATCTGGGCTATGTGACCACCACCCTTTACATGGACACTGAGGTCCATGCCAGCTAATTGCTCCTTCCCAAGAAGTAGAACCGTTGCTGGGAGCTTGTATTATAGCTGTGTATGGGTGGATCAACTCTGGGGGTAACCCATTCACCTACAGAGACTGTTGCCGTCTTTGCAGTGTGCCGTGACTATGGCCATCTTCTTGTGTCTGAAGATCTGTGCCAACTTCCAAGGGCCCTTGGATGGCATGACACTGGTGTAGACAAGAGATCTTCATCGTGAGGTGCCTCAACTAGAAGAAAGTCCTATTTTATGTTTTATTAGACTCAAACATTGGGAAACATTGTTAATATTAATAAGTAGATGGTAGTGGAAAGGATTTTGTGCATCAGCATCACATAGTTCTTTGAACTTCTGGATCATATGCCAAAAAGCACATATTGATTTAATGTAAAGTTTAGTTTTAATGATTTATCAACTGATAAATGATTTTCCTTCATTTTTGAAATTGAAGGACTAGGGAAAAATGCATAAAAATGTGGCAGTCATGAGAGTCATTCACTACTTTCTCAACACCTGCACCAGTATTTCTAGTTGGCTCTATGTTAAGTGCTTCAGAGGTTTTTGCCTCTTAGGGAAATCTATCATAGTAAAAGACATGGAGGCTGGAGAAATATTTCTTCTGTAAAATGAAGTGGTGTAATTGTTAAAGGGGACAAAGAAAAGGTGAACTTTTATGACACAGGTACAGCAGTTTTTAAAATAATTATGTATAGAAATAAAAAAATCTGTTGCCCATAAAACCTTTCTATCCCCATGCACCTCTTGAAAAATTGTATATACCTGCAGGGTGTTGAACTCTCTCAGAGATTTTGTATAAAGTGCTTCATACTGCCTTCAGAATAGGAATCTTTGAATAGTTTGAGA
This sequence comes from Bubalus kerabau, assembly GCF_029407905.1. Taxonomy (NCBI): domain Eukaryota; kingdom Metazoa; phylum Chordata; class Mammalia; order Artiodactyla; family Bovidae; genus Bubalus; species Bubalus kerabau. Next base: position 51,118,156 of record NC_073634.1, read on the forward strand.
ATTCTATGCACTATGAATAAAAAGACTAAAAAAAATAGTATTTGGCCCCAAGGCAGTTTCTTTCAAAATAACTTATTTTGTTTCTAGATTGTGTCAGGATTAAATGTAAAATTGGCTTCTCTTATAATTCCTTTTCTAAAATTTTTCCCAGGTCAATGAATGGTCATTGAAGATAAGAAAGGAAATGAGAGTTGTTGACAGGCAAATAAGAGGTAAATTACTATTTTATGTCTCTTATCCTGTTGCTGTATTTTGCATTAGTTCATAAAAATAAGCTGACTCTACATATAGAAAACATAGTTTATATTATTTATAGCTCTAATTATTTGCTTTCTAATTATAAGAAAAATGAGATATAATCAACTCAAAGAAACTTTACATTTTAAAAGAAGTAAATCTTTCCTGGAGCCTGAAATTCAGCTGTTCAAGGGGAAGGGACCATGTTTATTCAGCTCGGATTTCCTAGAGTTTAGGTTCATGTTGGAAACAAAGCAGGTGCTCACGTTCTATGATAGAATAACGGCCTCCCAAAGATGTCCATGTCCTAATACCCAGAACCTGTGAATATGTTACCTTACATGGCAAAAAGGAACTTGCACATTTGATTAGAGATCTTGAGATGGGGAGATTATCCTGGGTTCTCTGGGTGGGCGCATTGTAATCACAAGAGTCCTTATAAAAGGAAAGCAGTATGTTGAGGAAAGGAGTTGTGACCACAGAACCAGATGGTGGAATGGTTTGCTTTGAAGATGAAGGAAGAAGACATAAGCTAAGGAATGCATTTGACCTCTAGAAACTAGAAAAGGCAAAGAAATGGATTCTTTCTTGAAGTTCCCAGAAGAAATGAAGCTCTTCCAACACCTTGATTTTATTATATATTTATTTGTGGTTGCTCTGGGTCTTTGTTGCTGGGCGTGGGTTTTCTCTAGTTGTCATGAGCAGGCTTCTCTGCAGTGGTTTCTCTTGTGCAGCACAGGCTCTGGGCACATGGACTTCAGTAATTGTGGCAGGCGGGCTCAGTAGTTGGCGAGTGTGGGCTCTAGAGCATGCAGGCTTCATTAGCTGTGGCACATTGACTCAGTAGTTATGGCTCATGGGCCCTAGGGTGTGAGCTCAATAGTGGTTGTGAACAGGCTTTAGTTGCTCTGTGGCATGTGAAATCTTCCTGGACCAGGGGTCAAACCCATGTCCCCTGCACTGGCGGGTGGATTCTTATTCACTATACCATCAGGGAAGTCCAACAATACTTTGATTTTAGACTTCTGTTCACCAGAATTAAAGAATAAATTTTTGTTGTTTTAAGCGATAAAAAAAAAAAAACACCTAAATAAACTTCTTCCTATTATAAAGAAATGGTTTTATGGAAGTCAGATTAAATAAATTGTACACTCATGTTCATAACAGCATAATTCTCAATAGCAGAAGGTATAAATAACCCAAATTTCTACTGATAGATGAATACATAAACAAAATGAAGTATATACATACAATGGGATATTTATTCAGTCTTTAAAAAGAAGGAAATTCTGATACATGCTAGCACATAAATAAGTCATGAAAGCATTATGAAGTAAAATAAGCCAGACACAATGGGACAAATACTCTGATTACACTGAGTCTAATTTATAGAGAAGAAAACAGAATAGTGATTACCAGGGAATGTGAAGAAGGAAAAATGGAGAGTCACTGTTAATGTGAACAGAGTTTCAACATGAGATGGAGGGAAAGTTCAGGAGATAGTGGTGATGGCTGCACAACAGTGAAGTGTACTTGATATCAATGAACTGTGTATTTTTAAATGGTTTGCATTCATCAGTTTATGTACATAGGATATCAGTTATATGTGGAATGTAAGCTATGATACAAATGAACATATCTATGAGACAGAAACAGACTCAGAGATAGAGAACAGACTTGTGGTTGCTGGGTGGTGAGGAAGGTTTAGGAGAGGGAAGGATTGGTCAAATGGTAATTAATTCTGTATTTAAATAAATTTTGGGGGGGGGTGGGCATTAGGAGAGGGAAAGATTGGTCAAGTGGTAATTAATTTTGTATTTAATTTTAGATATTAATTTTAGCCATGATAGCATTTTCTGCAGCACTGTATCATTTTACATCCCTGACATCAAGGACTAAGACAATCAGAAACAACCACAGGGACTTCCCTGGTGGTCCAGTGGCTTAGACACTGTACTTCCACTGCAGAGGGCCTGGGTTTGATCTCTGGTCATGGAAGTAGATCCCACATGCCACCACTAAGACTTGGTATGGCCAAATAAATAAAATATTTTAAAAATAACAAAGAGAAGCAACCACATGTACTGAGGAATATAGGTGGTCACTGTGCATGCCCAGGGAAATACACAGGTTCTGAAAAGACCTGAAAAGGCTAAGTTTACATCTCAGGATGAACTCAGTACAGAGACACCCTACAGCAATAAAACCAAACAAAAAAGCCTGTCAAACCCTGGGGAAGTAGGAAAATCTAATTTCCGGAGTTATCATCTTAAAAAGCTTAAATGTTCAGTTTTCAAAATAACAACAAGATCACAACATATCAAAAAAAACAGGGAAGTATGGACCATTGAAAGGAAATGAACAGAAAAGTTCCCTGAAAAAGACCAGATTGACAGATTTACTAAACAAGACTTTAAAACAACCATCTTAAACACATGCAAAGAACTAAAGTAAGGTGGAACAAAGTCAAGAAAATGATAATAAGCAAAATGGAAGTATCAGTAAAGAGACAGAAAACATGAACATGAAGCAAAAAGAAATTATGCACTTGGAAAATATAACATTCAATGAAAAAATTGCTAGAGTTGTTCAGAAGCAGAGTTGAGCAGGCAGAAGAAGTAATGAACTTGAAAATAGTACAATTGAAATGGTCAAGCCTGAGGAATAGAAGGAAAAAAAAATGAAGCAAACAGAGCCTAAGGGACCTGTTGGAAACCATCAGTTGGGGCAGCATACACATTGTGGATGTCCCAGAAGGAAAGGAAAGAGAGAAGGGGCCAAGAGATTATTTGAGGAAATAATGATAAAAACTTAACATATTTCATGAAAAATGTGAATATAACCACCCAAGAAGCTCCACACACTCTAAGGTGGAATGAACTCAAGAGGCCCATGCCAAGGCATATTATAATCAAACTATAGAAAGACAAGGGGTGAATGTTTAAAGCAGCAAGAAATGGCTTGTCACATACAAGGGATCCTGAATAAGACTTTGAACAGATTTCTCATCAGAAATATTGAGCGCCAGAAGGAAGTGAGTTTATATATTTAAAGTCCTGGAAGAAGATACCTGTATATCAAGAATCCTATATCCAGCAAAACAAAGGAGTGACTGTCCTTCTTAAACGAAAGCTCATTGGGTTTGTTATCACTAGACCTGCCTGGCAAGAAATGCTAAAGCATGCCCTTCAGGTTGATAGATAGTAACAACCTGTTACTGTAGATAGTTACAATAGATAGTAACTTGAAGCTATAATGAAAAAATAAATATCTCCATTAAAGATAAATACATGGGTAATTTAGAAGTTAATATTTTTGTAACTTTGGTTTGTAACTTCATTTTTTGTTTTCACATGATTTAGGAGACTTGTGCATTTAAAAATATATTAGGCTTTATTTTGTAACATATAGTGCAGAAAGATGTACTTTTGTGACATTAGTAACTGAATGGGGTGCAGACAAAACTGTAAAGAAGTAAAGTTTTTGTATAATATTAAAGTTAAGCTGGGTGGCACTTAGGAGCAATATTGTATCAAATAATAAGAGTAAACAAAGAAGAACAAGGATCTAGAACATTCAATACAAATGATCATAAAATGACCAACTTCCTTACACAGGGGGCGCCTTAGGAGAACTCAGGTCTTCAGAAGATACATTAGATTCAAATCTTCAAGCCCGCCTCCACTCTGGGAAATATGGGGAGAATCATCACTGATACTGCTACGTGAATGATAAATTTTTTCTCTCTCTGTTTTCTCTTTTGTGTTGTAAATTAAACGCGAGGCTGCAGCTATCACCTTGCCAAGAAAGAAAAACTAAAAAAAAACTAAAAAAAAATAAATAAAGTTAAGCTCATATAAATTCAAATTCGTGTTATCACATTAGTATATTAAGTGCATTTACCATGATAATCACAAAGAAAGTAGCTGTAAATTATACTCAAAAGCAAATGAAAAGGAACTTGAAATAAGAAAAGACACATAAGCACAGAAGAAGATAATGTAGGAAATGAAGGATAAAAAACTATAAGACCTACAGACAAAAGAGGCAAAATGGAAGAATTAAGCCCCTGCTCATCAATAATTACTTTTTTAAATTAATTTTTGTTGGCATATAGTTGCTTTACAATGTTGTGTTAGTTTCTGCTGTACAGAAACTAACACAACATTGTATACATATATGTATACAATGTATACATATTGTATATTATGTATATTATATGTATACATATATCTCCTCTTTTTTAAAGATTTCCTTCCCATAGTAATTACTTTAAATGTAAATAAATTAAATTCTCCAATCAAAAATAGATTTTGGCAGAATGGGAGAAAATGACCCTAGTGTGTCCTGTATATAAGAGACTCACTTTAGATCCAAAGATACAAATAGGTTTTGAAAGTGAAAGAAAGGAAAAAAGATATGCCATGGAAATAGTAACTTACAGGATGGAGGTTGCTGTACTAATATAAGATAAACTTTAAATCAGAAAAGATTATAAGAGTCAAAGAAGGACATTATATTTTAACACAATAAGATGTAACAGTTACGTACATCTATGCACCTAATGACACATGGTTAAAATATATGAAGGAAAGTAGATTCTACAACAGTAGTTGAAGACTTTAATATAACTCATTTTCAAAAGTGGATATATAACAACCAGACAAATTAGTAAGGATCAAAGATGACTTGAACAACACAACAATCAACTAGATCCAACAGACATATATAGAATATTCAATGCAACAACAACAGAATATATATTCTTAAGTGCACAAGGTACATTATCCAGGATAGATTTTCAAATTGTGGATGAAGAAGTTAAATTATCTGTTTGCCAGTAATGTGATCTTACATGTATAAAACCCTAAAGATTTCACAACCCAACTATTAGAACTAGTAAATGAATTTAGCAAAGTAGCAAGATAGAAAACAAAAATCAGTTGTATTATTCTGTATGCTAGTAGCTGGAAAAGAAAATTAAGAAAACAGTGCCATTTATAATAGTACCAAAAATAAAATACTTAGGAATTACCTTAACCTAGGAGGTGAAAGGCTTATGATGAAAGCTATAAGATATTGCTGAAAGAAATTAAAGGCATAAATACATGGGAAGACATCCTATATTCATGGATTAGAATAATTAACTGTTAAGATGTCATAGCACTCAGCGTGATCTATAGAGTCAATGCAATCCTTATCAAAATCCCAATAAAGTTTTTTGAAGAAATGGAAAAAGATCTATCCTAAACTTCATATGGGCTCTCAAGGGATTCCAGAGAGCAAAAAAAAAAAAAACATTGAAAAAGAACAAAATTGGAAATTCACACCTCTTTATTTCAAACCCTATTGGATATTTACAGAACATTCCATCCAAAAGAAGCAGAATACATATTCTTTTCAGGTACACATGGAACATTCTCCAGGATAAATCACACAGTAGACCACAAAACAAGATCAAAAGAGTATCAACCATCTTTTCTAACTACAATGCTATGAGACTGCAATACTATGAGAAATCAACTACAAAGGGGAAAAAACTGCAAACACAAACTCATAGAGACTAAACAGTATGCTACCCAAAAGCCAGTGGGTTACTGAAGAACTCAAAGAGGAAACCAAAAAATACTTAGAGTCAGGGAACTCCCTGGCAGTCCAGTGTTTTGGACTCTGTACTCTTCCCGCCTAGGGCCCAGGTTTGATCCCTGGTTGAGGAAGTAAGATCCCACAAGCCATGCAGTGCAGCAAAAGAAAAGAAAAAAATAATTATGTGGAGTCAAGTGAAAATGGAAACACAGCAATCCAGAATCTATGGCATACAGCAAAAGCAGTTCTGAGGGAAGTTTATAGCAATATAAGCCTACCACAGGAAATAAGAAAAAAATTTCAAATAAAGGAACTAGGATAAACAACTTGCAAACCCAGTTAGTAGGAGGAATGAATAAAGAAGATCAGAGCAAAAATAAATGAAATAGAAAAATTTAAAGAACAGTAGAAAGGATCAGTGAAAGTAAAAGGTGGTTCTTTGAGAAGATAAACAAAATTTAAAAGTCCATAGCTAGACTCGTCAAGAAAAAGAGAGGGCCTAGTAGATAAAATAAAATCAGAAAGGAAAAAGTAGAACTTAAAATTGACACTAGAGAAATACGAAGAATTAGAGGAGATTACTATGGACAGATTACTAGAAGAAATGGGTGAATTTTTAGAAATAGAGTCTTCCAAGATTGAATCAAGAAGAAATAAAAAATATGAATAGACCTATTACCAGTAATGAAATTAAATCAGCAAGAAAACAACTCCCAAGAAACAGAAGTTGAGGACCAAATGGTTTCATGGGTGAATTCTACCAAATATTTAAAGAAGAGTTTACATCTGTCCTTCTCAAACTATTCCAAAAATTTGAATAGGAAAGAAAACTTCCAAACTCATTCTTTGAGGCCAGCGTCACCCTGATGTCAAAACCAGACAAAGATATCACACACAAAATAGAAAAATACAGGCCAGTATCACTGATGAACATAGATGCAAAAATTCCCAACAAAATATTAGCAACCAAATTCACCAGTACATTGAAAAGGATTATACTCCATAATCAAGTGGCATTTTATCCCAAGGATGCAAGGATGGTTCAGTTTATGCAAATTATACATTGTGATATACCACGTTAATAAACTGAAGAATAAAAATCATACAGTCATCTCAACAAATACAGAAAAAACTTTTGACATAATTCAACATCCATTTATGATGTAAAACTCAACAAAGGGACTAGAGAAGGTACATCACTCAACATAATAAAGGCTACAGCCAACGTCATATTCAAGAGTGAAAAGCTGAAAGAAGGCATTTCCTCTAAGATCAGGAACAAGACAAGTGTGGCCCACTTTTGCGCTCTTTATATAACATAGCCTTGGAAGTCCTAGCCACACAATCAGACAAGAAAAAGATATAAAATGATCCAAACTGGCAAGGAAGAAGAACTGTTACTTTTTGAAGATGACATGATACTATGTATAGAAAACCCTAAAGACACCACCAAATAACTATTAGAAGTAATAAATGAATTCAGTAAAGTTGTAGGATACAAAATTAATATAGAGAAATCTTATGTTTTTTTACAACAAACCATCAGAAAGAGAAGTTAAGAAAACAATTCTATTTACAATTGCATCGAAGAGAATAAAGTGCCTAGGAGTAAATCAAATGAAGGAGGTAAAAAACTTGTATTCAGAATACTCTAAGTTGTTGATGAAATAAACTGAAAATGACACAAACAACTATACCATGTGAATGAGTTTGAAGAACTAATATTGTTAAAATAACCATACTACTCCAAGTCATCTATAGATTGATTTCAGTACCTATTAGAATTCCAATGGCATTTTTCACTGAACAAATAATCTCAAAGTTATATAGAAACATAAAAAACCTCAAATAGGCAATAAAACTGATTTTAAAAATGGGCAGAGAACCTGAATAGGCATTTTTCCAAAGAAGACATACAGATGGCCAACAAACAAATGAAAAGATGCTCAGCATCACTAATCATCAGGAAAATGCAAATCAAAACCAGAGTGAGACACTATCTCACACCTGTGAAAAATGGCTATTATTAAAAAGACAACAAATAAAAATTGTTGGATTGGGATGGGGAGAATGGGGAACCCTTGTGCAATATTGATGGAAACGTAAATTGGTGTAGCAACTGGAAAACAGCACGGAGGTTCTTCAAAAAACTAGAACTACCATATAATCCAGCAGTTATATGTCTGGGTATTTTCCCAAAAGAAACAAAGACACTAATTTGGAATGATACATTCATCCCTATGTTTACTGCAGCATTACTCACAGTAGCCAAGATATGAAAGCAACCTCAGTACCCATGATAGATGAATAGCTAATGATTTTGTATGTGTATACATATATATGCTAGAATATTACTCAGCCATAAAAAGGAATGAAATCTTGTTGTTTGTGACAGTATGATGGACCTCAAGGGAATTATGCTAAGTGAAGTGAGACAAAGAAAACACTATATGATTTCACATATATGTGGAATCTAAAAAACAACAAATGAACAAACATAGCAAAACAGAAACAGTTATTGAAGCAGAGAGCAAATGGTGGTCAGAGGGAGGGGTGCAGGGGAATGAATGAAACAGATAAGGGAGATCACGAGGTACAAACTTCCAGTTACAAAATAAATGAATCACAGGGATGAAATGTACAGAGTGGGAAATATAATCAATAATAATAATATATCTTTTATGATGATGGATGGTAACTAGACTTGTGGTGATCATTTTGTAATGTACAGAAACACCAAATCACTCTGCTGTGTACCAGGACCTATCATAGTGCTATAGGTCACTTATAGTTCAAAAAACCACAAACAAGCAAATTCATAGAAAAAGAGATAAGATCTGTGGTCACCAGAGGTCGAGTTTGCAGGGAGTGCGAATTGGATGAAGGTGGTCAAAAGGTACCAACTTCCAGTATAAGATAAATAAGCACTAGGGATGTCATGTATGACAGGATAAATATAATTAATACTGCTGTATGTTATATATGAAAGCTGTTAAGAGAGTAAATCCTGAGTTCTTATCACAAGGAAGAAATGTTTTTCTGTGTTTTGTATCTGTATGAGATGATGAATGTTAACTAAACTTAACCATGATCATTTCATGATGTATGTCAGTAAGTCATCACGCTGTTTTGTAATAATTTTAGCATGTTCAGGCTTTCCTTAGGTTGCAGGTTCCTTAATACCAGTACCAACAGATGTTAGAATGGGCTTGCAAAAGCAGTTTTGAAATTTTGTCTGGTGTAATAGGATTTATTTTTCTGTTTAACTTATATTGCTTTAATGTGATATTGGAAATAATATTAGAAATAATTTATTGTTTTTATTTGGTTTATATCCTCCTGTTTCCTACTTGACACATTTAGATCACAATGAGAACAGATTTCAGTGCTAGTAAGTCTCCTTGTTCTTCAGTCACTAAGTCATGTCCAACTCCTTATGACCCCATGGAATGCTGCACGCCAGGCTTCCCTGTCCTTCAGTATCTCCCCAAGTTTGCTCAAACTCATCCATTGAGTCAGTGATGCCATCTCCTGGTTTACCCTTAATCTTTTGGTGTTTTGTGTTCTGTTCTAAATTTAGATATCCAAAGAGAAGAAGAAAAAGTGAAACGATCTGTGAAAGATGCTGCCAAGAAGGGTCAGAAGGATGTCTGTGTGGTTCTGGCCAAGGAGATGATCAGGTCAAGGAAGGCTGTGAGCAAGCTCTATGCATCCAAAGCGCACATGAACTCCGTGCTCATGGGGATGAAGAACCAGCTGGGTAAGACAGCAGTTCTTACAACCACCTCATTAACTGAGGCTCTTGCCATATCCTAACACTAGTTTCCTTGAATAGGAAGAACAGTCTCAGTTCTGGCATTTATTCTTTTTTTTTTTTTTTTTTTTTTGCATTTATTCTTTATATTGTGTTAGGCGGGGAGTTACACGAATGCAAAATAATACTTACTATTTTCATTTTTATTTTACTGTTATTGATTTTCTTTTGCCAGTGTTGTTGAAGTAATGGGAACGTCTACAGCTTAACCCTTTTCATTTAGAATTTAGACTATTTCCTCATGTGAACAGTGTTGAAAAATGACCTGAAGGTTGGGTCCTAGGAATAAGAAGTGGGCCCAGGCCTTAGAGGGAGGACAAAGAAAGAGCTTCCTCTGTCCTGGACCCAGAGCTGCCTCAAGTAGGATTCTAAATAGTCTAAGCTTGGCTTTGGCTTTTACTCCCTTCCTTCTCTGCCTCATCTCTGGCTCTCAGCCTAAGGCTTTCTTACATCTTAGGAACCTGCCGGCCTTGTGTTAGGTATTTAGCATACATATGGACTTAATTTTTTTTTAAACTCATAATATCTAAGAAGAAACCTACTAATCTATTCAGCTTTCAGGATCCAGTATAATATGGTTTGCCATCTTTCACAGGCATCTGTCTCCAGGTCACTGACAGCTTGAGGCATAGGTTACATTTTACATCCAGTTGGTTTCTTTTCTTACTTAATTTTGGCTAAATGAAGAAATCCTAACCCAGAACTAGAGTTCTTTGAGAATGAATGGCAGCAAATGACTGTCAGATAATTTGACAGAGTACAGACTCTGAAATTACAGGGAAATTTTTCCACTAAAGAGCATCTTCAGGGAATTCCCTGGTGGTCCAGTGGTTAGGACCTCATGCTTTCACTGCCAGGGCCAAGTTCAAGCCTTGGTCTTGGGAACTAAGATCTCACAAGCTGTATCGCGTGGCCAGAAAAAAAAAACAAACAGCATCTTCAACTCTGTCAGTTACTATTCTGATGAGTACATCACATTCAAGAATTAGAAGACTTGAATGTTTCAGTGTAGAGGCTGGTGCCACATGTGTGCCTGATTCATTATTTGGTTGTATTTGGCTCTGAAAGTATTTCTTTATGTTCAATTTTAACATTTGGATGTGAGTTTTTATTTTTACTATGCCTAATAGTGAATATATCAGTTTCTTTCTCCAGATACTGAAGAAAATAATCCATGAATTGAGAAAGAGTTAAAAAAAAATAAGACAAGCTATTTGTACTGTAGCTTCTTAACGTTTAAAAACTGTGTTATTTCAGCCCTAAAGTGATGTATTTAGGCTTTTTAAATATTGGATAAATAACCTACATATATGCCTTTTGGACAAGCCAAGTATTCAGTACCAGAGAGAAACAGTGTAATCTTACTGTTATTTTGAAAACTAAATACACTTTACAGCCATCAGTGAAAGCTTCATATTTACTTCTGTTTTTTTCTGCAGCCAGCTGAAAAGGTACGTGTTCAATTGACCATAATAAGATTATTTAAAAGTGTTTCAGCATTTCCTTTAGTGGATCAACATCAGAAAATGTTTAGCTTATTTTGCGTTTTCTCTTCCTGTGAATAAGGCACTGGAAGGCAATGGCACCCCACTCTAGTACTCTTGCCTGGAAAATCCCATGGATGGAGGAGCCTGGTAGGCTGCAGTCCATGGGGTTGCTAAGAGTCAGACACAACTGAGCGACTTCATTTTCACTTTTCACTTTCATGCATTGGAGAAGGAAGTGGCAGCCCACTCCAGTGTTCTTGCCTGGAGAATCCCAGGGATGGGGGAGCCTGGTAGGCTACCGTCTATGGGGTCACACAGAGTCAGACACAACTGAAGTGACTTAGCATAGCATAGCATAGCACACATAGACTCTTCTCCTCAGTTGCAAAGATAATATATTGGATGCTTATGTACCTAACAAGGGCTTCCCTTGTAGCTCAGCTGGTAAAGAATCCACTTGTAACGCAGGAGACCCTGCTTCGATTCCTGGGTCAGGCAGATCCGCTGGAGAACGGATAGGCTACCCACTCCAGTATTCTTGGGCTTCCCTGGTGGCTCAGCTGGTAAAGAATCCACTTGCAATGTGGGAGACCTGGGTTCGATCCCTGGGTTGGGAAGATCCTGTGGAGAAGGGAACAGCTATTCACTCCAGTATTCTGGCCTGGAGAATTCCATGGACTATATATCCATGGGGCCGCAAAGGTCGGATAGACTGAGTGACTTTCACATGTACCTAACACCTAGAACCAATAGAATTTGACATTTTATTATATTTGCTTCAGTTGTTATATTAGAAAGCAGTATTACTAAACTTGAAGCTTCTCTGATATATCTTTCCAACCCCATTCCCTTCTCTTTCAGTCTCCCCAGAGGTAACCATTATCATAACTATTAAAATATATAAAAATGGTATTATATTTTGTTTTTCATTCTGCATTGTTTGCCATTTATCATTGTTAAGGTTGAAATATACCCATATAATAATATATTTTGGTATGATATTTACCATACCAACTTAATGATGAGTATTTTTGAGATGATAAATATATATTTTTTAACTCCTAGGTGGTATTGCATCCTTTGAATGTATCACATTTTATTTTTCTTTTCCCTATTGATGGACACTTAAGCTTTTCTCAGTTTTTACTATTACTAACAGTGCTGCTATGAATGTCTTCACTTTTGCACATGTGTTTCTTTAGGACAGTTATATCCTCAGAAGTGGAATTGCTGCATTAAAAATAGCTGGGTTTAAATTTTACTAGAACTGCAAAATTGCTCTCCAAAGAGGCTAATTTGTATTCCCACCAGCAGCAGATGAGGGTTCTTTTTTCTGAACCTTTTCATCAGTCCTTGTCAGACTTTTTAATTTTTGAGAAATGTTATATGTCTCTGGGAACTAGTGGGCTTGATCACGCTCTTCTGTTCACCTTTTCTTCCTATATACTGAATCCAAAATATCTTTTCAAGGAATTACAGCTCACAAATATTCACTAATCTACATGAAAAAAATCTCTTCTCTTGTAGCATGTACTTCCAATAGTGAACATAACACACAAACAGCGTAGTCAAGAGCCTGTTATTCTTTTTTTTTTTTTTTAACTTTACAATATTGTATTGGTTTTGCCATATATCAACATGAATCCGCCACAGGTATATACGTGTTCCCCATCCTGAACCCTCCTCCGTCCTCCCTCCCCGTACCATCCCTCTGGGTCATCCTAGTGCACCAGCCCCAAGCATCCAGTATCGTGCATCAAACCTGGACTGGCAACTCGTTTCATATATGATATTATACACGTTTCAATGCCATTCTCCCAAACCATCCCACCCTCTCCCTCTCCCACAGAGTCCAAAAGACTGTTCTATACATCAGTGTCTCTTTTGCTGTCTCGTATACAGGGTTATTGTTATTCTTTAAATATACACCCATAACAACATATATTGTTGTTTCAAATATATAGTCTTTGTAGCTTTATCACACCTGCAAAGTAAAATATTTGCTATTTGATACTTATGTTAAAATACTCTTTTCTAGCTCCTCTCCTCTTTTCCATCTTTCCTTTCTCCCTGTAGGTGAGCTCATCTAACCTCGTGCCTTTAAACGCCATTGATTTCCGGATTTTTATCTTCAGGCCTGACTTGTAGGGTATAGCTGGCATCTCCACTCATTCTTAATGGGTATGTCAAAACTAATATGCCCATCCAAGCATCTTGGCTAGCCTTACTTCATCCATATCCCCGACTTCACCCTATGTTTCCCCCTGAGAATCCAAGACTTCATGTAGTTTCTTCTGCAGATGTTTCCACACAGGTTTCTAAAAGACAAAGAGTTCCATCCTTTGTGTTCCTTGGTCTTTCAAGTCTCGGGTATGTTAATATGATCATTTCATTTCCACTGTATTTTCTGTTTCTTTCTGATAGGAAAAGATTTTAGTCAAATGCTAGATTTCCTGGGCTGATCCTTTATAATTTTTTTTTTTAATCTTTCCTGTTTTCACTTTGGAAATAATAATAGTACCTTCCTCATAGGGTAGTTGTGAGGCTTAATTCAGTGCCTGGCCCTTGGTAATTGCTATATGTGTGGGTTCTAAATATAATTTTTGTTACCATCATCAATTTTGTCTTTGTGTTCTGCCTTCTGAACACACTTTCTAAATTTTCTCTATTTTTTATTTCTTTTCTTGAATTTATTTTATCTGTCTTAATTTTAATTTTTGGAAAAGAGTTCTCTGATCTTTATTTGAAAAATATCATTTTATTCTTATTTTATGAATATAATATTTATTATTGATAGCCTTAAAATATACATTCTTTTTTATTATGGTTTACCCAGGACATTGAATATCGCTCCCTGTGCCATATGGTAGTAGGACCTTGTTTTCCATCCATTCTGTATGTAATAGTTTGCATCTACTAACCCTAACTCCTAGTCCATTCCTTCCCTACCTCCTTAATAGCTTAAAAAAATTTTTTATGTTCCTTGCGTTGTTTCTCAGAGCGCCTTCTCCCCACCACCCTTTTCTTCCTTATCTCTTTCCTCTTTTTACGAGAGAGGGAGGGAAGAGAGTGGAGAGGTTGGATTAGGTATGAGTTTCATAAGAAGCTTCTGCAGTCTTCTCAGGCAGGTAGCTTAAGCTACAAAGAGAAAAATTATAATTCATGTAATAAATCCATTTCTTTTAGCCACTATTATATGCCAGATATATTTTGGGGCACCAGACATAAAATAATGAACTGTAAAGACAGTCATTGGCCTCTAGTTTTGGAGTAAAAAGCAAAAATAAATAAATTTAATAAAAGAAGCATACCTAATAAAATAATAAACTTAGTAAGTAAATGGGTATTTATAAATGCACATTGTAATGAGCACTAGGAGACTATAAAAGGGAAATGCACTCAAGGGTGGCTCCTTTCAGTCTCTGATGATATCTGAAGGATGAGTAATTAAGGGGGGGGGGCTTATTCCAACCACAGTGTCAGTGACCTGTGTGAAGGCCCTAGGGCCAAAAAAACTATGTATTTGAACCCTGAAGGAAGTAGTTCTGGGAGATTGGGGTACCTGGGCGCAAGGGAGAAGGATGGCTGAAAAGGATGAGCAGGGAGGTAAAGAAGACAGTTGGGACAGCTGTAAGGAGAGCAGGGCTTTTCAGATTCCAGTGTGGAGGCCCTGCAGATCAGCTGCAGTGGGGGTGCAGAAGCAGAGCTCTGAGGGAGAACTAGAGGCATCCTGGTAGAGGAGTGGGGGCCTGGAGGCACAGGGGAAGTAGTTCAGACTGTGCTTAGCAAACAGCCCTTGATTCAGTGTGACACGAGTGCTTGACAGGGGAGTGGGAGGTGAGGCTGGAAAGGTAATCTGCAGTCAGAGTTTGGAGCGCTCAGCTGAGGGTGGTGACTTCATCTCCTAGACAGGAGAGAGCCTCATCGAGTACTGTGAGCACAACTGCAGGTGCAGCCAGGCAGGAGGCCAGGGGACCTGAGAGGGGATGGTCAGGGCCCAGCTGGGTTAGTCTGGTAGGATGAGTGGGAGAGAGGACATTGGAGAACTGCTCTGGATGCCAAATAAGTGAATGTGGTGAAGGTAGAAATAAGCCTAAGGTGCTCCAAACCCTGAACCCAGAAAGAGCACAGGGCATTTAAAGACTCTGGAAACCCAGAAGGAGGGAGAAGCAGGCCTAAGAGAGACAAGACTCTACTTGGGGCTGTCCAGACTGGCTCTGTGCAGGTCGCCCTGCTTCCCCAGCACCTCAGCACAGTGCCTGGCCGGAGGAATCCCCAGGGAGGGTTGTTGAGGGGGTTTATAGTTGGATGTTGTCTGTTAGCAAATTAAATACAACAGAGAAGGTAACTGTTAATAGAACCCAGAATAGAGAGGGAGAGGGACATCTACATTTTGGGAGTGAGAAAAGAGAAAACTAGAAATACTGTGACATGAGTTCCCATGTCCCCATCCCACCCTGAGCCTGTTATTGTTTGAAAAGCCACCATTTGATGAAGTCATTTCTTCTCCTTAAGATGTTTCTCTTTTCAAATGCAGATGTCCTTGGGAGGGGTGGTGTATTAAGCCCTGTCAGCTATTAATACATTGTCATGATTAGATGTTTTCCAAGTGTTACTTTCTGACAGCAGCTTCTTGCAGAAAAGACAGATGATGAGTATGTTTTGGTTGGGAGAGAAAGTTAAGAGAAGCTAAGAAGATGGGGCAGGAAACAAAATTATCATATGGTCCAGAAATTCCACTTCTGGATAAGAATTGAAAGCAGGGACTCCAAACAGATGTTTTTACATCCATGTTTATAGCAGCATTATTCATAACAGGCAAAAGGTAGACAATTCAGTTGTCCACTGAAGGATGAGTGGATAAACAAAACATGGTATATATAGTTCAGTGGACTACTGTTCAGCCTTAAAAAGGAAGGAGGTTTTGGGGACTTCCCTGGGTTCGATCTCTGGGTTGGGAAGACCCCCTGTAGAAGGGAAAGGCTATCCACTCCAGTATTCTGGCCTGGAGAATTCCATGGACTATATATATGTATAGCCCATGGGGTCACAAAGAGTCAGACACAACAGAGCAACTTTCACTTTCACTGGTGGTCCAGTAGTTAATACTCTGCCTTCCAATGCAGGGGGCGATGGTTCAATTCCTGTTCAGGAAACTAATATCTCACATGCTGCAGGGTGCAGCCAAATTTTTAAAATATAAAAAAGAAGGAGGAAGTTCTGACACATTACAACTTTGGGTACCTTGAAGGCGTTATGCTAAGTGCAGTATGCTTGTCACCAAAGGCCAGATGCTATGTGATTCCACTTCTGTGAGGTATGGAGAATAGTCAGAATCATAGAGAAAGTGGAATGGTGGTTGCCAAGAGGTGGAGGGAGAGGGGAATGGGGAGTTAAGAGTTTAATGGGGACAAAACTTTATAAATTCAAATTCTGTAGCGCTTCATCATTTTCATATGAAATATTTTTCCTTTGCACAAACAAAATACAATATAAACAGAAAAATTTTAAAGGGTAAAAAACATCTCCTTTGTGAATTGATTGTCTCCATTTGTTTTATAGTTGATTTTTGTCATTATTCATACGAATACTTATTTTACTCAGCTCTAAGTGTAGTGTGAGCGCCCATGGTAGGTGAGAGTGGCTGGAGGTAATCAGCCCTCTGGAATCTTAAGCCTTATCTATCCCTGTAGTGGGCTTCCCTGGTGACTCAGCTGGTAAAGAATCCTGCAATGTGGGAGACCTGGGTTCGATCACTGGGTTGCAAAGATCCCCTGGAGAAGGGAAAGGCTACCCACTCTAGTATTCTGGCCTGGAGAATTCCATGGTTTGTATGGTCCATGGGGTCAGAAAGAGTTGGACACTTTGTGACTTTAACTTAACTTTGTGAAACATCATTGTAAGACTCCGTATTTTCTTATAACTGTTCATTCTGCTTATAATGGCCATGTTTAAGATGGCTTTTGTGAGTGTGTTGCTCCCCTGGGCCCTTGCTCTCAGGGAATTGCATTTCGCTAAGAAGAGATAGCAAGAATACACAGAAGATCTTCAAGAATACAAAAAAGATCTTCACGACCCAGATAATCACGATTGTGTGATCACTGACCTAGAGCCAGACATCCTGGAATGTGAAGTCAAGTGGACCTTAGAAAGCATCACTACGAACAAAGGTAGTGGAGGTGATGGAATTCCAGTTGAGCTATTCCAAATCCTAAAAGAGGATGCTGTGAAAGTGCTGCACTCAATATGCCAGCAAATTTGGAAAACTCAGCAGTGGCCACAGGACTGGAAAAGGTCAGTTTTCATTCCAATCCCAAAGAAAGGCAATGCCAAAGAATGCTCAAACTACCACACAGTTGCAGTCATCTCACATGCTAGTAAAGTAATGCTCAAAATTCTCGAAGCCAGGCTTCAGCAATATGTGAACCGTGAACTTCCTGATGTTCAAGCTGGTTTTTAGAAAAGGCAGAGGAGCCGGAGATCAAATTGCCAACATCCACTGGATCATGGAAAAAGCAAGAGAGTTCCAGAAAAACATCTACTTCTGCTTTATTGACTATGCCAAAGCCTTTGACTGAGTGGATCACAATAGACTGTGGAAAATTCTGAAAGAGATGGGAATCCCAGACCACCTGATCTGCCTCTTGAGAAATTTGTATGCAGGTCAGGAAGCAACAGTTAGAACTGGACATGGAACAACAGACTGGTTCCACATAGGAAAAGGAGTATGTCAAGGCTGTATATTGTCACCCTGTTTATTTAACTTCTATGCAGAGTACATCATGAGAAATGCTGGACTGGAAGAAACACAAACTGGCATCAAGATTGCCGGGAGAAATATCAATAACCTCAGATATGCAGATGACACCACCCTTATGGCAGAAAGTGAAGAGGAACTCAAAAGCCTCTTGATGAAAGTGAAAGTGGAGAGTGAAAAAGTTGGCTTAAAGCTCAACATTCAGAAAACGAAGATCATGGCATCCGGTCCCACCACTTCATGGGAAATAGAAACAGTGGAAACAGTGTCAGACTTTATTTTTCTGGGCTCCAAAATCACTACAGATGATGACTGCAGCCATGAAATTAAAAGACGCTTACTCCTTGGAAGGAAAGTTATGACCAACCTAGATAGCATATTCAAAAGCAGAGACATTACTTTGCCAACAAAGGTTCGTCTAGTCAAGGCTATGGTTTTTCCTGTGGTCATGTATGGATGTGAGAGTTGGACTGTGAAGAAGGCTGAGCGCCGAAGAATTGATGCTTTTGAAGTGTGGTGTTGGAGAAGACTCTTGAGAGTCCCTTGGACTGCAAGGAGATCCAACCAATCCATTCTGAAGGAGATCAGCCCTGGGATTTCTTTGGAAGGAATGATGCTAAAGCGGAAACTCCAGTACTTTGGCCACCTCATGTGAAGAGTTGACTCATTGGAAAAGACTCTGATGCTGGGAGGGATTGGGGGCAGGAGGAGAAGGGGATGACAGAGCATGAGATGGCAGGATGGCATCACTGACTCGATGGACGTGAGTCTGAGTGAACTCCGGGAGTTGGTGATGGACAGGGAGGCCTGGCGTGCTGCGATTCATGGGGTCGCAAAGAGTTGGACACGACTGAGCGACTGATCTGATCTGATTGATGCCATTTTAAATATTTTTTTCTGATTTATTTAAATTTAGCTATAATTGCCACAAGAACCTGTGATAAGTGGAAACAACTTTGTAATTTTGTTGCTTTAATTATTGAAATCAGACTCAGAATATTTCCGTTGGTCTTTGTATCTGTGATTATGAAGCTAAATCTGTATTTAGCTGCTTTGTTTCCATATTTGGTTATTGTTATAATTTATAGCAGAACTTGTATTTGTGTGTGTCTTTCATTTGTATCTGTAGCAAGCATGGTAACATAATGTTGCTTTGTTTTTATATACTCTTTTCTGAGGGTTTTTTAAAATTAAGCTTTTTGAGAGAATTGTAGATTCACATACATGGAGTTGTAAGAAATAATACAGAGAGATTCTGTGTATACCGTTTACCCATTTTCCCCCAGTGGTAACATTTTGCAGAGTTAAAGTAAGTATTACAACCAGGAGGTCGGCATTGATACAGTCAAGCTTTAGAATTCTTCCCGTTTCCATCTTTACAGGGATATCTCATGCTGCACATCTGTAACCACGCCCACTTCCCTCCCACCCCCACCCCCTCTTTATATCTGGCAATCATTAATTTTTTTTTTTCTAACTTTTTATTTTGTATTGGCATATAGCAGGTTAACAAAATATAGTTTCAGGTGAACAGCTAAGGGGCTTAGCCATACATATACATGTATCCATTCCCTGGTGGCTCAGAGGTTAAAGCGTCTGCCTGCAATGTGGGAGACCCGGGTTCAATCCCTGGGTCGGGAAGATCCCATGGAGAAGGAAATGGTAACCCACTCCAGTATTCTTGCCTGGAGAATCCCATGGACAGAGGAGCCTGGCAGGCTACAGTCCATGGGATCGCAAAGAGTCGGACACGACTGAGCGACTTTACTTACTTACTTACTTACTTACTTATTCTCCCCCAAACTCCCCTCCCATCCTGGCTGCCACATTAATTTTATAATTTTACTATTTCAAAAATGTTATATAAATGGAATCAGCCCATATGTAAGTAACCTCTTAGGACTGGCTTTTTTTCTTTTTTATTGAAGTGTAATCGACATACACTATTATACTAGTTTCAGATGTACAGAATAGTGATTTGACATTTATATACTTTATAACTTGATCACCTCAGTAAATCTAATAACTGTTATCCTACAAAGTTATTGCATTATTACTGACTATAATTCCCTGTGCTATACATTACAGTCCCATGACTTATTTTATATTAAATACTATACTTATTTTATATTAAATTACTAGAAGCTTCATGGGCACCTTGTCTTTGACAAAGGAGGCAAGAATATACAGCAGAGAAAAGACAGCCTCTTTAGTATGTTGGTTCTGGGAAAACTGGACAGCTGCATGTAAAGGAATGAAACTAGAACATCTCCTAAGACCATACACAAAAATAAACTAAAAATGGATTAAAGACTTAAATAAGGCCAGAAACTATAAACTCTTAGAGGAAGTCATAGACAGTACACTTCTTGACATAAATCACAGCAAGATCCTCTGTGACCCACCTCCTAGAGTAATAGAAATAAAAACAAAAATAAATAGGTAGGACCTAATTAAACTTAAAAGCTTTTGCATAGCAAAGGAAACTATAAACAAGGTGAAAAGACAGCCCTCAGAATAGGAGAAAGTAATAGCAAATGAAAAGTATTAATCTGCAAAATATACAAGCAGCTCATGCAGCTCAATACCAGAAAAACAAACAACCCTATCAAAAAGTGGGCAGATCTAAACAGACATTTCTCCAAAGAAGACATACAGATGGCTGATAAACACAGGGAAAGATGCTCAGCATGGCTCATTATTAGAGAAATACGAATCAAAACTACAGTGAGGTATCACCTCACGCCAGTCAGAATAGCCATCATCCAAAGCACAGCGCGCTCTAAGTGTGAAGTGCTCATGTGTTTCACAAGCCCCTCTGTGTGACTGTGACCTTTCTCAGTTTAAATGTCAGCTAGCTTTTATAATGCTAGCTCTATGTTTTCTGTAGAATATTAACCTTTTTATTTTTGGAGATTCTTATTTTACTGTGAAATGTATACAGCTGAAAATTTTCTGTGCTCTGCCTTTCATCCCTCCCACCCTTAACTCCTGGCAATCACTGATCTTTTTACTGTCTCCATAATTTTCCCTTTTTTGAGGGAATCATACTGTATGTAGCCTTTTAGATTTTCTTTTTTTAAAAAATATTTATTTATTATTTATTTAATTTCTGTCTGTGCTAGGTCTCCATTGCTGCGCATGGGCTTTCTCTCATTGCCGCTGGCGGGGGGTACTCTCTCATTGTAGTGCACAGACTTCTCACTGCAGTGGCTTCTCTGGTTGTGGAGTACAGGCTCTAGGCCACATGGGTTCAGTAGTTGTAGTGCATGGGCTTATTAGTTGCTCCATGGCATATGAAGTCTTCCCAGACTAGAGATTGAACCCATGTCCCCTGCATTGGCAGGTGAATTTTTAACCACTGGACCACCAGGGAATTCCTAGATTGACTTCCTTCACTTAGTAATATACGTAAAAAGTTTCCTCCATGCTTTTTCAAGAAAGCTCATTTCTTTTTAGTGTTGATTAATAGTCACTGTGTTGATGTCCCACACTCTGTTATCCATTATTCTTCACTTGCAAGCCACATCTTGGTTGATTCTGAGTTTTGGCAATTATGAATAAAGTTCTTGTAAACATTCATGTGCAAGTTTTTGTGTGGACATAAGTTTTTAACTTCTTTGAGTAAATACCAAGGAGGGCTATTGTCGGATCATATGTTAAGAGTATATTTAGTTTTGTAAGGAGCTCACAAACTGTCTTCTAAAATGGCTGTACCATTTTGCATTCCCACCAGCAATGATTGAGAGTTCCTATTGCTCCACATCCTCACCAGCATTTGGTATCAGTGTTTTGGGTTTTGTCCAGTCTAATAGGTGTGTACCGGTACCTAATTGTTGTTTAAATTTGCATTTCCCTAATGACGTAGGATGTTGAACGTCTTTTTAT
The DNA here is from genome assembly GCF_029407905.1 of Bubalus kerabau. Taxonomy (NCBI): domain Eukaryota; kingdom Metazoa; phylum Chordata; class Mammalia; order Artiodactyla; family Bovidae; genus Bubalus; species Bubalus kerabau. The sequence goes on from NC_073634.1 coordinate 51,139,925, forward strand.
GTGCACTTTTTTTGCCCTCTGTATGTCTTCTCTGAGTTGCTTGTTTAGGTATCCTGCCTATTTTTAATTGGGTTGTTCATTTCCTTATTGATGATAAATATAGATACTTATATTAGATAATAAATATGACATAGATGATATTTATCATTGATGGTAAATATGACACTTTAAAAGCTTTAAGAGTTCTTTCTATATGTTAGACCACAATCTTTTTCATCATAAATGTCTGATGAAAATCTTTTCTTCCAGCTTTTGGCTTGTTTTCTCATTGTCTTGTGGGGATAACTGTGTTTACTTATAAAATAATTTTTTTCTGAAACGTGCTTTTTTTCCTTATGTAACATAAAAAATAATTTGGTCCTGTCTTTTATTTTTCTCATATCTTTTTGGTTTTGAGATTCCAGGGTTCATATACATTTATTTTGTCCTTTTAAAAATCCACTTCACCAGTCCTTGACTGGTTATCAAATTAAATATTGTTGGAATCAGTTTTGTTTCTAAGTTTAGCTTTGCTTCATCTTTTCCCCACTGTATTGAGTCTTCCTTTTCTTATTTCTTTTAGCAGTCAGTAATTCATACCTTTTTCAAAATGGAAATGTTTCAGTATTTAACTTAACACTTGTCACACTATGTTTTTCTGTTTCCATTTATTTTTGCTATTTCAAAAAAGTTTACTAAACACATGTCATGTTCAATCCCAGAGCCACTCTCTCTTGGATGCGGACTCAGGATGCAAATTAGGATAAAACATCAGCCTGTGTAGACATCCAACTTTTATCATTCAAACAAAACTATGTGGAATTTGTTTCATTTTGACCTTTCTTCTCTTCCTCCCATCATTTACCTTTTTACAACAATCAGTAGTGACTTCAACACTTTAGAATTTGTCTTTTTTATGTCATTATAATTAGCCATACAGATGCTTCATACTGCCTCTTCCCTTTTCACAGGAAATTAAGAGTGCAAGGGAAGTGAAGTATTCTCTGCAACTAGTGAACTTCTTACTTCTATAGAAAATTCACAAAACGCTGTGTGTGTCAGATGGGCACTTACTTCTCTGGTCGTCCATTTCCTTGCCCCTTGTTTTCCTTAGCTGCTACAGCTTCCTGGAGTCTGGATTCAGACAGAAGTAGATGGGTGGTGGTTCCCTGTGTAGCTGGGGGGCCCTGTTTTAGCGAACAGTTGAACATAAGGTATTTCTCAGAACATTTAAGTCTCATGAAATTTCAGAACAGATTTGAAGGGTGGCCAACAAAGGTCCGTCTAGTCAAGGCTATGGTTTTTCCAGTAGTTGTGTATAGATGTGAGAGTTGGACTATAAAGAAAGCTGAGCACCAAAGAATTGATGCTTTTGAACTGTGGTGTTGGAGAAAACTTTTGAGTGTCCCTTGGACTGCAAGGAGATCCAACCAATCCATCCTAAAGGAGATCAGTCCTGGGTGTTCACTGGAAGGACTGATGTTGAAGCTGAAACTCCAAATACTTTGGCCACCTGATGCGAAGAGCTGACTCATTTGAAAAGACCCTGATGCTGGGAAAGATTGAGGGCAGGAGGAGAAGGGGATGACAGAGGATGAGATGGTTGGATGGCATCACCGACTCAATGGACATGAGTTTGGGTGGACTCTGGGAGTTGATGATGGACAGGGAGGCCTGGCGTGCTGTGGTTCATGTGGTCGCAAAGAGTCAGACATGACTGAGCAACTGAACTGAACTGAACAACTCTATTTTGACCTGTTAAAAACCTTAAGGGGGAGAAATCATAATTTGTTACTACCATGATTTCTTTTAAAGAATATAGGGATTTCCCTGATGGTCCAGGGGTTAAGAATCCACCTTCCGGTGCAGGGGATGTAGTTTTGATCCCTGGTTGGGGAACTGAGATCCCACACGCCTCAGGGCAACTAAGCCTGCATGCTGCACAAAAGATCTTGTGTGTCTCAACTAAGACTCCACACAGTCAAATAAATAAATATTGAAAAGAAGAATATATAGTATGTGTATGATCTTGGACTATAGAGAATTTTTTCTAACTGTAACCACCTTACACTGACACACATTTTCTCTTATTTTCCTATTGACCAGTGGCAGGTCCCTCCCAGAGCAGCCGCGATCCATCAGCTGGTGTGTGGGAAGCGTTGCTTGCGTTGCCTAAAGCCTCTTTTCCAGTCTGGCCCTGGCAAGGCCTAGAGACATTGTTCTGTGTGTGACTTGTCCTGATGTCACAGTTGTTCCTAGCTAGCTTCGTTCCCCCAGGGTCAGACTCAGGCCTTCAGGTGTGAGTCTTGGTGTGCCTGAAGAATTTGTACCTATTGGTGCCAAAGTAGCACCCAGTTTAGCAAAGTCAGCTTCGGTCAGCCAGCACAGTCATGCAGTCTACAAGCACATAAATAGCCCTGGGAGCCCGCCCACTCCCGCTGACTTTATTAGAGTAGCCTGTGATTTGCCTGTCTGTCTTTATTCCATCCTGTGCCACATTGTGTTGAGCGATCCTGTCATCTTTGCCTTTCAGCCGTTTTGCGAGTGGCTGGTTCCCTACAGAAGAGCACAGAAGTGATGAAGGCCATGCAGAGTCTTGTGAAGATCCCGGAAATCCAGGCCACCATGCGGGAGCTGTCCAAAGAGATGATGAAGGTGACCTGGGGCTGACCCTGTGTCCTCTTCCAGAGCACTAGGAATCAGCCAGCGGCAGAGCCTGGGCCAGTGTGCACGGGAGCAGACAGGTCACTGTGGCCCGGCAGAAATGATTTTGAGGATAGAAGCTGTGGGTTTTGTTTTTTTTTAACACCAGGACAAAATACAAAACAAAACAAAAATTGTATTGGTGTATAGCCAATTAACAATGTTGTGATAGTTTCAGGTGAAATGAAGGGACTCAGCCATTCTTATACATATATCCATTCTATGCCACACCCCCCTCCCATCCATGCTGGCACATAACATTGAGCAGAGTTCCATGTGCTATACAATAGGTTTTTGTTTGTTATCCATTTTAAATATAGCAGTGTGTACATGACATTCCCCCCAACAACCATGAGTTCCTTTTCTCAGTCTGTTAGTCTCTTTCTATTTTGTGAGTATGTTCATTTGGGTCATTTCTTTTTAGATTCCACACATAAGGGATGTCATATGATATTTCTCCTCTCTCTGACTGACTTCACTCAATATGACACTCTGTAGGTCCATCCATGTTACTGCAAATGGCCTTATTTCATTCTTTTTAATGGCTGAGTAATATGCCTTTGTATTTATGTACCACATCGTCTTTATCCAGTCCTCTGGAGGACAGAGGCTGTTAACACTGAAATTGTCTGAGCCGAGCATGGCATAGGCTGGGTCAGATTGCCATTTTGCCTTAGAAGAAGCATTGGTATGTCTAGATCTCCAGGGGAGGTGGATAACCCAGGAAGCAACTGTCTGTAGAGTTTGGGGAGCTCAGGATTATGGGCTCTGAGGTGAACAAGGAAACAGAAGAAAACCCAGGTTCCTCTGTTTGTACCAGAGGAGTGTTAATGAAGCAGGTGGTTCAAGACCAGGGGTTGGCAAAGTTTTTTTGTCAAGGGCTGGATAGTAAATGTATTTTTTATTTCCTGGGCCATAGATCTCTGTTGTAACTACTCAACTCGACTTTGTAATTTAAAAGTAGCTGTAGATAATATGTAAACAAATGAGCATGACTCTGTTCTCATAAAACATTATTTCTAAAAGTCGGCAGTGGATTGGGTTTGGCCTGTAGCTGGCTGACCCCTGTCTTAGACCAGAAAGTGAAAGTTTCTCAGTTGTGTTAGACTCTTTGTGACCCCATGGATTTAGCCCGCCAGGCTCCCCTGTCCATGGGATTCTCCAGGCAAGAATACTGAAGTGGGTTGCCATTCCTTCTCCAGGGGATCTTCCCAACCCAGGGATCAAACCTAGGTCTCCTGCGTTACAGGTGGATTCTTTACCATCTGAGTCACCAGGGAAGCCCAGATAAAGGAACTGAGAACCAAATAGAAAGCAGTAAACTGCTGCTGCCGCAGGACCAGGGCCTGGCAGGGACCTGCACCAGTGGCCTTTGGATGGGGGACAGGGCTTCGGAAGGTGCTGTTACTGAGCCCCCAGCCGCCTGTGGTGCAGCACACACGCTCTCCTGGAGAGTGCTCTCAGTCACCTTGAGATGTTGGTATTTTTTCCCCTATTTTACACAGGAGTAGGAAACTGAGTCTTCAAGTTGCCAGGTGACTTGCCTGAGTGGCCTTGGTAGGAAAGGACAGGTCTGGGGTTGGAGCACGAAGGCCTGAGCTGCACCAGAGGACTTGGTGCTAGGCGGGCCCCACCAGTGCTGCCGCACAGCTGTGAGCACGTGGCCCGAGAATCCTCGTGTGTGGCTGTGCAGAGAAGCTGCCTCCCTTCCTCCCAGGGCATTTGATGTATGAACTTGGGTTGTAAACAGGGCTCCTGGGCCCAGGAGAAGAAAGTTGATAGAAAAGAAAGGCAGCATCAAAAGCCCAGAACCCAGGTCTTTGGAAGGAGAAATCCCTGAGCAGTGATCAGGATGGAACCAGATTAGTGGGATGTATCCTCTGAGAGTGATGCATGGGTGTCTCACCTCACGTTGTGGTGTCTGTCTATCTAGAGCTGGGTAACACGGTCATTCTTCGAGTGACTTCATGCCTGCTCACTGACCCATAAGCCACTGAGATCTGAGGGTGGGGTCTTGATTTTAGAATCTGGAATCTCTTCCACAAAAGTTTCTAAGCACTAAAAATAATATAGCTTTGGAGGAAGGCATGTATGTAGTAGATAATATTAACTGAATTCATACAAGGATGCCTCTCCAGGTGCAAACGGAAGCCTCTGCTGGGGTCCCAGCACATCAAGGGCAAAGACACAGTCTTACTCATTCCATGAGTCCCCAGACCCAGGGCTGTCTGTGGCACAAAGCAGACATTTGGTGAATGACTGGTTGCTAGCTGGATGGATGAGTAAATGAATGGCCACTTACTCCTCCAGGATGTGGAAGGCTGTTAAGAGTCAGGTTCCCCTGGGCTCTTTTAACCGAGTTAGTATGTATTGATCCAGCAGTAAGATCCATTCTCCTAGGCCAGAGGGCTCCACTTATAACCTTGAATGTGAATTTGTTGGTTCATTTTGGTTGGGAGAAAAGGGTCTGAGCATGGGCAGAATACAGAACTAGCTAGATTCATACATTAAGAATCACCTGAGTGGTCTGACAGCAGGACAGAGGGCTTGCTTTAAATCTGATGCCTTCAGCATGGTCGGTGAGGGTCATGCCCTGCCTGAGTGCGGTGGAGCAAGGGCTGGAGCTGCCGCACGTGATCTCATGCTCGCGTGACATTGCTCAGCAAGGGGGACCGTTGGCCGGTGTTAGAGAGCAATTTTCTTGTGTCTGTAGTGGGGCTGTGCTCTTGAGAATGAAGTAGGCTGATTGGCTGGCGTCAGGCTGCTGGGCATGGGACTCACTGTAGGGAGTGTGGGCACTGCCTTGTTGGGTCCAGAAACGTTGACTTATCAGTTCTCTCAGGTCTTGGTGAATTGACTGATCCTTACCAGACCCGTCAGGCTGACTCCGGGCCAGCAGCTATCACTTGGACCTGCTGAAGTACAGGCCTTTTCTGGGTTCCATGGAGCCCCACCCTGCTCTTGGTATTTGTTATCATAGTGTCTTCTGTGACTCCAGCCTACTTTGATACTGTGTCTCAACTCCTGCACTCATAGATTTGCGACATCAGGGCAAATGCTTCCTGAGATAGCACCCTCTCGTCTCAGCAGGTTGTTCCCCACATGCTGCATTATCGTCCGAGTTACTCTGTGAAACTCTGCTGATAGAGGCCCCCCTCCAACCTTAGTACTAAATTTGGAGAGCAGTTTCCCTTTGGCTTTTTTCTTCCTCCAGAGAGGGCAGACAGCATGTGGTGTTTCCTGTGGCTTAGACCTGGGAAGGGTGGACTGGACTCACAGACACCAGAGCTCAGTTGTTGCACTGGGCCCACAGGGACATCTGCGAGGAATGGATTTAACAGTTGTGGGAAGTGACACGGTTTATTCTATATTTAGGCTGGGATTATAGAAGAGATGTTAGAGGACACTTTTGAAAGCATGGATGATCAAGAAGAAATGGAAGAAGCAGCAGAAATGGAAATTGACAGAATTCTGTTTGAAATCACCGCAGGTATGACCCAAGATCCTTCCTCTTTCTCCTCTCCTTTTATGGCCATCCTTCTTGCATTCACAAGATTAACTAGTAGCTTTTTCTTCAGATTCTAACTCCCTTCCACATTTCTTACTTTATTTTTAAAATTTTCATTTATTTTATATTTAGCTGTGCTTGGTTTTTGTTGATGCCCACAGGCTTTTCTCTAGTTGTGGCAAGCATGGGGACTCTCTAGTTGTGGTGTGTGGGCTTCTCATTGTGGTGGCTTCTCTTGTTGTGGAGCATGGGCTCTAGGGCACACAGGCTTTAGTAGTTGTGGCACAAGAGCTCAGTAGTTGTGGCTTCTGGGCTCTAGAGCACAGGCTCAGTAGTTGTGGTGCACAGGCTTAGTTGCTCTTCAGCATGTGGGATCCTCCTAGACCTGTGTCTCCTTGATTGGCAGTCAGATTCTTTACCAGATTTCTTTACTGAGCCACCTGGGAAGCCTCTACATTTCTTACTTTAGATTATGCAAGTTATTACTTGAAAAACAAGCATAATATCTGTAACTATATTTTATAAAATACAAAGATAAAGAATTTTTTGGTCCTATATTCTGCTGTCAGGAGCTTAAACTAGTATAGACTGTCTTGAAAGCAGTTTGGCAGTAGCAAAGCTCTTTAACTCACAGATTGGCTTCTGGGAACTTATTCTAGTAATTTAAGATTTAGCTCAAGGATGTCTGTAGTATTATTGATAATATTGAAAAGTTTGAAACAAGCTAAGTGCCTAATAATAGAATATTGGTTAAGTCCATTGTGTTACATCTACGGTAATGGAATATGTCATAGTTGTTACACAGAGATGTATTTATTGACATGGAAAGATGTTCATAATATATGAAGAGAGCACTGTTACTGAAATACACTATTGTTTAAAAAAACACATCTATTGAAAAAGTCTAGCAGGGGGATAAATAAAAATAATAGTTATCTATGAGGGATGGTTCATAGGCTTTTAAACTGTATTTTCACTTCTAGACTTTCTGAGTTTTATGTTTAATAACAAAACTCACTAGATTCAATTTTTATTTGTTTTCAACTATTGGGGGAATGAAGGCTACAAGAAAAATGTTTTGTAATGATTTAGAAACAATTTAGTTTTACTGAGAGAATATTTGACATCTTCATGAATCTTGAAAATTAAGTATTCACTAGTGTTTAGGGATTTAGATCAAGAGCCTCAGAATCAAAGTTCTTAAAATCAAAATCTTTAGTTACTGTGACTTTGATACTAGAAGTTGGTGTTTGTGCACATCTGTCATAGTAGCCCCACCAAAACAGCTGTTTTGTTGCTCCTATTCTGTTCTTGTCAAATTGAACCAGGTATGAAGGACAGAGAAAATGAGGGACCACTGCTTAAGCTGATGTTTTGTTGACCTGTGTACTGTTTCTTTATAGGGGCCTTAGGCAAAGCACCTAGTAAGGTAACGGACGCCCTCCCGGAGCCTGAACCTTTAGGAGCGATGGCTGCATCAGAAGATGAGGAGGAGGAGGAAGAGGCCCTGGAGGCCATGCAATCCCGTCTGGCCACACTCCGCAGCTAGGGCACCCTAGCCGGCCGCAGGCTTTCCTCCTGGCCCCGTCACCGGGCGCACACTCCTTGAAGCCTCTGCCGTTTCTGTGTCTCTTGCACTACACCTCTGGGTGAGACACTGCGTTCTGGAGAAGGTTCTCTGCTATTCTCTCTTCTCTCTCTGCAGAGGCTTGGGATTCAGTGAGATTGTTCCTGAGAGGTGGTGTAATAAATGCATCATTTTCAAGAGTATAAATAGAAGTTATCTTTTTAGGGGATGAGGGCAAAGAAGTCTTGTCTTCTCACAATGCACTTCAGAGAATAGAGTTGATTGCCTGAATGTTGAAGACTCTGTACTTTCTTTGTTGGTCTGTAAAACACTATATAAATGGGTTTTAATAAATTTCTGCTTTAACACTTGGTCTTATCATAGATTGTCAGGTGCAGTGAACTTGCAAGGTGTCTCTTGGCCCAAATTATGTCCTGTGTCAGCCATGAAAAGAGGAGCTATTACAGCAGGGCATGTGGGACTCGGAAGCTCAGTGGAAGGCACTTCTGCTCAGTGGACGCTGCTCCTCAGCCTCCACAAGGTGCTGTGCCAGCTACTCTTCCTGTGTTTGTCAGCTTTGTATAAGCAAAAGGATGCCTGGGAATTGTGACCCCTTGTTTTGTGGGCTGGGTGGCTATATTCCATTGGCCTGAGGCAGGTGTGTGTGTGCAGCTTTTTCCTTCCCACTGCAGATTATGGACAGCAGTGGGGTTAGGCCTCTCTCACCCTCTGATTGCCTTCTCCTGTGTTAAGCTGGTTGTCTTGGATGTATGGGATATGGGCGTACATATCAGTGCTTTCTCAAAGCCAGAAGCTGACCAATGAGAAGGGCATGGTGCAGTCATGCAGTGTAAACGATTCACACGTTTCTAAGTGAGGTTTTTAAATCATTCGGCAATAGCGACTTACATTTGTGTGGGCCTGACAGTTTACAAAGCTGTTGAACATATGTGATCATTCAGTCTTCACAAATTAGGAAAACACCTCAGCTTGCTGAAGTGACATACTCTAAATCATAAAATGGCAGAACTGGGGTTCCACCCAAATCCCTCTGGCCCATGTCTGATGTGCCCTACACAAGTAAGGGAAAAAACCCGGCCAGTGTCCCCCAGGTTGGTTTCCGTAGGTTGTATGGAGAAATGTGAATGTATTGGACGTGCTGCAGTGAGGACGTTTTCCTCTCATCCTACGAAATGGGACTCTCCAATCCAGGACACTGTCCTCTTACTCTTGATCTCATCTTCAGGATACAGTTCAGTTTTTAAGTAAACTTCTTTTGAAAGAAGTTTTAGGTTCAGAGCAAAATTGAGCAGAAAATAAGAGTTCCCATAAATACCTTTTGCCCTGACACATGCAGTCTCCCAGTTATATGTATTGACACATCACATCCCAGAAGTATGTGTATTCCTGGAATCCTACAGTATGTAGCCCTTTAAGATTGCCTTCTTACATTTAGTAATATGCATGTAAGTTTCCTCCATGTCTTTTTCATGGCTTGATAGGTCCTTTTTAGTGCTGAATTATATTTCATTGCTCACAGGTACTACACTATACATTCACCTGTGGAAGGACATTTTGGTCGCTCCAAAGTTTTAGCAGCTGTGAATAAAGCCATACATGTCTGTGTGCAGGTTTTTGTGTAGACATACATTTCACTCATTTAGGTGAATCACAAGGAGCACAATTGCTGGATCATATGGTAAGAGTATGTCTGGTTCTGTAAAAAGCTGACAGTTCCAAAGTGGCGGTATTGTTTTGCATTCCCACCGGCAATGATGAGAGTTCCTACTGCTCCATGTCCTCACCAGCATTTGATGTTGTGTTTTGCATTTTGACTGTCCTAGTAAGTGTGAAACAGAATCTTGTTTTAATTTGCATTTCCCTGAAGATACCTGATGTTGAACATCTTTTTATACACTTTTTTGCCATATGTATATATTCTTTGGTGAGATATTTATTTAGAACTTTTGTCCATTTTTAATGGGTTGTTCATTTTCTTATTGCTGAGGTTTAAGAGTTCTTTGTATACTATGGATAATAGTCCTTTATCAGAAATATCCTTTGCAAATGTTTTCTCCCAGTCTGTGGCTTGTTTTCTAATTCTCTTCATGCTTTTCTCACAGAGCAGTTTTTAATATTAATGAAGTCCATCTTACCAGTTATTTCATGATAGTGCCTTTGATGTTGGATCTTAAAAGTCACTGCCATACCCAAGGTCACTTAGATTTTGTGTTATTTTATTAGTAGTCTTATAAATTTTGTCTTTTACATTTGGGGTTCCCAGGTGTCTCATTGGTGAAGAATCTGCCTGCCAATGCAGGAGACGCAGGTTTGATCCCTGGGTTGGGCAGATCTCCCAAAGGAGGAAATGGCAACCCACTGCAGTATGCTTGCTGGGATAATCCCATGGACAAAGGAGCCTGGCGGGCTATATAGTACATGGGGTCGCAAAGAGTCGGACATGACTGAATGACTGAGCATGCATGCACTGTGATCTGTGATTAATTCTTGTAAAGCATGTAAGGTCTGTGTCTAGATTTATTTCTTTGCATGTCCAGTTATTCCAGCACCATTTATTGAAAAGATGGTCTTTGCTGCAGTGTACTACCCTCACTGCTTCATCAGAGATCCATTGACTGCATTTATGGGGGACTATTTCAGGGCTCTCTGTTCTGTTCCATTGATATATTTGCCTATTCTTTTGCCAGTACCACACTGTCTTGATTACTGTAGCTTTATAAGTAAGTCTTGAGGTCAGGTAGCATCAGTCCTCCAACTTTGTTCTTCAGCATTGTATTGTCTGTTCTGGGTCTCTTGCCTCTCTAAACAAACTTTAGAATTCATGTGTCAATATGCACAAAATAACTTGCTGGGATTTTGATTAGGATTGCTTTGAATCTACAAGTCAAGTCGAGAGGAACCAACACATTGGCAGGATAGTTTTATGACTGCATTTATCTGGCTGATTTATTCACGGAGTGATTTTGGAACTAAGGAATGCTCATAATCTCTGAGCACTTTTGTTCTTATGTGGATAATCAGAGTTTATCCAGGTGCATGGATGGATAGAATAATGACAACCACTCTTTCAGCAATTCAAATAAAATGATCTAAATATAGGGTTGGTTTGTTTTAATTGTTTGAGGGTTTTACTCCATTCCTATTTTCAGGCTAAGGAGAGAGCGCTGTTGGCTCATTATTAGGCCACACATCCCATTTTCCCCCAGTACTCTGTTGGGTATCATTGGAAACAAGTCAGATATTCTTCTGGCCCGTCGAAGTCAACACCTGCAATAAAAGTTTTCCTCTAAACCTCAAGCCCTTGACTTAGTTCCAGCACCAGCTCCTACTTGCCCCACCCTAACCACAGATGATTCTACTTGGTGCCCCCCCCCCCCCAAATTTCAAGGGTACTCAGAATAGCATTCTACACCACCAATTCATTTGTTTTGTTTTCTTCTCAAACACAGCTTACTCTAAAAATCACTGTCCAGCTTGTGGTGATCACCCAGCAGTTCACTCGAGGCAGATTATAACTTGACTCTCTCTGTCCCTGCCCATTCTCCCCGTATTGTCTGCCAGAGACGACTTCCTGAGAGCCCTTGCCAGTTGTACAGCTCACATGGCCTTAGGCCCTCTTTCTTGTCTGATATATTTACAGGTATGTCTTAGAACTCCTGGTGAGAAAGGGGTCATGACTTCTATTTGTTCCAAAAGAGTACTAGTCTTGTCTGCCTCCTCACCTATCCCCAAAATCCAGCCCCATAACTGTATTTATGGAAGCAACTGTGAAAAAGCTTTAAAAAACTGGACCATTTTTCTTGTCCCACCCTGGTGACAAATGCCCTTCAAAAGCTATTCTGTATTACCAGTAAGAAAGATTCTTAAGTGAAAATAAACTTGGGAAATGCTTGGTTGAAATAAACATAAAGTAGGCTTTAACTTTTCTTAGCCTTTCATATGCTTTTACCAAATTTATGTAACCAAGCACTTTTCTTATGAGGTGCCAGAATGAACACTGCTTGGCCACTGAGCCATTTCAGAAATTCAAGTCTAAACCACAGTAGGGAAATACCTTTTCTTAAGCTATGGGAGTTCTCATTTACAAATAATTATATTTATGTAATATGTACAGAATTATGTCAGCAAAATGGAGGAGTAGACAGTTTCAAACCCATATCCTTCCAAAGAAACATTGAAAAAGTCCCAGAAACTCAGAACTTGAAAACGAAGGTTTACAACAACCAACAAAATATTAAGGAAAAAGAAAAAACAGAAAGCTCTGTGGCATTTTTATTTGCCCTTGGCAAAACTCTGTCACAGTTTGGCAGCATCTTGAAGACAGCAGCCCACGTTTTCAAATGTGAGACCCTGGCCCCTAGTTCCAGGGAAAGAGAAGAGGACCTTACTCACAAATTACTGTGTTTGGCCCAATCTAAGGGCCATCCTGAAGGAATAACACAAGGTGCTGATCTCTGGTTTGCCTATCTTGGAATTTATCCAGGGTGGAAGAGCATCAAGTATTGCTTGAAAAAATGTTATGGTTTTTTTTTTTTTTTTTTAATGTGCAGTCACCTGGGGCAAAATTTTTCAGCTGAAACGTACAAGAGACTGCTCAAAACCTGGGAGGAAAAGCCAGGGAGATGTTTTTTGTTGTTGGTTTTTTTTTTTTTATATTAGTGCATTCAACAACAACTGGGTATACTGGGGAATTTAGAAAGCCAGGATAGGAATTATGCTCAGAAAAGACCTGAAAAGACCCCTAGGTCTAGGCTTGGTGCATTCAGAAAGTGAAGGTTGAGTTAGAACCATAAATGGTCTGGCTAAGTGGTAAAGAGTATCCAAGCACACAGCCAATCCATAGAAGACCCGAACAGGTATTTTTGTTTGTTTTTTAAGTTTCTGGCATTCAAGGAGATCTCTGTTAAAATACTGGCTGAACACAGCTAAGCCTTCAGAAACCAGAACAGAAAATCCTGGGGAAGTGAAAGATTCTGATTTTCAGTATTATTCAGGAATATTTAAATGTCCAGTTTTGAACAATAAAATTACAATGTATACAAAGAAATTTGGAAGTATGGCTCATTCAAAGGAAAAAAAAAATTTACACAAACCATCCCCGAGGAAGCCCAGACATCACACTAGACAAAGACTTTAAACCAACTGTCTCAGGTATGCTCAAGCAGTAAAGAAAACCAGGAAAATAATATATGAACAAAATGAGAATATCAATAGAGAAATTATAAAAAGGAACCACATAGAAATTCTGGAGCTGAAAAGCACAATAACATGAAAAAATACACTAAAGGGGTTCAGTATATTTGAGGAAGCAGAAGAAAAGTAAACTTGAATATAAAAAAACTGAAATAATCCAGTCTGAGCAGAAAAATGAAGTGCACACAGCTCAAGGGATTTGTGGGAGACCATCAACTCACCAACATGTGCATTATAGGAGAACCAGAAGGATAAGACAGAGAGGAGCAAAAAGAATATTTGAAGAAATGATGACTTAAAACCTCCCATATCTGAATTAATCTGTACATGCAAATAGGTCAACAAATTCCAAGTAAGACAAAAATCAAAGGGATCCACACTAAAACATTATAGTCCAGTTGTTAAACAATAAAGACAGAATCGTAAAAGCAGCAGAAGAGAAGCAACTCCTCACATACTAGAGATCTTCAATAAGATTAACAGCTACTTTCTCATTGGATACCAGGGAAGCCAGAAACAGTGGAGTGACATATTTAACATGCAGAAAGCAAAAATTGTCAATGAAGAGTATCATAAAAAGCAAACTTTAAGAATGAAGGAGGAAGTAAGATATGCCCTGCTTTAAAACATAAAAAGCTAAAGGGGTTCATTACTAGTAGAACTGCCCTACATGAAATGCTAAAGAAAGTCTTTCTGGCTGTAATGAAGACACTAGATAGTAACTTAAAGCCATATGCAAAAAAATAACACCAGTGAAGGAAACTACATTGGTAAAAGCCAGTACTGTACTTTTGGGTTTGTAACTCCTCTTTTGTCTTATAAAGGTTAAAAGCAGATGCATACAAATATACATTCATGTTAAGGGACACACAATGTATAGAATCTGCGTCAAAACAATATAAAGAGGGAGTGACTGAGATGTATAAGAGTAGAGATTTTGTATACTACTGAAACAAAATTGATATTATTCAAACTTGGTCATTGTAACTTTAAGATGTTAATTATAATCACTAAGATAACTACTGAGATTAAAAGAAAAGGAAAGAAAATGGAAATCAAAATGGTATAGTACAAAATTTGAACTAAATGTGAAAAAAGGCAATAATGGAAAAACTAAACAAAAAAATATATACAAAACCAAACACAATTATGTAAAGTTTAAAAATAAAATAAAATTTAGAAATAAAAAAAAAGAAAAAGCAGAAAAAAAAAAAAACAAAACAGGTAAACAGCTAAGTCCTTCCTTACTAGTAATATAAATGGATTAAAAGGAGATCGGTCCTGGGTGTTCAGTGGAAGGACTGATGCTGAAGCTGAAACTCCACTACTTTGGCCACCCTGAGAGGGTAACAGGCAGGAAGGCCAGGGGTCTCCAAATGGAGGAAATAGCCTGCAAGTGTCAGACATTTTTCTCTCTTAAGCGGCAGGAGGAAACAAACTAGCAATATTTTTTTCCTTCTCTATACAAATTTAAAGAGAGGTTTCTCTTAAAATACTGTGTTGCCATAATGACACCTGGTTGCCTGAAGTTAGCTATTCTTGAGCCTAGAGATAACCAATGCCTTTTTCTTATGGAAATGTTTGTCTTAAGCTATGCTAATGTACTACGCCTTTACCCCAAACTCTGTCTCCAAGTCGGTTCCGCCTCTTGGCCCAGAACCTACTTGACAAACCAGTATGTTATACTCAGATATTGTTCCCCTAATCTATGTAAATGAAACTATTTGTATGGTGGTCTGCCCTTCTTTAAGATTCAAGTTAATCATTTTATGGCCCAGGATAAACCATTTGGTGCCATTCTAAATTTTAAGACATTCCTTTCTTTCATTAACAGACTGCTAGTGACTATATAACATCCAGCTGAAGACTAGCAGGGGGGTACTCTTTCTGCCCCCTTCTGATGCCTATGTCAGAAGCTTTCTCTATCTCCTTTATACTTTAATAAAACTTTATTACACAAAAGCTCTGAGCGATCAAGCCTCGTCTCTGGCCCTGGATTGAATTCTTCTCCTCCGGGGGCCAAGAATCCCGGTATATTCGCGTGATTCAGCAACAACCTTTCAACCTGATGCGAAGAGTTGACTCATTGGAAAAGACCTTGATGCTGGGAGGGATTGGGGGCAGGAGGAGAAGGGGGCGACAGAGGATGAGATGGCTGGATGGCATCACTGACTCGATGGACGTGAGTCTGAGTGAACTCCGAGAGTTGATGATGGACAGGGAGGCCTGGCGTGCTGTGATTCATGGGGTCGCAAAGAGTCAGACAGGACTGAGTGACTGAACTGAACTGAAACCCCAATTAAAAGGCAAGAGATTAGAAGAACAAATAACATAATCCATCTATATGCTGATTCATTTTAGGTACTGTACAAAGATACAAAATATTGAAAGTAAAAAGATGGGAAAAGATATTGCATAGGAATAGTAATTGAAAAAGAAGTAGGATGTCTATGTTTATCAGATGGGCTTCCCTTGTGGCTCAGCTGGTAAAGAATCTGCTTGCAATATGGGAGACCTGGGTTGGGAAGATCCTCGGGAGAAAGGAAAGGCTACCTACTCCAGTATTCTGGCCTGGAGAATTCCATGGACTGTATAGTTCATGGAGTTGCAAAGAGTTGGACATGACTGAGCAACTTGCATGTTTATCAGATAAAATAGATTTTAAGTTTAAAAAGATTACAAGATACAAAGGAGAACCTTAAATATTGACAAAAGGGTCAATCTGTCAAGAGGATATAACAATTACATGTGCACCTAATAATAGAGCCCCAAGATACATGAAGCAAAGATTGCCAGAAATGAAGACAGACAGCAATAGACAATTCTGCAATAGTAGAACTTTCAATAATGAACAGAACATCCAAGCATAAAATCAATAAGGAAATAGAAGAACTGAAAACACTATGTACCAATTTGATATATACAGAATACTATACCCCAAAACAGCAGAATACACATTGTTCTCAAGTGGAATATTCTCCAGGAAAAATCATATGTAAGGCCACAAAACAAGTCTCAAGAAATTTTAAAAGACTGAAATTATACTAAATATCTTTTCTGACAACAAAAGATGAAACTAGAAATCAGTAACAGAGGGAAACTAGAAAACTCAACAATAAGTGAAAATGAAAATCAAAAAATTAAAAGAACTACTACTTGATCCAGCGCTTATATTTCTGGGTATTTATCTGAAGAAAAGGGAAACACTAATGCAACAATATATGCATACCCAAGTTCACTGCAGCATTATTTACAATAATCAAGATATAGAAACAACCAAAAAAGAGGTCACAAAAAAGACAAGGACACTTCCTTTTGCTATTTTTATTCAACATGGAACTAGAAGTTCTAGCCAGAGTGATTAGGCAAGAAAAAGAATTTAAAGGCACCCAGATTGAAAAGGAAGATGTAAAATTGTCCCTATTCATAGATGACACGATCTTATATGTAGAAAACTCAAGATTACACA
Organism: Bubalus kerabau; assembly: GCF_029407905.1. NCBI lineage: Eukaryota > Metazoa > Chordata > Mammalia > Artiodactyla > Bovidae > Bubalus > Bubalus kerabau. Next base: position 51,156,365 of record NC_073634.1, read on the forward strand.
CACACACAAACACTGTTAGATACAAATCTGGCAAATCATAGTTTAGCCTTACCTACCTTGAATGTGCTCAGAACACATTAAACCAGAGTTAAGCAAAATCATCTAACCTAAGCCTATTTTATAATAAAGTATTGAAGGCTGAGCACTGAAGAATTGATGCTTTTGAACTGTGGTGCTGGAGAAGACTCTTGAGAGTCCACTGGACAGCAAGGAGATCAAACCAGTCAATCCTAAAGGAAATCAATCCTGAATATTCCTTGGAAGGACTGATGTTGAACCTGAAGCTCCAATAGTTTGTTCACTTAATGTGACAGCCAACTCACTGGAAAAAGACCCTGATGCTAGGAAAAATTGAGGGCAGGAGGAGAAGGGACGACAGAGGATGAGATAGTTGGATGGCATCATTGACTCAACGGACATGAGTTTGGGCAAACTCTGTGAGAATGAAGGGCAGGGAAGCCCGACATGCTGCAGTCCATGGGGTTGCAAGGAATAGGACACAACTGAGCAACTGAACACCAATTGAATCTTATGTAACTAACTGAACACTGTACTTAAAGTGAAAAGCAGAATGGCTGTATGGGTAACACCATTAGTGCTCACAGCTGAAAGCACACTGGGTCTGAAGAATGTTCGAAGCACCAAACTAAAATTAATTGCTGGATGATGATGCTACAGGGTCATCAGTCTTTCTCTTATATGAGGCTTGAGAATAGCTGGAAGAAGGAACTGGGGTACAGACCCTTGGTTTAGCAGATACAGTGTTCTTCAGGAAGATAACTAGCTTTGCAGTTTTTCTTCTCTATGGAAAGCAAGAGCTTCCTGAACCTACCTGCTAGGTCTTGCCAAACTCTTATAATTAACAACCATTTCTAACATCTGTACACCACTGGTGATAGTAGCAAACACCTCTGCTAAGTTTCTTTGCTGTGAACTTTTTTGGCGTCTCAGATAGAACTGCTCTTCCTCACCTCAACTTCTTTCTCCAGTTCAATCAGCTCTTCATTGGAAGGCTCTTCAGCCTCAATGCCGATGGTACTGCAAGTTTTCTTATTATGGTGATAATGGGAAGTGTATTCTTATTCAGATTTCTGAATGCTCTAGGGTTTCTTAAATGGTACATTAGGAAAGACTTTAATTTGAACCCTGCAACATTTCCACCCCAAAACAGTGTTAAATGGTCTCTGAATGCCTTGAATGCGGGCATTGTATTGAACTCTTGAATGTATGTATGTCCTGACATACAGTTCTAGAATAAGCTTGTTTCATCAATATTAACTTTTTCTTCTGGCAATTTTTAAAGAAACATTTACTTATTTGGCTGCAAGGGGTCTCAGTTGCAGCCATGGGACGTTCACTGCATCACTCAGGATCTTTTGTTGCAGCACAAGGACTCTCTAGTTGTCTGTGGACTTAGTTGGTCCATGAGACGTGGGATAAGTTCCCCAACCAGGGATTGAACCTGCGTCCCTGGCATTGCAATGTGGATTCTGAACTACTGGACCACCAGGGAAGTCTCTCTGGTCAGTATTTCTCACCCACAATTGTCCTATATAGCTCTTCCTTCAAATCATCAGCACCTTTTAGCATCAGGACTTGCTGCCTCACTGCTGAATTTCACACTATGAAAATCATGATGCACTTTGAAGCTCTGAAACCTAGCATGAGTTGCTATAAACACTTAGGTATAAAGAGTGAATCGAAAAGCCTTCTTACCTTAGCCTAGGGCATCGTTGGCTAAGTGGTATAGCACGTGACAATTTTTCAGTATCATCATTAGACCAGGTCTTTTGTGATGACAGTGTGTTTAATTGATGCTATTCACTGCATCAGATTCACTTCTTAACCTTTAAAATACTTGAGATCATCAATGGAAATTCCTAACTCATGTGCGGTGGCCATTACTGACTGGCTTGCTGCCTTTGTGCTGGGCAATTATCCTGAGTTTTATCTCAAGAGTAATTGCCTTCCTCTTCTTTTTCCCACTAGAAGCAGCAGATGCAGATGGGCATTTTGTAGACATCACAGGATGCAAAAACACAAACCAAGGTACATTTGAAAAAACGCCAGCAACACAGTACACTGAAGAGTATTGGTTGTTTACCCTTGAGGTCATATGGCTGACAGAGAGCTGTCTACATCCATTTCTAACGAAAGCTCTCCAAAGTGAATGTAGAGGGAATGCACCTGAATATATATCGTGTCATACATTACAAGGCCAGAACTAACATAAAACATACAAAAAATATAAATCATAAAATCTGAAGTTTTAGATCTGTTGAAAAAATTGAATCTATAGTTAAAATCTTTCAACTGCATGTTTTCACTGATGAAATGCTTCTACTACACATTTTAGAAATATTACTATAAATACATTTAAATCTGTAAATTCCTATCTAAGCACTGTTGTAAACTGAATTCATTTTTGAAGGTTGTGTTTTTACTATTGTTTCAACTATCTAATTTCTTTCTGATTTCTTCTTGGTCATTCATTTACTTGGAAGTATGTTGCTTAATTTTTCAACATCTGAGGATTTTGTAGTTATTTCCATAAACATAGAACATATTATTTTTTAATATTTAGTTGGCTGTGCCAGGTCTTAGCTGCAACATGTAGGATCTTCAGTTGCAGCTTGCAAACTCTTACTGTGGCCTGGGGGATCCAGGTACCTGACCAGGGATCAAACCCAGGCCCCCTGCCTTGGGAGTGCAGAGTCTTAACCACTGGACCACCAGGAAGTCCCTATTCCCCACTTTTTGAAAGTTTGCTTTACACTATTTCGCATTTATGAAATACCTATGTTAGTACCTGTTTTTGCTAATGGAAAGAAATCTGAAGAGGATTTTTTGTTTTTACAAAAAAATAAAAAAGGCAAAATGTGAAAACTGCATTCAGCGTTTTGTTTTGCAGCAAGCTGGAACAGCAGCAGCATACACGCTGAGCCGTGAAAGTGGCATTGCCATGCTCCTTTACACAAAACTACACTCAGCGTCAGGGCGCCACAGCTATGAGCTGTGTCTGTGGCACCTGTGCCTGATGTCGACTTACTTTGTGTGTCCGTTAGCAAGATGTGTTCTAAGGTACCTGCTTCTACGCGTGTGAAAGGTTTCACAGGTTGAAACCTGTTTTCAAATAGTGGGGGAAACCTGTACTTAGAAAAGGCCTACTTGTTCCTTCTACCTTTTTCATCAACTGAAAATAAGAATGTCATTTTCTCATTCGACTCCAAAGGTTTTTCCTACTTGGAGTTAATTTTTATTTTGGTTTAAAGATACATAAAAAAATGGATGATTTTCATCATTTTTAAGTGTACAATTCAGTGGTAGTAAGGACATTCACAATGTTGTACAACCATCACCACCATTCATCCCCAGAATTTTTTCATCATCCCAAACAGAAACTGTGTGTCCAGTAAGCAGTAACTTCCACTTCCGCTTCCTCTCAGCCCCAGCACCCATCACCGTACTTCCTGCTCTATTCTAGGAATATGACTGTTCCTCATATAAGAGGATCATATAGTATCTCATTCTGTGTCTGCCGTTATCTCACTTAGCATATTTTCAAGACTCGTCCATGTTGTAGTAGGTGTCCGAATTTCTTTCAAGACTGAAAAATATTCCACTGTATATAAATGCCTCTTTGCTTATCTGTTCATCTGTTGGGTTGTTTCCACTTTTGGCTCTTGTGAATAATGCTGCTGTGAACATGAGTGTACCAGTATCTGCTTGAATCCTTGCTTTTGATTCTTTTGAGTTTAAACATAGGAGTGGAGCTGCTGGATCATACGTTAATTCTATGTTTAAGAGGAACTTTATCCAGATTTACGAAAATACTGTTAAAATTGCTTAAGGTTATCCAGGAATTTACAACTTCCCTTGTGCACCATTTTTTCTTGCATCATGATGTGGGTTTTCTTTCCTGAGAAATTCTGGCTTTTATCTGAAAATGTCAGTAATGAACAAGGAAAATAATTTTTAGGGGTCTAGACTTAACCCATCCCTCACCAATCTCTTGATTCTCTGACTTATTGTCAAACCTGTAATTTTCTGTGTCTGGCTTATAAGTAAACATTTCTCTACAGTTCCCTGTTACTCAACGCTGAATTGTATCTTTTTACCAATCTTTTGGTTTGTAAAAGATCTTTTTTCTGCTCCTTAACTCATGTGCTGAATTTCTAATTTTAATGTCTCACTTCTGTATTCAGCTTCTTTCCCAATCTGGTCATTTATGGCAATCTCATTCTTTTATCATATCCCCATACACCCATTTCTTCACGCATACTACACGTTTCAGAATATAAAGTACTGGATCATTCCAGAATCTACAAACATTGCAGGTTTAATATAGCAGTTTGCAGGTTTGCACTGACTCTTGCTCATGGGAGCTTTCAATTTTTTTATTTGTGGGCATCTAAGTAATAAGTCCTTGGAATTATCTTTGGGATTCCTTTGAGGTCTGGCTTGATGGTGATTTCTTCAGTAGAGAATTCAACTTTTCATCTTCTTTTGGCTATTGGGGATTTCTAACCAACAGTGCCAATTCTAGATCCAAAACTGTATAAAGGAGCTTCTGGTAAGATGTTCCCAAGGAAGATGTTTCCCACTAATAGATATTTCCACTTATTCTTTTCAGAAAACTTTATGTTTTTGAAAGTTCATCTATTAAAGATTTTGGCTTGAGGTGGGTTGGCATTAGGTATGCATCTTTGATTTACCACTCTGAGCTCACAGGTAAAAACCCAGGCTCCAGGCTTTGTCTATGTTACTTGATTTCAATTTAATCATTTTAGTACAGCTAGAGCTGTTTACAAAATCAACAAGGTATAGAAAACTGGCTTCTTTATGAATTTCCTTTCTTCATAGAGATGATTATTTTTGAGACTTCAGTTTTAAAACTTCTAATATTTTCATTTTCTTTTGTAAACTCTTGAATTATAAAGGGTCAGAAGAGAGACAAAGTTTTTTGACCTCTTAACTTTTTAGAATCATTTAGCTAGTCACCGTTTGGTTTTTCGGTTAATTTTCATTTCTAAAGGTAGTTAATCAGTGGTGTTTCTTTACAAAAATGTGACAGGAGTTTCCACTTGGCTGGGGAGGAACTTGTTTCCATGTGAGCACTGTAATACCCATTCAGAAATCACTATAACATCGAATTTCTGTGCTTTTAAGACGACTTCCTGGCGTAAACTCTTACACCCATTAACACTGATGAAATGTGTGTTGACTCTGCAACCAGAGAATAATGCCAATAAACTGAGTCAAAACATTATATGAATACTTTAATGCAAAATGCTTAACACTTAAAATTAGCAAAGCTTCAATTTAAATTAAAACTCCATTTAACTAAAGATGGTTAACCCCAAGAATTGTACAGTAGTTGACTTCTGCTATATAATGCCAGTCCTAATGCGATACAGTATAAGAACTGCATTGTTGGTGGTCGCTTCCTCCACTGTTCTTCTGAACCCTAAGGGCTGGGGGAGAGGGTACTCAGACAGACACAACAAAACACAACCCAAATCAACTGCGTGGTGGTTCCTAAGAGTTATAATCCATTTGATTAAACTGTCCAACCACACAACTGGGGAGTAACTGCAGATGTTGTTCCAAAACTGAGAAGGGGTTCTGTTTTTACAGTTGGGTAGAAGCTCTGCACTAGGTGAGAAGTCACAGTTTTAAAGGATGCATGTTCTGTAAATAGTTACTACATATACACATTTAGTGTCTGTAAACACTAGAAATATACATTAGACAGAGTACCCCCTTACCAGGTGGGTACAGTTTAAAAAAGAAGATGAGGTAACATGAGTCTCAAAGTCCACAGGAATCCTGCCTGAAGAGTTTGAACAGCTGCCAGTAATTCACTTCCAATGTGCAGGGGTAAGGCGCCTCTGGGACCCTCACGGTTTGCCAAAACTGGATTCACTGGCTTTCAGCATAGCAACCGCATCTTTTACTGCATGGTAGATAACATTCTTCACCTGATCGAAATGAGAGAAAATATGGTCAGTTTAGCATTAAATCTAAAATCTGTCCACTGAGAATAAACTTTCCCCCTACCAATTTCATTACCATGCTCTCGGAACTTAAGACTCAAAATTCAATATGAAATGTTAATAATACTTGAAAGGCCCCTGGGATCCTTGGAGGCTTTTATACACATTTTAAACCCATGCCTCCTTTGAAGAAATGAAAAGCTCATTCTCCCCCTTCCATAGGCTTTGCTCCTATGTGGCCCTGCCCTCATTGAGTGCAGAGAGAAGCAACTCCCAGGGTACAGCTCTCTTTTTCAGGGTTTATATATGTCCCTAGTTTTCTAAATGAAATCACATGTTTTAGATCATTCACTACTGCAAGCCTCTAAACCAAAGTGAGATTCCCTTCTGGTTTATTCCTCCTTTGCCTAAGTAGGTAGTAGAACCAGCCAGTTCATCAACTCACTGTTACCTAGTGTGATATGGCCAAGTTCATGGACTATTTTTTTTGTTGACAGGAAATAAGGATTTATTGGTGGGCATGAGTAAGGAGGGGACAGCACCAAGGCTCTCCTGAGTGCAGGGCCCACCATTTGTCCAGGGGCCCAAGATTAAGGATGTATTTGACTCCACAGTGATCTGGGATGAGCTGCTTTTCTGCAACCATGTTTTTAAATTCATCCACATTAAACTTAGTAAACCCCACTTCTTGGAGATGTGGATGATCTTCTGGTGGCCAGGGAATTTGAACTTGGCCCTGTGGAGGGCTTCAATCATACGCTCCTTGTTCTACAGCTTGGTATAGATGGACATTCACTGATAAAGGGCCATGAAGTCAGAATCAGAGAATGCCCGGGATCACAGATATTTTTACCTGTAATTTATCTTCATGGTTTGTATGAGTCTGTGACAGATAGCGGAATTCCTGAGTAAGCCAGAAGCAGTGCTTAACATGTTCTGGAGAAACAAAATCTTCAGCCACCTTGATACAGCTATATAGGTTATGAACCTGGAAAACAAGAAGCCACATCAGTAACACAAGCCACATCAGTAGTGTATGGAGAATAAAGAATACAATAATTCTTGCCTGATGTGGTGCTCCTGCTGGGATAAATACCACATCTCCAAGAAACTGCACAATAGCCCAGCCTTGAACCCCATACTCTTGATGCAAACGCTTCCTCAGTGATCGGTCTAAATACCAGCTCTGATCATGAATGGGATCATGGTCGGCAGGATTTTCTTGACCTTGCTCTTCTGACACCTAGAATACATTCCAAAGGTTATGAAACTGAGTTACGTGCTAGGGCTCCAGGAGGGCATTTGGCCCCTTGAACAATGTGGACAGTCAGTAAACGTCAGGCCTTCTTCAACATAAGCCCTGGCTGGCAGAAAGAGAAAATAGTACTCAAAGACAATAACTGAATGGACCAAGAGGAGACTGAAAGAAAATGTGGGTTCCTTTGTCATTTCCTATAAACCACAACTGGCAGTCTGCATTATTTTTGTAAATACTGTGTTTGGACAATGTTTTGGCCTAGACTTTTGAATGTAAATAGACTTAAGCTCCTTAAAAACAGATTTATAGCTCTGCAGTTGTTAAAAACCTCTAATTCACTTAACAATTTGAGTTATGAAACAGTCCCAAAGATGGCTACAGATGAAACTTGTTTATTCTAGACCAGTATTGGGCAGCACAGACTCAGGGTGACACTATCAAAGGAACAACATGGTGACCACCAGGTCCTCTGGAAGAACCAAGTTATCCTTAGGAAAAGACATCGTGACTGAGGCAAACACTGGTTAAGGATCTAACTTGGCACAAGGCTAGGACCTTGCGTATCCATTCCTCATGAACAAATGAAGAGTACCCGCCATAAACATCTGTGTTAAAACTAGAAGCCTCAGTGGCAAACAGGTTAAAAATTGAACATGCCCATCTGTGTCTAGAACAAAGGATTCCACACAGAACCCTTGCTGAATAACCTAACTACTGGAATCTTGGGATCTTCAAAGTCCCTGTATACCTCTCCCATGACCCTTCGTAAGTTGACAGCCACCAGCAGGGTGTGAGGTCTCCCTGACCTACTACCACATGAGGGTGGACAAAACCAACAAAGACCTGAGTAACTCACTTGGAACACAGCTATCAAGGGCAAAGAAATGATACATGGATTTCTGAAGTGCTTAGGTTTTTAGGGCTGTAAAAATAGATATTATGTGATGATCAGAGGAACTACCATGAAGGTGAAGGCAGAGCACAAAACCCTCCAAATTCACTGGAACATAAAACACAGACATGAGAAACAAAACAAGTTCCCCCCCTTTCAAAGATGTGAGCCTAATCATCTAGAAACCGATGATCCTTAGAAACCAGCTTTAGCCTACCCAATCTGAGATGCACAGGTTTAACATTTGAGGTTGTGATTATTTGTCAGTGACCCAGTCAGGTCTCGACATGTAGTAATTAATAATACTGCCGTTCTGCACGTTTTTCTCTTCACATGCCACAGGGTAAGGAGCACACCTTTTTAAGAAATTCTCGTATCTTCTCTGTGTCCTTAGCAGCATATATGTGCCAGAGAGCTCCTGGCTTCTCTTTTCCTTCAATAAATCGCTTTATTGTGAGTTCATCAGAATCTCCATCTTGGATAGTTTTAAGGACTTCTGGAGCAAGAGAAGGCAAATATCAGATCACACATGTTCCAGCTCAGAGAGTAAGCCCCACTTTTTTTATGCTTAGGATCCTACCTTCTTCTTGGTCACACTGTCCTTTGGGAATTCCCACATAGACCATGACATTAGCTGCATCAGATACATCTAGGTGAAGATTTGTTGTTCCATATTTCCGATCTTCTGGAGTAATTAATCCTGCAGGCAGAAAAGCCTGAAATTTACTGAACTAGCACAGGCTGCCACAGTCTTTCCCACTCCCTGGAATGCTACTGCTAAGTCACTTCAGTCGTGTCCGACTCTGTGTGACCCCAGAGACGGCAGCCCACCAGGCTCCCCTGTCCCTGGGATTCTCCAGGCAAGAACACTGGAGTAGGTTGCCATTTCCTTCTCCAATGCATGAAACTGAAAAGTGAAAGTGAAGTCGCTCAGTCATGTCCGACCCTCAGCAACCCCATGAACTGCAGCCTACCAGGCTTCTCCGTCCATGGGATTTTCCAGGCAAGAGTACTGGAGTGGGGTGCCATTGCCTTCTCCAACTCCCTGGAATACTTGGCCACAAAATTTAAAATCTACCTTTCTAAGCATGGAAGAGTAACAGAATAATATTCAATATTAAGTTATTTTATCCTTTCAACTTTGAATAAATATTAAACGTTTACTTTTGTAAGAATAAAAAAAACAAGTCCTAATACTAGTTTCTGGTGCTATGCAAAATATCTGAAAATCTGGATGAAATTTAAATAAAATATGGATAAAAGAAAAGACAAAAGGGCTTTTTAAAAATAAGCCAGTATGCTGACAAGAAAAGAAAGTCAACACTAGAAAGTAGGACTTGGGAAGGTAAAGTGGACCACTGAGGCTGGGATTTGCCAAAAGGATGTCTGCTCAACCAGGCGAGCTCAAGCTTTCAAGCTTTGGTTGTCAAAGCCGAGGACTCTGGGGTAAGACATAAGATGGGGATTCTAACAGAACACCTCCCTGCCCCTGCCCCAAACAAACACAGAAAGCTAGGACCTAAAATGACTATGTACTCAGTCACACTTGGATCCCTCAATGATGGAAGAGGTTGAGCCAGGCAGAGGCTTCCTAGGTGGCGCTATTGGTAAAGAACCCGCCTGCTGATGCTGGAGACACAGAGTCACAGGTTCAATCCCTGGGTCAGGAAGATCCCCTAGAGGAGGACATGGCAACCCACTCCAGTATTCCTGCTTGGAGAATCCCATGGACAGAGGAGCCTGGCAGGCTATAGTCCATGGCATCACACCGAGTCAGACATGACTGAAGCGACTTAGCACACACACACGAGTCAGAGCATGAGGTCCATGCTGGTGCTCATAACCTGAGAATCTAATCTCCTCCCCCAGGAAAAAGCCTATTTGCTCAGCATTCACCTTGAGGCTCATCAAGCCTTGCGGTTACCTTGGATCCCCATCCTGACATGAGGACACTGCTTCTTAAGCCAAGCATGGCTCGGGATGGGCAAGCCAAGGCTGTTTTCTAACCCGCCAGGCCCTGCAACTTAAGCCCTGTCTTGTTTGGAGGCCAAGGAATTTCTCTCTGGCTTGCAGGGGCCTGTGGTTTAGGACCAGCCATACACACAGGAGCCAACACCTTATCATTTCAACCTGGGATCATGGCCCTAGGGCTCAGCTGCAATTTCCCTTCTTTCCAGTGTGCTGAAACGCCAGCCCTAGGAGTGAGTAAAGCATTAGATATTGGACAAAATCATAGGATATATGAGATTTTCTTTAAAATAGTAAAGGAAAAAGTATGAAGAGAAGAAATAAGGAAACAACTATGGAAAAAAAGTCTGAGAGCTGTTTTAACTGGGAGACGAATACATGGGAAGTCACTGTCCTAGATTCAGGTTTTCAGTGCATTTAATTTTCTATAGTAAAATGCAAACAAGTATAATTTGAGAAGAAAAAAGGCAGTGTGATAGGTGGCAACTGAATTAAATGAATAGGTATTAATGACAACATGGAGGAATATCCCTAAGTCTGATTCCATTCATATAAAGTTCAAAAGTAGGTTAAATACTGAAAAAACATTCTGCAGTAATACAAATATATGGTAAAATTATAAATGTAAGGAAATGATAAGCATAAATGTCAGGATGTGGGCTAACACTGGGAGCAGAAAGAAGCAGATGGAGCTGGGAGGAGTGAGGAAAGGTGAACACATCTCAGAGTGACATCAGAAGCTGCTTGCTGGTTTGGCCAGTGGAACCAAAAACAATGGTCCCAGGGAAAGGATTCCCATGAAAGAAAATCCTGAAACAAAACACGCCATGGACTTTCACGCAAAGAACATAAGCAGACACAGTAGGGGCTGCTAGGTGACAGACCACTGGGGCTGGAGATTGGTTCAAGCCTGGAAATCAGGAGACTTTAGACCTAGTCCCAGACCTGTTACTAGACGCCCCTTGGGTCTCCTAGTCAGGTCAATGTCCTCTCTATCATCCTCAAGTCCTGGTCCCTATTTGTAAATCTGCTGGTGGTCGTGGAGCTGGAAAGAGGTTGACTTGTGATCTTTCCAAAGAGCCTTTCACTCTACTTTGTCTCATGGAGAAGTCACTGCTCAGTCACCCAACTTTTGAAAAATGACTGCTTATTAGTGAGGTTTATCATGAAGTGGAAGATGTTTAAAAATGAACACGTTTTCATTATTTCCACCCCTAACTGGTTACTCTGAACGGGAACAATTTTGATACAAAAAGCTATTATATAGAGTGACACTGCCATCTATCAACTGGATCTAGGAGGAAAAGACCTCTATTAAGCTATTTAAACCAAATAAATAGACTATTAAAAACATCTCAGGTAACCACTTCTACCTTATACAGCTTTCTAATTTCTATTAGACCTGGATAATCATGATGTAACATTACACCATTTGCTTTAGTAGAAAAATGCTTCCATTCATGTAAATTTGTTTTAAATCCTCACTGTGAACAGAACACACCCTGCAATCCCAGCCATCCAGCTGCTCTGAAGGGCTCAGAGGAAGGTAGCACAGCTGCAGAACAGGCTGCTGCCCCATAACACAGGCAGAGCTCTCTAAACTGAGACCTGAAGAGCAAGGGGAAATGGGCATGGGCAAGGAGACTACTGCCAGCTGTGTCCTCTCCCCTAGACCACTTCTCAGCCCACCCTGGCAGAACTATCTTGGGCACCTGGACTGTGGGAACTCCCCAAAATAAAGGCCTCTCTGGGAATGTTCCCTGACCTCACTCCAGGTGGTTCCCGGGCTGACTCCACTGTAAAAACTGGGGGCTGAGGTCCAAACCTTCGCTCCTGCTCCCCCAACAGTGTCTGGAGAACATGGCAAAGATGCCAAAGAGGGTTTGCCACCCTCGAGTCTGAGACACTGGAATTGGGACTATGTGAGGAAGGAATAACAATGAAATACAAATTCAAAGAGTATGTTTAATACTAACTCAAATAACTGAATACTACCCACCAGCACAGAACACTGCATTTAAGTGCAGCTGATGTTAAAACAGCTGAAATTCCAGAAGACTGACCTAAATGTCCAGCAACATTAAAACAATGAATAAACTGACCTTCATTAAATGAGGTACCATGCAACCATCAAAAATGATCACACTAAAAACCACTGAGCAACATGTAAAACTTTTCTTGTATAATATTAAGTGTAAGAGAAAATTTTTATTAAAAAATGGCATATGCCCTACAACTGCAATTAAGAAAGAGAAATATACATACACATGGCCAAGGAATGAAAGGAAATATGCAATAATGAAGACCACTGCTACGTTAAGGGGTAGGATTACAGACATCTTCTCTCCCTCCCCCAAAACCAATGTTACAAATATTTTAATGTGTTTTACTTCTGTAATAATCTTTTCAAGTTAGCCATTTCTTTCTTACCATAAGCATTATACATCTTGGGACCCAGATCTGGCCTAACAAAGTAGTTTGGCAGCCGTGAGGCCAAGTTTAGTTTTCCATCTCTCCTTGTGTACTCAGGCAGTGGAATGTTGGCCATCAGATCATCAAACCTAGAAGAAGAAAATGAATTTGCAAAATAAGCTTGCATTTCTAATCACTTATATGTGGAATCTATATATGACACAAATGAACCTATCTGTGAAACAGAATCAGAGACACAGAGAGACTGGTGGTTGCCAAGGCAGAGGTGGGTGGGAGAGACCTGAACTGGGAGTTTGGGATTAGCAGATACAAACTGGTAAATATAGAACTGATAAATACCAAGGTCCTTCTGTATAGCACAGGGAACTATATTTAATATTCTATGATAAACCACAATGAAAAAGAATATGAAAAAGAATGGGTGTATATATATATAAACTGAATCACTTTTCTGTATAGTAGAAGAACACAACATTGTAATTCAACTATACTTCAATATAAATGAAAAAAACATTTAAGGTTAGAATTGCAGTGCTTATGAACAAAGTATTCTTTCTCTCCTACAGCACACATATGTATCAAAATAATCTAGAAATAAAAATCTAGAACACTGCAGACAAAAGGTCTGAGCAAAAACTTCCTGATATGAAGTAACACTAAGGGATATATAATTCCTTAGTTCTGAGGATTCAAGGTTCAAGTGCAAATCAGGAAAATGGATCAAGCAATTCCACTGTCTTGTCTAAAGCAATGTCACTACATTCTACCCAACCCTAACATGCCTGATCTCACTCCTGCCTACAAATAACATGCCTGATCTCACTCCTGCCTACAAATGAGTGCATGCATGCCTGAGTCAGCCTTTTCTCTGGCAGAGCACCACAGTGGAAACAAAGAGGGTTTTCATTAGTGAGCCAGATTTAAAAGTCAGTAACTTCTTCATCTCACCAGGATCATCATTTCTCAAGAAAAGGACCATCTCTCCCCCTCCCATAATCGTACCTGGAGGGCATCATATCTCTAAAATCTTCTCCTGGTGGCCAGTCCTTAAGTTTCAACACCATTGGCTCTTTTTCATTTTTCAAGCGGTCTGAAAGGTAACCAGAATTATTGAATTGTTACTATTTATAACTCGGAAACAGATCAAAATCAATGGCAATTAGCACGTTATGCCTTAATAATGCAAATAAAATGTATTTGTCTCTGCAAAATCTTTATAACCTGACACATCTGGTTCAGTTCAGTTGCTCAGTCATATCCAACTCTTTGCGACCTCATGGACTGCAGCACGCCAGGCTTCCCTGTCCATCACCAACTCCCAGAGCTTGCCCAAACTCATGTCTATTGAGTTGGTGATGCCATCCACCATCTCATCCTCTGTCGTCCCCTTCTCCTGCCTTCAAGCTTTCCCAGCATCCGGGTCTTTTCTAATGAGTTGGCTCTTCACATCAGGTGACTGAAGTACTGGAGCTTCAGCATCAGTCTTTCAATGAAAATTCAGGACTGATTTCTTTTAAGATTGACTGGTTTGATCTCTTGTAGTCCAAGGGACTCTCAAGAGTCTTCTCCAATGCCATCTGAACAGTTCAAAACCATCAATTCTGTGGCGCTTAGCCTTCTTTATGGTTCAATTCTCACATCCATACATGACTACTGGAAAAACCATAGCTTTGATTCTATGGACCTCTGTCAGCAAAGTATTATCTCTGCTTTTTAAGACGATGTCTAGGTTGGACATAGCTTTTCTTCCAAGGAGCAAGTGTCATAATTTTAAGGCTGCAGTCACCATCTACAGTGATTTTGGAGCCCAAGAAAATCAAGTCTGTCACTCTTTCCATTGTTTCATCTATTTGCCATGAAGTAATGGGACCAGATGCCATGATCTTAGTTTTTAGAATGTTGAGATTTAAGCCAGCTTTTTCACTCTCCTCTTTCACCAAGAGGTCTTTTCCTTTTTTTTTTTTCCTCTTTTTTCCCCCTCCCCTTTCATCAAGAGGTTCTTTAGTTCCTCTTTACCATAAGGGTGGTGTCATCTGCATATCTGAGGTTATTGATTTTTCTCCCAGCAACCTTGATTCCAGCTTGTGCTTCATCCAGTCCAGTGTTTCTCATGATGTACTCTGTATGTAAGTTAAATAAGCAGGATGACAATATATAGCCTTGACGTATTCCTTTGCCAATTTGGAACCAGTCTGTTGTTCCATGTCTGCTTGACCTGTATACAGATTTCTCACAAGGCAGAAAAGATGGTCTGGTATTCCCATCTCTTTAAGAATTTTCCACAGTTTGTTGTGATCCACACAAAGGCTTTAGCGTAGTCAATGAAGTAGATGTTTTTCTGAATTTCTCTTGCTTTTTCTATGATCCAACAGATGTTGGCAATTTGATCTCTGGTTCCTCTTTTATAAATCCATCTTGAACATCTGGAAGTTCTTGGTTCATATATTGTTGAAGCCTGGCTTGGAGAATTTTGGGCATTACTTTGTTTGCGTGTGAGAGAAGTGCAATTGTGTGGTAGTTTGAGCATTCTTTGGCATTGCCTTTCTTTGGGTATGGAATGAAAACTGACCTGTTTTCCAGCCCTGTGGCCACTGCTGAGTTTTCCAAATTTGCTGGCATATTGAGTGCAGCACTTTCACAGAATCATCTTTTAGGATTTGAAATAGTTCAGCTGGAATTCCATCACCTCCACTAGCTTTGTTCATGGTGATACTTCCTAAGGCCCACTTGACTTCGCACTCCAGGATGTCTGGCTCTTGGTGAGTGATCACTCCATCGTAGTTATCCAGGTCATTAAGATCTTTTTTGTAGAGTACTTCTGTGTATTCTTGCCACCTCTTAATATTTTCTGCTTCTGTTCCATTCTGTCCTTTATTGTGCCCATCTCTGCATGAAATGTTTCCTTCATATCTCTAATTTTCTTGAAGAGATCTCCGGTCTTTCCCATTCTATTATTTTCCTCTATTTCTTTGCACTGAAGGCTTTCTTCTCTCTCCTTGCTAGTCTTTGGAACTCTGCATTCAGATGGATGTATCTTTCCTTTTTCTCCTTTGCCTTTTGCCTCTCTTCTTTTGATACACAAATATTAACTTTAACATTCACATCCTGCAAATTACCAACCATTTTATTTATTCAGTATCAAGAAATCCATTATACCCAGCAAGGGGTAGTAAAATAAAGATCGCTGAGTAATTTGTATTAAAGCCCTGTCTTCTCTGGATTCTCTTTGACAGCCCTGTTTCAAACTGCTTCTTTGAGATCTTAGCTGCTCCCTTTTGTCCATGTTACATTGGTAGTGTTTTGATAGATCCAGTTTCCTCCTATACAGTATTCCAGAAGAAGCAAGCAGCTTCCCAAATAACAAACAGCATAGCACTTTAACAATCAAAGGTCATAGATGTCTAGAAACCCCAGTTTTCTGAGGCCAGCATGAAACAGAAATGACTTATTTTGCTCAGAGAGACTGAAACAACCTGATGTTCTGTCCAGAGACAGTGGGCCCACTCCCCCCAGCCTCCAACCACCCTCCCCCACCACCCCATCTTCTGGATGATACATAGAGGGTTTAGTCAGACTATTTTCCTGTAATAGACAATTAACCATTGCAGGTCATGTCAAGGAACTAAGAACCTCTAACTGAAAAAGATATGCTGAAATTACAATTTATAGCCATGACTCATTATGATTAACAGCAACGATAACTATTATTTCACACCTCTTACTGTGTTCTAGCTTCTGCTGAGTGTTTTAAATCCATTTAGTTCTTACAACTCAATCCAATATCCCAGTGACTTCTGGCACTACATAATATTCCTACTTTTGGATTAGGAAATTGACTGAGGTCAATTGACTGAAAGATGACTGAGGTCACCCAGCTATTAAGCAGTAAGAACTGAAACTGGAACCCAGGTTTGACTTCAAACCCTATATTCCTGAGGACTAATGTTTATATACAAGTGTTTCATGGTCAAACAAGTACTGTCCCATAATCTAACTTAAATAGGTGCACAACAAACACAGGAAAATACAGGATACAGTGTTTGCTCAGAACATCAGTGACATTTCAGTGTGGGTGGTGTGCTGGGGTCTGGCCAAAAGAATGATCAATATGGAAAAGGCAGGCTGCCATGGACTTTGGGCTGCCTTAACCATCTGCAGGCATGAGTAAGTGTGAGCCCTAGAAAAATAAATAAGCGAGTTCACATACACAGCAAGTACATATCAAGAGTCAAGATCTGAACCCAGGCCTAACTGGAATGCACACTGTGGTATGTGTGCCTCTATATCCCCTTTTGCTGACAAAGATCCCTCTAGTCAAAGCTATGGTTTCTCAAGTAGTCATATAGGAATGTGAGAGTCGGACCATAAAGAAAGTTGAGCATCCAAGAATTGATGCTTTTGAACTGTGGTGTTGGGAGAAGACTCTTGAGAGTCCCTTGGACTGCAAGATCAAACCAGTTAGTAAAGGAAACCAACCTTGAATATTCACTGGAAAGACTGATACTGAAGTTCCAATACTTTGGCCACCTGATGTGAAGAGTCAACTCACTGGAAAAGGCCCTGATACTGGGAAAGACTGAGGGCAGGAGGAGAAGGGGTCAACAGAGGATGAGACGGTTGGACAGCATCACTGACTCAATGGACATGAGTTTGAGAAAACTCAGGGAAGACAGCAGAGGACAGAGGGGCCTGGCATGCTGCAGTCCATGGGGTCACAAAAGTCGGACAGGACTGAGCAACTGAATGACAACAAGATCCCCTTTCAAAGGACCTGCTGCCCTCACAGCTTTGTGGTCAGCCTCAGCTGCAGAGAGCTACCCTGCCAGGTCTTGCCCTTCCCATGGCCTGAGGGAGGTGAGGGGATACAGGCCCTGACTCTTCCTCACTTCAGCCCAGTCTGAGACCACGAGGGGCGACGCTTGCTCCAGAGCTCCCTGTCAGGTGTGCCACGGCTTCACTAACTACACTGCACCTGCCTCCTCTTTCATTTCATAGACTTTGATTCCCAGGTAAACATCTGACATCTGAAACTCCACCTTAACCTTCATGTGTGGAAACCTCCATTACACTCCACTTAAAGTCAGCTATACCTGGTTATAAAGTTTGTTCAAAGTGTGGGCCATAACCTGTAAATGTGAGTAACAGACAAAAAGGAAGCAAGAAATTACAAGGTAAAGGTATACCTTAAAAGAATGAGAAATGAGCAAACCTGAATTGAGAATCTACAGACGAACTGGCCAAACCCTCTCGAGGGGGCGGGAGTCTGACGACAGGTGCTGGGGCTCACAGGGCGCTTGTAAACATGTTACTGACTGGCCAGTCACATAAAGCACCCAGCCTCAGCACCAGACACATGGCCCCCTGACCAAGTAAGGAGGCAGTAACCAGGCTTAGCTGTGTGGAAAAGGACTCATTCTCTGGCACTTTCAGCTCGGCTTGTGTTAAACATACTGACAATCTTCTTGTTAAATAGCAAACCTACATAAAACCACCACCCTGAGGCACAAGCCCTGGCTTTGTGTTCCCCGTCCCCCGTCATTGGGCACATGTCTGTCACAGGACAGACACGGAGTCACCTGAAGAAGAGGTGACTAAAATCTCACTCTCAAAGAACTACCAAGAGAATCTGCCTCTGTTCAAATGCACAGAATTTGTAAAAAGAAAGGGAGGAGGAGGTAAGATAGGAATTTCAAACTCCAGATTCACAGAAAATACTGCTGCTCCCACTGAAGGACAGTCGGCTCCTGCTGCTCCTGTGCCCACCCCCCACCCCACTTCACACCCTCAGCCCCTTAAAGGGTCTGTAATACGTACTTGGAACATCTTCAAAGCCATCCCAGAAGTCTCCTACTGTTGCTCCTGTGATGATTTCATTGGTTCTGCAGTTAACGAGGTCAACTTCCTGGTTTCCAAACTCCCTCCTGAAGGACTCCGGTTTCCAGAGTTCAGTGTTCAGCTTGTGGTGCACCCCTGACACCATCACTGGCTAGGAGAGGAGAATGAAGACTTCGGTTTGAACTCCCCCAGCCCTGTTCCCTCTCCCGAGGCCGCCCCTCCTCAAAGAGCTGCTGATTTTTTTCTCTGAGGCTGGTCCTTAGGCTCAGCTCCCAAAATGACATCATAGTCCTCTGTGTTCGTACAGCATTTCGTGTCTTTGCTTACCTGCTACACACACCCCTTGCTCTCAAATTAACTAGCAAGCTTTGAAAAGGAAGGATCACACTTTCTGACTCAGATCCCACGACTCACAGAACAGCAACGCCATGGCTCAGGGCCAGGGACATGCAGGAGAGACAAAGGCAGCGAGAATGCCCTGTCCGAGCTGGGTGTTGCCACTGGCCTGCAGCTTCTTGTTAATCAGCCAGGAACATGACCCTGAGATCGCCCAGTCTTTTGGTTACCCAAGACAGGCCAGAAGTCCTCATTTTCATGTGAAATAGCCTGACTAAAATATTAGCAACAAGTTCAACTTTTAAAAACCATTATGTGGAGATTCCTTAAAAAACTGGAAATAGAACTGCCTTATGATCCAGCAATCCCACTGCTGGGCATACACACCAAGGAAACCAGAATTGAAAGAGACACGTGTACCCCAGTGTTCATCGCAGCACTGTTTATAATAGCCAGGACATGGAAGCAACCTAGATGTCCATCAGCAGATGAATGGATAAGAAAGCTGTGGTACATATACACAATGGAGTATTACTCAGCCATTAAAAAGAATGCATTTGAGTCAGTTCTAATGAGGTGGATGAAACTGGAGCCTATTATACAGAATGAAGTAAGCCAGAAAGAAAAAACCAATACAGTATACTAATGCATATATATGGAATTTAGAAAGATGGTAACAAAAACCCTGTATATGAGACAGCAAAAGAGACACTGATGTATAGAATAGTCTTTTGGACTCCGTGGGAGAGGGAGAGGGTGGGATGATTTGGGAGAATGGCATTGAAACGTGTATAATATCATATATGAAATGAGTCGCCAGTCCAGGTTCGATGCATGATACTGGATGCTTGGGGCTGGTGCACTGGGACGACCCAGAGGGATGGTATGGGGAGGGAGGAGGGAGGAGGGTTCAGGATGGGGAACACATGTATACCTGTGGCGGATTCATTTTGATATATGGCAAAACCAATACAATATTGCAAAGTTAAAAAATAAAATAAAATAAAATTTAAAAAAAAAAAAAAAAAAAAAACAACCATTATGTAATCCTCAAAAAACCAAACAAGACCTACTGTACAGCTCAAGGGAACCTGTTCAGTGCTCTGTGGTGACCTAAGTGGGAAGGAAATCTAAAAAAGCGGGGATATATTTATATGGCTATCCCAATGGGTTAGTGGCAAAGGATCTGTCTGCAATGCAGGAGATCTGGGTTTGATCCCTGGGTATGGAAGATCCCCTGGAAAAGGAAACAGCAACCCACTCCAGTATCCTTGCCTGACAAATCCTATGGACAGAGGAGCCTGGTGGGCTACAGTCCATGGGATCACCAAGAGTTGAACATGACTAAGAGACTAAAACAGGAGCATTATAGCTGATTCACTCTTTGTTAGTACAGTAGAAACTAACACAACAATGGAAAGCAACTAAACTCCAATAAAAGTTACCTAAACAAAAAAATCAAGCAAGTCATTATATAATCCAAACAAAACATGTCAGTGGACTGTATTCAGTCTGTCATTGTCACCATGAGAAAATCGTGTTAGTAAACAGGATTGAAAAAAAATTTTTTGTTGTTAAATACATACATTTTTCTATTTGGCAATTCCCAAGTCCTGGCCTTGTCCAAGAGCAAACTATTCCTTTAGCGAGGATTCTGTTTGGTCCAGAAGAGAAGACAGAGATCCAGAAAACATAAACCAAAACAAGAACGCAAAAAAGCAGGTCCACAAAGCCAAGCATCATCGGTTAAACTGTCAACCAAAACTTCAGATGGAACATCACTGCCCTTTAAAGCAGGCTCCAGCCTGGGAGACTACACACCAGTTCCAGGCTGACACTACATGGCTCAGGGCCACCTAAAATTGTCTTCAGCATAAGGTTATAATTCATGGAAGAGGGACACCTGATTTTTATCCTATTTTGTCTAATCCCCCAAACTTCATTAGCCTCAGTCATACACCCAATTCTCCAATTGACATTCATCACACAAGAATCACTGAGCCCAGAGAGCATTCATCAAAAATCCAAAGATGGGGCTTCCCTGGTGGTCCAGTGGTTAAGAATCTGCCGTGCAATGCAGAGGACATGGGTTCGATCTCTGGTCTGGGAGGATATCCCACATGCTGTGGAGCAGCAAAGCCTGTGTGCCATGACTACTGAGTCCGAGCACTACAATACTGCAAGCCTGTGCTCTGCAACAAGAGAAGCCACCACAATGAGAAGCCTGCACACAACATCAAAGAGTAGCCTCCACCTCTGCAATGAGAGAAAACCTGTGTGCAGCAATGAGGACCCATCACAATCAAAAACAATAAAATAAAAAAATAAAAGATCCAAAGATGACTGGTTGGAAGCAATCAAAACCAAAACCTCATCAGAGAATACAGCTCAGGAATGTTTGCGGTAAGAAATAAGACTCACAGCCACACTCTGATTGCATTCACCCCAAACAATAAAGTACAGAAAAAAAGAGATAAAGTATATAGCACTTAAAATCCAGGAAGTGGGGAGGGGAGGGGCTGTGGGGTGAGGTTGTCAGAAGTCTACCAAAGGCACTGGGAAGGGGATGTGGTGGGGCTGGGCAAGAGGCCCCTTACCTGCCCTTGTTTCCAGCACTCTCTGAACACATTCCAGTTGCTCTTGTTGTTGGGATCTTGCAGGCAAAGCAGACGGTTATCACACAGCCAGTAGTGGGGAGTGTCAAAGCCCAGAATGCTGGGCTTGATGGTCAGTCCTTGGGGCCTCTTTGATAAATCAGAGCAGGTCTTATTTTGTACCAAAGAGGCAAAGATGTCATCAAGGATTTTTGGTGTATTCTTGAGTCCATTTTCTGTCTGAATTTGAAAAAGAACGTAAGTCTTAAACATGTCATTCCCTACCATCAATAAACCCTATATTCCTGTAACAGAAGGATGAGTACATACTACATAGGGAAGAACCCAAGTCAGAACTCTCACAGAGGTAAGTCTTCTTCTTCTACCTGATATCACAACTCTCAGAAGTGGTACATAAAAAAGTGTACCCATCAGCCAAGAATTAGAATCAGCCCATCAGTGTACTCCAAAGCCCATCAGCCAAGAATTAGAAGCTGTGAAGCCCATCTGCTAATGATACAGCCTTTGTATCCATGAAGGAAGAAAGCAATGGACTCACATCCTTCTTTCTACTTTCTATTTTAGTTTCTCTACTCTATTCTACTCTGACTCTGTTCATCTTTATTGAGGGGGGCAGGGAGTGGAGGAGAGTATAAACAGTAAGACAAATACATACCTTTCCTGTAGAGGAATTCAAGAGATTTCGGAGGAAACCCGAATTGTTGTTGCTTACAGGTGTCAAAATTGTGCTGTTAAAGGTGTGGAGGACTGTGCTGGATTTGCTCAAGGGGGGGAGGGGCGGAAGGCATTTGATTTCATTCTTTAAAATTGGCATCGCTGGTTGCTTTTCTAAAAAGGAAACCAAAAACATCCAGATGAAAAAGCATTCTGAAAGGCAGAGCCCTTACTAGTCTTCTATTAACAGAATTACTATGGAACCAGGAAACTTAAGAGGATAAATACTAATGATATTATTGATTTTGGTAAGGATTTCCAACTGCTATTACATATATTATATATAGTATATATATATATAAACATTCAATACCCAAAATGATACTATGGTAAACTGTACTTTTTATTTGTTCCTGGTATGTAAAATACAACTGATTTTTGTAAATAACATTGTAACTATCAACCTTGATAGTATTTATAAATACAGATTCTCTTAGAATTTCACATGCATAATTAGATTGCTCACAAATATCAACAGTTTTATCTCTTTCTTTCCAATCCTAACATCTTTTTGCTCACTTCATTGCAATAGCCAGGACTTCCAGTACAATGTTTAATGAAAGACTGAAGATAGGAATCCTCATCTCATGCCTGAACACAGAGGGAACAGCTTAAAAATTATTCAACTGATTAAAAAATTCAGTAATAATTTGACATGTTTGCTGTCAACTTTATCATGGAAACTCATTACATTAAGGATATTCCCTTCTGTTCCTAAGTTTTTTTCTTTTAAATATAAGCAGGTTTTGAATTTTACTCTTTTTCTGTATCTCCTCACATGACTTTTCCCCACTTTTTAAATGTTAAAACTGCAGCTGCACTTCTCAAGCCCTATTGGGTCACCACGTGTTAAGTCCTTTATTTACTGTGCTGAATTCTATTCAGTGAGATGTTTAATATCTCTGCGTGAAAGAAACTGATCTGCAATTTTTCTTTCTTGTAAAAGAGCCAGAAAGCAGAATCACCTAAATTCTAAATACCTGATTTCCAAACCCATGCTCTTTATACTATAATCAAGCATCCTGAGTCAACAGCATGGATGAGAAAAATAAAGTTGAAGACAGAGTGTTCCCATTTAGACAGAATAGGAAATATATACAAGGTAGAGATAGAAAGGCAAAAATTACTATTGAAACTAATAATTCTCAGCCCACCCTATTCTTGCCAAACAGAAGCTCAACAATGACTTCTATCACCAGCAAAAGTTCTCTCTGGGCTTGCAACTGTGTCAGGTCTCAGGTGACTACAGGGAACCCCTAACCCTCCACACTGCTTCTCACCACTCTGTTCTCCAAGTAACTGAGGTTTGCCAAGTCCCTCTGGGAACAGATCAAAGTTCTGGAAGGCAGGAAACACTCACCCTTGTTCTCCTTGTTGACATTGCCACTGGTTAGGTCTGCCAGCCAGTTCAAAGGAGATGTGCTGGCCGGACAGGCGGGTTTCACACTGCTGGCTGGTTTGGAGGCAGCCTCCCCACCCACAGTCACTGGCTCCAACCCCGAGGGATTCTGCGGGAGCATGGTACCGAGAGTCGCTTTTTCTCCAGTTAAGGAAGTCTGTGTTGAGTATAAAAGGAGAACTTGACACAGGCTGGAAAACTGCATTTTCTTATCTTTTCCCCTAACTGCTCACCAGTAGGAGAAAAATATCTGCAACAAAACCACCCAATAGCCCTGGAAATCATCACAGTTGCAGTAATCTTCCAATAACAGAACAGAACTGTGTAGAAGAGATTTTAATTTTTTAACTTTTAAGTATTACTAGAGAAAGTATAAGACGTGAAGGATGTAAATACATAAAGATACAACCCCACTATTGTAGCAGCATCTCATATTCATTCATACTCCTATCACTCCATCCACCATGTTTCTTTAAAATGCCCAGTTTGTTCCCATCACCCAAGTGTCATGAGTAAGCACTCAAAAACCAGTGACTGAAGAAGTAAATGAGGCAGTGTAGGAAATACAGCTGTGAATTCAGGAGGAGGTGGGAAAATGCAGAAAAAGGAAATGCTCTTTTGATTTAGTGTAGCGTAGGAAGCTTTAAAAAGTGATGAAGAGCCCTAACAAGAACTCAAAACACGAACCGAACATGAACAACGACAAAAACGACAAACAGACAGACAGACAGACCACACCACTTATTTTACTGGCATTATTATTCCTCTATTACTGATGAGGAAGCTAAAGCACATATACATCAGTTCATCTGAGCCAGAGCTATGCAACTAGAAAGTAGCAGAAAAAGAATTCAAATTCAGTTCTGATTCCAAATGATCAAAACTCTTCTACCAATGCTGCCTTCCACACCACAGCTTCATAAAAATGTAAAATAATTTCTGATTACTAAAAACAAGGAGTGAGGAAGAGTAAGGGGGGTAGATGTGATGACAGACATGAAGGAAATGTCACCATAAAGAGGCCTGTGAGCACCAAGGAAATGTACACATTTTTTACATTGAGAGATACAGAAAGGATTGTTTCAGTATTCTTTCCTTCAATTCTTTATATATTTATTACAGGTAAAATATATTTAGTAATTAAAAAATGTTAGGCTTATCTGAAAAATTTTAACTGTGTAAAACTATAGTAAGTTTAAAAACCTATACAAATTTGATAGCAACTTATTAAGTAGACTGTAACAGAAAAGGTTTTGCTTTTTCAAGGAATGAAAATTAAAATCCTACTTAAAAGAGACTACAAATAAAGCCCACAACAATAAATGTAAAACTTGAGAATGGGTCTATAAAGTGCCACATGAAACAGATGAAGCATTTCTTTCCACTGACAGCTCTCCCCATGTTCCTTTCTAATATCTATAGAAATCCTCGGGTTATTGAAAACAGACAGACAACAATTAACAAGGATGGTGAATCCAGCATAAACAGTAATACCTGTTTTATGTCTTCCTTTGAGGCTGGTTTTGAAAAGAGTTTGAACTGCCTGTTTGAACAGGGACAATTTGCTTTTATTCCCCATTTTGCTCTTACAGAATGAACAATGTCTCCAACATCATAGAGGGCTAAAAAAAGGGCACAGGCAAACATCTGAACAAGAATATTAGGTACTTTCAACCTCAACATTACAAAGCAGAAGCTGGTATTTCTAACAAGATAACTTGTTTTAGCAGGACTTATTTTAGAGTGGGCTTCCCAGGTGGCGCTAGTGCTAAAGAACCCGCGTGCCAATGAAGGAGACAGAACAGACGCGGGTTCAATCCCTGGGTCAGGAAGATCCCCTGGAGGAGGGCATGGTAACCCACTCCAGTATTCTTGCCTACAGAATCCCATGGACGGAGGAGCCTGGCAGGCTATAGTCCATGGGGTTGCAAAGAGTCGGATAGGACTGAAGTGACTTGGCATGCGTTTTAGGGTGCTTACACTCCCTCCTTTCCATTCTAAGTATACTTTCCCCTAAATGCGCCATTTTCTTTCCTTTTAAAGAACTATTCAGAAAGCCTTAATCAAAAACTTTGGGGGCATTATTTAATGCACTTCTGGACAATTTATGGTACACACTAAAATAAAGATAGCAAGTAATTATATTACACAAAGTAAAACCAAACTACCAGCCCCTATGAGCTAATCAAAACACAGGCAAAAGAAAATCATTGCATCCCATGAAATACCTTTTCCAGGAATGATCTGTGTAGGCATGAGGTTCTCTGGCTCATGTATTTGACTCTTCACACATCTCAGCCAATTGAAAGTCTTATAGGCAGCACCTGGAAAGAACTGATTTGTAGTTACTGCTCTTTATGGACTCTGGCCCCACAAGTTTCAGAAATCCATCACCCACCCATCAGTGAGAGGCTTAATTTAAGAGTAGAAGGGGCTGGGAGAAGAGTGAAGTCAGCTCTCACCTTGTTGGCAGTTTTTCCTCTTCATCCGATAGCAATCCACACACACTCCAAACCCACACCTGGGACACACCCAGTGCAGGTTGAAGATGGTGGTGTCACACACGTCACACATTTCCCGCACACCTTTGACGGCTCGCTTCCAAGCAACCTGTCCTACGAAAATCAATAAGCCACTTAGTCTTGGGGAGGAGAGGGCCCCCGAAATACAACATGAAGGGGGAGGGAGTTCATGCCATTACCCCCTCTCACTGGAGCTCCCGGTAACTGTTTAGCCTCCAGAGCCCACCCCAAGCCCCCGCCCCAGGCATGACGCTCTCCTAGACTCCTCCAGCATTCCCATCAGCTCTTATCTACACTCCAGACTCAGGCCTCTCTGTACATGGCACAGTCAAGGGCAATTTTGCTTCCCTTGAGGAGCAACGAAATTAAAAGACGCTGTTCCTTAGAAGAAAAGCTATGACAAACCTAGATAGTGTATTTAAAAAAGAGACATCATTTTGCCAAAAAAGGCCCATCTAGTCAAAGCTAGGTTTTTTTCCAGTAGTCATGCATGGATGTGACAGTTGGACATAAAGAAGGCTGAGGGCCGAAGAACTGATACTTTTGAACTATGGTGATGAAGAAGACTCTTGCAATCCCTTGGACAGCAAGGAGATCAAACTAATCAATCCTAAAGGAAATTAACTCTGAATATTCATTGAAAGTACTGATGCTGAAGCTGAAGCTCTACTACTTTGGCCACCTAATATGAAGAGCCAACTCATTGGAAAAGACTGGGAAAGAGTGAAGGGAAAATGAGAAGAGGATGGCAGAAGATGAGACGGTTAGATAGCATCACTGACTTAACAGACATGAATCTGAGCCAACTCCAGGAGACAGTGAAGGACAGGGAAGGCGGTGTGCTGCAGTCCGTGGGGTTACAAAGAGTCAGACACGACTCAGCAATGGAACAAGGAGGAGATTAAACTTCATGCAAGCAAAATTCCTGCTCAGATCTCCACTTCCACCCCACCCTCCAAGGAGTTCTGCACACTACTGGTGCGTAGGAAGTCCTGCTGAGTAAGTCAATGAAGAAAGCAGCATTGGTTATGCAAGTTGGGGTTTAAGACACAGGTATCAGAGAGCAGTGGTTCCTCACCTTTTGGGTCATGAGACCCTCTGAGACTATAAAGGCAGCACAGACCACACTTTCTTCAAAGAAAAAACATTTCACTCAAATCCACAAACCCAACCTTCAGTGCAGAGTGTCTGGTTATTCACAGATGCCCCGAAACCTCTCAGACTGCTCATTAAAAACCCTCCAGGTGCTTAGGGAACCTGGAGGGAGCAGCCCATTAACTAGCAAAGGTACAACGGTCCAAAGTTGGTTCCTTCACAGACCAGAGACAGAAACTCAATTTTGCTAGAGCCAGGAGTGATGTGGGACCCCCCAGGACCGACTCACACTAACCAAATAGTCAACAGATGGAGGCATAACCTAGACTTCTACAAAGTAGCATCTTCTGTTCCAGTGGTCAAGCTCTTGAGAACTGGAGGGAGGGGCCTTCCCCGCGATGGAGGAGTGCCAAATACAGCATCAGAAAGCTTCAAGAAGTAGGAGCAAAGGAAGGACATTTCCCCGGGACACAGAAAAGCCCAATGTCTAGATCAGAAGATCATTGTCTCTCTCTCTCCTGAACAAGACAGGATCAATACTGTCACATTTGTGTTCTAAAGAGAACATACATCTTTTTCTAATCCTGTCAGTGGTGACTTTTTTCTTCAGACTGACCACAAAACACATGACTAACTTCAGTTTGCTTCAAATTAATCCAACTGCTGAGTGAACCTCTGTCATTTTATTACAATGTGAAAGTTCAGTGCATAATACATAGACCTTCAGGCATTTTACAGACAAGATTTTATGAACTTCACCTTGGTCACTGGATTAGACTATTTTATTAGAGAGTAGTCTTAGACCTCTTAGCCATCTATTCAATGATTGTCATTGAAAAGACAGAATAAATGTGTGAAGGCTGGGACCTGCTTCCTAGCCTCAGGAGCAGAGGGTACCATCTCACCCCCCTCTAGGAAAACCTTGTGGTAGCATCCTTCAGGATCACTCACAGAGAGTTCCTCTCTCCAACTGACCAGCTTGTCACAGAGGAAATGAAGAGGAACAGGACAATCAAGAAGGAAAGGCTAATCACATATACATCTTTAAGGACCAAGTTTCTTAATTATGCTCTTAAAAAGACAACTGTGGTTTTTTTGGAATGGAAAAATAAAAATCCACATTTTCCAGACAACTTAACAATAGCCCTGCTGATTCAGGAAGCTACTAATATATTTCAAAGAAGTGTTTTTACTTTCCAATCACTCATATACCACCTGTAGATCAGTTACTTAAGAATTCTTTAAATCTTCTTTTACTTAAAAGTATGTAAGAAGAAAACTTTCGTATCTTTACTGAAAATGAAACACCAGAGTCACTTGTCCTAAATGTAAGATCACAGGAGATTCTTGACTTATCAGGGTCTCTATCGCCCAATAGAACAGAGTGATTCTAAAGCTGCTTTTCAATTCAGTAGGACTTCAGCCACCTGTGGAGTTTACAATGCCACTCCCCACCTAGTGCTGAACTTCCACTCCTGGGAATGCCCCAGTTTCCATTCCCTGAACTCTGAGATACAAGAATAATCAAACTTATCTAATATATTATTTTGGTGCTTAAACTAGCTTCAGTTAGTTCCTGGAACCAATGATAAAAATTCTTAACACTGGTATGTACAGATGCTTATATTGAAACATATATGGTTATACAAAGTCTGAAAAGATACCTACTAGAGCAATGAAAAGGCTTCACTTTTTACTTTGAACCATTTGTGGAAGACACAATGATGGAAGAAAGTGTGAGACTGTCTCACCCCTTTAGGTGAGCCCATACTGTTGGTAACGCTGTGCAAATTCCACCACCATCTCTCTTTAGCTTTCTTAACAAAAAAGGAGTTCCACTCCTTTAGTAAACAACCTAAACAACCTCCAAAGAGAGGTAACTGACTCTAATTACATCAACAGGCAGAATCTGTCACAAGGAAAAAAATGCAACCTCAGTATACCAAAGTCGTCTCAACTTCTAGGTGAAAATGAAACCCACACATTATTTGGACTTAGGTGTCATTTAGGAATGAAAGTCAAGTTGGACTCAAAAATCCTATCCCCTAAGAGGTGCTCTTACTGTGTGGCTCAATAGTTGACATAGCTTCCTTTTCAGAAATCACCATTTGACAGAAGTGGTCTCCAATGTTGGCCAGGATATACTTTGCTGTGTCCAAATCAGTCCCCACAACATTTCTGGTTAAAGGCAACCACAAGCCAATTGCTTCACTGTCATACTTGTTTGGTGTTAAGAAGCCTTCTACCCGCAATACACCATGTTTGTTGAACTGTAACCTAGAAGAAATGAAAGGAAGAAAGAAAAAAAAAAAAGCATGTTACATATATAAAATATTGATTTACACCTTGCTGTTACTATTTAAATATTTAAATCAATCCCATTTCCTTCCCAGCTTTCTATAATCTCCATGGCTAGTTACAGCCAATTTGCTATGTGGCAGCATCAGTATAAAGATTTTCCCTCAAAAAGACAAGAAGGACTGGAGGGGAGAGGAGGTGTGCTTTACACTCCAACCAGTTATCTAATCCTGTCACCTCCAGGCACAGCTACTGAACCTGCCTGATGCGGATGGAAGTTTAGCAAGAACAATCACAAGATGTCACAGAAGTAAACTGACAACAAACAGAAGGTGATAAATAACCTGATCAGATCTGAATATAACTACTGTTAAAAGATTAACGCTCAGCAGAGGAAGGCTAACCCTAGATATCACTGAAGCCAAAACCACATGAATTCATGAGGTATTCAGAATCCTTAGGAATTTTAGCTGTAAATTACCATGCAAGTTTCTAGAATAAGAGGCAGTGTTATGATGGGGCTTGGTACCTAGGAAGGTGGGGCCAAAAGCTGAGTATTATCTCAACATTCCCTTTCTAATACATCTTTGACATCTATCATGTTTTTTCCTAGGTTGTGCAGTAGTCTGGGATTTATTAAGAAGACTTCAGGTTAAGAGACAGTAATTAAGCTTGGCCTTGCAAGAACAGGTAGATATTATGTAACAGACGGCATGTCAAGGAAACACTATTTCATATAAAGGCAAGAAAAATGCAGGGACTGCAATTTCTTTGCTAGTCATTGGGCAGTTGCCAAAATTTTTTGAGCCCATGAGATGCACGAAATTGTGCCTTAGGAAAATCATTTGTCCAGAACTGGAAGCACATGGGGAATAGCATTAACAGATGCAAATGTATTTCTAGGACCCCACAGTTTTTAACTGACATTCCAAATGAGAGCTAGTCGTAATTCTAAAAAATAAATTTGGAAGACATTTCAAATGGGGAGGAGACGGTAAACAGGATATGGCAACTGAACTTCACCGTGACCCTCCCCTCCCCTATTTCATCTGCAGAACATAATGGGAAACAAACCTGATGGTACTTATGACAGTATCGATCATCACTGTAAACGTCAGGGGGAAAACGCTCTATTTTTAAAATTATAACATTCTTTTTACCAAAGAAGTGAGTTTGTTCCACACTGGCTTCTCTTAACACTTATCACAGTTCTAATGCTACACACACTTTACTGTGGTGCTTTTGCAATTTACTCAGGAATGAATAGGACAAACTACCTACCATCTAAAATAACTCTTGTTCATTAAATAACCTTCGATCTGAAAGTTACTAGCACAGACAAAATGATCTAAAATGCTTGTGCATTTAATTCAGTTCATCAGCAATCTTGAATCTTGATAAAACTAAATGGGGAGAGATAGGAAGAAATTAAAGGCAACACTTCTGTTTATGATTAGAGTTAGTTGAGCCTGAAATTCTACCTAGATTTCTGAGAAAATGTATCATATCTAAAAGCTCATCTATACCCAGAACAACACTGCTCATTTATATATCAAAAAGACCAGAAGGCTACCTTTCTCTTCACTCAGGATGGAAGAATTTGAAGAAAATTAAATTTGACTTTAAAATAAAAAAAGCAATGCAAAAATGAAAGCTTTTGCCTATAAAAGTAGAAAGAATTTTTTTTAAAGATACACCTCCTTCCTGCTTGCATAGAGACAGGAATGCTCAAAAGCTGCCAGGGGGCATGGATGCAGGCACAATATTCCTCCAGGGCAATGTAGCAGAATTCATGTATCAAAGCCTTAAAACACACACCTTCTGACCCAGTAAGGACACTTCCAGTCTCATCCAAAGTAAATAATCAGAGAGATGGACAACAGATGATCATCTCTGTATTTAGTGGCAAAAAATATGCAATAATCTGAATACCAACAAGGGAATAGGTTAAGTCCATTTTCAAACATCATTATTATGGGTTCTTTCATAGTTATTCAAAAGTATTTGATGAAAAAAGTTAGTATGATCGGATTTCCCTGGTGGCACAGCAGATAAGAACCTGCCTGCCAATGCAAGGAATGCAGGTGTGATCTCTCATCTGGGAAGATTCCAGGTGCCTCGGAACAACTAAAGTCCATGAGTCACAACTGCTGAGCCCACTTGCTGCAACTACTGAGTCTTAAGCCTTAGAGCCTGTGCTCTGCAACAAGAGGCCAGCGCAATGAGAAGCCCATGCACCACAACAAAGAGTAGCTCCTGCTCGCTGTGACTAGAGAAAGCCTGCATGCAGCAACAAAGACCTAGTAGAACCAAAAATAAAAATAAATAATTTTTTTAAAAAGTCAACATGATCAAGTGGTTCCTATTACGTACTGGGAAAGTACATATTGGGGAAAGTAAGATTCAAAGTATTTATACAACAAGTAGGTATGCTTGAATATATTCTATAACCACATAAACACTAAGATGCGCTGAAAAGTTAACAGTAGTCATTTGTGTGGTGGTTTTTTAGAACCTTCAGAATTTTTCTGTATTTGTTATTTCTAAAATCAGAAGTTTGTATTTTCAAGCTTCTTGCTTTAAAAAAAAACTGAAAAGGAGTATGAGTAGGAAATACCATGTAATAAGATCGAGACTCCTAAATCCACAGATCAGAAGTATCATCTCTAACTTTTCCCAGTTTTTGACTTAACTGTTGATAGAAGAGGAAGGAGAAAAGCACATTAAAGGGCTCAGAGTACCTCAGGCTTCCCCCACAGGCCTCACCTCCTGAAGTGAAAGAAGCGGCAGAACACAGGCGAATCTTTCTGCTGCTCCTTGTCCTTGCGCAGGCTGTCCAGGCGGCACTCACGGCACTTGGGCAGCTGTGCCACGATGTTCACGCAGGAGTCATCCTGGACAAAGGCCTCGCCACTCTGCTGCAGCTTCTTGAGTTTGGCTGGGTCTGTCAAGACTGACTTCCGAGATGGGGCTAGAAAAAAAAATGAAGGAAATGGCATGTCAGATTTTTTAAAAAATCACATCAATCTTTGACTGAATACTCAAAAGGTCAGATTTCCCAAAGGGAGAACTCATCGTCTCAATTACTGGTTCAACTGTAATTTCCGAAAATGGCTGAAGACAACTATCAGAACAATTGGAAGTTTTATTCTCTTTAAAATGCTTCTCATTTGGCGAATCCATTTGGCAACATAAAACCCCAGACTCACAATTCCAAGGTAATGCATACTTGTATTCACAACCCTAGATAAGATAAACGTTTTGGGGCTTTATCTGGTAGTTCAGTGGTTAGGAATCCACCTTCCAATGCAAGGGATGCAGGTTCGATCCCTGCTTGGGGAACTAAAAGTCCCACATGCCCCAGGGCAATGATGTGGTGCGCTGCAAACTACAGAGTCCACACACTCTGGAGCCCATGTGTGACAACTAAGACCCAAGGAAACCAAAAATAAATAAAAATATGTAAATAATTTAAAAAAAAAAACCCAAAACAGATAAACATTGCAGGCAGACTTCTCCAAAGCAGACTAACTCAAACTCACTGCAAACTTAACAGTACACAGGGATAGGTTTATCTAAATAGAGGACCACGTGGAAATCAATTCTGTCAGTTTTTACACTCAAAAAAGACTGGCTTAAGATGTGCTTTCTAAAGCATTCTGCAAAGCTAACCATTCCAAATATAACAAAACCCAAATAACATAGCCCCGCCCCCCAGTCTATAAGTTATTTCCTAAGTGCTTCCAAGAGCACTGACCC
This sequence comes from Bubalus kerabau, assembly GCF_029407905.1. NCBI lineage: Eukaryota > Metazoa > Chordata > Mammalia > Artiodactyla > Bovidae > Bubalus > Bubalus kerabau. The sequence goes on from NC_073634.1 coordinate 51,189,485, forward strand.
CTGCCCCTCAAACAATCTTAAATTTCCTTCACACATACTTTCCATTCAAGATTAAGAGCCTTGGCTAAAGACAGAATTTCGATTCTAAGTAAATGCATGTTTAAGTTTCAACTTAGAAGCTGGGAAACTTGAATGGAAATGTAACATAGTTTCTAAAGGGAGAAAAAAGTAGAGACCTAATTTTAAAGAGCAACACTCTGTTAGCGGAAATAACACAGAAGGGAATCTATTTCTAAGTCAAGAGCCTTTGGGCACGCAGTGAGCCCTCTGCATCTGTGGGTTCAACCAACAATGGATTGAAAATACTAGACAGGGACTTCCCTGGTGGTCCAGTGGTTAAAACTCTGCATTTTCAATGCAGGGAGCATGGGTCCAATCTACAACCAAAAATTTTTTTAAAAAATGAAAAGAAAACACTACACAATCTGTGGCTGGTTGCATCTGCAAATGCAGAACCCCAGTGTCAGAGGGGGGGAAGGGTGACAGTAGGGGACTTGTGTATTTGCAGATTTTTGGTATCTGTAGGAATCCTGGAACCAATCCCTCTTGGATACTGAAGAACAACTGTATTTCATACAAAACCAACAGAAAAGACCTTACCTTGGGGTCCAAGGGAGCTGGGAAAAGGAAAGTAGATTCTTAAGCAAACAAAAAAACCCACAACTTTGGGAGAACCAGTTGAGAGATGGGTGGGAGACGCTGGTAAGAGGTCTTGAAGGAAACTAGAAGAAAGACCTCAAACCAAAGGTGGCTTTAAATAAAATAAGCATCTTTAATAAATCACCTTTGATGTGTCCTGATGTTCTCTCTCTTTTAAAGCAGGACTAGAGTACACCTTAAAACGCTAAATGGATGCCATCAGGCCTCAACTCCTTAAACACTGTTATTCAGTGAAAGAGAAGGTAAAGTAAGGTAAAGTCAGAAAAGAGAGAAAATAATCAGTAGTTTAAAATTCCATCCTGATACTGAAAACACATCACCCTTTGAATGGGACCAGATTTTCCAAAGCTGAGTCCAGAGATTATCTTAACAACTGTCTTGCCTGGGCTTAAAAGAGGAAATATCTAGAAATAAGCAAGTTGAATTATCTAAAGCTAGCTCTGTATTGAGGAGTGCAGCAGTTGATCTCTCATCAATGATTCTCTTAACTCAGAACCAAAAGCAATACTGACTTCTGAGAAGCCATGCATCTACCAAATAGAAAAAAGGGTAGCTGTTCAACTCCAGCTTGTTTTTGTTTTCGAACCCCTAAGTAAGGTCACACAGTGGAGAAGCAGTGTCCAGTGGAGTCTTTCCAAATCCACAAGCAATACTGGTGGAAACAGTAGAGATCTCGGTAGGTTTCTAATCACACTGCCATACCCCTCAGCCAGAAGTCCCAGTAGACAGCACACAGCAGGATGTGACAAGGCCTCTCATTTCCCTCAAAATCATTTTAGTTGGAACAGAGTTGCACAATATATTAAGTAAGACAAAGGTGGACTCTGAAACTCACTTCTATATCTATAATGTGTTTACTGGTCTAGAACTTTTACTGCTTCTTCACATAATATGAAAATACTTTGCCTTAAAAACTAGCTGAATGTGAAGGCTGGTGACTCAAAAAGAATAAAGAAATAGAACAGGGACATGGTCATGAATATTCACTTTCTTGGGGAGTTATATAACTTCTGAGGAACAGTATAATCTTATGCAATTAATTTTATGCAAATTACCAGCTATATCAACTTAAACCTCAAGAATGAAGAAGCTGGGTTAGAAGAATTACTCAGCAAAGAAAGTTCTTTTCCAACTCCTCCAACTCTACTTCAGGAAGACCCCCAAGTCAAATCCACCCATCCTACCCTCTAGTTTCAGAGCCCTGCAGGAAGAGCTAGAGTGTGGGATTATCCATTTGTTACTTATCCAAATGAACAGCATTTTTATTAACTGTTTTTCAAGTTTTTTTATACCCAGTTGACATCTATCAAATCTATTTTTAAACTGAACCTTTTGACATACTGGAACCATTTAGCTCTGTTAATTCTAATAAGAGAGCTTCTAATAACTCCCATCACTGAAATGCATCCTCAACTTATAAGTATCGTGAAATACAATGTACCATTTTCTCTATATGAAGAGCACTGAGTTCTAAATTGTGCATGCAAAGGGACTTCCCTGGCACTCCAGTGGTTGGGACTCTGCTTCCACTGCAAGGGGTATGGGTTCAATCCCTTGTTGGGGAACTAAGATCCCACATGCTATGTGGTGTGGCCAAAAAATTTAAAAACAAACAAAAATCACGGGTGAAGCAGGACCTTCCCTTAAGCAAAGAGGGGATTCCTAAGTTAGCACTGTCCGCTAAATTCTTTAACTAAAAATCTCTTTGCTAGAGGTGGTGATGTAATTCCCTTTTTAAAAAAATTTCAAGTCTGAACTATCCCTGTGTGAGCATAAAACTTTAATCACTTCCTTCTCTCCAACATAGATGTTACAGAAAAATCAGTTATAGGATGACAATAAAGCAAGCAGATCACTTTAGATTTTTTTTTCAAAATTTTCTTACAACCAAAAACTGGGACCCACCTAAGTCATATGGTAAATGCATATATGGGTATCCTTGCAGCCTTTAAAACGCTGACAGACATCTACAACTAACGCACTGGGTAAAACTGTTGGTACGAACCCATGTGTCTCACAGCTCATCTGTGTTTCCATATACATAGAACCAATTCCACCAAAATATGAACAGTAATCACTTCTCAGATTTAGGGGTTTTACTTTCTTCTTTGAACTTTTTCTACTGTCATTTTCCTATTATTTTCTCATAAGGTAAGAAGAAGATAATGTATGTACTGACAACCATCTTACTTTCTACCAATAAACATATGCAGAAACACTCACCATTCTGGAATTTATTGTTGCTTCTTGTACAGCAGCTTTCAGGATCTACTTTTGCTGAAGACGCCTTTATATTCTGTGACTGGCAGCCTAAAGTTGAAGGTTCTCCCCTTTTTTCTATGCAACTATTAGGACTGTTACTATTGACAGCTGCTTTTTCTTCTGGCTTCTTTGAAAGGACATCAGATGTGGAAGGTGCATGTTCGAAATGCTTCTGCAGTTCAGGAGTGTTGGTGATTTCCAATTCTGCCACAGAAGCTGCCTTTATTGGTATGCACTCCTTAGGAGGATCAGTCGATGATGGAGGAAGAGATTCCACACTGCTTTCCTCGTCAGTGCTGGTCTTCAGCTGGGAACAGCCTCCCTTTGGTTCACTCAGGGTTTTTAAGTCTCCAGTTCCAATCTGAGAGGACTTTGAAGAGAGCACATCTACTTTGCAGGCAACATCTGGTTTTGTTCTCAGTATTTCAGGCTTTGTATTTAGACAGGAAGAAAGTTCTGGTAAAATCTGTTTATGACATCTGAAAAAGATTAATATGGAAAACTAGCATCTAGGCCTCTTTCATCTCTTCCCTACCTTCCAAAAATAATTGCTTGCTTTCCTAAAGTAGACAGTATGAAAGAGAAAATAAAACTGCTTATATCAGAGAATTCAGGATAGATTTCTGTGGGTTGGAGATAAAAGTAATCAGTCAATGGCTAGGCAAAAATATCTTAAGACATTAAGAAAAACACAACCCTAAATTCTATCTGCATGTTCTCATAGTTAACTACTTCATGTTAGTTCTATTTCTCATAGCAAAATGAACCTTAGCTTTCCCTCAAAACAGAATATCACATGAAACCAAAATCACCAGTAGCATAAAACTCTGTCTATGAACATGTTACCAGCCTAGCACTGGACAATCTCATGCTTGTTTGGTCAGTGATCAGGACCCAAAGCAAACAGAAGAGCCAGCTGATGGCGTGCTTGTTCACAGAACCATCTGGTACCCTCTCCACCCCTAATAGGGGTTTATCCTTCAAGAAGTTTTGTTTCTCTGAAATTCGTCATAAAGTTCTTTCCTCATCAGAATGCAAAGTCCTTTTTCCCTCTTACACTAGTTTTCCTGCTTCTACCAAAGGATCTCATCCTGGAGAAGTTCTCATTGATGCACTCATGTTGTTGAGTTGCTCAGTCGTGTCTGATTCTTTGTGACCCCAAAAAACTGTAGCCCACCAGACTCCTCTGTCCATGGGATTCTCCAGGCAGGAATACTGGAGTGGGTTGCCATTCCCTTCTCCAGGGATTCTTCCCAACCCAGAGATCAAACCCAAGACTCCTGTATCGGCAGGCAGATTCTTTACCATTGAGCCACCTGGGAAGCACTCATACTAGATATCTTTGCTTGGGTACCACCAAACTTCTTACTGTTACCTCTTTCTACTCTGAATAAACAACCGCCCCCCACCCTGCCCTCTCTCTGACTGTTCCATGGTCATCCTCTAAGCTCCCTCCCTGGCAGCCTGCTGTCCTCCCCCATGAACTGGTGTGCTCATGCACTCTCCCATTTACTACAGTGGTCTTCCAAGCCTACCTTTCTGCACCAGTTTCTGAGCCCTATCTTAGGTCTTTACAACTGCTTACACAGGCCACCATCCCTCCTAAAAAAGATCCTTCTCTTAAAACTCATCTCTCCATTAATCTTGTGGCCACTTTAAATTTCTGATTAGATTTTACATTTCTTATTCCACTCTCTTCTGTAAATAAGTAACTGTAAGTCATAACTACTGCTTCCTTGATTTTGTCTTACTATTTTCTCTACTGCTCTCAGCTATAGTTGAGGTCCAGGCTGATGAAGCTCATTCACTGGAACCCTGTGTCCCTCTACCCCACACTCCCATGGATCTCAGTCTTCCACATACAACCAACTGGCTCCCCTTTCCTTGAAAGTGGACATCTATTCTCCAGCTGTTTGTAATATTTCAGTAGACCATTCTCTCTACTATACAAAGTCAAGAAAGCTCCTCTTTCCTCACACCCCCTTTTCTTTTCTGTGACCTGTTTTATGTAGGTCTGTATACCAACTACACGTATCACCTCTGAAGGCATATGACCAATTGCAAACTAACCTCCCCTGACAACCTGAGATACACTGAATGGCAGGTTGTTACATCAAATTTTCACTGCACTAACACTCTCTCTCTAAACACTGAATGTAGGGTCAATCTTGCCACCTGAGCAATGTCAGCTCAGACAGAAAGAACCATGGCTAAAATAACCTTTCTGTATTATGATTAAACATCAGTACGGGCTTCCCTGGTGGTACTAGTGGTAAAAGAATCTGCCCGCCAATGCAGCAGATGTAAGAGATGCAGGTTCGATCCCTGGGTTGAGAAGATTCCTTGGAGGAGGAAATGGCAATCCATTCCAGTGGGTTGCAAGATTAAACATCTTTAACTTCTGACTCACCCCTGAGGGATTTTTGCTCCGAGGTTCGGTGGAGAGTTGGCGGCCTGGGGAGTGCTCTGCTGTCTCGGGTCCTTACTTGGCGGAGTAGCTGCAGTACAGCCAAGCAGTATCTCCTTAAAAACTGTTGTGGGAACAGACTGTACAGGACACACACTGGGAGAGGCCTAAAAGATATCAAAGCAAGCAGATATTAACAGGGAAGCCCCTAGTGCACAATTACAAAATGCTTGCAAGATTCAAATTTATTTGCTTGGTTTAGTAGTCAACAAGCACAATACCACCACCAAATAAAAAGAAAAGAACAGGAGAACAATGAATAAATCACAAATTAAGGACTTATACCTGAGGGCTATCAAATAAGTCACTCCAGCTTTTCACAAAACTTGAGTCTTCCTAGAAAAGACCACAAGTTGATCTTTTACAGACCTTTGAATACCAGGAAAACACAGCCCTGTGGCAATTACTTGACTAGTGCAAGGCACAGAAGTGAGCTTTTTATTGACTGTCTTCAAATGGTGGCAGCTTCACATGCATTCAGTTCAGCGTTACTGAGTGCCCACCACGCACTTACTGAGAGGACTGGCAGGAGACCAGACCACATAGGGCTCTTGCAGGCAGTGGAGCCTACTTGGTACCACATAAGCCTTTACAATGCAATAAAGGTTGAGGACATGGTTCTTGCTTGTAAGTGGCTCATCAAGTCACAAAGGTCATCCCAAGCTGCAAAAAATATCAAGTCATGACAGGCCTGTGGGACAAAGTTAAGACACTTGTCCCCTTCCCTTTTTGTGTACTTTTACCTTTACAAAAATATGAGTGACAGACCAACTTCTTCCCAGTTTATACTATCCAAAAAAGTAAAACTTCCCATCATGGAAAGAGAAGGAAGAAATTAAACTCAACTTCAGACAACTGAACATTCTATGGCTAAACCAGGTGAAATCCACAGACCATTTTCACCAGCCTCTTCACATGTGTGTAAATTTAAAGTCACTTGTCCTTTTCATTCATTATCTCTTTTAATGACCTTTACATTCACTTTACCACCAGATCTAAACCTGTAGAATCTTTTAAGTGTCTTCATCTTCTAGTTACTAACTCCTAAAATATGATGTAGAACTTCTCTTAGTAAGAGCTTTTAAAACCAGTTTTTAAACCTCACAATTCTGAATGTAAACCATGTAGCCTACATGTGAATCTTCTTTGCAGACATTTACTTTGATGGCCTTGAAAATACTGTCTATGTTAAATAAAAACATCTGAAAAATAAGAATTTACTTAATCAACATTAAAGTTCTGGCACAGCTTTCCACTATTTCACGGTGCCAAGTTATTTGATCATGTATTACACTATGTGAGCTCAGTTTTGGTTAAATATTAGCTTAGTGTTTCCCAGAAGTATCTTTGTGGGGAGGCTTTGGCTAGTCTAAGGACATCCCTGGGATAGCCAAACTTTCCCTCTGTGGGCTTCAGTTTCCTCATTTTTAAAATGAATTAAGGAAATAAGATATTTTTATTTTGTTACGATATCCACTGAACTGCTCGAGCCAGAAAACCCTCCATCTCATTTCCCGTATCAATCAGCCAGAAAATGCTGCTTCTATTTCCAAAATGTTTGTGGAATCTATCAACTTCTTTCCAGGCCACCCCTACCACCATCTTTCCCCTGGACTATCATATGTATACTAACTGGCCTGACCTCCTTCCATTTTTGCCTGAACTTTTTGCCTCTTCTCTGAAGTTAAAATTCTACCACAGAGCAATCTTTATAAATCAGTCACTCCACTGCCGACTAGAATTCTACACGGTCTGGTCTTCGCCAACCCCCTCGCCTCATATCACTCCATTTGTTAAAGGTGCTCCAACTAAACTGGTTTTCTTTCTGGTCTCCAAATGTTCTAAGCTCTTTCTTGCCTGCATCTTTGTACTTGCTATTCTCCTCTGGGTCTGGACATTTTCATGTGGCTGGTCCCATCCTTCAGCCTCAAATCTGCTCAACTGTCACCTCAGAATCTCTAATCACGCTTTCCAAAGCAGTGTCCCAAAGCATAACTGCCTTACACTTTATATTACCATGTTTCTATCTTCCATTGTACCAACACACTGTGCAAATACCTTAAGTTACTGTTTTATTGTCAGTCTCTTCACAATGAAACATAAGCTTCTATGGACAGAGACCCTGCTCTTACATCACTGTTAAATCTTTTAAAGCCAGGCACAGAGCAGATGCTCAATAAATAAGACCGGTGGAGTGCATGAACAGATAAATGCTCTTAGCACTTCTTATTTGAAAATGGTAATAGCTACAACTGTATTCTGAGTTAACTAAAGAGCCAAGCAGTAATGCTCACAAATGTCTAGCACATATTAAATGCTCAGTTAAGTATTAACTGGAAATAGGGTTGGCCAACCAGATGGAAGGAAGGAGGACTCTCTTCTTTTTACAATGGTGCCTCACCATACCAGGCAAAAGTTCTGGAGAGGAACGGCAACAACAGCACAGTGGCCAAGAGTGCTGGGTTTTGGTGTTAGACCCTGGTTGGAATCCAGTCTCTGACACTTGCTAGCACATTATTTAAGCTCTCTGAGCTTCGGCTTCCTCAGTCGTAATGAGGAGTAATAAAGGAGAGCAACGAGAAAAAAGGTGAGTAATGAAGCATATTGTATACGGCAGTGCTTCACCACAGTACCTGGCACATTGATTAGCTATCTCAAAGCAGAAACACATCATGCAAAACTCCTCGGTTCAGCCACCATGTGTTAGAATGATCATGACCTGGATCATTTCCTTTAAGAGACTGAAGTAAGTAGATCACTCTATAACTCTCCTAAGGTTTAACTTAACAGGCATAGCACTCTGATTCCAAACCCGTCTCCATGTGCACACCGCTGCACTGGCCTGACTTGGCAAGGGTCAAAGTTTCTTCTTACCTGAAGAGTTTTCCCTGAAGGTCTTCTATACCAGTCATGGCAATAGTTCCTCCCTGCCAGCAGACGGAGATAATATAATTGAGTGTATAATGATATTCCAAAAAGGATACTGCTGGCTCATACTACTCAGCAGACTGTCTCAATTAACCAGGCAACATCCTAACTCTGAGGAATAGTCTGCTAGGCAGAGAAGACCTTCAAGGAGCCAGATGCTACTGGCAAACAGGTTCACCTTATCCAGAAGTATTCATCAAGGCAATAAACAGTCTCATCTACCTAATCCTGAACTCCTGTCACCCAAAGACTACCAACTCTGCACACATCCAACGTATCTGCAAAGTGGAGAAACACAGTGAGACATGCACCAAGTGTGTTACTGTACTCACCTTTCACTCACACATTTAAATGAACTCTTTCTCTCCCCACGTCTTTCTTTACCTCTCCATCTCCCTGAAACTTAGGCTAGGCCAGTGTTTCCAAAAAACCTGTCTGATTACAAGGATGACCCATGACAAAGAAGAATATTTACTGATATGGAAAAACATTCATAATATACTGTGAAATCATGAAAGCTACACAAGAGTATGGCTTTTAGTTTTTTTCTTTTAAGCCTCTATGACTATACAGGAAAAAGAAAAACAAACAAAAACAGGAGGAGGATAGATATTCCAAATGTGAATAGTGAGTCTCTGAAAAGTGTGATTATGAGTGATCTTTTCTTTACTATGCTTTTCCAGGTTACCAAAATATTTTTAAATGAGAGTAACTTTTTCAAAAAAAGTAAGAACCTTTATTTTGAAAATAAGTGCAATAGAAAGGAGAATAACTTTTTATAATTAAAAATATAGTAATAATTTCTAAAACATCAATACCCAGGTAAAAATTTACCATCGCCAACTTCCTTTAGAATGAGAAGATAACTAGGATAGGTCTTTCATTTGCTTGTTGAGGCAAGGAATATGGCTTTATTTGGAAAGCCAGCTGACTGAAAAGATGGCAGACTAATGTCTCAAAATAACCATCCTCTAAGATAGGTCTTACGAGCTGAAACAGACATGCTTTTCTACATCAAATTTATTTTCACATTTTAGATGTCAAAGTTAAGGCTCAAATAGGTTGAGAGACTTATCTCCTAGCCAAAGTTCAGGCCTTTTTGAAAATAGATTCTACTGTTCCCAGTAATCAGTTCACACAAACCTACTGAGCTGGATAGGATGCTGACAGACAGCAGAGAGACATGCTCCCTGCCCTTCAAGAGTGGGAGTCAGTAAAAATTGTCATACTGAGTAAAGTAAGTCAGAGAAAGAAGGAAAAATACTGTATGACACCCCTTATACATGAAATCTAAAAAGAAATGATACCAATGAACTTACAAAACAGAGACTCACAGACAGAGAATGAATTTATGGTTGCCTGTACACACTGCTATATTTAAAATGGATAACCAACAAAGACCTACTCTACAGCACATGGAACTCTGCTCAGCGTAATGTGGCAGCCTGGATGGGAGGAGAGTTTGGGGGAGAATGGAGACATGTATATGTATGGCTGAGTCACTCTGCTGTTCACCTGAAACTATTACAACATTGTTAACTGGGTATACCCCAATACAAAACAAAAAGTTTTTTTTTTTAAAGATGCATTTTTAATACATAATATTAAAGCATAAAAGACTAATATTTTATTGATCCATGTATCAGCTTTTAATCTATGAATATGATATGTATTTTCATTAATTTGTGGCTTCGTTCAATACTTTCATGATTGTCTCCATTAAAAAAAAAAAGTGTGAGCCAGGAAGAGAGGATCACTTACATACGTATGTTACTATATTTTACAGGCACTACCTTTGCCTTCAAGGTCATATATTTACTTGCTCAGTTGCCTATCACTTCACTGATAAACTTGACACTTTGAAGAACTGGCACCTTTCCCAACAGGATGTCCCCAATGACCCCAGTCCCACTTGTACCCCAGGTTGATTTCTCCATGATCCATTAGGATGCCGTTTCCTGAGTCATGGTCCCCACCTCAACAGAACATCATGTTGCTCTCCTTTTCATCTCACTGACTGTTTACACTGATGCCTTCTCTATGACAGACAACACTCAAATAACCTCTCCAAACCACCCTTTATTATCTCTATCCAAGACTGCTAACAATTTATCCAGTGCCAAAACCTGACAGGTTACTATTCTACTGTTTCTCTTTCAGCTTCTAATACCCTGGATCACTTGATAATATCCCATGAGCTTACCTCTAAGAGACAGTAATCACTTGCCTGACATCCTCAATTTGCAATCCTTACTACACTATTACAATCTGGTAAATGTTAAGGCAAAATGAAAAGGGAGTAATATTGATTTCCGAAATGACCTCTCCATTCTTTCCTGAATTACCTGAGGTCAAGCCTTCACATATGGAAGAAAGACAGAGGTACTAGATACCTTGGTTTACACAGTTTCTGCTCAAGTATTACAGCTCCTGTGGCCTGTACATAGGCTTAAGCTTCAGGAAAATCGATCATCCTAGCCACCCAGATTTTAGTATTTGTGTGGTATGTGCTTGCTTTGGTTCTAGTTGATGTTGTAGTCCAGTCTGCCCTGATTCAGAATCTCAGATTCATTCAATGACTCTGACCACTCTCATGCCATCTCTCCTTGCCCTCTTCCTCCAGACGCCTAAATTTCCCTCCAAAATGCTGCCAACAATCTCAACTTGGTCAATTTTAAAATTCAAAACTCCAGCCTGGAGCAGAGCATCATAAAGGCATTTTTGACAATTGTAACACAGTAACATATTCATGTAACTTAAGTACATTTGGATACCTAAGTTGTGAGAAAGTTATCTGTACTGTAATAAGACCTAAGGATTCAACTCACTTAAAGAGCCTATAGTTTTTAACCCAGATTTCAAATTTTGACCCTGGTATTTATACTCCCTTAAGAAGTTTATCCCAGTCCTCCATCCCCTTATTAGGCTAGTCTGTCTAGCCCAATCTTTTGGGAATTCTGACTAAAACTTTCTGCACACTGTGATGTTCTAAAGACATGTACTAGTAATTACAAAGCATAATAAAACACAGAATTTGACCTACTCTGGGATATAGGTTAAAACAATGGTAGAGATGTTAGGTGAGGCTTCCCCAAGGAAGCAATATCACATTAGAAAGATACATGAGAGTTACTTAGAATGAAGACAGCATTAGAAGAGAAAGGGGAACAGCAAGTCCTGAGGTTGGAGAGAACATGAGGTACCTGAAGAGCTAAAGAAGACCAGCTTCTCCATAGCATGGAAGAGAGGGAAAAGCTGACAGCCTTAAGTTTCTTGACCCAAATCCTAACTACTTCAGGAGGATAGAAGTAAATCCAGTACTTGAACTCAACAGTGCCACTCATAGAAGCCTGTACTTTTCTCAGCAGAAATTAGAAATGGCAAACCAACTGCTTCCTTCAAAAAGCAAGTATTTTGGTTCACCCAATCATGAATGACCAATCCAGACCTATTATCCAGGTGGGAGTCCTATTTCAACACCAATCTACTCAGAATTCTAAGGTTCCTCCCCTCTTCTCATGGATGCCATTCTTTAGACTTCATACACACAACTCAATTTATCTTTAAAAATATCTCCATGTGGTGGAATTGTCAAACCTACTGAGGATTTTCAGCAAATATCAAAAATAGTGAACCAGAAACTTATATTATCTCCATCTGCTTGAGCATAGAAATTATGGCCAAGATCTGGGACCAGGAGAGAGCAGACACAACAGCACGGATGAGCAGAGAAGACAGCCTTATTACCACTAAACATACTGGCCATGCACTGCAAGAATTCAAGAGAGCTTCATATAAGTGACAGAGAAAAAGCAAGGCTACCTCGGAGCATGATTTTGCCTGTTTGGAAACCAGGTTTCCATTATTCTCTGAAGACTTGCGTTTCACAGCTCCCATTCTTGTAGAATTACCTAAAATGATTAAAAACAGGTAAGTCAGCCTCCCTGTTTCTCTTAAGATGAGAAGGATGAAGGGGAAAGGAGAATAAAAGTTTTAATCAAACAGTATCTTACCACATGTCACGAAGTTATCATGTACAACTTCAACATGAATCAGTGATGGATCCACAATTTTCAGTGCTGGAATCTTAAGAACAAACAAAACAAAGATACCAGGAAATTTAAAAAATGCTCAGGAATATACCAGAAATTACCTCTACCACTCAGTCGTGTCCCGACTCTTTGCGACCCCATGGACCACAGCCCGCCAGGCTCCTCTGTCCATGGGATTCTCCAAGCAAGAATACTGGAGTAGGTTGCCAACCCCTTCTCCAGAGGATCTTCCTGACCCAGGTATCATCAAACTTTGGTCTCCTGCATTGCAGGCAGGTTCTTAACCGTCTGAGCCACTAGAGAAACTAGTTAACAATAGGAGTTTCTTACATATAATTTCCTTTTAAAAAATAACTGATTGTTTTTTTCTACTCTGATATTTTAATGTAAAATAACAAAGGTATTTAGCTCCTATGTGAAAGTAAAAGTGTTAGTTCCTCAGTCGTGTCTGACTCTTTAACGATCCCATGGACCGTAGCCCACCAGGCTCTTCTGTCCATGGAATTTCTCCAGGCAAGAATACTGGAGTGGGTTGCCAATCCCTTCTCCAGGGGATCTTCCTGATCCAGGGATTGAACCCAGATCCTCCTACATTGCAAGCAGGAGATTCTTTACTGTCTGAGCCACCAGAGAAGCCCCATTTAGCTCTTATAAGATACTGTAATTTCTTTTTATAATTATCTTCTTCTGTCAACTTATCTTACATGCAATTATCATGATTTTTACCTCCTCACAGTTGACTTGAAGAGTTTTTGACATTGGGTTTCCATTTACAATGGTTGCAGAAAACCACTGAGTTGATGGGTCCAAGCTGTAAATTTTTACTTCTGAACCAACCAAATTTTTGTCACCTTAAAAAAAAAAAAAAAAAAAAAATCCTTAGAGCAATTTGCATTATCTCTGAACAGCACCATTTATCCAGCAAAATTTTTTCCCAAGTCTTTAAAAAAACATGCAATAGACAAAAAGGAAAAATTAAAAGATATTGCTATAAACTTAAGACAGACATTTCAGCAAAGGCAGGAGAAAAATGTAAACTTTCCATTTTAAAGCTTCAATTTCCTATTGCTTTATCTTAGACTTGGCAGTATATTTATCCTAGCATCTGTATCAGACCAGGTAGTATCAGATACCTCATTGAGACCTAACTCACTCTCCTATGCAGTTTTAGAGGATCCAAATTCAGGAACCTCATCAGAACTTCTAAGTCTCCTAAAACATTCACAATTATGAAACTGACCAAGAAAATCAATAACAGTAATTGACAAGATCAAGATCACTAAATTAATGTTTTACTCATTTTATAAGACTGAAATTCCAAACATATTGAATTTCATGTCAAAATATAGCTGAGCTTGTTCAGTATCTACTTCACTTCTACATCGTTCACATGATCCTCGGGCTTTCCAAATTTCAGAGACTTTAGAATACATTCTAGAATATAGTCCTCCACTCATCAAGCTGCATGGGAAATGCATCTAAAGAATTACTAAAAAAATGAGACATTTTAATGAGCAAATGAGTGAGAAGGGCTAAAACACAGCTTCTTACAAACTAATCACTGGTCAACTCATGAGCTATCACCAACAGACAATCCACATACCTTGTAAAAGATGGCTTTCATCTAAATGTTTCACAATCAAAGCTTGAAATTCTTTACTGACACTCTGATTATCCATCAGTGAAAGACGGAGATTGTTTACATCCTGAAAAATTGAAAATCATTGCATTTTAAGGTAACAAATAAGAACAGTTGTTTAAATTCCAGTGGATATTTCAATTCATTTAATCACAGGGATTAATAGTGTCAATTAGCCATTTGATGGCAGCAAACCACTGCAACTCCAATGAACTAGACAGGTCAAACAGTATGAAACCATCAAATGATCACAAATATAAGGCAGACAGAAGTGAAGCCACTTGAAGCTAAGAGTGAGACAGATACTAAGAGTGGCTCAAAGCATAATTTTAAATATGACAAAACTTAGGCTATGGGACATATAATAAGCAAAGTAGCTAGTCATGCCAAAAATACTCTGTATCCCAAACTCTAGGGATTAGGGAAGTCACAGATCCAAATGCAAGGGGCAGAAGACACATACATAAGAAAATACTTAGATCTGTAGTGTCTGAAATTGCTGTTTTTAATAAACATCATTTCACATAGATTCATTTGAAATGAATCGAATTTGAAACCAGAATTCCAAATGCATTCTTCTTTACAAATGGTAAAGGTGGGGGTGAGGAGGGACAAAAGCTGAAGCCTAGGTCTTCAGCTAGACAGTTTTGAAACATTCAATTCTTGGCAGCTCTATTTCTGGCACTATTCCACAGTGTTCTGGCTTTGTGTGTATACTCAGTTATGATAAATGTATACAGATTGTCAATAGGAATAACCTGTCAGACCCGAGAAACCATATAGCACAGAAGCCCTTTCAATACTAGGCATTCATGCCTTTCTGCATGTGAAATGGGTACACAGTGGCCAAAAATAGTTCATCCATTTTTCCCACTGGGAAGAATACCCTTTTAGAGAGGCCATGCTGAAAAAATTTCTTAAGTAACATTAAACTAGGGGCTTCGTAAGAGTGCAACATTAATTACCAGAATGAGCCATGTTTTGTTTTTTTCCCCCTCATGCTATTGCAATTTCAAAAAATTTAAATGTGTTCACCAATTCCTAGTACAAGGTAAAAGAGCATTAATGGGGAGAATCATTAACATTAAACGGCTCTTAAATAAGGTAGAATAATTGGATTCTGCCTAGAAGAGTTTCAAGGGCTTATCAAAAGTGCCAGGTAATTGAGCTGGACACTTAGTCATTTTTCTTATCCACCTATAACTGAGATGAATTCAATCCAACATTAGGTTTCAATTCCAACTTCTGCGTACCCCAAATAATTTTCAGATTCTCTATTCATTATTTAGGACAACCCTCCTACTGTGGTACCCATATCAGCCAACACCGAGTCTCATACAGTAGAAGCCTTACACTATCACCTGCCTCTAAAAGAGAATGCCCTGAAGCACTTAACTTTGGAAATCATCATCAGTAAAAGTCAAGAACACATGCAAAGTCTCCCTCAATCAGTATTATATTAATAACACTCACACTGACAGCACAGAGTGCACCTCCTTGAGAATAAAAACTTACTGATCTTTTCAATCTCAAGAAACAAAACTGAGTTCTACTTTAACTGGAAAGATGAGACACATTCAAGATGAAAAACAGAACTGTCCCGAAAACAATGTTAAGAAGTAAAAACTGCTCTCTGCTCAGTAGTAGTCTTCCACAGCCCCTCCTGTATGTTCCTTGGTCCTTAAAAGCAAGTATTCTGCATTTCAATTGTAGGAAAAATATCAAGATAACCTTCCTAGCGTGCATGCACGTGTGCCCAGTCTCTTTGGTCATCGTCTGACTCTTTGCAATCCCATGAACTGTAGCCTGCTAGGCTCCTCCATCCATGGAATTCTCCAGGCAAGAATACTGGAATGGGTTGCCATGCCCTCCTCCAGGGGATCTTCCCGACCCAGGGATCAAACCCGGGTCTTCTGTGGCTCCTGCACTGCAGGCAGATTCCTTACCTCTGAGGCACCGGGGAAGCCCCATTTACCTGATATATGAAGATAACTTGTGCCCACAACTAAGAAAAAACATCTTCCTCTATTCCATTCACCTAAACATTATAAAATAAGGTTCAGAGTATGAATCTTGTTTTCACTCACTTCCAGGATATGGAAATAAAAGTGAGACTTGAGCACAGAAAAGCCAATGCTTTGAGTTTTCCAATATAGACCCAGCAATGGCAATGACCCTTGGTCCTAAACTGTCTTGTAGCTCATAAACTGGTTTAATGGTTCTACAGGCCACAGAAACAAGTCAGGTCACAAAACCAAAGAGGGTGAAGAGGATAACTGAACTTTGCAAATGACATCTAAAACGACAAATGTTAATTTTAAGACCAACATTACTCCCAAGGTAGTTATCTGTGGAAGTAATGTGCATGTTCTTCCCCTCCCTCCCAACAAATGAGCAAGACCCAAGAGCCTAAATGTTGTGAAGAGAAAGGTAGTTCTGCAAGCTAAACTGGAAAGAATAGGAACACACACACACACTTGACTCATACTGTTTGCAATAGTTAGGTCACCACACACACTGAATTTGTTAATACTGAACCATTCTTAGGGGAAAGATGGGTTAGGTTTCTTGAAGCCTCTGGTCACAAGAGACATCAACCAATCACAATACATAACCTTGTTTTTATGTGTTTCTGTTGGAAAAAACCCCACTTCACAGTTTTTAATATATATAACTGCATTTATTTGCATGCAAAGTCGCTTTAGTCATGTCCAACTTTGTGCAACCCTATAGACTGCAGCCCATCAGGCTCCTCTGCCCCCCATTCTCCAGGCAAGAATACTGGAGTGGGTTGCCATGCCCTCCTCCAGGGGATCTTCCTGACCCAGGGATCAAACCCAAGACTCCTGAGGCTCTTGCATTGCAGATGGAATCTTTACCCCTGAGCCAGCGGGGAAACTGTATTACTGCATTACTAACTTTGAACTCACAGCTACCATACCTCATAGCTGAATGAAGCTTAGCTAACACATGTTCTAAAACTCACTTAGGAACAGTACAGACCACTTCAGCACTATCCCTGGGGGCCATTTTAAACATTGAATTAACCAACAACGCAGTACTAAACAGACTTTGAAAAGGACACTTGTTTACAGTAGAAGAGATGAAACAAGAAGGCAGAATGGCACCTTATTCAAACCTCAGCTGGGAACAGGTGTCAGACAACTCAAAATTTTCACCACTCTGCACATGTCTGTGAATGACCATAAAAGCACCAAAATACTAATTGGGGGGTTACAAATATATTTCAGCAAGTAAGCAAGTTCCCAAACATAGAATCCTTAAATAATGAGGACTTATATATATGCATACAGATACATGTATATATGAGTAACAGTTAATCTTTTAAAAATCACTTTCTTATCACCTATTTTAAAAATTATTTCGTATTACACACAAAAGCCATCAACAGTAGTACCTTTGTCCTTCCAACCCCAATAAACAGTACCAACCCAAAGGCTAACACTGAGCATTAATGTCTAATATCTGCTCATAAGATGGGTCCTTTTTTCTGCTAGATATCTGATCTGGAACAATCAACGTCAATACGTTAGTTCTCACATTAAAGGAGTTTATACTTCTATTTTTAGGGCTTAATATTGGTTCTCAAGTTTTACCTGTATAGGCTTTAAAAGGTCTTTAGAAAGAAATACTCTTTGTTGATCTCCTAAAAAGCGAATAGATGTTATGGATCCCAAACCAGCTTTGTCCAGTAGAGATTTGTACATCTGAAACAAAAGAAAATGTTTTGGCATCATAACTGCTATTAGTATCATTGTGAAAATGGGGACTGGCAATGTTCCACACAAAGATTAAACCATTCATTTGTTTTATTTACTACCAGTATCTCAATAATAACTATTTATGCGACCAAAACAAGAACACACAATTTTTATCCAGAATCAATCATATAAACCTGATACACATTTGAGAGTCATGTTAACATATAGGTCTGGGTTTACAGATGTATGGCTTGGCCCAAATTTATGCAGAATACTGTTTTAAGTTTATTTTTCTGGGGAAATGGGCCATGTTTTTAGCAAATTCTTAATAGATGGAGGAAAAAATACGAAAAGCAAAATACAACTTTAAACAAAACCCTACATCACTCAAAAACCCTTCCGAGGCTCATCTCATCCATGGGCAAAATCTCAATTTGGTTCACACACCATGCAGGTCCTTCACAAGCTGGCCAGCCTTTTAATCATCCTCTTGGCCTTTCAACTACCAAATCTGTCCCAGCTCACCTCTCAAATAGCATTAACTGTCCTCTCCAGATACAGAGCTCACTCTTTGCCTTTAACTGCACCAGACTTCTGGTGCGGAAATGGCACTATCATATACTGACTGCTGGTGTCTTTAAAGTCAAAGAAATATGAGCTGGGGGAACCTTAAAGATCATGAGACCAAAAGTGGAAACCTTGACAGGAGCCAGGCAACATCTACTATTCAGCTTCAGCCTACTGTTGCTAAAAGCCTGTTGCTACAGGCTTTAGTGTGGCCATATCTTACTGTTCTTTCAGTAAGAACTGGGAATCTAGATTTTTAAGAATATTCTCTACATTTTTTTAGGTAGACAGCTAATTTACATTTTTTTAAAACACTGTAAGGGGCAAACTAAAAAGATCTGTATGTCGGTATTTATCGGCTGGTTTCCAATCCTTGACCTAGAAGTTCCCCATATTACCCTCACTCCCTACTCTTCAAGTGAGGAAACTGAGACCCACGAAAGTCAAGGGTCCAGAATTGCTGGCCTCCTAACAGGGCTGACAGGAGATCCTGGGGCTTTTTCTGAATCTTCTGCAACATCATATCTCTGTACTATTATTTTCCAGAAGGCCAACTATAGATATTACATATAGATTTTCCCTGTTTCGTTCATAATGGATGAAAGAACTTCTCAGAGGTTCAATAAGCCCAAGTTTTACTTACTATTGCAGGCCACTGAACAATTCGCTCAGAAATTTCAGGAGACTTTCGTTCAGCCAAAACCAAGTTATGTTCCACTAAGAAGGCTCTCCTTAGGAGGCTGTAGACATCTATCCATCTTCTCTTCCTCCAAGATTCTCCATCAAACTCCACACATACCTAGACAAACAGAATTGAAGGAAAGCAGACTTGATTAACAAGAACATGAAAAATGCCTAAGATGAAATTAGACCCTGATCAGTCTATTCAGATCTGTATCTGTGAAATACGCTGCTCCCACTCCTGCTCTCTTACTTCCCTTCTCAACCCACAATAAAATAACCAGATATGAGGCTTCCCTGGTAGTCCAGGGATTAAGAATCCGCCTGGTGATGCACGTGACAGGAGTTCGACCCCAGCCTAGGAAGATTCCACATGCCGCAGAGCAACGAAGCCCATGTGCCACAACTACCAAACCTATGCTCTGGAGCCTGCAAGCCACAACTACTGAGCCCACGTGCTGCAACTGCTAAGGCCACATGCCTAGAGCATGTGCTCCACAACAAGAGAAGTCAGCACAATGAGAAACCTGTGCACCACAACTAGAGAGCAGCCTCCACTCTCCACAACTAGAGAGCAGCCTCCGCTCTTCACAACTAGAGAAAGCTGCACATAGCCATGAAGACCCAGCACAGTCAAAAATAAATATTAAAAAAACAAACAAAAACAGATACGTTAGTCTAGTCTAAATATCAAGCTTTGGCTCCCAGGCCACTTTGGGAAGCAGAAGTCAAAGGATATGGGGCCAATCTGTCCTCAAGTAATCTCTGGGAAGACCTAACAGAAAAGAAACCCCATGTAGAAGGTTTTTACATGTTAATTAGACATCAGAGCTTGGAGAATTGAAAGACAGAAATCTGAAACCCTAAGATGTACTTGTCACAGGGCATTGTAATTCTATGTTGACACGGTCACTAAGTAGTTGATGACCCCCAACAACACAATCCACCACTGGCTTTTACATTCCTCTGGTAGCAGCAGGATTCAGCAAGAGGCACTTACTTTCAATGCTTTGAGTTGAATAAACTGGGAAATTTACCTCAGAGTTTGAACTCCAAGAAAACTGTGCTAAATACAGAAGTAATTGATAAATGACACCAGAATTTTCCTAAACTACCTGTGTAACTTCTTATATGAAAATTAAACTACTTTTAAAATACTATTTTCCAAGTAACTATGAAATTTACTGCTTCTGATTTGTAAAATACCTTTTAGCCTTAAAGTTATAACCCCTGACCTAGAAGTTCCCCACATTATCCCCTTAAAACCTGTATAGATATTTTAAGATATAAAAGTAGAATTCAGTCTAAAAGTGGGTCTCTGACAGTAATGCAGTAGTAATCAGTCACAAAATTCTTACAATTCATGTGAATGTACCAAAACACCTTAGCTTCCTTAACCCATTAAGAATATGCTACCCTTTTACATTGTTGTTCAGTCGCTAAGTCATGTCTGACTCTTTGTAACCCCAAAGCACGTCAGGCTTCTCTGTCTTTCCCTATCTCCCAGAGTTTGCTCAAATTCATGTCCATTGAGCCAGTGATGCTAACCAACCATCTCATCCTCTGTCACCCTCTTCTCCTTTTGTCTTCAATCTTTCCCAGCATCAGAGTCTTTTCCAATGAGTCAGCTCTTGGCATCAGGTGGCCAAAGTACTGGAGCTTCAGCATCAGTCCTTCCAAGAAATACTCATTGGGTTATTTCCTTTAATTTATTCTAAGTCTTTTAAAATGTTTTTTATATTTTAACTGATACGATATATTCCCTCGGTATTCAGTGTAAAAATCACTATTTTTGATCTAAAAGCCCTCATTTTTGCCTTCAAAGAATTAGTAAATCCATCAACACTTCATAATTTCATAGACAATTCTACCTCCCTTTTCAGCCTTCAGGAAAAAAGTTTACTTATTTTCCATTCACTCATCAGAATCCAATTCAAAAATCCTTTTCTCAAAGATACTGTCCCTTACCAAAGAGCCCCTCTCTACCCCAAGAGAAGTCCCTTGCTAACTGTACTCAAAACTCTGTCCTTTTCCTTCCCAGCACTTATCCACATTTTGAATTATTTATTTGTGGTTAATTGACTGACATATTAAAAACTCGAATAGGTCAAAGTCTGTGTTGGCTTTTACTTACCATTGTATTTCATGGGTCTCCATGCTTGTTGAGTGAATAAATTTCTCTCTGAACTGGGCTCTTACCTTCTGTTTCTCTCATCCACTTGGAAGGCAGGAAGTTCCCAAGGGATATACCACTAGCCTCAATCCCAAACTTTTTCAGGTTTATGGCTATATAATATCAATCTTTAAAATCAATTAAATTTAAGACCAATCCTATCCTCCTCTCCCAATCACAAAATGTACATCCCTAATTTCTCAGGCAACTTCCCCTGAGAAGTGCATATCTTCTTGGTATGGCAGGCTTTTATCCTTGCAGTTATTACAAAGTGCAAATGTGTAAGTACCTATTATGTGACAAGGCCCCATGTTCTATGAATTCCATCCATCACCATAACCAACCAATGGTCCTTCAATACAGAGGTGTTCAGAGACTGAGTATATTCCTTTCTGTTTCTAGCCACAGAATCCGTGTCTTCTGATATCTTCCCCAGTCCTTCTGCCCCACCTCACATCAACTTCAAACCCAACCTAGCTCTGGATGACAGAGCTTTCCCATCAATGTAGTGTACCAGGAGTGTACATCTACAAACTTCAGAGCCACAGAGATCTGGGTTTGAATGCCAGCTTTGCTGAAGCTTTCTTAGAATGGTTTTATATGCATAAAATACAATGCAACCAATTAACTGTACCCAAGTCAAGAATGCTTGCCAAAATCTAAGCTCTCTGAATTTAGTGTTCTAGTGGCTTCAGAATACAAGTACTAACACCTACCCTTCATGGAATTGTTAGGTAGATTTTAAAGGCAATGTACATTAAGTATCTGGTAAGCAGACTAGGCAGCTTTAAGACCTTCATGAAAACTCAAATCTTAATTTATCAGAGTATCACTTCAGTTAGGAATGGGGGGGGGATAAAGACTTAAATATGATCACCTAACATCAATTCAGAAAAAAAAGAAGTAATCTAAGATCTTAAGTGGTTTCTCAAAACTTAAGCAATATCACAATTCTTATCATATCACTATCTACAAAGCTTATAATCAACCCTAAACCAAAATTTAGACAAGGTTCCTCTTTATATCTCAGTTTTTCAATAATTTGAAAACTAAGTTTAGCTCTTTAAAAATAAGTTTATGACTTTGAAGTATTAGATCACATTAATCAAAAATTCATATTTAAAAAGATGGCTTTTAAAATACATATAATGAAACCAACAAGTTGTGAGCTTTCTTAAACATGCTTTCAAAAGTTTCCTATCTATCACAACCACACATCTTTCTTTTGTGTGCCGAGGTTTGATGTGCTATATATAAGGACATCCCCCCTGCCACCGTCCCCAAAAAAGTCTCTTCTGCAGAAATTTCTATAAAAATGTACTAGTAAGAATTCAAATTCAGGGGAAACTAACTCGATGGATGTGAGTCTGAGTGAACTCCGGTAGTTGGTGATAGACAGGGAGGCCTGGCGTACTGTGATTCATGGGGTCGCAAAGAGTCGGACACGACTGAGCAACTGAACTGAACTGAACATGATTTTACTAAGCTCCTGCAAGCTGACAGATGCAGCTAGTTCTCATTGTAAAGAGTCTTCTTCCCGCCACAATCCCTTGGTCCAGAAAGGAGATGTTATTTATGCTATATGACTCCAAAGGCCAGAAAGAGGCCTATTTAATTATGATTCACTACCTGTAATTCCCAAAGTTCCAGATTTTTAACAGGGCATCTTGTAAATGTATGCCTATTAGCCTATCAAATTCATTGACCAGATGTTGGATATTTCAAGTTAATTATTTCAAGCTGCTGCTGCTACTGCTGCTAAGTTGCTTCAGTCGCGTCCGACTCTGTGCGACCCCACAGACGGCAGCCCACCAGGCTACCCCGTCCTTAGGATTCTCCAGGCAAGAGCACTGGAGTGGGTTGCCATTTCCTTCTCCAATGCATGAAAGTGAAAAGCGAAAGTGAAGTCGCTCAGTCGTGCCCTACTCTTAGCGACCCCATGGACTGCAGCCTACCAGGCTCCTCCATCCATGGGATTTTCCAGGCAAGAGTACTGGAGTGGGGTGCCACTGCCTTCTCCGATTTCAAGCCAGTTTTCCCCAAAAGAAAATCTCTTTAAGACACATGAATTAATAGTATCTAATCAAGCTAATTTCAAGACCTCCCACTTAATATACACTAATCTTACCTGAGTATATGATTATGAAAACTATCAGAATGGCCAAGTAAAATGTTTCCAGGTTTAAAAATAGGCACTTACACAAAGGCATGTTTTTTAATCCCAAAGTTTTTGATGACATTATCTACTCTATGTCCAGCACGATGATGCAGAAGGCCACTTATTTCACTACTTCACAAATCAGAAATTATCTCATTATGCTTCTATTTATGTCTTCTTCCACCCAGAATTTTATCTAAAATCCTAGAGTCAAGCATTCAATTGTAGGAGTAAACAGTTATTACACTGTGCTAAAAAGTTTCTCATTTTACATGGCTTGACAGGCAACAGAATCCACCTACATTCATTCATTCAAGTTTCAACTGTATGCAAGAATGAAAAGACCAGGCAGACAGTAGTCACGGCATTCAGCTGCTAATGAGTGGGAAAAACTATGACAAATCTAGACAGTGTATTAAAAAACAGAGACACTACTTTGCCAACAAAGGTCCATATAGTCAAAGCTATGGTTTTTCCAATAGCTGTGTATGGATGTGAGCATTGGACCATAAAGAAGGCTGAGCGATGAAGAGCTGATATTTTTGAACTATGGTGTTAGAGAATATTCTTGAGAGTCCCTTGGACTGCAAGATCAAACCAGTCAATCCTAAAGGAAATCAATCCTGAATATTCATTAGAAGGACTGATGCTGAAGCTCCTATACTTGGACCACCTGATGTGAAGAAACAACTCACTGTAAAAGACCCTGATGCTGGCAAAGATTGAGAGCAAGAGGAGAAGGGAGGGACAGAGGATGAGATGGTTGGATGGTATAACCAACTCAATGGACTTCAGTTTGAGCAAACTCAGGGAGATAGCAAAGCACAGGGAAGCCCAGCATTCTGCAGTCCATGGGGTCACAAAGAATCAGACACGTCTTAGTGAGTGAACCACAAAAGCAAGGAAGGGAAAGACCTAGACAAACAAGGTAGAGAAGGAGGACACTCTGAGCATGCATAATGAACAAAGCCAGTTAGAAAGCAAACTGCCTCACACTCAAATAAGAATGGGATAAAAATAAGGTTAAAGAAATTGTTCTAATCACACCTAATTAAGATCTGTTGTTATTCCAGATAAAGAGAACACCACTGTTCCATTGCAAGACTATTTCTAAACTGCTTTTCTATATATAAGTAATAACCATTTGCTTCCTTCACGTATCTGTTCAAATATTTTAGCAAAAACTACATGCCAAGCAATGTTCTTAGTTCTGAGGATATTGAAGCCAGCAAAGTAAGAGTCGTGTTAATTTCATTCTATCTGAATATTAAAGCTTAGTATTTAAGGTTTGCAGACAAAAATGGGCAAGTTATTTAACTTGTTCAAGCCTCAGTTTGTAACACTAAAAAGTGTGGTTTACTAGCTAGGATTTCTGTAAGAATTAAATAAAACCATTTACTGTTTCAGTTGTTCAGTCATGTCTCTTTGTGACCCCATGGACTGCAGCCCACAAGCTCCTCTGTCCATGGGGTTCTCCAGGCAAGAATCCATGTGGGTTGCCATTTCCTATTCCAGGGGCTGACCCAAGGATCAAACCCCTGTCTCTTGCGTTTCCTGCATAGCAAGTGGATTCTTTACTGCTTGAGGACCTGGGAAAAGGTATTTGTTAATTCTGTCTTCACCACTAAACAATGTAACTAAGTAAGTGGCTTTGTTACAAAGTCTTTCTTAAATGAACCAAAGTTAACAAGCCCTGGCCTTATTAACTCCTCAACCAAGGAAGCAAATCAGTCTAGACAGACTTGGACTACTACCAGTGCTAAAACAGGTGCACACGACTTGAATTTTATTCCTTCTTATTCATTATTGCCCCCAGTCCCAACCCATTCCCAAATCCCCCTAAATCTTACAGCAGGGTCCTACTCAGTTTCTGCCTGTATCTTGCCAAACACAATTGGTTTCAAAGTTTCCAAAACTGCTTTTGGTAATACATGTCCCTATACTTATGCCAATTACTTCATCTGCTACTCCATTAAGGAATGCGGCAATAAATCATGATTAGAAAAGACAAGTTGAGTAGATTTCTTACATGAAAGCTGAGTTGTGAAGAATGTAGGTAAAGCAAAAAATCCACTATAAGTGAAATTGTTCTTGAATTAAATCCCCCTTGCCTCCAGGTTAGGCACCTTAGCCCACTGGAAGACAAACAGCCAAACCTAGATTCAAGTGCTCTCTTTGTCCCTTAGTAGCTAACTATGCAAGTCTGGACAAGACTTCCTTTTTAAAATCTATTTCTTCTTTCTGAAAATGAAGCTATCACCACCACTTCAAAGGCTGGGGGTGAGGAAGATGCAGAGAAGACGACACATAAAGGACCTCCTAGACTGCCTTCCTAACCCAACAGGTCCTTGATCTCTGATGGGGAAGGGAACACCTAGTGTCTCATCAGTTGCTAAAGAACTAAAAACCGTGAAGCTTAATCTCATTTCCATTCAAATCAAATAAAAACAAAGGCAACAGAGAAAATTTTACTTGTGAAATAAACCATAACATCTATGATTAACATCTACTCCCCAAAGCCCATTTTTAATGGAGAAAGTTTATTAGCCTAAAGCAAACAGGTTGGCCATCCCTGCACCACACTAATTCTTTCTGTAAACCTCAAAACCCAGTTTTCAATGAGTGAAACCAACTTCACACTGTATGACAGGAATCCTTTGGTGGCACAGCCTTTGATTCGGGAGCACGATGATTAAGAAAGTAGGCTCAACGGTCAAAACTTTCTGGTGAGAACAATTCCAATTGTGACTTAGACAAGACAATCTACCCCAGGCCCAGTATTTTTGTCTGTAAAGTGGGGAATATTAGTACCTACCCTCAAAGAACTGCTGTTAAGGATTAAATATGAACACAGCCATCAACTGTTCAGCATGATGCCTAACACATGGTTAAGTACACAATGGTCACTCCTTTTTCCACATGAACATAAAGTAGACTACAGAAGCTTTGAAAATACATGACCACATATCCTTTCCTATAACCTTTTGCAAACTAATTACTAGTTGGGGCATGTACTGTCACCTTGAAAGTGTCCTCCTTGAACAGTGTTTCAGAAATCAACATGTATTCAACTGCTAGTGCGAAAGCTTGCTTCCCTTATCTGAGCAGTTTGCAAGAAAAAGCCAAGATAATGACCAAGTGAATCTATTACCCAGGATGGAAAGCTCTTCTGTTCTGACAAGCTTCCTTCAAGTTATCACCACTTCAGAGTTTTTGTTGGGGACCTCTCTTCAGTTATTTTTTTGCACAAAGGAGACTTTATTGGTACAATGGCTTTCTCACTGGTTGTTTCCAGCACCCTTTCACACCCATACTTCTATCAGGGAGTAAGAGCAGAACTCATCTCTTTTTGAAAAGATCTAACTGAAAAAGATTCTGCGTGTCATTTCGATTCAAAATCACCTGCCGCAATTGTTCCCATTTCTCCCTCCCTTCCAACACTCCAATGGAGTCTTTGAAGTCATTCCTCCCGCACACCTTATAAGGGGCAGCTCCACCCCAGCCCTCCATATATGGTCATATCCCACACCCACTTACAGACTCCTCAAAGACAACCAGGAGTGAGTCCTGCCCTGACCCACCATATACGGGCAAACACCCACCCTAACACGCTAAAAAGAGGACTACGCTCCTCCCTCTACACACACTTCTTTTCTCACAAGTCTGAAAGTTTAAGAAGTTGGGGGGAAGAAATTTGGAGGAACGAACCAAAAAACCCAACTAAAAGCACTTGCATCCGCTATTCTCAACGATCGATTCTCAAATATTCCAAATGTCACCCACCTGCCCAAGATAGTATTAACAACACTTCCCCCCCTTTCCTAGAAGGAACCGTACTGTCCTGAGGAAACACTGGAGAAGGAAATGGCAACCCACTCCAATATTCCTGCCTGGAGAATTCCCACGAACAGAGGAGCCTGGCAGGCTACAGTCCATGGGATTGAAAGAGTCAGATAAGACAGAGCAACTGAGCAAGGAGGCACAGGGCGGGTAACAACTAAGCATGTCTGAGCAACCCCTAAGCCCATTATTAAAAACAGGCAACTCCAGGCCAAACACACCTCGCTCTACACACCATTTCAAAGACTTTGAAGGTCTAGTTTTCTGCACCTTCAGATCAGATGCCAACTTTCTGGTCGCCTTTTCAGAAAAGGGGAGGGGGGAATGGGGGTGTGCTGGCTGTCTCGTTACCAAGGTAACTAGGAAACGTCCGACTGTCGAGGCTCGGGAGCCGGTTATACCTTCAGATCCTTCTTGGTAACGTCGGTGTGGGAGACGGCTCGAATGGTCCCGGAGAGCCAGGGCCACTCGGCGACGCGCTCCAAGTCCCAGCTGTCGTGGCCGCCGTCGCCGCCGTCGACTGCAGACAGACTGAGGAATCGCTTCCCCACCAGTACTGGCCAACTTTCTCCGAGCGTGAGCACCATGGTTTCCACGCTGCAGGAAGGGCTCCTCCCTGCAAAAACACAAAAACAAAATGCAACGGAGGCGGCCGGCAGGAGCGGGCCGGGAAGAGAGGGCAGTGGGGGCGAGGGGGTGGGGAAGAGGAGACCAGGGAGGAGGGAGGGTCCTAACCCCGCTCTGAGGACCGGACCCCGGGCGGCGGTGGCGAGGACGTAAGACTCAGCACCCGATCTCTCCACCCGCGTCTTCCCCGCCTCCCCCCCGCAATCTCTCCCCCACCCCAAACACGGGCCCCAAGCGCCGCGTGACCCTCGCTCTCCCAAGTTTCGCTTTTCCAAAACCTTAAACCTCACCACAGACTGAGTGAGGAGAGAATTATTTGCTTAAGTGGATCTGAAAGTGTTCGCCCCTCACCCCGGAAAAGAAAAGGCCCCAAAGCAGAGGGCCCGTCCCAGGCGGCCGGGTCCCCGCCCCGGGCAGCCCCGCGGGAGGGGCGAGCCCGCGGTTCCGCACTTGCCCCGCCGCCCCGCCCCGACACCCTTCTCCCCGGCCGCGCAACCCCCGGCCGGCGCCCCGGCGCGGGGATGGCGGGGCCGCGGGCTTGGCGCCTTCACCTTTCTTCCTCCGCTCCCCTCAGCCGAGGCCGCGGCGCTTTTACCCCGCCTCCCGCCTCCCTGAGTCACCGGCGGCAGCCGCCGTTTCCAGCCGCCCAGCCGACTCTAGCTCTGACTTGGTTCAAGAGCTCTCACAAGACACGCACAGCCTCCTGGGTCCGCCCCCTCGGAGCCGCTTCCACCGGTCATTGGCTGAGTCTGAGGAGCTGGGCGAGACTAGTAGGGAAAGAGCCCATCACCATTGGCCGTCCGAGCGAGGGCGGGGCGAGAGAAAAAAAACAATTCCTTGGCTGCCTCCTCCCTCTCCCCTCCCCCTTCCGACTCCCGGACGACCCCCATTAGGTTAAAGTACACCGAGCGTAAGCGAGGGATTCATCCGCCAGGGCCATTCTTTCCATTTGTTGCCTCACGGATGCAAAAAAGTCCCGCGAAATCGGTTATCAACTTTAGGACCCAGAGGAAAATTACTGCGGTGCACAGATAAGACTAGATGGCGAACCCTAGGGCTGTAAGTGCCTATTGGATTGCTTGTCAACTGCGTAGGGTGTCGACCGAAGATAGGTTTTCCACTTGGCGGAAGAATCTCACAGGAAAGGGGTGAGGGCGGTGCAGAGTCAGCGGGGGAGGGAAGGGACTGGAACGTGCGGTTTGAAGCGTACTCAGCTAGAGGGAGGAGCGACAGTGTTCGAGAGGCTCGTGCGCAGGCGCTTCGCGGAGCAGAGTCTGGAGCTTGGGCTGCTGGGCGAAATGGCCGCGGGAGGCGCAGGCGCACGTGGTGATGAACATGGAACGTCTGAAGTCCGCCATTTTGAAGGAAAAATGAAGAAAGGCATGGAGTCACTGGGAAATGATATTAATTATATCTAAACCAAAAGAGGCCATTCGTACAATACAAGAATGGGCTATTTTCTTTATGTTTTTTTTTAATGTAAAGGGAGAATGAGAAGATATTCTGAGTCTTACAAAGAAAATGAAAGACTAGATCAAGGTCATAATGATACAAGATATGAAGAGGAAGTGACTTTGAAGGACAAAGGAGTTGAAAGGTGATTGTGTCTGTTCCACCTCAAGATTTTTGGTTGAATGAAGAAAAAAATGCAATGAAGGAATTGAAGATCTGTTATTTTATAAAGGCTGGTGCTTGATGTAGTATCACATTTAATCTTTAAGATTAAATAAGATTAAGTGGAGATCTCAAGCTCACATTTTACAAGTGTGAAAACTGAGAATCGGAAAAAGTTCAGAAACACATTCAAGGAATTATAGATGCAAGTTAACTCCGGGTGTTGATTTTAAACATGTATGTTCTAAATACATGACATTAAATAAAAATTTTAAGAATAAACACAAAAATTAGTTTGATTGATTTACAATTTGCAGACCATTAAAGAGGGAGGAAATGGAACAAAGAAAACCTATTCAGTCCAGCATAAGTCAGAATGGGAACAAGGGAGGGGAAAAAAAAAAAAAAAACTAAACAGAAATATGCTAAATTGATTTTAAAAATTAAAGAAGTATAAAGATCAGTATTTACAATAAATATAAGTGGGTTAATTTTAATCAGACTTTAAAAAGACTCACTGGATTAAAAACAACCTATAAATTGACCTTGAGCAAACGCCAACAGCAGCACAAAGCATGAGAATATGGCCCTTAAAGAGTTTCTAATCTAATGGTAGTCAGTGCACAGCAATAGAGTGATGTTAATAAAGTTGAAAGCAAAGGTATCAAAAATGGTTTTATAATAATGAAGGATGAAGTCCACAAAGTCAGCATAACATACACTAGAACTGTTGTGACTGTGGGAACATATTCTAACCTTCGCTAAGGTTAAACATGAAAATTTTTTTGATAATTTGTAGTAGAGTGTACTGAAGATACAAATACATCTATCCCAGGAATAGGCATCTCAGATTTTAAAAATTAGGTATAGAGGATTTAGAGTACATAATTAACTATTAATTTGAAAAGCAATAGCTAGGAATAATTATATAAAACTCAAATAACATATAATTCCTAGGTTGCATTATGGTTCCAGAACTTAGGAAAGATGGAAAGATATTCAATGTTTTATCCAATTTTATAAAACTCATGAACCCCTATTATCAAATCTGAATCAGTAGAGTATAAGAAAGGAAAGCTATATAGTTCAACCACACTTGTAAACATAGACCAAAAATTCTTAAATAAAATATTAGCAAGTCCAGCAGTATATTTTTTAAATAATCACCATAATTAGTTAGGATTATTATTTGAATATGAGGTATTTCAAGTTTAGATATTTTCTATAATTCACCACAACAGGTGAAAAGAGAAAAATCAGGTTTAGTTTAGTAGAGACTGAAAAGAATACTCACTCATAATGAACTCCAAACTACCTAGAAAACTGGGAGTAATAAGAGCACACACATACTTAATGCTTATTCATGATTAAAAATTTTTAAACATCCTACAAACCTAGAAATATGACACCCACCCTAGAAAGACACCCATGCTAGAAAAACACCCACAAATATGAACTAGGAGACATCAACAAGGTTGTTCATTTCACCATTATTTGTGGCTGTGAAAAGTTAGAAATAATCTAAATGTTCTTCAATTGGGTCATAAGTAAATAAAATATGATACATATAATGAAAAGTGAGTAGAGCATTTGAAAGGGAATGAAATATATTAATATTTAGATGTGCCAATAAGGATAGATTAGCAAAACACATTTTGAATGAAAAAAAAAGTTGCATTTGGCAATATTTGAAAATACACAAAAATTACAGTATATATTAAAATTTATAACAATGGCTACTAATTTTGGAGAGTGCACGCTAGTAATGGGGGGTGTAGGTCAAAGATGATTTAGCATTGTAATTCTCTCACTTTTATAAGACAAAAGTATTCATGTTACTTTTGAAATTTAAAGTTATATTTAAAATCCTATAAATGTGATCTACTACACTGACACTCAAAAATATTCATGACAAATTATTAGAACTAATACCAGAGTCAAGAAGGTGGTACAATAAAAGATCACCAACAACAAAAAGATCAAAGGAATTCCTAATCCTGAACAAGCATTAATTAGAACAGAAAACAGAAGAAAAAGAAACCACTTATGATCATGTAAACTATAGAATACAGGAAAAACCACAGAAAAAAAAAATAATGTGAAATGAACAAAACCTATAAGAAGAAAACTGTAGGACTTTACCAATGGAAAGATAGCCATAAAATGAATACATAAAAGAAGATTTGAAAAATTCCATTTCCTTGTATTACTTGATAAAGATGTCATTTTTCCTCATATTAAACTAATTTCAGATTAAATTTCTTTCAGTGAATGAAAGAATCAAAATACAGTATGTAAGTAATTAAGAGAATACAGAAACAGACCCATGGATATATAAACAATGAGCTTATGATTAACACAGCATTTCAAATGAATGTAAATAATAAACTATTCAATATATGCTTGGGGTTTGTTATTTATTAGGAAGAGGAGTGCACAGCAGCCCACTCCAGTATTCTCGCCTGGAGAATCCCCATGGACAGAGGAGCCTGGCAAGCAACAGTCCATGGGGTCACAAACAGTCTGACATGACTGAACAACTAAGCACATCATTCATTAGGAAAAAATAACAAAGTCAGATCCCTACATCAGTGTCAGAAAAATAAGTTACAGGTTGATCAAATAGCTCGATATTTTAAAAATCTAGTAAAATATTTAAAGATTCTCCACCCATTGCCTTCCTCTGTCCCTTTCTCTTCCTCTTCCTGAACGTTTCAGTCCTAAAGATATACGAGTGCAGAGTAAGGTAGGTTTTCATAAGAAGAGGCTGCCCAGCATGGAAATTTGAGCTAATTAGTAGTCCTGGTGGGGAGAGTCAGAGCCCAAGTGGGATGACAATAGTAGACATACAGAAGGTTAACCCAGCATGAGGTACCTAGAGCCCAAGCGAGGTGAGGTGGACACGCATGAATGGGGATCACCTGGTTGTGGTGCATTAGAGTCCAAACAAGGTGAAGAGACTGTTCTCATTGTGAGAGAGCCTGCCACTTGGTATTAGAGCCTGGGGAAAGTAATGAGAGCATTCACTCAGGGATCAGCAAAAGACACTGAAAAGACTAAGAGAAATCTTAGAAGTAGTAGGAGAACCAGGACAGAGGTATATCCTAGAAACACGACAGAAGGGAATTTCAATATGGAGAACCATTCAGAGAAGTCAAAGGATAAGCTAAAGTCAAGACAAATGGAAAAGTGAGAAACAGGATGTTGACACTTCCAACAAGTATATTTTAGCCTGGATGTATTGCCATAAATCATTTCTGTTGGTTCATAAAAACTATCATCCAAGTTCCAACATATAATTACAGTAAAAATCCTGCCACCAAATTGACTTACCCCAAGGGACATCAGAAGTTTCCAAAATCTCTTAGGAAATTTAGCAATTGAGACTTCACTGGTGGCACAGTGGTTGAGAATCTACCTGCCAATGCAAGGGACATGGGTTTGGTCCCTGGTCCAGGAATATCCTACATGCCAAGGAACAACTAAACCTTTGTACCCCAACCACTGAGCCCTTGCTCTAGAACCTGTGAGCTGCAGTTACTGAGCTCTTGCACCTAGAGCCTGTGTTCCAGAACAAGAAAAGCCATCCCAATGAGAAGCCTATGCACTACAACAAGAGAGTAGCCTCTGCTCACTACAACTAGAGAAAAGTCCACGACCGGCAATGAAGATCCAGTGCTGCTGCTACTGCTAAGTTGCATCAGTCATGTCCGACTCTGTGCGACCCAATAGACAACAGCCCACCAGGTTCCCCCGTCCCTGGGATTCTACAGGCAAGAGCACTGGAGTGGGTTGCCATTTCCTTCTCCAATGATGCAAGTGAAAAGTGAAAGTGAAGTCACTCAGTCAGTCCAACTCTTCAAGACCCCATGGACTGCAGCCTACCAGGCTCCTCCGTCCATGGGATTTTCCAGGCAAGAGTACTGGAGTAGGTTGCCATTGCCTTCTCCAAGATCCAATGCAGCCAAAATTAAATAAATAAAAGAAAGAAAGTTAGCAGCTAGGAATTTGGTGTTTGTTTGGACCTTGATTCCTCACCTGCAGAACAATTAAAATACAATTTTCTGTCTGAATCTGTTTTGTTGAAATAGCACAATAGTGTGAAATTTTGTGAAAATTTAAATGTCTTATGTTATTTCTGTTAACGTTTTGTTAATAAAGCAGAACATCAGTACTAAGTTCCTTGTCTCTTTCTTTTTTCGAGAAGTTTTTCTATTGAGAAATAGTTTATTTCCAGAGAAATGGACAGATCTTAAATGACTAGTTTCTTCAGTTATACAAATGCAAATATCTGTATAACTCACAATCCCCATCAAGATGTATTAACAGAACAAGGGTCAGCCAACTACAGGCTACAGGCCAAATCTGGTACACAGCCTAGTTTTCTACAGCCTGGCAACTGTCCTGATAGTCCAGTGGTTAAGACTCAGTGCTTTCACTGTCGAGACTTGGGGTCGGTCTCTGCTCAGGAAACTAAGATCCTGCAAGTCATACGGTGCAGCCCAAAACAATAATAATAAAACCAGAAGTGTAAAAACACTTTATGATCATGCAAAGCATACAGAATTCAAATTTCAGTGTCTATAATAAAATTAGAACAAGCCTCTGAACAGAGGGACCTCATAACTTATTTTCTTCTGTAATTGCCTTAATGTCTTCATAATGTGGTCCCTAAAGATCCCTAAACTTCCCGAAAAGGCTCATACTCCCTCCAGCCCCCACATGAAAAAAATCTCTTTCTTAAAATCATATATTTCAGTTTCTGACTTCTCAGCATCTGGCTGAATGACTCTGAAAGAGACATAACATTGTTTCAAAGTTTTGTTGAACTTGTCTTTTAGTTAGTTGACTTATGACCGAATATATTGCTATTTCTCCAGCTGTTTTCTGTTCTACCACCCTCACATCTACCATCTGTACAGTAAATGGAAAAGGGAAAAAGGGAAAATTTCACATGAGACAGTTCTTATATGCAATCTCTTGTTTGTTTTTCTTCCCAATGTTTTATTATGAACGATTTTAAATATTACCTATATGACAACGATCTAAGTTCAACAATTAACATTTTGGCATGATTTATTTATGTAATTTCATTTATATGTATATAGATGGGCTTCCCAGGTGACACTAATGGTAAAGAACTTGCCTGCCAATGCAGGAAACATAACAGACATGGTTTCAAACCCTGGGTCAGGAAGATCCCCCAGAGGAGGACGTGGTAACCTGCTCCAGTGTTCTTGCCTGGGAAATCCCATGGACAGAGGAGCCTGGAAGGCTACAGTCCATTGACTAACAAAGAGTTGGAGAAGACTGAAGCAACTTAGCACAAATATATGTAGATATAATATTTTTTCTGAACCAAGCAAATTTGTAAACATCATTGAAATTCACCACTAAATACACCAGTGTGCATCTCCTAAAAAATAGTTTTTTCTTTAATTTTTCTTTTGAGTATAATTGCTTTACAATGTGTTGGTTTCTTCTGCACAACAACGTGAATCAGCTATACGTATACACATGCCCCCTCCCTCTGGAGCCTTCCTCCCCATCACCACCCCCATCCCAGCCCTCTAGGTCATCACAGAGCACAGAGTTAAGCTCCCAGTGCTATACAGCAGCTTCCCACTAGCTAGATATTTTACACATGGTAATGTATACAGTGCTACTCTTTCAATTCATTCCACCATCTCCTTCCCCACTGTGTCCACAAGTTTGTTCTCTATGTCTCCATCTCTATTTCTGCCCTGCAAATAGGTTCATCAGTGCCATTTTTCTAAATTCCATATATATGCATTACCATACAATAAAAAATAATCTTTTCTTACAAAACTACAATATTGTTATCTAGTGTAATTTAAAATCCTGTCCATTTTCAACTTTCTCCAATTATTTTGAGTTTAGTTTGAAGAATAACATTCTTGGATCTCAAATATTCCCTGGAAGAAAGAGGTGATGAATAGTTCATAACTAAGAAGTTTGAGGAATTCCCTGGTGATCTGGGGGCTTCCTAGGTGACGGTAGTTGTAAAGAACCCACCTGCCAATGCAGGAGACACAAGAGATGCAGGTTTGATCCCTGGGCCAGGAAGATCCCCTGGAGCAGGACATGGCAACCCACTCCAGCATTCTTGCCTGGCGAATCCCATGGATAGAGGAGCATGGAGGGCTACAGTCCATAGGGTTGCAAAGAGTCAGACATGACTGAGCAATTTATCACACCAGTGGTTTGGACTCTACACTTTCACTGCCAGCGGCCCAAGATGAATCCTTGGTTGAGGAACTAAGATTCCACAAGCCATGAGGTGCAGCTCCCCACCTAATAAAAAGGTTGAGTCTTTTCCCTGTCTCCAAAATAAAGTGAGGACTAAAGGGATCCACCTTTCATAAAAGTTGAACAGATAGCTAATTTTTGCAAATCTTTCTGTCTCCCCCATAAGAAGGCACAGGGTAATAATCATTCCTGAGAAGTTTTCCAAATAAAAGATTGTACATATTTGGATTCTTAATATTTACCCCTCTCCCCAACAAGTGATTAACTGATTTTATATCCTGATGATGATAAGTTCTGGCTTTTCATAATTAAATGATTTGAGTTGCCTAACAAAAATTTAGAACACAGCCACACCCATTTGTTTGTTTTATCTATGACTAATTTTATGATACAACACAGACTGTGTGACCCCCCCAAAACCTAAAATATTTGCTCTTTACCCTCTTACAGAAAGTTTGCCAAACTCTGATAGAGAATATTTCATGACTCTTGAATGTTCCTAAGTGTTATATTCTAGTCAATACCCCTGCCCAGAGTAGCCTTTGTTCCAATTTCTATTACTAGAAATCGATTTTGCCTGTTTTTTAATTTAATTTAAATGGCATATTCCTTTGTTTCTAGCTTTCTTTACTCAGCATGTCTTTGAGATTCATCCATATGATTACATTTGTAAGATGCTTATTTCCTTTCATCGCTAGGTATTATTCCATTGTCTAAATATGCCATATTTTGTATGTCCATGCTCTGTTAAATATCTGAACTATTTTCAGTTCTTAGTTATTATGAATAATATAATTATGAATATGTTTGAGTTTAAGTCTACTATTTTAGTGTTTGACTTCTGTTTGTCTCATCTGTCCTACCTTTATACTTTCCAATATTTTAACTCTGCTATTGTTCATTCATTCCTGTAAAATCAGTTTTTATTTCATACAATTTTCTTCCAGCCTAATGGATTTTTAAAATCCATTTTAAAAAAATGGATTAACAATGTATTCAGTCATTTAGATGGCATGTTGTTCAGTCACCAGTTCATGTCTGACTCTTTGCAACCTCATGGACTGCAGCACTCCAGAGGACCAATAAAAGGAATTATCTGATAATTGTTCACTGTGTAATTCTATTGATAATATTAAGCCAAGGATCTGTTATATATTCCACTCAGTTGTATTACGAGTTTCCATGTGTGTGATTTGAACAACAACAACAAAAATTATGTACATGATATAAAGCTGCTTTTCTTTTTCAGTTTTAAGAGTAGCTCAATGATTTGGGGAGTGTTAGTACAGCACAGCACATACATAAGAAGAAAAGTACAAAATGATACTTAGCATTTTACTCTGGAAAGAATTCATAAGAAGGATAATTGGAAGGTAAGACTTTATCTTTGTTTTCAAATGAGTGATTTTAATTTTTCTCTATGAAGAAAAAGTTTAATTAAATTTATCAAAAAACTGACTCATTGGAAAAGACCCTGATACTGGTAAAGACTGAAAGCAGGAGGACAAGGGGATGACAGAGAATGAGAAGGTTGTATGGCATCACCAACTCAATGGATAAGAGTTTGAGCAAACTCCAGGAGATGGAGAAGGACAGGAAGCCTGGCATGCTGCAGTCCATGGGGTCAAAAAGAGACAGACATGACTTAGCACCTGAACAGCAACAAATTTATTATAAATTTACCTAAACCATTCATTTTTGCAGTTCCGGTAGAGCTCAGTACTTTCACAGATCAGATCAGTCGCTCAGTCGTGTCCGATTCTTTGCGACCCCATGAATCACAGCACGCTAGGCCTCCCTGTCCATCACAAACTCCCGGAGTTCACTCAGACTCATGTCCATCGAGCCAGTGATGCCATCCAGCCATCTCATCCTCTGTCGTCCCCTTCTCCTCCTGCCCCCAATCCCTCCCAGCATCAGAGTCTTTTCCAATGAGTCAACTCTTCGCATGAGGTGACCAAAGTACTGGAGTTTCCGCTTTAGCATCATTCCTTCCAAAGAAATCCCAGGGCTGATCTCCTTCAGAATGGACTGGTTGGATCTCCTTGCAGTCCAAGGGACTCTCAAGAGTCTTCTCCAACACCACACTTCAAAAGCATCAATTCTTCGGCGCTCAGCCTTCTTCACAGTCCAACTCTCACATCCATACATGACCACAGGAAAAACCATAGCCTTGACTAGACGAGCCTTTGTTGGCAAAGTAATGTCTCTGCTTTTGAATATGCTATCTAGGTTGGTCACTAACTTTCCTTCCAAGGAGTAAGCGTCTTTTAATTTCATGGCTGCAGTCACCGTCTGTAGTGATTTTGGAGCCCAGAAAAATAAAGTCTGACACTGTTTCCCCATCTATTTCCCATGAAGTGGTGGGACCGGATGCCATGATCTTCGTTTTCTGAATGTTGAGCTTTAAGCCAACTTTTTCACTCTCTTCTTTCACTTTCATCAAGAGGCTTTTGAGTTCCTCTTCACTTTCTGCCATAAGGGTGGTGTCATCTGCATATCTGAGGTTATTGATATTTCTCCCGGCAATCTTGATTCCAGTTTGTGTTTCTTCCAGTCCAGCATTTCTCATGATGTACTCTGCATATAAGTTAAATAAACAGGGTGACAATATACAGCCTTGACGAACTCCTTTTCCTATTTGGAACCAGTCTGTTGTTCCATGTCCAGTTCTAACTGTTGCTTCCTGACCTGCATACAAATTTCTCAAGAGGCAGATCAGGTGGTCTGGGATTCCCATCTCTTTCAGAATTTTCCACAGTTTATTGTGATCCACACAGTCAAAGGCTTTGGCATAGTCAATAAAGCAGAAATAGATGTTTTTCTGGAACTCTCTTGCTTTTTCCATGATCCAGCGCGTGTTAGCAATTTGATCTCTGGTTCCTCTGCCTTTTCTAAAACCAGCTTGAACATCAGGAAGTTCACGGTTTACATATTGCTGAAGCCTGGCTTGGAGAATTTTGAGCATTACTTTACTAGCGTGTGAGATGAGTGCAATTGTGCAGTAGTTTGAGCATTCTTTGGCATTGCCTTTCTTTGGGATTGGAATGAAAACTGGCATTTCCAGTCCTGTGGCCACTGCTGAGTTTTCCAAATTTGCTGGCATATTGAGTGCAGCACTTTCACAGCATCCTCTTTCAGGATTTGGAATAGCTCAACTGGAATTCCATCACCTCATCTAGCTTTGTTCGTAGTGATGCTTTCTAAGACCCACTTGACTTCACATTCCAGGATGTCTGGCTCTAGGTCGGTGATCATACCATCGTGATTATCTGGGTCATGGAGATCTTTTTTGTACAGTTCTTCTGTGTATTCTTGCCATCTCTTCTTAATACCTTCTGCTTCTGTTAGGTCCATACCATTTCTGTCCTTTTTCGAGCCCATCTTTGCATGGAATGTTCCTTTGGTATCTCTCATTTTCTTGAAGAGATCTCTAGTCTTTCCCATTCTGTTGTTTTCCTCTATTTCTTTGCATTGATGGCTGAGGAAGGCTTTCTTATCTCTTCTTGCTATTCTTTGGAACTCTGCATTCAGATGTTTATATCTTTCCTTTTCTCCTTTGCTTTTCGCTTCTCTTCTTTTCACAGCTATTTGTAAGGCCTCCCCAGACAGCCATTTTGCTTTTTAAACTAATTTTAATAGATCTTACAGTGTACAGATGTGCTGGAGATAAATACTTTCAGCTTTTGTCTGTTTAGAAAGCCACAATTTTAGGAAACTTCCTGGTGGTACAGTGGTTAGGACTCAGCATTTTTGCTGCTGGGGCCGGGGTTCAGTCCCTGGTCAGGGAACTAAGATCCTGAAAGCTCTGTGCCAAAGAAAAAAAAGGTCATAATTTTACCTTCATTTCAAAGGATATTTTTGCTAGATACAGAATTCTAGATTGACAAAAAGTTTGCCCTCTTTTAACTTAAAGATGCCAAATACATTATCTTGTGGTCTCTATTATTCCTGATAAGAAGTAGGAATAATATTTTTCTTATCCTTGTTCCCCTGTATGTAATGTATCTTTTAGTCTTTGCTGTCAAAATTTTCTCTTTACCTTTGGTTTTTAGCGTTTTGACTCTGATGTGCCTAGGTGTGGTTTTCTTTGTATTTAAACTACTGTAGATTTACTGAACTTCTTAGATCCATGTTAAATATCTTTAATTTTAGTAAAATTCTTAGCCAATATCTCCTTAAATGTTTTCATTTCATCTCTCTCCTTGTAAGAATTCATTCACACATATATTAAACTGTTCAATATGGTTTTATGCACTCAGGTATTTTGTTTTCACTCTTTTCTTCTTTGTATTTTGGTTTGGGTATTTCCAATGACTTGTCTTGAAGTTAACTAATATCTGTATCTAACCTCCTCTTTTTAAAAATTCTTTATTTCTTATATTACTTTTTTTATACCTAGCATTTACACTTGGCCCTTTATTATAGTTTTCCTCTCTCCATAAAAAGTCCCCATCAGTTAACAATGTTGTCCACTTTTCTCACTAAATCTTTTATTTATATCTCATGATTATTTTTAATATGAATTTTTATTTTGCCAACATATGGGACAGCTCTGTGTCTGATTCTACTGACAGTTTTCTCTGCTGACAATGGATTTAATTTGAAAAGAATGAAACAATGACATTTGCAGCAACATGAATACAACTAGAGATTATCAGACTAAGAGAAGTAAGTTAGAAAGAAAAAGAAAAATACCATATGATATCATTTATATGTGGAATCTAAACTATGACCCAAACGAACTTATCTATGAAGCAGAAGGAGAATCACAGACATAGAGAACAGACTGGTGGTTGCCAGAGGGGAGGAGGTTGGGGAGGGATGGAGTGGCAGGGTTGAGTTAGCAGATGTAAGTTTTTACATATAGACTGGATAAAAAACAGTGTCCTACTGTATAGCACAGTGAAATATATTTAATATCTTATGATAAACCATAATGGAAATAATATTTTTAAAAAGAATTATATATATGTATAACTGAATCACTGCTGTAATTACAGCATAGTTAAGACAACGTTGTAAATCAACTATACTTCAATTAAAAGAGCAAAAATAACAGAGACACTAAAATGGACCAATGAAATGCTGGTTGACTTGTGAAATAAATAGAAGTCCAACTCAATGGCTCTGCCATAGGTATAGGCTGTACTAGTAGGGTCTGGGCGGGTGTTTAAGAGTCTACACAGTTTTCTTGACAAAATATCTACAACCAATCAACTGTGCTTCTGAGTCTCACCCTCTAGAGTCTCTATTTTTGTCATCAGGTAAATATCCAACAGAGTCCCTTTAGCTTTAGGATTCTGCACTTTTACTGCCAAAGGTCCCAGGTTCAATCCCTGGTTGGGGAACTAAGATCCTGAAAGCTGTGTACTGCAGCCAAAAAAAAAAAAAAAAAAAAAGATCTGGAGGTGAGGGCCATTTCTTGAGGTGTTATTAACAGTGTTGCTGGAGGTTCTTAATTGCACTATAGAAAAACAGACACAGTAGAGGCACTGGTACAGTGGAAAGAGCAAGGGCTTTGACTCAGGAGCCCGGGTTTGTGTCCTGACTCCATCACTTACTGGATGATTGAGCATGATATCTAATCTCTATGGAGCTCAGTGTTCTCACAGATAAAAATGCCCCAGTAATACCTACCACACTGGATTATTCATGAGGACAAGATAAAAATAACATATATGCAATCTTATCTTTATGAAAGATGAGATGATTAGTTATGCATATTTTTAAAATATTTATTTATTTATTTGGTTGTGCTGGGTCTTATTTGCAGCATGTTGGATCTAGTTCCCTGACCAGGGATCAAACCTGGGCATGCTGCATTGGGGTCATGGAGTCTTAGCCACTGGACCACCAGGAAAGTTTCTAGTTATGCATACTTTAATGCATACATATTCAACTACAATATAAAATCAAATTTAAAATAGCACTGTCAAAAAAAAATAAATAAAATAGCACTGTCCTTTGAAGAATGAGGAAAATTTTCCTCCTAATATATCAAAGAAGACATGGTTTGCATTGTGGACTATAAAACACATATATAAGTCATATATTTTTTAATGATCCAAGGGCTCATGGTTGAACTGGTAAGATCAGGGGTTAAAAAAAATTGAGATGGAGTGAGAGGTTTTCACTGTTTCACTAATTTTCACAAAATTTCACTAATTTTAGACTCTGGTAGTCTTTCAGAATTACGTCTCCTTTGCCTACAATTAGAGAAGTATCCCCTTCATTTCTTATCACAAGGCTCTGCTAAATTAAAACTGGCTTTACCCATTCTATATTTGGAGAAACACAAGTTTCATCAAGAGCTGCAGGGAAGTAATATTAGGTTGGTACAAAAGTAACTGTGGTTTCAATCTGAATTTTAAATCATTATAACTAGGCTTAAGCATATCTTTATTAAT
The DNA here is from genome assembly GCF_029407905.1 of Bubalus kerabau. Classification (NCBI taxonomy): domain Eukaryota; kingdom Metazoa; phylum Chordata; class Mammalia; order Artiodactyla; family Bovidae; genus Bubalus; species Bubalus kerabau. The sequence goes on from NC_073634.1 coordinate 51,231,555, forward strand.
TACAATAGGAACCATTACAATCAACACATTTTCACCAACAAGAAATAAGTTTGTTTATTCCCTTAGCGTAAAAGTCTATGCCTTGGGATTCGACAAACTCTTGGAAAGCATTTTCTGCATCCTGCTGGTTGCGGAAGTGTTTTGCGTGCAAAAAGTTATTGAGAACATGGCGAATGAGGCAAAACTTTGTAGCTCAATTTGTTCAGCTTGTGAAGCCTTGGTTGTGTGACATGCAGTCAGACGTTGTTGTGGAGAAGAATTGGGCCCTTTCTGTTGAACAATGCTGGCTGCAGTCATTGCAATTTTCGGTGCATCTCATCGATTTGCTGAGCATACTTCTCAGATGTAATGCTTATTCTGGGATTCAGAAAGCTGTAATGGATCTGACCAGCAGCAGATCACCAAACAATGACCATGACCATATTTGGTGTAAGTTTGGCTATGTGAAGTGCTTTGGAGCTTCTACTTGGCTGAACCACTGACCTGGTCATCGCCAGTTGTCCTATAGAATCCACTTTTCATTGTATGTCACAATCTGATCAAGAAATGGTTCATTGTTTTTGCACAGAATAAGAGAAGACAACACTTCAAAACTGATTTTTTTGATTTGCAGTCAGCTCATGAGACACCCACTTAATGAACTTTTTCACCTTTCCAATTTGCTTCGAATGCTGAACGATCACAGAATGGTTGACGTTGAGTTCTTCAGCAACTTCTCCTGTAGTTGTAAGAGGATCTGCTTCGATGATGGCTCTCAACTGGTCGTTGTCACCTACCAATGACTGATCACTATGCTCCTCATCCAGAGAAAGCAATGGCACCCCACTCTGGTACTCTCTCCTGGAAAATCCCATGGACGGAGGAGCCTGGTAGGCTGCAGTCCATGGGGTCTCAAAGAGTCAGACACGATTGAGCGACTTCACTTGCACTTTTCCCTTTCATGCATTGGAGAAGAAAATGGCAGCCCACTCCAGTGTTCTTGCCTGGAGAATCCCAGGGACTGGGGAGCCTCGTGGGCTGCCGTCTATGGGGTCACACAGAGTCGGACATGACTGAAGTGACTTAGCAGCAGCAGCAGCAGCATGCTCCTCATCCTCAAGGCTCTTGTCTCCTTTGCAAAACTCCTTGAACCACCACGTCACTGTATGTTCATTGGCAGCTCCTGGGCCAAATGTGTTGTTGATGTTTCAAGTTATCTCCACTGCTTTACGACTCATTTTGAACTCAAATAAGAAAATTACTTGAATTTGATTTTTGTCTAACATCATTTCCCTAGTTTAAGATAAATATAAAATAAACAGCAAGTGATGTCATTAGCAGAAAAACATAAAGCCAGAAATGTGCATTAAAATGATATATAATGTAGCCACATTTGTTTAAAAATGTATTCCCATATCAAACAGCAAATTTCAACAACACAAAAACAGCAGTTACTTTCACACCAATCCAATACCTAACCTTGGAAATTTAAGAATGTATCATGAAAAATGAATAAACCCACTCATTTTTAGGTCCATTCCTTCATTTCAAAATAGACCTTAACTCTATTTTCCAATGGAGAAATTATTATGAACATATCACCTGCAAAACACAAGCATATTGTTGGCTTAATTATTTGACTCAACAGTGACCTTGTTTGGTAGAACCGATAATAAGACTGCTACTGCTAAATCACTTCAGTCATGTCTGACTCTCTGCGACCCCATAGACGGCAGCCCACCAGGCTCCCCTGTCCCTGGGATTCTCCAGGCAAGAACACTGGAGTGGGTTGCCATTTCCTTCTCCAATGGATTAAAGTGAAAAGTGAAAGTGAAGTCGCTCAGTCGTATCCGACTCTTAGCGACCCCATGGACTGCAGCCCACCAGGCTCCCCCAACCATGGGATTTTCCAGGCAAGAGTACTGGAGTGGGGTGCCATTGCCTTCTCCGAATAATAAGACTGGTTTGAGGATATTGTTTGAGGATATTGTTGCCATGATCTGGCTCTAGAAAAGTGAAATCCACTCTGGTCCACTTACTTGCCATGTGGTATCCTTGAAATCATGTTTCGTACTACTGCACACCTATCAGACTGACCAAAATCGAAATCAACACCACCACCAAATGCTGATACAAAGATGCAGAACCATTGCTGATGGGAATGTAAAATGGTACAGTTACTTTGGAAGATAGTTTGGCAATTTCTTACAAAACTAAACACACTCTTGCCATGGGATCTAGCAGTTATACTCCTTGGTATTTCCCAAAGGAGTTGAAAACTATGTCTACATAAAAACCTGCAAATACATGTTTGCACAAGATTTATTTGTAATTGCCAAAACGTGACAGCAACTAAGATATCTTTCAGCAGGTGAGTGGATAAATGGCTCTATCCAGACAGTGGAATAATATTCAGTGCTTAAAAACCATCAAGCCATGAAAAAAGACTTGGAGGGGACCTTACCTGGTTGTCCAGTGGTTAGCAATCTGCCTACCAATGCAGGAGACACGGGTTCAATCCTTGGTCTGGGAACTAGGATCCAACATGCAGTGGGGCAACTAAGCCCATGTGCCATGACTACTGAGTCCCATTTAGGGCTCCCCAGGTAGCACTAGTGACAAAGAATTCACCTGCCAATGCAGGAGATGCAAGAGACATAGGTTTGATCCCTGTATCAGAAAGATCCCCTGGAGAAGGAAATGGAAACCCATTCCAGTATTATTTCCTGGAAAATTCCATGGACAGAGAAGCCTGACAGGCTACAGTCCATAGGGTCACAAAGAGTTGAACACAACTGAAGCGACTCGGCAGGCAGGCAGGCATAGCTGATATACAATGTTGTATTAGTTTCTACTGTATAGCAAAGGGGACCAGTTATATATGTACATATATCCATATATCTTTTTAAGATTCTATTCCCATATAAGTCATTAAGAGTATTGAGTAGAGTTTCCTGTACTGTATAGTATGTCTTTATTCATTGTTTATTTTATATATAGTAGTGTATATGTGTTAGTGAGCTTTCCTGTTGGCTCAGACAGTAAAAAAAAATTGCAGGTCTGCCTGCAATTCAGGAGACCCAGGTTTGATCCCTAGATCAGGAAGATCCCCTGGAGAAGGAAATATCCACTCCACTATTCTTGCCTGGAGAATTCCATGGACAGAGGAGCCTGGCGGGCTACAGTCCACGAGGTCGCAAAGAGTCGGACACGACTCAGTGACTAACGCTTTCGCTTTCCCTTGTCATGTGTTAACCTAATCTCTTAATTCATCACTCCCCAATTTCCCACGTAGTAACCATAAGTTTGATTTCCAGATCTGTGAGTCTATTTCTGTTTTGTAAGTAGGTTGATTTGTACCATTGTGTTTTTAAGTCCACATGTAAATGATATCATATAATATTGAATATCTTTCTCTGTGTGACTTGTAACAATCTCTAGGTCCATTCCTGTTGCTGAAAATAGCATTTTCATTCTTTTTTATGGCTGATTAATATTCCATTGTGTGTGTGTGTGTATATATATATATATATTACGCTTAATATTTTAGGTATCAGCTACAGTGGAGTCATTCAAAATTTAACAAAAATTTACTGAGTATCTACTATGTGTCAGACTCTGTTCTAGGCATTGAGGATGGAGTAATAAAACAGACAAAAATTCTTGCCTCTCCAGGGCTTTTGTGCTAATGGGGAGATGGAAGGAAAATTAGTTTACTGTACAGAATAAGAGAAGACAATAAGTTCTAGGAAGAAAAAAAAAGTAGAATAGATCCTAAGTGAGACCTCGTGGCAGAGACCTGAGGATGTAGGGGAACAAGTCATGAGCTGCATTTTCAAAATATCTTGACCACATTGCCATTTAAAATAAATATCAAAATTGAGGATATTCAGGACTTCCCTGGTGGTCCAGTGGCTAAGACGCCATGATCCCAATGCAGGAGGCCCAGGTTCCATACCTGGTTAGGGAACTAGATCCCACTTGCTGCAACTAAGGGTTTACATGCCTCAATTAAAAGATCTCAAATGCCTCAACTAAAGATCCTGCATACTGCAACTAAGACCTTCATGGTCAAATAAGCAAATATTCAAAAAAAAAAAAAAAAAAAGAACTGACAATTACTGTAAGCACCATGGATTTTCATCTTAATGAAATGGGAAGCCACTGGAAGGTTTTCAGACTAAGAGAGAAATGACTTGATATACGTTTGCCCAGGATGCTCCTTGGATCGAGAATGGAAGTTAGGGGTCCATGTATGAGGCTGTTGCTGTGGTCCAGGTGGGAGATGGGCTAGCAGTGGAGGTGGCAAGAAGCAGTCAGATGATAGGTGTATTCTGAAGGCTCTGCTGACTGATTGAATGTGAGGGGTGAGAGAAGGGAAGAGTCAGGATCTCGTCCCATGTTCACACAGTGGCCTCACTCACAGATACACTTCCTGAGTGGCATTCCCTCAGGGACTGCACTGACTCCTGTGGCTCACCACGAAGTCTCTTTCCATGAAAATTTGAGCTTGATGGTGTCAACTGTGGTGTCTTTATCCTCACCACAGAATGATTGATCCATGCCCTGGATCCTCTGAGCATGGTCCTCAAGAAGCATGTGCTTTCTGTTCTTATGTGCTGCATAATGTTTGGACATACTTAATTCTTTGATTCTCCCTGAATGTTCCCCCTTTCTCTTTCCTCTTCGAAAGCTCTCACTCCCACCCTGTTGAACTCAGGAGTAATATTTGCTGGCAAACATGAAGTGGATCACTTTGAAGCTGAAGCTTTAAGAACTAGACCATACACTTCCCTGGTGGTTCAATGGTTGAGAATCCATCTGTAATGCATGAGACATGGGTTCGATCACTGGTCCGGAAAGATCCCACAAGTCTTGGAGCAACTAAGCACGTGTGCCACAACTACTGAGCCTGTGCTCTAGAGCCTGGGCTTCACAATGAAGAGTAGCCCCCACTCACCACAACTAGAGAAATCCCTCATAGCAATCCCTCATGATGACCCAGTGCAGCCAAAAATAAATAGAATTAGACCATGCTTCTCCACATTTCCTCCCCCTCAGCCACAATGACTGACAATATTTCATACACACGCTGCTCCATCAACACGGGTCCTAAGTGAAAACAACATGGAATAGAGACACAGCATACTCCTCAGTAAATATGTAGCCCAAGGGAGGAAAATAAAAACAAACCTTAGCTGCTGTAAAGAGAGATTTGGGGATCATTTGTTCCCACAGCATCATTTAGCCTATCCTGACTGATAAACTCACCTAAGGACATGTCACAATAAGCAGGGTTGCTGGGATTTTTCTGGGGTTCAAACCTAAAGGACATGTCACGATAAGCAGGGTTGCTGGGATTTTTCTGGGGTTCAAACCTAGACAGTCTCGCTGCAGTTGTTGACAAGTCACCAAATGTATAATAACACTGTCTCTTTATACAAACCCAGAAGTTGCAGGCCACAGCAGCTTAGGGAAGCAACAGGTATTAACTTTTTCAATAATGCCACCTCATTTTTATTTCAAGCCTCTTTTCCATTAAGATGCTATAAGCTTCAGTGCAGGGTTAGGTCTATAACACTGTACCATGGATATACTTTTAACTTAGTAGATACAGAGTTACAGAATGATCTTAATTCCCATCACTCCCCTGTTTAGACTTATCTAATGACTTCCTTCACATCCAAAATAAAACCCAAACCCTTACCATGGCATGGACATCCTCCTGCTATGTCCCTGACCCCCTTTGGTCTCCCCTCTGACCTCCTGACACATCTGCATGAGGCTTCAGCCACTTCCTAGACTCACTAGGCAGGTCCCCACCTAGGACCATGCCACTTGCACTCAAATCTGGAACTCTCTTCTCCCAGATGTTCTTAAGACTCATGCAAGTTTCAACTCAGCATTTATTTCTTTTAAAAGGCTTTCCTTGGCAAGCCCCTCTCTGCACTGCCTTCCCTCTCCCCACCCCCATCCACCACTAACACAATTATTCTACTTCTGAAACTCAGAATACCTGAAATTATCCTGTTGATTTCTTTACCTGTTAATTATCCATTGTCACCCTCTTTCACACACCAGAAAGAGAAGAACTGTTGTGTATCTTGTTAACTGAAATTCTGGCCAAAAACTGCAGGAAGAGGGCTTGTGTGCTCAGTTGCTAATTCGTGTCTGACTCCTTGCAACCCCATGGACTATAGCCCACCACGCTCCTCTGTCCATGGGATTCTCCAAGCAAGAGTACTGGAGTGAGCTGTCATTTCCTTCTCCAGGGGATCTTCCCGACCTAGGGATCAAGCCCACATCTCTTATGTGTCCTGCTTTAGCAGGCGTTCTTTACCACTGGGAAGCCTGGAAAAGGGTTTAGCACATGGAAATGCCCAATTGTGGAAATATTACTAACATTATAAACAGTTTTGATACATATTGTCAAAATGCTTTCCAAAAAAACTGGACAACTTACATCTTTCCTGCATCCTTGATAGAATTGGAGATTTACAAGTTCTGTTTTTGCTAATTTTCCAGTAACCAAATTTAAATCTGGTTTCCCAAATCTACTTTTATTTGATTATTAGTAAGGCTGAACATTTCTTTTTTCTAAAAATTATTTATTTATATTGTTTGTCCATTGAAGAGTTAGTGCTTGTGCTACTGATCTACATGTCGTCTTTACAAAGACAGGTAGAATTTCAAAGATCAGTAACTTATGGGAGCTTGAAATCTATTTTAAAATATCTCACTACAAGTCCAGGATAAACCATGCTCACATGGTTTGTTTTGTTTTGTCTTTATTGGAGAGGAGAGTGCCTGCTTAGCTAATAGCCATGTCAAGGGGATGACTGCAGGCGTAGACAAAATACTTTTCACAATACTGTAAAAAAGAAGAAGAAGAAGAAATCCTACTTAAAACAGACAGGAAAAGTGAGTCTGGTAGGTAAGTGGAAGTCCTAGTCCCAGGCTTCAAAATAAGATTCAAGGTGAATTCCAAAGGGAATTGCAAAATGAATGTCTCCATTTGAGACAAAGATTAGATAAAGCTACATTTAATAATATTAAGGGTAGGGACTTCCCTGGTGGTCCAGTGATTGAGAATCCATCTGCAATGCAGGGCACATTGGTTTTATTTCTGCTCTAGGAAGATCCCACATTCCAAGGGGCACCTAAGCCTGAGAGCAGCAATTTCTGAGCACTTACACCACGACTACTGAAGGCCATGCACTCTAGAGCCCGTGCTCCACAACAAGAGAAGTCACCAAAATGAGAAGCCTGCTCATGGCAATGAAAAGAAGCCCCCGCTTGTACAACTAGATAAAGCCCACATGCAGCAATGAAGACCCAGCATAACCAAAAAAAAAAAAAAAAAAAAAAAGAATCTGCCTTCCAATGCAGGGGACGAGAGTTTAATCCCTGGTCTGGGAACTAAGATCCCACATGCTGTTGAAACAACTAAGCCTATGCACCACAACTACTGGGCCTGAGTGCTCTGGAGTGGAGCCTGTGTGCCACAGCTGAGACCTGACACAGCCAATAATAAATAAATAATAAATAGTAATACTGGTTCAGTTCAGCTGCTCAGTTGTGTCCAACTCTTTGCGACCCCATGAACTACAGCATGCCAGGCTTCCCTGTCCATCACCAACTCCTAGAGCTTACTCAAATTCACGTCCATTGAATTGGTGATGCCAACCAACAATCTCATCCTCTGCTGTCCCCTTCTCTGGCCTTCAGTCTTTCCTAGCATTGGTATCTTTTCTAATGAGTCAGTTCTTCACATCAGTTAGCCAAAGTATTGGAGTTTCAGCTTCAGTATCAGTCCTTCCAATGAATATTCAGGACTGATTTACTTTAGTAATACTAAGGCTAATTTAAAAGGTAAAAATAGGCTTTCCTGTTGGCTCAGACAGTAAAGAATCTACCTGTAATGCAAAAGACCCAGGTTTAATCAGTGGGTTGGGAAGATCCCCTGGAGAAAGAAATGGCAACTCACTCCAGTATTCTTGCCTGGAGAATCCCATGGACAGAGGAGCCTGGTGGGCTACAGTCCATAGGGTTGCAAAGAGTTGGACATGATTAATTCTTTATCATCTGAGCCACCAGAGAAGCGCCCTACTTACATAATAACCCTATAATGTAATACATCACTGTTTACCACATATTTGGGTAGAGACAGCCAGTTATCTCTGCATATCCATTAATGTCTCTTTTAGGAAAAAATACTCAAGTTTTAGCTGACTCGTAGTCATCCAGGTCAAGATTACATTTTTGAGCCTGCTCTATAACTAGATGTGACCATATGACTAAGTGCTGGTGAATGTGATATGAACAGAAACAATAAGGTGGACTTCCAGGTCATGCCTTTAAAGGGAAGGTATGACCTCCAAGCCTCCCCTCCACCTCCTGCTGGATGGAGTATTAAGGGTGACCAATAGTCCCAGTTTGTATAGATTCCTGAGTTGCAGGGCATTCTGAGCTAAAACTGGGGAAGCCTCAGTCAAACTGGGACAAGCTGGTCACTCTAAGTGTGGATGTGATGGTAGAGACTAGAGCAGCCATTTTGGAAGCTGTTAACGACAGAGAAGAAATTGGGTTCCTGACCCCATGACTCTTACATAAGTGAAAAACAAACTCTTTTCAAGCTATTGTTATTTTGGATTCTTATAAGAGACACAGATTCAGTCCCTGGGTTGGGAAGATCCCCTGGAGAAGGGCATGGCTACCCACTCCAGTATTCTTGCCTGGAGAATCCCATGGATAGAGTCTGGCAGGCTACAGTCCATGGGTTTGCAAAGAGCTGGACACAACTGAAAAGATTTTGAGATGAGGAGATTATCCTGGCTTATCCAAGTAGGCTTGATATAATCCATAATAGTCTTCATGTAAAAAGTGGCAGGAGGATCAGAGAAGGAGGGATGATGACAGAAATGAGAGACAGAAAGAGGTCTGAAGATATTCTGATCACTTTGAAAATGAAGGAGGAAGGGACCATAATCCCAGGAATGCAGGAGAGCTGGAAAAGGCAAGAAAATGGATTCTTCCCTGTAGCCTCCAGAAAGAATTTAGCTCTGTTGACACTTTGATTTGAGGACTTCTGAGCTTCAGAACTATAAGACAATAAATTTGTGTTTTAAATAAACAAACAAAAAGTCCATGGTTGAATCTATTCTTTTTCTCCCTCAAGAAAATTCTACAATCAGAGAAGAAAAAGAAATAAAAGGAATCCAGATTGAAAAAGAAGAAGTAAAACTCTCACTGTTTGCCGATGACATGATCCTTTACAAAGAAAACCCTAAAGACTCCACCAGAAAATTACTAGAGCTAATCAATGAATATAGTAAAGTTTCAGGATATAAAATTAACACACAGAAATCTCTTGCATTCCTATACACTAACAATGAGAAAACAGAAAGAGAAATTAAGGAAACAATTCCATTTACTATTGCAATGAAAAGAATAAAACACTTAGGAATAAATCTACCTAAAGAAACAAAAGACCTATATATAGAAAACTATAAAACACTGATGAAAGAAATCAAAGATGACACAAATAGATGGAGAAATATGCCATGTTAATCGATTGGAAGAATCAATATAGTGAAAATGAGTATACTACCCAAAGCAATCTATGCAATCCCTATCAAGCTACCAATGATATTTTTCAGAGAACTAAAACAAAGAATTTCACAATTTGTATGGAAATATAAAAAACCTCAAATAGCCAAAGCAATCTTGAGAAAGAAGAATGGAACTGGAGGAATCAACCTGCCTGACTTCAGGCTCTACTACAAAGCCACGGTCATCAAGACAGCATGGTACTGGCACAAAGACAGAAATATAGATCAATGGAACAAAATAGAAAGCCCAGAGACGAATCCACGCATCTAGGACACCTGATCTTTGACAAAGGAGGCAAGAATATACAATGGAGAAAAAGACAGTCTCTTTAACAAGTAGTGCTGGGAAAACTGGTCAACCACTTGTAAAAGAATGAAACTAGAACATTTTCTAACACCATACAGAAAAATAAACTCAAAATGGATTAAAGAGTTAAATGTGAGATGAAAAACTATAACGCTCCTAGAGGAAAACATAGGCAAAACACCCTCTGACGTAAATCGTAGCAGGATCCTCTATGACCCACCTCCCAGAGTAATGGAAATAAAAGCAAAAATAAACAAATGGGACCTAATTAAAAGCTTTTGCACAACAAAGGAAACTACAAGCAAGGTGAAAAGACAGCCTTCATAACAGGAGAAAATAATAGCAAATGAAGCAACTGACAAAGAATTAATCTCAAAAATATACAAGCAACTCCTGCAGCTCAAATCCAGAAAAATAAATGATCCAATCAAAAAAATGGGCCAAAGAACTAAACAGACATTTCTCCAAAAAAGACATACAGATGGCTAACAAACACATGAAAAGATGCTCAACATCACTCATTATCAGAGAAATGCAAATCAAAACCACAATGAGGTACCATCTCACGTGGGTCAGAATGGCTGCTATCAAAAAGTCTACAAATAATAAATGCTGGAGAGGGTGTGGAGAAAAGGGAACCCTCTTACACTGTTGGTGGGAATGCAAACTAGTACAGCCACTATGGAGAACAGTGTGGAGATTCCTTAAAAAACTGGAAATAGAACTGCCATACAACCCAGCAATCCCACTGCTGGGCATACACACTGAGGAAACCAGAATTGAAAGAGACATGTGTACCCTAATGTTCATTGCAGTACTGTTTACAATAGCCAGGACACAGAAGCAGCCTAGATATCTGTCAGCAGATGAATGGATAAGAAAGCTGTGGTACATATACACAATGGAATATTACTCAGCTATTAAAAAGAATGCATTTAAATCAGTTCTAATGAGGTGGATGAAACTGGAGCCTGTTATACAGAGCGAAGTCAGTCAGAAAGAAAAACACCAATGCAGTATATTAACGCATATATATGGAATTTAGAAAGATGGTAACAATGACCCTATATGTGAGACAGCAAAAGAGACACAGATATATAGAACAGTCTTTTGGGCTCTGTGGGAGAAGGCGAGGGTGGGATGATTTGAGAGAATAATGTTGAAACATGTATATTATCATATGTGAACTGGATCGCCAATCCAGGTTCGATGCATGAGACAGCATGCTCAGGGCTGGTGCACTGGGATGACTCAGAGGGATGGGATAGGGAGGGAGGTGGGAGGGAAGGTCAGGATGGGGAACACATGTACATCCATAGCTGATTTATGTGAATGTATGGCAAAAACCACCACAATATTGTTAAGTAATTAGCCTCTGATTAAAATAAATTAAAAAAAAAGAAAATCCTAATATTTAAAAAATGCTTCCCCTCCTCATATAACTGTGATGAAAATGAACTTTTTTCTTCTAATGAGTTAATAACAAAGGCTAGCCTTTGTTAATTGCTGATTACATAATATGTAAGCTTTATCTCGTAGAATCTTCAAGATAGACCTGTGAAGTAGATATATTATTCTAACTTTTCTTATGGGCAACTGGAGGCTCTGAAAGATTAGAAAACTTGCCTAAGAGCATGTAGCTAAAAAGGGTGAGTTGGTGTGTCTTTGTGAGTTGCTCACTGGTTCAGCGTGTCCAGTTTTTTGCAACCCCATGGAATTCCCCAGGCGAGAATAGTGGAGCTGGTTGCCATTTCCTATTCCAGGGGATATTCCTGACGTGTCTTATACAATTTGTGGCCCTGAGTGTGAAAAGGTGCCTGAGTCTGCTGTAGACCATTACTGACTGCCGCAGCTGTGACAGAGTGTACGGGGGACTGAGAGGGGCCTCCTGGCAGCACAGTTGGCTTGACGGATTTGGCTGCCAGCTGCCTACAATCGCAGTGTGCTTTCTCTCAAAGAGCACCCTGCAAGGGGCTCCCACTGGTGACCATAGCCAGAACACAGGGGTCCTGCTGTCTTGCTCTATGCCCCTCCCACTTCGGATACCTCCCTGCGGGCTACTTCAGGCCTAAGAAAGAAAGTGAAGTTTCTCAGTCATGTCTGACTCTTTGCAACCCCATGGACTGCAGCCTGCCAGGCTCCTCCATCCACGGAATTCTCCAGGCAAGAATACTGGAGTGGGTAGCCATTCCCTTCTCCAGGAGATTTTACCGACCCAGGGATTGAACCCAGGTCTCCCTCATGGCAGGCAGACTACAGTCTGAGCCACCAGGGAATCCCACTTCAGTCCTAAATCCCTTCTTAAATACTCACCTTTGATTATTTTTCATAAGTATATCTTTCTTTTATAAGAGTTTAGTCTGAAATATTTGTAACTCTGTACTTTTTTCTTTTTATCCTGATTTATGTTGCTCTGACTTATTTTAAAAATTTTATCGGAATACAGTTGATTTACTCCAATAGAGTTGTTGGGTTAGTTTCAGATGTACGGCAAAGTGAATCTGTTATAAATATACATATATCCACTCTTTTTAAAGTTCTTTTCCCATATAGTTCATTATAGAGTATTCAGTAGAATTCCCTGTGCTATACAGTAGATTCTTACTAGTTAGCTACTTTATAAATTAGTAGTGTATATATGGCTCTGACTTATTTTCATCAACCGTTCAGTCACTCAGTCGTGTTCGACTCTTTTCGACCTCATGGACTGCAGCACAACAGGCTTCCATGTACTCTATCTCCCAGAATTGGCTCAAGTTTATGTTCATTGAGTCAGTGATGCTATCTAACCATCTCATCCTCTGCCACCCACTTCTCCTTTCGTCTTCAAACTTTCTGGTGGTTCAGACAGTAAAGAATCTGCTTGCAATGCAGGTGACCTGGGTTTAGTCCATGGGTTGGGAAGATCTCCTAGAGAAAGGAATGGCTACCCACTCCAGTATTGTTACCTGGAGAATTCCATGGACAGTGGAGCCTGGTGGGCTACAGTGCATGGGGTCGCAAGGAGTCTGACATGACTAAGCGACTGACACTTACAATTTCACTACTATACTTTAGCAGTCACTATTATCCTCAACTGGAATTCTATCACCTCCACTAGCTTTGTTCGTAGTGATGCTTTCTAAGGCCCACTTGACTTCACATTCCAGGATGTCTGGCTCTAGGTCAGTGATCACACCATCGTGATTATCTGGGTCATGAAGATCTTTTTTGTACACTTCTTCTGTGTATTCTTGCCATCTCTTCTTAATATCTTCTGCTTCTGTTAGGTCCATACCATTTCTGTTCTTTATCGAGCCTATCTTTGCATGAAATGTTCCTTTGGTATCTCTGATTTTCTTGAAGAGATCTCTAGTCTTTCCCATTCTGTTGTTTTCCTCTATTTCTTTGCATTGATCGCTGAAGAAGGCTTTCTTATCTCTTCTTGCTATTCTTTGGAACTCTGCATTCAGATGTTTATATCTTTCCTTTTCTCCTTTTCTTTTCACTTCTCTTCTTTTCACAGCTATTTGTAGGGCCTCCCCAGACAGCCATATGTCAGCAAATTTGGAAAACTCAGCAGTGGCCAAAGGACTGGAAAAGGTCAGTTTTCATTCCAATCCCAAAGAAAGGCAATGCCAAAGAATGCTCAAACTACCGCACAATTGCACTCATCTCACATGCTAGTAAAGTAATGCTTAAAATTCTCCAACCCAGGCTTCAGCAATATGTGAAATGTGAACTTCCTGATCAAATTACCAACATCTGATGGATCATGGAAAAAGCAAGAGAGTTCCAGAAAAACATCTATTTCTGCTTTATTGACTATGCCAAAGCCTTTGACTGTGTGGATCACAATAAACTGTGGAAAATTCTGAAAGAGATGGGAATACCAGAGCACCTGATCTGCCTCTTGAGAAATTTGTATGCAGGTCAGGAAGCAACAGTTAGAACTGGACATGGAACAGCAGACTGGTTCCAAATAGGAAAAGGAGTATGTCAAGGCTGTATATTGTCACCCTGTTTATTTAACTTATATGCAGAGTACAACATGAGAAATGCTGGACTGGAAGAAACACAAGCTGAAATCAAGATTGCTGGGAGAAATATCAATAATCTCAGATATGGCAGAAAGTGAAGAGGAACTAAAAAGCCTCTTGAGGAAGGTGGAAGTGGAGAGTGAAAAAGTTGGCTTAAAGCTCAACATTCAGAAAACGAAGATCATGGCATCCAGTCTCATCACTTCATGGGAAATAGATGGGGAAACAGTGGAAACAGTGTCAGACTTTATTTTTCTGGGCTCCAAAATCACTGCACATGGTGACTGCAGCCATGAAATTAAAAGACGCTTACTCCTTGGAAGGAAAGTTATGACCAACCTAGATAGCATATTCAAAAGCAGAGACATTACTTTGCCAACAAAGGTCTGTCTAGTCAAGGCTATGGTTTTTCCTGTGGTCATGTATGGATGTGAGAGTTGGACTGTGAAGAAGGCTGAGCGCCAAAGAATTGATGCTTTTGAAGTGTGGTGTTGGAGAAGACTCTTGAGAGTCCCTTGGACTGCAAGGAGATCCAACCAGCCCATTCTAAAGGAGATCAGCCCTGGGATTTCTTTGGAAGGAATGATGCTAAAGCGGAAACTCCAGTACTTTGGCCACCTCATGCGAAGAGTTGACTCATTGGAAAAGACTCTGATGCTGGGAGGGATTGGGGGCAAGAGGAGAAGGGGACAACAGAGGATGAGATGGCTGGATGGCATCACTGGCTTGATGGACGTGAGTGAACTCTGGGAGTTTGTGATGGACAGGGAGGTCTGGCGTGCTGCGATTCATGGGGTCGCAAAGAGTCGGACACGACTGAGCGACTGATCTGATCTGATATTATCCTCAACATTTTTGATCTTCTGGTTTTGCTTGTTTCAATTTGTTTTTTTTTTTTTCCAGTTCTTTACATTTTAAATTCCTTGTTTTGATTTATTTTATAATTTCTATTCTCAAGCTTATTTTCTCCTTTGTACCTGAACACTATTTTAGCTTTAGGATTTATTTAAAGATTATTTGGTACTTTTTAATTGGTATTTATTTTCATATTTTACATTATTTTAAATTCCTTAAAAAATAATTTTGTATTTAAACTGTGCCATTGTTTTTACCAGATCAATTATTAAATTTCTGCCTTTGTTTTGAATTTGTTTCATGAATATGAATCACGATTCTTTCCCTTTCCTTTCATTTTATTTCTTTATCTCCTTAAAAAAAGATAACTCTATCCTAATAGCTTCATCTATTTCTTCTTTTCTTAACCTCTACATCTTACTGTTTGTTTTTGTAACAGTTATCAAGAAGTTGCTGGGAGGTTGAAAACTTCCACAAAAACTCTCACCATAAGCTGGCAAGATTTCAGCTCTGGCTACAGCTGTCCCTCAGGCTTCTCTTACTAAATTTTCATGTGCCTGCACTACTCAAAAGATTAAAAAAATAACAATAAGGGAAACAAATTACCCCTCCTGAAAAGAATGCCTTCCTGACCATGGAGAGTTTGCTGTGCATCAGCAGAGGGCATGGATTTATCAGACACCATCACTGGGCTTGGGGAGCGGCTTGTCAGAATGCAGCCACTGAAGCAATGCCAGAACTGCACATGTAGTCAAATGGTGAGCTTTCACCTGGGATTGTTTTATGCTGATGTTCACTGTTTTTGGTCTTTGCTGTTAATGTTTAGTCGCTAAGTTCTATCTGACTCTTTTGTGACCGCATGGACCGCCAGGCTCATCTGTCTACGGGATTTCTCAGGCAAAATACTGGAGTAGGTTGCCATTTCTCACTCCAGGGGATCTTCCTGACCCAGGGATCAAACCCACATCTCCTGCATTGGTAGGCAGATTCTTTACCACTGAGCCACCTGGGAAGCCACTTGGTCCTTATGCTCCTGGAAAAAATGCTTTCCGCAAGCAAGTAGGTGTGAATCTCAGGTCTGTAAGAAACTGAAGCTTCTTTGCTTTTGAGGGAGGGGAGGAGTCATGCCCCAGGGTGTATGGGATGTTTGTTTTCCAACTAGGGATTGAATTTAGCTCTCTGCAGTGGAAGCCAGGATCTGTTACTTACCTGGACTACCAGTTAAGTCCCAGAGCTTCTTTACTTTCTATGAAGTGAAGTGAAGTGAAGTCGCTCAGTCGTGTCCGACTCTTTGCGACTCCATGGACTGTAGCCTACCAGGCTCCTCTGTCCGTGGGATTCTCCAGGCAAGAATACTGGAGTGGGTTGCCATTTCCTTCTCCAGGAGATCTTCCCAACCCAGGGATCTAACCCAGGTCTCTCGCATTGCAGGCAGACACTTTACCATCTGAGCAACTCACCTTAAATTCCATATCCAGCCTAGCAGAAGAATCTAACTTGAGTCCTGGCCAAGTTCCCTCATCTACAAAGTTGTATCTTGGTTTGAGAACCTTTCCGGTCTAAGTCAGCTCCCTAGTGGCTCAGACAGTAAAGCATCTGCCTGCAATGCAGGAGACCCAGGTTCTATCCCTGCAACCCACTCCAGTACTCTTGCCTGGAAAATCCCATGGATGGGGGAGCCTGGTGGGCTACAGTCCATGGGGTTGCAAAGAGTCGGACACGACTGAGAGACTTCACTTTCACTTTCACATGCTTGGATCCTGTCTAGTCATTAGTCATCTGAGCCAAATCTCTGCTCACCTATTCCATGCCTTCTAAAGACAAAGGCATCTTTTCAAGACTGAAAAAAAGACAGGATATCCATTCCTCCAAACTTTTATACTTCTTTTGCTAAATTTACACCTGGTTTATTCTCTTTAAAGTGGAATTGTTTTCTTAATTTCATTTTAAATTGTTCACTGCAAGTATATAGAAATATAATTGATTTTTTAATATTGATTTTATGTCCTGCAACCATGCTGAATTTGTTTTAGTTCTAATAGTTTCTTAAGTGGATTCCTTAGAATTTTCTACATACAATTTTCTACATGTTATCTGTACATAGAGATGAATTTGCTTCTTCCTTTACAATCTGGATGACTTTTATTTTTTTTTCTTGCCTAATTGCCCTGATTAGAAGCTTCAATACAATGTTCACCAGAAATGGTGAAAGTACGCATCCTTATCTTACTCCTTGTCATAGGGGAAAAGCATTTTGTCTTTCACTATTAAGTATGATGTTATCAGTGGGTTTTTGGGTAGATACCCTTTATAAAATTGACTTCCTTCTTCCCTAGTGGCTCAGACGGTAAAGAATCTCCCTGCGATGCAGGAGACCTGGGTTTGATCCATGGGTTGGGAAGATCCCCTGGAGAATGAAATGGCAACCCACTCCAGTATTCTTGGCTGGAGAATTCCATGGACGGAGGAGACTGGCGGGCTACAGTCCTTGGGGTTGCAAAGAGTGGACATGACTGAGTGACTAGCACTTTCACTTTCATTCCTAGTTTATTTAGTATTTTACCATTAAAGGCTGTTGGATTTTTGTCAAAAAATTTTTCAGTGTATATTGAGATAATTATGTGGTTTTTGTTTTTTTCTATTAATATGGTATATTACATAATTGATTTTAGATGGTAAATCAATTTCATTCCTGGAATAAATCCCATTTGGTCATGGTGTATAATTCTTTTTATATGTTGATGGTTCTGTTTGGTAATATTCTGTTGTGTCCATGTTCATTAGAGATATTGGTCTATAGTTTTTTTTTTTTTTCCTTGTGATGTCTTCGTCTGGTTCTGGTGTCTGGTTATTACTGGCTTCATAGAATGATTTGGGAAGTGTACTCTCCCCTTCTGTTTATTAGAAGAGCTTGTGAGAAACTGGTACCACTTCTTTTTAAAATGCTTGTTAGAATTCAGCAGAGATGACTTTTCTTTGTGTGTAGTTTTTTATTATGAATTCAATCTGTTCACTTGTTAAAGGCCTATTCAGGATGTTTTCTTAAGTCAGTTTTGGTAGCTTGTATTTTTCTAGGAATGTGTCCATTTTATATAAGTCATCTAATTTATTGGAATACAATTGTTCATGAGAGTCACTCAGTTGTGTCCAACTCTTTGTGACCCCATGGACTGTAGCCCACCAGGCTCCTCCGTCCATGGATTCTCCAGGCAAGAATACTGGAGTGGGTTGCCATGTCCTTCTCCAGGGGATCTTTCTGACTCAGGAATTGAACCCAGGTTCCTGGTGGCTCAGACAGTAAAGCGTCTGCCTACAATGCGGGAGACCCGGTTTCAATCCCTGGGTGGGGAAGATGCCCTGGAGAAGGAAATAGCAACCCATTCCAGTATTCTTGCCTGGAAAATCCCATGGACAGAGGAGTCCATGGGGTCTCAAAGAGTCGGACATGACTGAGCGACTTCACTTTCACTTTCACTTTCTCCTGCATTGCAGGCAGATTCTTTACCATCTGAGTCACCAGGGAAACCCTCAATTATTCATAATATTCTTTTATAATCCTTTTTATTTCTGTATGATAGGTAACAATGTCCCCTCTAACTTTGGTTTCTAGCAACTTAAGTCTTCTCTCTCTTTTTTTCTTCTGTAAATATAAGATTTACTAAATATTTGTCAACTTTGTTAAACTTTCAGACAAACAACTTTTAACTTAATTTTCTATGTTGTCTATTTTCCATTTCATGAAATTCCACTCTAATTTTCAATATTGCCTTCCTTCTGCTTTCTTTAGGTTTAGTTTAATCTTCCTTTTCCAATGTCCTTTTTTTTTTTTTTTTTTGCTTCACTTTGCAGCTTGTGGGATCTTAATTCCCTGACCACGGATCAAACGTGGGCCCACAGCGGTGAAGGCACTGCATCCTAACTACTAGACTACCAGGGAAGTCTCTCCAGTATGTTAAGATGGAAGATGAGGTTATGATTTGAGATCTTTTTTCTTTCTTTATATAGATATTTATAACTATAAATTTTCCTCCAAGTACTACTTTGGCTGTATGTTATACTGATCATAACAAACACCCTCTTCCAACAACACAAGAGAAGACTCTATACATGGACATCACCAGATGGTCAACACCGAAATCAGATTGATTATATTCTTTGCAGCCAAAGATGGAGAAGCTCTATACAGTCAGCAAAAACAAGACCAGGAGCTGACTGTGGCTCAGACCATGAACTCCTTATTGCCAAATTCAGACTTAAATTGAAGAAAGTAGGGAAAACTACTAGACCATTCAGGTATGACCTAAATCAAATCCCTTATGATTATACAGTGGAAGTGAGAAATAGATTTAAGGGCCTAGATCTGATAGAGAGAGTGCCTGATGAACTATGGAATGAGGTTCATGACATTGTACAGGAGACAGGGATCAAGACCATCCCCATGGAAAAGAAATGCAAAAAAGCAAAATGGCTGTCTGAAGAGGCCTTACAAATAGCTGTGAAAAGAAGAGAAGCGAAAAGAAAAGGAGAAAAGGAAAGATATAAACATCTGAATGCAGAGTTCCAAAGAATAGCAAGAAGAGATAAGAAAGCCTTCTTCAGCGATCAAAGCAAAGAAATAGAGGAAAACAACAGAATGGGAAAGACTAGGGATCTCTTCAAGAAAATTAGAGATACCAAGAGAACATTTCATGCAAAGATGGGCTCGATAAAGGACAGAAATGGTATGGACCTAACAGAAGCAGAAGATATTAAGAAAAGATGGCAAGAATACTCAGAAGAACTGTACAAAAAAGATCTTCACAACCCAGATAATCATGATGGTGTGATCACCGACCTAGAGCCAGACATCCTGGAATGTGAAGTCAAGTGGGTCTTAGAAAGCATCACTATGAACAAAGCTAGTGGAGGTGATGGAATTCCAGTTGAGCTATTCCAAATCCTGAAAGATGATACTGTGAAAGTGCTGCACTCCATATGCCAGCAAATTTGGAAAACTCAGCAGTGGCCACAGGACTGGAAATGTCAGTTTTCATTCCAATCCCAAAGAAAGGCAATGCCAAAGAATGCTCAAACTACTGCACAATTGCACTCATTTCACACGCTAGTAAAGTAATGCTCAAAATTCTCCAAGCGAGGCTTCAGCAGTACGTGAACCACGAACTTCCAGATGTTCAAGCTGGTTTTAGAAAAGGCAGAGGAACCAGAGATCAAATTGCCAACATCCGCTGGATCATGGAAAAAGCAAGAGAGTTCCAGAAAAACATCTATTTCTGCTTTATTGACTATGCCAAAGCCTTTGACTGTGTGAATCACAATAAACTGTGGAAAATTCTGAAAGAGATGGGAATCCCAGACCACCTGATCTGCCTCTTGAGAAATTTGTATGCAGGTCAGGAAGCAACAGTTAGAACTGGACATGGAACAACAGACTGGTTCCAAATAGGAAAAGGAGTTCATCGAGGCTGTATATTGTCACCCTGTTTATTTAACTTCTATGCAGAGTACATCATGGGAAACGCTGAACTGGAAGAAACACAAGCTGGAATCAAGATTGCCAGGAGAAATATCAATCACCTCAGATATGCAGATGACACCACCCTTATGGCAGAAAGTGAAGAGGAACTAAAAAGCCTCTTGATGAAAGTGAAAGTGGAGAGTGAAAAAGTTGGCTTAAAGCTCAACATTCAGAAAACGAAGATCATGGCATCCGGTCCCATCACTTCTTGGCAAATAGATGGGGAAACAGTGTCAGACTTTATTTTTCTGGGCTCCAAAATCACTGCAGATGGTGACTGCAGCCATGAAATTAAAAGACGCTTACTCCTTGGAAGAAAAGTTATGACCAACCTAGATAGCATATTCAAAAGCAGAGACATTACTTTGCCAACAAAGGTTCGTCTAGTCAAGGCTATGGTTTTTCCTGTGGTCATGTACGGGTGTGAGAGTTGGACTGTGAAGAAGGCTGAGCGCCGAAGAATTGATGCTTTTGAAGTGTGGTGTTGGAGAAGACTCTTGAGAGTCCCTTGGACTGCAAGGACATCCAACCAGTCCATTCTGAAGGAGATCAGCCCTGGGATTTCTTTGGAAGGAATGATGCTAAAGCGGAAACTCCAGTACTTTGGCCACCTCATGCGAAGAGTTGACTCATTGGAAAAGACTCTGATGCTGGGAGGGATTGGGGGCAGGAGGAGAAGGGGACGACAGAAGATGAGATGGCTGGATGGCATCACTGACTCGATGGATGTGAGTCTGAGTGAACTCTGGGAGTTGGTGATGGACAGGGAGGCCTGGCGTGCTGCAATTCATGGGGTCGCAAAGAGTCAGACATGACTGAGCGACTGATCTGATCTGATAAATCCTGAAATGTTGTGTCTTCATTTTCATTCTTCTCAAAGTATCATCTAATTTCCCTCTTGACTTCTTTGACCCATTGGTTATTTAGGAATATGTCCTTTAATTTCAACATATTTATGAGTTTCCCAAATTTCTGTTTATGATTTCTAATGTCATTCCACTTTGGTGGGAGAATATAACTTGTATTTATATGATTTCTATTGTTTTTAATTTATTTTATGGCCTAGTATAATGTCTGTACTGGAAAATATTTCATCTGCTCTTGAGAATTATGTATATTCTTGTGGTGTTGGGTGGAGTGTTACATTAATGCCTCTTAGGTTTTCAGTGTTCTTCAGGTCTTCTGTTTTCTTTTTCTTCTCGATTTTCTGTTTAATTGTTATATTCATAATTGTAAGAAAGTATTGAAGTCTCCAGCTCTAGTGTTTAATTGTCTGTTTCTTCCTTTAGTTTGGTTGGTTTTTGCCTCTTATATTTTGGTGCCTATATGTTTACAACTGTTTTGTCTTCCTAATGAACTCTTTAGCATTATTAAGTGACTTTTTAAATCTCTAGTAACATTTTTTTTTTTTTACTTAAAATCCATTTGTCTGGTAGTAGTGTAGCTACTCCAGCTTTCTTATGGTTGTTGCTTGCATGCTATTTTTTCATTCTTCTACTTTCAATCTATTGTATCTTTGAATTTAACTTTTTTTTTTTTCTAGAGAACATATAGTTAAGATCTTATTTGGCTTTTTTAATTCAAGTCTGATAGTCTCTGCCTTTTTAATGGATTGTTTCATCCATTCACATTTAATATTTTTACTGATATAGTTGGATTTACATTTACCATTTACTTACCTGTTTTCTGTTCCTCTCTTTCTCGTTTCCTGCTTTGTTTTGTATTAAGCAAATATTTACTAATGTGGCATTTTAATTACGATAATGTTTTTTCACAACATTTTTTAGGTGTTTCCTAATTTGGCCTATCATATACATCTTAACTTATTAGAGACAGCTTCAGATTTACATTAACTTAGTTCCAATCAGATGTAGAATAATTACTCCTATATAGCTCTTCCCTTTTCTCCCTTTTTGTGGTATTGTTATACATATTGCATCTATAATTGTTATAATGTTTACTTTATATAATTTGATGTTTTATACAAGCTGATGTTTTATACAGAGAAGAAAGAACAAGTACATACTAATACTTCCCATTATATTCATCTTTTACTTGTCATTTCTGGTTCTTTTTATTTGTTCTCATGGATTCCAGTTACCATCTGAGTCATTTCCTTAGCTCAGTACAGTTTTGCTCCTGCCTACCTCCTTTGGGCTTTTACTGGCAAATGTATTTCTATATGCTATAGACCAAATAATACATTATACTCATATTATTTTTATATATATGTATTGTTTTTTAAATCAGTTGGAAAGAAGAAACTACATGCATTTATTATCATCTTTATAAGTTACTTACCTTCACTGGTATTCTTTCCTCCCACCGTTAACGCCCACCTTACGTATTCAAATTCTGTGGTCACTTGCTTTCAGCCTGAAGAACTTCCTTTAGTATTTAGTAAAGCAGGTCTACTAGCTACAAATTCTCTAAATGTTTTATCTGGGAATAAAAAGATGGCTTTGCTGGATATAGGGTCCTTAGCTGACAGCTTATTTTTTGATCTTTGTATATGTGATCTTTGTGTGATCCCACTGCCTTCTAGTCTCCGTTGTTTCTGCTGAGAAGTAAGCTGTTTATTTAGTTCCCTTTCAGGTGATGCATCATTTTTCTCTTGCTGTTTTCAAGATTTTTGCCTTGTCTTTGGCTTTCAGTGTTTTTATTATGATGTGCCTGAGCCTTTTATGTCTATCATACTTGGCATTCATTTAGCTTCCTGGATGTGTAAATTACTGTTTTTCAATAAATATGAGAGATTTTTTAGCCATTATTTCCTCAAATATATTTTCTATTCCTTTCTCTCCTCTACTTCTGTTACTTGTATACTGTTACTTGTATTCTGTTACTTCTATTACATGTATATTGGTACTTAATAATTTCCCATATTTCTCAAAGGCTCTGTTCATTTTCCTCATTTCCTCATTTTTTTTTCCTTGCTGTTCTTCTGACTGCATTATCTCTATTGATATAGTTTTTTAAATTGATAGTTTTAAGTACTTTAATTCTTTCTTCTGTTAGTTCAAATCTTCTGTTGAGTCCCTCTAGCTAAGCTGTCATTTTGTTTATTGTACTTTAAAACTTCAGAATTTCCATTTGCTTCTTTTCACAATTTACATCTCTTTATGGATACTGTCAATTTGCTGCGACACTGTAATAACACTTTTCCTTCCTTCTTTAATCATACTTTCTTTTAGTTTATTGAACATACTTATAATAGCTATTTTGAAATCTTTGTAAAATGTGACATTCATTCACTCTCACAGGTAGTTTCTCTTGCCTGCTTTTTTCCCCAGAGTATGAGTCATACATTCCTTTTGTTGTTGATGTTGTTGTTGTTATTGTTGTTCTGCTGTGCCTGCAAGCTCAGTCATGTCTGACTCTCCACGACCCCATGGACTGTAGTCCATCAGGCTCTTCTGTCCATTGGATTTTCCAGGCAAGAATCCTGGAGTGGGTTACCATTTCCTCCTCCAGGAGATCTTCCCAACCCAGGAATCAAACTCTTGTCTCTTGTGTCTCTTGCATTGGCAGGCAGATTCTTTGTTATTTGGGCCACCTGAGAATGTTTTTTAGAAACTGGATATTTTAGATATATATTGTAGCAACCTCCCCACTCTAAGGATTGTTATTATTTGCAATTTTGTGTTTAGTGACTAGCTGGATTATTTGATGTAGTCTCTCCTGCCCATGGGCTTCCCAGGTGGCTCAGTGGTAAAGAATCTCTCTGCAGTGCAGGAGACTCAGGTTTGATCCCAGAGAAGGAAATGGCTACCCACTCTAGGATTCTTGCCTGGGAAATCCCAATGGACAGAGGAGCCTGGTGGATTACAGTCCCTGGGGTCGCAAAGAGTCTGAGCAACTAAAGAACGTCCCACCCATCCTCACTGTTTAGCTTCTGAAGCTGTTCCTTGGAGATGCAGCCTTGGGGTCTTGCAGTCCCTCAGGGATGAAGGTAGTTTTGGTAGGGCTCTTTTTTACTATCTCTTTTCCTGACCACACCCAGCAGTGTGGAATGTGTAAAACAAGACCAGGAGCTGACTGTGGCTCAGATCATGAACTCCTTGTTGCCAAATTCAGACTTAAATTGAAGAAAGTGGGAAAAACCCTAGACCATTCAGGTAAGACCTAAATCAAATCCCTTATGATTATACAGTGGAAGTGAGAAATAGATTTAAGGGCCTAGATCTGATAGAGAGAGTGCCTGATGAACTATGGAATAAGGTTCGTGACATTGTACGGGATACAGGGATCAAGACCATCCCTATGGAAAAGAAATGCAAAAAAGCAAAATGGCTGTCTGGGGAGGCCTTACAAATAGCTGTGAAAAGAAGAGAAGTGAAAAGCAAAGGAGAAAAGGAAAGATATAAGCATCTGAATGCAGAGTTCCAAAGAGTAGCAAGGAGAGATAAGAAAGCCTTCCTTAGCTATCAATGCAAAGAAATAGAGGAAATTAACAGAATGGGAAAGACTAGAGATCTCTTTAAGAAAATTAGAGATACCAAAGGAACATTTCATGCGAAGATGGGCTCGATAAAGGACAGAAATGGTATGGACCTAACAGAAGCAGAAGATATTAAGAAGAGATGGCAAGAATACTCAGAAGAACTGTACAAAAAAGATCTTCATGACCCAGATAATCACGATGGTGTGATCACTGACCTAGAGCCAGGAATGTGAAGTCAAGTGGGTCTTAGAAAGCATCACTACGAACAAAGCTAGTGGAGGTGATGGAATTCCAGTTGAGCTATTCCAAATCCTGAAAGAAGATGCTGTGAAAGTGCTGCACTCCATATGCCAGCAAATTTGGAAAACTCAGCAGTGGCCACAGGACTGGAAAATGTCAGTTTTCATTCCGATCCCAAAGAAAGGCAATGCCAAAGAATGCTCAAACTACTGCACAATTGCACTCATCTCACACATTAGTAAAGTAATGCTCAAAATTCTCCAAGCCAGGCTTCAGCAATACACGAACCATGAACTTCCAGATGTTCAAGCTCATTTTAAGAAAAGGCAGAGGAACCAGAGATCAAATTGCTAACATGCGCTGGATCATGGAAAAAGCAAGAGAGTTGCAGAAAAACATCTATTTCTGCTTTATTGACTATGCCAAAGCCTTTGACTGTGTGGATCACAGCAAACTGTGGAAAATTCTGAAAGAGATGGGAATACCAGACCACCTGACCTGCCTCTTGAGAAACCTGTATGCAGGTCAGGAAGCAACAGTTAGAACTGGACATGGAACAACTGGCTGGTTCCAAATAGGAAAAGGAGTATGTCAAGGCTGTATATTGTCACCTGCTTATTTAACTTATATGCAGAGTACATCATGAGAAATGCTGGGCTGGAAGAAGCACAAGCTGGAATCAAGATTGCTGGGAGACATATCAATAACCTCAGATATGCAGATGACACCACCCTTTTGGCAGAAAGTGAAGAAGAACTAAAAAGCCTCTTGATGAAAGTGAAAGAAGAGAGTGAAAAAGTTGGCTTAAAGCTCAACATTCAGAAAACGAAGATCATGGCATCCAGTCCCATCACTTCATGGGAAATAGATGGGGAAACAGTGGAAACAGTGTCAGACTTTATTTTTCTGGGCTCCAAAATCACTGCAGATGGTGACCGCAGCCATGAAATTAAAAGACGCTTACTCCTTGGAAGAAAAGTTATGACCAACCTAGATAGCATATTCAAAAGCAGAGATATTACTTTGCCAACAAAGGTCTGTCTAGTCAAGGCTATGGTTTTTCCAGTGGTCATGTATGGGTGTGAGAGTTGGACTGTGAAGAAGGCTGAGTGCCGAAGAATTGATGCTTTTGAAGTGTGGTGTTGGAGAAGACTCTTGAGAGTCCCTTGGACTGCAAGGAGATCCAACCAGTCCATCCTAAAGGAGATCAGTCCTGGGTGTTCATTGGAAGGACTGATGCTGAAGGTGAAACTCCAGTACTTTTGTCACATCATGGGAAGAGTTGACTCATTGGAAAAGACCCTGATGCTGGGAGGGATTGGGGGCAGGAAGAGAAGGGGACAACAGAGGATGAGATGGCTGGATGGCATCACCGACTTGATGCACATGAGTTTGGGTGAATTCCAGGGGTTGGTGATGGACAGGGAGGCCTGACGTGCTGTGATTCATGGGGTTGCAAAGAGTCGGACATGACCGAGTGACTGAACTGAACTGAACTATCATCTGATTTCTCCATTGTTTTCAACAATGTCCTGGGGGCATAAACTGCTCCTTAGACTAAACCAATAAAATTTGGCTTCTAAAAGGGATAGTTCTCAAAGTCAGGTTTTAAGATTTGATCTCAGGCTGGTTGGATGGCATCACAGACTCAATGGAGATGAGTTTGAGCAAACTCTGGGAGATGGCGAAGGACAGGGAAGCCTGGCGTGCTGCAGTCCATGGGGTTGCAAAGAGTAGGACACGGCTTAGTGACAGAACAACAAGAAGCTCCTTTCAGCCGCTTCTCTCCTCCAGGCTTTTGGAAAAACCAGCTGGCCTCCAATTAACCTATATGCCCAGTGAGGCCACTGATCTTCCTAACTGCTTTTCACCACAACCTCCACTGTTTCTGATAGTGCTCTTAGGCTTGAATTTCTTTGTACTCTGTTCCTAATAAAATCTGTTCCTTGAGAAGAGATTAGCAACTATTTGTTTTATGGCTTATTTCTCTTCCCGGGCAAAAATCTCTGAGTCACAGTTCTGGATCTGGGAGTAAAGACAGAAGAGACCGTCTTCTCTCTGAGTGATACTCCCATTTAGGAGTCTGACATTTGGTAGATGGGTGGGGTGAGGGTGGATGGGAAATCGGGGCAGTAGTCTCAGATCTCCTTGTCTTCTTTCTCTTGGTGTGAAGTGACTGCCTTATGAGCTGGGACAAGGGAAGTTGGGGTCCCAGTATTCTCAGTGGCACCGTACTCAAGGTAGAGCTTGCTCCTCATGAGTGGCAGCTGGGTGAAAAATGGCAGCCTCCACCAGCCAGCCACTTACCTGACACAGGTAACTGGGGGCCGGATGAGAAATGCTGATGTCCTGCCTCTTGTGCTGCACCGTGCAGGCCTGCAAGGCCTGTCCTTGCCCAGCTTCAAACCCAAAGAGCCCAGATCAGTGAGAGACATCAGTGGTTTGATGGATGGAGGAGTTCACACATCTGAAGCAAGCAGTGGCACACCACTGTACTGTGGACAGCAGGCAGGACATGGCAGCAGTCTTTGCTCCCAGGGGGAAGTGGAGATTGCCAGTTATCAGGGAAATGGACATCAGGTTGGTTCATGTGTTACCAGGGAAACCAGCAGAGGAGCACGCCCCTCAACGCTTCTTTGATAAGAATAATCATTATCTTGTGCCTGGGGTAAGTATGCATAAGTTCAGTCATGTGAGTAGGATATATGTGAAGCAAACACTGGTCAAGCAGGAATGTACAGAGAGCAAGAGAACAGACACTTTGAGTGGCCTGACCATACACTGCCCCTTTCAGGAAGACAGTTCTCCAACTGGGAGCTGAGGAAGAGAGGTGGGAGCCCTGAGTTCTTGGCTGAACCAGTCTGGAGTAGAGTCTCCATCCTGCCAAGTTGGAAAACTGAAGGCAGGGAGCACATCTGGGTTCAAATACCTTAGAATTATTCATACTGATTAAAAAAAAAATATATTGAATTTTAATAGGTTTTTGTAAATAAATATTTGTTCAAGGATTTTCCTAGTGGTCCAGTGGTTAAGAATCTGCCTGCCAATGCAGGGGACATGGGTTCTATCCCTGGTCCTGGAAGATCCCACAGGCCTTGGGGTTACTAAAGTCTTGTGTCGCAACTACTGAGCCTGTGCTCTAGAGCCCAAGAGCCACAAATACTGAAGCCTACACAACCTAGAGAAGCCACTGCAATGAGAAGCCCATCCACTGCAACTAAAGAGTAGCCTCTGCTCACTGCAACTAGAGAAAGCCTGCTTGCAGCAGTGAAGACCCAGTGCAGTCAAAAATAAATAAAATTTTAAAAATATGTGTTAATTTGCTGTATGTCTTTGGGACCATTTCTAGAGATTTTAAATGATTTTTAAAAAAATTTTTACCAGTTTCACTAGGAAGTGGGTCCACAGAGCTCCAAAAGTCCCTTTTCCAAGATCTTTCTTTTCATATTGGCCCAAGTTAGTAAATCTTTGGTTGTGGGTGGCCCTTGGATGGGGAGTAAATGAAAGTGTTAGTCACTTGGTCATGTCTGACTCTTTGTGACCCCATGGACTATAACCTACCAGGCTCCTTGGTTCATGGGATTCTCCAGGCAAGAATACTGGAGTGGGTTGCCATTTCCTTCTCCAGGGGATCTTCCCAACCCAGGGATCGAACCCGGGTCTCCCACACAGCTGGCAGATTCTTTATCTTCTGAGCCACCAGGAAGCCCAGAAGAGAGCAAAATATCCCAGCTGCTCTCCCTGTCTCAGGTTACTGGCAAGTCAAGACGGCACTGCTTCGTCAGTCAGGGATGCTTCCCCAACGTGATGTTTTCTTCTCTGTTTGTTACTGCCTTCCAAACAAACTCCTTGGACTCCAGGGACAGGTGGGGCGGGGTGGGTGGGGATCGTGTTCTCACCTGGCCAGAGGGCCTGGGATGTGGCCTTGGCACTTGACACACAGCATTTACCTCCATACCCCATTGTGAGCCTGGACCCAGCTCACAGCAGAGTTTTCTTAGACAGTGATTCCAAATCTCAGTTGTCCCAGAGTCCAGAAAATTCTGTGCCAGGATAATCGGACGCTTAGAAGTGGGGAAGGAAGAGCCAGGCTCAGCCCCTCTCACCCATGTTGGCTGCCCCTTGTCCAGTCTAACATCTTTTGTTTGTTTGTTTTGGCTAAGCTGCATGTGGGATCTTAGTTCCCTGATCAGGGATCAAACCCAGGACCCCTGCAGTTGCAGTGCAGTCTTCATCTCTGGACCACAAGGTAAGTCCCGAGCTTTTTCAGCAGCAAACTACAGTGGGCTGTCATTGCCTCCTATTCCTACCACCCCAGGCTCTGGGCTGCGGTTACAGTGGCTTCAGGACTTTGAAAAAGGAGTCTCAAACCAACCTAGCCTTTAAAGCCTCAGAAGGGAAATGCTGTTCTAAGTTGCTGCTGCTGCTGCTGCTGCTGCTGCTAAGTTGCTTCAGTCGTGTCCGACTCTGTGCGACCCCATAGATGGCAGCCCACCAGGCTCCCCCATCCCTGGGATTCTCCAGGCAAGAACACTGGAGTGGGTTGCCATTTCCCTCTCCAATGCATGAAAGTGAAAAGTGAAAGTGAAGTCGCTCAGTCGTGTCCGACTCTAGTGACCCCATGGACTGCAGCCGACCAGGCTCCTCTGTCCATGGGATTTTCCAGGCAAGAGTACTGGAGTGGGGTGCCATTGCCTTCTCCGTGTTCTAAGTTAGGGGAACTCAAACAGGCCTATCAGCCACCTGGTTGTTAGAAAAGTCTCTCCAGGCCTTGAGTCTATGGACCCTCATCCTCGTGTCTGGTCTTAAGGCAAGTTGCACAGTATGTTTCCACGGTCACCCGAATGATTCAACTTAATGACACTAACAATGGGGCTCGTTGCCATAATGTGTGCTATAAACTGAATGTGCATTCCTCCACTGAAGCCTAATTCCAATGTGATGGTGCTTGGAAGTGGGGCCTTTGCGAGGTAATTAGGGTAATTTGGGTGGAGTCCTCATGAATAGGGGCTTCACTGATAGCTCAGTTGGTAAAGAATCTGCCTGCAATGCAGGAGACCTGGGTTCAATCCCTGGGTTGAGAGGATCCCCTGGAGAAGGGAAAGGCTACCCACTCCAGTATTCTGGCCTGGAGAATTCCATGGACTGCATAGTCCATGAGGTCACAAAGAGTCAAACACGACTGAGCAACTTTCACATCATGCTTCTCATGAATAGGATTAGTGCACTTAAAAGAAGAGGTTCCAGGCTTCTCTGGTGGCTCAATGATAAAGAATCCACCAGCAATGCAGGAGACACAGGAGATGCAGGTTCAATCCCTGGGTTGGGAAGATTCCCTGGAGAAGGGCATGGCAACCCACTCCAGTATTTTTGTCTGGGAAATCCCACAGACAGAGGAGCCTGGCAGGCTAGAATCCATGGGGTCACAAAACAGTCAGACATGCCCTAACAACTAAACAACAAGAGGCTCTGGAGAGCTCCCCACTCCATTTTGCCATGTGAGGTTGTAGGGAGAAGACAGATGTTGACGAACTAGTAAGAGAACTCTCACCAGACACCAAGTGTGTCCATACCTTGACCTTTGACTTCCCAGCCTCCAAAACTATGAGAAATATTAATAACTTCTGCTATTATTAATGTAATCCACCAAATCTGTAGGATTTTGTCATAACTCTTTATATGCTGTCCTACGAGCAACATGACATCATCTGTGAAACATTCCTCCTAAAAATATTGAACCTGGGACTTCCCTGGTTGTCCAGTGGTTGAGAGTCTGCCTTGCAATACAGGGGACACAGGTTCAATCCCTGGTGGGGGAACTAAGATCCCACATGCCGCGGGGCAGCTAAACCTGTGTGCCAGAACTTCTGAGCCCACGAGCCACAGCAAGGGAGTCAGTGTACCACAAGGAAAATCCCACATGCCACAACTAAGGCCCAGCACAGCTAAATAAATAAATATTTTTAAAATATATTGAGCTTAAATGTGATCATGAGAAAACAGCCAGACAAATACATTGAGGGATATCCTGCAAACTAGCCTGGAATCATCACAAATGGCAATCAACCCTCCCTGAATGTGTGTGCCTTGGGGTAGGAGGTGGGCTGGTCCTGGGACACTAGGGAGACCAGAAGTTCCTGGGCATCTGTTGCCTGCCCCCTGCAGTCCTCAGCCCATCTCTGACCTGAGCACAACAGACTCCCCAGCAAACCCACTGCAAGATCACCCCAAAGCATCCAAGGCAGAATCAGGCTACAGCACCCCTCCCTGAAACATGGTGGAAGCTACATTCTTGCTTCCTCTTCCTTTCACTGTCCTGCTGGCCCCACTCTGTGATGACTTCTTCTTTGGGAAGTCTCTTGCATAGGAATTCGCCTCTCTGGGTCTGCTTCTGGGGAATCTCTCCAAAGTGGGACACCCCAACCTAACAGAGATTTTTCTGTGTGCCCTCAGGAACTCCTCCTCAGGCTCCACTCAACATTTGACACCCTGGCCACTCTCCTAGGCACAGATCTTCTCTAAAACCTGTGTCTTGACTCCTTCCTTCCACATCCTCTCTAACGCTGCCTCCTCTACTTCCCTCTCTGGCTGAGATCGCTTGCTCTACCCATGAATGGAGTGTTTCCCAGAAGTTTTATTTTTTCTTTTCTCTCTACATTTCCTCACTTGACAAACTCACGTACTGTCAGAGTTCAGCTGTTACCTTCACACTGTATGTGCTAGTTATTCAATTGTGTCTAACTCTTTGTGACCCCATGGATGGTAGCCCGCCTGGTTCCTCTGTCTATGGGACTTCTCGGGCACGAATACTAGAGTGAGTTGCTTTTTCTTCCCCATGGAATCTTCCCGACCCAGGGATCAAACCCAGGTCTCCTGTATTGCAGGCAGATTCTTTTACTACCTGAGCCACCAGTGAAGCCTGCCAGAATCCATCTTCTTTCCTGAGTTTCAGTCTCGTGGTACTACCAGATACTGGCAGCTCATTCTCACTGTCTAAAATGGGACTCGGTATTTCCCTGGGGGTCTAGTGGTTAGGACTCTGTGCTTCAACTGCAGGGGACACTGGTTTGATCATTGCTCAGTAAACCAAGATAAGATTCTGCAAGCCACTCAGTCAAAATAAATAAATAAAATGGGACTCTCCTTCAACAGACTTTGCCTCCCTGTCTCCTAGTTCTGGGACCAGTACCTCCACCCTACTTCAGTATCATTCCAGGCTCCTCACTCTACTTTGTCCCCTTTTCCCAAGCACTTGCCAAGGACTATTGGTCTTGTCTCCACAATTCTTGACTCATTAGCCCACCTTTCCCATTGTCCACCATGTCAGCAAATCAAGTTCATATCCAGGCCTAAGCCCCTCCCATTCTTTGTGGTCTTGGGTACTTCTGGTTCTATCCCAAGACATCACAAAAGTTGGAACAGATCCCAGGATCCCAAACTTCTCTCTGAAAGCATCATTAATGAATTCAAAGACTATTATATCTGTTTATTTTCCTGTGGTCATGTATGGATGTAAGAGTTGGACTGTGAAGAAGGCTGAGTGCCGAAGAATTGATGCTTTTGAAGTGTGGTGTTGGAGAAGACTCTTGAGAGTCCCTTGGACTGCAAGGAGATCCAACCAGTCCATTCTGAAGGAGATCAGCCCTGGGATTTCTTTGGAAGGAATGATGCTAAAGCAGAAACTCCAGTACTTTGGCCACCTCATGCGAAGAGTTGACTCATTGGAAAAGACTCTGATGCTGGGAGGGATTGGGGGCAGGAGGAGAAGGGGACGACAGAGGATGAGATGGCTGGATGGCATCACTGACTCAATGGACGTGAGTCTGAATGAACTCTGGGAGTTGGTGATGGACAGGGAGGCCTAGCGTGCTGTGATTCATGGGGTCGCAAAGAGTCGGACATGACTGAGTGCCTGATCTGATCTGACATCTAGTAGATTCACATCATGATATTGATGCCAGAAAATGTTAATATCAGGATTGATAGGCATTTAGGGTCACAGAAAGAATCCCTATGCACTATGGGTAGACTGGAAAGGTAACATAATTCAGTTTACCCCAAATCATGACATTCTAAAGCCCTTTATAAAAGGTTACTATAAAGTAAATGAGAGACATTCATTTCACGGACATGCATTGAGTTGTGAAGCTATGGTAATTTGCTGAAAATAACTGGATAAATTTTTTTCTAAAATTTTTAAGTTTTTTAAAATTCATTTTATATATTTATTTTTGGCTGCGCTGGGTCTTCATTGCTTCTCGGACTTTTCTCAAGTTGCAGAGAGCAGGGGCTACTCTCCAGCTGCAGTTCACAAACTTCTCATTGCAGTGGCTTCTCCTGTGGAGCATGGGCCCTAGGGTGTGTGGGTTTCAGTAGTTGCGGCACACGGGCTTAGTTGCTGCATGGCATGTGGGATCTTCCTGGACCAGGGATTGAACCTGTGTCTCCTGCATTGGCTGGCAGATTCTTTACCATTGAGCCACCAGGGAAGCCCTTTCTAAAACTTTTAAGTACATTGTCACTTTCTATCATCAAAAGACAAACACCTTGTTCTAATTGTGTAGAAGACAATCTATTACTGACACTATCAAAATAGTGATATTTAAGAATATTGACTTTTTCACTAGTATGTCACTGACATGTATTTCCTCCATAGCAACATTTAACATGCATCTGTGTGACAGATTATTATTTATATTATCTGCCCATAACTGTAACTTCCTTCTGGGAAATTGCCCCTGCCCTCCAGACACACAAGTCTGTCATTCTTGATACCTTGCACTTCCAGCTACCAGTGAGGGTAGATCCTAAGGATTCCTGGACCCAATTCCAGTGTGTGTGTGTGTGTGTTTCTGTGAGTGTCTTTGTGTGTCTGTGTGTGTGTGCTCATGCATGTATGTGCTCATGTGTGCACACATGAACTTCCCCACACCAACAAGGAATTCTTGGATGCCAGCAAGATGTCAGAGACTTGAGCTCAGTTCTGACACTATCTACCTAGAGATAGAATCGGATTCCACAGGTACAGGGCTCTGTCCCACAAGACCACTCTCCACTTCAGACCAATCACAAGCCCAAGTTGCTACCTGTACTTCTCACTGATTGGCTCTAAATCAGAGGTTCCCATGATCTCCTCTTGGCTCTAAATCAGAGGTTCCCATGATCTCCTCTTGGGGTTCAGTTAATTTGCTAGAATGGCTAATAGAACTCAGGAAAACCCGTTTACTCACTAGATTACCAAGTTATTATAAAAGGATTATTCTGCATGCTCACTCATGTCCAACACTTTGCAACCCCATGGAACTGCAGCCTGCCAGGCTCCTCTATTCATGGGATTCTCTGGGCAAGAATACTGGAGTGGGTTGCCATACCTTCCTCCACAAGATCTTTGGAACTTGTGTCTCTTATGTCTCCTGCATTAGCAGGTGGGTTCTTTACAATTAGCACCTCATGGGAAGCCCCAATAAAAGGATATCAAAGGTTGCAAATCAACAGCCAGATGAAGAGATACTCAGAGTGACATCCCAAACAAAGGAACTTCTCTCCTCATGGAGCCTGAAACCTGGCATGGTGGCACTTGGAACTATTCTTGTTCTCCAGTGTGGAAGCTCTCCAAAAAGGGCCAAAAAGTTATCCTTCGGGGTTTTATGGAGGTTGCTTTCCTGGTGGCTCAGAGGATAAAGCATCTCCCTGCAATGCAGGAGACTGGGGTTCAATCCCTGGATTGGGAAGATCCCCTGGAGAAGGAAATGGCAACCCACTCCAGTATTCTTGCCTGGAGAATCCCATGGACAGAGGAGCCTGGTGGGCTACAGTCCATGGGGTCGCAAAGAATCAGACATGACTGAGTGACTTCACTTTCTTTCACTTTCATTCCATAGTTATGATTGATTAAATCATTGGCAAATGAGAATTGATTCAACTTCCAGCCGTTCTTCCCTCCCTGAGGTCCGAGAATAGGGAAGGACTGAAAGTTCTACCCTCTAATCACATGATTGGTTCCTTATGCATTCAATCCCCATCCATAGCTACTTCTAAAAATCTTAATGATGACCCACTTTAAAAACTAACAGACAATGATCTGAGTCAGGTTTAACGGATTCATTTTCTTGGGATCTCCAAGATAAGCATGGAAATACACACAAACATACTCACATACACAACAGACTGACTTTGACCTTCTCCCTTTCAGCAGAACTGAAGAATATGCATGTGTGCATAGGCATACACAAACACACACATAAATGCTGTTTTCTGGAAATACAGAAACAGTCAAAGGCCAAATTGCCAAAGTGAAGTTTTTTAGGGAATATATCTAGCATTATATTCAAGACATGGAAGAAAAATTGGTATTTTTGAAGTCCTGTTTTCCCAGGACTGGGTTTTGTGTTGCTTTCTCCTCCCTTTCATTTGCTGCCCATAGAATCCTGTCAGGTAGATATCATTATCCCCATTTCATAGATCAGTGAGCTGGAGGCTCAGAGGCATGAAGCTCAAGGCCACACAGCTAATAGGTAGATTGGAATTCAGAACCAAGCCTGGGTCCGGACTTCCCTGGCAGTCCAAGATTCTGTAATTCTAATGCAGGGGGCATGAGTTTGATCCCTAGTTAGGGAGTTAAGATCCCACATGCTTTGTGGCACAGAAAAAAAAAAGTTTGTTTCCAAGCTCCTGGATCATACTCTGTGGATTATGAACTGCTCTGAGATGGAACAGAACATAACAGTTCATTTCTGAAAACACACTTCATATTTTCCAGAATCACGAGAGGAATGTAGGTAAGGTCTCAGGCTCACCCAACTTCTGGGGACTCATCCTCGTGGAAAGAGGTGCGCCCTGTTTATGGATGTAAAGTGGTATCTGTGGCATTGGGGCTGGTTTGCTCTGTGAGTCTATGGAAGCTGCACTGTGAGGAGCAGGAACAAGAGGACAGTGTTGGGGGCGGTGGGAGGACCAGGGTTATAAAGGGGAAAGAGGTGAAGGCGGAGAGGGAGAGACCGAGACCCAGACTTCCTTGTCCCCAGTCTCCTAGTTTTGTTCTTCAAAAGCCAATGACTATCTTCCAACCCATGAACTATTGACTGTAAATTGATACTTACATACCCTGGGCCATCTCTCCATTAATAGGATGACAGATGTAGACTTATAACACTCTCAGGGCTTCACTGGTGGCTCAGTGGTAAATAATCTGCCTGCTAATGTAAGAGACCCAGGTTCAATCCCTGATCTGGGAGGAGCCCACATGCCAACGAGTAGCTTAGTTCATGCACCACAACAATTGAGCCTGTGCTCTAGAGCCCAGCAGCCACAACTACTGAGCCCACATGCCACAGATACTGAAGCCTGCTCACCCCAGTGCCCAAGCTCCACAACAAGAGATGCTGCAGCAATGAGAAGCCCATGTACTCGCAACTAGAGAGTAGCCTCTGCTCACTGCAGCTAGAGAGAAGCTGGTGCAGCAACAAAGACCCAGCACAGCCAGAAATAAATAAATACGTAAAATAAAATAAAAACAACAGCAAAAAAAACAAAAACAAAAAAACCCAACACTGTCTATTGGGAGGATTTCCCTCCATTCCTGTCTATCAGACTTGTTTCTGAAGGAAGAGGTAAACAGCATCTGTTCACTTGAGGCCATATCATATACACCCATCTGTAAATTAAGCCTGCCCTTTTCTTTCCACTGTCAATTAGTAATAATTCCCCATGAGGCTGTGGATATGTGCTGAGAGAGAAATAGTAGAACAGTAGGAGTAAGAACCATGGGAGTGTGGCTGACCTGCTCACGCAATTTTCTTTAGATTTTAGACCTGCTGGAGCCCTATCTTCTGACTACTATTTCCATTATACACTGAACGCTGTTCCAACTTTATGTCTCAGTGGATCAAATAACATCCAGTTCATGAGGGAGAGTTTGGGTTGCCTAGTGTCCCATGTTCAAGATTCAATCTCTATTGGGCCCTAACTCAGCCTTGTTCTGATAATTGGTGCCTGGGGACTTGTGGGTTTATGGAATTTCTAGGCTTCTCTAAAGATCACAGGGCTTCCTATGCAAAAGAGAACCTTGTACAAAAAAGCTAACTGAAAACCTCCATCCTTAACATGGTTTTGTTGCTGCATCAGGATAATAATGACTAGCATGGTTTTCATTTCTACTGCCTTAGTTAAGCTTTGTAACAATTTGGTGAAGTAGGTTTCATAATCTGTATTTAATCAGAGAGAAAAACTAAGACATGGCTCTAGAAGTTAAAGGCCTTGCTCAAGTTCAAGTGTCTCAAAAGTGGTGACACCTGGGACTTTCCTAATAGTTCAGTGGTTAAGAATTCAAGTGTTCAGTGCAGGGGGCAAAGGTTCAATCTGTGGAAGGAGGAATAACATCCCACATGCTGCATGATATAGCCAAAAGATAAATAAATAAAATAAAAATAAATAAAAGTGATGGAACCTGGATTCAAACTGCCATCTCATCCTCTGTTGTCCCCTTCTCCTCCTGCACCCAGTCCCTCCCAGCATCAGAGTCTTTTCCAATGAGTCAACTCTTCGCATGAGGTGGCCAGAGAACTGGAGTTTCACCAAATGCTGGCAAGGAGGTGGAGCAATAGCAGCTCTCATTTACTGCTGATGGGAATACAGAATTGTATAGCCACTTTGAAAGACAGTTTGTCAAATGTTTTTAGTTAAGTTTTAGTTTAGTTTAAAAAACTAAACATACTCTAACCATATGATCCAGTAATAGCCCCTCCTTGGTATTTACCCAAAGGAATTCAAAGTTTATGTTCATGCAAAAACCTGCACATGGAGGTTTATAACATCTTCATTCATAATTGCCAAAACTTAAAACAACCAACATGATCTTCAGTAGGTGAATGGATAAATAAACACTGGTACATTTAAACCGAGTTGTTTATTTAGCACTAAAAAGAAATGAACTAGCAAACTGTGAAAAGACATGCATATTACCAAGTGAAAGAAGTCAATCTGAAAGGGCTACATATAGTAAAATTCCAACTATATAACATTCTGGAAAAGGCAGTAAAAAGATTAATTGTTGTGGGGAGATGGGGAAGGGAGGGATGAACAGGCAGAGCACAGAGAAGCTTCAAGGCAGTGAAACTTCTTCTGTATGATACTGCAGTGGTAGATGCATGTCATTATACACTTGTCAAGACCCATAGAATGTTCATCGATAGTGAACTACAGGAACTTTCCTGGTGGTGCAACGGCTAAAGCTCTGCACTCCCAACACAGGGGACCCTGTTTGGATCCCTGGTTGGAGAACTAGATCCCACACTCTGCAATGAAGATTCTGCTTGCTGCAACTAAGACCTGGTCAGTCAGTCAGTCAGTTCAGCTGCTCAGTCGTGTCCGACTCTTTGCAACCCCAAGAACCACAGCACGCCAGGCCTCCCTGTCCATCACCAGCTCCCAGAGTTCACCCAAACTCATGTGCATTGAGTTGGTGATGCCATCCAGCTATCTCATCCTCTGTCATCCCCTTCTCCTCCTGTCCCTAATCCCTCCCAGCATCAGGGTCTTTTCCAATGAGTCAACTCTTCGCATGAGGTGACCAAAGTATTGGAGTTTCAGCTTTAGCATCAGTCCTTCCAATGAACACCCAGGACTGGTCTCCTTTAGGATGGACTGGTTGGATCCCCTTGTAGTCTCAAGAGTCTTCTCCAACACCACAGTTCAAAAGCATCAATTCTTTGGTGCTCAGCTTTCTTCACAGTCCAACTCTTACATCCATACATGACCACTGGAAAAACCATAGCCTTGACTAGACAGACCTTTGTTGGCAAAGTAATATCTCTGCTTTTAAATATGCTGTCTAGGTTGGTCATAACTTTCCTTCAAAGGAGTAAGTGTCTTTTAATTTCATGGCTGCAATCACCATCTGCAGTGATTTTGGAGCCCAAAATAATCAGCCTAATAAATAAATTTTTAAAAATATTTTTTAAAAAGATAAACCACAGACTTTGGGTGATAATGATGAGTCAATATAGGTTCATCAATTGTAACAAATACACCATTTTGGTGTGGGATGTAGAGAGTAGGGAAGGCTACTAATGTGTGAGGAAAAGGGGTCTATGGGGGAAATACATGTATATATTATAGCTTTTACAGATGGTAATCTACTTTTAAGAGGGATAAAGTAGGAAAGAGAGTCCCTTGGACTGCAAGGAGTTCCAATCAGTCCATTCTAAAGGGGATCAGTCCTGGGTGCTCATTGGAAGGACTGATGCTAAAGCTGAAACTCCAATACTTTGGCCACCTCATGCGAAGAGTTGACTCATTGGAAAAGACTCTGATGCTGGGAGGGATTGGGGGAGGAGAAGGGGACGACAGAGGATGAGATGGCTGGATGGCATCACCGACTCGATGGACATGAGTTTGAGTAAACTCCAGGAGTTGGTGATGGACAGGGAGGCCTGGTATGCTGTGATTCATGGGGTCTCAAAGAGTCGGACACAACTGAGAGACTGAACTGAACTGAACTGAAGTAGGAAAGAGGAAGCTACATAATCAAGCAAATATAATGGGTACAAATCTTAGTTTGCTAAATTTATTTTCCTTAAATCAACTTAATTCTGACTCTAAGACTTCATCCTTCCCACAAAATCCATTTTGGACACTCTTGGGCCCCTCCCCGTGATGCGGAAAGCTCAGCTTCTTTGTGCTCTGATGCCAAATTGAATCTCTGAAACAGAGTTTAGGATGAAGTAGACAAAGATTCTTTTGTTGACTATGATGGCTACTCCATTTCTTCTAAGGGATTCTTGCCCACAGTAGTAGATATAATGGTCATCTGAGTTAAATTCTCCCATTCCAGTCCATTTTAGTTCTCTGATTCCTAAAATGTTGATGTTCACTCTTGCCGTCTCCTGTTTGATCACTTCCAATTTGCCTTGCTTCATGGACCTAATGTTCCAGGTTCCTATGCAATATTGCTCTTTACAGCATCGAACTTTACTTCTATCACCAGTCACATCCACAACTGGGTGTTGATTTTTCTTTGGCTCCGTCTCATCATTCTTTCTGGAGTTATTTCTCCACTGATCTCCAGTAGCATATTGGGCACCTACCAACCTAGGGAATTCATCTTTCAGTGTCCTGTCTTTTTGCCTTTTCATACTGTTCATGGGGTTCTCAAGGCAAGAATACTGAAGTGGTTTGCCATTCCCTTCTCCAGTGGACCACGTTTTGTCAGAACTCTCGACCATGACCCGTCCATCTTGGGTGGCCCTACACAGCATTGCTCATTGCTCATAGCCCTTTGAGTTACACAAGGCTGTGGTCCATGTGATCAGATCGGCTAGTTTTCTGTGATTGTGGTTTTCAATCTGTCTGCCCTCTGATGGAGAAGGATAAGAGGCTATGGAATCTTCCTGAAGGGAGAGACTGAGGGGGAAACCGGATCTTGTTCTGATGGTTGAGGCCATGCTCAATAAATCTTTAATACAATTTTCTGTTGATGTGTGAGGCTGTGTTCCCTCCCTGTTATTTATCTGAGGCCAAACTATGGTGGAGGTCATGAAGATAATGGCAACCTCCTTCAAAAGGTCCCATGCATGGACTGCTACACTCAGTGCCCGCAGCCCTGCAGCAGGCCACCGCTGACCCACATCTCTACCAGAGACTCCTGGACACTCACGGACAAGTCTGAGTCAGTCTCTCGCGGGGTCACTGCTCTTTTTTCCTGGGTCCTGGTATGCACAAAGTTCTGTTTGTACCCACCAAGAGTCTATTTCCTCAGTCCTGTGTAAGTTCTGGAAGCTCTATGGTGGGGTTAACGGTGACCTCCTCCAAGAGGGCTTATGCCATACCCAGGTCTACTGCACCCAGAGCCCCTGCCACTGTGGCAGTCTACTGCTGAGCCATATCTCCACAGGAGACACTCAAACATAGCTCTGTCTCAGTCTCTGTGGGGTTTTTGTGTCCTGGTGTGCACAAGGTTTGTTTGAGCCCTTTGAGCATCTCTGGCAGGTATGGGGTTTGATTCTGAACATGATTTCACCCCTTCTACCATCTTGCTGGGGCTTTTCTGCCCTTGGACGTGGGGTATCTCCTCACAGTCACTCCAGTGCCACGCAGCTGTGCAAAGACTAGCAAGGGGAGATGAGAAAGCCTTTCTCAGTGACCAGTGCAAAGACATAGAGGAAAAAATAGAATGGGAAAGACTAGAGATCTCTTCAAGAAAATCAGAGATACCAAGGGAACATTTCATGCAAAGATGGGCACAATTAAGGACAGAAATGGTATGGACCTAACAGAAGCAGAAGATATTAAGAAGAGGTGGCAAGAATACACAGAACTATACAAAAAAGATCTTCATGATCCAGATAATCATGATGGTATGATCACTCACCTAGAGCTAGATATCCTGGAATGCAAAGTCAAGTAGTCCTTAGGAAGCATTACTATGAACAAAGCTAGTGGAGGTGATGGAATTCCAGTTGAGCTATTTCAAATCCTAAAAGATGATGCTGTGAAAGTGCTTCACTCAATGTGCCAGCATATTGGAAAACTCAGCAGTGGCCACAGGACTGGAAATGTCGGTTTTCATTCCAATCCCAAAGAAAGGCAATGCCAAAGAATGTTCAAACTACCACACAATTGCACTCATCTCACACACTAGTAAAGTAATGCTCAAAATTCTTCAAGCCAGACTTCAACAGTATGTGAACCATGAACTTCCAGATGTTCAAGCTGGATTTAGAAAAGGCAGGGGAACCAGAGATCAAATTGCCAACATCCGTTGGATCATCAAATAAGCAAGAGAGTTCCAGGAAAACATCTATGTCTGCTTTATTGACTATGCCAAAGCCTTTGACTGTGTGGATCACCACAAACTGTGGAAAATTTGAAAGAGATGGGAATACCAGACCACCTGACCTGCCTCTTGAGAAATCTGTATGCAGGTCAGGAAGCAGCAGTTAGAACTGGACATGGAACAACAGACTGGTTCCAAATAGGAAAAGGAGTACATCAAGGCTGTATATTGTCTCCCTGCTTGTTTAACTTATATGCAGAGTACGTCATGAGAAACGCTGGGCTGGACAAAGCATAAGCTGGAATCAAGATTTCTGGGAGAAATATCAATAACATCAGATATGCATATAACACCACCCTTATGGCAAAAAGTGAAGAAGAACTAAAGAGCCTCTTGATGAAAGTGAAAGAGGAGAGTGAAAAAGTTGGCTTAAAGCTCAACATTCAGAAAACGAAGATCATGGCATCTGGTCCCATCACTTCTTGGCAAATAGATGGGGAAACAGTGGAAACAGTGTCAGGCTTTATTTTGGGGGGCTCCAAAATCACTGGAGATGGTGACTGCAGCCATGAAATTAAAAGACACTTGCTCCTTGGAAGAAAAGTTATCCAACCTAGACAGCATATTAAAAAACAGAGACATTACTTTCCCAACAAAGGTCCATCTAGTCAAGGCTATGGTTTTTCCAGTGGTCATGTATGTATGTGAGAGTTGGACTATAAAGAAAGCTGAGCACTGAAGAATTGATGCTTTTGGACTGTGGTGTTGGAGAAGACTCTTGAGAGTCCCTTGGACTGCAAGGAGATCCAACCAGTCCATCCTAAAGGAAATCAGTTCTGAATGTTCATTGGAAGGACTGATGCTGAAGCTGAAACTCCAATATTCTAGCCACCTGATGCAAAGAGCTAACTCATTTGAAAAGACCCTGATGCTGGGAAAGATTGAAGGCAGGAGGAGAAGGGGACGACAGAGGATGAGATGGTTAGATGGCATCACTGACTCAATGGGCATGAGTTTGGGTAAACTCTGGGAGTTGGTAATGGACAGGGAGGCCCGGCATGCTGCAGTCCATGGGGTTGCAGAGTTGGACACGACTAAGTGACTGAACTGACTGAGGAAAGGATAGCTTTATTGTTTCACCAGTTTCACCAGTCAGAGGGGGACACAGCAGGCTCCTGTTCTCAAAAACTATTGTGCCCACCCAAGAGGATTTTGTGAGGAGTTTTATAGCAACAGTTCAAGGGTGGGGTTGCTGAAAAGATTAGGGTGTGTGCAGGATCTCAGGTGATTGGTCTCCTATCTGGATGAGCTTCTCTGGTCCTTTTAATTCTGCTTCAGGTGGTTTCTTGGCTGCTCTTCCCTTGATTAGCAAGTGTTCGAATCTGCCCTTTGGAAC
Source organism: Bubalus kerabau (assembly GCF_029407905.1). NCBI lineage: Eukaryota > Metazoa > Chordata > Mammalia > Artiodactyla > Bovidae > Bubalus > Bubalus kerabau. The sequence continues at coordinate 51,274,692 of NC_073634.1, forward strand.
TCAGGGAATGTCACAGAGGCTGGAGTCTTACACCTTTGTTGTTGTTTAGTTGCTAAGTTGACTCTTTTGCGACCCCATGGACTATAGCTCACCAGACTCCTCTATCCATGGGATTTCCCAGACAAGAATACTGGAGTAGATGCCATTTCCTTCTCCAGGAGGTCTTCCCAACTCAGGGATCGAACCCCCATCTCTGGCATCTCCTGCATTGTCAGGCAGATTCTTTGTCACTGCACCACTTGGGAAGCCTTGCCTATAAGAAACAAAAAATGTTTCTGTTTCCAGGAGCCCCATAGGGTCCTCCTTTGTTTCACCCCTTCCCCTTCCCCTGCTAAGTTGTCTTGGCAGTCCAGAAAGCTGATAGAGCCCTGAGAATCAGAGAAGGGTCTTTACTCTCTGGTGGTGGCGGTGCTCAGTCATTCAGTCATGTCTGGCCAGGCTCATCTGCCCATGGAACTTTTTCAGGCAAGAATACTGGAGTGGGGTGCCATTTCCTACTCCCGGGGATCTTCCTGAACCAGGGATTGAACCCACAACTCTTGAGTCTCCTCCATCAACAGGCAGATTCTTTACCATTAGCACCACCTGGTTGACCACGTTTGCCACTGTCTCCAAGAGAAGGAAGAAAAGCTTGGATAAAAAGCTATGACAAACCTAGACAGTGTATTAAAAAGCAGAGACATTACTTTGCTGACAAAGGTCCATTTAGTCAAAGCTATGGTTTTTCCAGTAGTCGTGTATGGATATGAGAGTTGGACCATAAAGAAGGTTGAGCACAGAAGAATTGATGTTTTTGAACTCTGGTGTTGGAGAAGACTCTTGAGTGTCCCTTGGACTGCAAGGAGATCAAACCAGTCAATCCTAGAGGAAATCAGTCCTTAATATTTATTGGAAGGACTGAAGCTGGAACTGAAGCTTCAATACTTTGGCCACCTGATGTGAAGAACTGACTCACTGGAAAAGACCCTGAAGCTGGGAATGACTGAAGACAGGAGGAGAAGGGGATGGCAGAGGATGAGATGGTTGGATGGCATCACCAACTTAATGGACATGAGTTTGAGCAAGCTCCAGGACATGGTGAAGGACAGGGAAGCCTGCCAGGCTGCAGTCCATGGGGTCACAAAGAGTCAGACATGACTGAGCAACTGAACAATAACCAAGATGGGGAACAACATGGGGGGTGAAGAGAAGGGAAGCACTACATTATCCATAAAGTGAGGCTTCCAGCTCTTGGTGGTGTTCTTATACAGCCACGGTCCTGGAGCTCACACCAATTTCTAAGGCAGCATCCCCTCTTTAAGACCGAATGTGGCCCTTGGAGTTTACCATTCCTCTTTTTTTATCTAACTTCTGTACCTTCTGGGGGAGGGGGGGCTGAGGAATGTGTGACTGGCTGTTCCCTCAACACTATGGAAAGAGTCATGGGAAATTAGGGGAGGCTGTCCTAGGACTTCTGTGTCCCTGTCATCCCAGCCAGCCACTTTTCCTCTATGGCTGCTACTGCATGAAGGCTTGAGGAACTGCTGTATGCCAGAGTTCTGGAGAGAAAAGGGGAACAGAGCTCTTCTGCTTTCAGATCTCTCAGATCTCCAAACTTACATCTCTTTCTGTCCTGCCCATACGGTAGCCACTAGCCACGTGTGGGTTATTTAATTTTAAATTCATTTACATAACGTAGAATCTGGGAGAAGGATAAATCAGGTGGTTGGGATTAACATATACACATTACTATATATAAATAGATAAACAACAAGGACCTATGTAAAGAGCACAGGGAACTCTACTCAATACTCTATAAAAACCTATATGGGAAAAGAATCTGAAAAAGAATAGATATATGTATATGTATAACTGAATCAATTTGCTGTACACCTGAAACTAACACATTGTAAGTCAACTATGCTGCTGCTGCTGCTAAGTTGCTTCAGTTGTGTCCGACTCTGTGCGACCCCATAGACAGCAGCCCACCAGGCTCCCCCATCCCTGGGATTCTCCAGGCAAGAACACTGGAGTGGGTTGCCATTTCCTTCTCCAATGCATGAAAGTGAAAAGTGAAAGTGAAGTCGCTCAGTCGTGTCTGACTCTTAGCGACCCCATGGACCGCAGCCTACCAGGCTACTCTGTCCGTGGGATTTTCCAGGCAAGAGTGCTGGAGTGGGGTGCCATTGCCTTCTCCGAAGTCAACTATACTCTGATATAAAATAAAAATTTTAAAATAAATTTTAAAAATTAAGTAGAATCTGAGACTTCCCTGGTGGTCCCATGGCTAAGACTCCACGTTCCCAATGCAGGGGGCCTGAGTTCAGTCCCTGGTCAGGGAACTAGATCCCACATGCTGCAACTAAAGACCCCAAGTACCACAAATAGGGGGCCTCAGTGGTAAAGAATCTGCCTGCCAATGCAGAAGATGTGGGTTTGATCCCTGGCTGGGGAAGGTCCCCTGGAGCAGAACATGGCAACCCACTCCAGTATTCTTACCTGGGTCATGCCATGGACAGAGGAGCCTGGTGGGCTACAGTCCAAGGGGTCGCGAAGAGTTGGACACCACTAAGCAAAGGACGGCATCTAAGACCTGGCACAGCCAAGTAAGTAAATATTTTTTAAAATGTAACTGAGCTCACTCCTCAGTTACACTCGCCACACTTCAGGGGGCTCAGGAGTCACATGTGTCTAGTGGCTACTGCATTGGATAGTACAAATATAGAATGTTCCCATCAGCACTAAGAGTCCCACTAGACACCTCTGAAGTACTGTTTCCATTTCATTTGGATCCGACTCGGGTGAGAAATCACCAGTTCTCTTGCTTCCTCACCAGCTGTCTGCTGTTCCACAGGCCAGGGAGAATTTTTTATCTCCTTTCATCTCCTGTAAAGAGCATGTTTGTGTGTGCGTGTGTGTTGCAGGGGGCACACACTGGTTAATGACAATACCCCACTCCTCAGCTTTCCCATTCTTCTTCTCCCATTATTTCCTCAGTGATTCCTGTCATTAAATTGCTGACCTTCCCTCAGATTCATGAGAAGAGGAAAGAGTTGTCACATGGTGATTTATTAAAAGTGTCGTATCACAGTGCAATTCCTTTTATTATAAAGGAAGCTATTAAAATAACTATTGATTACTACTCTTTATTGTTTGACATGAACATTAGACTTTATTGGTGTTGCATGCATTTCTTTTTACCATAACTGAGATCTGTTAAAAAACAAGATTCTTGGATGCTGATCTGGCTATTCATCCCATCCGAGTGGTTGTTTCAGAGGGAACACTGAAAACAAATGAATTGGTAAATATCTAGCAAATCAGAAGGAAGGTCTTGAGGAAGGAGGAAAGCAGGGGTTCTGCAGTTAGTTAATAAACTGAAATGCCCTGCTGTCGGCTGTGACTGTCAGACACAGAGTTTTATGAGATCATATTATCATCCTGCTGCATGATTTTGCTCTCTGTCTCCTCTTACACAAAGAGAAGAAAGATTCAAGGGAAATGAGAAGGGCAGAAATAGACCATTGCTCTCACCCCAGTGGACTGTAAAAAGTTCAATGTCTGTGCCCCTGGAGGGAAAGAGGGTCTTGAATGTAAGGCTCCAGAAGGAATTGTGAAGTCAAGCTTTCCTCTTGCTACTGAATGCTGGAGATGTGCATATTCCTTAAAATGTACCATGCATTTTCTTTTTTAAAAAATTTGTATTTATTTATTTTTGGCTGTGCTGGGTCTTCATTGCTGCACAGGCTTTTCTCTAGTTGCAGTGGTTGGGCTTCTCATTGCCATGGCTTCTCTTGCTGTGGACCACTGGCTCTAGGGTGCATGGGTTACAGTAGTTGTATTTCCTGGGCTCTAGGGCATAGGCTCGATAGTTGTGGCACATGGGCTTAGTTGCTTCGTGGCATGTGGGATCTTCCTGGACCAGGGACTGAACCCATGTCTCCTGCATTGGCAGGCAGATTCTTTACCACTGACTCACCAGGTAAGCCCCACATTTTCTTTTAATTATGAAAGTCACATATGCTCAGTTTAGGAAACATGAAAAATATAAATAAATATGAAAAAGAAATGAAAAACTTATCACTATGCAGAGATAAATACTAGTATGATTTCCTTCTGTTTCATTATACACACTCCCACACACCTTTTTTATTTGAACATAATTGGAATATATTATACATAATTTGGATCCTTTTTCTCTTTTTACATTGCATCCTCTTTTCCCATTTCATCAAAAAACTGTTTTAAAATGTCATTCATTTTTAATGACCACATAATATTCCATTCTGTAAACACACCATAATTTAGCCGTTCTCCTGTTGTCAGACTTTTAAGGACTTTTTTTCTTATAAGTAGCGTGGTGGGAATTCCCTGGTAGTCCAGTGGTTAAGAATTCACATTTTTACTGTCAAGGGCACGGACTCAATCTTTGACAGGGGACTTAAGATCCTGCAAGCTGGGAGGTGCAACCCAAAAAACAAAACAAAACAAAACATGGGCAATGAACTTTTTTGTTTGTTTTGCATGTGCTTATTGTGAGTCTTCAGAAGCAGAAATTCTTCATTGAAGAACATGAATTTTTATACAGTTTTTGGTGCTTCATAACCAGGTACTCATCAGGCAGGTCTTCACCTGCCAAAATTCCAATTTAGACAAATTTAAGCTGTTTTCTGGGCTTCCCTGATAGCTCAGTTGGTAAAGAATCCGCCTGCAATGCAGGAGGCCCTGGTTTGATTCCTGGGTCGGGAAGATCCGCTGGAGAAGGGATAGGCTACCCACTCCAGTATTCTGAGGTTTCCCTTGTGGCTCAGCTAGTAAAGAATCCTCCTGCAATGTGGGAGACCTGGGTTCAATCCTTGGGCTGGGAAGATCCCCTGGAGAAGGGAAATGCTATCCACTCCAATATTCTGGCTTGGAAAATTCCATGGACTGTATAGTCCATGGAGTTGCAAAGAATCTGACATGACTGAGTGAGTTTCACTTTCACTTTCAAGCTGTTTCCTGAGGCAGTGTGCATGTCTGACCCTTTGCGACTCCATGGGCTGCAGCTTGCCAGGCTCCTCTGTCCATGGAATTTTCCACGCAAGAATACTGGAGTGGGTTGCCATTTCCTTCTCCAGGGGACCTTCCCAACCCAGGGATCAAACCCATGTCTCCTGCGTCTTCTGCATTGGCAGGCAGATTCTTTACCTCTGAACCACCTGGGAATCCCAAGGCAACATGAGTCTAATGAAAATCAAAGGAAACTATTTTTTTGTGTCCTGAACATTCTAAAATTGTTACAGAGCATGCCAGTTATCAGTTGATTGCTTCTCAACTCCGAATTCGCCCTTTTTGACTGCTCTCTGAAAATGAGGCTGGGACCTTGAAATATTTTTTTCCTTTCCCAACTATCTGTAAAGCTTTGTCAGTAGAGGGTGCTGGAGAAACACTACAGAAGGAAAGCTTTGCTTCCTCATTCCAATATGCCTGTCTAGCAGGTTCCTGCAGCAGGCACAGTGTCTCCAGCCCCAGGCTCTGGCAGCACCGAAGGGTGTAGCTTTCCCTGGCACCCTACCTCTGGTTATTTGTAGCAGAATGCCTCCTGTGTCACCTCCCATGAGCAGCTTTCCCTAGTGCCCTAGAGGGCTGAATCCCAGCAAGTTCTGCTGCTGCCGTATCAGCACCCCTGCCGTTCTGTGCATCATGGCAGCCGTAGGGGTCGCAGCTGCTCCTTGTATCTATTCTCTTTGCTTTTTACTAGCCAATCCTTTGTTATTCCAATCCACTATTATAGTTAATAATTCTTTGCATTAAACCCTTCCTATTCAAATTGCTCTGTGGTTTCTCTTTTCTTTAAGAATTAAAAAAATTGGGGGGGTGCTGTGCTGGGTCTTTGTTGCTGTGCAAGATTTTCTCTAGTTGCAGCAAGTCAGGGCTACTCTAGTTGCGGTAAGCAGGCGTCTCATTTCAGTGGCTTCTCTTGTTGCAGAGCAGTAGTTGCAGTGCGTAGGCTCCGTAGTTGTAGCTCTCAGGCTCTACAGCACAGGCTCAGTATTCGTGGTGCACTGGCAAAGACGCCCCATGGCATGTGGGATCTTCCTCCACTACAGATCAAACCCAAGTCCCCTGCATTGGCAGGCAGATTCTTAACCACTGGACCACCAGCAAAGTTCAGTTTCTCTTTTCTGATCAGACCCTAACTGATCCTGGGACTAGACTGCCCTGATCTCTCTCATGTGTGATGCAGCCTGACTCCTCAGGCCAACCTAGATCTCAGCTCTGACCCAGACCCACATATTCTGTGTTGCAGTGTTAAATAATCAAAACACTGATTTAAATGTCCTTTTAAGCTTTCAGGTTGAAAGTTTTATTGATGTTTAATTTAGAAGGCAAAGTATATGGACCACTGAACTATTGCTTCCTCCTCTTTTCTGATGGCCTCTATTCAGCAGCCACCAAATTCAATCAATTCCTCCTGCATCCTTCTTTGTCCATTTCAGGCATTTAACCCTCTACACACAGCAATGCATTCCTGCTGTCACTGGGTAATTCTCCTTTCCACCTACTGCTCTATTCAAAACCAATGGCATCTGACTTAACAGTCTTCAACCATGACGTTGGGTGATCAGTGACCTAGTGAACTAATGAAGATCATACATTTTCCCTTTTCTGTTTTCAGAGCACCAGCAAATGAGACTGTCTGGCATATTGGGTAAATATGAGATATCAAAGATAACAGCTATTCTGTTTTGTTGAACATAAAAGAAAACCCTCAGTTTAAGGATGGGCTTCCCTGGTGGCTCAGATGGTAAAGTGTCTGCTTGTGATGTGGGAGACCAGAGTTCAATCCCTGGGTTGGGAAGATCTCCTGGAGAAGGAAATGGCAACCCACTCCAGTACTCTTGCCTGGAAAATCCCATGGAGAGAGGAGCCTGGTAGGCTACATTCCATGGGGTCACAAAAAGTCGACATGACTGAGCAACTTCACTTTCACTTTTTCACTTTCAGTTTAAGGATATATTAAGTATTATTGATGGAGAAGGCAATGGCACCCCACTCCAGTACTCTTGCCTGGAAAATCTCATGGACAGAGGAGCCTGGTAGGCTGCAGTCCATGGGGTCGCTAAGAGTTGGACATGACTGATCGACTTCACTTTCACTTTTCACTTTCATGCATTGGAGAAGGAAATGGCAACCCGCTCTATTGTTCTTGCCTGGAGAATCCCAGGGACGGGGGAGCCTGGTGGGCTGCCGTCTATGGGGTCGCACAGAGTCGGACGCGACTGAAGTGACTTAGCAGTAGCAGCAAGTATTATTGAACGTTTGCGTGCTAAGTCACTTCAGTTGTGTCTGACTCTTTGTGACCCTATGGACTGTAGCCTGCCAGGCTCCTCTGTCCATGGCATTACCCAAGTAAGAATACTGGAATGGGTTGCCATGTTCTCCTCCAGGGGACCTTCCTGATACAGGGATCAAACCCACATCTCCTGCTAGGGTGAGGTTGTATTGTTGTGCTTAGTCGCTCAGTCATGTCCGACTCTTTGCAACCCCACAGACTGTAGTCCGCCAGTCTCCTCTGTCCATGGGGATTCTCTAGGCAAGAATACTGGAGTGGGTTGCTATGCTCTCCTCCAGGGGATCTTCCTTACCCCAGGATCGAACAGTGTCTCTTATGTCTCCAGCATTGGCCAGCATGTTCTTTACCACTAGTGCCATTTGGGAAGCTCTTAAATACTATTAAGTAATAATAAATTCCTCCTTCTCTGGCTTTCTGGAAATTGCACCATCCTTCAAGATCCAAATTACATGTCACTGTTTTGTTACCTGAAACCTAGGCTTGTCTTTGATGAGTGTTGAGCCAAAAGACACAACCAAGCCAAAGAGCAGAAGGAAGGATTTATTACTTGCAACAAGTAAAGAGAACCCCAAGGATCTTTCCCAAAGCAGGTGTCTCAGACAGCAAAACTGGAGGAGTTTTAAGGTAAGGGTACATGAGGAGGCTTGAGCAGTTGAGAATTCAGCATTGAATTGGGGCAAAGGTTGACCGAGTCCAAGCTGTAGTTGACAGAAGTCACAACAGTCAGAAAAAGTCAAGTCATTATTCCTTAGATTCCAGTTGATCTGGTTGTTGAGCACTGGAGGGGGTTTTGTATTTGGGAAAACAGCTCAGGAAAACGCTTCAGGCTACAGAAACAGAATTGGGAGTCTTTATAAGTAATATATCACCTTTGCTTTCATTATTTCTCTTGCCTGAAAACAGTTGTTTGTTCCTGCATTCTTTTGTTCCCTTAAGATCATTAATTACTGAGACCTGTTCAAGAGCAAGCATTGTGACCAGGCTTAGACCCCAAATGGCTTCTCTTATGTCAAGAAAGTCATGCCTGGTTCTCTTCCTCTGGGACCTTTTACCCTACATACTTACATTTCAGTGATGCTTTCTCTCAGCTTATCAGTGGGAGTAAATTCCTTCTTTCCTCTGTGTCCTTAATATGTTTATCCCTTGGCTGTAGAGCAGATCATAGTATGTCTATGGTATGTTTGTCTTGATGGGAAATCAAGTTTCCCATCAGATTGTGAATTCCGGCTGAAAAGTTACCATATCTTGTTCACTTCTGTGTTGACTCCTAAGTGCCTAATTAATGAATACTATGTTGTTATATTAATTGGTAATAAACGTGATACTATGTGGTCAACATTCAGAGGACAAGAATAACTAGTATAAGATGCACTCTAGACAAGTGGGAGAAGGCAGTGGCACTCCACTCCAGTACTGTTGCCTGGAAAATCCCATGGATGGAGGAGCCTGGTGGGCTGCAGTCCATGGGGTCGCGAAGAGTCGGACACGACTGAGCAACTTCACTTTCACTTTCCACTTTCATGCATTGGAGAAGGAAATGGCAACCCACTCCAGTGTTCTTGCCTGGAGAATCCCATGGACGGAGAAGCCTGGTAGGCTGCAGTCCATGGGGTCGCACAGAGTCGGACACGACTGAAGCAACTTAGCAGCAGCAGCAGCAGCAGACAAGTGGTTCTCAAACTGTAGCTTGCATCAGAATCTTGGAGTGAAGGTGAGGTGGGATAGGGTGGAGAAGGGAGGATTGTTAAAACACAGATTTCTGATCCCTACCAATTTAGAGTTTCTAAATCAGTAGGTCTGGGTAAGGGTCCCCAGATCTGCATATTTTCAACAAATTCCTAGGTGATGCTGAAGCTGCTGGTTTGGAACCACATTTTGAGAACCTCTATGAGACAAGAGGGCAGGAGGCAGGGCACAATCATTAAAAGAATGACATAGCCATTGAGAATTGGACTCACCAAAAACTGGTTAGAACTGATTAGGTCCAAGATGACAAAAGACTGACTTCCAGTGGATTTCAAGCCTCATTGTACGCTCATTGTAACACATCAGCTAAATGACACACTACAGGTGCCATGACAGTTCCGAGGCCCAGCAAAAGAGGCTAAAAATGGGCAGTGGCTCACTTCCTGGAAATCCATGCCCCTTTCCTGAAATCCTCCCATAATCCTCCCACTTATTAGCCTATGACATCAGCCAGCCAATAAAAAGAACCACTCCCCAACACCTTCAGGCTCTCTCACCTTTTGAGACAGGTGGCGTTCAGTCTCTGGAATGTGTACCTCTGGTTTCACTTCACTGTGACTCCCTTTGAATTCTTCCCAGCTCACCTGGTTACCATCCCAGGAACTTGTCAGAGACCCAGGACACAACCATCCTCTCACACCCCATTTTCCTGTAACTTCTTTGCAAAGATATCAATAAATCTGCTTCTTACCTATCACTTTGCATCTTTGAATCCCGACTTAAAGAACCTGAGCTTCATTAAGTCCTGAGATGAGTTGTATAGTTTCAGATGGAAGATTGTGGGTTCGAGTCCCATATGAGTTGAGGTTTCAACTAGGTTAGCCCACCCCCATCTTTCTCAATCTTTCTTCCAAATGTGCTTCTGTCAGCCTCAATGAACCCCAGGTGTGAGAAGACTCCCAAAATGTGCTTTTCCCTAAAGCAGCACCTGTCATAGATTCTTTTTTTATTATTATTAATTTTAATAAATAAGCCACCTGGCTTGCTGGATCTTAGTTCCCCGACCAGGGATCGACCCCAAGCCCTTGGCAGTAGAATCACAGATGCTTGATACAGAAACTTCAATTAGAGAAACTTCAGGGGCTTTCCCGGCGGCTCAGATAGTTAAGAATCTGCCCTTAGTGTGGGAGACTTAGGTTCAATCCCTGGGTGGGAAAGATCCCCTGGAGAAGGGAATGGCAACCCACTCCTGTTTTCTTGCCTGGAAAAATCCCATGGACAGAGGAGCCCGGTGGGCTGCAGTCCATGAAAACCTGCTAGCATGAAAATCAGACAAACCCAGCAACTTTCACTTTCAGAGTTTTCTATTAATTCCTATTTTGTATCCAATTCGGGAATCCTTTTGACTGTCAAGTGGTCCACTACACTTAAAATTTCACCTCCTGTAACAGTCCGTGGTCCTATTTCCCTCAAGTTCTGACACTCTCTGAGTTGGATCTCACGTGGCCGCCTCTGACCAGCTCTGGGAACCTCCCCTGTTTTGTTATTCTCACCCACTTATTCCCGATTCATTCTAGATCCTCCCAGGGCATAAGTGTGGGAACGGTCCGGGTTTGAACTTGGGTTTCACTCGGGGACTTGACTGAATTGCCCTGCCTGGTGAAGAGCAGAGCTCCTCCTGAAGGCAGCGGGGTCCTCAGGGTCTTGCCCTTCCTTCCAACCCGGCCCAGTGACTTTTTTCGAGCCCTCCCCTCTGGCTCCCCTAGGGGGCGCAGCCGCCCCAGGCCAGTCCCAGCCGCATCCCTTCTCGGGGCGCACAGTGCGGGCTTTCTATTAGCGAGACTGCCCTCTTCGGAGGAGAAATTGGGTCCGCTTGGGCTTAGGAGTCAGATTGCTGGGTCCTGTCTGACCCTGTATTCCTGCGTGACCATGAACAAGTTATTCACCATTTCTGAAACCTTAGGAAACCTTGCAGGATTAGTGTGAGAAAAATACATTTAAAGCACTTGCCACTAGCCTGGTAGATAACGCTGTTGTAAAACACCTATTTCTGCTTCATTGACTACACTAAAGCCTCTGACTGTGTGGATCACAACAAACTGTGGAAAATTCTTAAAAAGACGGGAATACCAGACCGCCTTACCTGTCTTCTGAGAAATCTGTATGCAGGTCAAGAAGCAACAGTTAGAAACAGACATGGAACAATGGACTGGTTCCAAATTGGGAAAGGAGTACATCAAGGCTGTATATTGTCACCCTGCTCATTTAACTTATATGCAGAGTACATCATGTGAAATGCTGGGCTGGATGAAGCACAAGCTGGAATCAAGATTGCCGGGAGAAATATCAATAACCTCAGATATGCAGATGACACCACCCTTATGGCAGAAAATGAAGAGGAACTAAAGAGCCTCTTGATGAAAGTGAAAGAAAGTGAAAAAGCTGGCTGAAAACTCAACATTCAGAAAACTGAGATCATGGCATCCGGTCCCATCACTTCATGGCAAATAGATGGGGAAACAATGGAAACAGTGACAGAATTTATTTTCTTGGGCTCCAAAATCATTGTAGATGGAGAATGCAGCATTGAAATTATAAGACACTTGCTCCTTGGAAGAAAAGCTATGACCAACCTAGGCAGCATATGAAAAAGCAGAGACATCGCTCTGCTGTCAAAGGTCTGTCTAGTCAAAGCTATTGTTTTTCCAGTAGTCATGTATGGATGTAAGAGTTGGACCATAAAGAGAGCTGAGCACCGAAGAATTGATGCTTTTGAACTGTGGTGTTGGAGAAGACTCCTGAGAGTCGCTTGGACAGCAAGGAGATCCAACCAGTTCATCCTAAAGGAAAAAGGCCCTGAATATTCATTGGAAGGACTGATGCTGAAGCTGAAGCTCCAGTACTTTGGCCACCTCATGCAAAGAGCTGACTCATTTGAAAAGACCTAAGGCTGGGAAAGATTGAAAGCAGGAGGAGAAGGGGATGACAGAGGATGAGATGGCTGGATGGCACCACCAACTTGATGGACATGAGTTTGAACAAGCTCTAGGAGTTGGTGAAGGACAGGGAAGCCTGGCGTGTATTCTTGCCTGGGAAATCCCATGGACAGAGAAGCCTGGCAGCCTGCAGTCCATGATGATCACAAAAGACTCAGACATGATGTAGTGACTAAACAACAAAAATTTACTTTAGTCACACATCTGTTTTCTCCATCTCCATATTCAGTGTAGACACCTGACTCCAGAATAAAATACTCACTCCTGAATCTCTACTTTTCATTGGATAATCTTTCCATCTAGAAAGTTCTAGCTCTCTGCCCTACTCATTTTAATAGTAAATAGAAAACCTAATATTTATTGACAGCTTACTCTCTGTGAGATACTTTAGAAAAAAATCCTCCGAAACATGAGCTCCTATAGACTTCAGAACAACCCATGAGGTTGGAATTAATTTTGTCACTATTTTACAGATTTCTCTGCACTGAGTGTTGATCATATTCTACTTGATCATGTTCTGAAAGTGTTAGTCGCTCAGTCATGTCCACCTCTTTGCGACCCCATGGACTGTGCAGCCCTCCATGGAATTCTCCAGGCGAGAATACTGGAGTGGATAGCCATTCCCTTCTTCAAGTCATCTTCCTGATCTAGGGATCAAACCCAGGTCTCCTGCATTGAGGGCGGATTCTTTATAGTCTGAGCCATCAGGGGAGCCCAAATCACGTTCTAAGCACATATTATCTTTAGCTCTGTTGTCTCTTTCTTTCTTTTTATGTGCACTTGTCTTATCTGCCATTCTCTGTTACCTACTGGCTTTTTTACTTTGGGCATGTTATTTATTTCCAAAGGCCTGATGTGAGGCTAAAATGGGATAATGCTTGTAAAGTGCACAGCACGCTGCCTGGCATGCTAAGTGCTCAGTAAATGGTAATTTTTATCATTACATTATTAACAAGAGCTGGAGCATAACCTCTAAGTGCTTTTGCCTCCTCACTGTCTCCCCAGCACCCAACCTTGCCTATTTTTAGTAACAATCTGCTCATTCACTAATATCACCTACACACTGGCTCATTTCATCACTTCTACAGTAGAGAGGGGGTGACTGAGCTGTGGATGGCCTCCTGGCCCTGGGCCCGAGACTGGACTTTGCACAGAGCTGTTTTCAGAGGGCGGCCTTGTGGCTGGCTGTCACGAACCCAGGACACTGTATGCTTTGCTCATGTGACTGTGATTCCCACTCTGTGCCCTGCCAAGGATGCAGGAAGAGCCCAGCCTCCGGAGAACACGGAGAAAACAAAGGCAGATCCCCCGGGGATTCTCAAAGTACTGCCTGTATCAGTTTCCTAGAACAGCTGTAACAAATTATCACAAACTTGGTGGTTTAAGACAAACTCAAAGTTATTCTCATGACTTCAGGCTAGAAGTCTGAAATCAAGGTGTGGGCAGGACTGGTTTCTTTTGGAGGCACTAGGGGGGAGTGGGTGGGGGAGCCTCACCCATGCCTCTGTTCTAGCTTCTTTTTTTCAATATTCACTTTTAAATTTTATTTATTTATTTAGCTGCACTGGGTCTCAGTTGTGCAGGCAACTTGATCTTCACTGTTGACCTTGATCCTCACTGTTGAATGCCAGAACTATAGTTGCAGCATATGGGATCTAGTTCTCTGACTAGGGATTGACCCTGGGCCCCCTGCATGGGGAGCATAGAATCTCAGTCACTGGACCACCAGGAAGTCCCTGCCTTATCTTCCTATCGAGGCTGGTGATCCTTGATATTCCTTGGCTTAGAGACGTATCACTCCCAACATCCCTGTCTCCATCATCACAGGGCCTTCTTCCCTGTGTGTGTCTGTGTGTCCTTGCCTCTTCACCTAAGGACAGCAGTTCTCAGATTTAGGGCCCAGCCTAATTTAGTATAGCCTCATGTTAACCACATACATCTACAAGACTATTTCCAAGTAAGGTCATGTTTTTATTTCCCAGGGGGATATAAATCCCGGGGGACCATGACTCATCCCACAGTGTCCCCTCACCTCCCCATCTCACCAGTGGGGTTGCTGCTGTTCTCGGATGTGGTCCTGGTCCCTCACAGAGAGAGGGTTACAGGGTCCACAAAGCTGTGACTGCATTTGAGTGCGTGCCTGCTCAGTCACGTTTGACTCTGTGATGCTATGGACTGTAGTCCACCAAGCTCTGTCCATGGGATTTCCCAGGCAAGAATACTGGAGTGGGTTGCCATTTCTTCCTCCAGGGAATCTTCTTGACCCAGGGATCAAACCTGAGTTTCCTGCACTGAAGATAGTCCTATAAGTAAAGAAAGAACAGGTCTCAGGAAGCAGCTCTAGGGAAGACTCCCAGGTGACTCAGGGAGTCTTTTGACCAACTGCCCCCCTCCTCCCTGCCCTGCCCAACACCTCAAATGGATTTCTCCAGTGGCTTAGCAGTAAAGAATCTGCCTGCAATGCAGGAGACCCAGGTTCGATCTCTGGGTCAGCAAGATCCCCTGGAGGAGGGCATGACTGAAGTGACTGGGCACACATGCACACCACCTCAAATGGGGAATATAGGGGGGAGGTCTGTGTGTGGTGGGGCATGCTGCATGAGGAGATCCTCGGGAAAAGCAGAACAGCAGGTGAGATGGAGCCAGACTGTCTAAGGTCTGTACTAAGACAAAGGTTTCTAACCTTTTGGGGTGGGGGTGGGCAGGTGGAGGTGTCAGTGACAGTTCTGAGAGTCATGGGAATGCTTTGGAACCACTCCCCTGATGGAAGCTCAAATGCACACATAAAACAATGTTTGTGGGCTACCCTAGAGGCTTGGTGGTAAAGAATCCACCTGCCAATGCCAGAGACTCAGTTCAATCCCTGATCTGGGAAGATTCCACATGCCTCAAAGCAACGAAGCCCCTGTGCCACAACTACTGAGCCTGTGCTCTAGAGTCTGGGAGCCACAACTACTGTGCCCCTGTGCCGCAACCACTGAAGCCACGACAGTGAGAAGCCCATACACCACAACCAGAGCACAGCCCAGGCAGCAGCAACGAACCCCCAGCACAGCCATAAATGAATAAGCAAAATGAAACAAACAAATATCATTTTCACAGACTTTCTGGGGTCAACAGCAGCAACCTGTACCCCAGAAAAGAGAAACGTTACACCAGCACCATCTCCCTGCCTCCCACATGGGCAGGCTCCCTGCTCCTGGGTTCCAGAACTCAGGCTGGAACCCTCAGCTTGGAGGGGTCATCAGAGAAGGCAGTGCTGTTCTGGATGGAGCATCAGTTTCCATGGGGAAATGCAAGCCTGCTTCTGTAGAGGGCTTCTGAAGGGCTCTTGCAGCATGGCTGAGTCTGTCATTTGGGGCTTGGTTGTCCTGACGGTAATCCACTTTAATGAGCTCAACAGTAAGAACAGACAAAGCAGCCTTTTCACGTGGTCCTGGCTCTGAGTTGAAATGCTTCCCAACTTCACATCCAAGTGTCCCACAAGCATCACTCTGCCGTGCCTTGGCTAGCCAGCGCTCCTCATAATAGCGGGGCTCTGGGTGGATTAATTAGAGTTTATGGTAACAATTCAGCCACCTTCCACACAACCTGCTTCTGCCTGGAGAGCAAAAGAAAAGGCTTTAATTAATTCTGAATTAAAATAACTAGAAAGAAATCTCGGCAGTCTACCAATCAGAGAAGGCAAACTTAAAATTAAGCTAATCACATAAGCCAGAATTTCACACACTCAGATGGCTCAAATTATGAGTGTTGATCTTGTATTTGATGGAACTGTTTCCAACTAAATCAATTAAAATATGAAAGTAAAAGATTGTGTTGTTAAAATAATAATATACAGTCATTGAATTAAAATAAATCAAATATCCAGAATAAATGTATGTGTATATGTGTGTGGGGAGGTGGGTGTATCCATTTAGAGTTATTATTTATGGAAAATTCCCTGGTGGTCCAGTGGTTAGGATTCTGTGCTTTCACTGCTGAGGGCCCAAGTTCAATCCCCAGTCAGGAGACTAAGATCCCGCAAGTCTTGAGATATGGCACACAAAAAAAATGTTATCATTTATGGACTTTCATTCTCCAGTTCGGGAAGATAGGGGCTGGTTGTGTCAAGTAGCAGGAGAAACTTAGGGAGTGCTTCCTTTGTGTCTACTCCCGTGTTTGCTCCATATATATATGGAAAGGAAAGGGAAGGGAAGGTGACTAACTCTCAGTCCTGTCCGACCCTTTACGACCATGGACTGCAGCCCACCAGACTCCTCTGTGCATGGAATTCTCCAGGCAAGAATACTGGAATGTGTTGCCATTTCCTTCTCCAGGGGATCTTCCCGACCCAGAGATTGAACCCCGGTCTCCTGCATTGCAGGCAGATTCTTTTACTGTCTGAGCCACAAGGGAAGCCCTATTATGAAGTCATATGTATAACTTAATTTAAATCTTATAAATAATCCTATGGGAGATCACCATTTTGTGGATAAGAAACTGAGTTTCTAAAAGCAAACGTTCAGATAGCTCAGCATCATCATTAATGCTGTTGTTGTTTCTACTGAGATAGACTCTTCTTTCCTGGATAGCCTAAGTGTTATGTTCCCTGAAAGTCAGGTGGATGAACCAGGTTTCCTCTGATCTGGAAATGCTCTACTTGTAGAATCTGCACAGTTCTACAGAGTGAGTGAGCGCTGCTTGTTTTCCCGGGTGTGTCAGCCAGGTGTTCTGGAACAGTGGCATTGCAGGGAAGTGTGAACTTCCTTCCCTTTTCTCAGTGGGACATTACCCTGAAAACTAATCAACTGTCTCTGGGCTCTGGCCCAGAGGATCCTGGACCTTTGGGAAAAGGGGAGTATGCAGTGAGCTCAGTTCAGCCCTTGTCCAGCCCAGCAGTCTTAGTCCATTCAGGTTACTAAGACAGAACATAGTAGGCTGGGTGGCTTCATCAACAAACGTTTATTTCTCAGAGTTCTGGAGGCTGGGAAGTCCAAGGCCAAGATGCAGTTTCCAGGTCTAGTGAGAACCCACTTCCTAGTTCATAGTAGTCATTTTGCTGTGCCCTCACTTGGCAGAAGGGGTGAGGTGGGCGAGCTCTTTTTTGAGGGCACTAATATCATTCATGAAGACTCCACTCTTATGACCCAATCTCGTCCCAAAGGCCCCACCTCCAATGGGGATTTTTTTTTTTAGTCACATTTAAAAAAATTTTTTAACTGAAGGATAATTGCTTTACAATGATGTGTTGGTTTCTGCCATATAACTGTGAATCAGCTATAGGTATGCATGTGTCCCCTCCCTCTTGAACCTCCTTCCCATCCCGCAGCACAACTTCCCACTAGCGGTCTATTTTACACATGGTGATACATACGTTTCAAAGCTACTGCCTCAGTTCGTCCCACCCTCTCCTTCCCTTACTGTGTCCACGGGTCTTTTCTCCATGTCTGAGTCTCTGTTCCTGCCAATGGGGATTATTAACATACGAATTTGTGGCGTGATGAGGGGAGGACACAAACATTCAGTCTATAGCACCAGCTTCGTGAAGTAGTAAATGAACCCCTTAGATGGTCTCACTGATGAGACTGTAACACTCTTGGAAACTGTTAACACTCTTGAAAGCTGTCAGGAAGCTAAAGAAGTTGGGTTGAAGCTGGGGATGGGGAAGAAGCAATCAGCTGCTCCTTTGGGTTTGATACAAGGGAATAGAGGTTCTCTGTCTTCTGGAGCTGCTAACCTGGGAGGACAGAAGTCTGGGGCTGCTGGACCATCTGTCTTCAGCCCTCTGTGTGGCTACCACCTCCATGCAGACACAAATATCAGAGAGCCAGAGTGAGGGAAATACAGCTCTGGTAAAGTTGGCATAGCCTGGGAGCTTGTCGTGTGTGTGTGTTTAATTGCTTTACAACATTGGTTTCATTTCTGATGTACATCAATCTGAATTAGCTATAGGTGTACATATGTCCCCTCTCTCTTGAATCTCCCTCCCTCCCACTTCCCACCCTAGTGTTTTTCATTCTATATTCATTCAACAAGTTTATACGTAATACCTGCTACATGCCTACCGCTGGGTCATGAGCCAAGGAGCCCAAAACCATGGATGGATAAACTAGGCCTGTGTTCTCCAGAATTTCCCAATCTGCTAGGATTGAAGGATGTGTCATCAAATACAAGGCATTTCACTACCCCCTGCTATGTGTGAACGAAACTTCAGAAGAGTAGGGAGTGAGCGGCTTTGCTCATGTGTATAGGTGCTCTGTCATGTCCAACTCTTTGTGACCCCATGGACTGTAGTCTGCCAGGCTCCTCTGTCCATGTTCCAGACAGGATGTTACATAATGCATAAGAGTCAGGGTGATGAGAAAAGGATCTTCTTGACCCTGAGCACAGCCAGGATAAGTACGGTGGATGCTGCAATTTTGTGTGCCACAGAGAGAAAGCCAGCAGTGGGGAAAGCAGTATTACAATCCACCTACAAGGGGGCATGTGCTGTGGATAGAAACTCCACTCTTCCATAGCTGAGCTGTGGGGAGTCTGGGCTGTGGGTGTGGGCATCAGGGTTCTCATCTCAGAGAACTAGTGCCTGGGGCTGGGTATGCCTGTAGCTGGCTATTGAGGGATATCCCTCAGCATTCTGGTGTCCCAGGCAGTCAGAAAGTCTTTCATGGGAATTTTTGGCCCTTTGCACACCTTTTTGTCCCTCTGTGATCTAATTTTCCTTTCCGTTCTAGGCATGAACAAACATCTCACGGGAATAGCGGGAATCATGTTAAAGACTTCATGGGTCAGTTTCATTTGAGGCTCACAACCATCTCATCAGGTAAGCAGAGCAAAGATAATTTCCTCTACGTTCCAGGTGGAAAACAAAAACCTGCGGCTCAGACAGGTAGTAATTTGTTCCAAGATCAACGGCTCACTTGTTGTGCAGGCAGAACTCTGGAAATTCTGACTTGCAGCACGGTCCACATTGCTTAATCAGCATTGCTTCTCTAGTATGTTATCTTATGAAGCATGGGTTAGTAGCTTCACTTGTGTGGGATGAGTTCAGGGGCCCCATAGGTCCTATGGACCCTGAACAGTTCAGTTCAGTTCAGTTCAGTCGCTCAGTTGTGTCCGAGTCTTTGCGACCCTATGAATCGCAGCACGCCAGGCCTCCCTGTCCATCACCAACTCCCAGACCCTGAACAGTTACCCCCAAAGAACTTTCCTCCTTGCCCAAGATGAAGTTTTTGTCTCCAAATACCTCTTTTTAAAATGCTAGGCTCTTGGGACTTTCCTGGTGGTTCAGTGGTTAAGATTGGGCTTTCAATGCAGGGGGCTAGGGTTCAATCCCTGGTTGGGGCACTAAGACCACACATGCCACACCACACAGCCAAAAAATAAAAAAAAATTAAAAAAGCAGGGTTCTTACCTTGAAGACCTTGAAGCCTGAGCTGTTATAACAGGAATACCATAGGCTGTGTGGCTTAATCCATAGGAATTTATTTCTCACAGTTCCAGAGGCTGGGAAGTCCAAGATTAATGTGCCAACAAAATGGACAAACGTCCTTATTTTCTTGGAGCTTACATTTTAGTGATGAGAGACGGATGCTAAACAAGAAAATTAAGTAAAAAGACAGTACACTGTAGCCGCCACCTCTTTAGGTCACCTGTAACTCATGTTTGCTGAAGGCAGCCTGCTCTAGAACAAAGAGCATGGAAGGCTGGCCTGGATCCCAGTGCTGCCCCTCGCTGGCTGGGTGACCTGGGGTCTCAACAGCCACATCTATGATTCCAAATGTATAGGCTGTAGAGGTCAGGGGCAGGTGTAACTAACAAGATTACAACTCCCCAGCTGTAAGAACATTTAAACTATCATCAAACATTTCAGGCAGGGGTTTCCCTGGTGGTTCAGTGGTAAAGAATCTGCCTGCCAATGTAGGGGACATGGGTTCAATCTCCAGTCTAGGAAGATTCCACGTGCCATGAGGCAGCTAAGCCTGTGCACCGCAGTTACTGAAGCCCCACACCCTAGAGCCCATGCTCTGCAACAGGAGATGCCATTGCCAAGAGAAGAGTTCCCTGCACACCGCAAGGAAGAGTTGTCCCACTTGCCACAACTAGAGAAAGCCCACTGGCAGCAACAAAGACCCAGCACTGCCAATAAATAAATAAAATTATAAAAACTACATTTCAGGCATACAAAATATATAGGGAGAATAGCAACACGAACACTTACAGAACTACCTACCAGCTTTAAGACATGAAACTGTAAATTCAAGGTTGGCTTTGTAATGTGTCCACTTGGTTGGCCTAAACTGAATTTCCTGGAATTCCCTCCCCCGGATGTTTAGGCTGAATTGGGCCAAGAGAGACTTTTCCTGAGATTTGGAGGTCCAAACTGAAGCAGCAGTCATATCATTTCTTACACGTGGGAGGTCAGGACAGTTGCTTTTATTGCACACTCTTGCTTCTCCCCTTGGTGACTGTGGCAGCCATCCAGGCCTGCACTGCTCCATCATGTCCTGCTTCTTCCTTCACTTTCTCTGACTGCTGAGCCAGGTGTGTGCTAAGCTCTGTGACAAAGGAGGTCAGCTTCCCCTGCAGGATTCCCTTCATCGGGGTTGGAGGTGATGAGTGACTGACATGGCTTCCTGTCCATCCTTGTGGGTTTCGGCTCAGGCTCATGGGTTCTACCTCATCCTCACTCTCCCCAAATTTATATCTGTCTTCCCTTCCTTAGCCCAATTTTCAGCTAGAGCATCGTGTTATATACAAATAGGTAGTTTGTTGTTGTTGTTGTTGTTACTTTTGGCTGTACTGGGTCTTTATTGCAGCATAGGGCCTTCTTCAGTTGAGGCACGGGGGCTTAGCTGCCCCTTGGTGTGTGCAATCATAGTTCCCCAACCAGGAATTGAACCCATGTCCCTTGTTTTGGAAGGCAGATTCTTCTTTTCTTTTTTTTTTTTTTTTTGGAAGGCAGATTCTTAACCACTGGACCACCAAGGAAGTCCCAAACAGATAGATTTTAAAAAATCAATTTACTGAGGTATAATTTCCACATAATAAAATTCATACATTTTAAGTGTATGGTTGTTTGTATTTTTTTATTTTTAAATTTTTAATTGGAGGATAATTGCTTTATAATATTGTCTTAGTTTCTGCCCTACCTCAACATGA
This sequence comes from Bubalus kerabau, assembly GCF_029407905.1. Lineage (NCBI taxonomy): Eukaryota > Metazoa > Chordata > Mammalia > Artiodactyla > Bovidae > Bubalus > Bubalus kerabau. The sequence goes on from NC_073634.1 coordinate 51,295,833, forward strand.
ATCAGCCATAGGTATACATATGTCCCCTCCCTCTTGAACCTCCCTCCCTGGCTGTATTTTTAAAAATGCATATACTGGGCTGCATCCATCACAATATATATACAGAGAACATTTCTATCACCTCAAAATTCCCTTCTGCTCTCCCCTAGTCTTCTCTCTCTACCCTATATAAATAACAGTCTGCTTTCTGTCACTCTAGATTAGATTTGTCTTCCCTAGTGGCCACAGGACTGGAAAAGGTCAGTTTCCATTCCAATCCCAAAGAAAGGCAATGCCAAAGAATACTCAAACTACCACACAATTGCACTCATCTCACATGCTAGTAAAGTAATGCTCAAAATTCTCCAAGCCAGGCTTCAGCAATGTGAACCATGAACTTCCTGATGTTCAAGCTGGTTTTAGAAAAGGCAGAGGAACCAGAGATCAAATTGCCAACATCTGCTGGATCATGGAAAAAGCAAGAGAGTTCCAGAAAAACATCTATTTCTGCTTTATTGACTATGCCAAAGCCTTTGACTGTGTGGATCACAATAAACTGTGAGAAATTCTGAAAGAGATGGGAATACCAGACCACCTGATCTGCCTCTTGAGAAATCTGTATGCAGGTCAGGAAGCAACAGTTAGAACTGGACATGGAACAACAGACTGGACATGGAACAACAGTTCCAAATAGGAAAAGGAGTACGTCAAGGCTGTATATTGTCACCCTGCTTATTTAACTTCTATGCAGAGTACATCATGAGAAACACTGGACTGGAAGAAGCACAAGCTGGAATCAAGATTGCTGGGAGAAATATCAATAACCTCAGATATGCAGATGACACCACCCTTATGGCAGAAAGTGAAGAGGAACTCAAAAACCTCTTGATGAAAGTGAAAGTGGAGAGTGAAAAAGTTGGCTTAAAGCTCAACATTCAGAAAACGAAGATCATGGCATCTGGTCCCATCACTTTATGGGAAATAGATGGGGAAACAGTGGAAACAGTGTCAGACTTTACTTTTTGGGGCTCCAAAATCACTGCAGATGGTGACTGCAGCCATGAAATTAAAAGACGCTTACTCTTTGGAAGGAAAGTTATGACCAACCTAGATAGCATATTTAAAAGCAGAGATAGTACTTTGCCAACAAAGGTCTGTCTAGTCAAGGCTATGGTTTTTCCAGTGGTCATGTATGGGTGTGAGAGTTGGACTATAAAGAAAGCTGAGTGCCAAAGAATTGATGATTTTGAAGTGTGGTGTTGGAGAAGACTCTTGAGAGTCCCTTGGACTGCAAGGAGATCCAACCAGTCCCTTCTGAAGGAGATCAGCCCTGGGATTTCTTCAGAAGGAATGATGCTAAAGCGGAAACTCCAGTACTTTGGCCACCTCATGAGAAGAGTTGACTCATTGGAAAAGACTATGATGCTGGGAGGGATTGGGGGCAGGAGGAGAAGGGGACGACAGAGGATGAGATGGCTGGATGGCATCACTGACTCGATGGACGTGAGTCTGAGTGAACTCTGGGAGTTGGTGATGGACAGGGAGGCCTGGCGTACTGCGATTCATGGGGTCGCAAAGAGTCAGACACGACTGAGCGACTGATCTGATCTGATCTGATGGATGGCCATTTACATTGTTTACATTTTTAGCAGTTACAAATAATGCTACTATGGCTCTGTGGTAAAGAATCTGCCTGCAATGTAGGAGACTGGGGTTTGACCCCAGGGTCAAGAAGTTCCTCTGGAGAAGGGAATGGCTACCCACTTCAGTATTCCTGCCTAGGGAATCCCATGGTCAGAGGAGCCTGGCGGACTACAGTTCATGGGGTCACAAAGAGTTGGACATGACTGAACACACACATGCACGAGAACATTTGTGTACAAGTCTGTGTGATCGTATGCTTTTATTTCTCCTAGGTAAAATATCCAGGAGGTAAATGTATATTGGGCCATTTGGTAAATACATATTTCTTTTTTTGTAAAGATATGCATCTTCTAATATTTATGCATTGTATGTGTTTTAATACTTCATTTTATGAATGAAATCTTTAAAAAAACATTTGGCATTTTATAAACTGCCAACATGTTTTCCAAAGTGGCTGTGTCATTTTTCATTCCTATCAACAATGTATGAATTCTACTTGTGCTTCCTGTTCGCTAACATTTAGTATTGTCATTCTTTTTCATTTTAGTTGTTCTCCTGGGTGGGTGGGCTATCTCATTGTGGGTTTTTTTAATCATATTTTTATTTTTGGCTGCCCTGGGTCTTCATTGCTTTGAGTGGCCTTTCTCTAGTTGTGATGAGCAGGAGTCACTCTTTTTGCAGTGCGTAGGCTTCTCATTGCAGTGGCTTCTCTTGTTGCAGAGCACAGGCTCTCAGCTCATGGGCTTCAGTAGCTGCAGCACGTGGGCTCAGTAGTGGCACCTTGCAGGCTGTAGAGCTTAGGCTCAGTAGTTGTGGCTCACTGGCCTAGTTGCTCTGCGATATGCGAAATCCTCCCAGACCAGGGACCAAACCTGTGTCCCTGGCACCGGCAGGCGGGTTCTTCTCCACTAAGCCACCGGGGAAGTCCTCACGGTGGTTTTAAATGGCCTTTCCTGGGCCCTGTTTGTGTTTTTCTGGGGGCTGCGAGAGGTCTTGGTTTCAGCATGTGGGATCTTGAGTTGTAGCAGGTGAACTCAGTTGGGGCACGTGGGATTTAGTTCCTTGACCAGGGATTGGACCTGGACGCCCTACATTGGGAGTGCAGAGTCTTAGCCACTGGACCACTAGGGCAGTCCCCAGGCCCTGTTTCATGACCACCTCATGATGTATGTTCTTCTATTATCACCCTCACTTTACATGTGAGGAGACAGAGGTCTAAGAAGATTCAGTAGCTTGCCCAAAGACATGATATACCTAGTAAGAGGCAGAACTAGGGTTCAATCCAGCCACTATTCCTCCAGAGATCAGACTCTTAACTCCTCTGCTACATTATTCTCCCAAGAAGTTTTGGGGTCCTGTCACGGGTAACCATTTATAAGGGGGGGGGGGTGACAAGGGCACCCAGTCACCTGAAGGGAAGAGTGTGGCCTAAGTCAAAGCTTTACAGCCTAAAGATAGACGTCTGAAGAACAGGAGACAGAAGCTGCAGCTGCCGGTCCACAGTTGAGGGCTGGGCTGGGACGCATGCCAAGGGCCCCTGGTCTCAATCTCTGCCTTTCCCTGCTGTGCCCTGCCAAACGGCAATGTGGCAGCTCTGCCTGCAATAGATAGCACAAGATCATGCCTCATCCTCCCACTCCTGCTGCTTGAATCCTGTCGGCACCCAGGAAAGGGCCCCATGTGACTCAGTAACTGTTACAAGAGTCTGGGGGGATGCCAGGGGAAAAACTGTCTTGCAGCCTTGAATCCTTATGGAAACAGGTGGGGTATAAATTATAAATCAATACATATGCTAGTTCTACAGGGAAGATGGAAAAATTAAAAAAAAACAACAACAACAACCACAAAACCCTACAACAATGTCAAGTGTCCAATTATGCACCTCTTGAGTCCATGATACCCAAGGACTAGGGCAGAGCAATGGCCCCTGGACTTTTGAATTTCAAGCAACAGTGACACTTGAAAAAAAAGAAAAAAGGAAGAAACTGAAGGGGATGACATTAGTTTGGTAGTTTTTTACTTTGCCAGGAAGGACATTAAAAAAATAACAACCACTAATTGCTATCACCATGATGTCATAAAAGAAAGGACATATTAGGAACCCCAAAGGTATAAAAGACAATCTCAGAATAAGAGATGGTCTTTAGATGGCATACATTAGCTTTATGAAAAGTGCACTATATTGTCTTGATATTTCTTACTGAAAATGCTATCATTGCCAATTTTTTTTCATCACCCAAAAGTTCCTTCTTGCCCTTTTGCAGTCAATTCCCTTCCCCCATTCCTGGCATCTGGGAAACACTGATGTATTTTCTGTTACTCTGATAGTTTAGGGAGAAAGCTAGAATTTGCAGAGCCAAAGGTTTTGTCTTGACTAGAATTTCATATAAATGGATGAAAAATTGAAGTCTCTCTTTCCTATTTTCAACTTTAAAAATCCCAGGGGAGAACTTTGGCTCAGCTGTGTCCAGTGCTCACCCGTGGCCAGTCAAGGTAGCAAGGACCTGTGAGAAAATGACATTTGAAGGGCGGAAAATTAAAAAAAAAAGATTGGAGGATGGGGAAAATCACTCCTCGATGCAAAATGGATTGATCTTCCCAGAAGAAAGGGTACAGGGGGGAAACAGATTTTAAGTATCCACCTAAGTATCCACAGCAACAGCAATTCATGTGAAAAATAAAGCGAACCAGCTGATAGGGCTGCAAGAGTCTCATTGTTTCAAAGGCTCTATCTAGTCCCCTGGCCTGAAGTTTTCCAGGGTCAAGGACAAACTGGAAGGAGTCTAGGAAGGAGAGAGTTAACATATGTAACAGTTACCCTGAAAGAGATAGAAATAGAAAAGCAACTTTCTTCTCTCTGTGTTCTTTCCCCTCCGCTACCTGTTTGTACTGTTGAACATGTTTTTTTTTTTTTTTTTTTCCCCAACCCTTGAATGAAATCTGGTTGGTCCCACTAGCTTTTTGGTACTCTTCAGATAACAGAAAGATCTTCAAATATTTTAATCCCAAGAATAGTCTCATTTCATTAATGAAAATGTCCAGTTGTGTGCATCAGTCAAACCTGAGAATTCTATTTCTAGGAATAGGGGGCATCTTCAGGAGAGAAGGGCTTCCCTGGTGGCTCAGTGGTAAAGAACCCTCCTGCCAATGCAGGGGACGCAGGTTCAATCCCTGGGCCAGGAAGATCCCCAGGAGGAGGAATTAGCAAACCCACTCCAGTATTCTTGCCTGGGAAATCTCACAGACAGGGGAGCCTGGAGGGCTACAGTCCATGTGGTCACAAAAGAGCTGGACATGACTTAGCAACTAAACGACAAAAACAACTAGGAGAGAAATAGCATGTGACCAGCTTCTCTAATTTTCCACCAAAAGTCTCTCTTTAAACTATAATTTTCCTTCCATATCCACCCCCCAACACCACTAACAGCATTTTCTGACCTGGGTGCAGGGAGGGGATGGAGGAAATTCCTATTAGCTTGGTACTGTCCTGATCTGTCTAGTAGGTATTCCAAGCTTTTTCCTGTGGGGTACCAGGCTTCTCTGGTGGCTCAGTGGTAAAGAATCCATTTATCAATGCAGGAGACATCCGTTTAATCCCTGATCCGGGAAGATCCCTTGCAGAAGGAAATGGCAACCCACTCCAGTATTCTTGCCTGGGAAATCCCATGGACAGAGGAGCCTGGTGGGCTACAGTCCATGGGTCACAAAGAGTCAGACATGATTTAGCAGCTGAGCAACAACAACTACGTTCACCATAGTACCTTGAGTCAGGTATGATGAGGCTGGATCAGGAGGGAGAAAGCAAAAAGGTTTACAGCTTTGTTATACTCACGGTTCCCTGGACGGAGCACACCCTGCGCATAGGGCTACTCACTGTAAACATGGGGGAGGATGACAAGGCAGACAGACGGAGGGAAATCGTGGTTTCCGTGGGAAGGAAAAAGCAAGGCAGGATAAACAGGTTTAGGACTAGCTAATTTGAATAATTTCGGTGGGCTCGAGGACATAGAAGCTGTGCCTGGCCATCTGGTACTTGGCCCCAGAGTGATAAGCTGGGTTATGGTGGCCTGTGCCAGAGTCTGATAAGGCAGGTGGTGGGGTGTGGACTTATTTGGCTGCCGATGAAGGGGAACTGACTAGTCCCTGCTGGGCCTCAAACCTGGGTCAAAACAGCGTTAAAACAACAACAACTCTATTACAGGTATTTTATGGGTTCTTTGGTGGTTTAGACGCTAAGTTGTGTCCGACTCTGGTGAGCCTGTGGACTGTAGCCCATCAGGCTCCTCTGTCCATGGATTTCCCAGCAAGAATACTGGAGTGAGCTGCCATTTACCTCCCCAGGGAATCTTCCTAACCCAGGGATCAAACTCAGGTCTCCTGCATTGCAGGTGGATTCTTCACTGATTGAGCCACCTGGGAAAGCCCATGCGCTCTTTGGAGACCCCTTATCATAGAGAATGTCTTGTCTCCTGTTCCCTTATTGTGGGCAAGGTCTTTTTTCTGCCTGTATCTCACCCTCGCTGTCTCTCTGCTCCCTCTGAAGGAACGTTTCCAGCCTCTTTCCAAGGTCTGAGGTCTCCTGTCCTCTGCTAGGGAGCTGTCTTGGGCAAGTTTCCTTTAAAGAAGGCTTCAAGCTGGCTCTTTTCTGTGTCTCTGGCATCTGACACTGAATTATACATGACATCGCATCAGCAAAGAGGCTCTCAGAAGGCACCATGGAGGCAGTGAGGAAAGCAGCAGCCAAGGGCAGGCGCAGTAGACAAAGGTTTTTCAAGCTCACATGGAACAATGTACCAGGGAGCACATCTATAAGGGCCAGGATTTGGGTGAGAAGGTTAAGGCACTTTTTCAGTGGCAAAATGTAAGGGCGTGCCACAAGACGCAGTTGTCAAGATAAATCACATTTAGTGCAATGTTTAAAAACAAAACAAACGCTCTAGATACATATTTTCCCTTTTGCTTAAGACTCCAAAATGGCTCCACAGGGCACTGGCACTAGGCAATACCAGCTTCTCTCTTCCTCCGGGTCACTAGGAGCCACTTCGACACAGAGACGCTGGAGCAGCCTCCAGGAAAAGCTGTCCTTAGGAAATAACCCTTATCTGAGCCTTGAAGAAGGAGACAAGGCATGGAGTGTATAAACCGGGGAAAGGGGACAACGTGGTCTAAGTCCAAAATGCCTGAAGTAAAAAGGCCCGGAGCGGGGATCTGGGCCATGGTGGTAGCTGTGAGTCTGTAGGCAGAGACCAGATTTTGTAGGAACTCTTCAGCATTTTAACCACAGGAGACACAGGCCCAGATTTGTTTCTTAGACAGATAACGCCTTGCGGGGGGACAATTGCAGCAGTCAGATGTGGATACAGCTAAGTCCCTTACGAGGCCAGCGCAGTATCCGGGCAAGGGATGACTATATTCCAATCAGAACAGGTGGACACAGATCCCAAAGTCCACGCCTCAGTTTATCCCCCGGAGCACAGAGGGTGGGGCGGCCCCGGGGTCTCTGTCCTGCCCATTAGGCCACCGCAGGGTCCCCTTGTGAACGGCGGGGGCACCGGGGCGCGCTGAGGAACCGCCCGAATTTAGCCGGGGGACCCGGGGCCAGCGGGGCGGGGCGGGTCCCGCGGTTGCCCGAGCCACTCGCCGCCCAATCGCCGCGGGCCCGCGGTGCCCCGGGGGGCTGGGGCCGCCGCCGGAACGTGCCGCGGCTGCGCCGACGCGCGAGCGCCAGGCAGGGCGGCGGGCGCGTTCAGTCTGGCGGCGGCGGCCGTGCGCGGACGGACGTGCCCGGAGCGCCGCAGCCGAGCCGCTCCGCGTTGCCGAGCTGCGCCCGCCCGGCCCCCGCCATGGTGGCATGGATCATCTCCAGGCTGGTGGTGTAAGTGGCCTCCTTCCCCGCGTCCCTTCCTTCCTTCCTTTCCCTCCTTCGCCGCCACCGGCCCCGGGGGCTGCGCGCGCCCCTGCAGAACGCCAGCCCGGGTGGCTCCGGCTATTAATACCCCGCGGCCGCTAAATTTAGCAGGTACAGTAGCTGCCGAGGTCGCGGGCAATCGGGCCGCGCAGGACGCGGCTGCTGCCCTGCGGGGCCGGGCCCGGGGCGCCGGGGACCGGCGGGTGGGGCCGCTAGGGCTGGGGCGCACGGGGCTGCGCCGGGGGCCGCGTGTCGCCGCGCCCGGCCGCTTTGTTCCCCCGCTTGATGGGCTTGGTAGAGGCCCCGAGTGGGCGCGCCGCGGGGACACGCGTCCCTCTTCTTGGGGGAGAAACGCTGGCCTGGGATCGCCCCGCCGCTACGCTTTTGTCGGGTGAAATTGACAGCAGAGCCTGGGCGCTGCCTGGAGGGGTAGTCGCGGAGAAGGGCAGAGAGGCAGAGGCGGGGCTCCCCAGGGGGTTGAAAAAGACTCCTTTTTAGGGTTCTCAAATTGACAGCGGCCAAAGGAAGTGGGACGGAGAAGGACACCTCACAATCTCGCGTCCCCTTGTCTGAGTCCTTTGGCGGGGGGGTTGAAGGAGAGAGAGAGACAGGTATCTCCGGGAAATTTCCAAGTGACAGACGGCCACCCTGACGGTGGCGATGACACCTCCTCGGCCTTGCAGGAGAGCGCAGAGTCATCCGGGGTGAGGCCTGCGTGAAGTCATCGCGGGTGGGCGTGGGGGGCGTTTTCTGCTCTGACAAGCCCCAGAGCTGACTAGACCTTTGAAGATTTCCTTCTCTCGTGGATTTGCCCTCCTTTGGAGGTAGACATAGCCATCTATTCGAGTTCCTCCCCTTCGTTGACCAGCCTCTCCTGAGTCAGATTTCCCACCTGCTCAGGAAACCGGGATGAAATTGGTCTGGGAAGGGCGGCCAGGTAGTGCGATTCTGGTTTTTTCTTTGTCTGAGAAAGAGGGGCTCCCGACTCTGGTTGATTCTGCACCATCACCCTCCACGTTTAGAAACACCTCCCATCTCCTACCCTTCTTTCCTGATTTTCAAGGAAGCCAGTCAGGGGCCGCTTTGGGAAGCAGTACTCAGCTTTGTCTCCCGGACACCATTCTGGGCTTTCCTCCCAAAGCCGCTGCATGTGCCTTTCAGCCCCCCGAGTTGTTCATTCCTTGCGGGCCTGTCCGCAGCTGTTGCCGCCTGCTGGGGGTTTGTGCTGTACCTAGAGGTGGCATGTTAAATATTTAGAAGATTTCTGCGGGCAGGGCCGGCATGAATAACCCAGGGAAGTGGCTGGCAGGGTGGCTGGCCCCACCTTGTGCCCAATCAAGGCCTGTCTTGCCTTCTGGGTGGGTTTTTTTTTTTTCTCCTGAAGTAGTGCTGTGATTGTGATTTTCAAGTGGCTTCTGGGGGGACTTCAGGGTGGGGCCAGAGAGTTGAGTTGGCCAGGCTGGAGGGCTCACTCTCCATAGGTCCTGCTGGGCTGGGGCTGGAACACTGAGGAGCCAGGCTTTCTGGGGTCCATGTGTCATAAGGGGTCCGTGTAACCATCTTTAATTTTACTAGCACCCTCAGCTTATATATGAGGCCCCTGAGAGGAGTGGAGAAGAAAGGCATAGGTTTGGGTGGGGTCTTAGGGACTCGTTGTTATTTTCAAAAATAACCACACTTCCCAGAAGTGAACAGTTTCATTTCAGAGAATGTTTTGTTTATTTATTTATTTTTAATTGAAGGATAATTACTTTGCAGTGTTATGTTGGTTTCTGCTGTACAACAAGATGAATCAGCCATAAGTGTACAAATATCCTCTCCCTCTGGAGCCTCCCTGCCCCCTCCCTTCCACACCTCTAGGTCATCACAGAGTACTGGCCTGAGCTCCCTGTGTAATACGGCAGCTTCCCACTAGCTGTTTTACATATGTGTGCTTAATCGCTTAGTCATGTCCAATTCTTTGCAACCCTATGCACTGTAGCCCTCCAGGCTTCTCTGTCCGTATAGATTCTCCAGGCAAGAATGCTGGAGTGGGTTGTCGTGACCTCCTCCAGGGGATCTTCTCAACCCAGGGATAGAACCCAGGTCTCCTGCATTGCAGATTCTTTACCGTCTGAGCCATAGTAATGTATATATGTCCATTCTAGTCTCTCAATCCCACCCTCTCCTTCCCCAGCTGTTAAATGACCATGAGAAGTGCTCCTTAGCCCAGGGCCCTCTACTCCAAGGGGGAGTTTTTGGAATGTGGGGTTGTTATTCCCACTGTCAACTCCAAAAGTTCAGAGATACCACCTATCTCTCCAGCCCCCAATTCTACAGAAATCCAACATGTGTCATTTGTGAATTGTTAAAACCATTTTAATAAGCAGTACCTGTTTTGTATAAAAATACCTATTAATTATAGGAAAATTAGAAAATATAGACCATATAGACTATAAATCATCTACCTTATGTGCGTGTGTGCTAAGTCACTTCAATTGTGTCTGACTCTTTTCTGCCCCAAGGACTGTAGCCCACCAGGCTCCTCTGTCCATGGGATTCTCCAAGCAAGAATACTGGAGTGGGTTCCCTTGCCCTCCTCCAGGGGATCTTCCCTACCCACCCATTAAATTCGCCTCTCTTGTCTCCTGAATTGGCAGGCAAGTTCTTTACTGCTAGAGCCACCTGGGAAGCCCAGCTAATGATAATTTTAAGAGGTGTATTTGTCAAGATGTGTTTTCCTAGGTATGTACAAACATACATACGCACGTATGTTTGTATTTACCATTCAAGGAGATTATTGATTCAGCCCACATTTCCACACACCCCTTAGCAAAGAGTAGAAATCCCATGTTGGGAGCCAGAAAACCCTTGGTTCAAAACCCAGTTCTGCCTCTTGCCAACATCCCGGTTCACAGCTCAGATCCAAAGAGATACTAGTTCACAAGCACTAGTTGAACTCATGTTACTGTTGCAGAGATTTCAATGATCCTTGACTGATAAATTGTCAGGGACCACTGAAAGCATTCAGTCAACAAGAATCCCCTCCTTCTGTCCTCCAAGCAAGGGTGTACAAATTCTGGAAGGAGCTTTCAGATGTTATTCCTACAGATTTCAAACTGGCTGCCCTGGTGGCCACCTAGCATTAGTGGGTTGGCTCTGGGCTTGCAGCCCTGATCCCTTTTCTTTGTTTATATATTGGGGTTCTAGATCAAATGTAATTTGGAAACTATGTGGGTTTTACTGCTGATAAAAACTGCTGAACCAGTCCTTCCCTCATCTGTACAACTCTTAGTGAAGTGTGCCTTGCCTCAGGGCAGGAGGTGAGCTGGAGAAAAACACAGGTACTGGATTTTGGGGGTCAGTGCTTTTTCCACCTCTGCCGGCCCTTGACCTAAAATGATGTCTTTCAAGCTCTCAAGACTTCTAGTATGAAGTCCTATGATTTTGTCCACAAGTCCCTTTTCCTGTAAGCAATCTTTTCATGATTTTGTAAGCCTCTGTCACATCAAAGAATGTGTAAGGAAGACCTATCGCTGTGTTCTGAGAATAGGGAGGGAGTATCTTCCTTCCAACCAGAGGCATCAAGACAAGCTGATGGTGTCTGGGGACAGCCAGCTGTGTTTGTGGCTGTCTGTGTTGCCATGGACTGTGAGCATTTGGAGGGCAGTGGTGGTGGCTGTTCTTCCTCTCCCACTTCTTGCCCCCTCCAAGGCTCTTTTGTGAAGTCCCTGGCACCGCAGTGCCCTCAGTAAATGTTGGTTGTGTTGAATGAGGTCAGAGGCCCTGGGATAAGCCAGGGAGCTGGTCAGGGTTATTCTCTGGGGACGGAGGTTAGTGGGCATTGGCACAGGCTTGTGTCCAATGGGCAAAGCTCTTAGAACAGGAACTGATTTGAGATCCTTCTCTCTTGCCAGCTGTCTTCCTCTTAAGTCCCTTCACTTAGCTAGGAAGAATTAAGGAAGAAATATTAGTGCAGTAGCAAGGTAGCCCTTAGGGCTTCTTTGATGGCTCAGTGGTAAAGAATCCTCTTGCAGTACAGGAGATGCATGTTCCACTCCTGGGTCGGGAAGATCCCCTGAGGAGAAAATGGCAACCCACTCCAGTATTCTTGCCTGGAAAATCCCACAGACAGAGGAGCCTGGTGGGCTATAGTCTGTGGGGTCTCAAAGAGCCAGACATGACTTAGCAACTAAACAGCAGCAACAACAAAGTTGGCTTTGTTAAAACCTGGTTGATAACTGCGTGGAATGTGGAAGCTCATTTAGGCCTGGGCTGCTTGCCTTCTTTAAAATACTTTGTTTTCTTTCCAAACCACTCAAGGCCTAGGTGTGAACGAATTTCAGACTGTGGAGGGTAAGTTCGTGTGCACTGGGGGGAGTTGGGGCCACACAGAGTGTCCTCTGTGCCTTCTTGGGGGAATGCACTGTCTTGAAGCTTTTATTCCAAGGAGCAGGTGTTGCCTCCTTGTCTCTGGACAGAATTTTTTTGATATTTATTTATATATTTGATTACCTGGTCTCAGTTGTGGCATGTGGAATCTTTAGTTCAGCATGTGGGATCTAGTTCCCTGACTAGGGATCGAACCTGGGCCCCCTGCATTGGGAGCTCAGAGTCTTAGCCACTGGACCACTAAGAAAGTCCCTGGACAGAATTTTGTCTGAGACCCAGGCTGTTGGCTAAATGGATCCAGAGCTTCCCACCACTTAACTGGGTTGTTGTGGTTTAGTCACTAAATTGTGTCTGACTCTTGTGACTCCATGGACTGTAGCCTGCCAGGCACCTCTGTCCATGGGATTTTATAGGCAGGAATAGTGGAGTGGGTTGCCATTTTCTACTCTAGGGGATCTTTCTGACCCAGGCATTGAACCCTAGTCTCCTGCATTGGCAGACGGATTCTTTACCACTGAGCCACCAAGGAAGCCATTTACTGGGTTAGTAGACCAAAACTCCAACTCATTGCATGGGGAAAAAGAGAGTCCTAATTCACCAATAATTTTAAATAACCAATAGCTATGCCAAAAAATGGACTTCACTGGTAGCTCAGCTGATAAAGAATCCACCTGCAATGCAGAAAACCCTGGTTCAATTCCTGGGTCAGGAAGATCCCCCCGAGAAGGGTTAGGCTACCCACTCCAGTATTCTTGGGCTTCCCTATTGGCTCAGATGGTAAAGAATCCGCCTGTAATGTGGGAGACCTGGGTTCAATCCCTGGGTTAGGAAGATCCCCTGGAGAAGGGCGTGGCAATCCACTCCAGTATTCTTGCCTGGAGAAACCCCATGGACAGAAGAGCCTGGTGGGCTACAGCCCATGGGGTCACAAAGAGTCGGACATGACTGAGCGACCAAGCACACACACACATGCCGAAAAATGCCACTTTTCCACATTGCACACCTTTAAAAAAATGTTAGTTTTTAGAAAGTGAAAGTCTGATATTTAAAACAGAGTCTTGGATTGATAGCTGAAGATCTAGCTGAGTCCTAGGGTTGGGATTTGGAGTGTGCTCTGTGTGCTCTGGGTTGGGAATAGACACGTAGAGGAGTCTGGAAGGAATGTGGGTTGTCCTCGAGATATTCCCCAACTATTGCAACACAAATGGAAAAAAGAAAAAACCATACACTCTTAAATATAAGCTTGCTTTTCTTTGGGGCCTGCTCTGAAAAGTGGAATGCAGAAATGTGATCCTGTTAATGGAGGGTGCAGTGGGTTAATGATTTCGCTCCTGGCACTGGGTGTGGCACAGGGTAGCAGCCTGGTGAACGTTTCAGTTGGACTGTTGAGAGGAAGGATGCCAGGTTCTAGTCCAAGTGCTGATCTGACCTGCCGGCAGGGTCCTGAGGGCAACTCAGACCCACGCTAGGGCCCTGCTTCTGGCCTGTTGTTGTTTAGTAGCCAAATGGTGTCTGACTCTGTGCGACCCCATGGACTGTTGTCCACCAGGCTCCTCTGTCCATGGGATTCTCCAGGCAAAAATACAGGGGTGGGTTGCCATGCCCTTCTCCAGCTCCCGGTCTATGAGACAAGATTTTTGACCAGCATCATTCTTGGTGACATTCTAAGAGCCATTGCTCCTCTGGGCCCCTTCCTTTTCCCCAGATCCCCCAGCTGGCCCATATGCACCATGTTTGTTTATAAACAGGGGCAAGTATCTGCAAGGAAGTGAAAAATATCAGCTTAGATTCTGTTGCCCTGATTTTTGTTTATTAATCCTGCCTGCCTGCCGGGAAGTAGCTTTTGTGCCCTTCTTCCTGCTGGGTTTAATTTGAAGGGTAGCTGACAAGTGACGGTCTCACCAAGCTAGTAATGGCTTAGTCCTCTCCTTCCTCTTAAAGCGAGCTGTCTTCTTTGGGGTATATATTATCTGCAGGGAAAATGAGCCCTGTGAAGAATGAGAGAAGGGAGGATCAGGCCCTCAAGTAGCCACTTGGAAAGGTTGTTATTTTGTATTGTGTGTGTGTGCGTGTGTGTGTGTGAGTGTGTTGTCCAGTGGATTTCAAGAGGATGGGAGGTGGGGTGGACTTGACTGTGCAATAGCCTTTGGAAGTTTTAAAAAATATTTATTTTTGTTTATTTATTTGGCAGTGCCAGGTCTTAGCTTCAGCCTAGTGGGATCTAGTTCCCCAACCAGGGATTGAACCTTGGTCCCCTACATTGGGAGCACAGAGTTTTAGCCTGTGGACCACCAGGGAAGTCCCTGGCATCTTTGGAATTTTATTGCCAACAAAGAGCCATGCACATGCCCAACTGGTGACCAGGATTCTTGGTGTCTGTGGAAATTTTTCCAAGAACCAACAAGTGTTAAGAGAGTTTGCATTTGGGCCAAGAGAATATTTTCCTCTCACTTCTGGGCCTTGGGAAGGCCCTGATGGATTGGAAGTTGGATAGTTACATACATATGGTTTGTTCTGAACTTTCAGATCTCACCCATCTTCACACAGAAGTACATTGTTTTCCCTTTGGTTCATTTCAGTTGCCCTGGGGGCCTTTCCTTTGATTTATAGAGAAAAAGTAAATATAAAGAACCAAGTATCTGGTACGCAGTAGGGGTGTCTGAAAGAATCTGGACAGGTAACCTGGTATTATAGCTCTCAAGCCTGGTATGCATACCTCAACCAGGATGGCCGGTGGGTTTCATCTCTTATAATTGACAGGAGGTTGCCTGGGACCAGTCTTGAGATGGGGTATAAACCTGAGTTGGGTTCACTGGTGAAGGAGACCAATAAGGATTCATGTAGGGAAGATGGTAATGGAGCATACAGATTAGTTCAGTATTTGCTCTTCCAAACTTAGCCTGTTCCCCATCATGGAAGATCCATCCCACTGTTCCCTAAATTAGTAAACAGAGAGCAACATCCTTTATCTGACTTAACATCCCCTCCTCATATCCTGTCTCCACCAGGCTTTGTCAGTTACGTGGCAGCACTACACCACAGATGCCTCCTTGATACCAGCATAGGGAGCTGTCCAGCCAGCGGCTCTGTAGTCTGCCTCTGTCCCCTTCGGGTGGTCACACGGATGCCATGCTTTCCTTTGCCTTTCACAGTCTCAGCTCAGTTACATTCTCCCTTGGCTTCTCTCATGTACTTGTACTCTCATATCCTTTCCACTTCCTTTAGGGATATGGATGGCACTTTGGGCTTCAAAACATGTTTCCCATTCCCACTTGGTAACATACCCCATCCTACCTCCCTCTACTCCACTCCACTGTGGACGTGGGCAGTGACTCAGGCCGAGCTGCACATTTTCGTGGGCACAGAGATTGGTTCAGGGGTGGGTATGTAACCCAAATGGAACCCCTAGACCCTTCCCCAGGGTATCTTGATTTGAAGCTGAGCGAGAATAGACTTGCCTGGGGGACCCAGAACTGGAAAGATATGAAGGTGGGACTGCTGGTGGCTAGCCGGCACGAGAAGAATGTGTAGAGATCGAAGAAGGTAATTATGGCAAAGCAGAGGTAAATAGGGATGAGATGCAGGAATAGAAAGCAGGAAGCTGGCACCAGAGTCTTGATTCTGGTTTCTCAGGCTCTGGTTCCTGCAGCTCCTCCTTTAATTCCTTGATCTGTCCCACATCCTACAATGAAGGCCTTGAATAGTGCTTGTAGTTTTTTTTGGCTGTGCCTTGCAGCATGTGAGATCTTAGTTCCTTGACCAGGAATCGAACCTGCATTCCCTGCATTGGGAACTCAGAGTGTTAACCACTGGACCACCAGGGCAGTCCCAAATAGTGCTTGTGTGAATTAAACATTTATTGTAGTGGTAAGGATGGACTGGGTTATGCTGCAGCAATAACCCTTAAATCCCAGTGGCTAGAGACAGCAAAGATTTATTTCTTGTTTTATGCTGCCTGTTCACTGTGGGTTGGCAGAGGCACTCTGCTCATGGTCATCACCAGAGGCGTAGGCTGACTGAGTATTTTTTGTCTCCAGGTGCTATTATTACAACATAAGGCACCAGGATTCACTGGAGTATGGAAAGAAAATGGAGAGTCATGTACCAGCTCTTAAGTACCTCTAACCAGAAGTAACGTGTCATTTCTGCTCACATTTCATTGGCCAAAGAAGATCATATGACCAAGCCTGAATTCAACTGGGTGGAGACTTTCAATCTCACGAAATATCTGTAATCAGCCCCAGTGACCACCATATATGTTGAATGAATGAATCCTTACCAGCTTTGCAAACCTCTACATGGCCTTTTTTTGTTAAAGTTGGGGTGAGATGGGATTTTTTTTCCTGTTGCTACCAGGACAGTGCTAACATACTCCTTTACCTCTTCACAGTAGAAAAATCTTTCTCTCTCCTTCTGACCTGTTTTCTTTATCCTGTTGGATAGTTTTAAAAGGAGGTCTTGGGACTTCCCTAGCAGTCCAGCAGTTAAGACCCCATGCTTCCACTGCAGAGGGCATGGGTTTGTTACCTGGTTTTGGAACTAAAATCCTGTGTATGGCACAATGTGGCCAAAAAATAAAACTTATATATATAAACAAGAACCTACCATATAGCACAGGAACTATATTCAGTATCCAGTAATAAACCATAATGGAAAATAATATGAAAAAGAATACACACATATACATATAACATACACCCACACATATATTTATATAACTGAATCACTTTGCCATAGACCAGAAACTAACACATTATTGTAAATCAACTATATTTCAATAGAGACTTCCTTGGTGGTCCAGTGGCTAAGACTCCATGCTCCTAAAGCAGGGGCCTGGGTTTGATTCCTGGTCAAGGAACTAGATCCCACATGCCACAACTGAGAGTTTGCATGCCACAACTAAAGAGGTCCCACTATAATTAAAAGATTCTGTGTGCCACAACTAAGACCCTGTGCAGCCAAAATAAATTAAAAAAAAAACTATACTTCAATAAATAAATATTATAAAGGAAAATATTTTTTCCTTTTTTAAAAATTATATATTCCTTTTTAAAAGTAATTTTTATTGGAGTATACTTTATTCAGGGAAAAGATTTCAAAAAATAAAATAGATCATAGCTTTCCCCTACTGTTTAAAAACTGTCTAAAGATCTCCCGTCACACGGAGAATAAAATTCAGACTCCTCACCATTGTCAACAAGACTCAGCAAGGCCCAGCCCTTGCCCACTGCACTGACCTCACCTGGTATTGCTCCCCCATCGCTCACTCAGTTCCATCATCTTCGTTATTCCTGGAGGGTGACAAGCTTGTCCCAGCCAGAGGCCTTTGCACTTGCTGTGCCCTCTGTCCTGAACACCCTGGAGTGGATGGGCCGTGGCTCTGAACACACTGCCCTGGATCACACATGGCCCTTTCCCTCTTTATATTATGTCTCTGCTTACATGTCACGTATTTAGGAGAGGGAGGCCTCTTTTGATCACCTTCTCCAAGATATCCCCCACCCACACCTCTGTGCTCTCGTCCCTCCTGGAAACTATGCTTTTAATTCTTTTCTTGTTTCTGGCCTATGTCTCTACTAGGATATGATCTCCATGGTTTGTTTTGAGACTTTTTTCCTGTTTCATCTTGTAGCTGTTTTTTTAGTGTTTAAAAAATATCCAGGGACTTTCGTGGTGGTCCAGTGGTTAAGACTCCTTGCTTCCACTGCAGGGTGGGGTGAGGGGGGCATGTGTTCGATCCCTAGTAGGGGCACTAAGATCCCGTATGCCTCTATTTATAAATAAATAGATAAAAATATGAATGATGACTTTGTATTCCCTCTGGGGTTAGAAGATCTTTTTTTAAATTTTTTATGATGACTAGGTCCTCTTGGTGTGTTGTCATGCCCTGTCCACCATCTGCATCCCCCACAGAGGAGCTCCTGTCCCTGAGATTTGTGATCAGAATAAGTGATGTCAAAGTGAAACTGTATAACTCAGATTGGGACTTGAACCCACAGTCTTTTAATTGAGACTACACCCCGTTTCAGGAATTAATGAAACTCGGGTTCTTGATATCTTACCATGGAAAGAACTCAGTGAGAGACAAAGTGATCAGTAAGAAGTAGATTTATTTAGAGAGAAACACTCCACAGACTCAATGTGGGCCATCCCAGGAGGTAAGAACAGCAAGAAGATCCTTTTTTAAACCTAGGTTTGTAGAACCCTGATTCATGACCATGACACATAGCTTAACCTCTATAAGCCTCAATTTTCTCATCTGTTAAGTGAAAGATTTGGCTTCTGCCTCGGGCAGTGTAGAAAACTATATAGCCTGAAACTCCTCCTATAAGAAAACTGAATGAAACATTTTTCTAAAACTTGTGGATGAAATCTAAGTGATCCCCTAAAAACATAGCCAGACTTTTAAGTAAGTAAGAAATTTGCCAAGAGACAGGACAGAGAGAGATCTGTTTTGCTGGGCTGTAAACTAGTCCTGCAAGCAGCCGCACAACAGACTACCCTGAGATTTAGTTTCAAACAGCAGCCGTTTTATTATCATCTCCTCTGGCTCTGTGTTCAGGAATTTGGGCAGGACACGAACCACAAAACTCATTTCTGCCCCGTGGTATCTGGGTCTCAAATGGGATGATGCAAATGGCAACAAGTGGCAGACTAGCCATCTCTCACTTTTCATGTGTTCCAAGACCTCTCCACTTGGTCTTTTTATGTGATTTCTCCAGCATGGAGGCCTTGGAATAGTCAAGTTTCTTACATGGTAGCTCAGAGCTGCAAAAGTGAGTGTCCAAGAGGGACTTCCCTAGTAGTTCAGTTGTTAAGAGTTTGGCTGGTCTTGGTGCAGTACAATGTGGGTTCGATCCCTGGTCGGGGAATTAAGATCCTACTTTTCATGGAGCAACTAAGCCTGCATGTTGCAACTACTGAGCCCACAACAACTAAGCGTGCACACTGTGAAGCTCGTGTTTCACAACTAGAGAGTCCCTGCACCACAATGAAAGATCCCACATGATCCCACATGATACTGTCATACGGGATCTTTCCTTGTGGCTTGCAGACTTTCTAGTTGTGCCACGTGGGCTTAACTGCTCCACCTCACTGGGGTCTTAATTCCCCCACCATGGATCAAACCTGTGTCCCCTGCCTTGCAAGGTGAATTCTTAACCACTGGACCATCAAGGAAGCCCCCTGCAAAACTTTCCATCAGCTGGTCTCAGAAGTCCCAGGACAATATTTCAGCTGCATTCTATTGGCCAAACAAGTTGCTAAGGCCATCCTAGATTTGAAGAGAGAGAGTTTAGACTCTCCCTCTCCATAGGATGGGGATAAGTACTTTGCAGCCATCTTTAATATACCATCCTGGAGGACTGGCCTAACTTAATTTTAGTATCTCAGTAGAGAAAAGAGGGGCCTTGAGTCTGTGGGGGTAATAAGTCAGAGCTGAACATTGCATATAGCTCAGATTTGAAGGGCATTTTGCAGCCTGCTGCTGCTAAGTCGCTTCAGTCGTGTCTGACTCTGTGCGACCCCATAGACGGCAACCCACCAGGCTCCCCCGTCCCTGGGATTCTCCAGGCAAGAACACTGGAGTGGGTTGCCATTTCCTTCTCCAATGCATGAAAGTGAAAAGTGAAAGTGAAGTTGCTCAGTCGTGTCCGATTCTTCGCAACCCCATGGACTGCAGCCTACCAGGCTCCTCCATCCATGGGATTTTCTAGGCAAAAGTACTGGAGTGGGTCCTGAGTAAAAGCATAGACCCACTGGCACAGGAAGATGGCAGTGAAGTTTGTCTGTCTTGTCCAGGGTTCTCGGTAGGGGGAAACTCTCCCTTAGGAATTTGAAACCTTCTATGGCCCTGTCCTTATATAGATTTAGGGTTTAAATGAACACATTCTGCATGGTCTCTGTACCCTTAGCTGAGAGATTAACACAAACATTGGTCCTAGAACAGCATTACTCCTGCAGCATCTGATAGAAATTAATCCAGCCTCTTCCCTGGTGGCTCAGATGGTAAAGAATCTGTCTGCAATGTGGGAGAATGGGGTTCGATCCCTGGGTTGGGAAGATCCCCTGGAGAAGGAAATGGCAATCCACGTATTCTTGCCTGGAGAATTCCATGGACAGGGGAGTCTGGCAGGCTACAGTCCATTGGGTCGCAAAGAGTTGGACACAACCAAGCATAAGGACAATGGAAAAAAAATTCAGCCCACCAAACTGCTGGTTCTGCTGCCGCTAAGCTGAGGGGAGCTAAGAATAGCCTAAAAAGGGACTTCCCTGTCAGTCCAGTGGTTAAGACCTCACCTTCCAATGCAGGGGGTGTGGATTCCATACCTGTTTGGGGAACTAAGATCCCACATGTCTCAGGGCCCAAAAAAAAAAAGAAAGAAAACAAAACAGAAGCAGTATTATAACATTCAATAAAGACTTAAAATGGTCTACATTAAAAAAAGAATCTAAAAAAAGAATAGCCTAAAGAAAGAACACTCTGATGTTCTTACTTTGTGTCTATTTCCAGATTCTCCTTGATTTGTAAAAAGTAATTATTGAGTCAGTAGAAAAGATTACAAAGAAGTGGTTACGATACACAGTAATGGATAATAAATGAATGCTCCTTTACTTGCCAACCAGTTTAAGACATAGAAAATTACCTTCATTGTATCAATATATCACTGTTTACAGACATTTGGGGTCTTCCTAGATTTTTGTTTTTCTCTTTTGCTTGTGAAAGAAAAGGATTTCTGCAGTGAACATTCTTGTGTGTGTTTCCTGGTGCACCGGTGCACAGATTTCTTTAAGAATGGAAAGGCTGACACATAGGGTATATGTATCTTTCACTAGGCCAGATAACATAAATTAAGTTTCCTAGATGTATGGGTCTCTTTCTGGGCTTTTTATCCTATTTCATTAATCAACTTGTCTGACCCTGCACCAGGATCACACTGTCTTCGATACCTTAACTTTTACAAAAATTCTTGGTATCTGGCCTGGCAAGTCTCCACATTTTTTCATTATAATTTGCCTTCTGAAATGGTTTTTCTCCAGCGAAATATATTACTTCAGTTGTGCCATCTCTTGCTATTGTCACACTTGGGAATTTTTGCCAGTCTGGTGGGTACAGAATGGAATCTCATTATAGGTTTTAATTTGCATTTCCCTGAATACTAATGAGGTTGAACATCTTTTCATATGTTTATTGCCCATTCATGTTCTCTTTTCTGTGAAGAGCCTGTTTAAGTCTTGCCAATTTTTCTCTTATCCTTATCCAACTGATTTGTAGGAGTTCTTTAAATATTTTAGATGCTAATCCTCTGTCACTATGCATTACACGTGTTTTCTCCCAGTTTCTGGTTTATTTTTTCATTTTCTTCGTGGTATGTTTTAATATGCAGAAGTTCTTAATATGATTGCAATGGATTTAGCAATTTTTTCATTTACAATTTATACTTTTTATGTCCTAGGAAAACCTTACTTACCTGAAATCATGACGCTATTCTCCTTTATTGTTCCTAGCGATCAGTTCAATAGTTTTCTCATTCACATTAATTTCTTAATCCATTTTGAGATGATTTTGGTGTATGATGTGGAATAGGACTAGAGAGGTTTTTTCCTATAAGGAAAACCAATTGTCATAGCACCGTTTATTATTAAGTGTGTCCTGTCTCTTTACATCTGTGATTTCCAGCCTGTCATAAAGTAAGTTTCCATGATGTGTAAGTCTATTCTGGGCTCTTTATTCTGTTCCTAGGAACAGTTTGTCTGGCCCTGTACCAATACCACTGTTTTCATTACCATAATTTTATGAAAATTCTTGGGATCTGTCCTGGCAAGTCCCCTCAACCTTCAAAAGTACCTTAGCCCTTTCTCTTCCATATACATGTTTTGAATTATCTTAAAATTATATGTTATAACACAGATGCATAGACACAGAGACATACACATACTCACTCAAAAATCTTTTGGGGGTTTGATTGTAGTAACATTGATATTCTTGAGGTATTGAGTGTTCCAATCCATAAACATGGTCTCTATCTGTGTTTATGGTCTTTAAAGATTTTCAATATAATTTTATAATTTTTAATGTAAATATCCTATGTATCATTTTTTAGATTTATTCCCAGTTACTTGATGTTTGTTGATGCCTATGTATTTGGTATCTTATTAAAATTTTCATCTTCCAGTTGTTTGTTAGACTGCATCCTTGTCAAACTATAGATTCTTTTGGGCTTTCCAGATAGAGTCATGCCATCTGAGGAGAGCACAGTGTTGTGTCTTTCCAGTAATTATCCCCCTTTTTCCCTGCCCCTCACTATCCTGGTTAAGATCTCTAGTGCAAGATGAAAAACAGTGATGAAAGCAAGCCTTCTTGTCTTGTTCCTGATTTAAAAAGGAATGCTTCAGCATTTTCCCATAAAGTATTGTGCTAGCCGTAGGGTTTTCAGAAAACTTTAAAGAAACTTTTAAAGAAAACTTTAAAGAAGCTTTAAAGGGTAAAGAAAACTTTATTGTTGTAAGTTTTGTTTTCATCCTAGTTTGCTGAGAGTTTTTTTATTGAATGATATGGTATTTTATCTGATGCTCCCTTGGAGATGATAATGATTTTTTTGGCCTTTAATTTGTTAAGTGGCAAATTGTATTAATTAGTTTTACCTTTAATCAATTTTGCCTTCTTGGATAAAGGCAATTGGATTATAAAGTTATTTTTCTTTTTTGTTGTTAGAACAACCCGAGATTCAATTTATTAATGTTTAGTTTTTCTTTTTAAAATTATATTTGTGAGTGATATTAGCTGTGCTGCCTTGTCTGGTTTGGTTAAAAAGATTATGCTAGCCTTATAAACCAAGTGGAGGGCGGATATATCCTCCTTTTTATACTCTGGAATAATTTGTGTAAGATTAGATTTCTTTCTTGTGTGTAAAATAAGTGACCTTACCAGTAAAATTATCAGGGCCAGGTGTATTATTCTGTGGGAAAAACTTAACATATCTGTTTGATTTCTTTGATGATTTTAGAGTTTCTCTATTTTCTTGAGTCAATGTCAGTTTAGAGTTCATTCATTTTACTAATTTTTGAAATTTATTGATAGTTAACATTGCTTCTGTCCCCCACTCCTTTTTTCCTTTTTTTTTTTAAGCAATATTTATGATTGAGATTAATATCACTACTTCAATAAGCAAATTACCCCATTAGGGGAAAAAAGGGAATTAAAAAAAATTTTTTTTTAATCTAGCTCGCATTAGATATATGGTAGGTGTTCTTACTCTGTCTTCCATATCTCTTCATTTCTTATTTCTGATTCCTATTTTGTCTTTACTACTTCAAAAAAAGTTATTTATTTATTTGGCTGCATCGGGTCTTAGTTGCTGACCTTCCTTGTGTCATGAGAAATCTTTTCTTGGGGCACATGGGCTTCAGTAGATGTGGGACATGGGCTTAGTTGCTCTACAGCAGGTAGGATCTTAGTTCCCCTACCAGGGATCGAATCCTATGTCCCCTGCATTGCAAGGTAGATTCTTAACTACTGGACCACCAGGGAAGTCCCTCCTCTGCTTATGAATAATTTTCTCCACATCTGTCTCTAATTAGCTGCTTATTTCTATTTGGTCATACTTTATGGCCTCTGTTCCCTCCACATATTTTAAGATTTTTTTTTAAATTTATTCAATTATTTGTTTAGTTTTGGCTGTGCTGAGTCTTGGTTGTTATGAGGGCTTTTTTCTAGTTGGGTTGAGTGGGGGCTGTTTCTAGTTTCGGTGTGTGGGCTTCCCATCGTCATGGCTTCTCTTGTTGTGGAGCACAGGCTCTAGCGTGCACAGTCTTCAGTAGTGGCAGTGCATGGGCTCAGTATTGTGGCTTCTGAGCTCTAGAGCACAGGCTCAATAGTTGTGGTGCATGGGCTTAGTTGCTCTGCTGCATGTTGGATCGCACCCATGTCTCCTGCTTTGGCAGGCAGTCTTTGCCACTGAGCCACCAGGGAAGCCCCCTTCCACATATTTTAAATTCATGGATCTTTTATCCATGCATTATTTGTAATGTCACACATGAATCATTTAGAAACTATTGACTCACCAAGTTAAATGCAGATCTTCTAAATGTTGACAAATATACAATGTCAAAAAATCACTTTCATTAATGTCATTATCAGTCTCATCAGAAAAGTCTTTGAAGTCTGTCAAGTTCATGGTAGGAGAGAAAAATTTTCAAAAATTCTAGTCTTTGCTTGAAATATCAAATTTTATCATTGACAACAAACCTTATTTGTTTTTCTTGAAGAAATGGGCTCATTTCCTAAAACATGCTTGCCAGATGAATAACCATGGTTTGTTAGTCAATCAAGTAGCCATAGTGTTCCCTGAAAAATAGTGGATAATCAGCACATAAGTCAATGACCCAAGGGCTTTTCCTTATAACAGGGATCATACATTGGTATGCAACAGTGCTTAATGCTTACTTCCCATTTCATCACAAAATATTAAAAACAACTCTACTCCAAGGTCAAGATTTAATAAAATTGATGATTTCTGCTTCATCATCAATGACATTCTTAAATGAAACAGGCATTTTTTTTTCCCTACTGGGTCGTGGTGAGGAGTACAGTGACCACTGCCCAGGTTTAATGCCGTTGCCTTGATTCATGCAAAGGCTGTGGTTTTACCCGATACTGTTTTTGCACCATCCGTGCAAATTCAATACAGTGAAAAAGGCAGATGTCTTTGTATTGTCATCAAAATTGTTTTGACCTCATGAACCCTCTGACAGGGTCCCAGAAACCCCTGGAAAGGGTTTGGGGGTCTCCCAGAAGTCTGTGGAGCCTGCTTGAGAACCATTCACTGTTCTATACAATCAACAATCATTTCCATACTTAAGAAAATCAACTGTCACTCCACAGCTTCACCCAACATGTGGTCCATACTCAAATTAACCCCAGTTTTTAAGAAACTCTTTATTTTTTTCTTGTTTCTATTTGGATCCAGTTAAAGCTCACACATGTTATCTGGCTATTGCATCTTTGACTAACCTATAACAGTCCCCCCGTGTGTGCGTGTTAAGTCACTTCAGTCATGTCCAACTCTTTGAGACACTGTGGACTATAGCCTGCCAGGCTCCTCTGTCCATGGGATTCTCCAGGCAAGAATATTGGAGTGGGTTGCCATGCCCTCCTCCAGGGGTTTTCCTGACCCAGGGATTGAACTCGCATCTCGTATACTTCCTGCATTGGCAGGTGGGTTCTTTACCACTAGCGCCACCTGGAAATCCCATCAACTTTATGGAAACTCTTGACTGTGATATAGATGCTCTGGACTTGTCAGACTTGTCCTCATGGTTAGACTTAAGTCAGACATTGTATAGATGGTGAGATGCACTTCCCACTACCTTCTGTCAAGCGGACAGAACGTCAGGCTGTCCTGTGATTGATTATACCAAACTTGTCGTCATTGTCATTTAGTCACGAAGTCATGTCCACCTCTTTGTAACCCCATAGACTGTAGCCCACCAGGCTCTGTCCGTGGAATTTCTCAGGCCAGAACACTGGAGTGGGTTGCCATTTCCTTCTCCAGGGGATCTTCCCAATCCAAGAATTGAACCCACATCTCCTGCATTGGCATGTGGCTTCTTTACCACTGAGCCACTGAGGAAGCCCACCAAACTTGATCACTTGGTAAAAAAGAAAAAATTTACAGTTTCTTTAAATCCAGAATTTTTAGTTATTTTCAATGGGAGGGTAATATCCAAATATCCAAATATCTTGTCTGATACTATTGGAAATAATAATATCCTTTTGAGTGCTCATTTTTGAGGTTCAGAGGTGTAGCAGTTAGAATTCTTTTGGTCCCAAGGAAAAAAAAAAAAAAAAAAACTCATGCTGGCCCATATAACTTAAAAGTCTAGGGTGGTGCTGACTTCAGATGAGGCTTGATCCAGCAGCCCAGGGTCAGCACCAGATTCTTTTGGTCTCTCCCCTACACCAATGTTAAGGCTGGTTCCCCTTGTGGACACATGGTGATTTCTAGCAGCTTCTAGGGGTTTTGGGGTCCAGGAGGAAGAGGGCATCTCTGTGTCTTCATGGGACACAAGGAAGCTTCTTCCTCAGAAGCTCCTAGCAAGCATCTTGCTCTCCTGATTTTGGTCACACACCTGTCTGGTTAGATAGCATCACTGTCTCAATGGTCATGAGTTTGAGCAAACTCCAGGAGTTTGGGAGATAGTGGAGGACAGGAAAGACTGTCATGCTGCAGTCCATGGGATCGCAAAGAGTTGGACTCCACTGAGCAACTGAACAAGCCCAGGTGCTGTCTTTCCCGGCCTGGCCGGCTCAGCCCTGCCTGCTTGCTCCCCCAACCTGTGCTTGCCTCATCTCAGGAGAGGCAGCCTCCAAACTCTGAGGTCAGCCCAGCCCCGCAGTTTCCTCCCGGGTGTAACTGAGGCTCAGCACTGACCTGGGGGCAGCTCTTTGAGCTTAATGAGGCTCTGAGCAAGCAGGTGCTTTCCCTTTCACCAGGCTGAGAGCTGTGTGGCTGGGTGAAGTCACTTGGAGTGGGAGCTCGGATCCTGGGAAGACAGTTTGGAGACAGCTTTCCAGATGATAGATGGACCATCCCACTCACTGTGGGGCAGTCCTTCCTTTACCCCATGGTGTGTACGTGTGTGCTCAGTCACTCAGTCATGTCTGACTCTTTGAGACCCCACAGACTGTAGCCCACCCATCTACATGAGACTCTGTCCATGGGATTCTCCAGGCAAGAATACTGGAGTGGGTTGCTGTGCCCTCCTCCAGGGAATCTTTCCGACCCAGGGATTGAACCCACTTCTCCTGCATTGGCAGGTGGATTCTTTACCACTGAGCCACCAGGGAAGCCCCTCTCGTTGGATACAGAGTCACAAGCATGGTGGCTTCTAGGCTGAGACCAGCCCACCTGTGTTTATTTGCCTTGTGGTATTTGAAATTTGAGTCATTCACCACATTTAAAATTGAGAGCTGTGGCAGCCACATCCAGATTTCTGTCTTCTCTGGAAGACTTGGACAATCGAGGTCCCAGGGTGATTTCAGCAGGGCAGCATCAGCTGAGCTGAGCAATGGCTGCCCCTGGGGCACATGCCCCTGGGTCTACTCAGCCCCACCTGGTCCGGTTACTGAAGGCTACTGGAGATTACCACTGCTCATCGTACACCTGGTCATTTCCCTCATCAGCCTGATGCAGTATTTCCAGAGCAACCTGGGCAGGTAGGCATTAGTATCCCTGTTCTACCAGTGAGGTAACCAAAGCCCAAACTGATTTCAACATTTGATGTAAGAAAATAGTCATGGCCCAGTTCATTCGTGGCTCTGCTGCTTAACAGTTCTGTGAGCTTGGGTGAGTCACTTTGCCTGCCTGGGTCCCAGTCTCCCCATTCATAAAATGAAGGGAGGGGTAGCTAAATGCTTACAGGGTCCTATGACATATGTCACCTGATTAGTCATTGGCTGTTTGCTGCTTGGTTCTGGAGGGACACAGATCTGTGCCTTAGTCCCCAGACGTAAAGGCAAAACTTGGATCCAACCCGCCTGCCAATGCAGGAGACATAAGAGATGTGGGTTTTGATCCCTGGGTTGGCAAGTTCCCCTAAAGAAGAAAATGGCAACTCACTCCAGTATTCTTGCCTGGAGAATTCCATGAACAGAGGAGCCTGTTTGGCTATAGTCCACAGGGTTGCAAAGAGTCAAACACGACTGAAGCGACTTAGCACAGCACAACCATGATACGAGTAAGTACTTTAAAAACTACATTTATTTATGTATTTGGCTGCACCAAGTCTTAGTTGAAGCATGAGGATCTCTGATCTTTGTTGCAGCAAACAGGATCTTTTAGTTGTTTTTTAGTTATAGCATGCAATCTTTAGTTGTGGCATGCAGGATCTTTAGCCTTTGAACTCTTAGTCACTCTTAGTTATAGCATATGGAATCTAATTCCCTGATCAGAGATCGAACCCAGGTCTCCTGCATTGGGAGCGTGGAGTCTTAACCACTGGACCACCAGGGAAATCTGCAAATGAGTACTTTTATTGACATGTTTGTACTCCAAGTAAGATGTTGCATGAGCAGCTGTGTGTGTATTGTTTCACTTTATCCTGACAGTAGTCCGATGGAATAGGTGCATAGTATTATTTCTGTCTTACAGATGAGCAGTCTGAGACTTAGAAAGTTTAAGGAATTTGCCCAGTTCTTAATGGTTATCCACTGGCTCTGATCACAGCCTTTGTTTGTCTTTGTTTGGATGTTGCAGCATTCTTTGTGTCCAGAAAGGATCATCAATAGTGGAAGGCAGAGAGAGAGCAAGGATCCAGCCCTTCTGCAGGCAGTCAGACTCATGGAGATGCCAGAGCCCTGTGGGCTGGGCTGGTTGGTCCTCAGAGGTGGTGTGAAAGAGGAGCAAGTGGTCTTCCAGGTGCAACTTGGATTCCCTTCTGCCTGGAGGCAGGCATGTGCCAGGCTAAGGTGTGGGGGTGAAATGTGCCAGCTGTGTTTGAAGAACCAGACTGACTCAAGTTGAGAATTCATGTTGGGATGTCTGGGGAGTTCAAGTGGGGAAGGTAGATTTGAGGTCAAAGTATTGGACTTTGCTTTTAGACAGGAGTGAGCCAGTGAAGGTTTTTAGAGAACGGAAGTGATGTGAAAACAATTCTATCGATGTCAAGTTTGAAGCAACAGGGTTGAACCAGAGTCTCGGCAGTAGGAATGGAGAAAGAGGACTGAATTGGTAAATCAATATGACAGAAATAATTGACAGAACCTTGAACCCCACATGTATATAATCGGAAGGAATTTTGGAAGTCATCTAGAGCATTAACTAGTCCTGGCGTGGGGACTCCCCCTTTGGTGGCATCCATCACAGTAGTACATCGAGTCACTTTTTTCCTAATATTTATTTGGCTGTGCCATATCTTAGTTGCAGCATGCGAGATCTTCATTCTTCCTTGTGGTGTGCAGGATTTTTAGTTGTAGCATGTAAACTCTTAATAACCCTTTAGTTACAGCATGTGGGATCTAGTTCCCTGACCAGGGATCGAACCCAGGCTCCTGCATTGGCAGTGCAGAGTCTTAGCCGCTGAACCAACAGGGAAGTCTTTTGAGTCACTTCTCATGCAGGATAATGGAATAGTTGCTTATGCGGCTGTTAGTTTCTCGAACCAGCACGTAAGGGTGAGAGTTACTTAGTGTCTGTGCTGATGTGAATAGTGTCTCCCCAAAGTTTGTGTCTACCTGAGACCTCACATACAAAAGACACAAAGATGCATGCATGCTCAGTCATGTCTGACTCTGTGACCCTATGGATTGTAGCTCACAAGGCTCCTCTGTCCATGGAATTCTCCAGGCAAAAATATTCAAGGAATGGGTGGCCATTTCCCTCTCCAGGGGATCTTCCCCACTCAGGGATTGAACCCACATATCCTGCATCTCCTGCATTGCAGGCAGATTCTTTACTGCTGAGCCACCAGGGAAACCCACCCGAGACCTCAGAATGTGACTTTATTTGGGAATAGAGTCTTTGCAAATGTAGTCAAGTTAGGATGAGTTCACACTGGATTAGGGTTGGCTCTAATCCAGTGACTGGTATCCTTATAAGAAGGAAATTTGGATGCAGACTGAGACATGCAGGGGGAGAATACCATGTAACAGTTGAGGCATTTTACAGCGATGCCTCTGCAGTCCAAGGAACACCAGGGATTGCTGGCAACCCCCAGAAACTAGGAAAAGACAAGGAAGGATTCTCCCTTTAAGCCTTTGGAGGGAGCGTGGCCCTGCCGATACCTTGGTTTCAGACGTCTCCCCTCTGGAACTGAGAATAAATTTCTGTTATTTTAAGCCATCAAGTTTATGGAAATTTCTTATATCAAGTTTATGGGAACTTGTACTCATGACCTTGCAAAACCCACAGTCCCCTGCTGGTCTCTCTGTTTTAAGAAGAAACAGGGCTGCCTGGCATGACTGTCCTCAGAGGACCTGTTCAGGGTCCAGGCACTGTTCTCTCCTTTCCAGTGCTCCTTTGTGCACTCAGTTGCTCTGTCGTGTCCAAGTCTTTGTGACCGCATAGACTGTAGCCCCCCAGGCTCCTCTGTCCATGGGATCTCCCATGCAAAAACACTGGGGCAGGTTGCTATTTCCTCCTCCAGGGGATCTTCCTGACCCGGAGACCGAATCTGTGTTTCCTGCACTGACAGGTGAACTCTTTACCACTGAGCCACCTGGGAAGCCCTTCCAGTGCTCACAGTCATTCAGTTATCCAGTCTAGAATTTTGCAGTTGTTCAGGGCCCTCTATAATGTACTTCTAAAGGACCTTATTCACTGTTCCCTGTGACCATCCCTACATATGTCGTGTGCTTTCCATGCTTTGACTTGAGTCCCTGCTACCCTATTCCTGAAGGCCACATCCCTACCTCACCAAGCTATATCCCACCCATCTTTAACATCTGCTCTTTCCTCCTGGGCCACTCTAGACTAAGGTGGATTCCATGTCCTGCACCCTCAAAGCACACTCTGCTCGCTAGCACCAGTCTTTGGGCAATATTCTTCCCAGCCATCTTGAGACATATCACATGTTTTCTTATTTCATAACTCATATTTTTTTACTTTGCCAATACTGATGGCTTTTCGGCTGGGCTCAGGTCTCAGTCCGTGAAGGTAGACAGTCTGTCTTTTGATCCTTTTTCTGCTCTATACACTTTATACATTGTTAGTATTCAACATACATGTAGTGAAGTTTCTAAGCAATGGTAGGTGATAATTTTCTTTGCCTGGGAAAGATTAAGAAACAAGAAAGTTTGACTCAAAGGAAAGTCTTCTTGACGTTTAGGGTGGAAATCATACTCTGGCTCCAAGAAGGTGATGGTATGTCTGTATATATCTTTGGAGTACAAACTCTTTATCCATCTCCCATTTTTTAAAAGATATATTCACTTTTCACTGCACTGGGTCTTGGTTGCTGCCCTGGGCTTTCTCTAGTTGTGGCGAGTTGGGGCTATTCTCTAGTTGCGGTGCATGGGCTCTCATTGCGGTGGCTTCTCTTGTTGCCGAGCATCAGTTTGCAAGTTCAGGCCAAGTAGTTGTGGTGCATGGGCTAAGATGCCCTGTAGCATGTGGAATCCTTCTGGACCAGGGATTGAACTTGTGTCCCTTGCACTGGCAGGTGGATGCTCAACCACTGGACCACTGGGGAAGTCCATCCCCATTTAGCCAAAAAGCAACCATCAAGCATTGAACATCTTCTGTGTGCCTGCTTCTGTGATGGGCTTGAGCAGGTGGTGGTAGATAAGACAGAAATGACCTTTATCCTCCATGAGTGTTTAGTTTTGTGGGAATATTGACCAAGAGGAAATGAACAGTTCTTGACTTGCTGCTTTAATAGCTTTTCATTCAGGTGACAGGGTAGAGACAGGACTGGGGAATCAATGCTGGAAGCCAGGTTTGTGCTGGATGACCACTTGACTCAAGACTGAACCAATTCTGTTTTCCCTCTATTGGGCAAGTGAGAAGTGAGATTCAGAGATAGCCAGTTGCCATGGACTGAATTGTGTTTTCCTCCAATTTATATAGGGGCTTCCTAGGTGATTCAGGGGTAAAGAACCTGCCTGCCAATGCAGGAGAGGCAGATTCGATCCCTGGGTCAGAAGATCCCCTGGAAGAGGGATCCACTGCAGTATTCTTGCCTGGGAAATCCCATGGTGGATTACAGCCCAGGGATCACAAGAGAGACACGACTGAGCATGCAGGCACGAATTTATATATTGAAGCCCTAACATCCAATGAGAAGGTATTATATTTGGAGGTGGGGCCGTTGGGAAGTAATTAGGTTTATTTATTAATAATTTTATTTATTTAGTTTTGGCTGTACTGGGCTTGTTACTGTGCACGCTTTTCTCTAGTTTCGGTATCAGGGCTTCTCACTTTGGCAGCTTCTCTTGTTACTGAGCTGGGCTCTAGGGGGTGTGGGCTTCAGTAGTGTGGCTCCCAGACTCTAGAGCACAGGCTCAGTTGTGGCACATGAGCTCAGTTGCTCCACATCATATGGGATCTTCCCAGACCAGAGATTGAACCTGCATCTCCTGTATTGGCAGGTGGATTCTTTACCCCCAGCCACCAAGGAAGCGCGGTAATTAGGCTCAGGTGAGGTCACAAGGATGCAGCCCCATGATGGGATTAGTGCTGTTGTAAGAAGAGGCGCCAGAGAGCGCCCACACCACCCAGTCTCTGTGATAGGAGGACACAGAGAGAAAGCTGTCCATCTGTCAGTCCTCACCAGATCCCAGCCATGCCAGCACTCTCATCTTGGAGTCTGAACCTCCAGAACTGTGGGAGAATAAATTTCTGTGATTTAAGCCCTCAGTCTGTAGTACGTCGTTATGGTGGCCTGAGCTAAAACACCAATTATTCAAGAGGCAGGAGTCGTAATAAGTAAGCATGAGGAGGTGTGTAGGCTGTGTTCTGCCACAAAGAGCATGTGGAAGATGGGTTAGCAGAGAAGGAAGAGTGACAGAGATCATTAGAGCACAGAGGTGTGAGAAACCCTGCCAGCTTTCCTAGGCTCTCCAGTCCCCGGTTCCAGACGCTCCCAGAGCCCAGCTGCCCTGGGGTTCTGACTTTACCCCAGTGTCCTCCCCACAGATTCCCTTTGTTGCTTATGCCAGCTTGGTCAGTTTCTGTTACTTACAACCAAATGACTCTCTTCCAAGACCCTCCCATTTTACAGAGGAGGACAATAAGAGCCCAGAGGCTGACTAGTCCAGGTCTCCATTAGTGAGTGACAGAGTCGGGGCTGCAGTTCTGGTCCTCAGACCAGCTGTCTGCAGTCCTGCCTTTCTGGGCTAGCAGGGTGAACTTGTTAAGCAGACCTGGGAGGCTCTGAGACCCTGAGGAGAAATGCTGTTATTTTCTCACTGCCAGCAGTTTAAAACACTACCTGTGTTGGGTCATCCTTGAAAGTGCCTTCCTAACATCACATGTGTTTTCCCCCCTTTTTCTGTAATCCTGTCCAATTGACAGCAGGGCTGTCACCAATCACTTTTTTTTTTTTTTTTTTTGGCCTTTGAATCTTGCATCTAAAAGATTCTTAGCAGTGTGCACTTGGCTGACAACAGAGGTCTCCCCAGTCCTTCCTGCCTTCTCTGCATTTGTCTGCCTTTTGTTCTCGTAATCGGATACATGTTTCTATCAAGAACAGGTGATTTTCTCAGAGCTATATGATAGGGAACACCTGACACCCATACCCCATTTGGTTTCTATATTTATGTTAAGCTATGTTTTAAAAATGAGCTCATCGTTAGTTGGAAGACACGTAAAAATAGAAAGGAAAAAATATTACTGTTTCCATCTTCCCACCAGGACTGCTGATAACATCATAGAGAATCTTTCTGGTCCTTTTCTGCTTGTGAAGTTAATTTGCAAAAATATGCAGTTGTACTTATACATAGTAACAACTTTGTATTCTACTTTTCACCTGAAGATAATGCTCTAAAGAGTTTTGTGCTGTTTCAGACATTTTGTAAATATCACTTTTAAGGGCTGTTATCCATTCTAGTAAATTGAGCACAATTAAGTGTATAGTAAATCCTTTTTGGCATGTGCTAAGTCACTTCAGTTGTGTCTGACTCTTTACAACCCCATGGACTGTAGCTCACCAGGCTCTCCTGTCCATGGGATTCTCCAGGCAAGAATACTGAAATGCGTTGCTGTGCCCGTCGCAGTGCCCTCCTCCAAGGGATCTTCCCCACCCAGGGATGGGACCCGCGTCTCCTGCATTGGCAAGTGGGTTCTCTACCACTAGCGCCACCTGGGGAGTGTGAATGACAATAAATAAATATATGAATGTGAAAGCCACGCTCATGTGAGACGTCCCATTTGTTTCTGACTTTGTGCATGTGTGTGGCTATAGGGAATGGTATTGTTGGCCTTTGTTTTTCAGATGTTTTCCTTATACTGATGGAATTAGGGATAAACAGGTGTGAGTCTTTGAAAAGCTTTTGATGCGTGGCATCAAATGGATTTCATACACAGAGCACTGATTCCCCTGCTCCCAGTAGAGTGAGCGACCCTGTCAGAATTTCCTGTACAGTTCTCTGCCCAAGACTGAGTGAGAACAAATAGCTGTTTCTATTAGCGTTCTTTGAGGTCTGTCCGGAGAACTCCAAGCCGCCTGTTTGTAGATCGCATGACCCCTAGCAAGAGGGAAGGACATACATTTTGTTCTTTCATTTGATAAAGTTACAGTAACTGTTTGTCTCCAGCATGTGGAAAAACGTTGCCAGTGTGATGCTGTAGATTGTTTTACATGAAAAGCCATCAGTCCTTTTTTTTTTTTTTTTTTGGATGAGTGGATAAAGACTGCCTAATAATGTAAGCCAATTGGCAGTATTTTATTATGATCACACTTTTTCAAACAAAGGTGGGAAAATGGGAAACTAGATTATCTTTACTCAACTGTTTTTGTATATTCTGCATTTCAGGAAGAGAGGCCTAGTGTTTTTTTGATGAGGGTGGGTGGGAAAAGTCTCACAGAAGAGGTGGGACTTGATTTAGAGTAGGAGCTGAGCACAGGGAGCATCATGAGGACCATGTGAGAACTCCCGTGGTGTGCTGCGTTTGGCTGGATTGGCCAGACTGCACACCTGTGTGTGTGTGTGTGTGTGCATGCTTGGTCATATCCAACTCTTTTGTGGCCCCCTGGACTGTAGCCCGCCAGGCTCCTCTGGAGTGGGTTACCATTTCCTCCTCCAGGGGATTT
Source organism: Bubalus kerabau (assembly GCF_029407905.1). NCBI lineage: Eukaryota > Metazoa > Chordata > Mammalia > Artiodactyla > Bovidae > Bubalus > Bubalus kerabau. The sequence goes on from NC_073634.1 coordinate 51,330,484, forward strand.
TCCCGACCCAGGGATTGAATCTGGGTCTCCCACATTGCAGGTGGATTCTTTAGTGTCTGAGCCACCAGGGAAGCCCCTGAACAAGGGCAGATGCCCTGTTTCTGTGGAAGGAAATAGGGCAGTGATCTTCAAACTGTGCTCCAGGGCCAGCAGTAGTACCACCTGGGATCTTGCTAGGAAGGCAGGCTTGGGCCCTATGTTAGACCTACAGACTCAGACACTCTGGAGGTGGCCCAGCAATCTGTGCTTTAACAAGCCCACTGAGGAATTCTGATGTACCTCACATTTAAGAGCCCCTGACATAAGGAAATGGGGTTTGAGGGGAAGTATATGATCCAAGAGGAAATACTGACAGGCTGTTGGAGAATGGAGGAGGAGGTGGAAGCTAGGGAGAAGTGTGGTGGGGCTGGTGTGGACACTGGCCTTGCCTGATCTGTGCACCCAGGAGTGTAAGGAGTGTGCTGCCCAGGCAGTTTGGGCGGTGTCTCAGTAAAACTCTTTGGTTGAAGTAACAGAGTCCCTTGGACTGCAAAGAAATCAATGCAGTCAATCCTAAAGGAAATCAGTCCTGAATATTCATTGGAAGGACTGATGCTAAAGCTGAAGCTCCAATACTTTGGCTACCTGATTTGAAGAACTGACTTATTGGGAAAGACCCTGATGCTGGGAAAGATTGAAGGCAGGAGGAGAGGGGGATGACAGAGGATGAGATGGTTGGATGGCATCACTGACTCGATGTACATGAGTTTGAGCAAACTCCAGGAGAGACTGCAGGTGTGTTGCAGCCCATGGGGTCTCAAAGAGTTGGATATGACTGAGCAACTGAACTGAACTGAACAGAAATGTGCTTCTGATCAGCTTCAGCAAGAGAGGACCTTTGTGGGAAAGATGTTGGGGTGGCTCCCAGAGTATGAGAGGACAGAGTCCACCTGGACTTCAGGAAGGACTGAAACCAGGAGCTGAGCATGGTGAGAACCCAGAGAGAATATGAGCTTAAAATAAAAAGACTCAGCTCTGTCCTTATACGGCATGTCTGTCTGTCTCTTTTAGCATGAAATATTGTCTTTGCTTCTCTGTACTCCCTCTTTCTGTCTCTGCAGACATCCTTTTTTGCTTTGGTGAGCATTTGGTCAGACAAGGCCATTCTGTGTGTGTGTGTGTGTGTGTGCGCACTCAGTTGTGTCCAACTCTTTGCACCCCCATGGACTGTAGCTTGCCAGTCTCCTCTGTCCATGGGGTTCTCCAGGCAAGAATACTGGAGTGAGTTGCCATTTCCTTCTCCAAGGAATCTTCTTGACCCAGGGATTGAATCCATGTATCTCTTGCTTCTCCTGCATTGGCAGGTGGATTCTTTACCACTGTGCCTACAGTCTTCATTTTCAGTAACCTGCAGATCTCTCAGCTCTAATTCTAAATTCCTGGGGGAAAAAATTGGAGAGGTCCAGCTGGGGGCCAACAGTGCCTGAATCAGCTTTGGTTGGAGGCAGAGTCCTCTGTTCATGCCTGGGGATGGGGATGGGGGGTGGGGGAGTGGGTGGTCCTTGTAAGAGAGGTGAATGGGCAGCATGGCTGTGCAGTGTTTTCATGGTTTCTAGTGTGATCCACTAGTATGGGGAAATGGTTTTTGTTTTCATTCATAATGAACTTCTTAACAGCGCACTCTTGCAACATGGTGGGGCCCCTTTGAGGGTTTGTGTGCACTAATTATTAGAAACCCTTATTGTTGGTGGAGTCAGGAGGAGGGGATGGGAGGGGAGGAGGGGGTGGGAGGGGAGGAGAGGATGGGAGGGGAGGAGGGGATGGGAGGGGAGGAGGGGATGGGAGGGGAGGAGCTTGTTGGTGCAGAGGGACTGACACGGTGATTCTTTGCCTTTTGGGGGCAGGGTGATAGCTTTTAAAGCTGCTCTCCCTAAGAGTCTGTGATTACAAATGAAACAAGGGAGTTTGGGCATCTAAGCCTGAAGGAGGGGAATGGAGGGAATTGTGGTGGCTTGTGTGTTCCTTCTTCTTGAGCACAGTAGACTCACCTTCATCTGGTTGGTGCTGTGGTGTGTTTGGGTCCATGCATCTTTCTTTCCTATGAAATCTGGGACTTAGTTGCTAACGGTTTTACAAGAATTGTTCCTTTGTTTAATTGGAATATTTCTAACTTCTGGGAGACCATAGGGTATATGTGTGAATGTATCTCTACCCACTTTCCAAAGAGGGGAAACTCCAGTTCACTGGTTTTCTTTGCTCTCTTGGTTGTAAACTGCTTCTCTAACCTTCTCTCTGCCCCGAGTCATTCATTCATTCATGCATGCATTCACTCATTCACTCATACCTTCTGTGTGCCAAGCACTGTGTAAAGAGATAAACTTCATCTTACTTCGTTTGTTTTATTTATTTTAATTTTTGGCCCCGCCCTTCAGCATGTGGAATCATAGTCCCCCCCCAGAGTTTGAACCCACATCCCCTGCATTAGAAGTAGGGGAGGGTCTTAACCATTGGACCTCCAGGGAAGTCCCCTAGAGTTTGTCCTGCTTCGTATTTTCAATCACCCTCCCTGGCACTTCCTTTTTAGTTTTCCCTCCTCCCCTCAGCCTTTGGAAGGACCCCCCTGGCAGAAGATACCCTGGAAAATGACAGCTCCCCCCAGTCCATGCCCAGCTGGCCTGATCCCAGCTCCCTTGAGCCCCTTGTAGCCCCAAACCCATGATGCTCTTGCATCATTGAGGATTTTCCCATGTTTTCTCCCTTCCTGAAGTGTCCCCTTCTTCCTCCCAGATCTACCAAGCTCCTGCTCATCATTCAACATCTCCTGGAGCATCCCCTGTCAATTTAGCAGCCCAGCCTCAGCTCACAGAGCACGGCTGTGGGTGTGATGATCTGACTGTCATTCAGCTAGACTTGAACTTGGTGATGTCTAGGACTGTCCCACTCATCTTTAGATCCTGACTGATGGATAAAGGACCAAATGCTACTCTGGGCAACAGGATGGGGGAGAAAAGGAATGGATAAAGAAGATAAAGTCACTCATAATTCCATTATAGAAATGCATTCGGGGGGGATCCTTAAGGCTTTTTGAACACAAAAATTTTGTGTGGTTGGAGTTACTGTATATCTTGCTTTCCCATTAACATTAATATATCCTTGTGTCCATAATATTTCTAAACAGAATTTTAGTGACCTTTTAAAATTGTACAGTCAGTTCCTTTTTTAAAATTGTTGGACAGCTGTATTATTTTCAGTTTCTTTTGTAATAAAAAGCCATGGGATGTGTTTGTGCCTTAATCTTTGTTTACCTCTGATGATTTCTTTTGGGTAGGTTCCCAGGAGTACAATTGCTAGGTCAGAGGGTAGCAAAGCTATAAAGATTTGAGAGATAAGAGCAACTTGCCTCCCAGAAAGATTATACCAATCTCTCCTTCCATCTGCACTTCTGGATGATTGGGTTTGTAAATTCTTAAAAAAAAAATGGAGGTGGAAAAAAAAAAAAGAAACACTGATGTCCTCTTTTTTAAAATTTTTAATTGAAGGATAATTGCTTTACAATGTTGTGTTAGTTTCTGCCATACATCAACATGAATCAGCCTGATATCCTCTTAACTGGCTATGATTTCCATCTGGAGGGGGCTTCCCAGGTGGCGCTAGTGGTAAAGAATCCACCTGCCAATGCTAAGAGACATAGGAGATGCAAGTTCGATCCCTGCAACGGGAAGATCCCCTGGAGAAGGAAATGGCAACCAGCTCCAATATTCTTGCCTGGAAAATCTGTCTGGAGGAAGTGGCAGCTTTTCCTGTTTTTGGAGCCCCTGTGTGGAGACAGCCTTGTTGCCTTGCAGTCCGGGGCTGGGAGCTTGGCCCTCAGTGACAAGGGCCAGGGCTCTCAGCATAGCTGCCCCTTCCATGACCCCAGAGAGACTCTGTGGCTTTCCAAAGTAGGGAGGGAAAGAAGCTGCTTGCTGACCTGTAGGCAGGGGGCTTCAGACAGCAATGCATTGGCTGAACATCCATCATTGAGGAACTCAAGCTTCAGGAAGCCCATCTGGCTTTATAAAATCTACCAGACATTAAGGGAAAATGGAGTGAGGGTGAAGCATTCGTTGCCATCATGGTGCAGAGAGGTTGCTACTGTGCATTCATCTGCCTGGGGCTTCCTGGCCACTTAAGCCCAGGAGCAAACAAAGATGGGTTTCCAAGAGGTCATTCATTTCCAGACAGGAAATTGGACCTGCCTGGAAGCTGAACTTGCACCCTCTTGCACATATACATCTGTTGAAATATTAAGTATACTCTGCATTAAGCAATGCAGGATACACAAGAGATGTAGTTTCAATCCCTAGGTTGGGAAGATCCCGTGGAGGAGGAAATGGCAACCCACTCCAGTATCCTGGCCTGAAAAATCCCATGGACAGAGAAGCCAGGCAGGCTACAGTCCACAGGGTCTTAAAAAGTTAGACACAATTGAGTGACTAAGCACACAGAACCTGCGAATTCACTTTGAGGGGTACAATTGTAGCCCCCCAAAAGCGATAAGATCCACTTGCTGTTGGCACCCCTGTTTAAACCATGGTATTGCTTATTTTTGCTGATATACTCCTGGAATTGGTGCCATTTTGAGGACACTTAAAAAATAAAATGAACCCTAATCAAGTTTTTATTTTCCAGCTGAGGAAGATCTCACATAGATTATGTTTTTTAAATTGACATTATATTGTCACCTAGTAAACTGAAAAAAATTACTTAAAACACTGAATATGAATGGGCTTCCCAGGTAGCGCTAGTGGTTAATAACCCACCTGCCAATGCAGGAGACGTAAGATGAGGGTTCAATCCCTGGGTGGGGAAGATCCCCTGGAGGAGGAAATGGCAACCTAATCCAGTATTGTTGGCTGGAGAATTCCATGGACAGAGCAGCCTGATGGCTACAGTCCATAGGGTCGCCAAGAGTCAGACACAATACACAGCACAAATTGAAAAAATTAATCAAAACATTTAATATGAACAAAATGGGAGATGGAAAGCTAACACCTGGTGAGTATTAAAACTTTTGTTTTAATACTCTGGTCCCTTTAAAATTCTCATTTCATTGAATCCTTACAGTGGGAACTGTTTTTATTTCTTATTTTTGTAGATGAGGGAACTGAAACTTAGAGAATTTAAATAACATTCAAAATCATGAAGTCAGTAAGTGGTAGAGATGAAATGCCCTTCTCGGTATTTAGGGGGTGGTTTTTCTCCTGGCTCCGGTAGGAGCTGGACTAAATGGGGGGTGGTGGGTAAGCTAGCTGCCGTTACCTGGTCCTGGGAGGGACAGGGCTGTGTGCCCCTAGGAGAAAGCCTGCTGTGGTTTCTGCTGAGGATCTGCTCTGAGAGGAGCTTAAAGGCACTTCAAAGGGAACCAGATGGAGAAGTTGGACAGCTCCCAGCTTCTCTGGCCTTAGACCCTCACTGTGGGTGCTTGTGTTTAGTTGGGGTGATCTGAATCCTTATGCAAACATACACTCTCAGTGGGTACTGCTGTACTGGATTTCCAGCTCTCTCAGCTCAGGAACTGGAGCCTCACCTTTTGGTACCATCATAATGAGTTTGTCGGTAGTACTGCAGTGTGAATGGCTTTATGCACATAGGTGCATAATCTACCCTCAGGAGGCCTCGGTCAGCTCCAGGGGACGTGAGTTCAGGTTGGAGAGAAGGTTAAGGGGATCTGAGTTTTTAGGCATTAGTTGTCAGAGGCTGTGTCTTAGTCAAGTCTTCACCCCCACCACTGCTCCCTTTTCTCCCGCATGAACCAGGAGAGAGAAAACCAACTGGATGATTTAGCATCATCCAAAAAGGGGAATTTGGGGCTTCCCTGGTGGTCCGGTGGTTAAGATTGCACTTCCACTGCAGGGGGTGGGACGCACAGGTTAGATCCTTGGTTGGGGAACTAAGATCCCACATGTTGAGTGGTGCGGCCAACAAGGAAAGAAAGTATGAATTCTGCTAATTCCTAAATCAGCAGAGTTTAAACTATTACTGGTACACATCCCTCCCCAAGGCTGCCTTGGTGGCTCAGTGGTAAAGAATCTGCCGGCCAGGGCAGAAGATGTGGGTTCGATCCCTGGGTCAGGAAGGTCCTCTGGAGAAAGAAATGGCAACCCACTTCAGTATTCTTGACTGGGAAATCCTATGGACAGAGGAACCTTAAGTTTAAACTATTCCTCAAACTTAACAACAAGAAACCAAAGCTTGCCCTAAGATTCAAACTCTGTAAATAATGGAAATAGGGGAAGAAATAAAGTAAAAAAAAAATTTTTTTTTAATTAAAAAAAAAGAAAAACAAAACAAAAAGGGGAATTCATTGTAAAGAGTTAGGGAGTTGCATCTGGACTCCATGGGGTCCTAGAAACTGGGCTGGAAGCTATTGGGAAGCCTCCTGTTCTCACTTCCTCCCCCTCCCCAGGACCCTGCTCTCACATCTCAGCTTCATTTTCTGTGTATATGTGTGTGTGTGTGTGTGTGTGTGTGTGTGTGTGTGTGTGTTCACTGTTCTCTTTCTGACTCTGTCTCTCCAGGCTTCTACTTTTCATGTGCGTGCATGCTAAGTTGCTTCAATCATGTCTGACTCTTTGTGACTCCGTGGACTGTAGCCCACCAGGCTCCTCTGTCCATAGGATTTTCCAGGCAAGAATTCTGAAGTGGGTTGCCATTTCTTTCTCCAGGGGACCTTCCCGACCCAGGGATTGAACCCACATCTCCTGCTCTGGCCGGCAGATTCTTCACCACTGAGCCACCAGGGAAGCCCTGAGGAGGGACGTGTACCAGTATTTTATTGGTATACCAGTATTGGAAGGACATATTTAGTATAACAATTTAACTACTGTTATTGCTGGATGGTGGGATTCTGGGTGATTTTTATTTTATTCTTTTTTTAAGGGTCTTAGTTCCCTGACCTGGAATCAAATCTGTGTGCCCTGCAGTGGAAGCATGGAGTCTTAACCACTGGACCACCAGGTCCAGGTCTTGTCCTTTTCTGTCTTAAAATTTTTTTCTACAATAAGCATAAACAAGTAACATAGACAGGTTAGGTTTATGTTAAGAGTAAGCAAGTTAAACCCAGTGGTCGAGTTTCACTAGGCCAGTAGGTAATGAGTGGCTTGTAGAAGATGAACAATAGGTGATCTCTGCCCTCAAGGAATTTATGGCCTGATGGGGAGGGTGATATAAGCACATATAAATCAAGCTGAAAGGAAGCTATGTTAAATGCTAATAGATTATTACAAAGCGTGTAAAAGCCATTTACACTTCTAAGAAGTTCAGGGAAGGGCTTCATGAAAAGAGTAGCCCTGGCTCTGAGTGTAGAATAGAGGTTCTCAGCCAGGGGCTCTTTGGCCCCCAGAGGACATTTGCCAGTCTCTAAAGGCATTTAAAAAAATTTATGTATTTATTTAGCTGCACCAGGTCTTAGTTGCAGCATGTGGGATCTGGTTCCCTGGCCAGGGATTGAACCTGGGCCCCCTTCATTGGGAGTGCAGAGTCTTAGCTACTGGAACCACCTGGGAAGTCCTTCTAGAGGCATTTTTTCTCTTTTTAATTTAAATTTATTTATTTTTAATTGGAGGATAATTACCTTACAGTATTATGTTGGTTTCTGCCATACATCAACATGAATCAGCCATAGGGATACGTATGTCCGCCCCCCCGCCCCCAGCCCTTGAACTTCTCTCCCTCCTGGAGGCATTTTTGATCTTCACAGATGAGATGGAGGGAATGCTACTGGCATCTGGTGGAGAGACCAGGGTTGCTGCTGAACGTCCTTCAATGCCCAGGACAGCCCCCTCCCTGACCAGCAAATAATTACCTGGCTCCAGATGTCAAGGCTTCTAATCCAGTCCATGGGATTTTGGCAGACAGAGCTGGGAAAGAACCTTCCAGGCAAAGAGAATGATGGCAGGGCACAGTGGCAAAAACACATGATGTGTGCCCAGGAATTAGCGGAGGGCACGTGAGGCTGGTGGGGTGGGCCCAGCTGGCTGGTGGGGCCCTCAATACAAAAGCAAGCAATTGGATGTGTTCTGTGGTCAGTCGGGAGCTGTGGAAGTTTTGTGTTTTTATTTATTTGGCCATGGGGGGTCTTAATTGTGGTGTGTGTGTGGGGGGTCTTTGTTGCAGCATGCAGGATTTTTTAGTTGTGGCGTGCAAACTCCTAGCTGTGGCACATGGGATCTAGTTCCTGGACCAGGGATCAGATCCAGGTCCCCTGTACTGGGAGGGTGGAGTGTTAGCCACTGGGCCACCAGGGAAGTCACACCGTGGAAGATTTTGGAACAGTGGAATCGCTCCATCAAGAAGGTATCATTTCTCCTTACCCCAGCTTTGCCTCATTCCTGGCTCATCTGCACACCCACGCTCAATCACACCCGTATGTTCCTGTTTTCCACCTCAGGCTGTCCATTCTTTGTTTTGTACGCATCCGAAGGAAAGCTGTGTCAGCATTCTGCTTTGCTGACCCGTGATTCCCATCTACTGGTGACAAAGGGATACAGCAAAAACATGATCCCCCTTTGGACCGCTCTCTTTCCTGCTGCAGTTTCCCAGGAATCTACCCTGGCGAGAGGTGACTGTCCACATCTGTGCAGATGGCCTCGGAGCAGCTTTGTTTGTTTGCTCATCACCACTGTTTGGGTGTTTGCTGACATCCTCATGCTCTCTCAGGATGCAGCGTGGGGCGGGGGGTGGTGCCCAGGGGACAGGTCACACTCAGCAGGGTCCACACGGGGCAAGCAGAGGCCAGGACTGGAGCTGGGTCAGATTGCAGTCATCAGATGAAAGAATGCCTGAGGCAGGGGAAGGAGTGCTCAGAACTCAACAGGGTCCTGTCCCCACCTGTTCACTGCTGATTTGTCAGCAGAGCAGTGCTGGACACTTGCTGGACCAGGTCAGTACAATAGGTACCAGGTCAGTAGATCAGTGATTTCTTTTTTTTCTTAATATTTATTTATTTGGCTTTGCTGGGTCTTGGTTGGGGCACTTGGGATCTTTGGTTGCTGTATGTGAACTGTTAGTCGTGGCATGTGGGATCTAGTTCCCAGAGCAGGGATTGAACCCAGGCCCCCTGCATTGGGAGCTCAGTGTGTTAGCCACTGGACCACCAGGGAGGTCCCAGTAGGTCAGTGATTTCTGAATGAAAGGATGAGGAGAGGTTCCAGGAGGGATGGTGTGATGGCTCAAGATCACGCTGCCAGTTGGGGTCAGAGCTGAGCCTAGACCCATGGTTTCCTGACCCTCAATTGGGAGCCCTTCTCCTGTGCTGCACCCCGTTCAGTGCATAGGGACCCAGAGATGTCACCCTAGGCCCTGACTGATACAGATCTTCCCGAAGACCAGGCCCCTGTACCCAGCACTCTGTGCTCCAGTCCCCTCCTGTTGAAGTCCACTGCTAACCAACTAACCAACCCACCCTAAAAAGCAACTTGCCTTCTCTACCTGCAAACGAGCCACAGAACCACACCATGCTACACCACAGGCTGTGGTTCCTTTAGTTATCCCTCCCAGGATAGCATACCCCCAGGGGCACCTCCAGGGCTGGTGCCTTGTTGTTGTTTAGTTGCTCAGTTGTGTCCGATTCTTTGTGACCCCGTGGACTGTAGCCCGCTAGGCTCCTCTGTCCATGGGGTTTCCCAGGCAAGAATACTGGAGTGGGTTGCCATTTCCTTCTCCAGGGAATCTAACCCACCTAGTGATTGAACCCACATCTATTGCATTGGCAGGCAGGTTCTTTACCACTGAGCCCCCTGGGAAGCTAGCCCAGGCTTAATTCTTCACACACCAGTCAGGGCTGGGGTTTGAGGAAAGATCCTATCAATGCTGAAGTTTGGGCTAAACTATACCATTCATGGCTTCCCAAGTGGCTCAGTGGTAAAGAGTCCGTCTGCCAATGCAGGAGACGTGGGTTCAATACCTGGGTTGGGAAGATTCCCTGAAGTAGAAAGTGGTGACCGACTCCAATATTCTTGCTTGGGATATCCCATGGACAGAAAAGCCTGACAGGCTATGGTCCATGGGGTTGCAAAGAGCTGGACACAACTGAGCACATGAGCATGTGTACCATTCACAGTAAAACCTTCTTGGTCAAATGCACACAGGGAGATGAAGTAGTGTGAACTTGTCCATCATTTTCTCTGTTTTGGGATGGAGGCAGGGTGAATACAGGTGTCTCTGACACTACCAGAACCTTCTGGGAAGAGGCATTTCCTTGATGTCACGCAGCCAGAAGGAAACAATGAATCAGGGTGGGATGCTTTTAAGAGTCCACTGAGACAGCAGCACTCCTCCCTGTGCTCTGAAAACCATGCTCATTGGATGTTAGTGTCCACTAACCCCAGGAAGGGGCTTGCAGGCGGTGCCACCCCTGGTCTCCCAGCCACAAAGCATCCCTAGGTCTTATAGGCACAAGGGCTGGACTCATCCCCACCCAGGGCTGTTCAGGTATAACTCCCACGGTGGCTCCTGCTTCACCCTGCTGTTAGTGGGACACCATGGCCCTTTGCTCACAGCCTCCACCATAGGGAAATAATGTCACAGGTGTGTGCAGCATTTCTTTTCAATGTATTTTCTTGTTGTAGTTGCTCAGCTGTGTCTGACTCTTTGCGACCCCATGGACTGTAGCATGCCAGGCTTCCCTGTCCTTCTCAATCTCCCAGAGTTTGTTCAAACTCATGTCCACTGAGTTGATGATGCCATCTAATCATCTCATCCTCTGTTGCCCCCTTCTTCTCCTGCCGTCAACCTTTCCCAATATCAGGGTCTTTTCCAGTGAGTTGGCTCTTCACATCAGGTGGCCAAAGTATTGGAGCTTCAGCATCCCTATTTTCTTGTATATCATCCCAAGGACTACCGGCTCTGGTGGGGACACCTCGTTGTGTAGAGGACATAAACCCAGTGAGTCTCCTGGGTGCTTGTCCAAGGACCGTCACCCAGTGAGTGGTGCAGCACAGACCGGCTCTGTGGACAGCGAAACCTCCGGGCATCATGAAGATGAGAGGAGGTGGAATGGGTGGTTTACAGTGCAGTGCTGGGCGCAGAGCAGGCAGTGGGTCTGCCTGGGAGAAGGGCATGCTGCACACACTCCCTGGGGAAGGTCCCGAGGTTGGGGGGGGTAGACTCCCAATCAGTGGGAGGTTCTCTCAAGCTCTTGTTTGATTTCAGCAGAACCCAAGTTGTGTTACAGTTTGAAAGAGGCTTGGGAAGTGGGCTTATGTATTAGATAGGCTCATTTTAGATAAAACCAGCCTTCACGATGACTTACCAAGATTTCCTCAGCAAAGCCTGAGGAATATCATAATATTTTACTGATTTTGTGCTGTCAAAAAAAGTTGGGACATCTATTTAGCACCAAGGCTTTGAAATCTCACATTCTAGTTTCAGTCCTGACATGGACTCGCTGTGTGATCTGCAGTTCAGTTCAGCCCCTCAGTCGTGTCTGACTCTTTGTGACCCCATTGACTGCAGCACATCAGGCTTCCCTGTCTATCGCCAACTCCTGGAGCTTGCTCAAACTTGTGTCCATTGAATCGGTGATGCCATCCAACCATCTCATCCTCTGTGTGACCTTAGCTTGATTATTTAACTTCTCTGATGGACATCTTCAGCCTGGGAAATGTAGATTAGAATCATGCCTACTTTGTAGAGTGGTTGTACCTGCAAATGCACGTAGGGCGCTTAGGGCTGTGCTCAATAATCAGCGCCGCTTATTATGGGATGTTAACCTCCCCCCCTCCCCGAAATGTGAAGTGTTTCTGCTTGCTGTTGGTTCCCAGGATAGCAGGCCATCCCTCACCAGGACTTCCCTTTCTGTCCACCCTGTCTTCATGGCCATCTGGAGCTCACAACAAATGGAAAGAAAGCATACTGTTTTCATTCTGAAATGACTAAATTTCTTATATCACCCTCCTCTAATCCAACTCTTTGTGTTCTGTGTTGGAATTGTTTTCTCCTTGGTGACCTAGTTTTATCCATTCTTTTCAGATCTGCAAAAGCAAATGGAACAGATGTTCCAAAGCACTTCTCATTCTGTGTAGTTGAGAGGAATATCTTTTCCAAACGAAGCAAACTATTTGATGTATTTCAGCTTCTTAACTACTAAGCATCATTCTACCTCATCTTTTTTTTTTTAAATAATTTTATTTATTTATTTTTGGCTGTGCTGGGTCTTCGTTGCTGCATGGGCTTTTCCTTAGCTGCAGTGAGCAGGGGCTACTCTCCTATTGTGATTCACGGGCTTCTCACTGCGGTGGCTTCTCTTGTTGCAGAGCGTGGGCTCTAGGGCCATGGGCTTCAGTAGTTGTGGCTCTTGGGCTCTAGAGCACAGGCTTCCATGGTTGTGGTGCACGGGGCTTAGTTGCCATGGCATGTGGGATCTTCCTAGACGAGGGATAGAACCTGTGTCCCCTGCATTGGCAGGCAGATTCTTTACCACTGAGCCACCAGGGAAGCCCCTCCCCCCTGCCTCCTCCCCACACCCCCACCCCTCATTTAAAAAAAACTTTTTTCCTTTTTGGCCGAGTGGCTTACAGGATCTCAGTTCCCTGACCAGGGATCAAACCCAGGCCATGGCAGTGAAAACCCAGAATCCTAACCAGTAGCCAATAGGGAACTCCCTCCTCCACACCTTTTAGAGCACTACCAAGAATTACCTTTCCAAGCTTCAAAATGTTGTTACCCAAACCAGGGCTTTGCCTTTCTCTCTCAGGGTCCATCTGCTCTTGATGGCTGCACCCCAGGAGTTGTAAGCAACCAGCACAGCTGGGAGGCTGGCACTCACTGATCTTCTCCCAGGGGAGCCGTGGGCTTCCTTACATCACCTGCAGCACAGGTGTTCTTGATGATGGATTGGCCAGCTCAGGAGCCCAGTTCACAATGCCCAGCCAGATCCGTTCTGTAGCAGTCATTAGCTGCGCTTTTTCCATAACTGTCCCTTGTAATTAACAACTCCCTGACAATCGAGACATGTGCTGGAGAACCTCCTCTCAAAATTGAAATTTAACTCACTAAAGAAAACCTGGCTGTTTTCCACTCTGCTTTTTCTTTTCTTGGGCTTTTGTGTTCTCATCAGGGAGGCATTCTGGGCACTGGCCAGACAGCTCTGCTGCAGACAATCTCTGTTCTTCCATGAGCAGGTGAGTCAGGCCTGGATGTGATTAGCCTTTCTCTAGCTCCTCCCACTTTGGGTGAGGTGACAGTGATTTTGGTGGCTGCCCAAGCCTTCCTGCAGACAAGCCCAGGGGCCTGGAATCATGATAGTTTCTTATGTGTCACACAATAACCAAGTCACCTCCAGATCTTTTCTGGAGGAAATCAAGATGTATATATATATATATAGATGATGGATTGGCCAGCTCAGGAGTCCAGTTCACACATATGTATATATATGACTTCCCTGGTGACCTTAGGCTAAGAATCCACTTGCCAATGCAGAGGACACAGGTTTGATCTCTGGTGCAAAAAGATCCCATGTGCCGCAGGGCAACCAAGCCCATGCACCGCAACTACTGAGCCCGTGCTCTAGAGAGTGTGAGGCACAACTGCTGAAGCCCATGCACCCTAACGCCTCTGCTCCGCAACAAGAGAAGCCATTGCAATGAGAAGCCTGTGCACTGAAATAAAGAGTAGCTTCCACTCGCTGCAACTAGAGAGAAAGCCTGTTCACAGCAATGAAGACCCAGCACAGCCAAATATATATGTGCAGAGTGTGTGTGTATATATTTGTGTACATGCTAAGTCAATTCAGTTGGGTCCGACTCTGTGCAATGCTGTGGACTGCAGCCTTCCAGGGTCCTCTGTCCATGCGATTCTCTGGGCAAGAATACTGGAGTGGGTTGCCATGCTCTCCTCCAGGGGATCTTCCCGACCCAGGGATTGAACCCAGGTCTCCAGAATTGCAGGCAGATTCTTTACTATCAATAGCAGGAACATATTTAGTAGTGAAACTTCTGGATAGAACATAATATACAGGCTTTGTTTTTTCCTCTACAACCAGAACCATTTGAAAAATATGATTTTTGCATTGCTTGCTAATTTTCATTCATCTTAAATGTCATTATATCCTCTCTAATGAATTGAGATGAGTTTACAATGCCATCTAAAATTGGCAAATTTTATTTGGTTAGACAATTTCAGTAAATTAAATAAATGACATTGTACCATGAAGCAGAACAGATGTAACTTGAAAAATTATAAATTCTGTTTTCCTCTAAATTTGTTACAATGAACCGTTTATGGATTAAATGAGCTAATGGGCTATACTCAATATATTCTGTTTCTATAAAATTACACATATATATAATTGTATATATATAAAATTATATGTATACATATAAAATTTTATATGTATATGTATATACATGGAGAAGGCAATGGCACCCCACTCCAGTACTCTTGCCTGGAAAATCCCGTGGACGGAGGAGCCTGGTAGGCTGCAGTCCATGGGGTCGCTAAGAGTCGGACACGACTGAGCAACTTCACTTTCACTTTTCACTTTCATGCATTGGAGAAGGAAATGGCAACCCACTCCAGTGTTCTTGCCTGGAGAATCCCAGGGACTGGGGAGCCTGGTGGGCTGTCATCTCTGGGGTCGCACAGAGTCGGACATGACTGAAGCGACTTAGCAGCAGCAGCAGTATATACATATATATATGTATATATAATACATATATATATATATATATATATATAATACATATATATATATATATATATATATATATATATATGGTCTTCCCAGGTGGATCAGTGGTAAAGAATCCACCTGCCAATGCAGGAGACATGGGTTTGATCCCTGGGTGGGGAAAATCCCCTGGAGAAGGAAATGGCAACCCCCTCCAGTATTCTAGCCTGGGAAAATCCCATGGACAGAGGAGCCTAGCGGTCTACAGTCCCTGGGATTGACGCAACTTAGTGACTAAACAACAACAAAAGTAAATATACATTTCCTTTTGTTTATCCTTTCATCTGTCATTGGACATTTAAGTTGCTTCCATCCCTTGGCTATTGTGAATCATGCTGCTATGAACATGGATGTGCAAATATTTCTCTGTAATAGAATTGCTTTAAAATTGGAGCTGCATTCTACTGATAACTTGGCTGATTTTAACCATAAAGAAATCAGCAACTCCACCCACAAGACCAGCCTCACTTGGCTGTGTTTGTTCCTGTAGTATCATGAGATTGTCCCCTTGAAGGACGCATTCTCAGCACAGCTGAATGAGAGGGCTGCAGGGACCTGGGTTCATACTTGTGCAGATGTGTCTACCACAAACACACATCCCTGCTGGAGGGAAGGCTGGAAAAGTGGACATCAACCATTTTCTGTTTCAGAAACATAATGTAAAATTTCCCTCTGTTGGGCAGTCGGGGGTCATTGCTGTGTGGGTAGCCAGAAGAAGGATACAAGCTTGTTACACTGGCATCTAGAATTTTCACATCCTATTAGGTCATAGCTCTACCTGCCTTGAATGGCTTGATGTGTCTGAAGAGATCACACCATGACATCTGTGTCTGAGTAGTGAGCATAAGTGTAGGAATACCAGTTTCCTGATGCTCATGAGGTCACTGGGAACCATGAGAAACCCCTGAACTTGTGTCCACACTGGTTCTGCTCCCTGGGTTGTCTTCCTTACCTCCTTCTGCTGGAACCAGGTCTTACCTTTCTTTAGGGTCCCACTTGAGTCTTAATTCCTTGGGAGCCCACCATTCTTCTTTGGATCTGTTCTTATACTTTTATTCAGGCATGGATCTAGGTTTAATAGATCCTGAAGCATTTACAGTGGAAGAAAGATGCCTTCTCCAAAAAAGTCATAAAAAATTTGATGAGTATGCTTGCTAGGACCCCTCCCAGGACCCATGCAGTTGAGGGGTCTTGAAATTTAAGCTTCATTAGCTTCTCTGTAAATCTGCTTCTGCTTATATTCATTCTCTTTTTCTCTTTCTTCCCCCTTTAAAGAATTAGAGTATAATTTATATAGAATGAAATTTACCCTTTTTATCATGTAGCTCTATGAACTTAGACAAACTCATGCAATCGTGTAACCATTATCACAGCACATAGAACCATTCCATCACATTCAAAAATTTCCACATGCCCCTTTGAAGTCAACTTCTCTCACATCCCCAGCCTCTGGCAGTGTATCTGTTTCTGTCTCTAATAGTTCTGTCTTTTTCAGAATGTCATATAAGTGGAGTCAAGCAGCATGTAGCCTTTTGAGTCTGGCTTCCCTGGTGGCTCAGAAGGTAAAGAATCTGCCTCCAATGCGGGAAACCCAGGTTTGATCCCTGAGTTGGGAAGATCCCCTGGAGAAGGAAATGGCTACTCATTCCAGTACTCTTGGAAAATTCCATGGACAGAGGAGCCTGTCTGCAGTCCATGGCAGGCTGCAGTCCATGGGGTCACAAAGAGTTGGACACAACTAACACCTTCACCTTCTTTCTTAGCGTAACACATTTGAATTTCACCATGTTACTGCGTGTCTCACCCATTCTGTGCCTGGCACTGGAGATGAAAGGAGGGGAAAGTCCCAGTTCCTGCCGTCAGAGAGCTCACAGTCTAATGGAGGAGGCTCTTGGGCCCACCTCCATAGGCTTTTCCTTCAATATTTAGCACACACAGCTTTGCTCTGCTAACTCTCATTCCAATACACCTGGCACTCCAGGTACTTCTGATCCCCCTGAGCATAAAATCTCTTACCTTCTTGAGGTATCATGTTGGACTGGAAAGAGCAAAGGGTTTGAAGCCAGGAAGTGACGGCACTTTGAATCCAGCTTACCCACCTGGCAGCTCTGTGACTTTGTGTTAGACTCAGAAGTGCTGAATGAATATCTAATGAACGGATGTAAGAATGGAAACTCCTTAAGTCCCGGGTCCTACGTGTTTAAAAAGGGGATAATAGTCACGACTTCACCTGACTGCTGTGGGCATCAGTGAGCACCTGGCGGGCATCAGTAAAGATCTGTCCTGTTCCCCTCTCTTCCCTGGAGCCCTTTGATACCCTCCTTGGACAGGTGTGTGCACATTGTGTAGACCTCCAAGCTGGGCACAGCAACACCAGCACCTGCTCTGTGGGAATGGTGGAGGGAGCACAAGCTGGCACAGTTTCCCAGAGAATCCCACAGGTACCCCACAGCTACCACCTCAAATCTAGCTCAGAGCACCCTCAGGCTTATTCCCCTTCCCCCTCTCTTATGGTGCAGGCAGGAAGGTCCATCACTACTTTCCTCTCACCAAGTGTATCCCTTGTGCGTGCATGCTCAGTCACTTCAGTTGTGTCTAAATCTCTTCAACCCCATGGACTGTAGCCCGCCAGGCTCCTCTCTCCATGAGATTCTCCAGACAAGAATACTAGAGTGGGTTGCCATGCCCTCCTCCAAGGGATCGTCCCAACCCAGGGATTGAATCCAGGTCTCCCGCATTGCAGATGGATTCTTTATCCACTGAGCCACCTGGGAAGCCCCATATCCCTTGTAGGGTGCTTTAGAGATAAGTTCACCAGGAGGAGAACCATAACCCTTTACGAGGGGGCGATCTGGCCAAGAATAATGTCTCTGGCTCTCAGATCCTGGGTGGGGTTGTGAGCTGGGAAGTGGGCGACCACAGGACAGTCATTGTAAAGGAAATCCATGCTCTCCTTCAAAACATACTCAGTGAGACTCAACGCAGCAGTTATTAGTCAACTATTTATATAATTATCTGTTTGCTGGCTGCCTTTCCTACCAGAGGACCCAGGGTACATAGTAGATGCTCAACAAATAATGATTGGGTGAAAACTATTTTGTGCCTAAAGGAATTGGCATTCGAAGCCACTATTTCTGTAAATAGAAGTGATCCCTTTATTTCTGTAGATGGGAAACTAGTATTTGTCATCCTTCTACACTGCCTCTGCAGTGTTAAATTCTCGGCTACAGTCTCCTTGTTTAATCTGTGCAGTGGCTGTTGACCATAGGTGTTTTTCTTCTCCAGCCTCAAGGAAACTGGTCCAAAGGAGTTAAGAAACACACTCCCAGTCCCATAGCTAGTCAGTGATGGAGCTAGATTCAGACTCAGGTCTGATGTCAGAGCTTAGCTTCTGGATTTCTTAAGAATAGAAATTTCAGTCATATAGATTTTTTTTAAAAATACTCAGACCGATACTTGAACAGGACTTGAGTGGGCTGGATTGCAGAGTTTAATGCTTAACAGCATGAACTGAAATCTGTAGCGTGTCTGTTCTGTGTTTTTCTAAATTGGACTTTGGAGTATTTCTGTAATCCAATTTAAATTTGTATTTTTGCCACACACATTTTACACAACTCTAAATAAGTAATAACCTCTTCTCTGTGCCACAGCGATAGGGGCTTCAGAATGGTCCTGGACTTCAGGGCAGGAGACCTGGGTTTGAATCTTGTCAGATAAGGAAGGGGCCTTTGGCGGGTCTCTGAATCACTCTGAGCCTTGGTTTTTTATTAACTGTGAAAAGAATCCCAGTTGTCTCAGAGGGTTGTGGTGTAGACCAAAGGACCAAATAAAAGAATAAGGTGTTTGTTGGGGTGTTCCCCAAGGAACAGTTTTGTATGTGTTAGTCTCAAGTCTGCAGAGAGGGGTTGGACTTGAAGCACACTGAAAAGAAAGAGTCTACAGGACTTCCTGATGGTCTAGTGATTAAGATTCCGTGCTTCCAATGTGGGGGGCATAGATTCGATCCCTGTTTGGAGAAGTTCTGCGTGCCACACAGTGAGACCAAGAGAAAAAGAGAAGGGTCTATAGGCAGGGGCTAGCAGAATCACATGCCACGTTGAGAAAGAAGGACACGGTTTGTTTATTTTTGGCTGAGATCAGCTTTGTTGTTGTTCAGTCGCTAAGTCATGTCCGACTGTTTGTGACCCCATGGACTGCAGCATGCCAGGCTTCCCTGTCCTTCACTGTCCCCCAGAATTTGCTCAAACTCATGTCCATTGAGTCGGGGATACCATCAACCATCTCATCCTCTGTTGCCCCCTTCTCTTGCCTTCATTCTTTCCCAGCATCAGGGTCTTTTCCAAAGATTCTTTGCATCAGGCCAAAGGATTGGAGCTTCAGCTTCAGCATCAGTCCTTCCAATGAATATTCAGAATTGATTTCCTTTAGGATTGACTGATTTGATCTCCTTGTAGTCCAAGGGACTTTCAAGAGTCATTTCCAGTGCCACAGTTCAAAAGCATCAGTCCTTCAGTGCTCAGCCTTCTTTATGAGATTCCTTGTCTTTATTATTAAAAAACAACTTATCTCTCATAGGCCATATGAAGATGAATAGTGATATTGCTTATAAAGAAGTTTGCACAGTCCCTGGTAACTAATGGATACTCAATAAATAAAGAAGAACTTATAAATCATAGTCATATAGTCTCCAAGGAGCCCAAATGCCCCGTGGGCCAGTTCTGCTGTTTTCCTGTTTTCTCCCTCTAGCCTTTTAGAAGGTCACAGTGGGTAAACAGAAGCGGGAGCCCAAGGGGTGGGACCCATGGCAACCAGAGCCCAGCTGGCTTGCCATGCCATGGGAACCTTGAGCTCTGTGCCCAGCCTGAGAAGCTCCCAGCTTAGGCTTGTGGATAACCACTGTGAGTAAGGACGTTCCCTACACAGCATGGTAAAGATTAGGCTTGCTCAGTTGCCTATAGCACCCAGGCCCATAGTATGTCCAAGACAGTCCTTTCAGAGCTATAGTATTAGCAGCCCCTAGAGGTGTGTTATGTTTTTTGCAAATTGTTGTTTTGTCATACATGGACCCTCCAATACCAGGAAGTTGTATCAAGCTTGGAGGCTAATGCCTGACCAGCTTTATGCATTTTTGGACACCAACACACACACACACACACACACACACACACACACGCTTACACTTATGAGTGTGAATTCTTCAAGATTTTCTTTTTAAGGTCAGGTTTTTTTAATCAATTTGATAAGTTTTATTTTATTTATTTACTTTAAAATTTTTTGCCTGCACTGTGTGGCATGTGGCCACACATGGGTTAGTTCCTTGACCAGGAATTGAACCTGTACCCCTTGCCTTTGGAAACATAGGTTCTTAACCACTTGACTGCCCCAGAGAAATCCCAGTACGAGTGTTTTAAGTGTGAATTTGAATTCTGAATTTTGATAAATGGACAGTTATGTAGCCACCACTGCAATCAAGATGCAAGAAGCTTCCATCATTTTCCATAATTCTTTCACTCTACTTTGTAGTCACCTCTCCCACCATCTCTAGTCCTTGCACAACCACTGATTTTTTTTTTATCCCTATAAACTTTCCTTTTTCAGAATAGCATATAAATGGAATCATACAGTGTATTGGTTTGGGGTTTGACTTTTTTCATGGAGTTGTAATGCATTTGGGACTCCAAATGCTTTTGATTGCAGCAAGTTGAGTGGTTCTGAGATCCACATGGAAAACCAATGGCATTCCTGTATAACATTAAAAACCAAGAGAAAATCTAATTTTAAAAACCCATAATACCATAAAAAAAAACTCTTGAAATATATACTTAAGAATAAAGAAAACAAAACAAGTCCAAGGTCTTTACAGAAAAATCTGTAGCATATCTTGAAAAGATGTTAAGGAAGACTCAGTAGAGGGGACAATGTTCATGAAAAGGAAACCCGATAAAGATGGTGACTCTTCCCAAGTAAATCTGTAATTTCAGTGTACTCTCAATCAGAACAGATAAAGTTTCTCATGGAACTTGACAAGCTGTCATGAAATTCATGTAGAAAATCTAAGGGCTAAGAATAGGCAAGACAGCATTAAGAATATCAGGATTTAGGGGACTTCCCTGGTGGTCCAGTGGCTAAGACACTGTGCTCCCAATGTAGGTTCGATCCCTGGTCAGGGAACTAGATCCCACATGCCACAACTGAGAGTTTGCATAGTGCAGCTAAAGGTCCCATATGCTGCAACTAAGACCCAGCACAGCCAAATAAATAAATATTTTTTAAAAAGAATATCAGGATTTATTATAAAGCTATGGAAATTAATACCCTGTGGTATAGGTGCATGGTTGGTCGGTAGACCAGGGTAAGGGAATGGAGAACTGAAATAATATCTATACATGTTAGAAAACATTACATGTAATGGTAGAATTGAAAATCAGTGGGAAAGAATTTGGTAATTGTTATTAGAACAGTTGGGATCCTGACAAAAAAGCATAAAGTTGAATCCCTAACTCATAACATACATAAAGATAAGTTACAGATGAATTAAAACCTAATAGTGAAAAAGTGAACCTTAAAAACTTTTATGACAAGATGTATGTGGCCAGGATTTTCTCAACAAGATATAAAAAAGCAAGCTATAAAAGACTGATATATTTATCATTTAAAATTTAAAACTTCTGTACAACAGAAGGGACCACAGCAAAGAAAGTTAAAAGGGCTTTTTATTGGGAAAAGATGTTTGCAATCCATATGTCCAAGGCATAATTTATACCCAGAATTCACAAAGAAGTCCTAAAAGTCAGTAAGAAAAAGATAAAGAACTGAATGGGATGGGGGAGGGAAGCAATATAAATAGTTCAGTTAAGGGGGCCAAATGGCCAAGAGGCATAAAATGTTAATTAACTTCACTTGCAATATGGATTGTTGCAAGGAAATATGGATTAAAACAAACTTGAGATACTGTTTCACATTCTTCAGATTGGCAAAAAAATTTTAAATCTGACTGTATTAGTTTGGCAAGAATGGAGAATCCTATGCCTTCCGATACAGGGGAACAGGTCTGATCCCTGGTTCAGGAAGATTCCACATGGCACGGAGCAGCTAGGCCTGTGTAAACTGCTGAGCCTGCATGCTTCTACTGAAGGCTGTGTGCGTGAAGCCAGTGCTTTGTAACGAGAGAAGCCACTGAAATGAGAAGCCCACTCACTGCAATGAAGAGTAGCCCCCTCCTCATTGTAACTAGAGAAAGCCCAAGTGAAGCAATGGGAACCTCATTGTAGCTAGAGAAAGCCCAAGTGAAGCAATGGGGACCCCCCCAAAAAAAGAATGGAGAACATCAGAACTCGTTTACACTGCAGGAAGGAGTAGAGAGTAGTATGACCTCTCTGGGGAGTGGTTTGGCATTGTTTGGAGGAAGGTGCTGTGCCCTGCAACTCGGCAGCTCCACACTGTGTGTAAACCCTAGAGTAAGTCCCACCGGCGCCCAGGGAGATTTGTATAAGAATGTTCATTCTGGCTCTGTTTGTAATAGTGACAACTTGGAAAGAACCGAAATATGCATCAATAGAATGGGTAAATAAGCTGTGATAAATTCACATAATGAAATAGTATACAGAGGTTTACAGTGAGCTAGAGTGACTTCCCTGGTGATCCAGTGGTTAAGAATCTGCCTTCCAGAAATAGATCACCAGTCCAGGTTCAACCCATGAGACAGGACGCTCAGGGCCGGTGCACTGGGATGACCCTGAGGGATGGGATGGAGAGGGAGGTGGGAGGGAGGTTCAGAATGGGGAACACATGTACACCCATGGCTGATTTGTGTCAATGTATGGTAAAAACCACTACTATATTGCAAAGTGATTAGCCTCCAATTAAAATAAATAAATAAATTAAAAAAAAAAAAAGAATCTGCCTTCCAATGCAAGGGATGTGGGTTTGATCTCCTGTCAGGGAACTAAGATCCCACACACCAACTAGAGAGCCTGCATACAGCAGCAAAGACCCAACACAACAAGAACAAAAAATGTCTAGAAAGACAAGTCTCAATACGGATCAAAAATTTCAAAACCATAAATTTGAATGAAGAAATATTTTGGTGGAATACATATAGTGTGATTCCATTTACATAGTGTTTAAATAGAAATACATTTTTGTCTGTTTCAGCATGGCTTACAGAGTTAGTAAAAATATTAGTGAGAAATAGTGAGAATGAGAAACACCGAATTCAGGAGGTTGCTTATTTGGGGGAAGGAAGGAAAGAAAAATATGAGAAAAGAGTACCTATAGGAGACTTCAGATCTCTCTCTCCTGTTTTAAGTTTTTTCCATCTTAAAAATTGTAGCATATTTATTGAAATGCCAGTAGGCACTCTAGCACCAAGGAGGACCCTTGTGTGACAGTAGAAAGTAAAAATGGTCTTGGAAATTAATTCTCTTGGAAAGTAATCAAAACTGATTCATAGGGACTTCCCTGGTGGTCCAGTGGCTAAGACTCTGTGCTCCCAATCCAGGGGACCCAGGTTCAATCCCTGGTCAGGGAACTAGATCCCACGTGCTGCAACCAAGAGTTCTCATGCTGCAGCTAAAGATCCTGCATGCCACGATGAAGATCTAAGATCCTGTGTGTCCCAACTGAGACCCAACACAGCCAAACAGATAGATAAAAATAGTAAATATTTTTAAAAATGGATTCATAAACTTTCATGGAAAAACCTACATAGGATGATAATCAGAAATTGTATATTTTGCATTGGTGCCAGGGGTGTATATTGCTGCCAATGCTGGGGTCCCAGCAGGGCTGGGAAATGGTGGAGCAGCTGGAAGCAGGGGTGACTGAGTGTTGAGGGGGGAACCTGTGGACTTGGCCAAGATGAGATCAGGCATGGGCTCACCCTCTGGGACCCTCCGCTGTTGTTTGGCTTGGCGAGCCCAGTGAGGGGCTCAGTGGGGCTCAGTCAGGCTTTCAACAGACCTCTTACCTGTCTTCTTGTGCTGTGCTAAGTCGCCTCAGTCGTGTCCAACTTTTGTGATCCCATGGACTGGCCATGGCTACTAGAGTAGCCTGCCAGGCTCCTCTGTCCATGGGATTCTCCAGGCAAGAACACTGGAGTGAGTTGCCATGCTCTCCCCCAGGGGATCTTTCCAATCCAGGGATCGAACCTGAGTCTCTTATGTCTCCTACATTGGCAGGCAGGTTCTTTACCACTAGCGCCACCTGGAAAGCCCTTTCTTCTTAGGAAATTTTAACTCCTTGGAAATTAACTGGAGAAAGAAGAGAGGCCCCTGGGTCCTACTCAAAGCAGTTATCTTATGTCATTTAAGCTGAAGGAAAGGAGCAGGGCCCAAGGATTGAAAAACAGCACCTAGACAAGGGTTTCTCCACCTTGGCACTTCTGATGTTATGGACCCAATCAGGCTTTGAGGGGCTGTCCTGTGTGTTGTGGGGTTGAACAACATCCTAGGCCTCCCCCAACAAGATGCTAGTAGCGTTCTCTGAGTTGTGATGACCTGCATGTTTCCAGATGTTGCCCAGATGTCCTACTCCCAGTTGGGAACTGCTGTCGCTGAGGTTAGCATTCACAGGAGGCCCATTGCCCACCCACACCCCGCCCCCCACCCTGCTGCAGCTGGGGGGAAGTGAAGGCGGCAACCTGGATGAAGGCCCCTAGTTTGGAGCAAGAGGAGGAATCAAGGGCAAAGATAGCAGGGATGCAGCAAGCAGATACATGGAGGCAGTAGGTTGGGTTGGGGGCTTCTGGGGAACAGTAAATGGCTGTGGGCAGAGGGTGGGTGGGTGCAGAGCTCTGTGGCTCTGGAGTGCCAGGTGGGACTCTGTTCACAGATAACCAGGTGGAGTGTGTGAGCACAGAGCCTGGTTTCCCCTCTACAGAAGACACTCAAGCCTTCTTCCTTCCTGCTCTTGAGCCAACCTTAAGCACTTAAGTGGCTTTATTCCTCCTAAGAATTGTACAGCTTCTCTCTTGACATTGTAGAGAGAGTTATGTGAATCTGAAGTGGGCTGAAGTTCCTTGGAGGTTGCAGTTGTTTGATATTTATTCATCCATCAGACATTCATCCAGCAGCCACTTGGGCAGGCGCTGTGTCAGGTGCTGGGGACCCCACTAATCAATCTCGCTGGCCTGGATGGTCTGACCCAGTCAGAACAGGCTGCCCTGGGAGAAGACAGTCAGCCTGTTGTCTGGCTGCCTGGGTCACATCCCACCTCAGCTCCTGGCTATTTGTCCCTGTAAGCCTCAGTGTCCTAATCTGTAAAATGGAGTAGTAAGAATTCTTCCCTGTAGAGGGAAATGGCAACCCACTCTGGTGTTCTTGCCTGGAGAATTCCATGGACAGAGAGGAACCTGGTGGGCTACAGTCCATGGGGTCGCAAAAAGTCAGACATGACTGAGCACCTAAGCACAAGAATTCTTAGGGCTTCCCTGGTGGCTCAGATGAAAAAGAATCTGCCTGCAATGCAGGAGACCTGGGTTTGATCCCTGGGTCGGGAAGATCCCTTGGAAAAGGGATTGGCAGCCCACTCCAGTATTCTTGCCTGGAGAATTCCATGGACAGAGGAGCCTGGTGGGCTACAGTCTATGGAGTCGCAAAGAGTCGGACATGACTGAGCAACTAACAATACAAAAATTCTTAGCCTGTATTGATGTTGAGAGGACCGAATAGACAGCTTGTAGAGCAGTGCCTGGCATGAGTGAGCACTCAGTGATATTAATATCATTATTTTTAATGTCTTATTATTAAAACTACGACATAAGAGCTGTAAGAGACTTAACAAGTGTCAAGAAAATCCTGAGAGACAACTGATCAAAGACGCACAGAAGTGGCTCCTTCTTAAAGGATTAGTGAGACTTTATGGAGGTGGGGTGGGGGGGTGGGGCGGGGTGGGAAAGGTGTGGAGTTGTGGGAAGGTCGTGCACTAAGATGCAGGCAGAAGAGCAAGCTGGGGGACTTCCCTGGTGGTCCAGTGGCTAAGACTCCAAGCTCCCAGTGCAAGGGGCCCGGGTTCTATCCTTGGTCAGGGAACTAGTCAGAGCTGAGTTCAAATGCTGCAAGTAAGACCTGACGCAGCCAAATAAATAAATTTTTTTTAGAAATTGAAGAAGAGGTAGCCAATAGGAAGTCACACGTTTAAAAAAAGTTTATTTTTATTCCTTTGGTTGTACTGGGTCTTAGTTGTGACATACAAGATCTTCCATTTTTAGTTGCAGCATCCAAACTCTTTAGTTATGGCATGTGGGATCTAGTTCCCTGATTGTGGATAGAACCTGGGCCCCCTCCTATGAGAGCATGAAATCTTAGCCACTGGCCTACTGAAAGGTTATTGCTGAGTCACAAAAGACGCTGGGATTCTTGGCCTCTGGAGGAGAAGAATTCAGCCTGGGGCCAATGACGAAGACAAGGCTTGATCACTCAGAGCTTTTGCATAATAAAGTTTTATTAAAGTATAAAAGAGATAGAGAAAGCTTCTGACACAGACATCAGAAAGGGGCAGAAAGAGTGGCCCCCCTGCTAGTCTTTAGCCAGATGTTATATAGCTACTAGCAAGCTGTTAATTATAGAAAGGAGATGTCTCAAAACTCAGAGTGGCACCAGGCCCCTCACCCACAACATTCATTTTGAGATAACATTGGCACTAGGTGAGTTATCCCGGGCAATAAAATGATTGACTTGAATCTTGAAGAAAGGCAGGTTTTCAAGTAAGTATATAGTTTCATTAACATAGATTAGGAGAACAATATATGAGTAAAATATACAGGTTTGTCAAGTCGGTTCTGAGGGGGAACCAACTTGAAGAAAGACAGAGTCTAGGATAAATACATAGTTCATTAACATAGCTTAAGATAAACATTTCCATAAGAAAAATGCATCGGTTAGCTCAAGGTTTGAGAAAAGTTAAGTTCAGGTAGAACCAGGTGTCATTATGGCAACACAGAATTTTAAGAGAAACCTTTTTAAAATTTGTATAGAGAAGGGGAAAAAAATCTAACACTTGTTTGTTTCCTCCTGCCTCTTAAGAGAAAGATAAAAAATGTCTGACACTTGCTGCCTATTGCCTCCGTTTGGAGACCCTGGCCTTCCTGCCTGTTACCCACTCTCTACCAGGGAGGTCCCAGGAAGTGACACGTGAGCATGCAAGCATGGCTCAGTGGGGAACAGCTGCTGGCCAGGAGGTTAGGGTTAGGTCCGGAGCTGAGGGAGGTGGGGAAAGAGAAGGGCCTGGCCAGAGGGACTTGCTATGAATGGACATCAATCTCAAACCCCTTTGGCATGGACCTGCTTCATTTATTTTTTCTCCAAATAGATTTAGGAGACCTTGCCCTTTTCATTCCATTCTCCCTCCTCTGGGCAGTGAAATACTGAGTCTAGTCCCTTACATGCCGGTGTTTCTGAGCTTTTGGAGACTGGAAAGCACAGGCACATTTATCTTGCTGTCCCTATGCTGTCAAAAGGGAGCCAGGTGGGGGGATGCTGGCAGCCATTCACATCTGAGTCCCCCAGGCAGACGGAGCACAGGCCTCCTTTGTCTTGGCCCTCGTGAAGCTTTCCACCTCTATGTCCACTTGGGGGGTGTCGCTGGCTTTGGGGTTCACAGAAGAGCTGATCCATGGGCTGTCAGGTGAAGATGCACTTTCCACCAGTCTCTCCTGCTGCTCATGCACTGCCTCAAGGCAGGGGCTGGACATCCTCCTGGCCGTTGCTGTTGTTCAGCCGCTCAGTCGCATCCGACTCTTTGCAACCCCATGGACTGCAGCATGCCAGGCTCCTCTGTCCTGGCAGACATGACTATTGACCAGGGCCTCTGTGCCAAAGGAGGGCATGTTTGTTTCTCCGGGGCCTGTGACGTTGTGCTGGAGGCTTTGTTGAAGCAGCCTGGTGCTGTCCAGCATCTCCTCACTATTGAGACCTCAGCCCCAAAGTCATGAGCGTCCCTTGGGTGGCTCTGACCCTTGCTTCACCACTTTATGAAATTTCCCAGAGGGAACATATATTTACCAAGCACTTCCTCTGCCCAAGGGGTGTGGGTTAGACTTGTAAGTAGACAGCATCAAGCCAACTTTGTGGAACTTGTCTTGTGGGAGAGACAGACATGGAAAA
Source organism: Bubalus kerabau (assembly GCF_029407905.1). NCBI lineage: Eukaryota > Metazoa > Chordata > Mammalia > Artiodactyla > Bovidae > Bubalus > Bubalus kerabau. Next base: position 51,358,276 of record NC_073634.1, read on the forward strand.
AACTGATGCAAGTGATATGGATCAGAGCTAAGAAAGGGGACCATCCAGGGTGTGGCAGTGAAGAACAGAAGAGGAACCTAATCTTCAGGGGATGCTGAGGTCAGGAAAGGTCTCATGGACGAAGAGAGATTCTCCAGAGTATCTGAGAATACTGCTTAGGGTGAAGCGGGGCTGGGTGTGGGGGGGGGGGAGGGGTTGGGGAAACCTCCTCCTCTGAGCTGACTTGTGACAGATCCCAGTGGATTTCCTTGGGCTGCCTGTGTCTTTGGCACTGTGGCCATCTTTTTTTTTTTTTTCTTTAATTAATTTTTTGACATTTTATTTGGCTGCACCAGGTCTTAGTTGCAACACACAGGATCTTGGATCTTTACTGTGGCATGCAGGATTTTTTTTAGTTGAGGCATTTGAACTCTTAGTTGTGGCATGTGGGATCCCTGACCAGGAATTGAACCTGGGCCCCCTGCATTGGACTCAATGGACATGAGTTTGAGCAAACTTTGGGAGATGGTGAAGGACAGGGAAGCTTGGCGTGCTGCAGTCCATAGGGTTGCAAACAGTCAGACATGACTGAATGACCAAACAACCCCTGCATTAGAAGCGCAGAGTCTTAGGCACCAGTCAGAGGAAGTCACCGTCTCCTTTTGAATTTTCTTGTTTTCTTTCAGACTATGTTTTTGTCCCTTTGGCTGTCTTATCTAGCTCCCTAGATACAATTTCAGCCTTCCCAGGGCGTGGCCTTGCTTTCCAAGGCAGTGGACAGTGTTGGTAAGGAGTCAGGCACAGAGGAGGCCAGTCTGGCTGGGTCCCTTCCCCTCCTTTATCCTTACTGGTCATGGAACTAGGCAAGCTCAGACTAGCTGCTCCAGCCTCAGTGCCCTGTCTATGGACAAGGTTCTTGTTACCAAGGCTGTCTGAGCTCATGTCTGCAGAGCACTTAGGGCAGGGCCTGTGTAAGTCAAGGTTACAAAACCCTTTCCCCTTCCCATTCAGCACCAGAAACAGACTTGGTTCAGTTAGCTTTCTGTTTTTCCATGGAAACCTGATGAATGTGGACTGTCAAGGTGTTACCTGCAACAGCTTATTGTAAAACTAAGCCCTCCTTGATAAATAGCATCTGATGGGAGTTCTCTGTATGACCCCCCATGATGAACCAGCCATGGCTTTGGGCTTCCTGAGTGTGGTGTCTCCTTGCATGGCTCTGTCCATAGGGTTGTCACATGAGATGCTGGCCCTTATGGGGACAGAGCCAGGATGGTATAACAGCTGGCACCTGAATTGACACGTAGAGGTGACTTCACCTGTCGGGTGAAAGGATGAAACTCTTCCAGCTCCAGCATCCTGTCAGTTCATTCATTGAAAAATATCTACTGAGGGGACTTCCCTGGTGGTCCAGTGGTTAAGAATCCACCTGCCAATGTAGGGGACATGTGTTCGATCCCTGGTCTGGGAAGATCCCACATGGCACAGGGCAACTAAGCATGACAGCTACTGAACCTGTGCTCTAGAGCCTGCAAGCTGCAACTACTGAAGCCTGCATACCCTAGAGCCTGTGCTCCACTACAAGAGAAGCCACCACAATGAGAAGTCCGAGCACCACAACTAGAGAGTGGCCCCCACTCACCACAACTAGAAAAAGCCTATGCACAGCAATGAAGACCCAGCACAGCCAAAAATAAATAAATGAATAAAATTAAAATAATAATTATTAAAGTATCTATTGAGTCTCCTATGTGGAAGGTGCTGGAAACACTGTTGAACAAAACAGATCCATTCTGTGCCCTGAGGCACTTAGAGTCCAATTAGGGGATGCTGTCAATCAAAACATCACGTGTCCTGATCAAATTGTATATCATGCTTTGAGAGTGTAGTGGGAAGATTTAACTTAGGGGGAGAGGTCAGGGAAGGCTTCCAGGAGGAGGTCATATGGAGCTGGCATTTGATGAGTGAATAGGTACCAACCTGACAAAGAAGGAGGTGGGGGTGGTGGTGCAGATTCCAGAAGGAAAGGACAGGCAAAGACTCGATGGTTGGGGGTGGGGAAGGGACAAAGTAGAGAGAATGAGGGCAAGTGGAGCTATGCTATGCAGAGTCTGATTATTTAATGACCTGGTGCATGGCCCCAGGAGAGATGACTCAGTGAGAGCTGAAGCCCAAACATCACACTGGTGTCATTATTTTTGCTTCTACATCTTCAGAGCAGTGGGAAGCAGGTTATTGCAAGGTGGGGATTGTCTGGTGGGAGAAAGGGTTGGCTTGATTGGATTTACAAACTGAACAGCTGATTCTGACTGCAGGATGCTGAAATCCAGTCTGAAGGGAATAAATTTGAAGAAACTTGGAGTGATGCAGTTTTGGTAGCAAAGGAAGCCCAAGGTGTAGGTGGGCTTAAGAGAGCATCTGAAGGAGATTAGCAGCAGGGAGGAACATTGGGCCTTTTAAAAACATATGTGTAATTATTAATTTTTAGTTTTGGCTGTGGTCTATCTTCGTGGCTGCAAGGACTCTTTCCTAGTTGCAGAGAGTGGGGACTGCTCCTCCTTGTGGTATGTGGGTTTCTCATTGTGGTGGCTTCTCTTTCTTTGGAGCACAGGCTCTAGGTGCACAGGCTTCAGAAGTTTCAGTGTGCAGGCTTGGTTGCTCCGTGGCATGTGAGATCTTCTCGGACCAGGGATGGAATCTGTGTCCCCTGCATTGGCAGGTGGATTCTTATTCACTGGACCACCGGGGAAATCCACTGGGCCTTTAATTTCAGGGGTCTTGGCTGCTCAGCTTGGTTTCCCACCTCCAGAGCCCCCGAACCTCTCATTTTTGGCTTCCATGACCCCAAACCACCCTCCTGTGTTGCAAAATGACAGATTGAAGGAAGGTGGGTGTGGAGTTGTAACAGGTCATAGAGGTTCCTAAGCACGTCCTAGCCATGAGCAGAAACGCTTCAGGGCCTTCAGAAAAATAACCAAGCCCCACAGAAGCATGTTCTGTAGTTCAGAGGATGCTATGGCACTGAAGACAACATTTTCCATCAAACAGAATGAATGAAAATCACATTTCTCATTTTTTTCTCTCTCTCTTCCCTCCAGGCTAATATTTGGCACTCTTTACCCTGCATATTATTCCTACAAGGCTGTGAAGTCAAAGGACATTAAAGAATATGTAAGTAGCACAATTTTTGAGTGGGTAGGGTGAGTTATGATGGGGTTAAATGGGGGAGGCCGAGCGTGAAGTGGGGGCAGGGCAGATGCCCTCTTTGGTGGGTACTGGGAGCAGGGCGGTACAGTGACCTGCCAGATGTCACTCAGGAGTCCTCTCCTTTAACCCTGCTAACCTTTAGCCAGGTTAAAGGAGATTTCATGCCCTTTTAAGAAGAGTCATGAGAATGCATGGAGTGAGGTGGAGGCCATAGGAAAAGAGATAATTGCATAGTCACACAATTTTTTCATTGACTGGTGGTCATGACTGTGACATAATGAAGCATTATTTTAAACAAATGAATATGCTGAGTAACAGAGGTGTTACAAGTAGAGTGTGGAAGTGATGAGAGCGGGGAGGCCTGGCAAGAGGAAATGGTAGCTAGAGTTGGAGACTGCCAGAGGCCACAGGCCGTGGGCTTGGAAGCATGACTTCATCTCTCTGAGTGTCAGTTTCCTTGTCTGGAGCGGAAGGCAATGTTACTGGGAAACAGTCTTGCACTGGGGGCAGGGGCTCGGATCCTAATGTCCAGCAGACCTGGTTCAGCAGCTCTGAACCCCACTCCACTTCTGTGGTTTGAACATCCCACGATCTAAGCACTGTTGCTTAATAAACTTTTAGAGAACAGGAGCTATCATCCTCCTGTGGCTGAACCATCTTCCACATATACCTCCTATACCATCTTCCACAGCACCTGGCCGAGGCTGGACACACAGGTAGAGGATCAGGAGAACTTACTGGTGGGAGGGTTGTGTCACTGTTGGGTGATCTGGGTGGCCCAGTCACAGCCCTAAATGTTCTGGGCACCTCCAGGCAGGAGAATCGTCAGACTACCACTGATTGACAAAAGCCTGTGGGAAGTGGAGGGTAGGGGGTGTCCCTCCCCAGAGAGGACAGAATCCTCCATCAAAGTACAAAGGATAGAGATTTTTGTCATCAAAAGACTGAAGTTAAGTCCTGGCTCCGATGTTTGATTGACTCAATACTAGATAAGAACTTTAACTTCCAAGAGCCTCGATTTCCTCATCTGAACAATGGGTTGATATCAATAGTCCCAGCCCTTAGCGTTGGGAGGGACAAAGGATCTTTGCTCTCCTTTCACTCAGAAGAGGTCACTTGGCAAGTTAGGCACAGCTAAAGAAATCATTCAGAGCAGTAACCTGCTCTGAAGTTATTTTCTTGACTTTCCCAGGATGTCTTTAGGATGGAAGCAGCCGCCTCTAGATCAGCTCAGCCAGACCTGCCTCCACCCTTCAGAGCTTCCCAGAATGGCTTGCCTGGCTTGCATTTGCTACCATGCAGGGGATCCAAATGGGGCATGTCCCCTCTGGAGGCTGGGTCCCTGAAAAGTGTGTGTGAAGGAATCTCAGAGTGTGAACTATAAATAGCAGTGAAGTTGCATGTACAGAACCTCATGATTCCTAGTTGACTTGGCCCAGGGAACAGCACTGGGCAGCCTCCTCCACGTCTCCCTCCCTTTCTCTGACCCCTTCCAGCCGGGGATGCAGGGATGCTGTGCCAAGGAAGGAGGCGAAACTGGGGTCACCGTGGTTCAAGGTCTGATCCTCCGCTTTGCAGGGGTACAAAACTTAATTCTGTCTGCTTATCCGGGAGACAGTGAACCCCGGGGAATTGTTTTGTTCTGACTAAACTCAAGGGAGCCTGGTGTAGGACTAGAATGGCAATTCATTAATTTAAACTGAAAAATATAAGTGACAGGCAGAGCAGCTGTTTATGTTGGCCGTGCTGTTCTCAGGAGAGAAAGCTTGAGAGTTAAGATTAGCCAGTTTCTTGGTAAAAATGGAACTGCAAGGAAAGAGCCCAGTGGTATTAAGAGAGACTCCTTTCCTTTTTCTGGAATCTCTCACATGCCTTCAACTCACACACTTGCGTGCACACTTACACATTCTCTCAAACTCAGACTCACACTCACTTCTTTCCTTCCTTTTGACCAACAGACTCCTTTGTCCGAGAGAGAAACCTGAAAGCTTCCTTTGACTCCTGCCTCTCCTCACCACCCATCCCCACCCACACACCCAGCGGGTAACTACGAACCTCCATCTCTATAGTCCCAATAATCTTTCAAACCAGGTCTCCCCTTCTGTGCTGCCCTCTCTCTTCAATGAGATCTTCCCTGGTGGCTCAGACGGTAAAGAAACCACCTGCAGTGCAGGAGACCCAGGTTCGATACCTGGGTCAGGAAGATCTGTTGGAGAAGGGAATGGCCTCCCACTCCAGTACTCTTGCCTGAAGAATTCCAAGGACAGAGGAGTGTAGCAGGCCACAGTCCTTGGGGTCACAAAGACTCGTCAGACATGACTGAGAGACTAATACTTTCTCTTCAATGAGGCTCTCATCATTGTTCCCCTGAATATCCCAGTGGCCTCCCATATCCTTTTTTTTATTGCCCCTGTAACAAATTACTATGAGCTTCATGGCTTAAAAGAACACAAATGCAGGCCTCCCCAGGTGGTCCAGTGGTTAGGACTCCGTGCTTCCATTGCAAGGGCACAAGTTTGATCCCTGGTCGGGGAACAAAGGTACCCCAAGTCCTATGTACAGCCGCCCCCCCACCCCTGCCAAAAAAAAGACCAAAACCAACTAAACCAAAAAAGCAAAAATGTACTATCTCACAGTTCTGGAGGTCAAGTCAGATGGGTGTCCCTGGTTGAAAGCAAGCCTCCATCTGGAGGCTGTAGGGGAGAGCCCACTTCCTCACCTTTTTGAGTTCCTGGAGGCCACCTGCATGCCGTGGCTTGAGCCTCTTCCTGCACCTTCAGGGTCAGCAGTGTTGTGCTCTGGCCACAGCTGAGAAAGGTTCTCTACTTGTAAGGATTCCTGTGATTACATTGGGCCTGCCTGGTTAATCCAGGGTAATCTTTCCATCTGAAAGCCCTTAACTTAATAACTGCCAAGTCCCTTTCATCATATAATGTAACAAATGCACCCCGGTTCTGGGGATGAGAAAGAGGACATTGGGGGTGGAGGCTGTTGTTCTGCCCACCGGATCCCTCACTGCTTCCTCCGCCTCCTGTCTCTCATGCTCTGTTGTCTACATCATGCCTACAAGCCCTTGATAAATGGAAATCTATTCATTTCACTCCCCCTGGGTCCTTTAATGGCTACTTACCCCTGCAGGATTAAGTCCAAACTCCATTAGATAATGTTGAACCTTGTTGACCTTGCTCCTTCCTACTTTCTAGCCACATCTCTACAAGCCTTCAGCGCTCCTGAGTTCAGCACCCAAGGAGTGGTCTGTGGACTGGCATTATCCCACATCAGCTGGGAGCTTGTTGGAACTTGGAACCTCAAGCCCTACCCAAACCTCCGAAATAAAAATTGGCATTTAAAAAAATTATCATTTAAATTTATTTTTATTGTATTTATTTACTTTCAATTTTTTAATATTTATTGGAGTATAGTTGATTTATAATGTTGTGTTAGTTTCAGGTGTACAGGTAACTACTCAAAAATCTGCATTTTTAACAAGATCCTTAATTTGAGAGACACTGCTCTCGACATTCATAGCTTTTTATGTCTTTCCAGACTTACTACACTAGTCAAGGTTTGATGGGCAGATGCTTAAACAGAAAGGAACTTATAGGGCTTCCCTGGTGGCTCAGATGGTAAAGAATCTGCATGCAATTCAGGAGACCTGGGTTTGATCCCCGGGTTAGGAGGATCCCTGGAAGAGGAAATGGCAACCCACTCCAGTATTCTTGCCTAGAGAATTACATGGATAGAGAGGCCTGGTGAGCTATAGTCCATCGGGTCAAAAAGAGTCAGACACAACTGAATGACTAACACTTTCACTTTCATAGAATTAACTAGAAGGCTGGGGAAAGATACTCAGAAATCGAGGAAGATCCCAGAAGGCTGGGTGATGGCCAAGCTTGTGCTGCAGGAAGGGTCTGTTTAGGAATCTGCTGCCCAGGTCGCCACTACCAAACTGGCTGCCAGCTGCCCATGCCTTTGGGATATTCTTGCCTTTGGAACATTCCATGATGATTCAAAACCCTGGATAGGGACATTTGATTTTTCCAAGTCTGGGTAATAGACTTTGGCTTCCATAAAGACCCACATGCTGGGAGATGCCCTCCAGATTAGAAGGCTTTGGATGCTAGTAGTTCATAATTTTGGGGGGCACACCACAAGGCGTGCAGGATCTTAGTCCGCTGACTAGGGATTAAACATGTGTCCCTGCAGTGCAACCCAGGGGACTGCCAGGGAAGTCCCTGGACGCTCGTAGTTTTAAAAATACACACACACACCCTACACCTCAGAGATGCTGCATGTTTGGTTTCAGACTACAACAATAAAATGAGTATCACCAAAAAGTGACTCACATGCACTTTTTAGTTTCCGAAAGCATACAGAACTTGTGTTTACACTATGCTATAGTCTATTAGGTGTGCAATAACATTATGTCTAAGAAACTATCAGATCAGATCAGATCAGTCAATCAGTCGTGTCCGACTCTTGGCGACCCCGTGAATCGCAGCACGCCAGGCCTCCCTGTCCATCACCAACTTCTGGAGTTCACTGAGACTCGCATCCATTGAGTCAGTGATGCCATCCAGCCATCTCATCCTCTGTCGTCCCCTTCTCCTCTTGCCCCCAATTCCTCCCAGCATCAGAGTCTTTTCCAATGAGTCAAGTCTTCGCATGAGGTGGCCAAAGTACTGGAGTTTCAGCTTTAGCATCATTCCTTCCAAAGAAATCCCAGGGCTGATCTCCTTCAGAATGGACTGGTTGGATCTCCTTGCAGTCCAAGGGACTCTCAAGAGTCTTCTCCAACACCACAGTTCAACAGCATCAATTCTTCGGTGCTCAGCCTTCTTCACAGTCCAACTCTCACATCCATACATGACCACAGGAAAAACCATAGCCTTGACTAGACGAACCTTTGTTGGCAAAGTAATGTCTCTGCTTTTGAATATGCTATCTAGGTTGGTCGTAGCTTTCCTTCCAAGGAGTAAGCGTCTTTTAATTTCATGGCTGCAGTCACCATCTGCAGTGATTTTGGAGCCCAGAAAAATAAAGTCTGACACTGTTTCCACAGTTTCCCCATCTATTTCCCATGAAGTGGTGGGACCGGATGCCATGATCTTCGTTTTCTGAATGTTGAGCTTTAAGCCAACTTTTTCACTCTCCACTTTCACTTTCAACAAGAGGCTTTTGAGTTCCTTTTTACTTTCTGCCAAAAGGGTGGTGTCATCTGCACATCTGAGGTGATTGATATTTCTCCTGGCAATCTTGATTCCAGCTTGTGTTTCTTCCAGTCCAATGTTTCTCATGATGTACTCTGCATAGAAGTTAAATAAACAGGCTGACAATATACAGCCTTGACGAACTCCTTTTCCTATTTGGAACCAGTCTGTTGTTCCATGTCCAGTTCTAACTGTTGCTTCCTGACCTGCATACAAATTTCTCAAGAGGCAGATCAGGTGGTCTGGTATTCCCATCTCTTTCAGAATTTTCCACAGTTTGTTGTGATCCACACAGTCAAAGGCTTTGGCATAGTCAATAAAGCAGAAATAGATGTTTTGCTGGAACTCTCTTGCTTTTTCCATGATCCAACGGATGTTGGCAATTTGATCTCTGGCTCCTCTGCCTTTTCTAAAACCAGCTTGAACATCAGGAAGTTCACGGTTCACATATTGCTGAAGCCTGGCTTGGAGAATTTTGAGCATTACTTTATTAGCGTGTGAGATGAGTGCAATTGTGCAGTAGTTTGAGCATTCTTTGGCATTGCCTTTCTTTGGGATTGGAATGAAAACTGACCTTTTCCAGTCCTGTGGCCACTGCTGAGTTTTCCAAATTTGCTGGCATATTGAGTGCAGCACTTTCACAGCATCATCTTTCAGGATTTGGAATAGCTCAACTGGAATTCCATCACCTCCACTAGCTTTGTTCATAGTGATGCTTTCTAAGGCCCACTTGACTTCACATTCCAGGATGTCTGGCTCTAGGTCAGTGATCACACCATTGTGATTATCTGGGTCATGAAGATCTTTTTTGTACAGTTCTTCTGTGTATTCTTGCCATCTTTCCTTAATATCTTCTGCTTCTGTTAGGTCCATACCATTTCTGTCCTTTATCGAGCCCATCTTTGCATGAAATGTTCCTTTGGTATCTCTGATTTTCTTGAAGAGATCCCTAGTCTTTCCCATTCTGTTATTTTCCTCTATTTCTTTGCATTGATCGCTGAAGAAGGCTTTCTTATCTCTTCTTGCTATTCTTTGGAACTCTGCATTCAGGTGTTTATATCTTTCCTTTTCTCCTTTGCTTTTCACTTCTCTTCTTTTCACAGCTATTTGTAAGGCCTCCCCAGACAGCCATTTTGCTTTTTTGCATTTCTTTTCCATGGGGATGGTCTTGATCCCTGTCTCCTGTCACGAACCTCATTCCATAGTTCATCAGGCACTCTATCTATCAGATCTAGGCCCTTAAATCTATTTCTCACTTCCACTGTATAATCATAAGGGATTTGATTTAGGTCATACCTGAATGGTCTAGTGGTTTTCCCTACTTTCTTCAATTTCAGTCTGAATTTGGCAATAAGGAGTTCATGGTCTGAGCCACAGTCAGCTCCTGGTCTTGTTTTTGCTGACTGTATAGAGCTTCTCCATCTTTGGCTGCAAAGAATATAATCAATCTGATTTTGGTGTTGACCATCTGGCGATGTCCATGTATAGAGTCTTCTCTTGTGTCGTTAGAAGAGGGTGTTTGCTATGACCAGTGCATTTTCTTGGCAAAACTCTATTAGTCGTTGCCCTGCTTCATTCTGTACTCCAAGGCCAAATTTGCCTGTTACTTCAGGTGTTTCTTGACTTCCTACTTTTGCATTCCAGTCCCCTATAATGAAAAGGACATCTTTTTTGGGTGTTAGTTCTAAAAGGTCTTGTAGGTCTTCATAGAACCGTTCAACTTCAGCTTCTTCAGCATTACTGGTTGGGGCAAAGACTTGGATTACTGTAATACTGAATGGTTTGCCTTGGAAACGAACAGAGATCATTCCGTCGTTTTTGAGATTGCATCCAAGTACTGTATTTTGGACTCTTTTGTTGACCATGATGGCCACTCCATTTCTTCTGAGGGATTCCTGCCCACAGTAGTAGATATAATGGTCATCTGAGTTAAATTCACCCATTCCAGTCCATTAGAGTTCGCTGACTCCTAGAATGTCGACATTCACTCTTGCCATCTCTTGTTTGACCACTTCCAATTTGCCTTGATTCATTTACCTGACATTCCAGATTCCTATGCAATATTGCTCTTTACAGCCTCGGACCTTGCTTCTATCACCGGTCACATCCACAGCTGGGTGTTCTTTTTGCTTTGGCTCCTTCCCTTCATTCTTTCTGGAGTTATTTCTCCACTGATCTCCAGTAGCATATTGGGCACCTACTGACCTGGGGAGTTCCTCTTTCAGTATCCTATCATTTTGCCTTTTCATACTGTTCATGGGTTTCTCAAGGCAAGAATACTGAAGTGGTTTGCCATTCCCTTCTCCATTCCCTTCTCTAAGAAACTATATACACCTTTATTCAAAAATAATGCTGTTGGAAAAATGGTGCCAGTATATCTGCTTAACTACAAATTTTCAGTTTGTGAAAAAACTCAATGTCTGCAAAGAACATTTAAAAAATAAACAATAAAAGGAGATATGCCTGTATATTATATATATGAAAATATATAGTGATCTATATTACAGTTATTTCCTAGGCTGCACAACATCTGCATCCACTCCTTTACCTAGGTTTTGGCTTTTAAAAAATCCTTTCAGAACAAATGGAAGATGGAACACCCTTGATGAAATATTCTTCAGAGAAGATCAGGAGACCACTTGAGGCAGGAATAAAACTCCTCGCCAGTTCTTTCCAGGCTGGGACACACAGTTTTGAGAGGCACAGTCCCACTGTGTCTGCCTTTGCCTCGCAAAGCAACAAAGCTATTTTTTTCTGCTTCACCCCAAAACAAAACAAATTCTTCCAGTAAGAATTCTATACCATCTTCTTGCCAAATCCAAATTTCTTCATTTGAGTCCAGCTCCAGATCCATATCTCTGGCAAAGTCCTCTCTTCTTCGGGCTCTGACAGGATTCAACCTTAATAGTAAACACTCTAAAAATTAAATTGCCAAGTGAACCATCACTGGCAGAGCCCATGTACTATGTTAAGGGGAGAAGGAGAATAAATAAAAATAAAATTAGTTAAAATATTTAAATCTATACATGACACAGAAAGAAAGAAAATATGAATAGAAGCTAGAGCCCTTATTTAAGTCAGTGGTCATGAGTTCATGCTTGGTATGTATGTCTTTGTTCATATGCCAGCAAATTTGGAAAACTCAGCAGTGGTCATAGGACTGGAAAAATTTAAGTCTTCATTCCAATCCCAAAGAAAGGCAGTGCCAAAGAATGTTCAAAGTACCACACAATTGCACTCATCTCACATGCTAGTAAAGTAATGCTCAAAATTCTCCAAGCCAAGCTTCAACAGTACGTGAACCATGAGCTTCCAGACGTTCAAGCTGGATTTAGAAAAGGCAGAGGAACCAGAGAGCAAATTGCCAATATCAGCTGGATCATGGAAAAAGCAAGAGAGTTCCAGAAAAGCATCTATTTCTGCTTTATTGACTATGCCAAAGCCTTTGACTGTGTGGATCACAACAAACTGTGGAAAATTCTGAAAGAGATGGAAATACCAGACCACCTGACTTGCCTCTTGAGAAACCTGTATGCAGGTCAGGAAGCAACAGTTAGAACTGGACATGGAACAACAGACTGATTCCAAGTTGGGAAAGGAGTACATCAAGGCTGTATATTGTCACCCTGGCCCATTTAACTTATACACAGAGTACATCATGAGAAATACTGGGCTGGATGAAGCACAAGCTGGAATCAAGATTGCCAGGAGAAATATCAATAACCTCAAATATGTAGATGACACCACCCTTAATGGCAGAAAGCAAAGAACTAAAGAGCCTCTTGAAGAAAGTGAAAGAGGAGAGTGAAAAAGTTGGCTTAAAACTCAACTTTCAAAAAACCAAGATCATAGCATCCAGTCCCATCACTTCATGGCAAAAAGACAGGGAAATGGTGAAACAGTGACAGACTTTATTTTTGGGGGCTCCAAAATCACTGCAGATGGTGACTGCAGCCATTAAATTAAAAGATGCTTACTCCTTGGAAGAAAAGTTATGACCAACATAGACAGCATATTAAAAAGCAAAGACATTACTTTGCCAACAAAGGTCCATCTAGTCAAAGCTATGGTTTTTCCAGTAGTCATGTATGGATGTGAGAGTTGGAGTATAAAGAAAGCTGAGGGCAGAAGAATTGATGCCTTTGAACTGTGGTGTTGGAGAAGACTCCTGAGAGTCCTTTGGACTGCAAGGAGATCCAACCAGTCCATCCTAAAGGAAATCAGTCGTGAATGTTCATTGGAAGGACTGATGCTGAAGCTAAAACTCCAATACTTTGGCCACCTGATGCGAAGAACTGACTCATCTGAAAAGACCCTGATCCTGGGAAAGATTGCAGGTGGGAGGAAAAGGGGACGACAGAGGATGAGATGGTCGGATGGCATCACCAACTCAGTGGACATGAGTTTGAGTAAACTCTGGGAGTTGGTAATGGACAGGGAGGCCTGGCGTGCTGCAGTCCCTGGGGTCGCAAAGAGTCGGACATGACTGAGCAACTGAACTGACTGAATTTAAAAAGGGGTGAAATCATGATTTTTATACAAATATAAAATTAACACATGTTGAAAATTTTACTTAACTCACTGAGTAATGTGGGGACCAATAAGGTGTTAAAAAAGAAATCAGTCCAAAGGAGACTCCAAAGAACAGATATATATGTAAGCAATGAGGTATGATGAAATGTTTGTTCATAGATATTCAACTGATTTCTTGGGAAATGTGATCATTGGACCCAGTTGTATCTCCATTGGACAAAATTATTGTTCACCTCTATAGACTAAATTATCTGCATTGCAATCAGTTTTCAATAACTCACAAAGTTGTAAAATAACTCAAAGATATTGTAAAACAAGACACCTGCAGAGTTAAAATAATTCAGGAGGCTGGCTGCTCTGGCTAGCACCTAGCAGTCCACAGGACACCCATTCCGAAGTCTTTCACAGCTTTTCCTATTACTTCCCTTTTCCACCATCTAGTCCATGCTCCCTGTGCCTTCAACTTTAGTGAGTGTGGTTTCTTCTCCAAGTGGTAGTGTTAGTGGCTCAGTTGTGTTGGACTCTTTGCAACCACATGGACAGTAGCCTGCCAGGCTTCTCTGTCCATGGGATTTCTCAGGCAAGAATCCTGGAGTGGGTTGCCATTTCTTTCGCCAGGGCATCTTCCCAACCCAGGGATTGAACTCAGGTCTCCTGCATTGCAGGCAGATTCTTTACCATCTGAGCCACCAGGGAAGCCCTTTTTTCTTCTCCAAGGTTGTGACCTAAATCTTCATTCCTGGGGAATCTGAGGCCTTAGTGGTCTTGCTCTGGAGGGTTGTAGTAATGATCCGTTGACTTTTACCTCTGAACAAAACAATGCTTGCAGATCCCCTAGAGCAGAGATTCCCAATCCCCAGGCCACAAGCCTGTATTCATGGCCTGTTAGGAACCAGGCCACACAGCAGGAGGTGGGCAGTAGGCAAGCAAGTGAAGCTTCATTTGTATTTATGGCTGCTCCCCATCTCGCACATTATCGCCTGAGCTCCACCTCCTATCAGATCAACAGTGGCTTTAGATTATCATAAAAGCACAAACCCTACTGCACTTGAACCATCCTGAAACCACCCGCCAACCCCCATCCATGGAAAAATTATCTTCCACGAAATTGAAATTGGTCCCTGGTGCCAAAAAAGTTGGGGATGGCTGCCCTAAAGGATTCTTAACCTCCATCCAACCTCCTTCCCACCACATGTGTAATAGCAACTCTAGTTCCCCTTCATAAGCAGTATCAGTTACCCTACCAAAGCCCAGTTCAGTTCAGTTCAGTCACTCAGTCGTGTCTGACTCTTTGCAACCCCATGGACTGCAGCATGCCAGGCCTCCCTGTCCAACACCAACTCCCGGAGTGTACCCAAACTCATGTCCATTGAGTCAATGATGCCATCCAACCATCTCATCCTCGATCATCCCCTTCTCTCTCACCTTCAATCTTGAAAAGACCAGCATCAGAGTCTTTTCAAATGAGTCAGCTCTTTGCATCAGGTGGCCAAGGTATTGGCGTTTCAGCTTCTGCATCAGTCCTTCCAATAAATATTCAGGACTGGTTTCCTTTAGGATGGACTGGTTGGATCTTCTTGCAGTCCATAAGCCCTTTATTATCTGTTTCCTAGTGACACGGTGGCCTTGAAATGGCCAGGTGACCTTCTAGTCTCTGCTTGCACTTCATCAGAACCATTTTATATCCCTGGTGAAAGCATCCATCCTTCAAGCACTAAAATTATTAAAGACCAGAGCTCAGAAGTTTGAGGATGAGAATTGAAGTGTTATGAGTGGGTTAGACCAGTGATTCTCAAACTTTAACATGCATATGAATAAGCAGAGAGTTTTATTAAAATGTAGAACTGATCCATTAGCTCTGGAGTGGGATCTGAGATGCTACACTTCTAACAAGCTGATTCTACATTTCTAACAAACTCCTTGGGGATTCTAATGTTGCAGTCTCATGAACCACACTTTGAATTGCAGGGAGCTAGCATTAGGCCTAATCCTAAGAAACAGCACCCTCATTTCCTTGGTTCCTGAACCTTTAGATTCTGGCTAAGATGCAGTACCATGTGTTGGTCACTAGTTCAGAGAGGAAACTGCATTGTCTAGGAGAGCATAGCAACTTCCCAGAATGCTAATTCCCATCTGGTTCTTTTCTGGCACTCTCCTAAGCTCTTGCAGCATTGTATAAGGCCAGCTGCTTCTGGGCAATGGGATACATGATTAGATCAGAGATTCCCCGAGACATCAGCCTATTGTTGCATTTCTTTGGCTGTAAAAGAGAGCCTTTGGTCAGAGGCAGTGTTGGCTGTGTGTGTGCACTCAGTCGTGTTTGACTCTTTATGACACCATGGATTGCAGCCTGCCAAGCTCCTCTCATGGGATTGTTGGGTGGAATATATCAAAATGAGAAGGATACTCAATGGAGTCCACAGTTTGTTGTGTGGATGCCAGAAACATGGCAGTGGGGAAAACAAGCCCTCATGCCCAATGAATGAATATTCCAGAAAGACTCTGTGCTCCCCTTTCTATGAAGAAAGGGGCTTGGTATGATGGCCTGCTCCCAGGAGGCTGGCTGGTGCCTTGAATTATGGTGCCATCCTAGAGATGCTTAGTCACTGCTGTTGGCAACTTGGTGTCTGAGCAGTGGTCATGACCAGGTCATCCTTGGTGAGAGAAATGCACATTGCTGAGCCAGTGTGTTTCCTCTGTCCACATGACCACTGCTACTGATCAAGCAATATCATGCCTGAAGTAAAAGGCTCACAGACATCTACAGAGCTGGTCATCTCATCCACCTGATTACCAAGAGCCTCCTCTGCCATAGGGACCTTCTGGTGAGCGTTAGCATGAGCCACAAATATCTGCATTCTATGGACCCATCCTGGAGAAGGCGATGGCACTCCAGTCCAGTACCCTTTCCTGGAAAATTCCATGGACAGAGGAGCCTGGTAGGCTGCACTCCATGGGGTCATAAAGAGTCGGACACAACTGAGCGACTTCACTTTCACTTTTCACTTTCCTGCATTGGAGAAGGAAATGGCAACCCACTCCAGTGTTCTTGTCTGGAGAATCCCAGGGACGGGGGAGCCTGGTGGGCTGCCGTCTATGGGGTCGCACAGAGTTGGACACGACTGAAGCGACTTAGCAGCAGCAGCAGCATGGACCCATCCACATAATTTCAAAACCACCTCAACACCAAATTCTCAGTCTTGTCCCTTCCAAGTACCTCATCATCTATCCAAATTCTTACGTGGTGTTTTAAAATGTATCCCAGATTCATTTTAATCAGCTATGGTAAGGCATGCAGACACAGAAATGACTCATAGAGGAAGAAGTTTTTACTCACAGTTCCTTGGAAGTAGGAGGTTCAGCACATCATGCAGGGCCACTGGAGAAGCACCAGGGTCAGTTAGGAGTTAGAGGGAGAGCAAGGGGAAAACATGGGCATTGACCTTATTACAGTTTCTGTGGGGAATTCAAGGCAAAGCAGAGTGAGCAACCTTACTACTGGCTAGTTTGAATAATTTCAGCAGGCTCTGGGGTATGGGATCTGCCTCCAGTTATCTGGCAGCTGGCCCCAGATGACTAGGGCTGGGAAATATTAGCTCAACCTGTGAGAGCTCCATAAAGGAGGTGGTTTGTAGTATGGACCCCAGATTGCTCAGTTTGCATATGTGCCCTGGGATAAGAAATTTGCTATCTTTATGAATTAGCTAGTCATAGGAGAGGCAGTCTCTCCAGTCAGCAAGACCCCAACATCAAGAACACAGAAAATGGGACTTCCCTGGTGGTCCAGTGGTTAAGACTTCTTCCAATGCAAGTTCATTGCATGAAAGGGAATGCAAGTTCAGTTCCTGGTTGGAGAGCTAAGATCCCACATGCCTTGTGGCCAAAAAACCTTGCAGTCATAAAACAGAAACAATATTGTAAAAAATTCAGTAAAGACTTTAAAAATGATCCACATCAAGAAAAATCTAAAAAAAAGAATACAGAAAATATGAAAATATGGTTAATATACATGCTGCTGCTGCTAAGTCGCTTCAGTCATGTCCGACTCTGTGCAACCCCATAGACGGCAGCCCACCAGGCTCCCCCGTCCCTGGGATTCTCCAGGCAAGAACACTGGAGTGGGTTGCCATTTCCTTCTCCAGTGCATGAAAGTGAAAAGTGAAAGTGAAGTTGCTCAGTCGTGTCCGACTCGTATAAATGCCTTACCTCAGGACAATTCTCCTTCTGGATTGAGAGCACTGCTCAAAGTTCTGCCTACAGGGAATTTCCCTCCCTACTCTCTCCCAGCCACCTCTGACTATACAGTTGTCCCCTGTGAACTTGTACCAGCAGATGATGCCAACTCATCTGTCAACCAGGCTCAGATATTTCCTTCCTCAGTCATTTGTCAGAGAGGGTTCCCTGTGAGACTGAAGCAGAGCTCAGATGCAGAAGGGAGTGTGAAAGGCTTAAGAAATATTAGTGTGACTGGTGTGGGGGAGGGTCCAAAGGTGAGGTAAGCTAAGAGTTGACTGAGCCTGCTGCCTCCAGAGTTCATGGAGGAGGCCTTTCACAGGCTCCCAAGAGCCCTGGGGGCAGGATCTGATGGGTCCTGGGGTCTCAGCCCATTCTGTGACTCATGGAAGGTCACCAAGATCTACTTCCCACCCTTTTGTTGTAACCTAGGGTCATCGCTTCTCTCCTGTCTCCTCATTCCTGTGCTTGACCAGTCCAGAGGGAGTTCCCAGTTGTGCTGTCAACTGTCCACTCCAGAGTTGCCCCGATGATAATGTCACAAGTCAACAATATCTTCCTCTCTCTATTCTGGGTGCCGGCCTACCCACACTCCCACTCACCTTGCAGGGAGTTTGGGGTAGAATCCCTTTAACATGGCAAGTTCTATTTCAAATCTTGGAAAAAGAACTTCCATTTGGTTTCTCTGAGGAGTGGTCGGGAGACCATTTCCAGATATTTATTTATGGTTTCCATGTCTGAGTCACCAGTATTTCATTTACCTTGTTAGGCTCAGTGAGTCATTCTCAGATCCTTCTTTCTGCATGAAAGTATTTTAAGGTGAAGGAGTACATGATGGAAAATTCTTCAGGCTATCCCTTCCAGCCTCCTCTCTGCCATGGCTTCCTCATCTTTGTCTTCAGTCTTCAGCCCCAATCTCCTTCCTGAGATTTACTTTTGCCTCTCTAGAGACCCATTGGGCATTTTTCTTAGATGTCCTCCAGAACCCTCAGATTGTCCTCAGCCTCATGGAGCTCAGCTTCTTCTCCCTAATTTGGCTTTTTTATTTTTTTTAATTTCTTGTTAATGTGAGTGGTTCCATAACTATCAGTCACTCATGCCCTGACTTCAGCAGGTCCCTTCCCTCCCGTGGTATACCTAGCCATCCTTCTCTTGGGGAGCATTTCTTGCCTTGTAAGCTATCTAATCCCATCTTCCCAAAAACCCACTTAGGCCAGTATTCTCTGAAGTGCAGCATCTTAACTACTGGACCTCCAGGGAAGTCCCTGGAATATGGTTTGAACACTGAAAAGAAAAAACTTCAAGAGAGGGAATTCAGGCTCCTTGCAGTGTATATGGATACCAGTGTTGGGAATTCTTAGATCCTGGGCCCCAGTATACCAGAGAGTTTACAGCTAGATAAGATTGTTTGCTTCCTGCTAAGGAGCCTGTTCTGCTGCAGATAACCTTGGTAGTATACAGTGTCACAAATAAGTTTCTTTTGATGGACTAAGCCAGCCTTGTTCCCAAGGGTTTATTCTGTTTTTCTAAATAGAGAAGGCCTCTAATTGATCTACTTGGCCACATGTTTCAGAGTCACAAAGGCAATGAGATTCACCAGAACTGCCTCTGGTTTTTGAAAGATATTTTTGCTGGGTATAGAATTATATGTTGGCACTATTTTGTGTGTGTGTGTGTGGCACTTTAAAGATGTTATTTATTTTCTTCTGGTATTTGTTGTTTCTGATAAAAAGTCAACTGTAAGTCTTACAGTCATTCCCCTGTATGTAATGTCTTTTTCCCCCCTCACTTAAGATTTTCCCTTTGTTTTTTAGCAGTTTTACTATAATGTGGCTAGATGTGGTTTTCTTCATATTTATCTTGCTTCAATTCACTGGGTTTTGTGGGTTTGATATGTTGGTAAAATTTTGGAAAACTTTAGGCAGTATTTCTTCAAATAATTTTTCTATCCAATTCTCTTTTTTCTCTTCTCTCAAATTCCTATTCCATGTATATTTGACTGCTTGATGTGTGTTCCTCAGGTATTGAGACTCTTCATCCCCCAGCCCACTCCCTAACCTAGGCTTCAGCCTGGTTGATTCTGTTGTCTTGTCTTCAAGTTCACTGATGTCTTGTTGTGACCAAACTGCTATAAATTCCATTCAATAATCAAAAACATTTTTTTCAGATGTTTTGTTTTTCAGTTCTAGGATGTCATTTAGTTCTTTTTAAAGATTTTCCTTCTTTCTCTAGAAATCTCCCATCTCTTCACTTATTATATCTACCTTTTCCTATAGATTTTTTAAAACATATTTATACTTAAAAAAAAAAATACTGAACCCATCCTTTTCCTCCTAGGATAAGTGTCTTGTTAAGTGGTGATAAAAAAAAATCTATAACAAAATATCTGTTAGTAAGTTGCTGTATATCTTCTTTGGTGAGATATATGTTCAGATATTGGATTGTTATTTTTGTTGTTGAGTTTTAAGTATTTGTTGAATATTTTTGATACAAGTCCCTTTTCAGATATATGTATTGCAAATATTTTCTCCCAGTCTGTGGCTTGTCTTTTCATTCTCTGAACAATATCTTTTGCAGAGCATAAATTTTTCATTTTAATGAAGTCTGGCTTTTCATTTTTTTCTTCCATGGGTCATGGTGGTGTGTTAAAAGACGAATTACCAAATTCCAGATCACCTAGGTTTTCTCTTGTGTTATCTTCTAGAAATTTTATAGTTTTAGTTAATTTTTGTGCAAGATGTAAGATCAGTGTCTACATCTATTTGTTTTTTGAATGTAAATATCCAGTTGTTCCCAGCACCACTTATTGAAAAAACTATCTTTTCTCCATCAAATTGCCTTTGCTCCTTTGTCAAGGATCAGTTTGTGCAGTCTGTTTGGAGGCTGTCTCTTCTATTTGTCTAGTCTATTTGATATATTTATCTGTTATTTCACTAATACCACACTCTCCTGGTTATTGTAGCTTTATAGTAAGTCTTAAAATTAGACAGTGTCGGTTCTCTGACTTTGTTTCTCTTCTTCAGTATCATATTGGCTATTCAGGTCTTTTATCATAAATGAGTGTTGGGTTTATTGATTACTGATTCATTTTCTAAAAGATATGGGCCCTTGACACACTTTAAATTGGGTTATTTGTCTTTTTATTGGGGCTTCCCTAGTAGCTCAGTTGGTAAAGAATCTGCCTGCAGTGCAGGAGACCTGGGTTTGATCTTTTTATCATTGTGCTATATAAATTCTTTATTATTTCAATACAAATACTTTGTCAGATACTGATTTGCAAGTATTTTCCCCATTTTGTGGGTTGTATTTTCACTTTCTTGATGATATCTTTTGAAGTACAAAAATTTAAAATTTTTATAAGGTCTAATATATCTATTTTCTTTTTTTTTTGCTTGTGTTTTTAGTGTCACATCTAAGAAAACATTTTTTAACCCAAGGCTGCAAAAATTTACTCCTGTGTTTTCTTGTAAGAAAACACATTACATTTAGGTTATTACATTTAGGTCTCTGATCCATTTTGAGTTCACTTTTTTGTATATGGTGTGAGGTAGAAGTCCATCTTCATTCTTTTACGTGTGAATATTTAGTTGTCTCAATATACATTTATACTTTTTAAAGTCTTTCCTAATTGTAACATCTAAGTCAAATATGGATCTGTTTCTATTGACTAGTTTTTCTCTTAACCATGGAGCATATTTTCCTGTTTCTTCATGTATATATACACACACACACACACACACATACACATCTTTTTGATGGTTGGAGTTTTTATGTACACTTCATCATAGGAACTCCAGATCTGTGTTATCTTCTTGTGAAGAAGGTTAATTTTTATTCTAGCAGGCAGTTAATGTCTAACAGATCATCTTGACCTTGTGGTAGTTAAGTTTTACATTTTTGGGGGGCAGGTGTATTTCAGTTTTACTCTTAGTCCTAGAGCTAATCTCTTAAGTCCTAGGTTGTAATTTTTATTCCTGAAGTATGACCTTTTAGATGTTCCCCTGGAAATTCCCAAATGTTTACCAACCTTCTCTAATTAGGCAAAACTTGAACTCCACACTCTATTTCTCCTGTAGTGGGCAGAAACTGAATCTCTGCTCAACTCTCCACTTCCTAGCTGTATTTTACTCAGCCACCTTGGCATATTACCAAGGTGGCTGATTCTGTACAATTCAGAAGCCAGCTAAGAAATTGAAAGGAATTTATATGTGAGTTTGGTTTATGACTTATGCTTCCCTCTTACTGAGGATTTTTCCTTTTCAATTTCCAGCATCTTTGACCATCTCAAACTCTGTTTTCCACTTCCTCAGGCAAATTCGGCTATGGGTTTCTTCTGGAGTTCTGTCTGCCACATGATTTGCTGACCGGGTGGTTTCTTTAGCTGCATCCACGTGGATTTACTCTGGTGTGGTCCCCACATTTCAAAAGTTGGATCCTTTCCAGTTTCTGCCAGCTTTTGATAGCTTTTCTAGCCTTCAGACAATTACTTTAAAATATTTTGTTTAGGGAATTCCCTGGCAGCCGAGTGGTTAGGATTCTGTGCTTTTGATGCTGAAGGTGTGGGTTCAGTCTCTGGTCAGGGAACTAAGATTTCCCATATGCCACATGGTGTGGCCAAAGATAGATAGAATAAAATAAAATATTTTGTTCTGAGTTTATTATCATTATTGGCAAGAGGATTAGTCCAATACAAACTACCCCACCATTTCTAAAAACAGGAGGAGCAGACTAAGGACTTTGGACTTTATTCTGCAGGCTAGAAGATTTTAAATGAAAGGTTAGTAGGATGAGTTCATGCTTTGTGGGAGATTAGTGTGGGGATAGTTTGCAAGATGGATTGGTAAGAGGAAAGTCAAGGGGCAGGAAAGCAGTTAGGAGACTCTTACAGTAGTTAAAGAGAGCGGGGGCAGGCGGGGAGGGGGAAACCAAGGCTTCAACTAGGGAAGAGAAACAGTAGAAATGGAAAAGGATGGTGACATGGGGGAGATAAAAGAAAAGATCCAGTTTCTGTGAGGGCTTTCCCACATGAAAGAGTTTTTTGTTTGCTTGTTTTGCTGTACCTCAGCATGTGGAATCTTAGTTCCTGACCAGGGATCAAACCCGTGCCCCTTGCAGTAGAAGCTCTGAGTCCTAACCACTGGACCACCAGGGAAGTCCTCAGAAGTGTTTTTAAGTGATCAGTGAGGATTACCATTATTCTATCTCAGAGAATATGGCCAGGTTAAAGTTCATCCCAGAGTGTGTCTCTGTGGAAGTTTGGAAACTTTATTTACCTGGTATTAGTACTGGCAAAATGACCTGACTGAATCTTGAGTCACTGCTGGTCTTCAGGTCTCAGTGGCTCACCTGAGGGCCAGTGAAAGCCACCTAAAGTCTACTTTGAGCTTGAGCCTGGGTCAGTTGTGGAAATGGCCTATTTGCTTGTAGCCCCAGGGTCTGGAGTGGAACAGGACCAACCTGGGGAAGGATAGGACAAGGGGTCACCAGTGGTAGGCCAGGCTGCCTGGACCCATCTCAACATCTGCTGTTGGAGCCTGTTCTCTAAAGTTGGAAACCATTCATCCTTGACCTTTTCTGCTAGCTTTATTGCTTTCTCTTTCAACAGGTCAAATGGATGATGTACTGGATTATATTTGCACTATTCACCACAGCAGAGACATTCACCGACATCTTCCTTTGTTGGTAAGTACTCCAGGACTTTTCCAGGTAAGTTGCCTAGTCTCAAGGGAGAGATGGAAAAGGTCTGACCACAGTCTTAAACCTTATCAGCAGAGAAGCAGGTGCAAGGATATTCACCGGAACATTTCAAATCAAACTTCTTCTAAAGTTGTTCTTCAAGTAAATATTTATTGAATGCCCTTATCAGAGCAGGTATTGTTCTTATAATGATGAGCAAGATAAACAAAATTCTTCAATTAATGGAGTTGGTAAAGAAGCATTCATATGTTAAAAAAATTAAAAGGAAAATAAGAAACAATACACAAAAGTGTGCAATAAAACTAAATTTCCCCCCAACACCATTCACTCTCACCATTACTGCTTTTCACCGTTGTATACAATTTTTAAAAATGTGTGCATGTGTATATGTACACACACCTTTTTTGTTGTTCACTTGCTAAGTTGTGTCTGATTCTTTGCAACTCCATGGACTATAGCCCGCTTGGTTCCTCTGTCCTCCACTATCTCTTGAAATTTACTCAAATTCATGTTCACTGTGTTGATAATGCCATGCAACCATCTCATCCTCTGCCATCCCCTTCTACTTTTGCCTTCAGTCTTTCCCAGCATCAGGGTCTTTTCCAATGAATTGACTCTTCACATCAGGTAGCCAGAATATTGGAGCTTCAGCAAAAGTCCTTCCAATGAATATTCAGGGGTACACACATATACACATACTTTTCCTTTTTTTAAGGATGTACCAAATGCTTTGGACTTCCCTGGTAGCTCAGACAATAAAGAGTCTGCCTGCAATGTAGGAGACCTGGGTTCAATCCCTGGGTTGGGAAGATCCGCTGGAGGAGGGCATGGGAACCCACTCCAGTAATCTTGCTGGCAGAATCCCATGGACAGAGGAGCCTGGTGGGCTACAGTCAGTGGGGGGCACAAAGAGTTGAACATGACTGAGCGACTAAGCACGACATACAGCACTGTATGCTTCAGCATTATGCAAACCAAGAACTTCCAGATGTCTAAACCAGGTTTAGAAAAGAAAGAGGAGCTAGAGATCAAGCTGCCAACATTCACTGGATTATAGAGAAAGCAAGGGAATTTCAGAAAAACATCTATCTCTGTTTCATTGACTATGCTAAAGCCTTTCACTCTGTGGACATGACAAACTGTGGAAAGCTCTTAGAGAGACAGGAATACCAGACCATCTTACCTGTCTCCTGAGAAACCTGTATGCAGGTCAAGAAGCAACAGTTAGAACCCTGTCTGGAACAAGTGATTGGTTCAAGATCGAGAAAGGAATACAACAGGGCTGTGTATTGTCACCCTGTTTGTTTAACCTATACACTGAGCACATCATGAGAAATGCTAGACTGGATGAGTTACAAGCTGGAATCAAGATAGACAGGAGAAACATCAACAACCTCAGATATGTGGATGATAACACTCTAATGGCAGAAAGTGAAGAGAAACTAAAGAGCCCCTTGACAAGGGTGAAGGAGGAGAGTGAAAGAGCTGGCTTAAGACTAAATATCAAAAAAACTAAGATCATGGCGTCTGGCCCCATTACTGTATGGCAAGTAGAAGGGGGAAAGGTGGAAGTAGTGACCGATTCCCTCTCCTTGGGCTCCAAAATCACTGCAGATGGTGACCGCAGCCATGAAATCAGAAGATGATTGCTTCTTGGCAGGAAAACGATGACAAACCTAGACAGTGTGTTGAAAACCAGAGACATTACTCTGCCAACAGATCAGATCAGTCTCTCAGTCGTGTCCGACTCTTGGCGACCCCATGAATCGCAGCACGCCAGGCCTCCCTGTCCATCACAAACTCCCGGAGTTCACTCACACTCACGTCCATCGAGTCAGTGATGCCATCCAGCCATCTCATCCTCTGTCGCCTCCTTCTCCTCCTGCCCTCAATCCCTCCCAGCATCAGAGTCTTTTCCAATGAGTCAAGTCTTCCCATGAGGTGGCCAAAGTACTGGAGTTTCAGCTTTAGCATCATTCCTTCCAAAGAAATCCCAGGGCTGATCTCCTTCAGAATGGACTGGTTGGATCTCCTTGCAGTCCAAGGGACTCTCAAGAGTCTTCTCCAACACCACACTTCAAAAGCATCAATTCTTCAGCGCTCAGCCTTCTTCACAGTCCAACTCTCACATCCATACATGACCACAGGAAAAACCATAGCCTTGACTAGACGAACCTTTGTTGGCAAAGTAATGTCTCTGCTTTTGAATATGCTATCTAGGTTGGTCGTAGCTTTCCTTCCAAGGAGTAAGCGTCTTTTAATTTCATGGCTGCAGTCACCATCTGTAGTGATTTTGGAGCCCAGAAAAATAAAGTCTGACACTGTTTCCACTGTTTCCCCATCTATTTCCCATGAAGTGGTGGGACCGGATGCCATGATCTTCGTTTTCTGAATGTTGAGCTTTAAGCCAACTTTTTCACTCCCCACTTTCACTTTCATCAAGAGGCTTTTGAGTTCCTCTTCACTTTCTGCCATAAGGGTGGTGTCATCTGCATATCTGAGGTTATTGATATTTCTCCTGGCAATCTTGATTCCAGCTTGTGTTTCTTCCAGTCCAGCGTTTCTCATGATGTACTCTGCATATAAATTAAATAAACAGGGTGACAATATACAGCCTTGACTTACTCCTTTTCCTATTTGGAACCAGTCTGTTGTTCCATGTCCAGTTCTAACTGTTGCTTCCTGACCTGCATACAAATTTCTCAAGAGGCAGATCAGGTGGTCTGGGATTCCCATCTCTTTCAGAATTTTCCACAGTTTGTTGTGATCCACACAGTCAAAGGCTTTGGCATAGTCAATAAAGCAGAAATAGATGTTTTGCTGGAACTCTCTTGCTTTTTCCATGATCCAGCGGATGTTGGCAATTTGATCTCTGGTTCCTCTGCCTTTTCTAAAACCAGCTTGAACATCAGGAAGTTCACAGTTCACATATTGCTGAAGCCTGGCTTGGAGAATTTTGAGCATTACTTTACTAGCGTGTGAGATGAGTGCAATTGTGTGGTAGTTTGAGCATTCTTTGGCATTGCCTTTCTTTGGATTGGAATGAAAACTGACCCTTTCCAGTCCTGTGGCCACTGCTGAGTTTTCCAAATTTGCTGGCATATTGAGTGCAGCACTTTCACAGCATCATCTTTCAGGATTTGAAATAGCTCAACTGGAATTCCATCACCTCCACTAGCTTTGTTCATAGTGATGCTTTCTAAGGCCCACTTGACTTCACATTCCAGGATGTCTGGCTCTAGGTCAGTGATCACACCATCGTGATTATCTGGGTCGTGAAGATCTTTTTTGTACAGTTCTTCTGTGTATTCTTGCCATCTCTTCTTAATATCTTCTGCTTCTGTTAGGTCCATACCATTTCTGTCCTTTATCGAGCCCATCTTTGCATGAAATGTTCCTTTGGTATCTCTGATTTTCTTGAAGAGATCCCTAGTCTTTCCCATTCTGTTGTTTTCCTCTATTTCTTTGCATTGATCGCTGAAGAAGGCTTTCTTATCTCTTCTTGCTATTCTTTGGAACTCTGCATTCAGATGTTTATATCTTTCCTTTTCTCCTTTGCTTTTCACTTCTCTTCTTTTCACAGCTATTTGTAAGGCCTCCCCAGACAGCCATTTTGCTTTTTTGCATTTCTTTTCCATGGGGATGGTCTTGATCCCTGTCTCCTGTACAGTGTCATGAACCTCATTCCATAGTTCATCAGGCACTCTATCTATCAGATCTAGGCCCTTAAATCTATTTCTCACTTCCACTGTATAATCATAAGGGATTTGATTTAGGTCATACCTGAATGGTCTAGTGGTTTTCCCTACTTTCTTCAATTTCAGTCTGAATTTGGCACTAAGGAGTTCATGGTCTGAGCCACAGTCAGCTCCTGGTCTTGTTTTTGCTGACTGTATAGAGCTTCTCCATCTTTGGCTGCAAAGAATATAATCAATGTGATTTCGGTGTTTACCATCTGGTGATGTCCATGTATAGAGTCTTCTCTTGTGTTGTTGGAAGAGGGTGTTTGCTATGACCAGTGCATTTTCTTGGCAAAACTCTATCAGTCTTTGCCCTGCTTCATTCCGTATTCCAAGGCCAAATTTGCCTGTTACTCCAGGTAACAGGAGTAACTCTGCCAACAAAGGTCCATATAATCAAGGCTATGGTCTTCCCAGGGGTCATGTGTGGTTGTGAGAGTTGGACTGTAAAGAAGGCAGAACGCCAAGGAATTGATGCCTTCAAACTGTGGTGCTGGAGAAGACCCCTGAAAGTTCCTTGGACAGCAAGGAGATCAAACCAGTCAATGTTAAGGGAGATTCACTGGATATTCACCCTGACTATTCACTGGACAGACTGATGCTGAAGCTGAAGCTCCAGTATTTTGGTCATCTGATATGCTGCTGCTGCTGCTGCTAAGTCGCTACAGTCGTGTCCAACTCTGTGCGACCCCATAGACGGCAGCCCACCAGGCTCCCCCGTCCCTGGGATTCTCCAGGCAAGAACACTGGAGTGGGTTGCCATTTCCTTCTCCAGTGCATGAAAGTGAAAAGTGAAAGTGAACTCGCTCAGTTGTGTCCGACTCAGCGACCCCATGGACTGCAGCCCACCCAGGCTCCTCTGTCCATGGGGTTTTCCAGGCAAGAGTACTGGAGTGGGGTGCCGTTGCCTTCTCACATCTGATATGAACAGATGCTTATTGGAAAAGTCCCTGATGCTGGGGAAGATTGAGAGCAGAGGGAGAAGAGGGCATCAGAGGATGACATGGCTGGACAACATCATCAATGCAATTTACATAAACTTGAGCAAACTCTGGGAGATGGTGAGGGACAGGGAGACTTGGTGTACTGCAGTTCATGGGGTCTCGAAGAGCTGGACATGATTGGGCGACTGAACAACAGCTATAGTATACCTAATAATTCTTACTTTGTTTTTTAAGTTTATTTTTTTAAATACTTTCATGAAAGCATAAACAGATCTACCTACTTTTTTTTAAAGGCCACATAGAATTTCATGGTATAGATGGACTGTAATTTATTTAATCTATTCCCTTTTGATGGACAGCTCTTTTTCTCTTATGACCAGTACAGTTATAGTGGTGAACCAAGTGAAAATCATAAGCTACGTGTTTGTACTGATATATTGTGTCTTAGCTAAATGAGGTTGTGAATAATATATAGCGTCCTGTTTATATCTGAAGTGTCTGAGTTTGTGCACATGTGAATATATACTAAAAATAGTGTCGAAAATACTCATCACTTAACTAGGGTTATTTCTGCAATTTGGAATCATGAGGTCAGTTTCACATTTGCTGTGTTTTATGAATGTTTTACTGTGATCAAATATCATCAGAAAAAAATAATAAGGATATTTCCATTTTGGAGAAAAAGTTTTCATCCTAAAAAGGATTCGTCTGGACTTATCCTCTGGGGTGTCCTGGGTCAAAGACGTCCACTTCTCTGAACACTAGTTCACTGAATCCTGTCTTGGCTCAGTGTGTATGTAGTTTTTCCCCTGAAGGAACCTGGCTTTCATCTCCACTGGGAGAGAGAGACGTCTCAGCTATTACGACCTCAAGCTGGAAGGAAGGAATCTGGATGACCTAATTTAATATGCTTGTGCCATCCTGTCCTGTTCTGTGCCCAGGTAAACAGCAGACCAGAGATGGGCTGAGTCTCTAAGAATGGAGACAGAACTCTGCTGAGCCATTTTTTTTCCTTCCCCAGGCCCCACGGGCTGGCATTAGGAGGCAAACCCCATTTTGATCAGAGCTTCAGTGGGGAGGCTCCTGTCTGTCCCGTGGAGATGAGGAGAATAGGCTGGACCTAGTGAGGACTGTGAAATCCATTAAGGATCATAGCCACCGTATGACCCAGCAGTCCCATTACTGGGCATATACTCTGAGAAAACCACAATTCAAAAAGACACATGTTACCCCAGTGTTCATTGCAGCACTATTTACAGTAGCCAGGATATGGAAACAACCGAGATGTCCATCGACAGATGAATGGATAAAGAAGTTGTGGTATATATATACAATGGAATACTACTCAGCCATAAAAAGAAATGAATTTGAGTCCCTTCTAGTGAGGTGGATAAACCTAGAGCCTTTTATACAGAGTGAAGTAAGTCAGAAAGAGAAAAACAAATATAGTATATTAAAGCATATATATTGAATCTAGAAAGATGGTACTGATGAACTTAATTGCAGGGAAGGTATGGAGACACAGATGTGGAGAACACAGATGTGGACACAGTGGGGGAACGAGAGGGTGGGATGAACTCAGAGAGTAGCATTGGCACATGTACACTATCATGTGTAAAGTAGATAGCTAGTGGGAAGGTGCTGCTGCTGCTGCTGCTACTGCTAAGTCGCTTCAGTCATGTCCGACTCTATGCGACCCCATAGACGGCAGCCCACCAGGTTCCCCCATCCCTGGGATTCTCCAGGCAAGAACACTGGAGTGGGTTGCCATTTCCTTCTCCAATGCATGAAAGTGAAAAGTCAAAGTGAAGTTGCTCAGTCGTGTCTGACTCTTCGCAACCCCATGGACTGCAGCCTACCAGGCTCCTCCGTCCATGGGATTTTCCAGGCAAGAGTACTGGAGTGGGGTGCCATCGCCTTCTCCAAGTGGGAAGGTGCTAATACGTTAATAACACAGGGAGCCCAGCCTGGTACTCTGTGATGAACTAGAGGGGTGGAATGGGGGCAGGAAGGGAGGCCCAAGAGAAGAGATATAAATATATAGTTATGACTGATTTGCAATGTTGTAGAGCAGAAACTAATGCAACATTGTAAAGCAGTTGTCCTCCAATTAAAAAAAAAGAGAGCATGGCCAGCACTTCTTGTGGTCTAGTCTTCTGTTGCAATGCCCTCCTTTTGGCTGGCACTGGTGGCCTCCTGCTCTCCTCTCATCCTTTATTATGAATACCATGGGGAAGAACGTTAGTCTCATGAGCTCTTTCCTGGGGGTCCCGGCATTTCAACCACTTTGCTGGGTGGAAATCCTACCTAATGATGGATGTGCTGCTCCCTAATAGCTGGGATATGTTTAACCCTTGGTCCTGGAATTTTAGTCTCATGCCTAATAAGTAGACTTCCCAGGTGGCACTAGTGGTAGAGAATCTGCCTGCCAATGCAGGAGACATAAAGAGACTCAGGTTCAATCCCTGGGTCAGGAAGATGCCCTGGAGGAGGGCATGGCAACCCAAGTGTCAACAACTGTCTCTGGGGTTGATTTAATTTTGATTTGGGGGAGGTGTATTACTTTTCTATTGCTTCCATAATAGATTACTAAAACTTTAATATCCTTAAACAGTACAAATTTATTACTTCACAGTTTCTGAGAGTTAGAAGTTCAAGTAGAGTCAACTGAGTCCTCTGCTGAGAAGCTCACAAGACCAAAACCCAGGTGTGGGTCAGCCCAGGCTCTTATCTGGGATCTTATCCCCCAGGTATCTTATCTTATCTGGAATCTCTGGGGAGATTCCACTTACAGGTTCATTCAGGTTGTTGGCAGAGTCAATTCCTTGGGGCTGTAGGACTGAGGTCCCCACTTCCTTGACATCCTGTCATCTTCAAGCCAACAATGGCATGTCATTTCTGTCCTCTTCTGTTACCAGCCAGAGAATGGTCTCTGCCTTATTGTTTAAGGTATCATGTAATTAGATCAAGCCCACCCCAATAATCCAATATAATCTCCCCATCTTAAAAAAAAATTCATGATTAACTATTAAGAGCACTTGCAATACATGTACCAAATGCATTGACTTGAACTTTGAAATTTTCACATGTTCAGTTTTCTTTTTTTTGGCTATGCTGACTCTTCACTGTGGCATGTAGGCTCCATAGTTGCAGTGCACAGGTTTAGTCTCCCAACCAGGGATTGAACCTGCATCTCTTGCATTGGAAGGCACATTCTTAACCACTGGACCATCAGGAAAGTCCCAGTCTCCCTAACTTAAAGTCAGAAGATTAATTACCTTAATTACATCTGTAGAATCCCTTATGCCATGTGAGGTAACATATTGGTGGGTAACATGGGGAGGAAGTTCATAGGACCAAAATGCTGCCTATCACAGGAAGGCGTCTGATAGCTGGTGTATTTGGAGTGTGTGTGCAGTGTGAGCAGAACACCCCTCTCTTCTTGACCCATGTAGAGGCGTCATCTGGTCCCTCCTTGGTCCCCCTGAGCTCGCACTGTCCAGGCAGTTTGTGGGTAGAAAGTGAGGGTCCCTTGCCTGTCTCCTGGCACCTTGGGCTCCGCTTTTGCAGGGAAGAGCAACTAAACCACTACCACCTGTGCCTGTCTCAGCTTGCAGTCTGGACATGCCCTCAGCCTGCTCTGTCTTTTCCTGGCAACCTCCAGGTATCACAGATCCTGGTCTCCTTCTGGGATAGTCCTCCCTCTCCATCCTCTCTTTCACCCTGGGATTGGACCCAGAACAGGCCTATTAGACAGACAGAGCCTCTTTCCCTTCCAGGGAATGGACCCCAATTCAGCAGCTCTAAGTTCTTTTTATAATTAAAGAAGTGGAGAGGTAGTTCTACACCTTCTGGCTTCCTAGAAGCATCTTTCACTTCTGTTCACTTCCTGGACTGGAAATCACCCTTCATGTCTATACTTTTCCTCTCACTCTTCACGCATGCATCCCCACCCTGGTCTCTCCACCTCACCCTTAGCACAGTTCTCTCTTCATAGGTAACTTTTAAAAGCTTTCTATCTTGATGAAAACAGCAGCTGTGTATGGTCCCAGAAGAGATAGTATGGTGGTTTGTTTCACAATTTGTGTAGATTATTTCATTTAATTTTTAAAAACTTATATAATACTACATGCACATGGCAAAATAAAATTGAAACAATACACTAAAAAGTAAGTCCCTCCTCCCCCAGGCCCTTGGCTCTCTCCCCAGAGGTTAGCATGGTCAAAGTCAGTTGTGTTTTCTTCCGGAAATTTTCTGTACACATTAATTGCCTGTATATTTGACAGTTTCATCACTTGCCAAACCCCCTTTGAAATCTCTTAGAAATTCCCTGGCAGTCCAATGGTTAGGGCACAGAGCTTTCACTGTTGAGGCTTTGGTTCAATCCCTGGTTGCTGAACTGAGATTCGGCAGGCCACCCGGCATGACTGAAAAAAAAAAAGGAAACTCTTACCCCCTTGAGTGTGACGGTATTGTATCGAGAGCACAGAATTGCACCTGAGTGCTGTACAAATGACTTGGATATTATGGGTTCATCCAGCCTTTTCTTCTCAAATACATCCTAATTCTTAAGGTCAGGGCAATTCAAGGGCTTATCCACATAGAATGTTGTTGTTGTCCAGTAACTAAGTTGTGTCTGACTCCCTTGACTCTGTGGTCTGCAACACGCCAGGCTTCCCTGTCCTTCACCATCTCCCAGAGTTTGCTCAAACTCGTGTCCATTGAGTCAGTGATGCCATTCAACCATCTCATCCTCTGTCGCCCCCTTCTCTTCCTTTCTTCAATCTTTCCCAGCATCAGGGTCTTTTCCAATGAGTCGGCTTTTTGCATCAGGTGACCAAAATACTGGAGCTTCAGCTTCAGCATCAGTCCTTCCAATGAATATTCAGGGCTGATTTCCTTTAGGATTGACTGGTTTGATCTCCTTGCTGTCCAAGGGACTCTCAAGAGTCTTCTCCAGCACCACAATTCAAAAGCATCAGTTCTTCGGTGTTCAGCATTCTTTATGGTCCAACCCTCACATCCGTACATGACTACCGGAAAAACCATAGCTTTGACTATATGGACCTTTGGCTAGATACATAGTAAGAATTGTGAGGTGTATGTTTGTGAGCAATGGATGATGATTCGGAGAGAAGCAAAGCCCTTGAGCCACGCTGAGATATTGTTCCATTACTCACCGCACATTATGGGGTTATCTGTTGGTCTTGCTAAATGACAAGCCACTAAGGGTGAGGATGTTTCTACCCTAGCTTTGGTTTCCCTGAACTGCTTAGCATGGGCCCCTTACCTCATAGTTTTTCAGTTGAATTTTCCCAACTGAGTGAATCACTCAGTAAGCCAGCAGTTGTCTTTGAATAGAAAGATCAGATCAGATCAGTCGCTCAGTCGTGTCCGACTCTTGGCGACCCCATGAATCGCAGCACGCCAGGCCTCCCTGTCCATCACCAACTCCCGGAGTTCACTCAGACTCATGTCCATTGAGTCAGTGATGCCATCCAGCCATCTCATCCTCTGTCGTCCCCTTCTCCTCTTGCCCCCAATCCCTCCCAGCATCAGAGTCTTTTCCAATGAGTCAACTCTTCGCATGAGGTGGCCAAAGTACTGGAGTTTCAGCTTTAGCATCATTCCTTCCAAAGAAATCCCAGGGCTGATCTCCTTCAGAAGGGACTGGTTGGATCTCCTTGCAGTCCAAGGGACTCTCAAGAGTCTTCTCCAACACCACACTTCAAAAGCATCAATTCTTCGGCGCTCAGCCTTCTTCGCAATCCGACTCTCACATCCATACATGACCACAGGAAAAACCATAGCCTTGACTAGACGAACCTTTGTTGGCAAAGTAATGTCTCTGCTTTTGAATATGCTATCTAGGTTGGTCATAACTTTCTTTCCAGGGAGTAAGCATCTTTTAATTTCATGGCTGCAGTCACCATCTGCAGTGATTTTGGAGCCCAGAAAAATAAAGTCTGACACTGTTTCCACTGTTTCCCCATCTATTTCCCATGAAGTGATGGGACTGGATGCCATGATCTTCAGAGCAGGAAAAAAGCTTGAGGAAAAAAAGTGAAAGCAAATGAAGTGATTGATAAGAGTAGCACCTGCTCACCACAACTAGAGAAAGCCTATGTACAGCAATGAACCTGGAGAAAGAAATGGAAACCCACTCCAGTATTCTTGCCTGGAGAATCCTCATGGACAGAGGAGCCTGGTGGGCTACAGCCCATGAGGTCACAAATAGTCAGATATGACTGAACGACTAACACAGCAATGAAGACCCAGTACAACTAAAAATAACTTTTTTTAAAGTCATGTTAATGTGGATGGGGTACACAGGAAAGATCTTGAAGAACAAGGAGGCTTAGCAGCAGGCTGACCAGAGAATACAGGGGCTCCGGCAGCTCAGAAGAACTGCTCAGGATCTAATGCCCATCCTCCCCACCAACCCCCCACTCTACCAATCCTCATAACCTGGGGCAGGCTCTTACACTGTCCTACACTGTGAGCATGAGGCTGGGGAGAACCAGGCTCTTGTACTCATGCTTGCACAAAAGTGCAGCTTCTACCTATAAATCAGATACCTGCAAAATTTTCACTTCTGAGCATTTTCTTAAAGGTACATTATCATTAGGACATAAAGAAGCATACTCCAGGAGATTCATGGCAGCTCTGTTGTAGTAGCTAAAGGTTGTGACCTTTGTAAATATCCATCCATGGGAGTCTGGGTAGATGCTCATGCCCCCTATACAGCCATTAAGAAGGGTAAGGCCTGGGGAATTCCCTGGTGGTCCAGTGGTTAGGACTCTGTTCTTTCACTGCCCTGGGCCCAGGTTCAATCCTTGGCCAGGGAACTATGATCCTGCAAGTCACATGAAACAGCCAAAAAAAAGAGAGAGAGACAGAAACCACTCTCCATGTACTGGTATGAGAAAATCTCCAGTTCAGTTCAGTTCAGTCGTTCAGTCATGTCCGACTCCTTGCAACCCCATGAACCACAGCATGCCAGGCCTCCCTGTCCATCACCAACTCCCAGAGTCCAACCAAACCCATGTCCATCAAGTCAGTGATGCCATCCAACAATCTCATCCTCTGTTGTCCCCTTCTCCTCCTGCCCTCAATCTTTCCTAGCATCAGGGTCTTTTCAAATGAATCAGCTCTTCGCATTAGGTGGCCAAAGTATTGGAATTTCAGCTTCAGCGTCAGTCCTTCCAATGAACACCCAGGACTGATCTCCTTTAGGATGGACTGGTTGGATCTCCTTGCAGTCCAAGGGACTCTCAAGAGTCTTCTCCAACACCACAGTTCAAAAGCATCAATTCTTCGGTGCTCAGCTTTCTTTATAGTCCAACTTTCACATCCATACATGACCACTGGAAAAACCATAGCTTTGACTAGATGGACCATTGTTGACAAAGTAATGTCTCTGCTTTTTAATATGCTGTCTAGGTTAGTCATAACTTTCCTGCCAAGAAGCAAGCGTCTTTTAATTTCATGGCTGCAATCACCATCCACAGTGATTTTGGAACCCAAAAAAATAAAGTCAGTCACTGTTTCCACTGTTTCCCCATCTATTTGCCATGAAGTGATGGGACCAGATGCCCTGATCTTAGTTTTCTGAATGTTGAGCTTTAAGCCAACTTTTTCACTCTCCTCTTTCACTTTCATCAAGAGGCTCTTTAGTTCTTCTTTACTTTCTGCTTTAAGGGTGGTGTCATCTGCATATCTGAGGTTATTGATCTTTCTCCCGGCAATCTTGATTCCAGCTTGTGCTTCCTCCAGCCCAGCATTTCTCATGATGTACTCTGCATATAAGTTAAATAAGCAGGGTGACAATATACAGCCTTGACGTACTCCTTTTCCTGTTTGGAAGCAGTCTGTTGTTCCATGTCCAGTTCTAACTGTTTCTTCCTGACCTGCATACAGGTTTCTTAAGAGGCAGGTCAGGTGGTATGGTATGCCGATCTCTTTCAGAATTTTCCACAGTTTATTGTGATCCACACAGTCAAAGGCTTTGGCATAGTCAATAAAACAAAAGTAGATGTTCTGAAACTCTCTTGCTTTTTCGATGATCCAACGGATGTTGGCAATTTGATCTCTGGTTCCTCTGCCTTTTCTAAAACCAGCTTGAACATCTGGAAGTTCACAGTTCACATTATTGCTGAAGCCACCAGAGTGTCCTGTTCATTGGATGTGTGGTGGGGAAAGCAAGGTGTGGTGTGAAGGGGAGCAGAGAATACCACTGAGTGAGTGTAGGGAGCATTGCAGGTGTCCTACATGCCCACATGATAGTATATCTTAGCCCCAGTCCACTTCTGGAAGGATCTACAGGAAACTGATGATGCTTTTGTGCTTTTGGAAAAGGGTCCAAGATGGGAAAGAGACTCTGTTATGTCCCCTTTTGGACTTCTAGAATCTTTTAAACTATGTGGACACACAACCTATTAAAAAAAAACCAACCCATATCTCTTACATAATATACAAAAGAGCCACAGTGTGACAGATTCCCCCTAGGATTATCTGTGTATCTTGGATTGGTGCCTGAGCTTGCCAGGCTCATTTGCCCCTTGGGGCTGACAAATACTTGTTTTCAAGACCAAATTTCCTCCATTGTTAATCACCAGAGTGTTCAAATATGAGAGGATCACATCTCTGTTCCTTCAGCTCCTTCTCTTTTCTGGCTGTGAAGCATTAAACGATCTTGACATGAAAGTGTCCTTTAGTTTCTAGGGGAATGTTCAGGAAGGGCCTGCCAGGAGCAGAAGGCAGTGGCCTAGGATGGGGAAAGAAGGGGTGGTGGAGCTGCTGTCTGGAGTGATGTGAGAGTTAAAGACCTCTGAAATGTCTTGCTAGAAATTACTATTTGTGTTTGCTCTCTTATCACGAGGATGGCCTGGAAGGGGTTTACTTTTTTGATGCCTCAAACCTGCCCGGGTATCATGTTCCCTCATAGCATCATGTTTGAATGGTACCCAGGATTTGTTTTTAAGTTTGCTAAGACATGCAGAGGGGCTCCCTGATGTCTCAGTTGGTAACGAATCCGCCTGTAATACAGGAGGCCCTGGTTTGATTCCTGGATTGGTAAGTTCCCCTAGAAAATGGATAGTCTACCCACCCCAGCGTTCTTGGGCCTCCTTGGTGGCTCAGATGGTAAAGAATCTGCCTGCAGTACAGGAGACCTGGGCTTGACCCATGGGTTGGGAAGATCTCCTGGAGGAGGGCGTGGCAACCCACTCCAGTATTCTTGCCTGGAGAATCCCCATGGACAGAGGACCCTGGCGTGCTGCAGGGTCGCAAAGAGTTGCAAAGTCGCAAAGAGTTGGACACGACTGAGCAACTAAGCACAGCATAGCACAAGACATGCAGACACAGAAATGACTATTATGAAGGAATAAGTTTGTTAACTTCACAGATCCCAAGGGACTTCCCTGGTGATCCAGTGGCTAAGAGTCCACACTTTCAGTGCAGGGATCCTGGGTTCAATCCCTCATCAGGAACTAGATCCCACATGCTGCAACTAAGAGTTGACATGCTGCAACTGAAGATCCTGTGTGCCACAGTGAAGACCCAGTACAGTCAAATATATAAATAAATAAATATTTTTTAAAAGATACACAGATCCCTAGAGGCACAGTGTGCCATGCAGAGTCACACAGGCAGATCAGGAAGCAGAGGAAAGAAGTGTGGGCAGGAGCCTGTATTGTGGTGTCCATGAGAGAGGCAGTCTCTCCATCAGCAAGGTCCCAAGATGTCAAAGCATCAGAATACAAAAAATAAAAAGACCTGGTTAATACCCATTTGACCTGCCAAGTACGGTTGCACAGGTTGTTCATAGCACAAGATACCTGGCCAGTGGAGCTGAAATTCAGATGAAGCCCTGTTTGCAAGTCATATGCTCACAGGACTGCATCCAGTTGAAGGGTTGGGCTTTTTCTCACACGTGCAGAAGTACCATATGGGTTAACAGAGACCCTTGATGGCGCTTGTCTCAGGATGTTATTCTACACTAATTGTCTTGATTTGAGCAATCTCTGTTTCCTTGACTGGACTGTCGGTTCCGAGGATGCCAGAACCTTGTCTGTGCTTCCTGCTAGACTGGAAGCTCCAAGAGAACAGGGCTCAGGTCTTCTTTATTCCCCAGTGTCCTCTTGGTGCTCAGCACCAACTGCCACATATGGGTGCTGGCAAAGGGTTTATGGGATACATCAGTGAATAGTACCCAGAACTTTAAACTTCAGAGTTATATTTTATCTGTACCTTGAACTCTTCTTTCTTTTGCTACCAAAATGATCAAAACCTTTTTGCCTGCTGTTGGTTTTTAAAATTTAGGTTTTTTTCTATTGAAGTATAGGTGGCGGTAGTGGTAAAGAACCCACCTGCCAAAGCAGGACATATATGAGACAAGGGTTTGATCCCTGGGTTGGGAAGATCCCCTGGAGGAGGGCATGGGAACCCACTCCAGTATTCTTGCCTAGGGAACTCCATGGAAAGAGGAGCCTGGCAGGCTACATGGGGTGGCAAAAAATTGGACATGACTGAAATGACTTAGCATGCAGGCATAGTTGATTTACAATGATGTGTTAGTGTCAGGTGTACAGCTGAATCACTTTGCTGTACACCTAAAACTATATACATATGTTTAGTTCAGTCACTCAGTTGTGTCCAACTCTTTGCGATCCCATGGACTGTAGCACGCCAGGCTTCCCTGTCCATCATCAACTCCCGGAGCTTACTCCAGCTCATGTCCATCGAGTCGGTGATGCCATCCAGTCATCTCATCCTCTGTCGTCCCCTTCTCCTCTTGCTTTCAATCTTTCCCAGCATCAGAGTCTTTTCAAATGAGTCAGTTCTTCACATCAGGTGGCCAAAATATTGGAGTTTCAGTTTCACCATCAGTCCTTTCAATAAATATTCAGGACTGATTTCCTTTAGGATGGACTGGTTTGATCTCCTTGTTGTCTAAGGGATTCTCAGGGAATATATATATACATATACTATATATATGTATATATACATATATGTATATAAAGCAGTTATATATATTGTACTTGTTCAGTTGCTTAGTCATGTCTAACTCTTTGCAACCCCATGGACTGCAGCACACCAGGCTTTCCTGTATTTTACTATTTATATTCTATTCCCTGCCCCCCTCCCCCAAGTCTGCCGTTGGTTTGAGCAGGGTAAGTACCATCCTCTTTCCTGCAAGAGTTGGGCTCCTGTCCAGCCTGTTTGGGGACTAAGAAGACAGCCAAGGAACAGAGGCTTTCATTCTAAGTGGAGATTCTTTGTCAGCTCTGCCCTGCTGTGAATTCTCCAAGTGTTTGTCCCTTCTTGGCCTCCAGGAAAGAGTGAATGAGTGGGAACTCGGGCGAGGGTGGATGTGGCATCTGGGCCTGCAGGAGCTCCGGCTCCAGCCAAAGTGAACAGAGCCTGGCAAAAAGCGCCAGTTGTTGTCAGGCACAGTCATAGAGTGACTGCTGAGAGACCCTGGGTCCCTAGCTTGTTTGACAACAAGAAAACGTGAACGGGCTTTGCGAACTCCCTGGTGGTCTCATAGATAGGACTCTGTGCTTTCACCGCTAGGTGCCTGGGTTCAATTCCTGCTCAGGGAACTAAGATCCTACAAGCCTCATACTGAGGTCACACACACACAGAAAAGGAACTGGTTTTCAAAAGAGACCCTGGACTTGTACCTCGGCTGTGTGTGTGTGCACACTCGTTCATGGGAATCTGAGGACCAGGCTGTGTGCAGGCAGGAGAGCTATCTGTGCTCCCAGGTTCTGTCTGTCATAGGCTCAGGGCAGAGTTGCTGAAAACCTAATGGAATGTGTATGTTTCTCATCTCTCTCCAGGTTTCCATTCTATTATGAACTAAAAATAGCATTTGTAGCCTGGCTGCTGTCTCCCTACACAAAAGGCTCCAGCCTCCTCTACAGGAAGTTTGTACATCCCACACTGTCTTCAAAAGAAAAGGTAATTTGTGTTGTTCTGCCTTTCAGTCCTTCCAGTGAGTGAAAAAAAATTTTTAAGTGATTTTTTTTTTTAAAAAGACATATGATTTTATTGAAGGAGACTCTTGATTGACTTATTTGCCCCCTACCCGAAAATTGTTCCTTCTAATCTTTCTCTTTTAAGTCTATTTTTATGACCTGGTGAAATTCTCAAAACGATATTATTCATCACTATTATTGTAAAACATTTCCATACATCGAAACAAAAGACAGAAAAAAATTCACTCATAATTCAACTCCCCAAACTGAATTTCTTTCCTTTCATCAGGCTCAGCGCCTGTCCTTTTGTAGATGGAATTTTTATATATATTACTAAAAAATACTTTAAAAACTTAGTACAGGTCTTCCCTGCTGGCTCAGTAGTAAAGAATCTGCCTGCCAGTGCGGGAGACACAGGTTTGATCCCTGGTCTGGGAGGATCCTGCATTCTGAGGAGCAGCTAAGCCCATGCACCATAACCACTAAGCTTGTGCCCTCAACCCCAGGAGCCACAGCTACCGAGCTCACGTGCCGCAGTTATCGAAGCCTGCTCGCCCTAGAGCTTGTGCTCCGCAACAGGAGACGCCACTGCAGTGAGAAGCCCACATACCACAGCTACTACAGAGTAGCCCCCGCTGACTGCAACTAGACAAAAGCCTGAGCAGCAACCAAGACTCAGCATGGACAAAAAAATAAAAATGATAAATGTTAAAGATAAAAATAATAAATTTTTAAAAACCTAACATAAACAGGAAAGTTGAAGCCTAGAGAGATGAAAAGACTTGAATTTGTGCCTGGATAGCTACAACAGAGACTGGAATATAACAACTTTCTAGTACATTTGCTTTATTGATCAATGATAAAATGTATGCTACAAATGAAATACCTGCTATTTTTATACTTTATAAGTTATCAGTTGATAAGTGTGTTAATGAGAATAGACATAATAATTTGTTTCATTCAATTTACCTTTTGTGTTTTGCTTCAAAGTTTTGCTTCCCATACATCCTTGAA
Source organism: Bubalus kerabau (assembly GCF_029407905.1). Classification (NCBI taxonomy): domain Eukaryota; kingdom Metazoa; phylum Chordata; class Mammalia; order Artiodactyla; family Bovidae; genus Bubalus; species Bubalus kerabau. The sequence goes on from NC_073634.1 coordinate 51,398,817, forward strand.
ATGAAAATGTAGATTTGTCTAATGTCAGAGATGGAAAGGAGAAGGCAATGGCACCCCACTCCAGTACTCTTGCCTGGAAAATCCCATGGGTGGAGGAGCCTGGTGGGCTGCAGTCCATAGGGTCACTAGGAGTCGGACACGACTGAGCGACGTCACTTTCACTTTTCACTTTCATGCATTGGAGAAGGAAATGGCAACTCACTCCAGTGTTCTTGCCTGGAGAATCCCAGGGACGGGGGAACCTGGTGGGCTGCTGTCTATGGGGTCACACAGAGTCGGACACAACTGAAGCGACTTAGCATAAGCATACAGAGATGGAAAAAATAAGATAGGGAGAAATTGCAGGAAGGAGTCAACAATATCTAAGGATACACGGAGGAATTACAACTTATACCTCTTGAAAAGAAATTTAAGCTACTTTTAAGATAATGTCACTGTCTATTAAATTATTTTTTGTTTAACATCTCCTCTGAACCTGATTTGTCAGATTTGTTTTCAATGGATTGTTCCATGGTTTTGTTAAGATTTCATACAGTAAGAGACACACACATGCTAAGTTGCTAAGTCATGTCCTACGGTAGCCTGCCATGCTCCTCTGTCCATGGGATTTCCCAGGCAAGGATATTGGAGTGGGTTGCCATTTCCTCCTCCAGAGGCTCTTTCCAATCCAGGGATCAAACCCACATCTCCTGTGTCTCCTGCATTGGCAGGTGGATTCTTTACCACTGAGACACTAAGGGAAATAATAGATGCAGAAACCATTAAAATAAAAGACTTCTGTCTTATTAATTTGTTTGGTAGCTCCTTTTTTCATTCAATGCAGTCTATGTAATGTTTCCTTAAAATGTTAACCATACACACACACACCAAAAAGCCAAAACGAAACCCGAAGGCAATAACTACAAAAAGCTGAAAAGATGCATTACTTGTCTTCTGAAATCTTAAACATGTTTGCATACCATCCTTTTCCATTTGTGGGTCCATAAGGACCCACAAACATCACCACACATAGTATACAATCAACTTCTATTGACTTCTTGTCTTAGAATAAATTCTTGAGAGTGGGATTATTGGGTCCAGCATTCTGTAATTCATTAATGATATTATATGACTTTCTGAACTGGTTGTGTGGTAAGATTCTACCATATGAATTAAGAGCACTATCAATTCAGTTCAGTCACTCAGTCGTGTCTGACTCTTTGTGACCCCATGGACTGCAGCACACCAGGCCTCCCTGTCTGTTACCAACTCCCAGAGTTTACTCAAACTCCTGACCATTGCGTCAGTGATACCATCCAACCATCTCATCCTCCATCATCCCCTTCTTCTCTCGCTTTCAATCTTTTCCAGCATCAGGGTCTTTTCAAATGAGTCAGCTCTTTGCATCAGGTGGCCAAAGTATTGGAGTTTTGACTTCAACATCAGTCCTTCCAATGAACATTCACGACTGATTTCCTTTAGGATGGACTGGTTGAATCTCCTTGTAGTCCAAGGGACTCTCAAGAGTCTTCTCCAACACCACAGTTCAAAAGCATCAATTCTTCTGAGCTCAGCTTTCTTTTTTTTTTTTTTTTCAGCTTTCTTTATAGTCAAACTCTCACATCCGTACATGACCACTGGAAAAACCATAGCCTTGACTAGACAGACCTTTGTTGATAAAGTAATGTCTCTGCTTTTTAATATGCTGTCTAGGTTTGTCATAGCTTTTCTTCCAAGGAGCAAGCGTCTTTTTATTTCATGGCTGCAGTCACCATCTGCAGCAATTTTGGAGCCCCCCAAAATAAAGTCTGCAACTGTTTCCACTGTTTCTCCATCTATTTGCCATGAATTAATGTGACCAGATGCCATGATCTTAGTTTTCTGAATGTTGAGCTTTAAGCCAACTTTTTTACTATAGGTGGCTTGATATATTCGTTTCTGTTGCTTCTGAAAGTTGTACACTTTGGGTTTCCAGGGCAAGGCTTTGAGTACATCAGCTGGAGGTACTCCAGTAGAGGTTACTGTAGCCATTTCTGAGACGCCCTTTAGGAACTAGGACACAACACTTACTGTCTCAGAGAGTAATCCCTGCCTCCACCTCATTATCAAATCTCTACTCTTCCTACTTCCCTTTCTCTAAACACTGGACTTAACCCTGAAGCCACTAATGTAATTTCCACTGACTCTTTTTTTTTATTTTATTTTATTTTTAAACTTTACATAATTGTATTAGTTTTGCCAAATATCAAAATGAATCCGCCACAGGTATACATGTGTTCCCCATCCTGAACCCTCCTCCCTCCTCCCTCCCCATACCATCCCTCTGAGTCATCCCAGTGCACCAGCCCCAATCATCCAGTATCGTGCATCGAACCTGGACTGGCAACTCGTTTCATACATGATATTTTACATGTTTCAATGCCATTCTCCCAAATCTTCCCACCCTCTCCCTCTCCCACAGAGTCCATAAGACTGTTCTATACATCAGTGTCTCTTTTGCTGTCTTGTACACAGGGTTATTGTTACCATCTTTCTAAATTCCATATATATGCGTTAGTATACTGTATTGGTGTTTTTCTTTCTGGCTTACTTCACTAAGAGCTGCCAAGAATCACTTCCAGAGTCAGCCAATGGAAACTGAGTGTTGTGACTTCCCGAGGAATTTTAAACAAGGACCAGGCAAGGGGGTGAATGCCCACCTGTATGCCTCAAAGTGAAGGAAGTGCACCAATGTGCTGAACTTCCGATGAGACAGAGGCCAAGTGTCATTGACTGAACTCTGCTCCTATGATTACAGAATGGCTGTTTTCCTAAAACAATGACAACAACCCAAACACAACAAGAAGAATGAGCCAGCACTGATCCAAATTTGAACTAAACCAATATTTTACTTGCTCTTGGTCCCTAAGTAGACCTCAGTCTTCTCTTCCACCTCACCTTTACCTTGTAGTTGACTTCTGGTTTCTGTTTTTATTTAATTATCTGTAAAATGATCTCCTCTATCAACAAAAATATCCCCTATCTCTTTTTGCATCCTAATCTCTCCCATCGATATACACATGAGGAGGAATTTGGGTATTGTTTGAAATTGCTATGAAATAATAGAATTTCAAAGATCCTGGGGTTTACCTTCTTGAGATAAGGAAGATGACAATGGTTCTTGGTTACTGAAGCCAGCCACGGTGTAAGGCACTTTCCTGGAATGAGCACATGTAGTCCTCACCATGGGGTTTCCAGGGTGGCTCAGCAGTAAAGAATATACCTCCCAATGCAGGAGATACGGGTTCGATCCCTGGGTTGGGACAATCCCCTGGAGAAAGAAATGACAGCCCACTACAGTATTCTTGCCTGGGAAATCCCATGGACAGAGGAGCCTGGTGGGCTACAGTCCTTGGGGTCACAAGGAGTCAGAGAGGACTTAGCAACTAAACAACAACAATGAATTCTCACGGTGCTCCACAAGTTAGGTGCCGCCACTGTCCTCATTTTGCAGAAGACAGAACCGTGTGTAGAGGCTGAGCACTCACCCTGGTCTGACAGCCAATTAGTGGCAGTGCCAGCGAGAATCAGCAATGGAGCAAGCCGCCAAGCTCAGCGCTCAGGAGAGGGGAGAAAAAATAGAGGTTTATTTGGGCCTTCCAACTCAGAGTGCCTCTTTTCCTTTGCCAGGAAATTGATGATTGCCTGGTCCAAGCGAAAGACCGAAGTTACGATGCCCTTGTGCACTTTGGGAAGCGAGGCTTGAACGTGGCGGCCACAGCGGCAGTGATGGCTGCTTCCAAGGTACCGCGCTGGGACCTGACCACCATGGCTGTAACTCATCCAGAGACAGGCTAAGTATAGCTGGGGTCCCCTTGAAAAGCTGAGGGGATAAAGGGTGAATATTACCATCAGAAAACTGCATGCTCGCGTGCACACACACACACACGCAAATGATTTATGTAATACCGAGAGATTCCCAGAGCCCCTGAAGCTCACCTGTGGTTCTCATGTTAAGAACTTCTAAGTTACTTGAAGCATAAACCTTGGACACAGAGAAGAGGGGAGGGGCAGTGATGGGGTACTTCTTTGCAATTTCCCAGCATGCACTGGAAGAGTCACCTAAATAGACAGGTGCAGAGACTTATCTGAGTGAGTGGGTGCACTTCAGGTTCACATGACCCTGAAGATCTAGGGGAAGGAACCCAGGGTCCTAGAATAAGTTGAGTGGTTTAAATGTGGAGGACACTATGTGTAGTAGCAGTAACTAGAGTAGAAGAGGGTTTTTAAAAATAATTTTTTTTACAGTGTTTTGTTGGTTTCTGCCATACAACAACTTGAATCAGCCATGATTATACATATATTCCCTTCCTCTAGAGCCTCCCTCCCCTCACCCCACCCCACCCTTATAGGTCATCATGCACCAGACTGGGATCCCTATGTTATAAAGCAACTTCTCACCAGCTATCCATTTTACACATGATAGTGTGTGTGTATATATAGATAGATAGATAGATAGATGCTACTTTCTGCATTCACCCTACTCTTTCCCTACCCCTGTGTCCACAAGTTCATTCTCTCCATCTTTGTCTCCATTTCTTCCTTGCAAATAGGTTCATCAATACCATTTTCCTAGATTTCATATATATTCATTATGACCCAGCAACCCACTACTGGGCATATAGCCTGAGAAAACCGCAATTCTAAAAGATACATGTACTCCAGTGTTCATCGTAGCACTGTTTACAATAGCCAGGACATGCAAGCAACCTAGATGTCCATCAGCAGATGAACAGATAAAGAAGATCAGGTGGATATATACAGGAGAATATTACTCAGCCATAAAAAATGAATGTGAGTCAGTTGTAGTGAGGTGGGTGAACCTAGAGCCTGATATATAGAGTGAAGTAAGTCAGAAAGAGAAAAACAAATATCCTACAGTAGAGGAGGTTTGAAATAAACACAAATCTGTGGGTATTGTGATGTAAGTCATTACTTCTCTTTCCCACCCAGCCCTGTTCAAAGGCCCTCTGTGTTCCTTCCCAGCTTCTTCTTCCATCACATTCTCCTTGTCATTGTGTCAGTTTCTTATCATGTGCTCAACCCTGAAAAATATAATTAGTAGACGTTTACTTGTAGAGCAAACTCAGCAGATTGTCCATGTAAAAATTGCTTCCCCCAAACTCGGATGTAGAGTAGGCGTCTACAGTTGGTGGAGGATGGGGAAAAGACAGTTATGGTTATGTCTGGGGAGACCCAGGGGTTGGGAGGTGAGTTGTGTTTGCAAAGGGAAGCTATGAGTCCTAGATGGTGATGTGAGAGTTTTGGGGAAAGAGAGGGTAGAGCTTTGAAAGGATTTGAAAAAGGACTTTGAGTACTGATCTTGGTGCTCCATGGGCTTCCAGTGGATGGTGAAATGGAGTGTGTGGACAGTGAGTTGGGTCAAGGGACTGAGCTGGGTTTTCTAGGCCCAGGGAGAAGCACTTTAGGAGCATTTCTGGGAGAAAGATACAGCACACGGGGATGAGTGTTTGAAAAGTACCATCCACATAAAGTCAAGGAGTTCTGCAGACATAGGTTGGCAGGGATACAGGAGAACCAAAAGGGAATGATTCCTGTTTCAGAGAAGGACGAGCTGCTTATGTAACATAGAATCATAGTGAAGTGTCTTGCTGCTTCTACTGCTGGTACCTGGAGGGTCCCTGTCCACCTTAGTACAATAGTTGCTGGCAAAGCAGTGAATCCCAGGGAGTATCTTTGGAGGGGAAATTCTGCTGTTTTATCTTCAGATACCAGAATTTACAAAGAGCAGAGAATTCCAAGATCATTCTGTTTGAGATACAATCATTTTATGCTTTTGTGTTTAAGCTGAAAGAGAACTCGGAATCGCTAAATTCTGAATTCATCAGGCCAGCTTGGCCACAGGAGGCTTACAGAAGCCTTCTCCCAGGCCCCCTCCTCCACCCCATCTTCTCTGCTTCTGCACCTAAAGGACAGATTACTGCTCTTTGCTCAGCTCAGACACGGAGCATCGGTGCGGTATGTTTATCAGAGTGGCTCAGTGCGGGCCGCCTGGCCACTCAGCCGTGTGTGTAAATTATATTCTGATGGTAATTCTGTAGGGCCATCCTTTTCCAGGTCCCTCTCCAGCCGGAGTCTCCTGAGTCTTGATACCATCTTGGCCGGTCACCATCAGCCCCTCTGACCACCGGGGAAGCCCATGAGCCCAGGCCTCCAGCCAGGCACCTTACAGCTAACCTGAAGGATGCTCCAGACAGTCTGAAACTTGCTTCAGAAAATAACTGCTCACTGGTTCTTTCTTGTCTTGCTAAAGCAGTGAGGGACGCCTGCTTTCTGCTGAATTTGGTTTCAGACTAGAAATTTTTCTGCCTTTTAGGAGCTTTGCTTTTCCTCTTTAAATGTCTTAACAGAGAAAATACTCTTCTCTCCATAAAATAATGTCCTCTATGTTTGAAACAGATGTGTACTTAAAAAAAAAAAAGTAAAATTCAGTCTAGCTGAGGGATAGATCAGTGGTTTCCATAGCAACAAGGGACCACTCCAGCCAGAGGTTGAAGAATGATGACTCACCAGTGGGTTCAAATCTGGCTTCAGTGTTCAAACCACCTGGAAAGCTTTGTTTCTCATTTTTAAATAGATTCTCAGATGTGCTGAATCAGAATTTCAGGCCATGGGCCCTTGCATCTCTATTTTTAACAAGTTCCCCAGATGATTTTCAAACAGGAAGCTCATTACGGGTCACTGCCTGACACCCCATGCAGAGCCATAAACCACAGGTGATTAGGGTTAAAACAGTTAACCTGTTTAACATTCCTGGGATGCAGATTTAGCCCCTTAGAAGCATTAACCTTGAGAATGAGAAAGCTGAGTCCAGAACAACCTTGTCAATGACCCTAGGGGAACAGTCAAAGCAATTTTGTAGGGGAAAAAAAAAAGACACCATGTCAAGTCCTGGTGGCTAGGGTGACCATATAATATAATATTCAGACAGGACATATCTGAGAGTGAAAGCATGCTCTAATTATTATGCTAGGACAACAGGTATAAACTAGGTCTGTTTCGAGCAAACTGGAATTTATGGTCGCAGTGCTCGTGGTCCCTGGACCACGTAGAGCTGTGGCTCCTGGACCCTGCCTGCTCCTTCCAGAAAACACCCTCAACTGACAAATCAATTCTCACTCTGCATAATTACTGCATTTAGCTCAACAGATGCAGAAGACAGGGTGAGATGCCTGAGAGCCTCTCTCTGAGTTCAGACAGATTGAAGAGAGCCTTGGACCATGACCAGATGAGGAGGGTACTTCTTCCTCATCTGATCTTTTTTTCCATCCTTTGATGCTTCTCCAAGAGGAACTGCAGAGCTTAACTGGAAGAATGAAAGGTCTTTTACCTACACTTTTAGTTCATTCTTTGTCCTTGTAACTTTGAGCCCTAAGCCCTTTCTCAAAAAAAAAAAAAAAAAATGTTTGCAGGGTTTTTGCAAATAATCATGAAACATGAAGAAGGTTTTTAACCATTTGTTCAGTTGCTCAGTCATGTCCAACTCTTTGAGACCCCATGGACTGCAGCACACCCGGCTTCCCTGTCCAGCTTCCTGGAGTTTGCTCAAGCTCATTGAGACAGTGATGCCAACCAACCATCTCACCCTCTTGCCTGCCTCTCCTCTTGCCCTCAATGTTTTCTAGCCTCAGGGTCTTTTCCAGTGAGTCAGCTGTTCATATCAGGTGGCCAAAGTATTGGAGCTTCAGCATTCGTCCTTCCAATGAATATTCAGGGTTGATTTCCTTTAGGATTGACTGGTTTGATCTCCTTGCAGTCCAAGGGACTCTCAAGAGTCTTCTCCAGCACCACAGTTTGAAAGCATCAATTCTTTGGCCCTCACCCTTCATCGTGGTCCAACTCTGACATCTGTACATGACTACTGGAAAAACCATAGCTTTGACTATATGGACCTTTGTCAGCAAAGTGATGTCTTTGCTTTTTCATATGCTGTCTAGGTTTGTCATAGCTTTTCTTCCAAGAAGCAAGCATCTTTTAATTTCATGGCTACAGTCACTGTCAGCAGTGATTTTGGAGCCCAAGAAAATAGAGCCTGTCACTGTATGAATTTAAGTTGCTATTGATGTTTTATCTTAGAACTAGAAAATCTAAAATAAAAATATTGCACACTGGAAATGTCTCTCCAGACCTATTAACCCCAACATATCCCCCAGTTTTCCCCAAGGTCTAGTCCTTGTCCCTGGGAAGTAGCGGTGCATCTTTGCTTTCAGTGACAGGTGCTCTGTCTCCTTCCTGGGAACACACTTTGCTAGTACCTTCTTTCTACATGTCCCTAGTCTCCTGGTTGGTTCTGAACTTAGGTGTTAGCTATTAATATTTCCCAGTCAGTAATTCCACCTGGAGGGAATATTGAGCCCCACATCTTTTTAAGACTAGAATTGGAAAACTCTCTTTTTAAAAATAATTCTCTAGAAATTCACTGGGTTTCCCTGGTATGCTGAGACAGCAAAGAATCTGCCTGCAATGTGGAAGACCTGGGTTTGATCCCTGGGTCAGAAAGATCCCCTGGAAAAGGGAATGGAGAAATTAATTAGTTAAGCAAAATACATTCTCACATGAGGAGAAACCATAGTGAGAAAAAAACAATTGAGCAAGAGTTTTAGTGACTCCCTCAGGCTCTGCCCATGTGTCTATCCACACAAACTGTACTCTTTTCTTCCTGATAAACACTTTTCACTAAAGAAAAAAAGAAAGAAATTTAAGAGTGTGAGATATCCAGGCCCCCTCATTCCCCTTGACATTTGAACTATATCCCCCCAGTCTCTTCCATCTGCCCAGTTCTCTGGCCTGGTAAACCAGTCTTGTGTTTTACTTGTCTCATAACTTGGAAAATAATGCCATTTTACTTCCCCTGGAGATCCTATCCCAGAACAGTCCCAGCGGTGCCAGTAATGTTATTAGAGTCACCTGTTCAAGACAGCTGCTCTCAGTAAAGCTGGCACTCTGTGTGCGAGGGATGCTTCTGCCCAGATTGCCTGTGGGTTCTTCCCTCCCTGCTGCTGCTGCTGCTGCTGCTAAGTCGCTTCAGTCATGTCTGACTCTGTGCGACCCCATAGAAGGCAGCCCACTAGGCTCCTCTGTCCTTGGGATTCTCCAGGCAAGAATACTGGAGTGGGTTGCCATTACCTTCTCTTCCCTCCCTAGAATCGGATATTTCCTGTTAGTTTGTGAGCTCCTGGTGATAAGTGGCTCTGGTTTCTTTTCCCTTGTTCCTCATTTAGGAAAAAACCAACACTAAAAGCCAAATGCCATCTTGCTTGTTGTTTTACACTCATTAAACCTCGTTAATTGATCTGAAGAATAAACTTTTTGAGGCCTCCAATCCTCTGTCCAAAATGGTAGCCACTTGCCACATGTGGCTACTTAAATTACTTGAAATTAAGTAAGTTTTAATATTCAATTCCTCAGTCTTTACTAACCCCTTTTAAGTCCTCGGCAGCCAGTGTGGCTAGTGACTGATGCAGGGATAGGATGCTCCATCTTCACAGAAAGTTCTCCTGGACAGCACTGCACCAGGAACTCTGTTATGCCTCTTGGGTTCTCCTTTGCCTTATTTCCATCTTCCTGCCTACAGTGCTCTGCTTTAACCAAGGCCCCTTTGTCTCTCACCTGCACAGCCCTTTGGGCCTTTGTTATATGAGGTGTACCAGGAAAAGAGGGGGATGGAGACAGCTTACAGCACTGCCCATGGTGGAACTTCTGCTTCTTCACCTTCTCCCCTGGTCCAGCCCTGCGTTCACGCTTTGCTGACTTGTCAGGCAAAGCTCAGGCACTTTGCCTACGATTATGGTCAGCGGCCACCAGGGTGTAGCCAAGCCTTGGCTATAGCCCTAGTATCCAAATAGCTAGGTACAGTCACAGAGAGATAAATTACAGTGTCTTCCCACTCATTGGAAAAAAAAAAAAATTCACCTTCTTTTTTGCTTTAAAAATAATCTCTATGAAACAATTCACCATAATTTAAAAAAAAAAGTTGTCTGCCTCCGATCCTTATTTTTTAATCCATCATTGCTTTATCTGAAAATCTTGCTTGAATAAAATGCTGCTTTCAAATGATCATGAACTTTATTTTTGGAACCAGAAGCTAATTCTGGAAAGTTCATAAGCCTAGTGTTTTGAGATTTCTGACCAGATTGGAGTTGTTTGCCTTTGTTTTTTTTTCCCTAGCAAAAACCCAAAAGACAAAAAAAAAAATAACCTACCTGTTTACAGTCTGTCAGATTAATTATAATTAATCAGGTTTAATTATAATTAACCCATTTAATTAATTTTATCGATTAAACATTGATTTTCTTTTTATAACATCTCCCTATATCCACTCATGCTTGGAAGGCATGCTTTCCAAGGAAGAAGAAAAGACTGCTGGCCCCTCCAGGTTCCCGTGTCTCCCTTGTGTGGCTTCACACCCTCATGTCTGCCAAACCCAGGGACACCAGGAAGCTTTGTGCTTGTCCCTTCACCCCTCAGAGCAACATTTCCCAGCCTCTGTGCTCACTTACGTCAGGTTAGCCCTCTTTCTGTTTCAGCCAAGGACTGTGTGACATAAAATCAATGTTTAGAATTCACTACGGCAACCGTTGAAACACCAAGATTGTCTAAACTGTATGGACAATCCACTGAAAAAATTTGGAAGTATTCCCTGCCCTCTAGTCTCCCCAACAAATCAGCCTGCACTGGAGCTTGTTTCCAAAACAAGCTGAAACAAAACCAAGCAAACCTTGTTCACTGTGGTTCTACCACGCTTGCCTTTGTTACCCAATGCCCTTTCTCTCCGGATTTCTCTTTGGAATCCACTCTGGTGGATTAACACAAGCAAGAGACTCAGCCTCACAAGTCGGTGGAAGGGCCGGCACTCAGGAAGAGTTACTGATCTGATGTCACTTGCCCCACCTCTGTTCCAAGTTGGCCTGTGAGGATGATGGTGCTGGATGCACCAAGGGTCACAGTGGAAGAAGAGATGCCCGTGTGCCTCTGAGGACCACTCTGAGCATGGTTGAACCTAGGAGGTCTGAGAAACCACTTTTAGGATCACCATGAGTGGCTGTGGCGATGGCACCACAGCCTTCGTGGAGGAGGATGGTCGCCTCCTCTACCATCTCCCTCACCCGCTCAGCCCTTTGAGGCCTTTGTATATAAGGTTCACCAGGAAAACAGGGGTATAGAGACTCAACTTACAGCACTGCCCATGATGGAGCTTTTGTTTCTCCATCTTCTCCCCTGGTCCAGGCCTGCTTTCACACTTTGCTGACTTGCCAGCCAAAGCTCAGGCCATTTGCCTGCAATTATGATCAGCGGCCATATGTCTCTCCCTGCCCCCTCCCCTAACTTCCTTGTGTTGGGATTCTGCAGGACCCCAGCTTGCTCCTTTAACCCCCAGGGCCACCTCATCCTTTCCTTCGCCTTCAGCTGTCACCTGATGCTCCTGGCTCCCAAAGCAGCTCCTCTCCCAGGTCTCAAGTCCAGCATTACTGGTTCTCTGAACATCTCCCTCTTTCCTGGTACCATTAGTACCAGGTACCTAACTCCAAATCTACCCCTCCTCTTGTGTCCCAACTTTCTGATGATAATGAAATCACCATCCTCTCTGGTCCCCAAGCTCTAAATCTTAGTCGTCTTTGATGCTCTTCCTTCCTCTGACTTACTCTTCAAGACCTGCCCATCTGACATCCCTTCCTTCCTTCCTTCCTCCCTCCCTTGCCCTCTTCCCATCACCCTCCCTTCTAGCTTGGACTACTGCAGTAGCCACTCAAGTGTTACTGCCACTGTCCCTGCTTGAGGCCTGTGCATTCCTGTACTGATCCCTGCCTTCCTGTCTAGTTGCTCCTGGCTCTTGTACTGTGTTTACAGCGCCACCTCCTGTGCTGGTCTAGCAATAGCAACTCCATATGGTGTTCCTGGTGGCTCAGATGGTAAAGACCCTGCCTGCAATGTGGGAGATCTAGGTTTGATCCTTGGGTTGGGAAGATCCCCTGGAGAAGGGAATGGCTACCCATTCCAGTGTTCTTGCCTGGAGAATTCCATGGACAGAGGAGTCTGGCAGACTATGGTTCATGGAGTTGCAAAGAGTCGGACATGACTGAGTGACTAACATGCTATTTCTAGAGTTTTCTCTTTCCTACCTCTTCTGATGCTGATTCTTCATCGGCCTCTGTTCCCAACTGTTTGAAATCCTATCCACCCTTCAGAATCAAGAGCCGCATCCTCCACAGCTGCCTCCTCAGATTCCTGGTGAAACCAGTCTCTCACTTCATGGTCCCCCAGTGGCCCTCTTGCCGTCATTTATAGCCATGTCTTGTCTGCATCCCTACCAGTTACACAGTAAATAGTAGAGGAATGAAGGACGGTTGTACCTATTTTTAGCTGTCACAGCCAGAAGAGCAATGCTTAGTATCAAGTGTGGGCTTTGAAAATAAGCAGACCCAGGTTGGAAATCCCAGCTCCAAGACTTCACTTGTGGTCCAGTGGTTAGGATTTCTTGCTTCTTTCTGATACAGGGAGTGTGGGTTCGATCCCTGGTCAGGGGACTAATACCCCACATGCTGTGAGGCAAAAAAAAAACCAACAAACCTCAGTTTCTCCACTTGCTATTGCATCTCTGTGAGCCTCAGTCTCTTCACTTGCAACATGGGCATGATGATGGTTTCTGCCGCAAAATAGTCATCAGGTGATGTCCACAGAGACTTCTTAGGATGCAGAGCTCATGTGGAGAATGCCTGTTGGTCACTCCTCTTATGTTCATTTACACCCTGAGGTTGATCATGATCTTCACTCACTGATGAACCAAATAAAAGAAACAAGTCCAACACTGGCATCACGTGACTTACAATCCCGTCTTTCCTCTGGATGTGGTAGCATGAGCACAGCTGGGCATTGCCTGTGCTCTGTCCGCCTTGCCTGTGCTGTGTGGCCCTGTGAGAGACACTCCCCCTCCCTGGGCTTCAGGTCCCTCTTAACTCTGGGGTCGACTTCTGCCACCTGTTCAGCCTCAAGGCAGGCAGTGCCTGGGCAGCAGCTTCTGTACAACACATGAGCCCCTGCCCCCACTCCCCCACTGAGAGAGAGAGAGAAGAATGTCACCCTGTGAGTGACTAGAACAGGAGCCTTAGATGCCGCCATCCGGAGTCCCTCACTGCACAGGGGAGGACACAGAGACCCTAGTGCCAAGCAGCTGCCAAGGCCACACAGCTGTTAGAGGCCTAGCTAGGCTGAGAGTGAGACTCTAGTTGCCAGTCGCTTGTTCCTGCATCACTCCAGACACCCCCACAGCCCCCTCCCCTCCACACACACCAGACCAAAGCTTCCTTAACCATGTTCTGCTTGGATCTCACCCCCTGGCCAGGAGGACCCAGGGCTGAGGGCCTAAGAGATGCCAGTCTGCCACTGAGAATTTTAGAACCAACCCTGGGTATTTTTAAGGTTGTCTGTCAGCTCTTCAGGCAAGGCTTGGGCCACACTTAAATGCTGGGCAGTGGGTCACAAGTTACCTTAAGATACTAAAGATAGGGACTTTTCGGGTGGTCCAGTGGTTAAGAGTTCCCCAGCCAATGCAGGGGACATGGGTTCAAGTCCTTGGTCCAGGAGGATCCCACATACCGCAAGGCAACTGAGCCTGCATGCCGCCACTACTGAAGATCGTGTGCATAGAGCCTGTGCTCTGCAACAAGAGAGGCCACCACAATAAGAAGCCTGAGTACTGCAACTCAAGAGTAGCCCTGACTAGCCACAACTAGAGAAAGCCCGAGTGCAGCAATGACAACACAGCTCAGCCAAAGATAAATGAACTAATTAAATTTTTAAAAAGACACTAAAGATAGATTCTCTAAAGCTTTATCACTGTGTCCTAATTGGGTTTTCATTCACTAAGTCGTGTACAACTCTGTGACCTCATGGACTGCAGCACACCAGGCTTTCCCTGTCCTTCACTATCTCCCGGAGTTTGCTCAAACTCATGTCCGTTGAGGCAATGATGCCATTCAACCATTTCATCCTCTGTTGTGCCTTTCTCCTCCTTCCCTCAGTCTTCCCCAGCATCAGAGTCTTTTCCAGTGAGTCGGCTCTTCCCATCAAGTGGCCAACATATTAGAGCTTCAGCATCAGTCCTTCCAATGAATATTCAGGATTGATTTCCTTTAGAGTGGACTGGTTTGATCTCCTTGCTGTCCAGGGGACTTCAAGAGTCTTCTCCAGCACCACAATGTCCTAATATAACATTACAAATCAACTATACTTAAATAAAAAGAAAGAAAAAAGAAATTAGATCCTGGAACAGGGATCTGCCTCACACAAAGCTCCCTCAGGGTCCCGTCTCTCCAAGGACCAGATAGGGCTTCTGGCTGGGTCTCAATGGTGGCCTTCTGCATGTGAGGGCTGGGACAGCTGGAGTCCTTCCTCGTGACCCTGAAAGCCCATCACCTGAGTGATGGCCTGGCTCAGAGGACCAGGCCCAGCTCTGGTTTACAGGGATTCTGCTCATTCATGCACTGTCGTTATCCTGCATAATGTCCTCATTTCCCATCCCACTCCTCACCTCCTCAGCAGCTACTGTGGGCACCTCAGATCCAGCCAGTGCTCCAAACCAGCCTTCCCTCACCAGTTAATGTTCATTTTTGCACTTCATCTCCCATTAAGGGCACTTCTAGTCCTTTTTTTTTTTTTTTTAATGTGGACCATTTTTTAAAGTTTTTATTGAGTTTGTTACAATATTTCTGTATAATTTGTTACAAAATGTTTCTGTTTTATGTTTCGGTTTTTTGGCCATGAGGTATGTGGGATCTTAGCTACCAGACCAGGGATGGAACCTGCACCCCTAGATGTAGAAGCTTGGAGTCTTAACCATTGGACCAGCAGGGAAGTCCTGCACTTCAGTCTTCCCTGCAGACATCCATGTGCCTGGCTCCAACTTGAGAAAGAAAGGCAGAGCACACACCAGGGGCCATTCTCTGTGTGGGCCACACAGTATATCTGGAATGTTCTCATGACTCTTAAGTATTCGTCACTCAGCCATGTCTGACTCTGTGACCCCTTGGACTGTAGCCTACCAGGCTCCTCTGTCCATGGGGATTCTCCAGGCAAGAATACTGGAGTGGGTTGCCATTCCTTTCTCCAGGGGATCTTTCCAATCCAGGGATCAAACTCGTGTCTCCTGCATTGCAGGCAGATTCTTTACCATCTGAGCCTCCATGGAAGTGACTCTAAAATCCCGCTTTATCCACTTGAGTCACCACTCAGAAACCGTCAGTGGCACTCTCATCGAAGTCCAGGTTTAGACAAAGTACAGTTTTTCCAGACTTACCTCCCACTGCTCATCAGGCACCTGAGCCCCTTCTCTGATTGGTTCAATCTCAGTTTCCCAAATCAGGTTTTCCTCTCTGACGCCTTGGCTCCGACAACTCTCCAGCTGCTATATCCCTGATCTCCCTTTCTGATGGTGCAGCTCTCGTCTCTAACTCCAGTCTGAACTCTTGGATGAGGCCTCTCTGGGTGTCCCTGCCAGCACTGCTCTCGTTCTATCTGGGCCTCGAGTGTCTGTCATGTGTTCTGTCATCCGTCCTTTGCTGTCTTGTTTGCGTTTGTGTCTCGATGCCTGGCCATTCTGTGAGGCCCTTAGGAGCAGGAAAGTGTTAGTTGCTCAATTGTGTCTGACTCTCTGTGACCCCATGGACTGTAGCTCGCCGGGCTCCTCTGTCCGTGGGATTCTCCAGGCAAGAATAGTGGAAGCAGGAACCGTGTCATGATTCACATTCATGTTTTCCTCCACCGGGCTTCCCTCAGAGCTTCAGGAACACTATCAGCATTGGTGGTGAATGAAGGAATATGAGTGAATGAGTGAGAGTCTGAGGCCAGGGCAACATTTTGGTGCCTATTTCATAGGCTTGGTGCCCATGGCTTTTTTTTCTTTTCCCCTTTATCAGGTGGCTCGACTTTTTCCCTTTGTCTCCTCTTTGGACCTCAGAGAAGGGCAGGTAACCCCGTTGAGAGGTGTGACTAACTTCAAACTGATCCAGTCGGGGAGAGAGGCCAGTAGCCACCTCTGCCTACCAACCCATGGTCTGGATCCAAGCCCGGTGTCTCTCCCGCCGACACCCGTGTGTGTACATGTGCGTTAATCCCAGAGCCGGGGTCAGCCTCCTCCCAGAGCCTCTCATTGTGTTAACGTGGTGGCATCTAACATGCAATTAACTTATTTGTTTTTGTTTGTTTGTTTGTTTGATGCCTGGAGAGTGAATTGGGTTTGATGATCGATGCTACCGTTGATGCAATGGTGGGAAGGATTCTCTTTCTCTTTTGTTTGTTAACCCACTTCTGTGGCAGAAACGGAGGCCCCTGCCTTCATCAAGCATGCTGAGAAGGAGCCTGCTCGGGCTTTGTGTGGAGCATGTGTAGCTGTAGAGGCAACTGTGTCAGGGAGGTGGGTACCCCGTGGGAATCTAGAAGGAAGCACTCACGCTCTCTGAATCGCCAGTGGGAACTGTGGTTACTGCTGGTGGCTTTGTTATCAACTGACGGACTCACTGAAGCCCTCTGACTTTATTCTCATTGTCATCAGGCACAGGCCTTAGATACGGTGCGAGGTGAGGTGTGCTACTTTATGCCCTGCCGCAGCCCCCAGTGGGATTCCTGGTGTCCCTTCCCCACTGTGTCCCTCTGGAAAAGGGGACCTCCTCAAGGGCCTGCAGCCAGACTTAGTGACTGTGTTGAATCGGGGCTCTGTGGGCCCTAATGGCAGGTCTTCTCTTAGTGGTAAATTTTTTACTTAGAGTATCAGATTAGTAGAGGTCTGGTGGGTTTTCCCAGGAACACACTTGCTCCCCCGATTAAGAAAAGCATTAAAACAAAGAGAATTTGGTGTGTGTTTGCTACATGGATTTCTTATTCCTTACAAATTAGGCGGAGAATTAGGAATTAAAGATCTCAGATTCCCAACACTGTTAATCATTTATACTCCAATAAATAATTATAAAAAAATCTTTTAAAATTAAAAAGAAATTACAATACATGTTAAGTATAAATATGTACGTGAAAGTACTTGTAAGCCCTTAATGCTTATATCTTGAATCCATCTATAAAATTAGAAAAATATAGTAATGGAGTACAAATGGAGGGACTTCCCTGGTGGTCCAGTGGTTAAGAATCCACCTTGCAATGCAGGGGACTTGGGTTCGATCCCTGATTGGATAACTAAGATCCCACAGGCCACAGGGCAACTAAGCCCATGCACCACAACTAGAGTCCGAGTGCTGCACTGGGAGATCCGGAATGACGCGAGGAAGATCCCGCGTGCCGCAAATGAGGTCAGACACAGTGAAATAAATAAATTAAATAAATTTAAAAATACAAGTGGAAAAATATACATCAATAAAATTGGAACACACACACACAAATAAAGATCTCGGATTAATAGAAAATTCAGTGACATGGTTCAGTTTTCTGGGTTTTAGCCAGGAAAAAAAATTAATCAGTAATAGGTTTCCCTTCCTTGCCCCCAACATAGTTCTGTGGGATTTCTGGTATTTTAAAGAGTTGAGAGAGCCACTGGGCCACGTGGTATCGGCGTGCCAGAAAAAAAGCAAGGTTGAGTCTGTTCAGACAAACAGCGTATCAACAAGCAGCTGCAACAAGACTGGGTAGACCGTGCTTGTAATACGGTGGGAGATAAAGAGCTCAAAGTAGGACAGAATACAAATAGGAGATTCGTTTTCAGGGAAGGCTGACTACATCTCCCTTCTGGTCCCGTGATACTGGGCCGCGGGGAGGTTCTTCCAGAGGTGAGATGCCGAAGGCAGTGCAGACCTGCGGTGTGACAGTCCTGGGGCAGGTGCTCACAGTGTGCCTGAAGCAGGCTGACCGTGGCTCATGAAAGGGCTCCAGACTTCCCAGCTTTTCCTCTGGTTCACATTCTAAACCTGGTGTTGGCTGGGAAGGAAACTGATACAAGAATTTAAAGACACACACACCAGAATTTTATTTACCTTTCCTCAGGATTACCTTGGGAGGCCCAATATTTATTCTAGAGATTTTCAAATTACTCTGGGAAGTCTTAGCATTGTGATCTGAGCCACATAATCAACTGTAGAGGAGAAGGCCATAGATTCTCGAAGTTAAAATTTTCCAGTTGGGAATTCCAGAAGGGAATCTTACTCAGTCCTTTAACTTCCCAGTGACGTTGCAAGGATGAGTGGGACCAAGTTGTTGGGTCGGGGTTCCCCAAGCAGAGTTGAGACCGGGCTCTCCAGGCTGGAGAGTGAGTACATGGCAATTTCTGGAGAAACCACTTCCTCCTCTTTTCTCATTTGTTTTAAACAATCCCATGTTATTTATTTGGTCTAGATGGCATTTGTCAGCATCATGCAAGCCTCATATTTACAGATTGGGGTCTGCAGGGTGGTCATGGAAGAGTCTGTGGGTGTTACTGGAAACGCAGCTGTAATGATTTATTACGTTAAAGGTGATACATGTTCACTGTACACAATTCTAAAAGTACAAAAGAGGGCATCAGGTGAAAAGCCAGTCTTACTCCTCTGCTCCCACCCTCCTCTGGCACTGTTTTTTAATTTTTTTTTTAAGATTTATTTATTGTATTTTTTGGCTGCAGTGGGTCTTCACTGCTGTACTTGGGCTTTCTGTAGTTGCGGTGAGTGGGGGCTACTCTTCACTTGTAGCTACTCTTCATTTGTTGTGTGTGGGCTCCCTATTGCTGAGCACGGGCTCTAGGTACACAGACTTCAGTCGTTGCAGTGCGCGGGCTCAGTAGCTGTGGCACAGAGTCTTAGTTGCTCTGAGGCATGTGGGATCTTCCTGGACCAGGGATCGAACCAGTGTCCCTTGCATTGCAAGGTGGATTCTTAACCACTGAACCACTAGCGAACCCTGACACAGTTATTTTAAAAGAAATCCTGTAATGGGACTTACCTGTGGTTAAGTGGTCCAGTGGTTAAGAGTCCACCTTCCAATGCAGAGAACTCGAGTTCAGTTCTTGGTGGGGGAACTAAGATCATGTGTGCCACAGGGTAACTAAGTCCCTGTGCCACAGCTAGAGAGACATTCACAAGCTGTAACTAAGACCTGATGCAGCCAAAAATAATAAATAAATAAATATTTTAAAAATCAATAAGTAAAAGAAACCCTGTAACCTTTCAGCAGGCACTTTCACAAATGTAATTATTGTGCCATTAACATGGTATAACTGGGGCTTCCCGGGTGACTCATTCGGTAAAGAATCTGCCCACAATGAGGGAGACACGGGTTTGATCCCTGGGTTGGGAAGATCCCTGGAGAAGGGAATGGCAACCCACTCCAGTGTTCTTGCCTAGAGAATCCCATGGACAGAGGAGCCTGGCGGGCTACAGCCCATGGGGTTGCAAAGAGTCAGACACGACTGAGCAATTGGCACACACACACCAAGGAACTCCTCTACTTCTCTTTATTACAGTGACTCTTTTGGAATCTTTAGATTTTTTTCTGTGTGTCACTTGCATACATGCAGTAAAGGGAAGCTATAGACACAACAAACTGGTTGAAGTCTTTCTAAGCTTCCTTTGAATCACTTATCAGTATCCATACATGATGAAGCCACATCACTTTTTGTGCTCTCCCGAGTGCTAGTGATGCAGATATTTTGTCTCTGAGATTTTCATCCATGTTGCTGTTTCCCATTCTGCCACTTTCTGCATCTTACTAGAAGGTGTCAATTCAATGTGTTTTAAACAACCTGGGCTCATAATCCTTCTTCCAGTAGGTCTTGGTTTGTTAACAGTGAACAGTCTCGAGTTTCCTTTGTCTGGTCCTGCCTTCAGGAATAATGACCGAGTGCATTCGTGTGTAAGCAGTGACAACAAGAATAAGGCAAGCAATCGTACGACTCACCCTAATTTCAGAGGTGAAAAAAATATGTCTTTTAATTGATGAACATCATTCACAAGGAGTCTAGGAGTAAGCGGACACTGTCAGTATCGCGGTGTCTTAGTGATGCCAAGGGTCCGGGTGAATGTCTTGGTGAGTCTTTTTGTCACAAGGTAGCGGTTCCCACACTCAAAGGCAGAAAGCAAGAAGCAGGGTCAGGCCTTTCTCCTTCTGCATGTCAGACAGAGGAAATATCTCTCCCAGAAATCCCTTAGCAGGTTTCCCCTTACCTCTCATTGTCCAGAATGGCCATGCGTAGTAGATAGGAGGGAGTTTGTGAAATCTTTTTTCTCACGATTTTCAGAATGGGATTGGGGATGACTTTTGGATAGTCAGTTAACAGTCTGTCTCACTGTGGTCAAATGCACTTGGAATTTTCTAATTTTTTAATTTATATTTTATTTATTAATTTGTTTTTGGCCACACTCTGTGGCGTGTGGGATTTTAGTTCTCCAACCAGGGATCGAACCCACACTCCCTGTATCAGAAGCATAGAATCTTAACCACTGTACCACCAGGGAAGTCCCTGATCTTTCTGTTTTTTATTTCAGCAGCAACTTGTATGTCTCAGGTAGCTAGAGTAATATGTTACCATCATCGTAGTTGACATTTCAGGACCACTTACTACACATTGGGCTCTGTCATGGACAGTTTATGCCATCATCCCATTTATTCCTCCCCACCCTCCTGCCACGTGGATGCTGTTCTACAGATGACAGGTTGAAGTCACCCAGCTGTAAGTGATAGGACTGAATCCAGGTCTGACTCTAGAGCTGTGCTTTGTTTATTTATTATTGGAGTATAATTGCTCTACAATGTTATGTTTCTGCTGTACAATGAAGTGAATCAGCTACATGAATACATGTATGCCTTCCTTCTTGCACCTCCTTTCCACTCAACCCCCATCCCACCCCTGTAGGTTGTCACAGAGCTCCAAACTGAGCTCCCTGTGCCATACAGCAGGTCCCCACTAGCTATCTACTTTACACATGTAGTGTCAGTCGCATGCTGCTGCTGCTTAGTCGCTTCAGTTGTGTTCGACTCTGTGCGACCCCATAGACGGCAGCCCACCAGGCTCCCCCGTCCCTGGGATTCTCCAGACGAGAACACTGGAGTGGCTTGCCATTTCCTTCTCCAATGCATGAAAGTGAAAAGTGAAAGGGAAGTCGTTCAGTCGTGTCCGACTCTTCACGACCCCATGGACTGCAGCCTTCCAGGCTCCTCTGTCCATGGGATTTTCCAGGCATGAGTACTGGAGTGGGGTGCCATGTCAGTTGCATAGTTGTGTCCAATTCTTTGGGACCCTATGGACTGTAGCCCACACAGTCTCTTCTGTCCATGGGATGCTCCAGGCAAGAATATTGGAGTGGGTAGCCATTCCCTTTTCCAGGGGATCTTCCTGACCCAGGGATCAAACCTGGGTGTCCTGCATTGTGGGCACATTCTTTACTGCCTGAGTTCCCAGGGAATATACACATGGTAGTGTATATATGGCAATCCTAATCTCCCAATTTGTCCCGACCTCCCCTTCCCCCACTGTGTTCATATGTCCATTCTCTACCTCTGTGTGGTTCTTAATCTTCATTTTCTGTAGCTTCTGCTATGGCACTTCTGAATGGTTATTTGTCCATTTGTCTTTTTATATTTTGTCAGAAATCGAGCTATATTTTTGGTACTTCCTAGTAACACCTAGTACAGTGTCTTGCCCATAGCCAATCCTTGATAAATCTTTCTGAAATAGATAAAGGAATAAATGGAAGAATGAATGAAAGAGCAAATTTATAAGTAGTTTTCCTGAATGTTAACCTAATATTGAATATCTCCATTATAATTATCAGAATATTTCCTCCCTCTTTTCAGGATCAGTTTTTGTTCTTTAGTCTCATTTCTTCTAAATTCTAGATGTCATCGTGAATGTTTCTGAGTAGAAATATCATAGGTCATTAACTGATGGATTTGGAGGGGTTTATACTGGGCAGCCGGTCCTGCCCTCATTTTCTTGGCAAAGGCTACCCAGCTGTCATATCTGGTAGGTTAAGCCTCACACCCCTTGCCCACCGTCGTCCCAGGGCAATGTCGGAGGCAACCAGGACAATTTCTGCCTTTTTCATATGTGCATGCGTGCTAAGGTGTTTCAGTCATGTCTGACTCTTTGCCAATCTATGGACCATAGCCCACCAGACTCCTTTGTCCATGGGATTCTCCAAGCAAAGATACTCCAGTATTGCCATACCCTCCTCCAGGGGATCTTCCCAACCCAGATCAAACCCATATGTCTTATGTCTCCTGCATTGGCAGGTGGGTTCTTTACCACTAGAGCTACGTGGAAAGCCCACCTTTTCGTATAATGCCCTCCAAATACCCTTTGCCTGGATTTCATATTCTAATTGTATATGTATTTGATTACTTAAATAGTTTTCTTTGTGTTGTTGTTAGTTTCCAGGAGACATTGCATCACACGGGATCTTTCTTTGTGGCATATGGACTCTCTAGTTCTTATGCACACACCAGTTGCTGTTGCGGGGGCTTAGTTGCTCTGCCATGTATAGAATCTTAGTTCCCCCGCCAGAGATGGAACCCACGTCCCCTGCATTACAAGACAGAGTCTTAATCACTGAACCACCAGGGAAGTCTGCCTGTCACGTCTTGTTCCAGGTCCCAACCCAATCCTCAATAACCCCAGTATCCTACCAGCCCCTCCCACTTCAGGTTTCCTTTTCTGCAAACAGGAGTCTGTCCTCCAGCCCCCAAGGTGCACCTAAGACAACGCCATCGTCCCTGTGCCTGCCTTACGATCCTTTTCACAATGACAGACTCTCTCATCCAGACAACAAGGCCCTTCCCTTTCATAAGTATAGTGGATCGATCTTGCTTTCCTAACAAAAGAACAGTTTCTGCCTGAGATGATGTCTGTGGCTCCCTCAGGACAGTAAAGGGCTTCCCTGGTGGCTAAGTGGTAAAGAATCCATTTGTGATGCAGAAGACGCAGGAGAGGCAGGCTGGATCCCTGGGTTGGGAAGATCCTTGGAGGAGGGCATGGCAACCCACTCCAGTATTCTTGCCTGGAGAATCCCATGGACAGAGGAGCCTGGCAGACTAAGGTCCACAGTGTTGCAAAGAGTCGGATACAACTGAAGCGACTTGAGCAAGCAAGACAGAAATGGTTACAGTCAGCAGGGTTTTGTTGCATGTATGTTATTATTTTTTTAATATCATCTTTTTCCTTCTTGATTCATTACCTTTGGCTATTTTATGACTCTCAGATGCACCAGTGGCAGTCATTGTGACTCGTGGACAGTCACATGAGTAGATAAAAGAAATTGCTGTTGTCATACATTAAAAAAATATTGTCTGCATTTGATTTCCTTTGAAAAGACTAAGGACTGAGCACATTATTAAGATTATTAGATTATTAAGTTCTGATCTTCTGGCCAGATTCCTGTTTCCTGAGGATTGAGAAAAATGTAGCTATATAAGGATTTTTATTTATGTAAGGCTGGAGAAGACACAGACAAGCCCTGGAGAGTAGGGACTGAAGGCAACGGTCGTTTCCTCCACCCTGGGTCTGGCTGAGGCCCTGCTTTATTGTGGGGGCATCTGAAGGAGAGGAGAGTCAGGAGGCAGAGAAACAGTGGATGAGCCTGTAAGAGGCCCTGGAACATTCTGGGCCTGGTCCCCCTCTGTGTTTCCCACAAGTATGTGGGGCAGCTGCCCTGTGCGGAGTCCTTCCAGGGGCTTGGTCTCTACTGTGCTGACTGTCAGAGTCCCCGACAGCTGTCCCTGGCCCGTGGGGCAGGCCTCTGATGGGTGTCCCTCCTGTGTGTGTCCCCCACGACTGCCCCTGGCCTGTGGGGCAGGCCTCTGATGGGTGTCCCTCCTGTGTGTGTCCCCCACAGCTGCCCCTGGCCTGTGGGGCAGGCCTCTGATGGGTGTCCCTCTGTGTTGTGTCCAGGGACAAGGTGCCTTATCGGAGCGACTCCGGAGCTTCAGCATGCAGGATCTCTCCACCATCAGGGGAGACGGCGCCCCTGCTCCCTCAGGCCCCCCTCCACCGGGCCCTGGGCGGGCCAGCGGCAAGCACGGCCAGCCTAAGATGTCCAGGAGTGCTTCTGAGAGCGCTGGCAGCTCAGGTAGGTGTCACTTCACTTCCCTTCTTTTCCACCTCTTAGGCCTTGCTTTCCTAGTGAGAGGCCCAGGCCACCCTAGGACCCTTTCCCCAAGGACTCACTGCTCACACAGATGCCCATCAGACCATTCAGGTCAGCCAAGGGACTGAGTGCCACTCAGGCCAGGATGGGAAGCTGGCCTTGGGAACTCTGATGGGGGCAGAGTTAGATCACCTACACCAAGGGTTCTGCCTCCTCCATCTGATTATCTGGGTTGAGAGGGTGTTGAAGGTGGTTGAATAGTGGTACATAGACCAAGCCTAGAGGCGACTGACCCAGCTGTCCTTGGCCAAGGCAGCTTTCTCTCTTTCTTTCCTCTCATCCACATGCTCCCAGGAGGGCTCACCTGTCATGAGCACCTGAGTGTCTCCTCCCCCACATCCAGGGCTACAGTTCCCATGGTCCCTTTTCTTGACACGGTGTTTCCTATCCTCTCATTCTGCCATCTCGTCCCCTTCTTGTGCCCCGTCCCATAAACCTCACCCTGGGCCACCACGTGCCAAGGCCACACTAGCCCTGAGATCTAATTCCTGTGGAGGCCATGGTTGTATGAAACCACACCTCTGCCTCTGTGTCTGCCCTGGTTGAGAGGGGTCCCTGTGCCAGAATTGACATGGGACCTTATTATTAAATGTGTAGAGTCCTGGGCTCACCCCCAGGGGATTCAGTATGTTGAGGATGAGACCCTGATACATGGTGCTGTCAAGGTGCAGCCACATTTGGGACCCACCGACTTCTGATCCATCAATGGGTTTCTGGTTTGTGGAGGCTGGGGTCGGGGACTGGAGGGGTAGGGAGCTGGCCAGCACCTCTGGTTCCCCAGACTGTTCCTAGGGGAGGTTACAGGGCTGAGCACTGCTGCTGCCAGCAGAGGGTAGATGGGGAGGGGGTGGGCTGCAGGGCATGGTTCTGAATCTCCCCCGGCCCTCTCACTTGATGGGACATTGAGCCTGGGGGTGGATATAGGGCCACTGTGGCAATTTCTGGCTGTGACGTGTGCCAGGTGGCTCGCCTGCCCTTCAATGTATAAAGAGGGATGTCCAGGTCACCTAGACCTGGGTCATGTGCTGCAAGATGCAGCCTGCAGGGGGCTTCTTAGAGTCCTGAGAACAGGGTCCTTCCAGGCCCACACAACTTGAGGGTCTAAGACATGGATGGGAAAGGAGCTTCATGGCTGCCTTGGGAATGACAGCGTGTGCTCCCCACCGGGAAAAGGAGACCAGCTCAGAGCCAGGCCTGGCATCCACCAGTTTCCTCCCCTCTCGGGAATGTCCCCTCTACCTAGGATTGAAGATTGTGGCTTTTCTGTTGGAAGAGAGATGTTTTAGCCTTACTAGGGTTGGGGAGACGGAGGCTTGGCCATGGGGGTGAGATCCACCTTGGGTAGGGGAACCCTGTCGCTGAGCCAGGAGAACTTAGTGTGGAATCCCTAAAGGCCAGGCAGGAAGGGAGCTTGGGGATCACTCAATCTCACCCTCTGATTTTACCAACGAAGAGACAAAGGCCCAGGGAAGGTAGCTGTCATCAGGTTTGTGCCTTCTGGTGGCATTCTCCTATGGCCCCAACTCCTGGGTCAGTGCCTTCTAGCCACTCACCCACTGGCCATCAGGTTTCCTTGAGCATCTTTGGCCTCTGACCTCCCGGGCTCCTAGGCATGTGAGCCTCCACCCTTGATCAGTTTCTGAGCTATCGAGCCTCAAATGAAAGCTGTTGCTTTGATTTGATGAAGGGTCCCGATTCTGTGAGGCTCAGCGGACAGAGCTAAAACCAACGGGGTAGAGTTCTGAGGGGGCAGCCGCTTACCAGCTATGTGGCCAGGGCAAGTGCTTTATCCTCTCTGCACCACAGAGTCCTTATCTGAACACACAGAATGACTAGCCCCATTTGCAGAGTTGTCATGAGAATTCAAATGAAATTAGCCATGTGAAGGTGCTTAGAGTCATGCCTGGCACTCTAAGTAGTAGCTGCTATTACTGTTCTTGTTGCTGTCTAGCTTACCTAGAAAAGCACTTTAATATTAAAGTGTCTAAAATGGAAATGGGCTGCCTTGTGAAGTAGTGAGATCCCTGACATTGGAAGGGCCCAAACCAGAGTTAGTCACGTACAAAGTTCCTGCTTTGGCCGGGAAGTGAGTCTGGGTGGCCTGCAGTCCCTTTCTATGTTGTCATTATAGAGGCAAACTGAACAGAGGAAGTGGGCTCAGAGAGGGCACATACTGTGCCAGGGCCACACAGGACCAGAGTCCAGGCCTCCTGCCTACCCTCCCCTTGGCGGAGTATTTGCAGCAGCTTCAAAACTGGGAAAAAGAGAGGTCTGGTAGGATCTAAAAGGAGATGCATATTGCTCAGTCATAAAAAGGAATGAAATTTTGCCATTTGCAGCAACGTGGATGGACCTGGAGGGTATTACGCTTATTGAAATAAGTCAGAGAAAGACAAACACTGTATATATTTACTTATATGTGGAATCTAAAAAATGAAACAAATGAATATAACGAAGTAAAAACAGACTCATAGATACTGAGAACAGACTGGTGGTGGCCAGAGAGAAGAAGGTTGGGGGAGGGTAAAATGGGTGAGGAGAATTAAGAGCTACAAACCGCTGAATATAAAATAGGTGACAAGGATGCAGTGTACACTGCAGGAATATAGCCAGTTTTATGTGAGATTTTTCTTTTCCTTTTTGGTCACCCTACGTGGCATGTGAGATCTTAGTTCCCTGACCAGGATTGAATCCGTGTCCCGTGCAGGGGACGCAGAGTCTTATCCACTAGACCACCAAGGTAGTCTTACCAATGTTACTTATAACATCTTTATATGGAGTATGATCTATAAAAAAATACTGAATCACTATGTTGTACACCTGAAACTAAATATTGTAAGTCAGCTGTACTTCAGTTATAAAAGAGAAGGCGATGGGGGCATCCCCTGGGCTTTGAACATTTTCCCAGTCCAGCACTTGATGGAAACGGACATGGGCTGATTTGTCTTCCTGGCCCTGCCCCCTTCCATGCTCCGTGATGCCCCAGAAAGCAGGAGAGCACTCTGGTTGCAGGTCTGCAGACTGAGCAAGTGGAGTTCACGGAGAACCAGAGAGCCTGCTGTACTGCAACAAAATGCACTGTCCTCACTGCCCGCCCTTGGCTGTGGCACCCATGATTTCAGGGCCAGAAAGTGGGGTGCTGACCTAGCAGGAAGGACAGGGACCATTGATTTGCCTTCGCCCTAGCTGCTCTGGGCCTAAAATAAAAGGCAGCTCAGAAAGAAAGACAGGTGAAAGATGGCCCAGGGCCTGGGTCAAGGGCAGAAGCACCCAGGTCAGAGGCTCTGGAGTTGTCATAACCCCGGAGGGGAGGGTCAGGGTGCCTAGGAGGAAGTCCGCCAAAGGAGGCCCAGCTGGTGTGCCCTTCCCCGCCCTGGCCTCGGACACCACGAGTGGTTTGGTCTGGGAAATGGCCCCAAGTCTGGGCTTCTGTCCTGACTGAGTGACCCTGGGCCTGGGCAGAGACGGCAACGCAGCGAGGCCGACGTCACCAAGCAGTCACCACTCTTGTCCCCACCGAGCCTGTGTTCAATCTCAGAACCTTCCTGAGAGTGATTCCCTGGGCGGTCACTATCAGAGGATTTGTCCTTGGACCAGGAAAGGAACCCAGTTCGCTTCAGCCTTTGCCTTTGAAGGTGAGATACCAGAATCCCTATTTGGCCTCCATCTTGGGGTTGTGAGGAGAGCAGTTGAGGTGTTAATAATTTGCCAGTCCTGGACGGCAGGCCACTGTTGGAGACAGGCTGGGTAGGAGGCAGTGGCTGCACACCCCAGGGAGTTGTGTGCAGCTGTTGGAAGCAACAGTTTCAATGCACATTTAGGTAGAGTTTGAAAACATGAGGCCTAGTGAAAAATGTACAAAATGGAATAAGAGATTATGTAATAATTTATGTAAAATAAAAATATACATGCCCATTGGTATAAAATAACACCATGCAATTTCTGTGGCCCACCCTGCAGAATAAATGGCCTGGGAGGTATTTTGTCAGACATGATTTATTGCAAGTCTGGCATTGAACCCAGGGAAGGGTACAAAGGGAATTGAAAGAATGATCTTTGCCCTCCATGAACTTGGAGACAGCTTGTATTTAGTGGGCACCTACTGTATACCAAGGGCTTCCCAGGTGGCTCAATGGTAAAGAATCTCCCTGCCAATACAGGAGATGTGGGTTTGATCCTTAGGTTAGGAAGTTCCCCTGGAGAAGGAAATGGCAACCTGCCCCAGTATCCTTACCTGGAGAATCCCATAGACAGAGGAAGCTGGCTGGCTACAGTCAATGGGGTCACAAAGAATCAGACATAGCTGAGCGTGCATACACACACATACACACTGTATACCAAGGCCAAGATATACACCAAGACCAGTGGAGTGTGTAAGGTAGCAGCCAGTTAGCCACTGGGGCCAAATGGCCAGACACAGAGCCCTTCAGGGATTCAGAGGTCAGTGTGAGCAGGTTTTCTGCAGGCCATGACGAACTGGGAGAGAGAGAGAGAAGGGGCAGTTGGAGTTATTTCTCAGAGGAGAATTGGACTTCATCCCCTCCCTTCCCTTGGGCTGCAGGTCACAAGGACTGGCCTCTGTGCACCAGACAAGGGCATTTTCTAGCACCTGTGAGGAAGCGGAATCTAGAGTGATCCCCTCGCCCACCTTGGTGTCTCTACAGAGACCCACATTCCTGGGACCCCCATAGTGAACACATGGGGATGCCCACACCTCCCTGGGGCCTCCCTGTTGGCCTGGGGCTGGTCCCTGCCCAGGTGAGGGGTATCACTGATGATGCCCCCGTCCCCACAGTGTGTACCTGCTGCTCCACCTGCAGGACCCGGAAAGGTGAGTACACAGCCAGCCTCCCTGCAGCGTGCGAGACCTGCCTTGGAAGGAGGCTCTAACCATGAGCTGGTGTCTGACCTTGGGGCTCCCTTTCAGCTGCAGGGTCAGGGGTGGGGTGGGGTGAGGAGGTTAACTCCTTAAAATGGCAAGCGTGTATTATCTTACAGCGAATTCAGGCTAGAATTTGGGAGCAGCTTAATTGGGTGTCTCTGGCTCAGGGACTCTTAAGAGTTATGGTCTGGGTGTCAGTCAGGGCCACAGCTGTCTGAAGGCTTGACTGAACATGGCCATCTTGTGGCTCTTGGCTGGAGGCCTCAGCTCCATTCCATGTGCTTCTCTGGGGGCTGCTTGAGCATCCTTACCACATGGTAGCTGGCTTCATCCAGGGTGAGTGATGCAGGAGAGAGGCCAGGTGGGAAGCCACAGCACCTTTTAGGACCTGGTCTTGGAAAGCACAAAACCATCACTTCTGCCTTGTTCTGTTTGTTGGAAGTGAGTCATTAAGTCCAGCCCATCCTCAAGAGGAGGGGAATTCATCTCCGCCTCTTGGAGGGAGGAGTAACAAGGAATGTGGAGATACTTAAAAACCATCACAGAGTCATAGTTCCCTGTGCTCTTGGTGATAGGAGTGCAGGCACTTACCCAGGTCCCTGGAAGTGACGAGCCCTGCAGTTCTGGGGGTTTCAGTCCTTGTGCAGCCAAGGGAGCCCTGGTCCTGCTTTGCCGCTCACCAGCTGTGTAACTATGTGCAAATGACCTAACCGCCATAAGCCTGGGTTTCCTTCCAGTAGAGGTAAAGCTTCCCGCTTCCCCACCTCACTGTGCAGCTATGACAGTATCTGTGAAAGGGCTTTTTGACGAGTGATGATGGTGATGATGCTGGCCGTGATGGCCAGAAGGCCTCAGGGAGATGGGACTGGGCTCTCCCAGGCCTGGGCAGGGCCCCTGCTGCCACGCTTCCTGGGTGAGGGTGATGTCTGGGCTGTGTTGCTTTCTTCTGACCTGCTCCTGCTCTTTCCTTGATCTTAACATGTGAGGGACCAGAGATGGTGCTGGGCTAACCCAAGGCCCCATTACAACCCCTTGAAGGAGTTTCCTTTGGCTCAGAAGGCAAGAGGGGCCAGCCCTGGCCTGCTGGCTGGTGTGGGGGTGGGGGAGGAGGGAGACAAGCCTAGTGCCATGGTTGCCTGTGCCCCCAGCCCTGTCGCCACCGAGATGCGGTTCATGCTTCCCACAGAAGCGGCAAGCAGGAAGACATGGAGCTGGGTTCTCCTCAGTTTTAAGACTTTTTTCCTTCTTTTTTTGGCCACACCACATGGCATGGGGGATTTTAGTTCCCTGACCAGGGATTGAATCCGTGCCCCCTGCGGTGGAAATGCAGAGCCTCAACCACTGGACTGCCAGGGGAGTCCCTTAGAGCAGTGGTCCCCGACCTTTCTGGCACCAGGGACTGGTTTCGTGGAAGGCAGTTTTTCCATGGACTGGGGTTGTGGGTGGATGCCTTCAAGACGATTCAAGCACGTTACGTTTATTATGCACTTTATTTCTATTTATTACGTCAGTTTCCCCTCAGATCATCAGGCATTAGATCCCAGGGGTTAGGGACCCCTGCCTTAGACATTTCAGCTCTTGGAGTTTTAAAGGTCTGTAGAAGACCTGGGGGTTTCAGAGGCCATGAGCCTAATGAGAATGGATGGTCTAAAGATTCCTGAGCAAGAGACTGTGGGGACCATCGTCCTGCTGGAACAGAGGAGTGTACATATGCTCAACAAGGATGAAAGAAACCCAGGAGCTGCACACAGCTGTGTCCAGCACTCGCACATAATACGTGGGTCTGCTGGATGCTGCTGCTGCTAAGTCATTTCAGTCGTGTCCAACTCTTTGTGACCCTACGGACCATAGCCCACCGGCTCCTCTGTCCATTACATTTCCCAGGCAAGAATACTGGAGTGAGTTGCCATGCCCTTTCCCAGGAGATCTTTCCAACCCAGGGATCAAACCCGCGTCTCCTGCATTGGCTAGTGGGTTCTTTACCACTGGCGCCACCTGGGAAGCCCGCTAGACACACTAGTTCGTGGAAAATAACCATTCTAGTGACCTCAGGCAGTTATATTTATTTCGACCTAATCACCCTACAATTTGGAGTTTGTAAATACCTTAAGCCACTCAGAAACCCTTTCCCTATGGGATCCTGTCATCTTGGGACCTGGGAGAAGAGAGAAGCTTTCTGCTCTGCTCTTGCCAAGTGGGCCTGCTCCATGCTGCCCTCTGGGAAGTCTCCCTCCCCCGCCACCCCCACGACACCTGGTGATTTCATCATCAAAGGCTGCCTTTCTAGGACATTAGAACAGAAGTTAAAATAGAATTATAGCTGGTGGTGAGCACCGAGTAGAGTCTGGCCTTCCCTGGAGCTGTGGGGATGGGGATTGTTGGGGATGGGGCCGCAGGTGGGGCTCAATGGGGGCCTCAGGCTGGGGTGGACTTGCTCAGAGTCATGATCTGGGAGCCTCTGCCCCAGCCCTGCCTTTCTCAGCCTTCTGAACATCCAGGGCCCTGGAGTTTTACCCCATCTCCCTGAGGTCTGCTTGCAAGGAAACAGCTAGGGAGTCATCTGCACCGTTTCCCTCTGTGATGGTGGGAAAGCTTCTCCACTCTCCAGGCCTCAGTCGCCTCCCCTGTAAAACGGGGTGAGGGACTAAACTCGAGGCTCCGGGGACCCTTCCAGCTTGACCCGTGAAGGGTGCTGGCTGTGAAGCATCAGCAGATGGTGTAGGGGGAGGTGTGTCTCACACCTGGGGCTGGGGCACCGATCCTGCGGCTCACAGATGCTCTAGCCAGAGGGGCCCTCCTGGTCCCCTGAAATGATGAGATGATTTCCATCCATGCCTCTCAGGTCCCAAGAGAACTTTCTGCTCCATTCCCGCCTGTCAGCCATTTCCTGTTGTTTCCTGCACATCTGTCTCTCTTTTTCTGTGCTTCTATTATTATCTCTGTCTCCCACCCCTACCGCCCTTTCTCCCCACTTTTCTCTCTGCCTATTTTGATGTTATACAGAACTGAAGACTGAATTCTGTCACTGCTTGAAATGAGTCATAGAGGTGGGTTCCCCCCCCCTCCACTTTTTAAATCAAGTAGATGGGACCTATTTTAAAAAGCAGAATCATCCCTTTTTATCCTATTAAAAGAGAGAGAGAATTGCATCTTTTCGTGAGTGGGGCCCTGGGGCAGTTTCTTTCCTCAGTAGCAGGAACTGTCAGAGGTTTGGAGCGTGGGCAGTGAGAGAGTGTGTGTGTATGTGTGCGTGTGCACAAACACTCGCACATGTGTGTGAGTTTCATTCCCCAAAGGTCCTTCTTTAACAGGATATTCTTTCCTTTCTCTTCGGTGGCTGTTGGGGACTCGGATGTAAGTGGTCCAGATGGGCGTGCTCTCCTCAAACGTGTTTGCTGACTTTGATTAATGGCTCCCACTAATGTGTGCTGTGTGGAAGTGTTCACTAACCCGGGGTGTTTGCTGCACTGGGGGAGGGGTGTGGGGAGGCCTGGGGCTCCTGCAGATGGATCAGCTCAGCCTTGAAGGGCTGGGAGTTTTTCCCTCCTTGCACTCCCCACAGAGAGAAGAGGTGCAGCCGCTTTCCAGCCTGCTCTACGCACGTTTGCTAACACAGAAAGTAAGCCACGGCCACACACTCATTCCCCAACTGAGGAAAATAAGAGTGACCCCTGTCTTTTCCTGGAGACCGCCCAGCCCTGGCCACTGTGGTCAGCTCTGTGGGCTTGAGGGCTTGGCTGCCATCCCCTGAGGTTTGCAGGTGGCTGTGGCCATGACCTTGCATGAGACGCTCCCCTCACACAAGTTGTCTTCAGGAGCCATCAGAGTATTAAGATGTGGACAGTAGCACCCTTTTGGGTGAGGACCTGTGGGATCACAAATTCTGTTTGGATGTACAGGAAAAGGAGCGCCGAGGAGGTCCGGCACCACATTTCTGCTCAGCCACTATTTTCACCTGGGTGCCCATAAAGATGGGACCATGTTCTGTGGGGTTTATTTCTTCACTGATACTCCTCCCTATTCCCTAAAGGATTTAAGTCTGCTTGTGGAAATACAGATGATAGATCAAACCAAATAAGAAAAATGAAGCTTGGAGGGGAAGGGAGGAGGCAAGTAAGATGGAGTCAGAACGAGAAGAAAAATATAGGTGCTTGTCACAAAGTCATAGGCAGTCTGAGATGCTGGGCTTCCTCGCAGCCAGCGCAAAGAGGGAAATGCAGTTAAGCGGTTCATTGTCCAACTTCCCTGATGGTCCAGTGGTTAAGGATATGCCTGCTAATGCAGAGGACACGGGTTCAATCCCTGGTCTGGGTAGATCCCACGTGTCACGGGACAGGTAAGCTTGTATGTCACAACTACTGAGTCTGCGCTCTAGAATCTGGAAGCTGCAACTGCTGAGCCCATGTATTGCAACTATTGAAGCCCGCATGCCCAAGAGCCCATGCTCTGCAACAAGAGAAACCACCGAAATGAGAAGCCTGTGCGCTGCAACTAGAGAAAGGCCATGCGCAGCCTGCGTGCAGCAACAAAGATCCAGGGCAGCCAAAAATAAATAAGAGATTCATTGTCACAACACAGTAGACATCTGGAGGCTCAGAGGCTCAGCTTGTCTACAGTGTTTTGTCTCCAGGGTCCTGAGAGTCAAGCAAAATGTTACAAACAACATTCTTGGCAAAAACTCTCCACGAACACAGTGACCAATAGGATTCTCCTCTTTTCAACAGGTTCTCTCTGTGTCTTCTATTAGAAGATACTTCTGGTCCCCGAGCTGCCCACACTGAAGGTGGTTCCTTCACTCCCCACCTCTGCTGAGTTGAAACCTTGTTTTCCATTCCTGCCTGGATCTCTGGACTTCCCTTGGTCCATCACTCCTAATGGCCCTTCTTTTCTACCGTTTAGTCCATGCTCAAGGATGCAGTGGAGAACTAACTCAAAGCATTTTTGCTTCATTCTTGAGATGGCACTTGTTGTTATTATTGTTATTCTGACAGTGTGTGAGTTCACTGCTCAGTCCCAGTGAGTCCAGAATGGGTGAGCAGGCTGAACTGTTCCATGCCTGAGGATCTTTTGGTGACTTTGGGCTGCCTTCTGAACCCCAGAGTGATATGTAGAGGGAATGCCATGGCCCTGAATTTAGAGGGAACCTCGTGTGCAGAAGCACAGACTCAAACCCTAGTCTGCTTTCAAGATGGGAGATTTTGTGCTGGGGCAGACCTAGGCAGGTTGCTTCTGCCCTGGTCTTTCAGTCCTAGGCAGGCCTGCCTCTTTGTTCTCCTGTTAGGTGTTCAGAGGAATGTCCTTGTGATGGGTGTTGAGTTCTGTTTGGGACAAGAGGCAAGCCCTCTGAGACAATGTCAGGACTCCACCTCTTTTAGTGGATGGGTGGCCACTGTGGGCGCAGTCCTGGATCAGCTGCTCAGAGGGACCAAGGAGGATCAGCCATAGCTCAGGACACTTTCTTTGAAGCTGAGGCAGAAACTGATGGACAGGAGAACTAGGGCTCGAGGCACAAGCCATGTGGTACACATTCCAAGACCTTTCGGGTGAGTTGACAGGCTGGGGAAGACCAGAGCATTCAAAGAGGGCCAAACTGACCAGTTTTCATGTTCATCCATCTTAATGATGCAACTGACTTGGGCAGGAAAAGGGACCAGAGAGAGCCTAAACCCAGAGGGAAAAGGTTGGGGAATGCACAGGAGCAAAAAAATGCAAAGGAGAGTTAACAGTCTCAGGCTTGGCTCTATCCTGTCTCAGCTGGTCGCTCCCAGTCTACAATTCAGCTTTGAAATTCGTGGTTAAGACAACTGTGCTCGCATGCTGCCCCCTGCTGTTTATTGGGAGTATAGCGGCAATGACTGGAAAAGCAGCTCAAGACTAGGCTCCCACTGTTGGTTCTATGAAGTCCACACTGGATGCTGTCATACCCCTTTGATGGGGAGAACACATGTGGTGGCTGAACATGTTTTTAGGAGAAGTAGCAGCGTGTCCCAGAACAGCTCTGGTTTCTGTCTGCAGGCCTCGGGTGGTCAGATCAGGTGATCAGAGGGCCCCCTGGCTCTGCCTTCTGTGGTTCTAGGTAAAAACAAAATATGAAGCCTAGAAAGATATGTCTCTGAGTGTCAGATAGACTGGGACAGGAAGTATTTTATATCTCGACTGAGATAGGATCACGTGGCCAGATGACATGGAATATGCTCCACATTCGATGTTGCAGACTCAGTGACGTGAAGCTGAAGCTCCAATATTCTGGCCACCCGATTCAAAGAGCCAATTCATTGGAAAAGACCCCGATGCTGGGAAAGGTTGAAGGTGGGAGGAGAAGGGAGTGACAGAAGATGAGGTGGTTGGATGGCATCACCGACTCAATGGACGTGAGTTTGAGCAAACTCCAGGAGATGGTGAAGGACAGGAAAGCCTGGCTTGCTGCCGTCCATGGGGTCGCAGAGAGTGTGACATGCTGAGTGAACAACAACAACAGTGACACAAATAAGTTCTGGAGCTTTCCACGTGGATTAGTCATGGCAGACCAGAACAGGAATCTCGCTGCTGCCTCTGAGGGGAAGACTGCGGCTAGACTCTCCTTCCACCAGTCTCCTTTGCTTCTCTATCTAGCACTTGGCCTTTGAAATGAAAAATCTACACATTGCTTAAGGTTCTTTCTGAAGGCTTCCTGGCATTTTACATCCTCTCTCTTGAGGACAGCTCGGAGCTGTATGTGCAAGTATAATCAAGGCACCATCAGCTTGCATGTATCATGCAGAAAACTGTGTTATTCCCCTCCGGAAGTGACTGCCACCATCCTTTCCAGAGGATATTCTTTCCCCCTGGTGTTCTTCTGGTGTGGCTCCACAGCCCTAAGCTGTAGGGTGTGACCCATCTGTTTAGACAGAGGTACCCCCAGCTGGACCCCCACCTCCCCCGATAGCTTGTCAGTAGATTCTGAAGCCTGCGCTTGTTCCTGTGCATAGCGCCTCACGGTTGCAGTGGTCCTGGATCCCCTGCAACGTTCCAGGAAGCTGTCGGGGCCTCAGTTCTCCTAACTGGCCTGGCTTGCCGTGCTGTGTGCCTAACCTTGGCCTGCCCTTCTTCGCTCCTTTCTACACTGATCCCACCTTGCTGTACTTTGTCTCCCCTGCGTAGATTGTAAATGGCCATTCAGTGGTTGAGGGCGATGTGAATGAGGGTGGTGTGAAGGCCTGGGGGCCCCACCAGGTCCAAAACCCATTGGCGTTTTCTGACGAGGAGGAGGAAGACCTGCTGGACTTCATGTACAAGTTTAAAGCACCTCGAAAGACGGAGTTCCCCCTGGAGGTACACGGTATTGGGGGCTGTGGGGTGGAGCATGTATTTTCACAGAGGGATTTGCCCTGGAGATCTGGGGCTCCTGGGAGTGGCATCTCTTGGGATACCCAACACCTGAGTGCCTGAAGAGGGGAGACCTCCCTCCATCAAACAGGCAGGAGAAGCCACTAGGTAGCTTCTAGCTACTTGCCAAGGGGTGAAAAAGACCCTACCACTTTTATTTGGGAATAGAAGAAATGAGATCATATCTAAGGATTAAACAAAACAAACAAAACATCCAGCTACCAACTTAAGATGATGTGTGAGTGAAAAGCAACCCAAATGAGTGTTTTGAGGGAGAGAACAATTCAGAATGTCTTATGACATGTCTTTATAAATAGAGCTTGTTCATCTCTTTATCTCCATGTCACAACATAGTGGCCGATACAAAATATTTGGTTAGCCAAAAAGTTCGTTCGGGTTTGGAAACACCCAGACGAACTTGTTGGCCAACACAGAAGATGTTCATAAAATGTTATTGAAGAGGCACGGCCAAATGAGCAAAACAATACACTTGATATATGTACTCTGGCCAAGTATGGACGTGGATGGAATTTTGGCGGCAGGAGGGCCAAGCCTAGAGCCTCAGGTCGTTGCTCTGGGTCACAGCCTTGGGCTTGGATGCAGGGCCTGCAAAATTGGGGGACCCCAGAGTCTTCCTCTCTGTTTCATCAGGTCTCCCCTCCTTCCCCTTCTGCTGAACGCTGCAACCTGAGAGTCCAACTGAGGCAAGTTGGGAGCCCCCCTGCCCTCAGTGCAGAGACCCTTGTGAGACTCAGGTGAGGCAGTGTGTGGACAAGCTGCCCTTCTCCAACACAGCAGCCTGGCAGCCTGTCCCACCAAGGTCACAGCTGTTCCCACCGCAGAGCGCATGGTTCATTAGATTCCTTCTCAAAGTGGGGCACGCAGGGGTCCTTTTGAACTGAGAGGTTTTGGTAGAAGATATTCTAGGTTTGGACTCTGTCTGAGGAGTCCTTTACAGCCCAGCCAGCCCCATGATGGGGAGAGGGACCCAGCTCGGAGGGCATGCAAGGTGCTAGAACCATTCTAGGTCTTGAGGGTTTGTGCCCCGCCCTTTTTTTTTTAATGTGGACCATTTTAAAAATCTTTGTTCAATTTGTTACAACATTGCTTCTGTTTTATGGTTTTATGTTTTGGTTTTTCAGCCACGGGGCATGCGGGATCTTAGCTCCCTGACCAGGGATCAAACCCATTCCCCCTGCGTGGGAAGGTGAAGTCTTACCCACTGGACTGCCAGGAAAATCCCTGGTTTTGTTTTATAAAACCGCCCATGTTGCTTTACTGTTTATGGTTAAACTGCCTGAGGCAGGTCGCTGATTCTTCTCTCATCCTGTCCAGAGGTGGCTGGTAAACATTTCTGTCACATCGGTGTGGTGGGAGGACTGAGTATATGGAAGGCCAGAGCCTTCTGTTGGTGCTTGTTTCCCTCCCGCCTCCCTTCTGTGCGCCCGCTGAGCACGGAGCTCCTTGCTGGGAGAGGGTGGTGCATTTCCTGCTCCTAGGAAGGCACAGTGTGGCTGAGGAAGACTGTGCGCAGAGCAGCATGCTCCCCCGTGCCATCTGCTAAACAGCGTGAGAACCAAGGAGTTGATCCTGGCTGTGACTGGGCTGTGGGGGTGGGGCTCAGGAGTGACTCTGGAGCTTGTTCCTAAGAGGACTGGAAATAACCAGACAGAGAAGGGAGGAAAGGCCTCTGGTCAGAAGGGATGGAGATGTGAAAGGATAGTGTAGAAAATGCAGCTGAGTACGGAGAAGTGGACAGATGGGGGTTGAGGGTAGGTAGGGGCAGTGGTGAACCCCCTTGAGTGCACTATGCCAGGAGAAAGAATTTCCCTTTTCTTTAATCATGACAGTAGCAGCCCCTGTGATCTGTGTTCCATGGGAGGAGGGGGTCCCTTGATAGTCATTGGCAGGGGAGATGAGGTAGAACTCTTTATGTATAAAGCCAGTGTTTCCTGTGTTGTGTGGTTTGCTTCTGCATGAAAGGATTTCACATCTGGGAGGAGGACTGGAAATTCAGTGATGGAAATTTTAAGCATGTACCAAGAAACGCGAGGCCAGTTCCCAAAGGAAATAACAAAGACCGGGGAAGTGATGGGGAGGCCTTTCTCTCTGCTGAGTCACTTGTTAAGATCATTTCGCTCCCAAGGCAGAAACAAGTTGTGTCCTTCTTCCATGCAACTGTGCACTTGGGAGGTGCAGGGACTTAGGAGAGCATGAAGACGGGGGCACTGGGCTCCTCCACTGGCTCAGCTCTAGGGGGATGCTTGGGAGGCCGCTCTGATTGCTGTGGTGGAGACCCCAAGGGGGTCCCCAGCCCCACCAGCCTGCTCACACACATGGACATTTGACCAGAAAAGCTGAAGTCCCAACACAAACTCATCCAGGTACTGTCCTCAAAAGCATTCATGTTTATACCAAACCGAGGGGTCAGTCCTGTTTCTGTTTTCTCTGCCAGGCACCGCCTAGAATCCTTCGATCTCGCTTCAGGAAGAAAAGTACCTCATCCTCGGCCACCGAAACCACGTGAGTGAGATGAGCCAACAGCACCGGATCCACAGAATGTTTCTTCTCTGCCTTAAAGAGCTATTTATTCACTAATCACATAGAAACCCGCAAGCTGGTGTGCTCTGTGCACAGCCTTGGACGTGGCCTTTCCTCTCTCCCCTCTAAGAGCCCCCCTTTCCTTTTCTTTATTTTGTTGGGGAGAGGATAAGGGAAAGGTAGTGTGTGTGGGGTGTGACCTTAGGTCTTCTGAGGTTAGTCATTTCCCACCCTTGGATTGGCATACAGACAGCAGTGTTGTAGAAACAGAAGAGAATTCCCCCACCGAGCTGCTGAGATGTACATTTGTAACTTATTTGTTGCATACTTTGTTTTTAGTCCTATATATGCAAACAAAGCAATTTTTAAAAAACTTTTTTTTTGTTCTTGATACTAATACTTTGGACTATGATGTACATATTTATGGCTTTTGGCTTGATACCGTGGACTTGGCAAAGGCTGCCAGAGGTTCTGATGTATAAGCAAACAGCAAAAACAGAAGCGTAAAAGATTATTTTAATTCTGGAGGGTGTCTCAGATGTGCTTACGAAGCTTCCAAACACACCTCAAGGACATCCATTTTTCCTGTAGGGTGATGGTCTGTAATCTTCAGTCAGTATACCAGAGAAGTTTAGAATGGAGATATGATATTTCAGTACCAGAGGTGGGTATAATGAGGCCAGGGGAACAGCCTAGAATAAGGGAAAAGTCACAGGAAGCTTGTCTCCCCCATAGACACAGGATTAGGAGCTTCTGAGTCCTTCCGGGGTGAGGACTTCTCATTGCCTTAGGCAGGTTGGCTCACCTTTGGATGTAAACTCCTGGGATTGTTGTGACGAATCATTGAGTGTTTATTTCTCCTTCATAGTACCCTGCGCTGTGACTGGCAAAAATGAACCAATCCACCCAAACAAAACCAACCCTAGAACCATGCTTTGTTTCAGATGCTCCGAGAGGTACATCTGAGACATCTAGGTAATGATTCCAACCCCGGGTTCTAGAAGGTTCTAGAGGTTGCATCTTCATGAATGTGACCTGCTGCTTAGCTCCACGGGCAGCGGTGGCTCGTGCCGTTTGCCTCCTGGCTTGTGTGGAGTGTGAGCAAGAGAGAAGTGGCATGTTCATGGGCACTTGTATTTCATACAGGCCCACATCTTTTAGGAAGAGAACAAAGCACCGTCTGAGGCGACTCCCTAATTAAGAATTTTATCTGAAAAGAAGAATCTGGTTGAAATAGCATCTTGGTCAGTGGCGGCTACTCCCCACTGGAAGCGCTGAGCCTAAATGTAGGACTCGTCTACTTGTGCTTAGAATTGATGTTTCCTTTCAGTGTGATGCATGCAGTGGTCACAACCCAGTTACTTATTATACTTGGATTGTGTTTGTTCATAGATAGGCCCTGAACACTAGAGAGTTCGTGTCACGTACATAGAACCTACTGTCAGTCAGCTATAAACAGGCCCAGTTAGAGACAGTAGCATGACTGAGCTACACAAACCTACATCAGTCTTTGCTGATGACACATTGGCTGGATCTTAGCCACATCGGAAACGGTTTTACTTGAAGTTGTTACCAGATTGCAAATTTAAATCCCTTTTCCTCATAATGCCTCTGAAGGTGACTTGGTAATTTACAAAAGGATTTAGGAAAATAACCCTAAAAGCAAATGTGGGGTTCAGGAGGGCAAACAGAGGCTGTCTGTTTAATGTTTGTGCCCCATACCCACCAATAGCTAGATCTGTTAGTGAAGACAGAAAACCGGCTTTCTTCAAGCTCACAGAGTAGTTTCAGACAGAGGAAAAACATAGGCTTTAAAATGTATTTACCTGTTATTGGGAGTACCCAGAATTATCAGAAACAAATGCAAAAGAAAAAAAAAAAAAAAAAAAGCTTATTAAGCAGCTTTTTAGCAATTTTTTTTTCCTGGCCAAAATAATAAATGCCTGTAGCAGCAGAGATTAAAATCCTATTGTGAACAAGCTATATTTTCACCATTTTACAGTGGAGAGTTTTAACAAGTATGAGCTCTCAAGTTTGCACTCAACAATGCCAAAAATGACTTTGAAGCACTCTACTCTCAGACAAGCTGTATTACTTCTAAGATTTAAAAAAATAGAAAGATACCCAAACTGCTGTCTTAATGTAACTATTTTTCCTTCAGGTGTTGCTTAGGGAGCTGGTTTCTTTAAAAACACTGTACAACTGAGAGCAGCTGTCATATTTCTGGCAAAACATGTTTACTTATCCAACAAGCTGTATATTTGTGTGGACTGACGGAAAAATGTGAATGCCTCCAAGTGTACACATAGTGGTGTGGAGTTCTGTCGAGACGGTAAAACTGAATGTTTTTAATTTGCTGATTTACAGACACGGGCTGTTTACAAAATGCTAATGGAAAGTCTGTACCTTTCACGTAGTAACTTTTTCTTTGCTTTTGAGCACCTGTTCTGTTTCTGAGGAGACGAGAGAGGGTGTTGTACTTACAAACTGGAGAGTTAGGCATAATCCCTCCTGGCTTTGTGTGAATAGCTTGCTCACTTTGCTGGCCTCTGAATTGTGTGTTCTCTGTAGTACACTCTCCGTGTGTCTGTGATAACAGTGCTTGTCAACCACGACCGCCATTGAGTACCTTCCTAGTTGTTCATCTTGCACAGCACTGCAAACGGTAAAAGAAGTGCTTCATTCGTGAACCGCAGGCACCAGAGGGCTGGCGTTCTGGATGGTGACTGTGCACACTCCCCCTTAGTTTATCTCTGTAATCCTATAGGACGATCTGTATCAAATAGTATACTGGACTGTGCATCA
Organism: Bubalus kerabau; assembly: GCF_029407905.1. NCBI lineage: Eukaryota > Metazoa > Chordata > Mammalia > Artiodactyla > Bovidae > Bubalus > Bubalus kerabau. The sequence goes on from NC_073634.1 coordinate 51,440,556, forward strand.
AAGGGATGTAAAATTACAGTATTCCAAAGGTTGAAGTTCTGTTTTGTTATAATGCCTGATCTATATCTTGAATAAAGTCTTAACATGTTTCTTTTAAAAGACATCTTTGTAAATGCTGGGCTTATGAAGAAAGAGAAAATCCTTTTAAAAAAATGTATTTGGGCTTCCCTGGTGATCCAGTGGTTAAGAGTCTGCCTTGCAACGCAAGGGACACTGGTTTGATCCCTGGTCCAGGAAGATCTCACATGCCATGGAGCAGCCAAGCCTGTGCACCACAACTACTGAGCCTGTGCTCTCCAACAAGAAAAAGCACCGCACTGAGCAGTCTGTGTACTGAAACTAGAGAATGCTGGCCGCAACCAGAGAAAGCCTGCGTGCAGCCATGATGGCTCACCACAGCCAACAAATAAACAAATATCTTTAAAAAAAAAAAAAATGTATTCATGAGCAAGTATTAGAAGCTGAGTGTGCAGTCACTAACGGGCCTGGTGTCTGGGCTCTGTGCCTACTACACAGAATTGTTGCAGAGAGAAAATACTAAATGCTATCAGTGCTTTGAAACCAGTTGATCACACAAACATTCATCTGGCAGTATGTTTGTTTTACATTTTTAAAGGTCACCAGTGGAAACTAGGTAGCTGTGAAAGCAGAGCAGTTCGGCTGGAAGGCAGTTTCAATTGTGCAGACAGACCTTTGGTCTGCTGCGTTCCTTCTTGGAACCTGCTTTCTTACCTGCAAATGTGGGAGAACGTGTGCAGGTCAGAAGAGGGCGTTGCACACGGAGATGCACCGGGTGGTGTGGGGCCCTCAATGCCACTACAGCCCTCGCCTTAAGACAGAAACGGGTACATGTAGGCTTCACTGGGCGGTCACAAAGACTTAGAAACTCAGAAACATCACAATGAAACACGCTTTTTCTTTGCTTTTGTAGTCCTAAACGTTTGACACAAGGACTGTAAAGCATAGGCTCAGCAGGTGAAGAAGATGACTCCAAGATGGACAGAAGAGATCAAAGGCAGGCTGAAAATCCACTCATTCATTCATTTACTGAGCCAAGTCCATGGTCAATGGAAATGTGATTAACCAGGTTAAGATAACAGAAAAGCAAAGTTATCTAATTTAAAAGCTGACTTGGTTCAGTGTCATGAGGAAGTGTTTAGTATTTATGGTGCTAGATTTCAGTCACTTGTGGATTTCAGTGTGGATTTTCATGTTGTTGGAAGACTTGGAAATACACAAGGTTCCAAGGAGACAACCTGGGTTCTGGGACTCACTTGCAGTACTTTGGGTAATGTATTTCCCTTCTGTGAACTTCAGTTTCTGCACATCTAAACTAGGGATGGATAGTGTCACCCTCTTTCTTGGAAGGGTGATAGGAGGGTTAGCTGTTTTGTGGCTACATGTTGGGACATAGTAGGTGCTTAATAAATTACACTTTTACATATACTTGAATGTTACTTAGACCTTTCATAAGATATTTTGTTGTCAAACTACAAAATTAGTGTCTGATAAGCCCTGCTACCCACAAAACAAAAATTATATATATGAAAATTCCTTTTTCTAAATCTGGTTAGCCCTTCCACTTCAGTCCATCTCTGGCTGCGGGGCACGTCCTCATCTCTACCTCTCCTGTCACTGGCCTAGAGGGGAACCAAGGTGCTCTGAGTCCCCAAGACCTGGTTGTCTACACTGCACTAAGAAGTCACGAAGGCATGTGAAAGGCTCTGTAGGGCACTAGCTGTATCCTGCTTCCAGGGGTGAGCAGAAGAGGTAAGGAGCCAGGCCAATGAGAAATGATGGGGAGCCCTTGTGAGGGACGGGAAGCAGGAGGAAATGAAAACTCATCAGAACAGAAAGCCATCCCATGCTTCAGGCTCTTGAGATTCTCATCTCAAATCAAATGTCTGTTCTTTTTTCAATTGGTCCCATAAAGAGACACACACTTGGTGGTGGTGGTGGTGGTGGTTGAGTCGCCAAGTCGTAACCGACTCTTGAGATCCCGAGGACTGTAGCCCACCAGGCTGCTCTGTCCATGGAATTCTCCAGGCAGGAATGCTGCAGTGGGTTGCCATTTCCTTCTCCAGAGGATCTTCCTGACCCAGGGATTGAACCCGTGTCCCTTGCATTACAGGGTGGTCTCCTGCATTGTAGGTGGATTCTTCACTGCTGAGCCACCAGGGGAACCTGACACACATTTGGCCTTGCAGTTTTAAAACACTCTGTTGTCGCCCTTTTTCCTTTTAATGAACACACTAGTTTCAAGGAATTCCTCTAATAACCCTAGTCTGATATGCCACAGAATGTCAGTTTGGTTATATTTTAATTTATTTGAACTACATCTTATCATCATCAACTATTAAAGAATCTGAAGCAGTAACTGAAGCATAATTGTATTTAATAATGATTTTCACCCAGGCAAAATGCTCTGCTGTTTCAAAGTGCTTTCCAGATGATTCTGATGGGAGAGCTGAGAACCACTGCCCTAGACTATAACCATTCCCGAAAAACAGAATTTTCCTCAGTGCTGCTTACCTGGTCCTCTTCAAGGGAACAATGCATCATGAATCGTTTCTAAAAATGATTGAAATTACTTTTTCCCCTTTACATTCTACAATGTGGCAAATTCTGGAAAACATTTACCCTCACAGTTGAAAATGTGAAACCTCAAGGGGATAAATTAACTTTTATGAAATATAGTATCTTTTAACTCTTGGTTAAGAAGTTTTTGTCTCCACTTATATAGCCTCTTTATTTCATGAATGGGCATACTAAAAGGCTAGTTCATCTCTTCTCTCAATAAAAAATCCTGCTCCAGTAAACTCAGTGATAACTGTTTACCTGGTATACTAGGTGTGTGTTATCACCCCAGGCTCACCCCTGAGGGAAACTGCTCACATAACTATCTTTGGCTCTACGTGAACCTCGAGCATAATCAAATGAGTTAGGGTGGGCTCCTGACCTAAGAAAAGTCAGTCCTTACATTGACTGGTCAGTGACCCATGATGAAACCTGATATAAAAAGACAAAATGGTCCTATTAGAGTCTCTTGGTAATTAGAGATGGGAAACTGGAGCTGAGGGTCATGATGTAGAAAAGAACCTCAAAGGGTGCAAGCTAGCTTTATTATGAGGCAGCAGACACTAAGAATAAACAACAGCTGTGAATCAGAGGAGTTGGAGAGAGAATGGAGCCAGTGATGTAAAAAGAACTTAGTCACATGCATGGCAGACCACCCAAGCCTAAAGAGCCACCGTTTCTGCTGCTGAGGTCCCTGGAGGTGCCTTGGATCCAGGATCACCCTATAATTTCTACTCTCCCTGAGGCCTGGGGGTTAGTTCTGGGTGGTGTGAGGTATTCCTGTATTTCTGGCACATGTCCTTAAAATAAAGTCTCACTGCTTGAACTAACTTGTTAGCTTTACAGTCTTTTCACATCTGTCCCAACTGGAGATGCCTTGCAACTAAATAAGCCTAATTGGAAAAACTAGTTAAGTCACTGCCATTTGTTAAAATTAATCAATAATTTAAAATTTATATTTCCCCAAACAAATCTGGGAATGTTTAATCCATTAAGTTTTAAAACATTGTTAAGTTTAATGTTGGTACCCCATGTTCCAAGTATCAGTTGGTACAATTTACATCATGTCTTATACCACTTCATCTTTGCAAAGACACCATACATACACAGATATACAGTTAATAACTGAGAAATCATGGATCTTCTGATCTATACTTTCAAGTTTGTTCGATCGTGATATATCTGATAAGGATCATCAGCATACCAGTTTCGCCTCTTCCAGAAAGATGTTGTCATTTTATCTAAGAGCTTACTCTGGGTCTTATTGCAGAAGACAAATTCCCTCAGGCGTCTTTTTCTTGCAACCGTCTTTTTCCATAATTTTTTCTTATAACCAGCCTGTTAGATAATATTACAAAGACATTTACAACATTATATTATATAGAAAAAAACAGATTATCTTCACTACTTATGGTTTATAGGCCCACTGGGAACAGAGACTAAACTTTCATAGGGGCTGGTATGTTTTTTCAGAAAAATATGATTCTCAATGGGGGTAGGCAGAGAAAGCATGCATAGTTTGAAAAACAAGTATTAATAACTTAACGGTTTTAAAAAGATTATTTAAAGTCACAGAAAATAAAGCTAAATAAATTGTGGCTTGTGAAGTACAGGGTAATGATACACAATTTTAATAGCTAACTTTATATGCGTTATCTTACTATCTCTTCAACAGTAGTGTGCTATTATTCTGATTTTACATATAAAAGAGAAACAATTAGAGCAGTGAAGTAGCAGACTGAAGTCCCAGAACTATTTAGAGTTCTTAACCGCTACACTACTCTCTTCCAAATGTCAAGGATAATGGCGTACTAGCTAACTGGACACTTGTGTTCATTTATGGGAGCTAAGTATTACAAGGGCTGAGAAGCAGAGTTCTCAAGTATAGTGCGTCATTTATCCTTTTCACACCCTGGGGAGCAGTTTCTGTAATAAGTACTCTTTTGAGGAACAATGACTACAGGAAAACTATTAGGAAGAGTGCTGAAGGAATAGTTACTCCGTATGTTTAATCCAGAACTGCCTATATATCATCCATACATTATTAATTTTGAAGAATTTCTGAAGAAACAGATACTGAGATTGAATATAAAAACTATAATCATAGCTTATTTATTTTCTTTTTTCTTTCTTTTTTTTTTTGGCCTTGTGGCTTATAGAATTCCCCGACCAGGGATTGAACCTGGGCTCCTGGCAGTGAAAACATGAAGTCCTAACCACTGGACCTCCAAGAAAGTCCCAATCATAGTCTATTTAAAGTAGAAGAGACCTTAGGTGTCATCCAGGTTAATGCTTGGTTAAAACCATACAGTAATTTACAGGGAAGGTGAGACTAGAACCTGAGCCATTGGAAAGAGCCAAGGGCTCCTTTAGGGCAGCATGCTAAGTGAACAAAACCACAACTCTTTGATGGGAAGGTGCCATGAGCTTCACATGCCTTAGTGTCATTGGTGGTTAGCAACTTCTAGAGTACAGTGATGCTTAGAAAGAAGGAAGGGTTATTTCAGAGTTCTGACTTGACAGTGCCAGAGATTAGATGGTTACTTCTCATTACTTACAATTTTAAGTTGAAAGGTTCAAAGCAAAATCCCTGTATCTGTTTAACAGGTTTTCTAGTTTGCAAGCCAAACTGGGTCCCTGTGGATCTGATAGCTAGCTAGCTAGCTTACTGTCCTGCCTGTCACCAACAGAATTATCTCCTTCAATGATTATTCTGTGGAATGTGGCCACTGAGAAAGTGCTTGAGACTTCTTAAACAGTCTCTAGGGTCAGAAATGGAAGGAGGGAATAAAGACTAAAAATTAGGAACACTTGGATGAAACTGTGCTGCAGAAAATAATTTGTTTTTATACAAATATTTTTATATTTATATTATATATAAATATATATATTTATATATTTAAAATAATTTATATTATATAAACATTTATACAAATGTTTATACTGTTTTTATACATTAGTGTAAATTAACCCATCTGGATTTTTTTGTTTTCTTCTTAAAATCAGATTTTGATGAAGCAGGCTGTTCTGTATACGGAATACTTTGGGGGTCTTGAGCAGGGACTAGGTATTATGATTGGGGAGCTTGACCAGGTCATTTATACTACTGTGAGGGTTTCAGAGCCCAATAAAAGGGATTGTGGAAAGGAAGGCAAGGAAGACCAGCCATTTCATTTTGTCTTGGGTCACATGTGGACCTGGAAATAATTACTAGCAAAGGGGAAGGAATGTTTCCAACGGCACAAAATTCACAAGTATCTGTTGAATTACTCAGTTCAGGTACTTATGGATTACATGAGCTTCTACTAACTAATATAAGAAATTAACTACCACAGGATTGTTCTAGTGGAGAAATGAGCTCAGAGTGCCAGTCAACTTATTTGTCTACAAATTTAGGATAGTTTATAAGAGAGAAGATAATCCTTCCAACCCTTCAAATAGTGAGACCATCCTACCAATTATTTTATTTTCACAGGGAAACAAATTTTGACCTTTAAAGAATTGTTTGTTAACTTCCAAATAGTAAAAGGGAATTAGGATTTGAATAGTTATCAACAGTGTCCTAGAAAACTCGGGTCTTCAGCTGCTTTCTAATTACTACCCATTCTGCTTCCATGAATAATTCAGGATATGAATGAAAAAGCCCACATTCACTTTTACCACCTGTTGCTGTGGGAGAAGACAGAACAGGAATAATCTGTAATCTGTCAGAGTCCCCCTCTAGAAGCCGTGGTCCCTGATCAGAATTAAGTACTAAGAGTTCTGTCTGATACGGTTGCCAATCATACACACCGAAGGACAAAAACTTGTCAAGTTAAAAAAGAGAAGGGGCAGGGGTTATGAAGGGTTACTATTCCGCCATAAAGATTAAGTCACCTTGAGAACCTAATCCAGGGTCAGCTGGAAGTGCTTCAGTCCCAAACCTCACCATGGAGCTAAGTCCTTGAAGTCCCCTCTACTGTTTCAATGCTTGGAGCTTAAACAGAGCCTCCCTACAAGATACTACACATTAGGAGCCTCAAAGGGATTCTAGTAATCTTTAGATAAGCCAGATATGTAAGAGACCTGAGATGAACCTGTTCTGCAGTACCAACTTCTGCCATTGTGAATAATATTTTGTTATACTGAATGCTAAAACATGTTTTCTTCACATGGATTCGCTTATATGAAGAGATGCCCACAAAGCTGGGACTCAAGTGCAGCGCTGTAAAAGCTACTGCTAAGATGTGGGGAAGATGTATCAAGGAACAGGCTAACTGAATTTTGCTTCAGTCCCATCTAACCTCACACTCCTCTTCTAAGCAAGTCACCGTGTGAAGACTCACCTTCCTCCTTAGCCACAGACCGCTATGAAGTCGAAGAAACCTATAGATGACAGCTTTCACAGTCTTCCTCTTGCCTTTTCTCGAACTGTAGTATGTTACAGTTCTGACTGGTGGCTTCAGGACATTTGGGAGCAAGAGGGCCATTCTAAAATACATTTAAAAAATTTAAACTCAGCAATAAGACATTAAAGGATAAAATCCACTTTGTAGAAATGAAAGCAGCAGCTCCAATGCACTAAAGATGACTTTCAATATACACTACTACTTCAAATGATCCATGATGCCACCCGTAAGAATAGCAACTGCCATCAACTTGCAAGCCCTCCATAATCTACTCCCTTAATCCCTGAGAATTTATGCTGGTATAGCTTAATCACCTGATCTCTCACCTACCTGCCCACTACATTATAAACTCCTTGAGGGGGACTTCTCTGGTGATCCAGTGGTTAAGAATCTGCCTTCCAATACAGGGGACGTGGATTCAATCCCTGGAGAGGGAACTAAGATCCCACATGCCATGGGGCAACTCCTGAGCCAGCCTACTCTAGAGCCTGTACCCTGCAACCAGAGAAGCCCACATGATACAACTAAGACCTGATGCAGTCATACAAATAAATAAAAATTTAAAAACCTTCCTTGAGGGCTTCAACTTTTTTATCCTTGTACGGTTTCTGCCGAGTATGGTGCTGGGCACTCAGGAGTACTTAAACTAAACTTTGGCTGATGGAATGAGCACCATGTGCAGCCCAGCCTTGTTAAGTTGAGCATCTTATCCAGCTTCTATTTTGGCTGACAGCTTCCACCCAGAAAACCACATCTAGAGCATCAGAAGTGGGTCCTGAGTGGTCGTCTCCACTAACATACATATTCTCTAATCTTATCAAACAAAGTCTATATAATCAACTGTTGGTAGGCACAGAATCTCATCTACTCCTAAGATATTGTGGTAGGCATGAAGATTTTAGAATTTTTGTCCAAGAGTCATGTTTACTAAAATATAATACTCAACCTATTGAGGACTGTGGCAGTCTGCCCACATGTCAGGTTTCTGACAGATGTGATCAGTCTGGGAGCAGAGGACACAACTGGTGTCTGAATATGACTGAAATGTCGGGAGGACAGTACAGAATTAAGACAGGCATTCTTGGTGCAGTTTCGATAGGCTGAAGATGCCAAAATGTTCAGGGGCCGTAAAATTCCTGCAGAGAGAGAAAAGCATGTATACTTAATATGACACTCCAAAATATGCATCCAGGGAATTCCCTGGCGGTCCAGTGTTTAGGACTTAGCGCTTTCACTGCTGGGGCCTGAGTTCGATCCCTGATTGGGAAACTAAGATCCTACAAGCCAAGGGGCACAGCCAAAACCAACAAACAAAAAAAATACACATCCAGATATTTAAAACGAAGTAACATCAAAGCAACTGAGTGCTATAATTAATTAATGGGTCCTGAGCATCAGACTCACACATGGAGCTTTTTATTCTTATTGCGATATAGCTTATACACTACAACATTACCCATCTGTGTATAAGTCAATCCTTTTTTAAGTTAGAGAGAGATGCTACCACCACCACAATCCAGTCTGATATGTCCTAGTTTTGTGGTCAACAGTAGAGGACAAAACATATGTAAAGTTAATTCCCACCACCAGCGCTTACACTGGGATGACACAGAACTCCCATACACAGGAAACAGCATGGCAGAGATGTGAAAGCTCCACAGCTCCTTGGAGAGACAGCAGAGCGGCAGAAAAAGGATTCATAAAGATAACATAAGAGGTACTTGAGTTTCCCTCTCGAAAATGAACAGGCCACAAGAGCGGGAGGCACAGTGTCTAAGTAGGATAGCACATGCAAAGGTGAGGAAGCTGAGACAAATCCTTGTTGGGAGCAGGGACTGGACCTAACATGGAGGAGTGGTGGCAGCTCAGAAGGCAGATCATGGAGGGGCTAGGTGTCTTCTCTATCAATCTTTCACACAATCACCAGACTCAGAGTCCATGGCTGCAAAGCAGAATCACTCACAGAGTTCCGGCTCCACTTGCAGATTCTGACTGAGACTAGTGAGGGACTCAAGAATGTGCACGTTAAAAGAAACAGAGTCACAGATGAAGAAAACAATCTTATGGTTACCAGGTGGGAAGGATAAACTAGGAGATTAGGAATGATACATACACACTACTATATATGTAACAGATAACTAATAAGGACCTACTGTATAGCACAGGGAACTCTACTCAGTACTCTGTAATGACCTACATAGGAAAAGAATCTAAAAAGTAGATATATGTATATGTATGTATGATCCACTTTGCTATACAGCAGAAAGTAACACAACATTGTAAATCAACTATATTCCAATAAAAATTAGAAATAATAATAATCATAGTGTGCACATTGATAAAACTCCACAGAATGATGGAAATGTTCAACAACTGGATGAACCATAGCCCACCAGGTTCCTCTGTCCATGGGACTCTTTAAAACCGTATCTGAATGATCTCTAACCTTTGCAGAAGTCTTCGGAGTGAAGGCAATCCTTCACTCCTGTCTCTCTTAAGACCCCGTGTACCGGCACTGAGGGAACCAAACAGGCACATCCCCTGCACACTCCCTGAATCTCATGCATACACCACGTCCCAGACAGGACACAAGGAAATTTACGTGGATGCTGTTAGCCCTATTTTAGAGCCGTAGTCTCTTAAGTTCAAAGATATTAAATAACACCTCAAGGTCAAAGGTTGGGAATGACGGATCCTGGCCTTGGTGGAACTTTCCTGTCTTCGTCGCAACTCCCCTACCCCCACCCTCGTCCTTCGGGATTGTTTTCTAGGGAAAGAGGAATGGCTGCCAGCCGGTACGGAAGAGGAAACCGGGGGAAACCCCAGGTCCGCAAGGGTCCAAGAATTTCGGCGCTCTCTGGAGCTGAAATCGAATACAGGCCACTCCGGAGAAAATTCGCAACAAGCTTCTGTCCTCAATAACGATCACCTCTCCTTTCCTGTTAACCTCCACCCACGTTAAACGTCCACTCCCTCCCGCGCCAGTCCCCGCTTCTATGAAAGCATAAACCGAGCGCGTCGCTTCTCACTGACCGGAGGCTGCTCTCACCGCACCGGCGAACATGGAGGCCGCCATCTTGCAACGCTGCCGTACGGCAGCCGCATTGGGTCTAAAACCTCACACAAGAGGGACTTCAGGAAAACTAGCCTGGGCGGAGTCAAGAAAGGGAGTTAGAAAAAATGAATAAAGGGACGGTCAGATCTACCTTTATTGAATGTCTTCTATATGCCAGGCTGTCCTCCAGCGCTGTAAAACAAGTGCCTATAGTATAGTGCTTGGCATATAGTAGGCTCTCAATAAATTCTTACTGAGCATTTAATTGATGTATTTAAGTACCATCACATTTGAAACATTTTCTTTTTGCTCATTTCATTCAATTTATTTGAGGATACAGTGTATCCTCCCAAAGCTGGTATGCTGCTGCTGCTGCTAAGTCACTTCAGTCGTGTCCGACTCTGTGCGACCCCATAGACGGCAGCCCACCAGGCCCCGCCGTCCCCAGGATTCTCCAGGCAAGAATACTGGAGTGGGTTGCCATTTCCTCCTCCAATGCATGAAAGTGAAAAGTGAAAGTGAAGGCGCTCAGTCGTGTCCGAGTCTTAGAGACCCCATGGATTGCAGCCTACTAGGCTCCTCCGTCTATGGGATTTTCCAGGCAAGAGTACTGGAGTGGGGTGCCATTGCCTTCTCCCAAAGCTGGTATATGTTAGGCTAAATGGATAGGAAATAAGGACACTATTACAAATTTTTAAAAATTGAATTCCAGCTCTAATAAAATCAATGTAAATATCCTGAGGACATCATACACACATACACACACCCTTTTTTTCCTCTAATCAATAGCACTGTCATTTTATAGAACAGCATCTCAACTCTTTCTGAACAATTTACATTCCTTATCTTATTCCTGAGAATTACTGATCACACATTAAAAAAAAAAGTTTCATTCAAACAGAAAATAAACAACTCTCTCCCATCCTTGTTGTCTAAGATACTTGAGTCATATACAATATATGGCACTATTTACAGGCTTCCCCCAGGGGCTCAGTGGTAAAGAATCCACCTACAATGCAGCAGACACGGGTTCAATCCTGGGTGGGAAAGATCCCCACTCCAGTATTCTTGCTTGGGAAAGCCTATGGACAGAGGAGCCTGGCAGGCTACAGTCCATGGTGTCGCAAAAGTCAAACATGACTTACTAAAGAACAGACCAAAAATACATGGCAGATAACTGACCCACAGTGCATTCAGTTAAGGAAAGAAGGCTTTTGGTTGAGGTGATCAGGGACAAGGAGATGGAATATAATATGGATCTTAAAGAATGGGGAGGATTTTAACAAGAGCAAGGTCACTGTTGGTGGTAAGAACACCAAGAGCTAAGGTGAAAAGAGAGGGAGCCAAGACAGAGACACACAGGATTTATTTAGAGCAGTGGCTTTCAAACTTTTTGGTCTTAGAACCTTTTTACATGCTTAAAAATTGAGGACCCCAAAGAGCTTATAATTATATGGATTATATCTATTAATATGTATTACATTGGAAAGTAAAATAGAAACTATTTATTTTGCTAGTTTCTTAATGCTTTTATAACAAGTTAACTCAAATTTGATGGCTTAAGGCAACACAAGTTTATTATCTTACAGTTCTGTAGGTCAGAAGTCCAACATGGGCTTCACAATGCTAAAATCAAGGTATCCAGGGCTATGTTTCTTCTAGAGGTTCTAGAGAAATTTGTTCCATTGCCTTTTCCAGGTTTTAGAGGCTTACTGCCTCCTTCCATCTTAAAGCGACATCACTCTGACTTCTGCTTTCATTGTCATACTTCCTTTTCAGCCTCACCCTCCCGCTTTCCTCTTTTCATTCCTAAGGACCCCTGTGTGGACATTTGGTCCATACAAACATTTCAGAATTATCTCAATCCCCATCTGAAGATTCTCAACTTAATCACACCTGCAAAATTCTTTTTTCACCATGTAAGGTAACATATTCACAGGCTCTAGGGATTAGGAGGAGAAGGCAATGGCACCCCACTCCAGTACTCTTGCCTGGAAAATCCCATGGACGGAGGAGCCTGGTAGGCTGCAGTCCATGGGGGTCACTAAGAGTCGGACATGACTGAGCGACTTCCCTTTCCCTTTTCACTTTCATGCACTGGAGAAGGAAATGGCAACCCACTCCAGTGTTCTTGCCTGGAGAATCCCGGGGACGGGGGAGCCTGGTGGGCTGCCGTCTATGGGGTCGCACAGAGTCGGACACGACTGAAGCGACTTAGTAGCAGCAGCAGCAGCAGCAGGGATTAGGACAATGTGGAGATAAGTATTCTGCCTGTTGGTCTTACTACTTTATTACAAAACAATTATAGGGATTTTCCCATCAGTCCAGTGGTTAAGAATCTGTTTCCACTGCAGAGAACAGGTTAGAACCCTGGTTCAGTTCAGTTCAGTTCAGTTGCTCAGTCATGGATGACTCTGCGACCCCATGCACTGCAGCATGCCAGGCTTCCCTGTACATCACCAACTACTGGAGCTTACTTAAACTCATGTCCATTGTGATGCCATCCAACCATCTCATCCTCTGTTGTCCCCTTTCCTCCTGCCTTCATTCTTTACCAGCATCAGAGTCTTTTCAAATGAGTCAGGTCTTTGCATTAGGTGGCCAAAGTATTGGAGTTTCAGCTTCAGTATCAGTCCTTCCACTGTATATTCAGGACTGATTTCCTTTAGGATGGTCTGGTTGGATCTCCTTGCTGTCCAAGGGACTCTCTAGAGTCTTCTCCAACACCAGTTTGAAAGCATAAATTCTTTGGCGCTCAGCTTTCTTTATAGTCCAACTCTCATATCCATACATGACTACTGGAAAAACCACAGCTTTAACTAGATGGACCTTTGCTGGCAAAGTAATGTCTGCTTTTTAATATGCTGTCTAGGTTGGTCATAACTTTTCTTCCAAGGAGCAAGTGTCTTTTAATTTCATGGCTGCAGTCACCATCTGCAGTAATTTGGGAGCCCCCCAAAATGAAGTCTATCATGATTTCCCCATCTATTTGCCATGAAGTGATGGGGCCAAATGCCATGATCTTTGTTTTCTGAATGTTGAGTTTTAAGCCAACTTTTTCACTTTCTTCTTTCACTTTCATCAAGAGGCTCTTTAGTTCTTCACTTTCTGCCATAAGGGTGGTGTCATCTGCATATTGCAGAAGAAAATGGCAACTCACTCCAGTATTCTTGCCTGAAGAATCCTGTGGACAGAGGAGCCTGGTGGGCTGCCATCTATGGGGCTGCACAGAGTTGGACATGACTGAAGTGATTTAGCAGCAACAGCAGCAGCATCTGCACATCTGAGGTTTATTGATATTTCTCCCAACAATCTTGATTCCAGCTTGTGCTTCATCCAGTTTGGCGTTTCTCACGATGTATTCTGCATATAAGTTAAATAAGCAGGGTGACAATATATAGCTTTGACATACTCCTTTCCCGATTTGGAACCAGTCAGTTGTTCCATGTCCAGTTCTAACTGTTGCTTCTTGACCTGCATACCAGATCTCTGGTAGGGAAACTGATATTCCGCATGCTGATGTGGTGCAGAAAAAAAATTATAAATCTGTTACATATTAACAAATATCTTAGGAAAAATTATTTCAAAATTAATGAAGACTTCCCTGGTGATCCAGTGGCTAAGACTCTGTGTTCCCAAGGCAGGGGCCCAGGTTTGATCCCTGGTTAGGGAACTGGATCCCATACGCCACAACTAAAAAATCCTGGTTGCCACAACTAAGACCGGACACAAACAAGTAAGTAAATTAAAAAAAAAAATTAATGAGAAGAGTGGCATTGTTTAACCTTTTTTCAAGTCTCTGCAAGGTCTGGTTTAATAGAAAGCTGGATTTTGAAATTTGCTTATGCATTCAATTTGTTGTGGTATCACCTGTCACCTAGTGTCTGGGAAAACTCTACAATTATGAATAATGAGTAAAAAACAGCAAATATCTAGAATTATGAAGGTTGTTTTGATTTTATGGACCCTCTTTATGGGTTTCAGGTTCACCAGGAGTCCTGGCCTACACTTTGAGAACCTCTGAGTTGGTTATATTTCAGTTTCTTTGGGATTTTGGGTAGACAAGAGGCTGATGAGCTTGAACTGCTATTGTTGCTATCTTGATCTACCTACAGTGGCCACTTTGAGCCATAAAACATGAATACTGGCTGGAGAAGTACTCTGAGACATTTCTTAAGGATCTTTGAATTGCCAGTGGGAGTTGCCTAAAGTTTTGAACGAGGGAATGAATTAAATTTCTAAGTTACTTTAGGAGAGACCATTTTAAAGCAAAAATAAAAAATTTTACATTGCATGTGGAAGATGAGGATTAAGGACTTGGTTAAACTAGAGGTTAGGAAACTATAGAAATTGCCAGTAGTGGGCAGGGATGGGGTGGAGAGGTTGTGGTGGCAGTTCAAGCATAAAATTAAAAAAAAAAATGGGAGCTGCTCCGGAAGCTGTTAAGTGATAGCAGTATGAAATGGTGTAATATAATTACAAAAGTACTCTGAAAAGCAATGAACCTATACAAAAATAAGTAATTACCTGGTTTTAGATAATTTTCAAATCTATTTATCTACTTTATAAATGGGATTTGGTAGCATTAAGACTTGAAAATACTTTGCAAATGCAACAGATACACAAGTTTAGTTTCCACTATACTGTGATGGTAAGATCATTATTACTACTAATAGTATTGAATATGTTGTTTAATATTGAACACGTTACCTTGATTTTCATACTGTTCATGGGGTTCTTGGCTAAGATCAAGTGGCTCAGATGGTAAAGCATCTGCCTGCAATGCAGGAGACTGGGGTTTGATCCTTGGGTGGGGAAGATTCCCTGGAGAAGGAAATGGCAACCCACTCCAGTACTCTTGCTTGGAAAATCCTATGGTCAGAGGAGCGTGATAGGTTACAGTCCATGTGTCTCAGAGTCAGACACGACTAAGCAAATTCACTTTCACTTTCATGGGGTTCTCAAGGCAAGAATACTGAAGTGGTTTGCATTCCCTTCTCCAGTGGACCATGTTTTGTCAGAACTCTCCACCATGACCCATCTGCTTGGGTAGCCCTACACGTCATGGCTCATAGTTTCATTGAGTTAGACAAGGCTGTGGTTCATGTGATCAGATTGGTTAGTTTTCTGGAATGCAAAAGTAGGAAGTCAAGAAATACCTAGAGTAACAGGCAAATTTGGCCTTCAAGTATGGAATGAAGCAGGGCAAAGTCTAATAGAGTTTTGCCAAGAGAACACACTGGTCATAGCGAACACCCTCTTCCAACAACACAAGAGAAGACTCTATGCATGGACATCACCAGATGGTCCATACCAAAATCAGATTGATTACATTCTTTGCAGCCAAAGATGGAGAAGCTCTACATAGTCAGCAAAAACAAGACCGGGAACTGACAGTGGCTCAGATCATGAACACGTTATTGCCAAATTCAGACTTAAACTGAATAAAGTAGGGAAAACCACTAGACCATTCAGATATGACATAAATTAGATCCCTTACGATTATACAGTGGAAGTGAGAAATAGATTCAAGGGATTAGATCTGATACAGTGCCTGAAGAACTATGGACATAGGTTCGTGACATTGTACAGGAGGCAGAGATCAAGACGATCCCTAAGAAAAAGAAATGCAAAAAGGCAAAATGGCTGTCTGAGGAGGCCTTACAAATAGCTAAGAAAAGAAGAGAAGCGAAAAGCAAAGGAAAAAAGGAAAGATATACCCACTTGAATGCAGAGTTCCAAAGAATAGCAAGGAGAGATAAGAAAGCCTTCCTCAGTGATCAATGCAAAGAAATACATTAGAGGAAAACAATAGAATGGGAAAGATAAAGATCTCTTCAAGAAAATTAGAGATACCAAGGGAACATTTCATGCAAAGATGGGCACAATTAAGGACAGAAATGGTATGGACCTAACAGAAGCAGAAGATATTAAGAAAAGGTGGCAAGAATACTCAGAAGAATTATAGAGAAAAGATCTTCACGACCCAGATAATCACAATGGTGTGATCACTCACCTAGAACCAGACATCCTGGAATGTGAAGTCAAGTGGGCCTTAGGAAGCATCACTATGAACAAAGCTAGTGGAGGTGATGGAATTCCTGAGCTATTTCAAATCCTAAAAGATGATGCTGTGAAAGTGCTGAAATATGTCAGCAAATTTGGAAAACCCAGCAGTGGCCACAGGACTGGAAAGGGTCAGTTTTCATTCCAATCCCAAAGAAAGGCAATACCAAAGAATGCTCAAACTACTGCACAATTGCACTCATCACACACGCTAGTAAAGTAATGCTCAAAATTCTCCAAGCCAGGCTTCAGCAATATGTGAACCATGAACTTCCAGATGTTCAAGCTGGATTTAGAAAAGGCAGAGGAACCAGAGATCAAATTGCCAACATCCTCTGGATCATCGAAAAAGCAAGAGAGTTCCAGAAAAAAAGTCTATTTCTGCTTTATTGACTATACCAAAGCCTTTGACTGTGTGGATCACAATAAACTGTGGAAAATTCTGAAAGAGATGGGAATACCAGACCACCTGACCTGACTCTTGAGAAACCTGTATGCAGGACAGGAAGCAAGAGTTAGAACTGGACATGGAACAACAGACTGGTTCCAAATAGGAAAAAGAGTATGTCAAGGATGTATATTGTCACCCTGCTTATTTAACTTATATGCAGAGTACATCATGAGAAACGCTGGGCTGGAAGAAGCACAAGCTGGAATCAAGATTGCTGGGAGAAATATCAATAACCTCAGATATGCAGATGACACCACCCTTATGGCAGAAAGCGAAGAATTAAAGAGCCTCTTGATGAAAGTGAAAGAGGAGAGCGAAAAAGTTGGCTTAAAGTCCAACAGTCAGAATACTAAGATCATGGCATCCGGTCCCATCACTTCATGGCAAATAGATGGGGAAACTGTGTCAGACTTTATTTTTGGGGGCTCCCAAATCACTGCAGTTGGTGACTGCAGCCATGAAATTAAAAGACGCTTACTCCTTGGAAGGAAAGTTATGATCAACCTAGACAGCATATTCAAAAGCAGAGACATTACTTTGTTAACAAAGGTCTGTCTAGTCAAGGCTATGGTTTTTCCAGTGGTCATGTATGGATGTGAGAGTTGGACTGTGAAGAAAGCTGAGAGCCGAAGAACTGATGCTTTTGAACTGTGGTATTGGAGAAGACTCTTGAGAGTCCCTTGGACTGCAAGGAGATCCAACCAGTCCATCCTAAGGGAGATCAGTCCTGGGTGTTCATTGGAAAGACTGACGCTGAAGCTGAAACTGCAATACTTTGGCCACCTGATGCAAAGAGCTGACTCATTTGAAAAGACCTTGATGCTGGGAAAGATTGAGGGTAGGAGAAGTGGACGACAGAGGATGAGGTGGTTTGGTGACATCACCGACTCAATGGACATGAGTTTGAGCAAGCTCCCGGAGTTGGTGAAGGACATGGAAGCCTGGCGTGTTGCAGTCCATGGGGTTGCAAAGAGCTGGACACGAGTGAGAGACTGAGCTGAACTGAACTGAATCTTCCTTAAGCACGATGACTCCCTGAAGGGCTGCGAAACGAAAGGAACGCGCAGAGACCACGCCATTGTTTACGTAACTTTCGGCAAATCCATTTCTTTCTACGACATATCCAGCTGACAGAAATGGCTGAGATAGTTTCTTGCTTGAATTCTCGACGAGTCACACCTGCCCGGTTCCAGGGCGGACCAAAGCCGGAGTTTCCGATCCACCGCCAGCACTCCCGTTTACCTAGCAATCTACACTTCGGGTAATAGAGCCGACTTCTCAGCGCGACCCGGAAGGAGAAATCGCCCTTTCCGCCTGGAAAGGGCCCACCCTCTTGGAATGGCCGGGACCGGGGCTGCGCGTGCGCAGTCGTTGGCTGCCCTTCCGGTACGCCCGGCGCGGAGAGGCGGCACGGACGCAGGCACGCACGGACGTACCGTGTACCCTACACGCGCCGCCGCCCTAGCTCCCAGTTACACCCGCAGCGGCGTCAGCCCAGTAAAGATGCTGCGAGCCTGTCAGTTATCCGGCGTGACCTCCACCGCCCAGGTGAGGACGGGGGTGCCGGGAGACAGCGCATGGTGAACTGACTCTCGCCAACCAGCGGAAAATAAGGGAGGCTTTGGCTTTGCCTAGGCCCCAGAACAGAGGCGTGTCTCCGGGCCGCCCTTATCGCGAGAGTCCTGGGTGGGCCCGTGAGGCAGTTAAGTCGGGAGTTCGGTGAACGGGAATGACTGGAGGATAATTGCTGAAGCGGGATGGGGCGTGGAGAAGAGAAGGTGGCGGGGAGGCGGGTGTAGGACGGGAGGCACGGCTTTGGGGACATGTCATCCAATCAGCCCCTCGCTGCCTCAGTCTAGGACCAATCGAGGCTGCTGGCGCCCGGGTCGCCGGTTGGGCGCGTAAGAGGTTTCGCGGATCCAGTTGTTGAAGGTCGACGGGGGGAAAACTACATTTCCCAGCAGGACACGCATATTCTTGGCTTGTTGCACCTTAAGGAGGTGCCTGGACTGCTAGAGACCGCGTTTTAGGGGTCAAGGTTGTAATTATTCAGGAAGGACTGCCTTTCTTTTCGTAGCTGAGAACGCCTCTTGAGCTATTCTTACTCTGAACAAAAACAGAGTAAGAGTTAGAGCTTCTAGAACTCGAGGAAGGTTAAGCGCCTGACCTTGTGCTCGTTTCTGAGATTAGCCTGAGGATTTCTGTCTGTAGGTGCTAGGACAACTTTGGCAGACGTCCAAGGAGTTACCTTTATTTCTGCATAATTATCACAGTAATTTTGGAGAAGGAAATGGCAATCCACCCCAGTATTCTTGCCTGCAAGATTCTCATGGACAGAGTAGCCTGGCAGGCTACAGTCCATGGGGTCGCATAAAGTCGAACAGGACTAAGCGACTAAGCACACACATCAAAGTAATTTACTGAAATTTAAAATAGTAAACCTACTTCCATTGCTCACAATGGAAAGAGAATTGGTATTTTGGCAAAATGTGGAATTTACAAAACAGGTTCTGTGACTTGAGCAATTGAGCAAGGTCCCTGGACTCAGTGGGTTAGAAAAGGCAATTCGGCCCCCCCCCCCCCCCCAAGTTTGCTTCTCTTCCATTTCCCCTTTCGTTTCCAGGGTAAGACAAACAGGCTCTTCCGTAGGAAAGTGGAGTGTATATTAGTTTTCTACTGCTGTGTGTACATAGCAGGTAGCACAGATGGAGCAGCCTAAAACAGCACCCATTTATTACCTTACTGTTTCTAAAGGTGAATGGTTAGGGTTATCTGCTTGCTGTCATAAAGGGGTCCAGATGTGTCCCTTTCATTTGGAGCTCAGGGTCCTATTCTAAGCTCCTTCAGTTTGTTAGCAGAATTCAGTCCCTTGCAGCTGTAGGGCTGAAGTCCCTGTTTTCTTGCTAGCTCTCATCTCACCTACCTGGGGGCGGCCTGAAGTTCTTTGCCACAAGATTCTCAGAAGCAGATTATAACATAGATATTTACTTTCTTGCAGGCTACCATGAGCTTGTCTCTCAGACTTTAATATCTCTTTCCTGTTTCTGATTTCCAGACCTAGGTTTAAAAGGCTTATGTGATTAGGGCAAACCCACCTGGATAAATCCCTTTTGATAAATCAGGTCAACTGATTAGAAACCTCATTACATCTGTAAAATCCCTTTTGCCTGTACAACTCTAATCATGGGCTTAACCACTGGGGACAGAGATCGCAGGAACCATCTTAAAATCTGGGCTACCAAAATGCCCAAGTGGGCCTGGGAGTATGCAGGAAGCAGAGCAAACTTTCAGGGCAAAACTGTAGAGGTGTATCTTTGGGGTCCTCCTTTCAGGCCCACTCTTCCTTATTTTGCCCAAAGGTTACAGCATGGTTGTCACTGATCTATCTCCTCAATCTACCCTAGGGTCAGTTCTTTACCTTGTTGTTAACAAAGGCCTTTAAAAAAGCACATGGACTGGACCATGCCATGCCCTCCAGTGACATCCCATCATATCACAATAAAATCTAAACTCTCTACCTATCCACAGGGCTCTTCATGATCTGGCTCTTTGCATATCTTATTTTTTTACTCTGCCTCATTCTGTTCTTCTGATTGCCTTTTCATTTGCTGTTTGCCCTGAAGTCCTCCCACACATCTTTGCTTAGCTCACTCCATTCAGATATTTTCTTAGATATCACTTTTCTTTCAGAGAGGCCTTCCCTATCTAAGACACCTCTGATCACTTTCTCCTTCTTTGCATCACTCTGGAACCTACCCTTAGCCTACTTGGTTTTACTTTGTAGCTCTTATACTTCCTGACGTACTGTGTATTTATTATGTGTTTTCCGCATTAAAATGGAAGCTCCTCAAAGGGACTGTACATCAGTACTCATAATAGTCCCTAGCTCCTAATAGATGCTCAGTAAATAAACATGTCACAAGTGTGACATGTTTGAATGAAAGATTAATGTGTTCTGTGACTTTTTCTTAATTTCCATAAGAGGATGTTCAGTTCAGTTCAGTCGCTCAGTCGTGTCCAACTCTTTGCGACCCCATGAACCACCGCAGCATGCCAGGCCTCCCTGTCCGTCACCAGCTCCCGGAGTCCACCCAAACACATGTCTGTTGAGTGGGTGATGCCATCCAACCATTTCATCCTCTGTCGTCCCCTTCTCCTCCTGCCCTCAATCTTTCGCAGCATCAGGGTCTTTTCCAGTGAGTCAGCTCTTTGCATCAGGTGGCCAAAGTATTGCAGTTTCAGCTTCAACATCAGTCCTTCAACATCAGAACACCCAGGATTGATCTTTACGATGGACTGGTTGGATCTCCTTGCAGTCCAAGGGACTCTCAAGAGTCTTCTCCAACACCACAGTTCAAAAGCATCAGTTCTTCGGCTCTCAGCTTTCTTTATAGTCCAACTCTCACATCCATACATGACCATTGGAAAAACCATAGCCTTGACTAGATGGACCTTTGTTGACAAAGTAATGTCTCTGCTATTTAATATGCTGTCTAGGTTGGTCATAACTTTCCTTCCAAGGAGTAAGCATCTTTTAATTTCATGGCTGCAGTCACCAACTGCAGTGATTTTGGAGCCCAGAAAAATAAAGTCAGCAACTGTGTTGATGTGACCTCCCTTTAACCCCCATAGGTTTTAGAACTTGTCTAGAGAAACTTGGCTCAGATGGTAAAGAATCTGCCTGCTGTGCTGCAGACCTGGGTCCAGTAGTTGGGTTGGGAAGATCCACTGGAGAAGGGAATGGCAACCCACTCCAGTATTCTTGCCTGGAAAATTCCATGGACAGAAGAGATGGTGGGCTACAGTCCATGGGGTCACAGAGAGTCAGACACAGCTGAGTGACTAACACAAAAAGAGAAACAGAACCGATAGGATGTGTATATAGATAGACTTATTATAAAGATTTGACCCATGCAGTTGTGGAGGCTGTCAAGTCCAACATCTGTAATGGAGGCTGGCAGGCTTGATATGCACATACCCAGAAGAGATGGTCCATTTTCAGTCTGAAGGCTGGCAAGCCAGAGACCCAGGAAAGCTGATGGTGCAGTTTTGGTTGAAGGCAATCTGCTAGAGAATTGCCTCTTGCTTGGGCAGGCTGGACTTTTTGTTTTATTCAGGCCTTCAGTTGGTTGGATGAGGCCCACCCACATTGTGGAAGGCAACCCACTTTATTTGTAGTTCACTGATTTGAATGTTGATCTCGTCCCAAAACACCTATTTTGACATATAAAATTAACCACCTCAGCTGACTCTAACTGATTCTTAGTGTCTGAAATTAGTCATCCATGTGGGTATTCAGCAGGAATGAATTGCTCTTTCTTTCCCAGAATGAGCTTCAGAGCTCTGATTTTTCCTCACTTGCCAGACCTGACACCATCCATCTTGTCTCAGTCCCAGGACTGCATGGCTAGGTCCAACCTTTTTTGAGGTAGACACAGGGTTTGGAGGACCCGGACTTTCAGTCTAGCCTGACCCTCTCCCAGACTATAAATTTGGGAGTGGTCACTGCATATGCATTGATCTTAAAAGAGAAGGAGACATTATTATTCTTGAGGATTGACTAAGCTAATTTATTTAACTAAGACCAAGTTTGATGGCAGGGCTAGTTTAAGACTGAACTTGTGTGTGGATATTTTTAGCTATCATCTTTTAGAATTCTTTCTTTTCACTAGGATAATAAAACATTGTTGCTCAGTAATAGATGTAGGTAGCGAGGTGTACGTGGTAGAAAGGAGTTTAATATATGATGCAGCCTGTTTACTTCTATGGATATTAGAATCTTTTTTTATTCTTCATTTTTATTTCTCTAGATCAGTTGCTTTCAAACCATTTTGAAATACATTTTACATTGTGACGCAGAGTACATGATTGAGAATATTTAGGTAATGTATATCCACACATAGATGCAGAGAAAACTAGGGAAATGTCACCTTCCTGCTTCTGCTATACTGATGAATATCTGCCATTTCTTTATCATAACTGAAGAGCCCTTTTTCTCCTAGATCTAGAATATGAATTTACTGAGAAATAATACTACTTTCATGTCAAATTTACTGTATTTTTGTGTGTGATATATTTTTAACCTTAATGCATGATTCCTATATAATATTTTTAGTTAACTATAGAAAAAGTTGTTGCATATTAATCTGTATTTCAAATGTAGAAGTGGCCATTAATGTCTGGATGTCTTTTGTTTGTGTGGGAAGAATTCTTATGACAGATTTCAAAAATATCAGTTACAGCTACCCTCTAGTCTAAAAAGGAAACCTGCAACCTCCAGAAAGGGTTTATATGAGGGGCCTTGTATTACAGTCTCTGTTTCCAGGATTGTGGTTTCCTTTCTATGTTCACTTTAGTTTGGTAGGGCTAGTGGTCTGTACCAAAACATAACATGAAAATTGTGTGTTTTATCTCTCCTTTTGTTTGTTTGTTTTGTTTGCTAAAATCATATTTTTATAGGTTGGAAGTAGCAGCGCTAACCTTACAACATTTATTACAAAGTTATATGTCAAGGCAAATTGTTTTGAAACAGCAATGTCTTTTCTATATTGTTGCTTATTATTAATAAAAGATATTCCAGAATTAAGAGGTGTCCAGTATCTTTTGTGTTAAAGTTAGGATATTTAGTTTGTATGAATAAAGAGAGTTTAGTCTGGTGCTTAAGAAAGTTTTGGAGGTAGACCTTGGATTTGGCAGTGGTTTCTTAACACAGGACACCAGAAGACACAAGATAAATTTGATTTCACAAAATTAAAAAAATTTTTGCATCAAATGACACAAGAATGAAAAGAATAGGAGGGAATATTTTCAAATCATATAACTGATGAAGATCTAGTATCCATAATATGTAAAGATCTCCTACAACTTAGGAACAAGAAGACAACCCAAATAAAAAATGGGCTAAGGACTTAACTAGACATTTATCCTGGGAAGGTGTATAAATAGCCAACAAGCACTAGAAAAGAGCTCAAAATCCTTGACATTAAGGAAATGTAAATCAAAACCACAGTGAAATAGCCACTTTGTAGCCAACAGGATGGTTCTGATAAAAACAGAAAATAACAAGTGAGGATGTGGAGAAATTGGAACCCTCATACTTCACTGTGGGAGTGTAAAATGGTCCAGAGTTAAACATAGAATTACCATATGACCCTGCAGTTCCACCCCAAAGAACTGAAAACAGGTATTCAAACAAAAACTTGTAGGTGAATGTTGATAGCAAAAGATAGAGACAGTTCAGATGTTCAGCTGATGTCTAGATAAACCAAGTATGGTATATCCATACAACAAACTAGTTCATTCAGTTTGAACTAGTTTCAAACTAATTTCACAAAAAGAAGTATGAGTTACATACATGATACATGTGACAACATAGGTGAACCTTAAAAACAAGCCACAGGAGGCAACATATTACATTATTCCATTTGTACAAAAAGTCCAGAACAGGCTCTGTAGAGCCAGAAGGTAGATAATTGCTGCCAGGAGCTAGGGAGAAGGGAATGTGGGGAGACCTGATGGTACAGGAATTTATTTTGGGAGTGATGAAACTGTTCTGGAACTAAATAGTGGTGATGGTTGTATAGCATTGTGGATGTACTAAATGGCACTGACGTGCACTTTAAATGGTGACTTTTATAAATGAATCTTACCGTGCAGAGAAAAAGCACCAGGTAGTTGGAAATGACCTGATATATGAAATGTGTGCATGCGTGCTCAATCATGTCCAACTCTTTGCCACCTTATGGACTGTAGCCTACCAGGCTACTCTGTCTATGAGATTCTCCAGGCAAGAATACTGGAGTGGGTTGTTGTGCCCTCCTCCAGGGGATCTTTCTGACCCAGGGATCCAACCTGCGTCCCTTACATCTCCTGCATTGGTGGTGGTTTAGTCACTAAGTCATGTCCGACTCTTGCGACCCCATGGACTGTAGCTTGCCAGGCTTCTCTGTCCATGGGATCCTCCAGGCAAGAATACTGGAGTGGATTTCCATTTCCTTCTACAGGGGATCTTCCTGAGCCAGGGACTGAACCTGGGTCTCCTGTGTTGCAGGCACATTCTTTACCAACTGAGCTACGAGGGAAGCCCTCCTGCATTGGTAGGCAGGTTCTTTATTACTAATGCCACCTGGGAAGCCCTCCAGGTAGATATCTAAAGATAGATAAATAGATTTGTGTGTGTGTAATATTAAAGTAATATAACAGAATAAACTTGAAGTCGTATCCATTGGCCAAAATTGGGACAATTTGAGTTTTCAAACAGATAATAATTGCAGCTGGTTTAAATCCATCAAAAGTATTTAAATCTATGAGTTGGTAAAGATCCTGTTTTGGTTTGTGGTAACTACATAAGGCACCTTGAGCTTGGGGTAAAAATTTATTGCCTCACTCAGTTCTGGAGGTTTCCTGGCCTCAGGTGGCCAGTTTGGTCAGCATCCCTTGTGAGGCTGTAGTCAGGCAGTGGCTAGGGCTAGAGTCATCTCAGAGGCTTCCTCACTCCCATGTCTGACAGTTGATACTGGCTGCAACTGAGACCTCAGCTGGTGCTGTTGGCTGGAACACCTACATGTGGGGTTTTACATGTCTGGGCTTCCTCACTGTTTGGTGGCTGGGTTCCCAGAGCAAGTGTGATGAGAGGCAGAGCCAGGTAGAAGCTGTGTTCCCTTTATGTCCTCCTGGTTTCAGATGTCACAGAGGATCACTTTCACTGCCCTTATTAGTAAATTGATAACTTAGGCCTGTCCTGGTTCCAGGGAATGGTGCATAGATGTCAGTTTGATGGAGGATAGCGAGTTGCTGGTGGAGAAGGTGATGGCACCCCCACTCCAGTACTCTTGCCTGGAAAACCCCATGGACGGAGGAGGCTGGTAGGCTGCCGTCTATGGGGTCACACACAGTCGGACACGACTGAAGCGACTTAGCAGCAACAGCAGCAGCAGCGAGTTGCTGGAAGAACTAATATTACAGGAAGTATTACTGTAGTCAGTTTTGGATAATATGGTCTGCCCTGTAGCCACAGCAACTCGCATCCCTCCCACATGCAGATGTGTTCACAACCTTCCTTAGAACCCTCCAGAACCTCATCCCATCACAGCATCAGACTTAGACTAACAGACCAGGATCTTGTCATCAAATCAATTCCCTTGGCACACAAAACATCTTGGGTGTGATCCCCTGGGTGCAGTTCCTTAAGTGCTTTTCCTTTCGGTCTAAAGACCTGTGAACTAAAGAGACAAGTTATCTGTTCCCCATGTGTCCTATGCACAATATAATGTGACACTCCCATCCCAAAAGGCAGAAAAAAAAGAGACACAGCATCACTGTTCGTAACAAATGTCAGATCTATCTGGCATGAGTTGCTGCTTGCTTAATTAGGACCTAGTCCTTCTGCTTGGGAATGTTTCTCCTTAACTCTTGGGATCCTTAACTCCTTAACCCTCTGGGCTTCAGGTTTCACTCCTTACATTATCCTTCTTATTCTAGAAACGTAGCCTGTTGGCAGCCGAATTGTTTTCTCAGACTTATGTCTGTTTGTAGACGTTCTGGAGTCCAAAAACTTCAATTCATTTTGTACTCTTTCCGCTTTAGTCCAGGCTGGCCTGTTTTTCATCTTAATGACTTTGTGGGTTTCTTTTGGGTCTTTCTGGGGTTTTCTCCATTAGACAAAAGCCACACCCATAAATCTGACTAGGATAAGCTGTTCTCCATTTTAGGCTCCCTGTGAGGCTGCTGTGGTCTGAAACCCCTTAAGATTCTCAGCAGTCCTGTTGTTTAATGAAAGGAATATGGGTTGCATACTCTTAAGGCTGTCCTTAGCGAGCCTTTTCTCAGTGTAAAAAGTTCTATGAGGAGCACCTCCTGAGATCTTTCTGAGGTCTTAAAGGATCTTTGCTAACTGGAGAGGCTGAGAATGAGAAACAGTATCATTTTTTAACCCACCAAGTACTAGGTCCTTTATATTTTCTTCAAATTTTGCTTGCAAGCTCAACAGTTTTTTTGGTTTATGTTTTAGAAGCTTGACTCTATCCTTATTATACTCTGCTGAAAGGAACCAGTTGGCACTTGAGAACATTCTGCTTGATACTCTGTGTAGCTAACACCCAAAAAAGATGTCCTTTTTATTATAGGGGACTGGAATGCAAAAGTAGGAAGTCAAGAAACATCTGGAGTAACAGGCAAATTTGGCCTTGGAATATGGAATGAAGCAGGGCAAAGACTAATAGAGTTTTGCCAAGAAAATGCACTGGTCATAACAAACACCCTTTTCCAACAACACAAGAGGAAACTCTACATGGACATCACCAGATGGTCAACACCGAAATCGAAGATGGAGAAGCTCTATACAGTCAGCAAAAACAAGACCAGGAGCTGACTGTGGCTCAGACCATGAACTCCTTAGTGCCAAATTCAGACTGAAATTGAAGAAAGTAGGGAAAACCACTAGACCATTCAGGTATGACCTAAATCAAATCCCTTATGATTATACAGTGGAAGTGAGAAATAGATTTAAGGGTC
The DNA here is from genome assembly GCF_029407905.1 of Bubalus kerabau. Lineage (NCBI taxonomy): Eukaryota > Metazoa > Chordata > Mammalia > Artiodactyla > Bovidae > Bubalus > Bubalus kerabau. The sequence goes on from NC_073634.1 coordinate 51,467,605, forward strand.
TAGATCTGATAGATAGAGTGCCTGATGAACTATGGAAAGGGGTTCGTGACATTGTACAGGAGACAGGGATCAAGACCATCCCCATGGAAAAGAAATGCAAAAAAGCAAAATGGCTGTCTGGGGAGGCCTTACAAATAGCTGTGAAAAGAAGAGAAGTGAAAAGCAAAGGAGAAAAGGAAAGATATAAACATCTGAATGCAGAGTTCTAGAGAATAGCAAGAAGAGATAAGAAAGCCTTCTTCAGCGATCAAAGAAATAGAGGAAAACAACAGAATGGGAAAGACTAGGGATCTCTTCAAGAAAATCAGAGATACCAAAGGAACATTTCATGCAAAGATGGGCTCGATAAAGGACAGAAATGGTATGGACCTAACAGAGGCAGAAGATATTAAGAAGAGACGGCAAGAATACACAGAAGAACTGTACAAAAAAGATCTTCACGACCCAGATAATCATGATGGTGTGATCACTGACCTAGAGCCAGACATCCTGGAATGTGAAGTCAAGTGGGCCTTAGAAAGCATCACTATGAACAAAGCTAGTGGAGGTGATGGAATTCCAGTTGAGCTATTCCAAATCCTGGAAGATGATGCTGTGAAAGTGCTGCACTCAATATGCCAGCAAATTTGGAAAACTCAGCAGTGGCCACAGGACTGGAAAAGGTCAGTTTTCATTCCAATCCCAAAGAAAGGCAATGCCAAAGAATGCTCAAACTACCACACAGTTGCACTCATCTCACACGCTAGTAAAGTAATGCTCAAAATTCTCCAAGCCAGGCTTCAGCAATATGTGAACCGTGAACTTCCTGATGTTCAAGCTGGTTTTAGAAAAGGCAGAGGAACCAGAGATCAAATTGCCAACATCCGCTGGATCATGGAAAAAGCAAGAGAGTTCCAGAAAAGCATCTATTTCTGCTTTATTGACTATGCCAAAGCCTTTGACTGTGTGGATCACAATAAACTGTGGAAAATTCTTCAAGAGATGGGAATCCCAGACCACCTGATCTGCCTCTTGAGAAATTTGTATGCAGGTCAGGAAGCAACAGTTAGAACTGGACATGGAACAACAGACTGGTTCCAAATAGGAAAAGGAGTTCGTCAAGGCTGTATATTGTCACCCTGTTTATTTAACTTCTATGCAGAGTACATCATGAGAAACGCTGGACTGGAAGAAACACAAGCTGGAATCAAGATTGCCGGGAGAAATATCAATCACCTCAGATATGCAGATGACACCACCCTTATGGCAGAAAGTGAAGAGGAACTAAAAAGCCTCTTGATGAAGGTGAGAGTGGAGAGTGAAAAAGTTGTCTTAAAGCTCAGCATTCAGAAAACTAAGATCATGGCATCTGGTCCCATCACTTCATGAGAAATAGATGGGGAAACAGTGGAAACAGTGTCACACTTTATTTTTCTGGGCTCCAAAATCACTGCAGATGGTGACTGCAGCCATGAAATTAAAAGACGCTTACTCCTTGGAAGGAAAGTTATAACCAACCTAGATAGCATATTCAAAAGCAGAGACATTACTTTGCCAACAAAGGCTCGTCTAGTCAAGGCTATGGTTTTTCCTGTGGTCATGTATGGATGTGAGAGTTGGACTGTGAAGAAGGCTGAGCGCCGAAGAATTGATGCTTTTGAAGTGTGGTGTTGGAGAAGACTCTTGAGAGTCCCTTGGACTGCAAGGAGATCCAACCAGTCCATTCTGAAGGAGATCAGCCCTGGGATTTCTTTGGAAGGAATGATGCTAAAGCTGAAACTCCAGTACTTTGGCCACCTCATGTGAAGAGTTGACTCATTGGAAAAGACTCTGATGCTGGGAGGGATTGGGGGCAAGAGGAGAAGGGGACGACAGAGGATGAGATGGCTGGATGGCATCACTGACTTGATGGACATGAGTCTCGGTGAACTCCGGGAGTTGGTGATGGACAGGGAGGCCTGGCGTGCTGCGATTCATGGGGTCGCAAAGAGTCGGACACGACTGAGCGACTGATGTGATCTGACTCTGTCTAGCTAAATCCATCAATTCATTAGATAGTGTGTACTAAGTCTCTCCAGACTCTTTGCAACTCCATGAACTGTAGCCTGCCAGGCTTGTCTGTCCATGGGAATCTCTAGGCAAGAATACTGGAGTGGGTTGCCATGCCCTCCTCCAGGGAATTTTCCCAGCCCAGGGATCAAACTCGTGTCTCCAGCACCTCTTGCATTGGCAGGCGGATTCTTTACCACTAGCACCACTTGGGAAGTCCCTTCATTATGTACAGCAAAGCCTAATTTTCTGTTTTCCACATCTTACCATTGTGAGAGTTTTGATAAACTTCTACCACTACATAAAAAGATTCCTTTTTCATCCAGGTTCCCAAAATATTTTTCATGCTTTTCTTAAGCCCTCATCAAAACAGCTTCCGTGAAGATCATTAGGCTTCTGCTAACAGTCTCCTCAAGGCCCTTCCAACTTTCAGTTCCACCCCCCAGTTCCATCCCAAAGTCATTACCACATGTTTTATGTTTTGTAGTAGCACCCCATTTCCAGGTGCAAGCATATGGTTAGTTATAGCTGTTTAACAGTTCACCCCAAACCTACTGGTATTAATTAACCATAACATTATTTGTTCTTTTACAGTAAGTTATATTATTATACAGATAAAGATTACATTGTATTATATATGCATGTGGTTCCAGGTGGTGCTAGTGGTAGAGGCCATCTGCCAGTGCAGGAGATCCTAAGAGATGTGGGTTCGATCCCTGGGTTGGGAAGATTCCCTGGAGCAGGGCATGGCAACCCACTCCAGTATTCTTGCCTAGAAAATCCCATGAACAGAGGAGGCTGGTGAGCTATAGTCCATGGAGTCACAAAGAGTCAGACATGACTGAAATGACTTAGCACACACGCATGCATATATACATATAAGGAAATAATATATAAGTAAATATTTATCTTTCATTTCTAAGGAGGTTACATTAGGAGGTTCTTGGGATTGTATAAGCTTACAGGGTTCTGGGGAGGTGGCAAAGTTCTAGAAAAGCATGTGAAACGTGGCAAGTTTTGGAAAATACAATCTGTCACAATAAATGGAAACCAAAAAACTCTGCAATTGTTCCTCATCAGAGGATAACTGGATAAAAGGATAAAAAGAATCAACCATTTATCCTTCCTTTCCTCCATAAACTGTACTGCTGAGTAACTAAATTATAGATGAGGGTAAGCATGTCTTTATTAAATATGTCAAATTATAAATGAAAAATAGAATCAGAGTCCACTTTTGGCAACTTCCAATAAATTAATGGATCTAGACATTGTAAATCAGCACAGTTGATAACATTAAAAAAGAGAGACAGGCAGGCGTTGTGTGCCTCCATAGTGGAAGAAAATACCACCATGTAAAGTCTTGCCAAAGAGAGTATACCTGAGTCTGGTCAAGTGTCTGGTTTCCGCTCCAGGTTGCAGGAAATACAGAGGACTGGCATATTTTAAGTTGCACCTCGAACTGAACAGAATCCGGTCTGTGAAAAATTCTGCAGACCAAACAAGCAGATTCTTCCAATAATTACTGGAGGAAACATCTATGGAGTAAAAGACTTGAGGATTAAGAGACTTAGAAGATATAGGTAGGTGTGTGTATATATATATATATATATTTACTAGGCAAGATTAAACTGTATCTAGGGATTCATACGTGTATGATAAAACTGTAAAAAACTTCAATTTCCTGACTTTTAAAGCTTTATTTGGAATATAAAATTTATTATAGACTATGCAGGTAGCCAATTTTTAAAATCAGGAGCCACTATTTCAGATTTAAAAAACCTATTAATTTGAGTCAGGATACAGTCAGTTTTTTTTTTTTTTTTTTTGGTATAGAGGTATGAAACATATTGCTACTATTTTTTGGTCATAAAAGGTGATTTTTTTTTCACGTTTAATCTCTTCTTAAATCAGGGTGCATACAGTTGTTATAGTTGTTTAATTGAAAGCTAAGCTATCAAAACAACAAAGGCAAGAACATCCAGAAAAATTCTGAGGAAAAAAAAAAAAAGCACTAGAAGAGAGGACTTGCTCTACCAGGTTAAAACCTAATTGTAAGATGCAGTCTTTAAAACACTGTTGTATTTGTCTATGAATAGAAGTGTGTGAATAGGGTGGAACAGTGGAACAAATTAGGAAATCTAAATGCACCAAGAAATTGAGTATATTTTAAGGTGGCATTTCAAATTGTTGAAAGAAATGGATTATTTTGTGATTTAGGGACAACTGAATAGACATTTAGGAAAAAATAGTTAATCCATACCATATACTTTACACTGGATTCAAAGATTTAAACGTAAAAAAAATGAAACCATCGGAGTAAAATCATGCAAGGATTATTTTATAATCAGAGTGTGCTAAGTGAAATACATCAGAGACAAGTGCTATATGATATCACTTACATGAACAGCAGGACACTTGTGTACAGGTTTTTAAAAATTGCAGCATTACTCTTAGAAGCCCTGTGTGAACCTTCTCAATTGCATCCTCCTTTTCTCTCCAGAAAAAAGCTACAGCTTCCCTTGTAGCTCAGTTGGTAAAGAATCTGCCTGCAGTGCAGGAGGCCCAGGTTCGATCCCTGGATTGGGAAGAATCCCTGGAGAAGGAAATGGCAACCCACTCCAGTATCCTTGCCTGGAAAATCTCATGGACAGAGGAGCCTGGTGGGCTGCAGTCCGGGAGGTCACAAAGAGTCAGGCTCGACTGAGTGACTAACACTTACTTGCTTACAATAAAAAGAAGCAGACTCACAGATAAAGAGAGCAAACTAGTGGGTTACCAGTGGAGAGGAGAACCAGGAGAGGTAAGATAAGGGTAGGGGACTAAGAGGTATAAACTTCTGTGTGTAAAATAATAAGCTACAAGGGTATATTGTACAACACGGGGAATATAGCCAATATTTTACAATAACTATGAATGAAATAACCTTTAAAATTTGTGAACACTGTTTTGTAAACCAGAAACATAATATTGTACATCAACTATGTTGTTGTTATTTAGTCACTAAGCTGTGTCTGATTCTTTTGCTACCCCATGGACTGTAGCCCATCAGTCTCCTCTATCCATGGGATTTCCCAGGCAAGAATACTGGAGTAGGTTGCCGTTTCCTTCTCCCAGGAACTGAACCTATGTCTCCTGTATTGATTGACGGATTCTTTACCACTGAACCACCAGGGAAGCCCACATCAACTATATTTCAGTTAAAAAAAAAAAAAGTGGTCTGGAGAATTCCCTGGTGGTCCAGAGGTTAGGACTCCATGCTTCTACTGCCAGGAGCCCAGATTCAGCCCTTGGTCAGGAAACTAAGATCTCACAAGCTGCATGGTGCAGGCAGTGGGGGAGGAGCGGGGAGTGGTTTCATAGTCCCTTTTTTTTAAAATCTTAAAAGTAATTTTATATGAGTCTTGGGGTGCAGGATGTGTCACTTTTTAAGGATCTATAAATATGTTTCATGGTAAGTTGGTTTATGAAAGTAAAATAAAATTTTAAGAAAGACATTTGTATTTGTAGTAAAAGGATTTACTTCCCCACCCTAAAAGCCTTCTGCTAAGTCGCTTCAGTCGTGTCTGACTCTGTGCAACCCCATAGACAGCAGCCCACCAGGCTACCCCGTCCCTGGGATTCTCTAGGCAAGAACTAGGTTCCTGTAACTATTGGTTGTAATGTTTTCTTCCCTCCTAGAACTGTCTTTGTGGGAAGTTTGTCCTCCGTCCATTGCGACCATGCCACAGATACTCCACTTCAGGAAGTTCTCGGTATGTAGCATATCTCCCTGTAAACAGACTTTTAACTGTGTGCTGAAGTGTGTGTGTGTGTATTCATTCCTTGAATATGGGAATATCTACTTAAAATCTTGTTTTTTAAAGGGTAGAAACACTGGAGTTTTCTCATAATACCTTTGGAGCATATGTATCTGTAGGTGAAAATTTGTTATGGTGCTCGTTTTGGCTCTTTGGTGCTTGGATGTCATCCAAGGTAGACATCCTCTGCCCCCTGTGCTGGCTTCCATTACATGGCAAATAGATTTATATCTAGAACTCAGCACATTGGAACTTAAAAAGTATTTGTTCTTCTTAATATTTATTTTATTGTATTTACAGAAATGCTTAATTAAGGGAGAGGAGCTTTGAAAATTAGTGATACTTGTTTTTGGGGTTCAAAGGAAGCCTCGTGAGTGTGAACATGCTAAGTTTAAGTATGAAAGGGCCGATTGCTTCATTCTTCCTATCCTAGATATTAATGTATTAAGGAAAAATTATCCATAAAGAAATGTTATTTTTATTTTGGACATGTTAAAAAACAAACCAGGGAAAGGTGATGTGCAGCATGTGGAGATAAACTGGGCTGCTGTGATCTGAGTCAGTGGTAGAGAAGTGGAGCTTAAAGGTGTTTGAGACTTAAGGTTTAGGGGAGTTAAAAAAAAAACAAAATAAACCTATGTTTCCTATTTCTTTCACGTAGGTTGTCTGCTAGCAAAATTGCTGGAGCTGGCATTTTATTTGTTGGTGGCGGTATTGGTGGCACCATCCTGTATGCCAAATGGGATTCCCATTTCCGGAAGAATGTAGAGAAAACCATACCTTACTCAGATAAACTCTTTGAGATGGTCCTTGGTTCCCCACCTTACACTGTTCCATTGCCAAAGAAACCGGTAAGAGTTTTAAACTGTTTCAGTTTATCCTGTGGAATACTCTGAAAAGCAGGTTGTTTTCATCTTGAAAATATTTTGCCAGCATTGTTTGTCATTTTTCTTTAACTTGAACTAATGTTTCCTAAAGGATTTTTATCCCTTCGGAGTCCCATAAATGCTCTCATTTAGTCCACATCACATAGAAAATAATTACGTGGCCCACAGGTTAAATGGAAGGGCAGCTTGGGCAGAAGTAACCCTGGCTGCCCTGCAGACCCCAGGGGTTCTGTGTCAGCCTCCAGCACTGCAGCTCTCAGACTCTGACTTAGAATGCTAAAAGCATAAACGAAGAATGGCCATGACACCAGGATCCCCATGTTATAGTTAGTCATGGCTCCTTTTAGATCACAAAGCAGTCACAGAATTTTCAGCTATACTGATTCAGTGATGGGAATCTCGTCCAGTATTCCTGGAACTTTGTGCATTTTCTTCAGTTTCATCTTTCTTTTCTCCATGAGGCTTACAATTTTTTTTTAAGCATCGTACATATTCCTTCTTTCAAACAGATGCTTGAAAAAAAGATTGATGAAAGAGAACATGAATTTTGCTGATTTGGTATTGGGTATTTCTGTAGTCTATGAGGTTGAACGTGGCTGACCAGTTCTTTGTTAGAAACTGATTAGAGGTCTTTTCTCCAGTATGTAGCAACGTCTTGAGACCAGACCTGTGACAGAGTTACAATATGGAAAAGCAGGTGTCCTTTGACTTTTCCTGCCCCTTCCCCAAATGATACAAAATGTTCTACATGGTTTATTCATCCATGTGAACTTTAAAGTGTTTATGCTGGCTCAGGAAGATAGAGTTGCAGCTTCAGTAGAAGCAGAATCCTATGGCTAAAGTCCTGGGTCTGTTTTGAGCTATGTGACCTGGGAGAAATAGCTGGAAGCATCCAGGAGCATAGAGTCAGGCTACACAGTTCAGAGTTGTGTTCTTTTCTCCCTGGACATGACTTCCAGGTGTCATTCTCAATAGCCTTGACCTCTTCTTGCTCCACGTTTGCTGCCCTGCTGTTAAAGGTCAGAAATAGGGTAAGAATAGTGGCAAGACAAAGAATAAATATTAGAGTTTAGGGAGGGGGGTTCAGGATGGGGAACACGTGTACACTCATGGCGGATTCATGTTGATGTATGGCAAAACCAATACAATATTGTAAAGTAATTAGAGTTTAAACAAGAGAGGATAGCAAGCAAAATATGGGCAACTGTGAAGGTGAATCCAAGAATTCTAACCTCGCTACCTGATAGCATGGTACAATCATTAATATTAAAAAAAGCAAATTAAGAAGAGTGCAAGGGCTTCTCTGATGGCTCAGTGGTAAAGAATCCGCCTGCCAATGCAGGAGACAGAGGTTCGATCCCTGATCTGGAAAGATCTCACATGCTGTGGAGCTACTCAGCCCATGTGCCACGACTGTTGAGCCTGTGCTCTAGAGCCCAGGAGCCACAACTGTTGGGCCCACGTGCCTCAATAAGAGAAACTGCCACAATGAGAAGCCCGCACACTGCAACGAAGAGTAGCCCCTGCTCACCGCAGCTAGAGAAAAGCCCGTGCAGCGATGAATACCCAGTACAACTAAAAATAAATAAAGTTATTTAAAAATAAGAATTTTTAAAAAGACTGCAAATTTTGAGGTTGTGTAATGCAGACATGCAGAGCTGACAAGTGGAAGTGCCCAGCAGGTCAGCAGTGCTGTCCCTCCCTACACACAGCGTTTCTTTCCCACCTCCAGGCTCCGCCCCACCAGTCACTCTTAACATCATCTAGGCCATCCTTTTATTAGTTTTAGAGAATCTTCTATTTTCATGATATTTTCATTGTATCACTTAATCAGGGACTTTGATTCCTATTGTTTTAAAGACAGAATATAAAAACAAGTAAGGCTTTGAGATTGTCTCATGGTATCTCATGGTATGAATAAGAAAAGTGAAGCCAAGAGTGGTTAAATGTTAGCTTAGGAGCTGGCTGTTGGTTCCTTTATTTCTGTGGTTTATGGTTTTTGCTGGTTCTTCGGTTGACATTCGGTACCCTTGGCAGTGTGGCTCTTACTACACTCTGCCTTTAGCTCTGTATGGTCCTGCACATAAATCCTTGCTCTCGTACTTGTTTACCGTGTGGCTATGCCTGTACTTTTCATTCATTTATTTACTCAAATGTCAGTCAAGTGATTATTATGTACCAGGCGTTGTTCCAAGGTCCTTGGTAAAGCAGAAGACTAAACAGAGATCCTTTCTATTTGTATACCTCTTCCCATGGTTGTCTTCTACCCAGAATGACTTCCTTTCTTTTGTCTTCTATTGTTTTCTTCAAGACTGGCATTCTTCACTACACAGATCAAAGTCAGTTTTCTCTGACCTCTGAATTCCAGTAGCAGTTAGTGTTTTTATTTTTATTTTGTCGCATTTATTCAGTACTCTCAGTTGTTGTGCATTGTTACAAACGTGTCGATTTTAGAAACTATGCACTTCATTTGATGGTAACCCTTTTAGGGTCAACATGGTTATTTATGCATAGACAGTAAATACTGAGAGAAGATGATCCTAAAGTGTTTTTTCACATGGTCAGTTTATTGTCTCATTGTAGATACAAATGCTGTATCTGAATTATTTTTTTTCTTTTTTCTTTTAATTAGAGAATAATTGCTTTACCATGTTGTGTTGGTTTCTGCTGTATAATAACGTGAATCAGCCTTAAGTATACAATATTCCCTCCCTCTTGAACCTCCCTCCCACCCCTCCACCCCCATCCCACACCTCTAGGTCTTCACAGAGCTCTAGGTTGAGCTCCCTGTGTTATATACAGCTTCCCACTAGCTCTGTGTTTTACATATGGTAATGTATATGTTTTAATGTTGCTCTCTCAATTTATTCCATCCCCTCCTTCCCCTGCTAAAATCTTTTTGATGAGCATAGACGATAACTTCCCTAAATGGTGACAAATGTTATGTACCTGGATAGAATGTAGTACTATAAAAATGTCATTTTTCTTAAATATATGTGTTTCTCTCAAATCTCTTAAATATGTATGTATTTGAGAGAAGTAATATTTTATTTTTATGATATGTATGTGTGTATACATAAATACACACACAGATCTAATAAAATTTCTTATTGATTTTTCCAGAGGGTGAAGAATTAGATAAGATTTAAAGTTCACATGGAAGAATAAGGAATGTACAAGACTGGTCAAGGACATTTTGAAAGTGTTGGGTTAGGGAGTCAGATGACACTTGCCTTTCCAGATACTGACTTTGTTATAATTCTACTGTTATAAACAAAAAGATTTTGACATAGGAATAGAAATTAGAGAAATAGAACAACTGAGTCTACAAATAGATCATATTTGTACACAAGCTCATACATGGTCATTGTGAGAATGTGAGTTGCTAGAACCTTATGTGAAAGTGATACTATCTTAAAAATATACAAGTCCTCTGACCCAGTGTTTCTTGTGGCAAACCGTCCTGCAGACATCATACTCTAGTGCTTTTCAGTTGTCTGTGGACAAGAATGCTTAACAAAGAACAGGAAACAGTTTAAATGTCCATAAATAGTGGAATAATAGACCCAGATTATGGAATTTGAAATTCCATTAGGATATACAATTAAATTGGGATATTATTCAACTAAAAAGAATTTCTTAACCTGGAAGCAAATGAGTTGTTGTTAAATGAAAAAAATATATTAATGTGTTGTTAAATGAAAAAAGCAAGTTATATGATAATTTGTATAATATAGAATTACCTATTTTAGATTGTTTAAAGAAATGAAAAACTGCATATTTGTCTATACCTGAGCTCCTGGGTGGAAGGATAGATTTCAGGGCATTAGCAGTGGCTCCCTGAGAAGCCTGGAAGGAGCAATGAAGAGGCTAAATAAAACAATGCTTTATCTTGATACTGTTTTGCTTGTTATAATGAGCATGCATTTCATGAGATAAAAGTAATAAAATTTTAATAAAAAGAAAGTGGGTATATTTCTGATTTCTGGTAGTGACAAAATTCAGAACCATTTCTATTATGGTTAAGTAGTCATCTTAGGATATCCGAGTCCCAATGCCAAGTTCTTGCAAAAAGGGAAACCACATAGATGGTAAATGAAAATATTTCTGTTACTCAGTAGTTTTCTCTGGCATATCATTTGACAGTCCTGTTCATGAATGGTGCCTTAAACTTAAAGCATTTGGTTACTAAGAAAGAGGAAAGCAGGCATTACAATTGCATCATATATCTTGGAAGTGCAGGTGCGTGAATCTTGGAGATTAAAGAAAGGAAAAACAAATTTTTATTTTTACTTAGAGCTTTTTAAAAAATGTTTGTTTCTAACTGAATGTATTTAGAAGACACCATAATTGGATTTAGAAAGTGAATGGAAATAGCCTTCTCAGTGTTGTACACATAAAAGTAATGGTATTTAAAAGGAAGGTCATATATCAAGTACATTAGTTACCCTAGGAGAAGTTTTTGTTACTATTAAAATATGGACTACTTTTGGACTGCATTTTCCTAGTATGATGGGTTCTCTTACTGTGGTTAATAAAATACATTGTTGTGAATTATTGATAACTCCCAAGCTTGAAAAACTACTTTTTAAATAATACAAGTTACTGTATGCTGCCTTTTTAAAAAACACTATTTATGTCTGAAACGTTAAATGTTTTTCATTTCCAAGATTCAGTCTGGTCCACTGAAAATCTCTAGTGTATCAGAGGTAATGAAAGAATCAAAACAGCCTGCCTCACAACCTCAAAAACAAAAGGGAGATACTTCAGCTTCAACAACAGGTACCTATATTTAGAATTCTTCTTTTAAAATTGTGGGTAAATGAATTGTTTAATGTATTTGTACCCATGGTCAAAGGTGAGGGGGTCTGTCCCCATGAAGGAGTCTTTCCTCACCCTGGGAAAGGAATATTCTCTCGTGTCTTCTTGGCCCTCGTTTTAGGTGTTGAGTGGGATATGGAATGGGGCTTTTGTTTTTGAACAGCTACTGAGTACTAGTAAGAACAAGAATCGGTCTTGCCTGAAACACAGTTACTTTTTTTCCTTTCCTCTGACTCCTAGTTTTCCCTCTCTTTAGATTTTAAGATTTGCTCTCTTTCCCCACTTTTTTCTACTTGTTCATCAATTCGTTCTCCTCTCTTCTGTCTTAGTGATCTAAGTATCTTAATCTAGGTTTTGATATGCAGGTATTTTTTGTCTTCATGATTTGTAAGTAATCCCACACCAATTTACAGCATTTAGCTCATCCTCACCTGTTCAGCATACATTTGAATTTATTGTTTCTCTGTACTCACTTCTGCCTTGATGAAATCACCTTCCATTCAGTAAATACTGAGTATCTATTGTGTGCCAAGTGGTGGGTGTCTTCTAGGCACTGAGGTTATAACCATGAACAAAATAGTAAAAACAAGCATACAAATGCTGTGCATATTTCTTGGTGGGATGAGGGGAGGGAAATTGTATACAGATGCACAAGTAATTTATGTATAAGTGAAAGTGAAGTCGCTCAGTCGTGTCCGACTTTTTGCGACCCGTGAACTATAGCCCACCAAGCTCCTCTATCCATAGGATTCTCCAGGCAAAAATACTGGAGTGGGTTGTCATTTCCTTCTCCAAATTTATGTATGCTGCTAAGTCGCTTCAGTCGTGTCTGACACTGCGCGACCCCATAAACGGCAGCCCACCAGGCTCCCCCGTCCCTGGGATTCTTCAGGCAAGAACACTGGAGTGGGTTGCTGTTGCCTTCTCCAATGCATGCAAGTGAAAAGTGAAAGTGAAGTTGCTCAGTCGTGTCCGAGTCTTAGCGACTCCATGGACTGCAGCCCACCAAGCTCCTCCATCCATGGGATTTTCCAGGCAAGAGTACTGGAGTGGGGTGCCATTGCCTTCTCCAAATTTATGTATAGGATGGCATAAAATGGTAAATGTGGGAGGGAATATTGCAGTTTTAAATGGAGTGGGCAGGAAAAGTTTCCTCTGGAAGGTGTCTTTTGAGCAAAGACCAGAAAGAGGTGAGGAAGTCCGTCATGTAAAAGACTGGTGGAGAAGAGCATCCAGGTAGAAGGGTTAGCTAGTGCAAAGACTTGGCATGTTCAAGCAAGGAGTAAATGAAACTGGGCTGAAGTAAGTGAAGAACAGCAAATGAGGTCAGAAAGGAAGCAGAAAACCAGCATGTCAGTTCTTGGTGACCATCGTAAGAGTTTTGCTTTTTAGTCTGAGTAAGATGGGAAGCTGTTGGGAGGGTTATAGGTCAGGTGATTGATATCTTTTATTTTAATAAGATTACTGGCACTGGCTATTGTAGGCTTCCCTGGTGGCTCAGATGGTAAAGAATCCACCTGCAATGCAGGAGACCTGGGTTTGATCTTGGGGTCAGGAAGATACCTTGGAGGAGGGAATGGCTACCCACTGCAATATTCTTGCCTGGAAAATCCCATGGACAGAGGAACTTGGCAGGCTATAGTTCATAGGGTCACAAAGAGTCGGGCATGACCAAGCAACTAAGCACATATGCAGGCTGGCTATTGTGGAGGATAGATAAAGGAAACAAGGACAGAGCAAGAAGACCAGTTTAGTGGGCTTTGTGATAATCCAACTATAACTCTTAAATAGGACCTTCAGTTTATTTAAGAAATTTTTTTCTCCATTTTTTTGTCCCCTGCATCTATCTTTTCCATCAACACTTTTATTTATAATTTATAGGCTCTTGACTTTTAAACCTTCCTTTCTTTAAAAATATGTCTATGACATAAGTTTTTTGACTGAGTTCTCTAACTCACCATCTAAACTGTGAACTTTTTTCTCTGTGTTTAAAATTGCCATCTTGTTTTCGTTTACACCTCTTCATTCATCTCTACCATTTTTCAAAGCAATTAAAAAACGGTTTTTGGTTGCCTTTTTTTTGCTTACTTTCTTTATTACAGGCTCCTTTTCCCCCCTTTGTTATTATTTTCACATGTTATGTAAATCTTATGTCCCCTTCTCATGTTAAGTATTAGTACCATTTAGTACTATTAGTAGAAGCCTTGCCTGAGAATAATGGTTAGAATACATATGGATGCTGACCAGACTCCTTTCTGTTGTGCTTTCCCAACCATTGTTCATTGCTTATGGATTTATGCAGTGGACAGAGCCCCCGACTAATTTGTGTGTTTGAGTAGTGGCATCACATGCATTTGTGTCTTTAAGGAGTCAGATGTGAAGTGGCAGCAGTAGTAGTAGATTCCTGTGTGTTCTCTGCTAACCCAGGAAACTATATACCATGTGTAGCACCCACAGAGGCAGCTCAAATTATCTCTGCGGCAGGTGACACACTGTCGGTCCCAGCCCCCGTGGTTCAGCATGAGGAACTTATGAAAACCGGTCACCCTGAAACTGGTGAAGGAAAACCCAAGCCTGCAACTTCAGGTAGTTCAATTATCTGTGTATGTGGTTTTATAAATTATGTGTTCATCAGAACTATGTACTGTCTAGGCAATTGCTAGATACTCTTAAGTGCACATTTATACTGGCTTTAGGTCTGCAGCCTTGCTTAGCTAATTTTTGATATTTTAGAGAATAAGTCTTTGAAAACAAGGAGCTTTAGAGCTGACCCTTTATTTCTTCATGTTGGAATCATTCAGTCATGATGTGGTTTTATAATCTTTATCACAAAAATGCCCACAAGTTGATATAGCTGGCAAATACAAATGATGGTGTTTTTATGTCCCCATTAGCTGTTGAAATTCTGTGCTGAAATTTGATTTCCTCTTATTTACTTTTGCTGCAAGAGGAAGCATCCTCAACTTCTGTAAGGGAGCGGCCACCTGAAGAAGTTGCAGCACGACTTGCCCAACAAGAGAAGCAAGAGCAAGTTAAGATTGAGTGTATGTAACCAGTGCTTTCTAAGTACTTGGGTCGTGTCTCTCAGTTGCTTTCTTCTTCAACCTTTGAACAAGTTTCTCATCTGTCAGCTGTTAGTGGTTTCTTTAGTGGCATTGCTCTTATTCACCAGCTTTATTTCATCATTTGTGTTCTTTCCATCTAAACTTTTACCCAGGTGACAAGGGGTTATTCTTAGTGTAAAATTGTTGTAACTTCCAAGTGATGCATGTACTTTCTTCATTTGTTTTTAGTATGGTTAGTGCTGAAGACTCTATATACTTAGCAGAACAGGAACAATTTATGTTTTGGCACCTTGCCTAAGAGTCTTCTAATTGTTACACTTATGCATTTATTTGTGCAGGTTGGAAATGGCTCCTTCTCTAGTTTGTTACCTGGCCTCTGGACTCAAGTCTCATCATCCTCTTATATGACATTGTTGAGGGATGGAATGTTCCACACATTGCTGGTTTCCACCCAACTGAGGCTTATTCCTTTTTTAGGTTTCAGTTTTATATTAGGTTTTTTGATGGTTTAAAGAAAAAAGATACTAGTTATCTAAAAATGTATTTTCCTGCCTTAAGGCACATGGAACAAAATTTATTGTATAATGCTGCAGTATACTGACGTCTCTGGAGGTAGTGTGCATGTAGTGTTTTGCCGGACTGAGAGTTGTTAGTTTTAAACTCTTATGACAGCTGTTTGTAGGTGGTTTTTTTGTCTTTTTGTCTTCTCTCCATTTATTTCTGTTTGTCTTTTTCTGCCTTTAATGGTTCTGGGTTTCCTTCAATTTGCTGGTTCTGTCTTATTCCTAGGAAGCAAGTTTGTTAGAATTGTGTAAAGAGTAGATGGGCCAGTATAAGCACATTTGGCTGGGCTTGTTTTATGTCCAATTATGTAGTCTATCCTAGAGAATGTTCCATGCATGCTTGAGAATAATG
This sequence comes from Bubalus kerabau, assembly GCF_029407905.1. Lineage (NCBI taxonomy): Eukaryota > Metazoa > Chordata > Mammalia > Artiodactyla > Bovidae > Bubalus > Bubalus kerabau. The sequence goes on from NC_073634.1 coordinate 51,483,118, forward strand.
TGTATTCTGATTTTTTGGATGTAATGTCCTACAGATATCAATTAAGTGTGTTTTATTGTGTAATTTTAATGAGTATAATATCCTCTTTTTCTATTGATCCTTTTTTTTTTTTTTTTTTTTTTTTAATTTTTTTTTTTTTTTTCCTGTAGCCATGGACTTTATTGCTTGAATATTAACAACTATTATTCTATACACACATTTTAATTTCTTACAAAACTCTACATTCCACGTTGCTAGGTCTCCTCATTCTCCATTTTATGCCACATTTTCATGGAAAGGTATTTCCCTGAATCATAATCTGCCTGATTGTGTGTTTGTTGTTATGGTTGTTGTGGTCTAGTCGCTAAGTTGTGAACTCATGGATCATAGGCCCCCAGGTTTTTTTGTCCATGGGGTTCTCTAGGCAAGAATACTGGAGTGGGTTGCCATTTCTTTCTCCATCTATTGATCCTTTTATCATTAGATAGTGTTCATCTTTGTCCTTTATGGCCTTTGTTTTAAAGTTTGTTTCATCTGATATGAATATTGCTACTGTTGCTTTCTTGTTTCCATTCACATGAAATGAAAATATCTTTTTCCATCCCCATCCCTTCACTTTCGATCTGTGTGTATCTTTCACCCTGAAGTGGGTCTTTTATAGGCAGCATATTGTAGATTCTTGTTTTATTATCCAAGCTGTAACTCTCTCTTTTTTTTTTTTTTTTTTTTTTTTTTTTTGGGCTATTCTGGGTCTTTTTTTTTTTTTTTAATTTTAATTGAAGGATAATTACTTTAAAATAATGCATTGGTTTCTACCACACATCAATATGAATCAGCCATAGGTTTGCCCATGTCCCCTCCCACTTGAACATCCCTCCTACTGCCCTCCTCATCCCACCCCTCTAGGTGCTGGGCCTTTGCTGCTGCATGTGGGCTGTTCTCTAGTTGTGGTGAGCAGACTTCTCATTGTACTGGCACTCTGTTTTTGTTAGGACTAGTCAGTCTGTTGACCGTTAAGATAATTACTGATGTATATGTATTTATCTCCATTTTAAACCTTATTTTCCAGTTAATGTCCTATTTCTTTCTTCCTGTGTTCACTTTTGTGATTTGATGGTTTTCATTTGTATTATGCATGAATTCCTTTCTTTTTGGTGTTTGTGAATCTGTGGCGTGTTTTTTTATTTTTGGTTACCCAGGTTTTCCAGTATGTTAGCCCATTACTATATGTACTTGTGTTAGGCTGATAGTGATAAAAGCTCAAACACATTCTAAAAGATCTGTTTTCTTACTCCCCTCCCCCACATTTACTCATTTTGACATCCTGTTTTATATCTTCATGTTTATCCTTTTGCTCTTCCTTGTAGTTATAATTGCTTTCACAGAATTTTCTGGACTATTTCCTAAACTATGTACTAACTTATTTAAGTGACCGTCAATCCTTTCATACATTTGTCTTTCCTGTTGTGATTTTCCCTTGTGTATAGAAAATCCCGGACAGGTTTTATTTGCGAAAAATTCAGATATACATAAAGGTAAAAATAGTATAATAACCCCATAGATCGATCATCTGGATTCAATAAATTTTTTTAAAAAATTTATTTATTTGGCTACACCGGGTCCTAGTTGCAGCATGTGGGATCTAGTTCCCTGACCAGGGATCGAACCTGTGCCCCCTCCATTGGACTACCAGGGAAGTCCCTGGATTCAATAATTTTATCATACTTTTAAGTGTAACTTTGATTCTCTAAAACTGTATTTTGTTTGTTCATTTTGGGGGGAAATGTGACACAAGACTCAACAGGTAAAGAGGGAAAGGTTAAAGTAATCGCTGGGGAAGGATCTGCTTTTTAACTTTTTTTTTTTTAACTTCAGCATTAGCTAAGAGCTTAGAAGATGCCCTGAGCCAGACTGCCTACGTCACGCAGCAGGCTATTGTGGCTCAGAATGCTGCGGTGCAGGCTGTCACTGCCCACGCGAACATACTGAAAGCAGCCATGGATGATTCTGAGGTGGGCCCAAAGAATGTTACATGTGATTTCTTCCTCCTAAGTTGGGCTCTCTCTCACTAAGTGAAAGCAAACTAGAATGATTGATTTTTTAGAAAAACAAAGCAAAATGAAAAAAAAAAGAAAACTTGAAATTTTCTTTTTAATGAATTATATATAGTGCTTTATCTTACAACCATGATGTGGTATTAAGATTAGTTCAGATTTGCTCTCATGTTTTAATACTGCTTGAATGTATTTGTTGTTTGGTTTTTTTTTTTTTTTTTTTGCTTTAAAATTGCCAACCATTTTTTAAAATATACTTTTTTGTGAAATACTTTGAGATGGATACACAGTTGTAAAAAATAATACAGAGATCCCAGGGTTCCCAAAACACTAGCTACTTTAAATGCTTATGCTGATTATTTACATTATACACTTCAAAGAATAAAGTAATTACACTAGTTAAAATGTAATACTGAGACTTAGTAAATTTCCTTTACATTCAGTTATTCAATGTATAAAAATGCATCTTGACATCAAGTCATTTAAAGAATAAAATAAAGTAGAGAACCTAATAAATCTCAGGGATCAGGATTCTGCATCATCATTAAAGTTATTTTGCCATAATGACTGAGGTTTTTTAAAAAGTTAAATATACTTTACATTGCTTTAGGCATATGCACATACATCACAAAGCAGTTAAATTATACTTTTGATGCAAACAGCCAAGAAACTACAACCTTGGAAAAATTAAAAGAAGATTCTGTTTATTTAAAGTCCAAGAAGAAAGCTTAAATCTTAAAGTTCATTCTAAGAAACCACACAGAGAATATTTAATATACTGATTATACACATGTGAGAAAGCTCAAAGTTGCATGATATCAGGAAATTGAGTTTGAACCCAAGTGAGTTCTTTCAGAAGGACAGTGATTAGAAACTTTAAAATGTCCATGGTACTACTTTGGTGGAAGGCTATACATAAGAGGGTATTTCCTCTCCCCACTGAACATATAACATGTGGTGCATGTGGCTTGAACAGTACAAAATCTATTATAATTAAGATTTTACAACTAAAGGATACCTTATAGTAGAAGTTAACCAGATTAGGTATAGTTAGCTGGTGTTAACAAAATAATCCAGAAAAATGTATGAGTACAAGTTTTGGAATGTTAAAAATTGATCCCAGCTCTGTTTCTTCTAGTAAAAAGCTGTAGGTACATGTAGGCTCACTCTATAATATATACTGAGTTACTTTCTAAAAGGCAGTGCCTGTAAACTGTTGGACCAGAGGATCGTAGGGGAATCTGGTGTCTGTTTTATAGGACAGCTTATCTTTGGATCTCTACTAGTAGAGGGAGAAACATTTTGGCCCCCAGATATGTCATTGTCACTTACATGATTCATGAGTCTATTTGGGATAGTTATGAAGAGTTATCCTAGTATAATATCAAGGTCTTATAACAGCATACAGTAAAGTCTTGTAAAATTTTTTGCACATGAAAAGATACTGACATGGCCCAAACCAGCATCCTTTCTTTTTTTTTTTAGTAATTGAAAAAATTTATTTATTTTTGGCTGTGCTAGGTCTTCATTGCTGTGCGGGCTTTTCTCTAGTTGTGGCAAGCAGGGACTGCACTCTAGTTGTGGTATGTGGGCTTCTGTTTGCAGTGGCTTCTCTTGTTGTGGAGCCTAGGCTCTAGGGCTGCAGGCTTCAGTAGTTACAGCACAGGGGCTCAGTAGTTGGTAGCTCCTGGGGTCTGGAGCACAGGGTCAGTAGTTGTGGCCCATGGGCTTAGTTTTTCTGAGGCATGATCTTCCCAGGCTGGGGATCGAACCTGTGTCCCTGAATTGGCAGGTGGATTCTTAACTGCTGTACCACCAGGGAAACCCCAGCATGCTTTCTTGGTATATTTTATTTTGCAAGATGGGTAGAGTGGTAGTTTACCTAAACCTCAACTTGATTATTTGCACCATGAAATGACTTTGTTTTGTTACTTTACAACAATCTATATAAAACATAAAAAGTTCAAAAGTGAAATACAAAGGTAAAAAAGAAAGTACCAAGTATTTCTTCTAAAAGCAATTCTTAACCTAGGGTCAAATCTGTGGATAGAATTCAGGGGCTCATTAAACTTGGATGGAAAATATCTTTATTTTCACTAGCCTCAAAAGCTTTTCCTTCATTTATGAATATTGACAACAAAAGCAGTAGTGTTAGTAATATTCATAACTTTATTACCAAGAGAGAGCACAAGTATTTTCCTATCACATTATGGGTACTTACAGACTGTTGAAATATCATTTATGCTCATCACTACTTCTAGATTAGGGTATTTATTAGTCCTGCCACTAAATCTTGGTTTGTGTGTCACAGAATTAAAAAATACATATTTTTTTGATCAAATTTCAGTGTAATTGGGCTCCTTTGTAATCTCGTAGTTTCATATTAAGCATTTACAAATGTTATTCAGAGAGGCTTCCTCAGACTGCCACAGTGGTCCAGTGGCCAGGTTAATCCTGCCTTAAGGAACTTGGTTGTTTAAACTTTCTGTTGATAATGAAAGTACCTTTAAAATCAAGATCACACTTGATGTCAAGGGGAACATAAGGTTGAGAATTGCTTGTGAATGATCCAAAGCAGAGGCATTACTGAGTCCTCTTCCCCTTCAAGTAGCAGGCCTAGGGCTGCAGAGGCAAAGCCACTTGTGTTTCTGACAGGGGAAGATACAGGATGGTCATCCAAGGCCCAGGACACCTAACTCAGAGAGCACTCATGTTTTGGGTGTGTAGCAGCCCTTGTGGTGACTCTCTTTAGTGACTTGTCAACTATAATTATTGAACTACTTTAGTCATTTTTTTCCTTGACAATAAATATTTTATTTTCTGGTAATTTAATATGTTCCTGTTTTTCACAAAGGTCCTGGTATAGTGTATAGTCACCCGTCAGTATGTACAGGGGGTTGGGTCCAGTATCAGCCAGGGATACCACAATTCAGGGATGCTTGTCTCATAATTGGCCCTTCTGCATCTGAGGATTGAGCCAGCTGTGGATTGTGTAGTGCTCTGCTGAAAAAAGATCTTCATATAAGTGGTCCCATGCAATTTAGACCTGTGTTGTTAAAGGGTCAGCTGTACTTTGAAGATAAGCCCTAAGGTGGTTTTGTCAAATCTAAACATAATATACTACTTTAACCTATATCTACTTGGCAAAGGAAAGGGAGAAAGAAGGTCATTTAAAATAGTTTATAACTAATTTTAAAAGTAGTTTTAAAGAGTTGAAACAGTTGCAAATAGCATCCTGCTCATTGTTTATATGATGCAGAGTGACGGGGAGGATGGAAGCTGGACTCATCTGTGCCACGCCTTCAGTTGCAAGGGTTCTCACACACTCTTGTGTGAGCATCTTCCTACACAGAGTGTGATTATTCTGCTAGAGGTGGTTTTTATTTTTGGTATGATAATAAGCCGTAAATATGAGCCAGCTCTGCTCAGCTGAAGAAGGTGACAGTCAGTTCCAATGCTGAAGCAAAAAATGTTGAACCTGCCTAAGGAATTTCCAAGGGAGACATTTATATAAAGTCCACATGGTGTAAAACCAGCTCAGGGTGGAGTGGGGTTCTTGACAAGACTTGATTTTCTCCTTAAAGATTATGGAGAGTCGTTCTTGGGGGTAATGTTTTGGGGAAGTAGAGACCCCACAAGTGTGTAAACTTTGTATTATACTTACTAATATTTCAGTAGACCTCCAAGTAAGAAAATTTTAAGTACTGGTGCTTCGTTGAAGAAAGACTTAATCCACAGACAGTTCATGACAAGTTGTTGTTCTTAATCATCTTTTCTGCTTCATATCTCCTTTTGAGAATCTAGCAAAAATCTTCTCTCTCCTTAGAGCGTACTTGTGCACTGGCACACACGCTTACAGTTTTGGTGGGTTGGTTGATGGGAGCTGATTCATGGACTTCTTTGAACCTTTCATGAACATTAGATTAAGAGTTCCTTTTAGGGAGAAATGTTATGTATACTTTTTTAACCTTTGACTTTCTGTATTTAGTCATGTTATTATGACAGTACTAGTAGTTATTCATGTGTTCGTAACTAAAGCTTTTTGTTTAGATTGCAGGTGACAAGAAGTCAGCTCAGTGGCGCACAGTGGAGGGCGCGTTGAAGGAACGCAGAAAGGCAGTAGATGAGGCTGCTGATGCCCTTCTCAAAGCCAAGTAATTACTCATGGACTTTGACAAGTAATTAGGGCCTCCTGGTGGCTTTCTTTTGGCTCTGTTTTCTTTGTACTGTCTACATAGAAAGAGGAGGCAGAGAAACCCTTCCCTTCTCCACCTGTACTGTATTTTGGTATTAGGAACATGAAAATTTAAAAGGATGAGAGAGAATAAAATATATAATCTGGCCAAAATAAATTTGACAGAAACTTACATAAACAATTTTGTATTTTCTTTGCATATTACTTAGGTGATATGTCTATAGTTTACAGAGATTCTGCCATTATTTCAAGGTTTTTCTGGGATGGCTTGAGCAGTTTTATCAGAATTTAAGGAGTGTGTCACACTCTCTTTGCCTTAACTACCAAAGTAGTTAGCATATAATAGGTCTAGTTTTATGTTACCTTGACCTTGATTCCTGAAAGTAGGCTAAAACTAGAATCAAGCAAGCAATCCAAATATAAGTTCAATCTCTGTCAACAGGAACCTAATATTTGAAAATGGATTCTCATCAACATTATGGAACTGTTATTTGTCATTCAGAATTTTGTTGTCTCAACATAATATTTATAATTGGTAGAGAAAAGGAAGCTTTCTGATAAAGCCAGCATGTCTTTTAGGAGATTGACTGCATAATGTTCATCACATCAGTAGACCATGAGTCAGGGCTCTGAGTTCTGTGTTTGTGGTTTGTAGATTATAGTCCATCCAGCCTGAATCGAGAGGGCTCCCGAAGACCCAACTCTATGCTCAGTGAGCTCTTCAATTTGCTCCCTTGCCTTTGTCTTCCTCAAGCTCTCATTGGCAAGGGAATCAACCTAATCCTTGTAAAAGCTACCATTTATTGAGTGCTCTCGATAGCACAGTAGCAGGTACTGTGCAGTACACTGCTCATGAATTACTTCTAATCCCTATGACAGAGTGAGCAACAAAGGAGAGGCTGGTCTGGGAGCTAAATCCAGGTCTGCCGGGTTCTGAAGCCTATGTCTTTTCCTGTACACCATGCTACTCATCTGGTCCACTCTTTAAATCTAACTTGAGGTGCTAAAAAACCGAGGTGTTTTCAGTTGTTGGTGAGGAAAACTTCTCTGCCTATTGAGTATGAAAAAGCATTGAGTAGTTGTTTCAAATTAAATGTTTCATAGACTTAATTGTAACTCATATTGATTTCAATTTTTTTAATAAAGTTGGCAAGGATTAATACTAAACCTTTGTTTTATTGGTTTCTAGAGAAGAGTTAGAGAAGATGAAAAGTGTAATTGAAAATGCAAAGAAAGAAGAGGTTGCTGGGGCCAAATCTCATATAACCGCTGCAGAGGGGAAGCTTCACAACATGATCATTGATCTGGATAATGTGGTCCAAAAGGTGTGTTTTCCAGGTCTTTTATAAGTATTTTTTATTTTTTAATGTAGTTCTTTTGTCAAGGGGTTTTTAAGAACTCAGGAAAATATTAAGATTCCTGTCATCTTTCTCCCTTCCCCTGGAAAAGAATATTAGTTGTTACTAATTTTAGAAACTTGCTTTGGACATGAAGTGGGTTGTTCAGTATTGTTGATACATTTTATAATAGGTAAGTGTTTGCTCATGGTCATTACCGCTTATGGATTTCCATTTTGTAGCATCTCTTTTGTCTACACTTCTGATCTGTGTGGTTAGTTTTTCCATGACCCAGAGAAAGAGGAACAATGGCATAAGGAGATGGGAAAGGGCGTATCCCTGGCATTTGAACAGAATTAGATGGAAACAAAGACAACACTTACATTCCTTTCTCTGACCTTTAGATTTCTTTCTATGTATTACTTATATATTCACAACCAAATGTAAATAAATACATGAATATGACTTATATTTTTTGGAGTGTTTATGGTATTTTTTGTTCACTTTAACCACATACCCCTTGTATTTGTTCAGGTTCAGGCAGCTCAATCTGAGGCTAAGGTCGTTTCTCAGTATCATGAGCTCGTGGTCCAAGCCCGGGAAGACTTTAAACGAGAGCTGGACAGTATTACTCCAGAAGTCTTGCCGGGGTGGAAGGGGATGAGTAAGTGCAACTGAAGTGTTGGTATTTTACTTTATCAGTTTTTTTTTTTTTTTAAAAACAGCTGATCATCAGATCTAAACTTATTGGCTCCATTCTCTAGTCTAAACCCCTCTGGCATGCATATTTCATCTCATGTGCAGTATAGTGTTTTCAGCATTTTATTTCAGTCATACCTGTGACAGGTGACACACTGGGTTTAGCAATGGTGAACACAAATTCCAGCCAGTGTAATTTGGAATCTCAGTGAGTGAAGTGACATTTTAACCTTGACTCTATTTGCCTATTCTGTATAAAATTATTGAAAACCTTTGGCACTTTAAAAATATTCATAATGAATTACTTAAGGCATACCTTGTGACTGCTCTGGGACAGCCTTGACTGAGAACTCACCTGGGACGTTAGGTGAAAAGGGAAGTTCAGGCTGTTGGCCTTCAGCTTGCAAATTGCTTAGATTGCAGGGAATTGGGTGGCTAAACAATTACACATTGTAACTTCAGGGAGTAGTCACATCTGCATGAAGCGCTGTGTGACTAAAATCACAGAGATCTGGAGTCTCAACAAGATCAAAACAGTACTTTCTAAATGCCAGAGTCTTTTAGAAACTGAACGTCAGGTAGCATTTGAAGAACTAGTGATACAGGTCTCTCTGGGGTGAAGGTGTTGAAGTTGCATCACAGAACCAGGGCTGGTCTGAGTAGCTCAGGTAATAATGCCAGTGCAGGGATTTTAACGGCATCAAGGCCAACCAGAACGATTTAATGGCAAGAAGTAGAATCAAGGCTGTCAAAAAATAACAGATATGAAGTTAGTTTTTTTTTTTCATGTGGTTGACTCACCTAAGAGGGAGGGAGATAGCAGTTTCTCGTCAAAGCAGAAAATAAAATCAGGATTTGTATGAAAGGATTAAGTGGAGAAATATACAGAGTTCAGTCTGGTAATAGGTTGAGACAAAACTACCTTGTCCATCTTTGCCTGTTCTTCCTGCAGCACTGGGTCAGCTCCCCGTTTCTTTGATTGAGAACCAGATTAAGTGGTTGACTTAATGGACTGTGACTTCCTGAAATAACCTGCAGGCTAATGTGAAGTGGGGGAATAAACGAGAATTGTAGTTCCTGTGTAAAAATTTAGTTGATTGCTTCATGAAAAGAGATGAGTCCCCAGAAACCAAAACTACTTTCAGTGTCATTCACTCTCTGATTTTCTGAAATGTTAGAATTTACCTTGATTTATACTGTTTTATGATCCTTTAAAACTTTTTTAGGAAATACACTCATCATTTTGCTTTTCAGTACTAAAATGTGCTTTTTCTACTACGGGCTTCTGGTTCCTTCTTGTTGTCTTTTGGATATTTCTGTACAATGATTAATAACTGATACATGTACTTTCTTTTTCTCAAACCGTTGTTCTTTTCCTTTGTAGGTATTTCTGACCTAGGTGAGTAGTTACATGCATTTTATGTTTAAAGACTTGTGTTTTAAGTCTTAAAAAGGCTCAAGTCTTTATTTTGCCTGTGATTCTCATACTAAACTATCAAAATTAATATAAAGTAGAAATATGTTGCATGCCATAAATCTAATTTGGATATTTTTGTCATCCATATGTTCTCAGGAACAAAAATGTTTTTACCATGTGATCAGAAACCTGTAGATGTGATATATGTGAAGATATATATTTTAAGTTTTTATTTTATAAAATTTCAAACATTAAAAAGGAAGAAGAAAATTGTAATGAACTCCTGTGGATCCATCTCCCAACTTTGGCAATTACCAACACCTGGCTGGTTTTGTCTCATTTATTCCCCCAGCTTATGTTGAAGCAAATCCCAAATATCATATTCTTTCACTTGTAAAAACTTTCTGTATTTTTTACTGTTATCACCAAATCATTGTCACATTCAACAATAATTCTTTGTGTTATCAAAGTTGCTTCAGAGTTCAAATAGCCCACTTTCTAGAATGAGTTCTTTTTAGTTCTTTTTGATCAAATCAATATCTAAAGGAGCTACACATATTGAATTTGGTCTATAAATCTCTTATTCTTTTTTTGCTTCTTGATTTACTTAATTGTGGAATTGCGTCATTTGTCATATAGTATTTCCCATATTCTTTATTTTGCTGTTACAGCGGTAATTGTTAACCTGTGATAATATCTCAGAACACTTGTGGAGTGTGAGATAGGGAAAGAAAAAAAAAAAAGAGAGTCAAAATCTTTGAATATTATTTTGAAAAGCTCTAAAAATGGTTCTGATGGACAGCTCTGGCTGCAGATTTCTGTCGTGGATTATATTACCTGTGTAAGAAAAAGTACAAAGTTCTGATTAGGGAAAAGTGAGAGAATTTGAATTTGAGTCAAGTTTTAGCAGAAAAGAATCTTTATTTGGATTCCTGTTATGCTTGAAAGAAAATGATTGTGTATGTAAGCTTGTCCTGAGAGGCAAAATTACATTGAATTATAAAGCCAGTTTATAATTAGTTTAGATTGGAAGTACTACTGATTTGGGTTACTGGAAAAAAAAAAGTGATTCTATACTTGAAGGCCTCCCTGAACAGTTTTGCTTGGAATTGGAAATATCCAGTTGGACATGAGCTGTGCATTTCTGATTACACTGCAGCCTCTGTATCTCTTGTGAAATGTCAGCTCCTTATGTCTTTTCTTTCTAGCTGTGAAAATTAAATTGCAGTTAGTTGAGGCAAGTTACTTGGATGTATGATTTGGGTGGCATCATTGACATTTTCATGTGGTTTGGTTTAGCTGACAAGCTGTCTGCCGATGACCTGAATGCCCTGATTGCTCATGCTCATCGCCGCATTGACCAGCTGAACAGAGCACTGGCCGAACAGAAAGCCACAGAGAAGCAGCACATTGCCTTAGCCTTGGAGAAACAGAAGCTGGAGGAAAAGCGGGCGTTCGACTCTGCAGTAGCAAAAGCATTAGAGCATCACAGAAGTGAGATACAGGCTGAACAGGACAGAAAGGTAAAGAAATGAGTAAAGTTAACCAATATTTATGTGAATCTAGCTTGATTATCTACCTCTCGAAAATAATAGCAGCAGTCACTGACTTCAGAATACTAGCTGTCAATTAGGCCAGCCCACCTTTGAATGGAGCTTCTGCCCTTGTTCTTGTCAGAACTTCTAGGAAAGGACGAGTCTAACAGCGAGCCTTTATGTTGAGCAGATGCAGAAGTGCCAGAAAGTAATGAGCTGCTAGCATCTAGGATTATCTAGCTTGTCTTTTCCCAGTGGAGCCTTTCAGCCCCTTAAGCAGTGTTGAAAGAGTCTGTTGTTTAGTCACTCAGTTGTGTCCGGCTCTTGCAACCCCAGGAACTGTAGCCCGCCAGGCTCCTCTGTCCATGGACTTTCCCAGGCAAGAATACTGGAGTGGGTTGCCTTTTCCTTCTCCAGGGGATCTCCCCAATCCAGAGATCGAACCCATGTCTCGTGCATTGGCAGGCAGGTTCTTTACCACTGAGCTACCTGGGAAGCCCAGAAGTCCCTGTTGGATTCTGAGAATATTTTTCTCTGAGTGTTTCTGAGTGGTTGGTAGTTAAGCATGGATGAAATAGCTGTGGTCTTCTGCCTGTGCACATTGTGTATTAAAGAGGTGTCTACTGACTGATTAGGAACCTTGCTACTCATTCTACCTTCGGGTATTCTCTGACCACTTACTTCTAAAACTGCTTTCTTCCTCAGACTGCCAGATACCACACTCTGCCGGCCCTTCCCCCACCTTGCTGACACTCTTTGGCCTCTGTTGCTCAGCCTTTCAAATATCAGCGTGCATTTACATTGTCCTGAAACCTTTTATCCATTTTGCTGCCTCCAGGTGCTCTTAGCTAGTCCTGTGGCCAATGTCACTGACATTTATTTTGCAGGCTCTGACCTCTGCTGTGGTTTCTTGGGCTGACTTGATGACTCCCAGCTGGATTTTCAGTAGTCATTTCATGTTCAAAACAAATTTCTTGATTCTGTGCAACCTGTTTTCCAGCCCCTCAGCTTGTTTTTCTCTAAATAAATCTCCATGCACTCAGTTAATCAAGCTAGAAATCGTGCTCAGTTAGTTGTTCCTCCATCAACTTTCGCATTCAGGCCATTGAGAGTCTACCAAGCTCTGCATCAAGAGTAAATCCCCAAACTCTCCACTAGTTTCTCTCTCAGTTACCACCACCTTAGTCCACATTGTCTTCTTGACAGGTGGTTCCCTGTTTGCATACCCATCTTTCTTTGTTTATACAGGCAGATGGTCTTTATTTATAAAATATATTCTCATCAGACACTGTGCTGCTGCAAATTCTCCACTGACTGCCCACTGCATTTAATATAAAATCCAAATTCATAACTTATACCTGGAAAGCCCTTGATCTCATTCCTGTTTGCTGTGAGCCAGGCTTCCCTTACTTGTTTTATTTCACAGGTTCCCTGAGTTTTTTTATTGATATTGTTTTGGTGCCTTGACGACATCTTTTTGAAGGCAGAAGGAGAAGAGGGTAGTAGAGGATGAGATGGTTGGATGGCATCACCAACTCAATGGACATGAGTTTGAGCAAACTCCGGGAGTTGGTAATGGACAGGGAGGCCTGGTGTGCTGCAGTCCATGGGGTTGCAAAGAGTTGGACACGACTGAGTGACTGACCAACAACAGCCCATTCCTATTCCCTTCCCTCTAAAGTAGAGCCTCTGTATTACTTTTTTGTCTGTTGCCCTATTTATTTTCTTAAAAACAAGGATCACAGTCTGAGATGTCATTCATTCCTCTTGAAATATATACCTTGGCAATAGTGCAAGAAGTTTGTCTACCTTGAGCACCATTTCATTCACGCTTATAGTGGGCAGTACCTGGCACAGGACTGGTACTTCATAAATATTTATCCATTGACTTAATGGATTCATTCATTAACTGTATTGTTTCTGAGAAAAGTTATGAATTCCAGGTAATTAGTGTTAAGTAATTTGTAGCATGATCCATGTCTAATTATTAAGCCAGACTTGATAGACTTTTCAGTTTTGCCTTGATTTGGCCTGTGTGAATCTAAATTCATATGAAAATCAGCAGTTTCAGAGCAGCTTTCTTTGTTGAGAGAGATTGTGTTCAATAACTGCCAGATATTTGTTAATTTTCTTAACACTTCTGCGTGGTAGGCATTATTATTCACAGAGGAGAAAATGGAGACAGAAGATGAATAATTTCCCTGAGGGCACACAGATAGTTGCAGTGAAGCTGTGTTTGATCTCAAATCTTTATAGTTGTTTTTTCTATGAGCTTGGATTTCTTAATTCCCAGGGGAGTTTGTGATTCAGGAAATGACAGTGTTTTGGAGACAGCCTGGTGATATGGAAGAAACACAAGTTTGAGGGAGGGGTCAAAGAAGCCCCTATTTGAATCTGATTTTGCTATAGCCATATGACATAGCTGTGTGACCTTATATGAGTCGCTTTTCCACACTTAGCTGTCTGATTCATATTAGCATTCGAAGTATAGAGTGTGTTCACATTCACGGCCAATCATAGGGGTTCCAGACCAAGAAGTTGCCATCATCGTGGTTACTGGTCTTTCTCGTTTGCTTAAGCATTTGTGCAGATTTGAGAACTCCTCATTACTGTGCTTGGCTTCACAGGTAGAGGAAGTCAGAGACGCCATGGAGAATGAAATGAGAACCCAGCTTCGCCGGCAGGCTGCTGCCCACACTGATCACTTACGAGACGTCCTTAGGGTCCAAGAGCAGGAACTGAAGTATGAGTTTGAGCAGGTGAGGACCTGTTGTAAAGCATTGTCTCCTCTTCAACCTTCTTTTCCCATTTATGTTATAAACAGTCTCTGCTTTCATCTAACATTTCCACGTCCTTTCATATGAGGTGTGGAAGCATGGAGCAAAGTTTCTAATGGTACCCATCATGGAGTGCAGGGGAAGGCGGAGCTTTTTTGTCATGTAAATATTCATTGATTTCGCTGCGTTGGGTCTTAGTTGCAGCATGTGGGATCTTTGTGAGGCTCGCAGACTCTAGTTGTGGTGTGCAGGATCAGTAGTTACGGCAAGCAGATTTAGTTGCTCCTCAGCATGTGGGATCTTAGTTCCCTGACCAGGGATCAAACCCTAGTGCCCAGCATTGCAAGGCAGATTCTTAACCACTGGACCACCAGGGAAGTCCTGGTTGGGGGGTGGGTAGGTGAAGTGGTGGGCTTTTGTATATTTGCAAATCTGCTCCTTTTTACATTAAGGTGTACCGGTGTGTTACTGATCAGATATGTGTTTTATATCTATGTCCTAATCATTTGGAGACTTCAGAGCTTTAAGGAGTGTTGGTACAGGGATTTCAGGTATGCAGGTAATGATACTTGAGACATGTATTTCCTGCTTTATCTCCACAAACTCTGTGGATTACGTAGTAGTTCTCAGATTTTTATATCTGAGGAAACATCTGAGAGAGGTGAAGTTTGGAAATACAGCAAATCATGAGGATACCTTTCATAATTAGTTTCTACTCAGGCCATTTATAATACATTAACTTATTATCTTGTCTCACAAGAAGGGAATGAGGTTTTCTAAGTAAGGAAAGCTTCTGGAAAATTGAAATTTATGCCGATAGGAAAAGGTGTATTACTTTAAATTCTATTTGTTATGTATTTTTCTGAGAAAAAAATGAACTCAAAGAAGAAGATACTGAACTGAATGTAAATATGGGTGGCTATATAGTTACCTTATTTTCTAAAGTTGTCATTTTCTCATTTTAATAGACTTCTTCCTTCTGGTCTTCCTCCTCTTAATATTAGGTTCCACCAGTAAATTTGTAGAAGATTAAAATTAAACATCAGATATAAATTTTAAGAAATTTTTGAAACTTGACACACAATGTAGGAGTTTCATGACACCTGTTTTGAGATAAAGGCCGTCTTTGCTTTTGAACATAGCAGTTGTTGGAAGACTTAGTGACCCAATAAGTGACATACATGGAGGTAACATCACTTTTTTTGGTCAACTATTTATACTTTCAGGACCTGTCTGAGAAACTTGCTGAACAAGAATTACAGTTTCGTCGGCTCAGCCAGGAGCAGGTTGACAACTTTACTCTGGATATAAACACTGCCTATGCCAGACTGAGAGGAATCGAGCAGGCTGTTCAGAGTAAGCACGTGGAACCTCTTACAGCTGACTTCATTCAGCCCTACTTCTTAGAGTAAATTCTCGTTACGAGGATAATGGTGTACCTGCATTGACACTAGGGAATGAAGATGCCAAAATCACTCTAATAAGTTGTATTCATTTCTTAGAAAATTAGCGTCAGATTTGGTTAAGTTTGGATTACAGTGCTGTGAGAGGGAACTTAAAGGAATCTAAAAGTTAAAGTGTTGGTCACTGAGTTGTGTCCAGTTCTTTGTGACCCCATGGCCTGTAGCCTACCAGACTCATCTGTTCATGGACTCTCAGGCAAGAATACTAGAGTGGGTTGCCATGGCCTCCTCCAGGGGATCTTCCTGACCCAGGGATTGAACTCAGGATTCCCGCATTGCAGGCAAATTCTTTACCATCTGAGCCACCAGGGAAGCCTAAAACTTAAGGAATCTAAAACTTAAACCTAAAATACCTTGCAGTTATACTCATTATGTGACCAGCATGAGGTCACCATTTACATGGCAGTTTACCCTACACACTTTGGTTGTGTCCCACACACCAAGTGGAGAAGAGGTCAGTGTTGTGGCATGCTCACCCTCAAGGCTCTGCTGCCCCACGCCCAGCCCTGCTGTCACAGGGTTAGCTGGGGGTGATTTGCTGTTCCACGCACCAGATGGACAGTAGTTATACTGAGGCCTCCACGGGCCGCACTGAGAGGGAAATGTCCTGACAGTGAAGGTGTTATTAATGAAAGGGGCTTCTTTGGGGTGTGATGGAACCTTTTTTTTGTCAGATTAGTAGAACAAACTGAGTACTCATAAAATTTCAGGATCCAGTTGCCTTCCATTCCTTTGCAGGAAGTTTCTGATGGCCTTAGTAGAAGTCTTAGCCTAGATTAAGAGGTATGTCTCTTTCTCAAAACATTTCTGGAGATAAACATATCTGAATTAGATACCATCCATTGTCCCAGATGTCACAGGGAGAGGGAAGGGAGGCTCACCTGTGTACATCCTTCTGCCCCACTCCCTCCAGGGTTGTAGTCAAAACGAGTCCTCAACCACTGATGGACATTGGGTTGTTTCCAGTGATTACAAATAAAGTTGTGATGAAAATTTGTGTACAAAAAACCACCCCCACCACCAAGTCCTCAGCCAAGTATGTCGTGCCTGGTGGCCTCATGTGAAGAGGCCGGCTAGGAAAGACTGCGCCAGAAGCAAGTGGTGGGATGGGCGAGGCAGAGGCTCTGTCCAGCCCTGTCTTCCCCTTTTGTGGACTCAGCTTATTGAAGGTGCATCAGTTCTCTGCATGTATGAGAAGGACTTGTAGTCAAGTGGGGAAAACAGTCTCTGTCTTTTTCTGTAGGTCATGCAGTTGCTGAGGAGGAGGCCCGAAAAGTGCACCAGCTCTGGCTCTCAGTGGAGGCCCTGAGGTACCGCATGAAGACGGCGTCTGCAGACCTGCCCACGGTTCCCCTGGGCAGTGCGGTTGAGGCCATCCGAGCCAGCTGCTCCGATAGTGAATTTGCCCAGGCGCTAACCGCGGCCCTCCCTCCAGAGTCCCTGACCCGTGGGGTGTACAGTGAAGAGACCCTTAGAGTCCGTTTCTATGCCGTCCAGAAACTGGCCCGCAGGGTAGCCATGATCGATGAGACCAGAAATAGCTTATACCAGTACTTCCTCTCCTACTTACAGTCCCTGCTCCTGTTCCCCCCTCAGCAGCTGAAGCCGCCAGCAGAGCTCTGCCCCGAGGATGCAGATACGTTTACGCTCCTGTCATACGCCTCCTATTGCCTTGAGCACGGCGACCTGGAGCTGGCAGCAAAGTTCGTCAATCAGCTGAAGGGGGAGTCCAGACGAGCAGCCCAGGGCTGGCTGAAGGAAGCCCGCCTGACCCTGGAAACCAGGCAGATAGTGGAGATCCTGACAGCATATGCCAGTGCTGTGGGGATAGGGACCACTCAAGTGCAACAGCAGGAAGGCCTAGGAAGAGTCCCGTAAAGTCATGTTCTATATCAGAGGAAATCGGCAGTAATACCTGAAGGGTTTGCAACAGGGTCTTAGAATTGTCTAGAAGTGAGAAAGTTACAAGTACTGTTCCAAATGTTAACACCTGTTGCATTTATATTATTTCCACTTGCTATCATGTCAGTCAACTCCAGGAGTATTTTATTTGCAACTTGTGTAACATTTTCTGTTTTTCAGGTTTTACTGATCAGGCTGGTGAGCCAGTCAAAATAATGTTTGTGATCACTATTACTATTGATTTTGCCCTTGGAGCAAACTGAATAAAATAAAAAGATGAAAACTGAGTAGCTTATCCAGTTTCAAAAAGTACCATTTCTGGTTTGTTGTGTATATAGAAAATTTCCTTAAGAAGCAGCAACAGCAGAAGTAGGAACTCCTGGGTGCTGTTTCTAGGCTGTGAGTTGGGTTATATAGATAAGCCAAAATGGCACTATATTTGTAATTGGAAATATATCATTCCAGTGATTCGAAGGCACTAGAAATAGTGTATAACCCAAATTTTGATTGCTACCATGGGGAAAAACTGTTTCACACCGGGGCGCACATTCACACACACCCTTACGTGCATGTGTACCTGAAAGTTTCTGGAACCACTCCTTTTTTATTGTTAGCATCGTTTATTTGGCTGCACCAGGTCTTGGTTGTGACATGTGGGATCTTTAATTGTGTCATGCAAACTCTTAGTTGGGGCACATGGGATCTTATTTCCTGACCCAGGATCGAATCTGGGCTCTGTGCATTGGGAACGTGGCATCTTAGTTACTGGACTACCAGGGAAGTCCCTCTTTTCTACTTGTGATGCACTCTGTTCTGGTCTGTGGCATTAGAGAAATGTTGGTCTCCTCTCTACCCACAAATTAATGCCACAGCCCTCAGAAGCGTTCCTGGCTCTGAGTTCTGACACCCTAATAGCTGCCCTTGCTCCTATTTGGTGTGTGGACTGTGAATCTCTCCAAATGAAGTGGGGTGGTAAGCCTGGAATCTTAAAGGGATTTAAACTGGATTGCTGTAAAACCCAGAGAACTTGCTTACCTTGCTTCTCTGAAGACTAGAACAATTTCCTAGTGGGTAAGCATTAACAAATGTTTTATCTTTTATTTTTCATTTCATGAAATTATTGTCAACATTTTTTTCCAAAATCATAATTTTGTGGAGGTGTCTGTTCATAAACAGATTATTGAAGAGGCATTTTAATCTAAGCAACATACCTGGAAATCATGAAAAAATGAGAATTAATTATATATTTCTGCAGGAGTATACCAGCTGATGATTGTTAAATGAACAGTATGAAAAGGCAAAAAGGTATGACACTGAAAGATGAACTCCCCAGATTGGTAGGGGCTCAATATGCCACTGGAGAAGAATGGAGAAATAACTCCAGAAAGAATGAAAAGGGAGCCAAAGCAAAAACAACACCCAGTTGTGGATGTGACAGGTGATGGAAGTAAAGTCCGATGCTGTAAAGAGCAATATTGCATAGGAACCTGGAGCGTTAAGTCCATGAATCAAGGCAAATTGGAAGTGGTCAAACGAGATGGCAAGAGTGAACATTGACATTTTAGGAATCAGTAAACTAAAATGGACTGGAATGGGTGAATTTAACTCAGATGACCATTATATCTACTATTGTGGGCAGGAAGAAATGGAGTAGCCCTCATAGTCAACAAGAGAGTCCAAAATTCAGTACTTGGATGCAATCTCAAAAACGACAGAATGTTCTCTGTTCGTTTCCAAGGAAAACCATTCAATATCACAGTAATCCAAGTCTGTGCCCCAGCCAGTAATGCTGAAGAAGTTGAAGTCGAACAGTTTTATGAAGACCTACAAGACCTTCTAGAACTAACACCCAAAAAAGATGTCCTCTTCATTATAGGGGACTGGAATGCAAAAGTAGGAAGTCAAGAAATACCTGGAGTAACGCAAATTTGGCCTTGGGTACAAAATGAAGCAGGTCAAAGGCTAAGAGTTTTGCCAAGAGAATGCACTGGTCATAGCAAACACCCTCTTCCAACAACACAAGAGAAGACTACACATGGACGTAACCAGATGGTCAATACCGAAATCAGATTGATTATATTCTTTGCAGCCGGAGATGGAGCAGCTTTATATAGTCAGCAAAAAAAAAAAAAAAAAAAAAAAAAAAGACCAGGAACTGACTGTGGCTCAGATGATGAACTCTTCCTTATTGCCAAATTCAGACTTAAATTGAAGAAAGTAGGGAAAACCATGAGACCATTCAGGTTTGGCCTAAATCAAATCCCATATGATTATACAGTGGAAGTGACAAAATAGATTCAAGGGATTAGATCTGATAGAGTGTGTGAAGAACTATGGACAGAGGTTTGTGACATTGTACAGGATGCAGTGATCAAGACCATCCCCAAGAAAAAGAAATGCAAAAAGGCAAAATGGTGGTCTGATGAGGCCTTACAAATAGCTGAGAAGCAAAAGGCAAAGGAGAAAAGGAAAGATACAAGCATGTGAATGCAGAGTTCCAAAGAATAGTGAGGAGAAATAAGAAAGCCTTCCTCAGTGATCAGTGCAAAGAAACAGGAAAACAATAGAATGGGAAAGACTAGAGATCTCTTCAAGAAAATTAGAGATACCAAGGGAACGTTTCGTGCAAAGATGGGCAAAATTAAGGACAGAAATGGTATGGACCTAACAGAAGCAGAAGATATTAAGAAGAGGTGGCAGGAATACAGAGAAGAACTATACAAAAAAGATCTTAAGGACCCAGATAACCACGATGGTGTAATCACTCACATAGAGCCAGACATCCTGGAATGTGAAGTCAAGTGGGCCTTAGGAAGCATCACTATGAAAAAAGCTAGTGGAGGTGATGGAATTCCAGTTGAGCTGTTTCAAATCGTAAAAGATGATGCTAATTTCAAGTGCTACACTCAATATGCCAGCAATCTGGAAAACTCAGCAGTGGCCACAGGACTGGAAGAAGTCAGTTTTCATTCCAATCCCAAAGAATGCTCAATTTACTGCACAGTTGCACTCATCTCACACACTAGCGAAGTAATGCTCAAAATTCCCCAGGCCAGGCTTCAACAGTATGTGAACTGTGAAGTTCCAGATTTTCAAGCTGGATTTAGAAAAGGCAGAGGAATCAGATATCAAATTGCCAACATCAGCTGGATCATCGAAAAAGCAAGAGTTTCAGAACAACATCTACTTTTGCTTCATTTATTTAACTTACATGCAGAGTACATCATGAGAAACGCTGGGCTGGATGAAGCACAAGCTGGGATCAAGATTGCTGGGAGAAATATCAATAACCTCAGATATGCAGATGACACCACCCTTATGGCAGAAAGTGAAGAACTAAAGAGCCTTATGAAAGAGGAGAGTGAAAAAGTTGGCTTAAAGCTCAACATTCAGAAAGCTAAGATCATGGCGTCTGGCCCCATCACTTCGTGGCAAATAGATGGAGAAACAGTGGCAGACTTTATTGTTTTGGGCTCCAAAATCACTGCAAATGGTGACTGCAGCCGTGAAATTAAAAGATGCTTACTCCTTGGCAGGAAAGTTATGACCAACCTAGACAGCATATTAAAAAGCAGAGACATTACTTTGCCAACAAAGGTCCGTCTAGTCAAGGCTATGGTTTTTCCAGTGGTCATGTATGGATGTGAGAGTTGGACTATAAAGAAGGCTGAGCACCAAAGAATTTATGCTTTTGAACTGTTGTGCTGGGAGAAGACTCTTGACAGTCCCTTGGACTGCAAGGAGACCCAACCAGTCCATCCTAAAGGAGCTCAGTCCTGGGTGTTCATTTGGAAGGACTGATGTTGAAGCTGAAACTCCAGTACTTTGGCCACCTGATGCAAAGAGCTGACTCGTCTAAAAAGACTCCGATGCTGGGAAAGACTGAAGATGGGAGAAGGGTACAGAGGATGAGATGGTTGGATGGCATCACCGACTCAGTGGACACCAATTTGGGTAAACTCCAGGAGTTGGTGATGGACAGGGAAACCTGGTGTGCTGCAGTCTATGGCATGCTGCAGAGTTGAACACGAATGAGCAACTGAACTGATAACCAGCTAATGATTGTTACATTCAAGTCTACATGGCATCTAATGTCCTTTGATTTGGGAATCCAGTAGACTTGTTTTGGCCTGGGTTGGGGTTAATTTTGGGCGTGCTAGTTCTTCGTTGCTGCTGGAGGGTTTTCTGTAGTTGTGGATAGCAGCAGCTACTCTCTAGCTCCAGCTCCCAGGCTCAGTATGTGGTGCACAGGCTTAGTGGCTCAGCTGCATGTGGAATCTTCTGGCCCAGGGATCAAACCCATGTCCTCTGAATTGGCAGGTGGATTCTTAATCACTCTACCACCAGGGAAGTCCCTCAAGTCTCTGAGCTCGATCAAGTGGGTTTGTTCTTGGGTTTGACCTTTCTAAAATCTTTTGTAAAGCCCATGGTGTGCAGGTCAGCTAGACAGCACTCTTTTACAGGTAAGTCTCCTTCCCGAGCCAGGCTGGAGACTCCTTCAGCACCTCCCACCCTCCTTTTCGTACCTTTCATTTCAGCATCGCATGCCCTAGCACACTGCCTTATCTCAAAGAAATAAGCCCATTTCTCTGGTATACTGCCACTCCACCACTAAGATCGAAATGACTCCATAAACCTCGCCTCACCCGTCCACACTAATGACTGCTGTCTCATAGCAGATCCTGTTACCAGCAGTAGAACAGCTTTGCATCATGACCAGGTACACTTACATGATGACTTGATTACCATCAACAGGCAATCACGTCAAGGCAACACTTCAGTCCTTTTCACAAGCCTTCACTCAGATCACTGGAAGCACAGCACACCTGAAGAAGGTGCCAGCACGCTCAGAGAAAGAGGACACACTTGTGTAAGCCCCAAGCCTACTGGGAGACGGGGGTGTGCAGAAAGAAGGCAAACGCACACATACCTTAATTACAATATTTATTTACAGCTTTCATCTTCCCAGCTGTGCAGCCTAAAGCCCTGTGATTGTTCAGTTCTCAGATGCACCATGTTCCACGTACAAACATCCCTGAACTTGGGATACTACTGACCCAGTATCAATGTGATGAAACTGCACAAAATCTTCCTTTAGACTCTGAATTGGAGGGAGTGCCACGGTCACAGCATCAGCCAACAAAGGGTAGAGTCCACAGCAGGGGAGGGCAAATGGCGCCGACGTCAGCTGACAAGACGCCTGCTGCAGGTGTGCTCACACGAGCCGCACACCTCAGCGTGCACAGAGGTGAGAACAGTGGCGCTGCGTCTGTTCACAGGGTAACCCTCACACAGGTGGCTCAGCCTAGGACGTTACCTTAAATAAGCCAGTGTGTATCAACTGTATTTCAAGGTTCGCCAAATCTGTACCCTGTTTTCTTCACAGTACAGATATTAACATCTCAGGTATCCAGTGTCAGCACAGCTATGCTTGGTCCCAGCTGCTCCTGATTCCCCCCCTTTTTATTTTATTTGTCTTCGCTGATATCGCTACCACTGTCACTATCGCTGTCGCTGGTCAGTGCGGTTAGGTCTCCCAGGGCTTCCCTGTAAGAAAAATAAATAGGAGGGTCACACTGAAACTCAGGCTTGGCTGGGGGTCTCTACAGCTGCACTACAGCAACAGAGGACAAGATCCAGTAAGTCAACGGATAGGCCTCCCTGACTCAAAATATCATTAAATCAACACATCCTGACTTTCTGTAAAGAAAGGGAACTCAGGGGTAGAAAGCTACAGACATGTGAATGGGCAGATAGATGGGCTGCTCCATCTCTTAACTTTTCTTCATGGTAATGACACAGAGCCCAAGAGCCCACTTACTTCTGTTCTTGGCTGAGGGTGAAGTCAGCAGTTAACCTCTGGGTGAGGCCCTCACAAATAGGCAAGCTGAAGGAATTTGCCAGCTTAACGACCTCAACGGCCTGGGCAGGGCTGCTGGATGCTTTGGCACTATCCATAAACTCATTCAGCAACTCATTCCTGTAAAAGGCAAAATGTCAACATCTGCCAACTACACCCCTCACAGATTTACATACAGAATCTAGTATCTTACAAAGATCAGCAGCTTTGGAGACAGTTACATGAAGTTTAAAGGGCTAATGAGATAATGAATACTGTTAATTCAACATGCCTTCATCCTCAACATCTTCACCATCTTCAACATGATTCAGCATGCCTTCATGTGGACCTATCCACAGTGTATTAACAACATGTTGTGATCACTGAGCACAGAGGAAGAAAACTGCACTTGCCGCAGAATGCCTTAGATGGTGGGAGTGACTGTCCATTTGCTTGCCTAACAGAAAAGTGCCCAATTGCCACGATTGAGAGAAATTCCACACCGCCCCCCACCCCGTAAGAGTGAAACCCACATGACTAATCTAGGATGTATGCAGGAAGGCCTGTTAACTTGAACTTACCTGGGGATCTTATTATGTTTCCTGAAAAGCCCCAGCATTTTCCTGTTCGAGATGAGATAGGAAAGAGATTAGGAACAGTAACAGAACAGATGGCAATTGAGTGACCAGAGCTATTCTCCCAGATGCAGACACTAAGTGTCCTCCTCCTACCTACAGCGGAAGCTCTACCAGCTCCCAGCCTCGTCTCTACTTAAGAATCACTCCAGGTGCCTCAACCCTCTTCTCCAACTTCATGTGTGAACATTACACACTGCAGAGGCAAATGTGTTTTGTTACGAGCATTGAGAATTGCTGGGGTTCACCCTCCTCTAGAGGATCACTTCAGTCCCCCCAGGGAGGGAATGTATCACGTGGGCAGAGGGAAGGGAGGGAGGCAAATACCGTACAATCGCTTTTCTCTTTTGTGATCCTGTATGTGAGTCCAGTGTGTCTTAAGCTGACGTTATGAAGAGCAGGCTCAGATTAAGGCACGAGTCTCATGTAAGTGCTCACCAGCATCCTGCCACATGCAGGATGAAGGAGAAGCACATACACTCAGCTCCCATCATCAGCTGAGGTCCGTACCCCTGCGCCAATCATCACAGCCTGATTCACAACATGTGTCGACCTGCCTGAGTCTACGACTCCCAGCATCACGGGTCAGCAGCTGTGCAGCAGGTTGTGTGATTCACCACCAGTCAAGACCAGTTGAGGTAGCAAAGCCTCCACCAGCTTTTCCTAGAGAGAGCGAACACCCACACCCTGGACTGACAGTCATATGTTCAACATAAGGTCCTCTCTTGGGAACAACCATACACAACTACCCCCTCACTGGCCCTAAGAACTAACATTTACATCCAAAATAACATACAGTGGAACCACGCAACCATGACCACCCCAACCAAGTGCTCCTTTGTTGACTTCTCTGCTTTTGGAAAAATGAAGATGCATAAGGGTTTCATTCACAATTAAACACTAGAAATGAGTATGAGAATGAACTGCCAACAGGAACACACAGAAATAGAATACAGTGGCACAAACCAATGATGGGTTCTAGTCAAGGCTACGTTTAGTCGATACTGGTAAATGCCACTTTCCTCACGTTCCAGTATACAGCCCACATTTTAAGCCGGGGCTGTGGGTGTGGGGAAACCATCCATAAATGAGGTATCAATGCCCAAAACACTTTCAAAATTAAGATTCTCTGGTCATTGTGTTCTATGTAGGTGACTGGAGATACAGAAAATGAAAAGAAACTGAGCCCACTGAACCACATCCTTTCTTACACACGTACATTGATTCTTCCCCAAGTTTGCTTTTTAGTTAGTATTTGGACGTTCCCATAGAAAACTCATTACAGGGCTTCCCTGGTGGCTCAGTGGTAAAGAATGTGCCTGCCAATGCAGGAGACATGGGTTCGATCCCTGCTGTGGGAAGGTTCCACATGCCGTGGAACAACTAAGTCCGTGCATCACAACTACTGAACTCGTGTGCGCGAGCCCAGAAGCCACAACTACTGAAGCCCTAGAGCCCACACTTCGCAACAAGAAGCCACCACAATGAGAAGCCTGTGCACCACAACTAGAGAGGAGCCCCACTTTCTGCAACTAGAGAAAAGTGGGTGCAGCAAGGAAGACCCAGCATAACCAAAATTAAAAACAAAAACAAAAACAAAAAACCAAAACACACCTCATTGTGCAGAAACTCATTTGTCTCCTGAGAAACCACACATCACACAGCCATATTAGAGATGCTTCCAGTTACACGTGTGGTGGTTCGTGTACTCACCAGGCTTCCTGGGTTCTCCCAGCCCTTAAGAAGAGGATGGCTATGTAGTTTAGAGAACTGGCTGGCCACTCTGAAGCAGTCTGTCTAGCATCTTGGCTTTCGTAAGTCGATTTGATGTCTGCAGCACAGTCAGCAAATGCCGCCTGCAGCTGAGAGGCCCCGAGAGTCAGCAGAACTGCCTCGCTAGTTTTATGACAATTTAAGAACAGGAGACTCCACAGGACCATTAAAATTTTTGAGCATTGCATCTTACTATTTGAACACATCGCATGTACAGCACATAGTAATACATATTAACAATGACAAAAAAAGGCAAAGCACCCGACATTGATGTGATAATTTGGTTAGCCATGTATTTCAAATCCAACCATGGGTTTTCTCTTTAGAGATAAAAAGGAAAGAAAAAGGAAGGAAGGGTATTCTAATTGGTTGGGTATGTTGAGATGTGTCTTTTTTATCTTTTCAGCCACACCGCACACATCCAATATCTTAACTTGGGGCCCCCCGTTATGGAAGTGCAGAGTCTTAACCACTGATTGCCAGGGAAGTCAGATGTGTAGATTTAAATCTGGGTTTAGGTGGCAGAATTCTGCACAGTAGATGAAACCATGGAAATCACCCTCCCCAGGTGCTCAGTATTAGAGCATACGCTGGCTAGTGTATATCTAACAATGAAAGCAAAACAAGCCTACCTCTGGTGGGTGCTGATCCCTGGCCATGAGCATCAGAATCTCTTCTTTTAGGTCATTGCGAAAAGTATGACCATATTCTTTACTATCTTAAAACAAAAAGGAGCAGAGTGAGACATGATGACCACCATGTAAAAACCAACATTCTCTGACCTTTGTCCACTGTCAGCAGTCATCCATATTGGGGCAGGGGGTGGGGGGTGCGGGAAGGGAGAAGAAAATAAGAAAATTCATTGCCGACATGTATTCCAGGATTCTAGAAACTAGCATGATTCACCGTAGGAAAAGGACAAGAGAGTAGTGAAAGCCAGCGCCAGTAACTGGCTCCCGGGCAACTGCTAACAGCATGTGGGCCACACTCAAGCAGACTCCCGCTCCCCATGGTCTTATAGCACATGGGAATCGTCAATGGTCCTTGTACATTATCACCAGAGCAGTCTCGTAAGGCAGGACGGCAGGGCTATGGTCTCAGTGTCTCATGTCAACTTGAGGCAAACAGGAACGGATTTTACAATCACAGTCACCTAGTGGGTGAGCTACAGCATCTTCTGCAGTCAGTTTACACGCATAACACACACACACAGTCATGGCTGTTCCTTAGAAACCATGCTATCACCAATATCACTGTTAGCTACTGAAGCACAGAGATGCATCACAGTCCAGTGAATGAATGGCACAGGCTTTGCAGGTTGAGATTTCGGGTGACCCATGTAACTAACACAAGTGCACAAAACCCAGCCTTTTTGGTCACAAAGGAACCAACTGAGGTCCTTTCCACCTCACTGTTACTCATGCAATCCAACATGAAACACGAGCAGGTCACCCTGAAGGAGACCTCAACCACAGAGTTTAATTTAGTGAAAAAATGGAAGCTTTCTTCCCTAACCACATTAACACGCTTGTGAATCAAAATATAAGACAAGAGTAAGATGGGTCGGGACACACAAACTGAAACTGACCTTTCCAGATCTGAGGAATCATTTCTAGTCGATTGGCTACGTCTAATGCTTGGAGAAGATCTATTAATGTTTGGGAATGGGGAAAGAAGACCTGGTTAAGAAAAATACAAATACATTTTTAAGTATTACTCAGCAAAGACACCACAAACATCTACAATGATAAATGTTAAGTCATGAATCACTTACCGAAGGTATCAGGTCCTTATACCACTTCAAGGTGACATCAATTTGTTCCATTAGACAAAGCAAACTAAAGAACTTAGAACTGTGATGGAGAAAGAAAACATGTTTAGTCTAAAATCCCTACCTAGTAGGGGAATGATTACATTACAGCACAGTCATATAATGACATATTACACACAAAACAGGCTAAGATGAAATCTTTAGGGATTCACCCTGCTATGAATTCAGAAATATAAAATAGGAAGGTGTGGCTTCCTGGGAAGCTCAGCTGGTAAAGAATCCGCCTACATTTCGACTCCTGGATTGGGAAGATCCCCTTGAGAAGGGTTAGGCTACCTACTCTAGTATTCTTAGGATTCCCTGGTGGCTCAGAGGGTAAAGAATCCGCCTGCAATGCAGGAGACCTGGGTTCAATCCCTGGGTTGCACAGATACCCTGGAAGAGGGCATGGCAACCCATTCCAGTATTTGGCCTGGAGAATCCTCATGGACAGAGGAGCCCTGGGGGCCACAGTCCGTGGGGTCGCAAAAAGTCTGACAGGACTGAGAGAATAAGCACAGAACAGCAGAAGGAAAAGATACATGGATTTAAAGTTACAAATACAAATAGCTTAAAAGATACAGAGTGGACACCTCAGTCTGACAAATCAGTTTTACCACTGTTTGAATCTACTGAGTATTGACAAATTAGTTTGACCACTGAATCTCACAAGTGTTCAAATAACTTGTATTGTTAAAGTCAGGATCATGCGACCTAAAATAAGAGTGCCAAGTCTCCTACCTGCAGAACTGACTATTGGTTGCATACAGGTGTTCCGTTAATGCAAAGGATACATTTCCAATACACTTACTAATAAAAATTACGCCGAGGATCGGGGCCAATGAATTTCCGGTTGTCTCCAGTGTTTAAAAGGCCATGGACCTGGTAAGCAAGTTCTAGATCTCTGAGAGAAGAGCACTGAAAATGTAGAAGTAGTAAATAACCATCACTCAGTGATCCTTATCAGCCAAAGGTGGCTCACTATATGAAGCAAGAAAGTAGATACCTGGGGAAACACGTATACTGATTTAACGTTTTACTGACTGACAGCAAATGAATTATAAGAAATTGGGGGTGGGTTCAAATCACCAAGTTCAATGAAATTTAAAACAAAATAATGTTCATCTAGTAATTAGTATTCACCTGTATTTAGTATTAGACAAAAACACTCGGATGCCATGCATAAGACAGATGGAGTGCTATCTCTAGCGTCACTATACTGGCAAAAATCCCCATGAAATAACTCCAAACCCACCCAACAAGAAGTCATTCCTGTCTATGAAATACTATACTGCCAACAACAAACAAGATACCATGGAAGTGAGTGTGGACATGCGTGTCTGAATACCCAGAGGAAAGAAGCTGGAAAGACACACACTAAGTTGTAAAGCAATTATCCTCAGGGAATAAGACTGCTAAATTCATTCTGAAACTGCTTGAACATTTTCCCTATGATTAGCATGATAAGCTGAAAAAACAATATTAGACATAACCATCAATCTAATAAGTTACCAACAGGCAAATACGAAATACTCTGAAAGCTTATCTGAACAAAGGTATGAAAAAAGACAACAAACACAATCAGCACAGGATGGGAATGCTGTGATTTTGTAGAGATTTTAGAGGAATAAAAAATTAGGACTAATGACATGAAAACAAGTTAAGAGTTAGGAAGTGAAAGAATCAGGGAGAGTCCTCCCAACCACCAATGATGAATTTAGGAAATGGATAAAAGAAAAAAAAAAGTTTTAAGCAAGAAATGGTACTTACAACCCTCATGGCTGACTGAAAAAACATATCTGAAAAATCAAAGTTCAGAAGAGCCTTGGTTACTATGCATAAAGTATGTTTTCAGGTCAGTAACATTAATTAAAAATCCTGCCAACAAAACTGGTAAGCTGTAGGACAAACCTAAATGAATGAAAACACAGGAGAAGCAACACACAGCACAAGCCACTGATATTCTGCTTTCTCAGAATAATCACCCAAAGATGCCCCAACTAAATCAAACCCCATCCTCCTCATAAGGCTCGAGAACCTGGCAGTCAGGAAAAGAGGCTGTCTGTCTTACGGCAGCAATTTCTGCACGTACCGTCATCGGGGTCCTTTGGAGAAAACGTCTTTCCCGTTATTTCATCCATGATATCATAGATGACGAGGGACGATGCTTTTGAAGGGCTTTCTGCAGAAAAAGAAGGTAACTGGGTTTTCTCAGGAGCCCACTTCCTGCACAACCATGGGGTAGGCAGAACTAGTCCTAGGGCCGCCTTTCTCATTCGTCCACCCAAGCCGTGGAGCTGGCCAGGCATATCCCTTCGAGAGGAGTGAGCGCACCCTCTGCTGAGTGCCGCTCTCCTCAAGGCCTGGGTCAGCTACAGCGCTCCCAACAGACTCAGCCCCTCCTTCCTAGTCTCCTCACCAGGCGGACATGCACTGAAATGGGAGACAGATGGACACCCTCGCCAAGCCTGCCTACTTAGAAAACAAACATGTTTTTTGCTAATAAACATCTGTGCTCCTTTTAAATATAACCAGGATGAGAGCCAAGAAACAGAAAACTGGAGAATCAAAATGCATCTATGACATTTCCAGTTAAACATTTCACATTATTTATCTATATTCCCTTCCCCACCTATCCACCTGCAAGTGATAATATAGTTTCAATGACAGCACAGATGTACTTTTGAAGTTCCTCAAGGATGTTTGCATTTGTTACAGTTCTAATTATTCTACTGTCCTAATAAACTATTTTATATGTATCATCTCTTCATTATTTTAGGCTTTTTCCTTTGGGTAAATTCCTAGCAATTATTATTACAATCAATTTATATCCCTAAGACACACTGACACTCCTGCCCCTATGACCCTGGGTGTTACTTAGGAAGCATAAGCACCAGTGACTTTAGTCAGTCAAGGTGATGTGTGATGTTATAGTGGAATAGGCTTTAGGGTGGGAATTACTTAGTTTTAGTACAATACCTACTCTTGCCTGGAAAATCCCATGGGCGGAGGGCTACAGTCCATGGGGTCACTAAGAGTCGGACACGACTGAGTGACTTCACTTTCACTTTCATGCATTGGAGAAGGCAATGGCAACCCACTCCAGTGTTCTTGCCTGGAGAATCCCAGGGATGGGGGAGCCTGGTGGGCTGCCGTCTATGGGGTTGCACAGAGTCGGACATGACTGAAGTGACTTAGCAGTAGCAGTACAATACCACCAAAGTTTAGTAAAATTTTAAATGACAAAATTACTGTGGAAACGGTTCACCTGTTTTCAAGATAAAGTCATTTAACTGCTCTTACTTCCCTATGTGTGAGAATGTGAATTTTGTAAAACTACCCTTCCAAAATAAAGATTTTCTGTTGTTTTCACACAAAAAGCCCATTACAGGAGAGAAAGACTGGAACTGTCAAATTTCTAAACCTAGGGTTGTTTCTCAGGTTGGGGCAAATGGCTAAGAACCTACAGTGCTTACTACATGCCTCCCAAGCATGAACAGGACACTACACATAATTCATTTCATCATTACATCATGATGGCATCAACTCAGAGGTAAGATATCCAGTCCCTTCCCACACATCTGGTAAATGGTAGAGATGAAATTTCAACTCAGGTGTGCCTTGCTCCAAAATCCATTCAATAGAGCACAGCTGACCTAAAATTAGGTAACAAATGGAGCCTTGAAGTTCTCCCATGAGGCTTCAAAATAATGTCAAGGTTTACTGTGGAGCAGGACTATCCAACAGCTTCCTGCAAAGATGGAAATGTTCTATAATTGCATCACTGACGATGCAGTCAGCAGTCACGAGTGGCTACTGAGCACTAATGCTATGAAGGAATTTAATTAAATAGCCTTGTGTGGCTAAGTAGCTACTGTATTGGACAGCACAGTTCTGGAGGGCAAAAGGAATTCCAAACTCAAGTACCTTCTGGCCAAAACCATACACTGCCCGTTAGTACATTTAATGACCTTCCTCCACTCCAACTTAAGTTTTACATGACAAAAAGATAACACTATCCTCAAGAGTAACTTTTTGCTCGGGCTGTAGACAATGCTATTCTGTGAACTATCCGATCTTAATTCATTAGCAGTGAAGTTAGCCTAATCTCTACATAAATAACATAATGACATACATACCATGTTGATAAAACAGCTGAATAATATGATGATATGTTGCAAGTGAGGGTTCTTATGTTACCAGGTACATAGAAAAAAGAAAAAAAAAATGTCAAACACAGCTATACGAAATATAGCTTACTGAGGTATAGTGAATAAAAACATTAGTGGTGTTACATAAATAGAAGATGCATTCCGTTCCTCTGAACAAAGACATTTCCCAGCTGATATAATTAATGTAAAGGTGGAAAGGTGTCATAGAGATCAAATTCCTCTTAGAAATCTAGATAGGTATCCTCCAGATACCTATCACTAAAACATTACAGTCAATACTCTTGTGAGTTTCATTTAAGAACACTAAAGGATACTGAAGTGAACTGATTCAATAACATAAATACTGAAAAATATACAACATACTAGCACACAATTGGGTTCAAATACTTAATTATGCCAGAAAATGTCACGAGATTTTAAAACCAGCCAACCGTAAGTGAACAATTCTCTCTAGAATCAAAAAATCCCATTAAAAAGTATCTAAAATCCTAAGAGTGTAATTTGCTATAAACAGCAAAAAGATGATAAAGAAGAGCTCCCATTATACTAAATATACATAATTAAAAAGTGTGCTTAATGGTGGAAAGGAAATTCCTACCATATTATGTAAACAGCACAGAAAAGTTTAGTCTCTTTTTGGATCACCTGGACCTGAAGGCTCAGGTCAGCACTGCCTTTAGTGGGGGACATGAGGACACCCCTCACCTATCCCGATGGCTTTCATTTCCCGGAAGGTCTGTAAGGCTGGCAATTTTCCAAATGCATAAAATCTTCGGAGACATTTGAGAATAGTGTTAAAAGTCTGTAGATTGGGCTTCACGTTCTGTGCAACCATTTGTTTCAGCAGGTCCTAGTTGAATCAAAAGCAGTATTATTTTTTTTAATGCCTGGTGGTTAATTTGTCCAATAAACAGAACACACTAAAAGAATTGGGCTGTCTGCCTATGTTTAAAGCAGATTAATAAATAAGCCCCCCATTTAAGAATTCTAGTGCCCCTGAGAGAAGGCCCTTTCAATAGTCACTCTAACGCCCATATGATGTCCGTGTCCAACTGTCTTTAGCGGCCTAATGGGTCTAAGACTGAAGCAAAAGAAGAGACTAGAACAGATTGGTTTTTTCCTTTCTACATGAGCAGCATGGTATGGTATGCACTTCCCTGGTGGCTCAGTGGTAAGGAACCCAGCTGCCAATGAAGGACACGTGGGTTTGACCCCTGGGTCGGGAAGATCCCCTGGAGAAGGAAACAGCAACCCACTCTAGTATTCTGCCCTGGAGAATCCCATGGGCAGAGGAACATGGCGGGCCACAGTACATGAGGCTGCAACAAGTTGGACACAACTGAGTGACTGGACAACAATGAATGGTATAGTGTGGTTTCTATTCCTGTTACTTCGTTTCTGTGATTTCAATTTTTAATAACTTTCCTAGTAATTTTTTCAATAAATGTTTTAATGAAAAAAAAAAAAAAAAACCCACACACGATTATAAGGAAATAAATGAATATAATAAAGCAAACTGGTCTTCCTGGATTCTAGCTATATGCTTGGGTCACATGTCAGATACAGCTACTTATACTAAGGGTTGCTAGAAGGGTGTGAACAGACCACTGCAAGTGGAGAGCCCAGTGCGGTGACCACCACAAACATGCTCAGTGAATGCTCTCTCCACCCCATGCACTCCGAGCAAAGGATGGTGGTTGGTGGTGGTGTAGTAGGTGAGTCATGCACAACTCTTGCAACCCCACGCACTGTAGCACACCAGACTCCCCTGTTCATAGCATTTCCCAGGCAAGAATACTAGAGTGGGTTGCCATTTCCTTCTCCAGGAGATCTTCCAACCCAGGGATTGAACTCGTGTCTCCTGCATTTCAGGACTCCCAGCAAAGGATATTCTGGCTTATTAGTAGCCAAAGTGAGGGTTCCGCCTTACCAATATATTACTCCACTTTTCTTCAAATTTCGCATTCACCACCAATGCTGTTGCTTCAATCAATGAATTGAAGGTGTGCACATCAGCTATAAAAGAAGAAAACTACTTTAACAAAATTTGGGGCAACCAGGAAACCACTCTTTTCTCTGGCTCTGGACTCTCGCTTCAATCACCAACATCACAGGAAAAGATTAAGAATGAGCGAATCATTAAGTAAAATCCTGCGATTTTATAGACTCCTGATATAATGATGCATAGGTAAGAATGCAGAGATGATGCAGAGGCAAAGAATCCACCAGCCAATGCAGGAGATGCAGGTTCAATCCCTGGGTTGGGAAGATCCCCTGGAGATGGAAATGGCAACCAATTTCAGTATTCTTGCCTGGGAAATCCCATGGACAGAGGAGCTTGGCAAGCTACGTCCACGGCAGAGCTGGGACATGACTGAGCACGCACACACGCCCAGACAAGAGAAGGAAAGGAAGGACAGAGGTGAATTCTCCAAACACAACTCACCATGGAGTCTGTTGTTTAATAGTTCAGTGTACATGCTTAATGCCTGTGTATGAGCTCGGTGCTGGAAGAGGGAAAGGATGAAAATTAAACACCATAAAAGTTGTCTTTTATAAATATTTGCATATCTACTGTTCTCAGAAGTAAAAGGATAGACCAGAATGGATAGTGTTTTTCCTTTTTACATGAGCAGTGTGGTATAATACAGTTTCTATTCCTGTTACTTCAACCCAGTGATTTCAATTTTTGAAAACTTTCCTAATAATTTTTTTCAATAACTGTATCTTATTTGAATGAAAAAACAACTATGAGAATTACATTGTCACAACTGGGGGATGGGAGGATGAATCACTGGCATGAAGCGGGTAGAGGCAGTTCCCAAACATCCTTCAAGGCTCTGGAAACCCCCAACGACAACAAACTATGTGGCCCAGCTGTGGAGGGTTCTGAGGCTGAGAAACCCTGACTCAGTAGAAATTAAAGACCCAAACATAAAACTACCCAGAACAAATGTTACCTTCACCATTCCTCGAATCATTGTGCAGTAAGAATGTGCATTTTTCTCAGGCATCAGAGCAAAGATTCTCTCAGCGTGGTTTCTGGCTCTAGATACAAGAGTAAACGTGAACCAGCAGAAACAGATAAAACCAGTAACAGCTACCACGTGGAGTATTTGCAACGTTCCAAGCATTTTCTGCATATAATTTCAAGTAATTCTTCCCACCCAGAGAAGGAGATCTGGTTACCATCATTTTAAAAATGGGAAAAACTGAGGCTCAAAGACCTTAAGTTGCCCAAAAATTTACTGGATAAGTCGCAGAACCAGGACTTGAAAGGTGTAATATGTACTCAGCATTGTAAACAAACAGCAAACTGCACAGCAGGGTACACGGTCAAGTTCCCCCACTCGCTTTCAACTGGAGATGATTCACCAGAGGCAACCACAGACATGTGGTGCCCTGCAACCCACTGTCCTAGTCGAGCTTATGTCATCTGGCTCTTTCAGTCAGTCAGTCAATGTGCTACGTTATACAAATCATGCTGCACCTTCATTTTCTCTGTTACCAACACATCTTGGAAAATAGAGCCTGGATTTGGGCCCAGATGGTACTCTCAAGTCTCTGCTCTTAATCACTATAAGAAATTATTAGTATCTACTGAAGAAGTTTAATTTTTCATTCCGTTCACTTTGATATTAACAGTAGCTTTCCTTTTCCAGACAGCCTTACGAAATACCTTTCTTTTAGTTTTACTCAGTTAATTTGAATTCTGAATCATTACATAAATGATATTTATCTTTTGTTCGGTAGTGAATACCTCTGTTAGCCAGCAGTCTTAATTTAGAACTACGCTCTGGCATATGTGTATTCTAACATAATTTTAAAAATTCTGAACCTTTTTAGAATTAGAGGTATATAGTGCAAGATAGGACTACTAACGAAACTACCAGAAGAACCATACCAGGATGGTTACATGGAGTTAGGCAGGGGAAAAAAAAGAAATCAACACCAGTCCTGTAACCTCTACCTGGTTGGAGGTAAAGATTTAATAAAAAACGGTCCAAACACATATGAAAACCAACTGTGACATTTACAGTGCACACAGAGAACCAAGTGCATCTCAGAATACTACAGGGTTGTAGCTCCTTCAGGGGGTGACGAGGAACATTCCACAACTGTGCGGATCCATAAAAGTTCTAATTATCCTGTAACATACCTCCAAGTAACTCCAAGCTGAGGACCAGCCTTCTTCTTAGACTTCATGTTCTCTCCCTCTTCAGCCTCTTCCTGAAATGAGCCATCACCAACAGACATAAAACAGAATACAACAACGGAAAGCATTCTCCAAGTTATACTACTCAGAACCAGTAAGGCAGAGGAAGTTTCAGAAAAGCAAAGCAAATAAAGATTCAGTAGAAGGTAAAAAGGAGACCCAGTGTTTATTAAGAAATATTAATTTCGAGAGTATGCTCATTCCTCTCTGCCTACGTATGCATGAATTTTCAAGAGGGCTGGGGCCAGGGGTTTTCCCCTCTGTCCCATACACAACATATTGTCACTTTGAGGAACAACAACAAAGGGGCCCATCCAAACATTTCTGGTCACTGGTTTCTGCATGTGGCAGGCAAGGTCAAAATACTTTTAAGGAGGGAACCAGGGTAAAACAATTGTTAAAATCCATCTCTTCCTCCACATCACCTTTTGTCCAGGCTACATACTGTGCTACATCACACCTCAGCACAAATCTCTACCCTAACATAAGGCACAAGAACTCACCTTAAAATGAGAAAGAATTACTACCAAAAGAAACTTTAAAAAATCATTACCAACTCTTCTGATTGTTCATGTTGTTGGAAATTATAATTAGTGGAGGGTTCTTGGTTTCCATAGTAACACAACAAATCCAAGAGACTGTTAGTTGTTTCCAGAGATACAGTGGTTCCTGTGGGTGGGGGAAAAAAAGGGTTGGGGGGAGAAACTTTGAAACATCAAAGAACTAAAGCCTATTGGATTCCATTCTCCAAGGGCGAGTTGCATCCCACATCAGCTTAAACATCTGGAGTGATGCAGACAGCACACAATCCCTAACAGAGCTGTCTGACAGAAGAGATAACATACCAGAGTCAAGTTTGACCCTGGGCTCATTTATTCTATGTACTCATATCCCCAGAGAAACTCTCATAGTTCTACCTATCATCTCTGAAATGAATGCTCTGGAAGTGATTGCCATGTAGTCCCCCAGGGCCCAGTTTCATCTTCACAAACGCAATCAAAACTGTTTTGCCTGGATCCAGGCCCTCGCTGAAATACATGCCTGGAGATAGTAGCCTTTAAAAAATTACTGTTCCAAACATTATGTTCCCATCTTGACACTCATCAAGAGGGAGAAAAGGAAACAGGAAGAAGTATGAAATATAATTTAGTGCTTTAAAAAGAAAAGTAGCTGCATTTTTTTTTAAGAAAATATACTGATAATACAAATGCCCATCAGGAAACTTAAAAGCCTTTAGAAAAGACAAAACGGCAGAGTGGATGGGAAACAGGCAATGGAGTGTAACCTGACTGCCTCACAGCATCTCCAAGCTGTATGACCCTGAAGATTACTTGCAGTCAGTCAGTTTCCTTTATAAATGACGACAAGCACACCAACTCATAAGGTGTTATAGAATTAAATGCCTACAAAGTGCTTGGCACTTATTAGGCCTTGATATTAAAATTTTCTATACTTCCTCTCCTAGGATGTCGACTCATTCCGTTACTCTGAATGAGCTGAGTGTCATGGCTCTGACCCTGTCTTTAGTAAGGTTCACTGAACAGCTGCTTGCACCTACACCACACAGTATGTAAAACAGAGGCAGACAAGTCTTAATATAATGATGTTTATCATATTCAACATGCAGAGGGAAAAGCCTCC
Organism: Bubalus kerabau; assembly: GCF_029407905.1. Classification (NCBI taxonomy): domain Eukaryota; kingdom Metazoa; phylum Chordata; class Mammalia; order Artiodactyla; family Bovidae; genus Bubalus; species Bubalus kerabau. Next base: position 51,520,562 of record NC_073634.1, read on the forward strand.
CTAAATGACAATCTGCATCAGCAATTCATTTGTACACATGATGCTTTAGCAGGCTACACACCAAAATTCTTAGTTTCCTGAAAATATTTCTTGCCATATTCAAGACTATATTGAGTGATTGAGTCCAGTTTTTATCTCTTGTATGTTTGGCTGATTTTTATCCTAAACCACTGACCAGCACACCAGATTCTGAAACTTAAGCAATGCTGCTCCTTCCATGCCACTGTAGGTATATTCTCATCTCATGATAGCTTACAAGCCCTGTCACCTAAACCCCTAGAGGTTCATCCACATCAAATTCAGATAGCCACAGGATTTGAGAGACAGAAGGATTAGAGGAATTGAGTTTTTCAAGGCTACAGTGCTAATCAGTGCCAGAACCTACCCAAGCTTCTGATCCTGCAGCTTAGTGCTCTTTCCTTTTTAAGTATTTCTTTCTAGTCTGTTTTATGCCTCTCAAACTTACTTAAAGAATTTAAGAAATGTGAATACAGTATGAACAAACCTGATGTTAAAAACAGAAGCTAAGGAAGAATGGCTGCAAGATTTCTCTACCTGCACAAGAGGACAACATACCAGCAAGGACAACGCTATCCTACCCACAATTTCAAAATGACACTAAAGCAGAACTTGAAATATGACTTCTTACACAATAAAAAATATAAAAACAGCTACCAAGCAGAGAAAGTAGCACAGCACTTGTAACTCGTACTCACAACTATCTAGATCACGTGCACAACTGCGGCCTACTTCCACGCCCACATTCCCGGGGAGCTTCACATGAACGTGGGGGCTTCAAATGAACTTAGTCACCTGCTTGCAAAAGCTGATCAAATATGTCCACAGAAGCTTTGACTTTTTTGAGCTTGATTCGTTCCTGCAGAGCAGCCTCACTTATTTCTTCAATCTGAGGTTCAAAGTACTCAGGCATTAAACACTAGAAAATAAGATGGTTAAAGTCAGTGCAAACAGGTCAATGGGAAACCACAACAGGGTAAGACAACACACCATAGTATTTGATTAACACACCATAATATTCATGCTTCATGCATCAGATACTACCTATCATTTTAATACGAATGTCTCTTTAAGGAATCTAACTTTACCTCTCCAGTCACCAAAACAAGATTACTTAGAGATCTCCTAAGCTGGGGCAAAGAATTTAAAAGCTCCTAATTATAAATATTTAGTCTGGATTTGAAGAATCCTATATCGAAGAACTAAAGCCTATTGGATTAAAAGTCTTCACTTTTCCCAGTGAATTTAGTTACCAGTGAACTAAATTCCCTAATTTCAAGCTGAACTTACTATTCTTCCCTTGCTAAAACCATCCTTCCTACTTTCCTCTCAATCTTGGTTGAAGGTTCCACAGTACACCTAGTTTGTAAAGACGGAAACCTTCCACCCCTGATAACTTCTTTTACTGTAAACATTCAGTATTACCAAGGTATGTTGATTTTACCTCACTCACCAAATTACTCAAATACTTAGGGACCCAGGGAAGGCTTCAAGCAGAAGTGAGCTAAACACAGAAGAGTAACTATAAGTCAGAAACACAGAGGGGAGAGCGCAGGCCCAACAAATGATCATTCCACTGCTGTCGCCGTCTTAGTTCAGGATTTCAATCTTTATGGACACAATCACACTGACGTCCTAATTTGTCCGCAGGATCTGCTGCTTGAGAAGCACAGGGGTGGCTGGGTGTGTGCACTTAGAAAGTAGGGAGATGTGAGAGGAAGCAGTTCTAGACACATTGAGTCTGAGTTACTACTTCCACTACTTAGCTCAGAGGCAGAGCCCATGTTCAGCTGACCACTGTGGGACCCACTAAGTGTAATGCCTAATACCCAGCAGGCCCTCCACACTCACCCCTTGCGACCACAGACCAGAGGGGGCTGGAAAAAGAGCGTCTGGAGTCCAAAGTAGAGACATTGAGGCCAACATACAAGAATGCCAAATGGAGTATAAGGGTTATTGAAGCAGGAAGATTATACTCAGGAAAACAAGAGAGTGACCAAGTACGGAATCCTGAGAAAAAGAACCAAGGTTTGAGGAGTGGATGGAAAACCAACGAAGGGGACCAGAAAGGGAAGGCAGAAGTGAAGATCTGAGAGCCCGGTGTTGCAGAAGCCAAATAAAGAAAACAAAATGAAGAGCAAATACATGTAGTTTTAAAAATGATAATAAAGGTTAGTACTGTGAGCAATGATAACCATAAATATTAAAAGACCCAAATACTGTAGGCATTCAAATGGCTACTTAAACATTAGTTGTGACAGCTTAGTTTATTTACACAGTATTATCTGAAAATTGCAATTACCTCTCCTTACCGGTATATGAGGCTCAGCTATGTCTTTCTGAAAATATTTGGGATATGAATTAACAATAAATTTTGCTGCATTCTCTCCGGACTTCTTTGCCAACAAAAATGAATGCTATATAAAGAAAAAGAGTTAGGCATAAATTGATACTACATATAATTAAGATCAACGTTACACCCTCAGCAAGAATTAATCTGCCCTCCCCCGCCTCACCCAAAGAACACTGTAATACACAGAATTCCAAGTTAAACTACCTAATTATTATTTATCCACCTCTGCTGAATGTAACATAATTTCAGGTTGGATCCTACATACGGCTTGAGGTGTGCAAAAACAATACATTTAAACTGAGTGAATTGCTCTATAGTGGGAATGATCTCTAAGTACTAAAAATCCAAACCAAATTCCTTCTCCATAGCCAATCTCTAAAACTTTTTGATAAAAGTAGTAAAAGAATCAGAAAATCTACCAGTTTATCTATTAGCCTCTATGAATTTTTCAAAGGTGTCTACAAGTAAAATAAGTCCTATGTGTCGTCCTGTTACCCAAACCAACAAGGTAAAACATAATACTAGCCAAGTTACCTAAAAATACTCACAGATTCCGCAGAGGATGTTGGTATGAGGTAAGGATCATCCTGAAATGCATAAGGTGCAGCTGTGGTATCCTGTGGAGAAGACACACAAGTCTCTTTAGACAGGCTTTTATTAAGAGGACCTTGTGGAAGTTTTTCGGAGAAGGCAATGGCACCCCACTCCAGTACTCTTGCCTGGAAAATCCCATGGATGGAGGAGCCTGGTGGGCTACAGTCCATGGGGTCGCTAAGAGTCAGACACGACTGAGCAACTTCACTTTCACTTTTCACTTTCATGCACCGGAGAAGGAAATGGCAACCCACTCCAGTGTTCTTGCCTGGAGAGTCCCAGGGACGGGGAGCCTGGTGGGCTGCCGTCTATTGGGCCACACAGAGTCGGACACGACTGAAGCGACTTAGCAGCAGCAGTGGAAGTTTTAACTGCATGTATCACAGAAGCAGAAATATGTATGTTGGTAGACACTAACACCTACGCTGTACCCTAGGCTCTGTGAGACTTGGTTATAGTTATGCACAATTTAAAGCAAACAATGGCTCAAATCCCCATGACTGGTTTTAACTAGGGGCTGCTATCAGCAGGGATATCACTGTTTTAAATGCAAAGTCAAGAGCCTCTGAATTAACCAGCCTGGGCACCAGTTTCCTGAACTAGGGTGTCCCTTCAATGCATGGCACTAACTACCCAAGAGGCTCCTTCAAATGGAGGACAGTATTTACGGGGCCCTCTCAGGAAGTGGGAACAGCAGCAGCATCTCCAGTGTGCTGTTTCCCAAGGTTCCAAACGTCCTTAAGTTGTTTCAGGTAGAACTCCGAACAAGATTAACTCTTTGGCACCAGTAGTGTCTCTTAGAATGGCCCCCGAATTACTTCCTCTATTCCTCCCCTCTCCTTCACAGACCCCTTCTCTGCACCTCCGGCAACTTTGTTTCACAGAAAAAACTCAACCTACATCTCTAATCTCTTCTGACAGTCCCCTTGCCACCCTTAAGTATTCACCTGGACTCTCTGGGGGAGAACTTCCCTGTGGTTCTTAATAGAAGGATGCTCTGACCTAGGGCCTGGAAGCAGTACTTTTTAGGGCTCTCACTTCCTGATACCACTTTCAAATCCTGTATTCCCTTTACACTCCTCTGTGGCTCACTTCATCTGGTTCACAGGTGATCTCTGGGTTTAACAGGTGGCGAAAGTGGTAAAGAACCTGCCTGCCAATGCAGAAGAAGTAAGAGACACGGGTTTGATCCTTGGGTTGAGAAGATCCCCTGGAGGAGGGTATGGCAGTATTCTTGCCTGGGAAATTCTATGGACAGAGGAGTCTGGCGAGCTACAGTCCATAGGATCAGAGTTGGACACAACTGAAACCACTTAGCACGCATACATCTACTCTCTACCAAGACATGACGGGTATGAAGGACAACTCAGAAGAAGCAGTTCTAGGATGGCTTCCTTGGACCATTACTCCATGATGGCCAACCGCTGCCTGGCTCTGTCCTGTCCACCATCTTTATCAAATACCTGTTTGGGCCTCTAGTTTGGGGTCACACGCTGGACCTCTCTCACTAGACTTTATTCTTATTTGTTTCCCACATTTTCCTCCCTCAGTGATTTCCAAGCCCTTAATGGTTTGAGAAACTCCTCCTTGACTCTGGCCCTGTAGCTCAGATGCCGCACCAAATCTACCCCCAACTGTACTTCTCTGACAGAGCTACCTCCCCTCTTATCGTCTCCATTTCAGTTAAGGGTACCAAGCACTCTGCAATCCAAATCAAAGATCCTCTTCCGTTACTTCCATTCAACTAAGCGTCATCAGTTGTGGCTGACTCCAGTTCCTTAAATCCTCTACCTACTCCACGGTCCCTTTTCCCAGCCACCACTGCCTTAGTTCATTGCCTGCCTTATTCACTCATTCAATATTTACTGAACACCTCATATGTGCCAGGGAGACAACAAAATCCTATCCTCCACAGAACTCACAATCGAGTGAGGAATAAAATCTCCAGAAAACAAAGCAAATAAAACAGATAGTAAATTTAAAGGTAATAACTGCTATGGAAAAGGAAGGGAGGGAAGACAAGCTGTCAGAGAAAATAAACATACAATTTTATATGGTGTGGTCCGGGAAGACCTCAAGGAAAAGACTTAAAGAGATAAAGGCAGAAATTACGTGGATATCTCAGGGAAAAATAAACTAGGCAGAACAAATAGGAAGCATTAAAGCCTCGAGGCAGACCTGTGCCTGAGAAGAAACTGAGAATTCGCTAGGAGGCTGCCTGGTTAGAGCAGGGTACAAGAAAGATGGCAGGCAATGTGGTCAGAGCTGGGGTGAGGATGGGGGTGATCATGTGGGGCCTCAGGCACCCTTGGAGGGACCTCAGTTTTTGTTTCATTTGTAACAAATCAGAAGCCATTTGAGTTCTGAGTAGATCAGTGATGTGAGTCAACCTTTTAGCAGGGTTGCTATGGCTGCTTAATGGGTTGAGGAAGTCAAGAGAACAGACTGCTGTAATTAATCCAACATAGTAAGAGAGGATGGTGGCTTGGATGACCTGGTAAGCACCATTAAAGGTAGAATGTGTGGTTCCTGAATGAATGAATAATTGTCCCCTGGATTTTAAGAGCCCAAGCCCAAACCAGACAGTGTGCACATAATTCTACAACTTCTTTGACTTAAATGCACCTTGGGTCAATCTCACTGAAAAACTGACAACAATCTCTGAGGTCTATTTCCCGAGTTTACATTTCAAGTGCCTATTTATGGATATGTGAGCTGAAAATCTAAGTATCTTGCTAGTATGGAGATGCAGTATTTTAAAACCAACCTCAGAAACTTCCAGGATGTGTTTGGCCCATAAGTTTTCACCTATAATCGAAGAACAGTTCTGGAAATCTGTGACAACCGCCTCAAGGAGGGTGAGAATGCACACAGATATTGTGGTTAAAAAAAAAAAGAGAACTTGAAAGTTCTATTTCTGAGGCATTTACTATGGTTTCAGTTTATCTATGAAAACTACATACCCTATTCTTGAATTGTGAAGGGAGAAATTTATTCACAAATTAATCAGATAGCTGGAGCAATAATAAAATAGCCAGCATTTACTGAGCATGTGCTTCGTGCAGGTGATGTCCTAAGCCCTTTCACGTGTAATAACTTATTCCTTACCCAAAACCTCAGTGTTTGGTGCTGTAAGTAAACACCCATTTTACAAATAAGGAAACAGATTATAAACCAGATGTATTTTCTAAAGTTTGATGTAATAGTCATTAATATAAGCCATTATAAAAAAAGAAAACATGTAGGAAATTTTACATGTCAAAACTAATTCCCTGATGTATCAAGAGAAAAAGTACCTTTTGATAAAGATGAAACAGAACATTTGGCCCTAAGACCCAGATTCTTAATCACTGAATTTCTTTCAGTATGGTGGGTACACTGTTGTCAAAGTGGTTCTACAGGTCACTTGCATTAGAGTATCACACCCAACCATTCCCTAGGAACATGTATTTCAACAAGCTCTTCAGGAGGTTAAAAATCACTGGCATAGTATAAAAACACTGAATCTGGAGGAAAAAAACCATGGCACCAAGTCAAGGTTTTAATATCCTAAGCAGCCCTGAGCTAATCACTTTAAAAGCTTTAGATTTCTCATTTGTCACATGAAGAGTCTGGACTAGATAGTGCTATGAAACTCTCTAGATCCACAACAGTTAAACTGTGAATAAAGAAGAGGTGTGAACATTAAGTTTATTATTAGCTGAATTAGATACAAAAACCTGAAATTCCTACTTACCCTGTGCACCGTGGATGCAAGTGCTTGAAGAACAGCAACTTTATCCCTAAGAACGAGAATCACAAGTTAACCCTCATCAGGGCTTCTCACACTCACAACATGAACAAGTGACTCTACTCTCAGAATGGACTGGCCATTAACAAAGATCACGTCTCAAGTAAAGCCAGTTCTGATCTCTAGAATAATATCACTAGAATAGTAAGTTAGAAAATGAGAAAACTGTTCAATTCTTTTGACCAAAGGTGGTTAGTACATGTTCCTACTATACTTTGCTACCCTCCCTGGTCTGGTCTCTATAACCATCACCCCAGGCTAGCAATTTCCATCCTCATCCTCATAAAACTTTCTTAACCCTGAATCTCACATCCTATCCATTTTCCTCTGCATTCTTACTGCAGCTTTCTGTAATATTCCTGCCTTTATTATCTAAATTGTTGACTCCCAATTCAGCTATATATGGGAATAGACATATGAAAAAAAGAAAACATCTACAAAACTTTACATGTCAAAACTAATTCCCTGATGTATAGAATATCTACTGGATTTTCTAAAATAGCAGTTAATGTAATCTTAGCAAGAGAAAGACACTTTTCTCAGTATTCCCTAACTAAATCTTTCATTAGCATATTTAAATCTTATCAAGTGAGTATACTCAACAAATACAAGTGAAAACACAAAGAACATTCAAATCAGTCACCAGTTTCTTAAAGGTTATTTTAAAATTATCTCAACGAATACTCTATACTGAAAAAAAAAATCTGGCAGAAAACAACAAAATTCTGTAAGGCAATTATCCTTCAATTAAAAAATAAATTAAAAAAACAAAAAACAAAACTAGACTATTCTATCTGATGTTATTTTGTGACCCCCCTGCCCCCACTAAACCTCTACTGTAGGTTTAGTGTTTATATTTCCAGAACTTTAAAGGGTACTTTTACACACACACCACCATAAAAAACAAAACAAAAACACATGTCATCATTCCGGGTATGTGTTCCATAAGTTTGCATTATCCCTGTTACTATGTGCAAATCTAATTAATTTCTTTAAATGTTATATTGTATGATAACCATTTTTTAATCATCTCCTTACTATGGGCATTGGGGCCATTTCACTTAATTATTCCCAAGTTGTAAACAGCACTCTCATCCATGTCTCTTTGGGTGTATTTGCAAGTGTTCCTCTACAATGGCTAACCAATTGGTACTGCACGTTTTAAAATTGTGGTTCTGCCAAATTTCTCTCCAGTGTGTTGTTCCAGTTGACTGCCCTATCAACAAATGTATTTTGAGTATCCATTTTCCACATCTTCTTGCCGTTGTGGTAAATTTTAACATCCATTTCTTTAATGAGTCCAGTCACCTATGCACTGATCATAATTGGGCTCCATGCCCTCCCTGAAGTAACTATACAATACAGACAGACGTGCTCAGAATACTCTATCCTCTCACAGCTGTATATGAAAACTCAGAATAACCCTCTACAATGTGTTAAAGTCTTCTACAGCACTTGTGATCTGGGAAATCATAGCCTTAAAAGATGCTTCATGTTTCAAATAAGGCAAGAGGAACTTATAGTCTTTACAGTTTCTTTTCAATCTAAAAGCACAAATTCCTGAGCCTGGAAAGCAGAGGCTCTCTATTAGAAAGGACAGAAATGGTATGGACCTAACAGAAGCAGAAGATATTAAGAAGAGATGGCAAGAATACACAGAAGAACTGTACAAAAAACATCTTCATGACACAGATAATCACAATGGTGTGATCACTGACCTAGAGCCAGACATCCTGGAATGTGAAGTCAAGTGGGCCTTAGAAAGCATCACTACGAACAAAGCTAGTGGAGGTGATGGAATTCCAGTTGAGTTATTCCAAATTCTGAAAGATGATGCTGTGAAAATGCTACACTCAATATGCAGGAAATTTGGAAAACTCAGCAGTGGCCACAGGACTGGAAAAGGTCAGTTTTCATTCCAATCCCAAAGAAAGGCAATGCCAAAGAATGCTCAAACTACTGCACAATTGCACTCATCTCACATGCTAGTAAAGTCATGCTCAAAATTCTCTAAGCCAGGCTTCAGCAATATGTGAACCGTGACTTCCTGATGTTCAAGCTGGTTTTAGAAAAGGCAGAGGAACCAGAGATCAAATTGCCAACATCCACTGGATCATGGAAAAAGCAAGAGAATTCCAGAAAAACATCTATTTCTGCTTTATTGACTATGACAAAGCTTTTGACTGTGTGGATCACAATAAACTGTGGAAAATTCTGGAAGAGATGGGAATACCAGACCACCTGATTTGCCTCTTGAGAAATTTGTATGCAGGTCAGGAAGCAACAGTTGGAACTGGCCATGGAACAACAGACTGATTCCAAACAGGAAAAGGAGTACATCAAGGCTGTATATTGTCACCCTGTTTATTTAACTTCTATGCAGAGTACATCATGAGAAACACTGGACCGGAAAAAACACAAGCTGGAATCAAGATTGCTGGGAGAAATATCAATAACCTCAGATATGCAGATGACACCACCCTTATGGCAGAAAGTGAAGAGGAACTCAAAAAGCCTCTTGATGAAAGTGGAAGTGGAGAGTGAAAAAGTTGGCTTAAAGCTCAACATTCAGAAAACTAAGATCATGGCATCCCGTCCCATCACTTCATGGGAAATAGATGGGGAAACAGTGTCAGACTTTATTTTTCTGGGCTCCAAAATCACTACAGATGGTGACTGCAGCCATGAAATTAAAAGACGCTTACTCCTTGGAAGGAAAGTTATGACCAACCTAGATAGCATATTCAAAAGCAGAGACATTACTTTGCCAACAAAGGCTCGTCTAGTCAAGGCTATGGTTTTTCCTGTGGTCATGTATGGATGTGAGAGTTGGACTGTGAAGAAGGCTGAGCACTGAAGAATTGATGCTTTTGAACTGTGGTGTTGCAGAAGACTCTTGAGAGTCCCTTGGACTGCAAGGAGATCCAACCAGTCCATTCTGAAGGAGATCAGCCCTGGGATTTCTTTGGAAGGAATGATGCTAAAGCAGAAACTCCAGTACTTTGGCCACCTCATGTGAAGAGTTGACTCATTGGAAAAGACTCTGATGCTGGGAGGGATTGGGGGCAGGAGGAGAAGGGGACGACAGAGGATGAGATGGCTGGATGGCATCACTGACTCGATGGACGTGAGTGTGAGTGAACTCCGGGAGTTGGTGATTGACAGGGAGGCCTGGCATGCTGTGATTCATGGGGTCGCAAAGAGTCGGAGACGACTGAGCGACTGATTTGATCTGATCAATCACTTTGTCTCTAAGGGGACAGAGAGTAAATATTTTAGGCTTTATGGGCCATAAGGATTCTGTTACAACTACTCAGCTCTGCCTTTGGAGCATAAAAGTAGCCATAGATAGTAAGTTATTAAGTGACTGAGGCTGTGTTCTAAAAAAGAAAAAAAAAATTAATTGACACCAAAATTTGTTATGAAATAAGTCTTCTTTTAAACCTTTACTTAATGGGCTATAAATAAATAGGCCTCAATCTGTTAACCAAGGCTCTATCAACTACCCTATTTCTCCTATTCTAAAAGCATTTTTTAGAGGCTGGCCTGCATGGTCTCCCACCACCACAGTTAGGTCATGATCACACCCCACCCTGCCTTACTGTTTTCCAGATTTGTGGGGCTTATACAGAAGAATTACCTGCAGGAACATGCATTTGAAACAAAATCCCCAGGTGATTCTGATGCCAATAAAATCATGTGACCCATTTTAAGGTACAGTTAAACTGTGTTTTCAATAAAGAAAAGTCAAAGTCACTCAGTTGTGTCCCACTCTTTAAGACCCCATGGACTATATATAATCCCTGGAATTCTCCAGGCCAGAATACTGGAGTGGGTAGCCTTTCCCATCTCCAGGGGATCTTCTCAATCCAGAGCTTGAACCCAGGTCTCCTGCACTGTAGGTAGATTTTTTACCAGTTGAGCCACCAGGGAAGCAATAAAGTATAAAATATGCATTCTAACTAGACTGTAGGCCATCTGAACACACCCTCAATACACTTCCTCTCTTGTATTCCCCGTGGGACCGTTGTCAGAAGGGAAAGAGGCAAAATGAGTTGGTAAAGCGCACTGGACATGAATGCCATTCGAGAAATGCCTTGTTCATGCTTATGTATATTCCTATTCTGATCTTGGTTCTGATTCTCAGGCCCACGTTTTAGTCACTGGGTCGTATCTGACTCTTTGCTACCCCATGGACTGTAGCCTACCAGGCTTCTCTGTCTATGGGATTTCCCAGGCAAGAATACTGGAGTGGGTTGCCATTTCCTTCTCGAGGGGATCTTCCCGACCTAGGGATCGAACCCACACCTCCTGCATTGGCAGCAGATTCTTTATCACTGAGCCACTAGGGAAGGTAAAAATGAATCTGAATATATCCATACAATAAAATACTATGTAATCACTCAAAATTAGAGTACAGAATAGTAGGTCTAACAAATCACCACTAAGCTAAATGTCCACATACAACTTATATATAAAAGGTTATACTGCAAAACTTTAAAATAATAGCTGCCATCTACTGAGATCTGATTATGTGGTAGTAACTGTTGAAATGCTCATGTAATCCTCTGAGGCAGGTGGTATATTACCTACAAGTAACTTGTCTTTGAATACAGTGATTGGTGGTAATTTTATTTCCTTTTTGCATGTTCAATTTATCCCAATCCCCTTTAGGCAATGGTCATTAATTTAAGAGAGTTTTTTTTTAATGAGTCTGAATCTTCAAGTCACATTCAAAAAAGACCTAGTTTTTTGAAAGATCTTTCAATGCATTCAGTAATATCATTACTAAATGAATTTTTGTAAGTTTTAATTCTTATGTATTCAACAAATGTTGAATATGTATAAGGCAATTTGTTCAAGGATCTATCCAGTGGGTTAAAAAAGCTAAATTTTGCAGTCTGCACCATTTACCTACTAAAGACCATAAAGATAATTCTTTTTTGGGGTCTCCTAACAATGTAAAACCTCCTTAAGAAAGAAAAACAGAAATTATTCTAATAATGATTCTCATGACTGACCATCACTACGTAAATATTAACCCAAACTTAGTTCAGATAGGTCTTTTAAGTAAATCTCACTCCCCATTCACTCACTACTCTCTACCTCCAATTGCCATTCCTGTCACTGGCTTCTTACCTAACAATGTTTCTCATAAGCACTTAACCACTTTTTGAATGAATGCTGAATACTCACCAAGTTTTCTTTTTTGGAATGACTACTTCTTCAGTCCCTTAATGTGAAAATAAAACAAAAGCAAATCAGTTTCCAATACTACTACTATAAAGAAGTATAATGCATTAACATAAAAACGGAATTATTTCAATACATTTTTATATACCTGCTATATCAGCTCCTTCATCCTTTGGGACAGCTGCACTTCCAGAATAAAATCTGCAAAATAAATAAATAAAAGCTCTAAAGCTAACACTCACTAATGAACTTTCCAGCTCACCCCCAACTATGTGCAACTGAGCCAAAATTTTCCAATCATCATGGATCAAACTGATTGGATAATTCATGTCAAGGTATGCTGAGAAGACATGGCCTCAATGACAAGTTCAAAACCATTACAAAATAAGTACAAGGTACAGACATAATATGGCCAACAATTTTCAAAATCAGGCAGTCTCATTAAATCAAATCATAGGAAAAAAAAGGAAAAATTTAGTAGTACTTGAACATTTTAACAGCTGACCTGAACTCTGAAGACCTAAAACTCTGGGGCTAAAAGAAATGATTTAATGGGCTCCTGATTATACATGGATGATTATCTAATGATCAAATGATAATAAAAGACAAAGCCATTTAAAGCAAATTATGAAACTAAGATCACCATGGTTTTTCATTCCACTTGCTTCAACACTCAGGAATGTACCAAATGCCTTTGTCCTAATATAAACTTGGAACTGTTATTATTTTTTAACCCAAAATATAGAACCACTGACCCCTGAATGAGTTTTAAAATGTTATCACGTTAAAAAAAATAAAGTCAACATATCACACAGATCACATACACTATCTTGTAGGTATTTTCCTACACTGATACCCTTCAGAAAATTGTCAAGATGTGATTAAGATAGAAAATTACTTCCTTTACTGGTTTTGGTCTCCAGTGTCCTCTTAAACCAACCCCTCTGCACTACCTGGTGAAGCCGTTTCCTGTCTTGTGAGCCGAGTTTAGGGAAGAAGGCCTTAATATAAAATGTATACTGTAAACTACACAACTCATTTATTCCTCACTGTTTTTCCATGGCTGCTACTAGCTCCAGTCTACACATAAGGGAATTTGTCTACTATCACCTCGCAAAGGAAATGCAAACATCCAATCTAAAATTAGGTTATTTCCAACTTTCACAAGCAATTGCTGGCTTTCATACTTCCACAACGCTTTGTATTGAAAAATAACTACATAAATGATCCACGTGCCAAGTTTTAACAATCACAGCGATTTCATTCAGATTGTGTTCACATCTTTTGGGCTTTCCTGTTTTTATGAACACTTGGAAAATTTCTTCCGTCAACCATCCCTACAACATCCAGTGGAACTCGTAAACGGCCTTTAATCTGGGAAAACCTGATTTCCCCCCGTTCCTCCCAGGTGGGAGAAAACGCGTAGGGGCGGATAGTTTTCCTTTTTTAAAAAAACACGTGGAATGGAGTGATTAATAGCCACACTTATTAGGATGCAGGATTCCCCAACAGAAGAATCCTAATCTTCCTGTGAGTTCTAACCCCGGCGTAAACCAGCCAAATAAGAAATCTCCACCCCAAAAAAGCGCGTTTGGAGCCCTTGCTCAAAAACGTGCCGCACCGCGTGCTGGCTTGCCGGGTCGCCCGGCCACGAGCGCGCTCATTCCACTTCACCGCATCTAGTTCCCCAGCAATAAGGGGGAAAGGGGATACAAAGAGCCAAGGTGATCCCGGTTCTTTCTCATGGGTTATCCAAACTTCTCTCACCTGCTACTAGGGGTCCGTCCACAGGGACCTGCCCGCCGAGCCGTCAGCTGTACGCAAAGCCCACAGCTGACCCTCAGCCACCTTGCGGACGCCACGGACGCCATATTTGGCGTCTTCGCATAGTATGCTGGGAAAGCACGCCCTCCACCTTAAGGCGGGAGAGGTGGGCGGGGAATGGCTCGGCTATTGGCTGAGACGGAACAAGAAGAAATCAATCATAAAATAGGTTACAAGCTCATGGTTTGAAAGACTTTGCTTCAGAAGTTAAAGGCTCAGTAGGCCTCATTTCCCTAGAAGATCTTTCCTAAAAGATTTTTTTAATTTCTTATATATGTTCGATTATTTTCAAAATAAAGGGGCGCGCGAGAGTCGTGAAATTATTTTCTCCCTCCCCCCACCTCGAGCTGAAATGATATTGTCCCTGTAAATCTTCAGGCGAGCCTTTCTCGCGCGCAAGCGCAGTTTAAAATCACATGGTGGCGGACCGGAGGTGGTGTGAAAACTGCAATCACTGTTGTGGGCCGTCTCTCTGGGTGTAGGAGCTCGGAACTGACCTGGAGGATGTTGGGCTCAAAGAACATGCCCTGGCGGCGGCTGCAGGGCATTTCCTTCGGGATGTATTCGGCCGAAGAACTCAAGTAAGGAGATGGTGGGAAGCATGCAAGAGCCTCTTAGGCTCGGGGCCGTAAACTACTGTTCCCAGCAGGTCTTGCGCCCAGTTTCTCCTCAGAGTCCGTTGCTGTGTAGCGCATGGCCTGCTGGGACCTATAGTTCTGGGAACGTCTTGGGCTAGTGAGCACTGACTGCCTAGAGCCCGGTGTGGCTGGTTTGCACTTGGGTAGGTAGGGGTTCCCAGATGGAAGCGTTATCGTCCGCCAGTCTCCTCGTTAAATCAGCCTGGTTTGTGGAGTTACTGTAATGTTTCTGACGTAGTTTATTAAGCGCATGATGAGTCTCCTCTTGTCTGTAAGATGATTATTCTTCAAGACTCAATTCATGGGACAACTTCTTGGTTGGACCGTCTATATTCTCTGCCTAGTTATTAATACTAAATCAAAAAGACCCTCTTAAGTCTTTCTTTTCATCGCCGTAGCATTTGACAGAACTTTATTATTTTCAGGTTCTTCTATTTCTGTGACATGTATTGTTTCCTTCCTGACTCAGTTTATCAACCCACTAACATTTATTGATCATCCTGTTTTTGCCAGGCACTAAGCTAGGTGTTCATGAAAAGTGAAATGTTAGTCTCTCAGTCCTGTTCAACTTATTGCGACCATGTGAACTGTAGCCCACCAGGCTCTTCTGTCCATGGGATTGTCCAGGCAAGAATACTGGAGTGGGTTGCCATTCTCTTCTGAGGATCTTCCTGACCCAGGGATCAAACCCAGGTCTCTTACATTGCAGGTAGATTCTTTACCGTCTGAGCCGCATTCCTGACACATTGGTGAACGAGGTCCTTGCATTCAGTGGCTTATACTCGAATTCATCTCAGGCTCTTTAGCTGATTCCTCTTTTCCTTAAATCTTGTTGTTCCTTCAGATTCTATTCTAGTCAAATAGCTTTTCTTTTCCAAAATGTCCTCCCTAGACAATTTCACCACTTTCATGATCTGTACTCTCAAATTTAAATCTCCAACCCAAATTTCTTTCCCTGATTTTTCAGACTTGGTTTTTTCAGCTGCAGTTGGACATCTTATTTGAATTTTACACCGAGATCTTAAACTCATATACCAAAAACTCTTCCTATCCCTACAGGAAGGGAGAACTTGACCCTCCAAAATGGTATACCTTAATCTAGTGCAAAATGTTCACTATTTTGTGACAGGGCTGTAATTCTAGACCCATTTCTCCTGACATCTCATTTGCTTATTGGGTTCTTACTGTGTGTCATCTATGTATTTCTTTGTTCTCTACCCTCCTTTTCATCACACCGTGTCTCTTGTTTGAATTGTCTTTTTCTTCCATCTCCCTGCCTTTACACCACTCCAGTCCATCCTCTACCTTGCTGTTAAAATTATTCTTCTGAAGTGCAAATGCGATGATGCTCCTATTCCCCTTAAAATCCTGCAAAGGCTTTCCATTTCCCTCAGGTGAATGATACTTTTTTAGCTTAGCCTACAGGTTTACCGATGATCAGTCCAGTGATGATTTTAGGTATAACATCATCCCTTCTTTCGCCCTAGTAAACCACTTGCACGTTCCATAAACTGCCATCAGGTTTCATCATCTGCGCCTTTCTTCAAGCTGTTTCCTCCACATGCATTATCCCCTCTGCCAGAGGGGTCTACTTCCCTGCTCTCACCCCACTGCCCCTCCCTGGAGGCACCTGGAGAGCGTCTCTTACACTGAAGGCGCAGCTCAATCTCCCTCATTTCTGAAATCATTCCACACCTAGTACAGTTGTGTCATGGTTCCTTGGTTACTTTTTGTGCTTGTTTGTATTTTAGTCTCTCCACTGGCCTTTCTTTTATCCTCAACTCTTATTGACTGACTGGATGAATAAACTCCTGGGCTACAACAGTATGCTGCTTCTGAAACTCAATTGTATCATCACTAGCCATAAATTGATACTATTTCATTCAAAAGCAATAGAATTGATTTTTTTACAAGTGAGTTGTGGAGTTTTCAGAGAACTGCTTGAGTAAATTTATACCCATTACTAACATTTGATCTATTTGAGTCTAGGGTTGAGAAATTTCAGTAATTATGCTACATTTTGTTGTGCTAGTTTCTAGTAGCTTCCTAGCTCACTTGGAGTAAAAGCCAAGTCCTTAAAATGGCCCGGAAAGGTCATTCTGGCCCCCTGGTTATTTCTCTGAACTTACCTCTGTACTCACCCTGGCCTCCTAGCTGTTCCCAGAGTGCCATAGGCACACATCTGTCTCAGGACCTTTGCACTCCCTGCTTCTTCCTCCTGTGATGGCCGGCTCCTTCATCTTCAGGCCTTTGTTCAAGTATAAGCTTCTCAGTACGGATTCCCCCCAACCATTGGCCCACTCTATCATCCTTCCCCTTTTCTGCTTACTTTTCTTCATAGCATATTCTTCCATCTAATAAACTATGTGCTTACTAATTTTTGTTTTTGTCTGCCTGCTTTCAATAGAATGTAAAGCCCATGAGCGCAGGGACTCTTGTCTGTTTTCCCAGCATCTAAAAGTGTGTCTGCCACATTATTTGTTAAGTGCATGCATGGGTGGGCGGAGGAGCTATCTGTTCAGCTCTTGGTCCTCTCCATTTTTACTACAACCATTTGTGAGGGGGCCGCTCGTTATAGGCGAGGAAATTCCTGACTCTAGGAGGCAGCAAAGGTCATCCTGAAACCCACGTTTGTTAGTCTTAAACTCTGTTCTCTCTGGTGAAATTCTTACTGGTTGCCCTTGCTCTATATCCCATTCCTGCAATAATTAGAGTGATTTTCTCCTTTTCCCCCGGGTAGATAGAGGCGCTTTGTTCCTTACCGTAGGAAGACTGAGGATGAAGACAAAAACATACATTCAGTTTTGGAATGTGAGGTCTTTGTATAGTCTTTAAAAGCACAGGACACAGTTCTTCTGCCAATTGGCACAGGTCTGTGCTGGACCCACCTGCCTACTCTTTTTCCATCATTATAGGCTCCAGGCAAGGGAAGTGAAGTACCAACTTATGAAACATGATAGAAAGAGGATCTAGTGGTAAAGGCTTTGCACCCAGACCTAATTAGTATTTGGCTTATTCTAATTGTGTTTGCCTGACACAGTAAATGTTTTTCCTATTTATAATTCCAGTTAAGTTTTAGAGCTCCAGGTGAAATGAGAGACAGAAATGTAGATGAATATTTCTCCAAGTCCAGTGAAGAATGATTTAGCCTAAAGGTAGTGGGAGAAAGTAGTAATAGTAGTGAGCTTAAATCATTAAAAAATTTTAAACTATGGAAACAATATCATCAAGAAAGTGAAAAGACAGGACTCAAAGTATGTGCAAATCATATGTCTAATAGAACACATGTGTTCAGAATATATAAAGCAGTCTTGCAACTCAGTAATAAAAAAGCAAATAACCCAGTTAAAAAATAGGTAAAGGATTTGAATAAACATTTCTCCAAAGAGGATATACCAGTGGCTAATAGGTACATGAAGAGATGTTCACCATCATTAGTCATCAAAACCACAGTGAGATGCTACCTCATACCTGCTAAGATGACTGGAAACAGAAAGATCACAAAATATGCTGGCATGAATTTGGAGAAATTAGAGCCTTGGTATGGAGAAGGAAATGGCAACCCACTCCAGTACTCTTGCCTGGAAAATTCCATGGATGGAGGAGCCTGGTAGGCTACAGTACATGGGGTCACAAAGAGTTGGACACGACTGAGTGACTTCACTTTCTTTCTTTCTATAGTTCCTTTTGGAGAAGGAAATGGCAACCCACTCCAGTGTTCTTGCCTGGAGAATCCCATGGACGGAGGGGCCTGGTGGGCTGCAGTCTTCAGGGTTGCAAAGAGTCGGACGTGACTAATCAACTAACATACACACATACACACCAGAGCCTTGGTGTATTGCTGCTGGGAATGTAAAATGGTGCAGCCACTTTGGAAAACAGTCTGGCAGGGTCTCAAAAAAGTTAAACATAGAGTTACCATGTAACTCAGCAATTCCAATCCTTGGTATATATCCATGAGAAATAGACAAAATATATTCACACAGCAACTTGTATATAGAAGTTTCTGTCAACATTATTTATAATAGCTAAAGTGTAAAAGTAAGCCAATAAAACTGGTTTAGCCATACGATGGAATATTGTGTGTATGTGCTCAATCTCTCAGTTGTGTCCAGCTCCTTGCGGCCACATGGACTGTAGCCCACCAGGCTCCTCTGCCCATGGGTTCTCTAGGCAAGAATACTGGAATGGGTTGCCATTTCCTACTCCAGGAAACCTTCCTGATCCAGGAATCGAACCCTAACATCTTATATCACCTGCATTGGCAGGCAAATTCTTTACCACGAACGCCACCTGGGAAGCCCAAAATGAAATATTATTTGGCTATTTAAAACAAACAAAAAAAAAAGTATAGATACAGGCTATGATGTGGATGAGCCTTAAAAATATGCAGGGACTTCCCTGGTGGTCCATTGACCAAGACTTTGTGCTACCAGTGCAGGGGGCCTGGGTTCAGTCAGGGAGTTAGATCCTGTGTGGTACAACTAAGAGAGGCACAGCCAAAATAGATATAAATAAAAGTAAATATTTTTAAAAATGCATGCAAAGTATAATAAGCCAGCTATAAGAAACCATGTATCACATGATTTCATGTATGTGAAATGTCTAGATGGGCAATTCTCTGGAGATAAAAAGTAAGTAAGTCACTGCCTAGGACTGGTGGAGGGAGGTAGAGATGGATGGAGAGTGACTGCTAATGTGTATAGCATTTCTTTTAGAGTATGAAATGACTATCCACTCCAGTATTCTTGCCTGGGAAATCCCATGGACAGGGGAGCCGGGCAGGCTATAGTCCATAGGATTGCAAAGAGTCGGACACGACTGAGTGCTAACACTTCCTCTTTTTTGAACTGCGTGGGCTTTGGCTTTAAGTCTGGTCCATATCTCTCTCCTACCTTCAACACCACCTCCGCCTTTCTGGGCTTTGTCACCTGGATTAAATCACCTGACCGCTCTAAGCCTGCTTGTTCCTCTGAATAACGCACATTATAATGCCTGTCTCGGAGGGTTAAAGTCACACACATGTGTGCATGCTCGGTCATGTCAGACTCTTTTGTGACCCCATGGACTATAGCCCTCCATGTCTCCTCTGTCCATGGAATTTTCCAGGCAAGAATACTGGAAAATACTGGGTAGCTTGCTGCTTATAGAGCATTTGTCATGTAGTGAGTACTTAACTCCTTCGTGCAATGGCACCCCACTCCAGTACTCTTGCCTGAAAAATCCCATGGACGGAGGAGCCTGGTAGGCTGCAGTCCATGAGGTCGCTAAGAGTTGGACACGACTGAGCGACTTCACTTTCATGCATTGGAGAAGGAAATGGCAACCCACTCCAGTGTTCTTGCCTGGAGAATCCCAGAGACGGGGGAGCCTGGTGGGCTGCCTTCTATGGGGTCACACAGAGTCGGACACGACTGAAGCGACTTAGCAGCAGCAGCAGCAGCATGAAGCCTTCCAGTGTGCTCAGTTAGTGCAAGATTTGTACTAAATCTGGCTTTCAGAGACGTTACCACTCACTCTTCTTCATTCAGCCTCTGTCGTGTGCTAAGTGCTGAGCTGCAGTGAGGAGCAAGGCAGACACCAAGTTTGCCCTCTGGATCTGTCAGCGCAGCTAAGGATCTGGATGTTAAAGCATGAATTTGTAAGTGCCGAAGAGGAAACATCAGAGAAGTTGGGTAACCTTAGTCTTCCCTGGTGGTTTTTATCTCCTTAGGAAATTAAGCGTGAAGTCCATTACGAACCCTCGGTACCTGGACAGCCTGGGGAACCCCTCGGTAAATGGCCTGTATGATTTAGCTCTGGGCCCCGCTGACTCCAAAGAGGTGTGCTCCACCTGCGTGCAGGACTTCACCAACTGCTCTGGGCACTTGGGCCACATCGACCTCCCGCTCACTGTGTACAACCCTCTCCTCTTCGATGTAAGTCCTGACCTGGCCACCTGGGCCACGTGGGTCTCGGGGCTGCGGGTGGGATTTGTGAGTGCTGGCCCTCCCCCCGGGGCAGGTGTCTCAGGAGGAGGTTAGCTCCAGACACTCTGAGTGAAAGTGCTCTTTACTTTGAGATTTAAAACCTGGAGGAGCCAAAGCCAGTATATTCGACTTAGCCTCTAGCCCTGCCTAGACGAACTTCAGTCTGATTCTTGTTGAAGATCGACAAAGCTGGGTTATCTTTATGCAAAGCTAGGGGGAGGAAACGGAGGAAGAGGGGCGAGGGGAGCAGTGTTCAGATCCAATCCCTTTTGTTTCAGAGGCTTTATGCCTTTCAGAAATGTGGGTGGGGCTTCCCTGGCAATAGAGCAAGAGTCCCTAACCCCCTAGATCTAATACCTGATGACCTGAAGTGGAGCTGATGTGATAACAATAGAAATTAGCTGCACAATGAATGTAATCCAGAAACCATCACCTCCCACCCCATCATCTGTGGAAGAATTGTCTTCCATGAAACCACTCCCTGGTGCCAAAAAGGTTGGGGACCACTGCCATAGACGACTTTGGAATTCTCTGGGCCTCTCTGAGGCCTTCAGGCGGATTTGTAGGCGCTTGCTTAGTGGCAGGAGGAACAGAGCGCCAGA
The DNA here is from genome assembly GCF_029407905.1 of Bubalus kerabau. Classification (NCBI taxonomy): domain Eukaryota; kingdom Metazoa; phylum Chordata; class Mammalia; order Artiodactyla; family Bovidae; genus Bubalus; species Bubalus kerabau. Next base: position 51,541,543 of record NC_073634.1, read on the forward strand.
AGGCCCAGCGCTGAGCTGAGAATGATGACTGTCCAGTCCTACTTAGACACTTCCAGCTTCTTAAATCAGTTAACTCAGCCTCCGGGATTCACTTTAAGCTACTCAGATTAGTGTACAGGGACATGATTTTTGTCTTAATCGTATTAGGGGAAGAGGAATGTCTTGTTAAATACGAAATGTTTTATATATTAAATATTTAAATAATTTTCAATATTTAAATAAGTATTAAATTTAGTATTTAAATAAAGGTAGTTCCCTATCTCAGATCCAAAGTAAATTTCTAATGTTAATGGATTAAAATAAAACCATAAGTGAAAAATACAGAAGAATATCTGTCAAGTTCTTAAGGCGAAGAAGGACTTTCCAGGTACATAGGGTGAGATGGAATTCTTTATTTCTCCACCCCCCATACTCCAGTCCCAGCAACCCAGGGCTTCCCTGTCGCTCAAGGTTAAACAAGGGCCGCCTCTGAGGGGGCTGACGACCCCAGTTATGCCTGGGCACACGTGCTCTGGCGCTGTAGCCTGCCATGGCCAGGCAAGGTGGGGGCTCAAAGGCAGCAGGTCAAAGTGGAATTCTTAAAAGGGTAAACTGCTGGCATAGAAACAAAAACCATAAGTGTGTATGTTGAAAATCACTTTGACTGCTATGTCACTTTCTAATATCCTGTCTCTTTTTATTCCCTCTTTTCAGAAACTCTACCTGTTGCTCCGGGGCTCCTGTTTAAACTGTCACATGCTGACCTGCCCCCGGGCTGTGGTTCACCTCTTACTGTGCCAGCTGAGAGTCCTGGAAGTTGGGGCCCTGCAAGCAGTGTATGAGCTGGAGAGAATTCTCTACAGGGTAGGTAACGTGACTATCCTGGTAATCAGACAAGCTAAAGCAGCAGGCATAAGAGCTGTTTGTGTATGAATAGTCCCCTAAGAATAGTTACCAGGGACTTCCCTGGTGGTCCAGGGGTAATGCAGGGTTCAATCCCTGGTCTGGGAAGATTCCACATGCCGTGAAACAACTAAGCCTGTGCGCCACAACTACTGAACCCACACTCTAGAACCTGAGCTCTGCAACAGGAGAAGCCACTGCAGTGAGAAGCCCCGAGCGCTGCAACTAGAAAGTAGCCCCCACTTGCTTAGATGCACAGCAGCTAACACGCCGTGCAGCCAAAAAGAAAGGTCACCAGAATGCTGGAGATTTAAGTCTTGTGACTGAGTACAAATAACTAGGCTTGAAAACATGAAGCTATAAGAATAATTAAAGAAATGTTTGTGAAAACAACATACAAATACAATTTTATCCATCAGTGAGCTTTCCCTGCCCCCAAACCCAGGATCCAACCAGAGTTCATGCATCGTTTTGAATGGTTATATCTCTTTGGTCTGCTTTAATGTAAGATATTTTAATATAGGGAATTTCTTTCCTTGACACTGACTTTTTTGAAGACATAAGGCTAGTTATCTTGTGGACTTCTCACATTCTGGATTTATCTGATTATTTCTTCATGAGATTCACATTTCAGTAAGATTATACCTACCTGATGTAGAATCCTTTGTATTGCATTATTTTAGGAGGCACCTGTTGTCCAGTTGTTCTGCTACTGGTAATGCTGGGTTTGGTGATTTGGAATGGATGGTGACCACCAGATCTCTCTTGTAAAGAGACATTCTGTTCGTGATTAATAATAACCTGGTACTATTATAAATATATTATTCATGATTAATAATTAATAACCTGGTAAAAAGTGAAAGTGTCAGTCTCTCAGTCGTGTCTGACTCATTGCAGCCCCATGGACTGTAGCCCACCAGGCTCCTCTGTCCATGGATTCTCCAGGCAAGAATACTGGAGTGAGTTGCCATTTCCTTCTCTAGAGTATCTTCCCAACCCAGGATTGAACCCAAGTCTCCTGCGTTGGAGGCTGATTCTTTACAGTCTAAGCGACCAGGGATGACCTGGTGTTATTATAAATATCTTATTTAAAATTAATTTCTGGTTGGTAGATCAAAATATTACTCACTTTTGTATGAAATAACCTGGTTATTCATCAGGGTATGACAATTCAATGAGACAAGGATCTCATCAATTCTAATACTTTATTTGTAGATTTTTTCAGATTTTCGACACACTCATATTACCTGTGAATAATAGTAAGTTTATTTATTTCAGCCTTTATATGTTTCATTTCTTGTCCAGACTTTATTAGGTGCCTAGGATCTACATGACTTTGTTCAAAGGGCAGCATGCATCCTTGTCTTGCTTCTTGTTACAAAGGGAAACCGTTCACCTTTCCTCTTCCCCTTCCCTTTCCTGAATAATTCAGGCTTAATGACATTAGGTGGGCAGAGCAGATAGGCTTCCACACAGAGATGCGACCTGGTGTGGGTTGTCAGGGCCCAAATGAGGTGAGAAAAGCATCCAAAACAAGACCTTATCTGTGTGTGCACGTGGCTAAAAAACTAATCTCAGGTCACATTTGTCCAAGAGAGAGCTTGTGTGTGAGAGAGAGTAGGGTTTTCTTAAACCTTTTACTCAGAGTAAATTTTACTTTTTTGGAATCCCAGGTGCCACTAGTGGTAAAAAACCACACCTGCCAGTGCAGGAAGCATGAGATACGGGTTCCATCCTGGGTCGGGACGATCCCTCGAGAAGGAAATGGCAACCCACTCCAGTATTCTTGCCTGGGAAATCCCATGGACAGAGGAGCCTGGCAGACTGTGGTCCATAGGATCACACAGAGTCGGACACGACTGAAACGACTTATCGTGCAGGAATTTGTCCATTTTGTTTAAAGTGTCAGATCTGTTGTTATAAAATTATTTGGGATGCCCACTACTTTAAAATATTTTGGGGTGAAGTATACCCACAGAAATTCATTAATTATACCCACAGTCTAACAAAGAGTTATAAAGTAACCATCACTGGTATGAGTGCCTTCAACATCAAACTACAGTCCGTATTTCCAGAAACTTCTTTTCTTTCTCCTCCTGGTGTGCTTATTTTTGACAGTTTGTCATTGTACTTGCTTCCCTGGTGGCTCAGTGGTAAAGAATCTGCCTGCCAATATAGGAGATGTGGTTTCAATCCCTGGATCAGGAAGATCTCTTGGAGAAGGAAATGGCAACCCACTCCAGCATTCTTGCCTGGGAAATCCCATGGACAGAGGAGTCTGGTGGGCTACAGTCTTCGGGGTCACATAGAGTCTCACACAATTTAGCAACTAGGCAACAACACTGTACTTAGCAAATTCTTTGCAGGAATAATTTGAGGTCTAGGATGCTGCCCCCTTTCCCCAGAGAGACTTCTTACTGCTTCTGCCCTGTGCTTGGTGACCTGGGACCATCAGAGTCCATAGTCAAGGCTGAAGGCTCCCTGGACTGCAGGCCGTGGGAATCCAGGTGTTCTGTTCCAGGGCTCATCTAGTTCCCAAGGACACAGTCCTTCAGGTTCCCAGATTTCTGTTTGTGGGATGTGGCAGGAAGATACCTTGTTTGATTCCTGTCCTTTCACTAACTCTAGGCTTTGATTTCTGTCCCCATTCATCATTTAAGACCCTCAGAATGAAAAGTTCAAAATTACTGGATTGTAAAATGTTTCCGAGGCCATGCTGGCATGTTGTACAGCTCCAGGGAGCATCCCAACTCTGTCAGCATCTTCCCTGGAGGGACATGGCTACGCTGAAGGCTGCCCCAGTGCTGGGCGATGTGGCAGCCCTGCTCAGAGCAGCCTTGGCCCCTGGGCTCTTTGACCTGGATCCCCATTTTCCCTTCATTATGGCCTGATTATCCCTCACAGTTCTGACAACTCTTCGGAACTTTACTTTTTAAAAAATATTTTATCCTGTTTTTTTGTTTTTTTTTTTACTTTTTCATTTGGTCTTAATAATCTGTGTGCTGTGCTGTGCTTAGTCACTCAGTCATGTCTGACTCTTTGTGACCCCATGGACTATAGCCTGCCAGACTGCTCTGTCCATCGGGATTCTCCAGGCAAGAATACTGGAGTGGGTTGCAATGCCCTCCTCCAGGGGATCTTCCCAACCTAGGGATTGCACCCAGGTCTCCAGCATTGCAGGCAGATTCTTTACTCTCTGAGCCACCAGGGAAGCCTTAATAATCTAGCCCACTAGATTGGAATAGCCTTAATAATCTAGCCCAGCTACCATTGGAAGCTGAATAGTCTCATTTATATATATTTGTTTATTCATTTGGTCATGCTGGGTCTTTGGTGTGGCAGGTGGGAGCTTCAGTCTTCATTGTGACATGTGGACTCTTGGTTGTGGTATGTGGGATCTAGTTCCCTGACCAGGGATCTAACCTGGGCCCCCTGCATTGGGAACTTGGAGTCTTAGCCACAGGACCACCAGGGAAGTCCCAGGACATTCTCAGTTTTGATTTTTTTTTAAACCAGCAACGTGGCCAAACTGTTTTGAAAAGGCACCACAGCAGCCCTAAGGTTTCTCCTTTCTCTCCCCTCAGATAAAGCTTTCCCCTCCCTTGGAGGGGCTGCCCCTGGTACTGCTTGTCATGCACATGCTTTATTTTGATCACATGGTTTTTCTCTTGTTTTTCAGTTTCTGGAAGAAAATGCTGATCCTACTGCCTGTGAAATTCAGGAAGAGCTAGAACAATATACAGTCAAAATCCTGCAGAACAACCTCCCGGGATCCCAGGGTGCACAAGTGAGTTATCCCATCTTTCTGTTCCCTGAACACTTGGTTTTTAGCATAATTATCACAGTTCCCTCTGTACTGTCTTTGACTTATCCCTTGGCTCAGATGATAAAGAATCCCCCTGCCATGCAGGAGACCCAGGTTTGATCCTTGGGTCAGAAAGATCCCCTGGAGCAGGAAATGGCAACCCACTCCAGTATTCTTGCCAGGAGAATCCCATGGACAGAGAAGCCTGGCAGGCTATAGTCCATAGGGTTGCAAAGAGTCAAAAACACTTTTTTTTGGCTTCCCAAAGCAGACCTGGGTCAGTTTTGAATCCCAGCTCTGCCTCTTGTGAAGGTCATATAACTGTCCCCAAGCCACTCTTTCCTCATCTTTGATGCCTGCCTATAGAACTGAGGAGAAGTTTAGAAGAAATTAGGTGCTTTGGGTACAGTGTCAGTGAGGTTCTGGCTTACGTCTCACTTGGAGAATGAGGCCCATGTCCTGTTCTTGTTTCTCTCTCCAGTGCTAAGTGACCACTGCCTCCCCATTCCCCCATAGCATCTGTGTAAGTGTTAATTTGTTCAGCCAGTGAATGGTGTAGGTAATCAACCTGCAGGGCTAATCTTGAGATCTGCTTCACCTAATGCCCAGGTTTCACACCAAAGATTATGACTTAAGTGGTCTGGGTTGGGGCCCCACGGTGGGGTACAAAAGCCCCCAAGCTAGGTCTCATTTGCAGAACTAGCTCCAAACCACTAGTTTTGCTTAACTGTGGATGTGCCTTGCCTCAGAGCCCTGAGGTTCATCCAGGGCAGATAGCAACTGCTGTCTCAGGTTTAACTTAAAATTAAATTATTTAATTTAATTAAATAATTTAATTATTTATTTTATTAAATTATTTAAATTTATTCATCCTTGCTATCTTCCAAGCTTACCAGTGCCCTCATGATCTCTTCATCTTAGTAACAGCTTGGTAAGTTTCCCCTATTATGAATGAAGAAACTTAAAGAAGTCACTTAGTGATTGGCAGTGTTTGGTTATGTTAGGGTTTTGTGGAGAATTTTAAGAAATGGGGTGGCTTCCTCTGATTTTTCAATAATAAGTGAAAACTACAAAATGTATACCTACTAGATCTCTTCAGGATGGCACTCAGGTTTTTTGACTTATTTTAACAGGTGAAAAATGTCTGTGAGAGCAGGAGCAAACTCATCTCTGTCTTCTGGAAGGTACATATGACTGCTAAGAGATGTCCCCACTGCAAGTGAGTCCTAGGCACTTCCCTCTAATTTTTTTTTATTTTATTTTATGGGTGTATAGTTGATTTACTCTATCATGTTAATTTCTGCTATATAGCAAAGTTATTGGCTATATATATCTATATGTATTCTTTTTCATATTTTTTCATTATGGTTTACTGTAGGATATTGAATATCATTCTCTGTGTTGTTTATCCATCCTATACATAATAGTTTGCATCTGCTAATCCCAAATTCCCAGTTCTTCCCTCACCTACCTGCCCTCTCCCTTGGCAACCACAGGTCTCTTCTCTAAATCTGTGAGTTTGTTTTTGTTTCCTAGATATGTTCATTTGTACCGTATCTTAGATTTTACATTGTTGGGTTTTTTCCTCTCTCTCCTCACAACTGTCCTCATGTCTAGAACTGGGCGATCAGTGGTCCGGAAGGAGCACAATAGCAAACTGACCATCACGTATCCGGCCATGGTGCACAGGGGAGCTGACCAGAAGGGCACTGAAGCCCAGGGTAAGCAGGTCCTGGGAGGCCCTCCGTGTGCTTTTCACGTGTGACCATCAGACGCGCGCCACGACTTGGGGATCCCTGGTCCTCTGTACCACATGCTTCTTGGCTGCGTGTCTGTGGTGGGCCAGCAGATGGTGGGTGTCTGGGGTCTTAGACCGGCGGGCATCCTGGTGCGTGCTCAGTCCTTGCCACTGGTGCACGTGCGAGGCAGTGCCCCACCGCCTGAACGAGGCACCTCTTGCCACAGGTGGTCAGTATTCTGAAAGATTTCTGAGGAAGAAGTTATTACTTGATAAATAGTTCAAACCATTTTGTTGTCAAACAAGTGTGGATATATTTTGGACTAAAATGTAGGTGAGGGACATTTTCCTCGGTGGTCCAGTGGTTAAGAATCTACCTTCCAATGCGGAGGACGCTGGTTCCATTCCGGGTCCAGGAGATAAGATCCCGCATGCCTTGGGACAGCTCAGCCCACAGGCCACAACTATAAAGCCCGTGCACCACAACAAAGACCTAGCACAGCCGAAACAAAAAATATATATATTTAAAAATAAAAAATGTAGGTGAATTTTAAAGAAAAACTGTGAGCATCTAAAGAACATTAGCGCCTCCTGCAGGCTGCTCTAGCTGTCCTCTCAGATCCCTGGAATAGAGTGTCTCCCACTCGGCTCTGCCCTGCTCTTAGGGGTACCTGGGAAGAAATTTGAGAGACTTAGTACTCCTGCTTTTTCATTTTTGTAGTTTTAAGTTTGTTGAACAATGCTTTCCACAGTTTATTGTGATCCATACAGTCAAAGGCTTTGGCATAGTCAATAAAGTAGAAATAGATGTTTTTCTGGAACTCTTGCTTTTTCGATGATCCAGTGGATGTTGGCAGTTTGATCTCGGGTTCCTCTGCCTTCAAAGCCTTTGACTGTGTAGATCACAATAAACTGTGGAAAATTCTGAAAGAGATGGGAATACCAGACCACCTGACCTGCCTCTTGAGAAACCTATATACAGGTCAGAAAGCAACAGTTATAACGACATGGAACAACAGACTGGTTCCAAATAGGAAAAGGAGTACGTCAAGGCTGTATATTGTCACCCTGCTTATTTAACTTATATGCGGAGTACATCATGAGAAACGTGGGGCTGGAAGAAGCACAAGCTGGAATCAAGATTGCCGGGAGAAATATCAATAACCTCAGATATGCAGATGACACCACCCTTTTGGCAGAAAGTGAAGAGGAACTAAAGAGCCTCTTGATGAAAGTGAAAGAGGAGAGTGAAAAACTTGGCTTAAAGCTCAACATTCAGAAAACTAAGATCATGGCATCTGGTCCCATCACTTCATGGGAAATAGATGGGGAAACAGTGGAAGGGGACGACAGAGGATGAGATGGCTGGATGGCATCACCAACTCGATGTACATGAGTTTGAGGAAACTCAGGGAGTTGGTGATGGACAGGGAGGCCTGGCATAGCGCAGTTCATGGGGTTGCAAAGAGTCGGAGACGACTGAGCGACTGAACTGAACTGAACAATGCTTTCTGGTTTTTCTTCTGAAGTAGTGAAGATTAAATAAGATTTTCCATTTGAAATGTTGAGCCCAGTGCCTGCTATGTTGAATATGCTTTGTGGATATTGGCCATTCATTTTTTATTATAATGCAGTCAGTGTGCCAGGGCAGAAAAAGCATCATCTGTTTTGGACAACTTGTGCCTGCGTGCATGCCAAGTCGCCTCAGCTGTGCCCGACTCTTTTCGACCCCATGGACTGTAGCTTACCAGGCTCAGGCTCCTCTGTCCATGGGATTCTCCAGGCAAGAATACTGGAGTGGGTTGCCATGCCCTTTCCCAGGGAATCTTACTGACCCAGGGATCGAACCCAAGTCTATTGGATCTCCTGCATTGGCAGGTGTATTCTTTACCACTGATCCACCAGGGAAGCCCTTTCAACACATGAATCTTGAGAACATATAAACATTTAGACCATAGTATAGCAAACTTGTTTATTACTTTAAAATAAATCTTCTATTTTAGACTAATTTTTAGATGTGTAGAAGAATTGCAGACATGCTGCAGAAATTCGTATGTACTTTTTACTCAGTTTGCCCTGATGAAACATCTTAGATCACCATGGCGTGTTTATCAAAACTAAGAAATTAACATTGGTATACTACTGTTAACTGACATGCAAACTTTATTTGAATGTCACCAGTTTATCCAGTGTGTGCTTGGTTACTAAGTCATGTCTGACTCTTTGTGACCCCATGGACTGTAACCTGCATTGGCAGGTGGATTCTTTACCTTCTGAGCCATTGGGAAGCCCAGTTTATCCAGTAATGTCCTCCTTATGTTGTTCCAGGATCCAGTCCAGGATACTACACTGCATTTAGAAAGTCTGTTTAATGCTTAACCATTAACAGGCACAAGGATGGGTTTTCCTGCACTATACTTATATTAAATAAGATTTTCCATTTGAAATATTGAGCCCAGTGCCTGCTGTGTTGAATATGCTTTGTGGATATTGGCCATTCATTTTTTATTATAATGCAGTCAGTGTGCCAGGGCAGAAAAAGCATCATCTGTTATGTATAGTTATGTATAGTATGTATAGTAACTATACATATACATATAGTAACTGTTATGTATAGTAACTATACATAGCCCTGAAAACAATTTTTAAGGTTGGAAACTGCTACTCTAGACTTCAGGGCACTTTAGGGAATATTCATAGATTGAGAAGAAAGGTGGTCAGGATTCTAGAGGATGACTATTTGGGGCAAATATCTAACAGGCAGCCTTTAAGTGCCTTTGCCAGACCAATTCTTTGGAGTAATTGTCACTGCAACTATGAGAATATGATGGTGCCAACCAAAATCCTGTGCATCAGAAACAAGTCAGCAGTGGTCTTGGATGGTTTTCGGATTGGATTGGTCGTATTTAGCAGGCGTTTACTTGTTGGGCGCTCAGCCTTATGCCCAGGAACATCCTGTGGCTGAGCCCAGTGCCAAGCTGGGGACCTGACCTTGTGGCCTCCATTCTCAGGGAAGGCTGCGGGTGAGGCAGCTCAATTACTCCAGGGAGAGGTGATGCAGAGGCAGGTGAGCATTTGGACAAACGATCTGGCCACGTCCCTGGTATCTAATGGGCCATGCAGTTGGGCCTGTGGCTCAGTGGTCCCCACATACTCCTGATCTCACGAGGAGTGCTGTTAGCTTGTGAAATTCACACATGACCAGTGTGCTATTCAAGCCCCATTATGCCTGCTAGCATTTTCAAGTGAGACCTCTTACAGCCGAGGTGCTTCGCCCACCATGAGCCAATCTTCCCCATTGTTTGACTTCCCAACTTTTTTTTTCTTTCATACAGGAGCTCTTGGAGCTAAACTAAATACATGTTGCAGCTGTTCTGAAATCCTATTGAAGCAGATTTCATTTTTTTTTTTTAAACAAGGTCACTGGATGGTATTTTTGTCTCAATATTCATTTTTATTCATTTATTTGGCTGTGCCAGGTCTTAGTTGTGGCGTGCAAACTCTTGGCTGTGGCATGTGGGATCTAGTTCCCTGACTAGGGATGGAACCCGGGCACCCTGCATTGGGAGCACAGAGTCTTAGCCACTGGACCACCAGGGAAGTCCCTGAGGCAAATAGCATTTTTGCAGGCTCAAAAAGGGCCTGGTTAGGAAGGGTGCAGTCCATGTGAGGAGGTGGCATTCTGCAAGTCTCTTCTGACTCAAACCCAGTGAGTGAATGACCTCCATCTGCCTTAATAGGGGTTAAACTGGGCTGGGGCCACTTCCTGCACTAGCGACTCTGAGTCAGGAGCTGAAGAGAGCTACCAGATGCCGCTCATCTTCCTCAGTTCATCAAGGCAGATTAGTGAGAAAGAAGTTTCCAGAAATGCCCACAAAATTGTCCTTTAGGTTAATGAGGTCTTTTCTCCCCACTGAACACCCATAACTTTCTATATCTGGCTTATCCCCAAAGGTCAGAGCCTTTCTCCATTGCATTCCCCTCACTTCCTTCAACTGCATTAACTGGTTGAAATGTTTTGCTTTTATAGGAATCAAAATTTTAAATGTGTTCACTCTTGACCTAACTATTCCGCTTTTATAATCTTATCCTAAGAATTATGCATGCCCACAGTATTAAGTAGTTTTGAATTGGAAATATCTTAAATGCCTGTTAGTAGAGACTAATTAAATAAATTATGGTACATCTTATTAATTGTTTTCTAAGTTACAAATTTCTCTAAAAACTTTCCATGATGTATCTTCTACAGTTGGTAAAGAAACCAAGTAGAGAATTAGAGGTGAATGAAGCTGGGTTTTACAAATATAGAAAAAAGCAGAAGAGTGGGGTTTTTTTTTTTTAATATAAATTATCTTATAGTATTTTGAACATGTGTATCTAAGCCAGTGAAAACTTAGTATCTGCTGGGTCTTGCTGCTGCTGCTAAGTCACTTTAGTCGTATCCAACTCTGTGCGACCCCAGAGACGGCAGCCCGCCAGGCTCCCCCGTCCCTGGGATTCTCCAGGCAAGAACACTGGAGTGGGTTGCTATTTCCTTCTCCAAAGCGTGAAAGTGAAAAGTGAAAGTGAAGTCGCTCAGTCCTGTCCAACTCTTAGTGACCCCTTAGATGCTGTTAATTGTTAGGAACACAGACAAGACACAGTTTCTACCCTGATAAGTGCATTAAAAAAATATTGAGTGATTTTGTGGGGAGAGGTGGGGTGCTGAGAGCCACAAGGCTTGTGGGATCTTAGTTCCCTGACCCAGGAGTCAAAGCCAGGCACTCGGCAGTGAGAGCACTGAGTCCTAATCACTAGACTGGCAGGAAATTCCCAAGCAGTGTATAATTTTGATGAATGTGTTCCAAAAGAGGTTGATAGTTTTGACGGGAGGGGATACTCACCACTATACAAAGGCTGAAGTTGATAGTTTTGAACCTAGAGGTCACATTACTCACTTTCTTAATCATCTAAATGCTTGGGGCCACACCTACTGAATGTGACTTACTCTGGGAGTGGCTGATTAAAGAGTATCCCAGAGTGATCTTGGTTAATCTGAGAAATCAAGATCCATCTACTTATCACCAGCATGATAGTTGTAAGAAGAAACTGAATATACATTCACCCATAAAAATGTTCATCTTCATTTATCCATAATTCTCCTGCTGTGAACCTTTCTGGTAAAAGCCATGTGCATAAAGCTATTTATCACAGTGTGACTTAAAATAAAAATAAATTGAGGTCAGCTCAGATGTCCAACTATTAGAACGTGGTTAAGTCACTTATAAAACGTCCTCTCAGGAATATCATGCTGCAATTAAAAATGATGGCGAGGGACTTCCATGGTGGTCCAGTGGTTAAGAGTCTGCCTCGCAGTGCAGGGGATGTGGGTTCAATCCCTGCTGGGGGCACTAAGATCCCATGTGCCATAAAGCAAGTAAGCCTGCGCACTGCAACGGAGGATCCTGTGTGCCGCCACTGAGTGACCCGATACAGCCGGATAGATAAATAAAATAAAAATGATGGTGAGATACAAGCTATAGGGCAACATGCAGAAATGCTCATAAGATGACACTAAATGAGCAAAGTGGTACAGAGTAAATCTGCACCTAACACTTTATAAACCAAAGGACCAGAAAAGAATATGTAAGTGGTCATGGTGATAACATGATATAATTGTGGGTGATTTTTTTTTTCCCCTTTGGCTCTACCTTTTAGGTTTCATACAATAGTTGTTTGGTTTTCATTACTTTAGAAATTAGATTAAGGGGAGGGGGGGGAATCCACAGCAGAGAGTAGGTTGTCCTAGAGATTGACTTAAAAAAAAAAAAAGTATTTATTTTAATTTGTTTCTTTGGCTGCCTCAGATCTTAGTTGAAGCATGTGGGATCTTGTTCTCCAACCCAGGATCAAACCCAGGCCCTCTGTATTGGGAGTGTGGGGCCTTAGCCACTGGACCACTAGGGAAGTCTGTAGAGATTGATTTTTTGGTCAGATTGCAGGCTTGGAGGAGTGGGGAAAGGAATTGCTAAATCCCATTACGGAAAGAGTGTCTCTAATTGACTTACTGTGCTCGCTTACCCTCTTCCACTCCAGGAATTGAGGAAGCTCAGTTGGGAAAACGAGGATACCTGACACCCTCCAGTGCTCAAGAACATCTCATAGCTCTTTGGAAAAATGAAGGTGCTGTGCCAGGCTGAAGAAACAGCCCATTGACTCCCTGGACTCCTTTACCCTGCTTTTTTATGGTTTCAAAATTGTGATTCTTGTAGCTCTCTCCTGAAACGGAACCATAGATTTGGGGCAGGCTTCAGGGTACCTTGTCATTGATATTTATAGTGTGGGAAATGTCTTTATTCCTTGAACCATGAACTTGATGATTACTATAACTGAGCCTTATCATTAAATGATAGCTGTGGGTGGGCATTGCTTAGTACAGTTTGACATGTGTCTTGAAGGCGCAGTGTAACTCACCTTATTTTTTTAATGTATTTTATTTGCTTATTTATTTTCATTATTGTTTTTTAATATTGCATTTTTATTTGTCTATTTTTTTCACTGCACCATGCGGCATGTGGGATTTTGGTTCCCTGACCAGGGATGGAACCTGCACCCCTTGCAGTGGAAGTGCAGAGTCTTAACCACTGGACCGCCAGGCAATTCCTTCATTAGTTTTTATGAAGACACATGTGATCTTACTCTCCCTATTGTCCTATATTCTGGGTTTTTTGTAAAAATTTTTGTGGTCACCCTTCCATGCTCTTAATGTATAGGTTTAAATGATCTTTTGATTTATTTCAAACACAGGGTTCTTTCTGAATTACCTTTTTTTGGGACTGGAAGATGTTGGCATGGAGTCCAGGTTCAACCCCAGTATGTTCTTTCTGGATTTCTTGGTGGTACCACCCTCAAGGTAATACCCTTTCACTGGCTTTATTTCACCTGAAAAAGGTTTATGGAATAATTGAATAATGACCTCTGGGAGAGAAAGGAAGGGTCAAAGGTGCTGAAAAATAGAGCAGCAGTTCCACTCCCAGGTGGCAGGTGGTGGGACTATTTTCCTCTTCATTTTTCCTGAGTGCAGGAGGAATGTGGGTTTCTTTTGGAGATTGGGGCGTGTGAATAGGGATGGGTAAGCGGCTGAGGGAAGTGTGCACTGATTCCACATGTCCTCCTGCAGGTATCGCCCTGTCAACCGCCTTGGGGACCAGATGTTCACCAACGGGCAGACGGTGAACTTGCAGGCTGTCATGAAGGACGTGGTTCTGATCCGAAAGCTTCTGGCACTGATGGCCCAAGAACAGGAGCTGCCAAGTGAGGTGGCAGCACCCACCACAGAAGAGGTCAGGAGCTGATGCCTTAGTTCTAGCTTCCTACGCTGTGGGTGCAGAATGCTATGGGAATGCTATGGGTCCTGGGAGATACCGGTTGGCAATCCTGCATGGTTGTGTGTGAGCCATGGGTTTGGGAGGACTGGGCAATGTCTGGGGGAAAGTGTGGGTCTGAGCATGACCGCAGTGACCATGCCCAGTGACCTTGATTGAGTTGTTTTGGTTTCTTGTTCTTATCTCCACAATAAAATGAGTGATCTGTGGGGAGGTTTTATCCGTGGTTGTGGTCTGGGCTACCTGTTGTCACTGGCAGTTCTAGAAAGAACAGTCTGTGGTCCTCAGGCTCTAAACCTGTCCCTACTGGGCTCTGGTACCAGAGACCCATGCCACCTAGCTCTGATTTTGGCTCTTGAAGATCTCTAGCATCAGGGTCAGGAAGGCAGTGTTGGCATTTGGAAGAGTTTCCCGCAATAGGAGTGTCAGATTTGGTGTCAGATTTGGGGCTTAATTTTCTCCCCAATAAATGTTGGAGCTGAATTCCATTTTCCTGTTTCAGCAAACGTTTCCTGAATCCCTTTTAGTGTGCTAGGTCTACAGTGGGTATAAAGATGAGTCAGGCACTCAGGAAGTTTGTTGAGATTGGTGACATCCTTCTCAGCTTTAAGATTCTTTCTAAATGCAAATAGGAAGGACTGTCTCAGCCTTGAGTAGACCAGAGAGGCTCCCAGGCTCTCTTCCCTGGGTGGGACCGGCCCGTCACCAGGTGGCGCCACAGTCTGTCGGGGACACCCATGCTTGGGTTACTCAGCCTTTTTGCTTGGGTTTCTTTGGTTTTGCTTGAGTTTTCTGATCTGCCTGTGTAAATGTGCTTTAAAAAAAAAATGCTCAATATTAGAGATATCTGCCATCTGCAGGTCCTGGTCTACTTTCAAAGAGATGGCCATAGGATTGCCACGTCCAGTGACCAGAGCTAAAGATTTCATGTTGATGTCTCTTGAAAGTAGGGTAGCCTTTGTCCAAGAAAAAAGCTAAATCTCAGCAGAAATGAGCAGCATCCTCTCAGATTCTTGAGGTCACTACTGCCTGAAGTCAAAGTGCCCTCTTTTCCATCTGATCAATAGCAAGAGTTCTTTCTTCCCATACTTGCTCCACGGCGGCCCTCTCATGAATCATGAATGCCTGGGTGTGAATAGGCATGCGCCATTCCAGGCACTGAGGATGCGCCAGTGAGACTGGTCTCACCCATTTCACAAGTAGGCGCGTGGCCCTACTTGTCAGCTGATGCCTTCAGAAGTGAGTTAGTCTGACAGGGGTGCTGTCATCATACAGGGGACCCTGGGAGGCTCCTTCAGCCAGAATAGAAACCACACCTGTCTTCCCTATAACTGAGAAGTCTTCTGTTCCTCAGGATTGAGGACAGGCCCACTTTATCACCAGTGGTTTCCATGACATTCTCACTTACTGGATCCCCCTTCCATCAGCGCTGACGGGTTTCTTCTCTCTTCTGACCCACTGGGTCGAGGGACCATTTGTCTCTCTCCTGTGTCATACCTACCCAGCCCAAGAGGGCCAGTCCAGGTGGCCAGACAGTCGGTCAATAGGTGGTGCTCTAGGGCAGCTTACCGCCTCATACGTTGTCGATGCACACGGACAAGATCAATTTATGAGCACTTGGGCCACAAATCTGTCAAGTTCAAAAGACATAAAGGCCAACTTCAGAGTTCATCATTTGTCAGAGCTCAAGTGAAAAAGAAAAGTGGAACCAGGCCTGACCTTGAGGGCTTTTCATCACGCCCGTTTTTCTTGGTTGTGTCTTGGCAGGAAAAAGACTCTTGGATGGCTATGGACCGATCCTTTTTGAGTCAGCTTCCAGGCCAGTCCCTCACAGACAAACTTTACAACATTTGGATTCGCCTTCAGAGCCACGTTAATATTGTGTTTGATAGCGAGATGGACAAATTAATGATGGAAAAGTACCCCGGCATTAGACAGGTGAGCAGTTGGATCCCCATTGCTAGCCGAAGGGGTTAAATAATAAACGTGTTTGTCTTAAGGAAGAAAACAGTAACCATACTTGTTTTTTTCCCTTGACAGTGACTGTTTTATTTTAACCAATTGGCACTACCGTAGTTTTGGTTTACTTTTTATTTTGTTATTTTTTAGTGAAAATATGAAAGATTTATTTCAACTGTATAAAATAATTGAAAGAGGAGTAAAAGAAGATATTAATAAAAGATGGTCCTAACTGAAGAATGAATGAAACTAAAATTGCAGACCAAAAAACCCAAACATAATAAAGATGTGCATAGTATTGGGTTGGCCAAAAAGTTTGGGTTTATCCATCCTTTTTCGCCAACCCGTTACCATTATACAGGCTTGTGAATAATAGAAGTGTCATCTTTCATGCTCGTGCTCAGTCGCTAAGTTGTGCCCACAATTAAATATGGCATATATATGTTGTAGAGCTTCCCTGGTGGCTCAATGGTAAAGAACCCACATGCTAATGCAGGAGATGAGGGTTCAACCCTTGGGTTGGAAAGATCTCCTGGAGGAGAAAATGGCAACCCACTCCAGAATTCTTGGCTGGAGAATCCCATGGACAGAGGAGGCTGGTGGGCTACAGTCCTTTAGGTCACAAGAGTTGGACATGACTTAGCAACTAAAAAATAGCAACATATATTTTCTAACAACTTAATATTTTTAAGTCTTGATTTCTAAATTTTTTTAATGATTTCTGTGGACTTTTCCCCCATAAAGATCCTGGAGAAGAAGGATGGTTTGTTCCGAAAGCACATGATGGGGAAGCGTGTAGACTACGCAGCCCGCTCGGTCATCTGCCCAGACATGTACATCAACACCAACGAAATCGGAATTCCCATGGTGTGTGCTGTTAGGTGGCAGATGGGAGTGGCGAGGAGGGTGGGGAGAAGGCATGGGATCACGGTGGCTTGGGTGAAGACAGCATCTGCCTCTCCCCGTATTGAGTCCTTAGAAGGGGATCCTGAGGCCATGGCGTGGCGTTGCTCTCACTCCCTGCCAGGTCTCCAGACACCCTCCACCCACAAGGAAGACCCCTGCTCCTGGGCTACCAGGGTGCAGCTCCTGCCTCTCCTCCTCCTGCCCCTCTTGGTCTAGTCATTAAACCTTCCTAGTCAGATGGAATACATGACAGAGATGAGGGAGCGGGGCTTTCTGTCCCGTGTACTTGCCTGGCATCAGGAGTCAGGGCCGCGGAGGAAGGGAGAGAGCCCCAGGGAGCAGGCGTCACTCCCAGATCCTCAGGGGTAGGCGGTTTGCCCCGTCCACCCATTAGTGTTTCCTTAGGGAGCCAGTTTTCTTTTCTCACTTCCCCACCACTTGAGGCTGCGGTACTCATTAGCAACAGCCCCTTCATCGTCTTCCTCCTTAATGGGCCTTGAGGTCAGTAATAGAAGATGGTTTAATTCGCCCTGTGGAGAGGCTCATTTCCTCGCACACGGCCCTGCTGCCACTCTCAGGGGAGGACTGGCAGGGAGCAGAGAGCACAACTCAAGTGTTCTGATGGCCTCCTGCGTGCTCCCTCCGTGTCCCCCAGGCACACGTGGGCTTCCTAGGCAAGGGCTCTTGTGTGAGGGGACAAGAGTCAGAGAACACCCATTCCTGGGCACCGGGGGTCTCTGCATCCGGGAGCTGGGTCAGGTGGCAGGGAAAAGCACTGGGAAGCCCAGTGGTGACATTCCTGAGTCCGAGGCCCTGGGAGGAGAGGCCCGTGACCTGTTCATTGCTTTCTTTGGACAGAGGAGGACAGGGAGCTCTGTTGGCTTTAGCCTCATGGTGCCTTCAGGGTCCCCAGCTTCGGGAGAGACCTTTAGTGTTGCTCCTCTTTCCACCTTCAGCGGTCTTCTCTTTCTTGGATATGGGTTCATTTGGTACTGGAGGGACTCTGAAGTTCCCCCTCTGCCCACCTCCAGGCCTGCCCCAAGCCTAGGGCCACAGTGGCCTGTTGCTCACAGGATGGTTTTCAGGAGCAGAGCGTGTGAAACTGCCTCTTGATCTCTTGTGCACACCCTTCCCATTGAGCACTGTGGACAGGTTGTTTGTTACAGAAGCAGAGGAGGTTAAGGTTGGGGGATAAGCTAGAGACCCAGTCATGAACCAGACAAGACTAGTGTGTCCCTGTGAAGCTTATATTCCAGTGGTGGAGACACATAAACAGATAACACAAATAAAGATACCCCTCGACTTATGGTGTGGTGGTAAGTTGAAAACGCCATATGTCAAAAGTGCATTTAATGGACCTAACCTACTGAACAGCATAGCTTAGTCTAACCCACCTTAAACCTGCTCAGAACACTTATGTTAGCCTACCATTGGGCAAAATCATACAGTGCAAAGCTTATTTTGTAATAGTGTTGAATGTCTCATGGAAGTTACTGAACACTATCCTGAAAATGAGCAACAGGATGGCTCTAAGTGTATGGGATATTTATGATCCCAGGGCTGACAGCCAGCAGCTGAGGCTCACTGCCCCTGCCCACCTTCACAAGCATATCACACCATGTTTCACAAACCCAGAAAAAGACCAGAATTCAAAATGGGGAGTATGATTTCTACCAAGTACATGTTACTTTCACACTGTTACAAAGTCCGAAAAAATCCTAAGTTGGGCACAGTCTGTACATAAATACTCTGTCAGTAGTGGTCAGTTCGTCGGCAGAGGTGGAGAGGGCCAGAGGTCAGGGTGGCGGGGGTTGGGGTGGGGGTGCCATTCACACAGCAAGCTGGCCAGTGTTCAGCGAGTTCCTTTCCATGGGACTTCTCAAGAGTCTCTAACGTAGTTATTTTCCTTTTGAAGCACCAGAGGGTTTTAATATTCAGTAGCTCAGAACTCGCCTAACCAGGGCACTCATTTTTCTTGGAATGTGGTGCAGGCCTGGTGTGTCAAATGGATCACTGCCATTTTCTCATGTATCAGGGGACCAAATCAGGTTTATCTCAGGCCAAATAAAGAGATTAAGATGCCATGTCTGGGCTCAGGCCACCATCAATTAGTGATGACTGCTGGGGGGTGAGGGGAGGGGAATTATTGGTGGAGGAGGGTGATACTTGAGAGCAGGTATTCGCCAATTGTCTAAAGCTCATGTTCCAGGCTATATTACATCATTTGGGACCTTGAATTTATTGGCAAACTAGTAAACGATGAAATTTTAAAATAGGTTAAAAAAATTCTGCATAAATTACTAGTCTCAGATAACTTTTTGGGGCAGATTACTCTGGTAGAAAAGGAGACCTGCTCTCTTCCTTGGAGGAAGCAAGTCTGGAAAAATGATTGTGAAAAAGACAGGGAGATGTTGCTTTTTTGGCTGAAGGACTTTCTTGGCTCAGGGAGCACGTCCGCATTTTAGGGGAAATGCGTTGAGTCACACTGGGGGTGTGAGCATGTTGAGTCACACTGGGGATCCTTCTGACCTTTCTCTGCCTACCCTGAATTTTCATATCCCCTCCTTGTTTCCAGGTGTTTGCCACAAAGCTGACCTACCCTCAACCAGTCACCCCCTGGAACGTTCAGGAACTGAGGCAGGCGGTCATCAACGGCCCCAACGTGCACCCTGGAGCCTCTATGGTCATCAACGAGGATGGCAGTCGCACAGCCCTGAGCGCCTCGGACCTCACGCAGCGGGAGGCCGTGGCCAAACAGCTCCTGACACCAGCTACGGGGGCCCCGAAGCCCCAGGGGACAAAAATTGTGAGTAACGGGCATATTTGGTCAGGGGCTTAAGCTGCTCCTTTTGGGCTCCCCCGTGACTTCAGCTGTGGTGCCAGTGCAGGAGGGCTGTGAGAACTGTTCCTGCTCCCCCCACCCCACCCCTACCCCCTGCACCCCACAGGGGGCTGACCCCACCTGTGGGTGTTCCCTAGGGCCTCAGCACCATGAATAAAACTTCATTTGATCATCCCATGCAGGCAGCACAATTCCGGTTACATACTAGGGACGGAGAAATGCCCTTTCATTATAACTCCACTATGATCTGCTGCCCTTAAACAGGGCTGCTCAAAGGTGGTCCTCAGCAGCAGCATTCCTGGAGCCATTTCCCAAATGCGGGAAATGCATGTTTGTCTCCCTTTTCCCCCATTCACTGCCCCGAATTAGACTGTCTGGAAATGGAACCCAGGAATCTGTGTGTTAACAAGGTCTATGGAGGGTTCCTCTGCATGCTGAGAGCATGCCCTAGGAAGGAAACGTTCTGTGTCTGTGAAAATTGACTGATGTCAGCTGATGCTTCACTTTCTGGAGATTACTAGTTCTTACCTGTAGCACTATGTTAAGGGATCTCCAGCCTTTCTCTGGGCTCCCACGGAAAGAGTACAAGATCAATTAGCAATGTCTGCTGAGGGCATAAGATGGGTGGGTGATATCCCTTCTGTCTGTGTCAGGTAACAACCATTCCAGCTGGGAGGGGTATAGCAAACAACCCTCAACCAGGCAAGAGTGGCAGAAATTGTTGGAGTGAAACGGATTTGGGATTAATATATGGTGACTGCCCGAGTCAGGGAGTGATGGAGTGCATCGTCCTCACCCATCTACTTGTTTGTTGGGTTTCCCTTGCCCTCTGACATGCCTAGACCCACCAGGTTTTCTTTTTGGTGGGTTCGAGCTCTACAGAGGACTATTGAAGCTTGAAGGAGCTTTGGTTGGAGGACAGAGAGGGAGAGGAAGCCTTGTCTTGATGAGCACTGGTCCCCACTGCTCTTCACTGAGGCCTGTCCTCTTGCTTTCTCCCCATCCCAAGGTCCAGCGGTTAACAGGCCTTGCGTCTTCTGCTTTGGCAGCCAGGGGCAGACAGGTCCAGCCACCTGTTTGTTCTTTTCTTATGCGTTAAGTGACGTTTGTGTTCAGGTTCGCAAACTTATCCTGTCATTTTTTTTTTTTTTTTTTTAAATAATTTTATTTGGTTTTGCGTGTGTTGGTCTCTGTTGCTACATGGGCTTTTCTCTAGTTGCGGCAAGTGTGGGCTGCTCTCCAGTTGTGGTACACAGCTTCTTATTGCGGTAGCTTCTCTTGTTGCAGAGCACCGGCTCTAGAGCACAGGCTCAATAGTTGTGACCTTTAGACTTAGTTGCTCTGTGGCATGTGGAATCTTCTGGACAGGGAATGAACCCTCATCTCCTGCTTGGCAGGTGGATTCTTTACCACTGAGCCACCAGGGAAGCCCCTATTCTGCCATTCTTAAGAGCCCCGTGTTTTGCTTGGAGCTATGTGAAAGATGCAAGAGAAATAAAGGTATATTTTTCTTAACTTAAGGTGAAACAAGACAACCACAAGATAACTTTCATGCTATTAAGTCAAGCATGTGAGACAGTAGGACACTTTGAGAGGAAAATTGAGAGAGGAGAGCAGGGTGGGGTCAGGTGGTGGCAGGGCCCACTGCAAGCTCTGTGTTGCACTTTGCCAGGCACCACGGACAAGCTCTTGTTGCCCTGGGGTGGGCAGCCTGGTGGGAGTGAGTCCATAAGTGTGTCACTACTGCTGAGTGGTGTGGCAGACATAAAGGGACAGCGACGCAGGGTGGTGACGGAGCCCACATGATGCTGGAGAAGAAAGGAGGTCGGGTGGGCATGCAGGGCGAGTTTGGAGTTGCCAGAAGATGATTGAGGACCAGCCTGGGGGCTGCAGGGGACCCCAGGGTGAAAGGAGGGTACATTTCCAGGGAGAGGATGGGGTTGGGGGCAGGCTGGGTGTCAGGGCTGTAGAAGAGAGAAAATGAGAAGGAATGTGGTTTCCAGTGCAGGAGATGGAATGCTCTGGAAGGAGGTGTGTCTGGGCCCCTCTGAACTGAGGTGATGGTGGAGAACCTAAGGGCCTATCTCACGTAAAAGGTAGAAGTGTGGGACCTCATTTAGGGTTAAGAAATGAAATTATCAGGACTTCCCTGGTCCAGGGGTTAAGACTCCATGCTTCCACTGTAGAGGGCACAGGTTTGATCCCTGGTTGGGAAACTTAAGATCTGACAAGTCGCATGGTGTAGCCAAAAAAAAGAAGAAATTGTCAGAAAGTTAAGGTCTTTGAGCACAAAGTAGGACAGACAGAAAGTAGGGGGACCCGTGGGAGCATGAGGCAGGTGGGCAGGATGCTGAGGGAGGGTGGGCAGCCGGGCTTGCTCTCAATGCCAGCATCCGTCCCCCACCTCTAGTCAAGACCAGCCCCAGAGTACCTTTGCATCTTCCCAAGGCACATAGGAGGTGTTTGTGGAATTAAATATGAAGTTTAAGGAGAGGGAGAAAGGAAAATGCATCAGATTTGCCCAGACAGAGACCACCTGTGACCCAGGAGAGCCGTTTGAACAAAGCAGGAGGAGTTGGGCCCCAGAACCTTTGTCATCTCCAACTAGAGCAAAAGTAGAAGGCTGGTGGGGCTCCTGACGTTGCTGGGATGTGATGATGAGACAGGGACACTTCCTTCACGTGGCCGCTCTACATCTGTGGGGTTGGAAGTTGGCTTCAGAGAGGGCAGGTTGGCTTCACTGCACTCGCTGGGCAGCTTACGAGAGGGGATGGAGATGAGTTCTGAGCTGCAGGGAAATAAGGGAGGTTGGCCTTATCTGTCTCCCGGCTGAAGTTCACGTCGGCATACTGTCTCTGGTTTCTCCCCTAGCCCCAGCATCCCGTCCAGACTTCCCCTTCAGTCCTTGAACTTGCCGTGTGTGCTGGGAACACTTTGTCCTCCCCAGACTCCCCAGCCATCGCCGCTTTGTACCTCAGCAAGGCCCTCATTCCTCAGGGGAGGAGCCTGCAC
The DNA here is from genome assembly GCF_029407905.1 of Bubalus kerabau. Lineage (NCBI taxonomy): Eukaryota > Metazoa > Chordata > Mammalia > Artiodactyla > Bovidae > Bubalus > Bubalus kerabau. Next base: position 51,564,051 of record NC_073634.1, read on the forward strand.
ATGTTTTCAGCCAACGTGCGTGTGTGTGCTCAGTCGCCCATTTGTGTCTTGACTCTTTGCGACCCCCTGGACTGCAGCTGCCAGGCTCCTCTCTCTGTTCATGAAATTTTGTAGGCAAGAATACTGGAGTGGGTTGCCATGCCCTCCTCCAGGGGATCTTCCCAATCCAAGGATTGAACCCGCATCTCCTGCATTGGCAGGTGGATTCTTGACCACTGAGCCACCTGGGAACCTGAGAGTAAACATCTTAGGCTTTGTCAGCCACATGGTCTGTGTTGCAGCAGCTCAGCCCCACTTCTGTAGCATGAACTGTGGAAGCCACCAGGGCAGTACAAAGCCATTGGATTGGGCCGTGTTCCCAAAAAACTCTAGTTATAAAAACAGGTGGTGAGCAGTTTGCCACTTTCACACTTGCATGGGATCCCCTCCCTGTGTGTCCCACCTCACCTCCCACCCTCGTTGCCTTGTGGGGTCACTCCATGGGCCCCCACCTATTCCACTTCAAGTCCTAAACCCCTAAGGACAAGGGTGGGGTATTAGACCCTCCACTCTCCCCAGCACCCTGTGGACTGGACGGGTCCACGTTGAGGTGCGGGAGGCTCCATGGACCGAGCTGAGGATGTGGCTCCCCCAGGGCAAAGATAGGAAGGGACCTTTTGAAACTGAAGTGTTCCTTGTATTAGGATCTTGGGCTTCCCAGGTGGCTCTAGTGGTAAAGAGCCCACCTGCCAATGCAGGAAATGTAAGAGATGCGGGTTCGATTCCTGGATCAGAAAGATCCCTGGCGGGAGGGCATGGCAACCCACTCTAGTATTCTTGTCTTGAGAATCCCATGAACAGAGGAGCCTGGTGGGCTACAGTCCATGGGGTCACAAAGAGTCAGACAGGACAGTAGTGACTGAGTGTGCATGCACATATCAGGACTTGGGGACTAAGAATGATTTTTTTTAGTTTCCAAAACCTCAGTGATGTTATATGTCATGTTTATACACATAGTCAAGTATGTGTGCATTCACAGCCTACTTGTAATTTGTAAAGTAGTTTTCTTGCTGAACACCTTACATATAGATGAGAACTAGGCCAAAGGGCTGGGTTACGTGACTGGGAGGGAGAGACCCAGGTCAGGACAGACTGCAGGTTCGATGAGAAGGGGGAGGAGTGAAGTCTCTGCCCCTTCCCCTGGCCCTCATAAATGGAGGAGGAAGTGGCCGGGTTGGCCAAGCCTCATTTCCCGGCCCAGCAATCAGCCCCGAGAGCAGCTCTTTGGCTCTGGGTCTGCTTCTGAGAACTCTGACCCGGGCACTGGAGCATGCTAATTTTCACTGTGGTATTTGTTTAGAGACAAGAGAAAGGAAGGGCCTCTGGTTTGGGTTGGCAAGGGGAGCACCCTGTCCTCCAGGGCTTCTGTTTGGATTGGCCGGAGCCTGCCAGATGGGCCTGCGAGCCTTCCCAGCTGTGGGGTTTGCTTATGCCGGAGGATGTCTCGAATTTGTGAGACTCCAATCCAAGGCCCGGCCTGGGCTTTGGGGCCTGAGCCACAGGTCTGGGCAGTTCCTCCCTTGAGAAGCTAAAGAAATAGACCTTCAAAGTCAGCTCAGGCTCCATGACGTGCCCTGGGCAGACACTCATGGGAATCCTCAGAATCCAGGTCTCCTTGGAAACATGGATGTGGGGGCAGGAGAAGGATGGGTTTGGATTCCTCGGGGAGCAGAAAGACCAAGTTCCTGCTCACTGCTTTTAGGACTGCCTTTTAGAATTTGAGGGGTTTGCTCCCTGCTTCCTTGAGTTGGAGGAAACTTCCAGCCCAGCTGAGTAGGAATGAGGAGAGGCCGGTGGGTGCATCTCTTGTTAACCTTTAGCCTCTCTCTGTAACCAGCTCTCTGATCCAGCTTCATAATGTGTTTCCTGCAACCTATTACCTGCTGAGTAATTTAGGGAAGACTTGGGGTGGGAGGAGCGCTCACTGAGTCTCCATAATTCCTCTGGGCTGTTGAGGGCAGCATGTGGAATGATTGGGATAGCAGTTGCCTCATGCATTTGTTGGTTTTTTGTTTGTTTTATATTTTTGGCCACACTGAGTGGTTTGTGGGATCTTAGTTCCCCAATCAGGGATTGAACACAGGCTCTTGGCAGTAAGAGCACAGATTTTTAACCACTGGACCCCAGGGAATTCCCGTGTATTTGTTTTTTGAAATAGCATCTCTGTGCATCATTTAGGAAGCCCAGGAATTAATTAAGCTGAAGCTCCAATACTTTGGCCACCTGATACGAAGAGCCAACTCAATGGAAAAGACCCTGATGCTGGGAAAGATTGAGGGCAGGAGAAGGGGACGACAGAGGATGAGATGATTGGATGGCATTACCAACTCAATGGACATGAGTTTGAGCAAACTCTGGGAGGTGGTGAAGGGCAGGGAAGGCTGGCATGCTGCGGTCCATGGGGTCTCAAAAGGGTTGCACACAACTTAGCGACTGAACAATAACAAAGATGAAAGGCCTTATACTAAAATCAGCTTTGTGGGAGGAGGTGTCCTGTCAGGAGGACATGACCACTGGCATATTGATATTGGTAAAGAGCAAGAAAGTGTGCACAGTGGTTATCTTTGAAGAGTAAAATTACTTGTGGTTTTCATTCTCTTCTATATTTTCTATATTCCCCCCCACAGTAAGCATATCACTTGTGCAGTTTTTCGTGCTTTCTTTAGAAATAGTTGAAGATCTTTAAAAAAATTTTTATAAAAGTGGCACACGCTTGTTGTAACATGAATAGCAGTAAGACATGTAAAGGTCCAGGTGGTGATCTTTCTCTTCTTCCATGTCCCCCTGCCCCAAGGATCCCACAGAGCAGCTCAGTAAGAATCTAAATACCTTTGTCCTCGTGTGTATAAACACATAGAGTTGGATTGGGTTTAAAATCGCCTCATCCTGTCACCTTAGATGGCCCTCTCTGGTGGCTCAGATGATAAAAAAGTCTGCCTGCAATGCAGGATACCTGGGTTTGATCCTAGGCTAGGAAGATCCTGGAGAAGGGAATGGCTGCCCACTCCGGTCTTCTTGCCTGGAGAATTCCATGAACAGAGAAGCCTGTGTGCTACTGTCCATGGGTCACAAAGAGTCAGACATGACTGAGCGACTGACACTAATACATCACCTTAGATGGCACCTGGATGGTTTTTCTTTTACTGAAATACATTATTGTCATTTTTTCAAGACTGGTATACATTTAAATCATCCTTTTTTAAAGGATCCCTGGCAGTCCCTGTTGACTCAGCTTCCACTTCTGGGGACCTGGGTTCAATCCCTGATTGGGGAATTAAGATCCTGCATGCTCCATGGCCTGAGCGCCCCCTCACCAAATCCTTTTTCATCATTACATAATATTCCATAGTACATACTATGATTTATCTACCGATGCCCCTTCTTTGAGGCAGCCAGGTTTTTCCCTGTTTTTGCCACCATTAACATGGGTGCATCAACATCATTCATAGAACCTTGCATTTGCACCTTTTTCATTCTGAAAGCCCAAAGGAAATGAGTTTTTAATGTTCTAGAATGTGCTGTGAAATTGCTTTCCCGAAAGACCATGGCAATTTAAACTTGTTATTAATTTTTAAGTGCCATAAAATATTTTCCAGGAGCATTGAACTGGGAATCAAGAACCCTGAGTTTCAGTCCTGGCTCGGAAGGATGAGGTTGGGCAAGTATTTCTGAAATGTGGAATTCACATTTGGACTAACGTACTCAGATGTGGCTGAGTACGTACTCAGAAGTCTGCCAAATCCTTTCAAGCCCAGGAGTTTTATGGTTATGTGTAGACCTGCTGTCTTAAGATGTGTCCATTTCTTTTTTCAGGTTAATTCTCTGGGGAATTCAAACTCCAGAAAGGTTGTGCATGTCTGAAGAAGACAGACATTACTGGACAGGGGCCTGTAGCATCATTGACTTATCCCTCCCCTGGAGGAGGAAATGGCAACCCACTCCAATATTCTTGCCTAGAGAATTCCGTGGACAGAGGAGACAGGCGGGCTATAGTCCATGGGGTCGTGAAGAGTTGGACATGGCTTAGCAACTAAACAACAGCAATAGTCTGAGCCCAGAGCTAGGACAGGACTCTGCTAGGTTGGCAGCTATTTCTCAGAAAACCTTAAGGCGTCTGTCTCGTAAACCAAAGAACCCTAACCATGCCAGTTCGAACTCTACCATGCCTGGTTCTTGAATTTGGATTCGGTAGTAGGGGCCTGTTTCCTCTGCCAAGTGACATTTTGGGATTCCCGGACAGCTCAGTAGTAAAGAATCCACCGGCCATTGCCAAGAGGCCTGGGTTTGGTCCCTGGGAAGATCCCCTGGAGAAGGAAATGCAACCCACTCCAGTATCCTTGCCTAGAAAATCCAATGGACAGAGGAGTCTGTAGGGCTGCAGTCTATGGGGTCACAAAAGGGTCGGACACGACATAGTAACTGAGCACGCACACACACTCTGAGACCCAGAGGGGCTTAGTAGTTATTTCTCATAGATTTGTAGGGTTTCACTCTGGACTGAAAGTTCCCCTTTTATTGAGTAAAACATGAGAGAGACAGAAGCCCAGGGCGAGGTGAGCCCTTGGCATTATGGCAGTGATGCCAGAGTGGCCACTGCTCAGCCCGTCCTCTGCTTTGCCCGCAGGTGTGCCGGCATGTGAAGAACGGGGACATTCTACTCCTGAACCGGCAGCCCACCCTGCACAGGCCCTCCATCCAGGCGCATCGCGCCCGTGTCCTCCCCGAGGAGAAAGTCCTGAGACTCCACTACGCCAACTGCAAGGCCTACAACGCCGACTTCGATGGAGATGAGATGAACGCCCACTTCCCCCAGAGTGAACTGGGCCGGGCCGAGGCCTACGTCCTGGCCTGCACCGATCAGCAGTACCTTGTTCCCAAGGTAGGTCTGACCTTGAGGCTGTTCCATGATCATCACTGGCTTCCAACTTGGCAGTTCAGGTCAGGGCCCCAGGCAGCTCCTGGAGTCAGCATGATCTGTTAAGCAGGAGCATATGGAGCCAGAGGGTCTTGGATTCTTCCGGGTGGGGTCTTCAGCCCCCTAGTTGCTTAGAGATAGGAGGTTTCTCTCTTGTTGCCTCTTAAGATGTCAGGAGAGAAGTTGTAACAGTCATCCCAGGAAGCCGAGTTCAGTACCTGTATCTTAGGTCTGTCTTCCAGCCTGTTTGGATTCTACAATATATCAGCCTCTGGCAAGCCACCTATGAGGATCCCCATCGTCCACAGATGACTTTGATCCTTTAAGTTAAGGAGGGTTTTAAGAGACAACTTAACCCCCAGGGTTTGATCCCTGGGTCAGGAAGATCCTCTGGAGAAGGAAATGGCAACTCAGTCCAGTATTCTTGTCTGGAAAAGTCCATGAACAGAGGATCCTAGCGGGCTCTAGTCCATGGGGTCACAAAGAGTCAGACACAACTGAGTGACTAAATCCTGAGGGTCCAGATGAAATTCCTTGCAGCCCATGAGGAACCTCTACTGTGAATCCCTTCTTTTATAAACCGTTTGTGTCTCAGCGATTCACAAATTACACACCATTCATTTGGGTTGTAATGTGGGGGTAGTAATAAAACAATAAAGAACCATGGCTCCCATTTACCAAGCACTTTTTCAAGGCCAGACACCATACGTAGCACCTTGGAGGCCTCTCCTTTTCTCCTCCCCACAGTCCTTGGACTAGGTGCTATTAACAGCAGCAATCACATGTGAAGAAATGGTGTAACATGTCCAAGGACACAGAGCTGGAATGGAAGCGGGTGGGGAGGAGGGTCCAGGAGCTCCCAGATCTTTGTGGCTTTTCTTCCTTTCCTTGGTGTGGGCCCTGCCACCCTTCCACAGAAGAGACAGAGACATCTGCACCCAGGAAGCATAGTGGCTGCTTAGAGATTGTCCCCCATCAGTTAGTGACCTCTCCTCCTGGGAATTTCTCTTCCCCTATCCCACCTGGAGAACCAGGCAGGTGACCAGTATCCCAGCATTCCAGCCTCTTTTCCTACCAGACACACCAGTGTGGCTTCCTGTAGATCCAGTTAGTTGAATATAACTTTCTTTCCGTTTTCTGCCCACCTTGGCTGGCTATTGATTAATGAAGGGGCTGACCATAAGCAGGAGGGGTTAAGGGCCCGCCCACTCAGGTCCCCAAGAAATTAGAAGAAATAGTTTGATTGATTTTTACTAACAGGGGGTTCCCTGATGGTCCAGTGGTTAAGACTCCGAGCTTCTACTGCAGGAGGTATGGGTTAGATCTCTGGGGAACTAAGATCCTGTATGCCTTGTGGTGCAGCCAAAAAGAAAAACATTAAACAAAATTTTTTTACATGAATAGTTTAGAAGAAATAATTATAAGGAAATTGACTAATTTGAAAATTGGCCTTTTATGTTTTCATGTAAATTACGTCAGTTATAGCTGTGGTGGTGGTGGCAATAAAGCGACTTTGTCCTGAGCACTCCGTGTGCCTCGGGCACCACTCTGAGCAGTCTGCAACATTCTGGCTTAGTCCTCACCACAGCCTTAGGCGGCAGGTGCGGTTTTCAGGTGAGGAAACACAGGTGAGTGACTTGTCAGCCAGTGAAGAAGCTGGGACTCGAACCCAGCACCTTTGACCCCGCCAAGCTTGTGTGCTCAGCCTCCTGTGTTCTTAGTCCCCCTTGACAGGCGAGGCTGGGCTTGGGTGAGGGTCTGTGGAAAGAAGTGACTAACAGGACTGTGCCAGTTGTCTAGCCTGCTAGAGAGAATGTCACATTTTATCACGGTGGACACTACCAGTAAACAGCAGATGGTTCATTTTTTTTTTTTGCTGGCAGAGTGACCTCTGGACATTAGCCTCATGAAGAGTTGGGGTGCTCTGAAGTGCTTAGGCCAGTGAACTTGAGTATTCACTAGACCAATGTAGACTTGATTTTCATTGAATAAGATGGAATAGGGGACTTCATTGCTCATTGCGTACACCGTGTCCTGCAAAGGGCCGGCCTGTTTAATTTCAGATGTGCCTCATCACATGCTCACCTGCCTGTGAGTATAGGGTCAGAGATAGAACAAAAATAAAGTCTCACCAATAAATTAATTTCTTAAGAAGTAAAAAATGGGACTTCTCTGGTGTTCCGGTGATTAAGACTCTGAACTTCCCCTGCAGGGGGCAAGGGTTTTATCCCTGGTCTGGGAACTAAGATCCCACATGCCACCTGTGCAGTTAAAAAAAAAAAGAAAAGAAAAATCAGGAAAAAAAAAGGTAAGAAACAAAAACAAGACAATTCTAGGAGATGACCTGAGAATTCACTTTACTTTCAGACACCTTCTTTTGTCAGTGGTAAAGAGCTTTTGATTCTTGATAAATTTTGTGTAAGCCCTTAGTGTAAGTGCCAAGAGGAGAAATCCTATTTTTGGTGATAGTTATAAAAATGAAGGGCTTTCCAGGTGGCGCTAGTGGTAAAGAACACGCCTGCCAATGCAGGAGACGTAAAAGATGTGCGATTGATCCCTGTGTAGGGAAGATCCCCTCAAGGAGGGCATGGCAACTCACTCCAGTATTCTTGCCTGGGAAATCCCAAGGACAGAGAAGCCTAGTGGGCTACAGTCCCTAGGACCACAAAGAGTTGGACACGACTGAAGTGACTTAACACACACACACATACATGCATAAAAATGAAATGTGTACTTTGATGGCAAAGTCCTGAGATGGCAAGAGTCAGTTTTCTTAATCCAGGAAAGCCATTTTTTGTTAATTTTTCTTGATGTATCTATATTTCCCTATTGTTTTCTTTTCTCTTTGTTCATTGTCCCATTCTTCTCTATTTTTTAGGTTTCTTTTCCTTGACTAACCATAGTACCCAATTTAAGTACATTTTATTGTTAGTTTTATGTATTTAATAGAGTTGCTTGTTGTCTTCTTAAAATAGATGAAGGGAACTTGAGCTGTTTCCTTGCCAAGAAAACAGTTACACTTTTTCATTTATATGTTTCTTTGTGGATTCTTCCTTTTTTCCCTTCTGTTTGTTTTATCTATTAAGGGCCACTGCTTCATGGAAAGTTTTTTTAACAAGGCTTGAGATGTACTTTCCTGACTTTGACTTACTCAGCTAGAAAATTCAAGTCACAGAATACCCTAATTCTCTAAGAATCCTAACCAAAGACATCTATTGTAATATTGTTTTGCTGTGATGTTAAGTGGAATAGGATAGCTGACAATTATGTGGGTTTTTGATCAAGAGATAGTCTTTCTGATCCTAAGCAGATTTAGAAAATTCAGCATTATAAGTAGACCCTTAGTAAATTGCTTTAATCAGCACTCCTCCCTAGAATTCATGCTTATTGCATTGAAAGCAGTTTAGCCATTAAGGTAATTTTCTAGTCATGGAAAACTCTAGACGGAAAGAGAAGGCACTGACTAGATCCTGTAACTTGTAATTATGTTCTTTAAAGGGAAAAAAAAAGGCAAAATCTATATCTGCCCCCAAAGACTGTTATTGTTTAGTAGCTCAGTCATTTCTGACTCTTTGGGACCTCATGGGCTGTAGCCTGCTAGGCCCCTCTGTCCATGGGATTTTCCAGGCAAGAATACTGGAGTGCTTGCAATCTCCTTGCCTAAGGATCCTTCCGACCCAGGGATCAATGCATGTCTCCTGCATTGCAGGCAGATTCTTTAACCACTGAGTCACCAGGGAAGCCCCCAAAGAGCTGTGGGATGAGTCAAATGCTTAATACTGTTTTCAGTTTTTCCCCTAAGCAAAATGAGACCTTGCCTTTGGAACAAGTTGCAGAGTATAATTTTTTGTCTGTGTTCATAACTCAAGGCCTTCATAAGAAGGGCTGTGTGCCCCATATGATCTCGCCTTCTGTCTGCAACACCTATCTGGCTCCTCGGTAATAATTATCTCTGAGTTTACATAAAGCCCATTGCCACGGTATTTAGACTGTTTGACAAGCATCCTTTTTAGCCTTTAAATTAGTGCGTGTGGCTAAATTCCTGGCACTTCTCCATGGCTGCACTTTAGAGTTCCTTAGTTATGTAATACAGCCATAATATTGGACAGTATTTAACAAATAAGCAAATGATAACAATCTTTAGATCCAAGATTTTTCTCTAGTTCCTATAAACAGGGAAAAGTTAGTAAAAATGCCTTCTTAATAAATGTCAGTGGGCAAGTCTATTTTTACCTTAGTGTGCGTTATGTTGCCATGACTGCAGACCTGGCAGATAGGGTTCAGGAGACTGGGGATCAGAGAAGATGAATGTATCCATCCAAACTGGGGCTGTTATAAAAGCCCTTGGCTTTGGGTTTTTTTGGCCCTATTGCAGTTCTTGTGGGGTCTTAGTTCCCTGACAAGGGACTGAACTTGGGACCATGGCAATGGAAGGGCCGAGTCCTAGCCACTGGACCACCAGGGAACTCTCTAAAAGCCCATGTTTTGGCATCTGGTGGATAACAGCCTACCATGAATACATGCAAGATCATGAAGACACACTGACATCAAGCATTCTTTCCTTCTGCAGTCACGTACGTCAAAGCCCCACCTCCACCCATGACTCTCTCAAGGAACCTCTCCCCAAACCCCCACCTCTCTGCGTTGGCTGAGTCCAGGTCACTCCGCAGGCCAAACTGAAGTACTGCCCATGCCCCCAGAGAGACCATTCCTGACTATTGCCTCCTATCCCAAATCTATGTAATGACCCATCCCATTCTTTTCCTCCACAGGCATTTAAAATTCTTTGTAATAATGTATCTCTCCAGTCATTTGTTCACCGTCTAGCTCTTCCTCATTGTGAGGGATCTGTGTGTTTCAGCCACTAAAACAGACTGAAGGTTGGTCTCACCCAGTGCCTCGGCATACAGTAGGCTCTCCATAAATATTTGTTGAATGGGTGACTGATTTAGAGGAGAACCAGGCCAGAAATGTGTGAAAAACACCAAAGCATAAAACCAAAATATAAAAACAAGAACACAGCCAACAGCAGCCAGACCGAATTTATGCGTAAATGCCAGAAATATGCCGAAGTTAACGAGAAGCAGATGGGATTAGGGAGAGAAGGCCAGGGGGCCTGCAGGAGTTTGAAGCACTTTTGATATAGAACAGTGGGCAAAAAGCAAAGGTGGGAGCCGGTCAGGAAGCCCTGGTCGTGTGCTCTGGGAAGCAGTTTGCTCTCAAGATGGGAGGCCCAAGCACTGGCTAGGTGTGGCCGTAACTGGACAACATGGGGATGTAAGGAGGGCTGTTGCTAGTGGGTGGCTCCCAAGCACAGGATTAAGAATTAGAATGTGCCTTCTGTTTTTTTTTTTTTTAAATTTGTCCTTCTCTTACCTGTTTTGATTTGTAGGATGGCCAGCCATTGGCGGGGCTGATCCAAGATCACATGGTTTCAGGAGCAAACATGACCATTCGAGGCTGCTTTTTCAACCGGGAGCAGTATATGGAGCTGGTGTACCGAGGACTCACAGACAAAGTGGGGCGTGTGAAGCTCTTTCCTCCTGCCATCCTAAAGCCCTTTCCTCTGTGGACAGGAAAGCAGGTAATTAGGGGGAAACAAATGGTGGATATTTATTAAAAAAAAAAAAAAAAGGAAACTGGCCACTCAGTAAAAAGGTTTTGTTCCCAGGAGAGTCCAGGCCAGAAACAGAAATGACAAATCAAAAAATATCTCTTTGATAAGACTTTCGGGTGTGGATGGTTTCAAAGGAGTGTCTACAACTGCATATTTTCTGTCCTTTGCTTCTAACTGAAACTTCTAACTTAACACTGGCCTCATCGTCTAGATATGGTGGTAATAGGCAGCGGTGCTGATGGTAGCAGTAGTTATGTTTGTTGGGAGTGCTTCAAATATGTTAGATTACTTAACCCTCACAACCACCCTGTGATGCAGACACTGTCACTATCACCATTTATCACCATTATCACCAGATGAGGATAACGAGGTTTGGAGAAGTTGTTACTTCTCCAAGTCCATAGGAGGTAGAGTTGAGATTCAAACTCAGGACTTTCTGACACTCAGAGCATCATATTATATTTAATCAATTATGTGATCTTGGTTCAGTGGGCCTCAGTTCATTATTTACAAAGCAAAAGTGTTCAGGTTGATGAGCTCTAAGGTCTCACCCCCCTCTGCAGTTCTTTAAATCCATGGACCTGGTACTTGACTGGTTTTCTTATTAAGCCAACTTGTATTTCTGGGATAAACCTTACTTGGTTATGAGATAGTATTTGCTAAATTTTTGTTCAGAAGTTTTTGCATCAGTGTACATGAGGAATTTTGATGTGTGGTTTTCTTTTCTTGTCATGCGTTTACCTGGTTTTGCTATTGGGGTTAACATTGGCTTCATAGAAAGAGTTAGGAAGTATTTACTCTTCTTCAGTTTTCTGTAAGAGTTTGTACAATATGGATATTATTTTTTCCTTAAGTGTTTGGTAGAATTCACCAGTGTAGTCATCTGGACCTAGAATTTTCTCTTTTCAGTTCAGTTCAGTTGCTCAGTCATGTCCGACTTTTTGCGACCCCATGAACCACAGCATACCAGGTCTCCCTGTCAATCACTAACTCCTGGAGTCTACCCAAACCCATGTCCATTGAGTCGGTGATGCCATCCAACCATCTCATCCTCTGTCGTCCTCTTCTCCTCCCATCCTCAATTTTGCCCAGCATCAGGGTCTTTTCCAATGAGTCAGCTCTTTGTATCAGGTGGCCAAAATATGGCAGTTTTAGCTTCAACATTAGTCCTTCCAATGAACACCCAGGACTGATCTCCTTTAGGATGGACTGGTTCTCCTCGCAGTCCAAGGGACTCTGAAGAGTCTTCTCCAACACCACAGTTCAAAAGCATCAATTCTTCAATGCTCAGCCTTCTTCACAGTCCAACCACTGGAAAAACCATAGCCTTGACTAGACGGACCTTTGTTGGCAAAGTCATGTCTCCGCTTTTTAATATGCTGTCTAGGTTGGTCATAACTTTCCTTCCAAGGAGTAAGTGTCTTTTAATTTCATGGCTGCAGTCACCATCTGCAGTGATTTTGGAGCCCAGAAAAATAGTCAGCCACTGTTTCCTCTGTTTCTCCATCTATTAGCCATGAAGTGATGGGACCAGATGCCATGATCTTAGTTTTCTGAATGTTGAGCTTTAAGCCAACTTTTTCACTCTCCTCTTTCACTTTCATCAAGAGGCTCTTTAGTTCTTCTTCACTTTCTGCCATAAGGGTGGTGTTATCTGCATATCTGAGGTTATTGATATTTCTCCTGGCATCTTGATCCCAGCTTGTGCTTCCTCCAGCCCAGCGTTTCTCATGATGTTTTCTCTTTAGGAAGGCTATTTTTAACTAAAATTTCTGTTTTTCTAATTACATGTAGGGCTGTTTAGTTCATCTCTTTCTTCTTGGATGAGCTTTACTGCTTTGTTTTTTTCTAGGAATTTGTCCTTTTCATCTAAATTGTTGGATTTATAGGCATGAAATTATTCATCACACTCTTTTATGTTCCTTTACTGTCTGTGGAACCTGAAAGTGGTCCCCTCTCTCATTCCTGATAGTGATAATTTATGTCCTTTCTCTTTTTCCTGATCAGTTTTTCTGAGTTTTATTCTCAAAGAACCAGCTTTTATTGACTTTCTCTATTTTTCTGTTTCCTTTCCATTTATTTCACTTTCATCTTTTTTATTTCCTTTCTTCTGCTTACTTTGGGTTTCATTTGCCCTTCTTTTTCTAGTTACTTAAGGTTGGAACTGAAGTCAGTAATTTGAGACTTTTTTCCTGTTTTAATACTGGCATTTTATATATAAAATTTCCACTGAATATATTGTATTTTCATTTTCATTCACTTCAAAAGACTTGCTCAATGCCTTTTTTATTTCTGTTTTTAACCCCTGAGATATATAGAAGTCTTTGATTTAGTTTCCAAATATTTAAGAATTTTCCAGATTTGTATACTATTGATTGCAATTTTAATTCCACAGTGGCCAGAAAACATACCCTGAATAACTTGAATCCTTTTCAAATTACTGAGATTTGTTTTGTGGCTTCAAAGATAGTCTGTATTGGGAAATGATCTGTGTGTCCTTAAAAATCACAAGTATTCTGCTGTGTTGGATGAAGTGCTCTATAAATGTCAATTAGGTTCAAGTCTGAAGAACAGTGGATGGAAGTTCATGACATTGTACAGGAGGTGGTGATCAAAACCATCCCCAAGAAAAAGAAATGCAAAAAGGCAAAATGCCTGTCTGAGGATGCCTTACTAATGGCCGAGAAAAGAAGAGAAGCAAAAGGTAAAGGAGAAAAGGAAAGATACACCCATCTGAATGCAGAGTTCCAAAGAATAGCAAGGAGAGATAAGAAAGCCTTCTTAAGTGAACAATAAAAGAAATAGAGGAAAACAGTAGAATGGGAGAAACTAGAGATCTCTTCAAGAAAATTAGAGATACCAAGGGAACATTTCCTGCAAAGATGGGCACAATTAAGGACAGAAATGGTATGGACCTAACAAAAGCAGAAGATATTAAGAAGAGGTGGCAAGAATACACAGAACTACAAAAAAGATCTTATTGATCCAGACAACCGTGATGGTGTAATCACTCACCTAGACCCAGACATACTGGAGTGTGAAGTCAAGTGAACCTTAGGATGCATCACTACGAACAAAGGTAGTGGAGGTGATGGAATTCCAGCTGAGCTATTTCAGATCCTAAAAGATGACACTGGGAAAGTGCCACACTCAATATGCCAGAAAATACAGAAAACTCAGCAGTGGCCACAAGACTGGAAAGATCAGTTTTCATTCTAATCCCAAAGAAGGGAAATGCCAAAAAATGTTCAAACTACTGCACAATTGCACTTATTTCACATGCTAGCAAAGTAATGCTCAAAATTCCCAAAGCCTGGCTTCAATAGTATGTGAACCGTGAACTTCCAGATGTTCAAGCTGGATTTAGAAAAGGCAGAGGATCCAGAGATCAAATTGCCAACATCCATTGAATCATAGAAAAAACAAGGGAGTTCCAGAAAAACATCTACTTCTGCTTTACTCACTATCCAAAGCCTTTGTGTGAATCACAAAAAAACTGAAAATTCTTAAAAGAGATGAGAATACCAGACCACCTTACCTGCCTCATGAGAACCTGTATGAAGGTCAATAAGCAACAGTTAGAACTGGACATGGAACAATGGACTGGTTCCAAACCGGGAAAGGAGATGTCAAAGCTGTATGTAGTCACCCTGCTTACTTAACTTACATGCAGAGTACATCATACAAAATTCCAGGCTGGATGAAGCACAAGATGGAATCAAGATTGCTGGGAGAAATATCAATAACCTCAGATATGCAGATGACACCACCCTTATTTCAGAAAGTGAAGAGGAACGAAAGAGCCTCTTGATGAAGGTGAAAGAGGAGAGTGAAAAAGCTGGCTTAAAACTCAACATTCAAAAAATGAAGATCATGGCATCTGGTCCCATCACTTCATGGCAACTAATGAGGAAACATTGGAAACAGTGAGAGACTTTATTTTCTTGGGCTCAAAATCACTGCAGGTTGTGACTGCAGCCATAAAATTAAAAGATGGTTGCTGTTTGGAAGAAAAGCTATGACCACCCTAGACGGCATATTAAAAAGCAGAGACATTACTTTGCCAACAAAGGTCCGTCTAGTCAAAGCCACGGTTTTTCCAGTAGTCACGTATGGATGTGAGAGTTGGACGATAAAGAAATCTGAGAGCCAAAGAATTGATGCTTTTGAACTGTGGTATTGGAGAACTCTTGAGAGTCCTTTGGACTGCAAGGAGATCAAACCAGTCAATCCTAAAGGAAATCAACCCTGAATATTAATTAGAAGGACCGATGCTGAAGCTGAAGCTTCAATGTTTTGGCCACCTGATGTGAAGACCTGACTCATTGGAAAGGACCCTGATGCTGGGAAAGACTGAAGGCAGGAGAAGGGGACAACAGAGGATAAAGATAGTCCATTACTGACTCAATGGACCTGAATTTGAGCAAGCTCCCAGAGTCAATGATGGACAGGGAAGTCTGACATGCTGCAGTCCATGGGGTCAGAGAGTTGGACAAGACTGAGTGACTGAACAACAGCAAAACAAGGTTCAAGTCTACTATATCCTTGCTGTTCTCTGTCCTTCATTTCCTAATGTCCATTGTATTGAAACCACTGTTTCATATTCATGTCTGCTTTTGTTATTGTTATTTCTGGTGGATGTGAAATCAGGTCACCATGGCTCCATCCTGACCAGAAATAGAAGTTGATTTAACAAAATAGTAGGGGAATTTTGCAGTTTAAGATTAAAATCTGTAATTATGGATAGTCTAGTTCTGGAATTGGTAAGCTTTTGTTATAAAAGCCAGATAGAAAATATTTTAGGCTTTGTTGGCCATACGATCTGTAAATTACAGCTACTCAGCTCTGCCATGATAATGTGAAAGCAGACATAGACAGGGCTTTGGAATGAGCCTGACTGTGATTCATTTCAACTTCTTTTTTACAAAAACAGATGGTGGGCCACGTTTGGTCTATAGGCTGTAGTTTGCTAGCCCCTAATTTAGTTGGATATATGTGTTTGTCCAGGCTTCCCTGGTGGCTCAGTGGTAAACAATTCCGCCCGCCAATGCAGGAGATGTGGGTTTGACCCCTGGGTTAGGAAGATCCCCTGGAGGAGGGCATGGCAACCCACTCCAGAATTCTTGCCTGGAGAATCCCATGGACAGAGGAGCCTGGCCGGCTACAGTCCATGGGGTCATGAAAAAGTTGTACACAGCTTAGTAACTAAACTTAGTGACTAAACATCAACAACATTTATTTGTCCACTTATTATTCCTGTTTATAATTTTTTATTTTTTCTTTTTTATGTATGTTTATTTTGTAAGCCATCTCAACTTATCTTAGAAATAAAGGGATTTTAAGTGTTAAGTAAACTAAGATCATGGCATCCGGTCCCATCACTTCATGGCAAATAGATGGGCAAACAGTGGAAACAGTGGCTGACTTTATTTTTCTGGGCTGTAAAATCACTGCAGATGGTGATTGCAGCCATGAAATTAAAAGATGCCTATTCCTTGGAAGGAGAGCTATGACCAACCTAGACAGCATATTGAAGAGCAGAGACATTACTTTGCCAACAAAGATCCGTCTAGTCAAGGCTGTGGTTTTTCCAGTGGTCATGTATGGATATGAGAGTTGGACTATAAAGAAAGCTGAGTGCCAAAGAATTGATGCTTTTGAACTGTGGTGTTGGAGAAGACTCTTGAGAGTCCCTTGGACTGCAAGGAGATCCAACCAGCCAGTCCATCCTAGAGGAGATCAGTCCTGGGTGTTCATTGGTAGAACTGATGTTGAAGCTGAAACTGCAATACTTTGGCCACCTGATGTGAAGAGCTGACTCATTTGAAAAGACCCTAATGCTGGGCAAGATTGAGGATGGGAGGAGAAGGGGACGACAGAGGATGAGATTGTTGGATGGCATCACCGACTCAATGGACATGGGTTTGGGTGAACTCCGGGAGTTGGTGATGGACAGGGAGGCCTGGCGTTCATGGGGTCGCAAAGAGTCGGACATGATTGAGTGACTGAACTGAACTGAACCATCCAGAATTTATTATAATTTTGTTTAAACGTAAGCAGTGTGTTCAAAATAGAACCAAATAGTGGACAAAGACTACATAACTAGAGCTACAGATACGTTCATCCACCTCAGTCTGAGAATCCAGCCAAAGGAAATCATCTGAAATGTAGTATTGATAAAAACTACTTGAAGAAAGCAGTCCATGACATCATGGTTTATAGTGGTGGAATATTAGAAAAACCTAGATACTCAGCACTGGGGCTGTGTAAATTGTGGGACATTTATTAAGATATTGCTCTGTGCTGTGCTTAGTCACTCAGTCATGTCCGACTCTTTGCAACCCCATGGACTGTAGCTCGCCAGGTTCCTCTGTCCATGGGGATTCTTCAGGCAAGAATACAGGTGTGGGTTGCCATGCCCTCTTCCAGGGGATCTTCCAAATGCAGGGATCGAACACAGGTTTCCCACATGCAGGCGGATTCTTTACCGTCTGAGCCACCAGGGAAGCTTTGTATAGTTTAAAATAGTGGCTTTAAAGCATTGTGTGACAGTCTGGAAAATTTTCAACGTAATGTTGAAAGAAGAAGTAGACTACACAGTTCTATGCATAATAACAGAAGCATGTTAAAAATGTATATGAGCAAAAATTTGATACAAAAAAGATCAAAATGATAGAATAATTTGGTTTGTGTTAGGAATAATTTAACATTCCTGGGCTCTGCTTACTGTATAACCAAGTAAAATTAGAAAATAGGCCCAGATTTTATTTATGTCACAGTTGAGATTTTTCCGGGTTTCTTGAAAGCTTGGTACAGGCTGTTATTTTTGTACAAGTAGGTGAAAGAAGGGAACAGTTACTGCACTGCATAACAATTTGTTAGTGACCCAGTCTAATTCTACAGAGGAAAGCCATGTTTTGAATCAGGAGATAAGGAACTTAGCTTGGGAAATTTATTTGTACTGCCTTAAAAAGTTAAGTCTTAGATTGTTTTTCCAGGGCATTTCATACAGCCTCTTGAGAGGTTTTCTTATATTATGTGACTAAACCATTATTACTTGTTCACTTTACCATTAATGGATGTTTGGGTTGTCTTCAGTCATCTTCATTTGGCTGTTACAAATAGAGCTGCTATGAACATTTTTGTATATGTCTCTTATTGAACATATGTATGCATTTTCATGGCTAAATACCAGGGAATCAAATTGCTGAGTCATAAGATCTACCTTCAACTGTAATAGATAGTTTAGTGAACAGTTTTCCAAAGTGGTTGTAGCAGTTTACACCTCTATCAGCAGGGCAGGAGAGTTATGGTTGCTCCTTATTCTCAGCAGTACTTGCCTGCCAATGCAAGAGAAGTAAGAGACGTGGGTTCAATCCTTGTGTTGGGAAGATCCCCTGGAGGAGGACATGGCAACCTACTCTAGTGTTCTTGCCTGGAGAATCCCATGGACAGAGGAGCCTGGTGGGCTACAGTCCATAGGGTTGCACAGAGTCAGACCCAACTGAAGCGACTTAGCACGCACAGTAACAAATGAGTTTGAGCACCTCTTTATATCCTTATGGCCATGGGATCTCACCTTTTGTGAAGTTCCTGTTCAAGTCTTTTGCCTTTTTTCAATCCTATGCCATTCTCCTATTAATAGATAGGAGTTTTAGAAGTCTATCCTTGTGTGGGTCCATTACCAGATTATAGGTATTACGCATACCTTCTACTTGATGGCTAGGCTTTTTGCCCTTTCACTTAATGCTGTTTTCTAATGATCAGAAGTTCTTTATTTTATGTAATATAATTCACCAGGCTTTGCCTTTTATGGCTAGTCCTGTATAAAAATTATTTGCCTGCTCCAAGATCATTAAGATATTTCCCTGTATCACTGTTTAGCAGTTTTGTTGTTTTGCCATTCATGCTTAGGTCTACTTCTGCCCAGAGTTGGTTTTTGTGGGTGTGTTGCTGTGAGGTAGGGGTCAGGATTCATTTTTTTCCTGTAGGACTATCCCGTTGATGTGACGTAATTGATGAGATGTTTGCTTTTCCTCTGCTCTTTAGTATGTCTTGTGTCCTAAATCAACTAATTGCATACATGTAGGTCTACTGGATTCATTTCAGTTCCTTTGGTTGTTTGATTCCATTGCACCAATACTACACTCTTAATTATTGTGGCTTTATAAGTTTTGATTTTTGATAGTATAGTCTCCAGCATTGTTTTTCAAGACTGTCTTGAATATTCTTGGCCCCATGAATTTCCATATAAATTTCAAAGCCATCTTGTACATTTCTGCCAAAAAATAGCTACAGCGAGTTTTGTTGGAATTACATGGCAGCTACAGATCACTTTAGGGAGAATGGACATATTTCCAGTACTGAATATTCCATTCTTTCAGTGACATAGAAGTCTTGTTCATCTTTTGTTAGATTCATTCATAGATATTGCTATTATAGATGATTTTATTTATTGAATTTCCTATTTGTTTATGGTTAGTATATAAAAATACAACTAATTTTGTATATTGTCCTTGTATTCCACAACCTTGCTGATTTCATTTATTATATTAACTATAGAAGTGTAATGTGAGTTTTTATTTAAAGAGATAGTAATATCAAAGGAAAAAGGAAAAATTTCTTCTCTCTCCAATCCCATTGTTCATCTTCTCTGTGCATACTCTCACAGAGAAGAAATAAAAATGAAATCATGTACCTACTCAAGGGAATTATGAACCATGATTAAATTTGACAGTCAATTTTGAGTTTGTATTTAAGACTGCTTCTTTATCCATGTTATTCTGTTGCCTGAGACATGCATTTTCCTTATCCGTAGGTATGTGGACCTCAGTTTTAACTGATCTGTAAGATGGCTTACTTTAAATGAGCTGTCAGATCCTCCAAAGGGAATGCCATTATTTCCATTATTTTAAGAAATCCCATTATTGCAGGCAATTTGAACCACCCTAACATACTTCAGATATAGCAAGAAGTTTATTTAACTCTTTTCATGTGCTGGGGTGATAGAATGTTTCTTGTAATTGTTTTGTGACATACTTAATTCACTTAATGATCTGTGGGCTTCTCAGATGTCACAGTGATCAAAGAATCTGCCTGTCAATGCAGGAGACGTGGGTTCCATCCCTGGATCAGGAAGATCCCCTGGAGTAAGAAATGGCAACCCACTCTAGTATTCTTGCCTGGAAAATTCCATGGACAGAGGAGCCTGGCAAGCTACAGTCCTTGGGGTCGCAGAGTCAGACACGACTGAGTAGGCATGTTATGATAATAGTCTACTGTGGGGTTCGTTCTCTGTACATGTGGATTGACTTCATTCTTCTTAACCCATTCTGTGTTGTTCCCAGTAATATGGATATTCTATAGTTGATTTAACTGTCCCTCTAATGACAAATATTTAATGAGTGTCCAGTTATTTTCCTGTTTGGCCACGCCATGCAACTTGTGGGATCTTAGTTCCCTGAGAATATTGTGGATGGTCTTGTATTCCTAGCATAGTTTATGACCAGAAAGTAAATTATACACTTCTGTAATATTAGTGCAGGAAGAGACCCAGAATCTTGTCTGCCACCCTTGTTTTTTTTTTTAATTGAAATATAATTCATACCATAAACTTTACCGTCTTTAGTAAGTGTGTAACTCAGTGCTTATTTTTAGTATATTCTCTGTGGTGCAACCATTTCTACTGTCTAATTCCAGAACATTTCCATAATCCCCAAAAGAAACTCTGTTCCTATTAGCATTCAGCCCTAATTCCTCCCTCCCCCATCCCCTAGCAATCACTTTCTCTCCCTATTGATTTGCCTGTTTGAGACATTTCATAAAAATGGTATCATACAATAGGTACCCTTTTATGGCTTGTCTCTTTTAGTTAACATAATGGTTTCAAGATTCATCCATGTTGTAGCACAAACAGTACCTCATTTCTTTTCATGGCTGAATAATATTCCATTGTATGGATATTCCACATGTTATTCACTTGTCAGTTGATAAATGGATAATTTGGCTTGTTTCCACTTTTTGGCTGTTACAAATAAGGCTGTAATGAGTATTCATGCATAACTGGTGCATGAAACTGATGCACTCATTTATATGAACATGTACTTTCAATTCTCTTGAATATATAGAGAGAAGTCACTGAGTCATATGGGAATTCTGTGTTTAACTTTTTTGAGGAACTACCAAACTGTTTTCCAAGGCAGCTTACAATTTTACATCCCCACCAACAGTACATGAGGGTTCCAATTTCTCCATATTCACCAACATTTATTTTTCTTTTGTTTTTAAAATAACCATCTTAGGGGAGTTCTTTGGCAGTGCAATGGTTAGGACTTGGCACTTTCACTGCCAGGGCTTGAGTTTGAACCCTGAATAGGGATCTAAGATCTTATAAGCGAGTGGCACAGCCAAATAATAATAATAATAAAATAAAATAACCATCTTGTGAAGTAGTCTTTCATTATGGTTTTCATTTGCCTTTCCCTAATGATTAGTATAAGTTAAATAAGCAGGTGACAATATACAGCCTTGACGTACTCCTTTTCCTATTTGCAACCAGTCTGTTGTTCCATGTCCAGTTCTAACTGTTGCTTCCTGACCTGCATACAGGTTTCTCAAGAGGCAGGTCAGGTGGTCTGGTATTCCCATCTCTTTCAGAATTTTCCACAGTTTATTGTGACCCACACAGTCAAAGGCTTTGGCATAGTCAATAAAGCAGAAATAGATGTTTTTCTGGAACTCTCTTGCTTTTTTGATGATCCAGTGGATGTTGGCAATTTGATCACCCTTATGCCAGAAAGTGAAGAGGAACTAAAAAGCCTCTTGATGAAAGTGAAAGTGGGGAGTGAAAAAGTTGGCTTAAAGCTCAACATTCAGAAAACTAAGATCATGGCATCTGGTCCCCTCACTTCATGGAAAATAGATGGGGAAACAGTGTCAGACTTTATTTTTTGGGGCTCCAAAATCACTGCAGATGGTGATTGCAGCCATGAAATTAAAAGACGCTTACTCCTTGGAAGGAAAGTTATAACCAACCTAGACATCATATTAAAAAGCAGAGACATGACTTTGCCAACAAAGGTCCGTCTAGTCAAGGCTATGGTTTTTCCAGTGGTCATGTATGGATGTGAGAGTTGGACTGTGAAGAAGGCTGAGCGCTGAAGAATTGATGCTTTTGAAGTGTGGTGTTGGAGAAGACTCTTGAGAGTCCCTTGGACCGCAAGGAGATCCAGCCAGTCCATCCTAAAGGAGTTCAGTCCTGGGTGTTCATTGGAAGGACTGATGCTGAAGCTGAAACTCCAATACTTTGGCCACCTCATGTGAAGAGTTGACTCATTGGAAAAGATCCTGATGCTGGGAGGGATTGGGGGGCGGGAGGAAAAGGGGATGACAGAGGATGAGATGGCTGGATGGCATCACCGACTCGATGGACGTGAGTCTGAGTAAACTCTAGGAGTTGGTGATGGACAGGGAGGCCTGGCGTGCTGTGACTCATGGGGTCGCAAAGAGTCAGACATGACTGAGTGATTGAACTGAACTGAACTGAACTGAATGATTAATAATATTGAGCAGCTTTTCATGTGCTTACTGGCCATTTGTAATATCTTCTTTGGAGATATGTCTATTTATGCCCTTTGCCCACTTATTAATTGGGTTGTATGTCTTTTTATTGTTAAATTCTAACATTTCTTTATATATTCTGGCTACCAGATCTGTCTGACATATATGATAACACAGGTATTTTCTCCCATTGTATGGGTTCTTTTTTTCTTTCTTGACAGTGTCCTTTGACACATAATTTTAAAAAATTTTTATGAAATCCTATTTATCAACTTTTTTTTTGTTCCTTGTACTTTTGGTATTATATCTTAGAAACTTTTGCCAATTCCAAGATCACACAGCTTTACAGCTGTGTTTCCAACTAAGAGTTTTATGGTTTTCTCCCTGACATTTATGTCTTTGATACATTTTCAGTTAATTTTTCTGTGTATTATGAGATAGGGGTCCACCTTTATTCTTTTGTTGGTAGATATGCAGTTGTCTCAGCATCATTTGTTAATAAAACTATTCTTTCCCCATTGAATGTTCTTAGCACTCTTGTTAAAAATCAATTAGCCACTGAGGTATGGGTTTACTTTTAGACTCTTATTTCTGTTCCATTGGTCAGTGTGTCTGTCTTTACGCCAATGAGTGCTGTGTGCTGTTGCTTCAGTTGTGTCCGACTCTTTGTGGCCCCATGGACTGTAGCCCACCAGGCTCCTCTGTCCTTGGGATTCTCCAGGCAAGAATACTATTTGCCATGCCCTCCTCCAGGGCATCTTCCCAACCCGGAGATCGAGCCCATGTCTTATGTCTCCTGCATTGGCAGGTGGGTTCTTTACCACTCATGCCACCTGGGAACCCATGTCTTGATTACTGTAGCTTTGTAATAAATTTTAAATCTGGAAATATGAGTCCTTCAGCTTTGTCTACTTTCTCAAGATTGTTTTGACCATTTGTGGTCCCTTGCATTCCCATTTGAATTTTAGGGTCAGCTTGTCAGTTATGCAAGTTGGAATTTTAATAGGGATTGCATTAAATATGTAGATCAATTTGGAAAGAAAGTGTTGCCATCTTAACAATATTAAGTCGTCCAATCCATGATGTCTTTTCATTTACTTAGATCTTCTTTAACTTCTTTCAATAGTATGTTATTGTTTTCCACTTAAAAGTCTTAGACTTCTTTGGTTGAATTAATTCCTGAGTATTTTATTCTTTGTGATTCTATTGTACATGGAGTTGTTTTTCTAATTTCATTTTCAGATTGTTCATTGTTAATGTATAGAAATATGATTGATTTTTGAATATTGATCTTGTATCTTTCGGTTTTGCTCAAGTCATTTACTAGTGCTAACAAGTTCTTTTGAATTCTTTCAGGTTTTCTCTGTATAAGATTATGTCATCTGCATTCAGAGGTTGTTTTCTTTCTTACTCTCCAATCCGAAAGTCTTTTCTTCTTTCCATGCCTGATTGCCCTGACTTAAACCTCTAGAACATTATTGAGTAGAGTGGCAAAAGCATGCGTTCTTTCCTTGTTCCTGATCTTAGAAAGCATCATCTTTGCTTGCTGAAAATGGCAGTGGTAGTTTTTACATCAGTGCCTCCCCTTTATCAGGTGGATGATGTTGCTGCCTATTCCGAATCTGTTGACCATTTGTATCATGAAAAGGTATTGAGATTGTCAGATGCTTTTCCTGCTCCCTTGATTTTGCAGATGAAGTAGCAGGTCCATCTCCCTTCCTTACATGTATATGGCTGCATGTGTTACCCTTCTCCCAGACTTTCCATCCTGACTGTGCCCAGCTGTGTGGCACTGTGGTTTAAGTGCAGCTCGTAGTCAGCATCCCAGGAAAGTCACCCTCCTACCTTTCTCCTTACCCTCTGTCCTAGCAGTGCCAGCCTTGTGAAGACTGAGGGCCAAGACCTTCCTGGTCATTTTCCTCGGAGATAACAAGGAGTATTGTCTGCTTTCTGTAACAGTGTTGTTGCCAGCTGTTCCCCAGCTCCTGGTGCACATGCATGAAAAGACAGCTGCTCTCATAACCGCCCTGACCCCATTTGTACATACAGATCCTTCTTTATGGGCCTGGTACAGGCATACAAAGAGCTGTTGATGCCAGCGGATGGCTCCCAATGCCCTCCAACCCTGCCCCGCCTACCCACCCCCTCACCACCCCAGTACCTCTCCAACCGGTCTGCCTGCCTCAAGCCTATTGCTTCCTTGGGAATGTATGCTCTTGGCCTCTCCAGAACTGACCCATGGTCATCCCAGGTACAGCTGCTCCCATGTGGGCTGCCTGTGAGGTTGCCTCCCTTGACCTCCTGTTAGTAGCTGCATAGGTGGTGCAGTGGTAAAGAATCTGCCTGCCCATGCAGGAGACCCAAGAGATACGGGTTTGATCCCTGGGTTGGGAAGATTCCCTGGAGGAGGAAAGGGCAACCTGCTCCAGTATTCTTGCCTGGAAATTTTCCATAGACAGAGGAGCCTGGCAGGCTATAGTACATGGGGTTGCAAAGAGTCGAACACGACTTTTTGAGCATGAACACACTTAGAGTGAATGAGAGCTTCCCAGGTGGCTCAGTGGTAAAAAATCCGCCTGCCAGTGCAGGAGACACAGGAGAAGCGGGTTAGATCCCTAGGTCAGGAAGATCCCTTGGAGAAAGAAAGAACAACCCACTCCAGTATTCTTGGCTAGGAAATTCCATGGACAGAGGAGACTGGCAGGCTACAGTCCATGGGGTTGTTGTAAAAGAGTTGTACACGACTCAGCAACAACTCAGAACAACAGATTGAATGGATGGCCATACTAATTTAAGCAGGAGAAAGACTCTTTCAAGTAGCCATAATTAATTCCAGTCAAATCGATTTCGGGGATCAGCTCTGTTACAGTGAATCGTGTGGAAGCCCATCGGGTGGCCGAGCTGTCATCTCACCAGCGTGCCCTGTGGTGGGCCTCACACAGAGACTCCGTCCTGCGTGCTCCCCACTCACGTTGCCTTAATGACTGCTTCTAAAATGCCAAGTCTTCTTGTCACTGTCACTTGGGAGGCTTATTTTCTGCATCATTGATTTAGCCTCGAAGTCCAGGCCAGGAATGTGTTGGGTTGACCAAAAAGTTTGTTCGGGTTTCTCTGTAACAGGCTAGGGGAAAACCCGAAGGAACTTTTTGGCCAGGTCAGTATGTGGAACAGGGGATCCTGCTAAAAGTGGAATCTGAGCATGTCACTCCTGTGATCAAAACCTTCCAAATACCTTTCCTTCACACTCGAATGAAAAGCCTCCTGCCCGAAATGAATAATCTGACCTCCTCTGAGCTCTGAGCTCCCTGGTGGTAAGGCCCTGCCTGTCTTATTCAAAATCCCAGGTATTCTTTCTCCCCCTGCTCTACCCTAGCTGTTCCTTCCCTGCTTTATTTTCTTCCAAAATGTGGATCCGCTTGGGACTGGAGCCTCCGTTGAGGGTGGCGACTGTTTTATTCACCACTCCCCCCAGCGCCTGGTTCATAGTAAGCACTCGACATAGAATTGCTGAATGAATGAACAGATCGTAACTGTATTCTACACATGCACAATGCTAAGGCTAAGAGAGCATAACCATTTGCCCCGCAACTGGTGACCAGTATGGTGGAATGGACACTGGGACACCCCCAGAGTCTCAAAGCTTCACTGCAGCTCACTTCTCGGTCAGATACTTGGGCCTCCTCTGTGAAGCTCTTTCGAGGGAAAGCTCTGAGTTCTTAGTCTTCACATCCTTTCCTCCTTGGCGCCAGAATGTCAACGCTATTCTGCAGGAGGATGTTACTGATTGTATGAGACAGTTGTCATGTGCTTTGATGTGGTCTGAAAATGGGAGACGGATGCTTCCGATGAGCGTTCCTGGACCTTTGCCCCTGTCCTGGGGCTGACATGTCAGGGCTGCCTTTGCCTCCCTCAATTCTGCTGTCCTTCTTTCTTTCTTTTTTTTTTTTAAACCACATACAAATTTAAATCTTTCTCTGCTGTGAGCCCACAGCAATTTATTTTCCTTTTCTTCCCTTGGTCTATTCAGGAACTTAATTTTCAGGTCAGGGGGTTATGCACTCTAAGAAGTGAGGTTCTTAGTGGTGTGTGTTTGTTTCTAATCCTGTTGTTGTTCACTTGCTCAGTCATGTCGGACTCTTTGTGACCCCTGGACTGCAGCACACCAGGCTTCCCTGTCCTTCACTATCTCCCAGAATTTGCTCAAACTCATGTCCATTGAGTCAGTGATGCTATCCAACCATCTCATCCTCTGTCACCCTCTTTTCCTGCCCTCAATCTTTCCATGCATCAGGGTCGTTTCCAATGAGTTGGGTCTTCATATCAGGTGGCCAAAGTTTTGGAGCTTCAGCATCAGTCCTTCCAATGAATTCAGGGTTGATTTCCTTTAGGACTGACTGGTTTGATCCCCTTGCTATCCAAGGGACTCTCAAGAGTCTTCTCCAGCACCACAGTTTGAAAGCTTCAGTTCTTCAGTGCTCAGCCTTCTTTATGGTCTCTCACATGCTGTACATTATACATAAATCACATAGTAAAATCTGAGATCAGGTTGTCCCACAGACAAGAAACTGTCCCTTTGTTGGTGGTGATAGTTTTTTTTTTTTTTTTTCTGCTTTACCTACAGCTCATCAGAATGGAGTTGTCTGCCTTTCAGGATTAAGAAAGACAAGTGGACCTAAAAGGAAACATCTAAGCTTTTCTTCCTTCCATCAGCTTTGTCTTCTTTTTCTTTCCAGGTTGTGTCCACATTGCTCGTCAACATAATCCCAGAGGACCATATCCCCCTGAACTTGTCAGGAAAGGCGAAGATTGGTGGAAAGGCCTGGGTGAAGGAGTCTCCTCGGCTCGTTCCCGGCTTTAACCCTGACTCCATGTGCGAGTCCCAGGTATGGCTGCCCAGCTGTGTGCATTGGAGACTTCCAGTCCCAGGTTTAGGCGGCTTGATTTAAAACCAAGACAGAGAAGTGGAGGCACATGTATAGAAAGAGGAGTCGTGCCTTGAAGGAAAGAGTTGTACCGAGCTATGTAGAGTCAACCATTAGCATTCCTTTTCAAATTTATATTTTTTATTTTTATTTATTTGGCTGTAGGCTGTACTAGGTCTTAGTTGTGGCAAGTGGGATCTTTAGTTGCAGCATGTGAACTCATAGTTGCGGCATCCGGGATCTAGTTCCTTGACCTAGGGATTGAATCTGAGATCCCTGCATTGGGAGCTCAGACTCTTAGCCACCAGACCACCAGGGAAATCCCTGACCATTAGCACTTGACTCTTATGTAAAGCCCATAACCAGCTTGGGAAGGTTCTTCCAGCAGAAGGCCTCAAACTTGACTCTGCAAAGCTTAGAAATGCAGACCCTGAGACCTGTGAGTAGCTGGCTATCATCACCCTGTGCTGAGGTTTCACACCTCCCAGCTCCGTGCCTAGGAACCAGGCCTCAGCAGCAGCTCCAGGACAACCAAACCCTGGGGACACAGCGCTGTTGCAGGAGAGTGAGACTGTGACCCCACATTGAAGATTTCCAGGGCCTCATGTGCTCTTGCTGGGGAAGTATCCCCAGGGCCCCTGCTCACAAGGGCTTTGTCGCAGGGTCTAACACACATGCCATTCATAATAGAACCCAAGCTGCCCCTTTTCTTTCCCTTCATAGATCATACGCTTAATGTGTGCAGCACTTTTCTTTAAATCAGAAATCCTTTAAACGAGAAATTTAAATTTAGTTTTAAATTTAAATTCAAACTAGAAATCCTTCTTTAAATTAGCTTCTAATGCTTGAAACAAGCTTTAAGAAAGTACAAATTCAGGGCTTAAAGCATATTAGAAAGGTTCTGTGTTTCTTACTCCCAAAGTTCCAGGGAGGAAGTACCTAGGCCAAGGTCACAGTTATGAAATTTAGATTCAAAATGCACCCCTTTCCAGTCACAAAGTTTTTATCAAGGATACATGACCCCAAGTCAGAATGGTTGGGTGATGGGAGTGGGGCACGTAGGAACACACTGAACTGTCTATAGTTGGGGGGGTGTAGTCCCCGAAAAAGAATTTTGTTTAATGTTCTTTTTTTTATTCTATTTACTTGATTTTTGGCTGTGCTGGGTGGGCTTTTTTCTCTAGCTGCGGAGAGCCTGGAGGCTGCGCTCCAGCGGTGGTGCACAGGCTTCTCCCTGCAGTGGCTCCTTTGCTGGGCAGCGCAGGCCTCGGCAGTTGTGGCTCCTGGGCTTAGAGTACAGGCTCAGTACTTGTGGCTCACAGACTTAGTTGTTCCAAGGCATGTGTGATATTCCCAGATCAGGGATTGAACCCATGTCTCCTGCATTGGCGGATGAGTTCTTTACCACTGAGCTACCTGGGAAGCCCTGAATGTTGTTCTCTGTGTGCTCACCTGCTTTATCCCCTTCTTTGCATCAAGAATTTGAGGCAGGTGAGGGTTATAAGGTTAGTAAGACATGGAGTAAGGGAGGGGCGGGGCAACCCCCACCCAGTGCCAGTGGCCATCCATCCGCAGGTGATCATCAGAGCAGGGGAGCTGCTGTGCGGGGTGCTGGACAAGGCGCACTATGGGAGCTCCGCCTACGGCCTGGTCCACTGCTGCTACGAGATCTACGGTGGGGAGACCAGCGGCAGGGTTCTTACCTGCCTGGCCCGCCTCTTTACCGCCTACCTGCAGCTCTACAGAGGCTTCACCTTGGGTGAGTGAAGCAGGTGGCTCTGGGGCCCCACCCTGCTCAGTCCGCTTCTGCAGCCAGCCCACCTGCCAGGGTATCTCCCGGTTCCAGGGGAGCAGCTGGGCTCCCTTCACGAGGGCATCTTCACGGGGCCTCCAGTGACATTGCACAGCCTTGCTTCTCTGTGCTTCCGCACCCCTCGACACACACCCATACCACCCTAGTCTCTTCATCTCTTCATACAGCACAGAGTGACGCCCTTCCCCCCATCTTCATTTCCATTCTGTGCCTTTATCAACGCCTTTCTTTATGGTCTCCAGTCTCCTAGACTGATTTTTCTTCACACTCATACCTCCATTCTCTCCTGCAAGTGCCCTTCCAGAATCTTTCTGGCACTCTGTGCTCCACCTGGAGTCTTCCCTGTTGTCAGAACAGCCCACGCCACCCGACACAGCGGGTTCTGTTGGAAACACCACGTTGGGGCTGACCTGTCAAGTGATCGTAAGACAGACAGAGGAGCTCTCTCCCTGGGAGTGACAGCCCACTGTTTTAGGAAGTTGCCTCTGATAAAGAAAACAAAGGGGCTGATATTTTCCGTGCTATGAGCTCATTCAGAGCAGTGTGTCTCTCGGTATTCACAGTGGAGTCCAAGCCCTTCTGCAGTTTCCCATGCATGAGGAATGGGTGTCAGGCCTTGCACTAAGCAGGACCCCCAGCAAGCGTGGGAATCATCCCGCTGATGAGACTGAGTTCATGGACTGGCTCAACGTGCAGACAGGGAGCCAGTGGGTCTGCTGGAGTTTGCTCATTGGCCTGCAAGAAGGCCATCATAATTATAAAATTTATATTGTGGAAAAGTCAAAATAATCACAGACATGAAAATAATTAAAAATCACCCAGCATTCAACTGCCAGAGATAACACCAATATTGACTTGATATGTGTTTTTCTAGACTTTCCAAGTATAAACACTTTCTGGAAAAAAGGGGTTCCTACAGTAATACCTAGTGTTTTGTAATCTGCTCCCCTCCACCATTTACAGATAATGTTTTATAAATGTCCTTCTGTAAGCAAATATAAACTGACTTCCTCAGGTCTGTGGCTATAAACTATTCTGCTTTTGTAGATGTACCATGGTTAATTTTACCAGTTCCTGTTATTAGACAGGTTCCTGGTTCTCACAGTATTTCTCGGATGAGCTTCCTTGAACAAATGTCTTTAAAAATGGAAAATAAATGGACTTCCTTGGTGGCACAGTGGATAAGAATCCATCTACCATTGCAGGAGACATGGGTTCGCTCCCTGGTCCAGGAAGATCCCACAGGCTGCAGAGCAAGTAAGCCTATGTGCCACAACTACTGAAGGCTGCATGCCTAAAGCCTGTGCTGCACAACAAGAGAAACCATCACAATGAGAAGTCCATGTACGGCAACAACGAGTAACCCCCACTCGCCACAACTAGAGAAGCCCGAGCAAAGCAATAAAGACCCAGCGCAGCCAAAAGTAAAAAAAAAAAAAGTAGAGGAAGAATCCACACCCAGACCGTGATGAGGACCGAATCTAACAAGCAGCTCTGCTCAGCACATGATCCGAGGAGAAACTAGCCAAAGTGCAAAGACTGTCTGGTGCCGAGACTGAGAGGGAGCAGGGCCAAGCTGGGTGTCAAGCTTGGAGGGAAGTCCAGGCTAGAGGAAGTGCCTTCAGCCCTCGCAGCCAGAGGTCACTGAAGGGACAGCAAGATGGCCTGGAGCCGACCCTATGGAAGGGCCCATTGTCATGGTGGGGCTTGCTCACCGAGAGACAGATTCTTTCTCCTCCTCAAGTTCTTTAGAGGCACTCAGGCTTCCAGGACATTGCATGTGGGAGTCCCAGACATCTTAGCCCAGCTTTGCAACACTGCAGCCTTGAATTCCCTTCCTCCTGAGACCTTAGCTGAGGGACTGTTGAGGTCAGTAGCTCTCAAATGTAGACAGAAAATAGTTCATTGAAAAATGAAGTGGGAAGACTC
This sequence comes from Bubalus kerabau, assembly GCF_029407905.1. NCBI lineage: Eukaryota > Metazoa > Chordata > Mammalia > Artiodactyla > Bovidae > Bubalus > Bubalus kerabau. The sequence continues at coordinate 51,594,845 of NC_073634.1, forward strand.
CCTGCCTAGGATGGGGAATTCCTTAGCCATGTGAAGCCAGAGGGACAGGCTTCATTGAAGTGGCCCAGGGACTCTTCCTTCCATAGCAACAGAGAGGACCCTGCAATGGTTGTCCCTGTCAGCCAGGCTTGGATGTGTCTGTCTGTGCTTGCCCACGGATTCTCACAGCTATACAGTGTGGTCCCTGCTGACGTGATTTCTGGAAGTCAAAACCGGGATGTCTGTCCCCCCCCTCTTCTGTTTTCCTCAACCCCAGTTTTTCACCCAGAATGTCATCTTCCCCTCTGTCCCATTCATCCAACATGTTTTTATTGAATGGAGGGCCTGTAGCTTGTGACCAAGTTTGGGACTTGGGCCTGGGTTGGCTTTCTACCTCTGTACCTGTGGGCTCAAGTTTGAGCCTTAGCTTTGTCATTTATAAGATGGTAAGCACTTAAGAGATGGTAGCAGTCTTTTTGAGGTGATGGAAATGTCACCATCGTTATTCAGGTGCTTCCTTGGTGCCTGTCACCATGCCCCATGCCCTGACCTCACCAAGTTCACAACCTGGTGAGAAGTCAGGCCTGGTTGCATCCAAACTGGTCTGTTTCACTTCACAGGAGTAGAAGACATTTTGGTCAAGCCGAAGGCGGATGTCAGGAGACATGGGATCATTGAAGACTCCACCCACTGTGGGCCCCGGGTGAGGAGGGCCTGGGGGCTACCGCCTACAGCAGAGTTGGTTGGGCTCCAGCAAGATGGGGCCCACACCTTCCTCCCTTGCCTGCAGCCTCCAGTGTTTCCTCTTTTAATCCTAGGCCGTCAGGGCTGCGTTAAACCTGCCAGAGGCAGTGTCATGTGATGAAGTCCAAGGGAAGTGGCAGGATGCCCATCTGAATAAAGATCAGAGGGATTTTAACATGATTGACTTGAAGTTCAAGGAGGAAGTGAACCATTACAGCAATGAAATTAACAAGGTTAGTCCAGCGGCATGTGCTCTTACCACCACCATTTGAATGCTGTTTTTTTTTCTTTTTTTAAATTACATTTTGAGTCTCACTCTGGGCCTCTTGGAGCAATTTGACTGTTGAACAGCTGACTAGGTGAGACTCCAGATGGGGCGAGTAGAATTGATCACTTTGAAGAGCCAAGGGATTTGTACCCTCAGTTAGGGTCGGGAGAGGTCTTCCTTTGATTAATGCTGAGCATGAAGGCATTGCATTATTCTTTCTTTCATTTATTTATTTATTTTTTCCCACACTACCTGGCTTGCAGGATCTTAGCTCCCCAACCAGGGATTGAACCCAGGTCCTCGGCAATGAAAGCGTCTAGTCCTAAGCACCGGACCGCCAGGGAATTCTGTACTAGTTGTCATTTTAAATGTTTATATTTTAGGGTAACGGCCTTAAAAGGGACTGAAGAAAGTCTTTTCCAGGGGCCTCTGCAGGGTGGAGGGGCACAGTAAAGGCCCAGCACCTCCAGTGCTGCGTGTGTAGGACAGCTGGGGTGAAGGCCCATGTTTGAATCCTGGCTCTTCCACGGGCTTGCTCTGAGATCTCCGGCCTTGTGTGATGTGAGCGGTCTGAGCGAGGTGTCCTCCCCTGGGGCAGGGATGGGAAGAGACCTGCCTCACGGATTTGCTGGCAGGATTCAGGAACTCATCTGCACAGTGTCCTGGGTGAGGTCTGACCGCCCTGCCAGTCCCCCAAAGCCCCGCAGCTGAGAAAGGAGGGGGGGCCCCATTCTTGTCCCAGAGCTGGGGCTCCCAGTCCTGCAGCTTGAAAGAGCCCACTGGCCCTCACCCCGGCCTCCTGGGCCTTGACACCCCACCTGAGGAGGAGAAAGGGAGGGAGGACCAAGCCTAGCCAAAGTCAGTGTTTGCTAACTCAGTTCTGACTGGTTGTCAGCAGACCTTGTTGGTACAGTTCTCTCCTTGCAAGGCGAGGTTCCTTCCAGCCTTCCAGCACTGCTCGAGAACGGGGAGGCTCAGCTTCCAGGGCTCACTGGGGATGCTGTGGGTGGGGTGTCATGTCAAGCGTCTCAGGATTACCTTATTTCTTTTCCTCTGTCTCTTCACATCCACCTTGTCTCTCCTGTGTGAGGGTGGGTGTCTGCATCCCTAGGCAAAGGCTTAGATAAACTCAGAGCTACCCCCCACCTCTCCACAGCATCTCCCCAATCCACCTGGGGGCTTTGACTACTCTTTTGCCCCGGGAGCTGAGGCGGAGCGCCTGCTTTTCACTTGGGCAGCATGTTGGCAGATATGAGTATGACACGGGCACTGGTCATCATGGCTGCTTGTCCGGGGCCAGGGCATGCTCTGATGGGTAAGTTCCCAAGAGCACCACCTTAGGTTTTATTTTTAATCAGCTGCATTTCAGCATCACGAACTAAAAATGCTGGCCCCTCTGCATCTGCCTTCCGGCTTCCCGGCAGAGGTGTCAAGAGCGTGGCAGCCAGGGCCATTCTTTAGACCTCTTTCCAGGGCTTCCAGCCAAAGGCTTAATGCCGACAAGACTTCTCCTTAACCTCAAATGGGATCTGGCACTGCTCTCCAGATTCATAGTCTAAGTGGGCTCCCGCATTTACCTTCTGGACTTAAGATTCCCAAGGAGGAGTCACTGACCGATGTATGTGTTCCATCTGCAGGCATGCATGCCCTTCGGCCTGCACAGACAGTTCCCAGAGAACAATCTGCAGATGATGGTGCAGTCTGGAGCCAAAGGTTCGACAGTGAACACCATGCAGGTGTGAGCAAAGGCGGGCTGGCTGCTTGGCAGAAGGCTGGGGTGGTTGTAGGAGGCACTTTTCAGATTTGTTTCTGTTTTTGAAAGAATCCATGATCCTCGTAAAGCATGGCAAGTACTGCACAATACAGAAGTATATGTAGAAATCAGTACAGGAGCTAACCACTGTTAACACGCCAGTGTTGTAGACACATGGAGGTAAATATCCAGATAGTGTATCGTGTGTGTACATGTTAAGTCTCTTCAGTCGTGTCTGACTCTTCACGACCCCATGGACTGTAACCCACAAGGCTTCTCTGTCCATGGGATTCACCAGGCAAGAATATCGGAGTGGGTTGCCATTTCCTTCTCCATAGTGTTTCGTATAGATACCTATTATAAATTTAGATACTGTATGGTTATATATTTTCATGTTGCAGTGCTATCACAATGATTTCACAAATCTTAGCAACTTTTTTTTAACTTTGATGACCTTGAGAGAGTCTTAAGGACCATCTCATTGATTGGTGAGTACAGAACAGTAGGAATGGGCTTCCAAGGCTCAAGGCCACCAGGAAGCCCTTTTGACTAAGTAGAATCCAGACACACTGTCCCCAAGAGCATCCCCAAGAGCAACACCTGAGAATGTTCAGGATCACAATAAACTATATTTTCTGCTCGTCTCAGTTTCCCTGTTAGGGAGGTCCCTTTCAGGTATAACACGAGATTGTTCTGAAACATGGCTGCTTTTGCAAAGCACTGTCTATTTCAACTGACCCCAAATGTGAAAATTCTAATCAGTCAGTGAAAGGAAGATACAGGTATTTTCCTGAAACATCAGCTTTCCTGGTTTATTAAGAAATGTAGGTTGACCTTCAGGAACTCCATTTCCATGCAGTTTTTCTTGAAGAGCAGGTGCTCCATCCCCTGCTGGGACAGAGCATCGCTTAAGGCGTGTGTAGGTCTTCAGTCCCATCTGGGTTTCCTTTCTCCCAGATTTCGTGCCTGCTGGGCCAGATCGAATTGGAAGGTCGGAGACCCCCGCTCATGGCATCTGGCAAATCGTTGCCCTGCTTCGAGCCTTATGAATTCACCCCCAGGGCTGGTGGCTTCGTCACTGGCAGATTCCTCACTGGCATCAAGCCTCCGGTATGTATTTTTTGGTTTATCCTTTTGGCTTTCCTCCTCATTTCTACACTCAGGAGTAGGAAGCCTATGAACTTCACCAACAGCTTTAAGCAAAGATAGTCAAGAAATAAATGCCACCACATCCTTGCTTACCCTCTAGATGGCAAGGGCCCCTGAGAACCCTAAGAGCCACATCATGTTCACCTTCGGAATGCCAGAGCCCAGCGCGGTGCCTGGCACATCGTGGGTGCTCGGGCAGGATTGCTGATGAGTGGGAAGATGAATAAGATCCATCCCAGCTCGACCTCTTCCTGCCTCGTGTCTTCTCTCAGCCAATTCTTCCCTGCCTCTGAGGGCAGCTGGGGAAGGGGAAGCCCTCCCCAGAGTGCTCTCCATTGCCAAAAGGAGCATCACAGAGATTTAGTTTACAAAGCTCTCCTAAGAGAGCCTCATGGCTCTTCCTTGACCCTGGGGAAACTGACCAGTTGTAGCAAATGCCTAGTTTTTCCTCCATCAGCGATAGAACTCTCCCCTAAGAGAAAGGTTTTCTCCTCACACTTTGAGAAATGGTTTTTTGATTAGTGCTTTCTGTTGCTTAGTCCAGTGCATCTCTGCAAAGACGCCTCTTGTGGTCAGACAACAAGTCTAGGTTGTGAAGAGAACTGACCTTTTGTGTCAAGGCCATCGGCTACGCCCAGGGCTTCTCTCTTGGTCTCACACAGATTCTCCAGTGGTTGTCCATGGCCTCTGGCAAAGGGTGGTGGAGAGCTGATATAGACCAGAGAGTTCTGAACGCTGGTTGCGACCCCTAAGTGAATCATGAAACCATGGTAAAAGATAGCAACCGGCTTTATGTGATGGAATAGAGTAGGGTGATAAAGAAGGCATCCGAGTGAGGGCTGGGGTCGTTTCATAAAGTTCCATAGTTTTAGCTTGAATCATGTATCTTTATCCACACACGTGAGTGGATGTATGTACATGTTTGCCGATCATTGTTACAAACACATGTCTCATTGTGGAAGTTTGGAAAACACTACGTGATGAGGCAAAAGTGCCATTTCTGTTTGAAACATGGAGTGTGGCGCTGAGGATGGACTCCTGAGAATGAGAACTGGCCCTGCTCCTCCACTTGTCTCTCTGCTCTCCGGCAGGATAAGACAGAGGTCACCCCAGGGGAGGGCAGATGTCTCTGGCATCATCAGAGCTGCTGGGGACATTGGCCTGAGCCGCCCTCCAGGAAGCAGGCTCTCCTCACTGTGCCACCCCTGGACCTTCCTGCTTCTCCCACAGGAGTTTTTCTTCCACTGCATGGCCGGGCGAGAGGGTCTGGTGGACACTGCTGTGAAGACCAGCCGTTCCGGATACCTCCAGAGGTAAAAAGCACCTGCCCTGCCAGCTTCAGGTGGCTCAGCGTCCCGGGTCCATTCAAGCTCTGTCTCTTTTTCACATTTTCATTGCCAATTCGCTTAAGATCCCTTTGGGGGGGGGGGGGGAACTTCTGAAAAGTAATCCATGGGTGTTCTGAGACAGAAAATAGCCAGCTAGAGGATTGGTCTAGCGTGAACTCAGAGGTTTACAGGAAGGGCCCAGGTGTCAGCAGCTGTGCCCTTTCCCTGGGCAGGGCAGGCAGCCACGGCTGGAGATGGGAGCGAGGGTCGCACAGGGGCACGGGATCCAGCCTGTCCCGGGGCTTGCTTGGCTATAGAACAGCAGTCCACCTTTCTGCCTCTGCCTTCCACCTGCCCTGTCAAATGCTGCTCCAGGAGGCACTGAGCTGAGGGTCTCTGTACAGGTGCATCATCAAACACCTGGAGGGACTGGTTGTCCAATACGACCTGACAGTCCGCGACAGTGACGGCAGCGTGGTGCAGTTCCTGTACGGGGAGGACGGCCTGGACATCCCCAAGACACAGTTCCTGCAGCCTAAGCAGTTCCCGTTCCTCACCAGCAACTATGAGGTAGTGTGCCGCCTTCTGGAGCCTGGGGGTGGCGGGGTAGGGCCTGTGTGGTGGACCTCCCACCCTGAGCTTTGCCACCCAATCAGAGTGACTGCTGAAAACTAGAGTAGGGAGAATTTAAAAGCACCAAGCAATGCCCTGGAACACCTGACATGGCAGATGCTTCGAACAACTGCACTGTTGGGGGCATTTACGGTCCTAAACTCAAGTGCACTGTGGGTGCTGTCTGCCTGCTTCCTCACTGCTGCTTGGGCACACAGGGACCCTTCTGCCCATTTTACAGCCAAGACAGCTGAGTATCAGAGTTTAAGTGACGAGCTGGTGAGGAGCAGGGCTCATGTCTGCACCCAGGCCCTCTGATTCACAAGCCCATGGTTTTCATTCCATGCCTTACTGGCCCAAGAGGGATCATCAGCATTGGCTGAGCAGTCCCCCACGTTTTGCAGATTGGGAAACTGAAACTGACATGGCCTGTTCAAGGTCATGGCAGGTGGTCAGATTGAAAGTTAAGGGCCAGCTCCTTTCCACCCTGGTGCCTGTCCCCTCCTCCTTTCTTCCCAGAAATACCCATGTTCTGGAAGGACTCTGAGTGTCAGGGTTTCTGCCCCATGACCTCAGCTCCTGAGACTGCCAGCTCCCGACTCTGGTTGGCACCGAGTGAGACCCTAGTTAGCAGTGGGTGCTCAGCCCCTCAAGGGGCATCGTGAGGGCCCCACACGGGCCACCTCCTATGAGGTTGTGTGAGTTGTGTCCCATGGCCTTTGTGTTACACCCTCACCTCTTCTTTCTTGCTTGTGTGGTCTGTCTGTCTAGGTAATAATGAAATCGAAGCATCTCCATGAAGTTTTATCCAGAGCGGATCCCCAGAAAGCTCTCCGTCATTTCAGAGCCATCAAAAAATGGCACAGCAAGCATTCCAACACCCTCCTGAGGAAAGGCGCCTTCTTGAATTACTCCCAGAAAATTCAGGCGGCTGTGAAAGCCTTGAACCTTGAGGGCACAAACCAGAACGGCCGCAGCCCCGAGACTTACCAGGTGATGCTGGAGGAGGTGGGGGATCAGTGGGATTGAGGGGATGAGGGGTTGTTTTCCTGGTGGAAGGTCCAGCCATGAAATCTAGCTTCATTCACTGTTGGCCAGGAAAAATGGTGCTCAAATATCAATTTAAGGAGGGGAAATCTGTACAAAGAGGCCTCCCCAGTGGCTTAGAGGTAAAGTATCCACCTGTAGTGCAGGAGACTCGGGTTCAATCCCTGGGTCAGGAATATCCCCTGGAGGAAGGCATGGCAACCCACTCCAGTATTCTTGCCTGGAGAATCCCAATGGACAGAGGAGCCTGGAAGGCTATACCCCATAGGGTCACAAAGAGTCAGACATGACTGAAGCAGCTGAGCACGCATGCATGCATCTTTACTAAAGTGTGGGCAGGGTTCCAGGCAGCTAACTAGGGCTGGTAAGTTGGGTTCCCCAGCCTCCCCGAGGACGTGAACAGTCATCAGGAGTGGAGAAGGTGGCCGTGGGCAGAGACCACGTGACAGGAGCCCTCAGTTGAGAGATTGGGGTTCAGAGACCCCTTAGGGTGGGGACTGGATATCCAGCCTTCCTGTCCTCCCTCTTTCCCCTCTTTTTCTGCGATCTCCCACCTTCTAAGCATAGCTGAGCCAGGAGGCAGGGGAGCACTTTGAAGCGGGTGCTATGGGACAGCTTCGGGGCATCGGGCATGTGAAAGCCTGGACAGGGGACAGACGGGGATCAGCACGGTCACCTGGCTCATGGTGACCGTGTCCTCATGGGCCTGAGACAGCCCTGGTTTGCCTCTCATCCCAGGATGATTATTAATAATGTTGCATTTTATTCTACAAGAATTGCAGTTTGGAGAGTAGCTCACATGGTCGCCCTGCTTGTGCTTGAGGGGCCACAACGAATGGCTCCTAGAGTCGTGGTCAAGCAGTACACCCTGGAATGGATTTGGTTCTCTGTCCTTCCAATGTCAAGATGGCTTTCCTGTGCTGTCAGATTTCTGTCTCTTTCCCATGCTGTCATTTGAAGCAAGGGCCTTTGATCCTCCTCATCCTACTGGACACCCCAGGAAGAGAAGCCCGTTCCTGGTGTTGTCCCACATAGCTGAGTCCTGTCCTTCCTTCCAGATGCTGAGGTTGTGGGCTGAGTTAGACGAACAAAGCCGGAGGAAGTACCAGAAGAAGGCGGCTCCTTGTCCCGACCCCAGTCTGTCTGTCTGGCGCCCAGACATCTACTTCGCATCCGTGTCAGAAACATTTGAAAAGAAGATGGACGACTACAGCTGCGAGTGGGCAGCTCAGGCAGAGCGGAGTTACGAGAAATCGGGGCTTTCTCTCGACAGGTAATAACATTGACCTTTTGCACCTGCAGAGGGAGACTCTGCTTCTCTCAGGCCCTTCCCTGCCCACTCTGGCAGCCTCCTGGGTCTGAGACTCCAGTAGGAGGGAGGGAAGTGAAACAGAGGGCACCTTGCAAGCCCTGAGGGCTGTGGGACAGATGAGAGCTTAGGCAGGAGTGTGTCCCCAACCTGAGCCAAGATGGAGGAGACTGCTCTGCGGGGAAGGAGACTTACATAGTGACCGTTCTCTTGAGTGTGGGATGGTAGGCATGGCTCAGTGAGAGGCAGGGAGTCTGGTCAGCAGCTGCCAACCCTGGGACCTGGCACAGGTCATCCTTTGCCCTTTGACACCACATCTTAGCCTTTTGTAAGGAGCTGGGTCTGATGATTCCAGTGACCCTTTGAGCTTCGAGTTTCAAAGCTTCGAGGAGGAAGGACCACTTGGAGTCCCCAGCTTGGACTTGTTCACAGAAAAATAAAACAGGGAAAAGAAATTAATTAATATGAAAAATAAAAGTTTTGTCAGCTGTAAATTTAATATGGCGTAATGTGATATTGTTGCTCAAAGCTAATATAAATAACTATCATGATTAAAAGTAGAATGTTAAGGAATTGATGAACAGTTCCTTGATCATTGCTGTCTTTGACAGCATTTGAAGTAGAGTTTGGGCTTCCCAGTCCCAGGTGATGCAGTGGTAAAGAACCTGCCTTCCAAAATGCATTAGACACAGATTCGACCCCTGGATCAGGAAGATCCCCTGGAGAAGGAAATGGCAGCCCACTCCAGTATTCTTGCCTGGAAAATTCCTTGAACAGCAGAGCCTGGGAGGCTACAGTCCATGGGGTTGCAAAGAGTCAGATACGACTTAGTGACTAGTGACTTATCAAGACAAGTGGGAAGCCGGGCATGGACCAGCACTGAGGCAGAGTGAATTGAAAGGTGATATGTACCCCCAAGGAATGTCTGCTGGGGCACTGGTCTCAGAGCAGTCATCAGGGGGTCCTTCCCTCTCAATTCTCTTAGCCTGGCCTGCAGAGCTGGAGGCCTGAGATCATCTGCTCTAGCTTGGCTGCATGTCCTGCACCTGATGAAACCCTGCCAGATACACAGGGAGTCTGAGGGTCCAGGGAGTGGGACTGCGACAGGGGGAGGAGCAAAGACAGATTCTTGGGTGGAGGACCTGGAGTGGAGGGACAGCTGTCACTTTTTACGCCTTAAACTGATTGCTCCAGCCAGGCCTCAGAGGTATGAAGATGGAGTACTACATCACAGCAGGTTGTGGTTTAGCTGCCAGCTGGGTTTTCCCCGAAAGAGCAAGGCCCTGATTCCCTTTCACCTTCCTCCCTGCCGCTCAGGATGCTGCCATTTACTTTCAGAAGGACCACGTGGGTCCTCCCTCCAACTGTGCTGCATCAGGAGTGGTGCAGGCTTAGCCCCCGGGAGCATCACTTGGGCTCGGCGGGCCAAGATGGGGAGGCAAGTGTGCTTCCGTGACTCTCACAGAGGCTCTGTTAGCAAGCCCCAAGCTCTGGGGGCAACCCCAACGTATTCGAAGGTTTCTTCTGTCAGGAATACTGATATGCACTCAAACCTCACTGGTTTGAAGTAGTTGCGAGAGAATACACATCAGGTTAGTGAAAAGTCTGATTTTTATTAATAAAAAGAACTTGCGTAGAAATGTAGTTTTATTACTTTCCTCTGTACTCACACATAAGGTCCATTTAATCTTGATTTACTGAGTCAATTCCTTGTCCTGTGTGCTGGGGTCACACAGTGTTTCTGTGGCTGTTCTAAAAACAGGAAAAAGGGTTATTAGTAAGTTACAAAGGTTACAAAATCATATAGCACGCATACTTCCAAAGTGGCCCATAGCCACTTGCACTAATTAAGAAGATAAGTGCCCTATTCCCGTCTCCCCCACCAGATCCCCTTGCTTGTTCCGTGAACCTCTCCCTAGTTTCTACAGAGGGAGGTTTCAGCCCTCTCCAAGCTGTCATAGCCAATGGGGAATAAAGAATTAGCCAAGGGATATGTGAACAGTGAGTTCGCAGGTTCCATGACATTCTCTGGGTAGACGTGAGCAGTCTGAATGTGGACCCCCAGCGCTTCAGCCACCAAGCTGGGCTTTGTGCTGCGTCATTTAGGACATTTCAGGGTCATTGGCAGGAACTGAAGGCTTAGAAGGACCATTTGCCTGGTAAAACAAGCCCAGAAGGAGGACAAGGCATCAGGTGCACGCACCCTGCTTACAGGGTCTGTTGTCAGCTCGTGACAGGCAGGTGGTGTCTGTGTCTCTGACCCCTGATGTCCTCCCACCCTGTTTCCAGTTTGAGGACTCTGCTGCAGCTCAAGTGGCAGCGCTCTCTATGCGACCCGGGTGAGGCCGTGGGCCTGCTGGCCGCCCAGAGCATCGGGGAGCCCTCCACACAGATGACGCTCAACACCTTCCACTTTGCCGGCAGAGGCGAGATGAACGTCACCCTGGGCATTCCGAGGTGGGCTTCAAGGATACACGGGCAGGGTCTGTCCAAGCCTGCTCCTGGGAAGGAGGGGATTCCATTAGAGTGTGAAAGTGTGTGTGTGTGTGTGTATGAGTGAGAGTGTGTGTGTATGAACGTGTGTGTGAGTGTGTATGAATGTGAGAGTGAATGTATGTATGAATGTATGAGTGTGTGGGTGAGGGTGTGTGTGAGTATGAATATGAGAGTGTGGGTGTGTGTGTGTGTATGAAGTTTTGAGAGTATGTGTTTGTAAAAGAGACAGGGTCATCAAAGCGGGGGTCAGGGTTGGAATTTCCGGAGCCCAACTGGTTTCTGCACTTGGATCCATGCCCAGGCTTCTCAGCATCTCCATTTAGCTCTCCACCAACTCCTGGATCCCAGTTTCCTGGAATGCTTGTGAAACTGCAGGCTCCCGGGGTCAGGCCATCTGGTTGCCTGGCTCTGGGGGTACCACTCACCTAGAACAGAATCCAGAGGGACCCTGGCTCTTCAGGTCAAAGTGTGCACCCTGCAGGATGATAGCTGCTGGGCGAGAGGAGAGAACAGAGATCACGCTCACCTGCCCGGCCCGGCCGCCTTCTAGCTGAGTGACTCAGGCTCCTCAGCTTTCTCAGCCTTGGGGTTTGTGGGGAGGAGGAGGGCAGGGGCCGCAGTGCAGTCTGGCCAGGCTGGCTCACTGAGCCGTGGCTGAGGCCTGGCCGTGGTCCTTGTGCCTAGTGGGAGCGCTGCAGACACTGGTTCCCTTCCTTTCGTCTCTCGTTTGTTTGGTAAGCCCTTAGTAAGCACTGTAAGTGAGGCATAGGTGATAGGGAGCAAGAAGACACAGCTCTGTCCTTGAGGAGCCCATGCTTCAGTGGAGGAAGCTGACTGCAGAGTCCCTTGCTGTCACACACAGGGCCAGAGCAGGGACACCCTGATCAGCTTATTTCCTCCTCAAGATCCTAAGGTCTCTTGCAGATCCTGAAAGAACTCCAGCATGTTGATGAGAAAGACTTTGCAAAATAGAGACTCCGGGTGCTGCTTTGGCTCAGATGTGCCCTTGTTCCATGACAGGTTGCGGGAGATCCTCATGGTGGCCAGTGCCAACATCAAGACACCGATGATGAGTGTACCTGTGTTCAATACCAAGAAAGCACTGAAGAAAGTGAAAAGCCTGAAGAAGCAACTCACCAGAGTGTGTCTCGGGGAGGTAATGATCTCCCTCAGACCCGGCTGCGGGCGTTTTCCTGTGTCCCCTCCATCCATCCTCCCATCCAGGAAGAAGGGCCTTTGTCAGCTCTTCTGACTCTGGGCTCAGACTTCACCAGTGAGAGAGGCAGGCTTCCTCTGCCAGGTGCTGAGCAGGGGTGGGTCAGGAAGCTTTAAAAGTAACCACTGGTTCTGCAGCATTCTTATGTGCCTTACAAATAAAGATACTTTCTTGATTAACTTACCAGCCCCACTGGAGCCCTCCCCCTGCAGCCTCAGGCCCTTCTCAGGAGGTGTGACCTACAGGGTGGGGGTCCCTCTCCCTACCCTGAGAGGGACCTACATCAGTAGCACTCATTTTAAACTTTGTCTCGTGGTCCCAGCCCCTGTGCCTGCAAACTCAGTGTTCCCACTTATAATGCTCAGTCCCAGGTATGGGGCACACTGGGTCCTGTCTGTCTGGTTCTAGGTGTTGGAGAAAATTGATGTCCAGGAGTCCTTCTATATGGGGGAGAAACAGAACAAGTTCCGGGTATACCAGCTGCGGTTTCAGTTCCTGCCGCATGCGTACTACCAGCAGGAGAAGTGCACGAGGCCCGAGGACATCTTACACTTCATGGAAACCAGGTCAGGGCTCAGGCCATTTGACTTTGGCACATTCTTATTGTATGACTTTGTCATCAACCTCGAGGGCTCCTGGCCACAGAACTCCCAGGGCCTGAGGGCTCTTTCCCAGATGATTCGCTCAAGGGAAGTATTTAGGAAAACAGGAGGTCCTGCAGCCTCATCTGGCTTGTGGGTGTGACTCCATTGCCCTGCCTGCCTCCTACTGTCTGGCCCATGAGTTTCATCTACTCATATTTGGAGGATTTAAGGTGTAGGAGTACATGGACCATAAAGAGAACAGAACTTTATCAGAGTGATAGTGCTGTGATGTCAGACCAGCATGTGGTGTTCATTTCTGACATGACGTGGTTCTTAATACATTTATATTCTGTCAGGAAGGAGTCCTGTGCTAACAACATGCTGCTCTTAAACATAGTTCTATAATTGGGATTAACCTCCAGCTTTTTAAAAGAATTTTATTTATTTATTTTGGCTGTGCTGGGTCTTGTCATGGCGCAGCCTTTTGTCTAGTTGCGGCAAATGGGGGTTACTCTCTAGATGTAGTGCAGAGGCTTCTTATTGCGGTGGCTTCTCTTGTTTTGGAGCACAGGCTCTAGGGCACTCGGGCTTCAGTAGCTGCAGTGCGTGGGCTCAGTTGTTGTGGCTCCTGGACTCTAGAGCACAGGCTCTCAGTAGTTGTGGCACATGGGTTTAGTTGCTCCGAAACATATGGTATCTTCCTGGATCAGGGATCAAACCCACGTCTCCTGCCTTGGCAGGCAGATTCTTTACCACTGACCTACCAGGGAGGGTCTACCTCCACCTTTTTATGGAGAAGATCTGGTTCCTTTCTGGTAGGGAGATTGAGCATCCATTTTTCTCTCAAGCTCAAGTCACTGTTAGACACTGGACAGCATGGGCCACAGTGCTGAGTGCCCAGGATTTGGAAGGGGTTTCATATCAGGGCTGGTGCAAGCCAACAAGAGCCAATAAAGCACTGCTGACTTGCCAACCGACCCTGGATGGTAGAGCGCAGACTCAAATGGCTGCGGGGTCGGCAGGTAAGAAGGCCGGTGAGGCATTTGGGAGCCCCTGGCCAACTGGAGATCATGTCATCTGCCTCGAGAGGGCAGGAATGTGGGCCAGGGTGGCCAGACCTTCTGATTCAAAAAAAGTAATAAGAAAACTACCTCTCTTTTTTTTCCTGTCTTTGGTTTTTTTTTTTTTTTTTTTTTTTTTTGCGTGTGTGCTTGCTCGGTCGTTTCAGTCATGTCTGACTCTTGGCGACCCCATGGACTGTAGCACACCAGGATCCTCTGTCCCCGGGGATTCTCCAGGCAAGAATACTGAAGTGGGTTGCCATGCCCTCCTCCAGGGGATCTTCCCAACCCAGGGATCGAACTCACGACTCATTATGTCTTCTGCATTGCAGGTGGATTCTTTACCACTAGTACCACCTGGGAAGCCCTTGCTTGCTTTTACTTTTATAAATTAGTCTCTAATTTGTAAGCATTTGCAGTTAATTCATATCTTTGTAAAAGCCCGTTGAGGCTCAACTAGATATGTTAACAGGATTTGGCCACGGAGCCCTGGCCCCTGTCTTCAGTCTGGAACAGCCCTCAGGTCTTCCAATGCTACTCAGAATCAAAGAACCAGGGGCAGAGTGAAGGCAGGATATCCATCCACACAGTGATTCCACAAATATTTGCTGAGTGCCGCCCACTCACAGGGCAGTCCTGGGGTAGCGTGGCCAGGAGGGAGCAACTGTCTTGCCCAGGCCCTCTTCTTCCCTCTCACCTGAAGACTGGGGCTGGCTGCAGCCTGGCCCCACTAAGCAGGTGGCGTGTAGGACGGCAGGGTTGTTTAGATGACCTTGGATGTGAGCTCAGCCCTTTGGATGGGGGAGCCGGCCGGGCCCTGGGGAGCATGTGCGTCACCCCTCGCCAGGGTGGAGGAGGCTCATTCTGTCAGGAGTGCTCTCGGGGTGCTGGGTCATGTCGCAGGAGACCGGACGCCAGCTCATTAATTAACTGGGAGGAACATCTCTCCCAGTGTGCCACGTGTTTGTCCTGTCCAGGCAGCCCTTGTCTGAGAAACAGGAATTAGGATCATGTGGCCTCTTGAGAATTACCGAGAGCGGGCCGATCGGCCCTATTTCCATGCATCTCAGGTGTAGGCAGGAAAGTCGCATGAGGTGTGCACCATGCTGTGCCCAGAGTTCTTTCTCTTTATATTCACTTGGGGGATTGAAAATCCATCACTGTTTAAAAATTTCTTCTTGTTAGGGAGAACCCTGACTTCTCTTTTCAGTGGTGAAATACTTAGTCGGCTCCTACTTGGCATTTGGCTAGAGTACTTGAAGAGCTGTGATAAACAAAGCTATGGGCCCTCGCCCTTGGTGAAGCTACTCTGTGGCTTGGGCAGGCAGGGTTCAAGCGAGAGAGCAGCATCGGGGGGTGAGTGGTTGGGCTGCCTTTGCCAGGCCTGCGCTGTGCAGGCCCCATGCAGACCACGTGGGGATGGGAATGTGCCTTCAGAAGGGTGACCACTCCCCCACACACCCCCAGAAGCTTTTTCTTTTTTCTTTCTCCTTCTCCCCTTTCTCATCTCTCTCCACCTCTTTTCTGTCTCTCTTCCCTTTTCCCCTCTCTTTCTTCCCTTCTTTTGAATCACGGGACTTTACTTTCTTGACTGCATTGCATAGCTTATAGGATCTTAGTTCCCCAACTGCGGGGATCGAACCTGCAGCCCCTGCAGGGGAAGCGTGGAGTCTCAACTGCTGGACTGCCGGGGAAGTCCCTCATGAGACTCTTTTTCCATAAATGGGAGAGAAAAAAGATAGAAACACATGAGGTGCTTCCCTAATGGAGACAAATAAGCCATGAAGCTCCCCTAAATATTCCTCCTGGCACCCATCCCTTTGGGTGTGTGTATAAATGATTCAGAAGGCAGGCTGGGGCTGTGAGGTGGGAAGAATACTGAGCTCAGAGGCAGGAGGTGAGCTCCGACCTCCGGTCCCCAGCTGTGTCACACACCAGGTTGGCTTTGGTGAGGCTGACCCTGCACACGGCAGGTGGTGGAGCTGTTGGTGGGCGCTTTCGGAAACAGCCGAGAGTCATGTTCCCTTTGGTAATTAATTCATGTGGGAGGGAGATTTCTCCGCTGCTGCCCCCATCCGGCTCCACCTCAGTTGTCACATTCTGACAGATGGCACGACCTTCACAGAGTGATCATTGTGGGCCTGTGGTGACTGACTGTGCCCTGACTCTGGGCGTGTGGCGGGAGTGGTCCCCACAGTTGCAGATGAGGTCAAGGCCCTCGTCTGTCTCTCTCTAGACTCTGGCAGAGCGGAGACCTGAACCTGTCCTTTCAGAAGCATCTCTTCCTCCCTCTCTTCCCAGTTGATTATATATCTTTCTAAAGTCAAGCTGGACATCTCCCTATCTGGCCGTCTTGTTCCTGTTCCTCCTGCCTGGTGACCAGGATTTTTCCTGGATCAGTGGGTAAGGAGCCTTCCAAAGGCAGAAACCTCAGCCAAAACCATGTACAGCTTTAAAAACTTGGGAGTGGGGGGTGGAAATTGGGAGGGAGAGTAGCAGTCTGTTGCTTTTACTGAATAAAATAGTAAACACGTGACCGGCTCAGTCCTCCAGTTAAGGTGCTGAGTGCCTGTCTTTTCATCCTGGCTTTGCCCCCTGGGCTGGCACGTGGCAGGCACATCACAGATGCTCAGAGAACACAGGCTGGCTGGCTGGGCAGATGAGGAACTGATAGTTTGTATAATTAAAAGCAGACCATTTGGTGTGCTGTTATAGCCTGACTCAGAAGACCGGCAAGAGGATAGATATATGAGGACAGGAGCAGGGGACAGGAGACAAGGCAGGCGACGAATAGATAACCCAGGAGGAAGGGCTGGGGAAGGCCTGCTGGGCTCTTTCTGCCTCGCGTTAGTCCTTTTAACTTCCCTTGGTTCTAACCTGTCGATGGGCTTCCCTGCTGGCTCAATGGTAAAGACTTTAGCTGCCAATCGAACCCATGGGTCAGGAAGATCCCCTGGTGAAGAAAATGGCAACCCACTCCAGTATTCTTGCCTGGCTATGGACAGAGGAGCCTGGCGCGCTACAGTCCATGGGGTCTCAAACGAGTTGGGCAGGACTGAGCAACTAAACAACCACCACCACAGTCTGTCGATGTGATTTACTACCACAAAGTACGTTATCACTGCCTTGGAGATTCTGATAAGCTCTTCCACATCTTAGCTGTCTCATCAAATCGTCAGGGCTCCCACACCAAGGAGACAGAAGTTGTCAGCCCCAAGCACTTCCTGGAGATGCGGTAGGTGGGCTGGGGGCAGCCCTGGCCCCAGCCTGGGTGCCCCTCCTACTGAAGGCCCCGCTGTACTGGTTAGCTGGCCCCACACGGCACCAACAACTGTCACTTATTGAGCAGCCAGCCTGCCAGGCCCCATGACAGGTTTTGGTGGACGTGGGGGTGTTTCTAATCTCTAAAGCAAGATTGCATGACACCCACACTTTCCAGACAAGAGAAGTAAAGTTCAGGAGATCATCGGTGGTGATTGAGGCCACGCCCCCTGGGAATGGCCCAGGAGACCATTGGCGGTGATCCAGGCCGTGCCCCCTGCGAATGGTGGAGCACACTTTCAGCCCTGCCTTTCTGATGCACCGTATGTGCCTCTCCCCCCCCCCACCCCCCCCACCCCCGCCCCAGCCCAGAAATAGCAAAAGGGGGAAAAAATGAGCTGACTGGAGAGGCAAGGTCTCTGTCTCCTGAATCAGTCCCCAGCATCACCTCAAGTGGGTGAAGTCCTTAGAGCATCTTATCCCCGCAGTGAAGGAAGAGTGGAGATGTTGGTACTGAACGGGGCTGTGGGGCTTTCTTCTAATTTTAGATTCTTTAAAATTCTGATGGAAGCCATCAGGAAGAAGAACAGCAAAGCATCAGCTTTCAGAAATGTGAACATGCGGAGAGCCACCCAGCGGGATCTAGACAATGCTGGCGAGTCAGAGAGGAATCGGGTGAGCAAGTCCCCTGGGGGCCCCTTGGGGACCATTGCAGGGAGGTCCGAGGCTGGGACCCCCTCAGGGTGGTGACTCACTGAGTCTGCTCTCCTGGGATGGCTCCGTGACTGTTTTCAGTGCTCCTTGTGCTCCTTCCTAGGGTTGGCCCCTCTCTCTGCTTACCTTGGCTTGTGTGTGTGTGTGTGTGTGTGTGTGTGTGTGTGGCCACATAGCACGTGGGGTCTTAGTTCCCTGACCAGGGATTGAACCTGTGCACCCTGCGTTGGGAAAGCATGGAGTCAGTCTTAACCACTAGACCACCAGGGCAGTCCCTTACCTGAGGATTTATCTGCTGCTCTGAGAGCCGAGAAGCAGTGTTTCCTTCTTGGGTGTGGAGGGCCACGGCGGGGAGCTGCCACTGGCAGCCACCCAGAGCGGCCTGCCTCGCCCTGGGTGCGGGCCCCAGCTCATCCGTCTGTCTGCTCTCAGGGCCCCCTCTCCTCTGTAGGTAATTTTTTTTTATCCTGAGGATAGACTCAAAGTAATGATACCTACTAGACTTTTGGAAGTTTTTTTATCTGTTTTCACTGGCTCTGGCTTTGGCTTACCTAGGCCAGATAAACTGAGACTCACAGAGTACTGGGCAGGGACCAGAGAGGCCTTCTGAAGCAGGGAAGTTGGGCTTCAGTGATGGAAAAGGAAGGAGCCAGAGGGAAGCCATTGGAGGCAAAATAATCCAGAAATGATGATACCTTAAGATCCCTTGGAGAAGGGAATGGCAACCCACTCCAGTATTCTTGCCTGTAAAATTCCATGGACAGAGGAGTCTGGCAGGCTACAGTCCGTGGGGTTGCAAAGAGTCGGACACAAGTGAACGACTAAGACATACATATATACATCTGCCCAGAGATGCAGAGGCAGTGTGGGGCCAGCTCCCTGGGTCTTGTCTGGGCCAACAGTTGGCTGTTCTCTGCTTGGACGGGGGTGCAATGAAGACTGGTCCCATCCTTTTCCAGCTCCGTGATTTCAGCTATGACACCTCATCTCTCTGGGCTTGTCTCCTTATCCCTAAAATGAGGATCTGGCCTAGACAGAATTCCAGGTCTCCTGCCCTGGAGTCTACCAATTGGAATGTCTTTGGAAGGCTGCCCAGTCTTAATTCTTAATTCACCCAGGAGGAGATCATAAAGAACTAGGTGCCAGGGTCAGGAGAAAGGAATAAATATTTAGTTTCTAAAATGCCAAGGTAATTCTTTCTTTTCATCTCCACCCAAAGCATAAATACTTGGAACAATATTAGCACCATCTTCTTTTAATGACTTGGAAAGCCTTGGCACTTTTTTTTCTTCTTAATACAAGGTTTTATGAGTGGTATGTGTAAAGATTTAGGCTGAAGAGAAGGAAGTATGGAATCCAGGGGTGGGTAGGTGGGTGGAAGGGATGTAGATGGAATTGGGAAGGTGGTAGGTACTGTGTGATGAATGGGTGGGTGAGAGGCAGGTAGGGTGGCTGGGTGGCTGAGTAAGGAGACAGGCGGGTGGATGGGTGACCAGTATGGTGCATGGATAGATGGCTTCACCAGGCATGTGGTATTGGAGCTCATCTTTCTCTTTCTTTTCCTGGAACCCCAGGGAGAGCAGGAGGGCGACGAGGAAGAGGAGGGGCACATTGTGGACGCTGAAGCTGAGGAGGGAGATGCTGATGCCTCGGATGCCAAACGCAAGGAAAAACAAGAGGAGGAGGTGAGGGGCCTTTGGCCGAGGTGACACCTCTGTCACACCTGAGGGCTCCCCTCCCCGGTTGTGTAAGGACATGCCTGTGCATCATGCTGGAACCATGGGGAACCTTGAAGCAAAACCAGTCTGCCAAACACAGCCATTCGATGGAGAAGGTGGTGTTCATGGGGTGGCGAGTAGACAGGAGCTGGCCCAGGGCTGCCCTTAAGGACTGGCTGTCCCTGTACCTGAATTAAATTGGGGGACCCCGAGGCCTTCGGGAGGGAAAGTCAGGCCACCTTCTGTCTTTACAGAAAATGAGTCCTTCCCCTTCCCCCTTTCAGTCCTTTACCACCACGATTGCTGCTGGTGTGGAGGGGCCAGTGGGGCTCCCAGGTGAGAGAGCTAGAGGTGGGGCACACAGCTCCGAGGAGGGGGCCCTGGGACTGAGGGGCTGGTGTCCCCAGGGGGGCAAACAGAGGGCAGAGGCCAGGCCGATAGAGCCGGTGGGGCTGGGGTCAGCCAGCAGATGAGAGCTCTTCTGGGGGTGGGGGGAGGGTCGCACTTGTTCTGCAAGGTCAAGTTCAGGTTGCTGGTCGGGCCCAAGTGACGTGGCCTGCATTCCATCCCTGCCAGGTCGACTATGACAGCGAGGAGGAGGAGGAGGAGGAGAAGGAGGAAGAGGAGAAGGAGGACGAGGACATTCAGGAGGAAGGGACCAGCCTCAAAGAAGGCGTTCAGCAGGAGCAGGAGGAAGGCAGCTGGGCCCCCGAGGAGAGCTCGCTCCCCGGCGCCCCCCTGACGCAGCCACAGAAGCGCGCCCGAAGCCGGGAGCCCCAGGGGGCCGAGGCGGTGGAGCGCCGGGCACAGGCAGTGCGCGAGTGCCACCCGTTCATAGAGGACTACCAGTATGACACACAGGGCGGCCTGTGGTGCCAGGTCAGTGCCCGTGAGGTTCACCAGCCCCAGATCACAGCCCCCTCTTGGGCCCGCTCACTCTGACTTTCCAGTAACAGCCTGTGGGGGTTTGAGGCATCAGGCCCTGAAGGTACTTTCATGTGGGAACTTCAGGCCTCAGTACAACCCATGTGTTGATGCACATCACAGAGGCCGGCAGACACTGCGTTCCTCACACCACCTTTCTGCCTGGTATCACTTCCAGGATTGCAGTGTCCCTGGAAGGCTCACTGGTCTGGATGCCTAGACGTCTACACATACACTGGCTTTAGTCCTTTCCTTTGATCCAGTTCAGTGATTCGTAAATGGTAGCACAGATATGAGTCATTGACCAGGAGTACACGTACAGAGGGATGTGTGTTACACTTTGTGGTCATTGAAAGGATATCAAGGGTGATGTTGAGTGGAGCTCATGTTGAGTGGAGGTGAGTTTCACCAATGACATCTGTGAAAATGGATGGTGCTCTGCTGTTTTCACCTCAGTCTGTGGGACCGGACATGGCTGCCATGTGGTCATTAAGTCAGCCCATGTTCACGTGCCAAGTCCACTGCCCGGCTTGCCCCAGTGGGGCTTGGAGGGGTCTCTCAGGGACCCTGAGTGGTGTGGGGCTGGGGCAGCCCTGTCTTCTAGCTCAGCTCCCCTTCCTCTTGCAGGTGACGCTGAAGCTCCCTCTCATGAAAGTCAACTTTGACATGAGCTCCCTGGTAGCATCCTTGGCCCAAGGAGCCGTCATCTACGCAACCAAGGGTATCACAAGGTGCCTCCTGAATGAGACCACCAACAGTAAGAACGAGAAGGAGCTTGTCTTAAACACAGAAGGCATCAACCTCCCGGAGCTGTTCAAGTACGCCGAGGTGCGTGTCTGCTCAGGGTCACATGCTGTCCTGCGGATGGGTCCTCACGCCAGCTCAGGCTCCAGCCACTCTGTCCTGGCCCTTCCTGGGCTATTCACGCGTCTAACCCACGCTTCCCAAACCAAGTCTGCAGCCCAGGCCACTTCTTGGGGATCTCCAGTGCACATGAGCCTGGTTAAGATTTGCAGAACGAAACCTGCTTAACTTTACTGAACCCAGAGTTTCACAAATTAATTTGCATGCAGTTTCTTTTCTTGGAAATCGAAACCTCCGAACATAGACTTGTAAGAAATAGTTATACTGAGTGCTGGCTGGGGAGCTGCTTGGTTTATCTGGTGAAGGGGGCCCTGGGCCCCCCCACCCAGCAAAGTCCTATGTATCTTGTTCCCCCTGCTTCCCAAGCACACCCATCCTTTCCTCTGAGCTCTCTGTTGCTGCCCCCCAGTTCACTTCATCTCCCAGAACCTTCTGAGATGCTTTCAATCCCCAGGCACAAGTTTTCCCCACTGCATTCCGAGTTGCTGATATCAGCCTACTCTTCCCTCGTCTGCACTAAGCTGGCAGGGTCCTCCAGCCTCACACACATCCTCCCACAGCACTGCCCTGCACACGTCCCACCTCTGCCCAGAGCCTTTCACCAGCTGCTTCCCCAGAGGACAGAGCTGGAAGGGCTCAGGCCTCCCCAGCGTCAGCCACTGACAGGGTGCACTCGAGTCATGCCCGTGGGATTTGTCTTAACAAGGCCAGGTGACCCTCCGGGGTCTCTGCTGTCTCCTGTGGGGGTGACATGCCCTAGCACACAGCCACTGTGAGCCCCGCCCCGGGATGGCTGAATTGGAGCTTCAGGTCCCTGGAGAGGCCTGGCAGACCCCTGTACCCGGCGAAGGAAATTGAATCTCTGCCAGGGAACTTGCCTCACCTACCAGCAGAGCCAGGTCTCTCTGTTACATAAACAAACACCTTTGTTCCTGACTCTGAAAGTAGATAGCGAATCATCTCCCAGCCCTGGCTGATGGTGAGAGAGACCCTGGGCCCAGCCAGCATGCTGTCGGCCACTCCGCCCACACCGTTCCTTAGGCTAGTCCTAGGCCACCTCACGCCCACTTTGTCATCAGCTGCAGCCAAGGCGGCAGCGAGGCCCCGGGGTGGGACATGTCCGCCGGAGGGAGCAGAAGGCAAGGCCCTCCACAACATCCTCTCCCGCCTCCCCCAGATCCTAGATCTGCGCCGTCTCTATTCCAACGACATCCATGCCATGGCCAGCACGTACGGCATCGAGGCCGCACTGCGCGTGATTGAAAAGGAGATCAAGGACGTGTTTGCTGTATATGGTGAGAGGGGATGCGGGTGGCAGGCAGGAGGCCCCGGGTGCCGGTCTAGATCGTCAAGGAGCTGAAATATGGGTGCAGTGAGGGTGGAGCCCACGGGACCCTCAGGCCCCGTAAAGAAGGGTCCCCTGTGTGTCAGTCCTGTCAGTCCCGTCCCCAGGGCCTCCCCACCCCCCACATGTTTCTGATCTTGGCCTCAGAGGGAAGAGGGAGAGTCTCTTCCTCGCCTCGCCTTCAAGATTTCAGTTCCCAAAGGCACGCAGTGCTGTAGCGGCTCATGTCCTGCAGGGCTGCTCCCCACGCTGCTAGAGGCAGTTGTGATGCCCAGGGACACAGGGCTGCCCACCGAGGTCGGGTCAGAGAGCTGAGTGAGTAGGTAATGGAGCCGGGTCGGGGGGAGCCCTGGGGTTAGGTGACGCTGCTCCCCCCTCTTCACTGCTGAACCCCCATCCTGCTCTTGCCACCCCTGTGACAGGCATCGCCGTTGACCCCCGCCACCTCTCGCTGGTGGCTGACTACATGTGCTTCGAGGGTGTTTACAAGCCACTGAACCGCTTTGGGATCCGGTCAAACTCCTCGCCGCTGCAGCAGATGACGTTTGAGACCAGCTTCCAGTTTCTGAAGCAGGCCACCCTCATGGGTCAGTCGTGGGCACGTCCTTGGCCTTCCCCACCCCTGCCTGAATCTGTTCCGGCACCCTTCCACAGCCTCGCACGTTGGGGAGAGCCTGGGCTGTCAGTACAGGACGCTGGTGGGTGGGCACCAGACTGGAAGGCCACCTCTGCCTTTTGGAGGAGAGGGGAGGGTCTTCCTCTCTTCAAAATTCAGAAGCAATGCGGCCTCGTTCCCACCAGGCCCCAAGCTTCAGGACCACCCTCATGGCTCTGGAGGTGCCCTAACCGCCAAGCCTCTTGCTGAGTGCCCCCCACACCTGTCTCTTCCCCTCCCATCACCCCCAGCTATACCTTACAAGTGCTCTTGTGTCTCCCAGGATCCCATGACGAACTGAGGTCCCCATCAGCCTGCCTCGTGGTCGGGAAGGTCGTCAAGGGTGGGACCGGCCTCTTCGAGCTCAAGCAGCCACTAAGATAGTGCCCCCTGCGCACCAGCCCGCCCGTCACAGGAGAGAACCGGGAGCCCAGAGTCCTGGGCAGTTCACAGTGATGGCGCAGGGCCTGGCAGTGACTTTGGGGGTCCAAAGAGCAGCTGGCCTTTGAGCTGGACTGAGATCACCTGGGAAATGGATGAGTTGCTCATCCTCACCCCTTCCCATCTCAGGATGTGAATGAAGTCCTTACCAGATACCCCCCAGACCCCCTAACCCCGGCTCAAAGTGGCCGGACCTCCCCCTGTGCTGCAGGATGCCTCGGAGGTGGAACCCCCAGACACCCCCAGGGTAGGGAGGTGAGGTCTCAGTGCTGTGAGCAGCCAGTGACTGCAGGCAGGCTTCCTGGGGGCTCAAAACGGGCAGAACACTGCTGCCCCTTGGCCTGCTTCTGCTGGCTGCACCAGCCGCTGGGGACAGAGTTCCGTAAGAGTCACTCCTGAGGTGCTCTCTCTGGACCAAGCACAGGATGGTAGAGACCTCTCACTACCCACTTTCTATGCCTGGGGCATGTGGCTTCGCACCCCAGATCAGCCCTGCGCTTGGGGCAGGCCTCGCCAGGGCCCCAGCAGCTCACCCCCACCTGAAACCCTGAATCCCCAGCCGGGCTGCACTGTTGGAGTGAGTTGCCTGGCTGTCTTTCCCTAGCTCTGTTCTCAATCCAGCACTGAGGCCTGTGTCTCTCTATAGGCTCTGCCCCATCCGGGGCTCCCTTGACCTCTGGTACCAGCAGCATGGGGCCCTGGCATGGACAGAAAAGTCAGAGGACTTGGACCCAGGCTTTGTAGAACCAGAGGCTGTTTCTATTTTTGTCTAATGTTATTCCAACTCAGGCTGAGTAATAAACATCGCTGGAACCAGCCATCGGGAGGAGAAACATAGAAAAGACTTCAGGCTTTTGGTTTTGTTCTTGGCTCTTTGGTTTATGGTTTCTGTGTTGTGATTTGAGAGCCCACAACTGGAACTACTCAGCACAGTCACAGCTTAGGTTCCTCTTCCTGTTTTTTTGGCAGAGGGTGTGGAAGGAGAGCTCAGCCTTGGCAGCCTCCCCCTCTGACCCCAGCCAGTCCCTGCAGTGTCCCCCGTCCACAACCAGTTTCTATCCCTGAGGCCAGGGGAGCAGAAGCCAGTGGGAAGGAGCAATGGCTGGGCTGGGAGGGGAGGCCTTGTCTGAGAAAAGTGACCACGCTACTCCCTCCAGACACATGATGACCAGACTCAGCCTGTGTGTCCTGCACTGGCACCAGGGGAAAGCTGGCAGAAACAGGACTCACCTGGGATTTCCCTGACGATACCGTGGTCAGGATGATACGCTTCCACTGCAGGGGCCATGGGTTCATTCCCTGGCTGGGGAACTAAGATCCTGCATACCCCACATGTGTGTGTGCTCGGTCGTGTCTGACTCTTTGCGACCCTGTGGACTGTAGCCCACCAAGTTCCTCTGTCCATGGGATTTCCCAGGCAAGAATACTGGAGTGGGTTGCCATTTCCTTCTCCAGGGGAGCTTCCTGATTCAGGGATCGAACCCGAGTCTCTTGCTTTGGCAGGCAGATTCTTTACTACTGAGCAACAAGCATTAGTCTAATATGAACAGGGTTGAGAATCGCCAACTTATTAGAATAAGCCCTGGGTTGTGCCAGGTCACAGCCAGCATCCCCTCTAATTGGTGAGTTGACTTCTCCACGTGAGTCAGACACCTGATTTCCCCACAAAGATCTTAAGGTCTGCATACCTGCCCTCAGGAAGCAGGTGGGTATGTGTGTGTGTGTATGAGATGAAGCTTTCATGGTGCCAAGAACACAGTGTGGTTCAAAGGACACCTTGATAGGCTCTACCTGGAGCCTCAGCAAAGAGGTGGTGACGCTTCTGGCCAGAAAGCAAGAGGTTTGTAGCTGCCTCCCAGCCCAGCACATCAGGTCACCTGCTCGCTCAACTTACAAGTTCCTAGCAGCAGGGCTCCTGCAGGGGCAAGAGGAGGGGACATGACCAGGAAATGTTTCTAGAAGCAGCTCTGAGAAGTTCCTATTTAAAAAGCTAAGCTTGAATTACTGAAAGAATCGTGCCTTGAGTTCTTTAAGCAGCTCCTCGCTCCTCCCTGGAGAGGTAATCAAGAGCTCTGTTGAATTCATACAGCTCTGGTTTGTTTGCAGCCCCAGGGAGAGGCCAGAACCTGGTACCCAGGAATAGGGCTGAACACCTCAGCTCACCTGGGCTGGGCTTGGTTGTCCCTGGAGCTGCTCAGCACTTAAGCAGTTGCCCCTCTTTCCCCCTCCCCTCATCCTGCACTCACCCAATCTTTTTTTTTTTTTTTTTTTGATGTACCATCTTTCCATGGGTATCTTTTTTTTTTTTTAAAGAAAGAGGTGGCAAGCTTCCCCAGTGACTCAGCAGTAAAGAATCTGCCTACTGATGCAGGAGACTTAGGTTCAATCCCTGAGTCAGGAAGATCCCCTGGAGGAGGAAATGGCAACCCACTCCAGTATTCCTGCCTGGAGAATTCCAAGGACAGAGGAGCCTGGCAGGCTACAGTCCATAGGGTTACAAAGAGTCGGACACAACCAAAGCAGCTGAGCACAAGTTGTTTATTTTTCTGACTCCATGCCGGCATGCAGGATCTTAGCTCCCTATTCAGGGATCAAACCCATGCCCCTTGCAGTGAAAGCTCAGTGTCCTAACCACTGGACTGCCAGGGAATTTCTGCATACATGCAATCTTGATGCCCACTGCACCAGGCTCCCAAAGATATGGGAAGTACACAGGCCCTGCTTTCACTGAGCTCAGGGTCTAGGGCCCCAAACTGACAAGCACATGTGAAATTCAGCCTGTGTGACCCAGCCAGAGGCTGAGGAAGTCACGAGGCATTGCATGAACATGCACCCTGCCTCCCCCTGCCACTTGGGGTGAGGCCCTCACCCACGCAGCTGGCTTTGGGGAGAAGCCAGAGTGGGAAGGAGAAGTGAGGAGGCACTCGGGTGCCCAGAAGCCAGAAGGGAGGGGAATGAGAATCAGCAGTCCAGTCATCACTACCCTCCTCATGCACTCACTCCCAGCCCAGCTCCCCCACCTTCTCCCTCGATGGTGCAGCCCCCCAGGCCTTTCTTTGCAAGTGGTAAGTCAACCCTGTTCAGAGGTCAGGCATCCACTGACCACTGCTTTCCACACTGGCTGCCCAGCACTATTATCTCAGGGAGCCAAGCCAGCCAGAAACCACAGGCCTCGGGTCTTCTCTGATCCATGGTTCTTGCCTGGAAACATGAACTTGAAGTACTGGTATATTGAACCAGTCAAACCTCAAGAATGGAGCTGAGCAGCATGGCTGCATTTCAGGCAAGAAACTGAGCTGTGAAATTGGACTCCTCCTGGAATCTTGGGACCTAAGCTGGCCTCTTTGTGCTTCAGTTTCCTTATCTGTAAAACAGTGATTAAAATTAAATCTGTTTATAAAAGCACATGCGGCTATAAATGTTTACCTATATAGCAAGTGGTTTTTTAAGTGGGAGTGAGGGACAGTTGTGCCCCCTGGACATTCGGCCATGTCATCTTTGGTCATCACAGCTGGAGAGCAGGGGGTGCTACTGTTACCTAGTGGGCTGGGGCCTGAGATGCTGCTACACCGTCTACAATCCAAGGACAGTAAAGAATTACCCCTCCACATTCTGCTTGCTGGCGGGCTTTCCTGGTGACTCAGTGAAGAACCCCCCCTGCCAATGCAGGAGACTCAGGTTCAATCCCTGGGTGGGGAAGATCCTCTGGAGGAGGAAATGGCAACTCACTCCAGTATTCTTGCCAGGAGAATCCCATGGACAGAGGAGCCTGGCGGGCTACAGGCCATGGGATCCCAAAAGTCAAAGAGGTCGCAAAGGTCCATGGGGTCACTACTGAGCCCATGAGCACACTCCCCTGGGTGGCCATGCAGAGGCACGGACATGCCTGGAGTTACCGTAAAAGATGTGAACCAGCCAGAGTTCATCAGAGCCCTGGCAGCCTTCCTCACAAAGTCCAGGAAGCTGAAAGGTGGATACTGTCAGGCTGGCCAAGCATAAAGAGCTCACTCCCTGTGGTTCTACACACGAGCTGCTTCCACAGCACAGCATCTGTACTTCCCAGGTGGTGCTGAGGTCGTTCCATGACCAACATTTCTACAGAGTGTTAGAGAAATGCTGCCTGACCACTTCAACCCCAAGAGCAGGTCTCACCAGGTCCTAGCCCTGGAGGGCCTGAAGATGGTGGGAAAGGACCAAGACGGGAGCTGCAAATGGACACGTCCAGGGACAGAGAGATCTGAACAGAATTGCCAGACAGGTGGCTTGCGTGAGTGCAGAGTGGCTTCAGTTGTGTCTGAGTCTTTGTGACCCTATGAACTGTGTAGCCCACCAGGTTCCTCTCTGTCCATGGAATTTGCCAGACAAGAATACTGGAGTGGGTTGCCGTGCCCTCCTCCAGGGAATCTTCCTGACCTAGGGTCTCCTGCTTTGGCAGGCGGGTTCTTTACCACTAGCACCACCTGGGAAGACAGGTGGCAGCTGCAAACAAGAAGCATTACAATAGGGACTTCCCTGGCTGCTCAGTGGTTGCTGCTGCTGCTGCTGCTGCTAAGCCGCTTCAGTCGTGTCCGACTCAGTGCGACCCCATAGACAGCAGCCCACCAGGCTCCCCCATCCCTGGCATTCTCCAGGCAAGAACACTGGAGTGGGTTGCCATTTCCTTCTCCAATCCATGAAAGTGAAAGGTGAAAGTGAAGTCGCGCAGTCGTGTCCAACTCTTAGCGACCCCATGGACTGCAGCCCACCAGGCTCCTCCGTCCATGGGATTTTCCAGGCAAGAGTACTGGAGTGGGGTGCCATTGCCTTCTCCAGATTTCGCTTTCCAATGCAGGCAGTGCAGGTTGGATCCCTGGTTAGGGAGCCTCCAGGCCAAAAAACCAAAACAAAACCAAAGCAATATTGTAACAAATTCAAGAAAATAATAATAGTCCACATTAAAAAAAAAAAAAAGCTTAAAAAGAAGCATTGCAACAAATGATACTGGGTTAATAAACTGCTTGATTCATAAAAAGAAAAACTGCACTTCCGGGGTGGTCCAGTGGTTAAATACCCACCTGCCAATGGAGGAGACATGGGTTTGGTCTCTGGTCCAGGAAGATTCCACGTGCTGCCGGGCAACTAAGCCTGTGCCGGAACTAGAGCCGGTGTGCTGCAACTACTGAAAAGCTGAGAAACCCTGCCTCCTACACATGTAAGGGGGTGGGGGTGTCAGGGGGTAACATTGTTTCTTTTACAAAATGGAATCATTTAAATTTTAGCCACTCTGAGAGCCAAACAACAGCATCTCATTGTTACTTTAGTTTGCAATTCCCTTGCCATAATTTCTGAGCATTTTTTCACAGGTGTGTTGGCTAGTCTGATTTGCATTGTGAGACTATTTGTATCGTTTGCCCATTTCCTATTGGTTGGTTTCCATTGACCTTTACTGTCAATTTTAAAGGACTCTGATTTCTTACAGCTATATTAATAGATAACCTTTTTTCAGCTGCATTACTTCCCCTCCACCCCAAATTAAATGAAGGAGATAAAGAAAAGTGAAAGTGTTGGTAGACTCTTTGCAACCCAGTGGACTGTAGCCCGCCAGGCTCCTCTTCTGTCCATGGAATTTTCCAGGCAAGAATACTGGAGTGGGTAGCCATTCTCTTCTCCAGCATATCTTCCCAACCCAAGAATTGGGTCTCATATACTGCAGGCAGATTGTTTACCATCTGAGCCACCAGGGAAGCCCAAATGAAATTATACAGACCAAGAACTGACCACCATGTGGTTAAGGAGGTTCACTGCTGGCTGCACAGAGCTGTGCTCACTTCTTGACTCTAGTTAGGACAGCTGGTCGTCTTCTGAGGTACAGAGATTGACAAAGTAAATTCTCCCTTGTGAGGGACTAACAGGAAATCTCCACATGTGATAACATTTCCATGGTGCTGGAGAAACCATGGTAACCGCAGAAAGTTTCTGAGGTCAGGAGCAGAGCGTGGAGAGCCCTGCACTCGTGAGTGGCTGCTCTTAGCTGGGTTCCAGGTGCAGACACCACTCTCCCCTGCATCTCACCCAGGGCAGCGGGGGATGCGGCTATGCTGCTCCTTTCATGGCAGCGCTGCACAGTCAAC
The DNA here is from genome assembly GCF_029407905.1 of Bubalus kerabau. Lineage (NCBI taxonomy): Eukaryota > Metazoa > Chordata > Mammalia > Artiodactyla > Bovidae > Bubalus > Bubalus kerabau. The sequence continues at coordinate 51,624,423 of NC_073634.1, forward strand.
ACACAGAAGCTCGAGGATGCGAGCCAGGCTGCCGGCTCAAGAGTCCGGGCTCCCGGGCTCCACACTGTGCCCGCCCCCTCCGCTGAGGCACTGGGGAAAGGGTCTCACATTGGAGGAGCTGGTAAATGTGAGGATACCACATGCCTCCCCAGGCCAAGGAGCACCCCTCCTGAGTATGCCTCCTGGGCATGTAGACGGGACAGCCAGGTCTGGAGAGGGGTTCCTGTGCTTTGCCTGACTGGGGAACTGGCAGCTCACAAGATGAAACTGGAATGAATAAATGGCCAGCAGCCACCTTAAGGAACTAAGAACCCCAATCTATGGCCCAAATCAAAGCGGAGGTAAATTTTTTTAGTATTTATTTTATTTATTTATTTGTCTGTGCTGGGCCTTAGTTGCAGCATGTAGGATCTTCCATCTTTGTTGCTCAGTCGCTAAGTTGTGTCCGACTCTGTGACCCCATGAACTGAAGCATGCTAGCCTTCCCTGTCCTTCACCATCTCCCAGAGTTTGCTCAAACTCATGTCCATTGAGTTAGTGATGCCATCCAACCATTTCATCTCCTGTCTTCCTCTTCTCCTCCTGCCTTCAATCTTTCCCAGCATCAGGGTTTTTTCCAGTGAATCAGCTTGTCACATCAGGTAGCCAAAGTATTGGAGCTTCAGCTTCAGCATCAGTCCTTCCAATGAATATTCAGGACTGATTTCCTTTAGCATTGACTGGTTTGATCTCCATGCAGTCCAAGTGACTCTTAAGAGTCTTTTCCAGCACCAAAGTTCAAAAGCATCCAGTTGCACCATGCAGGATCTTTAGTTGTGGCATATGGGATCTAGTTCCCTGACTAGGGATCAAACACAGGTCCCTGTATTGGGAACTCAGAGTCTTAGACACTGGACCACCAGGGAAGTCCTTGGAGGTAAATTTTGAAGAGTTGGAGAAATATATCATGGGTGTTACTGAAAAGAATCTCAAAACCTGGGCGCGAGCCCTTGGCTGCAGAGGAGAGCAGTACCAGGTAGCAAGGATTCCTGTGATATTATCTGGTGTGATCCCCTCAGTCCAGTGGCACTCATCCTATCCACCCCATTTCATGGTTGAAGAAATAGATCTAGAGAAAGTGAGAGCAGTGCTCTGGGTTCAGCGCAAATTTCAGGGAAGATGCCCAGGTCTGGCATCCCTCTTGGAGCTGAGCCTTTGCACATGCATCTCCTGGCAGTTGGACCATAAAGAAGGCTGAGTACCAAAGAATTGATGCTTTTGAACTGTGGTGCTAGAGAAGACTATTGAGAGTGAAAATGTAGGCTTAAAACTCAACATTCAGAAAACTAAGATCATGGCATCCAGTGCATCACTTCATGGCAAATAGATGGGAAACAATGGAAACAGTGAGAGATTTTATTTTGGGGGGCTCCAAAATCACTGCAGATGGTGAGTGCAGCCATGAAATTAAAAGACATTTACTCCTTGGAAGAAAAGCTCTGACCAACCTAGAAAGCATATTAAAAAGCAGAGACATCACTCTGCCAACAAGGGTCCATCTAGTCAATGACATGGTTTTCCAGTAGTCATGTATGAATGTGAGAGTTGGACTATAAAGAAAGCTGAGCACCAAAGAATTGATGTTTTTGAACTGTAGTGTTGGAGAAAACTCTTGAGAGTCCCTTGGACTGCAAGGAGATCCAACCAGTCCATCCTAAAGGAAATAAACCTGAATATTCATTGGAAGGACTGATGCTGAAGCTGAAATTCCAATGCTTTGGCCACCTGATGGGAAGAACTGACTCACTTGAAAAGATCCTGATGCTAGGAAAGATTGAAGGCAGGAGGAGAAGGGGATGACAGAGGATGAGATGGTTGGATGGCATTACCAACTTGATGGACATGAGTTTGAGCAAGCTCCAGGAGTTGGTGATGGACAGGGAATCCTGGTGTGCTGCAGTCCATGGGGTTTCAAGGAGTTGGACATGACTGAGTGACTGAACTCACTAACTGAGGATGAGTCTTAGGTTCTATTGAACAGATGGGTTTTGGATCTCCTTTGCAAATAGAAAAGGGAGCCCTGGGAAATGAGACCCAGGTCTGTTAGGGACCGGGTTGGGAGCTGGGGTCAGGGGGAAAGGTCCAGAGAAGTCTGATGGATGAGTCTTCGGGAAGCTGGACAGCAGGGTTCACTGTGGGTCACAGGCGGAACAAGGGTGATGAAGCCTTCAAAGAAAAATATCACAACCTGGCTGGGCATCAAAGGCCAAGGGCTGGCCATTCCCAGTGCCCACGGACCTCTGCCCCTACTCTCTGAGCCTACCAACCTGCTTTCCAGTCTTGCCTCAGAAGGCCTGGGCTGGCAAGCACCCTGGGGCCTGGCTGCTGCACCCTGCATGGTTCTGTGTTAGGTGCCTCTCCCAAGACCAGTTCCTCACCCAGCAGTCTGCTGCCAGGGGACCAGCTGACCCCAGGTAAAGGCTGCCCCAGCTTTACACAATGCCCTGGGCTCTCCTAGATCAGGGGTATTTTCCCTCCCCCAGCAGCTTGACTCACTTGGACTCCTCCACATCCGGTCACAGCTCAGGCCCTGGGCAGCCAAGGACTATCTGGTCAGTCCAGCCCAGACTCTGTGCTCTAATAATACATATCCGACGAAGGAGGAAGGAAAGAAACAAGAAAGGGAGGGGAGAGGAAAAGGGCTATGCAGGGAGTTCATGTGTCATGTCTTCAAAATAAGCACATTTTCTCCTCCATTTTGCAGAGCCGTGGTTCTCAAAGTACGGTCCCTGGGTCAGCACCCTAAGGGTCACCCAAGCATTTCTAGAAACATGAATCCTTGGACCAGATCATAACCTTCCCGAGTCATAGACTCTGAGGTGGGGCCCCTGCTCTGTTTTTACAGCCCTCTGGGGGATTCTTGGTCAGGCTCTTGTTTGCAAATCACTGCCCCAGAAATGTCAGGAGGAAGTGTTTTTACGGCACTGTCCTTTTTTCAAAAGCTAGTTCAGCCCTAGGGCTCTTCTGGCCTTCAGGAAATAGTTTCAGCCTTCTCAGACAGTTGCCCCCGCACTGCCCCTGTTTGACCCATGGGGCAGGGCAGCGCTTGGAGAGCAGCCTTTGCTGGGCGGTGGGTCTCCAACAGGCTTCAGCACCTCTGTGTCCCTCACATCCATTAATTCATTTGAGCCACCTGACAAATTAAAAGACACTTACTCCTTGTAAGGAAAGTTAGGACCAACCTAGACAGCGTATTAAAAGCAGAGACATTACTTCGCCAACAAAGGTCCGTCTTGTCAAGGCTATGATTTTTCCAGTAGTCATGTATGGATGTGAAAGTTGGACTATAAAGAAAGCTGAGCGCTGAAGAATTGATACTTTTGAACTGTGGTGTTGGAGAAGACTCTTGAGAGTCCCTTAGACTGCAAGGAGATCCAACCAGTCCATTCTAAAGGACATCAGTCCTGAATATTCATTGGAAGGACTGATGATGTTGAGGCTGAAACTCCGATACTTTGGCCACCTGATGAGAAGAACTGACTCGTTTGAAAAGACCCTGATGCTGGGAAAGATTGAAGGTGGGAGGAGAAGGGGATGACAGAGGATGAGGTGGTTGGATGATATCACTGACTCAATGGACATGAGTTTGAATAAACTCCGGGAGTTGGTGATGGACAGGGAGGCCTGGCATGCTGCAGTCCATAAGGTTGCTAAGAGTCGGACCCAACTGAGTGACTGAACTGAACTGACAATCTGTGAGGGCAAATACAGCACCTCAGTTTAATAGACAGAAAAAGAGGCTCAGAGGGGTTCCCAACTCCTTGAGGGGCAAGATCTATGCCTGACAAGCAGTTTAAATAACCAGATGGAGAGACTTCCTGCACTTGAGTGGTGGGTCTGACCTCCTACAGCCCCACCTCTCCCCTCAGTAGGTGCGTGCCTGCGTGCTAAGTCACTTCAGTTGTGTCCAACTCTTTGTGACCTTACGGATTGTCACCTGCCAGGCTCCTCTGTCCATAGGATTATTTTGGCAAGAATACTGGAGTGGGTTGCCATTCCCTTCTCCAGGGGATCTTCCAGATCCAGGGATCGAACCTGAGTCTACTGGATCTCCTGCTTTGAAAGCAGATTCTTTACTGCTGAGCCACCGGCGAAGCCCCTCAGTAGGTGAGGGGTGCCTAACTAGGACATCCTGGGGAAGGGGAGCAGTGAGGAACAGGGAGGACTTGGGCCTCCTCCTACAGTGCTGGTGGGCAGAATTTTCCTCTGGACCCCAACAAAGCCCAACAGTACCTCTTACCCATGTAAAGTCCTCTATGTTAAAAATTCCTCCAGACAAAGCAGTTCCACTTCTGGGTATATACACAAAAAATTGAAATCAGGGGCTTGGAAAGGTATTTGCACACCCATGCTCATAGCAGCATTAGTCACAAGAGCCAAAAGGTGGAAATAACCCAGATATCTATCAATGGATGAATATGGTACAAAATGGGGTATATACATGCAATGGGATATTATTGAGCCATTAAAATACATAGTGACCTGAATCTAATCACTGGGTTGGGAAGATCTCCTGGAGAAGGGAAAGGCTACCCACTCCAGTATCCTGGCCTGGAGAATTCCATGGTATAGTCCACGGAGTTGAAAAGAGTCGGACACATCCAAGCGACTTTCACTTTCTTTCCAAATACATGGTTCAAGGAATTCCCTGGCAGTCCAGTGGTTAAGACTCCATGCTTCTACTGCAGGGAGTGAGGGTTTGATCCCTGGTCTAGGGAACTAAGGTCCTGCATGCTGCACAGTGTAGCCAAAAAACTAAAGCTTCCCCCGTCACCTACTGCCCAAAACATGCTTGGGGCTTCCCTGGTGGCTCAGACAGTAAAGGATCTGTCTGCAGTACAGGAGACCAGAGTTCAATCTCTGGGATGGGAAGATCCCCTGGAGAAGGGAATGGTAATCCACTCTAGCATTCTTGTCTGGAGAATCCCATGGACAGTGGAGCCTGGGGGGTTACAGTCCATGGGATCACAGAGAGTCAGGCGTGACTGAATGACTACCACTTTCTCTTTTTCAAAAACATGGTACAACTGGAAAGATATTATGCCAAGTGAAAAAAGCCAGACACATTCAAGGACAAATACTAAATGATTCCTTTTCTACAGAATAAGGTAGTGAACTTCATAGAGACAAAAGGAAGAAGGGTGATGGCCAGGGCCTGGTGGGAGGAGTAATGGGGAGTTAGTATTTAATGGGTACGGAGTTTCAGTTTTGCAAGATGAATTTCAGTTTTGCAAGTCCGAGGTGGATGTTACTGATGATTGTCCAACAATGTGAATGTACTTTATGCCCCTGAAACTGTACACTTAAAGATGGTTAAAATGGTCAATTTCATGTCATATCTATTTCACCACAATAAAAATTGCTATCCATTAATGAGTCCCACTGCCCCCACCCCCAAATCCCCTGGGAATTGGAATCAATTTCGGGGAAACAAAGCATATAGATCATTTGGCAAATACCCTACACGGCCACATGACTCCACTGTGACAAGGGAGAGAAAGTTCTGGACATTGGGTTCAACTTCCTGGGCTCCCATACTCTGACGCTGTGACCTGATTTCAAACTTGCAGTCTCTACTTTTATGAAATGAATGGATACTATCTCAGGGTTCTGGTGAGGGCCAGAAAGGAGGTGATCTGAAAGCTTTCAGCACATAACCAGTGTCAGTCAACAGTAGTTATGTATGGCGTTTCCTCATCCTGCAGCAGGGCAAGTTCCTGTATTATTCTTCAAAGCCCAGCCAGCTCAAATCCCACCTTTTCTGTGAAGCCTGCGGTAGCCTGCAGGATCGCTCACCAAACCTTAAATATTTATTTATTTGGCTGCCTTGGGCCTTAGTTGTGGCACACAGGATCCTCGATCTTTGTTGCAGTGTGTGTGTGTGTTAGTTGCTCAGTCGTGTCCGACTCTTTTCGACTCCATGGACTGTATGTGGAATTTTTAGTTGTGGCATGAGAACTCTTAGTTGCGGCATGTGGGATCTTAGTTCCTTGACCAGGGATCCAACCCAAGCCCCTTGCACTGAGAGCATGGATTCTTAGCCACTGGATCACCCCAGATGGTGATTTGCCAAGATGTCTCTCCTTTCACTCTGGTCACTTGCCTTCTGGGAGCAAAGCCCTAGCAACTGACAGTGGACATATTGAATGAGTAAGAAACAAGCCTTTGTCATTGAAGCCTCTGAGATTTGGAGATTGCTTGTTTCCTCGGTGTAACCCAGCTCAGGGCTACTCCAAGTGTGGTTTTGCTTTTGCAGCATTGGCATCCCCTGGGGGCTGGTTAGAGATGCAAATAATCAGGCCCCACCCTTGACCTACTGAAACAGATTCTGCATAAAGTGCTAAGCATGGCTTCTCTCCCAGAAAGGTGCTCAGTGGCTGTTATTTCCTCCCCAGTCCTCTGAGGTTTCTACAGAAGACTCTGCTAATAGCCTACTTAAGAGTTGCTTTCCCTTTCTCCCTACTGAGAACTCAGGTTTCTGTTGTTGTTCAGTTGCTAAGTCTTGTCCGACTCTGCGAACCCATGGACTGCAACACACCAGGCTTTTCTGTCCTTCACCATCTGCTGGAGCTTGTTCAAACTCATGTCCATTGAGTCATTGATGCCATCCAACCATCTCATCCTCTGTCACCCCCTTCTCCTGCCCCCAGTCTTTCCCAGCATCAGGTCTTTTTCAGTGCAGCTCTTTGCATTAGGTCGCCAAAATATTGGAGCTTCAGCTTCAGTGTCAGTCTGTCCAATGTATATTCAAGATTGATTTCCTTTAGGATTGACTGGTTTGATCTTGCTGTCCAAGGAATTCTCAAGAGTTCTCTAGCACTGAAGGACTGGCAATATGCTCAGGTGAAAACACTCAGTTTCCCAGACTCCCTTGCAGATAAGGGTAGTCATGTGACCTGGTCCTAGTCACGTGATCTGGTTCATTTCTGATCCAGAGGAATTCAGAGTAGGGCTTCAGAGAATTCTTATCAAAGGCCACAGGCCCGGGTGGCAGGTTTCTCTGGCTTTGGGCCTTGTCCTTCCCCTTCCTTCCTGTCTTTTACTTCGATGCGGTGGCAGATTGTTACCCATTGGCTCCCAGGACTCATACATTCCTGTGTTCACACCCTCAGGCAGCCCCCACCCACATTGGATCTGGGCTGGCCTGAGCCTAACTCTGACCAGTAGAATGTGGTTGCAGTGAGGTTCAGGGACTTCTGCTCTCAACCTGGGCTTGCCTACAAGAGATCTTTCAACAGGAGATCACATTCCTGTCAAAGGGAGGGACAGCCATCCAATCCATCATCCAGATCTGGAACCTGGGAGTCACCTCACCTCCTTTTCATCTGCAACTAATTGGCCACCAGGACTGTCCCCACCCATGGCCCAAGTCCATCCCAGACTTGATCCATGGGGCATCCATCTACTGACCTCCTGTCTTCCTCCCTGCCTGGTCTCCCCACCCCGCATCAAGCCTACATGTAGATGGATGTTATAGTGATCCTTCTAGGGAATTCCCTGATGGCCCAGTGGTTAGGACTCTACACTTTCATTGCCAGGGACCCAGGGGCAATCCCTGGTCAAGGAACTAAGATCCTGAAAGCCATGAATTGCCACCAAAAAAAAAAAAAAAAAAAACAAACAGAAGATTGATCTTTCTAAATACAGATCTGAAGATCATTCCCCAATGCTTTAGAGTAAGTCCCAGGGCCGCAGCATGACCTACACATCTATATGTGACACAGCTACTGCCTCGCTCTCCAGCCCGCTCTCTGTCCATTCCCTTCTCTAAATACCATGGACGGGACATGCCATGCTGCTCCCTGTTTCTCACACCAGCTTTGCCTATTGATAGCTCCATGTCTTTGCTTCAGCAACGACAAATGTCATCCTTCATGTTGACTCAGTACCATGGTCTGTTCAGGCTGCTCTAATGGAATACTACAGACTGGGTGGTTTAAACAACAGAAATTTACTTTCATGATCTTGGAGGCTGGAAGTTCAAGATCAAGTTAGTTTTCATTCTCTGTTTTTGTTTGTTTTTTTTTTTAACATCTTTATCTTTTGTTCTACCTTGTTCCAAGGAGATTAGCTTGCCTATTTGGAGGCCTGGGGTCTTCTGCTCTTGTTTAGAAGTTGCTCTGTAGGAGTTGTTCCATATTTTGATGAGTTTTTGATATACTGGTAGAGGAGGCAGGCGATCTCCCCATCTTACTCCTCTGCACCTTCTTCTGCTCTTAAAGCATCTTGGTAGGTTTCATTCTGATGCTTCTTGTCTTGGCTTGTAGGTGGTTGCCATCTGGCTATGTGCTCACATGATATGTGAGCATGGGGAGAGAGGCAGTGAGTTCTCTGGCATCTCTTCTTTTAAGGACACTAATTCTATAAGATCAGGACTCCACCCTCATGACTTCATTTAACCATAGTTACTTCCGGAGGGGCCCCATCTCTAATTACAGCCACCCTGGAGGTTAGGGCTTCAATGTATGAATTTGGGAGGGAAACAGACATTCAATCCATAACATACATTCACTTAGTAGTGATGGGGAATTCTCTGGTTGTCCAGTGCTTAGGATTTCATGCTTTCATTACCAAGGGCACAAGTTCAATCCTGGTTGGGGAATTAAGATCCCACAAGCTTTGTGGCAAGGCAAAAGAGAGAGAGAGAGAGAAATTAGGAGTGGCTGCCTAGAGAACTGTGTCAAAAAGAATTCTGAGGTCCTTCCCAGGTTCTGTGGTAAAAAGAGCTATGGTTGATTAGTCACGTCTACCTATGGTTGATTATTCATGTCTACCTGGGGCTTCCCTGGTGGCTCAGATGGTAAAGAATCTGCCTGTAATACAGGAGACCCATCTTTGATCCCTGGTTCAGGAAGATTCCCCTGGAGGAGGGCATGACAACCCATTCCAGTGTTCTTGTCTGGAGAATCCCCATGGACAGAGAAGCCTTGTGGGCTACAGTTCATGGGGTCACAAAGAGTCGAACATGACTGAGTGACTAATACTTTCACTTTCATCTGGGGCTTAGAAAGGAGGGACTGTGGCGGCTCGTGTACTGTGTATTTTTCTTGTCTGTTTTATGTGTTTATCTTTTCCACTCTCTCTTCTGCCCCAAGCACAATGCCTGACACATTCTAGGCTCTCAATACATTTTTTGATGAATGAATCAAGTGAGTAGTTGTCTCAAAGCACATTTCTCATCCATGATGTCACTTAAGCTTCACAGCAGAATTCGAGGTCAGTCCAAACAATTAAAGATCCTTAGAAATCTCCTTGAAAGTGTTCACCCCTCTCTCTGTCTCTCACTCCATGCTGGACTTGCTGCATTTGACCTAGAGGCTGCATGGATGCCTGGACCAGAGTCTGTCCGGATCACAGGTGGCTCTTGCTGCCACTGTCTCCTAGAGCAGCTGAGGCCTTCGCCCTTCCTGCTGTCCCCCGACACTCCTGCATCCCCACTCATCCTAGAGCCGCCAACCCCATCCTCTGGCTACCAATCACTTCAAATGAGTCAAACACATGCTGTGGCCTCTAAGTCTGGTAGAACAAGGGGGTGGGGATTGACTAACCTTCTGATGGAAGTTGGGGGCACATGCTAACCATTGCTGTAATACAGGAAATTGAGAGCAGGTGAGGGTGTATGTGATGGGGGGAGGGTGTCACATTTAAAGGGAAAATGTACTCAAGTCTTCAGTATACCACAGGCTTTCCAGGTGACTCAGTGGTAAAGAATCCACCTGCCAATGCAGGAGATGCGGGTTCAATCCCTAGGTCAGGAAGATCCCCTGGAGGAGGACATGGAAACCCACTCCAGTATTCTTGCCTGGAAAATCCCATGGACAGAGAAGCCTGGTGGGCTTCAGTCCATGGGGTCACAGAGTTGAACATGATTGAGCAACTAAGCATGCACTGAAGTCTCCAGTATACCTGTTAGCAATGCAGCTCATGTAATTGTGAGCGTGTGTCTGAGTGTGTGTGTGTTATGGGGCTGCCTCTCCCCCGCCTGTCACCCCTGTGCCCATGCTCAGCCATGCTGCCTCTGCCAGCCTGGCTGTGTGCCATGTGCCTGAGCCCCTTCAGGGCTGTGGATAGACACCCTGACCTGGCCTCACTCCTGGTCTGCCTGCTAAGACTTCTCCCCACATGGCACTAGTTCTCAGGCAGCGCCATGCTTAGCCCTGTGACATGTGCTCCTGCCCATGAGGAGCTCGTGGCCAGCGTCAGCAGCTGGACCACCCTGGGCCGTGTGTTGGGAAGGCCAGAGACCATGCCCCCATCTGGTTGGGTGGCAAGGACAGGTAAGCAGGCACAGTGGTGTGTGGGTGTGTTTCAGGCCAGTGAACCCTGCTGTTTGCCTGCAATCATGGTGGGAGCACGGGGCTGGGAAGGGGAGACCAGATTTGGGGGTTGGTTATTGGCGCCACGTGCGAATGTGCTAAGTCACTTCAGTTGTGTCCGAATCTTTGTGACCCTGTGTACTTACTATAGCCCGCCAGGCTCCTCTGTCCATGGGATTCTCCAGGCAAGAATTCTGGAGTGGGTTGCCATGCCCTCCTTCAGTGGATCTTCCTGACCCAGGGATTGAATCCCGGTCTCCTCAGATTCTTTATTGTCTGAGCCACCGGGGAAGCCCCAGGCAGCAAAGAGCAGGCGCCTGCTCTCTGGGTCTCGCGACCTCAAGAACAAAGCAGGATTTCTTGCACCCCATTCACTCAGGGTTCTCTCTCCTTACCATGGGCATGGTCTCATGAAGTTACTACTGGAAGAGAAGGAAGCTGAGCCCAGTTCTGCTACGTGCTAAGGTGGGGGTCCAGAGCCCAGCTCTCAACCAGGGTCTGGCATCCAGCGAGTTTTCCAAGGCTAGATAAAGCCGGTGATCATCTCCCAAGCCCTTCCCAGGTCGTCTCAGGAGATCCACAAGGAGGGCGCTGGCCTTTCCACTTCCTCAGCATCTTCCTCCAGGTCCCACTAGTCCAGCCAAGAAGGCAGTGGAGCCCCTGGGGTAGAGTCACAGAGAGAAGCTGAGGCGCCCATGCTCTGGGGGAACAGCCTTGCCACTGAGTACCCGACCCCTCCAGTGGTGTGTTGAGAAATGGTCAGGACTCTGTTCAAAGCCTGCTTGTGGACAAACCTGAGTCCTGTGACAAGAACCCAGGGTGACTCACTCTTTATGAGGCTCCTGACTTCCCAGGAAAGTTGTTTTGTGTTTATTGCTTTGTAAGAATGGAATTGGGGAATTTACTGGTGGTCCAGTGGTTAGGACAAGGTGCTTCTACTGAAGCAGGGTGAGTGTTCAATACATGGTCAGGGAACTAAGATCCCACAAGCCACATGGCTTGGCCAAAAAATAAATAAGTAAAAAGTAAATGGACTCTTTTCACAGCCATTTTCTGCCCATCATGTGTCTTCTACTGTGGGCTCCCAGAATGGGGCCAGGGCTGTACAGCCCCTATCAGCAACCCTGGGCCCCCTGCATCCCTTACTAACAGAGCCCCACTTTCAACCAGGCTGCAATATACTCTGCTTGGTCTAAGCCAAGAGTAATTACAGTCCCTTTGCTCTTGACCCTGGTTGATGACAGGTAAGTAACTTCCGGGAAAATACATTTTTCACTTATATAGGGAAAGGGCCATTCTTATCATTCCTTTCCAGCTGTGTGTGGTCCTGCAAGGGTATAGAGCTGAGGCAAACATCCTGCCTGGAAGACCACATCACCACAGAGGGCCACTTCCGGTTGACATGATGGAGACTGTTGTTATCACTGAGCAGGACCCTGTGGGGGCTTTCTGGGACAGACCTCTCCCTATATCCTCTACTTTAGCTCCTCTCTGTAGTTCCTAGATAATAGTATCTGACGCACACTTGCAGAGTTGTTTTACACATGCTAAGACCCCAATCAAATGGAAGAAATTAACTACTGGATGACTAAAAGCATATAGCCCCCAGACCTACTGGTGCCTAAGGATGAATGAAGTTAACCCCTGTGACACCACCGTGTTCCCTCACCATCAGCCAGAGAACTGTGACGAGCTGATCACATACCCTGGGACGCCCTCCCTCGCCTGTCCTTTAAAATGCTTTGCTGAAATCCTTTAGGGAGTTTAGGGACTTTGAGCGTGAGCCATGTGGTCTCATTGCTTGGCACCTTACAAGAAACATTGCACTTTGCTCCAGGCTGGTATCAGTAGATTGGCTTTACCCCATGTGGGTAAGCAGACCCAAGTTTGGTTCAGTAACATTGTGACCAATTTCAATTCTGCTTTGCATTTATTTAATGTATTTTTGTCTGTGCTGGGTCTTTGTTGCTGTGTACAGGCTTTCTCTACTTGCAGTGAGCAGGGGTTAGTCTCTAGTTGCAATGTATAGGCTTCCCATTGCAGTGACTTCTCTTGTTATGGAGCTTCAGTAGTTGTGGTACACGGGCTGGGCTGCCCTGTGGCATGTGGAATCTTCCCAGACCGGGGATCGAACCTGTGACCTCCACATTGGCAGGCAGACTCTCAGTGACTGAACCAACAGGGAAGTCCTCTGCATAGTATTTTAAAGTTCATCTGTTGTCATCACTCTTACATTTTACAAAAAGAACCATGCCTTTCACTAATTTCCTAATTTTAAAAAAATCTTCTTAAAATTTTGTATGTATGTACAATATGTATCTTACATACAGTTCTTGTATGTAAGTTGAGGAAATGAGAATGGATCAGTGAGGTCAAGGGAAGTTCACTACCACCTGGACCAATGGATAAGAGAAGGCAATGGCACCCCACTCCAGTACTCTTGCCTGGGAAATCCCATGGATGGAGGAGCCTGGTAGGCTATAGTCCATGGGGTCTCGAAGAGTCAGACATGACTGAGCGACTTCACTTTCACTTTTCACTTTCATGCATTGGAGAAGAAAATGGCAACCCACTCCAGTGTTCTTGCCTGGAGAATCCCAGGGACAGGGGAGCCTGGTGGGCTGCTGTCTATGGGGTCGCACAGAGTCGGACACGACTGAAGTGACTTAGCAGCAGCAGCTATTCAAATGGAATTTGAAAATTTATGTGAACAAATGAGAATCCCATAGACAGTGGAGCCTGACAGTCTTACAGTCCATAGGGTCCCAAAGAGCCAAACATGACTGAAATGACTTAGCATGCATGTGAAAAAATTCCATTTTCTACAACAAGTGTCCTGGTAAAGATTGCTGGAATAAACATATTCTGGTTTCAAGGTTTTGTAAGTCAACATTTCAAGGTTTTGTAGGATTCTTAAACCTATGATTACAAACTTTCCCTATTTCGGGAGAGATCTTGTCCCTCTCCATTAAGAAGTGAACCAGCAGAAACTGAATTTTATAATGAAATTATACCCCCAAAAGTATAGTTTTAACTTCTATTGTATAGTACTGCTGCTGCTGCTAAGTCACTTCAAGTCGTGTCCGACTCTGTGCAACCCCATAGACAGCAGCCCACCAGGCTCCCCCGTCCCTGGGATTCTCCAGGCAAGAACACTGGAGTGGGTTGCCATTTCTTCTCCAATGCATGAAAGTGAAAAGTGAAAGTGAAGTCACTCAGTCGTGTCCAACTCCTAGTGACCCCATGGACTGCAGCCTACCAGGCTCCATCAGATCAGATCGGATCAGATCAGTCGCTCAGTCGTGTCCAACTCTTTGCGACCCCATGAATTGCAGCATGCCAGGCCTCCCTGTCCATCACCAACTCCCGGAGTTCACTCAGACTCACGTCCAGCGAGTCGGTGATGTCATCCAGCCATCTCATCCTCTGTCGTTCCCTTCTCCTCCTGCCCCCAATCCCTCCCAGCATCAGAGTCTTTTCCAATGAGTCAACTCTTCGCATGAGGTGGCCAAAGTACCAGGCTCCATAGGCATGTAAATATTTGCTTTATTTGCTTTTTCTTTATCTCACAAGATATAATGGCTGGCTCAGGGCCTGTTTTCCTTAATCATCTGTGTCATTGACTCCCATTCTGTCAAAGTTCTTCATTAACCTCAGGCTTGCAGCATTGAACTTGGATTAAACTTGTCTAGCCAGGGCTGAATTGAAGAATATGTGGCTCATATAGTGTCCTCTTTCCACAAATTGCTGAACCAACTTGGTACTCCTGTTTTGTAGGCCTTTGTTAGGCAATGTAATTAACCACCCTTATCATTAAACCCCAGTCATTGGGTTTTCTGTCACTAGCAGCCATTGCATTCCTGAATAGCAGAGAATTTTCAGGAAGGATTCCAAGGAGGTATTTCCCTTCTAGGATTCCTTATCACAGCTACTCACACCCAAAGCAGGAAGACACTGTCGACTCTTTCTTCATGGGCCCCAAGCCTCCCAACCTGTCACCTACCTCCCAAGTATGTTTTGAACTAGTCCATCGTTTTCTGTTCTTCCCCACTAGTGGAGTCGCAGCGCATGTGTCATCTCTTGCCTCTGCTCTGTCATCTCAGTAGCCTCCCAAATGGTTCCCCTGCTCCCATACTCACCTTCTTTAAAGCAGCTGCTGCTGCTGCTAAGTCGCTTCAGTCGTGTCTGACTCTGTGGGACCCCATAGATGGCAGCCCGCCACGCTCCCCCATCCCTGGGATTCTCCAGGCAAGAACACTGGAGTGGGTTGCCATTTCCTTCCCCAATGCATGAAAGTGAAAAGTGAAAATGAAGTCACTCAGTTGTGTCCGACTCTTCGCGACCCCATGGACTGCAGCCCACCAGGCTCCTCCATCCATGGGATTTTCTAGGCAAGAGTACTGGAATGGGGTGCTATTGCCTTCTCCGTCTTTAAAGCAGAGTGAACTTAAAAAAAAAATATATATATATATGTATGTATAGATAGATCTGATCCTGACACGCTCATCCTTAAAGAAGCCCATAACTTCTCCTTGGACACAGGAGATCTTAGATCCACAATAGGGTATATTAACTTTGTATTGGTTGCCTAACAAATAACCACAAACTTTATTTAAAAGAACACCCAAGTATAATACAGTTTTCTTGAATCTGGGCTTGACTGAATTGGGCTGTTGCTCAAGGTCCCACAAGGCTGCAGTCAAGGTGTCCACTGTCTGTGAGTGCTCATCCAAGGAGGCATCATGGAGTGTCTTCCCACTCACATTTCATTGGCCAAAGCTATTTACATGATAACACCTAACTTCAAAGAAGGCAAGAAAATGCAACCCTGCTATTGATATCAAGCAGGACCCTGTGGGGTTCCTGGGCACAAAGGCCTTTTCTGTGTCCCCCATTTATTATTTTGTTGTTGTTGTTGTTGTTCAGTCCTTCAGTCCTGTCCAACTCTTTGTGACCCCACAGACTGCAGCACATCAGGATTTCCTGTCCTTCACCATCTCCTGGAGTTTGCTCAAATTCAGGTCCATTGTGTCAATGGTGTCATCAAACCATCAAACCATCTCATCCTCTGTCTTCCCCTTCTTCTCCTGCCATCAATCTTTCCCAGCATCAGGGTCTTTTCTAATGAGTCAGCTCTTCACATCACGTGGCCAAAGGATTGGAGCTTCAGCTTCAGCATCCAGGTTGATTTCCTTTAGGATTGACTGGTTTCATCTCCTTGCTGTCCAAGGGACTCTCAAGAGTCTTCACCAGCACCACAGTTTGAAAGTTTGTTTTTTTCAGTTCAGTCTCTCAGTTGTGTCTGACTCTTTGTGATTCTGTGGACTGTAGCATGTCAGGCTTCCATGTCCATCACCAACTCCTGGAGCTTGCTCAAACTCATGTTCATCGAGTTGGTGATGCCATCTAACCTTCTCATTCTCCAGCATCCCCTTCGCTTCCTGCCTTCAATCTTTCCCAGCATCAGGGTCTTTTCAAATGAGTCAGTTCTTTGCTCAGGTGGCCAAAGTACTGGAGTTTCAGCTTCAGCATCAGTCTTTCCAATGAATATTCAGGACTGATTTCCTTTAGGATGGACTGGTTGGATCTCCTTGCAGTCCAAGGGACTCTCAAGAGTCTTCTCCAACACCACCGTTCAAAAGCATCAATTCTTCAGCGCTCAGCTTTCTTTATGGTCCAACTCTCACATCCATACATGATTACTGGAAAAACCAGTAATCAGAGTCAGCAAAGTAATGTCTCTGCTTTTTAATGTGCTGTCTAACTTGGTCATAACTTTTCTTCCAAGGAGCAAGCCTCTTTTAGTTTCATGGCTGCAGTCATCATCTGCAGTGATTTTGGAGCCCCCCAAAATTAAGTTTCTCACTATTTCTATTGTTTCCCCATCTATTTGCCATGAAGTGATGGGATTGGATGCCATGATCTTAGTTTTTTGAATGTTGAGTTTTAAGCCAGATTTTTCACTCTCCTATTTCACTTTCATCAAGAAGCTCTTTAGTTCCTCTTTGCTTTCTGCAATAAGGATGGTGTCATCTGCATATCTGAGGTTATTGATATTTCTCCCAGCAATCTTGATTCTGGTTCGTGCTTCATCCAGCCTGGCATTTGTTTTTTAATATTTATTAATTTATTTGGCTGTGCCAGGTCTTAGCTGCATCACCTGGGATTTTTGATCTTTGTTACGGCATGCAGGCTCTTAAGTTGAGGCAAGCAAACTCTTAGTTGTGCCATGTGGGATCTAGTTCCCTGAGTAGGGATCAAACCCTGGCCTCCTGCATTGGGCGCATGGAGTCTTAGTCATTGGAAAGTCCCTGTTCCAAAGGAAAGTCCCTGTTCTCCATTTCTTTGATTACAGGAAATAGACTTCCTTCCGTCTCCATGACCTTCCCTGAGTTCCCACAGCAGGTTCAAATAGCTGCTAATTAGGGAAGGACGGGGTTGCAGAGACAGGATTGAAAGTGAAAGTGTTAGTTGCTCAGTTGTGTCTGACTCTTTGGGACCTCATGGACTGTAGCCCACCAGGTTCTCTTCTGCCTATGCAGATTCTCCTGGCAAGAATATTGGAGTTGTTTGCCATTTTCTTCTCCAGGGGCTCTTCCCAACCCAGGGATCGAACCTGGGTCTCCTGCATTGCAGGCAGATTCCAGAGACAGAGACAGGGAAGTAACAGCCAAAAGAAACAATAGCGCTGGCCTGGGACAAGGTTCTGGTTTCCCATCAGGGGATGCACACAATATCTTTGAACTGTTTTGCAAATACCCCACCAGGTGGGAGAAGTTAAAGGTTAATGACAGTAGACTGCCCACAAGCACAGAGACACCAGAAGGGTTGGAAGCAGAAGGTGGAGGATGCTGATGCCCACTTATCTCACACCAACCAATCAGAAGAATGTCCACAAGCTGATCATGCCCTCTCTGAACCGTTACTTCTCACTAGCTCCTCCAAGTTGGATCACACAGTTTTAAGAGCATTAGCCCGCAGTGGCCCTGTTTGCCTGGCAAAGCAATAATGCTATTCTTTTCTACTTCACCCAAAACTCTGCCTCTGAGATTTAGTTCAGTGCTGGGGTTCAGAGGCCAGATTCAGCTTCACTACATGAGTGAGAGGAGGAGAGATGGCATCTTTGTGCACAGTGCTAATGCCTATCCCAGCTACTATGAGGGACGTTATGATCTGCCACTGGAAACCAATACACTTTACCTAATGCTCTTGGACTGTCTGTCTATCCGCCTGGTGACTCTATAAAGAAAGAAAATGAAACTAGTTTGGCATGACTTAATAAATTTAACACTGGCTCTGAGACCTCCTGTTGGTGCAGTTGTCAAGAATCTGCCTTCTAACGCAGGGGACACAGGTCAATCCCTGGTCGGGGAACTAAGATTCCACATGCTACAGGGCAACTAAGCCTGAGAACCACAACTAGAGAAACCTGAGGTTGGCAGTTACTGATCCTGTGTTCTGCAACTGGAGAGCCCTGCATGTCATAACTAAGACCCAGCGCAGCCAAAAAAACTCCAAAACAAAATAACAACAACAGAAAAACACTGGCTCTAATGACTGGTATATTCTCTATTTTAAAAAAAAATAGTTTTATTTCTTTCTTTCTATTTTTGTCTGTGCTAGATCTTTGTTGCCACACCGACTTTTCTCTAATTGTGCAGAGCAGGGGCTACTTCTAGTTGCGGTGCACACGATTCTCTTGTTGCAGAGCACGGGCTCTAGGGCACACAGGCTTCGGTAATTGTGGCTCCCAGGCTCTAGAGCACAGGCTCAGTAGTTGTGGTGCACCGGCTTAGTTGTTCCATGGCATGTGGGATCTTCCTGGATCAGGGATTGAACCCATGTCTCCTGCATTGGCAAGTGAATTCTTTACCACTGAGCCTCTAGGGAAGCCCTCTTTTTTTTTTTTTTTCAAACCTTAAAAATATTCTAATTTCATTTCCTTTTTTTTTGACATAAATTATTGAATCCTGTTTAATTTTCTATCTTTATCCTAAATCTGTTATTTTGAATATCATAGATCTAGGATTGCTAATGCCTGGTGATGACACAAGACCACTAATGAATGAGCATAACGCTCTTACAAAAAGGTGATGCACAACGTCACCAGGCTGGGGACCTAGGAGGCTCCTGAATTTCCCTCCTCTCATGGACCCACGAAAGTACAGCACCACATGGAGCAACTCCCTGTAACAGAGATCCAGAAACTTTCAAATCGTCTTCTAAAGTATGGTGCATTCTGCATTCCCCCAGCAACGAGTGAGAGCTTCGGCTACCCCACATCTTCGTCAGCATTTAGTCTCGTTTTGTTTAGTGTATTGGCCATTCTAATAGATGAGTAGTGGCAATATTCAAGTTTCTTTTGTTTCCAATTTGTATTGTAAGTGATGACCGTCTAATGTGTAGCTAATTGTTTTGGCATTCTCTCAGGGATAAAAAGAAACTTATGAATCTATGGTTTCTTAACACATGCATAATCCATTGCCAAAAAAGTAATTGCAAGATATTCATTGTAACAGTGTTGTAAAGGCATTTGTTTATAGTCAAGGCAATTACAAAGTCTGGGATGGATGATCAAAAGTGTTATGAATACTCAAGGCTCTGTGTGTGTGTGTAACCAAAGATGGTTGAAGCCAACTGAGGCTTAACTTCAAGGGTAGGAGAAGACTTGGACTTTCTATATGGGTGGAAGAAGGCAGGAGGTGTCCTGACTTCCATGGGCCAGGTTGGGACTCCCCATCTAAAGATAAGCAGATCATGCCGTGAGTGCACCTCTTAAAGGAAGCACTTCCTGGTACTTGCTTAAGATTTCCAGTGAATGGAGATCAGCCCAGTCTCCAGGAATCTTCGAGATGCTGACTTAACCTTTGACTCAGATGGGAGAGCCAGCGGGAGGGAGGCCACTGGCATCATCACGTGATGGAAACAGAGTGAAACCAGAGAATGGAGTGAAGAGGAGACGACACCAAGGGTCAACCCCTTGGCTTCTCTGGGATGGAGTTTGCTGAACTTCTGCACAGGGAGGCACACCCAAGTTCCCCTAAGTGACCACGAGAGCTATCCAAGTGGGCAAGCACAGGCTCTTTCATTGATGGGACTCAGTTATCCTTCCCTCATCTCTCCTGCCTGGACTTTGCACAGTCCTTTCCGGATCGTAGGAGTTCACTGAGAGGCATCACCTCTGGCTGAGGGGGCAGGGACGCTTACCTGGGGGTGGGATTTGTTTGTTTGGTTTTTGTTTTTGTTTTGTTTTTTACTTTTATTTTATTTTATTTTTTAAACTTTACATAATTGTATTAGTTTTGCCAAATATCAAAATGAATCTGCCACAGGTATACATGTGTTCCCCATCCTGCACCCTCCTCCCTCCTCCCTCCCCATACCATCCCTCTGAGTCGTCCCAGTGCACCAGCCCCAAGCATCCAGTATCATGCATCAAACCTGGACTGGCAACTCGTTTCATACATGATATTTTACATGTTTCAATGCCATTCTCCCAAATCTTCCCACCCTCTCCCTCTCCCACAGAGTCCATAAGACTGTTCTATACATCAGTGTCTCTTTTGCTATCTCGTACACAGGGTTATTGTTACCATCTTTCTAAATTCCATATATATGCGTTAGTATACTGTATTGGTGTTTTTCTTTCTGGCTTACTTCACTCTGTATAATAGGCTCCAGTTTCATCCACCTCATTAGAACTGATTCAAATGTATTCTTTTTAATGGCTGAGTAATACTCCATTGTGTATATGTACCACAGCTTTCTTATCCATTCATCTGCTGATGGACATCTAGGTTGCTTCCATGTCCTGGCTATTATAAACAGTGCTGTGATGAACATTGGGGTACACGTGTCTCTTTCCCTTCTGGTTTCCTCAGTGTGTATGCCCAGCAGTGGGATTGCTGGATCATAAGGCAGTTCTCTTTCCAGTTTTTTAAGGAATCTCCACACTGGTCTCCATAGTGGCTGTACTAGTTTGCATTCCCACCAACAGTGTAAGAGGGTTCCCTTTTCTCCACACCCTCTCCAGCATTTATTACTTGTAGACTTTTGGATCGCAGCCATTCTGACTGGTGTGAAATGGTACCTCATAGTGGTTTTGATTTGCATTTCTCTGATAATGAGTGATGTTGAGCATCTTTTCATGTGTTTGTTAGCCATCTGTATGTCTTCTTTGGAGAAATGTCTATTTAGTTCTTTGGCCCATTTTTTGATTGGGTCATTTATTTTTCTGGAGTTGAGCTGTAGGAGTTGCTTGTATATTTTTGAGATTAGTTGTTTGTCAGTTGCTTCATTTGCTATTATTTTCTCCCATTCTGAAGGCTGTCTTTTCACTTTGCTAATAGTTTCCTTTGATGTGCAGAAGCTTTTAAGGTTAATTAGGTCCTATTTGTTTATTTTTGCTTTTATTTCCAATATTCTGGGAGGTGGGTCATAGAAGATCCTGCTGTGATGTATGTCAGAGAGTGTTTTGCCTATGTTCTCCTCTAGGAGTTTTATAGTTTCTGGTCTTACGTTTAGATCTGTAATCCATTTTGAGTTTATTTTTGTGTATGGTGTTAGAAAGTGTTCTAGTTTCATTCTTTTACAAGTGGATGACCAGATTTCCCAGCACCACTTGTTAAAGAGATTGTCTTTAATCCATTGCATATTCTTGCCTCCTTTGTCAAAGATAAGGTGTCCATATGTGTGTGGATTTATCTCTGGGCTTTCTATTTTGTTCCATTGATCTATATTTCTGTCTTTGTGCCAGTACCATACTGTCTTGATAACTGTAGCTTTGTAGTAGAGCCTGAAGTCAGGTAGGTTGATTCCTCCAGTTCCATTCTTCTTTCTCAAGATCGCTTTGGCTATTCGAGGTTTTTTGTATTTCCATACAAATTGTGAAATTATTTGCTCTAGCTCTGTGAAGAGTACTGTTGGTAGCTTGATAGGGATTGCATTGAATCTATAAATTACTTTGGGTAGTATACTCATTTTCACTATATTGATTCTTCCAATCCATGAACATGGTATATTTCTCCATCTGTTAGTGTCCTCTTTGATTTCTTTCACCAGTGTTTTATAGTTTTCTATGTATAGGTCTTTAGATTCTTTAGGTAGATATATTCCTAAGTATTTTATTCTTTTCGTTGCAATGGTGAATGGAATTGTTTTCTTAATTTCTCTTTCTGTTTTCTCATTATTAGTGTATAGGAATGCAAGGGATCTCTGTGTGTTGATTTTATATCCTGCAACTTTACTATAGTCATTGATTAGTTCTAGTAATTTTCTGGTGGAGTCTTTAGCGTTTTCTATGTAGAGGATCATGTCATCTGCAAATAGTGAGAGTTTTACTTCTTCTTTTCCAATTTGGATTCCTTTTATTTCTTTTTCTGCTCTGATTGCTGTGGCCAAAACTTCCAAAACTATGTTGAATAGTAATGGTGAAAGTGGGCACCCTTGTCTTGTTCCTGACTTTAGAGGAAATGCTTTCAATTTTTCACCATTGAGGATAATGTTTGCTGTGGGTTTGTCATATAATAGCTTTTATTATGTTGAGGTATGTTCCTTCTATTCCTGCTTTCTGGAGAGTTTTTATCATAAATGGATGTTGAATTTTGTCAAAGGCTTTCTCTGCATCTATTGAGATAATCATATGGTTTTTATTTTTCAATTTGTTAATGTGGTGTATTACATTGATTGATTTGTGGATATTGAAGAATCCTTGCATCCCTGGGATAAAGCCCACTTGGTCATGGTGTATGATCTTTTTAATGTGTTGTTGGATTCTGATTGCTAGAATTTTGTTAAGGATTTTTGCATCTATGTTCATCAGTGATATTGGCCTGTAGTTTTCTTTTTTTGTGGCATCTTTGTCAGGTTTTGGTATTAGGGTGATGGTGGCCTCATAGAATGAGTTTGGAAGTTTACCTTCCTCTGCAATTTTCTGGAAGAGTTTGAGCAGGATAGGTGTTAGCTCTTCTCTAAATTTTTGGTAGAATTCAGCTGTGAAACCGTCTGGACCTGGGCTTTTGTTTGCTGGAAGATTTTTGATTACAGTTTCAATTTCCGTGCTTGTGATGGGTCTGTTAAGATTTTCTATTTCTTCCTGGTCGAGTTTTGGAAAGTTGTACTTTTCTAAGAATTTGTCCATTTCTTCCACGTTGTCCATTTTATTGGCATATAATTGTTGATAGTAGTCTCTTATGATCCTTTGTATTTCTGTGTTGTCTGTTGTGATCTCTCCATTTTCATTTCTAATTTTATTGATTTGATTTTTCTCCCTTTGTTTCTTGATGAGTCTGGCTAATGGTTTGTCAATTTTATTTATCCTTTCAAAGAACCAGCTTTTGGTTTTGTTGATTTTTGCTATGGTCTCTTTTGTTTCTTTTGCATTTATTTCTGCTCTAATTTTTAAGATTTCTTTCCTTCTACTAACCCTGGGGTTCTTCATTTCTTCCTTTTCTAGTTGCTTTAGGTGTAGAGTTAGGTTATTTATTTGACTTTTTTCTTGTTTCTTGAGGTATGCCCGTATTGCTATGAACTTTCCCTTAGGACTGCTTTTACCGTGTCCCACAGGTTTTGGGTTGTTGTGTTTTCATTTTCATTAGTTTCTATGCAAATTTTGATTTCTTCTGTGATTTGTTGGTTATTCAGCAGCGTGTTGTTCAGCCTCCATATGTTGGAATTTTTAATAGTTTTTCTCCTGTAATTGAGATCTAATCTTACTGCATTGTGGTCAGAAAAGATGCTTGGAATGATTTCTATTTTTTTGAATTTACCAAGGCTAGCTTTATGGCCCAGGATGTGATCTATCCTGGAGAAGGTTCCATGTGCGCTTGAGAAGAAGGTGAAATTCATTGTTTTGGGATGAAATGTCCTATAGATATCAATTAGGTCTAACTGGTCTATTGTATCATTTAAAGTTTGTGTTTCCTTGTTAATTTTCTGTTTAGTTGATCTATCCATAGATGTGAGTGGGGTATTAAAGTCTCCCACTATTATTGTGTTATTGTTAATTTCTTCTTTCATACTTGTTAGCATTTGTCTTACATACTGTGGTGCTCCCGTGTTGGGTGCATATATATTTATAATTGTTTTATCTTCTTCTTGGATTGATCCTTTGATCATTATGTAGTGACCTTCTTTGTCTCTTTTCACAGCCTTTGTTTTAAAGTCTATTTTATCTGATATGAGTATTGCTACTCCTGCTTTCTTTTGGTCCCTATTTGCATGGAAAATCTTTTTCCAGCCCTTCACTTTCAGTCTGTATGTGTCCCCTGTTTTGAGGTGGGTCTCTTGTAGACAACATATGTAGGGGTCTTGTTTTTGTATCCATTCATCCAGTCTTTGTCTTTTGGTTGGGGCATTCAACCCATTTACGTTTAAGGTAATTACTGATAAGTATGATCCTGTTGCCATTTACTTTATTGTTTTGGGTTCGAATTTATACACCGTTTTTGTGTTTCCTGTCTAGAGAGTATCCTTAAGTATTTGTTGGAGAGCTGGTTTGGTGGTGCAGAATTCTCTCAGCTTTTGCTTGTCTGAAAAGCTTTTGATTTCTCCTTCATACTTGAATGAGATCCTTGCTGGGTACAATAATCTGGGCTGTAGGTTATTTTCTTTCATCATTTTAAGTATGTCTTGCCATTCCTTCCTGGCTTGAAGAGTTTCTATTGAAAGATCAGCTGTTATCCTTATGGGAATTCCCTTGTGTGTTATTTGTTGTTTTTCCCTTGCTGCTTTTAATATTTGTTCTTTGTGTTTGATCTTTGTTAATTTGATTAATATGTGTCTTGGGGTGTTTCGCCTTGGGTTCATCCTGTTTGGGACTCTCTGGGTTTCTTGGACTTGGGTGATTATTTCCTTCCCCATTTTAGGGAAGTTTTCAACTATTATCTCCTCAAGTATTTTCTCATGGTCTTTCTTTTTGTCTTCTTCTTCTGGGACCCCTATGATTCGAATGTTGTAGCGTTTAATATTGTCCTGGAGGTCTCTGAGATTGTCCTCATTTCTTTTAATTCGTTTTTCTTTTATCCTCTCTGATTCATTTATTTCTACCATTCTATCTTCTAATTCACTAATCCTATCTTCTGCCTCTGTTATTCTACTATTTGTTGCCTCCAGAGTGTTTTTAATTTCACTTATTGCATTATTCATTATATATTGACTCCCTTTTATTTCTTCTAGGTCCTTGTTAAACCTTTCTTGCATCTTCTCAATCCTTGTCTCCAGGCTATTTATCTGTGATTCCATTTTAATTTCAAGATTTTGGATCAATTTCAGTATCATTATTTGGAATTCTTTATCAGGTAGATTCCCTATCTCTTCCTCTTTTGTTTGGTTTTGTGGGCATTTATCCGTTCCTTTATCTGCTGGGTATTCCTCTGTCTCTTCATCTTGTTTAAATTGCTGAGTTTGGGGTGTCCTTTCTGTATTCTGGCAGTTTGTGGAGTTCTCTTTATTGTGGCATTTTCTTGCTGTGTGTGGGTTTGTACAGGTGGCTTGTCAAGGTTTCCTGGTTAGGGAAGCTTGTGTCGGTGTTCTGGTGGGTGGAGCTGTATTTCTTCTCTCTGGAGTGCAACGAAATGTCCAGTAATGAGTTATGAGATGTCTATGGTTTTGGGGTGACTTTGGGCAGACTGTATCTTGAAGCCCAGGGCTGTGTTCCTTTGTTGCTGGAGAATTTGCTTGGTATGTCTTGCCCTGGAACTTGTTGGCCCTTGTGTGGTGCTTGGTTTCAGTGTCGGTGTGGAGGCGTTTGATGAGCTCCTGTCAATTAATGTTCCTTGGAGTCAGGAGTTCCCTGGAGTCAGGGTTTGGACTTAAGCCTCCTGCTTCCAGTTATTGGTCTTATTTTTACAGTAGTTTCAAAACTTCTCCTTCTATACAGCACCATTGATAAAACATCTACATTAAAGATGAAAAGTTTCTCTATTGTGAGGATCACTCAGAGAGGTTTACAGTGTTACATGGAGAAGAGAAGAGGGAGGAGGGAGTTAGAGGTGACCCAAATGAGATGAGGTGGAATCAATAGTGGAGAAAGTGGGCTAGCCAGTAGTCACTTCCTTATGTGCACTCCACAACTGGACCGCTCACAGATGTTCACGGAGTTATACAGAGAAGAGAAGAAGGAGGAAGGAGACAGAGGTGGCCAGAAGGATAAAAGGGGGGAATGAAAAGGAGGGAGACAGATCCAGCCAGTAATCAGTTCCCTAAGTGTTCTCCACCGTCTGGAACACACAGAAATTCACAGAGTTGGGTAGAGTAGAGAGGGGTTAGGGAGGAGACACAGGCAACCTGGTGGAGAAAAAGGAGAGTCCAAAGGGAGAGAGAGCAGTCAAGCCAGTAATCTCGCTCCCTAGTGAAAAATGGGTCCTGAAGATTGGGTTCTTAAAGGTACAAAATTGGTAACAAATACATAGAAGCAAAAATTAAAAATCTAGAGTAGAGTTTGGAATTTCAAAAATACGATGTTAAAGAAAAGAAGAAGGAAAAGAAAGAGAGAAAAAACGAACAAAGAAAAACAAACAAGGTCACGAAAATTATAAAGAAAATACAGGTACAAAATTGATAACTAATACCAAAAAGCAAAAATTAAATATCTAGAGTAGAGTTTGGAATTTCAAAAATACGATGTTAAAGAAAAGAAGAAGGAAAAGAAAGAGAGAAAAAACAAGCAAAGAAAAACAAACAAGGTCACGAAAATTATAAAGAAAATACAGGTACAAAATTGATAACTAATACCAAAAAGCAAAAATTAAAAATCTAGAGTAGAGTTTGGAATTTCAAAAATACAATGTTAAAAAAAAAGAAGAAGAAAAATAAAGAGAGAAAACAAACAAACAAACAAAAACAATGTCGCACAAATTATAAAGAAAATACAGGTACAAAATTGATATCAAATACCAAAAAGCATAAAGTAAAAATCTAGAGTAGAGTTTGGAATTTCAGATATACAATGTTATATAAAAGAAGAAGAGAAAGAAACAGAGAAAAAAAAAAGTCACAGAAATTAAAAAAAAAACTATAGGTACAAAATTGATAACATATACCAAAAAGCTAAAATTAAAAATCTAGAGTAGAGTTTGGAATTTCATAAATACAATGTTAAAGAAAAGAAGGAAAAAAAATCAAGATCAAAAAATTATAAAATATATATATATGAAGTTTGCTGAAGAGAAAAAAATAGGGTCTTTTTTTTTTTTACAAAGTAATAGGTTATAAAAGTGAAAATTAAAGGAACAATAGAGGACTTAAAATCTAAAAAAAAAATAAAAAAAGAAAGAAAGAAAGAAAGAATGATCGTAAAAATAGTAAAAATATATCTAGGACTTTCTCTGGTTTTGTTGTGAGTATTGTGGGTTCAGTTCATTTTTGGCTAGTTTCCTGGTCCGACTTATATTTCTCAAGATCTATAGGCCCCTTCCTATGTAGTCCGTAGTAACCACAGGGTTTTAATCTATTGCCTGTAGCTTCCAAGGCGTTTCCCTCTGTTATAACTTCTTCTGTTTGCTGGTCTCTTCAGTGTCTGGTTTCCGCCCTGACACAAAGGGGATGATGGAGGACACTTTTTTTTTTTTTTTAGGCTCACTTGTTCAGTCACGCTGTGGGGAGGGAGGGAGGGAGGGATGCTGCAAACAAATAACACTGGCATGCGCTCGCAGTGCCTCAACCACACTGGGTCTGCCCCGGCTCAAGGCGCGTGTAGCCTCCCTGCCCACACTGCTCGGGCTCTAGGTTGTTCTGCCGGGAACAATCCGAGGCTGGCACCTCCCAGGTCCAAGCTGCTCAGGTTCAGGCACTCGGGTAGTCCTCAGAGGCGCGGACTCGGTTGGGCCTACGTTTTGTGCTCTTCCCAGGTCCAAGCAGCTCAGGTGATGAGGTGTTTGGCGAGCGCCAATGCTCCGACTTATCGCCTCCCCGCCACTTAGTTATCTGGGTGTAAAACTGGTGCACCTTCTCAGGCAGATGTTGACCGTCCAGACTCCCAAGAAGTTTTAGTTAGCAAAGAAGCCTGCTTACAGTTTTATAGATAATGTCTCTTTGGGGCTGCGATTGCCCCCTTCCGGCTCTGGCTGCCTGTCACCGGAGAGGGAAGGTCTGCAGCCGGCTATCTCTGTTCAGTCCTTTGTTCCGTCCGCGGGCCTGGCGGTGTCTTAGGTTAGGGCTGGCTTTTTGCGTGGTAGTTATCCCACAGTCTGGTTTGCTAGCCCAAATTATTTCGCTTAGATAGCGCTCAGGGTAATCAGGCCAGATTCTTACTCTAAGCGATGCAGCCCGCGCCGCGCCTCCCTGCCCAGCCCCCGCTTGCTAATGGCGTGTGCAGGCGTCTGCGCTGCTTCTCCGCTGGGGGAGTTACCGTAGGACTCGCAATCTGCGGGTTTTAATTGTTTATTTATTTTTTCTCCCTGTTATGTTGCCCTCTGTGCTTCCAAAGCTCGGCACAGATTCGGCAGTGAGAAGGTTTCCTGGTGTTTGGAAACTTCTCTCTTTTTAAGACTCCCTTCCCAGGACAGAACTCTGCCCCTCCCTCTTTCGTCTCTTTTTTTGTCTTTTATATTTTTTCCTACCTCCTTTCGAAGAGTTGGGTTGCATTTCTGGGTGCCTGATGTCCTCTGCCAGCATTCAGAAGTTGTTTTGTGGAATTTACTCGACGTTTAAATGCTCTTTTGATGAATTTGTGGGGGAGAAAGTGTTCTCCCCGTCCTACTCCTCCGCCATCTTGGCTCCTCCTCCTGGTTTTTGTTTTTTAATCTCTGGTGTTTTCTTTTTTTTATGTGGTTGCGCTGGGTCTTCTTGCTGTGTGAGGGCTTTCTCTAGTTGCAGCAAGTGGGGACCACTCCTCCTTTCAGAACGTAAGCCTGTCATTGCGAGAGCATCTCTTGCTGCAAAACACAGGCCTTAGAGCGCAGACTCAGTAGTTGTGGCACAAGGGCTTAGTTGCTCTGTGGCATGTGGGATCTTCCCAGACCCATGATCAAATCCATGTCCCTTGCATTGGCAGGAGGATGCTAATCCACTGCACCAGGAGGAAAGTCCTGAGAGGTGGGATTTAGACTACATATTGACGAAAAGATGGAGGAGGTGAAGACTGAGGATTGGCAGGTCAGCATAGAATCTGATTGGTCAGGAGCAGGAAGTTCCTGGAAGTGGTGGTGGTGGGGGCTTGGCCAGAAAGTTGAGTTGGGGACGAACTGCAGAGGCCTTGAAGGTCAGCTGAAGCTTCCAGATGCTTCACCAGGAAGCCATGGAATGCTTCTGATGTGGGACTTGACATCTATAAGCCTGAGTGAAGCCAAGACTAATCTGACAGTGAGCTGTGGGACAGACTGGACAAGAGAGACTGAAGACAGGGAGGTCTATCCTAGGCTATGGTCATGGTCAAAGCCCAAAGTGAGATGTGCGTGGGCCAAACTGGAAAAGGAAAGGGAAAGACAGAGACAGGGGTTTGATCCCTGCTCCAGGAAGATCCCACAGGCCTCAGAGCAACTAGGCCTATGAGGCACAGTTACTGAGCCAGTGCTCTAGAACAGGAACTGAAACACTGAGCCCACATGCCACACGACTGAAGCCTGTGTGCCCCACAGCCCGTGCTCCGCAACAAGGGAAGCCACTGCAATGAGAAGCCCATGCATCACAACTAAGAGTAGCCTCCACTCACCGCAGCTAAAGAAAGCCCAGCTGCATGAAGGGAGATCCAACACAGCCAAAACGAAATAAATACACCTTAAAAAAAACAAACCCTCTGTTCACAACCTATATGACTGCTTGCTTTTAGGTAGCTCTGTTCTAGAAAGAGGGCCCTAACTGAATTGGTAGCATATGTATATTTCTAACTCTTTAGAATGGGAAAGACTAGCGATCTCTTCAAGAAAATTAGAGATACCGAGGGAATGTTTCATGCAAAGGTGGGCACAATAAAGGACAGAAGTGGTATGGACCTAACAGAAAACAGAAGATATTAAGAAGAGGTGGCAAGAATATACAGAAGAACTATACAAAAAAGATTTTCAAACCCAGATAATCATGATGGTATGATCACTCACCAAGAGCCAGACATCCTGGAATGTGAAGTCAAGTGGGCCTTAGAAAGCATCACTATGAAGAAAGCTAGTGGAGGTGATGGAATCAGTTGAGCTATTTCAAATCCTAAAAGATGATGCCGTGAAAGTGCTGCACTCAATATGCCAGCAAATTTGGAAAACTCAGCAGTGGCCACAGGACTGGAAAAGGTCAGTTTCCATTCCAGTCCCAAAGAAAGGCAATGCCAAAGAATGCTCAAACTACCGCACAATTGCACTCATCTCACACACTAGCAAAGTGATGCTCAAAATTCTCCAAGCCAGGCTTCAACAGTGTGTGAACCATGAACTTGCAGATGTTCAAGCTGGATTTAGAAAAGGCAGAGGAACCAGAGATCAAATTAGATCATGGAAAAAACAAGAGAATTCCAGAAAAACATCTACTCCTGCTTCACTGAGTACGCTGAAGTCTTTGACTATGTGGATCATAGTAAACTGTGGAAAGTTCTTAAAGAGATGGGAATACCAGACCACCTGACCTACCTCTTGAGAAATCTGTATGCAGGTCAGGAAGCAACTGTTAGAACTGGACATGGAACAACAGACTGGTTCCAAATAGGAAAAGGAGTACGTCAAGGCTGTATATTGTCACCCTGCTTATTTAACTTATATACAGAGTACATTATGAGAAACACTGGGCTGGATGAAGCACAAGCTGGAATCAAGATTGCCAGGAAAAATATCAATAACCTCAGATATGCAGATGACACCACCCTTATGGCAGAAAGTGAAGAAGAACTAAAGAGTGTCTTAATGAAAGTGAAAGAGGAGAATTAAAAAGTTGGCTTAAAACTCAGCATTCAGAAAACTAAGATTGTGGCATCTGGTCCCATCACTTCATGGCAAATAGATGGGGAAACAGTTGAAACAGTGACAGACTTTATTTTCTTGAGCTCCAAAATCACAGCAGATGGTGACTACAGCCATGATATTAAAAGATGCTTACTCTTTGGAAGAAAAGTTATGACCAAAGTAAATAGCATATTAAAAAGCAGAGACATTACTTTGCCAACAAAGGTCCGTCTAGTCAAAGCTCTGGTTTTTCCAGTAGTCATGTATGGATGTGAGAGTTGGCTTATAAAGAAAGCTGAGTGCAGAAGAATTGATGCTTTTGAAGTGTGGTGTTGGAGAAGTCTCTTGAGAGTCCCTTGGACTGCAAGGAGATCCAACCTGTCAATCCTAAAAGAAATCAGTCCTGAATATTCATTGGAAGGACTGATGCTGAAGCTGAAACTCCAATGCTTTGGCCACCTGATGGGAAGAACTGACTCATTTGAAAAGACCCTGATGCTGGGAAAGATTGAAGGCAAGAAGAGAAGGGGACAACAGAGGATGAGATGATTGGATGGCATCACTGACTCAATGGACATGCATTTGAGTAAATTCCGGAAGTTGGTGATGGACAGGGAAGCTGGCATGCTGTAGTCCATGGGATCACAAAGAGTTGGACACAACCGAGCAACTGAAGTGAACTGAACTATGTGGGTCACATTCTCCCAGGAAAATGGAGAGGTACTTCCAAAAGAAGAAACACCCCATCCCAGCACATGTATTATTTTTCCCTGCCAAAAGAATCCTGGTGATCTTTATTTTGGATACCTTGTGTATAATGTTTATCTCAAAGACCTTCTAGTTCTTTATCCACTTCCTGCCAGAGCCAGAGTGGGAGGTGGAGCAGGGAGACAACTCCCCTTCTTGACTCATGGTGTCATCTGAGTCCCAGCAAGAGAGAGATGGCAACAAATTTACAGCTGTGTTATTGGAGAGAACATAATAAACAGAAGAATTTTAGACACATGGAGGAGATGAAAGGAAAACAAAAAGGATGATGCAGCATCTCCAGGATAGAAATGTGGAGCACCATCAGCACTGTCAGCTTGAAGGGACCGGGAGAGGAAGTGGTTAAAAGAACCCTGAGAGGCCTGTAGCTGAAGGATGGGGTTGCTGGAAAGCGGCTGGGGCCTTCCGTGTAGGAACCAGGTGTACAGCTGCCAAGCCATCCTCCACTGGCAAGGGCGTTAGAATAGTAAACACTCTGCTGGTGCTTTCCAACTCCCCTCCGTTTCCTGCTGGTGTCTGCTGTGGGCTGAAGTCAGCCAGAGCCCAGAAGGGGAGGGAGAGTCAGTGACAACTGATGCAGGTCAGCTCCTGAGGACAGAGCACAGTGGAGAAGAGAGAATGGATTTGGAGAGTTGAAGGGAATATTCAGCATATTAGTATTTGTGTTACTTTGTTTTGTTTTTAAAATTTTGTATTTATTTATTTTAATTTTTGGCTGTGTTGGGTCTTCGTTGCTGTGCGTGGACTTTCTCTAGTTGCAGCGAGTGGGGGCTACTCTTTGTTGCTCTGCACAGGCTTCTTATTGCAGTGGTTTCTCTTCCCCGGGAGCACAGGCTCTAGGCACACAGGGCCAGTGGTCATGGCTCGAAAGCTCTACAGTGTTGGCTCAGTAGCTATGGCCCAGGGGCTTAGCTACCCCATAGCATGGTGCATTACTGCTGCTGCTGCTGCTGCTGCTAAGTCGCTTCAGTTGTGTCCGACTCTGTGGGACCCCATAGACAGAAGCCCACCAGGCTTCCCCATCCCTGGGATTCTCCAGGCAAGAACACTGGAGTGGGCTGCCATTTCCTTCTCCAATGCATGAAAGTGAAAAGTGAAAGTGAAGTTGCTCAATCATGTCTGACTCTTAGAGATCCCATGGACTGCAGCCCACCGGCTCCTCCATCCGTGGGATTTTCCAGGCAAGAGTAGTGGAGTGGGGTGCCACTGCCTTCTCCAAAGAAACACAGTAGAAACTGGCTATTCTTTACTGAGCACTGACTATGGACCTAGCATGAGGAAATGATGTCAAGCCAAGGCTGGTGAGTAAACAGGTGTTTCTCTTTGAAAGGTGGTCTGCAGGGAAAGGAGATGCTCTGAGACCGCAAGAAGCGGCCACCCAAGCACATGTGGAGACAAAGCAGGATAAGGAACAAAGCAAATCCATTTTCAGGTCCTAGTTTCAGCTCTCTGAGAGGGACTGGAGGCCTGTTTTCATGGAAGTCTCTGAATTCCGTAGAAAAAGTTTCCCTTTTACATACAGCAGCTTGAGGAAGTTTCTATTTCTTACAACCAAAAAACTAGGGATACATTTAATTTGAAACAAAAGAACATTAAGCACACACTTTCATTTAATGCATGTAACAACCCTGAGAAGTAGGTTCCCTTGTTCCCATATTATTTTATTACTTTTTCATTTTTATTTATTATTTATTTGGCTGTGCCAGGTCTTGGTTGTGAGACGCAGGATCTTTTGGTTGCGGCTTGTGAACTCTTAGTTTCTCATGTAGAATCTAGTTCCCTGACCAGAGATTGAACCCGGGCCCCCTGCATTGGCAGCACAGTCTTAACCACTGGGCCACCAGGGAAGTCCCCCCATTTTATTGTATTATTTTTATTTTTTCCCCAATCAGGTACTGAACTGGGGCCCTTGGCACTGAAAAACATGGAGTCCTAACCACTGGACCCCCAGGGAATTCTGCTCTTATCGCCATTTTAAAGATGAGTCTATTCAAGGTTTAGGGTTTCTCAGTGGTGCAGTGATAAAGAATCCACCTGCCAGTGCAGGAGACGAAGAAGACTCCGGTTCAACTCTCGGGTCAGGAAGATCCCCTGGAGAAGGAAATGGCAACCCACTCCAGTATTCTTTCCTGGGAAATCCCATTGACAGAGGAGCCTGGTGGGCTACAGTCCATAGGGTTGCAAAGACTAAGTGACTGAGCATGCACACATTCTAGGTCTAACATTAGGCAATCTTTATCTCGGGGTCTGGTACTCACACACTCAGGTCTGCCTGACTCCAACACTCTGGAATTTTCTAGGACTCCACGAGCTGGCAAGGCTGGTCAAAAGCACTTTCCAAAACCAGAAGGTAACTCCACCCTTGACCAAGGCACCCCATGGGGACGCTGGCCTCTCCATCAGCTTGCCAGCTAAAGCAGCTGGAGTCCTGGGAGGAGCCAGGAGGCCCGGCCACCCAGTGCCTAAATGTTTGAAAGGGACCAACCTTGGACTTGTAAAACTGCCGCCAAGTTTTTTTTCAAGTACTCCTGGGAAAGCAGTATATTTGCAAATGCTGTAATTCCTCAGCTAAATACCAAGGACGAAGTTGAATGCACTTAAGATCATCTCTGTGCTCCCACATTTTAGAACCCCCAGCCCTAGAGGTAGACTGAGTTTTTGGAGGAGGGTGGGCTTCCCCCCTCTGGCTCCCAGGAACCTGGAGGGGAAGGGCCTCTCAGCCTCCTCCAACTTGTCCCAGCCCCAGAACCACTCCCTGTCAGCCTCCCCATCTCAGAGCAGGAAGGTGAGGTGAGGTAACGTCTCTGCTGATCAGCAGTGGCCACGAAATGAAAAGAATCTCAGCAACGCTATGTTTAATTTAAAGCAGACCCACCCGCCTTAGCCAGGCTGCAATTTCACTCAGAATAACCAGTTTGTTTTTCTTAGACATTCCAGGAACTAACCAGCCACCCCATGTAAAACCCCAATGGGAATGTTAGGACGGATCTCTTGCGGGGGACCACATGCTCCCTGCCACCCCATCATTTGCTGCCTCGTTCTCCCTCAGGGACTCCTCCCTCAGAGGGGTTGGGCCTCTCTGGGGGGTCACTTGATGGCTGTCCCTTGCTCCCTGTGGCTCTTTTAGCCCCAAGCACCTGACGCAGTGCCCAGAGTTGTGGGGGTTAAAAGTTGTCAAATGGATAATAGTAGCATCTGGTCCATTCCTCCAGTGTGCTCTCTGTGCCCTGCTGGGCTCCCCAGGTGGCACTAGTGGTAAAGAACCCCACTGCCAAGGCGGAGACACAAGAGATGCAGGTTCAATCCCTGGGTTGGGAATATCCCCTGGAGGAGGGCATGGCGACCCACTCCAGTATCTTCGCCTGGAGAATCCCAGGGACAGAGAAGCCTGGCAGGCTATAGTCTATTGGGTTGCAAAGAGACAGATGTGACTGAGGCGACTTAGCATGCACTCTTTACCAGCTCAAGTCCTTTCCACGTCCTAGTAAGGCGTGCTGCAAGTTTTGGTTTTCGTTTTGTTAACGTTTATTTGTTCATTAGGCTGCGTCCGGTCTTAGTTGCGGCATGCGTGATCTCGTTTCCTGACCAGGGATGGAACCCAGGCCCCCTGCTTTGGGAGCTCGGAGTCTTAGCCACTGGACCACCAGGGAAGTCCTTTGTCAAAAGTTTTTACTGCTCTTTTTTACAGATGGTAAAGCTGAGGCTCACAGAGGTTACCTAACTTCTCCCAGGTCATCCAGCTGGGACTGAAGCTCTCCCACGCCCCCGCACCCACCTGAAGCCCAGGCTCCTCTGTTGCCCATCTGGACACCTCACCCCACCCCCTGCCTGAGGGCTTCAAGGGTTTTGCCTGAAGGCGGTGCCCTTGTTGGTTACATCATTATGTCACTCAAGTGACAGCTGGTGAGAAGGGGTGCTGCAGTCACCAAGTTCTGTCATCTGGTTGTTCATGGTTTAATCACTAAGTCATGTCCAACTCTTGTGACCCCATGGACTGTAGCCCGCCAGGCTTCTCTGTCCCTGGGATTCTGCAGGCAAGAATACCAGAGTGGGTTGCCACGCCCTCCTCCAGGGGATCTTTCTGACCTAGGGATTGAACCTACATCTCCTGCGGCTCCTGCATCGCAGGAGAATTCTTTATCACTGAGACACCAGGGAAGCCCTTCTCAGGCCTCTTTTTTTTTTTTAATACTTATTTTTTAAAAATTTATTTTTTGATCGCTGCATGGATTTTTCTTTTTTCTTTCTTTCTTTCTTTCTTTATTTATTTTTTTAACTCCCAAACCTTCTAAATTTCTTTTTTTTTTTTTTAATTTTATTTTATTTTTAAACTTTTAGTTGTGGTGAGCATGGTCTACTCTCTAGTTGCAGTACCCGGGCTTCTCATTGCAATGTCTCCTCTTGCTGTGGAGCACAGGCTCTAAGGCTTCAGTAGTCGTGGCCCATGGGCTCAGTAGTTGCAGCTCCCTGGCTCTAGACCGCAGGCTCAATAGTGGTGGCACTCAGGCTAAGGGGCGCCACTCCGCCACATGTGGGATCTTCTAGGATCAGGGATAGAACCCACGGAGAGAGGCGGGAGACAAGGACTCCCACACAATGTCCCCATTGACACTTGTGGATTGGCAGGTGGATTCTTTACCACTGAGCCACCAGGGGAACCCCTCAGGCCTCTTTTTAGATTCATGCAGCTAGGCCTAGGCTCCAGGAGCCCTGGGAGGGAGGTGATGGGAGGAGCAACAACCAGGGAGCAGTTTCCAAAACTCAGGTGAGGAGAAGATTGTGGGCTGGGCCTCAGCTGAGCCCAGGCCTGGGTGGCCCAGATGGGTTTATTCTAGTGCCCCAAGGCCAGTTCCGGAGTCTGGTCTTCCTCCTCTAGGCCAACAGAACACAGCAGTTGGCACATTCTGGGCATAAAACTGCCCCAACCAGAGGACAGAGCCTGTAGTGCCGTGACCTACCTGCCTCCCGGGCCTCCCTGCCTGGCGTCTTCTCCACTCTCAGGGCTCAGGGTGGCTGGGAAATGAGCTCCCTGGCCTCACTCCTGGGCTGCCTTGGGTTTCACGGGGTGTGTGTAGGGAGAGCAGGATGGGTGGTGGCTCCCCTGGGGGGCCAGCAGGGGGAAAGTGGGTGCCTCTAGTTGGGTGCGGAGCCTGGAGCCGAGGCCTGGCCGGGGGGAGCAGTGATAAGGGCCCACTGAGGGAGGTCGGCTCAGGGGACAATGGGCTCAGTGTGGGAGGCCTGGGTTATTGCTTTCCCTCTCTGCTCCCAAGAGGTTTCCATGGCACCCAGCCCCGACTTGGCCACAAGTGTCAATGGGGACATTGTGTGGGAGTCCTTGTCTCCCGCCTCTCTCCGGGGGGTGGAGGTGGGGGAGGGGAAATCGCCCTGTGAATGGCCCCTAGCGCTGCGCAGAGGGACTGTCTCCCCTATCCCCTCCTCCACCTTGGGAAAGTGGGGGGATGTTGAAGGGCTTTCCTGGGACGGCACTGTGTGGGGTCTCCATTTAGGCTTGCTCATCCCAGGAGAGGGACAGCCAGGTGACACAAATCACTTCTCTGGATTTTCCCCAAATCTAAGCCAATCAATTAACTCTCCCCTCTACTGACTCATCTATAGGAATGATAAGTTTCTCCAAGTTGGAGGAATGAGAGGCATTTTACAAGTTGCCAAGCCTTGAGGACGTGCCACTCACTTTTTTTTAAAAACCAAAGAGGCATTTTTGTAGCTAGTTCACCTAGTTAAGCCTTAGCACAAGGCAGCTAATGGCAAATGCTATCATCATTATACAAAGAAAATACTGTGACAGTGGCCTGGGGATCCTCGGAGGGTTTGGAGAAGAGCTGGTAAAAGAGTTGGACCTCAGCAGGTAGAGTGGGTAGAAGCAAAGGTGAAGAGGTGGGAATGTTTAGAGAATCTCGGGGCATGGGGCCTCTTGATGAAGGTGAAAAAGGAGAGTGAAAAAGCTGTCTTGAAACTCAATATTCAAAAAACTAAGATCATGGCCTCAAGTCTCATCACTTCATGGCAAATAGAAGGGGGAAAAGTGGAAGCAGTGACAGATTTATTCTCCTGGGCTGGCCTCTGAGAGCTGTCCTGAGTTGGGACCAAGAAGCATGGCACCTGGAGAAATAGGCCCCTCGGTCCTGGAGGAGGGTCCCAGTGGTACCACACACAGTCCAGGTGGGACCAGCATCACTGGCAAATGCAACTTCTCTCTGAGTTCGAGAGGTCACATTCCTGAGATGCAGAATGTGACTGACCCAGTTGTTTTTTCAGAGCCAGGCTACACAGGTCAAAGGCCACTGACCAGCCGAT
Source organism: Bubalus kerabau (assembly GCF_029407905.1). NCBI lineage: Eukaryota > Metazoa > Chordata > Mammalia > Artiodactyla > Bovidae > Bubalus > Bubalus kerabau. The sequence continues at coordinate 51,661,723 of NC_073634.1, forward strand.
CTATTGGCTGTGTTTGGGTAAGCCATGCAAGATTCTCAAGGCTAGAATTTCTTTCTTTTTAAAATGAGCATGTGTAATTTTTGTACTTAGGAAAAAGATTACATTTAGCTTGTAAAAAACGGACTTTTGTTTGTCCATTTATACAGGGAGGAGGAAGGTGAGAGATTTTTGCATGGTCTCGGAAGATACTGTGGGACAGGCAGTAATAGGTGTGTGGGGCTACATGACTCTGAACACCCGAAAGGCCTCTACTCAGTCTCAGGCAGAGAGACAAATCTCACAGATGTCATGTTGAGCTAGACATCCCCAAAGTGTACATCCTGCAGGATTCCATTTATATGAAATTCAGGAACCCGCAAAACCAATCTGTGATGGAAATCTGAATGGAGGTTACCTCGGATAGAAGGATTGACCTGGGAGGAAGCAGAGGGAGACTTCTGAAGTGATAGAAATAGTCGGTGGTGATCTGGATGGTGCTAATCTGGGGAGCAGGATCTATCTATCGTCTGTCTATCTATCTGTCTAATCTGTCTATCCACCATCTAGGTAATAAGTCATTCGGCCATACTCTTGATGCGTGCTTTTAGCACTTCCCTGGTGGTTCAGTGGCTAAGCCTCCATGCTCCCAATGCTGGGGGCCCAGGGTTTGATCCCTGGTCGGGGAACTAGAGTCCACATGCCTCAACTAAAGATCCTGCATGCATCAACAAAGACTCCATGTGCCACAACCAAGACCTAGTTCGGCCAAAAATAAAATATATATACGCTCTTGATTACACATGTTGTGTTAGAATTTTAAAAAAAGACAATAAAAGAGCAATTTTCTTCTGAATTTTCACTGAAGTTCAGTGGGGACTAGGCTAATAAAGGCACTGGCTCTAATGAAAGAACTTGACATTTGTCAAGAAGGCCAACAGAGATTTGAGGACCCCTTCTAGGCTGTGGGATTCCATTTTTACCAGTTTTCTAAACTCTGCCTCTGGATTTCCTGATTCCCAGACCATTAATATCCTGCCCCACAGGATAGGGACTATTTTTAGAGATGATTCAAGAAGAACTTCCTCTGGACTCCTCCTATCTCTCGCCTGCAGAAAGGGATGCTGACTGAGCACAAGGCTCCTTGCGGGTGGTCTGCGCCTCATGAAGACCTGGGAGGTCCCTGGGCCCTGTGCTTACGTTTAAAGACTCTGTTCAATAACATATCAAGGGCTGCCCTGGTGGCTCAGTGGTAAAGAATCCGTCTGCCAATGAAGGAGACGTGTGTTGCATCCCTGATCCAGGAGGATCCCACATGCTGCAGAGCAACCAAGCCTGTGTGTCACAACTATTGAGTCTGTGCTCTAGAGCCTAGGAGCCACAACTACTGAGCCCCTGTGCAAAAACTACTGAAGCCAGAGTGCCCTAGAACCCATGCTCTGCAATGAGAAGCCTGTGCACCGCAACTAGAGAAAAGCTCCTCACACCAAAAAAGATCCAGCACAGCCAAAAAAAAATAAATTTGAAAAATAATGTATCAAACATGTTAAATACAACCCACAGTGACTACGATAGATGTATGCATATATATATACATATAATATACTCACATATATGTTGTATATATTTTTTATTGCAAAGTATTTTTAACTGGCTTTAATAATTTTGCTTTTTAAAATAATAGGATATGAACAGCACATGTTATTTCTTGGTGATCTCCACACACTCTTGCAGAGGAGAAAATGTTACTTTCATTTTCCAAATGTAATGAAATTATTATAAATACTAAATTTACCAATTAATGTAGCTGACATAATGGTTCACTTTGTAGGCATTTAATTAAACTTGTATTCATTTTGATTATACAGGATTTTATTTATTTATTTTTTTATACTTTGGAGCAAATTAATTTTTTTCCCTAGAATGCAAAATTTTCCTGTGAGGATAGTGGTCAGTGGATAAACTGGATCTGCCTGGGTTCACCTTAAAGGGGCTTCCCATGTGGTGCTAGTAGTAAAGAGCCCACCTGCCAGTGCAGGAGACATAAGAGACGCAGGTTTGATTCCTGGGTCAGGAAGATCCCCTGGTGGAGGGCATGCAACCCACTCCAGTATTCTTGCCTGGAGAATCCCATGGATAGAGCCTGGTGGGCTATGGTCCATAGGGTCACAAAGAGTCGGACAAGACTGAAGCAACTTAGCATGCATGCTGGGGCTCACCTTTTAGGCCAGGTGGGTGGGCCCGGTCAGGCCCGTGGGATCAACAGCAGAGCCCACAGCTGGGGTAGGCAGACAGGCTGTGGGTTGTGGACAGTGAGCATGGGATGGTCTCAGAAAAGAGATGGCCATTTCCTAGGGGTTGGTGAAAATCAACTTTTCTGTCCTGTGGTGATGAGGAAAATGTCAGATTTAGCACACTTTCAGAATTACAGCATTCTTCTGAGTCTGACAAAAATACGAATCTGATGAATCATTTTATTTAATTATTTATTTATTTGCCCATGGCTCACAGCATGAGGGATTCTATTAATAGTTCCCTAACCAGGATTGAACCCATGCCCCTGCTGTGGAAGCTCGGAGTCCCAACCACTGGACTACGAGGGAATCATTTCGAAAAGTCCTCTCACATGGTAGATCTGTATACACAAGCACAGACAAATCTGGAACAATGTACCAACGACTAGAAACACTGATTATATCTAGAAAGCATAATTATGGGGTCACTTTCATTTTCTGAGTCACCCATATCTGTAATGTTTGGATTTTCACAATGAGCGTGTAAATCCATCTCTCTCTCTTTTTAAAAGTATTTCTTTCTCTAGCTGTGCCAGGTCTTAGTTGCAGCATGTGGGTTCCTTTTAGTTGAGACATGCTGGATCTTTAGTTGCTGCACGTTGAATCTAGTTCCCTGACCAGGGATCAAACCCAGGCCCCCTGCATTGGGGGCATGGAGTCTTAGCCATTGGACCACCAGGGAAGTCCTGTTAATCCATCTCTTGCTTTTATGTGATGAGTAAGCTCTGAAATGTGCCAGTTCACTCAAGACGCTTACCTTGAAACTTCAAAATAAAGTTTTTCCTAAAAAAATGAAGAGAATACTAGTGATATGTTCCAGGAGATTGAAAACAGCATGCCAGGAATGTCCTTTCTATCATTGATTAAAAATCAACAGAAAATTACCCATATAAACATATATTAATAATAATTCAAAAAAAGGCCACCTGGCAAAAACAGTGAAGCTGTAGGTCGTGGCTTTGATCTGTAACCAGTAAGAATGTGTTTCTCATTTTTCTCCATTTTGGTGATAAAGCTTTGTCCATTTGTTCACTGAGGACCTCCCAAGAGTACATGCATGGCTAGTTGCTTCAATTGTGTCTGACTCTTTGCAACCCTATGTACGATAGCCCGCCAGGCTCCTCTGTCCATGGGATTCTCCAGGCAAGGATACTGGGGTGGGTTGCCGTGCCCTCCTCCAGGGGATCTTCCCAACCTAGGGATCGAACCTGTCTTCTTCACTGCAGGCAGATTCTTTACCCTCTGAGCCACTTGGGAAGCCCTCTCCCAAGGATATCAACTAACAATTTCTAGTCCTGAGAGCTGTACAAGCTAACCCACCCCCCTGGGGAAATGCACATCACAAAGCGTCATCTCCAAACACCACAGGACACAGCCTCCAGGCTAACTGGGAGCCCATGGCACTTTGCATTATGCTATGATTGTCACCAGGCAAGTTTTTGAATTTGGTGGTCATAGAGAGGACTCAAAAAAGGGAGGCAGGCAGGTTACCCCAAAACAAGCTCTGTATGTTTTAAAAGAATTAATTTCTTTGGCAATTTTTTTCTAAAATGTGTAGATGAATACTATGTAAGTTGATTAATCAGAGGAAGTTCTGCAAATGAAAATTTCAAAGGAGAGGCTTCACCTCTGGGTGTCCAACTTTCCCCTGATTGATTGGCTTATACATTTATTTAGCATTGGCTGCCCCTAAAGGAAGGGCTGGGGGAGGCTGATGGAGCAAGTAGAGGATATGTGTAGACAAGCCATGTATGACTCCAAGGAATTCACAATCTAAGGATTTCCCTGGTGGCCCAGTGGCTAAGACTCTGGCCTCCTAATGCCAGGGGCAGAGATTCAATCCTTGGTCAGGGAATGAGATCCCACATGCCACAGCTAGGATCAAAGATCCTGCAACCAAGACCTGGAACAGCCAAACAAAGAAATAGTAAAAACAAATATTTTAAATAAATTTCTGTTCTTGGTAAGCCACTCTGTTTATGGTGGGGTTTTTTCCTATAGCAGCCTGAACCAAGGCAGTATCGCTGTGAAATTATAGACTGAATGTGGTAGTCATAATTTTTCTAATATACATTACAATAAATGACAACTATAGAAAGTGGCCATACAGCATGCAGAATCTTGTTCCCCAACCTGGGATGGAACCTGCACCCCCTTAACCATTGAACAGCCAGGGAAGTCCCTAAAATATTCTAAATACCTGCTCACATATCACCTTAAGGTATCTTATGTGTCAGCCACGGTGTGAACAGCACTTGAGGAAACACTGACTTTGTAGAGGAAATTTGATACACACAATATGTATTAATAATCATATCCTAAAACAGGGCCCAGCTCATGGGTGTGAGACCAGGGCAGTTATGGGCCCCATGGTCAGAAGGGTCCTGTATTGGGGGTTTAGTGCTCTGCTGCGCATTATCTTGAAGTTTTAAATTTCTTTTTAAGTTGCGATATAATTGACATATAACATTATGGTAGTTTCAGGTGATGCATGTTAGTTTCATAATGATTCTATATTTGTATATATTGTAGAATGTCCACCATGCAGTCTAGTTAACATCAGTCACTGTTCTTTGTTATTAATTTTTTTTCTTGAGATGAGAATCTTAAGACCTTTATCAACTTTCAAATATGCAATACAGTATTATTAACTACAGTGACTATGCTATACATTCCCATGACTTATTTATTTTATAGCTGAAAGTTTAACTTTTGGCTTTAACTTTACTCATTCCTCCCACCCACATTCCCACTCCCATCCTTACTGGTCCCACCTCTGGCCAGTCTGTTCTCTGTATGTGTGAGCTCAGTTTTGTGGGTTTTTTGTTTTTGCTTTGGAATCCAGGTGTTAGTGAGATCATACAGTATTTGCCTTTCCCTAACTCATTTTTCTTGGCGTAATGCCCTCAAGGTTCATCCATGCTGTTGAAAGTGGCACAATTTCATTCTTTTTATGGCCGAGTAATATTCTGCTGTGTATCTATCTATATAGATCGATAGGGATAGATAGATAGAGACCACATTTTCTTTACTCACCTGTTGATGGACACTTAGGTTGTTTTCACATCTTGGCTATTGTGAATAATACTGTAATGAACATGAGGCTGCATGAAGTTTTAAATAATTTTATCTTTGAGTTCTTTTTTTAATTTTTTAAAATTTTTTGGCCATGCCCCATGGTGTGTGGGATCTTGGTTCTCTGACCAGGGATTGGGCCTGACCCCCCTGCTTTTTAAAATTTTTTAAAATTTGTTTTTGGCTGCATAGTGTCTTAGTTGTGGCCCATGGGGTTCTCTCTAATTATGGCATGCAGGCTTAGTTGCCCTGTGGCATTGTTCCCGGACCAGGGATCGAACCCTCATCCCCTGCGGTGGTGGGCAGTCTTAACCACTGGACCACCAGAGAAGTCCCTTTGAGTTTCTATTTTGTAAGTGAAGTCCAATGAGACAATGAAGCATGTCCCAACAGCTTGGAGCCTTGTCTCACACACCACACTGTCTTCTGCCACCTCCCTAAGATGTGGTTCTGGCTGCCCACTCCTCTGACTACCTGTGTCCTAAGCTTTCCCAACTCCCTTTCTTACCTCTGCCCAGAAACCACTGCCCCTTTCAGCCCTGGTTTGAGGGTTCTGGGCACCTAGGCCCTGCTGTGTCTCGGGATAGGGGATGGGGGCAGCCATCTCTCCCCTGGGCTGGTATCATGGGCCACTCAGCTCGGGCAGGGCTCTTGCTCTCCCCTGATCCATGTACTTAGCACATCCGCCTTAGGGTCACCTGTCTGCCAGGGGTCGGAGCACAGGCCCACAGGAAGGGAGACACATGGCTCTCCATGCTGATCCAGCAGCTATGGTGGGAGGGGAATCAGACAACCAGTGATGTGTGAGCACCCAGTTAAGGAGAGCAGGTTGCCTGGATGCCTGTGAGCATCTGCCATCAATATCCCCAAGCCTGAGGGACCAATAACACTAAACAGAAAACAAAAGCATAATGGCATATAGATGATCTTTTTTGCAAAGCAGAAATAGAGACACAGACGTAGAAAACAAATGTATGGATATCAAGGGGGGGAAGGCAGGGATGGGATGAATTGGGATTGACATATATACACGATTTTTAAAAATTATTTATTTATTTATTGCTGCACTGGGTCTTTGTTGCTGCCAGACTTTCTCTAGTTACAGCAAGGGCTACACTCTGGTTGTGGTGCACAGGCTTCTCACTGTGGTGGCTTCTCTTGTTGCAGAGCATGGGCTCTAGGCATGGGCTTTAGTAGTTGTGGTTCCCAGGCCCTAGGGCACAGGCTCAGTAGCTGTGGCACACTGGCTTAGTTGCTCCAACACATGTGAGATCTTCCTGGATCAGGGATCAAACCCTCGTCTCCTGCGTTGTCAGGTAGATTCTTTACCACTGAGCCACCAGGGAAGCCCAACATATGTATACTATCGATATTGTTGTTCAGTTGCTCAATCGTGTCTGACCCTTTGTGACCCCATGGACTGCAGCACACCAGGCCTTCCTGTCCCTCGCCATCTTCCAAAGTTTGCCCAAGTTCATCAAGCCCATTGCATTGGTGATGCCATCCAGCCATCTCATCCTCTAATGCTACTGATACTATGTATAAAATAGATAACTAATGAGAACCTACTGTATAGCACAGAGAACTCTACTTAATGCATTTGTGATGACCAGATTGTGAAGGAAATTCAAAAAAGAGGGGATATATGTTAACATACAGCTGATTCACTTTACTGCATAGCAGAAACTAACACTATATTGTAAAGCAATTACACTTCAATTTTTAAAAGAAAAAAATAAACACCATGACAGGTCAAGAAAGAGCTTTCAGCAGAAAAGAAAAACTTTATATTTTAGTACCTTTAATGATACTTTTTCTTTTTTTTTTGAACAGGGGCTGCTATGCTTTCCTTTTATACTGAGCTCACAGGGCTTCCCACGTGGCACAGTGGTAAAGAATCTGCCTGCCAATGCAGGAAACACAAAACATGCTGGTTCAATTCCTGGGCTGGGAAAATCCCCTGGAGGAGGAAATAGCAACTCAATCCAGTATTGTTGCCTGGGAAATCCCATGGACAGAGGAGCCTGGTGGGCTATAGTACAGTGTCACAAAGAGTCGGACACAACTGAGTACTTGCGCGCATGCACACACACACACACACTGAGCCCACAAAACATGCAGCCAGTCCTGACCCAAAGCAGTGCCTGGGACGTCTTGCTGGGGCCATGCAGGTAGTTTCTGGAGCGGGGGTGGGGGGGGGGTGGGGGGGGTGGGGGGGCACTGGAGGATGTTTGCTGGAGGCTGGAGGCTCCAGGGAAGCATCAAGGTAGACAGAGCCACTGCTTTGGGATTCGGAGTCAGATGGGATTTTAGACCTACAAGGCTGGGACGAGGCAACATCAAGAAAAGGAGCAGAGGTGGAAACTCTGGGTCTGCTCCAGGGACTGCAAAGGCAGGGTCTGGCTGGAGCACTAGCCAGGGAACAGGAACCATGGGACATGACTCAGGAAGTGGGTGGGCTCCTGGAAACTAATCCCGGAAACTGGGCTTGGTCTGTGGTCACGGACAGGAAGACCCAGATAGTTTCTAATGAGGGAGATAACAGATGTGAAATGTGATGGTGGAGTTGGCAAAAGGCCTAGAAAAGGAGATCCAAGGCTGGGAAGGGGCGAGATCGGGCCTCCTGTGTTGATCATACAAGTAACAAGTTATACTTTTTTTTCCAATTAAAAAAATTTATTTTTAATTTCTGGCTACGCTGAGTCTTTGTTGCTGCAAGTGGGCTTTCACTAGCTGTGGCGAGTGGGGGCTACTCTCTAGTTGCGGTGGGCAGGCTTCTCATTGTGGTGGTTTCTCTTGTTGCCGAGCATGGGCTGTAGGGCATGCGGGCTCAGCAGCTGCACTTCTCAGGCTTGGTTGCCCTGAGGCATGTGGGATCCTCCAGGATCAGGGATCGAACCCCCATCCCCTGTACTGGCAGGCAAATCTCAACCACTGGACCACCAGGGAAGTCTCACACTTAAAAAAAATGTGTGTCTATTTCTTTCTTTCTTAACAGGTCTTAGTTGTGGTGTGAGGCATATGGTGGGATCTAGTTCCCTGACCAGGGATCACACCCAGGCCACCTGCATGGAGAGTGTGGAGTCTCAGTCACTGGACCACCAGGAAAGTCCCCACAAGTTACATTTTTCTTTATAAACCCTGAGAGGTTAAGAACTGAATTGCAGCAAGAGGTAACTCTATGAAGAGAGAATGAGACTAAAGGCAGGGTGGGGTGTTTCGAGAGTCCAGAGAGGAAAGACGCCAGATGTATGTTATCCAGGCCAAGAAAGAAAGATCTATTCCAAGTGTCTCCAAACTTATTGGATCACACGCTAATAAGATATTTTTGAGCACACACCCTAAGATCTGTATCTTATTTTTGCATAAATTATGCACTTGCACAATTCTATTATCGTTGTTATGAAACAAAAGCAAAACCAACTTTTAAAAGGATAACTGGGAAATTCCCTGGCGGTTTAGTGGTTAGGATTCTGGTCTTTCACTGCTGGGGGCCTGGGTTTGATTCCTGGCTGGGGAACTAAGATCCCAAAAGCTGTGTGAAGCAGCCAGAAATTTAAAAATAAAAGGATAACTGACAATGAGAATGGGCTTCCCTGGTGGCTCAGTGGTAAAAAACCCGCCTGCCAATGCAGGAGATGTGGGTTTGATCCCTGGGTCAGGAAGATCCCCTGGAGAAGGAAATAGCAAGCTACTCCAGTCTGGAGAATTCTTGTCTGGAGAATTCTTGTCTGGAGCATTCCATGCACAGAGGAGCCTGGTGGACTGTATAGTCCATGGGGTCGTGAAAGAGTTGGACACGACGGAGCAGCTAACCAACAACAAATGAGGATAAAAAGAAGTTCTAAAGTCCTCTTTCAGCCCGGAGTGGGCTGCTATCTTGTCTCTGTTGGAGCCTGGGAGCCTGATATTATACCTAGACACTTCTTGTCTCTCTCTATGTTCCCCATGGCAGCTCAGGACTGTCCTCCCAGATCTTCTCAAGTAGAAGGGGGCTGGGCTTCTAGGCAGTTTGTGTTTTACATGTGTGGGAAGTGAGTTGTGTGCAGAGCTGCATGGAAGAGTTGGATATGGGGGCAAAAGATGCTGATTTAGTTGAGTGTTAGAGAAATTCCTGGGTGAGAAAGCCTCAGGGGATTCCCCCTAGCACCCTGTGGGCAGAAACTGTGGCCATTAGGTTACTAGGGGGATGCTGGGGACTTCAGTAACTCGCCAGGAGTCATACAACTCGGGCAGGAGCCGTCCCCAGGTTTGGCTGACTCCAGAGCCCATGTCTGCCCCACCGGGCTGCACCACCTCCCCTGGTCAACTTTGGCTCAGGTCTAAGTTTCTGGAGGAGCAAGTTGTTGGGGTTTTGCTCTGTTGCCTAGGGCTGGTTGTCTGGATGAGGAAGGCCAGTGGAGGAGGCCCTACTGGGACCCTGCCCACACTTGCCAGGAACATCCACATGCAGGCAGCCACCCCCATTCCAGGGCTTTGTCCTGGGGTTCACCAGAAGTCAAGGGGTATGGGAGGACATCTTCCCCATCCCTCTCCTCTCGGGTGACCAAGTCTGAAGTGTGGTCCCCACTCTCTCCTGGAGGATTCTTTACTACTGAGCCACCAGGGAAGCCCAACAATACCTCTGTACATTTAATCACAAATCTGAAATCATTTGTCCTACTACATGTAATGATTTTGTTTTTTTAATATGGAGACCCTGATCATTGTTGTGTCTGGGCCAGACCTCCAGAGGGACTGGGGTGCCGTAGAAAAGCAGTGTTAAGTTAAGGGGTGTCAGTCACTGTTGCTGGCATTTCTGAGCCACTGGCCTCTGTTACATCTTTGAGTTGGGCCTCCTTCTTTGGAAGATGGAACTATCTAGGCCCTGGGGGCAGAGTGATACTTCCTTTCTAGTATAACCAGCACATTTGCATGCTTTCTTTTTGCATCTTGAACATTTCTGGGAAGTGCTACAATTTTGTTTTTCTTTTTAAAAATATTTCTTAAACTAAGGAGTCAAGCTGCTGCATTTCCACACAATTGAAATTTATTTGCATTCAGCACAGATTGTAAGAAACCCGGTTTCTGCTATAGCCTCCCGTGTTTGGGATGCACACCTGGGGAGCTGAGGCTTCTGGGAAGAGCCGCTGGCACTCACCAGAAGCCAGAAATTTACCCCAGAAGCTTTCGTTCAGTGTCCCCTCCTGCTCCTTGGTTGACCCGTCCCAAAAAGCCAGCTCTCTGTAGACCCAACTGTTGACTTTTTAAGCCCAAGACATCTTTCCCAGCATGCCCCGCATTTAAGATACATATGTAACACCTTTTGGAAGGGTGACAGAAGGCTCAAGCTGGGTGTCCCTGAGGACTGAGGGACAGGAAGATCCTAGACTCCAGGAATATCAACTTCCTTCTTGTCTGAGCTGTGGCAGTTCCTCTAGGTAGTGTTCCCCCCATGACTGTAGGCTTTGCTTTCCTCTCATTCGGTCCTTCCATCTGAATCCTAGTCCGAGATGATGGTGTTTAAAATCCTGGATTTGCCTTAAGGTGACACAGTGGTAAGAAACCTGCCTGACAAGCAGGAGATGCAAGAGATGCAAGTTTTATCCCTGAATTGGGAAGATCACCTGGAGTAGGAAATGGCAACCCACTCCAGTATTCTTGCCTCAAAAATCTCATGGACAGAGGAGCCTGGATGGCTTCAGTCCATGGGGTTGCAAAGAGTCAGGCATGACATAGCAACTAAATACAGACACAGAATTGGGACTAAGGTGAGGCAAATGAGGAAGCCAGGACACAGAGTTAAGGAGGCATTCATTTTCAGGGTTGGGGTCCTCACCTGCTTTACCCTAGTCCCAGCTCTGGCTGCACAACAAATGACTCCAAAGTTGGTGGCTTCCCTTGTGGCTCAGACAGAAAACAATCTGCCTGCAATGCGGGAGACCCGATCTGATCCCTAGGTTGGGAAGATCCCCTGGAGAAGGGCACGACTACCCACTCCAGTATTCTTGCCTGGAGAATTCCACGGACAGAAGAGCCTGGAGGGTTACAGTCCATGGGGTTGCAAAGAGTCGGACATGAATGACTAAGCATGCTCACACATTTGCCTGTAGGAAAGTCTTGGTTTTACTTCTTCTATAAAGTGAGAACACCAGCCTCTTCCTCCTAGAGTAAATGTAGGGTTAAATTAAATGAGAGATCCTGGGAGAGCTCTCACAGGAAGGCCTACCCCCAGAGGAGTGGGCTACCACAGAAGGCGAGGCTGGTGACATGTGTTCACCACCTCTGTCCATATCTGTAAATGGCAATGGTTACATTTCACTCACAAGGGATTCTTTTTTTTTTTTTTTTCAAAATCTTTATTGAATTTATTATAGTACTTCTTCTGTTTATGCTCTATGTTTTTTGGCCATGAGGCATGTAGGATCTTAGCTCTCTGGCCAGGGATTGAACCTGTACACTTTTCATTGAAAGACCAAACCTTAACCACTGGACTGCTAGGGAATTCCCTTACAAGGGATTCTTGTGAAATGCAAGTAAAATATTCCATGTAGAAAGTCCCGCCCAGTAAGTGGTGGCAATTAGTTCCCCATTGCTGACAATTGCTCAAGAAGCCTCTCTTGTCCCACCTAACCCCAGAATGATGTGAACGGTGAGATTTGTGAGTCAACCATTCATAGGAAAACTAATGGACACTGAGGACCAACCTAGTGTGAAGGACTGGGGATCAGAGATGCAGGTGAGAGATGAGACACCATGGCGTCTTTAAGGAGCTGGCAGACAGACCAGAGGAGAAAGACAGACAGGTCCTCACCATCAACAAATGCTAGGAGAAGGTGAGCGAAACATAGGGTGGTATTGCAGGATGGCGTGACCCTCTCCCAGGGCCCAAGAGCAGGCGCTTGTCTAACACTCAGAAATGAATTGTTTGAGGAGACATGTGTGCTGACAAAGCAGAGACTTTATCAGGAAGAAGCACCCAGACTGAGAACAGCATGGTAAAGGAACCCAGAAAGACTACTCTGCCATGTGGCTCGCAGTCTCAGTTTTATAGTAATGGGGTTCGTTTCTGGGTTGTCTCTGGCCAATCATTCTGACTCAGGGTCCTTCCTTGTGGTGAACGCATGGCTCAGCCAAGATAGATTTCACTGAGAAGGATTCTGGGAGGCTGGTAGGACATATGGGCTGGTGTCTTCTCTCCTTTTGACCTTCCCCATGCTCCAAGTGTTTGGGAAGAGAGTGATGAGGATACCTGAGCAGAAAGTCATCTGGAGATGTGCAGGGAAGCTGGGCGGCTTGAAACATAATACATGAGGTGAGGCTGGAGAAGCGCCAGGGTTTGGCTTTTGTTCCAGCATTGCTGATGGAACATCAAGGACCCTGCCCTTCCCTGTTCTGTCTCTGTCTAGTGTCTGGGAGCTGCCACCCTGAGAAGAAAGAGTAAAGCAGGACTTGAAGGGGACAGGGAGACAGGGGCAGGGGTAGGCTTGACACTTCTTGATAAAGAGCAGAGAAGTCCTCTTCGATAAGGTGACATCAAAAGTAAAGGAACATGTGACGATCTGGGAGAAATTGTCCTAGGAAGAAGGAGCAGGAAAATGAAAAAAACTCTAAGACAAGAATATGCTCAGTGCATCCAACAGGGGCCGGTGAAGCTGAAGCAGGGTGATGCAGGGAGGAAGGAAGAGATGAGGTCAGTGGGTTGGTGGAGACCAGATAATATAAGGCCTGTGGGCCATTGTAAGGACTTGGGCTTTTTTCGGGGGTGATGCTTAGTGGCATGTGGGACCTTAGTTTCCCAACCAGGAATTGAACCCACACCCCCTCCATTGGGGCTGAGGAGTTTTAACCTCTGGACCACCAGGGAAGTCCCAGAACTTGGGCTTTTGTTTCATACAAGATAAGAAGCCACAGGAGGGTTTTGAGCAAAGGAGTAATTTGATCTGACTTGAGCTTTAAAAGGTTTTCTCTAGCTATTTGAGTGGATGGTAAAGATGAGGGCTGGAGAAGGCGATGGTACCCCACTCCAGTACTCTTGCCTGGAAAATCCCATGGACGGAGGAGCCTGGTAGGCTGAAGTCCGTGGGGTCGCGAAGAGTCGGACACGACTGAGCGACTTCACTTTCACTTTTCACTTCCATGCGTGGGAGAAAGAAATGGCAAGCCACTCCAGTGTTCTTGCCTGGAGAATCCCAGGGACGGGGGAGCCTGGTGGGCTGCCATCTATGGGGTCACACAGAGTCGGACACGACTGAAGTGACTTAGCAGTAGCAGTAAAGATGAGGGCAGGGACAGGGAGACCAGGTAGGAGGCTACAGCGATAAATCGGGTGAGAGATGGTCATGGCTTGGACCATGTTAGAAGCAGTGGAAAGAAGCACTGGGTTCTGATGTATTTTGAAGGTAAGCCAAAATGATTTAGTAATTATTGTATGTAGGACATGAGAGGAAGTGAGGAATCAAGGATAACTTTCAAGCGTTGTTTCGCCTGAGCATTGATTCCCCTGGGATTGTCCTTTTCAAGGATGAAGAAAGTGAGGAGGAACACTTTGGAGGGATAGGAGATGGTAAGTCTGGAATGTCCATTCGACATCCAAGTAGAGAGGTCACGTTGTAAGTTGGAGATAGAAGTTTGGAATTTGAGGGAGAGGTTTGGGCTGGAGATCTAACTCTGGGAGTCATTCAGTCCCTGAGAACTGGATGAGGCAGTAAGGAGTGGTAGAGGCAAGGGCCAAGGCCTGAATCCTGGTGCGTCCCAGTGTTTAGGGTCAGAGAGATGTGAAGAATTGGCCAATGAGGTTGAAGAAAATCTGGCGGGGGAGGGTGCACGTCCACACCCGGAGTGTGTCAGAAGGGTTGGGTGAGCTGCTCCATCAAAAGGTCAAACTAGATGAGGTCAGAGAATCACCCATTAGATTTGGCAACAGAAGGGCCTCAGAGGTCTTGACACAAGCTACTCAGGGGAGTGAGGTAGCAAAGCCGGTAAGGTTAGAGTTCCAGCAGGAGGGGAGAGGAGGAATTGGCGATAGTAAATGGATAATTGTCTTGGGGGGAGCAGAGAAAGGAAACAGTGGCAAGTGGGATAAGAGAGAAAGGGAGAGACCTCTGTGTTGTTTTGTTTCTCTATATTGTTACTGAATAGGCCAGCTGTGCTCAGATTCTGCCAGGCACACACAACAGAGGATGTGGGTGTGGGCAGGAAATTCTGTAATGATGAGCTGTGAATTCTAGGTTGGGTCAGAAGGGGAAAGAGGCAAGGAAGGGGCTAGTTATCAGTGAAAACACGGTTGAGTCAGAGATTGTAGGTCTCAGCTGGAAGAAGAGTTATTGCAATCTGAGAAGGAGTGAGCTGGAAAGACAGGGTGTTGTGGCTGGAGAGCGGGCCGCCAGCAATGAAGATAAGGAAGAGCTGTAGTCAGTGGTGGTGACAGGTTCCAGGGTATGAAGGTGGGAGGGAGTGCTAGGGCTGGAGGTGTCAAGGTCAGGAGTGGAGAGTAGGTCATGACCTGAAAGACACTGCATGCTTGTGCCCCCTCAATTCTTTTCAAGATTTATTTACTTTTATTTTATTTATTTACTACTTCACTGGGTCTTTGGTGCTGCGCATGGGCCTTCTGCAGTTGCAGCCAGTGGGGGTTCCTCTCTAGCTGTGGGGCTTGGGCTTCTTGTTGGGATGGCTTCTCTTGTGGAGCGCGAGCTCTAGGCACTTGGGCTTCAGTAGTAGTGGCACATGGGTTTAGTTGCCCCGAGGCATGTGGAATCTTCCAGGACCAGGTATTGAGCTCTATGTAGTCCCCTAACACTGGAAGGTGGATTCTTTACCACTGGACCACCAGGGAAGCTCTCCCTTAAATCCTTACGTAGAAACCTAGTCCCCAAGGTGATGGGGTTAGGAGGTGAGCTTTGGGGAGGTGATTAGGTCGTGAGAGTGGAGCCATCATGCATGGGTTTAGTGTCCTCGTAAAGAAGGCCCAGAGCATTCCCTTGCACCTTCCACGAGATGAGGACACAACAGAAAGATGGCCTGGTTCTAGGAACCAGGAAGTGGGTTATCATCTGTGTGTGGCTGGACGGTTTGACTTTCCAGTGTCTGGAAATGTGAGAAATAAATTTCTGTTGTTTATAAGCCACTCAGTCTGTGGTCCTGTTACATCAACCCAGACAGACGAAGTCACTGGGACGTGGAGAGAATCTTCTACATGGGTGTTGAAATCATCATGAGATAAATAAAAGTAATGCTGGAGACGGAACTTCCTTGGCACTCCAGTGGTTAAGGGGCTTTCCAGGTGGCACTCATGGTAAAGAACCCACCTGCCAATGCAGGAGACTTACAAGACACAGGTACGATCCCTGAGTCAGGAACATCCCTGGGAGGGAGGTCATGGCAACACACTCCAGTATTCTTGCCTGGAGAATCCCACGGACAGAGGAGCCTGGTGGGTTACAATCCATAGGATCATAAACAGCTGGACATGATTGAAGCGACTTAGCAGGCAGGCCAGTGATTAAAATTCCCAAAGCAGGCAGCTGGGGTTCAATCCCTGGTCAGGGAACTAGATCCTACATGCTACATCTAAAGACCCTGCGTGCTGCAACTTAGACCTGGCACAGCCAAAAACAAAAAAGAAAGTAAAGAAAAGTAGTGCTGAAGAGAGTGAGTGTGAACTCAAAGCCCTCATGGAGCTTGGGGTCAGCACGTGCTGGCAGCAAGCAAAGGGGTCAGTAGTGAAGTTTGATGAGGCTCAAAGGGAGATTTAACTGGGTAGTTTTTTAGGAAGGAAGGAGGGAGAATGGTTTGGAAGCAGCATTGAGGAGCTAAGATGACATCGACCTTCCCTCCCCTGAGACCTGAGGTCTGAGAGCTGGAAAGTGAACAGAACTTGACTGGCTGCGGGAAACTAACAGCCTCTCAAGGAGCATTTTCTGAGCCTCGGACTCAGTTTTCTATACCTCGTTTTCACATCATCTAAATTGCTTGGGAGGTGGTACTTTGTGAACACACATGTGATGCTGACATTGGAAATCTCACCCCAAACAACAATTACCCCTCCACATAACATTAGGATGGTTTTTCTCCTGCATTTACCCAGTAGGTATATATATAGCTGTCATCTTCAGAGCTCGTATTTTTAAATGACCTTTAAAAACCTTGTTTAGGAAAATACACCACTCTTTTTGTGGTGAGGTCTTATCCCCAGGGAGACTCACTCTATTTGTGTTTAAAGTTTTTTTGCCTATTTTATTTTTTACCAGTGTCATCAGAATACCTTTCTAAACAGACACTAACACTGCGTGAGGTCATTTCAGGCTAAAGCAGTCTCTCCAGACAGTTGTCATCACTTAAACAGAGGAAAGAAGAAAGAAAGGAGGGAGGGAGGGAGAAAAAAAAAGAGGGAGGGAAGAGGGAATGAAGGAAGGGGTAGGAAGGAAGGCAGGCAGCATACAAGCAAGGACTCCAAAGTAAGACTCCTTGGAGTTAGTCTTTTCTGGGAAATCATTTTCAGAAAAAAACATCCTTGCCTTATATTCATCCATCTTTGGTGCTCATTTTTATCAGCTCAGTGTCTAGAACAGTGCCTATTTGAAGAATGAATTATTACTATTGGTGCAGTGGTAAAGAATCTACCTGCCACAGCAGGAGATGCAAGAGACACATTTGATCCCTGGGTCAGGAAGATCCCCTGAAGTAAGGAAATGGCAATCCACTCCAGTATTCTAGCCTGGAAAATTTCACGGACAGAGGAGCCTGGTGGGCTACAGTCCATGGAGTCACCAAGAGTTGGACATAACTGAACACACGGCACAATAATATTACCTCCTAGCAAGGATTCCTTCTTGGCCCTTAGGACCTTGTGCCTATGGTCCTGAGAGAACCATCTTCTCCCCAATGCCCACCCCATGCGCTATGTCTATCAGTTGCTGAGCTCTAACTTGCTTCTTTTCTCCTCCATCATGTGTGTTCAGAAGTTCTTTGGCTTTTATTAAATGCAACTCTCCTGTTAATCCATTACAGAACTCCATCTTGTGCCAGTCACACACTGGCTCTGGACCCCGTTGGGCAGAGGGCCAGGTTTGGAAGAAAGTTCTCCCCGTCAGTGATGAAGTATGGTTAAAAGGTGAGATTTTCACTGCCGGATGCAAAAACTCCAGAATGTTTTCCATCTGCATTGAGGAAGCTGGTGATGGAGTTTAGAGGCCATCTCAACTGGAAGGGATTTGATGAGGCAGGAGCTATAATAGAAAGATGTAAATAGGGCTTCTGGTGGATCAATGGTAAAGAATCCACCTGGCAATGCAGGAGACACAGGTTCAAACCCTGATCTGGGAAGATCCCACATGTGGCAGAGCAGCTAAGCCCATGTGCCACAGCTACTGAGCCCACACCCCATATAGCCCATGCTTCACAACAAGAGAAGCCAACACAATGAGAAGCCTGTGCGCTGCAACTAGAGAGTAGCCTCTGCTTGCTGCAACTAGAGAAAAGCAACAGAGACCCAGCTATAAATAAATGATTTTTTTTTAAAAGAAAGACATCAATAAAACATAACTGAGGGCAGTCAGAGAAACTGGGTCTGGACAGGAGGAGGAGAAAATAAACTGTGTTGCTAAAAGCCTCTCCAACCTTCTATGCCCCTAACACCCTCTCCCTCTCCAGGAAGCCTGTCAGTGAAAATTCAATGAACTATCAAGTTAAGAAGGAAAAAAGGAAAAGACTTCCCAACAGTCCAGTGGTTAAGACTCTGTGCTTTCATTGCAGGGGGAGTAGGTTCGACCCCTGGTGGGGAAACTAAGATCCCACGTGCTACACGCAGTGTTACCAAAATATAGGGGGCAAAAAAAAAAAAAGAGAATTTTAGTTGAGCCAAACTCAGGATTATAACATAGGAAGCAAATTCTCAGAAAGCTCTGAGAACTGTTCCACTTGTTAGAAGTCAAAGGCACAATCATATACATCTTTGAGTCAAAGCATCACACATTAAAATGACATATTGCTATTTTACATAAAGTTCATTAAGGATACATAGTCCAAGTAGGTAGGTACAAAGCAAGCAGCAAGTCACCTTGCTGCTCATGACCTGCTACAGAGCTGGGAACGAACCCTCTTTAAGAAGTAAACCAGTGTTGTGATGACCTAGAGGAGTGGGATGGGGTTGGAGGTGGGAGGGAGGCTCAAGAGGAAGGGGAGACATATGCATACCTATGGGTGATGCATGTTGATGTATGGCAGAAACCAACACAATAGTGTAACTATCTTTCAATTAAAAATAAATAAAGTATACAAATAATAAATATAACAAAAAAAGAATTTATATGGCTAACATCAGAAGGAAGAAAAAAAAATGGATCTTGTATGTTGGATCAGGCCCCCCATCTTTGAGGAGTTCTGGTTAATGGGTAATGCAGATACACACTGCAGATTATGGGGAGAGGGGGCCCAAACACACAGAAAATTTGATATTTAATTTTTTTATTGTCCTACCTTAAAAATATAAATTTTATTTCAGCAAGCAATTGTCTGCAGTAGAGTTGGCTTTGAGAGTTCTGAGATTGCACATTCTGATAATACATAATGAGTTTCTGAACAGTGAAAGTGAAAATGTCAGTCGCTCAGTTTTGCTCAACTCTCTGTGACCTCATGGACTGTAGCCCGTCGGGCTCCTCTGTCCATGGAATTCTCCAGGCAAGAATACTGGAGTGGTTGCCATTCTCTTCTCCAGGGGGATCTTCCCAACCCAAGGATTGAATCCAGGTCTCCCACGTCACACAGGCAGATTCTTTACCACCTGAGCCACCAGGGATGCCCCAAATCATATTGAGGTGGTTGTCATCAAGGAAATATATGGCTCATTTTGGAGCCTCCTGTGGGGTTGAGTAGCTTTGTTTGGTTCCATGAAGCACTGTTTCAACCATGAGTGCACAGGACTACGGCTTGGGGAAGAGTCCTCACAAGCCATCCCTTTGGCTCTTGAGTGTATGATACAATCCTCATTTGATGACCAAAGTGCTTATGTTCTCCAGCAAGATGAAGAGAAGAAACTTTCAGAGTGAGGCTCTACAAGCATTTTTGAGGATGCCCTATGAAACATCAATCAATAATAATGATGCGAAGGGACTTTCCTGGTGGTCCAGTGGTTAAGAATCTGCCTTCCAATGCAGGGGACATGGTTTGAATCCCTGGTCAGAGAACCAAGATCCCACATGCCTCGGAGTAACAGGAGAAGCCCACGTGCTGCAACAAAAAGCACTCATGTTGCAATGAAAATCCAGCGTAGCCAAAAACTTAAAAAATAATAAAAATGAAAAATCAATAATAATAGGGTTGGAGAGGCAAGTATTCTTCCCATCTCTACACCTGTTTTATTGGAGTCTGGGAATTCCTGAGACCTCCACAATGCACTCAAGGCTGAAAGTGAAAAAAAGTGTTAGTCACTCAGTTGTGTCCAGCACTTCGTGGCCCTTTGGACTGTAGCCTGCCAGGCTCCTCTGTCCATGGGATTTCCCAGGCAAGAATACTGAAGAGGGTTGCCATTTCCTTCTCCAGGGGAATCTTCCCAACCCAGGGATCAAACCCAAGTGTCCTGCTTGGCAGGCAGATTCCTTACCACTGAGCAGAGACAAATACAATTTTAGCATAAAAAAGTAGAGAAGAAATGCTGGCAGGAGGTTTACTCTTTGTATAATAGATTGAACATCTAATGCTATAGATGTACCACCACAAAGCTGATCCTTACAAGACCTAGTCAAACCCACCATCCCACCTCTTACCTCTCCTTGCCCATTAACCAGCCATGGAACCAAACATGGCTGGGAAGGACCTGCCATCCATACTGGAGGCCAGGCACAGTGGGAAGCACATAAAAAGGACCCAGGGGCTGGAGGTGTAGGGAGAGTAAGAAGTAGGGACTCCAAAGGAATGAGAAGGTATGCTTGTGGCCACATCAAGTGCTCTGAGTTTTCCATGCTGGGACATTTTCCATAGGGACACATTGAGTGGGATGGAGGGGTCACAGCAAACCCTGATACTCTGTGGCTTCTCTGGGAGACACCTGAAGCCAAGGATCCTGGGAGCCCGTGGCATGATGGAGGCCAGGTGGAAAGATGGTTTGGTTTGTGCCCTGGGCCACCACTCCCTTCACAGCAAGAGCCCGAGTTGGGGTTACTCTGACCTTGTTGACTGCCTGCTGGATGCCAGGCACTCTTACACACATTGTTCCCCCAGCTGAGAGAAGCCACATCCCCCGGCTAAGTTTCCCTGGCAAGTGACATGACAGGGCAGCGGCTGAATTCAGGCTGATGTGTGTATCACAGATGAAGCCTTCTTTATTTTTTCCTTCCCTTCCTGCCTCCCTTCTTTCCTTCTTCTCTTCCTTCCTTCCTTCTTTCTTTCACAAACCGAGGCCCACCTCTGAGACCCTGTCACACCCGCCAAGTCCTCCAGTCCAGCTGCTTTCCTGCCTGGCTTGCACGTGTGGAGTGTGAATCCATTTCACACCCCTCTCAGATTTGTTCCATGCTGCCAAACACACCACACCCATTATGTTCACTTTGGCATTTTGTTGAAGGCCAAAAAAAGAAAAAAAACACAACATGTTGGATGAAAGCTGGGAGAATAACCAAAAAAAAAAAAAAAAAAAACACCACATTCTTGATGCAATTTCTTCTTTTCATCCTATTTCCTCCTTGGCAAAGACCCTGAGCGCAGATCAGTGGTCCCGCCTTGGGAAAGGCAAGATTACAGACGCTGTCCAGACATATGTGCTCTCATTTGTTCACTTCTCAAACCTTGTTGTGCCAATGAGGCACCTGCAGAGCTGCTAAAACACACTGCTGGCCCCCCACCTCCAAACTGAAGTTTCAATGGGTCTGGATTGGGTGGGGAAGAATCATCATTTCTTTTTTTTTTTGGCTGCACTGTGAGGCATGAGGAATCTTAGTTCCGTGACCAGTGATAGAACCCGTGCTCCTTGCAGTGGAAGCTGAGTCCTAACCACTGGATTACCAAGGAATCCCTAGAATCATCATCTCTGACAAGCTCCCAGATGTATATATTGGGGTTCAGGATATGTGTACATGTTCATTCGCTAAGTCATGTCCAACTCTTTGCCACCAAATTGACTGTAGCCTTCCAGACTCCTCCATTCATGGGATTTCCCAGGCAAGAATACTGGAGTGGGTTGCCATTTCCTTTCCCAGGGGATCTTCCCAATCCAGGGATCGAACCCAAATCTCCTGCTTTGCAAGTGGACTCTTTACCACTGAGCTACCTGGGTTCAGGACATACTAGCCCAAAATATGGTACTTTGACATGTTTAATATCTTAAACTGAGTCTGAGAAAATGGCAGAAACAGGCAGTTCATTCTGATCACTGCCCACTTCGTGCCTGAAACAATTCATGAAACTCCTATGTAAAAGGTCCCCAGGAAGAAGGAGTATATTCTCATCACCAGAGACAGGGAACCAGGGCCAAGAAATCACTATTAAACCAACCCTTATCTTCCTAGCCAATTCTTCACCACTTACTGCCCCTAGCCCCAGCCTCTTTCTTTTGTCAAGTTTTCACAAATTGTTTCTTTGTCTAAGGACATAGAAGTTCTTGCTCTGGTCACTTCTTTGTGTTTTCATTCTCTTGTGAAGGCTCCATGTGCATGTAAAAGTTCAATAAATTTTGTATGAATTTAATCTCCTATAAATCTGTCTTTGTCCATTTAATTTCCAGATCCAGTCAGGGTGGACACTAAGAGGGTTGAGGAAAACTTTCTCCTCACCCACACATTGGCTCTTTAGTTCAGTTCAGTTCAGTCGCTCAGTCGTGTCCGACTCTTTGCGACCCCATGAATCACAGCACGCCAGGCCTCCCTGTCTATTAGCTCTTAGTCAGCAAGTTTACTGAGTGGCCCGGCCTTAGGTCAATTGTAAGTGGACCCTCTTGCGTCCTGACTGGATTTGTCTGCCAGTGCTGGGAGAATGAATAATTTTCTAGATTGTCTTGAGGGCTCCTGGTAAATGTGGTTCCTTAGGGTGTTACTCTCACCCAGGAATATCAGACTGCTTTCACCTTTCTTTTCTTCAAACTTGCTGAACAATCATTTTCCTGAGACCATACCTAAAAAGGTTTGTTAGAAAACAGTAGCTGTGTGTGACCCAGATCTTAAGACTTGAGGTTGGACATGCATATTAGTTTCCTTATTAGTAAAATACAAAAAATTCTACTACCTAACTGTTAGGACTAAAGTCACAAATACTAAGTGAAGCACCAGAGCCCAAATCTGGCTTCTCAGAATCTCAGAACAGCGCATGTATTAGTAACAACGGTATCAGTGGTTCCCATGGATGAGTCCAGGCACTGTGCTAACTGCTCCACAGACAGTGTTCCATTTAAACCTCACATTACCCCAGGGAGGAAGATATTAGTCTTCTAGCACCTTTGCGGAAGCCCAAGCTGCAAGATGAAATAACTTGCCTGTGGTCTCAGAGCCAGGGGTCCCGCCCACGATAAGGTTGTTACCACCTCATGAATTCTATCAGTGGCAGAAAATAGAAGCTAAACATCAAAGTCAAGTTCAAGTCAAAAATACAGGATCCTGACATTTTCTGAATCAAGATCCAGAATTCCTGGGATTCACTTCTTCCCACGTGGTGTCTCAGGTCCTAAGGAGGCTGTAAATCCTGCCTGTGTGCTCACCACCCCTCAAAGCAGAAATATGCCTTTCCCTTTGCAGTTAGTGCCACTAAAGACAGATTAGTTTGCTGTCCATTTACTATGGAGTGAACGCCTATGGGGTCCAGGCATTGTGCTAACTGTTCCATAGACAGTGTTCCATTTAAATCTCACAATACCCCAAGGAGGAAGATACTACTATTCTTATGGTACCTCTGGGGTGCCATCAGTGTCTCTTAGTAAACTGTCAGACTGTCTGCAGCCCCAAATAGGGCTGGCAGTGGGGAGACTTGGGATGCAGTACTGAGTTTGCTGGGCTTTCCAGGTGGCTCAGCGGTAAAGAATCCGCCTGCAATGCAGGAGACATAGGAGATGTGGGTTTGATCCCTGGGTTGGGAAGGTCCCCTGGAAGAGGGTTTGGCAACTCACTCCAGTATTCTTGCCTGGAGAATCCCATGGACAGAGGAGACTGGTGGGCTACAGTCCATGGGGTTGCAAAGAGTTGAATATGAAGCAACTTAGCACACACGCGCGCGCGCGCGCACACACACACACACACACACACACACTGCCTTTGCTCTCACAGAGTTGTGAGGGCATGGACCAGCCATTTCCCTTGTCTGGACCTGTTCCCTTACTGGTACACTGGCGTCTAAGGCCCCTTTGGTGCTAACATGTCTGCACTCTACTAATTTTTCCTTAGGGCTTAGGAATCAAGTTGGGTTCCAGAGCTTTCTCACATTGCCCTGGAACCTCCAGGGTTCCAGCAATAAACCAGGTCTTAGAAGACTACTTAGATATATGTAATTCTCCTCCAGCTAGCAGAGAAGGGGCCTCTGCATTAATGAAAAATTTAAAAATCTAGATTTAAATACAAAATTTTCTAAGAAAACACAAATTACCAAAATCTATACAGGGGGACATAGAAAACTTGAATAGACCAAAAAACACAGAGGAAATTAGAACTGTTGTCAAAGTTCTTTCCCTTAAAAAAAAAGAAAACCTCAACAGGCTAAGATGGTTTTATTGGTGAATTACATCTAATTGTCAAGGATCTGATCATTTCTACAATGCATAACTTTTTCCAGAGTCTAGAAATGAACAAGACTTAACACCAACCTGGAAAAGTAGGGTGTGTGTGTCAGCTGGGGCTCTGGGAAGCAGATGCTGACTGGCATTGGGTGTGCAGTTTTAGGGCAAGTAACAGCTGTGAAAGGGAAAGGGCTGAATCCAGACTGGGCAGGGAAAGCTGTCAGACCAAGAGGTAGATCTGACCAAGTCTTTGCTAGCCTAACAAGAAGCTCCAGAGCAAAGACTGCATTAGAGCAGGGGTCCCCAGCCTCTAGGATCTAATGCCTGGTGGTCTGAGGTGGAGCTGATATAATGATAATAGAAATAAAGTGCATAATAAATGTAATACCCTTGAATCATCCCCAAACTATCCCGCCAACCCACCCCACCCCCACATCCCAGTCCGTGGTAAGATTGTCTTCCACAAAATCAGTCCCTGGTGCCAAAAATGTTGGGGACTGCTGCCTTAGAGGATCCTACAGAAATGGCCAGGCACCTTTACCTTTTTTAGTCTTGCTTAGTCATTACCTGGAAGCACCCTGAGAAAAGCGTGACGTTGGTTCACCATATCCCATTAAGGAAAGATAGAAGGAAAGAACAAAGGGTGGAAGGGAGGATAGAAGCAAGGGAGGTGAGAAGAAAACTAATCATACTAGACACATAGAGGCAAAAATTCTCAACAGACCATTAGCCAAGGAAATCCAATGGTATTTTAAAAGGATTATACGTAAATAATCCAAAGATGGTTTTAAGCAGACAACAATTAATTTGCTATAGGAGTAGATTAAAAGGGAGCAAATGTATTCCCGTTACAATAAATGTTTTGATAAATGAATTAGATAACATAGATGCCTATTCGTAAGTAAGAACATAAAGTTCTTGGGAAGCTGAGGTAGAAGGAACTTTTCTTACCTTGATAAAGCCTAATTACCACAAACTGTTTGTAATTACCCTATTTGATGATGAAAAATCAGACATTCCAGAAAAATCAGGAAGGAGACAAAGTTGACCTGATCATCATCACTATTTAACAGCCTACTGGTGGCACTACCCAATTCAATAAGGGAAAATTTTTCATTTAAATTGCCACTCATTGTTCTGAAGTTGAGTGTGGTGATGGTTGCCCAACTCTGTGAATATACTAAAGAAACATTCAATTATACCCCTTAAATAGGCAAATTGTGTGGTATGTGAATTATATCCCCCAAAGCTGTTAAAAATCAATATCTTCTCTACAACAAGATTTTACTGCTTAGAAGATACTTCTCTACTTAGAAAACCAAAGAGAATAAACCTGAAAACTAGTAGCCAATTTCAATGGCTCAACAGGTGAAGAATCGTTCTGCAATGCAGGAGACACAGGAGACACAGGTTGGATCCCTGGGTCAGAAAGAGCCCCTGGAGAAGGACATGGCAACCCACTCCAGTACTCTTGCTTGGGAAATCCCATGGACAGAGGAGAATGATGGGCTACAGTTCAAGGGGCTGCAGAGTTGGACATGACTGAACACTCCACACCACAGCCCATTTCAAAGCAACACAAAAAAAGAATCCTATTTACTACACACAAAACTAAGAATAGACCCAATAAGAAATGTGGAAGACTTAAATTTAAAATCAATATGGGTCTTCCCTTGTGGTCTAGTGGCTAAGACTCTGGACTCCCAGTGCAGGAGGTCTGGGTTCAATCCCTGGTCAGGGAGCTAGATCTTGCATGACTCAACTAAGACCTGGCACAGTCAAATAAATAAATGAAAATATAACAAAGCAACTTTTAAAAATAAATAAAAACAATACAATTTTTACTGCTGGAAACAAACTGAGGTGTAGAGCATTTTCCCTGTGTGCCCCTCCCCCCCATTCAGGAATGGCTATGAGGGGAATTCTTTTTAGAAGTGCCTCTGGACCTCACAGGACCGTGAAGCATGTGGCTAATGAACTACTTTAAACACCTGGCACAAAGTCTGGGAAATAGCATTTAACAGACGTTGATTATTTTTTCCAGATTCCATGCATGGCTAGAACTCAGGGTCACAGAAATCAAAAGTTGAATTTGATCCAATGGTGTTAGTGGATTGGCTGGACTGACAGAAATGCTCAGGAAGGAGTGTGACATTTCTCTGAACTAAATATGCCACTGAGATGAGGGGAGCTAACTGGAGGTAGGGCTTCTCTGGTAGCTCAGCTGGTAAAGAATTCGCCTGCAAGGCAGGAGACCCTGGTTTGATTTCTGGGTTGGGAGGATCCGCTGGAGAAGGGATAGGCTACCCACTCCAGTATTCTTGGGCTTCCCTGGTAAGAGATAGGAAGAGATTGGAGGTGAGAGCTCATAAGAAAATGAGCCATTATAGTTTAGAAACAAGACTCACTCAGTGTGTGTGTGGGTGGGGAGAGCAGATCATGAGACCATGGAGCACCCCTAAGTCCATCCCAAAGACCCCAAATCAGTGACCTACTCTAGTCCCCTCTGCATGGAGCATTAAGCTCAAATTCCTCTCTAGCTGTAATCTGGCCCCACTGGACAATGCCAGTGCTTAGCTTGACTTTTTTTAAAATCACTTTGCTCTCCTTCCCCCACCGCACCCCCAACATCCAGCACCTGCAGTTCATTCTCAGATGGCCATCCTGAGGCTACGGAGAGCTGAACGTGCCTGGGAATTTACTTTCCCCTAACAATTAACAGAGTGCTGCAGCTGACCTCTGTTCAGTAGGTTGGGGTCTGAATTAATTAGGATAAAGTACTGGTGGCTCAGACTGTAAAGAATCTGCCTGTAAGGCAGGTGATCTGGATTTGATACCTGGGTCAGGAAGATCCCCTGGAGAGGGAAATGACAACCCACTCCAGTATTCTTGCCCGGAGAATCCCATCGACCAAGGAGCCTGGTGGGCTGCAGTCCATGCGGTTGCAGAGTCAGAAGTGACTGAACGACGAACACTTCCACTTTTTCAAGATGCTGTAACAAAAAATGTAGAGTGACTCAAGGATGAACACAACTTATTTTTCAGATAATGTCCAAAGTGGGTATCCCTGGGACTTCCCTGGTGGTCCAGTGGTTAAGACTCCACATTTCCAATGCGAGAGATGTGGGTTTGATTCCTGATCTGGGCCTTCCCTGGTGGATCAGATGGTAAAGAATCTGCCTGCAGTGTGTGAGACCCGGGTTCAATCCCTGGGTCGGGAAGATCCCCTGGAGAAGGAAATGGCTACTTACTCCAATATTCTTGCCTGGAGAATTCCATGGACAAAGGAGCCTGGTGGGCTACAGTCCATGAGGTTGCAAAGAGTAGGACATGTCTGAGCAACTAATATTTTCACTAGGAATTATGGTCCCACATGCCACAGGCTTGACCGAAAAAAAAAAAAAAAAAAGAAGAAGACAACTAAGTGGCTATTCCTGATTTGTGATTGGGTCTCCTCTAAGCGGGCATCTGGAGCCCAGTCTCCTCCTTCTACACTTTGCCCTCTGAATGCATGTCTTCCAGAGTCACTGTTCCAAGTTGGAAGAGGGAGAAAGACCACAAAGGGACTTTGTGTGAAAGATTTGGGGGTTGGCTGGGAAATGGCACACATCACTCTAATTTACAAGGAGGCTGGGAAATCTAGTCTAGGTGCCGATCCAAGAAGAAGAGGAAATGGGTTAAGTTGCACCACTTTCACTGTTAATTATTTTGGATGCCAAGTCCAGGCAGAGAATGTAAATTTGAGGCTATGCTTGTATTGTAACTGAGACACCTTGAAGAAGATTTTTAACCTTTCTGAATTTCAGGTTTTCTTTAGCCTAGAACAGTGATGATAATAATGATAATAACAACCACTTCAGGGTTATACAGAAGGCTGTTGGCTAAGGTCGCTTATAAACATCAAAATCCCCTGGACATGCTCTTCATTCATCTACCTGGAATTCACTGTCCCCTCATCCCCAGCCTTTATCTAATTTCTATCCCCCATTCAGAGGTTGGGTCTAATTCCCTGCTTTTTTTGTTTGTTTTATGGAGTTAGGTAGTATGTTATTACATTGTTCAGTTGCTAAGTCATGTCTGACTCTTTGCGACCCCATAGACTGCAGCATGCCAGGCTCCTCTGTCCTCCACTGTCTCCTGGAGTTTACTCACATTCATGTCCATTAAGTTGATGATGCTATATAACTATATCATCCTCTGCTGCCCCTTTCTCTTTTTGCCTTCAATTTTTCTCAGCATTAGGGCCTTTTCCAATGAGCTGGCTCTTTGCATCAGGTGGCCAAAGTACTGGAGCCTCAGCATCAGCATCAGTTCGGTAGCTCAGTTTTGTTCAACTCTTTGGGATCCCATGGACTGCAGCATGCCAGGCTTCCCAGTCCATCACTGACTCCCAGAGCTTGCTCAAATTCATGTCCATCAAGTCAGTGATGCCATCCAACTATCTTATCCTCTGTCTTCCCCTTCTCTTCCTGCCTTCAGCCTTTCCCAGCATTGGGTCTTTTCCCAGACTCATTGGGTCTTTTCCAAAGAGTCATTTCTTTGCATCAGGTGGCCAAAGTATATGCTTCAGCATATACTAATGAATATTCTAGTGAATATTCAGGACTGATTTCCTTTAGGATGGACTGGTTGGATCTCCTTGCAGTCCATGGGATTCTCAAGAGTCTTTTCCAACACCACAGTTCAAAAGCATCAATTCTTCAGCGCTCAGCTTTCCTTTTGGTCCAACTCTCACATCCATGCATGACTATTGGAAAAACGATAGATTCGACTAGAACAACCTTTGTCAGCAAAGTAATGTCTCTGCTTTTTAATATGCTGTCTAGTTCGGAGAAGGCAATGGCAACCCACTCCAGTACTCTTGCCCGGAAAATCCCATGGATGGAGACGACTGGTAGGTTGCAGTCCATGGGGTCGCTAAGAGTCGGACACGACTGAGTGACTTCACTTTCACTTTTCACTTTCATGCATTGGAGAAGGAAATGGCAACCCACTCCAATGTTCTTGCCTGGAGAATCCCAGGGACGGGGAGCCTGGTGGGCTGCCATCTATGGCATGATCTTTGTTTTTTGAAAGTTGAGTTTCAAGCCAGATTTTTCACTCTCCTCTTTCACTTTCATCAAGAGGCTCTTTAGTTCCTCTTTGCTTTCCGACATAAGGGCTGTGTCATCTGTATATCTGACATTACTGGTATTTCTCCCAGCAATCTTGATCCCAGTTTGTGCTTCATCCAACCTGGCATTTCACATGATGTACTCTGCATGTAAGTAAATAAGCAGGATGACAATATGTAGCCTTGACGTACTCCTTTCCCAATTTGGAACCAGTCCATTGTTCCATGTTCACTTCTAACTGTTGCTTCTTGACCTGCATACAGGTTTCTCAGGAGGCAGGTAAGATGGTCTAGTATTCCCATCTCTTTCAGAATTTTCCATAGTTTGTTTTGATGCACACAGTCAAAGGCTTTAGCGTAGTCAATGAAGCAGAAATAGATATTTTCTGGAATTCTCTTGCTTTTTCTATGATCCAGCAGATGTTGGCAATTTTATCTCTGGTTCCTCTGCCTTTTCTAAATCCAGCTTGAACATCGGGAAGTTCTCAGTTCATGTACTATTGAAGCCTGGCTTGGGGAATTTTGAGCATTACTTTGCTAGCATGTGAAATGAGTGCAATTGTGTGGTAGTTTGAACATTCTTTGGCACTACCTTTCTTTGGGATTGGAATGAAAACTGACCTTTTCCAGTCCTGTGGCCACTGCTGAGTTTTCCAAATTTGCTGGCATATTGTGTGTAGCACTTTCACAGCATTATCTCTTAGGATTTGAAATAGCTCAGCTGAAATTCCATCACCTCCTCTAGCTTTTTTCATAGTGATGCTTCCTAAGGCCCACTTGACTTCAAACTCCAGGATGTCTGGCTCTAGGTGAGTGGTCACACCATTATAATTGTCTGGGTCATGAAGATCTTTTTTGTACAGTTCTTTTGTGTATTCTTGCCACCTCTTCTTAATATCTTCTGCTTCTGTTAGGTCCATACCGTTTCTGTTCTTTATTGTGCCCATCTTGCATGAGATGTTCCCTTGGTATCTCTAATTTTCTTGAAGAGATCTCTAGTCTTTCCTATTCTATTGTTTTCCTTTATTTCTTTGCATTGATCACTTAGGAAGGCTTTCTTATCTCTCCTTACTATTCTTTAGAACTCTGCATTCCGATGGGTATATTTTTCCTTTTCTCCTTTGCCTTTCATTTCTCTTCTTTCCTAAGCTATTTGTAAGGCATCAGCATTAGTCCTTCCAATGAATGTTCAGGGTTGATTTCCTTTAGGATTGACTGGTTTGATGGTAGGCAGTATGTATACTTATTATTCATTTATTTATTTGGCTGCAAGGGATCTTCATTTCAGCATGCGGGATCTAGTTCCCTGACCAGGGATTGAACCTTGGCCCCCTCCTTTGGGAGCATGGAGTTTTAGCCACTGGATGATCAGGGAAGTCCCCAGTTCCCTGTTAAGAGTGCTAGAGTCCCCTATTCTAGCAGCTATAGCCCTTTGGGTCCTGGTACTGTAAAGAGAAGAAAAAATCCAGATTCCTTTGAAGTAGTTTGGGACTTTTTGTTTTGTTTTGTACTTTTTTTTTTTTTTTTTGGCCACCCCATGCTGCTTGTGGGATCTTAGTTCCCTGACCAGGGATGGAACCCACAACCCCTGGATTGGAAGCTCAGAGTCTTAACCACTGGACCACTAGAGAAGTCTCAGCTTGAGAATTTTTATTACCTGGGAAACCTGTGAGCAATCCCAGCCACTCCAGCATGTGTGTTATGCTAAGTCACTTCAACCATGTCTGACTCTTTGTGACCCTATGGACTGCAGCCTGCCAGACTCCTCTGTCTATGGGATTCTCCAGGCAAGAACACTGGAGTGGGCTGCCATGCCCTCCTCCAGGGTACCTCTCTGACCCAGGGACTGAACCCACGTCTCTTCTCTGTCCTGCATTGGCAGGCAGGTTCTTTACCACTAGAGCCACCTGGGAAGCCCTGGCTACTCCAGCACTTACTCCTAACTTAGAAATGTTTGCTTCCTCTCCTGGTGAGCTTTTGACAATTTGTGACATTCCTACCAAAACACTGAATTCTTGACCATCAAGTAGCCAAATCCAAGAACCAAGAAGATGAATAACTCAGCTTAAGAAACATAGAAAAAAATGCTAGAGACTTTTTAGTGCCTCATATTAGAAGAGCTGTGACTTCAGGTCCCCCCAGAAGTAAGTGGGGTGCCTACGGCAGCTCTCTAATCCCCATGAATGTCCCTTTAACAGCCGCCTCTTTGATAAAATATTCTCAGATGTTTCCAGCTCAAATTAGGCTCCCCTTTCCCCAAGGGATTGCTTTTCCTAAATGTCACAGGACAGAGCTCCCACTTCAAATCCTTTTCTGGTTAGTTTTCCTTCTCACAGAGATTAAGTTACTGCAGATCAGGGACTGTGTCTTTTGATTCCACACTAAAGATATGAAGATTTCAGTAAAAATGTGTTAGTCAAGGACATCCCATGGAGAGTGTCATTCCTGAAATGGGATAGTTGTGCTCTGATTCTAAACACCCAATATAATGGTTAAGATATCAGGATCTTTGAAATGTGATGTTCTTGGGCATTTATCAACCCAGGTTTTTGAATGTGTGTGCGTGCTCAGTCGTGTCTGACTCTTTGCAACCCCATGGACTGTAGACTGCCGGGCTCCTCTGTCCATGGAATTTTCTAGACTAGAATACTGGAGTGGGTTACCATTTCCTACTCCAGGGGGTCTATCTTCTTGATACAGGAATTGAACCTGCATCTCCTGCATTGGCAGGTGGATTCTTTACCATTGGCACCACCTAGGAACCCTGTCGGAGAAGGCAATGGCACCCTCACTCCAGTACTCTTGCCTGGAAAATCCCATGGATGGAGGAGCCTGGTGGGCTACAGTCCATCAGATCGCTAAGAGTCAGACACGACTGAGTGACTTCACTTTCGCACATTAGAGAAGGAAATGGCAACCCATTCCAGTGTTCTTGCCTGGAGAACCCCAGGGACGGGGGAGCCTGGTGGGTTGCTGTCTATGAGGTCACACAGAGTCGGACACGACTGAAGCAACTTAGCAGCAGCAGCATGTATTTGAGTCAGTGCTAACCTGGGTTGTTAGTCACTCAGTTGAGTCCAACCCTTTGCTACTCCATGGACTGTAGCCCACTAGGCTTCTCTGTCCATGGGATTTCCCAGGCCAGAATACTAGAGTGGGTAGCCATTACCTTCTCTGAGAGGTCTTCCCAACCCAGGTCTCCTGCTTTGCTGGAAGATTCTTTACTGTCTGCGCCACCAGGGATTTGTTTGTCTAATTTCTTTTGGTATCTAAAAATATTACAGGGTTCCTGATGCTGCTGCTGCTGCTAGTCGCTTCAGTCGTGTCCGACTCTGTGCGACCCTATAGACGGCAGCCCACCAGGCTCCTCCATCCCCTGGATTCTCCAGGCAAGAACACTGCAGTGGGTTGCCATTTCCTTCTCCAAGTTCTTTAGCTATTAGATGGGAATTTCAGGTTTGTTGGATGTATTTGAGAACATAAATGAAAAATATATAGCATAGTACCTGGCACATCTGCTGCTGCTGCTGCTAAGTCGCTTCAGTCGTGTCTGACTCTGTGCAACCCCATAGACGGCAGCCCACCAGGCTCCCCTGTCCCTGGGATTCTCCAGGCAAGAACACTGGAGTGGGTTGCCATTTCCTCCTCCAATGCATGAAAGTGAAAAGTGAAAGTGAAGTTGCTCAGTCGTGTCCGACTCTTCGTGACCCCATGGACTGCAGCCTACCAGGCTCCTCCGTCCATGGGATTTTCTGGGCAAGAGTACTGGAGTGGGGTGCCATTGCCTTCTCCGGACTCAAACACATAGTACCACTCAAAATTGAACAGAGAAAGGGTGGATGATAGAAGTGTGTTCATTCATTCATTGAACAAATAATTGTTAGGTTCTAAACTGTTCCTAGGGCTTCCAGGTGGTGCTAGTGGTAAAGAACCTGCTTGCCAATGCAGGAGACCTAAGAGGTACAGGTTTGATCCTTGGATTGGGAAGATCCCTTGGAGAAGGAAATGGCAACCCACTCCAGTATTCTTGTCTGGAAAATCCCATGGACAGAGGATTCTGGTGGGCTACAGTCCATAAGGTCGCAAAGAGTCAGACACGACTGAAGCAACTTAGCATGCATGCATGCATGCATGCAGGCACGTTAGATAGTTCAGTTCTTAGCATTGGCAAGGACCTTAAAGAGAAAAGAGAGAGAAAGACTCAAGTTCCAATCTAGTAGAGTGAGACCAGAACAGAAGAGACTGATAAAGTTGGACAAAGGACCAGACAAGCAATTTAGAAGCAACGTTGGGGGTAGGTAACTTTAGGGGCAGGCATGCACGAGCATGACCCAGAAAGAGGCCCAGAATGGAACAGATTTCACCAGCTGTCTTCGCTTTTCAGGCTGGCAGACATCTAAAGACTGACAACACCAGGTGTTGATGGGGTGTGCAGAGCCAACACTCACATATTGCTGGGTTGGTGTAAATTTGGGCCAGTCTTTCCACAGGGCAACTTCATGCAATGTGCCTGTGTTGAAAATGCACATACACATGACTCAACAATTCCAAACCAGGCCTATGGGAATGATTGGACAAATGAAAAAAGATGTCTCTGCCAGTTTAGTATATTCATTGTATCATTACTCAAAGAGGGGGAAGTTGTAAGCACTGGATTGGGTCATGTGCCCTTATGACAACCAGAGGGATCAGGTCCTTTGACTGGCTGAACCTCAGTCATGCATCTCTCCTTTGTTGCCAGGGGATGGAGGAGAACCATGATGGACAGGATTAGGACTAGGAGAGGGGAAGTTCCCCCAAAGGAAAAAAAAAAAAAAAAGGAACAGTACTATTACAAGAATTCGAGGATGAGAAAAATTACTGAATAAATAAAATTTATAGGTACTTCCAACCACTATAGCAGGAGTAACTGGGGCAGAGAGAGAGATGTTTCATGTAGAGAGAATACCGTGTTTTTTTTTAATTTATTTTTATTTATTTGGTTGCACTAGGTCTTAGTTGTGGCATGCAGGATATTTGATCTCTACTGTGGCATGTGGGATCTAACTCTTAGTTGTGGCATTTGGGATCTAGCTCCCTGACCAGGGATGGAACCCAGGCCCTCTGCATTGGGAGCATGGAGTCTTGGCCATTGGCCTACCAGGGAAGTCCCTATACTATTCTTAACAGATCCTCAGAGAGTCTCTAGAGTCTGTGATGAAGCTCCTTGTCCTGAGAGGCTGAGAAGGGGTATTGGGGAAGGTCAAGCCTTATGAAGAAGCTGGATTGATAAATCCAGACACATGACTAACTGAATAACTTGAAAGATGTGGTTGAGGTCAGGGGAGGGGGCAGTTTTAAGAAAAGCACCATCAGGACAATTGAGAATGCTATGAGTGGGATTAGGAAAGGTTTGGATGGGCTCGTGTTATGACCACACATGCCAGTGTGACATTGGCCAGCAGTGCCTGGTCACCTCAAACAGATGATTCAATGATTCAATCACTCAAAAACTGTTTCTTAACTTGAAAACTGAGAGAAGTAACCAATCACATGGGCTGCCTGGGAGAACTTCATGAGACTGTACAAGCGGAAACACCTAACACAATGTGGCTTGAATCTAAGGAGAAGGGCAGACCAGAAGGAGCCCTCAAATTTAAACAAAAGGAAAAACAGTTTGGAAGACATTAATTATGGTGGCCCCAGGAAGTCTGAAAGGCAGGGCTTTGTTCAAGGGCAAAGGGAACCTGGAATTTAACTTGGGCTCAGTAATAAGGGTTACAAGTCTACTTGTGACCTGAAACTATGTAGAAAAACCAGAAATTGCCCTTCTGCAAGCTCTTAACTGTGTACAAATGGAACAACTGTTCACTTTTACATTTTTATTTTTCATGCACACTTTGGCTGGCTGATTAAACACTTCAGGACAGGAGCTACTTAAACTCCAGGAGGTAAGGATAGGGAACCCACACCCCACCACCCTGTTGCTCCACTCTGCCCTGTGCTCAGAGCACCGTGGGCTCTGCTTCCACCTTGAATGTCTTTTCTCAGGATAGAGGATGGACCACTCTTACAGGGACTGCCCTGAATTTCCTTCATCTCAAGCTCAAAACCAGTGAGTCACATGCCACCAGGGTGGCCATCGTGTGTTGCTCTGTCCAGAAGTGAAGGAGAGGGGACTTCCCTGGGAAGGAGAGGAAAGGGACAGATGCTCCCATCGCTTCTGACCCCCCACGTGGTCCAGTCTGTGTACAGAGAGCCTTGAACCAGTGTGATACAGGACAAGCCCCAGCCCCCTTCTTCACTCTGAACGTGGTGGCCATGCTTTCTCAGGGGGCAGCCGTGGAGAATGGGAGAAACCCTGTGATGACAGAACCTCATAAACAGCGGGGTCTCGAGCAGGTGCCTGCTATTACCACCCTGCCTCGGCCCACGGGGTTTCCAGGGTGTCGGAGCTGCCGTCTGTGTCCCAGGATGAGAAGCAGGTGGTCCATCTGGGCCAGATTACCAGGCATGAAGCCTGGTAATCAGCAGTCATTTCTGAGAGCCCGGCTTGGCTTTCTGTCTGGGATCCAAAGCAGTGTTGTTGCCATGGACACCAGAAGTCCCTTGCCTGCGTCCAGAGGGAAAACTGAAGTGGCGGCCAGGAATTCTCAGAGCTGGCTGGGGAACAGGATGGAAGCAACTCAGAAGCGAGTGCCCAAGGAGAGTAGCAGGGAACAGAACAGGAAACAAGGAAGGAAGCTGAAGAGAACTTTCTTTCCCTTCCTTGGCTCCTCATCACACGTCCAAGGCACAACCAACCCTGCATCAGAGCCCCAGCTGAACCAAATGGTCCCACCTACTATCTAGCTGTGGGCTCTCCCTAGAGCTGAGGCAGGGGCTCCATCAAAAGATGGTAGGGCCCCATCGTCTAACAATGCATTCCAAGCCGCACATAGGATGTAATTCTATGTACCTGCCCAGTACTTGCTGCTTTGTGAAACCACAGACACAAGAGAAAGGACCTGTGGCCACAGGCTGCTCACAACAAACAGCTGTTTTTGCACGGGCAACCCTGGAGAGGGGCTTCCCTACGTCTAAGTCACCAAGTAACATAGGTGCCATTAGGCTCACCATCAGGCTTCCCAGGTGGTGCTAGTGGTTAAGAACCTATCTGCCAATACAGGAGACATAAGGGACATGGGTTCGATCCCTGCATTGGGAAGATCCCCTGAAGGAGGGCGGGGCAAACCACTGCAGTATTCTGCCTGGAGAATCCCGTGGACAGAGGAGTCTTATGGGCTACAGTCCATGGATTGCAAAGAGTCAGACACAACTGAAGCAACTTGGCATGCACACACGTGCACGCTCACCTCCAGGCCCATCGCTGGTGTTGTGACCAGAGGGATGGCCTGAGCCTCCAGCCAACATGGAAGAGGTCCTCTGGAGGTTGAGACAGATTAGTTAGCTTGAGAGAAAGCACCAGATCAGGACAGGGCAGATCCAGCAGAAGGAAGCCTGGGCCACCGAAGGGTGACAAAGGCTCCATCAGAGGTACGAGGGGCAGGCAGTTGACAAGGGGCAGGGCCCCTGCTCGCTTCTGGCTCCTGACGATCAAACCCTCTTCCTTCCCTCCCTTCATGCTTCCTCTTCCCCTTTTTCTTTCTTTCCTTTGATTTAGCAGCTTTTTTTTTTTAAGTTATTTTTAAATTAATATTTATTTATATTTATTTGGCTGCCCTGGATCTTAGTTGTGGCACATAGGATCTAGTTCCCCTACCAGGGATTGAACCTGGGTCCCTGCATTGGGAGTGCAGTCTTAGCCGCTAGACCCAGTCTAGCAGCTTTTGACTTGGTTATTTCCCAAACAAACAAAGCCACCCCAATGGTTCCAGTTCTTCAATACTCCTTGGTTGTTCAAAATCATTTCTTCTGAGGTGAAAGAGGAGCTGTGCCTCTCAGGCTTCTGTTGATCTTGTGTCAGTTGACTCCTACCCCAGGGTTGGGGGAGACTTTGGGAGGACACGTCCTGCCACAGGAAACCCCAGGTCTCATCAGTAGCATGCAGCCATCTCTTAGGTGGATCGTCTCCTTGGAAGGTCACAAACTTTATCCAACTCCCTGGAGTGTCTCTGTGACACTCTGGACCACGTGGATTGATTCAGCCCTCACGTATACAGGCATCAGAACTGTTTGCCTCTAGGCTCTTCCTTGGGTCATCACATTCTCACAGGCTGATATTTTCCTGAAGCTTAGCTGCTTGGAGTGGAACCAGCCTTCTCACCATGGCTGGGCACACTCAGCCCATATAGTTCCTGTGGAACTCATGCCCTGGTGTGTCGAGACCTGAATGGAATCTTTCTAGACCACAGACACATTATCAGCCTCCCTTACATACTCGACCACCCCCAGGCTGGCCAAAACTACTTAAAATGCCCCTCTGAGCCATTTGTCCAGTCGATAAGCATATCTGATCTTCACTGTTATATCTGCATCTCAATTGCCCTTTATTCTGCCCCAACAAACTGCTCAGAATGACTCTACCTTCCCTCCTGCCAGCACGCACTGCACCCAGCACTGGTTCCTAATGACACCCTGTGTGCACAAACCATGCCTCTCCTGGAAAATTGGTCCCTATCCTCCTAGATCTGAAGCAGAAGTGGTTGCACCTTCTCTTTCCATGAGCATGCTTGCCACTCTGTTCTCAGAAGCTTGCTGTGACTTCCACATGGGGCCTCAGTGCCTCGGCTCTATAGTGTCTGTCCCCCATGCCCTCTTCCAGGGCAGCCTGAAGGCAGGGGCTGAGCTTAGCACCTTGTAGGTGCTTGTTACTTACCTATTACTACAGATAAGACAAGGCTTAGTTGAGTTCAGTTCAGTTGCTCAATCATGTCCAACTCTTTGCGACCCCATGGACTACAGCACACCAGGCTTCCCTGTCCATCACCAACTCCTGGAGCTTACTCAAACTCATGTCCTTCAAGCCGGTGATGATATCCAACCTTCTCATCTTCTGTCATTCCCTTTTCCTCCTGCCTTCAATCTTTCTCATTTTCAATGAGTCATTTCTTCCCATCAGGGGCCAAAGTATTGGAGCTTCAATTTCAGCAGCAATCCTTCCAATGAATATTCAGGACTGATTTCCTTTAGGATGGACTAGTTTGACCTCCTTGCTATCCAAAGGGACTCTAAAGAGTCTTATTCAACATTACAGGTTGAAAGTATCAATTCTTTGGCTCTCAGCCTTCTTTATGGTCCAACTCTCACATCCATACATGACTACTGAAAAATCATAGTTTTGATAATACAGACCTTTGTCAGTAAAGTAATGTCTCTGCTTTTTAATATGCTCTCTAGGTTGGTCATAGCTTTTCTTTCAAGGAGCAAGTGTCTTTTAATTTCAAGGCCACAGTCACCATTTGCAGTGATTTTGGAGCCCAAGAAAATAAAGTCTCTCACTGTTTCCATTGTTTCCCCATCTATTTGCCATGAAGTGATGGGATGGGATGCCTTAATTTTTGTTTTTTGAATGTTGAGTTTTAAGCCAGCTTTTCCACTCTTCTCTTCATCAAGAGGCTCTTTAGTTTCTCTTTGCTTTCTGCCATAAGGGTGGTGTCATCTGCATATCTGAGGTTATTGCTTTTTATCCTGGAAATCTTGATTCCAGCTTGTGCTTCATCCAGCCCAGCATTTTGCATGATGTACTCTGCATATAAGTTAAATAAGCAGGGTGACAATATGCAGCCTTGACGTACTCTTTTCCCAATTTGGAACCAGTCCATTGTTCCATGTCCAGTTCTAATGTTGCTTCCTGACCTGCATACAGGTTTCTCAGGAGGCAGGTGAGGTGGTCTGGTATTCCCATCTTTTTCAGAATTTTTCAGTTTGTTGTGATCCATACAGTCAAAGGCTTCAGCGTACTCAATGAAGCAGAAGTAGATGTTTTTCTGGAATTCTCTTGCTTTTTCTATGATCTAGCGAATGTTGGCAGTTTGAGCTGTGGTTTCTCTGCCTTTTCTAAATATGCCTTGAATATCTCCGTGTTTTTGGTTCACGTACTGTTGAAGCCTAGCTTGGGGAATTTTGAGCATTACTTTGCAAATGTGTAAGATGAGTGCAATTGTGCAGTAGTTTGAGCATTCTTTGGCATTGCCTTTCTTTGGGATTGGAATGAAAACGGACTTTTCCAGTCCTGTGACCACTGTTGAGAGTTCCAAATTTGCTGGCATATTGAGTGCAGCACTTTCACAGCATCATCTTTTAGGATTTGAAATAGCTCAGCTAGAGTTCCATCAGCTCCACTAGCTTTGTTCATAGTGATATTTCCTAAGTACCACTTGACTTGGAACTCCAACACATCTGGCTGTAGGTGAGTGATCACACCATCATGGCTATCTGGGTCATTAAGATCTTTTTTGTAAGACAGATACTAAGAAGCTCTGTTTAGAGAAGAAGATAACAGTGCATTAAGAGATCTTCCCTGGTGGTCCAGTGGTTAAGAATCTGCCTTCCAATGCAGGAGATATGGGTTCAGTCCCTGGTGAAGGAACTAAGATCCCACATGCCGAGGGGCAACTAGGTCCACTCGCTAACAATTACTGAGCCCACATGCTCTAGAGCCCATACTCCAAAACAAGAGAAGCCCAAATGCCACAACTAGAGAAAGTCCTTGCACCACAACGAAGACCCAGTGCAAAAAATTGGGGACTTCCCTGGTGGTGCACTGGATAAGAATACGCCTGCCAGTGCAGGGCTTATGGGCTCAATCTCTGGTCTGGAAAGAGTCCACAGGCCTCGGTGCACCACAACTACAGAGCCTGTGTTCTAGAGCCTGGAAGCTACAAAAGGCCTCACGCCCTAGAGCCTGCGCTTGCAACAAGAGAAGCCACCACAATGAGAAGCCTGTGCCCTGCAAGGAAGAGTAGCCCCAGCTTGTCACAACTAGGGAAAGCCCACACATAGCAGTGAAGACCCAGCACAACAAAAAATAAATGAATAAATAAAGATGTTTTTTAAAGTGCAGTAAGTACCTACTATATGCCAGGCATTATTCTGTGCTCAGTTAATGCTCAGAACAACCCCATGAAACAAGTACCATTCCACTCCTTACTTTACAGTTAAAGAAGCAAGGACTGGGTACGTAACACACTAAATCTCGCAGCTAAATAATAAAGCCAGGATTTGAACCCACAGTTTCCACTCTTAACCACTAGCATGTAAGGCTTTTCACACTAAGAATGGTCAAGAACTCGATTTTAGAAGTTTAGAGCCCTCAGCAGTAAATGGACGAGAGTAAAAATTTTGGTTCTGATCTTGACCTTACTCAACCAGACTAAGCCTCAATTTCCTCAAATGTAAAAGGAGCACAGGGATTTCTCTGGTGGTCCAGTGGCTTAGACTGCAAGCTTCCAATGAAGGGGGCCCGGGTTCAATCCCTGGTCAGGGAACTAGATCCCATATGCTACAACTAAAGATTGTGCATGCCACCACTAAGACCTGGCACAGCCAATAAATACGTAGATTAGATAAATAAATATTTTAAAAAATCTTTAGGGACTTCCCCGGTGTTCCAGTGGTTAAGAATCTGTCTGCCAACGCAGGGCACACAGGTTCAATCTCTGGTCTGGAAAGATCCCACTTGCCTTGAAGGAACTAAGCCCATGCAACACAATTCTAGGCATGAAGCCCACATGCCTAGAGCCCGTGCTGCACAAGAGAAGCCACCACAATGAACAGCCCCTCCCACCACAACTAAGAATAGCCCTCAAGCACCAAAGAAAACCCAGCACAGCCAATAAAATAAAATAAAGAGTTTTAAAAAATCTTTTAAAAATGAGCACAGTAATAGTATTTTATTCAATTTTTAAAAAAAGTTTTAAAGTTTTAGTTGCTCAGTTGTGTCTGACTCTTCATGACCCCATGGACTATAGTCTGCCAGGCTCCTCTGTCCATGGACTCTTTCGGGCAGAATACCATTGGCAAGGTAGCCATTCCCTTCTCCAGGAGATCTTCCCAGCCCAGGGATAGAACTGGGTGTCCTGCTTTGCAGGCAGATTCTTTACTGTTTGAGCCACCAGGGTGATTTTGAAACTGCAAATCTGCTCTATTCTACAGCTGCAATGCCAGAGTGTGGTGGCCTTGTGAGGCTTTTAGATTTGAACTACGGCTGCCAGCTCTAATCTCAACCCTCACAGAGAATTTTCTTGAGAACACTCAAGGTATGTATCCTTCAGATTTGATGGAGCCAGACTGTGCACTTTAGTTCAAGTCTATGCACTTGAACTCCTTTTCTTGGATACTGACTTTCCTTACAAGTCTCCCACCTGCTTCCACGACCATTGCCCTTCAGGGTCCACACTGTGTACCTGAGATGATTGGCTTTCTTGTGGGCATTGGTGGTGGACGCCCTGAACATGACTCAGTGTCCTTTATGTGAGGGTCACAGGGACGCTTCTCTAACACAAGTGTTGTCTTCATCAAAGGCACAATGCTAAAAGGAGGGGAACTGTTTTGAGCTTCAGTTGCTGGTATTGCTTAGGCTGAAAATAGTCCTTGTTTGGGAAAATATTTTGATAAACTGTGAGACATGGGGTAGGAGTTCAAGATCTGTGAGTTACCAAATATATGGCCAAGTAACTTAAGATATGGCACAGGCTGTTTTGCCTGAGATAAAGAGGGGACTTTGACCTCTGAGAAAGAGAAGAGGAAATTCAGCAAAGCCAGAGGAGGTATGGGGAGGGATGTCTGTAAGGTGGTGGGTGAGGTGAAGGCCAATGGCTGGGGGCCTATATTAATTTGCTAGGGCTGTCACAACAAAGTACTGTGGGCTGGGTGGCTTAAAATAAATTTAATTTTCTCACAGTTCTGGAGACTGACAGTCTGAGATCAAGGTGGCCACAGGGTCGATTTCTTCTAGGTCCTCTTTCCTTGGCTTGCAGGTGGCTGCCCTCTCCCTGTGCCCTCACGTGATCTTCCCTCGGTACATGCCTGTGTCCTAATCTCCTCGTAAGGACACCAGTCATCCTGGAGCAGGGCCCCTTTTAGTGACCTCATTTTAAACTTCATCATTGTGTATTTATTTTTTTTTGTTTATAAAAATTATTTTATTTAAAATTAATTTTTATTAGAGTATAGTTGCTTTGCAATATTGTATTCAGTTCTGCTATACAGCAAAGTGAATCAGCTATATATATACACCCATATCCCCCCTTCATTGGATTTCCTTTTCACTCAGGTCACCACAGAGCACTGAGTAGAGTTCCCAAAGTTATACGGTAGGTTCTCATTAGTTATCTATTTTATACATAGTATCAATAATGTATGAAAGTGAAAATGTTAGTTGTTTAGTCCACTCTTTGCCACCCCATGGACTGTAGCCCACCAGGCTCCTCTATCCATGGGATTTCCCAGGCAAGAATACTCGAGTGGGCTGCCATTTCCTTCTCCAGGGCCAACCTAGGGATAAACCCGGGGTCTCCTGCATTGCAAGCAGATTCTTTACTCCCTGAGCCACCAGGGAAGCTTGATGTCAATAGTGTATAGGGCATCCCTGGTAGCTTAGTTGGTTAGAATGAGAATCCACCTGCAATACAGGAGACCAGGGCTCTATCCCTGGGTTGGGAAGATCCCCTGGAGAAGGAAATGGCAACCCACTCCAATATTCTTGCCTGGATAATTCCATGGACAGAGGAGCCTGGGAGGCTACAATCCATGGGGTCTCAAGAGTTGGACATAACTTAGTGACTAAACCTAAACCACCATCCATCAATAGTGTATAGATGTCCATCCCAATCTCCCAATTCATCCCACCACCACCACCCTTTACTTCATCTTTAAAGACACTATCTCTAAACAGAGTCACATTCTGAGGCACTGGGCTTAGGACGTCAACATATGAATTTGGGCAGGGGGGTTTAGCAAAGTTCAATCCATAATCAGAGCCAAAGGATTTTGAACACCACCCTGCATCCTCCCAACCTTGTCTTCCTGTGAAAATCTTCACTAGCTACTTTATGTGAGTGGAATCTTTTGTAGAAGTCAAATAAAAGGTGAGCCTTGTGTCTGGGGCCATGTGGAGGGGAGGTAGAGCTTGTGGGATCAAGAGCCATGAGAAAGGAGGCTCCAGGGAAACAGAAGGAAACCTGGGACACGCTGTGGACTTCCTAGGGCTTGGAGACCTGGACTAGTATCTGTTTGTATCACTGATCATCTTTCCTTCTTGGTTTTCATTGTCAGGAAACTCAGAGTCGTATTGGAGGTCCCTTATAAGAAATGTTCAGGAACTCATGCGGAATTACTCCCCAAGCCTCATCCTACCCTTTGGCCTTGGTTTTCTCTTGCCCCTCTATTGTGAACTTTTTTTGTCTTTGTCTATTCAGCACCCCTTCCTTGAAAGCACTTTACTCACCTTCATATAGTCCCTACAGAGCTGTCAATCATAGTTTCAGGGCCCCTCCCCTACCCTCATTACATGCTGACCCAAGTGCCCCAGTCATATGGTCACTAGGATGGTCATGTGACTCAAGATAAACCAATCAGAGAATTACCTGAAATGGATATAGGGAGACAGATGTTCTCTTAGCTATTGGCTAATTTGAAAGGGTAGGAATCTCAGGCTTCCAGGAACTATTTTTCCCACCATCTGGACACAGACTGATTTAGCATGAGGCCAAGAAGAAGCAAGCAGAACTGAGAGATGGAAGATAAGAGTCTGGACATCATTTGAGCTTCAGGATCTAGCTCGGCTTATAATCAGGTCTGGGGCTTCCCAGGTGGTGCTAGTGGCAAAGAACCCCCCCTGCCAATGCAGGAGGAATAAGAGACATGGGTTTGATCCCTGGTTGGAAATATCCCTTGGAGGAGTGCATGGAAACACACTCCAGTATTCTTGCCTAGAGAATCCCATGGACAGAGGAGCCTGGCTGTCTACAGTCCATAGGGTTTCAAACAACTTAGCACACACTGATACACAGCCAGGTCTATCCCTGAATCTACCTGTAATTGGAGTTAATAAATTGTCTCTTTCCCCAACATGCACTGGGATACAGACTGAAGGTAAAGATCAGAGTAGCTCTGTTTCTTCTTTCAAGTTCCTGAGACAGCCCTCAGTTAGAGCATGAGACCAAAAGGGGCAATGCTTATCTCTGAGTCAGAAACCATAAGGGCAAGTCCAGTTCCAGATCTATGATCTGGATAGACCTCTGGAGTTAGTTATTAGTTAACAGAGTTTGTGAACTCAAATAGAATACATGCCCACTAGGACTGCAGGGATGTATT
Organism: Bubalus kerabau; assembly: GCF_029407905.1. Lineage (NCBI taxonomy): Eukaryota > Metazoa > Chordata > Mammalia > Artiodactyla > Bovidae > Bubalus > Bubalus kerabau. Next base: position 51,706,088 of record NC_073634.1, read on the forward strand.
TCCAGAAAATCCCCAAGTTTGTCGAACAGTGATCTGTGATTGCTCAAACCCCAGGGCAGTCCAAGCCCTGCAAGGACGCTGAGAAGAAGGGGCCACTAAAGCAGCCTCTGATGGGGAGTCCTCCCCTACACTGTACTCAGCAGTGGCCTTGGAAAAATCCCTAGACAAGGGGTGTCCTTGCAGTTAGTAGGAAGGGGGGCAGTTGGGTTGGCTGGCCTAGATGCTGACTGCTTTGTTTGGGCTGTCCCTGCTTCTGCCCTTTAGAGCATGGAGCATTCTAGGAGCTGCTCTGCATGGTTTTCCCTTCTTTTCACCTAATGGAGTGAACACTATATCAGTTAGTGCGGAATACTATGCAACTCAAGCATTTTTGCATTGTGCAAATCATCAACAGTCCTACTGATTTTTAATTTTTATCTACTTGGCCTGTAAATTACAGAGAAATGTATTAAAATCTCCTGTTATGATGACAGATAAGTCAATTTCTTCTTATTATTCTAATTTTTGCTTTTCATTTTTTAACCTTTTTTTTTTTTTTTTTGGCCACTCCTCAAGGCATGTGGGATCTTAGTTCTCCAACCATGGATTGAACTTGCACTCTCCGCATTGATAGCACAAAGTTTTAGTCACCTGGCTCATCCAGGAAGTCCCTTGCTTTCCATTTTTTAAAAACAACTACTTTTTAAGAGCAGTTTTAAGTTCACAGCTAAATTGAGCAGAAGGCATAGAGATTTCCCATATAGCCACTGTCTGCACACATGCACAGTCTCCCCACCATCAATATATCCCACCAGGGTGGTATATTTGTTACAACTGATAAATTTACATTGATGCATCATCATGCAAAGTCCATAGTTTACATTAGTGCAGCTTGGTGTCGTATATTCTATGAGTTTGGACTAATGTATGGTATGTATCCACCATTAGAGTCTCATACAGGATTGTTTCACTGTCCTGAAAACCCTCCTTTTATCTCATCACTCCACTGCTTTATAACCCATGGTTCCCTTACTCAAGGTCCAAGTTGGCTTCTGGAGCTCCAGCCCTCACACCTCTATTCCAGTCAGTTGGATGGTGTAAGGGACGGAGAGACTCTATATCACATAAAGATCCTTTGTGTTTACAGCTCTGCCTTCTCAGCTTCTTCCCTGTCTCTCACCCTCCATGGCCACATCTGGGTGGGCACTGGAAGGTCTGCTTCTTGGAGCTTCATTGCCTTCACGGTCTGCTTCTGCTGGTACAGACTTGGGGTTTAGAGTGTACTTTGGAGGGAGTGGATTAACTCTCAGAGGTTGTACCAGGCCTGTCTTGGGTTTTTTTTTTTTTTTTTTGCAATAAAGTTTCCTTGAAAAATTAGTAGGCTTCCAGGCTTTTTTAGCTTTCTCTAGGAACCAAGATTGTTTCTTTTAAACCTCAAGACCATCATCTTTCAGTTACTGTCTCTGTTCTCTCCATATTTCTCCCCTTGAAATACTCCATTTCATTGCCTCCCAGGAACAACTTTCTTGAACTTTTCACTGAAAGGTAACATATGTATATAAAAGCATACAAGTTAGAGTAAACATTTTGACAAATTTTCACAAACTGATCACACCTGTGTGACTGATACTCAACTCAAGAAACAGAACATTATCCGTAATGTAAATCTTCCAGTCAGTACACCCCTCAAGGGCAACCACTATGCTGACTTCTAACATCATAGATTTGTTTGTTTTGCCTATTTTAAAATTATATAAGATTATGTATAAATAGAATAATCCATGTACATTCTTTTTGTGTCTGGGTTCTGTTGTTCAAAGCCCTAAATGTTTGTGGATATCATGTATGTTGTTGTGTGTGGCCATGATTTGTTTATTCTTATTGTCGTATAGCATTCCACTGTGTGAATATACTGCAAATTATGTATTCCACTGTTGATGGGCATTTTGAGGGTCACCAGCTTGGAGCTAGTACAAACAGTGTTTCTATTCTCATATTTATCTTTTAATGAATTTATGTACATGTTTGTGTTGGGTATTGTTTCAGTTATCTATTGCTGTGTGACAGTCTGATTTTATTTTATTCTATTTTTGTGGCCATGCTCTGTGGCTTTTGACAGAATTCAACATTCATTTATGATAAAAAAAACTTTCAACAAAGTGGGTATAGAGGGAACCTACCTACACATAAAGGCCATATTTAACAAATCCACAGCCAACATAATGTTAATAATGAAAAGTTGAAAGCATCCTTGCATCCCTGGGATAAATTCCACTTGATCATGGTGTGCTGTGCCATACTAAGTTGCTTTAGTCATGTCTGACTGTTCATGACCTGTGGACTGTAGCCAGCCAGGCTCCTCTGTCCATGGGATTCTCCAGGCTAGAATACTGGAGTGGGTTGCCATTCCCTCCTCCAGGGTGATCACAGCGTACGAAACCTTTAATGTTTTGTTGAATTCAGTTGTCTATTATTTTACTGAGGATTTTTGCATCTATATTCACCAGTATATTGGCTAGTAATTTTCCTTTTGTGTTTCTTTTCTGGTTTTGGTATCAGGGTGATGCGGTCCTCATGGAATGAGTTTGGACGAATTCCTTCCTCTACAATTTTCTGAAATAGTTGTAGAAGGATAGTGGTTAATTCTTCTTTAAGAAGAATCACAATGTTTTGTATAATTCACCTGTGAGGTCATCTGGTCTTGGACTTTTGTTTGCTTAGAGATTTTTAAATTGCTGACTCAATTTAATTACTGGTGGAAGGACTGATACTAAAGCTGAAACTCCAGTACTTTGGCCACCTCATGCGAAGAGTTGACTCATTGGAAAAGACCCTGATGCTGGGAGGGATTGGGGGCAGGCGGAGAAGGGGACGACAGAGGATGAGATGGCTGGATGGCATCACCAACTCGATGGACGTGAGTCTGAGTAAACTCCAGGAGCTGGTGATGGACAGGGAGGCCTGGTGTGCTGCAATTCATGGGGTCACAAAGAGTCAGACACGACTGAGCAACTGAACTGAACTGAACTGAACTGAACCTGTCTGTTTATATTTTCTATTTCTTCCAGACTCAGTCTTGGGAGACTGCATATTTCTAAGAATTTATCCATTTCTTATAGTTTGTTCATTTTATTGGCATATAATTGTTTATAGTCATCTCACTATATTTTGTATTTCTATACTGTCAGTTTTAACTTCTCCTCTTTTGCTTCTTTATTTTTATTCTCCAGAGACATAAATGGGTTAATGGATGGGGGAACTTACACATCTGACCCAAGGCCCTGCAGTGACACCCTAACGTGTGCAACAGACAGAGGTAGCAGTCTTTGTTCTCATTCCAGATTTTATTTATTTGGGCCCTCTCTTTTTTCTTGATAGCTACCTTTTCTTTTTTTTCCCTTGATAGCTACCGTTGGTGGCTCAGGTGGTAAAGAATCTGACTGTATGTGGGAGATTGGGATTTGATCCCTGGGTTGGGAAGATAACCTGGAGAAGGGAATGACAACCCACTCCGGTATTCTTCCTTGGAGAATCCCATGGACAGGGGAGCCTGGTGGGTTATAGATAGTCCATAGGATTACAAAGAGTCAGACATGACTGAGTGACTTACACTTTTTTGTTTTATTCTTGATGAGTCTGGCTAAAGGTTTTGCATTTTTTTCAAAGAAGCAGCTCTTAGTTGCATTGATGTTTTCTATTGTTTTTCAGTCTCTATTTCATTTATCAATATTTATGCTCTGATATTTATTATTATCTATTTTCTTCTATTCATTTTGGGTGTTGTTTGTTTTTCTTTTTCTAATTCTTCAAGCTGTAAGAGTAGATGATTTAATTGAGGTTTTTCTTGTTTCTTGAGGTAGGGCTGTATGATTATAAAATTCTCTGGTAGAAATGATTTTGCTGCACCCCATAGATTTTGTATTGTTCTGTTTTCATTTTCATTTGTCTCTGTGTATTTTTAAAATGTTCTCTTTGATTTTCTTTAGTGGTTTTCAACTTCTCTTTTTGTATTGTTACATTTGCTTTATGTATTTAAGTGTTCCTATTTAGGGTGCATATATATTTTCCAGTGCTATCTTCTTTTTGTATTAATCCATTTATCATTATATAATGTTTTTCTTTGTCTCTTGTTTTAAATTCTATTCTTTTCTGATGTAAGTATTGTTCCTTCAGTTTTCTTTTTCTTTTTTTTTTTTTGCCATGCAGCTTGCAGGATCTTAGTTCCCTGACCAGAGATTGAACCTGGGCCATGACAGTGAAAGCCCAGAATCCTAACTACTATCATCAGGGAACTCCCTCCCCGGTTTCTTTTCATTTCTGTTTACATGAAATACCCTTTTCCAAATCCTAACTTTGATTCTCTATGTATCTTTAGATCTGAAGTGAGTCTCTTGTAGACAGCACATATGTGGGTCTTGTTTTTGTATCCATCCAGCCTCTCTATGTGATTAGAACATTTACATTTAAGCAATTATTGAAATTTACATTTAAAGCAATTATTGATAGCTATTTACATAGTGCCATTTTGCTAATTGCTTTGGTGGTGTTTTCATAATTCATTTTTTGTTCTTTTCTTCTTCTTTTGCTTTCTTTATTTGTGATTTGATAATTTTTTTTTTTAAATGGCCTCACAGCTTCTTAGTTTCCCAACCAGGAATCAAACCTGTGTGTTTTTCTAGTTCGCCCACCAAGAGTTTTACCTTTCAGAGGTACTGGTTTGATGAAAGAGTCTCTAATCCTACTGTCCAGACCACACAGATTCCAGAACTTGCTCCTACTGCCAGAACACAAGACCTAGGACAGTACACAGCTCTAGGCCCTCAAAGATTGGCAGGTGTCTTCTGGATGAGTTCTAACTTTAGCATTTGCTTAGCCCTGTATTTTGGTTTTCTTATCTTGAACCTCTGTAGTTTTTTCTTACTTTCCCTCTACTTTAACTCTATATTTTAAAAGATGTTTGTGAAAATGTTGTATCCAGCATTTCTGGGTGGTCTAATTGTCAGGATTTCTCTAGCACTTCTGCTGGGAATGATCACTTTTGGATGGCTGCCTGATGACAAATCCAGCTCCAAGTTGACCTGAGCATGTCCAAATCTATCAGGTGATCAGAGCTGAACCAAAAGGCCTATTGCATAACAGATTTTCTTCTTTATAAGGCAGTTGTGGTTGATCATAGAATTTTTTTCCCTGCTGTTACAGTTCATACAAATGATTTGACAATGATGAGTTGCTCTCAGAGGGGGGAAATTTTGTACCTTCTTTCTCTACAGGAGACATTTGGCAGCGTCTGAAGACATTTTTGGTTGTCACAGTTGAGAAGGGGGTGCTGTTGGCATCCAGTGGGTAAAGGCCAAGGTTGTTGCTAAACAACCTATGATACACAGCTCCTAGGCAACAAAGATGATCTGGCCCCAAATGTCAAAAGAAATTTTGGAAAATAACTATAATGTCTCTTAAAAATCTTCCTATCTCAAGTACAGGATATGACTGCTATTTCTTCTAACTCCTCTGACTTAGATATAAACTTTGAAAATGTTTATTTGTCAAAAAAGGATGAAGGAAAATGAACATTGCTACCATTGACAGACCATCTTTTCTGCTTCAGGCATGGTGTTAAATGTGTTAAATGAAGATAGTTCCATTCATTTCTTCATTTTCTCCAGTATTCTGGGTCAAAAGTTGACATAAAACTTTCAGATAAAACCAAAAGTAGACTGCAATTTTCAAGTAAATTATGCAACTCAAAGCAGAAACAACTTTAGTTAAATTTCTAGGTATGAAAACATGTGGCATTTCTTTTTTAAAATTTTTATTTATTTTTGGCTGTGCTGGGTCTTCACTGCTGCTTGTGGACTTTCTCTAGTTGTGATGAATGGGGGCTATTCTTCGTTGTGGTACTCAGGCTTCTCATTGCAGTGGCTTCTCTTGTCCCCAGGCACAGGCTCTAGGGTGCTCAGGCTTCAGTAGTTGTGGCACACGGGCTTAGTTGCCCCTTGGCACGTGGAATCTTCCCGAACCAGGGATCAAACCCGTGTCCTCTGCAGTGGCAGGTGGATTCTTAACCACTGGATTGATCACCAGAGAAATCCTACTTGTGGCATTTTAAAGTTTAACTTTACAAGGTCAACGTATCAGAGTGTGATCAATGTAACCAAATAACTTTCTTCTGACTTTCGGAAAAGCTAGAGATGTAAACACAAGCCTGACTTTGCAGCACTGTGGGTCAGGCTGCGGGTAAGAAACGCTCCTAGGATCACTCCCTGGCCTCCATCTTAGACTCTACCTGTGTCAGCCTGTAAGGTCGTCCTTGCAGGGTCTCCCTTCCAGGGAAGTGAAAATTGAATAATGACTTGAAAATCTGATCGGCAGCATTAAGCCCACTTGACTGGTTAGAAAGAAAATAAGAGAGGGCTTCCCTGGTGGCTCAGTGGTAAAGAATCAGCCTGCCAATGCAGGGACATGGGTTTGATTCCTGGTCCAGAAAGATCCCACATGTCCAGCGGCAACTAAGACCATGTGCTGTGACTACTGAGCCCACGCTCTGGAGCCCAAGAGCCCTAACTACTGAAGCCGTAACTACTGAAGCCTGTGCTCTACAACAAAAGAAGCCACCACAACGAGAAGCCTGAACACTACAATTAGAAAGCAGCCCCTGTTCGCCACAACTAGAGAAAACCCAGCGCAAACAGCAAAGAAGACCCAGTGTAGCCAAAAATAAATAATTTTTTTTAAAAAAGAAAGAAAAAAGAGAATAAATATCCTCACAAATAGAGTGCCATTTGACTTGAGGAATCCCATAGGGTTGTCCAGAGAGCAGGGCAGGGGACAGGGATGGAGCAAGCAGGTGTGAATAAAAAATGGAATAAAAGTTGTATCTTGATTAGGAAGGAGTATGTAGGTTATACTGTGAATGATTCTGAGGTAGTGTCCAAATCCAATGGGAAAGAGTACAGTTATTAACTCAGGATAGTTGGTTTATGTCTTATTTGCTTTGTCTGCTCTCATGTCCTGCTTTCATATGAGAAAGGCACAATTAATCAGGAAAAGTTATTGATGGTCTCCGTTATGCTATTGATACGGGGTTAGGAGAGGAGTCATTACACAGTAGAAAGGGTATAAATGCTGCTGAGTGTTGGCTCATGTCATCAAAGTCATCCACACGTCCTCATTGTCTTATAACACTTTGTGGCTTTCATCTTTCCTGGACCTAGAATTGGTGGGATTCATATTTATGCTCTTGGTAGAGACTGCCAGATATCCTACAGCAGTATCACTCCATTTGATTTTTATTCCCATCAGCAGTAGATGACTGTGCTTGTTCACTCACAACCTGCCAAACTTGGGTGTTGTCACTCTTCTTAATATTTGTCAATTTGATGGTTGAAGATAGCTGCTGATTTTGATCCAGTCTTGTTGGCTCACTCTCCAAGCTTGTGTTCCCACGGTCCTGCCCCTAAAATTACTCCATAGTCTAACTTTTACTTAGTCAAAGGTAAACATTTGACTCAATCACTGTGTGATTGACTGATTGAGTCTCTATCATTAGAAACAGATCTCAGAGATCAGGACTCTTCTACTTCAAAATTTCCTCTCTTCTTCCAGGGCCTTAAATATTCTGTGGAGGGAAGAGGAAAGTGAAAGTGAGAGTCGTTCAGTCATGTCCGACTCTTGGCGACCCCATGGACTATACAGTCTGTGGAATTCTCCAGGCCAGAATACTGGAGTGGGTAGCCCATTTCCTTCTCCAGGGGAGTTTCCCAATCCAGGGATCAAACCCAGGTCTCCCGCATTGCAGGTGGATTTCATGCCAGCTGAGCCACAAGGGAAGCCCAAGAATACTGGAGTGGGTAGCCTTTCCCTTCTCCAGCGGATCTTCCTGATCCAGGAACTGAACCAGGGTCTTCTGAATTGCAGGCAGATTCTTTACCAATTGAGCTATCAGGGAAGCTCTATGTGGGCAGCCCCCCAAATCCTTCTTAAAATGAACAACCTTGGGCCAATGTACACGTGAAGGAAGAGTTTACTGTTGGCTCTCGCACGATTGGGAATTGGGTGTGTTCAGCAGATTTGGGATGTGTAACCCCCAAAGACCTTTTAATTGGGAGGTACTCTGCACCCTTCCAGAAAGGTGGGGACAGCCTGAGTGACCATGTTTTCCTGGGAGACCCACCTTTGGCCATAGCCAATAAGACCACAAAGAAGAGCTGATCCAAGCTGAGCCAATTAGATTCTCAGGCATTCACAGTGAGAGACACAGAAACCAATCTATTGTGTTATATTGTGGGCCACAGGAGTTGTAAGATCATGCAGGGTTGAAGCTGTTCGGGGTAGCATGGTAACCCCCAAAACAATGAGTTATTACAAAGCAGGATATATCCAAAGCCTTCAGAAAAAATTCTTAACTTTGAAGCAGAGATGAAAGAACTCAGGGAGAGATGGGTTGTGGAGGGGTGGGGGTGGGTAGAGGAAATAGTCACCAGATTCGAATTTTGGCTCCAGCAGATGTGCTCTCTGAGGTTACTGTGAAAGTGAAAGTGTTAGTCAGCCCTATAGACTCTCTGTAACCCCATGGACTGTAGCTCACCAGGCTCCTCTGTCCATGGGATTCTCCAGCCAAGAGTGGGTGGCTATTCCCTTCTCCACGGGATCTTCCCAATCCAGGGATTGAACCCAGGTCCCCTACAATGAAGGCAAATTCTTTACCACTGAGCCACCAAGGAAGCCTTACAATAAATCCTCTTTGTATGGACCCATCCTGACCAAGACTATGAAACAATTGCCCAAGTCCAGCTCTTTTTGCTCATTTTTCACAGTACTCAAACAACCTTCTGAGAACTGCCCTTGACATCACGACATAGGAATACACACCCACCTAGGTATGTTTGCTCATCATAGGTGTATGATTACCAAGGGGTTACTGAGTAACTTCAAGTGTCTAGCACTATGCTGGGGATCAGGTACACAGCAGAAAAGTAGGGGACATAGTTCCTCACTCCAGGGAGATACAGTGCGAGAGAAAACTAATATATGAAAGAATTATACCTCAATCTCTCATAAGGGCTGGGCCAAGAATGCTCTTCCTTGAAAGGACTGCTGAGATCAGATTGACATGTGCCAGCCCCAGCTGGAAGGCACGTGGGGAAGCTGTTGGGTCAGGGCAGCCCTAACAAAGAGGCATCAGGTTGTAGCTGGAGAGACCATCCTTCGTGCATCCACCCAACACCCAGCCGTGTCCTGGTGACTTGGGGACCTCCCAGGAGGTTGATGAGCCCTCTGGGGAGCAGCCCTAAGGGCCAGTAGGTGTGCCTACAGTCAGGTTGCTCAAAAAACTGTCCTTTGAAAGGGAGGAGTTATTATTCTCGTACTTGGCTGGGCACAGTGACAGGGGCATTGAGCTTATGGGCCCAGGTAGAATGGAGGAAACAGAAAAGCTGACCCACTCCGGGCCATGGACTCTCCAGGTGAAAAGTCTTTTTTCTCTAAAAAGGAGGACATTGTGCTTCCTTCACAGGAAAAGTTTTAAGACTTTGGCAAGCCGAACTGTGGAAATTACATTGCCGCTCTCAAAATGCTACTTGAAAGAGCATTGTACCTATCCTGGTGATTGTGTTGAATGTAGTCTTAATTTATTTATGTTTGGACTGGCTGCACAGCTTGTGGGATCTTAATTCCTGAGCCAGGGATCAAACCCAGGCCCCCAGAAATCCTAACCACTGGACTGCCAGTATTTTTTATTTGACACTGAGTGCTTCTTTGAAGGTAGCAGCCTGTTGACTAGCTGCAAGTCCAGGCCTGCAGGCCCAGCCTGTTTCCCCTTTCTGGAACCACTCCTGACCTGGGATTTAGGGACCTGGTAATGGCTGATATGAATGAACACATCACATGCCATGAAGTTCTAGATGTGTTACATGCATTATCTGTGTCCATCCTGCAGAAGTCAGCATTACACCCATTCTACTGAGGTAGAGGAGGTCAAATGACCCTCCAAACATCACACAGCTAGGAGGCTTATCCCTCAGCCCTTGCACTTGACTCTCTCACTCTGTTGCCCTTGGAAACCTGCCTGCCCTCGTGCTTCCCTCCTGATCGACGCCAGCGTCGTGGGCTACCCTGGCTGTCATGTGCTCCAAGCATTCAGATTTGAGAAATTCCTTTCCACTCTCTGAATAAACCCATTTGTCTCTTGCCTCCAGGTCTTTGCACATACTGTTCCTTCCTCTTCATTAAGAGTTTACTTGAGGGGATTCCCTGGTGGCTCAGTGGTAAAAAAATCTGCCTGCCACTGCAGGAGACACAGGTTTGATCACTGATCGGGAGGATCTCACATACCATGGAGCAGCTGAGCCCACATGTGGGCCACAACTATCGAGCCTGTGCTCGAGCCTGGGAGCTACAATTACTGAAGCCAGCGTGCTCTAGAGCCTGTGCTCTGCAGTGAGAAGCCACCACAATGAGAAGCCCGTGCACAGCAAACAGAGAGTAGTCCCCGCTCTCTGAAACTAGGGAAGAGCTCTCATAGCAACAGACTCAGCACAGCCATAAATAAATAAAGTTATATGTAAGAAAAGAATTTGTTTGAACAACTTTCCCAATTGTCAGGGTCTCAGCTTAGACCATATGCCCTCTGGAGAAGCACTTCTTGAACACTCTGGGTCTGACTTAGTGTACCTACTCTGGGCTCTGCAGCACTTCCCCTATTGTGGGGCTCATCGCTTTAGATTGGAATTGCCTTTTTTTCCCCTTAGGCCATACCAGGCAGCATGAGGCATCTTAGTTCACCAGCCAGGGGGTGGAACCAGGCCCCCTGCATTGGAAGCATGGAATGTTAACCACTGGACAGCCAGGGAAGTCCCTGGAATTGCCTTGTTACATTTCTGTCTACCCTGCAGTTAGCATGAGTGCTGCCTACATTTCCCCCAGGGGTTAGTCTTGCTCCCTAAGTATACTGAGTGGTTAGTACAGTGCCTGGCACATAGGCGTCCCATAGGTACTTGCTGGAGAAGGAAATAACCGATGACGGCTTGGCCCCGCCTCCCTCACTGTCAGTCCCCGCCCTCTCTCCACCTTCGACCACCTGCAGGCTCTCTGGGTTCCCGCGCGATGAGCCATGTTCATTGCTCAACATGGCAATGGGGCCCACTGTTGTTTGGTGCTGACTGATGACCCAGAGCCTGCCTGCTGCTGTCCAGCCACCCCCGCCCCCAGACCCATCGTTTGTCTGCTGGACTGGATGCGCTTTCTGTGCCCCGCGTCTGTCCGACCTGGAGAGTAGGTCTGGCAGGTATAAGTCCCTCCTGGGACTGTGGGCGGTATCCGACTAAGTATCCACCTATGGCGCTATTCACAGAGATGGGCTTAATCCATACATAAACAATCTATGTTTGACAATCACAAGAGACCGAAAAGAGCGCAAAGCTACTCTTCACCAATTCCTTGAGAACGGGAATGACGAATAACGGAAATAACAAATAACAGATACATCACGGACTCCCAGCTGAACACAACCCAGGACCAGAGTTTGGGGCTGTCTTGTTAGGCAAAGCTATAACCCTTTAGTTGCTGAATGTGGGGAGCCCAGGAGAGGGGCCAGAGCTGAGTGAGTGTGGTCTTCAGGTGGAACAGGACAACAGGTGTATGGCAACCAGTATAGAATAATTTCAATACCATAACAACCCATAATAGCACCTTGGTGTGTTCTAGCTGAATATATGTTTCTTCTATCAGTGACCGTGGTCATCAGCAGGATGATACAGAACTGGAGCGATTGGGTTGAATGATTGAAAGGACAGCTTGTCTACTATTGCCTAAAATAGCATCATCCGTGTGCCTCAGCAAATTATTCGTGGTTCAGATGGGGAAATGAACAATCCACTCTGGTGATGTTTCCCTGTGATTTGGGGATTGAGAAACACACTGTGGGAATACAAAAGCTAGTACCGACTCAGCTCCTGCCCAGAACAAGAGTTGACAAGAGCTGAGTGTGTGTGTTTGTCTAGATATGTGTCTAGAGATATGTGTCTAGATACATGTCTAGAGTGTGTGTGTTTGTATGTGTGTGATGTGTAGTCTCTGTGTGTGTGATGTGGGGAGTAATATAAAAGTTTCTAAACTGCCATGGTTGTGGTGTGAAGGTGTGATTGTGTGTACATGGCCCTGCGTTCTGGATGGGACTGCGAAGATGGAGTCTGGGGGAAGAAAAGAATGGAGGGAGCCATCTCTTAGCCAAGTCCTTAGAGTGAGTTGTACACCATCATCCCGGTAGGCCGATTGAACAGGAGACTGGCTGGGACCACCTAGCAACTGACAGCGCTCAGTGATGGTCCGCCTGCTCGGGTGGGCTCCCTACCTCTGAAAGAACATTTTGACAAAAAAGGAGAGAAAGGACATCCCAGTTTCCTTTGTAGCTTCTCTACTGTTTCTTGTTAGTATGCTGTTTGTTTGTTTGTTTGTTTTTCCAGTATAGCTTTTTGCCAAAAGAACTTGCCCTAGAGAGCTTGTGAGGAAAACTTAAGGCCTAAGTCAGTCTCAGACCACATCAGACAAAGCAAAGCCTTCAGCCCAGAGGAGATTTTCTCCTTTCCCAGCAGTGACAGTAGCACAGGGATTAAAAGGATTTTGGTCATGGGAGTATCATAATGAACAACCTGTTCTAGGAGCCTGAGGACTCGGATAGATCCGAGGAGAGGCAACAAATGCCTTGTCCAAGGTCACTGCACAGCTTCTCTCTGATTGAGTGTTGGCAGGGCTGGGGTGGAGTTACTGGTCAGCGTAGATGATTGGGGGCTTCCCAGGTAGCCCTAGTGGTAAAGAACCTGCCTGCGAAATCAGGAGATATAAGAGACACCAGTTAGATCCCAGGGTGGGGAAGATCCCATAGAGGAAGAAATGACAACCTACTCCAGTATTCTCGCCGGGAGAATCCAAGGTAGATTGTTGGAAGAGCAGAGTCTCACTCCAGGCTGCCTGACCCCCAGCTAACAGGATCCTCTAATTCTCTGGCACCTTTAGAATCTCATGGATCATGTGGGGCTGTGACCCAATTGTCATGGTCTCTCCAAGCCCCAGGTGTGAGGGCTTGGACTGTCTTGGTCCTCAGCAAGGGAGCACCATGGGGCCTTGACATAAAAGTCACCAGTAATGACATTTGAGCTTACTGAGGTCCACTTGTAAAATTAGGGGCTTCCCTGGTGGCTCAGACGGTAAAGGATCTGCCCACAATTCAAGAAACCTGGGTGCAATCCCTGGGTTGGGAAGACCCCATGGAGAAGGGAATGGCTACCCACTCCATTATTCTTGCCTGGAGAATTCCATGGACAGAGGAGGCTGGCAGGCTGCAGTCCATGGGGTCTCAAAGAGCTGGACACAACTGAGTAACTAACACTTTCACTTGTAGAATTATTTTAAGAAACTAATTGAATGGGCCTCATTCTCCATTTTTGGAAAACCCTTTCCTAAATGATTAACTAATGATACAAAATGAAAATGTTTCCAGCTGGTGCCGACCACGTTCTCAACCATCTCTCCAGCTCAAAGGTCTTTGATGTCTCCATAAATGTTCAGGACACAGTTCTCCCAAGTTCACTCTTAGACCATATGAGAAATAGCCTGATTTTTTTAAAAAATCTTTTTTATCAAGATATAATTTACACACAGTGAAATGCTCAGATCTAACCTATAGAGTTTGATGAGTTTTGACATATATTTACAGAGTGGAACCATTACACCAATGAAGACATAAAACATTTCTATTTCCTGGAAAGTTCCTGCTTGTTCTTTTCCAGTCAATCCAATTCTTCTAACTTCTATCACCATAAACTGTTTTTTCTTTTTTCTAGTGTCTATTACAGACTGAATGTTTATGTCCCTCCAAAATTCACATGTTGATGGTATTAGGAGATGAGGTCTTTGGGAAATGATCAGGTCATGAGGGTAGAGCCCTCATGAATGGCAGTGCCCGTATAGAAGGGATCCTGGAGAGATTCCCTCACCCATTCCACTATGTAAGACACAGTGAGAGCATGGGAACTCTATGAACCAGGAAGAAAGCCCTCACCAGACACCAAAACTGCTGGTGTTTTGACCTTGGACTTCCCAGCCTCCAAACTATAAGAGATAAAGTTCTGCTGTTTTTAAGTCACCCAGTCTGTGGTATTCTGTTATAGCAGCCCAGATGAACCAAGATTGTCATATAAGTGAAATCAAACAGTACCTAATCTTCTGTGTCTTGTTTTCTTTACTCAGCATAATGTCTATGAGATTCATCTATGTTGTTTAATATATTGGTAATCCTTTTCTTTTTATTGCAGAAGAGTTTCCCATTGTATGTATAATCTACAATTTGTTTATCCATTCATCCATTGATGAACTATTGGGTTTTTCCAGTATTTGGCTACCAAGAATAAAGTTGCTATAAACATTTACACAGATTTCTTTGTGTGGGCTGGATATAAGTTTTGTTTATCTAAGGTAAAAGTATCTAGGAGTAGAACTACTGGGCCATAAAGCAGGTGGATATTTAACTTTACAAGAAAAGTATGGCTTGTTTTTTAGATAACTTTTGTGAAAGGACGTTTAGAAATCAGCTTGCAAAAACCACATCAAAAAAGTCTCTACAGGGAGAAGGTGGTAAGAGAGAGGTCACAGCCTTTATGGAAAATGGCTGTTTTAACCAACTCTCGAATATGCGCTAACTTTGGGCTGTACTCAAGAAAATGCTGTTCACATTACTAATGGAAATGGACTAAGTAGAGTGGCAATACTGAGATACACAGAAGGTTATTTGTGCCAAAATGTTGACCAAACCTTTTGGAATTTTGCCTTAAGCCCAACCAATTACAATTTAGCAGGTTGATTTATTGAGAATGTAAACTCTGGAAAGGTCACACTTTGAAAAGCTCATCTGAGTTCTAAATTTTCACTTCTGTAGACTCCGTCTTACCCCAGGAAAGATAAACAAGCTTTTCTGTGATTTGAGGGTTTGGATAACTGGGCCTTCACTGTCTGCCAGATGTACTGTCAACCCTTATTCTATGAGACAGCAGCTCTACGAAGCTTTTGCATTTGGGGGACTAAACAGGAGAAATGGATCTGAAGTCGGCTGGCCCCTTGGGAACTGGAATAAGGGAAAATGATGGCGTCCCACACAGGGGAGTCCTGAACCCCGTGGAGACCCTGCTTCTCTTGCAAGACCTCCAAGCAAACAACTACAGGGTAGCTGGTGAGGTGGGGAGCCAGGAAGTGTGGCCAAGAAAGCTTATACAAGAGGCTGGCCTTGTTCTCCCACCTGCAAAGCGGGGCTGTCAGAAGTAGGAAAGTAGAGCATGAAACCACAGTTAGAGAAACAGCAGCATTAGTAGGCTCCTGGGAGGCCTCAGGGGACCAAAACCACGGATACTGCCTTTCCTGGCAATGTTAGTTGTTCTCTGTTATGGGATGAATCATTGTTTACTGTTTTTCAGACCCTTCACATATTAGAGTTTTATACTTGCATCCTAACTTGTGACTCTGCAGTGGTACACATTAGCATGAAAGAAATATACTTCTGCCTTTGATGTTGGCATAGCCACGTGATCAGTTTTAATCAATGAAGTGTGGGCAAGAGGTACTCACGAGGCCTCAGGAGGCATCAAGGGTCTCTGCTCAACTTCCTGGGCTCCTGCCACTTGCCATGAAAGGAACGTGCCCTGGCAGGGCTAGTCCAAGGAAAATAAAGAGGAAGGTGGATGTAAGCCAATTTGAAGCCTTAATCCGCGCCAGGGAGGTTTGTGGCTTCAAGCAGAGCTTTCCCAGCCAAACTACAGATCTGAGAGAAAAAAAATCAATGTTTGTTGTTGTATGCCATTGAGTTTTGTGCGATTTGTTATGCAGAATTATTATAGCATTTGCCGACTGATACATAACACTAATATTGCTCTCTTCTTCTTTCACAGTAAGGCAAATCCCAGTTTTCATTTGGGCTTCCCTGATGGCTCTGACTGTAAAGAAAATGCCCGTGATGCAGGAGACCTAGGTTTGATCCCTGAGTTGGGAAGATTGCCAAGAGAAGGAAATGGCTATCCACTCCAGTATTCTTGTCTGGGGAATCCCATGGACAGAGGAGCCTGACAGGCTACAATCTGTGGGGTCACAAAGTTTTCACTGGCTCTTTGGAATAAAGCTAAATACCCCAGCCTTCCTTGCAACTATATATGATCATATAATTGAGTTATGGTCAATGAGATGTTAGTAGAAGTGTTGTGTGGTAGCTTCTGAGACTTTTCTTTGAAGGCCAGTGACATGCAGTGTTTATCCCTTTCTGCATCCTGCTCTCTGGAACAGGATATAATGGCTGGAGCTCCAGCTGATATTTTGGATCCTGAGGAATAAGACCATATCCTTTCTCCTCTGGCACTCTCTTCCCTCTGGCCACCCTCTCTTCTGTCAACTGTCCTAGTTGTTCAGCATCCCTGCCCACTCTATTTTACAAGCATTCTTGTCAAGAAATATAAGAAGATATTTGATGGATATAAATTAACATATGACATAATTGCAAATGGTTTTCCCCATGTTGCCAGGTAGCCAACTCCCAAGTGTGCCTCCCCCACCACTAAGGGTGATTAGAGGTGGAAAGCCCCTCCATCATCTGCGGGGTTTTCAGTTGGCAGCGACACACATTTATGGGTGTTTTCCTACAAACTGGTAAATTTGATGAATGCTTAGATGTATCTAACAAATTTCCCCACAATCCATAGTATATGTGCATTGATGAGCCCATTTTATAGATAAGGAAACTGAAGCTCAGTGAGGTTAGGGAACCTACCCAATTCTTATAGAGTGTGAGTGACCCTGGGACCAGGGTCCCAGCCCAGGTCTCCCAATTCAAAGTCCCACATCCTTTTCCTTATTTTGCACACCCATTTATTTCTCAGTATCCCCATGGGGTCTACCACAGACCTGGAGCAGTGATGTTCAGAAAGGGGGTGAAAAGGAAATGAATGAAAGCTTATCTTTGCCAGGTTACTCAAAGGTCTTTTTTTCTTTAAAAATTTTTTTCCACTCTATCATTTATTTATTTAATTTACTTTTGGTTGTGCTGAGTCTTCGTTGTGGCACACAGGGCTCTTCATAGCTGCATCAGGGTTTTCTCTAGTTGTGGTGAACGGGGGCTATTATCCAGTTGTAGAACTCGGGCTTCTCATCGCAGTGGCTTCTCTTGTTGTGGAGCATGGGCTCAAAAGTGTGCAAGCTTCAGTAGTTGAGGCTCATGGGCTCTAGAGCACAGGCTCAGTAGTTGTGGCACAAGGGCTTTGTTGTCCAGCAGCATGTGAATCTTCCCGGACCAGGGATCGAACCCATGTCCCCTACATTGCCAGGCAGATTTTTAACCACTGGACCACCAGGGAAGTCCCACGCCTTTTTTCTTCATGTAAGATGAATCAGTCTTCACCACCAGCACACACATGTGTGACAAGAAGGCTCACTCTGGGAGATTCATTTGCAAGAGAAGAGTACCCACTGCCCTGTATGGGCACAGTTAGGGGCATAAAATGGGCAGTAGAAAGATGCAGGTGGGGAGAAGGGCACAAGAGGTGTTGCTTGCTCTTCTGAGAGGCAACAAGAGCTGCCTAAACATCTGCTGAGAAGATGGAGAGAAGAGCCCGAGAGGGGAATCCCTTGGGAGAGTTTGAAGGAGATTGAATGTCAAGGAAACTCAGAAACCACAGAAAGAAGGGGAATTTTGGAAAAGGCACAGGCTGGCAAGATGCAGAAACTCTGGAAAAACTAACATCCCTTCACATCATCTGTAACATCTGGCCTCTTTCAAAACGGGTTGTAGGTAACTGGATGCTAGACCCTCTGCTTGCACTGTGCCCACTGCTAGCCCGGGTACTACCAATGCCACCAGACACTGAATGCCTTAGCCATCAGTCCCATCAGAAGGAATTTCCATTACATCGTTCAGCCTGGATTGAAAATATCAAGTGAGGTTCTGATGGGTTGTACTTAGTTCATGTGTCTTTGCTCCCCCTACCAGAGTTCAAGGGGAGCTTTTTCACCCCTTTGGGCTCCAGAGCCAGACCCTCACACAAGGGCAGATTCCCCACAATCAGGAAGCAGGCTCAGATGCTACACAAACTATTAATCACCGCACTATAATCCTCTCCAGCACCACATGTCTGGGACAAACCACCGAGGGAGTGCCAGCTTCCACTGCTGTGGACCATGCCTTTGCAAACCTCGGCAGCCAGTTCATTTAAAGCTGCCATCTTTCCCACATTTGTGTTTGCTGGGCTGGTTTGCATTTTATGCAATTGGTTTTAAATCAGTTTTTTCCCCCTTTGCCTAGGAATATTGGCAGAAGTAAACAAGAAGTAAGTGAGAAGATGCCAAAGATGGATGGGATGGGAGCAAACCATTTACAGGGTCATGGTCGATTTGCCATGACACAGCCTGGCAGGAGATGGGCCTTTAACCATCAGTTTTCCATTAATTCTTGGAACCAGACCCTCTGTGGCACAGTGGTGAGGAAGGAAAGGTTGATTTTTATGCTCAAAAATGTTGGGACTGGGAATTCCCTAGCAGTCCAGTGGTTAGAACTCTGTGCTTTCACTACTGAGGGAAGGGTTCAATCCCTGGTTGGAAAACTAAGATCCCACAAGCTGCATGACATGACTGAAAAAGAAAAATGTTGGGACTGAAAGGAACCTTAGAGTTATCTAGCCCACTTTTTTTGTCAAGCATTTTTTAAGCCTTGGAATTCACACTTTAAAATGGTGGTCCCCAGCCTTTTTGGCACCAGGGACAGATTTCGTGAAAGACAATTTTTCCATGGACCAGGGCTGGGTGGGGGGATGGTTTGAGGATGATTCAACCATGTTACATTTATTGTGTACTTTATTTCTAATCTAAAGCTGCCGCTGATCTGACTGGAGGTAGCAGTCTGAGGCCTGGAGGTTGGGGACCCCTGCTTTAAAGGAAATCTTCACGAAAGCCCAAATTCTAAAAATAGATCAAACAGGAAACACTCTGGCTAAAGTGATATTGAAGGCCCAGGGCAGCTAAAGAATCACTGAGTCCACACAGACACAGAAAACAAATATGTGATTACCAAAGAGGAAAACAGTTAGGGTAGGGAATAAATCAACAGTTTGGGATCATCAGATATCAGTCAATTCAGTTGCTCAGTCATGTCCAACTCTTTGCGACCCCATGGACTGCAGCACACCAGGCTTCCCTGTCCATCACCAACTCCTGGAACCTACTCAAACTCATTTCTGTTGAGTCGGTGATGCCATCCAACTGTCTCATCCTTTGTCATCCCCTTTCCTCCTGCCTTCAATCTTTCCCAGCATCAGGGAAAGAGTCAGTTCTTTCCATGATCTTTCCAGACTCTTTCCAATGAGTCAGTTCTTCCCATCAGGTGGCCAAAGTATTGGAGCTTCAGCTTCAGCATCAGTCCTTCCAATGAACATTCAGGATTGATTTCCATTAGGATTGACTGGTTTGATCTCCTTGCAATCCAAGGGACTCTCAAGAGTCTTCTCCAACACCACAGTTCAAAAGCATCAATTCTTCAGAGCTCAGCTTTCTTCATGGTCCAACTCTCACATCCATACATGGCTACTGGAAAAACCAGAGCTTTGACTAGATGGACCTTTGTTGGCAAAGTAATGTTTCTGCTTTTTAATACATTGTCTAGGTTGGTCATAGCTTTTTTTCCAAGGAGCAAGCATCTTTTAATTTCATCAGATATAAACTATTATATATATAAAACAGATAAGCAACAAGTTCCTACTGTATAGCACAGGGAACTATATTCAATATCTTATAATAACCTATAATGAAAAAATATGTATGTCCATATTCATATATGAATTACTTTGCCATACATCAGAAACGAACACAGCTTAATTTCAATTAAAAACCAAAAAAACAATAAATGAAAATGACCATGACCAGGGGCTTCCCTGGTGGTCCTGTAGTTAAGAATCTGCCTACCAATGCAAGGGGCACAGGTTTGATCCCTGCTCAAGATCATGTGAGATCAAATTAAGATCCCACATGCCTCAAAGCAACTGAGACCATGTGCCACAACTACAGAGCCTGTGTCCTGCAACTACTGAAGCCTTTGTGCTCTGCACATGGGCTCTGCACAGACGCTCTGCAACTAGAGAAAGCCTCTACACAGCAACAAAGACCCAACACAGCCAAAAATAAATTTTAAAATTAATAAATAAAATTTTTTAAAAAGAGAGAAAATGAGCAATGCAAAAAAAAAAGAAAAAAAAAAAAGAACACTAAGTCCAACTCTTGTATTACAGATGAGGAACCTGAGACCTAAATATGAGAGTGACATTCGTAAGGACACAGAGCCATTTAGTAGCAGAGCCAGCTCCCAGACCCAGACCTCTCAGGACTCCTCCTCCAGCCTCATGCAGGTCAAAAAAGAGCTATTTCAACTTAAAATTCTAGAAGACATTGGAGTGCAAGCGGTACATTGCTCAGACCCACTCTAACAGAGGGACAGAGTGGGGCACAGCCTCTCTCCCACACTGCGATAGGCACTAGACTGGGCAGGACTGGGTAGAATTGTTGGTGATGCCCATAGGGAGGTGGGGTGGTTCTGAGGATGTACATCCAGTGGAAACAGCAGTGGTCAGGGTTCTAACAGGAAGCAAACGGCATCTCAAACTGAGGAGAGTTTGAAGAAGGACCACATACAAAGATGTGGGCAGTGTGAGGGGTTTCCCAAGTGGCACAGTGGTAAAAGAATCTGCTTGCCAATGCAGGAGACATGGGTTTGATCCCTGGGTCAGGAAGATCCCCTGGAGGAGGAAATGGCAATCCACTTCAGTATTCTTGCCTGGGAAATTCCCTGGACGGAGGAGTCTGGGAGGCCACAGTCCATGGGGGTCGCAAAAAAGTCAGACACGACTAAGTGCGCATGGGCAGTATGAAGGGAAACTTCCAAGGGGTGAGGAATCCCAGGAAAAGCAGGCTTCATCTCTCCTAGACCTGAAGGCACAAGTGCTGAAGTGGTTAGAATACAGCCACCTGGTCAGAGCTGCAGCCTTTGTTAGGAGAAATAGACAACTCGCTGCAAGTTCGAGTAAGCAATAACTTCCTGCCCCCAGTGCCTTCTGTTGGCTGAACCTGACCAGAAGCCAGGGCAAAGTAGCCTTGGATGAGCCCATTCACAAAGGTCAGCATTGCAGGACACTGGGCATGGCTGGAGGGTGGGGAGGTTGTCTGGAGGGGCAAGTGGAAGACACCTACCACAATGTGGTCCGGTAGAAGCACAGCGTCCAGTAGACCTTTGTGTGTTCATGAGCACACCCCCCAGGCGCTCCCAGAAATTCTCATGGGGCACAGGCACTTTGCAGGGGAGGATGCTGGCAAGAACTTGAGAAACAAGGTCATGAATGTGACCTCATTTGTACCTACAAGGCCTGAGGAAATTTGCATACTTCATTATGCGAATTTGAGCTGAAGCCCAGCTCCTCTCACGTTGGCAGTAGAGGAACATGCCCTGCTTGCAAGATCAGGTGAGGTCTGTAAAGGTGCATTTTGCCCTTGGAGATTTCCTCATCTCCAGCGCTTGCTACCATGGCAGCCTCAGGGGAGTGTGGCTTCCTCTTTGCTTTTCACATCTGCATTCCTGCAATGTAACTCCCATCCCAGAATATGGGATCTGGGTTAGCTCAGACTCTGCAGGCTAGGGGCACAGTCTCTGATGAGACTGCCTTTGTACCACAAGCAAGCCACAGATTTGCATTGGGGGTGGGGGTGGGGGCGGTCCTCAAGCCACCCAGATTTCTGAATAACCAGCTAGGTATTTGGGGGATCCCATTACCCCCCTCAGGTTGATAATTCACTAGAGTGACTCAGAACTCAGGCAAGTACTAGACTTAACGATTTCAATTTTATTATAAAGGATACAAATCAGGCGGCATTAGTGGTAAAGAACCTGTCTGCCAATGTAAGAGACATAAGAGATGCAGGTTCAATTCCTGGGTTTGGAATATTCCTTGGAGAAGGGCATGGCAACCCACTCCAGTATTCTTGCCTGGAGAATCCCATGGACAGAGGAGCCTGACCGGCTACAGTCCATGGGGTTGCAAAGAGTTAGACAGGACTGAAGTGACTTAGCATTCACACACACAAAAATCAGGACCAGCCAACTGAAGAGGCACATAGGGAAAAGTCTAGGAGGGTCCCACACTCGGAGCTCCTGTTTCCTTTCCAGAGTACATCGCCCACCCAGCACATGTATGTGTTCACTAGCCAGGACTTCACTCGAGCCTCAGTGTCCTGAGTTTTTCTTGGGGTTTCATTACACAGGCTTGATTAATGGAATCACAAGCCACATAATTGAACTCAATCTTCAGCCCCCCGACCCCTCTGAACCAATATCACCTGACTCAAGCCCCAGCTCTGTAATCACACAGTTGGTCTTTCTGGCTTGGCCAGAAGCTGAAGCTCTTGGCCAGCCTGAAGCTCTCTAGGGCCAATCAGAAGTCACCTCATCAGCATGAACTCAGGTGTGGCCCCAGTGCCCCCTGCAAATAACAAAGATACTCCTAACAGTCAGGAAGTGCCAAGAGTTTAGAAACAGCATCCCAGGAGTCCAGGACAAAGACCGGATAGATTATTATACAATGATATCCCATAACATGGTTGTCACAGGCTGAAACGTTTACTTTGGGCCTGACTAAAGGCGAGCAGTGGGATGGTTAGGATTTTCCTTGGGTCCCTACCTACCATGATTTCAGTGACGACACAGAGTGCTATGCATGGTTTGGGGAGGATATTCTGAGGCTATCTGAGGAGGATATTCCAGGATGAACTGGAAGGAGTGATACGATTAAGTGGTGTGATTCCACACAAGTCGTGTGGAATTCCCAGGTGGCTCAGTGGTAAAGCTCCTCCTGCCAGTGCAGGAGATGCAGGAGACCCGGGTTTGATCCCTGCATCGTGGAAGATCCTCTGGAGGAGGAAAGGGCAACCCACTCCAGTATTCTTGCCTGGGAAATCCCATGGACAGAGGAGCCTGGCAGGCTATGGTCCATGGGGTCACAAAGAGTCAACTTAGCGACTGAGCACGCATGCATGCATGCCAACTTTGGCATAGAAGAGGATTGAAAGGGGAAGGCGAGATCATACAGGTACTTGCTAGGGATAAAGGGATAAAATTTTTAAAAGGGAATAGTGAAAGTGAAGTTGCTCAGTCGTGTCCAACTCTTTGCGACCCAAAAGCCCCAAAAGGGAATAACCTCAGAGTAATAAAAATGATAATACTGTTTGCAAAGACTGCTTGTTAGAACACACAAATCCAATCCCACTTTGGCTCCCATCCTAAGGCCAAGTAGTGGGTACCATGTTTAACTTGTACCACCCAGGAGGTCATATCTTTTAATTTCTCCTCCTTAAAATCTAGACTTATGAGACAGAGACTCAGAGAGAGATGGGAGTGCCTCTCTTTCTCACCACATTCTGGTTTCCAAGCTAAGGAATCACTTCTACACCCAAACAGCTCTCCTAGTGGATGTGGGTCCTCTTAAGGAATATCATATCAACCTACTCTGGGCTGATATGCACTAGTTGCCACACAAATTGTTAAGTGAATCAAACACTTCATAGTACTAGTACTAAATCACTTCAGTTGTGTCCGACTCTTTGTGACTCTATGGACCATAGCCCTCTAGGCTCCTATGTCCATGGGATTCTCCAGTCAAGAATACCAGATTGGGTTGCCATTTCCTCCTCCATGGGATCTTCCCGACCCTGGGATCAAACCTGTGTCTCTTACATCCATCTACTGCACTGGCAAGTGGGTTCTTTACCATTAGCACCACCTGGGAAAAGCCCCAAACATTTCTTACAGGTTGGTTAAAAAATTGCTGCTTCCTATTTCTAGAATGTGCTTCTACTATTATTTCATAGCCCTTCCACTGGACCAGGAAGGCTACCTACAATAATTTCCAGAGCCCCGTGCAAAGTAAAAATGCAAGGCTCCTTGTTTAAAAATTATCGAAGGTTTCAAGACAGAGTTACCTGAGTATTAAAGCAAGCATAGGACTCATCTGAGCACACGCCAGTCTATGAGGCTGCACAAGTCACATGACCACGAAACCAGCCCTGTCTGGGACCCCTCCACACCGCCTCACAATCTCAGGAAAGAACTGATCCTGGCACATCTGGCACCTCCAGGATCTTGTCCAGCTCCACAGCCAGCATCCTGATGAACTATAGTTGGCAGAATACGTCTCCTGCCTCCCGCCTCACCACCAATGCAGGACGAGCAGGGAGTGTGAGCAAGAAATAAATCTGTTTTAAGATACTGACGGAAGGTTGATTGTTACTACAACATAAAATGGTGCGTCTTTTTTTTTTTTTTTTTTAAATTCTGGCTGTGCTGGGTCTTCATTGCTGCACAGGCTTTTCCTAGTTGTGGAGAGGGGGGCTACTCTCTAGTTGCAGTGCGCGGGCTTCTCATTATGGCATCTTCTCTTGTGGAGCATGGGCCCTAGGGTGTGTGGGCTTCTGTAGTTGCAGACATGAGCTCAGTAGTTACTGTTCTCTAGAGCAAGGGCTCAGTAGTTGTGGAGCAGGGGCTCAGTTGCCCCAAGGCATGTGGGATCTTCCTCGACCAGGGATCGAAATGGCGTCCCATGTATTGCAAGATGAATTCTTAACCACTGGACCACCAGGGAAGCCTGGTGCATCCTGACAAATACATACCAATGCTGGATGTTCAGTCTAATCATGTCCAACTCTTTGCAACCATATGGACTGTGGCTCACCAGGCTCCTCTGTGAAATTCCCAACTCAGGGATCAAACCTGAGTTTCATGTGTTTCCTGCATTGGCAGGCAGATTCTGTACCACTGAGCCACCTGGGAAGACCAATATGTATTGATATTCTATAAAGTCTTACATATTTTGACAGTCATCCTGCCCATGTGGTGTCTCCTTGATGCCCAAACAGGACAAGCCTGCTTGTTTTCCTTGAAGGAACATGACTTGACTCTATTATCAGAAACTCCAAATTACACAGGGCACAACCATATCACCCAATGCTATTTTTAGGATGTGAACTTTTCCAGAAAACCAAGGCAGGTGCTTTGTATCAATGTTCTGACAAAAGAGTAAAATGTACATTTATAAACTCATCGTAATAGGTCACCACAAAATAAAAGGACTTATGTTTTCATTGGATGGCTTTCTTAAGTGAGTGCCAACTGCCTCTCACTGCTGGATCTGGGGTGATGCAGCTCAAGAAAGAGGAAGGGAAGGAAAATACAAAGGTTCAACTTTTACTGATTTGTGGCAATTACCTCCTTCCTGGAGAGGTATTGTGTGAGCAGAAGAAAAGAACAAAGCACTGAGAAGTGCAGCCTCCTCTGGAAGCTCCCAACCCCTTCACCCCCTCCCCACTCCATCCCAGTGAAGAAGAGCGCAGAGGTGGATATGATGGGTACATCAACTTTTAAGTAGAGTGTTCAAGATTTAAAAATTAAACATGTTAAGTTGCTTCAGTCGTGTTCAACTCTTTGTGACTTTATGGACTATACTTGCCAGGCTCCTCTGTCCATGGGATTCTCCAGGCAAGAGTACTGGAGTGAGTTGCCATTTCCTCCTCCAGGGGATCTTCCCAAAACTAAACATAGCCAGAGGATTTTTTTTTTAGGGCAGTGAAAATATTCTATATGACACTCTAATGGTGAATCCATATTATTATACATTTGTCAAAGCCCATAGACTATACAGCACAAAGAATGAACCCTGGACTTCCCTGGTAGTCAAGTGGTTAAGAATTTGCCTGCCAATGCAGGGGATGTGGGTTTGATCCCTGGTCTGAGAAGATTCCACATGCCCCAGGCAACTGGGCCTGTGTGCCACAACTACTGAGTCTGTGCTCTAAAGCCCGGCTCCACAACAAGAGAAGCCACAGTGATGAGAAGCCAGCACACCACAACTAGAGCGTAGCCCGCTCTGGCCGACACTAGAGGAAGTCTACACGCACCAAGGAAAACCCAGCACCACCAAAAATAAATAAATGAAAATTAAAAACAACTACAGCAAGCAAAAAAGCCCTTTCCTCATTTACCTTTCTTCAGAGTCCTAAGGAGTGGCAGGTCGTGGGGAGAATGGGAATGTGTGGGAAGCCCAGAAACGGACATACATGGAAACTCTAAAGCTGGGTCACCCAATTGCAAAGGAGGAGAGATGGCCCAGTTCAGCCACAAGGACAAGGCTCAGAATGCATACGTGGAGCTGAGCAGTGTTCCTTCCTGAATGGCAGAGCTACGGTCACATGTAAGAGTGTAAATGGCTTCAGGCTGCTGACGTGGCTGGGGGTATCCAAGGCACAGCGCCTGATGCTCTCGGCTCCTCCACTCAGGCGGCTGAGACCACTGAGTTTTGTGTCTGCTCATGTGAGGTACGAGGAGGAGGTGAGTCCATCCACTTATCATCACCTTTTGCATGGCTTATTTGCTGTTTCAAGAGCGTGGCCAAGTAGGTGCCCTGAATGCACACAGGCCTGTCCCTTGCGCTTGATTCATGGTGTGGCCTTGGGCAGGATGCAGGTGTGGGGAGTTGGCAGAGGCAAGTCAGATGTGTGGGAAACTCTCTCCATAGAGATAAACATCTCTTGGCCCACTAACGTAATTACAGAGATGCTTTGTGTGGAAGAATCTGAGGTAGAAATAATAGCAATAACATTTTGGAAGCAGGAAAGCAAACCAAGGTAGAATAACTGGCTGAACAGCCTTTCGAACCCAATCCCAAGTATGACTTGGAAACAGATAGAGCAAATGTTTCACTCCATAGACTCCTCAGAGGGAGGAAACTGGAGCCGCAGGAACTTCTGGGTCCAGCAAGCAGGAGTTGTGTGGTTAATTGGGTGAGGACTAGGAGAAGCACTGTCTGAGGAGTAGTCAGAATATGTAAGTGGGCTTCCCAGGTGGCTCAGTGGTAAAGAACCCGCCTGCCAATGCAGGAGACAGAGTTTCGATCTTGGATCGGGACGATCCCCTGGAGAAGGAAATGGCAACCCACTCCAGTATTCTTGCCTGGGAAATCCCACAGAGGAGCCTGGCCGGCTACAGTCCACTGGGTCACGAAGAGTAGGTCACAACCTAGTCACTAGAACAACAAGAACAAACAACAACAATAAATGTAAATATATGTTTATAGATGCAAACCAAGCTAGGATTATGTAAATTACCTTGTGCTCACCAAAAGCAATGTTTGCGCTTGGTAAACAATCTATGAGTATCTACTGTCACTGTCTTTCCTAGGTCCCTTAAGACCCTTTTGATTCCACTAGGCACATACCCCTCTCTTGCTGCAGTAGAAATCTGGAGTTTCACTCTCTGCAGAGGGTAACAGAGTGGGTCTCTGGATTGAGGGCCAAAAGACTGAATATGTGGATTGTAGAACAGAATGATGGAGGACTCATGCCATTAATTTATAAATTCAAGGACTTTCAACTCTTCTTGCCCCTCAAGGTTCAGAACATGCTGGCAGCCAGACCCACCTTTCAGGAAGGAACCTGGAAGATTTTCCTCTAGGAGTCTGGGCAGCTCTGGGCTATGTGGGAAACTGCCCACCCAGATCTCCTACAATATGGTCAGGCTCCATCCACACAGGCTGGACTGATGAGGAAGTGCCATCTGAGATGGCTCTTGGGAGGTTTTAAGAGGGAAGTTAAAGAGCTGGGGTGGAAGGAATAGTATAACAAATATGCAGACACAGGATAGGTGAGGCCTTGGAGAAAGGGGGTAAATGGGAACTGGGCCAGGGAGCAGGGCAGGAGTAGGGAGAAATGGGAGATGAGGTTGGAAAGGGTGTCTGGGATCAACAGGTGTCTGACAAAGGGATGAGTGAGCAGGAGCAACTGGGTTCATCTGCAAGTCTATGCTGGTTGTTGCCCTGGGGACCAGATGGAAGAAGGTCCTTAAGACCAAGCTTAGGAGATGAAAGCTATTTCAGTAGATAATAAGGAGCCTGATGAAAAGTTTGCAAACGGGAAAGTGACGTACAGAATTGAGTTAGACTTGAAAGACGAATTAATTTATGAGCCAGACGCTGAGGAAGGCAATGTGGGGCTACACCAAGGTTAACTGGGAAACTCTTGGATGAATCAGTGTCCATATTTAGAGGATGAAGAAGAGATCAGAGTACAAAACAGAAATTGCTCAAAAAGGAATTGAGCCCCTTGGACAGGAAACAAGAACTCTGATGGGATGCAGGAGAAAGGATTGAGCAAGAGAGAAAGAAAGCAGCTGCCAGCCCATCCGATGAAAACAAACACCTTGAACTCGACAGGAGACTTCAAATGTTACTAAACTTTTTTGGCAGTTGTCTCCCCTTTAACCAGCCTAACAAGGAATGCCAGGAAAGACTCATTTCCCTTTTCCACTGATGTGGTCTCTTTTCAGCTTTCCAACTGAAAACAGCCTCGTGGAAGCATTAACTTGTTTGAAGCAGCTTACAAATAGAGGAAGTTTGGGAAGTTGACTTTCCCAGCAAGTGTTTTGTCCTTGGAGATTCTTTTCCCCTCAGCATTCTGCATGGGACTTCCCTGACGATGTAGGTGATTACTAGGTCCATCCTTTTGTGACGAGAGGTGCCAGTGCCAGCAAAGTAGCCCATGAAGGAAACAGGATCCTCCCCTCCAACTCAGAAGTTGTATTTCCCCACCTGCCTGCAAACTTGAAATTGATCCCCTTCTTTTTTCTCTGAATAAAGGCATGGAGGTCTTGGTTACAAGGGCAAATAGTGGTTCGAAAAGGGAAACAAAATGTTCATTACTAACCATTTACACCTTGGTTCATGTAGCAGGGCCCAAAGGAAGGAAGGCGTCCCAGGATAAATAGTAATTCATACTGATCACACTTGAGAGTAAATTAAAGACGTCCACAGTCATCATCTTGATCCTCAGAGTAACACTGAGGGCCTTGTAGGAGTATCATCTCCCTCTGACAGCTGAGGGAGTCAAGACTCAGAGAAGTTCAGTGACTTGCCCAGGAACACACAGGGAGCTGGCATTGGCAGAGCAGGTGTGGAGGTGGACAGTCTGGGGCACCCTCCCAGGGTTCTGTGAGGTGGCAGGACATCCAGAGGACCTTGGGCACAACACCACCTTCTAGGGTTGAAGCCACATTGTTTGTTTAGTCCCTAATTCATGTCTGACTCTTTGTGACTCCTTGGACTGCAGCCCTCCAGTCTGCTCTGTCCAAGAGATTTCCCAGGCAAGAATACTGAAGTGGATTGCCATTTCCTTCTCCAGGGGATCGTCCTGCTCCAGGGATTGAATCTGTGTCTCCTGCATTAGCAGGTGGGTTCTTTACCACTGAGCCACCAGGGAAGCCCTGAAGCCACATTAGGCTCCCATAAATTTCACTCGTTGCCAAGGCCTCTTCCTTCTGAGTGAGATAGAAAAAAGGGAAGAAGAGAATCATGGGCAGTAAAACCCAGACCACCCATCAATCCTGAAACCCACATCTCCATTCCAGTTCTTTGTTCCTCTGTGGGAGAAGGTTCTGGAGAGCCAGCCCTACAGTCACTACCCGCTCCAGATTTCCCTCCAAGAGCCGAGATTTCTGCCTGAAAACATGGCCCTTTCTGGGAATTCTGTCCTCCTGACATGTGATCACTTTAGTTCACAGTCCAAGGTCCCTGAGGTGCTCAGAGGTGGGAGTTGACTGCTGGTAGGTCAGCCCACCATGATGGGTAAACACGGAGGTGGCTCCAGACGTTCTCCAGAAAGGACTTTGCCCCCCAAGCTCAGGTCCTGGATGGACATTCATAGGAACTACATCTGAAGGAGGCAAAAACATGGCCATGACTCTGGATTCAAATAATCCCAAATAAGCTGCCGCTATAACAAACCTTCCCAGGCTTCCCAAGTGGCACTAGTAGTAAAGAACCCGCCTGCCAGTGCAGGAGATGTAAAAGACATGCGTTTGATCCCTGGGTCTAGAAGATCTCTTGGAGGAAGGCATGGCAACCCAATCCAGTATTCTTGCCTGGAGAATTCCATGGACAGAGGAGACTGGTGGGCTATAGTCCATAGGGTCGCAAAGAGTTGGACATGATTGAAAGGACTTAGCCCACACACACATGACAAACCTAGACAGCATAGTGAAAAGCAGAGACAACACTTTGCCGACAAAGGTCCCTCTAGTCAAAGCTATGGTTTTTCCAGTAGTCACGTATGGATGTGAGAGCTGGATCATAAAGAGGGCTGAGTGCCAAAGAATTGATGGTTTTGAACAGTGATGCTGGAGAAGACTCTTGAGAGTCCCTTGGACTTCAAGGAGATCAAACCAGTCAATCCTAAAGGAAACCAACCCTGAATATTCATTGGAAGGGCTGTTGTTGAAGCTGAAGCTCCAATACTTTGGCCACTTGATTCAAAGAACCAATTCATTGGGAAAGACCCTGGTGCTGGGAACGACTGAGGGCAAGAGGAGAAGGGGGTGACAGAGTATGAGATGATTAGATGGCATCATTGATTCAGTGGACATCACTTTGAGCAAACTCTGGAGATAATGAAGGACAGGGAAGCCTGGTGTGCTGCAGTCCATAGAGTCGCAAAGAGTCAGTCACGATTTAACGACTGAACGACAGCAATGAAGCCAGTGCTTCCGTTCCTCAGGATCCCCATGGCAGATCCTTTCAGAGAGGAAAAACCCAGCAAGAACAGCAGATAACTTGCAGAAGCTTTGACCCAATCCAATGTGGAGCTCAGCAAGGCTGCATTCATTGTCAAGGCCACAGGAAGGAAGGAATGAAGGAGGCCTAAGTGTTCTTTGGAGCTGAGTCCCTCTGGGAATTCAAGGAGAGCTCTGAGGCTCCTCCCTGTCCCTCCCCTCATCCCCACTCCCCCAAGCTACACCCTCACTCGACAGTTTGCAAGGGATCACTGGGGTTTATAGGGCCAATCTGCCCATCTAAGGACCTTGGTTAGAGGACCCAGGACCCATAATAAAACTGGATGATTGCTTCCTCACCCCTTTACCTCAGACCTCAGGGGAAAAATTAGAGACTGGCAAGAGCCCTGTCCCCTACCTGGACCCCACCCTTGACTCAGACCATCTCATCAATATATCATTTGAAAATAAATAATCATGAAAAATGTCTAGAATAGGGCTTCTCTGGTGGCTCAGTGGTAAAGAGTCCGCCTGCCAATCCCGGAGATACAGGTTCAATCCCTGATCTGGGAAGATCCCACATGCCAAGGTAAAACTAAGCCCATGTGCCAGGACTGTTGAGCCTTGCTCTAGAGCCCGGGAGCCACAATTCCTGAAGCCCTAGAGTGCAGGTGCACCACAAAAGCCACTGCAATGAGAAGCCTGTGCACTGCAACAAAGATAGCCCCTGCTTGCTACAAACTAGAGAAAGCACACGCACAGCAATGAAGACCCAGCACAGCCAAATATAAATGAATGAATGAATAAATAAAGAATTGCTTAAAATGACCATGATAGGCATTCATCTGTGACTCATCAGAGTATCTTTCACATCTGAATGCTCTTGATGGCCCAATGAATGCAATTTAATTCAACATAGCACAGTGAAGGGACTATTTGAGTCAGAAAGAGGAATATTGCATGAGCATTCAAAGCAGCAATCGCAGCGTCGTCAGGAAAACACATACCCACTAGTGGCCATTCAGGCCAGTGTTAAGTTAAAGTTTT
This sequence comes from Bubalus kerabau, assembly GCF_029407905.1. Classification (NCBI taxonomy): domain Eukaryota; kingdom Metazoa; phylum Chordata; class Mammalia; order Artiodactyla; family Bovidae; genus Bubalus; species Bubalus kerabau. The sequence continues at coordinate 51,737,757 of NC_073634.1, forward strand.
GGAAGAACAGGGGAGGCAACCATTCTTTCAGGATAGAGGAGAAAAGTTGGGCAGCAGGCTGAGAGAGGAAGAGGTATTTGGCTAGACCTTTGGGCCTCTGCTGGGAAGGGCTTGTGATCAAAGCAGAGAGGTGAAGTACACGTGTGTTTGAGAAAAGGTGAGCGCTCTGGAAGGGTGATATAGGACAGATGTGAGTGTTGAGTTAGGGGAGAGAAGGAATGAGCCATCTACCCTGGGCCAGGTAGATGCAAGGCCCAGCAACAAGTGGAGCAGGACAGGGAAGGGAGTGTAAGAGAGAGATTAGTAAGCAACAAGGAACACTTGGGCACTGTTATCAGAACAGACCGGTTTCTCCCCTGAGAAATAACATCTATGGTGAGAAGGGCATTGAACCAGGGACTTCCTTGATGGTCCAGCAGCTAAGACTCTGGGCTCCCAATGCTGGGGGCCTGGGTTTGATCCCTGGTTGGGGAGCTAAATCCCACATGCCACGATGCTGCAACTAAATGCCATAATGAAGACCAAAGATTCCAAATGCTGTAAGACCCAGTGCAGCAAAAGAAAGAAAGATTTAAAAAGAAGAAGTGCATTGAACCAAGAAGACCATTCCTAACTCTGGCACTCATAGCCAAGGGACCTTGGATGAGTGGGTTCCCTCCTGGGTATCAGCTAGCTCCTGTATAGGTGGAAGAAATGAATGCTTTCCATTGGTGATGCTTGACATCACATCCCTCCTAGCAGAAAGCAGATGGCCCATGAAAGGGGAAAGCTGAGGACAGCTCAGTGAAGGAATTGTTGACCAAGTGCATGCATGCTAAGTCATTTCAGTCATGTTGCACTCGGTGCGATGCTATGGACTGTAGTCCACCAGGCTCTTCTGTCCATGGGATTCTCTGGGCAAGAATACTGGAGTGGATTGCCATGCCCTCCTCCAAGGGATCTTCCTGACCCAGGGGTCAAACCCACGTCTCTTAAGTTTTGGGTGTTGGCAGGTAGGTTCTTTACCACTAGTACCACCTCAGAAGCCCAATTAAGGGAGCCAAAAGGAGACGGTAAAATGCCAGAGACTTGCAACATCTGGAAGCCATTATCACTCCTTGACCTGAAGGGATATGTTGAGAAACCAGAAGCTGGTGTTCTTAATTAATAATGTGCTGATTATGACCTGCAGAATGCAGAGGCGGAGCCACTTACATGGGGGTGGGTGGGGGGCGGTGCACAGGACAGAGCTCCCTCAGCATCCGAACTTCCACTTTGAGGAAATGAAACCCGTGGGGTCATGTTGATTGAAGGCACCTTTTTTCAATACACGTACACAAAGTAAGTAGAGTCATAAAATTTATTACTGTCAAGATTCTAAGAGCTGGGGGAAGGGGGTGGGGCACAGTGAGCTGGGGGAAGGCCAGTCAGCCAACGAAAGGTCATGAGTGAGCAGGACAGACAGAGCAGGGCAAGCACCTGATACTTATAAGATAGTGCATGTGGAGGTTACTAAGTTTTCTAGCACTTAACTCTCAATGGTTATTTTTTAATAATATATTTATTTATTTATTTTTGGCTGTGCTGCATGCAGACTTTTCTCTACTTGCAGCAAGCAGGGGCTACTCTAGTTTCTGTGCACCAAGATTCTCATTGTGGTGATTCTCTTGTTGGCAGAGAACTGACTCTAGGGTGCGATGGTTTCAGAAGTTGTGGGGTAGGGGCTTAGTTGCTCTGTGGCAAGTGGGAACTTTCTGTACCAAGGATCAAACCTGTGTCTCCTACAATGCAAGTGAATTCTGAATCACTGGACCACCAGGGAAGTCCTAAATGATCATTTTAAAGCTGCCCCTGGGAATTCCCTGTCGGTGCAGTGGTTAGGACTCTGCACTTTCACTTCTGTGGGTCTGAGTTTGATCCTGCATGCCATGCAGACAAAATCAGTAAGCACACAAGTAAATAAATAAATAAAGCTACCTCATAAAGCGGGAATCCTGAGGGCAGGAATCCTAAACTCAAGTCCATGTGAGAGTTGGACCATAAAGATAGCTGAGTGCTGAAGAATTGATCCTTTCGAACTAGGGTGCTGGAGAAGACTCTTGAGAGTCCCTTAGACTGCAAGGAGATCCTACCAGTCAATCCTAAAGGAAATCAACCCTGAATATTCATTGGAAGGACTGCTGCTGAAGCTGAAGCTCCAATACTTAGGCCACCTGAGGCCAAGAGCCAATTCATTGGAAAAGACCCTGATGCTGGGAAAGATTGAGGGCAGGAGGAGAAGGGGACGACAGAGGATGAGATGGTTGGATGACATCATTGACTCAATGGACATGAATTTGAGAAAACTGTGGGAGATAGTGAAGGACAGGAAAGCCTGGTACACTGCAGTCCATGGGGTGGCAAAGAGTCAGACACGACTGAGCGGCTGAACTAAAATGTCTAGACTCTGAGTGTGAGCAGGATTATCACACTCTAAACTACCCAGGCAGCAACTCAGAAGAAAACAAAAATTGCTTTTCTGATCACAAGGGGTGACAACATGAAGCTATTAGCTATAAGAGAGGGTCTGCAGGACCAAACCTGTAGCCTTCGATAGAGAATATGGCCACTGACAACTGGGGAAGAATAGGTCAGAGGCCAGAGGCATGAGCACCCTGACCTGCAGCTACCCTCCGTGCCTCTCAGCTGAATACACGCAAAAGCCAGCGAGCAAATGAGCAGCTGGAGGTGGTCTGCAGGTCTCAGCTTCTCAGACAGAGCAAGGTGGAGATGGGCCTGGAGAAGGTGTGGAGAATGTCTCACACAGGTAGCAGGCTGACAAATTAAATAGCTGTGTTTATTTTCATGTGTAATAGAGAGAATATAGCTAGTACACCAAAACCATCCATCCATTCACAGCTGTCATTGAGCAGGGAAAGGCTAGAGCAGCTCTTTCAAGGATAAAACATTAGATGGTTGAGAGAAAAATATTAAGTGATGGTAAGGTAGTACAAAAACATGGCAAAAATCACAGAGATGGCATTCCTACAACTGAAGTTAGGGAAATTCAGGGCTGGATGATATATAAGATTTCTTCTCTCTCTGACTCTGAGTTTCTAAGTGTCTCCATGTAGCCATAACTGAGTGCAAGAACTATCTCAGGTAATCTAGGTTCAGTTATATGTTATGATCATTTAACAGGGTGGGATGACACTGGACTTCTAGTAACTTCAATACTCTTCTAAGACTGTTCTTGCTCTTCTTCTCTTTTTTTAAGTTGGAAGATTTTTTTCTTTATTTTTTTAAATATAAATTTATTTATTTTAATTGGAGGCTAATTACTTTACAATATTGTATTGGTTTTGCCATACATCAACATGAATCCACCACGGGTGTACATGTGTTCCCCATCCTGAACCCCCCTCCCACCTCCCTCCCCATCCCATCCCTCTGGGTCATCCCAGTGCACCAGCCCCAAGCATCCTGTATCATGCATCGAACCTGGACTGGCAATTCGTTTCATATACGATATTATACATATTTCAATGCCATTCTCCCAAATCATCCCACCCTCTCCCTCTCCCTTAGAGTCCAAAAGACTTCTATACATCTGTGTCTCTTTTGCTATCTCACATAGAGGGTTATTGTTACCATCTTTCCAAATTCCATGTATATACATTAGTATACTGTATTGGTGTTTTTCTTTCTGGCTTACTTCACTCTGTATAATAGGCTACAGTTTCATCCACCTCATTAGAACTGATTCAAATGTATTCTTTTCAATGGCTGAGTAATACTCCATTGTGTATATGTACCACAGCTTTCTTATCCATTTGTCTGCTGATGGACATCTAGGTTGCTTCCATGTCCTGGCTATTATAAACAGTGCTGCGATGAACATTGGGGTACACGTGTTTCTTTCAATTCTGGTTTCCTCGGTGTGTATGCCCAGCAGTAGGATTGCTGGGTCATAAGGCAGTTCTATTTCCAGTTTTTTAAGGAATCTCTACACTGTTCTCCATAGTGGCTGTACTAGTTTGCATTCCCACCAACAGTGTAAGAGGGTTCCCTTTTCTCCACACCCTCTCCAGCATTTATTGCTTGTAGACTTTTGGATAGCAACCATTCTGACTGGCATGAAATGGTACCTCACTGTGGTTTTGATTTGCATTTCTCTGATAATGAGTGATATTGAGCATCTTTTCATGTGTTTGTTAGCCATCTGTATGTCTTCTTTGGAGAAATGTCTGTTTAGTTCTTTGGCCCATTTTTTGATTGGGTCATTTATTTTTCTGGAATTGAGCTGCAGGAGTTGCTTGTATATTTTTGAGATTAGTTCTTAGTCAGTTGCTTAATTTGCTATTATTTTCTCCCATTTGGAAGGCTGTCTTTTCACCTTGCTTAGAGTTTCCTTTGTTATGCAGAAGCTTTTAATTTTAATTAGGTCAAATTTGTTTATTTTTGCTTTTATTTCCAGTATTCTGGGAGGTGGGTCATAGAGGATCCTGCTGTGATTTATGTTGGAGAGTGTTTTGCCTATGTTCTCTAGGAGTTTTATAGTTTCTGGTCTTACGTTTAGATCTTTAATTCATTTTGAGTTTATTTTTGTGTATGGTGTTAGAAAGTGTTCTAGTTTCATTCTTTTACAATTCTTTTACATTCTTTTTCATTCTTTGACCAGTTTTCCCAGCACCACTTGTTAAAGAGACTGTCTTTTCTTCATTGTATATTCTTGCCTCCTTTGTCATGGAAGATTTTTAAAAAATTTTTATTTATTTGTTTTTGGCTGCTCTGGTTTTTGTTGCTCATGGGCTTTCCCTAGTTGTGGCAAGCGGGGCTATACTTCCTTGTGGCACGCAGGCTTCTCACTGCAAGGGCTTCTCATTACTGTGGCTTCTCTTACTGCAGAGCATGGGCTCTACGAGGTAAGGGCTTCAGTAGTTGAGTCTCCCAGGCTCCAGTGGGTGGACTGAGTGGTGGTCCATGGGCTTAGTTGCCCAGTGGCATGTGGAACCTTTCCAGACCAGGGTTTAAACCTGTGTCCCCTGCACTGGAAGACAGACTCTGAACCACCAGACCACCAGGGAAGTCCATTCTTCCTCTTCTTCTTCTTGAAGGTTAGAAAAGCATAAGACACAGAGGCAGAGAACAAACTATGAATACCAAGGAGGAAAGATAAGGCATGGGATGAATTGGGAGATTGGGACTGACATATATGCACTATTGATACTATGTATAAAATAGATAACTAATGAGAACCTACTGTGTAGCACAGGGAACTCTACTTGGTGCTCTGGGAAGGAAATCCAAAAAAGAGCAGGTACATGTAAACATATAGCTGATTCACTTTGCTGCACAGCAGAAGCTAATACAACATTGTAAAGCAATTATACACCAGTAAAAATCAATAAAAAAAATAAAATGGGGATAATAATAGTGCTCACTGACTAGGGTTGTCATGAGAATCATAACATTTCCCATTACTGTTTTTTAAATTGTTACTGTTATTTTTTAAATTATTATTATTGTTGTAATTAGAATGCCTTCAAAAAAAAGTTGTGTCTATTTATGTGCCCACAAGCATATTTTAAGAGTATTGCCCGATTGCTTCAGAAATAATTATAAAGGAATCAGGAGGAAAAATAAAGAAAAAACCACAAACCAAAACACATGAACAAGAACATTTACAGCATCATTACTTGTTATAGTCTCCAACTGGAAACAATCCAAATATCAATCAAGGGGATAAAAAAAATTGTTATATATCCATACTAGGCAGCAATGAAAATGAACACATTTAAGCTGCATGTGGCTACATAGATGAAACCCACCAACCCAACACTGAATGAAAGGAACCAGACACAGAGTCCAGGCAGTGGGATTTCTTCTGTAAACAGTTCAAAAACAGGCTAGACAAATCTTTGAGGTAGAAATCAGAAGAGTGGCTACCATCACAGGGAGGATGGTGAGTGAGGGTGGTGACCACAAGGAGCTCAAGGCTTGCTTTGGGAATGTAGGCAACACTCCTCCCCCTGCCTACCTCTCCACCCCCTACAATGACTACTGTTTATTGAGCACTTTCTATGTACCAGGCTCTTACACATTCAGTTCAGTTCAGTTCAGTTCAGTTGCTCAGTCGTGTCCGACTCTTTGCAACCCCATGAACTGCAGCACTTCAGGCCTCCCGGTCCATCACCAACTCCCGGAGTTCACTCAAACTCACATCCATCGAGTTGCTGACGCCATCCCGCCATCTCATCCTCTGTCGTCCCCTTCTCCTCCTGCCCCCAATCCCTCCCAGCATCAGAGTCTTTTCCAATGAGTCAAGTCTTCGCATGAGGTGGCCAAAGTACTGGAGTTTCAGCTTTAGCATCATTCCTTCCAAAGAACACCCAGGGCTGATCTCCTTTAGAATGGACTGGTTGGATCTCCTTGCAGTCCAAGGGACTCTCAAGAGTCTTCTCCAACACATTACAACCCTCCAACAAGCCTACAGAGCTGACATTTGATTTCTGTCCCATTAACGAGGACATGGAAGCAGAGTTACTGTCTGCCAGGGTCAGCACGTCCATGCCCGTGTTCCACCGTCACAAAGACTACTGTTAATTGAGCATGTACTATGTACCAGGCTGTGTACACACTGTTGTTGTTGTTTAGGCTCTAAGTCATGTCTGAATCTTTGTGATATCAGGGACTGCAGCCCACAGGCTCCTCTGTCTATGGGATTTCCCAGGCAAGAAAACTGGAGTGGGCTGCCATTTCCTTCTCCAACACTCTTTCTTGACATGGTGTCTTCACTGAGACAGAATTCATTGAGCTGTACATTTGTGATTTTTGATCTTCTTGATTGGTCTCCTAGTAAAAAATTTTAATTTATATGTATAGAAAATGGAAAAGTTGTGATGTTTCCCTCGTTGATCCTAGTAAAATGGCCACGAAGGATGAATTGTCTCTTTAGGCGGTGTGCCCCTGATGATCAAAGGAACTTTGTGGGAATGGTCTTTGGCTTGGGTCTATGAACCATGTCCCTAGAGGTGATCTGCTTCTTACAGGCATCTGAGAAAACCACCAACCTTTGACCACTTTTAAAGGTTTTGGGGGAACTTCCCTGTGGTCCAGTGGCTAAGACTCAGTGGTATCCACGCAGGGGATCCCCAAGCCTCATCCCTGGTCAGGGAACTAGATCCCACATGATGCCACTGAAACAATGAAGATCAAAGATCTGTGCTGCAACCAACACCAATCGCAGCTAAATGAATAAATAAATATTTAAAGATAAATTAAAAAAAGGATTTTGGTTCCAAAAGTGATATGATTTCCAGCCCCAAACCTGCATGAGTGTTGGCTTTTGGTTGGAATTCTCTGAGGAAACTTTCTCTTTATTTTGGTTCCACTCTGAAATAAAAGTAGGTGTGTGCGTGCTCAGTCACTTTAGTCATGTCCGACTCTTTGCAACCCCGTGGACTGTAGCTCACCAGGCTCCTCTGTCCATGGGGATTCTCCAGGCAATAATACTGAAGTAGGTTGCCACGCCCTCCTGCAGGGGATCTTCCCGACTCAGAGATCAGACCCGGATCTCCTGTGGCTCCTGCATCACAGGCAGATTCGTTTATTGCTGGACTTATGCTGAGCCACAGGGAAGCCCAAAAGAAGGTATCTTAAGGCTAGTAATTATCTATGGTGAGTATCCCACTGTTTCCCTTGGGAAGTGAGATCTGACTCCATCTGTTGAAATTTCCCCCCTTTGAGGGTTTTGGGTACCCATAAGGAATAGATGGGGAGACAGTGGAAACAGTGTCAGACATTTTCTGGGCTCCAAAATCACTGCAGATGGTGACTGCAGTCATGAAATTAAAAGACACTTACTCCTTGAAAGGAAAGTTATAACCTAGATAGCATATTGAAAAGCAGAGACATTACTTTGCCAACAAAGATTTGTCTAGTCAAGGCTATGGTTTTTCCTGTGGTCATGTATGGATGTGAGAGTTGGACTGTGAAGAAGGCTGAGCGCCAAAGAATTGATGCTTTTGAACTGTGGTGTTGGAGAAGACCCTTGAGAGTCCCTTGGACTGCAAGGAGATCCAACCAGTCCATTCTGAAGGAGATCAGCCCTGGGATTTCTTTGGAAGGAATGATGCTAAAGCTGAAACTCCAGTACTTTGGCCACCTCATGGGAAGAGTTGACTCATTGGAAAAGACTCTGATGCTGGGAGGGATTGGGGGTGGGAGGAGAAGGGGACGACAGAGGATGAGATGGCTGGATGGCATCACTGACTCGATGGACGTGAGTCTGAGTGAACTCCGGGAGTTGGTGATGGACAGGGAGGCCTGGTGTGCTGAGATTCATGGGGTCGCAAAGAGTTGGACATGACTGAGCGACTGATCTGATCTGATCTGAAGGATCTCCCATTTAATCTAACAGTTTTGTCTCCATCTCTGATCTACCTGGCCAGAATTAACAGATGGATCCAAGGCAACTCTGACTCCTGCTCATCTCTCTGTAGTCACATTTTTTCATTGTTTCTGCCTCAGAGGGGCAACTCAGCCTTCCTGTAAAAATATGGTTTTGATAGTTTCCTCAGCAACTTGCGATTTTTGGCAGATTTCTCCAGCAGCTAGCCTGCCATATTGCTGGAGCACAGCATTCATTTTTTTATCTTCATTTCCCAACAGTCTCTTAGAATCCTTTGCTCATCCTATTTTCTCTTCCTGGATTGATCTTCTTCATTTTCTCCATTTGCTAAGTCCTACTGGAGAGCAAGGAAACCAAACCAGTCAATCCTAAAGGAAATCAACCCTTAATATTCATTGGAGGGACTAACGCTGAAGCTGAAGCTCCAATATTTTGCCAACTGATGTGAAGAGCCAATTCATTGGAAAAGACCCCGATGCTGGGAAGGATTGAGGGCAGGAGGAGAAAGGGGCCACAGAGGATGGGATGGTTGGATGGCATCATTGACTCAGTGAACATGAGTTTGAGCCATCTCTGGGAGATAGTGAAGGACAGGAAGCCTTTCGTGCTGCAGTCCATGAGGCTGCAAAGAGTCAGACAGGACCGAGCAACTGAATAAGAACAACAGTTGTGATGGGCAGAAAATTCTAAAACAGCTCCCAAATCCCAAGCCTCTGGTGGACACATACTTTCTCCTGGTTCTTCAATCAAACACTAATCTAGGTTACTGTGAACAGGTTTTCCAAATGTAATTAATGTCACAAGTCAGTTGATCTTAAAATAAGGAGATTATTCTGGGTAGACTTGAATTAATCATATGAGGTTTTCAAAAGCACAAAGTTTTGTTCTACTGGTAACAAAAGAGAAAGTCATGGAGCTCTGCTCTGGCTGGCCTGGAAGAAAGCAAACATCTGTGTTGTGAACCTCCTGCTGCTGCTAAGTCGCTTCAGTCGTGTCCGACTCTGTGCGACCCCATAGACGGAAGCCCACCAGGCTCCCCCATCCCTGGGATTCTCCAGGAAGAACACTGGAGTGGGTTGCCATTTCCTTCTCCAATGCGTGAAAGTGAAAAGTGAAAGGGAAGTCGCTCAGCCGTGTCCGACTCTTAGCGACCCCATGGACTGCAGCGTACCAGGCTCTGCCGTCCATGGGACCTCCTAGAGGGCCACAAAGCAAGGAACTATGGGCAGCCCCTAGGAGCTGGGGGTGGTTCCTTGGCCAACAGTGAGCAAACAACACAAGGACTGCAAGCTCATAACTATGAGGAAATAAATTGTGCCCCAAAACCAGTGAGCTCAAGTGAGGATCCCAAGCCCACATGAGGACTGCAGCCAAGGCCAACACGTTGATTTCAATTACATGAGATCCTAAGCAGAGAATCCAGTCACGCTCTGCCTGAACTTAAACTGGGAGATAGTACGAACTTCCCTGGTGATCCAGTGGTTAAGCCTCTGTGCTGCCAACGCAGGGGGCACAGGGTAGATCCCTGTTGGTCAACAAAGATTCTGCATACCATATGGTGCATAATGTATTCTCCCCACCCTGCCCCCAAATCTGTGAGATAGTAAATTTGTGTTGTTTTAATCTAAGTTTATGGTAATTTGTCATACAGTAACAGTAAACTAATACAGCCCCAAATTAATGTAGCTACCAGTATATTTACCTTAGTTTTCAATGCCACATTCAAGTTTCACCCCTCTAAGAGATGTCCTTGAGCCCTCAGGCAGATCCAGCCATGTCTCCTTGGGGCTCCCTTGGTGCTTTGTTCACTGTCTTTCTCTTATATCTCATTGTGTGACCAATTTTGCTTGTTTATTTATTCTCAAGTGTCTTTCTCTTCCGCTAGACCATTTGGTCCAGAAGGTCTTAAAGGTCCTGAAGCAAGGACCAGTGTCTTAGGTGGACTCTGGAGTCTGATGGCCTGGGTTCAAACCCTGATTCCGCTACTTATTAGCCATGTGATCTTGGTGGGTTATTTCCTTTCCATATGATCTTGGGTAGTTTCTTTCCTTAAGTTTCTCCTTAGACAAGATCTCTCTTCCCTCAAAGGGAAGCTGTGAAAATAAAATGCAGCTCAACATCTTGATTAGCATAATACCATATGCTAATAATACTTATGGCACACAACAGGCACTTGGCAAATGTTTGTCAATGAATATACAGGCGGAGGATGGATGGAATGAGGGCCTGCTTGAATCTCTGTATGTGAAGGCACATCCCATAGTTTCCAAAAGGATTCAGTCTCTGCAGAACTCTTTCCTCAATAAACTGCCCTCTGCCAACAGTCTCCCCTGATGCTTTTGTACTGTCTTTTTCCCTCCCTTGTTTGTTTTACTCCCGCGTCTCCCTTGATTGTGCACAAGAAACATTCCTAGAAAAACCTCAAGGGACCGACTTCCTTTGTGCTTCAGGGCAGCAGACAGAGTCTGTGTTCTGTTGGCTGCAGCTGTGCTCCAGCCTCTGGGGACTGAGGGAAGCAGAGTCCCCAGAGGACTTGAATGGGAGTCTAACACAAGGTGAAACCCACCAGGGGTAAAAGATGAAGACAATCCCTGGGCCAGAACCCCCACGAGGCAGTGGTAGAGGGGGAGGGATTCCTGAGCCCCCAACTCACACACATCCTCAGTCTTGATTGCTACAACTTCCTTCCTTCCTTTCTTTCTGGCCTCTTACAAAATAGTCACATCAGCATCATCCCTAGCAGCTTCAAGGATGCCAGTCCCTGGGGAAGGTGCAGCTTCTGTCTTGGTGTTAGACGATAGTCATTTGGCAGGTGAAAATAGAACATCTGGAGAGGCCTCTGTTATTGTTGTTGTTCAGTCACTAAGTCGTGTCTGACTCTTTGCAGCTAAACAGACTATAGCACACCAGGCTCCTTTGTCCTCCACTATCTCCAGGAGTTTTGTCAGATTCATGTCTATTGAGACAGTGATGCTATCTAATTATCTTATTCTCTTTTGCCCACTTCTGCTCCTGACTTCAATCATCCCCAGCGTCAGGGTCTTTTCCAGTGGGTCAGCTCTTTGGCATAAGGCCAAGTATTGGAGCTTCAGCTTCAGAATCAGTCCTTCCCATGAGTATTCAGGGTTGATTTCTTTTAGGATTGACTAGTTTGATCTCCTTGCAGTCCAAGGAACTCTCAAGAGTCTTTTCCAAACCACAATTCGAAAGCATCAATTCAGACTTCTTTATGGCCCAGCTCTCACATCCATACATAACTACTGGAAAAACCATACCCCTGAGACCTCCGTAATTTGAACCAATGACTTCCTTGTTTTTATTTATTGTAAAAAATAACATTTAGTAACATTGAAGTACATTTCTTAAAAAAGGAAGAAAGATTACTCACCATCACCCTTATCCCATAACTGGTTTCTTTTTCCAAGTTATCTTCCAGTTTTTGGCCACATGGAAAAATTTGCATACAAATTTTGTTTGTTTCATTTAATGTTATGTCTTAAACCTTTTTCAGTGTTGGAATAATCTTTACATTGATCTCTCTCTCTGTTTTTAAACGGAAACTATTCCAGCCAATTTGATTGAAGCATAATTAATGATTTTTTACCCCTTCAGGACATTATTCATTCCCCTGAATCTTTGAAGCTGGTTCTGGGCAACACTGGAAATGAAAGGAAGTTTGTTTTCTAAGCCCATTTGCATGCCTTACAGATCTTCTTTCTTCCCTGCTAGCAATTTTAGCCTGAGTTCTCTCACCAAGGGAGCAATCTGCACTCCATTTCCAACCTGCTCTGAGTCTGTGCCCCCATTCTGCGAGCTATTAAGAAAAATAAGAATCTAGTTCTACTTTTTCTCAACGTAAAAGTGATACATGCTCATGTCATCCAATTTGAGAATACATGAAAACAAAAGAAAATAAAAATCTGCTGTAATCTTGCTAGTCAAAATCAGATGCCATGGTTCTTTGTTCCTCTCAAAAATGTTGTTGGCACTTCTGACGCCACTCATCTGTGTTAGGTTTTTTACCTCCCAGAACCTCCTATGCCTTCCAAATTCACCTTAGAAGCTAATTTGTGTTGTAGTGATTACAACTGAACGAGTAAACCCTAGAAAGCATATTATCCTGAGGCCTTAGGCAGCTGTTGAGGAAAAAAAAAAAAAAAACACAAAAAGGTACATAATGTACTAACTGGGGGCACCTAAGGTTGGCTAGTTTAACCACAGTGGAATTCATTGGCTTATAAAACTGCAATATGTAGAGGTAGGATGGACTGCAGGTCTGGTTTGATCAAGTGGCTCAAAAATGTCAAAAAAGAATGGTTTCTTTCTAATCTCTCTCTGTATTTTCTCCACAACATTATTGTCTTCCTAAGGTAAGTTCTTCTTACTTGGAGGCCTTATCAGTAACCTCTAGGATTACACATTGCCTGGCCCTTGTCTAGCAGGGTATGAGAACATCTATCTCTTATGATTTGATAAATTCCCACAGTCTCCTGTGATTGGAACAGTCTGGTTCCTATGGCCATCCATGAACCAATCCTACTTGCAAGGAGGATGAGAAAAATATGCGTGGTTGAAAACAGTAAGTCTTAAACTCTAGTCTCAGGACTCCTTTACACTCAGAGAAATTAATGAGGAGCCCAAAGAATCCTTTATTTTATTTTTATTTTTTTAATTTTAATTTTATTTTATTTTTAAACTTTACAATATTGTATTGGTTTTGCCATATATCAAAATGAATAGGCCACAGGTATACATGTGTTCCCCATCCTGAACCCTCCTCCCTCTTCCCTCCCCGTACCATTGCTCTGGGTTGTCCCAGTACACCAGCCCCAAGCATCCAGTATCGTGCATCGAACCTGGACTGGCAACTCGTTTCATATATGATATTATATGTATTTCAATGCCATTCTCCCAAATCATCCCACCCTCTCCCTCTCCCACAGAGTCTAAAAGACTGTTCTATATATCAGTGTCTCTTTTGCTGTCTCGTATACAGGGTTATTGTTACCATCTTTCTAAATTCCATATATATGCATTAGTATACTGTATTGGTGTTTTTCTTTCTGGCTTACTTCACTCTGTATAATAGGCTCCAGTTTCATCCACCTCATTAAAATGGAGATTTTATCTATCAATACTCACCAAATTTAGAAAGTAAATTCATCAACACTGAAGAAATACAAAGGATCATGAGCAATAACAACAAAGAATTTTATGCCAATAAAACAGATAGACTAGAAGGAATAGACAAATTCCTAGAAATGTACAATCTCCCAAGCTCAAACCAGGAAGAAACAGAAAATATGAACAGCCCAATTCCCAGCAATAAAACTGAATCAGTAATCAAAAGCTACCAACAAGCAAAAGTCTAGGACCAGAAAAAACTTCATGTATGATTTCTACCAAACATTTAGAGAAGAGCTAACACCTATCCTTCTCAAATTATGCCAAAAAATTACAGAGAAGGAATATTTCCAAACTCATTCTATGAGGCCAACGTCACCCTGATACTGCTACCGGAGAAAGATACCACACAATAAAGAAAATCACAAGCCAATATCACCGATAAACATAGATGCAAAAATCCTTAGTAAGATATTAGCAAACTGAATTCAATAAAACATTAAAAGAATCATACATTATGATCAGGTGAGATTTATCCCAAAGATGCAAGGATGGTTCAATATCCACAAATCAATCAGTGTGATACACCACATTTACAAATTGAAAAATAAAAATCATACAATCATGTCAATAGATGCAGAACAATCTTTTGATAATATTCAACATTGATTTATGATAAAACTGTCAACAAAGATGGTATAGGGGGACCATGAAAGTGAAAGTAAAAGTGAAATCGCTCAGTCGTGTCCGACTCTTTGCGACCCCTCGGACTGTAGCCCACCAGGCTCCTCCATCCATGGGATTCTCCAGGCAAGAATACTGGAGTGGGTTGCCATTTCCTTCCATACTTGAACATAATAAAAACCATGTATGACAAGCCCACAGCTAACACTACACTCACTGGTAAAAGCTAAAAGCATTTCCTCTTAAGATGAGGAATAAAACAAGGATGTTCATTCTAACCATTTTTATTCAATATAATATTAGAAGTCCTAGACATGGCAATCACATAAGAAAAAGAAAGAAACAGAATCCAGGCTTCCAGTTCAAGATAGCAGAGTGGAAGGACATGTGCTTATCTCCTCCTGTGAGAGCACCAAAATTGCAACTAGCTGTTGAACAACCATCAACTGGAGCATGTTGGAACCCACCAAAAAAAAGATATCAAAGACAAAGAAGAAGCTGCAGTGAAATGGTAGGAGGGATGCAATCATGATAAAATCAAATCCCATACCCGCTGGGTGGGAGAACGATAATACAAAGAAGTTCTCACACTATTGTGAAGGTTCTGAACCCCACATCAGGCTTCCCAGCCTGGGGATCCAACAAAGGGACTGGGAGTCCCCAGGGAATCTGGACTTGAGGGCCAGTGGGATTTGATTATAGGCCTTCCAGAGGACTGAGGGAACAGAAACACCAGTCTTGGAGGGCACAAACAAAACTTTGCATGCACTAGGACCTAGAGAAGAGGAGCAGTGACCCCATAGGAGACTGAACCAAAACACTTGCTAGTGTTGGAGGGCCTCCTGTAGAGGTGTGGGTTGGCAGGGCCTCGCTACAGGGATGGCAGCACTGGAAGATCCTCCTTGGTGTAAACCCTCTTGGAGTTTGCCGTTAAGCCCACCATGGAGCCTAGGGCTGGGTCGCCTAAGGCCAAACAACTACCAGAGAGGGAGTGCAACCCCATCCATCAGCAGATGATTGGATTAAAGTTTTACTGAGAAAGGCCCTGCCCACCAGAGCAAGACCCAGTTTTTCCCATTGCCAGTCCCTCCCATCAAGAAGCTTACATAAGTCTCTTAGCCTCATCCATCAGAGGGCAGACAGAAGAAGCAAGAAGCACAGTCTCACAGCAGTTAATACAAAAAACATATTACAGAAAGTTAATCATGATGAAAAAGCAGAAAGTTATGTCCCAGATGAAGGGACAAGATAAAGTCCCAGAAAAACAGCTAAATGAAATGGAGATAGGCAATGTCCCAGAAAAAGAATTCAGAATAAGATAGTGAAGATGATCCAGGATGTCAGGAAAAGAATGGAGGCAAAGATTTAGAAGATGCACAAAATATTTAGCAATGGCCTAGAAGAACTATAGAACAAGCAAACAGAGATGAATAATACACTACAAGGAATTAATAGCAGAATAACTGAGGCAGAAGGACAGTTAAATGATCTGGAGGACAGAAAGGCGGGAATCACTGCCACAGAGCAGAATATAGAAAAAGAATGAAAAGAAATGAAGACAGCCTAGGAGACCTCTGGGACAACATTAAATGCACCAACACTTGCATTATAGGGGTCCCAGAAGGAGAAGAGAGAGAGACAAAGGACCTGAGAAAATATTTGAAGAGAAAATAGCTGAAAACTTTCTGAACATGGGAAAGGAAATAGTCAAAGAAGTCCAGGAAGCACAGAGTCCCAGGAAGGATAAACCCAAGAAGGAACACATGGAGACATATAGTCCCCAAACTGACAAAAATTAAAGACAGAGATAAAATATTAAAAGCAACAAGGAAAAACAACAAATAACATACACGGGAACTCCCATCAGGATATCAGCTGATTTCTCAACGGAAACTTTACAAGCCAGAAGGGAAGGGCATGATATATTTAAAGTGATAAAAGGGAAGAAACTACAACCAAGAATACTCTACCCCAGCAAGACTCTCCTTCAGATTTGATGGAGAAATCCAAAGCTTTCCAGACAAGCAAAAGTTAAGATAATTCAGCCCCACCAAACCAGCTTTACAATGAATGCTAAAGGAACTTCTCTAGGCAGGAAACACAAGGAAAAGACCTACAGAAAATTAACCCAAAACAATTAAGAAAATGGTAATAGGATCATGTGCGCATGCTAAGTCACTTCAGTTGTGTCCAACTCTTGACGACCCTACAGACTGTGGCCTGCCAGGCTCCTCTGTCCATGGGATTAGCCAGGCAAGAATACTGGAGTGGGTTGCTGTTTCCCTCTCCAAATAGGATCATACATATCAATAATTATCTTAAGTGTAAATAGATTAAATGCACCAACCAAAGACATAGACTGGCTGGGTGGATGAAAACATGCGCATATATGTACTTCCACTTACAGCATTACTCTACTCGACACCCTCCAAAATTGTATGTAATTATTTTATATTGTTAAGTTAATCATGTTCCCATTATGGCTTGTAATTGTAAATATCTTTTATTTTTTGTCTGGCTATTGATTGTGAAATTGATAAACATCTTTTACTATTGTGATTATGTAACTATTACTCACTTAATACCATTGTATCATGATTGGTCAACAGAAAAATAATAGAACTCTATATCACCAAAACTAGGATTTAATAGAAAAATCTGTAATCACTTTTTAAAATCCAGATGCATATCACAATTATCTTGAAATTTTTTGAAAAATACAAACACTCAGGTATTGCTTTTTTTCTCCAGAGCTCCAGATGTGTTTCTAATGAGCAGTCATGTCTAAAAACAACTGGACTATATGATGATCTTTTACTTTTATTTAGTTTGTTTCACTTTTTCTATTTCATATTCAGTGTTCCCATTTCATCTAGTTTATGTTCTCCAGTTTCTCCATCTCTTATTTTTATGTTCTTTCTCAAGACTTTATCCAGTGTAATAGAAAAGCTTTTATATACTTGTTTATATAAATATGTATAATATATATATTTTAGAAAACATGAATTTTTGCCTAACTAAAATTTTATGACACTTTGATTCCACTTGTTTGACTTAGTATGAATAGAATGCTATATTTCTAATTATAAAATAGATATGCAACAAGCAACAAAGGTTTACTTTGTAGCATACAGAACTACAGTCAATAACCTATGATGGAAAATAATTTTAAAAATAATATGTGTGTTTGTATAACTGAATCATCTTTCTGTGCACCTGAAACATTTTAAGTCAACTATATGTCAATATAACATATATATATATATATATATTTTTTTTTTAAGAAAGAAACAGAATCCAAATTGGAAAGGAAGAAGTAAAATGGTCACTGTTTGCAGATGACATGATACTATACCCAGAAAGTCCTAAAGATGCCACCCAAAGATACTAGAACTCATCAATGAATTCAGTAAAATTATAGGATACAAAATTAAAACACAGAAATCTATTTCATTTCTTTATACTAATGGTGAATTATCAGAAAGAGAAACTAGGAAAACAATCCCATTTACAGTCACATTAAAAAGAATAAAATACCTAGGAATAAATCTAACAAAAGAGATTAAAGACCTATACTTGGAAAACTCTTAAGATTCTTTTGAAACTGGAGATGACACAAACAAATGGAAAGATATACTCACGGCCTAGAACTAATATTGTTAAACTCTCCATGCTATGCAGAGCAATCTGCAGATTCAACACAATCTCTAACAAAATGCCAATGGCATTTTTCACAGAACTAGAACAAATAATTACAAAATGTATACGGAAACACAAAAGACCCTAAGTATCCAAAACAATCTTGAAAAAGAAAAACAAAGCTGGAGGATTCCAAACTACAAACCTTCAGTAGTCAAACCAGTATTGTACTGGCACAAAAACAGACACGTAGATCAATGAAACAGAACAGAGAGCTCAGAAATGAACTCATATTTACATGAGAAATTAATCAATGACAAAGGAGGCAAGAATATACAATGGGGGAAAGAAGCTCTTTAGTAAATGATGTTGGGAAAACTGGACAGCTACATGCAAAAGAGCCATATTGAACTATTCTCTCACAACATGCACAAAAATAAAGTAAAAATGGATTAAAGACTTAAATGTAAGACCTGAAAGTACAGGTAGTATGCTCTTTGGCCTCATAAGTAATGTTTTTGGGATATGTCTCCTTAGGCAAGGAGATTGAAAGCAAAAATTAACAAAGGGAACTACATCGAACTAAAGCTTTTGCGTGGCAAATGAAACTACCTACAAAATGAATAGGCCACCTACTGAATGGGAGAAGATATTTCTTCTCCCATTTGTTTACAGTAGATTCAGTAAGGGTTCAAAACCCAAAATATACAAAGAACTCATACAACTCAACAACCAGAAAACAAACAATGTATTAAAAAATGGGCAGAGAATCTGAATAGACATTTTTCCAAAGAAGACATATAGGTAGCCAACAGGCACATGAAAAGAAGTTCCACATTAATAATCATCAGGGAATTGCAAATCAAAACCACAAACAGATATCACCTCAACCCTGCTAAGACATCAAATAACATCAAATAGCATCAAAAGACAACAAATAACAAGTGTTGGCAAGGATGTTGAAAAAAAGGGAACCCTTGTGCACTGTGGTGGCCACTATGGAAAATAGTATGGCGATTCCTCCAAAAATTAAAAATAGACCCACCATATGATCTAGCAATTCCACTCCTGAGTATTCGTCTAAAGAAAATGAAAATATTAACTCAAAAAGATATATGCACCCCTATGTTCACTGCAGCATTACTTATAATAGCCAAGATATGGAAGCAACCTTAGTCTCCATCAATAGATAAATTGGTAAAGATGTTTTATATATACATATATATATGTATATATAGACAATGGAATACTGCTTAACTGTAAAGAAGAATGAAAGTTTGCCATTTGTAACAGCATATATGGACTTAGAGGGTACTATGCTAAGTGAAATAAGTCAGATAGAAAAAGACAAATACTGTATGATTTAACCTTTAACCTACATGTGATATCTAAAAAACAAAACAAATAAACATAACAAAACAGAAACAGAGTTATGGATACAGGGAACAAACAAGTTTTTGCCAGAGGGGAGAGAAGTGAAGGGGGAAAGAAATAGGTGAGGGTGATTAAGAGATACAAATTTTCATTTGCAAAATAAATGAGTGATCATTATGTAAGGTACAGTGTGGGGAATATTGTTGTTCAGTCACTCAGTCCTGTCCAATTCTTTATGACCCCATGGACTGAAGCACACCAGGCTTCCCTATTCTTCACAATCTCCCTGAGTTTGCTCAAACTCATGTCCATTGAGTCAATGATGCCACCCAAACATCTCATCCTCTGTCGCCCCCCTTTTCCTCCTTGTCTTCAGTCTTTCTCAGAATCAGGGTCTTTTCCAGTGGGTTGGCTGTTAGCATCAGGTGGCCAAGGTATTGGTGCTTCAGCTTCAGCATCAGTCCTTCCAATGAATATTCAGGGTTGATTTCATTTAGGATTGACTGGTTGGATCTCCTTGCAGTCCAAGGGACTCTCAAGAATCTTCTCCAGCACCACAGTTTGAAAGCATCAATTAATTCTTCAGCGCTCAGCCTGCCTTATGGTCCAACTCTACATCCATACATAACTACAGGAAAAACCATAGCTTTGACTATATGGACCTTTGTTGGCAAAGTAATGTCTCTGCTTTTTAATATGCTGTCTTGGTTGGTCATAGCTTTTTTTCCAAGGAGCAAGGGTCCTTTAATTTCATGGCTACTGTCACCATCTGCAGTGATTTTGGAGCCCAAGAAAATAAAGTCTGTCACTGTTTCCATTGTTTCCTTATTTATTTCCCATGAAGTGATGGGACCAGATGCCATGATCTTAGTTTTTTGCATGTTGAGTTTAAAGCAGTAATTATGTAATACCTTTGTATGGTGACAGATTGTAACTGGACTCATCATGGCGATCATTTTGAAATGTATAAAATATTGAGCCACTATATTGTGTAACAGGAACTAACATAGTGTTGTAGGTCAATCATACTTTAAAAACAAGCAGGTGCACAGAAAGAGAGATCAAATTTGTGGTTACCAAAGGCAGAGAATGGCGGGAGGGGAATTAGACGAGGGCAGTCAAAAAGTACAAACTTATGGTTATGAAATAAATAAGTACGAGGGATGTAATGTACAACATAAGAATAGTCAACACTACTGTATATTACACGTGAACATTGCTAAGGGAGTAAATTCTAAGAGTTCTTACATGAGGGAATAATTTTTTTCTATTTCTTTAATTTTGTATCTAGATGAAATGATGGGTGTTTACTAAACTTATAATCATTTCATGATGTATGTACATCAAATCATGCTGTACATCTCAAATTTATACAGTGCTGTATGTCAATTATATCTCAATAAAACCGAAAGAAAAAACTAAATTCTTTAAAAATAATAAAATAATTCATAAAAATAATAAAATTGCATGTTAACATGTTGACAAAAAGCCCAATGTTTTCAAAAACAAAAAGATGGTGAGAAGAATGCTTTTTAAAAAAAAATATATTTGCAAGTCTCTTTAAGTATGGCTTAATAGGATACAGCTGGATTTTCATATCTGCTTTTGCATTCAATCTGTTACAAGTTGTTCTGGTTAAATTATGTGAAGAAAACCTGCTTCACATTGATACAAAATTGGAAAAGCAAAAAGTACTCTAATAGTCTTTCAGGAATATTATGGATATTCTTCTTTGATAGTACACCAAAACTCTACAAGAGGTTATTTCTTTATTTATATAAATACTGAAAAGCTGTCAAGTTGATGGCAACACAAGTTTTCCAAAATTCCAAAAATCTTTTGAAATCCAGAAGGTTTTCAAGATTGGCAACAAGTAGTCAATTATTTTCCTTGAAGAGACAGGCTTGCTTAGTTCGTTTGCAAGAAAAAGTCTACCAAACACCCAAGTTGAGATAACCATAATCTGTCGGTTGTTTTCTCAAGTACGAATGGAGTTCCATGAAAAAACAAAACAAAAAACCCACCAGCTATTTCAGCTTGCAACTCAAACGATTGCATGAGTGCTTCTTCTTGCACAACCATCACATGTCAGTTTGCAGCAAGTGTTTTATGTGTCGTTTCCATGTAAAATATTTACAAGAGAGACTGAGCTTTTAATGAGTTAATCACATTTTTGTTGCTCCGTCCAGAAAATTCTCAAATGTAATGTAATTTCTTTTTTCCCACCATGAGTGTGTGGTGATGA
This sequence comes from Bubalus kerabau, assembly GCF_029407905.1. Taxonomy (NCBI): domain Eukaryota; kingdom Metazoa; phylum Chordata; class Mammalia; order Artiodactyla; family Bovidae; genus Bubalus; species Bubalus kerabau. Next base: position 51,759,194 of record NC_073634.1, read on the forward strand.
AAACACTACTACAGTTGGCTGCCCTTCCTCTGGGAAAGCACCAGAACACCTTTTGCACACCTTTGCTTTCGCACCATCAGTAACAAAGGAAAATAATGTCTTAGATTATAATGAAATAATTTTGACTTCAGAGATTCTCTGAAAGGCCACCCCTGAAAGGTCGTCTGAAAGCGACACCCCTGACCAGGGGTCTGTGGACCATACTTTGAGAACCACTGACTTGGACCAATCAGAGCCCAGTCATAGAGCTAAGAGTGGGGCAGGCTTACCTTAACTGTATGTTGCATCACAGAAGGGGGAAGATGAAGTGAATGTTGGAAGCAATCACAGTATCTGCTATGAGAATGACCAAAGTAATGAACATAAAGTAATGAACAAATTACAAAATCGTGGATGCTGTCCCAGATTCACAAACAGCCCCACCATTTTGCTAGCCAAGGTCCAAAGGCTTTTCTGAGACCAGTATCTGTCTTGAGGTCTTCCCGGGTGGAGCAAAGGTAAACAGTCCACCTGCCAATGCAGGAGACTCCATAGGCATAAGTTTGATGCCTAGGCCTGGAAGATCCCCTTCAGTAGGATATGGCAACCTGCTCTGGTATTCTTGCCTGGGGAAATCCCATGGGACAGAGGAGCCTGGTGGGCCGTAGTCCATTGGGTTGCAAAGAGTCAGACATGATTGAGCACACACATACCTATGAGGCTTTGAGATCCGGTGGCTGGTTTTCATCTATTGTTTGGGGATCTCTGTCGTAACCCTGAACAGTAACTAACGGTGGTGGGGACTTCCCTGGCCATTCAGTGTTTAAGACTCTACGCTTCCACTTTAGAGTACTTGGGGTTGATTTCCTTGGGGAACTAAGATTTTGCGTGCTCTGCATTGTGGCCAAAAGTAACTAAAGGTGGCCCTGCAGCTTAGTGGAAGGAGTATTAAGAGCACGGCTTGTATTGTTGCACAGAAAGTCAGTCTCTCTCACAGCCTTCCAAGCCAGGGTACTGCTGAGCCTCATGCCAGCCATAAAGGGTATCTGGTTCTTGCCTGCCTCGGGGCAGCTGAAATGTGGAGGTGGGTGGATGAGGTCCCTGCACAGGAGAGGAGAATGGGGGTGATAAGGCCTCACCATGGTTCTGCTGGGCTCCCTGGTGGCTCAGTGATAGAGAATCTGCCAACCAATGCAGGATACAGAAATGGTAACCCACTCCAGTATTCTTGCCTGGGAAATCCCATGGACAGAGGAGCCTGGATGTCTACAGCCCATGGGGTCACAGTCTGATACAACTGAGTGACTGAATGACTAAACAACAACAATGATAATGCTAGTGGTGGATTGACTGGAAGATCAGCTGTATCTGTTTTAAAAAATACTTTTAAATGAGGTCTGGCTTTATGAATAAAGAATATCTGGGAGAAAAGTGGAAGAGCAGCTGAGGCAGATGAAAGTAAAGAGTGTCTGATAAGGCAGGCCTCTGCTTATCTCCAAGAGAGAGGGGCTGAGGTGCTTAGTATTCTCCTTGCAGGTGTCACTGACCCCAGAGAGCTAGGCCTCGGCTCTGCTAGCCAGCCTTGGCCAACTCTCAGGATTCAGATCTCCGGACGAAATAGCCTGGTAAGCTGCAGTCCATGGGGTCGCTAAGAGTCGGACACGACTTCACTTTCACTTTCACTTTTCACTTTCATGCATTGGAGGAGGAAATGGCAACCCACTCCAGTGTTCTTGCCTGGAGAATCCCAGGGATGGGGGAGCCTGGTGGGCTGCTGTCTATGGGGTCGCACAGAGTCGGACACGACTGAAGCGACTTAGCAGTAGCAGCAGTGATAACTTTTCCTCCAATATTTTAAAAATGCTTACATGTCCTCAACTTTAAATAATCGAGAAACACTTTTAGGACAAAATCCTTTTGAAAGGTGTGAAGGCAGTCCTTCCACGCCTTCCTTTCCAAGTTTTCCCTCTTGATCTTTGTTACCCAAGACCCCACATTTTGCCCCCAGTCCCCCTGCCCCCAGCTGGGGAAGAGGACAGACAACTCCAAGTCTTGTTTGTAACTGTGCAAACCGTGTGCAAACTGTTGCAAAAAAAAAAAAACAAAAAAAAGTGACAAGATTTTCCGTTTATGCAAATATATTTGGCTCCCTGTCTAGGATCCTGCTTTTCAAAGTGTAACCGAAACCTACATCACAGGCACATGACTGCGATGCCCTGTGTTCGCCAACCCCAAAGGATATTCTGAAACCAGAACAACTTCACCGACCTTACTGAAGAGTCAACAAGTCCTACCGCACACCTGGCTGTATTAAAGAAACAACATATCCGTGCTTTCAAGTCTTTTAATTCCTGAACTTGGGGATTCACGAATATTCACGCTTTTAAAAACTGTATGCCATTTCCTCTCCAGATTCAAGGGGGACTCCAGACATACGGAAATGAGCGCTCCAAACGCAGGTTCGCATTCATACTCTGCCACTAAAAGATTTAGTGTGACTCACGTCTGCTGAGTTTCAATAACCCATCCGCGAAATTAGTGCTCTCTCACTTTTCTCCAATACTTGGAACAACATAAAACTGTTCAGCAAATCTCCAGATACACTCAGGCAGCTCTCGTTGTCTCCAGGGCCCCAGGAACTCCAATCCAGTGTTGTCTGCGGGTCCATCCTAGAGAATAAAGCACGTGACTCCATAAAGCCCCTTCATTCAGCAGCTCCGCGTCTACGAGTCCTCTGCGCAGTAAAGTCCTATACTCAGTCCAAACACCTTTTGTTCCTTCACCATCTAACCGCGAGCAGAGATCTAGAGGGCTGTGAGTGCCCCGGACCCGCCAGCGCCAGCACACAGTACGACGCGCGTCCAGCTGGGGGCGCCCGGCTCCCCTAGGCCCGCTGGGTGGAGGGTTGCGAGCCCAGGGAGCGAGGCAGCCTCGGGAGCCCTCGCGTGCTCTGATTGGTTCTCGTATCCTCGTGACTCCAGGCCCCGCCCCGCGCCCCTCCTCCGCATCCGAGCCTGGGAGCGCTCGGTCAGGGACTGAATGGGCGCTAGCGCGGCGCTGGGGGCGGGCCGGGGCGCGGGGCCCGGGACTAGAGGCAGGCTGGCGCCCGCTCCCTAATATGCGAAAGAAGGCGGCGGGTGGCGCGGAGCGGCGTCCCCTGCAGCCGCGAACCGAGGCGGCGGCGGCGGCACCTGCCGGCCGAGGTACGTGGCGCAGCCCCCTCCTCGGCGTAACGGGGCCCGCTGGCCGGGGGCGGCGGCGGCGATCGGCCCCTGCCCCCGCGTGGCTGGGCCCGGCGGCTCCGCCCCAGCTTCCTACGGGCAGCGCCCAGGGCACGGCTCCCCCAAATGCGCCTGGCGAGGGCGCGGGCTGGGAGTCGTGGCCTCGCGCGGAGCGGACCGGCTGGGTACGCCGCGGCCCGCGCAAGTGTGGACGCGGTGGAGACGGAGGGGTGAACGGCCGGGATGTGCGCTCCAGGCGCGGTGTCCCTTTCCCTTCTGTGTTCCGTAGCGACTTGGGGTTTAATTCATTGCTCGAAGCTTCCGAGCCAGGAGAGCCCAGTTAACTCATTTCCCCGGGACAGGATTGGGGACCCTCGGTGACTAGCAGCTCCGGCGGCTGTCTTTCGCATCCATCGGGAAGGCGTGATGTGCAGTGTCTGCAGGTAGAAATTCGCCAGTGACCTTTCGTGCCCACTCTGTGCGGCCAGCCCTGCGGAAGAGACACGTTTTGTGGTGACCTTTGGTGTTTCCTGAGTTGTAAGGAGTGGCTTGACATGGGCATGCATTTATATGCTCCTTTAGTGTGTTAAGTAATACAAGATTTTCTGAGAGCATCTTCGAATAGGAAGAAGCTAGGTCCTACCCAACCCCACAAGAGGTGGGTGACCTTGGCCAACGCTGATCCCCCTGTAAGACTCCATCTCCTGATCTGTAGTGGGAGGCTTGACCTGCAGATGGCCAAGATCCCTTTCAGGCCCCTGGTTCTGTGGTTCTGATGGCAAATGTGTTCACCAATGAAGAGGGTCCTGCAGAATCACTAACTCACTGGAAAGACATTTTATGTCCTCATATCTTAGTTCATGTCTGTGGCCTTTGCTTCATTAAGTATCAGTCTGTTTAAAAGGAAAAATGGTTTTTACCTGCCGGCCCCTTTGGCTTACCTGCTCATCAGGCCAAGCATGGATCTGACTTTGGGATTACAAAGAGGAAGGAGATGTGGCTCCTGCCCTCTGGTGTTAAGTTGAGCCCTGCTCTTGGTAATCTGCTTCCACAGAAGAGAGGAACCTTGGGGAGGAATCCTGTCTGCTGAGTGAAGGGGCACAGAGGCAGAAACTGTCAGGATGGGTTGTGGTTTCACTCGCCTAATCCTGAAAGCTTGACAGGTTAGCAGAATGTCTTACATTTCTAGTCGTAGAGCCAGGAATCACCTGAATTCCAGCCAGGGCTTGGACGAGGAGAGATTGATGTAAACTGGCAGAGCCCTGTGACCAGAGTATAGTGAACCTCTTCATAGGTCTGTCTGTTGTCTGAGGGACGCTATTTCTGTGAGATAAAATGAATCTTGGTTATGATTAGTTGTTGGGTCTTCCTGTAGGCGAGAAAAAAAATGGGTGAGGTGGGAAGGCATGAAGGTGTTTGTGGAAGAGAGAGGGAGAGGGCTGACAGTCATCAATAATAAACATGCACATTAATGACTGCCTATTTTGAAAATGCTTATAATTTTGGCTTAAACTGACAGATTGTTTCATATTACCATGATAGGTTAGTATTGAATTTTTTGGAATTAATTTATTAGTTTTTATTGGAATATAGTTGGTTTACAATGTCGTGTTAGTTTCTGCTATACAGCCAAGTGAATCAGTTATATATAAATATATATTCGTTGTTGTTTAGTCACTAAGTCGTGTTCGACTCTTTTGCATACATGCTAGACTGTAGACCGCCAGGGTCCTCTGTCCATGGGGTTTCCCAGGCAAGAATACTGGAGTGGGTTGCCGTTTCCTTCTCCAGGGGATCTTCCCAACCGAGGGATTGAACTTGCATCTCCTGCATTGCAGGCAGATTCTTTACCGTGGAGCCACTGGGGAAGCCATATATATATATATATATATATATTTTTTTTTTAGATTCTTTTTCCATATAGGCCATTCATTATACAGTACTGAACAGAGTTCCCTGTGTTATACAGTAGTTCTTCTTGTTTATCTGTTTTATATATAGTAGTGTGTATATGTCAATCCCAGTCTCCCAAAAACCCTTCCCTCTTCTTTCCCCCTTGGTAACCATAAGTTTATTTTCTACATCTGTGATTCTATTTCTGTTTTGTAAATAAGTTCATTTGTACTATTTTTTTAGATTCCACATATAAGTGATATCCTATGATATTTGTCTTTGTCTGACTTGCTTCACTCAGTATTACAATCTCTAGGTCCATTTATGTTGCTGCAAATGGCATTTTTTTTTTTTTTCTGGCTGAGTAATAGTGTTGAATTTTAAGACTATGTTCAAGGCAGGATAAGAAAAAACCCTTTGTTCTTTGATGTGTCTCCTCCAGTCCTCCCCTATTTGCCCTGCTGGTCTGTTTGGCAGGAGTTTGTCTAGCAGGTTGGCTCTTGGGAGGTGAAAGAGACGATAGAAGAGGTTTCAAGACCTCTATGGGAGTTCATCCAGGTGCTGGGGGCAGAAGGGAGAGTCTTGGAAGAAGGGTCACGGCTCGCTTTGCACACCCTTCTAGTTCCTGAGAAGCAGTTTAATCAATTTAATCTGAATTGCCTGTGGAGATGCTCCCAGAGGGCATGCTCTGTGTTTTTGGTTCATCTGGGAAGCCTTGGCAGAATTAAAGCAACTGGAAGTATACACACATTAACAATGGTACGCACTCCCTAACTGCTGAGAAGCAGCAGCAAGGGGCTGGATCAGTATGAGGGGTGTTAGCAAAGGCATCCATAAGTGGGTGAATCACTGGCTTATTGTGGGAGGAAACCATCACTGTGGATGGTGACATGCAGGCCATTAGGGAGAGAGACCCTGGAGAAGGCAATGGCACCCTACTCCGGTACTCTTGCTTGGAAAATCCCATGGACAGAGGAGCCTGGTAGGCTGCAGTCCATGGGGCCGCTAAGAGTCGGGCACGACTGAGCGACTTCACTTTCACTTTTCCCTTTCATACATTGGAGAAGGAAATGGCAACCCACTCCAGTATTCTTGCCTGGAGAATCCCAGGGACAGAGGAACCTAGTGGGCTGCCGTCTATGGGATCACACAGAGTCGGACACGACTGAAGCGACTTAGCAGCAGCAGCAGCAGCAGGAAGAGAGACCCAGCTTGAGCACACGTGCAGAGGGGGAGGAAGGAAGATGTAGCGAGCAGAAGAAAAATGAGGTTAGAGAGGTACAAGGACATGACCAGGCTTGTCTTACTTAGAAGAGCGTTATCTTGTTTTTCTAAGTATAGCATACATGCTAGAAAAGTAGGCATAAGTGGATTACTGTCCAACAGATTTTACAAATTCAGCATACCATGCTCTGAGATCAAGAAGCAGGAGCACCCATGGGTCCCGTTCGAGTCACTGTGTCCTGGAAGAGAACCCCTGCTGACTCTCGAGCCTGTATCACTGGAATTCTGCAGTGTCTGTCTTCTTTCCTTCGGACTTGGGTTTCTGAGACTCGTTCCAGATGCTGCCTCTCGCTGTAGGGTGCTCACTCATTGCTGATTGGGCCTGTGGGTAAAAAATATACTGTATCTTTGTCTGTGCACTGTTGATGGGCACGTGGGCAGTTGGCAGGTTTGGCTATTACAGTTAGCGATGCCATGACTGTTTTCATACCTGGCTTTTGTGTGTGTGTGTGCACGCATATTTCTCTTCTTAACAGCTTTTTAAAATATTATATTTATTTAATTTTTTAATTTATTGTGGCATTTGGGTTCTGGTTCCCTGGCCAGGGATTGAACCCAGGGCCCCTGCATTGGGAACATGGAGTCTTGACCACTGGACCATCTGTGTGCTCAGTCACTCAGTCGTGTCCAGCTCTTTATGGCCCTATGGACTGTAGCCCACCAGTCTCCGGGCAGGAATTCTAGAGTGGGTTGCCACTTCCTACTCCAGGGTATCTTCCAGACCCAAAGATTGAACCTGTGTCTCTTGTATCCCCTATGTTGGCATACAGATTCTTTACCACTAATGCCACCTGGGAAGCCCCTGTATGTGCATTTCTGATGAGAGTCTAGGTAGGGGTGTGATTCCTGGGTCATGGGTATATGTATACTCAGCTTTGCATGGGTAGTTCCTCACTACTAACTGATTAGCTCAACATTGGCTTTGAACCGGGGAGACCGAGGAAGGACTTGTGCCAGGAGCCATGATGAGTTACCACGTGTGTGTGCGCTATAGATTCTCAGCTAGTGCGGTCACCTCCAGGCCACGGCCGCCCCGGGTCAGGCGGCAGGACAGGCTGACCCTGAGGAGCACTTCAGCTCCATGAGCCTCTGTGGTCAGGGAGTGGTTGTCTCTTCCATACTGCCACAGACACCCCTGGGAACGTCTCCCTTACCTTTTCTAACACTGCACTTTCTCTGCTTTGTTTTTAGTTATGTGACTTGTGTTCCCTGTACCTCTGGGTTTCTGCTGAGGAATTCCCCCACGTCCTAGAAGAAAAGCTTATTTCTTGTTTGATCTTTTGAGGCCATGCAAGACATTTTTGTTCCCCTTTAGAGTGTGGAAAAATATACAGAATTAAGTAATATTGGATGGTTCATCACTTCCTTATACCCATGAATTCTTCCCCTTTTCAAGTTTTAAATATCTGGAATTAATGGTTCTGTTTCATGTGATGTGATATGATTAAAGAGGAAAAAATTGATACAAATAACACATTTGAAAAGTCTGTTTTGATGGAATAGGACGTTGTGTTTTGAACATGAAGTCTGCCTTTAAGATGAGGTGTCATTTTCATAATGAAAGGCTTACATGTGTTGAGTTCAAAGCAGAAGCAGTTTTTCTGTTATTCATGTAGTGTTCCTTTTTCTCTAGTCCTTTCTCTCCCCTCAGCTTCTACTTTTATAGTCTCTTCTATCTTGTTCTCTGCCTCATTTCTGCTTTTCACAAACATCTTGTTTTCATTTCCAATCTAGACTCCAGCAACAAAAGAGGAAGCCAGAGTTGTGGTACTTTTTTTTTTTTTTTTCCCAGATAGAGCTACCAATCCTCTCTGTGCTTTGCTTGTCATTTTCTGCAATCAAGTCCTTAGTCACCCAGGATTTGGTATCTGGTTTTCTTGTTTATTCTTCCTTTGGAGTGGCTCTGTCCAATAGAAATATAACCCAAGCCATATATATATAATATCAAAGTTTTGGTTTCCCAGTAAAATTAAAACAAAACAAAACAGGACTAAACTAAACTTGTATGCACCTAATAATACAGCTCCAAACTATACAAAGTAAAAAGTGACAGAATGACAAAAAAAAGTTGACAAATGTGACAACATAATGAGAGATTTTAGCATATCTATTTCAGTAACTGATGGAACAAACTAACAAAAAACCAATAAGGGATTGATTTAAGAAGCAAAGCAATTAATAAGCTTGATCAAACCAATTATATAGAAAACATAGTTCCAGCAAGTGAAGAGTAGTATACTTTTACAAAAATTGAACATACACCAGGTCATAAAGTAAGTTCTAACATATTTAAAATAATTAGTATCATATTGACCAAGTTCTCTGAATGAAATGAAACTAAATTATGTATCAGTTTTAAAATATAATTTAAAAACATATTTGAAAAGTTAAATTTGAAAGTATTTAGATTTGAATGATCAAGAAGTAATAGCAATGAAAAAAGATACGTCAAAATTTGTAAAATGAATTGTACATCTAAAGCTTGTGGGTTGCAACTAAATAAGGTAAGGGAAATATGTGGTCTTAAAGACTCATATTTGTAAGAAAATAGGCAAAAATTAATAACCCAGTCAACTAAATTAAGAAGTTAGGAACTTAGCAATTAAACCCAAGAGATTAGAAGGATTTTTCTTTTAGACAGGTGAATTAATTTTAATAATTTATTTTCATTAAACCAATATGTATAAAATATTATTAAATTAATACAAAAGTTGTTTTTGAGCTATTTTACATTCTTCTGGTCAAACTTAATTCTTCAAAACCTTGTGTGTATCTTACATGAGACCATATCTCAGTTTGGACGGGCCATATTTGAATTACTCAGCAGCCACATGTGGCGCATGGTATCTTTGCCTCCTATAAACATTGAAGGTATTTATGATGATAAAGTGGAGAAGGCAATGGCAACCCACTCCAGTGTTCTTGCCTGGAAAATCCCATGGACAGAGGAGCCTGGTAGGCTGCAGTCCATGGGGTCGCTAAGAGTCAGACATGACTGAGCGATTTCACTTTCACTTTTCACTTTTCATGAATTGGAGAAGGAAATGGCAACCCACTCCACTGTTCTTGCCTGGAGAATCCCAGGGACGGGGGAGCCTGATGGGCTGCTGTCTGTGGGGTCACACAGAGTCGGACACGACTGAAGCGACTTAGTAGTAGTAGTATGGTGATAAAGAGGGCAATCAGAGCTAACAGTAGAGGGGTTCAATTATCTGCCAAGAGAATCGAGATTCATGAGAATCTAAGAGTGTTTTGTGGTTTGCAGAGGATGACTCTTTTTGAAAATCTTATATACTACTCTCTACAACAAACCCACATACTATAAAATATAGGACAGAAATAAGGATAAATGCTGTACTGACTCACTATATCCTTACCTGTTTTAGACATATTATATATGTATATGTATAGGCCATGTTATATATGTATATGTATAGGTCACATGTTGCTGCTTGCTATGCCCCCAGGCACATATATGTTATATTATGTATATATAGACATATATGTATGTATGTTCTTTTCATGTTCACAGAACCCATATGAGTTTATCTTTATTTCTGTCCTATATTTTATAGTATGTGGGTTTATTGTAGAGAGTAGTATATAAGATTTTCAAGAAGAGTCACCCTCTGAGAACCACGAAACACTCTTAGATTCCCATGAATCTCGATTCTCTTGGCAGATAATTGAACCCCTCTACTGTTAGCTCTGATTGCCCTCTTTATCACCATAAATACCTTCAATGTTTATAGGAGGCAAAGATACCATGCGCCACATGTAGCTGCTGAGTAATTCAAATATGGCCCGTCCAAACTGAGATATGGTCTCATGTAAGATACACACAAGGTTTTGAAGAATTAAGTTTGACCAGAAGAATGTAAAATAGCTCAAAAACAACTTTTGTATTAATTTAATAATATTTTATACATATTGGTTTAATGAAAATAAATTATTAAAATTAATTCACCTGTCTAAAAGAAAAATCCTTCTAATCTCTTGGGTTTAATTGCTAAGTTCCTAACTTCTTAATTTAGTTGACTGGGTTATTAATTTTTGCCTATTTTCTTACAAATATGAGTCTTTAAGACCACATATTTCCCTTACCTTATTTAGTTGCAACCCACAAGCTTTAGATGTACAATTCATTCTACAAATTTTGACATATCTTTTTTCATGGCTATTACTTCTTGATCATTCAAATCTAAATACTTTCAAATTTAACTTTTCAAATATGTTTTTAGGACATTGAGGCTCAGGGAGGTCAAGAAACTGTAGGGGACAGAGCAGGGATTCAGACTCAGGCAAACTGACCTGGAGGTGGTGGCTGAGGCAAAAGCATCTCTGTCTTTGTAGCACTCGGCGCATTCACACCCCACCCATCAGAAGAGCTCCCATCGAAATTCCTGAGAGGATGATCTGAGGTGGTCCCTGGTCCAAGTTCCTGCGTTTCCAGGCACAATATCCTCACTCTGCCGGGTCTCCATGGCAACTTCCTCACTGGTCCTGCCTCACAATAGGAGTTCCCCATCTCCAGTCCTGCCTCAAGAGAGGTCTGTCCAAAATCCAGTTCCAGTTTAAATCCCCCTCCCACAGTTGCTTCTTTTATCTCAGGATGAAATGCCAACCCACCATGGCATGGTCTGCTTCCTTTTGCAGCCTCTTGGTATGTTGTTCCCTCCAGAGCTGGACCTTCAAACACTCACTTCAGTGCCAACTGTCCCTGCTCAGGGGCACCTGCTTCCCCAACCCCCACCAAGTCCTATCCATTATTCCTTCCAGAAGTGGGGGGAGGCTTCTCTAAGCTCCCTCCCAAACACACAATATACCCATGTCCCCCAAATGTAAAATATCTCCTAACACTGCCCTCATATCCAATGTAGAATAAGTTAACAAGAAAAATGAGGAAAATATTAACATTGGTGATGGATCTACTCGTCTAATTTTAAAAATGAGATGAGAGCTCTTTGAAGAGGAGGCTATATCTGTGTTGCTTCTTGCTATACCCCCAGGCACATACTCCCTGCCTGATTAAAAATGAGGTTATGTGAATGACAGTATGCCTGTTTGGGATCCTGCCCAGGAGCTGGTTTTCCAAATTTTTGGAGCAGAAAGTAAAAGGGACGTGTGATTTAGGCATAAAAGGAAATTGTATGTTTTAGTGATGCCTCTCACAGACCTGAATACATGTTGTCGGTTTTAGGAATTCATACACGCTTAACTTGTTCTGAGCTTAAAATGACTCAAACAAAACTTTCCTTTGTCTCCTGTGGTTTTTCCCTCTTTCAGGCTCTCAATGGCCAGGGCCTGTCAACTTTTGGGTTGTTCCCAGTCACTGTCCCTCCAATTCCTTTTCTGGGGTTGTTATCACTTTCTGATGTGTCATTTTATATGACTATTTTGGTTCTTCTGTTTTAAGGACAAAAAGTGTTATTGAATATAGTCAGCCCTCCATGTTGACCAACTGCAGATCAAAAATATTCAAAAAGGAACATTTCCTGAAAGTTCCAGAAAACAAAACTTGAGTTTGCTGCGTGCCAGCAGCTATGTACATAGCATTTATGTTGTATTAGGTATTATAAGTAATCTAGAGCTGATTTAAAATGTATACGGGAAGATGTACATAGATTATATGCAAATACTGCATCATTTAATGTAAAAGGCTTGAGCATCCATGGATTTTGGTATTCAAGAAGCGGTGGTGGTCCTGGAACCAATTTCCTGTAGATATCAAGGGACCGCTATACGAGATTACTACATAAACTGCCTACCGAATCTTCCACCTTCCCTTCCCCACTTAGCAGCTATCTGCTCCCTGAGGAATATTGCCAAGGTCCTATTTGGTGACGTCTCTTCATAATCTCAAAGCATAAGAACCCATACCCTGACTCTTTCTTTGGGAGGTGGGATCTTGGTTATTTTAGAATTTGCACACTCACTCGCCCATTATACTCCAGTTTAGGGAAGGATCCCATGTTGGAGCTTGTTCATATTGAGTCCCAGAGTTGCTGTTGTTAACTGTTCATTCTACTGACTTTCACTTTTTCCTATTACTTATGCAGCCTGACTACTTGTATTCCCTTTAGATGAAGAGGGAGATCTTCTACTGAAAAGGTAGCTTTTAGATTTTGCATTATTTGTGGCATTCAGGAGAGTGCCACAGATGTGTTCTGCTGTAGCATCTTCTGCATGTCTAATTTGCTGTCACATGGGGGCCCACCGCCCAAGAGATATTACATAAGATGTTTTGTTAGAGCTTGGAGGGAACCTGGGCAGTTCTCTGGGCAGTTACCTCAGTTTACTCCAGTGTCCTGTCTTATCCCTTCTGGCCTCCTCCTCTTATCCCCCTTTGTTACCCCTGCCTCGGCCGTGAAATCATCTCAGTGCATGGTGGAATGGTGGCAGCTGGTGGGGCCTTCTTGCACACTTTGCTTTTTTATGTTTTTTCTATTAGCAGCCTGAATTTGTTATGCAGGCTGGATCTCAGCAGGCTGGGTGCTAAAAGAACAGCCGCTGCCAGCTCATTCACCAAGTTCTGTGGCCTCTTCCTTCACCACTCTTGTCGGCCCCCATCTCTCTGTCCCTCTCCGTCTCCCCTGCTCCATCAGCCCTGGCTGCGGTGGTCATCAGAGCCCCTTGACCATCCCTCCCGTGGCCTCTTACATCCCTGTGTGAGCCCTCTGCCCTCCTGCTTAAGGACCACTTAGGGTCACTTCCTCCTCTGGGGCCAGTTTGGAGGCCCTCACTCCTACTTTTCTAAAATTTTTGATGTTTATTTATTTATTTATTTGACTGTGCCAGGTCTCAGGTGCAGCACGAAGGATATTTAGTTGGCATGCGAACTCTTAGTTGCAGCACGTGGGATCTAGTTCCCTGACCAGGGATTGAACCTGGGCCTCCTGTGTTGGGAACACAGAGTCTTAGCCTCTGGACCACCATGGAAGTCTAATGATTCCTTCTTTGCTACATCTTCTCCCACTTTCCCCCAGATCCCCTGAGACCTGGCTGCAGCAGCCATCCCTGGGCATCTTGGCATGCCCTTCCTCCCATCCAGAATACCTGCTCTCTCTCTCCTTTGTGTCTCTGAGGTCCAGTCTGTCCTTAAAGGACCCATTTACACTTTGTCTCCTCAAAGAGGCTTCCCTGATTTCATTTGATGTCACTAGTATTCCGTTGCCTGGGGCACCCCAGGTGTACTGTCATGCCTCCGCTTTTTGGCATTTTAAATATTTAGGTATTTTTGTTTTCCCTGGCTGGATTTTTTGTTTCAAGAGAAAGGCTATGTCTTAGTTTTCTATATATTCCCAGTGCCTGATATATGCTTATTACATGTCTGTTTAAAGGATCATTAGGTGAACAAAGCAAATTATACAACAGTACGGACCAGCCCTCCCCAGCTGGGGTTCTACAAGAGGATTAAGCCCGAATGCTCTAAGGCCACCATGATATTGGGTTGACCAAAAAGTTCATTTGGGATTTCCCATAATATCTTACAGAAAAGCCCAAACAAACTTTTTGGCCAACCCCAATATATTATGAATTAACTTCTCACCCATACTTCTGGAGTGATTTGAATTATAGACCATCCTTGAGAAAATTAAAATAGACACTCAATCCTATTGTATAGCATGGAGAACTCTGCTCAATGTTGTGTGGCAGCTGAATGGGAGAGGAGTTTAAGGGAGAATGAATACATGTGTATGTGTGACTGAGGCCCTTTGCTGTTCACCTGAAACTATCGAAACATTGTTAATGGGCTGTACACCAATATAAAATTAAAAGTTAAAAAAAAAAAGAAATAGACACATAAATCCTTTTCTGTAGGGCTTAATCTCTAGTGGAACCCAGCCTGAAGATGTCTAGTATAAGTACTATGATCCCAATCCTGATACAGTATACATATGCCAAGAGGAAAGGCGGATGCAATATAGAGCACAGTGTTAGGGGTGGACATCACTGTGTTGTAGTGTAACAACCAGTGTGTGATTTCAACATGTTCTTTCTGAAGTTTTTAACTTTGTGGTAACAGAGTTTAAAAAAAGTTTTTTGAATAAGCCAAATTGGAGGTCCTAAACCTGGCTGTGCCTTACTGTAAGGCAATGGAGAGTTCAGTTCAGTCGCTTAGTTATGTCCCACTCTTTGTACCCCATGGTCTGCAGCACACCAGGCTTCCCTATCCATTACCAACTCCTGGAGTTTACTCAAACTCATGTCCATTGAGTCAGTGATGCCATCCAACCATCTCATCCTCTGTTGTCCCCTTCTCCTGCCTTTAATCTTTCCCAGCATCTATTCCAATGAGTCAGTTCTTCGCATCAGGTGGTCAAAGTATTAGAGCTTCAGCTTAATGGAGAGTTAGGGCTTTGTTTTTAAATATAGGTCCACTATGGGAACTACATTTAAAAACAAAATCCCAAGTTTGCATTGCCTTATAATAAGGCGCAGCCAGGTTTAAGAGCTCCAGTTTGGCTTATTCACAACCCACTCCAGTATTCTTGCCTGGAGAATCCCTGTAGACAGAGGAGCCTGGTGGACTACAGTCCATAGCGTTGCACAGAATCAGACACAACTGAAGCGACTTAGCACACACGCACCAATAGTGAACCAATCCACCAATAGTGGATCACTGAACTGACCCTTTAGCAATGTCCCTGGAGAGCCAGGCCTCTGAGTGAGGGTGACTAGCTGTCAGACCTCTGAACTTGGGTGTTGCCACTATGCACTTTGTAAATGAAGGACCGTGTCTAGAAGGCATGACTCACCATAAGAGAAACTAGCACAGTAATGGGTACTTACAGAATACTTTCAAAAGCAAATCTAGAGGTATTTTTTCTTAACAGCTAAGAGTGAACATTAGTTGCTGTTTAGTCGCTAAATTGTGTCTGACTCTTCATGACCTCATGGACTATAGCACGCCAGCCTCCTCTGTCCTTCAGTACTTCCCGAAGTTTGTTCGGATTCATGTCCATTGAGTTGGTGATGCTATCTAACCATCTTATCCTTTACCACCCCTTTTCCTTTTGCCTTCAGTCTTTCCCATCATCAGGGTCTTTTTCAATGAGTCATCTCTTCAAATCAGATGGTCAAAGTATTGGAGCTTCAACTTCAGTCCTTCCAGTGAATATTCAGGGTTGATTTCCTTTAGGACTGAACATACCCTGGCGTTATTCAAATTAAGTCTGAGACAAGAGTCTCAATGCTTGTTCTGGCTCATCAGCTATTGCTTCAACCAGCTCTGTTTTTTGTTTTTTGTTTTTCTCTCTGAAGTTTGACCTTACTTGACCTCACACAGAATTTTATCCATATGCTAGGTGCTGAAACCAGTAGATTGGATGAGGAAGAGGGTAATTACTTAGTGTCTAAATATGTCCCATCAAGTTACTTATTAACTACAAAAGGGAAAATAGTAACTTGATAGTGGATAAACTTGCCTTACACAACTTTGACCAACTGATTTAAGATCAATGGTATTGGGACAAAGCAATGTCAGGGGTCTCCTGAGAAAACACACCTGGACGGACCAGCACCACTTCTGGGAAATTCCTGCCTGAAATGTGTACCTTGAATCTAATCATGAAGAAATGGACAGATCTCCACTGAGGGACATTCTTCAAAACAACAAGGCTGTACTTTTCAAAAAATGCCAAGGTCATGAAAGATAAAGGAACTGTTTCTGATTAAAGGAGGCTAAAAAGATATGACAGCTGAATGTCACATGCGGTTCTGGACGTGTGTTCCTGTTTTTGCTCTGAAGCCATTATTGGGACTGCTAAAGAGATTTGTCTGACGTCTTCAGAGTAGAGAATAGTATTAAAACAATAATAATTTTCTGATTTTTATCATCATACTTCGGTGTGTCTGGGAGTGTCCTTTTTAGGAAATACTAAAATATTTAGGGTTGCGTGTCATTGTGTCTTCAGCTTACTTTCAAGTGGTTAAAAAAAGTGGTTGGATATCATAAAATAGAATCACCAAGCCAGTGTGGTAGAATGGTAACAAGCAGGTTGTCTGAGCGAGGCAAATTCTTTGTACTCTTTTTGCAGTCTCTCTGTGTGTTTGAGGTTATGTCCAAAAATAAAGTTTAAAATCCCGAAAACCTCCGGGTCGTGGTGGTGCAGCCAGTGTAGCATCAGAGGCCAGGGCTCTCGGTGGCTGTCCTTTCCAGGATCACTACTGAAACCATTTCCGGCAACACTGAGCTCTCTTCAGAACTGGTTTTGTAGAAGATGGGTTGGAGACCACTCAGTGTGGCTTCACCTGACAGGAAGTTCTTTCCCTAACTTCCTGTTGCGCTCGTCACCGCTGCTGTCCCAGAAGGCACCATGCCTGCTGTTCTCCCCTGGGTATCTGGTCAGCCAGCTCCAATCCACATATTTGCCTGGTTGAGACTAGACCTACAGCTGTTCCTGCCAAGAAGACTTCCTAGGCACAGTGTAACTTCACATTATCACCCAACCTGCTTTGAACATACTAGCAAACATCTTCAGAGAGGTGACTTGGCCACCATGTAACAGGCAACAGCCAAACAGTTAGGTATTTTCTCTCTTTTTTCTCGAAAAACAGAACCAGCTGCCTTTTTTTTTTTTTTTTTTTTTTGAGGTTGTTTTCCCCCCTCAGCTTTATTGGGATAGAATTGACATGTAACATGTGTAAATCGAAGGTGTACAACATGTTGACTTGATACACTTATTTGCTGCAAAATAATTACCACCATAGCCTTAGCTTAAACCTCCATCACATCACATAATTGTCATCTTTTGTGTGTGTGTGGGGTTGGAACATTTAAAATTTATTCTCTTAGCAACTTTCAAGTGTGTAATACACTGTTATTAACTATAACCATCATGCTGTGCAATAGATCCCCAGAACTTACAACTGGGGGCTGACACCTCCATGTTGCTGCCACTCCCCAGCCCCTGGTAACATCCATCCTACTCTCTGTTTCTGTGAATCCTGCTCTTTTAGAGTTCACCTGTATGTGGTATTCCAGTTGCTCATTTATTTCCGTGTTGGTGGGTGGGATAGTCATTGGATTATGTTTATCCCCCTTCCTCACCATACACACACAGAGATTCTTGATGGAAAAAGAATTCCCATCAGTGTTCTCCATGTGCTCTGGGTGCTGCACAACCAACCGATGAGTGTGCTATCTGGACTCATGGAAGGATCTAGTCTTCATGTCTGCCTCTTGTTAGGATCTTGCTGAGTTTGGGTTAGTTTTTCTTGTGGATCTGGCTGCAGGCCACTGATCAGCACATTCATGTATTCATTGGCACATTGGTTCAACAAATATTTAAGGGCCTTTTACACGCTAGGTAGTTTCAGGATTTGAGTGACTGCAGTGAACAACATTGACAGTCCCTTCTCTAGGAATCTTATGCTTCAGTGGGGAAAGCAGAAAGTAGGCCAACACGGATGAATCCTGATAAGTGTATGAAGTATTCATCAATTCAATGAGTATTTAAGTGCCTTTTACATGCTGCTGCTAAGTCATTTCAGTCATGTCTGACTCTTTGTGACCCCATAGACGGCAACCTACCAGGCTCCCCCGTCCCTGGGATTCTCCAGGCAAGAACACTGGAGTGGGTTGCCATTTCCTTCTCCAATGCATGAAAGTGAAAAGTGATGCTAGGCACTGTTTTAGAATCTGAGGTTACAGCAATGAACAACATCGACAGTCCCTTCTCTAGGAATCTTATGTTTTAGTGGGGAAAGCAGAAAGTAGGCAAATATGGATGAGTTGTGATGAGTTTATGAAGCAGAAAAGTGAATCATTGGGCTTAGGGTGGGAATGCAATGCTACAGAGGGTGATCAAGGAGGTAACTTTTGAATAAAAACCAGGATAAAGATGGTGCAGGAGGGCCATGGATTTGTCCTTGCAAGAGTTGCTGTCTTCTTAACATCTTTGTCACTTCACTAAAACCTTGAAGGAACAACATCTGAAGTTTCCAGGCATGTTCTCATTTTGGGAAATGTTTATGTAGTCCAAGGGCTCAGACTTAACTTCCTTTAATGCTTTTAAACCTATAAAAAGCAGGCAATTGAATGATAGTCATCATGTATTCTCAACATTGAAGTATACCAGTTAATTAGAAGTAGATTACAAAGCATACCTCAGTCGTCTTGCAAGTGTTTACATCTTGGTAGGTGGTCAAAATTAGAGTGTATAGACTACATATTCAGGCTTCCCAGGTGGCGCTAGTGATAAAGAACCCACCTGCCAATGCAGCAGACATAAGAGACTCAGGTTTGATCTTTGAGTCTGGAAGATCCCCTGGAGGATGGCGTGGCAACCCACTCCAGTATTCTTGCCCGGAGAATCCTGTGGATTGCAAAGAGTTGCAAAGGGTTGTAAAGAGTTGGACATGACTGAAGTGAATGAGCACACATGCACACAGACTACTTATTCACAGAGCAACACTTTTATTTTCTATTTAGAAGACAGGTCCTCATAATTTTTACACAGTTTGCAGGCAGATTGGAAATTCTTTAGGCTAAACTCTATTGTTACTCACAACTGTGCAAACTTGCTGGTGAGCAGTTTCCCAAACAGCCGCACCCATCCTCATACCTTGGAGGGATCTTGCTTAAAAAGCACATTTGGTATGCTCACCTGGTCCTGCCAGGCAGGAAGGTCTGGAGATGAGGTCTGGGAATCTGTGTGTGTTATAGCAGTGAGTGGTTCTGCATTGGTCAGGTTAGAGGATCACAGGCTGAGATGGGTGGAGGCACTGAACATTTAAATTGAACGAAGACTAGAAGATATGGGATGATGATTGAGCATGATCGCAGCATCCATGCTCTCACCAGCAGGTTTGTTGTGGTTTTGACCTCATGAATGAAGTTTCACATTCCTAAAATAGAACTGAGCCACTGCCTACCCAACAGAAATAGGAAAGTCCCATAGAACAGAGGTTTCCCATTCCCACCTTTGCTGGTGGGAGTGCAATGAGATGATTAAGTTGCATGGATCCAGGAGTGAAAGCGGTCCTTCTCCCCACCAACCCACGCACACCTGTGAACTCCACTTCTGCAGGCTGGTATCTGAACGCAGGCCTGTCTGTGCCTGCCAGTTGGTTCCTGTCCCATGAGACAGCTGAAAACAGTACCCCATACCTTGATGAGTTAAGATTTCTTGAGATTATGCAACCCAAACCAAATCTAGAAAACGATTAGATACTGATCCTCAGTTTTTGCATTGCTTCATTACCTGAAATACTTCAAAAATACAGCAGTGTTGGGACTTCCCTGGTGGCACAGTGGATAGGAATCTGCCTGCCAATGCAGGGGACACGGTTTCAAT
This sequence comes from Bubalus kerabau, assembly GCF_029407905.1. NCBI lineage: Eukaryota > Metazoa > Chordata > Mammalia > Artiodactyla > Bovidae > Bubalus > Bubalus kerabau. The sequence continues at coordinate 51,778,872 of NC_073634.1, forward strand.
CCCTGGTCCAGGAAGATCCCACATGCATGTGGAGCATCTAAGCCCATGCTCCACAACTACTGTACCCATGCTCTAGAGTCTGCGGGCTGCAACTTCTGAGTCCTCATGTTGAAACTACTGAAACCCATGTGCCTAGAGCCTGTGCTCCACATCGAGAGAAGCCACTGCAATGAAAAGCTCAAGCAGGGCAATGGAGAGTAGCCCCCACTCAACACAACTAGCTAAAGCCTGAGTGCAGCACTGAAGACCCAGAGCAGCCAAAAAACAAGTAAGTACAGACAACAACAATAACAAATACAGCAGTGTTGAGGTTTTAATATATAGAGAGACTTTATCCCAATGGGTAGTCAGCAGACAATGGAAACACTTTTGATTGTCACAGCTGGGAGAGAGGGGAGGACCAGAGATGCTAGCAGCTTCTAGTGGGTAGAGGCCAGGGATGCTATGAAACAGCCCACAGTGCACAAGATAACCTCCTGCCACCTAAAGCAAGAATTGGTGGTTTAGTTGTTAAGTCGTGTCTGATTCTTGCGACCCCATGGACTGTCCCACCAGGCTTCTCTGTCCTCTGTCCATAATTTCCCAGGCAAGAATACTGGAGTGGGTTACCATTTCCTTTTCCAGGGGATCTTCCCAATCCAAGGATCAAATCCGTGTCTCCTACATTGCCAGCAGATTTTTTACTGACTGAGCCACCAGGGAAGCCGACAGCAAAGAATTACTCGGCCTCAAATGTCAGCAGTGCTGAGCCAGAGAAACTCTGCAAAAGATCAACTCAGTGTCTTATCTGTGTTATATGTTAGGGTTCAAAATGAGCATTCCTATTAAAAAAAAAAAAATTCCACAGCTGAAACTTGTTTGGAATTAGCCTCCTAGCTTGTATGAAGATGGCATTCTGCTTGGTTGGACAAGGGGCACAAGTCACCAAGACTCCATGAGCCCCAGCGAAGACACTGGCTGGTGTGCTCTTGAGCTTTTCCAACTTAACCTACCCCTCCTCCCACAGCTTCCCCTCCCAGTCGGGTCAGGATAGAAGGAAGTTTAGTTTAGAGCTTCGTTCTCAACTACTGCTTCTCACTTCTGGATCCCAGCCGTGTGGCTTTTGTGACAGTGCCCGTGGGTGGGCTTGGGTAAGACCACACCATGTCTGTGTCTGTGCTGTGTGTCAGGCGCTACACCTCTGAACAGCCTCCTTCCCTGCCACTTTCCCCACACCATTTAGTCACATTCTTGTCATTTCCCTGGACCTTGGGTTTCTGCAAAGCAGGGTCCCAATCCTTTTATTTCTCTCTCATTTTTGTTTTTTTGGGGGGCCAGACTGCACAGAATATGGGATCTTAGTTCTCAGGTTAGAGATGGAGGCTGTGCACCCTGCAGTGGAAAGCAGAGTCTTAACCACCGGACCACCAGGGAAGTCCCTCAATCCTTCATTTCATCTCAGTCTCCCCACAGAGCACATTGGAGGCATTGATGAAATTAGAAGTCATCCTTTTTGTGTGTACACTGGTGGTTGTCATTGTTTAGTTACTCAGTCACATCCGACTCTTCGTGACCCCATGGACTGCAGCTCGCCAGGCTTCCTTTGTCCTTCACCATCTCCCAGAGCTTACTCAAACTCATATCCATTGAGTTGGTGATGCCATCCAACCATCTCATCCTCTATCAGCCCCTTCTCCTGCCTTCAATATTTCTCAGCATCTTGATATTTTCCAGTGAGTCAACTCTTCACATCAGGTGGCCAAAGTATTGGAGCTTCAACTTCAGCAGCAGTCCTTACAATGAATATTCAGCGTTGATTTCCTTTTAAGATTGACTGGTTTGATCTCCTTGCTATCCAAGGGACTCTCCAGTCTTCTCCAACACTACAGTTCGAAAGCATCAATTCTTTGGTGCTCAGCCTTCTTTATGGTCCAGCTCTCACATCCATACATGACTACTGGAAAAACTATAGGTTTGACTGTATGGAACTTTGACAGCAAAGCGATGTCCCTGCTTTTAAATATGCTGTCTAGATTTGTCATAGCTTTTCTTCCACGGAGCAAGAGTCTTTTAATTTCATGGCTGCAGTCACCATCTGAAATGATTTTGGAGCCCAAGAAAATAAAGTCTGTCACTGTTTCCATTTTTTCCCCATCTATTTGTGATGAAGTGATGGGACTGGATGCCATAATCTTCGTTTTTTGAATGTTGAGTTTTAAGTCAGCTTAGTGGGGACACTTGTATTACTTTTTTAGGTTGCTGCTACTGCTGCTAAGTCGCTTCAGTCATGTTCGACTCTGTGCGACCCCATAGATGGCAGCCCATCAGGCTCCGCAGTCCCTGGGATTCTCCAGGCAAGAACACTGGAGTGGGTTGCCATTTCCTTCTCCAATGCATGAAAATGGAAAGTGAAAGTAAAGTCGCTCAGTCGTGTCCGACTCTTAGCAACCCCATGGACTGCAGCCCACCAGGCTCCTCCATCAGGGTTAAAGCGATTCAAAATGCATTTTGTTTAGGAACTGTTGTACTCCTTTCTTAAATGCTTGAATTTCTGGACTGTTATGGGCTTGAAATTGTCACACACAGTCAGAGATTTTACTGAAGGTGTCCTTGTCTGATTTCCAGCAGCATTTTCCTCTTCTTTCCAATCCCTGGAAGGCTCTGCCCTTTGTTCTTCCTCTTGGGGATCTAATCTCTTTAGAGCAGCCTTAATTGTCCCTTTATCCAAACAGCTCCATGCCCTTATCAAGGCATCGATGGCCCTACTGCTGGCTCGGAAATATTCCTTGTCTCCACCCTCCTCACGGGCAGGATTCTCATTCCATGCAGGAAGCAGCCTGAGCAGCATGTGAAACCTTCCTGGCAGCTGGGGGTGGTCACATGATGCAGTTCTGGCTAAAGGGACAGAACTGGCAGCCTGTCAGGGATTTCCAGGGAAGTTTTTCCTCCCTTGATGGAGGTGCCTTCCCTTCCTCTCCGGTTCATCCCTCATCTCCCTCCAGCCTGAAGTTTGGAGCAGATACTGGTGGGAGCCAGGAACACCAACGGCTTTGAGAGCCCCTGCTCTAGCCCTGCTCTGTTTGGCCCTGGACTTCCCATTCTGTGAGAAGAAGACACCCCCGGGGACTTCCCTGGGGGTTCAGTGGTTAGGATTGTGGGCTTCCACTGCAGGGGCACAGGTTCGATCCCTAGTCAGGGAACTAAGATCCCATATGCCTCAAGGTGCAACTAAAAAACAAAAGAAAAAAGATACACTCTTTTAGCTGAAAGCCTTGGCTGAAACTCCAGCTCAGATCCCTCCCCAGGGCTCCAAGTATGGGGTCTATCAGCCTGATGGCCCACAGGCCCTGGGGACTCACATGTCCTTCTTGTGACGTCCCTGACACTCGAGTTCTCCTCCATCCTGCCTGCTTACCACATCTGACCTACCTCAAGCCCATCTCTTCTGCAGCTGGAAGCCCTTCCTGACCATCTGGCCACCAGCATGGCGGCCAGGGCACAAGGTCTGCTGCTGAGGCCAGCCCTGTCTCAGGTTCGCCACCTCCCTCACATCCCTGCTGCCTCCCCAGTGATGCTCGTGCACATATCATGACCCCCTACCACCACACCCGAATAAAATCTTCAAGGTTTCTTCTCGTGATCGTCCATGACCTTCTGCCATCATCCATACATTGACCCTGCAGACATCATGGCCTATCTTAGGTCAGGTTCTCTAGAAAGTGAAGCTGTTAGTTGCTCAGTCGTGTCTGACTCTTTACAACCCCATGGACTGTATAGCCCTCCAGGCTTCTCTGTACATGGGGATTCTCCAGGCAGGAATACTGGAGTGGGTTGCCATGTCTTCCTCCAAAGGGATCTTCTCCACCCAGGGATCAAACCCTGGTATCCTCTGCTGCAGGCAGATTCTTTACTGTATGAGTCATGGTTCCCTAGAAACAGAGCCTGAAATAGGAATCATGGTCTCTGCTGTCCCCCAAGGAGCTTGAATTGCTTGCTCAGAGAGATTCCAGGCCTTTCGTACTCCGTTAGTCATTGCCTGGGGACAGAGCACACATCCGTGGAGAAGCGGGTAGTTGTGTGCTGTGTCAATACTTAGAGCTGAGATGTGGCGCCAGCCCTGGGATGTTCAGCACACCCACAGTATTGCCCTTAACTCCTGCCTGTGCCCCTACCCAGGCCATACTTTCTCAGCTGCACCTAGCTCACTTGCTCCCCAAGCTCCCCAGACCTCTGCTTTGTTCCTTCTGCCCACAGGGTGGGTCTCCCCTCCTCACCCAGCTTCCCCTGCTCCTGCTATAGCTGGGTTTGTTGTCCTTGGCACCAGGGGATGTTTAATCTCTTCACACTTCAGAGCAGCCGTCTCCTCCTGGGGCAGGCTTTCTATCTTGCCTCCTGTCCTCTTTTATCAAGTATCTAAAACACAAACCCAAGCACAATTCAAGTAATTATCTTCTCTGCTTTCCTGCGGATGGGTGTGACTTGTACCAGTTGAGGTTCACAGGAGAGACGTAAATTGACTTCATCTTGTTGACTGGCTCAGGGTGTCACTCTCAGACCTGCTGAGAAAGGCTGGCTGGAAGGGTGGGTATTCTGTGGAGCCTGGGGGCACCGGGTGGGGGGGGGGGTGTGGGCATTTCCAGCTGCCTCTGGGATGTCTTGGTCTAGTTATTTATCATCTCAAGTTCCTCATATCATCATGAGGTCAGTTCAGTTCAGTCGCTCGGTTGTGTCCAACTCTTTGCAACCCCATGGACTGCAGCACGCCAGGCCTCCCTGTCCATCACAAACTCCCGGAGTTTACTCAAACTCATGACCATTGAGTCAGTGATGCTATCCAACCATCTTATCCTCTGTTGTCTCTTCTTCCCACCTTCAATCTTTCCCAGCATCAGCGTCTTTTGAAATGAGTCAGTTCTTCAAATCAGGTGGCCAAAGTATTGGAGTTTCAGCTTCAGCATCAGTCCTTCCAATGAATATTCAGGACTGATTTCCTTTAGAATGGACTGGTTGGATCTCCTTGCAGTCCAAGGGACTCTCAAGAGTCTTCTTCAACACCACAGTTCAAAAACATCAATTCTATGGCACTCAGCTTTCTTTTTAGTCTAACTCTCACATCCATGCATGACTACTGGAAAAGCCATAGCTTTAACTAGACGGACCTTTTTAGCAAAGTAATGTCTCTGCTTTTTATATGCTGTCCAGGTTGGTCATAACTTTTCTTCCAAGGAGCAAGTGTTTTTTAATTTCATGGCTGCAGTCACCATCTGCAGTGATTTTGGAGCCCCCCAAAATAAAATCTGTCACTATTTCCACTGTTTCCCCATCTATTTGCCATGAAGTGATGGGACCAGATGCCATGATCTTAGTTTTCTGAATGCTGAGCTTTAAGCCAATTTTTTGACTCTCCTCTTTCACTTTCATCAAGAGGTTTTTGAGTTCCTCTTCACTTTCTGCCATAAGGGTGGTGTCATCTGCATATCTGAGATTATTGATACTTCTCCTGGCAATCTTGATTCCCGCTTGTGCTTCATCCAGTCCAGCGTTTCTCATGATGTATTCTGGATATAAGTTAAATAAGCAGGCTGACAATATACAGCCTTGACGTACTCCTTTCCCGATTTGGAACCAGTCTGTTGTTCTATGTCCAGTTCTAACTGTTGCTTCTTGACCTGCATACCGATTTCTCAGGAGTCAGGTCAGGTGGTCTGGTATTCCCATGTCTTTAAGAATTTTCCAGTTTATTGTGATCCACACATTCAAAGGCTTTGACATAGTCAATAAAGCAGAAACAGATGTTTTTCTGGAACTCTCTTGCTTTATCAGTGATCCAAAGGATGTTGGCAATTTGATCTCTGGTTCCTCTGCCTTTTCTAAATCCAGCTTGAACATCTGAAAGTTCACAATTCACATACTGTTGAAGCCTGGCTTGAAGAATTTTGAGCATTACTTTACTAGCGTGTGAGATGAGTGCGCTTGTGCAATAGTTTGAGTATTCTTTGGCATTGACTTTCTTTGGGATTGAAATGAAAACTGACCTTTTCCAGTCCTGTGGCCATCATCACTAAACTACTAAAGTTGACTTCCATTCCTGTTTCTTTCCGTAACCAGGACCCAAATTGGTCTTGGCCTGCATCTTTTCTGTGCGGGTCTTCATGACTTCTCGATCCGTGTCTGTCCTCGTCATGTCTTTTTTCTCACCTGGATGTGCCTCAGGCTACCCTTCCCCTCAAGCACCCAGCATCCTGCCCCGCTGTCCACTGGCAGCCTGGTGAGGCTTCCTTCTGTCCTGCTGTACAGTCCTTCTCAGACACCTCCCACCTAGAAGGGCATGCTCTTTTGGCTGCCATGTTAATAGCTAAGCTGTACCTGCTCATCTTCCCAAACCAACCATGTCCTTTTTATTTACTGCTTCGTCAGCTTCGAGTTTTTGTTTTTAATAATCTTGTGTGTGTATGCGTGTTCAGTCACTCCAGTCATGTCCTACCCCTTGCGACCCCATGGGCTGTAGCTAGCCAGGCTCCTCTGTCTGTGGGATTCTCCAGGCCAGAATACTGAAGTGGGTTGCCATGCCCTTCTCCAGGAGATCTTCCCAACTCATGGGTCAAACTGGTGTCTCCTGGATGTCCTACTTGCAGGCAGATTCTTTACCACTGAGCCACCCGGAAAGCCTGCCTTTATTGTTAAAAAATAAACAAAACCCAAAAAAACCCTTCACATACAGGTCTACCCACCTATTCTGATACCTACCCTCCCTAAGCAACCCCCACGTGGAAGGGCATGAATAAAGACAGTTGGAATTCTCAGCCCCCTACTTCTCCATGTGTGACTTTCAGCAGATTAAATTTATCAGGTTAAATGCAGATAGCAGTTCAATGAAGTAGGTGTTTTAGTGATTTAGGATTTAGTGATATCTTGTGTAGGATTATTCCCCCCAATAAAATTAGTGCCCTATTCTTTTAGGGCACTAAATTGCCCTATACAGCAATTGCCTGTATAGTTTATCTAACAGTTTTTCACATACTGCTTTGCAGCATATGTTGTACTCTTATCTTGGTTGGTTAATTCTTAATTTGAAACCGTTAGTGCCAGATCTACAAGTGGACTGAAAGCCTGGACCTGGCCCTAATGTTGCTTCATCAGGGCCTTAATAAGAGTGATTTGCTCATCAGATATATAAACATTTGAGAAGCAGCTATTATATTTTTATATGTGAGTGGAAATAGGTAATTTTGAAAGCCAGGTCTTTTCTGCATAGAAGGGATTAGTGGAAGCTCTTACCCTGGCAGTCTGAATGAAAGGAGGGAGATATTCATCAGCCCTGGGATCTTAGCACTTGGAAGGAGTGGGAGGAGCTGCCCGTGAAGGAGATGGACAAGTTGGGAACCAGGAAAGTGCCACGGGGCAGATGGTGATGACCTGCCAACACACGTCCTTGGAGGAATGCCTGAAACTACCATCACCTCTGAAACCTCATAAGAAATGGAATATTTATTCAGTAAATAGGTATTAGTTGCCTATTATGTGCCTCTTACCATCCTAGGCACTGTGAACTCAGTGGTGAGCAAAGACACCTACTCTCTTGGAATCTATATTCTAGTGGGGAAGACAAGAGAGAAATGTCTATTCAAAAGAAAAAATTATGAGTAACTTGTCTCATGATAAGTGTTCTAATGGAACCTTCAATTGCATGCCATCCTCCACCAAAGAGAACATTTTTAGAAATTCATTTATGTGTCTTTGTTGCCACGCGTAGGCTTTTCTGGAGTTGCAGAGAGCAGAGGCTCCTCTCTACTTGCAGTTCATGAGCTTCTCATTGCAGTGGCTTTTCTGGTTGCACACACTCTAGGGTGCACAGGCTTCAGTAGTTGTGGCACGTGGGCTCAGTAGTTGTGGTGCACACAACTTAGTTGTCTCACAACATGTGGAATTATTAACCCACTGGATCATGGGGAAGTCCCAAACAGAACATTAAAGACAAAGGAATTGAGTGGACACAGTGCAGATGGTATAGAGATGAGCATGACTATAAACCCCTGGGTTCTCCAAAGGAGCACCTTAGCCCCACTTAGCTGTATGTCAGCTGTAAGTCTGTGAAGACAACTCAGGTAGGTTGGCCCTCCTTTTGTTGTGTGGAGGGACATGGAATCCAAATGGTCCCTTCTAAGTTGAAAGAAGATATTCCAGCCCAAGTGAAACTTCATATGGGAAATCAAATTCTCCTGGTTTGAATGCATATACCCCAGAACGTGATTACACGTATATATACATATGATTTTACAAACCAGCTTTTTTTCTTACAGTATCTTTCTGTGTCAATAAATGTAGGCACTGAATACTTTAAGCGAGAGCTTCTCAAACTAAATGTTTATATGAATCCCTTGATTCAGCAGGAGTGTGGGGTGGTGAGCAGTTCCGAGATTTCATGTGTCTAACCTCTTCTCAGCAGAGGCTGTGGTCACAGATTCTGCTTCATATATCAAGGCTTTAACAGCCACGGGGAATGTTCCATATGATTTATACCACAAGTTACCAACAAATTACCTGTTGCTAGGCCATGAAATTATAAGACGCTTACTCCTTGGAAGGAAAGTTATGACCAACCTAGATAGCATATTCAAAAGTAGAGACATTACTTTGCCAACAAAGGTCCGTCTAGTCAAGGCTGTGGTTTTTCCAGTGCTCATGTATGGATGCGAGAGCTGGACTGTGAAGAAAGCTGAGCGCCGAAGAATTGATGCTTTTGAACTGTGGTGTTGGAGAAGACTCCTGAGAGTCCCTTGGACTGCAAGGAGATCCAACCAGTCCATTCTGAAAGAGATCAGCCCTGGGATTTCTTTGGAAGGAATGATGCTAAAGCTGAAACTCCAGTACTTTGGCCACCTCATGCGAAGAATGACTCATTGGAAAAGACCCTGATGCTGGGAGGGATTGGGGGCAGGAGGAGAAGGGGACGACAGAGGATGAGATGGCTGGATGGCATCACTGACTCGATGGACGTGAGTCTTAGTGAACTCCGGGAGTTGGTGATGGACAGGGAGGTCTGGTGTGCTGCGATTCATGGGGTTGCAAAGAGTCGGACACGACTGAGCGACTGAACTGAACTGAACTGAGGCATGTTAGAAGGGCTTCCCAGGTGGTGCTAGTGGTAAAGAACCTGTTTGCCATTGCAGGAGACCTAAAAGACACAGGTTTGATCCCTGGGTTGGGAAGATCCCCTGGAGAAGGAAATGGCAACCCACTTCAGTATTCGTGCCTGAAGAATCCCATGGACAGAGGAGACTGGTGGGCTACAGTCCATGGGGTCACAAAGAGTTGGACACTACTGAAGTGACTTGGATGCATGCATGCAGGCATGTTAGATAGTTCAGTAGAATTTACATTTTACTCTTTGCTCTTATAATTCCTGTTCACATTCAGTTTTAGTTTGAATCTTAAATATCATTGGGAAAGTACATTTTGGTGGTGGGGAATTTATCATGTTTGATGACAGACTATAGGCATATAACACACATTCATTCCATGTGGGATGTTTCTTTCTTTCTTTCTTGGCTGTGCTGGATCTTTGTTGTGGCATGCAGGTTTTTCAAATTTCAGCATGCAGGTTTTCTAGTTGTGGCACATGGGCCTAGTTGCTCCACGTCATGTGGGATATCACTTCCCAAACCAAGGATCAAACCCGCATCCCCTGTGATGGAAGCCAGATTCTTGACCACTGGACCTCCAGGGATATCCCTGGGATGTTTCTTAAGGTCCTGTTCTGTGCCAGGTCCTACCCCTGCCCAACCCCTGCAGCTCAGTCATCCAGGCAAAAGGGTACAGGAGACCTAAAATGTACACAGGAAATTTCAGTTCATAATGGTAAACAGAGATAGGGGAGTGCCCAGGGGTGATTATGGTGTTTAAAATGAGCTTCACAGAGAAGGAGAGGGTTTAAGGATGACGGAGCTTCCCTGGTGGCTCAGACAATAAAGAATCTGCCTGCAATGTGGAAGATCCAGGTTCGATCCCTGATTCGGGAAGATCCGCTGGAGAAGGGAATGGCAACCCACTCCAGTATTCTTGCCTGGAGAATCCCATGACAGAAGTGCCTGGTGGGCAGCAGTCCACGGGGTTGCAGAGTCGGACATGACTGAGTGAGTAGCACTTCCACTTTTGCAAGGAGAAAATGGTGCAGAGAATGGGGACCGGGACCCTGGAGTCCTGTGCCTTGCATGGGGGAGTTGATGATTGCAGAGGTGGGAATGGAGGTGTGATTCCAAGGCACCCAATGTGGTCTGCAGACTGAGTGAAGGAACAGCTGGGCCGTCACGGTGGGGAGGGAGACCCATGAAGGAGGCTGGGCATTTGGCTCAGAGGATAAAGTGTCTGCCTGCAATGCAGGAGACCTGGATTCGAACCCTGGGTTGGGAAGATCCCCTGGAGAAGGAAATGGCAACCCACTCCAGTATTCTTGCCTGGAGAATCCCATGGACAGAGGAGCCTACAGTCCACGGGGTCGCAAAGAGTCGGACACGACTGAGCGACTTCACTTTCACTTTCGGGAGAGAGAGCCTGACCAGAAACTGACAGGGCAAGCACAGAAGGGGCTTCCAGAAGATGCTGCCTGTCCAGAGACCCCAGGAAGGAACATGGACAGGATTTAAGAAAGGCCTCTGATGGGGCTGGATTGGAAAGCTGTGGCCAGAAACCAGCGTGCCTAAAGGATGCAGGTTACCTAAACCCTCAACCATTGGGGTGGAAGCCTGGAAGGCAAGGGCAGGGGCCAGCGACCAGGGGGCCACTGTCACCCTGTGCCGAAGCTTGTACTTGTCACAGAACTAGAGGTGCCATCCCCTCTGTTGGGTAGAAACCTAGGATGCTGGCGGCCCCAGCTGCTGCTGGAGTTACCTGTGGGCAACTCCATCTCCTCTGCTCCTATGTCATGGAGTCAGGGAAAAGAAAGGCTGCCGCCCCTGTCCTTGCCTTCCAGGCTTCCACCTAGATGGTCCACAGTCACAACTCAGCAGGAAGCCGGGTGGCACATTGGAGAGTCTGGGAATGCAGTTTGCAGGTTTCAGTCTCAGTGGCAGAGAGGATGAGAAAGAGGAGGGGGAGAGTAGAGGCCAGAGCCCACAGCCCTATCCAGGGTGCCAGCCATAGGCAAGGGCAGAATCCAGATTCTAACAGCACCTGCTTAGTCTGCTTTGTTCTCGGGAGGTCCACTCAGGGGTGAAGTGTCATTCTGGTTATAAAAACACAGGCATCATAGAAACTTCCACTTTATAAATGTCTTGATCATAAGCAGCCCCTTGGGACCCTCTGCTTGGCTGACTGTGTGTCCAAGTAACCACAGAGTTACGGTGGTTGAAAACCTTTCAGGGTCTCAGTTGATCTCATTTCTCCTTTAAAAGGAATTCAATAGATTCTTCAGCAGAAGTTTGCTCATGAAGCCCTTGGCTGTTTTTTTTTTTTTTAATATTCAAATGGAGTGAAGCAGGTCTATGAAAATTCTTACATTCTAGTGCTGCACGGTTAGAATTGGGGAGAGTGTTAATGGTAGCAAAACATCAAATACTTGAATGTCAGTTTGAGAAAAGTTTTTTTCAAAGAAAATGTCACACCACTAATGGGGGAAATGAATAATGAGATGTTACTTCTTCCTGCTACAAGACTAAGTGTAGTAAAGATATGATTTCCTAAATTAATATATAAACGTACCATTATGCTATAGGTGCCTGTACTAGCTGAGATTTAAGCAACAGTTGCTTAAATAAGACAGAAGTTTATTTCTGTCATGCAAGAGTCCAGAGACAGGTGGTCCAAGGTGGATTGGTGGCTCTGTCCATAGGGGTGGCCCAAAGACCCAGGTCTCTTCTCTCTCGTTGCTCCTCCATCTCTTGGGTGATGGGCTGTGTGGGCCAGAGTGGCTCATCAGGTGTCAGTATTTCAGCCATCAGGAAGAGGGATAAAGGAGAGAGGGGAGTATGCCAAGAGATGCACCCTCAAGTTGTACAAGTCACTTCTGCTTGTTTCCCACTGACTAGAACTTAGCCATGAGACTGTACTTAGCCCCTAGGGAGGCTGGGAAATGTAGTCTTTATTCTGGGAGGCCATGTGCCCAGCTAAAAATCCAGAGTTCTGTTCAACTGAGAGGAAGGGGGTAACTAATATGGGGGGAGATGTTTTGATGTCTACTACAATACCCATTAGAGTATTACTTAAAAATTGAGAATCTGAGACTACAATTAATTCAAAAGATTAAGTAGGCAGTGTGCCTGAGAACATACATATTTTTTAAAGAAAAACTTCTTTTAAAATTAGCATGTTTTCTTTTTCCCTTAGTGTAACCCTCTTCCTCTGTGTACATTCCTTTTCTTTTTTATGTACACTTTCTTTTTAAATTTTTATGGTAGAAAATTTCAAATATCATTGAGAATTGTATAGTGAGCCCTGTGTACCCATTGCCTAGATTCAATAGCAATTTAAGGTTCATCTTGTTTCAGCTATTCCCACACACACTTATCCCCTTCCTGTTTTTTGAAGCGGTTTTCATGTCTCCTGTTTTGTCTGTAAATAGTTTCATATGTATCTCTAAAAGGTAAAGGCTCAAAAAAAAAAAAAAATTAGACCTAATTTTGGGATAGTTGTAGAGTCACATGCAGTTGTAAGATATAACTCAGATTACTCCTTTCTCCCCCAATGGTGTGTGTCTGTGTGTGCTCAGTCGTGTCCAGCTCTTTTTGACCCTATGGACGGTAGCCCTCCAGGCTCCTCTGTCCATGGGATTTCCCAAGCAAGAATGGATTGGAGTGTGTTGCCACTTGCTACTCCTGGAGATCTTCCCAATCCAGGAATCAGACCCAAGTCTCCTGCATCCCCTGCATTGGCAGGTGTATTCTTTACCAGAGAGCCACCTGGGAAGCCCTTCCCCCTAACGGCAGCAAAACTGTAGACTATCGAAGCTGGGATATTGGCAGGCATATAGTCAGGAAACAGAATATTTCCATCCCCACATGGACCCCTTATGTTGCCTTCCCACAGCCACTTCCATCTTTCCTTCCCTTACTCCTGACCACTGCTAATCCGTTTACATTTCTGTAATTTTGTCATTTCAAGAACATTATGTAAATCGAATCCTATAGTGCGTAACCTTTTAGTGTTGGCTCAGCTCGAGATTCGCCCATTTACTGTGTCTATCAATCCGTCACTCCTCTTTCTGGCTGAATAGTATTACATGGTACAGCTGTACAACATCAAGGCTCCTTAGGGAATTCCTGGTGGTCCGGTGGTTAGGACTCTGTGCTTTCACTGCTGAGGCCCCAGGTTCAATCCCTGGTCAGGGAACTAAAATTCTGCAAGTCACACAATGTGCCTCCCAACCCCACCCCTGCGAAACAAGTTTCTTTAAAAGCATCATCTACCAAACTTACTTGCCTCTTCCCCTCCTCCTCCCTCTCCTCTCTTCACAGCAATGCCAAGTGACCACAGCCGTGTGAAGCTGAGAAGGGATTGCTCACGGCCCTCCCTGCAATGGTACACCAGAGCTCAGAACAAGATGCGAAGACCCAACTTGTTGCTAAAAGACATCCTCAAGTAAGACTGGGGCCTCGGGCTACAAGATGCCTCTGATTTGGGCAGAACTGGGAGAAAAATTCAGTGAGAGCCCCTTGGCCACACTTGGTCACAGTCGTTTAAAGGCATGTCTCAGTCAGGGTTCAGAGCACATGTGCCCCAGGTGCCTGCATCAGGTCATCCTTGGTGGCAGTGCAGTGCTGGCCTAGGGGGTCGCCAGGCCCTGCAACTTCCAGGTCACAGCCCTTCCCACTGCTGTCCAACAAAAGAGGGCTTCCCCTTCACCATTTCCAGTGAGTCTAAAAATGCGGTTAATTAAAATTCCCTACAGACATTTGAATAACATTTAACATTAAACACTAAAAAGCATGAGAAGTATTCCAGCCAGGTTACCCTTCCATCCTAATAAGAGATGTGAGCGTGAGCATGCGCGTTCAGTCGTGTGTCTGACTCTTTGCAAACCCATGGACTGTAGCCCTTCAGGCTCCTCTGTCCTTGGGATTTTCCTGGCAAGAGTACTGGAGTGGGTTGCCATTCCCTTTTCCAGGGGATCTTCCCAACCCAGGAATTGAACCCAGGGCTCCTGCCTGCAGGAAGATTCTTTACCATTGAGGCACCTGGGAAGTCATTAATAAGAGAAAGAATTGTTAAAGGGGGGATCTTGTTGGTTTTATTTGGTACCAGCGAAACCAGGTGGTAAATTACCCTTTTTTTTTCATGTCTCTGGGTAGAAATCCAACCCTGAATCTAGTCTCTCACCTCATTTTACTAATTTGGGAAGGAGATGGGTAGAAAAGAAAGTGTATATTAATAAACATCTCCTTTTATCATCAGTTCAGTTCAGTTGCTCAGTCGTGTCCGACTCTTTGTGACCCCATGAATCGCAGCACGCCAGGCCTCCCTGTCCATCACCAACTCCCGGAGTTCACTCAGATTCACGTCCATCGAGTCAGTGATGCCATCCAGCCATCTCATCCTCTGTCGTCCCCTTCTCCTCCTGCCCCCAATCCCTCCCAGCATCAGAGTCTTTTCCAGTGAGTCAACTCTTCGCATGAGGTGGCCAAAGTACTGGAGTTTCAGCTCCAGCATCATTCCTTCCAAAGAAATCCCAGGGCTAATCTCCTTCAGAATGGACTGGTTGGATCTCCTTGCAGTCCAAGGGACTCTCAAGAGTCTTCTCCAACACCACAGTTCAAAAGCATCAATTCTTTGGCGCTCAGCTTTCTTCACAGTCCAACTCTCACATCCATACATGACCACAGGAAAAACCATAGCCTTGACTAGATGGACCTTTGTTGGCAAAGTAATGTCTCTGCTTTTGAATATGCTGTCTAGGTTGGTCATAACTTTCCTTCCAAGGAGTAAGCGTCTTTTAATTTCATGGCTGCAGTCACCATAATTATCAAGGCTTCCACATGCCTGGCCCTGTGCTGGGTACTGGCCAAGTGGGAGATAGACCTAGGACCAGAACTCCATACAATGTGGATGGGACAGACTCACAGCCAGGAATTACAGTGCAGCAAAATCAGTGCTGTAGACACTGAACCTGCTATTAACCTTTTCTTCCTTCCTTTTTTTTTTTTTTTTTTGTCCATGCTGCATGACTTATGGGATCTTAGTTCCCCTGATCCCCTGCATTGGAAGCTTCAAGTCCTAACCACTGGACTGCCAGGAAATTCCCCCCTTTTTGTCTTTTCTAATCAAAATAAGGGAATTATTAATGCACTCAATATAATATCTTTACTGAGGGCTGAAGAAAGGAATAGGTAATAACTGCCTTCACAAGATTCAAAACAGATTTGAGTCTCTGCTGCCCACACTTCCTCTTTCCACTTAAAGATGACTAGTATTACCAGTCTTGTGTATGTAACAGATACTCTGTGTGTATTTCCCACCCCACACCTTCAGTTTTTTACACAAATGGTTGCATCCCACTCACTTCTGTATTTGATCCCACAGAAGAATTAAGATACTTGTTCAGGTTTCATGGTGGGTTCTGTTGAAATGAGAATCAAGAAGTCTTTTTTAAAATTTGTTTTTAAATTGGAGGAAAATTGCTTTACAATGTCGTGTTGGTTTCTGCCATACAATAGTGTAAATCAGCCATAATTATACGTATGTCACCTCCCACTTCCTAGTGATACTTTCTTGCATCATAATCCTCAGATACTAGGAAATATTTCGCACTATTGTGTACAGTATACTATGCTAGATGCTGTATTTTTTAAACTGTCCCTTTCTTTAAAAAATAGATTATTTTCCCCTTAAGGTTATTCCTTCACTTTGTTTTTTCAATAACACAAATTATTTAAAGGAGTGTTTCTTAAACTTGATTTAAATTTTTTTAACCTTTACTTTGTCAGTAACCCTTGGGGAGCTTAGTAAAACGAGATTTCTTAGGACTTCCCTGGCAGTCCAGCAGTTAGGACTCGTCATTTCACGGCCTGGCCCCAAGTTCAGTCCCTGGCTGGGGAACTAAAATCTCATAAGCCTCATGGCCTGGCCAAAAAGAATGAGATTTCTAGAACCAGGACTAAACTCAGTTCTTTTCTCCCAGTGTGTGTGTGTGTGTGTGTGTCTGTGTGTGTGTGTGTGTGTGTGTGTGTGTGTGTTTTAAACTGTGGAATAGTTTTAATTTATCAGTCTTTTAAAAAAAATTTATCAGAGTTTTAAAAATTGTTTTCACAGGTGGTCTTCAAGGTGACTGGTGGTACTGCCTTAGTTCATTCTGTCTCATTTCTGGGTATAATTTTTAGAAGAATAATAAGTAGATTATTTATTTTGTTTTCTTTTTTTATGGAAGAGCTCACAGTATTTTCTCCCAGTTTTTTTTTATTATGGCAAAATATCTTAGATTTACGGTCCTAACCATTTCTAAGTGTACAGTTTCATCGGCATTAAATACATTCACACTGTTACACAACATCACACTAGCCACCTCCAGAACTCTTGATCCTTTGTACCCATTAAACACTACCCCCTCCTCCGCTTCCTCTAGCCCCTGGCAACCAACATTTTAGGTTCTGTTTCTGTAATTTTGACTAGGTGCATCTCATGTAAGTGGAATCTTACAGAATTTGAAGGGCTATTTTAAAGTAGCAAACAAAGCTGAGATTCTGTAGCTCAAAATTTATTATTTTCTTTGAAGTCCAATAATCTTTATTGTGATTCATATTTTACTGTGCTGCCTTTGCAGAAGAAAATTTTTTACTTGTTTATAACAAAGACAGTCATAAGTGACTCATTTATCTTGTTAGGAAAATAAGAAATGCTACCCTACGAGGTCGTCTTAAAGGCAGTACTTTCTTGCCACGTGTCAGACAAACTCAATTTGGATTAGGTTTTCAGTTATTTCACATGTTCTCTCTTGATTATTCCATGACAGCATCATTGTGCCTCATTAATCTTTTTCCTAGGTGTACACTGCTTGTATTTGGAGTGTGGATCCTTTTTTATATCCTCAAGCTAAATCATACTACTGAAGAATGTGACATGAAAAGAATGCCTTACATGGATCCCGATCGCATAAAGGTTAGCTATTCTATCAGTGTGGTTTAAATTAGAATATTTCCAAGTGTATACTGAAATAGTAATATCGTCTCTAAAGTGTTATAAGTAAATGTTCATGAAAGTTATAAGCAGAAGGGAAATCATTTAACCTTTGTACTTCAAAGCATCCACCTTACCCTCTTCATTCACTGAAGTCATGGGGTGAGGTTTTGAGCACCAGGGATGGGTTTTGTGGAAGACAGTTTTTCCATGGCCTGGGGTGGGAATGGGGATAGTTTTGGGATGATTCAAGCATATTACATTTATAATATCACTGCTGATCTGACAGAGGTGGAGCTCAAGCAGTAAGGCAAGCAGTGGGAAGCGTCTGTAAATAGAAATGAAGCTTTGTTTGCTTGCCAGCTGCTCACCTCCGGCAGTGTGGCCCAGCTCTAACAGATCATGGACTGGTATTGGCCTATGGCCTGGGGGTTCGTGAAGTGAATATGCTGTGATCCTATCAACATAAATGTTCTTAAAGCAGATCAGAAAGAAATTCTTTTCCTATTGTTTGTCATTTCTGTGTTTAATTTTTTTGTTTTAATGATTTCACATTGTATTTCAGGATTTTTCCTTCAATGTGTATTTATTTTTTTAATCAATTGTCATATTAAATGGTAATTCCACTGATTGAGTTGCAAATTATCTGATAATGTTCAGCCCTGGACAAAAGATGAGATGATTTTAAGTAAAGTAGCATGGTATTAATGATGACTGACACATATGGGTGCTTTACATATATTATCTTTATAAATTAAATTATATTTAATTGTCATGCAGTGTTCTTTGCATCTTACAGATGAAGTCTAAGGTTACCTGAGTACTCAAGTCAGGGCTTGGACCCAGCAGTGTGGTTTCAGAGTGCAGGCTCCTGATGACTCTGCTCCTTGCCTGGGTCGAGTGTCCACAAAGAAGAAGCCAGAAGTTATAGGTAGTGTGATGCAGAGAGCAGAGAGCTTCAACTTGACCTGGTTTCAAATCTAAATGCCACTCAATTACAGTAGACCTTGGGCAAGTGACTTAATTGTTTGGTGTGCGTGCCTGCTAAGTTGCTTCAGTCATGTCCGACTCTTTGTGACCCCTTGGACCGTTGCAGCCCGCCAGGCTTCTCTGTCCATGGGATTCTCCAGGCAAGAATATGGGAATCGGCTGTCATGCCCTCCTCCAGGGGATCTTCCCAACCCAGAGATTGAACCCCGGAGTCCCCATTTTCTCAGCTGTGGGGCACCGATAACATCATCTGTGAAATGGAGTAATCCGAGTCCAGTAAGATAACAGACACAGAGCCCCTTTTCTAGTTCTGGTTTTTACTCATGTGTTTCTAATCTGTATATGCTTGGAAATGCCTCATGTTTTTTTGTGGGACAAACAGGTATAAACATATACGTGAAAAGAGCGTGGTTAATAAATGCACACATGGCTTGTGGAGAACCCTTGTGTCTCAGGAGTCTTGCTGATCACGGGACCTTTCTTTCCTGCTGTTTCTGTCCTCAGACGTTTGCCGACTCCATTCATCCCGGCAGCATGACTTGGTTCCTGCCAGTCTCTTCAGCCCCTGTGTCAGCCCTGCCTGTGTCAGGCACAAGAAAACCCTTTAATCTACAATTAAGTTGTAGATCTTCTAAGGAGAAAAGCCTATTCAAATTCCCCACCCGATTTTTATCTGGGTTATTTGTCTTTTTCTTACTGAGCTGTATTAAATTCCAGAGGAAGGAGAGAGGTTACATGAACCACAGTGCAACGTCTCCTCTTTGAACTCCAGATTGTACAGAAAATCCATGGTTAAGTTTTAACAGGCAATTCTTTGAGGACTTAACAGTAATATGCGTGTGTGTGTGCCAAGTCTCTTCAGTTGTGTCCGACTCTACGACCCTATGGACTGTAGCCCGCCAGGTTCCTCTGTCCATGGGATTATCCAGGCAAGGATACTGGAATGGATTGCCATGTTCTCCTCCAGGGGATCTTCCCAACCCAGAAATCGCATCTTTAACGTCTCAGGCATTGGTGGGCAGGTCCTTTACCACTACCGCCACCTAGGGAGCCCCTACAGTAATATACATTATATTTAATATTCCTTTGAGGAATAAGACAGATGCCTCCTCTTTGACTCTTCATAATTCCCAGTAGACAGGAAAAAAGCTCTCCCTCCTCTTCCCTCTAAGTCATGCAACATGAATTCCCCCTTTAGGCTGGTGGGGCCAGTTTTAAACTGAAGTTCACTGTTGAACCAGTAACAGCCTCTCATGGTTGCTAATGCCCTGCCCCAGTTGGCTTCAGTAAGGATTCCTGACTAGTCCTTGAGCAGAGGTGGAGAGGGCGGGGTACCTAATGGGCAGGGTCAGCTTCCCAAGCCCCACTGCCTGCTGGAGAAGGGATGATGACACCGAAGAAGAAGGGACAGGAAATGGAGACGCAGGAGGCAGCCCAAGGGGCCAGCTGCATCAACCCAGTTCTGAAAGACTTCTAAAAGATCATTATCTTTTCCAATTAGAAAGTGCCCCATAATTGTGTGGAAAGGAGAAGGAATGGGGATGTGGTTGTGTAAGTCAAATGGGTTTGTTCAAGTCTCAGTTTGGAAATTAATAAAGTAAGAAAGTGAAAACCTGCTCTAATCATGGTGAGATGAGGGGTGTCTTTTATTCTGTTACTTGACACTTTTAAAAACGTTAGCGCTGTTGACTTTGTCAAAATGCCCTACTTCTCACGGTGGTCACGACTGTGCCACAAAGCACGTGTCTCAGTGAGCATGGCCAAGGAGAGAAATAGCAAGAGTTAGATGCTGCTAAGGATGTCGGGTGGGGAATAGCAGAATATGAGACTGAAAGGAGACAGGACCAGAGCATGAAAAACCTTGAATTCCACTCTTGTTGTTCAGTTGCTCAGTCCTGTCTGACTCTTTGTGACCCCATGGACTTCAGTGTGCCAGGCTTCCCTGACCGTCAGTATTTCCCAGTGTTTGCTCAAACTCATGTCCATTGCGTTGATGATGCCATCCAACTATCTCATCCTCTGTTGCCCCCTTCTTCTCCTGCCTTCAATCTTTCCCAACATCAGGGTATTTTCCAGTGAGCTGGCACTTCACCTCAGGTGGCCAAAGTATTAGAGGTTCAGCTTCAGCCATCAGTCTTTCCAATGAATATTCAGGTTGATTTCCTTTAGGATTGACTGGTTTGATCTCCTTGCTGTCCAAAGGACTCTCAAGAGTCTTCTCTAGCACCACAGTTCGAAAACACCCATTCTTCAACCCTCAGCCTTCTTTATGGTCCAACTCTCACATCCATGCATGACTATGGGAAAAACCATAGCTTTGACTAGACTCTGAACAGCTCCTAAATTTAATATCTGGTCCCACATCACTAAGCAGGAAGAGAAACCCTCTAAGTCCCCATTACAGAGGAAGTGGATGGGAAACTGGCTGGTGTGAATGGCTGGGAGGTGGTGTGAATGGCTGGGAGGTGGTATTCAGTATGAGCTCCCTACAGAGAAATCTCTGTGTCCAGGCTTTGGTGGAGACTGACCCATCCTACCAAGAGCCCTTGGAAGAATCTGATGATTATGGTTGTATATCAGCAGAAGATCTCAGAGTCATGTGGGTGGGGCCCTGTTAGCTTTGTTGACGACATTCAGCAGCTTGCAAGGCCAGCAGCCCTGTTGGACTCTGAACATCCGGTTATATTCTGCCAGTGTGAGTACAGCAGAAGTGTGTAAAAAACATCTGGCCAAGTGTTTGCTGTGGGTTTTGTATTTTCTATTTAAAGATGTCCCTTAATATGCAGCTTGTGCAAAAAGACTGACAGTGGTCTCTGCAGGGTTGCTACGGCAGTTTGAGTGTGGTGCAGGTGCCAAGTCGCACTTAAGGGATATTTGAAGAGAGACAAGGTCAGAGTCACATCAATTTAGGTTGGGGCCGCATGGTAGCACCATTTTGAGCTTGGCTTTCTCTCGGGAACTAAAGACCACACATCATCACCCTGAGGACTGCATTCTGGGCTGTTCATCAAGGCCAAATTTATGTCTTTGCTCTGACTCCATAGACCCACACTCACATATCTAAAGTAAGCAAAGTATTCCCTGGTGGTCCAGTGGTTAGGACTCTGTGATTCCACTGCAGAGGGCCTGGGTTTGATCCCTTGTCAGGAAACTAAGATCTTAAATGCCACACAGTGCAGCCAAAAAATAAATAAAAAATGAAGTAAGCAGAGTAACCCTGGGCTGAGTTTTTAATCAGTCCAGGCATTCGCACTTCCAAACTGATCCTTCTCTCCCTGGTGTCCTTACTTTTCCCCTGACCATCCTTCAGTAGTCTCATAGAGGTGAGGAAACTGAAGCCTAGACCTTGGGCTAATGCTTTAACCAAGTTTACACTGCGATAGCAGGGAGATCCAACCAGTCAATCCTAAAGGAAATCAGTCCTGAATATTCATTGGAAGGACTGATGCTGAAACTGAAGCTCCAATTCTTTGGCCACCTAATGTGAAGAGCTAACTCACTGGAAAAGACCCTGATGCTGGGGAAGATTGAGATCAAGAGAAGGGGGCCACAGAGGATGAGATGGTTGGATGGCATCACTTACATGAGTTTGAGCAAATTCAGGGAGATGGTAAAGGACAGGGAAGCCTGGCATGCTTCAAAGGGTCGAACACAACTCAGCAACTGAGCAACAACACTGTGATAAAGAGATCTGGAACTGGGTCTAGATCCAGATTGTCTGATTGTTTTCTTCCTAACAGTGTCTTTTGGTAAAATATACATGCCATAAGACTTACTCCTTCTCCTTTTAAGCACCCAGTTGGAGGAGTGTTATTGATATTGGATATTTCTCCTGGCAGTCTTGATTCCAGCTTGTGCTTCATTCAGCCCAGCATTTCTCATGATGTACTCTGCATATAAGTTAAATAAGCAGGGTGACAATATACAGCCTTCACGTACTCCTTTCCCAATTTGGAACCAGTTCATTGTTCCATGTCTGGTTCTAACTATTGCTTCTTGACCTGCGTACAGATTTCTTAGGAGGCAGGTCTGGTATTCCCATCTCTTGAAGAATTTTCCACAGTTTGTTGTGACCCATACAAAGGCTTTGACATAGTCAATAAAGCAGAAGTAGATATTTTTATGGAATTCTGTGCTTTTTCAATGATCCAGTGGATGTTGGCAATTTGATCTCTGGTTCCTCTGCCTTTTCTAAATCCAGTTTGAACATCTGGAAGTTCACAGTTTATGTACTGTTTAAGCCTAGCTTGGAGAATTTTGAGCATTACTTTGCTAGCATGTGAGATGAGTGCACTTGTGTGGTAGTTTGAATGTTCTTTGACATTGGAATGAAAACTGACCTTTTCCAGTCCTGTGGCCACTGCTGAGTTTTCCAAATTTGCTGGCATATTGAGTGTAGCACTTTCACAGCATCATCTCTTAGGATTTGAAATAGCTCAACTGGAATTCCATCACCTCCACTAGCTTTGTTCGTAGTGATGCTAAGGCCCACTTGACTTTGCATTCCAGTATGTCTGGCTCTAGGTAAGTGATCATACCATCGTGGTTATCTGAGTCATTAAAGTTGACTCATTGGAAAAGACCCTGATGCTGGGAGGGATTGGAGGCAGGAGGAGAAGGGAACGACAGAGGATGAAATGGCTGGATGGTATCACCGACTCGATGGACATGAGTTTGGGTAAACTCCGGGAGTTGGTGATGGACAGGGAGGCCTGGCGTGCTGCGATTCATGGAGTCACAAAGAGTCAGACATGACTGAGCAACTGAACTGAACTGAAGGTCTTTTTTGTACAGTTCTTCTGTGTATTCTTGCCACCTCTTCTTTTTTTTAAATTTAAATTTATTTATTTTAATTGGAGGCTAATTACTTTACAATATTGTATTGGTTTTGCCATACATCAACATGAATCCGCCACGGGTGTACACGTGTCCCAATCCTGAACCCCCCTCCCACCTCCCTCCCTGTACCATCCCTCTGGGTCATCCCAGTGCACCAGCGCCAAGCATCCTGTATCCTGCATCGAACCTGGACTGGTGATTCGTTAATATCTTCTGCTTCTGTTAGGTCCGTACCATTTCTGTCCTTTATTGTACCCATCTTTGCATGAAATGTTCCCTTGGTATCTCTAATTTTCTTGAAGAGATCTCTAGTCTTTCCCATTCTGTTGTTTTTCTATATTTCTTTGCATTGATTGCTGAGGAAGGCTTTCTTATCTCTCCTTGTTATTCTTTGGAACTCTGCATTCAAATGGGTCTATTTTTTCTTTTCTCCTTTGCCTTTTATGTCTCTTCTTTTCTCAGCTATTTGTAAGGCCTCCTCACACAACCATTTTGCCTTTTTGCATTTCTTTTTCTTGGGAATGGTCCTGTACAATGCCACGAACCTCTGTCCATAGGTCTTCAGGCACTCTGTCTATCAGACCTAATCCCTTGAATCTATTTGTCACTGTCACTGTATGATTGTAAGGGATTTGATTTAGGTCATACCTGAATGGTCTAGTGATTTTCCCTATTTTCTTCAATTTAAGTCTGAATTTTGCAATAAGGAATTCATGATCTGAGCCACAGTCAGCTCCCAGTCTTGTTTTTGCTAACTGTGTAGAGCTTCTCCATCTTTGGCTGCAAAGAATGTAATCTGATTTCAGTATTGACTGTCTGGTGATGTCCATGTGTAGAGTCTTCTCTTGTTTTGTTGGAAGAGGGTATTTGCTATGACCAGTGCATTCTCTTGGCAAAACTCTATTAGTCTTTGCCCTGCTTCATTCCTTATTCCAAGGCCAAATTTGCCTGTTACTCCAGGTGTTTCTTGACTTCCTACTTTTGCATTCCAGTCCATATGATGAAAAGGGCATCTTTTCTGAGTGTTAGTTCTAGAAGGAGCATCTAGTAAGTTTATAGTTATACCTCCATCACCACAATCCCATTGAGAACATTTCATCACACGTTAATTCCCTCTCATCCCTTCTGTGGCCAGTCCCTACCCTCAACTACCAGCCCCAGGCAACCACTGGCTGGTTGAGATTTTATCTTGCTACTCTCTCTGTGACTTGGTTATTCAGATTTTTCTGCCTTTAACCAGGTAAAAGCTATCTATAGACAGCTAACCCATGGGAGTTAAGCCAGAGTTTACAAATATGGAAGTGAAAGTCATAACATAACCCATACCTTTGGTTCATGTGGTCTGTGGCTGAGTTGGGTTCCTATACATTTCCGGTCAGCTCCAGACCTCAGACCCCCCTCCAACCCAAATGCTGTTCCCTGTCCTGGGTTTAAATCGATAAATAAAACATTGCCTTTTACTCAGAATTATGCCACTTACCTATATCTCTGAGAAGGACTGTCCTAAAAATTATGGGGTAGAACTGAACATGGAGATTCTACTGAAGAAATTTCATTTTTTAATACCCCTCTGTGGATTCTCACATTGTGGTTTTCCATGACAAATGGCTATGTCATTGACAACTGAAGCTGCCTGATGTTTATTTATTCTCAGTCATGGACAGTCAGCAAACTCAGCCTGGAAGTCTTTCAGAAACTGAATCTCCTGTGTCCCTGTGTCGATTCAGGAGCAAAGGGGCTTCCTCTGTCTTTGAGAGAGTCCACAGTCCTCTGCTTGGCGGTGGTCCTCACTCAGAATGGATGTCAGCCAGACTCACCATGTCCTTCCGCACCAGCCTGCTCTGGCTCCCAGCTTTGGCACTGTCTGCAGCAGAGAAGAGGAAGGTTGTGATGCTTCCGGTCTTGACTACAGCTCTGCAAGGCGAGCTGTCCTCCCCGGGCATTTTTCTTCTGAGCTTTGAAGCCAGGAAGAGGAAGGAGGGAGGCTGACCGTGTCACTGGGATGGATTTATTGCACCTGCTATGAATGAGGGACAGGAGAGGTCACCATCAGAAGATATAAAATATATAAATGATGTGCTCTTTCCAGTACTAATAACTTTTTGAAACTGTGATTTTAAAAATAGGAAGAGGGTTCTGCTATATTCAGAGAATTGCTGTTTCTACAAAAGTATTATCATGCAGAAATCAGACAGGACTTTGAGAAAAAAACATAGTTGAGGCAAACATTTAGAACTGTATACAGCAATAATAATCCTCGTAATAGTACTGACACAGTTCAATGACACGTGTAACATGTGGAGCATGTTACAACATGTTTCAACAAATTGAAACAAAAGAGGAAAAGGGATTGCTGTGGTTTGGGCTATTTCCAGTGGCACTGAGAACATTGTCACTGGGATGGATTTATTGCACCTGCTATGAATGAGGGACAGGAGGGGTCACCATCAGAAGGTGCTCTCCTCAAGGTCTAGAAAATTCACTTTGAAGCCTGAGATGGGACTCTCTGCCAGAATGGAAATTTCACTCCTTTCAAATTAAAGAGAAAATCCGGCGGCCAGAAGAGTCATGCTCCGGTCTCCGACTCCATCACCTAACCTCTCTTTCCGGTCCTGAGTCAGTCATGAGGCTTCTGTCTCCTAGTACTTTTCCGATGTTCTTTTTTATCCCAGGAGATTTGTAAAACAAGATGCCTGGGATATGCTTCCGTAGTGAGGAATTAGACCTTTTGTCCTCTAAAAACTGTTATTAATAACCCTCAGGCCTGGGGTCTAGAGACAAGTATGTACAGCACATGTGGTCCCTGTGCGTCCCTGCCCGCACAGTTCCGCCTTACGTGCCAGTGGTTGCAGAGCGTCACTGAACTTGGAGGCCTGGTCACGGTGAAGCCTGCATTCAGGGTCTTCTTGGGTCACAGCTGGCTTCTTGCTTGGCTTTCTCACTGATTCCTTGCAAAGCTGCCAGTTCAAACGCTTGCTCTCAATAGTGATTATCAGCTGCTCTCTGTGGGCAGAGGCTAGGATCATAGGAGCCTGGGAGGCGATCAGACTAGGTGACCTGCCAGCTCAGCTGTGTCCTTCTGGGTGAACCACCCTGAGCCCACAAAGAGAAGATAGGACCATCTTGCAAGGTGTCCTAGGTGTCATGCTGGTGACCTGAGACTGTGACCATGTCTGCAGCATTGTCCAAAGCTCCAAGAACATCACTTCCCCTCTCCAGGCGTGGGGCCAGATCCTCAAGATATAAAAGATATAAATGATATGCTCTTTCCAGTACTAATAACTTTTTGAAACTGTGATTTTAAAAATAGGGAGGGGGTTCTGCTATATTCAGAGAATTGTTGTTTCTACAAAAATATTATCATGCAGAAATCAGACAGGACTTGAGAAAAAAACATAGTTGAGGCAAACATTTAGAACTGTATACAGCAATAATAACCCTCGTAATAGTACTGACACGGTTCAAAAGACATGTTCAATACTAAAAATAAATATCCCAGCAAATGAAGGACCACACACCCACACACACACACATACGCACACACGCGCGCATACAGTTTGATGGAAGGAGGGATAAGGCAAGGCCAAGGCTGCGGCATGTAGTGATGAGGACATAGAGCACAGCGATGAAGGAGAACTTCCTGCCAGACGGTCCCAAGGCAGCATTTGGCCAGACCGAGCCAAAGGGCAGACTGTGGGGTGAGTGGCCATTTATTCCATGTTTGTCCGTGTCCCGCTGCCTTCAGCCAGGCTAGTGTACTTGGCCTTCAGCAGTCATTTCTTGTTGATGCAAAACATTAACATTGCAGTGAAAATTGTATACAAAACCAAGGCAGTTTTTTTGTTGACAGGACAAAGTTGCAGGTTACACCTAGTTTCCATTCCAGGCTGTGAAGATCGTTACCCTAACTGATAAATAATCCTGTTTTCAACCCACTAGACAGGAACCTGAAACAGGAAATCTTTTTTTTTCCTCTCTCTCTCTCTTTTGGCTACGCTATACGGCATGTGGGATCTTAGTTCCCCAACCAGGGACTAAACCCGGGCCTCCTGCACTGGGAGCGTGGAGTCTTAACCACTGGACCACCAGAGAAGTCCCTAGGAATCTTTTTTCTTTTAAACTGTGGTTTAAAAAAAACCATAAAATTTAAATTTAATTTAAAATTTACCATATTTATTATTTTTAAATGTAGTTTAGTCCTGTTAAATATATTCACACTGGAACATTTCCATCTTGCTAAACTGAAACTATCCACTCCCCCAGCCCATAGTAATCACCGGTCTATTCTTTCTATTTCTGTGAATTTGACTACATTAGATACTCTCTATAAGTGGAGTTCTACAGTGCTTGTCTTTTTGTAACTGGCTTATTTAGATGAGTATATCTTTGAGTTTCATCTGTGTCGTATAGCACGAGTCAGGATGTTATGAACCATGAAATCTTCTGAGAAGATTTTTTAAAAATGAATCTTAAACACCTTTTTGAACCCCGGATTTATTTGAACGATCTAGGCCGGAAGGGTGGGAGGTGAGGGCCTTCCTGTTTCACTCATGCAATGAAACATCTTAATTGAGTTTATCTCCTTTTCATGTGGTTCTCCTAGATTTTCCTCTCAAACGTCTAGCATAAATTGACTCTTTTTAAAGTATTTTTAAAAGTTTATTTATTTTTGGCTTTGCTGGATCTTTGTTGCTGCACATGGGCTTTCTCTACCACAGAGAGTGGGGACTTCTCTCTAGTTGCCATGTGAGAGCTTCTCATTGCGGTGGTTTCTCTTGTTACAGAGCACAGGCTCTAGGCACACGGGCTTCAGGAGTTACAGCGCTTAGGCTCCATAGTTGTAGCTCATGGGCTCTAGAGCATGGGCTCAGTAGTCGTGGCTCACATGCTTCATTGCCCCTTGACAAGTGAAATCTTCCTGGACCAGGGATCAAACCCTCATCTCCTGCATTGGCAGGAGGATTCTTAACCACTGGGCCACCAGGAAAGGCCCATAAATTAACTCTTAAATGCAGTTGTTTTGTGTTACAAGTCAGTCATCCACAAGGGAGCCACGTCCACCGCAGGGCCCAGTGTCACCGTCAGAGTGCGCTTCTAATGCCTGAAGCCTTTGACATGCAGATCTGTGTGCTTCATTCCAGAGAGCCCAGCAGTACGCCCAGCAAGTCCTGCAGAAGGAGTGCCGGCCCCAGTTTGCCAAGAGGTCGATGGCACAGCTCTTTGGGAGCAGGTACAGCTTGGACCTGCCACCGTTCGTGACGAAGGTCTCCGCAGAGAGTGAAGCCGAGTACAAGTACGACCCTCCTTTCGGATTCCGCAAGTTCTCTGGGAAAGTCCAGACCCTCTTGGAACTCTTGCCAGAGCATGACTTTCCTGAACACTTGAGAGCCAAGAGCTGCAAGCGTTGTGTGGTCATCGGAAGTGGCGGGATCCTCCATGGACTGGCGCTGGGCCATGCCCTGAACCAGTTTGATGTCGTGATACGGTACGGTGGCTTGAAGACCAGCCTCTGTCCTCTAGGCCGTAGCTCACTGCCGTGGGTCAGGGCAGCACCACAAACAGGAAGCACCCAGAACAACCCCACATGTCCCTGCTTTCCGGGGACTCACGTTTTGAGAAGTTGAAACAAAGACGTGAAATGATTGGATGCTCCAAACTGTGCGGTACTGACCCTCATTTTGGTAAAAACCTTTTCAGTGCAGTTGAGGGTTGGAAAGATGGGTAGATTCAGATAAGCCAGCAAAGGAGGAAGGCTGTGCTAGGCAGGGCCTGGAGGAGGGTGTGGGGAAGGGGGACATACTTGAGTCAGTGCGACACCTGGCTTCTAGGAGTGGGACTTGGGGTGGGTGGACCTGGGAGGTGGCCCTGGCTGGGACCAGAAAACACACAGAAGCATTTAAACACCAGATCCCCTGGAGGAGGGCATTGCAGCCCACTCCAGTATTCTTACCTGGAGAATCCCATGGACAGAGGATCCTGGTGGACAACAATCCATAGGGTTGCAAAGAATCAACTATGGCTGAAGCAACTAATCACGCTCACTACAGGCAATAGGCAGTCATCCTGAATTACAGGATTTGCTGATAGTTTGACAGTCATGTTAGGAAACACCAGGATTTCCAGGCTGAGGTCTAAGGTATTAGTGGAACCACTGGGATAGTTGAGGAAAATCTCTGGCCAGTGACGAAGGATGACAAGATCCATCTCAGACATTTTGAGCCTGAAAGTGGTGATATGTCCACATAATGCCTTTGTCACCAATAGCTGTGATTTGGGGCAAGTTTCCTTTCTGTCCTGTGCCTTGATTTCCTCATCTGTAAATGG
Organism: Bubalus kerabau; assembly: GCF_029407905.1. Lineage (NCBI taxonomy): Eukaryota > Metazoa > Chordata > Mammalia > Artiodactyla > Bovidae > Bubalus > Bubalus kerabau. Next base: position 51,808,104 of record NC_073634.1, read on the forward strand.
AGGCCATGATGGCACAGAGCTCATATAGGGTTACTGTGAAGACAAAATGAGTTAACAGGTGTAAAGCATGTGGAACAGTGTCAGACTTATGGTAGATGCTCAGTGAAAAATGAAACTGTTAGTTACACGTCATGTCCGACTCGTTGAGACCACACGGACGGTAGCCTGCCAGGCTACTCTGTCCATGGAGTGGAAGTGTAGAGTCTTAACCACTGGACTGCCAGGGAAGCCCCTCCTTCTCCAAACAAGAACACTAGAGTGCTGTTAGGAGTGATGTTTGGAAAATGTATAGGAAGGAGGAGGAGCTATGGAAGAAAAGGGAGGGGGTATAAGAGGTTTCTAGGAGAGAACCAGACTCTTTTGTAAGGGCCAAGAGAGAGAAGAAACAAGGAACAAGTTTTAAGGCAAAATGTATGAAGTATGGGAGTGGGGTCAGGGCTTCAGGGGTGGGGAAGTTGTTGAGGTGAGGGAGGGTGTAACTGCTTCCTTCCTGTGGGGGCTTCCTGTGTGCCAGATGCTGTCGTGGGCTGTGGTGTGTCTCAAGCCTTGGTGAAGCCATCCTGTTAGCCAGTGTCAGAGATGAGGACACGGAGGCACCACAGGACGTGGAATTCCGACCAGACCCTGACACTCCAAACGCAGAGTGTTGAGGCTTCCAGACCTCAGCCCCAGCTCTGTGTGAGCAGCTGAGCGATGTGCACAGGCAGCACTGGAGGAGGTAGATGGGACCCTGTGCCCATCTTAACGGTACACGAGTGGGATACGGGAGGAGACAAAGTGAGAAACTGGGGTGCACGCTCTGGCCAGAGGAGAGGTACTGTGGAAGAGAAGGGCGGCCTTGAGCTGACCTTGAGGAAAGGTGGGATTTGGCTAATGAGACGGCTTCAGCAAAGAATGAGAGTCTTCAGGGACTTCCCTGGTGGTCCAGTGGCTGAGACTCTGCACTTCCAATCCGGGGGTCCCAGGTTTGCTCCCTGGTCAGGGAACTAGATCCTACATGTCACAGCTAAGACCTGGAGCAGCCCAATAAATAAGTAAAAATTAATTAATTAAAAATTTTTAAAAAGAAACAAAAAATGAGAATATTCAGAGCATGTGACAGTGTCTGGCTCACAGGAAGCACCCAGAAACAGCAGTTTCATCGCCTCTCACCCCAACATTGTTCACAGCCCCTAAAAGAAAGATGGGATTTGACCTTGAAGAAAGGGGGCAGGGAAATCTGGGTGAGGAGCCCTGCCTGGCAGGAGGAGAATGAAAGAGGGGACAGGGGCTGGCTCGATGACCAGTGATGGTGGGGCCAGACTGGGAGGCATGAACGTCATGCATAGGCACTGGGAACCATGGAGCACTGGGGACTAAGGAGGGAGACTTAGCCAGATTGTAACGGAAATCAGTTGAAAAATTTTTGGTGGGTAACTTTCAGGTTTAAAGCAGTTCTACAATTAACAGAAAAGTTGCCAGAGTCATACAAAGAGCTCCCCTTTTCCCAGATTCCCCAGCTGATAACACTTGATCACACTGGCTTTATAATTTTCTCTCTTTATATTTTATTATTCTTTTCTGAACCCTTTGAGAGTTAGTTGCAAATTTCAAGCTCCTTCTTTACACCTAAATACTTCAGTGTGCATTTCCTGAGAACAAGGACATTCTGTTATAGAACTACAAGATTATATTCAGAATAAGGAGATTAACACTGATGCAGGAGAGACTTATTTACAATCCTTATTCAGATTTCACCAGTTATTCCAATAGTGTCCATTATTTAAAAAGAAAGGAGGGATTTCCCTTGCAGTCCAGTTGTTAAGACTCTACACTTCCACTGCAGGGGACACGGGTTCAGTCCCAGGTTGGGGAACTAAGATCCCACATGCCTCACAGTACAGCCAAAATTTTTTTTTTAAATAAAGGAAAAGAAAAAGAGTATAACTGGTCCAGGATCATACTCTGCATTTAGTTGTCATGTCTAATAATATCTTTTAATAATCCAGGACTTAGGTATCTGAGATCTAGAAGAGGAAGTAGAAGTAGAAGTAGAATGGAAAAGAAAGGTTTATACAGATGTGATAATACAGGGAAAAGACCAAACAGACTTTTCTTGAGATTTCAAAACTATGTACCTGGGTGAGTGATACTGCTTTAAAAAGAATTCTTAATGTTTCCCCCAGACTGTCCACATTGGCAAAGCTTCCATCGATCTAACAGTGGTCAGTACCCCAAATTCCTGCTTTAATTTAAGACCAGGTTGCACCCTGGTAGCTTAGCGAGTGAAGAATCTGCCTGTCATGCAGGAGACCCTAGTTCAATCCCTCGGTTGGGAAGATCCCCTGGAGAAGGGAATGGCAACCCACTCCAGTATTCTTGCTTGGAGAATACCCTGGACAGAGGAGCCTGATAGGCTATAGTCCATGGGGTTGCAAAGAGTTGGACACAACTGAACGACTTTCACTTCACTTTGCACTTGGGCCCAGTGCCCTCCTTGGGCGCAACCCTGTCTGTGTAACTATGGTTTGTGTCTGCTTTGCTGCGGTTTCTAGGTTTTCTTTTCTGATTATCTTTTTGAAATTCTGGCAAGGACCACTAATAGCCAAGCACAATGGAAAGCTTTCAAGGAAACATTACTAGTGCCCAGAGAACACACACGGTGTAATGTGTTTAGGTTGGCTTAACATGGCAGGACTGGATGGAATTGCTTGTCATTCATAGATTGGATCCAGGCGGATGTTGCTAGTTCGGAGACTGAAGACTTCGCTCATCAACACCTGGAAAGGGCAGAGCTGAGGGATGATGGGGCTGCTGGAGGGGAGGCACCCTACCCCCAGCCATACCCTCATTCCCAGTCCTTAAAAAATGTGGAAAACATGCTGCAGGAATTTTGCACGTGATTAAGCAGTTAATGTCAGTTTATCTTTGTCCTTTTTACTTTAATAGGTTAAACAACGCACCTGTTGAAGGATATTCGGAGCATGTTGGCAATAAAACTACTATAAGGATGACTTATCCAGAAGGTGCACCTCTGTCTGACCTTGAATATTATTCCAGTGACTTGTTTGTTGCTGTTTTATTTAAGAGTGTTGACTTCAACTGGCTTCAGGCAATGGTCAAAAATGAAACCCTGGTAAGCACTAGAAATTCACCCATCAGATGTGCCTTTGTAAAAAGTGAAGGACTCTCTAACTGGAATTATAGGGTTTTTTGTTTTTTGTTTTTCAAGTTAACATTCGTGCTTTTGTGTTGTCTTTCAAATAGCTACTCCTTTTGTTGAAGCCCCTCAGAACTCCCCTTGGGAAATTGCTTTCAGAACCCAAGTCACACATGGAAACCGGTATCATTACTTAGTGGAAATAAAAAGCATGGGACCAAAATTGCTATGATTGAGGTTGACCACCCAGCTGATTTACCAGACTTGAATTTACATGGCTTCTGGCTTTTGTCAGAAATTAGACTTATGTGCATGAGTATAAATTATTATCAAGGCTGCTCAGAAGAATATCCATAAATTCTCTGAGGGGTCTTTTCAAAGAGAGTCTCCAAAAATGCTTTGATTGGTGGTTCTCTTGTTGGAGTCAATTCACAGCGTTCCAAAAGGGCAGATGTGGATGAGATGGCCCTGGCTCGGTATTCCTTTTGTTTGTCTTTACAGTAATTTATCACCCTACTTTATGAGGCCCCCTCCATTATGTTGAAATAAATTTTAGAGGTCAACTTTTAAGGAGTGTGTGTGCATTTATATGCATTTGTACAATCTGGCTAACTGTAAAATTAATAGGACATATCAAACTCTTTAGAGAAGCTTCACATGATGGAGAATTTGTGTCTCCAAAATTTATTGGGGTCCTCTGGATTTCCTCTGGGTAGTTTTTCTAGTTGAAAGATGGAGCGCATATGAAATGATTTATAGTCAGACAAGAGATAACACCAGACAGGAAGTGGAATAAGTGGCTGGGGGCAGGGGCGTGGTGGGGCCTGAGCACAAGTGGGCCTCAAACTGAATCTATTTGCTTGATCTTCCCTGGACAAAATGATGGCTTTGGATCCTGAAAAGACCTACCATCTGAGGCTATTACCTTAAGAACTTCTTTCCCCAAACTGATAAGAGTTGCTTCTGCAGTTCCTTTCCTTGTCCAGTGCCACCTTCCTGAATCAGATCCTTACCGTTGCATGGCTCTGTGATTTTGCCACAGAATGCAGAACACAAACCCATGTGGGGCCACACCCACAGCTTTGCCCTCATTAGCAGGGGCCACATTCTCCTCCTCCTCTGATAACTTGATTAACTCCCCCTAATGATTGCTTGCTCTCTTTCCTTAGCCATTTTGGGTGCGGCTCTTCTTTTGGAAGCAGGTGGCGGAAAAAATCCCACTACAGCCGAAACAGTTCAGGATTTTGAATCCAGTTATTATCAAAGAGACTGCCTTTGATATCCTTCAATACTCAGAGCCTCAGTCGAGGTTCTGGGGCCGCGATAAGGTATTTTTGTAACTGCTGATACATAACTGTTCCTCTTTGTGTTGGAAAGGAGCCGTCTATATGCCTTTCAGTTAGGGTCAGCTGTAGACCCAGGAAGATCTTCCAAAGATGACACCTCATCATGTTCCGTGTGTGTTTACCTCTCGACATCTTGACCTTAGAGGCTCCCCATTGTTTAATCCTTTCACCCCCAGTGGTTCGTCTCTTTAGTATAGTTAGCACTTTGATCACTGAGATGTTATTTAAGGTATTCTTATTCCAGGAATCCATAAAAAGTTACTCCAAGACTCCAGAAAAGTTGTCTACATTTGAGCACTACAAGCCACTTAAGAGAAAATTGACGTTTATCATCACTCTCGAGGACCCTCATGGGCTGCAGTCTGTAGGGTCACAAAGAATTGGACACGACAGCACACACATGCACGCATACATAGGTGATGGCAAATAGGCAATTTCTGTAGATCAGGGGTCCACAACCTCCAGAATCTAATGCCTGATGATATGAGGTAGAGCCGGTATAATAATAATAGAAATAAAGTGCACAATAAATGTAACATGCTTGAATCATCCCGAAACCATCCCCAGCCCCCAGGTTCGTAGAAAAACTGTCTTCCACAAAACCGGTCCCTGGTGCCAAAAAGCTTGGGGAACCCTGCTCTCGAGCAGTGCTTTTTCCATTGCTGCCTGAGTCCCACACCCCAAACATTCCGATTCATCTGTCTGTGCTGTGGTCTGTACACTGGGATTTTCAAAGTTCCCTGGGTAGTTTTGTTTTGCAGCCCACTCTGAGAACCTTTGTGCTGCAGATGGTTCACTGCAGTAGATTCTTTACCTGCAGTCAGCTTGTGTGGCTCTGGTCGGAGATGCCTTTATCACCTGTTTCTTCATAATGTAAAGAACTATCCGTCCTAAGTCGCCTCAGTTGTGTCCCACTCTTTGTGACCCCAGGGACTGTAGCCCACCAGGCTCCTCTGTCCATGGGATTCTCCAGGCAAGAATACTGGCGTGGGTTGCCATTTCCTTGTCCAGAGGATCTTCCCAACCCAGGGATCGAACCTGCATCTCTTAGGTTTCCTGTACTGGCAGGTGGGTTCTTTACCACTAGGGCCACCTCCTGTGTCTCTAAATAAAACTTTTGTAAAAGCAGTAGAAATCATTTTTAAACAGAATTTTAAGCAAAGCATTTATATATAAGGGAGAGCAAGGAATTTTTTAATGTAAGGTTGTGCTACCCACACCAGGGGCCTGAGATACCTCCTAGGAGGTGGGACTGATCCAGGAGGGAATTTGCAACACTGAACTGGACCCGGAGGGTCCTCATCCAATAGACAGATGAGCAGCTTCTATTTGCCCTTTGAAGCAAATTCTAAATAAAAAGATGATTTAACACAACTGTGTAAATTTTAAATTAAGAATTCTGTGGTTGTTAAGGAAAGTAAGTATCTGAATGTTGTTGTTTAGTTGCTAAGTTGTGTTTGACTCTTTGTTATCTCATGGACTGTAGCCTACAGCCTCCCTTTGTCCATGGGATTTCCCAGGAGAGAATATTGGAGTGGGGAGCCTTTTCCTTCTCGGGGGGATCTTCAGTAAGAGCTGAATCTGACTCTGGCTCCAGCCTCAGGCTTGGGTACCCAGCTCAGGTGAAACAGTTCACGTGGTGGAAGTGGTTCCCTTCACAGGCTGCCGTTTTCCTCGGGGGCTGTGCCCTCCATCCATGGGGAGCCCAGGAGGGCCACGTGATTCCTGCCATTGCAGGAACATGGTCAGGATCTGAGGTGCCTTTTCCCTCTCAGAGGAAAGCAGCCCCATCCCCTACCAGTGACTGTCAGGTCTCTGGCTCTAGCTGGCTTCCCCTATGCAGAGCACGTGCGGTCCCCCAGAAGGTGGGCTTACAATTTTTAACCTGTTGGCATCACTTTTAACAAAACAGTTATTCTAAAAAAAGATAACATACTGCAGCAAGACTCTTAAACTAAATTATAAGAGATTTCACTATAAATATACCTAGATTTCTGTATCTTTTAAATGGCCTGGTTTCTTTATTAATAGTATTAATAGAGTATTTTTACTTTATTTTACTCCATAGTATTTTTTAAGCACAGGCAAATGCTCATTTGTTGGTTTGCAGGTCGATTTTATTTAAAAAATAACCTTTAAAAATTTAATTACATAAAATATGAAATTGCTAATAGAAAGGGGTATCAGAAACAAAGTTAGTGGGGGGAAATTTATCATAGAAACAATGGAGTAAATACTCTCAAAACATTAAGTGAAAGTGAAGTTGCTCAGTCGTGTCTGACTCTTTGTAACCCCATTGGCTGTAGCCTACCAGGCTCCACCATCCATGGAATTTTCCAGGCAAGAGTACTGGAATGGGTTGCCATTTCCTTCTCCAGGGGATCTTCCCGACCCAGCAATCAAACCTGGGTCTCCCACATTACAGGCAGATGCTTTACCGTCTGAGCCACCAGGGAAGATCTTATTAAATCAAAAAGAAAACAATGAGCCAAAAAAGAAATGGGAAAAGAATTTGAACAGACATTCACAAAAGAAATTAATTTAGCCAAGGAATAGATGATAAAATGTCCAATTTCACCAGTAATCAAATAAAAGGCAATTAAAGCTACAATGACATTTTTTGCATGTTTTCTTAAAAGAGATTTAAAAGCTTGATAATGTCCTTGTTTGGCAGGAATGTAGGTAGAATTTAAGTTGGCACTTTTTCTGGAGGGTAGTTTGGCAATGTATGTATCAATTTAAAATATGAATAGGGAAATTGGGAAGGACTCTAAAATTTTTATTATAAGGAAATTAGAGATAATCTGCAAGGCTATTCTAGGTGGTTCATCATAGCCAAGGTCAAATAGCCAAGGATTAATACAGCCTATTGAAATTGATGCTTTCTAATTGTAGTGCTAGAGAGGACTCTTGAGAGTCCCTTGGACTGCAAGGAGATCAAACCAGTCAATCCTAAAGGAAATCAACCCTGAATATTCATTGGAAGGACTAATGCTGAAGTTCCAATATTTTGCCACCTGATGGCAAAGAGCTGACTCATTGGAAAAGATAACTGATGCTGGGAAAGATTGAAGACAGGAGGAGAAGGGGACAGTCGAGAATGAGATAGTTAAGATAGCATCACTGACTCAATAGACATGAATTTGGCAAACTCCAGGAGATAGTGAATAGAGGAGCCTGGTGTGCTGCAGTCCATGGAGTCAAAAGAGCTGGACACAACTTAGCGACTGTGACTGAACAACAACAAATTCTTGACCTGCTGGGTGCACGCTGGCTGCAGTTGGAGAGGACAGGACACCACCTGAGAGTCCTAAGCCCAAGCCAGAGGCAGGCTTTCTATGGATCAATTTCCCTTGGTTTCTGTTTGCAAACCTGCAAAATGACTGTTGAGTTCCTTTATAATAAGGGAGGCTGACTTGAGAGGTCGACACGGCATACTGGGGACCAGGAAGCAGTTTTTACCGAATGGTGGGCTCCCTGGATGTTTCCGAATCCCACCTTCATCTGTGAACTCTGAAGGGTTCCCTGTTGTCCTAGTTGACAGAATAGGACAGTTGCTTGTAGAAGCCACAGACTCCGCTCAGATGAATATGTTAGTAGCTGCAAAAGAATATCAAGTAGTAGATGGGCAGTAGCCTCCAGGAGGGCTCTCTGTATTCCTGTCTGCCACCCTGTGTGTTACCTTTATCTACAACCTGTATTGGAAATTCAGAGGGCACACTTCCAGGTGTACTAGCAGCAAGATGTCGGACATGAAGGGGGAACTGCGATACAGTCAGAATTCAGAATTGGACATTTGGCATTCTAGCCCAAAGCCAGTAAGGGTATATTTGAGGGGGCAAAAACCCAAATGTGAAAGCCCATAATTTGAGGTTAAAAATGTACTTGCTTGATCAGAGAGTAAGCAGAAATTGACTGAGCAACAGGACATGTGAAAATGACCTAGGGACGTTATTTGCCGGGAAAACAGATGGGGGCCTTAACCTGCAGGTAAGGGGTGAACACAGTCTTCACAGGGCAGGTTCTGAGTCCCCTCTGTTCTCAGGCAGAGGCTGTATGGAGCCAGGAGCCAGTCAGGACAGGATGGGCTCCGAAATCCACGTCCCAAGAAGGGCTATGGCTACTTATCCCAGAGCAGCCCATGTGGACTTTTCTCATGTAAAAGAGGACATGAGTTTGATTCACCATTATGGTCATCCTTTGTAGGGCTGGTGGGTGAAGCTTTTAGAAAGAATACCTCTTAGCTTGGTGCTTAAAGGACCCGCCAGGCTGCCTTTCACTGATATGTTCAAAGAATTTACATCGGGACTTCCTTGGGGGTCCAGTGGTTAAGACTCCATGCTCCTAATGCAGGGGAAAGTAAAAGGAAAGTGAAGTCGCTCAGTCGTGTCCGACTCTTTGTGACCCCATGGACTGTAGCCCACCAGGCTCCTCTGTCCATGGGATTTTCCAGGCAATAGTACTGGAGTGGATTGCCATTTCCTTCTCCAGGGGATCTTCCCAACCCAGGTCTCCTGCATTGTAGACAGATGCTTTACCATCTAAGCCACCAGGGAAGACCATGCAGGGGACCCAGGTTCAATCCCTGGTCAGGGAACTAGATCCTACATGCTGCAACTAAGACCTAGTGCAGCCAAATAAATAAACAAATACTTTAGAAAAGAAGAAAGAATTCACATCACAGACCATGTTTTAGAGTCCAGATTCCTGACTTGGATGGCAGGTCAGACTTTAGAATTGGATGATATGTAAAATGGTGTGATATATAAAGTTGCAGTCCTGAGTACATATTTGCATTACTTTGCATAGCATGTAGCGAACCTGGAAAGCAATGACTTGTGCTAAGACCTTTTTTCTTTGTCTCTTCTCCTTTGCAGAATGTCCCCACGATTGGTGTCATTGCCGTCGTCTTAGCCACACATCTGTGCGATGAAGTCAGTTTGGCGGGCTTTAGCTACGCCCTCAACCAACCCAGAACCCCTTTGCACTACTTCGACAACCTCTGCATGGCTGCCATGAACTTTCAGACCATGCACAATGTGACGACAGAGACCAGTTTCCTTCTGAAGCTGGTCCGAGAGGGCGTGGTGAGAGATCTCAGCGGAGGCATCCATAGTGAATTTTGAACCCAAAAAAACCTCACTTGAAAATGCAGCTCCGGGGGACTTCCCTGGCCATCCAGTGGTTAAGACTCTGTGCTTCCAATGCTGGGGGCCCGGGTTCAATCCCCATTCTGGGAACTAAGATCCCGCATACTGTGAGGCACAGCCAAAAAAGAAAAAATGCAGCTCTGACCCAGAGGGCTGTTTTTCACAGCCTTCTTGATGAATCTCATCCTGCAAGTACTTTGAAGTGCAGCCAGTGTTTTTTAACTTTTAATTTAAAAAACGAAAGCAACCACAAAAGTTCTGCTTTTCCCACTTTCTCCCCCTATTTATTTGAGGCCAGTGTTTTTGCACAAAATTTTGTAAGTTAATTTTGAGAATGGGAAAGACTTTCCAAAGAGAATTGTATGTCATGATGTTTTATTGTATGGTAAGGAAGTTATTTAATTTGTAAAAGCTCTGTTCCTGTCTACTGCACACAGAATCCCAGGTCATTAAGTGGAAGAAGGGAGGTGACTCCTTTGATGACAGTCCCGAATGCCTGATTCTGGTTCTGTTAGTCTGTTTGGTGGGACGAATGTCGGACGTACTTTCAGGGTGACATGCTCGGTAGTTAAACCACTGGTTGGGCCAAGCTAGTGCGTGAGGCCTGGGCCACTTGGAGAATTCATGGTCCCTCTCTCTTGATCTGCCTTCCTCCAGAAGTCTTAGAGGAAGCAAGCAGGAGAAATATACCGGAGGCCCCTGGTCAGGGAGGGACACTGAGACACTCTCTGTGTCCTCTGTGTTCTGCAAAGCTGCCCTGGGTGGCAGAAGCCACGATCTTCCCTGCAATTAAGATAACTCTTAGATTTCTGGGAGTTTTTAACTTGTCCTTCCAAACACTTAAGTATTCATCCAAATTATTCCACAGTCTTCTCTGAGGTAGCTTATAAAAATTAGGACAAAACCTCTGTTCTCCAGAGTCATAGGGGAGTAAACTCTTTCTAGGAATGTTTTCGGAAACACTGAAATGAAGTCTTCCCAGAGTTATAAGTTGCCTATTAAAAAAAAAATTTTTTTTTTGAATGCCTATTTGGCAATACCAGGCAGTGTGTACCAGGTGTACCAGGCAGTGTGCCGGTCAAAAAAAAGAATAAAAGCTTTTGAGGAACTCTTACGAGCTAGTTAATTTGAGTGTTTTGTTTTTCTTTTTTTAAAGAAAAGAAGTTTATAAGTGTAGTAAAATGTCTTTCTTGGATGCTGCTGCCGGGCAGGACCTCACCACAGGGACAGAGGAGAGGGGAGGAAGGGACCTCCTGCTACCCCTGTGTCTCTCCCTTCTCCAGCTCCCTGGGTACTGCTGCCCCCTCCCCCTGCAATTCTCATGCCACCCACAGCCCTGGTGCAGCTCTGACCCCCAGCCAAGGCCAGTGGCTCCCACATCTGCCAGCTCCTCAGCCTGGGCCAGGCAAAGAGCTGGATCATAGCCCTGAACAAGTCCCTCAGATCTCCAGGGTCCTGGGGCCAAGCTTAGAAGGGCCTGAGTAGCAAAATAGCATTTCTCTGATTTTATGTATTTTCTTAAAACTTTTCTATAGATTTTGCTTTCTATTCTTTAAGACACATCTCACCCATTAAATGGTGAGACTTAAGGGCTTCCCTGGTGGCTCCATGGTTAAGAATGCACCTGCCAATAAGAGAGACATAGGTTTGATCCCGGGTCCGGGAAGATGCCACGTGCCTTGGAGCAACTAAGCCCGTGTGCCACAACTACCGAGTCTGCACTCTAGAGCCCAGAGCACTGCAACTACTGAAACCCACACACCTAGAGCCCATAAGCGAAGCTACCGCAATGAGAAGCCTGAGCACTGCAACTATGGGGTAGCCCCCACTTGCCTCAGCTAGAGAAAAGCCTGCGATACTGCAAAGACCCAGCAACAGCCACACACACACACACAATATATATATATATACACACACACACATATATATATATATATTTAATGGTGAGACTTAACTTTGAATATTGAGACTCAGGAAGATGGTCAGTATCTGTCCTGTGATTCAGATCGGTCCAGGCCTGCACCACGCATCTCTACCCCCTCATCCTCAGGGGCTACTTAGAGAAGATCCCATGGACTGTAGCCACCAGGCTCCTCTATCCATGGAATTCTCCAGGCAAGAATACTGGAGTGGGTTGCCATTTCTCCAGGGAATCTTCCCAACCCAGGGATTGAACCCACATCTCCTGTGTCTCCTGCAATGGCAGGTGGATTCTTTACCTCTGAGCCAGCTGGGAAACTAAAGCAGCCCAGATGTTTACTTAAGAAGACAAGAAGCAGCTAGGGCCCAACACTTGGACAGCTTTCCCAGTGTTGTGTGCACCACCTCACGGGTGTGTGTGGTTTCCTGTGCCCCTGCCTTGCACCAGCGTTGGGAAGCAGTCTGTCCAGCACTTTCCAGCTTTCATTTCAGCGAATGTCAGCCCTGGGCCTGTGCCTCTCAACTTTTCATTTCTAGCAGGCAGTACGTGCTCTACATCAGTGGTCCCCAACCGTTTAGGCACCAGGGGCTGATTTCGTGGAAAGCAGTTTCGTGGAAGATCAGGGGGATGCAAGTGATGGGGAGCAGCCATAAATATAGATGAAACTTCGCTCAACTGCCCTCTGCTCATCTCCTGTGTGCAGCCCAGTTCCTGACAAGCCACCAACTTCTTAAGAGTCCCTTGGACTGCTAGGAGATCAAACCAGTCAATCCTAAAGGAAATCAACCCTGAATATTCACTGGAAGGACTGATGCTGAAGCTGAAGCTCCAATACTTTGACCACCTGATGCAAAGAGCCGACTCATTGGAAAAGACCCTGATGCTGGGAAAGATTGAAGGCAGGAGGAGAAGGGGGCGACAGAGAATGAGATTGTTGGATGGCATCACTGACTCAATGGACATGAGTTTGAGCAAACTCCGGGTGATGGTAAAGGACAGAGAAGCCTGGCAAGCTGCAATATATGGGATCACAAAGAGTCAGACACGACTTAGTGACCAAACAACAAGAACAAATGAAGGTCCCTGGGTAGCTGCCTGTGGGACCGACACCCGCTTCCCAGATGCCGACTCTCAAGAAGGACCACATGCTCCGCTCTTGAACTAAAGCACAGACCACCAGGGGAAGGGACTGAGGACACAATGCACTTCTTGCCCTTCCCTGGAGGGCCAGACACCCTGACCCAAATTTCTCAGTCTATTTCTCTTCTTTCCTACATCCCAAGGCCATTCTAGCCTGTTTTTGTGTTCACAGAACAGGGAATATATCTATATTTACCTACAACCAAAACACACACACACACACACACACACACACACACACACATATATAATTTATAAATATATATATTTAGCGAAGAAAATCAGTTTCAAGAAAATCAGTTTTAAAGAGGGAATTCCCCGGCGGTCCAGTGGTTAGGACTCGGAACTTTCACTGCCAAGGGTGATAGTTCAATCCTTGGTCGGAAACTAAGATCCTGCAAGCCTTGAGGCATGGCCAAAACAAACAATAAAGACAATGAGTTCATTTAAACTATTGGTTTGTTGTTGTTTAGTCTGCTAAGTCCTGTCTGACTCTTTTTGCGACCCCATGGACTGTAGCCTGCCAGGTTCTTCTGTCCATGAAATTTCTCAGGCAAGAATACTGGAGTGGGTTGCCATTTCCTTCTCCAGGGGATCTTCCCAACCCAGGGATGGAACCCAAGTCTCCTGCATTGGAAGGCAGATTCTTTTTATCACTGAGCCATCTGGGAAGCCCATAAAATGTTGGTTAGGTCCTTGATATGAAATACCTCTCTAAACTACCAGATGGTAACAAATTAGCAGAGATAGAATGTGCAAATAAGAGCAATTAATGACTAAAGTGAAACTCAAAAGTAGTTTCATTTTGTTACCTGTAACATATCCAGATATCCTCTCAGGATGACTCATTTGGGGTGGGAAGAAATTGACTATCAGTCCTAAAGCAATGAGAATTTGAGAGTACATCTGGAACTAAGTTATAAACTCTCTAGTGACAGAATTTTATACTTTATTCCGTCTATAGCACCCACATATCTCAATGGGCTTCCCTTATAGCTCAGTCAGTAAAGAATCTGCCTGCAATGCAAGAGACCCGGGTTCAATTCCTGGGTTGGGAAGATTCCCTGGAGAAGGAAATGGCAACCCACTCCAGTATTCTTTCCTGGAGAATCCCATGGGCAGAAGAGCCTGGCAAGTTACAGTCCATGGGGTCTCAAGAGTTGGACATGACTTAGCAACTAAACCATAGCACCCACAAGAAGACCTTGCCTATTGTAGGCATTAAATAAATATGTTTGATGTTTTAAGATTTTTCTTTCTTTCTTATGGCTGCACTGGATCTTCATTGCTGCACACGGGCTTTCTCTAGCTACAGCTAGCGAGGGCTACTCTTTGTTGTGATGCTCAGGCTTTTCATTGTGGTGGCTTCTCTTGTGGAGTTCTAGGCACATGGGCTTCAGCAGTTGCAACACGAGGGCTCCAGAGCACAAGCTCAGTAGTTGTTGGGCACGGGCTTAGTTGTTCTGAGGCACGTGGAGCCTTCCCAGACCAGGAATTGAACCGATGTCCCCTGCACTGTCAAGTGGCCGCAGAGAAGCCCAAATACGTTTGATTTTATTTGATATCTTTGATGGAATTTGAAGACAGCTGATGGTTTAAGATTGTTAATGGTGAACTCTTGGGTCTATAAGCTGGGTTAAGGAAGTCTTTTATGCTAAGAAGAAGGGAAATACAGGTAATTAATGCAATAAATGCGGTCACAGTAAGTGCTTTGGGCAGGAAAGAGCTCTCTGCAGGAGGTGCCTTGGCAATAACTTTAAACCAGGCGCCACCCATGCTCTTCTCACCTCAAGCCCTCACACACCTTTCAGTTCTTTTGATCAACCTAACGTGTTGGTTCTTTCTGTTGATCAAAGAAGCAGAAATCTTGAGAACAGACTGTGTGAACAAGAGAGCACCTAAAGAAAAATCACAAGAAGTCAACAAGGCTGTACACCGTGGGGGATGGCAAGGACTCTGACCCCCTGTCTCAGTGATTAACTGAGATTACTTTCCCTTTTTCCCTTTAAAAACTTTCAGGGCCGAGCATAACATTTGGAGATGGTTTGGGGGGTGGCATTGAGTCCAACATCTCCCCAGATGGCTGGCACTCTAACTAAAAGTAACTTTCCTTTCTACCAACACTTGACTCTGTCTTGCCTATTGATTTTTTAAAATATCTATTTTTGGCTATGCTGGGTCTTTGTTGCTGTTCTCAAACTTTCTCTAGCTGCGGTGAGCAAGGGCTGCTCTTTGTTGTGATGCTCAGACTTCTCACTGTGGTGGTTGCTCTTGTTTTAGAGCACGGGCTCAGTAGTTGTGGAGCACAGGTTAGTTGTCCTGTGGCATGTGGAATCTTCCCAGATCAGGAATTGAACCCGTGTCCCCTGCGTTGGTAAGCAGATTCTTTTCCACTGGACCACCAGGGAAGTCCTCATATATTGATTTTTGAGCATCAAACAGTTGGACATGAGTTCTATAATATCACTTTTTCTTTATATAATTATCCTAATGATTTAAATGATATTTTAAAGAACGTGTAAAAGCTTATTAGGTCTGTTTAATGGCTGTATCATGTCCATATGTTTTTGAAAACCAATTTATTGCAGAAGTTTCTAAAATAGAAGTTGAATCTGTGTACCTTATCTTTTCAAAGACCCACCGAGAGGTATGTATCACAGTGTGGGTTGGGGTTTCTGACTCTTAACAGGAATTTCTGAATCAAAGATTCTATGATTTGCAGTCAAGGCAGTCTTAGTGAGTTTATTGTATGGAAATTGGAAACCAAGATAATACATCTCTATTTTACCTACACATTTCTCTTAAAAAAATAAAACAACTATATATAGTTTACTCGATAAAGATTATTTTTAAAAGATGATAGGGACTTCCGGTGGTCCAGTGGTTAAGAATCTGCCTTGGAAGGCAGGGAACTTGGGTTTGATTCCTGGTTGGGGAACTAAGATCCCACATGCCACGGGGCAACTAAACCAGCAAGCAACAATTACTGAGTCCACACACCACAACTAGAGAGCCCCTGCACTGCAGTGAAAGATTCTTCATGACATAATGATGATCCGGCATGTCACAAGTAAGACTGGAGGCAGACAAATGAATAAATATATACAAAAAAGAAAATTGTGAAAGATACGATGCATTTTGAACTGGGCAGTCTTTAAAATAATGGTGGACACAGGAATTCCCTGTTTGTCCAGTGGTCAGGACTCAGTGCTTTTACTGCTGGGGCCCAGGCTCAATCCCTGATCAGGGAACTAAAATCCCACAAGTCATGAGGGGCAGCCAAACAAACAAACAAAAAACCTGCTTTCTAACTCAGGTCTTGTTCTGGAGCTGCTTCCTCTTTCAGTATAAGGAGTGAGTGAGATTCAGATTATACATGTATACACATACTCCAAAGAAGCAAAACTGTAGATTCCAGTGTAAACCAAAAGTCTTGTCCCAAAACAAAAGATTGAGAGGAATGTCCCAGCAGCGGTCTTTTCCTCACTGTCTTGCCCATGGCTCATTTTGGTCACTTTTCTTAGCAAATTTGACCTAAATTTAGGGACACAGTGTGCACTGTGGTCCTGAGGGGTGAGATGAGGAGAAGTCAGAAGGACAGACCCTCTGTCCTCTTACTAACCTCTCCTGCTCTCTCAACACCACCACCATGCATGATCTGGAAGCCTAATCAGAAACAGGAAACCATCTGGTTGACCTTTTGCTCTACAGCCAAACATTTCCAGTTCATGCATGCATGCTGGCCTGGAGCCCCCCATCTGGAAGGGGTGGTCAGTCTCAGTTCCAATTACACTGTCCAATTAGCAGGTCAAATATCCTGATTTTGACTTTAAACAGTATAATCACCATACTCATTGTTTTATATACTTATTCCTCGTGACCTATTTTTTGTTTTTTAAAAAGTATTTATGGGGCTTCCCGGTGGTGCAGTGGTTAAGAGTCTGCCTGCCAGTGTAGGAGATGCAAGAGATTTGGGTTTGATCCCTGGGTTGGGAAGATCCCCTGGAATAGGAAACAGCAACTGGCTCCAGTAGCTTACCTGGAAAATTCCATGGACAGAGGAGCCTGGCGGGCAAGAGTCCATGGGGTTGCAAAGAGTTGGATACAACTGAGTGACTAAGCATACACACACACAAACAAAGTATTGATGCCAAGACATTTGCAGTAACTTTCAGAGAGGGTTCTCCTGACCCTTGCATCTCAGCCTGCAGCTGCTTCAAAGTCTTTCCAGAATTTTCCCCAAACCTCTCTCTATAAAGAGCTCGTCCTGATTTTCTTCCTGTCCTCCCTTTCCTCTGCCGACCCCACCCCCTGTTCACATCCTGTACTGAACATTGATTTAGCGTCTCTCCAACTAGAAAGAATCCTTCCTCTTCAGGAAGTTGGCAGAATTGGGCTGACAACTGAGGAGTTTCTGGCCTGGAGTGGGGAGCCAGATTTAAAAACCACAGACTTGTTTCTGTTTGTCAAATGTCAAAACTTCCTGTAGAAACAAAGGACTGTCTGATTTATGTTGTCCAATTTTGGATACTTCTGGAAAAATTAAAAACAATGTTAAATATCATTTAGCATTGAGATATGAAATAGAAGAAAAGCTAATTTAGATCATTTTTTATTTCCTTAGCCTTTTTGATGTTTCTGTGTATGACCTTTGCATAACAAACTTGTGTTGCAGTAACCCTGCAGCTGTCTGGCTTATGCACTGAGGAAATGTAAAACCTCTATTAACACACATTGATACAGCTCTTTTATTTTTATTTTTTGGTGGCAGAGGGAGGGGCGATGCTGCACTGGGTCTTGGTTGCAGTGTGTGGGATTTCTCTAGTTGTGCAATTCAGGCTTAATTGCGCCGAGGCATATGGGATCTTAGTTCCCTGACCAGGGATCAAACCTGCATCCCCTGCATTGGAAGCCAGATTCTTAACCATTGGACCATCAGGAAAGTTCCCAGCCTTGTTGTATGAGAGAAAGGAGAGGGAACTATTTTGAAGTGTTGATCCTATGGGCCAACAGACCAAAGTCGGTGTGTCCACAAGCAATGGCATGCTTCCACATTATCGTCATTGTCTGGGTCAAGGGTCTGTTGTCTCCATCTCTGGGAGACGGTCTGACCAAGTCAGAACAAAGGCCATGTTGACTCCTACCTGCTCCAGATGCAGCCCCAAATTCTCTAAAACTTGGGGTTGAAACCAAGTTTCAGGTTTTTTTTTTTTTTTTCACACACACTGAAATATACCAGCTCCTAGAATACAAAAGTGAGACCAACAGTGAGGGGTCGTTCTGCCGACTTGATTCTGTGGCTCTGGCTAACCATTCTGGCAGACTGTTCTGTACTGAACACCATTTGGTCAAATGCTGAAAACAGCTGATGCTCTGCTCATGGTTCCAAACAGATGCTCTTGGCTGTATCTTAGTACTCAGTGGGCTGGCCCCTGACGATCCTGTCCTGTGACACCAGCCATCTCTGCTTTGCCAGCACAGTCACCCTTAGTGCAACAGCCTTCCTAGAACCATGACTGGACCCCAGTGGACAGGCTGCAGAATGGACCCTGGCCTCCCGCCCCACTGTTGAGTCTAGAGGGGAAGGAAACGTTAAAGACCCGAACGTGACGACACAGGCAGTAGAGCAGAGGGGAGGGCATTGTGGAGAATGTAGGGGATGCCCAGGGAGTCAGCCTGAGACCAAAGGGGTCGGTGGGGGAGAGGGGAAGAGCCAGGAAACAGAGCAAACAGACTGATGGAGGTGGCACCGCATGACCAGCTTTATCAGAGCAAAGCCAAAAGGCAAGCATCGATAGGCTCAAGCTTCCAGAGGCAGGAAGCCCTGTGGGCCAGGGTAGGATGAATATCAGGGTGAGATGGAACCACCAGAGGGTATTTGTGGTGTGTTCAACCTGCTTCAGTTTATACTGAAGCATATCTTAGAGGCTGGCTGCAGGTAGAAGGATAATGGAGGTGGGTTGGGTGGGGAACCCTGAAACAGAAAGGATGGGAAAAACCAAGAAAGGTGATTTCACTGCTGGTAAGACTGAAAAGTAGGTGGTGCTGGAGAGCTGGGCCTGGTGAGTAACTCGGCCCTACTTTGGCCGTGACACCCCTGTATGCTTTGGGACAAACTACATCCTTTTCTGGGTTTCTCATCTGTTAAAGATGTTCAGGCTGGATTTAGAAAAGGCAGAGGAGCCAGAGATCAAATTGCCAACATCCATTGGATCATAGAAAAAGCAAGAGAACTTCAGAAAAACATCTACCTCTGCTTCATTGACTATGCTAAAGACTTTGACTGTGGATCACAACACACTGTGGGAAATTCTTAAGTAGATGGGAATACCAGACCACTTTACCTGCCTCCTGAGAAACCTGTATGCAGGTCAAAAACCAACAGTTAGAACCAGACATGGAACAATGGACTGGTTCCAAATTGGGAAAGGAGTATGTCAAGGCTGCATCTTGTCACCCTGCTTATTTAACTTCTATGCAGAGTACATCATGCGAAATGTCAGTCTGGATGAAGCATAAGCTGGAATCAAGATTGGTGGGAGAAATATCAATAACTTCAGATATGCAGATGACACCACCCTTAGGCAGAAAGCAAAGAGGAACTGAAGAGCCTCTTGATGAGAGTGAAAGAGGAGAGTGAAAAATCTGGCTTAAAACTCAACACTCAAAAAACTAAAATCATGGAATCTGGTCCCATCATTTCATGGCAAATAGATGGGGAAACAATGGAAACAGTGACAGACTTAATTTTCTTGGGCTCCAAAATCACTGCAGATGGTGACTGCAGCCATGAAATTAAAAGACGCTTGCTCCTTAGAATAAAAGCTATGACCAAGCTAGACAGCATATTAAAAAGCAGAAACATTGCTGACAAAGGTCCGTCTAGTCAAACCTATGGTTTTTCCAGTCGTCATGTATGGATGTGAGAGTTGGACCATAAAGAAGGCTGAGCGCCGAAGAATGGATGCTTTTGAACTGTGGCATTGATGGAGACTCTTCAGAGTTCCTTGGACTGCAAGGAAATCAAACCAGTCAATCCTAAAGGAAGTCAGTCCTGAATATTCATTGGAAGGACTGATGCTGAATCTGAAGCTCCAGTACTTTGGTCACCTGATGCGAAGAACTGACTCACTGGAAAAGACCCTGATGCAGGGAATGATTGAAGGCAGGAGAAGGCTACAACAGAGGATGAGATGGTTGGATGGCATCACTGACTTGATGGACACGAGTTTGAGCAAGCTCCGGGAACTGGTGATAGACAGGGAAGCCTGGCATGCTGCAGTTGGACATGACTGAGCAACTGAACAACAAAAAAGAGGGCATGGGGAGGGAGGGTTGTGGGGAGGGCATGGGGAGGGAGGGTTGTGGGGAGGGCAGCACATTAATTTCCCTTCAAAAGTGTTAGTCGCTCAGTCACGTCCAGTGCTTTGGACTCCATGGACTGTAGCCTGGAAGAAATTGTGGGTGCTTGCTCAGTTGCGTCTGACTCTTTGTGACACCATGGATGGTAGTCTCCCAGGCTCCTCTGTCCATGGAATTTTTCAGGTAAGGATACTGGAGTGGGTTTCCATTTTCCTTCTCCAGGGGATCCTCTCAATCCAGGGCTTGAACCTGTCTCCTCCTGCCTTGGCAGGCGGATTCGTTACCACTGCACCACCTTGGAAGCCCAACAGGGAGACAATCCCAACACTAAAAGGAGTGGCTGGTAGAATGGGCCGCAGCGCCACCTCGCCACCTCGTGTCTCTATGGTGTATGGCAGCTCTCAGAGCACCGGGCTTCCAGAGCAGGGAGTCGGCCCCTTTCCTGTGCAGGTCAGGCCTCTTCTTCAGCTGGGGTTACGTCCCTCCTTCCTGGTTGGCCCCTTTCCTGTGCAGGTCAGGCCTCTTCTTCAGCTGGGGTTACTTCCCTCCTTCCTGCACTATCTCTGACCACTTCTCCTTGGGTTCACCTTCCCCCTTCCAAGTCTCTGCTCTTGATCTTCTCTTCTTTTCCCCTTCGATTGTAATCTCTTCCTGAGAAATCATCCTCTCTCACAGGTCACACTGGCTCTCTTTTCTCCCACACCCAGGTCTGCAGTGAGGCCTCCCCAACAAGTCTTCAGAGCCACAGCCTAGCATGTCCATCTCCTGCTGGATATTACCTCCTCCCCAGCTAGTCTGGATCTCAGACTCCAAATGCAGAAAATTCCAGGGCTCTTCCATTAAACGACTCAGTTTAGGCAACTGATAGGCAACATCTCACAGGTAACAAATTCCTGGTGGCTCCGATGGTAAAGAATCTGCCTCCGATGCAGGAAACCTGGGTTCAATCCCTGGATCGGAACGATCCCCTGGAGAAGGGAATGGCAACCCACTCCAGTATTCTTGCCTGGGAAATTCCATGGACAGAGGAGCCTGGTGGGCTACAGTCCATGGAGTCACAAAAGAGTCAGACACGACTTAGCAACTAAACAGCAACATCTGTAGCATTATCTAATATTCTAATTATCTAATATTATCTAATAGGGAAGTGTGCTACTCAAGATCATGATCTTATAATGCTTAGTCAAAAGTAGCAGAGACCTTTGATCTATGACAAAGCAATTTCAATCCTGGGTATATAATTTAATTGCTGATAAATTCTCACACAGGTCTAAAAAGGAAACATGTATAAAAATGTATATCATTTATACATTTGTATATCATTTATAAACATGTATAAAAATATGTATCATAGCATGTTGGTGGATGCAATCTAGGTGTCCACCCTGGAGGAGCAGATGGGTCCAGTGTGGTCCATGTACACCCCACAAACAGTTAGAGGCAACCAGACCTGATGCAGATGCTACAAGATGGATCTAACTTCAAATCAAAGAGCTGAGCACAAAAAGCAAAGAATGAGACCTTTGTCAATCCAATGGGCAAAATGGAAAGCACTGGAAATATTTTAAACAGGGGGGCTTGAACACAAAGCATTAGTGATAAAGGGGTTGGATTGCTATAGGAACAAAGTGGAAGTTAAAGCTACTTACAGATTCATGCCTGCAGGAAGCAAAGAGCAACAGTGTTACAAGAACCACCACCACTGCTCCCTGGAGAGCTGCTCCCAGTAGCTCCCCCCACCCCACCAAAAGGCTTTTCCCATCTTCCCCTTCTAGTCTCCCTCCCTTGCCTCCCGTCATCACCAGAACCTCACAGGTAGAAAGGCAGGAGATTCAGGGACTACGGTTTTTGGATTTCCAGACCCTGCTGTGGAGATGATGGTCTAGACAAGCAATCAGGAGACAATGCACATGACCCAGCATAGCCCACCTCTTTGCTCCTCAGCATCCATGATTGATTGATTTAGTTGCTAAGTCATGTCCGACTCTTGCGAGTTCATGGACTGTAGCCTGCCAGGCTCCTCTACCTGTGGGATTTCCCAGGCAAGAATACTGGAGTCGGTTGCCATTTCCTTCTCCAGGGCATCTTCCTGACCCAGAAATCACACCTGGATCTCCTGCATTGCAGGCAGATTCTTTACCAACAGAGCTATGAAGGAAGCCCAGTACAACCCATATTTAAACTTCTGAGTGACAGTGATCACGACACCCTGACAGCAGGAGGCAACCATCATCACACTTTTGTGGACACACTCACTCTGTCCACAAAATATTAGAAACCAGGTTCCCCTAGTCACTGCCTCCATCTCTGGGCAACGTTAATTTCTCTTCTAGTTCAATCACCAATCCCACCTGAATTTTCTGTTACCTAGAAACAATCCTGGAGGGGCTTCCCTGGTAGTCTAGTGGCTAACTCCCCATGCAGGGGGCCTGGGTTCAATCCCTGGTTGGGAAACTAGATCCCACATGCCACAACTAAGAGTTTACAGGCTGCAACTAAAGATCCAGCATGCCACAAGGAAGGTAGAATATCTGGCATGCCCCAGCTAAGACCTAGTACAGTCAAATACATTAGTTAATTTTTAAAAATTTAAAGTACATGGATGCTCATTGTATTATAAAGAAAAAAAGAAACAATACTGTTATGCTGATATCATCATTTCTTATTTTAGGCACATTTTAAAAATTAATGTGTTTATTTAAAAAAAATTTTTTTGTTTGGTTGCCCTGGGTCTTCGTTGCTGTGTGTGGGCTCCTCTCCAGTTGTGGTATGCAGGCTTCTCGCTGCAGAGCACAGGCTCTAGGCGCACGGGTTCAGTGCTGAGGTTGTTGTTCAGTCAGTCCTGTCCAACTCTTTGCTGTCCTGTGGACTGCAGCACACCAGGTTTCCCTGTCCTTCACTATCTCCTGGAGTTTGCTCAAACTCTTGTCCACTGAATCAGTGATGCCATCCAACCATCTCATCCTCTGTCTTCCTTTTCTCCTCCTGCCTTCAATCTTTCCCAGCATCAGGGTCTTTTCCAATGAGTCCCTCTTTGCATCAGGTGGCCAAAGTATTGGAACTTCAGCTTCAGCATCAATTTTTCAAATTAATATTCAGGGTTGATTTCCTTTAGGATTGACTGGTTTAATCTCCTTGCTGTTCAAGGGACTCTCCAGAGTCTTCTTCAGCACCACAGTTCAAAAGCATCAGTTCTTCAGCACTCAGCCCTCTTTATGGTCCAATTCTCACATCTGTACATGACTACTGGAAAAACCAGAGCTATGACTATACAGACCTTTGTCGGCCAAGTGATGTCTCTGTTTTTTAGTATGCTGTCAAGTTTTGTCATAGCTTTTTTCCAAGGAACAAGCATCTTTTAATTTCGTGGCTGCGGTCACCGTCCACAGTGAATATGGAGCCCAAGAAAATAAAGTCTGTCACTATTTCCATCGTTTTCCCATCTATTTGCGGTGAAGCGATGGGACTGGATGCCATGATCTTAATTTTTTGAATGCTGAGTTTTAAGCCAGCTTTTTCACTCTCCTCTTTCACCTTCATCAAGAGGCTCTTCAGTTCCTCTTTGCTTACTGCTATTGGGGTGGTGTCATCTGCTTATCTGAGATTGTTGATATTTCTCCTGGCAATCTTGATTCCAGCTGAGTTTCACCTGGCATTTCCCATGATGTACTCTGCATATAAGTTAAATAAACAAGGTGACAATATACAGCCTTGATGTACTCCTTTCCCAATTTGGAACCAGTCCATTGTTCCATGTCTGGTTCTAACTGTTGCTTCTTGTCCTGGTTTCTCAGGAGGCAGGTAAAGTGGTCTGGTATTCTACTTAAGAATAGTACTTAAGTAGAATAGTCTACTTAAGAATTTTCCATAGTGTGTTGTGATCTACACAGTCAAAGTCTTTAACATAGTCAATGAAGCAGAAATAGATATTTTTCTGGAGTTCTATTGCTTTTTCTGTGACCCAATGGATGTTGGCAATTTGATCTCTGGTTCGTCCGCCTTTTCTAAAACCAGCTTGAACATCTGGAAGTTCTCAGTTCACATACTGTTGAAGCCTAGCTTGAAGGATTTTGAGCATTAACCTTCTAGGATGTGAAATGAGTGCAATTGTGCAGTAATTGAACATTCTTTGGCATTAATCTTCTTTCAGATTGGAATGAAAACTGGCTTTTTCCAGTCCTGTGGCCACTACTGAGTTTTCCAAATTTGTTGGCATACTGAGTGCAGCACTTTCACAGCATCATCTTTCAGGATTTGAAATAGCTCAACTGGAATTCCATCACCTCCACTAGCTTTGTTCGTAGTAATGTTTCCTAAGGCCCACTTGACTTGACACTGTAGGATGTCTGTCTTTAGGTGAGTGATCACACCACTATGGTTATCTGGGTCATTAAGACCTTTTTTATATAGTTCTTTGTGTATTCTTGCCACTTCTTAATATCTTCTGCTTCTGTTAGGTCCATACCATTTCTGTCCTTTATTGTGCCCCTCTTTGCATGAAATATTCCGTTGGTATCTCTAATTTTCTTGAAGTGATCTCTAGTCTTTCCCATTCTATTGTTTTCCTCTATTTCTTTGCATTGATCACTTAAGGCTTTCCTACCTCTCTTTGCCATTCTTTGGAACTCTGTGTTCAGATGGGTCTATCTTTCCTTTTCTCCTTTCCCTTTCACTTCTCTTCTTTTCTCAGCTATTTGAAAGGGCTTCTCAGATAACCATTTTGCCTTTCTTTTTCCTGGGGATGATTTTGATCACAGCCTCCTATACAATGTTACAAACCTCCATCCCTAGTTCTTCTGGCACTCTATCAGTTCTCATCCCTTGAATTTATTTGTCACTTCGACTGTATAATCATCAGGAATTTGATTTAGGTCATACCGGAATGATCGAGCAGTTTTCCCTACTTTCTTCAATTTAAGTCTGAATTTTGCAATAAGGAATTCAAGATCTGAGCCACAGTAAGTTCCCTGTCTTGTTTTTGCTGACTATATAGAGCTTCTCCATCTTTGGCTGCAAAGAATATAATCAATCTGATTTCAGTATTGACCATCTGGTGATGTGCATGTGTAGAATCTTCTCTTTGTGTTGTTGAAGGAGGGTGTTTGCTATGACCAGTGTATTCTCTTCCCAAAACCCTGTTAGACTTTGCCCTGCTTATTTTGTACTTGAAGGCCAAATTTTCCTGTTACTTCATGTATCTCTTGACTTGCTACTTTTGCACTCCAGTTTCCTATGATGAAAAGGATATCTTTTTTTTTTTTTTTTTTTTTTGGTGTTAGTTCTAGAAGGTCTTGTAGGTCTTCATAGAACTGTTCAACTTCAGTTTCTTTAGCATTAGTGGTTGGGGCATAGACTTGGATTACTCTAATGTTGAATGTTTTGTCTTGGGAATGAACTGAGATCATTCTGTTACATTTAAGGCTGCACCCAAGTACTGCATTTTGGACTCTTATGTTGACTATGATGGCTACTCCATTTCTTCTAAGGGATTCTTGCCCACAGTAGTAGATACAATGATCACCTGAATTAAATTCACCCATTCCCATCCATTTTAGTTCACTAATTCCAAAAATGTTGATGTTCACTCTTGCCATCTCCTGTTTGACCATTTCCAGTTTACCTTGATTCATGGACCTAATATTCCAGGATCCTGTACAATATTGTTCTTGACAACACTGGACTTTACTTTCACCACCAGACACATCTACAGCTGGGTATCATTTAGGCTTTGGCTCAGTCTCTTCATTCCTTCTGGAGCTATTTCTCTGCTCTTCTCCAATAGCATATTGGACACCTACTGACCTGGGGATTCATCTTTCACTGTCATATCTTTTGCCTTTGCATACTGTTACTGGGTTCTCAAGGCAAGAATGCTGTTCATCAACTATATTTCAATATCTTTAAAAAAGAATCCTGAAGACATACATTTGAAGGGAAAATTGGACTTGAAGTAAATGTATTAAAAAAAAATAATAGATGTTTTTTTTTTAAAAAAAAAAAAAAAACCTTTCCCTATTTGTGCTGAGCACCAAGGCAGTGGGGCAGGTGGGGGTGCAGACAAGCTCTCATTCACTGATATAAAGGTTAGTGAAGTGTGAGCCATTCCCCAGGAACCTCAGTGTAGACCCTGGAAACCCAGGCCCCAGAGATCATCCAGCACTGTGGTTAACAGTGTAGCCTCTGGAAGAAACAACTGAAGTCCAACCTGTACAACCTCCTAGACGTGTGGCTTTGAGCAAGTTCCTGACCTCCCATGGTCTTGTGCTTTTGAACTGTGAAGCTGGAAAAGACTCTAGAGAGTCCCTTGGACAGCAAGGAGATCAAACCAGTCAATCCTAAAGGAAATCAACCCTGAATATTCATTGGAAGGACTGATGCTGAAGCTGAAGCTCCAATACTTAGGCCACCCAATGTGAAGAACCAACTCAGTGGAAAGGACCCTGATGCTAGGAAAGATTGAGGGCAGGAGGAGAAGGGGATGACAGATAGCGTCACCAACTCAATAGACATGAGTTTGAGTAAACTCCGGGAGATAGTGAAGGACAGGGAAACCTGGAGTGCTGCAGTCCTTAGGATCATGAAGAGTTGGACAGGACTGAGTGACTGAATAACAACAACATCTGGAATAGAAGATGGAATGAGATCATTTGCGTAAAGTGCTCCATAAATATTAGCTATTAGCATTAATAGCCATCTCTGTGAATTATTTTTTTAAGTCTGACAGTAGACCACAAAGGACTACTTAGATTTTAAATTAATATTCCCTTCATAACATAGAAATTACCTAGTTATCCTCAAGCTGTTATGTTCAGTTTACAAATCTTGTTATTCTGTTTATAAATATGGCAACATGAGTCTAGTGTCTTTCAATTCTATTTGATTAATGATCTATTAACTTGAGGACACTAAGCTCTTTTGAAAATTCATTTACAAACTTAATTAAATTCCCCTAAACACTTTGAACTGCATTCATAAATTTAATATATTGTATTTTCTTTGTAAACACTTTGGTGGCCTAACAAAGCAAAAATATCTCCAAGTAATAAATTATCATGGTGCTTCCCTAGTGGCTCAGATGACAAAGAATCTTGAAGTGTGGGAGACCCAGGTTCAATCCCTGGGTCTGGAAGATCCCATGGAGAAGAGAATGGCTACTTGCTCCAGTATTCTTGCCTAGAGAATTCAGTTCTGCTTTGGTTCTCTAACAAAGCAAAATATCTCCAAGTAACAAATTCTTATAAGCCTAAGAAATAAGATGTATTAATATAGTGAAGCACCAGCTTTCTTTAAAATCTCAAAATATTCACAAAAATGGAATCAAATTTTCTTTCCCTTTCCAACTGAAACTCAAAAGTCTAAATACTATTACATATTTAAAATGCATCAGGCTGATCTATCAGTCTTCAATGCGCTAGAATCTCTTAACTATTATAATACTTTAAAGAAACCACGATACAAGGGTTGGGCTTCCCTGGTGGCTCAGTGGTTAGGAATCTGTCTGCAATGCAGGAGACACGGATTTCATCCCTATGTTGGGAAGATCCCCTGGAGAAGGAAACAGCAACCTACTCCAGTATTCTTGCCTGGGAAATCCCATGGACAGGGGAGTCTCGTGGGCTACAATAAATACAAGGGTTACTCCTAAACTTAATAGTTTGATCCTTAGGGTTTACTTTATCTTATCATCTTCATGTTTAAACCTAAACTTTCCCAGGTTGGAAAAGGGCCCTTGAAGAATCGAATGCACTGCTTCCAGCAGGCCAAGGGCACCACCCTCAGGGAACTGGTAACATGGCTGATAGTGTATGGCCAAGTGGTGGATGTTTTTTGGTCAGAACTTCAAGACAGAATTGTGGATCTAGAAGCTGCAGAGTCCAAAGGGCTGCAGTTTGGATCCACCAGGCTCTTTGTATATTTTGAGATGACAAGTGTTCGTCACTCAGTTGTGTCCAACTCTTTGTGACCCCATGCACTGTAGCCCGCCAGGCTCCTCTGTCCATGGAATTCTCTAGGCAAGAATACTGGAGTAGGTTGCCATTTCCTTCTCCAGGGGATTTTCCTGACCAAGGGATCAAACCCACATTGCAGGTGGCTTCTTTACCTCCTAAGCCACAAGGGAAGCCCTGAGATGACAAGTAGAGGCCCCCAAGTTCATCCCTTTCAGATAGAAATGGCTTTGCAACCTAGGCTCGCTAGGCATTTAACCCTTTACCCAGTTTTCTATAACCTCGTTTTTCACTTTTATTGGCTTAATTGGAACATGAGTTAACATGTTCCATTCCTCATGACCCCCTCCATCAGGCTTCTTCTTCTTCTTCTTTTTTAGTATTCATTTGGCTCTGCCAGGTCTTAGTTGTAGCACGTGGGCTCTTTAGTTGCAGCATGTGAGATCTAGTTCCCTAACCAGGGATGGAACCCAGGCTCCCTGCATTGGGAGCATGGAGTCTTACCCACTGGTCCACCAGGAAAGTCCCTCCCTCCCCCAGGCTTCTTCAGTTGGATTCAATCAACCTGCTCACCCACTTCCCTGGTGGCTCAAATGCAAAAGTTCTGCAATGCAGAAGTTCAGTTCAGTCCCTCAATCATGTCTGACTCTTTGTGACCCCATTCCCCGTGAACTGCAGCATGCCAGGCTTCCCTGTAGTTCACCAACTCCTGGAGCTTGCTCAAACTCGTGTGCATAGTGTTGGTGATGCCATCCAACCATCTCATCCTCTGTTGTCCCCTTCTCCTCCTGCCTTCAATCTTCGCCAGCATCAGTCTTTTCCAATGAGTCAGTTCTTCGCATCAAGTGGCCCAAGTATTGGAGCTTCAGCTTCAGCATCAGTCCTTCCAATGAATATTCAGGACTGATTTCCTTTAGGATTGACTGGTTTGATCTTGCAGTCTAAGGGACTCTCAAAAATCTTCTTCTGAAGTGCAGAAGAGCCGGGTTCAACCCTGGGTCAGGAAGATTCCCCTGGAGAAGGAACGGGCAACTCACTCCAGTATTCTTGCCTGGAGAATTCCATGGACCTAGGAACCTGGCAGGCTACAGTCCATGGGGTTGCAAAGTGTTGGACACAACTGAGGGACTAACAACACAACAGAACCTGCTCACTGATGGGAGCCACGTCTTGTTGGCTTCAGCTGCAGCAAAAAGGTCACTTCAAGTACATAGCATTTTCCCACAGGCACAAGTTGCTGCCTGGCAGAGTTTAGAGGGGCAGGAGCTTTTCCCGAGATAATCATTTACCCTTTGTTCTTAATCTGTTTTCCTCCCCGTATTCAACCTACCTTTCCTGCTTTTATTTTCAGGATCTTGAACAATTTAAGGGAAGTGGTCTAGGGGTTTGGGGAGAAGAGAAAGAGGTGGTTTGGGGAGAGTGGCGGTCCAGAGTAGCAGTGCTCACCAGAAGGGACAGAGCCTCAGGTGGCAAGGGTAAGCTGTGTGGGACATCCGGGGAGCACGTGGATGTGGCTCCAGGCCCGGGGGCTGCTGATCTTGGTGAGCAAGCAGCAGAAACTCCTGAAGGCTTAAAGGTGAAGCTCTCACAGTGGCCCCCACACACTGAATATTTCCCTTGCCTCCCCCTTCCCTTTTTTCTTGCATCCCGTTAGGCTCCTGGGTGCTTGCACGGGCCTACGGAGGAGGAACCCCACCTCCAAAAACAAGTAACAGTGAATGCTTCTTCAGCCCTGGCAAGGTGAAGTCAGGTCTAACTTAATTTTTTTTTAATTGGAGTATAACTGATTTACAATCTGGTGTCTCTGATGGTAAAGAATCTTACTGCAGTGGAGGAGACCCGGGTTCAATCCCTAGGTTTGGGAAGATCCCCTGGAGGAGGAAATGGCCACTGACTCCAGTACTCTTGCTTGGAGAATCCCATGGACAGAGGAGCCTGAGGGGCTACAGTCCATGGGGTCACAAAATATATATATACATATATATATATATATATATATTCTTATGTATATATTCTTTCTCCGAGACCTTTTGCTTATGTGTCCCTGTGTGTCCAGTCACTAAGTCGTGTCCGACTCTTTGTGACCAGATAGATTGTAGCCCACCAGGCTCCTCTGTGCGTGGAATTCACCATGCAAGAATACTGGGGCGGGTTGCCATTTCCTTCTCCAAGGGATCTTCCCGACCAAGGGATCAAACCTGACCCTCCTGCACTACAGCCGTATCTTTACCACTGAGCCACCTGGGAGTCCCTCTTTTTGCTTATAGGTAATCACAAAATATTGAGTATAGTTCCTTGTGCTATACAGTAGGTCCTTGTTGGCTATCTATTTTATATATAGTAATGTGTATATGTTAATCGCAACCTCCTAATTTATCCTTCCCCCACCCCAGGTCTAATTTGATTTTAATGAAATAGGGAAGGGAACTATTTCCAGCGTTTGAGTCCTGTGAGATTTACATTAAATGATTGTTTCTGGAGTAGGAGGAAGAGCACTGAAGGGTGGGAGGTGAGAATTCTATTCCTGAACCACCAATAGAACAAGAGCACTGCAGGGCAGGTCTGGCTCAGCCATTTGACAGCAATTTACCTCACTTCACCTGGAAATGGGTTTCACACCTACCAGGGTCCCTTCCAAGCCGGGGTCTGGCCCGCCTGCCCAGTCCAGGGTTTGGAGGCCCTGCAGGTGGTACAGAGTCACTCTCTGTACCGAGGAGCAGCCGGTGCCAGCCCAGCCTGGCCAGCAGAGGGCACTGCCATGCCGTGCAGACTGTTCCTGCCTCAGCCTGCAGGACCTGCAGCTCACCTCTAGGAGGCCCCCAGCCCTCACAGCTGCATGAAGCAGTTGTGCTATCCAGCATCCATCCCCTTTCAGAGGAGCTGTCTCATCCCCTGGACCGGGTCACTGGGTCTTCACTCAGGCCAGCTTCCAGACTCTCTGGGGGATCCAGGTCACCACAACCATGTGGCTCCTCTTAACCCCACCATCAATTCCACTCCCATAGTATGCCAGGCCCGCTCAGACCCCTCTTGTCACTTAATCTCAAAGAAAGGAGATACAGACCATCACCCTGTGGGGAAACTGACACAGGAGAGGCAAAGTGACTTGCCAAGACCTCATGGAACTGCACTGAAACCCAGACCTCTTTGGATTCCAAAGGCCACGTGATTTCCACAACAGAGTTGAGTCTCCTGAACGTGGGCCTGGGGGTTTGGGCTGTTTGGGGGAAGCAGGATGGCAGGGGTTCTAGTTGCCTAGCAGAGGTCTAGAAGGTGCACTGTGCAGGTACAGGCTGGCATAGCTTAAGCTGAGGTTGGCGTCATGTGGAGCACGGACGGGCCTGGAGATCAGATGCCCACTGTAGGCGGCTTGTTTAGGGCAGCCCCGTCAGAAGCAGCTCAGACCCTGTGAGGTGTCTGTCCTTCCCTGGGGCTGAGCAGGGCTCCTGGGAGGCCCTGATGACAGGACAGTTAGGGAAATTAAAGGCAGGGGTGGGCAGGGTAGCCCAGGCCACACTCTCATTGTCCTGATCCTGGGTTGGCGACTGACGGCAGCAACAGGCAGTTGGCGCCCACCTTGTCCCCCATTTCCTCCGAGCAAACTGGCTCGGGCACTTTTCTGTTTCCCTCTCGGAGGTCACCAATGTGACGTCACCCAGCAGCCCAGATTTACCATCAGTGAAAATTCGATTCCCCAAATGGGGAACCCTGTCTGCACAAGAGACTGGGTCAGACGTGCAGGGGTTTTGATGAGGGACCAGAATGGGGGAAATGAACACATCCACAGCTCAAGGTGACCCAAGGCCAAGGGGATGGGAGACCTGAAGGTGAGGAGAGTGTTGGGGTACCCTGTCTGGTGGGGAGGGCCCGGGAGGACCTAATGCCCTGACTGATGGTCAGCAGACAGAGCCTTGCGCTAGAAGAGGGGCTGAGCCCAGGTGGAGAGGTGGGAGGAGGGGCCCGGGTTCAGAATCAGGAGAATGTGTGGTGGTGGGGAATGTTCGAAGGCGCTTGTCAGGGATGAAACAGGGAAGGTGGGCAGAGGGCAAGCGTGGGGAGCTACATGTCAGGCTGAGGATGCCACAGGCACATACAGCTGACCAGCACTTCAGGAGGGCAGCAGAGCACCTAAGACTCTGAACCAGACTGCCTGGGTTCAAGTCCCAACCCAGCCAATCACTAGCTGTGTGACCTTGGGTGAATCATCGGGTTCCTTGGTGTTCTAGTTTCTCACCTAAAATGTTGTTCAAGTATGACGGCTACTGTGAGCATGAAATAAATTCAACTGTGTGCAGCACTTAGCAAGTGCCTATTACAGCATATAAATAATAGCAATAGCTATTTGGGCAGCAATACGATGCTCCAGACTCTGAGCTGTTTCCCTATCTTCTACGCTTCAACCTTCACAGGAAACCTCAGAGGTACTATCACCGTACCATGACTGCACCCATTTTACAGATGGGGAAAGATGGTCACAGTCACAGAGCAGCAAAGTAATGAGCCTGGCTCCACACCCCTGCCCAGAACACTCGGCCCATATCTCCTCATCCCTCCCCCACCTGCCTGGTTCTAGGGACCTTCTAAGTCACCATCTCTTTCCGCTGCCAGAGAAGGGTCCTGGGCCATGGTCTCTGTGGCTCATAGATCCTGGGATTCTGGGCCCAGCTTTGTGGGCCTGAATGCAAGAATAGGAGAAAAAGTTCAGTTCCCCGCTCCCTTCCGCCCCTCTCCGCCCGCGCCCCACCCCCACCTCCACCCCGCAGACCCCTCCCCAGGTCCATGCCTAGCAGTCTAGGTTTTAGGCTACACATCAGCCGCTCCCTGTTCAAAGCAAGACAGGGGGAAAGGCGTGGAACCCTTAAAACAGTGCAAATGTGTCCCGCGCCTGGGCCCGGCGCGCGCAGACAGAAGTTGTGTACACAGGATTTTAGTATTTCCTCTCCGGCTCCAGCCCCAATTTGAGGGCCTGTAAAAGCTTGAATGGCGTCCAGTGCGGCGTGGTTTGCCTAAGCTCGGCTCCCGGCGCAGAGTCAAAGCAGCCCACACAGGGCTGGGGCGCCCGCGGGGGTCCCTGGGGGGCAGAGGGCGCCCATGCCCGGGCCGCCGAGCCTCCCCCAGCCCCCCCAGCCCCCTCCCCCGCCCTGGTGTGGGGCGCTGATGGCGGGAGGCGAGGGCCGACTGCCTTCGTGACCCACAGCTTCACCGCCCCCCACCCCTCCCACGGTGCCTGGAGGAAGAAATTATGAGCTGGAAACCTCTCTCATTTCATGGAGGTGGGGAGGGCTCCCCGTGACTGAGGGGCTGGTCCAGGCTGTACCCGGGGTGGGGGCGGAGGCGGGGGCGGGGAGCCTTGTCCAATCCCTGCTTTTATATCTGCCCCCAAGCACCTCCACCTTAGTCTGAAATCATTCAGTCTCTTTCCCTCACTGGCTGTGTGTGTCTATACAACTCACTCACCCTCACTGGGCCTCAGTCCCCTCACCTGTGAAAAGGAGCTGGTGTGGCTCCATCTCAGGCTTCTGCCAGCCCCAGCCCCAGCATCTTAGGGTCCCAGGAGATTGTGAGCTGCCTGGGCTGCAGGCTTGGTGCCCATCTGAGGAAGAGAGGTCTGATCCCCATCCCCAGGGGCTGTAACACTGGCGGGGTTGCGGGGGGGTGGAGAGTGTGTCTCATGGCCAGAAAGAGATCCCTGAGGACCCTTCATAGTCGGGGGCCTTCCAGGGGTCACTCGCACCCTGAGCACAGCAATCTGCTGTGGACACAGCCCGGGTCACATGGGTATCTGTGCATGGAGGATTTCAGCCTGTCCTCCACAGTCTCTGCTCTGCAGTTCCCTCTCTCACATGTGTGATGTTCAGGGCTGCATTTGAGCTGAACAGAACTCATTTGGTGACTTGAACTGACACTTAACAATCTTAGTCTGTGGAGACACGGGTTCAGTCCCTGGGTGGGGAAGATGCCCTGGACAAGGAAATGGCAATCCACTCCACTATTCTGCCTGGAAAATTGCATGGACAGAGGAGCTTGGCAGGCTACGGTCCATGAGGTCACAAAGAGTTGGACATGATTGAGCGACTGAGCACACACACCGTTTCTGCCTTAGGAACTCCATTTTTAGACGAAGTAAAGAAAGCTTGGAGAAATTAGACAGCTTTCCCCAAATTACTATGTTGATTATGAGTGTTGTTCACTGGCCATTTCCACTGTCTCTTCCAGGCATGTGGTAGGATCACACCTCAGGGGTCCCTCTGTAGTTGGGTGGGGCCATCACTGCAGATGGTGAATGCAACCATGAAATTAAAAGATGCTCCTTGGAAGAAAAACTATGACCAACCTACATAGTATATTAAGAAGCAGAGACATTATTTTGCCAACAAAGGTCCATCTAGTCAAAGCTATGGTTTTTCCAGTAGTCATGTATGGATGTGAGAGTTGGACTGTAAAGAAAGCTGAATGCCAAAGAATTGATGCTTTTGAACTGTGGTGTTGGAGAAGACTCTTGACAGTCCCTTGGACTGAGAGGAGATCCAACCAGTCCATCCTAAAGGAAATCAATCCTGAATATTCATTGAAAGGACTGATGCTGAAGCTGAAGCTCCAATATTTTGGTCACCTGATGTAAAGAGCTGACTCACTGGAAAAGACCCTGATGGTGGGAAAGATTGAAGGCAGGAGGAGAAGGGGACGACATAGGATTAGATGGTTGGGATGGCATCACTGACTCAATGGACATGAGTTTGAGTAAACTCCAGGAGTTGGTGATGGATAGGGAAGCCTGGCATGCTGCAGTCCATGGGGTCATAAAGAGTCGGAACGACTGAGCAACTGAACTGACTTATGTGACTGGTCCCAGCCAGTGAGTTGTGAGTAAAAAATTATAAGAGTCTATCCCAAGTCAAAGTATTCAAATGCCAATTCAGGCCCCTCCAGATCTTTCCTCTCTCTCTGTTCCAGCAACCAGAAAGTTCAAAATGGTGGCCATTCATTAGCCTGCATCCCAGTTCAGTTCAGTTCAGTTGCTCAGTTGTGTCCGACTCTTTTCGACCCCATGGACTGCAGCGCACCAGGCCTCCCTGCCCATCACCAGCTCCTGGAGTTTACTCAAACTCATGTCCATCAAGTTGGTGATGCCATCCAACCATCCCATCCTCTGTTCTTCCCTTCTCTTCCTGCCTTCAATCTTTCCTACCATCAGGGTCTTTTCAAATGAGTCAGCTCTTTGCATCAGGTGGCCAAAGTATTGGAGTTTCAGCTTCAACATCAGTCCTTCCAATGAACACTCAGGACTGATCTCCTTTAGGATGGACTGGTTGGATTTTCTTGCATCCCAGAGTGGGGAGAAATAGAATAGAGCTCTGAGTGGATTCATGATGGACTTTTAGAATGAACAAGATAAATCTTTGTGTTTAAGCCATTATAAGCCATTACACTTTTTTTTAATGTATCTTTTTTTTTTCAATTGTTTTTGGCTGAGCCTTGTAGCATGTGAGATCTTAGTTCCCGACCGGGGATAGAACCCATGCCTCCTGCCTTGGCAGTGCAGAATTTTAACCCCCAGACCTCCAGGCAAGTGCCTAAGCCATTACACTTTTAAGGGCATTTGTTACCACAACCTAACTCATCCTCTCCTGACTGATACAGCCACCAAGTCGGACTTTGGAGGGCCCCTCACTTCAGCATAAGGGCACAATGGACTTGCCAGAAAAGGAGACAAGCCATAGAGTTATATGGACAATACAGCCCCTAGAGCATATTGCTACTAGAACTCTCTGCTCCTAGGAAACTGGACTCTGAATGGCAGCAGTCCCCAGGCCCTCTGCACCAGCTCAGCTTGGAAAAGGCCTACAGGGTATTCAGCACCTGTGTCAGGTGACCCAGGGAGCCCTCCCCATGCTGCTTAGCACAAGTCACACAGCAGCTGGATCTACTTCTAAGGGCCCCTCTAAGGGGAGATAGGGACAAGCTGGGACCCACTGCAGCGAGTCTCTGGACTAGAAGTGGGAAGACATGGTGGATTTCACAGTGTCAAGTCCAGGAGCTTCTGCTTTCTTAATAAAAGGGGCCAGATTCAGCTGGTGTGACCTCTCTCTTTTCATCTTTCTATGTGGGCATGATACCTAGGGTGCTTCCCTGGTGGCTCAGTAGATTAAGAATCCACCTGCAATGGAGGAGACCCCGGGTTGATCCCTGGGTCAGGAAGATTCCCTGGAGAGGGAAATGGTGCTATACCAGTCATCTAAGACCACAAAGAAAAGGCCAGAAGAAACTCTCCTACACTGTTGGTGGGAAAGTAAGTTGGTGCAGCCATTATGGAGAATAGTATGGTGGTTCCTTGAAAAAAAAAACTAAAAACAGAGTTACCATATGATCCAGTAATCCCATTCCTGGGCAAATATACAGAAAAAAATGAAAAGGCTAACTTGGAAAGATACATGCACCCCAATGTTCATGGCAGCACTATTCACAATAGCCAAGATATGGAAGCAAATTAAGTGTCCATCGACAGGTGAATGGATAAAGACGATATGGTATATATGAGAATACATATTCAAGAGAATATTACTCAACCATAAAAATAAAATGAAATAATGCCATTTGCAGCAACATGGATGGACATACTAAGTGAACTAAGTCAGTCAGACAGAGAAAGATATCATATGATGTCACTTAAATGTGGACTCAAAAAAAGGATACAAATGAACTTATATACAAAATGGAAACAGACTCATAGACTTAGAGAACAAGCTTATGGTTACCAAAGGGGAAAGGGAGCAGGGAGGGGTAGTTGGGAATATGGAGTTAACAGTTACACACTACTATATATAAAAAAGATAAACAGCAAGGCCCTACTGTATAGCACAGGGAACTATATTCAATATCTTATAAAAACCTATATTGGAAAAGAATATGAAAAAGACGTAACCATATATTTAACTGAATTACTTTACAGTACACCTTAAGCATTGTAAATCAATTAAACAAATAATTAAGGCCAGAAGAAACCTCAGAGTGGTTGAGCTACAACAGCAATGTTATCGCTGATTTCTGATTTCTTTCTCCTGGTTTCTTATTATGAGAAAAAGACCCCCTGTGTGTGTAAACCTCTATAACCAGGGTTCCTGCTCCTTGCAGCCCTGTACCTTCCTATCTGGTACAGTTCCTAGCAGGGGAGTTGGAAGAATGGACTTTTTCTGGTTATCAACCCCTGTGTTCCTCCCCTTTCCTCACCTGAGGTTACATGGCCCCAGATCAATCCAGTCCCCAGAAGTTGTCCCCAGTCAGTTCTGACTGCAACAGGAAGATTTAAGCACCCCACATCCAGGGGTGCCCCTTCACACCTACTCCAGAGTGACCGTCCCCAAAACACAAACCTGAGCATGGCACTACTCTGCCCCAGAGCCTACCGCTTTCTCTCGGACCCTGAGAATGGCACTCAGATGCTCTTCCAGAGCCCTCAAGGTCCTTCCCACCCTAGATTCAGTTTACCTTTGCAGCTTTAAATCCCTTCGCTCCTTACCAGGCACCATCCCCCTCCTAAGCCGCCTCTGCCACCACCACCCTCCCATCCACCTTGGTCTAATGTGCTTTTTCTCTCTTTTGCATTCTTTGTCCACACTTTTGTTATAGCAAGTGCTCTTCCCCTTATAATTACTTGTTTGCAAATCTTTCCTTCCAGAGATTGTGAGCTCTGAGAACAAGGGCCAATCCTTATTCTATTTGTATGTACCTTAGCTTCCAGAGTGGCTAGTACTCAAAACACAGCCTGCTGAATAAATAAAACCTCAGTGCTTTGGTGATACTTTGGATATTAACTGCAAGCTTCCTCTTTGGGTCTTGTGTGGAGCCACTCTTCAGGTAAACTGTGAAGTTCCCCATTCTGAGGAAAGGGCTTGCTTGGTTTCCTGCTGCTGCTAAGTTGCTTCAGTCGTGTCCGACTCTGTGCAACCCCATAGACAGCAGCCCACCAGACTCCCCCGTCCCTGGGATTCTCCAGGCAAGAACACTGGAGTGGGTTGCCATTTCCTTCTCCAATGCATGAAAGTAAAAGTGAAAGTGAAGTTGCTCAGTCGTGTCTGACTCTTAGCCACCCCATGGACTTCAGCCCAACAGGCTCTTCCGTCCACGGGATTTTCCAGGCAAGAGTACTGGAGTGGGGTGCCATTGCCTTCTCCGCTTAGTTTCCTACTAAGCATATTTAATGAGCACCCACCATGTGCTTGTATCAGTTAGCTGTTACTGCAATCATGCTGTGTAACAAACACCCACAAAATCCTGGTGGCATATAACTGTAAGTACTTATTCATCTATGACAAACCTAGACAGCATATTAAAAAGCAGAGGCATTACTCTGCTGACAAAGGTCCATATAGTCACAGCTATAGTTTTTCCAGTAGTCATGTACTGATGTGAGAGTTGGACAATTTAAAAAAAAAAAAAAAAAAAAGCTAAGCACCAAAGAACTGATGCCTTTGAACTATGGTGCTGGAGAAGACTCTTGAGAGTCCCTTGGACAGCAAGGAAATCAAACCAGTCAATCCTAAAGGAAATCAACCCTGAATATTCATTAGAAGGACTGATGCTGAAGCTGAAGCTCCAATACTTTGGCCACCTGAAGGGAAGAGCTGAAAAGACCCTGATACTGGGAAAAACTGAAGGCAGGAGGAGAAGGGGAGGACAGAGGATGAGATTGTTGAGTGACATTACCAACTCAATGGACGTGAGTTTGAGCAAACTCTGGGAAATAGTGAAGGATAGGGAAGCCTGGCATGCTGCAGTCCATGGGGTCACAAAGAGTCAGACATAACTGAGCAACTGAACAACTTATTCATCATTTGTCTTTGAGTTGGCTGGGGGTATCACAAGTTGTTATTACAATCTTCACTTTTCAGACCAGAGGTGAAGAGAGATAAAGCGACAGTCTAAGTTTGCACCGTTGATAAGCAGCAGAGCCAGAATGAAAACCTAGGAGCCTAGCTCATAGATGGATTTTTAACCATTATGTTGCACTGCCTTGCCCCTCTGCTACAGACTGAATGTTTGTGCCCCTCCTCTCTGTGAATACAATTGTTGACACTTAATCCCCAGTGCCAAGGTATTTCAAACTGAGGCCTTTGGGAGGTGATTAGGTCATGATGGTGAAGCCCTCATGAGTGGGATTAGTGCCATTATGAAAGGGGCCCAGAGAGCTCTCTAGTCCCTTCTGCCTTGTGAGAACACAGGGGAAAAACAGCCACCTATCAAACTGTAAGCAGGCTCTCACCAGACAGTGAAGCTGCCTGCTTCTTGATCTTGAACTTTTCAGCCTCTGGAAGTGTGAGAAATAAATTTCTGTTGTTTACAATCTACCTAGTTTGTGGTATCTTGTTGTAGCAGCCCCAACAGACTAAAATACTCTCCCTCTTGGGGAGCAACCCACCTCTATGCATAAAGAGTTTGCTCATTTTTTTTAAATAAGTAGAGTCCACTTTTTTTTTTTGTCTATACTGGATCTTCATTGCTCCAAGGGCTTTTCCCTAGTTGCAGTGCACAGGCTTCTCATTACAGTGGCTTCTCTTGTTGCAGAGCACAGGCTCTCGGGGTGCAGGCTTCAGTAGGTGCAGCACATGGACTCAGTAGCTGAGGCTGCCAGGCTCCAGAACACAGGTTCAGGAGTTGCTATGCAAGGCTTAGCTGCTCTGCGGCTTGTGGGATCTTCCTGTATCAGTAATGGAACCCCTGTCTCCTGCACTAGCAGGCAGATTCTTTACCACTGAGCCACCAGGGGAGCTAAGTTTGCTCACTTTTAAAATCACAACCTAGTATTTCACTCAATGGATGGCAATATATCATAATTATTTAGCCAGTCCCTACTGATGTGCATTTAAGCTGTTTCCAAACTTTCACAAACAATGCTATATGAACAATTTGTGCCCAAGTCATTCAGCCTTGGTGAAGTGTAACTGCAGGGAAAATTCCTAGAAGTGGAATTGCTGGGCCAAAGATATGAGCCTTTATAATTTTGAATAATATTACTAAATTGCCTGCCAACAATCTATGGGCTGGCAATTTCCCCACACCCTTTCCCACATGGTATGTTAGCAAGCTTTTTGATCTTTAATAGCATGATGAATGAAAAATACTATCTCAGTGTTTTTTAGTTTGCATGGTTTCCATTATGTGTAGGGTTGAAAAAATAATAACGTTACTTCATGGGGCTTTTGTGAGGATTAAATAAATTAAGACAATTAATAGATATCAAGTTCTTAGGACAGTACCCAGTTCATGGTAACCGCTTAATAAATATTTATTATTATTACTCTGAAATATTGTGGGAGTGCGGAGAAGGGCAAGCCACAGAGCAGTATGTATAATATGCTATTATTTGTGAAATAAAACAAGAAGCAAAGATATATTTACATATACACATGTATGCATGCACACATATATGAATATATGTATTTGCACGTATATATAAAACATTTCTCAGAGAAGATATACAAAGGCAGGAAATATTGATGCCTCTAAGAAAGGAACCAGCTGCTGGTGACAGCAGTGAGGAAAGATTTTTCCTCGCTTCTCTTTGTATCACATCATGTTTCAACCATGAGCATGAAACCTTCTCAGAAAAGGTTGCAGTTCCTGGCACTTCCTGTAGGAAAGCAAGCTACACAGATAAGAAGAAGGATTCCAGACCTATAGCTTTATTCTTTTTCAATTTTATTTACTCCAAGATATCCAAAATATCATTACTTCAACAGGTAATCAATATAAAATGAGTTAATGATCTTCCAATTAAAAAATTAAAAAAAATATATATATATAAGTGCCAAAACTAAATCATAGAAGATGCTATAGGAAAATATGTCTATTTTCTAGACAGGGTAGGATTCCTTAAACAACATGCCAAAAACAAAGTCATAGAGAAAAAGATTCTAATTTGACTATATTAAAATTAGGCATGTTTTCACTGAAAGACAATAAGAATATTAACATATAAAAATGCATTAATGATATTTTACTTTAAAGATACAAAAATCAAGTCATGATTTAAGACTTTTAAATCTTCTCTATGGTGATTCTCCAGGCAAGAATACTGGAGTGGGTGGCCATTCCTTCTTCCAGGGCATCTTGCCAACCCGAGGATTGAACCTGCATCTTCTGGGCAGGTCCTTTACCACTAGCACCACCTGGGAAGCCCCTTCATTTGGATGGCCACGTTTAAGTTGCTTGTTAGGCACATCTGGCTACTGGATATGTACTTGAGCAGGACCCAATGGGGCCTTCCCTGAACAGGCCTTCCCCCATATCCTCGCTTTAGCTCCTCTCTGAAGTACCTAGAAAATAAAAGTTGATGCACATTTCCTGAGCCCCATGGCTTTAGGTTTAAGTTCCCAGAAGGCGCAGAGAAGGCAATAGCACCCCCACTCCAGTACTCTTGCCCAGAAAATCCCATGGACGGAGGAGCCTGGTAGGCTGCAGTCCATGGGGTTGCTAGGAGTCGGACACGACTGAGCGACTTCACTTTCACTTTTCACTTTCATGCATTGGAGAAGGAAATGGCAACCCACTCCAGTGTTCTTGCCTGGAGAATCCCAGGGACGGGGGAGCCTGGTGGGCTGCCATCTACCGGGTCGCACAGAGTCAGACACGACTGAAGCGACTTAGCAGCAGCAGCAGCCCAGAAGGCGACGCAGCCCATTTTCCCACCCTGGCCTCTTGAGGGCGCCAGACTCACCCTAATGGTAGCTCAAAAGAAGGTTGGAGTTGCCCCAAGCTGAGGAATGGGAAGAGCTGTTCATTCTTCCCCGTTTGTCCATGCTCTCTAAACCTAATCTCTCTATCCAGTCCCCTCATGGCAGGAGGAGGCAGGACGATGCAACAAGGGAGCCTGAAACCTTTGATACCTTCAAGACACCTGACGAGGTCATAGAATTCCTGGATTTGGTGCCTTCATCCAGTCTCAATGACACCACTGACCTCCTGGGCAGGCAAGACTCATCACCTCCCTGGGCCTGAGCTTCCTTGGAGTGAGAAGGGGTTACTTACACCCAGCCTACATCATAGGGTTTCAGTTAAATCAAATAAGCAATGTGAAGCCATACTGAAAAAAAACCAAAGCATGATGTTAGGCAGACTTACAAAATGTGGGAGTGGAGGGTAACAGTGAGCGTTCCTGACCAATCACCAAAGAGAGAGTCTTCTCATGGTACTACTCCATGAGACATCTCTTCCCAGTTCAGACTCCAGCCTGGGAGCCCCTCTTCTCATCCAGGAGAACACAATGAAGCACCTTGCCAGTCAGTACTTGATGACAGACACCACACAAAGGACAAAGAGAAGAAGGATGCAGGAAAGAGAAAAGCTGAGCCTGAAGAGAAGTCAGGTTGGGGTGTGGAGACTGCTCAGTGGGGAGAGGGGAGGAGTCAAAATCACCTGAGAGCGGTTCTCTGAAGCGGGGAAGGGAGGACGTTCCTGTTTGCCGAGCTGGCCCCCTGCGCAGATGTGGGGCCAGCTCTCTCCTGCCAAGGTCTGAGAGACCCTGTCAGGGCATGACCACTCGGGGAGGGGAGACGTATCAAAGAGAAAGTGAAAGTTGCTCATTTGTGTCCAACTCTTTGCGACTCCATGGACTTTAGCCTGTCAGGCTCCTCTGTCCATGGAATTCTCCAGGCAAAAATACTGGAGTGGGTTCTCTTCTCCAGGGGATCTTCCCAACCCAGAGATTGAACTCAGGTGTCCTGCATTCCAGGTGGATTCTTCACCATCTAAGCCACCAGAGAAGCCCAGGAATACTGGAGTATCCTGGAATACTAGAGCCTATCCCTTCTCCAGGAGATCTTCCCAACCCAGGATCAAAGCAGAGTCTCCTGCATTGCTGGTGGATTCTTTATCGGCTGAGCTACCTGGGAAGCCCATCAAGGAGAGAAGCACGTGTCAAATTCAGCATCAGCTCACTTTGCAGAGTCTTCTTTAGGATCAAATTCAGCTGTTGTGATTGAGATCCAAAGCTTCCTCAATTGTATTCCCATCCTGGCACTCAGGGAAAATGACAACAGTTATTGGGTTGGTGAAAAAGTCCATTCAGATCTTTACTGTAAGCTGTGTGGAAAAATCTGAATGAACTTTTTGGCCAGCCCAGTATATAGCTCCACTGGACCAAGGATGGAGATCATCAGTAGCTTCACACACCTGAGTGGTCCAACTTTGATGGCGAAGCTTTGGCTTTATTAAGGTAGACATTCACTTCCCC
This sequence comes from Bubalus kerabau, assembly GCF_029407905.1. Taxonomy (NCBI): domain Eukaryota; kingdom Metazoa; phylum Chordata; class Mammalia; order Artiodactyla; family Bovidae; genus Bubalus; species Bubalus kerabau. Next base: position 51,851,337 of record NC_073634.1, read on the forward strand.
GTCAGATTGAAGAGTGAGTTGTTTTGCTGACTCTTGCTCTATGAAGCCATCAAAGCCCTGAACCCCATCTGTATTGTTGCTTCTCCATCCTTAGCACACTGCTCTCATCTGAAAGATCCAGGATGGCACACCCCACACCCACCTTCCATCTAGAGAGAGGGTGAAGGGGAAGCAGAGGCCATCCTCTTAAGGGTGTGTTAGTTGCTGCATAACGAATTACCACAGAACTTAATTAATTAAAGCAACAAGCATGTATTATCTCAGTTTCAGCAAGTCAGGAGATCAGAGGATGCAGTTGAGGCACTGGCCAAGACCAAGGTCCTCCGAATGCCAGCTAGACCAAGGCTTGAGGATTCACTTCCAAAACGGTTCTGGCGTATGACTGTTGGCAGGAAGCCTCAGGTGCTTGCCACATGGGCCACTCCATAGGGCTTCTTTTTTAAAATTGATTTTTGGCTATACTGAGTCTTCGTCGTTGCGTATGGGCTTTCTCTGGTTGCAGCAAGTGGGGGCCACTCTCTAGTTGCGGTGCGCAGGGTTCTCATTGTGGTGGTTTCCCTTGTTACAGAGCACAGTCTGTAGGGTGCACAGGCTCAGCAGTTGTTGCAATGTGAGCTCTCTAGAGTGCGGGCTTAGCTGCCCTGAACATGTGGGGACCAGGGATGGAACTCATGCCCCTTGCATTGGCAGGCAGATTCTTAACATTAGACCACCAGGGAAGTTCCATAGTGCTTCTTGATTGTCCTCATGATTTGGCAGTTGGCTTCCCCATTGCACTTATTACAAGAGAGTACAAGGAGGAAGCCCTCTGCCTCTTCACCTCACATGTCACACACAACAACTTCTGCCATATTCTACCCTTTAGAAGCAAGTCACTAATTCAAAAAGATATCTGCCCCCCATTATTCATAGAAGCAATACTTACAATTGCCAAGGTGTGGAAGCAATCCAAGCGTCCATCAACAGATGAATGGATAAAGAAGATGTGGTGCATGTGCACAATAGATCGTTGAAAGTGAAAGTATTAGTTGCTCAGTCGTGTCCAACTCTTTGCCACCCAGGCTCTGTAGCTCACCAGGCTCCTCTGTCCATGGGATTCTCCAGGCAAGAATATTGGGGTAGGTTGCCATTCCATTCTCCAGGGAATTCTCCCAACCCAGGGATTGGACACAGGTTTCCTGCATTGCAGGTGGGTTCTTTTCTGTTTGAGCCACCAGGGAACTCAGCCATTTAAAAAAAAAAAAAAAAAGAGCAAATGCCATTTGCAGCAATGTGGATGGACCCAGAGATTACCATACTCAGTGAATTAAGTCAGAAAGAGAAAGACAAATACTATATCACATCACATATATGTGGAATGTAAACTATGGCACAAGTGAACCTATCTACAAAACAGAAACAAACTCACAGAGATCAGATTTGTGGTTGCCAAGGGGGAGTGGAGGGAGGGAGAAGGAGGGACTGGGAGTTTGGGGTTGGTAGATGTTTATTATTACATTTAGAATGGATAAACAACAAGGTCCTACCATATAGCACAGGGAGCTATATCAAAGTCTCCTGAGGTAAACCACATGGAAAAGAATATTAAGAAAAGAACATCTGTAAGTGTATAACTGAGTCAATTTGCAGTACAGCAGAGACTGGGACATTATAAATCAATAAAGAAATTTCTTTATTGTACTTCAATAACAAAAAATAAAATAAATCTAAAATGTGGTGAATATATATATGTGTATGTAATATATATATATATATATATGCACACACAGATAGGACACACACTCAACCATAAAAAAAGGATGAAATTTTGCCATTTGCAGCAACACAGATGGACTTGGAAGGCCTTTTGCTAAGTGGAACAAGTCAGACACAGAAAGACATAAATACTATATGATATTGCTTATATGTAGAAACTAAAAAATATGACAAACTAATAAATATAACAAAAAAGAAGCAGACTCACAAATGTAAAGAACAAATTAGTGGTTACCAGTGGGGAAAAGAGGAAGGGCAGTTTTAGGGGTAGGGGGAAAAAGGGTTATTATGGGATTATATGAAATCATGTGTGTGAAACTTTTGAAAATTGTAAAGCACTATAGAATTCAAACAATCTTCCATTCAATTAAAAATTTTTTTAGGAAAAAAAAGACACAAGTTCCTAAGTATAGCATATATCTAAGGGAGGGGTGGGAATTAGGCTTCACCTTAACAAAATGAATGTGAAAGAATTTGTGAACACATGTAAAACTGCCACAGGACACATCCAAAAAGTTGCACATATTCCTCTTCTCCTCACCCCCTGTTGGCTAGAACTCAGTCACATGACCACACACAGTCAAGGGGAGCTGGGATGTATCGTTTTTGTTGTAGTCGCTAGACATCCAACCAAAAATGGGTGGTCTGTTACTATGGGAGGGAAACGGTACAGGAGTAAAGTTTCTGCCTCCAAAGAAGCAAATGCACAGATATGCTGGTGGGGGAAAAAAAGAACGCTGTGGAATATAATTTACGTTCTTGGAAAAAGGAAAACATGTTTCTCATCATTGGCATCCTTGAAAATGCTCATGACAGATGGACGAGTGAAAAACACAGGTCAAATAACAGCGTGAATTCATTCAAGACAATTGATAGACGCAGATCTTAATGGGCACGGAGGCTGAGAGGTGATTGAAAGGATATTTGCCAGCCCAGTCATTGTGGTTTTCTCCAGGTGATTGAATTACTGGTAGTCATTTCATACATTTCTGTCATTTTTCTATATCATTTACTGTTTTTCCCCAAACAGAAAAAAAAACCCCAAAAAACCATACACAGTATTTCTTCCTATCCTTTCTAATCAACTCACCTCCCCAAACTGGTCTAGAAAGAATGTTGGTGAGAAATTCCTGGGTGTCCTGCAATGAGACTTGCTGGGTAATCTATCAGATCAGAGGCAAGCCAAGCACAGGGCAGCAGGAGGGCAGGGCCAGAGGTCTGGTTAGACAGTGAGGATGGGCCAGTCGTCATAGTACCAGGGCTGGAAATCTCAGCTGAGTAGGGGGTGGGGGGCATGCCATTAGAACAGAAGTCAAAACAAAGAGTCAGTCCAAAAGTGGAAGCAGCCAAGGTGTGGTGCCCAAGGGGATGTGCCAGGATGTGGGCAAAGCATCTAAGTGTCCATGCTGAGGACAGTGTTCACGGTTCCAATGAGTCCAAGGGAACAAGGGGAAAAGAGATTTCAGAAAGTGATGCTTGGTATCAGTGATGGGTTGAAAACCAATGCAAGTTGTAAAGACCCCAGGAACCTCATTCAGGACATTTTTGAAGCGGTACAGCCAACCAGACTGCAGCCATGATGGAACCAGGAGGACACGGGGGAGCATGTTACTGCCCCAGCAAGAGCGCCTTTGCAGGGCTGATGCTGACGGCACTGGACAAGGATGGGCAAGTGGGTTTAATCTGCCTGCAAGCTCTGATCTATGACTAGTCCCTCCCTGGACTCTTGCATTGAGAAAGGTTCTAAGGCTGAGTCTGGGCTTGGGAGGAACCACTGAAACAATGATTAGTGATGTCTCCCAAGGCCCAGGGGAGAGTGCTGTAAACCAAGTGCCATGATTTCAACAGCTTATTCTTCTCCGCTAAGGACTCACTACCACCCTGTTTCCCCTCACTTGCCTGTCGCCCATAGTAGGGAAAAATTATTCATAATCCCACCCTTTTCACTTTGGCTGATTCACTGCTAGAGTTTCTATATACAGGGAGCCTTTTTATGTAGCTGCCATCAAAAGTACATCCTAATTGTAAATGTTTTTTCCACTTGGCATTACAACACAAGGATTTTCCTATGATCTTTTGTTAATATCTTTTTTTAAACTAACACAAGTACATTGTAGAAGAGACAAAAAAAATCAACAAGAAAAAAAAAACTTTAAAACATCTTTAATTCCAAAATGCACAGGGGAACTGTGCTGTGTGTCAGGGAGTGGCAAACCAGGAGGATGGTCACTCTAGAACAATTGCTCCAACACTTCCATAAGTATCAGAATTGTATGGGATTTTCTTTTAAGAAATGAGGGTTCCCTCTGCAAATTCATTAGAAAAGGTAAATCTCCCCCGCCTCCAACAACAACAAAAAAAACAAGAGCAAAGGTTATAAACAAGAAAATTCACAAGTAAATAATTAAGAAGCATGTTCTTCTCTAATCAGTTAGGAAATTGAAAATTAAAACAATGAGGTGATTTTCCCCTCCCCCAGCATACTGGCATGAAGTCAAGTGTAAGAGCATGCAGCACAGGCAGGGCAAAGGGCTTAAACTGCTATAGCCTCTTGGGAAAGTAATCTAGAGTTGTTTATGAAAATTAAAAATACTCTGTGTGTACATTTGTCAGAACAACCCTACTTCCAGGATCTTCTCTATAAAAGTTAAAAAAAAACAAAACACAGAACACGAAGACATACATACAAGGACAGCTAATGAAATACCCACTCATTTATTCAATGAACATTTGTTGATTAACTACTATGTGCCAAACACTAGGAATACAGTGACTAAAACAAAAAAACATCCCTGATTCCATGGAGTTTACCTTTCAGAGGGAGGAGATAATAAAAAACAAAGGAAACCAAACCCCGCCAGATACACTTAAAAGACGTAGCATGGAGAAAAACAGAACAGGGAAGAAAGACGGAGAAAATGCCAGGGGAAGTAGAGTGTGTGGGGGGTGGGGGAAGGGTTCTATTTCACTTTGAAATAGAACAATCAGGGAATTTTGATCAAAGAATTGAAGAAGGGGAGGAAACAAGTCACGGGGCTATTTAGGAGTGGAGCATTCCAGGTAAGGAAACAGCTGATGCCAAGGCCAAGGGGCAGACAGGGTCTGTTGTGTCAGAAAAGCAGAGTGAAGTCAGGGAGGTAATGGGGCAGGTGGGCCCGTTGGAGGTCACTGCAAGGACCTGGCTTCACTCTGAGTGGGATCTTGCCATCTCGGGGATGCAGACAAGAATTAGGAAGTCAACAACCTACAAAGGTCATGCAGTCTTGAGGGCGGGAGGGAGGGAGATAGTAGGAACTGAGGACCAGACCCCAGTGCATCCCAACCAGCAAAGGAGGCTAAGGAGGAGTAGCCAGAGAGGTAGGGGGCAACCCAGGGAGATTGGGCTGTGTTTCACAGGGGGACGGATGGGCTGTGTCCAGTGTGCTGGCTGACAGATCAAGTCTGATGAGAACTAAGGACCAACATCCTGAAGGAGATGGGCTGGCCCAACCCTGGCCGAGGACTTCTGTCACGGAGGGTGGGCACTCGTACAAGCCCCTCGGGCAGGGAAGTGGAAAGAACCACAAGAGCAAAGAGAACCCGGAGGACAGCAGCTGATGAGCCCGACAAGCCATTGCATGGGGCAGCTGGCTGTCTCTGGAGAACAATAGAGGGCCCTGTGTCCTTGAGCTCCAAGGAGGCCGCCTCTCACCCAGGGCTGGGCGGCTAGGAGGAAAGCGGATCCCTGCGTTAATTAAGTTCCATCAACAGCAAGTCAGTGCTTGCCAAGCTGCCGGGTGGGGCCTGATCTCAGTCCTGCCTCTGAGGAAGCTTCCAGGACTCTGGGACTGGTGTTGGCTCCTCGGAAAAGTGCTAAGGCCGGGAGGAGGAAATGAATCCCTGACGAGGGCCAGGCCAGAGGAAGGCCACAGCCCTGTGAGGAGCCGGGGTGGTGGGGGTGGGGGGGATGGGGGTTGATGGGGAGAGGCCAGCGGAGGTCTGTCCTGAGTGAGAAAAGCAGATGCTATGAAATGCCTCTTCCTGCTGTGGGTGATGCCTGGAGGGACAGGGCAGGCTAAAAATGGTGAATTTCAAACAGAAACGAAACAGATTTTCAGCTCACCCTGGGGCTGAGTGACATTTTCTGGAGAGAGAATTATCTAGCTGGAAGAGGCCTAAGTCATCATGTCCATGAACCACGTATTTTACAAATGGAGGAACTGAGGCTCAGAGAGTGGGAGGTGTTTGCCATGGGTCAAGCAGCCAGTGAGCAGCAGGGCTGAGAAGCAGCATCAGGACCCTTGGCACCTGTGTGTGCCGAGGGGGTGCCTGGGAAACGGCACTGCCTCCTGAATCCATGGACTGAGGAAACTAGGCTGGGGAGGGGAAAGCAGGAGACATCGGAAGCCAATGGGCTCTCACAGGAGAGAGAGGCCTGGCTCCTGGCAGAGTAGACTCCTCCTGATCATGGGGAGGGGCCTTGAGGTCTGAAAGGGTGGGTCTCAGTGGGCTCAGGACCTGGAGGAAGCGGCACACAGGCCCTGGGAGGAACGAAAGCCCGAACCTTGGCCTGTGGGTGTGACCACTTCACTTAAACCCTCTGAACCAAACTCAGAACCTCAGTTTACTCCCGGAGTTCCCTTCCCTGTGGGTTCCATCTGGCTCCCGCTCATTATTCATTTCCTGCTAAGAACTCTCACGATGTTAAGACTTCCTCCCTGGCCTGCATCTCTGTGGGGCTGTGCCAGACATCCTGGGCTGGAGTGGAATGGGCAGGGCCCTCGGGGCTCACCCGGTAGCTACTCACCAGGGCAAAGAGACCCCAAGAGCCCTCCCAACCCAGGCTGTACATTGAGGCCTCAGGGCCTAGGACTGTCCTGCAATGTGGTGACAGACAGGTCTATTCTCTGCCCTCCAGGAGCCCGCAGTCAAGCCAGCAAGATGGTTGGAAAGACAAGCCACAGAGCCACGAGGGGACAAGGAGGTGTCCCAACAGGCCCAAGGCAAGGCATGTGGAACTGGATAAAGGTGAAAGGACCTTTCGCTGAGGGGCAGGTCAAGAGTCAGGGGAGGTGACCTCTACTCAGATCAAAAGGACAGCCACTCATTTATTGGTAATTTCTCTAAAGATGCTCTGTTGGTGTTTGTTTTGATTAATGACTCTGGAAGCTATCGGCTCCTTCCAGTTATTCCCTGGTTCAAAAGAATCCCTCAGGAGGAGAAATAAAGCTTTTCTAGCAAGAAGGAGGCAAGACCTCAGGCTCCATGTGGTAGGAAGGCCCATGTGGGCTGTAATCTGAGCCTTGAATTCAGGCATGCAGGCAGTTTGGGGCCCAGGTTGGAAATGGGCTGCGAGCAACCTTGGAGGTCACAGAGCCACTGTCTACTTGTACTCAAGATGGGTCACTCAGGGGGCTGAGGGTCTGGCCAAGCTGGACCCCAGGCCTCTGGGTTCCCAGAGGGCCATGTTCTCCCTCAGTTATAGGGCACTTGGTTCTGGGCGGTTCCTCACTTGCTTTTCCCACATCCCTGTGCTTGGGAGAGGAGAGCGCAGGAGAAGGCCCACTGGAAAGGGGGGTTGAGCCCAGCAGGTCTGCCTGTGGGAGGTGCTGACGGGAGGGGCAATGGTTCGGAACAGTCCGTCCAAGCTCCCTGAGGAGCAGGACAGGGTGCACCTATGAGGCTGCCAAAAGGGGGCTGGGGCCTCTCAGGCAACTGCTCCCCTCAAGCTTGGCTCCCATCCAGCCCTGTCATCAAAGCCAAGGGAGGCCGCCCTGACAGATGTCACCAGCACGGAGCTGTCAGTCATCCCAGCAGGTCCCCACAGCACCCCCTCCACCGTCCTGTGAGGGCTGGAGAACAAGGCTCTCCAGTGTGTAACCCCCTGAGAGCTGACGGCTGAGCCCCCTCTCCTAAGTTCTCTCATGGCTGTAGCCTCTGCCTTCAGTTTGGAGACTCAGCTGGTCAGAGACCCTCTGGCAGTGCCTGGGGCAACCACATGCGTAAGCAAATCCTAGCTTATCCCAAAGCCAAACGTTCTAGTGGCCCTGATACCAGCAGTCCCCAAACTGTGTTCCATGGCCCTCGGCCTGCCGGTGGTGTCCAGTGAGATGCATGTGTGAGTGCTCAGTCGTGTCCAGTGCTTTGTGAACCCATGGACAGTAGCCCGCCAGGCTCCTCTGTCCATGGGATTTCCCAGGCAAGAATACTGGAGTGGGTTGCCATTTCCTTTTCCAGGGGATCTTCCCGATCCAGGGATCAAACCTGCATCTCCTGTGTCTCCTGCATTGCAGGCAGATTCTTTACCACTGAGCCACTGGGGGCAGAGCAGGGGGAAGCTCATTCTGTGAGAGGGGCATGAAATAAAGAATAAATGCAGTCTATCAGCAGATGAACAGAGAAACGAAATGTAGCATACATGTATAGTGGAACATTATACAGCCATAAATAGGAACATGCTCAACATGGATAGATCTGTTTTTTAATATTTATTTTTATTTATTTGACTGCACCAGGTCTTAGTTGTAGCATGTAGGATCTTTGATCTTCATTGTGGCATGCAGGATCTAATTCCTTAATCAGTGATCAAACTTGAGTCCCCTGCATTGGGAGCGCAGAGTCTCAGCCGTTGGACTACTAGGGAAGTCCCAATATGGACAGACTTTGAAAATTTATGTTTATTGAAATAAGCCCAACCAGAAAGGACAAATATTGTATTCCACTTAAATGAGGAATAGGCAAATTTATAGAGATAGAAAGTAGGATAGAGGTTGCCAGGGGTGGGGGTCAGAGGAGGTGGGAAGAGGGAAGTTATTATTTAATGGGTACAGAGTTTTTCTTAGAGATGATGAATAAATCTGCAATACAGTTAGTGATTACGGTTTCACAGCATCATATCTTATTTAGGGCACTTCAAATGATTTAAATGATAAATATTATGTTATACACATTTTATGGCAATAAAATTTATTTTTAATGTAGTGCTCAAACAAGTTTGGGACATTGAGTTCTCAAATTTAAATGCAGGGGCCAAAAAAGAAAAAAAAATAAATAGAAGGGCAATATAGGGGTTTGGGATTAAATTTTTAAATTAAAAACCTTTTAAATTTAAATTTTTATTTATTTTTAAATAAAAATGTAATTAAATTATTTTTTAAAGGGTTCTTATGGGATTATATGAAATCATGTATGTAAAACTTCTGAAAATTGTAATGTGCTATAGAATTTAAAGAATATTTCATTCAATAAAAATAAATTTAGGACTCCCTGGTGGCTCAGTGGTAAAGAATCCACCTGCCAACAGAGACACGTGTTTGATCATTGGTCCAGGAAGATCCCACATGCCACAGAGCAACTAAGCCAATGGGCCACAACTACTGAGCCGGGGAGCTACAGCTACCGAGCCCACATGCCGAAACTACTGAAGCCTGCATGCCCTAGAACCCATGCTCCCAACAGGAGAAGCCACCACAATGAGACGCCCAAGCGCAACTGAAGAGTAGCCCCTACTCATTGCAAAAGCCTGCACAGCACCAAAGACTCAGCAGAGCCAAAAAAAAAAAAAAAATTTTTTTTTTTTATGGGACCTTGCAGGACTGTTCAGAGCCTTTATGATGGGGAAATATTAGCTACAGTTCCCAGTGGAGAGGAGCATTGAACTCTTTGTTCTTAAAAATCCTAGTCCTGTTCATCTTGGGGCTGACCCCAAATTACAGCATTTGACTTCCTTGGCTGCCTCTCACACCTGGAAGAGGCACTAAAATTTTTGTTAAACCCCTTACCCTGATTTTTATTTAGAAAATAAAGGTCAGCATAGCTATCACACTGTGTACCAAACTTTCTTCTATTTTCTCCAAAAATGGTGATTTATTTCCTGGGACTTGGAAGGATTTTGAGTTCTTTACTTAAAATTAAAAAAAAAAAAAAAAAGGGTGTGAGTTGCATACATATGTGTGCGTGCAAGAGGAAAATTCTAGAAACTTCTGGTTGTGGAAATGAAATCCCAGAGGAGGAACGCATGTTGTCTGTGGACCAGATGTCTTTGAAGGTGGTTTGGGGTATAGCCTTGGCAGCCGGCTAAATTCAGGGCTCCACTTGCCTCTTGGGGCAGGGGCAGGCTCTGTCTTGTCCCCTCCTCCCCATGGTGTTGCCAGTCAGCTGCCTCTGGACAAGCCTCGGTTATAGGAGAGCCTAGGGAGGGGAATGTGGCTGGTCTAGGCCCTGCATCTCTTCTCCCAGAGGCAAGACCTGGATGCCTGCTCAGCTGAGTGTGGGTGAGAGGCCCGGCCAGCTGTCGTATTTGCTTATGACCTTTCCACTGGGCATCATATTTTATAGTCTCCTGTTTTCAGGCTGGGATTTGGTGGTGACCTGGGGTCGGGTAGGGAGATGTTAAATTGAAGAAAAAAGACTGGATTCAAGCCCCAGCTGTGGGACAACTTCAGTGAGTCACAGAGCAGAAATGTGGTGTCAGAGAGAGAAGCCAGAGGGGAAAATGTTTATAACTGCTGGAAACATGATGAACCTGTCAAAAATACATGCAGTCAGCTAAAGAAATTGGGGAGAAATAGGCAAGGTCTTGTTTGGTTTTCTGGAGTGTAAACATTTTTTAAAAAATCATCAGGAGAGAGAAATAATAATAATTCCTCTATACCCAACTGCCTTGTGTGAGTGATGTTTTGGGGGAGATCAAGGGAAAGTGCCTGTGTTCCTTAAACTGAAGCAGAGTAGAGAGAAGGGATCAGCCATAGGAAGTGATTGAGAGAGAGATAATTAGATTGGAGAGACAGAAACATGGGTTTCCCTAGTGGCTCAGTTGGTGAAGAATCTGCCTGCAATGCAAGAGACCTGGGTTCGATCCCTGGGAAGATCCCCTGGAGAAGGACATGGCTACCCACTCCAGTATTCTTGCCTGGAGAATTCCACAGACAGAGGAGCCTGGCAGGCTACAATCCATGGGGGTCACAAAGAGTCAGACACAACTGGGCAACTAACAAAGATAACTCTCAACTCTCAAGAGATAACCATGGGGATGTAAGCCCTTTGAGAATCCTCAGAGATCTGGAGCAATAATGGGCTTCTTAATATAGATGGAGCAAAGCAATGTTCTGATTTACATATGAACAGGAAAGATGAGCCTTAGGATGGGGGGACATGAACCCAGGCCATTGCTGTTGGGTTAAGCAGGGCCTCTCTGTCTGCCCAGGTTCTGGAGTTGAGAGAATTAGACTTCCTTCTGGGGAATCAGGGGTCTTGATGGATACAGAAGAAAGTTAGATTTAAAAAGAACTGTCTCTGGGACTTCCCCAGCTGTTCAGTGGTTAAAACTGCATTTCCACTTCAGGAAGCATGAGTTCAATCCATGGTTGGGGAACTAAGGTCCTGCATGCTGCAAGGTACAGCCAAAACAAACAAACAAAAAGGAACAGTTTCCAGAGCAGTAAACAGCAGCGTCCAGAAAGAATCGTGTTTTGGGGGCAGCCAGAAGAAAGGGCACTGAGGCATGGCTGAGAAAGAGGGGCTGTTAACACCTGGGGACGGGATTCAGCCACGTCCCCAGATGACCAAACTAGGTGTCACTGAGTCTAGGGAGACACTGGAGTCACTGGAGGAGGGGATGGGACCATCTCTGACAAGTCCTATGGGCCACTAAGGAGACTAGACTTTGCCTAGAGGTGATGAGACCAGGGGAGGAACTTTAGCAACACAGCTCCAGTTAGCAGTAGTGGAGTAAGGGTCAGCAAGGAACAGATCAGAGAGAGGAGGCCAGTCATGGAGTGGCCACATAGCCCCGTGGACATAAGCAAGGCGACCTCCTAACATGTCCTCCATCATGTCATCCCAATGGTACCCCAGGAGGCTGGCCTGAGGGGTTCCCACCCACAGTTTACTCCAGAATGGCCTTAAGACTGGGATGACCAAGAAAGCACATCTCTTCAATTGATTAATAGTGACTCTCTGGAGCACTGTCTTAAACTCGGACAGCTGCAGACCCCCCCACCAGACAAGTTGATTAGTGATATCGGAGGAGGGGTGTGGGGGTAGGGCTGCATTCATTCATTCATCCACACACCTTGATAAACGTTTATTCAGCACCTCCTGCAGGCCAGGCACACGTGCAATGAAGCTCTCCTCTTTGCAGGAGTGTGCAAAGGCTCAGCCACAGAAAGAGTAAAAAGCCTCAAGCCTGGGCTCCCCTCTGCTCTGGAGCTTCTCCCTTTGAGCCTGTTTAAAAGTGAAAGTGTTAGTCGCTCAGTCGAGTCCTGCTCTTTGCTACTGCATGGACTGTAGCCCACCAGGCTCCTCTGTCCATGGAATTTCCCAGGCAAGAATAGTGGAGTGTGTTGCCATATCCTTCTCCAGGGCCAACCTAGGGATTGAACTGGGGTCTCCTGTACTGCAGCAGATTCTTTACCATCTGAGCCACCAGGGAAGCTTCCTGAGCTTCTTTGAGTCCTTGGTAAAGGCCTGTGCCCTGTTCTCTTGGGTCTTAACAAATTAGCTGCTTGGTAGTTATTTGTGGAAGGAAGAAAATAAATGCGTGAATTACCATATTTTTCATATTTTATCCATTCATTCAACAAAGAAACCGATATATACATTGTACAAAGCCTTTTCAAGGATTTGGAGACGTGATTGACCTAATCTCTGCCCTCTAGGAATTCACAGTGCCATCTGGAGATTAGACACATGCCCAAATAGTTGCAAAACAAAGTCGTTATTTATTAAGCCAGGTTCCTTGGGGTCCCTGGCTTCAGGGAGGCAGACACAGCTTGTCTGGGGTCCAGGAGACCAGAGGAGACTGTGAGAAGGTAGGATCCTTGGGGCAAAGGGCGAAGCCAGCCGCTCCCTCCCCTCCCCACCTCGCTCAGGCGGGGCCCTCTCCAGCCTCCCTGTCCTCCTGGAGCCTGAAAACAGCAAGCATCCGTGCAGGTGGCAGAGAGTCAGAAGGCTACATGAATCTGCTGAAAGACACACTTGGAGATGTCAGAGTCTTGCTTTGAGAGGGCTAGGTTATTTGTCACTTGGGCTCCTTGGCAATAGCCACTTTGTAGCTCAGGAAGCCAAGTGGAAGGTGGGAGACAAGTGTAACCCCTACTCTAGCTCCCTAGTGGGCCCCCCGACTGACCCCCCCCACCCAGTACAGCCCTTGTGTTGTTGTGTGTTAGCCACTCAGTTGTGTCTGACTGAGTGGACACAAAGTCATTCTTTGTGACTCCATGGAGTGTATCCTGCCAGGCTCCTCTGTCCATGGGATTCTCTGGGCAAAAATACCAGAGTGGGTTGCCATTCCATTCTCCAGGGGATCTTCCTGACCCAGGAATCAAATCCAGGTCTCTCGCATTGGAGGCAGATTCTTGACTGTCTGAGGCACCAGGGAAGCCCCAGTATACCCCAGCTCAGCCCAATTAGCGGTACCCAACTCTCTGCCCTGTATCTTGGGCACAAAGGAGCCCTGTCTGCACCTTTGCTCCCTAGGCAGTCCCTGTTCATAGCTCTGCTACCCAGTTCCCTGCCCCTGGGACCTACTAGCTCTTGCATCTCACTGACTTGTGAGGAAGGGGAGATGAGTCGGTGGGTTAATCAGGAAAAGAAATGGGACATGATGAAGTGGAGGGGATTTGGGGATGTCCAGGACCACATGGTGGGCCATGGGGATGGGAGAAAGGATGGTGTGGGGAGATGGAATCCACAGGGGCCCTGGCCATGCTATGACCCAGAAAGTGGCCCAGGGACTTGTGGAATCCTTCCCCAGAATTTACACCTCTCTTCTAGGACAGTCTGAGGTCGGAACCAAGAAGGAACACGCAGCCTGCGTGCATGTTGTTTTTGAAGAGCCTGCTGATGCTCAGCCTTGAGCTTGGGGGGATCTTCAACTTCCAGAGCTCTTCTTTGTGGTTTTGCCCTTTGGAGAGCAAGAAGCACGCGTGCTGCAGGAACCAAGCATGAACCAGAGGTACACACATGGACATGGTGTGTACACACATGGCCTCCTACATGGGTACACGCCCTCCGTGACTGAGCCACCCCCGGTGTGTGGAGCCAGGACCCAGAGCAAACAACGGAGCATGGAGGGTATGTGTGTAAACGAATCTGCAGGGGCCCTGTGACCACACTCTCAGCTGAAACAGGACAAGTGCTCTCAAGGCTCCAGGAAGGCGGCTCTTTATCACTTTTATTTTGGTGAGGGTCTTTTTGCACGGTTATTTACACAAACTGTTGAGAAGGCTGCCAATGAAATGTGAATCCATGGGAAATGGATTTTTCTTCCCTGGGGATGTACACGGTGGATATCTGGGCATGCATGTGCGTTCAAGAAGGAGTGTGTGTGTGTGTGCGCGCGCGCATGCAAAAGAATCAAAGCTGCTGTATTGGGAAAGAAGCTAGAAAAGAAAAACATGGAACTTCTTGTCACTCATATGTGTGTATACATTCATACAGTCATCTGATGGTATCACAATTATTTGCTTGTATATTTGCACACACACACACACATGTCCACATTTTTAGCACAGCCTGTATTCCACATCCGTGATTTTAAATCACTTTTTTTGTCAGTGATCTAACCCCCCTTAATCCAGTAACTCTCAACCATACCTGCACATTGGAATCACTTGGGGAGCTTTTAAAAGTCCCAAGTGCCCAGACCAATATAGCAGAATTTCTGAAGATGGAACTTTGGCATTAACACTTTATGTCAATATTTAATAACCTCCTTAGGTAATTCTAACCTCTTTTGAGGGCTGAAGACTTCTCTGTATAGAAAGTTCTTCTTCCATTCCTCTGCTCAGAAAACGATTCATCCTTCAAGACCTCTGCCCCTCCTACAGCCCTCCACCCTGACATTCCTTTCAGAGTTCTTTTCTTATTACCCCTCCCCCATCCCCATGAGGGCTTCCCTGGTGACTCAGTTTGTAAAGAATCCAATCCACCTGCAATGCAGGAGACCACCTGCAGCACAGGAGACCAGGGTTTGATCCCTAGGTTGGGAAGTTCCCCGGGAGAAGGAAATGGCAACCCATTCTAGTATTCTTGCCTGGAGAGAGGAGCAAGAGAGAGAGGAGCAATTCCATGGAGAGAGGAGCCTGGTGAGCTAGAGCCCACGGGGACACAAGAATTGGAAACGTCTGAGCAACTAAACCACAACCCAACCACCCCTGCTGGGCTATTCTGTCCCATTCAAGGCCCACTGCAGCGCACAGATGGGACAAAGCCACGCCAAGACCTTGGGCCGGAACTGGCTTATAGGGCTGGAAAGGTGTTAACAGCACAGGCTTTGGAGTGAGGCCACCGTGTGAGACCTGGCTTTGTCACTGACCTGCCCTTCTCCTTCTGTATTCAGGTTCCTCGTCTGTACAACAGGATAAAAAATTCAGTCCCCACCTTATAAACTCACAGTATGGAGTAAATGCAGTACAAGCAGAGAAAGCTCCTCACGTGTTCCTGACCTGGCCTCCTGGTCACTAGTCTAGGCCAAGGCCATGGCGAAGGCCCCACCCCACCCCGTCACACATACACACCCACACACACATTCATTCACACACTGTTCATTTCTGAAGGACTCTCAACCTCTTTCCTCCCCCTGACTGACTGGCCAAAGTCCTGGTCACCCACAGAGTCCATCAACACAAGCAAGTGTTTTCTTTACACATTGGGGCTTTTACTTCAATTTGAAGCAGATGGTTGAGCACAGATGTGAACAGCTTTGGCCATGTGAGCACAAGGAAAGAACAGGCCTTGGCTTTGAACATGCCTTCCTCCCCACATTACTGGCCCATTCCCCTGGTCCCTTCCTCTCCTCTGCCCCCCTGCACAACCGTCACAGACCATTGGCCTCCAGGCAGGGCACCCTCTTGTGTGTCCTGTCAGGAGGGCGGGCCCCTGGCAAGGAGTGGCTGGCCAGGCCAGCTGGGGGCAGGTCACCTCGAGGCAAGTCCCGGGGGTGGGGTATGGGTGCTGCTCCCCCTACATACTCAATTCTCATGATGCTGAGGGCCCAAGAAGGAGCCTGGGCCCAGGGAACATGGAAAATCAAGGTCAGAGGCCTGGGCAGCCAGTGGGAGGGAGAGAGGGGCTGGGATCTTAGATCCCACTCCCCACAGGCACCCCCAGCCTCCCTCTCACAGCCCCTAGAAGATGTATCTTGGGTCCAGCCAGCTCAGGGCCAAGTGGAGAAAGACAGTTCCGGATCATGTCTGAAGTTACCAAACATCCATCTCTTCCATGAGTTCCTAGTGGAAATGTTGACTTGTCTTTGGCCTGAGATGGGACCCGGGCAACACGAGGAGCAAAGGTCACAGAGCCACAGTGTGGCTTTTCACCATGGGGTCCTCTCACCCCCAGTTTGTTCAGTGTCCCTGTTGAATCTTTGGCAATGAATTTCTGCAGCCAGGACGGTGGGCCTCAGGCCCGGGCAAGGCGAAGACTTTGCTCTCCCCACCCCACCGGGCAGAGAGCAAAGTGCAAAGTCACCGTAGAGTGGCTGGGGGTGGGGGTCTGGGTGAGGGTGAGTAGGAGGCAGGCTAACTCTTGTCCTGAGAGGAGGTGGTCTGAGCATCCGGTGGCATCTTAGAGAGGAAGACGAGGCTGGACTTGGCAAGCTCACCTTCTCCTCAAGCTGACTTGGAAAGAGGGCCCACAGCAGCATCCTCAGGCGAGCCCATGGCTGGTCACTCCTGAAAGAATCAGCCAATGGGAGGAAAGGGATAAATTAGGAGGATAGGATTAACATATACGCACCATATATAAAACAGATAATCAACAAGGACCTACTGTATAGCACAGGGAACTCTACTCAGTACTCTGTAATAACCTATATGGAAAACGAATCTGAAAAAGAATAGGTATATGTATATGTATAATTAATCACTTTGCTGCACACCTGAAACTAACACAGGAGGCAGTCTCTTGCACTGCAGACAGATTCTTCACCAGCTGAGCCACCAGGGAAGCCCCCAAATCAAACACACTCCAATACAAAAAAAAAAGCTAAGAAACAAACAAAAAATAAAATAGCTAAGCTAAAAGGATATATTGTATGGTGCAGGAAATATAGCCAATATTTTATAATAACTTTAAATGGAATATAATCTATAAAATTTTTGATTCACTATATTATACAACTGAAAATAATATAGTATTTTAAATAACTATACTTCAACAAACAAAAAGAAACAACCAACGGGGATGTCCTGGTGGTCCAGTGGCTGAGACTCCTTGCTCCCAATGCAAGGGGCCCAGGTTCCATCCCTGATCAGGGAACTGGATACCACATGCCACAACTAAAGGTCCCACGTGCTGCAACCGAGACCTGGCACAGCCAAATAAACAAATTTTTAAAAAAAGAAAAGAAACAACCAATGGTCAGAAGCACCCCCCACACACACACTGGTCCTAACTCCAGAAGGCCAGCCCGCACCAGGTGCCGGCACCCGTGGCACCTGCTCTTACCCTCACGGCTGCCCTAGGAAGGATCCATATGGCTCAGGCAGGGACTGCATCTTGAAGCGTTCAGTAAGGGATGGAGCCACCATTTGGACCCAGGACTGGCTGCCACCAGAGCCCACGGTATCCCCTTACTTCCCACCCCACCCCCACTGCATTTTAGAACCACTGCTGATTGAGTTGGGCTTCCCAGGTGGCGCTAGTGGTAAAGAACCCGCCTGCCAATGCAGGAGACACAGGAGACATAGGTTTGATCCCTGGGTCGGGAAGATCCCCTGGAGGAGGGCATGGCAACCCACTCCAGTATTCTTGCCTAGAGAATGCCATGGACAGAGGAGCTTGGTGGGCTACAGTCCATGGGGTCACAGAGTGTAAGGCAAGATTGAATCGACTCAGCACACATGCTGATTTAGTTGGTTTGGGAGATGGGAGGGGGTGTAGCAGGTAGAAGCAGCTCAGGGACCCCTGGTCCTGATACCCAGGTGTGACCTACAATCCCTAGGTCACACCTCCAATCCCTAGGTCACACCTCCAAGGAATGTTAGAGTCAGCCCTGCCCCTGCCCACAGGAACGGCATCCTCACTTCCTTCTCCCCACATCCTTCAGACAAGATACTACACCAGCAGCCAAGAGGCCGACTCTAGGTGCAGCCCATCCCCCCGCTAGCTAGGCCTCAGTGTTCTTATCTATAAAATAATAGTGTCTTCATCTAGTGGAAATAAGTGAATTCTGACCTTGAAATTCTAATGTAGAAAACAGATAAGCATGGTTCTGGTCTATTTGAATCAGGAGAGGAAGCGGGACACAGAGAGAAAGGGACCCAGAGTCTACAGTATTGCTTCCAACGTGGAGCCTGGTGAAGACTCTGAGAACTCGGGTGCTTTGGGGCAAATTGGAAAACCCTTAGCTTAGACCATCTTTCAGTCCCTTGCAGTCCTGACCTTCAGAAACTTCTGTCTGGCCACTGAACTTGCTGTTGCTCATGAGAAAACTGACCAAAGGGTAGGATTTGCTATAGGAAGGGATAGGAGATGGGGAGAGGTCATAGGGGCTGCCAGGGCTTTAGCTTTGGAGGGAGATCAGAGCTGGTGGGGAGGCTCTTCGGGGGCTCCAAGTCCACCTAAGAACACTCAGGAGAACAACCATCCCTTAACTGGGCACGCAAACCCCTAGCAAAGCAGTGCCAAATACCTCTCTCTTGCTTCTTGCAACAACCCTGAACAAACAGCTAAGCACTTATTTTTGGAACAGAACAGCTGTCAGGCACCTCCGACGTGCCAGGGAACCTTCTCACATCCCCCATCTCAGAGGTAAGTGCTACCTATGAGTTGGCAGCACCAGCATTTGAACCCTGATCAGTGCTGTTTATCCTAACACACGAAGGCAACTCCTGATGAAAGGGAGGCTTGGGGAGCCGGGCTGGAGCCAAACCACGAGGCTGGAGGGGCTGCTAACCACAGGCCCCGGTGAGCCTCAGGCCTGGGCGGCCAATGGGCAGGCGGCCAAGGTAGAGGCTGGGGCAAGGCTGGAAGCGGGGTCCAAGGAGGGCGAGGGAGCCCTGCCAGGAGGAGGGAGTGTCCTCCGGCTAATAGAGGCTAAGACAGGGGTAAAAGGAAAAGTGAGAGGAGGGAGCATCTTGATGTGGTGAGTTCGGGCTCACATTCTCCGAGCCCATGGTGCGTGCTGGCCCCAGCAGGAATCTGCTTTTTGTTACTGAGTCTGAAGAGGAGGATTAAGAAGCGGAAAGGAAACCCGTGGGGATGGCACTGGGTCTGTGGTCCACGTGGTGATTTACAGCCGCGTCATCCCGGCGCTGGCTGCCTGGGCGGGCCGGCCGAGGACTGGCCCTGAGTTCCTCTCTCGCTCAGTCCGCCTGCGGTCAGAGAAGGCGCGCGAGGCTGGGGCAGCTGGAGCCGGCCCACTGGCTGCTCTGTTAAGGCGCGGCCGCCCAGCCAGGCTCTGCCCCAAGCCATTGGTAGGGCTCTCAGGCTCCACGGAAGCCATGGCTACCACCAGCCCAAGGCCTGACCTTCAGTTCTCAACCCCACCCTTTCCCTCACATCTATACTGGACCTGCCTTCCACCACCCACCTTGGACCAGGAATCCCACACATAACATCATCCATCCAAGGAAGCCTTATGTCAACTGGGGTGTGGCAGGAGGAACAACGGGAAGTCTTAGGTGCCAGGACCTTTTCTGCAATTAACCAGCTGTGTGACCTTGGGAAGCTGACGCTCCCTGTCTATGATTTAATTCCTTCACCTGTATGGCAAGTACAAGTCCATGCACGTGGATAAGCACTCCCCAAAGGGTTGTTCTGCAGAGAATGAGCCAGGTGAGGCATATCCCATGAGTCTTGGAAACATCACAGACCTTGGCCCCATCTTGGAAGTCACTGTATGGGCTTCCCTGGTGTCTCAGCTGATGAAGAGTCTGCCTGCAATGCAGGAGACCCAGGTTCGATCCCTGGGTCAGGAAGATCCCCTGGAGAAAGTCACAGTATATATGGACATATTAAAAGCTCTGAAAAATCCTGCAGTCAAGAAATGTGTATGGTTTTATTTACCCAGAATTTTCTTTTGATTGTGTGATTGTGACTGCATTGCGAGGAGAAGAAACTCATTCCAATCTTTCTTTCCATTATTCAAGGCTACCCAAGGGGCTTCCCTGTGGTTCAGTGGTAAAGAATCTGCCCACCAATGCAGGAGACATGAGTTTGATCCTTGGGTTGGGAAGATCCCCTGGAGGAGGAAATGGCAACCCACTCCAGTATTCTTGCCTGGGAAATCCCATGGAAGAATCCCATGGAGAAGTCTGATGGGCTAAAGTCCATTGGGTCCCAAAGAGTCTGACATGACTTAGCAGCTAAACAACAATGAAAGGGCATTACGGGGAGGCTGGAGGAAAGTCTCAGGAAAGCTTGCAAACCTCAAGGGGCTATCTATGCCCCTTCCCTCCAGGTGCCCTGCCAACCATATCACTCGGCCACATCCAGGCCCTGCTTCTTTACTGCCTGTCTCACCATCGACCCAGTCTCTCAACATCCCCACCTCAAATGCCCAGTGAAGGGAGGCAATTGGTCCAGCCTCAGTCAGATTTCTTACCATGGACCCATCAGCTGTGACTGAAAGATAGAAGACAAATCTACCTATGCATCCCTTCAGAAGAGGCAAGGTGTGTGTATAGGTGTGTGTACACATGTACACATGCAAGCATAACTGCAAATACAGAGGAGAGGGTTGGGCTTACTCTCCACTGTGACAACCACACCACAGACTCCTTCTTACGTAACCCCTGGCCACATCCTGCTCCAGGTGAGAAATACAGCTTGCATCCCAACCAGCTCTGGACTTTTTGTGAGTGGTTGTTTCCACTGCAGCCAAGGCTCTGGGTGTGGCTGGGTAAGGGTTTCGTGGTCCTGAGGAGCCCCCTACATGGTCCCTCAACGAGGAGGATGCCCTTTAAATACAGGTTCTGCCTCTCACTAACGTTGTTCAGTTGCTCAGTCATGTGTGACTCTTTGCAACTCCGGTCTGCAGCACGCCAGGCCTCCCTGTCCTTCACTGTCTCCTGGAGTTTGTTCAAACTCATGTCCATTGAGTCGATGATGCCATCCAACTATCTCATCCTCTGTCGCTCCTTCTCTTGCCCTCAATCTGGCCCAGCATCGAGGTCTTTTCCAATGAGTTGGCTCTTCACATCAGGTGGCCAAAGTATTGGAGCTTCAGCATCAGTCCTTTCAATGAATATTCAGGGTTTATGTCCTTTAGGAGTGACTGGTTTGACCTCCTGGCTGTCCAAGGGACTCTCAAGAGTCTTCTCCAACACTACAGTTCAAAAGCATCAAAAAGTCTTGCTATCGTAAACTTTAAAAATGACTAGACAAGATCCCTCCCAGGTCCCTTGCAGCAGGTCTGATGTGTGCAGTCCGATTGAGGTGATTTGGTCAGTGTGACAAAGTGGCTGTGTTTATCACATTCAGGAATCATCTTTTTTTTTTTGGCCACACCTCACAGCTTGTAGGATCTTAGTTCCCCAAGCAAGGATAGAACCCGCAACCTCAGAGGTGAAAGTGCAGAGTCCTAACCACTGGACTGCCAGGGAAGTTGCAGAAATCATCTTTTGATTGTTCACTCATTTGTGGTCGGAACATCAGCTCCATAGGGCCAGGGATGTGGTCTGTTTTGTTGGCTGTTGTAGCCTCAGGGCCTAAAACAGTCTGGACACACAGTAGTATCTCAATAAACATTTGCTATTTGTTGACCACGTAAATAAATATTTCCACTCACTGCCTTTTTATTTAATGTAGCGATTATGTGCCACAGATAGGTTTCCTATTTCAAATGTGTCACTGGACATTTTGGCTAACTGTGCCTGCAACTGTTGTGAATTCAGGAACTGTATTGCATCTTTCTGCTTTTGTTCACTTCCAATTTTTAAATTTCTAATTATACTCCTCTGCTTACTAAGTTTGTCTTTGGCTTTAAGTGGATTGGTTTCCTCAGAGTAATTTTATCACTGTAGGGCATTTTAAAAAATTATTATTTCTGCCTGTAAGTTGTTTTACCTTTCAAGTTCATTTTCAGTCACTTTACTTACTTAACCATGTTTCACTGTTTTCAAATTATACATTTTTTCTATAGATAAGCAATTTGGATACAGCCTTTTATAAGCAGAAAAAGGCATCAAATGGTAATGAAATCCTGAATTTTTTTTTTTATGGTTTGTCCTTAAAGGAGCAGTCAGATTGCAAGTGTTATTTTAACACTAAAATATGAAAGACAGGGACTTCCCTGACAGTCCATGCGTCTAACGCAGAGGGAGTGGGTTCAATCCCTGGTTGGGGGACTAAGATCCCACAGGCTGCATGGTGCAGACAAAACATGAAAAAAAAAAAAAAAGAAGAATGAGGCTTCCCTGGTGACTCAGTGGTAAAGAATCCATCTCCCAATGTCCCAATGTAGGAGACATGTGTTCTATCCCTGTTCTGGGAAGATCGCACATGCTGTGGAGCAAACTAAGCCCATAAAGCACAACTATCAAGCCTGTGCTCTAGAGCCGTGCTCTGCAAGAGCAGAAGGCACTGCAGTGAGAAGCCTGGGCACGGCAACTAGAGAGTAGCCCCCACTCGCCACAACTAGAAAAAGCCCAAACACAGCCACAAAGACCCAGGGCAAGCAAAAACTTTTCAAATTTATTAATTAATTTTTTAAAAATACTGAAAAAAATAAAGACAAACGGGGGGCATCAGAGATGTATTTTGCAAGACCCACACTATCAGGCATTATTTTACTTTCATCTTTTTTTGGGGGGAGTGGGGGGTGCCAGGGAAAGCTGAGCTACACAGCTTGTGGGATCTTAGTTCTCTGACCAGGGATTGAACCCAGCCCTTGGCAGTGAAAGTGCCAAGTCCTAACCACTGGACTGCCAGGAAATTCCCTATCTTTCACTTTTATGTAAACCAATATGTAGGCTAAAAGGGGATTTTGTGTTTGGTTCTAAATGCTGAATGCTAGGTTTCATCTTGGCCTTAAAGTCAGTGGGGCTCTGGGGCCCTGGGGCCCTGGGCAGGCTGGTTGATCTCTCAAAGTCTCAGTTTACCCATCTTTAAAATGAGCACAGTAATAGTACCCACCTTTAGGTCA
Organism: Bubalus kerabau; assembly: GCF_029407905.1. Classification (NCBI taxonomy): domain Eukaryota; kingdom Metazoa; phylum Chordata; class Mammalia; order Artiodactyla; family Bovidae; genus Bubalus; species Bubalus kerabau. The sequence continues at coordinate 51,874,162 of NC_073634.1, forward strand.
GTTGCAAAGAATCAATGGGACAAGGGAGCCACATGTGCCCAACAGGGTCTGGCCCACAGTTGAAGTACCAGTTCCCATTCCTGCAAAGAGCTGGGTCCTTGGGGTGACTCACTGGTGTTTGAAAACATAAAATGGTATCATAGGCTGAAAAGTCTCAAAACAAGTAACCAGAAATAGTCACAAGGAACCAACTGCCATCTTGGCCAGAAACGTCCAGAACAGGAAGCAATAAATCTGTGCGTGCATGCTCAGACGCTTCAGTCAAGTCCAACTCTGCAACCCTATGGACTATAGCCTGCCAGGCTCCTCTGTCCATGGGATTCTCCAGGCAAGAATTCTGGAGTGGGTTGCCATTCTGTTCTCCACGGTATCTTCCTGACTCAGGGATCAAACCCATGTCTCTTATGTCTCCTGCATTGGTAGGCAGGTTCTTTACTTACTAGCACCACCCGGGAATCCCAAGATGGTGTGTGCACTAAGTTGCTTCAATAAGCACAATTTTTAAATTACCGAGATCACATTCATAATGAATAAACAAGTGAAATGTGGTATATTCATACAAAAGAATATTACTCAGCCATAAAAAGGCAGGAAGTACTGACACGTGACAGAACATGGGTAAACCTTGAAAACAGTACGCTAGGTGAAAGGATCCAGACACAGATGTTCAAGTATTATATGATTCCATGCACACGAAATGTCCATAACAGGGAAATCTATAGATCTGTGGTTGCTCAGAACTGGGAAGGAGACAGGGACTGCCAAAGCATATGGGGTCTCTTCTGGAGCTGATAAGAATGGTCTAAATTGGGGGTTTCCATGGTGGTCCAGTGGTTAAGACTCCACACTGCCAACGCAGGGGGCCCTGGGAGTTCTACTCCTGGTCAGGGAACTAGATCCCACATGCCACAACTAAAGATGCTGAAAGTGAAAGTGAAGTCGCTCAGTTGTGTCCGACTCTTTGCAACCTTGTGAACTGTAACCCACCAGGCTCCTCCGTCCATGGGAAAAGATGCTGAGGCCGCACTAAAAAGAAAAAAGATCCCACATGCTGCAAAGCACATGGCAATAAATATCCAGCGGGCTGCAACGAAGAGCCAGTGCAACCAAATATTAAAAGAAAAAAGGGGGAAAGAAAGAAAATGCTCTAAATCGGTTGTGTTGATGGCCACATTTTAGTGAAAATCCTAGAATCTATTGGATTGTAAGCTTTAAATGGGTAAAGTATACTCTCAATAAAACCATTAAAACTTCCATACATGCGTAGATAGTACAGGTTAATTGTAGAAAACGTAAAAAACACAGACAACTAAACAGAAGAAACCATTGAAGTCACCTCCCCCTCCCCACCCAGAGAAACCATGCTGGCTATAGGTGATTGCTCTTTCACACGCTTTTCCTTTTCTTTTCTTTTTCTAGTTTTTTTTTTTGTTTCTTACTATTTCCATTTAAATTTTATTTCTTTCTTTTATTTTTGTCTACCCTGGATCTTCATTGCTGCATGGGCTACTCTCTGGTTGTGCTGCATGGGCTTCTCTCTGGTTGTGCTGCATGGGCTTCCCTTTACGGTCGCTTCTCTTGTTGTGGGGCACGAGCTTTAGGGTTGTGACACCCAGGCTTAGCCACCCTGAGGCAGGTGGAATCTTCCCAGACCAGGGATAGAACCTACATCCCCTGCATCGCAAGGTGGATTCTGAACCACGGGACAACCAGGGAAGTCTTAAGGTGGCTCAGTGGTAAAGAATCCGCCTGCCAAGCAGGAGACACAAGTTTGATTCATGGATCGGGAAATCCCCTGGAGGAGGAAATGGCAACCCACTCCAGTATTCCCGCCTGGGAAATCCTATGGACAGAGGCGCCTGGCAGGCTACAGTCCGTGGGGTCGCAAAGAGTTGGTCACGACTTAGTGACTAAACCACCACCACCACAGTTGATTTACAATGTTGTATTAATTTCAGGTATACAGCAAAGTGATTCATGCATATATATATATATATTCTTTTTCAGATTCTTTTCCATTGTAGATTATTACAAGATATTGAATATAGTTGTCTGTGCTATATGTCCTTACTATTTATTGCATACAGCAGTGTGTATATGTTAATTCCAAACTCCCAATTTATCCCTTTCCATTGTTTTCCCTGTTAGTAGCCATAAGCTTGCTTTCTATGACTGTGAGTCTGTTTCTGTTTTGTAAATAACTTTGCTTGTATCACTTTTGGATTCCACCTATAAGTGATATTATATGATATTTGTCTTTCCCTAACTTACTTCACTCAGTATGATACTCTCTAGATCCATACATCCACACACTTTTCCTGTGCTTAGGCAGGCCTGTATCAGATTTCTTGGGAGTGAAACCAGCTTGCACAAGCTGTACCGCAAGCGGGTGTTTGTGTTTTCTCGAACATTCCAGCCCATTCATCTTTGCATTTGGCAGACCTGCTTACACATCTCCAAGGGGCCTGGCTCTGCTGAGGTTATTCTGGGCACATGCAAAGGCCTGGGCTTCTGGCCTCCAAATTTCCCAGGGAACTGGAAGCAGGTATGGCTCAGCCCACCCCTAGCGCCTCCTGCCTCGCCTGGCCTGGGCGCCATGGGTGACAGGCAGGAAATTTATGAGCAGTTGGAGCTGGCTGCTGTTTGCTGAGGGCGGGAACATGGTGTGAATCAAGGATCACACTGTGTCCTGGCTAGGAGGACTCTCAAGGTCTTAGAGCTGCAAAGTGATGGCCAGAGCCCCTTGTGAGCCGGAGGACTCCACCTAGGGACTGTGAACTGGGGGAGGAAATCCACTTACTCAACAAAGATTTATTGAGTTCCTTCTGAGTGTCAGCTCTGTGACAGGCACTGGAGTTAGAGGCCCTGCCCTGGGGCAGCTTATAATCTAAGCCCAGGGCAAAGCTGAAACCACCTGTGGTTTAGCCGCTAGGTCATGTTCGACTCTTGGAGACCCCGTGAACTGTAGCCTGCCAGGCTTCTCTGTCTGTGGGATTTTCCAGGCAAGAATACTGGAGTGGGTTGCCATGTCCTTCTCCAGGGGAATCTTCCCCACCCAGGGATCAAACCTAGGTCTCTGGCATTACAGGTGGATTCTTTACCAACTGAGCTATCAAGGAAGCCCACTGAAAGCACTGTTGCTGGTAAATGCTGTCTAGGCACCTTTCCCCTGTCCCACCAAGCTGCTCACCAGAGGAGTGAATTCAATTGTCTGGGGCCCTGGGCTGTAGGATGCTGTGACTGCCTGTGATACAAGGAGGCCAGGTCAGGAGCATGGCTCGGTCCAGCAGTCCAAACTCCTTGCTGCTGGGACTTTTCCTGGTGGTCCAGTGGCTAAGACACAGTGCTCCTATGCAGAGGCCCTGAGTTCAATCCCTGGTCAGGGAATTGGATTCCATACGTCGCAACTGAAAGTTCACATGTCACAACTAAAGGTCCTGCATGCTGCGATGAAGACAAAAGATCCTGGTGCCTCCACTAAGACCCAGCACAGCCAAATAAATAGATACATATTTAAATAAATAAATAAGCCTCTTCGGATTGAGGCTAATGGATGTGTTCAGACCTCAGGGTCAGTCAAGCACATACGGAAGAACTTTCCTAGTGGTAAGAAACAACAAGGGTTACTGTGCTAAGTACAGGGATCCCTCCTGGGCTAAGATGCTAGAGGTGTAACTGGGACGCAGGTACCAGGACCAGCTCTGAGACATCCCCATGCAGTCCCCTGTGTCCCCTGTTCTGGTTACAGCCTAGCTTCCAGTTATTCCTGCCCACAGAAACAGAGACTCCAGGAGGGTGGGGTTCTGCTGGTCGCTGTGTCCCCAGTTCAGACAATGAGGGCTCCAGATCCACCTCACTGCAGGCTGGGGACATGTGTTTCCCTTTGAAGCCTCCAAGAGCTTCATGCCGACTTCTTCTCTCTCCTCTGTGTCAAGCTATGGTTGGCGCAACTGCCATCGCCTGCCCACTCACCCCACACAGTGCCACCATGAGCTCCTGAAACAGGGGGCCAGGTCATCCTCGGCTCCCTGTCCCCTCAGAGCTGGGGACAGAAGTCAGCGAATCCATTGACAGAGGCCTCGTCTGGAGCCCACCACACTCCTTTGCTGTTGTACGGCCCTTGGGAGGTGGCTGTTGTTGTTCCCATTTTGCAGATAGGAAAATGGAGGCCCTAGGTCACACACTAGGATGCAGCAGAGCAAAGCAGAGCCTGGCACTCCCAGAGTCAGGGCAGTGCTAGGAGGGAGCCCATGGTCCTGCAGGGAACCGGCAGGGAGACCAGGCCCCACCATGCCAATCCCTTCTTGGGCTGCAGACTACTCTCTCTGGTGGCCAGGCTCTGCCTCTGTCTCCATACTCAGCCTGTGTGTCTCTGTGCCAACTCTCTCTTGACCGCCCCTCTGTCTCTCTCTCCAAGTCCCTCAGCCTGTCTGTCTTTCTTGGCCCCCATCCCACCCCACCCCACAGTACAGGGCGAGGGTCAAGCTGGCCTGGGTGAGGCCTGAGCCCCAGCTGCTGCAGCCTCCCATCTGCTTCCCATCCTGGGAGAGTGTCCAGCCAACTCCACTTGGCTGTACACTGCTCTTCCAGACCCCAGAAGCACAAGGAGCCCCTGACCTTGCCCCACAGACAGGCTGGAGGGGAGCAGACAGCTGGGCAAACAGGTGGCCCGCCAGGTGAGGAAGGTCCTGCTCCCTGGAAGCTTCCCATGGGCCCTGACTCATGACTCCCACACGATCCGCCACCAACACTACACTCACACACACACACATCCCCAACCACAGTGTCAGGGATCCCCAGGGCTTAAGATCGCTCCCCACCACCCTTCTGCACATCTCCGGTCTCCCCTCCCCAATCCTTATAGCAAATTGACAGCAGGAGTGATAGGGCACCAGCCAGACAAGCCAATCCATGCCAAAGTGCCAGCCTGCAAGCCTTTGCAAAGCCCACAGCATGTCTTCAGGAGACCCTCGGTAAGAGTCTAGCTGTTTCAGGATGCGTGGAGGCAATAATGGGGTGGCTGGGAGAAGCCGTGAGGCCCTGGACAACCCAAATAACCAAATGATTTCTGTAAAAACAGTGTCCAAACCCCTCCTCTGGCCCTTCCCATTGTCCCTAAGCCCCTTATATCTAGACTCTGAAGCTACCATGGGATCCAGGGAGGGTTGGGGTATCTCTGATCAGGGCCCTTTACTCACCACCACCTTGACTATCAGTGACACCACAGAGGTTTCAGGAAGAAAAATGAATGTTTCACCCACACATGTACACACACACACTTAAATGCACACAGAGACACTCCCGAACGCACACCACCCCATTGAGAGGCAAGGCAGCACGGTGGTTAAATGTTCCGACTATGGCATCAGACGGACCCTGTGTGAAGCCTTACTTCCCCATTCTACCAGCTGTGTGAATCTGAGCAGTTACTTAACCTCTCTGTGCCTCTGTTTCTCCACCTGTAAAAGGGTAATAATAGTAGTCTACAGTCTGAGGTTGAAGAGAGGATTAAAGAACACAATGGCTGGACTTCCTTGGTGATTCAGCAGTTAAGAATCTGCCTCCCAGTGCCTGGGACACAGGTTCAATCCCTGGTCCAGGAAGATCCCACGTGCCTTAGGGCAACTAAGCCCATGCGGCACAATTACTGAAGCCCATGTGCCTAGAGCCTGTGCTCCAAAACAAGAGAAGCCACTGCAGTGAGAAGCCCGTGGACCACGGCAAAGAGTAGCCCCACTTGCTGCAGCTAGAGAAAGCCGGTGTGCAGCAATGAAGACTCACCCAGCACAGCCAAAAATTAATTACTTTTAAAAAAGAACACAATGGCTGGGAAGCCAAGCCCTTAGCGCTAGGCAGCCACGTGTCGGTGCACACATGTGTGTATGCATGTGTCTCCCCCATTTGCATGTCAGTTGACCACGACAGGAACTGTGTCTCCCCATCAGGTGACCAGGGCTCCACTGGGGGCACCAAGGAGATGCCCATGGGATATTGTGGAGGACTGCTGGAAACAGCTCACTTGTTTGGACTTCCACGCTTCTATTCATTTGGGGAAAACTTATTGAGTGTTCAGACCATGCCAGGCTCCAATCAGAGCACGTGAGTGTCCCGCAGTGAGCAAAACAGACAAGGACCACCCCCTTCACCCGCCCAAGAGAAGCAGCCTGCGAGCTGAAGTGAGTTTCCCTACAGAAAGGAAGCGCGTGTTTTCTGTGCCCGAACGGCTTGGACAGGTCCCAGTTCTTGATAATTGATGCACTTCCCTGCATTCTCCGTCAGATGCTACTGGATGTACTTTGGCTTCCTCTTGACAACTCAAGGTCAAGCCCGGGGAACATCAGCCTACAGAAGACCCTCCAGGTCCCGGAGGCTTCTGGGCTCTCTACCCTGACACCGAATGGCTCCATGCCTCCTGGCTCTTCTGAGCCTCTGGTGTTGCTCTTTTTGTTCTTCTGTTTCTTCCCACGCCATCAGGCCACTGGCTGTGGTTCTGGGGTCTCTCCCTGCACCTGCTCCAGGAGCTGCCCTCCCAGCCATTTCTGCCCAGCTGCTCTGACCTGGGACGCCAGGGAGTCATGCTCATAAGAGCTGTGCGCAGACTCGGCACAGTGGGCTCAGAAGCAGGGCTCCCCTGTGAACTTTCCTGTCTGGCCTCTGTGTCACTTACCCCGAGTTCCAAAGGGTGGGGCCTTTGTCAGTTTTGTTCCCCAAAGTGACCCAGTACCTAGGACAATTCCTAGCACATAGTAGGAATTCATTTGTTCTTGAAGGAGAAGGCGGGATGATTTGAAAGAATAGCATTGAAACATATAAGTACTATATGCAAAACAGATGACCAGTGTGAGTTCGATGTATGAAGCAGGGCACCCAAAGCCAGTGCTCTGGGATAGCCTAGAGGGATGGGGTGGGGAGGGAGGTGGGAGGGGTGTTCAGGATGGGGGGGACACATGCATATCTGTAGTCAATTCAAGTTGATGTATGGCAAAAACCATCACAATATTGTAAAGTAATTATCTTCCAATTAAAATAAATAAATACATTTTTAAAAACTATTTCTTTTTAAATGAATGTAAAGGGTCCTTCAAGCTTGCTTCATCTTTTTGTCCCCATATAGTGATACAGTAAATGACGAACCACAAATGGATACATGTATGTGTATAGCTGAGTCCCTTCTCTGTTCACCAGAACCTATCACAATGCTGTTAATGGGCTATACCCCAATACAAAATAAAAAGGTTAAAGTTTGAAGAAAAATAAAAGAACTACTGAATGTAGTGGGTTGGCCAAAAAGTTTGCTCAGGTTTTTCTCCACGATCTTACAGGAAAACTGCTGAACTTTTTGGTCAACCCAATGTGTGCAGAGGAGGAGGGTTCTGCCCCTGGGTGCACAGGGCTAAACCTTTGCAAATAAGTGCACTGGCTGCCACCCACACCCTCTGTGTGTGTGGTGTGATGCTGGTGGGGAAGGATGTCAGGAACGCCTCGCTGTCCTGAGGGCGCAGGCAGAGTAGTTCTCAGTAACACCTTGTCAGGGCTCTCCGGGCTGTGGGTGGGGTCACTGGGCTGCCCCTGTGCGCCCAGCTGCCTGGCTCTACCCTGCCTGTTACAATGGAAACCCCTCTAAGGTCTCCTGATCCCTCGAGAAAAGGGGCAGATTTGAAACCTATAAGTTCCGGGCATCTCCCTAGTGCCGGGAACTCAGCCCACCACGTGTGAGGCCCTCCATCTGATTCTGGCAGATAGTCACTACTTATGCCCAGCAAACCTGTGCATGTATGCACACACAGCAGAGGGACAGACCTGGTGCCCACTGCCTAGCAACCCAGGGTAAGTCACCGGATGGGGAGGGGACATGTGGGCTCCCTCTGCCCACCTCTGTAATGGACAGCAGTGACCTCTAGGAACACCAGTGACTAACAAGCTCATCCAGCTGAGAGGCCCTCTCATGGCCATCATTACCTTGAACCCTCCTACCCGTGGACATCTCTAGCCATGTCTTACAAAGAAAGCGAAGCTTGGAGAGCCCGAGGTGACAGAGCTCCCAAGTGGCTGGGCTGAGACTCAGACCCCAGCCCCCCAGCATGGGGCCCTGCACTGCCAGACCTCTCACCTTGGGAGAACAGGGGCCACTGATGGTCTAGACTCAGGAGTGCCTGTTTCACAGAAGTGGATGAGCCTTCCTAAGTCTTGACCATCCACCCAGCTGGATAGCCCTTGGTGACTTCACCCGCCTAAGTCCCAGCCTCCTCATCTAGCTGCGTTAGAAATGTGGGTTTCAGGAGGTCACAGCAGGACTAAAGAGGAAAAGGAGTATGAGAGGCTCTGCACACTGAAAAGCACTTGCAGACTGATGAGGCCACCAGTGGCCTGGGCCAGCCACCTCGGCTCTCTGGGCCTCAGTGCTGTGCAGTGGAAATGGGACTGCTTCCATGCTCAGTCGCTTCAGTCATGCCCAGCTCTTTGTGACCCCATGCAGTGTAGCCAGCCAGGCTCCTCTGTCCACAGTATTCTCCAGACAAGAATACTGGAATGGTTGCCATTTCCTTCTCCAGGGGATCTTCCCGGCCCAGGGATTGAACCTGCATCTCCTGCATGGGCAGGCAGGTTCTTTACCACTAGCACCACCTGGGCTACCGGCCCTCAATTTGGGGAGCTGCAGTGAGGAATGGCAAATTCACAGAGATGAGGTTCTGGTACTGTGGTTAAGGTTATGACACTGTTTAGCCTCACTGGGAAGAAAATCACTCTGTCAGAACTCCGGGACCAACTTTTGAGAGATTAGCCACGTGGCTGTTGACCTGGCTGCCCTCCCAGCTGAGAGGACCTGATGTCCTCCTCTGTTTCAGGGACAGCACTCCCTCTTTCAGCCTGGGTAAGGGATGTCTGGGAAGGATTGCCTGAACTGATGAGGAGGCAAAAGCTCTTACTGGCAAGGCCCTGCCCTGCCTTGGATGTAGTGTGTGGATGAAGTACTCAGTGCTGTGGCAGCCATTGTGTAGCCATGAGGTACAGACCAAAAACGAAGCCTGAAGTCTTAGCATCACCGGAGCCTTGGAGCCAGGGAATAGTTACATCCCTTCACCTTTCCTAACTGTGAGAAACAGGAGCCCTGTTAGTTTAAACTTCTGCTTGAGAAGTTTCTGTGATCTAAAATGCAAAGCTTTTCTTACTGATTCAAGCCAACAAGAGCCAGAATTCTCCAAACAGGAGCCTGGGAGGAGCCCAGGGGCACTTCCGTGTCTGTGTCTTAAAACACCTAGTTCATCCTTCCTAGAGTCTTAGCCTTCAGCCCAGGAACATTCAGCCCCAGATGTGTGGATTTTCATGGAAAGAATGCTGTGCATTGTTTAGTGGCTTCCTATGGGGCTTCCCTGGTGGCTCAGATGTTAAAGAACCTGCCTTCAATATGGTAGATCTGGGTTTGATTCCCAGATTGGGAAGATCCCCTGGAGAAGGGAATGGCAACCCACCCCATATTCTTGCATGGAGAATTCCATGGATAGAGGAGCTTAGCAGGCTACAGTCCATGGGGTTGCAAAAAATCAGACATGACTGAGTGACGAACACGCACACACATATGTGCCAGGAGCTGGGACACAAAGATGAAAGGGCTCACAGTCTAGCTAGAGAGGTACATTAAACATACACTGTGTAATGTAATGTAGTACAGATTTGTTTTTTTTTAATTGGGGTCAAATCGCTTTACAATATTGTGTCAGTTTCTGCTGTACAATGAAGTGAGCCAGCTATATGTATACATATATCCTCTCCCTCTTGAACTTCCCTTCCACACCACCCCTATCCCACCCCTCTAGGTCATCGTGGAGTACCGAGCTGAGCTCCCTGTTATATAGCAGCTTCCCACTAGCTATCTACTTTACACATGGTAGTGTATATATGTCAATCCACAGTATAGGGCTTTAATATCACATAATTTATCAAGTAACAAATTATGTAAAAATACAATATAATGACAAAAAACGAGCTCTAAAATATTACATAATAGAGGATCACATAATATAATATGTTCTATCACAGCTTAATAGTGTATCACAGGATGCTTGCCTGAATTAGACTCTACTCACCCCTGTGTAAGGGCATGGAAGTGGCTGTGTTGCTTTGGGACCCTGAGGAGGCTGTGGTGGGGATCAGAGAGGGCTTCCAGGAGGAGCTGAGCCTTCCAGCATGAGCAGGAGGTGTCCAGACAGACAGCAGAGAAGGGCATTCCAGGCAGAAGGGACAGTATGAGCACAGAGACCAAAAATAGCCCCTCTGGGTGAGGAGTTCCATGTGGCTAGAGTGTAAATTGGGATACCCAGAGTGACCGGCTGGAGCCAGGTCACTTGGGGGGAGGGGCAGGTGCCTGTGGGAAGCCCCTGAAAGGTCCCAAGCAGGACAGAGAGGCTGTCATACCTGGCTCTCAGCAGAGCTGCAGGGAGGGGCTCAGGTGGGGATGAATCGAGCCAGGGAGGAGCCAGGCAGTGGGGCCCCAGGTGGCCGTGACGTCTGGGCAGAGAACAAACACCTTGAAGGCATGAGAGGCTCCCTATTTCACCCTCTAGAAACATTTACACCAGGAGGTCAAGGAAGGCAGCGATCTATACTTTCCCCTAGAACAGGTCTGCCTCCGGTCTGTGGGGGCAGGAAGAAAAAGGATGGCCAGCTTGAGGACAGGTGGGGAATTAGGGCCTGCTGGTGCTCCCTGTGCCCGGCTGTCCATTGTACCAGGGGCAGGGGCTCAAGGCTGGGCAGTGGGCAGGACAGGCCTGGCAACTCCAGTGGGAGGGCAGTCTTGCCCCCCTGCCCCCTGCCTCTCCCTGGTCCTCTTGAAGCCCCTGGGCTAGAAAGCAGGCTCTGGTCACTGGACAGACCCCACATCATCACCAGAGGCCTGGGGCCAATGGCCACCCGTCCTTCCCTAGGCCCTCCTCAACTTCAGCCCCACAAAGACGAGGAGACGCAGGAGGAAAGGCAGAGTTCACAAAAGAATTTCACATCCTTTGTGCCACTGATCCCTGGAAAGATAGGGAGGCAGGCTGGCATCTCCCGGATAAGACAATGGAGCTAAGCCACCAGTCGCATAGCCCCCAGGGCAAAGCTGAGACCAGCCTCAGTGTCCAGACCACACACCTCAGGCCTCAGCAGAGATGGGGGAAATCAGCCCACACCCAGCCCTTCGGATGAGGAGATCAACTGCCCTGACATTGTGAAAAATCTCAATATTTTGTCCTGTGGAGCTGCCATCTCTCCAAGTGAAAATGGGCAGAGAGGAGAAAGGTGTGAAGTACCGACCTGAGTAAAGTGCAGATGAGAGAAAAGTGAAAGTGTGGTTACTCGGTCGGGTCCGACTCTTTGCGACCCCATAGACTGTAGCCTGCCAGGCTCTGCTGTCCATGGGATTCTCCACCAAGAATACTGGAGTGAGGAACCATTCCCTTCTCCAGATCTTCCCAACCCAGGGATTGAACCTGTGTCTCCTGCATTGGCAGGCGGGTTCTTTTACTGTCTTAGCCAAAGTGCAGATGAAATGCCCTCCAGAGCCAGAGCCTCAGCTGTTGTAGGAAGAGCCGACAACCCATAGCAGTATGGAAGACAGGTTTTTTCCACTGCTGGGGTGAGGGGTGGCTGAGTTTCTGGGTCTCACGGAATAGTGTGGGGGGCAGGCAAGGAATAAAGGTTGGTAGGACTTGAGAGAGGAAAGAGGAAGCCCCCAGTTGCCTGCCCCTGACCTGTGACACCCCCATGCCATCACCAGCATCTGACACCTGGGGATGGGTCCCTGTCCCCACCTCCACCTGGAACCCTGGGCCTGACTCTCAGCTCCTCCTCAAGGGTCCAGAGGGGTCTGAGGGAAGCAGACAGGCCTTGCCCTCTCCTCTCCTCCCCAGTGCGGGCCTCCCAGCGGCCAGTATTCCCCCAGCACCCCAAGGGCCCCCGATGACCCTCCCAGGAGGCGCCCAAATTCCAGGCAGACATCTCCCAGAAGTTTCTGGCAGCGGCAGCAGTTCTTAAAAAAGGCTTCATGTCATATTGCAATCAGCCAAGGAGCCCGGCACTGGGTGTTTCGTTAATGCCACGCTTCTCCCTAAGCGTCTCCTTCTGATGAGCTGGTGGGGATCTCTGCACCCTCTCTGCCCTCCACCCTTCCTCCAGTTTACGATTTTCTCCTGCACCATGCCCTCCTGGGCACCTTCTTCCTGCCCTGTCTCCTCCAGCCAAGGTTTTACAAAAACAGTCAATTCTAACCATCCCCAATTTTAACAGCTTAGAGAACAGGGAAAAAAAAACAACAACAGTCGGGCATCGTCCAGGAGACTTAATGAGGTGGCCTTCAGGCACCTCGGAGGAGCAAGAAAAGTCACAACTGGTGCAAGAAGAGGAAGAAACAACATTAAAAGCAAACAAGGGGAAACGAAATAAAAAGCAAAGATAAAGAGTCGGGAGAAAACAGCGGCGCCTGAGAAACAGGGATTCCAGCCGCCAACTTTTACGGCGTCCAGCCCTGTTATTCATAAGCGAGTTTCCTCTCTCACAAAGGACCTTTTGCACGGTTTTCCCTGCTGCCTCCAAACCAGCTGCTCGCGCTGTTGTATCGTGAGTGATGATGAGGCTCTGAAAGGGTTTTTTGGGAACAGATGGCCAGGGGAGAGCTGGGGAATGTGCCAGCAGAGGGCTGGGCGGGCTGCCAAGCCCTGCGGTGACTGAGTGCTTGGGCTTCCAGCTCGCGTGCTTTCCCTGCCCTCTGCCCTCCGTGGCGCCAGCAGGCCTTCCCAGCGAGCGCTCGGAACATCTGGAGTCTGGGGCTGCCAGGAGGGGGGGCCGCGGCGGCCGGGCGGGGGACCCTGTGTTCCAGCGGAGCTCCCAGGGCTTTGCCACCAGGCCTGCCTCGCGGAACAGCTAATCAAAACCACAGCGCCCGAATGGGAACCAGGCGCGCTCCCAGCTGCAGCCAGAGGCCGCCGGGCGACTTAACCCGGTGTCAGGCCTCGCTGGCTGCGGCGGCGCTGGGGGGCGCGGGGAGGGTGGGGGTGGATCGGGGCTGCTGACACCCCCCCCCCCAAGACCAGCCCACCCCCACTTCACCCCCAGCGGCGGAGGGCTATTGGCTCCCTGCGGCTAAATGGAGTTTACACGTGCTGCAGTCGAAGCCGGGCTGCTTACATAAGAGCTGTTGCTCCCCTCACCCACACCACAAGGTCCTGTATCCCCATTTGCTGGGGGTCTCCCGGGGCATGGGCCACCCTGCTGGGCAGTACGTGGACTTTAGGGCCCTGCTGTCCGCAGGGCCTGAATGAAGCCCTAGGAAATTGGAACCAAAGAAACAAAGCGGCTCCACTGCTTCTAGCGCAAGACCTTGGGCAAGTTACTGTACTTCTCGGGCCCTCAGTTTCCCCTCCGTGCAACGGGGGAAGTGGTGCCAAAGTACAAGGTTAGCAAAAGGGGTAGAGATAAAGTATGGGAGGTGCTTGGCACCCAATGGGAACTCCCCACGCAGTCAGTGTGGTCTTTGGTATTGGTGGTGGTGGTGTTCAGTCACTCAGTCATGTCCGACTCTTTTGTGACCCCCATATTCTGTAGCCCACCAGGCTCCTCTGTCCATGGGAATTCCCAGACACGAATACTGGAGTGGGTTGCCATTTCCTTCTCCAAGGGATATTCCCGGCTCAGGGATCGAACCTATATCTCCTGCTTGGCAGGCAGATACTTTTACCGCTGAGCCACCAAGGTGAGTCTGTTTAATAACATTGCTGCTGCTAAGTCGCTTCAGTCGTGTCTGACTCTGTGCGACCCCATAGACGGCAGCCCACCAGGCTCCTCTGTCCATGGGATTCTCCAGGCAAGAACACTGGAGTGGGTTGCCATTTCCTCCTCCAATGCATGAAAGTGAAAGGTCAAAGTGAAGTCGCTCAGTCGTGTCCAACTCTTAGCGACCCCATGGACTGCAGCCTACCAGGCTCCTCCGTCCATGGGATTTTCCAGGCAAGAGTACTGGAGTGGGATGCCATTGCCTTCTCCGTTATTGCTTGTTCTTTGGTATGAACCCATGAACTTTGAAAGCCCATGAGTTTCTGGGCTGGTGAGATGCTCACCCCCTTTAAGGACGCAGGGCCAGAGCTCTGCCCTGAGCGCTGGACAAACAGGAATCCCCCATTTAAAACGATTTGCCCTCATCTACCTTGGCTGGTCATTCATCCATCTCGGTACTGCCTGTTCCTGAGATGATCCTTCCTGGGGTTCCATATGAAGCTGTTACCTTGGAGCTGTAAATTCATGAGATTTCCTTCCTGGCACTGAGAAAAGGCCAGCCCTTTCTCCTATGGGATGTTGTTGAAGCCTTCCAGCAAAGCGGCAAGGAAGGTATGGAAGCTCTCTCTTTACACATGCGAGAACGGGGGCTCAGAGAAGTTAGGTAACACATCCAAGGTCACACAGGCAGAAAGTACCAGCGCCAGGACTCGAACCCAGGTCTGCAGAGCCAAAGCCTACTCTTTGCCTACTTCGTGGTCTTGCCAAGGATCTCCCTGTTGTATGGTACCTTAAAGTTAATGACAGCAACACAGAAACTTAAAAGAACTGTAGGGTTCTCTCAACTGAACCCCCACCTATAGCATCCTGGACGGGGGACCACCAAGTCTTTCAAGGGGTTTCCAGGGTGTACCCTGGATCAAAGCGGTGCTCCAGGGGCTTCTCTGAGAGGTAGTGGCTTAAGCATCAGAGGGGACTTTCCACGGTCTCTGTGATTTTCTGAGTGGGAGACTTTGCTTCTTTCTCACCGTCAGAGACCCTGAGTTTTCATTCACACACAGTGTAGTGGGGAGGAGGGTGGGGGTCTGTGAGTGAGGGGAGAGGAGGGGGAGGAAGTGAAGGGAGTATGAAAGGAGAGGGAAAAGCAGCGCCCCAGCCTCTCCCCCACCTCGGGACCACCCGGGGAACATCAGACAGCCACGTCCTGCGTTCCAGGGCAGCCAGCTCCCAGCCTAACCTGGGAGGCTCCCTGGCCCAATGAGCCCTCTAGCCCAGTGCTTGCCAGCCCTGTAGACTCACGGTGTCAAATGTGAGAGGGGAAACAGCAGCTGAGAGAATGCTCCACGTTAGAACAAGCAGCTGGCGACAAATGTCTATGTAATTGGAATGCCAGAAAAAATAAATTGCATCCATTTTTATGACGAGAAGGGAATTTGATGGTGGTTTCCCACCCACCCCCCTTCTTTCCCAGCAGAGAGGGGCTCCATGGACTTTCAAAGCACATGGTATTTAACTCAGTAACATGGCCCAGAGGATGTAGAAATAGAACCTCCTCTCACCACCCCATTTCCATGCAGGGGGCAGGACAGGGAAGGGGCAGGGGGCCCCCCAGGCACCTCTTACTGGCCAGTTCCTTAGGCCTCTGAGACTCGGATTCATTGTTCCTGGGACAACACCAGGCTTCCCAGATGGCACTAATGGTAAAGAACCCGACTGCCAATGCAGGAGACATAAGAGATATGGGTTCGATCCCTGGGCTGGGAAGATGCCCTGGAGGAGGGCATGGCAACCCATTCCAATATTCTTGCCTGGAGAATCCCATAGACAGAGGAGCCTGGTGGGCTACAGTCCACAGGGTTGCAAAGAGTCGGACATGACTGAAGCAACAGCATTCACACACAGGGGACAACACCAGTCTCTACCTTGAAGGGATGGGGGGGGAGGAGTCAACGGGGTGATCCGTCGGAAGTACTAAACACCCAGCACTACGTCTAACGTGTGAACCAGGCTCTAAGAATGTCAGGTATTGGCAGTATTTTTGTGGTGCACTGGGCTCCCAACAGTCTCTGTGAGTGATTTTCAAATCTGTGTGAAATGCCTGTGATGGGCAGAGGGGAAGGGAGCAAAACACATTTAGTCATTTAGATAGTCAAGGGCTGAAGTGACCTCAGCTCGGCAAGTCTGACCAGAAAGGGCCATAGCAATCACTTCCGGGGTCAACTCACCTTGGAGAAGTAGAAGCCAAAGCCCCAGTGAGGGTGACCGTATATGCGATGGGGGGACAGAGCTCGGACAACACCGCTCAGTGGGCACTCTGGGGACACAGGAGGCACAGGAATTGTGGAGTTGCTGTCTCCCACACTTCAGGGCTCAGGAACAGTCCACAGAAACAGCAGGTCCCTCCAGGTCTGAGGCCTGGGCACAGACACCAGACAGAGAACACTCTCGGCTCCCACTGACCCTCTAACCCCCAAACCAATGTGCCATCTCAGCTTACCCCCAGCACCAAAACACAGAAGTCTGTGCCTGAGATGTCCTTCCAAAGAGGAGTGCGACTACCCTCCAACCTGCCATCACCACCAAAAGAACACCCTGCCCAGAAAGCAGCAGGAGAAGGGGGACGACACGGATCTGATGGAGTCACACCAGCCTTGGCGCCTCCTCTGGCTGAAGACCACCCACAGGTGAGAAGCAGCCTCTAGACTTGCAGAGCCCACCTTTCCAGTCCGGCTGGCACTGATGGCTGCAGTCTCAGCCTGGGGTCACCAATCATTGCCCAGGCGACGGGTTACAGCCCCAAGCTCAGCACACCATGACTGACTTTTCTCTCTGTGTGTGTCCATGGGGATTCTCCAGGCAAGAATACTGGAATGGGTTGCCATTTCCTTCTCTGGGTGATTCTCCCAATTCAGGGATCAAACCTGAGTCTCCTGCATTAGTAGGCGGATTCTTTACCACTGAGTCACCGGGGAACAGCCCCGAGGCCTGTGAGCAACTTGGTGGGGGATAAGAACTTACTGGCCATTTATCACCAGGGCTTAAACTCTACCATCAACGTTAGTAGCTGCTGCTGCTGCTATTGCTTTTGTTGTTGCTATTATTATTGTTGTTATTGTTGCTATTATTTTATTCAATAGCTTCAAATCACTGGAAGGCAGTGCCCTAGATCGTGGGAAACTGGTCCTCTCCTATTCTGAGGTCCAGCAATGCCGATCCAGCCCAGGTGTGGAACAGCTCTGCTGCTCTTTCTTCCCCTCCTCCTCAGACGCTCCCAGGAGTTGCTGCTTTTAAAACAGGAGCTGCGGAAACATGGCCCAGAGCCAGGTGCTTAAGGCGCGTTATCTCTGGCTGCGGCCAGAGTCAGAGCTGAGCTCTGCGGAGCCCTTCCACTCCTCCCACCTGTCTCTCAGCTGGGCAGCCTCCCATGGGCCTCTCTGCACGACTGGGGCTTCCAGATGGACCCTGGATCCTCAGAGTCACATCCTGTGAGTCCCAGAGATGGAGGACTCACCAGTCAAGGGATATAGGTGCCCACCCCCAGCAAGGCAAGGCTGGGATGGGCAAAAGGATGAGCTTGGGGCCCAGGGGGTAAGTCAAGTTCACTTTAAATCCCATTCTTAACACAGGCCTGGAGGCAGCTTATCAGTGGACACAGAGCACAATCTCTCAAGGAGGCGTCCTAGAAAAGGGTCACCCAGCCCCTGGGGCACATGAACTGTGAGGGAGCCACCCTTGAGTGGGACAGCTCAGGGTGCCATTGATAGGATTGTTGGTGATCATTTATGGAGGACTTCCTTTCAGTTGGTCACTTACATCAGAATGTTTTTTAGTTTCTTCCTTTCTTTATCCTTCATTAGAATGT
The DNA here is from genome assembly GCF_029407905.1 of Bubalus kerabau. Lineage (NCBI taxonomy): Eukaryota > Metazoa > Chordata > Mammalia > Artiodactyla > Bovidae > Bubalus > Bubalus kerabau. The sequence continues at coordinate 51,891,770 of NC_073634.1, forward strand.
AAGCCTGACTCACTTGCATCCCCAAACCCTCAGGTTGCCCTGAGTGGCTGCAGGAGATGGGTAACAGGGGTTTCATCTGAAACCCCCACCCTCTGATGCTCCGCTGCATCCACATGCTCTGTCCACAGAGATTGTGTGTGTGTGTGTGTGTGTGTGTGTGTGTGCGCGCGCGTGCCTGCTAAGTCACTTCAGTCGTGTCTGACCCTATGGACTGTAACTCCTCTGTCCATGGGGATTCTCCAGGCAAGAATACTGGAGTGAGTCACCATGCCCTCCTCCAGGGGATCTTCCCAACCCAGGGATAGAACCAGCGTCTCCTGCATTTTCTGCATTCCAAGCAGATTCTTTACTGCTGGGCCATGGGGGAAGCCCATATACAGAGACTTGGGAGGCTCAAATCTCTTTGCTAACACCCATCATGGCACCCATGTGCTCAGGTTGGGATTTCCCAACAAACAACTCACTGCCAGTGCTTGATAAACATTGAATGAGTCAATAAATGGATGAACAAATAAAGGGATGTATTTCCAGGGGTTCTGATTAACAAAACAGTAGCCAATTCAAGCCACTCAGGGTCACTTGGCAGTCACTGAAGACCATCCTGAGGACACCCTGAAACTTACCTACCTGCCTGGTGACAGAAATGCAGGAAGGCACACACAGCAGGAATGGGGTGATGCTGTGATCAGCCAATCTACCAGCACAGCAGCGGGGCCTGAAGATGTCCCAACAGCTCCAGGACCCTGTCCCATGCCTCCCTCTAAGTCCTCTTGGTAATGGTGGTTGTCCAGGCATGGTCCTCCGGAGATGGCAGCCTCAGGACACCCCACTGGCAGGAGGGGCTACAGGATGCCAGGGGCCCCTTACCCTTCAGAGGTGAGGCAGGATCTCTACTTGGAAATCAGACTGCAAACAGCCTTGGAAATCACCGATGTTTCCACATCCCCATTGACTGAGGAGAAAACTGAGGCAAGAAGCAGTTAAAAAATGGGTCCAAAATGACACAGCTAGTAGGTGGTGAACCAGGCCTTGAACTCAGGGCTGTTTTATGCTCTTAAAAGTGAAGTGTTAGTCACTCAGTGATGTCTGACTCTTTGCAACCCCATGGACAGTAACCTGCCAGGCTTCTCTGTCCATAGGATTCTCTAGGCAAGAATACTGGAGTGGGTTGCCATTTCCTTCTCTGGGAGATCTTCCCAACCAGGGATTGAATACGGGTCTCCTGCATTGCAAGCAGATTCTTTTACTGTCTAAGCCACTAGAGAAGCCTGTTTGATGCTCTAACCCACCATCTAACACCTGTTTCCCCATCTGGACAATGCGAAGGCTGGACCAGACGGGCTCTAAGGTGTCTTAGATTTGGGCTGATTTCAGGGGAAGCCAAAAACTCATCTCTGCTGGCCATCATCACCCCACTCCCCTTTCTTCTCCTCTCACCTTCCAAGCGTCTCTCCTCTTCCCCAGCCCAGGACACTCTGCTCCACAGAACAGGGAAGGGGGGGCAGCACTCTGGCCTTTGGTGGGTGAGGGGAGGACTTGGGGTGGGGGTGGGGACGAGGGGCATAAACGGGGGAAATGGGGCCTGCCCACCATGCCCATCCACACCTCCGACCGCCCAAATGCCAGGGGAAGTTCACCCAGAGTTTACAACCCTCCTTTGTCACAGAGTGCTGCATGGAGCCATCAATCACGCCCTTAATTTATCCGTGTCACTTTCCAGAGGAAAGCCGCCCTGCGAGCAGCCAGTGGTACTTCCTTTCTCACCCACTAGATGAAGATTTCACCTAATTGGTCCACATTAAATCACTCCCAGGATTGCAGTGTGCCATTAACACAGCAGTGGCTGGTGGTGGGGATGTGCTGGGCTCCTCCCTGCTGTGGGCAGGAGAGTCCACAAGGGTCTCTCTGCCTGGAAGCCTCTTGAAGGGGCCTTTGGAAGGCCTGGAGAACCCAGAGAAGGGCCTCCTTGAAAGGGGGGTTGGGGCTCAGGGATGAGGAGAGGGCAGGCCAGGAAGGCCAGGAAGGAGGAGGTGGAAGGAAGGAACAGATGGAGGATGACAGAGTCACCTGCCCCCAACCCTGCCGCTCTCTGCATCCCTGCATGCCCAGGGGAGTCAGGCATCTCTAACCACCTCCACCCTTATGGGTACGGACTGGGTCCCAGCCTGTCTCTTTCCCTATAGCTTCGTGTGTACAGAGATCCAGAGGGCTGCATCATAAGCCCTGCTCTGCATTCCTGGCAATGACCCTCAACTGGAAATGCTGGAAACCAAGCCACCTGGGAAGCAAAGCTGTGACCAACACCTTTCCTCCTGCCCATATTTCTCCAAACACATTAGGCTTTGTACACACTGTTCCCTCTGTTTCCAAGGCTGTTCCTGCTTCATCTGCTCAGTGACCTCCTGGTTGTCCTGCTGGTCCCAGCTCAAACACCACTTACACAAAGGTGATCTTTCTAACTCCTTTGGGCAGGAAAGGCACCCTGTCCCTCCTCTGCCTGGCCTTCCCATACCCCAGCAAAGGCCTCTGGGGCCTCCTGTCTATACTCTCCTGCCTTATCCAGATGCAAGAGGGTCTCTGAGCATCCTGTGAGCTGTGGAGGTGCTAGGACCACATGTTTATCATTTTTATACTCCTGCCCAGCAGGTTCAGCAAACAGCTGCGGCTCTATGAATCTCTTCAGAATGAATCAATGATTGAACATGATTTGCCTTAATGCACAGCCTCAGAAAAGCCACAGGCCAAGTCATAGTCCCAAAACATACCAAAGGGCTCTCTTGGGCAGTTACCAGCCCATGAGCTCTCCCCCTAATATGATGTTAATCAGGGGCTGAGTGGTGAACTCAGCCCCAGAACGCGTAAGACCAGAAAGAGCTCCAGAGATAAGCTGTCCTCATTTAAGTGATGAGCAAACACAGGCCCAAGGGGACTGTCCCTGGTACCCAGGAGCCCCATTACCAGTGTGCTGTGTGCTAAGTTGCTCAGTTGTGCCTGACTCTGCCACCCCATGGACTGTAGCCCACCAGCCTCTTCTGTTCTTGGGATTCTCCAGGCAAGAATACTGGAGTGGGTTGCCATGCCCTCCTCCAGGGGATCTTCTCAACCCAGGGATCAAACCCATGTCTCTCACATCTCCTGCATTGGTAGGTGGGTTCTTTACCACCAGCACCACCTGGGAAGCCCCAGGAATAGAGTCACACACAATCCCAGGGGCCTGAGGAGCCCTGAAACTGACGTGAACCCCAGCAAGCCTCCAAGAGGCTGGTCTCACTGGTCCCTTTGGAAGCCTCTGGATGCAAGTAAGAGGCGCCCTGGATTCCGGTCGCTACCTCCCCATCCTCCCCAGAGGCTGCTGCCCGCATAGCTGGCGCGTACCTTGCGCTTCTTGGCGCGGCCCTCGGCCTGCAGGGTGCGGGTGCAACGCTGCACGCACTCGGAGAAGCTGAGGTTGCTGTGGTCGGCGCTGTAGTCGAGGTCGGCCAGCCGCGCCAGGGACAGGATGTAGTTGCAGGCGATCCTCAGGATGGCCAGCTTGGACAGCTTCTGCCCGTACGAGTAACACGGCACCTGGTGGGGGAGAAGGCGTCAGCAGGGGCGGCCCGGTCTCTGCTGAGAACCAGCCCAGGGGGCACCTTGGCCAGGAAGGTGTGGGGCCATTCATGCCGCTGCTGGGGAGGGAACGGTCGGGCGGCAGAGGTGGTTTGTCTGATCTCTTCACCCGGATATTATTCCCTGTTCTAATCACCTGCTGTTTACACCCACACACAACCCCTGGGGGGCATCCACGTTCCCAGGCTGTACAGGAGGAAAGCCAGGCTTGGCTCTTGCCCGAATGTCAGTAATCACGGAGCACAGTGCACTTCCCCCTGGGACAGAGCTCCATCCCCTGTGTTCCCTGAGAAGGAATCTTGGACAGATGTTTTTTGCTCTGAGTCTGTTCTCTCATTCGTGACACCTGTCTTGCTGGACACTTGGGGTCTGACAACAAACAATAACTGGATTCTACCGTCATAGGACTTACACTCAAGACTGAGGTTATGGACCTCGGTGGTGGTGCAGTGGCTAAGAATCCACCCACCAAAGCAGGGAACGTGGGTTTGATCTTTGGTCAGGGAAGATCCCACATGCCATGGAGCAAATAAGCCCGTGAACCGCAACTACTGAGCCTCAGCTCTAGGGCCGGTGAGCCGCAACCACTGAAGCCTGAGTGCCGAGAGTCTGTGCTCTGCAACAAGAGAAGCCACCGCAATGAGAAGCCCATGTACTGCAACTAGAGAGTAGCCCCTGCTCGCTGCAACTAGAGAAAGCCAGCGCACAGCAACAAAGACCTAGGACAGCCAAAAATTAACTAATTAATTTTTAAAAAGAGTGATGCTTTAACATCAAAGCAGAGCTAAGCACTCAGACTCTCAGAACAGATCAGAGGAAAGTGACAATGCTCAGCTGGGAGGCCCACACATGATTGGATTATGCTTTTCTCTTTTTCTTTCTGACCTCAGGACCTGGGAAGCTGCTGGGCATACAACAGGTGCCTAATAAGTACAGCTCCAACCAGACTTGACATCCTTGACATTCATCACTGACTTGTTCAGTCACTCAGTTCAGTTGTGTCTGACTCTTTCGACCTCATGGACTGCAGCGTGCTAGGCTTCCCTGTCCTTCACTATCTCTGGGAGTTTGCTCGAACTCATGTCCTTTGAGTTGGTGATGCCATTCAACCATCTCATCCTCTGTCTCCCCTTCTCCTCCTGCTCTCAGTCTTTCCCAGCATGAAGGTCCTTTCCAGTGAGTCAGCTCTTCACATCAGGTGGCCAGTGGACAGTCACAAATGGCACAGCGATTTGTATCAGGTGAAGAGATGGAGTCTCTAACATCATCCACCCGTGTTTCCACTGCTTGAGCAAAAAGCTACATGGACTGCAGCACAGATCTGTGTTGAAACATGGAGCGTGCATGCTAAGTTGTTTCAGTCATGTCAAACTCTTTTTGACCTCATGGACTGTAGCCCACCAGGCTCCTCCATCCATACGATTCTCCAGGCAATGCTGGAGTGAGTTGCCATGCCCTCCTCCAAGGGATCTTCCCAACCCAGGGCTCGATACTGAGTCTCTTTCATCTCCTGCATTGGCAGGCAGGTTCTTTACCACTAGTGGCACGCGGGAAGACCCCGTAAAGTGGAGACATCACTACAAAGTCCACCTGTCAGTTAGACATGCGCTAACCGATAGAGCTGCTCTGATGCGTCGTTCACCTAAATGGCTAATTGTGCATACCCAGCAACCAAGGCTGTGGCGTCCTCCTCCCTATGGCTCTCCGGGAGCTATATGCAACATCCATCCCCAACACTGATACCTGGTACTGACTAACCCTCATCGCACAGTGAGTGGGGCCCCCATGGCAGGATCACTCAACACACACATGAGGCACTGTTCTGGACCAGTGGTTCTCGATAATATCATCCCTCAGAAGCAGTTGGCAATGTCTACAGATGTTTTTTAGTTTTGTTTATCTATTTTTGGCTGTGCTGGGTCTTCATTGCTGCCTGGGCTTTTTCTCTAGATGCGGTGAGCAGGGGCTACTCTAGTTGCTGTGCACGGGCTTCTCATTGCGGTGGCTTCTCTTGCTGAGGAGCATGGGCTCTAGGGCACACGGGGTTCATTAGTTGCAGCATGTGGGCTCAGTAATTACAGCTCCCGGGCTCTAGAGCACAGGCTCCGTAGTTGTGGCACTCGGGCTTAGTGGCTCCAACGGCATGTGGAATCATCTTGGACCAGGGATCAAACCTGTGTATCCAGCATCAGCAGGTGGATTCTTTACTACTGAGCCACCAGGGAAGCCCTGCAGACACTCTTGATCACCACTAGTGGGTAGAGACCAGGCATGCTGTTAAATGTTCTACAGTACTCAGGATCCTACAATGCGGCCACAACAAAGAATGACCTGGCCCCAATGTCAACAGTGCTGTGATCAAGACAGCATAAACAAGAGAGCTGCTTCAGGGACTTCCCTGGTGATCCAGTGGTTAAGAATTCACCTTGTGATGCAGGGGACATGGGTTCGATCCCTGGTTGGGGAATGAAGATCCCTCTTGCCTTGGAGCTAGTGAGCCCTCATGCCGCAGCTAGAGAGTCCACGCACCACAACAAAAGATCCTGCAGGACGAAACTAAGACCTGACACAACCTAATTAATTAATTTTTTAAAAGAGAGAGTTGCTTTCCCTGACCTGGCCCCCAGTCCTACACCAGAGGCTATGGGTGCCTGCCCTTGATGGTGCTCTAATCACCCCCATCTGTTCTTAACCCCTAATGACTGTGACTCATTTAATGGTCAGTCCCCTTGTGAGCTGTCAGGGGAAAGTCTGTATGCAGAGCATAACACAGATCCTGCCCATCACTGGCCTCCAAAGGATTTGTCGAATGAGGGACTCAATGAACAAATGAATGCTCTCTTCTCTCTGTTTTTTTTTGTGAGGAGGGCTTAAGGGAACTTAGTTCCCCAACCAGAGATCAAACCCATGCTCTTGGCAGTACAAGCTCAGAGTCCTAACCACTGGACCACCAGGGAATTCTCCAAAACTGTTCTCTCTCTGAGGACGAAGATTTAGGTGTTTGGTGTGGAGGTGAAGCTTGTACATGCTTTGGTCACCTGGGCTAACTCCTGGTCTAGCCCCAAACCCCAGGCAAGAGACATGATCATTCTGAGCCTGGGTGTCCTCGTTATATCACTAACAGGCCTGGCCGCACAGGGTGGGAAGGACTAAAGGAGATGGCGCATGCGCTACACTGCCCGTCAGGGGCATTATATCCATGGGTGTGGCACAGCGTGTCCTAAGAAGCGCTCCAGAGAGGGTGAGAAGCAGGAGATCTGGAGCCAGGAAGTAGCATCTGCTCATCCCTTACCTGCCCCCCCCCCACCCCGCCCCGGGGTCCTGAGACCACAGCCCAGGGTCCAGGCAAGGTTTGCGGTCACCTTTCAACATCCTCTAGCAGCCAAGGACTCGCCCCTTACCAGGCTAGGAAACCCAGGGAGGGGCAGGGAGGAGACAGAGGGACTGCCAACTCCCCCAACTCCCGTACATTGCTCCCCACCCCCAAGCTCTGACCACGCCACCAAATCCATCTGAAAAAGAGCCTGCAGAACAATGCACTTTGCCTGTTCTCAACCAGAGCCCAGAGAATCCTGCTTATCAGCCTGGACAAATAAACAAAGTCCGTGGGACAAAAAGTGTCCTGGGGGTCCTAGGACAGCGGCAGGGGTCTCAGGAGCAGCCCAGCGCCACCCCCCTCTGCACCCGGGAAGGGAGGGCCTGCCTGTGGAGGCTCTGGACAGCAGGCACAGCTATGTGACACAAGGCCCTAGTGCGCTGTCATCCAGGGGCCACTCCAGGAGTTGCCTGGCAGGCTCCAGTCCATAGGGTTGCAAGGAGTTGGACATGACTGAAGCAACTTAGCATGTACGCACATCTGCCAGTAGGGAGCAGGGCTCTCAGAAGGGATCTGCTCGTGGGGATCTGGGGTCATTGTGGGACCACAGAGCAACAGATGAGGTCAAGGCCAACCTAGAAGCTCCTGTGCCAAGTTCTGAGCCAGTTTCGTCCCAGATTTGTCACTCTGCCCCACTGCTTCTCTCAAAGTCCAGGTCTAACAAGAAAACCATTTATTGAGCTCTGGTTGTTTACCTGGCCCTGTGGTCACTATTCATAGGTAGTTTTAGCCCATTGAAACATTCCCCCAAATAAAGACCATTACCCCATCTGCACACAAGGAAACAGAGAGGAGACATATTGGGCCCCAGGTCACTCATCTAAGACCTGATTGCAGCTACAAGCTTGTGTGTCTGTCACTCAAGGAGGGCACATGGCCACCAGGCTCTCTGAGCTCCTGCTGCCCGAGGTGGCCGTATATGGCACACCAAGGATCCCTTTTGGCAGCTCACTCTGACTCCTCCTGCTCTCCAGGGTGGGTGTTCCTCAGCTCACCTGGTTAATTCCAGGTCCTTCTCGTGCCCATGCCCCAGGATGCAGCAACCAGGCCCCCGCAAAAACCCAGCTCAGAGCACCCTGGCCTAATGCAGATCTGATTCTAGGAGGTCAAGGTAAGGCAGAAAGAGCTGATCTGAATCCCAAACAGTAGGATGTGACTTTGAACAGGTACCTTCACCTCTCTGAGCCTCAGTTTTCTTATCTGGAAGGTGGGAATAACATCTGTGTACCCTCCATGGCTGTTGGAACCAGGTCACCCCCTGCTGTTTCTTGCAATCTACTAAGGCCAGGCAAAGGATGGCTGTTGTGAGAGGTATTTAATGCCCCAGGAGTTTAAGCACTTCCAGTATCTCTCAGTTGATGAAAGATGAGCTGGGTTTTGAACTCACACCTTAACTGAGCTCTTTCCAATTAGCCAGAAGCAACTGCTTGGGGATGTGGATGTATCTGCATGTGTGCGTGCTAAGTCGCTTTAGTCACGTGCGACTCTCTGTGACGGTATGGACTGTAGCCTGCCAGGCTCCTCTGTCCATAGGATTCTCAAGGCAAGAATACTGCAGTGGGTTCCCATGCCCTTCTCCAGTGGATGTATCTTGTTGTTGTTCAGTCACTAAGTCATGTCTGACTCTTTGGAACCCCATGGATGGCAGCACACCAGGCTTCCCTGTCCTTCACTATTTTCCAGAGTTTGCTCAAACTTATGTCCACCGAGTCAGTGATGTCATCCAACCATCTCATCCTCTTTCGCCCCCTTCTCCTCTTGCCTTCAATCTTTCCCAGCATCAAGGTCTATTCCAATGAGTCAGCTCTGCACCATTACGTGGCCAAAATATTGGAGCTTCAGCATCAGTCTTTCCAATGAATATTCGGGGTTGATTTCCTTTAGGATTGACTGGTTTGATCTCCTTGCTGTCCAAGGGACTCTCGAAAGGCTTCTCCAGCACCACAGTTGGAAAGCATCAATTCTTTGGTGCTCAGCCTTCTTTTTGGTCCAACTCTCACATCCATACATGACTACTGGAAAAACCATAGCTTTGACAAGATGGACCTTTGTCAGCAAAGTGGTGTCTGTGCTTTTTAAAGTGGATGTATCTATATGGTGTGGAGGTGGGCAGCCCACCCTTCTGAGTAAGGGCTGGAGAGTTCTGGACTTCGTGGGACCCCCGCCTTAGTGAATACCTCTCTGAGCATCCACATAAGGCCCAGAGCCCAGCCACCACACCACCTGCAGGAAAGCCCACAGTGGTCATCCGTTCAGCTTGCTCAGAGGACAGAGGCCAAAGGAGGCAGCAGGGTCAGTTGGCTCCAACTCCTGAGGCAGCAAAACTTCCAAGAAAGTAAAAGGACCTGCCTGATGCTCAACCCACAAGAACTGTTAAGCTTCAGGACTTCCCTGGTGGTCCAGTGATTAAGAATCCACCCGCCGATGCAGGGAACAAGGGTTCGATCCCTGGTCCAGGAAGATCCCACGTGCTTCAGGGCAACTAAGCCCATGGGCTGCAATTACTGAGCCTGTGTTTTAGAGCCTGTGCTCCGCAACAAGAGAAGCCACTGCAATGAGAAGCCAGAGCACCACAACTAGAGAGTAGTCCCCACTCACCGCAACTAGAGAAAGTCCATGCACAGCAACGAAGACCCAGCACAGCGAAAAATTAAAAATAAAAGGTTTGTTAAGCTTCAGAGCAGCACGTGTGGGGATTTTGTCAAGGTCTCATATGCCTCTAAGAGATTCCATCCTACTTACTTACCAGACCCTCTTCTGGCTCCAACAAGTGGGAGAAAGCAGGAAGGATCCTGGCCTGAGATGCTGAGGACCTAACTCTACTCCGGGCCATCCACATGACCTTAGGCAGGGCCACAAGCTTAGGGGACTCAGTTTCCTCACCAATAAATGGACATGAGATCACCTGCTGCCTCAGAATGGAATCACCATGGGCACATGTAGGGAGGGGCTGCGGCTGTAAGTGAGTGTTAGTCTCTTAATCACGCCCGACTCTTTGAGACCCCATGCACTGCAGCCCACCAGGCTCCTCTGACCATGCGATTTCCCAGGCAAGCATACTGGAGTGGGTTGCCATTTCCTTCGGAGGGGCAACAGAGAAGCAAAGCCAGGAACCAACTAGCCAATGCAGGGGAGGCCTGGAAGCCCTCTTGCCTCTGTGCCAGCTCCTACCCACTCCTCAGAGCCATCCTCAGATGCCCACCAGGGCTTCTAGATCCACAGAGCTCCAGCATCACTGTGTCCACGACAGTCGAGCACCTGATTCATTTGAGATTATTCCCTGATCGCCTCACATCAGGGAGTGCTGACTTCCTGGGGTGAAGTCTCTCCATACAGAGTCGTTCAAGGTCCTTGTCAAGTTCCGTCTAAACAAAATCCCAACCTGGCTCCCAGCAATGAGGCTGAACCCTGAAAACCTGGGCTTAAGTCTTTATGACCCCTGGCCCAGAGCCAGACGGGACAAAGCCTGGTCACTACTTCCACCTCTGTAAGTGTCCTCACCTGTGAAGTGGGAAGGTGGGACTACATATGCGTGACCACAGGGCCAGGTAAGGTACTTCACCCCCTGCAAAGAAGTTCAAAAGGCAGCTGCACTGGTGACTGGATGAGAGGGGCCGGAGAGAGGCTTCTGTCACTCCTCTCCCCTCTGGACCCAAGCAGGCCTGTCCCTCATTCCCTGAGGAGTGGGGCACAGGCTGCCACGGCCCCCTGGCATCCTATGGGGTCTGAGGTTGAGGGAGGTGCGGGCCTGGGGGCGCCATTCTCATGCCCCTTTCTGGGCCACCCTGAGTTTACTTGTGGAGGATTCCCCAGGAGACCATGGCACGTTCCCTGGTGGCTCAGACAGTAAAGACTCTACCTGCAATGTAGGAGACCTGGGTTCGATCCCTGGGTCAGGAAGGTTCCCCTGGAAAAGGGAATGGCAGCCCACTCCAGGACTCTTGCCTGGAGAATCCCATGGACAGAGGAGCCTGGCAGGTTACAGTCCATGGGGTCGAAGAGAGTCGGACACGACTGAGGGACTAACACTTTCACTTATGAAGAGGTACTTCAGCAGGTCCTGAGGGCTCTGCCCTGCTGATCCAGGCCTCTGCCTAGCCAGACTGCCATTCCTCCAGTGCTGAGGGGCTTAACACTTCTCTGGGAGAGAGGAAATCTTGCAAGCACACCAGATGCCCTGTGGGCAAGCACAGCCTGTGAGCCAGAAGGTTCTGTCAGGGAAGGCCATGGCCCACGGGTTCAGGGCCCTCCCTTCCCCCACCCAGCAACATCAGGCTTTCCCTTGAACCCCCTCCCACCTGGCCCGGAGCAGCCCCGCACATGGGCCGGCCCCAGCTGTACACACATGGCGTTCACATGAGGCAGCGGGGAGGGCCCCACGCAGCTGGGCTGGTGGCATGTGGCCTGACCATCTGCCCTGCATACCCACCCCCCACCCTCCTGCCAGGGGGCCTCTCTCTCCCTCACCTGCACTTCTATGGCCAGGCAGCCTCCTACCCCATTCCTTGCCTGGTTGAGAATATGGTGGGTTGGACAAAACAGGAGACTGTCGAGCTTCCCTGTGCTGGGGGTGGACAGCTCCCGGGCAATCACCAGGCTGTTAGGAGTCTGAGCCTTGGAGCGACTCACTGACTGATTTGAATCCAGATTCTGCAATGAGAGTGGCACGTGCACCCTGGAGCCTAGTGAATGGCAAGTCAGGGAAATGAGCAGTGCAAAACCCATGAGGCCTGGTGCAGCAGCCAAAGGCTGGGAGACCGCCACCAATTTACAGAAGCTCTCTGAACCTCAGTCTCATCATCTGTTAAATGGGGGTGGAACAGGAGTGGGATGGGACAACACCTATTTCATTAAATGAACTAATACACATAACACGCTTAGCCCAGGACCCAGTACAAAGGATAGCAAGGAGATCAAACCAGTCAATCCTAAAGGAAATCAACCCTAAGTATTCATTGGAAAGACTGATGCTGAAGCTGAAGCTCTAATATTTTACTCCCAGAGATAGTAAAGGACAGGGAAGCCTGGCATGCTACAGTTCATGGGGTCACAAAGAGTCGGACATGACTGAGTGACTGAACCCAGTTGCTTTGATTGCTGCCACAGATTAACGGGAGTTTCTATGATTGTTAAGAAAAATGATTATAGAATTCGTATTTCTACATCTGTCAAGGCCTTTGCCCAGCATTGAGGATATTGTGGATGTTCAAGAAAGGTTCATTCCTCCTACGTCCTCCCTTCCTTTCTTCACTCGATGTTTGCAAAGAAGCTGTGTATGAGGTAAGCTTTATCACCATTTTCCAGTTTCATTAACTGAGGCTCAAAGAGAAAATAACTTATCCAAGATCACACAAGAGGCATACAGCCCAGACAGGCCTCAAATGCTGGCCTCCAGGCTCCCTGCTCGTACTCTTTTCACTGTACCAGGAAGTTGCCCAGGAAAACGGAACTCCAAACCAGAGTCACAATCCCACCACGAACCTCAGTGCCGCAATGGCCAAGGTCTCATTTCAGGCAGAACCAGACTCTTACCTTTCACGTCTTTCACAGGGGCCCATTTCAGATAGTCAAGCCTGAGCCTAGATCCAAGGGCTTCCCTGGTAGCTCAGTTGGTAAAGAATCTGCCTGCACTGCAGGAGACCTGGGTTTGATCCCTGGGTTGGGAAGATTCCCTGGAGAAGGAAATGGCAACCCACTCCAGTATTCTTGCCTGGAGAATCCCATGGACAGAGGAGCCTGGGGGGGTACTGCCAATGGGGTCGCAACAGTCGGGCACGACTTAGTGACTAAACCACCACCATCAAGTCTAAATCCAGAGGCACAGACTGCCTGGACAGGGGCACGCACATGGGTGGGGGTGTGTGTGTGTGTATACACATGCACACCTAGAGGAGGGAAACTGAGGTCCAGAGGAGGGAGTGCCTCCAGGACACAGGACTTTCCCCATCGGACAGGGGCTGTGGGTGTGGTGAGTGTGGCCTGGGCCCTGGGCTCTGGGGACCAGAAGTGCCCTAGCAATTTCTTTTGCTCCCAGATAACAGACAGGTGCCCACCAGCAGCCTTTCTGGGGAAATGACAGATGCTTTGGGCCAGGAGGGCAACAAACAGGAGCAGATGTTTCTGTCCAAGCACTTGGCGTGCACTTAAGAGCACAGGTACTGATTGTGTGTATACACACAGCTGTGTGTACCTGTGTGTGTGCACGCACTCTCTCCCTGAATTTGTCCCTTTTATACAGAACTTTCCCGCAAGAAGGACAGAAGTGAAAGGAAACCAGGATTAACAATCCTGTCTCAGAGAGTCAGGCTTGTGTCTGCCCACCTTCCAAATATAAATGACACTGCAAGTCCGGGTGGGGGGCCCATGACACAGATACAGCTAACACTGTGAGAAGCATTTGGCCAGGCGGGCATTCTAGAAACTTCTATCATCTTTCTTAACCCACTAGGTGATTTGGGAAGAGTACCCTTCCTTCTTTCTCTGGGCCCCAGTTTTACATTCCATTAAGTCGCTTACTCCTTGGAAGGAAAGTTATGTCCAACCTAGATAACATATTCAAAAGCAGAGACTTTACTTTGCCAACAAAGGTCCATCTAGTCAAGGCTATGGTTTTTCCTGTGGTCATGTATGGACGTGAGAGTTGGACTGTGAAGAAGGCTGAGCGCCGAAGAATTGATGCTTTTGAACTGTGGTGTTGGAGAAGACTCTTGAGAGTCCCTTGGACTGCAAGGAGATCCAGCCAGTCCATTCTAAAAGAGATCAGCCCTGGGATTTCTTTGGAAGGAATGATGCTAAAGCTGAAATTCCAGTACTTTGGCTACCTTATGCGAAGAGTTGACTCATTGGAAAAGACTCTGATGCTGGGAGGGACTGGGGGCAGGAGGAGAAGGGGACGACAGAGGATGAGATGGCTGGATGGCATCACTGACTGGATGGACGTGAGTCTGAGTGAACTCTGGGAGTTGGTGATGGACAGGGAGGCCTGGCATGCTGCGATTCATGGGGTCGCCAAGAGTCGGACACGACTGAGCGACTGAACTGAACTGAAGTGGAAAGCTAATTCAACTGACAGGGATGTTAAGATCAGGTAAGATGGAATTTATTACTAAAAGAAGTTAAAGCCACTGGACAAATAAGATGCAGTTGAGCACACAGAGACTATGAATATTTCCTCAGCATCGAACGAGGCAGCTGGAGGAGTAAAAAGAACCCGGAACTGGCAGTCAGAGGATCTGGGTGCCAGCCCTGGCCTGCTGCTCACCAGCTGTGATGCTCTGGGCACGTGACCTCCCCAATCTGAGGGGGTTTTCCTAGCTTCAAGGTGAGCAGGTGGACAGGCATCTCTTTGTCATCTCAGCCTTCCATCCTGAAGGGCAGGTAGCAGGCTGCTACCTGAAGGTGAGACTGAATTTTCCACTTGGCCCACTGCCCAGGGTCCCAACTGTCTGTGACTGCTATCTGACCCCTCCATGCCACTTCACTTCACTGACCAATCAGCTCACCCATTCCCAAGTGAGACACTTTGGCTCAAAAGTCATAGAGCCTCTTTTCCCCAGGAGTTCAATTTCTCTCCCAGGGATGAACACAGGCACTGCCCGACCCACTCACAGGAGGAAGCAGAAAGAGTGTGATCAAAAAATATCATATTTTCTGAAATCCTTTGTTACTGGCTAAAGCCCAGAGAGGGTGAGTAACTTTCCTGAAGTCACACAGGAAGTCAGCTGCAGAGCAAGCAGAAATCCTGACCATTCAAAACAGTCACATCCACCCACCCCCTCAACCTTCCCCATGCCCTGTGTGGAGTGAAGGCAGAGGGCACTTACCATTCACTTCTTAGATCTCTCTTTGCTCTATGAAAATGAACAGCCTAGAACTCCTAAGCAGTCTCAATCTTGTCTAAGTGGAATTGTAAAACTGCCACTCCCCACTACAGTGAATTCTTGGACAACTATTCCTCCCCATCCCCCCAAGAAGACAGTGTCTGGTGAGGACAGCTGCCACCTGCCCTAAACTAAGAAGCCCCTAACCCACTCCAAAACTAGTTTCTGAAGATCCCCTATCAACCAGTTCCTGCTCAGCAGACCTGCCTCTTCCATGTGCGCTGACGGTCAGCAGTAAGGGGAATCTCCAGGAAAGACTCTCTCCAGCCAATTCCTGGGGAAGTGTTATAGCCAGGGTCCTTAAGGACACCGAGTGGGGGAGGGGGGGTGCAGAGTGTGTAAGCAACCTGAGGGCAGGGACAACCCTGCTGGGAGGCGGGGGCTGAGAAGGGGTCGACAGGCTCCCCCGGAAGGCGGAACACTTATATTCTGGCAAAACCAGGACCACCCCTCAGCAGCATTCCGGGTCTGCCAGAAGGGTAAGGGTCTTCGCCCTTATCCACCGGAGACAGATTCCCACATTTCCCCTCTCCACTCCTCACTGCGCCCAAGGGACTCCGGGAGACAAATATTCGCTGCCATAAAAGTGAACTATGAGGGCTGAAGTCAGACTCGCAGACAGGGTCACCCCAAAGGGGATAGAAGTGGCAGTAAAGAGGGCCAGAGATCTCTAACCTTCATCCCCACTTTGCAAACTAAGACCCATACCAAAGTGTGGCAAAGGTCGCTGCCCCAGGCGGTCCCATACCTGTCTCGGCGCTGGGACCGACCTGGCAGGGATTACTTGCCCTTTTATCCACACCCTCATCCTCCTTAAAGTCACCCCACCCCGCCCACCCCACCACTTGCCCACCCAGCCTCTTGCCCACCCACTCCCGCAGCCATCCCCAAGCGCAGTGAGGGTGTGTGGCTGGGAGCCGGTACCTGCTTCCTGAGCGCCTCGAAGGCTGCGCTGATGGTGTGCACTCGCGTCCGCTCCCTGGCGTTCGCCAGGAGCCTCCGGGTCTGCTGCAGGGCTTTGATCTCCGAGGAGGCGGCGGTGGCTTCGCCCGGCCGTTTCCTAGGCGACGCGGAGGAATCCGGGTGGTTATTGTAAATTACGTGTGAAATTGACGAGTAAGAACTTTCCCCAGGGCGCGTGGGGGGCGCGGGGCGCACCGGGGGCTCTGGGGGCGCCGGGGGCGCAGACGGCGTGGGGCGTGCTGGCGGTGCGCACAGCAAGATGCGGGGACGCAGGCCCGGCTCCCGGAAAGGCTGTGTCTCGGGACCCCCAGGTACCTGGCCCTGGGGCGCAGGAGGCGGCGGCGGCGGAGGCGGCGTGGGGAGTCCCGGCCCCACTGCGCCCAGGGCGAAGCCGCGTTTCCGCGGGTCCAAGACCTCCGGCGCCCGGGCGCCCCCGCGCTCCCCGGCCGTGTCCGCGCCCCCACCTGAGGGAACGGCCGGCGCCACCCGGGCTGGCACCGGGGTCGGGACTGGCTGCAGCCGCTGGGTTCTGTCCCGCAGCCCGTTGGTGGCGGTGGCGCCGTGCTCGGGCGCTTCCAAGTCCAATCGGAAAGTTTTATAGCCGTTCGCGCGCCGCGCCGGCTCCTTGCCTTTCCTCTTGAGCTTCTTGAGGCCGTTCAGCTCCTTCACGCACACGGTCTTCCAGGGCCCGTCCTGGAGAACCGGGATGTGCTTCATGGCGCGGGTAGCGCGCGAGGCAGGGGCGTGGGGCTGCCCGGGAAGCGCGCCCGCCGCGCTCGCTCTGCCCGGGCGGCCGCCGCGCTCAGCGCCTCGGAGTCGCCAGCTCTCCCCCTGCTCGCTCGCTCGCTCCCTCCCTCCCTCCCTTTCTCCCCCTCGCCCCGGGGCAGCTGCGCCGCCGGGCTGTCCGTTCCCGGAGCGCTCAGAGTGTCATCTGAAGTCGCTGCCGCCGTGCCAGCGTTTCTGGAGAACGCCCGCTGCGCTCCATCTGTGTTTGTTTAGCCTCAGTTTACACAGAAGCCCGGTTCCCCAGATCAGTCAGCGCCGCCGCCTCCCCAGCCCCGGCCGCCCGAGCCGCGAGCGCCTTTAAAGAAACAGGAAGCATTTTTCAAAACAGCTGGGCTGCCGGCCGCCTCCTTTGTCCGCGTCCTCTCTGCCTCCCCCCACCCCCAGCCCTTCTGCCCAGAACCTGCCTCCTCCGATTCTCCCTCCCCGCCCCCTCCTCGAGTCCCGGGCGCTTCTCTTTTCCCGCAGGACAGTCTGCTCCCGAGCACATGGCTTCTGGGCCCTTGGGCCCTTCCCCAAATCGGAGCTAGGCCTTCTCTCGGTGACCTTCCGCACCCAGCACCTCCACGTCCAGCCCTCCCCCCAACCCTACCCCAGCTTGCCAGGCGAGAAAGAAACTGTACGGCGACTTCTCCTGGAAGAGGGTGAGGTCATTGGGGGCTGAGAGGAGGAGGAAGGCTCTGGGGTTGCCCAGGACCCTCAGGCCCCCCTGCACCGCAGTCCCATTCGCTGGGTCACTCGCTGGAGCAAAGGGGAACCAGGAGCAGAAAGCCTAAGCTATAGGGAAACTGAGGCTCCAAAAAGGAATGGGCTTTTCCCACGGTCACGCAGCGAGTTTAAAGAGGCCCATCAGAGTGGAAGCTTCGGATTTCGACGCAGCATCTGTGAGAGTCTGAAGTCACCTCACCCCAGGCTGCCCGTTAAGCCCGGATTTACTCATCTATGAAATGAGAAATTCGGAGAACATCAACGCCTAAATCACAGCGTGGCTGTGAGAAATTAAGCCCCAGGCACATGGGAGGGACCAGTCCAATGGAAGCTTTGGTTATTATTACTATTAATAACAGAGGCAGAATAGCTCCTAGAGGCAGATTTCCTGGCCGGCTGTGCCACTTACAAACTGAGTAACACTGGGCAAGTCACTGAACCTCCCTGTGCTTCCCTTTCCTCGTCTGTAAAATGGAAGTAACAGTTGTATCACCAGGACTGTTGTGAAGGTTAACTGACCCTGTATGTACAAAGCGTTCAGAGCAGCCTGGTGCAAAGTGAGAGCTTTGCAGGTGCCTGCCGTTATTGGCAGGGGGCAGAGAGTGACTTCCCAGACCCTTGGTCCTCAGTGCCATCCTACTGGAGATTCTGGGGAGGGGAGTGGGAAGGTCAAGCTAGTTGGCCCTCACTAAGCCCTCCCCAGCCCCCACACTCCCCCACCCCAGAGGCTGCCCCAAGGACCTGCACATACTCCTCAAAGGTCCTTTCTCTGTAGCAGTTTCTCCTTAAGGTGGTGATGGGTGCTTTAAGTAGTTTGGGAAAAGATCGACCTTGGCCTGGGGCTCTGACCTCTGCAACCACTGGAATCCTTATCTTTCTGGTTTCAGTCCTTCACTCCCACCCCCTACACCCACCAAACCCAGTGGGGGTTTTCTTCAGGGTTCATCTGGAGTGCCTTCTTTTTCTCTCTCTCTCTCTCCTCTTGTCTAGGAGAGAATGTCCTAAGGGTGTGAGGAGGTAAATGACTCAGTAGCCTGCGCCTTGCAGTGTCCTGGAAGGTAGGAGAGGGGCCCAGGCAGAAAGTTCAGGGGCAGGAGCATAGATTGTGCTTGGCTTTTCAACTCTCAAGGCCTGTGACCCTGGACAAGACAGTTCATCCCACTGGAGTTCTGAATCTGTCCTTGAGGGTGACATTTCTGTGCAGCCAACCTCTCAAGGTGGTTAGGGAAATAAAAAGAGATCACAGATTTAAGAGGACTTTGACATCAAACATACCCTCATATGTCTGCATACACATAGGAACACACACACGGAAGCATGCAATTTTCTGACTATGGCTGGCTGAAATATGTGCTTAGTCGTGTCTGACTCTTTGCCACCCCATGGACTGTAGACTGCCAGGCTCCTCTGTCCATGGGATTCTCCAGGCAGGAATACCCGAGTGGGTTGGCATTTCCTCCTCAAGGATGTCTCCCTATGTACCCCAGAGATCGAACCCCTTGTCTCTTATGTCTCCTGCATTGGCAGGTGGGTTCTTTACCACTAGCGCCACCTGGGAATAGTAAATGCAAAACCTCATTTTTTTCCCATGGGGAATCGGTCCCAGCATGATACAGTGATTGCTTCCTGAGGCACCCACTTCCCTGGACGCCCAGCATCTTCCCATACCTTACCTCTGTCCTGAAGACCAAGGGTAAGCCCCAGACAGGAGCCCCTATTCTCCTGCTTTTTCCCCACCAGCCCCAGGCCCTTTGAAAACATTCTTCTCGCTCTTGGATGACTGGCTTCAGTCTCCTCTCTCTGTAAGCCTTGGCTGGTCATCACAGCGCCCTGTCACTCTTGCTGGCCTCTGCTCACTCCCAAGAATTGCTGCAGCTTGTCCTTCACTGAGGTCCTGTCTGAACCCCTAGGTTTGTGAGGTCCTGAAACACTGCTGTTTCTGGGACTTCTCTGATGGTCCAGTGGTTAGCACCCTGTGCTTTCACTGCAGGGGGCCTGAGTTCCATCCCTGATCAGGGAACTAAGATCCACAAGCTGCTCTTTCCTTCCTCCCTGTCTCCCAGGAAACCTTTGCTAAAGCCCTCACTTCAGTATTCTTGTCTGGAGAATCTCATGGACAGAGGAGCCTGGAGGGTTACAGTCCATGGGGTCGCAAAGAGTTGGACCTGATTGAGCGACTAACACTATCTTTCACTTTCATGCCCTTTATATTTGCCAGCTCCCAAACAGAGTCTGAGACCCCAGCTAGCCCACTCCTCACACATCTAGCCAGTCAGTGGCAGAGATGGGGGGAAAGCCAAGTCCTCCTCCCCAGAACTGCTGAGTTCCTCTCTGAACCTCAGTTTCCTCCTCTGTAAAATGGGGATCATAATATCGTCTCCCAGAACTGGCATGCGGTTCGAGTGAGACTGCATGTACAACACTGAGCTGGAGTGACAGTGGCCTCAGGCCTCTGGGTTGGCACAGCTGCCCAGACTCCTTGCATCGCAGCATCTGCCTCCGGTCTCGGAGTGCGCTTGTAGACTGGAGGTGTCCACAGCTAGTTGGAGCGTGTGGAAGTCTTGTAGCAGGACTGAAAACTGTCCCTAAAGAGGCCAGCATGGGCTCCAGGAAAATCACCTGTCTTTATTGAGTATCGAGGGCTCCACTCATACTGATTCTGAGCCTGTCACCAACTCTCTCAAAACAGGGGAGAAGATCACTGAGATCCCATGGGAACAGGGGAGGAGAAGGGAGTGGATAGGAGTGGTCAGCTGCGCTGGGCGGAGGTGGAACGGGACTCAGACCCAGCAGGTCTTCCAGGACATGCTCCTTCCCCCCGCCATGCTGCCTCTCCTGTGGGCCCAGGGGTTGGCATCAGGCTAGCCTAGGAGGAATCGGCTTTGCCACTTACCAGCTGTGTGGCCTTGAGCAGCTCCTTTACCTCTCTGAGCTGTAGTTTGTTATCTGGGCATTACTTCCTTAGTCATAAGATGGAATGCTATGTACCAGAACTGGAGAGGCCAAGTGATGTGAAGGGTCCCTGTTATTGTGATTCTCAGCCCTCCAAGTGGCAGACCTTCAAAGTCCAGGCTAACTGCCCAAGGTCCCCCAGCTTAAGGGCAAACCTGCCACCCAGGGCTTACTTCCCTTAGTCTCCTGGAAAAGTGGAGGCAGACCAGCCTGCCGGCGCCCTCTGGTGGTATAATACAGTATGAACTACACACGGCATAGCTGGCTCCCCACAAGAATTTAGAGCGCAGGACTAGAGTGAAGTCGCTCAGTATATCCAACTCTTTGAGACCCCATGGTTCCTCTGTCCATGGGATTTTCCAGGCAAGATTACTGGAGTGGGTTGCCATTTCCTTCTCCAGGAGATCTTCCCGACCCAGGGATTGAACCCGGATCTCCTGCATTGCAGGCAGACGCTTTACGGTCTGAGCCACCAGGCCTGCTGCTGCTGCTGCTGCTGCTAAGTCACTTCAGTCGTGTCTGACTCTGTGCGACCCCATAGACAGCAGCCCACCAGGCTCCGCCGTCCCTGGGATTCTCCAGGCAAGAACACTGGAGTGGGTTGCCATTTCCTTCTCCAATGCATGAAAGTGAAAAGTGAAAGTGAAGTCGCTCAGTCGTGTCCGACTCTTCGCGACCCCATGGACTGCAGCCCACCAGGCTTCTCCATCCATGGGATTTTCCAGGCAAGAGTACTGGAGTGGGGTGCCATCGCCTTCTCCGGAGCTACCAGGACTGGTAGCCCTGAAATGAGAGTAACATGGATTTTGTGAATTCATAGAAATGCCAGAGGAAAAAGGCTTTCAGGGCTCCAAGTGGTCTCACACCCTGCTTGGAATGGGACAAGACACACACCCCTAGAAAACCTATGTGCGCGCATGCTCAATCTCTCAGTCGTGTCTGACTCTTTGCGAACCCATTAGGCTGTATCCTGCCAAGCTCCTCTGTCCATGGAATTTTCCAGGCAAGAATACCGGAGCGGGTTGTCATTTCCTCCTCCAGGGGGTCTTCCTGACCGAGGGATAAAACCCACGTCTCTTGTATCTCCTGCCTTAGCACTCGGAGTGTTTCCCTCTGAGCCACCCGGGAAGTCCTACCTTAAAAACAGCCACCGGGCGGTTCTACATCCTCTGTGTGGCTGATCCAGGGATAGGAATGAAGCTAGAAAGAGAAGTGAAGGCAAGAGCTTAGGGCTTGGGTCACTGAGAACAAAGGCTCAAAAGCCAGGCAGTAATACCACCACAGTGGGAGTGAATATAGGCTCTATTTCTACATAGGCTCAATTGCCTTATAACAACCCAGGGAAGTAAACCCATTGTACAGATAAGGAAAAAGTTAACAGAAGTGGGATTTGAACCCTGGCCAACTGACCCCAAAACTCAAGCTTTGAACCACTGTGTTTTGTGGCCTCCTGAGACCTCCGTGACCAGCATCTGACCAGGCAAGTCACTGGGACACGTACACGGCTGGCCTCTCTGGCTGGCCATGGTGGCCTCCCTGCATGTGCCACCAGGCTGGGTGAGCTCCTTGCTGTCCTCTTCTCAAGGGAAGCCTCTGGCCTCCCTTGGACCAGCTCAGTGATCCTCCTGGTCAGGGTCAGATGTCAGGGGTACTTCCTCTGGACATTTGATGATCTCAGGCATATGGATCCCAGATCTTATCCAGGCACTGGTACCTCCTGGCATTGCTGGGTGGAACCTACCCATCAGTTCCTTAGTGCATACACACCACCCATGGCTGAGGACAGGAGAACTCTGCCAGGTGGCACCCCATGATTGCCGTCTCCTTGGCAAATGAGATGGATCCTTGGATCCTTGCTACATGGAATGCTGCATTCCTGAATCTGGAGTTCCCATTTCCGACTGTCCAGATTGTTCCAAAGCGGGTGTGTCTTTAATTCGAGCAAGGAAGAATGGAATTAGACTGCCAGAAGGCTACAGAACGCATATGATCACTGCCTTCTGGAGTTGTGCTCATATCCACCCTGAATAGGACCACCCAAGGGAATGAGCAGAGAGTAGGATACAGCCAGCCTTGTGGCCCCCAAGTCCCCTCCCTACCTTTCAGTCACAATGCCTGAACTGCCACCATTAACCAGCAAGACACTGGATCCAGAGGACAGAAAGGAAATATCCAGGCAGAAAGCTCTCAAACTCCCTCTCCAGCTTTCCTTCTAGCTCCCTCTATCCAAGTGACCATCTAAATTGTGGAAAATTGAGAGACTTTGGGGCTGGGACAGTGGCTGGATAAGGACATGACAGGAGGGAAGCGGGGAGGCCTTCAGTACATCCTCTCTAGGACTCCCTCTCTGGGGTCCTGTCTCTGGCATAAGCTTGGGTATCCCTTCTCAGGCCCAAGCACATGCTCTGTGGCTAATGCAGCAGACTCCCCTGCACAAGGCAAAGTCCATAGGGCACACTTGGTCCTGACTCCTGTGGTCAGGAAGGAAATGGGAGGGTCGGGTCCGGAGAGAAGGGGTTCAACAAGCATGAGGGGGAGCTTGGTACAACAGGCAGGTGGGTGCCAGGTTCTCACACAGTTGACCAGAAGTCCTCTGAAACCTGGGACACAGCCTGTTGTTCCTTTGGGTGACTTCCTTTTTTTCTCACATGTGTTAGGGGCTCCAGCAATCCTCTCCACCTGCAAGCATGCAGGCAGGGGTATGTTCCTCCATCCCAGGAACCTGGACTGCTTTGGCTAATGGAGGCCTGCTGGAGTAGAAGTGATGCTGTACTTTTAAGGGCACTGGCTGTTTCAGCTTCCTGCCAATGGGAGCCCTGAGTCACCATGTGAGGGGTCCAGGTTACTGTGTTGCAGGGAGAGGCCTCATGGGAAGCCCCATCGTGCCTGCCAGATCTGTGATGGAGGAAGGGACCCAAACACCTGCCTTCAGATGCTTCTGGCCTCAGCCTCTATCTCTCTGTAACCACATGGAGAACCTGAGTGAGAACTGCCCAGTTGAGCCCAGTAAACCTCCAGAACCATGGAAACATATCCTGAATTGTCGTGTTAAGCCACTTCATTCTGGGGTGATTTGTTATGCAAGCAATAGAGAACTGAAACATTCCAGTAGGAACCAAGATTGGCATCTAGTCCCCCGTTTCTCCCATTTCCTCTCTGATCTCACCCCTCAGTTCTCCCCATAACCCACCCCATCCTTCTGCTCTCACCACACTGGGTTTCCTCTATACTTTGAACTTAGCCAGAAGGCTCCCTCCTGCCTCAGGGCCTTTGCACTGGCTATTCCCTCATTCTGGAATATTCTCTCCAAGGTAGCCTGTGACTCACTCCCTCAATCCTCTGGTGCCTCTATGTCACCTTCTCAGTGAGACTGTCCCTGGGCACCCCATAAAATTTGTACCCCCACCCCTTCAGAATCTTCTGCCTCTTCCCTGCTTTAATTTTTCAAGCACTTGCCATCATCTGACATATTATATATGTATGCATATTACTGGGGTTTTTGTTTCTTTGTATCCTGGACTAGAATGTCAGCTCCATGAGGGCAGGGATTTTTACCTGCCTTGTTCACTGCTATATCCCAGCATCTAGAACAATCCTGGTACACATGTGTGTGCATGCATGCATATGTACTTAGTCACTTCAGGTGTGCCTGACTCTTTGCGACCCTGTGGACTGTAGCCTACCAGGCTCCTCTGTCCATGGGTTTCTCCAGGCAAGAATACTGGAGTGGGTTGCCTTTTCCTCTTCCAGGGGATCTTCCTGACCCAGGGATCAAATCTGGGTCTCCTGCCTTAAGGGCATATTCTTTACCATCTGAGCCACCAGGGAGGTTCACTGCTCAGTTTGGACCAGGTCTTACTCAACTATTCAACCAGCTGCTTTGATAGAAGAAGCCAGTGGATCCAGAGTTGATCGTGTCTTAGAAACAATTGCTGTGACCACCGAGAACTGGTGGTTTGTCGAATTCACTTTCTTTTTCTCTGGCTTCGTGTCTCCTGGCCTGATAAACAACATGGGGGACAATGGGTGCAAATCAACCATCATCCAGTCACTTGACAAACCTGGCACCTGGCCAGGCCCCGTCATGGGACTGGGACAGAGACATGAGGTGTCTGTCGTCAGGAGCTCGAGTAAGTACCACCTTTGACTTGGTCCACCTGTGGTAATTCAGTGTGCATTTGTAGACACCTACTGAGTCTAGGGAAACAGCAGCGAACAAAGCAAAAACCCCTACTTCGGGGAGCTGACGTTTGGCGAGAGAACATGAGGTGACCACCCCAAGGAGCTCCGGGTCCAGTAGAAAGATGATACAAATCTAAGAGCTGTTAGACACAGTTTGAAGTGACACACACTGCAGGGAAAACTCTGGGAATTCCAAGTGTGGCAGAACCATTCTGGGAGACTTCCTGGAAGAAGAGGCATTTGGGGTTTTGTTTGTTTGAATATTCATTTGGGAAGATCCCTGGCAGCTTAGACGGTAAAGAATCTGCCTTTAATGCAGGAGATCTGGGTTTGATCCCTGGGTTAGGAAGATCCCCTGGAGAAGGGAATGGCAACCTACTCCAGTCTTCTTTCCTGGAGAATTCCACAGACAAAGGAGAGCCTGGCAGGCTACAGTGAATGGGGTCGCAAAGAGTCAGACACGACTGAGCGACTAACACTTTCACTATGTTTATTTGTTTTATTTTTTGGTTGGGTTGGGACTTTGTTGCTGCATGTGGGCTTCCTCTAGTTGCAGCGAGTGGTGGCTCCTCCCTTGTCATGTGTAGTTTCTCGTTGCGGTGGCTTCTCATTGTGGAGCACAGGCTCTAGGAGCTCAGGCTTCAGTAGTTGCAGCGCAGGGGATTAGATGCTCCATGGCCTGTGGGATCCTCCCAGATCAGGAATTGAACTGGTGTCCCTTACATTGCAAGGTGGATACTTAAACCGCTGGACCACCAGGGACGCCTGAAGAAGAGGCATTTGAACCAGGCTGGAAGGACAATGGGATTTTTGGCCGGGCAGACCTCCTCCCTGACAAATATCCATAGCTTACTGCCTAGCCTTCTCTCAGCCTCCTGTTATGTCACCTTTCGCTAAGGCCTCCCTTCACTACGGCCTCCCTTCACTATCCACTTACAACTGGAACTGTACCCCTTTTCTCCTTCACACACACTCTATGATCCACTTACACATCTATGGGATCCATTTGGCCTGCGTTCCCACCTGAAGTAGACAGGAAGCAGCAGGGAGCAGTGGCACCCACTCCCTCATGGAGCCTAGTGAAGGTTCCTCCCTGTGGTGGGTAAGATGGCAGAGCAGAGAGGGGATGGTAACGGGGCCCCACCTTGACATCGGGGATTTGCTAAGAAGTGAGGGGACAGCCAAGCCTTAAGGAGACTTGGGAGAGCACACCGCCAAGAGGACATGAGGGTGCTCAGGCTCTGCGCTTTCCCTGACCAGCATCTGACTTGGCCCTGTCCTCTCTGGTCCTCTTCCCTCCCCCAACATCACACTGTCCCCAGATTCCTTCATTCCAGTGAGCTCTGATGGGGAAAGTCCAGGGTCTTCAGTGGCTTCTCCTATGCTCCTCCTCTGCCCTCTATGTGCTCTGTTTCAGTAAAACAGTGTTATCCATCTTTACCCCATGTTGTTCATTTGAATTGTATCACCCTTGTGCATGTGTGCTGAGTTGCTTCAGTTGTGTCCAACTCTGTGCAACCCCATGGACAGAGGAGCATGGGATTCTCCAGGCAAAAATACTAGAGTGGGTTTCCATACCCTCCTCCAGGGGATCTTTCCGACCCAGGGACTGAACTTGGTGAACTGTGACTCCTGCATTGCAGGTGGATTCTTTACCACTGAGCCACTGGGGAAGCACATCACCTTTGTAGTTTTGTTTACTAATTTATTTCTTTTTATAGTTATATAAAAAGTAAAAGTATAAAGCCTAAGAGCATAGCGATGTCCTAGGGCTCTGTGACAAGGTGTCACCTTTCAAGACAGGAGCACACAATTACTCAGGGTTTGAGAAATTCCAGGCTGGATGTTATCAGAGTTGTCCTAAAGTTCTGACTTGCTGATCTGGGTGTCGAAAAATGCATTCTCATCCCAGGACCAGCTATGTACCCTTCCCTTGGGTATCTCCTCTGTCCCCCTGCCCTTGCAAACCTCAGTTTCTTCATCTGTAAAATGGAAAGAGTAAGAAGGTGATGGCTCCTACCTACCTGGAGATACTCCCACCTCTAACATCTCAGCATCTGTCTTAAGCCTCTTCCAAATCCAGAGCACAATGGGGAGAAGTGAAAAGTTCACTGGCTAGAAAGAAAACTCTCTTGCAGGCCTAACCCCTATCACAGGCAAGAAAAGCTCTGTCATGGAGCCATCAAGCCCACTGGAACCCAAACCTGATCAGTCAGGGGGCGGGCAGAGAGCGAGCCAGGGGCCCATTAGTGCTTCCCTCATCAGGACCTAGTTGTCAACAGCCTAACAAGAACTGGCTTAAGCCAGTGATCTCCCGGGAGCTGTTACCAAGACTCATAGGCATGCTCTGTGGCTAGATGAGAAACCAGTGTGTGATAACTTTTTTTTTTAGGAGAACAACTTTCAATTCCCCAAGGAGCACATTCCTTCATTGTGAAGTATTCCCTACCCATCTCCCCCATTCCCTCAGAAAAGAAAGGAAATTAAAAAAAAAAAAAAAAGGCTTGGCTGCTTCTTCTGTACAGGCTTCTTGAAAAACTATTTTTACAACTCTCTGAAAAAGTCCTCTCTGATGGCGGCAACCGGAGCCCAAGGGGGGCACAGCGGAGCTGACGCAATGCACGTTTATTAGCAGTGAGGAAAATTTAAAAGGTACCGCTCTACCACAGCCGCCCCACAGACCTGGGAAGCCCCGGGGACAGCTGTCGATCTGGTGGTCTCCGGGCTGAGTCCTCAGACACACTTAATCAGTTGCAATCCTAGATCGGCACAGCCGGAGGGAGGCTTGGAGATCATCTAGGGCACCGAGGACAAACGCTTTTCATCATGCATGCCAAGTCTAATTGATTGGTAGGGGCTGCCTGAAGCCCTGTGTTGAAAAGGATTCTGAGGCTGCATCTGGGTCCCATGGGAATGAACACTGTACTTGATTAGCAATGTCTGCCATGCAGAGGGCAGATTCATGCCATGTGTTGGCCACTCCTGGTCTGGTCCAGCCTTCCCATTTTATTGATGGGAGAGACTGAGTCCCAAAGCCCATTGTCTGTAGGGTCTTTCCCAGCCTTTTTGGGGGGCTGGCTGTTGTCAGTGGTGTGCCTATGTGAGTGCATGCATGCTCAGTCCCTTCAGTCATATTCGACTGTGCAACCCCATGGACTGTAGCCCGCCAGGCTCCTTTGTCCATGGAATTATCCAGGCAAGAATACTGGAGTGGGTTGCCATGCCCTCCTCGAGGGGATCTTCCCAACCAAGGGATCAAACCCTCATCTCCTGCATTGTAGATGGATTCTTTACTCACTGAGCCACCTGGGAAGCCCTGTCAATGGGGTATGTGTGGGGGCGGGGGGGACTTAAATATTTGTGAGGTCCAAAGATGTGTCCAAAGACTGTCTCTGAAAAAGCAAAAGAATGACTGGGTTGGGTCAATTCAGTCAATGGCTTATTCCCGGAAATAATTGGTAAGATCAATTGTCTTGTAGGATTGAAAAGTGAGTTCAACCTATGTAGATGACCTGGCAGACCAAGGTGACCCCTACACAGTATTTACCTAACATTAATGGTTAGACAGTCAAAGAGTCCACGAGGCTTCCCTGGTGGCTCAGTGGTAAGGAGTACGCCTGCCAATGCAGGAGACACGGGTTTGATCCCTGATGCAGGAAGATTTCACGTGCATTGGAGCAACTAAGCCTGTGTGCCACAACTATTTCACCTGTGCTCTAGAGCCTGGGAGCCTCAACTACTGAGCCCATGTGCTGCAACTACGGAAGGCTGCATGCCCTAGAGCCCATGCTCCACAACAAGAGAAGCCCCCGCAATGAGAAGCCAGCTCACCACAACTAGAGAAAAGCCTGTGCAGCAACAAAGACCTAATGCAACCCAAAATAAATAAATAATGAAAATAAAATTTTTAAAAATCCATGAGTGAGGCTAACCATTTGGCCTCAGGACAATAAAATCCTCAAATGACCAATGGAATCATTCTAATCAAATGGAAAGCTATCCTTCTGGTCTCTACCTGACAAGCTTGGATCTAACCATCCTGTCCATACTCCCTTCCCTCGCCCCCATCTTTTCCTCCCTGCCAAGCCTGGCTTGTTTCCTTCTCCTCTACCGAGCCTGAGAGAGACCCTGAAATAGACCTTGCTTTCTCTAACCAAGAATCCTTCTGTGGTGGGTCAGACACTCCCCCCACAACCAATACCTGCATATCAGCTCTTCCATTTTAGATTCCCTCCTTTCCATCTGTATGACGGCTCAGGGACCATCCAGACCATTCCTCAGGGTACAGACTCACTTGACATCACTGGGAAATACTGGCCCCGCTGGGTCCCCCGACTACCTCTCAGGTCGTGCTGGGTGCCCTGGATACATCCATTCTGTCTGGTCCAGCTGGGTATTCATGAACCTCTCACAGTGGCAGATTACTACTGAGGACCCCTGAAGGGGGCAGTCCCACAGTGAACATTTGGGGTAGGAAAGAACTTGGCACGTAATGTGGTGTGCTGAGGAGTACAGAAAGGGACCCGGGTCATTGATAAGGTGAGCCTGGCTGTCAGAGAGGCCTGGCTTGGTAGGAACCCTGGCAGGACTGCCCAGAGGCCCAGCCACCACTTCCTGGGGATGATGAGATGAGGCAAATTTTGTTCGGATCTCTCAGCACTTGTCACACTGTCCTCTGGGAGGTCTACCTTGGCATCTTATATCCCCAACTTAAACTTAACTGCTCTTTTTCTGGGGGGAAAAAAAGACAGGCCCTTACTCAGAGAACTTAGCTAAGTGGGAAAAGACCCTCAGTGGTCAGGAGAAGTCAGGATTTATTATGGGACAACTCTGAGCCACGTACCAGCTGGGAGCTTGGCCAAGTTCCCTAAAAGCTCTGGTCCTCAGTTTCCTCATTTGCAATTTAGGATACAAAGACCACTGACCCTCAAGGGTTGCTGGGACGATAAGGGGTCATCAATGAAAGGGCTCAGCACAGTCTCAGCCTGGGGTAGCTAACAATCTCCTGAACACCTCTTTTCTTTTCAATGCAACACATATGATCCCTGACTTTCAATGGTTTGACTGAGGATTTTTTTATTTTTATGGTGGTATGAAAGTGATACACATTCAGTAGAAACTGTACCTAAAATTTTGTTCTTTTTCTGCACACGTGGTGCATCCCTGATGGTTCAGTGGGTAAGGATTCCACCTGCAATGCAGGAGACCTGGGTTCAATCCCTGGGTTGGGAAGATCCCCTGGAGGAAGAAATGGCAACCGACTCCAGTATTCTTGCCTGGGAAATCCCATGGACCAAGCTCTGAGCTACAGTCCATGGGGTCCCAAGGGTCAGACATGACTGAGCAAATAAACCACCCCCACACGAAGTGATACTCTCTTGAGATGCTCTGCAGGGGCAGCCGCCACTCGCAGACAACCACGTGATCACACCAACCCACAAACATTCTGTCCCCAGACAACTTCTGTTTTTCACTTTCCGTCCAGTGTGCCATAAATTACATAAGAAAGTCCATGCCATGTGTGCGCTCTGTGCCATGTGTCCGACTCTTTACGACCCCATGGACTGTTGCCCGCCAGGCTCCTCTGTCCATGGGATTTTCCAGGCAAGAATACTAGAGTGAGTTGCCATTCCCTTCTCCAGGGTATCTTCCTGACCCAAGGATCAAACCTGCGTCTTTTGCGTCTCCTGCATTGGCATGTAGATTCTTTACCACTCTGCCACCCGGGAAGCCCAAGAAAGTCTGTTACAAAATAGATTTTGTATTTGTTAAAATGGGTTTGTGTAGGTTAATGGAGTGTCCCAAGCACGTTTAAGGTAGGGTAGGTTAAGTTGTGATCTTTAGTAGATTGGCTGTATTACATACATTTTTTGACTTAAAAGTACTTTCAACTACTGATGGGTGTATTAGGATATAATCCCATCATAAGCAGAGAAAGACTTGTACTTCATACTCAGGGATGGGACCCTACCACACCTCCTCTGGGAAGCCTTCCCTGAAAAACCTCAGCCATTCATGCAGTCTGCATGACAGCTCAGGGAGCATCAGGGACTTACTTGACCTCACTGGCACCACTGGTCTCCTGGTTCCAGCCAGGGAACTTCCAAGCTAGCCTGACTGTTCTGTGCTGAGACCCTTGTTTCTCTAAGAGCCTATGAGTCACTGGGGGCTGGGGCAGGGGACTGCATCTCTCCTTGCTCCAGAGCACCCCCACCCTGAGCTTTAGGCAGAGGACACAAGGGGTGCTGGATAAAGTGGCCACAAAGACCCTACCACCATCTTCCCACCCCCATCCACCTAATCTCTCTGGTTCCCCTGATTTTTCCAAACCCCTGTCTAGTTTCTTCCTAATGCTTCTGTCTCCACGTCTCCAGGGTTCTGTTTGCATGAGGGAAAAAGTCTACACACACACACACACACATACACACACACACACATACACATACACACACACACAGCTCAGAAAGCATTCAGTTGCTCCCGGGCGGGCTGCCAGCGATTGAGTGACCTGCAGCTTCCCCCCTAAATCGCATTCCACTGGCACGGATCTTGCCCCGCCTGACGCCAGCCTCCGAACTCGCCCCCAGAGCAAACATTTCCAGTTGGCAGCCCGGTCTTGTTTTTCTGAGGCCCCGACTCAGGCTCCCTTGTAGAAAACAGAAAACAAAATGCATGGGACCAAAAAGGAATTCAAATCAAATGTGAAAGGAGTCAAGGGAAGGGGGGTGAGGTGGAGAGGCGTTGGCTCCAAGGCCCAGGGGAAAATAGGAGCCTCGGGATGTGCAAAGAGTTTCTAAAAAGCAAACACACATGCTCACAAGTCCTCCTTCCCTGCTGGCTGGGAGGCTGGGATCAATTCATTCAGGCCACTGCCTCCTGCTAAAGGACTTACTCTGTTCTCATTCACAGCTGCGCCGCCGGGAGGACCAGGGATGGCGGGGGAGATGGTGGGGAGGCTGTGGATCTGAAAGGAGAGGGTGGTCGGTGTTACAGGACTGGTGTTTGTTCTAAAGGGGAAATTAAATGAAGAAAAATAAACATGGCCAGCCGGGTTTTCACGCCAGCGCATGCAGCGTCAGCACGAGGAGGGGGGCGTGTTTTGCCTTCTCAAAATAAGAGCCGCTCAGTGGAAAGATGTCACAACCCAGGCTCAGGCGCTGGGGGACAGGCCAGTCAGGAAGGGCCCAGGCTGGCGCCCAAGCCTCCCCATGGGGTAAGGCAAAGGCCGGGTGTCAGGGCAAGGGTGCTCAGCCAGGACCCATTTGTCAGGGTCGAGCCTGTGGGGACCAGACTCAGAAGGTCAGCCCCAGATGGGGCGGTTGGTCCCTGGGGAAAAGATGGGCTGAGGAGTGTTACTAGGGTAGGATGGACTCTGACCTGAAAGATGGGTGCTCATCTCAACAGGGAGGGAGAGATGGGAGAAGCCCACAGGATGGGAAGGGGCTAGGTGGGGTGGTGGGGGTGGGAAAGGGGATAAAAAGGATGCTTTGCAGACTCTAAAGTGAAGGTAGACTGGCCACAAACCTGGCTCAACCACAGAACTGGTCAGCAGGTCTACAAAGAACCTCCTGCCCAGGGACAAGGGCCCCATGAGGGCACTGGCAGGGATAGAGGGATCCTGGCTGCTCAGATGGTAAAGAATCTGCCTGCAATGCAGGAGACCCAGATTCGATCCCTGGATCGGGAAGATCCCCTGAAGAAGGGAATGGCAAGCCACTCCAGTATCCTTGCCTGGAGTATTCCATGAACAGAGGAGCCTGGCAGGCGATAGTCCATGGAGTGGCAAAGAGTCAGACACAGGCCCAAGGGCATGTCAAGGCCTGGGCTGGGATGTAGAATCCCAGCCCAGCAGAGCCAGAGAGGAGTTGTCAAGCATCAGGGGCCCCAAGGGAATGGGCTGTCACATGAGGAGCTGGGCGGGACAGCTGGGGAGGCTGTGAGAGAGAGGATAAGGGCAGGCAGCCCAGACTCACACTGGGACCCATGTGACTGTGTCCCTCCTCTGTGGTACCCACTTCCCACATAGGAAAGGGCCTGGCATCTTAAAGGGAGCTGGGAGTAGTGATGAGGTCCCAGAGTGATGGGGACTGGTGAGGTTTGCAGAAGATGTATGTGCTCAGCTGAGACAGTCCACACTGCTGGAGCAGGAAGTCACAGAGACCAGGAGGAGAGATTCAGGGGCCCCGGTCCAGTGTCCGCCGAAGATGGTAGCAGGACAACCTGCGTTTGAATCACCCAGAATGTGTAATAAATGTACATCCCTGGCATGCTTTCAACCTCCTGGATCCGACTCATCTGATTGGGTTGGAGCTGTACTATGGAAGGCCAGCCCAGGGGGTTCTCCTGACTTCCATAATGGTGCCATGATCTTTCCCCTCCAGCCCTTCTTCTCTGGCTGTACCCCTACCTGTCCAGACCCCAGGAACCACAGGACTCTCCACTTTTCCTCTATCACAATCTGTGTGGGACGTAGTTAACAAATCTCTCCCCAAGTGTTCAGTTCAGTTCAGTTCAGTCGCTCAGTTGTGTCTGACTCTTTGCGACCCCATGAATCACAGCACGCCAGGCCTCCCTGTCCATCACCAACTCCCGGAGTTCACTCAAACTCATGTCCATCGAGTCGGTGATGTCATCCAGCCATCTCATCCTCTGTCGTCCCCTTCTCCTCCTGCCCCCAATCCCTCCCAGCAGCAGAGTCTTTTCCAATGAGTCAACTCTGCATGAGGTGGCCGAAGTACTGGAGTTTCAGCTTCAGCATCATTCCTTCCAATGAACACCCAGGACTGATCTCCTTTAGAATGGACTGGTTGGATCTCCTTGCAGTCCAAGGGACTCTCAAGAATCTTCTCCAACACCACAGTTCAAAGGCATCAATTCTTTGACGCTCAGCTTTCTTCACAGTCCAACTCTCCCATCCATATCTGACCACTGGAAAAACCATAGCCTTGACTAGACTTACCTTGACTCAAATTAAGGACACCTCTAACCTGAAAGAAATGAGTCTCTAATAGTGGAAATTCAGACCTGGAAAGAGCGAGAGGGAGAGTTTGGGGAGTATGTGAGAAACCTTCCAACTAACCCTCAACTTTGCTGTATCATTGAGAGGCCCCACAGGTAGCTTTTAAAAAACTTCTTTTCCCTTTACTTATCAGTTCTTAGAATAGTGAGTTATTTTTCTCTAAGCATCTTCCAAATGTCTTTTATTATTATCATTTTGAATTTATGGATTTTAAAAATATTTGATGTGTTTCAATTCATTGCAAGGTTTTTATTTGGTTGGTTTTGTATTTTTGATGCTCCTTCAGGTTGGCATCTGAGCCCTTTTGACATGAGCCCAGTGAGGTTTGGCAGCTTTCTTAACTTCTGATAAAAGATGCTCTGCTTTTACCTTGTATAATTGTTGCTCTGTACCTGGAAACAGCCAATTCTCCAAGAAGACTTGATTCCTTTCAGTGAGAAAAGATGCTTGCATATGTTCTCAGTCTCTTCAGTCTTGTCAGACTCTTGGCGATCCTGTGGGCTGTAGCCACCAGGCTCCTCTGTCCATGGGAATTCTCTAGGCAAGAATACTGGAATGGGTTGCCATGCCTTCCTCCAGGGGATCTTCCTGACCCAGGGATCAAACCTGGATCTCCTGCATTGCGCGCAGATTCTTTACTGCTGAGCCACCAGGAAAGCAGCAAAAAGGTGATTAGAGACCACAATTTGGTCACTATAGGTACTCAGTCAAAGACAGGTTATTTCAGTTTCTCAATCTTCTCCAAGTAGAGCTTGAGTTTGGACCCAAGGGCATCTGAAAGATACCAAGCCCTACCCCATTAAGTATGTCTCTTCTTCTTGGAGGTAAGCTTTCTACCCACCTGAGGCAGCTTCACCCCACATACACTCTATCCTGCCCCACATACACATACCCACCCACACATACCCTCTATCCTCGCCTCAAAAATGAACCTCAGTCCCCCAGGCTGCCCATTAGCCTCAAAGCCCTCTTCACCATCTTTCTTGGATGCATACCATAGTATGAGGAACATAGCTAAGAAAATCATACCTCAAGGGAGTTGCCATAGTTTTATGCCATAGTCTATTCACCTGCAAAGTGAGGTCAAAAAGTATTTTAAATGAGACAATTCAGGCAAAGTTCTTAGCACAGTGCTTGGCAAATAGTAAGCACTAGAAAACTTCATAGATGTGGAGCATTCCTACCAGCGGATCCTACAGTCTTCGTGTGCAAATGGAGTTTCTCTGAATCCTTCCCTGACATTCCCAAAGCGGGAGGGCCTGTAGATCCTCACTATGCTACAAATCAGAGACACAAAGATGATTTGTGCTGGTTTTAAGTTTGTTTTGTTTGTTTGTTTCTGGCTGCACCACATGTCTTGTGGGATTTTAGTTCCCTGACTGGAGATTGAACCTGGGCCTCAGCAGTGAGAGCACGTGGAGTCCTAACCACTAGACTATTAGTGAGTTCCTGGCTTTAGACTTTTGAGAAAGGGAGTCCCCAGAGGAAAGGAGCATTCAAAGGAAACAAGTCCCTAGTGTCCCTAGAGGGAGATTTTTTTTTTTAATATTTATTTATTTGGCTGCCCTGGGTCTTAGTTATAGCCCTCAGGATCTTTGATATTCACTGCAGCATGTGGGATCTTTAACTGTGGCCAGAGGAAACTTTAGCTGCAGTATATGGGCTTCCCTGATGGCTCAGCAGGTAAAGAATCTGCCTGCAAGGCAGGAGACACAGATTTGATCACTGGGTCAGGAACATACCCTGAAGAAGGAAATGGCAGCCCACTCTAGTATTCTTGCCTGAAAAATCCCACAGACAGAGGAGTCTGGTGGGCTACAGTCCAAAGGGTCAGACACAACTGAGTGACTAAACACACATACACATGTGGGATCTAGTTCTCTAATCAGGGTTGGACCCCGGGCCACTTGCATTGCAAGCGTGGAATCTTAGCCACTGGGCCACCAGGGAAGTCACCAAGGGAGATCCTAAGTTACAAGAAATAAGCAAATGTGTGTGTGGAGATGATGGGCATTGCAAGACAGGTGTGGGATAATAAGGGTGATGGGGATCTTGTGTGAGTACAAACCACAGCATGGCAGGGCCTCATGAAATCTGGACCTGTGGGGTCTGAGGCTGCTCTGGGGACCAGCTTCCCTCTCTGTGGAATCAATAAGGCTGGTCACAAATATTCAAATTAGGCACAGCCATGAGGTTTGCTTTAGCCAATGAATTGTAAGCAGAAGGGGCATGTGTCACCTCTGGACAGAAGTTTTAACAGCTGACATGCAACTGGCTGAACTTCCTTCCCCTACCTCTGCAATTGTGGAAGCCTGGGTCAAAAGGGAGTCTCTGTTGCTCTGAGTTCTCATGTGGCCACAGTACACAGAGTCTTTCCTGCTCACAGGTAACAGGTAAGTCATGTGGGGTCAGGAATAAATTCTTATTGGGTTAAGCCACTGAGATCAGGGATATGTTTGTTTCCACAGCAGAACCTAACCTATCCTGACTAATTGTTCTCCACCTCTTTTTCAGGGGCTCACTCCCCCTCTCTCTTCTGCATAACTTTTGCTTGCTCAACATTCTCCTGTGGCCCTGTCTCTGCCTGTAACCGCTTCCTTCTTTAGGATGTCTCAGTTCAGAGAGACAAAGGAAGACTGATTTCCCCAGCTCATCTCTTCATGCCAGCCACATGTGAGTTGTTGCCCAGCTTATAGACTGGCTCTGTGGGCTAGATACCAATTCCTGGTCCACATAACTGTAGGGTAGGGAGACAAGTGGGGTAGGTGGTATCACATGATACAAATCACAACACCTGCCTGAGGATTTGGGTAGGACATGACTACCTGGAAGGGACTAGAAGTGGGAAGGCATCAGATGGGGGCAGGGGAACAGGGGTGTTTGCTTTTAAGCATTAAACCAGCTTAACCTTGGATCTACAATATAGTCAACATCTGGCTGAAACAACACTTCGATGGAACATCTGGATACTTACTCTGCACAGTGTGAAACAGCAGGACCTTTGGCAGCATCTGTGTGAGTAACCCATGTGGGGTCTCCTCTGTGTGTTTAACATCACATTTGGGCTTTCCTCTGCCTGTAACAGAAAACCAGACTCAAACTGGGTTTAAAAGTTTTAAAGGGAAATTCTTAGCTCCCTGGGCTGAAAAGTCTAGAGAAGAGGCTGGCTTTAGGTAGGTGTTAATCTAGCAATGAACAATATTACCAAGGACCCAGTTTCTTTGTATACTGCTAACAGCTTTATCCCCAGACTGACTCCCCTCAGAGGATTCCCAAAGGCTA
Organism: Bubalus kerabau; assembly: GCF_029407905.1. NCBI lineage: Eukaryota > Metazoa > Chordata > Mammalia > Artiodactyla > Bovidae > Bubalus > Bubalus kerabau. The sequence goes on from NC_073634.1 coordinate 51,928,524, forward strand.
TCAGAAGTCCCCCTGGTTGCATTTACCTCGTTCAATCACAAGCATGGAATTGTATCTGTCTCAGCATCCCTAGCAAAAGGCTTGACATCTACTCTGATTGGACAGAATGGGGTCATGTAGTACAACCGATCCCTTCACTATGACCTAAGGGTACTGGAATGGGCTGATGTACTTAGTCACATGCTCCACCTTTGGAGCTGGAGAAGGAGCAAGCTTCTTCAGAACCCCAAGGACCTCCAAGTACAAGCTGGAAAATGCTAGGTAGGTAAAAGGAGCATGAAACTTCACATCCTGCTAGATGTAGTGCCTCAGCTGTAAAAAATCTGCCTGCCAATGCAGGAGATGAGGGTTCAAACCCTGGGTTGGGAAGATTCTCTGGCAACCCACTCCAGTATTCTTGCCTGGGAAATCCCATGGACCGAGAAGCCTGGCAGGCTACAGTCTACGGGGTTGCCAAGAGTCAGGTACGACTTAGCAACTAAACACACACAGAGAACTGGGACTAAAGTGAGGCAAGTGAGGCAGCCAGGGCTCAGAGTTAAGGAGGCATTCATTTTCAGGGTTGGGGTCCTCACCTGCTTTACCCTAGTCCCAGCTCTGGCTGCACAACAAATGACTCCAAAGTTGGTGGCTTCCCTTGTGGCTCAGATGGCAAAGAGTCTGCCCACAATGCAGGAGACCAGGTCTGGTCCTTGGGTTGGAAAGATCCCCTGGAGAAGGGCATGACTACTCACTCCAGTATTCTTGCCTGGAATATTCCATGGACAGAGGAGCCTGGCGGGCTACAGTCCATGGGATGGCAAAGAGTCAGACAGGACTGAGCGACTATCATTTTCACTTGGTGGTTGCAAACAAGAAACATTTATTATCTCATGGTTTCTGTGAGAAAGTCAGCAATTTGAGAGTGGCTTAACTGGAGGTTTCTGGCTTGGGGCTTTCTCATAAGGTCGCAGTCAAGATGTTGGCTGGGACTGCATTTATCTGAAGACTTGCCTGGGGCTAGAAAATCCACTTCCAGAATGGCTTCTTCACTCAGCTGATTGTAGAAGGTTGAGTTCTTCCCCCTTGAGGATTTCTTTGTAGAGCTGCTGGAGTGCCTTCATGGCCTGGTGGCTGGCCTCCCCAGAGAAAGTGATCCAAGAGAGAGCAAGGAGGAACCTCCACTGTCTTCTATACCTAGTCTCACAATTCACACACCATCACTCCTGTCATTTTCTGTTCATTAGAAATGAATCACTAAGTCCAATCCCCCACTCAAGGGGAGGAGAATATGCTTCCACCTTTGAAGGAAAGATTGCCAAAGAATTGTAGACATATTTAAAGATGTCACGTGAGGGCGGGTGGGAGGGAGGCTCAAGAGGAAGGGATATATGTATGCATGTAGCTGACTCACTCTATTGTACAACAGAAACTAATACAACATTGTAAAGCAATTATACCCCAATAAAAAAATTTAAAATTTTTAAAAAGATACCATGTGAGGCAATAAGATGACTGGGTCACTAAAGACATTCTGTATAATTGTTTCTTTATGTCACATTATCTAAGGCCAAGAGGACACATGCTTTATCTCCTATGCCAACTTTGGTAATAGCAGTCAGAAAAGGAGATCTATAACTGATTAGTAATGTTTGCCCTAAGCCTAACCAACAGCTATGGCTTCCTATAACATGGGGGCCTATTTCTTTGATAAAAGAAATTCATCTATTCAGAATCCAGTTGCTCAGAGAAGGTGGGCCCCAGATAATGAATCAGGATTGGCCTAAACCAACCATCCCATGAGAATGGGTAATGCCATTCTCCCTTGCCAGAATTTCATTGGGGGACACAGATGTAACTCAGCCTAGCCAAATTTGAATTGTGGTGCTGGAGAAGACTCTTGAGAGTCCCTTGAGTGCAAGAAGAACAAATCAGTCCATCCTAAAGGAAATCAACTCTGAATATTCATTGGAAGGCTCGATGCTGAACCTGAAACTCCAATACTTCAGCCACCTGATGCAAAGAGCCGACTCACTGGAAAAGACCCTGATGCTGGGAAAGATCAAAGGCAAAGGGAGGAGAGGGAGGCAGAGGATGAGATGGCTGGATGGCACCCCTGACTAAATGGACGTGAATCTGAGCAAACTCCAGGAGAGAGTGAAGGACAGGGAAGCCTGGCATGCTGTAGTCCAGAGGGTCGCAAAGGGTCAGACACAACTGAGCAACTGAACAATAGCAACAGTCTAGCCAAGAGAAGGGGAATTCTGATGGAGAATTTCTGGGAAAGGTTATCCTCTCAGTCAAAATGACACTGATGAGGAAAATACTTCCTTTGAAAGCAATTTTAGGAGGATATAATGCTTAGAGGTCCAACTGCCATCTTACAACCAAACAGAAAAGCTATGAGAATGTCTGAAAAATGGAATCAGAGCCCAGATATCACACTGCTATTGAGTTAACCAATCCTGGAACTGCCCTCCTCTGGACTTCTCATTTTGGAAGACAACAGATGCTCTTATTGAGCATTCTGATTGGGTTTATTGTCACTGATGGCCCAAAGCAACCTAGCTGATGTGTGAGATGGTCCCGTATCTTATGTACCTTCATGTACCTTGAGGGAAACTAGACAAGTTCCTTCCTTACATCCTGGCTCAGTATGACATCACATCCATCTTCACAACCTCCAGGTACACTCCGGAGCCTCTTCTTGACTAAGTGGGAGAGTGTTGATAAAACCCTGCACTTGATTTTCTTTCCTTTTTTTAAATGCAGGCCTTCTCCAGAGACCTCACCGAAGTATCTATGGCCCACTTCCGGTCTGGGCCCCAGAAGCAGGCTAATCAGTCTTTGAGAAGAGAGAGGACTCCTGACCCCCAAGGAACTTGCCTAAGGCAGACCCTTAGACCCAGTCATCCTGGGAGGGGAGCCAGGTGTGCTGGGAGGTCGGGTCTGGCCATGAGTACAAGCTGCTCCAAAGGGTTTTAACCCTCCTTCCCTTCCTGTCCTGTCTGCTCCTCCTTCCACGAGTTTCCCTTCCTCTTTTTTTTCCTGTCCCAATAACCAGTCTCCTTCTTTCTCATTCTTTCTAATATGGACACAGGGATGCTCCAAACAACTACATTCCCCAGCCTCCCTTGCAGCTAGATATAACTGCAAGATGTAGATGCAGGGAGCTGGCAGGAGAAGTCATGTGCTCAATGCCCTCTTGGGTCTGTCTTGGGCATGTCTTTCACCCACCCCTTCCTCCATGCTGCAGCTTGGAACTGCTAGGAATGGTGGAAAAAGAATGCGAACCTGGGTTCCAACTTTAGCCCTGGACCCCCTACCTATAGCTGTATGTGGGAGAAATCGCCATCTCGTTTAATCCTCTGTTATGTTGAGGTCTATTACCTGTAGCCCCTTCTCTCACCTCTCTGCCCTCTCTCTCTCCTCTTCTCTCTACTGTCCTTCTCTTCCTTCTCTGTTTCCCTCCTGATCTTCAGACCCCCTCACCTTCCTTTCCTCTCTTCTCTCCAATCCAGTGTGTGTGTGTGTGTGTGTATGCACAATCAATCGTGTCCAACTCTTTGTGACTGTAGCCTGCCAGGCTCCTCTGTCCACGGGATTCTCTAGGCAAGAATACTGGAGTGGGTTGCCATGCCCTTCTCCAGGGGATATTCCCAACCCGGGGATTGAACCTGTGTCTCTTGCATCAGCAGGCAGATTCTTTACTTCTGAGCCACCTGGGAAGCCCCACAAACCCACTGGCCCCTTGCAAAGTGGCAGATGGTGACAGCAGGGAGCCAAGAGCCCAGATGGCTCTCTTGCGGCCCAGTTCCTGTGAACACCATCCTGTCCTGAGGGTCATGACCAACCAGGGGCTTGTTCCCACTCTGAGGCATCTCCCATCATGTCCAGCTCTGTGGTCAGACCAGTCTGCTCTGGGGAGGTGCAGAGAGCCCGCCAGGGCACCAACCCCAGGCAGGCCATCCTGTGGCCCCATGCCCAGTGTCCAACTCCTGTCTCATGATTCCGCGGTGACCGCTGTGATGCCCAGCACTGGAGGCTTGCCTGGGCTACAGCCCATCTGGCTATGCCCTCTGGCTTCCCCAGAAGGAAATGCTCTTGATGTCAGGGAAGCTGAAGCCAGCCTGAGCTGGAGGTGGGGCTGACCACTTCTAACTCTTACTCTTCAGCTCCGGGTCTGAACTCTGCACAAGTGAGTGAGGGTGGCAGAAGAAGAGAGGGCAGCAAGGGTACTGTCTCCCCAAGGACAGCAAACCACCCGCAAACCACCATGACCTCCCTGCTCCCAGCCCTGCCTTCTGAGCCCTGGTGCCAGCCGCCTGTCCCTGCTCAGCCCTCACAGGCAACAGATGGTGCCTTGAAGACAAGCCCTGGGTCCTGGCCCGGGTGCGGATGTCAGCTGTGGCGGGACTCCCCTTTCACTCTACGGCCCGGCAGCCAGGGCAGCCCCCAGTCATCACCTGGCTCAGCAGGCTTGGCGGGGCTAGCAGAGCTGAGCCCAAAGAAGCCACAGGCAGAGTGTTAGTGGCCTTTTAGGGGTGGCGGTCTGGCCTGTGTGGGAGGAGAGGTGGCCGAGGCCCCAGGGCAGGTAGGAGAGCCGAGAGAGAGCAGCCAAACTGGGCCCTGCCCACGGTGCTGGATGTGGGTGCAGGGCCTCTGCTGGGCTCAGCTCATAGGAAGAAGATGGACATCCATTGGCCTCTGGGCTGCTGCTGGTGAGGTCCTAGACCCCCAGAAGGCCCCACCCTGTGCCCCCAGTCACCACCCCCCCAACCCAGCCAAACTCCTTGACCTAAGCCAGCCCTGGGCAAGGGGCAAAGCTGGCGACGAGTCCACCTGGCCACTCCCAGATCGGTTACTGACCGTCAGCACGATGTCCTGACAGCATGATGTCACGTCAGAATTCTCGAAACACTTTCCATCTGGAGTCAACCATCCCTGCAGCTGCTGTGAGGGCCGCGCCCCACTGCCAGCCATGGGATGGGATCGAGTGTCCTGGTGGAAGCCAAGCTTAGGACAGGCTTAGGAAGAACAAAGTCAAGGCGGGGGCTGCTGGGGGAACAGGGAAGCCCTTGTGGGGCTCAAGTGCAGAAGCTCTGAGCCTGTGGGGAGCAGGCAGAGGCCCATAGAGGTCAGGGCTGGGCTGAGAGCCCCCAGGCAGGGGCTCAAGGGGGAAGCCAGAGGCCAAAGAATGTTAGGGAAACTTACATAAAGCCTCCTTCTCAGTCTCTGTCTCCTTCCCCCTTGTCTCTCTCTCACACACATGTACCTTCATCTCCCTACCACCCTTCTGTGCTTCATACTCCCAAGTCTTTGAGCTTTGTTCACATAGTTCTCCTGCCAAGAGAGCTCTCGCTTCTCCTGGTGAATTTCTGTCATCCTTCAGAGGGCAGCTCGAATGTCACCTCCTCAGTGACACAGCCCCCTACACTGACCCCACTCTGCCCCTCCTCCACGAATAGGTTCTCAAGAGTCCGTCTCTGAGCTCCTCAACCACCTGGCGGTGTTGACAGACAGTTTACTGCCCACCTGCCCACCTCCGCCGCTGACGAGGGCACCCCAGGGGGACGCCAAGGCAGCCTGAAAGAGCTCAGGTGTGACTTGGTCCTCCATAGACAGTCCCAGGGCCTGCCCTTGGAGGGGGTTTACACACAGGCATGAGGACATGCTGGTGGGTCACTCCATTGCCCCATGCTGGGTACATGGGGATCAAACAGTTACTGATTGAATGCATTTTCAAAATTTATTTATTTTTAATTGGGGGCTTCCCTGGTGGCTCAATGGTTAAGAATCCGCCTGCAGTTCAAGAGATCCAGGAGATGTGGGTTCGATCTCTGGGTCTGGAAAATACCCTGGAGAAGGGCATGGCAACCCACTCCAGTATTCTAGCCTGGAGAATCCCATGGACAGAGGAGCCTGGCAGGCTACAGTCCAGTGGGTCGAAAAGAGTCAGATGTGACTGAGGCAACTGAGCACACACACACACATTTTTAATTGGAGATAATTGCTTTACAATGTTATGTTGTTTTCTGCCATAGATCAACAAGAATCAGCCATAGGTATACATAATTTCTCTCCCTCTTGAACCTCCCTCCCATCTCCCCCAATTCCACTCTTCCAGGTTGTCACAGAACACCGGAAACAACTTCCCATTAGCTATATTATGGGTCTCCCTGGTAGCTCAGACGGTAAAGAGTCTGCCCGCAATGCAGGAGACCCAGGTTCAAGCCCTGAGTCAGGAAGATCCCTTGGAGAAGGGAATGGCCAGCCACTCCAGTATTCTTGCCTGGGAAATCCATGGACAGAGGAGCCTGGAGGGCCGCAGTCTACAGCTTTACACATGGTAATGTATGTATTTCAATGCTACTCCCTCTCCCACCCCCTCCTTTCCTCGCTAAGAACAGTCTTACATAGAGAACAGACTTATGAATGCATTTAAATAGGCCTTCGTCCGAGACCCACACACGACTCGAAGGTCTCTCTTTCTCTTCAATGTCTTGGAGTTATTTGGAGGTTGGCCCTCAGTGTGCGGAAAAGGTGCCATGAAAGCAGTTCAGTTTTGTTGGAAAAAACAAAGTCAAAGCTGCCCAGGTGTTTCTGACACCACAGAAGCCCCAGAAAGCAGAGAGAGGCCTGGAGGATAAACACCAGAGAACCTGATGGAAGCCCCATTAGCCCACATGGGTAAGCCTCAGTCAGAGCGTCAGTTTCTTCCTTGGTCCAGTGAAAATGTCTATGGTAATAACATTCCCAGTGTTGTTACAAGAAACAAGTGAGATAACATGTGATCAAAAAATGTGACACGCTAATGCCATAAAGTGTCATTCAGCCCCACCTCCCACTTTTATATTTATTCATTTATCTTTTGGCTGCATACATGTGGGATCTTAGTTCCCTGACCAGGGATTAAACCCACACCCCCTGCAGTGGAAGTGCAGAGTCTTTCCACCAGACCTCCAGGGAACTTCCCTTGTCCCAATTCTTTAATTTCTAGTTCTAGAAAACTGGTGGAATAGGAATCCATTCATGTCCTAGATGCCGGAAAAGACTGAGGGCAGGAGGAGAAGGGGAGGACAGGGGATGAGATGGTTGGATGGCATCACCAACTCAAAGGACTTGAGTTTAAGCAAACTCCGGAAGACAGTGAAGAACAGGGCAGCCTGGTGTGCTGCAGTTTGTGGGCTGCAAAGAGTCAGACAGTGCTGAGAGATTGAACAGCAACAGATGTCCTAGAGAAGACAATACAGGGGATTTCCTGCCTGTCTAGTAGCTGGGACTCTGTGCTTCCACTGTCGAGTGCCCGGGTTCAATCCCTAATCAAGGAACTAAGATCCATAAACTGTGCAGCCAAAAAAAAGACAACAAAAAGGTAGAAAGACTGATCCATACTAAGAATTCATTAAAGGTTTATTGATGAGATTATATTTTAGAATGATTTCTAACTCCAAAAGCCTAAAATTTTAAATGTATTGAGGGTGGCCCTTATTTAACCTGAAAAGCTTGGTTACCTGAACACTAGCCTATGGGCATCCTGGGTGGAGCCACACACGCTGAGCCCCCAGATCCTGGTGCCCTACCCCTCCCCCTGCTCCCTGCCCTTGGCCGTGCTGAGGACCATTGCCTAAAAGCATCATCAGGGCTTTGTCGGCCCAGAAAAAAAGTTATCTGGGAATAAAGTGAACGACCGGTAAGGAGCCCCATGTGACCCAGGCATTCTCAGGGCCAATATATAGCACACCTGTGTCCACAGTGTCGTGGAGTGGGTGCCACAGAAGCCTGCTGGACTGCAGGGGGCAGATAGACCTGTGACAGCATCTCTAGGGCCCCCATCAACCCCACTCCATTCCGCGACCTTCTTGGGAGAGGACAGCTTCAGGGACCATGCAGGCTATCAGCCAAGAATGAGTCCAGGTTGTCAGAATTACCCAGACAAGCCCATTTCAGACTTTTGTAAGGGAAGGGGTTTGGCTCTGTGGAGACCTGGAATCCGACTGAGATAATCCTCACTGGGATAATCCTGAGAACCTGAGTCCCTGGCTTAGGCAAGTGAGCATCTGCGTCACCAACTCGATGGACATGAATTTGAGCAAACTCCGGGAGTTGGTGAGGGACAGGGAAGCCTGGCGTGCTGCAGCCCATGGGGTCACAAAAAGTTGGACACGACTGAGTGACTGAACTGAACTGGTCCAAGCTGTCCTGCCAGCCCTGGGGATGAAGGACTGTGACTGCCATTGTAAGGAGTGGGAGGTGAGGCTGGGTCTTCTCTCCGTTAGATTTACTGGAGCCCATTGACCTTGACACTGGACCCTATAATCACCTCCCAACTACCCTCCTCCACCCTCCCTTACCAGCTTACTGAGCCCAGGTTAGGTCTGCTTCAACTATCCCAACCCACACCCTGATGCAAGATTTAAGAGATGCAAACTTTACGATTTCTAGAACACTTGACATTTTCATTGTTGTTTAGTCACTAAGTCGAGTTCGACTCTTTTGCAAACCCAGGGAGTGTGGCCTGCCATGCTCCTCTCTCCATGGGATTTCCCAGGCGAGAATACTGGAATGGGCTGCCATTTCCTTCTCCAAGTGACCTTCCCAATGCAGGATTCAAACCCACATCTCTTGCATTGCGGGAAGATTCTTTACCACTGATCCACTGGGAAGCCCATTCTCATACTTTTCAAACAGGGGCCCTTTACCCTTCTAGGCCAGAATTTTCAGCCTCTTTGCTTCAGCTCACAGGACAGATGACTCCTGCAGACAGACACACTCCTTTGGGTCACTTCAAAGCTAAGTCCCTAAAATACTAATTCTGTCTAAGCCCCTAAGACATAATTCTGCCCCTCTTTCTCCACTTTGTCCTGCCACTAAATCTCATACCTGTATATATTATTGTAGTTTACACTGTGTACCTTGGTTATGTATTTCTGTGACAAAGTCGCTTGGGGGTAAGACCTGTTTGGTGGTTTGTTTTTCCTTAACCCCAGTGCCCAGGCCAGCATCTCACATGCTGTCTGCAGGAAGTGTGTGTCCCTGAGCTGTCTCCTCACCAGCCAAGATAGGACCTGTTTTGTGGAAGATGGAAAAAGTGCTCTGGGAGGAGGATTGTGAAATGATAGGGATGACGTGAGGGTCTTTCGAAACCCTGGGAAGGAGTACCCACGTGAACTACAGCCCCTGGCTATTCTTGGCCACCAGCAGTTCAGGCTTTGAGTCAGGACAGCTGCCCCAAGCCTGCAGTCAACTGGGGACAGGGCCACCCCAGCCAATGCAGGCCTCTGCTGCCCCCTGGTGGCCCCCAGGGCCTCTGCTAGGCAGCGTCTCCAAGGCCCCCAGTGTCTGATCTCTGGGAAACTAGTCAACCCCAATCCTGAAGACAGGAGACTTCTGTCTTTCAGACAGAAATCTTGAGATTTTCCACTGGAGCCCCCACTTCACAGCCGTCCAGGGCCTCCTTGCAATATGGCACCAGGAATAGCTAAGAACAGAGCCTTAGGTATCTTTTCAACTCAGTACTTTGCAGTTTAACTCATGGTGTGATCTTCAGTGGCCTCCTTCACTTATCAAAGGCTGTTTTCTCATCCATAAAATGGGAATGATAATATGGATCCTTACTCATGTGGGTTGTGTGAAGGTTAAAGAAAATAATGCAAGACTTCCCTGGTGGTCCAGTGGTTGAGACTTCACTTTCCAGGGCATGCTGGTTTGATCCCTGGCGGAGGAGCTAGGATCCCATAGGCCTTTCAGCCAAAAAACAAAACAAAACAAAAAAAACCCAAACAAAAAACAGAAACAATATTGTAACAAATTCAATAAAAACTTAAAAAATAGTCCCCATTAAAAAAATTTTTTTTAATAATTAAATAAATTTAAAAATAGAGAAAATAATGCATGAAAATCGATTAGCACAGTGCCTGGTGCACAGTAAAGATGCAAGCGGTAAGTATTGCTATTATTGTAACAGTGGGAGTCTTGACGACCCTCTGTTTCATTCTGCCTCATCTCTCTGTCACCTTTCTCCATGAGACCCTCTCTCCAGTGATCTGTCTTCCCCAGCCCACCACTTGCCTGCTACCACCTCCCAGTGCTGGCAAAGAATCTGCACCCGAGAAAATAATTATGGTGCCCATGGTGGCCTAGACATCTACAAGATCAAAATCTGATGACAAGTGAAATGCACCAGGCCTGGCCCAGGGACTCCTGGAGAAGCTTGGCTGGAGAAACTGAACAGAATTGCTACACTCCTCCTGGCCCACCCAGGACTGCCTGCTTAGGGAAAGCAGGCCTTGTGCCAGTGTTTTGCGCCCCTTGGGTGGTCTGGAGGCCCAGAACTTTGCCAATTTGGGGAGGTGGGGGTGAGGTGTGCAGAGGAAGGAGTTATTGCTACCAACACCCTGGGAAGGTAAGTGGAGTCATTTAGGAAAAGAAATTTTTCTGCACCACCTCCTCCATTGTTTTCCCTTTTCTTTTCCTCATAAAAAATGTTAACTTATCGTGATGATGCAATTAAACAGGTTATTGTAGAAACTTCGGAATATACAGGAAAGTATAGAGAAGAAAATAAGAACAACTTATAATACTTACATATTCAACAGATACTTGCAAACAACAAGATCCTGGGAATGGAAAGGTAAATGAGAGACCCCATCTTAACCCTCCCAGAGTCACACTCAGGTAAGGGGATTATATCCTCCTGGGACAACCAGCCACTTATAATAGTCTGACGTGCTTCCTTCAGGTCTTTTTCCTAAATAGATCTAAATCTATATATAGTGATTTCAAACAGCACTGAGGTCACATTGTCTATATCCATGCCGTGTGTGTGCTAAGTCACTTCAGTAGTGTCTGACTCTGTGCAACCCTATGGACTATAACCCATCAGGCTCCTTCGTCCATGGGATTCTCCAGGCAAGAATACTGCAGTGGATTGCCATGCCCTCCTCCAGGGGATCTTCCCAACCCAGGGATCGAACCCTGTCTCTTACATCTCCTGCATTGGCAGGCAGGTTCTTTACCACTAGTGCCCCTGGGAAGTAAAACTGCTATCCATCCAAAAATTCTGGCGTGGATTAATAGCTGAGTACTCCAGCATATAAGTGCAATATAATCTAACCAATCCTAGTTTGTCAGTTATTATTGTTTCCAATTTTCTTGGCAGTTCTAAATAACATTATGCAAAAAATTCTTTTAGATAATTTTTATGATCTGCTCTGACTATTTATCTAGGATATTTTCATAGGAAAGGAATCAATGGATCAAATGGAATAAACATTAGAAACAAACAAAAACAATACTGAATTTTGGTTATAAAGTAATGCATGCATTTTGAAAAATAATTGACCAAATATAGAAAAGTACAAAGAAGAAAATAATGTTCACCTATAATTCTATTACCTCCAGGTAATCACTGCTAATAATCTTGAGACCTATATTTCCAGATTTGTAACTGCACATAAAGGTTTTAAACCCACTGACAGAATTCATCTGGTAACTTGAGTAGTACATTTTTCTTTGCACATATATACAATATTTTTTCCAAAATAGGATTTTACTGTAAATATTTTTATTCTAATCTGTTGATGATACACTGTGAGTTACTTTTCATTTACATAAATACATTTCTACCACATCATTTTTAAGTTGCATGATATTTCACTATAGTTGTATACTATGTTTTATTAAATTACTCTTCTATTTTTAGACATCTAGGTTATATAAATTTTCTGCTGTTAGAAATCATATTGTGATAAATATTCTTATATGGGCATCTTTATGCATTTTTAAGATTTTATTTTATTTTTGGCCTTGCTGTGCAGCATACAAGATCTTAGTTCCCCAACCAGGGTTCAGACCGCTGCCCCCCACAGTGGAAGCATGGAATCCTAACCACTGGACCATCAGGGAATTCTCAATTTTTAAGATTTTAAGACCACTTGCCCTTGGGCTTCCCTGGTGGCTCAAATGGAAAAGAATCTGCCTGCAATGCGGATGGTCGGAAAGATCCCCTGGAGAAGGAAATGGCAACCCTCTCCAGTATTTTTGCCTCGAGAATTTCATGGAAATGGAATAAACATTAGAAACAAACAAAAACAATACTGAATTTTGGTTATAAAGTAATGCATGCATTTTGAAAAATAATTGACCTCCTTCAAACAGCATGGAAATGGAATAAACATTAGAAACAAACAAAAACAATACTGAACCTTTATGTGCAGATACAAATCTGGAAATATAGGTCTCAAGATTATTAGCAGTGATTACCTGGAGGTAATAGAAGGAGGAGCCCGGCAGGCTATAGTCCATGGTGTCACAAAGAGTCGGACACCACTGAGCAACTGCCACGCACACTTATCCCTAAAGTTCTCTAGTTATCTGTTTCAAGAAATTAAAAAAATATATATATATATACCAACTATCCCATAAATATATTGTGGATACTATATTTCTTGAAGTTTTCCTCTTTTTTCCTACAGTGACTTTATTTCCCTTTGTAAGCTTGTTCTTCTGCCTTGGTTTTTCTCTATTATTCACACAGAGCCTTTTCTCAATTACTAGCTGATCTTTGGTTGTTCATATATAAGAGGGTGATATTTAAAAACTGATTGGAAGTTTCCAGGTTAAGAGTCCAGGCTGAGGACACACACACAATGTTTCTCCCTCCTGTACCCTCACCAATATTATAGTAAAGAGATTAAGTGTGGGGAGCAGGGGAAGAGAGAGAAACCAAAAGGTAGAGAAAGCAAGAGGGGGAACCACAGCAGCCAAACTTTAGATGCTGGAAAGCATACAGTGAGGAGGGGTTGATACAACACAGTGCAGGAGGAGCTGATGCGAGAGGTTTGTTGTTCAGTCGCTAAATCACATCTGACTCTTTGCAACCCCATGGACTGCAGCCCACCAGGCTCCCCTTGTCCTTTACCATCTCCTGAAGCTTGCTCAAACTCATGTCCATCGAGTCGGTGATGCCATCCAACTATTCTCATCCTCTGTCATCCCTTTCTCCTCCTGCCCTCAATCTTTCCCAGCATCAGGATTTTTTCTAATGAGTCAGTTCTTTGCATCAGGTGGCCAAAGTACTGGAGCGTCAGATTCAGCATCAGTCCTTCCAGTGGATATTCAGGGTTGATTTCCTTTAGGATTAACTGGTTTGATCTCCTTTCTGTCCAAGGATAAATTACTGATTTACTGATTTTTTCCAAAGCGTATTAAGAGAATCTTTTTTTATTTTATTTTATTTAACTTTACAATATTGTATTGGTTTTGCCATATATCAAAATGAATCTGCCACAGGTATACATGTGTTCCCCATCCTGAACCCTCCTCCCTTCTCCCTCCCCATACCATCCCTCTGGGTCGTCCCAGTGCACCAGCCCCAAGCATCCAGTATCGTGCATTGAACCTGGACTGGCGACTCGTTTCATATATGATATTATACATATTTCAATGCCATTCTCCCAAATTATCCCACCTTCTCCCTCTCCCACAGAGTCCAAAAGACTGTTCTATACATCAGTGTCTCTTTTGCTGTCTCGTATACAGGGTTATCGTTACCATCTTTCTAAATTCCATATATATGCGTTAGTATGCTGTATTGGTGTTTTTCTTTCTGGCTTACTTCACTCTGTATAATAGGTTCCAGTTTCTTTTTTTTTTTCTTTTTCTGTAATTCTTTTGCTTTTTCTTTCTTTTTTTAATTTTTTTTATTTTATTTTATTTTTAAACTTTACATAATTGTATTAGTTTTGTTCATCCACCTCATTAGAACTGATTCAAATGTATTCTTTTTAATGGCTGAGTAATACTCCATTGTGTATATGTACCACAGCTTTCTTATCCATTCATCTGCTGATGGGCATCTAGGTTGCTTCCATGTCCTGGCTATTATAAACAGTGCTGTGATGAACATTGGGGTACACATGTCTCTTTCAATTCTGGTTTCCTTGGTGTGTATGCCCAGCAGTGGGATTGCTGGGTCATAAGACAGTTCTATTTCCAGTTTTTTAAGGAATCTCCACACTGTTCTCCATAGTGGCTGTACTAGTTTGCATTCCCACCAACAGTGTAAGAGGGTTCCCTTTTCTCCACACCCTCTCCAGCATTTATTGCTTGTAGACTTTTCGATCGCAGCCATTCTGAGTGGCGTGAAATGGTACCTCATAGTGGTTTTGATTTGCATTTCTCTGATAATGAGTGATGTTGAACATCTCTTCATGTGTTTGTTAGCCATCTTTATGTCTTCTTTGGAGAAATGTCTATTTAGTTCTTTGGCCCATTTTTTGATTGGGCCATTTATTTTTCTGGAATTGAGCTGCAGGAGTTGCTTGTATATTTTTGAGATTAGTTGTTTGTCTGTTTCTTCATTTGCTATTATTTTCTCCCATTCTTAAGGCTGTCTTTTCACCTTGCTTATAGTTTCCTTTGTTGTGCAGAAGCTTTTAAGTTTAATTAGGTCCCATTTGTTTATTTTTGCTTTTATTTCCAATATTCTGGGAGGTGGGTCATATAGGATCCTGCTGTGATGTACGTCGGAGAGTGTTTTGCCTATGTTCTCCTCTAGGAGTTTTATAGTTTCTGGTCTTACGTTTAGAGCTTTAATCCATTTTGAGTTTATTTTTGTGTATGGTGTTAGAAAGTGTTCTAGTTTCATTCTTTTACAAGTGGTTGACCAGATTTCCCAGCACCACTTGTTAAAGAGATTGTCTTTAACCTATTGTATATTCTTGCCTCCTTTGTAAAAGATAAGGTGTCCATATGTGTGTGGATTTATCTCTAGGCTTTCTATTTTGTTCCATTGACCTATATTTCTGTCTTTGTGCCAGTACCATACTGTCTTGATGACTGTGGCTTTGTAGTAGAGCCTGAAGTCAGGTAGGTTGATTCATCCAGTTCCATTCTTCTTTCTCAAGATCGCTTTGGCTATTCGAGGTTTTTTGTATTTCCATACAAATTGTGAAATTATTTGTTCTAGCTTTGTGAAGAGTACCGTTGGTAGCTTGATAGGGATTGCATTGAATCTATAGATTGCTTTGGGTAGTATACTCATTTTCACTATATTGATTCTTCCAATCCATGAACATGGTATATTTCTCCATCTATTAGTGTCCTCTTTGATTTCTTTCACCAGTGTTTTATAGTTTTCTATATATAGGCCTTTAGTTTCTTTAGGTAGATATATTCCTAAGTATTTTATTCTTTCCGTTGCAATGGTGAATGGAATTGTTTCCTTAATTTCTCTTTCTGTTTTCTCATTATTAGTGTATAGGAATGCAAGGGATTTCTGGGTGTTGATTTCATATCCTGCAACTTTACTATAGTCATTGATTAGTTCTAGTAATTTTCTGGTGGAGTCTTTAGGGTTTTCTATGTAGAGGATCATGTCATCTGCAAATAGTGAGAGTTTTACTTCTTCTTTTCCAATTTGGATTCCCTTTATTTCTTTTTCTGCTCTGATTGCTGTGGCCAAAACTTCCAAAACTATGTTGAATAGTAATGGTGAAAGTGGGCACCCTTGTCTTGTTCCTGACTTTAGGGGGGGTGCTTTCAATTTTTCACCATTGAGGATAATGTTTGCTGTGGGTTTGTCATATATAGCTTTTATTATGTTGAGGTATGTTCCTTCTATTCCTGCTTTCTGGAGAGTTTTTATCATAAATGGATGTTGAATTTTGTCAAAGGCTTTCTCTGCATCTATTGAGATAATCATATGGTTTTTATTTTTCAATTTGTTAATGTGGTGTATTACATTGATTGATTTGCAGATATTGAAGAATCCTTGCATCCCTGGGATAAAGCCCACTTGGTCATGGTGTATGATCTTTTTAATGTGTTGTTGGATTCTGATTGCTAGAATTTTGTTAAGAATTTTTGCATCTATGTTCATCAGTGATATTGGCCAGTAGTTTTCTTTTTTTTTTGTGGCGTCTTTGTCAGGTTTTGGTATTAGGGTGATGGTGGCCTCATAGAATGAGTTTGGAAGTTTACCTTCCTCTGAAATTTTCTGGAAGAGTTTGAGTAGGATAGGTGTTAGCTCTTCTCTAAATTTTTGGTAGAATTCAGCTGTGAAGCCATCTGGACCTGGGCTTTTGTTTGCTGGAAGATTTCTGATTACAGTTTCAATTTCCGTGCTTGTGATGGGTCTGTTAAGATTTTCTATTTCTTCCTGGTCGAGTTTTGGAAAGTTGTACTTTTCTAAGAATTTGTCCATTTCTTCCACGTTGTCCATTTTATTGGCATATAATTGCTGATAGTAGTCTCTTATGATCCTTTGTATTTCTGTGTTGTCTGATGTGATCTCTCCATTTTCATTAAGAGAATCTTTTTAAGATTACAAAGGTGGGAAAATGATAGTAGCATTGAAAAATTCAACAAAAAGAAAAAAACACCGAGGAAATTTCCCAGAAGTAGAACAAAAAGACAAAAAGAGAAAATTGGAGAAATCAGAATAGGAAGTCCAACATCCAAATCACTCTGACTTCTAGAAAGAGAGATCAGGGGAAAAAAACAAAAGGAAGGAACCAATAAATAAACAAATTAAGAAAATAACTCAGAACTAAATAAAGGATATACATTTCTGGATTAAAGGGGCTGGTATATAACCAGACAAACAAATTAAAATGGAGCTACACCAAAGTGTACACTATTGTACACTTTGTATTGTACAACTATCTCCAGTTGTGACATTGGAGAGCACTGGGGAACCAACGGGACATCAGACAGGCTTCAGAGAGGAGAAACAGACATGTGAGAAAGGATCAGAATCAGACTGGCCACAGCTACTTAACCCCCAGTACCCTAGACCCTGTGCTCTGCAACAGGAGAAGACACTACAATGAGAAACCCACGCACCGCAACTAGAGAGTAGCCCCGACTCGCCACAACTAGAGAAAGTCTGCACATAGCAATGAAAACCCAGCACAGCCGTAAAGAAAGAAAGAAAGATGGTAACAATAACAATAACAATAACAATACGAGACAGCAAAAGAGACACTGATGTATAGAACAGTCTTATGGACTCTGTGGGAGAGGGAGAGGGTGGGAAGATTTGGGAGAATGGCATTGAAACATGTAAAATATCATGTATGAAATGAGTTGCCAGTCCAGGTTCGATGCACGATACTGGATGCTTGGGGCTGGTGCACTGGGACGACCCAGAGGGATGGAGTGGGGAGGGAGGAGGGAGGAGGGTTCAGGATGGGGAACACGTGTATACCTGTGGTGGATTCATTATGATATTTGGCAAAACTAATACAGTTACGTAAAGTTTAAAAATAAAATAAAATTTAAAAAAAAAAGCAAGTTTGATAAATTAGGTGAAATAGCAGTATTATACTATAAAATTAATACTTTTTGGTGTAATTCTGGTATATAGTTTTCCAAATTTGTACCAACCTGCTTATTGCCACAGTCACATTGTTCTCCCTCTTCAACTTTTCCATTACCACAAACTGCACTTTTGTATGTTGGATCTAAACGTGGCTGGTTTTGAAGACACTGGGACTTTGGCTTTGAAATAAAACGTAAAAAATCTTCAAAAAAAAAAAAAAAGAAAAAAAGAAAAACTTTTTAAAAATAGTACAGTAAAACATTAACTTAGACATGCAACATTCAGATACAACTTTATTTTTGCTGCCCAGTATCAACTTATCTTCTGGAATTTGTGTTTTAATGGAATTTCTGGGGTCATGGACCCCACCCTTAGCTGAGGTGGGGGAGAGTGAGAGGGCATGAGCAGCACAGTCCAGGGTGGAACATTCAGGGCCCTGAATTCCCTGGCTCTGGGATTAGTTCAGGCAAAGGGCAAAAAAAGGATCCAGCACAAGCAGTGACAATCCTGCTGAGATTCCTGGGCAAGAAACACATACTCTTTCCTGCACAAAGGAAGTGGGGCTCAAGCTGAGGCTGCCATCTTGGGAAAGGCTTGTCTGAAGAGAGACATGGGACAGGGAAGAAACATCATCTGGGCTGAGTCAGGCTACACTCCTCCCCTGGATTGGCGTACCCACTTCCTGGTCTACCCACTTCATGTCTTAACCCACACTAAAGGGGCTTTCGCTTCCACCAGTGGAGCAAAAACTGCTTGTGTCACATCCAAGGTCACTTTCCTACTCCTTCAGAAGACACTTTTTAGCAGCCTCTCCCGCTTCTAAAATCCCTGAGCTGTCTTCTGACTATGGTGCATACTCCTCGGGCTTCTCCTCTTCTGCTTGGCTGGCTGCTCATCCTCCCCTCAACCTCCTGGTGATGGGGTCCCAGGCCTCAACCGTGCACCCTCTCACTTGCCTGCACCTTTCCCTGAAGTGAGCCCATCCACTCCCAAGGTGTTCTTCACTACTTTTTTGATGACACCCAAATTTGTATCCAGCCTAAACCTCTTTTCTGAGCTCCAGAAAGCTTGCATAATTCAGTTACCATCCTTGACGTGTCCAACATTTGTATTCTGGTCCCCACTCAAAACTTGTTTCATACCCATTACATGCCTTAGCAAATGCAAACATACACAGATGTTAAACCAGGAACATTTCAACCAGGAACCTGGAATATCATCTAGACTCTGCCCTCTGCTCCCCATCTCTCTATACATCACTTATCAGTAAGACCTGTTACTTTTCCTTCCAAACATATTTTGACTTTATGCACTTTCTCCATCTTCACTCTCACAGTTTGGATGGGTCATCAGTGTGGTCCGGATTTTCTCCTCATGGAGACATGGGATGATAGCACTTTTCCAGCCTATTTGAAATTAGGCATGCCTGTGTGACTTACTTCTTACATGTGAGAAGATGAGGCATCTGTCGCGTCTGGTGGGGAATTTTAAGAGCCAGTACACAACACTTCCTCCTGACATGGGGATTATGGAAATCATATTGAGGTGAGGACCCTGACAACCTGAATCCCTGAGTAATTAATACAAGCATAGCCGTCCTGCTCACTGGCCAAAAAAACAAAACAAAACAAAAAACAAACCCTGAAAATAAATATTTGTTGTTAAGCCACTGAGGTTAAGGTCTGTTTGTTACGGTAGCACAACATAGCCTATCCTGTCTGATAAACTATCTGGTCCAAGTCACCCAAGCTCCTGCAGCAGCCCCCTACTTCTACTCCTCTCTCCTACCACACAGCAGAGTAACCTCTTTACAGCTTAATTGTTGTTTAATCACTAAGTCATGTCCGACTCTTTTCGACCCCATGAACTGCAGCAAAACAGGCTTTCCTGACCTTCACTATCTCCCGGAGTTTGCAAACTCGTGTCCATTAAGTCGGTGATGCCGTTCAACTCTCTCATCCTCTGTTGCCCTCTTCTCCTCCTGCCTTCAATCTTTCCCAGGATCAGGGTCTTTTCCAATGAGTCAGATCTTTGCATCAGGTGGCCAAAGTATTGGAGCTTCAGTATCAGTCCTTCCAATGAATATTTAGGGCTCATTTCCTTTAGAATTTGTTGGTTTGACCTCCTTGCAGTCCAAGGGACTCTCAATAGTCTTCTCCAGCACCATAGTTCGAAAGCATCAATTTTTCAGCGCTCAGCCTTCCTTATGGTCCAACTCTCACATCCGTATATGACTACTGGAAAAACCATAGCTTGACTATACAGACCTTTATTGGCAAAATAATGTCTCTGCCTTTTAACACGCTGTCTAGATTAGTCATAGATTTTCTTCCAAGGAGCAAGTGTCTTTTAATTTCATGGCTGCAGTCACCATCCACAGTGATTTTGGAGCCCAAGAAAATAAAATCTGTCACTATTTCTACTTTTCCCCCATCTATTTGCCATGAAGTGATAGGATCAGATGCCATGATCTTAGTTTTTTGAACGTTGACTTTTAAGCCAGCTTTTTCACTCTCCTCTTTCACTCTCATCAAGAAGCTCTTTAGTTTCCCTTCACCTTCTTTGCAACTTAAGTCAGATCTTATCACACCTTCCTTAAAATCTTTTGGCAGTTTCTCTTATCTGTAAAGAAAATCCACACTCTGTCTTAGGGTCACAGGATCTGATCCCTGCCTGTCTCTCTGACCGGGTTTCCCACCCTTTTTTTCTCACTCATTACACATCCAGTCCCCCAGGAATCCTTGCTCTCTCTGAGGCATGGAGCTTTTTTCTGCTTCAGGGCTTTCACAGATGCTGTTCCCTCTACCTGGAACCCTTTCCCACATTATTCACATAGCTAGACCTTTCCCATCTTTCAAGCCTCAACTTAAATGACACCTCTGCCGGAAGGCCCCTACCACTATACCCTGTTTGTTCATTTCCTTCTTAGCTTTTACTAGAAGTTGGAATTGCATTTGCTCTTCACAATTATTTACTTGTTTATTCACAAGTAAGCTCTATGGGGGGCCCTGTCGGCCCTCAATACATATTTGTTGGATGGAGGAATGACTGAGTGAGAAGGAATTGCAAAGGCTCAGTGGTAAAGAATCCACCTGCAATGCAGGAGATGAGGGTTCAATCCCTGGGTCAGGAAGATCCCCTGGATAAGGAAATGACAACCCACTCCATTATTCTTTTTAGATTTATTTAATTGGAGGATAACTACTTTACAATATTGTGATGGTTTTTGCCACACATCAGTATGAATTGGCCATAGGCATACATGTGTCCCCTCCACCCTGAACCCCCCACCTCCCTCCCCACCCCATCCTTCCAGGTCATCACAGAGCACTGAGTTTATGTTCCCTGCATTATACATCAAACTTCCACTGGCCATCTGTTTTACATATGGTAATGTATATGCTTCAATACTATTCTCTCAAATCATCCCACCCTCTCCTTCTCTCACTGAGTCCAAAAATCTGTTCTTTATTCTTACCTGGAAAAGTCCATGGACAGAGGAACCTGGCAGGCTACAGTCCATGGGGTTGCAAAGAGTCAGACATGACTTAGTGACTAAACAACAACAATGCCCTAAGTAAATGTAAGGCTGTAGTGCTCATGGGCTAGTGAATATCACAGGCCTATTCAGCCTGCCCTTGAGAGGGGATTCTTTAAGGTGACTATGGGCCCAACCTCACAAGATCGTTTATTCTCCTTGGGAGCTAAAGTGCCCCTGAGACACAAGGCCTCTCCAGAGGGCCCAGCTTGGGCTCTGTCCTCCCCCTCAACTACCACAGCTCACCCAGTGACAGCCCAGCCTGGAGCAGGTCCAACTGGAGCCGAAGAGCGAGCAGCCAGTCCCCAGGGGGAGGTGGCCAGCTGCTGCCGTCATGGAGAGCGTGGCCTGGCCAGCTCTCTAGAAATAGCCCAAGGTCAAGGTGGGGTGCTTCTGTCCACCACAGATGGAGAAATCTGAAAGGAGGCCAGTCCCGGATTTCCTTCTACCCCACTACCGGGATCCCTGACCTTGGTCTGGAGCTCCCTGATTTCCAGCCACCTTCCCATAGACCCCTGCACTCATCTCTGCTTTCAAAGAACCCTCGGGCTTCACTTCCTACCCCCTCTCCCTCCCAACATACCCCTGAGATGGACCAGGTGGGCCTTATCCCATGTCAAAGCTCAGGAGGTCAAGGGTGTCTTCCAACTTAGCATGTGAGTTGACCGACAAACTGGATGCCAGTGCAGAGCCCCATTCTAGACTCAGTGCCTTATCCTGGTGGAACCTTCCTCACAGAGGGGACATGCCCAGCAGAGTCCACAGCCTCTGCCCTGGGATTGATCACATCTACCTGTCACCTGCTCTCAGGGACCCTTTGTCCTGTGGACTCTGACCCTGTTCATTGGCACTGAGAGCAGTGTAGCCTCGTCAGCTGCTGCCGTCAGCTACTGGGACCCCGCTGTTTCCGGCCACTTCCACCTTGGGTGCTGAATACACTGCCTGCTGGTCCAGCTCATTCACCAGACCTCACAGCTGGCCCGACCACACAAACCCACTATCCTCACACCCACAAAACTGGGGCATCCAGCCACAAGCTTCATCAGCCCCTTGTGGCAAGCAGGGCTCCAGACTCACTTTTCTTGAAGGTTCCCACAGGCCTGGGAGGAGGGAGCGGGAAGGTACCTAAGGGAGACCAGCTGGATGGTCTGGAACAGACGCAGGAAGGGGCGCTGCCTGGGGATGGCCAGCAGGGCCGGAGACGGGGGAGGATGGGAGGAGTCCACATAGCGGGTGACTGGCCCTTTGAATAGAACAGGACAGGGTGGGCACCTGGTAGATTTCTGCTAATCAGATTACAGTAGGCAGAGCTGATTCAGGAAGTAGGAGAGAATGAAAGGTGGGATTTTTTTTTTTTTAGAAATAGAGCATTTGTTTTTAAAGGACTTTCAATAGGTCCAAATAAAAGCTGGTAGAATGTCCTGTAGTAGACAACCTTTGGAATTTGAATGACCCGTATCTGTGTGCACACCAGGATTCTATGTGCAGAAGCCCAGCACGTGCACTGCACAACTCTAGGGCCCCCTTCACATTGTACAGATTGTGAACTTGAATACTTATCACAGATCTCTGGCGGGTGACAGCCAGGTGTCTTAAGGAAGGAAAGAAGGGCATCTTTCTTTTGGGCTAGTGGTAGGGCTTCAAGTAGGTACTTCTGGCAAGCTTGAAATTAAACTTCAAAAATTAAAATCTCTCTAGCATAAATGTGCTACTCCTACTCATTTGCATGACAGCCCTTTCTTCCTGAAGTATGCAAAGGTGGAGATTAATTAGCATCCATTCTTAATTACAGAGCCCCAAATTCAAGACAGATTTTTTTCTTACACGCTTTGGGATTGTGGGAGGTAGGGTGGAGGGGAGGGTATTCAAGAACTCAATGCTGTCGAAAGCACCAATAATTCCCAGGCCTTATTTTAAGCAATATTTGAATTTGGGTATTACATGATTCTCTCTATGCCTTTACATAGAGAGTACTGACAAACTTTTCTGGAATTATTTTCTTCACTGGCTACCCATGTGAATCTTTGTTCCCAGTGTCCACACATTCCAAACCAGCAACCCTATATCTTTGGTTAAATGAAGCACTGACTGCTCAGAACCCATTCACTTCTTTTTTCTTTTTTAATTTATTTGGCTGCACCAGGTCTTAGTTGAGGCATGCAGAATCTTCTAGTTGCAGCTTGTGAACTCTTAACTGTGGCATGTGGGATCTAGTTCCCTGACCAGGGATCAAACCCAGGCCCCCTGCTTTCAGAGTGCAGAGGTTTAGCCACTGGACCACCAGGGAAATCCCAGAAACCATTCACTTCTAACATCACAGATCCTTAACAGACAGACTCTGAAATGAATATTCTCAGAATCATGAATACACTCACTCTCTGAGAATCACCAAAAGCAGACCTAGCAGGCAAAGTTTCCCTAATAAAGATAAGGGTCTCCAATGAGCTGAAGAAATGTTTTCCACATAGGCCAGACATTAAAGCATTCAATGAAGGAGTGGCTGAGAAAAGTTTAGAATTGTGGGTAGAGGCTAGGTGTCCACAGGCTGTCACCTGGGAGCCTTGTGTTACCAACCACATGACCACTCACTTCCTGGGCAACAGTTTCTGGTCAACATGAAGACCTCTCTCTGGAAATTTCTTGAATATACATTTGGCAAGTAAATAGCAACTAGGACTGTTTGCAAGTGAAAGGGAACATCCCCGCGTAATCCAGCCCTCAGTGGCAGCTTCCCCAGGCTTGTATATTGGGAAGTCCAGTGCTAACCCTGATGTATCACCCTGCCACCTGGGCTGGAAGCTGCCTCCCACAGTCCCCTCCCTCATGTGCTCCCAGGTTAGACTTTGTCAGTGAGAGACTCATGCCCTGGACTTAGATGGCAGGAAGGAAGCAGAAGCCATTTTTCCCAGAAGCTTGGTCAGGTGCAAGAGTATCACAGAACTCTAAGGGCTCCCACTTTCTCCCCTCACACTTCTGGTTGCAGACTGGGTCCCCAAGTCACAGAACAGCTTCTGTTTTTCTGACCACCTGATCGATGCTGAGGCCCTCAAGTTCTCTCTGCTCTCTGATTTAACCCTCAGCCTTACACAGGGCCTCTCATGACTCCATTCCCACCCATGCTCAGCACTGACCCACATGGAGAGCTCAGCCCCCTTCCTCGAGGCTCTGTGTATGCAGCAGACCTCACAGGATGCCTAGAGGTTAGCACCAATGACATGAAGAAATGTCATACACCATGATTCTTAAAAGTTGCTCCATCCATTTTCTCCACCTCTACTCAGTTTGGCCACCTGATGAAAAGAGTAAGTTCATTGGAAAAGAGTCTGATGCTGGAAAAGATTGAAGGCAAAAGGAGAAAAGGGTGGTAAAGGATGAGATGGTTAGATAGCATCACCAGATCAATGGACATGAATCTGAGCAAACTCTGGGAAACAGTGAAGGACAGGGAAGCCTGGCGTGCTGCAGTTCATGGGGTTGCAAAGAGTTGGACACGACTTAGCCACTGAACAACAACAACTCAGTTTCAGGCCTGCTTCGTGAGCCCTGATAAAACAAAAGCCACCCACTCTAGGTTGTAAGCTTCAACAGACTGAAGAGCTGCTAGACACCTTGAAGTTTGCACCTTTCCTTTCTCCAGCTTCCACCAACAGAGGGGAATAGCATACACAGAGATTTCTCCACCACCCTAACCCCTTCCTCCCTTAGAAGGAAAATGCTGCTATACTTTCTATTCCTTTCATTCATTTTCTCCTCCTGCACTAGAGTTTGTCCTCAAATTGGATATTACTAACTCTGAATGATTTTATTTTAGGCTGGTGCGTGTATTCATCATCAATTGCTGTGTAACAAATTACCTCAAAACTTAGCTGCTTAAAACTCACCGTTACTGTCTCACCATTTCTGTGGGTCAGGAGTTAAGGACTGACTTAGTTGAATGGTACTGGCTCAGGGATTCCCAGCAGGGGGTGGACAAGATGTGAGCCAAGACTCCAGTCATCTGATCGCTTGCTTGGAGCCAGAGGGTCTGCTTCCAAGATGAAAGTGAAGAGCAGATTCTTTACCATCTGAGCCACCAGGGAAGCTTCCAAGATGCCACCCCCACAAGCTGCTGTCAGCACACGGCCTTTCCTTCAGGCTGCTGGGGTGTCCTCATGGGCATGCCAGCTAACTTCCCCAGAGTGAGTGATACAAGAAACAGAGCACCCACGATCTGGCCTCAAAAGTCACAAGCCATCAGTTCCTCCAGACTGTACGCATTTGAAATGAGCCATGAAGTCCACCCACACTCAAGGGGAAAGGAATTAAACTTCACTTTTTAAAGGGAGGCATTTCAAGGACTATGTAGGCATATTTTAAAGCCACCAAAGTGTGAAAGCAGTATAAAGATAAGATGTCAAAATACCTATGTTCTCTAGAGCCTGTTACAGAGTGAAGTAAGTCAGAAAGAGAAAAACAAATATCGTTTATCAACACGTAGTATAGAATCTAGAAAAATGGTACTGCTGAACCTATTTTCAGGGCAGGGATAGAGAAGCAGACATAGAGAAAAGACTTGTGGACACAGCAAGAGAAGGAGAGGATGCGATCGATGAATTGAGAGGGCAGCAGGAAAACATATACATTACCATATGTAAAATAGATAGCCAGTGGGAATTTTCTGTTTTCAGAAAACTGGTGCTCTGTGACAATCTAGAGGGGCTCGATGGGGTGGGAGGAAGGTTCAAGAGAGAGGGGACATACATATATACTTATGGCTGATTCATGTTGATGTATGGCAGAAACCAACACACTATTGTAAAGTGATTATCCTCCAAATAAAGATAAATAAATAGAAGAAAAGAAACAAAACAAAAAAAAAAGATAAAGCATCAAAGTACCTATGTTCTCTAGAGCCTGTTATATAGAGTGAAGTAACTCAGAAAGAGAAAACAAAGTATATTAACACATATATATGGAATCTAGAAAAATGGTACTGATGAACTTAGTTACAGGGCAGGAATAGAGCAGCAGACGTAAGAGCAGATGTGTGGACACAGAGAGAGAAGGAGGGAGTGGGACTAGCTGAGGGGGTTGCACTGACATATACACACTACCATGTGTAAAACAGATAGCTAGTGGAAGCTGCTTTATGTAATAACACACGGAGCTCAGCCCGGTGCTTTGTGACAGTTGAGAGGTGTGAGATGGGGAGGGTCTGGGGGTAAGAAGGAGGCTTAAGAGGGAGGGAGTATATGTATTGGCTGATTCACGTTGTTGTCTGGAGAAACCAACACAACACTGTAAAGCAACCATCCTCTAATTAAAATTTTTAAAATTAAAAAAATGTTAAATTAAGTTTAAAAAGATTTTTTTAATTTAAAATTAAATTAAAAAAATTTTTTTCAAAACTGTGTTCTAATTTTACATCTAAATGCTGAGGGACATCCCCTCATCCCTCTAGATCTATTTCCCCAAGATAAGAAGATTGACTTCAATGACCACTAGGGTTTTGTTTCCAGTTAGTAGGTGTCTCAGTGTTCCAGCTCCAGCACTCAAGATCCTAGGACTTGACCCCAGACCTCAGGCACCCCTCCTATTCCTCCCCTTCTCTTGCTGAAAGCTCTTGGCCCCAGGTGTATCCACCACCCACTGGAACCCAAACCTAGTTCATCAGCATCTCTGGGTGGTACCCAGGCATCAGCAGGTTTTATGGCACCCTGGTGGTTGAGGACATGGTTGAAGACCACTCATCTAACTGCTCAGTGGGAACCCTGAGCAGAGGGATCCTTTCAACAAATAAAATAACAGTTGTTGTTGTTATTGTTGAGTCGATAAGTCATGTCTGACTCTGAACCTCATGGACTGCAGTACACCGGGCTTCCCTGTCCTTCACTATCTCCTGGGGTTTGCTAAGATTCATGTCCATTGAGTCAGTGATGCTATCTAACCATCTCATCCTCTGCCCACCTCTTCTCCATTTGCCTTCAAATCTTTCCCAGCATCAGAGTCTTTTCCAATGAGTCTTCTCTTCACCTCAGGGGGCCGAAGTATTAGAGCTTCAGCTTCAGCATCAATCCTTCTAATGAATATACAAGGTTGATTTCCTTTAGAATTGACTGGTTTGATCTCCTTGCTGTCCAAGGATAAATTACTGATTTGTCTTTTTCCTTTGAAGTATATGTACATCAAAGTACAGGTATTCAATGTCCAGTTAATCATTCCTGGCGTCTGATTTTTCTAAGAGAGCACTTTGCTCCTTGTTACCTCAGAGAAATACTTAGAAAAGTTTAGCAAGTTAGAGAAGTTTGCAGAAATTGTTCAAGGCCAGGATAGAACTTTTTATGGAAGTTTTCCTTGCTCAGGCTTTCTCATCATGGTATTGTTTCTGTGGGAAAATTGACCCAATTTTTATCTTTTTGACTTACACCACCTTTTCCTAGAATATAACCTGCTATATGTTTAAACAATGCCTGCCTTTTGGGGTTTTTTTTTCTTTTTTTTTTTTTTGCTTGTGTCTGTGCATGTGTGGGTGTGAGAAAAATCAACCATCTCCAAGAGGGTAGAGGCCAGTGCTGAAAACGATGCAGGCTAGGAACACTCTGGAAAGAAATGCCTCTGAAAGGCTGTGAGAGTGAGGCTTGGGTGTGATGCTAGAAACAGTCAGCTGGGCTTTTTGATCGTGACTTAGCATCTTTCCCCACGTGCCCTCCACATCAGTAAGTCATTGGCTCAGTTTGCTCAGGCCTGAGGGGTTTCCTGGGGTGCAAGACTTTTCAGTGTTAAAATTGGGAAAGTTCCAGAAAATTAAGACAGTCAACCTCCTACAAGTGTTGGGAACTTCTAGCACTTTCTCTGTCTTTTAATAGTTCTGCAAGTTTCTTTCGAGCAAGATGCTTTACAGACTCCTGAGCATGGTAAATGCCTGCTGACTGCCTGAACACGTATCAGGGAAGGAATCTTACCTCCTACCAGTTTAAGAGGCAGGTGGAACCAGGCAGGGTGCTTCACTCACAGAAACAGGGATATTGAAAGCACCCCTCTGCACCATGAGGCTTTTAGATGCCAGTGGCAGAGCCCAGGGCCTAAGAAATGGAGCAAGCTGCCTTCTATCAGCCGGCTCCAAACATCAGGGTGCCTATCATGGAGAAAGGGGGCGTGGAATGTTGTCTGTCCTGAGACTTGTGAGTGACAGCCCTGCACACACATGGGAGGTTTCTGATTGCTTGGGTCTGGGGATTTGCACACACATGTACATTTCTTTGGAATAGGAAATGGCAACCCATTCCCTATTCTCACCTGGGAAATTTCATGGACAGAAGAGCCTGGAGGCCTCCAGTCCATGAGGTAACAAAGAGTTGGACAAGATTGAGCATGCATGCAGGTATACATTTCTTGATCTTTCCCATTTCTAGGCAGGAAATTTTTCCCTGACTGTAAAAAAAATTTGTCACACGTAAACTTCTCTACTTCTTTCCCTGAGGTTACCTTTAGCAAAAAATGACCTTGATGGGGAATTTCCTGGTGGTCCAGTAGTTAGGACTCCATACTTCCAGTGCAGGCAGTAGGGGTTCAATCCATGGATGGGGAACTAAGATCCCGCATGGCACCTGGTGCAGCCAGAAAAAGATAAAAAAGAAAAAGAAAGAGAAATAAAGAAAGATGACTTTGATGAATCAGACCTTTTTGCTGTATCAGTGGCAGTCAGGTTATAGATTCTTTTTACGGGAGCAAAAGGATGGGATGAGGAGGGAGGTGGGAGGGAAGGTCAGGATGGGGAACACATGTACACCCATGGCTGATTCATGTGAATGTATGGCAAAAACCACCACAATATTGTAAAGTAATTAGCCTCCAATTAAAAAAAATTTTTTTAATATCCTGTGATAAACCGTAATGGAAAAGAATATTTTTTAAATGTCTATATGTGTATAACTGAATCACTTTGCTGTACAATTGAGATTGGCACAATATTATAAATCAACTATACTCCAACTAAAAAAAAAGTTCAAACCACTCTTCACCATCTGTGAGAACACAGAGTTCATTCATGGGTGTGGATGTATGTCCTGGATTCTCTTCCCTCCCGGCTCTCTCCTGGGCTTCTCCTCACCTGGATCCCCAGCTTCAGGAGATTTCCTTGGCTCTTCCTCTTGGCCCCATCTTCTCTTGTTTCTGTCATTTCTGGAATCAAGAACTTCCCCCACTCTCAGATGGGCGTTGGGAGAGAATGAATACATATATATGTATGACTGAGTCCCTTCACTGTTCCCCTGAAACTATCACAACATTGTTAATCGGCTATACCCCAGTACAAAATGTTTTGATGTTAAAAAACTTTTTTTTTATTAAATTAAAAAAAAAAAAAGAAATTCCCGCACCCACAGCTCAGCCAAAGTGGAGGATCCCACATGGTCGCTATGGACCTGTCTCACCTGGCCAGCCCATTAGATGGAGGGTTGGGGGATGTGGGCGGGGGGTGGGGGAGGGATGGGAATCCTGGCCAGCCTGGATAGAACACATTTTCTGTCTCTAAAATCCGGGGCTCAGCCTTAGGGCCTCTGGTGAGCCTGCTTCGTGTTCTGTATCTAAAAGTTTGTGAGTCTCAGGGCCTGTGGTTGCCATGTGGGGAAAGAACTTTTGAGGTCCTTGAGCAACAGTGATCAAACTAGGAGGCCAGGTCAGTGGATGGACAATGGAGACAGGTGACCAGGCAGCCTGGGTGAAGGAGACAGAGACAGGGACTCTGAGCCCACTCTGTTCCAGAAGCTTCCTGGCCCCCATTCTCATCCTCTTGGTAACTTCAGGTCCTGCGGGACCCTTGTTCTAGCTTCCTCTTTAGCTTAGCCAGCTTCATACGTTTCTGTCACTTGCCACTCATCAACCCCCCCGAGAGTCACCAGTGTCCACTGCCCACCCACCCCAACACACACAGGCCCCTTCTTGGGAGCCTAAATGTCAGCCTTTCCTGCACCGACAAGACGCCCTGAGCCCCGTCTTTTGCGCTCCCTTTCAACTCTAGAGAGGGCCTGCACCCGCTCCCTGTGGGTCTGTTCCCCAGAAGTCAGGGGGAGATGACCTCCTCGCTGTGGCCTCTGCAGGGTCCTCGCCCCTGTCTCCACTTCCCGTAGCCCAGGCCTCACCTCCCTCATCATCCTGCCCCAGAGACACTTTAGAACACATTTGCTAGAACACTTGAACAAAGTAAACAGTGGTTTCCTTGCATTCCTGTCAGCATTTGTTTTTCACAGACTGAAGAGTCTTGAACCTGAGGGCACTCCCCTCCCCACTCCCCACACTGTGTTCATGGCTCTTGCCTGAACTTTTGCGGGGAAAGGGTGGGGTGCTCAGGGTCGCTGGGCTTGGACAGCTGTTTCAGGTTGTCCATTTTTAGGCCTTCAGAGTCCATGTTCATCGTCCCCTCTCAAACCCTCCTCTGGCCCAGGACAAGTGACAGGGCAGGGCACTCGGCACTCAGGATCAGATGGCCTTGACTCCTCACCACAGCACTCCCCTGCCTCCTCCTGTCGCAGCCCCAGGCGCCCCTTGGGCCTCATTCTCAGCAACGCCTTGACTTTGTCCCAACCCCATCAGGGTCCAAGGACCTGGCTTCTCCTCTTCTAGGATGTGGTGTGGACCTCAGGGGAGACTTAAGAACAATGCTGGGCCCTTATCAACAGCTAATCCCATCCTGGCCGGCTCCTGGACTTCCCTTCTCAGAAATGCCAACTCTTATTTTAACACATGGCGTGTTCTCTTCTGAGTCACCTCAGCCCCGATTGTGTGCAGCCAGAGCGGCCACAGTCCCTCCCTAACTCACACCTCGGTCAAGCTCTTCCGCAAGAGCACAGAGCAAACACCTTCAAGTCCATCCGGAATGGGCCTGGCTTCCTTCTGCCTTGTCACCAGCTCCTGGCGCCACAAAGTGCAGGAGCCGGAAGGGACCCTAGAAATCACCCGGTCTCACCCTGTCCTTCATAGCTGAGTTCACTAAAGCCCAGAGAGGGCAGGTTGTTGCTCAAGGTCACACAGCAAGGTCAGGAGTCCTGGTCCAGACCCTTGCTTTCTATGTATGTTACTTCTCAGAGAACATGAGGAGAAGGGAGAAAAACTGGGGAGGGGGCAGTTTGTGGCTGTTCAAATTTCTTCCTATTTAAGCCTCCATCCTGCACTTTCCAGGTGAGGCTCAATGGTAAAGCATCTGCCTGCAAATGCAGGAGATGTGAGAGATGCAGTTTCGATTTCTGGGTCAGGAAGATCCCTTGTAAAGCCCTGAAGTAGGAAATAGCAATCCGCTCCAGTGTTCTTGCCTGGAAAATTCCACAGACAGAGGAGCCTGGTGGGCTAAGTCCTCGAGGTAGCAAAGAGTTGGATGCGATTTAGTGACTAAGCATGCATGCACAGCGTGAGATATTTGCTGAGGTTTCAGGGAAGAAAGCCTCCTCTGACCACCACCAGAGCTTCCAGCAGAGCCCCACTCCCTGCCTGGACAGTGTGTGCTGAGACTGTGACACCCAGAAAGCAGAGGACAGGCAGGGAGAGAAGCCAAATCTTAGTGACATGAGTCAGACATGACAGCGACTGAGCACACATACAGTTCTCCACCCTACACTGGCCCAGAAGGGGTGCTTGTTCCACTTCCAGGGTCAGCACTGGGGCTTCTTTCAGCAGTAGGAACAGGCTTAGGCAATCCTAGTATGAGGAGGGGCTTTGCCCAGAAGGGAGAGTATCAGAAACCCCCATGAATCAGAGCCTCCCAGTGTCCTGACTGTGGTACTTAACAGATGAAACTGCTAAGTGGCTAGGTTGTCGTTCAGTCGCTCAGTTGTGTCTGACTCTTTGCAACCCCATGGACTGCAGCACACCAGGCTTCCCTCTCCTTCACCATGTCCCAGAGCTTGCTTTCAGTGATGCCATCCAACTATTCCTGTCCTCTGTTGTCCCCTTCTCCTCCTGCCCTCAATCTTTCCCAGCATCAGGGTCTTTTCTAATGAATCGGCTCTTTGCATCAGGTGGCCAAACTATTGGAGCTTCAGCTTCAGCATCAGTCCTTCCAATGAATATTCAGGGTTGATTTCCCTTAGGGTTGACTGGTCTGACTAGGTAAATGGTTAATAATAAAAAGAGTTGCTGTCATGGGGAAGTCCAGGCACCAGCCCTTGCAGCTAAGCCCACACTCCTGCAGGGTGGCTGCCAGAGCTCCTGCCAGTGCTTGAGTAGCTCTGATCCTGTTCCATTCTGAAACTCAGAGAGGAGTTCTACCAAACCCAGGAGAAGGGATTTCCCTGGTGGTCCAGTGGTTAAGAATCCACCTTCCAATGGCTCAGATAGTAAAGAATCTGCGAGCAATGCAGGAGACCCAGGTTCAGTCCCCAGGTTGAAAAGATCCCCTGGAGAAGGGAATGACAACCTACTTCAGCATTCTTGCCTGGAGAATCCCATGGACAGAGGAGCTCGGCAGGTAACAGTCCAGGGAGTTGCAAAGAGTTGGACACGACTGAGCGACTGCTACTACTACTTCCAACGCAGCGGTTGCCAGGGAACTAAGATCCCACATGCTGTGGGGCAACTAAGCCCACGTGCCACAACTACAAAGACCCAGAGCAGCCAAAAAACCACCACCAACAACAAAACCCAAGATGGGCTGGAGGACTAACCCCCACTTACCTTGCATTCAGCCCCACCCCCTGCACCTTCTAACTCATCAGCATGTGGGCTCTGGAGGTGGCCTGCCTGGGCTCAGATCCTAGCCCCACAAGTTACTAGCTGTGCACGTCAGAGGAGAAGACCCTGGGCAAGTCTGTCACCCTCTTCGTAAACTGTGTATAGTAAGAGACCCTTCCTCCAGGGGTTGGATTAAGCATCAGAGCATTGGCAGGTGATCACTCAGCTACCATCATCATTTCATTGCTATTATCTCATGCCGCAGCAGATATGATCTGCTTCCTTTATCCCATTACCTGTGCCACCCAAGGGCCAGCATTATGAAAGCAGGAAATATTAAGTCCTGTGATCCTCAGGACCACACTACGTGCAGTTCTGGGGATGTCTGTGAAATGTGGGAACATAAGCCAGAGCAATGGTCAGAACATTCCAGAACAGGACTGGAGGGTTTGGTCAGTCTGTGGTGTGTTCTGAAAGTGAAAATGTTAGTCACTCAGTGTTGTCCGACTCTTTGCAACCCCATGAACTGCAGCCCGCCAGGCTCCTCTGTTCGTAAAATCGTTCAGGCAAGAATACTGGAGTGGGTAGCCATTCCCTTCTCCAGGGGATCTTCCCAACACACAGATCAAACCCGGTCTCCTGCATTGCAGGTGGATTCTTTATCATCTGAGCCACCATGGAAGCCCCACAGTGTGTTCTACAATTCCACTAAAACGTCGTATGAATATCTACATGTGTCTTGCTCAATATGTGCCCCAATACTTCCCTTCTTTCTACTTCTGTGTTGTGATAAAAGTAGAGGTTTTCATCTCACAGATTGGGCTCTGGCTTAAGGGAGGTTTCAAACTTTGGATAATCAGAAACCTGATACACCTTGTAATGCCTTTAAAAAAATATATATAAGTACAGTTGATTTACAGTCTTGTGTTCATTTCTGCTGTACAGCAATGTGATTCAGTTATACATATTTTTTTTTCTTTTTTACCACTAGTACCAGGCTTAGATGGTAAAGAATTTGTTTGCAATGCAGGAGACCCGAGTTTGATCCCTGGATTGGGAAAATCTCCTGGAGAAGGGAATGGCTATTCATTCCAGTTCTCTTGCATGGAAAATCCCATGGACAGAGGAGCCTAGTGGGTTACAGTGCATAGGATCACCAAGAGTCAGACATGACTGAGCGAGCAACACATATTTTTTTTATATTCTTTTCCATTATGGTTTATCAAAGGACACTGAATATAGTTTCCTGTGCTATACAGCAGCACCTTGTTGTTTATTCATTCTATATATAATACTTTGTGCAATGCCTTTTAAAAAGCATTATGTGTGTATATTTCATACAATCTTGTTTTTAATTTTATTTTTCATTTTGAGATAATTTTAGACTTGAGAAACTTTGCGAAAATAGTAGGAAAAATGCCTAAATACGCTTCACACAGCTCTTCCAAATGTTAACATCTTCTATAACCAGAGCATAATGATCAAGACCAGAATATGAACAGGGATTCCCAGGTAGTGGTAAAAAACCTGCCTGCAATGCAGGAGACACAGTGAGATGTGAGTTCAGTCCCTGGGTGGGAAGAGCCCCAGGAGGAGGACATGGCAACCCACTCCAGTATTTTGCCTGGACAATCCCATGGACAGAGGAGCCTGAGGGGTCACAGTCCGTAGGGTCGCAGAGTCGGATGGGACTGAAGTGACTTAGCACGCATGCAGGATATGAACACTGATACAGCACTACTAACTTATCTTCAGCTGGTATTCCAACTTTGTCCACTGCCCCTGGATTCTTCTTCTCCCCAGGATCCCATGCAGTCTCACACAGGGCGCTGAGTTATCATGTCTCCTTAGTCTCCTCCAGTCTGGGACATTCCCTCAAGCTTTGTCTTTCCTGATCACAGCACTTTTGAAGAGCAGTGGCCAGTTGCTCTGCAGAATGTTCCTCATTCGGGGTGTGTCTGGTGCTTTTCCAGAATTAGACTGAGGTTTTTCATTTTTGGCACAAATGCCTACAGAAGTGATTTTTTTAAAACTTTATTTATTTGCAAGATGTTACTTCCCTGACCAGGAACTGAACCCGTGCCCCCTCCATTGGGAGTGTGGAGTCTTAACCACTGGACCGCCAGGGAAGCCCCCAGAAGGAATGTTGTCTTCTCGGCACATCACACCAGGAGGAATGTGATGCCCATACATCTCATTTCTGCTGATAGGAAGTTTTACCCCTTGGATACGGTGGTGTCTATCAGATTTATCCATGGCAAAGTTACCTTTGTCCCCTTTGTAATTATAAGTATTTTAGTGGAGATATCTTGAGACTATAACAGAAACCTTTTTTTTTTTTTCATTATACTTTTACCCACTAATTCTAGCACACATCAGTGGTTCTTGCCTGCAACAATTACGGTGAGGTTAGTGTTAGTCGCTCAGTCGTGTCCGACTCTGTGACAACATGGCCTGTAGCCCACCCAGGCTTCTCTGTCCATGGACTTCTTCGGACAAGAACACTGGAGTGGGGAGCCATTCACTTCTCCAGAGGATTTTTCCAACCCAGGGATTGAATCCAGGTCTCCTGTTTTATAGGTGGATTCTTTACCATCTGAGCTACCAGGGCAGCCATTGTGGGGTTAGCCAAACAGCAATTTCCTATTTCCATCATTCCTTCTATATTTATTCATTGGAATTCTATTGTATGAGGCTTCACTTCATTTATTTATTTATGAAATTATTTATTTATATGTATATGGAGTCATGGATATATTCTTTATTCCATGAGTTATTATTATTACTATTATTATTTATTTTGTTACTAAAATTGTCTGAGATCTGGCCATTGGGAACCCCTTCAATGTGAATCCTGTGTTTTTTAATAATATCCTCATCATTCCTGGGTTGGGAAGAGCCCATGGAGAAGGAAATGGCAAGTGACTCCAGAATTCTTGCCTGGAGAATTCCATGGACAGAGGAGCCTGATGGGCTACAGTCCATGGGGTCGCAAAAAGACACGACTGAGTGACTAACACACACAAACATACACACACACCATTTCTGAGCACTTTTTCTAGCACTGCAAAATCTTCTGTATAATTTATATTTTCACTGCTCCAGCCCTAAAATCAGCCAGTTCTCCAAGGAGCCCTAATTTTTTTCACTGGGAAATGGTACTTAGAAACCAAGATCCAGAGACTAGTATACTCATAGCTACCGTCATTATTTCCAGTCCCTTACAAAGGATGAAGCTAGGGAATATATATCTGTATGCACACACACGTACATATACACCTATATCTATTTTTATTTCTATATCCAAGCATCCATGTATATAAAACAATGTTGTTGTTCAGTCGCTAAGTCATGTCTGACTCTTTGCACCCCCATGGACTGCAGCATGAGAGGCTCCTCTGTCCTCCACCATCTCCTGGGGTTTGCTCAAACTCATGTCTATTGAACCGGTGATGCTATTTAACCATCTCATCCTCTGCCACCCCCTTCTCCTCCTGCCCTCAGTCTTTCCAGTATCAGGGTCTTTTCCAATGAGTCAGCTTTTCGCATCAGGTGGCCCAAGTATTGGAGCTTCAGCTTCAGCATCATTCCTTCCAATGAATATTCAGGGTTGATTTCCTTTAGGACTGACTGGTTTGATCTCCTTGCTGTCCAAGGGACTCTCAAGAGTCTTTTCCAGCACCACAGTTCAAAAGCATCAGTTCTTCAGCAATTAACCTTCTTTATGATCCAACTCTCACAGCCATACATGACTACTAGAAAAACCATAGCTTGTTGGCAAAGGGCTCTCTTCTTTTTGACACTGTTAATTTTCCTCCAGTAGGTGGCAGCACTTGTACCGTCACCTTGGAGTGGATTCCTGCTGCATTTAGGTAATAAAGTCATCAGGGCAGTTCACCCAAGTCAGGTGGAGACAGAACGCAACTTCAGGGTTAATAGCCTCACCCGAACCACAACTTTAAAAAAGGGGGAAAAAAGCCCACATCTAAGGAAGTTTGCGAAGGGAATTCAAGTAAGTCTGTCCAAACCTTGCCCAGGCCACAGGGCAGCTGTTCCCCTAAGTGGGGACAGCTCCAGTCCCCCAGCCTCAGATCATCATCCCTAGGTGGGGCTGGAGGTGGGGGGCAAGATGGACCGGACTTCTTGAAGGTCTCAGGGCCCTGCTGCTTCATACTCTGGGGTTCCAAGAGACACAAAAGGACATGAACCCTTGTGTGCACCTTAACTGTCTCCGCTTAGAGTTTCCATCTGAAGCAAGAAACAGAGACCCAGTCGACCTGGAGGAGGGTGGGGCACTGCCGGGGAATCCTGTGGCAAGAGAAACCACAGATCAAGACATTCAGACTCAGGAAGTCAAGGTGGCTACACAGAGTCGCTGTCTCCCTTCACGGCCCGAGGGCTGCCAGTCCTGCTTCCTGGAGTGGCAGGAGAGGACAAGAGGTAGCCTGGGCTCCAATCCCAGATGTGCCACCTCCTAGCTGTGGGCCTTGACCAAGTTACCTACCCTCTCTGTGCTTTATTCTCCTTATCTGCAAATTTCATAGCGATTTGGGGTGTTTATGAGGACTGCGTGAGATTACACTGTCAAGTTCTTAGAACTGAGCGGGGCACAAAGAAAAGGCTCAACAAAGCTTAGCTTTCATTTTCCTTACCACAAATACTACTGTTATTTCATTTTCATGCACTGCTTCATTATGGTTCCTGATCCCTAACAGTTTCAGCTTGCAGTGGGTATTGCTGCCCAGCCCCAGGACTTTAAACAGCCTCTCACCTCCAGGCGTGTTAGTTCTAATTCTAGATCAAGGGCTCTGATTGGCCCAGCACATCGCTGTAAGCCTGGGCCACAGACCAGGCTTCGCCCATATGGGCGTCCCAGGTTGCAAGGTCACTGAGGGCACCCAACCATGGAGAGTTTTCTTCCAAAAGGTGGACAGCCAGGAATAGAGCAGTAAAGTCAACACACACATAAAACATTTTTCAAAGATATGTATGTGCTGTTGTGAATAAGAAAAAAGTGAAAGTGGTTCAGTCGTGTCGGACTCTTTGTGACCCCATGGGCTATACAGTCAACGGAATTCTCCAGGCCAGAATATTGGAGTGGGTAGCTTTTTGCTTCTCCAGAGGATCTTCCCAAGCCAGGGATTGCACCTGGTCTCCCGCATTGCAGGTGGATTCTTTACCAGCTGAACCACAAGCGAAGCCCAAGAATACTGAGTAGGTAGCCTATCCCTTCTGCAAGGGATCTTCCCAGCCCAGGAATGGAACCGCTGTCTCCTGCAAGCAGGTGGATTCTTTACCAACTGAGCTGCTAGGGAAGCTTGTGGATAAAATATGAATGTATTTAAAGGTGTCATTGAGCCACAGTACTTTTCTTAATTATTCCTGTTATCAATAATATATTCATATATTATTATATTAATATTTTATATCAGTAAATATAAATGATCATCATTCACTTCCTCAATGCAACTTCAGGTGCAAATTTTACCATGTTCAGTTCAGTTCAATCTCTCAGTCGTGTCCAACTCTTTGCTGCAGACCCCATGGACTGCAGCATGCCAGGCTTCCCTGTCCATAACCAACTCCCAAAGCTTGCTCAAACTCATGTCTACTGAATCAGTGATGCCATACAAGCATCTCATTCTCTGTCGTCCCCTTCTCCTCTCGCCTTCAATCTTCCCCAGCATCAGGGTCTTTCCCAATGAGTCAGTTCTTCGCATCAGGTGTCCAAAGTATGGGAGCTTCAGCTTCAGCATCAGTCCTTCCAATGAATATTCAGGACTGATTTCCTTTAGGATTGACTGGTTTGATCTCCTTGCAGTTCAAGGGACTCTCAAGAGTCTTCTCCAGCGCCACAGTTCAAAAGCATCAATTCTTCAGTGTTCAGCTTTCTTTACAATCCAACTCTCACATCCATACATGACTACTGGAAAAACCATAGCTTTGACTAGACGGACCTTTGTCAGCAAAGTACAAACAAATGTGTCACTCAGTCGTGTCCCACTCTTTGCGACCCCATGGACTGTAGCCTACCAGGCTCCTCTGTCCATGGAATTTTCTAGGCAAGAGTACTGGAGTGGGTTGCCATTTCCTTCTCCAGGGAATCTTCCACACCCAGGCATTGAAGCCGGGTCTCCCACATTGCAGGCAGACGCTTTACCCTCTAATCCACCAGGGAAGCCCTTGTCAGCAAAGTAATGTCTCTGCTTTTGAATATGCTGTCTAGGTTGGTCACAGCTTTTCTTCCAAGGAGCAGGTATCTTAATTCCATGGCTGCAGTCACCGTCTGCAGTGAATTTGGACCTCCCAAAATTTAGTCTCTCACTGTTTCCATTGTTTCCCTACCTATTTCCCATGAAGTGATGGTCTTTACCATGTTGGTCTTTACTAAATGTCTTGATTGTAAAAACAGTCTTCATGCATCCTCAAATATTTGGTATATAAGCCCTCAACACTACACTGGGCTGCTTCTGGTCCACCTTTAAAGTAGCTGACTGAGCCTTAAATCTCTGGACCAGTCCACTCTCCTGCCCAGAACCCTCCCCTGGCACAGAGGCTCCAGGGGTCTATTGGCCTGGGATCCATACCCCTCCCGACTCTTAGTCTCTGCCTGTGAGCATGCAGCCTGCAGTGTCTGGGTGCTGTGATTATTAGACGTACCTATAAGTGCTCTCCTGAGCATCATCCCCACTCCTCAAAAAACATCTCCTTGGGTGGGAATGAACTGGGTGGTAGGGGAGGGGCATCCAGCATCTATTCTGAAGATACAGTGATTCTCTGGTCCTCTGGAGGACATTAGGGAGGGATGGTAGCATCTAAGAGAGAAACATAAGGCAGGCATGTGAGATGAGTCTTGTGCCTCAGGACAGGACCCCATCTCCAGGCTCTGGGTTTCTGGCAACTGCTGGAACACGGGCTGAATCTGCAGCAAGGCAAGGTGATGACTCCAGCTTCTCTCTGTGATACAGCCTGCAGGAAACTGTCTCATTCACCATGGACAACTGCGATTCTCACGACCTCGTCCTCTGCCTAAAATTCTTTACTCCCAGCACCTTCTAGGTAATGCCCCATCTTCCAGGTAACCTCTTAGCACAGCTTACACCATGCTAGGCACACACATGAGTTATCTAAGCAGAGCAACGTAGGAGTCTTGCAAGTATTGTAGGTTCTATGTCAGATAAGGAAACCAAAGAGGCAAAGAGGCCAAGATCAACACATCTGAATGAAACCAAGACCTGTCTAGGGCCCTGGCCTGTGCCCACAGGCAGTACTCTTGAAGCCTGTTGAGTAAACTCCAAGATTCTCAACCTGAGTATATGGGAAGGCACATCTTACTTAGAGACAGGCAAGCTCCTGATACCAGGAATCCACAGTTCCTGATTCCCGCCAGAGAAATATCTTCCTATTGGGAAGTGCCTCAGAGACAATACGGGCTTCCCAGGTGGCACTAGTGGTAAAGAACCTGCCTGCCAATGCAGGAGACATAAAGTGAGGCAGGTTTCATCCCTGGGTTGGGACGATCCCCTGCAGGAGGTCTTGGCAACTCACTCCAGTATCTTTGCCTGGAGAATCCCATGGACAGAGGACCTGGCAGGCTACAGTCCATGAGGTCACAAAGAGCCAGACACGACTGAAACAATGCAACACACGCAGAGACAACACTCACCAGCATTACAAGCTGGACTGGACATTTGCCACTTTGGCCACACAGCATCTACTCCTCCTTCCTAATAGTCACTCTAATTTCCTTTGGGGAATTATCTGACAGCTACTGTGTACTGTCTCGGTGGACAGTAACTCATGTAGCAATCTATCCTCCACTTCATAAGCAAAAACTGTCACCCAGATCTCCTAGAGCCTGACTTCCTTTTCATCACCTTAGAACAATCAAAGCCAAGTATCTGATCTAAGCTTGGCTGGTTGAATGCTCTCTTTCCTAGGAATTTGGCTTTGGAGCAAGAGACACAAAGACAGACTGAGCTCATTGTGGCAATTCATTCACCCCAATGACTGCACCTGGGTGAGACTGAAGTGCTCTCCCTGCTTCAAAGGACCCTTTGAGCTGCCCAGCTCCTGTCCAACTTCTGTTCTAGGTCTTCCCTTCCAGCCTGAGGCATCCTTGGCCACCCAATCACTTTCCTTTTCTTAATTTAGCCTGAGTCAGTTTCTGTTGCTTGCCATCAATGAATCTGGCTAAAATACACCAGCTCATGCTAAGGAAGAAAGAATTCCCCATTTCCCTTCCACATGAGGGATTCAAAGACCAAGCGTGAACTCGCCAAGATTCTTTTTTATTTTGTTTTATTTTTGGCCGCACTTGGTCTTTGTTGCTGCGTGCAGGTTTTCTCTAGTTGTGGCAAGCAGGGGCTACTCTTCATTAAAGCGTGTAGGTTTCTCATTGTAGTGCCTTTCTTGTTGTGGAGCACAGGCTCTAGGCTTGCGGGTTTCAGTAGTTCCAGCATACAAGCTCAGTACTTGTGGCTCTCAGGCTTAGTTGGCCTCATGGAATGTTGGCCTCATGAAATGTGGAAGGGAGAAGGCAATGGCACCCCACTCCAGTACTCTTGCCTGGAAAATCCCATGGACGGAGGAGACTGGTAGGCTGCAGTCCATGGGATCGCGAAGAGTCGGGCACGACTGAGCGACTTCACTTTCACTTTTCACTTTGATGCATTGGAGAAGGAAATGGCAACCCACTTCAGTGTTCTTGCCTGGAGAATCCCAGGAATGGCTGAGCCTGGTGGGCTGCCGTGTATGGGGTCACACAGAGTCGGACATGACTGAAGCGACTTAGCAGCAGTAAGTAGCAGCAATGTGGAACCTTCCCTGACCAGGAACTGAACCTACATTCCCTGCGTTGCCAGGCAGATTCTTATCCACTGCACCACCAGGGAAGTCCTGCCCAAGATTCTTAACCAAAAAAGAAAAGAAGCCTATAAAATGTGCTAGCCCTAACCATCTGCCACGTGACAACTTCCAATCAGAACACAGAAAGCCTTAGTTTGTTACTGAAAGGGTATGGTGGGTCTGGCTGCTAGCTACTCAAAAGCCAATAAACAGGCCAGGATGGTCGAAAGGAAGTTTGCTTTATTTCAGATGCCGGCAACTGGAGGGGTGGAGTGGGGGGAGGAGGCGAGGGTGGTGGACATCTGCTCAAGGGCCAATTCCACCCCTCCCCAATAAGCAGGGGGTGAGAGCTTTCATAGACAGGGGTGGGTGGGGTGGGTCTACATGCAGAAAGAGCACAGTCATCTCTAACAGTCATCTTTAACCTGGTCACCAGTGGTCTGACCAGCATCATCTTGATTGTTTTAGGTACAGTTAATCATCAGTTCCAGGGTTCATTTGTTTCCATTTCATTGAGGTCAATTCTCAGAATTCTGGCAGCTCACGGGTACAGTTTGCTCATCATGTTAACTTCTCCACTGGGTGTTTTGGCATTTATAAGACCACTCACAGGATATGGCTCAGAATATTACCTATGTGCAGTGCTGTGCTGAGGTTAGTCACTCAGTTGTATCCTACTCTTTGCCACCCTATGGACTGTAGCCCACCAGGCTCCTCTGACCATGGGATTCTCCAGGCAAGAATACTGTAGTGGGTTGCCATGCCCTTCTTCAGGGGATCTTCCTGACCCAGGAATGGAACCCAGGTCTCCTGCATTGCAGGTGGATTCTTTACTGTCTGAACCACCAGGGAAGCCCAAGAATACTGGAGTTGGTAGCCTATCCTTTCTGCAGGGGATCTTCCCATCCCGGGGATCGAACCGTGGTCTCCTGCATTGCAGGTGATTCCTTACCATCTGAGCTACTAGGGAAGCCCCCAAATTATCTATAGCCCTTAAGAAGAAACTAAAAGTCCTTGACTATGCTTAATGACTGCATTATTATTTAGTCTCCCTTGACTGTTTTCCTTTGTTTCAGCATTTCTCACTCCTCTGCTTAAGCTTATTCTTTGACTAAAGTTTTCCATAGACAAAAGGCAGGGAGAAGACGTGGTGGGGATGGGGCAAGGACCATAAGGTCTTGCTCCGTTTCAAGTTCACTTGACCAAGTTAGGCCACTGGATGAAGGCAGGAGTGGAATTTCAGGTGTTTACTCAACTCACAGGGAAAGTCGAGCGATTACCTCCTCACTATTGCAGCAGTCCTCAGATTTGTCCTGGGAACAGAATTCCACAGTGGAAGTTGTGGTGAAAGACACTTGGAAGGAGAGTGATAGCTGCCTTGGAGACATAAGGCTAAACTGTAAGCTGGCTCATTTGCTGGAGAGAAAGCAAAGAAAGAAAAACCTGTGAAGAGGCCTCCCTGAGTCAGAAAAAAGTCTCTAACAGTGACCCATACAGGACTTAGGTTTGATTGGACTTCATAAAGCAATGTATCCCCTGGGACATTGTTGAAAACAATAGAGCAGTCAGCCAGAAATTTTGGAGATTCACAACGTGGTGTTTTGAGACAAAGAGAACCCTTCCCAAACCTCTGTCATCACAGGATATTTGTGGTCATGCTCAAGGCTGTAGCCCTTGAGGTGCAACATCTGAGGCATCACACTATGAAGGGTGGAGGGACCGCACTAAAATTACCCAGTTACTAAACATGAAAACAAGCAATTCATCTCAAAAAGGTAATAATATACCTGGGGAGCAGAGTGTGACCAGTAGCCATATTTGCTATAATATATTATCTAAGATAACCAGTTTCCAACAAAAAATTACAAGACATAAAGAAATAGGAAAGAATAGGGAATTCCCTGGTGCTCCAGTGGTTAGAACTTGGCCCTTTCACATTGTAGGTTCAATCCCTGGTCAGGAAACTTAGATCCCACATGCCAAGAGGCAACAAAGCCTGCGTGCTGTGACTAGAGAAACCCCAAACACCACAATGAAGACCCAGTGCAGCCAAAAGTAAATAAATAGGAAATCTGAATAAACCGTAGACTTTAGGAAAAACAAATAAATAAAGATTATGTGGAAATTGATTGCATCAAGAATAGAGAACCCACACACTTATGGCCAATTAATCTACAACAAAGTATGCAAAATACACAATGAAGAAAAGACAATCTCTTCGACAAGTGGTGCCAGGAAAACTGGACAGCTACATGTAAAAGAATGAACATTTTCATTTTGTCATATATAAGCTTAAATGAGTTCAAAACCTAAATGCAAAATCAAATACTGTAAAACTCCTAGAGGAAAATGTAGGCCAAACACTCTTTGACAAAACTTGCAGCAGTAGTTTTTTGGATCCATCTCGTAGGGTAATGGAAACAAAAGCAAAAATAAACAAATGGGACCTATTAAACTCTAAATTGTTTGCACAGCAAGAGAAACCATAAAATGCAAAGATAACCTATGGAATGGGAGAAAATATTTGTAAATCAACCAACAACAAGAACTGAATTTCCAAGACATAAAAACAGTTTACACAGTTCAATAAAAAAAATTTTTAAAAACAACCAAAAATGAGCAGAAGACCTAAGTAGGCATTTCTCAAAAAAAGATAGACAGATGGCCAACAGAAACATGAAAAGAGGCTCAACATCACTAATTATTCAGTTCAGTTCAGTCACTCAGTCGTGTCTGCCGACTCTTTGCGGCCCCGTGAATCGCAGCACGCCAGGCCTCCCTGTCCATCACCACCTCCCAGAGTTCACTCAAACTCATGTCCATCAAGTCGGTGATGCCATCCAGCCATCTCATCCTCTGTCATCCCCTTCTCCTCCTGCCCCCAATCCCTCCCAGCATCAGAGTCTTTTCCAATGAGTCAACTCTTCACATGAAGTGGCCAAAGTATTGGAGTTTCAGCTTTGGCATCAGTCCTTCCAATGAACACCCAGGACTGATCTCCTTCAGAATGGACTGGTTGGATCTCCTTGCAGTCCAAGGGACTCTCAAGAGTCTTCTCCAACACCACAGTTCAAAAGCATCAATTATTCAGCGCTCAGCTTTCTTCAGTAATTATTAGAGAAATGCAAATTATAACTACATTCAGGTAGCTTTGATGATGGCCATCTGACCTCACTCTGGTCAGAATGGCCATCATCAAAAAGTCTACAAGTAATAAATCCTAGAGAGGGTATAGAGAAAAAGGAACCCTCCTGCACTGTCGGTGGGAATGTAAATTGGTACACCCACTGTGCTGAACAGTAGGTTACTTAAAAAACTAAAAATAGAGTAACCATATAATCCAGCAGCCCTGCTTCCGAGTATATACCCAGAAAAGACAAAAACTTTAATTTGAAGCTAT
The DNA here is from genome assembly GCF_029407905.1 of Bubalus kerabau. Classification (NCBI taxonomy): domain Eukaryota; kingdom Metazoa; phylum Chordata; class Mammalia; order Artiodactyla; family Bovidae; genus Bubalus; species Bubalus kerabau. Next base: position 51,973,254 of record NC_073634.1, read on the forward strand.
AACATGTACCCCAAAGTTCAATAGCACTATTTATAATAGCCCTCGTCTTTATCTATTCATATATATATATATATATATATACACACACACACACACACATATATAGGTTCCTCGGTAGTTTAATTGGTAAAGAATCCACCTGCAATGCAGGAAACGCAGATAATTCGGGTTCCATCCCTGGGTCGGGAAGATCCCCTGAAGGAGGGAATGACAAGCCACTCCAGTACTCTTGCCTGGAGAATCCCATGGATAGAGGAGCCTGGTGGGCTACAGTCCATAGGCTTGCAAAAAGTCGTACAAGTCTGAGCAACTGAGCAACAACAACAAAACCCTAAACCGAATGGTCTCCTCAGCTGCTCTGAGAGCTCCTGGGGGTATGTTTGTGATGTACCCCAGGTTCTTGGAGTGACAAGCAGTACAATAATTATTTCATGACCATATGTGTCAGATGAGCGTGCCCCTCTTCTGAAACCCAACAAAGGAAAAGAAGCTGAAGCAAAAGTCTTGCATGATATTTTATTCTGAGAGGGAAAGGCAGTGGAGGGAGTTTGGTGAGAGAAACTGGAGAGAAGACTCCTGGATTCAGGAAGGAAGGAGCCGGCCGAGGATGCTGGAGTTCCTGTGCTTTTACCCCAGGATGGGGTAAGAGGACCCAGGGAATCAAATGAAACCTACTGTGGAGAGAAGAGACAGGTTGATTAGGGCTCTGATTTCTCAGTCTCGGGCCATTTCCTTGGTGTCCACCTCATCTTACGTGATGGTCTCATTCAATCCTCATTTCAATCTCAGAAATAGAAATAATTATAGCCCTTTCGCAGGTAAGGAAACTGAAGCTCAAAGAGGTTAGGTTACTTGTCCAACGTCACACATTTGAGGAGAAATGGAGACCTGATTTTACTCCAGGATTGTTTGCAGGAGTGTGGGGAGGGGCAGGGGGAGGTTGCCTCAGGCTGTTAGGAGTTTCCCTTTCTCAGGGAGGCTGTCAGGGAATGAGTCCCTGCTGTTGCCTATGCACATACCTGGCTTGCTTTTGCACATCTTGATGTCCACACAGACAACCCGAGAGGTTTTTCCAGCTGTGATGTCCGCAGCGATGCGACGGAGAAATCTCTTCATGATTGACTTGCACAGACCTTTCAGCAGCCCCATCTTGCTGCACACCTTGGAGGCCGCCTCGATGACGGTATTCTGCAGCGGCCGCGCCGTGGTGGGAAATGGGCCTCAGCTGAGCCTTCCCGGGCACTGTCTCTCTGCAGGCCCCGGCAGCCTTGGGCTCTCAGCGGGTCTGGCAGTGGGAGTGCTGGGTCCCGGGAGTTGGTGCCAGGTGGTAGTGGGAGCAGGGACTGGAGAGACAGGGCTCAGCCCCCCTCCCCATTCCCCAAGCCTGGCCAGCAGGAGCTCTGGAAAGGACAATTGACCCTGCCGAGTCTTAGCCTCTGTATACCCAGGCCCTGTCTTCTGGGTGGAGAGTGGTGCCCAGACCCACTTTAAAGGCTCTGTCTATATAGCTTCTGGGTCCAGGGCCAGACTGGGGGGCTCCATCTGCTGGGGGGTGGGGGGTGGCGGGTTAAAGGGGGGATCCAAGCTTGGAGCTTTGGTCCATTGCTTTTGAAATATCTTCTTCTGACATCTCCCATGGAAGGGGATAAATCTGAGTACCCCAGGGTGAAGGTAGTGATGCTGAGCAGGTTGGGGGAGCCAAGGAGACGGAGGGAGGGAAAGTGAAACTATGGTTCTGGTGATGATGCCTCCACTTGTTAAGTATTCACTCAGAGCTAAGTACATCCCACTTTCCAGCTCATTTAAAAAGCCTAGGTAAGAATTCCCAGCCCTCCCCACTCCACTTGGGGGCACCTCTCCACCCGCCAAGTCCCACAAGCCTCCCGTCTCACCTCATCAGGCTGATCTCCCAACTTGTCCATCAGATGTTGTATTATCTTCTGACAACGATCACAGAGTAGGCTCAGCTCTTCTCCTTGGAGCAGCAGGTCACCCTATCAGGAAAGGAAGCCCATTAGGGCGGTCTCTCAGACACCCCAGCTTCATAAGGGCGCCATGAAGGGTCCCCTGGGGGCTTTCAAGCCAGTAGGATGACCCATGATCTGTCTGTCCATATGAGGACCTCAGCCAGAGCGCCTGCCCATCTCTCTGCCTGTCTTAGAGGGGCTGAGAGACCCCACGACCTGCCCCCACACCCACAGCAGCGGCCCCAGCCCAGCATCTGCCCCTCTGCTGTTCTACCGTCAGACAAGGAGGAGGCTCTTGGGGAGGGCCCAGCCACCAGTGTAGCCCCCACCCCAGTCAGGTACCAGCGTGAACAAAACCAGCATCTTCAGCTCCCAGCCCTGCCTCCCCACCCCCTGAGCAGTTCAGTCTCCAGGCCCTCGCCCCTGGCGCTGCCCAGGGAGGAGAGGAAGGAGAGCGATGGTGGGGGGGCAGGGGCTGGGGGGGAGGAGCAGCAGGAAGCCATCCGAGTACCTGGGGATGCTCCGGGTCCAGGCCCTGGCACAACTCATCTCCATCACACAGATGGGCCGTCACCTGGTCGTGGCTCTCAGGAGTCAGACCAGAAAAGGCCAGCCCTGGGGAAGAAACAGCATGAGCAGCCCTCCACAGACAGAGGGAGAGAAGTCAGTGCTTCTGGCTGGGGAGAGCCCAGGAGGCAGCTGGCGCCCAGGACTGGGAGGTGGCCTTGTGAGGTGTCCCGAGTGCCTCCTGCCCTGCTCTGCCCTGGGGCTGCTCTGACCCACGCCAGGTGCCCTTGGAGCTCATGCTCGGGTCCATCAAATCTGAGAAAGCAGGGCTGGGAGGAGGAGCCATCGGGATCTACCCCAAGGGGAATGTCCTCACCTGGGGCGACCAGGAGCACCGAGGCGATGAGCAGGACAACCCAGGAGGTCATTTTGAGGCAGCTGCCCAGGCTCTCTCCACAGCCTGTTTTATAGAGGCTGGGAACCTGGCAGGGTCCTCTTCCTCTTTTTGGCCACCTCCCGTGTCTCTGAGTTTACCACAAACACCAGTACTGGTCTGTGGAGAAGTGGGAGGAGGAGTGTACCTCAGAGCTTCCACACACCCCTCTCCACCCACCCTGCCCAGCACTAGAACTTTCTGAGCTGAGCCGGGTGTTGATGGAGAGCATTGGCCGCCATGATGCCCACCCTGCCCTGACGTGGTAACGGGAAGAGAAGTCCCCACTACCGAGGGGTCGGGTAGGGCCCTTGGCCAGGTGAGCATCCGTGCCCCCTGCTTCATCTCTTCCTCCACCCCAGAGGTCTGGGCTGGTGTCGCCATGTCATCCTTCTCCTCATCTCTTGGGTCTCCTTCCAGCCATTTAAGCCAGTGTAGCACTACCTGATTCAGATGTAGAAAAAGGTGCCCTCAGGGTAGATCCTGAAGGTCCTCCTCCCAGCCCTGGATGCTCCAGCTTCATGGACCCTGATCATGAGCTCTATGGGCACCCTGGGTCCCCTAGACCCACACCAGCCTTCTCACCATCATCAAGGAGGCTGGGCCTTTCCCTCAGAGCTGGGTTCAGCCCAGCCTGGCAGTGACCTGGCCGATGGGCAGAGAGAGCCAGTGGGAAGGACAGGAGCCCCAGCCAGGGTCTGGTCCCAACTTCTGGGTGTCTGAATAGTCATCTGTGTCATAAAGGTCATTGGCCTTCATCTGTCAGAAAAATTGAATAGTAGATAAAAATAATTTCTCAGTATCCATATGTCCCAAATATTGCATGGGATATACTTACACTGGAAAGTATTTGTTGTTTACCTGAAATTCAAATTAAACTGAGCATTCCATAGTTTGTCTGGCCCCTTAAATCCTTTCTGGTTTATTACCCAAATCCCAGGGTAGCAGACACACTCACACTAACTCATGTCACACACTTACACACGGTTACATGAACTCAGGAACATACACTCTCCAAAGCACTGACAAATTCACACACACTCATAGCTGCTCACACTCCCAGATACCCACACACACATACTCACACATTAATTCACAACCACATAACTTTCATATACTCATAAATTCACACATAAACACACCACCTTTATTCTTGCCCATTGTGGAAGTCAGTGAATGCCACTTAAGGAGCAAGGAATTGAAGCATTTTTAAGCACTTTGGCTCTCTTATTTTTATTGAAATAAATTTTAATTAGATAAGTAAGAAACAATAAATGAAACCACCTATAAGTTCACCAAATAGATATACAGGAATATTGACGGATGACAAGTAGACTCATAGTGGTCATCATTTTTAAATTTATAGAAATATTGATTCTCTATGGTGTGTACCAGGAAATTACATAGTGTTGTTGGTCAATTATACTTTAAAAACAAACTCTTGGAAAAAAGAGATTGGGTTAATGGTTACCAGAGGCTGGGGTGGAAGGGTAAGGGGTAGGATTGGATGAAGGTGGTGGTCAGAAGGTACAAACTTCCAGTTATAAGATAAGTAAATACTAGGGATATAATGTATAATATGATAAAGATAATGAACACTGCTGTACATTATAAATGAAAATTGTAAAGAAAGTAAATCCTAAGAGCTCTCACTACAAGGAAAACTTTTTGTCTATTTAATGTTGATTTCTATGAGATGATGGATATTCACTAAATCCACTGTGATCATCATTTCATGATGAATGTAAGTCAAATCATTATGTTGTACACCTTAAAATTATATAATGCTGCATGTCTGATATTGCAATACTTTGGAAATTAATTAATTATAAAAAATTTACATAAATATCCATTTATACCTTTCAATGAATATATTTATAAATAAATATATGTTTATATAAAGTTATATATCATAAAACATGTTTTGGAACAGCTTTTTAAATTTAACAAGATATCATGAACATCATCCCAGTCAATAAATTTAGATTTCCGTCATCATTTCGATTGGTTTCCTCATATTCTATTTTAGGGGTGAACTCTAACTGGAGTCCTCAATTCTGGGACTCATGAGGCTTCTACTTGCAGAGCAGAGGTTGGGAGAGCCCACCAACAGCGTGTGCAGTAGTCTGGGGGAGTGACACGAATGCCTTCTTCAGACTGGTTGCCTCATAATCCCAAGATGACTACTGTAGGCCCTCCAGGCCCTAGGGCCCCGCCCCAGGTGGAAAACTTGGAAGAGTGAAGCAGGAAAGGGAGGTACTTATATATATTTTTAAAAAGCACATATTTCCCAGAGACCTTCAGCTTGTCTCATCGGTACATCCCAGGGGGTACTCGCAGCTGTGAAGGGCTATACAGAAGGAAACCTTTGGCTGGACTTTGAACAAAACTGAGATTCTGCCAGGAAGGACAGATGAGAAGTCAGGGGGATCAGGTAGGCAACAGCAGTATCAGCTACAGAAGAACTTCTTGCTAAACAGTGTTTTGAAGGAAAATTGATGGGATTTTGTAACTAATCAGATACAAGAGACAGAGGAGACAGGAGGCAAAAGTTTGATAGTATTTGAAGGCTGAGGGGCCAGTGGTGAAGCGGGAAAATTAGGAAATGGAGCTTGTGTGTGAAAGCTGAACTTGAGGTGTTGCATTTGTGTGGTCTGCTTGAGGGCAGGGCTGCCTCTGCTGTCACATCCGCCCTTGATTACTAGAACTGTCCTGAGACCAGATAGTCAGCTAAGGGTTCGCCTCCTATAAGGAAACCCGGACTCAGAGAGGTCCAGTGAATGCTCCAAGGACACACAGCTCAAACCACATATGTCTGGGGATTTGAACTCAGACTCCAAAATCCAAGTTCGTCCCCACTCCACATTGGCCCTATCTCTAGGTTTCTAGGCCAAAGTTGCTTGCCATCTGGCCACCAGGTCAGGCGCTGTCCCCGCTCCCCTCCACAAGCCTCCTCTTTCCTAACCACATGAAGATACCATGGGGTACATGTGGAGACCACATTAGTGAAGCGGAAAAAGCCCAAGAAGATGACTCATGTCTTTCTTTACCATATTCAGTAAATACACATATCAGTAAATACACACATATACAAATATCTTTGGGGAAATCAGTAAGATCAGATATTCCAGCAAGCCCTTTTCTGGGGTGCTAAGGGGTATGGACAAGGGGCCCTGGGGTCCCACGTGACAAGAACCTAGCACAAGTCCACAAGTCCTATCCGTTTGCGGTCGTGGGGTTCCATGGGCCGGCCCATTGCAAGTCAGTCTTCGAGAAATCTTTGCTTTCCCCAGTGTCATGAAGATATCCTCTTGTTTCTTCTAGCCGTTTTATAGTTTTCTACATGTAGGTCTGCGATTCACCTCAAATAAGCTGGGTTGAAATTCTGTTGCTTTAGATCAATTTGTTGAAAAGATTTTCATTTTCCCATTGAATTGCTTTAACATCTGGGTCAGAAATCAAATACTGTATAAATGTGGGTCTGTTCGTAGGTTCTTCATCACAGCAAGTACTGCATTAATAATAATAGCAAAACACTCTGATTCTTTTAAACGGGCACAATATTTGAACAGTCACTTCATAAAGGAAGAATAGCCAATGAATGTTTGAAAAAGTGTTAAATACAGTAACTCATGAGGGAATTCTATGTTAAAACTACCATGAAATGATGGCATCAAAATGACTACAATTAAAACAAGATCTCGTTTACGTGTGTTATCTGAAAATGAAACAAACAAAAAAAAACAAAAAAACAGAACTCGTAGAAACAGAGCCCTTTTCTGGGCGTGGGGCCCAATGTGGGAAGAGGGCAAAATAGGTGAAGGTGGTAAAAAAGCACAAGCTTCCAGTTATAGAGCAAGTCCTGGATGTGTAACATATAGCACAGTGACTATAGTTAATAATACTATATGTATATTTGAAAGCTGCTGAGAGAAATCTTAAAAGTTCCCATCACAAGAAAAAAAATCATAACGTGGTGATGAATGACAACTAGACTTCTGGTCATAGTCTTTTTGCAATCTATATTGTATCAAAGCATTATGTTGTAAACCTGAAACATATCATATGTCATATGTCAATTACATCTCAAATTTTTTAAATGAATAATAATATCTATTGTGCAAGGATGTACTGAGATATTAAAAATCATATTAAATATTTGTCATATGTCGGGGAGAAAAGACAAACAATACTAAGTGTTAATAAGGATGTGGAGCAATGGGTACTTCAAAAGTTGTTGGTGAGAATATAAAATGAACATTTTAAACGTAGATTGACATTGTTTCACAGAGTTAAGTATACACATGCCATATAACCTCTACATGTCTACCCACACTAATGAAAACATACGCACATACAAAGACTATTACAAAAATGTTCACAGAAACATGACCCAGCACCTACACTCCTAGATATATACTCCAAAAAACTGAAAACCGAGATTCAAAGGGACGCTTGTTCATCAATGTTCATAACATTATTCAAAATAACCAAAAGTGGGAATGACCCAAGTGTCCATTGATAGATGAATGGATCAACAAAATATGGTATATACATACAATGGAATATTATTCAACCATGAGAAGGAATAAAGTTCTGATACAGGTAACAACATGGATGAACCTTGAAAGAATTAAGCTAAGTGAAGTAAGCCAGATACAAAATAATACATATGATACGACTTCCATGAAATATCTGTAAAAGGCAAATTCATAGGGATAGAAAATAGATCAAGGATTACCAGAGACTGAGGGGAGGGGAAAAGAGGGAATTATTGCTATTGGTTACTGAGTTTCTATTTAAGGTCATAAAAATAAATTTTGGAAATAGTGCAGAATATTTAATCAGTGCCACTGAATTGTACATTTTGAAATGGCTACAATGGCAAGTTTGTGTTGTATGTATTTTACCACAACAATAACAAAAAAAAAAGAGAGAGAGAGAGATAATGCTCTTAGAAACTTTCCCACAAAAGCCAAACATTAGAAATAACCCAAATGCCCACCAACAGGTAAATGGATAAATACAGTTTAGCCATACAATGCAATACTACTTGGTGATAAAAAAGAAATAAAATACTAATACATGCAACAAAATAGATGAATGCCAAACACTGAGCAAAAAGATACCAAACACAAAAAAACCACACTCTGCATGATCCCATTGATATGAAATTCTAGAACAGGCAAAATTCACATCTGGTGAAAAACAGCAGAAAAATGATAGGAGGGGAGAAGAGGATGTGTGAGTTTTGGGGAAAGTACACAAAGGGCCTCTTTCAGGTGATGAAAATGTTCTCCATCCTGTCTGGGGTGTGAATCTCATGGGTACATGCATCTATCAAATCTCATCACTCTCTACACTTAAGATTTATGCATTTCACTATATGTAATCACGTCCCAACAAAACGAGTATCCAAAAATGCTTAAGTTACAATCTCATGGTTCCTAATGAACATGAGGGATTCCCTGGTGACTCAGTGGTAAAGAATTGGCTTGCCAGTGCAGGAGATACAGGTTCAACTCCTGGTTCGGGAAGATCCCCTGGAGAGGAAAATGGCAACCCACTCCTATATTCTTGCCTGGGAAATCCCACGGACAGAGGAAACTGGTGGGCTACAGTCCATGGGGTCTCAAAAGTTTGGACACGACTTAGCAACTAAACAACAGCAACAATGAACATTATCAAATACTTTCCAAAAGTATTATATCAGTTTACACTGCCATTACCTACAAGTTTGCTGTACTTTCACCAGCGTTAGATATTATCAGTCTTTCATCTGCAAATGTAATGAGTAGAAATAGTAAGTACTTTTAATCTCCACTTATGACCACAAATTGTTTAATATTTTCCCAAATATTTATTTACTGTCAAATGCATTTGGGGAGGAGGACTTTCCTAGTGGTCCGGTGGTTAAGAATCTACCTCACAATGCAAGGAATCTGTGTTCGATCCCTGGTCAGGGAACTGGGATTGCACAAGCCACTGAGCAGCTAAGCCCTCCCAAACACAACTAGAGAGCCCCTGCATAACAACAAAAGATCTCACATGATGCAATGAAATTCCTGCAACTGAGACCAGAGGCAGCCAAATAAATACATATCTACATATATTTTTTAAACTTCTTATTTGGGGGAATTATCTTTCTTATTTTGATTTTTGTCCCTTGCCCATTATCTATTAGACACGACTATTTTTTTTTAATTTCTAAGGATTCTTTATGTCATAAGTATATGAATGGTATGATTAAACTACTCCACTTGGGGGAGGAGAGGGGATTAAAAAAAGCAAGAGTAAACATTAAAAAAAAATAAAAAATAAAACAAAATACTCCGAATGCTTTGTCACTTCATAGCTTACCTTTAAATGCTGGTGATGTTTTTCTTTTGTTTAGAAAGGTTTCATTTTCTATAGTCAAACACATCTTTTCTTTATGACATGTTTTTTCAGTTTAGAAAGTTGTCATGTCATTACTGCCTTTTATCTAAAAAAATTTTTTTTCAAATTTTTGCTGTTACCTAGTTTTTTAATGTGGTATTTTAATTCTCTGGAACTTTATTTTAGTAAGATATGCACAAATCAAATTTTATTCTTTACAAAATGATATGTTCAGTTAATTTAAATTGTTGATGGTATATTTTCCCTGGTTTCCCTGATTTTCTGCCGATTTGAATTTATTCTTTTATCATATATCAAGTTACCTTTAATAAAATCAAATTCTGAGCTATTTCTTCTGTCCCACTGGTCTGAATATCTAGTGTTCTATTTAACACCACATGGTTTAACTACTGCAACTTTCTTTTCATATTTTTTTTGATAGTACTTTACTTTAAAAGTATACTTCAAAAAACAAGAAAAAGTATCTTTAAAATATTTTATATGCTTTAATACTTTATTTTCCAAAAGTATGTATAAAGTGTATTTTGCATGTGTGTGTGTGTGTGCATAGTGGCGTTCGACTCTTAGCGACCCCATGGCCTGTAGCCCGCCAGGCTCCTCTCTCCATGGAATTTCCCAGCCAAGAATACTGGAGTGGGTTGCCATTTCCTACCCCAAGGGATCTTCCTGACCCAGGGGTCAAAGCCGAGTCTCTTGCATCTCCTGCACTGGCAGGCGGATTCTTTGCCACCGTGTTAATACTAAATACTGCTGCTGCTGTTAAGTCGCTTCAGTCGTGTCCGACTCTGCGCAACCCCATAGACGGCAGCCCACCAGGTCCCCCTGTCCCTGGGACTCTCCAGGCAAGAAGACTGGAGTGGGTTGCCATTTCCTTCTCCAATGCAGGAAAGTGAAAAGTGAAAGTGAAGTCGCTCATTCACGTCCGACTCCTAGCGACCCCATGGACTGCATGCAGCCCACCAGGCCCCTCCATCCATGGGATTTTCCAGGCAAGAGTACTGGAGTGGGGTGCCATTGCCTTCTCCGACTAAACACTAAAGATAACAATTTAGAAATTTTTTTACTAATAAACTATCACAATGACATTCTCATACCAAATTTTGTTAAAACTAAAAATTAATATGGAAAAAATTCATCTCTTTGCAGTCACTTTTCCAGCCATGAGCCTACTATGACTTTCCGTTTTTCTGTCTTCCTTTACACCTCTCAAAAAAGTTTTAGGAATAACTCAGACTCAGGGACACTGAGCTCCATCGAGTGGCCGGAGATGGTGACTGCAAAGCACGACCCCCACCCCCCGCAGCCCCAGGAGGGACCCACCGCCCTCCGAGGAAGGTGCAGCTTAGAGGCACTGCGCTCGCACAGTCCCACACTTGGCACATGACTCTGAGCTTACTCACGGGGCATTTTCGTATAACGAAATGAAATGGTAGAAAAGAGAGAGATCATTAGAGGCAGTAAAGCTGAAATAAATGGAAAGATCATCAGCCCACTGGAGAAAGTGGGTGGTGAAAAACAGAGTGAAGCAAGGTTTTGTATTTCACCAGGCCACCTGAAATTTAACCAACAAGTGACTGCTCTACAAAACAAAAACAAAGAAACAAAAAACCTGCTCTTTCTTTAGAGAGCTGCTCTATTCAGTTCCAATTCCATGAAATAAATCAGCCCCTTGAGGTTAACTGTCTGCTTTTCTTGATTATACTTGGAAAAATATTAAATAGCCTCACACTTGGAATAAGAAGGGAAAAAATACCCACCAAAATTGTATGGGGTATTTTGCTTTCCACTGGTCTTCATGGATCTTTCTCTTCCGTAAACATTTCTGTTGTATCATATTTCAGGAATTTAGTACTTTAAGGCATTAGATTTACTGAGTACTATGTCTGCCTATTTATCCAAATTATTTCCTTGACTTGCAGCTTTTTGCAGCCACGAGTTCTCCAGTTTTCTTTTTTTTAATTAATTAATTTATTTACTCATGATTTATTTACTTGGCTGTGGCAGATCTTCGCGGCAGCATGTGAACTCTGAGTTGTGGCATGCAGAATCTTCAGCTGCAGCAAGTGGGATCTAGTTCCCTGACTAGGGATTGAACCCCAGCCCCCAGCATTGGGAGAACGGGGTCTTAGCCACTGGACCATCATGGAAGTCTCTCCAATTTTCCTGATAGCATGTATAGATTATTACCCGAATTTCTCTAAAGTCATCAAGTTTCTGTTTATGTCAACACTTCGTTTTATTTTAATCTACAGTATTTAATTTGAATTTCAGTCCTTGCTTATGTTTTGAGAGCTCCAACTATCTACTAGAACCTGAAGACACAGTGTGTTTAGTCTTATCAATGTTCTTTTGATTTCAGCATTTAGGGCTACTGCCTGTCATTTTCCATAGTGACGATTTTATTTATGACATAAACCTCGGGTCAGAAGTCATGATCCTTTTATAGGCTATTTAGGGTAACTTCCTGTATGCATGAGACTATCTTCTCTTCCCTTTTTATCCCATTCCAATTATAATGAGAGCTCTAAAAAATACTCTTGTCCAAGCTCATTATCTGTTTTCTTGGTACCTGGTAAGCATCAGTGCTACTTCAAGTAGTCATCCTTTCACTGAAAGTACAGTCCCTAGCATATTTGAAGAGGATCATTCTTTGGTTCTACTTTGTCAATAGTTTTCTTACAGCTACAGTGGATTGGTTTAATTGTCACAAGCTTAACTTAAGAGACATTATTTGGGGCTTCCCTGGTGGTCTATGCTATGCTATGCTAAGTCACTTCAGTCGTGTCCGACTCTTAGCGACCCCATGGACTGCAGCCTACCAGGCTCCTCCATCCATGGGATTTTCCAGACAAGAGTACTGGAGTGGGGTGCCATTGCCTTCTCCGCCCTGGTGGTCTAGTGGTTAAAAATTGGCCTTCCAATGCAGGGGGTGTGGGTTCAATCCCTGGTGACAGAATTGAGATCCCACATGAGGGTCAGCTAAGCCCCGAGCCGCAGCTACTGAGCCTGAGCACTCTAAAACCTGTGCTCCGCAGTAAGAGAAGCCTGAGCAACACACTTAGACAAAAAAAAAGACTGCACACCACAACAAAGACCCTGCACAGCCAAAAAACCCAGCACAGCCAAAAAAAAGAAACATCACATGACTTGTGGTTCCTTTTGTCAACTAGAAATGCAGCTTTGTCCGCTTATAATTCATAATCTTGAGCAAATTGAAAATAATCAATAATATATCAGAGAAATGCAAATCAAAACCACAATGAGGTACCAACTCACACCAATCAGAATGGCTGCTATCAAAAAGTCTACAAATAATAAATGCTAGAGAGGGTGCAGAGAAAAGGGAACTCTTACACTGTTGGTGGGTTGCAAACTAGTACAGCCACTGTGGAGAACAGTATGGAGATTCCTTAAAAAACTGGAAATAGAACTGCCATATGACCCAGCAATCCCACTACTGGGCATACATAACGAGGAAACCAGAATTGAAAGAGACACGTGTACCCCAATGTTCATCGCAGCACTGTTTATAATAGCCAGGACATGGAAGAAACCTAGATGTCCATCGGCAGATGAATGGATAAGAAAGCTGTGGTACATATACACAATGGAGTATTACTCAGCCATTAAAAAGAATGCATTTGAATCAGTTCTAATGAGGTGGATGAAACTGGAGCCTATTATACAGAGTGAAGTAAGTCAGAAAGAAAAACACCAATACAGTATATTAACACACATATATGGAATTTAGAAAGATGGTAACGATGACTCTACTTGCAAGACAGCAAAAGAGACACAGATGTAAAGAACAGACTTTTGGACTCTGTGGGAGAAGGTGAGGGTGGGATGATTTGTGAGAATAGCATTGAAACATGTATATTACCATATGTGAAAGAGATCGCCAGTCCAGGTTCAGTGCATGAGACAGGGTGGTCAGGGCCGGTGCACTGGGACGACCCTGAGGGATGGGATGGGGAGGGAGGTGGGAGGGGGGTTCAGGATGGGGGAGACATGTACACTCATGGCTGATTCATGTCAATGTATGGCAAAAACCACTACAATATTATAAAGTAATTAGCCTCCAATTAAAATAAATTAATTAATTTAAAAAATAATAATTTTTTATATTTTAAGAACTGAGTTTTAACATTAAAACTAATCAAAACGTATAACAACAGTAAGAATCATAATTATTAAATAAGTTAGAATGATGACTCAGCACATACAAAAATGAACTGAACTGTAGTTTTTCCCCCATCAACTTTCATACCTTTTCATAATGCATCTTTTGGGGCCATGATACTATTTATTAAATAATGCTTTCCTTTAAAAACAAAATAATTCCAACAAAATAATTCAGGAACAGATATAATGTACAGATATAATGTAATATATAGGAATTGTTCATTACAAATGCTAATTTGATGTTAACACAAAAGTAAAATGAGTTAACTTCTGTTAACTTTTAACTTTGCTGAAGTTAAATGAGTTGATTTCTGGCTATACTGATGTTTGTACTACCCAAAAACTTGGATGCAAACTCTTCTGTAAATATGAGATTTTTGCAAACTTTGGAAATGAGCCTTTAAAACATTTTAATCAAAATTTTTATCTTGGATCTACTGTATAGCACAAGGAAGTATATTCACTCTCTTATAATAAGTTATTATAGAAAAGAATCTGAAAAAGAATAGGTTGTATGTATATTTATAACTGAATCACTTTGCTGTATATATGCAACATTGTATATCAACTACATGTCAGTTTAAAACATCTTTTTTAAACCTCTCAGCAGCAGCTTACCACTCAAAATATAAACGTGAGAGAGGAAAACAAGACAAAGCCGCCTTGGGTGGCTATTATGCCTAGACTCTCTCACCTTCTTTTTTCCCCTTCCTTCTATATGGAGAGGTTGGAAAGTTACAGCAGCACTTCCCAGAATTCATTGCAGCTTGCGTCTGGAGGTGAAACCGTGTCTACAGTTAGATGCACTGATATGGGATTCGGGAGGCTGACCCCAGTACCATCTTTCTATTCTCTTTTGACTATTTTGGCTGCTGGCAAGCAAGGTCATGGAAGTGTGACATATGGGGGCAGGAGCATTTCCAGTATCAAAAGTCTTCTTGAATCTGGCTTTCTGATCCCTGGACAGCATTTATTCCTGGATGTGTGTTCTTGAACTCTGAGCTTCAGAACCAGCTTCAAGTTGCCTTTAGCATCAACTATTGAGAACCACTTCTGAATTTTTCAAGGCCCAATTCAGAACCTACTTCTTTAGTCCTACATATGATTTTTAAGGACCTAATTCCCTGTGTAAAATCCTCCCAGAAAAGAAAGTAGGAGAGGGTGGGCTCTAATTTATTCTGCCAAAGAGGGGCTTCTCTGTACCTGTACCTGCACTGTGTCCTCTGTATCTTCAGGGAACCCTGAGAGTGTGGTACACACACATACACACACACACACACACACACACACACACACACACACTCACAGTAGTTTTGTCCTCTTAACCCCTTGGTTTAAACTTCCAGGTCAGTGGTTAACAAGGATGTGGCTGAAGCTTTGAAGAGTAGATCAGTCTTAGAGGTGACACGCTATCTTAGGGGCACAAATGCTCGTCCTTCCCACCATCTCCCCTATCTATTAAGAGATGGAACCTTTCCGTGTCCTTTATTAATGTGTCTCCATTTTGCTCCCAGAAGCCCCTGACCCATGGAGCATTGTCTTCAAGGACAGCCTATACAATAGGCTACAGAATCACTTCTATTTTCCAAGTCAGCCTGTGGCTATATTAGTTTTCTCTTGTTGCTGTGACAGTGATCACAAACATAGTGCCTTAAGACCACACCCATATAGACCCTCCAGGGAGCTCAGGGCTTCTAGGGTATGAGCCACCCATCTCCTTGCATGGCCCTTTAATAAACCCCTCTCTGCTCCAAACTCACAAACAAACAAGCAAGCAAAAAACACCCATTTAATGATCCGACAACTCTGTAGGTCATAAGCCTGAGTCGGTTCAATTGGTTCCTCTGCGGTGGGTCTTGGAGAAGGCAATGGCACCCCACTCCAGGACTCTTGCCGGGAAACTCCCATGGACGCAGGAGCCTGGTAGGCTGCAGTCCATGGGGTCGCTAGGAGTCGGGCACAACTGAGCAACTTCACTTTCACTTTTCACTTTCATGCATTGGAGAAGGAAATGGCAACCCACTCCAGTGTTCTTGCCTGGAGAATCCCAGGGACGGGGGAGCCTGGTGGGCTGCCGTCTCCGGGCTTGCACAGAGTCGGACATGACTGAAGCAACTTAGCAGCAGCAGCAGCAGCTGTGGGTCTCATGAGGCCAAAATCAAGGTGTTGGCTGGGTGGACTCTTTTCTGGGAAGAATCCACTTCCAAAGTCATTCAGGTTGTTGGCAGAATTCAGTTCCCCGTGGTTGTAGAACTGAAGTTTCCTTTTCCTTGCTGCCTGTCATCTGAAGTTCATTCTCAGCTTCTAGAGGCCACTGGCATTTCCTGACTCATGGCCCTCTCTGTCCAGATCAAGCCTTACTCATGCTTTGAATCCCTCTGAGGCTCTGTCTGCCTCATCTTCCTGTCTTTCACTTGACATACAAACTGACATAGATACACAGGCCATCCTGCCTGTTCTTTCTTTTTCTCTCCTTGGGTCCCCATTTCAGCAGCTACAGTTGGGCAGTCCCTCCTTTGCTTTATTATCCATGAGTTTATGATTATGCTTTTTAATTTTATTTATGAACTGCATGAGGGAATTTACATTTTTTTAATGAAATATATAAGGAAAGCAAATAAAAGCTTCCACTGTCCTACCTTCACATAGACTCTCTCCTCAGAGTAAACTACTGCTAAAACTCTTTTTTCTCTTTCCTACAAGCATAGCACATACACATTGCTCCATTCTCAGTTATGAAATGTAAAGTATATTCAGAAATGTGCACAGAACAAAATGGACTATTGTTTATTAGGAAGCAAATAGGTGCATAATCACAAAATGATACCTGAGCCCAGAAGCATCTTAACTTCCAGACCCTCCTCCCCTAAGATAATACTACTGCTGCTGCTGCTGCTGCTAAGTCACTGTGGTCGTGTCTGACTCTGTGCGACCCCATAGACGGCAGCCCACCAGGCTCCCCCGTCCCTGGGATTCTCCAGGCAAGAACGCTGGAGTGGGTTTCCATTTCCTTCTCCGATGCTAATACTAATACTACCCTAACCTTAAAAATAATCCTATCCTTGCTTCTCTATAGTTTTACCATCTGAGCACATACTCTTAAACACGATAGTTCTCTCTTCTCTGATTTTGAAATGTGTATAAATAAATCACAAACAATGGATCCTCTGGTGTGACTGTTTTGGGGGAGCACACTACATGGCATCCTAGTTCCCCAACCAGGGATCTACACCACACCCCCTGCATTGGAAGCATGGGGAGCTATAGGAACACCAGGGAAGGCCCATGTCTGACTCATTTTAATTAGCATTAAGGTATGTGAGATTTACCCACGTTGTTCTGTGTATGAAGAGTTTGTTCCTTTCCATTGCTGAGTACCATTCCCTTGCATGAATATGCCATACTTCATCCATTCTCCATTGATGGTTGTGTGAGTTGGCATCAGTTCTGACCTACAGATATACACTGAGTTCCTTCATTTTCCCAACTTTACTGAGCTATAATTAAAGTATACTCACCAGCATACATCTGAAGTGCACACCTTCTACCACTTTTGACACGTGTATATATGTGTGAAAATATCATGGCAGTTGAGAAAGTGAATGTGTTCATCATCACCTTGTGTCCTTTTGGGTAGATAATGGATGGATGGAGGGGAGGAATGGGGGAGAGAGGGATGAATGGATAGATGGACGAATGGCAGACAGACTGGAAGGAGCCTCATGTGGCATAGTTTCCTTTTACTATTTTGAATGTTGGCTTCCCTCGTGGCTCAGACAGTAAGGAATCCACCCTCAATGCAGTGATATGGGTTCGAACACTGGGTCAGGAAGATCCCCTGGAGAAGGGAATGGCTTTCCACTCCAGTATTCTTGCCTGGAGAATTCCATGAACAGAGGAGCACAGACTACAGCCCATGAGGTCACACAGGATTGGACACAGCTGAGCAACTAACACACACACATTTTGGATGTACTGCCCTCACTATCTTCTAAAAATGGGCGTTATAGTGACAGTTCATCATAAGCTGACTCTGTGGACCCACCCTGGTACCTGGGAAGCCTGTTGACACTGGAAGCTTGACTGGTGCTTGATAAATTACAAGCCTGCCTTGCTTTGTGTCTCAGACAGGAGCTCCTGAACACACCGCTCTGGCCAATGAAAGACAGACCAGATGGAGAGGACAGACTCTGGAACCTCTCCTGCTTGTTGCTGATCAGAGCTCAGGACACACTCGTAACCACACAGCCACCACCACCTGAGTCACACTTCAGGGTGTGATGCAAAAGAGAGGTTAGCAATCTCTCACGGACTCAGCAGACCTCATCTGGATTGCCCATAACCAGTTTCTCAAGCTCCCAGGCCGCAAGAGGGGCCCAGTCTTCGCTGAGGCCTCTCTCCCAGAAATTCATTTTCTTATCATCACCCTTTCTCCCTTGTATCCACCTTTTACTCATCTTCACATCACTTCACAGTCACTGGCAACTTCCATCTCTGGCTTCTAAGATTGATGAGACCTTGGATCCAGAAACCATCTAAATGGGGTTCTCACAGTCCACTCTGAGCCCTCACCTGGACCCCTTCCCCATCCTCACATCTACGAGATCCAGCCCAGAATCACCCAGTGACTCCAGCTTCCCCTGCAGCTCACTTACACAGTGACCTCTGCCACTGAGTGACCTGGTACCTGACCCTTGCCACATCCACCACATGTGGCAGGACAGGGGACACTACGTCATTCTTCTGGAATTTTATTCCCCAGCCCAACCTTCCAGGTTTTGGCATTCAGTCTTTTTACCATTGACTCACACCAGTCCTGCCTCACCACACAACAAAATAGGATAAAATCTACAGTAACTTGAATCATTCTCAAATAGCTTCTTATTTGCTAGTTACCTGAGGAGAGAGGGAAGCTTTCCTTTCTTTTGTTTTAGTGTTTTTTAAGTATAGAGACAATGGGTGATGATCAAACATAATTCTACCAAGAAATAGCTTCAGCCCGTACCATCAGCCGGTCGATACACTACTTGTCTTTAGATTTTTTAAAAATTATTACTCACTGTGAGTAAATTTGAGAGGGTGACCTTTATGCATCACAGGACTCCTACAAACTGCCCTCCAGCTCTTTCTGTGACTCGATCACTTACAAGTCAGGCCAACTGCAGTGTGTGTGGCCACGCTGGGTATCACCTTTTCCTGAGGGTACTTAGTGATGGGTACTGTTCCTTCTGGGCGTTCCAGGTGGCACTTGTTGTAAAGAACCCACCTGCCAAAGCAGGAGACTTAGGAGATGCTAGTTCGATCCCTAGGTTCTGAAGATCCCCTGGAGAAGGTCATGGCAACCCACTCCAGTATTCTTGCCTGGAGAATCCCATGGACAGAGGAGCCTGGTGGGCTACAGTCTATGGGGTTTCAAAGAGTGGGACATGGCTAAGGTAATTTAGCACAGCACAGCTGTTTGTTCTGCACTGCTGGCTGCCATCTCTGCCAGGGGTTCAAAGCTGGGCCCCTGAGATCCCAAAGCACCAAGGGGTCTATCCTAAAGTGAAGAAAAGCTCTTGCACCACTCTGGCTTCTCCATCTTTTAGGAGACATGAACCAGCATGTCCCAGGTCTTTTATGTTTTAGTTTAATTTATTTGGCTGCATCAGGTCTTAGTTGTGGCATGCGGATCTTCATTGCATCATGTGGGACCATTAGTTACAGTGATCGTGCTCTTTAGTTATGGCACATGGGATGCAGAGTGCAGGGGGTTCAGTAGTCATGGCACATGGGCTTAGTTGCTCTGAGGCATGCAGGATCTTAGTTCCCTAACCAGGGATCAATCCAGTGTCCCCTGCACTGGGAGGCATATTCTTAACCATTAGACCACTAGGGAAGTCCCTGTCCCAGGGGGTTTAGCTGAAGCATCTCTTTCAGTGTTTACTCACAGACATCCTGTCCCTGGGACTTGGACAAGGGTCCCTGGGGGCGGGGCTGGGGGCAGACCTGGCTGTTTTCAGATTTGTCCCAGCCTGGCACGCTGGAGCTCTGCTACCGACTAGAGTTTCCAGCTGCTTCCTTCTTCCCTGAGAAGGTGGACTCTCCCAGCGGCTGCTCAGGTAGCCTCTGGATAGTCCCCCCAGCCAGTCAGTAGGACACACCCTGAACCAGAAGCCCTGCCTCAATCCCCATCCATGTTGTTGCTATTGTTTAGTCATTAAGCTTGTCTGACTCTTTGTGGCCCCATGGACTGCAACACGCCAGGCCTCCCTGTCCCTCACTGTCTCCCGGAGTTTGCCCAAGTTCATGTCCTTTGAATCAGTGATGCCATCCAACCATCTCATCTTCTGTCACCCCCTTCTCCTCCCATCTTCAACCTTTCCCAGAATCAGGGTCTTTTCCAATGAGTCAGTCAGCTCTTCCCATCAGGTAGCCAAAGTATTGGACCTTCAGCTTCAGCATCAGTCCTTCCAATGAGTATTCAGGGTTGATTTCCACATCCATTTTTCCAGCAAATAGTAACGAATATCTAATGAATGTCTACTCCTTTCCACACGTCCCACCAGGCACTGAGGATAGGAAAGTGAGTAAAGTCGAACCTGGACCTGCCTTCATGGAGTTTACATTCTACCGGGAAAGAAGACAACAACCATACATGTAAGTGTGAACAGAAGAAACAGTATTTAAGATGCCGTGAAGCAGGCTTCCCTGGTGGCTCTGTGGTAAAGAATTCACCTGTCAATGCAGGAGACACGGGCTCAATACCTGGTCTGGGAAGATCCCACATGCCATGGAGCAACTATGCCCACGTCACAACTACTGAAGCCCATGCACCCTAGGGCCAGTGCTTCACAGCCAGAAAAACCATGGCAATGAGAAACTCACACATCACAACTAGAGAAATGCTCTCGCAGCAGTGAAGACCCAGCACAGCAAATAAATAAACAAATACACTTATTTTTTTTAAATGCTGAGAATCCCAGATACCCAGTGTTGCAAGAAGTAACAGGAGGGAACTCCTTGGCTGTCCAGTGGTTAAGACTCAGCACTTCCACTGCAGAGAGCTTGGGTTTGATTCCTGGACAGGGAACTAAGATCCCACATGCTGTGGGGCAACTAAGCCCACGTGCCACAACTACAAAGACCCAGAGCAGCCAAAAAACCACCACCAACAACAAAAACCCAAGATGGGTTGGAGGACTAACCCCCACTTACCTTGCATTCAGCCCCACCCCCTGCACCTTCTAACTCATCAGCATGTGGGCTCTGGAGGTGGCCTGCCTGGGCTCAGATCCTAGCCCCACAAGTTACTAGCTGTGCACGTCAGAGGAGAAGACCCTGGGCAAGTCTGTCACCCTCTTCGTAAACTGTGTATAGTAAGAGACCCTTCCTCTAGGGGTTGGATTAAGCATCAGAGCATTGGCAGGTGATCACTCAGCTACCATCATCATTTCATTGCTATTATCTCATGCCGCAGCAGATATGATCTGCTTCCTTTATCCCATTACCTGTGCCACCCAAGGGCCAGCATTATGAAAGCAGGAAATATTAAGTCCTGTGATCCTCAGGACCACACTATGTGCAGTTCTGGGGATGTCTGTGAAATGTGGGAATTTAGGCCAGAGCAATGGTCAGAACATTCCAGAACAGGAGTGGAGGGTTTGGTCAGTCTGTGGTGTGTTCTGAAAGTGAAAATGTTAGTCACTCAGTGTTGTCCAACTCTTTGCAACCCCATGAACTGCAGCCCGCCAGGCTCCTCTGTTCATAAAATCCTTCAGGCAAGAATACTGGAGTGGGTAGCCATTCCCTTCTCCAGGGGATCTTCCCAACACACAGATCAAACCCGGTCTCCTGCATTGCAGGTGGATTCTTTATATTCTGAGCCACCATGGAAGCCCCTCAGTGTGTTCTACAATTCCACTAAAACATCGTAAGAATATCTACATGTGTCTTGCTCAATATGTGCCCCAATACTTCCCTTCTTTCTACTTCTGTGTTGTGATAAAAGTAGAGGTTTTCATCTCACAGATTGGGCTCTGGCTAAAGGGAGGTTTCAAACTTTGGATAATCAGAAACCTGATACACATTGTAATGCCTTTAAAAAAAAATATAAGTACAGTTGATTTACAGTCTTGTGTTCATTTCTGCTGTACAGCAATGTGATTCAGTTATACATATTTTTTTTTCTTTTTTACCACTAGTACCAGGCTTAGATGGTAAAGAATTTGTTTGCAATGCAGGAGACCCGAGTTTGATCCCTGGATTGGGAAAATCTCCTGGAGAAGGGAATGGCTATTCATTCCAGTTCTCTTGCATGGAAAATCCCATGGACAGAGGAGCCTAGTGGGTTACAGTGCATAGGATCACCAAGAGTCAGACATGACTGAGCGAGCAACACATATTTTTTTTTATATTCTTTTCCATTATGGTTTATCAAAGGACACTGAATATAGTTTCCTGTGCTATACAGCAGCACCTTGTTGTTTATTCATTCTATATATAATACTTTGTGCAATGCCTTTTAAAAAGCATTATGTGTGTATATTTCATACAATCTTGTTTTTAATTTTATTTTTCATTTTGAGATAATTTTAGACTTGAGAAACTTTGCGAAAATAGTAGGAAAAATGCCTAAATACGCTTCACACAGCTCTTCCAAATGTTAACATCTTCTATAACCAGAGCATAATGATCAAGACCAGAATATGAACAGGGATTCCCAGGTAGTGGTAAAAAACCTGCCTGCAATGCAGGAGACACAGTGAGATGTGAGTTCAGTCCCTGGGTGGGAAGAGCCCCAGGAGGAGGACATGGCAACCCACTCCAGTATTTTGCCTGGACAATCCCATGGACAGAGGAGCCTGAGGGGTCACAGTCCGTAGGGTCGCAGAGTCGGATGGGACTGAAGTGACTTAGCACGCATGCAGGATATGAACACTGATACAGCACTACTAACTTATCTTCAGCTGGTTTTCCAACTTTGTCCACTGCCCCTGAATTCTTCTTCTCCCCAGGATCCCATGCAGTCTCACACAGGGCGCTGAGTTATCATGTCTCCTTAGTCTCCTCCAGTCTGGGACAGTTCCCTCAAGCTTTGTCTTCCCTGATCACAGCACTTTTGAAGAGCAGTGGCCAGTTGCTCTGCAGAATGTTCCTCATTTGGGGTGTGTCTGGTGCTTTTCCAGAATTAGACTGAGGTTTTTCATTTTTGGCACAAATGCCTACAGAAGTGATTTTTTTAAAACTTTATTTATTTGCAAGATGTTACTCCCCTGACCAGGAACTGAACCCGTGCCCCCTCCATTGGGAGTGTGGAGTCTTAACCACTGGACCGCCGGGGAAGCCCCCAGAAGGAATGTTGTCTTCTCGGCACATCACACCAGGAGGAACGTGATGCCCATACATCTCATTTCTGCTGATAGGAACTTTTACCCCTTGGATACGGTGGTGTCTATCAGATTTATCCATGGCAAAGTTACCTTTGTCCCCTTTGTAATTATAAGTATTTTGTGTGGAGATATCTTGAGACTATAAACAGAAACCTTTTTTTTTTTTCATTATACTTTTACCCACTAATTCTAGCACACATCAGTGGTTCTTGCCTGCAACAATTACGGTGAGGTTAGTGTTAGTCGCTCAGTCGTGTCCGACTCTGTGACAACATGGCCTGTAGCCCACCCAGCCTTCTCTGTCCATGGACTTCTTCGGACAAGAACACTGGAGTGGGGAGCCATTCACTTCTCCAGAGGATTTTTCCAACCCAGGGATTGAATCCAGGTCTCCTGTTTTATAGGTGGATTCTTTACCATCTGAGCTACCAGGGCAGCCATTGTGGGGTTAGCCAAACAGCAATTTCCTATTTCCATCATTCCTTCTATATTTATTCATTGGAATTCTATTGTATGAGGCTTCACTTCATTTATTTATTTATGAAATTATTTATTTATATGTATATGGAGTCATGGATATATTCTTTATTCCATGAGTTATTATTATTACTATTATTACTTATTTTGTTACTAAAATTGTCTGAGATCTGGCCATTGGGAACCCCTTCAATGTGAATCCTGTGTTTTTTAATAATATCCTCATCATTCCTGGGTTGGGAAGAGCCCATGGAGAAGGAAATGGCAAGTGACTCCAGAATTCTTGCCTGGAGAATTCCATGGACAGAGGAGCCTGATGGGCTACAGTCCATGGGGTCGCAAAAAGACACGACTGAGTGACTAACACACACAAACATACACACACACCATTTCTGAGCACTTTTTCTAGCACTGCAAAATCTTCTGTATAATTTATATTTTCACTGCTCCAGCCCTAAAATCAGCCAGTTCTCCAAGGAGCCCTAATTTTTTTCACTGGGAAATGGTACTTAGAAACCAAGATCCAGAGACTAGTCTACTCATAGCTACCGTCATTATTTCCAGTCCCTTACAAAGGATGAAGCTAGGGAATATACATCTGTATGCACACACACATACATATACACCTATATCTATTTTTATATCTATATCCAATCACCCATGTATATAAAACAATGTTGTTGTTCAGTCGCTAAGTCATGTCTGACTCTTTGCACCCCCATGGACTGTAGCACGACAGGCTCCTCTGTCCTTCAGCATCTCCTGGGGTTTGCTCAAACTCATGTCTATTGAACCGGTGATGCTATTTAACCATCTCATCCTCTGCCACCCCCTTCTCCTCCTGCCCTCAGTCTTTCCAGTATCAGGGTCTTTTCCAATGAGTCAGCTTTTCGCATCAGGTGGCCCAAGTATTGGAGCTTCAGCTTCAGCATCATTCCTTCCAATGAATATTCAGGGTTGATTTCCTTTAGGACTGACTGGTTTGATCTCCTTGCTGTCCAAGGGACTCTCAAGAGTCTTTTCCAGCACCACAGTTCAAAAGCATCAGTTCTTCAGCAATTAATCTTCTTTATGATCCAACTCTCACAGCCATACATGACTACTAGAAAAACCATAGCTTGTTGGCAAAGGGCTCTCTTCTTTTTGACACTGTTAATTTTCCTCCAGTAGGTGGCAGCACTTGTACCATCACTTTTGAGTGGATTCCTGCTGCATTTAGGTAATAAAGTCATCAGGGCAGTTCACCCAAGTCAGGTGGAGACAGAACGCAACTTCAGGGTTAATAGCCTCACTCGAACCACAGCTTTAAAAAAGGGTTAAAAAAAGCCCACATCTAAGGAAGTTTGCGAAGGGAATTCAAGCAAGTCTGTCCAAACCCTGCCCAGGCCACAGGGCAGCTGTTCCCCTAAGTGGGGACAGCTCCAGCCCCCCAGCCTCAGATCATCATCCCTAGGTGGGGCTGGAGGTGGGGGGCAAGATGGACCGGACTTCTTGAAGGTCTCAGGGCCCTGCTGCTTCATACTCTGGGGTCCCAAGAGACACAAAGGGACATGAACCCTTGTGTGCACCTTAACTGTCTCCGCTTAGAGTTTCCATCTGAAGCAAGAAACAGAGACCCAGTCGACCTGGAGGAGGGTGGGGCACTGCCGGGGAATCCTGTGGCAAGGGAAACCACAGATCAAGACATTCAGACTCAGGAAATCAAGGTGGCTACACAGAGTCGCTGTCTCCCTTCACCGCCCGAGGGCTGCCAGTCCTGCTTCCTGGAGTGGCAGGAGAGGACAAGAGGTAGCCTGGGCTCCAATCCCAGATGTGCCACCTCCTAGCTGTGGGCCTTGACCAAGTTACCTACCCTCTCTGTGCTTTATTCTCCTTATCTGCAAATTTCGTAGCGATTTGGGGTGTTTATGAGGACTGCGTGAGATTACACTGTCAAGTTCTTAGAACTGAGCGGGGCACAAAGAAAAGGCTCAACAAAGCTTAGCTTTCATTTTCCTTACCACAAATACTACTGTTATTTCATTTTCATGCACTGCTTCATTATGGTTCCTGATCCCCAACAGTTTCAGCTTGCAGTGGGTATTGCTGCCCAGCCCCAGGACTTTAAACAGCCTCTCACCTCCAGGCGTGTTAGTTCTAATTCTAGATCAAGGGCTCTTATTGGCCCAGCACATCGCTGTAAGCCTGGGCCACAGACCAGGCTTCGCCCATATGGGCGTCCCAGGTTGCAAGGTCACTGAGGGCACCCAACCATGGAGAATTTTCTTCCAAAAGGTGGACAGCCAGGAATAGAGCAGTAAAGTCAACACACACATAAAACATTTTTCAAAGATATGTATGTGCTGTTGTGAATAAGAAAAAAGTGAAAGTGGTTCAGTCGTGTCGGACTCTTTGTGACCCCATGGGCTATACAGTCAACGGAATTTTCCAGGCCAGAATATTGGAGTGGGTAGCTTTTTGCTTCTCCAGAGGATCTTCCCAAGCCAGGGATTGAACCTGGTCTCCCGCATTGCAGGTGGATTCTTTACCAGCTGAACCACAAGCGAAGCCCAAGAATACTGGAGTGGGTAGCCTATCCCTTCTGCAAGGGATCTTCCCAGCCCAGGAATGGAACCGCTGTCTCCTGCAAGCAGGTGGATTCTTTACCAACTGAGCTGCTAGGGAAGCTTGTGGATAAAATATGAATGTATTTAAAGGTGTCATTGAGCCACAGTACTTTTCTTAATTATTCCTGTTATCAATAATATATTCATATATTATTATATTAATATTTTATATCAGTAAATATAAATGATTATCATTCACTTCCTCAATGCAACTTCAGGTGCAAATTTTACCATGTTCAGTTCAGTTCAATCTCTCAGTCGTGTCCAACTCTTTGCTGCAGACCCCATGGACTGCAGCATGCCAGGCTTCCCTGTCCATAACCAACTCCCAAAGCTTGCTCAAACTCATGTCTACTGAATCAGTGATGCCATACAAGCATCTCATTCTCTGTCGTCCCCTTCTCCTCTCGCCTTCAATCTTCCCCAGCATCAGGGTCTTTTCCAATGAGTCAGTTCTTCGCATCAGGTGTCCAAAGTATGGGAGCTTTAGCTTCAGCATCAGTCCTTCCAATGAATATTCAGGACTGATTTCCTTTAGGATTGACTGGTTTGATCTCCTTGCAGTTCAAGGGACTCTCAAGAGTCTTCTCCAGCGCCACAGTTCAAAAGCATCAATTCTTCAGTGTTCAGCTTTCTTTACAGTCCAACTCTCACATCCATGCATGACTACTGGAAAAACCATAGCTTTGACTAGACGGACCTTTGTCAGCAAAGTACAAACAAATGTGTCGCTCAGTCGTGTCCCACTCTTTGCGACCCCATGGACTGTAGCCTACCAGGCTCCTCTGTCCATGGAATTTTCTAGGCAAGAGTACTGGAGTGGGTTGCCATTTCCTTCTCCAGGGAATCTTCCACACCCAGGCATTGAAGCCGGGTCTCCCACATTGCAGGCAGACGCTTTACCCTCTAATCCACCAGGGAAGCCCTTGTCAGCAAAGTAATGTCTCTGCTTTTGAATATGCTGTCTAGGTTGGTCACAGCTTTTCTTCCAAGGAGCAGGTATCTTAATTCCATGGCTGCAGTCACCGTCTGCAGTGAATTTGGACCTCCCAAAATTTAGTCTCTCACTGTTTCCATTGTTTCCCTACCTATTTCCCATGAAGTGATGATCTTTACCATGTTGGTCTTTATGAAATGTCTTGATTGTAAAAACAGTCTTCATGCATCCTCAAATATTTGGTATATAAGCCCTCAACACTACACTGGGCTGCTTCTGGTCCACCTTTAAAGTAGCTGACTGAGCCTTAAATCTCTGGACCAGTCCACTCTCCTCCCCAGAACCCTCCCCTGGCACAGAGGCTCCAGGGTTCTATTGGCCTGGGATCCATACCCCTCCCGACTCTTAGTCTCTGCCTGTGAGCATGCAGCCTGCAGTGTCTGGGTGCTGTGATTATTAGATGTACCTATAAGTGCTCTCCTGAGCATCATCCCCACTCCTCAAAAAACATCTCCTTGGGTGGGAATGAACTGGGTGGTAGGGGAGGGGCATCCAGCATCTATTCTGAAGATACAGTGATTCTCTGGTCCTCTGGAGGACATTAGGGAGGGATGGTAGCATCTAAGAGAGAAACATAAGGCAGGCATGTGAGATGAGTCTTGTGCCTCAGGACAGGACCCCATCTCCAGGCTCTGGGTTTCTGGCAACTGCTGGAACACGGGCTGAATCTGCAGCAAGGCAAGGTGATGACTCCAGCTTCTCTCTGTGATACAGCCTGCAGGAAACTGTCTCATTCACCATGGACAACTGCGATTCTCACCACCTCGTCCTCTGCCTAAAATTCTTTACTCCCAGCACCTTCTAGGTAATGCCCCATCTTCCAGGTAACCTCTTAGCACAGCTTACACCATGCTAGGCACACACATGAGTTATCTAAGCAGAGCAACGTAGGAGTCTTGCAAGTATTGTAGGTTCTATGTCAGATAAGGAAACCAAAGAGGCAAAGAGGCCAAGATCAACACATCTGAATGAAACCAAGACCTGTCTAGGGCCCTGGCCTGTGCCCACAGGCAGTACTCTTGAAGCCTGTTGAGTAAACTCCAAGATTCTCAACCTGAGTATATGGGAAGGCACATCTTACTTAGAGACAGGCAAGCTCCTGATACCAGGAATCCACAGTTCCTGATTCCCGCCAGAGAAATATCTTCCTATTGGGAAGTGCCTCAGAGACAATACTGGCTTCCCAGGTGGCACTAGTGGTAAAGAACCTGCCTGCCAATGCAGGAGACATAAAGTGAGGCAGGTTTCATCCCTGGGTTTGGACGATCCCCTGGAGGAGGTCTTGGCAACTCACTCCAGTATCTTTGCCTGGAGAATCCCATGGACAGAGGACCTGGCAGGCTACAGTCCATGAGGTCACAAAGAGCCAGACACGACTGAAACAATGCAACACACGCAGAGACAACACTCACCAGCATTACAAGTTGGACTGGACTTTTGCCGCTTTGGCCACACAGCATCTACTCCTCCTTCCTAATAGTCACACTAATTTCCTTTGGGGAATTATCTGACAGCTACTGTGTACTGTCTCGGTGGACAGTAACTCATCTAGCAATCTATCCTCCACTTCATAAGCAAAAACTGTCACCCAGATCTCCTAGAGCCTGACTTCCTTTTCATCACCTTAGAACAATCAAAGCCAAGTATCTGATCTAAGCTTGGCTGGTTGAATGCTCTCTTTCCTAGGAATTTGGCTTTGGAGCAAGAGACACAAAGACAGACTGAGCTCATTGTGGCAATTCATTCACCCCAATGACTGCACCTGGGTGAGACTGAAGTGCTCTCCCTGCTTCAAAGGACCCTTTGAGCTGCCCAGCTCCTGTCCAACTTCTGTTCTAGGTCTTCCCTTCCAGCCTGAGACATCCTTGGCCACCCAATCACTTTTCTTTTCTTAATTTAGCCTGAGTCAGTTTCTGTTGCTTGCCATCAATGAATCTGGCTAAAATACACCAGCTCATGCTAAGGAAGAAAGAATTCCCCATTTCCCTTCCACATGAGGGATTCAAAGACCAAGCGTGAACTCGCCAAGATTCTTTTTTATTTTGTTTTATTTTTGGCCGCACTTGGTCTTTGTTGCTGCGTGCAGGTTTTCTCTAGTTGTGGCAAGCAGGGGCTACTCTTCATTAAAGCGTGTAGGTTTCTCATTGTAGTGCCTTTCTTGTTGTGGAGCACAGGCTCTAGGCTTGCGGGTTTCAGTAGTTCCAGCATACAAGCTCAGTACTTGTGGCTCTCAGGCTTAGTTGGCCTCATGGAATGTTGGCCTCATGAAATGTGGAAGGGAGAAGGCAATGGCACCCCACTCCAGTACTCTTGCCTGGAAAATCCCATGGACGGAGGAGACCGGTAGGCTGCAGTCCATGGGATCGCGAAGAGTCGGGCACGACTGAGCGACTTCGCTTTCACTTTTCACTTTGATGCGTTGGAGAAGGAAATGGCAACCCACTTCAGTGTTCTTGCCTGGAGAATCCCAGGAATGGCTGAGCCTGGTGGGCTGCCGTGTATGGGGTCACACAGAGTCGGACACGACTGAAGCGACTTAGCAGCAGTAAGTAGCAGCAATGTGGAACCTTCCCTGACCAGGAACTGAACCCACATTCCCTGCGTTGGCAGGCAGATTCTTATCCACTGCACCACCAGGGAAGTCCTGCCCAAGATTCTTAACCAAAAAAGAAAAGAAGCCTATAAAATGTGCTAGCCCTAACCATCTGCCACGTGACAACTTCCAATCAGAACACAGAAAGCCTTAGTTTGTTACTGAAAGGGTATGGTGGGTCTGGCTGCTAGCTACTCAAAAGCCAATAAACAGGCCAGGTTGGTCGAAAGGAAGTTTGCTTTATTTCAGATGCCGGCAACTGGAGGGGTGGAGTGGGGGGAGGAGGCGAGGGTGGTGGACATCTGCTCAAGGGCCAATTCCACCCCTCCCCAATAAGCAGGGGGTGAGAGCTTTCATAGACAGGGGTGGGTGGGGTGGGTCTACATGCAGAAAGAGCACAGTCATCTCTAACAGTCATCTTTAACCTGGTCACCAGTGGTCTGACCAGCATCATCTTGATTGTTTTAGGTACAGTTAATCATCAGTTCCAGGGTTCATTTGTTTCCATTTCTTTGAGGTCAATTCTCAGAATTCTGGCAGCTCACGGGTACAGTTTGCTCATCATGTTAACTTCTCCACTCGGTGTTTTGGCATTTATAAGACTGCTTACAGGATATGGCTCAGAATATTACCTATGTGCAGTGCTGTGCTGGGGTTAGTCACTCAGTTGTATCCTACTCTTTGCCACCCCATGGACTGTAGCCCACCAGGCTCCTCTGACCATGGGATTCTCCAGGCAAGAATACTGTAGTGGGTTGCCATGCCCTTCTTCAGAGGATCTTCCTGACCCAGGAATGGAACCCAGGTCTCCTGCATTGCAGGTGGATTCTTTACTGTCTGAACCACCAGGGAAGCCCAAGAATACTGGAGTTGGTAGCCTATCCTTTCCGCAGGGGATCTTTACATCCCGGGGATCGAACCGTGGTCTCCTGCATTGCAGGTGATTCCTTACCATCTGAGCTACTAGGGAAGCCCCCAAATTATCTATAGCCCTTAAGAAGAAACTAAAAGTCCTTGACTATGCTTAATGACTGCATTATTATTTAGTCTCCTTTGACTGTTTTCCTTTGTTTCAGCATTTCTCACTCCTCTGCTTAAACTTATTCTTTGACTAAAGTTTTCCACAGACAAAAGGCAGGGAGAAGACGTGGTGGGGATGGGGCAAGGACCATAAGGTCTTGCTCCGTTTCAAGTTCACTTGACCAAGTTAGGCCACTGGATGAAGGGAGGAGTGGAATTTCAGGTGTTTACTCAACTCACAGGGAAAGTCGAGCGATTACCTCCTCACTATTGCAGCAGTCCTCAGATTTGTCCTGGGAACAGAATTCCACAGTGGAAGTTGTGGTGAAAGACACTTGGAAGGAGAGTGATAGCTGCCTTGGAGACATAAGGCTAAACTGTAAGCTGGCTCATTTGCTGGAGAGAAAGCAAAGAAAGAAAAACCTGTGAAGAGGCCTCCCTGAGTCAGAAAAAAGTCTCTAACAGTGACCCATACAGGACTTAGGTTTGATTGGACTTCATAAAGCAATGTATCCCCTGGGACATTGTTGAAAACAATAGAGCAGTCAGCCAGAAATTTTGGAGATTCACAACTCGGTGTTTTGAGACAAAGAGAACCCTTCCCAAACCTCTGTCATCACAGGATAGTTGTGGTCATGCTCAAGGCTGTAGCCCTTGAGGTGCAACATCTGAGGCATCACACTATGAAGGGTGGAGGGACCGCACTAAAAGTACCCAGTCAGTTACTAAACATGAAAACAAGCAATTCATCTCGAAAAGGCAATAATATACCTGGGGAGCAGAGTGTGACCAGTAGCCATATTTGCTATAATATATTATCTAAGATAACCAGTTTCCAACAAAAAATTACAAGACATAAAGAAATAGGAAAGAATAGGGAATTCCCTGGTGCTCCAGTGGTTAGAACTTGGCCCTTTCACATTGTAGGTTCAATCCCTGGTCAGGAAACTTAGATCCCACATGCCAAGAGGCAACAAAGCCTGCGTGCTGTGACTAGAGAAACCCCAAACACCACAATGAAGACCCAGTGCAGCCAAAAGTAAATAAATAGGAAATCTGAATAAACCGTAGACTTTAGGAAAAACAAATAAATAAAGATTATGTGGAAATTGATTGCATCAAGAATAGAGAACCCACACACTTATGGCCAATTAATCTACAACAAAGTATGCAAAATACACAATGAAGAAAAGACAATCTCTTCGACAAGTGGTGCCAGGAAAACTGGACAGCTACATGTAAAAGAATGAACATTTTCATTTTGTCATATATAAGCTTAAATGGGTTCAAAACCTAAATGCAAAATCAAATACTGTAAAACTCCTAGAGGAAAATGTAGGCCAAACACTCTTTGACAAAACTTGCAGCAGTAGTTTTTTGGATCCATCTCGTAGGGTAATGGAAACAAAAGCAAAAATAAACAAATGGGACCTATTAAACTCTAAATTGTTTGCACAGCAAGAGAAACCATAAAATGCAAAGATAACCTATGGAATGGGAGAAAATATTTGTAAATCAACCAACAACAAGAACTGAATTTCCAAGACATAAAAACTGTTTACACAGTTCAATAAAAAAATTTTTAAAAACAACCAAAAATGAGCAGAAGACCTAAGTAGACATTTCTCAAAAAAAGTTAGACAGATGGCCAACAGAAACATGAAAAGAGGCTCAACATCACTAATTATTCAGTTCAGTTCAGTCACTCAGTCGTGTCTGCTGAGTCTTTGCGACCCCGTGAATCGCAGCACGCCAGGCCTCCCTGTCCATCACCAACTCCCAGATTTTACTCAAACTCATGTCCATGAAGTCGGTGATGCCATCCAGCCATCTCATCCTCTGTCATCCCCTTCTCCTCCTGCCCCCAATCCCTCCCAGCATCAGAGTCTTTTCCAATGAGTCAACTCTTCGCATGAAGTGGCCAAAGTATTGGAGTTTCAGCTTTGGCATCAGTCCTTCCAATGAACACCCAGGACTGATTTCCTTCAGAATGGACTGGTTGGATCTCCTTGCAGTCCAAGGGACTCTCAAGAGTCTTCTCCAACACCACAGTTCAAAAGCATCAATTATTCAGTGCTCAGCTTTCTTCACTAATTATTAGAGAAATGCAAATTAAAACTACATTCAGGTAGTTTTGATGATGGCCATCTGACCTCACTCTGGTCAGAATGGCCATCATCAAAAAGTCTACAAGTAATAAATCCTAGAGAGGGTACAGAGAAAAAGGAACCCTCCTGCACTGCCGGTGGGAATGTAAATTGGTACACCCACTGTGCTGAACAGTAAGGAGGTTACTTAAAAAACTAAAAATAGAGTAACCATATAATCCAGCAGCCCTGCTTCTGAGTATATACCCAGAAAAGACAAAAACTTTAATTTGAAGCTATAACATGTACCCCAAAGTTCAATAGCACTATTTATAATAGCCTTCGTCTTTATCTATTCATATATATATATATATATATATATATATATATACACACACACACACACACACATATATAGGTTCCTCGGTAGTTTAATTGGTAAAGAATCCACCTGCAATGCAGGAAACGCAGATAATTCGGGTTCCATCCCTGGGTTGGGAAGATCCCCTGAAGGAGGGAATGACAAGCCACTCCAGCACTCTTGCCTGGAGAATCCCATGGATAGAGGAGCCTGGTGGGCTACAGTCCATAGGCTTGCAAAAAGTCGTACAAGTCTGAGCAACTGAGCAACAACAACAAAACCCTAACCCGAATGGTCTCCTCAGCTGCTCTGAGAGCTCCTGGGGGTATGTTTGTGATGTACCCCAGGTTCTTGGAGTGACAAGCAGTACAATAATTATTTCATGACCATATGTGTCAGATGAGTGTGCCCCTCTTCTGAAACCCAACAAAGGAAAAGAAGCTGAAGCAAAAGTCTTGCATGATATTTTATTCTGAGAGGGAAAGGCAGTGGAGGGAGTTTGGTGAGAGAAACTGGAGAGAAGACTCCTGGATTCAGGAAGGAAGGAGCCGGCTGAGGATGCTGGAGTTTCTGTGCTTTTTCCCCAGGATGGGGTAAGAGGACCCAGGGAATCAAATGAAACCTACTGTGGAGAGAAGAGACAGGTTGATACGGGCTCTGATCTCTCAGTCTCGGGCCATTTCCTTGGTGTCCACCTCATCTTATGTGATGGTCTCCTTCAATCCTCATTTCAATCTCAGAAATAGAAATAATTATCGCCCTTTCGCAGGTAAGGAAACTGAAGCTCAAAGAGGTTAGGTTACTTGTCCAACGTCACACATTTGAGGAGAAATGGAGACCTGATTTTACTCCAGGATTGTTTGCAGGAGTGTGGGGAGGGGCAGGGGGAGGTTGCCTCAGGCTGTTAGGAGTTTCCCTTTCACAGGGAGGCTGTCAGGGAATGAGTCCCTGCTGTTGCCTATGCACATACCTGGCTTGCTTTTGCACATCTTGATGTCCACACAGACAACCCGAGAGGTTTTTCCAGCTGTGATGTCCGCAGCGATGCGACGGAGAAATCTCTTCATGATTGACTTGCACAGACCTTTCAGCAGCCCCATCTTGCTGCACACCTTGGAGGCCGCCTCGATGACGGTATTCTGCAGCGGCCGCGCCGTGGTGGGAAATGGGCCTCAGGTGAGCCCTGCCGGGCACTGTCTCTCTGCAGGCCCCGGCAGCCTTGGGCTCTCAGCGGGTCTGGCAGTGGGAGTGCTGGGTCCCGGGAGTTGGTGCCAGGTGGTAGTGGGAGCAGGGACTGGAGAGACAGGGCTCAGCCCCCTCCCCATTCCCCAAGCCTGGCCAGCAGGAGCTCTGGAAAGGACAATTGACCCTGCCGAGTCTTAGCCTCTGTATACCCAGGCCCTGTCTTCTGGGTGGAGAGTGGTGCCCAGACCCACTTTAAAGGCTCTGTCTATATAGCTTCTGGGTCCAGGGCCAGACTGGGGGGCTCCATCTGCTGGGGGGTGGGGGGTGGCGGGTTAAAGGGGGGATCCAAGCTTGGAGCTTTGGTCCATTGCTTTTGAAATATCTTCTTCTGACATCTCCCATGGAAGGGGATAGATCTGAGTACCCCAGGGTGAAGGTAGTGATGCTGAGCAGGTTGGGGGAGCCAAGGAGACGGAGGGAGGGAAAGTGAAACTATGGTTCTGGTGATGATGCCTCCACTTGTTAAGTATTCACTCAGAGCTAAGTACATCCCACTTTCCAGCTCATTTAAAAAGCCTAGGTAAGGATTCCCAGCCCTCCCCACTCCACTTGGGGGCACCTCTCCACCCGCCAAGTCCCACAGGCCTCCCGTCTCACCTCATCAGGCTGATCTCCCAACTTGTTCATCAGATGTTGTATTATCATCTGACAAGGACCACAGAGTAGGCTCAGCTCTTCTCCTTGGAGCAGCAGGTCACCCTATCAGGAAAGGAAGCCCATTAGGGCGGTCTCTCAGACACCCCAGCTTCATAAGGGCACCAGGAAGGGTCCCCTGGGGGCTTTCAAGCCAGTAGGATGACCCATGATCTGTCTGTCCATATGAGGACCTCAGCCAGAGTGCCTGCCCATCTCTCTGCCTGTCTTAGAGGGGCTGAGAGACCCCACGACCTGCCCCCACACCCACAGCAGCGGCCCCAGCCCAGCATCTGCCCCTCTGCTGTTCTACCGTCAGACAAGGAGGAGGCTCTTGGGGAGGGCCCAGCCACCAGTGTAGCCCCCACCCCTGTCAGGTACCAGCGTGAACAAAACCAGCATCTTCAGCTCCCAGCCCTGCCTCCCCACCCCCTGAGCAGTTCAGTCTCCAGGCCCTCGCCCCTGGCGCTGCCCAGGGAGGAGAGGAAGGAGAGCGATGGTGGGGGGGCAGCAGGAAGCCATCCGAGTACCTGGGGATGCTCCGGGTCCAGGCCCTGGCACAACTCATCTCCATCACACAGATGGGCCGTCACCTGGTCGTGGCTCTCAGGAGTCAGACCGGAAAAGGCCAGCCCTGGGGAAGAAACAGCATGAGCAGCCCTCCACAGACAGAGGGAGAGAAGTCAGTGCTTCTGGCTGGGGAGAGCCCAGGAGGCAGCTGGCGCCCAGGATGGGGAGGCAGCCTTGTGAGGCGTCTCGGGCGCCTCCTGCCCTGCTCTGCCCTGGGGCTGCTCTGACCCATGCGAGGTGCCCTTGGAGCTCATGCTCGGGTCCATCAAATCTGAGAAAGCAGGGCTGGGAGGAGGAGCCATCGGGATCTACCCCAAGGGGAATGTCCTCACCTGGGGCGACCAGGAGCACCGAGGCGATGAGCAGGACAACCCAGGAGGTCATTTTGAGGCAGCTGCCCAGGCTCTCTCCACAGCCTGTTTTATAGAGGCTGGGAACCTGGCAGGGTCCTCTTCCTCTTTTTGGCCACCTCCCGTATCACTGAGTTTACCACAAACACCAGTACTGGTCTGTGGAGAAGTGGGAGGAGGAGTGTACCTCAGAGCTTCCACACACCCCTCTCCACCCACCCTGCCCAGCACTAGAACTTTCTGAGCTGAGCCGGGTGTTGATGGAGAGCATTGGCCGCCATGATGCCCACCCTGCCCTGATGTGGTAACGGGAAGAGAAGTCCCCACTACCGAGGCGTCGGGTAGGGCCCTTGGCCAGGTGAGCATCCGTGCCCCCTGCCTCATCTCTTCCTCCACCCCAGAGGTCTGGGCTGGTGTCACTACGTCATCCTTCTCATCTCTTGGGTCTCCTTCCAGCCATTTAAGCCAGTGTAGCACTACCTGATTCAGATGAAGAAAAAGGTGCCTTCAGGGTAGATCCTGACAGCTCCTCCTCCCAGCCCTGGATGCTCCAGCTTCATGGACCCTGATCATGAGCTCTATGGGCACCCTGGGTCCCTAGACCCACACCAGCCTTCTCACCATCATCAAGGAGGCCGGGCCTTTCCCTCAGAGCTGGGTTCAGCCCAGCCTGGCAGTGACCTGGCCGATGGGCAGAGAGAGCCGGTGGGAAGGACAGGAGCCCCAGCCAGGGTCTGGTCCCAACTTCTGGGTGTCTGAATAGTCATCTGTGTCATAAAGGTCATTGGCCTTCATCTGTCAGAAAAATTGACTAGTAGATAAAAATAATTTCTCAGTATCCATATGTCCCAAATATTGCATGGGATATACTTACACTGGAAAGTATTTGTTTTTTACCTGAAATTCAAATTAAACCAAGCATTCCATAGTTTGTCTGGCCCCTTGAATCCTTTCTGGTTTATTACCCAAATCCCAGGGTAGCAGACACACTCACACTGACTCATGTCACACACTTACACACGGTTACATGAACTCAGGAACATACACTCTCCAAAGCACTGACAAATTCACACACACTCATAGCTGCTCACACTCCCAGATACCCACACACACATACTCACACATTAATTCACAGCCACATACTTTCATATACTCATAAATTCACACATAAACACACCACCTTTGCCCATTGTGGAAGTCAGTGAATGCCACACTAAGGAGCAAGGAATTGAAGCATTTTTAAGCACTTTGGCTCTCTTATTTTTATTGAAATAAATTTTAATTAGATAAGTAAGAAACAATAAATGAAACCACTTATAAGTTCACCAAACAGATATACAGGAATATTGACGGATGACAAGTAGACTCATAGTGGTCATCATTTTTAAATTTATAGAAATATTGATTCTCTATGGTGTGTACCAGGAAATTACATAGTGTTGTTGGTCAATTATACTTTAAAAACAAACTCTTGGAAAAAAGAGATTGGGTTAATGGTTACCAGAGGCTGGGGTGGAAGGGTAAGGGGTAGGATTGGATGAAGGTGGTGGTCAGAAGGTACAAACTTCCAGTTATAAGATAAGTAAATACTAGGGATATAATGTATAATATGATAAAGATAATGAACACTGCTGTACATTATAAATGAAAATTGTAAAGAAAGTAAATCCTAAGAGCTCTCACTACAAGGAAAACTTTTTGTCTATTTAATGTTGATTTCTATGAGATGATGGATGTTCAGTAAATCCACTGTGATCATCATTTCATGGT
Organism: Bubalus kerabau; assembly: GCF_029407905.1. Taxonomy (NCBI): domain Eukaryota; kingdom Metazoa; phylum Chordata; class Mammalia; order Artiodactyla; family Bovidae; genus Bubalus; species Bubalus kerabau. Next base: position 52,010,825 of record NC_073634.1, read on the forward strand.
GAATGTAAGTCAAATCATTATGTTGTACACCTTAAAATTATATAATGCAGCATGTCTGATAATTCAATACATTGGAAATTAATTAATTATAAAAAATTTACATAAATATCCATTTATACCTTTCAATGAATATATTTATAAATAAATATATGTTTATATAAAGTTATATATCATAAAAAATGTTTTGGAACAGCTTTTAAATTTAACAAGATATCATGAACATCATCCCAGTCAATAAATTTAGATTTCCTTCATCATTTCGATTGGTTTCCTCATATTCTATTTTGGGGGTGAACTCTAACTGGAGTCCTCAATTCTGGGACTCATGAGGCTTCTACTTGCAGAGCAGAGGTCGGGAGAGCCCACCAACAGCTTGTGCAGTAGTCTGGGGGCGTGACACGAATGCCTTCTTCAGACTGGTTGCCTCATAATCCCAAGATGACTACTGTAGGCCCTCCAGGCCCTAGGGCCCCGCCCCAGGTGGAAAACTTGGAAGAGTGAAGCAGGAAAGGGAGGTACTTATATATATTTTTAAAAAGCAAATATTTCCCAGAGACCTTCAGCTTGTCTCATCAGTACATCCCAGGGGGTACTCGCAGCTGTGAAGGGCTATACAGAAGGAAACCTTTGGCTGGACTTTGAACAAAACTGAGATTCTGCCAGGAAGGACAGATGAGAAGTCAGGGGGATCAGGTAGGCAACAGCAGTATCAGCTACAGAAGAACTTCTTGCTAAACAGTGTTTTGAAGGAAAATTGATGGGATTTTGAAACTAATCAGATACAAGAGACAGAGGAGACAGGAGGCAAAAGTTTGATAGTATTTGAAGGCTGAGAGGCCAGTGGTGAAGCGGGAAAATTAGGAAATGGAGCTTGTGTGTGAAAGCTGAATTTGAGGTGTTGCATTTGTGTGGTCTGCTTGAGGGCAGGGCTGCCTCTGCTGTCACATCCGCCCTTGATTACTAGAACTGTCCTGAGACCAGATAGTCAGCTAAGGGTTCGCCTCCTATAAGGAAACCCGGACTCAGAGAGGTCCAGTGAATGCTCCAAGGACACACAGCTCAAACCACATATGTCTGGGGATTTGAACTCAGACTCCGAAATCCAAGTTCGTCCCCACTCCACATTGGTCCTATCTCTAGGTTTCTAGGCCAAAGTTGCTTGCCATCTGGCCACCAGGTCAGGCGCTGTCCCCGCTCCCCTCCACAAGCCTCCTCTTTCCTAACCACGTGAAGATACCACGGGGTACATGTGGAGACCACATTAGTGAAGGGGAAAAAGCCCAAGAAGGTGACTCATGTCTTTCTTTACCGTATTCAGTAAATACACATATCAGTAAATACACACATATACAAATATCTTTGGGGAATTCAGTAAGATCAGATATTCCAGCAAGCCCTTTTCTGGGGTGCTAAGGGGTATGGACAAGGGGCCCTGGGGTCCCACGTGACATGAACCTAGCACAAGTCCACAAGTCCTATCCCTTTGCGGTCGTTGGGTCCCATGGGCCGGCCCATTGCAAGTCAGTCTTCAAGAAATCTTTGCTTTCCCCAGTGTCATGAAGATATCCTCTTGTTTCTTCTAGTAGTTTTATAGTTTTCTACATGTAGGTCTGCGATTCACCTCAAATAAGCTGGGTTGAAATTCTGTTGCTTCAGATCAATTCGTTGAAAAGATTTTCATTTTCCCATTGAATTGCTTTGACATCTGGGTCAGAAGTCAAATGACTGTATAAATGTGGGTCTGTTCGTAGGTTCTTCATCACAGCAAGTACTGCATTAATAATAATAGCAAAACACTCTGATTCTTTTAAACGGGCACAATATTTGAACAGTCACTTCATAAAGGAAGAATAGCCAATAAATATTTGAAAAAGTGTTAAATACCATAACTCATGAGGGAATTCTATGTTAAAACTACCATGAAATGATGGCACCAAAATGACTACAATTAAAACAACAAGATCTTGCTTACGTGTGTTATCTGAAAATGAAACACACGAAAGAAAACAAAAAAACAGAACTCGTAGAAACAGAGCCCTTTTCTGGGCGTGGGGCCCGAAGTGGGAAGAGGGCAAAATAGGTGAAGGTGGTAAAAAAGCACAAGCTTCCAGTTATAGAGCAAGTCCTGGATGTGTAACATATAGCACAGTGACTATAGTTAATAATACTATATGTATATTTGAAAGCTGCTGAGAGAAATCTTAAAAGTTCCCATCACAAGAAAAAAATCATAACGTGGTGATGAATGACAACTAGACTTCTTTTCATAGTCTTTTTGCAATCTATATTGTATCAAAGCATTATGTTGTAAACCTGAAACATATCATATGTCATATGTCAATTACATCTCAAATTTTTTAAATGAATAATAATATCTATTGTGCAAGGATGTACTGAGATATTAAAAATCATATTAAATATTTGTCATATGTGGGGGGAGAAAAGATAAACAATGCTAAGTGTTAATAAGGATGTGGAGCAATGGGTACTTCAAAAGTTGTTGGTGAGAATATAAAATGAACTTTTTAAATGTAGATTGACATTGTTTCACAGAGCTAAGCATACACTAATGAAAACATATGCACATATAAAGACTATTACAAAAATGTTCACAGAAACATGACCCCGCACCTACACTCCTAGATATATACTCCAAAAAACTGAAAACAGAGATTCAAAGGGACACTTGTTCATCAATGTTCATAACATTATTCAAAATAACCAAAAGTGGGAATGACCCAAGTGTCCATTGATATAGATGAATGGATCAACAAAATATGGTATATACATACAATGGAATATTATTCAACCATGAGAAGGAATAAAGTTCTGATACAGGTAACAACATGGATGAACCTTGAAAGAATTAAGCTAAGTGAAGTAAGCCAGATACAAAATAATACATATGATACCACTTCCATGAAATATCTATAAAAAGCAAATTCATAGGGATAGAAAATAGATCAAGGATTACCAGAGACTGAGGGGAGGGGAAAAGAGGGAATTATTGCTATTGGTTACTGAGTTTCTATTTAAGGTCATAAAAATAAATTTTGGAAATAGTGATGATATTTGCAGAATATTTAATTAGTGCCACTGAATTGTACATTTTGAAATGGCTACAATGGCAAGTTTGTGTTGTATGTATTTTACCACAACAATAACAATAAAAAAAAAGAGAGAGAGAGAGATAAGGCTCTTAGAAACTTTCCCACAAAAGCCAAACATCAGAAATAACCCAAATGCCCGCCAACAGGTAAATGGATAAATACAGTTTAGCCATACAATGCAATACTACTTGGTGATAAAAAAGAAATAAAATACTAATACATGCAACAAAATAGATGAATGCCAAACACTGAGCAAAAAGATACGAAACAAAAAAACTACACTCTGCATGATCCCATTGATATGAAATTCTAGAACAGGCAAAATTCACATCTGGTGAAAAACAGCAGAAAAACGATAGGAGGGGAGAAGAGGATGTGTGAGTTTTGGGGAAAGTAAACAAAGGGGCTCTCTCAGGTGATGAAAATGTTCTCCATCCTGACTGGGGTGTGAATCTCATGGGTACATGCATCTATCAAATCTCATCACTCTCTACACTTAAGATTTATGCATTTCACTATATGTAATCACGTCCCAACAAAACGAGTATCCAAAAATGCTTAAGTTACAATCTCATGGTTCCTAATGAACATGAGGGATTCCCTGGTGACTCAGTGGTAAAGAATTGGCCTGCCAGTGCAGGAGATACAGGTTCAACTCCTGGTTTGGGAAGATCCCCTGGAGAGGAAAATGGCAACCCACTCCTATATTCTTGCCTGGGAAATCCCACGGACAGAGGAAACTGGTGGGCTACAGTCCATGGGGTCTCAAAAGAGTTGGACACGACTTAGCAACTAAACAACAGCAACAATGAACATTATCAAATACTTTCCAAAAGTATTATATCAGTTTACACTGCCATTACCTACAAGTTTGCTGTACTTTCACCAGCGTTAGATATTATCAGTCTTTCATCTGCAAATGTAATGAGTAGAAATAGTAAGTACTTTTAATCTCCACTTATGACCACAAATTGTTTAATATTTTCCCAAATATTTATTTACTGTCAAATGCATTGGGGGAGGAGGACTTTCCTAGTGGTCCGGTGGTTAATCTACCTCACAATGCAAGGAATCTGTGTTCGATCCCTGGTCAGGGAACTGGGATTGCACAAGCCTCTGAGCAGCTAAGCCCTCCCAAACACAACTAGAGAGTCCCTGCATAACAACAAAAGATCTCACATGATGCAATGCAGTTCCTGCAACTGAGACCAGAGGCAGCCAAATAAATACATATCTACATATATTTTTTAAACTTCTTATTTGGGGGAATTATCTTTCTTATTTTGATTTTTGTCCCTTGCCCATTATCAATTAGACGTGACTATTTTTTTTTAATTTCTAAGGATTCTTTCTGTCATAAGTATATGAATGGTATGATTAAACTACTCCACTTGGGGGAGGAGAGGGGATTAAAAAAAACAAGAGTAAACATTAAAAAAAAATAATAATAAAACAAAATACTCTGAATGCTTTGTCACTTCATAGCTTATCTTTAAATGCTGGTGACGTTTTTCTTTTGTTTAGAAAGGTTTCATTTTCTATAGTCAAACACATCTTTTCTTTATGACATGTTTTTTCAGTTTAGAAAGTTGTCATGTCATTACTGCCTTTTATCTAAAAAATTTTTTTTCAAATTTTTGCTGTTACCTAGTTTTTTAATGTGGTATTTTAATTCTCTGGAACTTTATTTTAGTAAGATATGCACAAATCAAATTTTATTCTTTACAAAATGATATGTTCAGTTAATTTAAATTGTTGATGGTATATTTTCCCTGGTTTCCCTGATTTTCTGCCGATTTGAATTTATTCTTTTATCATATATCAAGTTACCTTTAATAAAATCAAATTCTGAGCTATTTCTTCTGTCCCACTGGTCTGAATATCTAGCGTTCTATTTAACACCACATGGTTTAACTACTGCAACTTTCTTTTTAGATTTTTCTTTGATAGTACTTTACTTTAAAAGTATACTTCAAAAAACAAGAAAAAGTATCTTTAAAATATTTTATATGCTTTAATACTTTATTTTCCAAAAGTATGTATAAAGTGTATTTTGCATGTGTGTGTGTGTGCATAGTGGCGTTCGACTCTTAGCGACCCCATGGCCTGTAGCCCGCCAGGCTCCTCTCTCCATGGAATTTCCCAGCCAAGAATACTGGAGTGGGTTGCCATTTCCTACCCCAAGGGATCTTCCTGACCCAGGGGTCAAAGCCGAGTCTCTTGCATCTCCTGCACTGGCAGGCGGATTCTTTGCCACTGTGTTAATACTAAATACTGCTGCTGCTGCTAAGTCGCTTCAGTCATGTCCGACTCTGTGCGACCCCACGGACTGCAGCCCACCAGGCCCCTCCATCCATGGGATTTTCCAGGCAAGAGTACTGGAGTGGGGTGCCATTGCCTTCTCCGACTAAATACTAAAGATAACAATTTAGAAATTTTTTTACTAATAAACTATCACAATGACATTCTCATACCAAATTTTGTTAAAACTAAAAATTAATATGGAAAAAGTTCATCTCTTTGCAGTCACTTTTCCAGCCATGAGCCTACTATGACTTTCCGTTTTTCTGTCTTCCTTTAACACCTCTCAAAAAAGTTTTAGGAATAACTCAGACTCAGGGACACTGAGCTCCATCGAGTGGCCAGAGATGGTGACTGCAAAGCATGACCCCCACCCTCACATCCCCGAGGCCACAGGAGGGACCCACCGCCCTCCGAGGAAGGTGCAGCTTAGAGGCACTGCGCTCGCACAGTCCCACACTTGGCACATGACTCTGAGCTTACTCACGGGGCATTTTCATATAACGAAACGAAATGGTAGAAAAGAGAGAGATCATTAGAGGCAGTAAAGCTGAAATAAATGGAAAGATCATCAGCCCACTGGAGAAAGTGGGTGGTGAAAAACAGAGTGAAGCAAGGTTTTGTATTTCACCAGGCCACCTGAAATTTAACCAACAAGTGACTGCTCTACAAAACAAAAACAAAGAAACAAAAAACCTGCTCTTTCTTTAGAGAGCTGCTCTATTCAGTTCCAATTCCATGAAATAAATCAGCCCCTTGAGGTTAACTGTCTGCTTTTCTTGATTATACTTGGAAAAATATTAAATAGCCTCACACTTGGAATAAGAAGGGAAAAAATACCCACCAAAATTGTATGGGGTATTTTGCTTTCCACTGGTCTTCATGGATCTTTCTCTTCCGTAAACATTTCTGTTGTATCATATTTCAGGAATTTAGTACTTTAAGGCATTAGATTTACTGAGTACTATGTCTGCCTATTTATCCAAATTATTTCCTTGACTTGCAGCTTTTTGCAGCCACGAGTTCTCCAGTTTTCTTTTTTTTTAATTTATTTATTTATTTACTCATGAATTATTTACTTGGCTGTGGCAGATCTTCGCGGCAGCATGTGAACTCTGAGTTGTGGCATGCAGAATCTTCAGCTGCAGCAAGTGGGATCTAGTTCCCTGACTAGGGATTGAACCCCAGCCCCCAGCATTGGGAGAATGGGGTCTTAGCCACTGGACCATCATGGAAGTCTCTCCAATTTTCCTGATAGCATGTATAGATTATTACCCGAATTTCTCTAAAGTCATCAAGTTTCTGTTTATGTCAACACTTCGTTTTATTTTTATCTACAGTATTTAATTTGAATTTCAGTCCTTGCTTATGTTTTGAGAGCTCCAACTATCTACTAGAACCTGAAGACACAGTGTGTTTAGTCTTATCAATGTTCTTTTGATTTCAGCATTTAGGGCTACTGCCTGTCATTTTCCATAGTGACGATTTTATTTATGACATAAACCTCGGGTCAGAAGTCATGATCCTTTTATAGGCTATTTAGGGTAACTTCCTGTATGCATGAGACTATCTTCTCTTCCCTTTTTATCCCATTCCAATTATAATGAGAGCTCTAAAAAATACTCTTGGCCAAGCTCATTATCTGTTTTCTTGGTACCTGGTAAGCATCAGTGCTACTTCAAGTAGTCATCCTTTCACTGAAAGTACAGTCCCTAGCATATTTGAAGAGGATCATTCTTTGGTTCTACTTTGTCAATAGTTTTCTTACAGCTACAGTGGATTGGTTTAATTGTCACAAGCTTAACTTAAGAGACATTATTTTGGGCTTCCCTGGTGGTCTAGTGGTTAAAAACTGGGCTTCCAATGCAGGGGGTGTGGGTTCAATCCCTGGTGACAGAATTGATATCCCACATGAAGGTCAGCTAAGCCCCAAGCTGCAGCTACTGAGCCTGAGCACTCTAGAACCTGTGCTCCGCAGTAAGAGAAGCCTGAGCAACACACTTAGACAAAAATAAAAGACTGCACACCACAACAAAGACCCTGCACAGCCAAAAAACCCAGCACAGCCAAAAAAAAGAAACATCACATGACTTGTGGTTCCTTTTGTCAACTAGAAATGCAGCTTTGCCCGCTTATAATTCATAATCTTGAGCAAATTGAAAATAATCAATAATATATCCGAGAAATGCAAATCAAAACCACAATGAGGTAGCATCTCACGCCGGTCAGAATGGCTGCTATCAAAAAGTCTACAAACAATAAATTCTGGAGAGGGTGCAGAGAAAAGGGAACTCTTTTACACTGTTGGTGGGAATGCAAACCAGTACAGCCACTGTGGAGAACAGTGTGGAGATGCCTTAAAAAAACTGGAAATAGAACTGCCATACAACCCAGCAATCCCACTACTGGGCATACACAATGAAGAAACCAGAATTGAAAGAGACACGTGTACCCCAATGTTCATCGCAGCACTGTTTACAATAGCCAGGACATGGAAGAAACCTAGATGTCCATCGGCAGATGAATGGATAAGAAAGCTGTGGTACATACACACAATGGAGCATTACTCAGCTATTAAAAAGAATGCATTTGAATCAGTTCTAATGAGGTGGATGAAACTGGAGCCTATTATACAAAGTGAAGTAAGTCAGAAAGAAAAACACCAATACAGTATATTAACACACATATATGGAATTTAGAAAGATGGTAATGATGACTCTACTTGCAAGACAGCAAAAGAGACACAGATGTAAAGAACAGACTTTTGGACTCTGGGGGAGAAGGCGAGGGTGGGATGATTTGAGAGAATAGCATTGAAATATGTATATTACCATATGTGAAAGAGATCACCAGTCCAGGTTCAGTGCATGAGACAGGGTGGTCAGGGCCGGTGCACTGGGACGACCCTGAGGGATGGGATGGGGAGGGAGGTGGGAGGGGGGGTCAGGATGGGGGACACATGTACACCCATGGCTGGTTCATGTCAATGTATGGCAAAAACCACTACAATATTATAAAGTAATTAGCCTCCAATTAAAATAAATTAATTAATTTAAAAAATAATAATTTTTTATATTTTAAGAACTGAGTTTTAACATTAAAACTAATCAAAACGTATAACAACAATAAGAATCATAATTATTAAATAAGTTAGAATGATGACTCAGCACATACAAAAATGAACTGAACTGTAGTTTTTCCCCCATCAACTTTCATACCTTTTCATAATGCATCTTTTGGGGCCATGATACTATTTATTAAATAATGCTTTCCTTTAAAAACAAAATAATTCCAACAAAATAATTCAGGAACAGATATAATGTACAGATATAATGTAATATATAGGAATTGTTCATTACAAATGCTAATTTGATGTTAACACAAAAGCAAAATGAGTTAACTTCTGTTAACTTTTAACTTTGCTGAAGTTAAATGAGTTGATTTCTGGCTATACTGATGTTTGTACTACCCAAAAACTTGGATGCAAACTCTTCTGTAACTATGAGATTTGTGCAAACTTTGGAAATGAGCCTTTAAAACATTTTAATCAAAATTTTTATCTTGGACCTACTGTATAGCACAAGGAACTATATTCACTCTCTTATAATAACTTATTATAGAAAAGAATCTGAAAAAGAATAGATTGTATATATATTTGTAACTGAATCACTTTGCTGTATATATGCAACATTGTATATCAACTACATGTCAGTTTAAAACATCTTTTTTAAACCTCTCAGCAGCAGCTTACCACTCAAAATATAAACGTGAGAGAGGAAAACAAGACAAAGCCGCCTTGGGTGGCTATTATGCCTAGACTCTCTCACCTTCTTTTTTCCCCTTCCTTCTATATGGAGAGGTTGGAAAGTTACAGCAGCCCTTCCCAGAATTCATTGCAGCTTGCGTCTGGATGTGAAACCGTGTCTACAGTTAGATGCACTGATATGGGATTCGGGAGGCTGACCCCAGTACCATCTTTCTATTCTCTTTTGACTATTTTGGCTGCTGGCAAGCAAGGTCATGGAAGTGTGACATTTGGGGGCAGGAGCATTTCTAGTATCAAAAGTCTTCTTGAATTTGGCTTTCTAATCTAATTCCTGGATGTGTGTTCTTGAACTCTGAGCTTCAGAACCAGCTTCAAGTTGCCTTTAGCATCAACTATTGAGAACCACTTCTGAATTTTTCAAGGCCCAATTCAGAACCTACTTCTTTAGTCCTACATATGATTTTTAAGGACCTAATTCCCTGTGTAAAATCCTCCCAGAAAAGAAAGTAGGAGAGGGTGGGCTCTAATTTATTCTGCCAAAGAGGGGCTTCTCTGTACCTGTACCTGCACTGTGTCCTCTGTATCTTCAGGGAACCCTGAGAGTGTGGTACACACACATACACACACACACACACACACACACACTCACAGTAGTTTTGTCCTCTTAACCCCTTGGTTTAAACTTCCAGGTCAGTGGTTAACAAGGATGTGGCTGAAGCTTTGAAGAGTAGATCAGTCTTAGAGGTGACACGCTATCTTAGGGGCACAAATGCTCGTCCTTCCCACCATCTCCCCTATCTATTAAGAGATGGAACCTTTCCGTGTCCTTTATTAATGTGTCTCCATTTTGCTCCCAGAAGCCCCTGACCCATGGAGCATTGTCTTCAAGGACAGCCTATACAATAGGCTACAGAATCACTTCTATTTTCCAAGTCAGCCCGTGGCTATATTAGTTTTCTCTTGTTGCTGTGACAGTGATCACAAACATAGTGCCTTAAGACCACACCCATATAGACCCTCCAGGGAGCTCAGGGCTTCTAGGGTATGAGCCACCCATCTCCTTGCATGGCCCTTTAAGAAACCCCTCTCTGCTCCAAACTCACAAACAAACAAGCAAGCAAAAAACACCCATTTAATGATCCAACAACTCTGTAGGTCATAAGCCTGAGTCGGTTCAGTTGGTTCCTCTGCGGTGGGTCTTGGAGAAGGCAATGGCACCACACTCCAGGACTCTTTCCGGGAAACTCCCATGGACGGAGGAGCCTGGTAGGCTGCAGTCCATGGGGTCGCTAAGAGTCGGGCAGAACTGAGCAACTTCACTTTCACTTTTCACTTTCATGCATTGGAGAAGGAAATGGCAACCCACTCCAGTGTTCTTGCCTGGAGAATCCCAGGGACGGGGGAGCCTGGTGGGCTGCCGTCTCCGGGCTTGCACAGAGTCGGACATGACTGAAGCAACTTAGCAGCAGCAGCAGCAGCTGTGGGTCTCATGAGGCCAAAATCAAGGTGTTGGCTGGGTGGACTCTTTTCTGGGAAGAATCCACTTCCAAAGTCATTCAGGTTGTTGGCAGAATTCAGTTCCCCGTGGTTGTAGAACTGAAGTTTCCTTTTCCTTGCTGCCTGTCATCTGAAGTTCATTCTCAGCTTCTAGAGGCCACTGGCATTTCCTGACTCATGGCCCTCTCTGTCCAGATCAAGCCTTACTCATGCTTTGAATCCCTCTGAGGCTCTGTCTGCCTCATCTTCCTGTCTTTCACTTGACATACAAACTGACATAGGTACACAGGCCATCCTGCCTGTTCTTTCTTTTTCTCTCCTTGGGTCCCCATTTCAGCAGCTACAGTTGGGCAGTCCCTCCTTTGCTTTATTATCCATGAGTTTATGATTATGCTTTTTAATTTTATTTATGAACTGCATGAGGGAATTTACATTTTTTTAATGAACTATATAAGGAAAGCAAGTAAAAGCTTCCACTGTCCTACCTTCACATAGACTCTCTCCTCAGAGTAAACTACTGCTAAAACTCTTTTTTCTCTTTCCTACAAGCATAGCACATACACATTGCTCCATTCTCAGTTATGAAATGTAAAGTATATTCAGAAATGTGCACAGAACAAAATGGACTATTGTTTATTAGGAAGCAAATAGGTGCATAATCACAAAATGCTGCCTGAGCCCAGAAGCATCTTAACTTTCAGACCCTCCTCCCCTAAGCTAATACTACTGCTGCTGCTGCTGCTGCTGCTGCTAAGTCACTGCAGTCGTGTCTGACTCTGTGCGACCCCATAGACGGCAGCCCACCAGTCTCCCCCGTCCCTGGGATTCTCCAGGCAAGAACGCTGGAGTGGGTTTCCATTTCCTTCTCCGATGCTAATACTAATACTACCCTAACCTTAAAAATAATCCTATCCTTGCTTCTCTATAGTTTTACCATCTGAGCACATACTCTTAAACACGATAGTTCTCTCTTCCCTGGTTTTGAAACGTGTATAAATAAATCACTAACAATGGATCCTCTGGTGTGACTGTTTGGGGGAGCACACTACATGGCATCCTAGTTCCCCAACCAGGGATCTACTCCACACCCCCTGCATTGGAAGCATGGGGAGCCATAGGAACACCAGGGAAGGCCCATGTCTGACTCATTTTAATTAGCATTAAGGTATGTGAGATTTACCCACGTTGTTCTGTGTATGAAGAGTTTGTTCCTTTCCATTGCTGAGTACCATTCCCTTGCATGAATATGCCATACTTCATCCATTCTCCATTGATGGTTGTGTGAGTTGGCATCAGTTCTGACCTACAGATATACACTGAGTTCCTTCCTTTTTCCCAACTTTACTGAGATTTAAGTTAAAGTATACTCACCAGCATATATCTGAAGTGCACACCTTCTACCACTTTGACACGTGTATATATGTGTGAAAATATCATGGCAGTTGAGAAAGTGAATGTGTTCATCACCACCTAGTGTCCTTTTGGGTAGATGAATGGATGGATGGAGGGGAGGAATGGGGGAGAGGGGGATGAATGGATAGTTGGATGAATGGCAGACAGACTGGAAGGAGCCTCATGTGGCATAGTTTCCTTTTACTATTTTGAATGTTGGCTTCCCTCGTGGCTCAGACAGTAAGGAATCCACCCTCAATGCAGCGATATGGGTTCGAACACTTGGTCAGGAAGATCCCCTGGAGAAGGGAATGGCTTTCCACTCCAGTATTCTTGCCTGGAGAATTCCATGAACAGAGGAGCACAGACTACAGCCCATGAGGTCACACAGGATTGGACACAGCTGAGCAACTAACACACACACATTTTGGATGTACTGCCCTCACTATCTTCTAAAAATGGGCGTTATAGTGACAGTTCATCATAAGCTGACTCTGTGGACCCACCCTGGTACCTGGGAAGCCTGTTGACACTGGAAGCTTGACTGGTGCTTGATAAATTACAAGCCTGCCTTGCTTTGTGTCTCAGACAGGAGCTCCTGAACACACCGCTCTGGCCAATGAAAGACAGACCAGATGGAGAGGACAGACTCTGGAACCTCTCCTGCTTGTTGCTGATCAGAGCTCAGGACACACTCGTAACCACACGGCCACCACCACCTGAGTCACACTTCAGGGTGTGATGCAAAAGAGAGGTTAGCAATCTCTCACGGACTCAGCAGACCTCATCTGGATTGCCCATAACCAGTTTCTCAAGCTCCCAGGCCGCAAGAGGGGCCCAGTCTTCGCTGAGGCCTCTCTCCCAGAAATTCATTTTCTTATCATCACCCTTTCTCCCTTGTATCCACCTTTTACTCATCTTCACATCACTTCACAGTCACTGGCAACTTCCATCTCTGGCTTCTAAGATTGATGAGACCTTGGATCCAGAAACCATCTAAATGGGGTTCTCACAGTCCACTCTGAGCCCTCACCTGGACCCCTTCCCCATCCTCACATCTACGAGATCCAGCCCAGAATCACCCAGTGACTCCAGCTTCCCCTGCAGCTCACTTACACAGTGACCTCTGCCACTGAGTGACCTGGTACCTGACCCTTGCCACATCCACCACATGTGGCAGGACAGGGGACACTACGTCATTCTTCTGGAATTTTATTCCCCAGCCCAACCTTCCAGGTTTTGGCATTCAGTCTTTTTACCATTGACTCACACCAGTCCTGCCTCACCACACAACAAAATAGGATAAAATCTACAGTAACTTGAATCATTCTCAAATAGCTTCTTATTTGCTAGTATACCTGAGGAGAGAGGGAAGCTTTCCTTTCTTTTGTTTCAGTGTTTTTTAAGTATAGAGACAATGGGTGATGATCAAACATAATTCTACCAAGAAATAGCTTCAGCCCGTACCATCAGCCGGTCGATACACTACTTGTCTTTAGATTTTTTAAAAATTATTACTCACTGTGAGTAAATTTGAGAGGGTGACCTTTATGCATCACAGGACTCCTACAAACTGCCCTCCAGCTCTTTCTGTGACTCGATCACTTACAAGTCAGGCCAACTGCAGTGTGTGTGGCCACGCTGGGTATCACCTTTTCCCGAGGGTACTTAGTGATGGGTACTGTTCCTTCTGGGCGTTCCAGGTGGCACTTGTTGCAAAGAACCCACCTGCCAAAGCAGGAGACTTAGGAGATGCTAGTTCGATCCCTAGGTTCTGAAGATCCCCTGGAGAAGGTCATGGCAACCCACTCCAGTATTCTTGCCTGGAGAATCCCATGGACAGAGGAGCCTGGTGGGCTACAGTCCATGGGGTTTCAAAGAGTGGGACATGGCTAAGGTAATTTAGCACAGCACAGCTGTTTGTTCTGCACTGCCACCAGGGCCTGCTGGCTGCCATCTCTGCCAGGGGTTCAAAGCTGGGTCCCTGAGATCCCAAAGCACCAAGGGGTCTATCCTAAAGTGAAGAAAAGCTCTTGCACCACTCTGGCTTCTCCATCTTTTAGGAGACATGAACCAGCATGTCCCAGGTCTTTTATGTTTTAGTTTAATTTATTTGGCTGCATCAGGTCTTAGTGCGGCATGCGGGATCTTCATTGCATCGTGTGGGACCATTCGTTACAGTGATCGTGCTCTTTAGTTGTGGCACATGGGATGCAGAGTGCAGGGGGCTCAGCAGTCATGGCACATGGGCTTAGCTGCTCTGAGGCATGCAGGATCTTAGTTCCCTAACCAGGGATCAATCCAGTGTCCCCTGCACTGGGAGGCGTATTCTTAACCATTAGACCACTAGGGAAGTCCCTGTCCCAGGGGGTTTAGCTGAAGCATCTCTTTCAGTGTTTACTCACAGACATCCTGTCCCTGGGACTTGGACAAGGGTCCCTGGGGCGGGGCTGGGGGTAGACCTGGCTGTTTTCAGATTTGTCCCAGCCTGGCACCCTGGAGCTCTGCTACCGACTAGAGTTTCCAGCTGCTTCCTTCTTCCCTGAGAAGGTGGACTCTCCCAGCGGCTGCTCAGGTAACCTCTGGATAGTCCCCCCAGCCAGTCAGTAGGACACACCCTGAACCAGAAGCCCTGCCTCAATCCCCATCCATGTTGTTGCTATTGTTTAGTCATTAAGCTTGTCTGACTCTTTGTGGCCCCATGGACTGCAGCACGCCAGGCCTCCCTGTCCCTCACTGTCTCCCGGAGTTTGCCCAAGTTCATGTCCTTTGAATCAGTGATGCCATCCAACCATCTCATCTTCTGTCACCCCTTCTCCTCCCATCTTCAAACTTTCCCAGAATCAGGGTCTTTTCCAATGAGTCAGTCAGCTCTTCCCATCAGGTAGCCAAAGTATTGGACCTTCAGCTTCAGCATCAGTCCTTCCAATGAGTATTCAGGGTTGATTTCCACATCCATTTTTCCAGCAAACAGTAATAAATATCTAATGAATGTCTACTCCTTTCCACACGTCCCACCAGGCACTGAGGATAGGAAAGTGAGTAAAGTCGAACCTGGACTTGCCTTCATGGAGTTTACATTCTACCGGGAAAGAAGACAACAACCATACATGTAAGTGTGAACAGAAGAAACAATATTTAAGATGCCGTGAAGCAGGCTTCCCTGGTGGCTCAATGGTAAAGAATTCACCTGTCAATGCAGGAGACACGGGCTCAATACCTGGTCTGGGAAGATCCCACATGCCATGGAGCAACTATGCCCATGTCACAACTACTGAAGCCCATGACCCTAGGGCCAGTGCTTCACAGCCAGAAAAGCCATGGCAATGAGAAACTCACACACCACAACTAGAGAAATGCTCTCGCAGCAGTGAAGACCCAGCACAGCAAATAAATACACAAATACACTTATTTTTTTTAAATGCTGAGAATCCCAGATACCCAGTGTTGCAAGAAGTAACAGGAGGGAACTCCCTGGCTGTCCAGTGGTTAAGACTCAGCACTTCCACTGCAGAGAGCTTGGGTTTGATTCCTGGACAGGGAACTAAGATCCCACATGCTGTGGGGCAACTAAGCCCACGTGCCACAACTACAAAGACCCAGAGCAGCCAAAAAACCACCACCAACAACAAAAACCCAAGATGGGTTGGAGGACTAACCCCCACTTACCTTGCATTCAGCCCCACCCCCTGCACCTTCTAACTCATCAGCATGTGGGCTCTGGAGGTGGCCTGCCTGGGCTCAGATCCTAGCCCCACAAGTTACTAGCTGTGCACATCAGAGGGCAAGTCTGTCACCCTCTTCGTAAACTGTGTATAGTAAGAGACCCTTCCTCTAGGGGTCGGATTAAGCATCAGAGCATTGGCAGGTGATCACTCAGCTACCGTCATCATTTCATTGCTATTATCTCATGCTGCAGCAGATATGATCTGCTTCCTTTATCCCATTACCTGTGCCACCCAAGGGCCAGCATTATGAAAGCAGGAAATATTAAGTCCTGTGATCCTCAGGACCACACTATGTGCAGTTCTGGGGATGTCTGTGAAATGTGGGAACATAAGCCAGAGCAATGGTCAGAACATTCCAGAACAGGAGTGGAGGGTTTGGTCAGTCTGTGGTGTGTTCTGAAAGTGAAAATGTTAGTCACTCAGTGTTGTCCGACTCTTTGCAACCCCATGAACTGCAGCCCGCCAGGCTCCTCTGTTCGTAAAATCCTTCAGGCAAGAATACTGGAGTGGGTAGCCATTCCCTTCTCCAGGGGATCTTCCCAACACACAGATCAAACCCGGTCTCCTGCATTGCAGGTGGATTCTTTATATTCTGAGCCACCATGGAAGCCCCACAGTGTGTTCTACAATTCCACTAAAACGTCGTATGAATATCTACATGTGTCTTGCTCAATATGTGCCCCAATACTTCCCTTCTTTCTACTTCTGTGTTGTGATAAAAGTAGAGGTTTTCATCTCACAGATTGGGCTCTGGCTTCAGGGAGGTTTCAAACTTTGGATAATCGGAAACCTGATACACATTGTAATGCCTTTTAAAAAAAAATTATAAGTACAGTTGATTTACAGTCTTGTGTTCATTTCTGCTGTACAGCAATGTGATTCAGTTATACATATTTTTTTTTCTTTTTTACCACTAGTACCAGGCTTAGATGGTAAAGAATTTGTTTGCAATGCAGGAGACCCGAGTTTGATCCCTGGATTGGGAAAATCTCCTGGAGAAGGGAATGGCTATTCATTCCAGTTCTCTTGCATGGAAAATCCCATGGACAGAGGAGCCTAGTGGGTTACAGTGCATAGGATCACCAAGAGTCAGACATGACTGAGCGAGCAACACATATTTTTTTTATATTCTTTTCCATTATGGTTTATCAAAGGACACTGAATATAGTTTCCTGTGCTATACAGCAGCACCTTGTTGTTTATTCATTCTATATATAATACTTTGTGCAATGCCTTTTAAAAAGCATTATGTATGTATATTTCATACAATCTTGTTTTTAATTTTATTTTTCATTTTGAGATAATTTTAGACTTGAGAAACTTTGCGAAAATAGTAGGAAAAATGCCTAAATACGCTTCACACAGCTCTTCCAAATGTTAACATCTTCTATAACCAGAGCATAATGATCAAGACCAGAATATGAACAGGGATTCCCAGGTAGTGGTAAAAAACCTGCCTGCAATGCAGGAGACACAGTGAGATGTGAGTTCAGTCCCTGGGTGGGAAGAGCCCCAGGAGGAGGACATGGCAACCCACTCCAGTATTTTGCTTGGACAATCCCATGGACAGAGGAGCCTGAGGGGTCACAGTCCGTAGGGTCGCAGAGTCGGATGGGACTGAAGTGACTCAGCACGCATGCAGGATATGAACACTGATACAGCACTACTAACTTATCTTCAGCTGGTTTTCCAACTTTGTCCACTGCCCCTGGGTTCTTCTTCTCCCCAGGATCCCATGCAGTCTCACACAGGGCGCTGAGTTATCATGTCTCCTTAGTCTCCTCCAGTCTGGGACAGTTCCCTCAAGCTTTGTCTTCCCTGATCACAGCACTTTTGAAGAGCAGTGGCCAGTTGCTCTGCAGAATGTTCCTCATTCGGGGTGTGTCTGGTGCTTTTCCAGAATTAGACTGAGGTTTTTCATTTTTGGCACAAATGCCTACAGAAGTGATTTTTTTTAAAACTTTATTTATTTGCAAGATGTTACTCCCCTGACCAGGAACTGAACCCGTGCCCCCTCCATTGGGAGTGTGGAGTCTTAACCACTGGACCGCCGGGGAAGCCCCCAGAAGGAATGTTGTCTTCTCGGCACATCACACCAGGAGGAACGTGATGCCTATACATCTCATTTCTGCTGATAGGAAATTTTACCCCTTGGATATGGTGGTGTCTATCAGATTTATCCATGGCAAAGTTACCTTTGTACCCTTTGTAATTATAAGTATTTTGTGTGGAGATATCTTGAGACTATAAACAGAAACCTTTTTTTTTTTTCATTATACTTTTACCCACTAATTCTAGCACACATCAGTGGTTCTTGCCTGCAACAATTACGGTGAGGTTAGTGTTAGTCGCTCAGTCGTGTCCGACTCTGTGACAACATGGCCTGTAGCCCACCCAGCCTTCTCTGTCCATGGACTTCTTCGGACAAGAACACTGGAGTGGGGAGCCATTCACTTCTCCAGAGGATTTTTCCAACCCAGGGATTGAATCCAGGTCTCCTGTTTTATAGGTGGATTCTTTACCATCTGAGCTACCAGGGCAGCCATTGTGGGGTTAGCCAAACAGCAATTTCCTATTTCCATCATTCCTTCTATATTTATTCATTGGAATTCTATTGTATGAGGCTTCACTTCATTTATTTATTTATGAAATTATTTATTTATATGTATATGGAGTCATGGATATATTCTTTATTCCATGAGTTATTATTATTACTATTATTACTTATTTTGTTACTAAAATTGTCTGAGATCTGGCCATTGGGAACCCCTTCAATGTGAATCCTGTGTTTTTTAATAATATCCTCATCATTCCTGGGTTGGGAAGACCCCATGGAGAAGGAAATGGCAAGTGACTCCAGAATTCTTGCCTGGAGAATTCCATGGACAGAGGAGCCTGATGGGCTACAGTCCATGGGGTCGCAAAAAGACACGACTGAGTGACTAACACACACAAACATACACACACACCATTTCTGAGCACTTTTTCTAGCACTGCAAAATCTTCTGTATTCATTTATATTTTCACTGCTCCAGCCCTAAAATCAGCCAGTTCTCCAAGAAGCCCTAATTTTTTTCACTGGGAAATGGTACTTAGAAACCAAGATCCAGAGACTAGTATACTCATAGGTACTGTCATTATTTCCAGTCCCTTACAAAGGATGAAGCTAGGGAATATACATCTGTATGCACACACACATACATATACACTTATATCTTTTTTTATTTCTATATCCAATCATCCATGTATATAAAACAATGTTGTTGTTCAGTCGCTAAGTCAAGTCTGACTCTTTGCAACCCCATGGACTGCAGCATGACAGGCTCTTCTGTCCTTCAGCATCTCCTGGGGTTTGCTCAAACTCATGTCTATTGAACCGGTGATGCTATTTAACCATCTCATCCTCTGCCACCCCCTTCTCCTCCTGTCCTCAGTCTTTCCAGTATCAGGGTCTTTTCCAATGAGTCAGCTCTTCGCATCAGGTGGCCCAAGTATTGGAGCTTCAGCTTCAGCATCATTCCTTCCAATGAATATTCAGGGTTGATTTCCTTTAGGACTGACTAGTTTGATCTCCTTGCTCTCCAAGGGACTCTCAAGAGTCTTTTCCAGCACCACAGTTCAAAAGCATCAGTTCTTCAGCAATTAACCTTCTTTATGATCCAACTCTCACAGCCATACATGACTACTAGAAAAACCATAGCTTGTTGGCAAAGGGCTCTCTTCTTTTTGACACTGTTAATTTTCCTCCAGTAGGTGGCAGCACTTGTACCGTCACTTTGGAGTGGATTCCTGCTGCATTTAGGTAATAAAGTCATCAGGGCAGTTCACCCAAGTCAGGTGGAGACAGAACGCAACTTCAGGGTTAATTGCTTCACCCGAACCACAACTTTAAAGAAGGGGGAAAAAAGCCCACATCTAAGGAAGTTTGCGAAGGGAATTCAAGCAAGTCTGTCCAAACCCTGCCCAGGCCACAGGGCAGCTGTTCCCCTAAGTGGGGACAGCTCCAGCCCCCCAGCCTCAGATCATCATCCCTAGGTGGGGCTGGAGGTGGGGGCAAGATGGACCGGACTTCTTGAAGGTCTCAGGGCCCTGCTGCTTCATACTCTGGGGTCCCAAGAGACACAAAGGGACATGAACCCTTGTGTGCACCTTAACTGTCTCCGCTTAGAGTTTCCATCTGAAGCAAGAAACAGAGACCCAGTCGACCTGGAGGAGGGTGGGGCGCTGCCAGGGAATCCTGTGGCGAGGGAAACCACAGATCAAGACATTCAGACTCAGGAAATCAAGGTGGCTACACAGAGTCGCTGTCTCCCTTCACGGCCCGAGGGCTGCCAGTCCTGCTTCCTGGAGTGGCAGGAGAGGACAAGAGGTAGCCTGGGCTCCAATCCCAGATGTGCCACCTCCTAGCTGTGGGCCTTGACCAAGTTACCTACCCTCTCTGTGCTTTATTCTCCTTATCTGCAAATTTCGTAGCGATTTGGGGTGTTTATGAGGACTGCGTGAGATTACACTGTCAAGTTCTTAGAACTGAGCGGGGCACAAAGAAAAGGCTCAACAAAGCTTAGCTTTCATTTTCCTTACCACAAATACTACTGTTATTTCATTTTCATGCACTGCTTCATTATGGTTCCTGATCCCCAACAGTTTCAGCTTGCAGTGGGTATTGCTGCCCAGCCCCAGGACTTTAAACAGCCTCTCACCTCCAGGCGTGTTAGTTCTAATTCTAGATCAAGGGCTCTGATTGGCCCAGCACATCGCTGTAAGCCTGAGCCACAGACCAGGCTCCGCCCATATGGGCGTCCCAGGTTGCAAGGTCACTGAGGGCACCCAACCATGGAGAATTTTCTTCCAAAAGGTGGACAGCCAGGAATAGAGCAGTAAAGTCAACACACACATAAAACATTTTTCAAAGATGTGTATGTGCTGTTGTGAATAAGAAAAAAGTGAAAGTGGTTCAGTCGTGTCGGACTCTTTGTGACCCCATGGGCTATACAGTCAACGGACTTCTCCAGGCCAGAATATTGGAGTGGGTAGCTTTTCGCTTCTCCAGGGGATCTTCCCAAGCCAGGGATTGCACCTGGTCTCCCGCATTGCAGGTGGATTCTTTACCAGCTGAACCACAAGCAAAGCCCAAGAATTCTGGAGTGGGTAGCCTATCCCTTCTGCAAGGGATCTTCCCAGCCCAGGAATGGAACCGCGGTCTCCTGCAAGCAGGTAGATTCTTTACCAACTGAGCTGCTAGGGAAGCTTGTGGATAAAATATGAATGTATTTAAAGGTATCATTGAGCCACAGTACTTTTCTTAATTATTCCTGTTATCATAATATATTCATATATTATTATATTAATATTTTATATCAGTAAATATAAATGATCATCATTCACTTCCTCAATGCAACTTCAGGTGCAAATTTTACCATGTTCAGTTCAGTTCAATCGCTCAGTCGTGTCCAACTCTTTGCTGCAGACCCCATGGACTGCAGCATGCCAGGCTTCCCTGTCCATAACCAACTCCCAAAGCTTGCTCAAACTCATGTCTACTGAATCAGTGATGCCATACAACCATCTCATTCTCTGTCATCCCCTTCTCCTCTCGCCTTCAATCTTCCCCAGCATCAGGGTCTTTTCCAATGAGTCAGTTCTTCGCATCAGGTGTCCAAAGTATGGGAGCTTCAGCTTCAGCATCAGTCCTTCCAATGAATATTCAGAACTGATTTCCTTTAGGATTGACTGGTTTGATCGCCTTGCAGTTCAAAGGACTCTCAAGAGTCCTCTCCAGCGCCACAGTTCAAAAGCATCAATTCTTCAGTGTTCAGCTTTCTTTACAATCCAACTCTCACATCCATGCATGACTACTGGAAAAACCATAGCTTTGACTAGACGGACCTTTGTCAGCAAAGTACAAACAAATGTGTCACTCAGTCGTGTCCCACTCTTTGCGACCCCATGGACTGTAGCCTACCAGGCTCCTCTGTCCATGGAATTTTCCAGGCAAGAGTACTGGAGTGGGTTGCCATTTCCTTCTCCAGGGAATCTTCCACACCCAGGCATTGAAGCCGGGTCTCCCACATTGCAGGCAGACGCTTTACCCTCTAATCCACCAGGGAAGCCCTTGTCAGCAAAGTAATGTCTCTGCTTTTTAATATGCTGTCTAGGTTGGTCACAGCTTTTCTTCCAAGGAGCAGGTATCTTATTCCATGGCTGCAGTCACCGTCTGCAGTGAATTTGGAGCCCCCCAAAATTAAGTCTCTCACTGTTTCCATTGTTTCCCTACCTATTTCCCATGAACTGATGGTCTTTAACATGTTGGTCTTTATGAAATGTCTTGATTGTAAAAACAGTCTTCATGCATCCTCAAATATTTGGTATATAAGCCCTCAACACTACACTGGGCTGCTTCTGGTCCACCTTTAAAGTAGCTGACTGAGCCTTAAATCTCTGGACCAGTCCACTCTCCTGCCCAGAACCCTCCCCTGGCACAGAGGCTCCAGGGTTCTAATGGCCTGGGATCCATACCCCTCCCGACTCTTAGTCTCTGCCTGTGAGCATGCAGCCTGCAGTGTCTGGGTGCTGTGATTATTAGACGTACCTATAAGTGCTCTCCTGAGCATCATCCCCACTCCTCAAAAAACATCTCCTTGGGTGGGAATGAACTGGGTGGTAGGGGAGGGGCATCCAGCATCAATTCTGAAGATACAGTGATTCTCTGGTCCTCTGGAGGACATTAGGGAGGGATGGTAGCATCTAAGAGAGAAACATAAGGCAGGCATGTGAGATGAGTCTTGTGCCTCAGGACAGGACCCCATCTCCAGGCTCTGGGTTTCTGGCAACTGCTGGAACATGGGCTGAATCTGCAGCAAGGCAAGGTGATGACTCCAGCTTCTCTCTGTGATACAGCCTGCAGGAAACTGTCTCATTCACCATGGACAACTGCGATTCTCACCACCTCGTCCTCTGCCTAAAATTCTTTACTCCCAGCACCTTCTAGGTAATGCCCCATCTTCCAGGTAACCTCTTAGCACAGCTTACACCATGCTAGGCACACACATGAGTTATCTAAGCAGAGCAACGTAGGAGTCTTGCAAGTATTGTAGGTTCTATGTCAGATAAGGAAACCAAAGAGGCAAAGAGGCCAAGATCAACATATCTGAATGAAACCAAGACCTGTCTAGGGCCCTGGCCTGTGCCCACAGGCAGTACTCTTGAAGCCTGTTGAGTAAACTCCAAGATTCTCAACCTGAGTATATGGGAAAGCACATCTTACTTAGAGACAGGCAAGCTCCTAATACCAGGAATCCACAGTTCCTGATTCCCGCCAGAGAAATATCTTCCTATTGGGAAGTGCCTCAGAGACAATACTGGCTTCCCAGGTGGCACTAGTGGTAAAGAACCTGCCTGCCAATGCAGGAAACATAAAGTGAGGCAGGTTTCATCCCTGGGTTGGGACGATCCCCTGCAGGAGGTCTTGGCAACTCACTCCAGTATCTTTGCCTGGAGAATCCCATGGACAGAGGACCTGGCAGGCTACAGTCCATGGGGTCACAAAGAGCCAGACACGACTGAAACAATGCACACACATGCAGAGACAACACTCACCAGCATTACAAGCTGGACTGGACATTTGCCACTTTGGCCACACAGCATCTACTCCTCCTTCCTAATAATCACTCTAATTTCCTTTGGGGAATTATCTGACAGCTACTGTGTACTGTCTCGGTGGACAGTAACTCATCTAGCAATCTATCCTCCACTTCATAAGCCAAAACTGTCACCCAGATCTCCTAGAGCCTGACTTCCTTTTCATCACCTTAGAACAATCAAAGCCAAGTATCTGATCTAAGCTTGGCTGGTTGAATGCTCTCTTTCCTAGGAATTTGGCTTTGGAGCAGGAGATACAAAGACAGACTGAGCTCATTGTGGCAATTCATTCACCCCAATGACTGCACCTGGGTGAGACTGAAGTGCTCTCCCTGTTTCAAAGGACCCTTTGAGCTGCCCAGCTCCTGTCCAACTTCTGTTCTAGGTCTTCCCTTCCAGCCTGAGGCATCCTTGGCCACCCAATCACTTTTCTTTTCTTAATTTAGCCTGAGTCAGTTTCTGTTGCTTGCCATCAATGAATCTGGCTAAAATACACCAGCTCATGCTAAGGAAGAAAGAATTCCCCATTTCTCTTCCACATGAGGGATTCAAAGACCAGGCTGAACTGGCCAAGATTCTTTTTTATTTTATTGTAATTTATTTTATTTTATTTTTGGCCGCACTGGGTCTTTGTTGCAGCATGCAGGTTTTCTCTAGTTGTGGCACCAGGGGCTACTCTTCATTAAAGCATGTAGGTTTCTCATTGTAGTGCCTTTCTTGTTGTTGGGCACAGGCTCTAGGCTTGTGGGTTCCAGTAGTTGCAGCATACAAGCTCAGTACTTGTGGCTCACAGGCTTAGTTGGCCTCATGGAATGTGGAAGGGAGAAGGCATTGGCACCCCACTCCAGTACTCTTGCCTGGAAAATCCCACGGATGGAGGAGACTGGTAGGCTGCAGTCCATGGGATCGTGAAGAGTCAGGCACGACTAAGCGGCTTCACTTTCACTTTTCACTTTCATGCATTGGAGAAGGAAATGGCAACCCACTTCAGTGTTCTTGCCTGGAGAATCCCAGGGACGGCTGAGCCTGGTGGGCTGCCGTCTATGGGGTCGCACAGAGTCGGACACGACTGAAGCGACGTAGCAGCAGTAGCAGCAATGTGGAATCTTCCCTGACCAGGGAGTGAATCCACATTCCCTGCGTTGGCAGGCAGATTCTTATCCACTGCACCACCAGGGAAGTCCTGCCCAAGATTCTTAACCAAAAAAGAAAAGAAGCCTATAAGATTTGCTAGCCCTAACCATCTGCCAGGTGGCAACTTCCAATCAGAACACAGAAAGCCTTAGTTTGTTACTGAAAGGGTATGGTGGGTCTGGCCGCTAGCTACTCAAAAGCCAATAAACAGGCCAGGTTGGTCGAAAGGAAGTTTGCTTTATTTCAGATGTCGACATCTGGGGGGGTGGAGTGGGGGGAGGAGGCAAGGATGGTGGATTCTGTCCAAGGGCCAACTCCACCCTTCCCCAATAAGCACGGGGTGCATTAGAGAAGGAAAAGGCAACCCACTCCAGTGTTCTTGCCTGGAGATCCCATGGATGGAGAAGCCTGGTAGGCTGCAGTCCATGGGGTTGCACAGAGTCGGACACAACTGAAATGACTTAGCAGGAGCAGCAGTAGCAGAGAGCTTTCAAGGGGTGGGTGGGGTGAGTCTACATGCAGAAACAGCACAGTCATCTCTAACAGTCATCTTTAACCTGGTCCCCAGTGGTCTGACCAGCATCATCTTGATTGTCTTAGGTACAGTTAAACTTCAGTTCCAGGGTTGATTGTTTCCATTTCTTTGAGGTCAATTCTCAGAATTGTTGAAGCTCACGGGTACAGTTTGCTCATCATGTTAACTTCTCCACTGGGTGTTTTGGCATTTATAAGACCACTCACAGGATATGGCTCAGAATATTACCTATGTGCAGTGCTGTGCAGTGCTGAGGTTACTCACTTGGTTGTGTGCTACTCTTTGCCACCCCATGGACTGTAGCTCACCAGGCTCCTCTGACCATGGGATTCTCCAGGCAAGAATACTGTAGTGGGTTGCCATGCCCTTCTTCAGAGGATCTTCCTGACCCAGGAATGGAACCCAAGTCTCCTGCATTGCAGGTGAATTCTTTACTGTATGAACCACCAGGGAAGCCCAAGAATACTGGAGTTGGTAGCCTATCCTTTCTGCAGGGGATCTTCCCATCCCGGGAATCGAACCACGGTCTCCTGCATTGCAGGTGATTCCTTACCATCTGAGCTACTAGGGAAGCCCCCAAATTATCTATAGCCCTTAAGAAGAAACTAAAAGTCCTTGACTATGCTTAATAACTGCATTATTATTTAGTCTCCTTTGACTGTTTTCCTTTGTTTCAGCATTTCTCACTCCTCTGCTTAAACTTATTCTTTGACTAAAGTTTTCCACAGACAAAAGGCAGGGAGAAGACGTGGTGGGGATGGGGCAAGGACCATAAGGTCTTGCTCCGTTTCAAGTTCACTTGACCAAGTTAGGCCACTGGATGAAGGGAGGAGTGGAATTTCAGGTGTTTACTCAACTCACAGGGAAAGTCGAGCGATTACCTCCTCACTATTGCAGCAGTCCTCAGATTTGTCCTGGGAACAGAATTCCACAGTGGAAGTTGTGGTGAAAGACATTTGGAAGGAGAGTGATAGCTGCCTTGGAGACATAAGGCTAAACTGTAAGCTGGCTCATTTGCTGGAGAGAAAGCAAAGAAAGAAAAACCTGTGAAGAGGCCTCCCTGAGTCAGAAAAAAGTCTCTAACAGTGACCCATACAGGACTTAGGTTTGATTGGACTTCATAAAGCAATGTATCCCCTGGGACATTGTTGAAAACAATAGAGCAGTCAGACAGAAATTTTGGAGATTCACAACGCGGTGTTTTGAGACAAAGAGAACCCTTCCCAAACCTCTGTCATCACAGGATAGTTGTGGTCATGCTCAAGGCTGTAGCCCTTGAGGTGCAACATCTGAGGCATCACACTATGAAGGGTGGAGGGACCGCACTAAAATTACCCAGTTACTAAACATGAAAACAAGCAATTCATCTCGAAAAGGCAATAATATACCTGGGGAGCAGAGTGTGACCAGTAGCCATATTTGCTATAATATATTATCTAAGATAACCAGTTTCCAACAAAAAATTACAAGACATAAAGAAATAGGAAAGAATAGGGAATTCCCTGGTGCTCCAGTGGTTAGAACTTGGCCCTTTCACATTGTAGGTTCAATCCCTGGTCAGGAAACTTAGATCCCACATGCCAAGAGGCAACAAAGCCTGCGTGCTGTGACTAGAGAAACCCCAAACACCACAATGAAGACCCAGTGCAGCCAAAAGTAAATAAATAGGAAATCTGAATAAACCGTAGACTTTAGGAAAAACAAATAAATAAAGATTATGTGGAAATTGATTGCATCAAGAATAGAGAACCCACACACTTATGGCCAATTAATCTACAACAAAGTATGCAAAATACACAATGAAGAAAAGACAATCTCTTCGACAAGTGGTGCCAGGAAAACTGGACAGCTACATGTAAAAGAATGAACATTTTCATTTTGTCATATATAAGCTTAAATGGGTTCAAAACCTAAATGCAAAATCAAATACTGTAAAACTCCTAGAGGAAAATGTAGGCCAAACACTCTTTGACAAAACTTGCAGCAGTAGTTTTTTGGATCCATCTCGTAGGGTAATGGAAACAAAAGCAAAAATAAACAAATGGGACCTATTAAACTCTAAATTGTTTGCACAGCAAGAGAAACCATAAAATGCAAAGATAACCTATGGAATGGGAGAAAATATTTGTAAATCAACCAACAACAAGAACTGAATTTCCAAGACATAAAAACAGTTTACACAGTTCAATAAAAAAATTTTTAAAAACAACCAAAAATGAGCAGAAGACCTAAGTAGGCATTTCTCAAAAAAAGTTAGACAGATGGCCAACAGAAACATTAAAAGAGGCTCAACATCACTAATTATTCAGTTCAGTTCAGTCACTCAGTCGTGTCTGCCGACTCTTTGCGACCCCGTGAATCGCAGCACGCCAGGCCTCCCTGTCCATCACCAACTCCCAGAGTTCACTCATGTCCATCAAGTTGGTGATGCCATCCAGCCATCTCATCCTCTGTCATCCCCTTCTCCTCCCGCCCCCAATCCCTCCCAGCATCAGAGTCTTTTCCAATGAGTCAACTCTTTGCATGAAGTGGCCAAAGTATTGGAGTTTCAGCTTTGGCATCAGTCCTTCCAATGAACACCCAGGACTGATCTCCTTCAGAATGGACTGGTTGGATCTCCTTGCAGTCCAAGGGACTCTCAAGAGTCTTCTCCAACACCACAGTTCAAAAGCATCAATTATTCAGTGCTCAGCTTTCTTCACTAATTATTAGAGAAATGCAAATTAAAACTACATTCAGGTAGTTTTGATGATGGCCATCTGACCTCACTCTGGTCAGAATGGCCATCATCAAAAAGTCTACAAGTAATAAATCCTAGAGAGGGTATAGAGAAAAAGGAACCCTCCTGCACTGTCGGTGGGAATGTAAATTGGTACACCCACTGTGCTGAACAGTAAAGTTACTTAAAAAACTAAAAATAGAGTAACCATATAATCCAGCAGCCCTGCTTCCGAGTATATACCCAGAAAAGACAAAAACTTTAATTTGAAACTATAACATGTACCCCAATGTTCAATAGCACTATTTATAATAGCCTTCATCTTTATCTATTCATATATATATATATATATATATATATATATATATATATATATACACATACACACACACACATATATAGGTTCCTCGGTAGTTTAATTGGTAAAGAATCCACCTGCAATGCAGGAAACGCAGATAATTCGGGTTCCATCCCTGGGTCGGGAAGATCCCCTGAAGGAGGGAATGACAAGCCACTCCAGTACTCTTGCCTGGAGAATCCCATGGATAGAGGAGCCTGGTGGGCTACAGTCCATAGGGTCGCAAAAAGTCGTACAAGTCTGAGCAACTGAGCAACAACAACAAAACCCTAACCCGAATGGTCTCCTCAGCTGGTCTGAGAGCTCCTGGGGGTATGTTTGTGATGTACCCCAGGTTCTTGGAGTGACAAGCAGTACAATAATTATTTCATGACCATATGTGTCAGATGAGCGTGCCCCTCTTCTGAAACCCAACAAAGGAAAAGAAGCTGAAGCAAAAGTCTTGCATGATATTTTATTCTGAGAGGGAAAGGCAGTGGAGGGAGTTTGGTGAGAGAAACTGGAGAGAAGACTCCTGGATTCAGGAAGGAAGGAGCCGGCCGAGGATGCTGGAGTTTCTGTGCTTTTACCCCAGGATGGGGTAAGAGGACCCAGGGAATCAAATGAAACCTACTGTGGAGAGAAGAGACAGGTTGATACAGGCTCTGATCCCTCAGTCTCAGGCCATTTCCTTGGTGTCCACCTCATCTTACGTGATGGTCTCATTCAATTCTTATTTCAATCTCAGAAATAGAAATAATTATAGCCCTTTCGCAGGTAAGGAAACTGAAGCTCAAAGAGGTTAGGTTACTTGTCCAACGTCACACATTTGAGGAGAAATGAAGACCTGATTTTACTCCAGGATTGTTTGCGGAAGTGTGGGGAGGGGCAGGGGGAGGTTGCCTCAGGCTGTTAGGAGTTTCCCTTTCTCAGGGAGGCTGTCAGGGAATGAGTCCCTGCTGTTGCCTATGCACATACCTGGCTTGCTTTTGCACATCTTGATGTCCACACAGACAACCCGAGAGGTTTTTCCAGCTGTGATGTCCGCAGCGATGCGACGGAGAAATCTCTTCATGATTGACTTGCACAGACCTTTCAGCAGCCCCATCTTGCTGCACACCTTGGAGGCCTCCTCCATAACGGTATTCTGCAGCGGCAGCACGGTGGTGGGAAATGGGCCTCAGGTGAGCCCTGCCGGGCACTGTCTCTCTGCAGGCCCCGGCAGCCTTGGGCTCTCAGCGGGTCTGGCAGTGGGAGTGCTGGGTCCCGGGAGTTGGTGCCAGGTGGTAGTGGGAGCAGGGACTGGAGAGACAGGGCTGAGCCCCCCTCCTCATCCCAAGCCTGGCCAGCAGGAGCTCTGGAAAGGACAATTGACCCTGCCGAGTCTTAGCCTCTGTATACCCAGGCCCTGTCTTCTGGGTGGAGAGTGGTGCCCAGACCCACTTTAAAGGCTCTGTCTATATAGCTTCTGGTCCAGGGCCAGAATGGGGGCTCCATCTGCTGGGGGGTGGGGGGTGGCGGGTTAAAGTGGGGATCCAAGCTTGGAGCTTTGGTCCATTGCTTTTGAAATATCTTCTTCTGACATCTCCCATGGAAGGGGATAAATCTGAGTACCCCAGGGTGAAGGTAGTGATGCTGAGCAGCTTGGGGGAGCCACGGAGAGGGAGGGAGGGAAAGTGAAACTATGGTTCTGGTGATGATGCCTCCACTTGTTAAGTATTCACTCAGAGCTAAGTACATCCCACTTTCCAGCTCATTTAAAAAGCCTAGGTAAGGATTCCCAGCCCTCCCCACTCCACTTGGGGGCACCTCTCCACCCGCCAAGTCCCACAAGCCTCGCGTCTCACCTCATCAGGCTGATCTCCCAACTTGTCCATCAGATGTTGTATTATCCTCTGACAAGGACCACAGAGTAGGCTCAGCTCTTCTCCTTGGAGCAGCAGGTCACCCTATCAGGAAAGGAAGCCCATTAGGGTGGTCTCTCAGACACCCCAGTTTCATAAGGGCTCCAGGAAGGGGGGGCTTTCAAGCCAGTAGGATGACCCATGATCTGTCTGTCCATATGAGGACCTCAGCCAGAGTGCCTGCCCATCTCTCTGCCTGTCTTAGAGGGGCTGAGAGACCCCACGACCTGCCCCCACACCCACAGCAGCGGCCCCAGCCCAGCATCTGCCCCTCTGCTGTTCTACCGTCAGACAAGGAGGAGGCTCTTGGGGAGGGCCCAGCCACCAGTGTAGCCCCCACCCCTGTCAGGTACCAGCGTGAACAAAACCAGCATCTTCAGCTCCCAGCCCTGCCTCCCCACCCCCTGACCAGTTCAGTCTCCAGGCCCTCGCCCCTGGCACTGCCCAGGGAGGAGAGGAAGGAGAGGGATGGTGGGGCGGGGGGGGGGCTGCAGGAAGCCATCCGTGTACCTGGGGATCCTCCGGGGCCAGGCCCTGGCACAACTCATCTCCATCACACTGATGGGCCGTCGCCTGGTCGTGGCTCTCAGGAGTCAGACCAGAAAAGGCCAGCCCTGGGGAAGAAACAGCATGAGCAGCCCTCCACAGACAGAGGGAGAGAAGTCAGTGCTTCTGGCTGGGGAGAGCCCAGGAGGCAGCTGGCGCCCAGGATGGGGAGGCGGCCTTGTGAGGCGTCCCGGGTGCCTCCTGCCCTGCTCTGCCCTGGGGCTGCTCTTACCCATGCCAGGTGCCCTTGGAGCTCATGCTTGGGTCCATCAAATCTGAGAAAGCAGGGCTGGGAGGAGGAGCCATCGGAATCTACCCCAAGGGGAATGTCCTCACCTGGGGCGACCAGGAGCACAGAGGCGATGAGCAGGACAACCCAGGAGGTCATGTTGAAGCAGCTGCCCAGGCTCTCTCCACAGCCTGTTTTATAGAGGCTGGGAACCTGGCAGGGTCCTCTTCCTCTTTTTGGCCACCTCCCCTGTAACTGGGTTTACCACAAACACCGGTACTGGTCTGTGGAGAAGTGGGAGGAGGAGTGTACCTCAGAGCTTCCACACACCTCTCTCCACCCACCCTGCCCAGCACTAGAACTTTCTGAACTGAGCCGGGTGTTGATGGAGAGCATCGGCCGCCATGATGCTCACCCTGCCCTGATGTGGTAACAGGAAGAGAAGTCCCCACTACCGAGGGGTCGGGTAGGGCCCTTGGCCAGGTGAGCATCCATGCCCCCTGCCTCATCTCTTCCTCCACCCCAGAGGTCTGGGCTGGTGTCACTACGTCATCCTTCTCCTCATCCCTTGGGTCTCCTTCCAGCCATTTCAGCCAGTGTAGCACTACCTGATTCAGATGAAGAAAAAGGTGCCCTCAGGGTGGATCCTGAAGCTCCTCCTCCCAGCCCTGGATGCTCCAGCTTCATGGACCCTGATCATGAGCTCTATGGGCACCCTGGGTCCCTAGACCCACACCAGCCTTCTCACCATCATCAAGGAGGCCGGGCCTTTCCCTCAGAGCTGGGTTCAGCCCAGCCTGGCAGTGACCTGGCCGATGGGCAGAGAGAGCCGGTGGGAAGGACAGGAGCCCCAGCCAGGGTCTGGTCCCAACTTCTGGGTGTCTGAATAGTCATCTGTGTCATAAAGGTCATTGGCCTTCATCTGTCAGAAAAATTGAATAGTAGATAAAAATAATTTCTTAGTATCCATATGTCCCAAATATTGCATGGGATATACTTACACTGGAAAGTATTTGTTGTTTACCTGAAATTCCAAATAAACTGAGCATTCCATAGTTTGTCTGGCCCCTTAAATCCTTTCTGGTTTATTACCCAAATCCCAGGGTAGCAGACACACTCACACTAACTCATGTTACACACTTACACATGGTTACATGAACTCAGGGACCTACACTCTCCAAAGCACTGACAAATTCACACGCACTCATAGCCACTCACACTCCCAGATACCCACACACACATACTCACACATTAATTCACAGCCACATACTTTCATATATTCATAAATTCACACATAAACACACCACCTTTGCCCATTGTGGAAGTCAGTGAATGCCACACTAAGGAGCAAGGAATTGAAGCATTTTTAAGCTCTTTGGCTCTCTTATTTTTATTGAAATAAATTTTAATTAGATAAGTAAGAAACAATAAACGAAACCACTTATAAGTTCACCAAACAGATATACAGGAATATTGACGGATGACAAGTAGACTCATAGTGGTCATCATTTTTAAATTTATAGAAATATTGATTCTCTATGGTGTGTACCAGGAAATTACATAGTGTTGTTGGTCAATTATACTTTAAAAACAAACTCTTGGAAAAAAGAGATTGGATTAATGGTTATCAGAGGCTGGGGTGGACGGGCAAGGGGTAGGGTTGGATGAAGGTGGTGGTCAGAAGGTACCAACTTCCAGTTATAAGATAAATAAATACTAGGGATATAATGTATAATATGATAAAGATAATGAACACTGCTATTATATTTATTTTTACATTATATTTATTACGTTATAAATGAAAATTGTAAAGAAAGTAAATCCTAAGAGCTCTCATTACAAGGAAAACTTTTTGTCTACTTAATGTTGATTTCTATGAGATGATGGATGTTCAGTAAATCCACTGTGATCATCATTTCATGGTGAATGTAAGTCAAATCATTATGTTGTACACCTTAAAATTATATAATGCAGCATGTCTGATAATTCAATACATTGGAAATTAATTAATTATAAAAAATTTACATAAATATCCATTTATACCTTTCAATGAATATACTTATGAATAAATATATGTTTATATAAAGTTATATATCATAAAAAATGTTTTGGAACAGCTTTTTAAATTTAACAAGATATCATGAACATCATCCCAGTCAATAAATTTAGATTTCCTTCATCATTTCGATTGGTTTCCTCATATTCTATTTTGGGGGTGAACTCTAACTGGAGTCCTCAATTCTGGGACTCATGAGGCTTCTACTTGCAGAGCAGAGGTCGGGAGAGCCCACCAACAGCTTGTGCAGTAGTCTGGGGGAGTGACACGAATGCCTTCTTCAGACTGGTTGCCTCATAATCCCAAGATGACTACTGTAGGCCCTCCAGGCCCTAGGGCCCCGCCCCAGGTGGAAAACTTGGAGAGTGAAGCAGGAAAGGGAGGTACTTATATATATTTTTAAAAAGCACATATTTCCCAGAGACCTTCAGCTTGTCTCATCAGTACATCCCAGGGGGTACTCGCAGCTGTGAAGGGCTATACAGAAGGAAACCTTTGGCTGGACTTTGAACAAAACTGAGATTCTGCCAGGAAGGACAGATGAGAAGTCAGGGGGATCAGGTAGGCAACAGCAGTATCAGCTACAGAAGAACTTCTTGCTAAACAGTGTTTTGAAGGAAAAATTGATGGGATTTTGTAATTAATCAGATAAAAGAGACAGAGGAGACAGGAGGCAAAAGTTTGATAGTATTTGAAGGCTGAGGGGCCAGTGGTGAAGCAACAAATTTAGGAAATGGAGCTTGTGTGTGAAAGCTGAATTTGAGGTGTTGCATTTGTGTGGTCTGCTTGAGGGCAGGGCTGCCTCTGCTGTCACATCCGCCCTTGATTACTAGAACTGTCCTGAGACCAGATAGTCAGCTAAGAGTTCGCCTCCTATAAGGAAACCCGGACTCAGAGAGGTCCAGTGAATGCTCCAAGGACACACAGCTCAAACCACATATGTCTGGGGATTTGAACTCAGACTCCAAAATCCAAGTTCGTCCCCACTCCACATTGGCCCTATCTCTAGGTTTCTAGGCCAAAGTTGTTTGCCATGTGGCCCGCCAGGTTAGGCGCTGTCCCCGCTCCCCTCCACAAGCCTCCTCTTTCCTAACCACATGAAGATACCATGGGGTACATGTGGAGACCACATTAGTGAAGGGGGAAAAGCCCAAGAAGATGACTCATGTCTTTCTTTACCGTATTCAGTAAATACACATATCAGTAAATACACACATACAAATATCTTTGGGGAATTCAGTAAGATCAGATATTCCAGCAAGCCCTTTTCTGGGGTACTAAGGGGTATGGACAAGGGACCCTGGGGTCCCATGTGACAGGAACCTAGCACAAGTCCACAAGTCCTATCCATTTGCGGTCGTGGGGTCCCATGGGCCGGCCCATTGCAAGTCAGTCTTCAAGAAATCTTTGCTTTCCCCAGTGTCATGAAGATATCCTCTTGTTTCTTCTAGCAGTTTTATAGTTTTCTACATGTAGATCTGCGATTCACCTCAAATAAGCTGGGTTGAAATTCTGTTGCTTCAGATCAATTTGTTGAAAAAATTTTCATTTTCCCATTGAATTGCTTTAACATCTGGGTCAGAAATCAAATACTGTATAAATGTGGGTCTGTTCTTAGGTTCTTCATCACAGCAAGTACTGCATTAATAATAATAGCAAAACACTCTGATTCTTTTAAACGGGCACAATATTTGAACAGTCACTTCATAAAGGAAGAATAGCCAATAAATATTTGAAAAAGTGTTAAATACCATAACTCATGAGGGAATTCTATGTTAAAACTACCATGAAATGATGGCACCAAAATGACTACAATTAAAACAACAAGATCTTGCTTACGTGTGTTATCTGAAAATGAAACACACAAAAGAAAACAAAAAAACAGAACTCGTAGAAACAGAGCCCTTTTCTGGGCGTGGGGCCCAATGTGGGAAGAGGGCAAAATAGGTGAAGGTGGTAAAAAAGCACAAGCTTCCAGTTACAGAGCAAGTCCTGGATGTGTAACATATAGCACAGTGACTATAGTTAATAATACTATATGTATATTTGAAAGCTGCTGAGAGAAATCTTTAAAGTTCCCATCACAAAAAAAAAATCATAACGTGGTGATGAATGACAACTAGACTTCTGGTCATAGTCTTTTTGCAATCTATATTATATCAAAGCATTATGTTGTAAACATGAAACATATCATATGTCATATGTCAATTACATCTCAAATTTTTTAAATGAATAATAATATCTATTGTGCAAGGATCACTGAGATATTAAAAATCATATTAAATATTTGTCATATGTGGGGGCAGAAAAGACAAACAATACTAAGTGTTAATAAGGATGTGGAGCAATGGGTACTTCAAAAGTTGTTGGTGAGAATATAAAATGAACTTTTTAAATGTAGATTGACATTGTTTCACAGAGTTAATATACACTAATGAAAACATATGCACATACAAAGACTATTACAAAAATGTTCACAGAAACATGACCCAGCACCTACACTCCTAGATATATACTCCAAAAAACTGAAAACAGAGATTCAAAGGGACACTTGTTCATCAATGTTCATAACATTATTCAAAATAACCAAAAGTGGGAATGACCCAAGTGTCCATTGATAGATGAATGGATCAACAAAATATGGTATATACATACAATGGAATATTATTCAACCATGAGAAGGAATAAAGTTCTGATACAGGTAACAACATGGATGAACCTTGAAAGAATTAAGCTAAGTGAAGTAAGCCAGATACAAAATAATACATATGATACCACTTCCATGAAATATCTATAAAAAGCAAATTCATAGGGATAGAAAATAGATCAAGGATTACCAGGGACTGAGGGGAGGGGAAAAGAGGGAATTATTCCTATTGGTTACTGAGTTTCTATTTAAGGTCATAAAAATAAATTTTGGAAATAGTGATGATATTTGCAGAATATTTAATTAGTGCCACTGAATTGTACATTTTGAAATGGCTACAATGGCAAGTTTGTGTTGTATGTATTTTACCACAACAATAACAAAAAAAAAAGAGAGAGAGAGAGATAATGCTCTTAGAAACTTTCCCACAAAAGCCAAACATCAGAAATAACCCAAATGCCCACCAACAGGTAAATGGATAAATACAGTTTAGCCATACAATGCAATACTACTTGGTGATAAAAAAGAAATAAAATGCTAATACATGCAACAAAATAGATGAATGCCAAACACTGAGCAAAAAGATACCAAACACAAAAAAACCACACTCTGCATGATCCCATTGATATGAAATTCTAGAACAGGCAAAATTCACATCTGGTGAAAAACAGCAGAAAAATGATAGGAGGGGAGAAGAGGATGTGTGAGTTTTGGGGAAAGTACACAAAGGGGCTCTCTCAGGTGATGAAAATGTTTTCCATCCTGTCTGGGGTGTGAATCTCATGGGTACATGCATCTATCAAATCTCATCACTCTCTACACTTAAGATTTATGCATTTCACTATATGTAATCACGTCCCAACAAAACGAGTATCCAAACTGCTTAAGTTACAATCTCATGGTTCCTAATGAACATGAGGGATTCCCTGGTGACTCAGTGGTAAAGAATTGGCCTGCCAGTGCAGGAGATACAGGTTCAACTCCTGGTTCGGGAAGATCCCCTGGAGAGGAAAATGGCAACCCACTCCTATATTCTTGCCTGGGAAATCCCACGGACAGAGGAAACTGGTGGGCTACAGTCCATGGGGTCTCAAAAGAGTTGGACACAACTTAGCAACTAAACAACAGCAACAATGAACATTATCAAATACTTTCCAAAAGTATTATATCAGTTTACACTGCCATTACCTACAAGTTTGCTGTACTTTCACCAGCGTTAGATATTATCATAGTCTTTCATCTGCAAATGTAATAAGTAGAAATAGTAAGTACTTTTAATCTCCACTTATGACCACAAATTGTTTAATATTTTCCCAAATATTTATTTACTGTCAAATGCATTTGGGGAGGAGGACTTTCCTAGTGGTCCAGTGGTTAATCTACCTCACAATGCAAGGAATCTGTGCTTGATCCCTGGTCAGGGAACTGGGATTGCACAAGCCACTGAGCAGCTAAGCCCTCCCAAACACAACTAGAGAGCCCCTGCATAACAACAAAAGATCTCACATGATGCAATGAAGTTCCTGCAACTGAGACCAGAGGCAGCCAAATAAATACATATCTACATATATTTTTTAAACTTTTTATTTGGGGGAATTATCTTTCTTATTTTGATTTTTGTCCCTTGCCCATTATCTATTAGACGCGACTATTTTTTTTTAATTTCTAAGGATTCTTTATGTCATAAGTATATGAATGGTATGATTAAACTACTCCACTTGGGGGAGGAGAGGGGATTAAAAAAAGCAAGAGTAAACATTAAAAAAAAATAAAAAATAAAACAAAATACTCCGAATGCTTTGTCACTTCATAGCTTACCTTTAAATGCTGGTGACGTTTTTCTTTTGTTTAGAAAGGTTTCATTTTCTATAGTCAAACACATCTTTTCTTTATGACATGTTTTTTCAGTTTAGAAAGTTGTCATGTCATTACTGCCTTTTATCTAAAAAAATTTTTTTTCAAATTTTTGCTGTTACCTAGTTTTTTAATGTGGTATTTTAATTCTCTGGAACTTTATTTTAGTAAGATATGCGCAAATCAAATTTTATTCTTTACAAAATGATATGTTCAGTTAATTTAAATTGTTGATGGTATATTTTCCCTGGTTTCCCTGATTTTCTGCCGATTTGAATTTATTCTTTTATCATATATCAAGTTACCTTTAATAAAATCAAATTCTGAGCTATTTCTTCTGTCCCACTGGTCTGAATATCTAGTGTTCTATTTAACACCACATGGTTTAACTACTGCAACTTTCTTTTCAGATTTTTCTTTGATAGTACTTTACTAAATACTAAATACTAAAGATAACAATTTAGAAATTTTTTTACTAATAAACTATCACAATGACATTCTCATACCAAATTTTGTTAAAACTAAAAATTAATATGGAAAAAATTCATCTCTTTGCAGTCACTTTTCCGGCCATGAGCATACTATGACTTTCAGTTTCTCTGTCTTCCTTTAATACCTCTCAAAAAAGTTTTAGGAATAACTCAAACTCAGGGACACTGAGCTCCATCGAGTGGCCGGAGATGGTGACTGCAAAGCACGACCCCCACCCTCACATCCCCGCGGCCACAGGAGGGACCCACCGCCCTCCGAGGAAGGTGCAGCTTAGAGGCACTGCGCTCGCACAGTCCCACACTTGGCACATGACTCTGAGCTTACTCACGGGGCATTTTCGTATAACGAAATGAAATGGTAGAAAAGAGAGAGATCATTAGAGGCAGTAAAGCTGAAATAAATGGAAAGATCATCAGCCCACTGGAGAAAGTGGGTGGTGAAAAACAGAGTGAAGCAAGGTTTTGTATTTCACCAGGCCACCTGAAATTTAACCAACAAGTGACTGCTCTACAAAACAAAAACAAAGAAACAAAAAACCTGCTCTTTCTTTAGAGAGCTGCTCTATTCAGTTCCAATTCCATGAAATAAATCAGCCCCTTGAGGTTAACTGTCTGCTTTTCTTGATTGTACTTGGAAAAATATTAAATAGCCTCACACTTGGAATAAGAAGGGAAAAAATACCCACCAAAATTGTATGGAGTATTTTGCTTTTCACTGGTCTTCATGGATCTTTCTCTTCCGTAAACATTTCTGTTGTATCATATTTCAGGAATTTAGTACTTTAAGGCATTAGATTTACTGAGTACTATATCTGCCTATTTATCCAAATTATTTCCTTGACTTACAGCTTTTTGCAGCCATGAGTTCTCCAGTTTTCTTTTTTTTTAATTTATTTATTTATTTACTCATGAATTATTTACTTGGCTGTGGCAGATCTTCGCGGCAGCATGTGAACTCTGAGTTGTGGCATGCAGAATCTTCAGCTGCAGCAAGTGGGATCTAGTTCCCTGACTAGGGATTGAACCCCAGCCCCCAGCATTGGGAGAATGGGGTCTTAGCCACTGGACCATCATGGAAGTCTCTCCAATTTTCCTGATAGCATGTATAGATTATTACCCGAATTTCTCTAAAGTCATCAAGTTTCTGTTTATGTCAACACTTTGTTTTATTTTTTTTTAATTTTATTTTTAAACTTTACATAATTGTATTAGTTTTGCCAAATATCTACAGTATTTTAATTTGAATTTCAGTCCTTGCTTATGTTTTGAGAGCTCCAACTATCTACTAAAACCTGAAGACACAGTGTGTTTAGTTTTATCAATGTTCTTTTGATTTCAGCATTTAGGGCTACTGCCTGTCATTTTCCATAGTGACAATTTTATTTATGACATAAACCTCGGGTCAGAAGTCATGATCCTTTTATAGGCTATTTAGGGTAACTTCCTGTATGCATGAGACTACCTTCTCTTCCCTTTTTATCCCATTCCAATTATAATGAGAGCTCTAAAAAATACTCTTGTCCAAGCTCATTATCTGTTTCCATGGTAACCATCAGTGCTATTTCAAGTAGTCATCCTTTCACTGAAAGTACAGTCCCTAGCATATTTGAAGAGGATCATTCTTTGGTTCTACTTTGTCAATAGTTTTCTTACTGCTACAGTGGATTGGCTTAATTGTCACAAGCTTAACTTAAGAGACATCATTTTGGGCTTCCCTGGTGGTCTAGTGGTTAAAAACTGGGCTTCCAATGCAGGGGGTATGGGTTGAATCCCTGGTGACAGAATTGAGATCCCACATGAAGGTCAGCTAAGCCCTGAGCCGCAGCTACTGAGCCTGAGCACTCTAGAACCTGTGCTCTGCAGTAAGAGAAGCCTGAGCAACACACTTAGACAAAAAAAAAGACTGCACACCACAACAAAGACCCTGCACAACCAAAAAACCCAGCACAGCCAAAAAAAAGAAACATCACATGACTTGTGGTTCCTTTTGTCAACTAGAAATGCAGCTTTGTCCGCTTATAATTCAGAATCTTGAGCAAATTGAAAATAATCAATAATATATCTGAGAAATGCAAATCAAAACCACAATGAGGTACCAACTCACACTGGTCAGAATGGCTGCTATCAAAAAGTCTACAAACAATAAATGCTGGAGAGGGTGCAGAGAAAAGGGAACTCTTTTACACTCTTGGTGGGAATGCAAACTAGTACAGCCACTGGGGAGAACAGTATGGAGATTCCTTAAAAAACTGGAAATAGAACTGCCATACAACCCAGCAATCCCACTACTGGGCATACACAACGAGGAAACTAGAATTGAAAGAGACACGTGTACCCCAAAGTTCATTGCAGCACTGTTTACAATAGCCAGGACATGGAAGAAACCTAGGTGTCCATCGGCAGATGAATGGATAAGAAAGCTGTGGTACATATACACAATGGAGTATTACTCAGCCATTAAAAAGAATGCATTTGAATCAGTTCTAATGAGGTGGATGAAACTGGAGCCTATTATACAGAGTGAAGTAAGTCAGAAAGAAAAACACCAATACATTATACTAACACACATATATGGAATTTAGAAAGATGGTAACGATGACTCTACTTGCAAGACAGCAAAAGAGACACAGATGTAAAGAACAGACTTTTGGACTCTGTGGGAGAAGGCGAGGTGGGATGATTTGAGAGAATAGCATTGAAACATGTATATTACCATATGTGAAAGAGATCGCCAGTCCAGGTTCAGTGCATGAGACAGGGTGGTCAGGGCCGGTGCACTGGGACGACCCTGAGGGATGGGATGGGGAGGGAGGTGGGAGAGGGGTTCAGGATGGGGGAGACATGTACACCCATGGCTGTTTCATGTCAATGTATGGCAAAAACCACTACAATATTATAAAGTAATTAGCCTCCAATTAAAATAAATTAATTAATTAAAAAAATAATTTTTTATATTTTAACAACTTAGTTTTAACATTAAAACTAATCAAAACTTATAACAACAACAAGAATCATAATTATTAAATCAGTTAGAATGATGACTCAGCACATATAAAAATTAACTGAACTGTAGTTTTTCCCCCATCAACTTTCATACCTTTTCGTAATGCATCTTTTGGGGCCATGATACTATTTATTAAATAATGCTTTCCTTTAAAAACAAAATAATTCCAAGAAAGTGTTTATATCCGTTCAGGAACATTGTACATTACAAATGCCAATTTGTTGTTAACACAAAAGTAAAATGCGTTAACTTCTGTTAACCTTTAACTTTGCTGAAGTTAAATGAGTTGATTTCTGGCTATACTGATGTTCGTACTACCCAAAAAATTTGGATGCAAACTGTTCTGTAAATAGAAATTTTTGAAAACTTTGGAAATGAGCCTTTAAAATATTTTAATCTAAATTTTTCTTATGGATCTACTGTATAGCACAAGGAAGTATATTCAATATCTTATAATAACTTATTATAGAAAAGAATCTGAAAAAGAATAGATTGTATGTATATTTGTAACTGAATCACTTTGCTGTATATATGCAACATTGTATATCAACTATATGTCAATTTAAAAAATCTTTGTTAAACCTCTCAGCAGCAGCTTACCACTCAAAATATAAACGTGAGAGAGGAAAACAAGACAAAGCCACCTTGGGTGGCTATTATGCCTAGACTCTCTCACCTTCTTTTTTCCCCTTCCTTCTATATGGAGAGGTTGGAAAGTTACAGCAGCACTTCCCAGAATTCATTGCAGCTTGCGTCTGGATGTGAAACCGTGTCTACAGTTAGATGCACTGATCTGGGATTCAGGAGGCTGACCCCAGTACCATCTTTCTATTCTCTTTTGACTATTTTGGCTGCTGGCAAGCAAGGTCATGGAAGTGTGACATTTGGGGGCAGGAGCATTTCTAGTATCAAAAGTCTTCTTGAATTTGGCTTTCTAATCTAATTCCTGGATGTGTGTTCTTGAACTCTGAGCTTCAGAACCAGCTTCAAGTTGCCTTTAGCATCAACTATTGAGAACCACTTCTGAATTTTTCAAGGCCCAATTCAGAACCTACTTCTTTAGTCCTACATACGATTTTTAAGGACCTAATTCCCTGTGTAAAATCCTCCCAGAAAAGAAAGTAGGAGAGGGTGGCATCTAATTTATTCTGCCAAAGAGGGGCTTCTCTGTACCTCTACCTGCATTGTGTCCTCTATATCTTCATGGAACCTGAGAGTGTGGTACACACACACACACACACACACACTCTCTCACAGTAGTTTTGTTCTCTTAACCCCATGATTTAAACCTCCAGGTCAGTGGTTAACAAGGATGTGGCTGAAGCTTTGAAGAGTAGATCAGTCTTAGAGGTGACACGCTATCTTAGAGGCACAAATGCTCGTCCTTCCCACCACCTCCTCTATCTATTAATAGATGGAACCTTTCCGTGTCCTTTATTAATGTGTCTCCATTTTGCTCCCAGAAGCCCCTGACCCATGGAGCATTGTCTTCAAGGACAGCCTATACAATAGGCTACAGAATCACTTCTATTTTCCAAGTCAGCCCGTGGCTATATTAGTTTTCTCTTGTTGCTGTGACAGTGATCACAAACATAGTGCCTTAAGACCACACCCATATAGACCCTCCAGGGAGCTCAGGGCTTCTAGGGTATGAGCCACCCATCTCCTTGCATGGCCCTTTAAGAAACCCCTCTCTGCTCCAAACTCACAAACAAACAAGCAATCAAAAAACACCCATTTAATGATCCGACAACTCTGTAGGTCAGAAGTCTGAGTCGGTTCAGTTGGTTCCTCTGCTGTGGGTCTTGGAGAAGGCAATGGAACCCAACTCCAGGACTCTTGCCGGGAAACTCCCATGGACGCAGGAGCCTGGTAGGCTGCAGTCCATGGGGTCGCTAGGAGTTGGACACGACTGAGTGACTTCACTTTCACTTTTCACTTTTCACTTTCATGCATTGGAGAAGGAAATGGCAACCCACTCCAGTGTTCTTGCCTGGAGAATCCCAGGGACGGGGGAGCCTGGTGGGCTGCCGTCTCCGGGCTTGCACAGAGTCGGACACGACTGAAGCAACTTAGCAGCAGCAGCAGCAGCTGTGGGTCTCATGAGGCCAAAATCAAGGTGTTGGCTGGGTGGACTCTTTTCTGGGAAGAATCCACTTCCAAAGTCATTCAGGTTGTTGGCAGAATTCAGTTCCCCGTGGTTGTAGAACTGAAGTTTCCTTTTCCTTGTTGCCTGTCATCTGAAGTTCATTCTCAGCTTCTAGAGGCCACTGGCATTTCCTGACTCATGGCCCTCTCTGTCCAGATCAAGCCTTACTCATGCTTTGAATCCCTCTGAGGCTCTCTCTGCCTCATCTTCCTGTCTTTCACTTGACATACACTTACTGACATAGGTACACAGGCCATCCTGCCTGTTCTTTCTTTTTCTCTCCTTGGGTCCCCATTTCAGCAGCTACAGTTGGGCAGTCCCTCCTTTGCTTTATTATCCATGAGTTTATGATTATGCTTTTTAATTTTATTTATGAACTGCATGAGGGAATTTACATTTTTTTTAATGAAATGTATAAGGAAAGCAAATAAAATCTTCCACTGTCCCACCTTCACATAGACTCTCTCCTCAGAGTAAACTACTGCTAAAACTCTTTTTTCTCTTTCCATACAAGCATAGCACATACACATTGCTCCATTCTCAGTTATGAAATGTAAAGTATATTCAGAAATGTGCACAAAACAAAATGGACTATTGTTTATTAGGAAGCAAATAGGTGCATAATCACAAAATGCTGCCTGAGCCCAGAAGCATCTTAACTTCCAGACCCTCCTCCACTAAGCTAATACTGCTGCTGCTGCTAAGTCTCTTCAGTCGTGTCCGACTCTGTGCAATCCCAGAGACGGCATCCCACCAGGCTCCCTCATCCCTGGGATTCTCCAGGCAAGAACACTGGAGTGGGTTTCCATTTCCTTCTCCAATGCATTAAAGTGAAAAGTGAAAGTGAAGTCGCTCAGTAGTGTCCAACCTTTCGCGACCCCATGGACTGCAGCCTACCCGGCTCTTCTGTCCATGGGATTTTCCAGGCAAGTGTACTGGAGTGGGGTGCCATTGCTTTCTCCAAAGCTAATACTACCCTAACCTTAATGATAATCCTATCCTTGCTTCTCTATAGTTTTACCATCTGAGCACATACTCTTAAACACGATAGTTCTCTCTTCTCTGGATTTGAAACGTGTATAAATAAATCACAAACAATGGATCCTCTGGTGTGACTGTTTTGGGGGAGCACACTACACGGCATCCTAGTTCCACA
Source organism: Bubalus kerabau (assembly GCF_029407905.1). Lineage (NCBI taxonomy): Eukaryota > Metazoa > Chordata > Mammalia > Artiodactyla > Bovidae > Bubalus > Bubalus kerabau. The sequence continues at coordinate 52,055,018 of NC_073634.1, forward strand.
ACCAAGGATCTACTCCACACTCCCTGCATTGGAAGCATGGGGAGCTATAGGAACACCAGGGAAGGCCCACGTCTGACTTGTTTTAATTAGCATTAAGGTATGTGAGATTTACCCACGTTGTTGTGTGTATGAAGAGTTTGTTCCTTTCCATTGCTGAGTACCATTCCCTTGCATGAATATGCCATACTTCATCCATTCTCCATTGATGGTTGCGTGAGTTGTCATCAGTTCTGACCTACAGATATACACTGAGTTCCTTCCTTTTTCCCAACTTTACTGAGCTATAATTAAAGTATACTCACCAGCATACATCTGAAGTGCACACCTTCTACCACTTTTGACACGTGTATATATGTGTGAAAATATCATGGCAGTTGAGAAAGTGAATGTGTTCATCACCACCTTGTGTCCTTTTGGGTAGATGAATGGATGGATGGAGGGGAGGAATGGGGGAGAGGGGGATGAATGGATAGTTGGATGAATGGCAGACAGACTGGAAGGAGCCTCATGTGGCATAGTTTCCTTTTACTATTTTGAATGTTGGCTTCCCTCGTGGCTCAGACAGTAAGGAATCCACCCTCAATGCAGCGATATGGGTTCGAACACTGGGTCAGGAAGATCCCCTGGAGAAGGGAATGGCTTTCCACTCCAGTATTCTTGCCTGGAGAATTCCATGAACAGAGGAGCACAGACTACAGCCCATGAGGTCACACAGGATTGGACACAGCTGAGCAACTAACACACACACATTTTGGATGTACTGCCCTCACTATCTTCTAAAAATGGGCGTTATAGTGACAGTTCATCATAAGCTGACTCTGTGGACCCACCCTGGTACCTGGGAAGCCTGTTGACACTGGAAGCTTGACTGGTGCTTGATAAATTACAAGCCTGCCTTGCTTTGTGTCTCAGACAGGAGCTCCTGAACACACCGCTCTGGCCAATGAAAGACAGACCAGATGGAGAGGACAGACTCTGGAACCTCTCCTGCTTGTTGCTGATCAGAGCTCAGGACACACTCGTAACCACACGGCCACCACCACCTGAGTCACACTTCAGGGTGTGATGCAAAAGAGAGATTAGCAATCTCTCACGGACTCAGCAGACCTCATCTGGATTGCCCATAACCAGTTTCTCAAGCTCCCAGGCCACAAGAGGGGCCCAGTCTTCACTGAGGCCTCTCTCTCAGAAATTCATTTTCTTATCAACACCCTTTCTCCCTTGTATCACCTTCTACTCATCTTCACATCACTTCACAGTCACTGGCAACTTCCATCTCTGGCTTCTAAGACTGATGAGACCTTGGATCCAGAAACCGTCTAAATGGGGTTCTCACAGTCCATTCTGAGCCCTCACCTGGACCCCTTCCCCATCCTCACATCTACGAGATCCAGCCCGGAATCACCCAGTGACTCCAGCTTCCCCTGCAGCTCACTTACACAGTGACCTCTGCCACTGGGTGACCTGGTACCTGACCCTTGCCACATCCACCACATGTGGCAGGACAGGGGACACTACGTCATTCTTCTGGAATTTTATTCCCCAGCCCAACCTTCCAGGTTTTGGCATTCAGTCTTTTTACCATTGACTCACACCAGTCCTGCCTCACCACACAACTAAAATAGGATAAAATCTACAGTAACTTGAATCATTCTCAAATAGCTTCTTATTTGCTAGTATACCTGAGGAGTGAGGGAAGCTTTCCTTTCTTTTGTTTCAGTGTTTTTTAAGTATAGAGACAATGGGTGATGATCAAACATAATTCTACCAAGAAATAGCTTCAGCCCGTACCATCAGCCGGTCAATACACTACTTGTCTTTAGATTTTTTAAAAGTTATTACTCACTGTGAGTAAATTTGAGAGGGTGACCTTTATGCATCACAGGACTCCTACAAACTGCCCTCCAGCTCTTTCTGTGACTCGATCACTTACAAGTCAGGCCAACTGCAGTGTGTGTGGCCACGCTGGGTATCACCTTTTCCCGAGGGTACTTAGTGATGGGTACTGTTCCTTCTGGGCGTTCCAGGTGGCACTTGTTGTAAAGAACCCACCTGCCAAAGCAGGAGACTTAAGAGATGCTAGTTCGATCCCTAGGTTCTGAAGATCCCCTGGGGAAGGTCATGGCAACCCACTCCAGTATTCTTGCCTGGAGAATCCCATGGACAGAGGAGCCTGGTGGGCTACAGTCCATGGGGTTTCAAAGAGTGGGACATGGCTAAGGTAATTTAGCACAGCACAGCTGTTTGTTCTGCACTGCCACCAGGGCCTGCTGGCTGCCATCTCTGCCAGGGGTTCAAAGCTGGGCCCCTGAGATCCCAAAGCACCAAGGGTTCTATCCTAAAGTGAAGAAAAGCTCTTGTACCACTCTGGCTTCTCCATCTTTTAGGAGACATGAACCAGCATGTCCCAGGTCTTTTATGTTTTAGTTTAATTTATTTGGCTGCATCAGGTCTTAGTTGTGGCATGCGGGATCCTCATTGCATCGTGTGGGACCTTTCGTTACAGTGATCGTGCTCTTTAGTTGTGGCACAGGGGGTCCAGAGTGCGGGGGCTTCAGCAGTCATGGCGCATGGGCTTAGTTGCTCTGAGGCATGCAGGATCTTAGTTCCCTAACCAGGGATCAATCCAGTGTCCCCTGCACTGGGAGGCGTATTCTTAACCATTAGACCACCAGGGAAGTCCCTGTCCCAGGGGGTTTAGCTGAAGCATCTCTTTCAGTGTTTACCCACAGACATCCTGTCGCTGGGATTTGGACAAGGGTCCCTGGGGGCGGGGCTGGGGGCAGACCTGGCTGTTTTCAGATTTGTCCCAACCTGGCATGCTGGAGCTCTGCTGCTGCTGCTGCTGCTAAGTTGCTTCAGTCATGTCCGACTCTGTGTGACCCCATAGACCTCAGCCCACCAGGCTGCCCTGTCCCTGGGATTATCCAGGCAAGAACACTGGAGTGGGTTGCCATTTCCTTCTCCAATGCATGAAAGTGAAAAGTGAAAGTGAAGTCGCTCAGTCATGTCTGACTCTTAACGACCCCATGGACTGCAGCTTACCAGGCTCCTCCGTCCATGGGATTTTCCAGGCGAGAGTACTGGAGTGGATTGCCATTGCCTTCTCTGCTACAGACTAGAGTTTCCAGCTGCTTCCTTCTTCCCTGAGAAGGTGGAATCTCCCAGCAACTGCTCAGGTAGCCTCTGGATAGTCACCCCAACCAGTCAGTAGGACACACCCTGAACCAGAAGCCCTGCCTCAATCCACATCCATGTTGTTGCTATTGTTTAGTCACTAAGCCTTGTCCGACTCTTTGTGACCCCATGGACTGCAGCACGCCAGGCCTCCCTGTCCATCACCAACTCCTGGAGTTCACTCAAACTCATGTCCATCAAGTCGGTGATGCCATCCAGCCATCTCATCCTCTGTCGTCCCCTTCTCCTCCTCCCCCAATCCCTCCCAGCATCAGAGTCTTTTCCAATGAGTCCACTCTTCGCATGAGGTCTCCAAAGTACTGGAGTTTCAGCTTTAGCATCATTCCTTCCAAAGAAATCCCAGGGCTGATCTCCTTCAGAATGGACTGGTTGGATCTCCTTGCAGTCCAAGGGACTCTCAAGAGTCTTCTCCAACACCACAGTTCAAAAGCATCAATTCTTCGGTGTTCAGCCTTCTTCACAGTCCAACTCTCATCCATACATGACCACTGGAAAAACCATAGCCTTGACTAGACAGACCTTTGTTGGCAAAGTAATGTCTCTGCTTTTGAATATGCTATCTAGGTTGGTCATAACTTTTCTTCCAAGGAGTAAGCATCTTTTAATTTAATGGCTGCAGTCACCATCTGCAGTGATTTTGGAGCCCCAAAAAATAAAGTCTGCCACTGTTTCCACTGTCTCCCCATCTATTTGCCATGAAGTGATGGGACCAGATGCCATGATCTTCGTTTTCTGAATGTTGAGTTTTAAGCCAACTTTTTCACTCTCCTCTTTCACCTTCATCAAGAGGCTTTTTAGTTCCTCTTCACTTTCTGCCATAAGGGTAGTGTCATCTACATATCTGAGGTGATTGATATTTCTCCCGGCAATCTTGATTCCAGCTTGTACTTCTTCCAGCCCAGCATTTCTCATGATGTATTCTGCATGTAAGTTAAATAAGCAGGGTGACAATATACAGCCTTGATGGACTCCTTTTCCTATTTGGAACCAGTCTGTTGTTCCATCTCCAGTTCTGACTGTTGCTTCCTGACCTGCATTCAAATTTCTCAAGAGGCAGGTCAGGTGGTCTGGTATTCCCATCTCTTTCAGGATTTTCCACAGGGGCGGCGAGGGGCAAGGGGCAGCAGCCGGGAGGACCTACCCCATGCCTGAGGCCAGGGGCAGCGGCCAGGAGGAGCAACCCTATCTCCAAGGAGTGGTGGCTGAGCAGGCGCAGGAGGGCCTAGAGGAGCTATTCCACATTCAAAGTCAAAAGGGGCGCCGGTGAGGAGATACCCCTTGTCCAAGGTAAGGAGCAGTGGCTGCGCTTTACTGGAGCAGCTGTGAAGAGTTACCCCATGTCCAAGGTAAGAGAAGACCAAGTAAGACAGTAGGTGTTGCAAGAGGGCATCAAAGGGAAGATACACTGAACCCGTATTCACAGAAAACTAGTCAATCTAATCACACTAGGACCACAGCCTTGTCTAACTCAATGAAACTAAGCCATGCCCGTGGGGCCACCCAAGACAGGAGGGTCATGGTGGAGAGGTCTGACAGAATGTGGTCCACTGGAGAAGGGAATGGCAAACCACTTCAGTATTCTTGCTTTGAGAACCCCATGAACAGTATGAAAAGGCAAAATGATGGGATACTGAAAGAGGAACTCCCCAGGTCAGTAGGTGCCCAATATGCTACTGGAGATCAGTGGAGAAATAACTCCAGAAAGAATGAAGGGATGGAGCCAAAGCAAAAACAATACCCAGCTGTGGATGTGACTGGTGATAGAAGCAAGGTCGGATGCTGTAAAGAGCAATATTGCATAGGAACCTGGAATGTCAGGTCCATGAATCAAGGCAAATTGGAAGTGGTCAAACAAGAGATGGCAAGAGTGAATGTTGACATTCTAGGAATCAGCGAACTAAAATGGACTGGAATGGGTGAATTTAATTCAGATGACCATTATATCTACTACTGCGGGGAGGAATCCCTCAGAAGAAATGGAGTAGCCATCATGGTCAACAAAAGAGTCCAAAATGCAGTACTTGGATGCAATCTCAAAAACGACAGAATGATCTCTGTTCGTTTCCAAGGCAAACCATTCAATATCACAGTAATCCAAGTCTATGCCCCAACCAGTAACGCTGAAGAAGCTGAAGTTGAACGGTTCTATGATGACCTACAAGACCTTTTAGAACTAACACCCAAAAAAGATGTCCTTTTCATTCTAGGGGACTGGAATGCAAAAGTAGGAAGTCAAGAAACACCCGGAGTAACAGGCAAATTTGGCTTTGGAATACGGAGTGAAGCAGGGCAAAGACTAATAGAGTTTTGCCAAGAAAATGCACTGGTCATAGCAAACACCCTCTTCCAACAAAACAAGAGAAGACTCTACACATGGACTTCACCAGATGGTCAACACCGAAATCAGATTGATTATATTCTTTGCAGCCAAAGATGGAGAAGCTCTATACAGTCAGCAAAAACAAGACCAGGAGCTGACTGTGGCTCAGATCATGAACTCCTTATTGCCAAATTCAGACTTAAATTGAAGAAAGTAGGGAAAACCACTAGACCATTCTGGTCACATCACTTCATGGCAAATACAAAGGGAAAAAGTGGTAGCAGTGACAGAATTTTATTTCCTTGTTCTCCAAAATCACTGCAGACAATGTCTGCAGCCATGAAATTCAAAGACACATGTTCCTTGGAAGGAAAGCTATGACAAACCTAGACAGAGTATTAAAAAGCAGAGTCACCACTTTGCCAACAAATGTCCATTTAGTCAAAGCTATGGTTTTTCCAGTAGTCATTTACAGATGTAAGAGTTGGACTGTAAAGAAGTTGAGTGATAAAGAATAGATGCTTTTGAAATATGGTGCTGGGGAAGACTCTTGTGAGTCCCTTGGACTGCAAGGAGATCAAACCAATCAATCCTAAAAGAAATCATCCTTGAATATTCATTGGAAGGACTGATACTAAAGCTGAAATTCCAATACTTTGGCCACCTGATGCAAAGAACTGACTCATTGGAAAAGATCCTGATGCTGGGAAAGATTTAAGGTAAAACGGGAAGTGGGCAGCAGAGGACGAAATGGCTAGATAGAATCACCAACTCGATGAACATTAATTTGTGCAAATTCTGAGAGACAGTAGAGGACAGAGGAGCTTGGCGTGCTACAGTCAATGAGGCTCAAGGAGTCAGACACAACCTAGCAACTGAGCAACAGCAAACCATCTGCCAGCTGACAACTTCTGATAAGAACACGGAAAACCTGAGTTCACTTGACAAAATCAGGCCACCTGTATGAAAAGAGAAGGGAGTGGTGGAATTTCGAGTGTTTACTCAACTCACAGGAAAAGCCCAGTGATTACCTACGTGCTATTGCAACATTCTTCAAATTTGTTCTGGAAACCGAGTTGGGTCAAGCTCACTGCATCCTAGGATGGAGGAAATGGTCAACATGGTCAGGTTCTTCATTTTCCTGCCATTTCCAATGTACGCAGAACATTCTCATCCTGCTGTTCCTAAGGACACATGCCCAGGTTATTTACTATGCTGGACATTTGTCCTAAGTTCCAAGGGAACCCAAACCTCCATCGCTTGAGAAAGGCAGCATTTGCAGAGATAGCTCAGACTGCCTAGGTTCAAAGCCCAAATCTGAGAAGGCTGTGGGAGCTTGGCATGTCTTTTCATCTCTCCATGTCTCAACCTCCACATTTGCAAAACTGGCTTCAGAATCAATATGTGGGAAGCATTTAGCATTGGAAACGCAGTTACTCCACATCACTGTCTTCCTGACCTTGCTGTGACGTCAGGCCACCAAACAAGCAACCAAACCCTAAGCAGCCGACTGAAGCTACAAGACCTGCCTTCTCTTGTTTATCTGCAGTTAACACTTGTCCAATAAAACACTGAAGGGAGTTCAACTTCTGGCCTAGCACCGTGAACTGGTGAAAATTATTTTAAAAACAGCTATTTAAAGTCTCTAGAAATTGACCTAGAGAGGAGATGAAAAACAAAAATTCGTTCAAAAAAATCTATTGGATGTCCCTGGTGGTACAGTGAATAAGAATCCTCCTGCCAATGTAGGGGACACAGGTTCGATCCCTGGTCTGGGAAGATTACACATGCAGCAGGCAACTACACTGTTAGGGAACGCACACTGACTGAAACTGCCCACCCTGCCCAGGCACTATAGTAACCATTTGCATGAGTTGTTTTACAACAGGAGGTCCTGGTAAGGAACATGGAACTAATAAGTCAGCACCAAGCAGAAGAGTTCAGGAAAGGTCAAAAAGAAACTGCACATGTCTGACCACCTCCCAGAATCATTCTCACTGGCATCCATCTTGGATGAACAAGGCTTGCACCACCAAGAAGGACTCTGAGTCTGAATGATTGGCTAAAGACAACCCAGAAACTAATCCCATCACCATAAAACCTGAGACTGTGAGCCACATGGCAGAGCAGTTCTCCTGGGTTCCCTTACCCTACTGCTCTCCCCCAAGGCGCCCTTTCCCAATAAAATCTCTTGCTTTGTCAGCACATGTGTCTCCTCGGACAATTCATTTCCGAGTATTAGACAAGAGCCCAGTTTTGGGCCCTGGAAGGGGTTCCCCTTCCTGCAACAAAACTACAGAAGCTTGTGCACATAGAACCAAGTTCTGCGGCAAGATAAGTCACTGCAATGAGAAGCCTGTGCACGGCAATGATAGTAACCCCTGCACATCACAATTAGAGAAAGCCTTTGCACAGCAATGAAGACCCAGCACAGTCATAAATAAACAAAATAAATAAATGAATTCAGTTCAGTTCAGTTCAGTCACTCAGTCGTGTCTGACTCTTTGCGACCTCATGAATTACAGCACGTCAGGCCTCCCTGTCCATCACCAATCCCTGGAGTTCACTCAAACTCATGTCCATCAAGTTGGTGATGCCATCCAGCCATCTCATCCTCTGTTGTCCCCTTCTCCTCCTGCCCCCAATCCCTCCCAGCATCAGACTCTTTTCCAATGAGTCAACCCTTCACATGAGGTGGCCAAAGTATTGGAGTTTCAGCTTCAGCATCAGTCCTTCCAATGAACACCCAGGACTGATGTCCTTTAGAATGGACTGGTTGGATCTCCTTGCAGTCCAAGGGACTCTCAAGAGTCTTCTCTAACACCACAGTTCAAAAGCATCAATTCTTCGGTGTTCAGCTTTCTTCACAGTCCAACTCCCGCATCCATACATGACCACTGGAAAAACCATAGCCTTGACTAGATGGACCTTTGTTGGCAAAGTAATATCTCTGCTTTTCAATATGCTATCTAGGTTGGTCATAACTTTTCTTCCAAGGAGTAAGTGTCTTTTAATTTAATGGCTGCAATCACCATCTGCAGTGATTTTGGAGCCCAAAAAAATAAAGTCTGCCACTGTTTCCACTGTCTCCCCATCTATTTGCCATGAAGTGATGGGACCAGATGCCATGATCTTAGTTTTCAGAATGTTGAGCCTTAAACCAACAGTTTCACTCTCCTCTTTCACTTTCATCAAGAGGATTTTTAGTTCCTCTTCACTTTCTGCCGTAAGGGTGGTGTCATCTTCCTATCTAAGGTTATTGATATTTCTCCCAGCAATCTTGATTCCAGCTTGTGCTTCTTCCAGTCCAGCGTTTCTCATGATGTACTCTGTATATAAGTTAAATAAGCAGGGTGACAATATACAGCCTTGATGGACTCCTTTTCCTATTTGGAACCAGTCTGTTGGTCCATGTCCAGTTCTACCTGTTGCTTCCTGACCTGCATATAGGTTTCTCAAGAGGCAGGTCAGGTGGTCTGGTATTCCCATCTCTTTCAGAATTTTCCAGAGTTTATTGTGATCCACACAGTCAAAGGTTTTGGCATAGTCAATAAAGCAGAAATAGATGTTTGTCTGGAACTCTCTTGCTTTTTTGATGACCCAGCAGATGTTGGCAATTTGATCCCTGGTTCCTCTGCCTTTTCTAAAACCAGCTTGAACATCTGGAAGTTCACGGTTCATGTATTGCTGTATTCCCCCCAAAAAAGAAAATCTTGTAAAATTCAGTAAGAACTACACAAGTCTGTGGTATTTGAAGCAAAACTCACCATCTCCCCCTTCTTCCCAGCTCAGTAAGATGGTAGCTTCCCTGGTAGTACAATGAATAAGAATCCTCTCCAGACTGGCTCAGTCATGTCCAACTCATTGCAACCCCATGGACTGTAGCCTACCAGGCTCCTCTGTCCATGGGATTTTCCAGGCAATAGTACTGGAGTGGATTGTCATTTCCTTCTCCAGGGGATCTTCCCAACCCAGGGATTGAACCCAGGTCTCCCTCATTGTAGACAGACGCTTTACTGTCTGAGCCACCAGGGAAGTCCCCAGACTAATACAGACAAGAATGTTGCCACCAAAGCCTTGGCTTTCTCTACCCCTGACTGAGACTCCGTGTTGAGTGTGGCATGAATGAAAATACTGAGGCCACAGTTTCCTTTTGCTCCAGTTCATGGAAAGCAGGAAATTCCTAAAGGAGAGCAAAATCTGGGGCTGCTGCCCCCTTCTCCACTGAGCACTCAGCTCCCAGAGTAGAGGTGTCGCAAAGACAGAAGCACATCATTGTCCCCACCTCCAGCACCCAAGCCTTGGCTCAGAGATTTCTGCCGTAAGAAAGAAGCAAACTAGAAACAGAGAGCTCCAAATCTCACCCTAAAAAACTGACTGCAATACCCCAGTGTTCATTGCAGCATTATTTACAATAGCTAGGACAGGGAACCAACCTAGATGTCTATCAACAGATGAATGGATAAAGCAGCTGTGGTACATATACACGATGGACTATTACTCAGCCATTAAAAAGGAATGCTGAATAATAGAGCCATAAAAAGTTATAATGAGGTGAATGAACCTAGAGTCTATTATACAGAGTGAAGTAAATCAGAAAGAGAAAACAAATATCATATATCAATGCATGTATATGGAATCTAGAAAGGTGGTACTAATGAACCTATTTGCAAGGAAGCGATGGAAACACAGATATAGACAACAGACTTGTGAATACAGGAGAGGGTGGGATGAATGGAAAGAATAGCATGGAAACAAATACACTACCATATGTAAAATAGATAGCCAGTGGGAATTTGCTGTATGACTCAGGGAGCTGAAACTGATGCTCTGTGACAGCGTAGAGGGGTGGGATGGAGTGGGAGGTGGGAGGGAGGTTCAAGAGGGAGGTTATAGATGTATACCTGTGGCTGATTCATGTTGATGTATGGCAGAAACCAATACAATATTGTAAAGCAATTACTTTCAATTAAAAATTAAATTTTTTAAAAAAGAAGAAAAACTGACTTCATTTGGAACAGAGTGTGGAGAGATTCAAGCTTCCAAGTGCTCTCAAAAACAGTAGAAGTTGTGGTGAAAGACGTTTGGAAGGAGGATGATAGCTTCCTTGGAGACATGAAGTTAAACTCTAAGTGGCTAATTTGCTGGAGAGAAAACACAGAAAAAGCTGTGAAGAGGCCTCCTTTGATCTGAGAAAAGTCTCCAACATTGACCTCTGGTACTATCCCTATAAAGGATTTGGGTTTGGTTAGACTTCACTGTAAAGCAACTTATCCCTTGGAGCATTGTTGAAAACAGTAGAGCAGTCAGCCAGGCGTTTGTGGAGATTCACATGATATGTTTTGAGAGAAAGAGACAAAGGAACCCTGCCCAAGCCTCTGCCATCACAGGACAGTTGTGGGCATGCTCAAGGTTGCACCCCTTGAGGAGCAACATCTGAGGCTTCATACTATCGGGGGTGGAGGTACCTCACTAAAATTATCCAGTCACTAAACAACAAGCAATTCATCTCTAAAAGACAGTAACATACCTGGGGAGGGGAGGGTGAACGATATGAACAGTAGCCATATTTGCTGTAATAATATATAATATTTGCATGTTATCTAAGAAACCAGTTTCCAACAACAACACAAGATTAAAAGACATAAAGAAATAGGAAAGAATAGGGAATTCCCTGGAGGCCCTGTGGTTAGGTGCTTTCACTACCAGGGCTCTGGATTCGATCCCTGGTCAGGAAACTTATATCCCAAATGCCAAGCCTGTGTGCTGCAACTAGAGAAACCCTGCATACCACAGTGAAGACCCAGGACAGCCAAAATAAATAAATAAATAAACAGGAGATTCCCTTATGGCTCAGCTGGTAAAGAATCCACCTGCAATGTGGGAGACCTGGGTTCGATCCCTAGGTTGGGAAGATCCCCTGGAGAGGGGCAAGGCTACCCACTCCCAGTATTCTGGCCTGGAGAATTCCGTGGACTATGTGTCCATGGGGTCGCAAAGAGTTGGACACGACTGAGCAACCTTCATTTTCATAGACTTCAGAAAAAATAAAGATTGTATAGAAATTGATTACATCTAGAATAGAGAATTCACACACTTATGGCCAATTAATCTATAACAAAGTAGGCAAGAACATACAATGGAGAAGACAGTCTCTTCAACAAGAGGTGCTGGGAAAACTGGACAGCTACATGAAAAAGAATGAAATAGAAAATTCTCATTCTGTCACATACACAAAAATAAATTCAAATGAATTAAAAACCTAAATGTAAAATTAGATACTACAAAATTCCTAGAGGAAAATGTAGGCTGAATACTCTTTGACAATAATTGCAGCAGTATCCTTAAAAAACTAGCAATAAATCTACCACATGACCCAGGAACCCCACTACTGGGCTTATGCTCCGAGAAAACCATAATTGAAAAAAATACATATACTCCAATGTTCATAGTAGTACTGTTTACAATAGCTAGGACATGGAAGCAACCTAGATGTCCACAACAGATGAATGGATAAAAGAGATGTAGTACATCCATGGAGAAGGCAATGGCACCCCACTCCAGTACTCTTGCCTGGAAAATCCCATGGATGGAGGAGCCTGGTAGGCTGCAGTCCATGGGGTCGCTAAGAGTCGGGCACAACTGAGCAACTTCACTTTCACTTTTCACTTTCATGCATTGGAGAAGGAAATGGCAACCCACTCCAGTGTTCTTGCCTGGAGAATCCCAGGGACGGGGGAGCCTGGTGGGCTGCCGTCTATGGGGTCGCACAGAGTTGGACACGACTGAAGTGACTTAGCAGCAGCAGCAGCAGCAGCACATCCATACAATGAAATATGAGTCAGCCATAAAAAAGAACAAATTTGAGTCAGTTCTAGTGAGGTGGGTGAACCTAGAACCTGTAATACAGAATGAAGTAAGTCAGAAAGAGAAAAACAAATAGAGTATATTGACACATATATTTGGAATCTAGAAAAATTATATTGATGAACCTATTTGCAGGGAAAGAATGGAGATGCAGACGTAGATAGTGGACTTGTGGACACAGAGCAGGCGGGAGAGAATGGAGAAAGTAGCATCAACATGTATATGCCATCAGGTGTTGCTGCCTAGCACAGAAAGCCTGGTCTGTCTGTGATGACTGGGAGGGATGGGATGGGGGGAGGGAAGGGAGACTAGGGAAGAAGGGTATGTGTGTGTACTTATGGTGGATTTGCATTGTTGTAAGGCAGAAACCAACACAGCCTTGTCAAATTTTAAATAAAAAGATAGAATAAAAAATTACAGCCCTCGTTTTTTGGATCCATCTCCTAGAGTAATGGAAACAAAAGCAAAAATAAACAAATGGGACCTAATTAAACTTAAAATTTATTGCAGAGCAAAAGAAACCATAAGCAAAATGAAAAGACAACCTATGGAATGGGAGAAAATATTTGTAAATGATGCAAACAACAAGAGCTTAATTTCCAAAATATACAAACAGATTATACAGCTCAAAAAAAAAAAAAAAAACTGAATCAAAAAGTGAGCATAGGACCTAAATAGACTGCCGGGGTCCAGCCCCAGCTGATCCAGGGTATTCGAAGGAGAGACGGCATAGGCGAGGGTCAGGAAACAACTGCTTAATTACACGTTAATTAAGGATACAAAGAGTAATAGAATGAGGATAGCTCAGTAGGAAAATTCAGTGGAGAAAAGAGGCTGAGTAGCTTGGTTTACGCGGGAGACCAATAAAACTTCAAGACAAGAAGTTTGCACCACTTACGTAGGCCGCAGGCGTCCTTCCGTTCTCCCGAAGGAGAGGAGACACTGAGGCCTCCCCGGTCGGATCTTAGAAGCCCAGGCATAATTAGCAAGCATGGTGGGTTCCGCGCTCCAGATGGAGACTCAGCTAGAATTTGGGAGAGAGAGTGACATGGGGAGACCAAGTTTCAGTGAACAAGGCCCGCACTTTATTTTGCAAAGTAGTTTTTATATCTTAAGTTATGCATAGAGGATAATGGGGGAAGGGGTGGAGTCATGCAAGGACAGCAGTTCCTGGTCCTAATCGAAGCCAGGCTTTCAAACTTATCATATGCAAAAGTTCAGGTGATTGACATCATCTTCTGGCCCAGAGGCCTGTTAACATTTTAAGAAACTTATTTTTCTCTAAAGGTGATTATTCCAAAGTCAGGCACCAGCCTCCAAAAAAGCATTGGACAAAGCTGCATTTTACACTTCTATACACCCATTATATCAATCAATACACTGCCAAGATCACAGTAGGTAAGGAGTATGGAGACTTAGCAGCAAACATTGGCCCAACAAGTGAAAAACCCTTCACCAATACAATTTCTAATCAATCTTTTAACTACTCAAAGGAATCTGTGTTTAGGCAGTTTAGAACATCTCCTGCCTCTCACAGTTGGGAGGCTCTGAACAATCACATGTGGCCAGAAAAACCCATTCAGGCAGGCTAGAGGATTTCCAAAGGAGTTTGTAGGTTGAAACACTGTCACACCCAGGAATTATTAACTGGAGCTGTAAGCTAACTCTTTTTTTCAGAGAGAGGTAGTGGGGGACAGCCCCCTGTAAAGTCAGAGGTGTAGGTGAAAGCACAAAGCAGAAAGTAGGCAGACTCTGGTTTTGGGGGTAGATGCTCGAGAATTTCCAGGGGGACTCCTGAGGCTCGATCCCGCCTTTGCGTATGCCGAGCCTCCTTCCTCATGACCTTTGTCATGGGCGGAGTGCCTCACGCTGGCTCCCGGCAGTGATAGAATTCCAGTTGAGCTATTACAGATCCTCACTCAATATGCAATATGCCGGCTCCCGGCAATAGACATTTTCCCAAGGAAGTCACACAGATGGCTAACAGGCACAAGGAAACTTGCTCAACATCACTAATTATTAGAGAAATGCAACTCAAAACTACAGTGAGGAATCACCTCACACTGATTAGAATTTACTGTTGATGTTAAGTTGCTGAGTCATGTCTGACTGTTTGCCACCCATGGACTGAAGCATGCAGGGCTTCCCTGTCCTTCACTGTCTCCCAGAGTTTGCTCAAATTAATGTCTATTCAGTCCGTAACACTATCCAACCATCTTATCCTGTCGTCTCCTCTACCTCCTGCCCTGAATCTTTCCCATCATCAGGGTCTTTTCCAAGGAATAGGCTCTTCGCATCAGGAGGCCAAAGGATTTGTGTTTCAGCTTCAGCGTCAGTCCTTACGATGAATATTCAGAGCTGATTTCCTTTAGGATTGACTGGTTTGATCTCCTTGCGGTACAAAGGACTCTCAAGACTCTTCTCCAGCACCACATATGGAAGTGTCAATTCTTTGGCTCTCAATCATTTTTATGGTCCAACAGTCATATCATACATGACTACTGGAAAAGCCATAGCTTTGACTATAGGGACCATCAGCAAAGTAGTGTCTCTGCTTTTTAATATGCTGTTTAGGTTTGTCATAGCTTTCCTTCCAAGGTGGTAGTGGTTTAGTTGCTAAGTCGTGTCCGACTCATGAAACCCCATGGACTGTAGCCTGCCTGGCTCCTCTGTCCGTTGGATTCTCCAGGCAAGAATACTGGAGTGGGTTTCCATTTCCTTCTCCAGGGGATCTTCCCAATCCAGGGATCGAACACAGGTCTCCTGCATTGCAGACAGATTCTTTATCGACTGAGCTGCAAGGGAAGCCCTTCCAAGGAGCAAGCATCTTTTAATTTCATGGCTATAGTCACCATCCACAGTGATTTTGGAGCCCAGGAAAAGAAAATCTGTCACTGCTTCTACTTTTTCTCCTTCTATTTGCCATGAAGTGATAGGACCAGATGCCATGATGTTAGTTTTTTGAATGTTGAGTTTTAAGCCAGCTTTTTCACTTTCCTCTTTCACCCTCATCAAGAGGTACTTTAGTTCCTGTTAACTTTCTGCCATTTGAGTTGTATCATCTCCATATCTGAGGTTGTTGATATTTCTCCTGGAAATCTTGATTCCAACTTATGATTCATCCAGCCCAGAATTTCCCATAATGGACTCTGCATAGAAGTTAAATAAGCCAGGTAACAACATACAGCCTTGACGTATTCCTTTCCCAATTTTGAACCAGTCTGTTCTTCCTGTCTGGTTGCTAACCAGACAGTCCATATAAAAGTTATGGCTTTTCCAGTAGTCATGTATGATATGACTGTTGGACCATAAAAATGATTGAGAGCCAAGGAACTGACACTTCATATTGTGATGCTGGGGAAGACTCTTGAGAGTCCCTTGGACAGCAAGGAGATCAAACCAGTCAATCCTAAAGGAACAGTTCCATATCTTAACTGTTGCTTCTTGACCAGCATACAGGTTTCTCAGGAGACAGATAGATAGTCTGCTATTCCCATCTCTTTAAGAGTTTTCTAAAGTTTGTTGTGATCACGCAGTCAAAGGCTTTCTCATAGTAAATGAAGCAGAAGTAGATGTTTTTTGGGAATTCCCTTACTTTTTCTATGATCCAATGAATGTTAGCAGTCCGATCGCTGCCTTTTCTAAATTCAGCTTGTACATCTGGAAGTTCTTGGTTCACATACTGCTGAAGCCTAGCTTAAAGGATTTTGAATATTACCTTCTGGCGTGTGAGATGTGCACAGCTGTACAGTGGTTTGAACATTTTTTGGCATTGTCCTTCTTCAGGATTGGAATGAAAACTCACCATTTCCAGTCCTGTGGCCACTCCTTTTTCCAAATTTGGTGGCATATTGAATGTAGCACTTTAACAGCATCATCTTTTAGGATTTGAAATAGCTCAGCTGTAATCCCATCACCTCCACTAACTTTGTTCATAGTAATGCTTCCTAAGGCCCGCTTGACTTCACACACCATGATTTCTGGCTCTAGGTGAATGACCACACCATTGTGCTTATCCGAGTCACTAAAACCTGTTTTGTAGAGTTCTTCTGTGTATTCTTGCCATCTCTTCTTAATCTCTTCTGCTTCTGTTAGGTCATTACCAATTCTGTTCTTTATTATGCCCATCCTTGCAAGAAATATTCCCTTGGTATCTCTAGTTTTCTTGAAGAGATCTCTAATCTTTCCCATTCTATTGTTTTCCTCTATTTCTTTGCATTGTTCACTTAAGAAGGCTTTCTTACCTCTCCTTGCTTGTCAGAATGGCCATCATCAAAAAGTCTACAAGTAATAAATGCTGCTGCTGCTGCTGCTAAGTCACTTCAGTTGTGTCCGACTCTGGGCGACCCCATAGACGGCAGCCCACCAGGCTCCCCCGTCCCTGGGATTCTCCAGGCAAGAACACTGGAGTGGGTTGCCATTTCCTTCTCCAATGCATGAAAGTGAAAAGTGAAAGTGAAGTCACTCAGTCGTGTCTGACTCCTAGTGACCCCACGGACTGCAGCCTACCAGGCTCCTCCATCCATGGGATTTGCCAGGCAGGAGTACTGGAGTGGGTTGCCATTGCCTTCTCCTAGAGAGTATATAAAAAAAGGGAACCCTCCTATACTGTTGGCTGGAATGTAAATTGGTATAGCCACTATGGAGAACATTATGGATGTTCCTTAAGAAACTAAAAATAGAGTTACCATATAATCCAGTGACCCCACTTCTGAGTATGTATATCCAGAAAAGACAAAAACTCTAATTCAAAATATAACATGCACCCTAATGTTCATAGAGCACTATTTACAATAGCCAAGGCATGGAAACAACCTAAATGTCCACTAACAAATGAACAGATAAAGTAGATGTGATACACACACACACACACACACACACACACACACACACACACACACATATACATGATGGACTATTACTCAGCCATAAAAAAAGAAGAAAGTAATGCCATTTGCGGCAACATGGATGGACTTAGAGATTATCATACTGAATGTAGTAAGTCAAACAGAGAAAAAGAAATATAATATGATGCCACCTATATGTGTAATTCAAAATATGATACAACTTTCTGCCCATGAGTAAGCATCTTTGAAGTTTCCCCCCTCCACTGCCATCTAAGTCAGAGTCAAAGTCTAAGTCAGTCTTTCAAAGAGCCAGAAGAGCTGTGGAAGCTCTTCATTGGAGGATTGAGCTTTGAAACAACAAATGAAAGTCTGAGGAGCCATTCTGAGCAAGGGGAACACTCACAGACTGTGTGGTAATGAAGGATCTGAACACCACGCCCTCCAGAGGCTTTGGGTCTGTCACATACATCACTGTGGAGGAGGTTAATGCAGCCCGGAGGGCAAGGCCACACAAGACGGATGGAAGATTTGTGGAACCAAAGAGGGCCGTCTCAAGAGAACATTCTCAAAGACCCAGTGCCCATGTAACTGTGGAAAAGATTTTTGTTGGTGGCATTAAAGAAAACACTGAAGAATATCACCTGAGAGATTATTTTAAACAGTATAGGAAAACTGAAATGATTGAAATCATGACTGACCAAGGCAGTGGCAAAAGAGAGGCTCTGCGTTCATAACCTTTGATGACCATGACTCCATAGATAAGACTGGCAATCAGAAATGCCACACTGTGAAGTAAGGAAAGCCCTATCTAAGCCAGAGATCACTGCTTCATCCAGCCAAAGAGGTCGAAGTGGTTCTGGAAACTTTGGTGATGGTTGTGGAGGTGGTTTAGGAGGGAATGACAATGTTGGTCATGGAGTAGTCAAAGTGGCTTTGGTGGCAGCCATGATGGTGGTGGATATGGTGGCAGAGGGGATGGCTATAATGAATTTGGTAATGATGGAAGCAATTTGGAGCTGACAGAAGTTACAATGATTCTGGCAATTATGACAATCGATCTTCAAATTTTGGTCTCATGAAAGAAGGAAATTTTGGAGGCAGAAGTTCTAGCCCCTATGGTGGTGAAGGCCGATACTTTGACAAACCATGAAAGCAAGGTGGCTATGGAGGTTCCAGCAGCAGCAGTAGCTATAGCAAGGGCAGAAGGTTTAAATTATTGCCAGGAAACAAAGCTTAGCCAGAGAGGAGAGCCAGAGAAGTGACAGGAAAGCTGCAGGTTACAACAGATTTGTGAACTCAGCCAAGGACAGTGGTGGCAGGGCCTCCCTGCTGCAAATAAGACATGTTTTAGACAATACTCGTCTGTATGGGCAAAAAACTCAAGAACCATACTGTGACTAATCATGTGTGTGTGCTAAGTTGCTTCAGTCGTGTCCAACTCTGTGCAACCCTACAGACTGTAGCCCACCAGGCTCCTCTGTCCATGGGGTTCTCCAGGCAAGAATACTGGAGCAGGTTGCCATGCCCTTCTCCTTGATCAAACCCATGTCTCTTGGCAGGCAGGTTCTTTACCACTAGCACCACCTGGGAAGCCCTTTGGCTAATTGTTCTGTTCAGCTCAGTTCACTAAGTTTTGTCCAACTCTTTGTGACCCCATGGACTGCAGCACATCAGGCTTCTCTGTCCATCACCAACTCCCAGAGCTTGCTCAAACTCATATCCATCAAGTCAGTGATGTCGTCCAGTGATGATCCTCTGTCATCCCCTTCTCCTGCCTTCAATCTTTCCCAGTATCGAGGTCTTTTCCAATAAATCAGTTCTTCACATCAGGTGGCCAAAGTATTTTAGCTTCAAATTCAGAATCAGTCCTTCTAATGAATATTCAGGACTGATTTCCTTTATGATTGACTGGTTTGATTTCCTTACAGTTCAAGGGACTCTCAAGAGTCTTCTCCAACACCACAGTTCAAAGCATCAATTCTTTAGCACTCAGCTTTCTTTATGGTCCAATTCTCATATCCATATGTGACTACTGGAAAAACTGTAGCTTTGACTAATTGTATAACAGGTAAACTTAATTTCTGTTTTGTGGAAAATGTAAAGTATGCCAAAAAAGGATTTTAATGTGGATTTCTTTTTTTTTTTTTTTTTTTTTGCACCCATGCTGTTAATTACTAAATGTAATAGTCTGATCATGACACTGAATAAATGTCTCTTTTTTTTAATATGCCATGTAAAGTTAGTTTACCAAAAGCCATTTTGGTAAACTACCCCAACAGTATGAAGTTAGAATTCCTTCAGGGTGATCCCAGGTTTAATTCAAAATTTATTTACAACCTGCTTTGGTGGAGAAGTTGTTGTCTTCAGAACCTTGATGTAGTTGAACTGACAGTTACTGTGTTGTGATATGAGTTCACCATTAAAAGGTTCACCCACTCAAAGTCATGGAGTTTTTTGGTTGTTAATGATCATTGGCACATCCTATGCAATATATATAAATTGAATTATGATATCAGATAAAGTTATAGATGGGAATGAAGCTGGTGTATCAACCTTGTATCATGTGTGATCAATAAAACATTTAGTATCCTCTTGAAAAAAAAAAGAATAAAATATGATACAAATTGGCAGAGTCCACCTGCCAATGCAGGGGACATGGGCTCAACCCCAAGTCCTAGAAGATTTCACATGCTGCAGGGCAGCTAAGCCTATGTGCCACAACTACTGAGCCTATGCTCTAGGGCCTGTGCTCTGCAACAAGAGAAGCCCAGGCATTGCTACTAGATAGTAGTCCACAGTCTCTGCAACTAGAAAAAGCTCATGCGCAGCAATGAAGACCAGTGCAACCAAAAATAAATAAATAAGCAAGAAATAATGAAAAATACAGTGTGGTACAAATGAACTTACAGAAATCGACTCACAAACGTAGAAAACAGACTTATGGTTACCAAAGGGAAAAGAGGGGAAGGGACAAGTCAGGAATATTGGATTAATACATCATGAAAAACGTTGGGCTGGAAGAAGCACAAGCTGGAATCAAGATTGCTGGGAGAAATAGCAATAACCTCAGATATGCAGATAACACCACCCTTGTGGCAGAAAGTGAAGAAGAACTAAAAAGCCTCTTGATGAAAGTGAAAGAGGAGAGTGAAAAAGTTGGCTTAAAGCTCAACATTCAGAAAATGAAGATCATGGCATCTGGTCCCACCACTTCATGGCAAATAGATGGGGAAACAGTGGAAACAGTGTCAGACTTTATTTTGGGGGCTCCAAAATCACTGCAGATGGTGATTGCAGCCATTAAATTAAAAGACGCTTACTTCTTGGAAGGAACATTATGACCAACCTAGATAGCATATTCAAAAGCAGCGACATTACTTTGCCAACAAAGGTTCATCTAGTCAAGGCTATGGTTTTTCCAGTAGTCATGTATGGATGTGAGAGTTGGACTGTGAAGAAAGCTGAGCGCCGAAGAATTGATGCTTTTGAACTGTGGTGTTGGAGAAGACTCTTGAGAGTCTCTTGGACTGCAAGGAGATCCAACAAGTCCATTCTAAAGGAGATCAGTCCTGGGTGTTCTTTGGAAGGAATGATACTAAAGCTGAAACTCCAGTACTTTGGCCACCTCATGGAAAGAGTTGACTCATTGAAAAAGACTCTGATGCTGGGAGGGATTGGGGGCAGGAGGAGAAGGGGACGACAGAGAATAAGATGGCTGGATGGCATCACCGACTCAATGGACGTGAGTTTGAGTGAACTCCGGGAGATGATGATGGACAGGGAGGCCTGGCGTGCTGCAAATCAAGGGGTCGAAAAGAGTCGGACATGACTGAGTGACTGAACTGACTGACTGACTATTATATATAAAATCAATACCAGTGACCTACCATATGGCACAGGGAACTATATTCAGTATCTTGTAATAACCTATCATGTGAAATAATCTGAAAAAGTATGTGTATATATATAACTGAATCACTTTTCAGTACACTTAAAACACTGTAAATCAACTATACTTCAATTTAAAAAAAAAGAAAAGAATAGAGAAACATTAGAGGAAAAATCTCCTCCAGGGGATCTTCCCAACCCAAGGATCAAACCCAGGTCTCCCCAGTTGCAGCAGATTCTTTATCATCTGAGCCACCAGGGAAGCTCAAGAATACTGGAGTTGGTAGCCTATCCCTTCTCTGGGAAATCTTCCTGACCCAAGAATTGAACTGGGGTCTCCTGCATTGCAGGCAGATTCTTTACCAGCTAAGGGCATGGCAACCCACTCCTGTATTCTTGCCTGGAGAATCCCCATGGACAGAGGAGCATGGTGGGCTGCAGTCCACGGCGTTGCAAAGAGTCAGACACACCTGAATGACTAAGCACAGGACAGCACAGAGAAAAAAACAATGAAAACAGAAACTGGTTCTTTGAAAAGATCAACAAAAGTGAAAAGTTTATCTAGACTGACCAAGATAAAAAGAGAAAATACTCAAATTATTAGAATCAGAAATAGAAGAAGGGACGTTATGACTGACCCTACAGAGAGGACAAGGATTACCCCTACTATGAACAGCCTCCAAACACCTGGGTCCAGCCCGCAGGTCAAACTGGAGTCATGTCTTTTTGATGACACCCTTAACACCATCTATGCATTTGCTAAGGCCAAATGACTACAAGTCATTTATTTTCACCTTTAAATAATTTCAAATTTAGAGAAAAATTGCAAGACTAATACAAAGATTTTCCGTTAACTTTAACCATATTCCCCACTGTTCGCATTTTACCGTAGGCGTGTGGTATGTGTCTTTCTGTGTGCTGTTGTTATTGATCAGTCGCTAAGTGGTGTCTGACTCTTTTGTAACCCCACGGACTGTAGCCCTCCTGGTTCCTCTGTCCATAGGATTTCGCAGGCAAGAATGCTGGAGTGGGTTGCCATTTCCTTCTCCAGTGGATTTTCCCAACCCAGAGATTGAACCCACATTTCCTGCATTGACAAGGAAGTTCTTTACCACTGAGCCACCAAGGAAGCCCCTTTTCTATGTGAAAATATCACGATTCCTTCTAAATCATTTGACAGTAAATTGCAGAAAATGGTGCCTTACATCCCCTCTTGATACTTCAGTGTGTATTTCCTTACAAGGACAATCTCATACATAACTTGGTACAACCATCAAAATCAGAAAACTAGCATTAACATAATATTAGCATCACAGACTCCAGTCACATTCCATAGATTGTCCCCAATAGTGTCTCTTATAGGTCTGGATCCCAAACAAGATCAAGTATTGCAATTAGATCAACGTATTTCTTAGTTTCCTTTGACCTTGAGCAGTTCTTCAGTCTTTCCTTGTCTTTCTTGACCTTGGCATTTTTTAAAAGTATAGGGCAGCTACTATGTAAAATATCAGTTTGAGTTCCTCTGACCTTTCCTGATGATTTATGCTTATTGTCAGAAATGAGTTGTACATTCTTCTCATTGCATTACGTCATGAACCCCATGATGTTGACTTGTCCATTAGTAGCATCCCCTGTCTGCTAAGTTTCTCTGCTGTCAAGTTAACTAATAATGGAAGTTGCTTTTTTTCCTTGGCCATGCCTCAAGGTTTGCAGGATCCTATTTCCCTGACCAGGGATCAAACTCAGGCCCACTAGAGTGAAAGTGCCGAGTCCTAACCACTGGACTGCAAAGGAAAACCCAGAAATTAATTATTTATTAATTCCAATGGACTCCATTCTTTCATTGCTGAGGGTGGGGGTTCTATCCCTCATTCAGGGACTGAGATCCCTCAAGCTGCATGGTGCAGCCCCCCTGCAAAAAAAATCTAATTAATAAGCAATTTGTGAGGTAGACTTAATAACTATGTCTACATTTATTCATTGGCATTCTACTATAGGGTAACACTTTCCATTTTCCCTTGCTTATTAATTTATTATTTATATGACTTCATTGGGCTTCCCTGGGAGATCAACTGGTAAAGGATCCTCCTGCAATGCAGGAGACTCCCGTTCGAGTCCTGGGTCAGGAAGATCCCCTGGAGAAGGGATAGGCTACCCATTCCAGTATTCTTGGGCTTCCCTCGTGGCTCAGATGGTAAAGAATCAGCCTATAATGCAGGAGACCTGGGTTCAATCCCTGGGTTGGGAAGATCCCCTGGGGAAGGAAACAGCTACCCACTTAAGTATTCTTGCCTGGATGGACAGAGGAGATTGGCAGGCTACAGTCCATGGGGTCACAAAGAGTCAGACATGACTGAGCGACTTTCACTTTCATGGATTCTAACTTATTCAGTGGGTTATAATCTATTATTGTCATTGTCTTTTTTGATACTCAAATTGCCCCAGATTTCATCATTTGAACTCTTTTTCTGATTGAACTCTTTATTTTCCCCTCTTTGAGCCTCAATCTCTTCCCAAATTTTCATGTCCATTGTCAACCAAATGATTAGGGTGGGCTGGACTCCATCTCAGCCACAGGGATGTACCCTGACTTGGCTTATGCTAACCATTGTATGCCGTGCCCCTAAACACACTGGTTGGTTCAAAATGGGCAGCTGACCCCTTTGCAAATAAAAACTGGGAGATGTCTGATGGGATTCTGGGAAAGAAGTTTCTTTTCCCTTCCAAGGGAGCTACTAAAAGAGAGGCTACCAAAGAACCCTCTGTTTACTGTTGACACTTCGGAAAGATGGCAAGTTTTGATCTAATGCAGCCATTTCTGCTGCTGAGAAGGAAGCTGGCCTGAGGTCAATTTTACTATACAGAGGTGGGAAGAAAAAAGAAAATGGTAGGACCACAGAAACAAAGCTCTGGTGACACCACAGATTTCTGGATCATTCTGTGCCTGAAGCTCTGTGGACTGGTTAAGTATTGGTGCCATTAAATTACCTTTTTTATTTAAGCCAGAATAAGCTAAAACTTCAGTTGCTGGAGGGCAAAAGTGCACTAAATAATACACTCCCCCAAAACAGCAAAAGAAAGCTGCCTGGGAATTCCCTGGAAGCCCAGTGATTAGGACTCTGCGTTTCCACTGCAGGGGGCACGGGTTTGAACCCTGGTTGGGGAACTAAGATCCTGCAAGCCTCAGTTCAGTTCAGTTCAGTCACTCAGTCATGTCTGACTCTTTGTGACCCCATGAACTGCAGCACCCCAGGCCTCCCTGTCCATCACCAACTCCCGGAGTTCACCCAAACTCAAGGCACAGCCAAAAAAAAAAAAAAAAAAAAGGAGAAGGCTGCCTTCTGTGAGAAGTAAAAGGCTAAGTTTCAGTTCCTAATATCCAGAAGAACTCTAACCCTAAGAGTAAAAAACCTGGCTTAAAACTTAACATTCAAAAAATTAAGATCATGGCATCCGGTCTCATCACTTCATGGCAAATAGATAGGAAAAAAATGAAAACAGTGACAGACTTTATTTTCTTGGGCTCCAAAATCACTGAGGACAGTGACGACAGCCTTGAAATTAAAAGATGTTTGCTCCTTGAAAGAAAATCTAGAGACATCACTTTGCTGACAAAGGTCCATATAGTCAAAGCTATGGTTTTTCCAGTACTCATGTACAGATGTGAGAGTTGAACAATAAAGAAGGCTGAGCACTGAAGAACTGATGCTTTCAAATTGTGGTGCTGGAGAAGACTCTTGAGAATACCTTGGACATCAAGGAGAACCAACCAGTCAATCTTAAAGGAAATCAACTCTGAATTTTCATTGGAAGACTGATGCTGAAGCTGAAGCTCTAATACTTTGACCACTTGATGCAAAGAGCCAACTCATTAGAAAAGACCCTGATGCTGGGAAAGAATGAGGGCAGGAGGAGAAAGGGATGACAGAGAATGAGATGGTTGGATGACATCACTGATTCAATGGATATGAGTTGAGCAAGCTTCAGAATATAGTGAAGGACAGGGAAGCCTGGCATGCTGCAGTCCATGTGGTGGCAAAGAGTAGAACACAACTGATTGACTGAACAACAACAAAACCCTAACCCGGCTGGTTTCCCCAGCTGATCTGAGAGCTCCCGGGGGTATATTCGTAGTGTACTCCAGGTTCTTGGAGTGACATGCAGCACAATAAGCATTTCATGACCACATGTGTGAGAGCTGCTAAGTTGTCTTGTTCACTGCTAAATGCCTAGCATCTAGGATCACAGGTGGACATACAGCATGTTTATTGAATGAACTCATGAGTCAGATGAGCGTGCCCCTCCTCTGAAACCCAGCAAAGGAAAAGAAGCTGCAAAAATTCTTGCTTGATATTTTATTCTCCTGAGCGGGGAAGGCAGTGGAAGGAGTTAGATGAGAGAAACTAGAGGGAAGACTCCTGGATTCAGGAAGGAAGGAGCTGATCAAGGATGCTTGAGTTTCTGTGCTTCTTCTCCAAGGTGGGGTTGGGGGATCCGGGGGCTCAGATGAGACCTGGTGTGGAGAGAAGAGACAGCAATGGGCAGGTGTGTGGGGTCTCTAGAGGGGATGGGGACTCAGAGCCACCTGTCCTTGTGGTACACATGCAGTGTCCCCTCCTGGAAGCCCTTCAGGAGCCTGTGTGGGTGGTGGGGCTTTGAAGATAAAAGCCACGGGAAACAGTGGGGACCTCTTACTAACGGGCAATCTGCAAGCATCAGGCCGCAAAGCATCAGTGAGAGTGGATGAGCTGCCAGACCCAAACGGAGGACCCCTTCCCCGGCCCATCTCTTGTAGCCATTGCCTGAAATCTCCAGGCATAGCCTGGGCAGCCCTAGCCCTCCCCCCACCCCATGAGATTCCTCCAGCCCAGCTCTTAGGCCCCTATGTCATGGAGAAGGATGTGGCCTTGGCTCCCATTCTGGGATCAGGGGTGGGCTGGGAGGTTGGAGTTCGATCAGGGCTCTGATGTCTCCAGTATCTTAGTCTCGGGCCATTTCCTTGGTGTCAACCTCGTCATACATGATGGTCTTATTCAGTCCTCACCCCAACCTCAGAAACAGGGGTCATTATCCCCCTTTCACAGGCGAGAAAACTGAAGCTCAAAGAGGTTAAGCCACTTGCCCAAAGTCACACAGCTGAGGAGAAATGGGGACCTGATTTTAGTCCAGGACTGTTTGCGGGAGTGTGGGGAGGGGCAGGGGGAGGTTGCCTCAGGCTGTTAGGAGTTTTTCTCAAATGTTTGAGAAAGGACTTTAGTAGGAGCCAAGGTCCACCTGCCCATCTGCTCCACACTGTCCCTGTTGGGAGTGCTTGGAGTGATGTGTCATATGGCCAGAAGGCTGGGAGGGGCAGGTGTGAGCTGCTTAGGAAGTTCTCTCTGACAGGTGCCTTCCTGTGTTTGTAAACTCTATTGCACATTCGCGGGGAGGCTGTCAGGAAATAACTCCCTTCTGTTGCCTCTGCACGTACCTGCCTTGCGCTTGCACAACTTGATGTCCACACAGATGGCCTGAGGCGTCTTCCTAGCCATGATGTCCTTGGAGATGCGATGGAGATAGTTCTTCATCATCTGCTTGCAAAGGATGCTCCACAGCCCCATCTTGCTGCACACCTTGGAGGTCACATGGATGATGACATTCTGGAGCGGCAGCGCCATGGTGGGAAATAGACCTCAGGTGAAATCTGCCTGGCATTGCCTTTCTGCAAGCCCTGGCAGCTTTGGTCCCCAGGCGGGTCTGGCAATGGGACCAGTGGCCAGGGAGCTGGTGCCTGGTGGCCACCGGAGCAGGGACTGGAGAAACAGGGCTCAGCCCCTGTTCCTCATCCCTGAGTCCTGGCCCAAGCCTGACCAGCAGGGGCTACGGAAAAGACAACTGGTCCTGCCGAGTCTCAGCTCCTATATACCTGGGCCCTGTCTTCTGGGTGGAGAGTGGTGCCCAGACCCACTTTAAAGGCTCTGCCTACGTAGCTTCTGGGTCCAGGGCCCAACTGGTGCTGGGTTGGGGGTGGGGGGTGGGGGTGGGTGCAGTGGGTTAGGAGGGGATCTGAACTTGAAGCCTTGGTTCATTGATTTTGGAATATCTTATCCTGCCATATCAGTGGAAGAGGATAAATCTGAGGATCCCAGGATGAAGACAGAGGGCTGAGCAGGTCAAGGGAGCTAAGGGGGGCAAGGGGAGAGTGAAACTATGATTCCTGTGATGATACATCCACTTCTTAAGCATTAAGTTGGAGCTAAGTACATCCCACTTTTCAGCTCCTTCAAAAGGCCTAGGCAGTATTTCCCTGGTGGCTCATGGTGAAGAATCCACCTGCCAGTACAGGAGAGGATCTGAGGTCCAGGAAGACCCCACACGCTGGGGAGCAAGGAAGCTGGTGCACCACAACCACTGAGCCTGTGCTCTAGAGCCCGGGAGCCACAACTACTGAGCCCGCGTGTCTCAACTACTGAAGCCCGCATGCTGAGAGCCACTGCTCCGCAACAGGAGGAGCCACCGCAGTGAGAAGCCTGAGCACCCCAGTGACAGAGTAGCTCCCACTCAGAGCAACTAGAGAGAAAGTCTGAGAGGCAGCCAAGACCCAGCACAGTCAAATAAATACATAAATAAAATCATCTGTTTAAAAAAAGTCCTAGGCAACTTGGGGTTCTTGTCCACCCCATTCCACAGGTAAGAAAACTGAGGCTCACAAAGTGTTTATGACTTGTCCAAGCCATACAGCTTGGATGTGGAGAACCTGGGACTTACCTTTCCTGACTCAGGCTTGATCTGGAACCAACCTCCCAGAGCCATATCCTGGACATGAATGGGAGGTCCCTACCTTCTCTGGGGACAGGTTCCCTTCAAGAACTTGATGGAAACCACACACCCTTCCTCCCACTTTCACACTCCCAGAATGCCTCAAGTTGAGGGAATTCTCCAAAGTCCATTGGCACACATTTGAGGAGCCTGCAGACCCTCAGCCATTCTGATAGCCCTCCTCACCACCTGCCGCCCTCCCCACCCCCTCAGGGGCACCACTCCACCCAACAGGCTCCACAAGCCTCCAGTCTCACCTTGCTGGGCCTATTTCCCACCATGTACTTCAACATCTGCATTATCTTCTGACATGGACCACAGAATTGGTTCAGCTCCTCTCTTTGGAGCACCAGGTCACCCTGTTAGGAAAGGAAGTCCCTCAGAGTGGTCTCTCGGACACCCCAACCTTGGAAGGGCACCAGGAAGGGGCCCTTGGGGGCTTTCAAGGCCAGTAGGATGACCCATGATCTGTCTGTCCATATGAGGACCTGAGCCAGACTGGCTGGCCCCTGCCCATCTCTCAGCCTGTCTTAGAGGGGCTGAGAGACCCCACGACCTGCCCCCACACCCACAGCAGCGGCCCCAGCCCAGCATCTGCCCCTCTGCTGTTCTACCGTCAGACAAGGAGGAGGCTGTTGGGGAGGGCCCAGCCACCAGTGTAGCCCCCACCCCAGTCAGGTACCAGCGTGAACAAAACCAGCATCTTCAGCTCCCAGCCCTGCCTCCCCACCCCCTGACCAGTTCAGTCTCCAGGCCCTCGCCCCTGGCGCTGCCCAGGGAGGAGAGGAAGGAGAGGGATGGTGGGGGGGCAGCAGGAAGCCATCCGTGTACCTGGGGATCCTCCGGGGCCAGGCCCTGGCACAACTCGTCTCCATCACACAGATGGGCCGTCGCCTGGTCATGGCTCTCAGGAGTCAGACCGGAAAAGGCCAGCCCTGGGGAAGAAACAGCATGAGCAGCCCTCCACAGACAGAGGGAGAGGAGAAGTCAGTGCTTCTGGCTGGGGAGAGCCCAGGAGGCAGCTGGCGCCCAGGATGGGGAGGTGGCCTTGTGAGGGGACCTGGGCGCCTCCTGCCTTGCTCTGCCCTGGGGCTGCTCTGACCCACTGTCAGGAGAAACACACACTCTCAAGTTCCTTGGAGAGCAAAGAGGATAAGTCCCCCCAGCCATCACCGTTGCACCACCATCTCTGTCTCTCTGTCTTGTCTGTGTGTGTGTGTGTGTGTGTGTCTTACACACACACACACACACAGATTTGGGGCCCGTCTAAAAGGAAACTTCCCTCATCTTCTTTCAAGGGATTGTTTTTCTTTTTCTCTTTCCTCAAAAAAAAAAAAACCTCATGTCAGGTGGCCCAGCCCAACCTGCTCTCCCCTCCAGAAGGGTCCTTGCACTCAGCTAAGCCCTTAGAACTTCCAGTGAGCCCGGGTACTGGCAGAGAGGAAAGGTATGGGGACAAGGGAGTGAGTCTGAAACAGTGAGAGGTCCCCATTCACTCAGATGTCCTGTCATCACCCTGGCCATTGTGGGCCAGAAGAAATCTCAGACCCACCGGTGGGTCAGTGATCTTCATGACGCAGACAAAGAGCCAGAGGCCCAGGAAGGGAAAGGGAGCCCCCAGGGCCCTATAGCCTGAGCAGTAGAATTGGGACCAGACCCCTGGCTGGGGCTCCTTTCTTTTCCACTGGCTCTCTCTCCCCATTGGCCAGGTCACTGCCAGGCCGGGCTGAACCTGACTCTGAGGGTAAGGCCCGGCCTCCGTGGTGATGGTGAGAAGGCTGTGGGACCTGAGGTGACCTTGGAGCTCACGTTTGGGTCCACAAAGCCTGAGAAAGCAGGGCTGGGAGGAGGAGCCATCGGGATCTACCCCAAGGGGAATGTCCTCACCTGGGGTGACCAGGAGCACCGAGGCGATGAGCAGGACAACCCAGGAGGTCATGTTGAGGCAGCTGCCCAGGCTCCCTCCACAGCCTGTTTTATAGAGGCTGGGAACCTGGCAGGGTCCTCTTCCCCTTTTTGGCCACCTCCCGTGTCTCTGAGTTTACCACAAACACCAGTACTGGTCTGTGGAGAAGTGGGAGGAGGAGTGTACCTCAGAGCTTCCACACACCCCTCTCCACCCACCCTGCCCAGCACTAGAACTTTCTGAACTGAGCCGGGTATTGATGGAGAGCATTGGCCGCCATGATGCCCACCCTGCCCTGACGTGGTAACGGGAAGAGAAGTCCCCACTACCGAGGGGTCGGGTAGGGCCCTTGGCCAGGTGAGCATCCGTGCCCCCTGCCTCATCTCTTCCTCCACCCCAGAGGTCTGGGCTGGTGTCGCCATGTCATCCTTCTCCTCATCTCTTGGGTCTCCTTCCAGCCATTTAAGCCAGTGTAGCACTACCTGATTCAGATGTAGAAAAAGGTGCCCTCAGGGTAGATCCTGAAGGTCCTCCTCCCAGCCCTGGATGCTCCAGCTTCATGGACCCTGATCATGAGCTCTATGGGCACCCTGGGTCCCCTAGACCCACACCAGCCTTCTCACCATCATCAAGGAGGCCGGGCCTTTCCCTCAGAGCTGGGTTCAGCCCAGCCTGGCAGTGACCTGGCCGATGGGCAGAGAGAGCCGGTGAGAAGGACAGGAGCCCCAGCCAGGGTCTGGTCCCAACTTCTGGGTGTCTGAATAGTCATCTGTGTCATAAAGGTCATTGGCCTTCATCTGTCAGAAAAATTGAATAGTAGATAAAAATAATTTCTCAGTATCCATATGTCCCAAATATTGCATGGGATATACTTACACTGGAAAGTATTTGTTGTTTACCTGAAATTCAAATTAAACTGGGCATGCCGTAGTTTGTCTGACAACCTTAAGTCAACTTCTCCATGGTTCAGATGAGGAAACTGAGTGAACAGGAGGGACTGACAGGAGCCACAAGGCTGACAGGAGACATTGTAGGGACTAGAACCTCCCTTCTGTCTCCTTCAAGCCTTTCACTGCCAGCTGCTGAAGTGGCAGAGGTGTCCAGCCAGGACAAATTAGCACCCCGCTTCAGCACCTCCCACCCCTCAATCCCCCTGTGCATATGTGCTAAGTCGCTTCAGTCATGTCTGACTCTGTGACCCCATGGACTGTAGCCTGCCAGGCTCCTCTGTCCATGGGATTCTCCAGGCAAGAATACTGGAGTGGGTTGTCATGGCCTCCTTCAGGGGATCTTCCTGACCCAGGGATGAAGCCTGCATCTCCTGCATTGCAGATGGATTCTTTACCACCAAATTATGGGGGAATCGCAACCCCCTTTAGTGTTATCTCTAATAAGACACCTCCTCCCACCTCCCTAGGAATCCCATCAATGTCTGAGTCCCAAGCATCAACTGAGCCTCTTCCTCTAAAATGTTGTATGTTGGGACTTCTCTGGTGGGCCAGTGGCTAAGACTCTATGGTCCCAATGCAGGGGGGGCAGGTTTGAGCCCTGGTCAGGGAACTAGATCCCATGTGCTGCAAGTAAAACCCAGCACAGGCAAATAAATAAAAATAAACATAAATAAAATAATAAAATGCTGCATGTTTCCTGAGCCCATGCAAGGCCAAGCTCTCCACTGAGATTCTACCGAGAAGTAGAAGGATAGAGTCCCAAGGCAGGTTAGCCTCTTATGAAATGGGGGTGCCTTAAGCAAGATACTCCATCTCTTAGCTGCCCTGGCCCCTTATCTGTAAAAATGTATTTAGTGTTGTCTCCTCGGAGGGCCCCAAGGCGGCGTGTGTGTGTGTCTGAGGAAGCTTGGTAGCCTGAGATGTGCTGGCACATATAGGCTGTTAACATGAACTAGAGGATAACCCCAACATAGCTTCTGTAAGTAAATGCCAGTTCTGTGGGAGATTAATAGGTACTGTCAAGGGCAGTGGGAGGTGGTGCACCAGTCCTCATGTGAAAATGCAGGGCTAGAAGATTCCACAGGTTTACGTGCTTGCCATGGGACTTCTCAGCACCTTTACCATGATAGGGTGGACTGTGGATCCTGAGCTGAGTTCTCAGCCTTTCCCAACAACTTTGGCCACAAAATCTTTTGATCAAGAAGGATTTGAGGGGCTGAAAGATGGTGGCTGATCCAGCTACCTTCTCAGGCCTGTGTGACCAGGAAGGTCACTGGCCTAGCAACTTCTGGAGCCCAAGAAGCAATCTTCATGAAAACAAGAAACAGATAGACAGACGTGCGCCACTGCAGATGGTGACTGGCTCTCTGCAACTGTGAGTGACGGTGGGGGACAGGACCCTGACTGTCCTCTCTGTGAGGAGAAGAGCTGGGGTCCTCCTCACTGTCACTTCTTTTCCTCCTGAAGAGTCGAGAATGGGGGAAACACTCACAGTGCTGCAGCCTACGATGAACCGGACTGAACTGAGAAGGGTGGGGATCCCCTGAATGCTTTCGGGTTGTTCGCTCCAACCCCAGGCAAGCAGACAACTCACACTAACTCACGTCACACACTTACACAGGGTTACACGAACTGAGAGCCACACACTCTCCAAAGCACTCACAAACTGACACACTCACACACACCCTCCTGGACACCCACGTATTCACATATATTCACACTAATTCACAGCCACACACTTTCAAATACTCTAAATTCACACACACACACATAGAAACACACCGTCTTTATTCCTACCTGTATGGAAGCCACTGAATGTCAGACTAAAGAGCAAGGAATTCAAGCATTTTCAGCACTTTTGATCTGTTATTTTTGTTTTTTATTGAAAACACTTTAATCAGATAAGAAAGAAACAATAAATGAGACTACTTATAAGTTCACCAAGCAGATTTATAGGAATATTGACAGATGACAGATGACACAGACTCATAGGGGGATCATTATGAAATTTATAGAAATATTGAATCTCTATGTTCAGTTCAGTCCAGCTGCTCAGTCATGTCCGACTCTTTGTGACCCCATGGACTGCAACACACCAGGCCTCCCTGTCCATCACCAGCTCCCAGAGTTCACCCAAACTCAAGCCCATTGAGTCAGTGATGCCATCCAACCATCTCATCCTCTGTTGTCCCCTTCTCCTCCCACCTTCAATCTTTCCCAGCATCAGGGTCTTTTCAAATGAGTCAGCTCTTCGCATCATGTGGTCAAAGTATTGGAGTTTCAGATTCAGCATCAGTCCTTCCAATGAATATTCAGGACTAATTTGCTTAAGGATGGACTGGTTGGATCTCCTTGCAGTCCAAGGGACTCTCAAGAGTCTTCTCCAACACCACAGTTCAAAAGCATCAATTCTTCGGCACTCAGCTTTCTTTATAGGCCAACTCTCACATCCATACATGACCACTGGAAAAACCATAGCCTTGACTAGATGGACCTTTGTTGGCAAAGTAATGTCTCTGCTTTTTAATATACTGTCTAGGTTGGTCATAAGTTTCCTTCCAAGGGGTAAGCATCTTTTAATTTCATGGCTGCAGTCACCATCTGCAGTGATTTTGGAGCCAAAAAAAATAAAGTCAACCACTGTTTCCACTGTTTCCCATCTATTTCCCATGAAGTGATGGGACCAGATGCCATGATCTTCGTTTTCTGAATGTTGAGCTTTAAGCCAACTGTTTCACTCTCCTCTTTCACTTTCATCAAGAGGCTCTTTAGTTCTTCTTCACTTTTTGTCATAAGGGTGGTGTCATCTGCATTTCTGAGGTTCTTGATATTTCTCCCAGCAATCTTGATTCCAGCCTGTGCTTCATTCAGCCCAGCGTGTCTCATGATGTACTCTGCATGTACGTTAAAGAAGCAGGGTGACAATATACAACCTTGACATACTCCTTTTCCTATTTGGGACCAGTCTGCTGCTCCATGTCTAGTTCTAACTGTTGCTTCCTGACCTGCATACAGGTTTCTCAAGAGGCAGGTCAGATGGTCTGGTATTCCCATATCTTTCAGAATTTTCCACAGTTTATTGTGATCCACACAGTCAAAGGCTTTGTCATAGTCAATAAAGCAGAAATAGATGTTTTTCTGGAACTCTCTTGCTTTTTTGATGACCCAGAAGATGTTGGCAATTTGATCTCTGGTTCCTCTGCCTTTTCTAAAACCAGCTTGAACTTCTGGAAGTTCATGATGCACGTATTGGTGAAGCCTGGCTTGGAGAATTTTGAGCATTACCTTACTAGCGTGTGAGATGAGTGCAATTGTGTGGTAGTTTGAGCATTCTTTGGCATTGCCTTTCTTTGGGATTGGAATGAAAACTGACCTTTTCCAGTCCTGTGGCCACTACTGAGTTTTCCAAATTTGCTGGCATATTGAGTGCAGCACTTTCACAGCATCATCTTTCAGGATTTAAAATAGCTCAACTGGAATTCCATCACCTCCACTAGCTTTGCTCGTAGTGATGCTTCCTAAGACCCACTTGACTTCACATTCCAGGATGTCTGGCTCTAGATGAGTGATCACACCATTGTGATTATCTGAGTTGTGAAGCTCTTTTTTGTACAGTTCTTCTGTGTATTCTTGCCCCCTCTTCTTAATATCTTCTGCTTCTGTTAGGTCCACACCATTTCTGTCCTTTATTGAGCCCATCTTTGCATGAAATGTTCCCTTGGTATCTTTAATTTTCTTGAAGAGATCTCTAGTCTTTCCCATTCTGTTGTTATCCTCTATTTCTTTGCACTGTCACTGAGGAAGGCTTTCTTATCTTGCCTTGCTATTCTTTGGAACTCTGCTAACATAGTGTTGTAGGTCAATTATACTTTAAAGACAAACTCTTAGAAAAAAGAGATCAGATTTGTGGTTACCAGAGGCTGGGGTGGTAGGGTAAGGTGTGGGATTGGGTGAAGATGGTCAGAAGGTACAAATGTCCAGTTATAAGATAAATAAATATTAGGGATTTAAGGTACAATCTGATAAAGATAATGAATGCTGCTGTGCATTATAAATGAAAATTATAAACATAGTAAAATTTAAGAGCTCTTCTTATAAATAAAAAATTTGTTTCTATTTATTTATTGTTGTATTTATATAAGATGATGGATATTCACTAACCTGCTGTGATAATAATTTTATGATGAATGTAAGTCAAATCATTCAGAGAAGGCAATGGCACCCCACTCCAGTACTCCTGCCTGGGAAATTCCATGGACAGAGGAGCCTGGTAGGCTGCAGTCCATGGGGTCGCTAAGAGTCGGATACAACTGAGCGACTTGCTTTCATTTTTTACTTTCATGCATTTGAGAAGGAAATGGCAACCCACTCCAGTGTTCTTGCCTGGAGAATCCTGGGGAAGGGGGAGCCTGGTGGGCTGCCGTCTATGGGGTCACACAGAGTCAGACACGACTGAAGTGACTTAGAAGTCAAATCATTATGCTGTATACCTTAAACTTATATAATGCTATATGTCAATTATATCTCAAAAAAACTGGAAATTAATTATAAAAGATTTATAGAAATACCCATTTACACCTTTAAATGCATATATTTATAGATAAATATATGTTTATGTATAATTTTATACCATAAAATGGTTTTTAAGTAGCTTTCTTTAAATTTTCTTTTAAATTTTTTGACAGCACTGGGTGTCCATTGCTGCATGTGGGCTTTCTCTAGTTGCGGCAAGCAAAGCCTAGTGCATGGGTTTCTCACTGCAGTGGCTTCTCTTGTTGAGGAGCACAGGCTCTAGGGCAAGGGTTCAGTAGTTGTGGCACACGGGCTTAGTTGCCCCCTGCAGGTGGAATCTTTCCAGACCAGGGATTGAACCTGAAACTCTTATGTCTCTTGCATTGGCAGGCGGGTTCTTTACCATGAGCACCACTTGGCTTCTGCTGTCTGATCCGTCCTTAATTCCTAAGTCCATATAGTCATCTGATGTCAAACTGGTTCACCTCATATAAGAAAACCAGGACTCAGAGAGGTCCAGTGAATTTTCCAAAGACACACGGCTCAAATCCAATAGATCTGGGGATTTGAACTCAGACTCCAAAGTCCAAGTTCCTCCCCAGTCCACACTGGCCCTGTCTCTAGGTTTCCAGGCTAGAGCTGCTTCCCCTGTGGCCAACACGTCAGATACTGCCCTCAACCTCCACCGATAAGCCTCCTCTTTTCTAACCACATAAAGAGACCGTGGCGTACATGTGGAGACCACATTAGTGAAGGGGGAAAAGCCCAAGAAGGTGACTCATGTCTTTCTTTACCGTATTCAGTAAATACACATATCAGTAAATACACACATATACAAATATCTTTGGGGAATTCAGTAAGATCAGATATTCCAGCAAGCCCTTTTCTGGGGTGCTAAGGGGTATGGACAAGGGGCCCTGGGGTCCCACGTGACACGAACCTAGCACAAGTCCACAAGTTCTATCTGTTTGCAGTCGTGGGGTCCCATGGACTGGCCCATTGCAAGTCAATCTTCTTCAAGAAATCTTTGCTTTCCCCAGTGTCATGAAGATATCCTCTTGTTTCTTCTAGCAGTTTTATGTTTTCTACATTTAGGTCTGTGATTCACCTCAAATGAGCTGGGTTGAAATTCTGTTGCTTCAGATCAATTTGTTGAAAAGATTTTTATTTTCCCATTGAATTGCTTTGACATCTGGGTCAGAAATCAAATGACTATATAAATGTGGGTCTGTTCGTAGGTTCTTTATCACAGCAAGTACTGCATTAATAATAGTACCAAAACACTGATTTTTTTAAACAGGCACAATATTTGAACAGTCACTTCATAAAGGAAGAATAGCCAATGAATATTTGAAAAAGTGTTAAATACCATAACTCATGAGGGAATTCTATGTTAAAACTACCAGGAAATGATGGCATCAAAATGACTACAATTAAACAACAAGATCTTGCTTACGTGTGGAATCTGAAAATGAAACAAACAAAAGAAAACAAAAAAAAAACAGAACTCATAGAAACAGAAAATAGATCAGTGGCTGCCAGAAGTACAATGTGGGGAGAGGTCAAAATAGAGATTTTGTACTTTTAAGCATTAAGTCAGTTGAGTTCAGTTCAGTCACTGAGTCGTGTCCAACTCTTTGTGACCCCATGAACCGCAGCAGTCCAGGCCTCCCTGTCCATCTCCAACTCCTGGAGTCTACCCAAACCCACATCCATTGAGTTGGTGATGTCATCCAACCATCTTATCCTCTGTTGTCCCCTTCTCCTGCCCTCAATCTTTCCTAGCATCAGGATTTTTTCAAATGAGTCAGCCCTTTGCATCAGGTGGTCAAAGTGTTGGAGTTTCAGCTTCAACATCAGTCCTTCCAATGAACACCAGGACTGATCTCCTTTAGGATGGACTGGTTGGATCTCCTTGCAGTTCAAGGGACTCTCAAGAGTCTTCTCCAACACCACAGTTCAAAAGCATCAATTCTTCAGCACTCAGCTTTCTTTATAGTTCAATTCTCACATGACCACTGGAAAAATCATAGCCTTGACTAGATGGACCTTTGTTGGCAAAGTAA
This sequence comes from Bubalus kerabau, assembly GCF_029407905.1. Classification (NCBI taxonomy): domain Eukaryota; kingdom Metazoa; phylum Chordata; class Mammalia; order Artiodactyla; family Bovidae; genus Bubalus; species Bubalus kerabau. The sequence continues at coordinate 52,092,370 of NC_073634.1, forward strand.
TGTCTCTGCTTTTTAATATACTGTCTAGGTTGGTCATAACTTTCCTTACAGGAAGTAAGCGTCTTTTAATTTCATGGCTGCAGTCACCATCTGCAGTGATTTTGGAGCCCAAAAAAATAAAGTCAGCCACTGTTTCCACTGTTTCCCCATCTATTTCCCATGAACTGATGGGACCAGATGCCATGATCTTCGTTTTCTGAATGTTGAGCTTTAAGCCAACTTTTTCACTCCCCTCTTTCACTTTCAAGAGGCTTTTGAGTTCCTCTTCACTTTCTGCCATAAGGGTGGTGTCATCTGCATGTCTGAGGTTATTGATATTTCTCCCAGCAATCTTGATTACAGCTTGTGCTTCCTCTAGCACAGCATGTCTCATGATGTACTCTGCACGTAAGTTAAAGAAGCAGGGTGACAATATACAGCCTCGATGTGCTCCTTTTCCTATTTGGAACCAGTCTGCTGTTCCATGTCCAGTTCTAACTTTTAAGCATTAGGTTTACTAAATAGTTTATCTGCCTCTTTACTCAAATTATCTCCTTGAGTTACAGCTTTTTGCAGCTGTAAGTTTTCCAGTTTTCCTTTTATTTAAAGAAATATTTATTTATTTGCTTTGCTGTCTATGACTTCCTTGCATCATGTGAAACTCTAAGTTGTGCCATGCAGAATCTCTGGCTGCAGCACATGGGATCTAGTTCCCTGACCAAGTGTCAAACCCAGGCCCCATGCATTGGGAGAACGGGTTCTTAGCCACTGGACATAGTGGAAGTCCCTCCAGTTTTCCTGATAGCTTGTACTGAATTTCTCTAAAATCATTAAGTTTCCATTTATGTCAAAACTTATTTTGATTTCTGTACAGTATTTTAATTTGGTTCTCAGTTCAGTTCAGTTCAATCCAGTTGCTCAGTTGTGTCCAACTCTTTGCGACCCCATGGAGTGCAGCACACCAGGCCTCCCTGTCCATCACCAACTCCCGGAGTTTAAAACTCATGTCCATTAAGTCCGTGATACCATCAAACCATCTCATCCTCTGTCGTCCCCTTCTCCTCCCACCTTCAATCTTTCCCAGCATCAGGGTCTTTTCAAATGAGTCCGTTCTTCACATCAGGTGGCCAAAGTACTGGAGTTTCAGCTTCAACATCAGTCCTTCCAGTAAATATTCAGGACTGGTCTCCTTTAGAATGGACTGTTTGGATCTCCTTGCAGTCCAAGGGACTCATAAGAGTCTTCACCAACACCACAGTTCAAAAGCATCAATTCTTTGGCGCTCAGCTTTCTTTATAGTCCAACTCTCACATCCATACATGACTACTGGAAAAATCATAGCCTTGATTTTTCTATTTGGTTGTAGGGGGCTCTAAATAAAATTTTATTTTATTTAGTTCTTGCTTGTTTTGGGAGCTCCAATTATGTATTAAAATCTGAAGACACAGCTTGTTTAGTCTTTGTCAGCATTCAAGGCTACTGCCTGTCATTTTGCACGGTCATGACTTTATCTATGACTTATAACCTCTGATCAGAAGTTATGATCCTTGGACAGGCTATTGAGGATGACTTCCTGTATGGCTGATGACTATTCTCTCTTTTGGCTTTTTATCCCTCTCCAATTATAACGTGAGCTCTAAAAAATACTCTTGTCCAAGCTTATTATCTGCTTTCTTGGTACTTGGTAACCATCTGTGCTACTTCAGGTAGTCATCTTTTTACTGAAAGTACAGACTCCAGCATATTTGAAGAGGAACATTTCTTGGTTCTACTTTGTCAATTGTTTTCTTACTGCTACAGTTGACTGGTTCAATTGTCACAGGCTTAATTTAAGAGACATCATACTGGACTTTCCTGCTGGTCCAGTGGTTAATAATTTGTCTTCCAATGCAGAGGATGTGGGTTCAACCCTGGTCAGAGAACTAAGATCCCATGGTCTACAGGGCAACTAAGCCCTTGGGCCACAACTACTGAGCCTGAGCCCTCTAGAGCCCATACTCCACAGTAAGAGAAGCCTGAGCAACACAACTAGACAAAAATAAGAAAAAAACACACACTTCAACGGTGACCCAGGACATTCAAAAAAAAAAAAAAAAAGAGAGAGAGAGGGAGAGAGAAAGAAAACATTATTTGCAATTCCATTTGTCAACTGGAAACTCTGCTCTGTCCACTTTTAATTCATAATCTTGAGCAAATTGAAAAGTCAGCAATAATTCTTTTATATTTTAACAACTTAGTTTTAATATTAATGCTAATCAAAACTTACAATTACAACAAAATCACAATTTTTAAGTGAGTTAGAATGAAGACACAGGACATACAAAAATGAACTCTTCCACTCTAACTTTCATACCTCTTCATAATGCATATTTTACGACTGTGATACTATTCATGATAATTTCAAGAAACAGTTTATACCTGTTCAGGAACATTGTTATTACAAATGATAATTTGTAATGAGTTAAATGAGTTAATTTTGTTAACTTTTAACTTTATTAAAGTTAAATGAGTTAATTTTTGGATATACTGATATTTGTGTTACCCAGAGAACTACTGAATGCAAACTGTTATGTAAATATGAGATTCACTGCAAACTTAGGATACGAGTCTAAATAAACATTTTAATCAAAAATTTTATCAGTGACCCCCAGTCTGTGTGTGTGTGTGTGTGTGTGTGTGTGTTAGTTGCTTAGTCATGTCCGACTCGTTGGAAGCCCATAGACTGCAGCCCACCAGGCCCCTCTGTCCATGGGATTCTCCAGGCAAGAACACTGGAGTGGGTTGCCATTTCCCTCTCCAAAAGGAACTATAGAAAGAAAGACAGTGAAGTCACTCAGTTGTGTCCAACTCTTTGTGACCCCATGGACTGTAGCCTACCAGGCACCCCAATCCATGGAATTTTCCAAGCAAGACTACTGGAGTGGGTTCATTTCCTTCTCCAACCTACAGTATAGCACAAGGATTTATATTCAATATGCCATCATAACCTATTACCAAAAAGAATCTGAAAAAATAGATATCTATGTATGTGTATGGAGAAGGCAATGGCACCCCACTCCAGTACTCTTGCCTGGAGAATTCCAAGGACAGAGGAGCCTGGTGGGCTGCCGTCTATGGGGTCGCACAGAGTCGGACACGGCTGAGCGACTTAGCAGCAGCAGCAGCATGTATATGTATAACAATCACTGCTGTACACCTGAAACACTGTATATCAGTTCTGACAGTGAAAGTGTTAATCATTCAGTTGTGTCCAACTCTTTGTGACCCATGGACTGTAGCCCACCAGGCTTCTCTGTCCATGGGATTCTCCAGGCAAGAATACTGGAGTGGGTAGCCATTTCCTTCTCCAGAGGATCCTCCCAACACAGGGATCAAACCTGGGTTTTGTGCATTGCAGGTAGATTTTTTTCACCATCTGAGCCACCAGGGAAACCCATATCAACTCTATTTCAATTAAAAATAAAACAAAACAAACTTTTAAGCCTCTCAGCAGCAGCTTACCACTCAAAATATAAGTGTGAGAGAGGAAAACCAGACAAAGACACCTTTGGGTGGCTATTATGGTTAGACTCTCTCACCTTCTCTTCTTCCTTTTTTTAACCTGAAGAGGTTGGAAAGTTACACCAACACTTACCAGAATTCATTGCAACTTGGGTCTGGGTGTGAAACCATGTCTACAATTAGATGGCACTGACGTGGATTTGGGACGCTGACCCCGAGACCATCTCTCTATTCTCTTTTGACTATTTTGGCTGCTGGCAAGCAAGGTCATAGAAGTGTGACATTTGGGGGCAGGAGCATTTCCAGTACCAGAAGTCTTCTTAAATTGGCTTTCCAATCCCTGGATGGCAGTGTATTCTTGAACTCTGAGCTGTAGAACCAGCTTGAAATTGTCTTCAGAAACAATTGTTGAGGGCAATTTCTTAAAGTTCCAGGAGTATTCCTTGAAGCCCATTTCAGAACCTGCTTCTTCAGTTCACAACCATTTTTAAGGACCCAAATCCCTGTGTTAAGTCCCCTACTCTCAAACTACCTGGGATGTTTCTCTTTCTGGCATTGAACACTGACTGACCCAACTTTCATAATCCCAATAATGCTCCCAGAGAAGAGAGGAGAAGTGGGTAGGGTCTAATGAACTCTGCCAAAGACAGGCTTCTCTGGACCTGCATTGTGTCCTCTATGTCTCCAGTGGACCCTGAAAGTGTGGTATACACACACACACAGAGTCTTGTCCTCATAACCCTCTGGTTTAAACTGCCAACTCTTGACCACATGCTTGTGGTCAACAAGCATGTGGCTGAAGTTTTGAAGAGTAGATCAGTATTAGAGGTAATACATCATCTTAGAAGGACGAATGCTCATCCTTTGTACCACTTCCCCTGTCCATCTGAGCCAGTGGGGTTGACAGTGCAGCCTCTCAGTCAATGTCTTTCATTAATCTGTCTCCATTTTGCTCCCAGAAGCCCCTGACCAATGGAACGTTGTCTTCAGGACCCCCTTATTAGTTGTTGTTCAGTTGCTAAGTCGTATCTGACTCTTTGTTACCCATGGACTACAGCACATCAGGCTTCCTTGTCCTTCACTATCTCCCAGAGTTTGCTCAAACTCATGTTCATCGAGCTTGTGATGCCATCCAACCATCTCATCCTCCGTCGCCCCCTTCTCCTCCTGCCCTCAATCTTTCCCAGCATCAGGGTCTTTTCCAATGAGTCGGCTCTTCTTATCAAGTGGCCAAAATATTGAGGCTTCAGCTTCACAACAGTCATTCTAATGAATATTCAGGGTTGATATCCTTTAGGATTGGCTGGTTTGATCTCCTTGCTGTTCAAGGGACTCTTAAGAGTCTTCTCCAGCACCACAATTTGAAAGTATCAATTCGTTGGTGCTCAGCCTTCCTTATGGTCCTTCTCTCACATCTATTTCCTTGGGCTCCAAGATCACTGCAGACGGTGACTGCAACCATGAAATTAATAGACGCTTGCTCCTTGGAAGAAAAACTATGACAAACCTAGATAGCATATTAAAAAGCAGAGACATCACTTTGCCACAAATTTCCATATAGTCAAATCTATGGTTTTTCCAGTAGTCATGTATGGATGCAAGAATCAGACCATAAAGAAGGCTTAGTGCCAAAGAACTGTTGCTTTCAAATCATGGTGCTGGGAAAGACTATTGAGAGTGCCGTGGACTGCAAGGAGATCAAACCAGTCAATTCTTAAGGAAACCAACCCTTAGTATTCATTGGAAGGACTGTTGCTGAAGCTGAAGCTCCAATACTTTGGCCAACTGATGTGAAGAGACCCTCACTGGAGAAGATCCTGATGCTGGGAAAGATTGAGAACAGGAGGAGAAGGTAGCTACAGAGGATGAGATGGTTGGATGGCATCACAAACTCAAGGAACATGAGGTTGAGTAAACTCTGGGAGATAATGAAGGACAGGGGAGCCTGGCATCCTGCAATCCATGGAGATACCAAGAGTTGGATACAATCTAGTGACTTAACAACAACAACAAGAGGTCAAGTGTGTTCCTTTCTGAGCTGTAGCATTTGCCAGCCAGTGTGAAATCCTCAGGGTTCTCTTTTCCTGGCATGGTGAGTGAAAATGTTCAAGATGGTGCTCTGTGTCAGCCTGTACCCCCAGGGCGGGGCTGTGATGAGCTAGCCCCTGGCCACCCACTATGCACACAAACTTGAAGATGAAACAGACCTCTGTGGTCTTAAACCACTAAGCTTTTGAGTTTCATGGTCATAATTTCCTGAGCTTGAGGCTCTTGATGTATGAAGAAATAGTTATCAGGGTTTCCTCCCAGTATCTGCTGTCTTCCTTTTGTGTCACTATCACGAATTTGAGGGCCCTGTCCCCCGTCACTTCAGTCATCTGCCAGGACAGAGTCTGACTCTTCCCAACCAATCACTGTGTCCCATTTTCATGGCACAGTGATGGGCTCAGGGGTGGGATGTATCCCAATTTCAACCTTGCTTCCCAGGTGGCTCAGGGGTAAAGAATCCGCCTGCAATGCAGGAGACATGTGTTCAATCCTTGGGTGGGAAGATCCCCTGGAGAAGGGAATGGCAACCCACACCAGTATTCTTGCCTGGGAAATTCCATGGACAGAGGAGCCTGGCAGGCTACAGTCCATGGAGTCACAAAGAGTCAGGCATAACTTAGCAACTGAGCACGCACACACAATATGATATATTTGCTGTGGTTTCAGAGAAGAAAGGCTTCTTCTGACCTGGCTCCCTAAACAGCACCTGTTGGGTGGGAAGCTCCTTGAAGGTAAGAACAATACTGAGTTTATTCACAGATGTATCTCCAGTGCCTAGAACAGTACCTGGCACATTGCCAGTTGTGTATCACTATATCTTTCTTAATTCAGTGTGTGTGTGTGCTCAGTCACTCAGTTGTTTCCAACTGTTTGTGATCCTATGGACTGTGGCCTGCCAGGTTCCTCTGTCCATGGAATTTTCCAGGCAAGAATACTGGAATGGGTTGCCAGTTCCTACACCAAGGGATCTTCTCGACCCAGGGATCGAAGATGTGTCTCTTACATCTCCTGCATTGGCAGGTGGATTCTTTTACCGCTATGCCACTTTGGAATTCCCCTTAATTCAGAGAAATAAATAAATAGAGTCATTATTTCTTCAAGTCATACCATGCTTGGTTGCTCAGTTATGTCCCACTCTTTGTGACCCCATGGACTGTAGCCCACCAGGCTCTTCTGTCCATGGGATTCTCTAGGCAAGAATACTGGAGTGGGTAGCCATTCCCTTCTCCAGGGGATCTTCCTGAACCAAGGATCAAACCCATGTCTCCTGCATTGCAGGCAGATTCTCTACTGTCTGACTCACAAGGGAAGCCCCAAGTCATCACAACACAGGCTTAAAAATGGAATCAATGCCAGCATAATAACTTGAACTTCCCGTATCTCTTGCTTCCAGTTACTGCAAGAATCTCAGCCTTTACAAAGTCTCTTCCACTCTCTGTATCTCAGGAGTTCCTGAGCTCACCCTGGTGTCCGGGAAGGCAGTGAGCGTTGTGGTTTAAGCTCCCAGATCATTAACTGTTCTTTGGTCAAATGAATGAACAAATGAAAGTTCTTTCTAAACTCCAAGTTCCATTGCCCTCCCTCCCTCTTTTCCCCTCTCCCAAATAAATAAATTTCTTCTTTTGAAAGAAAGTAAAACACAAGAAAAAACTGTGCTGGGACTTCCCTGATGGTTCAGTGGTTAAGACTCCACACTTTCACTGGAGAAGGTGCAGATTCAACCCCTGGTGGAGGAACTAAGATCTTGAATTCTATGCTGCGCAGTCAACAAAATAGGATAAAATAAGTAGAAGTCAGAAGAAAAAGGGAGAAAGAAATGGCAACCCACTCCAGTATTCTTGCCTAGAGAATCCTGTGGACAGAGGAGCCTGGTGGATTTCTGTCTGTTGGGTTGCACAGAGTCGGACACGACTGAAGCGACTTAGCATGCATGCATGCATTGGAGAAGGAAATAACAACCCACTCCAGTATTCTTGCCTGGAGAATCCCAGGGACGGAGGAGCCTGGTGGGCTGCCGTCTATGGGGTCGCATAGAGTTGGACATGACTGAAGTGACTTAGCAGCAGCAGAAAAAGAAGAAGAAAGAAAGAAAGGACTGTGCTGGGAAACATGGCATTTGCCTTGTTTTCTCCCATGGGTTCTACTCCAAACCCAGAAGCTATATTCAAATACATTCCACTAGGACTTCCCTGGTGGTCCAGCAGTTAATAATCTGCCTTTCAATGCAGGGAACAGGGGTTCAATCCCTGATCTGGGAAGATTCCATAGGCCACAGGGCAACTAACTTTGTACATCAGAACTATTGAGCCCTTGTATTCTAGAGTCTGTACTCCTCATCAGGAGAAGCCACCACAATGAGAAGCCCAAACACTGCAACTAGAGAGCAGGCCCTGCTCTCCACAACTAGGGAAAGTCCGCAGGCATAGCCTACCAGGCTTCTCTGCCCATGGGATTCTCCAGGCAAGAATACTGGGGTGGGTTACCATTTCCTTCTCCAGGGGATCTTCCCGACCCAGGGATTGAACCCGGGTCTCCCACATTGGAGGCAGACGCTTTAACCTCTGAGCCACAGGGAAGCCCTGACAAAGACCCAACCCAGCGAAAAATAAATAAAGAAATGAATTAATTAATTTAAAAAGCATACCCCATAAAAGAACAGAGGTGGGAGAGGGGAGGAAAGTCACAGACCCTGATGAGTCACTCCCAGAGCAATGTTGGGGAAGTGCAGCCTGAAACCACAGAAGGAATTGATAGGAATTCTCTTCACTTTCATCTCTCAGAGGATATAAAAGTGATTTCAATATGCAACCTATAACAACTCTTGGCTGATCCTCTTGAGTCTCAGCTTTGAAGGCTCTCAAGTCCCCACTTTGGAGCCTCGTGTTTCTCACAATCAAAAGAAAAATGGGGAGGGGGGGGGGGAATAAAAGATGAAAACAAAAGACAAAAAGAAAGAAAAACAGGGAAGTCCAGTAGTTAAGACTCTGTGCTTCCATTGCAGGAATACAGGTTTGATCCATGGTCACAGAACTAAGACCCCACATGCATCGGAGCCACAGAAAAAAAGAAAAGGAAAACAGTTTTTACTCTCCTCCAGCTTGACTTATTTCTCGCCTTTTCTTCTCTCCACCCCACCCAATTTCTTTTTAATTGGGGTAAAACGTTAAATTTACCATTTTAGCAATCTTTATTCCCTGACCAAGGATTGAACCTGCACCCTCCAAATTAGAAATGAGAAGTCTTAACCAGTGGACCACCAGGGAAGTCCCATTGTAACAATCCTGAGCATATAGTTTGGTGGCATTAAGCACATTCACAATATTGTATAACCATCACCACCGTCCACCTCCAGCATTTTCTCATCTTGCAAAGCTGAAATTATGTCCCTATTAAACATTAACTCCGCACTTTTTTTCCCCTCGGCCCCGGGCAACCACCCTTCTACTTTCTGTCTATGAATTTGACTGCTCTAGGAATTTCATATAAATAGAATCATACATTATTTGTCCTTTTGTGTCTGACATTTCACTGAGCATCTTGTTTTTAAAGTTCGTCTGTGTTGTAGCATACATCAGAATTTTATTCCTTCATATGGCCACATACTATTTCATTGCTGGTTTCCCTGGTGGCTTGGTGGTAAAGAACTGCCTGCCAATGCAGGAGACACTGCTTTGATCCCTGATCCAGGAAGATCCCAGATGCTGGCAACAGAGAAACTAAGCCCATGCACCACAGCTACTGAGCCCGAGCACCCTAGAGCCCAAGCTTTGCAAGAAGAGAAGCCACCACAATGGGAAGCCCTCACTGCAACTATTAATAGAGAATAGCCCCTGCTGGCCACAACTAGAGAAAGCCCACACAGCAACAAAGACCCAGCACAGCCAAAAGTTAATTAATTAACTAAATGAAAAAAATCAGGAAATCAAAACAATTTGTTACTTAAAAAAAAAAAAGAAGACGTACAGATGGCCAAGAGGCACTTGAAAAGATGTTCAACATCACTAATTATTAAAGAGATGCAAATAAAAACTATGAGCTAGAAGGCAATGGCAACCCACCAGTACTCTTGCCTGGAAAATCCCATGGATGGAGGAGCCTGGTGGGCTGCAGTCCATGGGGTCGCAAAGAGTCAGACACGACTGAAGTGACTTAGCAGCAGCAGCAGCAGCAGCATCACCTTACATCAGCTAGAATGGCTATCACCAAAAAATCCACAAACAATAAATGCCAGAGAGGATGTAGAGAGAAGGACCCCTTATACAGAGTCAGTTCAGTTCAGTCGCTCAGTCATGTCCAACTCTTTGCGACCCCATGAATTGCAGCACACCAGGCCTCCCTGCGGAGAAGGCAATGGAATCCCACTCCAGTACTCTTGCCTGGAAAATCCCATGGATGGAGGAGCCTGGTGGGCTGCAGTCCATGAGGTCTCGAAGAGTCGGACACAACTGAGCGACTTCACTTTCACTTTTCACTTCCATGCATTGGAGAAGGAAATGGCAACCTACTCCAGTGTTCTTGCCTGGAGAATCCCAGGGATGGGGGAGCCTGGTGGGCTGCCATCTATGGGGTCGCACAGAGTCGGACACGACTGAAGTGACTTAGCAGCAGCAGCAGCAGCAGCAGGCCTCCCTGTCCATCACCAACTCTTGGAGTCCACCCACACCCATATCCACTGAGTCGGTGATGCCATCCAACCATCTCATCCTCTATTGTCCCCTTCTTCTCCTGCCCTCAATCTTTCCCAGCATCAGGGTCTTTTCAAATGAGTCAGCTCTTCGCATCAGGTAGCCAAAGTATTGGAGTTTCAGCTTCAACATCAGTCCTTCCAATGAACACCCAGGATTGATCTCCTTTAGGATGGACTGGTTGGATCTCCTTGCAGTCCAAGGGACTCTCAAGAGTCTTCTCCAACACCACAGTTCAAAAACATCAATTCTTCGGCGCTCAGCTTTCTATATAGTCCAACTCTCACATCCATATATGACTACTGGAAAAACCATAGCTTTGACTAGACAGACCTTTGTTGACAAAGTAATGTCTCTGCTTTTTAATATGCTGTCTAAGTTGATCATAACTTTCCTTCCAAGAAGTAGGCGTCTTTTAATTTCATGGCTGCAGTCACCATCTGCAGTGATTTTGGAGCCAAAAAAAAAATAAAGTCAACCACTGTTTCCACTGTTTCCCCATCTATTTGCCATGAAGTGATGGGACCAGATGCCATGATCTTAGTTTTCTGAATGTTGAGTTTTAAGCCAACTACTTCACTCTACTCTTTCAGTTTCATCAAAAGGCTCTTTAGTTCCTCTTCACTTTCTGTCATAAGGGTGGTGTCATCTGCATACCTGAGGTTATTGATATTTCTCCCGGCAATCTTGATTCCAGCTTGTGCTTCTTCCAGCCCAGCATTTCTCATGATGTACTCTGTATATAAGTTAAATAAGCAGGGTGACAATATACAGCCTTGATGTACTCCTTTTCCTATTTGGAACCAGTCTGTTGTTCCATGTCCAGTTCTAACTGTTGCTTCCTGACCTGCTTACAGATTTCTCAAGAGGCAGGTCAGGTGGTCTAGTATTCCCATCTCTTTCAGAATTTTCCACAGTTTATTGTGATCCACACAGTCAAAGGTTTTGGCATAGTCAATAAAGCAGAAATAGATGTTTTTCTGGAACTCTCTTGCATTTTTGATGATCCAGCAGATGTTGGCAATTTGATCTCTGGTTCCTCTGCCTTTTCTAAAACCAGCTTGAACATCTGGAAGTTCATGGTTCACGTATTGCTGAAGCCTGGCTTGGAGAATTTTAAGCATCACTTTACTAGCGTGTGAGATGAGTGCAATTGTGTGGTAGTTTGAGCATTCTTTGGCATTGCCTTTCTTTGGGATTGGAATGGAAACTGACATATTCCAGTCCTGTGGCCACTGAAGAGTTTTCCAAATTTGCTAGCATATTGAGTGCAGCACTTTCACAGCATCATCTTTCAGGATTTGGAATAGCTCAACTGGAATTCCATCACCTCCCCTAGCTTTGTTCGTAGTGATGCTTCCTAAGGCCCACTTGGCTTCTCATTCCAGGATGTCTGGCTCTAGGTGAGTGATCACACCACCATGATTATCTGGGTCATGAATATCTTTTTTGTATAGTTCTTCTGTGTATTCTTGCCCCCTCTTCTTAATATCTTCTGCTTCTGTTAGGTCCATACCATTTCTGTCCTGTATTGAGCCCATCTTAATGGGAATGTAAATTGGTACAGCCACTATGAAGAACAGTATGGATGTTCCTTAAAAAACTAAACATGGACCTTCTGTATGACCCTGCAAGTCCACTCCTGGGCATGTATCTAGAAAAACATGATCCAAAAGGATGCATACACCCTAGTGTTCATTGCAGCACTGTTTACAATAGCCAAGACATAGAATCAGCCTAAATGTCCATCGACAGAGGAATGCATAAAGAAGATGTGATACATGTATACAATGGAATATTACTAAACCATTGAAAAGAATGGAATAATGCCATTTTCAGCAACATGGCTGGACCTAGAGAATGTCATGATGAGTGAAATAAGTCAGAAAAGGAGAAACATTGTATGACATCCCTTAAATGTGGAATCTAAAAAGAAATGATAGAAATGAACTTACTTACAAAATAGAAAGAGACTCACAGACTTAGAGAACAAAGTTGTGGTTTCAGAGTTTGAGTGGGTGGGGATGATAGGGGGAAGGGATAGTTAGGGATTTGGGGATGGTCATGTACACACCACTGATTAAAATGGATAACCAGCAAGGAATTCTGCTCAATGTCGTTTCGCAGCCTAGATGGGAGGGGAGTATAGGGGAGAATGGATTCATGTATTTGTATGGCTGAGTCCCTTTGCTGTTTACCTGAAACTATCACAACCTTGTTTGTTAACTGGCTATTCTTCAATACAAAATAAATAGGTAAAAAAAAAAAAATAGGTGGGTCAGGACAACTAGCTGTACAGCACATCTATGCAGGCTCTCCCTGTAGAAGCCCAATATTATTTTCTTTCTTTTCCTTCTATTTTTTTTGGTTTCTTTTCTCTTTTTAAATTTATTTTACATTGAAGCAGAGTTGATTTACAATGTTGTGTTAATTTCTGCTGTACAATAAAGTGACTCAGTTATATGCATGTGTACATTCTTTTTTATATTGTTTTCCATTACGGTTTATCACAGGATGCTGAAGATAGTCCCCTGTTCTGTACAGTAGGATTCTGTTTTTTATCCATTCTATATATAATAGTTTGCATCTACTAACCCCAAACTGCCCACCCACCCCTCCCTCCTCCCACCCCTGAGAAGTAAAATTTTAATCAGAGATTGAGATGCAGGTAACATCAAAGCAGGAAAAACCAGAGGCCCACCCAGGGACCACGAGGCCAACAATCTCACCCTTGCCCTGGGCCAGAGCAGCTCAGCCAATGACTGGTACTGTGTGTTTATTTTATCCTCTTGGATCACAGCTCTAAAGAGTGTGGTGACCCAGATCTCTCTTTGAGGATTTGGGGGTGAAGGGAGGCTGAAGCAGAAGAAAATAGCTTTATTACTTTGCCAGGCAAATGGGGACACAGTGGGCTCCAGCCTCAAAAACTACGTGTCCTAACTTGGAGAAGTTTTATAGTAATGGTTCATACTCTACATACAATTCATACAATGGTTTATAGTAAAGGGCATGATCAGCTCATGGACTTTCTTCTGATGAGTTTGTGGTGAAGCAGTTGGGAGTCAGCATCATTAATCTTCAGGTCCAACTTATCTGGGGTCTATGTGCTTAGGGGCAGCATACAAGTTAACTTCTCCCACTTGAAGGAGTTTCAGTATCTTTACCTCAAGGTGGTTGTCTGAGACATTTGGTCACCTTGTAAAATGGAAATTCTCTCTGCCCTCCACCCTGCTCCACCCCCAGAAGCTGCCTAGGCCAATTTTATCCTCCTGCCATAGCAATTGGTTTGGAAACATGTGACCTAATTAGAGCCAAATGTAGGCTTCCCTGAGATTAATTCACGAACCCTGGAAGAGACTCCCCTTTGTCTGGAGTTACCATGTCAAGAGGATGTGAGTCCAGAGCAGCAAGCATCCACAGTGCCGAGTTTCAGGACTTAATGAGGCTCAGATTCGTGATGTCTCATTGCAGACAGAATTCAGTGAGAGACGAAGTGAAAGCTAAGAAGTGGATTTATTTAGAGAGAAACACAGTCCACAGATAGAGCATGGGCTATCTCAGAAGGTGAGAGTGGCTCTTTGAGGATTTGATGGGAGCCATGGAAACACTATCCAGAAAACCCCCCCCAGAACACACAGCATTGTGTTCAGCATGATGGATCTGAGACAATGCCATGTGTCCAACCCCAGGTCCCATTCCCCTGGGCGCCCGGGAGCCTGGGGTCTCCCAGCCTTCCCACCATTAAATGGGACAGTGTGATGGAGTCCTGGCCCATGAACTGGGAGCAGAAATGAAGGCTACTCTTGGGCCTGATCCTCAACTCCCCACCCATCTTTCTGCCGTCCAGATACAGAGGAACCAGGGGAGGACCCCAAGGCCTGGGGAATAGCAGAACAAGAGGAAGGATGGGCCTGGGTCCCAGAGTGACTGCATGAACCTGAGCCTCCCCGCTGAACCAGCCTGCCCTGCAGTGTGCTGTGAGCAAGAAGGCAATTAGACACCCTGACCAACACCCCGGAAGCAGCCCCCACCCTCTGCGGCTAGGGCAGTCCTGAGTGTGCCCAGGGCAGCTCCTCTGTTAAACACTCACCAGTCCCACCTTCTTGGGAGGAATGCAAATCGTAAGGACCCATCTTTGTCACATGTTTACACACACTCTTGGTTGACTCCCATGATAGCAACCATTTGTCATACTGATGAGGGCTTGAGGCCAACAGAAACTGCCTGAACCCCTGTGTGACCTTGAGAGATGTTCGGCTATCCTGAGTCCAGTGGTACTGATTCCCACCTCCTGAGCCAGAAGTAGCACCCGTGATCCTCTGCTGGAGAGGGCACCCCAGGACTCAGCCACATTGGTGGCCACAGTGGTGGCCACGAGCCAGCGCCTGACTCCCTGCTCTCACCCTTTGTGTCTGCCCCTCCTGGGTGGTCAGCTTATTCTTGTATGTGCGCTGCCCAGGGGGGCCTGACCAGGCAACTGCAAAGGACAGTTTCTTCCCCCTGAGCTGCCAAGCTGTGCCCCTGTCTCAGATACTTGGGACACTTGGGTTTTTTTTTTTTTTTCTCTTTGCTTCATGTAAACGCTCTTCTGAGCGATGCCGGCCATGTTCTCAGAGAAGCAGAGGAGTTTTCTGGAGGAAAGAATAAGGAGAGGGTCGTGGTAGGTGGTCATCTCCAGGCTCGCCCCTCCAGGGCTTGCCCCTGGTCAAGAGCCAGGCAGGAAGCTCTTAAGAGTCATTGCTCAAGAGTAGAGGAGGCCAGAGAGGCCCCGGGGAGAGAAGGGAGGGGAGTCACCCCTGCTACTCTGGTCCTGTCTCAGTTCCCCTTCCGTAACCCAGGGAGATGGGATTGGATGTGAAGGATCAAGAGCCCCCAGGTTGGAGGGAGTCCAGGCCCCTGAGAGGAAGAATGTGTGTTTGGGGGTGGGAGGGCGGCAAAGGGAGCAGGGAAGGTCATTGGGCAGGATATGGCAGGGTGGGGGTGGCCAGGGGGGCAGGCAGGAGTGTCACTGCTGGGAAGAGGTGGGGATCAAAGCATCTGGAGGGCTCTCTAGGGCAAAGACAAACACTGAGGTCATTGCTGCTCCCACAGAGTCCTGCCCCCACAACCCCAGCCCCCAGCTATAAGGGCCCCCGCCCCAAGCAGGGTGTCCAGGCTGTGGAGGTGCCATGGCCAAGTCACACCTGCTGCCATGGCTGCTGCTCCTGCCCATACTCTGTGGTCCGGGCACTGGTGAGTCCCCCCAGCCTCCCCTTGCTTCCCCACCCTCCAGGCCTAGGTGTGGAGGGGGCATTGCAAACTGCTCCACCATTCGCTGAGCCCTGGTTCTGTCCCAAGCATTATCCTTAGTCTGGACATTATCCTCATTTTAAAGAAGACGGAGCCTTGACTCAGAGACTCTAGGGCTTGTCCAAGGTCACACAGCTGGTGGGCACTAGAGCAGGTAGAGAGCTTCCTAGGTGATGTTATAGTAAAGAACCCACCTGCCAGTGTAGGAGATGCAAGAGACATGGGTTCGATCTCTGGGTCAGGAAGATCTCCTGAGGAAGGGCATGGCAACCCACTCCAGCACCCCAGGGACAGAGAAGCCTGGGGGGTTACAGTTCAAAGTGTCTCAAAGAGTTGGACACGACTGAAGCAACTTAGCATACACACACAGAGCAGAAGCCAGAGCTGTCTGACTCTAGCAGGTTTAAGAGCCATGCATCCCAGTAAAATTAGGTGTGGAGTTTGGGGGAGGCCAGTGCACCAGGTGTGGCATGGATCCCAAGGTTGCTCTGGCTTCAAACAGCAGCTGCTGCGACCACCTACTCCCTGGCCTGTGCCCAGGGCCCCGAGTTCTGGTGTCAAAGTCTGGAGCAAGCATTGCAGTGCAGAGCCCTAGGGCACTGCCTGCAGGAAGTCTGGGGACATGTGGAAGCCGTGAGTACTACCCAAGGATGTAGGGAGACAAAAGGGCTCAGGGTAAAGGGTCCTGGGTAGACTCTGGATGTGCCTGATGGATTGGAGCCCCTGTAGGGGATAGGATGGGATGGAGTGGAATGGGATAGAATATGATGGATGGGGGGGGGGGTGGGATGAATGGGATGGGATGGATGGGGTGAGATGGGATGGGATGGGATGAGATGGATGGGATAAATGAGATTGGATGGGATGGGGTGATATGGGATGGATGGGGTAGGATGAGTGGGATGGAATGAATGGAATGGACAGGGTGGGATGGGATGGGATGAATGGGATGGGGTGGGATCATGGACACTTGCCTGTGTCTTGGAGTGCCCTGTCAGCCTTAGCCACCTGAGCTGGGAGCATGCCCCCCATCATGTGCTCCACCCTGGGGCCCTCTCCTCAGGATGACCTGTGCCAGGAATGTGAGAATATCTCCCGCATCCTCACCAAGATGGCCAAGGAGGCCATTTTCCAGGTAATGAGGCCCATACCCTGAATTGAAGCTTGGAGGTTAAGAGATGGAAGAAGAGGTGAGCCTTTTAAAGGAGCATCTCCAGGCTGGGGGTGATGCCTGGGTTTACCAGGGGTCTCCTGGTCGAGAGAGGGCTCTGGGAGTGATCTCAGCATCACAGTCTTTCCCAAGGGGAGCTACCCTTCCTGTGCCCAACCACACAGCTCCTTTAGCACCCTCCCAACTCCAGGGCCCTGGGCAAAGGCGACCAGTCAGCTGGGCAGTGGCCCCATGTCCAGGGGCTCACTTGGGGCAGACCTCAGAGAGGCCAGGCTAACAGTCTTCTCTCTGGCCTGCCTCCCAGGACACAGTGCGCAAATTTCTGGAGCAGGAGTGCGATGTCCTTCCGCTGAAACTCTTGGTGCCCCTGTGTCGCCACCTGCTGGACACCTACTTCCCTCTGATCATTGACCACTTCCAGAGCCAGATGGTGAGGCCTGCCCTCCTAGCCTCCAGGCTGCCTCCCTCACAGCTTCCATGCCTGCCCTTTCTCAGAGTTACCCCCACATGTTACCCCAGCACACACACACACACACACACACACACAAACACACACATGCACACGCGCGCGCGCATCCTACCCACACCCAGTCCAGGAAACTCAGTGCCCCTCAGCTGGTGCCCAGATCACAGCCCCACCCACTAAGCTGTACACAGTGGGTCTGCACACTTGCAAACACCTACACACACCCTCACGCTCTTCATACAAACATACACTGGGTCACAAATCCATACTACAGACACACAGTCTCAGGTAAAACTCACAGCATCCCACAAGAATAACAAATTCTACTTTGTGCTAACTCTGAGTAGGCTCCAAGCTTTAAGTCCTTAAAATACTGTAATTAAAGGAAACTTCCAACAACTGCTTCAGAGAAGTTAACACCCAAGAATGTGTGTCCTTAGTCACCCAGCTGTGTCCGACTCTTTGCGACCCTGTGGGCTGTAGCTCACCAGGCTCCTCTGTCCACGGAATTTCCTAGGCAAGAATACTAGAGTGAGTTGCCATTCCCTTCTCCAGGGGAACTTCTTGACCCGGGTATCAAATCCCAGTCTCCTGCATTGCAGGTGAATTCTTTACCACTGAGCCACCAGGGAAGCCTTGGTGGCTCCAGTGGTAAAGAATCTTCCTGCCAATGTGGGAGATGCAAGAGACACAGGTTCGATCCCTGGGTCAGGAAGATCCCCTGGAGTAGTTAACGGCAACAAACTCCAGTATTCTTGCCTGGAAAATTCCATGGACAGAGGAGCCTGGAGGGGTACAGTCAGTCCCATGGATATGACTGAACACATAAATACCCAAAAATACACAGATAATAATTGGTCAAGCTTTGATTTTGACCTCTGTCCTTTGAATCCACAATTCACATTCTTGATTAAGGAAAGGCAGCGCCCATGTGGTTTAATATGTGGGTCTAAAGGCTTATTACAGAAAATGCAAAAGGAATAACAATTTGCCTAATAAAATTTGAGTTTCTCCTCCAGAAAAAAATAACAAAAACCCACATCATCTGCACACTCACGCAAAAGACACAGTCTCATGTACTTAAACTCATTCATTCTCACAAACATCCATACTCACACTCATTCACACACACCCACAGACAAGTGCCCCAAAGCCCCCACATGACCTCCCTCTCTGCCTTTGGTCTCCCCCATCCCCTCCACAGAATCTTAAACCACAACCCCAAACCAGCCTGCTCCCCTCATTTCAGGCCAAAGACAGTGGCCTGGTCTCTGAATCCTTGAGCCAGACTGAGCAGGAGTGGGGCTCCCTCCCCCACCCTAACCACCCCCTCACCCTGTGTTGTGCCCTAGAACCTGAAGTTCATCTGTCAGTACATGGGTCTATGCAAGCCCAGGCACCCAGAGCCAGGGAAGGGGCCAGAGCCATGGGGCCCTCTGCTGGACAAGCTGGCCCTCCCCCTGCTGCCAGGGGTCCCCCAGGCCAAGCCTGGGCCTCAGACACAGGTGAGGTGGGGATCCAGAGCCCCAGGGCCAGAGCCAAGGCTCTGGAGGCCGGGAGCACTTGACCTGGGGGGGCAGAGCCGGGAAGGGCACCAGCAAATACAGACAGGGCCTAAGGCGCGAGCAGGAGGAGAGGAGAAGGAGGCGAGGCTGGTGAGCAGAGTCCGGGCGAGCCTGCTGTCCAGCCTGCCTCCAGCGTGATTCTTCCACCAGGACCTCTCTGAGCAGCGGTTCCCCATTCCCATCCCCTACTGCTGGCTCTGCCGGACTCTGATCAAACGGATCCAGGCTGTGATTCCCAAGGTGAGTCGTCCAGGCCACAGGGCTCCCCACTGCTCCACCCCCCCATCCATCCTCAGAGGTTAGGAGGGGGCCATTTGTGCATTGTTCCTACCCGAGGCACCCTGCCCTCGGGCTGGGCCTCTAAGTGCCAGGACTAGAGCTTCTTCAACAATTGTGAAGCCCTCACTGTGTGCCAGGCACTATGCGTGTGTTCTCAGTCACTCAGTCGTGTCCGCCTCTTTGCGACTCCATGGACTGTAGCCCACCAGGCTCTTCTGTCTATGGAATTCTCTGGACAAGAATACTGGAGTGGGTTGCCATTCCCTTCTCCAGGGGATCTTCCTGACCTAGGGATTGAATCTGCATCTCTTAGGTCTCCTGCATTGACAGGCAGATTCTTTACCTCTGTGCCACCAGGGAAGCCCTCTAGGCACTATGCCGGGTGTCAAAATACAGAAAAGAATCTCAGTTGTCTTTGTGGAAATGGTGCTTTCAAGTTTTCTATTCAGCCTGAGGGCTGGAATACTTATGTAGCAGAAACAAAGTGAAACATTGTTCCAGTAAAATCTATACCAAATTGCTGGGAAAGAAAGAAAAATAGAGAGAGAAATAAAGAGGGAGAGAGAAAGGAAGGAAGGAAAAAGAGACAGAGAAAGAAAGGGAGAGAAAGAGAAAGGAAGAAAGGAAGAGAGAGGAAAAGGGGGGAAGGAAGAGGGCAAGAAAAGGTGCTTTCATTTTACAAAAGAAAAATTAGATGGACACCCCATCCCTGCCCACCCTGAACATGGAGTCCTCCAAACTTTGTAGTGACCATCACCCGACGGCCCTGCCTTGAAATGGGGCCCAAGTGAGGAGAGACCTGCCCTGTTGGCCCTTCCAGATGGGGCCAGTATGGCTGCCTGCTCACTGAGGGCGTATCCACCCTCCTGAGTCTGCATTGCGGGGGGAGAGATTTTTTCAGGTAGTGATGAGTTCAGAGCAGAGAATTAAGACAGATGGAAGGAACAGTGACAGGAGAATGGGGGTGGGATGCTTGGTCAGGAAGCGTCCCTGAGGTTAAGTTGAGACCTGGGGAACAACTAGGACCAATGGGCAAAGGGTCTTAAGCAGAATGAGCTTGGGCTGCAGCGCGCAGCCTGCGGGGAGAGATTGAGAAGGGAGCAGAGGGTAGGCCAAGTGAAGGGACACCGGGCTTTGCTCCGCTTCTTCTTTTTTTACAATTTTATTTATTTATTTATTTTTGGCTACACTGGGTCTTTGTTGCTGCACAGGCTTTTCTCTAGCTGCAGGGCTCAGGCTTCTCATTTTGGTGGCTTGCGGAGCACAATTTTTGCAATAGTTGTGGTGCATGGGCTTAGTTGCATGTGGGATCTTCTTGGGGAAGGGAGCGAACCCGTGGCTCCTGGATTCTTTACCACTCAGCCACCAGGAAAGCCCTGGGCTTTCTTCTGAAGGCAGTACACAGCTGTGGAAGGGTTTCAGGCAGGAGGAGCCATGACTGGATTTACACTTTAGCAAGATCTCTCTCCTGGTGTTTGAAGATAGTATCAGGCAGAAGGAAGAGAAGAATGAGAGCAAGGCGAGTCCTTAGGAGACCATGGCAGGGAGCTCGGTAGGCCTGGAACTAGCAGGGGGACTGGGGTCTGTCTGGGAGGTGGGCTCTGCAGGACTTGGTGATGGAGGGGACCAGGGGCGTGAAGACAAGTGGGGAGTCAGCCATGATTCTATGGACTTTGGCTTGAGCGACAGGCTGTTTGGAATGCCCCCCACCCCCCACTGAGATGGGTGGATTTGAGAAGAAACATGTCTGGGCAGAAAAATTAGGACTTCTCTCCTGGCCATGATAAGTTCAAGTTGCCTGTATAACATACAGGAGGAGGCGACAAGCAGGCAGCCTGCCTGATCACTGGCCAGGTCCAGAGATGTCAGTCTGAGAGTCGTGGCTACAGACAAGATTTAAATTCAAGATTTAAATCCAGGGATGTGGGGTGGACCAGGTGGAGGAAGAGGAAAAACCCAGCAAAAGAGCCTGAGGAGGGACAGGCAGGGAGGTGTCCTTGACTGTCCTGATGCTGAGGGGCAGCAGGGCCTTCAGGCAGAAACAGGGCCCAGGCCAGCCTGCCACATACCGGCCCTTCCTTTAAAATTGAGGTATGCTGCTGCTGCTAAGTCGCGTCAGTCATGTCCGACTCTGTGACCCCATAGATGGCAGCCCACCAGGCTCCCCCGTCCCTGGGATTCTCCAGGCAAGAACACTGGAGTGGGTTGCCATTGCCTTCTCCAATGCATGAAAGTGAAAAACCAATTATTTACATGAATTGGCTGAATGAATAAAGGAGTGGAGGAATAAGGGTGCCTGCATTCTGTCTCCTTGCTCTTCAGCAGGGAGGTTGTGTTTGGAATCAAGGGTGGGGTGGGGTGGGGTGGGGGAACTCCTTACTTCCCCATGGGCCTCCTGAAACCAGGGACTTCTTGACTCTGGGAGCCACAGACAGGAGCTTGTCCACCTGTGGGGGAAGCATGGCACCGCCAGGTCAGGAGGGAGAAGACTCGGGTTGGTTCTGCCTCTGCCCCAGGCTGTCATGTGGCCTGAGCAATGTCCACCTCTCTGGAAAACTTTGGAATTTCAACAATTCCAGAGTCTTTGAAGTCAGAATGGGGGTCTGTGGTCTGGTTCTCGCACCAGCGCAGTGACTCTGGACAAGTCCCCTGGACTCCCTGATGTTCAACGTCTACCTGCAAGCAGCGTAGTAATTCTCCAAGGCCTCCAGGGAAGGTCTGCAAAACACCCTGAGCAGGTCTTTCGGGGAAGGTCCCACCGTGTCCTTTCTCGGCCCCCACCCCAGGGTGTTCTGGCCATGACTGTGGCCCAGGTGTGCCACGTGGTCCCCCTGCTGGTGGGCGGCATCTGCCAGTGCCTGGTTGAGCGCTACTCTGTCATCCTCCTGGACACGCTGCTAGGCCACATGCTGCCCCAGCTGGTCTGCGGCCTCGTCCTCCGGTGCTCCAGTGAGGACAGCGCTGGCCCAGGTGAGCCTGCCGCCCCAGCCCCTGCCCATCACCCGCTCCCATCCCCTCCCCTTCTCAGGTCCATCTGCACTGCCCCAGTGAGAACAGGAATGCGGCTGTTTTTCTCTCTAGCCCTCCCTGCCCTGGGGTCCCTGCCTGGAGAATGGCTGCCACAAGACTCTGACTGCCAGCTCTGCATGTTTGTGACCACCCAGGCAGGGAACAGTAGTGAGCAGGCCATGCCACAGGCAATGCGCCAGGCCTGCCTGGGTACCTGGCTGGACAGGCAAAAGGTGAGGGGCAGGCGTGCAGTGGGGCTTGGGACCCAGGGGCTGCCTGAGGTGGAGGGTTGGGTCCAAGACAGGTTTCCCAGACAGAGACACACAGAGTGGGCTGGACCTCTGCCCTTAAGGTGCTCAGACGCAGACAGGACGCAGGACAAACAATGACTTCATTGTAACTTAGGGCAAAAGGTCAGGAGACGTCTCTGGCCCAGGGGCATGGGCTCAGGAGGACGAGCAGGCCTCCATCATGGACCTGGAGAGAGGCCCGGTCATCTGCCAGGAGATGAGTAATGCCGGGCCAGCTGAGCAAGAGAAGGCCTGGCCTCCTCTCCAGGTCCCAGTCCTGTCCCTGCCCCGGGGCTCCTCCCAGTGTGACTCAGTGGGGACCAAGCCACCGGCAGGAGAGGCCTGGGCCTGGGGTCCCAGAGCCCTGGTGTTCTCTGAGAGTGGGTGACACGCCTGCTGACTCTTGGAGAAGGCCGGTTTCAGCACAGGGCTCCCCTCATCAGATCTCTAGGACCAGATGAACTTCAGGGTGGCTTCCAGAGCTGAAATGGAGTGGGGAGGGAAGGATGGGGCCAAGATTTTGCCCCTCAGTCTCCATCTCTGAGGTCCCTGGTTTTCCTGAAGGAAACCCCCATTTCCACCCAGCGGCTTGTTCAGTCTTACAGCCAGAGCTGCTCACTGGGGGCTGAGGGCTGGACCTACACCAGGCCCAGGGAGCTCTGAGAGGATCCACATAAGTGGGGAAGCCAGATGTTAAGGCAGGAGGGCCCTGCCCCAGGCCTGGGTCCACCCAGCCCTGTATCTGTCTCCTCCCTCAGTGTGAGCGGTTTGTGGAAGAGCACGCGCCCCGGCTGCAGACTCTGGTGTCCAGTGGCTGGGATGCCCACATGGCCTGCCAGGTATGCTCACCCCTGCCAGCTGGTTCCAGGACTTGGTTTCAGTCCCCAGGGTCCTCCCCCACCCCCGCCCCAGTCCATAGTTCTCAATGCAGGGCAGCCCCCGGAGTGCCGGCCCACATGCTGCCTGGACCCAACCCTCCACCTTGGGAGGTGTCCTCCTATAAAGACAAGGCAGTCTCAGAGAAGTCAAGAAAAAGCCACAGAAGGGAGGAGTATGGGAAGGAAGGGGCTTCCCAGATGGTGCTACTGGTAAAGAACCTGCCTGCCAATGCAGGAGATCTGGGTTCAATCCCTGGATTGGGAAGATGCCCTGGAGAAGGGAATGGCAACCCACTCCAGTATTCTTGCCTGAAGAATCCCATGGACAGAGGAGTTTGGCGGGCTCCAGTCCAGAGGGTTGCAAAGAGTCAAACAGGACTGAAGGGACTGAGTGTATGGGAAGCGGGGACAGCTTTAACGAGTGTGGTTTGATGTGTTTTTGGGGATGGGGGTTGTTCACTGAGCAGTGTGTGCTTAGTGGGGGTGGGGGCGGGTACATATTGTGTGTCCTCCTCTGGCTCCACACCCTGAAGTCCTGCGGCCTGGAGGGTGTGGCCTGAGGGATCCAGAGGTCACACCAAGAGCTCGCCAGGTGGCAGGTGAAGTGAGAGCTGCCCCTGGGGTGGGGGAGCCTCCCCAACCTCTTAGAGCTGGGAATCAGGGGTGCAAGGCCTCAGAGCCCTAATAGTGTCCCATGGCAGGCCCTAGGGACATGTGCGGCTCCGTTCAGTCCTCTCCAGTGTGTCCACAGCCCCCACTTCTGATGAGAACGCACGGCCATGGCAGGTGAGTCCAGACTCCCATTGACGGAAGGGGGGGACGGCCCTGCCCCCATTGGGAGGCGGGCCTCTTCTGTCCCCAAGCAGGAAGAGGCAGCCTCCGATCTTCCATCCTCCTCCTCCTCCTCACAGGCTGAACTCAAGGCTCCTGAAGGCACCGGCAGCGCCATCTCGACTGTCCTCTCTCAAACCCACTCACCCCGCTGCCCAGAATGGCCTTCAGTGCCAGACGCAGCTACCGGCTTGCTGGCCCTCCCCCAGCCCAGAGGGGAGCTTCCGCGCCCGACCATGGCTTTCCCCTCACAGACCACCCTCTGCACTCACTGATCCTCAGTACAAAATGTGCTTGCACCAAGCCCTGCCTTTCCTGAAACTCAGGGGACACCAGACATTGTTCCCCAAAGACTCCAGGAACTCCTCCATCGCCTGACTCCTCCTACCTGAGACTCCTCCCTCTCTCCCTCAATGCCACTGGGTCAGAGGTGACCCCTTAGGACAGAGGGGCGGGTCAGAGGCAGCCTCCATGCCAGGTGCCTCCGGAAAGGGAAGTGCCCCTGAGAACAGACCCAGCAACTTCACAGTTCTGTCCAGAGCAAGACCCCCAACATGAAGGTCATGTATTCATCTCTTTTCACTCATTTTTTTACAATGCAATGAGTACCTGTGACCAGGCCACATTCTCAGAGCAAGGGCTAGAGGTGTGAATAAAACAGTGAGCCCCACCCCCCACCCTCCTGGAGCTCACGCCCCGGGGCCCATCTGTGGGTGGAGAGGGGTCCAGCCTGCTCCAGAGACCCTTGAGAATCACGAGCCCCTGGGGGAGGTAGTGGGGAGGAAGTGTCTGTGACAAATTCAGACCCTCCCTGCAGGGACACGTTTAGTGTCATCCCTCCCCGTTGATGGCAGCTGCGGGGGCCAGGGGGTGGGGACGGGGGTCAGGGAGCTGCCAGAAAGAGCTGTGCCTTCCGGCCCTACTGAAACAGGAAGAGGAGTGGTTGGCACAGAAGGCCTGGGCTCTGGTCTGAACTCTGCCATCCCCTGGCCGTGGGTCCCCAGCCAAGACACACCACCTCTCTCTGGCCCTCACTCTTCTCAACGACAAAGGCGGAGCTGGGAGAGGTGGTCTTCAGGACTCTCCATATGACAAGACCCCACCTCTGGCTCCCTGCCCTGCCCACACTGAGAAGAAGCATGGGCTTCATTCCCATGCCCCCCTTCCCCATCTCCTTTCTCCAAAGGCTCTGAGGCTGGTGGGCCACAGGCCTGCAGATTGTGCCTTCGGTCCTGGGTCAGCCTGGTATGTCTTATCTCTAACCACAGCCTGGAACCAGAGGCACTTCCGTCCACTTTGGGGGTGAGGGGTGGCCAAGGCCTCGTCTTCTGGACAAGGAAGGCAGACGGGGCTTCCGGCCCAGGGCCACCTGCACATCCCACCAGAGCCAGCCCAACTCTCACCACCCCCAGCACTGGGCTGAGGGGACCTTGTCATGGGCTCCCAGTCCTTCTCCAAGTCCTGGCATCAAGAGGGAGAATCCTGTGCTGGCATCACTCCCATCTCCATGTGCATGAGATGCTAACTTTTACAATCACTCTGCTAACGCTTTCACAAAATTAAGAATTCAGAAGAATAAAAGTGGGAACAGAAAGTCCCAGAAAAGACAGACACGTGAAATCCTTAAACTTTTTTCAAACATCAGGAAATCCCTGGTGTGGTCTAAAGTGGGCACAGCGGGGCTCAATCCTGGTGGAAGGTGATTGAGCACGTTTGTATGTGAATGTTTTCCTGTTGCTTTTTGTTAAGACATAAAAGGGGGTTTTATTTTATCTTTTTGTACAGTTGTTGTTCAGTCGTGTGTGACTCTTTGCAACCCCATGGACTGCAGCACTGTTGAACTTCCAACTTCTGTTAGAAAATGTGAGGGTGGCTTGATTTCCTGCTGTGATTTATCTCCTCAAAGCCCGCTTGGGGCTGGGCACACTGAGGATTGGTTCCCAGGTAATACAGCGCCCGTAACGATGCCAACAAAGTGCCATCTCCTTGTCCTGAAAGGAAACACACTGCCCTTTAAGATGCTGCGGAAGCCGCAGGCCCTCCCTGAAGGTAGGCCAGTCTGGGGGCTGCCTCACTCTGCTCTGTGTTGGTGAAAGAGATGCCCATGTCGCCTCTTCCTCCTGTCACTGCTTCCAGCCTGATCCCTACCTGTGACCCTGCCCCCACCAAAGAGTCATTCATTGAGATGAGTTAGGGTGCCCCAAACTCAAAATATACTCTGCAAAATTAATCTTCAGCATCACAAACCTAAATGCCTGAAAGTGTCCCTTCACTTATAAAAGAACTTTTGTCATTATATTTCCTATCATAAAAGAACTACACATGTTTGGAAAGGATCCTGATGCTGGGAAAGGGCAAGAGGACAGAAGGGGACAACAGAGAATGAGAAGGTTGGATGGCATCACTGATTCAACAGACATGAGTCTGAGCAAACTCAGGGATATAGTGAAGGACAGGGAAGCCTGGTGTGCTGCAGTTCATGGGGACACAAAGAGTCGGACACGACTTAGCGACTGAACAACAATAACCACAAGTTTATTGTAGAAAATTCAGAAACTGCAGATGAAAAAAGAGTAGAAATCACCCACAATCCTACCAGTCCCAGGAGACAGCTATAGCAGATGGAGACTTTGCCCCTGAACTACAGACTTTTTCAGTCCATCTGGCTACACTTTGGCTCTACCCTGAATGGCTTCACTGTTCAAGCAGGGAAAGCTTATTATACAACCTGGTGTTGGGGCAGGGATGATAGACACAAACCCTTGGCCTCAGAATTTGAAGTTTTAAAGAAGTTTTTTTGTAAATCTATAGCAGACTTTTGTCTTGAATGCCATCACTTCAATTACAAGCTCAAGCTCTCTGAGACAAAGAGCATTCTACATTTTGAAAAAAGCTTGGTTGGGAAGATGAAGATCTACAGCCTGGAGGAGAGGAGGCATTAACTGTTAACCCTGAAAGCAAGCATAAGAGTGAGCTCCTGATAGCCGAAGGAGGTTTCATTCAAAAGGTCAGGAACTGGGACTTCCCTGGTGGCCCAGTGGTTAATAATCTGCCTTGCAATTCAGGGGATGCAGGTTCAATCCCTGGTCAGGGAACTAAGATCCCACATGCCATGGAGCAACTAAGCCTGTACACTGCAGCTACTGAGCCCACACACTCTGGAGCCCATGTGCCACGACGAAAGATCCCACATGATGCAATGAAAATCCCACGTGCCACAACTAAGACCCAATGCAGCCAAATAAATAAATGTTAAAAAAAAAAAAAAAAGATCAGGAGCTGATCAGCTCTTGGAGGACAGAATTGGCAGGAAGAGGCTATATCTGAGATGCAGGAGTCCCTGAGATGTGTTCAGCACCCTGCACACCCAAAAGAAGGTGGGAAGGAGAAGCCCCAGGAGGGGATAGGGGCCCAGTGCATGGGGGGCTTGTTCTTCAGTTGCCAGGGTATGGCCTGAGGAGGACACAGCAGAGTGGACTCTAGGAGGGACCTAGGTAGGAGGGCTTGGGGGCCGCCTCAGAGGGAGCCCCTCAGTCAGTCAGTTCAGTTTAGTCGCTCAGTCATGTCTGACTCTTTGCAACCACATGAACTGTAGCATGCCAGGCTTCCCTGTCCATCACCAACTCCAACACATTGCTGCTAATTGCTCCATGCCTTTTTTTTTTTATAAAACCTTTTTGTTTTTTAAAGCAACTATTACCAACAATGTTGTGAAGAATAAAAATCCTGGCAGTAACATCTTTGTTTACCAGTCCAATTATTTCCTTAGAATCAATTCCAACTCCAGGAGCCTGCTCAAATTTATGAGGTGATGCCATCCAACCATCTCATCCTCTGTTGCCCCATTCTCCTCCTGCCTTCAGTCTTTCCCAGGATCAGGGTCTTTTCCAACGAATTGGCTCTTCACATCAGGTGGCCAGAGTATTGGAGTTTCAGCTTCAGCATCAGTCCTTCCAATGAATATTCAGGACTGATTTCCTTAAGGATGGACTGGCTTGATCTCCTTGCAGTCCAAGGGACTCTAAAGAGTCTTATCCAACACCACCGTTCAAAAGCATTAATTCTTCAGTGCATACTTTTCTTTATGGTCCAACACTTACATCCATACATGATTACTGGAAAAACCATAGCTTTGACTAGACGGTCCTTTATCAGCAAAGTAATGTCTTTGCTTTTTAATATGCTGTCTAGGTTGGTCATAACTTTTCTTCCAAGGAGCAAGTGTCTTTTAATATCATGGCTGTGGTCATCATCTGCAGTGATTTTGGAGCCCAAGAAAATAAAGTCTGTCATTGTTTCCATTGTTTCCCCACCTATTTGCCATGAAGTGACGGGGCAGATGCCATCATCTTTGACTTGATACAGAAGAGCAGCACACCCCACAGCCCAGAGGCCATCAGGATGGGCTCTATGCTTTTTTCCTAACAAGATGGATGGGCTCACAAGAGCCCACCGTTGGCGACGAAGCAGTGAATGTTTCACGGACCTGGAGAGGATTAGAAGTCATACTTGTGCGGCCAACACGAGATAGCAAAGATAGGCAAGATGAGTGACACTTGGGGGAGGGGACCTGGAGGGCCCAGGAGAGCACAGTTGCCAACATTTCTCCTCAAGACAGTGTAATCTGTCAACCAATCTCGGGGAAAACAAAAGGAGGGCTCAGTGGGTAGTCACCCAAGATGAGCTGGCTGCATTTTAAACAAGAATGGACTGAGTTGTTTTCAAATAGAAATATTAAGTATGAGGAATTTACAAGCCAAAACGAGTTCAGTTATAGAGAAATAAAGACAATTATGGTTATGTCCCCCTGCTTAATAACTGAAGTTTTAAATCTATAACACAATCATTGTAACATTTATAACATATTATTCCAAACCTTTCTCCACACGTGCAGAGATAGATATAACAGATTTACAAATATGGGAATACCCTATACACAGTGTTTTGTAAACTGCTTTGTTCATTTAAAATAATCTTTCCTATAAAATTAACAACAAAGACCTACTATATAGTACAGGGAACTATATTCAATATCTTATAACCTAGAATGGAAATATGAAAGAGTATATATATATGTGTGTGTGTGTGAAACTAACACAACATTGTAAATCAACCATACATCAATCAAGGAAAGTAAACAATTTTTTAAATTAAAAAAAAAATCTTTTCATGTTAATAAATATAGATACATATCATCACTGCTCCATGCTTTTTTTGACAAAAACTCCTTGTTTTTTAAAACAACTATTATCAGCAATGTTGTGAAGAATAAAAATTCTGGCAGTAATATCTTTGTTTACCAGTCCAATTACTTCCTTAGAATCAATGCCAAGACATGAAATTCTGGGGACAAAAACCATGTACATCTTTACTTCTAATATAGTCTGTATTATCAGTCTGGCTCTGTGCCAGCCATACCAATTTCTGCCTCAACAGTAAACGAGTGCTTTTTTCCACTCTCATCAACCCTGAATATTAGCAATCTTTCAAATCTTTGCTAAAGTTTGAAAGACCTCTAGTTATTCTAATTTGCATTTCTTTGGTTACTAAGTAAACTATTTTTAGCACGTTTTTTGGCTATTTATATTTCATCTTTCATGAAATGCCTATTTGGGTTTTTGGCCTGATTTTCTTTTTTTTTTAATTAATTGATTAATTTTTGGCTGCGCTGGGTCTTCGTTGATTCCACTTGCTTTCTCCAGTTGCTGTGAGCAGGGGCTACTCTTTGTTGTGTGCACAGGCTGCTCATTGTGGTGGCTTCTCTTGTTCCAGAGCACAGGGCTTCAGTAGTTGTGGCTCATGGGCTCTAGAGCGCAGGCTCAGTGGTTGTGGTGCACAGGCTTAGTAGCTCTGTGACATGTGGGATCTTCCCAGACCAGGGATCAAACCCATGTCCCCTATATGGCAAGTGGACTCTCATCCACCGTGCCACCAGGGAAGTCCCTTGCCTGATTTTACACTGGGATGTTCTTTTTATTGTCTTGCCAGTAAAAATATATCAGGTATATTTATTTATTTACTGTCCCATACACTGCAAATTTTTCCCTAGTATAGATCTTTCAAATTTGGGATGCGTTTTCCACATGTTATGACATCCAGCTAAGAAAGCATGGATTTCACTTCTTTCCCATCTGCAATTCCAACTGGCCAGAGTTTGAGGTCTCCAAACAAGAAGCATCTGTTGAAATCACAGCTGTAAAGACACATGAGCCCAGACCCCTGTTCAGACAGTCATGGTAGAAGCCAGCCACATATCCCCCACAAAGGACCGCAAGCTACTGCACACAGGACATGACAGTCAGCCTGAACAGTGGTCCTCAGCATTTCAGACAACTGCATCTACTGTCAACACCTTTGTTGCTGTTGTTCAGTTGCTAAGTTGTGTCCGACTCTTTGTGACCCCATGGACTGCAGCACCCCAGGCTTCCTTGTCCTTCAGTATCTCCTGGAGCTTGCTCAAACTCATGTCCATTGAGTCGGTGATGCCATTCAACCATCTCATCAACACCTTGGGAGGGGTGTAAAGAGACAAAAAAAAAAAATCATCTGTGCAAAAGAAGGCTACAGAGAACACAGACTCAGCACTATGCCATTTGCTTAATGGACACTATTAGTCATTGACTCCAAGGTGTCAAGCATTGCCCTAGAAAGTGAAAGTGTTCTCAGTCATGTCTGACCCTTTGCGTGCGACCCCATGGATTGTAGTCCACCAGGCTCCTCTGTCCACAGAATTCTCCAGCCAAGAAAACTGGAGTGAGTAGCCATTTCCCTTCTCCAGGGATCTTCCTGACCCAGGAATCAAAGCCAGGTCTTTCTGCATCGAAGGCAGATTCTTTACAGCCTGAGCCACCTATGACTAGGCACAAAAGAAAGTTTCTGTCTGCTTTTTTGGAAGTTAGAGTCTAGTTGAGGACATAGACATTAATCGCAGAATCACAGAAAACAAAATGGGAAACTTCAGGTGCCATCAATTAGAGCTATGCATGGTATTGAGCAGACACAAGGGCCAGAGAAGTGAACAAAGAGTGGCAAAAAGAGAGCACCCCACGCAGAGGAAGCAGATGGCACAAAGGCCTGGTATCTGGTGGTACATTTGAGCAACAGAATGAAAGCCAGTGAGTCTGGGAATTAAGATCAGGATAAAAGTCCCGAGAGGTGAGACTAGAGAGGCTAAGGATTTCAGTCAGTATTGTAAAAGCCAAGAAGTGTCTTAAGAGGGAGATCAGGGTGTGGGGAACAAATGATTCAGTTAGACTTGTGCTTTAAAAGATTACCCTAAGTGCATGTGGGGAGAAATTTGGCAATCATAAACTTCAGACAATCATAAACTTAATCAGATGCTGACTCCAGTGGAAGATGTTGTCCCAGACATATCAGCATCTTTACTGACCCAGCATCATCTTTGCTGATACTGCATATCTACTGATTTGGCATCTTTACTGATACAGCACAGCCTCTGCCACTTTGTATGCCTCATCCTCCATGCTAGTTTATAAAGGTCCTCAGAAATCACGTGCTTCTCCCTGGTGGGGCCAACAGTGTACCTTCACATTTGTGCATAAGAATGATGTCAATTTTCCCACTCTCTATCATCAAAAGTCTACAGACATCTTGATCATCTTGATACTCCACAAAACTTAACAGTAGTCCACTATATTGATGACACGGGATGTCATAACATCCAAGAAGCAGGAAGTATCAAGTATTTCATTATTTATTTCAATTTTATTTATTTTTGGCTATACTGGGTCTTTGGCTGCACACAGGCTTTCTCCAGTTGTGGTGAGCAGGGGCTACTCTCTGGTTGCGGTGAACAGCATGGACTCTAGAATGCAGGACCAGCAGTTGTGGCAGGTGGGCTCAATAGTTGCAGCTCAAGGGGTTAGGTGTCCCATATGGAATATTACCAGGCCGGGGAACAAATCCATGTCCCCTGCATTGGCAGGTGGATCCTCAACCATCCTGTATCAAGTATTTTTTTTTCCACTTTTTTTTTTTAATTTTATTTTATTTTTAAACTTTACATAACTGTATTAGTTTTGCCAAATATCAAAATGAATCCACCACAGGTATACATGTGTTCCCCATCCTGAACCCTCCTCCCTCCTCCCTCCCCATTCCATCCCTCTGGGTCGTCCCAGAGCACCAGCCCCAAGCATCCAGTATCGTGCATCGAACCTGGACTGGCAACTCATTTCATACATGATATTTTACATGTTTCAATGCCATTCTCCCAAATCTTCCCACCCTCTCCCTCTCCCACAGAGTCCATAAGACTGTTCTATACATCAGTGTCTCTTTTGCTGTATCAAGTATTTTTAAATGTCTTAGTGAGACATACACAATGGCAAAAACCCACACAATATTGTAAAGCAATTTATCCTCCAATTAAAAATACAATTTAAAAAATAAGACACACACAAACAAGAGAATGGGATTTAACCCCAATACAATTCAGGGACGGTCACCTCAGTGAAGTTTCTTGGGGTCAGTGGTTGAAAGCATGCAAAGCAGCTCCACAAAGGTGCTGGACCTCATATGACCTAACACAGAGACACACACACAGGTGATTCAGTAGGATTTTTGAGTTTTGGAGACAACATATATCACGTTTGAGTGTGCTATTTTGATCGATCTAGGAGTCACTTGCAGCTGTATAACTGTAGCTTCATGGAGACCAGAAAAAGAGAAGATTCTGCAGTAAATTTAGGTGGCAGAACAGATACTCCACTACTTGGGCCTTATTACCCAGGAAATCCATGATATCTTGAAGTGTTCATGGCAAGCAGGAATGCTGTATGGAGCCTCCAGCAAGGACCAGTAGGAGAATCACAGTGCAGAACTCCAGGATTTTGGAGCAAGGCTATGCCCTCTTCTGCAAATACTTATTCTCCTTTAAGAAATAGTTTATGGCAAGTGGTGGAGATGGAGCACCTAACAACAGGACATCAAGTGGTCATGGAGCCTGGCCCTCCCATCATGAACTGTCAGGCTGCCGTCTGACACCTTGCCACGCTGGGCATGTACAGCTGCAACCTAGCACACAAGACCAAGCTCAGACAGGGCCAAAGGCCCTAGTTAACATGAGAAGATCCCTTAAAAAAAAAAAATTTCTGCTCTGGTCTCCATTGCTGTTGCACAGGCTTCTCACTGCGGCAGCTTCTCTTGTTGCAGAGCACAGGTTCTAGGGTGCCCAGGCTCAGCAGCTGTGGTACACTGGCTTAGTTGCCCAGCAGCACATGGAATCTTCCCAGACCAGGGATCAAACCCATGTCCTCTGCATTGGCAAGTGGATTCTTATCCACTGAGCCACCAGAGAAATCCTTGAGCAGATTCCTGATACAACTCCTGTTCCATTGCCTCCTGGGGTGTTCTTTCAGGTCAGTTGGCCAAGAAAAGACAAAACTCAAGCCAGGTTTATGGATGGATCTGTACATTATGCTGGCACAACCAGTAAGCGGACAGTTGCAGCACTTCATCCCCACTCAGGGTGACACTGAAAGACAGAAATAAAGGAAAACCCTCTAGTGACCACACCTCAAGCAGTATATTTGGTTGTTCACTGTTTGGAGTGTGAGATGGCCAGAAGAACAGATCTAGACTAATTCAGAGGCATTTGCCAATGATTTGGCTGGATGATCAGGAATTCAGAAGGCATAGGATTGTAACATTAGTGAAAAAGAAGACTGGGGAACTGGGGAAGAGGTATATGAATGGACAATTTGAGTAAGACTATTCACAATAATAGTTGTGTTCCATATGAATGCCCACCAAAAGGCATCTGCTGCATTAGAGATCCTTAATAGTCAGGGGTACACAAGTGAGATGCTTCGTGGATGTCACCAGCACTTCTTCCTCCAGCCATCCCTAGCACTTGCTCAATGACCTCATGAGCTATGGTGGCAGGGACAGAGACTATGCATGGGCTCAACAATACAGGCTACTGTGATCTGAGTTGTACTTGTATTGTTGTTCAGTCACTCAGTTGTGTCCGACTCTTTGCGACCCCATGGACTGCAGCATGCCAGGCTTCCCTGTCCTTCATGTCCTGGAGTTTGCTCAAACCCACATCCATTGAGTTGATGATGCCATCCAACCATCTCATCCTCTATTGTCCCCTTCTCCTCCTGCCCTCAATCTTTCTTTCCCAGCATCAGGGTCTTTTCCAATGAGTCGGTTCTTCACATCAGGTGGCCAAATTATTGGAGCTTCAGCTTCAGCAACAGCCCTTCCAATGAATATTCAGGGCTGATTTCCTTTAAGATTGATTGGTTTGATCTCCTTGCAGTCCAAGGGACTCTCAAGAGTCTTCTCCAGCACCACAGTTCAAAAGCACCAATTCAGTGCTCAGCCTTCTTTATGGTCCACCTTTAACATAACTACTGTGAGTACATGACTACTGGAAAAACCATAGCTTTGACTATACCGACCTTCGTTGGTGAAGTGATATCTCAGCTTTTTAACATGCTGTCTAGGTCCGCAGATCTGGATCTAATTTGCAAGTCCAGCGATTAACACTGAGTGCCCAGTATGGCCACTATTCCTTATGGGGATTGGCCAGCCACCTGGTGCCAGGCTGATTACCATCTTCCATTATTGAAGGAGCAGAGGTCCAACCTCAGAGGAATAGAAATGTTGTTTTGGATACAGATTTACCTTCCCTGCCCATGTTTCTACCAGCACCACCATCTATGGACTCTCAGAATGCCTTATCATCATGACATTCCACACAGCATTGTATGTGATCAAAGAATTCTTCTTTATAACAAAGCAAGCACAGCAATGGGCTCATACCCATAGGATTAACTGGACTTACCACATACATGTCATCATCTGAAAGTGGGTAGCATAAATGAAAGAATCACCAGAGAATTGCCTGGCGGTCTAGTGCTTTTACTACCAAAAGCCTGGGTTCAATCCCCAGTTGTGGAACTAAGATCCCACAAGCCACACAGCACAGCCAATTAAAAATAAATGAGCAAATAGGTCCTAAAACAAACAAACAAAAAAGTTATAGTACCGTAGTGCTTGTTCTGGAGAAGGCAATGGCACCCCACTCCAGTACTCTAGCCTGGAAAATCCCATGGATGGAGAGGCCTGGTAGGCTGCAGTCCATGGGGTTGCAGAGAGTCGGACACGACTGAGCAGCTTCACTTTCACTTTTCACTTTCATGCATTGGAGAAGGAAATGGCAACCCACTCCAGTGTTCTTGCCTGGAGAATCCCAGGAATGGGGAGCCTGGTGGCTGCCGTCTATGGGGTCGCACAGAGTCGGACACAACTGAAGTGATTTAGCAGCAGCAGCAGCAGCAGTGCTTGTTATACGGGATGTAATATGTGCTTTGAATCAGAGACCACTCTATGGTATTCTTTCCCCTGTAGCCAAAGTATTAATACATGGGCCTAGAAAATACATGGATGTCAGAGTGACTCCTCTACTGCTCCCATAGACTTCTCACTGAATTTTTGCTTCCAGTCCCAACAATTGAAAGCCCCACTGGTTTGGGGATCTTAGTTCCCAAAGAAGGAATTCCCCACTAGAACACGCAATGGTTCCACTGAATTGGAAGATGAGATGACCACCTGGACATTTTAAGCTCTTTATGCTAGTGAACCAACAGATGGCCAGGGGGTGGGGGGAGTACAGTGGGAGAGTGTAACCTGTATTTGTCTGAATGACTGATCCTGATTACCAAAGGGAAACTGAGTTGCTTCTACACAACGGAGGTAAGATGGACTATGTTAAATGTGCCTGCCTGCTCAATTGCTAGGTCATGTCCAACTCTTTGCGACCCCATGGACTGTAACCCACCAGGCTCCTCTCCCCATGGGATTTCCCAGGCAAGAATACAGGAGTGAGTTGCCAGTTTCTTCTCCAGGGGATCTTCCCAACCCAGGGATTGACTGGAGTCTCCTGCATTGGCAGACGAATTCTTTACCACTAAAACACCAGGGAAGCCCATGTACAATAGCAAAGGTTAATGAAAAACTACAAGCAAAATGGGGGGTGGGGGTTGGGGGGGTGGGCCGGATGATTAAGGAGCCAGGCCCTTAGAGACTGATGATTCCGGTCATTGTACCAGGTAAATAACCTGAATAGCTGTGGTTTGAACTAAGAGCAGAGTAAACACAGAGGTGTGGTGGAAGAAGAAGCATTGGTATCAATCACGGCATGGTGACCACTTACAGAAATGAGGACTCTAAGTAGCTTTACTCATTTTCTAATTGCTTGTTACATGTACATTACAATCTGTATGTACTAACCATTTTTTCTCTTCTTCCCATTTTTAAGTTACCTTGTTAACTCTACAACCAAAGTCTTTAGGAAACATAATATTCAGTGTGGCTGTGACTGATTTGTGCAGTAATATATATAACTAGCCCCTTCATGGATCACAGCCTTGGTGGGGCAAAGGGGCTTGCATAACTCATTGAAGCTATGAGCCATGAGACGCAGGGCCACCTAAGACAGATGGGTCATAAAGAAGAGTTCTGACAAAATGTGGTCCACTGGAGGAGGGAGTGAAAAGATTGAAGGCAAAAGGAGAAGGGAGCGGCAGAGGATGAGATGGTTAGATAGCATCACTGACTCCACGGACATGAATTCAAGCAAACTCAGGAGATAGCGGAGGCTAGAGGAGCCTGGTGTGCTGCAGTTCATGGGGTCACAGAGTCGGAGGTGACTTAGTGACTGAACAACAACAAATATATAACTATCAACGGATACATGACTCTTGGAGCTGCATCTCAGTTTGAGAAAGGTTGATAACTGTTCTCTTGTAAGAAGGGCAGCTGTTTTTGTAAGGCATAAAGACAGCTGCCTTCTTCATTGCGGTGGTAGTAGTATGCTTATCAATGTAGTGGCCCTCAGCTCCAAATTCACCCCTTTTGCCTGCTCTGTGAATGGACTGCTGCTGCTGCTAAGTCTCGTCAGTCGTGTCCGACTCTGTTCGACCCCATAGACGGCAGCCACCAGGCTCCCCATCCCTGGGATTCTCCAGGCAAGAACACTGGAGTGGCCTGCCATTTCCCTCTCCAATGCATGAAAGTGAAAAGTTAAAGTGAAGTCGCTCAGTCGTGTCCAACTCTCAGCG
The DNA here is from genome assembly GCF_029407905.1 of Bubalus kerabau. Lineage (NCBI taxonomy): Eukaryota > Metazoa > Chordata > Mammalia > Artiodactyla > Bovidae > Bubalus > Bubalus kerabau. Next base: position 52,129,456 of record NC_073634.1, read on the forward strand.
ACCCCATGGACTGCAGCCTACCAGGCTCCTCCATCCATGGGATTCTCCAGGCAAGAGTACTGGAGTGGGGTGCCATCGCCTTCTCCGTCCTATTCTCTTATTTCTAGCCAATTCTTCATTACTCCAGTCCCATTACAGTTAATAATTCCTGAAATCAAACTTCCCCTGATCAAATTTTTACACTGTTTTTCTCTCCTGATTGGACCTAGATTAAGCTGGGGCTGGCTGTGACTGCCGCTGCTATCACTTCAGTCGTGTCCGAGTCTGTGTGACCCCATAGACGGCAGCCACCAGGCTCCTCTGTCCCTGGGATTCTCCAGGCAAGAACACTGGAGTGGGTTGCCATTTCCTTCTCCAATGCATGCTCGCATGCTAAGTTGCTTCAGTCATGTCCGACTCTGTGCGACCCTATGGACAGCAGCCCACCAGGCTCCTCTGTCCACAAGGATTCTCTAGGCAAGAATACTGGAGTGGGTTGCCATTTCCTTCTCCATAGTTGTGACTAAACAGTGGGGAAAATGCAAAGAAGTGGGGAGATGCAAGAGATACAAGAGAAGTAGGGAGATTCAAGAGATACAAAGTAAAAGACAAGACTTTGTAATGGATTAGACAAGGGAAGTAGGGGTAGATGGAGGATGACTCCTGGGAAAATAACCAGTTTATAGACTAGATGAACAGGAGAACCCTTCACCTACATAGAGACTTTCAGAAAGGGGTCACAATTGAGGAGAAAACTTAAAAGCTCAGTTTTGAACAATGTTGAGCTGAGTTGTTCCTTTGGTATCTCTGATTTTCTTGAAGAGATCTCTAGTCTTTCCCATTCTGCTGTTTTCCTCTGTTTCTTTGCATTGATCGCTGAAGAAGGCTTTCTTATCTCTTCTTGTTATTCTTTGGAACTCTGCATTCAGATGTTTATATCTTTCCTTTTCTCCTTTGCTTTTCACTTCTTTTCACAGCTATTTGTAAGGCCTCCCCAGACAGCCATTTTGCTTTTTTGCATTTCTTTTCCATGGGGATGGTCTTGATCCCTGTCTCCTGTACAATGTCACGAACCTCATTCCATAGCTAATCAGGCACTCTATCTATCAGATCTAGGCCCTTAAATCTATTTCTCACTTCCACTGTATAATCATAAGGGATTTGATTTAGGTCATACTGAATGGTCTAGTGGTTTTCCCTACTTTCTTCAATTTAAGTCTGAATTTGGCAATAAGGAGTTCATGGTCTGAGCCACAGTCAGCTCCTGGTCTTGTTTTTGCTGACTGTATAGAGCTTCTCCATCTTTGGCTGCAAAGAATATAATCAATCTGATTTCGGTGTTGACCATCTGGTGATGTCCATGTATAGAGTCTTCTCTTGTGTTGTTGGAAGAGGGTGTTTGTTATGACCAGTGCATTTTCTTGGCAAAACTCTATTAGTCTTTGCCCTGCTTCATTCCATATTCCAAGGCCAAATTTGCCTGTTACTTCAGGTGTTTCTTGACTTCCTACTTTTGCGTTCCAGTCTCCTATAATGAAAAGGACATCTTTTTTGGGTGTTAGTTCTAAAAGGTCTTGTAGGTTTTCATAGAACCGTTCAACTTCAGCTTCTTCAGCGTTACTGGTTGGGGCATAGACTTGGATTACTGTGATATTGAATGGTTTGCCTTGGAAATGAACAGAGATCATTTTGTCGTTTTTGAGATTGCATCGAAGTACTGCATTTCAGACTCTTTTGTTGGACATGGAAAGAAAATCAGAGATACCAAAGGAACATTTCATGCAAAGATAGGCTCAATAAAGGACAGAAATGGTATGGACCTAACAGAGGCAGAAGATATTAAGAAGAGATGGCAAGAATACACAGAAGAACTGTACAAAAAAGATTTCACGACCCAGATAATCACGATGGTGTGATCACTGACCTAGAGCCAGACATCCGGGAATGTGAAGTCAAGTGGGCCTTAGAAAGCATCACTACGAACAAAGCTAGTGGGGGTGATGGAATTCCAGTTGAGCTATTCCAAATCCTGAAAGATGATGCTGTGAAAGTGCTGCACTCAATATGCCAGCAAATTTGGAAAACTCAGCAGTGGCCACAGGACTGGAAAAGGTCAGTTTTCATTCCAATCCCAAAGAAAGGCAATGCCAAAGAATGCTCAAACTACCACACAATGCACTCATCTCACACGCTAGTAAAGTAATGCTCAAAATTCTCCAAGCCAGGCTTCAGCAATATGTGAACCGTGAACTTCCAGATGTTCAAGATGGTTTTAGAAAAGGCAGAGGAACCAGAGATCAAATTGCCAACATCCGCTGGATCATGGAAAAAGCAAGAGTTCCAGAAAAACATCTATTTCTGCTTTATTGACTATGCCAAAGCCTTTGACTGTGTGCATCACAATAAACTGTGGAAAATTCTGAAAGAGATGGGAATACCAGACCACCTGACCTGCCTCTTGAGAAATTTGTATGCAGGTCAGGAAGCAACAGTCAGAACTGGACATGGAACAACAGACTGGTTCCAAATAGGAAAAGGAGTATGTCAAGGCTATATATTTTCACCCTGTTTATTTAACTTATATGCAGGGTACATCATGAGAAACGCTGGGCTGGATGAAGCACAAGCTGGAATCAAGATTGCTGGGAGAAATATCAATAACTTCAGAAATGCAGATGACACCACCCTTATGGCAGAAAGTGAAGAAGAACTAAAAAGCCTCTTGATGAAAGTGAAAGAGGAGAGTGAAAAAGTTGGCTTAAAGCTCAACATTCAGAAAACGAAGATCATGGCATCCGGTCCCATCACTTCATGGGAAATAGATGGGGAAACAGTGGAAACAGTGTCAGACTTTATTTTTCTGGGCTCCAAAATCACTGCAGATGGTGACTGCAGCCATGAAATTAAAAGACACTTACTCCTTGGAAGGAAAATTATGACCAACCTAGATAGCATATTCAAAAGCAGAGACATGACTTTGCCAACAAAGGTTTGTCTAGTCAAGGCTATGGTTTTTCCTGTGGTCATGTATGGATGTGAGAGTTGGATTGTTCACTTCGGCTGAGCGCCGAAGAATTGATGCTTTTGAACTGTGGTGTTGGAGAAGACTCTTGAGAGTCCCTTGGACTGCAAGGAGATCCAACCAGTCCATTCTGAAAGAGATCAGCCCTGGGATTTCTTTGGAAGGAATAATAATAAAGCCGAAACTCCAGTACTTTGGCCACCTCATGCGACTCATTGGAAAAGACTCTGATGCTGGGAGGGATTGGGGGCAAGAGGAGAAGGGGACGACAGAGGATGAGATGGCTGGATGGCATCACAGACTCGATGGACACGAGTCTAAGTGAACTCCGGGAGTTGGTGATGGACAGGGAGGCCTGGCGTGCTGTGATTCATGGGGTCGCAAAGAGTCGGACATGACTGAGCGACTGATCTGATCTGATCTGAGCTGAGTTAACTTTAAGACACCCAAAACATACCAAGTAGGCAGTTGGCTCCAAAGTTCAAGAATTTAGTGGAGTCTAAGATTAAGAGTGGGTTTCAATGGTGGCTCAGACAGTGAAGAATCTGACTGCAATGTGGGAGCCCTGGGTTCAATCCCTGAGTTGGGAAGATCTCCTGGAGAAAGAAATGGCTACCCACTCCAATATTCTGGCCTGGAGAATTGCATGGACAGAGAAGCCTGGCGGGCTACAGTCCATGGGGTTGCAAAGAGTTGGACACGACACTCCAGTACTCTTGCCTGGAAAATCCCATGGATAGAGGAGCCTGGTGGGCTGCAGTCCATGGGGTCGCTAAGAGTTGGGCAGGACTCAGCAACTTCACTTTCACTTTTCACTTTCCTGCATCGGAGAAGGAAATGGCAACCCACTCATGTTCTTGCCTGTAGAATCCCAGGGATGGGGGAGCCTCGTGGGCTGCCGTCTATGGGGCCGCACAGAGTCGGACACGACTGAAGAGACTTAGCAGCAGCAGCAGCAGCAGAGTGACTTTCACTTTACACTTACTTTAAGATTAAGAGTGCAGTCATCTGGAGTTTCCTGGTACTCCAGTGGTTAAGACTCCATGCTTCCACTACAGAAGGCATGGGTTAGATCCCTGGTCAGGGAAGTTCCACATGCTGTGAGGTGCAGCCAAAAAGAAAAAAAGAAAAGAGTGGGATCATCTCCCTTAAATTGGTAAATGAAGCCGCAGGCATAGCTGAAATGACCCAGGGAAAAAGTAAATAGTGAGAAGAGAGGGCCTGGTGAACCTGCAAAGGGTTGCTGGAGCTATAGGAGGTGGAGAAACACAAAGACGGTGCAGTCGGCCCCCCACATCTGCAGGTTCTGCACCTGTGGATTCAACCAACCTCGACTGAAAATATTCAGGGTGAAAAAATTCCAGAAGTTTCCAAAAAGTAAAACTTGAACTTGCCATATGCCTGGTAACTATTTACCGAGCATTTACATTGTATTAGGCATCATAAGTAATCCAGAGGTGACGTAAAGTAGACTGGAGGATGTGCGCAGGTTATGTGTGAACACTATACCATTTTATATAAGGGACTGGAGCCTCCTCAGAATTTGGTGTCCAGGGCTGTCCTGGAACCAAGGTCCCGAGGATACTGAGGGATGACTCTATTGTGTCCTGGAAGCAAAGAATGGCAGCCCGAGGTGCAGGGCTCTGACCTGCCACACAGAGAACTTGCTGCAGCTGACTGGCTGCCACCCACACTTGTATCTCCAGATCGCTGTATCTTCAGGTCTGCAACAGTGCCCAGGCCTAGGCCACACTTCCTCCATGAGTAAGCTTGGCCAAAAACCACTTCTGCTTGACGTTTCTGTGCTCCGAGCTCCCAGCTGGCCTGGCTGAGACGTTCTGAGAGCTGTCCTGTGGTCAGACACTCTTCCTGCCTGCTTCCCTGTCATTCCTCATGAAGCCCTGCACTGCAGGCTGATACTGCCCACTTCCAGAGTTCCAGCTAAGACTGATAGTGATTCATCTCTGAGTCAGATTCTGTCTTACTCAGAGGATGGGTGCATTCTAACTGACACGCCACGCTCAGGCTGACAGGAAGAGACAAGCGTGATGTCCACCAGGTGAAAGATCGTAGGGGAGACGGTTCATGAGGACTTTCTTTTTAATCCCCCCTTAGGCAGAAGCCCAAGGGAATGATATGAAACAAGAGGCTGGTTTAAAAACAGGAAAACATTTAATCCATCCCCAAACACATATCAAGAAATGAAGAGAACCACAGGAAAACTACCTGTGATGGAAGAAGGGTGTTACTGGCTTCAAGCTCTAATTCCTATAATACTGAGGCTTTGATGCTTCAAAGAAACCCATCTAGTCCTTTAGTATTCCTGGCTATTCAGAAATAAATTACATACATCTGTAAAAGAGTTCTGGCCTGCTAGAAGGGAGCTAGCCAGGGAGGAGAAAGGGGCACCAATCTACTGTAAATGATCAAAGACCAGCTGAGTGACAGCACGGAGCCATCCGAGGCAGATGGACCACGGATGCTCTGGTAAGAGCCAGAACACAGCGCTGGCTCAGGGGCTTGTGCCATCCACCTGTGCTCACGATGACGTCGGCCAAAGCCCTTGGGAGCAAAGTTCTAAACGCCTCCTTCATGCCCCCTGCTGGTTGGTTTCATCATTATCTCGCCTCTTCCAAATCTGTAAGAAATGAATACAATGAATACTTAGGAGCCTGTGTTCCATCCACAAATATTTATCATGCACCTAAATCTGTGCTAGGAAATGAGCAAACTATCACCCCAATGCATATTTGCTAAGTCCCCTAAAACTAACTCATAATCTTTCAGAAAATTCCCTTTCATTTAATTTTCACTTTTCTACCCATCCTCTCTTCCCATTCCAAACTCCTTTTCTGAAAAAGGACTAACAGTCAGGCCTACAACTTCAAACAAAGTCACCAAGGAAAGAGTTCTCCTTGGAACAAGCAGTATCTCTCTTTTTTATAAAGCTGTGGCCTTCTCTTAGCCTCAGTCTTCCTTCTCTGCAGAGACTAGGACAGTTAGAAAGAGAAGACAGGGGGACTTCCTTGGAGGTCCAGTGGTTAAGACGCTGCACTTCCACTGCAGAGGGCATGGGTTCGATGCCTGGTTGGGGAAATAAGATGCCATATGCTGCACAGTGTGGCCAAAAAGTAAAAATTTTTTAAAAAAAGAAGAAAGAGAAGATAGAGCCCCTCAGCTCCTTGAACTCCCAACACAGTGGACAGGACAGTTAAAACATGCAGCTGCTGCTCCATAGACATGGGACAGTGCTGTGGGGTCACAAAGAGTGCTGACTTTGCCTAGGGAACTGGGGAGAGCTTCAGAGATGACTCCAGATGATTCTGAGCTCTTCCTCCTTGAAATCAGACCACACACTTGCAAACCTGACCTGGCTGACCGCACACAGAGAACCTCCTTGCTCACTCATAACTCGTCCCTGCTTTCCCGTCCTTCTCTTCACTGAAGCTCACTCCTGGCCCCGCCTCTCTCCCCACTGCATGTCGAAAGGCACCCAAGCCAACTCAGTCCCACTCCCTGCCTTCACCCATAACACTTCTCTCACCAGCTCCCACACCCCGTCACCTCCACGCTCATCGAGTGAAGCCAACCCACCTGAATGTAAGCCTCCGACAGTGTGATCATCTGGGGAAGGATGTCGGTCACCTGGAGGTCCTGTAATTCATACCATTTGCCTGTCCCCTGCAAGGAGTATGAAGGGCTAGGTCAGTTTGCTCCCAGAAACCAATAGAGTTTTAGAGGGAAAGAGATGCAGCCAAAAGCTAGAAAAGTCAGAATAGTCACTAGACCATCACCCAGCAAGAGTTCTAAGAAAGAAAGTACAAGGCCTCTGCTGGGCATCATTCAATGTCAAAAGCTTTTAGGGTGTTGATCTTGACAAACAAGTCCTGCTGAGGACTCCTTAAAGCACAGTGGAGTCTCAAACACTGTTCGTCTTTTAGGAAGAGACTAGGAGGACAACACAGAGAAAGAAGAGGAAGCCCCTACACCTCACCTGAGATGTCCCCTTGCTGCTCTGAAGTGACAGATCAACACATTCACTTAGAAGGTGCAGCATTAACCAAAAATGGACATTCCCACCCCTGCCCCAGAGGACACGGCAAGAGCTGGACAGAAAGACTCCTTGGTGGACACTGTCCCTCATACTAACCTGTTTCCTTTGGCCTAAGAAGCAGTGCTGCAAATATAACAACACCTACCTCACTTCATTCTTCTATAAACAAAGAGGAAAACAAGTTTCTGGATTATGGCAGAGATACTTCTGGAAGCTCACCTGCCTCATCCATCCAAACTTTCAAGAAATGCCAAAGACAAATATATTCCGGTTATTCTGGATATTCCAGTAGTTCAAATAAGATACACAACAAAAGCTCAGGATCCCATAATGAAAACCCCTATTCCTGGTGTGAGGACTGGTTAATAAGAACACAGTGAAACCGAGTATTCAGGTTCCAATGCCAACTCTTCTAACTTCAGATCAGTTACTCCAACTCTAAGCTAGGTTCCTCACTTGTAAAAAGATGGTATTAACACCTGTCCTGGAAGTGTGTTTAGGGACATAAACAAGATGAGCATACATGAAGTATGTGGCATACCATCTAGCACATGGCTAAGTGCTTGGCAGAGAAAAGCCGGTTATCATTAAACCCGGATTCTCAGAAGACTCATCAAGTTAGAGCAATTTGTGCCAGTAATCTGTATCACCAAATACATCCTAAGCACATGTTTCCCCCATTATCAGCAAATTCACAAAATTTGTTTTAGCTGAAAGGGAACTTCTCTACCAGTGCTTTGTAAACTTTAATTTCATACCCTTCAGAGGGTCTTGTTAACAGGTAGACTGTGATTCAGGAGGTATGCGAAGGGTCTGAGATTCTACAATTTCTAACGAGTTCTCATGTGATGTCAATGCTGTGAATCCAAGGCACTTTAGGTGGCAGGTGCTAGTCTAGGACAGTGCTTCTCAATCTTGGCTACACACTGGAAATCTGAGAATTTTAAAACCATCAAGATGCCTGGTTCTCACCTCCAGAAAATCTAATCAAGTCTTAACTCCAACATTTTGGACCAGAAAACTCTTTGCTGTGGGGGCTGCCTGTGCATTGGAAGACATTCAGCAGCATCTCTGGCCTATGCCCCAGTGGAAAATCAACAGGCACAAATTACAGTGTTTTCACGTAACTGGTCTGGGATGGCCCAGGCTTCAGCAGTCTAAAACCTGCCCCCAGGGAAGTCCCACGTGCAGCCAAAATTGAGAACAGCTGCCTTAAACTGGTCACTGACAACTCTGTTTCTTACAGAATCCCAAAGTCAAGGACAAGAAAGAGCAAACTGAAAGGAGCTGCCTTCCAAAAGGCCAAGGGAACACCACCGGCTTCTGCCACTCTGCACAGTGAGAAGTCAGCCCTACTCACATGGTGGAGCACGTGGATCCGGTAGGAGCCCTCGGAGGGTTTGCCGTCGTGTACAATGTTGGCGATGAGGTCGTAGGTGGTATTCTTGTGCACTGCCTGCACTTCTTCAGACAAATACTCTCTCAGGTCCACATTTCTGAGGATGATGAAAATAAAGTGAAGATCAGACAAAGCCTACGAGGTTAGCCCTGTAGAGGTTAACTGTCCTCCCTAAATGGACCACGAAGCTGTGGAACCCTATTTCAGGAACTTGGATCTAGGTGGGCTTGAATAGCTACAGAGCCCAGGTTTGTGGAAATTTACAGTTTGCCACAAAAATGGGTCAAATTAGGAAGACTGGCTCTATGGGAAAAGCATATTTTAAAAGCATGCCTAGGAGGAGAAGGGGACGACAGAGGATGAGATGGCTGGATGGCATCACTGACTCGATGGACGTGAGTCTGAGTGAACTCCGGGAGTTGGTGATGGACAGGGAGGCCTGGCGTGCTGTGATTCATGGGGTCGCAAAGAGTCTTACACAACTGAGCACTGAACTGAACTGAACTGAGGGCTTCCCTGGTGGCTCAGTGGGAAAGAATCTGCCCGTCAATGCAGGAGACACAGGTTCAATCCCTGGTCTGGGAAAATCCCACAAGCCGCGGAGCAACTAAGCCTGTGTGCCACAACTATTGAGCCCACAGGCCTCAACTACTGAAGCCAGGCGCCCTAGAGCCTGTTCTATGCAAGAGAACTACAAAAGTGAGAAGCCGGCCCACCGCAACTAAAAAGTAGCCCCCCTCTCACTGCAACTAGAGAAAGCCCACATGCAGGAATAAAGACCCAGTGCAGCCATAAATTAATTAATTAATTAATTAAAAGATGTTCCTGGTGGTCCAGTGGCTAAGACTCTGCACTCCCAATGCAGGGGGCCCGGGTTAAACCCCTGGTCAGGGAACTAGATCCCACACGCCGCAACTAAGAGTTTGCATGCTGCAGCTAAAGATCCTGCAACTGAAAGATCCTGCATGCTGCAACTAAGACCCTGCACAGCCAAATAAATAATATTTTTAATTAAAATTTTAAAAATAAAAAAATTAATAGCATGCCTAGGGGAGTCATGCCTGGTAGTCTTGTGGACAGACTCCATGATTTCACTGCTGAGGGCCCTGGTTCAGTCCCTGACTGGGGAACTACAATCCTTCAAGCCACAAGGCATGGACAAAAAATATTCAAAAATAAAAATTAATGCATACCTAGCAGTCTAAAGTACACAGCTTGGAGTCATTCAGACCTGAGCTGGAATCGAGGCTCTGTCACCTCGGAGCTGTATGTAAGTTTAAGCAGGTGACATAAGCTAAGGCTCTTCTATATGAGAATGAGAGTCACCATCTCCTCTGAGATGAGAACAAGGGTAACCGCCTCACCCTCTGCTCTGTCAGGGAATCGGCTGCAGTGGCAGTGTTCAGGGGGTACGTGGTCTCTGGACTCAGCCTATAGAAGCCTGCTCACCCGATCATGTCAGTTATCACTGTATACAATCACTGTAACAATTTCAGTGTGGCAAAACAGGACTTCCCTGGTGGTCCAGTGGTTAAGAATCCACCTGCCAATGCAGGGGACATGGGTTCGATCTCTGGTCCAGGAAGATTCCACGTGTTGCCAGGCAAGTAAGCCACCCCTAAGTTGTGATCTGCACCTACTAAGCCCACGAGCCGCAACTGAAGCTCTAGAGCCCGTGCTCCACAACAGGAGAAGTTACCACAATGAGAAGCTCCTGTGCCGCAACCAGAGTAGCCCCTGCTTGCCACAACTAGGGAAAGCCCATGCACAGCAACAAAGGCCTAGCACAGCCAAAATAAATATATCATTTAATTTTTTTAAATATGGCAAACCAGGCAGATCACTCAGATTTGTTTTTTTCTTTGATTTTATGGGACTGTGTTTATTTGATTATTTTGCCTTTAGTCAAATAGGCAGAATGATTACAAGTAACAGAACACCTTGGGCAGCCCAAGTACAAAAAGGGGACTAATTGATTCAAGGTTTCAGACTAGGAAATGCAGCAGAAACCAGGCACTGGAGAAGCAGCAAGATCCAAGAGTTACCTGCCCTCTTTTCTGCTTTGAAAAGCTTTATCCTTTTCCCATCCAGCTTTCTCTCCTTTATGGAACCCACCTTGACTCCCCCACAGCTTCCAAATTTCTCAGTTCTGGTTGTCAATAGAGACTACTGACTAGGTTCCTTCAATTGGAACTTAAAAACATCAAATTTATTTTTAACACTTGAACACTCATTTTTTTAAACACAGAGAAGCATTCTTGATGTACTTGGAATAAAACCTCCTTTTGTGTTTTATTTGTTGAATTCTATCAGTTGATGTATAAATGTGGTATAAATGTGTACCAGTTTTTATGAAGTCAAGAGCTATAATACAGGCTTACTGTGAAGACGGCAATGACAATTACCAAGAACTTTCAAATAGGGAAGTAGATTGACAGTTAACGTGACTATTAAGAGAAAGCTAACTAACTACACTATTTTCAGGAAAAATATAACCTTCTGATGCCTACAAATATTTATAAAAATTTAAATACAAGATAGAATAAGAGACAGTATGTGTGTGCTCAGTCACTCTGTTGTGTCCAACACTTTGTGACCCCATGGACTGTGGCCCGCCAGGCTCCTCTGTCCATGGGATTCTCCAGGTAAGAATACTGGAGTGGGTTGCCATTCTCTTCTCCAGGGGATCTTTCCAACCCAAGGATTGAACCCACATCTCCTGCACTGGCAGGCAGATTCTTTACTACTGAGTCACCTGGGAAGCCCAAGAGAGATTATATCCTTTTTCTCACCTCTAGAACTGTCTGCTGTGCTACCACTCATAACATGAAACACAGCGCTATCATGTTAAGAAGGATTTACAATAAATGCTAACAGTGGTCACATCCAGGGATCACTTCTAGATATGTATCTCCTTTTGAATTTTACACTATGAATTTATGAATATATCATCTGTCCAAAAATACAAAAAAATGTCAGTGTAAACCATGTATTAATAATAAGCAGGCAACTTTCTTCTAACTGTATTATGCAGCTTTCCATGTGTTAAGGATAGCTACTTATTTCCAGAGTGACAGCGAACCATATAGACTGCAATAAATAGTCATTGTTGTTTTGGGGCTTTGGGGATTTTTTTTGGCCCTGCCACACAGCTTGCAGGATCTCGGTTCCCCAACTGTGGAACACAGTGAAAATGCTAAGTCCTAACCACTGGACTGCCAGGGAAGTCCCTAAACAGCCACTGTTAAAATACATTTTAGATATGAGTCTGAGGAAACCAATGAGGGCTCAAGAGAGCCAAAATGCCTGCCAGCTGCTAAGAACTGACTTCTCATACTGTCTTCTCAGCTTTAACAACAGCTGTTTGGACTTCTTTGAACAAGTCCTAGAAAAGTCTTCAGAAGTATATATACTCAAAAATTTCTTGACTGAACCCAAACTGTCTCAGTGGCAAAAGGGAATAAATTGATGTTAAATCATTTTGCTTTACAAAACAGTCAATGGGGAAAACCCTATTTGTCCCCCCATAAAACAGTTCAATGTTGAGACCACCTAACTAGCTGGAAGTGAAACTTTACACCTGTGCCCCAGAAACCCGATCTCCAAACAAGCAGAGGGCCACTAGTCACTGCACGTCTGATGGATCTCTACTATGAACACAGGAGAAGAATTAGATCTGACGAAGGGTTTTTCAAATGGGGACTTGAGCGTGATGAGAGCTGTATCAGTCTAAGAGTGATGACAGTGCATTGATAATCCAAGTCTAGGTTTCCAGGAGTCACACAGTGTGATGGTCTCCATCGGACTAGTGGGAAAGTAATCTTTTTCTCAACTTCTCCAAAGCTTTCTGACAGACAAGCTACTGAAGGCACAGTGGCCAAAAATCCAAATGTAACTGGTGGCAAAATACACATATTCCAGGTCCCTAATATAAAAGAAACTTCCTACCAGTGAAAGGAAATTTCTGTGCTGACTGAGCAGGAACTACCATCAACACACAGTCCTGCCTCGGGAGCTGCCCTAGAGTAAAGAGGGCTCCTTCCTTCTAGGAACAGACTGGTGACTGCAGCAATTCACCAAAGTCCAGCTCTGAATTAAAACCCCTAGTCTTTCAGAGAAAGCCCCTCTGTGATCCTACTCAAGTTAGCAGACAGCTGGCCTTCATATTCCCAGATTTCATTCTACTTGTCACATAAACAAGATATTGGAGAAGAACAGGAAGAAAAGTGCATGAAAAGAGAGAAAGAAATTCTCCTATAACCCTAACTACTACAAAGGTTTTCTCTCCTCATCCACCACTGTTCTCAGAGTCTTGGTGATGATGGAACCAGAAATAATAAAATGTTACACTTGGAAGGATCCCTAGGGCTCGTCTAGTCCAGGCCTCTCATTTAATCCTGGAGAGAGTATACAAATGACCTGCGCAAGGCCACCCGGCTAGAACAACACAGAACTCAAGACTTCTTTAAGTTGCTACCCTCTTAAATGCTACACAGAATTAAGAATTGGCACTATTTTCAAAGGAAAACACTGGTAGCTCAGTCTGGGCAACTGGAGCGGATGGAGGGAGAAAGACAAGAGAAGGAGATGACCATTTGCCCATTACAGCCCCCAAACTACTTTCTGAGGTTTAAAAATAACTACACTTCTGAGCTAAACAGCATGGTAATCCTATCTTCTAACCATTCAAATCCTTCCAGCAAGAAATCATGTTAGGGCTCCTACCTTATCTAAAAGCCCACACACAGATGCACCTTTCTTCCTGCCAGCCCCACCACCAAGCCTCTCTGTGGTCTGGTCTCTTGGGAACTAAAAACCAACTGTTTACCCCCAAAAGGGTCTTGCAGGAGCCTTCTACAGCTCCTCCAAATTCCCCATTAAAATACTCATAAACAGAGACGCAGATGCACAGAGCAGACATGTGGACACGGGCGTAGGGGGAGAAGAGGAAGGAGAGGGTGGGATGAACTGAAAGATTAGGACTGATGACATAAATACACTGCCATTTGTAAAGCAGCTAGTAAGAAGCTGCTCTATAGCACAGGGTGCTCAGCTCCATGCTCTGGGATGACCTAAAGCAGGGGATGGAGTGGGATGTGAGAGGGAGGTCCAAGAGGGAGGGGATATATGTATGCACATGGCTGATTCACTTCACTGTACAGCAGAAACTAATGCAAAACTGTAAAGCAAATATACTCCAATAAAAAAAAATAAAGGACACATATTGAAAAAAAAACATATAAATATCTGCAAAAAGACAACTGCATGGTCAATTAAAAATAAGACTATACATCAAAATGTATAACTTTGTCATCAATAGGCAGAAATTGAACACATTCCAGACTTTATCCTCTAGCGAAGAAATAAGATAGTAGGGTTCCAAGACAGTAAGGCAAATCTAGAGTCATCCCCACTGTCCACACTTTTTTTTTTTTTTTTAATTTTATTTTATTTTTAAACTTTACATAACTGTATTAGTTTTGCCAAATATCAAAATGAATCCGCCACAGGTATACATGTGTTCCCCATCCTGAACCCTCCTCCCTCCTCCCTCCCCATTCCATCCCTCTGGGTCGTCCCAGTGCACCAGCCCCAAGCATCCAGTATCGTGCATCGAACCTGGACTGGCAACTCGTTTCATACATGATATTTTACAAGTTTCAATGCCATTCTCCCAAATCTTCCCACCCTCTCCCTCTCTCACAGAGTCCATAAGACTGTTCTATACATCAGTGTCTCTTTTGCTGTCTCGTACACAGGGTTATTGTTACCATCTTTCTAAATTCCATATATATGCGTTAGTATACTGTATTGGTGTTTTTCTTTCTGGCTTACTTCACTCTGTATAATAGGCTCCAGTTTCATCCACCTCATTAGAACTGATTCAAATGCATTCTTTTTAATGGCTGAATAATACTCCATTGTGTATATGTACCACCGCTTTCTTATCCATTCATCTGCTGAGGGACATCTAGGTTGCTTCCATGTCCTGGCTATTATAAACAGTGCTGCGATGAACATTGGGGTACACGTGTCTCTTTCCCTTCTGGTTTCCTCAGTGTGTATGCCCAGCAGTGGGATTGCTGGATCATAAGGCAGGTCTATTTCCAGTTTTTTAAGGAATCTCCACACTGTTCTCCATAGTGGCTGTACTAGTTTGCATTCCCACCAACAGTGTAAGAGGGTTCCCTTTTCTCCACACCCTCTCCAGCATTTATTACTTGTAGACTTTTGGATCGCAGCCATTCTGACTGGTGTGAAATGGTACCTCATAGTGGTTTTGATTTGCATTTCTCTGATAATGAGTGATGTTGAGCATCTTTTCATGTGTTTGTTAGCCATCTCTATGTCTTCTTTGGAGAAATGTCTATTTAGTTCTTTGGCCCATTTTTTGATTGGGTCATTTATTTTTCTGGAGTTGAGCTGTAGGAGTTGCTTGTATATTCTCGAGATTAGTTGTTTGTCAGTTGCTTCATTTGCTATTATCTTCTCCCATTCTGAAGGCTGTCTTTTCACCTTGCTAATAGTTTCCTTTGATGTGCAGAAGCTTTTAAGGTTAATTAGGTCTCATTTGTTTATTTTTGCTTTTATTTCCAATATTCTGGGAGGTGGGTCATAGAGGATCCTGCTGTGATGTATGTCAGAGAGTGTTTTGCCTATGTTCTCCTCTAGGAGTTTTATAGTTTCTGGTCTTACATTTAGATCTTTAATCCATTTTGAGTTTATTTTTGTGTATGGTGTTAGAAAGTGTTCTAGTTTCATTCTTTTACAAGTGGTTGACCAGATTTCCCAGCACCACTTGTTAAAGAGATTGTCTTTAAGCCATTGTATATTCTTGCCTCCTTTGTCAAAGATAAGGTGTCCATATGTGCGTGGATTTATCTCTCGGCTTTCTATTTTGTTCCATTGATCTATATTTCTGTCTTTGTGCCAGTACCATACTGTCTTGATAACTGTGGCTTTGTAGTAGAGCCTGAAGTCAGGTAGGTTGATTCCTCCAGTTCCATTCTTCTTTCTCAAGATCGCTTTGGCTATTCGAGGTTTTTTGTATTTCCATACAAATTGTGAAATTATTTGTTCTAGCTCTGTAAAGAATGCTGTTGGTAGCTTGATGGGGATTGCATTGAATCTATAGATTGCTTTGGGTAGTATATTTTCACTATATTGATTCTTCCAATCCATGAACATGGTATATTTCTCCATCTGTTAGTGTCCTCTTTGATTTCTTTCACCAGTGTTTTATAGTTTTCTATATATAGGTCTTTAGTTTCTTTAGGTAGATATATTCCTAAGTATTTTATTCTTTCCATTGCAATGGTGAATGGAATGGTTTCCTTAATTTCTCTTTCTGTTTTCTCATTATTACCCACTGTCCACAGTTAACTAACCATAGCATACAAGATGCAATGATAGGCAGACAGACGTACAGACTAACTATTCAAGATTACCTTCAAAGCGAGGAAAAGCCTACCTGTCCTACTTTTACCGACTGTTCATCCTTATACTGAAAGACTACAATTCCCAGCAGGCAACAGGAGAGAAGACAAAAGGGGAATTGCCTCCAAGTAAACATTCATCTTTGAGGTCCCTAAAATGTTTGTATCCTTCCCATAGAAACCTTAACTTATATAGTGTAGGTAGGTTCCTTACAATCTCCAACTAAGATGGTCCAATATTAAGAGTGGCACAAAGAAATAAAAAAGGAACTCAAGCTCACGCCCCTAATAGGAAGTGTGGGAGGGGAACACTCACGTAATCGGGAAGTTGACAATAGTCGGATTCTTCTCCACAAAGAAATTGTTCTTAGTGAATCTCTTAATACAAAAGATTAGATATGGAGGCAGCTTGGTGAGCTGGAAGCGCTTCAGAAAGTTCTCCTTGTAGGTCTTATATTCCTAGAGAGAGCAAAGAAAATGATCAAGTTAGTGTTGGAGCATTAGAGCAGGAACACAAGTTTTGTTTTGGCTTGGTTTGGGTTTTTTAATAGAATTTTGTCTTCCAATAGAATCCAGAAGACACCTGACCCCAGCAACCACCTGCAAGGGTTAAGAACAGCTGTTTGGCCAAAGCTGAAATACCTCATCTGTGGGCTGTGTTTCAGCCAGCACGTGACCAAACTGTTGAACTCTAACCATATAATATAGGTTTTTGTTTCTATAAGGAAAACAAAAATGTCAAGTGAAAAAGAGGATGTGTTAAAAGTTCAGAATTTAAAAACCATGAGTTGTTGTTAGTTTAGTCCATCAATCGTATCCGATTCTTTGTGACCCCAGGGACTATAGCACACCAGGCTCCTCTGTACATGGGATTTTCCAGGCAAGAATACTGGAGTGGACTGCCATATCCTTCTCCAGGGGATCTTCCTGATCCAAGGATCGAACCCATGTTTCCTGCATTGCTAGACAGATTCTTTACCTCTGAGCCACCTGGAAAGCCCCTAAAAAAAAAATAAGAGTTTCACTTAATTCAAAATAAAGAAGAATGTCCTGACCATTTGACCATCAGACACATGCACCATGGAACAGGCACCTGTGACCAACAAGGAGCCCTTTAACACTGAGGGTTTTCCAGAAGAGCTGTCAACTGACATTCCACGTTCCTTCCTCCTCCAAGGCCCCGAGACTTGTAGGTCAAGTACAGTCTGTTGAGCAACACTTAACTGAGGCCTCACTCAGGACTTGAATATCTCACTTTCAACAGTGGACAGACAACCAGGCAGAAGAAACAGAAGACCTGAGCAACATTATAATTAGGCCTAAAGCTGCACCGCCATCAGCATAATGTACACTCTTCTCAAGTGCACATGGAATGGTCTCCAGCAAAGACCGTATGCCAGCCCGTAAAACAAACTTCAACAAACACAAAATATACAAACAATACAAAGTGTGTTCTCTGACCACAATGGGGTGAAATTATTAACAGAAATCAGCAACAGAAAGAAACCTGCAAAACTCACAAATATACGGAGATTAAACAATACATTCCTTAATAAGCAATAGGTTAAATAAAAAATAAAAAGAGAAATTAGGAAAGAATTCAAGATGAATAAAAATGAAGACACAACATTTAAAAACTTATGGGATGTAGCTAAAGCAGTGGTCAAGAGGTAAACTTAGTTGTAAATGCCTAGATTGAAAATAAGATCTCAAATCAATAACCTTCCACCTTAAAACATTGGGAGAAAAGCAAACTAAACCTAAAGCAAGCAGAAAAAAGAAAAAAAAAATCAGACCACAAGTTAAAAAAACACAGAATAGAAAAACATTTCAGAAAAATCAACAAAACCTAGCCTTTAGTTAGTTGAACAAGAAAAAAATTCAAATTACTAGAATCAAAAATGACAAAGGGAACATTACTAGGAACTTTACAGAAATAAAAATGATTATAAAGGAACACTATAAACAACTGTATGCTAAAATAGTAGATAAGTCAGATGAAATGGATAAATTCCTAGAAAGACTCAAACTACCAAAACTTGAAAAGAAACAATCTGAATAAACCTACAACAAGTAAAGAAATTAAATTAGTTGTTAAAAAACTACCCATGAAGAAAAGCCCAGGCCCAAATTTCTTCACTGGTATTTTCTACCAAACATTTAAAGAAATTACACCAATTTTTCAAACACTTTTCCAAAATAAAAGGAGGGAATACTTCCCAACTCCTTTCATGAGGTCAACATTACCCTGATACCAAAACTAGGCACAGCTACAGATCAGTATTTCTATGAATATGGATGCAAAATTCCTCAACAAAATACTAGTAAACCAATTCCAACATAAACAACAACAAAGAATTATATACCAATTATACATGACTAAGTATGATTTATTCAGGAATACAAAGGTGGCTTAACATCCAAAAATCAATTAATATAATATACCGTATCATATAATAATAAGAAAATAAGGCAATAAGTAGCAAAATAAGACAACAAATAGCAATAATCGAAACCCACACAATCATCTCTGTAGATACAAAAAAGCATTTGACAAAATCCGACACCTTATCATGAGAAAAACACTCAACAGAGACAGAAAGGAACTTCCTCAACCTGATAAAGGGTATCTATGAAAAACAGATATGTGATGTTATCCACAGCTAACATCATACTTACTGGTAAAAGCCTGGACTCTATCCCTCAAGATCAGGTACAAGATATGATATCTCCATTTTCCACTTCTATTTAACCCTGTACTAGAGATTCCAGCCAGAGCAATCAGGTAATAACATTTAAACAAATATGAAGTATCCAGATTAGAAAGGAAGAAGAAGTAAAACTATCTCTGTCTGTAGATGATATGATCTTGCATACAGAAAATTTTAAGAAATTCACTTTCAAAGTTTGGCAAGGTTGCAGGCTACAAAAATCAATATACAAAAATCAACTGCGGGGGCTTCCCTGGTGGTCTAGTGATTGAGAATCCGCCTGCCAATGCAGGGGTCATGGGTTCGATCTCTGGTCCAGGAAGATTCCACAAGATCACAACTAAGCCCATGAGCCACAACTACTGAGCCCATGAGCCCTAGAGCCTGCACTCTGCAATTAAAGAAGCCACTGCAATGAGAAGCCTGCACACCACAATGAAGACCCAGTGCAGCCAAAAATTAAAATAATAAAAATTTATATTAAAATAGTTCAAAACTTATACTCCAAAAACTAGAAAACACTATTGAAGGAAATTAAAGAAGATAAATAAATAGAAAAATAACCCATGTTTATGAATCAGAAGACTGCTATTATTAAGTTGGCAATAACTCCCAAACTAATCTACAGATTCAACACAATCCCTGTCAGAATATCAACTGGCTTCTTTGTAAAAATCCACAAGCTGATCCTCAAATTTGTAAAATTGCAAGGAACCCAAAATAACCAGAACAATCTTGTAGAAGAATAAAGTTGGAAAGTTCAGTTTATAATTTCAGAACTAACTACAAAGTAGTAATAACCAAGACTGTGTTCTAGACATATACATCGATGGAACAGAATTGAGACTCCAAAAATAAACCCATGTGTCTATGGTCAAATGATTTTTCAACAAGGATGCCAAGACCATTCAATGGGAAAAGAATTGTCTTGTCAACAAACAGTGCTAAGACAACTAGACAGTCATATGCAAAAGAATAAAACTAGACTTTGTACTTTACACCATATACTAAAATTTAACTTAATACACTATTGAGCCCACGAGCCATATCAGTATGTTTCTAGAGAGTGATACAATAAATACCACCATGTGAAGTTGTTAGAGCTTAAAATCGATGAAGGGTTCATTACACAACTTATGATTGTCATTAGTATTAATATTTTGCTCTATTAGGTATTTGTTCCAATGAAAAATTTTCAAAAATGATGCATCATGAAATTTTGAGTGAAGAAGAATCTTTCAGTGAATTTTATGAAGATATTTTCTCTGATAGCCTGAGCGATATATATACTAGTGTCTCAGAAGATGACAGTTCTTTGGAATATAGTTCTGATTCAGATGATGTGAATATTAGACCAACAAAAAGACAAAAAACCTTAGTCATTGATTCTGATACAGAAAGTGTAAATGAAACTCATGGTGCTGGAGAGGGTTCCTTTGCTTCTACAGAAGAGTGAACTGAAGACAACATTTCAATTCAATTAGAAGATTCTACAGGTGTGTCAGGTGTAACTATTGAATGTAATAACTCACAAAGTGTTAGTGAAATAACAGAATTAATCTCAGGCTAACCAAAATAAACTTACTGACCACAGGCATTAGTTAGTTTCTGCAAAAATCCCCCGATCAATAGAACTTTCTTGGTGGCTCTGATGGTGAAGAATCCACCTGCCAATGCAGGAGATGTGGGTTCTATCCCTGGGCTGGGAAGATCCCCTGGAGAAGGAAATGGCAACCCACTCCAGTATTCTTGCCTAGAAAAATCCCATGGACAGAGGAGCCTGATGGGCTACAGTCCATGGAGTCACAGAAGAGCTGGACGTGACTTAGGGACTAAACAACAACAACAAAGGCCTGAAATGTAAGAGCTAAAACTATGAAAGTCTTAGAAGAAAACACAGAAGTAACCTTTCATGACCTGGGATTTAAGAATGGATTCTTACATAGGATAGCAAAAGCCCACACTATAAAAGAAAAACTAAGTAACTTCATCAAAGTTAAAACCTTTATGCTGCTAATGATACTATCAAGAGGGTAAAAATGCAACCTACAGAATGGGAAAAAATATTCGCAAATCATACAATTTGATGAGTGACTGGTATTGAGACTATATACAGAAATCTTACAACTCAATAATAAAAAGATAAACTAATTTTTTAAATGCACAAAGGATCTAAACAAACATTTCTCCAAAGATGATATACAAATAAGCACATGAAATTAATCACCAGGGAGATACAAATTAAAACCATAATGAGATACCATTTCATACCTACTAGGATGCCAAAAACCCAAAGATAAACAATAACAAACGCTGGTGAAGATGCAGAGAAACTGGAACACTCATACACTGGAGGTGGGAATATAAGACAGTGCAGTCACTTTGGAAAACAGTTCTTCAAATGGCTAAACCTAAGAGTTACCACCTAGCAATTCCACTCCCCGATATCCAGCCAAGAGAAATGAAAACATGTCCATAACAAAAACTTGTAGACTGACCATGATCTCAAAGTTTGTTTCAAAATTTGCAAGCATCAAGTGTCATTCAAAAATGATTAGTTGCTGTCTAGGGCAGGGGGACACAAAGGGGTTAAAATGATAACTAAAGGGTGATTAAAAAAAAATCAATGATGAAAGTATTCTAAAGCGGACCAGATCTGTGGTAGCCCATATCTGTGAATATAGTAAAGCAAAAAAAAAAAAAAAACCTGCACTGTAAACTTTGTATAGGTTAATTGTATGCTGCTAAGTCGCTTCAGTTGTGTCCGACTGTGTGTGACCCCATGGACTGTAGCCTACCAGGCTTCTCCATACATGGGATTCTCCAGGCAAAACACTGGAGTGGGTTGCCATTTCCTTCTCCAAATTGTATGCTACTGTGTATTATATCTCAATAAAACTGTTCCTTTTTAAACAATTAAGTTCCCTGCCACATGATGAATAATCTGAGAGCACTGGAGAAATAAAAACTTTCCATCTCTAGTACACATACCAGAGCCACACCTTCTTTCTGGTAAATTTCTCATGATCTATAGGTATAAGCCCTATAGAAATAAATGTCTTTTTGGTGATAGGAAGTAACTCATCTCTGTGTGGTTGAAATAAAATATTGTGCTAAACCCTCCCCCCCCCCAAAAAAAAAATGTTCTTAATCAAAACTCCAAGAAATTTCACTGCCCACATCTGTGTCTATGAACAAGCTGGCATCAAGAGGCACTATTTTTAATTATCTCAGAGTAGTGAAGGACAGAGTTAACACTTAAATACCACCACAACCTAACGTGAAAAGGTTTCTCTGAAATTTACAAGGGAACACTGGGAGCATGGGGTGGAGGGAAGGGAGGAATTTCAGACTGGACATCAGTACCGTACTCACACAGCAAGGTTTTAGCTAAACTCACATTACAATAGTGCTATTAACCAGTTTTATTGATTTCAAAGCTTTGTTTACATAAAAGTTAGTTATAATTTAGTACTTTCCTTAAAAGCTATAGGTATGAAAAGTGTATACCAACATTGATGTTTACACTGATTTAAGTAATACTATCATAACAATAAATGTAAACCAATACTGAGGGTCCACAGAAATCTCAATATTACTTATATCTGAACAAACAGTAATAATAGGGACCATGTGGTATAGTTGAAAAAGTTAGAGAAAAATCTGACTTTAGATCACCAGCTCTGTCACATAAAATCAGTATAAAATAAAGCCAAATAAAATAAACAGATCTAGATAAGCCCTAAGGTCTTTCACCTCCCGCAAATGAAATGAGTCTAAAAAAGAGAGGGAAAAGGGTTCAGAATGAGGCTTCGAGGTAAAAAAAAATTTTTTTAAGTTTAAAAGAATGAAAAAGGATTAAATTTATCTACGATGAAGAAAGGAATTAAACCAAGAAACAGTTAACTCTGCAGATAAAAAGAAACTTTCAACTTGATGAAAGGTAATGTTTATAGTAAGAATATATTTTTTCATTTTATTTATATTTTAGTGTTTTTATTCTGCTTTAATATCTACATTATATTTTTTAAAAGATGGGAGTTTTTCATACCTTTGTGAGTTTCTACTCTAAATACCCTCTCCTTTCTCTATACTACCCAGAGGCACTTTAATTCAAGTTGAAGTGTGAAAGTGTTAGTTGCTCAATCCTGTCTGACTCTTCATGACCCCATGGACTGTAGTCTGCCAAGCTCCTCTATCCATGGAATTTTCCAGGAAAGAATACTAGAGTGGGTTGCCATTTCCTTCTCCAGGGGATCTTCCCAACCCAAGGATCAAACTCACATCTCTTGCATCTCTTGTTTTGGCAGGTGGATTCTTTACCAGCTGAGCCACCAGGGAAGCCCCCAGGTAAAGAATCAACCTGCAGTGCAGGAGACCTGGGATTGATCCCTGGGTTAGGAAGATCCCTTGGAGAGGGAAATGGCAACCCAGTCCAGCATTTTCGCCTGGGAAATCCCATGGACTGAGGAGCCTGGTGGGCTATGGGGGCACAAACAGTCAGAAATGACTGAACAACTAACACTTTCACTACACTTTCAATTCGAGTTGAGGGTAAAACAGCAGAAAGTCTGGGAGGCTCAATAAACACCATACACTTTAAAATACATGCATTACACACATGTGGCGATTTTCAAGTATAAAAAGAAAAACGTCAAAGTGAAAAGGTTGGACTTTCATGGTGGTCAAGAATCCACCTGCCAATGCAGGGGACACGGGTTCGATCCCTAATCTGGAAAGATTCCACATGCCACAGGGCAACTAAGCCCACAAGCCACAACTACTGAAGTCCATACACCTAGAGTCTGTAAGAGAAGCCACCACAATGAGAAGCCCGCTCAATGCAACAAGACAACAGCCCCCACTCACCACAACTAGAGAAAGCTCACAGGCAGTGACAAAGACCCAGAACAACCTCCCCCCATCATAAAACGATATATTAAAAAAAGAGAGAGGAAGAGAGAGAAAGGATTATGAGCAGGGCAGGTGTGCAAATGGGTTACCTTCTCAGTGATGCCGTTGAACTTGGCCAGGATGTTGAAGAGAGGCACCTGGGGGATAATGAGCTGCTCCTTCTCGTCCTTGTACAGGGGGGCGGTAGGAAGGTCCAGTGTCAGGTACATAAACGTGGACTCCACCATCGTCTCCTGGTACTCGTCATTATGCAGCAGCTGCTCTTTCTCTTCCGCTGGCTGGAAGTAAGGAAGAAGGAAAAGGAGGGAAGGAGTGTGAGCAAAATAGAATACCACAGCTGGAAAGAGATGAGGTTTCTGGGACACTTATATTTACTTCATTTAATGTTAAAGGGAGAAGGGGTACCCAAGAGACTGTGCCATTCCACAGGCACTTGCACAACCTGTTTGCATGCGTGGGTGCTCAGTCATGTCCAACTCTTTGCGACCCTGTGGACTGTAGCCCATCAGGCTCCTCTGTCCATGGGATTTTTCCAGGCAAGTGTACTGGAGTGGGTTGCCATTTCTTTCTCCTAGGGATCGTCCCAACCCAGGGACTGAACCCACATCTCCTGCGTCTCCTGCATTGGCAGGCAGATTCTTTACCACTGAGCCACCTGGGAATCCCTATAGATTAATGCAAACACTGGTCTTTCATATTCATAGAGATATTATTTAAATACCAGACTATTTGAAATCTAGAAAGTTTATCTGAGCTTTAGGGAAAAACAAACTAGCACCACCTAGCGGCCAGAACACTGAAATCGGTCATCCCTCCTTATCTATGGTTGCCTCCAGGACCTGCCTTGGATACCAAATTCCACGGATGATCAAGCCTCAACCAACTGCTAAATGTAAATAGAGTGCTTTTATATACTGAAAAAAATCCGTGTATAAGTGAACTGCTGCTAAGTTGCTTCAGTCGTGTCCGACTCTGTGCAACCCCAGAGACGGCAGCCCACCAGGCTCCCCCATCCCTGGGATTTTCCAGGCAAGAACACTGGAGTGGGTTGCCATTTCCTTCTCCAGTGCATGAAAGTGAAAAGTGAAAGTGAAGTCGCTCAGTCGTGTCCAACTCCTCGCGACCCCATGGACTGCAGCCCACCAGGCTCCTCCGTCCATGGGATTTTCCACGCAAGAGTACTGGAGTGGGGTGCCATTGCCTTCTCCAATAAGTGAACTAGTGCAGCTCAAAACTGTGTTGTTCGAAGGTCAACTGTACAATCAACCACCACCTCCCAAACTTAGCACACTGGTACACAGGAACCTAAGGGACATGCCACTTGGCAGGCGCCTTGCAGAACCTCTTCCTGGAGCAAAAGGCTGTACCAGTTACCTAAGCATCTTTTTGTCAACTCTGAATCCTCTCGGGCAATATAAACCAGTCCAAGCCACTCACCAGATCAGGATGAGGCAGTTTTTTAGTGAAGATCCTCATGGACCCCTGGAAAACGTCAGTTACAATTGCTGTACAAACAGAAATCAAAATGCAACTTCTGTGTTGAAAGCATTTCCAAAATTCAGTCCCAACTCCTACATTTTTTAAATAAATCAGCATCTTCCAGCATAAGACCCAAAGCTCTCACTTAAAAACAGACATATACCACCAAATTATACCTTTTTACTTATTTGTGTAAATAACTACTCTAGGGGATTTCTAAGACTCTGTGCTCCCAATGTAGGGGCCTTGGTTCGATCCGGGTCAGGAAACTAGATCTCACACACCAAAACTAAGAGTTTGTATGCCACACGCAACTGAGACCTAGTGCAGCCAAATAAATGAATATTTTTTAACAATTATTCTATGTCTTTCTTCTCCCCAAGATGGATGGGGCAGACAGGCTGAAGACACCTAAAGAGGGGGCAGGGCCACCTGGTAAAAAGAGCACCCGGCCACAATCCCACATCAAGAAACCATCAGAACACAGAGAGAAGAAAACTGCGTTAGGTCTCCAAAACAACTTACCTGGTTCAGCAGTCTCTAAGCTAAGTTATTTAAGGCATTCATGAAAAATGTCCAACTACTGCTAAACCAACCTGGATGCTAAGAACACAGGGACTCGAGGTCTGAGCCTCTATAAACTAGCTGTTAGTCTGTTATTCGGAAGAAGCAGCCAGGCCTAAGGACTATCCACTAAGTCTTCACTCTGCTACCACCAGCCCACCAGCATGTCTACAACACATTGCCCAGCCCCTCAGTTTGAAACTAGGTCAGGATTTCTAGAGCACAATCATATCCATTTCTACTTATTAAAAATACCATTATATACAAGCATGCTCTAATAAAGAAAAATGGAAAGGAAACTATTCAGGAACAAGATTTAGCCCATGTGTACAGAGACTGTACCCTAACACAAAAAATACACAGGTAAGAAGAAAGGATGAAAAGTTGCAAAGTGTTTCCAAAAGGAAGCAAACAAAAAAGTGCTCTCCTTCACAAAATAACACGACTTACTCTTTTTTTTCTTCTTTGTGCCCCCCAGAGCTGAGTGTAGAGCATTCAAAAACCAGGACAGAAAATCAACTCCATCCCCTGGAAAAGGAGAGGTGGGACATCAGACTGAATGAAAGTCCAAACCACACGCTGGTTGGCATGACTCCACATTCTCAGTTTTCCTCCTTCTTTTCAGGCATCCCATCCTGTGGGCAACCTCCTCTATCAGGGCACTACACACTGACACTCCTCAAGGCCAAGATCTTAGTCTTCTGACCTTACACACCCCCTAGACAATCTGGCTCAACCAGAACCTTATCAGCTCTATTCCAACCCTGAGTCTCATCACCCATCAAAGATCATTACTGGGAGTTCCCTGGGGGCCAGTGGTTAGGAATTGGCATGTTCACTGCCATGGACCGGGTTCCAACCCTGGTCAGGTAACTGAAATCCTGAAAGCCACACAGCTCAGTCAAAATATTAAAATAAAAATAATAGCCATTACTGAATTTCTAAGTCACTCCTCAACAAGAATGTTTTAAAACAAACATGTGACAGCGTATCTTCACTTAAGGGCCTTCACTGAGTCCCCGCTGTTATCAGGATGTAATCCAAGTTCCTTATAGCAGTGGGAAATAAACCCAACCACTTGGTCCATCTCAGCACTCATTGTTGGATCCAAAGGTCCAGCTACAAGCAGTCCTCTCTCTGTGCCAGGCACCTCCATGCTGCTGTCCAGTGTCCTCTCTGCCTGGAATGCCCACCCCCACCGTGTCTCCCCACTACCTAAAACTCAGGCATCTCTTCCTTCTCTCTGAACCTCAGCTCACCTTGCATGTGTTCAACGGGCGTCTTTGCTCTATGCACCCTCCCACAGCATGCTGTGCTTCTGCTATCACAGCACTTAACACATGTAATCATCTTTCTACAGAACTATCTTCCCCACTAGAACAGGAGTGCCTGGAAGGAAAAAACTGTGTTTTTTAACCCTGCAGCATTAAAACCTAGCACCAGGAGTGAATGGTCAATCAACTGACCTGGAAACTAGAGAGTATCATATCACATCCTATGAGCTACTATGAGCTACTCATGTGGCAATAAATCACTGGGTTTGGAGGGATAAAAATAGTCAGAATAGAACAGTCTGCGACATGACAAAATGAGAAGCAAAAGTGGCAGGCACTTAATAATGGTTGGTGCCTTTTCCAGCCTCCTGGTTTTCCCAAGTCGTAGTTTAGTTCAGCAAATCAGACAGACTGCCTATCCAGCTGACCACGCCTGGGACTCTGGGCAAGGCAGGCTGATGAAGGAAGACTGAGACACCTGAACACGCTATGCACTGGACACTCGCTCCAGCTACTGCAGAGTTCACTGCAAAGCAGAAGTAAATGTGCCCACCAGACTAGTGCTATTGCCCAAAAGTCAGAAGACACGAATTACTCCTTCCTTACCCTGTTTCGTGATCTGAAAAGTCTTCTTGCTGCAGAGGACAACAGCCTGCAGCATCTCATGGGGAGAGACATGAGCTTTGAAATTGCGAGGGTTCCAGAGTTTTCTCATCAGCTCTCCAAAACGCTGGACCAACAAGAACATGATATCCCCAGGAGGACGTTTGATGTTCTTATAATTGTCTTCTTCCAGGAAGTAGTTCCGGAGAGGAGGAACGTTAGACAGAGCCTGGAAATCAAACGTTCCGATTCCGATTAATCCACAGCCCTTCTGCTGGACCTCTGGGACTTAGGCTCATCTATTTAAGCTCTTCTAAAAACTGTTACACCTTAAAGAATCAAAAGTTAAGGTGTCTTTCCTGCATGTGGTATTAAGAGTGTGGTAATAAAGCCATACAACTGTATATAAAAATGAATGTACTCTGTTATGATGGAAATAGTCAAAGACTTTAAGAGAATAGAAATTAATTTTATCTCATTAAGCAAAAAGATAAAGACCTACCATGTTAGTTCAGGAAAAAACATATGCTTATTAGTGAGATATATGAAACTGGGAAGGAGACCACAGAAAAGACCCTAAATAAATACAGTCTCAGGTCTTTTCTGATAGGGTCATGAATCCTCATCAGCGCTGTGCTTACCATGTGCACAACTTTCTTTGACAAGGTAATCCCTTTAGCAAGGAGTAAGGAAAGATGCTGCTAAATATATAAACCCAGGCATCTCTGGGGAAAACAATTCAGGGGGCAACTCAGGATAATGATAGAGGTGATCAGGAAAGCCTCTTCAAGTCTGGGGCTTCCCTGATGGCTCAAGTAGTAAAGAATGCGCCTGCAACCCAGGAGATGCAGGTTCAATCCCTGGGTCAGGAAGATACCATGGAGAAGGAATGGTAACCCACTCTGGTATTCTTGCTTGGAGCATCGCATAGACAGAGGAGCCTGGCGGACTACAGTCCATGTGGTCGCAAAGAGTTGGACATGACTGAAGCAACAGCCTGAAAGCCTACAAGTTTAGCTCAGCTAAAGAAACAAGGATTTCCTACTGAGATACTGAAAGTAAAAGTTGCTCAGTCATGTCCAACTCCTTGTGACCCCATGGACTTTAGTCCATGGAATTCTCCAGGCCAGAATACTGGAATGGGTATCCTTTCCCTTCTCCAGGGGATCTTCCCAACCCAGGGATCGAACCCAGGTCTCCTGCATCGCAGGCGGATTCTTTACCAGCTGAGCCACAAGGGAAGCCCTTCCTGCTGCGAGTTACTCTCAAAAGGAAAAGCGTGTGGATAAAGTTTATCCTAGCTCTGTTATCCATGCTCCACTGTGGACAGAGGTTGCTCCCTGACTTCAGTGACAAGACAAATAGCAGGTGTCCTCAGAGAGAAATTAATCAGCCTCTGTGGAGTACTTGGTCCATTCAATAACATTTTAGTGGAAACATCACAGAGGATTTGTTCATCCACTTACATGTATAAATAAAAAGAACTTCCTATGGGGAGCTAAAACCCATCACAAAGTCACAACTTCCATGACTGTATTCAAAACCCTATCTGTCCTCAAACAGTCTTCACAAAGCCATGAGAGACTGGAAGAGGCAAAGTCAGCAAAATCTCTCTCCATCTAAGAATTCAACCTTTCCAGGGACCAGAAACATTCAAATACTAAGATCATGGAATCTGGTCCAAATACTTCATGGCATATAGATGAGAAAACACTGGAAACAGTGAAAGACTTTATTTTCTTGGGCTCCAAAATCACTGCAGACGGTGACTACAGCCATGAAATTAAAAGACACTCGCACCTTGGAAGAAAAGCTATGACAGACCTAGACAGCGTATTAAAAAGCAGAGATATCACTTTGCTGACAAAGGTCTGTATAGTCATAGCTATGATTTTTTTCCAGCAGTCATGTATGGATGTGAGAGTTGGACCATAAAGAAGGCTGAGCACCGAAGAACTGATGCTTTCAAACTGCAGTACTGGACAAGACTTCTGATAGTGACTGAAAGGAGATCCAACCAGTCCATCCTAAAGGATATCAACCCTGAATATTCATTGGAAGGACTGATGCTAAAGCTAAAGCTACAGTACTCTGGCCACCTGATGCAAAGAGCCGACTCACTGGAAAAGACCCTGATGATGGGAAAGATAGAAGGTAGAAGAGAAGTGGACAACAGAGGACGAGACGATCAGATGGCATCACCGACTCAATGGGCATGTTTGAGCAAGCTCTGGGAGATGGTGAAGGACAGGGAAGCCTGGCGTGCTGCAGTTCATGGGTCACAAGGAGTCGGACACAACTTAGTGACCAAACAACAACAAGGGACCAGGCATGACACTAACGGCAGACAGCAAAACTCAAGAGATACGTTTTTGCAATGTTTTACCCAATTCTTTATGCAAAAACACCATACACAAAGTTTAAAGGCCAACCAAATAAGAACTAGAATATGTGCAACACACACACATATACATATAAATATATACATACTTTTAAAACTCAATATAGTGTAACACTAATAGAAAGATGAGCACATAAGGCCCACAACTCATGAGAAAATATAAGAATCAACTTTAGAAATGAATTTTTAAAAGTAAGTTAAAATGGAGATACCTATCAAAATGGAAGAACTTTTTTTTAATGGTAACAGTGACAATGCAACACCCCTTTGGGAATCCTCCTACATTGTTAGTAGGAATGTATCAATAAACTGGTGTAGCCACTAAGGAGAACAGCATGAAAGTTCCTTAAAAATCTAAAACCACAGTTAGCGTACGATCCAGCAACTCCACTCCTGGGCATACATGCACCCTAATATACATGAAAGCACTATATACAATAGCCAAGATACGGAAACAACCTGAATGTTCATCGACAGGTGAATAAAGATGTGACACACACACAGAATACTACTCAGCCGTTTAAAAAAAAAAAGAATGAAATAATGCCATTTGCAGCAGATGGATGGACCTAGAGATTATCATACTAAGTAAAGCCAGAAAGAGAAAAATACCATATGACATCACTTACATGTGGACTCTAATACACAACACAATTTATCTATGAAACAGATTCACTGACACAGAATAAAAATTTATGGTTACCAAAAGGGATAAATTAGAAATTTTGGATTTGCAAATAAAAATTACTATATATAAAATAAACAACAAGGTCCTACTGTATAGCACAGGGAACTATATTCAATATCCTATAGTAAATCATAAGAGAAAAGAATATGAAGAGAAAAATACATATCTATAACTAATTCACTTTGCTGTTTGTCAGAAACTAACACAACACTGTAAGTTAACTACACTTCAATTAAAAAAAAAAAAGAGCAGCCTTTTCTGTGGCTGGTGGGTTTATAAACCACTACAACTCCCCTATAGCCTAGAATCAAGGCTCACAGTGCATTAATACAAGAAGTGAAGGTTGAAGAATCAAATTCAACAAAATACAATGACATGTAATCATATAAGGATGCTGCACAAGAACATTTATTGATCTCACAATAGGCTTTTAAGTTAAAATATATACAAAGATACACACATATACTATGTTACTTTCTAGATTAAAAATCCAAGTATTTGAAAAGCCTAGAAAAGAAATAAAACAAAGTATAAGAGTGTCACAAAATGTGCAAGATGGATACACACTGCAACACTGGTAACAGAAAAAACCCTGAGACAAGTGAAATTTTATCAATTGAGGAATAACAAAATAAACCATAATATTGCCACATGACATTATGCCTGTGTGTGTGCGTGTTTAGAATAGTTTTGGAGCTCTCTATACTGTTAACTACCCCAGGGCAAAGCACTAGGGAAAGGAATAAAGTTCTCATGTTACACTTTCTGTATCTTTCTTCCCCACTCTCAGCAATTTGTTTATAGTTTAATCATTTTTTTTTGAGTGAAGCAGAATTACTGTTAATTTTCTTATTTACGCTTATCAATATTTTCTACAATGTGCACTATTACTCATGTAATTTTTTTTAAAAGCAAAACTTAATTGCAAACAGGACAACTTTGGCTTTCTGCTTTTCCCATTTCAGGGTTTACACACAGGGGCAGGACAGAGACACCTCAGAGCCAACACAGTGAACATCTACACCATGGAAGAAAAGCATCACCTAGCACACGTGCCTCTTTTTGGGTCCTCCAGGCCACATGCAGATTCCACCCCTCACTCCCTGTACACTCCAGAGGCTGAAACAGGCCCACCATTTGGCAGCAGCCCTCCAGCATACACAGGAGTGTTCTGCTTGGTGCAGAACAAATAGGCCAGCAGAGTTCCCAGCAAAGAATCAGGATCTGACGACCACTAGACTCCACCAGAAAGCAGTCATTTCCTGGCTGAGCTTCAGTGTTCCTGGGTTGCCCCCTCCCGCACGGTTCCCATCCCATCCTACCCTACCTGAAGGACGGCGTTGGCGTAGTCATTGGCCTTTATGTTATTCAGGCCCACGATACCTGGCAGGTAAGTGGTGCCGTCATATGCCCGGGACAACTTGGCTTGCTTGTCCAAGTTAGCAATCTGCTGCTTTGTGAAAGTGGGCTTCAACACATACTGCAAAACAAAAGAAAATTCCAAGTTGTTTTAGGATCATCTATAGAGCTGACAAGACATATTTGCAACAGCAATTTTTGCAAAAGCAAAAAATACTTTGCCATGAACAGCCACCCAAAGGGTTCCCAACAGTAGGTCTAAGGAGGGAGGTGACATGGAATGGGCCCCCTACATACTGCTCATCTATAAACAGGTGATTATCAAAAACCCAAAATCACTGAGTCCCAGGCCTTCCCTCAGAGAGCATGTCTGGCCAACCCCATAACAAACAACAGTGAGAAACTGCAGGATACTCAAGTCTGCAGGCGGCGGGAGTCTGAGTCCCAGGTAGGAGCTCACGCAGGGTCAGCACGTGGGCTGCTACGTAAGCAGGAATTCATTCCCCCTCTCTGTGGAGGTCTGCGATGCTGTGATTCCCTGTGACTGAAGGGGCAGGATCAGACCCTTCCAGTCCTAGAGCTACGAGGGTCATTAGGTCACAGGCTGGTCAGAGGGCACCACTGACTCACTTTGTTTCTGTTTCATGTTTTGGTTTTTTGGCTGCGAGGCATGTGGGATCCCAGATCCCAGACCAGGGATCGAACCTGCACCCTCTGCATTGGAAGGCATAGTCTTAACCACTGGACCACCAGGGAAGTCACCACTGACTCACTTTGAAAGCTTGAATTAAAAGAGAAAAAAGCTTGAATTCCTTTCAGTTTCTCCCTCTGTGCATAACCACTTAAAACTTCAATTTTAACAGGACTATGAAACTTATGGAAGTGGGGTAAGTAGTGTTTCAAACACTCTGAACACCAAGCTTTCCTTAAATAGAACATTCCACTCTATTGAACATGCAGCCACTTGCTGAAAAGGAAAACAATAATCAACAGTTCCAACAGTAATCAAAGCTCAAGAGGACTTTCCAGGCTCCCCACATAAGTGCATGGACTCCTGGCATAAGGCACAAATCGGAGCCTGCAGGTGGAACATGCTAGCCATTTTGGCCACATCATGTCAAAAGGAGCTATGCATGCGTGCTAAGTCACTTCAGTTGTGTCCAACACTTTAAGACTCTATGGACTATAGCCCACCAGGCTCCTCTGTTCATGAGGATTCTCCAGGCAAGAATACTGGAATGGGTTGCTATGCCCTTCTCCATGGAATCCTCCCCACCCAGGGATCAACCCCGTGTCTCTTAGTCTTCTGCATAGGCAGGCAGGTTCTTTACCACTAGGGCCACCTGGAAAGTCCAAAAGGAGCTGTGAGCTGGTATAAATCTCTGTCCTATACCTGGCTACACCAGGCTCAATTCACATCACTACACCAAAGTGTGGAAGGGTAATTTATTTCATAAAAATGCTTTCACCCCAATTACAAAGGAGCCCTATTTCTTCAGTCCTAACTAAAAACAGAAACAATAGCTAAGCTGCAGACCATGGGCCATGACTACGAATTGTGGGGCTTCCCAGGCGGCTCAGTGGTCAAGAATCTGCCTGCTAATGCAGAAGAAGTAGGATTGAGCCCTGGGTCAGGAAGATCCCCTGGAGGAGGAAATGGCAACCCACTCCAGTATTCCTGCCTGGATAACCCCATGGACAGAGGAGCCTGGTGGGCTACAGTCCACGGGGCCCCAGAGAGTCAGATACGACTACACGACTGAGCACACATAACCTCTTTCTTCAGTTTCCCTGGTTCCTCCCAAAGGGAAAGGAGATTCTCCAAGTCCAAAGGACTGAGACTCTTTCCTGACCTTGAGTGGGAAGACCCCCAAGAGCCCTGGGGTAGCTCCCAAGAGAACTAGTTCCAAACCAACCCTCTTGGACACGCACCGTGATATCCTCTAGTGAGGAATCGATGATCTCATAGTTGTCAGGGAGGCAGTAAAACTTGAGGGTGTGGAGGTTGAGGAAGACATGGTGACTAAACTGGACACTGTGAATGTAGGCGTGAGACTTCAAACCCCGGCCTGCAGGAAGGAGGAAAGGCTGTGAGAGAAGCACAAACTCCAGAAGCGAACATCATGTGCAATTTTCCCTTCTTCATTTTGTACCAGAACATGTTAATATCAGCAAAAACAAAGTACTACACCATTCCTGAAAATTCATCTCCGCATGAACTCCTCTCATCATACAAGTTAGCAAGAAAGAACAGCACTTTATTCTCTAGATAGCATAAAACACAGGGGGGCTAATTTCATATACACAAATATGGAAAACGTGTGGGTATCTGTATGTGCATATGTGTATGTATATATGTGTGAGTATGTATATGTGTATGTATACAAGCTAGTTTCATGTGCTATCAGAAACTAGGGATATGCATGTATATATTATAAATAATACACGTACATACACATATGTACGTGTCTCCATCATCACTTAGTCCTAATTTTCCAGCTGCCCACATTCAGGACAATCTCATAGTTGCATGACTTTGTTCACGTTACCACTCCTTTTTAGAATATTTCACCCTTCACCCATTCAAACTCTGTATATCCTGCATACAGAGAACAAGTTCCTCCTTCACCTCCTTCATGAACATGACACAAACATTCCAGCTAACACTGATCTTTGCATAT
Organism: Bubalus kerabau; assembly: GCF_029407905.1. Lineage (NCBI taxonomy): Eukaryota > Metazoa > Chordata > Mammalia > Artiodactyla > Bovidae > Bubalus > Bubalus kerabau. Next base: position 52,164,020 of record NC_073634.1, read on the forward strand.
TTCAACTCCTATTGTCCTTATTTATTTACACTCAGTGCCACATGGGCCAGCAGTAATCTTAATGGTCTTAAGAGAGTTTGCTGATTGTTTTATGTGTTACCCTTGACTATTTATAAGATCCCTGTAAGAGCAAGGAATGTACTTTACATTTCCTCTAAATCCTCCACTATACTGTGCAAATAGCACTAGCTTGGTCTGAATAAACTGATACAGTTAATTTTCAGAAAAGGACAGAATGAAAAAACTCCTTACAGTAAAAGGATTCTCAGAAAAAGACATTGAGTATAGAAAAATATCAGAGATTCAAAAACCCAGAGCCGGTCAGCACCAGGGGCCAGCCAATCCCAGAGCTCTCCTCCACAGTCGGTTCACAGGCCAAACAACCAAACAGAAAAGTTAAATAAATAGCAGCAGGGCCAGAGGCAGTGGGGCTGGAGACAGCAGGGCTTCAGTGGCCTTGCCTGTCCTCCTTCACTGGCGACGACCAGCATTAGGCAGAGAAAGCCACCACCTTAAAAAAATAATAATAAAACTAGAGCTTCTGAGATTTCCCACACAGTCTCACATGTGGCAAGTTCTTTCTCCCTTTCACATGTGTTCAGATTCTGATAAATAGAGAACCTCCTATGGATTTTCTAAGAGTATTCCAATTTCCTGGGAACAAAGATAAAAGTTTATTAGACATGACTCTTAACAGCAACTTAAAAAAAAAAAAAAAAAAAACCACAACAACAAAAACCCACAGACCTGTGGCTAGTGCTGAAAACACAATACAAAATATTTATTTACCTTGAAAGTACTTGCCACACACCAGACAAGCATATGCATTGATGTGCGAGAGGGAGATGGAACACAATTTCTCAAAGTCAAAGTCCAGCACACTCCTAAGAGGATGAAAACAAAACAGAAACAGTTAATGGTGATGATTGCCCAGGTGAGCACCTGAGTAAAGCAGCACCGCTGGCTCCATGCGTCACGCAGCATCCTTCCAAGAACAGGTCAGCAACCACATGAAAATTGTGGGGAACGTTAACTCTTCCTTACTTAGACGTTCGGGCCTTCCCGGTGGCTCAGATGGTAAAGAATCTGCCTGCAGTGCAAGAGACCGGGGTTCAATCCCTGGGTTGGAAAGATTCCCTGGAGAAGGGAATGGCTACCCACTCCAGTATTCTTGCCTGGAGAATTCCATGGACAGAGAAGCTAGTGGGCTACAGTCCATGGGGTAGCAAAGCATCAGACACAACTGAGCAACTAACACTTTCACCTAGACATTTAATATAGTGCCCCAACCCACCAACCCCCAAAGTAGTGCAAAGGTATCTCTACCAATGACCCTCTTCGAGCATCCACAACCAGTTGAGAATCTCCCATTACTTTCTCTGGAGGAAAAGCCACAAGGACTAAAGTAACAGGGCACCAACAACATTCCAAAGTAAAAGACATAAAATAAAGGACACAAAAAGAGTGAATAACCCCTTTCATAAAAGAAAATTTTATTTTTGTCCATTAATAAAAGTCAGAAGCCTGAAGAATTTTAGAGGAATACCTACAAAAAGATCTATCTGTTCAAGTGCAAAGTCACGGTGAGTACCAGGCAAGTTAAGTGATTTTAAAAAAGTTACCTCTACTAAATCCACAGGTGGCAAGGGTTTTCCTTCTCAAGCATTAACTCTAATTAATCGTTAATGGTCTCTGGAAAGCTGCACTGTCCACTAAAGGGGCCACTAGCCACACACAGCTATTGATGTAAAATAATTAAAATAAAATTTAAAATTCAGTTCCTCAAGCCACATTTCAAGTGCTCAACAGCCACAAGTGGTTTGTGCCTACCACATGGACAATTCCACCTGCAAAGAGCAATCCCAATGTTGCAAAAACAGTCTAGTAGTCAAGGCTACACTAGAGTATAAGTGAAAAAACCATCCTATAATGCATCTGGGGGACTAAAGAATGCATTGGGATGAGATGACCACCTCTGCTTTAGAACATGTCTTTGTCTGTTTTTCCTTTCCTGAATCCCAGGTATCAAGAGCAGTACCTAGCACATCATGTGTGTGCATGCTCAGTGGTGTCTGATTCTGCGACTCCAGGCTCCTCTGTCGGTGGGATTTCCCAGGCAAGAATATTGGAGTGGGTCGCCATTTCCTCCACCAGGAGATCTTCCTAATCCAGGGATTGAACCCAAGTCTCCTGCATCTCCTGCACTGGCAGGCAGATTCTTTACCCACTGAACCACCTGGTAAGCCCTAGCACATACTGTTCAGTTCAGTTCAGTCGCTCAGTCGTGTCTGACTCCTTGCGACCCCATGAATCACAGCACGCCAGGCCTCCCTGTCCATCACCAACTCCTGGAGTTCACTCAAACTCATGTGCATCGAGTCGGTGATGCCATCCAACCATATCATCCTCTGTCGTCCCCTACTCCTCCTGCCCCCAATCCTTCCCAGCATCAGGGTCTTTTCCAATGAGTGAACTCTTCGCATGAGGTGACCAAAGTATTAGAGTTTCAGCTTCATCAGTCCTTCCCATGAACACCCAGGACTGGTCTCCTTTAGAATGGACCGGTTGGATCTCCTTGCAGTCCAAGGGACTCGCAAGTCTTCTCCAGCACCACAGTTCAAAAGCATCAATTCTTCGGCGCTCAGCTTTCTTCACATCCACCTCTCACATCCATACATTACAACTGGAAAAACCATAGCCTTGACTAGACAGACCTTTGTTGGCAAAGTAATATCTCTGCTTTTTAATATGCTATCTAGGTTGGTCATAACTTTCCTTCCAAGGAGTAAGCGTCTTTTAATTTCATGGCTGCAATCACCATCTGCAGTGATTTTGGAGCCCCCAAAAATAAAGTCTCTCACTATTTCCACTGTTTCCCCATCTATTTCCCATGAAGTGATGGGACCAGATGCCATGATCTTTGTTTTCCGAATGTTGAGCTTTAAGCCAACTTTTTCACTCTCCTCTTTCACTTTCATCAAGAGGCTCTTTAGTTCCTCTTCACTTTCTGCCATAAGGGTGGTGTCATCTGCATATCTAAGGTTATTGATATTTCTCCCGGCAATCTTGATTCCAGCTTGTGCTTCTTCCAACCCAGCGTTTCTCATGATGTCCTCTGCATATAAGTTAAAGAAGGAGAGTGACAACATATAGCCTTGACGTACTCCTTTTCCTATTTGGAACCAGTCTGTTGTTCCATGTCCAGTTCTAACTGTTGCTTCATGACATGCATACAGATTTCTCAAGAGGCAGGTCAGGTGGTCTGGTATTCCCATCTCTTTCAGAATTTTCCACAGTTTATTGTGATCCACACAGTCAAAGGCTTTGGCATAGTCAATAAAGCAGAAATAGATGTTTTTCTGGAACTCTCTTGCTTTTTCGATGATCCAGCGGATGTTGGCAATTTGATCTCTGGTTCCTCTGCCTTTTCTAAAACCAGCTTGAACATCTGGAAATTCATGGTTCACGTATTGCTGAAGCCTGGCTTGGAGAATTTTGAGCATTACTTCACTAGCGTGTGAGATGAGTGCAATTGTGTGGTTGTTTGAGCATTCTTTTTTTTTTTTTTTTTTGAGCATTCTTTGGCATTGCCTTTCTTTGGGATTGGAATGAAAACTGACCTTTTCCAGTCCTGTGGCCACTGCTGAGTTTTCCAAATTTGCTGGCATATTGAGTGCAGCTCTTTCATAGCATCATCTTATTGAGCACATACTGAGTGCTCAATAAAAAAGTAAGTTGGTGATTGCCATTGATACCACATATCCTTTTATTTTCCTCATACAAATTCAAAACAAGCTGAAAGCTCTTTCTGCATGTGCCACCCTAAAACAACATGCCCTCTGATGACAGTTTAAACTGAGGGGAAAGATTAAAAAACCTGGCAAGAAGCACAGTTTTCTGGGCAGAAAGCTTTAGAAGGGATAAAGTTTCTGAACATATCATACAATACAAAGAACTTTCTACAAAGATTCCCTTGTATGTCTGCTGTCCCAGCCATCCATGTGCTACCCACCTATTAATGGTATCCAGGTACGGGCAGTGGCGGCTCCTCCGGTCCTCAGAATCCACGCGGCCATTCTTTGCTGAAAGGAAAATCATCAAAAGCTCTGAAAATGGGAAACCCATACTCAGGGTCAACTACCAGTACAAACAAAACACAAAAACGGGAAAAACAAATCAGGACGAGTTCTGTTACAAATAGCCTGAAAACACCCCAAAATGCCCACTCTAACGGAAAGTAAAAGTGTTAGTTGCTCAGTCGTGTCCAACTCTTTGCGACCCCATGGGCTATAACCCTCTGGATTTTCCAGGCAAGAATACTGGAGTGGGTTGCCATTCCCTTCTCCAGGGGATCTTCCCAACCCAGGGATCAAAGCCAGGTCTTTTGCGTTGTAGGCGGACTCTTTACAGTCTGAGCCACCAGGCTACAAACTGAGGCAATATACTTGAAACACATAAAACCAACAAAGAAATTGCTTGCAATTACATAAAGAAATCTGGTGAAGAGTTTTTTAAAAAAACAACCCAATAGAAAATGAGGAGGACAGCCCACAAAAATATGAAAAGATACTCAACCTCACCAATAATCAAAAAAATGCAAATTCCCTTGCACAATAATATACCTCTTCACATCTACCAGAGAGGATAAAACAAAATCAAGCAATTCCAAGTGTTGGCAAATATGAGGAGCAATGAGAAGGCTCATAGACTGCTGGTGGGAATGTAAACTCTTACAATTACAAAATACTGCAGCTAGACTGAAGCTGAAAATACACAGACCCTTTGACCCAGCAATCTCTCTTCTATTAATACTTGTATCTACCCTAGAGAACTTTTGCACAGGTGCATCAAGAATATTTTACTAAAAAATATTTATAGCTACAATATTTGAAAGAGATCCAACTGGAAACAAGCAAAATGCCTACCACATACCAAAAATGGGAGAAATCAGGTTTGATCCCTGGGTTGGGAACAGAAGAAATGGCAACCTGCTCCAGGATTCTTGTCTGCAAAACTCCATGAACAGAGGAGCCTGGTGGGCTACAGCCCATGGGGTCACAAAGAGTCGGACAGGACTAAGCATACACACACTATCATCAATAGAACACTTTGTTGCCATGAACATCTACCTGAATAAACCTCAACAATATGACTAGTTAAAAAAAAAAAGGGCAAAACAGAAGACTATATATAGTATGATTTCATTTGTAATAAATACAAAATAAAATACAGTTCTACTTAGGCATATATATAAGGGAAAATTATAATTTACCTCATATATACATGAGGTAAATATATACAAACTATAAAAGTTTATAGTTTATATATATAGTTTATAGTTTTACATATATATAAACTATAAAACAATAAAAGTAGAAACAGAAAAACTTCAGAACAGTGATTATCCCAGCAAGCAAGGAAGGCGGATGCAACTGGAAGGGGCCTGTTGGACCTTCTAAGGTACTGGCTTAAACATCAACATTCAAAAAACTAAGATCATGCCATCCAGTCCCAACACTTCATGGCAAATATATGGGGGGAAAGTGTAAACGGTGGCAAATTTTAGTTTCTTGGGTTCCAAAAATTACTGTGGAAGGTGACCGCAGCATGAAATTAAAAGATGATTGCTCCTTGGAAAAAAGCTATGACAAACCTAGACAGCATATTAAAAAGGAGCAACATCATCTTGCTGACAAATGCCTGTATAGTCAAAGCTATGGTTTTTCCAGTAGTTATGTACATATGTGAGAGTTGGACCATAAAGAAGACTGAGTGCCGAAGAATTAATGCTTTCAAATTGTGGTGCTGGAGAAGACTCTTGAGAGTCCCTTGAGAGCAAGGAGACTAAATCAGTCAATCCTAAAGGAAATCAACCCTGAATATTCATTGGAAGGACTGATGCTGAAGCTCCAATACTTTGACCACCTAATACAAAGAGCCGACTCATTGGAAAAGACCCTAATATTGGGAAAGACTGAGGGCAGGGGCAGAAAGGGGCAACAGAGAATGAGATGGTTGGATGGCATCACCGACTCAATGGACGCGAGTTTGAGCAAGCTCCGGGAGATGCTGAAGGACAGGGAAGCCTGGTGTGCAGCAGTCCATGGGGTTGCAAGGAGTCGACACCACTGAGCAACTAAACAACAACAAAGTACTAGTTAAGCACCACTTCTGAAGCTCAACAGTGTCAGGAGGCAATTCTGCATTGCTCTCTCCTGTTTCTGCATATACTGTAACCAGAGGTACCAACCACCTCCAGACTATCTCGCCAAAGATGTTGGTAGAGTGAAGTTTGTTTGTACAGCCTTGGAAGTCAGAGATCGTGTTTCCTCACAGAGCAAAGGCAAGGCAAGCTCAAGGCCCACTGTAGAAGATTTGGGTTCTCTAAGTTCAGAGTTGTTGTCTTGTGCACCCACTCCCTATGTGTATGGATTTTCATCATGTTGCACTACAGGAACTGACTCAGGAAACGATGATAATGCTATATTCTGGCTACTGTTATTGCTGCAGAATGCTGTCTGAGGCCCAGTAGTTCGATGTCTTCCAACAGCATCCATGAAACCGTGGCAGGCTAATTTGGTAGTGTACAAATAGGGTCAGACCCTTCACAATCCTTGACAAGTGGTAGATTTAAGGCTATATACCCACACTCTTCTTTAAACTATACATGTGCATGACATTTGGTCTATCTTAGTACCTATGATCTATTTCACAATAAAAATAAAAGGAAAAAAAGAAATAAGACAGTAACCACAACTGGTATCCTAATCTGTCCCAGAGAAAACAATCTCCTGACCACAACTAAGCAAAATATCTGAAAAACAATTTCTCTTTCAGAGAAAGGGAAACCTGAGGCTGACAGAATATATAAGTAAAAGAAACCAAAGAATACCCTGAAATAATTAGGTTATTCAAAGAATATTTATCAAGTACTTTTCATGAGCAAGGTGGGGTCCTACACCCTGTGCATAATACAAAAATATGTCAAATGCAAAACCTTGAGCAAGAAATTTAAGAGTTAACATAAGAGTAAAATCTTTTATTTATTTGGATGTGCCGGGTCTTAGTTACGGCATGCAGGCTCTTGGATCTTCACTGCAACATGCAAACTCTTAGTTGTGGCATGTAGGACCTAGTGGCACGTACTTCCCTGACCAGGGATCAAACCCAGGCCCCCTGCATTGGGAGGGTAGAGTCTTAGCCACTGGACCAGCAGGAAAGTCCCCAAGAATATAATCTTATACAGATAAACAGGCACAGAGACAGAATTATAGTCTTGGAGAATGAATAATCCTGAAACAAAGAACACTGCCCCTACAGTGTAGCCTAGTGATATGTTTACCTGCTAATTCACAAGAAAACAAGTATATAGGAAACATGTTCAAATCAGAAGTTTCAAGTTCAGATATGGAAAAGATTAACTGAGCTTAAACAGGAAAGCTTTAGACGTGATGGAAACCTACTTAGTGACTGGTAAGTTATCAACAAGTCGGAAAACAGTGTACACGCTCCAGAGTACCAAGGCTGGGCCAAAAGACCTCTAGCAATTACCAGGAGAAGCAGAATGAGTCCAGCAGAAGGCAGAGGGTACAGTCACAGAAGTGACTGACAGGGCTCTCAAAGCTCATGGGTTCCAGTACTCCTTCCATCGACTTAAAGAGGGACAGACACATGAAACCCACATTCCCAAACCAGTGACCCAGTCTCAGAGGCCGGATTCGAATCCAAACCTCCTGGCAGCTACAACCCTAAGTGACAGGGCAGCGTAGTCCAAGTGCCCAGAGTTCAGGCTCTCCACTCTGAACGGTCTGATTTCAGGAATTACAGCAGGGCTTATTCCTCAGGTGTTTTGTAAAAACTCAAGGAGGTAACACCTGTAAAACAACGAGCCTGGCCCCGAAGCTAGGCATCCAATAAGGGAAAGCTGCTGTTATTATTAAAGTTGCTAGAAACATTAGAGCTACGATTACCAAGACTAGTAAAAAGCAGTCCTCATTAAAAAGCAGTCGAGTCGAGCAGGATCGCGTGTAAAGTATGACTTTCCCGCTGGGAGAGGTTGGAGAGAGAAAAAGAAGAACGCGAGAGAGGAGCCCGCGCCCGGCCCCGCGCACCTCGCACCTCCCGCTCAGGTTCCGAGTCCTCGTCGGCCTCGCGCTCCCGCTTCACCCGCACCACCGGGACTACCGGCGTCGGGGCCTCGCGCGCGCTCGCCGGCTCGACCTCCCGCTTCACGCGCACTGGGCTGCTCCGGAAGCTCGGCGCCTCGGGCTCCCGCTCCCGATCTCGTTCCCGTTTGACGCGAGCCGAGCTGCTTCGCGACTCGGACTCGCGCTTCCCGCGGGTGGAACCGCGAGAATCCCGCTTGGACCGGCTGGACATCGCCACTACCGGCCGAGTCGCCGGGCGCAGCCTCCAGACAAGACCGAGCGCGCGGCAAGCAGCCAATAAGAAGCGGCGCTGTTATGGAGGCCAAGGATCTCTACGAGTCGCCGACGGGGACAAATCACGCCGCAGAGAACTTCAAGGAAGTACTGCCTTTTGTGGTTTCTTTGCTGCTGCGTGCGCACCGGGGACCGGTAGGCGGATCTACTGCACTTGACCCTTTTCCGGTTTAAAGAGGCAAGAACCTTTTACTGACTGGGGATTTCTGGATAACAGAAGCTGTCGTTGGATCCCCGGTGTCTTCAAGACACTTTGTGTCCCGAAACCACAATTGGGAGGTCGTCTCCAGTGTCCGCGCCTCAAAGATCAACACCCCTGCACAGAACCAGGCGACATTCCCAAGTCATACCCTTCTTGCAGCAACCTGGCGACTCTAATTCCACATTTAGAGGAATCACAGAAAAATGCGAATGACGAGCAGAGAGAAACTAGAGAGTGGAGCCAATAAAGCCGAAGCTTCAGGACCTTTGACTTTCATGACCCCTTCCACAACCCTAAACTACTTTACAGTTCTACTAAGGTGTGATTGATATACAATAAAAAGCGCGTTTAAAGTGTTCAGTCGCTCAGTCGTGTCCAACTCTTTGCAACCCCATGAACCGCAGCACGCCAGGCCTCCCTGTCCATCACCAACTCCCGGAGTCCACCCAAACCCACGTCCATTGAGTCGGTGATGCCATCCAACCATCTCATCCTCTGTCGTCCTCTTCTCCTCCCACCTTCAATCTTTCCCAGCATCAGGGTCTTTTCAAATGAGTCAGATCTTTGCATCAGGTGGCCAAAGAATTGGAGTTTCAGCTTCAATATCAGTCCTACCAATGAACACCCAGGACTGATCTCCTTTAGGATGGACTGGTTGGACCTCCTTGCAGTCCAAGGGACTCTCTAGAGTCTTCGCCAACACCACAGTTCAAAAGCATCAATTCTTCCGCGCTCAGCCTTCTTCACAGTCCAACTCTCACATCCATACATGACCACAGGAAAAACCATAGCCCTGACTAGATGGACCTCTGTTGGCAAAGTAATGTCTCTGCTTTTGAATATGCTGTCTAGGTTGGTCATAACTTTCTTTCCAAGGAGTAAGCATCTTTTAATTTCATGGCTGCAGTCACCATCTGCAGTGATTTTGGAGCCCAGAAGAATAAAGTCAGCCACTGTTTCCACTGTTTCCCTGTCTATTTGCCATGAAGTGGTGGGACCAGATGCCATGATCTTAGTTTTCTGAATGTTGAGTTTTAAGCCAACTGTTTTACTCTCCTCTTTCACTTTCATCAAGAGGCTTTTTAGTTCCTCTTCACTTTCTACCATAAGAGTGGTGTCATCTGCATATCTGAGGTTATTGATATTTCTCCCGGCAATCTTGATTCCAGCTTGTGCTTCATCCAGCCCAGCATTTCTCATGATGTACTCTGCATATAAGTTAAATAAACAGGGTGACAATATACAGCCTTGACGTACTCCTTTTCCTATTTGGAACCAGTCTGTTGTTCCATGTCCAGTTCTAACTGCTGCTTCCTGACCTGCATACAGGTTTCTCAAGAGGCAGGTCAGGTGGTCTGGTATTCCCATCTCTTTCAGAATTTTCCACAGTTTATTGTGATCCACACAGTCAAAGGCTTTGGCATAGTCAATAAAGCAGAAATAGATGTTTTTCTGGAACTCTCTTGCTTTTTCGATGATCCAGTGGATGTTGGCAATTTGATCTCTGGTTCCTCTGCCTTTCCTAAAACCAGCTTGAACATCTGGAAGTTCACGGTTCACATATTGCTGAAGCCTGGCTTGGAGAATTTTGAGCATTACTTTACTAGCATGTGAGATGAGTGCAATTGTGTGGTAGTTGTGAGCATTCTTTGGCATTGCCTTTCTTTGGGATTGGAATGAAAACTAACCTTTTGCAGTCCTGTGGCCACTGCTGAGTTTTCCAAATTTGCTGGCATATTGAGTGCAGCACTTTCACAGCATCATCTTTCAGGATTTGAAATAGCTCAAGTGGAATTCCATCACTTCCACTAGCTTTGTTGTACATTTTGCTGAATATTGATGGAGATATGTATACACTCTGAAACCACCACCACGATCAAAATAATGAACCTAGGGATTTCTCTGGTGATCCAGTGGCTAAGATTCAGCTTTCAAAGCAGGGGGCCTGGGTTTGACTCCCAGATCAGGGAACTAGATCCCACATGTCGCAATTAAGATTCGGTGCAGCCAAATATATATATTTACTTATATAAAATGAATTAAGTCACCATTCACCAAAAGTGTTTTCCTGCCCTGACCATTGATCTGCTTTCTGTTGCTACAGATCAGTGTCACTTTCTAGAGTTTTATATAAACGGAAGCACACAGCGAGTCCTCTTTTTAATCCCTGGCCTGTTTTGCTCCGCCTATTTGTTTTGCGATTCATCCACCTTGTTGGGTATATAACAACTCACTTCAACTCAGCAGCATTCCACTGTGTGGATGTACCAGTCTGTCCCTGTTCTACTCATGAACTCCCAGTTTTGTCTATTTTTAAAGAGGATCCAAAAATGACACAGGCTCAGATATCTGAAAGGCCCCAGGGCCACCCACGGGGAGAGTTAAGACACCGGTCCGGTGGACGCCAAGATGAACCGGGCGGCGGGAAAGTACGAAGTCGGGCGTTGGGCGGGATGGGAGGGGTGTCCGCCGCTGGTGGTCTTCTGGAGGGCCCGAGGCTGGGCTGCGAGGCCAGGGCGCCGCTGTGTGCCCAGCCTGGGCACTCGCCTCCTCAGGATCTCTTTGAAGGTAGCTGCTGTCAGTGCCCCCACTTACAAATGAGTAAACTGAGGCACGGCTGGGTTTAACAGTCGGCCTATGCAACGGCTGGTGATAGAGTGTCACACATCCCAGCAGAAGAAAAAGGAAGGGAAGGCTCCACAGCGAATTCTGAGTGGTGTGATGGGTGCTTTGTTTTTCTGGATTTTCTGATGTATCAGCTGCTGCTGCTAAGTCGCTTCAGTCGTGTCCGACTCTGTGCGACCCCATAGACGACAGCCCACCAGGCTCCCCCGTCCCTGGGATTCTCCAAGCAAGAACACTGGAGTGGGTTGCCATTTCCTTCTCCAATGCATGAAAGTGAAAAGTGAAAGTGAAGTCGCTCAGTCGTGTCCGACCCTCAGCGACCCCATGGACTGCAGCCTTCCAGGCTCCTCCGTCCATGGGATTTTCCAGGCAAGAGTACTGGAGTGGGGTGCCATTGCCTTCTCCACTAAGCCTAAATCCTGTTTTCCTATTGATAATGTCACAAAAGGAAAACCCCAGCCAGGAAGAGGAAGTTGAGCTTGCAGTATTTTCGCCCGCCCCCGCCGCTCCGCCCCTCCGCCGCTCCGCCCCTCCGCCGCTCCGCCCCTCCGCCGCTCCGCCCCTCCGCCGCTCCGCCCCTCCGCCGCTCCGCCCCTCCGCCCCTCTGCTCAGCCGCGTCCATGCGCTCCGCCCCGTCCCTCCGCCCCGCCCCGCCCCGCCCCGCCGGTGCCTGGAACTCTGCGCGCAGAGAAGCTCGGCCCTGCCCTCCTTTCCCGACGTCAGGGCTAGAGGCCGAAAGTCGAGCGAGGGGCGGTGCTGAGCTCTCGGGGCGGGAGGGTGGCCGTTGGGGGCCTTTAGGCAGGGACGGCGGCGGCTCCGCGCACAGGGGTTAAGATGGAAGCGGCGCCGAGTCCCGCGCCGGGACTCTGCTGCAAGCCTGGAGGGCGACTGGACATGAGCCACGGCTTCGTGCACCACATCCGACGGAACCAGCTCGCCCGGTACCGCCCCGCCCCGCGCCACCGCCGCCAGCCCCGGCCTGGCCTGATCCGGCCGTCCCTGACTCCCGCTCGGCTCCCCGCAGGGACGACTACGACAAGAAGGTGAAGCAGGCGGCCAAGGAGAAGGCGAGGAGGCGGCACACGCCTGCGCCCACTCGGCCCCGAAAGCCCGATTTGCAAGTGTACCTGCCGCGACACCGAGGTGAGGCCGCCCACCCGCCTGCTTCCTCGAGCCCGCGCGCTCTTTTGGCCCTGGCTCAGCCTCAGTGCACTCTTCTTTCCTATATGGGAAAAAGCTACTTCTTAGCCCCCAAGGCTCAGTTCACCTCGTCCCTTCTCGGAACATCAACCTCGATGGTCCCCAATCGCCGCTAGTGGTTCTCCCAGTAGAACAGAGAGGGCTCAAGTTAAGCATCACTATTACCGGACAAAGCTGGGAGTTGGCAAGAAGTTGTCTTTCGCTTCCTCTCCACCACACTATTTTCGTATTCCCGTCACCTAACAGAAAAAAAGTTTGGCACTGCTCTAGGCGACAAGGACATACTTGTGGAATGAAGCCCAAACCAACTTAATGGCCTTTTTCCCCAGCTTCATTTCGACCCAGCAATTACAGTAGATAACATATGATGCTAAATTTGTTGATCTTCCCTAAGAGTGCCTTTAGAGGTTGTATACATTTCATTCATTTAGCTTTCAGAGGACCCCATAAGATGGGAACCATTATCATTTGTGTTTCACAATCTGCAAAACGGATACAGAGAGGTTCAGCAACTTGCCTGAAATCTCAAGGAAGTAGTAAATGGCAGAGCCTGGATTTGAACCCAGGGAGAGCACAGTCCACCTCTCTACCACCTTCTAACACTGTAGACAGATGTGCGTTGTGTACCTCCTGTGTGATGTGACTGTGCAGAGGTGCAAAGGTGAATAAAATCCCTGATAGGCGGCACATTTCACACACACATTCTGGGTCCATGAGAAGACTGGTGCTTTTTTTTCCCCCTAAATTCAGCTTTTTTCTTTTTTTAATTTTATTTATTTTTGGCTGTGCTGGGTCTTCGTTGCTGCCCACGGACTTTCTCTAATTCCAGTGAGCAGGGGCTCCTCTCTACTTGCAATGCTTTGGCTTTTTATTACGGTAACTTCTCTTGTTTTGGGGCTCGTACTGTAGAACACACGGCTCAGTAGTTATGTTCTAGAGTGCACAGGCTTAGTTGGCCTGAGGCATGTGGGATCTTCCTGGACCAAGGATCGAACCTGTTGTCCCCTGCTTTGGCAGACAGATTCCCAACCACTGGACCACCAGAGAAGCCTGGGGTTTTCTTTACAGTCTGTTTTCCTGTATCATCTCTGGGCAAGGGTTCCAGCAGCCTTCCTTTCTTCCCTCTCATTCTGGTTCATCCCTCCAGATGGCTCTACCCACCCAAGCAACCCAGACTGTGAGGAGTCCGGTGAAAGCAGCAGTAGTGGCAGCTCTGAGCCAGAGCCTCCTGGCCCTCAGCTTTTCTGCTTAGAGTATGAGGCGGACAGCGGAGACATCACCTCAGTTATCGTGTATCAGGTACGCCTGGTGGAAACAGCTGCAGCCTGAGGGTCCTGGGCCGTGGTGGAAATCACTGTGACACCCGGAGCCACTGTCTTCCTCAGGGACTGGTGGGAAGTATCTGTCCCACATGGGAGCACAAACTGCTGGGCGATGCTTTTGAGCACAAGGCACTCCCATCACACAGTGTTCTCAGCGGGCGATGGGAAGGGCACATGGCCCACAGTCGAGAATCACTTTTAAGGGGACACCTGGGCAATGACAGGCACTGGCAAGAAGTTGTGAGTCCCACGGAGATCTGTGAGAGTGTTGTCTAGGGACAGGGCAGGCCACCTTTCCAGAAGAGGCTTGGCCCTAAGCTTCCTGACTCTTCCTCCACGTAGGATGATGATCCAGGAAGGGTGAGCGAGGAGGTGTCAGCTCACACGCCTCTGGAGCCACTCATGCAAGAGGCCCTCAAGTTGCGCATCCAGGAGGAGATTGCAAAGCGCCAGAGCCGACACTGAACAGACTGGAGTCGCTGCCCAGGGAGCCATCCCTAGTTTGGGGGTGCAGGGACCAGTCTGAGCTGATCTCAAGACACCCCTGTACCCCCACCAAAGCTGCCACATCCACAGGGAAAGGGTGTCACAGGGTCTGGGCCTGGCCATCTCCCTTGTAGCCATTTTTTCTTATATGTTGGCCCATTTGACCAGCCTAATATTCTGAAAATTTGAGAATTTTGTTTGGTTAGCTTGGTTTTGTGGAAGCAAAGACTCTGGGGAGAGTTGAGGTTTATGAAACGCTGTGCCAAACTGCTGCTTTCTCACCAAGGTCATGTCCCCCAGGGCACCTGGCCGCTGCTACTCCACCCAGCTCCTTGAGCCCTGTTTGCTATTTTATGGCTCCTTACTTCTGTACCTCCTGTTCACTTCTATGTCTGCGTTTCCTAGATCTTTTCTGGCGTTTCTTTGTTCTCTTTTTTCATTCATCTTGTCTCCCAATGCATCAGTCGCATCCCCATCCCTCCCCCCGCCCCCGCCCCCCCACCTCCTACCTTTAGCTGCTAAGGATTTTGGATGTGGAGGTTCTGGCCTCTGCCTTTCTGGCAAGCTCTCCCAGTAATTCTGATACCAGTCAAGGGAGACCTCCTTTGATGCCTACTTGCAAGCATGTCTCCCTCCCTTTACATGGCTTTTGCAGGTTTCTCCCATGCTCCATCACTTCGCCCAGTCTCGAAAGATGATGCCAGAACTCAACTGTGAGGATTTTTTGCCGCAAAACCTGCCTGGGCTAGGACTATATAATTCCAGCTTCCCACCTGATCCCTAGCTGTGAACAGGCCATCTGTGCTCAGGCTAAAGGAGAACTATCAAAACAAGCCAGAAACTGTGTTTCCAAATGTGATTTAACAGTCTTGAATGTACGTACAAAGGCAAATTCAACATGAGCAATTATTGCCTATTTGGAGCCCTAGGGTTTAGACAGTAAAGAATCCGCCTGCAATGCAGGAGACCCGGATTCAATTCCCTGGGTCAGGAAGATCCCCTGAAGAAGGGAATGGCAACCTACTCCAGTATTCTTACCTGGAGAATTCCACGGACAGAGGAGCCTGGCAGGTTACAGTCCATGGGGTCGTAAAAGAGTCAGACAAGACTTAGCAACTAACAGTTCCTCTTTCACTTGGAGCCCTAGTTGGGAAAAGGAGGGGAGCCTGAAAAGTGTCCTGGAGGGAGCTAAGCAAGCCTGTTTCATCTTCCCTTCCCCTGCTCTCTTCTCTCTCCCGTGCTACCTCCCAAGAGTATATAAAACTCCTAAGAGACCCTAATACTAAAGATACTGGGAAATCACTGCTTTCACTGAAGTGAACATTCTTCCTAACGAGGGTTGGACTAAGGTCTGAGAAATCCACCAGCCGTCCCGTACACGACGGTTCCAAGCCTCTGGTTTTCCAGCAAATGGGCCTAACCTCAGTGACTTGAAGTATGGGATTTAAGTGAGCCCATGAGCACTGGGACTTCTTCAGACCAACACTCCTCCTGCCCCAGAGGTTTCACCTCAGGGTCTCAAGATCAGTCTGGCTGGTCCCTCTCAGCAACTTTTCTCATAAAGGACATCTAAGGGCATTTTTGTTTGTGCCCTACAGCCCTGAAAATCTACCAGCTCAGAAACGGGGCAAGGCAACTACTTCAATTACATCATTAAAATGCAGCAAGTCACAGCTTGCTGGGAAGATGAGTGAGGTGGATAAATTAGAAGGGCCTGTTGCGAAGGCAGACAAGGATCAGCATGATCCTGACTCTCAGAGCTGGCCCAAAGTCAATGCCTTAAACTGGCCGGTCCTGGGCTCAGTTCTCTTTCAGCAAGTCTGCCCCCATTCGGCCAGGCTGGAAGTGCCTTTTGACTCTTAAGGTTAACTACCCTCCAGAGCCGCCCAGGTCAAGGAGACTGCGCCATACTCTGTCCCCTGTCTTCCTGCAGCTCAGAGCACCAGGCATTTTAGTCTTGCAGCTCTTCAGCTGATTTTCTGACTTGGACATAGGATTTCGCCGAAACTCTTAGGCTTCCTAGTCTGGAAATACTTTTTTGGGTTTGTCTTCTCATAGCTGGATGGCCTGTTTTCCTGGATTTATTATAGAATTTAGAAACAAGTCCATGGGGGTATGACCTCTAGAGTTTAGCTTCCAGCCCTGTGTTGTGAGAATCATGTACCAGTTCTGTCCTTCTGTGTGTTGATTGTGTAATCCTCACACTCTCAGGTAAGAGACTGATGGGAACATCTCATGTGTAAACCTGTTGTTGAGGTGCTTTGCTAATCGAGTGCATATAAAATATCTTCCACCCAAGAAAGCATTCTAACTGTTAGCTAGTTTATGCTGCACAACTACAGGAAGCACTAAGCCTGGTACTTAAATGAGAGGCTGTCCTTCAGGGCAGGCCTAGTGGTGGTGATGCTGCTATGGCTCCTGGTGTGTCCGAAACGCTTCTCTACTGACAGCTCTCAGCCCATCGACAGCCTTAGAGCTCCGCTCATTGCTTCTCGCCCCTCACTGCAGTCCAAGATGGTGTCATACTCTCCAGTATATTTACTGGACTTGCCTCCTGATGTCTTTTCGCTATTTTCAGTTGTTGGTGCCTTGCCCTCAAGGAGCAGTTTCCAGGGCATTTCCCAGAGGCCCTACAGCTGCCTCAAAGAGGACTGTCCCTGCTGTTTTGTGCATTGGCTACAGCATTAGACTAGCTTTCTGGCAGATTGCTTCAGGATCAGCACTTTTTTGATTAGATATAATCTCAGCCGCCTAGGAAAAAAAAAGCCTGGGAGCCTAATAAGCATATTTCACGTTCATCCAAAATGAAGCGTTCTTCATTTACTGAGGCTAAGCCTTGGATGTTAAAGCATTGTGTGTCCCGGGCCACAGTGGGTTATGTTACTAATAGAAGGAAGCTGGGTTTGCAGGGGTTTGGGGCTGTGCGAGAGTAAACACTAACACTTGAGTTCCAGCCAGCTGGCAAGGATGAAAGTCTTTGAAGAATGTAATACAAGATGGGAAAAGGAGAACGTAAAGCTTTTTGTCCTGAATGAGAGTAGGAAACCAGCCAGTGGGACCAGCGTGGGCAATAAGAAATGCTTCTGTCTCTGGACAAGCCTTAAAGGGACATTCCATCTCCACTGGTCCACTCCCAGGGGCACTGCCATGCAGAGATTAGCCCACAAAACTGGAAGAAACCCTTTGGAGTGGTGGGTATCCAGCTTACTGTGCATGTGGCACCATCTGTTGGTGGTAAGGTAGGGCCCCCAACTGGTTCGCAAATGTAAATGCAGCCTTTTGCAGACAGAAGAGTAAGGACAGGTGGCTTTCCTACCTCTGAGCCTTCTTTGGGGAGGAGCATCATGGAATGTTGACAGTTATCTGAAACCTTTTAAGTTCCCTCATTGAATTCCTGTCCTGTCCCTGAGGAATCATATGACCAAGAAACCACAGGCACCCACCCCAAATTTCCCCAGGAGGTGGAGTGATGCCAGAAGGGAAGAGAGTGAATGGCCCCTCTGCCTTCCCAGGGCCACCAGAATGAGGAACTGGTTGCACTGGTTGTATAACGTATCAGAAGCCATACTTTGTTCTGTTTTCTCATTTCCAATGTTCCTGCTGTGTGGATGAATAAAATGACATGTTGCAAATTTATTTGAAAATCCTTGAAGGAAGGTACTTTGCAAATACAGTATTCTTTTTAACCAATAAACGTACTATTTTTATAAGCACTGTTTTTGCCAAGAGTTGTGAAATCACTTGTGTACATAGGGAAGTGAAGACTACGTGCTGCCCTAAAGTCATTCAGCACAGAATCAGCACTGAAAATCTCATCTCTTGTTCTGCCTGACTATTTTAAGGACTGTCCTGGTTGGAGCATAACAAGTAGATTCACATGGCATTGGAACTGGAAGGGCCTTTTAAAGACATCTGGTCCTACTTTCTACTGATACGCAACTCATCCCTATCAGCATCCCTTGAAGAGCCCTTCTGTCTCAGGCTAATTCTGTTCTAGGGACTACTCAGATTGTTGTATTAAGCCAACAATTAAGCCAAATCTGCCTCCTTGTCAAGGCTCTGGAATGCTTGCCTTACCCCCACGTTAGGATAAAATAGCCAGTTTAGAACCTGAGTAGTCCTCCCGGGCCTTCCCCACAATCAAGGCTAAAAAGGAACGCAAACCCAACTCAACAGGAGATAGTAAGTGTTGATTAAGAATCGCCAAGCTTCCAAAGAGGTAGGAAATGCTGAGGGCTCATGGCACTATTGGGCAGATGAGAAAAAGTGCCTGCTCCCAGGGGAACACCTCTGGGCAAGAAGATGGTGATCTCGATAAATTAGACAGAGGCACTCCTTTGTCCTGGGGCACAAAGCCTGGCCAGCAGAAGGTGGACTGGTTTTATACCTCCCTGGTTCTTCAGCCAGGTGTTCTTGTACAGGGTTGCTCTGCACCGCCATGCTTCTTGACCTGGTTTTAACTACTTACCCTAATGCAGTTTGGAAGAGGGTCCTCCAACAGGTTTCCTGGTTCCATTTTTACCTTCCACTAGGTTCAGAAACGGAGAAGGAAATGGCAGCCCACTCCAGTACTCTCGCCTGGAAAATCTCATGCGCGGAGGAGCCTGGTAGGCTGCAGTCCATGGGGTCGCTAAGAGTCAGACACGACTGAGCGATTTCCCTTTCACTTTTCACTTTCATGCACTGGAGAAGGAAATGGCAACCCACTCCAGTGTTCTTGCCTGGAGAATCCCAGGGACGGGGGAGCCTGGAGGGCTGCCATCTCTGGGGTCGCACAGAGTCGGACACGACTGAAGCGACTTAGCAGCAGCAGCAGGTTCAGAAAGGTTTCTCCTTCCTCAAGCCATTGTCCAGTTAGTGTAACTACTCCATTTCCCCCACAGTCCAAGGCCATTTCTGACTATTACCTTTGCCTCACCAGTCCTGCTGAATTTAAGCTCCCTGGTTCCTGGCAGCATGGGCACAATGCTCCCTTCAGTAAAGGTCTGTGGGCCCCAGTGTTGCCTCACAGGGACTCCAACAGATGCTGGACTGCCAGTTTGAGTACTTTCCTGCCCTTTTAATCATGAAAACAATGTCCAAGAGGGCACTCTGGGCCTTAAAGTGTGTATGGAGTGTCACCTGCCCCATCAGTAAACAAAGGATGTGGCCATCAAGGCAGTAGTCGCTGTAGCCACCCGCAACTGCATCCTGAGGGTATTCAAGGTGGAGAAAAGCTGGCTATTGGCCCCAGATAGTTGAGGTGTGTATCAAAGGAATGCTTTCAATGTGCCCAGACTCTTGTATCTTCCCATACAAAGAAAAACACTAAATTCATTATGTCTGGTTACTAGTCTTTAATTAACAGTAAAGCTTTTGATATTCCAACTACCTGCTTTTTGTAATCTCCTTTATATCCTCACTTCTCCCTTGCCTCTTTGGAGCAGTTCCACAGAACTATCTGAGAGGCTGCCTCCCCGGCTGGAATCCTTAGAAAGTTTGCCAAATAAAACACAATTCTCAACTTTTGGGTTGTGCTTTTTATTTTCCAGTCAACATAAAGTTTGGTGAAGCTGTTGGGTAATTTATCACACTATCCTGTTTGCTTTTTCCCATATTGCTCTGGATCTCCAGCCTTCCTCTCCTCGTTTCCCTCCCAACCCCTGGCCATGGGGGTGTCCTTAGAATGGATATTGTTTCAAGCCAGTGCTCAGCAGTCAGGAAACATGTTTTGGACGCTGACTTCTGGACGGTACTCTGTATACTTGTATACTTGTACCCTTGAAAATAAAATGTATCTGATGAACGTAGCTCTCCTCCAGACTTTGCTGAGTCCAAGGAAAGCAGAAGCCAAATGCAGGGCGCTAGAATTTCTTAAGGAACAGCCAGGGCTTTGTGCTCTCTGCCCTGCAGACCGGCCTCGCCTTGGACAGAGGCAGGCACGGGGCGCCACACTGAGGAGGCTGTCCGAAGTCCCCGTCGGCCAGTCCAGGTTGCAAAATGTGCCCGGCGGCGGCGAAGGAAGGCATCCTTTAGCCACGTGTGCAGTGACAATCACAGGTGCAGCTGGCAGGAGGTGCAGAACCCAGAGCTTCCCGCCTCACGAAGCTTCCACCACAGGAGCAGGGAAGATGGGGTTATCCTTTGGGTATCTCCGCATCAGATGCTCCTCGGCTGGGGTCCCACGCCACCGCCCACAGAGCCCAGGTTCCCCCCAAGTCGGGGCACCGCCCACCGTTTCCCGCATGACGCGGGCGCGGGGACTCGGGAACTGTAGTTCCCGGCTCGGTTTGCGGCGCTGGGGCGGGGGCTGGTGTGGACTCCAAGTCCCGGCTGGCGGCGCGGCTCGGCCCGGAGCGCTGGGGGCGGGGCCGCCCGGTCCTTTAAACCATTCAGGGTCGCTCCGAGGGCCGCAGCCGGGGACGGCGCCACGCGGGGGCCGAGCAGGACGCGGCGGCGGGACGCTCCGGGGAGGTGCGTTTGGGGCCCTTTCCTTCCCTAGACCTCCAGAGATCACCTGCGAAGGCGCAGGTGCTGGGGACTGCGGGCCGTGGGCTGCGGGCGCGCAGGCGGGCGGGCAGGGGACCAGGGTGGGCTTACCGCGTGAACCCGCCCCTTCCCCGCGGCGCCGGCGCTCAGGTAGCTGCCTGCGCCCCGCTGCCTCTCCGCCCAGCCCCGGACCCCCTCGCAGGCTTTTCTTGGCGTGACCCGCTCCGGACTGTCCTGACTCCAGACCCTCTCCCAGTCCGGGACCCTCAGGCCAGGGAGGGTGGCTTCCTTTCCAGAGCTTAGGGCCCCGCGGCGTCTGAACATCTGGCTGGAACGCGGAGGACCCCCAGTGAATGCCGGAGGGTGTCCACGTTGTGGTGGGGGCTCAGCCCCAAGCGTGGGCGCTCAGAGCCGCAGAGGGAGCCCTGCGTCTGGTGCTGACCACCTTTCTCTCCCCCGCACCGGCTTTGGCCAGTCACTAGACCCTGGACTTTGACCTGTCTCTCTTCACCAGGCCCGGGCAGCCGATGGTTTTGACGAAGTATCTTAAGGTTGCCGGCCCATCCCCTCTTCTCCTGCTACCTCTTGCCCTCCCCCCCCTCCCCATCACCACCACCCTGGCTTCCCTCCCTCATGACCGCCTGGATCCTCCTTCCTGTCAGCCTGTCAGCATTCTCCATCACTGGCCTATGGACTGTGTGAGTACGGAGGGGGATGGGGGGAAGGCAACAAGGAGACAAATGTGAGGGACAGGGCCCAGCCAGGACCCAACAGGAGCCTGATGGCACACAGAAAGCCCCCTTGTCCTGTGGCAGGCTCCAGGGTGGTACCCAGGGTCACTCCGGCTGTCTCCAGAGCCTGGCCTGGCGCCTGGGCCCACAGCCCCTTGGGACAAGCTGGCACCACTGCTGTCCACCAGGGTGGCACGGACACACTTCTAACTGGGGTAACTTCCAGAATTGGGACTAGGCTGTGGGTTCTCTAGAGTAGCGTCGAGCCACAGGGCCACCCCAACTCAAGCCCCCAGAAAGGAGAGTGAGACTGAATGAAGGAAGAGTCGGTGGGGGAGGGCTGGGCGCGTCGTGGGGCGGGGTGACAGTTGTGCTCCCGCAGGTATGCCATGGCCGTGATGAACCACCACGTGTGCCCCGTGGAGAACTGGTATGGCGCACTCTACAGACAGCCTCACTCTAAAGCTCCCTTCATCTCTGTTCCCTCTTGGGCCGGGGCTGCCTCGAGCCAGACGGAGACACTGGGCCTCACTGCTCTTCTCTGACATTGGCAGCGCCTGCCCCTTCCCCAGGCATGGCTTCGTGCCCACCTACCTGCTTCCCACCGTCATTTGCCCCTTTGGCTTCTGTCTCGGGGGGTCCTGGGAAGTGGGCTCTTCTGCCCCTGCCAAGGGAGGTCTGGGAGGGTGTCTCCCAGAGACCTGAGGGAACCCCTTCCCCCCAGGCTATGCTCTGTCCTACCTGCCAGGTCTTACAACGAATCTTGCTCTCCTGACCCCACGGAGCAAGGGGGCCCCAAGACCTGCTGCACCCTGGATGACATCCCCCTCATCAGGTGAGGCCTAGAAACCTGGCAGGTCACAGAGACCCAAGGCCCAGCTAGACTCCCAACCAAGTGTCTCAAACCAAGGCATGTCCCTGGGTCCCAGAAATAATAATTCCATTAAGAGCACATATGCCAATACTGCTTACCAATTAGGATGAGCCAGGCTGTGCACTGAATCCTTTACCCACCTAAGGTCATTTCACCTTCCCAGCATTGAGGCAGCTATTGTTTTCACGACTTTATAGGCAAGGAAACTGAGACTGTGCTATGTCATCCATCCAGGTCCCTCAGCTAGTGAGTGGAGGCACCTAGATTTAGGTTCCAGCTCTCTGCCCAGCCTAAGCCCTGGCATAAGGGAAGTCAGACCCACTGTGGACCTTAACAGTCTCAGGGATCCCAGGGAGCCTTGGGGTCCACTAGGCAATCCTGGGCTCTCCCAACTCCAGCAAACACCCAGCGCTCTGCCTTAGGGGGAGGTGTGGTCAGCCTGGGGCCACTTGTTTGTAAGAGACACTGGCCTTTATCCATCAGGGTCTGGCCTGTAAAGGAACAGGTGCAGATAAGGCTAGAGAGAGCAAGTGGGCCAGGAGGGGGGCTTTCCAGTGCTTCTGCCCCTCTCACTCTGTCCCCACCCCCTCCTCTCAGCAAGTGTGGCTCGTACCCCCCTGAGAGCTGCCTCTTCAGCCTCATTGGCAACCTGGGTGCTTTCATGGGTGAGTTGTGCCCTCGGCGCCCCATCACCACCCCACCCAGTCCGCCTACCCTCACCTCCACTCCCCAGGAAGCCCTGGCTTTGTGCAGCCCACCACACCAAGGGCTAAGGCCAGCGGGGCCACTTCACTTCCATTCCATGAAGGCCCAAGGCTGACTCCCACACAGCCACCCTGGTATAGCACACCCCCTGCCTGTCCATTCTCTTCCGGCCCTCAGAGCATCTGGGGAAAGCTAGCTGGGCTGGGTCAGGGCCAGAGAAGGTGCCAGAGCCGGCCCCTGCTGTGCTCTCCTCCCCCAGTGGCCCTGATCTGCCTCCTGCGCTATGGGCAGCTCCTGGAGCAGAACCGTCATTCCTGGGTCAACACCACAACGCTCATCACAGGCTGCACCAATGCTGCGGGGCTGGTGGTGGTGGGAAACTTCCAGGTACGCCCGCCTGCCGGCCTTTCAGCTTCCTCTAGAGGGACAGCGAGGGGGGCAGGGGATGAAGAGGTGGAGGGGAGGGGCTGATCTGTGCTCGCTCTCTGGGCCCAGGTGGACCACGCTAAGTCTCTGCACTATGTCGGAACCGGTGTAGCCTTCACTGCCGGCCTGCTCTTCGTTTGCCTGCACTGTGCCCTCTCCTACCACGGGGCCACGGCCCCCCAGGACCTGGCTGTGGCCTACCTGCGCATTGTGCTGGCAACCATCGCCTTTGTCACTCTGATCCTCAGTATCCTTCCAGGATGGGGTGGCCAAGAATTCCTCCTGTAGCCCAGACCCTCTACCACCCAGGATGCTGGGGGTGCAGGGGGAACAGACACCCCTGCCCAGTCTGGTCTTCTGCCCCCTACTCCTGGGAGGTGAGACTTGGTCCTCTGCCCCAGCCTGTATCCAGGAAGGCAGGAAGGGTGTCACCAGGCTCCCATACCTCCTCCTGGACGTTTCCTTAGCCCCCTCCCAGGTGGGGTCTTCTTCATCCACGAGAGCTCTCAGCTGCAGCATGGGGCAGCCCTGTGTGAGTGGGTGTTCGTCATTGACATTCTCATCTTCTACGGCACCTTCAGCTACGAGTTTGGGGCGGTCTCCTCAGACACACTGGTGGCCGCGCTGCAGCCCACCCCTGGCCGGGCCTGCAAGTCCTCTGGGAGCAGCAGCACCTCCACCCACCTCAACTGTAGCCCTGAGAGTGTCGCCATGATCTGAGGTCTGGGGAGGGTGGCTGGCCCTGCCTCCGCAGCTTCCCGCATCTCCTTTGCATTTCTTTTGTACCAAAAAAATCCGATTTTGTGAAAATTATTCTGTTGGGACACAGGCTGCCTCGCTCCTGGAGGAGGGGCCATCCCATACCTGTGCCATAGAGGAGTGGGCCTCTTGGCAGGCTGCCCAAGCCACACAGCCCGCTCCCCACACCGCAGTGTTGTCTTTGTTTTAAAGGTCACGTGTCATTCACCCAGCCAGCCCTTCAGGTGCCTTCTACTCCCTCAGTGCCAAGGCTGGACCACTGGGGTCTCCTGCTGCAGGAATTGGGGGCTGGGAACAGCGAGAGGGCTACCAGTCTCGGGGGTGGGGATGAGCACTCCTTAGTCTATGGGAAGGCCCCCTATGGGCCCACTGAACTGCACTGGGATTCTTCACTCTGCCCCTTTCTTTAGGGCAAATAACACAGCAGAACCACGTGGGTATTTTAGTACTTTTTTTTTATATATATCTATTAAAAGAATTCTAATTTGCATGTTTGTAGTCTGTTCTGAAGAAAGGAAGAGGGCCTTATGCAAAACAGCTTCCCCTGGACAAAGGATGGGAGAAAGCCCCTGCCCACAGGGAGGGTCCTGAGTGCCCATCGAGAGCAGAGCTGCCAAGAACAAAGGATGCCAAGTGCTATCCAAGTACCCCTGAAGGGCTTGAAGCCCTTTCTGGGCCTCTAAACAATCTGAAGAGCTGACCTGATTATTTCACACTTCCTACCCTGCTCAGGGGCTTCCCTAGTGGCTCAGATGGTAAAGAATCTGCCTGCAGTGCAGGAGACCCCAATTCAGTCCCTGGGCTGGAAAGATCCCCTGGAGAAGGGAATGGCTACCCACTCCAATATTCTTGCCTAGAGAATCATGGACAGAGGAGCCTGGTGGGCTATAGTCCATGGGGTCGCAGAGTCAGATATGACTGAGCAACTAACACTCACTTTTTTTCACCCTGCTCAATTGTCTGGCTTGAAGACTGATTCCATACTAAGGGATATGACGAAGGACGGGGTACAGAGGATAACTTGAGAATAACTTGAAAATGTTAGAAGCAATCTGCATTGAAGCTAAAGATAGCCCTGGGGATACTAACACTGACTAAAGATTGCAGTGGGAAGGGAGAAATGTTGGCTAGTTTTTGGTTACCATTTTTTAAGTCACTACCAGGTGCCCTGCCTGACACATTTTGTCTTCCAACCACAGACACGTAGGCCCAGGCTGTGGCTGGTCAGGTAGCCAGGTTCTTGACCTGGGCCCTATTGTCCTCAGGCCAGCAGGCTTGGTAGGGAGGGATACCCAGCCTGGGACCTTCCACAGTTTAGGACCCCATCCCAGTAGAGATCCAATGGAGGGTACAGAGCCCCTGCCCAGGCCTGAGAGCAATGCAGCAGCAGGATGAGTGAAGAAACCTTTAATGAGAACTCTAGATGCAAGAGGAACATGTTGCAGAGGACCAGTGTCCAGCCCTAGCCGCCTCATGTGTACATGGCTCCATGGAGGTTCTCGAGGCGGTGCTTCTGCTGCTGCTTGCGAGCCTGAAGCAAAGAGTGCACACTGGTCGGGGCCCATCCCCAAAGGCCTGCAGGTGAAGGGACAGGGCAGCCATCGTGGGGCTGGCTCACTGTTTTCAGGCCCCTAGCATTTGGGCAGGAACATTGCCAAGGCCCTTGCCCCTCACCACAGTCACTGGGAAGACTCATGGACTGTGAGCCTACTCAGGCCTCCTAAGGTGGGGAATGAGGGCATCAGGAACAGGGACTCAGGGAGCCCTGTGACCACCCCCTCCACTTGCCCAGCCCCCTACCTTATCTCGCTTGTGCTCCTCATAAGTGTCGTCATCAGTGGGCAGCTCATGGCGGCACAGAGGGCAGGAATTGGTCTGAGAAAAGCAGTGCAGTGTAGCAGCCCGTTTGGTTTTCATAAGCTCAAAACAACCATCCCCAGCTCCCAGTTCCCTACCCTTACCCCTCTCCCGTCTCTGATCCCACACCCCACCCCAAAGGTCCATCAACAGAAAGAAGAGGCTTGAGGACTAGGCCCAAGGCAGGGTGAGGGCTGGGAGAAAGGAAACAGTACCTTGCTTAGCCAAGGCAGAATGCAGTTGGAATGGAAGAGGTGATGGCAAGGCATCTCAATGGCGGTCTCCTCCTCCTCAAATTCCAAAAGACACACGGGGCACTTGAGCTCTTGAGGAGGGAGTGCTAATCAGGAGAGCTGCCACAGGCCCTACCTCCCAGCTCCCACTCCTGAAGGACACACCTGCCCCAGCCTGACCTGGAAAACTGAAGGGCCAGACTGTAATCTGGCTTCCAGAGTTGGTTGGTCTGGCAGACCTGCCCCAAAGAATTAGTGGAAAGACTTTGTGTTCTCACCAGCTTGAGAGCCCCTGATGACTGTCCTGGGAAGGTTCTCAACTGCAGTCTTGGCAGCGGGTGGAGGCAGGTGGTGATCCCAATCTACTACCAACCCCAAGTCTTCAAAGTCCATCCTATTGAAAAGGGACCTAGGAAGAAGGATGCAAGGTCAGAACCAAAGAATCTTTGCCCCCATAATCCACGAAACATTAACAGACAAATACTCTGCCCGACTAGTCATATTAATAGCTACCCCTGAGTAGTGCTCACTAGATAAAAAGCACAGTGGGAAATAGCTTACAGCAGCTATCAAACAACCCCAGGCCATCAGACAACCCCAAGCCTGCAGGCTGTTTATTCCAGTTTTACACAAGAGAGAGAAATTATTCGGGCCACTCAGAAATGACCCGATAAAGCCAGACTCCAAGTGGCAGTGTAGCTTCCGTGCTTGAAGTGCTTAACGGATATACCTACTCACAGTCACATGGCCTCTACCCTGCCCCCCTGACCCGCCTACTTCAGTACCTCCTAAAGCCCACTGCCCTCCAGTCCGGACACCCCCTCTTCCACACTCCAGATCGCTTTTTCCAGAATTGCCTTGCCCTGGTCCGTCCAGGGACGACCGAAATTATCGACTTCCCCCCCGAATATCACTGTGGAATTAACTCTGCAGATTATTTATCCGTTTTACCCAGAAACTGCTGCCCCATGTAATCCGCGTTCTCCAGCCAGCCTCAGCCCAGACACCTGCTGTGTGGGCCCTACCTCCCAGCCCCGCACACCCACCTTGCAAGCTCCAGCAGCATGTTTGTTCGGGGATCCCGTTCGCGATCCAACGGCTCGCAGTCGTGTTCATCGAAATAGGACGCCATGGCAGCCGGGCTGTCTGACACAGCCCTCAGACCCCGGCCGTACCTCAGTCTCGCCGCGCTGGCCAATAAACTAGCGAGTTGAGGGAGGGCAACCAATCAGAGTCCCCGAAACGCGGGCACAGTGGCTCTTTCGCCACATAGGAAGAGGAAGTATTCATTTTGTCACCTCTTATTGGCTCGAATAAGTCAGGTGACCAAGAGTTAAAGCCAATGGTAGGGACCGAGGTGGGTCAGAAAACGGTCTTCTTGGACCCCTCGTCTAGGGTAGGTTTCTGGGAGACCTGAGTGGATCGCATAATCTTGAGAAGCCAACTGTTTGAACTATAGGGGTCCTCCATCTGCTCTGTGGCTCAGAGGGTCTCGGCAGGTCAGATCTTACAGGCCTCTCAGAAAGAGGGAGGCGCTGACTCAGGGGTCAAGGTTCTGTGAGCCTAGGGAAGCCTGGAGTCGGGGCTTCTCGCTGCTCTGCTGCATCCTCGCCGGGCACTTCAGCACCCGCTGCGCTCTAGTCGGTTCAGGACTAGACACTTGACGCCACCTCGACTCCCGCAAAACAAACAAAACTTTCCTATTCAGTTCTGCTGTTAGGCACAATAATAAAAGGTGGGGTAAACTCCCCCACCCGAGCAGAGGCCTTACCAGCTCAGGGAACTACCTATCTGTGTGATCTTTTAGCCCATTGCTCAGCGTTTCCCCTAGCTTCTGTAAAATTAGTGGCTTGAATTTAATAAGTAGTTTGCATCTCTGGCACCCATGAATCTCTTGGAGGAGGAAAGGAGAGGTTGCAGCTTTAGGGGAAAAACAAACAAACAAAAAAACTCCACATGTTGTTTAGTCTTAAAGATCAAATTTAACTGATCTAGGCCTGGGTGTGTGTGTGTGTGTGTGTGTGTACTAAATGATTTGGCTGCTAGCTATCGTTTATTTGGCAACTAGAATCATTACACTTATATTGTACACAGGGTATAAATATAAATACTCCTCACAATTATCCAGGAGCTAGTATCATTATAGTCAAAGCTATGGTTTTTCCAGTAGTCATGTATGGCTATGAGAGTTGGACCATAAAGAAGGCTGAGTGCCAAAGAACTGATGCTTTTGAATTGTGGTGCTGGAGAAGGCTCTTGAGAGTCCCTTGGACTGCAAGGAGATCAAACCAGTCAGTTCTAAAGGAAATCAACCCTGAATATTCATTGGAAGGCCTGGTTGCTGAAACTCCAATACTTTGGCCTCCTGATTCAAAGAGCTGACTCATTGGAAAAGACTGATGCTAGGAAAGACTGAAGGCAGGAGGAGGAGAAGAGGGTGGCAGAGGATGAGATGGTTAGATAGTATCACCAACTCAGTGAACATGTATTTGGGCAAACACTGGGAGATAATGGAGGACTGCAGGGCCTGGCATGCTGCAGTCCATGGGGTCGCAAAGAGTCAGATACAACTTAGTGACTGAACAACGAGAAGTATCATTATTGCTTTTTACATATGTAAGAACCCAAGTCCGATTCCACAGGACCTCTAAGCAGTGTTGCAGACCTAAGTGCAGTACTCGGGGCTTCCCTCCATCTTTCGCAGGAAAGGCTGATGGTGGTGAGCCTAGCGGAAGTAACATGCACTGTGAGGGTACTGCTGCTGCTAAGTCACTTCAGTCGTGTCCAACTCTGTGCGACCCCATAGATGGCAGCCCACCAGGTTCCCCCGTCCTGGGATTCTCCAGGCAAGAACACTGGAGTGGGTTGCCATTTCCTTCTCCAGTGCATGAAAGTGAAAAGTGAAAGTGAAGTCGCTCAGTCGTGTCTGACCCTCAGCGACCCCATGGACTGCAGCCTACCAGGCTCCTCAGTCCATGGGATTTTCCAGGCAGGAGTACTGGAGTGGGGTGCCATTGCCTTCTCCGTGTGAGGGTACAGTTCCATACAACTGGAGGGTTTGTTCTTGTTTCTTTTTCAGCAGCCCTCACTCCCCCTAACAAGGAACTGCTTCTGTTACACACTTGACCCTGAGTTCCTCTTCCCACCTACACTTGAGTTTGAGATGCAGTTAAGTAGGAGAAGGCAATGGCACCCCACTCCAGTACTCTTGCTTGGAAAATCCCATGGATGGAGGAGCCTGGTCGGCTGCAGTCCGTGGGATCCCTAGGAGTCGGACACGGCTGAGCGATTTCACTTTCACTTTTCACTTTCATGCATTGGAGAAGGAAATGGCAACCCACTCCAGTGTTCTTGCCTGGAGAATCCCAGGGACGGGGGAGCCTGGTGGGCTGCTGTCTTTGGGGTCGCACAGAGTCGGACACGACTGAAGCGACTTAGCAGCAGCAGCAGCAGCAGCTCAAGCAGTGGCTGCCCTGCTTCCCAGGTCTTGGTAGGACCTTTCCTTCTTACTTGGCCCTTACCCAATGTTCTTTCCTGGTGTCCTGAAGACACTGCCTCCCTGGCCCTGTGCAGTCCCAGAGCTCTGAAAAGCCCGAATTCTTTCCCACAGGGCAAACTCCAGGCCATCCTTTGTGACTCTGCCCCTTACAGCATCACATAGGAAAAAGCCCTTCCCTTTTCCTGCCACCTGCTACATCTGTATGGGCTTCCCAGTGGTAAAGAATCCGCCTGCCAATGTAGGAGATGCAGGGGACTTGGGTTCAATCCCTGGGTTGGGAAAAGATCCCATGGTGTAGGAAATGGCAACACACTCCAGTATTCTTTCGGGGAAAAAATCCCATGGACTGAAGAGCCTGGCTAGAGTCCATGAGGTAGCAAAGAGTCAGACACAACTGAACAACTGAAAATACACGCATGCCGCATCTGTAATCTGGTGTCGAGCCTGAGGAAGAACTTGGGGGCAGAAACTAGAGGAGGTACCCAAGGGGGAAGAGCCTCTCTGAAGATGAGAGCCTTGTGAGATAAAGATCACAGGAGTGCCTTCCTCTTTGTCATCCTATGGATCCTCTGAACAGCCCCAAACTCAGAAGAATAACAGATTTCATCCTCAGGAAGACAGACTTAGAGGGCACCAGTTGAAGGTTCTGGTTTGGGGGCTGTTGTATCTTTACATCTGCACCCTAGAGGGATCTGTCTGTAAGACTGGATCAATGAGGAAGGGAGAAGATGTCACCTCCCAGGGCTGAAGTCCTTTGGAACTTTCTGTTTTCTAAGCAGCCATGGGGGTGGAGGCAGAGCAGGATGAACCAATCTGAGGATCTTCAAACACACACATCTAAGTCGCTTCAGTCATATCAGACTCTGTGAGCCCATGGACTGTAGCCCGCCAGACTCCTCTGTCCATGAGATTCTCCAGGTAAGAATACTGGAATGGGTTGCTGTGCCCTCCTCCAGGGATTCTTCCCAACCCTGGGATCAAACCCACATCTCTTTTGTCTCCTGCATTGGCTGGTGGGCTCTTTACCGCACCACCTGGGAAGCCCTCAAACACACAAACACATACACCAGTTTTTACCCAAACAGTGGTTTTTACTAAGCTCCAGGTGGGGCTGGCTTGGCATAGCCAGCGCAGCAGGTTGCCCTCAAGGGCCAGTCTGTGGTATGACAGGAAGTAACCAAGGTGCACACATTGAGGCTGCCCTCCACGTTCACTGGGGTGGCTCAGAGGGGAGCGAACTCCAGGGTTCTCTGAAGACCAGAACTGGCCAGTGTGGCTCTTCAGCCTCTTTTCCAGGCCCTGCTGGGTCATTCCCCAGGCCCCGAGGCAGGGCCTGCATCCTGGGCCTGTGGGGCGCTGCTGCCCTTGCTGCTTTGTGGGAGAAAGATGACCAGCAACACAATCAGGAGGATGAGCAGGGCAATGCCCACTGCCAGCCCCATGTAGATCCGGCACCGGGCATTCTCCCAGCGCTTCTTCTGGGCCAGAGTCTTGGTTGTCTTGCTGAAGGCTGAGCTCTGCAGATACCCCCCAGACACAGGGTGGGAGTTAGGGGTTTCCCCAGAGCCCCAGACCACCTCCTACCAACCCCATCCCCACAAGGGGTCTCCTTATCTCCTTGCTCAGCCTCCCCAACCTATCAGCTCCCTTTCTCCACAAAGCCTGTCTTGGGACCCTCCCAGCCTGACTCCTGGTCTAGACACTAGTGTAGCCCTCGACTCACAGCCCTGAGGGTTCACTCCCAGTTAACAATGCCAGTTTTCAACCTTTTAGGATGATCCACAGCTTCAAACCAAGGCCTTCATCCTTCATGAGGCCTCCCCACCCATTGCCAGCTGGGCTAGGGGGCCCTCAAGAAACCCACACTGGCCTTTGGGTAAGGGTCAGGCCCCACCCATGGCCGGGAGAGCCCTGGACACAGTCTGAGTACTCCCTCCTAGGGTCCCTTCTAGCCTCTCCCTCTCCCTCTCTGCTTCCCCAGGCCTCACACCATGTCCAGGAGTTGGTCTGAACGCTGCTCCAGCTCCGCAAGCTTCCCGTCACGCTCCAGGACCTTGTCGAAGTTGTTGAGCATGATTTCTGTCACCTCATCCGCCTGCCGCTGGCATCGCTCCAACTCTTTCCCTGCCTGGGCACCAAGCCCAAGGTCAGGGCTACGTGATGCCCCCACGTGGCCCTCATTTGGCCATGAGACCCAGAGGCCTCCTTGCCCCCAGTGTGTGTGTGTGTGTGTGCGCGCGCGCACGCAGTGTATGAGTAAGGGGAACAGCATTATAACAGCATTATTCACATAAGGGTCTGATATGTGCTGAATGAAGGGCTGGTCTCTTGGGGTGTATGGCTCACCTTTGGCTCCCCCCCCACAATGCCCATCAAGGCAGGTCCTAGGTCAGCCTTGACTTCCAGCATCTCAGCTTTGTCTAAGGTGCCCCAGGATGAGACCTTCTCAGGACCTGCCCACCCTCCCACAAAGCAGACACTCGGCTCACGTGTTTGAAGTGAAGTGAAGTGAAAGTCACTCAGTCGTGTCTGACTCTTTGTGACCCCGTGGACTACAGACCGCCAGGCTCCTCTGTCCATGGAATTCTCCAGGCAAGAATACTGGAATGGGTTGCCATTCCCTTCTCCAGGGGATCTTCCCCACCCAGGGATCGAACCTGAGTCTCCGGTACTGCTGGCAGATTCTTTACTGTCCGAGCCATCAGGGAAGCCCCACCTGTTCTAGGGTGGCCTCAACTCAGTGTGCACCTGCCTTGGGGTTTCCCACTGGCCTAAAGAGGTGCTGAGCAACTGAGCTACTTGGCCATAGCCAGACAGGGAGGAGATCCAGCCCACAGAGCTAGAGAGGTCATTTTGGATCACCACATCTCATATAGCCTCTGCCTACCCCATAGACACACACTCAGATTAGATCTCCCTTCCTCCCTTCCCCAGCCTCTGACTGGTCAGGCCAGTTCTGCCTCCTGGCCTGACCCTGCTCCCGCATCAGTGCTCAGAGTTGACTCCCTGTCTGCCTGGGAGCCTTGGCCTTCCTGGCCTCTGGCCTCCAGCTTTTCAGCTATAGCCGAGGTCTTCTCTGGGATTCAGCTCTTGAATTTCCCAGCCTGGGCAGCAGCCTCATCTGACAAAAGAACCCGGTTCATTTCAGAGGACTGGGAAGGGAGATGCAGGGTCCAAGCTGGGGGAGAGGTCAGGAAGAGGAAGAAAGCATGGGTCACAAGCAAGGAAGAAAGTCGGCTTCAGATACATGCACCAGCAGAGACCCATGGCAGGAGGCTGGAGTCCAGAGACATGCTGCCAGGAGGAGATGAATCCCAGCGGATTAACAAACCACAGCAACTCCCTCCTCTCCCAGCCCAGTCCCCCAGAGCCCAACCCTGTTCTCATCTCCTCCCCACAGAGCATGGGCCAAGCTCACACTCCTGCCAGACTATATTGCCCATTGTCTGCAGCAGACATTTCAGCATTTGACTGAATTCCACTTAAAACCAGAAAAAGGAAAGGGATCTGGTGGTCACAGAGGGCCACCTCCTACTCAGGCAAGAATCCCCATACAGGGTCCTCGCAGCTGCCTTGCACATAACCTCCAAGCATTCCCAGTATATGAGTCCTCTCTCCCCAACTGGACGACAAGCTCCCAGGTGGAGGGCAGGGGCCAGTGTCCTGCCTTTGTCTGCCACCAGCCTGGGGACCCAAGAGGCCAGCGCACAATTCTGACTTTCACAGGGAGTCAGTGAGTGGGCCAATTATAACTTATCCAAATGCAACTCTGATGCTCAAGTTTGTTACCCCAGTGTATTTCTCTAACCCAGCAGGAGTTTCGAGGGGGCAGGCATCTGAAACCCAAGTAGGTCAATATTTACTCATGAGCTAGAAAAACAGCCTGTTTCGAGAGGGGGGCCAGCAAACCACAATAGAAGGGTACATTCGGACTGGGGGAAGCCAGTTGGGGAATGAGGAAATATCATGAAGAAAGCTGGGAAGTTGTACTCATCTCTGTCTTTTCCTGGGTCAACCACCATCACCACTATTATTACGACTATATGAATAATCAGCAAGTCTCCGTTATTTGGGCTTCCCCTGTGGCTCAGCTGGTAAAGAATCTGCCTGCAATGCAGGAGACCTGGGTTCGATCCCTGGGTTGGGAAGATCCCCTGGAGAAGGGAATGGTTACCCACTCCAGTATTCTGGCCTGGAGAATTCCATGGACTATACAGTCCATGGGGTCGCAAAGAGTCGGACACAGTTGAGCGACTTACACTCCGTTACTTGGAGTCTCTCACATTCAAATAGTCCAAGGCATGCCTACATTCAAATAGTCCAAAGCAAAAACCTGGGAAGGATTCAAAAATGAGAACCAGGGCTTCCCTTGTGGTTCACTGGTAAAGGATCTGACTGCTGATGCAGCAGACACGAGTTCAATCCCTGGTCCAAGAAGATCCCATATGCCCCGGGGCAACTCCTGAGCCTGTGCTCTAGAGCCCATGAGCTGTAAGTACTGAAGCCCATGTGCCCTAGAGCCTGTGCTCCGCAATAAGACAAGCCACTGCAATGAAAAGCCCACACAGCACAACTCAAGAGTAGCCCCAACTCTTGGCAACTAGAGAAAGCCCACACACAGCAACGAAGACCCAGTGCAGCCGAAAGAAAAATAAATGAATAAATAAAAACTATTAAAAAAAAAAAAAAAAGAGAACCACTGCTAGAAACTGGAACGCTGCACGTCATTTTTTTTCCTACTCTAAATGCTACAGCTGTTGTTATCTTATTCTCCAGCATGGGGTGATGTTGGGTCACATTCTTCTGGAGAGCTGGCTGTGCCTCCCACTGTAAGCTGCACTCTCCATCCCCCAGTGGCAAAGTCAGGCCTGTCTGGAGCCTAGATGGGCCCAGGCCTGAAAGAACACATTCACTCCAGGGAACACACAGGCCCGAGGTTCAAGTCTCTGGGCCTCCTTGGCCTCTCTCAAGCAGAGCAGAAAGGACACTATATGCATGAGTCTCTGCCGGCAGTGATTAAAATAAAGAACTGCGGGATTTAAAAGGAGATAAGAGACCAGAGGGCAGGCTTCCTGCCACACAGAACTCAGCATAACACTTGGCACACAGTGGATGCATGGAAAATATTTTCTGAATGAGTTGGGGCTGTTCTTGAAAAGATGGCTATAGGCTGGGGGAAAGAGATGTATATGGTACAATCAGAGGAGAGTGATGACTTCACACCATGAGATACAAATAGAGACTGTTGGAGTTGCCAACAGACAAATGATTCCTGAGAACCGAGATGGACCAGGTAAGGTGGAGCTTGGACACTCCTGCCACACGCAGACAGAAACATACTCCAGACAGAGGTAAGGGTGGAGGGGCAGGGTAGGGCCTGAGAAAGCAGCAAAAAGTCAAGAAGAAGTGGGACTTCCCTGTTGGTTTAGTGGCTAAGACTTGATGCTTCCACTGCAGGGGACACAGGTTTGATTCCTGGTCTGGGAACTAGGATTTCACATGCAGAGTGAGGTAGCGAAAAAAAAAAAACAAGGATGCTCTCCCAAAGGGAGAGATGGATGGACCAAGAACTAGTGTAGGTTTCTGAGCCTGGAGGAGAATTTCTGTGTTGGTGGTAGACTGGCACGGACGAAAGTAAGATAACTCAGGCCAGAAGCCACTGGAAGGCATGTAGAAGTGCCATCAGCAAGGGTATGTGGAGATGTCCGGAGGCTGGGGGAGGGTGGAAGGACAGAGAGGGAGGGTAGAGAGAAAGGAAGGAAGGGTGAGAGGCACCTCCAAGAGTGGCGGGTGGGGTGGGGTTGAGGGACAGAGGGCGGTAGTTACAAAGGAAATTGACAGACCGTTTTCCTGTGTGCAGAACATGCCTCCTTCACTTCTCAAATCTCCCCTCAGGTTTTTCCGGCCAGAAACAGCTGGTTCCTCGGAAAAACAAAGCTCTCAAAAAACCTCCCGTTCATACGTTCCTGTCTGCCCTTTTTCTTGGTTAGTGCTTACGAAACCCTAAGCCAGCTGTCACGGTTGTCATCCTTAGAGAGACCCACCCAGGCAGTGACCTGGGGTATCAACTCCTTCCTGGGTCAGTTCACACCTGAGCTCAGAGCTTAAGAGCTGCACCCTGCATTATAGCCCCCAGCACCTTCAAATCCTGCCTCTGCTGCTCAACAGCTGAGCGACTAAAGACTGGGGACACGACCTTTCTGACCCTCCCTTCCTCATCTATAAAGTGGTAACAATAACATTTCCCACATTAGCTAAGGCATGTGATGTATTACAAATAAAATGCCTAGCGCAATTCCTGAATGCTCAATAAATAACAGCCATTATTATTGCTATAAGATCCCCTGGAGAAGGGAATGGCAACCCACTCCACTATTCTTACCTGAAGAATTCCATGACAGAGGAGCCTGGTGGGATATAGTCCATAGGGTCTCAAGGAGTCAGACACAGCTGAGGGACTAACACTTCGTGTGTTGCTATAGCCCAATTTTCCCTAGTTTTGTTTTTTTTTTTTAGCTGTCAGATCCCAGGAACCACACAATACTTGTGGTTAATAAATCCTCTTAGCCGCAACTACTGAAGCCCACACGCCTAGAGAAGCCACTGCGATGAGAAGCCCGCATGCCGCAACTAGAGAGTAGCCTGCGTGAAGCAACAAAGACCCACCATGCTCAAAAAATTTTTTTAATAAATAATAAAATAAAATAATAAATAAATGAATCTAAAAAATTTTTTTAATAAAACTCAAATCTTTTTACAAAATACACAGCCAAGTAAGCTCTTCCCTATAGCCGACTTGTGCACATAATTGTTTCTAACCTATATATAGAACTTGACATGGGCCTTTGATAACTTACATCTAGTGCATTTCCATCAGGCATTGCAGGCTGTTGAGAAGGTTTTACATCTTGACAGTAATAACAGCTCCCAATCAATGGGCACATACTCCGAGCTAAGCACTGAGCTGCTAGCTGAATGCTCACTTTATCTCATTAAAGCCTCACAACATAACACTGAGAAAAGTAACCTTATCCCAGTTTTATAAGAAACCGAGGCTCAGAGGGGTTAAATCACCCATCCAAGGTCACAGAGTCAGTGAATAGAAGATCTGGGAGTTGAACCGACTTAGACTCCAAGGATCACATTCTTAACCGTTGTGTTAAACTGGATGGTGGTAAAGGGAGGTCAAATGCTTTAGCTGACTGGCTAAAGACCCACCAGACCTTTTGATGCTGCTGCTGCTGCTGCTGCTAAGTCACTTCAGTCATGTCCGACTCTGTGCGACCCCATGGACTGCAGCCTACCAGGCTTCTCCGTCCATGGGATTCTCCAGGCAAGAACACTGGAGTGGGTTGCCATTTCCTTCTCCAATGCATGAAAGTGGAAAGTGAAAGTGAGGTCGCTCAGTCGTGTCTGACTCTTAGCGACCCCATGGACTGCAGCCTACCAGGCTCCTCCATCCATGGGATTTTTCCGGGCAATAGTACTGGAGTGGGGTGCCATTGCTTTCTCTCTTTGATGCTGCCAACTCAATTTATGTGCAAATGAGGAAGGCCCATGGCTCAAAAACCCGAACTGTTTGCACAGTGCATAAGTGAGGACCATCTACAAGATGAATGAATCAAGTCATTCCCCACTCAGTTTCTACCTTTCCCATCACTATTTCGTTCCTACTCTATTATTCCCTGTACTGGTTGACCATGACTAGCAAGGGAAATGCCCAAGAGACACTTGTTAACTGAATGAATCAGCAAAGAAAAGAAAAGGACCTCCCTGGTGGTCCAGAGGTTGAGACAAGGATTCAGTCCCTGCTCTGGGAGGATTCCTCATGCCTCAGAGCAACCAAGCCCATGCACCACAACTACTGAACCTCACACACCCTAGAGCCCATGCTCCGCAACAAGAGAAGCCACCACAATGAGAAGCCTGTGCACCACAACTAGAGAGTAGCCCCTGCTTTCCCCAATTAGAGAAAAGCCTGAGCACAGCAACAAAGACCCAGAGCAGCAAAAAATAAATAAATAAACATTAAAAAAAAAAAAAAAAAAAAGAAGGGAAAGGAAGAAGGACCAGGTAGGGAAGGACCAGATTGGAAGAAGAAAGGGAAAGTGCTAGGGTGGACAAAGGGGCAGGAGTGAGAGAAAACACAGATGGGAAGGGGCCAGGAGATGGTTGGGAGAGAGATCAAGTCTCAGGCTCAGATCCACTACTTGCCTGAGATGAACCTGTGAGAGTCCCAGAGTTTTCCAGTACTCCCCAATAAATGATCCCATCCTCAGCCTTCACTTCAGGAGTTTCCTCTTCTCACCAAGTGCTAAGGGCCAGCTGCAAGCCCATCCTAAACCCTGCCTGATTCCTTGCTCTGCATGCTGGGAAATGGGCTCCAGGCTCTGTCCCATTCTCCAGGCCTCCCTCGGTTTCCTGGCCCAGCTTTAGAGCTCATTGCTACCTTCCTGCCCGGTTTCCTCTTCCTGCCTCCAGTTCCCTGGAGATGAGGCCATCTTGGCATCTCAACCCCCAGCCAGACCACATCCATCACACCTCTGCTGCTTCTCCATGGCAGGATCTTTTTTTTGGGCTGCACCATGCAAGGATCTTAGTTCCTTGACCAGGGATCAAATCTATGCCCCCTGCATTGGGAGGTCAGAGTCGTAACTGCTGGACCACCAGAGAAGTCCCTGCATGGCAGAATTTTAAGGCACTAAGCCTGCTTCCTGCTGGACACAACTTCCCGTGAGTTCCAGGGAAGGGGA
Organism: Bubalus kerabau; assembly: GCF_029407905.1. NCBI lineage: Eukaryota > Metazoa > Chordata > Mammalia > Artiodactyla > Bovidae > Bubalus > Bubalus kerabau. Next base: position 52,202,601 of record NC_073634.1, read on the forward strand.
GAAGCGACGGACACCACCTGCTTCTGACACCTTTGCCTTGGAAATGACAAGCAGGGACAGAGGCCAGAGTCTACAGTACGGAGTAGGGGATGACTCAACTCAAGAATGTGTCCCTTAGGTAAGGCTTAGAAGGGAGTCAAGCTATGCCCCACTAATAACTTCAGTGGAAATTTTATTGTAAACATCTTCCTTTCTCTTTCCCCAGGAGAAGGAGTTTGCCCTCCAACGCCCTGCCACAGGGCTGGCCTGGCCTCTACCACCCCATCTGCTCAGGTTTCCAACTCCTGGGCCAGACTTGGCTCCTCACCGCCCCAGGAAGGGCTGCAGAGGTCATCATATTACCCACCACTTCTCAGGAGCAGGCTCTGAGCGCCAGACAGATCTCTGCCATTGTATCTCCTTCAACCTCCTAAGGACCCAGCCAGGCAGGTACTTCTGACCCCACTTCACCATGCGGAAAAAGAGGTTCAGGGAGGCTAAGTGACTTGCCCCGGGGTCACAGAGCGTGTAAGTGGCCGCCACCAGGACCTCAGCACGGGGTCTCACTCCGAAAGCCGATGCGTAACTGCTCGGCTCCGGCAAGTCCCGCTCACTCACTGGGCGCGGGGCAGCCAGGACCGGCAAGCTCTGTACTTTCCCTCCCGGGATGCACGCGGGGAGCGAAGGGTCCGGACGGGTCCTGGCTCCCGGCCGGCCGTCGTCACCTCGCCGGGGAACGGGCGCGGGTCGCGAAGGATGCCCCCGCCCTTGGACTTCGGACTGCCGCCCCGCACCCTCACGCTCACCCTCTGTCCCCTGCCCCGCCCCGGGCCCTCACCATCGCCGCAGCCGCCTCGCCGCTCCGGCTCTTCTGCCCAAGTGGCCGCAGTGCCAGGGGCCCGGGAGGAAGCGGAGGGCGGGGCGGGGCCTGCCCGGAGAGGGCGGGGGGCGCGCCTCCTCTGAGCGGCGACGGAGACCGGGTGAAATCGAAAGCTGCCGGCTATGGCTCCCGGGATCCGGGCACACCGCCTCTCGCGGGGCTGGCGGCGCCCGGCTCGGGAGGATTCCCCTGCCTCGTGAAGTGGGGGCTCCACCTAATCAGCCTGGTGTCAGATCTACACCTCAGGAGTCCTGTGTATGAAATGGTCAGAGTGGAGTGGGCTCGGGAACGCGGGCTCAACGGGTCCTCTCTGGAACTGCATCCAAATCAGGTAGAAGAGTTCACCTGGAGTTCACCTGGACAGGCATCATTTGTTCATTCAACAGGCGCTCGAAGGAGCGCCATTGTCCAGCGCTGTGCTAGGGGACTGGAGATGCAGAGAAGAGCCCGGCCAGTGTCCCTGCCACCTTAGTGAGTGCAACTCACCCATAACCAAAAACCGACCCCCACCCCTCCAAAGTTCTGAAACTGACTAAAGTTTATTCACAATAAGTATCATGAATGCACTGCCTGACACTGGATTGTACATTTGTGTGTGTGATAGTTGCACCGTCTGTGTCTGATTCTTTGTGACCCCATGGACTGTAGCTCATCAAGCTCCTTTGTGGGATTCTCCAGGCCAAAACACCAGAGTGGTTAGCCATTCCTTTCTCCAGGGGATCTTCCTGACCCACTGATCAAACCCAGGTCTCCTGCATTGCAGGCAAATTCTTTACCATCTGAACCACCAGGGAAGCTCATATTGTACATTTGAAAAGGGTTGACTGTATGTTTTGTGAATTTCACCTCAATAAGACAGACTCCAGTGGGGAAGGTGCTAGCCCTAGCTTTTTATTTCCCCTTCACTGCATGGGCCATGGCAGCCCTGCCCTGATAGGATGCACTTCCTCAGTTGGAAGATGAGGGAGGCTGGCGTGTCTGTCTGTCCAGAGCCTTCCTGAGCTGAATCTGTCCATCTTCACCCTCTCCTTTAACTGCTGCACAGAAGCCAACACCAACCAGTTCTCTACCTGGCCTCATACCAACCCAACATCTCAAATGTGGCCCCTCTTGAGGAAGGGGGTGTTGACTTCCCTCTCCCAGGTTGAGGCCCCTGTGAGAACAGACCCCACCCTCACCCTGGAAGGTCTAGGTCCCACTCACCCCAGTTGCTTGGACCTTGAGTCTAGGAGTGGACCGAGAAGGGAGAGGATGGACATGATGATGACCAAGACTGCCCCCCCACAGGCTCTTCGGTGCTTTCCTCCCTTCCTAGTTTTCAGAGCATGCTTCTAGAACTGGATTGGCCATTACTAGTCCCCAATCCTGTCTCCCAACCCCGCCCCTTCCAGACTTCTTCCCCCAAACAGGGCAGAGATGACAAGAACCCTCCCCCCAAACCAAGATGCACTGGGCACTGGAAAGAGTAACAGTGATGGTGGGACCTGGTGGGGAGGAGGGAGGCCCAAAGACAGAGAGGGCCATTGTCCAGGAGGGGAAGGAAAGCCACAGGCCCTGTCCTGTGACACTGACTGTATCCAGCCACGCGACACGGTGAGAGATGCTCACCCCCTCAGGACTGCTAAGACCCAGAGGCTCTGCTAAATTCCAGAAGAACAGTGGCAGACAAAAGACCAATAGAACTTGCAGAACCACAGGAGAAGGAAGAGCAATTTAGTTCCTCTACCCTCCCCCACCCCTCCCTTCCAGACTACAACAGGGCCATGGAAGAGAAATGCCGACGATGGTGGGGTAGGAGGGTGGGAGCAGGGGAGGATTTAGATTTCTAAATGCTCTGCCTAGGAACACTGCATGTCTCAGCTAACATTTCCAGCAAAAAGTAATTTTAAAAAATGGCAAGGGGCTTCCCTGGTAGCTTGGTGGTAAAGAATCCACCTGCCAATGCTGGAGACACGGGCTCAATCCCTGATCCAGGAAGATCCCACATGCCACAGAACAACTAAGCTTGTGTGTCACAACTATCGAGTCTGTGCTCTAGAGCCCAGGAGCCGCAACTACTGAAGCCCAAAGGCCCTAGAGCCCATGCTCCGCAACAAGAGAAGCCACTGCAATGAGAAACCTGCACACCGCAACTATAGCATAGCCCTTGCTTGCCACAACTAGAGAAAAGCCCACTCAGCAATGAAGACCCAGCACAGCCAAAAATTTTTAAAAAAAAGAAAAAGAATGAAAGACAATGGCAAGACCCAGAGAGGACACTTAGGAGTTTTATATACCAATGCTGGGAAGGCCTTGAATTTTCCATACTCCAAGAGTTCCAGAAAATTCCTGCTCTTGAGACCCATGATGGAATGAGGGGCGATAAAAAACAAAGAGAGTTTCTGTCTTTCTTCTCCAATCCTATGCTCTCTACCCCTCCAACAGCTTGGGCCTCCAATGGGAGAGTTCTGCCAGAGAGTGTCCTGGGGAGAAATGAAATAGAAGGGCCAAAGGCACAGTGGAAAGGGAGAAAGGACCTCACACGCGTGGGGATACCGAAAGGTCTTTATTGCCCACTGGCCACCCTCAGTTCCATCAGTTTTCCAGCCATGTGCTAGGCCCTCTGGGTCTCTCCAACCAACTCTGAGGACCCCTGAAATGCAGCCACAGTCCAGCTCTCTCTTTCTGGGGACCAAGGTATTCCCTGGGGCAGACAGGGGGCTTCAGAGTGTGGGGCAGCAGGACCGAGCAGCATTCCACGTGAAGAAGGACAGGAGAGAGGGCCCCCCTTGGCATGCACCATGGAAGGTGGCGGCCGAGGAGGAGGGCAGGGAGGGAGGGGTTCCCTAAGTTGGGATGGCGCCAGTGGCAAAAAGCACGATGAAGAGGATGATGATAAAAACAATCACACAGATGAGGACAATCATCTTCACGTTCTTCCACCAGAACTTCCGAGCCACCTTCTGTGACGTCGTCTTGAAGTGCTCTGACTGTTGGGGATAAGGCAGACAGAGACCCACATGCCGTCCATCTAAATATTGAAGTGCTAAGTGGAGGTAACAGATTGCTTAGTAAGACAGCTTATGTCCTCCTATCTTGACAAATGTACCTTCAGAACCATCTGGTGGGCCAAGTTCAAATTTAGAATTCGTGGTCCCCTGCCCTCCCCCTTCTTTTCTCACCCCTGCCCGCCCTCCACATTGGGCTTTTGACACATGCCTCCACCCAGGCTTGTGACAAGGGCAGCACAACCTGCTCTTAGGAGGGCAGACAATCGGGCTGAGGGGGCGCAGGCTCCAGGGGGACGTATCTTCCTGGTTCTATGGCTTCTGGCCCCATGAGGACTGCTGAAGCCAGAGGAGAGGGTCAGGGCAGTACAGAGGCTAGGGTTAAGGGTAAGTGTCCTTCCTTCTCTCAGCACGAGTTGCAAAAATTGTTTCCTTGGGCCCTGCTTGCCAGATCAGGCTGAGGACAGAAACACTAAGTCTCCAGAAGTTAAATGAGCAATACTCAAGATTACACGCAGGACTCCGAAAGCCATGTCAGTCTCTCCCTGTGGACATGGAATCTTAGGCTCCAGCTGTCTGCTGAATTTTAGAGTCACTCCTTCCCTGAGCAGCTGGCTTTGGCCTCTAGCTGGAGGGACAGGAGAATATCTAGCCAGATGTGTGGGAGATATTATTCTAGCCTTCAGCTAGCAGAAGAGCCTGGGATCAAAAACTTTTACTGCTCTTCCCAGCTTCTTTTTAAAGCTGGCTCAGCAAGACTCTAACAGTTTTTCACCACCTGCCTAAAAACCTTGGGGAAGGCCAGCGGCCCTAAGAGGATGTTCTGGGGCCAATATTTTTGCCCTGGGATGGCCAGATCCAAATGAGAGTCAAGGGCAGCCTTCAAAGGGAAAGTCTGTTTCATAGGAGAGAAACCTAAGAAAGCACAGGCAGACTGAGCCATCCGTCTCAGAAAATGCCTCCATGGATCTACCCCCGCACCCCCAAATCTGTCATTAAACCCAATTCCAATCAGTGGAGTACAGCAGTATCAGAAGTGGGGCCTCAGCTCACGTCAATTTCCAGCACACATGAAAGACAGACTTCCCTCCTTCACTCTGCCACCATGATCACCACACCCCCAAGTAATCTTCCTTCCCCCTTTTCCTCTCATCCCCTGGGAGTGAGTGCGGGGTGGGGGGCTCCCCGGGGGGTAGGGTGAGGGGCTCCCTGTCATCTCACTGTGGCTTCCAGATCCTCTGTCTTGTTGCGAAGGTGGTCCAGGTTCTCTCCCCGGGCCAGGATCCGCTCCACATTCTGAGTCATGATATTCTTGACCCCTTCCACTTCATCCCTGAGGTTCCGCACACGGTCATCTCCTCCTTCGCCACTGGCCTCCTGGGCAGCCACACAAAGGGTTAATTAGGCCAAGAGTTGGAGGGACTGAGATCCAGACTCAGAGGCCAGAGGAGGGGTAGGCCTGAGGTGGACTTTAGCTTTTTGCAATGCTTGAACTGTTTGCAAAGAAAATGTTTTTCTGTAGAACTCGGGTAATCAAAACCAAATGCCTTTATAAGCCCCAGATGGTGAGAGCCATCCATGTTAGGAGACAGACAGGACCCACCTTCTTTGTGGATTCTCAGGGCCCTTGACAAAACAAGAAGCAACCACCAAACCCCTCTCCACTGCTTCCTTGTTCCTCAGAGAGGGTCAGAGGAGACAGCTGAGCCAGTACTTCCCAATGCACAGCTCCACCTCTATGTAAGAAATTCCCAGGTCCCACAGGTCCTCATTAAAAATGCCTGTGCTGGGCACGGACCACCCTCACCAAGCCCACCCTCTCTCTCAGATAGTGGCTGGAGAGCTGCTCCAGCCTCCTGGGCAGCCTGATAGCTGTGGCAACCAGGCTCCAAGTCCCTCACAAGGCCCCAAGAGAGAGAACAGTTGGGCCACAAACTTCTGCTTTCCCCACCACTTGGCACCACGCGCAAGCACCAGGCCATGGCCTGCTCAGGCAAGTATAAAAAAAACAGACAGCCTTGGCGTTGGGGGAAATGGAGGGCAAGTCCTCCCAGGCTGTAGCCTCGTCCCCAGGCTTCATGATAAGGTTTTTGAACAGGGAGGGGAAAACACTGTTAAGCTCCTCCCTCCCTGACCCACTCGACTTCCAGAAACAGATCAGGGGTGGGGGTCGAAACTATCGCAGAGAACGAATTTCTGAGTCTTTTACAAACCCTCAGCTCTCTTCCCCTGGGGTGGTAGATTCCTTGGACTTAGTAGAGAGACAAATTCTTTGGGTTTCTGTACAGGGATAAAGTGAAAAGTAGAGGGGGATTCCAGCCAATAGGCTGGGCTCTGCCTTCGGAACCGCACAGGCACAGCCCAGGAATGTCACAAAACCCGCAGGCCGGCAGCGGCTGGAGGAGGAGATGAATTAGGTTCCAGCCACCCGAAGCACCGAAGCCCACTCCAGATCAGCTCAGGGGTCAGGAGAGGGAGGGAGCAGAGAAGGAGCAGGAACACCCACCCAGGCAGCTCAGACCTATTTGCAGCCAAGCTGTCAAAGAAGAGACTTCTCTGGCAGCCGCTGGCCCAGCCCTTCGACTTTGCCAACCAACTTTCCTTGGGTAATCCCCGGCCCCTTCTTCGTTTCCAGCTCTCTCACCATGTTTCCAAGCGGCTCGGGCCTGCCGGCAGCTGAACTCGTTGACTACTCGGTTTCCTCCCAGGCGGCCGTCGGTTCACTTCCTGCTTGTCCAACTTTCAGCCCGCCCCCGCCAACTTCGCATCCCAGCGGCTCCGGCCACACCTCGCTCAGGTTCTCCAGGTAGGCGGGCACCCTGCGCTGCCCTCCCAGTCTCCTCCGGAGCCGGGGCTTAGGCTTAAAGCGACAGGGTGTCCGGGCACCACATTTCTTCTCACTTAGAAACAAGAAAAGATCAGGCAGCCCTCCTTGGTTTCCGGATGTAAAAGGGCAGCCGTCTCCTTTTTAAAATTTTTTTATTATTTTTTGGGAGGCCGCACACGCAGCATACAGACCCTTAGTTTCCCAACAGGGCTCGAACCCGCGCCCCCTGCAGTGAAAACGAAGAGTCAACCACTGCACGGCTACAGAAGTCCCTCACTTTTTTTAAAAAACGTTTTTTTAATGTCCTCAGTATCTGATCCCCAATTGTTAAAGAATAAAATCAGCCCTAAGCACTCTGTCAGACCTTGTTCATGTGGAAACAGAACGCAGATATGAACATTGCTTACTGGACAACCCTTGTTCCCAAGTTGTTTTAGTGCAGAAAGCACTTGAAACCCCCGAACTCTGAAATACTGTGATTCTGGGCTCTGGTGTCAGAAGCTGCAGACCCTGAGTGAACCTCTTCATATCTCTGGTCCTTGCAGGTACTGATCCTGACCTCAGAGGGTGGTGGTATGGAGTAAAAGAAAAGCTTACACCATGAACCTAGCACAGCCTGGTACAAAGGGCTGCCCACTGCTCAAATCAGGAAATGCTGGGTCACCAACTCTCCTATTCTAGAGTTCAACCGTCTTGCACATCCCTTCGGGGGCCACCTCGAGGGTTAGGGAACCCCAACAGAAATGAGCAGAAGACTGCTCTATGGACCAGAAAGGGGGCCCAGGGCAAAGGATTTTTCCACTGACCTGGCTGCAGGCCAGAGAAAATCCACCCTTCCCAAATGGTGTTTATCAAGATAGAAAAACAATAACAGACCTGTTCAGAAGGAAACAAACATTCCTGTCCCACCCCAGAAGTAACAGTTCCAAGAGGGAAATGGCAGCTTCTCTTGACAAATGCTTCTCTTTTTTTTTTTTTTTTTTTTAGACTAACTTTTTTTAAAGAGCTTAATAAACTTTGGACCTCCGTAGCATTTGAAGCGGAGAAGGCAATGGCACCCCACTCCAGTACTCTTGCCTGGAAAATCCCATGGACGGAAGATCCTGGTGGGCTGTAGTCTATGGGGTCGCTAAGAGTCGGACACGACTGAGCGACTTCACTTTCACTTTTCACTTTCATGCATTGGAGAAGGAAATGGCAACCCACTCCAGTGTTCTTGCTTGGAGAATCCCAGGGACGGGGGAGGCTGGTGGGCTGCCGTCTCTGGGGTCACACAGAGTCGGACACGACTGAAGTGACTTAGCAGCAGCAGCAGCAGCATTTGAAGACCCTTTATTCTAGCTTCCCAGGTGGTGCTAGTGGTAAGGGACCCATCTGCCAGTGCAGGAGACATAAAGAGATGCAGGTTCCATCACTGGGTCGGAATATCCCCTGGAGGAGGGCATGGCAACCCACTCTAGTATTCTTACCTGAAGAATCCAATGGACAGAGGAGCCTGATGGGCTACAGTCCATGATCTGCAAAGAGTCACACACGACTGAAATGACTTAGCATGCACACACCTGAATTTTGATGGATAGTATCAGCCTGCTTTCACCTAGAACGTGGTACCCCACTCCTCATCATTCTTAGAAAGGCAACAATGAAGCCAAGCAGAGGTGGGTCAGTATCTATGATCCATCCTTTCTTTCTTTTTAAAATTATTGTTAAATTTTTTGGCTACACTGGATTTTCCTTGGGGCGAGTGGGCTTTCTCTAGCTGTGGGATGCAGGGATTTCTCCATTGCAGTGCTCAGGCTTCTCTTGTTGCGGAGCATGGGATCTAGAGTGTGCGGGCTCAGTAGTTACTCCTCGGCATGTGGGATCTTAGTATTTGAAGCCAGGATCACACCTGCATCCCCTGAATTGGAAACTAGAAGTCCTAACCACTGGACCACCGGACAAGTCCCTGTTGATATATACGATCATTGTCCAGTACAGTAGCCACTGACTACAAGTAGCTGTTGAACATGTGAAATGTGGCTCATCTGACTGAGGTGAGATCTAAAACATGCCAGATTTAAAAGACTTATTATGAGAGAGAGACTGTAAATATCGCTTTAGTAATTTTATATATTCATCAATATATAAAATTGAAATAATGTTTTGAATCTTTTTCCTTTTTTAAAAAAATTTGTAATTTGCTTTATTTATTTATACTTTTGGCCATGCTGTACGACATGCCGGATGTCGTTCCTCAATCAGGGATCAAACCCATACCTCCTGAAGTGAAAGCTCAGATTCCTAACCACTGGACCACCAGGGAAGTCCCAAGTGCTTTATTTTTTATTGAATTATAGTTGATGTACAATATTATATGTTCAGTTCAGTTGCTCAGTCGTGTCTGACACTTTGGACTCCATGAATTGCAGCATGCCTGGCCTCCCTGTCCATCACCAACTCCCGGAGTTCACTCAAACTCACCTCCATAGAGTTGGTGATGCCATCCAGCCATCTCATCCTCTGTAGTCCTCTTCTCCTCCTGCCCTCAATCCCTCCCAGCATCAGAGTCTTTTCCAATGAGTCAACTCTTCACATGAGGTGGCCAAAGTATTGGAGTTTCAGCTTTAGCATTATTCCTTCCAAAGAACACCCAGGACTGATCTCCTTTAGAATGGACTGGCTGGATCTCCTTGCAGTCCAAGGGACTCTCAAGAGTCTTCTCCAACACCACAGTTCAAAAACATCAATTCTTCCGTGTTCAACTTTCTTCACAGTCCAACTCTCACATCCATACATGACCACTGGAAAAACCACAGCCTTGACTAGATGGACCTTTGTTGGCAAAGTAATGTCTCTGCTTTTGAATATGCTATCTAGGTTGGTCATAACTTTCCTTCCAAGGAGTAAGCGTCTTTTAATTTCATGGCTGCAATCACCATCTGCAGTGATTTTGGAGCCCAAAAAATAAAGCCTGACACTGTTTCCACTGTTTCCCCATCTATTTGCCATGAAGTGATGGGACCAGATGCCATGATTTTCATTTTCTGCATGTTGAGCTTTAAGCCAACTTTTTCACTCTCCACTTTCACTTTCATCAAGAGGCTTTTTAGTTCCTCTTCACTTTCTGCCATAAGGGTGGTGTCATCTGCATACCTGAGGTGATTGATATTTCTCCCGGCAATCTTGATTCCAGCTTGTTCTTCTTCCAGTCCAGCGTTTCTCATGATGTACTCTGTATATAAGTTAAATAAGCAGGGTGACAATATACAGCCTTGATGTACTCCTTTTCCTATTCGGAACCAGTCTGTTGTTCCATGTCCAGTTCTAACTGTTGCTTCCTGACCTGCATATAGGTTTCTCAAGAGGCAGGTCAGGTGGTCTGTCATTCCCATCTCTTTCAGAATTTTCCACAGTTTATTGTGATGCACACAGTCAAAGGCTTTGGCATAGTCAATAAAGCAGAAATAGATGTTTTTCTGGAACTCTCTTGCTTTTTCGATGATCCAGTGGATGTTGGCAATTTGATCTCTGGTTCCTCTGCCTTTTCTAAAACCAGCTTGAACATCTGGAAGTTCATGGTTCACATATTGCTGAAGCCTGGCTTGGAGAATTTTGAGCATTACTTTACTAGCGTGTGAGATGAGTGCAACTGTGCGATAGTTTGAGCATTCTTTGGCATTGCCTTTCTTTGGAGTTGGAATGAAAACTGACTTTTTCCAGTCCTGTGGCCACTGCTGAGTTTTCCAAATTTGCTGGTATATTGAGTGTAGCACTTTCACAGCATCATCTTTCAGGATTTGAAATACCTCAACTGGAATTCCATCACTGCCGGGAGCCAGCGTGAGGAACTCCGCCTGTGGCAAAGGTCGTGAGGAAGGAGGCTCGGCATATGCAAAGGCGGGATCGAACCTCAGGAGTCCCCCTGGGTATTCTCGAGCATCTACCCCCAAAACCAGAGTCTGCCTACTTTACTGCTTTATGCTCTCACCTACACCTCTGACTTTACAGGGGGCTGTCCCCCACCACCATCTCTCTCCTGAATAGGTTCTTCTGGCCACATGTGATTGTTCAGAGCCTCCCAACTGTAAGAGGCATAAGATGTTCTAAACTGTCTAAATACAGATTCCTTTGAGCAGTTAAAAGATTGATTAGAAATTGTATTGGTGAAGGGTTTTTCACTTGTTGGGCCAATGTTTGCTGCTAAGTCTCCATATCCCTTACCTACTGTGTCCCTGGCAGTGTATTGATTAATATAATTGGTGTAAGTAGTAGCTTTAATGTTTGTAACCTTGGACCCTTGAGTTAATTCTTTTTCTTGTTATAGCCCACCACACTTTGCCCTATAAGAATGCAACTTTATCTAATGCTTTTGGAGGGTGGCGCCTGACTAATCACCTTTAGAGAAAAATAAGTTTTCTGAAGAAAGGGTCTTAAAATGTTAACAGGCCTCTGGGCCAGAAAATGATGTAAATCACCTAAACTTTTACATATGATAAGTTTGCAGGAAGAAAGCCTGCCTTACTGCTGACTCTACCCCTTCCCCCATTATCTTTTATGCATAGCTTAAGGTATAAAAACTACTTTGGAAAATAAAGTGCGGGCCTTGTTCACCAAAACTTGGTCTCCCCATGTCGTTCTTTCTCTCACCTTCTGGCTGAATTATTCAGCCTCTTTTCTCCACTAAATTTTCTCACTGAGCTATCCTTATTTAACCACTCTTTATATCTTCAATTAACATTTAAATAAGCTGTTGTTTCCTGATTGCTGATGCCGTCTCCCATTCGAAACCCCTGACTCTACCGGGGCTGGATCCCGGCACATCACCTCCCCTAGCCTTGTTCATAGTGATGCTTTCTAAGGTCCACTTGACTTCACATTCCAGGATGTCTGGCTCTAGGTGAGTGATCACACCATCGTGATTATCTTGGTCATGAAGATCTTTTTTGTACAGTTCTTCTGTGTATTCTTGCCACCTCTTCTTAATATCTTCTGCTTCTGTTAGGTCCATACCATTTCTGTCCTTTATTGAGCCCATCTTTGCATGAAATGTTCCCTTGGTATCTCTAATTTTCTTGAAGAGATCTCTAGTCTTTCCCATTCTGTTGTTTTCCTCTATTTCTTTGCATTGATCGCCGTTACAGGTATACAATATAATGATTCACAATTTTTAACACTTATACTCTATTTATAGTTATTATAAAATGTTGGCTGTATGCCCTGTGTTATGTGATATATCCTTTTAGCTTATTTTGTACATAGTAGCTTTCCCTTTCACTTTTCACTTTCATGCATTGGAGAAGGAAATGGCAACCCACTCCAGTGTTCTTGCCTGGAGAATCCCAGGGACGGGGGAGCCTGGTGGGCTGCCGTCTGTGGGGTCGCACAGAGTTGGACACAACTGAAGTGACTTAGCATCTTGTACCTCTTAATCTCCTGTTCCTAAATTGCTCCTCTCCCCTCTGTCTCCCCACTGCTAACTACTAGTTTGTTCTCTATGAGCCTGCTTCTTCTTTGTTAAATTCAGTAGTTTGTTGTATTAATATTTTTTAGATTCCACATATAAATGATATCATACAGTATTTGTCTTTCTCTGTCTGACTTATTTCACTAAGCATAATACCCTTGAGGTCCATTCATGTTGTTTTAAAAGGAAAAATTCCATTCTCTTTTATGGCTGAGTAATATTCCATTGTGTGTGTATGTGTATACATATATATATACACCACATCTTCTTTATCCATTTATATGTTAATAGACACTTAGGATATATTGAGTTAACTTAAAAAAATATTGGTAAAATTACTTTCACCTGTTTATTTTCTCTTTTAATTTGGCTAATAGAAAATGTTTAATTACCAATGTGGCTCAAATTCTATTTCTACAGACACACTGATATATACTTTAACATTTTTGTGACATTGGACAGATTTATGTAACATCTCTAAGCTTCAGTTACCTCCATTCTGTGCCTGGTACTTAAAAAACTGTCAGTAAATGGTGGCTTTTGTGATTACTCAGAATTCCAGATGCTAAGTGAATTGGTGGGCAAGGGAACATGAGAGATGCCAAGAAACAAAGACCAGAGTAGAATGTTTGAGGGGAACAGGAAGAAATGGAAGAGGATTCCCTGAATGGGAATTCCCTGGACGTTCCTTGTTGTAAGGAGAGTTACAACAGTTGAGCTATCAGGTCTGGTACACCACCGCAAGCCTTGGACATACATTGATGTCCCTGAGGGAGCTGACCCTTGGCCTAGATCTAGCAACTGTCAGGGAGACTCAGCAGTGCCGATGGTTGGGCCTGTAACCCGTTCATCCTCATCTTCACCTTATGGAACTGCTACAGGCTTAGCCTCACCTGTACAAACACTGCATTGTGATCCTTTATCAGAAAACTATCTGGGGGCTTCCCTGGTGGCTCAGTGGCAAAGAATCTGCCTGCTAATGCAGGAGATGTGGGTTCAATCTTTGGTATGGGAGGATTCCACATGCCTTGGGGCAACTAAGCCCCGTGAGCCACAACTACTGAGTCTGGGCTCTACAGCCTGGGTGCCACAACTATGGAAGCTCTTAAGTCCTAGAGCCCATGCTCAGCAACAAGAGAAGCCACAGCAATGATAAGCCTGCCCACTGAGACAGAGTCACCCCCATGAGCCACAGCTAGAGAAAAGCCCGCACAGTAACGAGGACCCAAAGACAACCATCTGGGAGTTCCCTAATGGCCTAGTAGTTAGGATTCTGGGTTTTCATTACTGTGGTCCAGGTTCAATCCCTGGTTGGGGAATTGAGATACCACAAGCTAGTGTGGCCAAAAAAAAAGGAAGAGCATCTGGCTACCACCCTCACAAGGTAAGACATTCAGTAAGGTACTGAATGGTACTCAATGAGCAGAGAACAGAAGTCACTGATTCCTTTAGTCAAGGAAGGCTCTATCCCAGGAGGGGAGTGTCAGTCACTTTGTAAGGAAAAGACTCTATGTAGTAGGAGCTGCAGCCAAAGAAGCAATTGGAGTATGCTGAAGAGTCTTCTCAGTCCCTGTGTGATCGGATTTGGGCGTCAGTGGCTCAGAGGTTAAAGCATCTGCCCGCAATGCGGGAGACCTGGGTTCAATCCCTGGGTCAGGAAGATCCCCTGGAGAAGGAAATGGCAACCCACTCCAGTATTCTTGCCTGGAGAATCCCATGGACGGAGGAGCATGGTGGGCTACAGTCCACGGGGTCGCAAAGAGTCAGACACGACTGAGCAACTTCACTTTCACTTCTTTCTCCTGCTGCCCGGCAAGCAGGTTCTTTACCACTAGAGCCACCTAGGAAGCCGATTGTTGTGGAGTCTTAGGCAAATCACTTCCCTCTGGGAGCTTCGGTTTCTTCATCTGCAAAATGGGAACAAGAATGAAAGCTGTATTACAGGATTATTGTTAGGATTAAATAGTATGGGTATATATGTCTATATTTCTGCTAAAGCATACTACAAATGAAAAAGGAGACTAGTAGAACAAATGGAATGACAGAAGGGAAGAGGAATATAAACAGCCTGCAAAGCAATCAGGCAAGCTTTGCTGTACACTGGCATATACCCCAGTCTCATTTATGGCCCTAGTGGGCAGTTGACTCCTGTACCTTTCAGGGGAAAGGCTAGAGAACAAGGAGGAAGCACATTCAGGAGGCTCAACTGGAATTGCTCCTGAAAGATCATAAACCTCTCATCGCTGCCAAGGCCTCCTTTGTCTTCCTCTTTACAGATTGTTACACAACGAGTCACCCCCATCTCTCCCAAGGTGCTCTCTTTCTTTCTGACCTTGCCCTTAGAACTGGAAGGTTCTGCCCTTGGCGATTTTCTGACTCCACCCTCTCTTCTAGAGCAACAGTTCTTTGTGGGGTTGATCCTGCCCTCCAGGGAATGTGACAGTGTCTGGACACATTTTTGGTTGACACAACTGATGGGGGGAGTGGTGCTACTGGCATCTAGTGGGTAGAGGCCAAGGATGCTTAACTTCCTACAATGTCATAGATAGCCCACGACCCCCACCCCAAAGACAAAGAACATACAGACCAAATGTCAATACTTCCAAGGTTTAGAAACCTTGCTCTCCCTAGGGAAGTGTACTCAGTGCCTTTACAGTTTCAACAGCCATGTAAGGACGATCCCCAAATCTGTGAGTGCATGCATGTTAAGTCGCTTCAGTCGTGTCTGACTCTTTGAAACCCTATGGACTGTAGCTCACCAGGTTCCTCTCTCCCTGGGATTCTCCAGGCAAGAATACTGGAGTGGGTTGCCATGCCCTGCTACAGGGAATTTTCCCGACCTAGGAATTGAACCCTCATCTCTTCTAGTCTCATGGATTGGCAGGCAAGTTCTTTACCACTAGCACCCACCTGGGAAGCCCTGAGCTACCTGAGAAGGACCGCCCCCCTCCAAATGCCATACCTCTCTCTAATTGCCACTGCTGCCTCTCCAATGTCCTGGACAATCCACAGACACATCCAACAGCCAAACCAAACCCTTTATCTTTTTCCCACGTTCCTCCTTCTGAATAGTACTCCCATTCTACCACTGTCCCAAGTTAGGAACCCCTCAGTTCAGTTCAGTTCAGTCACTCAGTCGTGTCCGACTCTTTGCGACCCCATGAATCGCAGCACGCCAGGCCTCCCTGTCCATCACCAACTCCCGGAGTTCACTCAGACTCACGTCCTTCGAGTCAGTGATGCCATCCAGCCATCTCATCTTCTGTCATCCCCTTCTCCTCCTGCCCCCAATCCCTCCCAGCATCAGAGTCTTTTCCAATGAGTCAACTCTTTACATGAGGTGGCCAAAGTACTGGAGTTTCAGCTTTAACATCATTCCTTCCAAAGAAATCTCAGGGCTGATCTCCTTCAGAATGGACTGGTTGGATCTCCTTGCAGTCCAAGGGATTCTCAAGAATCTTCTCCAACACCACACTTCAAAAGCATCAATTCTTCGGCACTCAGCCTTCTTCACAGTCCAACTCTCACATCCATACATGACCACTGGAAAAACCATAGCCTTGACTAGACGGACTTTTGTTGGCAAAATAATGTCTCTGCTTTTGAATATGCTATCTAGGTTGGTCATAACTTTCCTTCCAAGGAGTAAGCGTCTTTTAATTTCATGGCTGCAATCACCATCTGCAGTGATTTTGGAGACCCCCAAAATAAAGCCTGACACTGTTTCCACTGTTTCCCCTGTTTCCCCATCTATTTGCCATGAAGTGATGGGACCAGATGCCATGATCTTCGTTTTCTGCACGTTGAGCTTTAAGCCAACTTTTTCACTCTCCACTTTCACTTTCATCAAGAGGCTTTTTAGTTCCTCTTCACTTTCTGCCATAAGGGTGGTATCATCTGCATATCTGGTTTATTGATATTTCTCCTGGCAATCCCTAAGACATCCTATACACACAATCAATCAGTTCAGTTCAGTTCAGTCGCTCAGTTATGTCCAACTCTTTGTAACCCCATAGACTGCAGCACGCCCCTTTCCCTGTTCATTACCAATTCTCAGAATTTACTCAGACTCATGTCCTTTGAGTTGGTGATGCCATCCAACCATCTCATCCTGTTGTCCCCTTCTCCTCCTGACTTCAATCTTTCCCAGCATCAGTGTCTTTTCTAATGAGTCAGTTCTTCACATCATGTGGCCAAAGTATTGGAGCTTCAACTTCAGCATGAGTCCTTCCAATGAATATTAAGGACTGATTTCCTTTAGGATCGACTGATGTGATCTCCTTGCAGTCCAAGCAACTCTCAAGAGTCTTCTTCAGCATGACAGTTCAAAAGTATCAATTCTTCAGTGCTCAGCTTTCTTTATGGTCCAAATCTCACATCCATACATGACTACTGGAAAAACCATAGCTTTGAGTAGACAGACCTTTGTCGACAAAGTAATGTCTCTGCTTTTTAATATGCTGTCTAGGATGGTCATAGCTTTTCTTCCGAGGAGCAAGAGTCTTTTAATTTCATGGCTGCAGTCACTGTCTGCAGTGATTTTGGAGCCCAAGAAAATAAAGTCTGTCACTGTTTCCATTGTTTCCCCATCTATTTGCCATGAAGTGCTTGGACCAGGGGCCATAATCTTAGTTTTTTGAATGTTGAATTTTAAGCCAGCTTTTTCACTCTCTCTTTCACCTTCATCAAGAGGCTCTTTAGGTCCTTTTTGCTTTCTGCCATAAGGGTGGTGTCATCTACATATCTGAGACACCACTAAGTCTTAGTCTCTCAAATATACCACATCCTTTTCATACCAGCTTCTGCTTCCTAGGTAATGCCAGGATGATCTCTTCTCTGATCCACCTCCAAACTGACTATCTTCTCCCATCCATTCCTTCTATGGTTGCTCCTCATCTTCCTAAAACACCAATTTGAGAATGCAGCACCCTACCCCCAGGGTAAAGCCTAAACTCCTTAGTTTGGCATGCCAAGATTGTTCTAAACCTGCTTTTTGAAGATTATCTCTCAAGAGACTCACCTTCCAGCCCCCTAGCCATACTAAATTACCCGTCCTTCCCAAAACAAACCATCCCCTTTTACATCTTTGCTCAAGTGGACTTTTGTCATTGAGACAAGTGAATATCCTGCTTCATTCATCATTGCTTCCATGAAGTCTTCCAGATTTCCCCACTGAAATTCAATTTCTTCCTCTTCTGATCACCATCACACTGTATCTTTTATAAAATCTACAATAAGCTTTACCATTAACTGCATGTGCATGTATGTGTGCTAAGTCACTTTAGTCATGTCCGACTCTTTGCGACCCTATGGACTGAGCCTGCCAGACTCCTCTGTTCATGGGATTCTCCAGGCAAGAGTACTGGAGTGGGTTGCCATGCTTGCCTCCAGGGGATCTTCCCCACCCAGGGATGAAACCCAAGTATCTTATCCTGCATTGGCAGCAGGGTTCTTTACCACTAGCGCCAGCTGGGAAGCCTCATCAACTGCATACACATTTAAAAAAAATATTTATTTGGCTGTGGTGGGTCTTAGTTTTGGCTCATGGGATCTTCCTGGAAGATCAAGGGCTTCTCTCTAGTTATGGCTTGTGGGTTCAGTAGTTGCAGCAAGTGATTTGTTGCCCTGCCAGATGTGAGATCTTAGTTCTTCAACCAGAGATTGAACCTAAGTCCCCTGCATTGGAAGGTGGATTTTTTAAAAAAATACATAGAAAATTATGTATTTATTTATGGTTGTGCTGGGTCTTTGTTGCTGCACGCAGGCTTTTTCTAGCTGTGGCAAGTGGGGGCTACTCTTTGTTGCGGTGCACATTTCTCATTGCGATGGCCTCTCTTGTGGAGCAGGGGCTCTAGGCACAAGGGCTTCAGCAGTTTGCAGCACTCGGGTTCAATAGTTGTGTCCCAGGGGCTTTAGTTGCCCTGGAATTTTCCCAGACCAGGGATCGAACTGGTGTCCCCTGTATTAGCAGGCAGATTCTTATCCACTGTACCTCCAGAGAAGTCCCTTGCATACACATTTTTTAAAATTTATTTTTATTGGCATATAGTTGGTTTACAATGTTGTTAGTTTCTGCCATACAGCAAAGTGAATCTGTTATACATATATCCATTCTTTATTCTTTTCCCATATAGGTCATTACAGAGTATTGAGTAGAGTTCCCTGTGCTGTACAGTAGGTTCTTATTAGTTATCCATTTTATATATAGTAGTGTGTATGTGTCAATCCCAATCTCCCAATTTGACTTTTCCGAGACTCTTAAGTTCTGTGAAGGCAGGAGCTATGTCTTTACCTTGGTACCCCTGGTAGAAAATAACATATACCCTGTACTTAGTAGGCACTCACTAAAAGTTTAGGGTATTGAGTTGAAAAATCTGAAAGGGGGCTTCTTTCTCTACAGTGCAAACAGAAATATAATTTTTCATTAGCAAAGAACCATAAAGAAATTCCTTTTGTTTGTTGTTTAGTTGCTAAGTGGTGTCCGGTTCTTTTGCGACCCCAGGGATTGGAGCCCACCAGGCTCCTCTGTCTGAGATTCTCCAGGCAAGAATACTGTGTGGGTTGCCATGCTGTTCTCCAGGGGATCTTCCCGATCCAGGGATGAAACCTGCATCTCCTGCATTGCAGGCAGATTCTTTACCACTGAGCCACCACAAATTTTGGAGTATTTTTGGATAAGTGAATGCTAAATGCCATGAGTCTCCAAATTTTGGTACTGAAAGGGTAAACCAGAAATCAACAGCTTGAACAAAAACAAGTTAAAATCATGGGATGGAGAGGTGAAGAGTTAATACATCTCATTTATTAACTGCATTTCTCTGTAGAGAATGCTCTCAGTTCACCCAGACTACTCAGAATTTTTGACTTCCCTCTCCTCTCAAAATTGTACTCATTCTTTAAGGCCCAAGTTTTCAAAAACATTTTTTCTGATTTCTCCAGTTGTAATTCATTTCTTCCTCCGTGCTCCTGTAGCACTTTGAACCTCATTTAAAACTTTATGATTTCCTATATTCTATTATTATTTTATTATTTCTGTATACTTTTATTATTACACTCCTTTATGACAGAGGCCACAACTGAATCATTTGTTTCCTCCTCTGTAATTTGTCCAGTTCTTCACACATAACATACAATCAACATTGAACGTAATGGAACCATCTAGGGACTTTCCTGGTTGGGGAACTAAGACCCTGGATGCCACACAGTGCAACCAAAAATTTAAAAATAGACAAAATAGATGGTCCAGGGGTTTTTAATCTGCCTCCCAATGCAGGGGATATGAGTTCAATCCCTGGTCAGGGAACTAAGATCCCACATACCTCAGGCAAATAACCCCACACACTCAACTACTGACCCTTGTGCTCTAGAGCGTGTGCCCACAACTGGAGAGAAGCCCAGGTATTGCAAGGAAGACGCAGCACAGCCAAAATAAAAATGTGAAAGTGTCAGTCGCTCAGTCATGTCTGACTCTTTGCCACCCCATGGACTATCTAGCCCACCAAGCTCCTCTATCCATGGAATTCTCCAGGCAAGAATACTGGAGTTGGTTGCCATGCCCCTCTCCAGAAGATCTTCCCAACCCAGGGCTCGAACTGGAGTCTCCTGCATTGCAGGTGGATTCTTTACCATCTGAGCCACCAGGGAAGCCCCTGTGGCTCAGATGGTAAATAAAATAAAAATAAATAGTTTAAAGAAATAAATAAAACAAAAATGGAGCTATCTAGTAGTATTTTTAAATTTTTTAGATATTTATTTTTGGCTTCTCTGGGTCTTCATTGCTGCTCTCGGACTTCAGTTGCGGAAAGGAGGGGCTCCTCTCCAGTAGTGTTTCTAGTAGCTGCGGCACACGGGATCAGTAGCTGTGACGCTGAGGCCCAGTTGCCTAAGGCATGTGGAACCGTCCCAGTCCAGGGACTGAACCCATATCCCCTAAATTGGCAAGTGGATTCTTAATGACTGGACCACCAGGGAAGTCCGGAGCCATCTAATTTTGAGTGATCCTAGAAAATCTGGCCTAAACTTCCCAATCCACAATGTATTCACCTGGACTGGGATTTGACAGTGGATTAAGAGATGCATCCCCTAAATATTAATAGATCTATGGCTTCCAAAGTGTTGTATCAGGATGACCTAGAAGTGGGCCAGACTTCAACAGCAGGAACACTTGGTGAATCCACCTGCATCTGTGCCCAATAATCTCTACCACATCTATCCCTGCCAATTTTTTTCCTTTAGGATGGTGGTTCTCAGCACATGGTCTGTGAACCCCTGAAGTCTTTAGAGGCAAAATTTACTATAATAATACTGAGATGTTATTTGCCTTTTTAACTGTGCTAACATTTAAACTGATAATGCAAAGAAAAATGGCAAAACTGTTGGCAACTTAGCAGGAGAGAGACCGTAGTACCCAATGGTAGTAGTAGTCACTGCATTCCTCTCTGCCACGCACTTACCACATTTAAAAAATGCCAGTGTCAAGTAAGAACACTCTTGGAGCTTCCCTGGAGGTCCAGTGGTTAAGGTTCTGTGCTTCCACTGCAGGGGGTGCAGGTTTGATCCCTGGTTGGGGAAGTTTCTCATGCCAGGAGATGCAGCCCCCAAAAAAAAAATTAAAGAAAAAGGGGGAAAAAAGTTTTATAAAAAGAATGCTGTTAGTGAAGCAGTATAAAATTATTAATTTTATAAATTCCTGTCACTGGCATACAGATCATTTTACTATTTTGTGCGAAGAACTGGAAAATATAAATACAATACTTCTGTATACCCAAATACAATGATAGTCTCATAGTTGTTCTAAGAAAGAACACTTGTGCAATTAAACTGTGAACTCAACTCACCTTTGTTTTCAAACTAATAGATTTTTCTTTGAGTAGTAGTTTCCATACACCTTTCATGCTCTCCCTGTTTCTCCTGTACGAACATCTTGTATTAGTGTGATATATTTGTGACAACTGATGAGCTAATATTTATATTAATAACAAAGTTCATGGTTTACATTAGGGGTCACTATTTTTTAAATTTTATTTTAAAAAATCTTTTTTATTTATTTTTCGTTTGGCTTTGCCGGGTCTCAGTTGCAGCACACTGGATCTGTTGAGCATGTGTTGTATGGATGCTCAACAGAGTTGAGTGTATGGATTGCAGTTGCAGTGTATAGATTCTAGTTCCCTGACCAGAGATTGAACCCAGAGCCTATGCATTGGGAGTCTGGGCCACTGGACTATCAGAAAAGTTCCTAGGGTTCATTCTTTATATTATACATTCTATGGGTCTTGATAAATATATAGCAACATGAATTCATCATGACACCATTAGAGTATCATACAGAATAGTTTCACTTCTCTAAAAATCCTCTGTGTTACATCTACTCATCTCTCCCTTCCTCCCCCACAACCTCTGGAAAACATCTATCTTTTTGCTATCTCCAAAGTTTTGCCTTTTCCAGGTTATCACATGGTATGTAGCCATTTCAGATTGGTTTCTTTCACTTAGCAATATGCATTTAAGATTCCATCATGTCTTTGTGGATTGATAGCTCATTTCATTTCATTACTGAATACTCCATCATATGGATGTGCTAGTTTATTTTATCCATTTACTTACTGAAGGATATTTTGGTTGATTCCAAGTTCCGACAGTTATAAATAAAGCTGAGGTACATTCCTGTGCAGGTTTTGCATGGGCATAAATTTTCAACTCATTTGAGTAAATACCAAGGAGCACAATTGCTGGATCATATGGTAAGAGTATGTTGAGTTTTGTAAGAAACTGCCAAACTGTCTTCCAACTGTTTTGTATTCCTACCAGCAATGTAAGCAGAGTTTCTGTTGCTCCATTTCCTTACCAGCATTTGTTGTTTTCAGAGCCTTGTATTTCTAGAATCTCACTGTTGTTTTTATTTTTTGGCCATGCTGTGGGGCTTGTGGGATCTTAGTTCCCAGGCCAGGGACTGAACCCAGGTCATGAAAGTGAAATTGCCCACTGGATCACCAGGGAATTGCCAAATTTGCAATATCCTAATAAGATATTATGCATCTTTGTTTTTGTCTTTTTTCTTTTGAAATGAAGTACCATTACTTGAAAGGACATTGGACACACGAACTATGATTATTCAAACTGGTGCATTTAGCAAATACTTTATCATAAATGAAAGGAACCTCTCCATTCAAGGAAAACAATAGATGGTATTTGCTGCCAGTGGTAAAATTTGAGCTTTCAGGTGAAAATTTAAATTTGAGAAAACTTGTATCTGCCACTATGTGCCTGGCAGCTTCCCAACACTTAAGAAACTTTACATTTAGAAGAGCTGCACAGCTTAGTTTTTAGATGGTCAGTATTTTCCAAAGGACCATATGTATGATTTTATAAAATTGTAAGGAGTAAAAGATCCATTCAAATGCAAGATATACCAACAATTTTTTTAAACTTTCTATTTTATACTTGAGTATAGTTGATTAACAGTGTTGTATTAGTTTCAGGTATATAGCAAAGTGATTCAGTTATACATGCACCTGAGAAGTGAAAGTGATATTGACAGTCACTCAGTCGTATCTGACTCTTTACAGTCCATGGATTTCTCCAGGCCAGAATACTGGAATGGGTAGCCTTTCCCTTCTCCAGGGGATCTTCCCAACCCAGGGATCCAACCCAGGTCTCCTGCATTGCAGGTGGATTCTTTACCAACTGAGCTATCAGGAAAGTCCATACACGCATCTACTCTCTCTCAAAATCTTTCCCCAATTAGGTCATTGCATTATATTGAGCAGAGTTCCCTATGCTCTACAGTAGGTCTTTATTGGTTATCCATTTTAAATATAGCAGTGTGTACATGTTGATTCTAAAGTCCCTGACTGTCCTTCCACTCATCCTTTCCCTCTGCAAGATATACCAATGATTTTAATGTGTGTATTAGTCGCTCAGTCGTGTCCGACTCTTTGTGACCCCATGGACTGTAGCCTGCCAGGCTCCTCTGTCCATGGGATTCTCCAGGCAAGAATAGTAAAGTAGGTTGCCATTTTCTCCTCCAGGGATCCTTGGCCATCCAGGGATCAAACTGGGGTCTCCTGAATTGCAGGCAGATTCTTTTAATGTCTAAGACACCCAGGGAAGCTTGATTTTAATATAGTAGAGTGTAAAGTTCATTATGTTTTCCAATCCCACATCTGATTGCACGCATGCTAAGTCGCTTCAGTCGTGTCTGACTCTGCGACTCCATGGACTCTAGCCCGCCAGAATCCTCTGTTCATGGGATTCTCCAGGTAGGAATACTGGAGTGGGTTGCCATGCCCATCTCCAGTGGATCTTCCCAACCCAGGAATTGAGCCCTTGTCTCTTATGTCTCCGGAGAAGGCAATGGCACCCCACTCCAGTACTCTTGCTTGGAAAATCCCATGGACGGAGGAGCCTCGTGGGCTGCAGTCCATGGGGTCGCTAAGAGTCAGACACGACTGAGCGACTTCACTTTCACTTTTCACTTTCATGTATTGGAGAAGGAAATGGCAACCCACTCCAGTGTTCTTGCCTGGAGAATCCCAGGGATGGCGGAGCCTGGTGGGCTGCCGTCTATGGGGTCGCACAGAGTCGGACACGACTGAAGCGACTTAGCAGCAGCAGCTCTTATGTCTCCTGCCTTGGCAGGCAGGTTCTTTACCACTAGCGCCAACTGGGAAACCCCCACATCTAATTAACTTTTAAAAAAACAACCACTTGTAAGTTTAGGTGTAGTATCAAAGAATATCCACAATTATCTAAAGAGCCTAATAACATACTTCTCTTTTACCAACAGTATCTGTGAGACCGGATTTCCTTCATATACTTCAATCACAACAGATGGAATGCAGAAACAGAAAGGAGACTCCAGGTTTCTTCAATTAAGCCAGGCAT
Organism: Bubalus kerabau; assembly: GCF_029407905.1. NCBI lineage: Eukaryota > Metazoa > Chordata > Mammalia > Artiodactyla > Bovidae > Bubalus > Bubalus kerabau. Next base: position 52,226,603 of record NC_073634.1, read on the forward strand.
TAAAGAGATCTGCATGTAAAACAATACTATTCTCATATATTTTTTTAGTGTGGAAAATATATTTTTTCATAAAAATGTTATTTATGTAAACATGTAATGGGTTCATTACTTTTTTTTTTCCTTTTAGTGAATCAATGCATATTTCAAACATTTCTCAGGGTAAATTTACAATAGGGTAAATACGGAAAAATATAACCTATTATTCATAAAAAGCTCTTTAGGGCTCTCAATAATGTGTGTAGCAACATAAAGGGGTCCTAAGACTAAAAAATGTGAGAACCCCTGCACTAAGATGCCGTCCTCTGATCCTGCTTGTCAATTCCAGGGCAGAGAAACAATGTTACAAAGCTGTTCAAGACTCACCTTCCCCAACCAAGCCCACTCTATTTACTGCCCCTACTCTGCATTCCTTCAGCAGTCAGGTCGTTCCGGTTTTCCTGCTGCTTTCAAATCTCTAGTTCCAGGCCGGGAGCCCTCCCAGGTGCATCCTCAACTGGGCGGGAAACTCCCTGCGAAGAGTCTGACTTTTGCGCCCGCACCGTTCACAGATCTGCAGCGACCTAATAGGGGCGGGAAGGGACCCAGGGAGGTCGTGGGCGCCCAGTCTTCTTTAGGTTGATAGAGCGGAGAGGGCTAGGGAGGCCTCAGGGACGAGACTAGGTACTTGACAGAAAAGAGACAGGTCCGCGTACACCTTCACGCCTCGGTCACCAGGGAAGGCGGGGTCTGGCCACGCCCCCTCGCGACCTCGTTGCCCCGCCCCCAGGCCCCTCGTTCCGCCCTCTACCGCCAAGCAGGGAGTCCGGCGCGGCCGACTAGGGCCCTTCACGACAGTCTTGGCGCTTTCCGGCCGGCCTCGTGCGTGCCGTTGTGTCGGGGAGGCGGGGCTTAGGGGAGCCGCCCCTTGCGACGCCCCCGGGCTCGGAGGTTGTTGCTGTGGCATATCTACCTCTCGGAGGCCATGGCGGTCTCTGCTCGGCCCGCGCGGGCCCCGCGGGGCTCAGGTTGGCTCAGAGCCCCGCCTTGTGGCGGATAGAGAGGGGCGCGACTTTCAGAGGGGTTGGGCAGGGATGCCCTGCGGAACCTGGGGAAGGAAGCCTCGGTTGGGAAGGGCTTTGTAGAGAGAGATTGCAGTCTTCTGTTTCGGGGTGGGTTGATGACATTCAGGACGCTTTGCGATTAGGGGGCTGCAGTCTGAGAAAGGTTCTGGGGCACTGGGGGATCCTGGAGGAGGGGCTGCACTGCAGGGATGTTTCGAGCAGTCAGAGATCAGTGGGTGAACCCAGGTAGGCGGAAGCCCTAGACGGAGATTTCTCTGATTTGAGAAGCAGTCTGTTTTAAAACATCTCCATTCCCATACGTGCACGTGCAACTCTCTCCATTTATTGGTTGCAGACAAAGTAAAGAATGACAAGGCTGCACAGACTTCAGGGCCCCGTCAGGGCAGCCGAATGGGGAAACTGTTGGGTTTTGAGTGGACAGATGTGTCCAGCTGGGAGAGGCTGGTGACCCTGCTGAATAGACCCACGGATCCTGCAAGCCTGGCAGTCTTCCGTTTTCTCTTCGGTAAGTCCAGTGTCTGGGAGGTGCCAGCATGGTTGGGGGTGAGAGAATGACAATGGTCCCTTGTCCATTTCTTGGATACTTTCTTGCTTAGTGGACTAACCTTCCTTTTTCTAAAAGCTGAAGTGACTAATATCCTGGAAGAACTCTTTGTAACCCAGTTTTGTCTCCTCTGATTAGGGCTTGGATATCAGAAGTGCTTTGATCCGAGGCTACAGGAAATACAGAGACAGGGGAACAGGAACCCATTTTTTTTGTGGAATGAAGTTTTCCAGTAACTACGCTAAGGACTAGACTTCAGAGAAATGGCAGGGGTGACAAAGCAGCCATTTAGGCTGTGACTCCCTAATCCAGACCTTTCTAACTCATAGGCCACAGCATGTATGTTTGGAATGGGTTACAGACATGCCGAGATATTAATCTACCTAACCCAGTGGTTCTCAACTGGAGACAATTTTGCTCTCCAGGGTACATTTGGCAGTGTCTCTAGACATTTGTATTTTTCACAACTAGGTGTGGGGGAAGGGGAAGAAGTGGTTACTGGCATCTACACAGAAATCAAGGATGCTGCTGAATGACCTATGAACCACAGGGTAAACCTCCAGCAAATAATTAACCAGGCCAAACTGAATTGTCCTGGGGTTGAGAAATCCTACCTTAATTTGGAGCTGGCTTCCTGATCTGAGTAGCCCTTCTGTTTACCCCAGTGTGCTGGCCAGATACTGCTGTGCCAGGAAGTAAAAGAGGTTGAGGGCGCATCACCCCAGAGCACTTTGTGTAGCCAATAGGACAGACCTTTACAAACATGACTATCAAAACCTGAATAGCTTCGATAGCACTTTGTACGCTTCTTTCATTTAATCTTCTCTGAGACCCTGCAAAATATTATGAGCCCCTTCTCACAAATGGGGAATTGGCTCAGGGAGGTGCAGTGGCTGACATCTCACAACTGGCATAATGCCTAGCACAGAGTAGGCACTCAACCAATTCCCAGGTGGCACGAGTGGTAAAGAACCTGCCTGTCAATGCAGGAGATGCGGGTTCGAACCCTGGGTCAGGAGATCCCCTGGAGGAGGAAATGGCAACCCACTCCAGTATTCTTGGCTGGAGAATCCCATGGACAGGGCTCCAGTCCATGGGATTAAAAAGAGTCAGACACGACTGAAGCGACTTAGCAAGCATGATTATTGTTGAATGAATTATTTCTGGAGCTGGGTGTGCCCGACTATATTCCAGTATGTTCCATGGTTGCCTTTGCTGACGCCTGTCAGCACCTTCTCCCTCTGCCTTCTCAGGGCTGATGATGGTGCTAGACATACCCCAGGAGCGTGGTCTCAGCTCCCTAGACCGAAGATACCTGGATGGCCTGGAGGTGTGTCGCTTCCCCTTGCTGGATGCCCTGCAGCCACTGCCGCTTGACTGGATGTATCTGGTCTACACCATCATGTTTCTGGGTGAGAGAAACTGCAGGAAAGATGGGAGTATTGACTGGCCTACCTAAAACCCAGAAATCCAAAGCATGCTGGTGAATGACCAGGTCTTGGGTTTCATTTTTATTTTTGGCTGTGCCACATGGTTTGCGAGATCTTAGTTCCCTGACTGGGGATCGAACTTAGGCCCTTGGCATTGAAAACACTAAGTCCTAACCGCTGGACAGCCAGGGAATTCTCTAGGTTTTCTTATTTCACTTCTTCTATAACTTATAATTTCATCCTGCTGAAATTATAAGCAGGATATTATAATATCCTGTGTGTCATCTGAGCTGTGACCCCTTAACTCTTTTTAAAATATTGAAATAACATTTAGTTGAAATTTATTTTTATCTGACTATAAAACGTCTGATGATTTTCTTAACCCCACCCATAGCCTGTCCCAGGGGAGCTGGGCCTGTGGTGACCCTTTGACCTTTTAATCCTCTCCCCTACCAATCCCAGGGGCACTGGGCATGATGCTGGGCCTGTGCTACCGGATAAGCTGTGTGTTATTCCTGCTGCCATACTGGTATGTGTTTCTCCTGGACAAGACATCGTGGAACAACCACTCCTATCTGTATGGCTTGTTGGCCTTTCAGCTGACATTTGTGGATGCACACCACTACTGGTATGAGTCTAGGGGGAACAAGGGAGGGGTTGGCTGTGTCAGGATGGTCACCAGAGGTAGGGGCCCAGTAAGGTCCCAGCACTTGTCCCAGCAAGCATATCTTCAACCATGCTTTGCAGAGTAAATGTAACTTGTAATCAAGCAAAGGTGACTTGGATGGATTCTGGAGGGGCAAGGGTCAGCGAGGTGGGAGCTCTGAGGGTGACCACAAGCAGAATGGCTCCATTCCCACCCCTTCACTGTTTCCCTATCTCCCCAGGTGCCTTGATCTATCCACTTCCTGTAATCCTCTTAGAAGAAGAGAAGACTAAAGCCAGACATAGCTGTTTTCAAATACTTCGAGGGTGGTCATGTGGAAGAGGGAGCAGACTTTCTCTGTGAGGGACAGAATTAGAGCCAAGAGTAGACATTGATGTGGGGCAGAGGCATGTCAGAAGGAGAGGGCCCACCAGGGCTGCTCAGCAGTGCTGTCCCTGGAAGAGGTAACCCTCCCCCACCTCTGGCTTATGTGACCATCTTTCAGGGGAGGTGGAAAAGGGCTTTGGAGACAGGATTGCAGAACTGATGATCTTTAAGGAATCCTTCTATTACTAAGTGAAAAGCAAGTATGAGCTGTCAGTAACATGGGCGTGGGAAGAAAACCTCAAACACTGGATTTGTTAGTGATTTATCAGTTATTAATTACATGTCAATCGTCAGTACACCTGTGCAGATATCCCCTTTTTGTAAACCTTTACATTCATTCAGAGTGGCCAGCTCTCATCATAAAGAATTGAGAAGTAGCTGGGCTTTCCTGGAGGCTCAGATGGTAAAGAATCCTCCTGCAATGCAGGAGACCCAGGTTTGATCCCTGGATTAGGAAGATCCCCTGGAAAAGGGAATGGCTGGTATTCTTGCCTGGAGAATTCCATAGACAAAGAAGCCCTGATGGCCTACAGTTCATGGGGTCACAAAGAGTTGGACATGACTGAGTGACTAACACTCTTTGACAGAATACCCTAGAAAATCTCATTTTTGTGATTTTTGCACAATTTGAAAAAATACCGACTGATCATTCAGTAAAGGCTTTCCACATGCCAAGCACTATGCTAAACATTTTTGCTTTTTCCATGTTATAACCCCATGAGGTCCATAGTGCTGTTCCCATTTTATAAATGAAGAAATTAAGGCTTAGAGAAATAAAGGATTTGTCTAAGGTCACTGAGCAGTTAAGAGGCATAAATGAGACTCCAGGTCTCCCTAGTGGCAGACTCCAGTGCTCTTGAGCACAAGTATAATAACCTGCCCCTTTCCTGGCTTCTCTGCTCATTCTGTGTCTTCTTGAAAACCTGCTTTGCTTCTGCCTCCCCAGAATACATCTAATCTTAGTAGCCTGGTTTTGTCAGTTCTCAGCTAGATCCTAGCATCCAGGTCTGTGAAATGTCAGTTTGTCTTGAAAACTGAAACTTTGCTTTAAATGCACTGTGTATATTTTCATACACCAGCTTTGTAAACATTCCCTGAAATTCCTTCTTTTTCAAATTTAGTCCTATTTTAGCACTATAATCTTTTTGGTTTTTTTTGCATATCAGTGATTCTTTCGGAGAAGGCAGTGGCACCCCACTCCAGTACTCTTGCCTGGAAAATCCCATGGATGGAGGAGCCTGGTAGGCTGCAGTCCATGGGGTTGCTAAGAGTCGGACATGACTGAGCGACTTCACTTTCACTTTTCACTTTCATGCATTGGAGAAGGAAATGGCAACCCACTCCAGTGTTCTTGCCTGGAGAATCCCAGGGACGGGGATCCTGGTGGGCTGCCATCTATGGGGTCACACAGAGCCGGACACGACTACAGTGACTTAGCAGCAGCAGCAGTGATTCTTTATGCCCTTGTCCCATGCAGTGGATGGGGTGGCAGGTGGAGCAGGGGGAAGTACACCTCCCCTCATGCAGGTAACACGAGGTCAGTGTATACCTGTCTTACTGCCAGCTGCCCTGTGGCCATGGGGTGGGAAATGGAGGGTCTACAGCCCCTTTCTTCTAGAGCTAGCATTGTAGTCTTTTTCCTGGTTTATGAGGAGACTAATTTGCTAATTAACAGATGTTAAACACTGAATATTTTGTTGTTGTTATAACTCACTAGTACTTATATCTAGCAGTTTCTGTTATGACTTGAAATGATCATTACAAGGTGCTCAAATAATTCGAAAGGGCCTCAGAGAGAACTGAGAAGATGTGGGAGACATCCTAGAATAGAGAGATCATTACAGAGATATCCTGGAATAGAGAGATGATTACATTTAAAAAGCAAGGTAGAAATGGGACTGGACTAAGAACCCGTACCCTACTGTTCTCCCTCTCAACTGCAGGTCTGTGGATGGCCTGCTGAGAGCCCGGAAGCGGAACGCCCACGTGCCCCTTTGGAACTATGCTGTGTTGCGTGGCCAGGTACCAGATTGCAGGAGAGAGGGGGTGTTCCTCCTCCTTCCTCCTTTTTGAAACTCAACTATTTAAAAAATTTTTTACTTATTTATTTTATTTTTGGCTATGCTGGGTATTCATTGCTGCATACGAGTCTCTCTTTAGTTGTGGAGAGCAAGGGCTACTCTTGAGTGCTGTGCCCCAGTTTCTCATTGTGGTGGCTTCTCTGATTGCAGAGCATGGGCTCTAGGCAAGACAGCTTTGTGGGCTCTAAAGTGTGGGCTCACTAGTTGTGTGGTGCATGGGCTTAGTTGCCCCTCAACATGTAGGATCTTCCTACATCAGGCATTGAAGCCATGTCCCTTGCATTGGTAGGTAGATTCTCATCTACTGGACCACCAGGGACATCCCTCTTTTTCCCTTTTTGCTGGAAAACTGGCCTGGCTTCTCCCTGTTTTCTAATCTAATCTGTTTCCTAATCTCTGGGGTCTCTCACCTTGTCATACAAAGAAAGAGCTTTATTCCCACTAGATTAGAATCCTCATGAGGAAAGAGTAACCTCTGTGCTTCATTGACTTTCCTTCAAAAGTGAAAGTAAAGTGAAAGTGTTAGTTGCTCAGTCCTGTCTGACTCTTTGCAGCCACATGGACTGTGGTTCGCCAGGCTCCTCTGTCCATGGAATTCTCCAGGCAAGAATACTGGAGTGGGTTGCCATTCCTTTCTCCAGGGGATCTTCCCAATTCAGAGATGGAACCCAGGTCTCCTGCATTGTAGTCAGATTCTTTACTATCTGAGCCACCAGGGAAGCCCGACTTTTCCGTCCTGACTTTGCCTAATACTGTGCCTGATATCTGTAGGATGTTAGGTGAGTGAACATCTGAGATGAATGAGTAGATCTCGTCTCTCAGGCCCTGGACTGAGGTCAGAACTGATTTGTGACTGTCTGTGGAGGATGAGGCTCTGACTTTGTTTGAATATTTGTTTTGCAAATTGTGTTTGCAGATCTTCATCGTGTACTTCATTGCGGGCATAAAGAAGCTGGACGCAGACTGGGTGGAAGGCTACTCTATGGAATACCTGTCGCGGCACTGGCTCTTCAGCCCTTTCAAGTGAGCGGCAGGGCCGAGGCCTAGAGCAGCCAGGTGCAGGGTTGGGGGGCTCACCTCCTTCAGGTCTACGGTCCTGCTGCTGCTCCCACTTTGCCTAAATTTGCTGCATGCTTCACTCTGTCCACTCATCTCCCTCTTCAGCAGAAGGCAGAGTTGATGATGTCAAAAGATCTAGGCTTAGCTGCCCCTGGGAGACTTACAGCATGGGCCGGAATGAAGGGAAAAGAAATAAAGGAAAGGGAAGTGCCAGCACTAGGTGACTTGGAGAGTGAGTCAGTGCCCCAGCAGTTGCTGTGGTAGGGCCTCTGTCCTTGGGTGGCTGCCCCGTCTCTTGCCCAGATTCCTCAACTGGCATGCCAAGAAGATGGACAGTCAGCTCCCCTTCCCAAACAAAACCATTGTTAATAACTCTTCCCAAAGCAGAGCTGCTTCTCTCTGACTTCTCTCTTCCTCCTATCTCTTCTTCCTTTTGCCTTCCTTTTTTTAATGTTACTTTTGACTGCCCTGGGTCTTTGTTGCTATAGACTTTCTCTAGTTGTGGCAAGTAGGGGCTACTGTCTAGCTGTGGTGTGTGGGCTTCTCATTACTGTGGCTGCTCTAGTTGCAGAGCACGGGTTCCAGGTGTGGGCTCAGTAGTTGCAGCAAGTGGACTTAGTTCCTCCATGGCTGTGGAATCTTCCCAGACCAGGGATCGAACCAGTGTCCCCTGCATTGGCAGGCAGATTCTTAACCACTGGACCACCAGGGAACTTCCTTCTTGTCTTACTTTGTACTCTTCCCTCTGCCCTGACACTTCCAAGTTCCGGAAGTTTGACATCATTATATCAGCCCAGCGTTCCCCTTTTAAAGTTTCTCTTCTGGTATACCTCCAGGAAGAACCTGCCCTGCACAACACACACACTGCTCAGTCAAATTTTGCCGTGGGAGCTCTGCCCTTGCTTATTACTTAGGGCATGTTGAAAGAAATTGGACACCTGAAGTATGTGAGATTCACTGGTGGCTCAGATGGTAAAGAACCACCAGCCTGCAATGCAGGAGACCCGGGTTCAATACCTGGGTTGGAAAATCCCATGGACAGAGTAGCCTGGTGGGCTGTAGTCCCTAGGGTCGTAAAGAGTTGGACACAACTGAGCGACTAACACTCTTAATTATGTGGGAATGAAAAGGGGTTGGAAAACCCTCCCAGAGGATGTCTTTGTGTGAGGTTCTCTATCCTCCTGCCGGGGTGGATCATGCAGCATGGAGAGGGTAGCAGAGGTGCCTCAACTGTGAGTATTCCACGCGTGCTAGTGCCTGAGCTTTGACCCTGGTGTCTGCAGACTTGTGTTGTCCGAGGAGATGACGAGCCTGCTGGTGGTGCACTGGTGTGGACTGCTGCTCGACCTCTCAGCCGGTTTCCTGCTCTTCTTTGATGCCTCAAGACCCATCGGCTTCGTCTTCGTGTCCTACTTCCACTGCATGAATTCCCAGCTTTTCAGCATTGGTCAGTTCCTATAATCTGGTGGGAAACAGGAAGCAGCCACAGGTGTGCAGGGGAGGGACGAACCAGCAGCCCATGTGGCAGGGGGAGACGGTGACAAGAACAGGAGCTAAACTGAGCCGGACGTCATCTCTGAGAGATGGAAACAGATGGGAAAGCGGCCCAGGGCTTTTGGGCTCAGCTAGTATGTTTTGTTTCTGTGGGAAGTAATAGGCTCCAGTTGAGAATTTCTTTCTTCATAAGTGAAATACCTGGGAGAGGCTGCCTAGGAGAAGAGGAGGTGTGGAGGGGATGAGCCACGTTTTCCAGCCCAACTCCTGAAGTGCTGGTTTCTTCCCCGCTGTTCTAGGCATGTTCCCCTACGTCATGTTGGCCAGCAGCCCTCTCTTCTGCTCTCCTGAGTGGCCTCGGAAGCTGGTAGCTCACTGCCCGAAAAAGCTGCAAGAGCTGCTGCCCCTCAGGACTGCCCCTCAGCCCAGCACTTCCTGTATGTATAAGAGGAGTCGGGCCAGAGGCAGTCAGAAGCCAGGGCTGCGCCACCAGCTGAGCACTGCCTTCACCCTGCTCTACCTCCTGGAGCAGCTCTTCTTGCCCTATTCCCACTTCCTCACCCAGGTGCGTGTGGGCTGGGGCTCTGCTTGGATAGTGGTGGAGGGGACAGTGCTCAGGAGAGAAGCGGGCAGGTCTGGGGACCTCTCTGGGCAGAGGACGGCATTAGCATGAGGAGCATGGAGCTGATTCCCACCGCCCTGCCTCCTCAGGGGTACAACAACTGGACCAACGGGCTATACGGCTACTCTTGGGACATGATGGTGCACTCCCGCTCCCACCAGCACGTGAAGATCACCTACCGTGATGGCCGCACCGGCGAGCTGGGCTACCTCAACCCTGGGGTGAGATGCCACTAACTTCCTGGCCTTCAGAGGCCCCCTGGAGCTTTGGGGTCTGATCTCTGTGGGTCCACTTTGCCCTTTCTCTGGAGCCAGGTGGAACCTTCTTTTGTGGGGGTTGAAATGGGGCAGTGTCATTCACGTCCCTCAATTGAGATGAGACTTAGAAAGGTGAGTACCGCTAGCCCAGCAATGAAAAAAAATTCTTCCACAAAGTTTTTTGGTTCTCATTTTTTTTTTCTTCCCTGTCAAAACTGGCAGCAGGCAGGGATCTTTTTGTGCCTTCGGCACTGCATGACATGTCTGGAAGCTCAATAACAACGAGGTGGGACTAATGTGGGGGTTTGGGGCAGGTATTCACACAGAGCCGGCGTTGGAAGGACCATGCAGACATGCTGAAGCAATATGCCACTTGCCTGAGCCGCCTGCTGCCCAAGTACAATGTCACTGAGCCCCAGATCTACTTTGATATTTGGGTCTCCATCAATGACCGCTTCCAGCAGAGGTGGGCAAGGGGAGAAGAGAAGGGGGAAAACCTGAAGTCCAGCTTTTTTTGGCCAAGATGACTAGCCTGTGCTCCTCAGTGTTGTCTTGCTTGCAAGGCTGTCTGCTGGTGCATGTCCCTGTTGACCTGGTTGTGGGCATAGCTGATTGTATCCAGCAGAGGGCACCGTCATCCCGAAGAAAAGGGAACTCATTCTCTTAGAAGCTGTTAACTCTCCTCAGGCGGCCACTAACCCCCATTCTTCCCAGTGCTCCAGAATCTTTTTCCCCTCTTGTTTCTCTGTCCCCAACTGGCAGTAACATGCTGACATAGGCTGTTTCTTCTTTCTGGAAAACCCTGTTTGTTCTATCCGGGAACAGTGATGAACAGAACTGGAAATTCCGGTATGTAGGTGGCTATGGCCTTAGAACATAATTTCTTTCCCTAAGGATTTTTGACCCTCGTGTGGACATCGTGCAGGCTGCCTGGTCGCCTTTCCAGCGTACACCTTGGCTGCAGCCACTGCTGATGGACCTGTCTCCCTGGAGAACTAAACTACAGGAGATCAAGAGCAGCCTGGACAACCACACTGAAGTGGTCTTCATTGCAGATTTCCCTGGTATGGAAGAAAGCACAAAGGCTTTGCTGTCTCCCTTCTGGCCTCCTAGGCCAGGGACACAGTGTGTGATGGAGCCGGGAGGGTCTGCTCCTGGTGGGAGGCTGGTTTTTGAAACCCGAGGTGGAGGTGCTGGTGAAGGTGTGATTTCTCTGTTCTGACTGGGAGTGAGTTCACGCCACCTTGGGGTGGGATGGGAACTCTTGCCCCTGGCAGGGCTGCACCTGGAGAACTTCGTGAGTGAAGACCTGGGCAACACTAGCATCCAGCTGCTGCAGGGGGAGGTGACCGTGGAGCTGGTGGCAGAACAGAAGAACCAGACTCTTCAGGAGGGAGAAAAAATGCAGGTATTTGGCTTGAATTAACAATGATAGAAAACTTTTGATGAGTGTAGTTGATTTAGTATAAATGCAAAATCCTTTAACGTAACAGTAACACAGTGGGAGGCTTCCCTAGTGGCTCAGTTGATGAAGAATCCACCTGCCAATTGCAGGAGATGCAGGTTCAATCCTTGGGTCAGGAAGATCCCTTGGAGAAGGAAGTGGCAACCCGCTCCAGCATTCTTGCCTGGAAAATTCCACGGACAGAGGAGCCTGGTGGGCTAGTCCATGGGGTCACGAAAGAGCTGGACATGACTTAGCAACTAAATAACAACAATGCAGTGGGGCTGAAAAAGCAAGGGCCCTGGGGGCTATAAATAGCCTCGTTCAGGATTCTAGAGGTCAGTTCCTTTGGATTCCAATATACAAGGAAAAAGATGGAGGTGGGGAAGTGGAGGGAGGCCACAGGCTGGCTAGGGAAAGGCTAGAGCATGAGAGATCCATTTCTTCCCCCTTTTCAGTTGCCTGCTGGTGAGTACCATAAGGTGTACACAGTGTCGTCCAGTCCTTCCTGCTACATGTACATCTACGTCAACACTACAGAGGTTGCACTAGAGCAAGACCTGGCATATCTTCAAGAATTGAAGGAGAAGGTGGAGAATGGAAGTGGTAAGTATCTGAAGATTTGGGCTGAGAGAGCCCACTTATAGGAAGTCGGGGTCATGATCGAGGATCTGCCCACTTAACAAATGAATTTGAAGCTTCTAGCCGGGGAAAGAGGAGTTCTAGAAGAGAGAATGCTCTTTTCTCAGTGATTCCTCTTTTTGCCCTCTTCCGGACAGAAACAGGGCCTCTGCCTCCAGAGCTGCAACCTCTGCTCGAAGGGGAAGTCAAAGGCGGCCCTGAGCCAACACCATTGGTTCAGACCTTCCTTAGACGCCAGCAAAGGCTCCAGGAGATTGAACGCCGGCGAAATGCCCCTTTCCACGAGCGACTTGTCCGCTTCTTGCTGCGAAAGCTCTTTATCTTTCGCCGCAGGTAAGCTTTACCCGATAGTACTTGTCTTTGTCATCAGATGTTTGCAGGCTGGGTCACTGTTCTCTGGTGAGAGTAACATTAGGGACTCTTTCCCAGGAGAGGACAATCCAGTGCTAAACTTCTCCCTTTTTCCTCTCTCCTTGCTCCTCTCCCTGATTGATTGGGAGAGTAAATGGTATGTCTGATGGGCACTGTCTTGTTCTGACTCAGCTTATCTCCTGTGGGTTATTCCTACCCCACCCTGGAATCCTCAATCAGACTGTGTGAAGAGTGGGGTGCCCTTCCAGCTGGGATGGGGGAGTCTGGGGGGAGATTCTTATCTGTGGGTGAGAGGCCAGATGACCAGGTGTCCTCTGAGGGCTTTGGCAGGATTGCCTGTGTTGAAATAGGAGTTTGGACAGCTGGCTTTTTCCCATCTTTTTCAGCTTTCTCATGACTTGTATCTCACTTCGAAATCTGGCATTAGGCCGCCCTTCCCTGGAGCAGCTGGCCCAAGAAGTGACTTATGCCAACTTGCGACCCTTTGAGGCAGCGGAAGAGCCGAGTCCTGTAAACACAGATTCTTCAAATCCTAACCCTCCCGAGCCGGATTCTCACCCTGTCCACTCAGAGTTCTGAGGGAGGCCAGATGTGGAGTACAAATGTGGCAGCAGCCAGTCACAGGACCATTACATAGGCAGTGGACATGTGAAAAAACTACTTCAGATTTTTTGTTTTTCCTCCATATCCATAGCTATAATAATTCAGAGAGGATAGATTAGAGGGACCAAGGAAATAAAGCAAGGATAAGATTTATCAATTCCAAGATTGAGGGGCTTGGGCAGTGGGGTTAAAAAACAATGTGAAAATGTCTTTCAAGGGGTAAGAATCAGGTTTAAAGTGACTTGCTCCTTGCCAAAAGAGAGTTAATGTTCCATGAAAAAAACAGCTGCTGTCCTTAAGTGCTTGCCACATCAGGCACTGTGTGAAGCCCTGTTCCAGCATTATTACACTTATTCCTTAAGAGCCATAAGCCCTATTTTGTGGTTGGGGAAGCTGAGGCTGAGGGGTAGTATAATTTGCTCAAAGACATATGCCTAATAAGAAATGGACTGACTGATTGTCTGAACCTCAAGTCTGTTTGGCTTAAGGTCCTGCACCCTGCCTCTTAAAATTTTCAGAATCACTGACAGTAATTCTGAAATAACATAGCTTAAAACTTGTCTGATTATAAAGTGTGATTAGGATGGTGATCAGGTTTTAGATGCAGGGTAATTTTCTCTTCACTGCAATTTTGATTCTTTTTTTGTTCCTATTATTTATACAGCCAGTTTTTCACTAGGGCTTATGAGCATAGAATAGCAGTAAGTTAAACTGATAACAGAATTTAGATGATTAATAGTGATATACATCTAAAAAACAAGCTTAGTATTTAGCATTATTCTAGTTTTCAATGAGCATGAGGTGATATAAAGTGAGATTTAACCAAATGTAATGAAATCAGGGGATGTTTACAGTCATGATGTATAAGATTTGGATGTGATTCAGGAAGATCCTCAATTCTGTGAAAATTCAAAGTCCTGGCACTGGGCTAGGAAGTGAGAATGCATAATTAGCAACAGAAACAAACAAAAAACAGGCCCTGTTTGGGAACCCTATTGGGAACCCTGTGTGGAGGCAGAGACCAGTGGCAGCAGGCTGGCAGTCCCAGTTACTTTGATAAAGGATTGCATTTGTTTTCAGCCTTCTTTTCCCATGCTCCACTCCATCCAATCTCAGGGTTCTTTCCTAGGTGGCTGCTTTTCACCATACACACTTGGGTTGATTATGTCCACTCCATGGTTTCCAAGGATGCCGCTGCTTAGATTTCTTTCCTGTGCTCTAGAACTTTATCTAGCTCCACCTGGCTATCCCAGAGTTTTTAACTGTCATAAACGGAAGATGCATTCATCCACAACTGCTTCTTTATTACTGAATGGCAGCTGTTTTTTGATTCTTCCATTTTCCTTCCATTTCTTAAGATTTCAAGGCCCATCAGTTCTATCTCTTACTTTTTGGACCTGTTGAACTCATCTCTCCTACCTCTGTTCTTTAAGCCTTTATACTGGAATCCAGTTAGAGACAGATCAGAGCAGGGCTGCCAGGAAGTTGTGCAGGTTGGGCCTAAGTGCACTCAACTGATCCAAGTGGAGCCTGGCAGTAAGTTCCTGTGATTCACACAAGGCATTTTGTGGGTTAGAGATAGCTACGGTACAGGGCACTTTGCTAAGAACCATGCGTGGGAAACACTGGTTTTCAGTCCTTTTGCAGATCCCCTCAGTGACACGATATACCTTGGCACTGTGTCCTTTCCCATAACTGCTGCCCCACCCTCCTTTTTACTTGGTGAAAATAATAAAAGTAGTTCTTCATTTTGGAAGGGAACTCTTATTACAGTATTTTTCTTGATACAGGCAAAGATGTTACTTTCCCCTAACTGTTAGTGTACCATCTGTCTCATTTTCCAAGTGACAATGTTGTGGGTACCTAATACTGTTAAGAAAAGCTGTTCACTGGAGGAAATCTGGGTTCTCCAGGTTTCATATTCAGACCCTGGTAATCAATGTTTGTTTAGCCAGAAGGCTTTGCTTCCTACCATAGGCCAGCATTTAGGTCTTTTGTCCCTGAGCAGTGTCATCCCCGGAGAAGGCAGTGGCACCCCACTCCAGTACTCTTGCTTGGAAAATCCCATGGGCGGAGGAGCCTGTTAGGCTGTAGTCCATGGGGTCATGAAGAGTTGGACACACATGCTTTGGAGGAAATGGCAACCTATTCCAGTGTTCTTGCCTGGAGAATCCCAGGGATGGGGGAGCCTGGTGGGCTGCCGTCTATGGGGTCGCAGAGTCGGACACGACTGAAGCGACTTAGCAGCAGCAGCAGTGTCATCCCCCTTGAAACTGTAGAGAAGTATGATTTTCAACTTAAACGGGCCATGTTTCACATTCCCTTTCATTAGCACTTTATGCTTTTGATTCCCAAGCTGTAACCATCAGTTTCATGCCTTTGCACCTACTAGCCTCCCTAGGCTTGCCACCTTTGTCCCTCTCCTCAATCTGCAAGCTCCTTGACAACAGGTGTCGTCCTAGTAAATGCTGAACCAAACCTCAAGGCCATTATTTCTCTGGTGTTCCTTCACCAGCCTACGGATGTTTCATCCTCACCATCATTATTTGACCATGGTTCACTGCAGATGGTGACTGCAGCCATGAAATGAAAAGACGCTTACTCCTTGGAAGGAAAGTTATGACCAACCTAGATACAATATCAAAAACCAGAGACATTACTTTGCCAACAAAGGTCCGTCTAGTCAAGGCTATGGTTTTTCAAGTGGTCACATATGGATGTGAGAGTTGGACTGTGAAGAAAGCTGAGCGCCAAAGAATTGATGCTTTAGAACTGTGGTGTTGGAGAAGACTCTTTAGAGTCCCTTGGACTGCAAGGAGATCCAACCAGTCCATTCTAAAGATCACTCCTGGGTGTTCTTTAGAAGGACTGATGCTAAAGCTGAAACTCCAATACTTTGGCCACCTCACTAAGCAACTGAACTGAGACAGCAGTGTCTTGGCCATCTGAAAGCTTTTTGGTATTTTGGAGCTTTTTAATGTCATGAAAAGTTGAAGTTCTCAAGTTTCACAGCAGGTCAAGAGTTTATACTCCCCTAAGATTTAAGCTTGCCTTTCCTCCCAAACCTGTTTCTAAACTTTTACGTCTCCAAGCAAACAGATATAAGCAGGCACTGCTTGGGCCTCATTTGCAAGAGCAAAGCATTTCAACTTTTGATTTCATATTTGCTGGTGTAAACATGGGCCATGTAGCTCAAGAAAGGATGGTTCAAGAGCTGGTTGATAACTGCCACAAATTCAGAGTACACATCCTCATTGTGGTTTTCAACTTTATCCATTATAAGATGGAGCCTCACTGGTCCTTCACTACTGTTTAAAAACACTTTTCAAACACTTTTCAAACTGCAGTAACTTGTAGCCTTTAACCCATTTATATAGAAGAGGCATTGTTTTTGTTTTCAAAACAATGAAAATTGGTTTAAAATGTAAAGTATCACTCTTCTCACATGATACTCATTTTAATTGTTCTTATGCCTTTAAAGCACTGCTGATAGTGCAGAAATGGCTGTTGTAATAAGATGTGAATTTTGCCCAGTGTTGGTCAAAAAAGGCAGTGCTGGACAAACCTTGAACTTTCATAAACCGTATCCCTGACACTAAGAAGAACCTTTTAGAGGCCTATAGTTGAAGTGATTTCCCTAAACCATGGGTGGGATTACAATTACTCAGGGTTAAAATATATTTAATTCATGCTCATACTGAAACACTCAAGAATAATAGAGGGAGGAGTTCCCTGGTGGCCAAGATTCAGTGCTTTCACTGCAGAGGTCCACGTTCAATCTCTGGTTGGGAAACCATCCCACATACCGCCAAAATACAAATAATAATGCACACAGGTAAGGTAGAACCTAGCATTTTATTTAGATCTTCATTAAACTGTTGGAATTGAGAACCAGACATACGTAATAAACCTCCGAAAATAGATCCTGAAAGGCACTTTCTGCTTAGGGCAAGCAGTCATGGAATAAGCATGTAAACAAGCTGGCTTCTCTGTACCACACCAGCCAAGTCAGCTTTCTCCATGGCCAGCTGCACCAGCTCTGCCCTCCCTTCTGTTAACACCAGCCAGAACCCCTGTAGGTCTAACCCAAGGTTTTTCTGTAGGACACCTTGGCCTACCTGGGAATGCTGGAAACATGTTAAAGGAATCATGGTGTTGAGGAAAAAAAAATCTTTTAAAAGCTGCCATCTGAGGTGATGGCTTCTCTGTACTTACGCCATACCCCAGAATACAATAAATAAGCAATTAGAAAATGTTCAAGTATGAAGGGATTTCCTCCTCCCCGCCAAAAGCACTGCTCTCTGAAGGAAGCTGGTTTCTCTGTAGCTACACCAGCTGTCCAGAAAGCTCATTGGACCTGGTTTTGAAAATAAAACAAAGTTAAAACCCTGGGAGGAGTTCTTGTGCAGTGTGGAGTACTCAGTCTTTCTTATAAAGAAAAAAAAAAAAGTTATCTGGTACCAAAGTGTGCAACCTACAGACCCTCAGGTACTGCCCTGTGACTTCTCTGTATGACATCACAAGGGTGCCAAGTGCCTGTTTTCTAGAGCTAGGAATTGGTGGTTTGGCTAGTGCTGAAACCATGCATAGGATTGGTTTATTAAATAAAAACCTTATTACGTACGTCCTCCAAAAGACAGCTGAAAGTGGAGAGATTCTGATTTGGTGCTGTTTAAGAGATGGCGATTAAGAGCATAAGCACCAGGGAGATGGTTTAATGGTAACTGCCTTTTTTTTTTTTTCTTATGTCAGGCTAGAGCTCCATCTGGAACTTGCGTTACATGCAAGAATGATTGGATAGGGAACACTCCCTGACAAAGAGCTACATAATTAGAAGTGGATCAAGTTATAGGGAGGATAAGGGGAAGGCTTCACATTCATAATAGAGCTCAAGACATTACAAATTCATGCTGACAGGGCTGTGGCATTGCCAGACAAGAAGCTATAATGGAACTACAAGTACTTTACGTGCACATTACAAGGACATTTTCAGCATTTGGTGGGAAAGTCAATGCAATTAGGATTTTAGAAGGTTGGGTGATAGGGCACAAAGGTTCAATTTCAAAGCATTATTTACTACAATGCTGTTGATTTGTTTCTAGGCAGTTACACGGATCACCTATGCTCACTAAATTCATTATAAATGGTGAACAAAACACCTAGGGACAGAATAGCAAGCCCAACTTACAGTCCCCCACACAAGCTAAATTCATGTCATTGACTATAGAGTGACTGCAACTGATCAGGAGCTGAAAGAGGACAGGAAAATTTAGGAAGAAGGGCCCTTTCCCGCAGAGCTTGAAGGCTTCTCTGTAGCCTACGCCAACAAGTCTGGGGAAAAAAGGCTAACACTTTCAATATTTAAGCTTTTTGGGCACTTCCCATGGGAAGCTGTCCCTACCAAAGTGGCCATAGGCTGCAGTCCTCTGATAAATTGGCTTCTTCAGATCCAGATCCCTGGAATATACAAGTCCGTAACTTAATATGTAGCATTCAATTAAAGTAAAGCAAAACAATCAGCAAGACTCATTTTCAAGACTTCTGGCAAATGAGTTCAGTTCTCTGAGGTATGCTAGGAAAGAAGTTTGTGGCAAAAGTGTTTGTTACTTCCCTGGTGTCCAAAACTCCTTGCACAGTCCTTATCAGTAACTACAGTTCTCGTTTTTCCGTCCCTGGCTCCAACAAATATGAAAACTTGTCATTATTTGGAGAAATTTCAAGTGTCAAAAGCTCATCTAAAGTCATGGAGTACTTACCAAGGTTCCATGCCCACACCCTACCATGGTTATTTTCTTTACAACAGCCATGTACATCCCATTTATCTGTACTAAAAATTCTTTAAAGTAAACATCCCTCAGGTAACAGGAACACAAGTCTGTATCAAATGTGGAGAACTTTTCTAGGGTAGTTAGTCTAAGCCATGGAGCACTAGAATTTTAGATTCTTCCTAATAATTTAAGCCTCTACTGAAGGCAATTTTCTATGATATCAACACATTCTAGGAATTAAGACGTTTCCCCACTTGAGTCGTCCTTCATACCTTCGCCTTCTGAGATTTGAATATATCAAGTTTATATACACACCCACACCCTCATTGTTTTTCACTAGCAATAGGCTTTACCATCTTTACCTGACAATGACCCCAGGGCGGAGGTCAAAATTCTTCTTCACAATCTCTAATAGCTCTCTCTCACTCTTCTGAGAGGTGCCATAATGGAAAATGGAGATAGACAATGGATGAGATACTCCAATAGCATAAGAGACCTAAAAGAATTTAAATATCATTAACAGTCAGTGAGCAAAAGACTCACACACTGTGTAACAGACTGGTATTAAAAAAAGACAAGTAGTCAACTGCTAAACATCCTCCCACTTAAACACCTTTTAGTGAACCCAGTAATAGAAAAATATATACCTGAACAAGAACCCTTCTGCACAGACCTCCTTTAACAAGGGATTTTGCCACCCAACGAGCAGCATAAGCAGCTGAACGGTCCACCTTGGTATAATCCTTTCCTGAAAAGGCACCTCCTCCATGAGCTCCCCAACCACCGTAAGTGTCCACAATGATTTTCCGGCCAGTCAAACCAGCATCACCCTGAAATTACATAATTTAAGTTACTTTATGCCCAATCCTTTCCAGTGGTTCTAGATCAGGCCTGCCTGTTAAATGCTTATTCAGTATCACTTGGCAAACATCCTCAGAAGATTCACACGCAGGCTTCAAAAAACCTAGGAAAAAGGTGGAAAGTAGCCAGGTTTTTCCAAGTAACCATGATAGATTAAAAAAAAAAAAAAGGCAAATTAACTGAAATTGTAAGGCCCTACCTGAGGCCCACCAATAACAAATCTGCCACTTGGCTGTAGATGATAGATTGTGTCCTCATCAAGGTACTTTGCAGGTACAACAGCTTTGATGACTTTCTCCTTTAGGGCATCTCTCATCTCATCAAGACAAACTTCTTCATCATGCTGAACAGATATAACAATTGTGTGGACTCTGATGGGAAGCACCGCACCTCGATCCTGCATATACTGCACAGTCACCTTGAAAGCCAAACATCAGAACATCAGTCTACTAAACAATAGCTTTGTTCTTGGTTCCCTACCCTACACTACAGTACAGAAAATAAATGCTATTCTTCTCTTAGCTTTAATCAAACAACCTTACTGATGTCCTGTGCCAGTGTAATGGGTGTAGCTTTAGGATGTTCATCACTTACTTGAGTTTTAGAATCTGGGCGTAACCAAGGCAAAGTGCCATTCCGGCGCAGTTCAGCCAGTTTGGCATTGAGCTTGTGTGCTAAGACAATGGTTAAAGGCATACATTCCTCAGTTTCATCAGTGGCATAACCAAACATCAAACCCTATAAAAGGAAAAGTCACCAATGCAATCAATCCAAGCTTCAAAATTTGTTAGAAGAAGGGATGCAAACAGAGGTCTACCAAGATACCTGGTCTCCTGCACCAATGTCTTCCTCGTTTCGGTCAAGATGAACACCTTGAGCAATATCTGGTGACTGTTGCTCCAAGGCCACTAGCACATTACATGTCTTGTAGTCAAACCCTATAAACAAAACAATGTGTGTTTTTTTAAGGGCCATAGCAATATTTTAAAATTTGTAATTATCTGGAATTCTAAATGCTGCTCAAGAAATAAAATATACCTAAATGTAGTACTTTTAGAGAAAAGCATAGGGCCAGAACAAAAGGACAGTAAAAGTATACGGGTGGAATTAAATATTCCTGGGAACACTCTAGAAAATAGAACTGAAGAGGACTGAAGGAAATATCTGGAAAAATGAGGTTAGAAAGTCAACTCATTAAAACACACCTTTGGAAGAATCGTCATATCCAATGTGTTTAATGGTTTCACGAACCACTTTCTGGTAGTCAACAGCAGCTCTGGATGTAATTTCCCCAGCAAGAAGGATCATTCCAGTCTTAGCAACAGTTTCTAATAAAAGAAATGTTCACACTCAAATATCACTTTATAAAGTTGATTTTCATGTTATTTTTTCATCAGGTGAGAAGTGTTCTGAACCTACCACAAGCCACTTTGGCATCAGGGTCCTGCTGAAGGTGGGCATCAAGGACAGCATCACTGATCTGGTCACAGATCTTATCTGGGGGGATAAAAAATTCCTGGCTCAATTTCTTTAATTTACTACTAATATAAGTATGTCATGCCTCCCTCCCTGTAACTACAGCTGTTAAGATCTTTGTGAATGGTTTCTTCTAAAATTGTGGCAGGGATTCCCTCCATGCAGTGGTTAGGACTCCACTATTCCACAGGAGGGGGCAAGGGCTCTATCCCACATGCGGCTTGGCACAGCACCCCACCCCCTACAAATTGTGGCAAAACCTATATAACATAAAAATTTATCAATTTAACCATTTTCAACAGCATACCTAACTGCCATCTAAGTAAAGCATTCCTTCTGCAGAAACCATTTTCCTGAAGAATCCTGCATACAGTGATACATATTTCCAAACTTGACACCTTGGTTTTTTAATTTAACTGTACAACAAGATCACCAATTCAGGTAAGCCAGCAGAACAGCATGTTTAACACATTTAAGCTCATTGTGATACTTTACACCTTTTTACAAGGACATCAGTCCCATCTTTCCACTTTTTCAAACATTTTTGAAAAACTAAAGTTCCCAGGCTAAACCAATTTTCATTGTTATACAGAACAGCCACATAACGAAGATTCAAATGCAAATATAAAGAAAAAGTGGCTTTCTTCCAACCAAAAGCACAACAAGGAACATTCACCTTTACCGTATTAATTTTCAAAGACAACAATACTTACATTTTATCCCCCAAGTTTAAAATTCTCATTATAAATCTAACGCAAAGTGTGGTCTGTGTATCAATTTCTCCATGATCCTCTAAGGAATACCAATTAGGGAAGTGAGAGAAAATGTCACTGAAAGAATTAAATGATAAAAGCAAGGACACCTCACGAACAAAGGGGATAACGATTTGATTATCGGCAACAATTTGATTCTGTGTTAGGTAATCCAGGATCAAGAGCTGAATGGGCTGGAAAATACCCAAATGTATTCTGAATCCTTGATACTCCCCTCCTCTATACAGCTCCCCAAATGTTACTTTCCTAAATTTTCTTTAATCATCCAAAAAAATATTAAGTAAAACGTGTACCGCACTCATGCCATAGGCCAAAACAATCTAAACATTTCCGAACGCCTGCAGCTTTAACTTAATAAAAGGTGGGTCAAACACACATGTTCCCAACACTGGGAGAATACAAACAAAACCACCACACCACATCTGACCGTCACTCACTAGGGCCTCAGTAGACCACTAGGTTGCTCGTGGTGTTTCACCATCGGCACAGTAGGCTTTCTGGAGAGAAATGGCTCCTTAAGCCATCAGACGACATCTGTCATTGTGGTCATCCTAAGAAAGGTCTGGATCAGACTAGTAAAATAGTGATCTTCACCATACGAGGTTTTCAGGCTGCGACTGAAAGTTTCTTGGTATTGCTTCACTCCTTCGCGTGTAAATTGATCCCTGTAATGGCGGACCGCTGGACAAAGCCCGTAGGACGTGTGGAGTAAAACCCTGCTTAACGGTCAGCCCCATCGCAATGGCGCCTCGCACTCAATTCATGCTTCCTGTCCTTTTCACGCGCGATCCAAATAAGGCAGGGCTCCTCAGACAAGCGCTATATTTAGTTGGAGGCTGTCACCTTGACGCCAAACCATATACCGGCTAAGGGCATGTCTTATCCTTCACCGTAGCCAAGGAGTTAATGGGGAGCGCGGACCCCCCGAGGCCCAGGCCGCGCTCTGCAAACCGGCCGGCTCCCTCGCCCAGAGGCCACATGCGGCAGACACGTGGTTGCGGCTGCAATGCGGGGCGCGCGCTCCCGCGGGCCGGACGCGAGCACGCGGGGCGGGTCACCCACTCGAGGTGGCTCGGCGCGCAGAGCGGAGAGGAGGAAATAATGCCCTCCTTAGCAGGAGCACGAGCGGCCGCGGCCCCCACCCTTCTCGTTTTCTGGAATCTTCCGCATGCCGGGGCGCGCGGCCGGATGGGAAGAGGGGAAGAGAAGCGGGGGAGGGAGTGGCGGCCACGCGCTCGGCACCGGCGGCGCCACGAGGAAGGCGCGCGTCCGCCGCTCTTCCCACCACCAGCCGGGAGAGGGTCACTGGCGTGGACACCGCGACTAGCGGGTCCTACCAACCAGGCCCGATCCCGCGCCCCGCCCCTCGCTTCGCTCCAGGGCCCGTCACCTCACCTGGGTGGCCTTCCCCCACGGACTCGGAGGTAAAGAGGAACGTGCCCTCCTCGATGAACGCGTCGTGGAAGCCGTTGAGCTGCCCGTTCATGGTGGTGGTAGTAAGTCAAAGTGGAGTAGAGGAGAAAAGGGAGCGGCAAGGCGACTGCGAAGTGCGCGAGCAGAAGACAGCGGTCTACTTAGCTCAGGCGGGTGGCGCGGAGCGAACGAGGCGGCGGGCGGCGCGGCCCAGTATTTATACATGGGGCCCGCGCGCGCCCGCGCCTAGCCCCGCCCCTCGGCGCCCGGCGCCAATGCGCCACTCGCGCGGGGACGCGGGAAGAGGGAAGGGGCGGTGCGCAGAGAGGAGCTCGGGCCGAACCACTGTCCCTGGCAGGGTGAGGGAGCGGGGGTAACGCGCCCCTCCTGCGAATATTCGCCATCTTAAGCACTACTAACAAGGGGTGAGGGGAAAGACAAGAATACAGGGTCACCGTACCCTTCCGTGAGCCACGGGGGAGGAAGACAGACAAGGGCTTTATGGGCCTGCTCCCCTGTGCTGTGACATGGCACCTCCCTCCCGACCGTTGGCCCGACTGTCTGGCCCAAGGTCGCGTCCCCCAGCGGTGGCCTAGGGAATCGACTGGGGTTTTGTCCTCTGGCGCTCCCCGAGGGTCTTTCCGGCTGCCCAGCCTGGGGATGCCCGGGTGACGGGGAGCCCCGGTAGCCCACAGCCACGTGAAAGTGGCCATCTTGGCCGGTCAGCGTACGAGCCTTCGCGCGGCCTTGTGCCTTCCCTTCCTGCGCGCTGCCGGTGGCTGGCAGTCCTGGGCGGGGGGGGTCGTCCAGTTGCTGGCAATGTCTTAGTTAATGGTTCTGTGATGAAAATGGCCGAAAAACGGAATAACGAGAGTTCTGGCATCAATATCAACGACTGCTGCCCCCCGCGCTAGAGTTTCGGAGAGAGGCCTTACCCTTTGCAGACCCTACGGTAGAGGCTGCACTCGGCCTCTTGGGCTCCAGCCTGTGCTCCGAGAAAGGCTGCTCACAAGGCTGACCTTGCACTTGCTGACTTTAATGTCTTGGAGGGGACAAAAAGAGTGGATGTTTAGAGGGTTGTTTCAGTTTTCTGTGCAAGAGAGTGTTGAATATCGGTGTTGGGGGGAGGGGGGTGGGGGCGGGGGGAGTCTTTCGCCCTTGTATGTGATTCAGCAGATCAAGGTGAAAGGAATGGCCTGTTTCCTGAAGCTTTCACTTTATGTAATGTCCACCTGCGTTTGTGCCAATTTTGCCCATTAAAGGAATTCTAGGGAAAGAAAAAAGAACAAAACCAAACTTGAGCCAGCTAGGGGCAGGGAGTCGGGGACCGGCTTCATGGCTCCCGTTTGGAAAGACCCACAAGTGGCGGGTGGGCCCGTGTCACTTCCTCCCGCCCCAAGGGCGGCGGACACGGTGCAGGGCCGAGAGGGGGCCGAGGATGGGGGGGTGGGGATGGCTGCCGCTGTTGCGGTGGCCCCGAGCGCGTGAACATTGGGTTTAATGATGTTATTAGGAAACCGCTTGCTCCTAGGATAGAATGCTCGTTACCCTTGGGAGATGAATAAGACCCCTTGCAGCAGCTCCAGCTGCTTACGGCTCAGAGAATTAGGGAAATTCGGAAGAACAATCCTCTCTTCGGTTTGCGAGAGGCAAGGATGTTGGGGGGTGGAGGGGGGAGGTTGCTGTTTGGGAAACAATGGAAGCACTAGGGATTCTGACAAAGAACTTAAAAAAAGGGCTCATCTTTAGACTTTGTGACCACATCCATGTTCCCTCAAAGCAGGGAACAAGAAAAGGCTAAATCACAAAAGAGGCAACATATATGCTGTTTTATTGGTTTATATTTTCCAGACTAACTTCGTGGAAAAATAAACTGTAAGACTTTCATAATTTATTGTTTGTTTTAGAGTATTTCACCTTTTTGTTTTTTTAAAGCAGAATTCCAGTTATCTTACAGAGTGTAATAAAATTTCCAACAGAAACAAGTTGCCTGTGTAGGCCGATCAGTGCATGATCTTCCAGCAGAAGAATCTATAGGGGAATCCAGAATATAATTAGAAAGTTATTTGATTAATATGGAGTCAGAACAAGGGGATTAAATTCAGTGATTAGGTCATTAAGCCTTTATATTACCCCTATGCTACCAACTCACAGTGAGACTGTTCCTTCCAAGGAGATTAGAATCAGCTGTTCATACTTGCTTACCTCCTCATTCTTGTTCTTAGCATCTGTACTTTAATAGTTAAGAGTAGGGGTTTTGGAGTCAGGCCTCTGCCACTTATTAACAGTGTTGAGCAAACAACTTACCTTCTCTATACCCTAGAGTCCTCAAGACTGTAAAATTGGGATAATAATTGTACTATCACAGAATTGCATCAAGGATTAAACAAAATCATTCAAGTAAAGTCTTTAGCACAGCAGTAAAAAAAATAACCCTTCAGTGGCTTCTAATTGTTGTGTGAGGATAAAGACCCAAATCCCTACCTACCCTTACAGGCCTCAGTGTGATTTACCTGCTATTTCTTTAACCACATTTGTGCCTCTTTCTCCTGTCTGTCTGCTGCTTTGAATTTCTTTGAACTGTTAACAGTTAAATTTCTTAATTGATTACCCTCAGAACAAAGCAGAGCACATTTTCACTGATTTATATTGTTCACACGGTCCTTTCTTCCCACAAATATTTATGAGCATTTCTGTCCAGCGGACCCAGGATTGGTGCTATGACAGTCCTGGTCTCTGCCCACCCAGAGCTCTATATGAGGGGAGATGTCTGGCTAATTGTTCCCCATCATTCCCACTTCAGCTCAGCTGCTGTTTCCTGGATATAGCCTTCAGCTGCCTCTTTCTGGATGAAATGGTCACCTACACAGATTTCTCACAGGGTCCTGTGTTTTCCGACATGGCACTCAGGGCTTTGAAATTACAGAGTTGGGGATTATTTGATGAATGTCTCAACTCCCAGTTAGATTTGTAAGCCCCATGACAATAAAAAGGTGGTCAGTTTTGCTCAGGCTTTATCACTGAGAGTCTGATTCACAGAACGTGTTTAAGAATGTATATGTGAGGAGAAGGAGAGAGGGAGAAAGAGAGATGAAAGGATAAATATAAGGAATGGCACAAAGAGATGGGGAAATAAAAAACCCAGGGATCATATAAAATCAATGAAAAGAGCTGCTGCTTTCTTTTCATCACCAGAATTGTAATTAATAACACTGAAACCTCTTTACTGACAGGGAAGCTCATTGCCATCCTGTTCTGAGAGGAGTGAAATTTCTGATTCTATATGTTAGTGGACTTCCTGGGCGGCTCAGTGGTGAAGAATCTGGCTGCAGCGCAGGAGCTGCAGGAGACATGGGTTCAATCCCTAGGTTGGGTCAATCCTGTGGCGGAGAAAATGGCAACCCACTCCAGTATTCTTGCCTCAGAAATCCCATGGACAGAGGAGCCTGGCAGGCTACAGTCTATGGTGTCCCAAAGAGTTGGATGGCACTGAGCATGCATGTATGCATGCATACGTTAGTGTTCCAAGGCTAAAATAAACTAGGAGGAGTTGCTGGTTTATTTCATATTCAACGTGAATGAGATTTGTTGAATGTGAAATGTAAAGCACATAGAAGAATTTAATCACCTAAAGGCTCCAGATCTCAACCTCAAGAACATTAATGTAGCAGGAGTTCCACGAAAGAGGCAAAACCAGTGGGTGGACAACCTAGACAACAGATATAATGACTCCAGGTCTTATCCATCTGCCAGTGAAGGAAAGAGTACCAGTAAGGAAGAGAAAGGATTTGCAGTGCAAGAAGCTGTTGATTTGGCAGGAAAAGAGAGGGAGATGACACTGTGCATATCAAAAAGCAATAGCGAAGGTGCGATGTTGAGAAGAGAGCTCCAGACTACCTTCTATGTGATAACAGGCAAAGAAGAAGGAAATCTAGGCCATCTATCTTCAAAATGGTGCCAGTTCTTTAGGACCAAAATTCAGACATGGCCTCAGAAGCAAACTAACTCTGCTCTGCTCATGTGCTCAGTTGCATCAAATTCTTTGAGACTCCGTGGACTGCAGTCTGCCAGGCTCCTCTGTCCATGGGACTTTCCAGGCAAGAATACTGATCAGAACAGATCAGTTGCTCAGTTGTGTCCAACTCTTTGTGACCCATGAATCGCAGCACGCCAGGCCTCCCTGTCCATCACCAACTCCTGGAGTTCACTCAGACTCACGTCCATCGAGTCAGTGATGCCATCCAGCCATCTCATCCTCTGTCGTCCCCTTCTCCTCCTGCCCCCAATCCCTCCCAGCATCAGAGTCTTTTCCAATGAGTCAACTCTTTGCATGAGGTGGCCAAAGTACTGGAGTTTCAGCTTTAGCATCATTCCTTCCAAAGAAATCCCAGGGCTGATCTCCTTCAGAATGGACTGGTTGGATCTCCTTGCAGTCCAAGGGACTCTCAAGAGTCTTCTCCAACACCACAGTTCAAAAGCATCAATTCTTCGGTGCTCAGCCTTCTTCACAGTCCAACTCTCACATCCATACATTACAACTGGAAAAACCATAGCCTTGACTAGACAAACCTTTGTTGGCAAAGTCATGTCTCTGCTTTTGAATATGCTATCTAGGTTGGTCACAACTTTCCTTCCAAGGAGTAAGCATCTTTTAATTTCATGGCTGCAGTCACCATCTGTAGTGATTTTGGAACCCAGAAAAATAAAGTCTGACACCGTTTCCACTGTTTCCCCATCTATTTCCCATGAAGTGGTGGGACCGGATGCCATGATCTTCGTTTTCTGAATGTTGAGCTTTAAGCCAACTTTTTCACTCTCCACTTTCATCTTCATCAAGAGGCTTTTTAGTTCCTCTTCACTTTCTGCCATAAGGGTGGTGTCATCTGCATATCTGAGGTTATTGATATTTCTCCCGGCAATCTTGATTCCAGCTTGTGTTTCTTCCAGTCCAGCATTTCTCATGATGTACTCTGCATAGAAGTTAAATAAACATGGTGACAATATACAGCCTTGACAAACTCCTTTTCCTATTCGGAACTGGTCTGTTGTTCCATGTCCAGTTCTAACTGTTGCTTCCTGACCTGCATACAAATTTCTCAAGAGGCAGATCAGGTGGTCTGGTATTCCCATCTCTTTCAGAATTTTCCACAGTTTATTGTGATCCACACAGTCAAAGGCTTTGGCATAGTCAATAAAGCAGAAATAGATGTTTTTCTGGAACTCTCTTGCTTTTTCCATGATCCAGCGGATGTTGGCAATTTGATCTCTGGTTCCTCTGCCTTTTCTAAAACCAGCTTGAACATCAGGAAGTTCACGGTTCACATATTGCTGAAGCCTGGCTTGGAGAATTTTGAGCATTACAAGTGGGTTGCTATTTCCTACTCCAGGGGATATTCCTGACCCAGGGATCAAACACGCGTCTCTTGCATCTCCTATATTAGCTGGCAGGTTCTTTACCACTGCGCCACCTGGGAAACTCTAATGGGTTCTGAAACAAATATTGGGTTGGCCAAAAAGTTCATTCAGGTTGAGGAGCTAAGATGGCGGAGGAGTAGGACGGGGAGAACACTTTCTCCCCCACAAATTCATCAAAAGAACATTTAAACACCGAGTAAATTCCACAAAACAACTTCTGAATGCCGGCAGAGGACATCAGGCACCCAGAAAAGCAACCCAAGTCTTCGAAAGGAGGTAGGAAAAAATATAAAAGACAAAAAAAGAGACAAAAGAGGGAGGGACGGAGTTCCGTCCAGGGAAGGGAGTCTTAAAAAGAGAGAAGTTTCCAAACACCAGGAAACCTCACTGCCGAATCTGTGCCGAGCCTTGGAAGCACAGAGGGCAACATAACAGGGAGGAAAAATAAATAAACAATTAAAACCCGCACATTGCGAGCCCTGCGGTAACTCCCCCAGCGGAGAAGCAGCACAGATGCCTGCATCCGCCATTAGCGAGCGGGGGCTGGGCAGGGAGGCGCGGCGTGGGCTGCATCTCAAGGATCTGGCCTGAATACCCCGAGCGCTATCTGAGCGAAATAATTTGGGCTAGCAAACCAGACTGTGGGATATCTACCACGCGAAAAGCCAGCCCTAACCTAAGACACCGACAGGCCCGCGCATGGAACAAAGGACTGAACAGAGATAGCCGGCGGCAGACCATCCCTCTCCGGTGATAGGCAGCCAGAGCTGGAAGGGGACAATCGCAGCCCCAGAGAGACATTGTCTATAAAACTGTAAGCAGGCTTCTTTGCTAACTAAAACTTCTTGGGGGTCTGGACGGTCAACATCTGCCTGAGAAGGTGCGCCAGTTGCACACCTAGAGAACCGAGCGGTGGGGAGGCGATAAGTTGCAGCAATCGCGCGCACCAAACGCCTCATCACCTGAGCTGCTTGGATCTGGAAAGGGCACAAAACGCAGGCCCAACTGAGAGTCTGCGTCTCTGAGGACTACCCGAGTGCCTGAACCTGAGCGGCTCGGACCTGGGAGGTGCAAGCAGCCCTGGGCCGGCCACGGATGGTTCCGCGCCGTGAAGTGGGGGGAAGACCCAGTGTGGCTGAGGCACTGCGAGCACACGCCAGTGTTATTTGTTTGCAGCATCCCTCCCTACCTCCCCACAGCGCGACTGAACAAGTGAGCCCCCCCCCCCCCCAAAAAAAGTGTCCTCCACCGTCCCCTTTGTGTCAGGGCGGAAACCAGACACTGAAGAGACCA
The DNA here is from genome assembly GCF_029407905.1 of Bubalus kerabau. NCBI lineage: Eukaryota > Metazoa > Chordata > Mammalia > Artiodactyla > Bovidae > Bubalus > Bubalus kerabau. Next base: position 52,256,244 of record NC_073634.1, read on the forward strand.
GCAAACAGAAGAAGCTATAACAGAGGGAACCGCCTTGGAAGCTACAGGCAATAGATTAAAACCCTGTGGTTAGTACCAACTACATAGCAAGGGGCCTATAGATCTTGAGAAATATAAGTCGGACCAAGGAACTAGCTGAAAATGAACTGAACCCACAATACTCACAACAAAACTGGAGAAAGTCCTAGATATAGTTTTACTATTTTTACGACCATTCTTTCTTTCTTTTTATTTTTTTAATTAAAAAAAATTTTTTTAAGTCCTCTATTATTCCCTTAATTTTCACTTTTATAACTGATTACTTTGCAAAAAAAAAAAAAAAAGAAGACCCTATTTTTTTAAAGCAAACTTCATATATATATTTTTTATAATTTTTTTGACCTTGTTTGTTTGTTTTTTTCCTTCTTTTCTTTAACATTGTATTTTTGAAATTCCAAACTCTACTCTAGATTTTTAATTTTAGCTTTTTGGTATTTGTTATCAATTTTGTACCTATAATTTTTTTTTTTTTATAATTTCTGTGACCCTTTTTTCTTTTTTCTTTTTCTTTTTCTCTGTTTCTTTCTCTTCTTCTTTTAAATAACATTGTATATCTGAAATTCCAAACTCTACTCTAGATTTTTAATTTTTGCTTTTTGGTATTTGTTATCAATTTTGTACCTATATTTTCTTTATAATTTATGCGACTTTGTTCTTGTTTGTTTTTTTTTCTCTCTCTTTCTTTTTCTTCTTCTTTTTTTAACATTGTATTTTTGAAATTCCAAACTCTACTCTAGATTTTTAACTTTTGCTTTTTGGTATTAGTTATCAATTTTGTACCTATATTTTCTTTATAATTTTTGCGACCTTGTTTGTTTTTGTTTGTTTGTTTTTTCTCTTTCTTTTCCTTCTTCTTTTCTTTAACATCATATTTTTGAAATTCCAAACTCTACTCTAGATTTTAAATTTTTGCTTTTATGTATTTGTTACCAATTTTGTACCATTAAGAACCCAATCTTCAGTACCTATTTTTCACTAGGGAGCGAGATTACTGGCTTGACTGCTCTCTGTCCCTTTGGACTCTCCTTTTTCTCCACCAGGTCACCTGTGTCTCCTCCCTAACCCCTCTCTACTCTACCCAACTCTGTGAATTTCTGTGTGTTCCAGACGGTGGAGAACAGTTAGGGAACTAATTACTGGCTGGATCTGTCTCCCTCTTTTTCATTCCCCCCTTTTATCCTCCTGGCCACCTCTGTCACCTTCTTCCTTCTTCACTTCTCTGTATAACTCCGTGAACAACTCTGAGCGGTCCAGTTGTGGAGTGCACATAAGGAAGAGATTACTGGCTAGCCCACTCTCTCCTCTATTGATTCCACCTCATCTCATTCGGGTCACCTCTAACTCCCTCCTCCCTCTTCTCTTCTCCATGTAACGCTGTGAACCTCTCTGGGTGACCCTCACGGTAGAGAAACTTTTCATCTTTAATGTAGATGTTTTATCAGTGGTGCTGTATAGAAGGAGAAGCTTTGAAACTACTGTAAAAATAAGACTGATAACTGGAAGCAGGAGGCTTAAGTCCAAACCCTGACTCCAAGGAGCTCCTGACTCCAAGGAACATTAATTGACAGGAGCTCATCAAATGCTTCCATACCTGCACTGAAACCAAGCACCACACAAGGGCCAACAAGTTTCAGGGCAAGACATACCAAGCAAATTCTCCAGCAACAAGGAACAAAGCCCTGAGCTCCAAGATACAGGCAGCCCAAAGTCACCCCAAAACCATAGACATCCCATAAACCCATAATCCCATAATCATTACTGGACATTTCATTGCACTCCAGAGAGAAGAAATACAGCTCCACCCACCAGAACACCGACACAAGCTTCCCTAACCAAGAAACCTTGACAAGCCACCTGTACAAACCCACACACAGCGAGGAAACGCCACAATAAAGAGAACTCCACAAACTGCCAGAATACAGAAAGGACACCCCAAACTCAGCAATTTAAACAAGATGAAGAGACAGAGGAAGACCCAGCAGATAAAGGAACAGGATAAATGCCCACCAAACCAAACAAAAGAGGAAGAGATAGGGAATCTACCTGATAAAGAATTCCGAATAATGATAGTGAAATTGATCCAAAATCTTGAAATCAAAATGGAATCACAGATAAATAGCCTGGAGACAAAGATTGAGAAGATGCAAGAAAGGTTTAACAAGGACCTAGAAGAAATAAAAGAGAGTCAATATATAATGAATAATGCAATAAATGAAATTAAAAACACTCTGGAGGCAACAAATAGTAGAATAACAGAGGCAGAAGATAGGATTAGTGAATTAGAAGATAGAATGGTAGAAATAAATGAATCAGAGAGGATAAAAGAAAAACGAATTAAAAGAAATGAGGACAATCTCAGAGACCTCCAGCACAATATTAAATGCTACAACATTCGAATCATAGGGGTCCCAGAAGAAGAAGACAAAAAGAAAGACCATGAGAAAATACTTGAAGAGATAATAGTTGAAAACTTCCCTAAAATGGGGAAGGAAATAATCACCCAAGTCCAAGAAACCCAGAGAGTCCCAAACAAGATAAACCCAAGGCGAAACACCCCAAGACACATATTAATCAAATTAACAAAGATCAAACACAAAGAACAAATATTAAAAGCAGCAAGGGAAAAACAACAAATAACACACAAGGAAATTCCCATAAGGATAACAGCTGATCTTTCAATAGAAACTCTTCAAGCCAGGAGTGAATGGCAAGACATACTCAAAGTGATGAAAGAAAATAACCTACAGCCCAGATTATTGTACCCAGCAAGGATCTCATTCAAATATGAAGGAGAAATCAAAAGCTTTTCAGACAAGCAAAAGCTGAGAGAATTCAGCACCACCAAACCAGCTCTCCAACAAATACTAAAGGATATTCTCTAGACAGGAAACACAAAAACGGTGTATAAAATTGAACCCAAAACAATATAGTAAATGGCAACGGGATCGTACTTATCAGTAATTACCTTAAACGTAAATGGGTTGAATGCCCCAACCAAGAGACAAAGACTGGCTGAATAGATACAAAAACAAGACCCCTACATATGTTGTCTACAAGAGACCCACCTCAAAACAGGGGACACATACAGACTGAAAGTGAAGGCCTGGAAAAAGATTTTCCATGCAAATAGGGACCAAAAGAAAGCAGGAGTAGCAATACTTATATCAGATAAAATAGACTTTAAAACAAAGGCTGTGAAAAGAGACAAAGATGGTCACTACATAATGATCAAAGGATCAATCCAAGAAGAAGATATAACAATTATAAATATATATGCACCCAACACGGGAACGCTGCAATATGTAAGACAAATGCTAACAAGTATGAAAGGAGAAATTAACAATAACACAATAATAGTGGGAGACTTTAATACCCCACTCACACCTATGGATAGATCAACTAAACAGAAAATTAACAAGGAAACACAAACTTTAAACGATACAATAGACCAGTTAGACCTAATTGATATCTATAGGACATTTCATCCCAAAACAATGAATTTCACCTTTTTCTCAAGCGCACATGGAACCTTCTCCAGGATAGATCACGTCCTGGGCCATAAATCTAGCCTTCGTAAATTGAAAAACATAGAAATCATTCCAAGCATCTTCTCTGACCACAATGCAGTAAGATTAGATCTCAATTACAAGAGAAAAACTATTAAAAATTCCAACATATGGAGGCTGAACAACACGCTGCTGAATAACCAACAAATCACAGAAGAAATCAAAAAAGAAATCAAAATTTGCATAGAAACTAATGAAAATGAAAACACAACAACCCAAAACCTATGGGACACTTTAAAAGCAGTCCTAAGGGGAAAGTTCATAGCAATACAGGCACACCTCAAGAAACAAGAAAAAAGTCAAATAAATAACCTAACCCTACACCTAAAGCAACTAGAAAAGGAAGAAATGAAGAACCCCAGGGTTAGTAGAAGGAAAGAAATCTTAAAAATTAGAGCAGAAATAAATGCAAAAGAAACAAAAGAGACCATAGCAAAGATCAACAAAGCCAAAAGCTGGTTCTTTGAAAGGATAAATAAAATTGACAAACCATTAGCCAGACTCATCAAGAAACAAAGGGAGAAAAATTAAATCAATAAAATTAGAAATGAAAATGGAGAGATCACAACAGACAATACAGAAATACAAAGGATCATAAGAGACTACTATCAACAATTATATGCCAATAAAATGGACAACGTGGAAGAAATGGACAAATTCTTAGAAAAGTACAACTTTCCAAAACTCGACCAGGAAGAAATAGAAAATCTTAACAGACCCATCACAAGCCCGGAAATTGAAACTGTAATCAAAAATCTTTCAGCAAACAAAAGCCCAGGTCCAGACGGCCTCACAGCTGAATTCTACCAAAAATTTAGAGAAGAGCTAACATCTATCCTGCTCAAACTCTTCCAGAAAATTGCAGAGGAAGGTAAACTTCCAAACTCATTTTATGAGGCCACCATCACCCTAATACCAAAACCTGACAAAGATGCCACAAAAAAAGAAAACTACAGGCCAATATCACTGATGAACATAGATGCAAAAATCCTTAACAAAATTCTAGCAATCAGAATCCAACAACACCTTAAAAAGATCATACACCATGAACAAGTGGGCTTTATCCCAGGGATGCAAGGATTCTTCAGTATCCACAAATCAATCAATGTAATACACCACATTAACAAATTGAAAAATAAAAACCATATGATTATCTCAATAGATGCAGAGAAAGCCTTTGACAAAATTCAACATCCATTTACGATAAAAACTCTCCAGAAAGCAGGAATAGAAGGAACATACCTCAACATAATAAAAGCTATATATGACAAACCCACAGCAAACATTATCCTCAATGGTGAAAAATTGAAAGCATTTCCTCTAAAGTCAGGAACAAGACAAGGGTGCCCACTTTCACCATTACTATTCAACATAGTTTTGGAAGTTTTGGCCACAGCAATCAGAGCAGAAAAAGAAATAAAAGGAATCCAAATTGGAAAAGAAATAAAACTCTCACTATTTGCAGATGACATGATCCTCTACATAGAAAACCCTAAAGACTCCACCAGAAAATTACTAGAACTAATCAATGACTATAGTAAAGTTGCAGGATATAAAATCAACACACAGAAATGCCTTGCATTCCTATACACTAATAATGAGAAAACAGAAAGAGAAATTAAGGAAACAGTTCCATTCACCATTGCAACAGAAAGAATAAAATACTTAGGAATATATCTACCTAAAGAAACTAAAGACCTATATATAGAAAACTATAAAACACTGGTGAAAGAAATCAAAGAGGACACTACTAGATGGAGAAATATACCATGTTCATGGATTGGAAGAATCAATATAGTGAAAATGAGTATACTACCCAAAGCAATTTATAGATTCAATGCAATCCCTATCAAGCTACCAATGGTATTCTTCACAGAGCTAGAACAAATAATTTCACAATTTGTATGGAAATACAAAAACCTCAAATAGCCAAAGCGATCTTGAGAAAGAAGAATGGAACTGGAGGAATCAACCTACCTGACTTCAGGCTCTATTACAAAGCCACAGTTATCAAGACAGTATGGTACTGGCACAAAGACAGAAATATTGATCAATGGAACAAAATAGAAAGCCCAGAGATAAATCCACGCACCTATGGACACCTTATCTTTGACAAAGGCAAGAATATACAATGGATTAAAGACAATCTCTTTAACAAGTGGTGCTGGGAAAACTGGTCAACCACTTGTAAAAGAATGAAACTAGAACACTTTCTAACACCATACACAAAAATAAACTCAAAATGGATTAAAGATCTCAATATAAGACCAGAAACTATAAAACTCCTAGAGGAGAACATAGGCAAAACACTCTCCGACATACATCACAGCAGGATCCTCTATGACCCACCTCCCAGAATATTGGAAATAAAAGCAAAAATAAACAAATGGGACCTAATTAAACTTAAAAGCTTCTGCACAACAAATGAAACTATTAGCAAGGTGAAAAGGCAGCCTTCAGAATGGGAGAAAATAATAGCAAATGAAGCAACTGACAAACAACTAATCTCAAAAATATACAAGCAACTCCTACAGCTCAACTCCAGAAAAATAAATGACCCAATCAAAAAATGAGCCAAAGAACTAAATAGACATTTCTCCAAAGAAGACATACAGATGGCTAACAAACACATGAAAAGATGCTCAACATCACTCATTATCAGAGAAATGCAAATCAAAACCACTATGAGGTACCATTTCACGCCAGTCAGAATGGCTGCAATCCAGAAGTCTACAAGCAATAAATGCTGGAGAGGATGTGGAGAAAAGGGAACCCTCTTACACTGTTGGTGGGAATGCAAACTAGTACAGCCACTATGGAGAACAGTGTGGAGATTCCTTAAAAAACTGGAAATAGAACTGCCTTATGATCCAGCAATCCCACTGCTGGGCATACACACTGAGGAAACCAGAAGGGAAAGAGACATGTGTACCCCAATGTTCATCGCAGTACTGTTTATAATAGCCAGGACATGGAAGCAACCTAGATGCCCATCAGCAGATGAATGGATAAGAAAGCTGTGGTACATATACACAATGGAGTATTACTCAGCCATTAAAAAGAATACATTTGAATCCGTTCTAATGAGGTGGATGAAACTGGAGCCTATTATACAGAGTGAAGTAAGCCAGAAAGAAAAACACCAATACAGTATACTAACGCATATGTATGGAATTTAGAAAGATGATAACAATAACCCTGTGTATGAGACAGCAAAAGAGACACTGATGTATAGAACAGTCTTATGGACTCTGTGGGAGAGGGAGAGGGTGGGGAGATTTGGGAGAAAGACATTGAAACATGTATAATATCATGTATGAAACGAGTTGCCAGTCCAGGTTCGATGCACGATACTGGATGCTTGGGGCTGGTGCACTGGGACGACCCAGAGGGATGGTATGGGGAGGGAGCAGGGAGGAGGGTTCAGGATGGGGAACACATGTATACCTGTGGCGGATTCATTTTGATATTTGGCAAAACTAATACAATATTGTAAAGTTAAAAAAAAAAAAAGTTCATTCAGGTTTTGCTGTAACATCTTACAAAGAAATCCAAATGAACTTTTTTGGCCAGTCCAATACTATGTGACTCCCCTCAGTGTGAGGCTTCTCATAACCTGTTTTTGTTTCTCTGTTTTTCTCTTCTGATAATCAAATCTTTTTACAAACCTATTAAGTAGTGAGAGATGGAAGAATGCATAGGGTACAATGGAGAAAACACTGATGGAGACAATACTCTAACGATGACAGCATCTATAATTTATTGTGACAAGCACTGTTCTAGCATCTTTTCTGTGCCTTACAATTCTGATGAGGCAGATGCTGTTTCTCCTCCTGTTTTATACATGAAAAAACTGACGTGTAATTCACCCAGGTAGTGGACTTGAGCCTGGATCTGAGCTCTGAATTCATGCCCTTGTTACATGTCAAAGGATAGATATTTCACACTCCCTGAGGTAATTAACTTTGTCAACAAAGGTCCGTCTAGTCAAGGCTATGGCTTTTCCAGTGGTTATGTATGGATGTGAAAGTTGGACTATAAAGGATGTGAGAGAGCACCAAAGAATTGATGCTTTTGAACTGTGGTGTTGGAGAAGACTCTTAAGAGTCCCTTGGACTGCAAGGAAATCCAACCAGTCCATCCTAAAGGAGATCGGTCCTGGGTGTTCATTGATAGGACTGATGATGAAGCTGAAACTCCAATACTTTGGCCACCTGATGCGAAGAGCTGACTCATTGGAAAAGACCCTGATGCTGGGAAAGATTGAGGGCAGGAGGAGAAGGGGACAACAGAGGATGAGATGGTTGGATGACATTACCAACTTAATGGACATGGGTTTAGGTGAACTCTGGGAGTTGGTGATGGACAGGGAGGCCTAGCATGCTGCAGTTCATGGGGTCACAGAGTCGGACACGACTGAGCAACTGAACTGAACTGAACTGAGGTAATTAATCACAAAATTTGGTTTGTATCCATCCATACCTATTTCTATGAACACACCACACACACACACACACACACACACACACACACGTATTTTACCTGAAACGTGGATATTTTTCTTAACAATTTTCATGGCCATTTCTCCAGGACACTATGTAAAAATAGAAATCATTTTAATTTTCTTCACTTTTTAAAAAATTTTGGTAAAATAAACTTGAAGTGAAGTCGCTCAGTCGTGTCCAACTCTTTGCAACCCCATGGACTATAGCCTATTAGGCTCCTCCGTCCATGGGATTTTCCAAGCAAGAATGCTGGAGTGGGTTGCCATTTCCTTCTCCAGGGGATCTTCCCTACCCAGGGATTAAACCCGGGTCTCCCACATTGTGGGCAGATGCTTTATCCTCTAAGCCACCAGGGAAGCCCAAATAAACTTAGCATTTACTATTTTGGACATTTTAAAGCACACAGTTCTTTGGAATTAAGAACATTCACACTGTTCTGTAAAATCATTCTAACAGTGAAACATACTATAGTATGATTCTACCATAGAATTCATTCAGCTGTTGCCTTACTGGTTGACATTCAAGTTGTTTCTCAGTTTTGCCCTTCACAAAATTCTGATAAAAGTAACATCTTTGTACGTATACCTTTGTGAAGCAGTATTTTTGTTTTTGTGAAAAAAGTGTCTCAAAGTGGGATTGCTGAGACAAAGCATATGTATATTTTTACATTTTAGTAGTTACAGCCAGATTACTTTTCAAGTGGCTGTCGAAACTCACATTCCCACCGTTCTAGAGAATATCTGGAAACCACCAAGGAAAAGACTGATAGATTCAACTACATAAAAATTAAAAATTACTGTACAAGTATATTTCAAAGACAAACAATAGAAGAAAAAACATTTCAACACATATGACAGACAAAGAGTTAGCACCAATTGATAAGAAAACTGCAAACGGCCATTTTGGAATGGCTAGAAAAACTAGGAAGAAGAGTATAGGTGAGTGATTCACCCAGGAGGAAATGCAGACATATGAAAAGATGTTCAACTTCATTGATAGGGAAATTGATTAATTCATTTGCATTGTGAATTTAAGACAAACAAGCCATGTGGAGGAGGGGAAGGTAGAAGGAGGAATCTAAATGACAGGAAGCTCTGTCTCTAGCTCCCCCATTAGTTTGGCCTTTAGTGGAGCTTTCAGGTTTTTTTCTGATAATATATCCTTATGTGGGTATGGACCTAACAGAAGCAGAAGATATTAAGAAGAGGTGGCAAGAATACACAGAAGAACTGTACAAAAAAGATCTTCACGACCCAGATAATCACAATGGTGTGATCACTGACCTAGAGCCAGACATCCTGAAATGTGAAGTCAAATGGGCCTTAGAAAGCATCACTACGAACAAAGCTAGTGGAGGTGATAGAATTCAGTTGAGCTATTCCAAATCCTGAAAGATGATGCTGTGAAAGTGCTGCACTCAATATGCCAGCAAATTTGGAAAACTCAGCAGTGGCCACAGGACTGGAAAAGGTCAGTTTCCATTCCAATCCCAAAGAAAGGCAATGCCAAAGAATGCTCAAACTACTGCACAATTGCACTCATCTCACACGCTGGTAAAGTAATGCTTAAAATTCTCCAAGCCAGGCTTCAGCAATATGTGAACCGTGAACTTCCTGATGTTCAAGCTGGTTTTAGAAAAGGCAGAGGAACCAGAGATCAAATTGCCAACATCCGCTGGATCATGGAAAAAGCAAGAGAGTTCCAGAAAAACATCTATTTCTGCTTTATTGACTATGCCAAAGCCTTTGACTGTGTGGATCACAATAAACTGTGGAAAATTCTGAAAGAGATGGGAATACCAGACCACCTGATCTGCCTCTTGAGAAATTTGTATGCAGGTCAGGAAGCAACAGTTAGAACTGGATATGGAACAACAGACCGGTTCCGAATAGCAAAAGGAGTTTGTCAAGGCTGTATATTGTCACCATGTTTATTTAACTTCTATGCAGAATACATCATGAGAAACGCTGAACTGGAAGAAACACAAGCTGGAATCAAGATTGCCGGGAGAAATATCAATAACCTCAGATATGCAGATGACACCACCCTTACGGCAGAAAGTGAAGAGGAACTAAAAAGCCTCTTGATGAAACTGAAAGAGGAGAGTGAATAAGTTGGCTTAAAGCTCAACATTCAGAAAACAAAGATCATGGCATCCGGTCCCACCACTTCATGGGAAATAGATGGGGAAACAGTGGAAACAGTGTCAGACTTTATTTTTCTGGGTTCCAAAATCACTACAGATGGTGACTGCAGCCATGAAATTAAAAGACGCTTACTCCTTGGAAGGAAAGTTGTGACCAACCTAGATAGCATATTCAAAAGCAGAGACATGACTTTGCCAACAAAGGTTCGTCTAGTCAAGGCTATGGTTTTTCCTGTGGTCATGTATGGATGTGAGAGTTGGACTGTGAAGAAGGCTGAGCGCCGAAGAATTGATGCTTTTGAAAAGACTCTGATGCTGAGAGGGATTGGGGGCAGGAGGAGAAGGGGACAACAGAGGATGAGATGGCTGGATGGCATCACTGACTCAATGGACATGAGTCTGGGTGAACTCCGGGAGTTGATGATGGACAGGGAGGCCTGGCGTGCGGCGATTCATGGGGTCACAAAGAGTCGGACACGACTGAGCGACTGATGTGATCTGATCTGATCTGATCCTTATGTGGTTTTTTATTGTTTATTTTGGGGGCATTTAACTCAAAAAGAATTGAAGATATGTAGTAAAATTGCCCTAACAAAATCCCTTCCCTATTTACTTGTTTATATAAAAAAGGTTACTTAGTGTTTATATCTATAAAAATGAAAAATAGATCAGTAATGTATCCTGTCCCTCCTAGCAGTAAGTACTATTCTTTCATGGATCTTAAACTAGTGTATCAATATGTCAGGCGAGTATATACTCCTCGGTTCTGTCTCATTACAACAAAGGTTTGGAGTGACGGACATTAAAGCCCTTGACGTGTCACAGCTCTCGGGTCTTGAACAGACCGTGTTATAGCTCTCAGGTCTCGAACAGACCATGTTATAACTCTTAGACAAATCAGTGTTACAGCTCCATGTTATACCTCTATTTTATTTAGATAATAGCAGGAAAGTCCATCCTCGAGGCATGAGGGCATGTCTACCCAAAGACACAAAGAGAAGAGTGTCCCAGAGCACGGGGGAGAGAGAGAGAGAGACCACCCCCCCCCCCCCACCAGCCCTTTGGCTCCTCTTTTAATATTTTTTTTTCTCCCTCTGGGCCTGCCCTATGCAAATTGGGCTAGCCAGGAGTGTTGTTTGTTCTACCAGAGGTCCTCACTCCGGTCCTCGGACCTTCCTTTGTTCTATTTTCGCGGGCTTTTCCCTTCCTTGTCTTTTAGCCACCGCCATTCTGGACTCCTATTTCCTATTCTAACTACCTAACAAATACATATACACGTACATGTTTATATAATTTTCCTTTTTTGATGGATAATTATAAAAAATTAGAATGTATTAATGTTTATTTTGATCAGTTGTCTACTGATTATTAATAAATCAAGCTGTTAGGTAGTTAGAATAGGAAACAGGAGTCCAGAATGGTGATGGCTAAAAGACAAGGAAGGGAAAAGCCCACAAAAATAAAACAAAGGAAGGTCCGAGACCGGAGTGAGGACCGGAGTGAGAACCTCAGGTAGAGCAAACAACACTCCTGGCTAGCCCAATTTACATAGGGCAGGCCCAGGGGGGAAAAAAACATATAAAAAGAGGAGCCAAAGCACAGGCTCTCTCTCTCTCTCTCCCCCACGTGCTGGGGTGCTTTTCTCTTCACGTCTTTGGGTCGACATGCCCTCACGCCTCAAGGATGGATTTTCCTGCTATTATCTAAATAAAATAGAGCTGTAACATGGAGCTATAACACTGATTATTCTAAGAGCTATAACATGGTCCGTTCAAGACCTGAGAGCTATAACACGGTCTATCCCAGACCTGAGAGCTGTGACATGCCGAGGGCTTTAATGTCCATCACTCCAAATCTTTGTTGTGATGAGACATAACTGAGGGAAATACACTTGCCTGACAAAGCCAAAGGAAATTTTGCTAACTCTGAGAAACTTACAGTAATAATAAACATTTTCTAATATATATATTTCATTTTTATGCATGTTTTGGTACAGAATAGGTGATAAGGTGATCAATAAAAGACTTTCAAGATAAAATATAAAATATATTACATTAGTATACAATTCTAAGTAGATTGGAATTCACAGAGAAAAAGGAATAATACAAGTTTGTACACTATTGAAGAATTTGTTCATGTATTTTACATTTTTATTTATTAATTGTTCATTATTTTTATTTATTTATTTACTTTTTGGTTACGCCACACAGCTTGTGGGATCTTAGTGCCCTCACCAGGGATTGAATCCAGGCCCTTGGTAGTGAAAGCATGGAGTCCTAACCACTGGGCCACCAGGAAATTCCCTATTGCATGTTATTTTTAAATGAATGATTGTGGATATTAACTCTATATGGTATATAGATTCCATTCGATCTATTTAAGAGTGATGGCACATTATATTTTAAATGCCAATATTTACAATATGCTGAAAGTTACAACCTTTCAGCCATTACTTAATGATGGAAAGAAAACTTTACATGTCTGCTTAAAAACATGCTTGTAGCATGTAATTTTTAAAAATTATTTTTGAAAAAAAAATTATTTTTGGAGTCAAAAAACCATAGAAATTTAAAGAATACCTACCTAGATCCATTTGATAAGAAGATATTCTGAGAATTCATCCTCAAATTGTTTAGATATAGATTTCTCCACAAAATTGTAAATCAACTATACTTCAATTTAAAAAGAAAAAGAAAGGAAAGAGATTTCTCTAAGTTTATGTAAAAGTGATTGTAAAGCAGAAACTTCACGTGAGCCAGGTCCAGGTAGCATGTGAAGCATCAAAAATGTGGTGACTCTCTAGTCCAAATTAGTGTGTAGATGCTGCTAATCAGATATTTTGCAGTTTCTCCAACCTTGGTGTCAGTGCCATTTTGTGCTAGTGAATTGTTTATTGTAGGGAGCTGTTCTGTGCTCTGTAGGGCACGTAGCACTATCCCTGGCCTCTACAGTCCAGATGCCAGTAGTGTGTGCGTGCTCAGTCACTTCAGTCACGTCTGACTCTTTGTGACCCTACGGACTGAACCCTCCAGCCTCCTCTGTCCGTGGGATTCTCCAGGCAAGAATACTGGGGTGGGTTGCCATACCCTCCTCCAGGGGATCTTCCCGACCCAGGGACTAAACCTGTGTCTCCTGCATTGAAGGCAGATTCTGTGCCCACTGAGCCACCTGGGAAGCCCAGATGCCAGTAGCACCCCCTCCCCCAATTGCTATGACAATTGAAAATGGGCTCCCAAGTTGAGAACCACTGAGCTACTGGAAAGGTTGCAGGATTATGGTTGATGCTGAAGTTCTAAAGTCAGTGTCCAAATTATCTGTGCCCTGTGGCTCAGATGGTGAAGAGTCTGCCCACAATGTGAGAGACCCGGCTTCCATCCCTGGGTTGGGAAGATTCCCCTGGAGAAGGAATGGCAACCCACTCCATTATTCTTGCCTGGAAAATCCCATGGGCGGAGGAGTCTGGCGGGCTACGGTCTGTGGGACCAGAAAGAGTTGGACACAACCCAAGCAACTAACACTTTCTTTCTTTCTTTCTTTTGTCTAGAAGGCAGCCTTGCTTGCATTCTCTGAGGATTGGGATGAACTTGTAAGTCCCTAAAAGTCTTCCCTGATGAAGCCCACAGCCTTGCAGGGTGAAAGGCCCTTATCTGTGGACTAACATTGACTTGAGTCTCTGAGAATAGCCTGACAGGGAATAGTCCCATTTGGCTAGACTTTTGGACCCTGGATGTTGGAGCCACATGGGTGAGGAGGGGTGGTGAAGCAGACTGGAAGCTGGCCACTGCCCTCACCGCCTAGAGGCGAAGCTGTAGGTGCCGTGGAGATGGCCTCCCAACCTGAGATCCAAGAACACCAGCCAACCACACATGTTGTGGTTTAGTCACCAAGTTGTGTCCGACTCTTTTGCAACATCGTGGACTGTAGACTGCCAGGTATTTCTCAGGCAAGAATACTGGAGTGGGTTGCTATTTCCTTCTCCAGGGGATCTTCCTGACCCCAGGATCAAACTTGAGTCTCCTGCATTGGCAGGCAGGTTCCTTACCACTGAGCCACAAGGGAAGCGCTAACCATCTGGACACACAGGAGGCCTGTGGCCATGACTGTGTGTCTGTGGCACTCCAATCTTTATTCTAGGGCCAAGACATTCTCATCTGTGCCACTAACTGCTCTTCTTGCAGGTGGCCCTGGACCTGGACAAGAAGTAACCCTTGCTGGATAAACCTTTGCTCAATAAAATTGCTTAAAACCTGCAAATTCACTACTGTGTTCTAGAGCCACAGGGAAATGCCAGCTCCCTGCAGCTCAGTGGTTGATAACCTTTTTTGTAGGTCTGCAGAACACTGGGGATCTCTCCCTAGAAACATGCAGCATATATACATATACACAATTCTGTACATAATTCCTGAAGCTCAATTGTATATTGAAAGTTAAGAATCCTTTATAATATCTCATTAATTTAAATTCATGTTCTCTAGTATCCTGCAGACCCACCTCTAGCAACCTAGTCTAAAGAAATATTAGCATTTGATGTGCAAGTATGTTGTGTGTTTATAACAGCATTTTTATAATAGCAAAGGAAATAGCATATAGAAAGAGCTTAAATGGATGCTAGCAGGGAAATTGAAATATTGTTCATTCATTCATTCATAACGGAATACTACACAGCTATTAAAAGGACTGAGATAGAACTATAAGTACAGATTCAAAATAGATCTGTGATATTCTTCTGTATAAAAAAAGCATGTTGAAGGAATTCCCTGGTGGTCAAGGGATTAGGACTTTCACTGGGACTGGGGGCAGTATCCAAGGTGTGTGTGTGTGTTTGTGTGTGGTTTGGGGATGGGGAGAAAGGGAGAGAAAAAGATATGGGAGGAGTGAGAAGTCTATTTTGGACAGTATTTTGTAAGGTTTGTGTATTTAAAAAAATTTAAATTCAGTGGTAGCTGAATTTGCGGTAGCTTTCACTGTCACAATAGAGGTTCAGTCCTTGGTCAGGGAACTGAGATCCCTCAAGCCGAGCGGGGAGGACAAACAGACAAACATGTTGAAGCAATATAGAGTATCGTCTTGTGTTTGTAAAAATTACTGCACGTGTGTAAGTACAATTATGTGTATGTGTGTGTGTGTGTGTGTATATATATATATATAATATTTTTTGTTTCATAGACTATATTCTGCGAGTCTAAGCACCAAAATTTATAGCAGCTATTTCTGTGGGGTGAGATTTACTCTTTTCCT
Source organism: Bubalus kerabau (assembly GCF_029407905.1). NCBI lineage: Eukaryota > Metazoa > Chordata > Mammalia > Artiodactyla > Bovidae > Bubalus > Bubalus kerabau. The sequence goes on from NC_073634.1 coordinate 52,271,738, forward strand.
GTATTCACTCCTGTGTTGTTTGAAGTTGTAAAAACTTGCAAGAATTATTTCTATAAGTTAAAAAAAAGATTAACAGCAACGAACAGAAGTGAGTTATCTCTAGGGTGTGGATTATGGTGGATGAGCCTGCTTCTGTCTTGTCAGGCCCCCAGGCTGAGTAGTCATTTTCTATGGCACAGCTCCCATGGGAAGGTTCCAGATACCAGACGACCTGCTTCTGAGGTGTCAGTGCCACTGCAGAGCCCTCATGAAAAGGACAGATCCTTCATGCTCCATTAATTTATTCTTTGAAGTCATTTGTCCCTAGGGAGACCACTGAATTTAAATTTTTTTAAATTTACTAACTTTACAAAATACTGTCCAAAATAGATATCTCTCCCCTCCCCACTCTTTTTCTCTCCCTTTCTCCTCACCCCCCAACCTCACACACACACACACACACACATCCTGGATACTGCCCATAGTCCCAGGTTAAGTTACAGTGTTCCGATATCCTATTCCAGAGATACTACCCTAGGCATTCTTTTGGACTGAGAATTAAGATTTTTGTTTAACTTGGAGATTGGACTGAATTTATGGTTTCCAGACTCTGGCTGGGCCTTAAGAAACACTTCTCACTAACTACCCCAGGGGTAGCCTTGCAAACGTGGCCTGGTATGTACAGACTCTGCCCTCTCCTTGGACTTTGGCCCATGCCAGGCCCTTTGCTGCCACCAATGACACTGCCAGGCTCTGACCATCTCCCCTTGGCCTCTGGCCATGCTCCGATCCCGACATTCCCTCAGAAACACTTGGGAGCACAGTGAAGGCAGTGTGTATTAGACTCTTGTGTAACATTCAACTTTTATTCTAAACAATCTTGGATTGCAAGGAGATCAAACCAGTCAATCCTAAAATAAATCAACTCTGAATATTCATTGGAAGGACTGATGCTGAAGCTGAAACTCCAGTACTTTGGCCACCTGATGCAAAGAGCTGACTCTTTGAAAAAGATCCTGATACTGGGAAAGATTGAAGGCAAAAAGAGAAGGAGGTAGCAGAGGATGAGATGATTAGATAGCATCCCCGACTCAATGGACATGAATTTGAGCAAACTCCGGGAGATAGTGAAGGACAGGGAAGCCTGGCGTGCTGCAGCCCGTGGGGGTCACAAAGAGTCAGACACAACTTAGCGACTGAACAACAACAAGCAGCCAAATCACCAAAGATAGTTTCTATAGTATATGGACCCTATGTAGGTTTTACTTTTGGGAGCTGAACATGGATACAGCTGTCCCTTCCTCTTCACAGTCATTTTTTAGGAGATATATATATATATATATATATATATATATATATATATATATAACACATTAAAGAAAATTTGGAGAAATAGGATGGAGAGTCCATCAATAAACTCATACATCTATGGTAAATTGATTGTTGACAAAGGTACCAAGATCATTCAATGGGGAAAGAGTAGTCTTCTCAAAAAACAGTGCAGGGACAGCTGGAGAGCCACATGCAAAAGAGTGAAATTGGGCCCCTACCTCACACCATATACAAAAAATTAAGTCAAAATAGATCAAAGGTAGCAATATGTAAGAGCTAAATCTACACCACTCCTAAAAGAAAACATAGTAAATCTACATGGTCTTTAACCAGGCAATAGTTTCTTAGATATGACACCAAAAACCCAAGCAACCAAAGTAAAAAATAGATAAATCAGACTTCATCAAAATTAAAATCTTTTCTGCATTAAAAGAAACTTGTCAACAAAGTGAAAAGACAACCCACAGAACGGGAGAAGATATTTACAAGTTATACATCTGACAAGAGTCTAGTATCCAGGATATACAAAGAACTCTTAAAACTCAACAATAAAGACAAGAAATTTAATTTTTAAATGAGTGAAGAGTTTATATAGACATTTCTCCAAATGAAAATATGGTTTAAATCATTAGTCATTAGAGAAATGCAAATCAAAACAATGAGATACCAATTCACACTCATTAGCAAAGCTACAATAAAAGACACAGATAATAACAAGTGTTGAGAAGGAAGTGGAGAAATTGGAACACTCCATTATATGGAACATATATTACTGGTGAAAATGTAAAATGGTGCAGATGCTATGGAAAACGTTTGGTAGTTTCTCAGAAAGTTGAGTGTAGAATGACCATGTGACTCAGCAATTCCACTCCTAGATATATACCCAAGAGAGTTGAAACATATGTTCACACAAAAACTTATACACAAATGTTCATAGAAGTTTTTTCCTAACAGCCAAAAGGTGGAAACAAACCAAATGTATATCTATAATAAACAGAATGTGATATATCCATACAATGGAATATTATTTGACCATAAAAAAGAATGAAATACTGATACATACTTAAGTGTGGACAAACCTTGATAACATTATGCTAAGTGAAAGAAGCCAGTCACAAAGGATCACGTATTATGATTCAATTTATATTAAATGTTCGGCATAGGAAAAATCTATAGATTCAGAAAGTAGATTAATGGTGTCCAGAGACAGAGGAAAAGGAAATGGAAATGATTTGCTACTAGATATGGGGCTTCTTTTGGGGATGATGGTTGCACAAGAAGTAGGAAGTAGTCAGCTGATCAAGCATCAGTGAACAGAAAGCTCCAAGAGTATATCCTAACTTAAACTTTCGGGAACCACCCCATCATCTTTGATTGGTTGAGGTTTCTATTTGGGCAAAATTGAAATTCATGGTATTCTATCCATCTGTTAACTTCTCTGGGAGAGACTGGTTCACACACCCAGACTCAGAACCTTAACCAGCAAATAGGCAGAGGATATGAATCTACAAGAAAAAGAAATAGCGAATAGACATGTATTCGGATTTCCCAGGTGGTGCTCGTGGTGCTCGTAAAGAAACTGCCTGCGAGTGCAGGAGACAAAGAGATGCAGGTTCGATACCAGGGTTGGAAAGATCCCTTGGAGGAGAACATGGCAATCCACTTCAGTATTCTTGCCTGGAAAATCTCATGGACAGAGGAGCCTGACGGTTTACAGTCCATAGAGTTGCAAAGCATTGGACGTGACTGAAGCAACTTAACCTAGCCTAGCCTAGCCTAGACAGGTATTCAGCCTTGCTCATAGTTAAAGAAATGCATCATACAGCAATGAGATTGGCAAACAAAAGTCTAGTAATGCCCAGTGTTCACAAGTTTATGGGCAAACAGGCACCCTCATACACTATTCCTGGGAGTATAAACAGATTCAACTCTCCTGGAGGTCAATGTAGCAACGTCTACAACATTTTGAATGCTTATTCTCAGTGACTTAGCAATTCTACTCTAGAAATTTGCCCTCGGGATATACTGGCAAAATTATGCCAAAATGATGTACAAGTATGTTCACGGCCACATTGTCAGTAATAACAAAAAGTTGGAACACACCTAGACATCCATCAACAAGGGACCAGTTAAATACACCCATGTAATGGAAAAGTATGCAATCTTAAAACATGAGATAGAACTGTATATGCTGATATGGAAGGATCTAAATGTGTTTTGTTTAAAAAAATAAACCAATGTGCACAGCCATGTGATCTCCTTTGTGTTAAATTGAAAAATAGATCTACATAGACTTTTTCTTTCAGGAACAGTATATAAGAAATGGTGGTAACTTTTGGAGAGAGGTTTAGGGGTCGGCAGGAGAAAAGATAACTTTTGTCTTTTATTTGATGCTTTTCTATACTATTTGGTTTTTTTTTACTGTCATGTGAATGTAAGATTTAAAAAAATAAGTATTTTAAAAGCAGAAAAGGAACATGAAGGGATAAATGAGAGAGAGAAGAAGGATCCCATAGGTGGGAGTTTATGGTGTTTCCTGACATAGGGCAAACTTGTTTTCTCTGTATTAGTGAAAACATTGTGACCCATCATTGGGGTTTTAGGAAGACCTCCAGGGCAGTAAGCTGGAGGGTGGAGGGGAGGTATGACCAGAGTCCGGGGGACTCGTCAAAAGTTTTTGCAAAAGAGTGGGGTTCAAATTGAGGAGGTGATGGTGACGGTGGAAAAGACAGCTTCAAATAGGAGAGTTGTTAAAAAGGGAGGCTGATAATATCTATTAAAAAATATATTTATTTATTTGACTGTGTCGGGTCTTAGTTACAGTGCTCAGGATCTTTGTTGCATCTTGCGGGATCTTTTGTTCAGGCGCCAGACACTCCAGTTGCTGGCTCATGGGCTTAGTTGCTCTGTGGCACATGGAATCTTAGTTTTCCAACCAGAGATCTAACCCCTGTCCCCTGCATTGGCAGGCAGATTCTTAACCAGTGGACCACCAAGGATGGCCTTGGCTGATTTTTTTAAAGCTGATCCTTCACCAGTGCCAACTGCCTTGCTTTTGCCACATCTGCCCAGCAACATCCCAACCTTGGGTTTTCTATTTATGGTCCGGAAAAGGCCACCCACCAGTAAGAACGTGCCACTCCAGGATCATGGTTCATAGCTCTGCTGGCTTCTTCCTGTACCACACATCGATTTATTTCTACCTATCCTTGGTTGGCTCTGGCTCTCATTCCCCAGTTATTCCAAATTTTCACCATGTTCACGTCTCACACTTTACTCCCACTCTCATCTATGTGGCCTTTTTTGCCTTCCTACTTCAGGGAACAAACGAGGTGGTCAGGGTTGAGTGCCTTTAACATCTCAGCCCTCTCTCTAAGTGTATCTAAAACAAGATTTACCTTCTTTCCCAAGTATTTGGTCTTAGAGAATGATGTTCAGCTCCTCTTTAGTTCTCGAGTCCCTCCAGGACATTTCACTGACCGTATTCCATCCCTGAGCCTCGGCTACTTGCTCCTTCTTCTGTGTGTATGGCTGTAACAAACATTGTTTATTTCAATATCATGACATTTACCTTGCTGAAAAAAGTTATCTCGCTCTGTCTCCTCCAATTAGCTTGATCCTGTTCATAATACTCTTCCCCCTTGTGCTGTGCTCAGTTGCTTAGTCATTTCTGACTGTTTGCTACACTATGGACTGTAGCCCGCCAGGCTCCTCTGTTCATGGGCTTCTCCAGGCAAGAATAGTAGACTGGGTTGCCATTTCCTCCTCCAGGAAATCTTCCCAACCCAGGTATATAACCCAGGTCTCTTGGATCTCCTACAGTGGCAGGTGGATTCTTTACCACTAGTGTGACCTGAGAAGCCTGATTTTTTTCTCCTTAACATTGTATTAATATATAACATCCAAACAGAAAAATGTGCATATTCTAAATGTATAGCTCACAGAATTTCCACAAACTGAATATACTCATGCAATCAGTCCCCAGGTGAAGAAACCAAGCATTATAGCAACCAAAGCATTCCTTGTGTTCTTTTACATGCTCCATCTCCCTCCTCATGGGAGCCAGTGTATAGTCTTTACTTTTGATTTTTAAAAATTTTTATTTAGCTGTGCTGGGTCTTCCCGGGTTGGGGATCAAACCTGAGTCTCCTGCACTGGCAGGCAGATTCTTTACTACTGAGCCACCAGGTAACCCCTGCTGTCCAGTCTTTAAACAGCATAGATTAGTTTCATTTCTGAAAATTTTGAAATAGACCTTAAATAATATGTACTGTTTTGTATCTGGCTTTTTTAATCATCACATCCATGAGAGTCATCCATATTGTTGAATGCAGTCATAGGCAGTTCATTTCCATTGCCCAATAATATTCTATTGTGTGACTAGACCACAATTTATTGATCCAGTCAAGTGCCCCATTTGGGGCACTTGCAAACAGCAGGCACTGTGTTTTATTTATCTCTGCATCTCCGGCATTTCATGCATGCTTAGTATAATGGTTTGTGTGTGAGCAGGTTAGAGAGCTCAAGGAGTACTTTTCCACTGTGTTCTTGGGTGGTCAGATGATAATACCTGAGCTATGAGAGTCAAGCCTGGGTACCAAGTTTAAAATGTTTTACAGGCCCAATGATAGGTCTCATTGTCTATTGAGGACAACCATGGTGGTTGTCTGGAAGCCACGCAGTGGCAGCCACCGAAGATGTTTATTATGGAAACGAGAACAAAGGCAATCAGGCATGGACCTGGTTGCTTTTAAAGACAGAACTGGATCAATGGCTAAATATTTGAGAGAGGCAGCTTTCTGCTCAATAATAATCATATTATTGGCTCATATTTAGAAAGCACTTACCATAAACCAGACCCTGGCATGTGCTGAGGGCTTGGTATCCATGAGTTCAAAATAAGAATGGCTTTTTATTTTTTAATATATATTTATTTGGGCGCACCAGGTCTTAGTTGCTACACACAGGATCTTCAATTCTCTTTACGGCATGCAGGATCTTTTCATCGCAGCATGCAAACACTTACTTCTAGCACGTGGGACCTAATTCTCCCGACCAGGGATCAAACCTGGGCCCTCAGCATTGGGAGCGTGGAGTCTTAGCCACTGGACCACCTGGGAAGGTCACCAAAATGGCTTTTTATAGGATGAGACTTGAGCACGAGCTGCTTGATGAAACCATGGTGAGTTCATGGCTTCAGACATCAGTGATCATGAGGCCTGGGAAGTTATATTTATAGGCTCAGTTTTAGTGAAAAGCCATCCTCTGACTTGTCTCCCTGCCTTACCCCCTTCCTGCTTCCTAGAACCGTCTTCTTTCTTGAGACCAAGCTCCTGCATCCCCTCTGTGGGTCCCCTCACAGCAAACAAATTATTAGGTGTTTCCGCCAGGAGCTTCCTTCCACTCCAAGCCCACCTGGCCTGGCCAGGGCCCTGTCCTTTCCACCCCCGGGATGTCTCTCCTTCCAGTGACTCAGAACTCTCACCTGCATGGATGATGACTCTGGCCAGGGCTGTGGCCACCTCAGGCCTGACCCTTCAGGCAGCCAAAGGTCATTCTGAGTTACCCTCACGTTTGTTTGAGTCCAAAAGAGTGAGGTAGGAGCAGTGAAATTTAAAAAGTATCTGGAAAAAAAAAAAAAATACAGAAACCCTTTTTCTACACGTAGCCATCCAGTTTAGGTCTCCAAAAGAAGAAAAGCCCAGACAAATAAATCTGGGAGTCTGAATGCCAAAGGTGTTTGTCAGGAGAAGAAAAATACTGCCATCCTCCCAGGATAAGCCATGGGATTGGCCCTGGGACAAGATGCTTTATCTCACCGTTGGCGCCTGAGGCCCGAGGCCTGGCAGCAGCAGCAGAATCACCAAAAAGACAGTGGCCTGAGTTAGACAAGCAGGCCTTGTGAAGGGCTGAGGACTCAAGCCCCACCCCTCTCTGCCCTCCCTCTCGATTTCTCTATTCTGCTGTCTGTCCCAGCACCCTGCTGTCTTCTCCCTCCTGTTTCTACTCGGTGCTCTATTCTTTGTTTTTCTCAGAAGGGGTCTCGCGGGGGTCCAAGAGTTAGGAAGCTGTACAACCTATGGGCAGATCCCCAGAGGCCCCGCTCTCCCCCGTGTCCACGGCCATAATTCACATCTTCTATTTCTTCTCTTCTGCCAGACAAAGCTGAGCACACATTAACAGTGTTAACATGATAAATATCAGCAGCTCTGACCTTTCTCTCTTGGGTCCTGGAGTCACCCTGACTCCCAGGCTCCGACTCGCCTGTGCTTAAAGTGGATTAGCACTTCCGCTAGGCTGCAGGGCCCTGCACTTGGGCTTGATGGGAATCAAAACAGAGATTACCTTATTTGACTTAAAAAAAAAAATTTTCCATTTGAAAGATAGAATCCCTCAGAGAAGTACACTGGGGCTTACACATATACAATTTTAAATTGGATTTTAAAAATAGTTTGCCAGCTGTTTGCTAGGTTGGGCCTTAGGTCTCGTCCTTGATTGATGTTGAGGCCATTTGGGAAATGAGGCCAAAAGGGGACAGAGAGACTGGCAAGGCAGCAGGATCCCGGATGCCTGAGGCTGTTCCCAGGAGCCCTGGCAGTTGTTGCCATGGGCCTTTGGAAAGCCTTGGAGCCATGGCACCGAAGTCTATTTCTCGCCCAGAGAGACTGAAGGAGCTTGGATCACCTCCCCCGACCTCATCTCATCCCTGCACCGCTGCTTCTAGGCCAAGGTCTGAAAAAAAGAGCGATGAAGGAGGACTGCTCTCAGCTGGAAGGGTCTTTCACATTTTTTGTGGCTAAATACTTATTTTAGCTCCTTGTGTCACCTTCGAATGATACATACATGGGCTCTGCTCAGAACACTCATCCCCCTGTGCTTTTTTCCTGCCTGGCTGTTTTTCCTCTCTCAGGCCTTACCCAGGATGTCACTTTCTAAGGGATAGCAGAGGGCCAGCACGTTGGGGTTTAAATCCTGGCTGAGGGGACTTCCCTGGTGGTCCAGTGGTTAAGAATCCATCTTGCAATGTAGGGGACTTGGGTTACATCCTTGGTCAGGGAACAAAGATCCCACACTTAGATTCCCCCCACCCAACACAGCCAAAAACAAATAAAATAGCATTGCATTAAAGAGTAAATAAATCACATATTAAAAAAAAAAATCCTGGCTCAGCACTTCCTAGCTGTGTGACCTTGGGCTGGTCACTTAACCTCTCTGTGCCTCGGTTCCCTCATCTGTAAATGAAATGGGGATAGTAATAGCATCTACCTGACTAGGACTGTTGAGAGGACTCAGGAATTCATATATGGGGATAGAATATCTAAGTGCCTATCTGTTTACAATAGCCAAGACATGGAAGGAACTTAAATGTCCATTGACAGAGGAATGGTTAAAGAAGGTGTGGTAAGTATACACAATGGAATATTATTCAGTCATTAAAAAGAATGAAATAATGCCATTTGCAGCAACATGGATGGACCTAAAGAGCATCATGCTGAGTGAAGTCAGACACAGAAGGAGAAATATCATATGATATCCCTTATATGTGGAATCTAAAAAGAAATTATACAAATGAACTTACTCTCAAAAGAGAAAGAGACTCACAGACATAAAATGAACTTACGGTTGCCGGGGAGCAAGGGATAATTAGGGAGTTTGGGATGGTCATATACACACTGCTGTATATAAAATGGATAACCAACAATGGACCTATTATGTAGCACATGGAACTTTACTCAGTGTTATGTGGCAGCCTGGACGGTAGGGGAGTTTAGGGGAGAATGGATACATGTATATGTATGGCTGAGTCCCTTTGCTGTTCACCTGAAACTATCACAACATTGTTAATCAGCTATATCCCAATGCAAAACAAAAAGTTCAAAAGAAAAAATATGTAAAATGCGTAGAACATAGCCTAGCACACAGTAGCATCTGCTTTTATTAACCCCCAAAGCACATCTCCCCAGGCTCAGTTGCCTGCTGCTGTGTTCCCCTCTCCACCCCCGCCCCTCACCTCCTGCGTCGGTGTACCACCTGGCCTCGGTTATCCTATTGCTTAATTAGGTAACTGTCTTCTCCGGAGGGCAGGAAGCATATCTTTCACTGGCCAGTCCTTATAACCTAAACCCATCCAGCTTATGACATACTTAAGAAATGTAATGTGGTTTTGTTTTGTTTTTGAGTTATTCTTTAGCTCCTAAAAAAAAAAAAAAAAAAAAAGACTTTCACAATTTCAACTTGCAATCATTTTTATTTCCTTCTATTTCGACAATAACAATTTTATCCATACCTGAGGTTGCTTTTCACGATTCATTGTACTGTCTACCTCTTATCAAACTAGCTGGTTTATACTCTCATGCAAAAAATCTTCTTACCATAGGCTTCACTATCTGCATTATTATTTTCTTTAAAAAATTTAAAAAATGTGAACCTCCGGGGTGGTGCATTGGATAAGAATCCACCTGCCAGTGCAGGGGACACAGGTTCGATCCGTGATCCAGGAAGATCCCACGCGCGGTGAAACAACTAAGGCTGTGACCCACGACTTCTGAGCCTGTGCTCTAGAGCCCATGAGCCGCAACTACTGTGGCCTGGACTCCTAGAGCTTGTTCTCTGAAACAAGAAAAGCTACCACTAGAACCCCACACACTGCAAGGAAGAGTAGCCCCCACTTGTGGCAACTAAAGAAAGCTCTCGGGAAGCAATGAAGACCAAGTGCAACCAAAAAAAGAAAAAAAAATTTAATACAGTTTTAAAAGGTTACTTTCCATTTAGAGTTTATTACGAAGTCTCGGTTGTGTTCCCCACGTTATACAATACATCCTCAGCCTATCTTACACTCAGTAGTTCATGCCTCCCACTACCCCCCAAGAAATGTTTTTGATCACAATACTAAATGAAAAACAAAAAAGAACAAATGCCAAAAGGCAAATGGGATCCAGAAGACAGAGCAACTTGGGGCTCCTAGGTCATTTTTCTCCATCTTCATTTGCTCTGTGTATGTACTTGGCCTTTTCATTTTGTTTGTCTGACTGTTAAACAAAGAGTTGATGAGTTTTGAGTTCCGGAAGTATGAGGGTAAGACTTTGTAGTCACGTCTTTCGCAGGAGACTTCTGCCCCTATCTTGTTTTCCAAAATCTAATTAAATATTAAATGCATATAAAAGAACAGATCATATGAAAAAACAGAAAAAATTAAGACCCAACTACCTACAACCCAGCTTAAGATAGAACTTACAACCTGTACCACTGAAGCCCCTCTGGTGTACTTCTTCCAATCCCCAGCCCCCTGCTAAATTTTTGTTACTTATTCTCTTGCATGTCTTCATAATTTTACCCTAAAATATCCATCCCTAACCAGTATACTGGTCTTGCATGCTTCTAAACTTAATATAAAATAAATCATATGGTATGTATTCTTTTTTTAATTTTTTAAAATAACTTTATTTATTTTTGGCTGTGCTGGGTCTTTGCTGCACGGGTTTTTCTCTAGTTGTGGTGAGCAGGGGCTACTCTAGATGTGGTGTTCAGGTTTCTCATTGCAGTGACCTCTCTTGTTACTGAGCATGGGCTCTAGGGCATGTAGGCTTCAGTAGTTGCGGCTCCTGGGCTCTAGAGCACAGGCTTAGCAGCTATGGCACACAGACATAGTTGCTCCGTGGCAAGTGGGATCTTCCCAGACCAGGGATCGAACCTGTGTCTCCTGCACTGACAGGTGAATTCTTTATCACTGAGCCACCAGGGAAGTCCCACAGTGTGTATTCTTTGATTTGCTTTTCTCACCACTCACAGTGATATTTGTGATGTTCCTTTCTGCTGTGGTCTGTAGCTGTATAATATTCTGCTACATGAATACTCTGCCATGTTTGGTTTTTTCCCTCCGTTTGACTCTCAATGGATCTTTGGATTATATGCAACTTGTTTTTTGCTATCGCCAGCAGTGTTGCTATGAACATTCTTGCATGTGACTGCTGGGGCCCATGGTCAAGAGTTTCTCTAGGGTTATTTCTGGATTTAAGGTTTACACATTTTCAACATGTCTAGATAATGCTAAATTGATTTTCCAGAGGGATTCCAGCTTCCCATATGGGCCCAAGCCTCAGTCCCTGTTCTGTTCATCCTCAAGTTCTAGCAGACCTGTTGGAAAAGAGCTTTGCAACAGGGCCAGAGAGAAGCCTGTCAGCTTGTACTGCAGTGACCCCTACTTCTGGGCACAGGAGGTGACAGGCTGGCCCGGGCAACCTGGGAAATCTCCCCTGGTGGCTTGGTTGGAGTCTCTGGCTCACAAGCATCACTCAGAGAGCCACACAGAGAGGAGCAAACTCTGTTGACCCAAAGCCAAAAAGGCCAATGAAAACCAAACAAATGTTTGGATTCAACATTCTGCCTAACCCATTTCTTCTCAAGATAACAAAAGTTTTAATACTTCTTTGATTAAGTAGAAATGGTACCAAAAAAAAAAAAACCCCATTAATTTCCTTGTTACAGGTTACCTTTAAATTTACTAGTTTTAAAATCCCTAAATGTCTTGAGTGTAGTAGGCTTTCCACAAATATGGACTTTTATTTGGGGCATTTGCCGTGTCGGTCAACAGGATTAATCAGGCATGTAGCTACCAAAGCCAAAAAGAGAAATCCTTGATTTCTCTTTTTGATTATTTTTGTTGCCCTTTGATTATTTTTTTGTCCTTATAATAATAATTTTTTAAAAAGAGAACTTCCCTGGTGGTGCAGTGGTTAAGAATCCACCTGCCAATGCAGGGGACACAGGTTCGATCCCTGGACTGGAAAGATTCCATATGCTGTGGAGCAACTAAAGCCCACATGCCACAAATACTGAGGCTGTGTTCTACAGCCTAAGAGCCACAACTACTAAAGCCCACATACACTTGAGCCTGTGCTCTGCAACAAGAGAAGCCACTGCAATGAGAAGCTGGAGCACTGCAACTAGAGAAAAGCCCATGGGCGGCAACGAAGACCCAGCCCAGCCAAAAAATAAATAATTTTTATAAAATAAAAAAAGATGCAACAGCAAGACCTGATGAATCCCTAGGGCCTGTCGTGACTTTCTCCTGGAAATCCTTTCATGTTTGGCCGCTGTCAGCTCAGTACGGGTGCCCTGGCCCAGTTTCTCTGTCTAGGAAGAAGTTCAGAGCTCATTGGTCACTCATGTCTCCTTTGGAAAAGGCACATTGATCCTTCAAGAAAATGATCTTTGGGGCAATTTGTAGGCAAAATCTGTTGTTAAAAGGCTATATAAGTAAACCAGTATTGTATGTAAACCTAGTTATACCTAGCTTGGGATGATTGGTCACTTTGATTCACTAATACGTTCTTTTTCTCCCATCACATGTGGTCACAAACTCTTGTGATCCAAGACCAAGTGTCTTGGACAACGTTTCTCCTGTGCCTCCCATCGTTGTGTTTGGGCCTTTTTTACCTCATGCCTGAACCGTAAGAGACTAAAGTCATCTCCCTGCTTGAGTTCCTCCTCATTCTAACACACCACTGCCGGCCAAATTAAGCTTTAAAAAATGAAAGCCAAACAACAGTGACAAAACCCATACACAGCTAACTGTTTTCCCCTTGACTTGTCGCTTTCAGCTCCCAAACTCCTTGGCTTCGATAGAGTAAAATCCCGAAGTTTTGGCCAAAGGCTCTCCCCAAACTCATGAGCCTCTCTGCTGAAGCCTACACAAACGCACCCCAAATGCAGCACACCTTCAGGGTTCAGGGCCCCTGAAACCAGCCATAGACCGGAGGTTCCAAACCCCTTCTCCACGACAGGACCCTGAAGACTCAGAGTTGTTGTTATCTCTGCCCCTCCTCTTCTCCAGTGTATCCCACGTGCCGAGTTTTTTGGACACAGCCAGCCCATGTTGACCTCTGCATCCTTTCCTGGGGCTTCTCCCCACCCAGAACCCATTCCTCGGCTTGGGTCTCTCAGGTCCCACCCGTCCTTTGGGGGCCCCACCTCAAAAACAAACTGATACATTTCTCTCAGTGACTCAAATAGCCTAGGAAAGATAAATAAACAACTTGGACCTGAGACAAAAGGTTGTTGGCTACTGAGAGAAGCAGTCCAGGAGCTTCAGAATCTAGGCTAAGCCAAGCCTCGGGGTGGGGGATGGAGTGGGGGCTTGGGGCGTGGAGTGAGGGCATGGGGTGAGGAATAGTGAAAAATGTTGTACTGCTGAGCTTGATCTGCAAAGTGAGTTGATAAAAAGGGAAACCTGATCACAAAACCCCCCAAAAGTGCTAAATTGAACCTGAGTGATCATCTCCGAAATAACCAATAGGTTAATTGTGGGCTTCCCTGGTGGCTCAGACGGTAAAGAATCTGCCTGCAATGCAGGAGACCAGGGTTCGATCCCTGGGTTGGAAAGATGCCCTGGAGAAGGGATTGGCACCTCACTCCAGTATTCTTGCCTGGGAAATCCCATAGACAGAGGAGCATGGGGTTGCAAAGAGTTGGACACAACTGAGTGACTGAGCATGCAATTTTGTGTAGGCACAATGTGGGGTTTGTTTTCTGGCTTCACCAAGTGGCATGTGGAACTTTCCTGACCAGGTATTGAACCTAGGCCTCCTGTAGTGGAAGCCTGGAGTCTGAACCACTGGACCACCAGGAAAGTCTCTGCCTGTTGTTTTAATACACACACACACACACATTTGGTCACTGGAGTGTGACAAGTGGGGAAAATGTGGTTGAAATCCACAAGGCCTCAGGCAAAGAACCCTGTCTGATTTGGGACCTGCAGGGCTGTGACAGTCACCTCACAGTAGTATAAGCTTCTCATTTGGAAGGGTAAAGAAACCTCATTTAAAGGGAAAGCAAATATTCTGGGAGGGGTCTGTTTTTGGCTGAAGGTAAAACCACCTATACTAATTCATGGGTTATATTGCAAATATTGAAAAGTGAAAGTGTTAGACGCTCAGTCTGTCTGATTCTTTGTGACCCCATGGACTGTAGCCCATCAGGCTCCTCTGTCCATGGAATACTCCAGACAAGAATACTGAAGTGGGTCGCCTTTTCCTTCTCCAGGGGATCTTCCCCACCCAGGGATCAAACCCCAGAAAAAGAAACTCTTGCATTGCAGACAGATTCTTTACCATCTGAGCCACCAGGGAAGCCCCATTGCAAATATTGAAGTTTCTTTAAAAGAGTGAAAAAAAAAAAAAAAAAAACTCTCTCTTTTTTTTTTCCTATAGCCTTTTCATCACTTCATCCTGCCCATCTGTGCAAAACACATCTTTCTAAACAATCCACTTTCACCTTGGAACCCTGCTAAAAATTGTGTGGTGGTTTTCTGTTTCCTATTGCCTGAATGTAAACATTATCAAGCCCCGCCCAGAGGCCCCAGCAATCTGGCCCCTTCCTACCTTCTAAAGCTGTCTCCCCTCCCCACAGCCACCCTTCTCCCTGCTGGGTGCCCCTGCTTAGCGGCTGCACCCAGCTCCCCTGGAGGCCCAGCTCTTCCTTGCTGCCTGATGGAGATGTTCCCATGCATGGCGAGCTTGGAGCTTCCTGTGAGGCACCCAACGTGGTGATTATAACCCCCCTAAACGATTTTCTGTGGGTTACATTTAGCTCCCTGGTTAAAGGGTAAAGTCCTCCAGGGCAAGGACTGGTCTTTTCCGCCTGTGAACCCAACTTCTGTGTCTGGACTGCTGCCAGCCCAGGGTGGCTCTTTCATGCTAGGTAGTCAGAACATCTGGCCCTCATCTGTCTTGCCCCCTAACTTCCTTCTCCCAAGACCTCAGCAGTAAAGAATCCACCTGCAATGCAGGAGATGCAGGAGATGCTCGTTCCATCCCTGGGTCAGGAAGACCACCTGGAGGAGGGGCATAGCAGCCCACTCCAGTATTCTTGCCTGGAGAATCCTATGGACAGAGGATCCCTGTGGGCTACAGTCCATGGGGTGGCAGAGTCAGATACAACTGAAGCGACTGAGCACAAGACCTACACCGTTCCTCTGAGTCTCAAATCAGGGTAATTCTCACTGCCCCCTCTTGATCAGATGATGAATAATTAGAGATGACGTATTTAAAGAAGCCTTGGGGGATCAATTGCAAGAGCTCAATTTCATTTACAAGGGACTTTCACTGTCATCTCATACATAAGTAAGGCAGACAACCCCCACTTAAAAGACCTGATGAAAACAGAGGGATTAAATGCTCTGTTTAAGGTCACACGTATAGGGTGTGTCAGAAGTGGCATTTAAAGTCAGGACATGTTTTACAGAGCAAACATGGCCTCACAGTCTTTGAAAACAAACTGATGGTTACCAGAGGGGAAAGGTGAGGGGGGAGGGATAAATTAAGAGTTTGGGATTCACATACATACACTACTGTATATAAAATAGAACGACTTCCCTGGAGGTCTAGGGGTTGAGACTTCACCTTCCAATGTGGGAGGGAATGGTGGTGTCGGGTGGGCACAAGTTCGATTCCTGCTCTTGGAGCTAGGATCCCATGATCCTTGGGACCAAGAAGCCAAAACATAAAACAGAAGCAATATTGTAACAAATTCAATGAAAGACTTTTAAAGAAATGATCCACATCAAAAAGTCTTTAAAAATAGTCAACAAGGACCTATTGTATAGCACAGGGAACTTTACTCAATATTCTGTAATAACCTATATGGGAAAAGAATCTGAAGAAGAATACATACATGTATGTATATATATATATATATCTAAATCACTTTGTTATACACCTGAAACTAACACAGCATTGTAAATCAATTATACTCCAATATAAAATGAAATTTTGTAAAGCTTACAAAAAAAAAAAGTCAGGACATGTCTGACAACTAGAGAAAAGCCTGAGCAGCAAAGACCCAATACAGCCAAAAATACATAAATAAAAAAAAAATTTTTTTAAGATAGTATGTTTTTAGGCATTCCTGGAATCATGAAACTTAACATATTTATTTTTAAGACATGTTTGTTAAGTGCTTTATATCTACTATAAACTTAATGAAAACTCTGGAATGAGTGTGTAAGAACTGGCTTGTTCATTTCCATGATAAAGATGAGAAAACCAAGGCCTCAGCTGATATGATCAGGGCCACCCAGCTCATTCATGGTTTCATCAGTCAAGGTTTTGGCAGGAGGACAGAGGACACACTCTAACCGGGTCATTTCAGCAGAATTCAACAAAGGAACTCTTTACAGAAGTGGGGAAACTGCAAGGGACAGTGTGGAGTTTTGGGGCAGCAACCTGGGCCTGCAAAAGAGAGAAGCGGATGCAGTTACCAGAATCTGTAGAGAGACACCTGCAGGAGAAGGGACTACAGCCCGTGGAGACCCAGGAAGGAGTTGGGGAACTCACACCCAACCTCCCTCTCCTCCTAGAGATCCCCATTGGCTTTCCTTAGGCCAGAGCACAGGGAGCCTGTGGATGTCTGTACAGATCAGTCTCCAGGGGCACAGAGCAGAGCAGAGTTGAGCAGGGTGTGGCTCTGGGGTGAGTTAAGCAAGCCGGAGATAACCAGCACTGAGATGAAAACCATGGTTAAGCCTCAGACTTTTTGTCTTCTATTCCTTCCTATGCACTTTCCATAATACTGTGACTTAGACACACCGGGTCTTAGGGAATTTCAGGGACGATCCCTCCAGAGACCACCCTTAGGCCCACAACATCCCTCAGCCTTAGACTTGGAGCTTGTTTCCTAAAAAACTTCACTGTGAGTATTGGCCTCTACACAAGGACACACAATCCAATGGGACCTCCTAGTCAGATGAAGTCAGGCAGCTGGTACACAGGCCTGGCCAAGATGGCGGAGCTGGCAGGTGGAGAAAGCTCATGCTGAAGTCATCACTGGTTCTTGGCCATCACATCTGGGCAGAGATGCCCCAGAGCCTTTAATGCAGCTACAATGGGCATTAGCCACAAGGCTGGAAAAGTTTCAACAAGCAAAGAGTCTACTGTCTTTTGCATCTGGCAATTAAAATATCTTAAAAGAAAGATTTCATCTCATAGCATGTTATGGACTCATTGTCCATAACAATGTAATTGGCACTTGGTTACTCTGGCTTTATTTTTATGTAATGTCCCTGGCATGAAACTCTAGGTTTTATGAAAAGGAATTATCTTGGGGTGTTGGAGCAGTCTACTCTGGATGAGTTCTTTATTCACCTTTATCCTTGGTTTGATGGGGGTGAAAGCCATAAGAGAATTTAATGGCAGTGACTGCTTCCAAACCCAGGAGCTATGAGAGCAGTGTAATGAGAAATGCAAAACCCAGTGTTCTCACAGAACACAAACTCAGCCACAAGTCATGGAGAAAGAATTCTCAGTTCCTGTCCTAACAGAATTGTTTCCAGAGAAATGAATTAATGGTCACATGCAGCTCTATGAGCTGAGTGATCACGTTCCCCACATAAGTATAACCGCTAGAGTCTACAGTGACTTTGCTGAGTTCAGTAAAGCCAGGTCACTCCTCCTACCCCTCACCCAGATAAGACCCTCTGCTCTGTGTATTGCCCCTCAGAGCTGAGAAAAGTTTTTCCCAGTTCCACTATTAGCAGTCTCCCTAGTACCATTGCTACTAGTACCTAGTATCAGGGCTTCCCTGGTGGCTCAGACGGTAAAGAATCTACCTGCAATGCAGGACACTGGGTTCAATCCCTGGGTCGGGAAGATCCCTTGGAGGAGGGCATGGCAACCCACTCCAGTATTCTTGCCTGAAGAATTCCATGGACAGAGGAGCCTGGCGAACTACAGCCCATGGGATCACAAAGAGTCGGACACGACTGAGTGACTCCCACAATACTAGTACCATTGGAATTGACCGAAGAGACACAGAAGTAAAACAATGGATTCTCGCGGCAGTGGCTCTGGCACAGTGGTCTCCTGACAGTTTTTGCCTCTGGGCTTTTGCACTTGCTGATCCTTCTCTTTGGACCACTCTTATCCCAGTTTCTGCATGGGGTGAGTATATACCCAGAAGTGTAATTGCTGGATCAAATGATAATTCTATGCTTAATTTTTTGAGGAGCTACCATACTGCTTTCCATAGCAGCTGCAGTTTTACATTCTCACCAGCCTACTGGTCTTCCCAGGTGGCTCTAGTGGTAAGGAACCCACCTGTCACTTCAGTAGATGCAAGAGATTTGGGCTTGATCCCTGGATCGGGAAGGTCCCCTGGAGAAGGAAATGGCAACCCACTCCAGTATTCTTGCCTGAAAAATCTCATGGACAGAGGAGTCTGGTGGGGCCACAGTCCATGGGACTGTAAAGAGTTGAACAGGACTGAACACACACACACACACACACACACACCAGTTGGTTAGGACCAACTTTTATAATACTTATATATCTTGTGTAGTGTCTCTACTCTTACTTGAATGTAAATTTCACAAGGGGAGAGATTTGCTTCCCAAATACCTAAAACCTTACTTGGCACCAGTAGTTGGTGATTAGCAAGGATTTGTTAAATGAATGCAACTGTCTCGGTGCCTCTGACCTCATTTGCATCATCCTGAACCCCTTAATGCCAGCTTCAGGCCAACAGAGACGTTCTCAGCCCACTTTGTCAGAGGCTCCTTCCTCTTTCGCATGTGCCTCTCGCAATGCTTCTTCCTTTCTGCTCGGTATTCCGGTTATCTGCGAACTTGCCCCATCTCTCTCTCTCTCTGAATCCTAAGCTCCTCAGTGTTAAGAGCACAGTTTGTTCATTGTCACCCTTCTGCCATGTTTCTGGGCTGGGGTATATTTAGGCTCAACCCACACTTGTCAGAGGAATGTTCCAAACACCTGAGCAACACTGTGGGGGCTGGGCTTGTGCACTCCAGAGCTCTCTAAAACCAGTTCCCCCAGGAGTCCCAGGCTGTATGGCCTCTGCACGTGCCGCATTCCGAGTCTGGTCTTCCTGGGTCTGATGAGGGCATTGGACAAACGATCTCTTGGGCTCCCCTTATATTAGGTGTGCTGTGGGGCCACCCCTCTGACAGAAAGAGCATGGTCCTAGGGACTTCCCTGGTGGTCCAGTGGTTAGGACTCTGTGCTTCCACTCCAGGGAACACGGGTTCAATCCCTGGTCTGAGAACTAAGATCTAGCAGGTGGAATGGGGCCGCACCCCCAATCCCCCCCCCCAAAAAAAATACCAGAAAAGACATGGTCTTCATATTTGAGAGCCCACAGTCTGATATGAGTAAAATACAAGTCAAAAAAAAGTTAAGGAATCAGAGGAAACCTGTGCCCAGAGCCGTCCACCAAGGAGGGCATACCCTGCCTCTCCCTCCCTCAATCACGCCCCCTGCTGCTGGGGCTTCAGAGCACAAAACACCAGGAAACTCAAGAATACATTTCTTCTTCTTGGGGAGAGGAAAAAAAAAATCTCTACAGCTCACGTGATTTCGTGGGTTATTTTAAACTGTTTATTTTTCTGTCCCATCCTCAGGGAATAAACATTTGCAGGCAAAACTTGGACTTTGGTTCCCCCCACCCCCCGCCACTTCACTTAGCTATTTGTGTATAAATATGACTTGAGTGAAATCTCTGAAGAACTGCCAACCCTGCTTACCCTGCTCCCATCCCCTCTTCTTTCCTAAGAAAGCCTTAAAGAATTTGTACCCAAGAGTGGAATGTTTCAATGACATTTAAGGCCCTCCACGTACTTAAAAAAAAACCTCTTTTCAAACGCACAAGCAACACACTCACAAAATTTACAGATTGTTAAACAAATCACTCATAATCCAACAACCTTGACAAAATACTTTTTATTTTTTACTGATCTCCTTCCAGGTTTACCTTTATGAGTACATAGTTTATACCGTGGTCATCAGACCATAACATAATCTTGTATTCTATATTTTCCTCTTAACATATAAAAACGAATACACATTTCAACAAATGTATTCTTCTTAAGGGCTTCCCTGGTGTCTCAGTAGTAAAGAATCCACCTGCCAGTGCAATTTTGATCCCTGAGTTGGAAAGATCCTCTGGAGTAGGAAATGGCAACCTGCTGCAGTATTCTTGCCTGGGAAATCCCATGGACAGAAGAGCCTGGCAGGCTACAGTCCACAGGGTAACAAATGTGTCTGACACAACTTAGCGACTAAAGAACAACAACATTCTTCTTAAGTATTATCATTTGGTAAATCCAGGTCAGATTGATAGCACAGTGAATGGGTACTGAGCTGTATAGGACACTGAAAATCTTCTTGCCCTCAGGACTTCCCTGGCAGTCCAGTGGTTAAGACTGTGCTTCCAATGCAGGGGGCATAGGTTTAACTCCTGGTTGGGGAACTAAGATTCCCACATAACTCAAGGCCAAAAAAAAAAAAAGAAGGAATTTGTCCTTGCCCTCAAGTAGTTAACAGTCTCAGGGAAAAATAAGACATACATATAGGAAACAGCTAGTAATTACATGGAAAGATGTGTGTGTGTATAGATGATGATGCCCTCATAGAAAGCAGGTGTTCTGGGTGGTAGAGAGTTTATCAAGGGTTGGGGAACAGAGGGAAGTCTGCCTCCTCTTGAAGGTGAGAGGGTGATGTGATGAGCCCTGCTGAAGAGGCAGAGAGAAGGGAGGGGAGAGACAGCTCAGATGCGGATGAATGCACAAAGGCACTGAATACAGGAGACATACAATTAGTTTGGGAGCCACTGGGGCAATTAACCCAAGAGGTAGAGAAAGTGACTTTGTCAGGGAGTCGTAGGACCAAAGACACGAAGGTTCTGAGAATGAGGAAGAGAGTTAGAGTTTCCAAGAAAGGGGGCAGAATACAAAGTTGACGTGACTTGGATGCCAGAGAGGATTACGGGAGAACGAGTGCTGTTTTCTCATTGGTTTGTCAGAGGTGAGAGTGGTTGCTGCTGTTGTTTTTGAGATAAAGGGCATCTGTCTAGATGTAGCCAGTAGATCTGGGAAGACTTAAGATACTGGGAGCAGGAAGTTGCAGGGAAGATGGCACCAGGCCTTGATGAGGGATGGCATGCTGGGACACAAATCAATGTACAGGTCAAGACTGGACCTCACTCATGGGGTTCACGACTCTATTCCCCCCTAGAGAAGTGCCTGGTGCCGAGGGAGCCCTTATAAATATTGCTTGAATGAGAACTGAATCAAGCGACTTGCCTGGTGGTCCAGTGGTTAAGAATCCCCCTTCCATTGCAGAGGACTCAGGTTCGCTCCCTGGTCAGGGATGCCATCCCACATGCCATGGGGCAACTAAGCCTGAGCACTGCAACTAGAGAGCCCATGAACCATAACTAAGAGAAGCCTGTGCACCACAACAAAGAGTAGCCCCCAAGAGCCACAACCGGAGAAAGCCCAAGTGCCGCAACAAACACCCAGTGAAGCCAAAAAAACCCAAAAAACTGAATCAAGTCTGGTTTTGCAAAATTTTTGTACAAAGTTCATCAAATCTCGATTCCTTCTCCAGGCCTCTGTGTCAGCTCCCTAAAATGGAGTTGTTTTTCCAAGTGCTCCTTGTGGCCCTTTTGAACCGGGTCTGGCCACATGAGTCTCAGTAATCCTGAGCCATGCTGCGACCTGTAAGGATTGGCACTGGGGGATGATGACCTAAGATCCCAGTTAGTCATACTGGCAGCTGCTTCCTGCCTCCCTGCCCTCACTGCCTTCTGTTTGGGCTTTGCTTGGGTGGTAAGAGGATATTGTCCAGACTCATCAGTTATTACCACTGGAAGGCAGCTTACCCAGTGGCACATGCGCCCTCGTCGTTAGAAGAACTGAGTCAGGCCCAGAAGGGAGCGGGGCTGACCCAAACCCAGGGCTGCCTGGAATCAGCTCACAGGCCAGCCTCATCCATGCAAGAATTTCACAAATATCGCTGAGCCTGTGCTATGTGTCAGGTGCTGCTTCAGTGCTGCAGACACAGCAGTGAGCAAACACCAAACTTCAGAGGTGGGGAGCCCGTTCAATCAACTGGATAAGTAAGGTGGGCGGTGAGAGGAGCCAGGGAAGAGGAAAGGGTGTGGGGAGTGGGTTTTGCGATTGTAGGAAGGTGGTCAAGGAAGGCCTCAGCGAGAAGATGACACCAGAACAGAGTGTGGAACAGGAAGCAGGAGGGAACACGGGGCCATCTAGGTAAAGAGTGGTGCAAAGGCCCTGGGGTAGGAGTGGGCCTGGCATGTTCCAGGAACAGTGAAGAGTGATGTGAGTGGAGAGGAAGAGGAAATGAGCCTGGGACTTCCCTGGTGGTCCAGTGGCTAAGACTCTGCAGGGGGCCTGGGTTCAATCCCTGGCCAGGGAACTAGATCCCACATGCCACAATTAAGAATACTGTGTATGTGCTTAGTCATGTTCTACTCTTCGTGATCCTTTGGACTGTAGTCCACCAGGGTCCTCTGTCCATGGGATTCTCCAGGCAAGAATACTGGAGTGGCTTTCCAAGCCCTCCTCCAGGGATCTTCCCGATCCAGGGATCGAATCTTTGTCTACTGTATTGCAGGTGGAGTCTTTACCCACTGAACCACCTAGGAAGCTTCCAAGAATACTGCATACCACAACTAAAGATCCCCAGTGCTGCGACTAAGACTCGGGGCAGCCAAATAAATAAATATTTTTTAAAGAGAGAGAGAGAAAGAAAAAAATGAGTCCTGAGGGGTAACTGGGACAGAGGGCATAGGGTCTCAGAGTCCCCATGTAGGCCTTTGGCTTTAAAAAAAATTGAATTAATTTGCATTGGAGTATAGTTGCAGTACAATGAATCAGCCATACATATACATATACCCCTTCCCTTTTGGACTTCCCTCCCATTCAGGTCACCACAGTGCTTTAAGTAGAGTTCCCTTTGCTATACAATATGTTCTTATTTGTTATCTATTTTTTACACAATATCAATAGTGTATATGTGTCAATCCCAATCTCCCAATTCCTCCCACCACTACCCCCCCAGGCCTTTGGCTTTTATTCTTCCCACTCACTGCCCACTGTCTAATTCACGACCCTGTCTTTTCCTGTCGACTCTCAAGGGTGCTGGGACGCCTGTAGGCAGAGAGGAGAACGGGGCAGGCAGCAGAGCTCTTGAAAGCAAGGAGCAGTGGCGTGGGCAGCTGCCTGGGCCACCTGTGCCAAGCCCGTCCCTATGCCCCTGCTCCGGATGTCTTTAGGCAGACAGGAGAGAGTGGCTCCCCATTTCAGGATAAGGAGAAAAAGCACAGATGCAGAGCCAAGCCAAACCAATCGAGGATGCAGCATCCTTGACATGTTGGAGGAGAACAAGCTCATAGCCGAAGCCAGAGCAACAGGCTGAGGCAGACCCCAGCAGTGCCCATGCCTTGCCTTGGCTGAGTGAAGAATGCTGCTGCTGCTGCTAAGTCGCTTCAGTCGTGTCCGACTCTGTGCAACCCCCTAGATGGCAGCCCCCCAGGCTTCACCGTCCCTGGGATTCTCCAGGCAAGAACACTGGAGTGGGTTTCCATTTCCTTCTCCAATGCATGAAAGTGAAAAGTGAAAGTGAAGTCGCTCAGTCGTGTCCAACTCTTAGCGACCTCATGTACTGCAGCCTACCAGGCTCCTCCGTCCATGGGATTTTCCAGGCAAGAGTACTGGAGTGGGGTGCCATTGCCTTAGAACCAGATATATTCATGTAGAAAGTGTCTGGCAAACACTTATGTCCAATGGCAACCATTTTATTAGCTTAGTCTTCTAATCTCTAGCGTCCCATGTTTCCTGTCAGTGATCCATACGCACATAAATGAGGCTCCTGCTCCAACTGGTTTGTCAGGGACCAGTGTGGATGCCAGGCCTTGGATGAGCAGCCCTGGGGTGATTACTACTGTAGGTTTAGAGCAAGCTCCCGCCTGTCAGGGAGCCCACTGCCCACAAGAAGCTGTTACATGCCCTGGGCGCAGGGGCGCACAGAGCCAGTGGGCAGATTTGTTTCCCTGGTCATCTCAGTCCTTCCTGGTGACCATGCCCTCTGCTCTTTGATGACCTGAGAAATGGCTGGGTAAAGCTGGAATGAAGGGCCAGAACCTTGTAGAGTTTGGTCAAGCTGATCTTGACCCCTGGCTCTGGCTGTAACCCTCACCTATGTTCTCTCTTCCATCCCCCAGGAGGGTCCTATCCAGGAATTAAGGCCAACAATCACTTCTTTTCTACCTTCTAGGCGCTTTATCTGGGGCAGGAATATTAAGATTGATAAGGCACGAACCTTCTCTTCAGAAATTTGGACCTATTGTACGTGTGTGTGTGTGTGTGTGTGTGATGCACACATGTGTGTATATGCTCATTATCTCACACATGCTTGTGGGAGGCCACCTGGGATATTAGTAGGAAGAATCCTGAACGTGAGTGAGGTGGCTTTGTCCCAAGCCCCCGGGGGCCTTTGAGTCTACCATTTATCTTCTTGAAGTCTTGGATTTCATTGCTGTTCAGCAGGGATAATGAAGCTTGCCCTGTCTGCATCAGAGTGCTTGTTGGGAGAATGAGATGGGGCAATGTCAATAAGTGATAAAGTACTAAGTACACTCAGGGGACTGCATTGGGAGCAGGGAATCTTAACCACTGGACCATCTGGGAAGTCCCTGTTGTTCAGTCTCTAAGTTGTGTCCGTCTCTTTGCAACCCCATGGACTGCAGCATGCCAGGCTCCCCTGTTCTTCACCATCTCCCAGAGTTTGCTCAAACTCATGTTCATTGAGTCAGTGAAGCCACTCCAACCATCTCATCCTCTGTCGCCCCCTCCTCCTGCCTTCAATCTCTCCCAGCATCAGGGTCTTTCCCAGTGAGTTGACTCTGCATCAGGTAGTCAAAGTATTGGAACTTCAGCATCAGTCCATCCAATGAATATTCAGGGTTGATTTTCTTTAGAATTGACTGGTTTGATCTCTGTATTGTCCCGGGGACTCTCAAGAGTCTTCTCCAGCACCATAGTTCAAAAGCATTGGCAGGTAGCTTCTTAACCACTGGACCACCAGGGAAGTCCCTAGCCTCCTATTTTTGCATTAAGATACTTAGTCTTTCCATATCATGTCACCAGTTCCCTATACTAAATCCCCTCTGCTCAAATAGAGGACTTTCCATTTGCTTGAGTGGATCTTTGCTGATATTCAGACAAAATGACTCTAGAGCCCATAGTCTTATTAATCTTTTCAGATGAGAAAACTGACTCAGACTTACCTCAGGTTGTAAAACCTATGAACTACAAAGAAAAAAGCCAAGAAAAGTTGGGGAGAGAAAAAAAATGAGAGGCTGTCCTTTTAGATATCAAAATATACCTTGAAGCTGTAGTAATAAAAACAACATTTGCAGACATAGAATCAGTAGAATAAAACATTGGGACAGAATACAATCCAGAAATAGCTATGAGAATAAAAGAATATTTTACTTGTAAAGGAAACATTTCAAATAAATGAGGAAATGCTGCTGGAGGGATTAATTCACCCATAAATTCGAGAAAAGACCCCAAATAAGTTCCAGATGGATTGAGGAACTAAGCCATATGAAAGTACTAGAAATAAATACAGGAGAACTTTTTTTTCTGTTTTAATCTTGTGATTAGGAAAGCTCTTTCCAAAGAAAATTGAAAATACAAAAAAGCATGAAAGGATGAAGTTGACAGGCTTACAGTTTGTATAACAATTTAAAATATGAAATTTTGGTGTGGAAAAGAACTCGGAGATCTAAATAAGTTTTGCCTAATTAGTGCAGTGTGGAATCACTGAAGTGATCTGAAAATGGGAAGGGAAGCTGGAACTGGATTTCTTGGGTTCTCTTCCTGTTCCTTGAATGGGAGGAACTGTACATTTCTATCCAGCGGTTCATCCAGCTTAAGGCACAAGGAGTCACCTCACAGAGGTGGGGAGCTCCTACCTGTGCCCTCATGGGCAACTTCCCCTGAGCTCTTAAGCTGCAAAAAATGAGATAAGCTCAAGCCAAAAATACTTGGAAAGTAGAGACGAAGAGGGCAGAAATTCTGTACTCTTTTAAAAGAAAGTTATCCACTTGGCCTATTTATTAGATCATGAGTACTTGGGAAAGGACTACAGAAGGTTCTGATTAATGGATCAGTGGGCATCCAAAGCAGATGGGCAAGAAGACATCACTCAGAGCAGGGGAAAAGCTAGATGGAGTACTTAGTTCTTAATCAGTTTATATTAAGAAATGTGATGCTTTTCTTCCTATGTTGTAAACTGGGTCTTTAAATGGTTTAAATTATTTTGCTTCTAGTTTATCATTTCCCACTTTATTATTTTTCTGAATTAGAGTTTTTCTTTATATTATTTACATACATACAGCAACAAGTAAAGTAAGTTCAAATGTTGGCGGTTTCTGGTTCAACTGTTAACTGGCCATTTTATCCCAATTCAGAGCACTGGACTTTTTGTCAAAATGTGATTTGTCCTGAGATTTGCCACCTTTGTGGATTTATTTTTTGAAATATTCAAATAATGAGGCTTGTTTTGTTTCAGAAAAATGGAAAAAGAATATGGTAGATCTATAGGTTCGATCCCTGGGTTGGGAAGATCCTCTGGAGAAAGGCATGGCAACTCACTCCAGTATTCTTGCCTGGAGAATCCTATGGACAGAGGAGCCTGGCGGGCTACGGTCCATAATGTCGCAAAGAGTCAGACATGACTGAAGTGACTTAGCACGCACACATTGTGAGATGACATATGTTTTGTTTGTGGGTTGATGATGTGTGTGGTACAATATACATAACATAAAATTTACCAATTTAACCCTTTTAGATTTATAGTTCATTGCCATTAAGTATATTTATAGTGTGCAATCAACAGCACATGCATATCCAGAACTTTTTCATCATCCCAAAGTGAAACTCCAAATCCATCAAATAGTAACTCCTCATTCTCCCATCCATCCCCTGGCAACCACTATTGTACTTTGTGTCTCTATGAATTTGACTACTCTAGCTGTCTTGTACACATAGAATCAAACACTATTTGTCCCTTCATGACTGACTTATTTCACTTAGCACAGTGTCTTCAGGGTTCATCCATGCTATAGCATGTTAGAATTTCCTTCCTTTTAAAGGCTGAAGTTCCGTATTCCATTGTATGTATTGCATACCTGGTTTTTTCATTCATCCACTGATGGGCACTTGAGTTGTGTCTGCTTTTTGGCTATTGTGAATAATGCTGCTATAAACGTGGATCTATGAATATCTCTTTGAGTCTCTGCCTTCAATTCTTTTGGGTATTTACCTAGAAATATTTGTAGTTTTTAGTCACTAAATTTGGGGGTAATTTCTTACATAGGAATAGATAACTAATAGAGGAGCAAATTTGAGAGATACCACAAACAGAAATTTTTAGCCCAATATTTTATTATGAAAACTTTCCAATGTACAGAAAAGTTGAAATAACTCTTCGGTGAACATGCATATATCACCACCAAGGTTAAACTACTAATAGTTTGCTATATGTTCTTTGTAAACTAGATTAACTCAAATGTAATTGCTGTTCTTATAGATTTAAAATGAAGTAATATTGGCAAATGTCATATTATTAAATCTTGTATCTTTTAATATTTTTCTGAACCATTTGAAAATGTGTTGCAGACTTCATGATATTTCATCTCGCAATACTTCAGCACTGGGACTTTCCCAGTGGTTCAGTGGTTAAGAATTCACTTTGCAATGAAGGGGGCAAAGTTTGATCCCTGATCAGGGAACTAAGATACCACATGACACAGAGCAACTAAACCAGTGCACTGCAACTAAGACCCAAATAAATAAATAAATAATAATAAGGATTATTAAATAAATAAATAATTATCATGAGCCAAATAAATAAATATCAGGAAAAAAACACTTAAGTATCTCCTAAAAATCCTTAAGCATCCTCATAAATAAACACCATCATCACATCAAAGAAAATTATCCTAATATCACCTGAGAAAATTCCTTAATGAAATTTAGTATATATATACTCCATATTCAAATTTCTCTAGTGGTCCCTGAGATGTGTTCTGTAGCTGAATTTCAAAACGAGAAAATACAGTTTATTACTACATTTGGTAATTACATCCTTTCAGTCTCATACATACTAATTCTAAAAGAAAGATTCTCAACCTTGTGTCCATGGTCTTCAGGGGATCTCTGAGAGTCCTGAGAGTTAATACAAAATTGTGTGTATGCACGAACATGCTTGCAAATGTGAGGGTAGATTAGATTCTCTAAATGACGGTACACCAAAGGTTGAGAATTCATGATGTAAAAGTAGTAGATAATTGACTTGAAGAGGGAGAAAAGCCAAACACCATGACTGAGCAACAGTCCACCAGGAGGCTGCTTTTGGGGAGAATGACATGTCTTTGGACAAATAACAACCTCTTTGTCCATCTCTGATTTGCAAATAATAATATTGGTCTGCTTACCTCAGTAGAAGGTGCGTGTGAAAATACTTTGCACATCAGAAATGGCTCAGAGGGACTTCCCTTGTGGTCCAGGGGTTAAGAATCCACCTGCCAATGCAGGGGACACAGGTTTGATCCCTGTCCAGGAAGATTCCACATGCCTCGAAGCAACTAGGTCCGTGTGCCGCAACTACTGAAGCCTGCACTCTAGGGCCCATGCTCTGCAACAAGAGAAGCCACCGCAATGAGAAGCCCGTGCACCCAACTGGAGAGTAACGCCCGGCTCACTGCAACTAGAGAAAGCCTGCTGGTAGCAATCAAGACCCAGCACAGCCAAATAAATAAATACAGTTTAAAAAACAAAAGAAATGGCTCCGAGATCATCAAAAAGCTATGCAACATTAGTTACTGAAACTACAGAGAATTCAAGAAATCTGAAATCTTTCCATTCTTTTTTTTTTAATCTGTTTTATTTATTTATTTTACTTTACAATATTGTATTGGTTTTGCCGTACATTGACTTGGAATCTGCCATGGGTGTACATGTGTTCCCCATCCTGAACCCCCCTCCTAGCTCCCTCCCCATCCCATCCCTCTGGGTCATCCCAGCGCACCAGCCCTGAGCACCCTGTATGGTGCATTGAACCTGGACTGGCGATTCATTTCACATGTGATAATTTACATGTTTCAATGCCATTCCCCCAAACCATCCCACCCTCGCCCTCTCCCACAGAGTCCAAAAGACTGTTCTATACATCTGTGTCTCTTTTGCTGTCTCGCATACAGGGTTATCATTACCATCTTTCTAAATTCCATATATATGTGTTAGTATACTGTATTGGTGTTTTTCTTTCTGGCTTACTTCACTCTGTATAATAGGCTCCAGTTTAATCCACCTCATTAGAACTGATTCAAATGTATTCTTTTTAATGGCTGAGTAATAATCCATTGTGTATATGTACCATAGCTTTCTTATCCATTCATCTGCTGATGGACATCTAGGTTGCTTCCATGTCCTGGCTATTATAAACAGTGCTGCGATGAACACTGGGGTACACGTGTGTCTTTCAATTCTGGTTTCCTCAGTGCGTATGCCCAGTGGTGGGATTGCTGGGTCATATGGCAGTTCTATTTCCAGTTTTTTAAGGAATCGCCACACTCTTCTCCACAGTGGCTGTACTAGTTTGCATTCCCATCAACAGTGTAAGAGGGCTCCCTTTTCTCCACACCCTCTCCAGCATTTATTGCTTGTAGACTTTTGGATAGCAGCCATTCTGACTGGCGTGAAATGGTATCTCATTGTGGTTTTGATTTGTATTTCTCTGACAATGAGTGATGTTGAGCATCTTTTTATATGTTTGTTAGCCATCTGTATGTCTTCTTTGGAGAAATGTCTGTTTAGTTCTTTAGCCCACTTTTTGATTGGGTCGTTTATTTTTCTGGAATTGAGCTGCAGGAGTTTCTTATATATTTTTGAGATTAATTCTTTGTCTGTTGCTTCGTTTGCTATTATTTTCTCCCATTCTGAAGGCTGTCTTTTCACCTTGCTTATAGTTTCCTTTGTTGTGCAGAAGCTTTTAATTTTAATTAGGGCCCATTTGTTTATTTTTGCTTTTATTTCCAATATTCTGGGAGGTGGGTCATAGAGGATCCTGCTGTGGTTTATGTCGGAGAGTGTTTTGCCTATGTTTTCCTCTAGGAGTTTAATAGTTTCTGGTCTTACGTTTAGATCTTTAATCCATTTTGAGTTTATTTTTGTGTATGGTGTTAGAAAGTGTTCTAGTTTCATTCTTTTACAAGTGGTTGACCAGTTTTCCCAGCACCACTTGTTAAAGAGATTGTCTTTTCTCCATTGTATATTCTTTCCTCCTTTGTCAAAGATAAGGTGTCCATAATCTGATTACTACCCACATTGCGGCGAGGAGAGAACGTCAGTTGTCTTAGGCCAGTGTTCTGCAGTTTCCTGTCTAGGCATGTTCTGGATGACAGAACCAGGAAAGGGTCTGGACTCTTGATTGGGGTAAATATTAATACCTGTCCATTCACACATCAGTTGCTCTTACATCGTCTGGCTGAGGGTCTGCCTTACAGCCTGGGATGGACTCCTGCCTAGAAATAATTGGAGTGGGAATAAGACAGGACTTGTTACTCCCAATGGAGCCTTTTCTCAGAGACTTAACTTCCCTCTCTCACCAGAGGTAGCCTGTACAAGTTGCTTCAATACCCTTTCTATGGGAAAAGGTAATCTTATCTTTCTATGCTTCCTCCAGAGGCTGTGGACTATTGAGAAATTTATAAGAGAATTTGTGCCCAGGCCAATCTGGGTGTGGGGAAAGGGCTGGAATCAGGACCCAGACTTCCTTGGCCAGCTATTTCAAGCAAGTAAGGTAAGAATAATGAATACCAAGTGGCCCATGAAAACTGGAACCCTGGCCCAATAGAGGTTGCAGTTGAGGAGAAAGAGCTATAAAGCCATAATGATCTCTATTTAAATGAAAACACCCTCTTTATTGATAATAAACTTAGGAAGAAATTTTCCTTAGTTGGGAAAATTCCTAACAATACTTCCCTCGAGTTCTGTGCCAGCTTTTGTTCTCAAATGCCAGGTGTGAATTTCTCAATGTAAGATCTTTCTAAAACATGGCAAGTTTAAACACAGCCATTCTCCTCCTGCTCACTTCTAAATTCTGCCTTATGTTCTCAAAATGGTTAAGATCTTTTAGATGGTGGCAATTAATCTTTCAATAGCCTTCTGTTTAATTGCTAGGAACTTGACAAACTATGTGATCCTTATAAAACCTCTGACGATTTGGGAGCCAGTGAGAAGATGAAGCCCAACAGATGTGATTTGGGATTAGCTGCTGACCTAATAGCTGGTAAGCTCTTTAATATCTCTAAGATTTGCTGTTGTCACTTGTGTAAAAGGGGGACTCAAAAGTTGCTCACCAAACACATTTTGAATGTTTACCACATGCCAGGCACTGTTCTAGGCACCAGGGAAGGCTCCACGAGGAAACATGACAGACGTACTCTCTGCTCTCCTTGACTTTATCACGGCATGTGAATACTGAACGAAAGATTGTATAATTAAGTTTATAGTTAAGATTATACAATACCAATGGCAATAACAACTACCTCAGCAGATGTTGTGGGGATTAAAAGAGTCAGTCGGGCAAATTCAAGACTGGTGTCATAATACTAGTTATTAGTTTTCCTAACAATCCTAATTAGTGTAAATATGTGTTGGGTATTAGTTCCTCTCCTGTTTGGGGGCGTATATTTAAGTGGTTAAAAGTAATAGCTACTACGTGACTTAGATGTGTGTTACCCTTATAGGAAATGGGAAGACAAACATTCCTCCTAGTGTTAGGGACGTGGTCTCCCCATCTTAAAGAAAGAAGCTGAACTAGCTGCTCATTGCTGTCAGGAAGAACAGTTTTAATATTAACATTAACTAGTGTTAGTTGCTCAGTTGTGTCTGACTCTCTGCAACCCCATGGACTGCACCCTGCCAACCTCCTCTCTCCATGGAATTCTCCAGGCAAGAATACTGGAGTGGGTTGCCATTCCCTTCTCCAGGGGATCTTCCCAACCTAGGGATCAAACCCAGGTCTCCCACACTGCAGGTGGACTCTTTACCATCTGAGCCACCAGGGAAGCCCCACAGCCTAGCCCTGGGAGTAGAGGATGTGGGCACAGAACTTTGCAAATGGTCTCTGAATCCTGATGCACTACATATTCTATGTAGAATGAAAACGTATTGTGCCTACATATGGCCATTACTGTAATTATAGAGGCTGATGTGATTCATACAATACAGATTGCTTTAAGTGAATTCCTGAAGTCTTACTAGCATTTTTTTCATTATATATTTTTTCAGTCAGATCTTATCCTGCCTCTTTCTGGCTTAAACCCTTTAACACCTCCTCATTGCATGGGATAAAGTCCACATTCCCTCCCCAGCACTGCCCTGCCGACCTCTCTTGTTAACTGCTCCACCCCCACCCCTGTCTATTCACTAAGCTCTGACATGCAGGCTCTTCTGGGCCACGACTTAGAGCCTTTGGCGCTCAATTCACAACTTGTTCTGGCATGAACAGATCCAGCTTCTGAGTAGGGAAAGGTATCAGTGACCCTTCCCACAGGCGTCATGTCATTTTGGGGTGGTTATGGGTCCACTCAGGCCCTGGATCAGCAGGCCTTGCCTTGGGTCAGTCAGTTCTCCACAGACCACCTCTTCTCCCTGGCTCCTGTTCTACTCACTGTACCCCTTTCCCTCTGGGAGTCAGCAAGGCCCAGACGAAGGTTAAAAGTGTTAGTCCCTCATCACCATTTGTCGTTTAGTTGCTCAGTTCAGTTCAGTTCAGTCGCTCAGTCATGTCCGTCTCTTTGGGACCCCATGGACTGTAGCCTGCCAGGTTCCTCTGTCCATGAAATTCTCTAGGCAGAATACTGGAGTGGGTAGCCATTCCCTTCTCTGGGGGAGCTTCCCGACCCAGGGGTTGAACCACTAGGGAAGCCCCAGGTGGAGGTGAGGTCCTCTTAGCTTCTTCCTCTGTCACTGTTGCATCAACACTCCAAACAAATACACAAGCCATCTTCCAATGAAAGCCATTTTCCGTTCAAGAGTTTCAAAACTAAGCCATTTGGAAGTCAGAAACTTCTTGATGTCACTTTTCCATAGACTCTGTCTACAGTGTTAAATGGAAATCCAAGGTTCATAATGCCCTGTGCCTTCACACACTGTGTATGTGAGTTATTCAGATCCCTGGAGAGAGGAGTCACTGATAAAACATGTGGGGGAAGCATTTTTTAGTTCTCTCCTCACCCTTAAAACCCTCCGAAGAGTGAAAAGAAGCACCTCGATTTTTAAATGATAAGGAATAGAAGAAAGCAATCTCTCCATTTTTTAATGAAATATTATGTTAACAAAAGAATGTACTTAACATATATGTACAGTTTAACAATAACAATAAAATGTGCCTGCCAACCAGCTTTAAAAATCCAATTTAACTAGTGCTTTAGAAGGTCCTATGTGGACTTCCCCAGCCACACCCCTTTTTTTCCTCTCTCCAGGCAGTAACTATTTTGCTGAATTTTTACTTAATCATTCCCTTAGTTTTCTTTAGAAGCTTACTCTTTTTCTTTTTTTTCTCTCTTTATTAAGTTTTTTCTTTCCCTTTTTTAAATTGAATTATAGTCACACAATACTACTTAAGTTACAGCTGTACAATATAGTGATTCACAATTTTTAAAGATTATGCTCCATTTATAGTTATTATAAAATATTTGTTCTATTCCATGTGTTGTACAATATATCCTTGTAGTTTATTTTACACATAATAATTTGTACCTCTTAGAGTTTTACTCTTTATGAATATTTTCCTTTGCAATATATTTTAATTTGGGAAAGTTTTTGCATTTTATTGAACTTATATGGTATATATTCTTCTTGTGATTTACTTTTTTTCACTCAACAGTATGTTTTTGAGACCCATCTATGCTGCTGTGCACACCTATATAGTTCACTCATTTTTTACTGACAGATTGTATTGAATTGTATGAATTCAACAATTGTGTTGAATATGTTCTGAATTGTATGAGTATGTGTATGAATAAGAATTGTATGAATATGTGTACTTATCTATCCTCCTGATATCAGTCATTTGTACATTTCCAGCTTTTTGCTATTCAGTACTGAACACTCTTGTACCTGTCTCCAGCTTCAGTGACATAAGGAAGCTGTATACTGCCAAGTAAAGGCAAGGCTCATCTTAATGGTCCCATTGTTTAGAACCATAAGGTGAGCAGCTGGAAAGACTCCAGAGAAGTAACTCCACCTTGTAGGACACAGGAATTGGGGAAGCGGAAGTAATGGAGAAGCCATGCATAAGCACCATAGTAATTATTCATGTACCTGACTCTTAGCTGAGGGGACCTGCTGGGAGGAGGGGAGATGGGAGTGGGAAATGAGGGAACAGTATGGGAAAATCTGCTCTATACTGAATGTTTGTGTCCCTTCAAAGTGCATGTGTTGAAACCCAGTCCCCAGTGTGCTGATATTTGGAGGTGGGACCTTTGGGAGGTGATTAGGTCATGAGGGTGGAGCCCTCGTGAATGAGATTAGTGCCCTTATAAAAGAGACCCCAGAGCTCCCCCACCACTTCTGCCCTGTTGGACATAGTGAGAGGACAGCGGTGTGTGCACCAGGAAGCAGGCTCTCACCAGACGCTAGATCTGCTGGTGCCTTGATTCTGGACTTCTCAGCTTCCAAAACGGTGAGCAATGTTTGTTGGTTAAGCTACCCAGCCTATGATATATATATATTTTGTAGCAGCCCAAACAGACTAAGACAAAGCCTGTCTTTGGGAGTGTTACCACACTGATTCCCTTAATCTTGAAAACTAGGAAGAAAACAAATTTGCTGATACCATGTTTAAGAGAAAAGGTCAGTTTAAAACTGTGGTCTGTCCAGATCCCTTGCCTCATCTTTTTCTAAACTAATTTTTAACAAATAGCTGGTCTCTTTCAAAGATGAGCCATGACCAGAAAGACATGCATAATTAGTGCAACTTCTGGTTAAACAAACTGGAAACTTGTTTATAGCCTTCCCTCCCCCAAAACCCTACTAAAATGATACTAAAGGAATATAAAAGGGCCTAACCCCTACAGGAGTCAGGAGATATCAGGAGAGAGGAGATTTCAACCAGCTTTTAGATGGAGTAGAGAGAGGCGCCTAAATCAGCCCAGTGGAGGAAGAGTGTGTTTTAACTGTCTGCTGACCCCATGAAGCAGTACTGTGTAAAGTGGGTCAAGAGACATAGGGTGAAAACAGCTGAACATTAAGTTATATCAAAGGCCCCTTCATCCACCCCTTAAAGCAAAGTAACTACCAGACCAAGCAGGAAACTGTAGATTCAGTGTATAGAAACTAAATCTGAAAGATGTTGCTGATGTCATGTAGCATTAGAAACACAGAGATTAAGAATATGTCTGCCCTATTGTATGATTCAGCAATTACGCTACTAGCTGTATGCCCAAGAGAATTAAAAACATATGTCCAGGGCACCCCTGAAGGTTCAGTGGTAAAGAATCTACCTGCCAATGTAGGAGACACGGGCTTGATCCCTGATCTGGAAAGGTCCCACATGCCTTGGAGAAACTAAGCCCGTGCACCACAACTACTGAGCCTGCTCTAGAGCCCAGGAGCCTTAACTACTGAAATCCATGCACCTTAGAGCACGTGCTCTGCAATAAGAGAAGCCACTGCAATGAGAAACCCAAAACCTAGAGAATAGCCCCAACTCACTACAACTAGAGAAAGGCCCGAGCAGCAACAAAGACCCAGCACAGCCAAAAATAAATAAATAAAAATTTAAAAAAGAAAAATACATGTCCAGGGGAGGGGAGAGATACATTGGAAGACTGGGATCGACAAAAGCACACTACTAATACAAGGTAGGTAACTAATAAGGACCTACTATATAGCACAGGGAAGTCCCCCTCAATATTCTGTAATGACCTATATGGGGAAAGAATCTTAAGAAAAAAGTGATATATGTAGATGTATAACTGATACACTTTGCTGTACAGCAGAAACTAGCACAACATTGTAAATCAACTATACTCTAATAAAAATTTTTTAAAAGTCCTTGCAAAAACTTGTACACAAATGTTCAGAGCAACATTTTTGTAATATCCAAGAAGGTGGAAACAACCCAAATGTCATCAGCTGATGAATGGATAAGCAAAATGTATATGTATATTAATACAATAAAATATTATTTGGCCATAAAAAGAGTTAAGTGCTGATACATGCTACAATGTGGGGGAACCTTGAAAATATTATGTCAAATGAAAGTGGCCAGTCACAAAGGACTACTTATTATATAATTCCACTTATACGAAATGTACAGAATAGGCATATAGAGACAGACAGTGGATTAGTGGTTGCCAGGAGCTAGGAAGACAGAAGAATGGGAAGGATGCTGCTAATTGATATGAGGTTCCTTTTTGGGGTGATGCACATGTTTGGAAATAGATAGTGGTAGTTGTACAACTTGGTGAATATACTAAAATCCACTGAGTTATACAGTTGTGAAGTACAGAGTTGTACATTTATTTATTTATGATTTTCAATGTTGCTCCATACAGCACGTGGGATCTTGGTTCCCTGACCAGAGGTCAAACCTGCACCCCTAAAATTGGAAGCATGGAGTCTTAACCATTGGACCACCAGGGAAACTCCACAGAGGTGTACTTTTAAATGATAGATTTAATGGCATGTGAATTAT
This sequence comes from Bubalus kerabau, assembly GCF_029407905.1. Classification (NCBI taxonomy): domain Eukaryota; kingdom Metazoa; phylum Chordata; class Mammalia; order Artiodactyla; family Bovidae; genus Bubalus; species Bubalus kerabau. Next base: position 52,308,637 of record NC_073634.1, read on the forward strand.
TTCTATAAAGAAAGCTAAGTGCCAAAAAATTGATGCTTTTGAACTGTGGTGTTGGAAAAGACTTTTGAGAGTCCCTTGGACTGCAAGGAGACCAAACCAGTTAATCCTAAAGAAAATCAGTCCTGGAAGGACTGATGCTAAAGCTGAAACTCCAATGCTTTGGCCACCTGATGCAAAGAACTGACTCATTTGAAAAGACCCTGATGCTGGGAAAGATTGAAGGCAGGAGGAGAAGGGGATGACAGAGGATGAGATGGTCAGATGGCATCACCAACCCAATGGACATGAGTCTGAGTAATCTCTGGGAGTTAGTGATGGACAGGGAAGCCTGGCGTGCTGCAGTCCATGGGGTTACAAAGAGTTGGACTGAGTGACTGAACTGAACTGAATTATATCTCAATAAAAAAGAGACAGAGTGAGAAACTAGGAGATCCTTCACAACTTTAGCTTTAAATCTAGAGAGTCAAAATAAGAGATTTTAAGTTATGCAAGTTTGATTACAATGATAAATTACTGGAAACAATGGGATTGTCTCTATTGTCCACCAATAGAGATTGGGTTAAAAAATATGATCTATCATGCCAATGGAATGCAATGAAACTACTTTAATAATGTGGGAGAAATATATTTAATGACATAAAAACATTTTTGTGATATATGACATGAAAGAAACAGAGTACAAAATGGTATATATATTGCCATCTCATACGGTAAGGAAAAATTGTGTATATATCTGTCTGGCAATATCACAGTGTTAAAAATGGGACCAAAAAAAATCTGTCTCTTGAATGGTGGAAGCTTTCAAGTCCCCTTTCCTTACTCTGCTCATAGATCTTAAGTGGCCATTACCTCCTCCCAAAGGAGAGACAAGTAAGTGAAAAGCAGATGAAAAACATACGCTAGAAGAGGGATTACTTCATAAGTCAGAAGGAGAAAGACAAATACCATGTGATAACAGTTGTATGTGGAATCTAAAATATGACAACAAATGAGTTTATCTAGGAACAGAAACAGACTCACAGACAGAGAACAGACTAGTGGTTACCAAGGGGGAGGGGGTTGGGGGAAGCAAGGATTGGGAGTTTGGTATTAGCAGATGCAAACTATCATATATAGGATGGATAAACAACAAGATCCTACTGTATAGCATAAGGAACTATTTTCAATATCTTGGGATAAACCACAATGGGAAAGAATATTATAAAGAATATATATGTGTGTGTGTATAACTGATTCACTTTGCTGTACAGCAAAGACTAACACAACATTGTAAATCAATTATAATTCAATTAAAATAAATAAAAATTTTAAAAGAAAAAGAGGAAGGATTACTTCAGGAAGCAGGGTCAAGTGAATAATTCTCCATGACCTCAAAGAATGTAGTTGAAATAGTCTCTCCTTGACAGGAGCACTCAAGGAAAGATGCAAGAATGCAAAGAAGAGACTCTAAGGGCACAGAATGAGATGGAAAGCAGACTGGCCTAGTTTAGAAAGAAAGGAAGAAACAAACAGCTTCATCAGGGTAACTATTACATTAGGAGCAATAAAAACTGGAATAAATAGAACTGAAAAGGTTTTCTGAATGAATACAATTGAGAACACAAATGAAAACAAAGCGAAACAGAAAAAAAACCTTGTAAAAATATTTGGAGGAAAGATTATTCAAATTGAAGACATGTACAAAGAATTCAAATATAAACACAAAGATTAAAATAAAAAAGACCCACATTCCGAAGGCAGAAATCTCTATAAATAGAATAGAAAAGATATTCACAGATGCTGTAGAAGAAAAATTTCCTGAAACAATGATTTGCATCTACAGATTGAAAGGACAGACCATATCCTAGGGAAAAACTGATACAGAAGGATCATAACAAAGATTGTTAGTTTTTTCCAGTATTAATTCTCCCTTCTTCCATAATTGTAGTTTTTCTCTTTAGCTGAATATATAGTCATTGAGAATGAAGATTATATTTTGCAGTATTCCCTGCTGTTAAATAGGGTCATATGACCAAGTTCTGACCAATGGGATGTGAGAAAGATTAATATTTACACTTCTGGGCTTCCCAGGTGGCACCAGTGGTAAAGAACCCACCTATCAATTCAGGAGACAAAAGAGACGCAAGTTCAATCCCTGGGGTGGAAAGATCCACTGGAGGAGGAAATGGCAACCCACTCCATTGTTCTTGCCTGGACAATCCCATGGACAGAGAAGCCTGGTGAGCTAGAGTCCATAGTGCCACAAAGAGTCAGACATGACTGAACCAACTTAGCATGCATGCATACACTTCTGGGTATATCCTTAAAGGGAAGGAATGTGCTCTTCCCTTTCTCTTTTCCTCTTTCTATTGGTTGGAATATTCATGTTGGTCTTTGTGGACAAGGACCACATCTTAGGGACAATAGAACAACAAAACAGAAAGAGCCTGAGTCCCGAACAGTTTCCTTAGAGCATTGCTGCTGTATCAAATTTACATCATTAAATGAGAAACAAATACATTCTCCCTTAAAACCACTGTTACTTTGAGCTTCTGTCTGAATTTAAATCTTAAACAATACAGTGATTAAGATATGTATTGATGAAGTTGCTAAAATTTAGAGATAAAGAATTTTAAGTATGTCCAAGTAGAAGAAACAAATCATGTACAAAGAGTAAGGTCAGTTATCCTTAAGCTTTTCCCAAAGCAAAACTCAATGTCAGAAAACAAAAAACAAGATATAAAAAGATCTGAGGGAAAGAATGAGCCAAGAATTTTTATCCAATTTGCCCTTTAAGTATAAAAACACTGGCCCTTTGAAACATGCACGAATCCATGAGACCAATATGAAAAAAAAAAAGACTACCTGATGACAAAATGAAGGGTTGACTCCAAAAACAGAAATGGAAAAGTCATGGTAAAAGAACAGTAATGAGCACCAGATCTACTTAAATACAGAACCAATCAAACAGCTGTGGGAATTGTGATGAAAGAATGGAATGTAAATATCATTCATCTTTCCTACGTGAAGATGATACAACCAACAAAATTATTAATAAAAGGAGGAAGCATGGGGAGAGGAGATGGAAGAAAAAATATGTGTTGATTTCCTCATGTGGTCTTGGCTGGAAGTCAATCGATTGTCTAAAACTGAAACATATTTTTAAAAATGACTCTAAACTCGTGTTATCCTTTTTTAAGAAAAAGGACTATTTTTAGGAAGCTGCATATCTTGGTATCAAGAAACATTTTCTGAAGTTCAAGAATTCCTTCAAGTTTTTTCTCCTGATAAATGTCATGCTTTGTTTAAAAGAAAAATGTGATCTCACTTTTTGTAATGCTATTGTAGGTATTTCCATTTTCTGTGAAACTTTCTGTTTCTCACCTCCAAACACAAAAACAAGCATACACTTTCTTTCATTTTTATTTTTGTCTGTATGTTTTTATATAAACTCCATTAACTAGACAGCTGAGAATCCTCTGGTTGTCTACTTTTTCCTCATTCCACATCTAACCTATGATAAGCCAGTTTTAGTCTCTCTCAGCCTTTCTCTCCTTCCCATCCCCATGTGATCCCTTGCCTAGCTCAGGTCCATAATACAGATCAATTGAACTGTTAATTTGGCTCTAAGTCAGTCACTGTGCTTCCCGTGCCCCTCCCCGCCCCCGCCACCAACCCCACTTTAGCTCATTATTTCTCTCATTCCATTGTTCTTTATTGAACATAGGGTCTGATCTCATGATAGCCCTGCTTATAAACCTCCACGGCTTCCTATTCTCTCCACAAAGACCAACTTTCATTCTATGGAGTTTTGGTGACTTTTCATCACCTTATATTGGCCTTATCTTCTATCAGGACTCTGACAACTCTGTTTTATTTATTATTATTATTATTATTATTTAAGTTTTTGTCTGCATTCCAAGGCACACGAGACCTTAGTTCTCCAACCAGGGATCAAACCAGCATCCCCTGCATTGGAAGGTGAAATTTTAACCACTGCACCACCAAGGAAGACCCCAACCCTGTTTTAAAGACATGCAAAATGAATCAAAATTATCCCCAAAGCATCCATCTGTTTTACTGTTTCTCTTTGAATATACTCCTTCTTGCCCCTGGAATGCTTTCTCTGCTGCTCTGGATTTCTATTCTGTCTAAGGACCAGCTCAAAAAAAACAAACAAATAAACAAAACCCAGAAAAAAAAGAAAAGAAAAAATAAATAAATAAGGGCCAGTTCGATTGTCATCTTCTCTAGGAATCTTCCCTGTCTCTCTAGACAGAGTTCATTGCAACCTCATTTCTCATCCCACAGAGCTTTACAAAATGTTCACATCAAAAATGTTTTTTCATGTTGTAGCATGTCCAACTCTTTGAGATCCCATGGATTATACAGTCCATGGATTTCTCCAGGTCAGAATACTGAAGTGGGTGGTAGCCTTTCCCTTCTCCAGGGGATCTTCCCAACCCAGGGATCAAACCCAGGTCTCCCTCATTGTAGACGGATTCTTTACCAGCTGAACCACAGGGAAGCCTAAGAATACTGGAGTGAGTAGCCTATCCCTTCTCCAGCAGATCTTCCCGACCCAGTAGTCAAACTGGGGTCTCCTGCATTGTAGACGGATTCTTTACCAAATGAGCTATCAAGGAAACCCTATATAATATTCAGTTGATATTAGTGCCTTCCTAAAATCTTGTGAGTTCCTTGAGAGCAAAGACTGCATCATCTTCATCTTTGTAGTTCTTGGGCCCAGAAGCTCCTGATATATAATAAGTATTTGTAGCAGAAATTGCTAGGTGCCTACCTCATTATTCTGTCAACAATCCAACTGGGGTAGCAGTGTACCCAGCTAAAACACTTTCCTATGTTCCTTTATAGCTGGGTGTGTTCATGTCACTACATTCAGCACATTAATTTTTTTATAATTTTAAAATAATTTTATTTATTTATTTTTGATTGTGCTGGGTCTTCATTGTTGTGCGTGGGCTTTCTCTAGTTGTGGCAAGTGGGGGCTACTCTTCGTTGTGGTGCTTGGGGTTCTCACTGCAGTGGCGTGAGGTCTTCAGTGATTGTGGCCCAAGGGCTTAGTTGCTCCAAGGCATGTGGAATCTTCCCGGATCAGGGATCAAACCTGTGTTGTCCCCTGCATTGCTGCTAAGTCGCTTCAGTCGTGTCCAACTCTGTGCGACCCCATAGACGGCAGCCCACCAGGCTCCCCTGCCCCTGGGATTCTCCAGGCAAGAACACTGGAGTGGGTTGCCATTTCCCTGTATTAGCAATTGGATTCCTGTCCACTGCAGCACCAGGGAAGTTCCAACACCTTAAAATATAAGTGGACGTATTCGTTGTGGCTTCCTGGAAGTTTCCTTAAACACAGAAGGGAAATACCCTTCTCACCCTTTTTTGTTACTTCTACCTGGAATGTGGTATCTCTAGCTTCAACAGACAGTGAACAACAGGGATCTTGGGTCTCTGATGACCGACCGGAAAGTTGCTCTATTAGCCCTGACTTCCTGATTTCCTGACTTCAGACTTCTTATACCCTCAAAAGAAACATATTGTTATTACCTTTTTTTTTTCTTCCAAATGTAGCCAAATATAATCAAGACTGATTCAATTAGTCAGTGAGTACTTTTTGAATATGGGGTATCTCCAAAATGATGTGATTTCTGTTTTGTCCCACCTACCAACAAACTTGGAACAAAAGTTAGCACTTCATTATATCAGCTAAACATGACAGGTTCCTTGAAACAGTCATTTCTTTGACTTTTTTACTTGAGTTCTGGTCTGTGGTTTTTAATTGAGTCTTTTGTCTATAGTTTTTAATTGTGTTTAGTTAATTGCAAAATTAACATTTTATTAATTCTGTAAAGTTGATTCCAATTTGTCTAAGATGTAGGTGAGATAAAACTTATAAATAAATCAACTCGCAATTTGAAGAGTGGGCAATCCAAGCAGAAAGTCCAAGATGGGGAAACAGTAGAATCACACCTAAACCCAAGAAACTCAGAGTTCCATGCTTCCCCACCCACTCCCCCAGGGATTGCCTGGGCAGGTTCCCTCCATTTAGGGTTTCCCAACATCTTTCACTGTGACGCAACACAGACTAGGGCACCCCACCCCACTCCCTGCACAAAGGAAGTTTAGTTTTGGTTAATGGGTGTGGCAAGATACTAGAGGAAGTCTAAGTAGGAAAGAGAGGAGGTGAAGAAAGTGACTTTTGAAAAATGTATAGAATCAGGACTTCCCTGGTTGTGCAGTGGATAGGAATCCTCCTGCCAAGGCAGGAGACACAGGTTCTATCCCTGGTGCAGAAAGACTGCATGCTGAGGCACAACTAAGCCTGCGTGCCACAATTTCTGAGCCTGCACTCTGGAACCCAGGAGCTGCAACTGCTGAAGCTCACGTGCCTAGAGCCGGTGCTCCACAAGAGAAGCCACTGCAGTGAGAAGCCTGCGCACCACAACTAGAGAGTAGCCCCCGCTTGCTACAGTTAGAGAAAGCCCTCGCAGCAACGAAGACCCAGTGCAGCCAAACAAGTAAATAATTTTAAAAACAGTAAAAAGAAATTATTATTTTTTAAGTGTGTAGATTCAAAGAAGTGGGACTTGTTATAGGGTTGGGGAGCTTGAGGACCAGTGATGGGAAGTGACTCACCAGAGATCACGTGGCTATTAGCTATGATTCTTTCAGTTTCAAGCAATAGAAGACAACTCTGACGATCTTAAGCGAATGTAGAGAATTCATTAGAAATCAAGTGATGTTGCGCTTGGAACCCATGAAAGAGTTCTAGGCTCTGTATATTGAACCCTCACTATGGAGGGTGAAAACTGACTGCCACTCCTTTCTCCCTAACTTCTCAGTCAACCCAAGGAAATAGTTTCCTTTTATGGCACAATTCTATCATCCCCAGAGTAACTAAATGTCTTCTTTTTTGTTTGCTTGGTTTTCAATGTTTTTGTTGTTGGTTGCTTAGATGCTAAGTTGTGTCTGACTCTTTGTGGGACTCCATGGACTGTAGCCCACCAGGCTCCAAGGTCCATGGGATTTCTCAGGCAAGAATACTGGAGTGGATTGCCATTTCTTTCTCCAGGGGATCTTCCTGACCCAGGGATCAAACTGAATTTTCAGTGTAGTTATTGCTAATTCATTCCCAAACTCCCCACTCCTATCAGAGTGGTATTGAATCTCCCAGTGTGTTCAAACACATGGTGTTCCATCAGTTTCATCTCCTGGAAGAAATCTCTCCCAGGGCTTTTGATCTGATCTCGTCTGATGGGCTACTCTTTAGGTCTGCTGTATAGGGTGGCCTTGGGGCCAGGATCTTGGATTAAACCCATGCCCTCTGCAGTGGAAGTTCAGAGTCTTAACCACTGAACCACCAGGGGATTATCTAGCTGTTTTAAATTTATGTAGAGAAATACATTTGATTCTCTCAAACCTGGTCCAGAAACCCTGGGGAAAGGGCTTCTCTGGTGGTCCAGTGTTTAAGACTGTGCACTTCCACTGCTATGGGCATCAGTCTGTCCCTGGTCATGGAGCTAAGCCAGCATGCCCTGTAGTGTAGTCAAAAAAAAAAAAAAAAAAAAACCTAGGGAAGTGAGCATTAGTCAGGTGTCCCCCCACCTCGGGCTTCCCAGGTGGTGCTGGGGGTAATGAACCCACCTGCCAATGCAGGAGAAGTAAGAGACATCGGTTCCATCCCGGGGTCGGGAAGATCCCTTGGAGAAGTAAATGGCAACCCACTCCAGTATTCTTGCCTGGAAAATTCCATGGACAGAGGAGTCTGGTGGGCTACAGTCCTTGGGGGTCACAAAGAGTCGGACATGACTGAGAGACCTCTTAGACCAATTGATTTAGCCCAGGAGAGTAAAGCACCACGAGTGGCTTGGGAGTAGACCCTTGTCCCAACCAGGACCAATAGTGTGGCAGGAGTTGGAGTCATATTTTACTAACATGGCAACTCCCATAGTCCCAGAGATGGGCAGGAGCAGTCCCTAGGAAAGGGGCTCTAGAGGGGATAGTTCCTTACTATAGATAGACAATGGACTTCTTGGTGACGCTAGTGGTAAAGAACCCTCCTGTCAATGCAGGAGACAGAAGTTGGGGTCTATCCCTGGGTTGAGAAGACCTCCTAGAGGAGGGCAGGGCAACCCACTCAAGTATTCTTGCCTGGAGAATCCCATGGACAGAGGAGCCTGGTGGGCTACAGTCCATGGGGTTGCAAAGAGTCAGACATGACTGAAGTGACTTAACACACACGCACAGATAAAAAATAGAAGGTTGGAATCTGGGAGATTTTTTATTTTCCCCATCTTGTTGGTCAGTCATAATGAAGGCAGAAACCAGAGGGACAGGACAGGAGAGAAAAGGCCCTTAACAATTCCTGGGGTAGGAGCTGAGTGCCCACAGGAAACCTGTGATTCTCTGCTGCTACTGGGTTAGAGGAGGGAGAAGACAGTTTATGCACACAAGCTGGAGCAGGCAGAGGGACATTGTGGGGTCTCCAAGGAAAGACTCGAGTAAGAAGGCTGAGATGCATTCTTTGTCTCCCAGCCCTAATGCCCAAGCCTGATTCTCTCTTACACACTAGCTGTGCAACACCAGTTCCTGCAAAGTGCTCATCAAGAATTTCTGGGGGTCTTTTGAGGTGGCTCACAAAGATTTAGGAATATGTGGGGACCTCTCTGGCATTAAGACTGTCCTGAGGCCCCCACCAGGTATCTTCTGGGATCAGCAGCTTCTGGAAAATGCTGGCGCTTTGTTATGCTGACACAGCAAAATGCTCTATTGTAGAAAGAGGAAAGACTTGGTTCATCCCTATTGTATTACTTTCGTTGGAGGGGCCCTAAAGCTACTTCTGGCCACACCAAAATTTGAAAAATAGAAATGTTTTTCTACTTTAGTATTTCTAGTCTGAGACGCACTGTGCCCATCTCCTCCCATGACCAGAGTTTTTTTTTCCTCTACTGGGCCAAGATGGTCATGAATTAGTAACTCATTGGTATTTTGGGATGAGAGTTTTCCCAGAAGTCTGTTCAGTTACTCAGGCAAAAAAGCTGCCAGAGACACTTATGCATATCTGAGTCCCAGTTTTTGCTCCAAATTACATTATCCCAGACTCAATATGTTCAATGTGTTTTCTAGTGTGTGTTGATTAACATTAGGGAAAACTAACTAAGGGGGAATCCAGTTCTGCATCTCTGACACCCCTGGGATTGCAAATGGATGAGGACAATCACATGTGTTTAAAGACAATCCTTTATAAACTAGCATTAAGACTGCTTTTAGTTGCAATAACAGAATACCCAACTAATGGAGCTTAACCCAGGGGTGAGCAAACTATGCCTTTCAGGCAAAGTCTGGATTTACCTGTTTTTGTAGAGTGCAAGAGCTAAAAATAGCTTTTAAATGTTTAAATTATTGAACAAAAGTTAAAAGAAGAGTAAGACTTTGTCACATGTTAAGATTGTATGAGAGCTTAGCTCAGTGCTCTGTGATGACTTTCGAGGGTGGAATGGGCTGAGGGGTGGAAGGGAGGCTTTAAAGGGAGGGGATATAGGTATACCTATGGGCTGCCATCTATAGGATCGCACAGAGTCGGACACGACTGAAGCGACTTAGCAGCAGCAGCAGCATAGCTGATTCACTTTCTTGTGCAACAGAAACTGTCATAACATTTTAAAGCAATTATACTCCAATAAAGAAAGATTATATGCAATCCAAATTTCAGTGTCCATAATAAAGTCTTATTGAAACACAGCCATGTTTATTCCTTTCCATGTTGTCTATGGCTGTGTTCATGCTCCAACAGTCAAGCTGAATTGGTGTGAAAGACACTGTGTGGTCTGCAAACCTTAAAATATTTATTATCTGGCCCTGAAAGAGTATGCTAATCCCTCACTTGACCCCCCCCCCCAAAATGCACTATTTACTTAAGAATCTGAACATAGGCATTTCCAAGATTTAGTTCTACAGTTCCACAAAGTCCAGGTGCTGAAGTGATATCTCTAAAATTATCATAGTCTTTCCCTCATAGTCACAAGATGGTTGCATTAGCTCCAAGTATCACATACAATAACACATCCAAAGGCAGGAAACAAGGAAAGAATAGGGAGGCAGTGAAGGGCCTCATTAGCATGCTTCTTTAAATTTATCAGAGAATTTCCCCCAAATTCCACTGAAAATTCCACTCAATCTCACTGGCCAGCATTAAGTCATTAAATCACTAAGTCACATGACCCCTGCTGCAATGGAAATGGCTAAAGCCACTGTATACGTTCGAATGACTGCCACATACGTGAGTATAGGCCATGGCAAGGCGATGGACTCGCAGCAGTGGCGTGACAGCCAGCTGTGCCTATCTCTTTCCTACTCTGCATTTTGAAGTTTGTTGAAACTGATCACAGGAGCAATATGTACACCACAGAAATCAACGAACACTATATAGATTAAGCAGTTTTATCTGCAGATCACTGACTAGGGATATTTTTTATTTTGCGTATGTTTTTCTAAGTTTTCTACAATGAACATGAAGTTTATAATTGAGAAAAACAAAAGGTGTGCTTTTAAAACAAAAGAGGCCATGCCTTATGCCATATTTTAAAAATTAACTGAAAATGGATAAAAGATCCAAATTTAAAAGCTACCTTTAAAAGAAAACATAGGGTAAAAGCTTCATGATGTTGGATTTGACAATGATTCCTTAGATATAACACTAAATGCACAGACAACAAAAGTAAAATATATAGAGACTACACCAAAATGAAAAACATCTGTGCATCAAAGGACACAATCAACAGAGTGAAAATGCAACCTACGGAATGGGAGAAGCTATTTGCAAATCAGATACCTGATAAGCTGTTAATATCCAGTATATAAAGAACTAAAATTTGACAACAAAAAATAGAACAAACAATTCCATTTAAAAATGGACCGGGGTATACCTATGACTGATTCATGTTGATATATGGCAGAAACCAACACAATATTTTAAAGCAATTACCCTCCAATTAAAAATAAATAAAATTTTAAAAATGAACCCTGGACTTGAGTAAACACTTCTTCAAAGAGAATATACAAATGGCCAGTAAGCACATGAAAAGATGCTCATGGGAATTCCCTGGCAGTCCAGTGGTTAGGACTCCACACTTTCACTGCTGAGGGCACAGGTTCAATACCCGGTTGGGGAACTAAGATCCCACAAGCCATGTGAAGCAGAAAAAAATAAATAAATAAAAGATGGTCAATATCCCTAGGAATATGATTCAGTTCAGTTCAGTTCAGTCGCTCAGTCGTGTCCGACTCTTTGCGACCCCATGAATCGCAGCACGCCAGGCCTCCCTGTCCATCACCAACTCCTGGAGTTCACTCAAACTCACATCCATCGAGTCAGTGATGCCATCCAGCCATCTCATCCTCTGTCATCCCCTTCTCCTCCTGCCCCCAATCCCTCCCAACATCAGGGTCTTTTCCAGTGAGTCAACTCTTCGCATGAGGTGGCCAAAGTATTGGAGTTAGGGAAATGCAAATCAAAACCACAATGATATACTACATCATACCCATTAGGATGGCTACTATAAAAAAAAAAAATAAAGTGTTAATGAAGATGTGGAGAAACTGGAATCCTCATATGCTGTTGGTGGAAATATAAAATAGTGCATCCACTATGGAAAATAGTATGTGCTTCCTCAAACTATTAAAAATAGAATTAGCATGTGATATGGCAATCACTCACCTAGAACCAGACATCCTGGAATGTGAAGTCAAGTGGGCCTTAGAAAGCATCACTACGAACAAAGCTAGTGGAGGTGATGGAGTTCCAGTGGATTTCAAATCCTGAAAGATAATGCTGTGAAAGTGCTGCACTCAATATGCCAGCAAATTTGGAAAACTCAGCAGTGGCCACAGGACTGGAAAAGGTCCGTTTTCATTCCAATCCCAAAGAAAGGCAATGCCAAAGAATGCTCAAACTACCGCACAATTGCACTCATCTCACATGCTAGTAAAGAAATGCTCAAAATTCTCCAAGCCAGGCTTCAGCAATATGTGAACCGTGAACTTCCTAATGTTCAAGCTGGTTTTAGAAAAGGCAGAGGAACCAGAGATCAAATTGCCAACATCCGCTGGATCATGGAAAAAGCAAGAGAGTTCCAGAAAAACATCTATTTCTGCTTTATTGACTATGCCAAAGCCTTTGACTGTGTGGATCACAATAAACTGTGGAAAATTCTGAAAGAGATGGGAATACCAGACCACCTGACCTGCCTCTTGAGAAACCTGTATGCAGGAAGCAACAGTTAGAACTGGACATGGAACAACAGACTCTTTCCAAATAGGGAAAGGAGTACATCAAAGCTGTATATCGTCACCCTGCTTATTTAACTTCTATGCAGAGTACATCATGAGAAACGCTGGGCTGGAAGAAGCACAAGCTGGAATCAAGATTGCTGGGAGAAATATCAATAACCTCAGATATGCAGATGACACCACCCTTATGGCAGAAAGTGAAGAGGAACTAAAAAGCCTCTTGATGAAAGTGAAAGAGGAGAGTGAAAAAACTGGCTTAAAACTCAACATTCAAAAAACTAAGATCATGGCCCCTGGTCCCATCACTTCATGGCAAATAGATGGGGAAACAATGGAAACAGTGATAGACTTTATTTTCTTGGGCTCCAAAATCACTGCAGATGGTGATTGCAGCCATGAAATTAAAAGACGCTTACTCCTTGGAAAGAAAGTTATGACCAACCTAGATAGCATATTGAAAAGCAGAGACATTACTTTGCCAACAAAGGTCCATCTAGTCAAGGCTATGGTTTTTCCAGTAGTCATGTATGGATGTGAGAGTTGGACTGTGAAGAAAGCTGAGCGCCGAAGAATTGATGCTTTTGAACTGTGGTGTTGGAGAAGACTCTTGAGAGTCCCTTGGACTGCAAGGAGATCCAACAAGTCTATTCTAGAGGAGATCAGTCCCGAGTGTTCTTTGGAAGGAATGATGCTAAAACTGAAACTCCAGTACTTTGGCCACCTCAAGCGAAGAGTTGACACATTGGAAAAGACTCTGATGCTGGCAGGGATTGGGGGCAGGGGGAGAAGGGGATGACAGAGGATGAGATGGCTGGATGGCATCACCGACTCGATGGACGTGAGTCTGAGTGAACTCCGGGAGTTGGTGATGGACAGGGAGGCCTGGCGTGCTGCGATTCATGGGGTCGCAAAGAGTCGGACACGACTGAGCGACTGAACTGAACTGAACTGAATGGCAATTCCAATATCCCAAAGAATTGAAAACAGAGTCTTGAAGAGATATTTGTGCATCCATGTACATAGCAGAATTGTTCACAATAGTCAAAAGGTGGAAGCCATCCAAGTGTCCATTGGTGGATGAATGGATAAACAAAATATGGTGAATATATGCATGCAATGGAATATTACTCAACCTTCAAATGAAAGGATAGAGGCTACAATGTGGATGAATCCTGAAGACATTATGTTAAGTGAAATAAACCAGTCACAAAAAGGCAATGTATGATGCCATTTATATGAGGTTCCTGGAGTGGTCAACTTCATAGAGACAGACTGGAAGGGTGGTTTCCAGGGGCTGGGGGAGGGGCCAGGGAGCTGTTGTTTAATGGGTATGGAATTTTAGTTTTGCAAGATGAAGAGTGTCCTGGAAATTGGTTGCACAACAATGTGAATGTACTTAACACTACAGAACTGTATACTTGAAAAATGGCTAAGATGGTAAATTTTATATTAATGTGTATTATTTTATCACAATGAAAAATATTTTGGGGGGGTAATTCCCTGGTGGTCCAGTCGTTAGGACTTGGTGCTTTCCTTGTAGGGAAAATGAAAGTGTTAGTCGATCACTCGTGTCCCCCATAGGCTGTAGGCAGCCAGGCTCCTCTGTCCATGGAATTCTCCAAGCAAGAATACTGGAGTGAAAAAAAAAATTATAAATTTGTATAATTTTTACTTAAATTAAAAACAAATTTTTAAAAAAATTATAAAATTTTTAATCTAAATTAAAAAAAAAAGAATACTGGAGTGGGTAGCCAGCCATTCCCTTCTCCAGGGTATCTTCCTGACCCAGGGATTGAACCCAGATCTCCCACACTGGAGGCAGATTCTTTACTGTCTGAGCCACCAAGGGGCCTGGGTCAATTCCTGGCCTTGGAACTAAGGTCCCATAAGCCACACAGCATGGCCTATATATAAATATACATATATATGTGTGTGTGTGTGTATATACATATCTATATATATCTATATATATATATCTATATATATATATATATATATATATATATATATATATAATTCTTTCCCCTGGGTGAATGGTCTGGAGGCATTCAGAAGGGTCTAGCATTTGACATATCATCATAGGCTATCCTACCCAACTACTCCCCCAGTAATAGAATCATTTACCTTTACACCAAGAAGGTTAGGAAAGTACTAGAATCTGCACATGGAATGTGCTCAGGCCGACTTCAAGAAGTTTGTGCTGTGAGACCTAAGTTCTTATGAGATTGTCTGAAATGAAGAAAGTACAGCAGCAGGGCTTCCAATGGTTCCATGTCTGCTAAATGTATCTGTGACAGGATCAAGCATGCTTTCCTTACTTATTTATTTTTAAAAAAATGTTCCCATCCTCAAAAGTGCATTTCCCTAGTAAACACAGCATACAGATGAGGGTCTTATTTTTTATTTTTTGGTCACACCACTAAGATTGCATGTGGGATCTTAGTTCCCTGACCAGGGATTGAACTTTTGTCCCCTGAAGTGGAAGCATGGGGTCCTAACCACTGGACCTCCAGGGAACTTCCTCCTGAGAATTATTTTTGCTTCACGTTTCCTAAAGTCTAGTCCTTAGTCTTCTGCTCTTTTCTCTCTGCACAGATTCAGCCATTACATCCATGTAGGTGCCTTTGAAACCCCAGTCCCCCCTGACCTTTCTGGTGATTGTAGACCCACACATCCACCTGCCTGAGAGAAAGTTCCACTTTACTGTCAGGCCAACGCTGGCTCCAGAGTTCAGTGCTCCAAACTGACCTCGTCGTTCTTCCAGGCTTGAAACCTGGGAACTGTTTTCCACTCCTGCCTCTTCCTTGGCACAGTTAGTCACCACAGCGGAGTCACCCCCTACTGCTAATGGCTTTCATGCTCATCATTGTAAAGCTGTGGGTGTGCGACCTTTCACACAGACTGGGCAGAATGGGTCCCCACCTGGGATAGGCTGGTGTCACTATAGAAGTCTGTTACAGACATCAGAAGTGGTGTGTGACAGGGGCAAGGGCAGGGGAGGTGAGGACCGGGGCAATGGGAGGAGAAGGAGGAATGTGGTCAAGGTCAATGCCAGATCCCTAGGGTAAGAGGGGTCAACAATCAGGGCAAGCATAAAAACTGAAGTCAAGGGGGACTTCCCTGGTGGTCCGCTGGGTAAGAATCCACCATCCAATGCAAGGAACATGGGTTTCAACTCTGGTCGGGGAACTAAGATCCCACATGCCTCAGGGCAGCTAAGCCCAGATGCTACAGCTCCTGAGCTCTCAAGCTCTAGAGCCAGGGCTCCACGACAAAAGAAGCCTGCATACCACCAGTAGAAAAAGCCTGCACACTAAAACAAAGACCCAGTGCAGCCAAAAAAAAAAAGTCATGAGCCAAAAGCAGACCCAGGAGCTGAGTTGGTGGGGCTTGTAGGACCGAGCATAGGAGCTTTCACTGGCTTCTAGGGACAGAGTTTGCTTTGGGGGCTGAGGGTGGGTTCCCCTGGGGGAGGTCCAGGTCTGTACTTTCTCAGCTTTGCTGTGTGCACCTGTCAATTCCCTCCTTTCTATCCTCCTGCCCCAACCCCAGCTCAGAGCAATCCATTTGTTGTTGTTTGTTGTTCAGTTGCTAAGTTGTGTCCGAGTCTTTGAGACCCCCATAGACTATAGCACACCAGGCTTCCCTGTCCTTCACTATCTCCTGGAGTTTGCCCAAGGTTATGTCCATTGAGTCAGTGATGCTATCCAACCATCTCATCTTCTGCTGCCCTCTTCTCCTTTTGCTCTCAATCTTTCCCGGCATCAGGATCTTTTCCAATGAGTCAGCTGTTCCCATCAGGTGGAGCTTCAGGCTTCAGCACCACTTGCCTGAAATTTGGGAACAGTTTCTCTGCTTGGCATCAGGTCATTATTCTTTGTAGCCTCTGAAGAAAGAGGACAACATCTACTGCACACCTGCCAAGGCCTTTGTATATTTTATCATATTCATCCTGGCAGCCACACAGGATGGCAACGCCTGACATTTGTTCCATGCCTCTGGTTTTTGTTTTATTTTCACAAACACTAACTCATTTGACGCTGTGGTAACCTAGTGAAGTTGTCAGAGCTCTATTTGGTGGATGAGAAAACTGGGACCAGAGGGATTAAACTGATGACCCAAAGGCACCAAGGTCCTTGTGACTCCAAGTCTAGCCCATCTGTATCACCTGCGGGCTTGTTAGAAACACAAAATCTTGGACCCATCTTGTTGTTGTTTAGTCGCCCAGTCATGTCCAACTCTTTGCGACCCCATGGACTGCACACTAGGCCTCCCTTTCCCTCACTATCTCCCAGAGTTTGCCCAAGTTCATGTCCATTGCATCAATGATGCTGTCCAGACATTTCATCCTCTGACACTGTCTTCTTCTTCTGCCCTCAATCTTTCCCAGCATCAAGGACATTTTCAATGAGCCTGCTGTTCGAATCAGGTGACCAAAATACTGGAGTTTCAGCTTCAGCATCAGTCCTTCCAGTGAATATTCAGGGTTAATTTCCTTTAAGATTGACTGGTTTGATCTCCTTGCTGTCCAGGGGACTCCTGGGAATCTTTTCAGCAGCACAGTTCGAAGGTATCAACTCTTTGATGCTCTGCCTCCTTTATGGTCCAGCTCTCACAACTGTCTGTGACCACTAGAAAGACCATAGCCTCTGACTATATGGACCTTTGTCGACAGGGCCCACCTAGGCCACCCAATAGGAATCTGCATTTTAAGAAAACCTCTCCTCCCCTACCCAGGGATTCTCTAGCCTGGGTGGTTGTTGGAGGAATTTGTACTGGAAATAGCCTTACATGGCTAAGTCAGCCCCAGTTAGCAGTGTTTGACACAAATAGGACAAGGTTACATGCAACCCTCTGGGTCAAGCTCCGCCATTGGCTGGGAGTGAAACTGACCAGGTCAGGGATTGGATGGTGAAAGAAGAGGGGAAAGAGGAATCAAGCTGAGGGGCATTTGTGGAGTTTCTGCTGGGTACCCACGGCTGTGGCTCCAGACACACATAGCAAGGAGGCCCTGGAGCTGAGTGTGACTGGAGAGCAAGACGTGGGAACCCATCAGAGAAGATTGCAGCCCAGCACCTGGGGGTGAGCTCAGTGGTGTGACTGGACAGTTAGTGCTGGAGAAAGAGCCAGTCCACTAGGAGTGGATCATCCTGAGTGGAGGCAGAAGGAAGATCGGGGGGAGGCAAGTAGGCCTGGGGTGCGGAAGGCCCTTCAGACCAGGCAGGGGAGTGCAGGATCAGTCTGCCGGGCAGCATCTGGAGGGTCTTGGCCAGAGAATGTCTTACTCATTTCTCTATCCTTTGTCGCTCTCACCAGTCTCCCCTTCTCAGGGAAACTTCTATGTTTACTTCTCTCTTAGGACTTTGCAGCTGGATGAGATGGTGGGATGGCATCACCGATTCAATGGACATGAGTTTGAGCAAACTCCGGGAAATGGTGAAGGACAGGGAAGCCTAACATGCTGCAGTCCACAGGATCAAAAAGAGTCAGACATGACTGAGCGACTGAACAACAAGAACTGCTCCTTGCCAATTCTCAGCACCTAGATTTGCATCCATCAGACCTCCCTCCTCTTTCTGAGTCTTGATAAAACCACTGCCCTTTTTAATTTAACTTTTTAAATTTATTTATTTATTTTGGTTGTGCAGTCTTTTTTACTGCATGTGGGCTTTCTCTGTGGTGCACAGGCTTCTCATTGCAGTGGCTTCTCTTGCTGCAGAACACAGGCTGTAGGCGCTCAGGCTTCAGTAGTTGCAGCACAGGGGCTCATGAGCTGTGGCTCGAGGGCCCTAGAGGATGCAGGCTTTGGTCATTGCAGCACTCAGACTCAGTAGCTGTGGCTCCCAGGCTCTAGAGAACACAGGCTCTATTGTTGTGGCAGATGGGCTTTATTACTCCACAGCATAGGGAATCTTCCGTGGATTGAACTCATGTCTCCTGCATCAGCAGATGGATTCTTACCCACTGAGCTACCAAGAAAGTCCAAAACCACCACCTTTTACCCAGTCACTCAACCACTCTCCTAGGGAGTGATCCCTGACTCCTCCCTTTCTTATGACCTCTACATTTAGCTCACTTACCTGCTCTGAATTATCTCTAAGAACACTCTATCTGAAAATGGTTTCCTTACCTTCAGTATCCCTACCTCCTACACAGGAGTCTTAGAGGTTTCCTTTGATGGCTCCAGATAGCACAACCTAGCTGTGGCTAGTAACCCTCCACACACATTCCTCCACCTGACTCTACATCTCACTTGCCCCAGTGTTCCTGTTGAGTTGGCCACCCCTTCACCTCCCTTCCCTCCCTCAGATCCTTCTTGTCCATTTCTGCTGGTCTGCCTCTACCCAGTGAGACTTCCTGTCTTTGTGTCTTCTATCCAAAGCCTACCTCTCTTTTTCAGTTTAGTTCAGTTCAGTCACTCAGTTGTGTCCGACTCTTTTTGACCCCATGGACTGCAGCATGCCAGGCCTCCCTGTCCATCACCAACTCCCAGAGTTTACTCAAACTCATGTCCATTGAGTTGGTGATGCCATTCAAGCATCTCACCCTCTGTTGTCCCCTTCTCCTCCTGCCTTCAGTCTTTCCTAGCATCAGGGTCTTTTCAAATGAGTTAGTTCTTGACATCAGGTGGCCAAAGTATTGGAGTTTCATCTTCAGCATCAGTCCTTCCAATGAATATTCAGGACTGATCTCCTTTAGGATGAACTGGTTGGATCTCCTTGCAGTCCAAGGGACTCTCAAGAGTCTTCTCCAGCACCACAGTTCCAAAGCATCAACTCTTTGGTGCTCAGCTTTCTTTATGGTCCAACTCTTACATCCGTACATGACAACAGGAAAAACCATAGCTTTGACTAGATAGATCCTTGTTGGCAAAATAATGTCTCTGCTTTTTAATATGCTATCTAGGTTGGTCATAACTTTTCTTCCAAGGAGAAAGTGTCTTTTAATTTCATGGCTGCAGTCACCATCTGTAGTGATTTTGGAGCCCCCCAAAAAATAAAGTCTGACACTGTTTCCACTGTTTCCCCATCTATTTCCCATGAAGTGATGGGACCAGATGCCATGATCTTAGTTTTCTGAATGTTGAGTTTTAAGCCAACTTTTTCACTCTCCACTTTCACTTTCATCAACTCTTTAGTTCTTCTTCACTTTCTGCCATAAGGGTGGTGTCATCTGCATATCTGAGGTTATTGATATTTCTCCCAGCAATCTTGATTCCAGCTTGTGCTTCATCCAGCCCAGCATTTCTCATAATGTACTCTGCATATAAGGTAAATAAGCAGGGTGACAATATATAGCCTTGATGTACTCCTTTCCCTATTTGGAAAGAGTCTGTTGTTCCATGTCCAGTTCTAACTGTTGCTTCCTGACCTGCATGCAGATTTCTCAGGAGGCAGGTCAGGTGGTCTGGTATTCCCATCTCTTGAAGAATCTTCCAAAGTTTGTTGTGATCCACACAGTCAAAGGCTTTGGCATAGTCAATAAAGCAGAAGTAGATGTTTTTCTGGAACTCTCTTGCTTTTTCAATTGATCCTATGGATGTTGGCAATTTGATCTCTGGTTCCTCTGCCTTTTCTAAATCCAGCTTGAACATCTGGAAGTTCACAGATCATGTACTGTTGAAGCCTGGCTTGGATAATTTTGAGCATTACTTTGCTAGCATGTGAGATGAGTGCAATTGTGCGGTAGTTTGAGCATTCTTTGGCATTGCCTTTCTTTGGGATTGGAATGAAAACTGACCTCTCTTTTTAGGCCCATTATATGCCTTCACTTTTTTTTTTTTCTTTCACTTCTTTTATGTTCAATGTGGACTCGGGGATTTGTGACCAGTGGCCCCAGTGTTAATGATGATCGCTGTTATGCAAAAACATCATAGAAAAGACTGGAATAAAATAGCAACATAGCAACCATGGTGGTCTCTGGATTCTGGACAACTGGTACATTTTTTTTTCCTTTAAAAAAAGAGTTTCCTATTTTCTAGGCTGGTCATGTACTATGTATTATGATTATACAAAGAGTATAAACTTTATTATGTTTTCTACAGAATAGACTGAAGTCAAGGAGAGGGGGAAGGGCAGGAGATTGTTCTGGAAGGCGGCGGTTGGACAATCTGGATGACTCTCCTTGGGAGGATGGAGAGGTAGAAGGTACAGTGTTAGACGCTGTGGTTAATTCAGAGGAGTTGTAACCTTGCCCCCACCCCTCCACTCTGTGACCCAGGGCAAATGAGTTAACCTTCTGAATCTCTACATTTGCTAGTTGTGTGGTTTGGGGCAGCAAATTTACCTTCTCTAAGCCTGGTTTGTTCAACAGCTTTAATAACTGTGGAACTGTGTGCCAGGCACAGTTCTAGATGCTGGAGTCTGGCAGGACACGGTTCAAATTCTCCTCTTTCATGGAGTTTTATATTCTAGAGGAGATATATAGGTAATAAACAATCAGAAATAAGTAATATTTTTATATGTGTACACACACACATGGGTTTCCTCAGTGGCTCAGCTTTAAAGAATCCACCTGCAATGCAAGAGATGCAGATTAGATCCCTGGGTCAGAAGATCCCCTGAAGGAGGGCATGGCACCCCACTCCAGTATTCTTGCCTGGATAATCCTATGGTGGGCTACAGTCCATGGAGTTGCAAGAGTCAGACATGATTTAACAACTAAACCACCAACCACCAAAATGTAAAGTGTGGGACTTGGATATCTTTTTTTGTTTGTTTTATTTTGTTTTTTGACTGAATGGTGTGCAAAATGTGAGATGAGGGATCTTAGTTCCCTGACCAGAGATTGAACCCATACCACCCGCTAAAGTGGAAGCATGGAATCTTAACCACTGGACCATCAGGGAAGTCCCAAGAGCTGGCTATCTTAAATCAAGTGGTCTGGGGAGGTCTCACTGAAGAGGTGCCATCTGAGCAGAGACAAGAAGAAAATGAGAGAGCCAGCTTGAGTTAGTGCTCAGGGAGAGAATTCCAGACGTGCAAAGGCATCAAGGCAGGAGTGGACTGGGGTGTCTGAGGAGCAGGGAGGGGGCGGGGAAAGGGGGTGAAACCAGGGGCAGTGAGCCATATGACATGGAGCCTGGTAGGTCATGGTTAAGACGTCAGTAGTAGACTTCCCTGGTGGTCCAGTGGTTAAGAATCTGCTCGCCAAAGCAGAGGACTCAGGTTTGATCCCTGGTCCTGGAAGATTCTGCATGCTGCAGGGCAACTAAGCTCGAGTGCCACAGATACTGAGCCTGCGCTCTACAGCCCATGTTCCACAACAAGAGAAGCCACCACAATAAACCTACGCACCACAACTAGAGAGTAGCCCCTGCTCACTGCAGATAGAGAAGGCCCTTGAGCAGCAACAAAGACCCAGAGCAGCCAGAAATAAGTAAATAAATAAAAGTTCATTAAAATATATTTTAAGAAGACATCAGTGGGTAGGAATGTGGCAGCAGGGATAGTGGTGGATATATTTCAAACACAGAGCAAAGAGGATTTACTGATGTATCAGCTGTGGAGTGTGAGTAAAAGAAACACATCAAGGAAGAATCTTTACCAAAAAAAAAAAATTATTTGACTGCACTGGTTCTTAGTTGCGGCATGTAAGATCTTGTTCCACAAGCAGGGATCAAACCCAGGCCCCCTATATTGGAAGAACAGAGTCTTAGCCACTGGACCACCAGGAAAGTCTCAAGGAAGAATCTTAAACTGGTTGTGGCCTGAGCACTGGAAGAATGAAGGTACCATGTAGCCATTTACTGATCTGCAGAAGGCTGTGGAAGGAGCAGGTTTGGGGGGTGAAATAAAGTTTTGGTTTTGGAGAGTATGTTGGCCTTGTCTGTCATGGCCACGTCTATGATATCTAGGTCAAGGCCTAGAGTAGGCAGCTGGGTACTCAAACCTGGAGTTCAAGGGACAGCCACGACTAAAGATATAAATTTAGGTGCTGTCAGCACAGAGAGATTAACCTTAAATCTGTGAACCTGAATGAGGTCATCTGGGTGTGAATAAGGACAGAAAAGCTTAGAAGGACTGAATCCTGGGCCCTCCAGTGTTTAGATGTCAGGAAGGTGAACAGGAACCAGAAAAATACATAGAGAAGGAAGGGCCAATGATACAAATGGGAAAATCACAGAAGAGTGAAGATCCAGAGGCCAAATGAGGGTGTGTTCGCTGGCCGTGATCCCTTATGTTACTGTTACTCATACATTTTGTTTTGTTTTTGGTCACACCATATGATTTCCGGGACCTCAGTTCCCTGACCAGGGATTAGACCCAGGTCACGGCAATGAAAGCCCAGGATCCTAACTCCTGCTGTTGCTCATATCATTGACAAAGGCCCACTATCAATATATACATGGGTCAAGTCATGGTGCAACTAAGCCCTAGCACCACAACTACCTAGCCTGCTCTAGAGCCCTGAGCTACTGAAGCCTGTGTGCCCTAGAGCCCATTCAGTTCCGTCACTCAGTTGTGTCCAACTCTTTGCAAACCCATGGACTGCAGCACGCCAGGCTTTCCTGTCCATCACCAACTCCCAGAGTTTACTCAAACTCATGTCCATTGAGTCAGTGATGCCATCCAACCATCTCATCCTCTGTCATCCCCTTCTCCTCCTGCCCTCAATCTTTCCCAGCATCAGGGTCTTTTCCAATAAGTCAGCTCTTTGCATCAGGCGGCCAAAGTATTGGAGTTTCAGGACTGATCTTTAGAATGGACTGGTTGAACCTCCTTGCAGTCCAAGGGACTCTCAAGAGTCTTATCCCACACCACAGTTCCAAAGCATCAATTCTTCGGTGCTCAGCTTTCTTTATAGTCCAACTCTCACATCCATACATGACCACTGGAAAAACCATAGGTTTGACTAGACAGACCTTTGTTGGCAAAATAATGTCTCTGCTTTTTAATATGCTGTCTAGGTTGGTCATAACTTTTCTTCCAAGTGCTCCACGACAAAAGAAGCCATTGCAGTAAGCTCCCAAACCGCAACTAGAGAGTAGCCCCTGTGCAGCACCAAGGACCCAGCACAGCCAAAATAAATACATAAATGTACGTGGGTGATTCTACTAGCATCTTGTCCGCAGTTTCTCAGAGGAGTGGTGTCATGATGGTTACATGAAAGAAAGGCCACCATTTTTAATGATCAATTGTTGAACAAACCAATTCCATTTAATTTAATGGTTAAATTAAATTTAACCATTTAATTAGCCATGCCCTAATCCCAGTCAAGTTCCCCTGACCTCCCACAGGCACAGTGATGGAAATCTAGAGGGAGATCTAGAGGGAAGAAGCACTGGAGGGTGGAGGGGAGCAGCTTTGGTAGGGGAGACCATGGTTGGAATTCCAGGAAGGCAGCTGGGGCCTGAGATCCCATGATAGAGCTTTGGTCTGGGAGCCTGGTGAGACTCCAATGAGATATGAGCCCAGACAGAGTGCCCTGGCCCTTCAGGATAGTGGCGCCTTGAGCTAGAATGAGGAAGCAGGAAAGGGAGCCAGATCTCAGAGCAGAGAAGTCCTTTGATTTTTAATGTTAGTCACATCACTCAGTCATGTCTGACTCTTTGCAACCCCATGGACTGTAGCCCGCCAGGCTCTTCTGTCCGTGGAATTCTCCAGGCAAGAATACTGGAGTGGATTGCCATTTGCTTCTCCAGGGGGTCCTCCCAACCCAGGGATCAAACCTAAGTCTCCTGAACTGCAGGCAGATTCTTTACCATCTGAGCCACCAAGAGTCCCTCTCTGTGACCCCTGACCTGCCAGACCTTGGAGTCACCATTTCCTCACCCATCTCCCCGAGCAGGAATTCCCTCTCTGATTCCCATTCTAACCTGCCCCACCTCCATCTGTTTTTCTCCCTCTGGCAGCAAGGCCTTCCAGTCCTCTCAAATCAGCAGGCCCTCTGGTCCATGGGCCTCTGCCACCACCCTGTCCCCGGAGTCCTTCACCCCACAGACATCCTCACACCCACCCAAGTGCTGAGCCTGAATTCATACAATAGCCACAGCAGATACTGTCTGTTCTCTAAAATAAATAATGTCTCCCCTTGTTCCTGCTGTGTCACTAAACAGGCACAACTCATACCTTCTGAAGCCACTGGCCCTTCTTATTATCCTGTTTTCTGAGCGCAGAATCCCTCTGGGCACTCTGTGACCTTTATTTCTTTATTTAAAAAAGTTTTTTTTTTTGGCTGTGCCGTGAGGCATGTGGGATCTTAGTTCCCCGACCAGGGATAAAACCCTCATCCCCTGCAGTGAAAGCGTGGAGTATAAACCACTGGACCACCAGGGGAGTCCCTCTGTGACCTTTCGAGAGAGAGAGACCCTGCTTTATCTAAGTGAACTTTTACATAAAAGGTGGGAGGATGGACCTGGGCTAATTCTAGAGAAAGCCTGAGGATCACAGGGGTTGGATGGGGAGGTAAGGGGAGAGGTGATGACGGAGGAAATCACCTGTCTCCAGCCGGAGAACTGTGCACCCCGTTTCATGGAAGAACAGTCTCTTTTTGTCTTGCAGTTGTAATTTGCAACACTCTCTAGAGTTCACAGAACACAGCATTCCTTCTCGGGATGATTCCACCCCTGGGGAGCCAGTCCACGGCCTTGGCTTTCAGAGCAGTGGCATTAACCAAGATAACTGCGTAAGAAGAAAACCCACAAGGCGCGGGGCCTGTGGGGCAGGGAGTGTGGTGGGTAGGGATGTGGGTGTGTACCGGTGCAGGCTGCAGGGCCTTGGAGTGACCCTGCAAGAACAGCACGCCCTCTGCCTCTCTCACTTGCCTCAGACAATGTCATTGGCTGCTGCAGCGGGGCCTCACAGGGTCCAGCTCAGAGTTCATCTTGGAAGGGGCAGAGGAAGAGTCCTTGCGCCTGCGCTGGAGATGTCCATAGTCTAGTTGTGCCAATGAGATAGGAACTCAAGGTTGTTTGGAAGACAAAGCGAAGATATTAAGGAGGTGGGGTGATGATAGAGGAACACTGGGGTACCCCAGCTTTACAGGACAATCTTGAGTCTTCTTAGCCTCCAGGCTCCTCAGCTTTCCTCTCTAAGGAATGAGGTCAAGGCTGTCTGCCCTTCCTCACCTCAGCCTTGGGGATCCACACAGCACAGGTGGAGGGTGAGGAAGGGGAGACACAGTTGGAACGTGGGCTCCTGTGGGAGTTTCTCTCTGATGACCTGCTGTCTGTTCTGAGGACTGTTCAAAGCTGGGGAGTTAACAGTTCTCTGTATTGACCTATATGGGAATAGAATCTAAAAAAAAAAAAAAGTGGATATAACATATGTGGGCTTCCCTGGTAGCTCTAGTGGTAAAGAACTCGTCTGCCAATGCAGGAGACAGGGTTCGATCCCTGGGTTGGGAAAATCCGCTGGAATAGGCAATGGCAAGACACTACAGTATTCATGCCTGGAAAATCCCATGGATAGACGAGCCTAGAGGGCTACAGTCCATGGGGTCTCAGAGAGTCGGACCAGACTGAAGCGACTTAGCATGTATGCACATATGTATATGTATCACATTCATTTTGCTGTACACCTGAAACTAACAAATTATAAGTCAACTACACTCCAATAAAAATTAATAATAATTTTTTTAAAAAGCAGGGCAGTTGATCCTTCCCCTTCCCAAGCAGAAAAGTTCAGCAGGATGTGACCTTGTTTGGTGAGCCCCGATAATCAAAACCCTAATGGGTGATGTAGACTATCTCTGGAAAGATACACAAGGAACTGGTAGCACTGCCTTCCTCTGGGGAGAACAAGGCAGCTGAGCGAAAGGGGTGGGGGAGGGAGGCTTGTTTTTCTCTGGATTATATCCTTTTATGCTGTTTTCATGTAATATCATGTGATCATAATATCTAATAAAAAATAAATATACTTCAAACTTGAAAGCGATTGTAGTGGTTCCAGGAACCGGTTCAAGGTTGGGCAGAGCCAGGAACTGGCTTTTCTGGGGTTTTCTCCTTTGGATCCCCCTCCTCTGACCACAAGGGGTAGGTGAGGGGATAGGAGGGTAGATGAAGGGTTCGGAGGGTCCTGCAGGCCAGGTTTCAGGTGGTCCCTGGAGTGGGGTGTCTCATCACTGAGGGCTGCCAATGAGAAGAACGCACCTGCCTCCCTTTTCCCCTCCGGATCCATCACAGACCTTCCCGCGAGGCCCGAGGGCCAACATGTATGGGGCTGGGGGGCAGTTGGCACAGGCTGTACCCTCCCACACAGGGCACTGTGTGCTCACCACCCACCAGCCCTAGCAGTCTGAGTGCATCGACCTCAGAAGTTGTGTCAGCGATGAGAGCCACTGGGAAGGTGGGGAGGGTCATGAAGGTGGGCGTGTGGCCACCCAGGGAGGTCAGGCACGGCTATGGGGAGAGGGCAGGCAAGGTAGAATGGGCAGATGATGCAGACAGCTTCATTCAACCCTGGCATCAACAGGGAAGCTGGAGGTGGCCACTGCCACTGCTCCTGGGCCAAACCTGGAGGGCTCATTCCATCCGCCCCAGCCCAGCAGGTGCCAGCCCTTGATCAGCATGGCCAGTGAGCCTCAGTCTGAATGAGCAGCTGAGGTACAGGAGCTGCAACCCCGGTGCCCCCTTCCCCCAGATCTCGGGGCTCCCCAGGAGGTCTCCAGGTCTTCCCATTGTGCCTCTACCCCAGATCCCCCAAGTCCTGTTCTCCCTGCCTCTTCCACCTGCTCCTCCTTCTCCTGAACCAAGTCCCTCCCTCTGTCTAAACCGGGCCTCCAGGGACTTCCCTAATGGTCCAGTGGCTAAGATTCAGTGTTCCCAATGCAGGGGGAGCCAAGGTTCAATCCCCGGTCAGGGAACTAAGATCCTGTATCTCACAACTAAGAGTTTGCATGCTGCAACTAGTGCAGACCTGATGCAGTCAAATAAATATTTTTAAAAGAATTCACATGCTGCAACTAAAGATTCTGCATGCCGCAACTAAGACCTGGCACAGACAAATAAATAAATAAAATACTAAAAAAATAAACTGGGTCTCCAGTAAGCCTGCTTCCTGTTCGGGTGTATACCTGGGAGACAGGATAAAGGCAGCAGGAGGATGTAGCAACACCCTGTGGGCGGGACTCCTGGTTCTGCCACATAACTTTCTAGGCCTCGGCTTCTTCTTCGAGGGCCTCCCCATGTCACAGCATTGTCACCAGGATCCCTTGAGGCACTGATTCATCCTGAAAGCACTTTGTAAAATGAGGCATACAGGTCATCTGTGTTATGTTATTGCATATTAGGTAACTGTTACCGGTTCATGGGGATGCATGTCGTAAATGGATGCTTGTCCTAAATGGATGCTTAATGAATCTTCCTCTTGAGCTGATAATGCCTTTAGGGTGCCTAAGAGGGCGGGTGAGCCCCCCCAGGTGGGCCCCCCCAGCATTCTTCCTTGGGCCTAGGCTCTGAAAGTGAGAGGTGAGGGCAAGTAGAGGAAAATCCACCCTTCTAAAGGAATAGGATGAGCTGGAGACTTCTTCCTAAAGAAGTGGGCTGCTGGCAGGGACAGAACCTGAGGGCCCAGGGGTGCCCAGGCCCTGCCTTCCCACTGGGTAGGTCCAGGTCCCAGCCCCATTCACAGGCCACCCATGGAGAGGAGCAGGACTGAGTCAGAAATGCTACCTTAGCCCCAGGTAGGGTCTGCTCGCAGATCCTCAGGGGGCCCTACTCTGCTTGCGGAAAAAAGGAGCTGGAGACCTAGGAAGGCCAGAGCAGAGGGAAGTGAATGGGTGTGTTTTTCAGGGTGGGTGGTGCACAGGAAGCTCTGTGTGCCAGGGACAGGCTGAGTTCACCCACCCCTCGCCTTGCGTCAGCAGCCGAGCTGGCTGCCAGGCCCTGGGAATTAGGCAGGAGGCTCCCAGGAGATTCCTGGCCTTGACTCTCGCTCTCGGGGGGAGGGTGGCAAGGAGGAGTTGGCAGCCTGGGTCTTCTCCACTTCCTGGTCACCCAGCTGCCCCAGCTCCTAGCTTCCCAGGCCGTGAATGGCCCATGTGATCAAGAACAGTACACACAGCTCTGAGCTGCAGAGGCTCACCCCACCTGCCCAAGGTCTCCTTACTGGAAGACTTCCTAGAATTGGTGGCATCTCCCAAGTAGATTTGGGGACTTTGGAGCTGGTTTCTCTCTTACCTCCAACATCCATGCTTTAAAAATGACCCTCTACCTACAGCAGCAGTTGCTACAAACGTGGCCTTCCACCTTGCCCTTGCTCTATTAATGATTCATCTTAAGTTAATTATGATAGGAGATTCACAGAGGGACTCCTGACTATGGTGTTTTTCCCAGGACCCAGGGCCACTGTTTGGGATTTAATGCATTGGTGAGAGCTGCACGAGGGCTTCCCAGGTGGCACTAATAATAAAGAACCCACCTGCCAGTGCAGGAGATATAAGAGATGCAGGTTTGATCCCTGTGTCCGGAAGATCCCCGGAAGGAAAACATGCCAACCCACTCCAGTATTCTTTCCTGGAGAATCCCGTGGACAGAGGAGCTTGGCAGGCTACAGTCCATAGGGTCGCAGAGTCGGACACGACTGAAGCGACTTCACACTCATGCATGTGAAAGCTGCTGGCACTTCTTCTTGTCCCTGGATCCTTTTGGGGTGCAAAAGTGTACTGCCTGGGGAGCAAGAGTCTGGATTTTTTTTTTCTTTTTTTGGTTGTGCCATGATGCTTGTGGGATCTAAGTTCCCCCACCAAGGATTGAATCTGTGCCCCCAACAGTGGAGTGCAGATTCCTGACCGCTGGATCACCAGGGAAGTCCCAGGAGTCGGTTCTACATGTAAGCACCACAACAGTCCCCCCTCACCTCCCCGATTCCAGGAGTTTCTCAACAAGAGTGTGTGGAGTTTAGGGGTCCTCTGGAGGGCACTGATCAGTCCTCCTCACTCTCTGGCTATCTTACCAGCCTCCTGTGGCCAGCCCGTCTGGGGCCCACTTCTGGGTTGTCCAGAGAGCTAAGCTGAGGGCTATGGGCAAAAGAAAGGTGACCCGAGCAGGCGGCAGAGCAGAGGAACATAAGAGCTCGTGGGGGGCCTGGATCAGCCCTAACTTAGTGCTTCTAGTCTCTTCTGGACCTGGTTTCCAAGTCTCTCTTTCTCAATTCCTTTCTCTCTCCAGGCCTTATCTCTTGCTGACGTGGTGCTAGAGTGAAAAACAAACATGCCTCCTCCTCCTGCCACCTGCCATCCATCCTCCCCATCTCCCATCCCCCCAATCACAGACCTCTCTGCCCTCCTGGGCTCTTAATCTCTTCATCTACAGAATGAGGACACAGGACAAGGTGGGCTACAGCTTGTGTAGGTGTCTAGGACGTCATCCTCCAGCCAGAACTTGTTTCTTATGATGTTCTTCCCTTCTTGGCCCACTTCTCAGGCCTTGTTCTTGGTTTTTCTGCTCTGCATCTTCTGTCCTTCTAATTTGATTCCCTCATTATCTCGGGCTGGACACGAGGCTCTTCAAAACTCACACTTGCCTTTTACAAACTGTGTCTCCTGGGTTATCACGTCATCCAGACTGCACTAAAGATGGGGCGCTTCTCCCCAAGGAGCACAAGGAAAGCTCAGCAGGAGGTCAAACCTGATGGGGCTGAGCAGGATGGGTTGGTGAGGAGATAGAGGGAGCGGGGGAGGCAGGCCAGGGGGTGACAGAGACATAATCCCAGGCAGTGTGTACTTGGCCCCAGGCCTGGGGAAGCTGGGACTATTTAAGTTGGAAAAGCCCTTGGAAGTTATCTAGGCCAACCTCCCTGCTCCTCCCACCCCATTTTAAAGATAATAATGTATAATATGTTAATCACTCAGTCATGTCAACTCTTTGCAAACCCACCAGGCTCCTCTGTCCATGGAATTTTCCAGGCAAGAATATTGGAGTGGGTTGTCATTTCCTACTCCAAAAATCAAGTGACTGGAAAGAAAGTATAATTTAATACCTAAAAAAGAAAGAGAAACTGGATTTTTCTTAAAAGGTGGTCCATTAAATTGTTCTGCTTCATTGAATATGTGGATACAACAAACTGTGGAAAATTCTTAAAGAGACGGGGATACCAGACTACCTTACCTGCCTCCTGAGAAATCTGTATGCAGGTCAAAAAACAACAGTTAGAACCAGACATGGAACAACAGACTGGTTCCAAATTGGGAAAGGAGTACTACAAGGCTGCGTAGTGTCACCCTGCTTATTCAACTTATATGCAGAGCACTTCATGCAAAATGCCTGGCTGGATGAAGCACAAGCTGGAATCAAGATTGCCAGGAGAAATATCAATAACCTCAGATATGCAGATAACACCACCCTTATGGCAGAAAGTGAAGAGGAACTAAAAAGCCTCTTGATGAAAGTGAAAGAGGAGAGTGAAAAAACTGGCTTAAAACTCAACATTCAAAAAACTAAGATCATGGCCCCTGGTCCCATCACTTCATGGCAAATAGATGGGGAAACAATGGAAACGGTGATAGACTTTATTTTCTTGGGCTCCAAAATCACTGCAGATGGTGACTGCAGCCATGAGATTAAAAGATGTTTCCTCCTTAGAAGGAAAGCGATGACCAACCTAGATAGCATATTAAAAAGCAGAGACATCACTTTGTCAACAAAGGTCCATCTAGTCAAGGCTATGGTTTTTCCAGTAGTCAAATACAGATGTGAGAGTTGGACCATAAAAAAGGCTGAACACCAAAGAATTGATGCTTTGGAACTGTGGTGCTGGAGAAGACTCTTGAGAGTCCCCTGGACAGCAAAGAAATCAAATCAGTCAATCCTAAATGAAATCAACCCTGATTATTGATGCTGAAGCTGAAGCTCCAATACTTTGGCCACCTGACTTGATGAGCCAACTCATTGGAAAAGACCCTGATGCTGGGAAAGATTAAAGGCAAAGTAGAAGGGGGCAGCAGAAGATGAAATGGTTAGACAGCATCACCAACTCAATCAATGGCCATGAATCTGACCAATCTCTGGGACACAGTGGAGGACAGAGGAGGCTGGCAGACTGCAGTCCTTGGGGTCACAAAGAGTCGGACATGACTTAGCCACTGAACAAAGACAACAGTTAAATGGAATAATTTTGCTTCAGGAAGAACTCACTTTTCAGGTGGTGTTTTTCTCCTTTTTTGTCACCCACTTGTGACATCCTCATCATGGTCCGTGGGTATCTGAAAACCAGACTTTCCAAAAATCCTTCTGCTCCCAACGCCCCTCTCTCTCCTCCACTAGATTTGCACAGTAGAGAAAGGAAACATCTGGGAGAACTTAAAAACACTTCCAAAATGATTTCAGCAGGAATTCCCTGGATGTCCAGTGGTTAGGACTCTGTGCTTTCATTGTGGGGGGCCCCGGTTCAATCCCTAGCCAGGTAATCAAGACCCTGCCAGCTGTGCAGCCAAAACAAAATAAATAAATAAGAAATAGATAAATAAGGAGGTGTTTTTTTTTTTTTTTTTAATGAGCTCAATATCCACATGAAAGTGTTAGTTGCTCAGTTGTGTCTGACTCTTTGTGACACCATGGACTATGGCCTCTGTCCATGGAATTCTCCAGACAAGAATACTGGAGTGAGTAGCCAGTATTACCAAGAGGAGGGGGATAGGAAACCCAGGTGGGCAGAGAGAACAATAATTATAATACCAAGGATGCCTTTAAGGTCACATGTGTATGTATGTGTGTGTGTTGAGGAAACAAGTCAGGGAGCCCCTGAAAATGGAGCATGCTGTCAGGAATGCAACCAGGCTTGACCTATATTCACAGTTGAAAGTGAAATGAAAGTGTTAGTTGCTCAGTGTCCAGCTTTTTGTGACCTCATGGACATCAGACTGCCAGGCTCTTCTGCCCATGGAATTCTCCAGGCAAGAATACTGGAGTAGGTTGCCATTCCCTTCTCCAGAAGATCTTCCAAACCCAGGCATCGAACCCAGGTCTCCTGCATTGCAGGCAGATTCTTTACCATCTGAGCCACCAGGGAAGCCCATATTCACTGTTGGGACTGTTATTAGGTACCAATCATTCGACTCTAGTACACGTCAGGGTGTGTTAGGCTAAATATACATTAGATAGATAGATAGATAAAATTTCTTACTCTCACAACTCTAAAAAGTAAGCATTAATTGCCCCATTTTAAAAGTAAAGAGACCAAGGTTAAGGTCACACAGACGTAAAGCTACTGAGCCTGATTCAAAGTTAGGTCCTTTAGCCCCCAAATCCCATGTTTTTTCCCAGGGATCAGACTGACTTTTTATTTATTTATTTATGACTGTGCTGTGTGTCTTGAGGGATCTTAGTTCCCCAGGGACTGAACCTGGGCCCTCAGTAGTGAAACCAGCAAGTCCTAACCACTGGACCACCAGGGAATTCCCAGAGTGCCTCTTTAGAAACCAAAGTGAAAAAGCATGCAGGCAGGTTGCACAGAACACATTCTGAGCCCCACAGTGTGGTCTTGTCTGGGAGCAGCCACACTTTCAGGCCTTCCCCAGCTGCAAGCTTGCATGCCATACCCTGTGCCCTATTGGCCCTTCCAGGCCACTAAAGACAGCAAAGCACTCTGGGTAATCCACAAGCTTCTTCACCAAATGGCATTTCTTCAAGACTTGATCCCCCAGTTGGTGACCGTGCTTAGAATTTTCTAGAGTCTAGTTCACTGGATGAGGGGAAGTAGACAGGGGGTGTTTGGAGGGTGACTGGCATGGTGAAAAACAAGGGGTGTCATCTATCATCCGGATCACAGAAATATGTGCAGCCCCAAACTGTTCTCCCTGCATCCGTGCTGCCCTCAGACCCACTCAGCACTTCACAGCTGAAGCGATCCTCCGAAAATACCATCCCTCCAGCACCCCCACCCCCCAGCTCAGAGCCTCAGTGGCTCCCCTTTGCTCACACTCATTATGGAGGACCCAGCTGCCAACGCCCTCTCCAGACTTCTCTCTCACCACTGCCCCTCACACTCGGGAAGTTAAGAGACACAGAACATTTTGATAGCCATGAACTATATATGTGGCTATCTGAATTTAAATTAATTAAAAATGAATTACATTATAGGGAATTCCCTGGCAGTCTAGTGGTTAGGACTCTGTGCTGTCACTGCCATGGCCTAGGTTCAATCCCTGGTTGGGGAACTAAGATCCCACAAGCCACATGGCACAGCGCCTCCCCCCCCCACCCCATCCAAAAAAAAAAAAAAAACTTGAAAAAAGTTAATTACATTATTGTTAAAAATTCAGCTCCTTGGTCACTGTCACATTTCAAGTGCTATTGTGGCTAATGGCTTCTGTAGTGGACAATGAAACTATAGAATGTTCGTATCACCACAGAATGTTCTATTGGAAAACACTAGGTTAGATTTTCCTCTTACAAAGGAAGTCCTGACAAGGAACATTATGAGCTTCAGAGAGATCCAGAGTAGACTTGACCTATTCAGTGACTCTCTCAAGAAATATTTGGCACCTACTGTATCCCAGGTCCTGGATACACAATAGTGGGCAGCTGTGGCAGCTGATCCTTTCCTGGGAGTAAAAAGGCACTTGCTTGCGATGTATTAGGTGCCCAAGCCTAGGCTGGGGCAGCCAGGAAGGCTTCCCGGAGAAGGGAACATTTAAGCACAGACCTGCAATCTGAGGAGGCACCAGTGAGGCTGAGTTGCTCTCCAGATCATGTTCTTTTTGGCCCTCTGGATCTTTTGTCACAGATTGTCCCCACTACCTGGACTGCCCCCACTCCTTCCCTCCTCCTCTTTCTCCCCAGGGAGGGAAGGAGTGAGACTAGTTCCCTCAGCTGGGACCAAGCAGCCACTAACTGCTGAGCTCTTTTCGGTGGCCTCTACTCTCCTCCCACAGGCCATGTGGCTTCAGAGCTAGGTAAATTCATGACTTGGTGAAAAACAACAACAACATTAAAAATAAAACAGGCACTAGGGTGGAGGACTCCTCCAGAGAAGTCAAACCTGCATATCTGGTGAGGGATGCAGGAGTCTGTATGTGTTGCTGAACTCAGGTTCAGCTGCGTACCACTCAGTTCAGTCCAGTTCAGTCGCTCAGTTGTGTCCGACACCCAGAAGCCAATAATTCGAGAGGCAAGTGTCAGTGAAAGGAAAGGTGTTTTAATCAGAGAAGCCGGCAATCTGGAGAGAAGGTGGACTTGTGTACTGACACCAGCTGTGAAGATTCTACTCAGCCATACCAGTTTTTAAAGGGAAAAACTGGTGGGAAGTATCTCAGTGAATCATCTAGACAGGAGGCTGGGTTCTTCATCATTCTCCATTGTGTACAGACTGGCTGACTTTGTCTTCAGACGCTATCCTGCCTGCATGCTCTGCCTGCAGGATTACTAAGTGGGTTAGCAGGGGTAGACAGCTACTTATTTTGTTTTTTAATTTATTTGGCTGCAATGGGCTTTAGTTGCAGCATGCAGGATGTAGTTCCCTGACCAGGGATGGAATCCTCACCCCCTGCATTGCGAGCGAGGAATCTTAACCACTGGACCACCGTGGTCTCCACAGAACTACTCATTTTTTAACTGCTTAATTTTTCATTCTTGTTTCTTTTCATTTAGGAAAAGAATCAACAGTTTAGACAAGGCTTGGGCTTCCCAGGTAGTGCTGGTGGTAAAGAACCCACCTGCCACTGCAGTAGACTTAAGAGACACAGGTTCGGTGCCTGGAGGAGGAAATGGCAACTCACTCCGATATTCATGCCTGGGAAATCCCATGGACAGAGAAGCCTGGCAGGACACGACTGAAGCGACTTGGCAAGTATAGAGTGCATTCAGGAGAGCTAAGGAGTAAGTTTCAATTGCTTAGTGATCTCATTCTTATAATTGGGCTCTGTTAAAGTTAGGAACAGAAGTGGGCCAACAGGAAAGGGGTGAAAGAGCTTCTTTGAATTCCCCACTGCCAAACATCATTTCATACCTATGGGACTACGGGGCAAAGATCCATCTTCTGTAACTTCTTTATGCTAACAATGGACACAGTATTTATTCTCAGAGTGGAAAATGTTAACATGGGTCTGTAGCCTGTCTTTGTGGACAATTTTAGTTGCCTGCTGACATATATGGGCAGAGTAAACTACAGTCAGTTTGATGCCCACAAAGATATAGGTTATTTTGAGACATGTATGTTAATCCGTTCTCTTGAGGCCAGTTCTTAGAACTGTGCTAGCCATGGATTCAGTACTGCTCAAGATGGAGCAGCTTATGTCATGGCTACAGTCTGGTCATTATGCAGTTAGGGTTTTTTCCCTCTGTTGGCAGTTATAGTATCTGTAAAACAACACAGGAACATGCATCAGACACTGGGTCTGTGACTCTATTGTCCTCATCAGTAACTGCTTGGTTTGGTACAGGGAGAGGGGTGAGGGAAGGGTGGGGCCACTGTAGGGTTCTAATAGATTCCGTTAGTATCCTGAGGCCCACCCTAAGGCGGGTCCCCACCCTCTCCAGCCCTGAGTTCCTGCCTGAGTCAGTCTGGGTAAAGGGTAGGGAGCGGCCACTCCCATCCATAGTCTGGAGGGAGCCAGAGCAGAAGGAGTCTCACTTGGGGATCCTACTGTAACAGGAGGGGAAGGGGCAGGGCACTACTTTTGAAAGAGAGACATAGCCCAAGGACACAACATAAACCGATTAGAATCAAATGGGACCGAGATGCAGACAAGACTAGACCTTAATCCTCAATCAGCAAGTGAAATGACACACCCAGGAGTGCCATGACAGTTCCAAGGCACTGTCAAGACTAAGGAGTGGGTGGTGGCCCAAATCCTGGAAATCTCTGCCCCTTCCCATAAACAGTTGGAATAATCCTCCCACTCATTAACATATGAAATGACCCAGCTTACAAAAACTAACCAGGCCCCATTTGGCTGCTGCACTCCCCCTTTGCCATGGCCGTCACTCTGTGGAGTGTGCCTCTCTCTGTAGCTGAATAAATTCATTTCTCACCTATCACTTTGTCACTGAATTCTTTCTGCCATGCGACATGAAGAACCGGAGCTTCATTAGGTCCTAAAACCACTGTGGGTTTTGGCTGGGTTCGAGTCCCAGCTATATGGGTTCAAGTCCCAAGCAAGGTTTTGACTGGGTTTGAGTCCCAGCCACTTGAGTTCAAGTCCCAACCTGTTGTAAAAGGTTTCACTATTATCCCCCGGCTCTACTAGAGCCCAGCTGCTAGTCCCCTCCCCACATGGACGCGCAGCAGCATCCACCCCCACCTCGGCCTGCGCCGTCTGCCCATCCTGCTCCTCCTCCTGGTGCCCTGGGCGGAAATTACATCCGTGCTATATTGAACACTGGAAGTGGCAGTTGACTGACCCAAATTCACACGCGTGTTTTTGAGGGGAAAGAAGTGTCAGAGTGCAGCCCATTAGGCCCTGCACAGTCCTCATCTTCCACATGGTCCACCTCACGCAAGCCCCCCAACCATGGGGTAACTGGTAGGGAGGATTATCTTCACCTCCGTTACAGGAATTAAGGTTGGGAGGGGAAACTTGCCAGAGCCAGCTGTGGTGAAGGCAACAACGCTTTCCTGGACGCCTAGCCTGGACCCCCGTAGCGCCCACCCAGCCTCGTGTTTGCATTTCACCCGCGCGCCCTCCTTCACCACCTCCCCCTGGCTCCCGCCCTGGAACCCCAGCCTTGGGGTTGGGTGCGGGCAGGGTCGGTGGGCGCAGAGCTCAGGCTACGGCTAGGAGCAGGGGTCCGAGCCCTCCGTGCCAGCCCGAGCGCCGCTGGAGACTGCTGAGCCGCCTTTTGTTTCGCGGCTTCTGCGGAGTCACGGTCACATGCGCTTCCGGCACGGGGTGTTCCGGGCGCAGCGCCAGGGCCCGGGGACTTGCCCGCCCCTCGGCCCAGCCCGCGCGGGGCCGCCCTTCTCCGCTCTCCCGCCCGCCCGCGGGCCCGCCGGCTTATCTCGGAGCCCGCATCCCTGGAGCCTCCCTCGCGGGGGCGTGCCTGTGGGCAGCTCAGCTCCGATGGCCTCTTGTCTTCTCTGAACAACGCATGGATCCTTCCATGGCGGCCTGGCCCGGTTCATACCCAGATGTTTCCTGGGGTCCGCCCCACCCCAGACAACACCCAGCGCTCAAAATCGGGCGCATCCCTCCCGGATGGAATGCTAGGCGGTAAATGGGTGGTGGGCAAGTACTGAGCTCTGTTCTCGTCATTTCATGGGATGGCCGAGCAGCACCGAGCCTTTCTCCTGCCCCTACCCTGACTCCCGCAAACAAAAAGAAACAAAACTCAGCCCACCCAGGGCGGCCGCCTCAGACCATCTAAGGGCCAAAACCCCAGCCAAAGGGCAGAAAAGGGGCTGGCCCTTCTGTCCTGGCCTGGCCACCACTGCTCTAGCACTCCCAGGCCCAGGCTGTGCCCTGGGACACTTGAGAACCTCGGCGCCTCACGGAGGAGGCTGTCTCTGCTTCGCTCAACAGAATTCAAGAATTCATTCAACAAATATTTATTGAAAGCAAAACTATGTGCAGGGCCACCAAGTCTCTTCCAGAGGCCAGCTCCCTGTTAAACCTCCTACAACATGCGGGTGGATTCTCCTTGTGTTCAAGCAGGACTGCCCAGACTCTCCCCTGTGAGGTTCAGCTTCACGCAGAAGAGCTTCATTCAGAGCAGCTTGGGAGGCATGCCTGGGGGCCAGGAATGGGGGCCCTGCCTGTCCCCTGCTTCCCAGTGGAGAGGGAGCAGGGAGTAGCAGTGTCAGGCTTTGGGTGAGAATGGAGTAGGGACTTGGGGGCACTTTCTGTCTCTAGGCCATCCTTCCCAGGGGCCTGGAGGGGCTGGGACAAAGGATGGGGGAATCTGGGGGGTGGCAAACTGGAAGAGGAGAGGGAGACAGCCCACGGGGCAAAATATGGGGCCAGAGGTGAGGCTGCACATGTGCTGTGGCGTCAGGGCTTGGTGGGGAAGAGCAGGCAGGTGAGCTGCCGGCTGCCGCTCTGTCTGTCCAGGAGCGGTAGGGGGTGCTGCGTGTAGTGCTGGACCATGGCGGCCACGGAGGAGAAGAGCTGGACAGGGACGGGAGGGCATCAGTGAGGCCCTTGAGCCCTGTGCCAGGAGAAACTTCCTGAGGGAGCTGGGGGGCTCTGGCAAGGGCGCTTTTGGACATTTTTCTACATATTTTCCTTCCTGTTGCCCCATGAAGCTCCAGTGCATCCTGCTGCCCCATTCCAGGCCTTTTGTCTGATGGCACCAGTGCGCATTTCCCCCAAACAACTCTGGGGCCTCTGCCCGGGACCTCTGGTATGGGGACCTGAGGAGTGACTGTCTCTGGTTTGCAGCCTAGCAAATGCTAGGTGCAAAGCTGAGTTCTTGGTACAGACGAAAATCTGGACTACCTGGGCCCTGCCGTCCTCCCAGCTGGGTTCATACAGGTACAAATGCCCCAACCTGGGCTCCAGGCAGGCTGGGCCTTGCAGGAGGGGGTAACTCCTCCAGAGTAGAGTGGGCCTCTTCTCAAAGTGCAGGCTTTTGGGAAAGAGTTCAGACTTGTGGCCAAGGATATTGATCACCCTTGGAGAGGATGAGATGGTTGGATGGTATCACCAGCTCGATGGACATGAGTTTGAGCAGCTCAGGGAGTTGGTGATGGACAGGAAAGCCTAGCATGCTGCAGTCCATGGGGTCGCAAAGAGTCAGACACAACTGAGCAACTGAACTGAAATGACTGATCACCCACTCCAGAAAAAGACAAAATGTGGGGTTTTCCCCAGGGAAATGCTCCCAGCTGGGCCCAGGGGCTGCTCTGCTGAGCTTCACCACTTCAGCACCCACCTCCTCATGGTTCCTGCCCTCACGGCCCAGGGCATAGTGGCGCCCATCAGCCAGCCGCCTGATGGGAATGTTGAAGACTCGGCCATGGAGAAGTACTGCCAGGGTGAAGGGCTGGGTGCCGCGAGGGCCTGAGCTGGGGCGCACGGTGTATGCTCCATCCTGGGGAGGGGCGCCCATCCATTAGCCTCACATTTCCAGCTGCAGCCCTGACTCCAATCCCTGCCCAGCTGCCCCCACCTGCCAGCCACAGCCCCTGAGCAGAAGGGGTTTCTGAGAAGGCCCTGGGGATCTGCAGTGGGTGGCCCACCTTCTGGCATCGGAGCAGGGCGCTCTCAGCAGCATGGCGGTCACAGTTCGCTGAGTACCAAGGCTGACCCAGCAGATTGCCTTCCTGTACACACACCCAGCAGATCGGTGTTATGCCAGGGCACCAGATCGGGAATGGGGAGCAGAGAACACCCCGGCGGCTTGCAGTTATTTGTGTTCCTGTCGGTCTTCCCCAGGCTGAGTCCACGCAAGCTCAACAAAATGTGTCCTGTCTAAAGCCGTGTACACACATCCAGCCCAAAAGGGCTCCTGGGTGTGGACCTGGGCTCTGTTCCTGAGGGCCTCCCCTCTGCCCCCCAGCTCACTTGCAGCCCCTCCTCACCTGGGCACATGAGGTGTTCTGGATGGTGGCTATAGAAGAAAGAGAGGTTCTCCTTTCTGCTGGAAGAAGCAGATTATAGCCCTGGGGCTGGCCAGGGATTAGACCTGGGAGGCTTTGGGCCCCGCTGCGAGGGTGGGGGAGGTCCCAGGAGGTGTGCAAAGGCTTGAAGGCCAAAGTGGGACACCCAGTGCTTCACCCCTCCCCTCCTAGGGATCCCGGTAAGACCCACCAGCTAGGCCACGTGTGACCTCCAACTGAGGAGTGATGTTAAGGTACAGGCTGGGAGCTTCCTGATTTGGTGCAGACCCTGGAAAATGCCCAGGGGGCATCCTCTCAGACCTGCTGTCAGCTGGAGTCAGAGCTGCAGGGACCTCCTCAACCAAGCAGGGTGCAGGGGGGCTGGGAGACAGTCTGTGGCCTGCAGGGCTGTGGCTAGGGAGGGCCCCACGTGAGTGCCTGGATCCATGCTGGTAATGCCCATACTTACCTTCAGAGGTGGCCTTTGTTGCTCCCTAGGACACAGGATGTTGAGTCAGGCCTGCTTCTTTGGGCAGGAAGTCCCACTCTGAGCCTCTCTCTCCCCCTCACTCCCAGCTCACCTCCGCACCCCCACCCCCAGCTCCACCCCAACCCCAGCCTCTTACATTCTGAGCTTCTTGGGGGGTTATGGTGGGCCTGTGGGGAGCAAATTGAGAAACAAGGGTTCAGGGCCTTTACCTCCTTCAAAAGAAAAGGTTCAGTGACCCCAGAGATCTCAGGGTCAAGGCTGGGGATGCCTGGGTTGGCCATTCCCCCCCCCCCCACACACACACACAAACTTGGGGCACTCACCTGGGCCCCACGGATATCCTTGGTAGAGGGACTGGGGCCGTCAGGATTGGGGAACTCAGAGTCTGAGTAAAGGCTGGGACTAAAACAGCAGGGCTGAGCATCAAGCAGGGAGCTCCAGGAGCCTGGGGCGGGGCTGGGGGGCAGCTGCAGAGTCTTCTCTGCTTCTCTGCAGCTTGACCTTTGGGGAGTCTGTTCAACCAGGCAGAGCGCTGTCCTGGCCACAACAGCTGGGAAGCCCCCACAGCCCCTGCTTTAAGGGGGTTCCCTCCGTGGCAGGAACAGTGTGGGTCACTCTAGACCAGAGGCATCTGTGTGTGTGTGTCTGAAGGCAGATATGTGTTGGTGGGGTACTGAGAGAGGATGGGGCAGACAATGGAGCCAGAAGACTGTGCTGTGCTGCTGATGGGCAGCCGAGGACCTCAGGGCAGGGCAGGGCGGGGTGGAGAGAGGGGTTCACCTGGACTGGGCTCACACTCCACATAGATGTCCTCATCGGGCTCCTTCGCAGGGCCTGGCACCTAAGATAAGGAGGGAGTGTGGTACCCAGGGTTTGAGCAGTGAGTGGGAAGGAGGACGAAACCATCACTTAGGGGAGCTATTGGTACCTCAACCCCCCCAACCCCCATCCTAGGTGGAAATGGAATGACTAAAAGTGCTCCTTTGCCCAGAAGAGGGCACCCATGAGCACCTCCTTCCCATCCTGGGCTCAGAGAGCCTGAGAGTCCAGGAGGAACTCGGGGCAGACACGTCCCCAGGACACTGGCTGACGCCCTGCCAGAGCCTCTGGCCAAAGGGGAAGGGTCCTGCTCCAGGCCTCTTCCCCTGGTTTTAGGGGTATTTCCTGGCCCTCCCACCCCACCCCACCACCACCACCAACTTCCTAGCCAGTCCTAGAGTGAGGGGCCACTCACCTCTCGGGCCGGTTCACCCAGCTCTGGTAGGAAAAGGAGAGACCCACCAGTCAGGAGCAGCAAGGAGAAAGGAATTAGTGAAACTTAGGCTGGAAAAGCAGAGCTTCCTTGGAGCTTCTCTGAGGGGATCCTCAGAGCCAGCTTTGAAGTCCCAGGAGAAAGCCCTCCTCACCCCTAATCGCCTTACTTCATACCCCAGGGTGCCCCTCACCTGACCCAGAGACCTCAGCAGTTGCCCAAGGGGCCGAGGAGCCAGGGACTCTGAGTGAGGGCCTCAGCCTCCTCCCAAACTGCCTGCCCTAGGGGAATCAGCAGGTAAAAATAAGGAACAACTGGGGGGATGCAGCGACTGGGCAAAGCATGAGACCAGTGTGAGGCCAGCTCCACTCTCTCCCCGACCTCATGGGAGCCAGGATTCCCCTTCTCAGGGCAGGGAATGGGTGGGCCTCGGAATGAGACTGGACATCCCTATTACCTCGCCTTCCAAAGGGCCAGCTCTGCTTCAGGGCCTCCAGTGGGCTCGGCGCTGCCTTGGGCTGTGGGCACAATGCAGTGGCAGGAGGGAGAACAGGGGTCAGGGAGCAGCAGCATGAGGAGGGCA
The DNA here is from genome assembly GCF_029407905.1 of Bubalus kerabau. Classification (NCBI taxonomy): domain Eukaryota; kingdom Metazoa; phylum Chordata; class Mammalia; order Artiodactyla; family Bovidae; genus Bubalus; species Bubalus kerabau. Next base: position 52,350,663 of record NC_073634.1, read on the forward strand.
ACACTAGCAGGGTGGGACGCAGAAGGACTGTGTATATCTGTGCAGCTTTAAAAAAAACAAAAAACCCGATTCTTGTGACCCCATGGACTGGCCCACCAGGCTCCTCTGTCCAGGGAATTCTCCAGGCAAGAATACTGGAGTGCCATGGAGTGGCATGGAGTGCCATGCCCTCCTCCAGGGGATCTTCCCAACCCAGGAACTGAACCCAGGTCTCCTGCATTGAAAGGCAGATTCTTTACCGATGGAACTACCAGGAAAGCCCCTGCCCCAAAAAAACTACAACACAAGCGTTAATGTGCAAAGGAGGCAGCTCTCCTCTTTACCTCTGTTCTGTGGCTCTTTCTTTGTTGTGAGCCTCTTTTTCTTTTTATTCCCATACAATATAGGATGAAAGTGGCAGCTCTCAAAGCCCACACCCGGGATCATGGAGGGATGACAGCTGGCAGTGACTGGCAGCTGAGCGAGGGCTTTCTTCACTCCACAGGCAGGGAGGGTCCTGAGAAGCTCTCAGCTTCGAGAGGTAGGGGAGCTTCAGTGCACCCACCCACCCCCACTCCCCACTCCTGGCCCAGGCGAGAAGGCTGAGTCTTAGGTGATGCTGATGGGGAGGGTGCAAGGACCAGACCAGGCAGGTGGGAGGAGCCACTCTCAACAGGGCTCTGGCTTCCGACTGCAGCTAATTTTTCAGGGGCCTCTTGAATGCAGATGTGGGGGAATCTTGCATACGGGATGCCTCTTAGATTTACTCACTGGAAAATGGTGCGCTGGGGTGGGGCGGGCAGGGAGGCTGTGTACCATCTCCGGCTGGGGCTGTGGTGGTGGCAGTGGTGATGTGGGAGGGCCCAGGGGAGCAGAGTGATCTGGAAAACACTCCAACATTGTGACTCTGTGGGCTCCTCCCACGTAGGTTCCTGTTTTCCTCTGGCCCCCTCACCCAGTCTCTATTCCCTTCTTCCTCCCTCCCCTCCCTTGCTCTCTGGCTTCCCGACTGCCCCGTCGCCATGGCAACTGGAGGCGGCCAGCTTCCCTGCCCCCACCTGGCCAAGCTGGGAGCTGTGGGGGTGGGATGCCAGCAGTGACTGGGACTCTCCTGGCATCCCTACCCTTGCTCCAAGTTGTACAGGGATCTCGGAGGGGGGTCTCCAGGCCCCAGGGACCCTGGCAGGCCTCCTGCTTGCCCGCTGTTGCCGTGGTTACACGGCCCCTCCAGGCTCGTCACCCCTTCCCACTGATCCTCCCTTTCCCCTCCTCCCTCCCTTCCTCTGTCCCTCTCTGCCCAACCCAGAGGCCTCAGTGACTGCCAGCTGAGACCTCCCCTCGCTGTCCCAGGCCAAACAGAAGGGGACGAAGCAAACCTGGGCCCTCTCCCCTTGTGGGGACCCTCCTGTTCTGCCGGATCCCCACCTCTCTGCCTCAACTTCCCAGCCCTCACCCAAGTACAAAGAGTCCTCCTCAGTGCCAGAAAGGTGGGCAGGGGTGAGGTGGTGGAGTAGAGCCTCACAGGGGGGCAGCTCATATTTATCCTCCTCCTCTTCCTCCTCCTCTGGGGCTTCCAGGAAGGAATGCTGAGCACAGGAAGGACAGAAGGGATACAGGAGCAGTGGCGGCAGCCACTGCCTCCTCCCACCCACCAGCTCCGGCTCAGCAGCTGGACTTACCCTGTGTCTCCAGATCCCTGGGACAGACAGAGGAGATGGGCAGGGTTCATCTTTTCTCCAAGCTTGGGAGTCTGAACAAGAGACTGGTGAGACTGGCCTCATCTCCTCCCCGCCCAGCCCCTCTCTAGCATAATGACTTGCTCTCTCTCCCAGATATAATAAACTATCTGCACTTTTCCAGAGGCCTCAAAGGAACCATTCATGATGGGCTTTCCCAACACTGCAGGAGGACCAGTGAGGCATTTTGGAGATAAGGGGCCCTAACGGCCTGTTCCATCTATGCCAGTCCTCCACTGCATGCGTGCTAAGTCACTTCAGTTATGTCTGACTCCTTGCGACCCCCAAGGACTGTAACCCATCAGGCTCTTCTGTCCATGGTAAGAATACTGGAGTGAGCTGCCATGCCCTTCTCTCCAGGAGATCTTCCCGACCCAGGAATGAAACCCGTGCCTCTCCGGCTCCAACATTGGCAGGCAGGTTCTTTACCACTAGCGCCACCTGGGAAGCCTGCCAGTCCTCCACCCCATGCAGCTCTAATTCTGAACCAGACAGATGAAAGAGCTGGGCCCAGTGACTTAGAAGCGCTGAACTATAATGAGCAGGAGGTATCCAGAACCCCCAGGGGAGACTCTGAAGGGACCCCTGCACATCCCAGACTACAGTCCAAGGGGTCACCAAGAGTCAGACACAACTGAGTGCACACACACGCACACACTACACATCTGGGTGGGGGGGTGATCACTTACTTGCACATCTTGGAGGTGGAAGCGGTGGCCCCGACCTGCAATTGGACTCTAGTCAGCTCTGCCCAAGGGGCCCTGAGTTTGTGTCAGCCAGACATCGCACAGCCCAGGGACATTCACAGACATGGCACTGCCCCCTGGAGTTGTGCGACAGCAGCCTGGGACCAGGGAAGTGGGAGGAAGAGTCTGGGGGCAGAGCTCATGCCCCTGGGTGCACAGCTTGAGAACTTGGTGCTCCAGGGAAGCCGGCAGCAGGGGAGCCCTTGTGTTCCCTGGGCAGTGGAGGCACATGAATGATCTCGCTGGGCGTGGTAGGACCGGGCAGAATCAGCACCACTCTAAGGATGGCTATGCCCAGGAAAGTTGCAGCGAGGTGGAAATGAGAGGAGGGTAGAGAAAAGAGAGGAGCCCGGGGACTCACCTGGCCTTTCTCCAGCTGAGCTTCTCCTGAAAAGGGTCAGGGAGGGGAGTAAAGGGGTAATCAGTACATCTAGAATGACTCTCCGTGTCTGGAGTCCTGGGGCCCCAGGGTGGGCAAGTCTGTATATCAGGGGCTGCCCCAGAACCAAGTCTCACCATGGCTAGGGTGAAGGAGCTCTGCCTCCCCTGAGCCCAGGTTCTACTGCAAATGGCCTGGTGACAGGGGCCCTATTGTTCCTATCATTTGCATCTCGCAAGCACCAGGAAGGAGGACCTGCTGTGGCCTCCAACCCCAGGCCAACTTCACCCATGCCACGCCCAGCCCTAGCTTCCCCTCACCTCCCTTTCATCGCCTCCCACAGCTGAATCTCTAGCCCCTCTGCCCCACCCCCTCCAAAAAAAAAAAAAAAAAAAAACGGGAAGAACTCTCTCTTCAAAGCCCTGGCCCACAAAGCTGGACCAAGGGCCCCCAGTTTTCTGATCAACATTCCCCTCCTCCTAGAGTTTCAGACTCCACTCAGGATCAGCCAGCCCACACCCTTTCCCAGTTGACAGAAGACAGGGCATTAGATCCAATTAAAAACAGGAGATAGGCTTTCCCTGGTGGCTCAGTGGTAAAGAATCCACCTGCCAGTGCAGGAAAAAATGGTTCGATCCCTGATCTGGGAAGATCCCACATGCAGCAGAACAACTAAGCCACAACGATTGAGCCTGTGGTCTAGAATCCAGGAACCCCAGCTGCTGAGCCCACAGGCTGCAACAGTGAAGCTCGTGCGCCCTGGAGCCCGTGCTCTGCAACAAGAGAAGCCACTGCAATGAGAAGCCCGTGCACAGCACCAGAGAGTAGCCCCAACTCTCCTCAACTAGAGAAAACCTGCACAGTAACGAAGACTCAGCACAGCCAAAAATATATAAATAAATAAAAATTTAAAAAAAACAACAACCAGGAAACGATCCCTGCAGACACTCTTCTTACATCTTTTGTGCCTGCTGTCATTTGTTGGTGACTATTGATCGATGATCAAGGAGATGAAAGTTACTGAAAAGCTCAGAAATATGTAGTTGTATTTAGTTCAACTGCTGTCTTTTGATTTATTCATTTATTTTTGGCTTCACTGGGTCTTCTTTGCTGTGCGTGCTTTTCTCTAGTTTCGGGGATGGGGGGCTACTCATTGCAGTGCTTTCTCTTGTTGCAGGGCTCGGACTCTAGAGCGCAGGCTCGGTAGTTGTGGCAGACCGGCTTAGTTGCCCCGTGGCATGTGGGATCTTCCCGGAACAGGGCTTGAGCCTGTGTCCCCTACATTGGCAGGCAAATTCTCAACCACTGACGGTCAGGGAAGTCCCTGATTCCTTTCTTGATGGATGTAGCTGTTCATTTGGTAGGTAGTTATTGAACGTCCACTATATACCAGGCACCATTCCAGGCGCTGGAGGTGCTGCAGGCAAGCTGAACAGGCAGGCATTACACTCACATTTCCTCACTGGATTCTCACAATAGCCTCATGGTGTGGTTCCTAATTGTTTCCCTGCTTTGCGATGAGGAAAATGGGCATATTAGTCAGCTCAGGCTGCCATCAGAGAGTACCCCAGGCTGGGTGATTGAAACAACAGAAGTTTATTTCCTTATTGTTTTGGAGGCTAGAAGACCAAGGTCAAGGTGGCGTCAGGGTTGATTTCTGGCTAGAACTCTCTTGCTGGCTTGCAGACAGTCAGCTTCTTGCTGTGTCCTCATATGGCCTTTCTTCTGTGCATGCAGGCAGAGAGAGAATTCTGGAGAGAGAGGTTTCTTTTTATTTTTTTAAGTGGAGCATTTTTAAAGTCTTTATTGATATGTTACAGTATTGTTTCTGTTTTGTCGTTGTCGTGGTTCAGTCACTAAGTCATGTCCAACCCTTTGCAACCTTGTAGATGGTAGCACACCAGGCTTCTCTGTTCTCCACTATGTCCCAGAGTTTGCTCAGATTCATGTCCATTGCATCAGTGATACTATGTAACCATCTCATCCTTACTACCCCCTTCTCCTTTTATCTTCAATCTTTCCCAGTATCAGGGTCTTTTCCAGTGAGTCGGCTCTTTGCATTCGGTGGCCAAAGTATTGGAGCTTCAGCCTCAGTATCAGTCCTTCCAGTGAATATTCAGGGTTGATTTCCTTGACTGGTTTTGATCTCCTTGCAGTCCAAGGAACTCACAAGAGTTTTCTCCAGCACCACAGCTAGAAAGCATCAATTCTTTGGCCCTCAGCCTTCTTTATGGACCAACTCTCACATCTGTACATGACTACAGGAAAAATCATAGCTTTGACTATACGGTTTCTGTTTTAAGTTTTGTTTTGGGGCCCCATCCTTATCATCTCATTTACCCTTTTTTAAAAAATATTTTCTCATTTGCCCTTAATTACCTCCCTAAGGGCCCAGTCTCCAAATACAATCACATGTGGGGTTAAGCCTTCGACATATGAATTTGGAGGTAGACACAATTCAGTCCAGAGCACTGAGACTCAGAAATGAAGTGACCTTCCCAAGGGCACACAATTGGTAAGTGTTGGAGGTGGGATTCAATGCAAGCTTTGCACAAGCCAGAGCGTATGCACTAGCCACTGAGCATCCTGTACCTCACCTAGGACTGGGTCTTGATCCTCCTTTCCTGTGATAGAATTAGAAACGTCGGTAGTCGCACGTTTCCTTTAGACGCCCATAGCATCCTAGTGCTCTGTTGTTTAGTTGCTAAGTCGTGTCTGACTTTTTTTGTGACCCCATGGACTGTAGTCCGCCAGGCTCCTCTGTCCATGGGATTTCCCAGGCAAGAATACTGGAGCAGGTTGCCATTCCCTTCTCCAGGGGATCTTCTTGACCCAGGGATCAAACCCATATCTCCCACATTGGCAGGTGGATTCTTTGCCACTGAGCCACCTGGGAAGCCCCGGTGCTCTGTTACCTGAGTGAACTTTGGAACTCTAACTTCTGAGAAGTTCTGAGGCAAAAAAGAAAAGCCCAGGCCAGGCCTTGGGTCGGGCTCTGTTTAGACAGGAAATGAGGGGACACAGATGAGGATCTCGTCAAAGTAAGACCTTTCTAGGGCACTGTAGCTTTCCTGTGGTTTTTATTTTGGTGACGTCTTAGCTGTTGGCTCAAAGAAACAATGAACACCATGTACTTGCATCTCTGGAGGCCGGAGGCACTGCGGAGAGGGCCCAGGGTTGGAGCTGGCCACAGACAATAGACAGGAAGACCAGATAATTCTTGGGACCTGCAAGCAAAAGGGCACTTAAGAAGTTATGAACTCAGCAATAGGAAAGGATGAAATAGGGAACTTCCCAGGCGGTCCAGGGGCTAAGATTCTGTGCTCCCAATGCAGAGGACCCAGGTTCGATCCCTGGTCAGGGAACTAACATCCCACATGCTGCAACTAAGACCCCACCCAGCCAAATAAAGAAAGAAAGAAAAGGGTGAAATAATGCCATTTATAGCAACAGGGATGGACCCAGAGATTATTATACTAAATGAAGTAAGTCAGATAGTAAAAGATACATATCGTGTGATATCGCTTATATGTGGAACCTAAAATATAGTACAAATTGAGAATTCCCTCATGCCCTGGAGGTTAGGATTCCTGGCTTTCACTGCTGTGGCCTGGGTTCAATCCCTGGTCAGGGAACTGAGAACCTGTAAGCCGTGGTGTGGTCAAAAAACAAAAAAAATTTAATAAATATATAAAGATTTTAAAAATAGTACAAGTAAACTTATTTACCAAACAGAAACAGATGCACCAACATAGAAAACAGACTTATGGTTATCAAAGGGGAAGGAGTATGCATACTCAGTTGCTTCTGACTCTTCACGACCCCATGGACTGTAGCCCACCAGGCTCCTCTGTCTACGGGATTTCCCAGCAATACTGTGGAGTGGGTTGCCATTTCCTTCTTCAGAGGATATTCCTGACCCAGGAATTGAACCTGTATCTCCTGCTTGACAGGCGGATTCTTTACCGCTGAGCCACCTGGGAAACCCTAAAGGTGGAGGGAGGGATAAATTGGGAGTAGGGGATTAACAGATATACACTACCATATATAAAATAGATAAGAAACAAGGATTTACTGCATAGCATAGGGAGTTATATTCAATATCTTATAACAAACTGTCATGGAAAAGGATCCAAAAAATAGAATACATATATACACACACACACACATATATATGCTGCTGCTGCTGCTGCTGCTGCTGCTAAGTCGCGTCAGTCGTGTCCGACTCTGTGCGACCCCATAGACAGCAGCCCACCAGGCTCCGCCGTCCCTGGGATTCTCCAGGCAAGAACACCGGAGTGGGTTGCCATTTCCTTCTCCAATGCATGAAAGTGAAAAGGGAAAGTGAAGTCGCTCAGTCGTGTCCGACTCTTCATGACCCCATGAACTGTAGCCCACCAGGCTCCTCTGTCCATGGGATTTTCCAGGCAAGAGTACTGGAGTGGGGTGCCATACACACACACACACACACACACACACACACACACACATATATATATATGTATATATGTACTATATATATATATATGAAACTAACACAATATTGTAAATCAACTATACTTCAATAAAAAAGAAGTTATGGAAAGTCATTGGGATGGTTTGAGAGGTACCTATTTGTAGGAAAAACTAAAAAGAAAATCAAGAAAGAATCCGGGCCTGGAGTCCGGGATAGGGGTTTCCTCCCAACCTCCCCTCCCCAGCTGACCTTTGTTCTGCATTTAGACCATAAGGCAGGGGGCAACATCCCCCCCACCCCAAAGGGACCTCCTGTCAAATTCAACAGGATTCTCTAGACGCTATCTTGATGCGAACCCCAAACTGAGTGGTCTTCCCAGTCCAGACAGCTCTGGCCTCAGCCACCTCCTCCCCTATTCAGGGTTTTGCATAGGCAAATGCCAGGGCCTGGGTGAGGGAAGGAGGATGGTATCCATGCCTTCTGGGTGGGGGCACTGGCTTGGCAGATCAGGGAGCAGAGGACGGACAAAGGGTGTCTCATGGCTTTGTGTCACCGCAGCCAGGCCTGTAGCACCACGCTTCACGCTGATGGCACAGGCAGATTTGGACAGCCTCTTTATCCTTCTTTGGCACAGCATTGTCTTGTGCACATTACTATAGCTATTCCTTTGGGATGAATTCCTAGAAATGGAATTGCTGGAAACTCACATTTTAAAGGTTCCAGTGCCCCACTGTCTGGCAGCATCTGAGTGTCAATTTTATGGTCCTCCCACAGCTCCCAGTGATTCTCTGCATATTCCGGATCTCAGCTGCTGATCTTCAATGATAAGAGGTCAACATCCTCAGGTGCAACGTAGTCTAAACCCACTCTAAGAAAAAAAAAAAAACAGCTCTGGAGAGCGGTGTTCCCCCCATTTGCATGATCATAAGAATCACTGGAAGACTTATTAAAGTCTTAGGTTCCCAGACCTTCCCTGAGATCTTAAAAATCGGATGTTCCAGAAGGGAAGTGGGAATCTATATTATTTTAAACAAGCATCCTAGATGATGCTTACGAACGTTCAAGTTTGAGAAATGCTGCTCTAAAAAACGCTTCTTATTCTGAGAAGATGCAACTCCTAGGACATCTTTAGAAATCACAGACAGCCTTTAGCTCATTGGGAACACAGGGGTCGCCAGCAACGAAGAAACGTGACACAGACCGCCCCCTCCAGAGGTCCCTCCCAGTGATAGAGAGGACAGACCCCAGGAGACGTTCCATCTCGCTAGGCTACAGTTGTCCTCTGTGTCAATGGGGATGAGAACAGGGCATTCCTTGTGGTGTAGGTGCTTCTGCTGAGTAAGATGAAGCACATGAAACACACTTTGGGCTTCCCTGGTGGCTCAGTGGTAAAGAATCTGCCTGCAATGTAAAAGAAACGGGTTCAATCCCTGGTCGGGAAGATCCCCTAGAGAAGGGACTGGTGACCCACCCCAGTATTCTTGCTTGGAGGGCTTCTTGCAAGTCCATGGGGTCACAAAGAGCTGGACACGGCTGAGTGACTGAGAGAGTTACATGAAACACACAGCACATGTGCAGTATCACCTCTTCCTGAGGAGGTGGTGCTGAGGTCCATGGTGGTGTTGCCAGTAGACAGGGAGGGTGGCCAAGGTTGGCTGGGGTCCCAAGCGTGTGTGAAGCATTGTGAGCATGAGGGGGTGGTTTCTGAGGACCTGATGGAGGACAAGTCAGCAGGCTATAGTCAGAATTTTCAGAGGGGGAGGGTGTAAGCTACGGAGCAGGAGATGCTGAGAACTGTGGACCCCTAAAGGCTGAAGGTCTGCCATTTCCACTGGCTGTGGAGCACTTCCTGCTTTGGGAGCCACCTCCGTGTTGTAACTTCTTGCCTCCAATCCCAGAAGCCAGATGCGGCTTTCCCCGGCCTCCTTAACTGCTGGGGTGTAGGCATTCTGCCAGCCAGGTGCCCCCACACTGGGCTTTGTAGCCAAAGCTGGCACCCCAGGGCCATCTACCCTAGGGACGGGGTGATCGCTATATCCTGTTTCCAGAGGCCAGAGAGGCTGAGACCCCAGTGGAACCAGGACTGGGATCAGCTTGGCTATGGCCTTTGCGACATTGTTCCTGGCTCGTTCTCTGGTCTTCCTGGTAATGTAACCAGCTACAGAATATTTTTAATAAATTATTTTCCAGTCTAAACTAGCTAGGGCTGGTTTCTCTTCCTTTAAGTGAAGAACTCTGATTTACAGATGGAGCATCAGTGGGATCACCACAGAAATACCAAGAAGTCCCAGACTGGGAGGGCCGCATCCAGGTATCTCATGAGAATAGGAGGCAAGGTAGAAATAAGTGTCATAGCTTTATATTTCTATCATAACTCTATATTTCTATATATTTTTCTTGGGCCTTTAATATGACAAGCATTAATTAACTTTCTAATTTTTAAAACTAATGGACTTCCCTGGTGGTTCAGAGGTAAAGAGTCCACCAGCCAATGCAGGGGACACAGGTTTGATCCCTGGTCCAAGAAGATTCCACACACCTCAGAGCAGCCAAGTCCATGCGCCACAACTACTGAGCCTGTGCTCCGGAGCCCGGGAACCACACCTGCTGAAGCCTGTGTGCTCTAGAGCCCATGCTCCTCAACAAGAGAAGCCACTGCAATGGGAAGCCCACGCACTGCGACTAGGGACTAGCCTCTGCTTGCCACAACTAGAGAAAGCCAGGGTGCAGCACCACAAACCCAGCCAAAAATAATTTTTTAAAAAAATCAGTCGATACAGGTCAAAAAATAAAAAGAAGGAAGCAAAGGAGGGAGGGATGACCTGGATTTCAGCTATGAGGACGCACCAAGAGAAGGACAACCCTGGGAGTGGGGGACAAGGCCAAGGGTAGGTTCTAGGGGTCACTACAGGACAACCAAGGTCCCTTAAGCCAGGGAAGTAGGGGGACACGTGGGAAAAATCAAAAGCATAGTGATAAGACAGGCTTTCTTCTCCCAGGAGAACAGGAATGCATCAGGGTAAGTGGAAGAGGATGGGGCAGAAAGAGGAAAAGAAGAACTTTCTGACCACGGGTTAGGACCACGTCGGTGGCAGAGGATGGGGAGGGGGACGTGGGGAAGGAAGCAGGACCTCTGAGGGGTCAGGGAGAATGAATGAGTCTTAAGGATTCCTAAGGATATTTTTACCTGAGCGGGTGGTCTAGTTAGAAGCCCAAGAAGCAAGTAGGAAGAGGCATTAGGCCAAGTGAACTGTCTGCAGATGGGTTAAAGTTGGTCGGGACAATCTTGAAGGAAGGTGGTTAGCAAGAGGGAGAGAAGGAGTCTTCCTGGGCTGATGAGAGAAGGGCAATGTGGGAGCTGGTTTAGCACGAGCTGGCAGAAGCCCTCCCCTACCCCCTCACCCCACTCCTGGCTGCCACCCTCTCAGGCTTGCTGATTCAGCTTACTCTGGTGGCATCTGTGGCACGTGATGGAGACTGACCGATGACACTCAGACCAGCCTCCTAAGATGAGTCTCTGGCCGAACCCCTGCATCCCTCCCTGACGCACCTTCATTTATTGCTGCAGCTTCAGAGCTTTGTGAGCAGCGCTCCCTCCATCTCCCTGAAGGTAGATACAAAACTGGGTGTTCAGTTGGTATTTTTCTAGAGAGCAGAGCACTAGCTTTCTACAGATTCAGCAGTAGTTAGGGTTGCAGCTGAAAGCTGAGGATGGCTTTCTCTGGCATCTAGGGTAAAGCCAGGTCTCTGTACCACCCACCCTGCACTTCCCTGTTCTGGATCACTAACTCACAACAGATTGAGTCTTGACCCAGCTCTGCCAGGAACCCTTGCTCGACCCTCCCCCACCCTCTGACCCCTTGAATGGAGACAAAGGCTTCCGGCTGCCTAGTAAGATCAGCCCTACCTACCTCTCCAGCCCTACCTACCTCTCCAACCCCAGCCTTTCCATTTTTCCCCATGGATGCACTTTCTCTCACCTTCTGTCTGTGGTTCCTCTATGACTGGGCCCCAGGTGGCCCCAGCTACACCCTGTTAACTTAAGGAAATTTCATTTGGAAGAAATTTAGATCTTTACTGTCCTTATGGAATATGGCAAAGAGGGAGGGCACTCTAGGGACCTCCCTGACAGTCTGGTGATTAAGACTCTGAGCAGGAGGCATGCGTTCCATCCCTGGTCAGGGAACTAAGATCCCACGTGCTGCACAGTGCAGGGTGGGGTGTGGGGAGAAGAGAGGACACTCTTAAGTGCAGTTTAAAAAAGAAAAAAAGGAAGAGGGACCTCCCTGGTGGTCCAGTGGCTAAGACTCTGCGCTCCCAATGCAGGGGCCCAAGTCTGATCCCTGGTCAGGGAACTAGATCCCACATGCCACAACTAAGATGCAGCACAGCCAATAAATAAATAAATATATAAAGAAAGAAAAAAGGACTTTCTTACATGTATGTTCCACTTCAAGAATTGTTACCATCCCCCCCAAATCCACTCTCATCGTCTCTGCAACTGGCAACCTTCACAGATGTTGTGATCACCCTGTCCCTCCCCCCAGACTCCAGCCTTCTCCCTCCTCAACTCCTTATCATGCAGATCACCAGAGCTCCTTTAGCAGTCCTTAAACTTGATGCATTAACCCACTGCCCAGATTCTGCCTGTGGGAGAGCCCAGCAGGTGTCCCAGTAGCTGGAAGCCTGGATAAGATGGGGGCAGGGAGGCTTCCCTGGTGGCTCAGACGGTAAAGAATCCGCCTGCAACCCAGGAAACCTGGGTTCCATCCTGGGTCAGGAAGATCCTCAGGAGAAGGGGATGTCTACCCACTCCAGTACTCTTGCCTAGAGAATTCCATGGACAGAGGAGCCTGGCGGGCTACAATCCATGGGGTCGCAAAGAGTCGGACATGACTGAGCGCCTAAGATGCACTTTCACACACAGGGTGGCTGCCAACACGTATAATGGTACCTGGCTTGGTTCATCCCTTTCTAGTCTCAAACAGGTTCCTTACCTGGGGGCTGTGCCCTTGCCTTTCTTCTGCAGGAACGACTCCTGCCCCTTGCCTCCCTCTTCCTTCAGGCCACAGATTCTGTGACTCTCAGAAGGGGTCCCAGACCAGGGTAGTGTGTCTCCCACACACATTCTTGGGGCTCCCACTGTAATTAAATCTGTGGGTACATTTCAGGGCTGGGCTGTGAACTCCCACTCAACTATAAGAGCTCTACACGGGTAGCAACTGTGTCTGTCTGGTTCATTACCGAATCCCAAGTGCCTGGCCCACAGCTTGGCACATACCAGGCTCTCAAAAACATTTGCTGTAGCTGCACATTCAAATGTTACTCACTCTTCACTGCCTGCTCAGAGCCCCGCCCCTGCCTGCAAACAGCCTCCATCTCTTCCCTGAAAGGCCCATGGCTTGCTCCTTTCCTGTCATGGGACACCAACCACAGGCCTAGGCTCAGCACAGTGTCCAGCAGCCCCTTCCCTGTTTACGTGGGTGCAGAGTCGCTCAGTCGTGTCTGAGTCTCTGTGACCCTACAGACTACAGCCCGCCAGGCTCCTCTGTCCATGGGGTTCTCCAGGCAAGAATACTGGAGTGGGTTGCCATTTCCTTCTCCATTCTCTGTGTATCTGCTTCTTTAAATGCAAATGGTTACCAACAACTCTTCTCTGGGTACCTTTGACCCTGTCATCACCCTACTGGGTCCTTTCCTCTATTTACCTTAATAGTGGCATCTATTTCTACCCCCACTTTCCCTACACTCCACCCCTCTCATTCCCCAACCCCACCTGCACCCCCTACTTGGCCAGATATAGAAAGGCCCTACTTAGGCTTCCTACTTCAGCTCCTATCTGGAGAGCCAGGCATCTCCTGTTGGCATTGCTCCCTTGTTCTTTCCGCCCATGACTGATGAGCCAGAAAGAGTATGGAAAACCGACCTGGCCTTCAATCTCCCCCTCAGGAGAGACCTGAAGCTGCCACTCACAGATGTGTCTCCGGTCACACATCCTTCCTTGATGGGTGTGGAGAGCCCTGAGATCACACTCCCCACCTTAACCAACGGAAAAGCTGAAACTAGAGCGGAGATGAATGCTGGGCCTTGGGCCAAAGCCATCTGATTGTGTACACAAGACCAAAGCCCTCAGCGCCCTCCGCCCTGTCCCTGCCTGCCACAGGGACCTGAGCAGTAAGTTGTTCCACAGCAAAGGACGACCCCTGGTGGTGATAAGAGGCATGGCGGGCTGTTCCTCACCCCCTAGACTGGCTGACAGAGGAAAGGGCGTGGCCAGCAGGACCGCAGACTTGGTCTTCAACCAACTGCTGGTGTGAGGACTTTGCTTTGAAAAATCAACAGAAATTTTTGAAGTCCTATACAAATGCGAGATTAAATATATACATATATATACATACAAACAGTATTCAAAACCTTAAAGATAAATTCAACTATAATTCCACTATAAGTGGAAGATATTACTAAAATAATGAATTTGTTTTGTTTTTTAAATATTCACTTATTTGGCTGCACCAAGTCTTAGTTACGGCATGTGGGCTCTAGTTCCCCACCAGGGATCAAACCTGGGCCCCCTGCAATGCGAGTGCAGAGTCTCAGCCACTGGACCCCCAGGGAAGTCCCTGTTTATGGTTTTTAAATGCTAGTTTAGACATACATTTATTGAAACATACTTTTATTCATGTGCCAAGGATATCTCTGCCAAAATGGGAATCTTGCTGTTGCACCCAGATGTGTAACCAGGATAGGTGAAAGTACTTTCATGTATAGAATATGTATGTTTCTAAGTTGCTCCCAAGGCCCTGAAACCCAACTTTTTTCTTTTAATTTTTATTTCTTTATTTTTGGCTGCACTAGGTTTTTGCTGCTGTGTGTGGGCTTTCTCTGGTTGCTGAGAGCAGGGGCTATTCTCTATTTGCTGTGTTCAGGCTTCCCATTGCAGTGGCTTCCCTTGTTGCAAAGCATGAGCTTTATGGTGCGTGGGTTTCTGTAGTTGTGGCTCACACTCTCAGCTGCCCCACAGCACGTGGAATCTTCCTGGATCAGGGATTGAACCCGTGTCCCCTGGACAACAGCGATTGAACACGTCTCAACCACTGGACCACCAGGGAAGCCCAAAAGAACCCAGCTTTTGGTGCACCTTATCCTTAGATATATTTCCAGTAATGACTTAATAATACTGCCCTGTGATTTTAACTGTACCCTGCCGGTTGGATCTTCAGGAAGCAGGGTTAGATGTTAAATAGCTTTGGCATATCCCTGGCAAGTCACACAGGCTCTTACTGATTTAAGAGTCTGGTGCTAAGTCTTGGAATGCAGGAGAGAATGGGCTCTTATAGAGTGCAAAGGACTGTCTCCAAGTTTCTATGGCACCTATCTTTCATCTCTAGGGGCAGAGGGGCTACTCAACAAAAGATTGGTTGTCTTGTTATTGAGCCTAGGTTTGGCTGCTAGCTGATGGAAGCCAATTATTAGAGAGGCAAGCTTCCCAGGTGGCGCTAGTGGTAAAGAACGCACCTTCCAAAGCAACAGACAAGATTCCTGAGTCGGGAAGATCCCCTGGAGAGGCAACCCACTCCAGTATTCTTGCCTGGAGAATCCCATGGACAGAGGAGCCTGGTGGGCTACAGTCCATGGGTTTGTAAAGAGTCAACTCAAGCGACTTAACACGAACAAGCAGCACAAAAAGTCAGTAGAAAGGAAAAGTGAGTGATCTGGGGAGAAGGTGGACTTGTGTCTAGAGACCAACTCCAAAGATTCTGCTTAGCCATGACAGTTTTGTTTTGTTTTTTTTAAACTTATTTATTTTTAATTGAAGGATTAATCTGCTTTACAGAATTGTATTGGTTTTCGCCAAACATCCACATGACAGTTTTTTAAAGGGAGAAATATGGGGGAAGAATCTCAGTGAATCATCCAGGCAGGATGTTGGGTTCTCTATCATTCTCCATTGTGTACAGACTGGTTGACTCTATCTTCAGATGTTATCTTGCCTGCATGATCTGCCTGCAGGATTGCTAAGGGGGCTTTTGGGGGTAAAGAGCTTAGTCATATTTAAACTGCTTAATTCTTTAATCTTCTTTTATCTAGGAAAAGACTCAACAGGTTAGAGCATAAGTCAGGAGTTAGTTTCAGTTGCTCAGAGAGCTCATTCCTGTAACTAGGTTCTTAAAATAGAGGGTGGGCTTCCCTGGTGGCTCAAACAGTAAAGAATCAATACAGGAGACCTGAGTTCGATCCCTGTGTCAGGAAAATTCCCTAGAACAGGGAATGGCTATCCACTCCAGTATTCTTGCCTGGAGAATTTCATGGACAAAGGGGCTTGGGGGGCTACACTCCATGGGGTCACAAAGAGTCAGACACGACTGAGTGACTAACACTCTCACAGGTTTAGAGGGTAATAGAAATGGGCAACAGAAAAGGGGCTAGAGACTTCCCTGACAGTACAGTGATTAAGAATCTGCCTGCCAATGCAGGGGACATGAGTTCCATCGCTGGATCTGGAAGATTCCACATGCCTCAGAGCAATGGAGCCCGTGAGCTACAACTAGTAAGTCTGTGTTCTAGAGTCCTCCAGCCACAACTAGTGAGCCCAAGTGCTGCAACTACTGAAGCCCGTGTGCCTAGAGCCTTTATTCCTCAACAAGAGAAGCCATCGCAATAGGAAACCATCAGCCCCCCACTTGTCAAAATTAGAGAAAGCCTGTGCAAAGCAATAAATACCCAGTGCAGCCATAAATAAATAAATGAAAAAAAGGGGCAAAAATGCTACTTTGTCTTAACAGAAATACTTGGAAACAAAATATTTAAGAACTTCCCAGGCAGCAATGGCATACTTAGAGACCACCCCACAGTTAATATGACCCCTACTCCAGTTACCAAAAGGAACCTGGACATTTTGCTTTCAATATCCTCTCTGGAGTTGTTTCTAACTGTTCCAAGATTAAATGGAATACTTATAGAAAGCAGCTAGTCTTCACCTAACTACAGAAGAATAAAATCTCATTGTGACATTACAGGATCATGGTTATACCTTCTTGTGTGTGTGTGTGTGTGTGTGTGTGTTAGTCGCTCAGTCTTGTTCGACTGATTGTGACCCCATGGGCTGTGTGGCCCACCAAGCCCCTCTGTCCATGGGATTCTCCAGGCAAGAATACTGGAGAGGGTTGCCATTTCCTCCTCCAGGGATCTTCCAGACCCAGGGATGGAACCCAAGACTTGCGTCTCCGGCATGCCAGGAGGATTCTTTACCACTGCGTCATCTGGGAAGCCCTCATACCTTCATAAACTAGGTGTTTTCCACCTTTGATGATCAGGGAACAGCAGTATATGGCCAGATCAGAGAGTGTAAAAGCTGAAAATGGGGTTGGAGACAGAAAGTCCAATGTGTTGCTGGCCACTGTGGTTTCAGTGCTCTCGATACAGGTGTAACCTGAACCCTCACTTGGGAGCCAGAAATCAGCCGAGAAGAGGCTTCGGGAGAGAGACTGCCCTGGCCTCGTCAGGTGGATGAAGTGGGGCTTCATCCCACCAGACAGGCTGGACCCTTGAGTTCCTGACTGGCACCAAAGGGCCTGGGTAAGTCCTTGCTACAGTGTCTTCAGCGGATCTTTATGTAAGGAGGGGAGTGCTGGCGCTAGACGCTAAGGTGTGAGCTGAGCACTTTGAGAGCGAGCATACAGAAGGAAAGTGCCCTGGTTATTACTTCCTGGCAGCCCCTCGGCCTTATATGGCTCTGCCATATACAGCTGAGGCCGGGGTGCAGGGAGGTCAGAGCGGTCAGACACCGTGGACCGAATATCCGGACCTACATCCCAGAACTCGGAGAACCCTGGCCTTCCCTAGACTGCTCCATGAGATGCGCAGGCCACACAGAGACCCCCAACAGGCTTAGTCCTGTCACAGGGTCCGGGCTACTCCTCCCTCCGGGAAAAGGGAGTTCACTCCAGGCGGTGGAGAGAGGGTTAAGGAGGCAGACTCTGCGACCCAAGGCCGCTGGCCGAAGCGCCCACCCGCCATCCGCTTCCCCAGAAGCCCCGGCCGGGTCGGGAGGGCGGGGCTCAGGATCTCGGAGAACGGCTCGAGTCGGCGACACCACGGTGGAACAGCGTGTGCAGGGACGGGGAGCCGAGCCTCGGGGAGAGAAGGAACCTGTTCCACACGAGGCAAGGGGTACCCCCACCTGGAGCCGGGGGATCCCACCGCGCCTGACACTCGCCTGACATTCGCTTCCGGTCGGGAGCACCTCCCTCCCGAGGCCCCCGCCCCCACGTCCACTGCCTGCTGGGATTTGTAGTTCGTAAAGGCGGGACCAACAGGCCAGGCGCGCGTATGTGTGTCTGTGTGTTTGTATATGTGTGTGTGTGTGAGCGTGTCTCGAGGTCCGCTGTGGCGTCCCCATCCTTTTAACCTCGCCCCCGAGGGCTCATTGCACTTAGGCAAGGCGCAAAGACCGCAGGCCGGCGCTCCCGAGGTCCTGTCCCATCCCCCACTCCTGCTGGGATTTGTAGTTTGGGCTGGGGTCTGGCCTCGGTGGGGCCGGGAATTGGAGTCCCACCTGGGCCCGGCCTGGTGCCGTCCTTATTCCTGCTTTTTTCAGTGGACCTTGGATCTGGATAGTACGCCTGGCGCGGGTCGCAATCTCGGCCAAGCTGCCCCTGGTCCTTCCTACCGGGCTCCACCGCCCACCCCCCACACCGTTCACCAGCTCAACCTTTGTGCCTGCGCCTATGGGACCAGCCGCCAGATTCTCAAACCAAAGCACGAAGAGGAGCGCGGTCTGGGAGGGGTGGAAAGACCGGAGAGAAAGCCAGAGTGAGGACTTGGCCTGGGAGCCCCAGCCCAGCTCTGCTAAAGCAGGCGATGATCCAGGGCCCTTTCAGTACTTAGAGAGTCTGTGATCAACGGTGTCCCAAAATGATGACCACCTGCCCAGCACTGGCTGGGCACATTAGAGCTGATTACCCTACAGGGGTGACAGATCAAAATTTTTATTTGCCAAATTTAGCAACCCTACAGGAGCCCAGAAAATGGCAACCGAACTCCAGTATTCTTGCCTGGGAAATCCCATGGACAGAGGAGCCTGGCGGACTATGGGGTCACAAAAAAGCTGGACAGGACTTAGCAACTAAACAACAGGATACCAGGGAGTGAGGAGGGCTCTTTTGACCATGAAAACCAAGAAATGCGTCAACCCTGGCCCACAGGTTTGCTTTGAGGATCAAGTTGGGGGATGGGGGTTGTGTGAGGAGAGGGTGTTTTGTAAACTGTAAAGCCTGGGGCCTGGGTGAGGTGTTCTCTGCACTCTGAAGTGCTAGAGAAAAGGTGCTGGGGCTTCAGAAGGATAGATTTAAAGGGGAAGGTACACTTAGTGTGGACTCCCTGGTGGCTCAGCAATACAGAATCTGCCTGCAATGGAGGAAACCTGGGTTCAGTCCCTGGATTAGGAAGATCCCCTGGAGAAGGGAATGGCAACCCACTCCAGTATTCTTGCCTGGAGAATTCCATAGACAGAGGAGCCTGGCAGGCTACAGTCCACAGGGTCACAAACAGTCGGACAAAACTGAGCGACTAACACTTTCACTTTTCACACTTAAGGGTAGTTAAGTAAGATGTCACCGTTAGGAAAAGCTGGGTGGCAGTTACATGGAACCTCTCTATACAGTTTTTTTAAGTGGGGTGTAAATGGGTGGAGGCTGGTCTTACCAGTCAAAGGTTACAAAGCCCTTTCGCTTTTCATTTGGTGACAGCTTTAATGGGTGTACAATTCAATGTTTTTTTTAGTATATTCTCAGAGTTGTGCAGTTATCACCACAATGTAACTTTATAACATTTTCATCACCCCCAAAATAAATCAGTGCTGCTGCTGCTGGGATGCTAAGCAACAGCTAATCTACTTCCTGTTTCTATAGCTTTGCCAACTTTGGACATTTCATATAAATGAAATCATATAATATGTGATCTTTTGTGACTGGCTTCTTTCACTTAGCATGATGCTTTAAAAATTCAGGTTGTAACATGTATCAGTACTCTGTACTATTTTTGTAACTTCCTGTGAGTCTAGAATTATTTTGAAATAAAAATTCTTTTTTTCTTAAAGCATGTTATCTAGAGAATGAGCAGAGGTAGCCTTTTATGTGTGAAGGACTCAGAGTGAATGCTATTCACTGCTGACAGCAAGAGAGGCCTCGGGAGAGGAGTAGAGAGAG
Source organism: Bubalus kerabau (assembly GCF_029407905.1). NCBI lineage: Eukaryota > Metazoa > Chordata > Mammalia > Artiodactyla > Bovidae > Bubalus > Bubalus kerabau. The sequence goes on from NC_073634.1 coordinate 52,370,165, forward strand.
CAGGGCTGGGCAGGGAGGAGAGGGGCAGGTCTCAGTCCAGATGCACCACAGGAGATCAGGGAAACTGGGGGTCCTACCACCTGGCTCTGTATTTACTAAGGGTGTCTTCAGTTCAGTTCAGTCGCTCAGTTGTGTCCAACTCTTTGCGACCCCATGAATCGCAGCACGCCAGGCCTCCCTGTCCATCACCAACTCCCGGAGTCTACTCAAATTCATATCCATCGAGTCAGTGATCCCATCCAGCCATCTCATCCTCTGTCATCCCCTTCTCCTCCTGCCCCCAATCCCTCCCAGCATCAGGGTCTTTTCCAATGAGTCAACTCTTTGCATGAGGTGGCCAAAGTATTGGAGTTTCAGCTTTAGCATCAGTCCTTCCAATGAACACCCAGGATTGATCTCCTTTAGGATGGACTGGTTGGACCTCCTTGCAGTCCAAGGAACTCTTAAGAGTCTTCTCCAACACCACAGTTCAAAAGCATCAGTTCTTTGGCACTCAGCTTTCTTCACAGTCCAACTCTGATATCCATACATGACCACTGGAAAAACCATAGCTTTGACTAGACGGACCTTTGTTGGCAAAGTAATATTTCTGCTTTTGAATATGCTATCTAGGTTGGGCATAACTTTCCTTCCAAGGAGTAAGCATCTTTTAATTTCAGGGCTGCAATCACCATCTGCAGTGATTTTGGAGCCCCCAAAAATAAAGTCTGACACTGTTTCCCCATCTATTTCCCATGAAGTGATGGGACCAGATGCCATGACCTTAGTTTTCTAAATGTTGAGCTTTAAGCCAACTTTTCCACTCTCGTCTTTCACTTTCATCAAGAGGCTCTTTAGTTCCTCTTCACTTTCTGCCATAAGGGTGGTGAAATCTGCATATCTGAGGTTATTGATATTTCTCCCAGCAATCTTGATTCCAGCTTGTGCTTCTTCCAGCCTAGCGTTTGTCATGATGTACTCTGCATATAATAAGCAGTTATATAAGTTAATAATATAAGTTATATTATTATATATAACTTATATATCTTATATAAGTTATATTAACTTATATAACTTATATAAACATAAATAAATATAAATATATATAAGTTAATAATAATATAACTTATTAAGTTATAATAAGTTAAATAAGCAGGGTGACAATATACAGCCTTGACGTACTCCTTTTCCTATTTGGAACCAGTCTGTTGTTCCATGTCCAGGTCTTAGAGCAAATTATTTCAATACCCCTTTGCCACCATTTCCTTATCTGTAAAATGAGGATAATAAAAGGATCTAGTTCAGAACTTCCCTTTGGTCCAGTGGTTAAAAATCTCCCTGCCAATGCAGAGGACAAGGATCTGGGAAGATTCCACAGTCCTTGGGGTAACTAAGCCCACAAGCAAGCCACAACTACTGAAGCCCACATACCGATAGCCTGTACTCCTCAACAAGAGAAGCCACCGCAAACAGAAGCCAATATACCGCAACTAGAGAGTAGCCCACACTTGCCACAACTAGAGAAATCCTGCTCGAAGCAATGACAACTCAGCACAGCGACAAAGAAAATAATTTTTAAAAAAATAGTCTAAAAAAAAGAGGATCTATTTTAGAGGGTAAATGGAAGGATTAAATGAGAAACCCATATGAAGGACAGCACCTGGCACTTAGTGCCAACACTCAAAAGAGCTATTATCAAAAAAAAAAAGAGCTATTATCAGGACCTTAGAGTGGTGCTGAGGATCCAGTGTGATCTTACCTGGGCAGACCTGTCCTGTCTCGGGCACAGTGCTCCACCTGAGCTTCTCTTGCCCTGCTCATTTGTGCTGTATTGGACAGTCCCATTTTCCCAACCAGTCACCAAGGAAATTTAGGATGTCGCCATCCAGGAAGCCTCTGAGTACCCTTCAGTGCTTGAAAACAAACTTTAAAAAAAAAAATCTATTTGTTTGGCTGTGTCAGTTCTCGGTTTTGGCACATGGGATCTTTATTGCATCATGTGGCATCTTTCATCTGACGTTCAGGCTTCTCTCTTTGTGGCGTGCAGACTCAGCAGTTGCGGCACGCAGGCTTAGGTTCCCACAACACGTGGAATCTTAGTTCCCTGAAAGTGAAATAAGTGAAGTGTTAGTGGCTCAGTCCTGTCCAGCTCCTTTCAACCCCATAAACTGTAGCCCACCAGGCTCCTCTGTCCGTGGAATTCTCCAGGCAAGAATGCTAGAGTGGGTAGCTATGCCCTTCTCCAGAGGATCTTCCTGACTCAGGGATCGAACCCAGGTCTCCTGCATTGCAGGCATATTCTTTACTGTTGAACCACCAGGGAACTAGCCCGTGTTCCCTGTATTGGAAGTCAGATTCTTAACCACTGGACCACCAGGAAAGTCCCAGAAACAAACTTTTAAATTGTGAGCTTAATCCAGAAAATGGGCTTCCCTGGTGGTTCAGACGGTAAAGAATCTGCCTGTAATGCAGGACCCAGGTTCAAACCCTGAATCAGGAAGATCCTCTGGAGAAGGGGATGGCAACCCACTCCAGTATTCTTGCCTGGAGAATCCCATGGACAGAGGAACCTGGTGGGTTACAGTCTATAGGGTCACAAAGAGTTGGACACAAGTGACTTAGCATGCACATTCAGAAAAGATAAGCATCCAGACTCCTGGATATTCCTCAGAGCAGCTGAAATGATCTAGAAAACTTCATTGTTGATCAGATTAAAGGCTAGTAGCATCCTGAGTCCGGAGAAGGCAATGGCACCCCACTCCAGTACTCTTGCCTGGAAAATCCCATGGATGGAGGAGCCTGGTAGGCTGTAGTCCACGTGGTCGCTAAGAGTCAGACACGACTGAGCAACTTCCCTTTCACTTTTCACTTTCATGCGTTGGAGAAGGAAATGGCAGCCCACTCCAGTGTTCTTACCTGGAGAATCCCAAGGACGGGGGAGCCTGGAGGGTTTCCGTCTATGGGGTCACACAGAGTCGGACACGACTGACGCAGCTTATTAGCAGCAGCAGCAGCAGCAGCATCCTGAGTCAATGTTTCTTCAAATGAACATTTTGGGAGAATGTGATATGGAATGTTTAGTTATTGTGACAGAACCCTGCCATCCCCCCAGGCTGAGGAAATGCAACAGTTCAGCCTGATCTGCTCTTCTGGACTGGAGTCAGAAGAGCCAGAAGAGGGTGGACAACAGGTGGGAGGATAGTGTCTAAGCTTTCCTCAGGAGTGGAGTGGAGTCCCTTGGTGTTGCCCAGATGGAAGCAGGTAGAACCAGGCTTTGAATTGTTTCCCTTACAACCCTCCAGGCAGGTGGTGCTAGTGGTAAAGAACCCACCTGCCATTGCTGGAGATGTAAGAGACACAGGTTTTCTCCCTGGCTCAGGAAGATCCTCTAGAGAAGGGCATGGCAACCCACTCCGGTATTCTTGCCTGGAGAATCCCATGGATATAGGCGCCTCGCAGGCTACAGTCCATGGGGTTGCTTAGAGTCAGACGTGATTAAAGCAACTTAGCATGCGCATGTCAGACCCCATGCATCGAGTCCCATCACTTCATGGCAAACAGATGGGGAAACAATGGAAACAGTGACAGAATTTGTTTTCTTGGCTCCAAAATCACTGCAGATGGTGATTGCAGCCACGAAAATTAAAAGACACTTGCTCCTTGGAAAAAAGTTATGACCAATCTATACAGCATATTAAAAAGCAGAGACATTACTCTGCCAACAAAGGTCCATCTAGTCAAAGGTATGGTTTTTCCAGTAGTCATGTATGGATGTGAGAGTTGAACTATAAAGAAAGCTGAGCACCAAAGAATTGATGTTTTTGAACTGTGGTGTTGGAAAAGACTCTCGAGAGTCCCTTGGACAGCAAGGAGATCAAACCAGTCTGTCCTAAAGGAGATCAATCCTAAGTATTCATTGGAAGGACTGATGCTGAAGCTGAAACTCCAATACTTTGGCCACCTGATGCAAAGAACTCACTCATTTGAAAAGACCCTGATGCTGGGAAAGATTGAAGGTGGGAGGAGAAGGGAATGACAGAGTATGAGATAGTTGGATGGCATCACCGACTCAATGGACATGAGTTTGAGTAGGCTCTGGGAGTTGTTGATGGACAGGGAAGCCTAGCATGCTGCAATCCATGGGGTCGCAAAGAGTTGGACACAACTGAGCGACCGAACTGAACTGAACCAGACCCTATCAGTGGGCCTTGGAGAAAGTCATACTGGTTGCAATTTTCCAAGCTGCTTGAAAAAGTCCTCTTACTTCTGGGTCAAGGGGCCATGCCCTAATCCTGGTGCCTCTTGTCAGCTGACATCTTGCGAGGGTTGGCCTGCTGTGCATGGCTCTCTTCATTCAAAAGCCAATGTGGGAGTGTGGACTGTTGGCCACACTTAAAGAAGACCTGGCCTCCAAGTATGGACACTGGCTGGGCTGTTTCCCTCTGAATAAAAAGAAGGGTGGAGTGTTATATCTGCTGCACCAGTTTGAAGCCGCACTAGCCTGTATTAGAATCCTGGTTCTACTACTGAACTGGCAGTGTGACCCTGGACCTGTGACCCACCCTCTCTGAGCCTCTCAGAGGATTATCTATTAGGCAGCATAACGACAAATAGTTGTGAGGACTGAACAAGGTCACGTTTAAAGCACCAAATACAGGGACTTCCCTGGCAGTGCAGTGGTTAAAACACTGAGCTTCTGCTGCAGGGGGCATGGGTTCAGTCCCTGGTGGGAAAGTAAGATCCCAAATGCAGTGCGGGGCATTGCGGGGGCACGGTGTGTGTGTGGTGGAATAAATAAATAAAAGATTTTAAAGCATGGAGTACAAAGCAGGCACTAAAGGAGAAGTAGCTATTCCTGCTTAATCCAGCTCAAGGATCTAACAATTGAATGGGATGTGAACACCTTGCTCTGGCCAAGTTTACCACATAGTAAGGTTGTTAGTTTCCCTAATACCAGCCCAAATTCTCAGTCCCTCTCGGTGCAGAGCCTCCACCAGAGGGACGACTGCGAGGGGCCCGGCCCTCCCCTCTGACTCACTCGGGTAGGCGGGGAGGCTTCCAGCCTTTCACGTCGGGGGCGGGGGCGAGGGCTGGGCTGGGGCCCGGGAGGAGAGGAGGAGAGGGCAGCAGAGACATTGCCCAGAGCGAGCCAGAGGGGCGCAGACAGGCAAGTAGCGCTTGGGGTCTGACCAGCAGGCGCCTGAGTTCCCCCTGTAGATTTCTGAGGGGCTCAGCTGGTCACGGGGCACCCTGCTCCCTCCTCTTTTCTTAGGGGTGCGCCCGCGTGTCTAATCATCTCGCCTCCTTTCCCCTAAGGAGGGGCGGGAGGGAGCAGCCGTGCTAAAGGAATGTTTATTTTATTCCATTTGGGACCAACTGAGCATCTCTCACTGGGAGACCGGAGAGGGAGGAGAAATATGAGTCTGTTAAAAAGAAGTTTTAGTGTTTGGTTACCAGATAATGTCAATAATAGCGTGTGTACTGTTAGAGTTTCAAGAGGCTTGGGACTCCTAAATTATTTTAAAGGAACTGCTCTTTTGTTTCCTTGTTAGTTTGCAAACCCTCCTCCGCGATGGGGCCACCTTTTTTTTCAGCCAGGTGAGGCTCCAGTGTAGCAAGAGAGCAGTGAGTTGGATTCATCCTTGTGCCCTTGGTCGCTGCGGAGTCTAGAGCCCCAGAGCCACTCAGGTTCGCACTGGTGCACACCGGAGTGGACCAGCCTTTCTAGGGCGTGGTTCCGGAAGGGCAACAATGGAAAGTCAAACCCCAGGAGTGATCTGGGGTTTAACTTCCCATCTCTCTGCTAAATTGTGAACTGGGGGAGGAGGCAGGAGGATTGCTTCCAGAGATGCCGGGCACATGAACTGAGGTCCCGGGATAAATTCTCTGTTGGCCAGAGAAAACCATCTAGGTTTATTGAGCATCTATTATTTGTTTAGTTGTTGCATAGTCAATCGGTTATGTCCGAATCTTTTGCTAATCCAAGGACTGCAGCCTGCCAGGCTTCTCTGTCCATGCTCCCAGGCAAGGATACTGGAGTGGATTGCCATTCCCTTCTCTAAGGGATCTTCCCAACCCAGGAATCCAACCTTTTTCTCCTGCAAGTCTCCTGCATTGCAGTCGGATTCTTTTACCACCGAGCCACCATCTATTATTTGCTCGTTAATTACACCATCTCATTTAATCTGCTTGTTTATCTTCATGCCCGTTTTACAGATAGGGAACAGGGAGGCTACAAAAAGTTAAGTCACTTGCAAGAGGAAGCAGTTGTGGTTCAGTCGCTCAGTCGTATCAGACTCTGAGATTCCATGCACTGCAGCTTGCCAGGAAGACGAAGCAGAATCATAATCAAACTGTTCAGTCTTTCCATTACACCAGACCCTCTTTTTAAGGACCTTTTTAAGAGACACTCAGGTACCAGCTAGAGTTTGTGTTCTTTGAAGAGAACATTTAACTTCTCATCTTGTTCCAGTCCAGAAATTCTAATGTGGATTGATTCTGTTCCACTGCCACTCCCTGGATGGGGCCCTGAAGGCTGAGTCTTATCTCAAACTAGTCTGTTGATTAGCCCTGGGCCAAGCCTGGCCGGTATCTTGGGGAGATGGGCCAGAGTCCTGGGCTAAAAGGCCCTTGACTTCCTCCTGGAGCGTGTACAGATTCTAGCTGCATCCTCCCATACAGATTTAGGAGGGCATGGAAGCTTCTTCCCTTGCTCTACCTGCCTCTCCCTGTGTGATCGTGGGCCAGTCACTTGTGCTCTCAGGGTCCCCCTAGCCTCCTCTGGAAGGCAAACAAGCAAGTTGGACAGACTAGCTCCAGGGCCTTATGATGTATTGAAGGCAAGATGGCCTCTGGGTAGAGTCAGAACCATGATTATTTTTATTGCTGTCCCTCAGAGCGCCTGAGGCTGAGAATGTGTGATAGTCCACATCTGGTGAATGAGAAGCTGAGCAAAGGTAGACTTGAGAGGCACCCAGCATGCGTGAGTGCGTGCTAAGTCATGTCCATCTCTGTGTCACCCTGTGGACTGGAGCACACCAGGCTCCTCTGTCCATGGGATTCTCCAGGCAAGAATAGTGAAGTGGGCTGCTATGCCCTCCTCTAGGGGATATTCCCGACCCCGCATCTCTTATGTCTCCTCCATTGGCAAGTGGGTTCTTTACCACTGGTGCCACCTGGGAAGGCTTAGTGACCACAGGGCATTACAGACCCTTCGTTATCCTAACTTGCACCCTTAGAATTACTATTGACTTGTTAGGAATTTGACCAGGGACCTAAGCACTCGGTTAAGAGAGATTCAGATTCAGTGCTTGTTCCCAATGTCCGCATGTGTGCTAAGTCACTTCAGTCGTGTCCCATTCTGTGGGACCCCATGGACTGTGGTCTGCCAGGCTCCTCTGTCTATGGAATTCTCCAGGCAAGAATAGTGGAGTGGGTTGCCATGCCTTCCTCCAGGGGATCTTCCCTACCCAGGGATTGAACCCGCATCTCTTTTGTCTCCTGCATTGACGGATGGGTTCGTTGCCACTAGGGCCACTTAGGAAACCAGCATGCAGGACATCGCAAAGTCTGTGTCACCCACCTCTGCTATTCCCTGGGAACTGAGCTTCAACAACTACAACAACAAAAGTCAAATGTAGTCATTCAGGCAAGGAGAAAGACAAGCCAGGGAGGAGGACAAAGTGATGCCGAGGCAGTGACCCCACCCAGGAAATGTGACTAATTCAGCTGAAGCCAGGGCCAGGCAGTCATGCCTGCCGCAGGCTGGTAAGCCGGGGAATGTGGCCAGTCTTGGTTTTCCTGTGGTTTTCCTTGCAGGCCCCAGACTCAGAGCTGCTAGCCTTGGCCTGCTGCCGCTGGCGGAGGCCAATGTGATGGGGAGGCTTGGAGCTGGGGTGGGTTTCCAGCTTCTGGGCAGTGGCGGGGCAGGTCTCTGAAGAGCCAGCCTGGTCGCAGTGTTGCTCTCCTCTCAGGCCCTGCCTGGCTGCCCAGCACAGTCCACCCCTTCCTGTGGAGGACGGACCTCAGCACTAGCTGGGGCTGGAGCCCAGGGGTGGGGCTGATGGGTGGGGCCACCTGGAGGAAGAGCTGAGGGAAGTGAGAGACTGAGGTGGGGCTGGAGGAGCCTGAAAAGCAGAAGTAGGAGGAAGCAGGAGCTGCGCGGATCAGGTGAAAGTGGGGAGGAAGGCGGAGGGAGATGGGGTGTGGGGTGGGCTGGCCGGGACCCTCTTAGGTGGGCAGATGAGGGCAGACACAGAGACTCACGTTTCTGGAAGCCGCTTTTTCCAGGACTGGTGCGCCCCCTTCCCCAACACACACACAGACACTGCTGCCCTGTCCAGGCCCTGGAGCCTTGTGGCTTCCCTGGGTGGGATAAGGGACGCCTGGACCAGGGATTGTCCTGGCTTGTGGAGAGGTGGTGTGTGACCTACTAACAGAGGCCACCACACCGAGTGACCTGACCAGACTCCTGAAGGCCCTCAGCCAGCCCAGAGGTGCGTTGATGATAACTTGTTCCTAAGACAGGATGGTGGTGTGACAGCAGATGGGTGGGCTGGAATGGGGGAGGGGGCAGGCCTAGCATTTGAATTCAGACCAAACTATGCCTCAGGGTTCATTATTTTTGCAAATTTAAGAACTCTGATGGGGATCTGGCTAGCTGCCTAGGGTAGGGTATAGGGAGGCGAAGGTGGAGCCCGGAAAGGGTGGGTCAGTCATGTGCGTGGTCAGTCATGTCTGACTCTTTGCGACCCCATGGACTGTAGCCGGCCAGGCTCCTCTGTCCATGGGATTTTCCAAGCAAGAACACTGAAGTGGGTTGTCATTTCCTACTCCAGATGATCCTCCAAACCCAGGGATTGAACCCGCGACTCTTGCATCTCCTGCATTGGCAGGTGGTTTCTTTACCAGCTGTGCCACCAGTTTGCACCTGGGAAAGGGTGGGAGTCCTGCTTGGTGTCTGGGGAGGGAGCACTGACTGAGGATCCCCAGATGAGGCTTCTAGACCCTGCAGCTCCTGTGAAAGCCCAGGTTCCCGGCTGGGAATAGCTGGTGTCATCTCTAGTGTTGACACTCACCCCTGATTCTTTCTTGGAGAGTTGGGTAGGAGCTGTTGGCATTTCACACCTAAGGGCAAACGATGAAGGGACCTGTTCGGAATCAGTGGAATCGGAATCTGAGAAGGGTGCAGACAGCATCAAGCACCTGTCATCTTTACAGCTGACAGGCATTGCTGGAAAGGTCTGCATAACCAACTCCCCCACTCCCAGTGTGTCCTCAAAGGCCAGCTCCTTCCTAAGTCAGGACCTCGGGACAGCCAGCAGGGCACCTGTCCTCCCCTCCATCCCTGGCCCCTGATTTCTGCCTCCAGGGCTGCTCCTCCCTATTGAAATCCTGGGTTATCTCTTAGGCTCCATCTAGTCTAATCATTGGAGCTCAACAAGTGCAGTTAATCCTGAGTGCCTGCAGGCTACTGGGCAGAGCCCAAGGTTCCAGGCAAAATATGGTTCCTTCCTGAAAGGCCTTTATAGTTGAGTCGGGGAGATGGCCAGGCCTGTAACTCAGCATGCTGTGGCGGAGTGGGAAAAAGTAAAAGGTTTTAACATAAGAAGTATAGAAGCGGCTCCCCTGTGAGGTGGTGAGTTCCCCACCAGGAAAGGTATTCAAGAAGAAATGGTGAGGGATGTAGGGATTTCTGTGCTGTGCTCATGTCTGGGTATGTGTTGGGAGGCAGATCTGGAGTGTGTGTGTATGTGTGTGTGTGTGTGTGTGTTAGTCTTTCAGTTGTGTCCGACTCTTTGTGACCCCATGGATTATAGCGCGCCAGGCTTCTCTGTCCATGAAATTCTCCAGGTGAGAATACTAGAGTGGGCAGCCATTTCCTTCTCCAGGGGATCTACTGGATCCAGGGATCAAACCTGGGTCTCCTGCATTGCAGGCAGATTCTTTACTATCTGAGCCACAAGGAAACCTGAGTATTAAATAAAGCTCCTTCTAATGCTGACATCTGATTCTGTGATGTTCCGCACCTAGGGGAAGTTTTATGTGGTCTCCTGGAAGTGATGGTTTCCTGCTTCGCAGCCCATCCTCTAGAGACCATGAGACTTGTGGGTTGTTCTTCATTTCTGGGCCCCTTCCCAATGCCAAGTTCCCAGCATAGACCTAGAATGGAACTGAATAGACCTTGTCATGGGCTGCTTGAGGAATGCAGAAGTGCCGGGCGTGTCCCCTGCTCTACCTGAGACAACGGAGCTATCAGGTCATACTCTAAGACAGCCTGTGAGCGGGAAGAAGATGAGAACTCCCAGAGAAGGACAAAGCCGCCAAATGACAGCTGAGGCTTGAAATGGGTCTGGAGGAGTGGCTGGGCTTTGATGGTCCTAAGGGTTGAGGTTGGCACTAAGGAAGCTGAGGGGCTGTGGGCTTGGGCAGAGGGGTTGTGGGGAGAGGACGAGTGACAGGCCAATGTCAGTGGGCGCTTGGTGGGGGCCAGGGAGCAGCGTTAGAGTCACCGGGAACTTCTCTGGCACTAATACTCCAGCTCCACCCTGGAGAGTCTGGTTTTAACTGGCCTGGACATGGGGATTAAAAAAAAAAAAACAAAACAAACCCAGGTGACTCTAATATGCAGACAGATACAGATGCTGTTCTGGACACAGTTAACTGGCAGAATCAGAACCACCTAGGACATAGTTCATATGCCTATGGAATCAAGACCCATGGAATCAAGTCTCCAGGCCTGGGCTTTGAAGTTTTTGTAAGATTCTAACATAGTTCTTCTGCAATGCAGGAGCTGCAAGAGACATGGGTTCAACCCCTGGGTGGGGAGGATCCCCTGGAGGAGGGCATGGCAACCCACCCCAGTATTCTTGCCTGGAGAATCCCATGGACAGAGAAGCCTGGTGTGCTACCATCCATGGGGTCGCAAAGAGTCAAATGTGAATGAAGTGACTTAGCACACACACTCGAAATGTAATTCTAATGGGTGGCCAGGCTAGAAAGCCAGAGGGATGAGGGGCAGGCAGCCAGCCCCTCTCAACAAAATGCTGCGATGGCTCTCGGAGGCTGGCAGCCCCACGTATGGTCTGCCTGCTGTTGAGTTATGGCCTGAGCTCTTAGCTCAGGAACAACAACAAATAGCTGGCAATGAGCACGCCATTTCTGTCCCTGAGCTCTACCCACCCTGGCTTGTGCTTGGGGGCGGTCACCTCACCACTTGGGGCCTGAGTCACAGGCTGAGCTGTCTGTTGCAGGGGATGTGGGCACAGCATGTGACCCATTGTGGGACTGAGAATCATTGACGTTTCCTCCCCCAAACCTCCCCCTCACTGTCTGCCCCCCTCCCTTGGGGAAGTGTGATTCCAAAAATATGCCTTTCAGCTGTGTTTTGAGTAAGGCTTCCCCTGTGGCTCAGTGGTAAAGAATCTGTCTGCCAGTACAGGAGCCCCAGGAGACGTGGCTTCTATCCCTGGATGGGGAAGATACCCTGGAGTAGGAAATGGCAACCCACTCCAGTATTCTTGCCTGGAGAATCCCCATGGACTGAGAAGCCTGGTGGGCTAGAGTCCATGGGACTGCAGAGTTGGACACGACTCAGTATGCACGTACTATGTTGTAAATTAGGAAAGAAAAGCAAAGTCATTACTCACATGGTATTTTACACCCATGGCCACTGCTCCTATTTCTTTTTTGTTTCCTACTCAGACTCCACACCCTCTGCTCTCCCTAAAAGTTCTCTTTGCACTTCCTGCTTCCCCAGCCCCCCAAGAGTCTCCTAACGGTGACTTTCAACCCTGAAATTCTCCAGGTCCTTCTTTTGCACCACTGGGGCTCCCTGTTCAGTCGCACAGCATAAATTGTGTGACAGTTCTTGACTGTGTGAGCTCTGCATTTTCAGTCAAAGAAATCCTCTAGAATTGGGCACATAGGAGAGTAAGTGAAGCTATAGCTACTGCAGTTGCTAATTTTTAAAAAGATAACATTTTTAAAATTGTTTGTTTATGTATATATTGGCTACACTGGGTCCTTGTTGCTGCGTGCAGGCTTTCTCTAAGTTGCAGCGAGTTGGAACTGCTCTCTAGTTGCGATGCGCGGGCTTCTCTTGTCATGGAGCATGGGTTCTGGGGCACTCAGTAGCTGTCACTCCTGGGCTTTAGAGCGTAGTCTCAGGAGTTGGGTCCCACAGACTTTGTTGCCCTGAGACGTGTGAGATCTCCTTAGACCAGGGATCGAACGTGTGTCGCCTGCATTGGCCAGTGGACTCTCAACCACTGGACCACCAGGGAAATCCAGAAGACAATATTTTTTAAAATGCTTGCCTTGAGCATTTTTTTTCCTGAAATAACTTTTGTCCAAAAAAGGTTGCTCTTACTGTCCTACAGAATAAAGATGATATTCATCATCCTGGTATTTGAGGGATGCTGGACATATAGAAGTGATAGCTAAATGCCTGGGAATGGAGGAAATTCCCTAGGTAGGGAGTTTAGAATTTGAGAAGGCGCTAAGTCTAATGTTAGCTGTAGGTTTTTCTGTGTTTTTTTTTTTCTGGGATTTTTTTGTTCAATTTTGGTAGATACCTTTTATTAGGCTAAGGACATTCCCTTCTGGAACTTCCCTGGCGGTCTGATTGTTAAGACTGTGCTCCCATTGCAGGGATAAAAGGGGTTAAGACTGGGCTTCCCTTGTGGCTCAGCTGGTAAAGAATTCGCCTGCAATGCGGGAGACCTGGGTTCAATCCCTGAGTTGGGAAGATCCCCTGGAGAAGGGAAAGGCTACCCACTCCAGTAGTCTGGCTTGGAGAATTCCATGGACTATAGTCCATGGGGTCGCAAGAGTCGGACATGACTGAGCGACTTGCCCTTTCACTTTCTTTCCCATTGTAGGGAGCATGCATTTGATCCCTGGTTGGGGAGCTAAGATCCCACGTGCCCCATGCTGCTAAGTCGCTTCAGTCATGTCTGACTCTGTGTGACCCCAGAGACGGCAGCCCACCAGGCTCCCCCGTCCCTGGGATTCTCCAGGCAAGAACACTGGAGTGGCTTGCCATTTCTTTCTCCAATGCATGAAAGTGAAAAGTGAAAGTGAAGTCACTCAGGTTGTCTACTTGAACGTTATACAGTCGTGTCCCACTCCTAGCGACCCCATGGACTGCAGTCTACCAGGCTTCTCCGTCCATAGGATTTTCCAGGCAAGAGTACTGGAGTGGGGTGCCATTGTCTTCTTCCACGTGCCCCATAGCATGGCCAAAAAAAGAGGAAATTCCCTTCTAGTTCTCTTTTGCTGAAAGCTTTTTTTAAATCAAAAATGGATGTAGAATTTTTCTAAGTGGTTTGTCTTTATCTATAGAGATGATTTTATGTTTGTTTATATGGCTTGTCAATAGGGTGGATTACATTGATTTTCAGATGTTAAACCAACTTTGCATTTCTGGAGTAAACCCTGTTTAGTCATAATGTTTCACCTTTCTATATATTTCTGAATTCTATGTGCTAAAATTTTGTCAGGTTTTTTCTTGTGTTCATGAGGGATCTTGGTCTAATTTCCTTTTCTATAATATTTTTATCTGATTTTGTTACATCAGGAAAATGGTGGCAGCATGGGATGGATTATGAAGGATTGGCATTATGCCTTCCTTAAGTTTTTGGTAGAATTTATCTGAACTTGAAATTTGGGGGTGGGTAGTTTTTAAGTACCATTTCAGTTTCTTTTGGGATTCCCTAATAGCTCAGTTGGTAAAGAATCTGCCTGCAATTCAGGAGACCCCAGTTCGATTCCTGGGTTGGGAAGATCCACTGGAGAAGAGATAGGCTACCCACTCCAGTATTCTTGGGCTTCCCTTGTGGCTCAGCTAGTAAAGAATCCGCCTGCAATGCGGGAGACTTGGGTTCAATCCCTGGGTTGGGAAAAGCCCCTGGAGAAGGGAAAGGCTATCCACTCCAGTATTCTGGCCTGGAGAATTCCATGGACTGTAAAGTCCATGGGGTCACAAAGAGTCGAACACGACTGAGTGACTTGCACTTTCACTTCCCGTTGCTTTAGTAGATATTAGAACCCTTCAAATAATCTATTTCTTCTTCTTTTTAAAAAAATTACTTATTATTTGGCTGTGCTGAGTCTTAGTTGCGGCATGTGGAATCTTTAGTTTTGCATGTGGAATCTAGTTCTCTGACCATGCATAGAACCCGGGCCCCCTGTAAAGGGAGCACAGAGCCTCAGCCACTGGACCACCAAGAAAGTCCCTCTACTTCTTGTTGAATGAACTTGCATAATTTGTATCCTTCAAAGATTGCCCATTTTGTATAAGTTGTTGACTATATTGGCATAAAGTTTTTGTGATATTCTCTTTATCCTTTTAATACTTGTAGGATCTTTAGTGGTGTTCATCTCTCTTGTTTCTGTATTGGAAATTTGTGTCTTTTCTTTTACTTAATCAATTTGTCAAAAGGGTCATCAATTTTTTTGATGTTTCCAAAACCCAGCTTCATTGATTTTCTCTATTTTTTTGGTTTCCTATCCATTGACTTTAAGTTATCGATTTTAGACTTTTCAAATATAAGCCGTTATTACTTAGAGAGGCATATCCCAGCCTCATGCAATGCCCAGAATTAGGACTCCTGTCTAGAAGCAGAAGAGGTCATAGCAAGGGGAAGACGCTGGCCCAAGGAGCCCAAGACCTGGCTTTCGCTAGCCACTCACTAGTCACTGTGTCACTTGGGACTTAGACTCTTTGAGCCTCAGTTTCTTTGCCTGAATAATGGAGAAATCTGCTTTTGGAGGTGAATTAGTTGAATAATGAAGCACTTGGCCTCTGGGAAGGACCTCCCCAGACCAACGTGAAGGCTGGTACTCATGACATTTGTAATCATAATGGCTTTGATTCTGTCTTTGCAGATCCAGAAACAGCATGTACTCACCCATCCCCCAGAGGTAGGCTGTGCACCCCTTCCCCTTTCACCCCTCTCCTCTTCACTTCCAAGGGCAGCCCCTCCTCTCCCCCACACCGCAGTCCCCAGGCCTGCCCCAGGTTTCTCTGCTTGTCTCCACTGCATACAGGCCTCGGCCTTCACCAACCCGCTCCCCTCCCGCAGCAGCTCTCCGTTCCCACCGACCGTGAAGCTCCCTGGCCTGCACATATGGAGGGTGGAGAAGCTGAAGCCAGTGCCTGTGGCCCCTGAGAACTACGGCATTTTCTTCTCGGGAGACTCCTACCTGGTGCTGCACAATGGCCCGGAAGAGCTCTCCCACCTGCACCTGTGGATTGGTAAGGGCGGGAACTGGGAGGACTGGTGGGGGGGTGGTGCTGGCCCAGGCAGGGGTCGGGGCTGGCCTAGGTCTCACCGGCAACCTCCCCCGACCCCAGGCCAGCAGTCGTCCCGGGATGAGCAGGGGGGCTGCGCCATACTGGCCGTGCACCTCAACACCCTGCTCGGAGAGCGGCCTGTGCAGCACCGAGAGTCACAGGGCAATGAGTCCGACCTCTTCATGAGCTACTTCCCCCACGGCCTCAAGTACCAGGTCAGAACCCACTCCCCACGCCCTCTCTTGTGGCTTCTCCTTGAGCTCCTTCCCGCTGGTCGTGACCCTGCAAAAGGCCCAAGGCCACTCAGGGCCGGGGCCTCCTCCCACCCGGTTCCTGCTTGCCTGCTTTCCTTCCTGCCCAGTGGGAGGGGGCATGGGGTGCTGGTGGGAGGGGACGGGGGGGGCCCACTTAGGCTGGCCATCTGGGCTGCAGGAAGGCGGCGTGGAGTCGGCGTTTCACAAGACCTCCCCAGGAAGCACCCCGGCTGCCATCAAGAAACTCTACCAGGTGAAGGGCAAGAAGAACATTCGTGCCACTGAGCGGATGCTGAGCTGGGACAGTTTCAACACAGGGGACTGCTTCATCCTGGACCTGGGCCAGGTAAGTGGGCAAGGCTGACTGAGCACCCACTCATGTTGCACTGTGTGTGTGTCTCTCTTTTTTATGCCTGTGCTGGATCTTAGCTGTGGCATCAGGGATCTAGTTCTCTGACCAGGGATCGAACCTGGGGCCCCCTGTGTTGGGAGCCCGGAGTCTTAACCATTGGACTGCCCAGGAAGTCACTGGGTTGTTTTTTTTTTTTTTTTTTTTTTCAGTCACACTGTGCACACAGCCTGTAGGATCTTAGTTCCCCAACCAGGGATTGAAATGGGGGCCACAGCAGTGAAAGTGCTGAGTCCTAAGCACTGGACCACCGGGGAACTCCTTGGTGCTATTTTAAAGGGCAGGGACTAGGAAGCCAGAGCAGAGGGAAAGGGGCTGAGAAGCTGTAAGCCCATTCCAAGGGGGGTCACTGTGGCTGTTAGAAGACATCCCTGTATTTGTTTGGACAGAAACCTCCCTCTGCTGTCTAGTCTTGGCCTCTAACACTGAGTCTACTCTCTAGTGCTCCTGGAACCTTTGAAGCTCTGAGTTAGCTGCCTCCTGTCCCATGCGTTAATCAGTTCATTCATCTCTTCCCTTGGTGAATCTATGGCCCCCACTCTGAGCCAGCATGTGTGCTTGATGAGTCACTTCAGTCGTGTCCAACTCTTTGTGACCCCTTGAACTGTACCCCGCCAGGCTCCTCTGTCCATGGTATTCTCCAGGCAAGAATACTGGAGTTGGTTGCCATGCCCTTCTCCAGGGGATCTTCCTGACCCAAGGGTTGAACCTGCATCTCATAGCTCTCCTGCATCGGCAGGCAGGTTCTTTACCACTAGCGCCATCTGGGGACCACAAGTTGCTGGCCCAGGGCAGGCAGCCAAGGCCGGGTCTGTCACTGGCTACTGTTTTAACCCATGACAGGATGTGATGAGGGTCCTCTTAGGAGCAGTGGGATGGGCTGGGGGAGCTTATGGCAGTGAGGAGCCTTCTAGGCCAAGCCACTGCCCCAGGAAAGTGCCACTTGACTAGACTAGGGGAAACGCCATTCCAGGGGAAGGTGATGGGTGAGCTGAGGCACTGAGCGGGAGAAGGGCACAGACACGCCTGTCGACAGCCAGGAAGGAGGCAGCCTGACTTGGACGCAGGGTGGGGACAGGACCAGTGGGAGTGGAAAGTGCTAAGGAGCTGCGACAGGGCAGGAGGAGATCGAGTCTTTGAGGGTCTGGACTGCACCTGTCGTGCTAAAGATTTGGAACAGGAAGAGGAACCTGGATGCTATTTAGAAGGAGGACTGGAAGCAGTGAGATGGAGTCCCCTGCTCAGTAGAGGTGATGAGGGCCATGCCTGGTGAGTGCGCAGAGGCATCTGACATTCTGGGCCCAGGGACGCCATTCACCTGTTCACCCATTCACCCTTTCATTCGCTCATTCACCCAATTCATTCATGCAATAACTATTTATTCTGGGCCTAAAGATGTGCCTGTTTCTGCTTGGCACTGAGCATACAGCAGTGGGTCAGGTCATGACAAACAAAACCAAACCCTCATGCCCTAATGAGGCTTACTTTCTAGTCAGGGAAAATAGATTATAAATAAGATAAAGATGTTTCAATATATGACACAAGTGATGTGGAAAATAAAAGTCTGTGGGAGATGGGGGTGTGGGGCAGAGAAAGGCTCTCACAGAGACTGTCATTCCTGTCCCCAGAGGCCTTGTTTCCCTTGCCTTCTTGCTTGTCTTTGATCATCTTGCCTCAGCTCTGCAGAGGACAGGATGCAAGTGGCTCTAACCTGAGCCTCCCCACTTCCTTCCAGAACATCTTTGCCTGGTGTGGTGCGAAGTCCAACATACTGGAGCGGAACAAGGCACGGGACCTGGCGCTGGCCATCCGGGACAGCGAGCGGCAGGGCAAGGCCCACGTGGAGATCGTCACCGATGGGGAGGAGCCTGCCGACATGATCCAGGTTGAGAGACGTGGGGGTAGTGGGAGGGTGGCCTCTGCTTGAGGCCACTGAAGGAGGCAGTGATCACAGCAGGAGGGCTGTAAGGGCATCTGGAGCCCTGCTTAGGGCTTGGCTGGCTCATCAGGTGCCTTTGTGGGACTCAGAGTCAAGTACCCCTTGGGATGAAGGGACTGGTATCCAGGGACCGAGCCCTCTCCAGCTCTGCCCGGCGCCTTTGTGCAGACATGGGTGTCGGGGTGGGAGTGAGGGGGTGGTCCTGGGCATGATAGGTGCCCAGGAATCCTTGGAAATGTGGCCTGCCCTCGTCCCTGCAGGTCTTGGGTCCCAAGCCCTCTCTGAAGGAGGGTAACCCTGAGGAAGACCTCACAGCTGACCGGACAAACGCACAGGCCGCGGCTCTGTATAAGGTGGGTGTCCCGGGCCTGCCCTGGGACCAGGTGGGGGTGTGATCTTGATGCCTGTGGGCTGAGAGGAGAGGAGAAAGCAGCGGGCAGGTGGGCCCAGGCCCCAGGGTGGTTTATCAGGGCGTGGAGTGAGGGGAGGATGGGAAGTGAACGGATGCTCGGCCCTCCTGGGGAGGTGAATGTCACTTCCCTTCCAGCCCATTCTTAGATATGGAGGTTTGAAACAAGCCAGTGCTGAGCTTTACTTTTTTTTTTTTTTAGTATCTATTTATTTATTATTTATTTGGCTGCGGTGGGTCTTAGTTGTGGTGCACAGGCTTCTCTAGTTGCAGCCACAGTCTTCTTTCTGGTTGTGGCACTTGGGCTTAGTTGTCCCATGGCATGTGGGATCTTAGTTCCCCAACCAGGGGTCTAACCTGCATCCCTTGCATTGCACACTGAAAAGAAGTGTTAGTTGCTCAGTCATGTCCAACTCTTTGCAACCCACCAGGCTCCTCTGTCCATGGCATTCTCCAGGCAAGAACACTGGAGTGGGTAGCCATCCCTGTCTCCAGGGGATCTTCCAGACCCAGGGACTGAACCCGGGTCTTCTCCATTGCAGGCAGATTATTTACTGTCTGAGCCACCAGGGAAGTCCCTGAACTGTACCTTTTTTGCATTCTTTGCATTTACTTGTTAATTTGGAGTCTAATTAATTTCCACAGATTCTGGGGCTCTGGGAGGCGGTGATTGAGGCTGAAGTGGGGGTGGGGGTTGTCTGGGATTTGCCTGTCAGCTGTCAGTTCTTCCCCTACCTCTGGTCTGCTGTTCAGCCTGGGTTGGTGGGTGGGACCTGTACTGGAGGGGGGCTGTTCCTTGGCCGAGGTCAGAGCTTTGAACTGCGGGAAGGAGGGTGACACAGCACTGCCCACTCTCCCCCAGGTCTCTGACGCCACTGGACAGATGAACCTGACCAAGCTGGCTGATTCCAGCCCCTTTGCCCTCGAGCTGCTGATACCCGATGACTGCTTTGTGCTGGACAATGGACTCTGTGGCAAGATCTACATCTGGAAGGGTGCGTGTGGCTTCTCCACACCAGCCTGAGGCCCCTGTGGCCACTAACCAGGAAGGCTTCCCACGAGAGGGCTCAGCCAGCCCATAGACTCCTGGCTCAGCGAACCTCCGTGGCTGATGGTTAATTCCTGGCAAGGGTTCTGCACCTTCAGCCCACCTCTGAATCATCTGAGGGCCCTGTTAAGACACAGAGTGAACCACACCCCTGAGATTCTCATTCTCGAGGTCTGGGCTTCCCAGGTGGTGCTAGTGATAAAGAACCCACCTGGCAATGCAGGAGACATAAGAGATGCAGCTTCAGTCCCTGGATAGGGACGATCCCCTGGAGGAGGGCAGGGTAACCCACTCCAGTACTCTTGCCTGGAGAATGCTATGGACAGAGGAGCCTGACGGTCTACAGTCCATGGGATTGTGGAGAGTTGGACACTGAAGTGACTTAGCACGCATGAGACTTTGCAGGCTCTGGGAACCGTCTCTCGGGTTCCCAGGTCTTGCTGCTGACTTTGTGTTGAGGACCACTTGCCACAGAGCTCTCCTAGGCCTCAGTGCCACTGGGACCCCTGCTTCTGCCTGTCTGCCTTGACTGTGACCAATTCTAGATATGAAATCTCATCTTATGCACTGGGTAGCAAACTGGTAGGGCTCGTTTTTCCAAGAGGTTGTATTGGCTGGAAATGAAACACCCTTGGGCAGAAGCCTGCTTGCTAGATCAGACTCTGAAAATATTGTAACAAATCTCTGAGTCTGTGAGTAATTCTCTGTGCTTGTCTTTTCTTGTTCTTTTTTTTCCCCTGCTGTGCTGGGTCTTTGTTGCTGCATGCCTTTCTCTAGTTGCGGTGAGCAGGGGCTTACTCTTGGTTTGATGCTTGAGTGTCTCATTGTGGTGGCTTCTCTTGTTGTGGAGCACAGGCTTTAGGTGGATAGGCTTCAGTAGTTGTGGCTCGTGCTTGTGGCGCACAGGTTTGCTCTGAGGCGTATGGAATCTTCGCAGAGCAGGGATCAAACCTGTGTCCCCTGCATTGGCAGATGGATTCTTATCCACTGGAACACCAGGGAAGTTCTGTGTCTTTTCTTGTTCTTGAATGTGTCTCAACTGCCCAGATTATAAACCTCTTGAATGAAATCACATTGTCTCTAGTGCCTTGATGAGATAGCATTTGCTCAGTAAATATTTGTGACATGAACCAGGGCCAGGAGAAATTTCCAGCCAGGAGGATGGAGAAGTGTTAGGTGTTGTAACTTGGCAGCTACTAGGCATCACACTCTTGCCTCAGGGAAGGACCAGGAGTGGCAAGCTGCAAGGCAGGTTTCTAAGAGGTGAGGAGGATGGTGGTAGGGGGTGGGGAGGATTGTGTTGCTGGGGCTGTCTTTGCATGTCCGGCTTCCCTGTCCTTCACTGTCTCCAGAAGTTTGCTCAAACTCATGTCCATTGACTCAGTGATGCCATCCAACCATCTCATCCTCTTCCTGCCCTTAGTCTTTGCTAGCATCAGCGTCTTTTCTGATGAATCATCTCTTTGCATCAGGTGGCCAAAGTATTGGAGCTTCAGCTTCAGCATCAGTCCTTCCAAAGAATATTCAGGGTTGATTTCCTTTAGGATTAACCGGTTTGATCTGGTTTGGAAGTGTCTTTAGCCCCAAGCAAAGAATGGAGAAACCAGTGGGAAAAACAGTAAACTTAGGAGCTGGGAAGAGAAGCATCAGGCAATCACAGAGGAAGGATACAGCACATTAATCTCAGATATATTGTGGCTAACTAGAGTTTTAATAGCCTGGCTGAAGAGCCAACCACAGTTGACAACATTGTTTCCTTGGAAAAATTCCTCCAGGTGGAGCAGGGTTTGGTTAAAGGCGAGAAGGGAGGGCACTGCTGTTCCTTTTTACTGACTCTTAGTTGGTATAACCATTAGGCTGATGTTGGCATCTAGCTTTATGGGAGTAAGATTGCAGTAAATCATGCCCTTTTTTTCTGTCCAATTTAATTTTGCAAGGCTTGATAACAGTACAGTTGACAGACTCAAAAGGCGAGGGGCCCTGGAGAGGGAGAGAGGGGCCTGAGTGTCTCATGAGAGGGCGACATTAGTTTCTCCCTGAATATCCCTGGGGCCCTGGCCCGAGCAGAACACTTTGATGATTGGAGCGGGCAGAGGGCAGTTTTCATCTGGAGCTGCGAGTTGGGAGAGGCTGACTTCTCACTGAGCCCCCTCAGGGTGTTCTTAGGACCAGGAGGCCAGCTATTCTGTGGGTGTGTGAGCTCAGTTATGCTTGACTCTTTGTGATCCCATGGACTGTGTAGCCCACCGGGGTCCTCTGTCCATGGAATTTGGACCTTCTTAAATCTCCTCGAGACAAAGGGGATGTGGGCTAGAGAGAGTCCCTGCTCTTTTAAAATTTCTCCTCCTTATGATCCAGGGCGCAAAGCTAATGAGAAGGAACGGCAGGCGGCCCTCCAAGTGGCCGAGGACTTTATCACCCGCATGCGGTATGCCCCAAACACTCAGGTGAGGAGCCCTCCCTGTGCTAGCACACCGTCTTCCTAGGACGCTTCCCTGGTCCCCTGTCCGTGGACTGGACAAGAAGGGTGAGAAAGCCCCGGGCACAGTCAGGAGCAGTCAGGCCTCCCCTCCCAGAAACACCCAGTGGGAAGGCCCTTCTCAGTCCTTCAGAGTTTTACAGTACATGTTATTTTCTTCTTTTTTTTTTTTTTAACTTGTTAATGTACTTTTTTAAAAAAGATTTAAAAAAATTTTTTAATTGGAGGATAATTGCTTTTCAGTGTTGTGTTGGTTTCTGCCATATGACAATGTGAATCATACCCACATATGTCCCGCTCTCTTGAATCTCCCTTCCACCCTCTGCCCTGCACCCCCCACCCCCACACACTCACTCCATCCTGCCCCTCTAGGTTGTCACAGAGCCCAGGCTGAGCTCCCTGGGTTATACAGTGACTTCCCACCAGCTATTTTTACACGTGGTAGTATATGTATGTCAATGCTACTCTCTCAATTTGTCCCAGCCTCTCCTGTCCCTGCTGTGTCCACAAGTCTGCTCTGTCTGCATCTCTGTTCCTGCTCTATAAATAGATTCATCAATATCATTTTTCTAGATTCCATATATATGTGTTATTATACTACATTTGTTTTTCTCTGACTCACTTCACCCTGTATAACAGGCTCTAGGTTCATCCACCTCACTAGCACTGATTCAAATGCGTTCCCTTTCATGACTGAGTAATATTCCACAATCTGTGTTCTTTTCTAAGAGGATGATGGGCAGCGCTCCCCTGGGAGTCCAGCTAGCCGGGTGTGCCTCTGGATCACTCATGTGGCTCCTCTGGGCCATGGATTTTAGCTAGTTCTGCCCTTCTCACTGTTTTCTCAGCCCATGTCCCTGTAATCTTTCTTGTCTCTTGGCTTACCTGGAAGAGCATCACTGGCTGGAAGGCCTGTGGACTCAGGCCTGGTGCCCAGCACCCTCCTCCCTGGCTCTGGAAGAGGCAGAGGTGGCAGCCTTGTGAGCCAGACTCTCCCCTGCCGTCCCTACAGGTGGAGATTCTGCCCCAGGGCCGCGAGAGTGCCATCTTCAAGCAATTCTTCAAGGACTGGAAGTGAGGGCAGGCGTCTCCCTGCCCCTACCTCCTACCCACATGTTCCTCCTCTGACCTCCTGGTCAGTGCTGAGGTGCCCCTGCCCATGGTCAATAAAGGAGACCAGTACTTTTCTTGCTCTTTGCCTGCATTGCCTGCCCTGGGCTAATACTCCCTGCCACACTAGTCACCCAGCTCTGCCCCATGCTGGGCAGAGTAGATGTATTCTACGTGTGCTAAGTCACTTCAGTCGTGTATGACTCTGTGACCCCTATGGACTGTAGCCGAAGAGGCTTCTCTGTCCATGGGATTCTCCAGACAAGAACACTGGAGTGTGTTGCCACTTCCTTCTCCAGATCTTCCCAACCTAGGAATTGAACCTGCATCTCCTGTTGTCTCCTGCATTGGCAGGCGGGTTCTTTACCACTAGCGCCACCTGGTGGCAATTCCACAGCCTGTGAGAGGCCAGAGAGGGCTTTGCAGAGGGGCCAGCTCCTGAAGGGGCCAGGCGCTCCCAGCGGGCCTGGTTGGCACTACTGCAAACCCAATAGGGAGGTGGCATGGGGCCAGGGCTGGGATCACTTTCAGCCCGAGGTTCAGTTCAGTCTCACATTCCCGACTGGGGGCAGGTTGTGGCAGCGGGTGAGCGCCTCCATCCAAGCTGGAATTTCCTCAGGTGCTCCAGTGAACCGTTGCCAGGCAGCTTCCAAATGATGTATGTTCACCAAGAGCATAGCTCTTCACATCCATACAGGAGGTCAGCTTGTCACATCCTAAGTACACTGCATGGGCTCAGGACCACGTGGGGTCATGGGAATAGCACCAGACTATGTCAAGGAGGGTTGTGGGTCCAGGTTCTCACCTGGCTCTCTTTGAGCCTGGGCAAGTTGCTTTTCCTCATCCAGCTCCTAAGGGTTTTTTTTTGGGGGGGGGGGGGCATGCTGCACAGCATGTGGGATCTTAGTTCTCTGACCAGGGATCGAACCCACACCCACCCCTTGCGATGGAAGTCTGCAGTCTTAACCACTGGACTACCAGCGAAGTTTCCCTAGTTCATTCTCTTGTGTACTGGGGTGGTGACTGGAATAGCAGAGAAACTAGGGGGCTAAACAGAGGGAGAATGGAGTAACCCCAAAACAGTCCCACCTTGGGGTGTGACCGCTGGGTAAGCCCGGACTGGACAAACCGGAGTCCTAGAGGCTTGGCAGGGCTGCAGCCGCCCTGACCCAGGGTCACTGCAGGCCCTCAGAGCTTTAAGCCCTGACACTGGATCTTCCATCTGAAACAGAGTGGTGGTAGCAGTAGTGTTAGTCGCTCAGTCGTGCCCGACTCTTTGGGACCCATGGACTGCAGTCCACTGGGTTCCTCTGCCCATAGCATTCTCCAAGCTAGAATACTGGAGTAGGTTGTCATTTCCTTCTCCAGGGAATCTTCTTGATCCAGGGATCGAACCCAGGACTCCTGTATTGCAGGCAGATTCTTTACCATCTGAGCCACCAGGGAAGCCTATCCCAAACTGAAATTCTGATCAATTTCATCTTAGTGGTATTGTGCTGAGAAGCATAGAAAAATCAGCTCTTTGCATATCCCCCTTGTTCTCCAACTTTCTCTCCACACAGAGACATCCGGCGATCACTGGATAGCCTATGCAAAGAGCACGTGCCAGGGGTGAATTTTCAAAGGGGAAAGAGGGATGTTTCCCCTAGAAACTGACATTTTTAGCATTGTAAAGCATTTTGGGTCTCTCATGAAAAGCCTTGGAAGGTTTTTCCCAAGAAAATGCACAGATTTAAGATTTTTGTTATCTATTTTCAGAGGGTTTAGGCATCCCTCCACAACCACAGAATTCTGTCCATCCACAGAATCGCAGCTTAATCCCTGGACAGTTGTTGCTAATGTCTCCAGGTCCTAATCTGTATGGAGAGCATCCACTGGCGGTAACACAGAATAGGCTTCTGCAGGGGCCACTGGGCTCCCTTCCAGCCAGAGGCTCCCTTGGGCTGGTCCCTGCCATGCCATAGCTGAGCACTAACAGTCCAGGTCTGTTGAGTTGGCCTCCAGGTCTCAGAGCAAGGGAATGGAATCTGCAGGAATCACTAAACTTGACATTCCACAGTTGGCATGGGGTTGGGGGAGGGTTACATTCTAAGCCCACTAGGCCCAGTAATCTCTCTGCTGCCATCTCTGCTGGTCAGGACTGAGGAGGAGGGCACAGGATTAGTTCAGGTCAGGCAAAGATGACACAAAGCAAACAGCAGACCCTTTACCAGCGCTACCCTTGAGGCATCCTGCTGACGGGTTCCTTCCATACTCGGGTGGCCGTCTGTCATCTTCACCTTTGTGATGGGTCCCCCTGCACCCGGTCAGACTTGGAGATGCCTGCGGGGCTGGACAGCTATCTTCCATGACTCTACTTGGGGGAGGTCAGAGGATAGGAGAGAAGCCAGGTGGGACTCTCGCCTGGCCCCTGTTCCCTAGCTCCAAAGCCCTTTGCGAGTGAAAAGCGACAAGTAGCTTCCCCAGAAGCAAATGCAGGAAAAACCCTGTGTGGATGCCTCATAACAGTCACCCTTAAGAACAGCCAGGGCCACCTCGACCAATGGCTAGTGTGCAGAGTCTCTGGGTCTGTTAAGTGCAGCTGGATGAGGCTGGATGGACTGTGAATTCGGCAGGAGTGTGGCCAGGGCACAGTGGCCTCTCCTGGGGCCTGTGACCGGTGCCAACAACAACAACCGGCTAGAGTCCTGGCTCTAACGGGGAACCCTGGGGTAACAGCCACAGGACGGTGCAAAGTGTGTCTGGAAGGAAAACACTTGAGATCCTAAACGTAGAATTATTTTATTCAAAAACTGCTGGTGTGTGAATTTCCTCCTTCCTTCAACCAGGCCAGAAAACCAGCCCTGATGGGACATGTGCAGCCTCCATGGGGGGAGCCCAGCTGCGGGTCTGGTTCCCTATCACAAACAGTGGGAGGAGGAATGGGGAGAGATGAGGGTGGGGTGAGCGCCAGACCAGAAAAGGCAAGCACTCTCTGGCTCACACCGCCCCGTCGGCTGCTGCCGCGACTACCCTCTCCCTTCACATTCTAACTACTTAGTCCCGGTCTGGTCCCTGTCCTGTGGACCCCAGGGCCTGAAAGACCCACTGCCAGGTTTTGGCGCTTCTACTTGGGAGCATCTTTGATGGAGGACTGTGTGGAACATGCATATGCGTTCTCCCACCTGATGATCCATTCACTGTCACTGATATTACCTGGAATCCGACTACGGAAGCTGTTGCCCAACTAGTAATATAGCACAGTTCTCGCCCTGAAAGCAGGGCTCCAGAGAGTGAGTCTAATCCAATGGCCCTTGATGTCTCAAGCAGGTGAGGGCCCTTGGCTCCACCCACCAGCCCCAGGGGCTTCCTACATCCCTTCCGGTGAGGCCCAGCCAGGGTCCGGCCCTCTGAAGGCCCCTCCAAGGCTTCCTGGCTGGTGGCCACTGGGGTTGGTCAGATCAGCCATGTGCCTTCTGACGAGTGTGATGGCAGGTCACACACGCCTGTGAAAGTGAGATCCTTGGAGTGAGGGGCTTGTGGCCCAGAGCACTTCTGTGTCCCCAACAGGGAGGCCTGTCCCTTTGACACTCCAGCCAAGTAGGTCTCCAGGGTTTTGAGCAGCCGTCTGGGGCTCTTCTTGGCTGACATCTCCAAATCTGAAACAGAGAGGATTGGGGAACAGAAGGCTAGGGGAGGGGCTCCGGGATGCACAACCCAGAGGCTCTGGAGAGAAGGGGGAAGGGGTTTTCTAAGATGGAGAGCTCACCAGAGAGGGGAACCAAGACACCAGACTTGGGCACAGGGGCCACATACTCTACCCTGTCCGGACAATCTCAATTTTGAATAGTCAGTCTAACTGAGCCAAAAGTTGGGCCCATCTTTTGATTCAGAAAATATGGTAACCAGAGGTGTTTGGCGAGAAAGGGAAGAGAGCAGCAGGCTCCCAAGGGTAGGGTGATGGAGACTTGGGATGATGGAGACTTGGGGAAGCAGAAACTTGAAAAGGTATGAATGGGAATTGGGGGGAAGAGAAGCCGGCCAAAACCAGTCGATCAACCACCCTGGAGTCCCTGAACTCAGGGACACTAGGAGTGCAGGAGCTAGGCACCCTGAGAAGAGCGAGCGTACCCTTGAGGACAAAGCCTGAGTCTGAGATGGTCTTGTGCTGTGTCCTCCAGACGTGCGCCAGGCGGAGGAAGGTGGCGGCATAGAAGCTATTCACCACGGGGATCACTTTCTGCTGCCGGTTACACTCCCTGCAGGACAAGGATGGGCATGCGCTCAGCAGTGCACAGACACCTGAGGGCGCCTTTACCCTGTCCCCCGGGGAGCCCTTCTCGGGGCAGCCTTCACATCTAAGGTCAGGGTTGAGGAGGAGGGGTGGGTTGGGAGGCTGGTGCAGGGGTAGTCTGTCCAGGTTCCCCGGAGCCAGAAGGTTTAGAAGAGAGCTGGGGGGATAAGATGGTGGGGGGATGAGGTGGTCGGGTGAGGGAACCACGCTCTGACAGCCAGGGCAGTGAGCAGCGTGAGGACTCACCTGGAGAGACACTCCTCTCTTAAGGCCTGGATGGCGATACGCGTGATATTCACAGACATCAAACAGAAGGGGAATTGCTGGAATGGACGGGGTACCAGGTCAGTGGCATTCCAGGCTCTCAGCTTCTGTGCTTCCCGTTGCCCATAATCTAGTCTGGCCCTCAGGAGATGACAACAAGCACAGCCAGAGGCAAACAGCTGGCATTATTAATGCTTACACTTAATCTTCACCGTAATATTCACATTTTACAGATGAGGAAACTGAGGCCTAATGACCTAAAGTAACTTTCCTAAAGCACTGAACCAGGATTCCTACTGAGGTCAGTGCACTCCAAAGCTGGTGCACAAACCTCGTTGCTAGTTCTCAGCCTCTTCAACATCCCACCCCACCAGCTCTCCTTGGCCTTCATCAGACCTGTCCCATGTGCTGCCTGTGGACCGCATCACCCCCTGGGGTTGGATGGACATAGGAGGGGTGAGGTGCAGTTATCTAACCAACTCTGTAGGTTCTTAAAATCTCTTCTCCCTTCTGTAGGCTTCTGGTTATTTGACTGCTCATAAGCTCTTCACCCAAAAGCTGACAGAGGAAGTACAAGTAGGCAGAGAGTCAGCCTTGACTTGGGGTGCACCCCAACTCTTGGTAACACACAGGCTTGAGAACGGGCTGTGCAGGTCACACTCCTGAGACGGGCAGCCGGGGCCCATCAGAGTGCTTCACCAAAAAGGTCCTCGGAATCCTCCGTGGAGTCCACATGAATGCTGTATTTTTAGAGTGGCCACTTCCTATTCTTTTATAAAAGATTAAAAAAAAATTTTTATTTATTTTATTTTTGGCTATGCTGGGTCTTCATTGCTGTGTGGGCTTTTCTCTAGTTAGAGCATGTGGGGGCTACGCTCTAGTTGCACTGCATGGGCTTCTCATTGCAGTGGCTTCTCTTATTGAAGAGCATGGAGCTCTAGGCATGCGGGCTTCAGTAGTTGCAGCACATGCGCTCAGCTGTTGCAGCTCCCGGGCTCTAGAGCACAAGCTTATAGTTGTGGAGCACAGGCTTAGTTGCTGCGCAGCATACGGGATCTTCCTGGACCAGGGATCGAACCTGTATCTCTTGCATTGGCCGGTGGATTCTTTACCACTGAGCCACCAGGGAAGCCCCTTTGCTATTCTTTAACAACAAAAACCAACCAAATGAAAAGGGGCTTTTCCCAGAGGATTTGCAAATATTACATGTTAGTTTCTGCCATAGTTCCCACACAAGGACGTTGGCTGAGAGCAACATGTAGACCAATGTGTCCCTTAGTTTAGAATGAGAACCAAAATCTACATATTCCATCTGCTTCCTCAAAAAAGAAAATCTGTTACATTATGATGTAGAACCATGCAGTCCAGTACAACAGCAAATAGCCACATGAAGCTACTGAAATATCAATTAGTTGAAAATTAAGTAAAATTAAAAATTCAACTCCTTAGTCAAAGTAGCCATATTTCAAGTGCTGAACAGCCACACGTGTTTAGGAGCTGCTACACTGGACAGTGCAGACAGAATGTGTCCTTCACTGCAGAAAGTTCTGGGGGACACGCTGAACTGTAGAGGGTCATCTGGCTCCACAAGGATTTTTCTCAGGGTCTTCCATGACACCTGGATTCCAGACCTTGGCCTGGCCATCTGTGAGCTGTGTGTCCTCAGGAAGGCCATCGAAACTCCATGAGACTCGGCTCTCTCTTCTCTCAAAACCAAAAAGGAAATGAACATTGAGTGCTGGGGCTTCCCTGAAGGCTTAGTGGTAAAGAATCTGCCAGCCAATGCAGGGGACAGGGGTTCCATCCCTGATCTGGGAAGATCCCACATGCTATGTAGCAACTAAGCCTGAGCAGCACAAATACTAAGCCTGCACTCTAGAGCCTGGGAGCTGCAACTACTGAAGCCTGTGTGCCTAGAGCCCATGCTCCACAAGAGTGTGTGTGCTTCGTCACTCAGTGGTGTCCTACTCTGCGACTCCATGCACTATAGCCCACCAGGCTCTTCTGTTTATGGATTCTCCAATCAACAATACTGGAGTGGATTATCATTTCCTTCTCCAGAGGATCTTCCTGACCCAGGGATCGAACCTGGGTCTCTTACATTGCAGGTGGATTCTTCATCATCTGAGCCACCAGGGAAGCCCCACAGCAAGAAGCCAGCACACCGCCACCAGAGAGTAGCCCCTACCTGCAGCAACTAGAGAAAAGCGCTCGTGGCTTTGAAGACCCAGCACAGCCAAAAATAAGCAATAACAACAACAACAACAACAAATACATTGAGTGCTGTGCAGAAAATAGTGAACAACGCAGACCTGTGGCTGCCCTCCTTAGAAAAGCATGCTTCAAAGGCTGGCATCTGGGAACCTGGATTTTAAGAAGGTTCCCACCACTCCCCCAGGCTGACTCACTGTATCTAATCTGTTTGTGCAAACCATATGGTTTATGCTGAACACCTGCTTTCCATCCGATTTTGGAATTCTGGTACATGCTACACAGATGGTGGGCTTCCCAGGTGGTGCTAGTGGTAAAGAACCCACCTGCCAGTACAGGAGACATAAAAGATGCGGGTTTGATCCCTGGGTTGGAAAGATCCCCTGGAGGAGGAAATGGCTACCCACTCCAGTATTCTTGCTTAGAGAATCCCATGGACACAGGAGCCTGGTAGGCTATTGTTCATGGGGTCACAAAGAGTCAGACGTGACTGAAGCAACTTAACACACACACACACACACACACACAGATGGTGCCTGCATGACCAGCCCCCAGAAGAAACCTCAGATACTGAATCACTAGTGAGGATCTGAGAGGTAACAGGCAGGAAGGCCACAGGTCTCCAAATGGAGGAAACAGGCTGCAAGCGTCAGCATTTTTTTCCTCTCTCTTAAGCGGCAGGAGGAAACACACTATAAGTGTCAGATTTTTTTCCCTTCTCTATACAAGATTAAAAGGAGGTTTCTATTAAAATTCTGTGTTGCCATGACGACACCTGGTTCCACCTGAACTTAACTTTTCTCAAACCTTGAGCTAACCGATGCATTTTTTTATGGAAATGTTTTTCTTAAGCTATGTTAATGAACTATGTATTTACCCTAGACTGTCTTTCTTCAGATCAGTTCCACTTAAGACTCAGAACCCATAAGGGTTCAAATAACCAGTATGCCATTGTTCTCCTAATCTATGTTAATGAAACTATATATTTACCTGGAAACCTGCCTTTCTTCAAGATCAACTGAAGATTGATCAAGATCAATTGATCTTCAAGATCAAGATCAATTTCTTCTTCCTGTCAATGGCCCAGGATGACTCACCTTGTGCCAGTGTTATTGCAAAATGCATGTTGTGGGTGAGGGGCCTAGTGCCACTCTAAGTTTTGAGACATTTCCTTTCTCTAATTAACAGCTTGCTGATACGTATATAACATACTGCTAAAGGCTAGCAGAGGGGCGCTCTTTCTGCCCCCTTCTGATGTCTATGTCAGAAACTTTCTCTATGTCTTTTATACTTTAATAAAACTTTACTACACAAAAGCTCTGAGTGATCAAGCCTCGTCACTGGCCCAGGATTGAATTCCTCTCCTTTGGAGGCTAAGAATCCCGGCATCTTTCACGGCTCAGCAACAACCTTTCAGACCCTAGTTGGCAACATTCAACGTGTTGGCCAATTTGATGCTGCTGGAAGTCCGTGCATCCCATGTGCCCACACAGGGAGGGGAAGCTCCTGGAAGCCTGTGTCTGGTGTCCGATGGATTTTGTCCACACACTTCTTCCCTCTGCTCATCTTGCTTTTGCCGCAGTTAATCACAGCTGAGAGAACAACTATAGGCCAAATCCTGAGAGTCCTCTCAGTGAACCGATGAACCTGGCAGTAGACCTGGGGACCCCGACGCGAGGGCCATGCTGGGTGGAGTCAATCTGTCAACCATTACACAAACTCTCTGAGACCGCTTTTATGATCCACAGGCTACATTTTCTACTAGCCCACAACCTGCCTCACAGAGCTGCTCTGAGGAGTCATTTAGATCACACAAGCAAAATGCTAAGGGCAGCACTGGCCTGAGGAGGTGCTAACAAATGTTCGTAACTATCCCTAGCTGAGGTCAGCAGCGGGGCATCTGTACATTCAGGTATTGACTACTTAATTATCACAATACTTGTGTAGTATCATGCCTTCCCTTGATTTCTTTCAGTCTAAAGATAAATATGGCAACGAGAACATGTAGCAACAAAATTAACACAGGATCTGAACTTAGCATTCATTCACTCTTGGGAACATTCTTTTGTTTTTCAAAGTACTTTATTTTATACAGTATCTTTTTTTTTTTTTTTTCTGGCTGTGTGGCTTGTGGGACCTTAGTTCCCCGACTAGGGTTTGAACACAGCCCCCACCCCACCCCCACAGGGAAAGCACTAGCCCTAACCACTGGACACCAGGGAATTCCCTCGGGAACATTCTTATAAAAACTTACTTACTAAAAAGCCATGAAAAACTGGGATTCAGAGCAAAATGTCTCCTTTCCTTCAGCAGTTCCCTTGGACCTGAAAAGTGTGGCTTTGAGCTAAAACATTACACTGAGGCGGTGTTTTGGGAACTGACTAAAAGAACAGCAGACAGAATCAGAGTCTTCTGAGTCTTCATTTGAAATTTCATTTCTCTTCATGCCTCACCTCTGAACCCTGAAGCAGGAAGACCAAATGCAGATCGGTTGGAGTTTTTTTTGGCAGCTGCTGCCAACACAGCACCACCCCCTGGAGATTCCAGTTCAGCAGTTCCGTGGAGGGAGGGGCCTGGGCACCTGCATTCCCTCAGGTGACTGTGAGCTGGGCTGCTGAGATCCCCACTGTAAGGAGCACGCTGCTGGGCGAGCTGTCAGGAGACGGGGGTCTTCACGCCAGCTTCACCACTTCCTAGCTGCCCCACTTTGTGTAGACACATTTCACCTCTCTGATTCTCACGTTCCTTCACTGGGAAACGAAGATTTCCAAGGATCATCTCTGCCCAACCTCTTGCAGGCTCATCATGTTGACGGAATAAAATAACAGATGGAAATGGCATGGAAGATGACACCAGGTGCTGACTGTGAGTAACTACTGTGGTGAGCTGCTTCTCTGCCTGCCAGCAATCAGCCCGATGTACCCTGCATCTCGCCATCTGAACTGCAGCACTCCCCTCCTCAGGACAGCATGGATCACATGCTTCCACGGAGCCCCAGGGTCCCCCAGCATTTGTAGTGTCTGGCCAATTCCTCTTTAGCAGGATGTATCACAGGTACCTGAAGCCTCAGCTCTCTCCTTAGGGAACTATGCTATGCTCAGTTGCTTCAGTCATGTCCAACTCTTTGTGACTCTATGGACTGTAGCCTGCCAGGCTCCTCTGTCCATGGGATTCTACAGGCAAGAATACTGGAGTGGGCTGCCATTTGCCCCTCCAGGGGAATCTTCCTGACCTAGGGATCAAACCCACGTCTCTTAAGTCTCCTGTTTTGGGATTTCCCTGGTGGCCCAGTGGTTAAGACTCTGCACTCCCAATGCAGGGGACCCAAGTTTGATTCTTGGTCAGGGAACTAGATCCCACATGCCTCAACTAAGAGTTTGCATGCCACAACTAAGACCTCATGCAGCCAATTAAAGAACACATAAATATTTTTTTTAAAAGTCTCCTGTATTGGCAGGCAGGTTCTTTACTACTAGCGCCACCTTGTGGCTAACTGTATTTGGCCTTAGGGTCAGTTCTTCCAAAATTGAATGCCAAGCCCTTAAACTAATGCACTTTCTTTCTCCCCAAAAATTTACCAGCTGTAGTTTCAGCCTCTGAATTAGGTCTCTGGTTTTCTTTACTCTTGGCAGTCAAAGGTCTATCAAAAGTCAGTTCAAAGTTAGGACTGGCTGCTGGCAAGGCTGTGTCCCTGAGCTGTTACTGTGGCTGCCTGTGTGCCTCCTGGAAAACTGTTATTTTCAAGATTCATAAGGGCTTGAAGTGAAGTTTTAAGACACTGAAGGACTTAAGAGTTCAAAGACCTATAAACATCATTTAGGCCAAATCTCTTATTTCATAAAAGAGCAAACTGATACCCAGAGGGAGTAAGTGCATTTGTGCTAAGTCGTTCAGTCGTGTCCGACTCTGTGCGACCTTATGGACTGTAGCCTGCTAGGCTCCTCTGTCCGTGGGATTCTCCGGGCAAGAACTGAAGTGGGGTGCCATGCCCTTCTCTAGGGGATCTTCCAGACCAAGTGATTGAACCCGAGTCTCTTACATCTCCTACATTGGCAGGTGGGTTCTTTACCACTAGCGCCACCCAGGAAGCCCATAGGTGACTTGCCTCAAATCACAGCTAAGTAATCATACCACAGGTGGAACTAGGATCTAGATTCCTGACACCTACACCTGCCCTCTTATTATCTTAAGCTGCTGTTCCTTTTATTGTCTGGCATGTATATTGTGGAGTAAATGTAAATTCACTATAAATTGCACAAAGGCCAGCGGGCGAAGGGATGACGAACAGGTTAGTCAAAGTGGTCAGGCTGGTCTGTACCTAGATGGAGTACCCAGGGCTTCCTCTCTCGTCCTGCTCTTCCCTCAGCCTGGCATGTTCTTCCCTTGAATATCCAGGGACCTGCCCCCCTCACCTCAGTCAAGCCTGTCCTTGAAAACAAACGAGGGGTGCTGAACTGGCAATAACCCTCTACCCTGACCTCCCTGTTTCTGCAGGAAGGTCTTACAAGAGAGCCTTAATACCCCACCAGAAGGGAGGCACTGAGCTCCGAGATGATTTCTAGGAAGTACTCATGAACTGTGGGACCTTGGGCAAGCCGTTTTCCCTCTCTGGGTCTCTCTCCACTGCCTCTACAACAAGAGGCTAGTCCATTATTGCTAAGCTACCCCTCAACCTTCGGGACACCTTTTCTAATTATTTTTCATTTTTGGCTGCACTGGTCGCTGGGCACAAGGTTTCCCTAGATGTGGAGAGCAGGGACTACTCTCTAGTTGCGGCGCACAGGCCTCTCACTGTGGTGGCTTCTCTCGTTGTGGAGCACGGGCTCGAGAGCGCAGGCTTTAGTAGTTGCAGTGCACGTGCTTAGCTGCTCTGTGGCTTATGGGATCTTCCCAGACCAGGAACTGAACCCATGTCCCCTGCACTGGCAGGCAGATTCTTAACCATTGGACCACCAAGGAAGTTCTGGAACTCGTATGATGAAGTAGCATCGCTGCAGGAGATTGCACTGTTTCATAAGCTAACTGATCTGGTTCTTAAACTTGACCCAGACATTACCTCCCTGCATCGTGAAGACCACAGAACACACCCACATTCTCAACTTGTGGGTCCTGATCGATCTCAGAACCAGATCCTCATGAAGTACCCTCTTGCCTCCTCCAGTGTCTCCTGGAAGAGACGGGCGAATGTGAAGTCATCAGATGTAATGAGTGTTTTTTCCTCAAAAGATAACAGAGATATTCAGTGAACATCAGAAATGAGAAAACTTCCCACGTGATAGGAAATGTGTGATTATTTGTTTTTGCAGTCCAGGTGGCGCTAGATGTAAAGAACCCACCTGCCCATGCAGGAGACATAAGAGATAAGGGTTTGATCCCTGGGTCAGGAAGATCCCCTGCAGGAGGAAATGGCAAACCACCCTAGTATTCTTGCCTAGAGAATCCCATGGACAGAGGAGCCTGGCAGGCTACAGTACATGAGGCCGTAAAGAGTCAGACACAACTGAGTGACTAAACACACACAACGAGTTTTAGATTCAAATGGATCTACTTTACTTTACAATGGCTGTATATATAGGTGCATGGTGTTGTGTGTGTCTGTGCATGCTCGTGCAAGTACAGATACAGTTTTGAAAACACAGTTATGTATTACATATGTATATATTATCCAAAAGATGTATATAAAAATGTATTTTTACTCATGGAAATCAAAAATTACTATGATAACTAACACTCCTTGAGTGACTAATGTACTTAGCACTTTACACAGGGTTGGAATTATTTTATACAGGGTTGGAATTATTTTCTCATGTTACAAAGGAAGAAGCTGAGGTTCTGAGAATTAAGTAATAATGACCAACAACATGGTTACTGGAGCAGTCTGCAGCACAGGCCGGCCTGCCCAGGCCCTAAGACACAGTGATCTGATGAAAATGCTGCAAGTCTCACCTTTGGTTACTCATTCTCAGGCCCTCTCTATCAAGTAGCATTACACCCCACTTCCTGTTCTCTGTGAAGTGCACTGGCAGCTGGGCGGGTCCACTTACCCCTGGCGACCATTCCTATTAGAGTCGAGGGAATCAGTGACATACATATCTCCTAAGCTCTGGCCGCTGAGAGGGCCTAGAAGCAGGGAGATGGTAATGGCAGTGGGAACACCAGCATTCAGATCTTGGTTTTCAGATCCCATTCTCCAACGAAAGAACAAAAGCTCCGTGGAGAAGTGTTTGGTTTCAGGGCTGGGAATCACACAGAGAAAATAAAACATGAGCCAGGGTGTCTTCTCGGATCTAGAAAGTGCTCAAAAAAGGACAGGGCATGTTCAAAGGGCACAGGTACCAACCTGAAAGAGCTCTTAAAGTGGGCATGGCTGGAGCAACAAAATACATAATACATAATGATAGTACTGGATTATAACCTATAGAAAAAATAAATATCTGATACAAAAAGTACCTGAATAAATAAATAGCACAGATGCCTCTTTCTTATAGAAGAATTCCAACTAACAAACGTAAGGGGAATGAGGGGAAACAGAAAATCACCATTAGAACCAAGTCTGAGGAAAAACAGGATATTTATATAGTTTCAAGCTATCATCCTCCAAGACAGTGATTAATTATGGTGGCTCAAATGGTAAAGAATCCGCCTGCAATGCAGAAGACCCAGGTTCAATCCCTGGGTTGGGAAGATCCCTTGGAGAAGGGATCTTCTACCCACTCTAGTACTCTTGCCTGGAGAATCCCATGCACAGAGGAGCCTGGTGGGCTGTGGTCCATGGAGTTGCAAAGAGTTGGACACAGCTGAGCAACTAACATGTTCACGTTCAAAGTATATTCCCCCACAAGTGATTATTTACAAAGGGAAAAATAGTGACTTTACAGAGGAGAGGCCTGGCTGCTACCAGCTTAACCACGTGCTCCGGGTTAACCTCACCAGTAGTAAGACACACTGACACGGGTGCTCCCGACGTGAGGGCTGTCACTTCCTAGGGTTCCTGCCCCAAATGTATAACCTCAATCTAAAATTCATATGGCAAATGGAACCCCCGGCCCACACTTGCTCTTTTCCATTTCAGTTGGTAGCCACTCTGGTTTTGCAGCTGCTCAAGCTAAAAAGCACCATTGACTCCTCTCTTTTTCTTACACCTGCATCCAATCCATTCAAAAATATGCTGGGTGTATTCTCTACAGCCTATACACTCAAGATTCTATACCCAGGATCTGATCACTTCCTACCTCCTCTGAAAAATACTCTGGACCAAACCACCATCACCTCTAGCTTGATTGTGAAAGTCCTCATGGGAGACCACTCTCAACCCACTGGCTGGAAGGATGCATTAAAGAATGTAAGTTGGACCGTCACTCCAGTCTGTTCAAAACCCTCATTTGACTCAGAGTAAAAGCGAACGTCCTCATCACAGTCTATCAGGTCCGACACCATCGGTCCCTGTTACCCCATCACCTCCTTCCCACTGCCCTCCCTGCTCCTTCTGGCCTCCTGCCATTCCCTCCCATGCCAGACACACTCCTTCCTGGAACCTCTGCTCTCGATGCTTCCTTTGCATGGAATGTTCTTCCTCTAAATACCAGCTTGGCTAACATCCATCCCCCCAACTTCAAGGCGTGGTTTAAGTCTCACCCTCTCATGAGAGCTACTCTAATACCCCATGGAAACTGTAATCCCAGGACTTCCTGGTGATCCAGTAGTTAAGAATCTGCCTCCAATGAAGGGGATGGAAGTGGGTTTGATCCCTGGCTGGGGAACTAAGGTCCCATATGCCGCAAGGCAACAAAGCCCAAGTGCTGCAACTAGAGAGCCTGTAAGCTACAACCACTGAGGCTGTGCTGCAACTAGAGAAAGCCCCCATGCTGCAATGAGGACTCAGTGCAGCCAAAAACCCCAAACAAAAACTGCTGTAATCCACCCATGTTCTCCCAACCAGAGAAAGCCCCCATGCTGCAATGAGGACTCAGTGCACCCAAAAACCCCAAACGAAAACCACCGTAATCCGCCCATGTTCTCCCAACCTTGCCTACTTAGCACTTAACATACCCTATTATTTATTTATGTATTAGACTTACTGTCTTGTTCTCCCCGCTAGATGGATCTCACTGATGCATCCCAAGCACCAAGAACAATTACTAGCACAGGGAATGCTGAATAAATATCTGTTTAGTCAATGAATGA
Source organism: Bubalus kerabau (assembly GCF_029407905.1). Lineage (NCBI taxonomy): Eukaryota > Metazoa > Chordata > Mammalia > Artiodactyla > Bovidae > Bubalus > Bubalus kerabau. The sequence goes on from NC_073634.1 coordinate 52,408,022, forward strand.
ATTCCAGGCCCCATGAATCTGGGATAGACGAATGGCAGGAAACAGGTCAAGTTTGCTGTCTAAAATCGAGGGACTACCACCTTTACTACAGGGGAAAACCCTGAAGAGAGGTCTGGACAGAACCTGAGGGTTACAGGAGCCACTTCTGAGCTTTCGTAAGCCGAATGTTTGTCACCCGGCCTTGGGAGGCAAAACCTCTCCTCTGGGCACGTGAAGGCTGAATGCGCCCTCCCCCGGGGCCAGGAGAACACGCCCGAGTCGGGAGGGCAGTACGCTGAAACACTGACACCAGGGTTGTGTCCAGTGCTTGTGTACATTACCACATTGAACTTTCCCAACCACATGGCTGAAGTTCCCGTGATCTCCTCTCTGGATGCAGAAACCAGGGCCCTGAGCAGCTGAGGTGCTGGCTTGAGACACACACTAATGAGGGGCGGAGCTCGGGCTCCAGCCAGGTCAGGGGAATGCGGGTGCCCATGCCTGCTCGCCTCAGCTGTCCTGAAGGCCTTCAGCAACTGGAGATCTACCTGAGAAGCTGTCCCCCTACTCAGGACAGCCCTGTGCCCAGGTCCTAGCCCCGCAGCCTTCTCTGCTGGCTTCTCACCAAAGCCCCACCTGGATATGATGACGAGACAGGCGGAGAATCTCCCGGGCCATTAGCAAAGTCTTTGAGTCCATCACCAGGTACAGGAGATGCAGGAGGGCAAGGAAGCCTGCTCCTCTGAGGTCTGTGGCTGGATTTGTTCCTAAGACAAAAACCAAGAGAAAACTGAGGGAGTTTAATGAAACCCTTGGACAGCAAGGAGATCAAACCAGACAATCCTAAAGGAAATCAACCCTGAATATTCATTGGAAGGACTGATGCTGAAGCTGAAGTTCCAGTATTTTGGCCACCTGATGCGAAGAGTCGCCTCATTGGAAAAGACCCTGACGTTGGGAAAGACTGAAGATAAAAGGAGAACTCTGGGATGACAGAGGATAAGATGGTTGGATGGCATCACTGACTCAATGGACATGAAGTTGGGCAAACCTGGGAGACAGTCAAGGACAGGGAAACCTGGTGTGCTACAGTCCATGGGGTCCCAAAGACTTCGACACAACTGAGTGACCAAACAACAACAGTGAAATCCCTGCTCCCTGAGTCAATGACCTTGATCACAGCCCAGGTGGAGAATCTAGACTTCCTCTGACTGACTGCAATGAGGTGGCCCTCAGCTCTGCCAGGGCAGTAAGAGATGCAGGGAAGGGACTTTTATCCTTCCCTGGTGCCAAGGAGCCCACCTCTCTCTATGGGATGTCAGGGGAGGTGACATGTAACAGCAATGAGGCACCCCTGCCCCTCCCAGCCAGTGGTACTAGTGGAGGCTCAGCGGGATACTTGGATTTCTATCCCCACCTGGCAATAATGAGGTGACATCACCTTTACCCCACTGCCCAGTGTCAGAGGAGGCCTGCTACAATAGAAGATTTAAAGAAGATCCACAGTGTCATTATATACTACCCCAAATGTCTAGGACAAAATAAAAAAATCACTCATTACACCAAGAACTAGGGAAATCTCAAGTTGAATGACGAAAGACAATTAATAGACAGCAACATTGCTGGGGGAAGGGATAGAGTTTGGGATGGTCATGTACACACTGCTATATTTAAAGTGGATAACCAAACAGGACTTACTGTATACCACAGGGAACTCTGCTCAATGTTATGTGGCAGCCTGGATGGGAGGGGAGTTTGGGGGAGAATGGATACGTGTATATGTATGACTAAGTCCCTTTGCTGTTCATCTGAAACTATCACAACATTGTTAATTGGCTATACCCCAATACAAAATAAAAGGCTGCACAGCAAGGGGGAATCAAGATTACAGTCAGAATGAAGGCTGCCAATCAGGATAGGGAGACTACCCTCGCTATTTGGCTGGGCTCAGTGTAGTCAGTCATGTCCAACACTTTAGGACTCCATGGACTACACAGTCCATGGAATTCTCCAGGCCAGAATACTGGAATGGGTTAGCTGTTCCCTTCTCCAGGGGATCTTCCCAAGCCTGTGATTGATTCCAGGTCTCCGGCATTGCGGGTGGATTCTTTACCAGCTGAGCCACCAGGGAAGCCCAAGAATACTGGAGTGGGTTGCCTATCCCTTCTCCAGTGGATCTTCCCAACCCAGGAGTCGAACTGGGGTCTCCTGCATTGCAGGAAGATTCTTTACCAGCTGAGCTACCAGGGAGGCTAGTAAAGTAATGCTCAAAATTCTCCAAGCCCGGCTTCACCAATACGTGAACCGTGAACTTCCAGATGTTCAAGCTGGTTTTAGAAAAGGCAGAGGAACCAGAGATCAAATTGCCAACATCCGCTGGATCATCAAAAAAGCAAGAGAGTTCAAGAAAAATATATATTTCTGCTTTATTGACTATGCCAAAGCCTTTGACTGTGTGGATCACAATAAACTGTGGAAAATTCTGAAGGAGATGGGAATACCAGACCACCTGACCTGCCTCTTGAGAAACCTGTATGCAGGTCAGGAAGCAACAGTTAGAAATGGACATGGAACAACAGATTGGTTCCAAATAGGAAAAGGAGTACGTCAAGGCTGTATATTGTCACCCTGCTTATTTAACTTATATGCAGAGTACATCATGAGAAACGCTGGGCTGGAAGAAGCACAAGCTGGAATCGAGACTGCCTGGAGAAATATCAAGAACCTCAGATATGCAGATGACACCATCCTTATGGCAGAAAGTGAAGAGGAACTAAAGAGCCTCTTGATGAAAGTGAAAGAGGAGAGTGAAAAGGTTGGCTTAAAGTTCAACATTCTGAAAACTAAGATCATGGCATCCGGTCCCATCATTTCATGGCAAATAGGTGGGGAAACAGTGGAAACAGTGGCTGACTTTATTTTTGGGGGCTCCAAAATCACTGCAGATGGTGACTGAAGCCATGAAATTAAAAGACGCTTACTCCTTGGAAGGAAAGTTACTCCTTGGAAGGAAAGTTATGACCAACCTAGATAGCATATTAAAAAGCAGAGACATTACTTTGCCAACAAAGGTATGTCTAGTCAAGGCTATGGTTTTTCCAATAGTCATGTATGGATGTAAGAGTTGGACTATAAAGAAAGCTGAGTGCTGAAGATTTGATGCTTTTGAACTGTGGTGTTGGAGAAGGCTCTTGACAGTCCCTTGGACTGCAAGGAGATCCACCCAGTCCATCCTAAGGGAGATCAGTCCTAGGTGTTCATTGGAAGGACTGATATTGAAGCTGAAACTCCAATACTTTGGCCACCTGAAGCGAAAGGCTGACTCTTTTGAAAAGACCCTGATGCTGGGAAAGATTGAGGGCAGGAGGAGAAGGGGACGACAGAGGATGAGATGGTTGGATGGCATCACTGACTCAATGGACATGAGTTTGGGTAAACTCCAGAACTTGGTGATGGATAGGGAGGCCTGGCGTGCTGCAGTTCATGGGGTCTCAAAGAGTCAGACATGACTAAACAACTGAACTGAATTGAATGTAGTCAGAAAAATCCTTAAACGTGTGACAGGGAGGTAGAAACACAGCATCAGAAAGAGGGATGTGAGGACAGATTCAGCTCTGAGAGATGCTGTGTTCCTGGCTTTGAAGGAGGAGGAATGTGGGAGGCCTCTAGAAGGTGCAAAAGGCAAGGAAATAGATTCTCTCCTGGAGAGTCTAAAAAGGAATACAGCCCTGCTGTGACCTTGATCTTGCCTCAGAGAGACTGTGTCAGACTTATCAACTACAGAACTAGAAGGTGGTAAATCTGTGGGTCTTTTTTCTTTTTGGGCTGTACTGCAATGGCACCCCACTCCAGTACTTCTGCCTGGAAAATCCCATGGACGGAGGAGCCTGGTGGGTTGCAGTCCGTGGGTTCGCTGAGGGTCGGACACGACTGAGCGACTTCACTTTCACTTTTCACTTTCATGCATTGGAGAAGGAAATGGCAACCCGCTCTGGTGTTCTTGCCTGGAGAATCCCAGGGACGGGGGAGCCTGGTGGGCTGCCGTCTATGGGGTCACACAGAGTCGGACATGACTGAAGTGACTTAGCAGCAGCAGCAGCAGCACAGCATGTGGGACCCATCCAGGGATCAAATCTGTGGCCCCTGCAATGGAAGCACAGAGCCTTAACTGCTGAGCTGCCAGGGAAGTCCCTTGTATTGTTTTAAGCCACTAAATTTGTGGTAATTTTCTGCAGCAACAATAGAAACCTACAAATGCCTTTGTATAAAAGGCAAATGCCTTTTATACAAATGCCTTTGATACAGGTCTCAGTAAAGAAATATCAGATGTAAAGAACCAAACAGAAACTTTAGGACCAAAAAATATAATAACTAAAATTAAAAACTCATTGGGTGGGCTCAACAGCTGAATAGAGACAACAGAGGAAAGAACCAGTGAACTTGAAGATGGAACAATATAAACAGCCCACTCTGAACAACAGAGAGAAAAAACAAAACAGAATGAACAGCGCCTTGGAGACCTCTGGGCTATACAGCTGCTGCTGCTACACAGATATCCCCTTAAAACGAACAGAGCCTCCGGGACTAAGAGGAACAGTAACAGAAGATCTAGCACCTGTGTGGTTGGAATTATACAAGAAAGGAGAAAGAGAAGGGCTGAAAAAAGTACTCAAAGCAATAATGGCTGATAATTTACCAAATTTGGCAAAAGACATAAACCTACAGATCCAAGAAACTGAGCAAAACCCTAATAGGATAAACCCAAAGAAATCTCCGCTAAGACATACCATAGTCAAACTCCTACAAACAAAAGAAAAAAAGAAAGCAAAAAAGACCTTGAAAGTAGAGAGAGAAACCACTCCTCATCTACCAAGAAGCAATAATTCAAGTGCCAGCAGAATTCTCATCAGAAGCTATGGAAGCCAAAAGGAAGCAGCCTATTTATTTTCAAGGGATGAAAGAAAAGATCTGTCAACCTGGAATTCTACATTCAGAGAAATCATCCTTCAGGAGTAAAGGGGAAATCGAGACATTTTCAGATGAAGGAAGGCTAAGAGGATTTATGCTGGCTGACCTACTTTAGAAAGTGGCTAAAGGAAGTTCCTGAAACAGAAGGAAGTGAAAAAAAGAAGGAATCTTAGAAGATCAGAAAGGAAGAAAGAATAAGGGATAGAGTAAACATATGGGTAAATACAACAGAATTTCCTTCTCCTCTTGAGTTATTTAAATTAATGGTTGAAAGAAAAATCATAACACTGATGTGACTCTCCATGTCCAAGTCAATTATATTATAGATGAGGGACGGTAAAGGGATTTAAACACACTGTCAAAACCAACAGAGCACAAATAAATTTTGAGCATATAAAGTTTCCTTTTCAAATCAAGATGTTTTCCTGTTTTATATAAATGTAACTTTATATATGATTTAGAAAAAAATGGACAATTCAAAAACAGGTGAAATAATTTTGTTTCACTCAAGAAGTGAAATAATGTAAAACACAATTTTCATCAACACTAAAAGAAAAGAGCAAAAAGAAAACACTAGAGGACTTCCCTGGTGGTCCAGTGGCTAAGACTCCAAGCTCCCAATGCAGGGGGCCTGGCTTGGAACCCTGGTCAGGGAACAAGATTCCACATACCACAGCTCAAAGTTCCTGTGTGTTGCACGGAAGACTGAGGATTCCACGTGCTGCAAGTAAGAATCTGAGCAACTAAATTAATTAATTAATTAAAAAAAAAAACCCACTGGATTCTAAATCATATCACTCCCATGCTTTCCATTCCACTAAGAGTACATGTTTTACACTGGCCTGCAAGGCCCCGAGTGAACTATTCTTGTCCACTTCTGCCACTGTTTTTTCTCAAAAACGAGTTACACACATTTCACTTCAGGGCCTTTGCATTTGCTGTCCCCTCTTCCTGGAATGCTTTGCCCCAGATATCCCGTCTCATGGTGCTGGCGTAACAGGAAGAGGACTATCTGGGTTCTCACGCTAGTCTTGGAATAAGGAGTCAGGGAGGTGAACCATTTCTCTCTCTTACCCTGAAAGCCCAGGTCTTCCCAGTGGTCTCCGTGGAGGGCACAGTCAAACTTGGAGCCAGTCAGCTTCTTATAGATGGTCTGCAGGACTCGGCCGTGCATGGGGTCTTGGCTATCCAGGCCACCTGCCCCAAAACACACGCATGCTCTGCTGGATTGGCCCTCAGGGAAGGACTGAGTGCTTCCCAGAGAACGTACAGCCAAGACAGACCCGGCCTGGATGCCCACACCCGGCCCTCCCCACAACATGGTGAATGCAAGAGCCTCGGTTTAGTCTCAGCCACAGGATGGACAAACCGTTCTCTCTGCCTTGCGGCCGTGCACTCACACTGAGCAATGGTCAAGACCAAGTCCCTTTCTTCACGGAGGCCCTGGTGGAGCTTCGGAGGCCCGAAGAGGTAGTGCCGGAGGGCAGCGAGCCCGGTCCTTCGGATGGTGGGCTGGATTCTTTTCTGGGGAGAAAGGTGCAGGAGTGGGCAGAGTGCTGAGTTCACTTGCTTTCATGAACTTACCATGAGGATCAGTACAGGACTGGTCTTGTAGAAACGAATAGTTCCCAACTAACTGGCTGGCCTCTGAGCCAGGGAAACAGGGCAGAAGCTGTGAAGCATCTGCTATTAATAAATCCCCAGGGGACTTCCCTGGCGGTTCAGTGGTTAGAACTTCACCTTCCGTTGCAGGGGGTGCGGGTCCTGGTTTGGGTGTTTGAGCCCTAGTTGGACAGCTAAGATCCCACATGCCTCCAAGCCAAAAAACCAAAACATAAAACAGAAGCAATATTGTAACAAATTCAATAAAGATTAAAAAAGAAAAAAATCTCCAGGGACAGGTTCTTCCAGCTCTCAGGTTCTTTGTAACCAGAAAGAGATGTCCCTAAGCCCAGATCTAATCAGCCTGTATTTAGCTTGTATCAGTCAGTATTTAGCCTCTGGGCTTTTCCAGAAATGGCTCTGTCACTGACTTCCAAGGAAGCTAGAGGGGACTGGCCATGGGGACTGGCATCTGATAGACAGACAGACACACAGATGCCAGGCCAAGTCTCCCAGCAGGGCTGCTTCCACCCTTTGTTATGTCTGTGTTTGTCTCTCTCTAACAGCCCTCTCAACTTCCAGGATACGACAGTGGGTGAGAAGGGGAGTCTAGGGCACTTTCTTGGAGCTGGATACCCGAGGGGTAGCTGGAACCTTCTGTCCACACCACGGCAGCACTGGCTGCACCAGCTTCTGCTGATGCCTCCGTGTTCAGAGCCATGCTGCAGGGCTTAGGGTACTCGGATTTCAGCAGGTTCCAGCCCTCTGGGATCAGTCTGCTTCCTATCTTCAGCCTCTCTCTTCAAGCCAGGCTTTAGGTTGAACATTTGAATTCACAGTCCTCTAAACTTACCACCCGGAGAAGGCAATGGCACCCCACTCCGGTACTCTTGCCTGGCAAATCCCATGGACGGAGGAGCCTGGTGGGCTGCAGTCCATGGGGTCGCTAAGAGTCGGACATGACTGAGCAACTTCACTTTCACTTTTCACTTTCATGCATTGGAGAAGGAAATGGCAAGCCACTCCAGTGTTCTTGCCTGGGGAATCCCAGGGAAGGGGGAGCCTGGTGGGCTGCCATCTATGGGGTTGCACAACGTTGGACACGACTGAAGCAACTTAGCAGCAGCAGCAGCAAACTTACCACTAGGCACTCAAGATGTCTGCCAGCTTTTCATTTCCTCAGCACTCTTTTTCCAACCCCACATACTTTTTAAATTCCCAAAGAGCTTCTAGTTCCTCTAGGATATGGAAAATTTTCCTGTATTGGCCATGAATCACTCAGCTCTCTGGACAGGCTACCCTGCTTCCTAGCATCTGATTCCAGACCCCCCCATCCCTAGGATGGGAGAGTGGGCAGCAGCTCCAAGGACCCCCATAAGACAGGACCACTAGAGCTCCGGGGACACAGTCCCTGAGACCGCATGACACCTGGGTCCTCAGCCACCTGTGATTCTGTACCCTGAGATTTCTCAGTTGGGAAAGAGCCCTCAACTGGAAGCTTCCCTCTTGCCTGCCCAGTGTCCTATCCTCTGCTTAGTCACTCAGTCGTGTCCAACTCTTTGCAACTCCATGGACTGTAGTCCGCTAGGCTCCTCTGTCCACGTGGATACTCCAGGCAAGAATACTAGAGTGGGTTGCCATGCCCTTCTCCAGGGGATCTTCCCGTGGCCTATCCTGATGGGGTAGAAACCTGGCTTGGGGGAAGAAAGCACTTTCTTTGCTCAAGACCCCAGTGCCCCCCTGGTGTCATACCTTGAAGGAGGAGAGGTCCACTGTCTGGAAATGCTGCAGGGCCTCACTGAAGGAGATGAGCTGCCCAGGCTGGTCCATGCTGGCCCGGCTCCCTGGGGCAAAAGGGAAGACACTCCAAGACTTGTGACAGGAGCCACTCTATCAGCAAACATGTACCAAGGGCCTTCTGGTTGTCACCTCTAAGCCCAGCACAGGCTTCCAGCTGTCAGTGTCAGACACCTACAGCTACAACCAACCCGGTGTCAGGGGGCTGGTGTTATTCACAGTGCGGACTCCCTTTCAGAGCTGGCTGGGTGGAGGTGGGCCAGGCTGAGCCCTGCAGAGTAGAAGCTGATCTGTTGGAGCCCCCATGTCCATTCATCCATGAGTGGGGTGCGTCACTGCCTGGAGGAGATAGCTACACAGAAGCTTGCGACAGGTCTGTCTAGGGGCCTTTCCCAGTTTCTACTTCGCCTTCTCATGCCCTGGAGATGAATGATCTCTCCTCCAGCCTTTGCTCCAGGGAATTAACTCATCAACCAGCAGTTCAGGTGACAGCTGATACAGCCCTTGAAATGTCTCTCCAGGTGCTTAAGTGGGGCTCAGGCTAGATTTAGGTCTCAGTTCTCCCCTCCCACAGCTCCACCCAAACCTCCCAAAGGAATGAGACACAGTTCTGACAGCCCCCAGTGCCTTCCAGCAGACAGCTTCAACCTCCATCTCCAGAGATTTCCTTGTACAGTGAACCATCTGCTCAATCTGATGCAGGGGTCCTGGCTGCCCAGCTCTATCCTCTGCCCAACCTCATCACCCTGCAGAAGCTGACCCTGACCATGGTCCTCCTCATCTTCTCTCAGACCCCGTGGCATTCATCTCCCTTTCCTCCAGAGGTTGGAGGGCATCACCTTTGAATTGGGAAAAGAGATTTTATTCTATGTCACATATCAAAAATGAGAACACTCAGGAATTCTGTCTCCTAATCCCAAAGAGAGCATCAGCCTCGTGGGTGGACAGTGCCTTTAGTGGCAGCAGGCTATATGGAGAGGGTGCCATTCCTCTAGTTACCTGTCTCTGGGTGGATGCTCTCCACAGCTTCCCATTCTTCTTGGGCTTGGAGGACTTCTGTACTCACAACTGTAATAGTGAGACAAGGACATCCCCTGAGATCTGTATGTCTGGATCACTGTCGTAGCCCCTGGTCTTATCTGCCTGTCTTGCCAAACAGCTGCCAAAGTGAGCTTTCAAAAAGGCCAGACCTGCCAGCCCGCTGCACGGAACCCTCTATGGATTCTTCGTAATTCTCACAATGAAACCCCAACCCACCTTCAGCTCCAACCCCTCCTGGTGCAGCTCCATCTCAGCATGCAGCCAACTCCAGCACCACCCTCCCCTGGCACCTTCTTCAACCTCTGGAATCTGCTTTTAGGAGCAGCACCATGAGAGTCCCCGACACCCCGTTCTTGTCACAGTGTGGTAACTGTCCTGCCCGCTGCACTGGGAGCTACAGGAGGGCAGGGTTCTTGGGGTTCAATGGGTGCACCATGAATGTTTTTGTTGCTGTTTTTGGCCACGCCAGCTGGCATGTGGGATCTTAGTTCTCCAATTACCTGTGATCAAACCTGTGCCCCTTGCAGTGGAAGTATGGAGTCCTAACCACTGGACCACCAAGAAAGTCCTCATAATGAATGTTTGAGGAATGAATGAAAAGCACAATGAAAGGAGGGGGAACAGAAGGAAAAAAGAGCCGCAGGACAGGCTCTCTATAATCCCTGCACAGCCCTTTACTCCACACCACAGCTGCCACTCTCCGGGCCGAATTCTGGTGTCATGGCTGTCACTGGCTTTTCCCCTTTGCTAAAGAGGACACAGGCAAACAGTGGGGAGGATGCGGAGGCTTCTGTTCAAACCAAACTGGTGAGCCTTCCAGCCCGGATAGTGTAAGCAAGTTAGGACAGCTCCCCTCTGCCTTGCAACCAGAGCTGAGGAATTTCTGTGACAGTGAACTGCTTTGGAAGTACACTTGCAAAAGGGCTTCCCTAGTGGCTCAGACGGCAAAGAATCCACCTGCAATGCAGGAGACCTGGGTTTGACCCCTGGGTTGGGAAGATCCCCTGAAGAAGGGAATGGCAACCCACTCCAGTATTCTTGCCTGGAGAATCCCATGGATAGAGGAATCTGGTGGGCTACAGTGTATAGGGCGTAGAGTCAGACATGACTGAGCGACCAATACACACTTGGAAAATTAAAGAAAAACCTACCCCAAACTCAAAACACTAATGGATAATGAGGCTGAGGAGGCTGCTGGGGAGCAGGAGGGGACCACAGTGAAAGCACCCTGTAGAGACAAATGGCTTGTGAACTTTTTAGCTCACTCACGAGCTGTGCTTCTTCAGGCAAGCTACTCAACCATCTGTAATCACTCTTGAGATTACTATGAGAACAGAGTCTAGGGGAGCACGTGGCCCAAGGTCACTTGCTCAGTACACCTCAGCTAGCATGGCCGACACAGTTGTGGACTCAGGTCTAGCAGGATTGTGGATGGTGGTAGCAGATGAGATGGATCTGGACTCTTGCCAGTCCTTGCCTGGGGCAGCAGATGGTATAACAGGGCTTCCAAACTAGGTAACTTCAAGAGAACACAGGATATTCGACCCGGGACCATGAGAAAAATAAAGACTTATGTCCAGCACGCTGGACCCTCGGCAAGTGAGCTACAACGACAAAGGGGTTGAACAAGAAAGAGTGGAATGGCAGCCATGGAAGCTTATCAGGATGATAAGAGTTCCCCCACCCTTCACCCCTCATCTACATCCAGCCTCACTGAGCCGTTAACCTTCAGATCATCACAATGCAATTAATCTTTTACCCTATGCATCCTTGCCTATAAACAAGTTGGTCAAAGGCTGTGCACCAGGAGTAGGAACCTCATGGGCAAGGGTGTGGGAGTTTACTGTGATAGGAATGCAACTAAGAGGAAGCACACGGACTCAAGGGGCAACTTCAATCTGGTGCCCGAACTAGAGACAAACACCCAACCCGTGTAAGAGCATATTGCTCCTTTCCTAGTTCTTTTAGGACTCAGGGAGATGACTCCCACCTCTGCACACAATCCTGACGTAAATACTGTTTTCCCCACACGAACAGAAAGGCATGGAGCCAAAACCCAAATCTCCAGGAAGACAAAGCCAGTTCACGTTAGTATGGCTCTTTATCATTTTTCCTTTTGTCAATTACCTCTTTTACTTAAGCCCTTTTCTCTTTATTCACACAGTAAACGGCACTACTGATTTAGTCAGCCTATTAATTTAAATTAGCTGAGTGCAGTCTGGAAAAAAAATGTAATTGTTCAAACACGTATGTACGCATACTCAGTCATATCCAACTCTTTGTGACCTCAAGGACTGTAGCCTGCCAGTCTCCTCTGTCCATGGAACCTTCCAGGAAAGAATATTGGAGTGGGTTGCCATTTCCTTCTCCGGGGGATCTTTCTGACTCAGGGATCGAACCTCAGTGTCCTGAGTCTCCTGCATTGACAGGTGGATTCTTTACCACTTTACCACCTGGGAAGTCCAGTGTCATTGTTCAATATGATCAAAAATATCTGGCACATAACTGCCAGTTGTACTGAAACAGAAGATAGTTTGGCATTTGAGGCAACATCTCTAATCAATGTTAGGTTTGCCAACACGTGGTAAAGACAAAATTCAATTAAAAGAAACTTTATAGGGACTTCCCTGGCCATCGTAGTGATTGAGACTTTGTCTTCCAACACAAAGGGTGTGGGTCGGAGCCCGGGTTGGGGAGCCAAGATTCCACATGCCCGAAGGCCAAAAAAATCAAAAACATAAAACAGAAGCAATGTTGTAACAAATTTAATATCCACGAGGTAGGGCAGTGGAGGGAGATTCAAAAGGGAGGGGATATATGTATACTTGTGACTGATTCATGTTGTTTGTGGCAGAAACACAACACTGCAAAGTAATAATTCTCCAATTAAAAATAAAATTTAAAAAATGGTTCTCTTAAAAAAAAAAGAAACTTCTGAAACCTTCAAATAATTTTTCTATACTGGAATATTTTTAATAGACTCCCATATTCTTGGAGATTACACATTGAGTTTGCAAGATTTTAAGATAACAAAACACACCAGTGAGTGCTCACTATGATTCTGTGTGCTAAGCACTTTCCATTATCTTGTTTATTCCTTATAAAATTTATATCATACAGGTTCTGATATAACCCCGGTTTTACGGATAAGTAAAGTGAGGGTTAGAAAGATTAAGTTCCTCGCTCTGGGTCATGGAGCTGGTGGGTGAAAGAGCCAAGACTTAAGCCAGAGACGTGTGACTCCAGAAGTGGTCCTTCTGAAATGGTGGAGTGTGCTTCCTTGTGCCTTATATTAGCAGGCAGAGTGAGCTTTAAATAGAGTATGGGAAGCGCCATGTCAAGCAGGTAAAACAAGATTAACTTTTCAAAGCCTTTTCATCTACTCTGTATCATTTCAGTATCACAACATCCTTTAGAGCACAAAGGAGATACTGATATCTCCACTGTAGACAGAGAGATAGTATAATTTCCCCAAAAGGCAAATAAGTCACTAGCAGGGCTTTGGGGACCAAGTTAGAACTCAGGTCTCTCAGGACTTCCCTGGCAGTCCAGTGGTTAAGACTTCACCTTCCAAAGCAGAGGGTGTGTGTGGGTTTTATCCTTGGTTGGGGAGCTAAGATCCCACATGCACTGCAGCCAGAAAACCAAAACATGCGACAGAAGCAATACTGTAACACATTGAATAAGAGACTTTAAAAATGATCCACATGAAAAAAAAAAAAAAAACCCTTAAAAAAGAAAGAATGAACTCAGGTCTCTTGACTCCTAATCCAGTGTCAGTTCTAATTTCCCTTGAAGAAGGATAAATCTATAAAATTCTATAGGAAAAGTAGTGAGAGAAATTCAAGGAAGAAAAGGAAAGACCCATGAGCTCTGCCTTGAGTCCCACCCAGGCTCTGCGGGCCCTGAAGGGGACCTTACCACGGGGCTCCCAGCCGTTCGCCTCTGCTGTCAGGGCCTGGAGGACGCTGTGGTTCTTCAACTCTGAGATCTGTAGGGGCAGGTGACCTTCAGTGTGAGGGCAGAGTCCAAGTCCTCCTACCCACACAAATACATACTGCCCACTGTACCAAATATTCTTGAAACTGGAGGCCATTAGAATCTGTCTTCCCAGATGGGTTGGTTAAAGCCAATCTCAATGAGTGCATGCTCAGTCACTCAGTTGTGTCCGACTCTTTGAGACCCCACAGACTGTAGCCTGCCAGGCTCCTCTGTCCATGGAATTTTCCAGGCAAGAATACTGGAGTGGGTTGCTGTTTCCTCCTCCAAGGGATCTTCCCTACCCAGGGATTTAACCCACTCCTTCATTGACAGCTGGGTTCTTTACCACTGAGCCACCTGGGAAGCCCAATCTTAATGAGAGGTACCTGGAAAATACCAACTATGATGGAGAAGTTGGGCAATGTAGGGACAAGTATATGCCCTCCTTGAAGAGTAAATGGATAAAAATCTACTCAACTGAGATAGCGGTGAGCTGTTGACATCCCCACTGCACTTTATATTCTGCTTCATTACAACAATTTTCTGATTAGGCAGAGATTGTTTTGCATGTCTATTCCCACTCCTACCCCCAAAGTATGTACTACTGGAGGGCAAGGTCTGTGCCATCCTGTGTCCCGGCACCTGGCACCCCATAGCGGCATGTTACACGAACATCTACTGACAGAAGACACGGGGCTGTGGGCAGTACGTACAGAAATTCCTCTGAAAGCCAGAAGAGTACTGCTGTCCTTGTCACATGGTGGAGAGGACCCAGCAGACACACTTTCAACCTGCAAGGCAAACGAGTCAGTCTCTCAGGCACATATCAGTCCCCCAGAGATGAAAGCTTGAACAGCACACCCTTTCCCTTAACACACACACAATGGATTAACCCTGGAGAAGTCAACTACAGGTAATACTGTAATGACAACTCCTGTTTAACCTGGTCTGCAAAAAGCTTAATGTTAATATACTCTCATACAGACTTCTTGGCCACATTCAAAGTCTCAGGGCTCTGAGTAAGTAAAGTTGAGTAAGGCGGTTTCCTCATGTTCTGCTCAGCCAAATCTTTCCCCTGCTAGAGCTTAAAAACTACCCAGCAAACCTTCTGCAACTCATATCAAAACACAAGGCTAATTTTCCTGTCTTTGGTGTTTAGTTGCTAAGTTGTGTCTGACTCTTTGCAACTCCATGGACTGTAGCCCACTCGGCTCCTCTGTCCATGGGATTTCCCAGGCAAGAATATTGGAGTGGGTTGCAATTTCCTTCTCCAGGGGATCTTCCCGACCCAGGGATCAAACCCAGGTCTCCCACATTGCAGGCAAATTCTTTACTACTGAGCCACCTGGGAAGCCCTAATGCTCTTAATGTTAAAAAATGAAATAAAATCCTACAAGTCAGTAAGAGGAAAAAAAAAAAGAAAGAAACCAGTAAAAAATGGGCATGGATGTAGATGGTCTGCATAAAAGGAAACACAAACAGTTCTTAAACATGTAAAGAAACGCTCAACCTTACTCATAACAAGAGAAATGTCAACTAAAATCAACTACAACTACTCCTGAAATAACATTTTTCACTTACCTTGTTATCAAAGATCAAAAAACGTGGTAACACCATGCTGGCTAAAGGACCAAGAGCTGTAGACACTGGAGAGTGAATTGTTACCACCTCTCCAGCTTGATAATATCTGACACGATCATGTATGCTGTGTCTATTTGGGGCCTGCAACTGCATTTGAGGAATTTATCTAATATATATACTCATCCGTGTGCAAAATGACATGCTTACAGTGTTACTCATGGCTTTGTTCGTCTGTTTTTGTTCGTTTGTTTTGGCTGCACTGGGTCTCTGTTGCCATGCCCTCTCTAGCTGTGGTTCGAGGGCTTCTCGCTGCGGTGGCTTCTCTCGTTGTGGAGCACGAGCTCTAGGGCACATGGGCTCTAGTAGCTGTGGCACACGGGCTTAGCTGCCCCCGTGGCATGTGGGATCTTCCTGGACCAGGGATCGAACCCATGTCCCCTGCATTGGCGGGCAGATTCTTAACCACTAGACCATGAAGGAAATCCATGGTAGTACTGTTTATAAAAGCAAAAGGCTAAAAATACTCTGAATGTCCACTGATGGACTTCTTACTTTATTTTACTTTATTTATAACCCTCCCACCCGCTGTTTCACCGAGATGTAATTGACATACATCACTGTGTAAGAGGCAAGGTGCACAGCATGATTGGACTTATATACGTTATGAAATGATGACCAGGATAGGTTTAGTGATCATCCATCATCATCTATTGGTACTACATCAACAAACAAACAAAACATTTTTTTCCTTGTGATGAGAACTCTTAGGATTTATTCTAACTTTCATTCTAACATACAGCAGTGTTACCTTTATCATATTGTACATTATATTCCTAGTAGTTATTTATCTTCCAACTGAAAGTTGGCACCTTTTCACTATCTAATCCCCCTTCTCTCATTCCCCTATCTCTGGTAGCCACAAATCTAATCTCTTTTTCTACAAGTTTGTTTTTGAGTTATAATTCACTTACAACATGATGTTAGTTTCTAGCGCACAACACAGTGATTTGATATTTCTATACATTTCAAAATGATCATCGTGATAAAGCTAGTTGTCACTAGTGAACTAATTTTAAATAAATTAAAGCATATCCACTTAATGGGATCCTATACAGCCATTTAAAAAAAAGAGTAAGAAAGTACTTTATAAATGATTTGGAACAATCTTCATGATATTACTATATTAAGTGAAAAAGCAAAGGGCAGAGTATACTTTATCATTGGATTTTCTAAAAAAAAAAAAAAAAAAACCCCACATAAATATATTTGCTTGTCTTTATAAAGACTATTTCCAGAATTATAGTCTTCCAGGAAGTACTAACTTTGCCTCAGCAGGAAAACAGGGTGGCTGGGGAACAAGAGTGGAAGATATTCACTATATGTACATCCTCATACTTTTGGATTTTGAACCATGTGCAGTATTATTTTCTCTAAGGCAGATAAAAGAAAAATAATAATAATTAAGGGAAAATAACTAACAAAGGTATCATTGTTATATCAAGGCCCTGGAATCCCAGACTGTCCTGTTACTCTAATCCCGCTTACATATTTTTGCCAACTAACACTCCTTAGACACAACTTTGATTTTTTGACTTCTTTTTGCCTTCATTTTTGCCAGAAGAATGAACCCATAAACACACCACAGCAGAGCTACTCCTCCACAACTGGCCTCCTGATGTCTAAGCACCATTATTTCCCACTTAGCTAAAGTGAACACACTGCTGCAATTCCTCTCACCTCCAGCCCTTGGGTCATGTGGTCTCACTCCACCTCCACCTTCTCAGTGTTTTCTGGGCCCTTCAAGATCAGTTCCATCTCCTCAGGGTGGCTGAGCTACAGTGGTTTCCTGCAGTTATGAGGGTTTCCTCAGATCTCTAAGTCCCATAGCCCCTCTGTATGTGGCACAAGGTCCTCTGCAAAAGACCTGTCTCCCCAGTCAGACTCTTCTTGTATACTTGTTTTATATTTCTCAGATCATCTGCACAGGACTAGGCTCAAGATGGGCTTCTCTGGTGGCTCAGACAGTAAAGAATCCGCCTGCAATGCAGGTGACCAGGATTCAATCCCTCGGTCAGAAAGATCCCCTGGAGAAGGGGATGGCTACCTACTCCAGTATTCTTGCCTGGGAAATTCCATGGACAGAGGAGCCTGGTGTACTACAGTGCATGGGGTCACAAACAGTCAGACACACTCACAGGCTCAAGATACGTTCTCAATGATATCTGGTGATTCACCGTGTTGCACAACTCCCTGTAGAAGTCTGTGTGCTCAGGACTCATTGCATCCTTCTCTCCCCTCTAGTATCCAAAGATAAATGTTCTCTGGAAGAACAGTTCATCTGTCTCAGGACAGTGAAGAAAACCTCCCTGGACTCCCAAAGCACAGGCTTTGTCCCCATTCTGGCCACTGCACCCCAAAGGCTGCATTTAAGACCATTTCTGGGTAAGGTAGGGAGAAAGATGGGGAATACAGGGTAAGCTGCCAGGCTTACACATATCCACATGGAACCAGGGATCCTGAGGATAAACAGGTCAAAATGGGTATTAGAGAGAAAGGGCCAGTAAACAACCCAAACTGATTGAAATACATATTTCCTGGGAGATTCCGATTGAAACTTTTCTCCCACCCAAGCAAATCCAAACCCAAATCCTATAACCTACTTAGAAAGCAAACCATTGGGAAAGGCAATTGATCCAGAAGTAACTAAGAGCTTCTTCTAAAAGAATAAGAGAACTGCAAAGAGAATTTTTCCTACACATTTCTAAAGGTCCACACCCTCTTGATATATGCTCTCTCTTATTATTATTAACAATACATCCCATACCAACACCTTCTTTCCCAAATGGATATGCTTGCTTACCTGTCCATCTCTTAATTCTTTCTCATGGAAAGAGTGAGAGTTTTCATTCATGACTCAAACTCATTTGTTCAAGTGACTTTTGTCCTTGGGCTCAGAAAGGAGTTTAACAAGGTCTGAGATTAGAAGCTATGGGGAGAGCCTGGGATTTGACTGTTCTACCGTTGCCCTCCTTCTTGGCAGTCGTTCAGACTAAGAACAAGAAAACAGTCCCTGTGTGCCATCACCAGGGTGGAGGTTTCTGTGAGTCCTGAAAGAAGTCCTTGAGGACACACTCTGGAGTCTCAGCCCTGAAAAAAAAAAAAAAAAGATTAAAGAAGAAAACTAGTTTCATCATTCAGTTATGCCTCTGACTTGAAAAATCTTCAAACAGGTACTTCCCTGGTGGTCCAGTGGTTGGGACTCTGCTCTTCAAATGCAGGAGGCACTGGTTTGATCCCTGGTTAGGGAACTAAGGTCCCACATGCCACGATCTGTGGCCAAATAAATAAATAAAAATAAAATGATTATGGGATTTTAAATCATTAAAAAAAAAATCTTCAAGCAGCTGTAAACATATTCCGAATAAACATGCTGCCTTAGTGAATGCCTGCCTCTTACTATCCATGTAACGGGACAGAAAGAAGGGGTCCCTGCGGGAGTTTAAGGGCTGGCTTCTCAGTGTCCAGGAGGCAGCACCACTGTAAGTGGTAGGGATCTGTTTTTCTGTTTGCTTTTTAAATTATTCTTAATTGGTGGATAACTGCTTTACAGGGATCTGTTTTTGACAATGAAGTTACTGAGATCTGGGAAATTATCTAAAAGTGAAAGTGTTAGTCGCTTAGTCTTGTCCATCCCTTTGTGACCCCACGGGCTGTAGCTTGTAGGTTCCTCTGTCCATGGAATTCTCCAGGCAAGAATACTGAAGTGGGCAGCCCTTCCCTCCTCCAGGGGATCTTCCAGACCCAGGGATTAAACCCAGGCCTCCTGAATTACAGGCAGATTCTTTACTGTCAGAGCCACCAGGAAAGTCAACGTGTCTCAAAAGGGTGAGGATAATTTAGGGTGACACATTGGTGGGTGGTCTTAGCTGAAGTGTTCAGGCTTTACTCAGGTCTCAGACCTGGCAGGGCCTAACAGTCAATTTGGTTCCTATGGTGGTATTAACAGAAACTCAAAATGCAACGCAATGCCTCCCCTTCCTCAGTGAGCAGCAGTACTGTACATCTGGCAGCTTCCTGGCCACTGAAGCTAACTCTAAGTATTTCTGCCCATGAGTCCACCTCAGGAAGTGATTTGGGCAGGTCCACACCTCACCATGGGAGAAGTGGACATCATGAGTGCCTGTCACAACAAGAATCTGGGTAAGTGGGCAGGTGATGGATAGTATACCTCACAGACTTGGTTTACCTTTTTTTTTGGCTGCACTGTGTGGCTTGCAGAATCTTAATTCCTCAACCAGGGATTGAACCCCGGCCCTCTGCAGTGAAAGCATGGAGTCCTAACCACTGGACCACCAGAGAATTCCCCAGTTGACTAAGAAAGGCTGACTAAGAAAGAAAGGTGGCATTGCTCTGAGGTCAGCCCTTCAGAGAACACAATCTGGGTTCCCTACAAACTGGAGGCCAGTAACAAGATGGACTCTTTGTCAGGAAGCTGGATGCACTGACTGTTCCTAACACCAAGAGCCAGAATACCTCCTGATTGCTGGACTGGACACCTGGCTCACTGTAACACGGGGAGGGCAGTGCCCCCCACTTATAGCAGCTCAGGAACCAACTCTCTGTGTGTCCTCTGGCGCCTCAGCATCTGCCTCCCTTTCCACTCCTTGCCCCTTGACCTTCTCAAGTGTTCTGCATATGACAAAACACACATCGACCAACCTTGGGAAGATGATTGGCAGGTATGGCGACCCCGAGCTCAGGGAGGCTCTTCTATTACTGGGCTTGAATTGAATCCAGCAGTGTTGAATCATGACCAGCTTTACATGCCTGCTAGTGCTCAGTTCTGGCTGGAGCCCTGCCAGGACTCCATGAGGGACATTCACGATCTGTATTAGAGAAAGAAATGAGCAGAAACTGTCAAACGAGCAAGTACTAGAAGTTATAACGTCACTCCTAATATTAGGGAAGTTCCTTATGGCTGGGCCTGAGGAAATGGCCTGCCTATAAAGACGGATCCTTTTGAAATTAAGTATTTATGGTGCACCTACTGTATTTTGGAAGTAGGGGCTACCCTAGTGGTCAGTGGCTAAGACTCCATGCTCCCAGTGCAGCCAGCTTGGGTTCAATCATTAGCCAGAGAACTAGATCTCACACGCTGCAACCAAGAGTTTGAATGCCACAACTAAAGAACATGCATGTGGCAACTAAGACCTGGAACAGCCAAATAAATAAATAATTTTTAAAAATCGAAATGTAGTTGATTTACAATGTGGTGTTATTTTCTGGTCTATAGCAAAGTGATTCAGATACATAACACATATATGGGCTTCCCAGGTAGCACTAGTGGTAAAGAATCTGCCTGGCGATGCAGGAGATGCAAGAGGCACCGGTTTGATGCTGTGGGTGGGGAAGAGCCACTGGTGCAGTAAATGGCAACCTGCTCCAGTATTCTTGCCTGGAAAATTCCATGGACAGAAGAACCTGGCGGGCTACAGTCTATGGGGTCACAAAGACTCAGACACAACTGAGTGTATCTACCTATCTATCTACATAACTGAATATATTCTTTTCCCGATTCTTTTCCATTACAGATTATTCAGTTCAGTTCACTTGCTCAGTCGTGTCCGACTCTTTGTGACTCCATGCACTGCAGCACACCAGGCTTCCCTGTTCATCATCAAATCCCGGAACCTCCTCAAACTTTTGTCCATAGAGTCGGTGATGCCATCTAACCATCTCATCCTCTGTTAGTACAAGATACTAAATATAGCTCCCTGTGCTATACAGTAGATCCTTGTTGTTAATTTTAATGGTGCACCCACTTTAGGAAAGGAGCTACATTAAAGGGAATGATTTTAAGTTTAAGCTTGCTGGGGCTTAAACGCTAAATAGATATTTAATCTAGAAATTGGGGCCACACTTTCAGTATAAATGCATACATAGGTAGGACAGTTCTTTCATCGGCCTTGCCGCTGGGCGCTCCCCGCCCCCTCCAGTCCCTACCCGGCCCCGGCCGTAGGCGTCGTCATCCCAAGGCGCCCAGGCCAAAAACTATTGACCAGTTTGAGGGTCCCAGAGTCCGTTGCTCGCCGGCTGCGATGCGCGGACGTCAAGGGAGATCTCAATCCAGCGAGACACCCAGCCAGATAGGGGCTGCGTGGGAACTCTGGCCAGAAACTTTCTCAATTGTTCGGCGGGGAAAACAGGAAAGCGACTTGCCACTGGTCATCCAGCGAGTCCGCGGCAGAGCGCAGACCACAACCCAGGTCTCCTGTCTGCCAGGATCGGGAGTCTCTCTCGGTCTTACACGTCTCAGCCTTGTCTCGCCCCAGGGCGACCATTTCCGCCCCACATTCCTCCTCCTCTGACCCCCGCCCGGGGATCGCCGGCCGAGTCCCCGAGTTCCCAGTTCTTCGCTGTTGGGGTCTCCCAGCCCCGCCAGGCCTCCTCCGCGCAAGAGCACGGCCCTCCGCACAGCAGGAGAAGCGAGTATGGGGAGCCGCGAGGGTCAATCTCCACGAGCGACTTCGGCTTTCCGCGAGCGACTTCGGCTTTCCGCGGGCTGATCAGTGGGCACGGTTGACTCCGCCTCCCTGGTGGGAGGACTATCTAACTGAGCAGAGCTGCGGCTTCAAACCCCAGGCGCTGTTCAAGCGAAAGACTTGCCGGTACCCGGCGCCGGCGCGATGTGGGTGTGGCTGCTGCTACTGGCTGCGCTGCTGCTGGTCATCCTCGGCAAAGTTTACAAGGGGCTGTTCTCAGGCAGCTCCGCGAACCCCTTCTTGGTGGATGTCAAACGGCCACCCGCGCCTCTGGTGACCGACAAGGAGGCCAGGAAGAAGGTTCTCAAGCAAGGTGAGCGGGGAGACACCCCGGGGACCTAGGCTGCTCCCGAGCATCCTCACGGGTTAGCGTTTCCCAGATGCAAAGTGCTGGAAGGGCATCTTTGCATGTAGAGGCGCCCGCTTTAGAATCCACTCCTGGCGAGAGCCTTGGTCCCCGCAGGCCGAGGGAATCGTGGCCTCTGGGTCTCGGGCATCGTCCTGGGCGAGCCAAGTTCTTGTCATAGCCACGCTCAGACCCTGCCGCTTGGTATAGCCATGGCTAACGGTTTAAACAAGAAGAGATCTTCCCCCCTCTTTGACTTTAAGACCGTAACATTTTCACTTATCTTCCCCAGGGGTTTAAGGGCGTGGGAGAGCTATACAGAAACCTTTGTAGGAAATTGCATTTGGTTCATCAAGGGATGTGACTGATTATGCTGGTCCCATAATCTTGTGGTTGAAGAGAGGCTCAGTGGGGTGCCTCGGGCTCAGAGCTCTTTGTTTACGGAGGATCTGCACTGTCATCTTTTAAAAAGTATTTGTGGGTTTCCTTTAGAGTTTAAAGAAAGAGTTCGGCTGCTTAAAAAATAAAATAAATAAAATAAAGACAGTATTGTTGTAACTGGAAGGCCTATTATTTCTGAAATCAGAGTTTTAACTGGACTCTGTCACTGTCTCTGTCGCAGAGAATCAAACAGGACTGAGTAACTGAACAACAAACAACACTGATTTACTCTGTGAAAAAAGTGAAAGTAAAAGCGTTAGTCACTGTCTGACCCTATGCGACCCTATGGACCGTAGCCCTACACGCTCCTCTGTCCATGGCATTTTCCAGGCAAGAATATTGGAGTGGGTTGTCACTTCCTTCTCCAGGAGACCTTCTCTACCTAGGGATCAAACCCCAGTCTCCTACATTGCAGGCACTTTCTCTACTGTCTGAGCCACCAGGGAAGCCTGATGTACTGTGTAACCATTAGCAAATCACTCCATTTATCTGGATTGGTCTAAAGATGAGATGATTAGTTTGTTTTTGAAACCAAGTGTTGATCTCTCGTAGTGGGTCATGATATCAATTTAGTGAGTTGCAACTAGCATTTTAAAATTCAGTCAAATGGAAAATATGTGTATCCTACATAGTTGTGGTAAGTATTGTGAAACTTCTTTATATTATATACTGATGTATGTTCTGGATTATGAAATGTATTTTTCACTGTAGGTCTTTTAAAAAATGTTTGAAAAGTTCAAAGTTTTTACCGAGTTCTCTGGCATCTTGAAAAATCCCAAAGCTCAGTTCTTCTGGAGTGATCTTGAAAGAATAGATCTTGTGTAGAAAGTGCCCATACAGCACCATGGGCTGTCCAGTTTGTCTTGTTTAGGTGCTTCCTCCTCGATCCCACATCCAGGCTTTCCCAGTGTGAAGGGGTGGTGCTGTGATTTCTCAGAGGAGCTCTGTCCTGCCTCTGTATCAAGATCTTTAAGAACCATGATCTGAGTGGGCTGCACCACTACTGCCTGCAGATCCTGCATTTTCTGAAGATAACCTGCTTGTGAATAGACTGTTGCATGAGCCACCATCCAGCCCCACGATACTCTTCTCTTGTCCCCCACCTCCTTGTTTTCTTTCTTCCCTAGCTTGGTCTCTGACTGCGTTTAGGATTCTTAGCCTGGATCATGGTCAGCACTTGTGTGTGTGTGTGTGATAGTTTATGAATTATTCTTTCTTTGCAAGTAGGGAAAATCCTCAGCTACATAGTGGTTTTGGTTAAATCAGTTCTGCTGCTGCTGCTGCTAAGTCGCTTCAGTCGTGTCCGACTCTGTGCGACCCCATAGACTGCAGCCCACTAGGCTCCTCTGTCCCTGGGATTCTCCAGGCAAGAATACTGGAATGGGTTGCCATTTCCTTCTCCAATGCATGAAAGTGAAAAGTGAAAGGAAGTCGTTCAGTTGTGCCGACTCTTAGTGACCCCATGGACTGGAGCCAGTTCAGATCAACCTAAATCACTTTGTTCAACCTTTCCCAGTGGGTCCTGAGTATGTCCCAGGTAAAATGTTTGAGATATTTTAGTGAGGAGCCCTGTGCCAAACTGCTCTGGAAGTTTTCTGGAGCATCATATAAGCTAGAACATTCTGCGTTGCTTTCCACCTCATTGTCCTTTCATTGCGCTCTCCATCTCCTCCTTTGCTGCAGCTTTCTCCATCAGCCGAGTGCCAAAGAAGCTGGATGTGGTGGTGATTGGCAGTGGCTTTGGGGGCTTGGCAGCAGCTGCAATCCTAGCCAAAGCTGGCAAGCGAGTTCTCGTTCTGGAACAACACACCAAGGCAGGAGGCTGTTGTCATACCTTTGAAAAGAATGGCCTTGAATTTGACACGGGTAAGGCTGCCAAGGCAAAGGGGTGGGAGCAGGAGGTTTGGAGTAGCCGCAGTGGGACGATCCTGGGCTTTTCAGTGGTTTTGGAGGCCCAGGTTTTCTTTGCCCTGGGCACTGTTGGTCTGACAGCTTTCCTGCCCAAATTCCTTTTGAAAAATTCCAATCTGATCTCAGATGAAGGGAAAAGGGGTTAGAGACACACCACATGTATCTCCATGGTCTGACAGCTGTACCTGCTGAACTGTGCGGGGATCTAGTGGTTTCTGCTGCAACTCCCCTTTTCAGAAAGGGTGGGTACCCCCTCTGTGGGTGTGGGCTTGGCCCTGTAGGACGCCTCTTTCACCTCGCTTCCTTGTTGGAGCCTTTCCAGGGCTCAATTCCCTTATCCCTATCATGCCTTGTTTTTCTATTTCTCAACAGGAATCCATTACATTGGGCGTATGCAGGAGGGCAGCTTTGACCGTTTTATCTTGGACCAGATCACTGAGGGGCAGCTAGACTGGGCTGCCTTGCCCTCTCCCTTTGACATCATGGTACTAGAAGGGCCTGATGGTCGAAAAGAGTTTCCCATGTACGCGGGGATGAAAGCCTACATTCAGGGTCTCAAGGACAAGTTTCCCCAGGAAGAAGCTGCCATTGACAAGTATATGAAGCTGGTTAAGGTAACACGGACATGTGTTATTCCCAACAAGGCTCACCTTCCTCATTAGTGGAGTGACAGGTGAGGGAGGCAGGAAGGAGGAACAGACATGTTTGTCTGGAACTCAGCCCAGGTCCGAGTTGACCTCTGTGCTCAGGCAGGCCCTCTCTCTGGAGCCTGGGCTCAGCAGCTGCCACTCACACTCTGGCCTGGCCAGGCTGGCTTCCATGTGGTTACATCTGTAACCCCTTTTCACTTCATCTGAGACCAGGTTGGAATTTTTCAAAAGGAATTTGGGCAGGAAACTGAAAAGCAAAAAAGGACTCATCTGAGGGGAGAATGGGAAAAAAAAAAGAAAAAAAAAACTTAGAGTAAAGAGTTTTACGATCCAAATTTAGCCAACTTCTGCTTCCCTGATGGCTCAGCAGGCTCAGAATCCAGTGCAGGAGACCACCTGCAATGCAGGAGGCACAGGTTGGATCCCTGACTCGGGAAGATCCCCTGGAGAAGGAAATAGCAACCCACTCCAGTTTTCTTGCCTGGAGAATCCCCATGGACAGAGGAGCCTGATGGGCTACAATTCATAGCTTGGAAAAAGTCGAACATGACTCAGCAGCTAAACCACCACCACCAAGTGTTGCTGGTCCCTTGGACTGTGCAGGCTGTTGGACAGGCAGTTCTGTCACAGCGGGTCTGGAGGTGAACCCTGTTCCTCCCTGCTTATTCCCCTCCCAGGTGGTATCCCGTGGAGCCATTTATGCTGTCCTGCTGAAGATTCTCCCACTGCCCGTGGCTCAGCTCCTCACCAAGTGTGGGCTGCTCACCCGCTTCTCTCCGTTCCTTCGTGCATCCACCCAGAGCCTGGCTGAGGTCCTGCGGCAGCTCCCCGCCTCCCCTGAGCTCCAGGCTGTGCTCAGCTACATCTTCCCCACTTATGGTGGGTCCTGGCCTTGGGCCCTGGGAAGCCCCTGTCTCTTAGTCTTTCTTCCTGAGCTTGGTTTATTCAGTCGCTCAGTCATGTCCGACTCTTTGCGACCCCATGGACTGCAGCACGCCAGGCTTCCATGTCCTTCACTATCTCCTGGAGTTTGCTCAAACTCATGTGCATTGAGTCAGTGATGCCATCCAACTATCTCATGCTCTGTCACCCGCTTCTCCTGCCTTCAATCTTTCCGAGCATCAGGGTCTTTTCCAATGAGTTGGCTCTTTGCATCAGGTGGCCAAAGTATTAGAGCTTCAGCTTCAGCATCAGTCCTTCCAGTGGATATTCAGGACTGATTTCCTTTAGGATTGACTGGTTTCATCTCCTTGCTGTCCAAGGGACTCTCTAGTGTCTTCTCCAGCATCACAGTTCAAAAGCATAAGTTCTTTGACTCTGAGGCTGCCTAGCTGACTGAAGTGGAGCTGCTCACACTCCAGGTCCTCTGGAGCTTAGGGAAGAAATGCCTGTCTTCCTCCCTGCTGGATACCTTGATAAAAATCCCCCTCACCTATGTCGTGGATGGTTTTCTTTCCAGTCCACACTCTCCTCCCTGGCAGCATGGCAGTTTGCAGGGAGGTCATTCCCACTGGCCCAAGACCTGGAACACTCCCTGTTTGCCTGTTTGGATAGAAGGAGGCTGCCCTGAGAATCACTTGGATCCTGGGAGGCATAGACTCAGGTTGCATGTTGTCTATTTTTTTTTTTTTTTAGGTCATGCTATGCAGCTTGCAGGATTGTAGTTCCCCAACCAGGCATTGAATCCAGGCCCCCCGCAACAGGGAAAGCACCTAGTCCTAACCACTGGACCATCAGGGAATTCCCAAAGGCTGCATGTTTTCTGACAGGAACCCGTGTTCCTTTTTTATTTTTTCATTGGAAGAAAATTACTTTACAATTTTGTGTTGGTTTCTGCTGTACAGCAATGTGAATCGCTATAATTATACATGTATCTCTTTACTCTTGAGCCTCCCTCCCCTCCCCCCACCTCACCCCTCCCATGTTCTGCTCTGAATGGTGTTGCTGCCTGCTCTTGCCTCATCACCCCCTCCTTCCTTCTATAGGTGTGACCCCCAGCCACACCACCTTTTCCATGCACGCTCTGCTGGTTGACTACTTCCTAAAAGGGGCCTTTTATCCCCGAGGGGGCTCCAGTGAGATCGTCTTCCACACCATCCCTGTGATTCAACGGGCTGGGGGCGCTGTCCTCACAAGGGCCCCTGTGCACAGCATCCTGCTCGACTCAGCTGGGAAAGCCTGTGGTGAGAGCCCTGCATCGTCTTCACAGTCCTTGGTGTCGGTGGGTGAGACTGGGAGTGGAGAGCAAAGAAAGCACTGAGGGCAGAGACCTCCAAATTGGGGGTTACAGGCTGGAATCTGCCTCAAGCTGGGGCTGCCTGGGAATAGCAATTGACCTGGTCTGGAAGTGAAAAGGACACAGGAAGGATAAAGGGTGGTGTGGTCCCCAGAGAACAGTATTTCATCATTTATTCAATAGAGACAAGTAGTTATCCTTTAATCCAGGAGTTCCTTGAGTGTAGAGGCGGTGTCTTTTTTATCTGTATGTCTATAGACTTTAGCACATACTGGAGCCAAGTAAATGTTTGTTCAGTGACTGATGGAGTGAGTTGTAACCTGGGTGCTCCATAGGGTGGTGTGGAGGCTGCCAGGATGCCCTGTAAATGGCAGAGTGGGGCTCAGACTCTACCCTGGCTCAGGTGTTTGCTGTCACCTGAGCAGAGAGTCAAAATCCCACCAAGGATAAACTCTGCGAGGAGAGGGTCTATGCAGGGAAGGGCTCTGGTAAATAGACAGACCATCTAGGGTAACTTCAGAAGTCTCGGCAAGGGGAGGAGAGAGAGGCCTGAAGGAAACAGGGCTGGTGTGATGGTGAATTCACCAGAGTAAGCTTTCAAGGAGGAGGTGATGAGTGGGTGGCCCAAAGCACCCAAAAGTCAAGGGAGAAAAGGCCATCAGTGATGTTTGAGGATGTATCTGTAGAAGAGACTGGAAAGTTCCCAGCAGTGAGGCAGGGGTAGCTATCAGCTGTGCAAGACTTTCTCTCGCAGTCACAAACCAGTTTTCCTTCCAGCCGTCAGGTGGTCTGTGAACCAAGGAGGGTTTATCATTGAATTAAATTCAGTTCTGGATATATTTATGTTTTTCACATGCTATGTGATAAAAGATGGAGATAAAAGATAAGTAAATCCTAATATCTAACTCAAGAAGTTTCCAGTCTCAGAGGGCAGATGACTGAGATATAACCAAGGTGCCGCATGGAGGCACACACTGAGGCTGGAGGTGGCACAGGATGGTGGGACAGGGACTCTCAGAGGGAGGTCGTGATGGGTGAGAGGAAGCTGGTCAGAGGGGAGAGGAGGTCATTCCAGGTGGGGGAAACAGAATGTGCAGAGGCACGGAGATATGAAAGAGCTGAGTTTCTTTTTTCTCTTTTTTGGCTGCACTGGGTCTCAGTTGCGGCACATGGAATCTTTGGTCTTCTTTGGTCAACTCTCAGCTATGGCATGTGGGATCTAGTTCCCTGACCAGGGATCGAACCTGGGCCCCCTTCATTGGCAGCTCAGTGTCTTAGCTACTGGACCACCAGAGAAGTCCCATGAGCTGAATATATTTAGGCATTGGAAAATGTTAGGTTGAATCATAAGAGTCTGTCACATTTCTAGGTGAAAAAAATGATTGACTGTCAGCCGTTGGGGGCTTCCCAGATGACACAGTTGGTAAAGGATCCATCTGCAGTGCAGGAGCTGCAGGAGATGTGTGTTTGATCTCTGGGTCAGAAAGATCCTCGGAGAAGGAAATGGCAACCCACTCCAGTATTCTTGCCTGGGAAATCCCATGAACAGAGGAGCCTGGCAGGCTACAGTCCATGGGGTTGCAAAGAGTCAGACACAACTGAGCATGAATGCACACACATGCTATTTGCATATAGTCCTATCTAATAGTTTGGTGAAAACTGTCAGATGGTCAGAGATGAGGTTGGATCCACAGAAGGGAGCACATCACAGAAGGCTGATAGGAGGGTTTGGAGTTTAATTAGAGGTTGAGGTGTCACTGGAGGGTTTAAAAGAGAGTGTGTTGGAACCAAAAACTCTGGCAACAGTAAAGAAAGACCTGGCATTTTAATGAAGACTATCAGCTCACGGGCTCTGTCTGGGTTAGTGTGGAGGTTGACTGGTGGCTAAAGAGAAGAGCTCCCATATCAGATAGAGAGAGAGCTAGAAAGCCAGTGGGGACTGTGGGCCTTTTGGGCCTTGGAGGCAGTGCTTTGAGCTGATCCCTCACTCTGCAGTTTTAGCTGGGGCCTACCTGCCTGGGTCAGTGTGGGAGAGATGGGGTGGGGTAGGAATGGGGGCCTTTCTTGTCTTCTTGGAGTGCACAGAACCTCAGCTAAGCTCTTGTGCCTGCAGGTGTCACTGTGAAGAAGGGTGAGGACCTGGTGAACATCCATTGCCCCATCGTGATCTCCGATGCGGGATTGTTCAACACCTACGAGCACTTGTTGCCAGAGCAGGCCCGCTGTCTGCCAGGTAAACAAATGAGTTGTGTGGCTCTCCTCCAAGTGGACCTGCCCTCTGCTTCCAGCTGACTCAGCCTGGCTGATGCTTCCCCCAGCATCAGGGCTGCTCTTTGACCCTCCTTAGGCAGAAAAGGTGAGCACACCAATTTCTATTAATAACAACTGTCCCCAGCAGGCCTTTGTTTAGGGGGTGGGATAACTTCCTTTGTCCTGCATCCTCCCCAAAGACCCTTTAGTTTTTATCTCTCATTTCATCCTTGGCAAATTTACACCCTTTCCCCTGATAACCTCAACTGCGTTTCCCTTTCCTCTTTCAAGTTTCCAGTCCCAGTTGTCCATTTCCGGTTTCCCTTGACCTTAGATCATCTCCCTGATAGTTAATGATGGTGGATTGAGTCTTAAAGGAATGGTTCCTGGGTTTTTCATTAAGTTTGCCATGTGAATTCTGCTTCCTTCCTTAATTTTGCACTTGTTTGGTGTGGGGAAGTCTGGTCTGAGATTGCTGTTAAGGGAAGGGAAGGCTGGAGTGGAGACGAAGGTCTTGATATTGTTGCTGTGGGCCTTATTTGGGACCTAAGGTTATGTTTTCCTGCCTCTGCTGGAACCAGCTTTGTATTGGTGCTGAGGCTTCAGGGGTACCCTCCTGGATTCTTCTCCTGGAGCCCTGCTCTCAAAACCTGGGACCCAGATAGAAATAAGCCTCAGTCCAGTCATCTCTGGGTTTCCCAGGTGGCTCAGTGATAAAGAATCCATCTGCCAGTGAAGGAGATGCAGGAGACTCGGGCTCAATCCTTGGGTGGGGAAGATCTCCTGGAGGAGGAAATGGCAACCCACTCCAGTATTCTTGCTGGGATAATCCCATGGACAGAGGAGCATGGTGGGCTACAGTCCATGGGTTTGCCAAGAGTTGGACATGACTGAGCACACACACACACATGCCAGTCATCTCCACTGCAGGCCGTGTCCAAAAATAAAAGCCTGTGGTTTTGGATGGGGAGCCATGTCTGTGTGCAAGCTTTACCTTTGTCCTTGCATCTGATCCTCAGCTGCTGGGTAGAGCTCATGTTGATGGCAGGGGACACGGAGGCACATAGGTGAATTGCTGCCCAAGGCCCACCCAGCTGGAGGCAGCCAAGTGGAGAGGAAGAGGCTGATGTTTCTGACTCCTAAGCCTGGATTCCTGGTCCCCTCTGGGCTGGGAAACGTGGGGCTTCCAGAGAGAAGGCCTTACTAGAAGGAGGAGGAGAGCAGATCAGCTCCCAAGGGACAGAGTGGCTGAGCCAAGGTTAGCTGGGGCGTCATCATTTGGAAATGGAGCTGGCAGCTCCCGATGTGATTGAGGGAAGGAGGCCACTGGCCGGGAGGGGGCCATCGATCTAGGAGGGTGAGAGAAAGGGGTCTGTGTCCAGGCCTCTGCCTGGGGCGGGAGGAGGGGAGTAAGAGCAGCCCAAGATGCGTTTGGGATGGAAACCTTGGTGGAAACCTGAGGAGGAGCCTAGAGCCCAGTACAAGGAGCATCCACCCTGGAGGGTGGGGCCGAGGCTGCTCTTGGGGAACTCAGGAAGGACACCCAGTAGAAAAATGAGGTCTTGGCTTTCCTGGTCGGGGAGAGGGTCGGCGGCTGCTGTGACTGTCTCTGGGGTACAGGACGTGTGCTTGGGAAACAGGCCCTCAGCCCTTTGCCTCCTTTCACTGGGCCTCAGCCCATGTCCGCTGCCAGCGGAGGCCTCTCTCTCAGGCTGGGTGAGCTGTGTGGCCTGAGGCAGAGACCGCCCAGTGGCCTTTGGTACTTCCAGCCTCCCTCTCTCCCAGGACCTTTGAACCCTGACGCTGTCTCCTGATGGCCCTGGGCGCTCATCAAGTGCACGTCCTCAGGTGATAAAAAATCCACAAGGAAGGGAATGCAAATAAATGACATGGAGTTATTGGAGGGACACCTAAAAAAAAGCGAAAGTATTTTCCTGCCTAGAATGATTCCTAGTTCCCTTTGAATCTAAAAGGCATTAAGAACATAATTTGTTTTTTGTTTGTTTGTGTGTGCTCAGTTGTGTCTTGCTGTTTGCAACCCCATGGACTATAACCTGCCAGGCTCCTCTGTCCATGGGATTCTCTTGGTAGGAATACTGGAATGGGTTGCCGTGCTCTCCTCCAGGGAATCTTCCCCATCCAGGGATCGAATCTGAGTCTCCTGTGTCTCCTGCATTGGCAGGTGGATTCTTTACCCCAAGCCACATGTGTAAAGAACATAATTTCTTTTACACTTAAGGTTCATACAACCTAAGTGAATAAGGAAAGGACCCTATGAGGGAGACTGTATTTTCTGGAAACTGCTTTCTGTGTTTAGAAATACAGGGGAAGATTACTCTTATATTTGTGGGCTCTCCTTGTTCCAGCTAGTTATTGTTTAGTCACTAAGTTGTGTCCGACTCTTTTGTGACCCCATGGACTGTAGCCTACAGGCTCCTCTTTCCATGGGATTTCCCAAACAAGAATACTGGAGTGGGTTGCCATTTCCTTCTCCAGGGGATCTTCCCAACCCAGAGATTGAACCTGGGTCTCCTGCATGGTAGGCAGATTCTTTGCTGACTGAGCCACCAAGGAAGCTCTATCTTAGTCAACCTCTGGCCCCCCCAAAAGACAGTACATGGTTTTGACTTGGTTATATTCCACTCCTGCCTTCTATTCCACCCCCAAATTCTATTTTGGTCACATGGTGCTGGGTGCAAAAACAAAAAAAGGAGCTTGCCCCTCCTTCACTGGCAGGTACAGCTTCCACTGCTCCCATGTATCTCACCCTGAGGACAGTCTCCTGTGCCAGCACCCTCCGCCCTCCTCCTGCCTGAAGGACCGGCCACCCCTCCCGAGTGGGAGCTGGATGAATCCCAGTTTGAGAACCTTTCAGACAGTGGTGGCAGTGATGCTCAACTGGGAGGCCCCAGAGACTGCTAGGATTCCTGATGTTTCCAGCTGTTTGGGGTAGAGATTCTGACAGTTCTGTCTCTATATCAGAGATGGAAACAGGATATCTTGTGGCCTTGGGGACAAAGCAGTGCTGGTTGGGGTCGAGAGTATGGAGGTGAGGTGGTCAGACCGAGGGAGTCTTTGTGAATAGGAGTGCCTTTCTTAAATTCTGGGGCTGAGCTTGGACATTATTGAAGATGTTTTGAAGAGGATATTTGTTTGAGCGAGGAAGACTCACTGACAAAATAAGTAAAGGAGCTGAGGCTGGTCTGGAGCAGTAGGGTTTGGTCTCATCATTGTGTGACTGATTTGAGACCCAGGGTTCTTTTAATTGATTTTTTTATGGAATATAGTTGCTTTACAGTGTTGTGTTACTTTCTGCTGTAGAACAAAGTGAATCAGTTATACGTACACATATATCCCTTTGTTTTTAGATTTCTTTGCTGGGGCGGGGGTGGGGGGTGGGGGGTAAGTTAGTCGCTCAGTCCTGTCCAACTCTTTGTGATCCCATGGACTGTGACCTGCCAGGTTCCATGGACAGAGGAGCCTGGCAGGCTATAGTCCATGGAGTTGCAAAGAGTTGGACATGACTGAGGGACTAACATTTTCACTTTTATCCATTAGATGGTTTGTATTCAACTTAATACTGAAGCCAAGGCTTGTAACAGACTGCTGTTCACAGCTGTGGCCTTTGTCATGTGGAGCCCTGTCCTCTGCTCATATTGATTTATTGGCTGCACTGGTCTTTGTTGCTGCACGCAGGCTTTCTCTGGTTGTGAGCAGGGGCTACTCTTTGTTGTGGTGCACAGGCTTCTCAGTGCAGTGGCTTGTTTTGGAGCACGGGTTCTAGAGCACAGGCTCAGCAGTTGTGGCACACGGGCTCTGAGGTATATGGGATCTTCCCCAACCAGGGGTTGAACCCACATCCCCTGCATTGGCAGATGGATTCTTTACCACTGGACCACCAGGGAAGTCCCTGCTCTTAACTTAGACATTAAGGTGACAATGGGACCATGATACAGATGCTGTGAATGGCTCAGGGAGCTGGCCATCTCTGCTTCTCAAGGCACTCAGAGCAGATGTCTGGGGCCATGGCCTTCACAGGCAGGAGACTGAGGAGCAGGCCAAGTTGTCCAAACAGCTGAGGCTGCAGATGAGGCGAGCGGGTGTCTGCTGGCTCCCGGGGTGGCGGCAGATCTTGGTGGTCTCCTTTTCACGGCCCTCCTAACCGTCTGCAGGTGTGAAGCGCCAGCTGGGGATGGTTCGGCCCGGCCTGAGCATATTCTGTGTCTTCATCTGCCTCCGAGGCACCAAGAAGGACCTGGGGCTGCCGACCACCAACTACTATATTTATTTTGACAAAGACATGGACAAGGCGTAAGGCATGGGTGTACATGTGCAGGAAGGGTAGCAGCCTGGTCCCCCAGAGCCACAGATGCTAGGGGGGAAGCAGCAGGATATAGGATGGGAGGAAATGGGCAAGAATCTACTCTGAAAGGACTTTTTCCCACCTGGGCTGTGCCTTGGCTTCATTCCTTGGGGGCACCTGGGGCTAAGCTGTGCTCGGGGTGGGGCTGGTGGCTGTGGGGGACATGGCCAGGGCCAACAGCCCCTCTCCTCCCCAGGATGGAGCGCTATGTCTCTCTGCCTGGGGATAAGGCTGCCACGCACATGCCCCTTCTCTTCATTTCCTTCTCATCGGCCAAGGACCCAACTTGGGAGGACCGGTACCCAGGTGAGGCTTGATGTGCTGGGGGCTGGGGCTTGGGTCGGGAGGGGCGGCAGCAGTGACCTGGCTCTGCGTCCCCAGACCGGTCGACAGCGATCATACTAGTGCCCACCTCATACGAGTGGTTCAAGGAGTGGCGGGACGAGCCCCAGGGAAAGCGGAGCAGTGCCTACGAGAACCTCAAGAGCTCCTTTGTTGAAGCCGCTGTGTCGGTCTTCCTGAAGCAGTTCCCACATCTGGAGGGGAAGGTAGGAGGGCAGAGTTGGTGGTCGGTGCATCTCCGCCCCTTCTATGGGGCTGGGAATGAGGCCTGGGGTGACTGAGCTTCAGGGGAGCCTATGCTGGCTGGCAGCTCATGCAAGGGCAGGGAAGAAAGAGGTGAGGGTCTCACAAGGTCCCCCTCCCACTCTTCGGCCACCTCTTTTGCCTCTTCAGGTGGACAGTGTGACTGGAGGGTCCCCACTGAGCACTCAGTTCTACCTGGCGGCTCCCCAGGGGGCCTGCTACGGGGCTGACCATGACCTGGGCCGTCTGCATCCTGGTGCGATGGCCTCCATAAGGGCCCAGAGCCCCATCCCGAACCTCTACTTGACAGGTATGTTGAAGGCCCCATCCTGCCAGGAAAACTGGGACCCTGGGCCTGTCAGTCAGTCCTCCGTTTCTGTTGCCTTGGTGGCTGAGGACCCTGGTCCTGGTCTGAAGGCATCTCTGTGGCCCTGGCTCAGGGGCCCGTCTCCCCACTGCCCTGCTTGGAGGTGGGGCGGGGGGATGCTCACAGGCCTCCACTGTTGTCTCCCAGGCCAAGATATCCTCACCTGTGGGTTGACTGGAGCCCTGCAAGGGGCCTTGCTGTGCAGCAGTGCCATCCTGAAGCAGAACTTGTACTTAGACCTTTGGAAGCTTGGCTCGCGGATCCAGGCCCGGAAGAAGAATTAGTTGGCTCAGGCAGGAGTCAGAGGAACTGGCACATCCCCTGCCTCACCTGTGTTTTTCTGCATTAGTTCCTTAATCACGTAAAGCACTCGACTGTTTCTCATTTCTGGATACAGGTCCAACACACAGGTCTAGCATAGATGGTGGTTCTTAAACTGAAGCTCTTTCACACCTTTTAGAACATGCTGTTCCTACAAAACGCCCAGCGTGGGCTACTGACATGGGTGGCTTTCATGGCCCGTCAAGCTGCACTTTGCATCCCACACCCATACCTCCTAAGTCTGAGCCATCAAATAGAATATTCTCATCAGGTGGCTAGAACCCTCGAGAGCATGGGTCAGCTGAAGCAGGGGGGTCCCGTTGGCCTGAAGCTTCTCCTCCCGTTCCCCCTTAGTGCCTGCATCTACACAACAGAGAGGTGTCTGATGAGCATGGTTTGGCTTGTAGTTCCACAGGCTCAGAGGATGCAGATCCTATTTTTCTGGTTCCAGTGGCTCTTCTAAGAGTGTGGGGAAACTCCTGTGATATGGTCCATGTGGATGTGGGGGCTGGCAGTGGACAGGATGTGTTAGTTAGCAAGGTATATACGTTATGGGAGAACATCCAATTTGTATACAGCTGGGGCCTAGGCTTGTCTTCCTTTTGACTGGGGTCACGCTGGGTTCTCACCGTGTCAGCACCAGGATACCCTCCCAGACCTCAGGGCCTGAGCACCAAGGTGTAGCTTCCCAAAATACACAGCAGTCAGGGCAGAGGCCTAGAAAGACAGCTTCACTGGGGCTGACACAGGTGGAAAGCATTCCAGCCAAGGGCACAGCAAAGGACAAACACTGGGAGGTAACGACTGTATTATGACGAGCAGCCCAGTTACCTCTGACCTAGAACCAGGGCTGCCTGGTGAGGAGGAATGGGGTTGGAAGTCATGGGAAGTTACAGAATGTGTGCAATGCCTGGGAATGCATTTCCAGTGTGTTGGAACTTACATGGGGATTGGGTGGGAAGGTGAGTGAAGGTGCTAAAGGTTAAAAAAAAAAAAAAGACCTTTTCCTTACTAACATGCCTTACTTCAGTCAATTTTAATGCAGTACTAATAACCTTAATATTTTAGAGGGGGATTAAGAGGTACAATATAATCATTAATACTAAAATAACTTCATATGGGGACAAATGATTATAGACTTGTGTTCAATTTTGTAATGTATACAAATGTCAAATCACTGTGTTGTTCACCTGAAACTAATACAATGTATAGCAACTATACTTTTTTTAAAAAGAGGAAAAAATTAAATTTAATAATTTTATAGCTTTAATATTTGAAATTTATTTTGGTTTCTATGCAGAGATACACAACTACGTGGTGATGGCATTCACAGAAACTCAGTAAAACATTATATGGAAAAATACTTATCGTTGGACCAAATAAGCTTTAAGAAATAAATCATCATTAAGTTACAAGCTAGAAAAATAAAACATTGCAAAACAGTGGTATTCTGCTAACTGGGTGAACAAAAAAGAAGGGGAACAACTTCAGCAATCAACCATTTATTGAACACTTTAAGAGTTCTGAATTAAAGGAATTCCAAAGAGTGTGAGGAAGCTGGTTTTGTTGGCAGCTTGAAACCTGATAAAGCTCAGACCCAATGCCTTTATGAGGAGTTTCAAGACTGGGGTATTTGGGAAATCCACATGTGACTTCATGGAATTGGGCTGAGATTCAGTCTTGGTTCTCGACGTACAGTTAAATTTGAGAAATCTCTCCCCAGGTTTCCTTCTTAAGCAAGGCAAGGCCAGACACAATGGTCCCACCCAGAATGTTTAGGAGATAGCTGGCAGAAGTACAGGCTCTGGTGCAGAGTGCTCTCCTCCCTGCTCAAATGGTTCAGAACATGTGCAAGGCTTGCCAGCTTTCATCTCACATGCAGCAGCATTCCATATATAGTCACCCTCCCAAAATGAGGGGCAGGCTTGTGAATTAAATGATGTGAAGTGGGAGGAGGAAATGAGAACCACTACTGGCAATTTGAGAGGTTTAGGGGCCTATCACCAAGTTTCACGAAAAGCCATCACGTGGCAAGAACTGTGAGTGTACATAGCTAGTTGTCAGGTCTTTACGAGTTAACTAAGCCTTTTTAGGTAGACTCTTCAAATGATTCTAAAGCACAGATTCCTCCAAATAGAAACCACTCTTCAACCAAAAACTGGGCGGCAAAGCATAGAGCTCCTGCCTGCCTGCGCCCCACCCCAGCTAGAGAGATCCTCCCACTACCACCAGCTCACCCTCATCTACACAATCTCTAGGAAAACACGCTTCAAAGAGTCGATCTTCAAAATGACAATGACCCAGAAAACAACTTTTCCTTTGGTGTGGGAGATTTCTTTCAGTGCAATTTCTAAAGTGAAACTTAAACTCGACTGTATTCTTTCACAAGAAATTGTCCGGCTCTGAGGCTTAAAAAGTGAAGCTACATGGACTCCACAATACGTATGCGTCCACCTGGTGCCAACCTGCTCTCGGTGCCTGAAACCAATCTTGCTTTCTGCTCTCCTCCTTCCTAGCAAAATCCATCAATAAGGGCAGCAACCGGCAGCCAGAAAGCAGTGTGTGAGGCCTCAGAAAGGTCACAGCCAGATGTCCTAAAGAAAGAACATGTCTCCTTTCTGAGGAGAAATGAACTCAGGTCCCCAGGGACTGCCCCTTGTGAGGCAGATATGCAGATGGCACCATGGGCGCTCCCGCGAGGAGCTTCATTTTCTTGGGGAGACCAGACGGAGATGTCAGATACTGGCTGCTCTGCTCTGCTTTAGTTCCAAAATGCATGAGTGAGATTCTGTTTACTGGAGTAAAACAGAAAGAGCTGATCAGGTGGGGTGGGGGATTAGGCAGGTGCATGGCAAACTGGAGCTGGGGCCTGAAAAAACAGGTTTTTGGGGAAGCAAAGGAAAGAAGAGAAGAGAGT
Organism: Bubalus kerabau; assembly: GCF_029407905.1. Classification (NCBI taxonomy): domain Eukaryota; kingdom Metazoa; phylum Chordata; class Mammalia; order Artiodactyla; family Bovidae; genus Bubalus; species Bubalus kerabau. The sequence continues at coordinate 52,445,900 of NC_073634.1, forward strand.
GTGCCCTAACTGAAAAACAGCCACCAAAAGCCAGGGACTGGAGAACGTAGCGAGGATGTCGAGGCCTGATGGTTGCCTGACAAGAGGGGCCTTAGGCCCCGGGAGGATGCAGGGAAAGACGGGCAGGACAGCATCAGCCTGCACAGCTGTAAACACCAGGGTCCATGAACTTGATTCTCAGAGCCACGAGACAGAAGCTTCAGATCACTCTGGTCTCTACACACACAAGAGGAAATGGACAAGAGATCAATGAAGGTGGCTCCTAGGGAAAAAAAAAAAGATCCAGAAGGGTAGTGAAGTGGGTGGGGGTGTGGGGCAGGGAAGCAAGGAAAATGAAGAGAAAGACTGTAGCTAGAGATATTTTTCTTTTTAATGGATAGGACTTTTGTGCCAAGAGATAAAAATGTCAGCTTGGAGTTGAGATGATCAAAAAGACTGGGCAATTGAGAGGGGCAGCTTAATGTGTAGAAGAAGAGAAATTCTGTTTCAGTGACAACAGGTTGACAAGCTGGAATGTTCACCACACGGCAGGACAGGATTCTCTGGGAACTACGCTGAATATAGAAACTTGGGAGTCACTCATCCAGAGGCTAAAGAATGAGTAAGTTTCTGAGGAGACAAAGGGATAGACCTGTCTTTGCAGGCATTCTCCCCCACCAGCACAGGAAAAGGCAAAGGAGTTCTCAGAAGCCACGGCACAGAGACCACAAGAGGGGAGGTTGAATTTGGATGGTAAGTGTCCAATTCTATTCAGGACAAGACTAAGCTTTGAGAACAAGCCACTGGATTTGGTGATCTGAACCTCTGGGAAAACATTCTTGGCAGAAAGACAGAGACTAATGAGTTTGTAAAGGTTATGAGGAGGATGAATGGCAAGGGAGCTGAAGCTATACTTTCTGGAGAAGCTGAACAGCAGAATGGACCACAAATAAGATGGATGGGAGCAGAGAATCTGGGCACATAGATAGGTGGAAGGAAAATGGTGCCAGATGAAGACAGGCAGAAATAGAAAACACCAGAGGGGAGGAAGAAGGCAGGGAAGAGGCAGACAGAGAAGGAAATAAAATAACCATGGTCTTAGGGGATGATGCCAAGAGTCTTCATTCCTCACCTTTACAAATGTCACCTGCAGAGGATGAAAATCCACTCAGTCATGGGCTGTTTTAAGTGAGGTGGAAGATGCCATGACAAACACAATGGCCCCTTCTTCCACCAGACTTCTTCAACAGCCCAGAACTCACCCTCTTCCTCTCTCACTTCCCACTTTCTTAGAATTTCCCTGAGATTAGCTATTCTCTCTCAGTTTCTTCTTTGCAGAAACAACTCTCTTTAGGCTCTCTATAATAGGGTAGTACAACAGTTAAATGAAACTTCAAACAACGGTCTGATCTAGGAGGCTACCCTCGGTTACCCCCAGGGAATTCTCTAAATTTCTTAAACTTTAATAACCCCTGACATGGGACAGAGGGGGAATTTTTACTAATTAGCCTTACCATTTTATATCAGATAAGAGGACCCTTAACTAGATTTAGGTAAACAAGGGAGTATAATCAGTTTGTAAATATAAGTAAATACAAATATTTTAGGCAACAAAGGCAAAGTAAGAATTTTTGGAAATCCTGTTTCTTAAAAGTCCTCTAAAAAAATGCAGACCCAAACCAAATGGTCCTACATGCCTTCAAAGCATGAACTCACTCTACTTCAGAAAGTTCCTGTAAGGATGGTAAGCAGGCATAAACACAATGTTTCGATAATCGTTAACTGTTATTTTTAAAACATCTGTGACAGGGAACAGTGGCTTTAAGCTTTCCTCCCAGAATCCCCGAGTTCAGTTTTCTGCTCAGTACAACCAAATGCAAGTGGATTCACTTTGTCTTAAGTGATAGGAAACTGTCAGAAGAGCATGAAGAGCTTGCACTAGGCAGGCTGGACTCGAGGGCAACAAAGCCCGTTCTGTAGCTGCTGTTTCAGTTTGCTGCTGGAGACTTTGAAGAAAATCGTGTTCACAGGAGCCCTCAGGCAATCAGCAGTTACCACCTTCTATATCTTTTGTGGGGTACACATCCCCACAAAGGAAAAGGCCTTGGTAGCAATGGGCCTTAATCTGCAGTTTTCTCCTAGGCCCTCGAAGGTAAATAGTGTTGAGTGCAATGGTGTTTTCAAGGGCTAACCACCTTCAACCCAAGGCCCCTGGCAGGGCACCTACCCAGGGCCAGGATCTCCCTTTGGTCACAGCTGGGTGCCAACATGCTCCTCCACTCACACTCAGAGGGGGACAGCCTGGAAGACACCAGCATAAATAACGGGAACACAGGAGGACAAGGTTGCCAAAGTGCAGGTGCAAAATCTAAAGCAACCCCCCTTCCCCACCACCTCTGCTAGCCCTGACTTGCCGCCAACCCTGGAGGAGGGGGTGTCTCTTAGGTCACAGTGTTTTTCTCTTCATTCTTCTTAATTTAGAGACAAATCAGCAGGGAGGACAAGGTTCTCAAGAACAGAAAAAATCAAATCTGAAACGAGAGCAATACAATCCATTGGTAACTTTCATCTGTTTTCAGAGGAATATATCTTATTGCTGGGATGATGGGGCTGGGGCTGAGGCTGAGGGGAAGCGATCTCCTAGAATTTTCGGTTCAGAGGAAAAATTCAAAATGAAGAAAAACTGACCCTCACTGTACAAGGAACAATGGATAAAATAAAAGCTTTTAATACCAATTCTCAGGGTGAGTCAAATGCCTGTGAAAACTTGTGAAGTGCTGGTCGAGTGTGAAAAGTATAGGCAGAAAGTTGAGGGAGTTGCTCTGAGGTCTTGATTTTCCCAGAAACTAAGGGGGAAAAGATCGCGTGTTTTGGGACTTCCCAATGGGATTGCACTGGTCCAATGGTTAAGATACTGCCTTCCAATGCAAGGGTGCAGGTTCTATCCCTGGTTGGGGAGCTAAGATTCCCACATGCCTCCGCCAAAAAAACCAAAAGAAAACCAGAAGCAACACTGTAACAAATTCAATAAAGACTTTTAGAAAAAAAAAAATATCACAGTGTTTCTGGGTCTGAGCTTCCTCATCTACTGAAGGAAGATGATGTTGCAGAGGTCCTGAGACTCTTCTAACACTAACACTGCAGACATGTTTACAGGGGATGTTTGTACGCTGCGGTCTGAGAAGGGCAGAGGCAATGGCAAACAGCACTCCCAGAATTAGCTGCTGCTGCTATACCAAACACAAGCCCATGGCTAGGTCCATCTGAGATGGCGTATTCCTCCCTCCTCTCTTACCTTCTGGTCCAAACGTTGGTAGTCAGTGGCCTTTGGCCGCCGTGTAACTTTGGATCTTTTTCCTTCCAGGACGAAAGCTATAATCTGGGGAAAAGGACAAGAGAGTGATTAACAAGTGACTTTATGGTGACAGACTTCAGTCTCTGAAATTAGAGGTAATCACCTGGCGGCCCATTTGTTAATGATCTTGACAGCAAAAAGAGTAGACCATTCACAGAAAGGCCCTACTGACAATTATAAGGAGGACAGGGCCTAGTTACATCAGAATCCTTTATCCTAAATGGAAATGACAGGTGCAGGACAGCTGTTCTAGGCTCTAGCCAGCTGGAGTCTGTGTGATTTACTCAAGAGAACGCAGCCTATTTAAAAGCAGAAACATCACTCTGCTTACAAAGATCTGTATAGTCAAAGCTATGGTTTTTCCAGTAGTCATGTATGGATGTGAGAGTTGGACCATAAAGAAGGCTGAGTGCTGACGAATTGATGCTTTTGAACTGCGGTGCTGGAGAAGACTCTTGCGAGTCCCTTGGACTGCAAGATCGAGCCAGTCAATCCTAAGGAAAATCAACCGTGAATATTCACAGGAAGGACTGGTGCTGAGGCTGAAGCTCCAATACTTTGGCCACCTGATGCAAAAAGCCAACACACTGGAAAAGACCCTGATGCTGGGAAAGATCGACAGCAGGAGGAGAAGAGGGTGACAGAGGATGAGATGGCTGGATGGGATCGACTCAATGGACATGAGTTTGAGCAAACTCTAAGAGATTGTGAAGGATAGGGAAGACTGACATGCTGCTGTCCTTGGGGTACAAAGAGTCAGACAAGACTTGGTGACTGAACAACAACGCAGTGAAAAGAACTGCCAACTCCTCCCCAACTGAGACTCTTCCAAGCTAAGCAAGTCCCCCTCCTTTTATCTTAATATCAAGCAATAATTACTTCTAATCTGCAAATGTACTCTTTCACCCCACACTTCATCTGAACCTTACCACTCTCATTTCATACTTAAGGTTACTCTCCATGATAAGCACTTGGATGCAGAGTAAGGAATGTACCTTAAAAAATTTTTTTTTCATGGCCACATTCATGTGGCATTGGGGATCTTAGAACCCCAACCAGAGATCAAACCTGTGGCCCCTGCAGTGAAAGCATGGAGTCTTAACCCCTTAACTGTCAGGGAATTCCCAGGAATGTACCACTTTTACTAAATGTCTTCTCTCATTTCTCACAGACCTAGGCCTTTTGACTATCATGAATTGAACCCTTCAATTTTAGTCAGACTATTAGAAACTATTAAATTCTAAGGGCTCATAAGAAATGCAATCATTTGGGAAGAATCTGAAAATGAATATATATAAAAAACGGAATCACTGTGCTGGACACCTAACACAACATTGTAAATCAACTACACTTCATGTTTTTTTACATTTCAGTTAAAACAAAAGAAGAAATGCAATTATTTTGTCATTGGGAGTGGTTACTAAGCAACACAACAAACCCTGCTGAAGTAAAAGATGAGTGTATTCATGCAATTTCTGGCCTGTCTTCTAATCAGAAACTCAGCTGCAGAACATAGACCCCTGAGCGCTCTGCTGCTGGTATTGAAGACTCTGTAACCATTCTTTCTGTTCCTGCAGATGGTAGACAAACGCTTGGGAGAGGAAGCTAGAAATAAGAAGACAGGAAGCACTGAAAACAGGAAGATCACTGCTTTAACTGCATACATACTGTCAGGTCCTCAGGTCCTCTCTCAGGATGTGAAAGATTCTAAGTTCCAAGATTATGGGAGGAGACTTTCATTTGGGTCAAATCATAATAATGTCCTAAGCTTCACACTTGATGCAACAGCACAGGGCACTCAGAGGAAACAGATGTGAAAACAAATGATTTCTAAAACAAAGGAAAAAAAAAAATCCTAGAAAATCCAACAGAGAACCCTGGCAGGATCTCAGGAAAAAAAACGGAAGTTTGTTTCTTAAATTCCCAGGGCTTACAGGCTGATGAGTGATGGATACTCACACATCAGGCTTTCTGGGTGGAGGAAATCCCACTCCTCCTCCTAAGGGCATTCTTGCCTTACCTTCCGCTTATTGTGGTAGGCGATATAGAGGGCAGCGACGAGAATGGCTGCTGTCACCAGATACGCAAAAAAGTGGCTGCTCTCTGCACTGGCATTTCCAAGGTTATCCTTATAAAGGTCATCCTTTTTACTCCAGGTATTCGAAAGTGTCCCTTCACGGTTCTCCCTGGAGGCAGGGCCAACCATTTCTTTCTCTTCTTTGGGTGGTGCGTCTTCCTCTGGCTCTGTATCCCCTTCTTCAGTCTCCTTGGGCTCCACATCTTCTGTTAGTTCTAATGGCTTACCTTCTCCCTCCTGCTGGGGAGAAGAGGGGTCTGCCAACACTTTCCCCCCAGGTTCAGTTCTGGAAGTCTGCAGAGCTTTGCCAGTTACTGTGTTTACATGAAGCTTGGTGGACTCCTTGTTATCAGAAGAGGGGCTGGAGACCAACTTGTTGGATTGGTCTCTGGGGGAACTGCCAGGGTCGGCTCTCCCGGGGTGCTGCTCGGTTCCCGAATTGTCAGCGCCGGTTTCCCCAGGGCGCTGCTTGGCTCCCGAATTATCAGAGTGGGTTTCCGTGGGGCGCTGCTGGGCTCCCGAATTGTCAGGGCCGGTGTCCGCCGGGCGCTGCTGAGTTCCCGAAGTGTCAGGGCTTGTTTTCGCGTCGGTCTGATTTAGAAAGGTTTGGTTACTGTTTTCTTGCCCAGACTGAGCGATCAAGACGTGCTTCCTGGAGCTTCCTGCAGAAGCCTGATCGTCCTTCGGAGCGGCTATTCCGGAGACTGGAGCAGAACTGAGCAGTAAGTCTGAAACAGAGAAACTATCTGGCTGAAGAGAGGTACTCGGGGAGAAAAGACTCCTCGGAACGTAGCAACGGGCAAACGGGAGGGGAGTGCTGGCGAGCGGAGAGGTGGCGAGGTTCGGGCAAGGAAGAAGTGAGGTCAGGGGCCGACAGGCCACGGTGAAGATGACGGGCCCCGGGGCGAGAGTGGGATTACTGGGGGCTGGTTTTGGGACTGCGGTGGGGTGGGGGCGGGGGGAAATTCTTACCTACTGCCGCGACGCTCAGTAACACGAACGCAACCAGGAACCGCATCCTGCACCGACTGCGCTTCCGTCCCCTAATGCTCTCGCGAGATCAGCACGCGGGCTTAGTGTTATGTCCCGCCCCTTCCTGTGTGCGTCGCCGCAGCCACACCCAGGCAAGGGGCAGGGATTAGAAAAAAGCCCGGAAAGCTGGGGTTCCGCTGTTTCATCCGAAGTGTGACTGCTTTTCTTGGTGGTGGGACTGTATTGTTGCGTGTAGAAGGCGGACTTGTCTTTTCCCGCTTTCTTAGCTCCGCAGCGGCCGCTACAAACGTAGTCCCCCTTTCCTTCTTCGCTCTCGTATTTACGAGACAATACTGGCGGAGCAGGAGCTCCCTGGCCCACGGACGTACCCACGGGAGTGACGTCGTTGGGGCCTGGCGCTTGCTCGCTCCCATCCTCTACCTGCCTTTCTACCTTCTCCCTCCCTCATGGTTCTTTCCCTGCAGCGCACAGACGTGTGGAAATCTGGAAACAGACACTCACCCTGTCACCTTTGTAGCGGGAGCCTTCGCAACCCTGCTCCCTGCTCTTTTGACCCCCCACGGAAACGGTGTCAAAGATCTTTTCTAAAAAGTTCATTTGTTTTCTGATCGTGTAAATTACTCATTCACGCTAGAAAATTCACTGAATGTGTACAAGTAGAAAACAGAATCTCTGCTTTCACGCTTCCAGAGTAGTGACTATCAACGTTTTAGCGTATTTCTGTCTTGCAAACAATATTTTTGATTAGGTAATATAATCTAACGGTTGAAAAATAAAAATGGGATTTATTTTGTGAAAAGTTCACATTAGAAAGCTACTGAAGCAAATATCTTTAAATTAAAAACCTCAAAAAGTTCTTTTGGGATTTCTCTTGTGGTTCAGTGGTTAAGAATCCACCTGCGAATGAAGAGGCCTTGAGTGCCATCCTTGGTCCCACGGGGCCGCTAAGCCGGTGGGCCACAACTACTGAACCCAGTGACCTAGAGCCAGCGCAACGAGAGAAGTGGCAATGAGAAGCCCCTGTTCTCTGCAACAAGAGGAAGGCTGAGCAGCGAATAATAAATAATAAAAGAATGTTTTTGCTCTCTAGCCCTCCTCAAGTTCCTATTCAGTGATTTTTTAAAACAAATACAATTAGGATAAATATAAATATACTCCCGCCCCCTGTTTCTTAAGTAGTGTGTTTTCACAGTCTTTTATTCTAGAATCATTTTCTCCCAAATTGCAATTATCGGATATATAGTTTTGTATCATGCTGTTTAAAATTTCTGTTGTGTTCACACAGACTATGGGAAGAAAATAGTGTGTTCAGGAGTTAAACATTTAGGAAGCTGTTGCAGTAGTCCTAGAAGGACTAGCATAGGTATGGTGAGAATAGAGGGAAGTGGTTGGACTCAATATAAATTTGGGAGGAAATACCAACAGGCCTTCGAGATAGATTGGCTATGGGAGGGAGGTGTGATGTGAGGAAGATGTAGAAAACCAGATTTAATATGATTGGGGCACTAAAAGTGAATTTATTCTTGCCTGTGAGACAGTCAAATAGAAATAACAGGTAGCTGGAAACATGAACATCACACGTGAGTTCAAGGGCACTCTCCCCTAATTAATTTAAATATTGTCAAACATGACTGTTCATGGTTTCATAAAAAATTTATATTTATCATTGGTTTTGTGACAGTTTCCTTATTATTGGAGTTCTGAATTATTTTCAGTTTTCTACTCTTAGTGATTACTATTTATAATCAGGTGCTGATTAGGTGCCTGAGACAGAAGCTCAAAAAACTTAAGCATCTTGTTTAAGTCGTGCTATTATCTTAGCCATCCTAGGTAAGTGACTATGCTTAATCTGCTAATTTGATAGGAGAAAAATAGTCCTTGTTATTCTTTTTTAAATTAATTTTTAAAAATTTTTATTTATTTTCGGCTGTGCTGGGTCTTCACTACTGTGCAGGATTTTCTCTAGTTGCGGTGAGTGGGGACTACTCTTCCTTGCAGTGCACGGTCTTCTCAAAGTGGCAGTTTCTCTTGTCACGGAGCACAGGCTTCTAGGGCAAGCAGGATTCAGTAGTTGAGGCGTGTGGGCTCAGTATTTGTGGCTTCCAGGCTCTAAGCACAGGCTTAATGGTTGTGGTGAAGGCTTAGTTGCTCCAAGGCTTGTGGGGTCTTCCTGGACCAAGGACTGAATCCATGTCTCCTGCACTGGTAGGCAGATTCTTTACCACTGAGCCACCAAGGAAACCTGTTATTCTTTAATGTTTACTGCACAAATAATTCACCTGACTTTGAGCAATTAATTGTTTTAGGTATCAATTTCCTCATTATGAAATGGGAATAAAAGTGTTGAGGGTGAGAATATTCATACAGAGTATTTAACACTATCTACCATATGGCAACCCACTCCAGTACTCTTGCCTGGAAAATCCCATGGACAGAGGAGCCTGGTAGGCTGCAGTCCATGGGGTTGCTAAGAGTCGGACACGACTGAGCGACTTCACTTTCACTTTTCACTTTCCTGCATTGGAGAAGGAAATGGCAACCCACTCCAGTGTTCTTGCCTGGAGAATCCCAGGGACGGCGGAGCCTGGTGGGCTGCCGTCCATGGGGTCGCACAGAGTCGGACACAACTGAAGCGACTTAGCAGCAGCATATAATTAAGACTCCCAATACGTTCACTATAGAAAACATGTTAAAAATAAAGATAAGACAAAGTAAGAAAATAAAAAGGTCCTGTTTAGTTCAGTTCAGTCGCTCAGTCGTGTCCGACTCTTTGCGGACCCATGAACCGCAGCATGCCAGGCCTCCCTGTCCATCACCAACTCCTGGGAGTCCACCCAAATCCATGTCCATTGAGTCAGTGATGCCATCCAACCATCTCATCCTCTGTCGTCCCTTCTCCTCCTGCCCTCAATCTTTCCCAGCATCAGGGTCTTTTCAAATGAGTCAGCTCTTCGCATCAGTTGGGCAAAAGACTGGAATTTCAGCTTCAACAGCAGTCTTTCCAATGAACACCCAGGACTGATCTCCTTTAGGATGGACTGTTTGGATCTCTTTGCAGTCCAAGGGACTCTCGAGAGTCTTCTCCAACACCACAGTTCAAAAGCATAAATTCTTTGGCACTCAGCTTTCTTTATAGTACGACTCTCACATCCATACATGACTATTGGAAAAACCATAGCTTTGACTAGACAGAACTTTGCTGATAAAGTAATGTCTCTGCTTTTGAATATGCTATCTAGGTTGGTCATAACTTTCCTTCCAAGGAGTAAGCGTCTTTTAATTTCATGGCTGCAGTCACCATCTTCAGTGATTTTGGAGCCTAGAAAAATAAAGTCAGCCACTGTTTCCCCGTCTATTTGCCATGAAGTAATGGGACCGGATGCCATGATCTTAGTTTTTTGAATGTTGAACTTTAAGCCAACCTTTTCACTCTCCTCTTTCACTTTCATCAAGAGGCCCTTTAGTTCTTCTTCACTTTCTGCCATAAGGGTGGTGTCATCTGCATATCTGAGGTTATTGATATTTCTCCTGGCCAATTTTGATTCCAGCTTGTGCTTCCTCCAGCCCAGCGTTTCTCATGAGGTACCCTGTGTATAAGTTAAATAAGCAGGGTGACGATATACAGCCTTGACGTACTCCTTTTCCAATTTGGAACCAGTCTGTTGTTCCATGTCCAGTTCTAACTGTTGCTTCCTGACCTGCATATAGGTTTCTCAAGAGGCAGGTCAGGTGGTCTGGTATTCCCATCTCTTTCAGAATTTTCCACAGTTTATTGTGATCCACACAGTCAAAGGCTTTGGCATCGTCAATAAAATAGAAATAGATGTTTTTCTGGAACTCTCTTCTTTTTTGATGATCCAGCGGATGTTGGCAATTTGATCTCTGGTTCCTCTGCCTTTTCTAAAACCAGCTTGACCATCTGGAAGTTCATGGTTCATGTATTGCTGAAGCCTGGCTTGGAGAATTTTGAGCATTACTTTACTAGTGTGTGAGATGAGTGCAATTGTGCAGTAGTTTGAACATTCTTTGGCATTGCCTTTCTTTGGGATTGCAATGAAAACAGACCTTTTCCAGTCCTGTGGCCATGGCTGAGTTTTCCAAATTTGCTAACATATTGAGTGCAGCACTTTCACAGCATCATCTTTCAGGATTTGAAAGAGCTCAACTGGAATTCCATCACCTCCGCTAGCTTTGTTTGTAGTGATGCTTCCTAAGGTCCACTTGACTTCACATTCCAGGATGTCTGGCTCTAGGTGAGTGTGAGTGATCATACCATTGTGATTATCTGGGTCATGAAGATCTTTTTTTTCTACAGTTCTTCTGTGTATTCTTGCCACCTCTTAGTATTTTCTGCTTCTGTTAGGTCCCTATCATTTCTGTCCTTTATTGAGCCCATCTTTGCATGAAATGTTCCCTTGGTATCTCTAATTTTCTTGAAGAGATCTCTAGTCTTTCCCATTCTATTGTTTTCCTCTATTTCTTTGCACTGATCACTGAGGAAGGCTTTCTTATCTCTCCTTGCTATTCTTTGGAACTCTGCATTCAAATGGGTATACCTTTCCTTTTCTGCTTTGCTTTTCACTTCTCTTCTTTTCACAGCTATTTGTAAGGGCTCCCCAGACAGCCATTTTGCTTTTTTGCATTTCTTTTCCCTGGGATGGTGTTGATCCCTGTCTCCTGTACAATGTCACAAACCTCCATCCATAGTTCATCAGGCACTCTATCAGATCTAGTCCCTTAAATCTATTTCTCACTTCCACTGTATAATCATAAGGGATTTGATTTAGGTCATACCTGAATGGTCTAGTGGTTTTCCCCACTTTCTTCAATTTGAGTCTGAATTTGGCAATAAGGAGTTCATGATCTGAGCCACAGTCAGCTCCCGGTCTTGTTTTTGCTGACTGTATAGATCTTCTCCATCTTTGGCTGAAAATAATATAATCAATCTGATTTTGGTGTTGACCATTTGGTGATGTCCATGTGTAGAGTCTTCTCTTGTGTTATTGGAAGAGGGTGTTTGCTATGACCAGTGTGTTCTCTTGGCAGAACTCTATTAGTCTTTGCCCTGCTTCATTCTCTACTCCAAGGCCAAATTTGCCTGTTGCTCTAGGTGTTTCTTGACTTCCTACTTTTGCATTCCAGTCCCCATAATGAAAAGTACATCTTTTTTGGATGTTAGTTTTAGAAAGTCTTGTAGGTCTTTATAGAACCGTTCAACTTCAGCTTCTTCAGCATTACTGGTTGGGGCATAGACTTGGATTACTGTGATATTGAATGGTTTGCCTTGGAAACGAACAGAGATCATTCTGTCGCTTTTGAGATTGCATCCAAGTACTGCATTTCAGATTCTTTTGTTGACTATGATGGCTACTCCATTTCTTCTAAGGGATTCCTGCCCACAGTAGTAGATATAATGGTCATATGAGCTAAATTCACCCATTCCAGTCCATCTTAGTTCGCTGATTCCTAGAATGTTGGTGTTCATTCTTGCCATCTCCTGTTTGACCACTTCCAATTTGCCTTGATTCATGGACCTAACATTCCAGGTTCCTATGCAATATTGCTCTTTTCAGCATCGCCAGTCCCATCCACAACTGGGTGTTGTTTTTGCTTTGGCTCCATCCCTTCATTCTTTCTGGAGTTATTTCTTCACTGATCTCCAGTAGCATATTGAGCACTTACCAACCTGGGGAGTTCATTTTTCAATGTCCTATCTTTCTGCCTTTTCATTACTGTTCATATGGTTCTCAAGACAAGAACACTGAAATGGTTTGCCATTCCCTTCTCCAGTCGACCCAGAGTTATTAAGAATAATACTTTCTTGGTTCTCCCTTTTTTATAGGCAACTATGTGTATATGATCAATTATTAACTAGAAACGAAGCAAGTCAGAGAACACACATGCAATTCTCATCTTGCAGGTCTCTTTGTCACTTTAGTGACAACTAGTCATGTCACCTCTTTTGGGACACTAACATCTCCTTATTTTCCACTTTCTTTACTCAGCATCCCTTGAGGGCTCACAATTGTCATAGAACTATTTTCAGAAGGATAATGAAATTGATGGCACAGAGTTGATGTAAGATAAGGAGTTATTAGGTATTTCAGTAGAGGGAGTGAAACCTGGTTGCAGTGGGATAAGTAGTGGATGGAAGGTAAGTAGAAGCTACCTTTTTCTGGAAGTTTGAATGTGAAACTAATATGGAAGAGGACTGAGTGTTTTTAACCTGACTGAGAGGAATAATTTACTAGACAGACCAAGATTACAAGACAGAGAGATATGATGACTGCTGGAAGGGCTGGGATTCAGGGGACAGTTCACCCTGAGTCGATCTTGAGACCTGTGCAAAAGCAGTTAGCACGGCTGGAGGGTGGGTGAATACTTAGGTAGGGACGTGGGAGTCAGAACAGAATTTTTTTTTTTTTTACCTTTTTTGGCTGTGTGGGATCTTATTTCCCCAAACAGGGATTGAACCTGTGCCCCGTGAATTGGAATCTTGTTGGAATTTTAACAAGTGGACCACCAGGAAAGTCCCCAGAATAGAACATTTTAGCTGGCCTCAATTTTCTTGATATTCTAAGGGGCAACATAGTCTTTGAGAGAGAAAAGGTGGGGATTAACCTGAGGACTTGAGGATGGTGGAGAGAAGAGTTGTTGAGGGGATTAATACAGGAAACTGACAAAGGCTAAGTGTAGTAACTGATGAAATGTGCTGAAGGCCTAGCTTATGTTAGGCACATGTCTATTGTGGCACCTACTGCAGGTGTGTGGTTTTTCTCCAGGAAGTGCTGTTACGTGGAATAGGAGCAGAGAAGGTAGATTTTAGAACTAACTTCTTACTCACACCAATACTGCTTTAAGGGAATGATAGGGCCATAACTTGAATAAATCTTAAATTTCCTGGCACTTCTACATATAAAAAATACTCAACAAACTTGGAAAAGAAGGGACTTTCCTCAACCTGAAGAGGGCATGTACAAAAACCATACTACTAACATAACGATAATAGTAAAAGACTAGATGCTCTCCCCCTGAGATAAAGAACCATGCATGACTGTTCTTACCACTTTCATTCAACTTTGTATTGGAAGTAGCCAAGATAATTCAGCAAGAAAAGAAAATAAGACGCATCTAGATTGAAAGGAAGAAGTAAAATTATATCCATTTGTAGATAACATGATCTTGCACAAAGAGAATCTTGAGGATTTTCTAAAAATTTATTAGGACAGGTTAAGCAAGGATGTAAGAAGTGAGATAAATATATAAAAATCAACAGTATTCCTATACACTTTCAACAGACAATCTAAAAATGAAATTAAGAAACAATTCCATCTACTATAGTATCAAAAAGAATAAATCCCTTAGGAATAAATTTATCAGAAGAAATGTAAAACTTATACTCTGAAAACTACAAATATTATTAAAAGAAACTCAAGAAGCCCTAAATAAATGGAAAGACATTGCATATTCATGAATTGGAAGATGTAATTGTTAGAATGGCTGTACTTCCTAAATTGATCTACCAGTACAAACCCTATTAAAATTCCTGGTGGCTTCTCTGCAGAAATTAATAAATTGATCCTAAAATTCATACAAAAATGCAAGAGACCCAGAATAGCTAAAACAGGTTTGAAAAAGAATGAAATTAGAGGACTCTCATTTCCCAATTTTAAAACTAATTACAACATTGATTAGGACAGTGTAGCACAGGCATAAAGACAGGTGGCTAATGGAATAGAATTGAGAGTATGGAAATAAACCTATATATTTATGGTCAATTGATTTTTAACCACAGTGCTGACTGTTCAACAGGGGAAAGAATAGTCTTTCAACAAATGATGTTGGGATAACTCACTAATGTATGGATGTTCACCACCATTAGTATTAGTTAGATAAATGCAAATCAAAATTACAATGAGACACCACTCCACATCTACTAGGATGGCTGTAATAAAAAAAAAAAAAAAGGGAAATGCAAATAAAAACCACGATGTTCTCTGACACCTGCCAAAATGGCTATCATCAAAAAGAACACAAATAGGACTTCCCTGGTGGTACAGTGAATGGGAGTCCGCCTGCCAGTGCAGGGGACGTGATTTCAATCCCTGGTCCAGGAAGATTTCGCATGACATGGAACAACTAACGCCTGTGTGCCACAGCTGCTGGGGCTGCACTCTAGGGCCTGGGAACAACTGCCGAGCACCTGTGCCACAGCTGCTGAAGCCCGTGCACCTAGAGCTCATACTCCACAGCAAGAGAGGGCACTGCACCAACAGGCTAGCACGCCACAACTAGAGGCTATCCCACACACAGTACCGAAGGCCCAGCTCAGCCAAAAATAAATATGCTGCTAAGTCACGTCAATCGTGTCCGACTCTGTGTGACCCCATAGACGGCAGCCCACCAGGCTCCCCCATGCCTGGGATTCTCCAGGCAAGAACACTGGAGTGGGTTGCCATTTCCTTCTCCAGTGCATGAAAGTGAAAAGTGAAAGTGAAGTCGCTCAGTGGTGTCCGACTCCCAGCAACCCCATGGACTGCAGCCCACCAGGCCCCTCCATCCATGGGATTTTCCAGGCAAGAGTACTGGAGTGGGTTGCCATTGCCTATTATTAGCTAAATAGTTGTTTAAGAAACATGAAATATCCAGAACAGACAAACGCAGAGACAGAAAGTAGATTCATGATTGTCCAGGGCTGGAGGTGGTGGTGTGAGGAGGAAGTTCCAAAGAGTATGGGGTTTCTTTTTGAGGTAATGAAAATGTTCTAATGTGATGATGGGTACACAACTTTGAACACAAAACCACTGAGTGGTACACCTAAAATGGATGAATTGTATGAATTATATACCTCAGTAAAGCTGTACAACAAAGATGAATTCCAGTGCTTGGTATGTGCAAAGAAACCCAAGGACACCCCTCCCATCTTGGCAATTTCAAGAAGACAAATGAAAATAAAAAGATTCATCCCTTTGGATCTCAGTTATCTATACTGACTGGTCTGTGCACATTCGAGGCTGAAAACAGGATTAAATTTTTCTAGTTCTGTCAGGCATGACTTACATCCCCTTCCAATAGAGGCATTCCTCCTTTGCATTCTGTAAAAATCGTACACAGCCTTTGGTGTGAAGAAAGGGACTTGAGTCAACAAAGGACTAAAATACTCAGCAAAGTCTTGCAACTGCAATTTTATTTTCTTTTGTGAAAATAAACAACTGGGAGTTTAAATTGCTCCAAAAAACCCCATAAAAATGAAAGGAAATACACACAGAAGAAGCATGTGAGGTGACTGGGGAGGGAGGAGGGTCTCAGAGCTTTGGCAGATTGTGCTAGCACATTCCCGGGTGACAGGAGCCAGACCTGTCTGCCACTCCGGGGCTGTGAGGGGACATCTTGACTTGTAACGGGGTGGAACACAGGCTTCTTCGCTGAGGAAGTGGCAGGCACCTTGAGTCCCTTTAAATGCAGGGGAGAACCATTTTAGAGGACCTCTTCCTCCACAGAAAGCGGGAGGCTGGGGGTGGGGTGGGGGTGGTTTAGGGCCACTGAGGGAAAGGTGCACTGGTGGAGACAAAGGAGGCCAAGGTGTCTCTCACGTGGTGACAGCCTTACATTGGGCAGAGGACGAAGATGAAGGCATGAACCCATGGGAGAAAAACGTGGGCCAAGTAATAGGGAATGTCGAGGAATGGGTTGTAGATGAAGAAGAGGCTGGAAATGGCAACAAGGGCCAACGTGTAAGCTGGATTGAGGGGAGCCAGGAAGCAGGGGGTGGGGGTTGGATGTGTGAGGACGATGGGAAGAGGAGGGAGGGCAGAGAGTCCAGGAGGTAGAGAGAGGGGTGCCTTCTGCCCAGGTCCATCCACCGCTGCACATACAGGAAGAATAACACACTACTTTTCAGTTCTCGTTTTCTTTCTTTCTTTTTTTTTTTTTTTAAGATTTTTGTTTGTTTGTTTTTTTAAAAAAGCCTTAAGATCAGCTACTGGTTACATCTACAAAACGTAAAGTGCTGCTGTTACCAGTCACTTTACAGAACAGTCCAGAGTGGTCAAATATTGACCAATAAAGTTTCCTTTTTTTTTTCCTTCTGCATCCTTACTACTCGTTGAGTCACGTGACAGCCTGCATAGGTCAAGGGGGGCAGCTTAGTGGGCAGACTTGGTGACCAAGGACAGAGGCTGGGCCTGGAGCACGGGGAGGGCCTGGTGGGTGTGGAGCGTGGCGGGGAAGGATGGGGGGGACGTCAGCAGAGCTGTGGGCACGGACCCCAAAGGGAGGGGCCGGGACAGGAGCGGGGGCTGGCTGCCCATCTGGCCAGAAGAGGTGGCAGCAGCCTTTGATGACAGGAAGGCAGCCGAGTGGAGAGCCAGTTGGGCCCGGGTCTCTGGCTTGGTGGTGAGCGAGAGGGGCTGGGCTTGCTCCGAGTGGGTGGCGGCTGGGGCGGCCGGGGAGGCCAAGGCCGCGGAGGGGGTAGCTGGGGAGTCCAGCATGCTGCCATGCGAGGAAGCAGGGCTGTCACAGGGCTTCTCGGGGGGCAGGTACTGGACACATGGCTTCTTGCTTTTGGAGGCCAGAGCACCTGTGGGGGTGGGGGTGGGGGTGAGGGTTGAGGGGGGGTGGGACACAAACAAGAAAGTCAGCCACTAGGAACGATGGGAAAGGCGGAAGTAGTACGTTTGACCCGGGAAACAAGCATGCGTAGAGGGAGGGATGTGAGGCCCTGAAATGACGCCTAAGGCTTTCAGTACACCTAGGTTGCAGTCCATGGGGTCGCGAAGAGTCGGACACGACTGAGAAACTTCACTTTCACTTTTCACTTTCATGCATTGGAGAAGGAAATGGCAACCCACTCCAGTGTTCTTGCCTGGAGAATCCCAGGGACAGGGGAGCCTGGTGGGCTGCCGTCTCTGGGATCGCACAGAGTCAGACACGACTGAAGCGACTTAGCAGCAGCAGGCCGCAGTCCATGGGGTCGCGAAGAGTCGGACACGACTGAGCGACGTCACTTTCACGCATTGGAAAAGGAAATGGCAACCCACTCCAGTGTTCTTGCCTGGAGAATCCCAGGGTCGGGGGAGCCTGGTGGGCTACCGTCTATGGGGTCGCACAGAGTCGGACACGACTGAAGCGACTTAGCAGCAGCAGCAGCAGAGCATAGAAAGGGGCCAATACGAAAATGCCAAAGACCCCGTTCAGTATCTGCCTGGAGGGAAAATAGCTGAGCTTATCAAATTATCATGCTGTGCTGTGCTCAGTAATGTCTGCCTCCTTGCACCGCTGTGGACTGTAGCCCGTCAGGCTTTTCTGTCCCTGGAATTCTCCCGGCAAGAATAATGGAGTGGGTTGCTATTTCCTTCTCTAACAAATTATCATCTTCCTGCCTAAATCTTATCATTTGGGGGATGGATCTCCGTTTAGTTTGCTTTAAAATCTTTGGTTTATGATCCTCCTAGAGATAGTACAGCGCCTGCCAAGCACCAATTCAACAGATTTTGGGTCATGCTGCTGCTGCTGCTAAGTCGCTTCAGTCGTGTCCGACTCTGTATGACCCCATAGACGGTAGCCCACCAGGCTCCCCCGTCCCTGGGATTCTCCAGGCAAGAACACTGGAGTGGGTTGCCATTTCCTTTTCCAATGCATGAAAGTGAAAAGTGGAAGTGACGTCGCTCAGTCGTGTCCGACCCTTGACCCCATGGACTGCAGCCTACCAGGCTCCTTTGCGTCATATACATAGTTAATTTATGTGTACTCCTATTGAGATGAATATATAAATTATAGAGATATTAGAAAGCTAGCAAAGGAAGTGAAAGGAAAGGTGATAACAAGCACTCAGTGTGTGTGTGTTAGCTGCTCAGTCACGTCTCACTGTTCACAACCCTATGGACTGTAGCTCACCAGGCTCTTCTGTCCATGGAATTCTCCAGGCAAGAATACTGGAGTGGGTTGCCATTCCCTTCTCCAGGGATCTTCCCTACCCAGGGATTGAACCCAGGTCTCCTGCATTGCAGGAGGATTCTTTACCACCTGAGAAGCCCTTTAGATGGAACTAAACTAGTTCTACCCTTGTCCTGGAATGAGATGAGAGATGTGACTGAAATACTGGCCAAGGTATGGGCTAGTCTGTGCTGGGTGAAATTCTGATGTAGAAAGATATTTGTGGCACAAACGGGCCTTCCTAATCCAAGCAAATGATTATTTCCGATATTCAGCCAACCAAACATTGAAGGAAAACCTGAATCTACTGGATTCACTGAAAGGTGGTATGCCAGTCTCTAAGGGGCTGGGTTCCTAAGGGAATTTCAAGTCTCATTTCAACAACATTCAAATTTTACTTTTACTGCATTGATTTTAGAATCTAACCCTCAAGTAATACTCAACTGAATTGAAGAGCACCTTTCGAGTGAGAAAGTGCTGGACCAAATCCTCCCTTCATTTACCAAGCAACATGACCGGGAAAGTCCTTTCGCTTCTCTGAGCCTCTGAACTGATCATCTCCAAAAGGGGGTAATAATAACACCCACCTGAGTATACCCAAGTGGTGCTACTGGTTAAGAACCCGCCTGCCAATGCATGTAGACATAAGAGCTGCAGGTTTGATCCCTGGGTCAGGAAGAGCCCCTGGTGGAGGGCATGACAACCCATTCCAGTATTTTTGCCTGGAGAATCCCCATGGACAGACGAGCCTGGCGGGATGCAATCCATAGGGTCGCAAAGAGTCGGATATGATGGAAGCAACTTAGCACGCACGCACAAGTGTACATGAGGCGGAGGCCTTGAAAATGGCAGCTATTAATATTAAAACACAGCATTGACACGGTGTCCATCAGAGACCCACGCACAGGGTGCTGGCAGGTGTAGCTGGCACAGTGGGAAAAAGTAAAGATGCAGATCCCTCCTGAAGACTCACCATCTGCCTCCTGGACTTGCTGCTGCTGGGACTGCGTCTGGGAAAGCTGCTTTTCTCGCTTCCTCTTCTTTTTCTTACCCTGAAAGATATGGCCAAAGGAAAAGGTAATAACCAGGGACAGAATAATGGCTTTTCTGATGGATTCAGTTATGAAGTGGGGAGACAGGATATTTTCTGTACCAGGCGCCCAGGTCACATTCTGTGCACCAGCCTCATGAGGAGGCATGGTGAGCCTTTCTGGGGGGGCCACCTCCCTCCCCTCAGCTCAGATAGGTCCTGACTTTCTTGGAAGGTCTCATTCTTTCCCTGCCCTGCAGGCTTAGTTTTCTATCTCTCTAGAACAGTGTCAGGTTCCTGATCTTTTTTGAGGCACCCCAGGTATCACTGAAAATCTCATGCAGCTGGAATTCCCTGGCGATTCAGTGGTTAGGACTATATGCTTTCACTGTTGAAGGTGTGGGCTCAGTTGGCACCAAAGGGGGGAAAAAAAACTAACTCAGCTATGAAGACTTTTAGCAGAAAAAGAGCAAGTAAGAACATACATACAGGGACTTCCTTGGCAGTCTAGGAGTTAAGAATCCACCTGCCAATGGGTTTGATTCCTGGTCTGGGAAGATCATACATGCTGTGGGGCAACTAAGCTCGTGTGCCACAACCACTGAGCCTGCATACGCTAGAGCCTGTGCTCCACAAGAGAAGCCACTGCAATGAGAAACCTTCCCACTGCAACTAGAGAGAAGCCCCCTGCACATCACAACGAAGAGAAAGTTTGTGCAGCCCCACCAAAAATTTTTAAAAAATAAAATTAAAAAACCTCTCTAGTTCCAGGGAGGTATCAGAAATGTAGGCAGTAGCTCATGGCATTGTGAGCCCCAGGTTGGGAACCCTTTGCTGCAGACACTGATCATCAGAACTAGCACACAGCTGACACCACACCCTGAATGATGGAATTAAAGGCTGAGTCCGCTTCCAATTCCAGTTGGCTTCCCCAGTGGCGCTAGTGGTTAAGAACCTGCCCTTCAGTGCAGGAGACAAGAAACACAGGTTTGATCCCTGGAGGAGGAAATGGTAACCCACTCCAGTATTCTTGCCTGGAGAATCCCATGGACGGAGGAGCCTGGCGGGCTACAGTTCACAGGGTTGCAAAGAGTCGGACACAACTGAAGTGACTTAGCAAGCATGCATGCCCCACTTGCAATGGGACAGGCACAAATTTAAGTCTGTCTTTAGGACACCAAAACCATGTCCTTGTGGCCTTCCTGAGAATTAAAGTGTCTTCCTCATTTCTAGAGAAATACAGACTTCTCCCTGGCCTTAAGGGTCCTCTATCACTGGAGTCAGCTTCCTTCTCCCCCAAATCCTCACTTGGAGGCTGCCCCTGGTGCCTGAGTGGGCACGTACGTAGTTGTCCCGGGCTGACCAGGTCGGGTAGAGCTGTGAATGAAGCTGCCGCTCCTTCCGGGCCAATTCGTAGTACTTGGCTTGTTCTTCTCGGGACAGGTTGTGCCACTGTAGAGAGAGGACCAGCGAGGACAGAGTGGTGAGCGTGGGGGACGCTGAGCTGCACAGCCTGGAACACAGGGGTGGACCTTACCTTCCTCCCCAGGATCTGGTTGATGGCTGCACTCTCCTTTAGGGTGCACTCAGCCACCACCTTGGCCCTCATCTCCTTCATATATAACATGAAGGCATTAAGAGGCTTCTTCACGTGGGGCTTCTTTTCTTCCTCTTTCTTCACTGTGACTGGTGATTTCCTGGGAAGTCACAAGGCTGTAGGTTAGCATTTGTCAGCTGTCATCTCTCAAGGAGGCTAAGGGCTGGCTGCCTCTGGGGAGCGGGGGATGAGTCACTTGGCAGCTAATGAGAGTTGCCCAGGGCTGCTTTCAGCACCTGAGCACCCAGTTCCTAGTCTCTGACTGACCTCCAGCCGTATTCTAGGAGAGGACAACTTCCTGACAAAGAAGCTGTGCCCTTGACAAAAGTGGTGGGGGGAGCTGAGATGGACTGGCCCCAGGTGAGAAAGAGGAGGGGGCAGAGCACTGTAGGTAGAAACAGAGCCGGGGCGGGTCTCCTTGGCCATGAGACTTTGACTTTCAGTGGACAAAGCGTGGGCCATGGTGCTGGACTCAGCTCTGACCCAAGTCAACATGTGACCTTGAGAAAATTCCCCTTGCAATTTTCAAGTGTATGGGGGGACAGGGAAGGAAGCTAAAAACTCTCTCAGTTTCTCTTTCAAAGCCCTGATTGTAGGGCTTCCCTTACTGTGAGAAAAGATGCATGGTGTCTCCGAGAGGATGGGAATTCCAGGGGTCAAAGGGAACAGTTCGCAAGGTGGGGAGGATGTGGCTGAGGAAGCCGTCAGCTGAAGGTCCCCAGGAGAAGAATCAATGGCACTTGCTACTCAGAGACTGGCCACCCGCCACCAGGCTGCCCATTACTCACGCGCTCACAGCCGGGCTCAGGCTGGGGGGCGCTGGTTCCTGCTTGACAATGGGGGAGACAATGGCGGGGTGGGGGATCCCTGAGGTGGGCAGACCAGGATGGGCCGGAGCCACCATGTGAGGGGAGAATCGACTGGAAACCAGGCTGCATACCAGGGGGAAACAAAAACAACAGAGGGATTCAAGCTAAATGCTTGTCACTCGCAGAGGACGTGATGGAACCCAGCCTTGATGGCAGAGGCATATGAACATCTCTGCCATGGCAGAGTTGGAGCAAGAGAAGGCTATTGGCTGACCTCGAAAGAACTCATTTTGGGAAACACCCAACAAACTTCCCTTCCCCAACAAACGCACAGGGTTCCTATACCCGATGCTGAAAGCAGGTGGGATGAAAAACAGAAGGTGCAGGAGGTCGGAGGCCAGGTACACAGGGGAAAGGAAAGAAAGGCTTATGCTGTGGGTTGTACTTTTTTTTTTCATTGGTGGTACGATTGTCAGGTAAGTCAGCCCCTGAGACGGAAATCCTCTTTTATAGTTCCCTTCTCCTGACGTCATTTCAGGAACAATCAATCTCCCAGCCTCTGGCTTCAGTCTGACATATTCAAAATGCTTCAATGCCACTAAGCCCTGCCCAGCCCATAGGGGAACGTGCAGGAGGACTGAGTGCGAGGGCTTTAAAATTCTCTTCTTAGAGAGGGAGAGGGGGCAAGAGTGAGCAGAGCCTGTTGTCTCCATCCCACAACTAATCAGAGAGGCGGGGAGGAAAGGTGAGCACCTGCCTCTTTGCTTACTACCAAGAGAAAGCTGTGTCATGTAATGGTCAGAAACTGCAGGGGAGCCAGTAGACAAGCATTCCCTGCACTTCCGCTTGCCCTCTCACAGCTGCAGCCCCAGGACTCACCTGGACATCGAGGCATTCATGGCGAGGGCAGGGTAGGGGTGCCTGAAGCCACCGGGAGGAAGGGAGTACATGGGCTGTCCTTGCCTATAAGGGCCAGGAGTAAGGAAATGCAGTCAGGAAACTGGCTGAAATGGGAACGTTCATAGGTATAGAGAAGGGGTTGGGAAGATAGGATGATGAGTAAAAGGCAGTAAGTAGGAAGTGGGAGTTGGGAAGATGCTGCCTGGGAAACTTGATCTGATGCCCTGGGGAAGTTCTGGGCTTGGTCAGAGGGCTCCACTGTGGGGCTGGGGCTGGGGCGGGGGGCATCTATATTTGGACCCCAAGGACAGGCTGGAGGTACAGGAGGCAGAGCTCAGTGTAAGGAAGGAAGGATAAGAAAGGCTGTAAGTTTCCTTACTGTGGGACGAGCCAGCTGAGGGGATGTGGGATTTGCCCAACAGCTCCGGGAGACAGTGGGTAATACGGAGACAGCTCAGATGGATGAGGGGGCCGGGGGATTCCTGCTTCCAAGGAGAAATGTGTCAGACAGTTCCTTGACCCTACACCTTAAAGTCACATCAAACAGGAGGCTACCCTTTGTTCCCAGATGCTCTGCAGCTTGCAGTGCCTTTTCTTTCACTGTTTCTGCCCTCAGTCACCAGTAACTTCCAACTGCTCATATTGGAGGTGTCCAAGACACAGGCAGGAAATCTTGGACCGAGAAACCCAAGATTATCTCCAGAGTCATCAGCTGGAAAAGCTTTTTCATTCGTGGAAAAATAAACTTCAGATTTCCGTGTAACAGGGAAGAACAATAGCTGATTCCACGTTGGATCTGTTGTTCTTTGACTTTAACCTTTGCTCTTCATGCTCTTGTTACTATGATTGTTGAAAAGATGCTGTATATAAGCTGCAAGCATACATAATGGCCTGTCTCAGGGAACCTTGCCCTTCTGTTGGAAAGTTAGACTAAAGTGACTTTGTTCAGCTCACAGGGAGACTGTTCTGACCTGGCCCACCTGTGACTGGCTGTAAGAAGAAACTAACACATCCCTGTCCTGATGCAGGCCAAGCCAGGAGATATTCTGCAAGACTTACAGCCTTTTTATTTTACTTCCTCCCCCTCTCTGTTCTATAAAAGAAACTGGCATCCAGACTCCGATAAGATGGTTCTCTAGGACATTAGTCTGCTATCTTCTTGGATACCCAGCTTTCTGAATAAAGGTGTTATTCCTTGCCTCCCAATTACAGGCCTGTCATGTGGTGACCAGACTGAGCTTGGACTCAGTGACATCTGTTCCACATTTATCCTCCTTATTATCTGTAACTTGTAATAGCTATCTAAAAAGGGACTCCAAACATGCTCTGAGCCACAGCAACTCTATGGGAATTTTATGAAAACGATGGCTCCCTCTGGGATGAACAGTGTAGGTGAGCAAGTTGAGAAAAAAGTCAACTCAGTCTCTTGCCTTGTATCTATACTTATAAGTCTGTTAGGGGAAACACAATGACTGAAACTGCCCACCCTGGCCAGGTACCATAGAAACCATTTGTGTGAGTTATTTTACGACAGGAGGTCCTGGCAAGGAACATGGAACTAGTAAGCCACCACCAACTGGAAGAGTTTGGGAAAGGTCAAAATGAGACGCCATGTATCCTCCCACCTCCCACCTGGCATCCATCTTGGCTGAGCAATGTGTGCGCCACCAGGAAGGACCCTGAGTCAGAACAACTGGCCAAAGACAACTCAGAAACTAACCCCATCACCGTAAAACCCGAGTCTGTGAGCCACATGGCAGAGCAGTCCTCCTGGGTCCCCTTATCATACTGTTCTCCAAGCGGGTGCCCCTTCCCAATAAAGACTCTTGCTTTGTCAGCACGTGTGACTCCTCAGACAATTTTCTGAGTTACCTGGGCCAGCCTGAGCGGCAGCCAACTCACCTGTCTTTGGATCGATCTCTGGGGAGAGGTGTGTGGGAGGGGAGCCGGGGGAGAAGTGGTCGTTGCTGTAGGTGATGAGGGGCGTCAACGGATGCATGTGGTGCGGGTGCTGAACAACAGGAACTTTATTAGACTGAAAGACAGAGGGAAAAAGACTAGGGCCAGTTGCCAAGGAAATGGCGTACAGACAGACTTCAGAGATACTGCAGGTTTGCTTCCAGACCGCTGCAGAAAAGTGAAACACACAATGATTTTGGTTTCCCAGTGCATATAAAAGTTCAGCTCAGTTCAGTTCAGTCGCTCAGTCGTGTCCAACTCATTGCGACCCCATGAATCGCAGCACGCCAGGCCTCCCTGTCCATCACCAACTCCCGGAGTTCACTCAAACCCATGTCCATTGAGTTGGTGATGCCATCCAGCCATCTCATCCTCTGTCTTCCCCTTCTCCTCCTGCCCCCAATCCCTCCCAGCATCAGAGTCTTTTCCAATGAGTCAGCTCTTCGCATGAGGTGGCCAAAGTATTGGAGTTTCAGCTTTAGCATCATTCCTTCCAAAGAACACCCAGGGCTGATCTCCTCCTTCAGAATGGACTGGTTGGATCTCCTTGCAGTCCAAGGGACTCTCAAGAGTCTTCTCCAACACCACAGTTCAAAAGCATCAATTCTTCGGCGCTCAGCTTTCTTCACAGTCCAACTATAAAAGTTACGCTTACACTATTCTATAATATTACATGTGGGGAAGCCCTGGTGGCTCAGCAGTAAAGAATCTACCTACAATGCAGGAGATGCGAGTTTGATCCCTGGGTGGGGAAGATCCCCTGGAGGAGGGAATGGCAACCCACTCTGGTATTCTTGCCTGGGAAATCCCATGGACAGAGGAGCCTGGTGGGCTACAGTCCATTAGGTCACAGAGCTGGACACACTGAGCACATGCAGTGTTAGGTGTCAATGGCATTATGTCTAAGAAAATGAACATTTGTTGCTGTTGTTCAGTCCCTCAGTTGTGTCTGACTCTTTGCAACCCCACGGACTGCAGCACGCCAGGCTTCCCCGTCCTTCAGCATCTCCCAGAGTTTGCTGAAACTCATGTCCACTGAGTCGGTGATGCCATCCAACTATTTCATTCTGTGTCGTTATATATAATATATATATATATATAAAAATATACAATTGCCTTTTTATACTGAGAACCCCATGAATAGTATGAAAAGGCAACAACAACAACAAAAAAACAACCCATGCATACTCTAATCAAAAACACTTTATTGTTAAAAGGTGCTAATCATCAACTGAGCCATTAGTGAGTTGTAATCGTTTTGCTACAGTGACATCAAAGATGACTGATCACAAGCCACCATAACAAATATAATAATAAGGAAAAAGTTGGAAATATTGCAAGAATTACCAAATGTGACAGAGAAACAAAGTGAGCAAAGGCTGTTGGAAAAATGATGCTGATAGACTTGCTGGATAAACCTTTAATTCATTAAAAAAATGCAATATCTGTGAAGCACAGGAAAGTAAAGTACAATAAAACGAGGTATGCCTGTAAAATCTGTGGTTATTTACTGAGTTGAATATGTGCCAGGTATTTTCCATGCAGCATCGCATTCAGCCCTTGTAGAGAACTTAAGAGAAAGTAGCAGTCTGCTTGCCCCTTGGAAGAAAAGCTATGACAAACCTGGAAAGTGTATTAAAAAACAGAGACATCACTTTGCTGACAAAGGTCCGTCTAGTCAAAGGTATGGTTTTTCCAGTAGTCATGTATGGAGGTGAGAGTTGGAAGAGGGCTAAGCACTGAAGAATTGATGCTTTCGAACTGTGGTGATTGAGAAGACTCTTGAGAGTCCCTTGGACTGCAAAGAGATCAAACCAGTCAGTCCTAAATTAAATGAGTCCTGAATATTCATTGGAAGGACTGAAGCTCCAATACTTTCGCCACCTGATATAAAGACCCCGATGCTGGGAAAGACTCAGGGCAGGAGGAGAAGGGTTATGACAGAGGATGAGATGGTTGGAAGGCATCACGGACTCAATGTACATGGATTAGAGCAAACTCAGGGAGACAGTGAAGGACAGGAAAACCTGGCGTGTTGCAGTCCATGGGGTCACAAAGAGTTGGATAAGCCCTCATGACTGAACAACAAATACAGAAGAAAAAGAATCAAGAGAATTAGAGGAGGGATTACACCCAGCCTTCTACACACCCTCTTCAAAACAGCCCACCATCACTCACTTCATGTATGCTGTGTGCTAAATGGCAGACTGCAGAATTATGACCCATGCTCTGTGTACTCTCAGTGAATTCTGAAACGCTCAACACATGCTTGCCAAATTAACTTCTTAGAAATAGTAGCCCATGGGCTCAAGTCTGAGACTGGGAACACAGCCGTGGGAAAACTGTCACCACCAGGCCTCCAATAACCACTTGTCTTGTTCAAGGTTTACATTTACAGACACTACCAAGGGCATTAGAACTGTTCTCCCTGGAGCGTATCAAACACCCTGCTTACCTAATTATCACATTTTATTTTAAACATCAGCAAATGTAAGGAGCACATTTTATATAACTGTTAAGATAGCAAAACCAGGGACATCCCTGGTGGTCCAGTGGCTAAGACTCCACGTTCCAATGCAGGAGGCCTGGGTTTGATCCCTGGTCAGGAAACTAGATCCTACATACCACAACTAAAAGATCCTGCGTGCCACAAGTGAGACACGGTGCAGCTAAGTAAATAAAATAAATAAACGCTAAATTAAAAAAAAAAAAGTAAAAACTCAGGCATGTCATCAACACATCATGATTTCAGAAATGTTAAAAAGGGGGGAAACCTGTGTGCCCTGGAATCAGTAAACTGAATTTTTAATTGTTTTAACCTAATCTCACTTAACAGTAAGGATTTTTATTACAAAAATGGCTAGCGTCCTTATTATAACCTACTAAAGGAGCTATGATTATCTTGGTTTGAGGAATGAGGAAACAGAGCACGGAAAGATGAAGTGATGTAGCCTGAGTCACAGAGCTAGTAAGTCACAAAACTGGATTCATATCAGCCCTTTACATGCTAACAAACCAGGGTGTCTTCTCTTGCATCACCTGCCAACCCAACAGCCCAATCAAAACATCTGTCAGAGAAAGGACATATACTTATCTTTTTGGGTAATAAGGTAAATGAGTTACAAGTGGAAGACAGATGTGTTTAAAAAAGAGATCTGTAAAAAGGATGATAATTTGATGGCATCTCAGGAGAAGGAAATGGCAACCCACTCCAGTGTTCTTGCCTGAAGAATCCCAGGGATGGGGAAGCCTGGTGGGCTGCCGTCTATGGGGTCGCATAGAGTAGGACACGACTGAAGTGATTTAGCAGCAGCAGCAGGGGCCAGAATTCCAAACTTCTATCTTTCCAGTTGAATGTTTCATTTCATAGATTCCACGAGCCTTTTTTGCCTTTTAGTCGGTACCCCTTTGGTGCTCATCATGCAAGCTACGATATGTACATCTCCTAAGTATTCATGCACTGACAGTAGTCTTGCTCTGTTTTCAGTAGGCTAAGCAGAGATGAGAGGCAGAGTCCTGGAGCAAGGCCCGGAACCCAGAGGCCCAGCTCCTAGACCTGCAGAACTGAGACCGAGATTTCAGACGTTCGCAACCATAACCACTAGGTGGCGCCAGTACACGGCTGGGCTACTGGTACTTCCTCTTAGACATGGGCTCCTTTGGCGTTGCATGTAGTTGTAGGTATATTCTAAAATTATTTTCTTCTTACTGTTTTCACCTGTTCCCTTACTGGCTTTTGAAGAGGTCTCCACGAACAAGAACACGTAGCACAAATAAGAGTATTATAAGATTATTTTAAGGTTAGATTTCTATTAACAGGATTTCGTGTGGTCACGTATGGATGTGAGAGTTGGACTGTTCACTTCGGCTGAGCGCCGAAGAATTGATGCTTTTGAACTGTGGTGTTGGAGAAGACTCTTGAGAGTCCCTTGGACTGCAAGGAGATCCAACCAGTCCATTCTGAAGGAGATCAGCCCTGGGATTTCTTTGGAAGGAATGATGCCAAAGCTGAAACTCCAGTACTTTGGCCACCTCATGCGAAGAGTTGACTCATTGGAAAAGACTCGGATGCTGGGAGGGATTGGGGGCAGGAGGAGAAGGGGATGACAGAGGATGAGATGGCTGGATGGCATCACTGACTCGATGGACGTGAGTCTGAGTGAACTCCGGGAGTTGGTGATGGACAGGGAGGCCTGGCCTGCTGCGATTCATGGGGTCGCAAAGAGTCGGACACGACTGAGCGACTGAACTGAACTGAACTGATGCAATCAATGACGCATTCAGGTTTCACGGAAGCAGCTTTGTCTGAAGGGCGATTTTAATTTTATTTACTTATTATTAACTTTTTAAAAAGGTGTTGTGTTTTTTTTTCCTTCCCAAGGCATAATTTAGCTTTGGGAGGTTCTTTTTTTAAAAAATGTTTATTTATTTGGCTGTTTTAGGTCTTAGCTGTGGCATGCATGATCTTCAGTTGCGACATTCGAACTCTTACTAGAGGCACATGGGAACTAGTTCCCCGACCAGGTATTGAACCGGGGCCCTCTGCATTGGCAGCACAGGGTCTTAGCCACTGGACCACCAGGGAAGTCAATAAAGGGCGATTTTTATATTATAAAAACCAATAGATTTATTACTAATAGTGATAGTAAATGATAAAAGAAATACACAGAACGAATGTGTAACTTAAAAATTAGTTTTTTAAAAACATGTAAATTCTATGATAAAAAAATTAAAAAGACTAGAGGTATTCCCTGGTGGTCCAGTGGTTAGGACTCGGCACTTCACTGCCATGGCCTGGGTTCAATGCCTGGTTGGGGAACTATGATCCTGCAAGCTGCACACCACGGCCAAAAAGAGAAAAGAAAAACAGAAGCATACCAAAATGTAAACAGTAAGTATATTTGAATGGTGGGAGTACAAATGATTTTGTTTTTCGTGTGTTTTCCAACTTTATTATCTATTAAAAATATACACATGATGAATGCAAATTTCCTAAGGAAAAAAATACAAGCTATATTATAAAACATTTAGAAACCACAATCACACACACAATAAACCCCAACAAACCCCCTGTGCCCACAGTCACACTAGCATAACCCAGTACCTATTATCATTTTGACATATCTTTTGTGCATCTGTTATTTACATCATTTATAGCCATCTTTTTGAAATTAAAATTTTCAGCTTTATTTAGATATAACTGACAAACAAGACTGTAATATATTTGATGTGTATTATATGAGAACTGAGTATAGATATCCAGAGTCATCCTAAAATGCTTAACGCTGTTATGAAAGTCGGACTGGCCATGCGCTGTCTTCATCAGAAACTGGCAAACAGCACTGAATGGGTGTCAGAGTTAAGCACAAAGCAGGGAAACATGAGTTATATTGGAAAATGCAGTCTCCTCACTTAAAACACTCTGTGAGTTATTACTGGTTCCCATTAGGTGGCATCATTGTCCAGAAAATGGACGGGAAGGTGGTGAGTTCACAGAAAGACAAAGGAAGGTAGACTTTTCCTTATCAGGCTGGGAATATGCAGCCTCTGGAGATGATTAGCAAAACTTGTTCTCTTGGGTTCCCCTAGTGGTTCAGTGGTAGAGTCCATCTGCCAATGCAGGAGACATGGGTTCGATCCCTGGCCCAGGAAGATTCCACATGTCCCTAGCACCACAAATCAACTGAGCCTGCTTTCTGCAGCCCGTGCTCTGCAACAAAAGAAGCCACTGCACAAGAAGCCTCCGCCTGCGCAACTGGAGAAAGGCCGCGTCGCGGTGCAAACCCAGTACAGCCAGAAATAAACAAACACACAAAATTACTTTTTAAAAGATCATTACTTGAGGGCTGACTCAGGGAAAGCTCTCCTTGGAGGCTATCATCCCAAGAAAAGTTTCCCACTGATTTCTCTCCTTTGTTGTCCTCCAGGCACATGATATTCGCAGCATGAAGCCAGGTCAAGTGTAGGGATGTGGAGAACCAGCGGACAATTCCTGCTGTACAATACAGAGCACACACACAAGCCAGGACACGGGTGTTCCCTGGGCAAGGAAACTAGCCAAGTCTAGCTTGCTCCAAAGCAGAGCATCTCAGACCTACCTTGTGCTCGAATCCTTCTGTCCCATCACACAGACCCAACCCTTTTCATAACTCAGGTGTTCCTCGTCTATTCCCTGTTTCTAGGGTTGTTGTTGTTCAGTCACTCAGTCGTGTCTTTGCAACCTCATGGACTGTAGCCCACCAGGCTCCTCTGTTCATGGGATTTCCCGAGCAAGAACATTGGAGTGGGTTGCCATTTACTTCTCCAGGGCAGCTTCTCAATCCAGGCATCGACCCTGTGTCTCTTGCACTGGCAGGCTGATTCTTTACTGCTGAGCCACCAGGGAAGCCCCTTTCTAGGGTTGATCCAAGCCAAAGTTCTGGAAACTCCTGATCCCCAGGAGGCATGTATCCTCCCTTCTACTGTTCATGACTTTCTTCCAAGCTCTAAGTAAAGCCAATGCTCCACCACAGACGAACCAGCCACCTCTTCAAAAGCTGCTTTTCTCAGTAACTGCTTTGCGTTTAGGTGTGTTCAGTTGCTCAGTCGTGTCTGACTTTTTCCAACCCCAGGGACTGTAGCCCACCAGGCTCCTTTGTCCATGTCATTTTCCAGGGAAGAATACTGGAGTGGGTTGCCATTTTCTCCTCCAGGGGATCTTCCCGATCCAGGAATCGAACCCACATCTCCTGAATCTCCCACATTGCAAGCAGATTCTTTACCACTGAATCACTGGGGAAGCCAGTGGTTTGAGGCCTTTACAAAGCCTCCTGCGTCCTAGGCTTCGTTCACTATCCCCTTTTCTTCCTGATCTGAATTTCAGAGATCAGAAAGATAAGGCTTTTCAGGTCAGGCAAAGGGGAGCCTTAATTGTGGTATCCATGTGGTATCCATGCTCCGCAAAGCAGACATAGACCAGTCAACAGGCTGCCCAGCAAAGATCCTCAGAGTTGCACTGGGTCACTAACTGTAACTGATTTTATATATTTAAAAAATATGCTCTACCCACAATCAATTGTCTGTTAACTGCTTGAGGAAATCTCTTAAAATTGTTCTCAAGAGACTATGTTTAAATGCAAGATTTCAGGGGAAAAGGAAGTTGGTGTGTTCCTAAAGTATCAGTACAGGATTTTCCTAGTGGTCCAGTAGTTAGGACTCCTGGCTTCCACTGCAGGGGGCATGGGTTAGATCCCTGGTCAGGGAACTAGGATCCCACAAGCCACACGGCACAGCCAAAAAAAAAAAAAAAAAAAAGTACCAGTATACTCATAGTGGTGGAGTAACATATAATAGAAGCAAAGCCAAATAGGAACCTAATGAAAATTGCGGGGGAAAACTCTAATTCTAAGTAAACATACCCACCACTCTCTAACAAATACTACTTAAAAGGAAAAATATAAGTTCTTTGCTAATTCTGTCATCATATCCTATTAAAGAAAGGAAATTTGCATGTATGTCTTCTATACAGAATTTTCCTGGCAATTCACACATTGATTTATTGGGTAATTATCTGTGAAGACTGTCTACACAGCAGGCACTGAGGTAGGTAGCCAAAGGGCTGGAGGCCAACAGCAGAAATGGAAAGAACCTGGGTCTCCGATGGCATGGTTTGCTTGTTGAACTAACTGGCCTGGCAGAAAACATGACTCACAACAAGTATTCATGCTGTATCTACGACGTGCCAGGCACTGTTCTAGGTCTTGTGAATGCATTAGAGAATCTGTCTATCTAGACAATAATCCAAACAAATAACTAACTAAAATATTAGATAGTGATAAATTTTTCTAAGGAGAAAAATCAAGTCAGGGATGGCAGATAAGACGCAAGAAGGGGGACTTCCCTGGTGATCCAGTGACTAAGACTCTGTGCTCCCAATGCAGGGGATATGTGTTCAATCCCTGATCAAGGAACTAGATCCCACATGCCATAATTAAAGATCTTGCATGCTACAATGAAGACTGAAGATCCTGTGTGCTGCAACTAAGATCTGGACCAGCCAAAATAAGTATTAAAAAAAAAAAAAAGAGGCAAGGCAGATGTAGGTTATATGTTACACAGGCCAACCAGGGAAAGCCTCAATGAGAAAATGACTTCTGTTTGATTTTTATTTATTTGACTGCACAGGGTCTCAGCTGTGGCACATGGGATCTTCGGCTGTGGGATGTGTGATCTAGTTATCTGACCAAGGATCAAACTCAGGCCCCCTGCATTGGGAGCCCAGAGTCTTAGCCACTGGACCACCAGGGCAGAGTATTAGCCACTGGATACTAGGGAAGTCCTCAGAAAATGACTCTTGAATGAATATATGAGGGTAGCGGAAATGAGATGTGTGGGCAGGAGAGGGATGGGCGTTTGGGCAGAAGGCACCCAGAGTATAGTGGCTCCAGGTGGACAGGAAGATAGGTGTGCTGAGCAACTCCACGGAAGACAGTGGATTGGGGCGCAGGGAAGAAAACAAGGGGATGAAAGTCTGTCTTAATGTACTAACACATACATTTTGAACTTCTCAAGCAGGTGGCAAGTAGTGCGCTGCAGGCTGGGAAAGATGTGAACATAAATCCAGGATCTCTGGATGGCAGCAGCAGAGAGAAAATGCTTTGGGGAATTAGAATGTGCTTCAGGTCCTTCTTGGAAACAGTGGCACATTTCTGAGGACTTTGCAAATTGCACAGGGCACAAAATTCTTGGGTTAAAAAACATTCCTTATCAAAACTTATCTATGGGTTGCTTGCATTAAAGGAGCAAAAGAGAACCCTGCGTTTACCTTTATTTTTCTTCCTTTGATACTGGCCTTCCCCCCTGCTACGTAGATGAAAGTGAAAGTGTTAGTTGCTCAGTCATGTCTGACTCTATGTGACCCCATGAACTGTCTCCTCCAGTCTCTGCTCATGGAATTCTCCAGGCAACAATACTAGAGTGGGTTACCATTTCCTTCTCCAGGGGATCTTCCCAACCCAGGGATCGAACTCAGCTCACCTGAACTGTAGGCAGATTCTTTACATCTGAGCCACCAAGGAAGCCCTGCATAGAGGCTTATAAGGGAAAAAAAAAATTAAACCCTTACAATTCTGATTGTTGCCAGGATGTGTCTAAGTTCATATAAATTTTCATTTACTTTGTAGAATTCAGGTGAGCACTTTCAAGCCATATACTTGAGTTTTTATTTATTTATTTTTAGGCTGTGCTGTGCAGCATTAGTTCCCCAACCAGGAATCGAACCCATCCCCTTGCAACGGAATTGAGGAGTCTTAACCACTGGACTGCCAGGGAAGTCCCTAGTCTTTTCTTTTAAAGATCAGCTTTGCTTTCTTCTCTTATTGCCTGTTGTTTTTACTGGTTGTGGTCTCCTCTTAAGGAACACTATTTGTAGACTGTTTCTCAGGTGTCTCCTCTTTTTCTTTTGTGTCATCAATGTACAGACTTGACTTGCCACAGTGTCCACTTTGCTCTACACTAAAAGTAATAACTGGGAAATATGAATTGTTGTTTAGTTGCTAACTCATATCTGACTCTGTGACCCCATGGACTATAACCTGCCAGGCTCCTCTGTCCATGGGATTTCCTAGACAAGATTACTGCAGTGGTTTGTCCTTTTCTTCTCTAGGGGATCTTCCCGACCCAAGGACTGAACCCGCATCTCCTGCATTGGTAGGTGGATTCTTTACTACCAAGACACCAGGGAAGCCTGGGAGATATGAATCAGGTTTCCCCCAAGCTAAATTTCAGTGGCAGAAACTAATAAAGGAATGATGGCAGTAGATAATTACCAAGGCATGCCATGAATTACGGGTGCAAATTTAATAAGAAACAGGGCATTTATGCAGCTTCCAAGCAGCATAAAGCTTCTGCCTAAAGAGCGACTTATTAAGTACAAAAGGAAAGACAACCTCAAAGATAAAACACATGTCAAACATTACCTTAATTAAATGATCCAAGCCAACATCACCGACACTGGGACAAATGGACATCACAGACCTGCCTCCTGATGTGAGGCACTGAGAGGGACACCTGAAGGTGGTCGTTTTCTTGCCAAAACATACAACCAGAATCTAACCATGAGGAAATCTCAGATACACCCAGATGAAGGGATGTTCCACAAAATAGCTAGTCTGTACTTCTCCAAAGATGTCAAGGTCAGTAAAAACAAAGGCTAAGGAACTCTGGGAGATTCAGATCTGTCAGGTCAGTCGCTCAGTTGTGTCTGACTCTTTGCTACCCCATGGACTGCAGCACACCAGGCTTCCCTGTCCATCACCAACTCCTGGAGCTTGCTCAAACTCATGTCCATTGAGTCAGTGATGCCATCCAACCATCTCATCCTCTGTTGTCTCCTTCTCTTCCTGCTTTCAACCTTTCCCAGCATCAGGGTCTCTTCTAATGAGTCAGCTCTTTTTGCATCAGGTGGCCAAAGTATTGGAGCTTCAGTTTCAGCATCAGTCCTTCCCATGAATATTCAGGATTGATTTCCTTTAGGATTGACTGGTTTGATATCCTTGCTGTCCAAGGGACTCTCCAGCGTCTTCTCCAACACGCCAGTTCAACAGCATCAATTCTTCGGTGCTCAGCTTTCTTTATGGTCCAACTCTCACATCCATATATGATTACTGGAAAAATAGCTTTGACAAGACAGACCTCTGTTGGGAAAGTAATGTCTCTGCTTTTTAATATGCTGTCTAGGCTGGTCATAGCTTTTCTCCCAAGGACCAAGCATCTTTTAATTTCATGGATGCAGTCACCATCTGCAGTGATTTTGGAGCCCAAGAAAATAAAGTCTGTCACATTTCCATTGTTTCCCCATCTATTTGCCATGAAGTGATGGGACCAGATGTCATGATCTCCATTTTTTGAATGTTGAGTTTTAAGCCAACTTTTTAACTTTCCTCTTTTGCTATCATCAAGAGGCTCTAAAGAGAACTAAAGTTCTTCTTTGCTGTCTGCCATTAGGGCAGTGTCATCTGCATATCTGAGGTTATTGATATCTTTCCCGGGAATCTTGATTCCGGCTTGTGCTTCATCCAGCCCAGCATTTCTCATGATGTACTCTGCATGTAAGTTAAATAAGCAGGGTGACAATATACAGCCTTGACATACTCTCTTCCCAATTTGGAACCAGTCTGTTGTTCTATGTCCGGTTCTAAATGTTGCTTCCTGACCTGCATACAGATTTCGCAGGAGGGCAGGTAAGGTGATATGGTATTCTCATCACTTAAAGAATTTTCCCCAGTTTGCTAGGAACCACACAGTCAAAGGCTTTAGCATAGTCAAAGAACCAGAAGTAGATGTTTTTATGTCATTCTTTTGCTTTTTCTATGATCCAACAGATATTGGCAATTTGATCTCTGGTTCCTCTACTTTTTTTTTTTCCCTCGACCTTTTCTAAATCCAGCTTGAACATCTGGAAACTCTCAGTTCATGTATTGCTGATGCTTAGCTTGGAGAATTTTGAGCATTACTCTGGTAGCATGTGAGATGAGTGCAATTGTGTGGCAGTTTGAACATTCTTTGGCATTGCCTTTCTCTGGGATTGAAATGAAAACTGACCTTTTCCAGTCCTGTGGCCACTGCAGAGTTTTCCAAATTTGCTGTCATATTGAGTGCAGCAACTTTCACAGGATCATCTTTTAGAATTTGAAACAGCTCAGCTGGAATTTCATCACCTCCACTAGCTTTGTTCGTAGTGATGCTTCCTAAGGCCCATTTGACTTTGAATTCCAGGATGTTTGTCTCTAGGTGAATGAACACACCATCATGGTTATCTGGGTCATTAAGATCTTTTTTATATAGTTCTTCTGTGTATTTTTGCCACTTCTTCTTAATATCCTGTGCTTCTGTTAGGTCCATACTGTTTCTGTCCTTTATTGTGCCCATCTTTGCAGGAAATGTTTTCTTGGTATCTCTGATTTTCTTGAAGAGATTTCTAGTCTTTCCCATTCTATTGTTTTTCTCTATTTCTTTGCATTGATCACTTAGGAAGGCTTTCTTATCTGGGACATTAAAAGAGACTAAAAGACATGTCAATGAGATGTAATTTGTGATCCTGGGTTGAACTCTGGACCAAGAAAAACACACATCTCAACAGACATGACTGGGACATTTACCAAAGTTTCAACATATACTGTGAATTAGACAATAATCAACAAAATATATTGTGTGTGTTAGTTGCTCAGTCATTCTGACTCCCCTGTCCATGGAATACTCCAGGCAAGAATACTGGAGTGGGTCGCTATGCCCTCCTCCAGGGCATTTTCCAAAGCCAGGGATCGAACTCAGGTCTCCTGCATTGCAGGCAGATTCCTTACTAGTAGTGCCACCTAGGAAGCCACCATTATACACATACATATATTACTTTTCTGGTTTCAAAATACTTTAATTAGGGACTTCTGTGGTGGCCCAGTAGTTAGAACTGATGCCATGCTTCCAAGGCAGGGGCCGTGGGTTCTATCCCTGGTTGGGGAACTAAGATTCCATATGCCTCATGACAGGGCCAAAAAATAAAAAAGATTCTTAAAAAAGATTTACTTAAAAATCCTGAATGTGAAGAGAAACTGGACTCAGGGGCAGAGAGGGGTTCAGAGGCGGGCATCCACCTGTCCCCAGATCGCTGATTCTCCAACCATTCATAAATGCTCCCTGAGAACCTATTCTGCCAGGCATTATGACAGGTGCTGTATAAATAAATACGAACAAAACAGAGTGAATTTTATCTTGAGTTGGTTATACTCTGGAAGCTAATTTATTTGCTTTGTGTGGTTGGGCACCATGTTCCATGGAGAGAGTGGAGGGCCTAAGAAGGGACAAGGCATGTGGGGCCACAGTGAGGGGTCAGGATAACAGTCCACATGCAATAAGCAGACATTACTCCTTAGTTATTAGAGCTTGTTTTGAAGGCACACAAATTCAAGTGGTAATAACACTTAACTCCATCCCCAGCCTGGCCCCGTTATGGCTTGTTTATATACATTCCCCCAACAGGCAGCTTCGACATGACTCACTCCATCTCTCCAAGTATGCAGGCTGTTTCCTTCACTTGCCCTTTCCCCAGGGCCAAACTCATCTTAAAATATTTCGCTCATGATTCCAAAAGAAATTTAATAATCAAGTGTTTTCATTTTTCTAAAAAAAAAAAAAGGTGTCCAAACCTCCAACTACTTCCCGTAACCTGGTTACCTGCTGACACTTCCAGCCTAGAAAACCTGGCCGACAGTAGACCGGAATGTTTTCTGGTTTCTGCTTCCCTTTTGCCTCTGTTTGTAGCGAGGCTGCAATTCTGGCTGCTGCTGGGAATCTTCCAGAGAATCTTCTGGCTTGCTGCTGATAAACTAAGATACCTATAGCCCCAACCCAGACCAGTTTAATCATATTCTTGGGAGCACTGATGCTAAATTCTATAGGCTTATTATCTCTATTATCTGTGTAATGTGTCTGTTTGGTCTGGTATCTAATTTCAAAATTCATCACCTCTTGGTCTGCTAAATAAACTGTATTTTTATTTTTAATTTTTAAAATCCTTATTTATTTGCCTGCATCGGGTCTTAGTTGAGGCATGAGGAATCTTCGCTGTGGCATGTGAGCTTAGTCATCCTTTAGCACATGGGATCTTAGTTCCCTGACCAGGGATTGAACCTGTGTCCTTTGCATTGGAAGGTGGATTCTAAACCACTGGACTACCAGAGAAATCCCAACAATAATTTATTTAATTTCTTTCAGATTTTATTGCTATTTTTAAAAAATATTTTAATTTATTTGGCTGTGTCAGGTCTCAGCTGCTTCGTTGTGGCATGTGGGATCCAGTTCCCTGACCAGGGATGGAACCTGGGCCTCCTGCATTGTGAACATGGAGTCTTAGCCATTGAACCACAGGGGAAGTCCCTATTTTATTATTTTTTTTAAATTAAGGTATAATTGCTTATAATGTGTTAGTTTCTGCTGTGCAACAAACTGAATCAGCTATATGTATACATATAACCCCTCTCCCCAAACACTCTTCCCATTCCACAACTCTAGGTCATCAGAGAGCACTGCGATGAGCTCCCTGTGCTCTATATAGCAGCTTCCCATAACAGTATTTTAATTGTTCTTTCCCTCTCTTATTAATAGCAGTGCTAGAGGTGGTGGGCAATCCCAAAGAAGGGCAATGCCAAAGAAGGGCAATGCCAAAGAATGTTCAAACTACCGCATAATTGCACTGCTCTCACACACTAGCAAAGTAATCCTCAAAATTCTCCAAGCCAGGCTTCAACAGTACATGAACCGTGAACTTCCAGATGTTCAAGCTGGATTTAGAAAAGGCAGAGGAACCAAAGATCAAATTGCCAACATCGGTTGGATCATAGAAAAAGCCAAAGAATTCCAGAAAAACATCTACTTCTGCTTTATTGACTATGCCAAAGTCTTTGCGTAGATCACAACAAACTGTGGAAGATTCTTCAAGAGATGGGAATACCAGACCACCTTACCTGCCTCCTTAGAAATCTGTATTGCAGGTCAAGAAGCAACAGTTAGAACTGGACATGGAACAACAGACTGGTTCCAAATTGGGAAAGCAGTATGTCAAGGCTGTAGGCTGTCACCCTGCTTATTTAACTTATATGCAGAATACATCATGTGAGATGCCAGGTTGGATGAAGCACAAGCTGGAATCAAGATTGATGGGAGAAATATCAGTAACCTCAGATACGTAGATGACACCAGCCTTATGGCAGAAAGTGAAGAGGAACAGAAGAGCCTCTTGATGAAAGTGAAAGAGGAGACTGAAAAAGCTGGCTTAAAACCCAATATTCAAAAAAACAAAGATCATGACATCTGCTCCCATCACTTCATGGCAAATAGATGGGGAAACAATGGAAACAGTGACAGACTTTATTTTCTTGGGCTCTAACATCACCACAGATGGTGACTGCATCCATGAAATTAAAAGATGCTTGCTCCTTGGAAGAAAAGCTATAACCAACCTAGACAACACATTAAAAAGCAGAGACATTACTTTGCCAACAAAGGTCTGTCTATGGTTTTTCAAGTAGTCATGTATGGATGTGAGAATTGGACCAAAAAGAAAGCTGAGTGCTGAAGAATTGATGCTTTAGAACTGTGGTGTTGGAGAAGACTCTTGAGAGTCCCTTGGACTGCAAGGAGATCCAACCAGTCCATCCTAAAGGAGATCAGTCCTGGGTGTTCACTGGAAGGACTGATGCTGAAGCTGAAACTCCAATACTTTGGCTATCTGATGTGAAGAACTGACTCATTGGAAAAGACCCTGCTGGGAAAGGTGGAAGGCAGGAAGAGAAGGGGATGACAGAGGATGATATGGTTGGATGGCATCACTGACTCAATGGACATGAGTTTGAGCAAGCTCCGGGAGTTGGTGATGGACAAGGAAGCCTGGCGTGCTGCCGTCCATGGGGTCGCAAAGTCCACTCAGTCGTGACTGAACCGAACTGAGAGGTGGTGGTGGTGGTACAGTAGCAAGCTAGCAGTTATTGGGGCTTATTTTGTGCAAGGCACAATTCTAAACTCATTACAATGCATGGGCTCATTTTCACACAACTCTGAGGTCAAATCCTCTTCTAATACCCATTTTATAGACGAGGAAACCAAAGCAAAGAGAGATGAGGTAATTTCCTGAAGCTTCACAAGTAGGAAGTGGCAGTGCTGGGATTCAAACCTACTTTATTACACAATCTCCAACACACATTGTCCTCCCTGGGCATTTCAGGTTTGGCTCCTATTCACACACATGTGTATCTCAGATAACAGAATGAGAAGCTCTGACTTGAAAATGGAAAACGGTGGTCTCCTTCCATTTTCTAGAATATTAAGTAAGGTTTTCTCCCCTG
The DNA here is from genome assembly GCF_029407905.1 of Bubalus kerabau. NCBI lineage: Eukaryota > Metazoa > Chordata > Mammalia > Artiodactyla > Bovidae > Bubalus > Bubalus kerabau. The sequence continues at coordinate 52,486,405 of NC_073634.1, forward strand.
AAGTTTTCCTTAAGCTTTTGAGGCCTGTTTTTCTGCTTTTCTGTATGAGAGTACAGAGTGTGATAATATACAACTTCCTAGAAAAGTATCTATTTTTCTATCTACAATGTAATGTATCCACTATTCATGGTTTTCCACTCTCAGACATAACATGAGCCCCTGCTCCACCAGCTGTGCTGAGATGTCTCTCAGTGACTGCAGGTTTGTCTGGCAGTGGATGCTATGAGTAGAGAACCTTGTGGAGAGTTTACGAATTTCATGTATTTTTATGTCACTTAAACGGAGATAATAAGTGAGGATGAGTAGTTGATTTATTTGAGGAAAAGGGTCTAAAAAAAATGGAATCATAGAGAGGGCAAAAAAATGTGGTAATGTATATTAATACAGTTATAGTCTTTCCAATACCCATGAATGGATGAGAGAGTTGGACCATAAAGAAGACTGAGTGCTGAAGAATTGACATTTTCAAACTGTGATGCTGGAGAAGACTCTTCAGAGTCCTCTGGACTGCAAGGAGATTAAACCAGTCAAACCTAAAGGAAACCAATCCTGAATATTCACTGGAAAGACTGATGCTGAAGCTGAAGTTTCTATACTTTGGCAACCTGATGCAAAGAGCCGACTCATTGGAAAAGACCCTGATATTGGAAAAGACTGAAGGCAAGAGGAGAAGGGAGTAACAGTGAATGAGATGGTTGGATGGCATCACTGATTTCAATGGACATGAATTTGAGCAAACTCAGGGAGATAGTGATGGACAAAGAAGCCTGGTGCACTTAAGTTCATGGGGTTGCAAAGAGTTGGACAGGACGTAGTGACTGAACAATTAATACAGTCTCCTGGGGCCAACATGAGAAGGCAATGGCACCCCATTCCAGTACTCTTGCCTGGAAAATCCCATGGATGGAGGAGCCTGGTAGGCTGTAGTCCATGGGGTCGCTAAGAGTCAGACACGACTGAGCGACTTCACTTTCACGCATTAGAGAAGGAAATGGCAACCCACTCCAGTGTTCTTGCCTGGAGAATCCCAGGGATGGGGGAGGCTGGTGGGCTGCCATCTATGGGGTCGCACAGAGTCAGACATGACTGAAGTGATTTAGCAGCAGCAGCAGCAGCTGGGGTCAACAAAAGAATTATAGGAAGCAGAGGATTGAAAAAAGGTGGGCAAATGAGCGCTGTTAGGTATTAGATGGTAAACAGATCAGGAATGGAGGTGGAAGGTCTAGCTCTTGTGTGAAGTTGGGTGGTGAATATTAGAAGGGAAATAGGAAGAGGAAGGGAAAGAGGAAGAGGAGGGCTGGTGGCAGGCTTTTTGTTTTATTTTTCAGAGCTGGATCACTCTATGCAGCAGGCAGGATGGCAAACTCAAAGAGTCCATGTGCTTGTTTTAAAAATAATTCACCTCCTCTGAATGCAGATGGAGATTTTTGAAGATATGCAGATAAGATGTGAAGGATGCTGGATGGGGATGTGCCACAGGATGGGTGGGGGGGCATCAGCAAGGATTTGAAACACTGAAAGAGGGCTTCCCTGGTGGCTCAGTCTAAAGAATCCACCAGCCAGTGCAGGAGACTTCAGTTCAATCCCAGGTCCGGGAAGATTCTATATGCCTCGGAACAACCAAGTCTCTGTGCCACAACTCCTGAGCCTGCACTCTAGAGCTCAGAAGCTGCAACTACTGAAGCCCGAATGCTCTGAGAGCCTGTGTTCTGGAACAAGAGAAGCCACTGCCATGAGAAGCCTGAACACCACAGCTAAAGAGTAGCCCCTGCTCGTTGCAACTAGAGAAAAGCCTGTGCAGCAACGAAGACGCAGCATCGACAAATAAATTAATTTTTTAAAAAAATTTAAAAAAGAAATAAAGACAGATGGCTGTGCTGGGAGGGGACAAGCCAGTATTGTGGTGGTGATGGGGGTCGTTGGGATGCCCTGTCTTCGACTGGCCACTAGTGGGCACTTGCACCTCACACTTGGCCATCAACAGCTGTCTTGGAATCTAGAGGGTCACAGGCAACTTCCAGGCCTGCCCCCCTCCCCGTGGGGCATGTTCTTTAGGCTGCTCAGGTCTTGGTGACAGGCCATGGAACCTCTCAGGGCAGCCTGTTCTGGATGGCTGTGGCAGTCACCTGAGAACTACACAGGACATGGGTCTGTAAACTACCCAGGGCTCAGACCCTGGAAGTTGGTCTCACGATTACTGGAAATCATACAAGCTCACCGTGCCGTGACTTATCTCTCTAGAGATACCTTCCTTCTCCTCAACTAAATTCTAAATTCTTTTTTAAGCTTTTTAAAAAAATTATTATTTTTTATTGATGTATACTTGATAGGTGTGCTGTGTGCTCAGTTGCTCAGTCATGTCTGATTCTTTGAAACCCCATGGACTGTAGCCTGCCAGATTCCTCTGACCATGGGATTTCCCAGGCAAGAATACTGGAGTGGGTTGCCATTTCCTCCTCCAAGGGATCTTCCTGACCCAGGGATAGAACCCACATCTCTTGCATCTCCTGCACTGGATTCTAAGCTTTTAATGAAAAAAGACTGTCAGGAGATCTTAAAATAAGAGGAGATGAAATATGAATGAGATGAAATTCTACATCTGGGATTTGCTTGCACACAACCCAGCGTGGTGGAAGAAGGAGTGTGAGTGAGGAAAACCATTGAAATTTTACAGAATTAAGTTTTAGAAGCATCATATATTCCCAGGTCTCCCTTCTACGTGTGTGCTCTGTGTTTCTGAGACTCACTGCACTAGAACAACACTAGGCAGCTTGTGGGGCATGTGGGTTGCCCCAAGCTCCTAAGAAAGCCTGGGAAAGAGGGATACAGGGTCCTAGCTGGGAGCATCTCCTATCCCATCAATTTCAGTCTGTTGCAAGCCCTGAGATGAGGAGACAGATCCCACTGCACCTCCTCCCAGGACCCTCCAGACCCTCCTTTGTGACCGTGTCGCCTTGGACATTGGTAGAAAGACGTTGGTTGCCTCTAGGGATTTTTGTTTGCATATATTTTAATTGATTCTTTCCTATAACATCCTGTACAGAACAGCCTCTTCAACTGTTGCTGTGCAGCTCCGAAGAGGAAGTGAGGGCTGTGAACCGAGCTCTAGTGGGAGAGAGAGAACTGGGCTGCCAAGGTGGAGGGGCGGCGGAGGACCAATACAAGCCAGGGGCAGGGCTGGCATTTCTGATCTCATGACATCCTGGGTGGTGTGTGCGTGTGCTGAGGTGGTAGTGGTAGGGACATGCAAAGGCAACACTCTAATTGCTGCACTCTTGACCGTCTGGCTTACACATTTGGGGCAGCGCTGCTAGACCTTCGGGAAGGTGGAGGCAGTGATATGGGACAAGGTCAGTGAGAGTGTCCCTTCTGTGCTTTAAGAAGAACAGACTTACCAAGTGTGCTGGGGACGGTGACCGGGCGTCCTTGACTGTGGCGCTGGCGGGGACATCGAGGAGTGGCCATTTCATCTGCAGGTACTACACAGGGGACAGAAAACAATGTGGCTGGTGAGAGGGGGCCATGCAAGAGCTCCATGTGAGCTGGGGCCAGGGGCTGGGGGGCAGACACCAAGCTTCATTCGACCTGCGTGCTCCTTACTGGGTCAATGTCCAGAGATCGGAACAGAGTAGAGCATACATCGACACCACTACCACCACCAGCCCCTGCATCATTCTGGGGTAAACACACGACAGCACAACTAACCAAAGTATAATATTCAAAGACCCTACTGCTGAGAGTCATTAGGTGTGAGACAAGCAAGACTCATCAAGGGACCCAGGGCTCCAAGATGGTGATCCTGCCTGTTCAGTTCCATCTCTCACAGCATCACACACAACACTCCCCAGGAAACAGCCTCTCCACAGCAATCTGGGGAATGAAGGAATACAAACGATCTGCCTGACACCTCCAGGGTCACGGGGAATATCTATCCTTATTAAGGATGTGGATCTTTACTGCGCTGTAGTGTTTCTTGATCTTGAAAAGATTTTCCAGTATCCTGCCCTCTCCCATGCATCACTGCAAAAACGCCAACCAAACAGTCCCTAACACACACACACACACACACTCACATACACACTCACACATGCACTTTAAATGAAAAGTGATTAACACCAGCCTAGTAGTCTTGGGCAAGAGCCTGGGAGAGAGTGGGTAGAGAGGCAGTGAGGGGCTCTGGAGTCGGGTGTTCATGGGCTCAGGTTCTCACTCTGCTGATTATGCTGTGTAACCCTGGATAAGTGTCTTAACAACTCTGAACCTCAGTTTCTTTATCCATAGAACAAGGTGATTATCACTAACTTGACAGGTTGTTGGAAGGATTAGGGACAATGTCAAGTCTTGAACACAATCCTGTGCCCATGGATGGTGTTTGATAAATGGCAGCTATTATTTTCATAAGCAAACCATTAATCTTTGCCGGGAGCAAAACACACATGCTGGCTTAGTGTCAACACTGATACAGTGCTTCTGGGCAGCAGACCAGCCAGGCAGGCTCTTTGCAGAATTCTTGAGGTTACTTTGAAAATTTGAGCTCTCATGGGAAGTGATGGCTCCAGGAAATGTTTCTCCAGGGAGACAGAAAGAAGTCTTTGAATTACCCCCTTGCTTCAGTTTTGGGACTGGGGAATAAAATCATGATTTGGCCTTGAGCTCTGAGCACAGGTCAGGAAAGGAGGTTGGGTAGTACCCCTTTGCTCTCCATCAACCACAAAAATATGACTGAGAGGGCAGGGGCTGGACTTGCCACAAGGTGTCCACAGGCAGGAATCACAACCCAAGGAAACATTAGCTAAGGCCCAGGGAGTGGACAGACAGCAGCTGGGGTGGGCCAAGTGGGCCTGGACGTGGGAGGTGGAAATGAATGGGGACCTTGTGAATAAGGACAGGTCCACTCTGAGCCCTCTGGTACCCTGCCTCTCCCCCAGCTGAGTGTCATTTTTGTCCCTACTTTCTGCCTGTCTTATTTGCTTCCTTCCTTTACACCCCCACTCATTTATTTCCCTTCTCAGAGCCTACATTTCCTAGATGAACTAACTGCGATTTAAATGCCTTTGGCAAGTCAACGGCACTGGACAAATATATCATTAGTAAAAACTCATTTCCTAAGTGAATAACATTTGTGCCACCCTGACAGTTTTCACAGCAGACTTACATATGTAAAACAGTTTAACTTCCATGACAACTCTGCTATGACATGCTGGGGTGGCTGTCTTAATCTGCAAGACCAGCTAATGGAAGTAAATTCAGGGTAGATGACTTGTCCACGTTTTGAAGAGCTGGAGCTGAGGTCTCTTGACTTCAAACCCCACACTCCTCACCACAACATGATTCATAAAGCTTTTCTTAACACAATCTTCTGGAACATTCCACTGCCCCCCACAGCCTTTTCTTGGCTCTGATGGGTTTTTTTTCTCTCCTTTTATGTCTCAAACAGGGCTGGCCACCCAGAAGCTGAATGAATATATACATGGCAATGTATTACTGTAGGGACTCTTGAGGTGGCCAGAGCTTGCATGTTGAGTACTAATTATCACACTTGTTTCTCTACAACCACAAATACCAGGTGAAGTGTTCCAAATTTACCCCCCGCCACATGAAACACCAGTGTTCCTAAAATCCATCAACTCTTCCAGCATCTGGTTCCCTATCTACAGTCACAAGGGTCAACAGCAAACACTCTTCACTCTTTTTGCTTTCCAGGGATGTTCTTAGACACGCATGTTGGGGTGGCCCAGAGGAATCGATCTGAGTCCTGATTTGGGACAGTGCTGGAGTTTGGGCTCTTTAAGAATACTATCTGCTTACCTTATGGGCTGGTAGACATAGCAAGCTTGTCGGATTCTTGCAGTTTCTCAACTGTGGCACCATTGACATTTGGGGCTACAGAATTCTTTGTAGTGGGGGCTCTCCTGTGCATTTGAAGATGTTTAGCAGCATCCCTGGCTTCTACCTATTGAATACCAGTAGCACTCACTCTTCTGCCTGGTTATAATAACCGAAAATGTCTCCAGACTTTGCCAAATTTCCAGACTTCACCAAATATCTCTGGGAGGGGCAAAACTGACTATCTATGTATGTGTGTGTGTGTGTGTGTGTGTGTGTATTCTTTTTCATTATAGGTTATTATAAGATATTGAATATAATTCCCTGTGCTAGACAGTAGGACTCTGTCTATTTTGTACATGGCAGTCTGTATCGGCTACTCCCAAGTTTCTAATTTAGCCCTCTCCCACCCCCTTTCCCTTTTGGTGACCATAAGTTTATTTTCTATGTCTCTGAGTCTGTTTAGTTTTGTAAGTAAGTTCATTTGTATCGTATTTTAGATTTCCATGTAAGTGATACCATATAGTATTTGTCTTTGTCTGAGTTACTTCACTTACTATGATAATATCTAAGGTCCATCTATATTGCTGCAAATAGCATTGTTTTATTATTTTTTATGGCTGAGGAATATTTCATCGTGGGCTTCTTAGGTGGCTCGGGTAAAGAATCTGCTCAGGTAAAGAGCAGGTTTGACCCTGGGTTGGAAAGATACCCCGGAGAAGGAAATGGCAACCCACTCCAGTATTCTTGCCTAGAAAATCCCATGGACAGAGGAGCCTGGTTGGCTATAGTCCATGGGGCCGAAAAGAGTCAGACATGACTTAGCAACTGAACAACAACAACAATATTCCATAGTGTATATGTACCACATCCTCTTTATCCATTTATCTGTCAACGGATGTTAAGGTTGCTGCCGTGTCTTGGCTACTGTAAATAGTGCTGCTATGAACGTGGGGGTGCATGTATCTTTTCAAATTACAGTTTTCTCCAGATATATGCCTAGGAGTGGGATTGCTGGATCATAAGGTAACTCTGTTTTTAGTTTTTCCAGAGTGGCTGCTCCAACTTACATTCCCACCAACACTGAGGGATCCCTTTCCCGCACACAGGGCCCACTCTCACTCACTAATTATAACTGAAACCTGGAAGCTTGGAGTGTGGCTAAAGATTTTTAGCCTGGTCCACCGCTGAAGTCTGGCTCCTTACAGATCAGTCAGGCAGCCGTGGAGAGGGGGTTCCGGGAATAGTACGCATCTTCGCAGGACCCTTCGAGCTCCAGCCGATCATGGAGGTTGAGGGTGTGGCACACGGGCGTGCCTGTGTTCAGAAACAGTTCATTCCAAAAGGTAGGGAAATGGAGGGCTGTCGTTTCCCTCTTTCTACTCTTTGGCTGTTTTTTTTTTTTTTTTTAAGATTTTGAAACCAGTGGTGGGGGTAAGGAGTGGGGAGAAACCTGTAAGAGCTGGAGGCCCTGCAGCTTGGTGTCATGGAATATCTCTGCATCATAATTCTGAGGAAAGGAGCATTCTAAAGGGACAGCTGAGCTTCTCAGCACCACAGGTTGAGAGAGAAGAAGCCAGCAACACCCTCTTGTAAGCCTTCCCAACTGCATCCCCAGACCTTTGGAGGTGGCTGTGCACTCCTAAATTCCTAAGTCAGGCTCAGCCCGATGTTCAGCGGAAATAAATCTCTCTTGGCTGTAATTCTCATGTGCGAGCGGCCAGCCCCACAGGGCTCATCACTCATTGGTGGAGAACATGTTCTTGGGGATTAAGAGATGTGTGGCTGAGCCTAGATGCTCTGCATAGTGATGGCATGTGGACAAATGAAAACTGCTGGTTTCTCCAAGCCCAGCCTAGGCTCCGTCCAACTGGCCACAGCTGGCTCCTGACCAGTGTATCATGGTCGGACTTCAGCACCTCCCTACTAGGGGATGCTCACTGGGATGGAGCACAAGGGACCTGTGGGGCCTCAATGCACTGATGGCCAAGCAACAGCAAGAGTCACCGCTTATGGGATAAGCACTCTCTTTTGTGTCAAAAAAACAGAAAGAATGGTGAGGACCCAAATGGTGAGGACTGCTAACCCTCAATTTACAAATGCTACTTAACATGCTGCTATGTGCGGTGACTCTCTGAGACAGGCTAGGTAGGCAGCTTTCCAATCTTATTGAATCTGGGAAACTCTCTTCCGGGTGTGAGGGTTCCATGGAACACACTTGAATTTGTTAAAGTGTTTTTTAAAAAATTTTCTTTTCTTTTGGCTGGGCCATGCAGCATGTAGGATCTTAGTTCCCCAACCAGGGATCGAACTGGTGCCCCCGGCATTAGAAATGTGGAGTCTTAGCCACTGAACCACCAGGCAAGTTTCCTGTCTCTACTTTTTTATAGTTGATTCACAATGTTGCATCAGTTTCAGGTGTATAGCACAGTGATTCAGTTATACACACACATATACATATACACACACATATACATATATATATATAGGAAGATCTGCTATTGTGGTATTGTGGTTCAGTTAAGTAGAGTGAGGCTATGGTTTAGAACGTGTCTTTACGTTAAGGAAGGATGATTCTATTCCTATTTTCAAATCTCTTTCACTGGGACAGATGTTGACTTCTCTTAGGATCTACCGAAAAGGTGGTTTCTCTCACTTGACTCAGACTGGAGATTATACCTAGAAACAGATTTCCTTACACTGAAGCACCCTCGCATTCTCCAGGTAAATCCTATTCGATCACAGTGGCTTGTTTGTACTTGTACGTATTGTGGAATGCTAAACATGAATATTTTCAGATTTTTACTTCTATATTCTTAAGTGAGACTAAACAGTTTTCTTTCCTTCCTCCCTTGCTGATGTCTTTATCAAATGTTGCTATCAGCACTGCCTGCCTGTGGGCTTGGTTGCATCTGACTCTTTGCAACCTCATGGGCTGTAGCCTGCCTGGTTCCTCTGTCCGTGGAATTCTCCAGGCAAGAATAATGGAGTGGGTTACCATGCCCTTCTTCAGGGGACCTTCCTGACCAGGGATTGAACCTGCATCTCTTACGTCATTGGCAGGCAGGTTCTTTACCACTAGTGCCACCTGGGAAGCCCCGCTATCAGTGTTATTTTGGCCTTATTATTTATAAGGGGTGCTCCTGCTCTTTTTCTGAATGTTCTGGGATCCTTTCAGTATCTCAGGCCCCTCCCCAGGCCCCTCCATGGGGATAGCCCTTGGCCAGGTGGGCAGGGGCTTTGTTGGTGGCTCAGACAGTAAAGAATCCACCTGCAACTTGGGAGACCTGAGTTCTATCCCTGGGTTGGGAAGATTCCCTGAAGGAGGGCATGTCAACCCACTCCAATATTCTTTCCTAGGAAATCCTAGGGACAGAGGAGCCTGGCAGGCTACACTCCATGAGGTCACAAAGAGTCAGTCACAACTGAACAATTCAGCACAGCACAGGTGGGCAGTTTCCGCTCAGGTCCAGCCTGGGGAAGGGTCCCTGTGTAGGGTCTCTCACTGGAGAACCGGAGCCCTCCTCCTGGAGGGAGGTGGGGCGCTGAGCCCGCAGAACTGTGTTGCGCCTGGAGACCGTGCAGCAGATTAATTGCAGCTGTGCCCTGGAATTTCCCCAGCACACAAATCTTCATGATGCAAAACAGCTGGGAGGAAATCCCAGCATGCCCTGTCCAGAGGCAGAACTGCCAATGAGCGCTGGAGATTAACCCTCTGCCTCCCAGAAGGTAGGGACAGCCCCTTCCCCACCAGGCCCCCCAGTTCCAAACTTGCTGTGATGGAGACAGGACACTCAGGACTCTTGGCAACGCCCACATTCTCCCCATCTAAGTGTTCTCACAGAAAACCCTGTAAGCAGGTCCAGGCAAGAGAGGAAGCTAAGCCCCATGGTACAGATGCAACATCAGTGTTCCCAGTTAGGGGCTCCTTAGAGCCGGAAGCCAGAAGGCAAGTCAGCTCCACTCCACTGAATGCCTCTTCTCCTTGGGGGGAGGGACAGACTTGGCACAGAAGGAAAGGGCCCCTGTCTCTACCTTTCCTGTCTCATGGTTTTCATGTGTTGGATCAGAAGCTCATCAGCTTAGGTGACCAGTCTTTCCTACCTCTCTGGTCCCTCATGGTGAATGAAGATTCTGGGACACTAGAATTGGGCCCCTTTTAATACAGAGAAGACCTTCCCAAGCCTCCCTCCCAGATCATATGGTGGGCCAGCCATCCAGGAACACAGGCCAGAGACCCAACCCTGAAGGCAGATGGCCATTCACTCTCCGATTCCTTTTAAAGGTGATTTTTAACACCAAGAATTGTATTATAGGGATTTCCCTGGTGGTCCAGTGGCTAAGATACCACACTCCCAAAGCAGGATGCCTGGGTTTGATCTCTGGTCAGGGAACTAGATCCCACACACTGCAACTAAGAGTATGCATGCTGTAACAAAAAAAATACAAGCTGGATTTAGAGAAGGCAGAGGAATCAGAGATCAAATTTTCAATATCCGCTGGATCATAGAAAAAGCAAGAGAATGCCATAAAAACATCTACTTCTGCTTCAATGACTATGCTAAAGCCTTTGACTGTATGGATGACAACAGACTATGGAAAAATTCTTAAAGAGATGCGAATACCAGACCACCTTACCAGCCTTCTGAGAAACCTGTATGCAGGTCAAGAAGCAACAGTTAGAACAAGACATGGAACAATGGACTGGTTCCAAACTAGGAAAGGAGTACGTCCAGGCTATATATTGTCACCCTGCTTGTTGAACTTACATAAGGAGTACATCATGAGAAACACTGGGCTGGATGAAGCACAAGCTGGAATCAAGATTGCTGGGAGAAATATCAATAACCTCAGATATGCAGATGACACCACCCTTATGGCAGAAAGCAAAGAAGAACTAAAGAGCCTCTTGATGAAGGTGAATGAGAAGAGTGAAAAAGCTGGCTTAAAACCCAACATTCAAAAAACAAAGATCATGGCATCCAGTCCCATCATTTCATGGCAAACAGATGGGAAAAAAATGGAAACAGTGACAGATTTTATTTATTTTCTTAGGCTCCAAAATCACTGTGGATGGTGACTGTAGCCAAAAGACGTTTGTTCCTTGGAAGAAAAGCTATGACAAACCTAGACAGTGTATTAAAAAAGCAGAGACATCACTTTGCCAACAAAGGTCCATATATCAAAGCTATGGTTTTTCCAGAAATTATGTATGGATGTGAGAGTCGGACCATAAAGAAGGCTGAGCGCAGAAGAATAGATGGTTTCGAATTGTGGTGCTGCAGAAGACTTTTGAGAGTCCCTTGGACAGCAAGGAGATCAAACCAGTTAATGTTAAAGGAAATCAACCCTGAATATTCATTGGAAGGACTGATGCTGAAGCTGAAGCTCCAGTACTCTGGCCACCTTATGCAAAGCGCCAATTCATTGGAAAAGACCCTGATGCTGGGAAAGATTGAGGGCAGGAGGAGAAGTGGGTAACAGAGGATGAGATGGTTGAATGGCATCTTTAACTCAATGGACATGAGTTTGAGCACACTCCAGGATAGTGAAGGACAGGGAAGCCTGGTGTGCTGCAATTCATAGGGTCGCAAAAAGTCAGACATGACTGAGCGACTGAACAACAACAAAACTAAAAAAGATCCCACACGCCACAGTGGAAGATCAAAGATCCTGAGTACTGCAACTAAGACCTGGAACAGCTGAATTAAAAAAGAAAGTCACTGAAAAAGATAAAATGAAAGTAGTAGAAAAACTGGCTTCCCCAGTGGCTCAGTGGTAAAGAATATGCGTGCAATGCAGGGGACACCGGAGACCCAGGTTTGATTGTTGTGTTGGAAGATCCCCCGGAGGAGGAAATGGCAACCCACTCCAGTATTCTTGCCTGGAAAGTCCCATGGAAAATGAGCCTGGTGGGCTATACTCCCTGGGGCTGCAAAGAGTCAGACACGATTGAGCGACTGAGCATGCATTAGAAGAACTGGTTCCCAAACTTGATGGATTAGACACAGTTCCAGGAGCAAAGTATAAAAAAGGTTTACACTCTTATCCTTTATTTCCTTTATCTATAGATGAGTAGTTTCTGCATCCGCTTAATTTTCTGAACAGCACTAAACCCCCAATACAACCACCTTTTTTGGTTTTGCTCAAGTGTAGATGGCTGTGTTCCTTCTTGAAGTTTTGTTGATAGGTGAGTTGTTACAAATAAATCCAATTAATAAATCTATAAAGCCCTATGATAAGTGACTTTTCAACTTAATATGACAGACCCAATTTTCCTTGGAAAAGTTATTTAGAACCACATGTGGCTAGTGTTTTAAGCCAGGGAAGGGAATTATGTCTCTCTAGCACCTGTCACAGCAACTTAGTCAATAAATATTTTTGGAGCCCCTCTGTGCACTGGCAGCAGAGGGGCTCCAAGAACATTCCATGACTATAGAGTAAACTCAAAAATAAGAGTGGGCTGGCTGGGTTTCAGTTTCCCCATAAGTACCCGTTTCCTGCCCTTTCCCCCAATAATTCCCCTTCTTTCCTGGATGGCCTCAACCTATTCTCTTCCCCTCCCAATTCGGAGAATCTGGCCATTTTGCCTACAGATTTTTCCCCCCCTTTTTTGACCACACCTTGTAGCATGTATGAACTTAGTTCCCCAAACAGGGATCAAACCAGTGCCCCCTACATTGCAAGCACAGATTCTTAACCACTAGACCACCAGGGAACTCCCAAGAGACAGATTTTATTTTCTTGGGTTGAAAAAAAATCACTGCGGATAGTGACTGCAGCCATAAAATAAAAAGAAGCTTGCTTCTTGGAAGAAAGGCTTTGACAACCCTAGACAGCATATTAAAAAGCAGAGACATCACTTTGCCAACAAAGGTTCATATAGTCAAAGGTATATTTTTTCCAGTAGTCAAGTACAGATATAAGAGTTGGACCATAAAGAAGACTGAGCACCAAAGAATTGATGCTTTCGAACAGTGGTGCTGGAGAAAACTTTTGAGAGTCCCTTGGATAGCAAGATCAAACCAGTCAGTACTAAAGGAAATCAATCCTGAATATTCATTGGAAGGACCGATGCTGAAGCTCCAAAACTCTGGCTACTTGATGCAAAGAGCCAACTTACCGGGAAAGACCCTGATGCTGGGAAAGACTGAGGGCAGGAGGAAAAGGGGGTGACAGAGGATGAGATGGTTAGATAGTATCACTGACTCAATGGATATTGAGCAAACTCCAGGTAATAGTGGAGGACAGAGGAGCCTGGCGTGTTGCAGTCCATGGCGTTGCAAAGAGACGGACAGGACCTAGCAACTGAACAACACCAGAGCTGAAGAAAGTTGTTTTAAAAAATATCTCTACCAGAGGCCAATTTTTAGTGGTGAAAGGACAGAGCACAAAAGGTTAGAGAGCAGGGTTCCAGGCTCTCTCTAACCTCTCTGAACTAGGTCGTCTCACCTTTTAAAATGAGACTGTTTCACTTCATCAGCCTGAAGCTTGGGACCCAAACCAGATGGCCTTCTATGGAAGAGAAATCAAATGCTCGTCTAAAGCACAGGGCATGCCTGGGAGTGGAGCCTGAGTTGAGGGGCTCAATGGATGCAGAACTCGGGGAGTCTGACCCCCACTTCCGAGCTGTGTTCCTGAGGACGTTTCTTGACCTTGAATAACCTCTGCTTTCTCGCCAGTAAAATGGGAATAAAGGGTTTTTTATTTACAGGAATGGTCACCCAGGAGAGGACCAAGGTCGGGCACATGACACGCTCTCAGGAAATATGTGTTTAGTCACTAAAATGTAGTAATTTTTGTGCAATGAGCCTCTTACCCGCACTTTTCCCAGGGGCAGGGAAGAGCTAATTAATAGGATTCAGCCCCTCACTCATCTTCAGGTGCTCTGTGGGGAGCGATCCTGTACAGGTAAATGTTTAACAACTGGCTGTCTAAGCGAAAACAGAAAGATGAAGCCTGCTTTGCAGCACTTGCTGGTATTCATAGTGAAAATCTTCCCACTGTGGCTGACTGTGAGCTCCCACGGTGAGTCGCCGACTGCAGTGTGGGGAAGAGATGCTTATGACTGGCTGGGGCAACACCAGAGCCTGTGGGCAAGAGAAGCCGAGGGAGTCTCAGGTCTGCCCCAACTGGCTGGGGATGCTGGCTGTGTCCACAGGTGGTGGGAGGCTGCCACGCGTGGTTCTCAGCTGAAGTGGTCTTGAGGGAGAGCAGGACACTCAACCAGGCACGTCTTCCTGACTGCAGTGTCCTCCTTCTGGAGGGAGCAGGGGAACTCTGTCCCCAGAGCTGTGGGGGCTCCCACTCTGTGCTAAAGGGGCCTCTGGGACGGAGACCTGGGCTTTCCAGAAAAGTCGGAGTCAAACTGCTTTTGGGTCCTCATTTCCAAGTCTGGAGTTACGTGCCTCCTATGTCCTATGTACCCTCTTGCAGTGGCTTTTACCTTGGGTCTGCTGGGCCCAGGAGCTTCCCTGGTAAAGAATCTGCCTCCAACGCAGGAGCCGCAGGAGATGTGGGTTCAATCCCTGGGTTGGAAAGGTTCCCTGGAGGAGGGCATGACTACCCACTCCAATATTCTTGCCTGGGGAATCCCATGGACAGAGGAGCCTGGCAGGCTATAACCCATGGGGTCGCAAAGAGCCTGACACAACGGAAGCGACTTAGCATGCAAGCATGCTGCTGGGCCCAGGCAGTTTCTGTGCTCACTGCCTGACAATGGATACATCATAGAGAAAGAAGCTTCTTCACAGGGACTCGTGTTGAAGACCTGGCCATCTGTTCCCTGGGCAGACCCCTGCCTGACCCCTTCTGCTCTCTCTCTGGCTCTGGTCTTGCTGTGGCCACGTCTGGTATGTACGGACAGTGCACCCCTGCCTCCAGGTACAATCACCTGCCATGGCCCTGCTGTGGCCTCTGCCCGTGCACCACCATCATGCACAAGTAGGGCTGATCACACGCCCGCACATGCAGAGCTGCCTCATTCTCTTAACGGCCCGCGCTGTCTACAGCATGACGGTAACACAACCTTCTAACCAGATGCATAGTCGTAGACATACAGGTGCTTCCCAGACTTTTGCCACCGTGAATATCCTCATCACATTGCTCATGTCTGAGTACAGTTGTAGGACCTATTTCCAGTTGAGAGGGAACTGCTAGGTCAAAGGTATGCACCTTTGCCTTTTTAAAAAAATATTTATTTTATTTGGCTACTCCGTATCTTAGTTGCAGCACATAGGATCTCTTAATTGTGGCATGTGAGATCTAGTTCCTGGACCAGGGATCGAAACCCGGTCCCCTGAATTGGAAGCACAGAGTCTTAGCCACTGGACCAGCAGGGAAGTCCCTGGACCCCTGGCTTTTGGAGAGTATTACCAAAGACCTCCCTGTCTACACCCTTATCAGCAATGCACAAGGGAGCTCATCTCCCCAAGCCCCTGCCCACATAGTGTTATTCAGTGTAATGATCTTCGCCAGGTGGACAGGTGAAAAACACGAGCTCACCATAGTTTCCATTTGCATTTCTCTTATAAGTGAGGCTGGGAATTGTCATCTGGACAGGTACTGATTTGAAGGACAGAAAAAACGTGTGCAGCCAAAAAGGGCTTTACAGTCAAAGGGCGGGGGGGTGGTGGGCAGGGGCAGAGAAAGGGTGAGAGTGCGAAATGAGCAGGTGTAGTGGAAGGTGGGAGGAGGCCTAGGAGAGGGGTCTCTGGGGTTCCTCGTAATTCCAGAGAACTGTGCAGTCTTTGTTGAATTCGACATTCACTAGGGAGGGAGGAGGGCAGGTCTGATGGGAGCTGAGGGCGTGGTCTGTGGGATGTGGACGTGTGCAAAGGGAGAGGGCAGCCTAGGAAGCCGCTGCCACTTCCACTTCCCACCCATCTCGATACTACCAGGCCCCTGATGACCTGAGAAAGAAAATAAAGGCAACTGGCTTTTTATCTGCCAAATTCTATGGACATATCTGGGGAAACACATTTCCTGCCCGTAAGCCCTCTCCCATTTTGGCTCTTGTGGTTCCAGGCTCTGTGTGCCCCCTGTTTGGTCTATACTGACTGACCTACATAAATGTCTTGGGCAAACTGTTCAATGAGAAAAGCCAGCTGTGGAACCCAGAAGGAGAGTCACGGAAATGTTCTCACTGGGTTTCGGCATTTCGGGCAATTTTACTTTCTTCTTTGTGCTTTTCTTAGTCTTTTGACATTTCCACAAAGCCTGGCAGGTGTGGTCCATGGGGTTGCAAAGAGTCAGACATGGCTGAGCAACTAAGCACAGCACAGCATGCAGCATATAGTATACTATTGAAATAGTAAGCAAAGCTATGAATATAATAGCAACTCTAGATTGTTTTCATCCCCCCAAACTGCACCTTCAGTTTCCCCAACTAGAAACCCCCAAATCCACCACCTTAATGCCTTCAGCCACCTCCCCTATCTCCTGTTGGCCACCAAGTTCCATGGATCCTGAGCATCCTTCTAGATTCTAGGGTTCAGGTTCTCCCTATATCATAGCTAGGCCACTGCAGGATCTGCATCTGGTCTCCTGGCTCCTGTTCAGTGCTGGCTCGACTATCCAGGAGGCGGGCCTTCTCAGGTGGCCAGTGGTGAAGAACCCGGCTGCTGATGCAGGAGACCCAGGTTCAATCCCTGGGTCGGGAAGATCCAATGGAGGAAGAAATGGCAACCCTCTCCAATATTATTGCCAGAATAATTGCATAGACAGAGAAAAGGGTGAGGTGTGGCTGCAGGTCATTTGGCCCCAGACTGACAAAAATGTCTGGTGTCCACATCAAAGAATAGGTTGTTGGATGGAGATTAAGGGGTCCCAGGCTTCTTCTGCAGTGTCACCAATGCTTCTGTCTTTCTACCCATCTCTCCCAGCTCACCCTTCACTGGCCCTCCAGAAATATCTTTCTAAAACATTTTCAGTGCCCACAAATGCATGCTTAATTGCGTCCGACTCTGTGAACCCATAGGCTGTAGCCCACCAGGCTCCTATATCCATGGGATTTCCCAGGCAAGAATACTGGAACGGGTTGCCATTCCCTTCTCCAGGCAGATTCTTTACTGTCCGAGCCACCAGGGAAACCTTCTAAAACATAAAACTAGGCTATTTAAAACTAGCAGGTGGCTTCTCATTCTTACAGAACTGCCTACTTGTACTTAAAAAACTGACCAAGAGGCAGCAAAAGCTCTGTGCAAAACACTCCATAGATGTTTAATGGTTACCTCCTCTATCAGGTGGTGGTTTATGTGCATGGTATGTCACAGAGGAGATTTTTTTAAAGGCATATAAACAACTGGAATATAAGTCAGCAGATGACAGATTCAGAGAAGAGGACTGCAGCGGGCAGAATTCTCATGGAAACGCTGAAGACTTCACACAGGAGATGGCATCTGAGCTGGGGCATGCAGGCAGAATACACTTCTGCAGTCACTTAGTTGTGAAAGCACTTTAGTTAATTCATTTGATCTTGCTGATCCTTGGATATGGATAAAGCAGATGCTATCATTCTCATTTTAAAGATGGAGAGGGATATTCCTGGCGATCCAGTGGTTAAGACTCTGAGCTCTCAATGCAGAGGGTGAGGGTTCAATCCCTCGTTGGGGAACTAAGATCCTGCATGCTATGTGGTACTGCCAATTTTTTTTTTTTTGCCACTTTATTTTTTAATTGAAGGATAATTATAGAATTTTGCTGTTTTCTGTCAAACATCTACAAGAATCAGCCATAGGTACAGCCATGTCCCCTCCCTCCTGAGCCTCCCCTCCCTCCAGAGCCTCCCTCCCCATCCCACCCCTCTAGATTTTTCACAGAGCTCCTGTTTGAGTTCCCCGAGTCATATAGCAAATTCCCATTGGCTGGCTATTTTACATATGGTATTGTAAATTTCCATGTTATTCTCTCCATACATCTCACCCTTTCCCTCCTCCCTCTCTGCTGTGTCCATAGGTCTGTTCTCTCCACTGCTGCCCTAAAAATAAATTCATCAGTGCCATCTTTCTAGATTCTATATATATGTGTCAGTATACGGTATTTACATTTCTATTTCTGACTTACTTCATTCTGTATAATAGGTTCTAGACTCAAATGTATTCCTTTTTATGGCTGAGTAGTATTCCACTGTATATATGTACCAAACCTTCTTTATCCATTCATCTGTCCATGGACATCTACGTTGCTTCCATGTTCTAGCTGTTGTAAATAGTGCTGCAATGAACACTGGGATACATGTGTCTTTTTCAATTTTGGTTTCCTCAGGGTATATGCCTAGGAGTGGGACTGCTGGTCATATGGTGGTTTTATTCCTATTTTTTTTTTAAAAGGAATCTCCATACCATCTTCCATAAAGACCATGTCAACTTACATTCCCAGTAGCAATGCAAGAGTGTTCCCTTTTCTCCACACCCTCTCCAGCATTTATTATTTGTAGACTTTTTGATGACGGTCATTCTGACTGGTGTGAGGTGGTATCTCAATGTAGCTTTGATTTGCATTTCTCTAATGATGAGTGATGTTGAGAATCTTTTCATGTGTTTGTTAGTCATCTGTATGTTTCCTTTGGAGAAATGTCTGTTTAGGTCTTTTTCCCACTTTATGATTGGGTGGTTTGTTTTTCCCATATTGAGTTATATGAGCTGCTTGTATATTTTGAAAATTAATTCTTTGTCAGTTGTTTCACTGGCTATTATTTTCTCCCATTCTGTGGGTTGTCTTTTCTTTTAAGTTTAATTAGGTCCCACTTGTTTATTTTGCTTAAAAAGAAAGAACCTTCCTTCCTGGGACTTCCCTGGCAATCCAGTGGTTAAGACTTAGCCTTGCATGGTCTCTGTATCAACCTGGAGAGGTGGGATGGGAAGGGAGACGGAAGGGAGGTTCAAGAGGGAGGGGATATATGTATACCTACAGGAGACAGGGATCAAGACCATCCCCGTGGAAAAGAAATGCAAAAAAGCAAAATGGCTGTCTGGGGAGGCCTTACAAATAGCTGTGAAAAGAAGAGAAGCAAAAAGCAAAGAAGAAAAGTAAAGATACAAACATCTGAATGCAGAGTTCCAAAGAATAGCAAGGAGAGATAAGAAAGCCTTCCTCAGCGATCAATGCAAAGAAATAGAGGAAAACAACAGAATGGGAAAGACTAGAGATCTCTTCAAGAAAATTAGAGATACCAAGGGAACATTTCATGCAAAGATGGGCTGGATAAAGGACAGAAATAGTGTGGACCTAACAGAAGCAGAAGATATTAAGAAGAGGTGGCAAGAATACACAGAAGAATTGTGCAAAAAAGATCTTCATGACCCAGATAATCACGATGGTGTGATCACTCACCTAGAGCCAGACATCCTGGAATGTGAAGTCAAGTGTGCCTTAGAAAGCATCACTATGAACAAAGCTAGTAGAGGTGATGGAATTCCAGTTCAGCTATTTCAAATCCTGAAAGATGATGCTTTTAAAGTGCTGCACTCAATATGTCACCAAATTTGGGAAATTCAGCAGTGGCCACAGGACTGGAAAAGATCAGTTTTCATTCCAATTCCAAAGAAAGGCAATGCCAAAGAATGCTCAAACTACCATACAATTGCACTCATCTCACATGCTAGTAAAGTAATGCTCAAAATTCTCCAAGCCAGGCTTCACCAATACATGAACTTCCAGATGGTCAAGCTGGTTTTAGAAAAGGCAGAGGAACCAGAGACCAAATTGCCAACATCCGCTGGATCATGGAAAAAGAAAGAGAGTTCCAGAAAAACATCTATTTCTGCTTTACTGACTATGCCAAAGCCTTTGACTGTGTGGATCACAATAAACTGTGGACAATTCTGAAAGAGATGGGAATCCCAGACCACCTGACCTGCCTCTTGAGAAATCTGTATGCAGGTCAGGAAGCAACAGTTAGAACTGGACATGGAACAACAGACTGGTTCCAAATAGGAAAAGGAGTACATCAAGGCTATATATTGTCACCCTGTTTATTTAACTTATATGCAGAGTACATCATGAGAAATGCTGGGCTGGAAGAAGCACAAGCTGGAATCAAGATTGCTGGGAGAAATATCAATAACCTCAGATATGCAGATGACACCACCCTTATGCCAGAAAGTGAAGAAGAACTAAAGAGCCTCTTGATGAGGGTGAAAGAGGAGAGTGAAAAAGTTGGCTTAAAGCTCAACATTCAGAAAATGAAGATCATGGCATCCGGTCCCATCACTTCATGGGAAATAGATGGGGAAACAGTGGAAACAGTGTCAGACTTTATATTTTGGGGCTCCAAAATCACTGCAGATGGTGACCGCAGCCATGAAATTAAAAGATGCTTACTCCTTGGAAGAAAAGTTATGGCCAACCTAGATAGCATATTGAAAAGCAGAGAAATTACTTTGCCAACAAAGGTTCATCTAGTCAATCAAGGCTATGGTTTTTCCAGTGGTCATGGATGGATGTGAGAATTGGACTGTGAAGAAACCTGAGCGTCGAAGAATTGATGCTTTTGAACTGTGGTGTTGGAGAAGACTCTTGAGAGTCCCTTGGACTGCAAGGAGATCCAACCAGTCCATTCTGAAGGAGATCAGCCCTGGGATTTCTTTGGAAGGAATGATGCTAAAGCTGAAACTCCAGTACTTTGGGCACCTCATGCGAAGAGTTGACTCATTGGAAAAGACTCTGATGCTGGCAGGGATTGGGGGCAGGAGGAGAAGGGGACGACAGAGGATGAGATGGCTGGATGGCATCGCTGACTTGATGGACGTGAGTCTGAGTGAACTCTGGGAGTTGGTGATGGACAGGGAGACCTGGCGTGCTGGGATTCATGGGGTCGCAAAGAGTCGGACACGACTGAGCGACTAAACTGAACTGAACTGAACTGATGGCTGATTCATTGTTGAGGTTTGACAAAAAACAACAAAATTCTGTAAATTACCCTTCAATTAAAAAATAAATAAAAACAAAACAAAACAAAAACTTAGGCTTCCAGTGCAGGGGGTGTGAGTTTGATCTCTGCCCTGGGAGTTAAGATCCCACATGTCTTCTGGCCAAAACATCAAAGGGTAAGACAGAAGCGACATTGTAATAAATTCAATAAAGACTTTAAAAATGGTCCACATAAAAAAAAATATTAAAAAAAAATATGGGGAAACTGAGTCTGCTGAATGCTCTTGGATTTACTCAAGGTCATAAACTAGTTGATGGTCCAGTTGGGATGGGAAATATAGGGCTTTGGACTTTTATGATATGACTCTGAGAGTATAGGGAATGCTCTCTGTCCTCTAGAGGCTTCCATTTCGTCTTGGAATCTTGGGATTCCCAAGTGGCTCAGTGGTAAAGAATCCACCTACAAATGCAGGAGACACAGGTTCCATCCCTGGGTTGGGAAAATTTCCTGGAGAAGGAAATAGCAATGCACTCCATTATTCTTGCCTGGGAAATCCCATGGACAGAGGAGCCTGGTGGGTTACAGTTCATGGGGTCTCAGAGAGTCGTACACAACTTAGCGACTAAACAACAACAATCTTGGGATAACAAATATGGACATGGGTGATGCCACACACCCCTTGTGGACCCATGGCAGACACTGTTAATAGATCATGTCACTCTTCCCAATTAATGTTGGGTAAGACCTCAGAATCTTCAACCTAGTACACCAGGCAGCCACTAACACTGGTTAAAATCCATCTGTGAGGTACAGTCTGTTTATTCTGATCTAAGCCTGAAGGTAGATATGGACATTCTGGGTGGCAAGAGGGAGAGGTGGGACCAGGCCTCATGAGCATGGCCCTCCTGGCTGGCACCATGAGAAACTAAGTTCCTAGACAGAGGGGAAGGAGCCACAGACAATATGACTGGACAGCAAGACCAGTAATGACTGCAAAGCCCATTGACCAAAAGCAGGCCTGGGAAATCTGAAGTTTATGGATTTTCCCTGTGGGAGGAGAAGCTGGAAGGCATCCCAGGTATTGAGGAGACAGGAAGCAGGATCTGCGGATAATCAATGGGGAACAGGAAGTGCTTATCTGGGGCCAATAAAGCACACAACACAAAGGAACAGCCAGGCGGGTCAGAGCTGCCTCCCAGAGCACTGAGCTCCAACAGCCTCTCTCCACAAGTCCTCTCCCTGGCTCCCGCAGGCCCAGCAGCTGGCCAAAATCAACAACTCCTGGGCACCAGGAACTGGGAAATGTCTGAGGAGGTCCCTAAATAGGTAGGCAGCTCTGGGAGAGACCTCGGGCCCCACCAGCAAGAGACGATGCTAAGAATAATAATGCCACACCAGCCACCTCTACCCAGTGACTCTTGATAAAAGAGCCAGGAGGCCGGCTCCTGCATCTGACCCTGCTGTGTGTGCTCGAGTGGGTTACTCACGTAGCTGCTGCTGCTGCTAAGTCGCTTCAGTCGTGTCCGACTCTTAGCGACCCCATGGACTGCAGCCCACCAGGCTCCTCCATCCATGGGATTTTCCTGGCAAGAGTACTGAAGTGGGGTGCCATTGCCTTCTCTGTAGTCACGTAGAGGGAACCAAAAATGACTTCATATTCATATGGAAGCAAAGGTAGAGGAAATTAGAACAGGATAGTGGGAGGGCTAAGAAAGTAATGTTTTGGGTGGGTATATTGCATTTTGATACTTTATATGCATCATCACAGGGCTTCCCAGATGGCTCGGTGGTAAAGAATTCACCAGCCAGTGCAGGAGAGACACGTTCGATCCCTGGATTGGGAAGATCCCCTACAGGAAGAAATGGCAACCCACTCCAGTATTCTTGCCTGGAGCATCCCATGGACAGACCAGCCTGGTGGGTTACAGTCCATGGGGTTGCAGAGTTGGACTCGACTGAGCAACTAAGCAGGCACACAGTATCGCAATACCAACTCATGCCTCCTCCTGCTCACTTCATCAAAGACTATAGCACCTCATTCCCAGTTCTCATCTCAATTCTATTAAAAAAAAAATTACTTTTTGAAATTACTATTTTTTAAACCTAGACAGTTTTAAAAAGCAAAGACATAACTTTGCCAACAAAGGTCTGTGTAGTCAAAGCTATGGTTTTTCCAGTAGTCATGTATGGATGTAAGAGTTGGACCATAAAGAAGGCTGAGCACCAAAGAACTAATGCTTTCAAACTGTGGTGTTGGAGAAGACTCTTGAGAGTCCCTTGAAAGGAAGGAGATCAAACCAGTCAATCCTAAAGGAAATCAACCCTGAATATTCATTGGAAAGACTGTTGCTGAAACTGAAGCTCCAATACTTTGGCCACCTTATGTGAAATTCATTGGAAAAGACCCTGATGTTGGGAAAGATTGAGGGCAGGAGGAGAAGAGGGTAACAGAGGATGAGATGGTTGGATGGCATCACTGACTCAATGGACATGAGCTTGAGGAAATCAGGGAGATAGTGATGGACAGAGAAGCCTAGTGTGCTGCAGTTCATGGGGTCGTAAAGAGTAAGACATGACTGAGTGATTGAACAACAACATCATTTTTTTCCTATTTTTTGGCTGCATGCAGCATGTGGGATCTTAGTTCCTAAACCAGGGGTCCAGCACCCGACAGTGGAATTGCAGTGTCTTAATCACTGGACCACCAAGGAAGTTCCAACCTCTTATTTTTATTACTAAAATGAATAGTTTAATAGACATTAGAATATATATATATATATATATATATATATATATCTGTTGGGTTGGCCAGAAAGTTTGTTTGGGTTTTTTTCGTTAAGATGTTATGGAAAAACCCGAATGGAACTTTTGGCCAGCCCAATATATAGATATGGAAAACTCATTTCTTGGACATGGTTGCTTTCAACAAAGTTCCATTTTAAAAAGTACAGATAAAGTGAGTCAGTTCAAAGAAAAATATTAAGTAAATGAAATAGGAGCTAAGTGGTATAAAGATTATACAAATAAGGGACATTTGAGGAACACACAGAGAATCACGTGTTTATGGGCATCCAGGTTGCAATCCGTGGGGTCACTAGGAGTCGGACACGACTGAGCAACTTCACTTTCACTTTTCACTTTCATGCATTGGAGAAGGAAATGGCAACCCACTCCAGTGTTCTTGCCTGGAGAATCCCAGGGACGGGGGAGCCTGGTGGGCTGCTGTCTATGGGGTCGCAGAGTCGGACATGAATGAAGCGACTTAGCAGCAGCAGCAGAGATTATACCAAGCTTCAAGCAGCAACCTTAGCAACTGGAAGGGGTCTGCACACAAACCCTGGAGTCAACCCCAAGACACATCACTATTTTATTCCCAAATGCTTTTCACCCAGGCCCACCATCTTCTTGTGCTCTCCTGGGTCAAAGCCTCCGAAACCTTTCCCTCCACCCTCTTCCTCACTGTTTGCTGGCTAAGCCCTGACCATGGGACACCTCAGTTTTTTTTCCATCTCTACCATCCGAGACCTTGCAATGGCTTCTAAGCCCCTCTTGCAAGTCATGTGCACACCTTGTCACCCTCACTGACTTCCCTGCTCATAGCAAGGCTCCTGGATGCTCCCTCATCTCCCTTGAAACTTCTAGGGCTCAGGAACTAAAACTTCTTTGTGTCCTGGGTGGCCACAGTCCTTGGCACAGCACGTCGTTTGAGAGGTGCTTAATGGTTATTGCAAGGTGTTTCAGAGTTAACAGAATCAGACACACAAGTGCTTCAACCCTTTAAGTGTTGCTCCCCAACCAGTTCTAGGTGGAAATTGAAGACCCTACTCTTGCTGGCCTAGGACAAGAGCAAGGATAACCACAGCCTTTTGGGAAGACAGTGGATAGAGCCAGTGGGTCCATCCACTGGCAGTGGGTGGTCCTGGGCTCAGTCATGTCCGACTCTTTGCAACCCCATGGACTGTAGCCCACCAGGCTCCTCTGTCCATGGAATTTCCCAGATAAGAATACTGGAGTGGGTTGCCATTTCCTTCTCCAGGGGATCTTCCCAACTGAGGGGTCGAACCTGAGTATCCTGCCTCTCTTGCATTGGCAGGCGTATTCTTTACTACTGAGCCACCTGGGTCTACCAGTTGATAAAGGCTCCATTTTCTTAATACAATAAGACTGATCAAATAAAAAAAAAATTCACTGATATCATATCTGCTTCCAAATATTTTAACATTTCCCTCTAGAGTTTATACACTGATCACAAAAAATAACCTGGTATATCTTAGTTCTTCTGTAGGGGAGGATGACACAGGGTTGTCCTGCCCAGTGTTGCTGTGCAGTACAGCATTTCTGGAATTCATATTCTGTCTGATATTACCATTCACATAAGCAGGCAAGTAGGTGCAAAAGCCTATGGACAGCAGACTTCACAGAAGAGCAAATAGATGTCTTTAAACATAACATTACCTTGTACCAGGCACTGTAACAAGCTATTTCCATGTGTTATTTCATTTAACCCTTATAGCCTTATAAGTTGATACTATTATTATCCCCACAGAACAAAGACTTTAAGTAACCTGCCTAAGTCCTATTTCTCAAAGGCCATGTTTTAACCCTTTCATTATACTAATGCTGGAAGAGAAATAAAACACGCCACTTTAACAGCCCATCCTGGCATTTCTCAGATAAATTCCCTTTCAGAGCTGGGATTAGAACAACCCAGGCATCCTAACCCCTAGATGCAGACAAGCTTATATGGATCAGGTTATTTATTTATTTCTCAACCAACATATAACCCAATAGAGGAAAATATAAAAATAATTGGAAGGGGATGAAGTTTTATGCAGAAAAAATAAATATTATGAATGCCAATCAGCAGAAGTGACATAACACATAACAAAGGAATAATTGTATTATTCAAGATTGTGTTTTGGCCAATCCAGACATTCCTAGTATGGTGGTAGCTCCCCTCTGCCCCCTGGTGGTTCCTACGCACTCCCTGGGAGCCGGCGAGGACAAGGAGTGAAAGTGAAGTCGCTCAGTCCTGTCTGACTCTTTGAGACCCCATGGACTGTAGCCTATCAGGCTCCTCTGTCCATGGGATTTTCCAGGCAAGAGTGCTGGAGAAAACTGCCACTTCCTTCTCCAGGGGATCTTAAGGAGGAGCCTGAAAAAAAGGCTTTGATGAGGATCTATGTGGTAAGCACTGAAAACTGCATCAGGCAAAAGCCTCGGAAATCCCAGAGGCAGTAAAGCTCCTTTGGGCTAGGTACTTACCCAAACTAACCCAAAGTTAAGGGAAATCTCTGGGTTCCACTTCCATTTGTATACAGAATTTGAGATAAAGAAGTTATGAACTCAGTAATGAGTTAAATACTCTCTGTGAAATTGGCTAATGCTCTTTCCCTCTTTAATTACCACGGGCACCTTTTCATACCCTGTTGATGGGAGAGTAAATTAGTAAAGCTTTCTTGTGCAATTTGGAGGTAAGTACCCAGCTTTCCAAAGGCTTACCACCCTTTAGTAATGACTCCTAAGGAAATAATTAAGGATGTGAGCAAATATAGTTTAAGAATGTGCACTGAAGGGCTATTTATAATAGCTGAAAGATATTCAGTACCTTATGCTACAAATATGATATCCAAGCTTATGAAGTAGGTGAATATTTACAGGCGTGGAAAAGCATATGTGCTGTTAAAATGAAAATGCAGGCTACAAAACAGGTACAGCATCCTAGTTTTGGAAAAAGTATATATGTGCTGAAGAGAGGTCTGGAAGGATATATATACATGAGGAGGTGAGCTGAACTTAGCTCTGGGTGACGAGATTATGGGTGTTGTAAGTTTATTCTTTTGGTTACACGTATATTGCTTTTAAAATGTAAAAACAACTAGAGGCAAAGGTAATTACTTTTTAATTAGAAATTTTAAATACAAATAAAATTGACCCCCCCCCAAAAAAAAATCAGTAAAGTCTACATTCAAATCTCCAGTCTCTCATTTCCGAATTCCTAAAGGCTGTTTTTCCTTGAGCCGGATCCTGCCCCTGACAACTCTCCCCCACTATCCCCACTGGGGTATAAAAGCAGTGATCTCAGCCCCTTGAGAATCTCCACTTGTCTCTGAGCAAGATGTGCTGGGCCAGTGGTGACCGCCAGCTGCACACTCCGTCCCACTCCACAGGCCTGCCCCTTGACACGTCCTCCAGCTGTCTTCCTTCCCGACTGAACACAGATGGGTGCCCCAGAGGGGTCAAGTTTAGGTTCTGTTTCGGCCAGAGGGGAAGGGCTTTGGAGACACCCCAGTCTACTGGAACTCAGACCTCCTTGGGGCCTGCCTGGGGGAGCTTGAAAACACTGATTTCCATCCTCCTATCCCATCTATTCTAGGGTAGAGCTTAAGCATCCCTTCCCCTTTTTTTAAGCCCCCCAGGTGCTGCTAAAGTGAGTTCAAAGTAATCCTAAAATACTCAGATACTTCCCCCTAAGAACTTCTTGTAAGTTTCTACTCACTGAGCTTCTTGGTCAAAGATGACTTTCCTGGTGGTCCACTGGCTAAGACTCAATGCTCCCAATGCAGCGAGCCCGGGGTTTGATCCCTGGTCAGGGAACTAGATCCCACATGCTACAGCTAAAGCGCCCTCATGCTGCAACTAAGACTGAGCACAGCCAAAGAAATAAATAAGTAAATGAATACTTATATATTTAAAAAAAAAAGATGACTCTTGAGGATCTGATCCTGTTCCTTTGACACTCTTCTTACCCCCAGAGCCAGCATTCACCCACTCACCCTTTAGACACTTTTCTCATGCTTCTTACAAGATGATGCTGTGAAAGTGCTGCACTCAATATGTCACCAAATTTGGAAAACTCAGCAGTGGCCACAGGACTGGAAAAGATCAGTTTTCATTCCAATCCCAAAGAAAGGCAATGCCAAAGAATGCTCAAACTACCACACAATTGCACTCATCTCACACGCTAGTAAAGTAATGCTCAAAATTCTCCAAGCCAGGCTTCACCAATACGTGTACCATGAACTTCCAGATGGTGAAGCTGGTTTTAGAAAAGGCAGAGGAACCAGAGATCAAATTACCAACATCCGCTGGATCATCAAAAAAGAAGAGAGTTCCAGAAAAACAACTATTTCTGCTTTATTGACTATGCCAAAGCCTTTGACTGTGTGGATCACAATAAACTGTGGAAAATTCTGAAAGAGATGGGAATACCAGACCACCTGACCTGCCTCTTGAGAAACCTGTATGCAGGTCAGGAAGCAACAGTTAGAACTGGACATGAAACAACAGACTGGTTCCAAATAGGAAAAGGAGTACATCAAGGCTGGATATTGTCACCCTGCTTATTTAACTTATATGCAGAGTACATCATGAGAAATGCTGGGCTACAGGAAGCACAAGCTGGAATCAAGGTTGTGGGGAAAAATGTCAATAACCTCAGATATGTAGATGACACCACCCTTATGGCAGAAAGTGAAGAGGAACTAAAGAGCCTCGAGGAAAGTGAAAGAGGAGAGTGAAAAAGTTGGCTTAAAGCTCAACATTCAGAAAATGAAGATCATGGCATCTGGTCCCATCACTTCATGGGAAATAGATGGGGAAACAGTGTCAGACTTTATTTTTTGGGGCTCCAAAATCACTGCAGATGGTTATTGCAGCCATGAAATTAAAAGATGCTTATTCCTTGGAAGGAAAGTTATGACCAACCTAAATAGCATATACAAAAGCAGAGACATTACTTTGCCAACAAAGGTCTGTCTAATCATGGCTATGGTTTTTCCAGCAGTCATGTATGGACGTGAGAGTTGGACTATAATGAAAGCTGAGAGCCAAAGAATTGATGCTTTTGAACTGTGGTGTTGGAGAAGACTCTTGAGAGTCCCTTGGACTGCAAGGAGATCCAACCAGTCCATCCTAAGGGAGATCAGTCCTGGGTGTTCATTGGAAGGACTGCTGTTGAAGCTGAAACTCCAATACTTTGGCCACCTGATGCGAAGAGCTGACTCATTTGAAATGACCCTGATGCTGGGAAAGATTGAGGGCAGGAGGAGAAGGGGACGACAGAGGATGAAATGGTTGGATGGCATCACTGACTCAATGGACATGGGTTTGGGTAGACTCCGGGAGTTGGTGATGGACAGGGAGGCCTGGTGTGCTGCGGTTCATGGGGTCGCAAAGAGTCGGACACAACTGAGTGACTGAACTGAACTGTATGCCAACAAAGGTCCATCTAGTCAAAGCTATGGTTTTTCCAGTAGTCGTGTATGGATGTGAGAGTTGGACCATAAAGCAAGCTGAGTGCTGAAGAATTGACGCCTTTGAACTGTGGTGTTGGAGAAGACTCTTGAGAGTCCCTTGGACTGCAAGGAGATACAACCAGTCCATCCTAAAGGAAATCAGTCCTGAATATTCATTGGAAGGACTGATCCTGAAGTTGAAGCTCCAATACTTTGGCCACCTGATGCGAAGAGCTGACTCATTGAAAAAGACCCTGATGCTGGGAAAGATCGAAGGCAGGAGGAGAAGGGGATGACAGAGGATGACATGATTGGATGGCATCACTGACTCAATAGACATGAGTTTGAGCAGGCTCCGGGAGTTGGTGATGGACAGGGAAGCCTGTCGTGCTGCAGTCCATGGGGTTCGAGAGAGTCAAACATGACTGAGTGGCTGAACTGAACAGAACTGTATGCCAGGTACCATGTCTTGCCTCTGCCTACATCCTTACCCAGAATATATCTTTACTACAGAGAAACCATTATGTGGATAAAGCTTAAAGAGCAAGTGTCTGGAAAATATGGAGACTCCTCAACCTGAAAGCATCCACTGTAGAGTTTAACAAATTAACCATCAGGAGTTTAGACAGGAGACGCCCACACTGTGATTCCGGCTGATGTCACGGGGCAAATTCACTGTCACAGCCAGCATCCTTTAACATCCTTACTGGCCTCAGCACAAGACGTGCCTTAGTGCTGAGATGGGAGAGCCGCTGTAGCGCTTTCCCCGACCACTCCAACCAAATCGAGGGCTTAGTCTTTATGGAATTTCAAGCATCTGGGCTAGGCGAGTTGGGTTGGGGCAGGGGGATACATTTCAGCACACAGAAGCCCTAAAAACATAACTCGAATCACACGTCATTTCCCAAGTGACCCGGTAGCACACCAATTCTAGGCATAGCCTGGGCGTGAGGCTGCTTACAGCTGTTTAGGGAGTGGGGCTGGGAGGCCATCAGGCTTCGTTCAGGGTCTGCATCTGATGACCCCAAGATTCCACATTTCTGCCACTTCCTTCCTGAGGCCCTGGTTCCCCTCCACTGACTCTGAAAGGCAATTACCGAACTGAGTGACAGCGCCATCTCTATGTCCCAGGATCTGTGATGCACACAGAGCCAGACTGGCTAAATTCAGCTCTTCTGAACAATTTTGGTAAGCTGCTGGCCAAATTTTCTATTTGATCCACCTTTATTTTCTGTGTTACATTCCTAAATGCCCCACATTACTTATCAGTTCCTTGAGGTCTGGGTACTTAAATACCAGCTGAATGAAATTCCAAGAAATGGCTTAAATGGGTCATTAATTTCTTCTTCTCAATTTCCATTTTTCTCCCCAAAGCAGGAAAATCAGTGCAGTTGGCCAGCATCCCACAACTGGGTAAGTCCCTGTGGTGCTGCCATCTCTCCCTTATTCTCTTTTTTGGGGAACTTCTCTGGTGGTGCAGTGGTTGAGAATCTGCCTGCCAATGCAGGGGACACAGGTTCGACCCCTGGTCGTGGAACTAAGATCCCATATGCCTCAGGGCAACTAAGCCAGTGCCCTACAACTACGAGCCACAGCTCTAGAGCCTGCGAGCCTCAAATACTGAAGCTCATGTGCCCTAGAGCCCACACACAGCAACTAGAGAGTAGCCCCTGCTGCACCAGGCTCGTCGGAGGCTCCAGGGCACAGGGAGATCGTCTCCAGAGAGAAAGCCCTGAGCTCACAGCATACTCTTTGTAGCTTTGAAAAAGCCAACTTCAACTCACCCTGATCGCTCAGGCTGGCTTTGGTCACAACTAAACCATCTTGCCATTTCTCTATAAACTCTGGCAAGACATCTGGGTGCTGGTGAAATCATATATGGCTCCAGCTTTTCAACATCCTCTCCATACTGTCAGGGGGATGGCCGTGGGCCCAATCTCAAATGCTTCATAATCCCAAACCCACTGAAAATGCCCCTTCCTTAAACGCCTGCATAGAGTGGCCACACGGAGAAGAGAATGGCAACCCACTCCAGTATTCTTGTCTGGAGAATTCCATGGACGGAGGAGCCTGAAGGGCTACAGTCCATGGGGTGGCAAAGAGTTGCACACAGCTGAGCTCCTAACACACACAAATATAGAGTGGCCACAGGAGTGGAAATCCAGAGGACTGGCCTTTGTGACACATCCCAGTAGAAATCAAAACGCCTTCATATATAGGCATTATAGTTAATATCATGGTTAGGTATTATAGTTAACTTTTATGGTGGGTTTGAGAGGACAAAATAATTCTACTGATATTATTATCATTTTTAAAATTACTTATTTATTATTTTTGGATGTTCTGGGTGTTTGTTGCTGTGAGGGCTTTTCTCTAGTTGCAGAGAGTGGGGACTACTCTCTAGTTGCATTGCATGGGCTTCTCTTGTTGTGGAACACAAGCTCTAGGGTTCTCGGGCTTCACTAGTTGTGACTCCTGGGCTCTAGAGGAGGAGGTCAATCGTTGTGACCCATAGGCGTGGTTGCTTCGCCGAATGTGGGCTCTTCCCAGATCAGGGATCAAACCCACATCCCCTACACTGGCAGGTGGATTCTTTACCACTGAGCCACCAGGGAAGACCCTGTGCTTAGTTGCTCAGTTGTGTCTGATTCTTTGCAACCCCATGGACTGTAGCCCACCAGGCTCTTCTGTCCATGGGGATTTTCTAGGCAAGAATACTGGAGTGGGTTGCCATGTCCTCCTCCAGGGGATCTTCCCAACCCAGGGATTGAACCCAGGTCTCCCACATTGCAGGCGGATTCTTTACCACTGAGCCACCAGGGAAGCATGTACTGATATTAATATAAGTACATCTTATAGCTTTGGCTTTGGAATACACCCCCTCACATAAATACACACACACCACCAGTAATTCCATAGGTAGTTAAGAACTCTAAGGATGCTCTTGAGTATACATTCAAGTACTACACAGTAACTATAAACCACAAAGGTACTAAATACAAATGGGAGAAAGGTTACGGGCAAGAAGGAGCTCAGAAGATGTGAACAGGGCCTGTCACAAGAAGACAGGATACCTGAGAGTGAGCAAATGCTTAACAATTATAATGAAGTCTCCAAATCCCAACAGAGCTACTTCTACATCCTGGAGTTGAGGACCGCTATTTTGGGGTTTCACTACTTGGATGTACCTGTATCTGTGGTACAGGTCACAGCATGATATTCAACACATCTTTACCAAACGACCACTGAAACATCTTTCAAACAGGTGCTGACAATGGCCAGGCCCATCACATCATCTTTACACAATGAATCAGAAGCATGGACCTCTTTTCTTCGGTTTAAATTCCAGCCTCCCTACCTGTAAAACAAGGGTGGCAACACTGCCTGCTCCACACGGTTACACTGAGGATTAAATGAGGAAAGGCACGTCAAGTGCTGGTTCCTTGTAAGTGTTCGACAGCCATTAGCCACCAGCATCATCTTCTTTTTTCTTAATTAAAAAAAAATTTTTTTTATTTTTCCACCATCCCGAGAGGCATGTGCAATCTTAGTTCCCCAACGAGGGATTGAACCCGTCTTAACCACTGGACGACCAGGGAACCACCAGGGAAGTCTCAGTATCATTTCTTCTTGTTTATGTTACTATAGCACTGTGGACAGAGCAGGGTTTGCCTTAATATATAATGGTTGAGTCTGCAAGGCTTGTCCCAGGGGATTTTTTTTCCCCCCATCTTTTTGACCACATAGCATGAGGCATCTTAGTTCCCTGACCAGGGATTGAACCTGGGTCCTTGGCAGTGAGAGCTTGGAGTCCTAACCACTGGCTGCTGCTGCTAAGTTGCTTCAGTCGTGTCCGACTCTGTGCGACCCCATAGACGGCAGCCCACCAGGCTCCCCCGTCCCTGGGATTCTCCAGGCAAGAACACTGGAGTGGGTTGCCACTTTCTTCTCCGATGCATGAAAGTGAAAAGCGAAAGTGAAGTCGCTCAGTTGTGTCTGACTCTTAGCGACCCCATGGACTGCAGCCTACCAGGCTCCTGCATCCATGGGATTTTCCAGGCAAGAGTACTGGAATGGGGTGCCATTGCCTTCTCTGCCTAACCACTGGACAGCCAAGAAATTCCTGTGGACGACTTAGTTCCAGGTGCTTCAATGTATAGTCCAAGAAATGGAGAAACTAGATAATCCTGCAGTTTGGGGCAGGCACCGGGGGTCTGCTGGGGGTGCACCATCCCTCCCTGAGGCCCACCCCTTCACATGTCTGGTGACCCAGTCTGTGCCGAGGAACACCCAGCCTCCTTTCTCTTCCCGGCATTTCACGCCTCTCCACCAGCATTTATTGTCCATTGTTCAGAAAAAAATGAATCAAGCCAGGACTTGAGGCTTGAGTTCAACTTAAAAAAACTGTGCGGTTCTACGGATCTCCATCCAAGTTTTTCCCAAAAGATTATTCTCCAACAGAAAAAAAAAGAGAGAACAAAATGGATACATCTCAAAAATTTTCAGTCTGTATGATCCCACGGCTCTCTTTAACCCCCTTGAGACACGATTTTCAATAGCAAACTGGGCTGAAGTTGGAAGGCAAGGCCTAGAGAAGCCGTTTAATTCCTACCACTAAAGACTAACTCGGGCTCTTTCACAATTCTCCCTCAGGCTGGCCCTCCACTTTATAGGGCCAAACCACTGACAGAATAAATGAATGCAAAAAATTTGCCTCCCAGCAGCGAACGCTAAGATTTTCGACAGATACAAATTCCGAAGCAAACCCACCCCAAAGATAATAAAAATGAGGGTTGGGTTTGATTGGGCTTGTTAGAGGCTGGGTGCCTGATTTTCTTTAGGGTCTGAATATATTGACATGGGGCGGCGGTGGGGAGCTTACTGACACAGCAGTTTGAGAAAAATCAACACAGGCCCACAAAGCACTAATTAGTCTGCAAACAGCTCACCTCTCATTCCACAAATACTTGCTGTGCACCTACCATGCTCATGCACTGCGTGTGGCGACATGGGGACAGAAAGACAACGTGGCTTGGGATGGTGTCAGCCCAATAGAGAAGACAGGATTTGTGCCCCGAGTGGTAAATGTGAGTGGGTAATGCAGGCAAAGAGCTGGGACTTGACCTAGACTTTGAAGCATGGAGAGTACAGGTTGCCACTTGGACAATTTACACAGAGCAGGGCTCTATTCTAGACCTAGTGTCTTAAAAAAATATGCAAACCTTCTGAATGGAAAGGATCTGGCACAATGTCTTTTTCAAGACAGCTATGGAGGGGGTCTCAGAGGTCACTAGCTGTGACCGCGGAAAAGGGGGCCGGCACACAGGCAGGCCCAGCTCTAAGATCTTGGGGCCCATGACAAGAAAGCCCATCTAAAGGAAAACCCATGTGTAACATTTAAAACTGAAAACTCAGGCTAACAAACTGTTAAATATATCCCCATCCTTCTGCCTTGACAAACATGCCTCCCTAATGTTATGAAAAGTATTGTGTTAGTCACTCAGTCATGTCTGCCTCTTTGCGACCCCAGGATTGTAGGTCGTCAGCCTCCTCTGTCCTTGCGATTTCCCAGGCAAGAATTCTGGAGTAGGGTGCCATTTCCTTCTCCAAATGTTATGAAAGGCGGGGTTAAAATTTAGACCTCCTAACTCAGAACTTCTGAGTTCTGGACCAGAATGTGGTGGAGGCGGGGGGCCTAACCCAAGACCCCTCCTCTCTCTTCCACCTCCCAGTTCCAGCCTGTAACATGAGATCTCAGGACCACACATGGCAACACCTCCAGACATCTCAGCCTCAGGCAAGCCAGGAAAACCCTGACCCCCTCAATCTAGGGGTGTACACACCATGTTCAGGGCACACGCAGGAGGAGGGACCTAAGCAAGGGACTGGAATTGGTCCTGCACTTGGAACTCCCCTGGTTCCTGGGGAGCCATGGCAGGGGTCCCCTCTGGCCAGCCTAACAGTGACAATGGGTACATGGAAGAATTCAGTTTGCTGGACGATGAGACATAGCGTCCGGTGGTTATGACAATACTAGAGGTTAACCTTCATCCCCAGATAATCAATACAATGTCGTGTGTGCGTGCCAAGTCCCTTCAGTCATATCCAACTCTTTGCAACCCCAAAGACTATAGCCAGCGAGGCTCCTCTGTCCATGGGATTCTCCAGACAAGAATACTGGAGTGGGTTGCCATGCCCTCCTCCAGATGATCTTGCTGACCCAGGGATGAAACCTGTGCCAGCCAGGCATGGCCTTGCAGGTCAGGAAGGAAGATTTGTCTTTTTTTTCCAAATTGATTTTTTAAAACTTTTAAAACTAAGGTATACATTTTATGGCTTCCCCAATGGCTCAGCAGGAAAGAATCCTCCTGCAATGCAGGAGACCCAGGAGATGCTGGTTTGAGCCCCTGAAGAGAAGGAAATGGCGACCCACTCCAGTATTCTTTCCTGGGAAATCCCATGGACAGAGGGGCTTGGTGGGCTTCAGTCTGGGGGGGTTGCAAAGAGTCAGACATGACTGAGCACGCATGTACACATACACATACATCTTATATGGGGAAGTGCCCAAAAACTGTGTATAGCTCAATGAATTTTTAATAGATATAATATTATGTAACCACCACCCAGACCGAGATAATGTTTTAAAAATTGCTTGTAAATTGCAGAAGTAACACATGAACGCATTCTCCTTGTAAAGCATTCACACAGGACATGTAAGCTGACCCCCCTTTGACCCCCCTTTCCCAGCATCCCCCTCCACACACAAGGCCCCACTGTTATAATTCAGTGTGTCCGGAAGCAGGGGGCTCCCCTCCTCAGCCTTCCCAGGCCTTCAGGCAGCAAAGCAGCCTGACCAAACAGGTTTGGGGTCTTTCTCCTAGAACATTCTCTCCCGCGCACCCCACCCCCCATCCAATTCCTGCAAGGGATAGAGATCCTGTGATTCCTCCATGGAGGACAGCACAGCTGCCGCCCTGAGAAGTAGGGGGCCAAGAGGGCTGCGGGGACCTCTCCCCATCCTCAAGTCTTA
The DNA here is from genome assembly GCF_029407905.1 of Bubalus kerabau. Lineage (NCBI taxonomy): Eukaryota > Metazoa > Chordata > Mammalia > Artiodactyla > Bovidae > Bubalus > Bubalus kerabau. The sequence continues at coordinate 52,522,370 of NC_073634.1, forward strand.
AAGCAGCCTAACCCGGACCCTTCTGAAGCTTGGCTGCTGCAAACAAAGAGAGGCCCCTGGGTGCCTGGGCTGCTGGGTCTACACAAGGTGGAGGGAACTACTGGGCGGGGGAGAGGGGGGCGCCAGCCCTGAGGTGGGGGCACGCCTAAGCCAGAAACCGCCCGAACTGGTTACATTCCAGCCAGATTAGCACAGGGCCCAGGCCTGCTCCAGAGCCCACCCCTCCCTTCTCCCCGGACCGTGAATAGGAGATTTAACTATTTCCCTCCCACTTGCTGTCCAGCTTCACAAGCTGACAACGCTCCCTGCTGTTTGCACATTAACCTTCCATTTGCCAGGCAGCTTCTCAGGGACTATGGATTAACACCCTCCACTAACCCAGACAATGGGCTCCAGGGAGGGAGGCAAGGGGCTCAGGCAAGGGCCCAGACAAAGGCTCGGGCCCCAGGCCCAGTCAATCACTGCCCACATAGGGTGGGGCTCCCAGACAGGCCCCACTGGGAGCTAGTGCCTAAGAAGCTGGAGCAAAGGCCTAAGAAGCTGAAGAAGACTCTTGAGAGTCCCTTCGACTGCAAGGAGATCAAACCAGTCAATCCTCAAGGAAATCAACCTTGAATATTCACTGCAACGACTGATGCTGAAGCTGAAGTTGAAGCTCTAATACTTCGGCCACCTGATGCGAACAGCAGACTCACTGGAAAAGACTCGGATGCTGGGAAAGATTGAGGGCAAAAGAAGAAGGGGATGACAGAGGATGAGATAGCTGGACAGCATCACAGACTCAATGGACATGAGTTTGAGCAAACTCTGGGAGATGGTGAATGACAGGGAAGCCCATGGGGTCTCAAAGAGTCAGGCACAACTTAATGAGTAAACAACAAAGAAGCTGGGAAGTACCCCCATCCAATCCTATCAGGATGTGCTGGCCTTGTGATGACTGAGTTGAAGTCTGAAAGGAAACCCCCTGCTTCTAGGAGAGGCCTGCAGCAACCAGGGATAGGTAGCCCCCTGGCAGGCCTGGCTCTCCAGCTCACCAAGTTTAGCTTTTCTCCTGGCAAAATTGGTTTCTCGGGGGATGCAGCAGCAGGAAGCAGACGACTTTGGCCCCTGCCCCAAGGCTCCCAGGGAAGGTTGCCTGTCCTCTCCTTAAGCCCTGACCGAGGCAACTAGTAGACACTGTCACGTCAAAGCCATCTTCCGATGCTCACGTGCAGGTGTGCCTGCATGAACATGGAAGAGAAGCAGGAGGGGAGGGAAGGGGCAGCGGAGAGATCAAGAGTATTAGGTGTGGAAAAGCGAAAATGTTAGTCGCTCAGTCAGATCCGACTCTTTGCGACCCCATGGACTGCATGCAGCCCACCAGGCTCCCCTGTCCATGGAATTCTCCAGGCAGGAATACTGCAGTGGGTAGCCATTCCCTTCGCCAGGGGATCTTCCCAACCTAGAGAACGATCTTGGGTCTCCCTCTTTGCAGGCAGATTCTTAACCATCTGAGCCACCAGGGAAGCCCCCTTAAGTGTGGAAATGGTTCTTAGATTTGTGGCTCTTCAGCTCAGGCTGCAACATAAAGGCCTGGCCTCAGACTACAAAAATTCTACTTCAGGTGATGCTAATGTGACCTTGTCCTGAAAAGTGGCACCTCTGTTCATATGTGTCATCCTGGGATCTCATTAAATGCAGATTCTGGGTCAGTAGGTCTGGGGTGGGGCCTGAGACACCCCATTTCTAAGGAGCTCCTCGGAATTGCTTGTCCAAGGCACTAAGACTGCCATATCCACCAGGAGGTTGATTCTTCTCCAAACCCTGAGCAGTTAGTTGCCTGGCTTTAGTTTAATTGGGATCTTAGCTCCCCGACCAGTTATCAAACCATGGACCCCACAGTGGAAGCATGGAGTCCTCACCACTGGACCGTCAGGGCAGTCCCCAGTTTGAGCCTTTTGCTCTTAAGGCAGCCATCCCAGTCCTTCCTTACATGAAGACAATACTGTGACAATCCAGTCCCTCTTCTCCTGACCTGGAAGTTTCTGGGCTCCTTGAGAAAACCATTTGGCTTCCACTCCTATTTTCCCTGCAGGCCATTGGCTCCTAGTCCTGGCCAGCAAGACCGTTTTGCTAACCTTCATTCTGTTCATAGTACTAATACCAGACAGAGGGTGGGTGGGGGTGGGGTGCAGATTGGTGAGACTTTTGGGGACTGGAGTGGGAACAGAGCCCCCAACGGAAACAGAAACCAGAGTTCCAGCCCTGGGGCAGATCACACAGAAGAAATTTAAAGACAATTAAAAAGCAACAGGCACAATTAACAGGGTTTACACAGGCAAAAACTCATTAGTGTGGGTCAAGGTGTTGCAGTTTACCTTCACTAGGCAAACCCTTTCTTTACAGATAGTATAAATTAACTGCAAACAAGCCTGCAATGGGGGACATTTAAAAGGCTGTGAAACAACTTTTGCGCTCCCCAGATGCAGGCGGAAGAACCTCTGACCTGCAACGGACACACGGATCCTTTGGGGAAGCCTTTGCCAGCCTGGCTCAAATTCCTAGTGAAGTTCAGATGCAATAAACCTGTGCTTTTGGTTTTCTAATTGGAAAGGTTTTCTAATCAGCGTGCTCAGTCGCTGGGTTGTGTCTGACTCTTTGCGACCCCATGAACTGTAGCCCACCAGGCTCCTCTGTCCATGGGATTTTTCCAGGCAAGAATACTGGAGTGGGTTGCCATTCTATTCTTCAGGGAATCTACCCAACCCAGAGATCGAACCCATGTCTCCTCTCACCACTGAGCCACCTCGGAAGAACTTTATAATTCAGAAGACTCCCTAATTCACACCAACCTCCACCCTGAGACCGAACCAACTATGTTTCCAGGCAGTGCCACCCGGGCCCTTGGGTACTGCTAATCCCTTAGCAGTACCTTAGTCACCTCATGGTCATTGCTGCAGAGGAAATTTGAGCAGGGTTTATGATTTGCAGTGGCAGCAAGTCTACAAATGATTATCCCAAACAAGATGATGTTAAAAGCAACCTCAAATAAAGCGCTCGTCCGGCCGCCCTTGTGTTCCACACCACTTTCTGCCCTTCCACCTGCTCCAACCCATGAGCCCTCTTCCAGGTTCCCAACAGCAAGAGGCTATTCTAAAGGTTAAAATGTCCCAAAGACCCCAGGGCTCCTGCAGACACCCTGGCCCCCTTAAAGGTCATAGACCATAGTAGGGTCTGGCTGCGATAGAAATGCATCCTGATTGCGTCCCTTATGAACTGTATTGTTGTTGTTATTTTAGTTGCTAAGTCGTGTCCGACTCTTTGCGACACCATGGAATGTAGCCCACCAGGATCTTCTATCCGTGGGATTTCCCAGGCAAGAATACTGTAGTGGGTTACTATTTCCTTTTCCAGGGGATCGAACCCACATCTCCTGCACTCGCAGACAGATTCTTTACTGCTGAGCCACCAGGGAAGCCCATGAACCTTGGTCTAAAGTTACCCTTTCTGAGCTTTGGTTCCCACTTGTTAAAAAGATATCACTATAACTCAGTTCATAAGGTTGTGTTGAGTTTTTTTGTTTTTTATTTATTTTTAATCAGTGGATAATTGCTTTACAGTATTGCACTGGTTTCTACCAAACATCAGTATGAATCAGCCATAGGTTTACCCGTATCCCCTCCCACCTGAACATCCCTCCCACCTCTCTCCCCATTCCATCCCTCTAGGTTGTTATCGAGCCCTGGCTTTAGTTCCCCGAGTCATGTTTATTAGTTTTTCATTATTTATTTGGCTGCACCAGGTGTTAGTTGTGGCATGTCGAATATTTTTAGTTGTGGCATAAGAAGTCTTATTAGATGTGGCATGTGAGCTCCCTGGCCAGGGATTGATACTCGGCTCCCGGAGCTAGGAGCGTGGAGTCTTAGCCACTGGACCCACCAGGGAAGTCCCTGTGCTGAGATACAACTCTGAGTTAAAGTTTGGCAAGCATAGGGTCTGGCTCCTATAATGATAATAAAAAATGGAATCTTGTTTTTTTTTAAGGTGGGAGGCTGGTCTCACACCCTTTCTTCTTTGAAGCTCGAAAGACATCATTTTTCACTTGAGACACATTCTTCACTTTCTCTGCCTTTAGGTCAGTTCAGCTACTAGTCTTGTTTCCCCGAGAGTCAGGCAGATAGGAAGTCTGAGGTCACAGTCCTCATCTTTGTACTCCCTGCGATGCTCCACCCAATGCTTGCAGGCAGTACGAAGCTGCTGGGTACTTGTGGCTGATTTTCCAGCAAGAGTCAGCCAACACAGGGCGAAGTATGGACCCCATACCAGGTGGGCCTCGTGGCAGCGCAGATCAGACCTCCCTCCCACTGTAAGCAGGTGCGAGTTCTGTCCTTAAAAACACCTGTCAAAGAGGAATTGCACTTTTGATCTGGTGCCAAACTCTTCATGCATATGACCACCAACACTGTATTTTAAAATCAAACACAAAAGAGTGACTTCCCTGGCAGTCAGGTGGCTAAGACTCCGAGCTCCCTATGCAGGGGTCCCAGGTTCAACTCCTGATCAGGGAACTAGATTCCACTTGCTATAAATAAAAAGATTCTGTGTGCGGCAGTCCTAAGACATGGTGCAGCCATAAATAAATAAATATATAAACATATTTAAAAAAAATCAAACAGTGATATGTCAGTCACACAATGAGTAATTATAAATCTCTATAGTTTCAGAGGCCTGCTGATTCTTCTTCAGAAGCATGAACCAATGTTTATGTGTAATGTGACACAGAATGCGTCATTTAATAATCTTTTTGCACTGTCCCTATATTACTTTGTTCTTACAGAAATGGGTCATAAGATAAGGGGTCACCATCTCTTCTGGGGTGGTGTTGGTCTAATTTTAGGCCTCCTGAGAAACTGCTGTGTTGTCTTCCCCAGGCTTAACTTCCTGGAGTAGGCAACAATGATGACGTTTTTAGATTTTCTGAGGTTTTAAAATCAGTAAGCACTTCTGTTGGTTTGCGCTGCATGCGTGCTCAGTCGTGTCCAACTCTTTGCAATCCCATGGACTGCAGCCCACCAGGCTCTGGGGGGGTTTCCCAGGCAAGAATACTGGAGTGGGTTGCCATTTTCTCCTCCAGGGGATCTTCCTGACCCAGGGATCGAACCCATGTCTTCTGCGTTGGTTTGAGCTGTCATCTATTGGGCCCTGGAAGTTTCAGCCTGCCCTTCTGGGCATCAAGAGGGGCAGGACTAGGGCTAGGAAAGCTTCCCATGGAGCTGGATACCAGTGGCAGAGCAGTAGGGCAGGACTGGGCAGGCAGATGTCCACAGTTCTGGGGGAGCTTGTAGGGCAGGCGGCTCAGGAACCACATGCTCATTCAGGTGACACTGTGTGTAGACACTTCTAGAACTCTAGTCAGGGGGACCACTAGCTCCATGACACACATACTCTCTCATGGCTTTTTCTCTCCCCTCTTGTCTCCGCTCCACCACTCCCTCCCTGGAACCAGGGACCCCCCAAACCTGCAGGCAAGAGCAGTGCTGGGTGGAGACCTCTTTTGGAGGGGTCCTGCCAAGGGGTGCCCCTGAGGCTTGGTTCAGGTGAGATAGCAAGGAGATGGGTGGTGCACACTGCTTGTGGGGCCTGCCTGGAGAGCTTTCTGCACGTTATAACAAGGATGTGTCTCTGACCATGTCTGTGAATTCTCTAGAAGTCCTGCAACTGTACAGGGGTCAGACCCCGTGGCTGCCAATTCACGCCCATGGCTATGGCTTCAGTAGAAGGGAGAGAGTGTTTCTTAGGTGAGAACGACTGAACACCAGAGGCACAGACAAACCTGTGTGTGGGCATGAATGAACCTGGGGCTTCCTGTTTCTGTAAATGATCAATCACTTTTATTCCTTTCTGTTATACTCTCTCCTTTCTGCCAACGCGCACACACACACACACAGAGCATCTCCAGTACGGAAACTATCAGAATTTCTCTTAATTGCAGTCTAAACTAGAATGGGAAACTGTCTGATAGTTTAAGGGGCCAACAGACATAGATGCCAGTCACAGGGAACAATCTAGAAGCAGAGAGCTGCCAGAGTGATTCTAGAGATGGAGGGCAGGCACCTAATACGAAGCTGTTGTCTGGTCCTCTCCTCCACTGCCTCTTAGGTCCACCTGGTCCCTTATGAGGCGCTGAGAGAAGTAAATAGCATCAGGCTGGGGCCAGAGACTTAGGTTTGGTCAACTCTGCCCCATTAGCAGTGTGACTTCAGGCGGGTCCCACCCCTTGCTGAGCACAGCTGCTAGAAAAAGCCTTAATTGAGACAAACATGTATTAAGCACCCACTGTTTACACTATATGCTGTGTGCACAATAAAAGGCGGAGCCTTTTTATTTCTTCCCGGTAAGCCTGCTCTTTGTGTGTGGTGAGAACGAGGGCTGGTCATCACTCCAGACAATAATCCCATCCAGATATGGGTCATTAAGCCGGGCCATGACCTACCCACTTGTTACACTAACCTATTCTTGGCTATTCCAAAACATTATTCAGACAGCAAGGAGAAATTGCTTCATTTTTCTTTCCACTCCTAAATTGTTCAATTAGACTCAAGCCCCCAAAACAAACAAACTGAACAAAACTTCTAAATACAAAGTAGGACCTGGGTACTAACATCTGTTTCACTCCCACAAGGGGCAGGGGGGTGCAGTGCAGGGCGGGGAAAGTGGGGGTTGGTGGTCTTCCCTCCCTCCCTCCCCCTGTGGTGGCTCAGGCCATGCCCTCCCGCCTTTGGCCCCTAACTCTCCGCTGCTAATTACTCCTTTACCACCTTTTTGCTGCTCAGGCTGAACACTCCGTATCCTCCAAGTATCCTCCAAGGCCTCTTCTTTCTGCTTTCCCTTATTCTAAGTCCCTTAGAAAGTTCTCTCAAAGGTTACTTATCTGTCCCCCAGATTGCTGAATTCCTTGCGTGCAAGGCTTCCTTTGGGAGACCACGGCACACCCTGGGGGTTTTGGACATAACACAAAACACAAAGCAGTGTAATACGAAGTTGCACAGGCTTATTAGAAATCCCACTTTAGGGCTCCCCTGGTGGCTTAGTGGTAAACAACCAGCCTGCCAATGCAGGAGACCTGGGTTCGATCCCTGGTCTGGGAAGATTCCACATGCTGCAGGGCAACTAAGCCTGTGCATCACAACTACTGAGCCTGTGTTCTGGAGCCACACTACTGAAGCATGAACAACCTAGAGCCTGTGCTCCACAACAAGAGAAGCCACTGAAGTGAGAAGCCTCTCACTGCATCGAGAGAGTAGCCCCTGCTCACCACAACTAGAGAAGCCCTTGCGGCAACGAAGACCCAGCGGAGCTTCTCTTGTGGCTCAGCAGTTAAGAATCCAATGCCAATGCAGGAGATGCAGGTTCAATCCCTGAGTCAGGAAGATCCCCTGGAGGAGGAAATGGCAACGCACTCCAGTGTTGTTGCCTGGGAAATCCCATGGACAGAGGAGCCTGGCAGGCTACAATCCATGGGGTCATAAAGAAAGAGACATAACTGAGCACAAGCACAAATAAATTAAAAAAAAATTTTTTTTAAATCTCACTTTAAACTATGGTTTTAAGATCTCATCACTGAGTACTTTCTAAAAAGGCCAAATTCCCTATACCACTCCTATATGTGGTAGAGGGAAGAGGCCAAGGCCGACTGCAGCACTGTGGCTTCTGTCTGTCACAGACACCTCCCAGCAGCTCAAGACAGTCAGCTGGCCCTGGGTTATTAGCATCTCTTCTGAACCCAGGGTTCACTGTTGCCACACTGGGAGCTTGCAATCAGTCGTGGTGGGAGTTTTAACACCATGGAAAATGACAGACACTACAAATCAGGGCTCCCTTCACCCCCAGGGCAGGTTGTTAAACATCTACCAGCCCATCATGCTTGTAACCCATCCCTCCCATCATTAATTTCAACGAAGCATTTATTGAGCATTCAATCCACTATATTAGACTCTGGAACCCAGATGAGTGGAATAAGCTCATAATACAGAAAAAAATAACACTGCTAATGCCACATAAAACCCACAGTGTGTGTTGTATGTGTGTGCTCAGTCGTGTCCTACTCTTTACAACCCCATGGACCTTAGCCCACCAGGCTCCTCTGTCCATGGGATTTCCCAAGCAAAAATACTGGAGTGGGTGGTCATTTCCTTCTTCAGGGGATCTTCCCAACCCAGGGATCGAACTGGAGTCTCTGGCATCGGCAGGTGGATTCTTTACCACTGAGCCACCTGGGAAGCCCTAAAACTCTACAATAATAACAGTTAACATTGCATCCAGCTCTGCCCTAAGTCTTTGCATATGCAAACTCACTTAATCCTTAAGACAACAGTGTGAGTTAAGAACTACTATCTTCTTATCTTCTCCTTTTCTCAGAGCAGGAAACTGAGCTCTTTCCTTCCCCGGCTGGAGCCCAGGGGTTTTCTATTGTCCCAGGAAAAGGCCTAAGTGTCCCTCAAGTGCAAAAAAAAAAAAAACTCAGAGAAAGGCTCCAGCAGAGTTCAGACTCAAAAGCAAATCATTTTATGGAGGCCTTTGTGTCAGGAAGATTTCTTGGAAGTGACAAAAATTATGTAAGCTCTGAGGAAGGTTCCAGAGACCCCAGGAAAGTCAGTGGAGTGGCAGTTTGGGCCAGCTTGAGAACAGAGGTGTCTGCAATACAATAGGCCCCTTGTCACAAAGCCCCCTTCTCCTGGCTCACTTTGTCAAGCCAGGGAAACCCCTTCCAAGTCTGGAAGATAAAAAAGGAAGAGGGTACCATGTGCATTATGAGAGAACAAGCACATCCTTAGATTCTCACAGCCAAACAGCCAGGGAAAAGTCCAAGCCTTAAAGCGTTCAGAACCAGGGAGATGCCAGAGCAAACACACACCTCCAGGTCTCTGTTCATCTTTGCAGGGGTGACTGCGAGAAACAGGGCCTGCATCATCACGGGACAGTAAGGGGCCCTATTTTCCAAGCAGTGGTGGTGATGGTGGCAGTGGGTTTTCCTCCTGGGTTCCCAGTTGAAAATTCTGGAGAGAACCGCTTTCTGCCTTTAAGCATCCAAAGAAAGAAACTGCAATTGGTGAATAACAGAAATTACATTTCTTAACGCTATTTCAGAAGATGAAAATAGCCATATCCTGCAAACAATCAGACAGTGGGCTGGGCCTTTCCTTAGGATATTTAGGAAAGACAGAAAACCAAGTCCACTCCCCTTTTCTCGACTTCCTCCTGGCTTTTTTTTTTTTTTTGCCTAGGGAATGAGTCAAGTCAGTCAACAACTATTTATGGAGCGACCACAGGATTGCAGGGTCTGGGAGGAGACTTGGGTTGCTGGAAGAAGCCCAGGATAGCTCTCACTTGAGACAGTAAAAGGAAATGTCAATCCTCAGGCCAGGTCTAAACAGAGCAATGAAGAACTGACTGCCACCCTGGGTGGGTTTATTCTGGACCAATCAGCCCCTTCTGGCTGTGCAGCCTTTGTTATCCTAAGGCCAAAATGGGTGGGTCCACCCTGATCATGCACATTTTTGGAAAAATACAGGCACAATGTGCACAATCTTGATGACTTTGGGGAGGGGACTGGCAGCTGATTGGGATGCTCTCCTTTTCCTCAACTCCCAAAGGGCCCCACAACAATCAAAATTAAACAAATGTTGTCAGATGTTCACCGTTTTATCCTCTGCAAAAGTCAATGTGTACGCACCAGAGGGGAGAGGCTAGGGAAATCTAGGGCCGATGGAAACAGTCTTCTGGGGACCTGATCCTCTCGAGTTTGGAAACTGGGTTTACTTGGCTCTTTGGGCTTTCTAGGTGGCTCAGACGTTAAAGAATCCACCTGCAATGCAGGAGACCTGAGTTCGATTCCTGGGTTGGGAAGATCTTGGGGAGGAGGGCATGGCAACCCACTCCAGTATTCTGGCCTGGAGAATCCCATGGACAGTGGAGCCTGGCGGGCTATAGTCTATAGGATCGCAAAGAGGCTGAGACGAAGTGACTGAGCACGCACGCATGCACAGAGCCCTGCTACTCAAAGTGAGCTCCACGGGCTAGCAGCATCATCACCACCTGGAATTATGTTAGAGATTCAGAATGTCAGGTACCACCCCAGACCCATGGAAGCAGAACCTGCATGAAATCAACAAGCTCCTCAGGAGATCCCCATGCGCATGCAAGTTTGAAAAGCACCGATCAGATAACCACACGAGCAAGTTGCCTCTGTCTTGTCTGACTCTGCAACCTGATGAATTGTAGCCCGCCAGGCTCCTCTGTCCATGAAATTCTATAGGAAAGAATACTGAAGTGGGTTGCCATGCCCTCCTGCAGGCAGTCTTCCAGACCCAGGAATCAAACCTGCATATCCTGCATTGGCAGGCAGGTTCTTTACCACTAGCCCCACCTGGGAAGCCCATGCAGTTTTCATTAAACCCTGAAGACTCCCCCTAAACTCACATTTGGGGAACACTTGTCCTCCATACCGCAGGGGGCCAGTGAGCAGGCTCCCTAGATTTTTCGTTCACAAAAAAAACAAATATTAGGAAAGCTTAAAGATCTGTAATGATATCATAACTCCTGACTTACAAGTAAGTCACCTGGCGGACTTTGCTGGTTGGTCCAGTGGGTAAGACTGTGCTTCCAGTGCAGGGGGTGCGGGTTCAATCCCTGGTTAGGGAACTAAGATCCTGCATGCCATTGGGTATGACAAAAAAAAAAAAAAGTCACCCGGGACAATCCAGGTTGATTACATATTTGTTTAATCAACATTGGAAGATACCTTCTTGGAGACAAGCAGAACTGATTAGAGCTCACAAGGCACTCTCACTTCTGCATTAGTCTCCTCTAAACAGCACATGCCAGCCTAGATTCTCTTTGGTTTTAAATAGCCAAGTACGTCTGAATAACCTGTATGGTTACAATTAGGGTCAGTACATCTGGGGAGGTCACCACAAACTCCCACACATAAATATGGTGATTTTAATAACAAATAACACGTTTGGAGGCTGGAATATAAGCATGCAGGCAGAGGGAACCACCTAAGAGTGTTAATTTGCATGTTCACAAAGGAATAGAATCCGGCTACAACATTTAATGCTTCATTCTACAGAGCCAAGGGACTCACAAACAAGCTCACCATGGGCAAGCTCTAAACTTAAGGTCAATTTTCAACCCCTCATGATTTTGTCTAAAACTCAAATTTAGCAGCTTGAGAAGGAGGCTAGATTTTATTTGATTTACTGTGAATCCTGAAACACTGCCAACAGGGGAAAAACAAACATCGGAATAGATTTGTAAGTTAAAAACAAACATCGGAATAGATTTGATGCAGGGTCTCGAAATATTCGCCTTGTGTGTTAAATCGCTTCAGTCCTGTCTGACTCTTTGCAATCTCATGGACTGTAGCCCTCCAGGCTCCTCTGCCCATGGGATTCTTTTCTCCAGGCAAGAATACTGAAGTGGGTTGCTGTGCCCTCCTCCAGGGGATCTTCCTGAAACAAGGATCAAACCTGGGTATTCCGCATTACTACCAGGGAAGCCAAACCCTGTGCAGCAAATAGAATTGGTAAGAGCAAATCAATTAATTGTCTCAGTTATGGGCACAGATATAGAATCTAGAAAAATGGTACTGGTGAACCTATATGTAGGGCAGGAATAGCGAGCGGTACAGATGTAAAGAACTGACCTGTGGACACAGGGGTGGAGGGGAGGGGACAGTGGGATGAACTGAGAGAGTAGCATTGACATATATATACACTACCACATGTGAAATATCTAGCCAGTGGGAAGCTGCTGTATAGCACGGGGAGCTCAGCTCGGTGCTCTGTGATGACCTAAACAGTTTGGATGGGGGTGGGGGGGAGGAGGGTGGGGGCATATGTATATTTGTATTTCAGTTAAGTTCAGTCGCTCACTCGTGTTCGACTCGTTGTGACCCTATGGACGGCAGAGCGCCAGGTCTCCCTGTCCATCACTGACTCCCAAAGCTTGCTCAAACTCATGTCAAACTCATGCTCATCGAGCCGGTGATGCCATCCAACCATCTCATCCTCTGTCGTCCCCTTCTCCTTCTGCCTTCAATCTTTCCCAGCATCAGGGTCTTTTCCAAAGAGTCAGTTTTTCGCATCAAGTGGCCAAAGTATTGGAGCTTTAGCTCCAGTTTATATTTGTATTTATATGTATATAAACAGGGGATTCACTTCACCGTACAGTAGAAACTAACACTACATTGTAAAGCAATGTCAGTCGAGTTTAAAAAACTGTCTCAGTTATGAAGGAAACAGCTACAAAACCCTCCCACTCAAATGGCATATATCTCATTGAAAGCTACTGGCATTCACTCTTTGCAGAGAATGGGGAGTAGTCAGGGCCTCTGGTGACAACAGCCATAGGGCAACCATCCGCTCCTACACATGACCAAGAAGGAAGGAAGGTTGCTTTTCATTCCCAACCACCAAGTAGATATGGGTCAAATCCTATGTGCTTGGGGTGCATGTATCAGATTATGACTAGGATGGCATGATTTCATGAGATTAAAAAGAAAAAAATCTTGACAGTTAAATGCTGAGGAGTCCTTAGCATTGTAACTCTGCTAAAGCCTTGCACCATCTGTTCTTAATAAATGCTGGTGGCAATATCCGTGAACACACTTGTCAGAGGGGCTACTTCCTTTCCCCTTCCTCATCCGTCCTTCCCCACCAGATGTGGAAGTCAGGAGACCCCGGGTGGAGGGTCTGGCCCTGCCAGGGGCAAATTCGTTAGCTGGATAAGCCTCAGCTCATTGCCTATTCAACAGAAGTGATTACGCCAGCTTTGATGAATTCTTAGAACTATTTGGAGGATCAAATGAGATAATGGATATGAGTCCTTGGGTAAGTCAGTTAGCCACGAACCCAAGCACTTTGGAGATAATCTGGTACTTCCATGGGTGAGGCTGGGTGTGTTGGGGGCGTTTCCTTCTTCCATGTCAGAAAAGACATGTGATGCTCCTCGAAGTACTTCCCCCTCCCAAGCCCCCAGACAAATTTGCCTTTACATTTAACATATTTAGGATTCATTAAGTAACTAAATCCAGTTTTGATCTAACTGAGTTTCCTCTGAGGGCAGCTTAAGGTTTCTCTAAGCCTGTGAAGCTTATGAGTAATTGGAAGCTGGAACTCCACCCCACTCACATGTGTTGAGAACCTCATCATCAATTTTCTTCCAAGCATGACTTAAGCTCTCTGCACAGCTTTGTTACATCTGGAGGCCAGAGCCAAGCCAACCTCATTCACTAGCGGCAGCATGTGCTAAGTTGTTTCAGTTGTGTCCGACTCTTTGTGACCCTGTGGACTGTAGCCCGCCAGGCTCCTTTGCCCATGGGATTCTCCAGGGAAGAATATTGGGGTGGGTTGCCATGCCTTCCTCCAGGGGATCTTCTGACCCAGGGATTGAACCTGCACTTCTTATGTCTCCTGCATTGGCAGGTGAGTTCTTTACCACCAGCGCCACCTCAGATAATACTACTGCATCGAGTCAGCAGTATGGATGGTCCTGCCTGAGCCTCTGGTCAGAAAGAATGCCTGGCTATCTCTCAGATGGAGACCTTTCTAGGGGAAGGACAGCTGGGCTGGCTAGTCACTCGAGAACCAAGGGCAGCACTGCTCTGCCCATGAAGGGCATGGCTGTCCTCTAACAGAATCCATCTGACAAATCCCTTTCAGCGTATTACAGTTGCTGGTTTGTTTTAAAGAGGCTACCTTGGGCCTGATTCTAGAGCTCAAAGATTTCTCACTGTGGTTCCTAGCTTCCTATCTGGGGCTCCTTGTTTGCGCTGTGTTCAGCCAGGAGCCTCTTTAGCCATTCACTCCATCTAAGACTGCACGGGGAGTGATGACTGACCCTCCAAGCGGCCCCCTAGATCCAAGGCTCCTAAGTCAGTCCTGGACCACATGTGAGCATGTTAAGTCACTTCAGTCATGTCTGACCCTTTCCAACCCTATAGACTGTAGCCCGCCAGGCTCCTCTGTCCATGGGATTCTCCAGGCAAGAACACTGGAGTGGGTTGCCATGCCTTCCTCCAGGGGATCTTGCTGACCCAGGGATGGAACTTGTGTCTGTATAAGTCTCCTGCATTGGAAGGTGGGTTCTTCACCATTGCACCAGTTGGGACAAGCAGCTTCAGTTCTCTCCATTGTGGGAGTCCAAATGACCCAATGATGACACCAGTCTCCCCAGATCAGGGAGTCCAGTGCAGATTCCAGGGTCTCTCCTGAGGCTCCTCAGTGGCCAGTCAGGCTTGGATTTGGAAGAGCCTCTTTTGCCCAGTGTCTGCCTGGATGTCCCACTCTAGAGTCTGTCTTGATTTCCAATAGGGTGCTACATCCATCTTGTGAACTCTATGGCAACCAGGCTCCTGAGGACCTCCATCAGCTCAAGCTGTATCCTACTTGGCCTGTGAGCAGCACCTGAGTGATCCCTCCCTCTTCATCCACACACTCCTTTCCTTGGTTCAGGGACTCCAGACTCTCCAGGCTCTCCTCCTAGCTCTTTGGCTGCTCCCCTCAGTCTCCCTGGTTAATTCTTTCTCGTCCTTCCAATTTGTTAAAGCTGCAGTGCCAGGGCTCGGCCCTTTACCTGTTTTTTCCTCAGCCCTCACACCCCGGAGATCTTCTGTCTGGGTACCCCTGGGTACCTGGATACCACTGTTGTGCCGATGACTGTGAATGTCTCTCTCTCTTTAACCAGGCCTCCTCCCTGAAGGGCTTCCCAGGTGGCACTGTTGGTAAAGAACCCACTTGCCAATGCAAGAGGCATAAGAGACACAGGTTCGATTTCTAGGTTGGGAAGATCCCCTAGAGGAGGGCATGGCAACCCATTCCAGTATTCTTGCCTGGAGAATCCCATGGACAGAGGAGACTGGTGGGCTACAAAGAGTCCATGGGGTCACAAAGAATTGGACATGACCCAAGTGATTTAGTACACACACAGGCACTCCTCCCTGAAATCAGTGATGCTACTGCCCATGACTATTCCACTACGTGAAAGTTGCTCAGTCATGTCCGACTCTTTGCAACCCCATTGACTATACAGTCCGTGGAATTCTCCAGGCCAAGATATTGGAGTGGGTAGACTTTTCCTTCTCCAGGGGATCTTCCCAATCCAGGGATCGAATCCAGGTCTCCCGCATTGCAGGCAGATTCTTTACCAGCTGAGCCACAAGGGAAGCCCAAGAATACTGGAGTGGGTAGCCTGACCTTTCTCCAGGGGATCTTCCCAAGTCAGGAATCGAACCAGGGTCTCCAGCACTGCAGGTGGATTCTTTACCAACTGAGCTATGAGGGAAGCCCACTGGCTGTCCCCAAAGCAGTTCAAATACAACGTTTCCTAAACGGAGCTCCTGGTGATTTCCTCTCCATATCTGCTCATCCCACAGTCTTTTCCATTTCGGTTAATGGCATTTCCATCCTTCCTGTCACTCAGGAGACATCCCTGACTCTTTTCCTCTTCTTATACCCTACCAGCAAATTTCCCCTTAAAAACAGATCCAGAATGCAACAGCTTGTCCCACCCCCATTTCTATGGCCACCATCCAAACCACACTGACTCCCTAACTTGTCTCCAGTTTTCCACCTTTGTCCTCCTTCAGTTTTTTATCACAGCAGCTCTAGAGCTCTGTTGAAACCTAGATCAGATCATGTCACCTCTCTGCTCAAACCCTCCAACACTCCTCATCTCAGAGTAAAAAGACCCCAGTCTTCGCCACCTCCTACAGAGCCTTCAGGACTGGCTCCCCGCGGGCTTTTATATATTTATTTTTGGTTGCGCTTGGTCTTCATTGCTGTGTGCAGGCTTTCTCTAGCTGTGGAGAGCGGGGGCTACTCTCTAGATGTAGTGTGTGGGCTTCTCACAGCAGTGGCTTCTCTTGTTGGGGAGCATGGGCTTAGTTGCTCTGCAGCATGTGGGATCTTCCCAGACCAGGGATCGAACTCGTGTCCCCTGCATTGGTAGGTGCAACCACTGGACCATCAGGGAAGTCCCCCTGCTGCCCTTCTGACTGCGCCCACTGACCCTGTCCTCACTGCTCCAGCCACACTGGTTCCCTTGCGTCTTCAAACAAGTCGTCCAGGTTCTGCCTGAGGACTTTTGCATTTGCTGTGCCCTCTGCCTTGAATACCCTTCTCTCTGTGTGGCTGGACACTTGGCTCCCTTCAGTCTTTACTGAAAACCACCCCCCAGTACGGCTTCACAGGAGAAATGGGTTGTCTTTCTATTCAAACACCTGGGTCCCCTGTGAAGAGCCTGTGAGCACAGCTTCCCCGCATAGAGGCCCTTCGCTCACCTCTACTGCCTTATCCTAAACATCCGCAGAAGTGGGTGCTGTGTCACAATTACCTCCTCGTGAGTAAGGTATAAACTGACCCTTGAGGAACTCAAAATGAAGCAGGGGAACCCCATTTGAGCTATTGAGAAGCTTCCACTTGGCGTCACCGTTCCTGGCAATGAGCTACAAACACTCAATCTTCTTTACTCACCTCTGGGTGACCTCTGGGCTCAACATCCCCTCCATCAAAACATGAAGAGACAGTAAGGGGATCTGTAGTGCCTCATGACCCCGAGGGATTATGCTTTCTAGAATCAGGTCTTTTGCAATAATATGCCAAGCGATTATGAATCAACTTTGAAAAAGTTGATTTGAGGGTAGAAAACCTGGAACTGAATGCATACCAGTCTTGCCCTGTTAACCAAGACCCATGAAGTTCAGCTGCAGGCCAACTCAAGCCCTATGTACTTTATGTGTGCTTGCCCAGTTGCTCAGCCGTGTCCGACTCTTTGTGACCCCACGGACTGTGGCTCCCATTGGGCTCCTCTGTCCGTGGGATTTTCCCGGCAAGAATACTGGAGTGGGGTGCCATTTCCTTCTCCAGGGCATCTTCCCAACTCAGGGATTGAACACAAGTCTCCCAAGTCTCTGTCATTGGTAGATGGATTCTTTACTGCTGTGTGACCTGGGTGTGTGCTAATATCTGGCCACACTGAGGTCTGTAAGGCTTTACCTGGAGAAGTTTGTCATGTAAATGGAGAAAGGAAAACATGCACTTTCATTCAAGAGCTTTTAAAAAAATGCAACAGCATACCAGGAAAGTCTGAGGCAAAATAGCCGCTTCTAACAGTAGGGAGGTTAAGAAAGAGGGACAGAGAGGTGTTGGGGAAATTTCTTGCAGGAGACAGAGAACTAGAGATTTGCAAAGAGAAGAAATGGCAGGAAGCAAACACCCACATGGAAGGGGGGCTGCAAGCAGGGGGCTCAAGGGGAATGTCTCCAAGAAACATGAGTCCGGGGACAAGGCTTCATGCTTGCCATCTACAAGCTTCAACACAGCCCATTTAAGGAGGACACAGAATCGAGTGTACCTTCTGAGGTCCTGAGACTTGGGGTTTGGGTTCTTCCTGTTATAATGGCATGGTCGGGTTTGGAGAAGAAAGTTAAGCTGACAAATCCTCAAGGCAGTGTAGGACTGTTCTTTTTGTTCTTTGAGGCATTCCACAGAAACAGAAGGGAAAGAAATTCTTACATGCATGTGTTCAGACACGGACTAGTGTGGATTTGGACAGTTGTTGGCATTGTACTGGGCTTGCACTTTAGGTGATATGGGTTCTGTGTTTGCATTTGGCAGCCCAGGGGTAGCAGGAATGCTCTGGAGAAGCCAGTAGCCATAAGGTTGTCAAATCTTATGGTATCTGTGATAGCATAAGTGTCAGAGATGGAGAAGACCTGCTGGGAGACATCTAAGTCTCCCTCTCTCTGGAGCCTGTAGGTAAATGTTTGCTTTGATTTGAAGCAATTCAAATAGTGAAGTGATTCAAATTAAAAGATGTTCACTCCTTGGAAGAAAAGCTATGACCATCTTAGATGCGGAGAAGGCAATGGCACCCCACTCCAGTACTTTTGCCTGGAAAATCCCGTGGACGGAGGAGCCTGGTGGGCTGCAGTCCATGGGGTCGCTAGAGTTGGACACGACTGAGCGACTTCACTTTCACGCATTGGAGAAGGAAATGGCAACCCACTCCCGTGTTCTTGCCTGGAGAATCTCAGGGATGGGGAGGCCTGGTGGGCTGCCGTCTCTGGGGTCACACAGAGTCGGACACGACTGAAACGACTTAGCAGCAGCAGCAGCAACCTACATAATATATTAAAAAGCAGAGACATTACTTGGCCGACAAAGGTCTGTATGGTCAAAGCTATGGTTTTTCCAGTAATCATGTATGAATGTGAGAGTTGGACTATAAAGAAAGCTGAGTGCTGAAGACTTGATGTTTTTGAACTTTGGTGTTGGAGAAGACTCTTAAGAGTCCATTGGACTGCAATGAGATCAAACCAGTCAATCCTAAAGGAAATCAGTCCTGAATATTCATTTGAAGGACTGATGTTGGAAGCCGAAGCTCCAATACTTTGGCCACTTGATACGAAGAAATGACTCACTGGGAAAGACCATGATGCTTGGAAAGACTGAAGGCAGGAGGAGAAAGACAGAGGATGAGACAGTTGGATGGCATCACTGATTCAATGGACATGAGTTTGAGCAAACTCCAGGAGTTGGTGATGGACAGGGAAGCCTGGCATGCTGCAGTCCATGGGGTCTCAAAGAGCTGGACATGACTGAGTGATTGAACTGAACTGAACTGAAAGAGCAGAGGATTTCTCTTTATTTTCTTAAAAGATAAATGTTTTTAGACTCTGGGCGATTCAAAACCTTCCCTGGCCATAAAAATGAAACAAAGCAAAAAGAAACCTGAAGAGAATATTTATGGAGAAATGGCAGCAAACCATTCCTTGCGCTTGTGTGTCAGTTCAGTCTTGTCTGACTCTTTGCAACCCCATGGACTGTAGCACGCCAGGCTTCCCTGTCCATCACCAAGCCCTGGAGTTTGCTCCCAGGCTCCTCTGTCCATGGGGATTCTCCTGGCAGGACTACTGGAGTGGGTTGCCACGCCCTCTTCCAGGGGATCTTCCCGACCCATGGATCGAACCCGCAGTCTCTTGTGTCTCCTGCATTGGCAGGAGGATTCTTTACTGCTAGTGCCATCCTAGGAAGCCCAAAACTATTCCTAGACTCATGTAGTTATCCAGCTCCTAAAGCTTAGGAGAGGTTGGTTAAAATACTAAAAATATGAAATACTAAAATACTAAAAACAGTGACTGTATTTAACTTTTTTTTTAAGTTTATAAAGGAACCAATAAAATAAAAATACACCTGGAACTGAATTATCTCCTATGAACAGAGACTACTTATAAACACATCCAGTCCTCTGGGCCAAAGAAGGAGACGCGCACCCTCCCCAGCACTCCCGGTCTTTGAGGCCTGGTCTGTGAGGCACGCAACACACTTCTGCTGAGAGTCACCAAGTAGGAGGCACGGCGGACAGGGCACTGGTACAGTCACGTGAGAAAACCCTAGTGCTCCAACTTCTGTTCCCACACTGCCAAAGAAAGAATAATAACAACACAAAGATGCTGAGTTCCAAAAGACACACTGTGAAAAATGTTGAAAAGGAAGGCAAACCCTTTAAAGGGGTGACCTTGGGTGTGCCCTTCCCAATCAAGTTAAATGTCGCTGCCCTGAGAACTTGTACTTTCTGATTTCCTGATCCTGCAGAATGCAAAGTTAGCATAACGAATTTAAAGCTCCCAGCTTCCTTCCTTTCTCCATTTCCTTAAAAACAAAAACAAAAGCCACAGGTTTAATATTTCCATTAAAATACAACTTAACAAAAAGCATCACACACACTGTTACCATGGTGTAGGGAAAAAAATACACCTTTTTTTCTTTGGCGGAAAGACTACTTTTTCAGATCTTAGTGAGAAGCTAAATTGTGTCTCCTGAGTAATTTTAGTCCTTAAGTATATGTGCTATTTTTAGGCGATTTATGGTTTTAATCATCCGAGCATGTTTCTGTTGTTTCTCACTACTAACACGGTGACCGTTAGAATGAGGAGGGAGAGTCCCACATCAGCCCTCTTACTCCTACTCTGGCTTTCCCGTCCACACCTTTATAAGATCCTAAATCTCAGTCGCAGTCCTCAGGCTTCCTCCCCTTTGTATTCACAACAGCCTCCTGAGGGAGGGACTCATCTCCATTGTGTAGAAGAGGAAAGGGAGGCTTCCAGAGCCACGAGGCCACTCCCACATGTGGCTTCTGAGCACCTGAAATGATGGTGCTCATGGAAAACACGTGTTAAAAACTCAGTGTGATGTACGGCTGAGTCGCTCTGCTGTGCACCAGAAACTATCACAACACTGTTAGTTGGCTATGCGTGAGTGAGTGCGTGCAAAGTCGCCTCAGTCATGTCTGACACTTTGCGATCCAGTGGACTGCAGCCTGCCAGGCTCCTCTGGCCATGAGAATCTCCAGGCAAGAACACTGGAGTGGGTTGCCATGCGCTCCCCTCCAGGGGATCCTCCTGACACAGGAACTGAATTCCAGTCTCCTGCATTAGCAGATGGGTTCTTTACCACTAGTGCTGTCTGTGAAACCCTAATTGGCTATACCCTGACATAAAATTAAAAAACTGATACTATTGTTGATAAACTGGGTTAAATATGATTCAAGTCCATTTACTTGTTTCCTTTTAATTCTTGTTTAATGTGGTTACTAGAAAATTTTTAATTACCTCTAGAGCTCACTTGTATTTTTATTGGGCAGCTTTGCCTTCGAGAGCTCCATGCAAAGTCATCCACTGGAACAAGGGCAGGCCTCCTACTGCATCTGGGAGGCCCAGAGTTTCCTAGGGCTTCAGGAATTGGGGAGAGCTTTGCACATAGACAGGCTTCCCTGGTGGCTCAGATGGTAAAGAACGTGCCTACAATGCAAGAGACCTGAGTTCGATCCATGGGTCAGGAAGATCTCCCAGAGAAGGAAGTGGCAACCCACTCCAGTATTCTGGCCTAGAGAATCCCATGCACAGAGGAGCCTGTTGGGCTACAGTCCATGGGGTCGCAAAGAGCAGGACACAACTGAGGGACTAACACGTGTTTGCATGTAGATGGGAAATGGTCTGCACTGTGCCCAGGAAGGAGGTGAAGGATGCCCTTGGTCTGTGTGTGTCGTAGGCACAGGGAGAGAACGATACAAGGGCCCTGGAGGGGCAAGGGCTGACTGCCTGCTTGCGTCGCAGCCTGTATAGGGGTGACAAGGGGACCTCAGCCTGGATCCAATGAAGGAGCTGAGGTACCTGCACCTCCAAAATAGGCACCTCTAAAGGACCCAACACCTGTCCCTTCCTTCCATACCCTTTTGACACAGTAGCTGCAGAGCTGTTTTGAAATTTATATTGATGATGAAGTCACACCTTCCTACTTCAAATCTTCCAACCCATTTCTCTGCACACGGGGTAAAACCCAAACTCGACAGTTTGATCTGACATCCACCCTCCTCTCTGATTCTGCCTCCTACTTCCCGCTGCATGGCCTCCCATGGCCTTTTTAATTGTTCCCTCCACCAGAGACACTCTTACCTGGATGTCCAGGACATCCATCATCTCATCATCTCAACTTTGGTGTCTCAAACAATCTTCCTCCTTCCAATCTAGAGTCGCTCCTCAAACACTACGTGCTGCCCTGTTTTATTCTCCGCCCAGCACGTCATTACTGACGAGTGGTGTTTTATCTGCATTGCCCCCCACCCCCATCCACTCCGAATGCAATGTCTCTAAGGGCACCTGGGAGCTGCCATCATCTGCATTTCAGAGGAGATGCAAGAGCTCAGATGGACAGTACCTAGTAAGACATGGGGTGCTAAGTCGCTTCAGTTGTGTCTGACTCTTTGTGACACCATGGACTGTAGCTCACCAGGCTCCTCTGTCCATGGGATTCTCCAGGCAAGAATACTGGAGCCTGTTGCCATTTCTTTTTCCAGGGGATCTTCCCAACAGAGGAATTAAACCTGGGTCTCCTGTGGCTCCTGCGTTGCAGGTGGATTCTTTACCACTGAGCCAGGTTTAAATCCAGACCTGACTCTACACACCCGGCTTCTCCCAGCACTGCCACTGTTTCTTGCCTTTTTGCTCCAGCTCTTCCTCCCATACCTGGAAGAGAGGCCCCAGCAAGGCACTAACCGTCCCCGCCTCCCCCGACCCACAGCTCCCTGAAGCCTCTGCTCCCTCCTTCTCCCCAACACCCCCTCCCAGGACACAAAAGGCCAGGAGGGGAGTCATTTGTGTGCTGGCCTTTCTTCCCCACCAGCTAATGGACTCTCTATGAATAGAGCCCAAGTCCTACAAAGGAGTCTCCACCCCCTGCCCACTGCCACTGCACAGAACTGTCCTGAGAACAGTTCTCGGTATACAGCAGGAACCTAATAATCACTGGCTGCTGGAACAAACAACCCAGTGGAGGAGAGCCCTTCCAGACGTTGACCCCAAGGAGGGCGAGGGCGCAGGGCCTGTCATCTGCCCCTCCCCCTCCCGCATCACCATTCCCATTCACTTTCCTTTCCTTCCTTCTCCCTCAAGGAGGCCCAGACCACTTGGGCTTTTCATGACTTCGCATCACCCCTACTTGTGTCCTCCGCATGAGAAAAAGCCCAGAGCTTGCAAAAACCCCCCTTTATGCCTCACTGTCTTACCCGCCCCTCCCCCACCTGGCTCAGAGTTCTCCCAGGGCCCCCAGGGAGGCCCCTCGATGGGGCACCCTCCCTCCTCCCCCATTATCCTCGGTTCCCCCTCTCCCCCTGGACTGTTTACACAGCTGCAGAATGAAGGGACGCTCATTTCTCTGCTCCCCAAGCCCAGGGTTAATATATGTAGATTTCCGGCTCCCCACAACCTGGGGCAATGGAACTGCTACCCCAACCCATGCTCCTGTAAATAGTCAGTCCGATGATGACGACACCTTCGAGGGATTGGAAACAAATGAGGAACGGCTTACAGTAAATGAGCTCGCAGACACCAGCTCACTCAGGTTGTCTTTCCACGGCCCAAGACCGCAGCAGCTGTTCTGCACCACCTGAGCCCCGTGAAATAAGCAATGCAAAGGTAGGCACACAGTAGACCTCCAGGTGACCTGGGGTCCAGCCAGGGACAAGTGCAATGGCATCCTTGTTTGAGTATCACAGGACCCAAGGCTTGACCAAGTTGTGGGCAAGTTGAAGGAAAAAAAAGAAAAAACAACCCACTAGACAAACTGTCCAAATACCTTAGAAATAAACTAATTAACTGGGCTTCCCTGGTGGCTCAGTGGTAAACAACCCTCTTGCCAATGCAGGAGACACGTGGGTTCGATCCCTGGGTCAGGAAGATCTCCTGGAGATGGAAATTGCAACCTGCTCCAGTGTTCTTGCCTGGGAAATCTCATGGACAGAGGAGTCCGGCGGGCTGCATTGCAGTCCATGGGGTGGCAAAAGAGTCAGATACAACTTAGCGACTAAACAACAACAAACTAACTGAATAAATAAATGCCTGTAAAGTACTTTGGAGCTCTCCAATCCTAAGAGGTGCCTCCAAATGATTGCCTCCTTGACCATGCTCTAAACCAGATGGGAAAATCAAATTAGAAACATCTCGAAAGCATCCTCGTCTCATGAGCCTCTGTAGTAATGGAGGTATTCCAGACCAGTGTGGATTACACAAGATCAAAGTATAAATAAAAGAATTCAAGATAGTGACTTAAGGTTTGAAGAATACAACTCCTCCTGGAAAGCCACGGGAACTTCTGTCTCTGACAAAGGATTATTACTTTGCATTCTGCCTAATTTTCTCCAAGGAACTGGTCTGTAGCTCTTGTTACCTCCTGTGTTTCCACTCCTCCCCAGGGTGACACATTCTCAGAGGGATAAACATACACAACCTCCCTTACCCCGAATTCACCTCATGCCGGATCTTAGTACTGCAGGAATCAAGGGTCACTTTCCTTTTCCACTTATGGAATAAAAAGATTCTTTTTCAAAGGATGACCTAACTTGTCTGATGGGGGCAGTCCTAGCCAGAAACCTGACAAGTCAGCTTTTTCTTGAAATATTCACTTTTACACTCTGGTCTCCAGAGACCAAGTAGCATGTTTATATTGTCCCATTTAGAAACCTCCTCCACACACCTAGGAGAGGCGCTCTGGGGGACGGACCCCATCCAGGGCCATCCCTATAAGGAAACCTGTGGATGCCAAGCCTGATTCTGTCTGTGATGTCTTCATGGGGTCCAGGGCAACTATGACAACCAAAGTCAGCTCAGAGCAGAAGATGGAGGCTGAAAAAAACCCTGCTTACTCAGAGAATGCCACAGGAACTAAAGTGTTTACCATTACAGACAGAGCATAAGGTGAAGAATCACTGTAGTGCTGCGAAATCCATCTCAGCCCATCTGCAAGGTTGGCATATAGCCAAAAAGGTGCATGGTTTACCCTTATGCTTGAGGTCCTAATGCCTGAGCTAGTGGAGAGGCTATCTGAGCTTCACACAGTCCTGGATGTGAGTTCTGTTGTACAGACGAGGGACTCTGCCCATGGTCCCACCACAGTGACTCCCAACACAGGGCCTTTTCCTTAGGAACTGTACTCTGGGGCAACTCCCCAAGCGGGAATGACAAACCAATTCTACCACTGGGGCTGAGTTTTACATCATAGGATAAGGAAAAGACTAAGGGGAGGGCAAGGGAAGGACAGACAGAATCTGTCATTAAATTAATCTCCTAACATCCAAGAGCTCTGAGTTAATATTGGTGTGTTATGTCAACTTAGTGTGGACCCAGGACCCAAACTAAGAGAAAACGAAAACAACTTTGACAGCCATTTCCTTGCTTTCTTTCTCCACCCAAGAGGCACCAGTAGTTAACAGTATGGTGGCAACAAGTGGGTCAAAGGTCAGCCCCTCAGCCAGAGCTGGTTTCCATGGAGATGGGGCCTATTCATCCAGCACACAGAGCCTCTTCATAGCCACTTACACACAATTGAGCTATTACTGAGAGCCCAGGAGAGCTCTGTCTGGAGCACAGTGCACTAGACAGGGCAGGGTTTAATGGAGCTGATTAAATGGTATTGGGGAATTATCCCAGAGCAGGATTTGGGGATGCCCTTCAGAGGCAAGTTAAATCTCCAAGCCTCATCGCAATCTCCCCCACACCTCTCCCTTGTACTAGGATAATGCCAGCATCCACACACTCCTGTTCACCTCACTTTTCTTCCCATGTGTCCAAAGCTGAGGACAAACCCTCAATCTGAGATTCCCGGAATTTGAGTATCTCTATCATTTGCTCAGCATCGCTGCATTTTTGTGATTTAGAAACATATCAACCCAAAGGCAAAGAATGGATCCACTTGGAGCATAAAATAAATTCCAGTGGATGGAGAATGTGGTTCAAAACCAGTACCTCCTAGAGGCGAGAAATTCTTCAGCATTTGTTTGGGAATTCTTGAAATCCTGTTTTTTTTTTTTCCTTTCCCAAAAGAATGGGAGCACATTCCTTTACAAAATGCAGTGCCATCTGCAATTTATCAGACATAGATTCTACCAAAACTCCCACAGTCTTTCAGAGTGGAACAATTGAAGTGAAAAGTAAAATGACTAAAAAGTCCTATGAAAGAGAGTATTCTTTCATACAAAAACTTTAGGTGAATGTTTAATACGTAACCAACCAAACCTGGAAATAGTCAAAATCTTTTGACAAGTAAATGAATCAGCAAATACTGGCTCATCCACACAGTGGAATACTACGCAGTTATGAAAAGACAATGGTGATACAGAGAGTGACAAGAATAACTCTCAAATGCAATCTGCTAAGTGAATGAAAGTGAGAGTGAAGTCGCTCAGTCGTGTCCGACTCTTAGCGACCCCATGGACTGCAGCCCACCAGGCTCCTCCATCCATGGGATTTTCCAGGCAAGAGTACTGGAGTGGGGTGCCATTGCCTTCTCCGAAGTGAATGAATCCAGAGCCAAAAGGCTACACACTGTATGAAACCACTTTTATGTCATTCTGGAAAAGGGAAAACCATAGGGATGGAGAACAGATCAATGGTTCCCAGGATTTGCGACCAATTACAGGGCAGGGGTTGACTATCAGGGGATGCCCTTGGGCAGTCTGGTGGTGAATGGACTTGTTCTACTGTTACTTTAGTGCTACAATCTGTCGAAACCCATAGACCTGTACTCCACAAAGAGTGAATTTTATAGTATGTTTAAAAAAAAAAACAAACTCAGGGCTTCCCTGGTGGTTCAGTGGTAAAGAATCCACCTACCAGTGCAGGAGAATACAGGGTTCGATCCCTGATTCAGGAAGATCCTATATGCTTCCAAGCAACTAAACACAACTATTGAGCCTGTGTTCTAGAGCCTGGGAGGTGCAACTACTGAGCCCGTGTGCCGCAGCTACTAAAGCCCACACACCCGAGAGCCCATGCTCTGAAAAAAGAGAAGCCATGGCAATGAGAAGCCCGCACACCATGACTAGAGAGTAGCCCCTGCTCGCTGCAGCTAGAGAACAGTAAAATAAATGAATGAACACAATTACTAAAAAAATCTGAATTGAGTCTTTTAGAGAACAAGGAAACAGTATACTGACTCTCCAGGTCAGGATAAAACAATAAAGAATCTGCTCTGTTCTAAGTAAGACCTGCCAAGCTCCAAGTGCAGTCCACTCTTTACAATCCTAGTTGCTGTTATCTCTAACCAGGTGAAGGGAAAGAGGAATATATTCAGGAACTGAAGCGTGTCTCGTTTTTTGTTTGTATTTTGCCCGTATCACATGGTATGTGGGATCTTTCCCGACCAAGGATCAAACCCGTGCTGACTGAATTGGGAGAGTGGAGTCTTGTTTCTGTTTTTTGAGGCCTTCTCTTCCTGAGTATGATTTGGGAAGAAAAAAATAATGTGGAAGAAACAGTGCTTAGTAAGTAGGAGAGAAAATAGTGGAAAGAGGATGAAATGAAAACAGTTGTGGTGTCAAGTGGGTTAGTGTCTGTAAGAGGAAGAAGGAAGAACAAATTCAAAGTCTTTGCACAGAGGGTCCCTGAGACCTCACAGAAGTCACTCAGCTTCAGATCAGACATACAGATGTCTATCCTGATCCCTGAAATGGCAGTGCCACCAGCAGGCAGAGCACTGTGGTGGCCTGAGTGGCCAAGACCAGACGGCGCCCACGTGCATATGATAATATCAGAGTCTGTATTGTTGAGTGATGAACACGTGTGAGGTAGGAACTCAGAGGCTCCCCAGGCTGACCTGAAGGGAACACAGCGAAGACCTCAAAGCATCTCAACAGGTCAAATATTTCCATTGTCTCACAACATCCAGGCACTGTTTACTATACCTAATTCACTTTATCTTCATGACAATCATCTGTGGTGGAAAGTGTTAGTCCCATTTTAGAGGAGAGAAAACCGAGGCACCAGGAAGCTATCAACTAGCCGAGGGTGGGATCTGAAACCTATCCTGACCCAAGAGTCTGCATGCATAACCCCTACACTATTGGAAAAAATGAGATAAATCCACGAAGACAAAGATTCACAGAGATAAAGCCCTACACTCATAGATATCCCAAGGCAAAGGGTAGGAAGGGCATGGAAGTGGTCAATTCTTCACCATGGTGCTCGAGAAAGGAAGCTGCTTCAGTGTTTGAGGGTCCTCTCCAGTGCCCAGAAAATGATGCTCTGGTCCAGAGCGGAGTGGCAGGCCAAGGACATTCAAAATTTTGTTCTCTGGAAAACGGTCAAGGTGAAGGGAAGACAATATAGGCAGTCTGTCTTCTGAAAGTGACAGGCTGTCATGTGGACAAGGAGGAATTTCGTTTGCTCTGCGCTGCCCTCATCGCTGCAGGTGTCCACGCAGAGGCCAGACAACAAGTTGTTGGACCAGACAGCTTTCTGCTCTCAGCCAATGAGCAATTCTTCTTAGATGTGAAATGATTCTTCAGTCTCTCTCTGAGAGCAAGTGGGGAATGGTAAAGCCCACTTCTAACTCAAAGAAGAAAAGCAAACCAGGCTGCTGGGAGGCAGTGGCAGACAGCTGGGGAGAGGTGTCCTGTGGGCCTGAGTTGGTGATGCAATTTCTCAGGGAACCCAGACAGACTCCACATTTCCCAAGGGTGGGCAACTGGCAGGGGCCGTTCCTTCTGGCTGCCTCAGCCACTTGGTCCATCGGCAAGATTTCTGCCAATGTTTCAAAGAATTTTCAGTATACCTTATAATGGGTCAGCATTAATCCCCAAGATTTAAAAAGTCAAGCTAAGACTAAGGTTTGGAAAGTTTAAGACTTTTGTTCCTTTATACAAACTAACGGTGAATAAGGGCTTTACAGGTGGTGCTGGTGGTTAAGAACCCGCCTGCCAATGCAGGAGATGGAAGGGACATGGGTTGGGATCCCTGGGTTGGGAAGCTCCCCTGGAGGAGGGCATGGCAGTCCACTCCAGTATTCTTGCCTGGGAAATCCCATGGACACAGGAGCCTGGCGGGCTGCAGTCCATGGGGTTGCAAAGAGTCAGACACGACTGAAGCGACTTAGCATGCACTCAACAGCAAATTAAAAGGTGATGCCCAGGGACTTTCCTGGTGGTCCAGTGGTTAGGAATCTGCCTGCCAATACAGAGGATATTGGTTTGATTCCTGGTCCTGGAAGATTACACATGTCTCGGAGCAACTAAGCCCATGAGCCACCACAACTGAAGCCCATGCTCTAGCCTGTGCTCCATAACTAGAGAGGAGTCTTCGCTGGCCACAACTAGAGAAAGCCCTCTGGCAGCAACAAAGACCCAGTGCAGCCAAAAATAAATAATTGACAAAATGTTTAAAGAGCCACCTCTCAGGCTTTTCCCCTGGCAATTCAATCAAGTCGACTGTATAGGGTGGATGGCCTGGGAAAACCAGAAAAAAGAGAAAACTTAAAGCTTTTTTTTTTTTTTTAAAGGCTTTGTAATCCTTCTGATTCTGTTCCAAAGAACTGGAGTGCTATGCAGGGGTGAGGGAGAAATAAGGCAGCTCCAGGTATAAACTAGTTCAGTCCACTGTAAGAAACTTTGGCAACATGATGAAGAACTTTGAAATGTTTTCTAAACGTCTACTCCCTGATTCCACATCTGGGAATCTAGGGTAATAATCCTAAATTTATAAAAATCTTCACATGCAAAAGACCTGCGCTGGACTATGGTTTATAAGAGTAAAATACCAGAAAAACCCGAGTTTCTAAAAATGGGGGAATGGTTAAGTGTTATCAGCTGGAGACAAAGCCTGTGACTAAATATTACGTGAAAAAAGCAAGACACCAAAGTCTACCTCAATATGGAGATACGGATGCTTGAAAAGAGAAGCAAGTACATAATTTACGCACCAGAAGAAAGGGCCAGCAGAAACTGGACCAATATATTCAAATGGTTATATTTGGGTGACAGGATTGAGGGAAGGGGGCATTAAAAAAAAAATCTTGCCCCAGTTTCCGTATTTTCTTTCATAAACACGCTTCTCTCTTCCTTTCTCTCTCTTAGAGTAACACAACTAAAACAAGGAAATATTCTCTCTGTATGTGCTTCCCCATCGTCTGGTGTCAATCTTTCCCATCTCGTTTCAAGAATGTACAGTCAGGGACTTCCCGCTTTCCAATGCAGGGGACGTGGGTTCCATCCCTGGTGGAAGAACTAAGATCCCACATCCTTTGGGGCAACTAAGCCCGAGAGCCACAACTGCTGAGTCCACAGCACCACAACTAGGGAGAAGCCCCACTGCCACCGCTAGGAAATGAGGAAGCCAAATAAGTAAACAGAAATTAAAAAAAGAATGCACAGCCATGTATAAACGAACAAGCACAAGTTCGCATCTTTCTGACTCTTCCCTCCTCTTCTTCCCCCTTCTTCCTCTTTTTTCTTTTTGGAAATACAAATTTTTATTTATTAACAAAGGTCTTTTCTAACAGCTTAGTTACATTCCAGCAAATATTATTAATAGAATCAGTTGGGATGTGTAAATATAATGCAACTAAATGTAGTTTAAAGTGTTACTTTTGGCTTTAATTTTTTTAAAAACATATAATTAACTTACTTTATAAAAAAAAAGTCAAAGAGCCAGCAAATATTAATTCAGTAAATCAAGTGTAAGTGTCCTTGTCCTGGGTCATCTGGGACACTCTTCATAGTTGACTGGTTTAGCTGTCTAATAAATATCTTTTTTTTAACTTTATATTTTATATTGAGGCACAATTCATTAACAATATTGTGTCAGTTTCACATTATGTACACACATGTATTTATTCTCCAAATTCTTTGACCATTTAGGTTGTCATAGAATACGGAGCAGAGTTCCCTGTGTGCTACAGGAGGTCTTTGTGGGTTATCCACTTTAAATAAGGCAGTGTATACATGTCACACATGACTCCTTCTTTCTCTTCTTCTTTTTAAAAATTTAAACAAACGTGGGATTATCTCACATATTCCCACTTGTTCCTCAGCTTCCTTTAAAATAAGGTCTTCATTTCTAAGATCTCTGTGACCTTGGCAGTCAATTTCAACTTTCCAAAACTGGACCAGGAAGAAATAGAGAATCTTAACAGACCCATCACAAGCACGGAAATTGAAACTGTAATCAAAAATCTTCCAGCAAACAAAAGCCCAGGTCCAGACGGCTTCACAGCTGAATTCTACCAAAAATTTAGAGAAGAGCTAACACCTATCCTGCTCAAACTCTTCCAGAAAATTGCAGAGGAAGGTAAACTTCCAAACTCATTCTATGAGGCCACCATCACCCTAATACCAAAACCTGACAAAGATCCCACAAAAAAAGAAAACTACAGGCCAATATCACTGATGAACATAGATGCAAAAATCCTTAACAAAATTCTAGCAATCAGAATCCAACAGCACATTAAAAAGATCATACACCATGACCAAGTGGGCTTTATCCCAGGGATGCAAGGATTCTTCAATATCTGCAAATCAGTCAATGTAATACACCACATTAACAAATTGAAAAATAAAAACCATATGATTATCTCAATAGATGCAGAGAAAGCCTTTGACAAAATTCAACATCCATTTATGATAAAAACTCTCCAGAAAGCAGGAATAGAAGGAACATACCTCAACATAACAAAAGCTATATATGACAAACCCACAGCAAACATTATCCTCAATGGTGAAAAATTGAAAGCATTTCCTCTAAAGACAAGGGTGCCCACTTTCACCATTACTATTCAACATAGTTTTGGAAGTTTTGGCCACAGCAATCAGAGCAGAAAAAAGAAATAAAATGAATCCAAATTGGAAAAGAAGAAGTAAAACTCTCACTATTTGCAGATGACATGATCCTCTACATAGAAAACCCTAAAGACTCCACCAGAAAATTACTAGAACTAATCAATGATTATAGTAAAGTTGCAGGATATAAAATCAACACACAGAAATCCCTGGCATTCCTATATACTAATAATGAGAAAACAGAAAGAGAAATTAAGGAAACAATTCCATTCACCGTTACAACGGAAAGAATAAAATACTTAGGGATATATCTACCTAAAGAAACTAAAGACCTATATATAGAAAACTATAAAACACTGGTGAAAGAAATCAAAGAGGACACTAAAAGATGGAAAAATATACCATGTTCATAGATTGGAAGAATCAATATAGTAAAAATGAGTATACTACCCAAAGCAATCTATAGATTCAATGCAATCCCTATCAAGCTACCAACGGTATTCCTCACAGAGCTAGAACAAATAATTTCACAATTTGTATGGAAATACAAAAAACCTTGAATAGCCAAAGCTATCTTGAGAAAGAAGAATGGAACTAGAGGAACCAACCTACCTGACTTCAGGCTCTACTACAGGCCACAGTTATCAAGACAGTATGGTACTGGCACAAAGACAGAAATATAGATCAATGGAACAAAATAGAAAGCCCAGAGATAAATCCACGCACATATGGACACCTTATCTTTGACAAAGGAGGCAAGAATATACAATGGATGAAAGACAATCTCTTTAACAAGTGGTGCTGGGAAATCTGGTCAACCACTTGTAAAAGAATGAAACTAGATCACTTTCTAACACCATACACAAAAATAAACTCAAAATGGATTAAAGATCTAAACGTAAGACCAGAAACTATAAAACTCCTAGAGGAGAACATAGGCAAAACACTCTCAGACATACATCACAGCAGGATCCCCTATGACCCACCTCCCAGAATATTGGAAATAAAAGCAAAAATAAACAAATGGGACCTAATTAAACTTAAAAGCTTCTGCACAATGAAGGAAACTATTAGCAAGGTGAAAAGACAGCCTTCAGAATGGGAGAAAATAATAGCAAATGAAGCAACTGACAAACAACTAATCTCAAAAATATACAAGCAACTCCTACAGCTCAATTCCAGAAAAATAAATGACCCAATCAAAAAATGGGCCAAAGAACTAAATAGACATTTCTCCAAAGAAGACATACAGATGGCTAACAAACACATGAAAAGATGCTCAACATCACTAATTATCAGAGAAATGCAAATCAAAACCACTATGAGGTACCATTTCACGCCACTCAGAATGGCTGTGATCCAAAAATCTACAAGCAATAAATGCTGGAGAGGGTGTGGAGAAAAGGGAACCCTCTTACACTGTTGGTGGGAATGCAAACTAGTACAGCCACTATGGAGAACACTGTGGAGATTCCTTAAAAAACTGGAAATAGACCTGCCTTATGATCCAGCAATCCCACTGCTGGGCATACACACTGAGGAAACCAGAAGGGAAAGAGACACGTGTACCCCAATGTTCATCGCAGCACTGTTTATAACAGCCAGGACATGGAAGCAACCTAGATGTCCATCAGCAGATGAATGGATAAGAAAGCTATGGTACATATACACAATGGAGTATTACTCAGCCATTAAAAAGAATACATTTGAATCAGTTCTAATGAGGTGGATGAAACTGGAGCCTATTATACAGAGTGAAGTAAGCCAGAAAGAAAAACAACAATACAGTATACTAACGCATATATATGGAATTTAGAAAGATGGTAACAATAACCCTGTGTATGAGACAGCAAAAGAGACACTGATGTATAGAACAGTCTTTTGGACTCTGTGGGAGAGGGAGAGGGTGGGATGATTTGGGAGAATGGCATTGAAACATGTATAATATCATATATGAAACGAGTCGCCAGTCCAGGTTTGATGCACAATACTGGATGCTTGGGGCTGGTGCACTGGGACGACCCAGAGGGAGGGTATGGGGAGGGAGGATGGAGGAGGGTTCAGGATGGGGAACACATGTATACCTGTGGCGGATTCATTTCCATATTTGGCAAAACCAATACAATATTGTAAAGTTTAAAAAAAAAAAAAAGTGCTTTCAAAGGCATGGCACACACCAGTGGTTCCTGTCAAAATGGTAGGTAAAAAAGGACTGAGAGAAGTTAAATGTATACAATTTAAACGACTGTCCTTTAGTCTGGGGTGAGTTTATTCTCTTTTTTGGTTATTGTTATTAAACTGTTCTTTTTGAAATGAGATTATAGAGATAGTAGGGGATAGCTGTTTCTTTTAATAGCCTTACTTGGTAAAAATACAAGTTGATGTTGTTCTGCCAACCCCTTCCCCTACCCAAGTTCTCTGGAATCTGACTGTCCTGCAAACCCAGGAGTGGGATCCAGGTGGTAAAGACTCTAATACTTTGTGGGAAGGATGAATCCCCCAGCCTGAGTGGGATGCTCTTTTAGTTGATCTCTGAGGATGAGTTTGATTTTTGAAAGCAGAGAGAGCAAGCCAGTGATGAGAGCTGAAAGCTCTAAAGGATGCAGGAAAAAGATGTCCAAAGATATTCAGTAGGTAATTTTTTGTAGAGAGCTGTCATAAGATGGTGGCTCAGATGGTAAAGAATCCACCTGCAATGCAGGAGATTCAGGTTCAATCCCTGGGTAGAGAAGACCTCCTGGAGAAGGGAATGGCTACCCACTCCAGTATTCTTGCCTGGACAATTTCATGGACAGAGGATCCTGGTGGGCTATGGTCCATGGGGTCGCAACGAGTTGGACATGACTGAATGACTGGTGCTGAAAAAACAGCCAAAGAGCTTAGGAATGAAGACTTAAGCATTCACTCACTCTGGAGACCAAGAGCTTATACTGTCCCAGGTGCTTGATGTTTGTATTTTTTTGCATGTTTGATTATCTCAAATGCCCATTTTGCAGAGAAGATACCACAGATAAGTTTCAGGGTAAAAAGTGACAGAGATGCTATTTGAATCCACGTCCACCTCCATCACCTTTGTACTCACTGTCCTGGCAACAAGCCCCTACCCTCAATGTATGGTCAATGAGGATGCTCGGAAGGTTTGTGGGCAGGACAATGATATACAGAATGTGGTACCCATCAGAGGTTTTCTAAAAATGGCGATAAACAGGAGGCAAGAGCTGAAGTCAGGACACCACTGCAGTGAGCCAGGCCTGATGTCCACACCATGTCCTCTGGGGTGTCTCTGGGGTTGGAGGATAGTTTCACAGAATCAACAGGACCTGGAGACTGAATGGTGTTTATGGAACATGAGGGAAAGAGGATCCGAAGACAGAGAGCTTGGGTGATGAGGAGAGTGTGAACTATAGGAGAACAGAGAAGCGGGGAGGGGAAACATTTACTGTCAAGCTGCTGCTGCTGCTAAGTCGCTTCAGTCGTGTCCGACTCTGTGCGACCCCATAGACAGCAGCCCACCAGGCTCCCCCGTCCTTGGGATTCTCCAGGCAAGAACGCTGGAGTGGGTTGCCATTTCCTTCTACAATGCATGAAAGTGAAAAGTGAAAGGGAAGTCTCTCAGTCGTGTCTGACTCTTAGCGACCTCATGGACTGCAGCCTACCAGGCTCCTCCGTCCATGGGATTTTCCAGGCAAGAGTGCTGGAGTTGGGTGCCATCGCCTTCTCCTTTACTGTCATAGATTTCGCCAAAACACTACAGTGGCACTGACCTGAACAAGAGCAGCAGAGCACAATGGTTAAGAGCCCAGGGTCCAGGTTTGTCTAGGCTCAATTCCTGCCTTGACAGGCATGGGTTACTTAGGCAAGTGATTTATCTATGACTGTTTCATCAAGCTTAAAACAAGAATAAAGAATCAATTTCCTGGCACTTCCCAGGTGGTCCAGTGGTTAAGAATCTGCCTTCCAATGTAGGGGACGTGGGTTTGATCCCTGGTCAGGGAACTAAGATCCCATGTGCTACAGAGGAACTAAGCCTGCACACTCATTACTGAGCCTGCGTGCCACAACAAAGACCCAGTGCAGCCAGAAAAAAGAAAGAAAAAAAAGAATCACTTTTCTGTACAGCAGAAATAAACACAAAATTGTAAACCAACCGTATGTCAATAAAAAATAAACGAAATCTATCATTAAAAAAGAGAATATCATGCTCTTCACAAGGGGGTTGGCTTTAAGGATTAAAGGACTTCTTACTTGCCGTGCTGTGTGAAATTGCACAGCCTCCCATATTTGGCAGTCTCTTGTGCACTTTTCCCCGAGCTTTTGCTTCCCTTTTTTCTTATCCCTCCTTCCCATTCTTGGCACACCCAAATCCAGTCCTCCTGGGGAAGTCCACACCCTTGCATGGCTTCTTGGAGATGCTTCTCCTGCAGGTCTCCTGAGCCTGCCTGCTGGCCCTTCTCTTTCCTCCCTCATTTTTACTGGTCCTGCTCAAACATTCAACTGTCTGGCAAGCACACTCTTATCTTCTTCCAGGTGAATAAAAATAAACTATATATTTTTTTATTTTGTAAAATGTCAAACATATACAAAAGTAGAGAGAATAATACAATGAAGCTGGTCAAGCCCTCACTCATGTTACATGACTAGCCCATGGTCCATCTTGGGTCATCTATCCCCATCCACTCTACAGCCAACCCACCATGAGCTAAATTACTGTGAAGCAGAGACCAAATAACACAACATTTTGCCCCTAAGTGTTACACTGAGTATCTCAAAACGACTGACATTTTAAAAATGCCTATATATCATTTAAAAATTCCTATAAATGATAAATCAACAACCTCAGATATGCTGATGATACCACTCTAATAGCAAAAAGTGAAGAGGAACTAAAAAGCCTCTTGATGAGGGAGAAAGAGGAGAGTGAAAAAGCTAGCTTGAAACCTAATATTCAGAAAACTAAGATAGTGGCATCAAGTCCCATCACTTCTTGGCAAATAGATGGGGAAAAAAGTGGAAACAGTAGCAGATTGTATTTTCTTGGGGTCCAAAATCACTGTGGAAGGTGAGGCAGAAATGAAATTTAAAAATGCCTGCTCCTTGGAAGAAAATCTATGACAAACCTAGACAGCATGTTAAAAAGCACAGACATCATTTTGCTGATGAAGGTCCATATATCAAAGCTACAGTTTTCCCAGTAGTCATGTACGGATGTGAGAGTCAGACCATAACAAAAGCTGAGTGCTGAAGAATTGATGCTTTTGAATTGTGGGTGCTGGAAAAGACTCTTGAGAGTCCCTTGGACAGCAAGGAGACCAAACCAGTCAATCCTAAAGGAAATCAACCCAGAAAATTCATTGGAAAGACTGATGCTAAAGCTGAAGTTCCAATACTTTGGCCACCTGGTGTGAAGAGCCGACCCATTGGAAAAGATTCTGATGCTGGGAAAGATTGACGGCAGGAGGAGAAGGGAGTGACAGAGGATGCAATGGTTGGATGGCATCACCAACTCCATGCACAAGAGTTTGTGCAATCTCCAGGAGATAGTAATGGATAGGGAAGCCTGGTGTGTTGCAGTCCAGGGGGTCTCAGAGTTGCACATGAATGAGCGACTGAACAACAACAATCCTTAGGATGTCGTTTACCATGTTCCTCTGAACCATGTATTTCTTGTAGACTAATAATGAGATCTAGAGGCTTCATCAAATTGAGGTTTAGTATTATTTTATCTTAGGGAGAGGAAACAAAATTACTTCTTCCCTTAGTAGCTGGGATACAGATAAATCTTCCACACTACTATTGGGTGGGCCAGTAACAGACAGCACAGGTGGGACAAAAGTCTGATCTTTTCCTTTCATATATCGGGCTTGAAATACTGACTATGGCTCCTTTTAATCCTCCACAGGAGACCAGAGTTTTTTGTTTAGTTTCAAGTCATTAATTTAAAGCTTCAAATAAATATGTTATTGATGTTCAGACTATTTCATCTTTTCTCTCTTGTTCAGAATGACTCCTGAGCCTTTTTGACCTAGTGGCCCTAGTACCTGAGTCTCTTGTAGGAGACTATTAGTATTTCAGTGGGAAATAGTATTAGGAGGTCACAATCTGAGCACTAGAGAGTCATTGCTTTTCAAATGATGATTATTTCCAGGACTTTTCAGTAGAGAGGTTAGGAAAGAAAATTTCTCTTAATCTAATGAAAATAGATGATGAGTTTATAACTAGTCCTTCCAATTTGCATTCAGAACTACAAATTTTTTCTCAGCCTTCTTGATCTTCCATTTGTACCTCTTTTTAGCACACTGAAAATTCTTTTCTCAGTGACACCAACATGATTACTCATTTACTTCCTTCATAATACATACAGCATAGACTCAGAATAACAACACTAATACCACTGCATCAACCTGGTTAATGAAAACAGTTCAAGACTTTTTTTGGCGGGGTTGGGGTATATACCTTCTTCTTTAGCTCCTCAGGTTATATCCTTTCCCTGGTGGTTTAGTGGTTAGGACTCAGTGTTCTCAGGTTATATCCCACTATGGGAGACCTGGGTTCAATCCCTGGGTTGGTTAGATCCCCTGGAGAAGGGTACGGCTACCCACTCCTGTATTCTTGCCTGGAAAAATCCATGGAGAAAGGAGTCTGGCAGGATACAGTATATGGGGTCACCAAGAGTTGGACACATCTGAGCAACTAACACTTTGACACACAGGGATATATAAATAATTATGTTTGCACCAATGGGTTCTGCTGAGATCTCCTGATTTTCAGTCTGGTTCTGTCCCTGGGACTTAAGCTTGTCCAGCCCTTAGCTAGAGGCATAACACCCTGTCTACTCTTGGGCAGTTCCAACCCTGAGTTGGACCAAAGCAAACCAGAAAGGTAGCATCATCCACAGCAGATACCTGACCTCAGACTTCGCTCGTCCAGGAGTTCTGCATGCTCAGACACGCTTAGGTCTGGGATGGGATGGAGACTGAGTGTGCCTCGCCCTTTTGGCAGTGATTTGGGTGGATGGCTATTCCCAAGGGGGCCAGGCCTAAAGCTGACTAGGCTTTTCCTGTGGTCATGCCCAAGCCCATCGTGCTCTGGCAACTTTTGAAATGCCGTGAGGTGACAAAATACTTTCTTACAATAATTTTTCATTAAAGATAAAACTAGTGCCAGGCCTCCCTGCCCATCACCAACTCCCGGAGTTCACTCAAACTCATATCCATCGAGTTGGTGATGCCATCCAGCCATCTCATCCTCTGTCATCCCCTTCTCCTCCTGCCCCCAATCCCTCCCAGCATTAGGGTTTTTTCCAATGAGTCAACTCTTCACATGAAGTGGCCAAAGTACTGGAGTTTCAGCTTTAGCATCAGTCCTTCCAATGAACACCCAGGGCTGATCTCCTTTAGGATGGACAGGTTGGATCTTCTTGCAGTCCAAGGGACTCTTGAGAGTCTTCTCCAACATCACAGTTCAAAAGCATCAATTCTTCGGCACTTAGCTTTCTTCACAGTCCAACTCTCACATCCATACATGACCACTGGAAAAACCATAGCCTTGACTAGACGGACCTTTGTTGGCAAAGTAATGTCTCTGCTTTTCAACATGCTATCTAGGTTGGTCATAACTTTCCTTCCAAGGAGTAAGCGTCTTTTAATTTCATGGCTGCAATCACCATCTGCAGTGATTTTGGA
Source organism: Bubalus kerabau (assembly GCF_029407905.1). Taxonomy (NCBI): domain Eukaryota; kingdom Metazoa; phylum Chordata; class Mammalia; order Artiodactyla; family Bovidae; genus Bubalus; species Bubalus kerabau. The sequence continues at coordinate 52,561,195 of NC_073634.1, forward strand.
GCCCCCAAAAATAAAGTCTGACACTGTTTCCACTGTTTCCCCATCTATTTCCCAGGAAGTGATGGGACCAGATGCCATGATCTTAGTTTTCTGTTGAGCTTTAAGCCAACTTTTTCACTCTCCTCTTTCATATTCATCAAGAGGCTTTTTAGTTCCTCTTCACTTTCTGCTGTAAGGGTGGTGTCATCTGCCTATCTGAGGTTCTTGATATTTCTCCTGGCAATCTTGATTCCAGCTTGTGCTTCCTCCAGCCCAGCGTTTCCCATGATGTACTCTGCATATATGTTAAATAAACTGGGTGACAATATACAGCCTTGACATACTCCTTTTCCTATTTGGAACCAGGCTGTTGTTCCATGTCCAGTTCTAGCTGTTGCTTCCTGACCTGCATACAGGTTTCTCAAGAGGCAGGTCAGGGGGTCTGGTATTCCCATCTCTTTCAGAATCTTCCATATAATTTACCTAGGTCTCTGTAAAAAACATTACTTTTCAGTCATGCAACTATCTATAAATGATATTTTTTTTAATCGAGAAAATAACTGGAAACATTAATGGACTCATTACCCATACTGAATAATTTAACAGGTTCTCATAATGATCTCAGAGTTCCCCTGACTTTTTTTCTAAAGAAATAAAGTGTCACTGATACCCAGCTAAGGTACCCAATCTCAACCACCCATTTCCCCACCTTTTCAGAAATAACTATTGTCCCCATGTGCTCTTTATCATGCCTCTGCATGTTTCTATACTCATTACTTATATACTATTATTATCCACAATTTACAGACTCAATTTGAGTGTTTTCTCCAACTTTTTATTATTTAGAAAAACTCCAAATTTACAAGAAAATAGTAGGAGAAGAATGAAAATCCATTCCTCCTTCAACCAGGTTAATGATCATAATCATCATTACCATGTTTTCAAATTTTGCTTTGTGTTTACTTTCCTCTGTATATACATGGGTGTGAGGATATCATGACACTTTATCCTTTGTTGGCAAAGTGATGTCTCTGCTTTACGGTTCTACAATACCATAAAAGCCAGTGAAAAATTCATATTACGTTGGTCCTAGTCAAAACTAAGATTTGTAGAGCTGATCCTGAGTCATCAGAAACAAAATGAAACAAAAAAGATTCTATCTTCACTATTTAAGAAGTTAGAGGAGCGTAGGATGCCTTTTAGAAAATTCCCACCAAAAATTGGCTAAAGCTAATTTTATTGTCTTGAAAAACAAGTATTTATTGTCTAAAAAACCAAATTCCTTAAGGAATAAAAGACATATATCAGATCAGATCAGTCGCTCAAATACACAGTGAACACCTCTCGAGTATGCTTCTAGGCATGGGGAGAGAAGAACACCATTTCTGATACGAAGGCATTAATGATCTAATGAAGGAGACAAACAAGAAAACAATGATTATAATATAGACTGACTGGTGCTATTTGATGCTAGTATAGGCAATGGTGGAGAGTGGCACAGAAGTCAATAACCATCAAGGATAGGAAGTTCATTATGGTTGCCGATGGAAGGGATGGGGCCGGGGGGTGGGAAGGGATCGTTAGGGAGTTTGGGATGGACATGTACACTCTGCTATATTTAAAATGAATAACCAACAAAGATAAAATGTTTAGCACAGGGAACTTTGTTCAATGTTATGTGGCAGCCTGGATGGGAGGGGACTTTAGGGGAGAATGGATACATGTATATGTATGGCTGAGTCCCTTCACTATTCATCTGAAACTCTCATAACATCACAACATTGTTCATTGGCTGTACCCAATACAAAATAAAAACTTAAAAAAAAAGAATAGGAAACTCACTGGCTTAGCTGGCCTTGTCATTTATGAACATTTATTGCTGAGTGAATATGTCCCTAATGCATAAGCTTGTTCTAAGACATAATGACAGTGTCTGGAAGTAGTTAGGGCAGAAGGTATCTACATGAGTCATGAGATTTACCTTATGAATGAAAACGGTTAGCCTCTGAAAACGGCTGGTGAATCCCCAGCATTCTCTAGGGACAACAGGGCCACTACGAAGAAGGCAGCTGTCTCCCCTCCCCTCCCCTCCCCTCCCCAGGGTGTTCCTGTCATTGGAATGGCAGCAGGCTCAGGGGACCCTGGCTACAACTAGAACTGATACTTCGTATTCTCCTGCAGGGCTCCGCTCACACACCTTATCAGGGCCCCCGTCACCCCTCCAAGCCTGGGCCGCTCCTATTACACATACTCCACGTGACGTTTCACTCTGCTTTACGGTGAGGACTGGTTTTCCTGTTTGTCCCCCCTGCCTTTCAAGGTCCCATGGGCTGGGACCCTATCAGATTCTACTTGGTAACCCCAGAAGGTGTTCTGTAATTGTTAAATGGATGCACAGATGCATGCACACCAGGCATGCTTCCAAGGCAGGCAGGGAGCAAGGGGGCTGATAATGTTGGCCTGATTAATTTCACCACATGTACACGTTCTAGAAGCAGAAGAAAGCATGGAAAATGTTTGTGGGCTGGTATGTTTGTTTTGATTTGTTTTACTCTCCAAGGCAGAGTGAAGAGGGTAAAAACGCACTGAGTTAACATCACTAACCACTCACTGGAAGTCGTTTGGAATCCATCATTTCCGAAAACTTGAAGCACAGCAGGACGCGAGGTTCCCAGATGGCAAGTGGGCTGGCGGGTCTTCATGGGCAACGGAAACGGGCAAATTGCATTTTGCACAGTCACATACCTTCCCAAAGGATCCCAACTAGGATTTCCGCACCAGTCAAGAAATTCAAGGGAGGGAGCAGGGTGGTGGTGGGTGGAGGGAGGGGTGGGAAGGGTTGGGGTCCGCGGGGGTGGTGGCAGGAGATAAAGGTGCCTGGAGATCTGCGAGAGGGGAAGGCTGGGCAGAGAGGGCTCCAACTTGCCCATACTTTTTAGTTTCCTTTCATCCCTGTTTGAATAAAGTCTGCATTCCTTTTCTTGGAGGACAGCCCCGCTCCCCACCCAGCACAGCCCTGAATATGATGGAGCCCCTCAGGCCAAGCTCGGCAAGGAAGCTGAACCCTAGCCAGCGTGAACACAGGAGAAAGAAAGGCAGATTGTCCCCCTGGCCCGGCTCAAGCGGTCCATTCTCTTCCTAGGCCTCCAAACCCTAATTTGACCACAAAAACCTGGCCTCTGGTGTTTCTGTTATGAGTATCGGATTCCTTCAGCTGAACTTGGCTGTTCACTGCCTGAACAAATTACATTAACAATACAGAGAAATGTATACAGGGCCTTAAAAACACTGCTGAGCAGGGACCAAAACAAAGACGGCGGTGTCCTAGCAACAAACCTCACCCCCCCCCCCCCCCCCCCCGCCAGGGACTGTGGGCCCTGGAACTCCGCTCTTCTCTGCAAACAATTAGGGACAGAGAAGTCACAATTACAGATGGGATTTACAGCCAGGGGAGCAATCTATAAATCACCAGGCTCCCACCCCCGGCCATTCCCAGCCAGATAATCAGAGCCAGATGTTCACCACAGCTGCTTCAACGTGGGTACAAGGCTGTCCAACTCGAGCACGCTCCTCCTCTGAGAACCGGCAGAGGCTCCAGCCAGAGAATCTGGCCAAGCCAGAGGGGGCCTTCGCGCCCTGGAGCCAGCCCAACTGTATGAAAAGCTGGTTCGTGTGGGAACTGGAACTGTCTGTTAGGAGCCACTGCAGAGGTGCCCGGTGCTCTCGCTGGTGAGCCCTGTGGCTCCCTGAGTTCTCCAGAACTTTGCACAGTTTAGTGACAGTGGTGACAAAAATAATCATCACCAGCAGCATTAACATTCATTATCACTTGTGAAGTACTGAGCACCCGGTGGGTCCTTTATAGGTCTTCCCTCACTGAAGAATGCTCTTAGGAGATCAGCAGATATGGAATTTAGAAAGATGGTAACGATAACCCTGTATGCGAGACAGGAAAAGAGACACTGATGTATAGAACAGTCTTTTGGACTCTGTGGGAGACGGCGAGGGTGGGATGATTTGGGAGAATGGCATTGAAACATGTATAATATCATATGTGGAAAAAAAAAAAAAAAAGATCAGCAGAGACCAAGAAACTGAGCCTCAGTGAGGGGACAATGGTTTTCTAGAAGGTTCCAGGGCTGGTAAGAGGCAAAATAGCAGCTCCACAGCTCAGTCAGCTTGCAATTGACACCTCAACAATCTCATTAAATTGTGCAGTGATAGAGACTCTGATTCAGGAGGAGGGGCTGGCAGTTTCCAAATTATTCTCTCGACTATCAGCATCGAGGAGACTTGTCATGATTTTATTCCTCCAAAGTGGCTGGCGTTTTAAATTTCTAGATTGAATCAAGTCAAACTATTAAGACTCGGGGCCATGGAACAGCAAACTCCAAGTGTGGTAAAAGCTAGGCTATTCAAATGTTGCCAAGGTACTTTTCTCCATAGCCCTCCTTTTAAATGCATGTCTATATTTTTTTAAATTTATTTATTGAGATAACATGCATGCAGTTATATGATATGCACACATCTTAAATGTACAGCTCAATTAATTTTTACATCTGTATAAACCAGTGTCATAGCCACCAGATCAAATTATGGAACATTCTAGAACCCATTCTGGAAGGTTCTCACATGTCTCCTCCCAGTCAATATTCCTCTGCCCCCAAGATAGCAAGTGTTCTAATTTTTATCACCATAGAGAGTTTTGCTTGATTTTGAGCACACGGATTCACACAGTGTGTCTTTGCTGTAAAGAGATGTCTTCTGTGCAGTTTTAGTTATTCTCTGGGTCAAACCCAGGTTCCCAATTCAAAACTATCAACAGTCAAAACCTGAGGTTACATGATGAGTGCTCTCCGCTACACCATGACACTTGGAATTCCTCTTCCTAGTGCCCTGTTGGTGGTGTCTAAGATGCCCTGTCCTCAAGGGGTGGACAAGCCCCCAGCCATTTGTCTTCGGGAACTGCTGGTAACTGAATCTGGTAGTAACAGGCTGTGTTTACCCCACTTGTCACCCTTCATCTTTCATCCGGTGACAGCCAACATCTTTCACCCCTCAGGAAGTGCAGGAGGAAAGGGAGGATGTGGCTGGGGGCTCTCAAGGTGAGGAGCAGGATTACCCAGTCGGAATGTCTGGGCTCTGAGTGCCCTCCACTTTGAGCTGTTCCTCACCCTCTCCCTAGTCCAGGAGGTCCTGGATGCTGGGGGGAAGGGGAGGGGTGGGGGGGGTAGTTTCCCACCTGGGCAAGACGAGGTGCCCATTCACCATCCATGCACATGGGCCCCATGCAGGTGTGGGCCTCCCACTTAGAAACGTGGGCAGGAAAGCTAGGCAGGATGAGCGTGGGGGTGGAGGTGATGCAAAAAAGGCCAGTGCAACCGGAAGGCGCCCTGAGCACAGTGCTGAGGGGCAGGATTTTCTTTTGCTGGCATTCTCCCCAGTCTTGACCTTGGCCCAAAGCACCGGGGTGCTCACCTTAACTCCTTGGCACTGCCCCAATTTCACTTCCCAGGGTGCTTATTTTTAGCTACTTGGAGCACCTGTTTATTTCCATGACTGCTTTAAAATTCTAAATCTGTTGGGATATTATGACACAGGACACTTCCAAAGGAGCTCGTGCTAGCAGCCGGAAGTGGCAGATCCTCAGGAATTCATACTCTCATCCGAGTGTTTATGGCTGACACATAAAGAAAGTGGCCTACCTTCCAAATAGAACTGTGGAGCACAGAATGACACAAAGGATATTTTGGGGTATGACTTCTACATGCAACAAATAATTGAAGAGATGGAAATAGTGGAATTATAGCATTCCTTTTTTTTTTTTTTGGTGGCACCGGGCAGTTTGTGGGATCTTAGTTACCCAACAAGGGATGGAACCTGGGCCCCCAACAGTGGAAACATGGACCCCCAAACAATGGACTGCCAGGGAATTCCCTTATGGTATATTCTTGACTTGTAGGCCTATATCTGATTATCTGTGATGAGGACTGCTAGAGAATGGCAGAATTTGAAATTGACACAAACGCAGGCCACTCCCAAGTTCAGGACCTTGAATGCAGTCTTCTGTGACAGCACTCCAGTCCAAAAAGGAGTTGGGGCCCATTGCCACACCCTGTACTAAAAGCCCTCCCTGGCCCCTGGCATGTAGAAAAACTGGAGGTTTCCCATTTGAGGCATTTCCTGAGCTCCCCAGTCTCAGCCTATACAACTACCTTCTGCCTCACCACCTACCCCACCCCACCAATTGCCAGAACTTCTCCTGGAATCAAACAGATTCTCTTGGGCTGGGAGATGAGTTTTGTCCTGTTCTAGTTCTGGAGTTTTCTAATGCATGCAAAGTCACTTCAGTCATGTCTGACTCTGTGTGACCCCATGGACAGCAGCCCACCAGTCTCCTCTGTCCCTGGGATTCTCTAGGCAAGAATACTGGAGTGGGTTGCCATTTTCTAAAGGCTGCTCTATTTCCTAATCCGGTAACTGGCACGGGTGTGAGAGTTGGACTATAAAGAAAGCTGAGTGCCGAAAAATTGATGCTTTTGAACTGTGGTGCTGGAGCAGACTCTTGAGGGTCCCTTAGACTGCAAGGAGATCAAACCAGTCAATCCTAAAGGAAATCAGTCCTGAATATTCATTGGAAGGACTGAAACTGAAGCTCCCATACTTTGGCCATCTGATGCCAAGAGCTGACTCATCAGAAAAGACCCTGATGCTGGGAAAGATTGAGGGCAGGAGGAGAACAGGGTGACAGGATGAAATGGTTGAATGGCATCATCAACTCAATGGAGATGAGTTTGAGTAAACTCAGGGAGATAGTGAAGGACAGCGAAGCCTGCTGTAGTGCAGCCCATGGGGTTGCAAAGTTAGACATGACCGAGCAACCGACAACAACAACTGACATGTGAGAGTCTTCTGACTCTTCCCATACCTCTCTTGGGACCCCCAACAGTAACCCCGAGCACAACCTGCTGAGCGAGTGGTGTTGTTGTCCAGAGGGGGAGTGTCTGTGGCCAACCTGTGACTGAGCATATCATTCTCCAGGACCTGAGGGTACAGAGGTGCATTTCGCCCCAAACCCTGAACAAGGCACACGGAAGGAGGTGAGAAAACTCATCAGATGGGAGGAAGGCTGAATGATGGCTTAGTGGTAGAGAATGTGCCTGCTAAGCAGGAGATGAGGGTTGGATCCCTGGGTTGGGAGGATCCTTTGGAGGAGGGCATGGCAACCCACTTCAGGATTCTTGCCTGGAGAATGTCATGGACAGAGGAGCTTGGTGGGTCACAGTCTAAAGAATCAGACAGGACTTAGCGACTAAACAACAATAGCAAAGTGATATGCAACTTCCTACCTCCAAGCTTTTACCCTTGCTATCCACCGGTCTGGTATCCTCTCCTCACTCTCCAAGTTCAGACTTGACTCAAAAGACAACTCAAAGACAACTCAAAAGACAAACTCACCCCAGACTGTGATGAGCTTTCCTTCCTTGGAACCATGGGTCAAACATATCAATGCTTCGTTAGACCAGGCACAGGGTAGTCCTGATAATAACAAAAGCCACAATAATCATTGTCTGGTGTTTCCTGTGAGGAGGGCCCTGAGCCCAGGCCTTTCACAGTGAAGTCCACAGTAATCCTACGAGGTGGACACTGCCACTGCCCAGACATAGCGAGGTCAGGTAACCTGCTCATGGTCATGCCACTGCTAAGTGATGGTATTGTACATGCTCAGTCAGTCATGTCTGACTCTTTGCGACACCATGGACTGTAGCCCATCATGCTCCTCTGTCCATGGGATTCTCTAGGCAAGAATACTGGAGTGGGTTGCCGTGCCCTCCTCCAGGGGATCTTCCCGACCCAGGGATCAAACCCACGTCTTTTATGTTTTCTGCATCAGCAGGTGGGTTCTTTACCCTTAGTGCCACCTGGACAGCCCAAGATAAGTGGTGGGGTCAGCGCTGAATCCGGCCTTGCTCTTGAAGCCCCAACACAACAAGGCTCTGCTGGAGGAGTGGGCACAGATCATTGGAGGGGGGCGGCCACCTGTTATCCTGCAAGCTGAGGCCAGCCCTGCTACGCCACGGATTTTTCAAAAAATTTTACATATTTTCAAACTTTGTAAAATCACTGTTCTAGCCCCAAATTGCGTCTGAGATGGAACTGGGCCAGTGGGCACAGGCCATGCCCACTGAGAACAGTGCATCCTGCACCTGACCAGGCACGGCCCTGTGGGGTCTCGCCTTCCGGGCCTGGAATCCTTGTTTCCGTGTCTGTGGCATCAGTTGGCATTTCCCTAATTTACAAGCTAAGTGAGGACAGAGAGCTGGGCTTAGAATTCATCATGTTTTGCGAAATCCTCCATAGCCTCTTGCCCTCTTAGGAAGAACAGGGGAGAGACTTGCCTTTACAGAAATCCTACTGGGTGCCAACGCTGTTGTAGAACCTTCCGTGTAGCAGCTCATGTAGTCCTCACCTATTGGGGTGATAATATTGACCTAGCTTTTTTATTGTTTTTAAACAGAGGCAGATGGTGAAAGCTTGAGGCATTTGGTCTCTCACCTAAAGGCATGGGCGTTAGAGACAGCCCCTTGCATACTTCCCTCCAGCTCAGGGAACACTTGTAAATGACTGTTGATGTGTTCTATCTCCATGGTTCCGGCAAGGAAATCAATTCTTTTCTTTTTGACTGAGCTGTGCACAGCTGGTGGGATCCCAGTTCTCCAATCAGGGAACAAACCCACGCCCTTGGCAGTGAAAGCTCGGAGCCCTAACCACTGGACTGCAAGGTTGTTGTCGTTTGGTCACTAAGTTGTATCTGACTCTTTGTGACTCCATGGACTGCAGCACACCAGGCTTCCCTGTCCTTCACTATCTCCCAGAGTTGGCTCAAACTCGTGTCCATGCCATCTGACCATCTCATCCTCTGTTGCCCTCTTCTCTTCTTGCTCTCAATCTTTCCCAGAATCAGGGTCTTTTCCAGTGAGTCGGCCCTTTATGTCAGGTGGCCAGGGTATTGGACTGCAGGGGAATTCCCATCAATTCTTAAATTAATTACTGAGGGGACTGTTTATGTTTGAAAGGCTCTCAGTAAGAAATAAAGTACTGACTCCTGGATACCTAAATTCTCAGAGTTTGGGGGGCCATCCTGTCTGCCTTGAAAACTGAACACTGCCCTAGAGATAAAGGCTTATTCAGCAATATTACTCAGCAGTGTTTGCTAAACCCCTTGGTGGGTGGGGGTGAGGGGCCCCAAAGTGGAAAAGCAAGGTGTCTCAGGGGATAGACCCTTCATGCTGTGTGACCAGAGGCAGCCCAGTGCAGACAGAGCCTTGCATGGATCCTGGGTTCTACAGCTCGTGCACCATGTGATCTGGGCCAGTCTCTGCCTCGTCCACGTTTCAGTTTCCCACCTACAACACAGGGATGATGAGGCTGGAACTAATAGTGCTCACTAACTCATGGCTGCTCTGACGGTTAAATTAGTCGAAATCTGTGTTTATAGCCATTAACTGACAGGTGACAAACCTACAGAGTGGTGTTAGTATTTAGAGCCCCATGTTAGGACTTCGCTGGTGGTCCAGCGGTCAAGAATCTGCCTTGCAATGCAGGGGACTCGGGTTCAATCCCTGGTCTGGGAAGATTCCACACGATGTGAGACAACTAAGCCTATGCTCCACAACTACTGAGCCCTAGAGCCCACGAGCTGCAACTACTGAGTCTGTGCTCTGCAACAAGAGAAGCCACACCAACGAGAAGCCAGTACACTGCAACTAGAGAGCAGCCTCCGCTCACTGCAACAAGAGAAAGCCCTCAGGCAGCAGCAAAGACCAAGCCCAGCCAAAAATAAATAAATACTTAAATATAAATGTATATAGAACTCCTATCAAGGCACCTCTGCCACTCTCCATGGAAGGGACAGGTCCTAACAGACTCGGTCAGAGTCAGGAAGAGCCTGGATGAACCCAGCCCTTCGCACTGCCATCAGATGCTCCCTTCGACGGTCTAGAGAGAACTTTCTCCTCTGGATGGGTCTCAGCTGGGTTTCATTGTTTATAGCGGGTTTTGCGCGATCCTCTTGGGTTTTCCAGGTAGACGATTTGCAAACAGGGATCATTTTACCTACCATCTTTATTGTCGTGGCTACTGTACATGCAACCCCTCTCCATTCCTAGCTCTTCACATTTGTCATTTATTCAAAGGACAAAGTCCTACGTGGCAATGACCTGGGGTCACCGCTAGAGATGCTTCCCAAGGGGAGAAATCTCAGGGCTCAGTAAGGGGCTGGCTGCAGCTGTGCTACGTCGAAGGTCGCCCTAGCAGGGTGGGCAGTTCCTGAGAGAAGTAGGAATTCAACCCCTAAATGAGGACACTCAGGGCTTGTGGAGCAGGGGATAGGCAGGAAGGGAGCCTCTCGGGAGGCAGAGGAGAGCCAGAGCCGAGGTCACCATAGGACCCAGTAATGGTCCTGTGGCTGGGAGTGTCCCCTACCAGACCGGACAAAGGGCTAGGACCCAAAGTGCTGCTGAATCAGCACTGACCTGTGAAGATTACGCCCTGTCCCCTTAGACACCACCTAGGACAAGGTCTTCAAGATGATCTCTCCCTCCAGGATTTTAGGTATATGGAGATGGAAATGCCTTTAAAAAAAAAAAAACAAGAGACACCCATGTCTCAAGTGGGAGATCCCATTAAAGAAGGTAAACAATTTCCTAACTCATTAACAGTCTTACTGGGACTGTCCTGGTGGTCCAGTGGTAAGACTTTGTGCTTCCACTGCAGGAGGCGTGGGTTCGATCCCTGGTTGGGGAACTAAGATCTTGCATGCTGCATAATGTGGCCAAAACAAAAATAAACACACATACACCCACCCACACACAAACACAAAATAAACCCCAAAACCAATCTCACTGATTTCTACATCTAGGACCACCCTAGGTTTACTAACCTTCTAGGGCTGGACGTATATGTGACGGGAATCATTTCATAATTTGGAAACAGAACAGTTGCAGCAGAAGGTTTCTGTGCAAAGGTGTTGCTTCACATCACTGAGACCCTGTGTCAGCCCTGGAGATGGCCCTCCCATCTCAGTGCTATAGCTTCTACTCCTCAGGATGGCCCAGGAATCTGCATTTCAACAAGCACCCAAGGTGCTTCTGGAGCAGAGGTCTGGGATCACACTCTGAGAATCACTGTCCTGAGAGTTCTGCAGGCTCAGAGCCCCTGACCATGTCCATCCCTACTCCCTCCTCTGACCCAGGAGGCCCTCCCAGACATTCAACTGTGAGCAGCTCCCTTTAGGAGCAGAGGCTCCCGGTCAGTGGACAGACCACTGGAAAAGAAGCAGGCTGACCAGGGACTCCAGACATTACATCTCCCATCCCCAATTATGGAGGATGGACAGGGCTACAGAACATCCAATGAAGCTCTCCCAGCTCACTCAAGTGCCAACTGGCTTCACATGCACCTGTGGTCACAGCCTCAAGCAGAGGAAGGAGATGTCCTATGGGTTTCTGCGCCTTTGTGGGTCCTACACTGGGGTCCCCAAATCACCATGCTCCTCTGGGTTGCTGCCTGGGGACTGACTTCTTTATTCACACCCAGGCCCTTCCCAGGGGCTTGGATGTACACATTCATCTGTCCCACTTGGAAAAAACTCTCTTAACCAGAGCACGCTCTTCACCTGTTCACCCTGTGGCACCTTTGAGATTAAGATAAATATTTAACCCTGTTTTTCAATGACTCCTGTAAAACCTACAAAAGACGTGGAGGAAAAAGAAATTGATGACAAACAAACGGGGTTAAACCTGCCAAGCTCAGAATATTTTGAAAACAATAACCTTTAGCAATTTCTTATTAATTTCATATTGACTCCCATGGGAAGAAAAAAGTTCGTTTTTTATAATCTATCACTTTCTCATGATAATAAAAAATGAACTGAAGATAACAAAAATGTAGCCTATAAACATTTTTTTTTCTTCCTGGAATTGTCCCTTCCACACAAAAAAAGGGAGTTCCAAGCATTCCAGAATCTTTCCCTCTGTATTTGCAGGGGATTGGTTCATGACCCACATCCATGGATGGTTGAGTTCCTTATAAGAAACAGTGTTGAATTTGCAGATAACCTAGGCACATCCTACTGTATCCTTTAGACCATGCCTAGATTACTTATAATACCCAGTACAATGCAAATGCTATATACAAAGCTGTCACTGTGTGATAAATTCAAGTTTTGCTTCTTAGGGATTTCTGGAATTTTTTCCCTGAATATTTTAACCTGCAGTTGGTCAAACTGGTGATTCGAAACCCGCAGATACAGAAGGCAAACTATATTTGGCCTCAGATATGTGGAAAAACTAAAAGTGCATGTGTGACAGATAAATGCATATCTAGAAATCACTCTGAAAGCATGCAATGGTAAGAATTTAGCTTTTCAGCCACGAGATATGGCTCACCCCCTCACTTCCTTTGGCCAACCCTGCTATCTCAAACAGTAAAGAATCTGCCTGCAATGCAGGAGATTTGGATTCAATCCCTGAGTCAGGAAGATCCCCTGGAGAAGGGAATGGGTATGCATTCTAGTATTCTTGCCTGGAAAATTCCATGGACAGAGAAGCCTGGCAGGCTACAGTCCATGGGGTGGCAAAGAGACATGACTGAGCAACTAACACACTTTCACCTCCTCCAGGTCTCTGCTTAAAAGTCACGTCTGTGAGGCATGTCCTAACGTCATCATACAACAGCATCCCAATCTTTACTCTCAGTTTCTTACTCTCTTCTATTTTCCTCATCAATACCTAACACACTGTTTATTTATTCAGTCTCTCTTTCAACCAGAAGGTAAGCAACTTAAATGCCAACATTTTCCTCCCTGCTATATACCCAGTACCTTGAAAGTGCCTGACAGGTCAATGTACCCAGTGAAGGACCCCCGTCCATCTGCCCATCCGTCCATATGTGTGTGTGTGTGTGTGCATGCAGATAAGTCACTTCAGTCATGTCCGACTCTTTGCGACCCCAGGAACTGTAGCCTGCCAGGCTCACCTGTCCATGGGATTCTCCAGGCAAGAATACTGGAGCGGATTGCCATGCCCTCCTCCAGGGGATCTTCCCGACCCAAGGATTGAACCCGAGTCTCTTATGATTCCTGCATAGCGCCACCTGGGAAGCCCATAAGTGAGTACTAAAACTCATTATCCAAATATGGGCTGAAATCCCCATTTGTTTCTGTATCAGTGAAGGTGCTTCTGAAATGTTTGAGAAAAACTTGGAATGAAGAGTAATGTAGCTAAACATTCTTTTGGTGATAGATTACCACCCTTCACACCATCATTCAGAAGGATGTTTCTGGCTAGAGAGTCAAGTCCACATTCCGGTTCGAGGGACTGGGTTTCAAGTGCTGTCTTAAAAGACAAATCTTTAGAAGACTGGATATTCTTTATTACCAGGGCAAACTATCTTGTATTTTTGTTGTTGTTTACTGGGGTTTATTTTCTCCTCCTACAATTACAATACATGCTACAATTTTCTGTTGCATAAAATGAACGAGAATCTTATTAAACTATTAGCTCCTTGAAGGGAGGTATTAACTCTAGATTCACAGCACCAAGAATAGTGGCTGGCCCAGAAAAGAGCCTTAAAGCAAGTTTAATGAGATCAAAGAGCCTCAGTTTAAAGACTCTCTGCCTGGTCTGGTTTAGCACAAATCCTGTTCTCAATTCAGTGTCTGCCTCATGCTAGCTGTAGGATTTCAGGCTCTGGAACTGATTTTCCAGAAAATTAAATGAAATGATAACTTACAAACAGCATCCATTTTGAAGCCTGGGGCTAGCTTGGCAGTCAATCGGTAAGTGGCAGGGGTGACTGTTTTGTCCCTAAAATGCAGACAGAACCATGATTGTTCGTGTAGCTTTTGCACTGTCATTTTAAGTGTCCACCAGAATCTTGGCTTGGCACACAACCCTAAACCCCATTAACACATTCTGTGGTCACATAGCCCCATAGGGTCAGGGAGGAATGCAGCCAGTCTGGTTAAAAACTAATGCAAATGGTCTCAGTGATAAAAAGGCCACCAACAAGGAGAGTCAGTTTGGCATGGGTGGGAGAAAGGGCACCAACTTTCCCACAAGCTGGAGGCAATCCCAACAGAGACGTCACTCTAGGGCCGTACACTCTTGTTTTCTACCATGGCCCCTGCCCCAAGACTCTCCAGCCAGAGTACCTGAGCCCAACAGAAGGGATTTAATGCCCCTAGGGCTTTACCTTCAGTTGGAAATGTCCTTCTCTGTCAATGATAGAAGGTCAGCTGTAGACAACATACCAAGAAAAGAAAGCCTCTAAGTAGGTGATTGGAGAAGGAAATGGCAACCCAATCCAGTATTCTTGCTTGGAAAATCCCACGGACAGAGGAGCCTGGTGGGCTATAATCCACAGGGTCGCAAAGAGTAGGATATGACTTAGCAACTAAACAACAACATCAAAGTAGGTGATAGTCCTTATTGATGACTTATCAATCCCAGGATCCAACTAAAGTGCTAACATTTAATTTTTATATAATATCCACTGTTTGATTGATTGGGGCTTCCCCGGTGGTTCAGTGGTAAAGAATCCACGTGCCAATTCAGAGACATGGGTTCTATCCCTGAGTCAGGAAGATCCCTGGGAGAAGGAAAGGGCAACCCACTCCAGTATTCTTGCTGGGAAATCCCATGGACAAGAAGTCTGGCAGGCTACAGTCCATGGGGTCACAAAAGAGTCAGACCACAAGGTCTGACTTGGCCGGACCACAAGGCGTTTGGGATCTTAGCTCCCCAACCAGAGACTGAACCTGTGCTCCCTGCCTTGGAAGCGGGGTCTTAGTGCTGAACCATGAGGGAAGTGCCTCCACTGTTCTTAAAATCCGTTAGAGCTGGGAAGCCATTATATGAAAAACATCAAATAAAGGATGAGAGTTGACAAGCACTCCTGTCTGCTGCCCCCAAAGTCTTCTATCGATATATCCATAGCCCCCAAGTGCAGAGGCTCATGACAATTTATCTGGACAGGAATCTATCACTTCAAGACTAGAAATACTCAACCTTTGGTTGACAATCAGTTCTACAGATGTGTGGTATCTTTGCTTCCAGGAAACAAAGACTTTTAATACACACCTTTCCCGCTGCCCTCAGCTCTAAGGCCAGCACTGTACTGAGAGGGAAATGGGCAGTAAACTTCCTGTAAGGGCCGGGGGCCATTGTTGTATATTGTTTTTAAAAATATCTTTCTTGTTTTTCAATTTACAAAAGCAACATATACATATTATTATTATTTCAAAACAACCTGAAACATGACTCAAATTTAGAAAATGAAAAGTTCTCCAAAGCCCGTGAACTTTCAGGTAGTTTTCTATGCACAGATTAAAGAAAAAAACCTAAAGCATACCTTTAACAAAGATGTTTTTTCTTTGTTATAAAGACAACCAAAAAATGAGGTACGAATTCTGCCCATTGACTTAGTTTAAACTTAAAAAGTTGTTGAGAGTATGGAAAGTCATTGTCATGCTGTTAACAGAAGTATAATTTCTATTCACATGTCTATTTACAGAAAGTCTTTTTCTAGATGACATTTTGGCCAAATTTATTAAAATTTAAAATGCACACATACCATTAGACCCAGTAAATCTGCTATTAGGACTCTGTTCTAGAGAAAGACTAACTTATGGGCACAAAGAGACATGGACAAGGTTTTTTCCTTTCTTTCTTTTTTTTTTTTTTTGAATGTTTATCAAAATGGGAATGGTTCCAAGGTAATCTTTACTGCGGAATGTAACACAGCAGCTAAGAAGAATGAGGTTGACCCATATGTACTGATGTGGAAAGGTCTCTGAGATACACTAAGTGGAACTACACACACACACGTTACTGAGTTTGAATAATATGACTTTCTTTGTGTTAAAAAAAATTTACAGAATAATCATAGTAGCTATGTACAACTGGCCTTCCATATCCTTGAGTTTCACATCTCAGGATTCAGCCAACTGCAAAACAAAAATATTCCGAGAAAAAAATAAATTCCAGAAAGCTCCAAAAAGCAAAACTTGAATTTGCCATGCACCAGCAAATGCTATTTACACAGTGTTAAAAAAAATTTTTTTTTTCTTCACCAAGCCACTCGGCATTCAGAATTTTAGTTCCCCGGTCAGGGATTGAACCCATGCCCCCAGCAGTGGAAACATGGAGTTTCAACCACTGGCCAGGGAAGTCCCATACATAGCATTTACATTGTAGTAAGTATTATAAGTAATCTAGAAATGATTTAAAGTATAAGGGAGGATGCACATGGGTTATACACAAATATTACAGGCATACCTTTGGAGATATTACGGGTTCAGTTTGAGACCACTCAATAAATAAAGCAGATGATATGATAAAGCAAGTCACATGAATTTTTTGGTTTCCCAGTTCATATAAAAGCTGTGTTGAGGTCAAGTATACAATGGCATTTTATCTATAAAAAATGTACATACCTTAATTAAAAACCACTTTATTTGGCTTCCCTGGTGGTTCAGTGGTAAAGAATCCACCTGCCAATGCAGGAGACTCAGGTTCAATCCCACGTCTAAAAAGATCCCATGTGCCTCAGAGCAACTAGGCCCATGCACCTCAACTATTGAGCCTGTGCCCTAGAGCCCAGGAGCTGCAACTACTGAGCCTCCCCAGAGCCTGTGCTCTGCAAGGAGAGAAGCCTGCGCACAGCAACTAGAGAGTAGCCCCTGCTCTCTGCAACTAGAGAAAAGTCCAAGCAGCACCGAAGACCCAGTACAACGGAAACAACAACAACAACAACAAAATGCTATTGCTCATCATCTGAACCTTCAGGTTGTAATCTTTTTGCAACAATAATATCAAAGAACACTGATCACAGACCACCAACACAAAGATGAGAAAGTTTGAAATGCTGCTAGAATTACCAAAACGTGACAGAGACATGAAGTGAACAAATGCCGTTGGAAAAAGGTCACCAGAAGACTTGCTTAATGCAGGGTTGCCACACACCTTCCATTTGCAAAAAAAGAAATTTGTGAAAATTCTGCCAAGTGCAATAAATCAAAGCACATTAAAACAAGGTATGCCTGTATGCCACTTTATGTAAGGGACTCGCGCATCCTCCAATTTTGTGATCCACAGTAGGAGATCCTGGAGCAAACCTACCACAGATAACAGAGGAATAACTGTATGTATGTGTTCAAATCAGCCTGGAAGCCCAGAGTGTGGAGTAAAATGAAGCTAGAAAGAGAGGGAAAGGAAGAAGAGGTCAAGATAGAATTTATTTCCCTTGTATTGTTTGAATGTTTTCCTACAATTAGCATGCATGCCTCTCATAAGTGTAAAAAAGAGTGATGAAGACTTTCCTGGTGGTCCAGTAGCTAAGACTCTGTGCTCCCAAATGCAGAGGGCTCAGGTTTGATCCCAGGTCAGGGAACTAGATCCCACATGCTGCAACTAAGACTCTGCATGCTGAAAATAAGACCCAGCACAGCCAAATAAATAAATACTTTTACAACAATCTATAAAAAATGATGAAACAAAATCTTTAATCCAGTTGATATACTTGATTTTAGCATGACGTAGGGACTTAGCTCCCCCTTCCAAGTCATCCTTTTCTCTCTATGTGCTTGAGCCTGTTTAAGTTCTTTAGTCCATTACCACATCATTATCACTTGCTGTGGTTTTACAGGACACTTGAACATCCTTTATAATAATTTTAAAAGCACCTTTTAATTTCTTTTACACTTCTAACATTTTAATCCATTTGGAATTTTCTTTCATGAAATGATTTCCTATTTAGTCTTGAGTCTGATCTAACCATAATATGAACTTGCATTTCAGTGACTCTGGCCTGTCTAGCTACTCAAGAATTAATATCCTCATTTTTAAAATGTTATTTATTTATTTTTATTTTTGGCTGCACTAGGTCTTCACTGCTTTGCTCAGGCTTTCTCTAGTTGCAGCGAGCAGGGGCTAATCTCTAGTTGCAATGAGCTGCTTTCTTATTGGAGTGGCTTCTTTTGTTGCGGGGGCTTCCCTTGTGGCTCATCTAGTAAAGAATCCACCTGCAATTCGGGAGACCTGGGTTCGATCCCTGGGTTGGGAAGATCCCGAGGAGGGGAAAGGCTACCCATTCCAGTATTCTGGCCTGGAGAATTCCATGGACTGTATAGTCCATGGGGTCGCAAAGAGTCAGACACGACTGAGAGACTTTCAGTTTCACTTTCTCTTGTTACGGAGCATGTGCTCTTAGAGTGTGTAGGCTCAGTAGTTCAGGGGCACAGGCTTAGCTGCTCCAAGGCATGTGGGATCTTCCTGGACCAGGGATCAAACCCATGTTCCCTGCAATGGCAGGTGGATTCTTACTTAACCACTGGACCACCAGGGAAGTCCCAGAATTAATACCTTCAAACACATGATACTGAGTTAGTATCTTATCTGTGGTAGAGTGACTTGCAGTGTTCTGGTCATTTTAGTTAATCTGATGCTAAGATGAACACAGTACCTGAGGCAGAGTGCTAGGTTTAAAATGTGAGAAATGCTATTGAAACTCACAGATCTTGGAGAATACACACTAACCCTTCATAAGAGTAAGGAAGGATTTTAGCTTTCTATAACATCCTAGGGTCCGTACTTGCCTCTCCATTAAAATAACTCAGGACCTCAAATCTCTTGCCACTATAATAGGAGGCTGGAGCCCTCACGTCCCTTGGCCTGCTCTACTGTTCTGCTGCTGCTGCTAAGTCACTTCAGTCGTGTACGACTCTGTGCAACCCCATAGACGGCAGCCCACTAGGCTCCCCCGTCCCTGGGATTCTCCAGGCAAGAACATTGGAGTGGGTTGCCATTTCCTTCTCCAATACATGAAAGTGAAAAGCGAAAGGGAAGTCGCTCAGTCGTGTCCGACTCTTAGCGACCCCATGGACTGCAGGCTACCAGGCTCCTCCGTCCATAGGATTTTCCAGGCAACGGTACTGGGGTGGGGTGCCACTGCCTTCTCCAGCTCTACTGTTAAGATTATCAAACTGCCTTGCACAGAAGGAAGCTGGGGCCCTAACTTTTGGGGATGATAAAAACCTGCCTGTCTGCCTGCTAAGTCGCTTCAGTTGCGTTCGGCTGTTTTTGACTCCCACAGACTGTAGCCTGTCAGGTTTCTCTGTCCATGGGATTCTCCAGGCAAGAATACTGAGTGGGTTGCCATGCCCTTCTCCATGGGATAAAAATCTACCCCCTACATTAACCAAAGACCTCAAATGTAAGAGCTAAAACAATAAAACTCTTAGAGCATAGACATAAATTTTCATGACAGGATTAAACAATGGTTGTTTAGATATTACATACAAAGCACAAATGAGAAAAGAAAAAAATAAATTATCAATGTTTAAGACTTCTGTGCCTCAAAGAATACTATCGAGAAAATGAAAAGACAACCCACAGAATGGGAAAAAATATTTTCAACTCACAAGTCTCATAAGGATCTACTGTTTACAGTACATGGGCTTCCCAGGTGGTGCTAGCGATAAAGAATCTGCATGCCAATGTAGGGGACATAGGAGACGCAGGTTCGATCCCTGAGTTGGGAAATGCCATCCCACTTCAGTATACTTGGCAGGAGAATCCTAAGAACAGAGGAGCCTGGCAGGCTACAGATCATGGGGTCGCAAAAAATCAAACACGACTGAGAATCTGAGCCCATTTAGAATACATAAGAACTCTTACAACTCAACAATAAAAAGACAAATAATCCAATTTTAAAAGATCAAAGATTTGAACAGAAATTTTTCTAAAGAAGACATGCCAGTGGCCAAGCAGCACATAAAAAGATGCCGAACAGCATTGGCCACAAGGAAAATACAAATGAAAACTATAACGAGATATCCACCCACACCCACTAAGGTGGCCAGAGTCAAAGGGACAGGCAGCAACAAGTGTTGGTGAGAATGCAGAACACCAGGATCCTCATGCACTGCTGATGGCAAGGTAAAATGGTAGACCCATTCTGGAAAACAGACTGGCATTTCCTCAAATTTTAAACAGAGAGCTGTTGTATGGCCCAGCAATTCCACTCCTAGGCACTGATACATACCCAAGATAATTAAAAACACACAAAACCTTATACACAAATATACCCCCAATGGAGTGGGTTGCCATTTCTTCCTCCAGGGGATCTTCCCAACCCAAGGATTGTCTCCTTTGTCTCCTGCATTGCAGGTGGATTCTTACTCACTGAGCCATCAAGGAAGCCCTGCACAAACATAAGTATTCATAATTGTTGCTGTTCGGTCCCTAAGTTGTATCGGACTCTTTGCGATCCCATGGACTGCAGCACACCAGGCTTTCCTATCCTTCATGTCTCCCAGAGTTTGTTCAGATTCATGTCCAATGAGTTGGTAATACTATCTAACCATCAAATCCTTTGCTGCCCTCTTCTCCTTTTGCCTTCAATCCTTACAAGCATCAGGGTCTTTTCCAATGAGCTGACTATTCACATCAGGTAACCAAAGTACTGGAGCCTCAGCTTCAGCATCAGTCCTTCCAATGAATATTCAAAGTATTCATAATACTATTCAAAGTACAAAAAAGTGGAAATAATCTAAATGTTCTTCAACTGATGAATGGATAAACAAAATGGGGTATGTTCCTCCAAAGGAATATTATTCAGCCATAAAAAAGGAAAGTATACTGATTTACACTGTAATATGAATAAACCTTGAAAACATTATGCTAAGTGGAAGAAGCCAGTTACAAAAGGTCACATGTTGTATGATTCCATTTATACAAAATGTCCAGAATAGGCAGCTCCATACAAAGCAGATGAGTGGTTGCCAGAGGTTCGAGGGAGGGGACAAGGGAGTGTTAAGTCACCCAGTCGAGTCCGATTCTTTGCAACCCCATGGACTGTAGCCAACCAGGCCTTTCTGTCCATAGAATTCTCCAGGCAAGAACACTGGAGTGGATTGCCATTTCCTCCTCCCTCTCTGCCTTTGAGGGAGGAGACAAAGGAGAGTGACTACTAACGGGTTAGGTTTCTTTTTGGAGGGATGAAAATGGTCTGGAATTAGATAGCGGTGATGGTTGCACAACTCTGTGAACATACTAAAACCACGAAATTTTTCGCTTTAATAAAAGGGTGACTGGTATGGTATGTAAATTATATCTCAATAAAGTAAATAAATAGGATTTTCAAGCCATTAAAGGAATGAGAGAAAATATCTTGTACAATATTTCTGGAAATAAGCCTGAATCTTTACATCCAACTGGCATACCCCAAACAATGCTTCCCAATCTTGGCCTCTCATTAGAATCACCCGGGGAACTTTTAAAAACACACCGATGCTTGGACCTTCTTCCCAGAGGTGGCGATTTAATTGGTCTGGGGTGGGGCCTAGGGACTTTTGGTTCTCAAAAGCTCCCCAGTTGATTCTAAAGTGCAGACAGAATGGACCTTCTTCCCAGAGGTGGCGATTTAATTGGTCTGGGGTGGGGCCTAGGGACTTTGGTTCTCAAAAGCTCCCCAGTTGATTCTAATGAGCAGACAGAACTGAGAACTGGCTGCCCTAGAATTTGAGCTTTCAAAAGAGTCCCTGGTGTTGGTTTAGATATCTGTTATTTAATTCTTTCTCATAAACATGAGACAAACAAAAATTTAAATGGCTCACAGTTTCTGGCTTGTTAGAGCTGGGATTTTGTTGTCTCGTCTACATTAAAAAAAAAAAAAAAAAGATCAGCAGGTTGCCATTTTACAGACAGAATCTGAAGTACAAAATGGCTAAGACACACACCGACGTCACCATAGTGAGCTGGGGTGGAGACTGAATTACAGCTGAGTCCCTGGGAACCTAACTTACTTCTTTTAGTAACTCGGATGGAACATCCACTCGGCACCGGTGTCGCTGGCCCAGGAGGATGGAGGATGGAGGATGGATGGAGCCTCAGTCTGAGAAAACTGCAAATGCTCAAGTCCACCAACCTGACCTTTGGATTTGGTTAAATGGAGCCACCCCTCTGCCTCCCCCCGACAACAAAGCCTTTTTCTTAAAAGGCTGGGAAGATGAGGCTATTTCACTTCTTCATCTCAGGTATGCCACCTCTCAAGTGCTCATCTACCTAGAACACTACTTGTCTGATTTTCATTTTTTCCCCTAAGCTGGTGAAAGCCACGTCAGGTCTGCTTTAGGCTCTATGTTCGTTTAGAAGCCCCAAAGCTGTTTCCAATTGGCAACGTCACGGCCAATGTGTGTTGTTCATTAGTCTATTTGTGGGAGGCTGTCTGGGCCCCCATCCAGCCCCCACCTGTGGGAAATTCTTCCCTGATCCGAGAACCCACCAGGTGCCCCTGAGACCAGGAACGAGGCAGCCGCCTCCACCTCCCCTATGCTCTAAACGGATACACACACAGCGGCTGTCTGGGTTCTGATCTTGCTGAGGAAGCTCTCGATGATTCTCTGGCCCTTCTTTCTCTCTCACCGAGCTGTTTTATAAGTTGAATGCTAATCTGGGTTTCTTCAAAATGTCGCCTTTGACGAAAACCTAATAAAACCCCAAACGGGAAATCCAGGAGTCATGGAGATGCCACATGACTGTAACCTAAGGTTGTTGGTCAACTTGATTGGGTTTTTGAGCTCATACACCATCTAGGGGCCTTAGTTCCCCCATCCACCTTTGTTCAAATAAAGAAGATCTTTGTCTTTTCTCGCAGCAAATAAGGGCCTGAACCTTTCTGAGGAGTCCTGTAGACCCAGGACCACTGCACGCCCCTCTCTAGGCCTGTGACCCACCAGGGCTCTGGGCAGAGGTCCCCAGCTCTGCTCACCTGAGCAGCCAGAGGGACAAGAGCCAGAGGGACCCCCTGCCCCAAAGCTGGCCACTCCATACAACCAGAAATCTGCCAAACCTGCAGGGAAGGAAACCTTTTGGTTAAGGAATGCAAATCCTCTACATGAAAACCAGGTAAGTCAGTGAGAAGGATAAGTGTGTTTTTCTGTGTCCTGACATCCATGGTTATAAGGTTGGGTACAGTCTTATCACTCACATCACCTAGTAATTTATTTCTGATTCTTGTTTTTAATGGAAGAGTGTTGAGAAAAACCTTGATTTCCACAGATAAGTGGTAGCAAATGCTAACAGGCTTTTAGGAGACTGTTTTCAGACATTAAAAAGGTCTTTACTTAAACCAGTGTTTCTCAGCCATTCTTTCATTATTGCCCACCCCCTAAGGAGCTGTGGTGGACATTTTTGTCTCACTGTGCCCTTCCCTCTTCCATGAAACACTGGGCATCTGTTTACATACAGTGACCCTTTGGAGGGCCATGCGCCATTGCCTTCGCTAAATTTTCTTTATCTCCTCAGGGATAATACCTTTCTGGTTGAGAATGCATGAATTCAATGGATCCAAATCTCTTTATTAAAAAAAATATATTTATTCATTCATTCATTCATTCATTTTATTATTTGGCTGTGTCGGGTCCTAGTTGGGGCACATGGACTCTCTAGTTGTGGTGCGTGGTCTCTACAGCATGTGGGCAAGTGACAGAGCTTAGCTGCTTCGCAGTCTGTAGGATCTTAGTTCCCTGACCTGGGATCGAACATACATTCCCTGCATTGCAAGGCGGATTCTTGACCACTGAACTACCAGGGGAGAAGGCAATGGCACCCCACTCCAGTTCTATTGCCCGGAAAATCCCATGGATGGAGGAACCTGGTAGGCTGAAATCCATGGGGTCGCTAAGAGTCAGACACGACTGAGCGACTTCACTTTCACTTTCCACTTTCATGCATTGGAGAAGGAAATGGCAACCCACTCCAGTGTTCTTGCCTGGAGAATCCCAGGGACGGAGAAGCCTGGTAGGCTGCAGTCCATGGGGTCGCACAGAGTTGGACACGACTGAAGCGACTTGGCAGCAGCAGCAGAACTACCAGGGAAGTCCCTGGATCCAAATCTTGAAATAATGATAGAAAAATTTTGTTTCAAAGAGTCGTTAAAATAATAATATTAGAAACAACAATGGAAAATTCTTATGTGGTATTTATTATTTGTCAGATGCTGTTCTAAGCACACACACACACACACACACACATATATATATACACACACATATAAAAACTTGTTTAAAAGCCTTGTAATATCATTACTATCACCGTTATATTTTGGTGGTGCAGCTTATGGGACCTTATCTCCCTGACCAGGAGCCGAGGCAGCAAGAGCACTGACTCCTATCCACTGGTCCGCCAGGGATGTCCCTCCTTATTTTAAAAGATGAAGAAATTATGGCACAGAGAGGTTAGGTGACCTGCCCGAGACCACACGAGTGGTACAGGGACTCATGCCCATCCTCCACACCCTAAACCATTAGGCGATGCTGGCTTCCTGTGCTACTGCAACAACCGCTTATTTCTTCATCAGACAAAGAAAAGTCAAATAAGATGTACCTCAAACTTGCCACAAGCCTGAAACCATCCATCAGGGGACAATTACACAAGGCAACATACCACGCTTAGCAGACTGGCCACTGAACCATGAAGACGCAGAAGCCAACCTCACTAATGGCAGGTGTGAGCATCTAGATGACGGCCAGAGAGCAAACGGCGCTCTCTGAAACTGGGGCTGGGCTACAAGCGTCCTAACCAACGCCACATTTACAAGGAATTCCAATAGCGACAGAAAGCGGCAGGGGCCTCCCCCACCCTGATGTGAGCCTCCCCGGCAGCTCCATCAGTGCACTGGTGGTCTCCAGTACGTTGAAATGTAGAATATTTAATCATACTTGTTTTATTTTGATTACTTGGTAAAAAGAGAATTTTAAAAAATCAAGTCCAATGTTTGAGCAACTCTCAAAACACCAGGCCCACAGAGAAGAATTTGAACCATGAGAAGACCCTGCAAGGCTCATGGTCTCAAAATCCAGCCTCCCACAAGGTCCCAGCACCCAGGTCTTGATATGGCTTCCCAACTCTGGCCCCTCAGATCTCCAGTCATGTCTCCCAGCCTCATCTCCCACCAAAGACCTGATTCAATGGGAGTCGGGGGGCAGGGACCCATCATTACTGGCCCCTGAGCTCCCCATGCATGCATGCTCAGTTGCTCAGTCGTGTCTAACTCTTTGTGACCCCATGGACTGTAGCCTGCCAGGCTCCTCTGTCCAGGAGATTCTCCAGGCAAGAATACTGGAGTGGGTTGCCATTGCCTCCTCCAGGGGATCGTACCCACCACTCACGCATCTCCTGCATTGGCAGGCAGATTCTTTACCACTGAGCCACCTGAGAAGCCCCCTAAGCTCCCCAGGTGATTCCAACGTGTGGTGGGCTTGAGACCCACAGTTCTAGTCCTGTTCTCTCATTTTCAGAAGTTAACCCAACTGTGAGCAGGATCACACTCGGCTGGTCCAGTCCCTCAAGTGTACCTGAAAATACACCACTCGAACATCTGTTCTTACTCCTTACCACCGTCAGAGGAGGGGACGAGCTCTCTTGACCTAAGAGTGTGCTCCCACTCATGACTGCTTTCTCTCCATTCATTTATCTATTAGTTACTGAATGTCTACTTAGTGTCGGCAGCTGGGAAATCAAAACAGATATGCATATATTCATGTGCTGCTTCCAGTGTTACAAAGAAAAAAGACAGTAAGGAGATCAAACCAGGCAATCCTAAAGGAAATCAACTCTGAATATTCATTGGAAGGACTGATGCTGAAGCTGAAGCTCCAATACTTTGGTCACTTGATGTGAGGATCTGACTCACTGGGAAAGACCTGGATGCTGGGAAAGTTTGAGGGCAGGAGGAGAAGGGGGTGACAGAGAATGAGATAGATGGATGGCAGCACCGACTCAATGGACATGAGTTTGAGCTAATTTTGAGAGATAGTGAAGGACAGGGAAGCCTTGCATGCTGTAGTCTATGGGGTCACAAAGAGGTGGACATGAATGAGAGACTGAATAACCAAAGAAAAAAGAACAGGGTGGGGGGCGGGTAAGTGGGAATTAGTTATCTAAGTAAGAAGTGAGGGCAATAACCTTCTAGGCAAAGCAAATCCCAAGCTTGAGTCCCAGGAACAGAGGGGTTTGGGCAATCTGAAACCAGACTAATGAGGCTGGGAGCATGAAGGGCTGAGGATGAGGCAGGGGTTCCTCTGTGGAGGGGCTTGCTCCCCCCACCCCCCACCATGACCATCCAGGAAGGCAGCAGTGAAATCACTGCATTGGGGTGTGTGGTGGGCGGGGAGAAGGCCTCACTCACTGTGGCTTGGCTTCCTGTCTGTCAGGAATAATCACAATGCCGATTCCAGGTGGGGGTGATGATGAACTGCCATCTAGAAGCAGTGGTTCTTGACTTTGCCTACATGCTGGAATCACCCAGAGTCTTTTCAAGTCCTGGTGCTTGGGTCCCACCACCAGGTGATAGATGGTCAAAGCTCCCAGCTGATTCTAACCCACAGCTGGACTGAGAACCACTGCCTGCAGAGCACTGGAAGAATGCCAGGCCCAAGGGATGTGCTTGAAAAATACAAGCTGTTACCACTGGTGTCTCCAGTCCTTCTTCCTATCTGTCTTTAAAATGTTCAAGCTCCCAATCAGAAATATCTCTTAGCCTCCCTGTGCAGATGAATTCTGTGATAAAACTTTGAAAACTGTTTAGCAGCCAGATTCATAGAGACACAAGGTAGGTGGGGAGTTGCCTTAGGGAGTTATTATCTAATAGGTGTGGAATTTCAGTGTGGAAAGATGAAAGTCCTGGAGATGTATGGTGATGATGGTCAAATAACACTACGACTATACTTAACTATACTAACTTATGTGCACTTAAGAATGGTTAAGATGGTAAATTTTATGCGATGGGTGTTTTATCACAATTTTTAAAAACCTGCTTAAAATACTGTTTATTGGATGTTCCTAGCGGTCCAGTGGTTAAGAATCCATCTGCCAATGCAGGGGATATAGGTTCAATCCTTGCCTGGGAAGACTCCACGTGCCTTGGAGCAACTAAAGCCTGCGTGAGGCAATTACTGAGCCTGCGCTTAGAGCCTGTGCTCCCCAACAAGAGAAGCCACAGCAACGATAAGCCCTGGCACCACAACTAGAGAAAGCTCGTGTACAGCAACGAAGACCCAGCACAGTAAGAAAAAAAATTAATTAATTAAAAAATAAAATACTGTTTATTTATATTCACAATGTCTTTCAGTACCCACAGAATATAAGAAATGTTAACTTGAAAAATAATGGGAATACATTTATCCTTTTTGTTTTTAAGAATTTGTCTGACAGAAACGTCACATTTACGTAAAGATACAAATATGCTCAGTGAAGCATGTTGCAATGGGGCAAAAAAGCATAACCGACCTAGAAGTTTGTCACCAGGGGAATGGCCCAATGAGTCAAAGACCATCTTGGGAATACTATGCAACCAGGAAGAAGAATGGGATGAGCTGTCTCTGGGGGTGCTGACATGCATGAATAATAATACTATTCAGGAAGAGATCTGGCCTCCTGGCATCTAAAGTCCCTTCCCATGTTTAGGAATCCCTGCCGCCTTTATGAGTCCTGGTGGGAGGCAGGATCCACCTCTCACCCTGAAGGTTGCAAATAGACAGCGGCAGTGTCCTTACCAATCCGGTTTTGTGGCATAGTTGTGGCCACTGCCTGGGCTGATGTCTAGTTTCCACAGTGTGAGTCCACAGCCTTCCTAGCAAGTCTGGGAACCACCCTGAGGTCCCTTAAAGAAATGCCTCTTCTGCTGATATCAGTCAGTTGATATCTACTGCTTGCTACTAAGAACCCTAGAGATAAAAATATTCAGAGTAAGACTCTGGTCCCTCCTATTTTGGTGGAAAGAGCCCATGTTCAATGGCCATTTCTCTCTCAGTTTATTCACCCTCTTCTCCTCTCATCACTCAGATAGTCTTCATCCCCCCACTCCTAAAGGCCATGGTCCTGGGCCCTCTATCCATTCACATGCATACCCTCACCCCCACCAAACACAGGGCAAAGGTTTCTAGAAAGTGAGCCTATTCTGCAATAACTGACACCCAAGTGCTATTATTTTACATGAGCCCTAACCACATGAGGGTTATTTTTAACTTACAATTTTGAAATAATTTCAGACCTATAGAAAAGTTGCAAGAAGAGTACAATAAACTCCCTCCACCTAAATACCCCAAATGTAAACATTTCATTTATCCTCCTGTCTCTCCATAGAGCTTTTTTTCCTCAGAAACACTTTAGTCTAAGTTGCACAGAAGATACCGTTTTGCCTGTAAATACATCAGCGTGCATTTCCTTAAAAAGACATTTTCTTACGTTACCAGGTTAATTATTTAGTCAGGAAATTAACATTGATATAATGCTATCATCCAATCTGCAGACTTCATTCAAATGCTGCCAATTGTCCCAATAATGTCCTTTAAAGCAAGAAAAAAAAGAGAGAGAGAGAAAGAAATAGAACAAACCCATGGTCCAGGATCCAATCCAAACTGAACAATGCTCAGACTGGACTTGCCAGTTTCTAGACATGTCCATCCAGATTGGATAAGCCCTTTCCTCTCTGGGCTCCACCCTTCCTCACCCATGAGAATAAAAGGTCAAAGAAGCCACGGGAACTTTAGTGACTTCTCTGTATGTTAAAGGCAATCAGTCAGGGAGGTCACCGCTTCCCCAGGCAAGCACATGAGTCAACTAATTGAAAAAAAGAGAAGCTGATTTTATTGAGTGAGGACTAGGTGTCAGCGCTGTATTTGTCAAGTGCATCATCTCACCTAAGCCCCCTTCCTGCCCATTTCCACTGTTATCCCCCTTTTGCAGATGCAGAAACTGAGTTTGTAGGAGTTAATTTACTCAAGGTCTTTCAATACTTAAACTCAGAAATGAGGTGGGAAGAAAACACACCTTGTCATTCCCAATCTGACTAATCTTCTCTAGACTGAAATAAGTGCCCTAGATTGCATGCTCAGTCACATCGGTCCGAGTCTTTGCAACCCCACAGACTGTAGTCCTCCAGGGGCCTCTGTCCATGTGATTCTCCAGGCAAGAATACTGGAGTGGGTTGCCATGCCCTCTTCCTCCAGGGGATCTTCCCAACCAGGGGATTGAACCTGCATCTCCTGTGTTGCAGGTGGATTCTTTACCAGAGCCACCAGGGAAACCTGCCCTAGATTAGAGGGGAGCCAAATCTCCAAGGCTGCAGCAGCCTTGGATACAGTACAGAATCCCCTAGGAAGAGGGGACCTCAGTGGAAACAAAACTGTACCAAGGGGACTTCCCTGGTGGTTCTGTGGTTAAGGATCCATCTTGCAACACAGGGGATGTGGGTTTGACCCCTGGTTGGGGAACTAAGGTCCCACATGCCACAGAGCAACTAAGCCTTCATGACATAGCTACAGAGTTCAAGTGCTACAATGAAAGATCTTGAGTGCTGCAACTAAGACCCAACACAATCAAATAAATTAATTAACTTTAAAAATATGTCAAAATATATACTTAAAAAAAAAAAAAAACTATACCAAGTTCCACAAGCTGCAAGATGATTTCTCTTGGTGGCCTGGGGCTGAATGCTTGTCCCCTTGTCAAGAAGAGCTTTGCCCTATGGAGCTGAATATAAAGTCTTGTCCCTTCTTGAGACACATCCAACAAAGAAAGGACTTTCTAAGACACTAAGGGCTTCCCAGGTGATGCTAGTGGTAAAGAATCTGCCTGCTAATGCAGGAGATGTTAAGAAACATGAGAGATGCAGTTTTGATTCCTAGGTTGGGAAGATCCCCTGGAGGAGGGCAGGGCAACCCACTCCAGTATTCTTGCCTGGACAATTGCATGGACAGAGGAGCCTGGTGGGCTACAATCCATGGGGTGGCAAAGAGTCGGACATGACTGAGTGACTTAGCACGCATAAAAGGCACTAAATATTAGAGAATTGACCACATACTCTGACTCCATTGCTGACCGTAGGAGGGGTCCCATTTCACAGCCAGGTTCTGTGACCCACCCCAGGATGAGCTGATCTTGGACCCAGGTCTGGGAACCCTCACAGAGTGCCTGCACCTTTCAGAACAAGCTGTTAGGGCCAGATGTTCTGAAGCTGGCATCACGGTAAGCAGATCCACACCCCTCCAGTAGTCATGGTTGGAAAATCCCATGGACGGAGGAGCCTGTTAGGCTGCAATCCATGGGGTCGCTAAGAGTCGGACACGACTGAGCAACTTCACTTTCACTTTTCACTTTCATGCATTGGAGAAGGAAATGGCAACCCACTCCAGTGTTCTTGCCTGGAGAATCCCAGGGACGGGGGAGCCTGGTGGGCTGCCGTCTATGGGGTCGCACAGAGTTGGACACGACTGAAGTGACTTAGCATAGCATAGCACAGTAGTCATGGAGCAAATCTTCTCCTTCCCCAGGAGGAAAAGACCACGCATTTGTCCTAGTGGGTTCTCGACCACCTCCCAAGGTTATGTGGCGCGTGTCCCTTCATGTCCTTGGCACAGATGCAGCTGCCACCCCAGCTGCTGGCAGTTTGGAAAGAATTTCTGTTTGTGTGTTGCATTTCTCCAACTAACTCTCAAGACTTCTTAGTGTTAGTCGCTCAGTCGTGTCCAACTCTTGGCGACCCCATGGACTGCAGCCTGCCAGGCTCCTCTGTCCATGGTGTCTACTTTTTGAATATCGTGGTCCTAATCAAAGTATGTTATTTTCTTTTCTTCCTTTTAGATTAACATTTAAAACAGAGGCAAAAATTATTATGATAAGTTGGTTCGCTGCACCAGAGTAATGCTTGCAGCAGCCATTGCCTTCGCTGTACTGAGCTCTTGTTTCCAGAAGTTCTACTGCTCACTTTGGGTAGTCAATATTTCTCAGCCTCACTTATTCCAACTGTAAATGGGAATAATAATCTTAAAGTACTTAAAATGCACACAATGTATACATTTTACAAATGGGTGGGTGCATACACAACAGCATAAAAGCTTAAGTCAAATGAAGTATTATATACAAAGTACTTAGCCCAGTAAATTCCCAGGACATAGAAGATTGTTCCACTTCTTTGCCTACTACTGCAACTGTCTGCAGTTTATACTGGACAGCTTTGTAAAGTTGTAGAGCACTAAGCCTCCTTGGCATTTTGGCTGGTCCTTTTCATTCCCTGAATGTTTTCAGCATTGTCCTAGGACGCCTGAGCCTCAGTGAGGGCACAAGCCAGAACTGAGAGCAAGTCTTTGAAGGTATTGGCTCCCACATGGCACAAGCTGTGCGTGTGTGCACTAAGTTGCTTCAGTTGTGCCTGACTCTGTTCAACCCTATGGAATGTAGCCCACGAGGCTCCTCTGTCCATGGGATTCTCCAGGCAAGAATACTGGAGTGGGTTGCCATGCCCTCCTCCAGGGGATCTTTCCCACCTAGGGATCAAACCCATGGCAGGTTCTTTACCAGTAGCGCCACTCAAGAAGCCCAGGACAAGCTACGGAGAATCAATTAAGTCCAAGCGCACAAATTCATATCTACTACAACTGGTTCCAAACCAGCCCAAGGAACGGCCCCTTCCTGCAAAGGGCCTGAGGCTGATCTCTGCAGGGGCCTCAGGCGCTCCTTACACAACCTTTCCAATTCCCGATGCAGGTACCTGGCAGCCACAGGGCCCTCTGCTGTGGCCATATCCCACCTTGAAAATGTCCTGTGTCCTTTCAGGGTCTCATATCTACTGTCCTTCCCAACATGAGGTGAGCCCAGTTCTTCCAGTAGGCTGCCCTCACTCCAGGGCAGAACACGCCGCAGCACTGCGTGCCCTGCGCCAAAATGGAAGTTTAATCTTCAACAAGCATTTACTGTCTCGTGTATGTTGCATCCCAGGTGGCTCAGTGATAAAGCATTTGTCTGGCAATGCAGAAGATGCGGGTTCAGTCCTTCGATGGAGAAGATCCCCTGAGAAGGAAATGGTAACCTACTCCAGTATTCTTGTCTGGAAAATTCTATGGACAGAGGAGCCTGCCCATGGGGTCATAAAGAGTCAGATACAACTGAGCATACACGTACCTTAATACCCTCGGGTATGCAGGGCTGTGATGGTTAAAAAGACAAGGTCTCCATTCTTAAGTAGGGGATCAGATGGGTGGTACACAGATAAAGGCCGAAGGTCAGAGCCAGAGATAAGCTCCAGCCAGCCCGAGCTTGCACATTCCTCCTTCGTCCCAAGGTGTTCCTTCCCCTTGCTTCCCCAGCCCCCAACTGCACCAAATGAATGAGCCCCAAATGGCTGCCCAGCATCACCCCTCTGGGCTCACTCCTGGGCCCCGGGCTTGGGGGAACAATCGGGGGCTCCTGAAGGCAGGCTGAGCCGGCTCGTTCTCATGTGCGGGGCCCGCGGCGCCCTTCTCAGCTGATTGTGTCCAGGCGGCCGGGGTCTCCGAGGCGCATGAATGCCCTTGAATGGGACCATTCAGGCTGATGGACAGGAGCTGAAAGCTGCACACACACAAAAGCCATTGGGCAGCCGGGAGGGCTCCAGCCCCAAGGGTTTGCCCACGGGAAGGGAGGCCATCCCACCACAAAGAGCAGTGTGAAGACATCTTTGTGTTTTCAATGGCATCCTCTGGGTGTCAATGGCCAAGCATCGCCCCCACCCCCTCCAGCCAAGACCTTGAAGGCAGCAGAGGATGGTACTCGGTGGAGAAGGCTGTGAAGGATACAGCCCAAAATGAAAATCCAACAAACAACAGATTAACAGAGTCCGTTTCTCTGAACGAGCAAGATAGGGCTCTGGGCCAGGGGTGCTGTATAGGGTGCCTCCACGAGCCTGTCATGTACATTGGTTAGCCCTTCATTCCTGACACCCACGGTGACCTTCAAGAACTCCGGCTAACCCGAGAGCGCTGAACGTGTCACCAAGAAAAATTACCTCCAAAGGACAAGGACAATATTTAAATGAGGATTGGAGAGACCTGGTCTCCCATTCTTATGTCACTTGGTTGGTGTTTTTCAGGAACGGAAAAAAAAAAAAAATCTCTGAAATGACAGCTGGATTTTTAAATAGGGCCAGGAATGGGGAGCCACCCACCTGGAATTCTTTTAATTGCTTCAAGGGGAGGGCAGGCTCTGACAGCGGCAGGGGTGGGTGGGGGGCGCGGCCGTGGGGGGCAGAGAAGTCTATTTACACTGTTGTGCACAAATATTTTAAGCCCATTGTCAGATGGTCACTTGGGAAAGGATGTTTCTCAGCTCCCCACATCACATTACTTCAGAAACAAGCACCCAAAAAGATAATTAAAGATGGTTTCCTCCTCATAATGCAATTCTATAATGAGCAATTAAAATTAAATTAGCTTTTCATAATAAAAAAGATGCATTGCGTTCTTAGGTTTCCTGACCCAGAGTTATTAATTCATGGGAAGAAGTGATACATCTGTGACTGAATAGTTTTACTAAGGAAGTGTTAAATGTGAAGACCAATTCAATGAATAGATCAAGATAACATGGAGATAGACACTCACCCTCGGCATAATTACTAGTTTTGCTGGTGGCTCAGAGAGTAAAGAATCTGCCTGCCATGTAAGAGACGTGGTTCGATCCCTGAGTCAGGAAGAAGGTCAAGAGAAGGAGATGGCAAGCCACTCCAATATTCTTGCCTGGGAAATCCCATAGGCAGAGGAACCTGAGGGACTACAGTCCATGGAGTCACGAAAGAGACGGACACAACTCAGCGACAACAGCAAGAAAACAACAACAACACAATCAGAACCAGGATACCGACATGGACAAACCCAGAGAACTCATTCAGATTTTACCAGTTTTACAAGCACTCATGTGTGTGTGTGTGTGTGTACACACATGTGCGTGTGCATGCAACTTTGTGTAACCAATCAAGATACTACACCATACCTTCACAAGACTCCCTCAGGCTATCCCTTATTAGGGACACCAATCACTCACTCCCATCATTAACCTCTGACAACCACTGAGCTGTCCTCTATGTCCAATTTTATTACTTCAAGACTTATATAAATAAACTAGTACAGTATATAGCCTTTGGAGATTGATTTGTTTTTTTCACACAGCATAATTTCCTTGGGGTTCATCCACATTGTTGCATGTATTGATCACCTGTCCCTGTCTATAGCTGAATAGTATTCCACGTACATGTAGACATACCATGGTTTGTTCAACCACTGACCACTGAAGAATACCTGGGTAGCTTCCGTTTTGTGCTTGTTTTGAATAATGGTGCTATGATCATTCGTGTACAAATTTCTTTGTAAAAATAAGTGAAAAGCCCTAAAAGAGACCAAATAATTTTGAAAGTTATCCCTTTTCTCTCCAACTACAGTAATTTTACTGCATGGTATTGGTTGAAGGCCAGACACATAGATTAACAGAACAGAGAATTCACAATTGGCCCCACACAAATACGCCCAGGTGATATTTTATACTGTGCAATGAATTCAATGACAAAGGTGGCTTTTTCAACAAATGATGCTGGAGCAACTGGACACCCACATGAAAATTCCCATACCAATAGAAAAAGTCACTCAAAATGGATCACGGACTTAAAATATAAACTATTAAACTTTCAGAAAAAGGCAGGAAAGATGGAGATATCTGAGTTCAGTTATTCACACGACACCAGGAAGTACCTCTCACTACATCTTCTCTGGTCTCTTCCAAATGACTGAAATTCCACTATTAGATAGTCATACCTTTGGCTTAGAGGCTCATCCACAAAATTCCTTTGGGAGATAAGACATGAGCTTTAAATCTTGGGGTGAATCAGTATCTCCATTGAGAGCTGAGAGGGGGCTCTGGAAGGATGTAAAATGCAAAAAGCACTAAGCACCTGGAGAATAGAAGAGGGTGAAAAAGAGTCAGAGGGAAAAAGACAGCATCCTGACAAGTTCCACCTGCTTGATAATGCCAAGGTCATTTCTTCCAAAATCTGTCTGGTTTGACCTAACTAGCAACGGTAGTGGTGATCATGGGTTTTCGCCAAATTACACCTACCCAACATGAGCAGACATCCATCCAAGGTATCGATCAACTTATATGCAAAGACAAGAAGAGTGTGTATATAGGTATTAGAGGATTGTGGGACAGGGTTGATATTCCCTCATTAATATAAGCACAACTCTAGGGAAAAACAAAGAATTTATATTCCAATCAAGATAACAGTAAGGAAGTCCTGTCGTGAAATCGCTCAGTCGTGTCCGACTCTTTGTGACCCCATGGACTGTAGCACACCAGGCTCCTCCATCCATGGAATTTTCAAGGCAAGAGTACTGGAGTGGGTTGCCATTTATTTATTTCCTATCTAGTATTTTCCTTCCTGAGTTTCTTATTTCTTTACGTAGCTATTTAATGAAACTACTTAGGCAAATGCCCTTTGAGGGACTTGTTCTTGGAGAATTCTCATTACAGATACAGTGGGTATTCCACCAACTTCCAAAGAATCAAAAATAATCAAGTGCTTTTAACCCTAAAACTTTGTAGAAACAAAATTCTCACCTATGCTAATGCAGAAGGCACCATAAAAGCCATAGGGTCACGTAATCAAACCATAAATAGATCTCATATATCCTGAGTAACATGCATATAAAAACAACAGTTATGAAAAACTTAAATCCAGGATGTGCGGTCCATCGGAGCTATAACTGCCACTTGCTTGCTATCCCATCGACCTGGGAAGAATGTTCAGAGAGAAGGCAGCAGGTCTCGATGGCGCCCCCTGAAGGCAAGGAGGAGCCACAGTCACTTAGAGCCAGGCTCCCCAACCCCTGGACCAAGGACAGGTACTGATCCATGGCCTGTTAGGAAACAGGCCGCACAGCAGGAGGTGAGAGGACGTAAGCAACACACTTCAGGTGTCACTGTTTTCCATCACCCCCAGATAGGATCATGTAGTTGCAGGAACACAAGTTCAGGGCTTCCAATGATTCTGCATTATGGTGAGTCGTATAATTATCTCATTGTATATCACAGTGTAAGAATAATACAGGAGAAGGAGGGGACAACAGAGGATGAGATGGTTGGATGGCATCACTGACTCAATGGACAAGAGTTGGAGCAAACTCCGGGAGATGGTAAAGGACAGGGAAGCATAGCATGCTGCAGTCCAGGGGTTGCAGAGTCAGACACGACTTAGCGACTGAACAACAGCAAAGAATAATCAAGTGCACAATAAAAGTAATGCACTTGAATCACACCAAAACCATCCTCCCCACCCAAATCTGTAGAAAAACTGTCTTTCCCAAAGCTGGTTCCTGGTGCCAAAAAGGTTGGGGACCGCTGGCTTAGAGCAAGCCCTAGGTTTTAACCTGCCACTCTGAATGGACCCTGAAGCCATTTCCCCTGTGTTCTCTCCTGATTGGCAGGTAGATACTTATCTCCTCAGAGGATATGATCCTTAAGTTAAAATGAGTAAAGAGCAACTTCCCTGTGGTCCAAGGGCCAAGACTCTGTGCTCCCAAGGCAAGGGGACCCCAGGTTGGATCCCTGGTCAGGGAACTAGATCCCACCAGCCACAACTGAGATCCAAGGCAACCCAATAAATAAATAATGAATACAATAAATATATATATTTTTAAATGAAGCGACAGAACACAAAAACAAACAAGGAGTCAGGGCCCCAACCAACATGGGCCTCAGGCACCATGAGGGCTCTCCCAGTCTGATTCTCTTTCTTTCCACCAGCAAGTCACAAACGCCCACCTTCTACCAGGTCAGGAGCTGTCAAACCTTAATGCAGGGGGCGCCTCAGGCTGAGACACAGTCATTCTCTCCCTCAAGGCAAGCTCCAGAGAAAACTCACAAGCACAGACACGCCAACACCCTCCAGAGCTGAGGCTGCCCTAAGCCCAGCAAGCTAATTGATGAGGGCCCTGGATGACCTGAGGTTAAGTGCAAGGCTCCTGTGTCTGGTTGTTCATGCTCGGTGCCGGGCAACCCACCCAGCCCTTCTGAACCTCATCTGCCTCCTCTGTAGAATACTGTGAGGCAAACTCACAAGTCAATATGCAGGCCTAGGCCCTCATGTTGTTGCTGTTCAGTCGCTAACTCATGTCGGACTCTTTGTGACTCCATGGACTGCAGCACACCAGGCTTCCCCGTCCTTTACAATCTCCCTGAGTTTGCTCAAACTCATGTCCATTGACTCGGTGATGCCATCCAACCATCTCATCCTCTGTAGCCACCTTCTCCTCCTGCCCTCTTTCCCAACATCAGGATCTTTTCCAATGAGTCGGCTCTTCGCATCAGGTGGCCAAAGTTTTGGAGCTTCAGCTTTAGCATCAGTCCTTCCAATGAATATTCAGGGTTGATTTCCTTTATGATTGACTGGTTTCATGTCCTTGCAGTCCAAAGGACTCTCAAGAGTCTTCTCCAGCACCACAGTTCGAAAGCGTCAGTTCTTTGGTGCTCAGCATTCTTCATGGTCCAACTCTCACATCTGTATATGACTACTGGAAAAACCATAGCTTTGACTATACAGATCTTTGTCGGGAAAATGATGGCCCTTTGTACAAGCTGGTACTATTGACTTCACTTCCCACCTTCATGCATACTTGGCTAAAGCTGATTTCCCAGGCATCTCCTAGTCCCTGCTACGGCAGCTGCATTCTTAAGGAACGTGAAATTCTTCATCCAGGGCTGTGAAAGATGCTGAACCCTGGGACAAACTCCAGATGTGAGGTCAGAAAACCGAGACACAGGCAGACCTGTCACTCAACTGTACTGTGACACTTGGGGGCAGGCCCTTGACCTCTCTGAGATGCTGAGGGGATCAGAAGGAAGACTCACGTGACAGCCCTCACCCCTGGCCATAGCAGAGCTCCTGGGCTGAATCAGAGGACAACAGCTCAGCTTCCTGACACAGGCAGGCTCACGTAGGAGAGCACAGGGCTGGGGACTTCCATAGCAGAACACAGCCTCTGAGAGCCCGCCTTGCCCCGCCCCACATCCCCCAGAACAGAAACATCAACGGGACTGCCCTCTCAGTCCAAGCACAGAGAGAGGGTTTAAGTGCTGCAGGCTTGTCCTCACACATGGCCAGGATGAGTCAAGAAAGAGATGTGCTGATGGGATCACTTATACTGGGCTCTCTAGGTAAGGGACCCGGGCTCCAACCTTCACGCTCCGAGGGACAGAGTTGCAGGGAGGCCTCTTCACCATCACGAAGAAACTAGAACTACCCAGCACTATAGACTTCTGTCCCCTGAAAGCTGGCTCTTAAATTCACCCATTGTCCCTTTCATTCTCTCTCACAACCCAAGCTGGACACTCACCACCAAACTTCCACCTCAAGGTCACCTTCACCCTGGAAAATCCCACAGTCGGATTCCACTCTCCAGAACATTGGCCGCACCAGGCCTGGCCCAGCCCTGCTTCTCTGCTGTCCAGGCCAGCTTGGCCCAGTACTCGGGCCCTCTCCTCAGGGCCCACCCACAACGCCTGTCTGCCGACTGAAAGGCCCTGCTCCTCCTCATTTTCCTTTCAGCATTACTGAGATACAACTGACATACTGTATAGGCTTAAGATGTACAATGCAATGATGTGATAGACATATATATCTGAAACCCTCCCCTCCTTCTATCCACCCAGATCCTGCCTGGCCTTCACAGTTAGGCTGAAGACCAGCTCCACAAAAAAATAAAGGCCTTCCAAATGTCCAGCCTCCAGAGACATTTCATTTTTCTTCTAATTCAACTTCTCTCCCAAAGACATCGCCTAGGATGACTTCCCTGCTGGTCAAGTGGCTAAGACTCCATGCTTCCAGTGCAGGGGGCCCGGGTTCGATCCCTAGTTGGGAAACTAGATCCAGCATGCCACACCTAAGAAGCTTGCATGCCACAACAAAGGTCCCGTGCGCCACAACTCAGGCTCAGCACAGCCAAAATAAATAAAAAATTTTTAAAAAAGAAGAAGACATTTTCTGAATGTGAAATCTGCCCAAGTGAAAGTTCCAGTGCTGTGTTAGGCAGTAGCATCCTGTGCTTTCAGACCAGCACAACAGTGCAAAAGTTCTCCTTCTATACCCTGAGTCAAAGATCCCCCCTCACTCTGCTGAGCACCCACTTAGCTCCAGCTCTCCCGCAGGAACCACACATTTTTGTCAACTCTATTCCCATAGCCACAGCCCAACTTTACACGGGTCATGACAGCTGACCTGCCCCATCACCTTCCATCCTCCCCAGGCCAGTGCCTCCCACAGATCCCTCCCGATCATCTATTTGTCTCAGTCCTGCTGGCACTGCAACTCCCAGAACTGAGCTGGAAGCTCTGGAAGTGGGTTGAGCAGGACCGAGTGGTCAGGGCCATTCTCTACCTTGAGCTGGGCTCTCTGATTCGACCACTGGACACATGCAGCCCCCCCTGAGCCTTCCTTTATTTCATAGGCAGACCTCAGAGATACTGTGGGTTTGGTTCTAGACCACTGCAATAGAGCAAATATTGTAATAAAGCAAGTCACATGAATTTTTTGGTTTTCCTGGGCATATAAAATTTATGTTCACACTCTACAGGAGTCTATTAAGTGAGCAATAGTATTATGTAACCCCCCAAGACAATGCATATACTTTCATTTTTACTTATTCTTTAAAATATCTACTTATTTATTTTTGGCTGCGCTGGGTCTTCAGTTCTTCATGTGGGCTTTTCTTTAGTTGCAGAGAGTGGAGGCTACTCTAGTCGTGGCTTGGGCTTCTCACTACGGTGGTTTCTCTTGCTGCACAGCACAGGCTCTAAGGCGCTCAGGCTTCAGTAGCTGTGGCACGTGGGCTCAGTAATCGTAGTTATGGGCTTAGTTGCTCTGTGGCATGTAGGATCTTCTCTGACCAGGTGTGGAACCCATGTTCCCTGTATTGGCAGGCAGATTCTTAACCACTGGACCACCAAGGAAGTCTCTATGCTTTAATTTTAAAATGCTTTTGTGTTTTGTGTATGTGCTACATGCTCAGTTATATCCAACTCTTTGTGACCCTATGGACTGTCCACCAGGCTCCTCTGTCCACAAAATTTTCTAGGCAAGAATACTGACGTGACTTTCCATTTTCTATTCCAGGGGATCTTCCCAACCCAAGAATCAAGCCCGTGATTCTTATGTCTCTTGCATTGGCAGGCAGATTCTTTACTACTGAGCCATCAGGAAAGCCCTTTAAAATACTTTATTATTGCTACAAAAGCTACGCACCATAAGAGCCTTCAGCAAGTCACAACCATTTTGCTGGCAAGGGATTTTTGCCTCGGTGTTGATGGCTGCCCCTGACTAATCAGGATGGTGGTTGCTGAAGGTTGGGGTGGCTGTAGCAATTTCTTAAAATAAGACAATAAAATTTGCCACGTCGACTGACACTTTCTTTCGCAACTGATTTCTCTGTAGCATGCGATGTTGTTTGACCGCAGGAGAGCTTTCAAAATTGGAATCAATTCTCTAAAATCCTGTGACTGCTTTATCAATTAAGTTTATGTAATATTCTAAATCCTCCGTTGTCATTTCAACAATCTTCACAGTACCTTCACCAGGAGTAGATTCCATCTCAAGAAGCCACTTTTTTTGCTCATCCATGAGCAGCAACTCCTCATTCGTTAAAGTTTTTTCATGAGATTACAGCAATTAAGTTACAACTTCAGGCTTCTAATTCTACCTCTCTTGCTATTTCCACCACATCTGCAGTTACTCCCCCCACTGATGTCTTGAACCCCTCAAAGTAATCAGTGAGAGTTAGAATCAACTTCTCCCAAACTCCTATTGATGTTGATATTTTGACCTCTTCCCATGAATCACAAGTGTTCTTATGGCATTTAGAATGGTGAATCTTTTCCAAAAGTTTTTCAACTTACTACACCCAGGTCCACCCGAGGAATCACTGTCTATCATGGCTACAGCCTTACAAAATATATGTTTTAAAGAATAAGACTTTGAAGTTGCAAGGATACCTTGATCCACAGGCAGTGGAATAGATGCTGCATTAGCAGGGATGGAAACATTAATCTTGTAAATCTTCATCAGGGTTCTTGGGTGACCAGGTGCATTATCAATGAGCAGTAATATTTTGAAAGTACTCTTTTTTTCTAAGCAACAGGTTTCAACAGTGGGCTTGAACTATTCAGTATTCTGTTGTCAACAGATGTGCTGTCATCTCTGCTCTGTTGTCCCATTTATAGAGCACAATCAGAATAGACTTAGCATAATTCTTAAGGGTCTAAGGATTTTCAGACTGGTAAATAAGCTCTGGCTTTGATTTAAGATCCCAGCTGCATTAGCCCCTAAGAGATTTGGCCTGTCCTTTGAAGCTTTGAAACCAGGCACTGACTTCTCCTCTCTAGCTATGAAAGTCCTAGATGGCATCTTCTTTCAATTGAAGGCTGTTTTGTCTACCGTCTGAGGCAGTAAAGAGTCTGCCTACAATGCGGGAGACCTGGGTTCGATCCCTGGGTCAGGAAGATTCCCTGGAGAAGGAAATGGCAACCCACTCCAGTACTCTTGCCTGGAAATTCCCAGGGCAGAGGAGCCTGGTAGGCTACAGTCCATGGGGTCACAAAGAGTTGGACACGACTAAGCGACTTCACTTTGTCTACTGAAAAATCTGCTGTTTAGTGTAGCCACTTTCGTTAATTATCTGAGCTAGAATTTCTGGATAACTTGCTGAAACTTCTATATTAGCACTTCCTGATTTGTCTTGCTCTTTTTATTATAGAAATGGTTTCTTTGCTTAAACTTCATGAACCAACCTCTGCTAGTTTCATACTTTTCTTCTACTGCTTTCTCACCTCTCTCAGCCTTCACAGAACTGAAGACAGTTAGGGCCTTGATCTGGATAAGGCCTTGGCTTAAAGGAACACTGTGGCTGGTTTGATCTTCTTTGCAGACCACTGAAACTTTCCTCATATCAGCAATGAGGCTGCTTCACTCCTTTACCATTCATGTGTTGACTGGAGTAGCAGTTTTAATTTCCTTCAAGAACCTTTCCTTTGGGTCCACAACTCTGCCAACTGTTTGGACCAAGAGGCCTACTTTTCAGCCTCCCTCAGCTTCCGACCTGCCTTC
Source organism: Bubalus kerabau (assembly GCF_029407905.1). Lineage (NCBI taxonomy): Eukaryota > Metazoa > Chordata > Mammalia > Artiodactyla > Bovidae > Bubalus > Bubalus kerabau. Next base: position 52,603,192 of record NC_073634.1, read on the forward strand.
TTCACTGAGCTTCATCATTTCTAGCTTTTGATTTAACATGAGAGATTTTCAACTCCTTTTTTCATTTGAACACTTACAGGCTAGTGTAGGGTCATTAACTGGCCTAATTTCAGTACTGTTGTGTCTCAGGGAATGGGAAGGCCCAAGGAGAGGGACAGAGATGAGGGAGCAACCAGTGAGTGGAGCAGTCAGAACACAGACATTTGTGGATTAACTTTGCCATCACATGAGCACAGTTCCCGGTAGCTCCAGATGATCACAATAGTAGCATCAAAGATCACAGATCACAGAACACCATGACAATAATGAAAAGGGCTGAAATATTGTGAGAATTGCCAAAATGTTACATGGAAACCCAGAGTAAGCAAATGTTGTTGGCAAATGACACCAACAGACTTGCTTGACAAAGGGTGGCCACAAACTTTCTGTGTTAAAAAAAAAAAAACAAAACACAGTATCTGTAAAGTGCAATAAAATGAGGAATGCCTGTATTTGCATTGCTCTGGGCTCTACAAAGAGATAAGGCCATCAGGATGGCCTGGAGCATGTTCTCTTGAATCCTCCAGCACAGACAGGTATGTAACACCTGCTGATTCACTCACTTTGATTTTATCCCAAATCAGGCCAACATGCCTATTCACCATGGCTAAATTCTGATTACAAAACACTTGCTGGGGCCTCCACGGTGGTTCGGTGGTAAAGAAACAACCTGCCAATGCAGAAGACACAGGTTCCATCTTTCTGCTGTGGAGCAACTCTGCCCATGCCCCACGACTCTTGAGCCCAAGAGCCGTAAAGTGAGCCTGTGGGTCACAAGAAGAGAAGTCACCACAATGAGAAGCCTGAGCACCGCAACTACTACAGAGTACCCCCACTCGCTGCAACGAAAGTTCACGTGCAACAACGAAGACCCAGCACAACCATAAAAGGAAAAAAAAAAACTAACCATACATCTTTGTATACTTTTAAAAAACCCAACACCTTCTGCCCTATACAAGCCAACAGGGTTATAGGCTCTGAGAGTCATGAGGCAATAAAAATGAAGCTAGACATTGAGCAGTAACTGGGAAGATGCAAAAAAAAAGCCCACCATGTACAAGCTGGCTCCTGTTTGCAGCTTGCTTCCACAGGCCTAAGCTATAAAGGCTGGACTGGGGATGCCAAGGGCCATCCAACACAGGAACCTGAGTCTCAAATGACTCACACGGTGGAACCAGTTAGACATTCAATAATGACCTCCATGAAGGTTCGGCCTTCTTGAAAGGCCCTGGTGCCATGGAGGTGGTAACTATTTAGTCACTCAGTTGTGTCCGACTCTTGCGACCCCATGGACTATAGCCAGGCTCCTCTGTCCATGGGATTTTCCAGGCAAGAATACTGGAGTGAGTTACTATTTCCCTCTCCAGCCTGGTGCCATGATTAACTGCAAATCTTAGTTGACCTTCTCCACACATCTGAAAAGCATTTTCAAATCTACTATTTTAAGCAGAGACCAATGAGATCAGGATCTGTGTTGCCCTTTTTGATGGTGGCAGAGACGATGCCATCTTACCTTCCTTCTGGGCCCACAGGATGACTCTGTTTCTTGGGCTCTCTTGGAGTTAAGTGCAGCCGCTGTGACTGAATTCTGCTCCCTCTCATCCCTCAGCTCCTGGCTGGATGCAGAAGCTTCAGAGGAGAATTATGAAGCCCTAGAATGGTGGTTTGCAAAGTGTGGTCCCTGGACCAACAACAGTTGGAATTTGTTCAAAATGCAAATTCTCAGGCCCCCCCACTACGGTGGGGGGGTGGGGGGGGGGTGGGGCTCAGCAATCTGTGTTTTAATAAGCCCTCTGGCTTCCCAGGTGGCCCAGTGATAGAATCTGCCTGCCAATGCAGGAGACACAGGACACCAGGTTCGATCCCAGATTCTGGAAGATCCCCTGGAGAAGGAAATGGCAACCCACTCCAGTATTCTTGCCTGGGAAATCCCATGGACTGAGGAGCCTGGAGGGCTACAGTCCATGGAGTCGAAAAGAGTCGCACACACATGGGACTTAGATACACACTCAAAGTGGGAAATCAGTTCCATTAGACAGCTGAGCTCTTAGACAGGAAGCTCTGGGCTTGTGCTGGAGATAGGAATACACCTTAACACCAATGTTGTGTTAAGCCATTTGGGAAATTATTTTGTAAAGTAGATTTTCTGTCCCAATTAAAACAATTATAATCCCCAGGCTGAGAGTCCTTCCACTCATTAGGGCCACGTCCCACCTGGGGTTTTCCAATCCCAAAGGCTGGCAGGCCAGCAGGCGGAGGCTATTTTATGTCAGCTGTGAGAGCCTGCACTGGAACCCTTTCCACCCACTCATTCATTCATTCACAGTCTGGCTGGTATGTTAACAATGGGGGAAGCGGAAGTCGCTGCCGGGCCAGGATCAGATAGCAGCCATCCGCTGGAGTTAACACATTCCTGCCGCCCTGCAGTCCTCCTGACTGCCACAGGCTGCCTGGCAACCAGGCCAGCACCCACCTGCTCATCCGTTAAGGGGGGCTCAGACCCCACATCTGTGCCCAGGAGGTGCTAGTGGTATAGAATCCACCTAATGCAGGAGACATGAGATGCGAGTTCGATCCCTGGGTTGGGAAGATCCCCTGGAGGAGGGTATGGCAATTCACTCCAGTATTCTTGTCTGGGGAATCTCATGGCCAGAGGAGCCTGGCATCTCAAAGACAATCCATGGGGTCACAAAGAATTGAACATGACTGAAGCAATTTGGCACATACACACGCTGACATTGTGCCTGCAGCCCCTGCAAGGCCAGCAGCTATGGCTGAAGAACAAATCGGGTCCCAGGCTGTCTTCAGAGGCTTGGATGGCCATCTTTCCATCCATGACACATGAGAGCTGGTCTCTCCTCACCATCTCCATCTTCCCCTTTCATCTCCAGGTGAACCCCACTTATTCTTCAAGGTTTCCCCCACATCCTGCCTTGTCCACAAATCAGCTGGCTTTCCCTGCTTCTGTGTCCTTAGGCCCTCTATGTCTGACACTCATTGTGACCCTTGATCTCACTGAGCCCACCCATGCCATTTTTACTGCTTTATACCAAGTTCTGTGTCTTCCCATTAAAACTCAGTTCTTGGAGAAGGGGATCATGTTTGCATGTCTCCCACGCACCCCTGGACTTGGCACTGGACACAGAGCTCTCGTCACACTTTCCTGACTGATAGGTAAGATTTGGGGAGAATGGCCACTCCAGGTGAACCCCATGATGATGTATATATACCTGCAGGATCAATGAACCTAGATGTATGATACACAAACACAGACAGACGAGGCTTCTTTGCTGGGGGAACACACATTGTGGCCCTGGACTTTCTCTTCCAATTGGCCTCGATGTTCCTCTATGATTATTCAATCCCATAAAAGAAAGGGACCTGTCTGAGGTTTCCCTGCTGTACTGAAAACTCTCTCGGGTGTCTAGTCTTTTTTTCTACACGCTATTAATTTCCCAGGCCCAGGGCAGAAGCACATATCTCTGCGAGCCTCCTATCCATCCTCTACCTCCCAAAGCAGGGCCTTTCCCTGGGCAATTTGAAAGGATGTGGCTTCCTTCCTTACACTTGGGTTTTTGGCCACCCACCAAACTGGACAAGGAATGAGCTCCCTCCAACCTCCCCCACCCGAATTTCTGCTGGCTACTCCTGTTAGGCAGGTCTGCTCACCGGGTGATCCAGGTCTCTCTCAGGGGCCCCCTGCTCACAGTACCTCTCTCTTTGGCAAGTCTCCTCCTCAACCCTCCCTCCCCTTCCCCCCTAAAGAAGCCCAGAGCTTCTTGGCCTCAGGGCAGGCTGCTCGGAAATTTATGAAACTTGAAACCACCAGCCTCCTCTTCTCATTTTCCATCAGGAGAAACAGTTGACTGCCCCAGTTGAGCAGCCACATGCAGGCAGAAGGGGAAGGGTGGCAAGGAGCTCTCAGCAAGCTGGGTGTGGGATACACTTGCTTCAGACTTGCAGACGAACAGGCGGTCTACCTGCTTGTTACCTGCTGGATGCAAGCGTTGAACAAATCCCAAAGAATCCCTCAGTTTCCCCAGCTGTAATACTAACCTCCTAGGGCTGCTCCAGAGATTACACGAGGGAATTAACACAGACACTTGGGGAAAAAAAATTAAAAAAAATAAAAAATTAAAAAAAAACCACACAGACACTTGGACCAGCACCTGGCGCATAGAAAGTGCTCCCAGCGCCTAGAAAGTGTTCCTCAGGGGCCGACTCTTACTCTTATTATTACTCTTATTATTTCCTCAAGTCTCACTTCAGAAGGTCACTAACCTCTAAAAAATGCACAAGGCAAGGAGCAGAGACCATTGTGAGCTAGAAGATAAAGGCCAACGGGGAGCTCATGACCATATAACCTTCTAGAACTCCTGACCTCCACGGAAGAGCATCTGAAGAACTCCACAAGAACGATGTTGAGTAAAGCTCAATCCTTTTGACCCCACACCGAGGAGTTAAGTCAAGTAATTCCTGACCAAGCTGGCAAGGATGATCATACATTTGTTGTTCAATTGCTAAGTTTTGTTCAGCTCTTTGAGACCCGCAGGCTGTAGCATGCCAGGCTCCTCTGTGCTCCACTATCTCCTGGAGTTTGCTCAAACTCGTGTCCATTAAGTTAGTAATGCTATCTAACAATTTCATCATCTGCTGTCCCCTTCTCCTCCTGCCTTCAGCCTTTCCCAGCATCAGGGTCTTTTACAATGAGTCGGCTCTTCGCATCAGGTGACCAAAATATTGGAGCTTTAGTATCAGTCCTTCCAATGAATATTCAAGGTTGATTTCCTTTAGGATTGACTGGTTTGATCTCCTTGCAGTCCAAGGGACTCTCAAGAGTCTTCTTTAGCACCATAATTTGAAAAGCATTAATTCTTTGGCACTCAGCTTTCTTTATGATCCAACTCTCACATTCATACATGACTACTGGAAAAACCACAGCTCTGACTATACAGATCTTTGTCGGCAAAGTGATGTCTCTGCTTTTTAATATGCTGTCTAGGGCTGTCATACCTTTCCTTCCAAGGAGCAGATGTCTTCTAATTTCTTGGCTGCAGTCACTATCTACAGCGATTTTGGAGCTCCCTCAAAATCTGTCACTGTTTCCATTTTTCCCCCTCCTATTTGCCATGAAATGAAGAGACCACATGCAATGATCTTAATTTATTTAATGTTGAATTTTAAGCCAGCTTCTTCACTCTCCTCTTTCATCCCGAACAAGAGGCTCTTTAGTTTCTCTTCACTTTCTGCCATTAGAGTGGTATCAAGTGCATATCTGAGGTTGTTGATATTTCTCTGGGTAATCTTGGTTTCAGCTTGTGATTCATCTACCCCAGCATTCTGCATGATGTACTCTGAATAGACATTAAATAAGCAAGGTGACAATATACAGCCTTGTAGCACTCTTTTCCCAATTTGGAACCAGTCAGTTGTTCCATGTCCAGTTCTAACTGTTGCTTCTTGACCAGCATACAGGATTTTCAGGAGACAGGTAAGGTGGTCTGGTACTCCTATCTCTTTAAGAATTTTCCAGTTTGTTGTGATTCACACAGTCAAAGGCTTTAGCATAGTCATTGGAGACTTTACAATTAGAAGTCATTTAATTAAACATTAGATTTAATTCAACACATTTCAATTTTGCAGATTTCTTTATTTTGGAAAAAGTATGCAGGTGTATATACAGTCATATAGATTTTTTTTTTAAGTTTGCAAATATTCTTCACATATAAGTATGAAGGAAGGCTCCTAGATGCTCAAGAATGTTACAGTCTAAGAGAAGCCCAATAGACCTCTCTCCTTTAAGGGGACTCAGTTTTGCCAAGAGAATGCACTGGTCATAGCAAACACCCTCTTCCAACAACACAAGAGAAGATTCTACACGTGGACATTACCAGATGGTCAATACCGAAATCAAATTGATTATATTCTTTGCAGACAAAGATGGAGTTTTATACAGTCAGCAAAAGCAAGACCAGGAGCTAACTGTGGTACAGACCATGAACTCCTTATTGCCAATTTCAGGCTTAAATTGAAGAAAGTAGGGAAAACCACTAGACTATTCTGGTATGACCTAAATCAAATTGCTTACGCTTATACACTGAAGTGACAGATAGATTCAAGGGATTAGATCTGATAGAGTGCCTAAAGAACTATGGACAGAGGAGGTTTGTGACATTGTACAGAAAGCAGGGATCAAGACCATCCCCAAGGAAAAGAAATGCAAAGCAACAAAATGGTTGAGGAGGTCTTACAAATAGCCATGAATAAAAGAGAAGCAAAAGGCAAGGAGAAAAGGAAAGATACACCCATTTGAATGCAGAGTTCCAAAGAATAGCAAGGAGAGATAAGAAAGCCTTCCTCAGTGATCAGTGCAAAGAAATAGAGGAAAACAATAGAATGGGAAAGACTAGAGCTCTCTTCAAGAAAATTAGAGATACCAAGGGAACATTTCATGCAAAGATGGGCACAATAAAGAACAGAAATGGTATGGACCTAAGAGAAGCAGAAGATATTAAGAAGAGGTGGCAAGAATACACAGAAGAACTTCTACAAAAAAGATCTTCACAACCCAGATAATCATGATGGTGTTTTCAATCACCTAGAGCCAAACATCCTGGAACGTGAAGTCAAGTGGGCCTTGGAAGCATCACTACGAACAAAACTAGTGGAGGTGATGGAATTCCAGTTGAGCTATTTCAAATCCTAAAAGATGATGCTGTGTAAGTGCTGTACTCAATATGCCAGCAAATTTGGAAAACTCAGCCGTGACCACAGGACTGGAAAAGGTCAGTTTTCATTCCAATCCCAAAGAAAGGCAATGCCAAAGAATGCTCAAACTACCGCACAATTACACTCATCTCACAGGCTAGTAAAGTAATGCTCAAAATTCTCCAAGCCAGGCTTCAACAGTACATGAAATGTGAACTTCCAGATGTTCAAGCTGGATTTAGAAAACTTCCAGATGTTCAAGCTGGATTTAGAAAAGGCAGAGGAATCAGAGATCAAATTGCCAAAAGCTGCTGGATCATTGAAAAAGCAAGAGAGTTCCAGAAAAACATCTACTTCTGCTTTATTGACTATGCCAAAGCCTTTGACTGTGTGGATCACAATAAAGTGTGGAAAATTCTGAAAGAGATGGGAATACCAGACCACCCGACCTGCCTCTTGAGAAACCTGTATGCAGGTCAGGAAGCAACAGTTAGAACTGGACATGGAACAACAGACTGGTTCCAAACAGGAAAAGGAGTACGTCAAGGCTGTATATTGTCACCCTGCTTATTTAACTTATATGCAGAGTACATCATGAGAAACACTGGGCTGGATGAAGCACAAGCTGAAATCAAGATTGCTGGGAGAAATCTCAATAACCTCAGATATGCAGATGACACCATCCTTATGGCAGAAAGCAAAGAAGAACTAAAGAGCTTCTTGATGAAAGTGAAAGAGGAGAGTGAAAAAGTTGGCTTGAAATTCAACATTCAGAAAACTAAGATCATGTCATCTGGTCCCAAAACTTCATGGCAAATAGATGAGGAAACAGTGGAAACAGAGACAGACTATTTTTGGGGGCTCCAAAATCACTGCAGATGATGACTACAGTCATGAAATTATAAGATGCTTGCTCCTTGGAAGAAAAGTTATGAGTAACCTAGACAGCATATTAAAAAGCAAAGACATTAGTTTGCCAACAAAGGTCCATCTAGTCAAAGCCATGGTTTTTCCAGTAGTCATGTATAGATGTGAGATTTGTACTATAAAGAAAGCTGAGCACCCAAGAATTAATGCCTTTGAACTGTGGTGTTGGAGAAGACTCCTGAGAGTCCCTTGGACTTCAAGGAGATCCAACCAGTCCATCCTAAAGGAAATCAGTCCTGAATATTCATTGGAAGGACTGATGCTGAAGCTGAACCTGATGGGAAGCACTGACTCATTGGAAAAGACCCTGATGCTGGGAAAGATTGAAGGCAGGAGGCAAAGACGATCACAGAGGATGAGATGGTTGGATGGCATCACCAACTCAATGGACATGAGTTTGAGTAAACTCTGGGAGTTGGCGATGGACCGGGAGGCCTGGCGTGCTGCAGTCCATGGGGTCGCAAAGACTCGGTTGTAACTGAGAGACTCAACTGAACTGAACTGAAGGGAGAGGGTTTCAAGGAAGACTCATGAAAGGGCAAGTACATGTGGTGGGCTGGCTAGACGGCTTAGTGACACCTAGCATAGCACATGGGGCTACCCTGTTAGGTTCAGATATTTAAGAATCTGCCTGCAATATGGGAGACCCAGGTCAAGAAGATCCCATGGAGAAGGAAATGGCTACCCACTCCAGTATTCTTGCCTGGAGAATCCCGTGGACAGAGGATCCTGGTGGGCTACAGTCCATGGGATCGCCAAGTCAGACACAACTGAGCAACTAACACTTACACACACCGCATAGGGCGTGCACCAAAAACATGTGACTTCTGTAGCCAAATAAGCAGAGGAGTGATCCAGGCTGAGAACACAGGGTGAGCAAGGAAGGGCTGGGCAGAGTGGACATGTGTGGCGTGTTTGTTCAAAGAACAGTAAGGAGTCTGGGGCAGACACACTGTAGATGACATGGTGAAAAGGCAGTTGGAGAGGTCAGGGCAATTACATCAACTAGTGTCAGCACATGGACTCAGCAAACATTTGTCGCGCTCCTGCTGTGGGGCAGGCACTGGGGACTCCGTGATGGACATGACAGGCAGGGTTCCCTGCCATGTGCGGTGGACATTCTCCTAGGAATGCCGGGCACACTGGCTGCCTAAGCCCAGTACAGATTCCTGGGTCCCTCCCTGAAAGATGCTGATCCAACAGGTCTGAGCAAGCCCGGGGTCCAGGATCTTTTCAAAGTGCCCCACATAATTCTCTTCCTTTTTCACCGTGAAATTTTTTGAGGTATAGTCGCAGTACGATATTTTGTAAGTTTCAAATATACAACATAGACATTCACAATTTTTAAAGGTTATACCTCATTTATAGTTATTATAAAGTATTGAGAATATTCCCTGTGCTGTATAATATATCCTTGTAGCTTGTTTACTTCAGACATGATAGTTTGTATCTCTTAATCCCCCAGCCCTATCTTGCCCCTCCTCCTTCCCTCTCCCCACTAGTAAACAGTAGATTGTTTTCTGTATCTGTAAGCACCCCACACAGTTCTGATGCACATCTGGAAAACATCCATCCAGAGGCACCTAACTCTCAGAAGGACTTGAATGTGCTGAACAACATCCCTTCCTGAACTTGAACCCTTCCAGAGAAGAAGGGCTTGCTGCCTCTCATGCAAACACTTTGCAAACTGTAAAATATCCCACAGGAAACAAGGTGCTATTATTATTGATACTGGGCTATTAGTCTACCTTTAGACAGTCTGATCTTTGGATTGGTCATCCGTATAAAAAGCCAAATTTGCACATTGCAACATCCTTCAACCTCAACATTCAGTTGTGGTCCCCTCTCTCTCTTCCTTCCCTCCAGAACTCAGCAAACCATCTTCTCCTCTAGTAAGGATTTAGACCCATGGCACCCTGACCACCTCTCCATAAGCAACCTCCAGTTGTCTAAGAGCCTTTTAAAGTCTGAGTCATGACCTTGACTCAGTATTCTTCCAGGTGATTCAATGGGGCAAGTGCTTTGCAGGTCCCTCCAAAAATCTTCCCAGACCCAGACCCAGACCCTCTGTGTTGGTTTCAGGATTGTTATTTACAAAAGTGAGAGAGATGTGGAGAAGCTCCTATGTTCTCTATCAAAATGACATAATGGGACTTCCTTGGTCGTCCAGTGGTTAAGAATCTGCCTGCCAACACAGGGGACAACAGGTTCAATCCCTGGTCCAGGAAGATTCCATATGCTGCAGGGCTACTAAATCCATGCACCACAGCTATTGAGCCCACACTCTAGAGCCTGAGGCCGCAACAAGAGAAGCCATCGCAATGTGCACTACAACTAGAGAGTAGCCCCCACTCGCCACAGTTAGAGAAATCCCGTGTTTGCACAGCAACAAAAGACCCAACACAGCCAAAAATAAAATAAAATAAATAAATGACATAATGTATCCCAAGCATCAGAAACACTGAGCGTCTACTTACTCAAAAGTGAAAGTGAAAGTCGCTCAGTCATGTCCGACTCTTTGTGACCCCATGGACTGTAGCCTGCCAGGCTCCTCTGTCCACAGAATTCTCCAGGCAAGAATACTGGAGAGGGTTGCCATTCCCTTCTCCAGGGAATCTTCTGACCCAGGGATGAAACCCAGGTCTCCTCCACTGCAGGTGGATTCTTTTACCATCTGAGCCAAAACAAAACTAAAAAGCCCATTTATTGTCTTCAGCAAAGGTTTTCAGGTCTCAACTCACTTGGGAACCTCAGCCAGTGGAGGTGGCCATCAGCAGTCTGGACCTGCCCTTATAAGGAGGACTATCAGAACCAGGTCTCTTCAGCAGTCTTGCCAATGTCCATGGTCTAGAAAGGGGCCTTTCTTAGCTAGACTCAGAAATCTGTTCTTTGTGACTGGGCCCTTCTCCTTGGCTTTCTGTATCGCTCCATAACACTGCCTCTCCCTCCCACTTCACTGGTATCCTCCTCCTGCTTCAAACTTAAGTCAGCAAATCTTCTCACTGGTGGCTGTCATCTGATAGCCATCAATTTGGCAAACATACTCTCTTCTGCAGCTGGAATACCCAGAAGCAATCAGGATTGTCAAGACCCTCAGCAGCATCCACGCTGTTACTCTGGCCAGACAGGAAAGCTAAGATGCCAAAGACATCGGAATTTTCTTGTGGGCCATGGGGAGCTATCAAAAGTTTTGCACTCCCCGGGGAAGTGGGGAGCAGCCTGAGCCCAGAAGGTGCTAGGATGGCAATACAGTGGTGCTGGGAAGGGTAGGGAGGGAGGGCGAGAAACTGGAGACTGGCTGCAAACTACTATAATTATCAAGGTAAGACACAAGAGCAACCTAAGGAGGTGGCAGAGGCATGAATACAGACGGTGTTCTGGGGAGACTGGACAGTCACTATTGCGAGAGCCAAGGAAGACAGTGGCATGGACAAGTGAGAAGATTGACCTGGATAGGGATTCGCAGCACATTTGAGAGGGGATGGTAACAAGCTGGGTTTCTGGCTATGAGGTAGAGATGGCTGAGGGCCGGGCAAGCAAACACCCTACTGGCAGAGACACTTGTGGCTTACACACTGAGGCTCCAAAGCGAACCAAAGAGAGCACTTTGAAAACTGGAAGCCTCAGGACTCAACACAAAATTCCCAGCCCCACATCTCTCCTCCCACCCAGAAGGAGGTCTCCTGACACTCTCCCCAGTGCGTCCTGACCAGTGACATCCTTCACAGGAGAGTAGGCCTCCCTCTACACACACACACACACACACACACACACACACACTTGAGGCCTTTAAAAATTAACTCGCGAGATCTTCTGAGAGCAAAAGAAAGTCAGAGAAAATTGTTTAGAAGAACAGAGTGTTAACTGTCTTTTCTCATTCAGCATCTAACAATAGTTATGGCTCAAGAGAAATGTCATATTTCTTTCTTTCCAAAAAGGATAAGAAATCTTTTTTATGCACTTATCACGGAAAACGCTTAGATCCTCAGATTTCACATGCTAAGAGGAGCTACGGCCACAGTGAGCTTTTCTGCACCAGCCCACTCAGCCCTCTTCTAACCTTTACTGGAGGGGCTCAGCCTCAGGGAAGGGACAGGCTGGAGTGCGGGGAACTCAGCCAGTCTCTTGGCTACTCTATGCTGCAAGAAAATAAATTCTTATTTAGACCATGGCTCTCTACCACACTGACTATGTTGGATTTTGGGTGTGAAGATGGGAGCAAGGGACTTACCCAATGGCTCAGCAGGTAAAGAATCCACCTGCAATGCAGGAGACGCAGCTCCAATCCCTGGGCTGGGAAGATCCTCTGGAACAGGAAACGGCAACCCACTCCAGTATTTTTGCCTGGGAAATCCCATGGACAGAGAAGCCTGGGAGGTTACAGTCCATGGGACCACAAAGAGTTGGACACGACTGAGCAGGCACAAAATCAACTTACTCTCTTTTTGCTGTTACAGAGCAAAAGAAGACAACGTCTGCAGAACATGGATGGCTTTGGAGGAAAGGCAGCTCAGCGTGTCTGACCAATAACAGTTCAGCCTGCCAGGACCGCTTTCTTCCCCAGGAGGGCCTCTGAAAGGCCTCACCCAGTGGGTGGCCACTTTCTCTCATCTTGGGTTAACTGGCCCCTATCTACTTCTATCTGCTCTCTTCTGGGTTTTGTTTTTTTTTTAAAGCTTTTTCTTCTTCTTTTTTTTTTTTTTTTTTTGATGTGGACCATTTTTAAAGTCTTTATTGAACTTATTACAATATTGTTTCTGTTTTAGTATTTTGGCCAGAAGGCATGTGGGATCTTATGTCCCCCACCAGGGATTGAACCTGTGCCCCCTGCATTGGAAGGTGAGGTCTAACCAACAGACCACCAGGGAAGTCCCTCTACCCTCTTCTTGACTGTCTCCTCTACCCAAGGCCAACTCACCCACAACAGACCCCAGCAGAGCTGGCTGAATCTCCACAGTGACCCCTTCCTCAGCCCACACCGTCTGTCTCTGGGCTCTCAGAGTTCAGACAGAAGGGCTGGCAGCCACAGTTGAGCCAAGGCTCTAGTGAGGCCATGCCGACCTCTGATTCTAGTGAGTAACTCGGTCTTGGTTTCCCTATCTATAAAATGGAAAAAGTACTGTCTAGGAAGAGCTCATTATATGACATCATTCAGGCCCTGGAGAGAGCGGCCCTCTGGGAGGGTGGGTGGAGCACCTGGATGCTAGGATTCCAGCACACACTGCCCTCCTACAAGGCTGCCCCCGTCCCTCAACACCCCCCATCACAGCCCCTTCTGGAACCTTAAGTGTACAGTGGGAATTAGATAAATTAAGGGGAGAGAGATGGAAGCAAAGAGCCTTGCGATTATATATGACTCAGGCAAACAGAATTGATCAGGAATGGTACTTAAAGGCCAAAGAAATTGCTAACGAAACAGACGGTGCTTACTATCATGGAAAGAAGCCAAAATAGTAACCAGCTAACATGAAACACAGGAAATTCCAAAAAGTATGTAAAAAGGGCACTGTTTTTTTTTCCCCCTCTTCTAAAAGGTTAAAATGGTTCCCAAACATGCTCCTTTCCCTACATGTGGTAATGCTCCTGGAAGCCAGGAAAGTAGCCCTACCTCATTCCGACTCTTCCCCTGCCTCCAAGGTCCCTGTTTCCTCCCAGGTACAGGGGCCCCCAACTTCACTGTTCTCTAGGCGGTGTCATGATTCTGAGTCTGTTCCTCTGAATGAGCTGCACCCATCTGATTGCTCACTGCAGCTGCAAAACATTTGTATTCTTAAGTCTTGGTCTTATAATGCCTAGAACTGTGGGGGAAATTATTATACAGTGAATGAAGAAGCCACCAAAGCTGTGTATACTGTACTGATCTGTTGTTGTTGTTCAGTTGCTCAGTTGTGTCCAGCTTTTTGCGAGCACATAGTCTGAAGCATGCCAGGCTTCCCTGTGCTTCATTATCTCCCAGAGCTTGCTCAAACTCATGTCCATTGAGTTGGTGATGCCAATCTCAATCTCCTTTATTGTCTCCTTCTCCTTTTGCCTTCAATCTCTCCCAGCATCAGGGTCTTTTCTAATGAGTCGGTTCTTCACATCAGGTGGCCAAAAAATTGGAGTTTCAGCTTTAGCATCAGTCCTTCCAATGAGTATTCAGGATTGACTTCCTTTAGGATGGACTGGTTTGATCTTCTTGCAGTCCAAGGGACTCTCAAGAGTCTTCTCCAGCACCACAGTTCAAAAGCACCAATTCTTTGATACTCAGCCTTTTTTATGCGCCAACTTTCACATCCATACATGACTACTGGAAAAACCATGACTTTGACTAGATGGACCTTTGTTGGCAAAGTAATGTCTCTGTTTTTTAATATGCTGTCTAGGTTTGTCATGGCTTTTCTTCCAAGGAGCAAGCATCTTTTAATTTCATGGCTGCAGTCACCATCTGCAGTGATTTTTTTATTCATCAGACTAAAGACAAAGGAAATACTCAAATGAAAACAGGCTGGTTTAGGTGATGGAATTATCATCCTTTTTTTTCTATAATGTGGTAGATACTGACCCCATGCTTAAAATATACAGATAAGTGTGTGTGTGTGTATGTGTTAGTTGCTCAGTCGTGTCCAACTCTGCAAGGCCATGTACTACAGCCCACCAGGCTTCTCTGCCCATGGTGTTTCCCAGGCAAAAATACGGGAGTGGGTTGCCATGCTCTTCTCCAGGGGATCGTCCTGACCCAGGGATCGAACTTGGGTCTCCTACATTGCAGGCAGATTTTTTACCATCTGGGCCACCAGGGAAGTCCATATATATACATATTTCTATTTTAATATTCCTATATATGTTCCTATTTTAATTCTCTTCTTTCTCTGTTCACTATTATCTTAGTAGACAATGATATGTCATATATATACATGACATATCAGGCTTCCAGGATCCCCTTATCTTCCTTTGTAACTGTTAAACTGTAAGGTAAAACTGTTATTTGACAGAATGGTGTGGGAGTGAGAAGGGCACAGCCCATGTAAAGACAAGTCACCCCGAGACACCACGGCCTGATACATGGGGATAAGGAGGAAGGTGAGATCTACACTGGAGGACTCCAAGGTGAGAAGATAACAGCTGAATACAAGGAAGAAACTCCCCCAGAAATGGAGCTGTCCAACAGTGGAAGTTACAGCCAAACCCTAGTCTCCTGACCATGCAGATGTGTGGGGAGGAAGGCACTGAACAATCATCTCCCTCCCACCAGTGGGAACTGGTGGGCTCAGGTGCCTCCAGGCCTTGGTTCTTACCACTGTCTGCTTCTAGGTAAACACACGGTCAGAGGAGGATCAGAGCCCCAAACCAGATCTCACAGGGCCTGGACCAGCACACCAGAGCTTCCAGTCAGTTGGCACCTGTTGGCCTCACAGTGGGCTAGGGTACACTTGAGGCAATTGAGCCTCTGGGGTTGGCTGGCTGCAGCCTTTTTGTTCATCCCAGTACAGCCTACAAATATCATCATGTTATACCCTTCCCATCAGAGGGAAAGGTTGAGACTGCCTCTCACTAGAGGCAAAGAGGAAGAGATGGTTTCCTACAAAAGCTGGTCAATATTTCCTCAAAAAGAAATCTGTTTCCATTGGAACTGCCCCATCTAGCTGTCCAGTCTCTAACTCTGATTTTAAGTGATCCATCTGATCATCTTCCGTTTTCTTCAAGAACAACAGCTCCCCACCTCCCCCACCCTCTGCCCTCCAAAAGAGCTGACCTAAACAGGCCTGGTAACAGAGAGACAGGAAAGAAACCAACCAGAATGAAAATGCAGGGGGCCTGTGCCTGGACAGTCAGAAGTACTTGGTCACGGCTTCCACATCCTGGCTTCTGTTACAGCCAACGTTTGTCTACCGGGCCTACGGATTCTCTTCCTGCTCTTCCCAGCTTCCTATTTTAATGTTGTTCTTATTCTGTTCACTATTATCTCAATGGACAATGAAATCAGACGACAGAGGAACAGAGGGGCAGTGAAAAAACCAAGTTATCTGCTAATGTGGATTACCTGAGCCATGTGGAAAACAGAGAACGGGAATGGACAAAGCGCGGGCGGACCTCGTTGTTATGGCTGCAGTTATCTCAAGTCACCCCCTGACCCCAAGACTAACTAAATGCTCATATCTGTGGACAATAAGGAAGGGAACCAGGAGTTATCAAAGGTCCCACTGAATGGTGCCCAGGTAGCGGCTGCAGTTTTGCAAAATTTATGCAGATGGGCAGGGTTACCAAGAAAAGTATTGACCAAAATCCAGGTTACTTTTTAGTGAGTTCAGCCACGCATTTTCAGGAATCAACAATGGCAGGTTAAAGCAGGATCCGCAATGATTTAAACCTGATCCCCACCTCCAAAGACCATTGTACAGTGGAGCCGGTGCCTCCATTCACCCTTCCAGCCTCTCCAGTTACATGGCAAAGGGCTTGAAACTCTCAGACACCCAAGCAGCTGGCATTCAGAGAACCCACTGTGAGTTGTGCCTGGGGGATGCTGGGGACAAGGCTGCTACGAGACACTGTCTGGCCATGTAGCAGTTATGGTTTAGTGGAAGCCATGACGCAAGACAACACCACCAAAGGGGGAAAAAAAATACACAGTAACAAGAAAACACATTTAAACACAGGTAAGAGTTTGAGGTGGGTTTCTCTGGTGGTTCAGACAGTAAAGTATCTGCCTGCAATATGAGAGACCTGGGTTTGATCCTTGGATCAGGAAAATCCCCTAGAGAAGGGAATGACTGCCCACTCCAGTATTCTTACCTGGGGAATTCCATGGACAGAGGAGCCTGGCAGGCTACACAGTCCATGGTGTTGTAAAGAGTCAGACACGACTGACTGACTACTACTACTACTAGTAATAATAACAGTTTGAGGTAGTAATGTCAAAAAGACCTGTGGTGGCTGTAGAAGTAGTCCAGGATGCCTGGCAGGGGAGGGCACAGCTGGGGGGTGCTGGAGGCCCTTGGAGCTAACTGTAGAGAAACCAGGTGGGCAGGAGTGGAGACTGGAGGGCAGGGAAGAGAGTCCAAATTTGACTCACATGTCAAAGAAGAGGAACACTGTGATAATCACACACATCATACACCAGCACAGAAAATCCACAGAAGTGGGAAAGGTCCACTTTAAGACTGGACAACAACCTAGCTAGACGAGATGTCTATGCCTTTGCAGATCCTCACACCCACCTGGGAGGTGGGCCACATCCCTCCAATGTAGAAGCAAGGAAGCCCCTTCAGCATCAAGCCTTTCATGACATTTCAACATGGCTCAGTGGCAGTCAAAAAGTAGGAAGATTGCAAATGCTCTCCAATGAATGAATGGATAGACCAAATGTGGTATGTCCATACAATGGAATATTATTCAGCTGTAAAAAGGAATAGAGTGCTGTTACATGCTACAACAAAGATGAACCTTAAGAACATCAGTCTAAATTAAAGCAGCAAGATACAGGAGATCAAATGCTGCAAGATTCCATTTATAGGCAACATCCAGAACACAAAAAAAGATAAGCTTGGGTGTAAGGAAGACTGAAGAATGACTGCTTATGGGGTGATGAAAAAGGTTCTAAATTTAGGTAGTGGTGATGGCTGCACAATCCTGTGAATAAACTAAAAAAACCCACTGAAGTGTATCCTTCAAAAGCATGGATTTTAGGATATGGGAATTCTGTCTCAGTAAAACTCTTGCTTTAAAAAGTTTTTACAGCTGAATGATATTCCATTGTATGGACATTGTATGGCTTGACAGGAGTTTTTATATCTGCATTTGCTATCCTTGTACCTTCATATGCAGGTATATTTGATTCAACTTAATCTTTACTAATAATTCAAGGTCACTGTTTCAATGATCAATCAATGAGCACCATATGCCACAATTAAAATAATGTGCCCCCCTACTAAGGTGCTTCTCAATATTCCCACATGGTGCCCTTTTTGGGTTCTGTCTTGGGCCTCCAGTGCTTGCTGTCTGGCTGACAGACAACACCTGACTGCTGTCAGGATGGCTCATCCCCCTGCATCTCAGCATCTCAGCGCTGGTCCCTGCTTGTGTGGATGCTCAGAGCAAACCATCTCAATCAGGCCCCTGGGTGAGGTCCCTCTGAGCAGAAAAAGGTGGGAAGAAGATCACTTTGTCATCTTCATTTTCCTTTAGAAGGAAAAATTACCAGAGGAGCTTAATTTTTCTCTGGAACCAAGGTTTTTGTGGTAAAGGGAGGCAAATTCGGATTTCTTAAAATATTGCTGCCACTTATTCATTTATTAAAAACTGTTTATTGGGCACCTACTGTATGCTCAGTGCTGCTGACAAGCTGGTGGTGGTAAGTGCTGTGGAGGAGTGACATAAACCCAGGGAGGGGGAGAAGGAGGGCTGCAGGTTGAAATAGCATGTCCAGGAAACCGAAGAGGTGATAGTTAAACCACAAAAGTGGAAGAGTGAGCCACACAGTCGTCAGTAAGAATGTTCTAGTTGAAGCAGGCACACAGCAAGTAGAAAGGGCCTGAGACAAGGAGGAGTTCAGGGGGAACAGAAGTATGGATGGAACAAGGTATGTGAGGCGGTCGAGCCAGAGGCGTCACAGGAGGTCAGCTCAGGTAGAGAGAACACTGGCCTCTACCTGGAGTGAGAGAAGGACTGCTGCTGCTGCTGCTGCTAAGTCACTTCAGTCATGTCCGACTCTGTGCGACCCCATGGATGGCAGCCCACCAGGCTCCACCGTCCCTGGGATTCTCCAGGCAAGAACACTGGAGTGGGTTGCCATTTCCTTCTCCAATGCATGAAAGTGAAAAGTAAAAGTGAAGTCGCTCAGTCGTGTCCGACTCTTTGCGACCCCATGGACTGCAGCCCACCAGGCTCCTCCACCCACGGGATTTTCCAGGCAAGAGTACTGGAGTGGGGTGCCATTGCCTTCTCCGAGAGAAGGACTATCACCTTGTTATTACCTCAACATCACTCATCACCCGAACATCACTTCCTGGTACCTTTCATACAACCCTGTTGGGTACACCAAGCTGGACATACAGCTGAGCATGGCATGAGGCAGGAAGCACCCTGAGGAGCAGAGAAGGGGCTTGTTGTGGAGACAAGACTGGAACCTGCCTTCTGAAGGCATCATCAGGAGACATTTCCATGGCTCACCTTCTTGGATAGTTCAGGGGAATACATTGGAGCTGTGGACACTGACCACTGGTCTCCCCAAGGTACCACTGGGACTTAAGCATAGGACATGCCTCAGAGTGAGGAGTGGGTGAAGTTATCCCAAGAGGATAAAAGCAGAGCTACTGCTTATAGAGCCCCTCAACACGCATGCATGATCTCCACACCTTACAAGCCCCATCTTACAGGTGACAAGACAGAGATGCTGAAAGGCCAAATGACCTGGCCAAAGCTAGGAGGCTGGGAGAAGGGGGATGCTTGGCTCCAAGCCCAGGTGGTCCTCCTTTTGGGGCCTTTCTCTCAGTCCAGTCATAGGGAATTGTTGATCAGCAACTATTTTTTAATTATAAGAAAGGCAGTTTCATATGGAGAGGCCTGGCACTCCATAACAGAAATGCTGAAGGCTCTTGAAGGAGACAACACTTCTCATTCAAGTCTACTGTCAGGCTCTGTGAGTTGGAAGCACGCACCACAAGGTTTCAGGTGGAAGGACTCACGCTGAGGCTGAGCCTCCAATATTCTGGCCCCCTGATGTAAAGCAAAGAGTCCACTTATTGGAAAAGACCCTGATGCTGGGCAAGATTGAAGGCAGGAGGAGAAGAGGGTAACAGAGGATGAGATGGTTGGATGGCATCACCGACTCAATGGACATGAGTTTGAGCAAACTCCGGGAGAAGGTGAAGGACAGGGAAGCCTTTGTGATGCAGTCGTGGGGTCACCAAGAGTTGGACGTGATTGAGCGGCTGAGAGGCAACAACAACAGTCATCACAGTGACCCTAGGAGTCCTCCGGCCGCCCAGCCCAGGCCTACCCGAATCACAACACCCCGGGGCCAAGTCCAGGCAGCTGCTCCCCATCAGCCTGACCCAATTCTTCCCCCGAAGTCTGAAAACCCAACTGCCTCACTATTCTCTTCGCAAATGGAAACGAAACTAACTTCAAAGTGTGCCTTTTCCAAAGAGTTCCTAGACAGGAAAACCCAAGGGAGTTCTCTGTCCAGAGGCTACCAGCACGTCCTCCAGTTGAGGGTCTCATCAGGGAGTGAGACCTTCACACCTCCTGGCTTCCTGGGCAGACGGGAAACACTAATTTTCAACACTCTACTCTGGGTGCGTTTTTCCCAGGCACCATGTTTCTTTCTTGAGATGTTCAGTACTAAGCTCTGTCTGCTCCAGGTAACAGACAGATAGAATCAGATAGAACTCCTTCCATTCACTCTAAGTCTGGACAGCAGCAGAAAGATGGTGGCAGAAGTGACAAAGAAGAAAGTACTGGCTATAACTGGAAATTCTGGAGTGTTTTACTTTATTTTATTAAAATTTCATTAATTATTTTTAGTTATTTATTTGTGAGCTGCCCTGAGCGGCTTGTGGGATGTTACTTCCCCAACCAGGGATGGAACCCTCGACCCTACAGAGGAAGTCCAGAGTCCTAACAACTGGGCAACCAGGGAGGTCGCCTGGCGGGTTTTAGAACAGAGTGTGATGGTGGCTAGAACAACCTATGAAGAGGCACTCCAAACCAGAAGCAGAGTTATTTGCTTCTCATTTTTTTTTAAGATTTCAATTTTCTCTATGGCTCAAATTTCCTTCTGATGAATATGTATGACTTTCTCTCCACAAACTAACTTAATTCTACAGTCAGATATGGCTCACTTTGTTCAAAATGCTAGACTTGCTGCTTCTGAAAATAAGGTCCGTGTACAGAACACATGGTCTCCACCCCAACCGTAAGATGACACGGCATAATGAAGTCAGCTCATCTCTCCACACTGATGGGAAGGTGGTGTGGACATCGCCACTCACTGAGCTGAGGGAGCCTTCAGGAGAGTCAGCAAATATTTGGCCTTTGGGATTTCATCTCTCACCCTCTGAAATTCTTATCCCCCAAGTCTACTTGCCCTAGATTTGCTCTAGATTTGAGTTTGCAGAAATCAGGTTTCAGCTATATCAACTTTCAACTCCAAGAAAATATTTTCTTTCCAATTCTGATCTTTCAGTTATCTCCAAAAGACTTTAGCTGACTATCTTATAGTCAAACAAAACCTAACCATTCCTTAAAATATCCTGATTGCCAGCTCCTTGCATTCCAGGCTAATGACTACTAAGTAGACAGCCAGTAGTTATAAATTCCAGTTTGCTTTGTTAGAGCCTGCAGGATAAGGACCCAGACCAGAGCTGTCAGGCACTTCATGATGGGGGCTGGCTGTACCCAAGGTGAACAAAATATACTGCACAGGCTCCCTGCCCTCCCCCTACTTAGGGAGACATGGCCTACATAGGCAACAATTAGGGAAGAACACAACATGCTTTGTCTTATTCACTGATCATATAGACATAAGTAACATACAGAAGTTATGAAAATAAAATTACCATGATATCACAAACCAATTGTGTTTGATTGTGAGATACACAAGAAAAAATGTGGCACTGGGTTAATCTGGAGTTCGGCTCATCAAAGCCAGGGTTAGAAAAGGGACAGGATGTGATGGGATGAAATTTGGAAAGCAGAGACGCTTTAAGTGTGGGGAAGGGGCGGGGCTCAGAGACTGATGAATGACAGGTTGAGGACTTCCCTGGTGGTCCATGCATGCTTCACGCATGCTTAGTTGCTCAAGTTGTGTCTGACTCTTTGTGACCCCATGGGCCGTAGCCCACTAGGCTCCACTGTCCATGGGATTTCCCAGGCAAGAATATTGGAGTGGGTTGCCATTTCCTTCTCCAGGAGATATTCCTGACCTAGGGATCAAACCCAGGTCTCCTGCATTGCAGGCAGATTCCTTACCATCTGAGTCACTAAGGAATCCCTGGTAGTCCACTGGTTAGGAATCCTCCTGCAAGGGATACAAGTTTGGTCCCTGGTCCAGGAAGATTCCATATGCCAAGGGGCAATAACCCCTTGAGCTGAGCCCTCCTTCTCTAGAGCCCGTGCTCGGCAAAACGAGAAGCCACCTCAATGAGAAGCCCTCACATTGCAGTGAAGAGTAGCCCCTGCTCTCAGCAACTAGAGAAAGCACAATGCAACCAAACAAAAAGAAGTAAGACTGACCTGATGGGGTGAGGTCAGATGTGGAAGGGAAAGGAAGCAACTGCTGCTTTCCTGGAAATGAAGGTCTATGAGACGACGGTGTTTAGGAAGATGGATCTGACAGTATAGGGCAGGTGAGTTGAATGAAAGGTATAGAGGCAGACATCATCTCCATCAGATTTCCTTCCTGGGATGGTAGTGACCTTGGTCTTCTGCCAAATTTGGTTTCAAAAATTATATTTACAAAAACATCTGAGGCCCTCCTCTGACAACCTGCATGTGGCTGCAGCTCCCAGGTTCCGTCTAAACCCCAGCTTTGCCAATCAGTAGCTGGTGCTTATGCTGGCAGCCATGTAGCCTCCCCCGGTTCCCTGGCACTGAGCTACCCTCCTCCTTTGGGCGTTGGCACCACCTCTGCCTGGGCTCCTTGAGCTTCTCAGGGTCTGTGTGGGGCTTGCCTGTCTGAACCAGCCTGCCCTCTCTTCCCTTCTCCAAATCTTTTTCCATCTAGCGTCCCAGCACTCACTCCTGGGAGCTGGTCTTGCACTGTGTACTAGCTCTTCCCCCCAGGCAGCTCCTTGTTGCTAGAATCATCCTGCAGAGGTTGTGGCTGCAGGGTTAGAGAAGGGTATCATCTCTGACTATAAAGATTAAGTTACTGTTGTTGTTTAGTTGCTAAGTCATGTCTGACTCTTTTGAGACACCAATGGACTGTAGCCCGCCAGGGTCCTCTGTCTATGCGAGTCTCCAGGCAGGAATACTGGAGTGGGTTGCCATACCTTCTTCCAGGGGATCTTCCCAACCCAGGGATTGAACTCGCATCTCTTGCATCTCCTGCACTGGCAGGCGTGTTCTTTATCACTAGTGCCACCTGGGAAGCCCACAGACACAGTAAGCAGTGTTGTCCTGTGCTGCTGGAGAATGGAGTGTTCCACTTAATCAGATGTCCTGTAACTGCCAAATGCCGAAGTTCCAATAAACACATGACTGGCTTTGGGGAAAAAGTTACCATCTTTGTTTTCAGTGTACTCTAGAATTTGTATCAACTATCTTTCCTTCTACCGTGACATCACAATAGCACCAGCAGCGAAGTGACTAACATTCCCATCCTGCTTCCAGAAGCCATGCCCAGCAGAGCAGGTGCTCAGCACAGTCAGTTGAGGGGCACAGGGAAGGATAAGCAGGGCCCTTGGGTACCCCCACACCCACCAAGCTATGGCTTTTCCCCACAACCTGCACCATGTCTCCCCAGGCATCTGCATAGTCCCTACCTGGCTCCTCATCCCCCAGGAGGCCTGGCGCCTTTCTCCACACTCTGGGGAGCTGGCTGCCCTTCTATCCTGACTCTCTCTTGCTTTACTCCCTCTCCCCAGCCCAGAGAAACACTGTGATCCCCAGGACACAGGGAGCTGTGTCTACATAGTGCAAGCAACTTCGCCAGCCAGGACTCCTGCTGCAGGGCTCCAGGCCCAGACTGGGCCTTGTAAATGGTAACCACACCTAGCACTGGAGTCCAAATGCTCCAAAGGTCTCTGGACAAGTCAAATTACCACGTCCAGCCCTGAGGCTGATAGTGCTCTGATTAATGGAACAACTGATAATAATTCACTATGTGCCACACAACCAAGTTCAAGCATATGCTTCGCAAACTATTCTGGATCATGACTGTTGAGGTAGCTACATAAATCTCTAAAACCTCGTAGAACTGTATGTGTTACAAGTGGTGTGAACTGAGCAAGGTCTGTAATCTAGTTAACAGTAATGTGCCTGCAATACAGGAAACTCAGGCTTGATCCCCGGGTCAGGAAGATCCCCTGGAGAAGGAAATGGCAACCCACTCCAGTATTCTTGCCTGAAGAATTCCATGAACAGAGGAACCTGGTGGGCTACAGTCCACGGGGTTGCAAGGAGTCAGACAACTGAGCGACTAACACACACCCCAAAATCAATATCCTGATTTTGATATCAAACTTGAGCTATATAAGATGTTGTGCATGCTTGCTAAGTTGCTTCAGTCGTGTCCAACTTGTTGCAACTCCATGGAATGTAGCCCAACAGGCTCCTTTGTCCATGGGGTTCTCCAGGCAAGAATACTCAAGTGGGTTGCTATGCCCTCTTCCAGGGGAGCTTCCCAAACCTGGGGATCCTGACTCCTGCGTCATCTGTGTCTCCTGCATTGGCAGATGGATTCTTTACTACTGGGCCATCTGGGAAGCCCTTATAAGATGTTATCCAGGGACAAACTGTTGGAAAAGTTCCCAGGACCCTTATACACTTTTTCTGTAACTACCTATGAGTCTAATTATTTTGAAAGAAAAGTGAAAAGTGAACCCTAATCCCCTTCGATCAAGTCACCTTCACACCCCGGCTCTGTGAGCTGGCTCCATGTTGTTTTTCCAGGTGACCTGGAACGGATTCTCCGAGGCCAGCTCTCTTCTCCAAGGGCAGCTCAGGCATGAATGCAAAGCTTGTGCATTTCCAGAGTGACCGAGAAGAACACGCCCCTGTGTATTTAGCTCTGGGAAGAGTAGATGGTTATTTCGCCAAAAGCCACTCTCAGTCCCACTCCCATGAGACAGGGACCGGCTTCCCCAAGCAGGACCCAACAGGACTGAAGGGCAAACTTAAGGCTGGGCTTGTTCTAAAATGTCTTCCTAATCCTTGATGTCTTTGAAAGGAAGATGGGTCCAGGTCCATGTGAGTGCATGTGTATACACAGCTTAGTCCAAGGAGCCAAAAATAAAAGTTCACAAATATTAACTAAGTCAGTGATTGTCAAGACTGTAGCCAGAACTATTTCCATTTGTAGGATTTACCCACCCACTGGGAACCATGAGGGGTTACGACAAACACAAATCAAGGTTTCTAAACCTCTTCAGTGCCACAGACCCCCACCCTTGCCAGCAGCCTGGAGAAGCCTGTGGACCCTCCTAGGAATAATAAGTGCACAAACTAAATACATGGCATTACCCAGGAAACCGATTATAGAAACACACAGCTATTAAAATATTTCAAAATTGTGCTATGGTAATTAACATGTTAAATAAGACCTAGTGGTAAGGGATTTCCCTGGTGGTCCAGTAGCTAAGACTCTCCCAATACAGAAGGCCCAGGTTTGATTCCTGGCCAGGGTACTAGATCCCACAAGCTTAGTCGCTAAGTCATGTCTGACTCTTTGTGACCCCACGGACTGTAGCCCAACCCCTGTCTATGGGATTTTCCAGGCAAGAATACTGGAGTGGATTGCCATTTTCTTCTCCAGGGGATCTTCAGGCCCCAGGGATCGAACCCAAGTCTCCTGCATTGGCAGGCAGATTCTTTACCATTTGAGTCACCAGGGAAGCCCCTCCGCATGCTGTAATGAAGATCAAAGATCCAAGTGCCAAAATTAAGACCCAGGGCAGCCAAATAAATATTAAAAAATAAATATGTGGTGAGTACCACAGCCACCTTAACTTTGAAGTACAGATGAGGATAATGATACATCAAGAGATTCAAAGTATCTGAAGTATCTCAAACATTAAAACAAAATCTCAGCAATTCCTACTGGTGGCAATCATGGTACGGCTAACATCACCAAGGTTTGCTGTCTACATTCCCGATCGAAGGAAATGCAAACTTTCAGGTAGTAAAAATAAAATGTAACTTTTTTCCATCAAAGTTTTTGGAGCCACCCTTGAATTTTGTCTGTGGGTAGCCTCCTGTTAAGAACCTCAGGGGTACAAAATGAAAAGATAACCTACAGAATAAGAGAAAATATTTGCAAACAACACAACTGACAAGGTAGTAATCTCCCAAATGTATAAATAGTTTATAGGGATTAATATAAAAAAAATTTTTTTAAATAGGCAGAAGAGCTAAACAGACTTTTCTCCAAAGAAGATATACAGATGGTCATACAGATGGAAAGATGCTCAACATTACAAATTATTAGAGATATACAAATCAAAAACTACAATAAAGTATCACTTCACACTGGTCAGAATCGCCACCATTAAAGTCAACAGGTAACAAATACAAAAGAGGCTGTGGAGAAAAGGGAACCCACCTACACTGTTGGTAGGAAGGTAAACTGATACAGCCACTCAGGAGAACAGTATGGAGGTTCCTTAAAAAATGAGAGTTAGCACGATCCCGCAATCCCACTCCTAGGCATATATCCCGAAAAAATCATGGTTCAAAAGGATACATGCACCCCCATATTGACTGCCGCACTGTTTGCAGTAGCCAAGACATGGAAGCAACCTCAGTGTCCATCAACAGATAAATGTCCACTAACACAGAGCCTCCATCCAATGAATTTTCACGCATCCACTCAAACTGATGTTTAACACCAGCACCTGACTCCAGCTTTTACAGATAAATGGATAAAGAAGATGGGGTACATATACACAATGAAATATTACTCAGCCATAAAAAGAATGAAAGAATGTCATTTGCAGCAACATGGATGGACCTAGAGATTATCATACCACATGAAGTCAGGCAGAGAAAGACAAATATCATATGACATCACTTAAACATATGGAATCTTTAAAATGGTACAAATGAACTTATTTTAAAAAACAGAAAAAGATTCACTTACATAGAAAACAGGCTTATGGTTACCAAAGGGGAAAGGAGTGGGGAGAGAGATACATGAATAGGAGTTGGGGATTAACAGAAACACAATACTGTATATACAACAGATTAACCACAGGACCTACTGTACAACACAAGAAAGTATATTCAATATCTTACAATAACCTATAATGGAAAAGAACCCAGAAAAGAATATACATATATACATACATATGTACATAACTGAATTATATTGAAAATCAACTATACATACATCAAAAAAATTCTTTAATTAAAAAGTTTAAAATCCAAAAACAAAAAAAACAGAAAAAGAACCTCAGGAGTGAGCAGCTGATATATGACTTGCAGGGCCGTGAAACATATTTCCTATCCACACCCCCATCATTCCCTCACCATTTACCATTTACATATATTACACATGATAACGTATGTACATTCCAAAGATATCCCACCACCAACACAGAGCCTCCATCTGATGAATTTTCACGCATCCACTCAAACCAATGTTTAACACCAGCACCTGACTCCAGCCTTTACCTGGGGCAGGGAGGCCCACCCCACATAGCTCACCTCTTCATCTAGCTCCTGCCACTGTGAGGAAATATACCATCTCTGGGGAGGCCTGAACATAAACCATCATACTCCAAGTGCACCGAGAACCAGGGGACCAGATGTCAGGACCCTGGCAAGTTAGTGCTCAGTTCAGTTCAGTCACTCAGTCGTGACTGACTCTTGGCCACCCCATGAATTGCAGCACACCAGGCCTCCCTGTCCATCACCAACTCCCGGAGTTCACCCACACTCCTGTCCATTGAGTCGGTGATGCCATCCAGCCATCTCATCCTCTGTCGTCCCCTTCTCCTCCTGCCCCCAATCCCTCCCAGCATCAGAGTCTTTTCCAATGAGTCAACTCTTCGCATGAGGTGGCCAAAGTACTGGAGTTTCAGCTTTAACATCAGTCCTTCCAATGAACACCCAGGACTGATCTCCTTTAGAATGAACTGGTTGGATCTCCTTGCAGTCCAAGGGACTCTCAAGAGTCTTCTCCAACACCACACTTCAAAAGCATCAATTCTTTGGCGCTCAGCTTTCTTCACAGTCCAACTTTCACATCCATACATGACCACTGGAAAAACCATAGCCTTGACTAGACAGACCTTTGTTGGCAAAGTAATGTCTCTGCTTTTGAATATGCTATCTAGGTTGGTCATAACTTTCCTTTCAAGGAGTAAGCATCTTTTAATTTCATGGCTGCAATCACTATCTGTATTGATTTTGGAGCCCAAAAAACTAAAGTCTGACACTGTTTCCACATCTATTTCCCATGAAGTGATAGGACCAGGTGCCATGATCTTCGTTTTCTGAATGCTGAGCTTTAAGCCAACTTTTTCACTCTCCTCTTTCACTTTTGTCAAGAGGCTTTTAAGTTCCTCTTCACTTTCTGCCATAAGGGTGGTGTCATCTGCACATCTGAGGTTATTGATATTTCTCCTGGCAATCTTGATTCCAGCTTGTGCTTCTTCCAGCCCAGCATTTCTCATGATGTACTCTGCATAGAAGGTAAATAAGCAGGGTGACAATATACAGCCTTGACGTACTCCTTTTCCAATTTGGAACCAGTCTGTTGTTCCATGTTCAGTTCTAACTGTTGCTTCCTGACCTGCATACAGGTTTCTCAAGAGGCAGGTCAGGTGGTCTGGTATTCCCATCTCTTGAAGAATTTTCCACACTTTATTGTGATCCACACAGCCAAAGGCTTTGGCATAGTCAATAAAGCAGAAATAGATGTTTTTCTGGAACTCTC
Source organism: Bubalus kerabau (assembly GCF_029407905.1). Classification (NCBI taxonomy): domain Eukaryota; kingdom Metazoa; phylum Chordata; class Mammalia; order Artiodactyla; family Bovidae; genus Bubalus; species Bubalus kerabau. The sequence continues at coordinate 52,631,444 of NC_073634.1, forward strand.
TTGCTTTTTCCATGATCCAGCAGATGGCAATTTGATGTCTGGTTCCTCTGCCTTTTCTAAATCCAGCTTGACCATCTGTAAGTTCACGGTTCACGTATTGCTGGAGCCTGGCTTGGAGAATTTTGAGCATTACTTTACTAGCGTGTGAGATGAGTGCAACTGTGTGGTAGTTTGAACATTCTTTGGCATTGCCTTTCTTTGGGATTGGAATGAAAACTGACCTGTTCCAGTCCTGTGGCCACTGCTGAGTTTTCTAAATTTGCTGGCATATGGAGTGCAGCACTTTCACAGCATCATCTTCCAGGATTTGAAATAGCTCAACTGGAATTCCATCACCTCCACTAGCTTTGCTCGTAGTGATGCTTTCTAAGGCACACTTGACTTCACATTCCAGGATGTCTGGCTCTAGGTGAGTGATACACCATCATGATTATCTTGGTCGTGAAGATCTTTTTTGTACAGTTCTTCTGTGTATTCTTGCCACCTCTTCTTAATATCTTCTGCTTCTGTTAGGTCCATACCATTTCTGTCCTTTATCGAGCCCATCTTTGCCTGAAATGTTCCCCTGGTATCTCTAATTTTTTTGAAGAGATTTCTAGTCTTTCCCATTCTGTTGTTTTCCTCTATTTCTTTGCACTGATTGCTGAGGAAGGCTTTCTTAACTCTCCTTGCTATTCTTTGGAACTCTGCATTCAGATGCTTATATCTTTCCTTTTCTCCTTTGCTTTTCACTTCTCTTCTTTTCACAGCTATTTGTAAGGCCTCCCCAGACAGCCATTAATGCTGAAAAATCACCAGCCCTGAGCTTCATGCTCTGTGCGGTTTGAGAGTGGGAATTGATATAAAGAAAAACTATACGATCAGCTTTACAGATTAAAGGCTGCAGCTAAGGGACTTCCCTGGTGATCCCTTTACTTCTGGTTAGCAATCCACCTTCCAATGCAGAGACAGGGGTTCAATCACTGGTCACGGAACTAAGATCCCACCTGCCTCGGGGCAACTAAGTCTGTGTGCCACAAATACTGAGCCCCCGCTTTTCAATGAAAGATCCCACATGCTGCAGTTAAGACACAGCCAAAAATAAATAAATATTTAAATAAATTAAAAAAAAAAAAAACAGCTGCAGTTAAGGTGGAAAGCTTGGAGAGTAGTTCAAGGTTGAAGAGGTGTGTTCAGTATTTAAGTCTGATTTTTTATGACCCCATGGACTGCATCATGCCAGGCTTCACTGTCCTTCACTATGTCCCAGAGTTTGCTCAAACTCATGTTGATTGAGTCAGCTGAAGAGGCGTGCATGCTAAGTCACTCAGTCATGTCCGACTCTTTGCGATCCCACAGACTGTAGCCTTCCAGGCTCCTCCGTCCATGGCATTCTCCAGGCAAAAATACTGGAGTGGGTTGCCATGCCCTCCTCCAGGGAATATTCCCAACCCTGGGATCAAACCCATGGCAGATTCTTTACAACTAGTGGCACCTCAGAGTATGACTTTGTCTAGAAGCAGGGTCTTTCCAGAGGGAATCAAGTTAACAGGAGGTCGTTGGAGTGGGTCCTAATCCAGTATGTCTGGTATCTAAAGGTGGGGTGGGGGGTGGTATTTAGACACAGACGCATACCCAGGGAAGCCCTGAAGACACAGGGAGAAGACGACATCTGGAAGCCAAGGAGAGAGGCCGGGGAGATGCTACCTCACAGCCTCAGAAGGAACCAGGCTTGTTAACACTTTGGTTTCAGATTTCTAGTCCCCAAAACTGTGACACAATAAATTCCTGTTGTTTAAGCCAACCCGTGCGCGGCACTTTGTCACAGCTGCCCTGGCAAGTTAATAACATTCAGAGTCACATATGTGGTCTGAAAACAGGAAAGCCTTCACTCAGAGCCCATCCAACTCTGTTTCTTATGTGCCACTCATCAGTGTGAAATTACGTTCTAATCAGGGTTGGTTTCTGGTCCCTGGGCAAGAAGGATGTCGAGGCCAAGTCTGTCATCAAGAAGGACAGGACTGGATGATGGAGTGGCTCAGGGAATCCTGGGGTCACTGTTGGTGAACCTACCTCCAGCCCATGGGCTTTGGAGGAGCTATCAACTCACCAGGCAGAGATTGCTTTAATCCTTTGATTCAAATATTCAGCGAGGAACTCTGGCCTAGAGCAGTGGTTCACAAACTTGGCTGTACAACAGAAGCCCCTGTGGAGCTTTAAGAAAATTCCACCCAAACCCGAGCCCCACCCCAGACCAGCCAAATAAAAATCTTGGGGGTGGGGGCTGGGCCAGAGCAATTTCTAAAAGCTCCCCAGATGATTCTAATGTGTAGCCCGGGTTGAGAGCCTCTGGACCCTATGACCTTTGAAGGCCTTTCCTTCTCAGAATTTGGTGAGAGTGCACTCCATGTTTATCTTAGTGGTTCTCAGGAGTGTGCTGGGGGTTGCCTGGGGCTGGTTTCTAGGTCCAGACCACAGCCGCCTTTACTGGGTTTGGGTGAATGAGTAATTCTCATGAACAGCAGGACGGTGACAAAGAGGGGAGGAAATTTTAAAAGACTTTTGCCTTTTCACTAAAACATTAATTCAATGAGCTTTGGTTATGAAGCTCCTAAATATTCACTGGAAGGACTGATGTTGAAGCTGAAGCTCCAATACTTTGACCACCTGATGCGAAGAATTCATTTATTAGAAAAGACCTGAGGCTGGGAAAAATTGAGGACAAGAGGAGAAAGGGGCAACAGAGGATAAGATGATTGGATGGCATCATCAACTCAATGGAAATGAGTTTGAGCTAACTCCGAGAGATAATGAAGGACAGGGAAGTCTGGCATGCTGTAGTTCACGGGGTCGCAAAAAGTCAGACATGACTTAACAATAATAAATGAAGCTCCTACATGCCAGGAACTCAAAGATGAACCGGAGACCAGTATCTAGACCTCCAGAAGCCTAGCCTCATTCCAGAAATAAACAGATAGCTGTTAAAATGGGAATACCCCAACTGAGGTGCATATGGGAACAAGGGGTCAAGACACCATCCCTAAAGCAACAGAAGGTGACCCCAGACATGATCTTAAAGGAGAAACAAGAGTATATTCCATGAGGACAAAAGAGCATGGAAAGGCTTGATCCATGCTAGGCTGAAATGATTTTGTTCAGCTAGAAATAGAGGAGATAACACATCTGCAGAGACTGAGAAAATGTGAGACCACTGCTCTGCAAATCAGGGATTTAAGAAGGGGTGGCCTGGTTTGGGTAAGGCACTGCCCCACCTCCTTGTTCACTCACTGTCCACGTGGGCCCAGCTCTCTCGGTACCCACAGAGCAGCCTCCAGATCCCACGTTTGCCCGAGGCAGGGGGGTCTCTAGATGATCTATGCACCAACATTTAAAAGGGAACTCTTAATAAGTACATATTTCAGAGCTCCACAAGCTAGAGATTCTGGGCACCTGTATTAGGCATGTGAACTTACCACGGGTTCCCTGGAATTCTGATGGGTAACTCTTTTTTGTTTTGTTTTCAACTTTTTATTTTATATTGGAGTATAGTTGATCAACAATATTGTGACAGTTTCAAGTGTATAGCAAAGTGATTCAGTTATACATATACATGAGTCTATTCTTTTACAAATTACTTTCCCATTTAGGTTGTTACATAACATTGAGCAGAGTTCCCTGTGCTCTAGAGTAGGTCCTTGTTGGTTATCCATTTTAAATATAGCAGTGTGTACATGTCCATCCCAGACTCCCTAAGAACTTCTCTTTTAATAAACACCTAGGAGTAGGGGATAAGCTTGATTCTAAACCAGCAGTTCTATAAATTTAGCATCTCTGATGGGTATTTCTTAACCTCAGGGGCACTTCTGGCTCTGAGCTCCACCTGTTTCTGAAGGCAGTCTGCCAGGCCTGTGGTCCACCACTGCTTTGCCTTGCTGGGCCTGCCTACTTAGACCCTCAGCCTCTGTCTCCCACAAGGGGTGCTCACCTGGCTCCCACCCGGAAGGTTGATCCAGGAGCTGGAGTTCTCCCTGAAGGACCCCACCAGGCCCAGGCCCCCTCCAGGTCTTGTTCCTGCTCTCAGGCCAGAGTCCGGCACCAACCTAGCCAAGGGGCTGCCCCAGAGTGCAGCCCCCCTGCCCAAGTTCATCACCACAAACCCTCATCCTGCAGTGTGGAACTTCATTCTCAGCCTTTCACATAAGCTGCATCTGCACAAGTGCAGGAGCCCCAGGTTTGCTCCCTGGGTCAAGAAGATCTCCTGGAGGAGGAAAAGGCTACCCACTCCAGTATTCTTGCTTGGATAATCCCATGGACAGAGGAGCCTGGCAGGCTACAGTCCATAGGGTCACAAAGAGTCAGACACAACTGAAGCAACTGAACACGCATGCACACACGAGGGTACAAATGGGGACTTGGTCTATGTCCCATGTGCTTCACGTGTTAACAGGGCTCCCCACAAAGACCAGGATAACAGGGGTGTAGGGTTCTTTGCACATGGAAGTCACTCCTTCCCTGGCGGTGAACCATCCCATTCCAGAAGGGAGGCAGCCCAGGAGGTGGGCAGGTCCTGGGCTGGAGGGAGGGCCTGGAGCGCAGGGAACCAGCCCCGCCCACCTGGGCATACCTCCCCTCACTCACAGCTCAGAACCTGACTTAGAGAAGACCACAGCCTTCAGACTGTCTTCGGTTCCTGTCTCACAAGGGCCAATCACTTCAAGTCCTGGCACCGCAAACCAAGCACCCGAATCACATTTTATAGACTTTATTTATCCTAAAATATACCCTGCTTCCAAACCACCAAGGAACCTGGAAATTTACCAGGAAATTGGGCAACTGTAACTTCTCCTGGAGACTCTGGAATCAACACTTCATTAAATGAGAAAACTTTCTGCAAGTCAAAGCTGTCACAGTACTCAGAAGGATGCGGACAGGGGAAGTCTGAGGGCAAGGTGGTTGGCAAATCCTTAGCTAGAAGGATGCTGGCATGTTCCCCAAAGTCAGCCCAGTAAAGGCATTCATACGTCTGCGAGCTGATGGAACACGTCTGTGGCGCAATTCTTCCACACGGGCTTGGGGAGCCCAGACAGCCCTCAACAACCACACCCTGTCTTACTCCAATTAAACAGGAATGATTTGTGGGTTCTCAATACAAATGACTAGCAAACGATCTTCTGGAATAAAATTAAGCCTCTTAACTTTAAACGAACAAACAAACAAAAAATGCACTGAGACATCAAAAAGATGAGCTCAAATCCATTGTCAAGATTTCCTGCGCACTTTTTTTTTCAACTTGTCTTTCTCCCTTGGGTGATCTCCGGCCTAAGGTTATTGTTACACACAACATTCTTTTCAACTTAGACTTCATCTGTTTCTTCCTATAATACATAATTTTGAAGCACTGGGCTAAGGGAGGCATTTTTATGATGAGCAGGAGAACAGGGTTGCAATAGATAAAAAACGTTGATGCACAGAGGCAGCTGAGAATAGGGAGGAAGAAGGCTGGGTTGATGCTGAATTGGAGAAGTGTTCAGGGCTCAGCTCGATCATAATAAAGTACAAAGGAAGGTAGAGATTTTGCGTAGACTTCATTGTCATCTTTTACCTCGTACCGGAGAAGGCAATGGCACCCCACTCCAGTACTCTTGCCTGGAAAATCCCATGGACGGAGGAGCCTGGTAGGCTGCAGTCCATGGGGTCGCTAAGAGTCAGACACGACTGAGCGACTTCACTTTCACTTTTCACTTTCATGCCTTGGAGAAGGAAATGGCAACCCACTCCAGTGTTCTTGCCTGGAGAATCCCAGGGACAGGGGAGCCTGGTGGGTACGTTTTATGGGGTCACAGAGTTGGACACGACTGAAGGACTTAGCAGCAGCAGCAGTGATATGTATTGTTGTTGTTTAGTTGCTAAGTCACGTTGGACCCTTTGAGATCCCATGGACTGGAGCCCACCAGGTTCCTCTCTCCATGGGACTTCCCAGGCAAGAATACTGGAGTGGGTTGTCATTTCTTTCTCCAGGGGATCTTCCCTGACCAAGGATTGAACCAATATTTCCAGCTGGCACGCACTGGCAGGCAGATTCTTTACCACAGAGCCATTTGGGAAGCCCGTGACATTTATGGGAAGATGCAGTGGATGTGGACCACAGATCCTTAGGGAGCATGTTGGAGGACAGAGTAGTGGTGGGTGGGAGAGCATGACTACAAAGTGGTTGCAGCACAGAGATTTTAGAGGTTTGGAACTAGCGGTGGAATTACAGGAGTCTATTTACATGAGTCTAAATGTGTTCAAATGGGTAAAACTGTTATTACTACTATGTTTTAATATGAAAAAGAAAATAATCAAAAATGCCACCTCTAGATAGGGGAGAGAAGGGTAACACCCTTCCCCCGTCACGTGAGGGGGTCCCGGATCCCTCCAAGCACGTGTGGATACTCAGCAAAGCTCTCCTCAGGGTGACAGGCAAGCTTGGAAACCCAGCAACCCAGTGACCATCACTCAGAGCGCCGAGACCCCAGGGAAGCAGCAGAGATGCTGCGGGAGGAAGCTGGCCCCCTAAGTGGCAGATGGAGAGAGGAAGCAGAGAAGGACTTGGAGGGGCAGAAGGAAACTGGCCGACGTGGCAGGAGCACGCTGCCAGGGCAGCAGGGCCAGGGGGATGCCTGGTCCCAGCCCAGGCCTGCTGTGAGGGGTCCTGGAGAGGAGCCAGATGTCCCACTTCTCCCCAGGCATCCCTTTCATCAAGGCTTCCATGGGCCGTGGGCCAAGAAAGCCTGAATAAGACCTTTAATTTTCTCAGGGCTTCTCCCTTCTCCGATGGCAAAAGCCCCAGCCCCCAAACCAGTCAAGAGAGCAGGCCCCGATACGGAAGGTGGTACAATGGCCAAACCTGCCTCCCTTCCCACCCCATGAGATCTCCAAAATGCAGGCAGCTACCGGATGCCCGTCTCAGCCTCCAGGGGTCTTTCTGCAAAGGACGTCACTGGGCATGCGCACAATGACCGATGCATAAAGCGTGAGGAAAAGCTGAAGCAGGGCAGGCGTCTGTCTGCCCACTGGTTCCTTAGGCAACCTGAGCAGCCCAGAGTGAACCTGAGGGGCAAGGCACATCTCTCTAGACCACAAAAAGGGCACAGACCGGGATCCTGAGGGTCAGTGGTTGGTCCAGGAGCTCCAGGAGTCCAGAGTGGTTCCAAGAGAACGGGCTCCAGGGCTTCCCATAGACCATTTGAAAGGCTCCTGAGGGCGGAAGAGGCTGCAGAGGCTGCAGAAGAAATACCAGAAAGAGTTTCTGGTCTCGGGCACAAGCCTCTCTCCGGTTCCAGGAATCCCCTTGGCCTTATGCGGGCGCCTCCTGCTATTTATTTACACAAGGCTGAATCCCACCTTCCAGGGCGCTGCAGAGCCCTCCTCCAACACAAAGCCCGATTGTACTTCCACCTCCTCACAGCCAACTCAGAGACAGAAACTCGCCGGAGGGAAGACAATTTGTACCAGAGATGGAGACGCAGGCAGATTTAAAGGCATGGTCCTTCAATAACGACAATCTTTCTTAGGGTGGAAAACCACCTTCGGAGGACAGACAGGAAGGTGTGGCGGGGGGTTTCTGGTGCCAGGAGGCTCTCCCACAGGTGAGCTCCGGCTATTCGGTTTTGGACCATCTCCAAAGAGCCAGGCCTCATGGCAGGCCTGACTGAGAGAGAAATTAGCATGCTGCTCTACTCAATTATCCACTTACAGAGAGGCATGACAACATTTCATTAGCGCAGGACATGCAAATGCAAGATGCATCAAGAGTAGAAAACCCCAGAGTGTTGTGGTTTGGTTTGTTTTTTACCCCCCAAAAGGAGACAAGGATCTTTATCATCTCCCAAAACTATGCTAGCCTAACCTAGAGTGATTTTGGCAATTCAGACACAATGATTTTTCTCAGGATTTGCAAGGTGGCGCTTTCTCTCTGTATCCAAACCTCTCAGCACAGGATTTGGATAACATTATTTTTATTTTTTAAATTTTATTTGTTAATTTAGTTTTGGATGCACTGGGTCTTTTTTTGCTGGACATGGGCTTTCTCTAGTTGCGGCAAGTTGGGACCAGTCTTTGTTGTGGTGTGAGGGCTTCTCATAGTGGTGGCTTCTCTTACTGTCGGGCACAGGCTCAGTAGTTGTGGCACACGGGCTTAGTTGCCCTGTGGCATGTGGGATCTTCTGAACCAGGGATCAAATCCATGTCTTCTGCATTGGCAGGTGGATTCTTAACCACTAGACCAACAGGGAAGTCCCAGACTTTCTTAAATAGGTTCTTATCTTTCCACAGCAAAATACATTTGAAAAGTGCTGAAACAGCCCTCAGGAAAGCTGTACCCTGGAGCTCTGGGTAGGTTTCAGCTTCCCACGGAGTCTGTAGATGGTCCTCGGGTACCAAACCCAGAAAAACAGAGAGGTCCCAGACAGAGAGCAATGGGTGCCTATATTCTAAAGCACCCATGCAAGAGGGGACAAGGCAGCAAAATGCAGCCTGTTCATTGCTCAGCTCCTGGGGTTCTGAGGCCAGGCTAAGGGAACCTTTGGGCTGATGTTGTGGCCACCAGCTTTCCAGCTGCTGCCCACGAGGCAGGCGCTTAAAAGGCAGTGTGGCTGGTTCCTTGTTTATACTTTGGATTGTTATTGTTCTTGCTCAGTCTCTAAGTCGCATCCGACCCTTTGTGACCCCGTGGACTATGGGATGCCAGGCTTCCCTGTCCCTCAGTATCTCCCAGAGTCTGCCCAAGTTCGTGTCCATTAAATAAGTGATGCCATCCAACCATCTCATCCTGTCACCCGCTTCTCCTGTCCTCAATCTTTTCCAGCATCAAGGTCTTTTCCTATGAGTCAGCTGCTCACATCAGGTGGCACAAAGTATTAGAGCTTCATTCCATCCAATGAATATCCAGGGTTGATTTCCTTTAGGATTGACTGGTTTGACTCCTTGCTGTCTAAAGGACTTTCAAGAGTCTTCTCCAGCACCACAGTTTGAAAGCATCAATTCTTTGGTACTCAGCCTTCCTTACGGTCCTACTCTCACAACAGTACATGACTACTGTATACTTTGGATACTAGAGTATGTACCTCTAACCTCCCCCCCTCCCCCAGGAGGCTACTCTGCACCTTCCTTACTTCCCGCAGAATGCTTGCTTTCCTCTAACACTTTGTTTAAAAAAAATTTTTTTTTTTTTTTTGTCTGTGCTGTGTCGTCATTGCTATGTGCAATCTTTCTCTAGTTTTGGAGAGCCAGAGCTACTCTCCAGATGCGGAGCACTGACTTCTGTTGTTGTGACTCCTGGGCTCTAGAGCGAGGGCTCAGTAGTTGTGGCCCATGGGCTTAGCTGCCTTGCGGCATGTGGAATCTTCCCAGACCAGGGATCAAACCCATGTCCCCTGCACTGGCAGGCAGATTCTTAACTACTGAGCCACCAGGGAAGTCTCACATTCTCTCACATTCTGATCGAGTTCCCCAGCTTTTCAGCCTCCCTGGAGGCACCAGGCCACACCCACTGTCTGTGCACACAGTGAGTAATTACCACCAACTGCACCTCCCCCCCCTCCATCATCTCCTATGAAGCCCCAGGCTTCCCCTGAGCAGCAAAGGAGGGAGAAAGGAGGGAAAGGCAGGAAAACCAGCAGGGTCTCTCCTGTCCTGACCCATCCAGCTCCCCAGGCCCAGGCAGGCTGACTTGCCACAATCCCTCCTACTCTCCCCTGCCCCCCTCCTCCAGAAGCCTCCAAGCCAGTGCTATGGACCCAGCAGGGGGCTGTGAGTCCAAAAAACCCTACAGGTTTCATAGCATCTCAGGTTCATAGGATCAGGGCTTCTCAGAGACAATGCTCAGGCACTACTGACCATTTCCAAACTGCAGCCTCAGAATGCAACCACTGGAAGGAGCCCCACAGGCCACCCCGTTCAGCGTCTCCACTGTACTGGCCATATCCAAGCCAGGTCCCCCAAACTCACAAAGCCCCTCCCACCACCACATGGCCTAGTGGGAGGTGGTGCCCTGTGGGAGGAGCCAGCAAAAGTGGGTTCTACATCAATCCCCGCCCCTGGAAGGCTGAGTGGCCTCAGGCAAAGATCTTGACCTCTCTGAGCCCTGATTTCCTCCAGAGTAAAGAAGGAATAACCACTGTGCCCACCAGTAGGGTCATTCTGAGGATTAAGTGACTTAATATATGCAATACTCCTCTGGGACACTGAACACCCTCAAGAAAGAGACTATTATCTCTGCAAAAAAAGTACTGCTCAGAAAGAAGAGAAATTCAGGTACAAGTCTTGCTATGTTTCCCTTTTTTTGTCCATGCCGTGCAGCATGTATATGCATCGTGCGTGTGCGTGCTCAGTCACTTCAGTCGTGTCCAACTCTTTGCAACCCCATGGACTATAGTCCACCAGGCTCCTCTGTCCATGGAATTCTCCAGGCAAGAATACTGGGGTGGGCTACCATGCCCTTCTCCAAGGGATCTTCCCAACCCAGGGATCGAACCCTTGGCTCCTGCATTGGCAGGTGGATTCTTGACCCACTGAGCCACCTGGGAAGCCCTTTTATATGCATATACACATATACTGACATATGCACATGCACATAGCCACATATGTTTATGTGCATGCACACACATGCATATGGTTTTATTCATGTATGATATACTATGTTGTCTGTACACCAGGGTTTTGCAGCCTCAGCACTATGAGCTTTGGGGGCAAGATAATTTTTTTGCTGTGAGGAACTACCCTGTACCTTTTAAGACGTTAAGCAGCATTCTTGGCCTCTATCCACGAGATGCTAGTAGTAAGTCCCTGCCGCCCCCACCACCAAGTCGTAACAACCAAAAATGTCTCCAGACATTGCCAACTGTCCCCTGGGGGACAAAACTGCCCCCACTGGAGAATTAATCGTGTACACACACACACACACATTCATATGACATGTGCTTTGACAGAGTGACGAGGGAAGCAGGGTGAGAACAGAAGAACTAAATTTCTGTGGACAGAGCCCTTGCAGTGTGCTCATGGAAACTTTACAGGGACTGCGACTACAAACATACACAGTACTTTTGAGCTTCTTTACATCTGTAAAAACGGTTACTGTGCTCGTAAAGACTGCCCGCAGACTTAATTTGGCTCAGACATACAGAGTCCCATTTAGTGCGTAAAATCACTGGGCCCCAAGGCTCCCCAGCTCCAGTCAAGAATATGCTTGGGAACTCGGCCTGGAGGAGGAGAACACAGGGGGATCCTGTGTACTCTTGCCTCACGTGCTGGCCTTGCGCTCCCTTGAGCAGGCCACTGGGGGCCGTGCCCAAGGAAGGGGGCATTTTGTCAGATGTGCAATTCCCTTTTTACTTGATGTGATAGTAGACTAAACTAAACATCTACCTGCCCGGTTCAGAAAAGCAAGGAGAGGGGTGAACAAACTTGAGTGCACTGACATAAGACCGTATGTACACACGTACCTGCCTGGCTAACTGAAGTAAAAGTGAACAGTAATCATAATGATGGGCCGAGAGGTAAAGTGGAAGAGGGGAAGTGAATGTCTGCTTTAGAGAGGGGTCTGTTTACCCCAGTGTTGAAAAACAAGAATCCTGAACTCCGTCTACCTCATTATGACTTCTTTAACATTTGTTTTTAATTTACCTGAGATCATAATCTCCACTGAGGACCACATGTGAGCCAAACTTGAACTCGAAAACCAAGCTGGGCCTTTTGTTCTGCCTGCGTTAATGAGTACACAAAGGGGCATCTGATTTCTCCCTCCCCCGTGGCCTGAACACCAGCTCCCATTTATGTAATAATAATGTGAGAGGGGCTGCAGGCTGTCTGGGGGTAATGGGCCCAGAGACAGGTATCAGGAAATGAAGGTTCCAATCCCGGCTGATTCACTATGTGCCACTGAGACACAAGATTTCAAAGACTGAGCCTCATCTTTAAAAATGCTGACAGTTTTCCTTGCTAGGTGGATGCACTGAGGATATTCAGTAGCATTATGAAGGTCTACCAGAATTCCAGTATTTCACACTGAAAGTGAAGACCAAGCTATGGTTCCCAAAGTGGGTTTGCTAGAGCTCTGGTCCTGTGAGATGCTATTCAGAATGAAGGGATCGACAGACCCTTCACTCATCCAACAAATATTTGTTAAGAGCCTTCTAAACGCCTGGTGCTGGGCTTCCCTGGTGGCACAGTGGCAAAGAATCCACCTGCCAAAGCAGGAGACATGGGTTCGATCCTTGGTCAGGGAAGATCCCACAGGCTGAGGAGAAACTAAGCCCATGCACCACGACTATTGAGCCCGTGCTCTAGAGCTTGTGTGTGTGTGTGTGTGTGTGTGTGTTAATCATTCAGTTGTTTCTGACTCTTTGCGATCCAGCAGACTGTAGCCCACCAGCTTCTTCTGTCCATGGAATTCTTCAGGCAAGAATACTGAAGTGGGTTGCCATTCCCTTCTCCAGGAGATCGTCCCAACCCAGGGATCGAACCTGGTCTCCTGAGTTGTGGGCAGATTCTCTGCCATCTGAGCTACCAGGGAAGCACTGGTCTAGAGCTTAGGAACCGCAACTACTAAAGATTGCACACTCTAGAGCCTGTAATCTGCAACAAAAAGAAGCCACTGTAGTGAGAAGCCTGAGCACCACAACTAGAGAGTAACCCCACTCTCTAGAGACAAGCCTGTGTAGCAACAAAGACCCAGCACAGCCAAAAATAAATAAATGAAAAAATATAAATGCCTGGTGCTAGAACCCCATAGAAAACAGGCCCCTTCCCCAAGTTCTTCAGTGAGGTTAGGCTCCGAAGAAGACAAGCGCCTATTGGATCATTGTGAAGTCACATATTTACCAGCAGAGCAATGTGCTCAAGTACAGGGAGCTCAGCATTTGCATCAGGGACCACATCTAAGGCTGGGAGCCAGGGACTGTGAAGTGAAATGTGTGCATGGGGTGAGGGACACTAGGCGGATGGTAGTATCCCAAACACAAGGAAAGCCTTGGTCAAATAAGCCAGAGGACTCCTACATAGCACACTCCCCTCTAAGAGACCACGCCGGCATGTTAAAATCTTGCAGAAATGAAGCAATAGTACTACCTCTTAACATCCCTAGGATGTTACTCTGGGAAATGCTGATAGAGGCTCTATTGTTCCCAAAGCCTGTAAGAAACTTCAGCATAAAACAAAAGCTCTTGTTTGTATAATTGGAAAACTACCATGTGTCCTCTCAGAACAGCCAAAATACCTTAGAGTTGCTAATGTAATTCTAACGTATTTTCCTTGGCAAAAGCCTATGAAAACATATGGCTTCTACAACTGCTAACATACCCCCAGTATTACAGATGAAGGAATGTCCACAGCTACATACCAGTGGGAACTCTGTCTCCAGCACAGACATCTGCTTCATTTTTAAAAGAATGTATAGCCTTAAACTGGGATGAACTGAAGAAATCTTCATAAAAAGTAACATTAAGGGACTTCCCTGGTGGTCCAGTGGCTAACACTCCATGCTCCCAATGCAGTGGGCCGGGGTTCAATCCCTGGTCAGGGAACTAGTTCCCACATGCCGCAACTAAAGATCCTGAGTGCCACAATGAAGATCCCAGTGCAGCCAAATAACTTTTTTTTTTTAAAGAAAATTAAAAGGATCAACCACCAGTGATCAACTTATCAAAGATCACACCCAGGACTCCCCTGGTGGTCCAGTGGTTAAGAAGCTGTCGATGCAGGGCTGATCCCTGGTCAGGGAACTAAGATCTCACATGCGGCAGGCAACTAAGTCTGAAAGCCACAACTAGAGAGAGCCCTTGTGCTCTAGGATGGTGGTCCCCAACCTTTTTGGCACCGGGGACCAGTTTCATGGGAGACAATTTTTCTACCCATCCTGAGTGGTTTGGGGATGATTCAAGCACAGTAGGATTCGTGCACCTATGAGAATCTAATGCCACTATTCGGAGAAGGCAATGGCACCCTACTCCAGCACTCTTGCCTGGAAAATCCCATGGATGGAGGAGCCTGGTGGGCCGCAGTCCATGGGGCCGCTAAGAGTCGGACAAGACTCAGCGACTTCACCTTTACTTTTCACTTTCATGCATTGGAGAAGGAAATGGCAACCCACTCCAGTGTTCTTGCCTGGAGAATCCCAGGGACAGGGGAGCCTCGTGGGCTGCCGTCTATGGGGTCACACAGAGTCGGACATGACTGAAGCGACTTAGCAGAAGCAGCAGCAGCAGCCACTATTGATCTGACAGGAGGCAGAGCTCAGGTGAAAATGCTAGGGATGGGGAGCAGCTATAAATGAAGCTTCACTTGATCACCTGCTGCTCACCTGCTGTGCAGTCCAGTTCCTAATGGGCCCCACATCGGTACCATGGCCCGAGGGTGGGGGACCCTTGCTCTAGAACCCATGCACGATAACTAGAGAGCCCTCATGGCTCAAATCCTGGGCCCCCACGCCACAACTAGAAAAGCCCGAACGCTGCAACTAAAACCTGACATAATCAAATAAATAAATATAAAAAAAAAAAAAAAAACAACAAAGATCACACCTGAGCTCTTATTGTGCCTGGCATAGCCATGGCTCAGGGTCCCAAGAAGCACCTGAAATTCGTAGCAGCTCCAAAACATTGGATGCTGGATAAACTGACCAGTATGTTTGCCCCTTAACCATCTGCCGGCCCCCACAAGCTGAGGGAATGTCTCCCCCTAATCATTTTCCTAAAGAACAGACTTAAGTATGCCCTAACAGGGGATGAAGTAAAGAAGATTTGCATGCAGCGATTCATTAAGATCGATGGCAGAGTCCGCACAGATATAACCTACCGGCTGGTTTTATGAACGTCATCAGCATTGATAAGACTGGAGAAAATTTTTGTTTGACCTATGACCCTAAGGGTCACTTTGCTATTTATCATATTACACCTGAGGTGGCCAAGTATAAATTGTGCAAAGAAAGATATTTGTGGAGACAAAAGGAATCCCTCATCTGGTAACCCAGGATGCTCGTACCATCTGTTACCCCGATCCCCTCACTAAGGTGAATGACACCATTCAGATTGACTTGGAGACTGGCAAGATTACTGATTTCATCAAACTTGACACTGTAACCTGTACATGGTGACTGGAGGTGGTAACCTGGGAAGAACTGGTGTGATTACAAACTGGGAGAGGCATCCAGGCTCTTCTGAAGTAGTTCATGTGAAAGATGCGAACAGCAACAGTTTTGCCACACGGCTCTCGAACATTTTCGTTATTTGCAAAGGCAACAAACCGTGAATCTCTCTTCCCCATGGAAAGGGTCTTCGCCTTACCACTGTTGAGGAGAGAGACAAGAGACTGGCAGGAAAACAGAGCGGTGGATAAAATGGTCTCTACGTGATGTGCCTGGAAAAGTCTTTGTACTTAATTAAAGATAATACCAAATGATTAATAAAAACTAAAAGATCATACCTGAAAGTTCTCAAAAGTGAATGATAAATTTCCCTTGTTAGCCTAACAATGTTCAGGAGGAAGCCAGATTTTTGCTGTTTATTTTATTATATATGATGTGTTAAAATGAGGGAAGTGCAATTACACAAATAACCATATAGTACAGATTTTATGTACAAGACACCGTGCTAGGGGCAACGGTGATCAAAAGGGAACTACGACAGCCAGGATTGTTAAGAATATGGGTTCTAGAAAACCAGCAATCCAAAACTGAGCACAAGTTCATACAAGGAATGGTAAAATACAGAGACTAAATTTCATAGGGGCTAGGGAGACCTGAAAAGCCAAGGCCACCAACGTTGATAACAAGGTTACCTTAACAAGGTCCTTACTACGTACTCCTTATTACAATACTACACAGTATTGTTCTACATGCTCCTGAAAACTTTATTTAATCTTTGCAACCGTGAGGTAGGTCCTAGGAATATATAAAAATTTGGCCTCAGCATTCAGTGTAAATCTGTTGTTCAGTTTCAGCTTCAGTCTTCAGAAGACCTGTACTTCTGCCTGATGGATGAGCATGTGGTCACAGAGGTGACCAATATATCTAATTAGTGTCACAATGTGAGAAACAGAGAAATGAAGCATGTTTGGATTTGCTGTCATTATCTGAACAAACCCTTTCAAAAACAGGGGAGCATTCCACACGCAATCTGAGTGGAAATCTTGTGAGCTTTATCCAGTGAAATGATAACGGTTGGCAAAAATAGATAAGCATATATTTTATTGAAAGAATATAAGCATGAAAGATAGAAAACAATTCTAATGTACAACTAAAATTACTAAATAGGAGGATTAATTAACAACATTATTAAGAGGATTAAAAATGGAGACCATTAGGACTTTCCTGGTGGTCCAGTGGTAAAGAATCCACCTTCCAATGCAGAGGACCACCTTCCAATGCAGAGGACGTAGTTCCGATCCCTGTAGAGGGGAACGAAGATCCTACATGATAAGGTGCAACTAAACCTGCAAGCCAACATTAGAAAGCCTGCCTGCCACAACTACTGAGCCAGCACGGTGCAACTACTGAGCCAAGCAGCACAACTACAGTCCGTGTGCCGCATGGAAAGATCCTGCATGATGCAATGAGGAAGATGCCACGTGCCACGACTAAGACCCCACGCAGCCAAATAAATAAATAAATACAAAAAAAAAAAAGAGAACATTACATACTTTTAGAACAAAAGAAGAGACTATGTGTTTTAAAATCACAGCTATCACATTCTACTTTCAAATTCTACGGATTAGTTAATGCACTCATAACATTAAACAGAACACCCTTTAGGAGCTTTATATATGCACCCTTAGCATTCAGACTATGGTCTCTAAATAACATCTTTCACTGAAAGGAAGCAGAGATCCTAGAAATATCTGGCCCCAGGTCTACGGCAGGAAATCCACAAGATGAACCTGGAACACCATACCAGTAATCCCAGAAGCATCAAAGACCGTATACACAAAGATTGTATACACAAAAACTCAGGAACCAACTTGAAGAGGCTCCCACTGGCTAAAGATGTGGCAATTTGAGTTTCAATAAAGCTAATAATTGTGTATCAGTTGAACTATACCAAATAGGTTTACATCCATGAATCTGTAACAATATTAAAAAAAAATCAGTGGTCGCCTTTGCAGGATAATTGGACAACAACTGAAAACTGGAGAAAGGATCAAACATTTAAATTGCTTTTTCCATATGATCTAGAGCAGGGGTCAGCAAACTGTTTCTGTCAAGGGCCAGATCTTTTCAGCAATGTGAGCCACTTAGGGGGATTCCCAGGTGGCGCAGTGGTGAAGAATGTGCCTGATGAGCAGGATCAAACTTGTGCCTGACAAGTTTGATCCCTGGGTCAGGCAGATCCCCTGGAGAAGGAAATGGTGATCCACTTCAGTATTCTCACCTGGAAAATCCCATGGACAGAGTAGTCTCTCAGGCTACAGTCTATAGGGTCACAAAGAGTCGAATACGACTTAGCGATTGAGTGAGCATATATGCAGACATGGGCCACTTATGGCCCCAATGGCAACTGCTCAACCCAGCCATTGCTGTGCAAAAGCAGCCATAGACAATATGCAAACGAATGGGCATGGCTGTTCCAATAAAACTTTAATTACAAAAATAAACATTGGGTTGGATTTAGCCTGTGGACCTTAGTTTGCTGATCTCCGATCTAAGGTAACTTAGTAGTTGATGAAAGGTAGTTTCTCTTTTTCGGAGAAGGCAATGGCACCCCACTCCAGTACTCTTGCCTGGAAAATCCCATGAATGGAGGAGCCTGGAAGTCTGCCATCTATGAGGTTGCACAGAGTCGGACACGACTAAAGCAACTTAGCAGCAGCAGCAGCAGCAGTTTCTCTTTTTAAAAATGTTACAGCTGATAGATGGAGAAGCAATGATACAAACAGACTATGGCCATTTTGAAACTGCTCACAGGTGATGTGGGTGATGATCATCAGTGGTTGCTAACACTACAGAGAGACAGGCTGACCTGCAGTGCCTCTCCATTAAAGGTCATTTATGAAAGAATCATGCAAAAATAAAGTAAGAAGTAAAAGAAAGTCTATGAAAGTCAATTTACAGAACCCAAAAAATTAAAAAATAAAATAAATTTTAAAAAGAGAGTGAGAACCTTGGAGCCTGATCAAGAACCTAAGTCCAGCTAACGATTTTCAAGAAATACAGGACACAGAAAAACAGGTTTAAAGACCCCTGGGGTTGCATTTAAGAAAATCTAGACAGACTATGAGAAACTCCAGTCATCAGATAAGAACCTAAAAATCCCAATTAGGAACTTCTTTACATTCTATGAAGAACAAAGAACAAAATATTGCTACCTTAACATTTCACAAGATCTCAAAATTGTGAGCAGTTAAATTCTTGGTAAATCACTGATTTATCATTGATGTTGACATAGTAAAGATCATAAAAACTATGAAGAACAAACTATTATTTTTTAAAAAGGATCTAAGCCGTCTTGTTCCTTCATCTTAGTATTCACAAATATGCTAAACAATTCAACCAGTAACACTGAAGAAGCTGAAGTTGAACGGTTCTATGAAGACCTACAAGACTTTTTAGAACTAACACCAAAAAAATATGTCCTTTTCATTATAGGGGACTGGAATGTAAAAGTAGGAAGTCAAGAAACACCTGGAGTAACAGGCAAATTTGGCCTTGGAATACGGAATGAAGTAGAGCAAAAACTAATAGAGTTTTACCAAGAAAATGCAGTGGTCATAACAAACACCCTCTTCCAACAACACAAGAGAAGACTCTATACATGGGCATGATAGATGGTCAACACCGAAATCAGATTGATTATATTCTTTGCAGCCAAAGATGGAGAAGCTCTATACAGTCAGCAAAAACAAGACCAGGAGCTGACTGTGGCTCAGATCATGAACTCCTTATTGCCAAATTCAGACTTAAATTGAAGAAAGTAGGGAAAACCACTAGACCATTCAGGTATGACCTAAATCAAATCCCTTATGATTATACAGTGGAAGTGAGAAATAGATTTAAGGGGCTAGATCTGATAGATAGAGTGCCTGATGAACTATGGAATGAGGTTCGTGACATTGTACAGGAGACAGGGATCAAGACCATCCCCATAGAAAAGAAATGCAAAAAAGCAAAATGGCTGTCTGAGGAGGCCTTACGAATAGCTGTGAAAAGAAGAGAAGTGAAAAGCAAAGGAGAAAAGGAAAGATATAAACATCTGAATGCAGAGTTCCAAAGAATAGCAAGAAGAGATAAGAAAGCCTTCTTCAGCGATCAATGCAAAGAAATAGAGGAAAACAACAGAATGGGAAAGACTAGGGATCTCTTCAAGAAAATCAGAGATACCAAAGGAACATTTCATGCAAAGATGGGCTCGATAAAGGACAGAAATGGTATGGACCTAACAGAAGCAGAAGATATTAAGAAGAGATGGCAAGAATACACAGAAGAACTGTACAAAAAAGATCTTCATGACCCAGATAATCACGATGGTGTGATCACTGACCTAGAGCCAGACATCCTGGAATGTGAAGTCAAGTGTGCCTTAGAAAGCATCACTACGAACAAAGCTAGTGGAGGTGATGGAATTCCCTTTGAGCTATTTCAAATCCTGAAAGATGATGCTGTGAAAGTGCTGCACTCCATATGCCAGCAAATTTGGAAAACTCAGCAGTGGCCACAGGACTGGAAAAGGTCAGTTTTCATTCCAATCCCAAAGAAAGGCAATGCCAAAGAATGCTCAAACTACCGCACAATTGCACTCATCTCACACGCTAGTTAAGTAATGCTCAAAATTCTCCAAGCCAGGCTTCAGCAATATGTGAACCGTGAACTTCCTGATGTTCAAGCTGGTTCTGGAAAAGGCAGAGGAACCAGAGATCAAATTGCCAACATCCGCTGGATCATCGAAAAAGCAAGAGAGTTCCAGACAAACATCTACTTCTGCTTTATTGACTATGCCAAAGCCTTTGACTGTGTGGATCACAATAAACTGTGTAAAATTCTGAAAGAGATGGGAATCCCAGACCACCTGATCTGCCTCTTGAGAAATTTGTATGCAGGTCAGGAAGCAACAGTTAGAACTGGACATGGAACAATAGACTGGTTCCAAATAGGAAAAGGAGTACGTCAAGGCTGTATATTGTCACCCTGTTTATTTAACTTCTATGCAGAGTACATCATGAGAAACGCTGGACAGGAAGAAACACAAGCTGGAATCAAGATTGCCGGGAGAAATATCAATAACCTCAGATATGCAGATGACACCACCCTTATGGCAGAAAGTGAAGAGGAACTAAAAAGCCTCTTGATGAAAGTGAAAGAGGAGAGTGAAAAAGTTGACTTAAAGCTCAACATTCAGAAAACGAAGATCATGGCATCTGGTCCCATAACTTCATGGGAAATAGATGGGGAAACAGTGGAAACAGTGTCAGACTTTATTTTTCTGGGCTC
The DNA here is from genome assembly GCF_029407905.1 of Bubalus kerabau. Taxonomy (NCBI): domain Eukaryota; kingdom Metazoa; phylum Chordata; class Mammalia; order Artiodactyla; family Bovidae; genus Bubalus; species Bubalus kerabau. The sequence continues at coordinate 52,651,878 of NC_073634.1, forward strand.
CAAAATCACTACAGATGGTGACTGCAGCCATGAAATTAAAAGACGCTTACTCCTTGGAAGGAAAGTTATGACCAACCTAGATAGCATATTCAAAAGCAGAGACATTACTTTGCCAACAAAGGTCCGTCTAGTCAAGGCTATGGTTTTTCCTGTGGTCCTGTATGGATGTGAGAGTTGGACTGTGAAGAAGGCTGAGCGCCGAAGAATTGATGCTTTTGAACTGTAGTGTTGGAGAAGACTCTTGAGAGTCCCTTGGACTGCAAGGAGATCCAACCAGTCCATCCTGAAGGAGATCAGCCCTGGGATTTCTTTGGAAGGAATGATGTTAAAGCTGAAACTCCAGTACTTTGGCCACCTCATGCGAAGAGTTGACTCATTGGAAAAGACTCTGATGCTGGGAGGGATTGGGAGCAGGAGGAGAAGGGGACGACAGAGGATGAGATGGCTGGATGGCATCACTGACTTGATGGACGTGAGTCTGAGTGAACTCTGGGAGTTGGTGATGGACAGGGAGGCCTGGTGTGCTGCGATTCATGGGGTCACAAAGAATCGGACACGACTGAGCGACTGATCTGATCTGATCTGATCTGAAGCCATCTTGTTCCTTCATCTTAGTATTCACAAATATGCTAAACAATTCAACAATTTACAGAGCTGAGAAATTGTTCCTGAGTTAAAATAACAAACTTTAAAAATCCAACCACCATACAATTTTCATCAAAAATACAAAAATAAATAAGTAAAACAAAAAATTTGGCCACTACCACAGTGATAACTGTTTCTGGTAAGAAACATCAGTGGATACTAAAACCAGTAGTTGAAAGTGATGAACAATGCTATACTTCCATAGTCCCAAAGTATCTCCTCACAAGATACTCATAATAACAAACAGTAAAAATAGTAACTTTCACATTGTAAAGAAACTATCATCCAATTAAAAATAAATTTAAAACACACATATACACACACAAAGAAACGTTAAAAAACAGTAACTTTCTTGGATAAATCTGGTAGACCAAATTTTAACTAAATGATCAAAATTAATGCCACCTATGAATGGGAAAAATAGATGGTGCCTCTTAGGAGAAGCATTGAGAAGGACATCAATTTTGCAGTATTCTTGCCCAAAATCTACTTGAAGAAACATTAGGGGGAAAAAAAAGTTCAAGGTCCTACAAAATAAATGGCTTGTATTCTTAAAAAGTCAATATGAGACACAGTTCAAAAATCTGTTCTAGGGTTTTCCCTGGTGGCTCAGTGGTAAGGAAATCTGCCTGCCAGTGCAAGAGACAAGGGTTGGATCCCTGGTCTGGGAGGATCCCACGTGCTGTGGAACAACTAAGCCTGTGAACCACAACTACAGAGCCTATGCTTTAGAGCCCCAGAGCAACTGACGCCCACATGTCCTAGAGCCCGAGTTCTGCAGCAAGGGAGGCCACCGCAATGAGATGCCCACGCACCACAACCAAGAGCAACGCCCTCCACTCGCTGCAACTGGAGAAAAGCCTGTGCAGTAACGAAGACCCAGCACGGCCATAAATAAATAAAATTATTTTTTTTTAAACTTTTCTAGTCTGAGGGAGACTAAAAATAAAATTATTAAAAAGAAACAAACTATTTTAGACTGAGGGAGAGTAAAAATACATGACAACTAAGTATAGCACACGGTCTTAGGCACCTTCTGCACACCTCCCATCCTCACCAAAAATTTTTAACATTTTCTTTTACTACAAAAGCCATTAGGAAGACAATCAGCCAACATCTGAATAAGGTCTGTAGTTGAGACAACAGGGCTGTCTTTATGTTAATTTCCCGATTTTGATAATTATATCATGGTAAATGTCCTTGGTTTTAGGACAAACACACAAAGCTATCTAGTCTGTCACTTACTCTCAAATGATTCAGAAAAAAAGTTATAGAAAGAAAGATTTTTAAAATGTAATAAATATTAACATTTGGAGAAATCTGGGGGAAAGCATATAGAAATTCTCTGTATGAGTCTGCACCCTTTCCTATGTCTAAAATTATTCCAAAATAAAAAGTTAAAACTTGTGTGTGTGTATGAATTAGTTGTATGCACATCATCCTATTGATAGATGAAGAACTCACACAAACCACTAATCTGTTTTGTTGTTTTTTTGATACAGACCATTTTTAAAGTCTTGACTTAATTTGTTACAATATTGTTTCTATTTTACTTTTTGGGGTTTTGGCCGCAAGGTATAGGCCCCAACCAGGAACTGAACCACACCCCCTACACTGAAAGCCAGGGAAGTTTTAACTTGAGATTTCGAGTGAAGTCCTCAAACTCATAAGCCTTTGAAAGTGATATATAAGTCTTTTCAAATGGAACTGATAACCATGTAAACTTCAAAACCATGCACTAAGTACTGAAGCTGATGTACTAACTACTTTAAGCATTTCTGGTTCTCCCCTGATGATACCATTTCATTGTTTCCTAAAAAATATTTTTAAATACTGCAAGAAAGTATCCATGTATTAAAATATTAGTTAAAACTTTTGGTCACTAAACATATTAATAAAATTGTAATAATACTGACATTTCTTCTTATATCCCAGAGACTCATTCTATGATGTTACTATTTAATTTAAGCCTTGAACAAATCCTGGTTTTAAAACATGGTCCATTCAGCCAAATTGTTAATTCAGTGACTCTCAAATACTACCACTATCCCTATTTTGCCTAAGAGGGCCCTGGGGCCCAGGGGCACAGAGCCAGACCATTGCCGGGCTAGGGTCCAAGGTCTGACTGCAGCCAAACCCCAGTCGCAGACCCCTTAGCCACATACACTGCCGGTCACTGGAGTATGCTTTTCTACCCTTCAATCCTTGGGCTTCTCTCCACCGGTCTCTCTCTTTTCAGTGCAAGGTGAAAGGAACACTTATTAAGGGACTCGGGCTAACTCTAGGCTCTCTTACCCTCTCCACTCCTTCCTGTATTAACTCTGCTTAGGAGGGCCTGGGAACACATGGGTGAAGATCTCTTTCCCATTTCAAAGCTTCAGACCAATGTCTCTATCCCTGACAAGCATTTTATTAACAGAAACGTTTATGCCGTAAGTTAAATATGATGTGTTTTCATCTCACGTATCCCTAAGACTCCCACTATACCTCTCCTTTATGCAACCCACCTAGAAATGTTTAAATAGATGATATGATTAATAAGTAATGGCTGTTTCTAATTTGCATACAAATACTGACACATGTACAAGCAAGGGGGGCTGGTCAGGAGCAGCAGTAGGCAGTAGACTGAGTCACCAGATGTACAGACCAATACTGCATATTGCTGTATCTAAGGATCCAAGTTTACCTCCTCAAGAAGTCAAAGCGGGAACTGAAGGGGAAAAAAAGCAGATCACGTGGAGCTGCACAGCAAAGACAAGCAAAGAAAGATTAAGATTGCAGTGAATACCATCTCTGAAACTATAAAGACACCAACCATTAAGGCTCTGACTCTACCCCAGGCAGAAACAGAGATTACAGTTCCTCCTCATAAAGGGCTGGGTATGCCACTGAAAAGAATGAATGTGGAAACGTTGCTTATTACTCCTTTTGTCACTTGTACACCATTTCTTTGTATCTTGCTCCAAATGGCATTTTTACATTAATTTGGCCTGTCCACTTTCAGTAGAGGGGAAATGGCAGCACTGTGGCTGGAATGATGGCTTTACAACCTTCAGGAGAGATGACTCTGGACTCTTCTACTTACTCTCTCAGTCTCAGCATCCTCGTGGATAAAACGGAGATTGTACCATCAGACGTGGTACCAGTTGTAAATGGTATAACAGAGCACCTTGCAACACTACAGGTGCCTACAGGCTGCTTTTAAAAAATATTGAGGTTTAAATATTCATGCTGTCAACATTCAACACGTCTATGAATCATTCATTATGGGTCAGGTGCTCGAGTTTAACAAAGACATATTTTGAGGTGCATTTTCTCCATAGCATTGCTTTCCGCCAGAGTTGCTGTGGATCTCCCTGAGTCGGGGGAGGGTAAAACTCCAGGGGATACAGCTGAGCTCCCATTCTGTTTTCATCGCTCATAATTGTCTGATCTTGGGCAAGCCCACCATCTCCCTGGGCTTGTGCTGCTTATCACTGGGAGAGCTGGATGGTCCCTCCTGGCTCAGAGGGGGCTGCAGGGTACCCAAGCAGAGTCCTTGCACAAGAATCTCAGGGAGGAACACCCAGTGCACTCCTATAAGGTATGTGTTATAAATCCATCTGATTCTAGTGACTCTGTTATATCCTTTTTGGAATTTACAGAGAAGAGTATAGTCCCAAACATCAGAAATCACTACTGCCAACAAATCTGGATTCATAAATTGATCAGCTTTTCTTTTCCCTTTTCTCTCCCTTGCTGGTTATTTATTTTAAATATATCAGTGTGTGTACACATCAATCCCAAACTGAACTTTTCATACCGCCATTCCTATTTCTTTTGTTTTTCTTCCTTATCATCAGATCCATCTATTTCTTAATCACAGTTACTATCTCATATTTACATCTCTGCTCTTCCACACAACATACTTTCTATACACATTCCTACAAATAACGGCCCTGTTTACAAAGTATATAAGACAATTACCTCACTGATTAGTGCCTTGTAATATGCAAATTCCCAGGAGGGCATAGCCAGGCCTTCCGGAGCCTCCCCAACTTCTATTAACCACACTTCTGCAGTTGGTGCTCAGTCATGTCCGACTCTTTGCAACTCCTGGAAGCCCCTTATTACTCTTTCCACCATGCTATTGTTTTCAGAAAGAGACTGCCTAGAAGGTAAATTTGGGAAGCGAATGAAAATGTATCAGATTACCTGATTCCTAATTTTAAACCATCTTATACATGCGTGCACACACACACACACAGAAAAGGGTGGTGATGGGGACTAACACATTGTCTGCAAATCTCTGTGTAAATATTTAGCATTTACTTCTTTCACAGTCAATTTACTCCAAGAATTACAAGTGATTGGGGGGGATTTTTAATTTCTAAAGAGCTTGTCTAAAAGCAACCAATTTATAAAATATTTTACAAAATGCACAATAAGAAAATAATATTTGCATACTCGGTTCACCAGAGCTCGGTTTGTTAACCAAACTATGTTGTAATCCAAATCGCAGGGGTAGGAGCCAGCCTGTTCCTCCTGCCTCGTTCCTTGCAAGACACACTTGTGTATTCTTCCAAGCCTCACAAGGAAAGACAGTACCCTCAACCCTGTTCAGAAAAGTTTGTGTCTATGTTAGCAGATAACCACTGTTTTCTCTGAAGGTAACAAGCTAGTGAAGCTCCTGGGGTTGCCCTCTAAAGGTTGCTTAACACCTGTGGAGCATAGACAGTACTAGAGGAAGAATTTGAACCACAGCTGCTCACTCATACAACTATTTATTTGGGAAGCTACCTTCTCAGGTCCAAGTTGGAACAAACCTACCCGCCCTCCACTCAAACTGATAACTCACAGATTCCTGAACAGAGAGACAAAGGTCACGGGCCCTTCTTCCAAGAGGAGGAGGAGCTAGTGGCATCAGGCATGCGTAGAAAGTCACAAGGGTGGAATGGAAAGACCCAGACTTTGCACTCACAACCAATTTCAAATCTTTGTGCTGTCAATGACCAGTTGTGTGACCTTACCAAGATACTTGACCTCTACAAGTCTGTCTGCCCAGCAGCAAAATGGCAATAGCAAGTATTTATTTCTTAGCAGGTCAGAAGCAGTGACAAGTGCTCAAGTTTTAACAACCATTGCCAAGTGCTTTCCTGGTGGGTGGGCTGTCAACAGCCTTCAAGAACAGCAACTAAGAATACCCACTTCACCACACATTTGCCATTTAACAGTCTTAGTAAGACAAAACCTTTGTTAATATGGTGGCTAAAAAATGGTGATTATTTTTAACTATTCATAAATTTAGTAGACATTCAACATTTCTTCTTCTCTGAATTTTTTGTTTACACTTATTTTATATTTATTTTCTTCAACTGAGATGAACACTTGGAGCTTTGTTCCTCCTTTTGAATGAAACACTGGGTTGACCAAAAAGTTTGGCTTTTTCTGTACGATATTACAGAAAAACCCAAACGATTTTTTTGGCCAACCCAATAGATTTCTAAGGGGCTTTCCTGGAAGCTCAGTTGGTAAAGAATCCAGCTGCAATGCAGGAGACACCAGTTTGATCCCTGGATTGGGAAGATCCCCTGGAGAAGGGACCAGCTACCCATTCCAGTATTCCGGCCTGAAGAATTCCATGGACTGTATAATCCATGGGGCTGCAAAGAGTCAGAGCAACTTTCACTGTCAATAGATTTCTAAACTTCTAGCATGGTTTGAAAGTGTGCCTGTGACTTCATTTCCTGTCCTGAGGACTCCAGGTAACTGGGTCTCATCCCTTACTTCTTCCACAAAAACTCATGAAAAGGGCCATATTTAGGGAAACATTTTTATGATTTAATTTTCAAATTTTGAAGTGTATTTCTGAACTAAAAGATCATTTTCCCCCCTGAAAATCTGTAGGCTATACAAGATCAAACCAGTCAATCCTAAAGGAAATCAACCCTGAATATTCATTGGAAGGACTGATGTTGAAGCTAAAGCTCCGATACTTTGGCCACCTGATGAGAAGAACTGACTCACTGGAAAAGACCCTGATGCTGGGAAAGATTGAAGGCAGAAGGCGATCACAGAGGATGAGATGGTTGGATGGCATCACTGACTCAATGGACATGAGTCTGAACAAACTCGGAGAGACAGTGGAGGACAGGAAAGCCTGGTGTGCTATAGTCCATAGGGTCACAAAGAGTCAGACATGACTTAGTGACTGAACAATACGCATAATGAAAAGAAAAGGTTTAGGATTCTGAACCTAAAGCCTTTAGAACCTTAAAGGTGCCTGAAAAATTGAGGGAAAACTCAGAGCATGTCAGAAAGAGGTTGCCCAGTACCCCAGAGATGTTCCCTGGGCAGCACACAGAGTACAGAGGAAAAGGCAAGCCCCCTTTACCTTCCCCACGTTCCCTCATTCCCAAATGCCAAGGTTTTGGAAACTGCAATTATTTCATTGCTCCCTTAATCCAATCCAGTTTGGGAGAAGACAATAAAACATGGAACATATAAAAACCTCCTCTAAAAATACATTATTAGATTAGCCAACATGGGGCAATTTTCTACAGGCTTTTATGCGGTCAATCCTTTCCCATCCCCAATTACTTACCACGTCCCAACATCTGGCCCTGACTGCAAATGAGTTGGGTTTTGGTCCCCCACCTCTATCCCCCATCAAAGTCAGCCAGCTCCAGACAATAAAAAAAGGAAAAATTACCCAAGTGTGTGTCATATCTTTCAATCAATGCACAAACATTTCATTATTAACATGTAGCTAAAAGGTTCCCAACAAGTTTAGCTTTATAACTGGGTACAGAGAAAGGGCCTGTGGTTTGCCTACTGCCAACAAAAACCCCAGCCAACCTGTCCTTGGTTTTTCTGAGAATCTCAAAGCCATCTAGCCAACCAAAGCACTCCGTCCTCAATTTCTGCAACTCTACCTCTGGATTTTTCTACATCCTCTTCAACTCTTGGGCTCGCCTGCCAAGTCAGGAGGACAACGCCTACTGTTTGGTAGATGGAGCTGCACAGCAGCCTCCATCTATGAGGGAAGAAGACTGCCTTCTTCTCAAAGTTCTCAGTCTCATCTTTTCCTCCTCTTCTCTCCATTCACCCTCCACCCTGCCCTGTACAAACAAGTTCCCTCTCCAGCATCCTGCAAGGATTCTCCACAGCCTGCAGCTCTTCCCCTCTATCTGCCACAGTGCATCTGTCCAGGGTCTGGTTTTCCAACACCATCCAGGTTATGGTAGACTGGAAGTGAAATGTATAGGGTAGAAGGCTGCTCGTGTGTGTGTGTGTGTGTGTGTGTGTGTGTGTGTGTGGTCTGGTGTGGGTTCTGGCTGAGGAATGAGCGATGGCCACATCGCAGGACCAGTTCTGGTGATAGCACCTGGACGCCTGACTGAGAAGCCTGAAGTTAGTATCTATCCCTGACTATCGACCTTTTTTTTTTTTAACTTCTCTATTTTTGGCTGCGCTGGGTCTTCCCTGCTGCACTTGGGCTTTCTCTAGTTTCACCAAGCGGGGCTACTCTCCAGTTGTGGTGCACAGGCTTCTCATGGCAGTGGCCTCTCTTGCTGTGCAGCACAGGCTCTAGGTGTACGGGCCTCAGCAGCTGCGGCGCAACGGGCTTAGTTGTTCCTTGGTATGTGGAATCTCTCCTGGACTAGGGATCGAACCCATGTCCCTTGCATCGGCAGGCGGATTCTTAACCACTGGACCGTAGAAGTCCCCTACCTACCGTTCTCATCACCACACGCCTGAATACTGCTCTCTGTGGGCACCAGTTACCTCCCCATTAGTGACTTCCTAAAGCTCCTTTTGACTTCTCAGTCCTCTCATCGCCTCTCTCTGTGGCATCTGACCCTGAGGACACCCCCCTCCACTCTCTCTGCCCTCCAGCTTCTGTGCCATCACAGCACCTAAGCTCTCCTCCCTTCTTGGCAAGCGCTCCTTTCCATTCTCCCTCAGTGACTTCTCTGCTCTGATATTCCCCTTCCTTTCTTCTCCCGCTCCTTGCATCATCCTATTGCTTCAGTTTCAACTATTCCCTTACTATCCCCTCAAACTCAAGGCGCCGCCAATGAGACTAAGCAGTTCCTCCAAGTGAGAGCCTCTGATAAACTTGTGTGGGCCTTCATTGCTCAAACAGTTCACGATAAGCATCCGTCCAGCACTGGGGAGGCAAAGATGGCAGAGCAGGGCCCCACCTGCTCCAAGTCACCCCCCAGGTCATCCAGGCTCAGACATTAGCAATTACCCGTGACATCAGCCACCCTCTCCCTCCCTCCCTCCCTCCTTTTCTCCCTTCCTCCCTCCCTCCTTTCCATCCTTCCATCTATCATGTCTTCAAGCACAAATTCAAGCAACCATGCCAGTCTCCCACATCCTACCCTTCCTTCCCATTCAAATATTCTAAGCCCCTTTCACCTCACCCCTGAACTCCCCTGAGTGTCCCAAGCATTCTAGCTCCTCCCAGGTCCTCTCCCCACGATCACTATTATCCTTCTAAGCACAAGTCACACTGCCTCCCAGCAGAACTTTGGATGGTTCTCTGCTGCTGCTGCTGCTGCTAAGTCGCTTCAGTCGTGTCCGACTCTGTGCGACCCCATAGACGGCAACCTACCAGGCTCCTCCATCCATGGGATTTTCCAGGCAAGAGTACTGGAGTGGGTTGCCATTTCCTTGTTCGTTGGATGGTTCTCTGCTGCCTCTTAAATAAGGCCAGATTCCTTCACTGGCTTTCAAGGTCTGGCCCTTTGTCTTTCCAGACCAATGGAAGAACTTGCATTGCCCAAATGGCCCTGACCTTTCCCTTCCTCCATGCCTGTGCTCTCCCTGTGCTGTCTTCTACCTCAAGACATGGGTGCAGAACTTTCACTTTTCATTCTAACCACCTTACTACTTTTAAGTTTTTTATTATCAACAAGAATTACTTTGTTACAATATTGCTTGTTTTTATCTTTTGGGGTATTTTGGCCAGGAGGCATACGGGATCTTAGCTTCCTAACCAGGGATCAAACCCATGACCTCTGCACTGGACAGTGAAGTCTTAACCACTGGATCACCAGGGAAGTCCCTCAACAAGAACTACTTTGAACTAAAGAATGGTGAGTGACAGGGACCAATTTAAAACAATTTCCTTTACCTGCTTTCCTTGACCATGCCAGCCCAAAACAATTTTTCTACTCTTTTTATTCTTCAAATTTTCCTCTGAACTATCTTGACTCTTAACAAGAACCTTCCTAATGGTCTGTACTAACATTACTTCTTCCTAACTCACTTTTTAAGTCCTTCAGGGCAAAGTTGGTTCTAATTCACCCTAACTCTCACAGCCCCTTAGTCATTGCCCATGATAAGTCCTCAATAAATAGCAGATGAAGTCAAGGAGTTACGACCTTATCTTAAGGATGCCAATCTGAATTTCCCCAGCTTAGCCAGTAAAAATGGACTCTAATTTGGAATATAAGTAGGATCTTTGCATAATGCATTTTCCAGTGGATAATCATTCAAATTCCTTTTTTATGCCACAATTTTTGGGGTAACTCTGCACATCACTGTAAAGCCTGGGACACTTTGCGTTGTAGTGTGTGTGTACACACTAACCTACTTTCTCCTCAAGATTCCCTAGAAGTGAGATCAATGAAGAATGAAACCAACCTAAAACTTTCCAAAATAATAACAGAGCAAGCAGGTATTGCCTGCCGGATCCACCCACTCAAAGAAAAGGGACTGACAAGGTCTGAGTCCCTCCGCAGAGTCTGTCACCAACTGTCACCCCAGCAATCTAACTGCCAAAACTTCAGCAACGCAGACAGGACCCTCATAAATGCTCATTCCATGTGAAAAGCCCTCATTAAACCTTGAGTTATATTTAGAAAAAAATGGAACAGAAGTTATATTTAGATGAAATGGCTTAAAAGAACTTTCCCAAAAGCAGCATGTTTATACTGATCTTTTTACTGATCTTCCAAAAGAAAAAGTTTGACTGGGCTTTTACATACAACTCCAAAAAAACCCCAGAAAACTTAAGTATACATACACAAAGATTTCTGCTTCAGTTCCTCTGTATCAGATATCAGTAAGACTGCCTATGGGATGCAAAGGACTTAAAAAATGGGCCCACGTTTAGAAGACAGAGGAATTGCATACAGAAATTTGAGTTGTGATGGCCTATATGAATATGTATGAATAACTTGGAGCTTGAGCTGTACAACAGTAGTTCTAAAATTTATAAATAGGACCCCAAACTATCCATTTCCTCAGCGATTCTATCTGCAACCGTTCTTTTCCCAAATGTCATTAGCACTTACACTACGGTCACACTCAAAACTCCTATCACTTTGTAGCTCGCTCACTGAACCACAATCCGCTTGCTCTCTGAACCACACTCCTCGTTTTCTCTTTGGTTCTGACTCGTCAGACTATTTTTGACATCTGCTTTCTTCTGTGTTGACTTACATTTTCCTAACAGAATTCTAGTCAACAGCACCGAGGTGGTTTAGTAAACTGGTGAAGTCTTTTCATGAATGAATGTATAATTTTGGGTGACTCTTGGAAGGAGTGAAAGGTGGTTTGCGGCAGTTAGTCCTCTCTTCACAGGCCACAGGGTCCCCCGGGGTTCCAGAGGAGAATGAATCACGGCTCAGAGGCTTGGCACACGCCCCAGGTTAAGGGGACCTCTTCTCTAAAGAGGCTCAGGAAGAGGCCACTTCCCAGCCAAGCCAGAGTGGAGGGCAAAGGTAACAGTGCGTGGGGAGGAGACAGCCAGACTGGAGGACTGGCTGGCCCCCAGTTGTCCCAGAAGGAATTTTGCCAGTGGGCAAGGGTGCTGCAGCCCTGCTATTTGCTATTCCTAGGGTCAATTAATACCCTGAAAACACTCCAGCCAAATCTCATTTTTGCCTCTGGTTTGGTATTTCTAAGCAGAAGAGAACTGAGGTCGCCTGGTTTTATACCACTTCTAGACCTTAGAGCAGCCAGGCCAGGGTTGTGAAACTTGGAGGTGAAACCAAAAAAGACCAAGGCTGCTAAACCAGAGAACAGGTCATACATTCCAGGCACCACTCCCCTCACCCTTCAGCCACCTGCCTCCCCCTTCTTTCCTCCCAATATCCACCTAAAACATTTTACCAGGCAGAGATCCCCACAGAGGGCCACTTTGTCTGCACCTATAGTTTGCCTACACTTAGAATCACATTAATTTCATTAATATAATCATTCAGCAGAAAAGCATCATCTCAATCTTAGAGTCCAGACAATCAAGTGCTTAACTAACAGTCACTGATAGGATCAAATTAGCAGGTTCTACTGAGCTGATATAAACGCAGGGAACTTCAGTGAACTCTGCAACCAGGCAGGTCAAAGCCCAATGACAGACACATAAGGGGCACAGAATTGATGGAGGCATTGAACTTACTTCTGAAAGAGCAATTCACCGGGGAGGCAAGATAGAAACAGAAGAGTGAGATGAGACATACCAAGTCTCTTATGAAGTGTAACAGGGAGACGGTGAGTGTTCCTGGAGGCTGAAAAAGCAGGATGGCAACATGGGCTCAGGCAAGAACAGCTCAAGGGACGAGCAGGAAAAGTCAAAAGCATGCAGAGGGGAAAGTTCAGCTTCCACCAAGGAGGACTCCAAAAGTCCCATGCAGGTCTGGATACAGACCATGCAGGTAATCAGAAAGCCCCAGGACCAAAAGGAAGCAGCCTTTGGGAGCTCTTAGTAAAAGAAGACCTAAGACGGTGGAAAGAAAGAAGAGTGGTAAAAGATGGTAGCAGGAAGGAGGGGACTGACACAAACAAAATCTGTCCCACTTGGGCTCTTGGGGGGGAGGGGACGAGCAGCATAGGAAGACAGGGAGCTGTCACCATTCTGTCACCAGAAACCCACTCCAGTATTCCTGCCTGGAGAATCCCACGGACAGAGGAGCCTGTCGGGCTACAGTCCATGGCAAAGAGTCAGACACGAATGAAGCTACTTAGCATGCAGTGAGAAAGGGGGAAGAAAGAGCCAGATCCAGTCAAATAACCAGTGATATGTGGAACATTTCTGGTGACTCTATCTGCATCAGGACATGGATCTGGATCGGTGCTGAGTCACAGAAATGCCAAACTCCTTTTCCCAGACATCTAAAGGTAAAAGCAAGAAAAGGGACTGCGGTAGTGTGACCTCATACACAGTTACAGAAACCCTACTAAAATCTTCAGAACTGAATTACATCTGCGAACACCGACGAGAATCTGTGAAAACCTAAACAAAGGCTTGTTTTGCTCAACTTTTACTCACACCTTCTTTCTTTTTATATGAATGAGAAAAAGCAACAGCCAGATGCCCCGTTTCAGCTCATAGTCAGGACTTATATTTGGGAGGTCCCAGGATGCTCCAAGGCAGGGCCAAGGATGCAGGGTCTTCCCTGCTTCAAAGGGGAAGCTGTGTGGCCCCACTCTGCTTTCGGTTGGTCAGAATCCTCAGCCTCCACTTTCACGCCCCAGGGGCCTGCCAAGCGACCCCTCTGAACCTCCGCACACGTCTCCGCTCTCCACGGACCGCTGGACCAAGACAGCAGGGACGGTCCATTCAGCACCAGCGTTTCCCAGGCAGCCCTTTAATTGTGATCGTCATTGAAGGACAGCTTGAGCATAAAGTGAGTTTGTCCGGCCAGTCTTAAGGAGCCAAACACCTCCCACCCCGAATCAAGCATGAACTGGCAGGCGCTGGGAAACTGGGCAGGAAGCAAAGAGAACCACTGTGCTGTGCGAGGCGCCCAAGCAGCGCGCAAGAGCCTGGCACGCAGTAGGTAGGCGTTCACCTAAGATCTGCCAGCGGACCTAGCACCTGGGCTGGAGGCCCTCGGGTGGGGTGGCAGCTCAGGGCACACACACAAAACCCGGCCAGCCCAAGGGGCTGCAGCCCTCGCGACGCGGGGGGCGGGAGTTAGAGCCTGGGAGGGGGCGAAGGAATCCGCCCTCATTTGCACGTCGTCTGGGGCCCGGTCAATTTGCTTAATCACCGCTCTAAATGCCAGCGCGCAGCACACAATGCGCGCCCATTAACAGGTTTAAAGTGTCGCAGCGCTCGCTTTAAATGAGAAAAGCCGGCAACAAAAGGGGAAAAAGCCAAGTTCCTCAACTTGAAGAATGCCTCGATTCGCCCTCGAAATCATCTCGGCGAGTTTAAAATCCCAAGCTCTACAGAAAAGTTGAGGCCCCAGCGCGAGGGATGGGGGTGGGGAGGGGGTGTGTGTATGTGTGTGTGTGAATAACCCGCCACGAATACTGGGTTTCTTAGGAACCGACTTCTAGCCGCCCAAAGAAGCTGGAGTCGCGGGGCAGCGTCGCCAACCCACCTCCCCCGGCCCCGCTGCCCAACTGCCAGGGAAAGCGGACCGATTTCCAGGAAGAAAGCAAGACCACCTCCCCCCTCCACGCCCCGCTCAATACACACTCCCGCCCAACCGGCACAAATCCAAGTTTTTCTCTAGCGCGAGCAAAGAATTCTGGACACCAAGGAGAACGCCAGGAGTGGACCCCGAAGCGGCTCCCCAGCCAAAGGGGAGAATGTAAGGGAATGTTCCAGGCACTCCCAGCGCAGCCTAACTCTCGACTGCCGGAGTGGTTCAACTCCGTAAGCAAGTTCTGCCCGGGATCCTCCCGGGACGGCCCCATCCCCCACCCCGTCGCCGAGCCCGGGGGCGCATCTCTCGAGCCCCGACCGCCGGCAAGCCCGGGCGCGGCGGGACGAACACTCACCGTGCGCGCTCCTCCGGGAGACAGGGGTCCGTTGGGGAGGTACGGGCTGCTCAGGTCCGGGATCATCAGGAACGGGTAGCCAGGGTAGGGGGGCCCCTTAAAGAACGCGCCGTCCTGGGGCCTTCTCACTGCCGGTAAAACCAAGGCGGGGGTGAGGCCAGGGCCCTCGGGACAGCGCCTCGGTAAGGGGTCCCAGGGTGGGGACCGGGAATCCGAGCGCCCCCCACGCGCGCCCCAGGACGGCTAAGGCCGACGGGGGCGAAGTGCAGGGGCACGGCCACCGGGGCGAGGGGGACCGAGGGCGACCCGAGCCGAGGCGCCGAGCGCTGCGGGGCCGGGAGCGGGGGACAGCCCGGACCCGCACGTACCTTCGGCGAAATAGTCCCGTGGCTTCTGGAAAGCGTCCCGGGCGGGCTGCGGGCGCCTCTCCGCCTGCGAAGGAGACACAAAGGCGAGGGCGGGTGAGCGGGCGCCGGGCCGGGGTCCCCGGGGTCGGCCGCGGGGGCTTCCTCACCTCCGAGTCCGAGCTGCTGCTCTGGTTCTCCGACTCGTTGACCAGGGACGACTTGACTTCGTCCAGGTCCCGCTGCGCCGACGCGCTGTCGCTGCTCGGCTCCTGCTCCTCGCCTCCCTCGTCCTGGAAGGGGATCAGCTCGTCGTTGGCCCCGAGGTCGTCCCCTCCGCCGGCTGCCCCGGCGCCCGAGCCGCCGCTGCCGCCTCCCGAGCCGCCGCCGCCGCCGCCGCCGCCGAGCTGGGGCATGGTGGGGCCGCGGGCCGGGGCCGCCGCTCTCCGAGCCCCTCGCCGCCCGCGCCCGGCCCGGCCCGGCGCCCGCCCCTCCCTCCCTCCCTGCCGTTCGCCGGCCTGCTCCGCTCGCCGCCCCGGCAGCCGCAGCAACAAAGTTTTGACAGGGCGTGGCCCGGAGGGAAGCGGGGCCGGCGCGACCGGACGGGAGCGGGGGCGGCTCGGCTCGGGCCCCTAGGGCAGCGCGGAGCCCGGGGCTCCCTAACTCGCTGCTGCCGCTGCCGCCTGCTCCGCCGGGGCGTCCCAGCGCCTGGCCCGCCGGGGAGGGGCGAGCGGGGAAGGAAGGAGGGACCGGCGCGCGGGGCAGGGGGGCCGGAGGGAGGAGCCCCGGCTGCAAGCTGACACCCGGGCGCCTGGCGGAACGCGGAGAGCCCCGGCGCGCACACACTCGCCCTCACACTCGCACGCCGCTCGCTCACACCTTCCCGGGCTGTACCTCCCCGCAGTGCGCGCACGGCCTGGCCCCCAGACTCACCCGGACCCCTTCCCCGAGTCCCATCCCGCACCCCCGCGGGCCTGCCCCCCGCCCGGCTCTGGGCTGACCGCTCGGGTTCCGCCCCCACCCCTAGGCATCCCCTAACTTTCTTCGCGAGAACCCCCAGAACTCCGCAGCAGCTCCACACCCCCTCCCACCGGATCCGCGCGCTAGCGGGCGGCACTGCCCCCTGCGGGAAAGCTTCGGACCCGCAGACGCGCCGGGACCTTCGGTGCCTGGAGTCCTCGAAGCGCTGGATCCCTCCCGGCTTGATCGCCCTCGCCTGCCTAGGGCAGAGGATTAGAGAAACATACGGCACCCCAGAATATGCCCGGCGGCCTCCCGCTCCTCTCTTTCCTGTGGGGTTCCAACGCGCACCCCCTCCCCGCCCCAGTTCAGGATTTCAACTTTGTTCAGGTGTCCAGAGTCACCCAGGCTGAAATCCCCAAATCACCATCGCCCCATAGTTCCGGACCGGGTGCTTAATCGAGTAACTCGCGAGGCTGGGTTCAGAAAGACTTCGGATTTGATACGTTGCGAAGGAAAATGACCCATTGATATCTGAAGCGTTCACGAAGCTGCCTTGGGAGCCAGTGATCGTATGAAAAATGCCCAGCCGGCCTCATGCTAAAGAAATGCCAGATGCCTCCTGTGATAACATTCAAGTATCGTCTCTCCACCCAGTTCGGCAAGGTTTGAAAAAGTGCATCTTGTGTCTTCCGCAGTAGGGAACTATTGGTGAGAGCATCTGTTACAAAAGGCAAAATGGGAATACTTAAAACAATTTTAAAGACGACTGAGAGGCGTTTTCTACAGCGACGTGTACGCATATGGTCAAAGTCACAGATACAAGAAAGTTCCAAGCAGCTGTGTGTGTGTATTTGTGTGTGTGTGTGTTTAATCGCTCAATCCTGTCCCACTCTTTGCTACCCCAAGGACAGTAGGTTCCTCTGTCCGTAGGATTTCCCAGACAAGAATCCTGGAGTGGGCTGCCATTTCCTACCCCAAGGGATCTTCCTGACCCAGGGATCCAACCCGCCTCTCCTGTATCTCCTGCATTAGTAGGTAGATTCTTTACCACTGTGCCAACTGGGAAGTTGAAACCATGAGGGAGGTTTATAAAGAGTTCTGGGTCTTTATTACAGTGAAAGTCCGTGCAACAACCAGCTCGGGAGAATGAAGCAGGTAAGGATGCAGGAATGATTGTGAAGAAGCATCCTTAAGTAAAAATGTATATGGTACCCTCTCTTCATTTTTATTCTTGAAAAATGACATACTGGTATTTGTTTATTCATAGAAAAAAGTGTGAGAAGATGCACACCAATATTATCAATAAATATTTCTGGGAAAGGGGATAAGTGAGAGGAGAGGGACAGTTTTGTTTTCTGCTTTCTACATGTTATATAAGCAAGCAGATATGACTTACCTATATTGTCACACAATTAATATATAAATATAGTCTGATAAAGCTTCTTCAAACAATAGGGCTACATCTATAAGCAGTGTCTTGAGTAAAATGTAAGACTTCAGACTTCCCTGGTGATTCAGCATTTAAGAGTCCCATTACCAATGAGGAGATATGGGTTTGATCCCTTTTGGGGGAAGGTCTCACATGCCAAGGAGCAACTAAGCCGGTGGGCCACAACTACTGAGCTGGAGCTCTAGAACCCAAGAGCCGTAACTGCTAAAGCCAGTGGGCCTAAAGCCTGTGCTCTGCAACAAGAGAAACCACCTCAGTGAGAAGCCCACACAACTCAGCTAGAGAGTACCCTCTGCTCATTGCAACTAGAGAAAACCCTTGAGCCACAACTACTGAAGCTCACCCACCTACAGCCTGTGCTTCGAAAGAGAAGCCACTCAAATAAGAAGCCCAAACACCTCAATGAAGAGTAGCCCACATTCGCTGCAACTAGAGAAAAGCCTGAGCAGCAACGAATACCCAGCGCAGCCAAAACTAAATAAATAACATTTAAAAAAATTTTTTTAAGTCAAAATTACTCTTTCCCTCCTTCGTACACCTCCCTGCAGTTAATCATTGTTACTAGTTTGCTGTATATTCTCCCAGATAGTTTCTTAAGCAGTTATGTACACATTCAAACACATACACAAACATACTGTATATGTTTACTCTCATAGAAATTAGAATTATATGGTTCATATTACTGCATGATATTTCATTTTTACAGGTTTTTAAAAATCAGAAGGTTTTTCATGTGGTCCAGAAATATATGAAAAACCCAGTGCATCAGTTTCTCATGGTTGCTATAACAAGTAATTGCAAACTTGGTGGCTTAAAACACCAGAAATGTATTTTCTCACTGTTCTCCAGGTCGGAAGTCCAAAATGAATTGCACTAAATCAAGGTGTTGGCAAGATCACATTCCCTCTGAAGCTCCAGGAACAAGGTACTCCTTGCCTCTTCCAGCTTCTGGTAGCTGCTGGCGCTCTTACCATCTCATCACTCCAGTTTCTGCCTCTGTGGTCACATTGCCTTCTCATTTGTCATTGTCAAATCTCATTCTCTGCTTCCTTCTTACAAGAAAGGACACTGTGATGTCATTTAGGGCCCACTCAGATCATCTTGATTAATCTCCCCATCAAGATCCTTAACTAAAAAAAAAAAAAAAAAAAAAAAAAAACCCTTAACTTAATCACACCTGCAAAGACCCCATTTCCTTATAAGGTCACATTCACAGGTTACAGAGATTAGTACATAGACATATCTTTGGGAGTGAGCCATTATCAATCTACCACACCCATCAACCTCGAAGAAATGCAAATTGAAACAGCAGAGAGAGACCATTTATCATCTATCAGTTGGCAAAGGTAGAAAAAAAGAACAACACCCAGCTTTGGCCTCAGTGCTGAGAAACATACAGCTGCTGGGCATGCCCTTGTGTAATATTTCTGAAGAGAAGTGTGGCAATACCTGTGAAAAAAGTCTTTAAAAGTGTAAACCCTTTGACTCAACTCTGTGTTTTCTAGTATTTTATACTTAGGAAATAACCAGGTACACGAGGAAACCCATAGAACTGTCATTATTACAGTGAATAGCTAGAAACAACCTCAAGGTCCCCAAATAGGGAAATGTTAAATAAAATCCTCTTAACCTGATTTTTATTTTTTATTTAACATGATGTGGAGGCCGGTAGGTCTTCCTGGGATTGACAATTGAACTGTATGTGGAAGAGGAAGATAAGAATGAGGGTCATCTCACAAAAAACAAACCTGTGGTTCCCAAAGAGGAAGAGGGAAGGGATAAATTTGGAGTTTGGGATTAAGAGGTACACACTACTGTATGTAAGATAGACAAACAGGGACTTCCCTGGTGGTCCACTAGTAAAGAATCTGCCTGCCAGTGCAGGGGACACGGGTTGAATCCCTGGTCCTGGAAGATCCCACATGCCGAGGGGCAACTAAGCCCGTATGCCAGAACTAGTGAGCCTGCACTCTAAAGCCCGTGCTCTATGACAGGAAAAGCTACCACAATAAGAGGCCTGTGCACCAAAGCTAGAGGGTAGCCCCCACTACTAGAGGGACTAGGCAACTAGACGGTAGCCCCCACCCCGACTAGAGAAGGCTCACTAGCAAAAACGAAGATCCAGCATAGCCAAAAATAATTAAAACTGAATAAATAAATATAAGAAAACCAGGAGGGACTTTGGGGTTATAGGTGAAGAAGGAAGATCTTTTATTAAGTAATTTTTTATTTTTAAAATTTATTTATTTTTAATTGGAAGATAATTGCTTTACAATATTGTGCTGGTTTCTGCCAAACATCAACAGGAGTCAGCCATAGGTATACATCTATCCCCTCCCTCTTGATCCTCTCTCCCACCTCCCACCCCTCTAGGTTGTCACAGAGCAATGGTTTGAGCTTCCTTTGTTTAACATGTCAACTATACATACACAAAACTGCAGAACAGTGTAAGTGCACAGTTGAAGGAATTTTCATCAATGGAACATGTCAGTGTCCACCAAGATGAAGATTAACAACAAACTTCATGCTCTTCTCATCTTTACCTTTCCCCAAAAGTAGTCCAGATCCTGACTCTTATCACGAGAGATTAGTTTTGCCTGTTTTTGAGCTACATATAAGTGGAATCATACAGTATTTTTAATCTTCTTTTGGGTAATATTATTTCTAGGTGAATGATCACACCATCGTGGTTATCTGGGTCATGAAGATTTTTTAAGATAGTTCTTCTGTGTATTCTTGCCACCTCTTCTTAATATCTTCTACTTCTGTTAGGTCCATAACATTTCTGTCCTTTATTGTGCCCATTTTTGCATGAAATGTTCCCTTGGTATCTCTCATTTTCTTGAAGACATCTCTAGTCTTTCCCATTCTATTGTTGTCCTCTATTCTTTGCATTGATCACTGAGGAAGGCTTTCTTATCTCTCCTTGCTATTCTTTGGAACTCTGCATTCAAATGGGCATAGCTTTCCTTTTCTCCTTGGCCTTTTGCTTCTCTTCTTTTCTCAGCTATTTGTAAGTCCTCCTCAGACAACCATTTTTCCTTTTTGCATTTTTTTTTCTTGGGGATGGTCTTGATCACTGCCTCCTATATAGTGTCACAAACTTCTGTCCACAGTTCTTCAGGCACTCTGTCAGATCTAATCCCTTGAATCTATTTGTCACGTCTACTGTACAATTGTAAGGGATTTGATTTAGCTCGTACCTGAATGGTCTAGTGGTTTTCCCTACTTTCTTCAATTTAAGTCTGAATTTGGCAATAAGGAGTTCATTATCTGAGCCACAGTCAGCAGCTCCTGGTCTTATTTTTGCTGACTGTATAGAGCTCCATTCTTTTGGCAAAGAATATAATCAATCTGATTTGGGTATTGACCATCTGATGATGTCCATTTTTGGCCAATACAAATGATGCTGCTAGGAACATTGTTTTCTACCTCATTGGATATTAATTTCTCTTGAGTCCTAGAAGTGTAATTGCTGGGTTATGGAATATGCATTTGTTCAGCTTTATTAGATATTGCCAGTGAGTTTTACAAAATGATCATATATCAATTTACAGTCCCACTAATAGTATACAATAGTTCTATCACTCTACATTTGCTTCCATATCTGGTACTGTCAATATATATTTTATTAGCTTTAGCCATTCTAGTAGGTATATATTAGAAACTTATTATGGTTTTAATTCATATTTCCCCAATGACTCATCTCGTTGACTACTTTTTCACATGCTTCTTGGCTATTTGGATATTTTCTTTTGTGAAGTACTTGTTCAAGTCTTTTATCTATTTTTCTCTTGAATTGTTTAATTTTTTTCTTACGGATTATTTGTATGAGTTCTTTGTATATTCTTGGAGAAGGAAATGGCAACCCACTCCAGTATTCTTGTCTGGGAAATCCCATGGACAGAGGAACCTAGCAGACCTCAGTCCATGGGGACAGAGTCAAACATGACTGAGCAACTAACACTTTCTTTCTTTTTGTATATTCTGGATATGAGGATCTTGTCAGACATATCTAATAGAAATAATTTCTTCAGGTCTGTGGCTTGCCATTTTACTTTACAAATGATGTCACATGAATAAAAATCAATTTTAATATAGTTACTTTATCATTCTTTCTCTTTATTGTTAGTGCTTTGGATCCTATTTAAGAAATCTTTGCTCACACCAAAATCATAAAAATATTATCTATTATGTCCTAGAAACTTTGTTGCTTTACTTTAAGTTTAGATCTACAATCCATCTGAAATACATCTTTGTGTACAGCTTGAATGAGAAGTCAGGGTCCTCCCTTCCATACGTATGGTTGCCAGTGCCATCCTTTCCCCTTCCATTGCCATGGCGCCTTTATCATAAACCTTAAGTGTAAATGTGGGTCCATCTTTAGACTTTTCCCTTAGTTCATCTGCCTAAACTAGCACCGATGACACATTATAGATATGTAAAAATCCTTTGACTGTTCTTCAAGATCGTGTATGTTATTTTTGGGCTTTTAAAGGCCATGTTGGTTTTTTGTTTTGTTTTATTTTGGCCGTACAGCACAGCATGCGGAATCTTAGTTCTCATACCAGGGATCAAACCCATGCCCCCTGCAGTGGGAGAGCAGAATCTTAACCACTGGAATGCCAAGGAAGTCCCACCATATTGTTTCAAAATGTAGGTTTTATTATTATTGATGTACCCTGGAGAAGGACATGGCAACCCACTCAAGTATTCTTGACTGGAGAATTCCATGAACAGAGGAACCTGGTGAGCTACAGTCCAGGGGGTTGCAAAGAGTCAGACAGGACTGACGGACTTTCACTTCACACAGTGAGACCAACAGACAGGGAGATGACTTTCTTTGAAAAGATAGTTTGTTTCTCAAGTTCCAAGGGGGTGGGCAGGCAAGGCCATGCAGGGCCACACGAAGAAGCAGGGTTGATTAGGAAGCAGAAGGAGTAAGGAGAAATCACGAACAGGAAGACTTATTGTGGTGTTTCATGGGAAAAAAATGGCTGAGACAGGGTAAGCAAGCTAAGCAGGTTTGGGATTGGCTTGTTTGAATAAGTTCAGCAAGCTCTGGAATATATGATCTGTCTTGAGCTATCTGGTTCCTGGCTCTGGGATGATTAAGGCAAAGAATTACTGTCTAGAGTTTAAGAGCCCAGTGAAAGTCACTCAGTCATGTCCAACTCTTTGCGACCCCAAGAACTGTAGCCTGTCAGGCTCCTCTGTCCATGGACTTCTCCAGTCCAGAATACTAGAGTTGGTAGCCATTCCCTTCTCTGGGGCCCAGTGATAACCTAGTAAAGATGGTAGTTGGGGAAGAAGGAGGAGGCTTTGGGTTGGTTGATTTGCATGTGAAAGGCTCATCCATGGGGATGGTCATTTGTTATTTCTAGAAATCAGCTTGCCTTGGGAGGGGCAGTCTCTCCTTGGGGATCAGCAAAGCCCCCAAGATATGAAAGCATCATAAAATACAGAAAATAAAAAACATGATTAGTATACATGTAAATTTTAGAGTCAGCATGTTAATTTCTACAAAAAATATCTTCTGGAAATTTTTATTAGCTTTGTATACTGAATCTATAGATCAATTTGAAAATAATTAATATTTTTACAATATTAAGTTTTCCCATGGATGAAACCAGAATATTTTTACTTTTTTTTTAAGCTTTATTTTTTTGAAATTATTTTTCCATGTCCTGCGTTTTTGTTGCTGTGCACAGGCTTTCTCTAGTTGCACCACTTAGGCTTCTCATTGTGGTGCCTTCCCTTGTTGTAGAGCACAGGTTCTAGGGCTCACAGGCTTCAGTAGTTGTGGCTCAAGAGCTCTAGAACAGTCTCAGTAATTGTGGCACATGTTGGCTTAGGTGCCCTGGGGCATATGGCATCTTCCTGGACTAGAAATCAAACCCATATCCCTTATTTTGGCAGGCAAAGTCTTAAACACTGGACCATCAAGGAAGTCTAATTTCTTACTCTTCTATGTAGAGATTTGCATATCTTTTGTTCAACTGTTTTCTAGGTGTTTCATATATTTTAATGCTTTCTAAATTGTATCTTTATTTTCTCATTATGTATTGCTAGTATGTACAAATACAATTGATTTTTCTTATTTTGAGCTTGTGTTATCACATGAGCTGGTAATTATTCCTGGTTTTTTTTCTTCTTCTATTTTTTGGAAGAGTTTATATAAGACCGTATGTGCATCAGTTCAGTTCTGTTCAGTCGCTTAGTTGTGTCTGACTCTGCGACCCCATGGACTGGAGCATGCCAGGCCTCCCTGTCCATCACCAACTCCTGGAGTTTGCCCAAACTCATGTCCACTGAGTTGGTGATGCCATCCAGCCATCTCACCCTCTGTTGTCCCCTTCTCCTCCTGCCCTCAATCTTTCCCAGCATCAAGGTCTTTTCCAGTGCATCAGCTCTTTGCATCAGGTGGCCAAAGTATTGGAGTTTCAGCTTTAGCATCATTCCTTCCAAAGAACACCCAGGACTGATCTCCTTTAGGATGGACTGGTTGGATCCCCTTGCAGTCCAAGGGACTCTCAAGAGTCTTCTCCAACACCACAATTCAAAAGCATCAATTCTTTGGCGCTCAGCTTTCTTTATAGTCCAACTCTCACATCCATACATGACCACTGGAAAAAACATACCTTGACTAGACAGACCTTTGTTGACAAAGTAATGTTTCTGCTTTTGAATATGCTATCTAGGTTGGTCATAACTTCCCTTCAAAGGAGTAAGTGTCTTTTAATTTCATGGCTACAATCACACTCTGCAGTGAATTTGGAGCCCAAAAAAATAAAGTCAGCCACTGTTTTCACTGTTTCCCCATCTATTTGCCATGGAGTGATGGGACCAGATGCCATGATCTTAGTTTTCTGAATGTTGAGTTTCAAGCCAACTTTTTCACTCTCCTCTTTCACTTTCATCAAGAAACTCTTTAGTTCTTCTTTGCTTTCTGCCATAAGGGTGGTGTCATCAGCATGTCTGAGGTTATTGATATTTCTCCCGACAATCTTGATTCCAGCTTGTGCTTCTTCCAGCCCAGCATTTCGCATGATGCACTCTTCATATAAATTAAATAAGCAGGGTGACAATATACAGCCTTGACATACTCCTTTTCCTATTTGGAACCAGCCTGTTGTTCCATGTCCAGTTCTAACTGTTGCTTCCTGACTTGCATACAGATTTCTCAAGAGGCAGGTCAGGTGGTTTGGTATTCCCATCTCTTTCAGAATTTTCCACACTTTATTGTGAGCCACACAGTCAAAGGCTTTGGCATAGTCAATAAAGCAGAAGTAGATGTTTGTCTGGAGCTCTCTTGCTGTTTCGATGATCCAACAGATGTTGGCAATTTGATCTCTGGTTCCTCTGCCTTTTCTAAAACCAGCTTGAACATCTGGAAGTTCACAGTTCATGTGTTGCTGAAGCCTGGCTTGGAAAATTTTGAGCATTACTTTGCTAGTATGTGAGATGAGTGCAATTGTGTGGTAGTTTGAACATTCTTTGGCATTGCCTTTCTTTGGGATTGGAATGAAAACTGACCTTTTCCAGTCCTGTGGCCACAGCTGAGTTTTCCAAATTTGCTGGCATATTGAGTGCAGCACTTTCACAGCATCATCTTTCAGGATTTGAAATAGCTCAAAGGGAATTCCATCACCTCCACTAGCTTTGTTTGTAGTGATGCTCCCTAAGGCCCACTTGACTTCACATTCCAGGATGTCTGGCTATAGGTGAGTGATCACACCATCATGATTATCTTGGTCATGAAGATCTTTTTTGTATAGTTCTTCCATGTATTCTTGCCACCTCTTCTTAATATCTTCAGCTTCTGTATGCTTGCATGCTAAGTCACTTCAGTTGTGTCTGACTCTGTGCAACCCTATGGAGTGTAGCCCACTGGGCTCCTCTGTCCATGGGATTCTCCAGGCAAGAATACTAGAGTGGGTTGCCATACTCTCCTCCAGGAGATCTTCCTGATGCAGGGATCAAATCCGAGGAGTTTCTTGCATCTTCTGCTTCGCAGGGAGATTCGTTACTGTTAAGCCACCAGGGAAGCCCTTCTAATGTTAGTTTAGAGGAATCGTCTTTCTTTAGTGTTTTCACCTTTATCTTCTTTCATCCTTTAACTTTCGATTCCCTGTACCCTCAGATTACAAGTATAGGTATTTGAAGTGGCGTATGTTGCCTTTTTAAAATATGATGTAAGAATTTTATCTTTAAATTTGGAGTAGTTAAATAATTTACATTAAAATTTTATTTATTTATTTATTTATTTTTGGCTATGCTGGGTCTTTGTTGCTGTGCAGGCTTTTCTTTAATTGTGGCAAGCGGGACCACTCTTTAGTTGTCCAACTTCTCAATTCAGTGGTTTCTCTTGTTGAGGTTCTAGGGCTCTAGGGCACAGGTTCAGTAGTTGTAGCACATGGGCTTAGTTGCTTCACACCATGTGGGATCTTCCCGACCAGGGATTGAACCCATGTCTCCTGCCTTGGCAGGCGGACTCTCTACCACTGAGCCACTAGGGAAGCCCAATTATTCACATTTAATAGAGGTACCAATACATTTAATTTTGATTTACCATCTTAACGCTTTTATTTTCCCATTTGTTCTTTAATATTTTTCCTCTTTACTGCTTATCACTTTGTTAGTAACATGTTCTTTAATGATTCTGTGAGTGTTATCCTAAAGAAGATAATATGTATCCTTGAACTACTAGAGTAAACCTTAAATTAATACTTTTACAATATCTCAGCTAACCTTGGTACAGTTATTTTTTGGGGTTGGGGGAGACAGAGCTGTGACACAGAAGGGATCTAACCTTTGCCCCCTGGAGTGAAAGTACAGAGTCTTAACCACTAGACCATCAGGGAAGTCCCAACCCTAGTACAGTTAATTCCATTATCTGCTGCCTGCCTCTTGTGCTGTTGTTGTCATGTGTTTTAATTCTACATGTACTTTAAACCACACAAAATATTAGGTTATTGTTCCAAACAATCAGTAGTCATTTATATTTACTTGCCCATACCCTTATCTATGCTGATGCTTTTCATTACTTCCTGTTTCATCATGCTCTTACTTGGGATCATTCTTATTCTTCCTGAAGAAGCTTGCTTTAACGTTTCTTCCAGAAAACGTCTGATGGCAATAAATTCTCACCGTTTTTGGTTTTCTGTAGTTTCCTTAATTTTGCCTTCATGTTCATTTCAGTTCCAAAGTGGACATATCTATTTGTCAAAGCACAACTTGTATATTCTGTATCATAGCTGCAAGGGAGACTGGGAGAGTGAAAGCAACAAGAGCAGTCTTAGGTTAGGCTCTCAGGAAACAGATTCTGAGAAGGTGATTTGTGTGCAGGTTCACTGAGCAATAATCTCAGGCGCAACATCTGTAAGTTAGGGAGGGAGGCAGAGTTGAGTCAGATGGAAAAGTTGAACTGCAAAGCAGTTGCAACAGAGGGCTCAGTTGATCTCTAGATCTGGAGCCCTAGAGCTGGAATATTCCTTTAGACTTGCCCCCAAATGAGGTAAGAGGCCAGGCTTTGTACTCTCATACTGACTAGTCATTGAATGTGTTGTGTTGTGCTTAGTCGCTCAGTCGTGTCCAGCTCTTTGCGACCCTACAGACTGTACCCACCAGGGTCTTCTGTCCATAGGATTCTCCAGGCAAGAATACTGGAATGGGTAGCCATTTCCTTCTCCATGGGATCTTCCCCATCCAGAGATCAAACCTGGGTCTCCTGCATTGCAGGCAGATTCTTTACCATCTGAGCCACCAGGGCAGTGCAGTGAAGTCATTGAATATGGATTGCCAGGAGAGTAGGGGCACAGTCTTGGGCAAGATATCTCTCTTTTGCCCAGAGAAGTTTCTTGAGAAAGAGTCAGCTGTGAGCCACTGGCAGCCAATACTTCTAGCGGCTGAGGAAAACAGCATTTCAGTCCTAAAGGGGAAATTTTGTTTGACACACCGCAGATCCACTACAGTCTATACCTTGCACCACTTGGATTTGCTTCTTTTGTATAGTCAGTTTGCTTCATCTGGAAACAGCTCCAGGGTTCTGAGTTATCTTCTTTCCTGGGGAAACCTTTGAGAGAAAGGTTAGTGGGACGAAATACACCCCTCACTGCTTCAGCTATCTCAAGCCATAATCTCTAGTCTAGCCACATTCTAGTCTCAAATTCCAGCTTTCTGTCATCTTCAGTCTAGATAGCTTATCTGATGGGTGGCCCAGAGCCTCATTACTGGGTGGTTTGAGCCCACAGTTACTATACTTTTCTTAGACTTTGGCAGCATCCCTGTCCATTTACTATAAATACCGGGCAAGGCATACCAAAAGATTTCTCGTCAATCACTTGGGTGCAAAATACATTTCTCCCCACCTCCATTGAGTAACAGTAACCCCATTGCCTTCTGATGATCACAAACATTTAATTACTCCTGACAGTATGGTTATTCCTTTCCTTTCTTGCTAGTTTTTTGGCACGAGGAGCCCAAGATGATGGACAGTAGTATAGGGAACTCTTACTAAGTCCCCTGGTGGAAGCAATCCCCGCTGGAAACCAGATCTCTGGGACTGAAAATTGAGGGTTTGTGGGGCTTCCCTGGTGGTTCAGCGGTAAAGAATCTGCTTGCCAATGCAGGAAGCAAGGGTTCACTTCTTGGTCTGGGAAGATCCCACATGCCACAGAGCAACTAAGCCCATGAGCGACAGCTATTGAGCCTGTGCTGTAGAGCCTGGGAGCTACAACTACTGAAGACTGCAAGCTCTAGAGCCCATCCTCTGCAATAAGAGAGGCCACTGCAATGAGAAGCCTGCACACCAGAGCTAGAGAGCAGTCCCTGCTCTCTGCAGCTAGAAAAAAGCCCATGCAGCAGCAAAGAGCCAGCACAGCTAAAAATAAATGAAAATTTTTTTTTAATTGAGGGGGTGGGAAACTTAAATTCCCTAAATGGGCCAATGGGAGTGATGGTAGGTGAGACCACTGCTACTTACATCCCTTGGTTTCCAAACTCCTGTAGTCTGTCTATTGCAGACACAGTACTATGTAATGAACATTGATTTAGGGTATATACTGCATCCTGGAAGACAATGTCACATTCCTGTCTGGTATCATCTTTAAGCTAGTACCTCAGCTGTACCTTCAAAATGCTATTCTATCGCTTTAGGGGTCCAGAAACTTCTGAGGGCTGTAGTATGTGTTATATGAGATTAGTGGGTCCCATCGTCACATAGTGATTTCCACACCTCCCTTGCTATAAGTTAGGTTTCTTGGTCAGAGGTGAAGAGGGGATGTTATGCAGAATTGCCTAGTGGCAGGTCACTCTTAAGTCATCAGATAGGGTGCTTCTGAAGGCACTGCAGGCAGAAAAGCAAGACTGTAATCTGGAACAAATGTTAATTCCTGTCAAGATGAAGCAATGCACCTTCCAGAGGGGTCCAGTGGTCAGCTTGGGTCCAAGTGCCTGGTTGGTCTCCTTGAGGAATGGTGCTGTCTCAGGGACCCAGCATAGGCCTCTGCTGCTGGTTGACAGGGCATTGCATGGCAATAATGCTATGGTGAATGCGAGCTCATGCTTTTAGGCTCATTCATAGCCACCAACCCTTCCACAATGACTATTCCAACCCTGAGCTGATTGTGCCAGCACTGGGATGGGTGAAAACAGAGGTTTGCTGACATCCACTGGTTGAAGTGTTCTGTCTGATGGCTCTTCTGGGGGCAGATACTGAAATGTGCTACAAAGACATTCACATTCTTTGCCCC
Organism: Bubalus kerabau; assembly: GCF_029407905.1. Taxonomy (NCBI): domain Eukaryota; kingdom Metazoa; phylum Chordata; class Mammalia; order Artiodactyla; family Bovidae; genus Bubalus; species Bubalus kerabau. Next base: position 52,680,761 of record NC_073634.1, read on the forward strand.
CTTCCTTAGGTTTATCAGTACCAGGAGTTGGCAAACGAAAGCCCACAGACCAAAGCCACCCACTGCCTGTTTTATAAATAAAGGTTTATGAGGGGATTTACCTGGTGGTCCAGTGGCTAAGACTCTGCACCCCCAATGCAGGTGGCCCAGGTTTGATTCCTGTCAGGGAACTAGATTCCACATGCCACAACTAAGAATTTGCATGCTCAACTTAAAAAAAAAAAAATCCTGCATGCTGAAACTAAAAGATCCTGCATGCTGAAACTAAGACCTGGTGCAACCAAATAAATAAATATATTTTTTTAAAAGCTATATGTGAACAAAACCATGCTCATGTATGTACATATCATCGCTATGGCTGATTTTGTACAACAGCAGAGTGAATAGTAGCCAACAGCAACCATATGGCCAGTAAGTCTAAAATGCTTCCTTTAACACTTTACAGAAAAAGTTTCCAGGCTGTTGATCTACATACCTCCATATATCTCCTGTCCACAATCTTCCAACCTTCTTACTTTCAGGTCCTTCATCTAATGTGCCACTGCCTTTAAGTCTGTATGCATTTTCATCTTGGGCCATTTGTCTTTCCACACAAAGTAGAGGACCAGCTATACCACCCAAAACTCTGACCCTTGGGAGGGTTTCCCTTCAGTCCTCTTTGAGGATCACCCCTGAGTGAGAGTGTACAGTATCAGCAGCCCACTTTTGGCTTGCATTGGGATATCCAGACAGTTCACCCCAGAGTCAGTCCTGGACTTTAGTCTCAACACCCTGAAAACAAACTCAGGAAGAGGCATGAGTGCAGCAGTGGACAATGACATAGTGTTTTAGACCACTTGCATGTGCAGATTACTTTGTTTTTGGCCCCTCCATGCTATGCTATACTTCAATTTTTAAAAACATTTAAATATTTTTGGTTGTCGTGGGTCTTACGAGCGGCTTGCGCGATCTTTGTTGCAGCCCACAGGCTTCTCTCTAAGCTGTGGTGTGTGGGCTAAGGAGTTGCAGTGCATGAGCTTGGTTTCCCCTTGGCATGTAGAATCTCAGTTCCCTGACCAGGGATCAAACCTGTGTCCCCTGCATTGGAAGGTGGATTCTTAACCACTAGACCACCAGGGAAGTCCCAATACTTCAGTTTTGTAAAGGATTGCTGCTGGGCTCACTCAACCTTGTAACTTAGTAAGTCTTCTAGAAACCAAGCTCACAGTAGGCCACTTGGTCACGTGATGTCACACAGTCACATGTTGCATCTCTATGGTGATACAGGAACATGCCAGGAGCTATTTATTCAGTGGCATATAGTTGTCTTGAGTTTGCCATATTATACCCCTTATAGATCTTTTTTTCACTACAGAAATCTCTACTTTCACAATCTTCTTTATTACATGGCTCACATGGCAGAGTTGCTTGTAATGTCACATGAACGAGTTAGTTGCAGAGCCCTTTCTTGCTCTGGGCCCCACTCAAATTTGTCGGTCCTCCATGTGATCAAATAAACAGGCCGGGGCAGGTTTCCCTAGGATGAGACATACTATCTCCAGAACCCAAAGGAGCTACCAAGTTTTGTGCTGCCTTCTCAACAGATCACTAGATACTTTATTAATGTGATGGGCCCCCAGAATCTTCCTAGGATTTATCTCCCATTCTCTGGAGAGAGTGTCTTTTACCAAGGCACCAACATACTTGCTACTTCATCCAATAAATATGAAGTTATTGACATGATGGGCCAAGGTGGTGCACTTCAGGATGTTCAGATAATCTTAATCTTTATTTTGCAACTAACCAGGTCTTAGTTGAAATAATACAGGTCTTTTGTTGCAGCATTCAAACTCTTAGTTGCAGTATGTGGAATCTAACTCCCTGACCAGAGATTGAACCGCCTCTGCCCCCCAACTCCTCCTACCCCCCAACCCCCACATTGGAGCTCAGAGTCTTAGTCGCTGAACCACCAGGGAAGTCCCCAGATAGTCCTAATCTAATTGGCCTATATTATGATGGTGTGTGGACTTTAAAATATATCCACAGATTTGTTCATATTTTTGCTTTAGGAGGTGAGCTTAATTTTTCTCCCCTTGTGGATCACTTGTCCTCAGGGAAGTTAGTGGTACGTGCAGACTTTAAAATATGTCCTCAGATTCATTCATATTTTTGCTTCAGGAGGTGGAGCTTAATTTTTTCCCCTTGTGGATCACTTGTTCTCAGGGAAATTAGTGGCCATCTTGTGAGCAGACACATAAACAACCAATGGAGAGGTACATGTGATAAGGAACCAAGGCTTCCTGTCAACAGCCATGAATGAGTCATCTTGAAAGTGAATCTTCCAACCCTCATTAAGACTTCAAGTGATTGCAGGGTCTGTGGATATCCTGACTGAAACCATGCGAGAGATACTGAACCAAAACGACCCAGCTAAATTACTCCTGCTCCCTGACCCACAGAAACTGTGAGACAATAAATATTACTGTCTGCCACAGGGTTTTTGTGACATAGTGCCATGGGATACCTGCAGAAACCTTCTCAGCATTCATGTACGTGCAGCCCTGAAGTGTGAGGTATCTTGGTCAAAGGGGGATAAAAGCCAGTAGATAAAAGCTTCTCTCTTTCTTTACCTGGTAAATGGTTCTGAAGCACATTTCAAATGGCTTTTCAGATGGTCCCACAGAATCAAGCATTAGTTACCTATGAAAGTAAAAGTGAAAATGTTAGTCACTCAGTTGTGTCTGACTCTTTGCGACCCCATGGACTGTCACCTGCCAGGCTCCTCTGTCCATGGGATTTTTCCGGGTGATATACCTTGGACTGCAAGGAGATCCAACCAGTCCATTCTGAAAGAGATCAGCCCTGGGATTTCTTTGGAAGGAATGATGCTAAAGCTGAAACTCCAGTACTTTGGCCACCTCATGCGAAGAGCTGACTCATTGGAAAAGACTCTGATGCTGGCAGGGATTGGGGGCAGGAGGAGAAGGGGACGACAGAGGATGAGATGGCTGGATGGCATCACCAACTCGATGGACATGAGTCTGAGTGAACTCCGGGAGTTGGTGATGGACAGGGAGGCCTGGCGTGCTGCGATTCATGGGGTCGCAAAGAGTCGGACATGACTGAGCGACTGAACTGAACTGAACTGATACTGGAATGGGTAGCCATTCCCTTTTCCAGGGGTTAATGGTGACCAATTTGTTAATGCATCTGTGTACTAGCTGTCCCTCTTTCTCTGTTTCACTTACTCTTTTTTAAAAAATTATTGTTTTCCCTGGAAAAGGAAATTGCAACCCACTGCAGTATTCTTACCTAGGAAATCCCATGGAGGAGCCTGGCAGGTGACGTCCATCGCAAAGAGTTGGACATGACTTAGCAACTAAACGACAACAGCAATGGCAGTTCTAGCCAGTATGTGAGAACAAAAAGTTGTAAGGAATTGGGGGTTGGGGTTGAAACAAAAATCCTATTGTTGCAGTATATTATTAACACATTTTTATGGAATTTAGAAAGATGGTAATGATGACCTTATATGTGAGACAGCAAAAGAGACACAGATGTAAAGAACAGACTTTTGGACTCTGTGGGAGAAGGCGAGGGTGGGATGATTTGAGAGAACATCATTGAAACATGTATATTATCATATGTGAAATAGATTGCCAGTCCAGGTTCAATGCATGAGACAGGGTGCTCAGGGTGCACTGGGATGACCCTGAGGGATGGGAGGGGGAGGGAGGTGGGAGGGAAGGTCAGGATGGGGAACACATGTACACCCATGGCTGATTCATGTCAATGTATGGCAAAAACCATCATATTGTAAAGTAATTAGCCTTCAATTAAAATTTAAAAATTTTTTTAAAAATCCTATTGTTTATGGATGAGATTGTCTATTTAGAAAACCAAAATAAACTACAGGTGAATATTTAAACTTAAAAGTATTTATTTATTTTTGGCTGTGCTGGATCTTTGTTGCTGCATGAGGGCTTTCTCTGGTTACAGTGAGCAGGGGCTACCCTGTGTCGCAGAGTAGCTTCTCATTGTGGTGGCTTCTCTTCTTGCAGAGCTTGGGTTCTAGAGAGTAGGGGCTTCAGTAGTCATGACTCACAGGCTTAGTTGCCTGGGGGCATATGGAATTTTCTCAGGCCAGGGATCAAACCTATGTCTTCTGAACTGGCAGGCAGATTCTTAACCACTGGACAACCAAGGAAGTCCATCAGTTTCACTTACTCTTATTCCTTACTCTCTTCCCCTGGGATTGCCCTCCCCAAAAGCTTTTTGCACAGACTCCTTTGTCTGTTTTCAGGGGAACCCACAAGATAATGTAAAAAAAGCACTTGATGCAATTCAAACTTGATTTTATATACAACTACCCAGTATTTATTAATTACTGCTTATTTAACTTCTATGCAGAGTACATCGTGAGAAACGCTGGGCTGGAAGAGCATAAACTGGAATCAAGATTGCCAGGAGAAATATCAGTAACCTCAGATATGCAGATGACACCACCCTCATGGCAGAAAGTGAAAAGGAACTAAAAAGCCTCTTGATGAAAGTGAAAGAGGAGATTGAAAAAGTTGGCTTAAAGCTCAACATTCAGAAAACGAAGATCATGGCATCTGGTCCCATCACTTCATGGGAAATAGATGGGGAAACAGTCTCAGACTTTATTTTTTGGGCTCCAAAATCACTGCAGATGGTGACTGCAGCCATGAAATTAAAAGATGCTTTCTCCTTGGAAGGAAAATTATGACCAACCTAGATAGCATATTCAAAAGCAGAGACATTACGTTGCCAACAAAGGTTCGTCTAGTCAAGGCTATGTTTTTTCCTGTGGTCATGTATGGATGTGAGAGTTGGACTGTGAAGAAAGCTGAGTGCCAAAGAATTGATGCTTTTGAACTGTGGTGTTGGAGAAGACTCTTGAGAGTCCCTTGGACTGCAAGGAGATCCAACCAGTCCGTTCTGAAGATCAGCCCTGGGATTTCTTTGGAAGGAATGATGCTAAAGCTGAAACTCCAGTACTTTGGCCACCTCATGCGAAGAGTTGACTCATTGGAAAAGACTCTGATGCTGGCAGGGATCGGGGGCAGGAGGAGAAGGGGACGACAGAGGATGAGATGGCTGGATGGCATTACCGACTCAATGGATGTGAGTCTGAGTGAACTCCAGGAGTTGATGATGGACAGGGAGGCCTGGCGTGCTGTGATTCATGGGGTCGCAAAAAGTCAGACACGACTGAGTGACTGAACTGAACTGAACTGAACCCAGTATTTAGCACCTTATCTTATTAATGTAGAAATATTGAAATTAGAATGAGTGTTACTATCTCCATTATGGTTTAACATCATTTTGGCTGTATTAGTCAACACATATAATACAAGGGCAAGCATATTAGATAAGAAAAATAATATTGAAAAGAAAGAGATAAAATGATCTCTATTTAGCAGTGTGCCCAGTGGTCCCATCGATCTGTCCCTTGTTTCAACAGTGTTTTGAGGGAACAGACCTAGGGCCCCATACTCTGACCACCCTCCAACCTCCTCTCCAGCCACAAGTCCGAGACCGCCTTCTTGGCCATTTCCTGCCTCTGGAATCAACCAACCCTGAGGTTAGCCCTTTATTGCCCACCAACCAGGAGCTCCAAGATTCATCAGGATTATTCCACTGAGATGGAGGCCATTATCAATGGCCTGGTCAACCTGCATCTGCTGGCCTCCTATACCCACTTCTTTCTGGACTTCTATTCTGACCACAAGGATGTGGCTCTAGAAGGTAGAAGATCCTTCTTCTGAGTGTTGACCGGAAGAAGCACCAGTATACCTCATGCCTCTTGAAGAGGGAAAATCAGCACAATGACTACACCCTCTTCAGGACCTGCAAAAGCTGTCTCAAGATGAAAGGTGTAAAACCCTGGACACCATGGAAGACTCTATGGCCCTGGAGAAGAATTTGAACTAGGCTTGTGGGGATTTGCATGCCTTGGACTTGGTCCATACATCCCCCACCCCATCTCTGTGACCTCCTAGAGAACCACTTCCTGGATGAACAAGTGAAACTCATCATCAAGAAGTTGGACCACTACTTGACTAATTTCTGCAGGCTGTCCAGCCCTAGTCTGGGCTGGGAGAGTATCTCTTGAAAAGTCTTACCTTCCAGAAGGACCAGGAGTCACCAGAGCCCAGCAGCCTTTGAGGAGTCTCTCTGCTCCCCATCTGATGTCACAGCTTCAGCCTGATCCTGTATCTATAGCCACTAGGCAGCTCTTTAACCACCCTGGAATCTTCTCTTAAGCCTTAGACCAAATGGAAACATTAATGTTTTGCAGCAACAAACAAACAAAAGCCCTGTCTCTCTTTGTAGACAATTGTTTAGTTGGGACACCCAAAAGGATTGAAGGAAAAACTATCACAAACAATAAAAAAATTTAGTAAAGTATCATGATATAAAACTAACATGTAGAAATCAGTAGCCTTCATGTATATACTAAGTAATCAGAAGATATAATGAAAGAGAAGATACATTTAAAATAGCAAAAGTAAAATAAAATATCTACTGTAGATCTAAAAGACATGTGCAAAACCTCTGTGAGTAAAATCGATGAAACACACATGAAAGACACAAAAGTGGACTGGAACAAATAGATCCATCTCATTTTTGGATTGAAAGATTCAGTTTGTAAAGTTGTCAATTCTCTGTCAACTAAGTGATGTACTTACTAGTCATGATCTCAGTGGAAATTGTCATTGGGTTTTGATTGTTTATTCTGTAGGGTTGAACAAATTTATCATACAAAGTTTATTCTTCCAAAAGGAAAGAATAAACAAGCAAGAATTGCTAGTAAAATTCCTTAAGAGAAAAGTGAAGTCTAGCCCTCAAAGACATTAAAATGTTATAACTAAATGTTATAATTAAAACAGCATGGAAGTGACACATGAACAGATAGACCACTAGAACTGAATAGAAATCCAGAAATAGACCTAGGTGCAAAAGGAAATTTGCCATACAAGAAAAGGTTGTATTTCAAATCAGTGGGGAAAAACCTTTTAACAAATGGTATTGAGACCATATGGAAAAAAGTAACATGAGGTTCATTCTTTTGATAAGCTGGAATAGACGGTAAATGAATAAGAGATCTAAGTATGAAAACTGAAAACACATAAATACTAGAAGAAAATCTGAGAGCATTTCTTTATAGCCTAGGAGTGGGGTAAACATTCATAATTTCACAAATCAGAAGAAGTAGAAGAAAAATTGATAACTTTCACTGAAAAGACATAAACATGCTTTGTGGGAGATTAATTAGAGAAATAAAGAGACACACAGAGAGAGAACCATAAATTTTCAAAAGACAAATTGACAAATGGGGAAAAGGTATTATAGCTTGCATCACAGAAGGCTAATAACTTCTAATATATGAAGTGTTCCTGATTTTTAAAATAATAAAAATATACAAACATAGTAGAAAAAGAAATGCAAATGGCAAAGATGCTCAGCCTATTTCATAAGATTGAAGGAAATGCTTGTTAATAAGGGAAGTGCTTGTTAAAATTACCCTGAGATAATATTTCTCCCCTATCAGATTGGCAAAATCCAGAAATTGACAGCATACTTTGATGGTGAGAGATAGGAAATGAGGCTCACCCATTACTCACGAAATGCAAAGTGATATAATCTTAATGGGTGGCAACTTGGCAATATCTAGCAAAATTAAATATGCATTTACTCTTAGATTTAGCAGTCCTAGGAATCTATCACAGAGTGCGTGCCTGCTAAGTCACTTCAGTTGTATCCAACTCTTGGCGATCCTATGGACTATAGCTAGACAGGCTTCTCTGTCCATGGCATTCTCAGGCAAGAATACTGGAATCAGTTGCTATGCCCTCCTCCAGGGGATCTTTCTGATACAGGGATCGAACCTGTGTCTTTTATGTCTCCTGCGTTGGCAGGTGGGTTCTTTACCACTAGTGCCACCTGGAGAGTCACAGGTAAAACTATGAAATGACATACAATCATGGAGTTTATTGCAACACTTTCTGTAAACAATGCAAGTATCTATCAATAACGACTGGTTGAATATTGGCTCTATGAAAATGGAGGCAATTTACTGTACAGTTGTAAAAAGCAAAGAGAAGAATCTCCACTGCTATGATCTAAATTGTGTTCCTTCCATCAAAATTCCTATGTTGAAGCCCTACCATCAATGTGATAATATTAATATTTGGAGATGGAGCCTTTTGGTAATTAGGTTTAAATGAGGTCATGAGGGTGTGGCCCTCATTATGGGATTAGTGCCCTTATGAGAAGAGATACTAAAGGGCTTACTCTCCTTGCCATGTGAGGACACCGTGATCAGGCAGCCTTCTGTTAGCCAGGAAGAAAGCTCTTACCAGAAACTCATAATGCTAGTGTCTTGACCTTGAATTCCCAGCCTTTAGAACTGTGAGAAAATTAATTTCTGTTGTATAAACCCCCCAGTCTATAGTATTTTAAAAATATTTATTTGGCTGCACTGGGTCTTAGCTATAGCACACAGGATCTTTGATCTTCTTTGCAGCATACAGAATCTTTAGTTGCCACAAGTGAACTCTTAGTTGTGGCATCTGGGATCTAGTTCCCTGACCAGGGATCAAACTCAGGCCCCCTGCAGTGGGAGCATAGAGTCTTAGCCACTGGACTACCAGGGAAGTGCCTTTGTTGTGGCAGTCCAAGCTGCTTAAGATACCTATCTACCTCTATGCAGTGATCCCAGGATATATTGCTCAATGAGGGAAAAAAACCAAGGTACAGATTGGTGCACAGAATGCTGTCCTTTGGGTAAGAAAAATATGGAAATATGAATATGCAAATGTCTTTGGTGATATTTTTGTAAAGAAAAAGTGAAAGCATACATTTTTACTACAGAGCAATCTTTTCCAGTCTTTTTATTCCAAAGGAACTCTTACAATTATTTTTAGATCCCAGGGGACCTTGCATAAAAATTATACCTACAGCTCGTGGTACATTAGCTTGCTTGTAAAATGTACATATAATTCCCCAATAATAATCCACAGTGTTCTTTTGAGTAGAGAATGCTATTTTCCCCCACCCTGGGAGTGTGCATTTTGCTTAACTTGTTAGCACAATCATTTTTTGTGGTTTCTCCAGTCACAAAGAATATTAACTCCAGTGCAAATCACTATTGTAGGTAAGGGAAGTTTTAGCTGTCATTAAAAAAAAGTTTCCTACGTGAGTATTTAACATTATCCAAAAAGATCTTCCCAGATGGCACTAGTGGTAGAGAACACACCTGCCAATGCAGGAGACATAAGAGACTCAAGTTCGATCCTGCATTGGGAAAATCCCCTGGGGAAGGAATAGCAACCCGCTCCAGTATTCTTGCCTGGAGAATCCCGTGAACAGAGGAGCCTGGCGGGCTACAGTGGGTCACAGAGAGTTAGACATGACTGTAGTGACTTAGCACACAACACAAAAGGATCTGAAGTTTTACTACAAATTTCTACTATACTAGATGTTAACGAGGTGCAATATGTGTATGTGTGGTTTTTTCCCCACTGAAAAGTAATAATTACTTTATAGCCAAACATTCTTTTTTAAAAAGTACTTACTTATTTGTATATCTATTTCTTTGGCTGCGCCGGGTTTTAGCTGCAGCACTCGGGATCTTCACTGAGGCCTGTGGAATCTCTTAGTTGTGGCATGCAGGCTCTTCATTGTGGCATGCGGGATCTAGTTCTCTGACCAGGGATCAAACCCAGGCCTTGGGATCTCTGAGTCTTAGCCACTGGACCACCAGGGAAGGCCCCAAACATTCTTGAAAAAAAAAAAAATAAGGTAAGCTTAGTTAACCTTTTTTGAAATTAACTGGTTTCTTTCCTTTGCACAAAATTTTAAAGTTTTATTGAGATATGATTCACATACCATGCACTACACCCATGGCAAGTGTATAATTCAGTGATTGTCAGTATATTGACAAGTGTACACAACTATCATCACAGTCAGTTTTAGAAAGTTTTCATCATCTCAGGAAGAAATCCAATACTCTTTAGAAATAACCACCTCCCCACCCCCGCCATACACCACAGCCCAAGGTAACTACTAATCTCTTTTTTTTTTTATTATTTATTAATTTTTTATTTTTGGCTATGCTGGGTCTTCATTGCTGTGTGGGCTTTTCTCTGGTTGCAGAGACTGGGGGCTACTCTTTATTGCAGTGGGCAGGCTTCTCATTGCAATGACTTCTGTTGCAAAGCACAGGCTCTAGGGCACGAGGGCTTCAGTATTTCCAACTCCCGGGCTCCAGAGCACAGGCTCAATAGCTGTGGCATATGGGCTTAGTTGCTCTTTCGCATATGGGATCTTCTTGGATCAGGGATCAAACCCGTGTCTCCTGCATTGGCAAGTGGATTCTTTACCACTGAACCACCAGGGAAGACCTATTTGAAGGTTCTAGTAGCCATGTACAGTAATTAGCCCCTTTTCAAACAAATAGCTGTTGTTTGTAGGTCAGTCAGTCAGTTCAGTTGCTTAGTCGTGTCTGACTCTTTGCGACCCCATGGACTGCAGCACGCTAGGCCTCCCTGTCCATCACCAACTCCCGGAGCTTACCCAAACTCATGTCCATCGAGTTGGTGATGCCATCCAACCATCTCATCCTCTGTCGTCCCCTTCTCCTCCTACCTTCAATCTTCCCCAGCTCAGGGTCTTTTCCAATGAGTCAGTTCTTTGCATCAGGTAGCCAAAGGAATAGAGTTTCAGTTTCAGCCTCAGTCCTTCCAATGAATATTCAGGACTGATTTCCTCTAGGATGGACTGGTTGAACCTCTTTGCTATCCAAGGGACTCTTAAGAGTCTTCTCCAACACCACAGTTCAAAAGCATCAATTCTTCAGCGTTCAGCGTTCTTTATAGTCTAACTCTTACATCCATACATGACTACTGGAAAAGCCATAGCTTTGACTAGATGGACCTTTGTTGGCAAAATAATGTCTCTACTTTTTAATATACTGTCTAGGTTGGTCATAACTTTCCTTCCAAGGAGTAAGCGTCTTTTAATTTCATGGCTGAAGTCACCATCTTCAGTGATTTTGGAGCCCCCCTAAATAAAATCTGTCATTGTTTCCATTTTTTCCCCATCTATTTCCCATGAAGTGATGGGACCGGATGCCATGATCTTCGTTTTCTGAATGTTGAGCTTTAAGCCAACTTTTTCACTCTCCTCTTTACTTTCATCAAGAGGCTCTTTAGTTCTTCTTTGCTTTCTGCCATAAGGGTGGTGTCATCTGCAGATTTGGGGTTATTGATATTTCTTCCGGCAATCTTGATTCTAGCTTGTACTTCATCCAGCCCAGCATTTCTCATGATGTACTCTGCACATAAGTTAAACAAGCAGGGTGACAATATACAGCCTTGATGTATTCCTTTCCCAGTTTGGAACCAGTCTGTGGTTCCATGTCCAATTTCTAACTGTTGCTTCCTGACTTGCACACAGATTTCTAAGGAGGCAGGTCAGGTGGTCTGGTATTCCCATTTCCTTCAGAATTTCCCACAGTTTATTGTGATCCACACAGTCAAAGGCTTTTGCATAGTCAATAAAGCAGAAGTAGATGTTTTTCTGGAACTCCCTTGCTTTTGGATGATCAAATGGATGTTGACAAGTTTATCTCTCGTTCTTCTGCCTTTTCTAAGTCCAGCTTGAATATCTGGAAGTTCACAGTTCACATACTGTTGCAGCCTGGCTTAGAGAATTTTGAGCATTACTTTGTTAGTGTGTGAGATGAGTGCAATTATGCGGTAGTTTGAGCATTCTTTGGCATTGCCTTTCTTTGGGATTGGAATGAAAACTGACCTTTTCAAGCCCTGTGGCCACTGCTGAGTTTTCCAAATTTGCTGGTATATTGTGTGCAGGACTTTCGCAGCATCATCGACATGTTTGTAGGTGTCTTTAAATTTTGAAGTCAGCTAGACTAAATGTGTTCCCTAACAATTCATGCATTAAATCTTAATGACCAATGTGATGGCGTTTGACCATGAGGCCTTTAGGAGGTGATTAGGTCACAAAGGCAGGGCCCTCATGAATGATTACTGCTTTTATAAAAGAGATCCTTCCCCTGCCCTTCACTTCCTTGAAAAGACGGCTCTATGAACCAGGAAGCAGGTCTCACTGAATATGCTAGTGCCTTGATCTCGAAACTCCTGACCTTCAGAACTGTAAGAAGTAAATATCTGCTGTTTGTAAGCCACTTGGTCTATGATAGTCAATCGTTATTATTGTTTAGTCACTAAGTTGTGTCCAACTTTGAGACCCCATGGACTGGGGCTTGCCAGGCTCCTCTGTCCATGGGATTCTCCAGGCAAGAAGACTGCAGTGGGTTGCTATTTCCTTCTCCAGGGGATCATCCCGACCCAGGGATCGAACCCACATCTCCTGCATTGGCAGATAGGTGCTTTACCACTGAGCCACCAGGGAAATCCCTGATAGTTGATTATAGTAGCCCAAATGGACTAAGAGCCATTGCTGAATGTGTCAGTTCAGTGCAGACAGTGTGCAAAGGAACAGAACACCTCAAATTACCAGTCCATGTAAAACTCATTCATAAATATTTCTCATCACAAAAATGTTGCTTTTTTGTTTTTAAGTCTATTGTCCCCTACTGCACTGAGAAAGCCCACATGCAGCAATGAAGACTCAGGGCAGTCAAAAATAAATAAATAAGCAAAAGGGCATGTATACAGAAATGAAAGGAATTTATGGCCATTTCTAAGTCTACCATAAGTGGGGACATCTTCTGTCAGAAAGCATAGAAACTGTCAAAGACTAATGGAGCCATTTTAAAAGGGCACAGGAGACAATCTTTTGGGGCTTCCACTGGCCTAAGATAGGACAATGGAATTTGCTTTAAAATACTCCAGAAAGAAAATTCCCTGGTTGTCCAGTGGTTAAGACACAGCACTTTCTTTCCCGTGGTCCCGGTTCAATCCCTGGTTGGGGAACTAAGATTGCTCAAGCCGTGCAGCACGGCCAAAAAATAAAATAAAATAAATTTCCTCTAGAAAAAACAAAGTTGGGGTGTGAACAGATGAAATGTTTGGCAGAATGTTGAATATAGTAGAAGCTGAGTGATAGACACAAGAAAATTCATGTTAGTAGTTTCTTTGCTTTTGGTATATTTGAAATTTTCCTTAAGAATTTTTTAAGTAATACTATTTCAGGTTAAAAAATGTAGAAAATACAGAAATAGCCAAAATATAAAATTATTGGCTAATCCCACCACTCAGAGATATAGCTAATAACAACAGTGAACCATTCTTCTGGGCTGTTCCTATTCATGTTTGCAAACCCTGGCCTGTCTGGCATTCCTCAGGTGTCGTTAGCCATCATTACATAAACACAGCCTTCTGCTACTCTCTGGGGAGCCGAACCTCATGGCTATCTATGGGAGAAGCAACTTGCTTGCAAATTGGCATCTACAATATGGAGACTCTGTCCTTGGCACAGTGGCTTTGGGGCACATGTCCGAAACCAGTTTTTTTGCCCTGACTCAGGATTTTACCTGGGCAGGTCCCTTCTGGCTCTCATACAGGTCTCCCCTCCAACTTGTCTAGCTGTCTATCTCTGCTCAGACTGTCAGTTTCTCATACCCACAAAGGGAATTGTGAGTATGCCATGATCTTATATCTGAATTCAGTTCATCTTAAACATACCCTACACATTTGGAGAGACTCTGCACCACCCCCCCTACCCTTTTAATTTGGGGGGAGTGGGGTAACAAGAAGACTGAACTTTTGCTTAATTCATATGGATTCATTTTGCAAACAGAGCTTCAGTGTTAAAAGAATCTGCCTACCAATGCAGGAGTTGCAGGAGACATGGGTTGCATCCCTGGACTGGGAAGATCCCCTGGAGGAGGAAATGACAACCTACTCTTGTATTCTTGCCTGGGGAAGCCCATGGACAAAGGAGTCTGGCAGGCTACAGTCCAGGGGGTCTCAAAGAGTCAGACACGAATTAACAACTAATCACTCCAGTGTTCTTGCCTGGAGAATCCCAGGGACGGGGGAGCCTGGTGGGCTGCCATCTATGGGGTCGCACAGAGTTGGACACGACTAAAGCGATTTAGCAGCAGCAGCAACACATGCATTTTGCAAACTTAACAAATTGGGATCATATCCGCCCCCCTTTTTTTTGCTTTATATATCCTGGAAATAATTTCATGTGCCAGTGAATATACTTTCTAATATGACTTTTAGTGGTAGCATAATTTTCTGAAAGAAAAGTCTGCATAGTATACATTCAAATAATTTTCCGTAGCCTTTTTAAAAAAATGTTATTTATTTGGCTGTGTCGGGTCTTAGTTGTGGGCACGTGGGATCTTTCATTGTGGCACTTGGGCTTAGTTGCTCTGCAGCATGTGGGAGCTTAGTTCCCTGACCAGGGATCAAACCCAAGTCTCCTGCATTGCAGGCCAGATTCTTAACCACTGGATCACCAGGGAAGTCCCCACAGCCTTTTTCACAGCTCTAAATAATGCTGCATTGAAAGTAACAAAACCTTCCACTGCATCTCCATTTCCCTAGGATAGGTTCCTAGAAATGAGATTACTGAATCAAGGCATTTGAACTTATGCATGTGTGTGATACATCAAAAAGTTATCAGTGTTCTATGTGAAAACCGTTTTCCTTTGATTTGCTTTTTTTTGCTTGTACATCTAATCTTTTTTTTTTTCCTCTAATATAATTGCTTTATAATGCTGTGCTAGTTTCTGCTGCACAACAGAGGGAATCACTATATGTATACATATATCCCCTCTCTCTCGGCCCTCCCTCCTATCCCTTTTTTTTATTTTTTTTTTTTCCTCCTATCCCTTTTGTTCATCACAGATCACTGAGCTGAACTCCCTGTGCTTTATAGCATCTTCCCACTAGCTATCTATTTAGTGGTTGCTCAGTCATGTCCAGCTCCTTGTGACCCCATGGACTATAGCCCCGCCAGGCTCCTCTGTCCATGGAATTCTCCAGGCAAGAATACTGGGGTGGGTTGCTCTCCTCCAGGGGGTCTTCCTGACCCAGGGATTGACCCCAGGTCTCCTGCATTGCAGGCAGATTCTTTACTGTCTGAGCCACCAGGAAAGCCATTTTACACATGGTAATGCATATATGTCTATCCCAATCCCCCAGTTCATCCCACCCTCCCCTACTTTTCTTTGGTTATTGGTAAACAAAAGAAGCATTTCAATGATTTGGGGGGAAATGTCAGGAGATATGAAGGGAAAGAAGGACACAGAGCTTTCTCTTGAAGGATACCTTTATTGTGCACTGCATCTGCTTTAGTGAATGGGAGGAGTGAGCAGTAAAGTGTTGGCGCTCCTAGGCAGGTGTCTTAGCCATTTCTGTATCTGTGAGAACACAGTCACAGGAGTACTGACCCCTGTGTCCTATTCCAATCTCATGAGATAATCCACACGAGGCCCAGCTTTCTCCTACTGTAATGCAAACACATCACTGTCAGGGTCATGACATGAACGGACATTTGGAAATATTCCAAAATGTTAACCGAGTTTATTGCCAGATGATAGCACTACATGTGATTTTGAGTTTTCCTTTTTTTCCTACCTTGTTATATATTTTTGAAGTTTTTTTTTTTTTTTACGATAATGATCAAGTGCTACTTTATTATTATTTTTTTCTTCAAGTGCTACTTTAATGAAATGAAAAGACTCTAAAACAGTTTGTAAAAATGAAGCAGCCCCCAGCTGGAAGCCCTCATTCCCCAAGATTGGCAAACAATTCAGCATCACAAACTATCCACCCCCCAGACACCTGACATCCTCACCCCGTGCCCCCACAGCTGCCTGCCCCTCTCCCCAGAAACTGCATGGGATAGTGTCTTGGGGCCACCTGCCCAGTGCACAACTGTGACCCCTTAGACCCTAAGCTGCTCTCACCATGGCAAATTGAGGGGTTGGCTGGTGGGGAAGAGGGTCATACTGGAGTTGAGCAGGGGTGGAGAAGCTCAGGACTCCAGTGGAGCCCCAGACCATCCAGTACCACAATCTGCTTCTCTGGCTTGGCAAACTTCAGACTACCCTGGATCAGTTTTAGAATTGACAGAGGCTGTTCAGATCACCTAGCCTGTGGTCCAGCCTAGGCTTCGCATGAGAATCAGGCAGCAAGTGTCTTAAAACACATGGATGCTCTGGCCTCATTCCAGACCTATTAGATCAGAATTCCGGAGGTGGCCCCTGTCATTGGCAGGTGAGTCTGTTGGTCAGACAAGGTTGAGAACCACTCAGTCCAAACCGTACATCTTATTATCTGAGATGCTCTGCCATGCAGTATCACACAGCCTGTGATAGGACTTGAACACACACCACCACTGGTTATACAGCTTGACTCATCACTGTCCTTCCTTATGTCTTGAGGGTGCCTGGTTGTTTACCTAGATTTTCTGAGCTATCATCTCTATTGGTCTGCATAACACAGGATGAGGAAGGCAGGCAGACATTGTTATCTCTGCTCTGAAGACCAGGAAACTGAGGCCCACTAGGGTGAAGTGGATTGCAGGTCTGAGATGGAGCCAGAATTGTAATCTGACTTCATTTCCAAGACACCCAGTAGCAGGACCCCTTCCAAGGGGAGTCACTCAGGTTAGTCTGCATTTCTGAGCCCTGCCCCAGACGCACTGTATCAGCACAGCTGAGTGTGGGAGGGAGTGAATGCAGTTTTTAGAAACTCTTGAGGGATTGTGATGGACACAAAGTTTGAGGATCATTACAAGTGCCTCCATGGTGGTTAACTGAAGCTACATAATAACATACATGCCTGCATGCATGCTCAGTTGCTTCAGTGGTATCCAACTCTGTGACCCTATGGACTACAGTCTGCCAGGCTCCTCTGTCCATGGGGTTGTTCCAGGCATGAATACTGGAGTGGGTTGCCATGCCCTCCTTCAGAGGATATTCCAGACCAAGGGATTGAATCCTCCTTCTTTAATTTCTTTAAGAAGAAATTAAAGAATGTTATATAAATGGAATCATACAGTGTATATTCTTTTTGAATCAATTTTTTCTACTCAGCATAATTCTCTGGAGATTCATCCCTTTATTCTTCTGAGTGTATTTTTTTTTAAAAATTGCGAATGGGTGTTGAATTTTTTACATGTTTTTTCTGCATCAATTGATCTGATCATGTGATATTTCTTCTTTAGTCTGTTAACATGGTAGATCACATTGATTGATTTTTTAAATCTTGAACCGGCCTTGCATTCCCAGAACTCCACTTGGTCATGGGACATCATTCTTTTTATATATTGCTGAATTCTATTTGCTAATATTTGTTAAGGATTTTACATTTGCATTCATGGGGGATATTGGTCTACCTATTGAGTTTTTATTTCAACCATTATACTTCAAAAATTTTAAATTTTATGTTGGAGTGTAGTTGATTTACAGTGTTGTTAGTTTCAGGTGTACAGCAAAGTGATTTAGTTACACATATACATGTATCTATTCTTTTTCAGATTGTTTTCCCATGTAGGTTATCACAGAGTATTGAGTTCCCTGTGCTCTATAGCAGGTCCTTGTTGGTTATCTATTTTATACATAGTAGTATATGTGTTAATCCCAAACTCCTAATATATCCCTTCCCCAATTATATTTTAAATTTCCAAACATTCTACTTAATTTGCTTCAAAAACTGCCATGTAATTGACAGTCTCCTGTTGCTCTCTCATTTTTGTGTTTCTGTAGTGATAAGAGATTGTGAGCTCATATTTGACTTATCTTGATAGGGGGAAATCCCAAGGGTTTACACTAGGGAAGATTTCCTCCAAGTAGAATTGCATATCTTTGTGCTGGGGGGTCAGACAACCAGTCTCCTGGGTCCCCTTCAGCGCCCCTTGTACCCTCCCATCAGAGTTTCAGAGCCGGCTCCCTACCCAGCCCTTTTGTTGATTGTCTGATCTCCCGACTGCAGGGCTGTCAGCATTTACTGTCCAGGCAACTCTGCTTTTCAGAAATTTTCCCCTTGAAGATTTCTCTCTGCTTCTTGAAAACCCAGAAAAACAGTACAAACAATGATTTTTGTATTTGTTTGAGGTCATCTAAGAATTTCTAGTCCACGACAGTGCTGGCAGCAGAATTAGATTCCAATTTCACACCTATCAGAGTGGCAAACACTTCAATACCTGATATTTCATGTGTTGAGGACATGAGCAAGTTAAACCCTTACGCATTAGTGTTGGAGCATAAATTGGGAGAGCCACTTCAGAGAGCTAGTTGTTATCTAGAAAAATTCAGCTGCACACATCTCACATTCTACTCTTGGTATATATACTCTAGAGAAACTCTTCCACACATGTCCTAATAGACAAGTATAAGAACATCCACCATGCTTTGTTTATAAGAGAACTCATTGGAAACAATGTTCATTTAAAAGCATACATTATGGTATATGTATACAATGGAATACTAGGAAGCAATGGAAATGAACAAACTAGAGCTGCATGTATTAATATGGATAAATCTCACAAATATAATGTGAGCAAAAAAAGTGACTTGCAGAAAAATACATAAATATGATTACATTTGCATAAAGACTAAAGCATGCAGAACAACAGCAATTATGACTTCAGTCAGTCAATTCAGTCGCTCAGTCGTGTCTGACTCTTTGCAACCCCATGAATCGCAGCATGCCAGGCCTCCCTGTCCATCACCAACTCCCGGAGTTCACTCAGACTTACATCCATCGAGTCAGTGATGCCATCCAGCCATCTCATCCTCTGTTGTCCCCTTCTCCTCCTGCCCCCAATCCCTCCCAGCATCAGAGTCTTTTCCAATGAGCCAACTCTTCGCATGAGGTGGCCAAAGTACTGGAGTTTCAGCCTTTAGCATCATTCCTTCCAAAGAACACCCAGGACTGATCTCCTTCAGAATGGACTTGTTGGATCTCCTTGCAGTCCAAGGGACTCTCAAGCGTCTTCTCCAACACCACAGTTCAAAAGCATCAATTCTTCAGCGCTCAGCTTTCTTCACACTCCAACTCTCACATCCATACATGACCACTGGAAAAACCATAGCCTTGACTAGACAGACCTTTGTTGGCAAAGTAATGTCTCTGCTTTTGAATATGCTATCTAGGTTGGTCATAACTTTCCTTTCAAGGTGTAAGCATCTTTTAATTTCATGGCTGCAATCACCATCTGCAGTGATTTTGGAGCCCCAAAATATAAAGTCTGACACTTTCTACTGTTTCCCCATCTATTTCCCATGAAGTGATGGGACCAGATGCCATGATCCTAGTTTTCTGAATGTTGAGCTTTAAGTCAACTTTTTCACTCTCCTCTTTCACTTTCATCAAGAAGCTTTTTAGTTCCCCTTCACTTTCTGCCATAAGGATGGTGTCATCTGCATATCTGAGGTTCTTGATATTTCTCCCGGCAATCTTGATTCCACCTTGTGCTTCTTGCAGCCCAGCCTTTCTCATGATGTACTCTGCATAGAAGGTAAATAAGCAGGGTGACAATATACAGCCTTGACGTACTCCTTTTCCTATTTGGAACCAGTCTGTTGTTCCATGTCCAGTTCTAACTGTTGCTTCCTGACCTGCATATAGGTTTCTCAAGAGGCAGGTCAGGTGGTCTGGTATTCCCATCTCTTTCAGAGTTTTCTACAGTTTATTGTGATCCACACAGTCAAAGGCTTTGGCATAGTCAATAAAGCAGAAATATATGTTTTTCTGGAACTCTCTTAGGAATGCATAAATAAGTAGGAGTATGAAGAAACACATAATTCTAATACAACACCAAACTGAGAACAGCAGCTGTTTCTAAGAGGTAGGTTGAAGGGACTTCCCTGGTGGTCCAGTGGCTCAGAGTTGGAGCTCCCAATACAGGGGGCTTGGGTTTGATCCCTGGTCAGGAAACTAGATCCCACATGCCACAACTAAAAGAAAAGATCCTGCATGCTATAATGAAAATTGAAGATCTTGCATGCCTCAGCTAAGATCTGGCACAGCAAATAAATCAATACAATAGAAAGAAGGATAAGGATATAAATGGGGGAGGTGGACCCAGGAGCTTCAACTGAATTAACATTTAAAAAAAATAATTTTATTTATTTACTTATTTTTGGCTGTGCTGGGTCTTGGTTGCTGTGTGGGCTTTCTCTCTAGTTGTGGAGAGTGAGCGAGGTGGGGACAGGAGGCTGCTCTTCACTGCAGTACACAGGCTTCTCACTGCGGTGATTTCTCTCATTGCAAAGCACAGGCTCTAGGGCTAGCAGGGTTCAGCAGTTGCAGTTCCTGAGCTCTGGAGCACTGGCTCAGTAGTTGTGGCAAATGGGATTAGTTGGGCTTCCCTGGTAAAGAATCTGCCTGCAATGTAGGAAACCCAGGTCCGATCCCTGCATGGGAAGATCCCCTGGAGAAGGGAATGGCAACCCGCTCCAGTGTTCTTGCCTGGAGAATTCCATGGACAGAGGAGCCTGGTGGGCTATTGTCCATGGGGTCACAATGAGTCAGACCCATCTGAGCAACTAACACACACACACAGGCTTAGTTGATCCATGGCATGTGGGATCCTACTGGACCAGGAAACGAACCCTGCATTGGCAGTGGATTCTTTACCACTAAGTCATCAGGGAAGCCCTGGATTAATATTGTTTCATTTCTTAAACTAGGTGATGAATACATGACTATTCACTCTATTATTCTTTTATTTATTTATTTATTTATTTTACAAATTGTGTCTTGTCATCAAGCCACCTTGGTACCTCTGAGTACTTCTAATGGCGCGAACCCCAGAGTCTGCAGTGGTAATGAGATTGTTGAGTTCAGTCAGGAAGAAGGTGTGGCATGAGAATAGAAGACAGCTGAGGTCCACCAACATCTCTGAAGGCTGCAAGGGGGAGGAGTTGGCAAATGTGGTGTTTACAAATCCTCAGAAGAGAATTTTAAGACTGCTTGCTTGGTAGGCAGCTTCCAAAATGGCTCCCAATGATGCCCCTCCTGCATTTATGTCTTTGGGTAATAACTTCCCATGGAATATGGGCTAGACACAGTCCCTTGATTCTAATAAGTGTTAGTTGCTCAGTCATGTCTGACTCTTTGTAACCCCATAGACTGTAGCCCGCCGGGGTCCTCTGTCCATGGAATTGTACAGGCAAGAATACTAGAGTGGGTTGCCATTCCCTTCTCCAGGGGATCTTCCCAACCTAGGGATCAAACCCAAGACTCCTGATTTGCAGGAAGATTCTTTATTCTCTGAGCCACTAGAAAAGCCCTGATTCTAACAAAGAAGTGGGCAAATGCAGTGGGATGTCTCTTCCCAGCTTAGTCTAAAACAGAATGTGACTTCCATCTTGCTTGGATTGATCTAAGGAGAGACACACCTGACATGGCACTGGGGGCGACTGCCAGTCAAAGGCCAGAGATGAACTCAGTCCAACCAACCCTGAGGAACTGAATCCTATCAATAGCCACGTGAGTTAGCTTGGAACAGACTCTTTTTGTAGACAAGCCTTCAGAGGAGACCATAACCTGACACATTCTGACTGGAGTCTGTGATGGACCCTGATCCACAGAACTCAGCTAAGGCCTGCTTAGGTTTCTGTAGGCTTAGGTTCCTAACTCAACAAAACTATGCTCCGTGTCTCCTCCAGCCTCTCTGCTGATGGCTTCACTCCTCTTCCCAGATTCTCTTTGCTCATTCTGTAAGAGCAGCACCTGATCTGAATTAGGCCCCCAAGCTTTACTCTCTCCCCTAGAAACCTGACACTCAGCAGGAATACTGAAGAGGAAAGCAGTCTATGCTTTCTTGGACATTAAAAAAACATTTTTTCTTTAAATTTTTTGGCCTCACCATATGGGGCATGGGATCTTAGTTCCTCAACCAAGGATCAAACCCAATGCCTCTTGCATTGGAAGCACAGAGTTTTAACCACTAGGCAACCAGGTATGTTCCAAGGCCTTCTTGGAAATTCAAAGGAAAGAAAATAGTTTGATTGTTCAGGGGCCCTAACTGTTCTAGGATGTTCATCCTCTCGGCAAGATCTTTAGTCAACCCCTCCTGGCCAGACCTGCTGCAGCTATGCCCAGCATCCCTGCTCATCAGACTCTTCCATAAGATAAAGGTTGGGCTGGGAGCCAGCATGTTTGACAGCTGGAGTTCCTATGGGGCTCATTAAGAGAATTGGATGAGGGAATCCAATAGAGTTTGCCCTCTCTTGCCAACCCTAGACCCATCAGCAGTCTGGGAGCATGGAGAAGAGTTCTCCTGGGCTAGATGCTGTCTGCATCCTGCCAGCTCAAATCCACTGCCAAGGGCAGCTCTACTCTTGCCCAGCAGCTGGCCTGGAATATTCCTAAGTACCAAAGCTTCCCATCCCTGGGACCGGGGGTCTCCTCAGGCCCCCTGGCACATGTCCCTCACTGCTTTGCATTCTAGGGACCCCACAAGCTACTCTGGACCACTCCCAACCCTTCTTCCTCCCCATCCAAGTGCTTTCCTTCCCTGATTTCCCAGTCTCATCACATCCTGAGCTGGGCTATCATGTTTCTGATTGGCTAATTTCATTTCCAAAGACCTGCTTATGATACAGAGTGTTTAAAACTAGCTGTAGACTTCATGCCCACATAACCATGTCCAAACTTGGGCTGATTTTCCTTTTCTAATTTATACTCTGCATTGTTCTAATATTTTTATGGCTCTTTTGTTACTTGCAACCTCTGGCAGAACAAGAGATACTTCTAGTTTGGAAGGTCATTATTTTCTCTCCAGGTGATCAACATCAAGGACTGTGGAGGCTGTAGTATTTGAATTCCTCACCTGGGTGAATTTGAGCAAAATACTTCACCTTTCTGTGCTTTAGAATTCTCACCTGTGAAGCAGAACCAATAACCATTCCTTCAGCAGAGGATTGTGGTGAAGATTAAATGAGCTAATGGGTATAAAGTTCTGACTGATATATACTACATCTTATAAAGGGATTTTTTAAACAATATTTTTATTTGGCTGTGTAGGGTCTTAGTTGCGGCACACAGGATCTTCTGTCTTGATGTGGAGTGGGGGCTCTTTAGTTGAAGCATGTGAACTCTTAGTTGTGGCATGTGGGATCTAGTTCCCTGGCCAGGGATTGAACTGGGGCCCCCTGAATTGGGAACAAGGAGTCTTAGCCACTGGCCCACCAGGGAAATCCCCACAGTATATTCTAAATAAATATTTATTAAATAAAAATTTGAAATTCAGCTCAGCTGTCAGTGAAAACAGGTGAGTCATGGGGTCCAATGGCTCCCATCTCAGGCTCTGCTTCTGTCTCTCCCAACCCACTTGGGGCCCCATCTCCCCAGGCCCAGGTGTCAGAACTGGTGCTAGTTTTGGTTATGACTCCAAGCTATTGGCTCAGGATACGGCCCAGCACTCAGGCCCCGCAGGTCCTGTGCAGCTTTCACCACCTTTATCCTTCGCCCATGAGCACTGTGCTGCAGACCTTCAGGGCCTGTGGACAGGCCATCCTTCTCCATCTGACTTCCCAGGGTCACTGAATTCCCCTCCCTGTCCCTCTGGGGCCACTGTGGGGCTGTCCTGACCCCAAAGCTTGACTGCAACCTCCTGGTCCTCCACAGCATCACGCCAGGTCTTTGGCTCAACCAGTATGCTGATAGTATGCCCTCACTATGGGGCATGGTTGAGGCCCAAGTCCCAACCAACTCCCAGTCCCCCTGCCTTGCTTGTGGAGACCACTCCTCCTTACAGTGAAGCCCATGGTTCCCTCTTGAGGGCCCGACTCTGTCATTATCCTCTCTCAGCCCCGCCGTGCCGCTGTTGAGATGGAGATGAACGTGAGGATTCATTCACTACTTGGCTATGGTTGAACCAGCTGCTTCAAACTCTCTCAAGCAGTTTCCAGGCTGTCGTCCTGCAGGTCTCAGGCCTCCGTTGGCTGTGGCTAGAGGCTACTGTAATTCTTCGCCATGGAGACCTCTCCACAGGGCAGCTCACAGCATTGCATCTGGCTTTCCCTAGAACAAGCCCATGAGAGAGCCAGGGGGTGCCTGCAAGGTGGAAGTCAGGGTTGCTGTGTAACCAATAAGATATATGTATTTGGTCTTTGGTTCCTGACACAGAGTTCCCAGATTCCAGGGAATTTCCTGGTAGAAGAGACAGCAACCTTTTGTTCTTTCAAGGCAACTCTTGGCAGCCCCTAGATGGCTTCATGGTGGCTGTTGGTCACAGGAAGACAGAGGCATGATTAGAGGATTGGGACCTTTCAGCCCTATCCTCCCAGTCTCTGGGGAAGAAGAAGAGGCTGGAGACTGAGCTAATCATGATAGCCAGCGACTCAGTTAATCATGCCTACATAACGAAACCTCAGCTGGACTTCACTGGTGGTCCTGTGATCAAGAATCCACCTTTCAATGCAGGTTCTAGGGGACGCAGGTTCATTTCCTGGTCGGGAAGTTAAGATCCCACACATTCATTGTTCAGTTGTTAAGTCATGTTTGACTCTTTGCAAACCCATGAAATGACGCACACCAGGCTTCCCTGTCCTTCACTATCTCCTGGAGTTTGCTCAAACTCATGTCCATCGAGTCAGTGATGCCATCCAACCATCTCGTCCTCTGTTGCCCCCTTCTCCTCTTGCCCTCAATCTTTCCCAGCATCAGGGTCTTTTCCAGAGAGTTAGCTCTTCATATCAAGTGGCCAAAGTATTGGAGGTTCATGCATTGGAGAAGGAAATGGCAACCCACTCCAGTGTTCTTGCCTGGAGAATCCCAGGGACGGGGAGCCTGGCTGGCTGCCATCTATGGGGTCGCACAGAGTCGGACACGATTGAAGCGACTTAGCAGCAGCAGCAGCAGCAGCATGGAACAACTGATTGGTTCAAGATTGAGAAAGGAGTATGACAGGGCTGTCTGCTGTTTGTTTAATCTATACACTGAGTACATCATGAGAAATGCCAGGCTGGATGAGTTGCAAGCTGGAATCAAGATAGGTGAGAGAAACATCAACAATCTCAGATATGCAGATGATGCCACTCTAATGGCAGAAAGTGAAGAGGAACTAAAGAGCCTCTTGATGAGGGTGAAGGAGCAGAGTGAAAGAGCCAGCTTAAAACTAAACATTAAAAAAATTAATATCATGGCATCTGGTCCCATACTTTATGGCACATAGAAGGGGAAAAGGTGGAAGTAGTGACAGATTTCCTCTTCTTGGCCTCTAGAATTACTGTGGATGGTGACTGCAGCCTGAAATCAGAAGATGATTGCTTCTTGGCAGGAAAGTTATGACAAACCTAGACAGTGTGTTGAAAAGCAGAGACATTCATTACTCTGTTGACAAAGGTCCACATAGTCAAGGCTATGGTCTTCCCAGTGATCATGTAGGGTCACGTATGGACCATAAAAAAGGCACAGTGCCTAAGAACTGATGCCTTCTAACTGTGATGCTGGAGAAGACTCCTCAGAGTCCCTTGGACAGCAAGGAGATCAAACCAGTCAATCTTGAAATCAACCCTGAACACTTGTTGGAAGGACTGATGCTGATGCTGAAGCTGAAGCTTCAGTATTTTGGTCACCTGATTCAAACAGCTGACTCATAGGAAAAGTCCCTGATGCTGGGAAAGATTGAAGGCAGAAGAAGAGGGTGTCAGAGGATAAGGTGGCTGGATGGCATCACCAATACAATGGACATGATTTTGGGCAAACTTTGGGAAATGGTAAGGGAGAGAGCATTCCTTTACTAGCGTGTGAATGAGTGCAATTGTGCGGTAGTTTGAGCATTCTTTGGCATTGCCTTTCTTTGGGATTGGAATGAAAACTGACCTTTTCCAGTCCTGTGGCCACTGCTGAGTTTTCCATATGTGCTGGCATATTGAGTGCAGCACTTTCACAGCATCATCCTTCAGGATTTGAAATAGCTCAACTGGAATTCCATCACCTCCACTAGCTTTGTTTGTAGTGATGCTTTTTAAGGCCCACTTGACTTCACATTCCAGGATGTCTGGCTCTAGGTGAGTGATCACACCATCATGGTTATCTGGGTCATGAAGATCTTTTTTGTACAGTTCTTGTGTGTATTCTTGCCACCTCTTCTTAATATCTTCTGCTTCTCTTAGGTCCATACTATTTCTGTCCTTTATCGAGCCCATCTTTGCATGAAATGTTCCCTTGGTATCTCTAATTTTTTTGAAGCGATCTCTAGTCTTTCCCATTCTATTGTTTCCCTCTATTTCTTTGCATTGATCACTGAGAAAGGCTTCTTATCTCTCCTTGCTATTCTTTGGAACTCTGCATTCAGATGCTTATATCTTTCCTCTTCTGCTTTGCTCTTCACTTCTCTTCTTTTCACAGCTATTTCTAAGGCCTCTTCAGACAGCCATTTTGCTTTTTTACATTCCTTTTCCATGGGGATGGTCTTGATCCCTGTCTCCTTTACAATGTCACGAACCTCCGTCCATAGTTCATTAGGCATTCTGTCTATCAGATCTAGTCCCTTAAATCTATTTCTCACTTCCACTGTATAATCATAAGGGATTTGATTTAGGTCAATCTTGAATGGTCTAGTGGTTTGAACCATGAACTTCCAGATGTTCAAGCTGGTTTTAGAAAGGCAGAGGAACCAGGGATCAAATTGCCAACATCTGCTGTATCATCGAAAAAGCAAGAGAGTTCCAGAACAACATCTATTTCTGCTTTATTGATTATGCCAAAGCTTTTGACTGTGTGATTCACAATAAACTGTGGAAAATTCTGAAAGAGATGGGAATACCAGACCACCTGACCTGCCTCTTGAGAAACCTATATGCAGGTCAGGAAGCAACAGTTAGCACCGGACATGGAACAACAGACTGGTTCCAAATAGGAAAAGGAGTACGTCAAGGCTGTATATTGTCACCCTGCTTATTTACCTTCTATGCAGAGTACATCATGAGAAAGGCTGGGCTGGAAGAAGCACAAGGTGGAATCAAGATTGCCGGGAGAAATATCAATAACCTCAGATATGCAGATGACACCACCCTCATGGCAGAAGGTGAAGAGGAGCTAAAAAGCCTCTTGATGAAAGTGAAAGAGGAGAGTGAAAAAGTTGACTTAAAGCTCAGCATTCAGAAAACTAAGATCATGGCATCTGGTCCCATCACTTCATGGGAAATAGACGGGGAAACAGTGGAAACAGTGTCAGACTTTATATTTTGGGCTCCAAAATCACCACAGATGGTGATTGTGGCCATGAAATTAAAAGATGCTTACTCCTTGGAAGGAAAGTTATGACCAACCTAGATAGCATATTCAAAAGCAGAGACATTACTTTGCCAACAAAGGTCCGTCTAGTCAAGGCTATAGTTTTTCCAGTGGTCAGGTATGAATGTGAGAGTTGGACTGTGAAGAAAGCGGAGCGCCGAAGAATTGATGGTTTTAAACTGTGGTGCTGGAGATGACTCTTGCGAGTCTCTTGGACTGCAAGGAGATCCAACCAGTCCATCCTAAAGGAGATCAGTCCTGGGTATTCATTGGAAGGACTGATGCTGAGGCTGAAACTCCAATATTTTGGCCACCTCATGTGAAGAGTTGACTCACTGGAAAAGACTCTGATGCTGGGAGGAATTGGGGGCAGGAGGAGAGGGGGATGACAAAGGATGAGATGGCTGGATGGCGTCACCGACTTGATGAACATGAGTTTGAGTGAACTCTGGGAGTTGGTGATGGACAAGGAGGCCTGGTATGCTGCAATTCATGGGGTTGCAAAGAGTCAGACACGACTGAACTGAACCGAATTGAAGGGAGAGAGAGACCTGGCGTGCTGCAGTCCAGGGGGTCGCAAAACGTTGAACACAACTAGGCGACTGAACAACAACAACAAATTCATTAAAACTCAATTCAACAAAAAATCCCAGAAGAATTTTTATAGACATAGACATGATATTCTAAAGTTAATAAATAAAGGCAAAAAATAGCTAGCACAATGTTGAAAAACAACAATGAAATGGACAGAATTACAGTACCCATTTTAAAGCTTAAAACAGGGACTTCCCTGGTGCTTCCCTGGCTAAGACTCTGTGATTACAGTGCAGGGGGCGTGCGTGCATTTGATCCCTGGTTAGAGAAGTAAGATCCCACATGCTCTGTGGTGAAGACAAAAAGAAAAGCTAAAATAACCCAGTGAAAATGAAAAGTGAAAGTCGCTCAGTCACATCAGACTCTTTACAACCCTATGGACTATATAGTCCATGGAATTCTCTAGGCCAGAATACTGGAATGGGTAGCCTTTCCCTTCTTCAGGGGATCTTCCCAACCCAGGGACTGAAGCCAGGTCTTCTGCATTGCAGGTGATTCTTTACCAGCTGAGCCACAAGGGAAGCCCTAAATAACCCAGACAATGTGCTATTGGTGAACATTTAGATACACAGATCAATGAAATAGGATAGACAGAAAAATGGAGATTTGATTTTTGACATTGGTTTACAGGAGGAAGGATAATATTTCCAACAAATGATACTGGAATAATTCTATATCTATATGCAAAAAAAAATGAACTTCATGCCTTATATTTTAAAGTTAAGTCAAATGGATTAGAGAGACAACATTAAAAACTTTTGTATATCAAAGGACACTATCAAGAGGATGAAAAGACAATCCACAGAATAAGAGAAAATATTTCATATAAATATTCATAATCATATACCAAGTTTAAAAATGGGCAAAGGGCTTACCTTGACATCTCTCCAATAAGATATACAGTTAGCCAGTAAGCACGTGAAAAGATGCTCAGTATTACTAGTCATAAGGGAAATGTAAACCAAACCCAGTATGAGACACCACTTCACATTAATTAGAATGGATTTTTTTTTTAATGGAAAATAACAAGTTTCGGTGAGAATGTGGAGAAATTAGAACACTGTGCATTGCTGCCGCAGTTGTAAAATGGTGCAGCTACTGTGGAAAAGAATGAAAGTGGTTAATTTTATATTATGTGGATTTAAAATCAATAAAAATGGAATGTCATCAAAATAAAAACTTTCACTCTGTGAAAGAAACTATTAAGAGAATGAACAGATAAACCACAGACTGGAAGAAATTATTTACACAAATTATATGTGGTAGGGACTTGTTTCCAGAATATATCGGAAACCGAACCCAGTAAGAAGACAAACAAACCAATCAAGATATGGATGGGCAAAATAAACATTTCACCAGAGAAGATACATGAGTGTCTAATAAGCATGTGAAAGATGTTGAATGTCATTAGTTAATTTGGAAAAGTAAATTAAAACTACATTGAGAGGCCATTATATCCTCATTCAAATCACTATAATTAAAAGAACTCTTGGGATTAAGCCAACTCACCAAGTGTATTTCCAACACACAGCAGGGACAAGGGAAATGCCCGTGGGGTTCTACCAACCTCAGTGGACCTGCTCCAAAGTGGACATTGGCTAGAACTCCATTGACTCCCATTTACTCCCTTGCCCTACAGGCTCCTGTTCTTTAGGGGCCATGGATCTCAAGTTATCAAAGTCAACTGGGAATCTGTGGGCAAATTTTCTCCAAATTTTAGGTGTTTCCTAATGCTTAATTACCCAGGTTAATAGCCATAGGTCCCATTTGGGAGAAGGCCAAAGGAATCATTACCATATTCAATTGCCATTCATCACCAGGGCCATCTGCCTGGAGTTCAAGTCTCTTCTTTTATATTTTAATTTTTATTTTTCGGCCATGCTGCTGTGCTTCCAAGATCTTAGCTCCCTGACTAGGGACCGAACCCAGGCCACGGCAATGAAAATCCCAAGTTCTAACCGCTGGATTAGAAGAATCCAGCTGGGTTCCCTCCAGCCTCTTCTTTAGTCAATGGATTCTGGGTTCAAAAACTGGCTCTGTGTAGAAATAGGCAAGCAGATGTGCCTTTATCAGGGATTCTCTGGTCGCTCATTGGTAAAGAATCCAAAGGCAGTGCAGGAGACGCAGGAGATGAAGGTTTGATTCTTGGGTCAGGAACACCCCCTGGAGGAGGAATTGGCAACCCACTCCAGTATTCTTGCCTGGGAAATCCCATGGACAGAGGAGCCTGGTGGGCTACAGTCCATGGGGTCACAAAGATTTGCACACGACTGAGCACGCATGTGACTTCATCACCGTCATCCTGGATTTTTCAGTTTGAGTACTGCTCTTGCTGGCTAACCAACTGTTTTGTCCATGGCCATGCCAAAATGTTTCTATCACCATCTCCATAGCTCCCTTCTGCTCTGATCCATTGCTGGCTGCCACATCAGCCTTGGTGCTTCCAGGGATTATTGCAACCCCCGGGGTTCAGGTGGTAAGTGCTGCCACTTACTCTCTATTGCTTTGTAGTCCTTCCTGGCCCACTGTTGAGAGAATCCTTGCATAGGAGGAAAGATTCCCACTATCGCTCCGGAAATTTGTAAAATAAGTGTGCAAAGGGACTCCTTGGAGGTCTTCAAGAGGGTTGGGCAGTGGGTGGCTTTTCCATTTGGTGTTTATGCACTGCCCCCAGGTGGCCACATGCTGAACTTCATCCTGAATGCAGGTTGGCTCTCCAGATTGTCTCTGCCTGAAGAACCTCCATCCAACCTCACCCTGCTGTAACATACCCCATCCCACTGGCCAGTGTGACCTGGGGCAGGTTATGTAACCCTTCTGGGTCTCAGGGTTAGGTTCTTTGTAAAATGGGGTAATGATAGTGAATTAAATGAGATGATGAAATTATACATCTAAATTCCTGGTTTAAAGGAGAAGGAAATGGCAACCCACTCCATTATTCTTGCCTGGATAATTCCATGGACAGAGGAGCCTGGCAGGCTACAGTCCACGGGGTTTCAAAGAGTTGAACACGACTGAAGCAACTGAGCACAAACTAAGGACGCAGTAAACATTAGCTGGCACTAGTGGTAAAGAATCCACTTACCAGTGCAGGAGGTGTAAGAAACGCAGGCTCCATCCCTGGGTGGGGAAGATCCCCTGAAAGAGGGCAGGGCAACTCATGACAGTATTCTTACCTGGAGAATCCCATGGACAGAGGAGCCTGGCGGGCTACAGTTCATAGGGCTGCAAGAAGTCAGACACGACTGAAGCAACTTGGCATGCATCCATGGTGCTGGCAAGCTTAGTTCTTTTCTCTCTAAATAGGGAGACACCTCTGCAGAATCCATATTCAATATGAGGCCACCCCCTTTTCAAGGCTCCTTGAAAAATGTTCTGCTTGGTTCTTTTTAAAATTTATTTATTTATTTATACTTATTTTTGGTTGTGTGGGTCTTTGCTGCTGCGTGCAGGCGTTCTCTAGTTGTGGCGAGTGGGGGCTACTCTGTTGTGGTGCACAGGCTTCTCATTGCCGTGGCTTCTCTTGTTGCGGAGCGTGGGGCTCTAGGAGTGTGACTTCAGTAGTTGTGGCTCAGGGGCTTAGTTGCACCTTGGCACGTGGGATCTTCCTGGAGCAGGGATCAAACCCGTGCCCTATATTAGCAGACAGATTCTTTACCACTGGACCATCAGGGAAGTCACTCTGCTTGGTTCTTGCTGGCTTGACTGGACCACAGAGTTGAGTAAAAGGATAAAAGTTGCTCAAATGATGCAAAACTTGGCTCAGAGCTGATTTTGAGACTGTTTAGAAATCTCTCACCAGGGCTTCCCTGGTGGTCCAGTGGTTAAGAATCTGTCTGCCAGTGCAGGGAACATGGGTTCGATCGTTGGCCGAAGATCCCACATGTAATGGGCAACTAAGCCCATGCACCACAACTGCTGAGCCCTAGGGACCGTGCTCTGCAATAAGTGAAGTCACTGCGATGAGAAGCCTGTGCACCACAACTGGGGAGTAGTCCCTGCTCGCCAGAACTAGAGAAGACCCACACAGGCAACAAAGATCCAGTGCAGCCAAATATAAATATATATATATTAAAAAAAAAATCTCTCACCAGACAGTGCCTGTCTGCTCTTAGAGCTGGAAGGACAGACTTCTCCATGGGTGGGGTCATGGAAGCATGCATTTGCCCCAGACCTCTCCTCACTGGACCCATTGTTGAGGCTTCTTGCTGTGAAACTGCCAGGTGACTTTACAGACTTGATGCCTGCTCATTGCCACAGCTGGTCTCTGTGAGGAAGCTGTTTGTCCCTGGATCTCATAGAGCAGGAGAGTCAGGCTCAGAGGAAAGATGTTGTGAAATCCCAGCCTCACCCAGCACTGGAATTCATTCCCCGACAGGGCACTTCCCAGCCCTCCTTGCCTCTTCGTCAGCATGGAGTCCACTCACAATGGCCCTGCAGCCCTGCCACCACCTCCATCCCTCCCACGGCTGCGGAATTGATCCCTTCCACCATAGACAATCAGAAACTTTGCAAGATCTGCTGCCTCAACTTCACAGGAATGAGGCAAGCTTGTCCATCTCGAGGATGGAAGAGGCAGCTGAAAGGTCAGGCTGGCAAATGAAGAAGGCCTAGGTGATGTGTCATGACCTTAGTGTTCCTCGTGGTGATGACCTCCAGCGTCTAGAAACATTAGGGGCAATTTGAGAGGCAATAGCCCAGGTGCCTCAGATGGTAAAGAATCTGCCTGCAATGTGGGAGATCCAGGTTGGATCCCTGGGTCGGGAAGAGCCCGTGGAGGAGGGCATGGCAACCCACTTTAGTACTCTTGCCTGGGGAATCCCATGGACAGAGGAGCCTAGTGGGCTACAGTCCATAGGGTCTCAAAGAGTTGGATATGACTCAAGTGACTTAGCATGCATGCATGTCTCATTAGCTATCATGCCAGATGAATTTTCCTTTGTCTAATTTGAGTCACACTACCTGGTCAGTTTCTCGGCTCCAGCAGTGGTGGAGCCTGGGGAAATTTGTTTCATCCCTGCTTTTCAGTGTCAAGCATTCCCCAGGCAGCAGTATGGTAGCTGACAGGGCAATGAGGATCACCGCTTCAGCTGCCAGGCTGGCCGGCCACACTTCCATGGGTTGGGCTGCAAGGAGGTACTGAGCCCATGTGGATTTAGACCAAACGTTACACACACGGACAGAAAAAGCAAAATCAGCGTGGTGTCAGCAACTGGTGTCCCTACAGGACAACCCCGAGCTGATGGTTTGAGTGACAGATGGCAGGGGCAGTGGGCTGCCCTGCTGTGCAGAAGCCCAGACTCAACTTGAGCCAAGCAGTTTTATGGACTGACTCAGGGGCTGCAGACGCATCCTTCTGAAAGCCAAGGAGACAGGTGGGACCCAGGGCGTGGATGAGAAATGGCCTCACAGCAGGCTCCTGAATGGTAGAGAGGCCCAGGTAGCTCAGGGGTAAAGAACTGGCCTGCCAGGAGTAGATGCAGAGTTTGATTGCTGGGTCAGGAAGATCCCCTGGAGAAGAAAATGGTGACCCACTCCAGTACTCTGCCTGGAAGATCCCATGCACTGAGAAAGCTGGTGGGCCGCAGTCCATGGGGTTGCAAAGAGTTGGACACAACTTAGGGACTAAATAACAATAACAGGTTAGAAAGGGCCTTAAGGCAGCAACTCTCTAGGCAACTCACCTCCTGTTGACCTAAGTTACTGCAGGATGATCCTGTAAGACACAAGTTAGAGTATAGTTGAGGGGCACCAGGGCAGAGCTTCTGCTGGGCACTGTTTCATCATCTGTAAGATAGGGATAAAAGAATATCTAACACAGGTATATGCATATATATATTTAGAGGAAGTTCACATACAATTTACCATCTTAGAGTATACATTGAAGTGCTGTAGTATATTCACAGAATTGTGCAACCGTCACCACTGCCTAATTCTGAACACTCTCTTCACTTCAAAAACTCTGAGGACTTCCCTGGTGGTCCAGTGGCTAGGTCTCTGTGCTCCCAATGCAGAGGGCCCAGGTTTGATCCCTGGTCAGGAAACTAGAGGCCACACGCTACAACCAAGCCTTCGCATGCCTCCACAAGATCAAACAGCCCACATGCCACAAGTAGACCCACTGCAGCCAAATAAACAAACATTAATAACAAAAGAAAACAAAAAGAAACTCTGCGCTCATTAGCTGTCACTCTCCATTCTCCAGTCTCCCTGGCCCCTGGTGACCACTAACCCACTTTCTGTCTCTGTGGATTTGTCTATTCTGGTCATTTCATTTAAATGGAATTATACAATATATGGCCTTTTGTGTCTAGCGTCTTTCATTTACCTTAAATTTTTCAAGGCCCATCCAAGTTGTAGCATGTGTCAGAACATCATTCTTCTTTATGGTCAAATGATACTCTACCGCACAGCTATATCCTGTTTTATTTATCCATTCATCACTTAAAGGACATTTGGGTTGCTTTTACTTTCTTGTTATTATGAGTAATGCTGCTCTGAACACTCATGTATACGTTTTTGTGTGAACAAATGTTTTTAATTTTCTTGAGTATATACCTAGGAGTGGAATTGATGGGTCATATGGAGAAGGAAATGGCAACCCACTCCAGTATTCTTGCCTGGGAAATCCACGGACAGAGTAGCTTGGTGGGGTACAGTCCATGGGGTTGCAAAAGAATCAGACACGACTGAGTGACTAGACAACAACAATGGTAACTATGTTTAATCTTTTGAGAAACTGCCAAACTCTTATCCACAATAACTGAGTATTTAATATTGGTGTGAACCTTTAAAATAATAAAACTCACTCTTAATAGCATGTGGCCCTCAATAGTCATCCTTTCATCCCATAAATATTTATGGAGCAACTACTATGTGCCGAACATCATTGTACATGCAGGGATTTAGTGACAAATAATATTGACAGAAAGCTGGGACTCATGTGTGTGCATGTATATATGTTTATGTATGTACACAGGAGTATGTGTGTATGTGTATATATGTGTGTATATACATGTGTATGTATATGGGTATATGTTTATGTGTGTGCATGTGTGTCTATGTGTGTATGAATGTATCTGTGTGTATATGTATGTATATACACACGTGTATGTATATATTCAGTTCAGTTCAGTTGCTCAGTCGTGTCCGACTCTCTGCGACCCCATGAATCGCAGCACGCCAGGCCTCCCTGTCCATCACCAATTCCCGGAGTTTACCCAAACTCATGTATATATTAGGTTGGAACAAAAGTAATTGCAGACTTGCATTGTTGAATTTTTCTGTTTGATATTGGAATATATTCTTAAATAAATGTGGTTATGTTATACATCATTTTAGTGTGCATTTCTTGCTTTATGTTTTTTTTTGCTAATGACTTATTACTTGCTGTTTTTTAATATTTATTTTAGACCAGGGAAATCATGTTAGACAAAAGTCTAATTCAAACGATTTTATTATTTGAGTTCAAAATGGGTCGTAAAGCAGTGGAGACAACTCACAACATCAACAATGCATTTGGCCCAGGAACTGCTAACAAACGTACAGTGCCGTGGTGGTTCAAGAAGTTTTGCAAAGGAGATGAGAGCCTTGAAGATGAGGAGTGCAGTGGCCACCTATCGGAAATTGACAGTGACCAATTGAGAGCTATTACTGAAGCTGATCCTCCTACAACTACAGGAGAAGCTGCCGAAGAACTCAGTGTTGACCATTCTGTGGTTGGTTGGCATTTGAAGCAAATTGGAAAGGTGAAAAAGCTTGATAAGTGGGTGCCTCCTGAGCTAACAGCAAATTTAAAAAATTGTTGTTTTGAAGTGTTGTCTTTGCTTATTCTACCCAACAACAATGTATCATTTCTTGATTGTGACGTGCGATGAAACATGGATTTTTACAATTGGTGATGACCAGCTTAGTGGATGGAGCCAGAAGAAGTTTCAAAGCACTTCCCAAAGCCAAACTTTCACCAAAAAAATGTCATGGTCACTGTTTGGTGGTCTGCTCCCTGTCTGATCTACGACAGCTTTCTGAATCCCAGTGAAACCATTATATCTGAGAAGTAGGCTCAGCAAATTGATGAGCTGCACCGAAAACTGCAACACCTGCAGTCAGTATTGGTCAACAGGCTGGGCCCACT
Source organism: Bubalus kerabau (assembly GCF_029407905.1). Lineage (NCBI taxonomy): Eukaryota > Metazoa > Chordata > Mammalia > Artiodactyla > Bovidae > Bubalus > Bubalus kerabau. The sequence goes on from NC_073634.1 coordinate 52,716,698, forward strand.
TCTTCTCCATGGCAACGCCCGACTGCATGAGACACAACCAAGGCTTCAAAAGATGAATGAATCGGGCTACAAAGTTTTGCCTCATCTGCCGTATTCACCTGACCTCTTGCCAACCGACTGTCACTTCTTCAAGCATCTGGAAAACTTTTTGCAGGGAAAATGCTTCCATGACTAGTAGGAGGCAGAAAATGCTTTCCAAGACTTCGTTGAATCCCAAAGCAGAGATTTTTACACTATAGGAATAAGCAAACTTATTTCTCATTGGCAAAAATGTGTTGATTTTAATGATTCCTATTATTTGAGCCTAAAGATTTTAAAACTCATGGTCCCAAACTGTGATCACTTTTGTACTAACCCAATATATGTGTGTTTAGGTGTGTGCATGTGTGCATATGTGTATGTGTATATGTGTGTGGGTGTATATCTGTGCGTATGAGGGGCAGTCAGATGGTGACAGGAGTGTTGGGGAAACAATAAAGCCGGGCAGGGACTGGGGGAGTCTGGGATTCGGGAATCGCTGTTTTTAACTGAAGGATCAGGAAAGGTCTCACAGACAAAGAGGAGGAAGTGAGGGAAGGCAGACCCTCCAAGAGAAGGAACTACGAAGATAAAAGTCCCCTGAGGACATCGAGGTGGCTAGCAAGTCTGAGGCCAGGGAGTAAAGAGAGCAGCAGGGGATGAGCACAGAAGAGTGATGCGAACCACACCCTGCAGGGCCCTGGGGCCATGGCAAGAACTCTGCCTTCGTTCTGAGAGAAGGGTGCCTTGGGGGGGATTTGAGGGGCGAAGGGACTGCATCTCCTCTGGTTCTAACAAGGTGGCCCAGCTGCTGAGTTGAGGACTGATCCTGAGGCGATTGGGATGCTGGTGGGGAGACCACAGCAATGGCCTCGCCGGAGATGGTGGTGGTCTGGGCCCAGGCAGCCGTGGAGATGGTGAGGAAGGGTCAGTTCCTGGGCAGGCTGTGGAATTAGAGTCAGCAGGATTTACGGATGAAATGGTGAAGGCGATGTGAAGACGGAGGCAGAGACTGGAGCAATGCGGCCACAAGCCAAGGAATGCCTGGGGCCACCAGAGCTGGAAGAGGCAAGGAAGGGGCCAGAGTACCTCCAGGGGGAGTGTGGTGGCTGACACTGGCTTTGCGACCCCTGGTTTCAGGAAGAAGTGTGAGACTATACGTTTCTGTTACTTTAAGCTACTCAGTTTGTGGTATTTTGTTATGTCAGCCTCATGGCACCTGAAGTGCCATGGTAAGCACTTGAAAAAATAAATAAATGGATGTGAAATACAAGGAAACAAAGAGAAGAAAATGATTCCAGCCAATTTTTCCCTAAGCAACTGAAGAGAAAGCAGACTGGGGACCTCCCTGGTGGACCATTGGTTAAGATTCTGAGCTTCTACTGCAGGGGGCAGGGGTTCGATCCCTGGTCTGGGAAATAAGATCTCACATACACCATGTGTGACCAAAAAAAAAAAAAAAAAACAAAACGTAAGCAGACTGTGCTATTCGGTATGCTGGGGACAACTCTGCTTTGTCCTCTGTAAACTCAAGTACCTGAACAGTGCCCAGCACTTAGGAGGGCTCAACACACTGAGTCAATGGACAGGTGGCAGGGTGCTTAGGAGGGTCTTGGTTAATCTTATTCTTTAGACCTGTGGTCACCTGACTGAGAGGGATACCTCTGTCCTCTGATTGCAAACTCTTCAGTTAAAGACTCTTGAGTTTTTGTGGCTTTTACTAGGTCACTGAGCTTCAATGCAGATGGTTGCTAGAATCTCTTGCAAGTGTTAATCAATGTGCTGCCTTTGCAGAAGCTCATGTTTTCCTTGGTCTGGAGTATGTGCCCAGGAGAATCTTCACATTGTTCTCTGTCACCTGACTGATCACCTACATTTATTGAATGATTATTTTGTGCCAGGAACTGACTGAGCACATTATTTAATATTATTATTAGTTTCATTTAATAGTGAGGAAACTGGCACAGTTTAATTAAGCTTAATTATCTCAACCAAGATCACACAGCTAGTAAGTGGTGGATCTAGAACTGAAACCCACATCTGTGCTTGTACCCACTGCACTTTATCTTCTCCCTGTCATTTTTAAGGTGTGTTTCCATGGGAACTCTGAAACTCCTGCATTCAGAGGGCAATCGGACCTTTCCAACTCTGAACTTTAATCCCACAGGTCCATTCTCCTGGTTTAAACTTCACTTTTAACTCAACTCCCTTTCAAGCCCCATCCACTGCTCTTGATTTGAAAGCATACATCTTTTAATCCATGAAGTGAATTTCAAGTTCTAGCCTTTGATTAAGGAACACCATCATCTCCCCACACCTTCGAGGTGAGCAACATCATTAATCCAAGGAATCCCCCCCGATTTCAGACACTTGACCAATGATTGCCCAGGACTTGTCTTCTGGTCGTCATGATTTGGTACTTTTTCCCTTTGGCCATACCATGCAACTTGTGGGATCTTAGTTCCCTGAACCTAGACCCCCACAATGAAAGCGCTGTGTCTTAACCACTAGACTGCCAGGGAATTCCCTGACGGGTACTTTTGACTTGGGAGCAGGAAACTTCAGGTGATGAACTGAACCCTAATTTCTTCTCTTTAAAAAAATATATATATTTTTGGCTGTGCTGGATCTTTGTTGCTGGGCATGGGCTTTCTCTAGTTGTGGTGAGTAGAGGCTACTCTTCATTGCAATGCACAGGCTTCTCGTTGCATGGCTTCTCTTGTTGAGGTGCACAGGCTTCAGCATGTGGCCTTAGTAGTTGTGCCTTGTGGGCTTTGGTTGCTCCAAGGCATGTGGAATCTTCCCGGACCAGGGATCAAACCCATGTTCCCTGCACTGGCAGACAGATTCTTATGCACTGTACCACCAGGAGAGTCTTGAACCCTAATACCCTGAACATTCATATACATTCTTATCGTTCATTGCAATCTTTTCAATACTTCTTTCCACCAATCTTATTCCATTCTTTTTCTTAACTACCATCTGTTATGGCAGTTAAAAAATTTATAAACATCTAAAAGCTGAAAGTGAAAAGTGTCCAACTTTTTGCAACCCCATGGACTATATAGTCCATGGAATTCTCCAGGCCAGAATACCGGAGTGGGTAGCCTTTCCCTTCTCCAGCAGATCTTCCCAACTGAGGGATCAAATCCAGGTCTCCTGCATTGCAGAAGGATTCTTTGCCAACTGAGCCACAAGGGAAGCCCTCTAAAAGCTGAACATTTTCCAAATACTTCATCAAAACTGCCCTAAATTCTAGGTGAAATGCTCTATAACAATGTCTACCTAATAACAGCATAGTAAGTTGTGAAAGAGTTCCAGAAAAACATCTATTTCTGCTTTATTGACTATGCCAAAGCCTTTGACTGTGTGGATCACAATAAACTGTGGAAAATTCTGAAAGAGATGGGAATACCAGACCACCTGACCTGCCTCTTGAGAAACCTGTATGCAGGTCAGGAAGCAACAGTTAGAACTGGACATGGAACAACAGACTGGTTCCAAATTGGAAAAGGAGTACATCAAGGCTGCATATTGTCACCCTGCTTATTTAACTTACATGCAGAGTACATCATGAGAAACGCTGGGCTGGAAGAAGCACAAGCTGGAATCAAGATTGCCAGGAGAAATATCAATAACCTCAGGTATGCACATGACACCACCCTTATGGCAGAAAGTGAAGAGGAACTAAAAAGCCTCTTGATGAAAGTGAAAGAGGAGAGTGAAAAAGTTGGCTTAAAGCTCAACATTCAGAAAACGAAGATCATGGCATCTGGTCCCATCACTTCATGGGAAATAGATGGGGAAACAGTGTCAGACTTTATTTTTTGGGCTCCGAAATCACTGCAGATGGTGACTGCAGCCATGAAATTAAAAGATGCTTTCTCCTTGGAAGTAAAGTTATGACCAACCTAGATAGCATATTCAAAAGCAGAGACATTACTTTGCCAACAAAGGTTCATCTAGTCAAGGCTATGGTTTTTCCTTTGGTCGTACATGGATGTGAGAGGACTGTGAAGAAAGCTGAGTGCCAAAGAATTGATGCTTTTGAACTGTGGTGTTGGAGAAGACTCTTGAGAGTCCCTTGGACTGCAAGGAGATCCAACCAGTCCGTTCTGAAGATCAGCCCTGGGATTTCTCTGGAAGGAATGATGCTAAAGCCGAAACTCCAGTACTTTGGCCACCTCATGCGAAGAGTTGACTCATTGGAAAAGACTCTGATGCTGGCAGGGATCGGGGGCAGGAGGAGAAGGGGACGACAGAGGATGAGATGGCTGGATGGCATCACTGACTTGATGGATGTGAGTCTGAGTGAACTCCGGGAGTTGGTGATGGACAGGGAGGCCTGGCGTGCTGCGATTCATGGGGTCACAAAGAGTTGGACACGACTGAGCGACTGATCTGAAGTTGTGAAAAGTAATCTTTGTTGCAACTTTTAACAAATCTTAGCCAATTCTTGGGTGCCTTGAAGGCAATTTGAGATTGGGAAGGGTGAAGAGAATGTCTGGCACCATGGCCACTAGACAAACACCTAGAAATCTATGCAGTGGGTTATGGTTTAATCAGATGGGACATGGGTTTGACCCTTGGTCTGGGAAGACCCTAAATGCTGCAAAGCAACTAAGCCTGTGTACCATGACTACTAAGCCTGCTTGCTGCAACTACTGAAGCCCGTGTGTCTAGAGTCCGTGCTCTGCAACGAGAGAAGCCACTGCAATGAAAAGCCTGTACACTGCAAGGAGAGTAGCTCCCACCTGCTGCAACTAGAGAAAGCCCTTGCTCAGCAACAAAAACCCAGCACAGTCAAAAATAAATAAATAAATTTAAAGCCAATAGGGAGCTTGAAGGGGGAAAAAATTGATGGAGAGCAAGCTTTGAACCTTCTCTGTGGTGGTGGGACTTGTGCTGTGCAGATAAAGTTCTGGGGTCTCCTCCCCAGTTCCGTCTCTGTAGTTTCACTTGTCCTGTGAGGCTGTGAGTAGGTAACTACTCCAAGGTCCTTGTCTGGACTGAGCAGAGGCCCCACCTTCCCCTCTCTCTGGCTCAGCAGTCTTCATGGTCCTCCCAAGTGCCATCAGCAATGGGTCTTAGGGTAACCTGAATGGGTCCTTGAAAATTCTGTAGACAAATGGAGCTAAAACGTCAGATGTCACTGGAAACACTAACAAAACACACACACAGATGGAAGACAGAGGAGACAGGAGAGGGAGCAGAGAGGGTCAAGAATAAGAGATCCATTGGGGCATTTTAAACTACAAAAGTTCCCTACAGAACAGTTAAGACACTGGTACCACAGTGTCTGTTGTTAAGCATTACTTCGAAGATGGAAGCAAGATAGTCACTGAAGCTCCACCATGAATGAAATGAAAAGTGCTGTGTATAACACAGTTTGTATATATATATATGTACCCCAAAATGTTTTCTAATCAGAACACAGATAAGCTAGGTGACCAAGTGATGAGGTTATAAAAGATAATCCATATAAGGATTCAGTGTAAATTACTCTGGGAGCCTATTACAATGTAATTTACTTAAAAACTTTAATTCAGAGTTGTCAGTGAACACGGCCGCTGCCATTCACTTGGGTCCACTCAAGCTCTTTTTTGTGAAGCAGCAAACTTTCATTAGCACGCTGTATATCCCAAAATGTTGTTTTTTATTGGTGAAATTAGTGTCCTGTTGGGGCTTCCCAGGTGGCATTAGTGGTAAAGAACTACAATCCATATCGTGGCAAAAGAGTTGGGCTTGGTTAGAACAGCTTATATGACTAGGGTGTAAAAAATCTATGAAATCTTCAACTCGAAGAAAGCATGGCTGAAGCCTGCCTAGTTGGTCTGGTACACTTGCTAATTTAGGAGTACTGCAAAATCTTACCTTAGGAATATTCTGCTTCTACCTCAAGTGTTTAAATCTCTTATCTGCATTCAGAAGATCTAAAAGGAGGGAGCTGGGACTTCACCCAAGCTTACAGAATAGAATGCCCCAACTGTTTTTGTGCAGCTTTGCTATCAAAGGGCTTCCCTGGTGACTCAGACAATAAAGAATCTGCCTGCAATGCAGGAGACTGGGGTTCGATCCCTGGGTTGGGAAGATGCCCTGGAGAAGGGAATGACAACCCACTCCAGTATTCTTGCCTGGGGAATTCCAAGGACAGAGGAGTCTAGTAAGCTACAGTTCACGGGGTCTCTAAGAGTCAGACAGGGTTGAAGTGACTAACACTTTTGCTTTCAAATGCAGACTAATATTTCATGTTTAAAGCAGGATTCTAAACACACTCACTCCAGTCTGACAAGATTTCCAGGAGTAGCTCACTCACCAGATGAGACTGGTCACCTTTTCTACCAAATGCAACAGGCTTGGTGACCTTTGAAAACACTCCCAATAGAGGAAGACTCTTGTAGGATCATTTCTGAAGAATCTTCTTACAGAGGGAATGTCTGTAAAAACTACAAGTTGTAAATTAGGCTTAGGCTTAGACCAAGGCTCTGGACCCACTGAGAGCTCAGTATGTGTGAATGAGAGGACAGGGGTGATGGTGGTTTATGCACACAGAGCAGGCCACACCCACTGTCTGCAAAGCAAAAGTACTAGGTTCCTGGTGGTTCATAAGGGATCAGTGAATTCTTCAGACTAGAGCTCATCAGTCTCGGCCTGAGGAAAGCAACTCCAGGAGGGTGTGTGCACACCTGGCCCACAGGGCTTCAGGTCAGACACACATATTCAACTTTTGTGCACAATCTGTCTATCAAGAACAGCTAACCAGGGATACAAAATCATACTCAAGGGTTTCTTTTTTTGATCATCTCTTTTACTACTGCTGTAAAGGTCTACTGACTTTATGAGACCCGAAAACTTGAGGGGAGCATCGTTGTAATTTGAGGAGGCTAGCCAAGGAACTACCCACTTGATAGCAACTAAGATGTTATGTTCTGGACCAGCCTGTCTGAGATGAATAATCTCTCATATTTGAATCTGCTCACCAAGTTATCAAGGCTTGCTGTAGGGTTCCTTAAAGAAGGAACTTTCCAAGCTCATGTATTTACAGAACAATTACTTGACAGAGATGGGTTGAAAATTAGAGTACTAATCAGAAACAAAGACAAAGCATTGCTTAGGCATGGTTGAGGTCAATGGGCACAAGGAATTCGATTTTTATACTACTCTGAGAAACAAAGTCATCTAAACTTGGCTTTGGGATAGTGTGATGAATTTAAGGCCATATTTAAAAGCCAAAGAAACTCATAACATTGTTACAAATGACCAGCAAGTCTGCAAACTGCTGCTCCAACTTAAACCTCTCTCCAGCTCAGCCTGGGCCCGGGGCTTCAGTTAACCATGTCTCAGCTAGTGAGCTATTTTGGGTTTTTAAGTGCCTAGTGGAACTTCAAAAAAGAGCACGGAGGGAGTTCCCTGGCGGTTCAGTGGTTAGGTCTCACCACTTTCACTGCCGGGACCCAGGTTCAATTTCTGGTTGGGGAACTAAGATCCTGCAAGCCGCATGGCAAAGGTTCCCCGATTCCCTGACCCCCGAAAATAAATGAGCATGGAAAAGCCTGACCCTTGTGCCAGAATTAACACCAACTTTAGCATATAATTCTGGGAACGTTTCATACCTGGCATTTTACTTATTGCACATGAAATCAATTTTGCATGTTCCTCCAAAACTGTATCTGCAAATAAGGGAGACATGGCAGCTCTCTCATATATTAAACCCTGATGTGGGGCTTTATGCTACAAAACAGATACACTTGTTAAACAGCTTCTAGCACCCACTCCTGTTACACTTGGGTAGTTTTTTACCCATTACTGCACTAACCATATGAGACTCCACTTACAGTACACTTACCTGTTTTATTGGACACTTTTCAGTGGCTGGGACTTCATTCAGAAGACCGCCTTTCGCCAACCACCTCCTCCCACTATCTTTCCTCTTGACCACCTTTCCTTATATAGCTTTAAAAAGAGCTGAGATTTAAAGAGTCTGTGAGGCTCAAGAGCCATGAAGTAAAATACTTAAGTGAAGTGGATCACTTGCTATGAGGGGCCATCGAGAGAACTCTGTGAACTCCTTACTTTTAACTAATGGCCCACAGACCAGAAAGAGGCTTATTATAAAATCTCTTTGTACGTCATTGAAAATTCAAGTATCGAGAGGGAAAAAACTGGGGGGAGGATAATGGAGCGGATGGATTTTTGTTTTGCTTCCATTGGTCTAGTAATGGAATCTGCTTTCCTAAACTACATTTCTTTGTGGGTCGTTCATAGGGAAAGGGACCTTCTCTTATACTGCCTAATTATAAATGAAATAAGAATCTACTACATAACCTAGGCTTCAACTCTGTGGTTTAAAAAGAAAATAAACAAAAGACCAATACAATCTAAATACAAATCCAAATATTTCACTGTAACCAATCATAGAACTTCTATCTTATGACCATGGTCATAAAAGCATAGGCATTTCTATTTGTTCAAGAGACCTTTAGTATTTTAGAAAATGAAATGAATGAAAACCTGAGGAGGTCATGAGGTAGATTCTACTATTTCAGTCAAATTCCAAAATTCTGTTGATCCCTGTGACTAAATATCCAGGAATGGGAAGCCCACGAACCCCTACCCATCATTACAATTTAACAGGAATTACTTCTGGATTCTTAAAACACAGTATATCAGAAATATAAAAAAATATAGTTTCAACATCCCTTGCAGGTCTTCCTCTTCACTAGTTTTTTTTGGGGGGTGGGGGAGGAAACGTGTTCTATATGAATCATGACGTTAAATTTCTTCCAGAATATCTTGAGCAGAAAGATTTAAATTATTTCCATACAGGAAGTAAAGACAAGCATTGTAGAACACTTACAAACTTCCATGCTAGACAACTCACTCAGAACTCAACCAAACCAAAACCTCTCAAAACTCAGGATCTAGTTCTTAAAAACCTGAAGCCGTAGCCAAGATAAACAGTGGTATATTGATTTTCTCTCCTCTACATCACAGTCTTTGCAATTATTTTTATTCAGTAATTCCAATAATACGAAGTTAATTAAGAAACTAAAGAAAAGGACACAAGAATTTGAAGGGCTTAAATATATTTTTTATATTGATAATCTGTGTCTTTCTACCCTAATACATTATTATTGATTACATACAGGATGAGGTGAGGTATTTGTAAAATATCTGGTAAAAAATAATATACAGTATTCTGTATGAGATGGAATTTTATGAACCTTTAGGTCTTCTGAAGTGTCAAATTGATCATCTAAGTTAAATTAAACTGCCCTGACTGGACTTACAGCTGTTCCCTCAAACCACGTTTAAAAAAAGGAAGGATCTTACATTTTCCCAGAATTTATGCAGAAAAGGGAAAGCACATAATTGACAATTTCTATTTCTTACATCCAAAGTAATGCATTCATACAAAATCAGGACCTTCAAAGTCAAGCATGAAAAGAACAAAAAAAACAGGTTAGAGATATATAATCTCTGAATAATGGTTAGGCTAGTTCACCAACACCAAAGAAATCCAAGTGGCCAACAGTCTTGAAAATGCTTTATTGAAATGTGTGACGTATGTGCAGAAGATGTGTGTGAAAAGACCACAGCTTGAAAACTGGTTTTGGAAACCTCTTAACAACCGATTGAAAAAAAAAAAAAAATCCTACTGGACTGGACTTCTAGTATAACCAGAAGCCTGTGTAAAATTTTCCTTTAAAACATTTTCCATCACAGAGACTAAAGAAAACAAAGCTAGGGTATCTGGAAATTGTTGGAGGCTAAAGTTTCAGAGGAGGAGAAGCCACAGTTTTTTGTTTTGTTTTTTAAAGAAATGTGGGGTGACATCTTTTTTGGTTACATCTGAATGAGCATGGACTTCACAGTTCTCAGGAGAACACCGGAGGGTGCTCGAGTCTGTATGCTTGTTGAAGAAACAGAAACACAGATGGGAGGAGAGAGGGGAGACAGAGGGAAGGGCTCGGAGGAGAGAGAGCACTGGAACAAGACATGATTAGGTTAAGTCTAGTTATAAATTTATCAGAAGCTGTGCGCACCTTTTTTAAAAGTCCTAAATTTACATTCCAAAAACTGCCCCCCCGACCCCCAAACCCCCTGTCCCTGCCTTGGAGCTATTGTGAAAGTCTATGCACAAAAACTGGAACAGAAAATAAAAAATATCCCGGCCCCTTCAAACCCCAAAACAAACCCAAGAAAGCTGTACATTTTTTTTTTACACATAGGATTAATAATATAGGCATATAGGTGGCATGATTCAATTAAAAGGCTTTACTTTTTATGCTTGAAAAAAAACCCAATAAATAAAAAGGTGCTAAAGTTAGCATTAAGAATTTGGTTGTAATATATTGACAAAGTCTGGGAAGGCAAATCCTCAAAGCTCCCCTGATACTGATCTGTCTCAGCAAAACTATGAAGCAAATACATAAATAACGCAACATATGATTGAGAAGGTGAGATTTTCAAAAACAAAGACAACATAATCCAGGTTAACTTTGTTGAACAGTGAATAAATGAAATTCATCTACACCTGAATAGAACATATTTAACAATTGAAAAAAATTTTCAACAACCACAAAAAGAACTTTTTAAACAAAGAGAACAAGACTTGTTTTCAGGACACACAGACGCCTGCAGCAGATTCCCACAGCAGCTGTACTGGTGTATCTTCTATGGATGAGTTAGACAGGCTGAGCTCCACACGAAGATGACTGACAGGGCGACGGGACAGCCACACAAGGCGGAGCGACACCGGCTACGACCCCAGGTCCACTGCAGAGCTGGCTTGTGCGTAGGAGGCACACAAAGAAAGGTGATTCAGGCAGACATTATTCAAAAGCTACTTTGTCAAGGAACTCTTTTGCCTCGTAACCATTGAATAATGTTTGGGAAAGCTTTGGGCTTTTATGTTTGTTTTAAGTTTTACTCCTTGTATTTAAATTTCTTAAATAACAAGGTCACTAAAACTCATGCACGCTGCAAAAAACCTCATGCAGTAGTTAAGGTAAACCATCCAAGCAGTTTTTATTCATTAATATTCATAAATACACACAGCAGCTTCATTAGAGATTTCCATTTTCCTCTTCAGTTTGAATGTGGAGTATTACGAGAGCCTTCTGCATGTCAGGGTGCAGGAAGCAGAGATCACCCCTGCACTGCTACCTACATTTACCTGCTAGAAGTAAAAATTAGTTAAGTGGAAATGATTATCATATATATTTTTCTCTCTTCCTTTTTGAATGTACACAATGTAACAAGAGTGACAGACCTGAAATTACAATCACCAAACAAACCCAAGATAGTTGTTGTCCACTTTCATTGGCAAATACAGCACAGAGGACATTGTCTGCGAATTGGGATGTCATCAAAGAGGAGGTGGTGGAGGCTCATTTCCTTTATTACTCTCTTTTAAATTTAGGTTTTCTAAAGCAACATCTAAAGGCATAATATCTACACAGCCCATAGCACCAAAATCTGCCATTTCCCCCCGTTCATCCTCGTCTGAGGACGAGCTCTCTTCGCGCACTAAAGTGGACAGAAGGAGCTCTTGGACAAAGAGGCTGCGGTCTGCGCGCTCACTTTCCATGGACTGGCGCTCTGTTTCAGACATTTTAGGATCATTCAACCTGCGTAAATTAAAAAGAAAAGATCTCATTGGTAAAAAGTCAAGGAACAACGGCATGGTCAGTTTCTACAATGTCCTACATTATGCGAGCTCCACGGAGTCTGAGACATATTACTGGAACACCTTGCTCTAATTCACCTCCTTAATTATGTGGCTGTGAATTACCCACACTGGTGACAATACTGTTACCTGAGGCGCAAATCTACGCTTTACTTAGATTCAATGAGAAAGAACACACTGGGATTTCTCATACTCCCTATAGAGAAGACTGGGGTGAAAAATCTAGGAGAACAAAATTTCTTTTTTTTTGGAAAACAAAATTTCTAACAGATTAGATGCTTGGGGAAGTAGTAATTTCCTCAACCGGAATTTCACGAGTTGGTAGTAAGAAGAGGAAAAGTAGCAACACTGGTCCCCAAAACAAAATCTATAGCGACTAGAATAGTCAACTGAAAATAAATCCTAGTTCTCTTGGCCTTTCTCTATCATTTCTACCTAATTCTTCCAAAATAAAGATACGTCCAGGAGCACGAGAGGGCAAACACACATGTACAAGCAGACACATGCATGAGCATGTAAGTGTGCACCTATGCTCTCCTACCAAGGACCTTGTAACAAAGCTGACCTGAGACTTATAATGGCCCACTACGCTCAACGGACACATACACTTCTGAGACCTGTGTCATACTGGGAAACCTGGTTCATCAACATGGAGACAGGACAGATATTAGCATGTTCGTATTACCAACCTGTTAAATGACTTATGCAATATCCTGGTTAGTTTCATTGCTAATTTTATCTATCTACATTTTTTAGTGTCCAAGAAAGAAAGGGAAACTGACTGAAGCACTGGGGTAGGAAAAGTATCCAACAGGAAGATGGTAACAACGAGGGGAGGTCCAGCAGGCACACGTGACCCCCAGAGGCAGCCAGGTCACTTGGAGCCCATGCTCACCTGCTCCCAGCACCTGTTCTCTGCAGTCCCACCTAGGCTGGAAGGCATGGGGGCATCTCAAAGTAGCAATGGAGGAGATGTGTTGGACACTCACTATGGGCTTCAAGTGTTTTTGTATGGATAATCTCTTCTAATCCTACAAATTAGGTTTCATTATTATCAATTTATGGGAAGAAGAAACTGAAGAGGTTAAGTGACGCTCAAAAATCTCACAGCTATCAAGTTCAAACCACTCAACCATTAGATTAATGGCTTAGAAAACAAAAGATCTAAATTTCAGACCTGCAAGAACACAAAAGGCTCTGGAAAGTAACGACATTAGATCCACACACCAAAGGAAATGACTGATGACATTTATAATTAAAACCAAATTCAGGATACAAGAGAGTATATACTGAAAGAGGAGACTGAGCAATAGGCTACATATTCTCAATCACAACTTTGAAACTGCTAAGAAATGAAGTACATTCCACATTCTCAGTTTTGGAAAAAGCCTTAAAAAGAAAAATAAACTGAAGTGAAACCCATTATAAAGAGAAAAGATGCAGAGACAACTATTTACATAGCAAACAGGCAAACCAGAAACATGCAGGCTGAGGCCCCCCAAACCTTTGGAAATCATGTAATTCTTATATTACAGTTTTGATTTTTAAGAAATAACTGAGAGTATATTTCACTCCTGAAGGGGCGGGGGAGATAAAAACAGCACTAAGGCTAGATTTCCTGGTGGGCCAATCTTCATCTGGGATCTGGAAGTAACTGCAAAGCTTATAAGAAGCTTCAGCTTGCGGGTGAGCAAAACTAGCTGGCTCCATTGCCAAGAGACTGGAATCTGACACAGGCACTTACACAGTTGGTTTCTGAAAGGTCCACCATTGTTGGATCCCAAAGAAACTGTTGCACCATCAATTCTAAGACAACAGGAACAGGAATTGCTCCCAGTCAAAAAGACCAAAGACAAGGCTTGAGCCCCACATGGATCACTTTACAGCTGTGGGCCAATGACAAGGATTTCCACTTTGAAATGTCACAGCCATTCATTCTCCTGGGCTTGAAGATTCTCAGTGTGCACATTTATGTATTTGCAGTTGGAAGACGCTCAACAGTAGATGAACTATTTTTGTTACTTATTTTTGCCCAAACTTATTTCCCAGGAAAAAAACTTGAACATAAATAACTATTTTCATTTCTTAGAGTATACAAAGTTCCAGGGAATATTTTGGAGGAAATGCTGCCTTGGATAAATCTTATGAGTCAGAAGAATTAATGACACAATGAAAGATGTAGAAAGTGGTCTATCAATTGCTAGGTACTATGCAATGCACAGTATCAGAAGACAGAAAGGGGCATTCCAGAAGCTACCACCAGGATCTATGGACAGCACTCAAGAGGCCACCGTACTGTTCCCTGGTTGCTGGCGTGGGGGTGGTGCAGAATAATTGCACAGAGAAAAGTCTCAGATCAAGCTCACTGAGGCTGGAGCTCCAAAAACAAAATAAAACCCGAGTGGAACAGAGGTGGAAGATGTCTCTTCCAAAGGGCAGTGGGACAGGACATCCATTTCACCCACAGGCCAGCGAACCTGCATCAGGCAACACACTGGTAGGGTTCCTTTCTGAGGCCAGTACCCAACCTGGCAAGCTGGAAGCCTGTAGTCTGTCAGTCCCTACTGGTAAGTTATGTGGCAGAAGGATGGATCCACCTGTGACTCTGTGGTTGCTCTATGCTGAAGCAACATTTTCTGGTAATAATCAGGCATAGTTATTCACTTTGCAGAAATAATCCAAAGGTAAACTTCTCACTTGAAATTTCCTCCTTAGTTCCGTAACAAATGATAATAAGTACTGTTAATTGGGCCTTTGTTATATGCCAGACACTGAACTAGAGCATACACATACCAGTGCTCTCATTTAATCCTTGAAACAACGCTCACTCAAATGAGGCAAAACTCAAAGGATATTAAGATAGAACTTAATTATAGTCTGGAGAAGTAAAGTGACTTGCCTAAGGTCCAAACTGGTAAAAGCTGGGGTTCTAGACAGGGGTCCTGTTTGCAGGAATTGGCAAGTATTTTTTATTTTGCATCCACAATATGTTATTTACAACTACACACATGTGCCACTGTACTAACAAGAGATGTTTAAAAGCATGAGATAAAAGAAATATACATGGAAATAATGCTTTCTTCTAATTATCTGTCACAGTACTTTTTGGAGGTAACTGCTATATTTCACTAATTTTCTTCCTTTTACAGTTTTTACTTTATATTCCTATCTATTCCATTAAAAGTCCAAATTAGAACCAGGCTCATTATCTGATGACCCTGTGTCTACTCATCACTGCCCTTTCTAAAATTCTTTTATTTTTAAAAGTCACATAAAATGCTCATGAGGTCTCGGCACAGGAACATATTCAGTTGCTAATGGTAGCTTTCAGAACAAATATGAACTCTATTCCATCCAGCAGAGCCATTTACTGTGTGTCTAAGTATTTTTTACACTGTGCTAAACCATTTTTTAAAACAGTTACTTTTGTATACACTAACCACAAACATTTAAATTTCACTTCTTCAAAAATTCTCGGAAGAAAACCACCACACTATAAAATCTTCTCTTGTACTTTGGGATATTTCAGAGCAGACTGAAACTGGCTATAAAAAGAAAGCAATGTTAATTATGACAGTAACTATACCTAATATGGCCCATATATGTAATGATACTGTGTTTACGTTTTATGGGCAATGTGGGAAAGGAAATTCCCATCAGATGATGAGATACTGTTAGAACAAGGTTATCAACATTCATAGTTGATCTAAGTGAAAGGTGCTCAGTTGTGTCTGACTCTTTGCGACCACATGGACTATAAAGCCTGACAGGCTCCTCTGTCCATGGAATTCTTCAGGCAAGAATACTGGAGTGGGTTGCCATTTCCTTTTCCAAGGGATCTTCCCGACCCAGGAATCAAACCAGGGTCTCCTGCACTGCAGACGGATTCTTTAGCTGGCCTATCACCATTAGTGCTACCTGGGAAGGCCAGTTTATCTAAAGTAAACAATTATTTTTCTTATTTTTGAGGCAATACTGAATACAGATTTTGATTAGATTTCTGTGAGTTTTAAAGGTTTGAGCAAAGGTCGAGGCTTTAAGAACACACATAAGGACAAAAGAGCAAAGGTCATCTCAGACTGCACTGTTAACAAAATCCGTCTCCAAGTCACGTGAATGAATGGACTACCTTGTTAAAAGAAACTGGGCGCTCTGGATCGCTTGCTGGCTGCTTTCTGTGTTCGCTGTGTTGGTGGCTGCGGTGGCCTGCGTGACTGTAGTGGTGACGCTGCTCGTGTTAGTGCGCCGGGTTGCGTTGCGCGCGGTCTCCAGTTGTTGCCGCGCCGCCTGGGCATGCTGCCGTTCGAGCTGCAGCTGCATCTGCAATTGTTGTAACTGAGAAGCGGAAGGGCCAGAGGAGTTCAGCTGTCCTCCTGCAGAACGTCTCACTCCCGATAACTGAGATAAAAGCTCTGTCAGAGGAAATGAAGACATTAATGTCCACTGCAGTAGGAGGAAAACAAAATGCTACCATCATCCTTTTACCAGACGAACATTCAAAGCCATCATCAACGGGAAGGTAACCTGGGGCAACATACAGTCTCAGCTTGGAGCTTACTACCTTTTAGGATGCCCTCTGGAGGTGGGAGTTGTATGAGGGAAATGTAAACGTATGTACGACTATTAGCTGACATATAATTCTAAGTGAAACACAGCAAATTGGTTTTTCAGTTGTTTGCATCATGGGTTGATTTAGTTATACTTTTTCTCGGTATTTAGTATTTAAGGACTTTCATCCACTGGTCCAAGCATAATATAAACCTCAATATGACCTCCATGAAAGCAGGGATCAAGTCTACTGCTCATGGCTTTCCTGGTTCTTAGAACAGTGCCTGACACATAGCAGGCGCTCCAACATTGATGTAATGATTGAATGCCTCTCAGAATTAAATCCAAAGGAGAGATCAGCATCATTTCTCACTGTGCTCGCTCTGCCTTCTTTCTCTTGAACTTTCTGGGACTGCTCTCTGAGTCGCAGGGCACTGCTGCAGTGATTGACCGCTGAGGCTGACTGGCTCTCAACCACATAGCCTGTTTTATTTAGACTCCTGTTTGCACAAGGCTGTGCTCGCTGGGAGCCTCTCAGCTAAGGGAGGTGCAGCACCTGCCTTCTCCCAATGGCTTGTGTGGAGCTGATGGCTGCCTTTTGGACATTCACAGGCTGGCAAAGCTTTTCATCATTAAAACTCATTTCCAGGGCAGGTTTCTGCCTTACTGCTCACTGTTGTTTAATCCCTGAGGTTCTTAACACCGTTTTTTCATATAGTCCATCACTAATATAATTTTCACTGACAGAAAAAAACTGAATAGAGAAAATGTCTCATTTTTGAATTTTGCCCCCAGAAATCACTTAACGTTTAGAGCCTGCTACCAAAGACAGCAGGTAAATATATTCCTTTTGGATGAAGCAGTGTTTTTTAAAATCCCCCAAACTCAAGTTTTTCTGGGGCTTCTTGTACATCTCAATGCCCAAAGCACATTTGGAATTAGATTTTACACTGAATATCTCATAATTTAGAGAAGATTCTATGAGTAACACTGTTCCTACTTTTGGTGACAGATTTACATTCGGCACGTTTCAGGTACAAATTCCACTGTGTGCACACATTTTGGTCTTGCACAGGCTCCTGGACTCTTAATGCCTGGCCATGTCTTTCAGGGTCTCAGGCTACAACAACTTCTGACATTTTGACTGTCAAACTTTGTGCTCTGCTGCCGGTTGTCCAGGTTGGCCATGCATTAGATCCAGGTACAAATTACCTGTTCAAATGATTTTTTTAAGTAAGACTTTCCCAAGCTATAAGAACATAAATGTTTCATAACAATATAATTCTCAAATTAAGACAAGTACAAAACATTCCTACTTGACTTCATTCCATGAGAAGAGCTTATTTCTTTAGTCTTGTCAATTAGTTTTCTTATCTGTGTGCTTATGAAGGAGGTTGAACCACAGAATTCTGGAGGTCTTTCAACTCTGAAATCTTCTATGATTTTCTTGGGTTTCATTGGAGGTCACAGATAGAACAGAGACATTCCTTATCTTTTAAACCTCTAAGTACTTAAAGAAATGCCAGAATAATATGAACTACTTTACGTGGTCTACTCGACTTTAAAAATATTTTTATTTTTTTGCTATGTGGCTTGCAGGATCTTAGTTTCCTGACCAGGGATCGAACCTGGGCCCTCAGAAGTCAGAGTACCGAATCCTAACCACTGGACCACCAGGGAATTCTCTACATGGTCTAATTTAAACATATTTTACACTTATAGAATTTCAGGGAATTTTTGTCAAGGAATACAGGAGGGTGATGAGAGACTGAGAATATAAATCCTACTCCCCAAATTTAAAGGAAGCCCCCCATCCGAGGCCATTTCCTTTAAGGATGTGAAACTAACTTACCAGCTATAGGATCCATGGCTTCCCTATTGCTTGGAGAATATGAACTCTGAGAAGAAGAAAGTCCACCAGTAGAACTGCTAGTAAAGTGCATGTTTGATCTGCGCGCACGAGGACCTCCTAACCCCCGGCCAGGGTGAAACATTCTACGTACATGTCGGACACCGCTCGACTCATCATAACTCCAAGGTTAAGAAAAGGACTCAGGTATCTCATAGTAAGAATAAAATACATATATAAAAGAAGTCACTCGAGCCCTTGCAAGATAAGCATGCAGATTTCCCAAATTGTAAGCATTTTAAAACAGCACATTTAGGAATACAAATGGCACAACTATGTCTATAAAGGCTATTAACTCTAAAAATGAACACTGGAATATAAAGCAATGTATGTGTATACTGTGTGTCTATATTATATATGTGTGTGTGTTTTCAAAGAGAAAAAAAAGTTTCTCCAGATGGGAAGAAGTTTCTTCCTAGGTTCCAGCTACAAGGGCCAGAGTTAATATCACCTGACAAGGGGAAAGGTGCCACCTGGTCAGATACCCAAAGGGAAATATTCCCTTACCCATATATGTTCTTATCACAGTAACCACAAATAACAACCATCGGTTTTTATATCTGGTGAGAGTTGTGCTAATATACAGGCTAATCAAATCTCAGTGACTATCTGTAACGAGAAAGGAATAGTGCAAATAATTTAAATTCAGGAGTCAAAGATTCCTTTCAGCTATCGGTTTTAATCTGTCAATGTGTGTGTGTGTTTTTCCAATACTGCTGTCAAGCAGAAAACCAGATTTGAATTTCTTGTGTTAAGTGGACACACAGAGAGTTAACAGCACATTTATCAAGAACTCAAACCATCTTACATATGTGTGTGAGTTAAACTGAAGAAAGTCCCGAGGAGCAAACAGCAGCCAAAACTCGTGAAGACAACACTGTGTCTCTACACAGGCAAGTGTGAGTGTAAGGGGGGGGGGGGGGTGGCTGGGGGAGCCACATGTTATAGCAGAAGAGATTTTCTTTTGAAGCTGCCAATATATAGGAAAAGAATTCTAAAAAAGAGGGGCTATATGTATAACTGATTTACTTTGTTATTCAGCAGAAACTAATACAACATTGTACATCAACTATACACCAATTAAAAAAAAAATTCCCCAAACAAAACACAAACAAAAAAAGCAGCCAACAGAACAGCTACACAATGCAGGCTAACTTTTGTGCTGGATTCCCAGTTCAGGAGTCATGTGGGGACAGGGTGGGCAGCCATAATGCACACTCTTTCATGGTATTCATGACATGGGCTTGGGCTCTACAGAAAGTGATGTTATGATCATCACACTTTATTTGTACAAGTATAAAAAGTACACTTTAGGGATTTCCCTGGTGGTCCAGTGGTTAAGAATCTGCCTTGGAGTGCAGGGGACACAGGTTCGATATCTGGTTGGGGAACTAAGATTCCACATGCCTCAGAACAACTAAGCCCACACTGCAACTACTGAGCCCAACACAACCGGGTCTCCTGTATTGCAGGCGGATTCTTTTCCAACTGAGCTATCAGGGAAATCCTGCTAAATAAATAAAAAATTAAAAAAAATAAATAAAAAGTACACTTTAGGAAGAGTTCTACCAAAGTGGCAAAAAAAAAAAAAAAAAAAAAAAAGCCTGGTTAAAAGGAGGCTTAGAAACAAGTCACTCTCTCATGTCAAACAAAATTATCACATAGTGGCACTTGAAGAACTTGACAAATTAGTTATATTTCCAGGAAAACTGCTATGCCAACACTTTCTAGAATTTAAAAATAATAGTTGCTAGCAATCTAAAATGCAGCGTATGACTTCTCTTATTCTCATTTTTACATAATTTATTTTTTCTTGGTAATGAAAGACTCATACACATCTACAAAAGATGGATGTGGATGACATGGGACATTCTACTGAATGGATACTGATTTCACTAGAGGTCCTTGAACCTGCTGGAGAAGCGCAGGATAATGGCATGGTTTTTCAAAATTTTTTGCCTAGCTACTCCACGAAGATGGAGTGAAGAATAGATCAAGTTGTAACTCTTCTGGGTATTGTTATAGAATTATTTTATATAAAATGGGAAGTAACTAACAGGCTAAAAGTATTCTTGGCCCATTTGGATTTTCATGTAAGCACTGCTTTCTTCATTTTGCTTTTAGTGTCCCCTGCACTTAGCAGAGAGGAAGAGTGGGCTCCTCTGTTCATTCAGTACTTGCCCCAGACTGGCTCAGACCAGGCTGATCTTCTCATTTCTCAGGAAGGTTCCAAAGCTTTATCTTTCCATTAGTTTCCACTTGAAAGTGAAAGTGTTAGTCGCTCAGTCATGTCCAACTCTCTACCACCTCATGGACTGCAGCCTGCCAGGCTCCTCTGTGAGATTCTCCAGGCTAAATACTGGAGTGGGCTGCCATTTCCCTTCTCCAAGGGATCTTCCTGATCCAGGGATGGAACCCCAGTCTCCTGCATTGCAGGCGGATTCTTTACCATCTGAGCCACCAGGGAAGCTTTCCATTAGTTTCCACTTATCTTCCCCCAAACTCTAAAGGGTCAAATTTCTAATAAGAAAATTACGTTCTGTGATCAAGGGCTGAGAGCTGAAGGACAGGAACACCAAGTCTAAGGTTGTCTTATGATTGCCAGGAGGCAAGCAAAGGTATCAGAATGGAGTCTGGCAGAAAGAAAGGTTGTGATTAGCTCTTGATTGCTTCAGACTGCAATGAACACTAAAACCTTCCCAAGAGCACACAGCCCTAAGTTAATAGGTGATAATTTTAGAAAGACAATTCATAACTTGAAACCAGAAGCACTGAATCTACAAATAAATATACTCTGGTGGGCCAGTAATCTCTTGCAGAGTATAGAGAATACTGTCAGTAACCATCATGAGACTGGCTTGGGAGGAGAAGCAGAAATCAAAGTGGGAAAGAAATTTAGAACTGGATCTGACCTTATGCTGTCCTACTCAGATGGGCAGGAAGCCCCACGGGGCACACCTGCTCACCACCCAGCCTATAAGAGACTATGGCAACAGAGAATACAGATGGCGAGCAAGTATATCATCCACACAGTTAATGAACTAACTAGATTTTAATTTGGATTAGCATTTTCCACTTTTGTATGAAAACACCCTCCTGAAGACTTGTAACCTGGTCAAATTGTCTTAAAAAAATAATAAACCTGATGGCAAAGAACTGAAGATAATGAGCAAGTGCATTTCACTTACTGAGCACTTTTCATGTAATGGTCACAGCGTGGAAAAAGAGAAATAAGAAATCGCACCTCAACGCCGTATCACTTTCAGGAAAATGTCAAATCAACTAAGATAATTTGGAGGTTAGTTTTGTCCCTGGGAATACTGCCCTTAAAAGTTATCACAATGACAAATGTTGCAAACAACTTTTTCCCTTGTTGCATCTCAAAAGGATATTAAATCTCTAGGGGCTCTGTGTTCAAGTGTAAGATGAGCTGCAAAGTCATCCGTGACATGATTAGGATCGCCTCCAGGTAACGCTGCACATATTGGACAAATCTGAAATGAAAGCAGAGAAAGCAGATTTACTTATCGATGAACATTGATCAGGTATCTTTCTGGATGAATATTTTATTGTAATTTTTATCCTGACCAGGTTTTAACCAGGCAAAAATACAGCAGATCCTGAACTAGTGTACAGCATGGAGGCTGAACAAGAGCCGCAGGCATGAATGTGGTGACTTTCCACTGAAGCAGATCATTTGTCGGGGTCAGACAGACAATTCTAAACACACAGGTCAAACTGGAGCTCTGGCAAATTCGTCTGCATGGTCTAGCAAACTATTTTCCATAAAAAAGTTTTTCAGTGTGCCATTTAGTGCACGTTCATGTCCAAGTCCCGACTGACTGGTAAATGCTGAGACATAATCTTCCCTAAAGTGACCTAGACTCGAGGGACAATCACCAAACAAGACAGCACAGCTCTTATTAAAAATGCAGCTGCACAAACTTAAACACTCTGAATGTGGTACAGTAAGACAGACAATGACAACTGATAATATGCAAATATGCTCTATTAATTCTGAATGGGACTTCTAAGAGGGGAAAGGGGGTAGAGATAATTTTTAGAACTTTATTTCCCAGAGGGATGGGAGGCAGGACAAAAGCTTGTGATCAGAGCAGAGGAGGCTTGAGAGGTTGGGAGTGTAGTTTCTGAAACAGCAGTTTCAACAGAGATGGTGAAATAGGAGGCAGAAGGAAAGGACAGAAAGAATGTGGAATTTTCAGGGTTGAAGCCCTTACTTTTTCAGAAATCCAACTGGACAGATGATGGCCTAAAAGTGGGAGCCAAGCCCTGAAGTATGAACTTCAACCTCAAAGAACAGAGCCAAGAAGGAAGGTCTGAGCTAAGGAGCACAACCAAAGGGAGCCCCAGGACCCGGACGGTGGAAGGTTTTGGCCTGTGCCCCTCCAGGGACAGGGGAGCTGAGGGCAGGATACGAGATTCAACCTTGCCATTGTATATGTCATATGCCTAAGTACTTTCACTGGGAGTAATACCAGGCACCTGACTGACCTTACTGCAGGCTCACTGCTTACAAAGGAGAGGAGGTGGCAGGAGAAAGGTGAGACCTGGAAGGACAGTACTAGGATATGGGGGAAGACAAACTAGTCTGATTCCTAGAGCCTGAGAGAACACAAATCCCTGTCTCTAATGACTAGAAATCGGAAGTCCTGGAGACCGTTGTGATCCAGTTCCTCCTAAAGTGCAAACAGTCAGCTGTCCTGATGATCTGCCTCAGGACTCTGAGAAACAGCCCAAGACTTAAAGATGCTCAAGAAAAAACACCGAAGCACGGACGTGTGCAGAAGAACGAGAGGTCACGATGGGATGCACCTCTGAGGCAAAGGAGAGAAAGAAGCAGACAGACACGCTTATGCTTTTTCCAGAAGATGCCAGAAAGATGGTCATTTTTTCTGTGTCAGAGAGAAAAGCAACTGGATCTGTTTATAGATAATCAACTCTCTCCTTACCAGAAAGTTGGCTTTTACTGTGTAGCTTCCTGTGCTGTGTGACACTGTGGGGTAGAGTCTGATATACTTATTTTACTTTTCACATGTTTCTGCCTTGTCTATAGATTGTAAACTCTGAGAAATGCAGGACAGTGTGATTTCTTTCTTTGCGGGAACTGTGACCAGATTTGTTAAAAGCAAAAAGATCGACATGGTTTAGACAAGCAAAAACAATCTCCAGTTGCACGTATAAGATTTTTATCCAAACAGAAAACAAAGGAAGGCATCTTCCTTCTAAGGTACTTCCCTTTAGACTGGTCTTTGGATAAAATCTATGTATAACCTGAACTGCACAAAGAAGACAGCTACAGAAGTTGCAGTCCTCTGATGATGAAAGTAAATGGACCGAGTTGAGAAAAGTCTCCTTGAGAACATGCATTCCTGGAAGGAAGACAGAATGGGGAAGCACAGATACCAAACATACTAGGAATGTCCTAGTAAGACTGATAATCTCCTGCAAACTAGAAAAGCACCCTTGAGTTAGAGATGTAAAACATAAAGAAAAATCAAGATCCTTCTATATACTACTGTCTGTGAATTTCAGTTCTGTGACTTAGAATCTTTTAGATTTTACTATAGGGGTAAGGCAGGATGAAGGTATACAGACCGCTCCATCCAGAGAGAAATAAAACAGAAACAAATACTTCCTAGTAATCTGGGGTAAAGAATCACTGGGGTGGAAGGGCCACCTAGCTCGGCAGCTGGCACAGGAGAATCAGGAGACTAGATGAGAACCAAGTGGAAGATGGTGCCACCGTTGGGTCACACGAAGTTAACTCAAATGAGGACCTGGAAAGGAAAATGAAGTGTTGATGGGACCAGAGGCCACCTTGCAAGTTTTTAGATTTTATGCTGAGCAAGCGAACTCGTGTTTCAGGACAAAAACTTTGGTAACTCAAGGTTGTACTTTCTGAGACAATGCAGGGAACAAGAGGAAGAGGGAAAAACAAGAGTGAAGTGGGGCAGGAGGAACAGAGATGAGGTGAGAATGGAAAGAGGTAGATGCCACAGTGCACCCAGGGGCATGAATGCAGCGTATCTCTGAGTGCATCTTTACTTCCCCAAGACAGCACCTAATATTTTTTACAAGACAGGCAAAATTCACACAAAAGATAAGCTACTGACCCTAAAATTATGAGTCTGTCAACGCTGATATTTATCATAATTCTACTGCCACATGATACAAAAGTACCTACCACTAGGACAAGAAAAGTCCATTAATTTACATTAACTCAAAATTATGACAATTAACACTGTAAATAAACTATACTTTAATAAAATACAATTTTTTAAAAATCACAACAATTTGCTGACATTAAGGCTGACTGAATTGGCCTAAGTGTTTCCTAAACTTGGCTAAGGATATCATTCACCTGGAGCATTTGTTAAAAATAGAGTTTCAGGTTTGAGAATCTGTATTTTGAAAAGGATCCCAGTTAGTTTGTAATTAGAAAGCTTGGTAAACACTGCTTAAATATACAATGGTATTGCAAAATAATACTTACCCTGTTGTGTGAAATACCAAATGTTGTCCCCTGCTACCCCCCACCTCCTTATTCACAAAAGTCCTTGATATTCTCCGTCTTTGCTTTCCCTCGAGTCCTTCCCCTCCGTTTCATCCTGCCACTGAGAGTCACTATCAGTCCTGCTTTTTATCTGTAGCACCTGTGGGAGCCTTTACCAATGTGCTGAGGTAAGATCCCATGCCAAAAATGTAACGGAGTTTCCATTTTCCCATATGGTCCCAGTGCATGACGGCCAGCGAGCAACCAGTCAGTGCAGATCCTTAACATGGGTGGTCACCTGTGTGACCAGTGTCCAGAACACACCTCCTGAAGTCATTAGGTAAAATGCTATAAGTCACTACTGAACTTACAAAACCTTTTTCCCTATGACAGGTTATGTGCATAAAAAAAAAAAAAAAATCAGCTTGCTTTTAAGCCAGCCCCCACTACAATTAGCAACCAGTCTAAATCAAGTTTGGATTTCCCCCAGCCTCTTTCTTGAATTGGAACACCCCCTCCAGATGGTGTTCTCTGTCTGGCTCTGTTCAGTGCTTTAAAACAAGGAAGAGTTAAGTTCCTATGATGTGGTGAGTTCTCTTCCTCTCTCCCTCCCCTTTTTTGGATAGACTTAACAATATGTTTTTTTGCTGGTTTTGTTTTCTGCTACAGAAAAATGCATTAAAAAAAAAAACTGCTTATGATCCAGCATAAAACCTGGAACCTAGACTGCAGCATTAGAGAAATTGGTCTTTCACCAAATCACTCAGCACCTGCTGAGGAGCCAGGCTGCTTCTTCACCAGCAGGACGATCCACTTTGATGCACCATCTTCCACACCCCTTGACTCTGCCCTTCATCTCAGATCCTGGGACACCATCCTTCTTCTTAACAGCAAATGCCTTAAGTGAAATAACCACCTTGGCAATCAGCACTTCTTGACTAGGTTTCTGGATCACAAGCTTGATTTCTTTGTCTGTTCTAATTTTAGATCCATGAGAAACATTTCCCTTTTGAGAATACAGGTTCAAAGGCTGTGATTTCCCTACCTCATCTTCTACTATTACTTTCTGATGACACTAGATGTCTGAGGCATCACTTCTCTGACGATTATGCTCCTATAACAGGGAGCAAACGCTTCGGGGTAAATTCTACCCTTTCTGGATTCATGCTCATCTACATAATCATTATGTTTAAGTTCATCATGTTTCAAAAGAACTACAGAATCACTCAAACCCCACAATCCTTCCCTTCCCAATTGAGAGCTGAGATGGCATGAGGGTGGAGAAAGGTCATTCCCTGGCACTGGGGCTAGCACTTCTACTCACTGTCCACCAGACCAGGTGGACAAACACTCTGGTTTTAAAGCTTCTCTACTATCTGGCCCCATTTGGCGCGTTTGATTTTGTTTCCCACCCCAGTCCGCAACAATCGATGACTTTCTATCCTCTCCATCTACCATGTTCTTTCTATCACTGAATCCTGGTTCATGTCTCTTCCCTCCGAGTAATGCCATTCCTTCCCATTCTGTCCACTCTTTGAAATAACACCCATTCTCAAGGGCTACCTCAATTTACAAAATCCTGACTCCTTTTGGCATTTTTCTCCAGTTGTGTCAGAAAAGCCAGTTTGCTTTTTAGACATGCCATAAGGTGCGTGTGGGTAGAGGCCCTGTTTTAAGTTTACTATGCTGACAGACTTCCCTGGTGGCTCAGATGGTAAAGTGTCTGCCTACAATGCAGGAGACCCGGGTTTGATCCCTGGGTCAGGAAGATCTCCTAGAGAAGGAAATGGCAACTCACTCCAATATTCTCGCCTGGAAAATCCCCTGGACAGAGGAGCCGCTTAAGCTGCAATCCATGGGGTCGCAAAGAATCGGACACAACTGAGCAACTTCATTTTCACTTTCATGCTGACAGCCATCATGCTTTATATTCCCAGAATCTGATGACTTCAAAAAGCGCTACTTCACATGACGTATTAGAAGCAATGTTCCTGGTAAATGCTTGGAGAGACACACTGAGAACATACAAGGACATATAGGGTCTTGAGTAAGACCAGCAAATGCTTCCCTGTCCAAGCTGTCCTTAATAACTGACCCAGGCATGACCTAGAACAGCCTTTCTTTTAACATTATCCGTCTGGGGGCAAAGAAGTGGAGTAAAGTAAATACTGTGTTCTATCGGTTTCCTCAATTAGAGCTAACAACTCAGTTAATTTTTGCTCAGGCACCCCCACTTTTTCTTACACAAGGCCCTCTGCAGCCCCTACTCCATGTTTCCCTGTCATTTCTTGAAAACTCCTTTTCCATTCTTCATTCCTTTATTATAGCTGTGAGTCAACTTACGAAGTTAATCATGGTTGAAAAGATCACAATACCCTTGTCCCTGAGGATTGACAAGTTCTAAAGCAAAATCAAAGTGCAGTGAAGAAGCTGTCTGTTCCCATAACTCTACTGTCTCCAGAAAAGCTCTGCTTATTTCTTCTTTATGTGAATGTGCTTTTTCCTTCCAGTAATCAGACAAGAAAGAACACATAATTCTCCTGTGTTAATACTACACTAACTTTCTAGCATAAGGTTACTTAGGCCTTTCCAAGCTAGCTTTGAAATCAAAGTTCACTTCATGAAAAAAACAAAAGACAAAGTTCACCACTTGATGTGTTCTGACGACTTATATGCTTATCAAGCTCTGAGTTCCAAACCAGGTGTCTAAAGGACATTTACAAAAATAGCCTCTTTTAAAAGTTGGTGTGGGTCTTCCATTTTTTAAACAAAAAATATATAGACAGATTATGTCGTAAATTCAAATAAAACATTTAAGTAAAGCCTTGTGTGTGTCATTTAAGATAGTGTGCACAATAAGCACACTTCTTTCTGTGCTGCTCTTTTCAACTGGGTCCTAATTTCCATTAAGTTCAAGGACTTATGCTGTGAAGTCCAGATAAGGAGGTAAAGTTGAAGTTCTGACAGGTTATATTTGTTATACTGTATAGTTTTGCTACATGGATTAACTAATTAAGTATTTACTGAGTAAATATTTAGGTACAATTTATGTCCGGGGCTTCCCAGGTGCTGACAGTGGTAAAGAATCCAATGCAGGAGATATAAGAGACAGAGGTTTGATCCCTGGGCTGGGAAGATCCCCTGGAGAAGAGCATGACAATCCACTCCAGTATTTTGCCTGGAGAATCCCCATGGACAGAGGAGCCTGGCGGGCTACAGCCCACGGGATCGCAAAGAGTCAGACACGACTAAGCACTTGAGCAGCATGTCTTGGACACACTTCGTGTCTTCCTTTTTAAGGGGCTCTTAAATTCACCTCTAGAAATAACCTAGGCTTATTGTGTAAAGCAGATTTTCTGGTCATCTGCAGTACAATGGGGGTGTTTCTGGTTTTATTTTTATTTATTTGATTGTGCAGGATCTTCACTGTTCTGTGCAGGATCTTCACTGATACATGTGGGATTTAGTTTCCCAACCAGGAACTGAACTCTGGTTCCCTCATTGGGAGCACAGAGTCTTAACCACTGGACCACTGGGGAAGTCAGTGGGGGTGTTTTTAACAAAGTTTCTTTTACTGAAAAGTGATGATCCTGGAGAAGCTATTAGAATTTAAAACCATGACACACAAAACCCCTTACATGCATTACATTTTAATCCTCATACAAAAAAACAGAATTGACATTCTACTGAGTTAACAACTGCTAAGGCTAACTGATAACTCCAGGGTTTCGGCTTTCTTGCCAACTTAAAAGTAGTTTATCTGATCAAACCTGCATATATAATGAAAATAAGACCGAAGGGTGAAGTTTTGCTTTGAGAAGATACAAAAAGTAGAAAATCTGTGCTACATGGGCAATAACCCTCTGGGCCCTTCTCTAGAAGCATCTAGCTTGTAGCTACATGCACCTTAGCCATCTGTCCAACACAGATACAGGGTCTTTCAAGAGCTGAGGGAGCACATTGTTTAACTCAATTATAATCTCGCTTTCTGTTGTTGCACTGGAACACTCAAATTAACTCATAATTAAGTATGAGCTACTTCGTACTGAATTTATTTTTCTCCTCAGTTCCATTTTCCCATTTTAATGCTTGGGTTGGGACTGTTGCCTGCTTCCAAAGAGCAGCATTTAGAATGTTAGGGAGTTTTTGTTAACATAAAAATTTTTGTTTTCCTTTACATTTTTTTTTTCTTCCTTTACATTTTTATCTATGGTTTAAAAGTACTAAATAATTAAAGTTTTGGTTTCAAACATGTTTCCTGACATAAAATTAAATCCAATGTGTATACTGATGTGTTGGGAACTCATAAAACTTGAAAAAACATCAATTTGGCCATAATGAAAAATAATTCCAAAGTGGTCAGAGCAGTCCCATTTCTTTATCCTGTTCACAGGTCACTCTGAATGTGAGCAATTATGCCCATGAACACTTAGGAAAAAACCCCCAATGTAAGCTTGACTGTTGCCTCCTCGGTGTCAGTGATAAAGAATTCACCTGCCTATGCAGGAGACTTGAGTTTGATCCCTGGGTTGGGAAGATCCCTAGAGAAGGAAATGGCAACCCACTCAGGTACTCTTGCCTCGAAAATTCCTGGAGAGAGAAACCTGATGGGCTATAGTCCACGGGGTCGCAGAGTCGGACATGACTTAGCAACTAAACAACACAAAGCTTTACTGTTTTCATCCATCCTGGGGTAAGCTACACATTTCACCTGCAGGCTTAGAGAAAGAAAAGGAAAGAGGCATCTTGTGTTGTTAAGTGGTGTTCGAAAGCACCTTCGAGCCACAGGGGGACAGGTACAGGGAAGGCTGCACCCAAAGCCAGAGACAATTTTAGTGAAAACTCACAAATGACTCTACCTAAGTTAGTTAGGGTTTATATTGCTTATAATGAGTTTAAACTAGAGTCTGACAATGACAGAAGCTCTGTAGGCTCCTCTTCTCCAGAGCTTAATGATGTCAAGTAAGGCTGAGTCTGGTAGGATTTCCTGGAAAAAAACCACCTCAGCTGTGAATACCAAGATTGGCATCTTAAAATAATTTTCTTAACCAGTTTTCTTTTTTTTTTTTTAACCTGAGGAGCACAATGGGAAAAGAAGGGGTACCAGGAGAAGAAGAGACAAGGTGGAAAAGTGCTTAAGAAACTTCCAAGCTACCTTACAATTTGCCAACAGCTGTCAGGGGGCTCCCATCTTTAATTTATACCACACTTTCTACACATTTTTATGCATGCTTTCTGAAAAGAAGCTCCATTACTAGGCACTGCCTTGAAATTAGCTGTCTGGACACTGAACTAGACAAACCAGGGTTTCACAGGACAAAGAAGAAATCAAATCAGTGGCCCAAGAAAAAAACTCAAAACTAATGTCTCTACATGCACTGCTCTCTTCCCAGCACTCCCCTTCATACTGGGTGCTTTTCCCATTCTGCAAACAGCCTACTCATCTTCCCTATGGGAGTTTATTTCAACACAGAGGAAGGTACAAAGCAAAAAAACCCTACCCACGGTAACCACATATTCTGAAATACTAGGCATGACACTTTCTTGGAAAAGCTATCATCATCTGATTCTCACAATATTTTAAAAGACTGCCCTTCTGGTTTTCACATCACCTAAAAGAACTAATTTCTCATAGAAACATCTTTTAAAATACCATGACACCCATATAAATAGAATTATCCTAGAACAACCTAGAATCCCCAATGCACCTCCTCTCATTTCCTTCCCTGCTATCAATATCAACTCAAAAATCTACTGGTATACCAATGGCTATATCACCGTTGGTTGTTGTTCAGTCACTCAGTTGTGTCTGACTCTGCGACCCATGGATGGCAGCACACCAGGCTTCCAGTCCTTCACCATCTCCTGGAGCTTGCTCAAACTCATGTCCATTGAGTCAGCGATGCCATCCAACCATCTGGTCCTCTGTCGTCCCCTTCTCCTCCTGCCTTCAATCTTTCCCAACATCCTGGTCTTTTCTAATGAGTCAGTTCTTCACATCAGGTGGCCAAAGTATTGGATTTTCAGCTTCAGCATCAGTCCTTTCAATGAATATTCAGGATTGATTTCCTTTAGGATTAACTGGTTTGATCTCCTTGCAGTCCAAGGGACTCTCAAGAGTCTCCTTCACAGTCCAAAAGCATCAATTCTTCGATGTTCAGTCTTCTTTATGGTCCAACCTTTACATCCATACATGACTACTGGAAAAACCATAGCCTTGACTAGATCGACCTTTGTTGGCAAAGTAATGTCTCTGCTTTTTAATATGCTGTCTAGGTTGACATAGCTTTTCTTCCAAGGAACAAATATCTTTTAGTTTCATGGCTATAGTCACCATCTGCAGTGATTTTGGAGCCCAAGAAAATAGTCTGACACTGTTTCCACTATTTGCCCATCTATTTGCCATGAAGTGATGGGACCAGATGCCATGATCTTCGTTTTTGAACGCTGAGTTTTAAGCCAGCCTTTTCACTCTCCTCTTTCACTTTCATCAAGAGGCTCTTCAGTTCCTCTTTGCTTTTGCCATAAGGTTGCTGTCATCTGCATATCTGACGTTATTGGTATTTCTCCTGGCAATCTTGATTCCAGCTTATGCCTCATCCAGCCTAGCATTTCACATGATATACTTTGCATATAAGTTAAATAAATAAGTAGGGTGACAATATATAGCCTTGATGTACTCCTTTTCGAACAACCAGTCCATTGTTCCATGACTGGTTCTAACAGTTGCAAGAAGACCTGCATACAGGTTTCTCAGGAGGCAGGTAAGGTGGTCTGGTATTCCTGTCTCTTGAAGAACTGTCCATAGTTTATTGTGATCCACACAGTCAAAGGCTTTAGCGTAGTCAATGAAGCAGAACTATATGTTTTTCTGGAATTCTCTTGCTTTTTCGATGATCCAACAGATGCTGGCAATTTGATTTCTGGTTCCTCTGCCTTTTCTAAATCCAGCTTGAACATCTAGGAGTTTGTGGTTCAGCTAGCTGCTGAAGCCTAGTTTGCAGAATTTTAAGCATTACTTTGCTAGCATGTGAGATGAGTGCAATTGTGTGGTAGTTTGAACAGTCTTTGGCATTGCCCGTCTTTAGGACTGGAATGAAAATTAACCTTTCCCAGTCCTGTGGCCACTGCTGAGCAGTTTTCCAAATTTTTTGCTTTGAGAAGTCCATGAACAGTATGAAAAGGCAAAAAGATACCCCCCTTAATAACCGAGAATATTACTACTGTCTGATTTTAAACAAGTAAATGTGCTCAAAATAACTATTATTAAAAATGTGCAAAGTTAGCCAAATACTAGAGACAGAAAAAAGTGATTTATAAAACAGAAAGTGTTCTGCATCAAAGGTAATGAAAAGCACAAATGGTTAAAGTACCAAATACCAGTCTTCTGTAATCTATCTAAGTGCAGTTGAGCAGCAGCAAGATAGCTGCCTGCAGCAGAGGTATTTTCCAAGTCCTATGTTAATTCAATAAAATACCATGGTTAGTTCACAGAAAAGCAGACTACACAAGCAGTAACAGTCAGTCAAAGCCTATTTTTAAAACAAAGTGTATTTGGCTTTTAAATGCTTATTTTTCTTGATTACCTGCTTATAAGAGTAAATAGTCAATTATAATATTTAAGAAAATGTACAAGATTGTATCAGCAGGTTTGTAAAAATTATGGCTTACATCACTATTACTGCTTCTAATAAGGAAATACCTGTGTTGGGAAGTTATCAGCTCTATATGTCTACATATTAAAATGGTCTTTCAATGAAATACAGATACTACATTGATGGTCAAAATTTAAAAGTCCCATATACAACTAAAAAATATGTAACTTCTCATAGCCCTGATGTATAAACCATATCTGTCACATTATTTCGGTTTGCAGTTTATTTCATCTAATATTTTCCTGCCTGTTTAATTTAGGAATCAAATGCATCTAACTGTTTATACACAAAATGCCACAATGATGAGGGTAATTTCTATTCTGTGCTCTATGATTCTTTTTAATTGACATTCAATTGTCTAAATATTAAATAAATTATCAGCTAAAACAGATTATTCTGACTCACTAAAAAAAGATTTAAAAGACCTTTTATGTCATCATGTTTCTCCAAAAGAATAAAATTGTCTAAAGTCTGATTATGGAGAATTTCTAAAATCATTCTTTTTCCTTGACTTTTATTTTATTTTTTAATCAAATTGGTATACATGGAACACAATACAACCATGCTATTATTACAAAAACATCTAGGTCTTCACTAAAATGGGAGGGGCTGTATCACTTGCATGGATGAAGAGGACCTCAAAGCAGGAGACTGCCCTATGCTCCTTTCTGGAGATGAAGAAAACAAAGAGTAAACCAAATGAAAATCAGAAAGTGAAAAGCTTGCAGCAGGGAATACTAGAGAACTGATGTGGCTATGAACAGCACAATACACTGCAACACAGATTTCTAGAAGTGAGAAGAAAACTTTGGTGAACCCGAAAGTGCTTTTACCTTTTAAAATGTAACATTCTTAATATAAAATTGCAAGAATTTATTAAATAAAGAACTGAAATATTAATTACATATCATTAATTAGAGGTAAAGGTACTTTTCACTTAAAAACCAACAATAAAAATTCCTGAAGGCTTTCTGATAGCTGCAGTGCTAGTCAGCAAATGTGAGACCTAAGAAATTACCAGGACTCACGCTTAACGTTTTTATGTTCCAGGCTTTCCTACCACGTTTCTTGCGCACTCCGTAGCCACCTCCTCAGCAGATCCTTCATGTTTGCACTCCCATTTCACCTCCAGTGCTCACTTCTACTACCAGCTGATAGATTTTGATAACTACATACTACTTCCGTTCTTACTTCTTCCCACAACCAAAACTAGTTAGTTGTCCCAATCTACCTGATTTCATAACTATGAGGGGTTTTAAGAACTTGCCCTTAACTTCAAAAATTACACTGTTTATCAGATTTGGTGTTTATAAAAAGACTCTTGAGATTATACCCAATCCACTTGTAAAATTTTAATCAGCTTCACTATGCATTCTACGTCAAGTGTTGTTTTTCATGATATCTAGTTTTGAAGAAGCCTCCATATCCTCACATCAAAAGCTCAAGTAATCGGAAATTAACCTTAAGAAGGGAGGGGAATCTTAGGTGAGGGCCTTAGAGTCCCAAGTTGAAAAAAGTGAGGCAAAAATACAGATGACTACAAAGCTATCAACCTTGCACAGACTTTCGTATTAGCTGTGCCAGGCGGTACTGAACACTCACTAATGACGACAACAGCATTTACGGTGATACACCCTCCTGCCCCTAAAGGTTCCAAAGGGAGGGTGCTTAGAGGAGTGAGGTCCCAGAGGGTGGTACAAGCTGGTGGTGCAGAGGACCGGTGCAGTAAATGCACGGGCAAAGAAGGACAGCACTTTGAGTATTTAGAAAGAAAAATATGAGCAGGAATAGAAAAGGAGATACAGTTATTATGGGACTCTTAATTCCTTACCTACCAGAATGACATGAGTCACTACTGAACTCCAGAATTCAAAAATGTCTGTTTACCATGACTTGGCAAAACAGAGGAAGGGAGGGTGTTGACAGGGGACATATAGTAAAATCAGGTGGATATTTACATGTAACTGTAACACATCAGAGCTCATAACATGCTTCACATATATACCTAGAGGCATTCAAAATACTTAACTGGCATGTTATCAGCAGTGATCCTTAAGCACAGACCCCTGGCAGTATGCCACATGTGGTACACCTGCTGAATGCAGCCCTGTATCTGGGACATGACCTACTTGGTTCAAAGAATCAAGCACGCTCGTACCAAAGATTCTTGTCTGCTTGTTACTTTTCACTTTGAAATGTCTGGTATTCTATGAATGGAAACAGAGGTAGATGCAGGGTTCATGCAGACTAAGAGCTGATGAGGAGGGAGAAATCCTTAGAGTATTCCACAAATACGAATATGAAAAAAATAGTATGGCCACTGCCTTGAGCTATGTTCCCAAAGTTGGGGAACTAAAGCAAGGCATATAATTGAATACAACTTATGAGAGACAGACCACAAAACCTATGTGTAGATGGTATTTAATTTTCAAACTACGTGTATCAGGTAGGTACAAAGGACTATAAATAAATTGTATTTACTTTCTGGAAAAATAAAGGCAAAGCTGCTGGTGGTTAATTCTCATTTTTAAAAATGAACAATTTTTCATTCATAGAGAGGACTTGAATTTTCACTGGACTCTCCAATTTTAGATATGGAAAATGGACACATTGTCCTGTCCCAGTGGGGTGATGAAAGTACAGTACAATACTAGGGTCTATTGGCTAAGACAATGATTTTAAGAATGCCTGGTTTACAACTGGGAAACCCTGCCTTATTATGATAAATAAATATTCAAATATAACAGAATTTAAACCAAAGAGAAATTATTCCAACTTTTCCGTGTAACCAGGGTAGACACACAGTCAAATCATCATTCTTCCCACTGTTATCTAGGACTGTTCCAGAAGGAAGCAAAATCACCTTTGCAGAATAAAAAGAACAAATTAAGTCAAATGTGACAATAGTGTTCTGAGGTTCCGCAATGTGTAGATGAGAGCATTTATGAGCTGTTAGGAAAATTTGATTTGAGAACTACATAATGGAAATTTACCAACTGTTTGGACTATAAACCTTGTAACAACTTTAACATCAAATTAACAGTGTACATGGCAATAAGAGTGAACCTCACAGCTATAACAGCAGGGCTGTAGCAGAGATGGGATACGACAGCAGCTAAGTAGGGACTCTACAACCCAGAGGGGCTCTGGCTGAGCTCAAACATCAGGTTCCGCCTTTAAGTTTCACTTAATTTGTTCTGAGTATGTTCAGGGGCTTCTGCACTGAAGCAGTGTGCAGCTGTTTATGCCCAAGCTCTCCAAGTCCCATCCCATACGCCCAGCTCTCCTGGCTTACTCTACTGGTACCAATGGGAAATGAGGGAAGTGGACTCTTTGGGGGCAACACATCATTTCTTGAAGTTGGAAATATGCCGACTCAGATGTTAAGTAAAATATCTACAATGTTTTCAAGGCAAGACTCGGTGTGTTATTCTGAGTCCCTGGCCACTGGCAAAGATCAAAGTAGGAGGAACTTCTAGGGGCTCAAAGCTTTGACCTAAGAAGCAAGAGATATGGTCTAATGAAAACCAACTAAGGTCAATGATATATTATAGTGAGATGTGACAGTGGATTACTACTTAATATGTGACTAAAGATTTTAAAATTTTCTTATGAATGTTTCCTTACAGAAGAGAAATCAACCAGGTAGCAAGAATACTATAAAAAGCAATGTGCTGGGCTTCCCTGGTGACTCAGTGGTAAAGAATCCACCTGCCAATGCAGGAGACACGGGTTTGATCCCTGGACTGGGAAATCCCACATGCCATGGAGCAACTAAGCCCATGCTCTACAACTACTGGTCCTGTGCTCTAGAGCCCAGGAGCTGCCAACTACTAGGCTCATGCATCGCAACTATTGAAGCCTGCGAGCCCTCGAGGCCATGCTCCACAACAAGAGAAGCCACTGCACTGAGGAGTCCAAGCACCCCAACTAGAGAGTGGCCCCTGCTCGCTGGAACTAAAGAAAGGCTCGTGCAGCCACAGAGACACAGCACAGCCATAAATAAATAAGAAAGTACATTTTTTTAAAAAAGAG
This sequence comes from Bubalus kerabau, assembly GCF_029407905.1. NCBI lineage: Eukaryota > Metazoa > Chordata > Mammalia > Artiodactyla > Bovidae > Bubalus > Bubalus kerabau. The sequence goes on from NC_073634.1 coordinate 52,753,069, forward strand.
AGAGATGTGTGTTCCAAGTCAGGGTTTTTTAAGCCTTTTCACCAAGCATTTACTAAAGGCTCCTGAATTTGGTTAAGATGCCACACTGTGCTTTTAGCAGCAACAGGGAAAGAAAGGCTAGTGGGGACAAGAAGGGGGCACTATCTTGTACACATGCAGGTTCCCAGGATGTGTAAAAGTTGCTGTTAAGAGATAATTTTAACAATTATCGTGCAAACAGTAATAGTACACTTAGCAGGAGGCAGAACATAGTGACATGGCTCTATTTTGTGTTAGAAACAATGTACTTTACCGGACGATTTAGACACAAGGCTGTTTCACTTACCACTTCTGTTGATGTTTCTGCGTGTTCAGAAGTAACATGTTCTTGAAGAGATGTCTCCGTATAGCCCATTTTTCCACAATAGGGACAAGTAAAAGACTGTGGCTGCTCTACGGAGAAAGCTTCCCCACCATAGTACAAATCTGAAAAACAGAGCGGAACTGCATTGAGAAATAATTACCAATTTTTAAAGAATACAGAAAAATGTAGCTCAGTCATATCTGACACTTTTGCAACCCCAATGACTGCAGCCCACCAGGCTCCTTTGCCCATGGGATTCTCCCTGGGTTCAATCCCATTATGTATATATTGACCATTTGTTATATGTATAAGACTTGCCAGGTGAATTTGGGGTAGGTGAAGATAAATGTACTTAAAAAAAAAAAAAAGAACAGAACAGAACTTCCTTACCTGATAAGGGGCACCTACAAAATCCCCAAGCTGACATCATACTTACTGGTGAAAGGGTGGATGCTTTCCCCTAAGACCAGGAACAAGACAAGAATTGCCACTCTGGCCATTTCTATTCAATATTTTAGTGGAGAACCTAATCACAGTAGGCAAGAAGATGAAATGAAAGGCATCCAGATGGAAAGAAAGAAGTAAAACTCTTTATTAGCAGATGACAGGATCCTATATATAGAAAATCCTAATGAATCCACTAAAAAAACTAGCAGAACTCATAAACGACCTCAGTGACATTAAAAGATACAAGATCTGTACCTGGGGGTGGTGGGACTGGAAGACTAGGATTAATATACACACTGCCATATATAAAATAGATAACCAATAAGGACCTACTGTATACAGCACAGGAAACTCTACTCAATACTCTGTAATGACCTACATAGGAAAAGGATCTGAAAGAGTAAATATATGTATATGCATAACTGATTCACATTGATGTACACCTGAAACGAACACAACACCGTAAATCAACGATACTTCAATAAAAATAAAAACAAAACAAACGAAACAGTACACACAGGAGAAGCTCTAAAAACTGAGAAGTTACCTTTTGTAAGACACATTTACATTATGAGATAAATCTCCATCTGTACCAGGAAGAGAAGAGGTTCAGCACTAAACCTCTAGAAACCTCTATCAAAGGAGAGACAAAGACCTGAATTTACGTAACAACTTAACTCTACAAAACAAAGTTACTCTTGTTTACCTCCCATAACTGGCCTCCTCCCCACCCAGCTCCCCCAAATCTTCTTTTGTCTTTAGCTTTAGGAGAAGGCAATGGCACCCCACTCCAGTACTCTTGCCTGGAAAATCCCATAGACGGAGGAGCCTGGTAGGATGCAGTCCATGGGGTCGCTAGGAGTTGGACACCACTGAGCGACTTCACTTTCACTTTTCACTTTCATGCATTGGAGAAGGAAATGGCAACCCACTCCAGTGTTCTTGCCTTGAGAATCCCAGGGACAGGGGAGCCTGGTGGGCTGCCGTCTATGGGGTTGCACAGAGTCGGACACGACTGAAGTGACTTAGCAATAGCATAGAGATGGTATTTAAGATGAAGGCTTGGGCCATTTCAGGGAGTTACTGTTTTCCTGGGCATCACCCATGAATATAGAAGGTAGACATGTTACCAAACTTCTGTTAGTTTTGTTTTTTTTTTTTAAATAAAAGATTTATGACAGAAACAAATTGTTTCTCTGTAACTTGGAGTGAGCAAACAAAAATTATTTAAAATTCCATTTACAATTGCAAAAAGAATAAAACATTTAGAAATACATTTAACAACAGAAGTGTAAAACTTATCCTTTGGTAACTATAAACTTTTGTTGAAAGAAACGAAAGATGACCTAAATAAACAGAAAGACATCCTGCATTAACAGGGTAGCAGACTTAACTATCATCGCTTTCCAAACTGATCTACAGATACAAAACAATGCCCATCAAAATCCCAGTTTGTTTCTTTGCATAAATTTGACAAGCTGATTCTAAAGTTCACACAAAATTCAAGGGACTGACAATACCCAGAGTAAGCTTGAAAATGAACAAAGTTGGAAGACTCATACTTTATGATTCCAATCCCAAAGCTTACTATATACCTGAGACACTATAGTATTGGCATCCAGACATACAAATCAATGGAACAGATGAGAGTCCAGAAATTAAAAGTGACATTTATGGTTAATTGATTTTCTTTTCTAACAACTTTACTGATATACTTTGACAAATAAAAATTGTATATATTTATGGTATATAACAATGTTTTGACATATGTGTATACTGTGAAAACATCACCACAATCAAGCTAATTAATTAACATTTCCGTCACCTCTACACAGTTACCATTTTGTGTGTATGTATATGTGTTGAGAACATTTGAGACCTATCCTCTTCAAAAATTTCCAGTACACAATATTGTTAACTATGATCACCATACAACACCATACACCATACAACTATGATCCCTCTTCCAGCAACACAAGAGAAGACTCTACACATGGACATCACCAGGTGGTCAATACTGAAATCACACTGATTATATTCTTTGCAGCCAAAGATGGAGAAGCTCTATACAGTCAGCAAAAACAAGACTGGGAGCTGACTCTGGCTCAGATCCTGAACTCCTTATTGTCAAATTCAGACTTAAATTGAAGAAAGTAGGGAAAACCACTAGATCATTCAGGTATGACCTAAATCAAATCCCTTAGGACTATACAGTGGAAGTGACAAATAGAGTCAAGGGATTAGATCTGATAGACAAGAGTGCCTGAAGAATTACGGACGGAAGTTCATGACACTGTACAAGAGGCAGTAATCAAGACCATCCCCAAGAAAAAAAAATGCAAAAAGGCAAAATGGTTGTCTGAGGAGGCCTTACAAATAGCTGAGAAAAGAAGAGAAGCTAAAGGCAAAGGAGAAAAGGAAAGATAAATCCCTTTGAATGCAGAGTTCCAAAGAATAGCAAGGAGAGCTAAGAAAGCCTTCCTCAGTGATCAGTGCAAAGAAATAGAGGAAAATAACAGAATGGGAAAGACTAGAGCTCTCTTCAAGAAAATCAGAGATACCAAGGGAACATTTCATGCAAGTGAAAGTGAAGCTGATCAGTCGTGTCCAACTCTCTGTGACCCCATGGACTGTAGCCCACCAGGCTCTTCTGTCCATGGGATTTTATAGGCAAGAATACTGGAGTGGGTTGCCATTTCCTTCTCCAGGAGATCTCCCTGACCCAGGGATTAAATCCGGGTCTCCTGCATTGTAGGCAGACGCTTTACCACCTGAGTCACCAGGCACAATTAAGGACAGAAATGGTATGGACCTAACAGAAGCAGAAGACATTAAGAAGAGATGGTAAGAATACACAGAAGAACTATACAAAAAAGATCTTCATGATCCAGATAACCATGATGGTGTGATCACTCACCTAGAGCCAGATATCCTGGAATTCGAAGTCAAGTGAGCCTTAAGAAGCATCACTACAAACAAAGCTAGTGGAGGTGACAGAATTCCAGTTGAGCCGTTTTAAATCCTAAAAGATGATGCTGTGAAAGTGCTGCACTCAATATGCCAGCAAATTTGGAAAACTCAGCAGTGGCCACTGGACTGGAAAAGGTCAGTTTTCATTTCAATCCCAAAGAAAGGCAATGCGAAATAATGTTCAAACTACTGCACAATTGCACTCATCTCGCATGCTAGCAAAGTAATACTCAAAATTCTCCAAGCCAGGGTTCAACAGTACGTGAACTGTGAACTTCCAGATGTTCAAGCTGGATTTACAAAAGGCAGAGGAACCAGAGATCAAATTGCCAATATCCACTGGATCATTGAAAAAGCAAGAGAGTTCCAGAAAAGCATCTACTTCTACTTTATTGACTACACCAAAGCCTTTGACTGTGTGGATCAGAACAAACTGTGGAAAATTCTTCAAGAGATGGGAATACCAGACCACCTGACCTGCCTCCTGAGAAATCTGTATGCAGGTCAAGAAGCAACAGTTAGAACTGTACATGGAACAACAGAACGGTTCCAAATTGGGAAAGGAGTACATCAAGGATGTGTATTGTCACTTTGCTTATTTAACTCATATGCAGAGTACATCATGCAAAATGCCAGGCTGGATGAAGCACAAGCTGAAATCAAGATTGCCGGAAGAAATACCAATAACCTCAGATATGCAGATGACATCACCCTTACGGCAGAAAGCGAAGAAGAACTAAAGAGCCTCTTGATGAAAGTGAAAGAGGAGAGTGAAAAAGTTGGCTTAAAACTCAACATTCAGAAAACGAAGATCATGGCATCTGGTCCCATCATTTCATGGCAAATAGATGGGGAAACATGGAAACAGTGACAGACTTTATTTTCTTGGGCTCCAAAATCACTGCAGATAGTAACTGCAACCATGAAATTAAAAGACGCTTACTCCTTGGAAGAAAAGTTATGACCAATCTAGACAGCATATTAAAAACCAGAGACATTACTTTGCCAACAAAGGTCCATCTAGTCAAAGCTATGGTTTTTCCAGTAGTCATGTACGGATGTGAGATTTGGACTATAAAGAAAGCTGAGCACTAAAGAATTGATGCTTCTGAACTGTGGTAGTGGAGAAAGCTCGAGAGTCTCTTGGACTGAGAGGAAATCAAACCAGTCAATCCTAAAGGAAAAGAGTCCTGAATATTCATTGCAAAGACTGATCTGAAGCTGAAACTCCAATACTTTGGCCACCTGAGGTGAAGAACTGAGTCACTGGAAAAGACCCCGATGCTGGGAAAGATTAAAGGCGAGAGGAGAAGGTGAAGACAAAGGATGAGATAGTTGGATGGCATCACTGACTCAATGGACATGAGTTTGAGCAAACTCCAGGAGTTGGTGATGGACAGGGAAGCCTGGCGTGCTGCAGTCCATGGGGTCACAAAGAGTTGGACACGACTGAGTGACTGAACTGAAATGAACTGATGATCATCATGCTATACATTAGATCTCTAGAACTCACTCATCTTGCATAACAAAACTTTGTACTCTTTGAGTAACATCACCCCATTATCCCCTTCCCTCTAGTCAGCTGATCTGCAACAGGAATGCTAAGACAATTCACTGGGGAGAGGATCTTCTCAATAAATGACACTGGGACAATTGGATGGTCCTATGTGGGAGAATGAAGTTGGACTTCTACCTCAGTCCACGCACAAAAATTAAATCAAAATGGATCAAAGATCTAAACGGCGGTACTAAAATTATAAAATCTTAGAGGAAAACATATTTTTACATCTTCATGATCTTGGATTAGGTGATGGTTTCCTATATAAGACATTAGAAGCACAACAAAGAAAAAAACAGATAAACTTCACATTATCAAAATCAAAACTCCTGTGCTTCAAAACGTATCAGCAAGAAAGTGAAAAGACAACCCACAGAATGGGAGAAAATTTCTGCAAATCATTCACCTGTAAGGAACTCGTATACAGAATACACAAAGAAATATGAAAACTCAATAATAAAACACGTATTACCCAATTAAAAGATGGGCAAAGGATTTGAACAGACATTTCTCCAAAGCAGATATGTGGGTGGCTAATCAGCACTAGAAAAGACGGTCGGCAGCATCACTGGCCATCATGAAAATGCAAATCAAAACCACGAGACACTACCACTTCACATACAGTAAGATGTCTATAGTCAGACAGATAATAACAAGTGTTGACTACGTAAGAAATTATAGCATGAAACATTTAAAGGTTTTCTTATGCACTGACAGTGCCTTCTAATCAACTGTACAAATACTCTGCTTCCTGATAACTACAGCACCAAGATTTCTGTACTGTTAGCAACAACAGTCAATTTAAACTTCACTCCTTCTTTACCGAGGCACTCTTTCATTTCACACTTTGCCAGCTGTATTTATTTCTGAATGGCTTTCATAAGCAAACTATAAGAGAAAAAATTACTTAGAATAAAAAGATTTGTGTTATTTTTAATGAATTTGGAGCCTCATTAAGCAATGGGGATAGTTTTAGAACGTTTTGCCTTTACTTCTTCACACACGTACACAAAGTTCTAGATGATAATTCACTAAACTTTTAAATACGTACCAAAATCTACCCTTGTTAATATGCACTGCATTGGGTGGTCAGTTGTATGCCTTGTTGTTGTTGCACCACTCTCATAACAAGATGCACAAAGATCGTAATCGTAGCAAATTAAACACTTGTATCTGCGACCTCGAAAATTTCCTTTTAAACATGCATCACAGCTGACACCTATAAAAAAAGAAATATCATTAATTAGCAGCTGTAAAAGGCCACTCTTCATTTCATTTTTATAAATAAAAAGATGCACATACAACCCCAGATTTCTTTTCCAAAATGACTGAAAACAACAATGTAAAATCATATAGGTATTTCTGTTCCCTCAATTTACTATTCTCATGGAAGTAACTTAAAATGTTTAACAAAATGTAAGAAAACTTTTAAAATGTTCTGATGATCTAGCAAGAGGGCAACAATCAAGTGAAAGAGGAGTGAGTACCTGGCCTCACTCAGGGAGGTGGGCAACTACTTGGCAAAGTCTGAGCTTACGTGTTCACAGCACTGCAGGATAAAGCACAGGTAGCACAGACCTGCCAGGTCTGCCATGGTGGGGTCTAAACAGGCAATTTCTCATAAAGGTGAGACCCTAATACACCCTCTCTATACATGTGAGCTAGCAATCCTTGCTGCTGCTGCTGCTGCGGCTAAGTCGCTTCAGTCGTGTCCGACTCTGTGCGACCCCATAGACGGCAGCCCACCAGGCTCCCCCGTCCCTGGGATTCTCCAGGCAAGAACACTGGAGTGGGTTGCCATTTCCTTCTCCAATGCATGAAAGTGAAAAGTGAAGGGGAAGTCGCTCAGTCGTGTCTGAGCCTCAGTGACCCCATGGACTCCAGCCTTCCCGGCTCCTCCATCCATGGGATTTTCCAGGCAAGAGTACTGGAGTGGGGTGCCATTGCCTTCTCTGTAGCAATCCTTAGGGGATTACAAAACTTGCCCCCTGAAATCCCTTCTGCACAAAACACCATCACCACCACCCTAAAAAGTTATAACTATCAGTACAAACCAGTCCAGATTTCACATAAGTGAAAAATCCAAATTCAGACTTCCAAATGGTTCTCAGGTCAAGAATTTAGAATTGTCCTAAATAAGTACCAGCACCAAGCATCGGACAGAAATAAAATTTCAAGGAATGACAGTTCATGCACAAAATACCAACAAAAGCTTAGATACCACCAGAAAGACGTTTGTAAGAATAAGCAGCAGAATCAGAATGGCAAAGAGTTGATAGCAGAACTGAATACCAAATACTAACAGTTTAAAATAAAAGAGGAGCTTAAAAAGAAGAGGCAACCAACATATTTGAAAATGAACCAAATATCTCGATATGCAAAATTTGAAACTTAATGGGCAGGCATAATGGCAAGAAAGCCTTTTATTTACATGTGATATGCCTGTTTATGTAGAAAACTCCTGCTAAATTATTAGAATTAAGTATTTTAAGCAAGGCAGCCAAATATAAACACCAATTTAATAAACTACTGATTGATTTTTCATTCCAAAAAAGACAAGTATATTTTTAAAATGCCCTTGAGTCTACTTATATGAGGTACTCATGTGTGTGTGCTAAGTCGCTTCACTCGTGTCTGACTCTCTGCGACCCCGTGGACCGTAGCACGCCAGGTTTTTCTGTTCATGGATTTCTCCAGGCAAGAGTACTGGAGTGGGATGCCGTGTCCTCCTCCCATATGAGGTACCCAGATTAGTCAAATTCACAAAGAACGAAACAAGCCGCTCCCAAACCCAGAGCAGAACAGTGGTTAGCAGAGACTGGGTGGAAGGGGAGAGAGGGAGTACCGTTTAATGGGTTTCAGTTTGGGATAATGAAAAAATTCTGGAGATAGATAGTGGTGATAGTTGCACAACAATGTGAATGTACTAATTCCACTCACTTAGCTGTATGCTAATGGGTTAAAACGACAGATTTTATGTTGTGCATATTTGACCACAATAAAAAAATTACGTCATTTGTAGCAGTATTCCTGAAAAGTGCCTATGAATAAACCTAACCCAAGATATGCAGCCCTTTATGAAATAAATTAGTAAAAATGTGTTCAAAGACATTAAATAGCTTTTACAAAATAAAAACACCAGGTTTCACTGACTAGAAGGTTCAACATAATAAAATACCAATTCTCCCTAAACTGACTGGTGGATTTAATACAATTCTAATAAAAAAACAATCACAAAAGAATTTTTTGTGGAACATAAGCTGACTCAAATCTTTACACAATTTGCAAAGGGTCAAAAATAGCCAAGACCAAAAAAAAAAAAAAAAAAAAATAGCCAAGACATTCCTGAAGGGTAACAAGATGGAGGGATTTGCTTAACACAGCAAGAGCTATTATAAAGCTACAGTAATTTAGATAGTAGGATACTGGCTTAGAGATAAACTGACCAAAGCAACAGAACAGCAAGCTCCTAAAGCAGTGCTCAGATGGTAAAGAATCTGCCTGCAATGCAGGAGACCCAGATTTTATCCCTGGGTAGGGAAGATCCCCTGGAGATGGGAATGGCAACCCACTCCAGTATTCTTTAGGATTGACTGGTTGGATTTTATTGCAGTCCAAGAGACTCTCAAGAGTCTTCTCCAATAACACAGTTCAAAAGCATCAATTCTTCGGTGTTCAGCTTTCTTAATGGTCCAACTCTCACATCCGTACATGACTACTGGAAAAACCATAGCTTTGACTAGATGGACCTTTGTTGGCAAAGTAAAGTCTCTGCTTTTTAATATGCTGCCTACGTTGGTCAGTTTTTCTTCCATGGAGCAAGTGTCTTTTAATTTCATGGCTGCAGTCACCATCTGCAGTGATTTTGGAGCCCAAAAAAATAAAGTCTGTCACTGTTTCCCCATCTATTTGCCATGAAATGATGGAACTAAACATAATTTTAGTTTTCTGAATGTTGAGTTTTAAGCCAACTTTTTCACTCTCCTCTTTCACTTACATCAAGAGGCTCTTCGCTTTCTGCCATAAGGGTGGTGTCACCTGCATATCTGAGGTTATTGATATTTTTCCCAGCAATCTTGATTCCAGCTTGTGCTTCTTCCAGCCCCGCGTTTCTCAAGATATACTCCGCATATGACAATATACACCCTTGATGTACTCCTTTCCCAATTTGGAACCGTTCTGTTGTTCCATGTACAGTTCTAACTGTTGCTTCTTGACCTGCATACAGATTTCTCAGGAGGCAGGTCAGGTGGTCTGGTATTCCCATCTCTTGAAGAATTTTCCACAGTTTGTTCTGATCCACACAGTCAAGGGCTTTGGTGTAGTCAATAAAGCAGAAGTAGATGCTTTTCTGGAACTCTCTTGCTTTTTCAATGATCCAATGGATGTTGGCAATTTGATCTCTGGTTCCTCTGCCTTTTGTAAATCCAGCTTGAACATCTGGAAGTTCACAGTTCACGTACTGTTGAACCCTGGCTTGGAGAATTTTGAGCATTACTTTGCTAGCATGCGAGATGAGTGCAATTGTGCAGTAGTTTGAACATTATTTCGCATTGCCTTTCTTTGGGATCGGAAGGAATTCCACTGACCTTTTCCAGTCCTCTGGCTACTGCTGAGTTTTCCAAATTTGCTAGCATACTGAGTGCAGCACTTTCACAGCATCGTCTTTTAGGATTTAAAATGGCTCAACTGGAATTCTATCACCTCCACTAGCTTTGTTTGTAGTGATGCTTCCTATGAACCAGTCAATCCTAAAGGTAATCAGTCCTGAATATTCAGTGGAAGGACTGATGCTGAAGCTGAAACTCCAATACTTTGTCCACCTGATGCGAAAGCTGACTGATTGGAAGAGATCATGATGCTGGGGAAGATTAAAGGCGGGAGGAGAAGGGGATGACAGAGGCCGAGATGGTTGGATGACATCACCGACTCAATGGACATGAGTTTGAGCAAGCTCCGGGAGTTGGTGATGCACAGGGAAGCATGGTGTGCTGCAGTCCATGGGGTCGCAAAGAGTTGGACACGACTGAGTGACTGAACTGAACTGAATCAGTATTCTTGCCTGGAAAATCCCATGGACAGAGGAGCCTGACGGGCTACAGTTCAAGGGGTCGCAGAGCTGGATATGACTGAGTGACTAACACACACACAAACAGATGCACAATGTTGTAATCTGTGTCACGACAGTAAGGTCACTAGAGATCAGCGGGGAAAAGAGGGAGTAGACAATAAATGGTACTAAGACAGGTATCTCCCTGGCATATACAGGGACAATAGAGTTGGCTCTCACCCACCGATTCCACACACAGGAATCAATTCCAGATGGTTTAAAGACAAGTATGAAAGGGAAGTGAGAAAAATCTCTGAAGACAATATAGGGGAATATTTTTATAAACCCAGAGTAGGAAACCATTTTCTTAATACACACACACAGGGCCCAATAAAGAGACACATTCAACCACATTAAAATTATGACTTTTCCTTCACTTTTAATATCCTGAAAGTAAAGTGAAAGTGAAGTCGCTCAGTTGTGTCCGACTCTTTGCGACCCCGTGGACTGTAGCCCACCAGGCTCCTCCGTCCATGGGATTCTCCAGGCAAGAGCACTGGAGTGGGTTGCCATTTAATATCCTAGAGTGATGGAAAAGACAAGGCCCAGAATCTGATGATAAAAACAACATACAAGACAGACAAGTGTTAGGTATATAGGATAATTAAGGAACTCAAACATATCAGGAAGAAAATGACCAACATCCAATAGGAAAATGGGCAAAGACTTCAATGGGCACTATAAAGAACAGCAAACAAAACTGACCGATACACCGAAACGACGCTCAATCTCGTTAGTCATCAAAGAAGTGTAAATAAAAACACCATCAGCCATTATTTTACATCAACTGACTGCAAAATCCTAGAAGCCTCTTGGTATCAAGTGCTAGTGAAGACAAGGAGCAACAGACACGTTTCTATGTCACTGGTAGGGGACATGTATCAGAAAACTATTTTGCAAATTTTGTTCACCTTCTAGTCAAGTTAAACATGTACAATTACTGCTAAGTCGCTTCAGTCGTGTCCGACCCTGTGCGACCCCATAGACAGCAGCCCACCAGGCTCCTCTGTCCATGGGATTCTCCAGGCAAGAACACTGGAGTGGGTTGCCATTTCCTACTCCAATGCATGAAAGTGAGAAGTCAAAGTGAAGTCACTCAGTCGTGTCCAACTCCTAGCGACCCCATGGATTGCAGCCCACCAGGTTCCTCCATCCACGGGATTTTCCAGGCAAGAGTACTGGAGTACTATGTCTCTGCAATTCAATTCAAATCAATTCCCTGGGGCATCTTTTGCCCAGGAGCATCAGAAGAATGTAAAAGAATTTTCACAGAGGTTTTCATAATTGAATAAAAAGGCTGTTAACAATCCAAAGGCCCATCAGACAGTCCATTATGGAATGAATTAAAAGATAATGGGGACTTCCCCGGTGGTCCAGTGGGTAAGACGCCAACCTCCCAATGCAGGGGATCTGGTTCATTCCTGGTCAGGAAACTAGATCTGGCATGTCCCAACTAAGATTCCTGCTTGCCACAAGGGAGATTCTGCGAGCTGTAAAGGAGACCCAGTGCAGCTAAAATAATTAAATATTAAAAAAAAAAAAAGAATAATGAATGACAGCCTAAAACAGTGGGTGAAGACAGGCATAAAATCAAACTAAGTTATAAAACAAGTTAGAAGATACATGCCATGGAGAAAAGGAAGTAAAAAAGGATAAACAGTGTGGACAAAGAAAGCTCACTAAAAGGATGATGAGCAAAAAGATGGACTACTTCAAAATTTGCTTATTCAAAGCAGCCTCCAAGCATGACAATGCACAACACTGAAGATACTGAAAAGGGGTAAGTACCTATTTAGATTCACAAATGAAAGTTTAATTTAACAGGCTATAGTAACTTTGCCAAATAAAATGTAGTGTGAACTAAGCTACACCTCTTTAGGGTGCCAGAAAGGTAAGCTCAGGTTTGAACACTAACTTTTTGGAGTGTCCCATCTGACACAAGGGCTTCCCAGGTGGCGCTAACCCTTCTGTCTGTGCAGGAGACATAAGAGATATGACTTTGATTCCTGGGGTGGGAAGATCCCCTGGAGGAGGGCATGGCAACCCACTCTAGTATTCTTGCCTGGGAATCCCATGGACAGAGGACCTTGGCAGGCTATGGTCCATGGGGTCCCAACGAGTTGAACATGACCAAAGGGAGTTAGTATGCATGCATATTGCATACAGCAAATGAAACCTAACATTTTTTAAATCCAGGAGACCTCAGTGCTATCATTTAGTGGTCCTACAGCCTTGGCTCTTAAGGTGATATTTTATTTGACAACATTTGAACTCTTGTTTCTATTATAACATGATACTTTTTCTATAGGAATTTTGGTTTTCAGCGTTGTAAATATTTCTTATCAATATCACCAGAAGCAATTTCATTCTCCCTTTCAAGGAAATGATCATAATACATATGCCACGTGTATGTTCTGTTTCAGATTTCCTGAGCCTCTTGGTACCAGGTAGAATATTGTTATTAACCAAGGAACTGTGCAGTGAAGAGCTGGCTTATTTTCCCTGTTAGGAAAGCACCTGGGGTAGACAGGAAGGGGGCAAATTTTGTTAGTCTGTGTTATAAAGTGAATTCTGACAGATATACTTAAAAGACATTCTGTTCTGAGTGAGAATCTGGGGTCCTTTTCTAAGCTAAATGAGATTTAGTCATTTCAGGTGGGGGCAGAGAGAGAGAGGATTGCTACTGAGAAACTGTAGCAAGCCTATGCATGCTTCTTCCACGAATTTTAGAGATTCGGAGCTACTATCAGCCTGGCGTGCTGTAGTCCATGGGGTTGCAAAGAGTCAGACGCGACTGAGCGACTGAATTGAACTGAGCTACTATAGAGAGAGGTGGTATGGAATCTTCTCTCAAGTCAGATACTGTCTAAAGCTTATGATGACAAATTAGAAGTGTTAAACTGGAGGAGCTATTACAATGAGAAGGAGTAGCAGGATATATGGAAAACTATATGTAAGAAAATATTTTTACTTCCCTGACTTCCTATTCATAGTACACTCATCACCAAAACACATCCCATATAGTATACTTGCCACCATGGATAATTATACTTTTACTTGTATTTTGAGAAACCTTGCTGAGAATTTACCTAACATAACATTTAATGGTCTGACTGAAATATATATTTTTGTTTAAAATAGTGATCTTGATTCACAAAAGTTGTTAAATGTCTTTCAGTGTTTAAGAAGTTAAAAAAATATACTTTGGGGTGGGGGTGGGATGGGGTGGGAGGCTTGGAGGATCTTAGTTTCCCAACCAGCGATAGAACTCAGGCCCATGGCAATGAAACCACCAGGTTCTAACCCTGGACTGCCAGGGAATTCCCAGAAAACATACATTTTCAAAATGACTCAAAAATAGTAATTTTTAAAAAAAGAATTCCATTTCTTTAATGGTGGTTTTTGTTTGTTTGTGTCCTGGGGGGCTGTACTGAGTCTTCATTGCTGAGCAGGCTTTTTCTCCAGTTGCAGTGCATGGGGTTCTCACTGCAGTGGCTTCTCTCGCTGCGGAGTACAGGTTCTAGGTGCACAGGCTTCGTAGTCGCAGCACAAGGGCTCAGTAGTTGTGGCTCCCAGGCTCTAGAGCGCAAGCGCAATAGTTGTGGCACGTGGGCTTAGCTGGTCCACAGTATGTGGGATCCTCCTGGATCAAGGACCGAACCCGTGTCTCCTGCGTTGGCAGGTGGATTCTTTATCACTGAGCCACCAGGGAAGCCTGAACCCCAGTTCCTTGAAGGGCTAACAGTTATTTAATGTTAAAAAGCTTAAGGCAACTGTGGACAGTGGTACTGCCACTCTCCAGGCAAGAATACTGCAGTGGGTTGCCATTTCCTTCTCCAGGGACTCTATACAATATACACCCTGCAAAAACTGAGTTAACCAAATAATAAAATATGTAAGTCATCCTTGAATAATCTGGCTTTAGCCATACTGTCATAAACAAATTCAGACAATTATTACTTCGTAAAATGGAAACAAGCACAAGCTACATCTTTTTAAAAAACATTTTACTTTAAGTACAGTTGATTTACACTGTTGTGTTAATTTCTGCTATACAGAGAAGTGATTCAGTTATACACGTGCATAGTCTTTCCTACTCTTTTCCATTATGGTTTATCACAGGATATTGAATATAGTTCTCTGTGACGTGCAGGAGGACCCTGATGTTTATTCATCCTATATATAATGGTTTACATCTCCCAGTCCCAAACTCCCAATCCTTCCTTTCCCCAACCCCCTCCTCCCCAATGGCAACTACAAATCTGTTCTGTCTCTGTGAGTCTGTTTATGTTTCATAGGTAAGTTCATCTGTGTCATATTTAGATTCCACATATAAACACATCATATGGTCTTTCTCTGATGTACTCCACTTAGTATGATAATCTCTAGGTCTATCCATGCTGCTGCAAATGACATTACTTCATTCTTTTTCATGGCTGAATAATATTCCATTATGTACAAACACACACACACACACCATGTCTACACCTGCACAAGCCACATCTTAAAGTTATGGTAGGATATTTGGGATTCCCCATCTGATCAAGTTCACCTAACAGGACAAACAAAAATGCTGGGAAATATAGGGGACTTCCCTATTGGTCCAGTGGGTAAGACTCCACGCTCCCAATGCAGAGTACACAAGTTCGATCACTGGTTGGGGAACTAAGATCCCACCAAGCTGCACTGCACAGCCAAAAACAAATGCTGGGAAATATAGCTTAACCTCAATTTCAACACTTGCATATGTGAAACTTAAATAAAAAGAATGGTGTATATTTGATAATCCCTATCTATAAAAGGTGTATCTAAACACATTCATATCCTCAACACTTTTATATTTAGCAGTTCTGTAAAATAAATACATAAAACCTATGAACTAAAATTAAAGGAAAGAATGCCCTCTAGTGGGAACAGATGTTTAAAAAGCCACTGAAATAATACATAAAGTCTTCTCTTTTTTAATGTTCTAAAATAAAGGCTTATTTACTTTTATATATATATATATATATATATATATAGTACATATACATTACACATACATTTATTTATCTTTTAAAAGAAAAACCCAGAGGTTGATATAGCTTTTCCTTAATAGAGAGGCAATGTGAAGAGAAGGTCGATAAAGGGAAAGCTACCTGTCAAGGTAAACAGTGAAAGAATACAACAGGAAGAGACTCTACCCCTAATCTGAAGCCCTGGGATTATTCAGCATTCGCCACTGACAAGCTATCCTGACTGCCAGATGCCATGCAATCTGGAGTGAAGGTCTTCCTTTTACTCCAGTCAATTATCTCTTCAGGGCCTATGGATGTTTAAGTAAGTGTGACTTTTAAAAAATGAATGTGTGCGTGTGCGTGTGTGAGATATGTTATATTCCCAAAGAGGTTCTTTGCATTTAGATGGTTGAAAAATCATGCAATCTTTTGAAGACGTTCTCAAGTGAACACAGAAGCAAATAAAGAAATGAACTATGGTAACTCAGTGAAAGGCAGTAGCAGCCAGAATTAAAGACAATGATCAAGGGATATTACTAGAAATAAGACCACTGGAACCCAAGACAAATTTTATAATGCTTCCCAAGCTGGGAGCCTAGTTCAGGAGTAGAAAGCTTTTCCCCTTCTATTAAAGAAGTACAGGGGGACATACACTCAATCATGCACTGCAAAGGTAAAGTAAATCTAGGAGTTCTTTTTGAAGAAAAAAACACACAAAAAAACCCTACTTATTTTTGGACTTAGGAACAGAATCTTCCCCTGCCAATTAAATATACACATAACTCTATACATAAAAAAAAGAAAAAGAAAAAAAACTATGCCTTATGACAAAGGGAAACTCAAAAGGAGAGAAAATTGGGTAGAGAGACCCATACAAATATACCATTCAAGAAAAGACCTACAGTTAAAGGGATTCCAGGGGCAGAGAAAGAGAAGTGAGAAAAACAGTACACAGCTGGGGAGGGTACGAGTTAAAAGAAAGCGGCCTGGGTGCTGGAGGGGAACTTTAGAAAAGGGGAAAACATGGAACAGTTTGGTAAACAGATTGTGCAGTGTGCTCTTCACACTTAGCAGACTTGCATGAACCTGTGATACATTTACCTGGCTGGGCATTTAAAACAACCTTTCTGTACTGGGATTTAGCTTTCTTTTACTTTATTGTTTTCCAGTGGAATTCCGTGAGTGTGGTGACACGTCACAACAAGAAGCATCCATCTATCCTTCCATTATGTACAAGATCAGCAGTGAGTAAAGGCCTGGGCCACACAGAGCTAATACCCCAGTGGTAGCCCAGAGAATTTTCTTCATTACTGCATTAATTTTCACATCAAAGTCATGAGGTAGCTGGAAATTATGATAAAACTTCTTTCATGGTTATGGATGATTCAAAGCTAGTTCATATCTGCCCAACAAACTGGACAGAAAGGCAGGGACTGGACACTGTATTTAAGGCATTCCTTCCTTATGCATTCTATCAAAGAGGGAAGTTTAATTCATTTCTAAAAGTTTTTAGTGCAGCAGAATTTGCTCCATTTTAGAACAACTGGATGTTTTGCTTAAAGACCTGTTCCATGCTCTTATTTCATAGAAATGCAATACTGGCCTGGGAACAGAAACCCATCTTAGTAACAATGAACTTGCTCATGAGCAAGCTTAATAAGGAAAAGTCTTTCAGAACCCCTTATCTGGAAATGGAGAAGCTTCAAACTACTATTATACTCATCCATGATTAGAGCTATTTTCTGACTTACACATAAAATGAAGGAAGAAGAGGTGTGTAAGGAATGCCTGGGGCAACATAGGAATTCAGTGGGTATCTGCTGAATGAATGAAGTGGATGAAAAGAAAAAGGGACATTCTCCCAGAGTAATTAGATAAGAGCTCAAAAGAGAGAAGGGAAACAGGGATTAATGTGTGTCCATAATAGACTTCTTGATATAAGAATGACTCAATGATGAAAGTAGGAGGGGAAAAGAAGGGACTGAACAACAGGTACTTGTTTCACATAGGAGAAAAGAAAATTAAGTCAGTAAAAATGCTGTGCCAAATACTTCTAGGCATGAGCCCCCATTCAGCAGCATCAGCCCAGAAGATTTGGCTGTCAGCCATATAAACGATGCGGTTGTTCTTGAGAAACACATTTTTTGTCAGCCACAATTTTGTGTTGATAATTTCACATGTAAAGCTGAAAATAAAACCTCCAGTAGTTTGAAATATGTGTCCATATCTATTTAAGTTGCTTGAAACAATGCACACTAATCAGAATCACTGCCCTGTTTTTTTTTAAATTTATTTAATTGGAGGCTAATTACTTTACAATATTGTAGTGGTTTTTGCCATACATTGACATGAATCAGCCATGGGTTTACATGTGTTCCCCATCCTGAACACCCCTCCCACCTCCCTCCCCATCAAAGACCCTCCGGCAAGGCCTATGTGGCAAGGCAGAGAGCTCCAGCCCTCCTAAAAGACAAGTGCTCTTGGAGAGGGTGGTGATTTTTATGAAAATATCTAGTGATCACACAAGCATTTTGCACATCGCTTCAGTCGTATCCAACTCTTTGCGACCCTATGGACTGTAGCCCACCAAACTCCTCTGTTCATGGGATTCCCCAGACAAGAATACGGAGTGGGTTGCCATGCCCTTCTCCAGGGGATCTTCCCGATCTAGAGATCAAACCTGAGTCTCTTAAGTTTTCTTTATTAGCAGGTGGGTTCTTTACCACTAGCACCACCTGTAAAAAATAGATTACATTTCAAACCGATGGGGGCTGGTCTGAAAAATTAAACCCTTAAAATGGGTATAAAATGCCATTGGAGATTTTCCTTCAGATCATCTCCACAGAGCTTCGATCTTTCACTAACCAATTAGTGTTTAACGAACTTGATGCCCCGGGCACCTGCGAAGGGCTTGTCACTGAACTGTTGTTCCTTTACATGTGAATAAACTGATTAAAATAAACCACAAGCACTAAGTGACCTGCTCCAAAGGCAAACAGTCATGAACTGACAAACAGAGCCTCTGGTAACAGTAAATCTGTTATTTGTGTGTCTGTTTCAGACGTAGATGTCTTCAGAACTTTTTTATTTACTATGGCACAGAGATACACATTTAATATCATGTTTATTGTTCTTAATTCTTTATTTTCTAAGAGACCTTAATTCTACCAATCATATAACTTCTCTAAAATGAAACTCTGAGCTTGAGGAATTACTTTCAAGGCAGGTGTTAATAGATATTTGCTTATTTATTTCCAGAGGTTGAAAATCAATCAAACACAGCTCTACCTGAAGTCACTAATCTATAAGTTCTTATTCTAGAGTACTATTCTCTTAACTTTTTGAAAATCCATGTCGTATACTGGTAAATACTTGAAAACATTACTATCTCCTTTGTTTAAAATTTCAGTAAGCAAGAAACATGTCAGGCCTCACTCTTTCAAATCACAGCATAATATCAATATGATTCTCAAATATATAATTTATTTTAATTTTGTTTCTGTCAAATGTATAAGGAAATACACATACATACATCTTCAGACAAGGGAATCAACAGCCTATCACACATGACATAATTGCATAACAAAATTCTAGAACACTGTGCTCCAACAAATTGCTCTTATCACATATAAGTCCCTACAAAACAGGTCATAAAAGGATACATACCACATGGAAGCACTTACATAAGTCTTAAACTACACAATACAATGTTCTACAGTTACAGTGTATGGACACATACTCATGTAGAAAGCATGCTGAAATGTGGATGGAAAGGATACACACCAACTCCCAAGAAACAATGACATCTGGGAGGTAGGGAGAAAAAGGAAAGAAACAGAATGGAATCAAGAAAGGGTACAAAGTGGAAGCTGTCCACATAAGCACTTTCTATATGTTTTCAATGTTTCATTAAGAAAAAAACCACCAAAACCTAATACAGACAAAACTCCGCCATCCCATCTCAACTTGTACAGGAGCATGGAAGGTGTCAGGATGGGTGGTTTTACACTGAGGTATAAATGGGTAAAACAGCTGACCCAGTGCAATTACAGAATACAACTAGTGTCTTTTTGGCCCTAGAGATGGATTCTGTATCCCATCCATGTTAATTTTTGCTGAAGTATAAACTCATCACTGAGTTTCAAGCTAAGCGTTCACAGAATGACTTCTCCCAAGCATAGTGCATCATCTGGGCGTGCTGGACCCCACACAGACAACACGGAAAGCCTACTAGAGGGCAGTGACAACGAGGCCAAGCTGCTGTTCAGAAAGCCTTCCTGTCACACACAGGGCCAACACAGTACAAGGAGCAGTAGGGGACTTTCTGCCTTTCCTGGAAAGATAGACTACACATATTTGTTAGAGAGTAGAATGTCACAACTAAAGGGTGAAACATGCTTAATGGGATTTGTGCCCCCGCCTTGGGTAAAACAGTTTAAACCCTTTAAATCTGATTTTCTGCAACTGTTTTAGGGTAAGCAGAAGAAAACCACTAGATGAATAGGGACAGAGCAGGAAACATACTACTTAATGGTTATTTGAGCTAGAAATGTCTGCACACTTATTTGTGATAAATTCCCAGTCTGTATGTGTCAGCTCTACTAGAGTGTAAAGGATTTGTCCTGCATGGATATTAGGAGATAATTTCACATTAAATTACCATAACAACATTATCTCAATGAACACAAGTTTCTGAGCACCTACAGTACCCATTTAGTGCCTGAGATTTAAAAGGGAAGACAAGTAAACAGGCAATTAAAATACAGTATGAAGAGTGAGTGGCAGAGAACTATGGGAACACATCAACAGATAAGAGCAACACAAGATGACCTGTTCTGGTGAGAGGGTACAACAGGGCCCCACAGTTAGCACCACCCTGACACTACGCTCATACCAAGCAGGCCCTGAGCACCTTTTCCTCAAAATACTGAAAAACAACCTCAGGTCCCTTTGTTCCACGTTTCTTCCACACAGAGCAGTTACTCTAAATCCACTCTCAGAAACCCATGCATAGCTTAAGACAAGAATCAAGTCACTGCCTCTTCTTTTCTTGGTGGACCAATTTCAAACCTAATAGGTCTTCAAAAATCCTGCCTTCAACTGTTAGGTTATGTTTATGTCTGCTCTAGTTCCTTCACTGATTTTGAACCCAAGGGACCTATAACAGATATGAAACTCTGGAGAGGACTAGGAATAATACAAAGTACAGAGACTGCTTCGGCAATGGAAGAGAAGCAGTTTATGCCTGGCTTAGAACACACACTAGCCTAACTTTGGATCTGAGGCGATGATGAGACAGGAGAGATACTATAAACTTTTAGGCTGATCTTTGGGAGATTTCCTTTGAGAGAGGATATGTCTTTCTGTTATCGAGAGTGATACACAACCGTATGGAACAGAACACAGTAAAGGACTAAGCATAAAAGCAAATGAGAAAAATAAGCAGTGCATGTACAGTTTGAAGCAAATCTCTAGGAAACCAAGTTAAATAGTACTCAAAGTATCCCAAACTAAAAAACCAAACACTGGCTTTAACACAAATTTTTTTGGCCGCGCTGTGCTGCTCATGGCATTTTAGTTCCCTGACCAGGGATACAATCCAGGCCCTCGGGAGTGAGAGGGCATTATCACTGGACTGCTAGAAAATTCCGTCACAAATATTCATGTTTCTTCTTCCCTGCACTTGTGAACATTTTTAGCCATGGTTCTGAGCATGACTCTGGTAGGGCAACATTCAGAAGATGTACCCAGGCTGACAATATACCCATAATGACTTGAAAAAACAACATTCAAAAGAACAGTTCCTCCACTTAAAAAGGATAGCAATAAGGCATGAGGCAATAAGGATGGCAATAAGGCATAGCCTTACAAGCTAAAAACTCAAATGCAAACTTCAAGAGGATCTAAATAAATAACTTTATCAGCAAGGATGTGAATCCTGCCTGAAACTGCTTAACTGGTCTTTGCTTTCCTCATTAACCAGAGGAAAAAAAGCACATACCAATCTCTGTATTGCAGGATTGTATCAAGCACCTGAGTGTTAACCTCTCTTCCCCTCCTTCACATTCCAGAGTTGTGCGAAGGAAAACAGGCTGCTGGCCAGCACTACTGTTCTCAGCTCCAAGCCTCCCCTTCTATATTGTTTCCTACAATGCTGGCCCAGGAGGTTGTCCTCGATGGGGTCATTTTGCTCCCCCAGGGGATATCTGGCCACGTATGGAAACATTTGGGCGTGGGGTGGGTACTGGAATCAAGTGGGTAAAGGTCAGGGATGTTACTAAACTTCCTATGAAGCACGAGACAGCCACCTGGCCCAAGATGTAATGGTGCTGAGGCTGAGGAACAATGGTCTAGGGTCTGCAATGTCAATTATTTATATCCCCTTGGCAGCTGGCTCCTGGTTTACATCTGCCAATAGGAGGTTAGAAAGAGAGACAGAGTATTCCTCCACCAGCAGAGGGGTTCTAGCATCAGTCGCTCTGGCATTCTCATCACCAACCAGCTATATCCCCAGATACCAAGTACCAACTGTGCTGAGGTAGGCCCAGGGAAGTAGGAGTCTCTGAACTCCTAAAATCCTAGTACCCCCATCTTTTTCTTTTTTGCAATGACCGAAATATCTGTTTATCTGTACTGTCCAATGTAACAGCCACCAGGCACTGTAAAATCTGTAAAAATCCCTTGTCAGCTTACAGAGCATAGAAGCAGTGCTGGTCCAGCAGCTACAAGCCTACCAGGCAACCAGATCTGGTTTCCAAACAGCATTCTCCACTGGATGGATGGAGGAACTAGAGCTCCTTGGAGAAATGGATGACTCCAGAGGAATTGGGGCAAGCTCATAAGGAGGCTATAATGTCTAGTTCTAGAATGAATGATCCAGAAAGAACGATGGAGACATGCCAAAGGACACAGAAGAAACCTGAATGAGGTTTCCATGGTTCAAATCTGGGACAATTTGAGCATCAAAATCAATAAAGTACAGAAATCAATGTGTCCATACTGATATAAATGAATAAGTAAATAAGTCAAGGAGAAGGAAAAAAATTTCCATGTAGTAGATACACCGACTAGAACTTACATTCCAACTCCAGATCATCAGCTCTGGACCTGAACTGTCCAGTATATGCTAGCCACTAGCCGCATGTGTGGAGACGGCAATGGCACCCCACTCCAGTACTTTTGCCTAGAAAATCCCATGGACGGAGGAGCCTGGTAGGCTGCAGTTCATGGGGTTGCTAGAGTCGGACACGACTGAGCGACTTCACTTTCACTTTTCACTTTCATGCATTGGAGAAGGAAATGGCAACCCACTCCAGTGTTCTTGCCTGGAGAATCCCAGGGAGGGGAAGCCTGGTTGGTTGCCGTCTATGGGGTTGCACAGAGTCGGACACGACTGAAGCGACGCAGCAGCAGCAGCAGCAGCAGCCGCATGTGATCATTTAAATGTGATTTGTTAAAATCAAATAAAGACAATTCCCTGGTGGTCCAGTGCTTAGGGATCCACACTTCCACTGCAGGGGGTGCAGGCTTGATCCCTTGTTGGGGAACAAAGATCTTGCAAGCTGCGCACCATGGCCAAAACAAATAATAATAATAAAAAAAATTCAGTTCCACAGTGAATTCCACAGCCTTATTTCAAAGTCTCACACAGTGCACTGGACAATGTATTTGAGACTGAGCTGTAATTTTGTGACAATAAGGTCTAGAACAGATAAGGTAAGACCTAATTTTGTTCATTTCTGAAAATCAAATTTAGTATTGGAATTTTTTAATTAATTTAATTGGAGGCTAATTACAATATTATAGTGGTTTTTGCCATACATTGAATCAGCCACAGGTGTATATGTGTCCCCCTTCCCCTCTGTCCCAAACCTCTCCCCACCCTGCACCTCCCTCCCCATCCCATCCTTCTGGGTCATCCCAGTGCACTGGCCCTGAGTGCCCTGTCTCATGCACTGAACTATTTCACATATGGTAATATACATGTTTCAATGCTATTCTCTCAAATCATCCCACCCTTGCCTTCTCCCACAGAGTCCAAAAGTCTGTTCTTTATATCTGTGTCTCTTTTGCTATCCTGCACATGGTGTCATCGTTACAATCTTTGTAAATTCCATATATATGTGTTAATACACTGTATTGGTGTTTTACTTTCTGACTTACTTTGTTCTGTATAACAGGCTCCAGTTTCATCCACCTCATTAGAACTGACTCAAATGTGTTCTTTTTCAATAGCTGAGTAATACTCCATTGTGTATATGTACCACAGCTTTCTTATCCATTTGTCTGCTGATGGACATCTAGGTTGCTTCCATGTCCTAGCTATTGTAAACAGTGCTGCGATGAACATTGGGGTACACGTCTCTTTCAATTCTGGTTTCCTCGGTGTGTATGCCCAGCAGTGGGATTGGTGGGTTGTATGGCAGTTCTATTTCCAGTTTTTTAAGGAATCTCCACACTGTTCTCCATAGTGGCTGTACTAGTTTGCATTCCCACCAACAGTGTAAGAGGGTTCCCTTTTCTCCACACCCTCTCCAGCATTCATTGTAGACTTTTAGATGGCAGCCATTCTGACCGGTGTGAGATGGTACCTCATTGTAGTTTTGATTTGCATTTCTCTGATAATGAGTGATGTTGAGCATCTTTTCATCTGTTTGTTAGCCATCTGTTATGTCTTCTTTGGAGAAATGTCTGTTTAATTCTTTGGCACATTTTTTGATTGGGTTGTTGATTTTTCTGGTACTGAGCTGCATGAGCTGCTTGTATATTTTGGAGATTAATTCTTTGTCGGTTGTTTCCTTTACTATTATTTTCTCCAATTCTGAAGGCTGTCTTTTCACCTTACTTATAAAGACAATTTCATAAGGATAAAGAGAGTAAAAGTAAACAACAGCAACAAAAATTTGGAAGCTGGAAAGCAGATGGATGAGTGGTAACTGAGTTAGGAGGCTGGAAAAAGATGAATCCTCATAAAAAGGTAAAAGCAAAGGGTAAAAAGGAGAAAGCAAAGAAACCACCCAATATTCAATACAAATTCAACAAAGTGTCCAGGACTGGCAGTATCAGGTATTGCTGGAACTTGGGTTAGAGAAGAGAACTATCTAAAGATGAAAGATGTAAAAAGCTCTTCCAGAAGCAGTTAAATTTGTACATTGCCTTTCAGACATCCTCTACTTCAAGTGGAAACAAGAAGTTTACTCATTAAAGGGTAAAACAGAGGGTGCTTACCTAGGGAACTCAAGGCACTGTTGACAAGATAGTAATATGCACAGTTTACTGAAAAGAGAAGAGTTTGTGTTAAATCATAACTAAATTATTCTCAGAAGGAGAAGGTGAAGAGAAAAGAGAATAGAACATTAAAGAGAAGAAAACTGGAACTCAAGTGTCAATAGCCTGAAAGCAACCTTACACTTAAAGGAAGCAGAAAAAGAACGAACAAAAGACAAGTTAGTAGAAGAAACAGTATCATAAAGATGGAAGCAGAAATAAATGAAAGAAACTGAAAAAACAAACAAACAAACAAACAAACCCAGAAAAAAGATCAATGAAACTAAGAGCTACTTTTTTTGAAAAGATAAACAAAATTGTTAAACTTTTAGCCAGACTCATCAAGGAAAAAAAAAGCCTAAATCAATAAAATCACAAATGAAAAAGAAGTTACAACTTACACCACAGAAATACAAAGGATCGTAAAGAGATTATTACAATTATACACCAATAAAATAGACAACTTAGAATAAATAGACCAATTCCTAGAAATATACAGTCTGCAAAGACTGAATCAGGAAGAAGTAGAAAATATAAATAGACAAATCATCAGTAAAGAAATTGATTCAGTAATCAAAAAATTCTCAACAAACAAAAGTCCAGGACCAGAGAGCTTCATAGGTGATTTCTACCAAACATTAACAACTATCTTTCTCAACCTACTAAAAAAAAAAAAATCATTGGAAGAAACACTTTTGAATTCATTCTACAAGCTTAGCATCACCCTGACACCAAAACCCTACAAAGATATCATGCCAAAAAAGGAAATTACAGACCAATATTATTGATGAACAAAAATCCTCAACAAAACATTAGCAATCTAATCCAAAAACACATTAAAAAAGCAGTCTACAATTTTTTTTGGCACCAGGGACTGGTTGCATGTAATACAATTTTTCCATGGACTGGGGGAAGGGAAAGTGGGATGGTGCAGGTGGTAATGCGAGTGAAGGGGAGTGGCAGATGAAGCTGTGCTTGGGTTCACCTGCCATTCACCTCCTGCTGTGTGGCCCAGTTCCTATTAGGCTGTGGGCCACTGGTCTGCAGCCCAGGGTCTGGGGACTCCTGCATTAAAAGGATCATACACTGTGATCAAACAGGATTTATCCCAGAGGTGCAAGGATGGTTCAATATCCACAAATTAATCAATGTGGAAAAAATCAATTAATCAATTGGAAAAAAAAATGGCATGACCATTTCAATAGATACTGAAAAAGCTTTTGACAAAACTCAACATCCATTTATAATTTTAACATCAGCAAATTGGGTATATAGGGAACAAACATCAATATAATAAAGGCCACATAAGCATCATACTCAATGGTGAAAAGCGGAAAGCATTTCCTCTAAAATTAGGAACAAGACAAGGATGCCCACTCTCACCTACTCTCATCACTTTTATTCAGTATAGCATTGGAAGTCTAAGGATTCCAGGACTTCTCTGGTGGTACAGTGAATAAGAATCCACCTCCAAAGCAGTTAGAACTGGACATGGAACAACAGACTGATTCCAAATCGGAAAAGGAGTACATCAAGGCTGTATACTGTCACCCTGGTTATTTAACTTATATGCAGAGTACATCATGAGAAATGCTGGGCTGGATGAAGCATAAGCTGGAATCAAGATTGCTGGGAGAAATATTAATAACCTCAGATATGCAGATGACACCACCCTTATGGGAAAAAGTGAAGAAGAACTAAAGAGCTTCTTGATGAAAGTGACAGGAGGAGAGTGAAAACGTTGGCTTAAAACTCAATGTTCAGAAAACTAAGATCATGGCATCCGGTCCCATCACATCATGGCAAATAGATGGGGAAACAATGAGAGACTTTACTTTGGGGTGCTCCCAAATCACTGCAGATGTTGACTGTGGCCCTGAAATTAAAAGACACTTCTCCTTGGAAGAAAAACTATGACCAACGTAGAGAGCATATTAAAAAGCAGAGACATTACTTTGCTGACAAAGGTCAGTCTAGTCAAAGCTATGGTTTTTCCAGTAATCAGTATGGATGTGAGAGCTGGACTATAAAGAAAGCTGAGCACAGAAGAATTGATGCTTTTGAACTGTGGTGTTGGAGAAGACTCTTGAGAGTCTCTTGGACTGCAAGGAGATCCAACCAGTCAATCCTAAAGGAAATCAATCCTGAATATTCATTGGAAGGACTGATGCTGAAGCTGAAACTCCAATACTGTGGCCACCTGATGTGAAGAACTAACTCATTGGAAAAGACCCTGATGCTGGGAAAGATTGCAGGCAGGAAGAGAAGGGGACGACAGAGGATGAGATGGTTGGATGGCATCACCAACTCGATGGACATGAGTTTGAGTAAGCTCTTAGAGTTGGTGATGGACAGGGAAGTCTGGCGTGCTGCAGTCCATGGGGTCGCAAAGAGTCAGACACGACTGAGCGATTCAACTGAAACAACGCAGGGGACATGGGTTTGATCCCTAGTCCGAGAAGACTCCACATGTTGAGAAGCAGTGAAGCCCATGCACCACAACTACTGAACCTGTGCTCTAAGGCTTGGGAGCTGCAGCTGCTGAGCCTGCACGCTGCAATCACTGAAAGCCCCACGCCTGGAGCCTGTGCTCCATAACACAAGAAGCCACCACAAGGAGAAACCTGTGCACCGCGACTGGAGAAAAGTCCACACACAGCAACAAAGACCCAGCACAGACGTAAATAAATAAATAATTTTAAAAATAGTATTCCAAATTGGAAAGGAAGAAGCAAAACTGTCACTCCTTGCAGATGACATGATACTATACACAGAAGATCCTAAAGACACCACTGAAAAACTACTACAACTCATCAACGAATCTGTAAAGTTGCAGGATACAAAAAAAATCTGTGGCATTTCTATACACTAACAATCAACAGAAAGAGAAATTAAGAATACAGTGCTACTTAAAACCACATCTAAAAGAATAACGAGGAATCACTCTAACTAAGCAGGTAAAAGACATGTACTCGGAAAACTGTTACATGCCGATGGAATAAACTCAAGACATCAAAACAGATGGAAAGATATACTGTGTTTCTAGACTGGAAAAGTTAATATTGCTAAAATGACCACATTACCTAAGGCAATCTACAGATTCAATGCATTCCCTACCAAAATACCATTGGTATTTTCTATAGACCCAGAGAAAATAATTCTACAATTGATATGTAAACACAAACTACCCTGAATAACCAAAACAATTTGAGAAAGAAAAGAACTGGATGAATCATGCTCCCTGACTTCAGACTGTACTACAAAGCCACAGTAATCAAAACAGTATAGTACTAGCACAAAAAACAGACACAAAGATCAATGCGACAGAATAGAGAGCTCAGAAATGAGCCCACACAAACACAGGAAATTAATCTATGACAAAGCAGGCAAAGATACACAATGGAGAAAAGACAGCTTCTTCAATAAGTGGTGTTGGGAAACTGGACAGTTACATGCAAAAGAATTAAATTACTTTCTCACACTATACACAGAAATAAATTCAAAATGGATTAAAGACTTAAATGTAAGACCTGAAGCCATAAAACTTCTACAAGAAAACACAAGCAGTAAGCTCTTTGACATTGGTCTTAATCTTATTTGTTTGGATATGTCTCATCAAGCAGGAGAAACAAATGCAAAAGTAAACAAATGGGACTATACTAAATTAAAAAGCTTTTTGGCACAACAAAGAAAAGTATCAATATCACTGGGCTTCCCTGGTGGCTCAGATGGTAAAGTGTCTGCCTACAATACAGGAGACCTGAGTTCAATCCCTGGGTTAGGAAGATCTCCTAAAGAAGGAAATGGCAACCCACTCCAGTATTCTTGCCTGGAAAATCCCATGGACGGAAAAGACTGGTAGGCTACAGCCCATGGGGTCACAAAGAGTCAGACATGATTGAGCAACTTCACTTTCTTTCAATATCACTAAAACAAAAAAGCTGCCTAGGGAATGGGAGAAGATATTTGCAAATGACATATCCAATAAGGGTTAATATCTAAAATATAGCAAAAACTCATACTGCTCAATATCAAAACATTATTTTTTTTTAAAAAAGCCTTATTGAAACCTGAATAGATGTTTTCACAAAGAAGATATACTGATGGC
The DNA here is from genome assembly GCF_029407905.1 of Bubalus kerabau. Lineage (NCBI taxonomy): Eukaryota > Metazoa > Chordata > Mammalia > Artiodactyla > Bovidae > Bubalus > Bubalus kerabau. The sequence goes on from NC_073634.1 coordinate 52,781,869, forward strand.
CAACAGGGACATGAAGAAAAACACTCAAATCACTAATCATCAGAGAGATGGAAATTAAAACCATAATGCTGCTGCTGCTAAGTCACTTCAGTCGTATCCGACTCTGTGCGACCCCACAGACGGCAGCCCACCAGGCTCCCCCGTCCCTGGGATTCTCCAGGCAAGAACACTGGAGTGGGTTGCCATTTCCTTCTCCAATGCATGAAAGGGAAAAGTGAAAGTGAAGTCGCTTAGTCGTATCCGACTCTTATTGACCCCATGGACTGCAGCCTACCAGGCTCCTCCGTTCATGGGATTTTCCAGGCAAGAGTACTGGGGTGGGGTGCCATTGCCTTCTCCAAAACCATAATGAGATCACCTCAAACCTGTCACTATGGCTATTATTAAAAAAGAAAAAATAACACAGCAAATAATAAGTGCTGGTGTGGATGGGACTGATGGTAAGAAAATCAGTGCAGACACTATGGAAAACAGTACGAAAATTCCTCAAAAAATTAAAAGTAGAACTATCATACAATTCAGCAATTCCACTCCTGAGTATTTAGCTGAACAAAACAAAAATGCTAATGAGGAAGGAGGGACTAGAGGTCACACACGATCAAGAATCAGATATGTGCAATAGGAACACTGGACTGTACAAGGTAATGCATTAATGTCATCAAACTTCCAAAGCAAAGAACTTCCACATTAAAATTATATACTTTGGAAAGCTGTCATTTTCCAAGTATGAGGTGTTAACAATAGTGTTAACAGTATCTTCAGATCTGCTAAATTAAAAAAAAATTATTCACAGTGAACCCTTCTTCAGAAACAATGAAGAGTAAGAGGAGGAAATTATGGGGGAGATCGAATCTAGGAAAACAGGAGATCCAAAATAAGAGAGAAGCAACTAAAATCACCAGGAAGATGGTAAAGTGGGAATCCCCAGAATGACAGCCATGCTGTAGCTGAGGACAACTTGCCACACCGCAGTGCTAACACTCAAGAGCCATGCACACTGAGTGGTCATCACCCAGATCCTGGGGCCAGAGTATTGTTTGTTTTACGCTGTTTACTGAAGTGAAACACCATTTAGAAAAGTACACAAATCATAAACACACAGCTTGGTTTTCACAGAGTGAACATAACCTGCGTAACCAACACCCAGATCAAGAAACAGAACAAGTCTCCCTCATGCTCCCTCTAGTAACCACCCCAACTTACTATCCTGACATCTAACAGCCTGGAATAATTTCCCCTGCTTTGTGTGTGTATATATATAAGCATGTATACGTACACAGCAATACTTGCAGAGCTTTTACAGTCACTTGTGCACATCTGAGTTACCAATCGGCACATTCCTAGCTGAGCTCAGACAAGTGGCTGCTCTGCCTTCCTGCTTCAATTCATCCTGTAAACAAACATCCTTTTCATGGTCTATGTACTGTCATGCATTTCAACTTTTTGTGCTGTTTATAGGTGACTGCACTGTTTAAAATGGCCCCAGATGAAGCACTAAAATGCTGTCTAGTGTTTCTAAGCGCCACAAAACTGACAACACGTGTTAGATAAACTGTTTAGCCATGAGGTACAGTGCCGTTAGCTATGACTTCTATGTTTAAGAATCAACTGAATATTAAATAAGGTATCTTTCAACAGAAAACACAGAGAAAACAAGGTTTTGTATTGATCTGTTGATGCAAGTGTGACCAAAGGCTCACAGGAACCCAGTCCTATATTGCCATTAGGAGCTCTGGTTCAGTATTTGCTAATTCAGTGTTCATGGCAACTTTAGAGAATACAACTACCAAGAATAACAAGAATCAACTACACAGAGAGAGAGAGAGACAATCATATATTTTTGCTTTTGACATGAGGACAGAAGATGCCTGGGGAGTCTGGTCCAGGCTCTGCTGCTCCCCTGGAGTTGGGTGATGAAGTTCCTGCTCTCCCCTTCAGGAGGGAGGGTGAGCTGAGGACCCTCGCTTCACCCCCACACTTCTGCTCTGACCTGCTCCTGAAAGCTGGGAGTTGACCAAGGGGAGCAGCTGTCCTCTGGCCACATATCTGTTGGAGATCCATCCTGGTCCACATGAAGGCCCAGCCAAATTCCCCGTGTGGTGGTCCTGAGCTTTCAAGGCTCACTTGTGATCTCGCCCAGTTGACTTCGGCAAAGGGTGTCTGGGAAGCTCCCAGGGAAGTGGAAGGCAAACGGAGCTCAGCTTCTGTTCTCCTACAAGCTTGCATCCAATGGTGCAAACTGCCCTTTCCTCACATAGTGCACTCCGAATCTGTCACTCTGTGCTTCATAACTAACGACTACGCTGCTCAGATAGGAAGAGATTTACTGGGGGTAAAACTAAAGAGGAAGGCAAGAGGGTGATCAAGACGAAGGTACAGATAAGTGGTTATGGATATTTCTGTGAGATGGTCTATGTTTTAATATAGACGGGTATTATCTATTGTCTTTTTAGTGAATACAGACATACTGCATACTTCTGAATGCATGACACATTTCTCACACATGCATAACAATTCCTTTCTCAAAGAAAAGATCCGACTATCTTAAATATGGCAAATATGTTTCAATTTTTTGAAAAAGCTATAAACTTCTTATAAGTAACTATAAGAGGATCTTTTTATTTTACCTCTTGGTGTGTGAGAACTCTCTAAGCAATACAGGGAACACTTGAAACCATAAACAGGGCAAGGAAGCGCAATGTAAATTTGATAAGTAAGTAAGTACAAAACTTCAACAATGAAAAAGAGCCAGAAAAAAGTCAATTACAACAGATGGAGCAAGATAATCTGCAACAGATACAACAAACAATGGGCTCTTAAAGATTAAGAAAAAGACCAACATGAAAAAGAAAAATGGGAAATGATATATGACTTGGGCTCTACTGAAAAGGAAGTATCATTCAAATACATCCTTGGTAATTTAAAAAAAGTGCTTCTAAAGCCCTCCAAAATTTTCAATTCCATTCATAAAAAGGCCTAATTCAAGAAAGGCTCATGCAATCTTAAAGTAGAAGTAGCAGGCATGTCCAGTTAAATGAAAGCTAAGCTAACAATCGTATGAATCACAGCTGGCTTCTCCAAAGGTAAAACTGACCCTCCAAAAATTCATTTGTTCTCATTCTGCAAGAGTTCTTTAGCTTAGACACCACCCCAGTTGACATGGAAGACTGAATCAAGGCCTTCACTCTATAATAACAGCACTATGATAATAGCTTCCTCATACAGTCAAATGCTTGCTGTAACTTCTTTTCACTTGCCATCTTGTGCCATGGTAAGGTCCTGGACTTAACCCTGCTCTACGCAATATTTTTATTAGCATTTTAGAAAATGATAGAAAGCATACTGACAAGCTTTGCATAAAAGAAACCGTTAAAACATTGGCGGACAAAATAGAAATGCAAAGAGGCGAATGGGTGTGCCAAAACAAATGAGATGAATTTTTAAAGGGATTCACATAAAGTCTTGCTGTTGGATTAAAGAGCAATTCATATGACATAAAAACAAACTCTGGGTGAATTAACTAAGCAGAACTTCGACTTCAGTATTAGATCAGTATGGGATGCAGTTGCTTAAAAAAAACAAAAAAAAAAAACAAAAAAAAACAGGCAGGAAATAAATAAACAGGCTTAGGCTACACTAACAGTCATGCGAGATACACAACTGCAGCATTTCCACATTTTGCTCCTGTCAGACCACATGTGAAGAACTGCATTCAGTTCTTGGTGTCCTGTTTTAAAATGAGAGGACTTCCCTGGTGTCCCGGGGTTAACAATCCGCCTTCGGATCCAGGGGACACAGGTTCAACCTGTGGTCAGGGAACTAAGATCGCACGTGTCCTGGGGCAACTACTGAGTCCGCACACAACAAAAGATTCCACATGCCGCAAGAAGACCCGATGCAACCCAATACATTAAAAATAAAAGGAGAAACAAACACAGTATATCGGCAGAACGATGAAAGATCTAGAAACTAATGGGCAGAAGAGCAGAGGGTAGACACTGTGGAGAGGATACGCGGGCTCTGCACAGATCCAGTGCAGAGAAGCAGCCCACTGCTTTCCACACAGAGACTCAAGTCCAAACCAAGAGGCACAAAGAGAAACGTTGCATTCTGGGCTGGATCCACAACACGAAAGAGACATTAAGTGGAAAAACTGGTAAAATTTGACTAAGTCTATAGTTTCCAGAGTAACAGTATACCAATGTTGGTTTTCTTAGGACAAAAATGTGTCAGGGTGAGGTACCAACACTTGGGGAAACTGTGTGAAGCATACATGGGCAGTCTATCTTTGCAATTTTTCTATAAACCTAAAATAAGTACAAAATTAAAAGTTTACTGATTAACAGAGACAAGGAGGCGGATGGTTCAACCAATGACACTCAGTGTAGTGAGTGTGACCAAACTTAGAAGTTAACTGAATTTTACAAAGTATCTTTTGTAAGATTTTTAATACACACACTGAAATCACCAGTAATACAACTGTTTGGGTAAACTGTTTAAAACTTGACACCAAGAGTTGTTCAAGAGAAACACTGATGGCAACATTGTTGAACATGAATCTCTAACACAACATGTCTACTATGGATCAGCATTTGAAGCTAGGTATTCAGTGAGTTTGCTGGAGAAGGGAATGGCAATCTACTCCAGTATTCCTGCCTGGAGAATTCCATGGACAGAGGAGCCTGGCATTGGGCTACAAGTCCATGGGATGGCCAAGGGTTGACATAACTAAACGACTAAGACACACACACGCACATTTCCGTGACTCATATGTAGGTACAAGTACCTGACCTCTTCTTTATCTCCTGTAATTCAATTATGTCTGAGAATTTACATCTTGAAAAACATTATAAATTACTTGATTTTATTTCTCCTTTTGAGGCATTACAGTGATTTTTAAACAACTTTAATCATTGATGGTTTTTATTTACTTTTTAAAAAATGTTTATTTTAATTTATTTGGCTGGACCAGGTCTTAGTTGTGACATGCAGGTTTCCTATAGTGATTTCTTGAAAGTATGTGAATCAGAGTTCTTTATAGATTACAATGAATAAACATAGGAAATATAAAATTGAAAAAATCGACACCCTGCAATCACTATGTATACCAGCTGACATTAGTAACTGTGAATGGAGGGACATGTGACATTTGAACCCACCGAGACAACCAGTCATTACGGTCCTCTTAATAGTATATAGTAGTGAGTATTATAAAATAATCAGCACCTATAAAATATTCAATGAAGCAAACATCTGAATCAACCCTCTAGAACTGATTACCACTTAAAAGAAATATGGGGAGTGAAAAAATATGCTAACATGACATCATAAAAATGCAAACCAGAATGTAGGAAAAACCATAAAGAAATGGTTCAGTTTCTTCAACAAATAAACAGCCTTTTTAAAGGGGGTAAAGACTGTTATAGAGAGATTGTGAAGGACGTAACAACCAAATGTAACTATGTAGACCTTTTTTGGATACTGATTTTAACAAACTAACTCATTTCTGAGTCAACTGGGAAAACTGAAGGATCGGGTATTATATAATATAAAAGAATTACTAACTCTTTGAGGAGTGACAATGATGTGGTTCCACCTATGTGCCTGTGTAGTGCGTCCCTGGCAACTAGGGATAAATAGTGAAATATCTGTGGGTAAAATAAAACACAGGTCTCAGATTTGCTTTAAAAATGTTCAAACCCTCCTAAAGGAAGTGAGTAGGAAACGGATATAAAAATGGCAAAATGCTGATGTGCTGAAACTGGGAAACAGAACAGGGGAATAACATTACCAATGAGTTAAACCTCAGTCAATTAAAAAAAAACAAAAAACAAAAAAACTCAAAACAGAAAAGAGATACAGAAATCACCTCCTAGTCCTCTCTTTACTCTGAAAAATTCAAAGTGCTAGTCACGTCTGACTCTTTGTGACCCCATGGATGGTAGCCCACCAGGATCCTCTGTTTATAGAATTCTCCAGGCAAGGATACTAGAGTGGATAGCCATTCCCTTTTCCAGGAGATCTTCCAACCCAGGGATCGAACCTGGGTCTCTTACATTGCAGGCAGATTCTTAACCATCTGAGCCACCAGGGAAGCCCCTCTTTTAGTCTAGGTTGCCACTAACCTTTATGGATCAACACTCTGTGAGCTACTCCATCAGAGATGCACTCCTCTGACATCATCATCTAATATATCAAATATCCTGTCCACACTGACAGTGACAGTCTTTATACACCTGAGGGAAAGACAGTGCCTATGGTGACATTTTGATATACCAATTTAGAAGCCCAAGCAAAAAAGAGGTAAGTTTGGTATGCTTGGTTTTGGTATATAGCCTCAAATGTATCCAAATCACTATTATCTGCCACGGGCCTTTTCTCTAGCAAAACTGTTTACTGTTGAAAAATTCTCCCCTGTGTTTACCTAAACCTTGGCCTTATTAAATACTAATTTCTGCCCATCCCATTGGTCTAAAATGTCTGCTTCTACTCTAACCAGACAAATCCCTTACCCACAAAACTTGCTCAAACCTCTTCTCCTTAGTCCCTCTGTCTTTCTCTGAATACTCAGATTCACAGAATGTTAGAAGATAAGAGACCATTCATAGCTTTCACTTTCCAATCATTTTAAATAGATAATGCCTCCTGGATTGTAAGACTTCTTCCTCCATTATAATGCAAATTCCTTGAGGGCAGGGACACTGTTTTACCTTATATTCTTTTATCTTACCTTACTTCCTGTATCTTCTCATATATTCTGTATAACATTAACACTCAAATTATATGCACAGAACTTAAAAGTGTGGTAGACAACTGTTCTGTATGCCCAAGATGAAAATGATCATGATGGCTCAATGACTGCTTGCCATATGCCTGGCACTACTGTAAACATCTTATACATAATAACCATCAAATACAACCACCTTAGCATTATGCCTTTGTTATGAAACGATACACAGAGAGGGAAACAACTTACCCATGCTCACAGTTTGTAAAGTAAGTGACCAGGCTGGGATTTGAACACCAGCAGTCTGGTTCTAAAGTCCCATTGATAAATCTACTTTTCAGCATCTTAGAAAAAACTTGAGTAAACAGAAAATTTTATCCACTGAAGAAATCTAGCCTCAAAGTATCTATAAACTAATAAACCCTCTGATCCTACAGTTTGGGGTAATTTCATTTCAGTAGTATAGACAGTACAAAAGGAGTCTGGAATAAGAGTCATGAGATCTGAATGTTAGCCCTGTGATCTCAAGTAGTATGACTCAGCCCTTCTAGACTGCAATTTTATTTGGAAAAGAAAAAAAAAGGAGGTTGATTTCCTTCTGGACCAAAAGGTCTATTATTCTATCTTCTCTTGATTTTATTGGAGAGAAAAAGACTAAAATAAATTAATTCATTATCCAGCTGCCAAACTGGCCTAATTCCCACACAGAGCTCTCTTGGCCTGGACCAGTACCACTGCAACACTGGCGCGGGAGACTCGCTGGCTTGCCGCCTCTGTGCTCTCTCTCTAGTGGCACTTTGGGGAGGAAAACAAGGTTCAGAGCCCCCCCCACCCCCTACATTTACATAATAAAAGGTTTGGGGACTCAAGCCACAGTAAACTGGAAAGGGCAGCAGAATGGCATCAAGTCTTGATTTAAGGTCCCTAATGATATTGCTGAGCGTGTGTCTGTTCACACTCACTCAACCGGCTCCAGTTTATTCATCACACATCTCCACTTGAACATCTAACAGACATCTCTTACCTAATATGTCTGAAAAAGAACTCTTGACTTCTGCCTCCAAAAATGCACCTCCCCTCTGCATCTCAGTAAATGGCCCTCCTCTCACACAGTGGGCTGACATGTATCTTGTTAGCTCTAAGTTCAGAGGACTAAATCCCAGTGCCTCACCATCTCCTACAAAGCTCCACCTATACCTCATTTGCCCTCCTCATCCTCGCTGAGTCAGCTCCAGCCACCCTGTTCCTCACATAACCTGCTTTATTCTGACCCCAGAGCTTTTATACCTGAAGTCTCTGCTTGAGAGGTATTACTTCTTGTGGAAGGATTTCTTGACCACTCAATTAACACCAGATCATCTATTCACCTTCCATCATAGTCAATCCTTAATCCTCCAGTCAGCTTTATTTTCTTCAGAATATTTATCACTAACCAAAATTAAATTTATCACTAACCAAAAATATTTAATTTAAGCTCTACAATAAGAACTTCCTCTTACCTTTCTTTACTCTATCTCCAGTTTTAACACCAGTACCTGGCACATTATTTATTGACGGAACGACTTTTCCCAGTCTTCCCTATCAGTCTGTAGTATCTACCCTTGAGCGGCACACATCTCTCCTTTCTCTCACAGCTAAATCTGTAACAGTGTTCCCAGTTTCTCATGTTCATTTGGAATTGAATACACTGCAATCTGGGTTCTAGCCTATGCTCATTAAGTTCTACAGCCCTCCTCACTCCAATAGCCACAGCCAAAGAACACTCACTCCTTATCTTCTTGACCTTTCTGCAGCAATACTGACCACATCCTCCTTCCAGAAAAATCACCTTTCTAAGTTTCAATGACAATACTCTCTCCTGATTCTCCTTCTACTCTCCAGGTACTCCCTTCAGCCAGTCTCTCCTGCTCCTTAAATTTAATGATCAGTCTCCCCATTGTAATCTATAGGTTCTAACCATCCCTGAGCAATCAACTCTACTACTATGGATTTATCTTAGCCCAGATTTATTCCACCCGAATTCCAGATCCACATGCTCAACTGTCCTTGGATATCTCTACTCGGATGTCCCACAGGTACCACAAATAAAACATGCTAAAAATGGAAGTCAACTCACTTTCCCCTGCTTCCAACCTTGACCCTTAAAGCATGCTTCTTTGTCCTAGATATGCATTCTGATAAACAGCACTGCCCAACTAATCAAGCCCAAACCCTGAGTTTTCCTAGACATTTCCCTATTCCAAAATCCCCGTGCCTCATTGTTCACCAAATAGGTCTCCTACTTGCACGCGTGTACGTGCGTGCTCAGTCGTGTCTAACTCTTTGTGACCCAATTTGCACTCACTACAGCAATTATCTTGGGGTAACTTACCTGTCCGTCTCCCCACCCTGCCCTCTGCAAATCCATCCTTTAGAGCATCTCTTTCTAGAACACAAAACTCATACTGGTTTGAAATTTCTTAAAAACTCACTCCTATTTATCTACCTTATTGACAAGGTTCATTTCCTGGCATCAGCCCCTCCATTTTTGCTCCAATAATGTTAAATTTCTTATGGTTTCCCCTCAAAGGAAAATCCTTTCTGTTCATCTCTCTGTCCATGGGATACTCTCCCCAACATCAGAGACAACTCAAACACATAACTCCCTTTGGGATGTGTTCATGAATTCGTCCATGAAACTGAGCAGCCTCCCGTATCGATTCTTTCACTGTACCTTGCAAGTATAAATTTATTATAGTTCATACTATGATGAACTATACGATTATAGTTCACACTTTGTATTCAAATTACACGTCTCATCTTAGAAGGCTGGAACTGGAATTCCCTTTGTGTTTTGTCCCGAGTCCCAACACAATATCTCCACATAGAGAAGGTATTCAGTGCATATTTATTAAATGAATGGATGAAAGCAGAAGTCAGAAAACCATGGCCCACGGGCTAAACCTGGCTTACCACCTGTTTTTGTCTAATCTGTGAGCTAAGAACAGTTTTTGCATTTAAAAATGTTTAGAGAAGAAATTTTTATTTTATTATTTTTTTTTGAGAAGAAAATTTTAAAAGGAATATTCAGTGATACCTGAAAAATACATGAAATTCAAATCTCAATATCCACAAATAAAGATTTATTGGATCACAGCTAAGCTTATCTGTTTACATTTAGTCTTAAGGCTGCTTTCAAATCAGGAGAGCAGAGTAGAGTAGTTGCAGTCGAGAGCATGTGGCCTGCAAAGTCATACCTGTTCTCTAGTCCTGTATAGATGTGTACTGACTTGAATGAAATAAAATGATCACAGATGTTTGGATGTGACAGAATTCAGTTCAAGTCTTGGCTTTACCACTTACTGCCTGGCATATGTGTGCACTCAGTTGCTGAGATGTGTCTGACTCTTTGCAGCCCCACGGACTGCAGCCTGCCAGGCTCCTCTGTCCATGGGATTTCCCAGACAAGAATACTGGAGTAAGTTGCATTTCCTCTGCCAGGGGAACTTCCCAACTCAAGGGCTCGAACCTGCATCTCCTGCACTGGCAGATTCTTTACCACTGAGCCCTGCATGACCTACGACAAATAACCTAACCTTTCTTGCATGTGTGTGTGCTAAGTTGCTTCAGTTGTGTCAGCCTCTCTTACTTAGACTCAAATTCCAAATCTGCAGAATATGGTAACATATCTTGCAGGATTGTTTTGAAATTTTACTAAGCCTCATAACTGAGATCCCTGCTGTAGGAACCAGTCTATAAAATGCCTGGTACAGAGTACAGCTTAAAAGACCTAGATGCTGGGAAAGACTGAGAGCAGGAGAAGGTGTCGATGACAGAGGATGAGATGGTTAGATGGTATCTCTGACTCAACGGACATGAGTTTGAGTGAACTCTGGGGGATGGTGAAGAGCAGGGAAACCTGGCATGCTGCAGTCCATGGGGTTGCAAAGAGTCAGACATGACTTAGTGACTGAACAACAACAATGTTGAGAAACCAGGCCTGGATTTGAATTCCAGCTCCATTACAGATTGTGTGATGAAGAACTTCTCAGTGCTTCAATTTCCTCATTCATTACACTGGGATAATAATAATATACACCTTATAGAACTGTTATGAGAATTAAACGAGTTGGTACCTGTGAAATGCTGAGCGCAGGGCCTTGCAGATGGTAAGCACTCCATAAATATTACTATTACTACAGCAGATGTTTGCTTAGTAGTGGTTTCTCCCCTTCCAGCCTCCTCTTCTACTCTACCTCTCATCCCTATTCAGAAAAGCCTAGATCTAAAGCAGTAAGTCAATACTTGCATGACAAGTGCAATTATACCTTACGGGGAGGTTGGGGGGGTCATAACAACCTTGTGCTCACTCTCTGAGCCTCTCTTCTCAAGATACTTTCTTCCTCAGAAATCTAGCCTATCCCCAGACTTCAATGTAGGGGGCTATAAGATTCTTTTTTCTAACCAAGATTTCTCTCTTCTGAGCCCCAGTGCAGTGTTTCTCAACTCCTGATTTCTCCCCAATGGTCTTAACTTCTCGGGGCAACTTCCTGACCCAGGGATTGAACCAGGGTCTCCTGCACTGCAGGCAGATTCTTTACCATCTGAGCCACCAGGGAAGCCTATCTAATGGCCTACCATCACCTTAAATCCAAAATGTCAAAAGCTAAAAACTACTCTTTTCCCCACCTCTCCCTTCCTATCTTCCCTAACTAATATTAAGAACCTGCTATTCTTTCAGCATGTTGACTGGTCATCTTGAAATTATACTTTAGTCCTTGTTCTCTTGCAATGAGACTTTATCTCAAATCGTGTTGCTTTTTCTTTTCTTTTTGTTCCTACCATCACTGACTAATTCAGGTCCTTTCAACTTCAAGCTCATGCCACCAGTCTCTGAATGGTTCCTGCCACAAGCACCAACCTACTCCACACACAATTACACCACACCAATTTTCCTGAAACTTACTCATCACGCTCTTTCTTTGCTTCAAACTTTGACCCCTTTTCCATCCCATAATCTCTATGGAAAAAGGAAAAGACTGACCTTAGTGTTGCAATCAAATCCTTCCCTATCTACCTTGCTCCAGTCTTCATTTCTAATCTTATCCCCCATAATAAAAAAAATACCATCATCTTATACTTATGCAGTGCTTCATCCAACTTAGAAAACATCACTACATGCCCTGGTATTTCATCTTCACAGAGACCCTTGGAAAGAGGCCAAAGCAGCAGTTGCATCCTTCTTTTACAGAAAACAGATCTCTCGCACTGACTCAGAAGTCAGGACTTACATATGGGCATCTGTTCTAGAAACCCTGGTCTTCTCAGTACTGTCTGATAGACCTCTCTCTAACATGCTCTTGTTTTCTCAGCTCTGCAGTCTACCCCCTGCCATGCTCCTACTTGGTGGCCATCCCTGAAGTGAAGAGTGTTGGGGAAAGTTCATAAAGCAGTGTTTCTTAGAGATGCTGGAATGTGCTACATCAGGTGTTTAGCTTCCAGTCTGCCATGTATAGCCAAAAAGATCCCTCTAAAGAAGGGCTTCTATAGCGTATTTCTCCAAGCACACACAATCAAACATCCTCACAGCAGGCCACAATACAGAGTATGCTGTGTCTGGACTAGTTACACCGACTTCATTTCCTACCTCTTCCCCCTCAACCACGGTCCTCCATCCACAGGGGGTTCACTGCTGTTCCCAGAACATTCCAAATCTCAGGGCCTCTGGACTTGCTGTATCCTCCTTTTCACATCCTTCACTTAACTCAAGTTCTTTCTTTCAGAGTTCCATCTTCAGAAAAGCTCTCCCTGACCATCATTATCTAAAGTAGCCCCCCATTCTCTAGTCCCAGTCTGGGTTCTTGTAACAGTCGTCACTTTCTAACACTGCTGCTGCTGCTAAGTCGCTTCAGTCGTGTCCGACTCTGTGCGACCCCATAGACGGCAGCCCACCAGGCTCCCCCGTCCCTGGGATTCTCCAGGCAAGAACACTGGAGTGGGTTGCCATTTCCTTCTCCAATGCATGAAAGTGAAAAGTGAAAGTGAAGTCACTCAGTCGTGTCTGAACCTTAGCGACCCCATGGACTGCAGCCTACCAGGATCCTCCGTCCATGGGATTCTCCAGGCAAGAATACTGGAGTGGGTTGCCGTTTCCTTCTCCATCTAACACTCTATTACCTATTTATTCTTTCATGGTCTTTTTCAGGGATTCACAATTTTTTTCTGTCAAGAGCCAGAGAGTAAATATGTTCAACTTTCTGTCATAACTCCTCAACTGCATTGTAGCACAAAGCAACTTTGAGAATATGGAAATGAGGAGATGTGGGTGTGCTCCAATAAAACTTTATTTACCAAGACAGGCAGTGGGCCAAGTCACAGGCCACACACCCTTGGCATATTCCTTCTAACGGAGTGTGAGTGTCGGAGGAACAGGAAGCTTCTCTGTCTTGTTCACTAAGGTTTCCTTGTGGCCAGAATAATTCCTGGCCCTGAGTACACATTCAATATATAAATATGTGTTGGGTAAATAAAAAGAACTAGTCTGGAGTGGGGAGTTATGCTCCTCTTCTACCTTCTCAGGTGACAACAGCATGACATTCAAGGAGAATGAGGCCAAGGTCATCAGCTCCATTTCCATTTGGTTAGTATCATACCATGAAAAGTGGTCTCAAACCATTGTGTGCCTGTCACCAGCAATAATCACCGCATGCAAACAATGCCTTTTATTACATAACCAGGTCCAGGTAGGAGTCTGTTAAAACACAGGCCGCTGGGCCCCACCCCCAGAAGTTGTGATCGGTAGGTCTGGGGTAGAGTCTAAGAATCTGCATTAGGAGCAAGTTCCCAGGTGATGCTGATAGGCTGGTCCTGAACCACATGTTGAGAAGCATTGGATGACAGTGCCCCAAAATAACAGGATGTGAGTGCTCAGCTGCTCAGTCCTGTCCGACTCTTTGCGACCCTAAGGACTGTAGCCCATCAGGCTCCTCTGTCCATTGAATTCTCCAGGCAAGAATACTGGAGAGGGTTGTCGTTTCCTCCTCCAGGGGATCTTCCTGACCCAGGAACTGAACCTGTGTCTCCTGTATCTCCTATAATGCAGGCAGATTCTTTACTGAGCCATTAGAGAAGACCCCAAAACAATAATACTAGCATTTCTACACTATCGGGTGGGGGGTGGGGAGGAGGGGAGAGCCAGTGTCTCAGTGATCTGGCTGGAGGGGAGCTGAAGGAAAAACAAAAACATAATACTGACAGCTCAGTGGAACTGCTGCTCCAGTAAAATCAAGACAGAAAAACATGAGGTCTTTAATTTTTAACAGACTGTCTTCCAAACACTCTTATTTTCACTTGCAAATCTAGCTGTAACTGGCTAAAATAATAAGCCAAAAAGGTAAAAGAGAGACACCACCAGTGGGTGGCTAACCTTGATAGTGGACTAAGGATTATCTTCTCCATCGGCTCCATAATCAATTTCCTTAAAATTAAAGAAGAATCATAGCTACCTGTCTTTCTACTGCTAGATGCCAGGAGCCTTTTGGAGATGGATACTGGGTATATAATCTATATAGTGAAAGTGTTAGTCACTCAGTTGTGTTTGACTCTTGCTACCCCATGGACTATAGCCCACTAGACTCCTCTGTCCATGGGATTTCCTAGGCAAGAATACCAAAGTGGGTAGCCATTCCCTTCTCCAGGAGATCTTCCTGAACCAGGAATTGAACCTGCGTTTCCTGCATTGCAGGTGGATTCTTTACCATCTAAACCACCAGGAAGCCCAACAAAATACATGTACAATAAATGACCAAGCCTAGGGGTCACTTTTTTCAAATGATGAATTCACCATAATAAAACTTGAAATGGACTAGCAACAATTTTTGCAAATTCTATATCTGTCAACTCCAGGGACTTCAAAATAACCCCTCAAACTCACATTAAAACCACCCCAAAGCCATTACTTACACTTCATCAATCTGAATAGCCCTCAAAGGAATTAGAATTTATATACATTTGTAGTTGTTTATAAAGTGGATTTCTACTGTGATGGTTTTATGTAGCTAAAGTTTAGGTTAAGAATAATTTTAAGGTCAAAAAATAGGGTAAAATCTAACTTCTTAGGAGAGAAATTCAGGAAACAAATCAAGAATGTTCATGAATGGACAATTAAGTAGATGGCAATACTGCATCAACATGTACTTACAAAGACAGACAGTATTATGATCAAAATATGAATCAGCAGACTTCCAATGTGTCTGGAAGTCTAAAGTGTTTCTCAGCTAAGACCAAGTAATTTTTTTATGAAAATCTAGCATCTGAATTAAAAAGTTTCAGTGTGGAATATATCCTAGATTTTTACAGTGTTGTAAAGAAAAAAGAATACAAAAATATCTCATAAACAATTTGTATATTGGTTACATGATGAACTGTTCTTTTGTATATATTAAGTTAAAGCATTAAATTATTAAAACTGATTTCACCTTCTCAGTTTTGTTACTGTAGCTCCCAGAGAATTTCAAATTACATGTGACTTGAAACTAGATTTGTATTAGACAGTGTGATCACGCAGCCCAATTCTGCAAGAAGATTTGCTATCTTTTTTTCCTTTTGGGTGGTTTCTAAAAAGCTTGCAGAAAATGATAGGGAGCAATGAATAAGCATACAGATATGCAGTATGTCTGACATGGAGTGAAGCTCTTTGATCCTGGCCTAATACGGGATCACCTCAGGCCAAGTGCTCATCCACTGTAACCCGAGGTTCTAATCACCATTTTTCCCAGGGGAAGGACGATCAGTTTCACCTCAGCGACTACTGTCCATGTGTGTTTAGTTGCTAAGTTGTCTCTGACTCTTTTGCGATTCCCCAAGGACTGTAGCCCACCAGGTTCCTCTGTCTGTGGGATTTCCCAGCAAGAATACTGGAGGAGGTTGCCATTTCCTTGACCAGGGGATCTTCCCCACCCAGGGACTGAACCCATGTCACTTCTACTGGCAGGTGGATTCTTTACCATTGGGCCACCAGGGAAGCCCTCAGTGACTATTATGTATACTTTTATCTGTAGCTATACAAACACATGAAATTCATTTCAAATTGCAATTAACTGTATCAGAACTGCTAGCAGTGTTACTAAAAATGAACATGATCTCTGACTATGAAAACTACCTGGTTCCCACCACCCCCCACCTCCCGGCATGTATTTCATTCTTACAGAGAAGGGACACATTTCTAACAACTCCTTTATATAATCCCTGCCCATTTCACTTCAGTGTCTTTAACTCCTGATTTAGAAAGTTTCTCATTTCCTTACTGTCAAAACTCTACAATCACAGAGGACACCAAAGGAGAATGCTGGTTGAGGAAGAATACCAGAACGAAGTAGGGTCCAGTTACTCACCCCAACAGTTGCTATATAACCATAAGGATGCCACACACACACAAAAACACTATACGGAATATAAAAAGTTTAATACCTTGAGCTGTCTTTGCTAAGTATCAAAAAGATACTTACGTGTGTAGATGTGTGTTGAGACCTTAAGTTTAAGGATAATATTGTTAGAGAACAAAATGTACTGCTGGGCAGAATTAGAAGTGATTGTGAAGCTTGAATGAAAATAATATTTAAAAAAAAAGGAGGGGGGTGCAAATATTGCCAAAACATTAAAACACTTACATGATTTAATTACCCTGTCATAAAATATAAACTTCAAGGACTAATTCGAGCACACTGGAAAAGAGCCACAACCTATGCAACAGGAAAGAATTGAATTCCCTAACATGTGTTTCTAACCCACTGAATATTATCATCCTGCAGCAAGGGTCAACAACTTGTGGCCAGCTCTGGAGATGACTTGGAGTGGTACTTGAGTAGGTAGCCATAAATATTCTCTGAATGAAAGGCTGAATGAAGCAGGAAACTCACACACAGTGCAATTAACATGCAGATCTTCACAGCCAGTTAATCTGAAACCAGAGCCAGAGGGAGAACAAAACAGTACCTTGGTGTCCAGTCCCAGGCCATTCCCCAGGGAGTCAGCTACCCTAAGTTATTTTCATTCTATGTACACATAGTTTGCTCATCCCCTCTTACTTTTATGAAAGTTCCAAGTTCTCTTTCCTACAAACTCTTTCCCTCCTAACCAGTTCCCCCATACAAAAGCAGGGATGCACTTTAGAGTCTTACCATTTTTTAAGACAATTATTAAACATCTCTAACAGTCACTCCCAAATGTTCACTGGGCCTCCCAAAGGCCAGACACTATGCTAGATGGGAGCATACAGAGGTGTACGTATAACACTATACCTATGTGGAGCAGCCAGACAAGTGAACAATTACAGCATTAAAAAATGCCTGGAGAATGATGCACGACTGCTATTGGAAGGACTTAACTTTGCTGGGTGGGCGGGGAGGGTGACAGAGTCTTACGGAACAAAGGTAAAAGAGATCAAAACCAAAAATTACAGTCTAATATACCTGCAACTGTTCTAATGGTCAACTCATCAAGTTAGCACTCTAAAGTGGCTCTTTGAATGAAGATCCTCTGACTACAGAGAAATCTGAAGTTCATGACAGTGGCACTGATTACAGGCAAGAGAAGAAAAACACACACACGCACACACGCACGCACGCACGCGCGCACACACACACACACACACACTCCAGCAGAAGAAAATGTGCAAACCTAATTAGTCGTGATGTCAAGAGGCTTTACCCACTTAATGTCTGTCCCTCCAAGCTGAAGGTGACTTGACTGACCCACTCCTGTGATTGACTTCAGTTGGATTTTTCACACAGTAGTGATGGATTTGCAAGAACCCATCCATACTTTCTCCCTGATACCTCTTGTGGCTACTGGCCAAGTCTGCTGGACTGCTGGTTGGTACCACGGCCCTGAAGAGATAAACAGACCATGTACATGAACGAGACAGACCCACTCTGCTTTGGTACTATTCAGAAAGACAGTTAAAAACATGGATTCACAAACATGTGGGAGGGCAGTTAGAAAAGCAGCAAGGATGGCACCCGGGAAGGTGCCTAACAAGCAATTCATCTCTTGCTAGTTTCGCAGGACCCTGTTTTTACCTCCTGGTACCCAGTTCTTTAGACATTTCATCAAGCATGAGAGTTTTCTGTTTCTGACTTCCTGTGGCTACAGATCATTCCCAAGATTCATGACTACCCTGCCTACCTTTCTTCTACCATCACCCTCCTCGTCTCTTGTCCTTACCCTTGCCCGAACCCTCTTTTCACGCAAAACACTCACTTTCTTCCCATGGAACATAGGTAATGTGTTCCTCTGGAAACCGTCTGCTTTATCCAACATCTCCATCATCAATCAGGACACAGATAATATATAAAAATCACCACATTTTAAAAAATGCTCTGATCTATAGACCTCTTACAGGTTCTTTCCTTAATTTTAATGTATAACTTTAGCAGCTAAAAAGTATGTGTGTGTGTGTTAGTTGCTTAGTCGTGTCCGACTCTTCGCAACCCCACGGACTGTCTGTCAGTGGCTAAAAAGTACACCCAATCATTTTAAGGAAACGAAAAACATCATGGCTCCTAGCACAATGCTAAAATTAATGTGAAATTAAACTTTTATCAACAAAGATTTTAATTACGAATGGCACTACTTTAAAATTTTATGAATATGAAGGGCAGGAAATGCTTCCATATTCATGAAAGAAGCCCCAAGGCAGTCCTTATGATGACATTTAAAACATACTATTTTTAGGATAATATATCCTAAATGATACCTTAATCTTCACTAAAAACAATTTTTGGAACCTACACTCTAAAAAAATCCAAACCACTGTAAATATATGTGTTAGATGTTATAAAGCTGATGTTTTGAAAATTAAGACTCATAAGGACATGGATTTCTTTTTTGAAATGTTGCAAACCTAATGTGAAGGAATTTGGTCAATTCACATCAGAAGCTTCCTGATTTTCACTGTGAAAAGGTTTTCAACCTTTAAACAAGACTGCTGTTAATAAACTCTTAAAATTCTAAGACTAACAGAAATTCCTTTCAAACTAAATTTCTAATATAAAACAAGAAAGTTTATTTTGCTATATTTTAACTTACACATGGATGTCAACAGATGAGAATGGACTTCAAAATCAACTTTATACAAAATCATGGAATCAAAGACTCCAGAAATTAAAATATTTATGTTCTATCCTTTATTGAAAGTCAAAGTAAATATAATAAATGATTCACTGAAATTTAAAGTCAAGTAAGAGTGTCATAATCTTTTTAACAGATCACTTAGTGAAGTAAGTTGTCCCACATGATAGCAAAGAACTTTTCAGCGGGAGTGAATTTACTTTGTCACAGGAAAGCAAAAGTCACCACGTTAAAAATCCCATGCTAATTGCCAATGCTGGCTTTTCAGTCCCCAAATTCTGAAAACAAATTATTGCAATTCCCGCTGGGACTGTCTGCATGCTCATTTATAGCACTAGATAGCACTCGTAGAGAACAGAAATCTAACAAAAAAGTGATACAACTTCAAAAAATGGTACACCTTTCAAGAACCAGAGTAATGACTACCTACTGTTGTACTTAACATTTTGAAAATAAAGTCTCAGATGCTTTTGAGAATAACATGTTAGGATCACTGGTCCATTTATTCACTATCATTGCTTACATATGAAAATCTTCAAAAACTTAGGGGAAATATAAATCAAGTAGAGATTAGTTCAAATAGGAACTCTATTTGAAAGCTCAAATGATTTTATCCAAAATGAAGAGCAGCCCACAAAAAAGCTAGGAGGCACTCAAGAAAAAGGAGTTAGAAATCACAATAGATTCCCTCTGAAACTGGGCAAAATTAGTAAGAAAAAAGTTGGTAATTGTATTGTCATCAATTTGTTTATCCCTTCCTTATGGCATGTCTCACACTGTGCTGCAGAAGCTGTGCACATGTGTCTTCTGTCTTCCCCACCAGACTTAAGTTGAGGAGCTCTCTCTGCTTCATTCATCCTTGGTACCTAGCCCAGGGCCTTAAACATAGTAGCAAATGAAAAAAAGGGTGAATGATTTAAGGTAATAAAACATATTCCTAACTAGGTAATCAATTAGGCTCCAACTCATGCAAGAACATTTATAATTTCATTTTAGCTAATAAACACTGAGTAATTTGATATGTTTTTAACAACATTTGCAAAGCTATTAAATGGATTTTAAGCTCTGAATAACATATTTATACTCTAAATGTATTTAAGAAGAAAGCATGTAGTGAAACATTAGGAAAAAAAAAAACTTCTACCAATGAAATAGAAAATGATGGGTTTCACTGTGTATAACATGGAACTAGATGGTGCTGGTAAGTTGAACATAAAATGACTAAGAACTGACATTGTAAAATGTTTAAAGACCCTGGAATTCTGGTTGTGAAAGTCAAGATTGGCAAGCAGGAGACAATGTAGAGTACCAAAACTCCAGTGTCTGGAAAGGCGGGTGGGGAGTCTGTTTCTCCAGCAGGAACAATAACTCTGATCACAATCTATATAGTGCTGCTGGAAACAGGTACAGAACCAGCCCAGACCATGGACTCACTCCCCATACCCCAGAAGAAATGATGGAATACCAAGCAGAGTGGGCCCTTTCTGGACTCCCCACAATTCCAGTTCAATCAACTCTAAAACTAAAGTCCAGAGCTAAAGTAGGCAAATGATAGCCTGCAGGCCAAAATGGGCCAAATGTGGCCACCTCCAGTGTTTGTGCAGCCCTCAAGCTAAAAGTGGTTTTTACATTTTTAAATGGTAAAAACGAAGAATCATAAAAATTATATGAAATTCAATGTCAGTCCCATAAAGAAAGTTTTCATTGGAACAGGGCTGTGCTCATTCATTACATGTTGTCTGCTTTTATGCTACAATGGCAGAGGGGGCATAGGCTTGCCAAGTCTATGATATTTACTCCCTAGCCCTTCACAGAAAAAAAGCATGCTGACCCCTAGAACATTTCTCTGTGCTTCCAGTTGCACCTCATTTCTCTGAGGCAGTTCACTGCTTTGCAAAGTATAGACTAAAGCTTGACAGATGTCCACCTTGGGGTTCTGTTGTCCAAAGTTACATCCTTACATACAATATAGTGCAACTCATTAGGGTGGGCCCAAAGACACACAGCACGGGCATACAGAACGCACTGAAACAGAAGCACAGGGCAAGCACACTACAGGCGGGCAGCACCGTTCAGGTTTCTTCCCAGACTACTACAGCCAGTTCTGGGTCATACTGCTGAAAGGTAAAGGGAACTACAGAGAATTTGGAGGTGGACAGATGACTAAAAGAGCTCAAAAATCCCACCACTAAAGAAATAGGATTAGTTGGCCCAAAGAAGAAAGCATGAGAAAAGAACTACGCTACTGAGGGTGTCAATCTCTCCTTTGTTGACACATTCAATCCTAACCAATGAAAATAACTGGTAGGCCCAACGAAAATTCCACACACCATGTATCTAATAAATTAAATGTGATTCTTAAGGAGATTGTCATTCCTGCCTTAGGCCATTAGCTAGACCCTTAAAAAGTAATCATTTGACAAATACTGTACTATAAATCTTCAACTGATGTATGGTAGGAATGTTCCTTTTTTCAGAAACATCTGGCATGCTCTAAGTTACAGAAAAGGTGTGCTATTCCTGTGCTGAGGGGCTCAGTAATATTCAAGTAACTAGAAGTTAAATATAAGTTTCATGACCACATGTCTTTCCACAGGACCAAACAGGGGGAAACAGGCTTCAAGTACAGAATTTGTGTTACATTCAAGAATGTTCACACTGTGGAGTTGTAATTTCTCTAAAGGATTCCTGAGGGTAAAGGAATGTTCCCAGGATACCATTCAATTACAAAACTCAGCCTGCAACTATCCAGATATTTTCTTGAAGCAAGGAGAATGGGTCTCAAACACCCTTCTTCCATTGCTATGATTCTGTAACTCTTAACTCTCCCAGTTCTTATGAGTAAGAGAGCCTACAGCCATTGCTCACTTGCATTTTGTCCTGAAGGTGGTCAATGTACACACGACTTCAAAGATAAGCTTTACATACCAAATTAAAATTTGATTATCACTTTAATTACAATTTATTTTAAATTACAAGACAGGAATGCTTCCATTAAGTAAAAAAAAGGGGGGAGGGGGAATAGGCATAGCTTCTAAATATTTCTATGAGCCTATGTACCTTATTATTTCAAACTGTCCAACATTAGTACACAGTAAGTGAAGAAAATACAGTATATTTCCTATTGGTTTTGTGATTTTAGAATATAGAATCCTTGGACACAATATATTCTTGAAGTCAATCTCAAATTAATTATAATTAGTAAAGCAAATCCTGAAACTTGCTCTAAATATAATTTTGATCAATCTGAGTTTTTCAATCTTGAAATTCTAAGGCCTATATTTCCCTAAGAATACCTTTGCAACGTTGTGGTGCACACGCAAGAATCTGACTCACTAAACTTTCTCCACTCCTACATCACCTATATAGGATTTTAACATCAAGAGTACAAAATATCTTCAAACCACTTATACAATCTTGCATTAACCTTACCAGGATAAACTTTTCCGCCAAGTTTCGTTAAGACTTTTTATTTAAAGACCTGTGGTAGTGAAACAAAGAAAACACAACCCCCTCCCCCTTTTCTAAACCATATGGCAGCAAATTAAAGTTAACTTATTTTTTTATCAGCTCAACGCCTAGACCTCGGCCCTAAACATTTTTCTCTTTGTGCCCTCGGATCGGACTAGAACAGTCTGCTGATTTGCAACTGTACCCCCATGTTTTAAAATCACAAAACAAAGTCCCAAACGCCCCCTAACCACTACCAGACCTCACCACGGTCATTTACGAAAACCTGGTTCAGGAGACCATGCATGCCGGGCAAGGGGCCCGCAGCCCGCCAGGAGCGAGTCCCCTTCCGACCCAGTGACCGAGCAGTGAGTTTGCTCACCCGGCCGGGCCGGATCCGCCCCGGGAACTTGGGTTACCCGAGCCCAGGGACGCGCTGAGGCCTAGCCGCGAGGCCGGGGCGGGCTCCAGGCGACGGGGGCTTCCCGTTCCCCGACCGCAGAGCCTTCCCGCCCGCCCCGCGGTCGCCCGCAGGCAGGGGCACTCCCCGTCGTCTCCCGGCGACCGGACTCACCCGCCGAGTCCTGGGTCGGCTCCTCGGTCTCCTGCCGCCGTCCGCGGCCCCGCTCGGCGGCCGCGCCGGGCCCTTCCGGGACGGCGGGAGCTCTAGGCCGCGCCGGGGCCCCGCGGCTCCGGGGCCGGCCGGCCGGGCCGCGGCGTCCGGTATCAGTCCCGAGGACCGGGCTCCCGCCGGTAACGGGCCCCGCCGCCTCCCCTCCCCCTCCCCCGCCCCATGACAGTGCAAACCCTCCGGCCGGCCCGGCCGCCCCGCCTCCGGCACCAGGCCCAGCTCAGGGCCGCGGCCGTGGCGGCGGCGGCGCCGCGGCTCTACGCCCTCGCTCGCTCGCTCTCGGGCCCGGCTCAGGCCCAGCCGAAGTCTCCGCCGCTTCCCGGCCGCCCTCCGCGGCGCCCGGCCCGGGCGGGGTAGGCCGAGGCCCGGGCGAGGGGGTGGGGGCGGGGGCTCCTCTCACCTTCATGTCGGGACATCCTAGTTCAGACGGTGGCGGCGCGGCCCCTCCCGGGCTCCGGCTGCAGTGTCCCCTGTGGGGTCCCGGCGCTGCCCGCGCCGGCCGGCCGACTCCCACTCGACTCCCGGGCTTGGCCGCGGGGGCGGGGTGGGCAGGGGAGCGCTCCCGCGGCGGCGGCGGCGGCGGGGAGGCGGCGCGGGGCGGGAACGGGGCCGGGCCTGGCCGGGGCTGAGCTCCTCCAGGAGGCGGGTCCGACGCCGCGGCTCCGCCGGCGCCCGCCGTGACTCGGTCACTCTCGGGCCCGCCGGCTCCCGGCTGCGGCGCCGCGCTCCGCAAACCCCGCTCCTCCCCTCCCCCGGCCCACCCCCCGCCCCTCTTCCCCGGCTCCCGGCCGCCGCCTCCTCCTCCTCCTCTTCCTCCTCCTCCGCCTCCTTCCGCCGCCCGCACGCCGGCCCCGCCTCTCGCTGCCCGCGCCGGGCCCAGCTGCCCGGAGCCCCGCGGCCGCAGGGCGCGGCGGGGGCGCCGCGGCGGCGGCGACTCGGGCCGCGGCGTTTGGCCACACTCGCCGGCGGGCCTCGGTCGGGCGCCCGAGCCCGGCCTCGGCCTGGCCGCCGCCGCGCCTCGCGTAGGGAGGAAGAGGAAACGCCCCGGCGCCGGCGCTCGCCGGTACGGCCGCGCGGTCCCCAGCCCCGCCTGGGGCCTACGTGGAACCGGGCCCTAGGCGCTTCGCCGTTGGGCCGGACCGACCGCGACGGCAGGTGCTTCCCGACAGCGAGCTGAGACCGCGGCAGGCTCCCGCCTTCGGGAGCTTGGCCGCCGGGCCGACCGCGTGAAGCGCCCTGCTGCCCTCAACCCCGACGGGAGGCTGCGCACAGGCCGGGGACACGTGTTTGTGTTTCTTTTTAAGCCAGCGAGGCTCGGCAGGAAAGGCGGCTGACCTCCGGGCGTTGTCCCGCGTTGCCCGGCCCGGTGACTCGCGGTCGGGAGGGCGTGGGCGCGGGAGGTGGCTGGGCTTGGCTGCTGTGCCCCACGGCCCTCTGGCTCCTTGGGAACCATCCCGGTGGAAGACTCCGCTACCGCCTGCCCGGGTGTCCGGCGGCCCCCGTGCAAAGTTTGTTCCAGCATCTTGGCTCACCCTGAGTGCTCCGCTCTGAAAACTATTGGAGTGTGTGTGTCTGTGTGTGTGATTCTTTTTTTTTTTTTTCCCTTTTCCAGTTCCTGAACTACTTTTCCGTTTTTAATCTGTCTTTTATATTTTTACTATCATCCTTGTCAACTTTGTTTTCAGGCATTATTCATCAAATATTTATGCATCCCCTTACCACGTGTCTGTTGGCAGCGTGGTTTGGTGGAAAGAAGCCGCACTTTGGAATCAAGACAGATCTGCCATGGATTCTGGATCTGATATCCTCTATATAACCTTGGACAAGCTCATTGACCTTGCTGAGTCCCCGTTTCCTTGTCTTTTGTTTGGTTTTTGACTGTTATTTTAATTTACGCTTTTATATTTGAAATTTCTTTGTGTGTGTGTGCAAAAACCAGAACTGTGTCCTTTAGCTAAAAGTCTACCTAAATTAGATTCTAAAGTACTTCTTGCTTTGGGATTATTCTTATTCCTTTCCACCATTACTAGCTGTGTTACCTGGAGAAAACGAGAGCCTTCTTGTGCCTTTCCCATCTTTAAAATGGGCGTTTGAAAAAAAAAAAGGGCGTGATTACAGATGATAATAATAATAACAGCAAGTATTTGGTGAATTAAGAGCTAAAGTGTATATAAACTAGCAGGGGACACAATAAAAGCAGTTTGCTACAGTATTTCTTAAATCTGATTTAAGAGGCATCTTGATTTCAAAGATATAAAAAGCTCGTCTTTAAAGTCAAGGAAATAAATATTCGGTCACTCAGCTCGAGACCCAAGGGCTTGTGTGTGTTTGGTGGTAATTAATGATCAGCCAAACTAAAGTTTAAACAAACACGGCTTTAAATGAGGACTTTGTCACCAGAAATATTTCCAACGCATGTATGGAGCTTTTGCCTAAGTCCAGTCCCACACAGCTTGAAAAGTTTCATCAAGGCCTTAACGGGGTTTGGTGGGATAGAAAGAGTAGGGCTTCTAGGGACTTCCCTGGTGGTCCAGTGGTTAAGACTCCATGTTTCTAAGCCAGGGGGCTATGGTTCGATCCCTGGTTGGGGAACTAATTTCCCACATGCCCTGTGGCGTGGAAAAGGAAAAAAAAAAATAGGGCTTCCATCAAGGATAACTAAGATTAACAGATGATTGTCTCGTGCCACTGACTTTCTGCACATTTTAGAGTATTGTGTGTGTGATCTAAGGTACCAAACTCTTAGTACCCTTGGGCTATAAAAGAAAAGACAGCAACACCCCATAGCCCTCTGATAAGTAAACGATGTCTGTAAATATATTGTGATAGTGATTAAGGCAGTATCAATAATATAGTCAGACAAAATGCTGGAGCAGGTAGGAGAGCTGACAGAGAAACAACTAAACTCCAGGAAGAAGTAAGAGTTTGTTTTGGTTTGGGAAATTGTTAGCTAATCCTATTAAGGAGTGCATACACATGACTGTCTAAACCTGAAAGGGATATCAGATGTTTGACAGTTATTGTTTTTAATCGGGCAAGAGTAAGAAAATGAAGAATCTGATTAAAGTATTTTTTTCTCTTTGTTAAGAGTAAGCAGGAATATTATGATTATTCAGGGTTTTCATGACTGGATGAAACATTTCCTCAGTTCAATTAGAGTCAGCCCTTCAATTAAAACAACCTGCTTGCTCTCCTGCCATATAGGAGATTCCATTTGCCAAAGGATTAATGTAAACGTTCATACCAAGTTGTTCATCAAATGATGTTTGTTCTTCAGAAATGTCTCCTCCAGTCCTTTCCCTGCACTTCTTGAGTTCTCCTTCCATGTCTAACTCCATATTAGGGGCTTCCCAGGAGGCACTAGTGGTAAAGAACCCACCTCTCACCTCTTGCAGAGAGTCAGACAAGACTGAAGTGACTTAGCACATCCTCACATGTTCCTTGAAAGTGAAAGTGCTACTCACTCAGTTGTGTCCGACTCTTTGCGACCCCATGTACTAGCCCATCAGGCTCCTCTGTCCATAGAATTCTCCAGAGAAGAATACTGGAGTAAGTAGCCATTCACTTCTCAAGGGGATCTTCCTGATCCAGCAATCAAACCTGGGTCTCTTGCATTGCAGGTAGATTCTTTACCATCTGAGCCACCAGGGAAGCAATGTGCATACATCAAAACATTCATGACAGGCATGTTCAAAAAGTATAGTAACCTTACAAGTTGGGGTGGTCAGCCAAATTTCCCTTTATAATAAGAAAAATGGTGAAATTATTTCTTGAATTTAAGTTACAGGCATTGTGCCAAATAAGCACACCTGTATCACCTCCTGGTGTTTAGTCATTCAGTCATGTCTGACTCTGCGACCCTGTGGGCCGAAGCCCTCCAGGTTCCTTTCTCCATGGGATTTCCCAGGGAAGAATACTGGAGTGAGTAGCCATTCCCTTCTCCAGGGGATCTTCCTGATCCAGGGAATGAACCTAGGTCTTCTGCATTGCAGGTAGATTCTTAACCGTCTGAGCCACCAGGGAAGCCCAGTTATGTTCCTTAAAGCAAGCTAATGCATGTAAACTTTGGTGAAATCAGAATAAGATCTATAGTTAGTTACACTAATGTCAGTTTCCTGGTTTGATATGTTCTGTAGTTTTGTAAGCTGTTACCATTGGATGGAGCTGGGGTAAAGGTATATGGGCTCTCTGTGCAACTTCTTATGAGTGTATAATTAATTTTATAAACTAAAAACTTAGGGAATATCCTGGTGGCCTAGTGGTTAGGATTCCAGGCTTTCACTGCCATGTCCCAGGTCCAGTCCCTGGTCAGAGAACAGATCCTACAAGCTGTGTGACATGGCCAAAAATCTAATAAAAGCAAACTAAAAACAGAAATCAGATTAATAGTTACCTGCAGCTGAGAAAGTGAGGGTTGGGCACTGGCTACATAGAATTTACTGAGGTGATGGGCATATTGTCTTGGTTTTATTAGTGTTTTCTGTATACCTTTGTCACAACTTACAGGTCTATAAACATAAAAGATTATTGCATTCTACTTCTGTGTAAATTGTAGCTAACTAAACCTGTGCTTTGTTGTACTGTTTTGATTCCTGCCTCTGGTCCTGTGCATGTGCTGTTCCCTCTGCTTAAACGAACACAAGAAAATTCAAGCTTAGATTCAAATTGCTTGTACTCTCTGAAGCCTTGCCTTGCCTCTCAGACCCACCACTCCAGCAAGTTCTTCCCCTATGCTCACTTATGCTATGCCTAATTTTTAGTTTTCATCTGTTTCTTAGCTAATCTCCTCCAAGACAGGCAGTCACACGATTTCTTTCTGTCACTGGGATCCAGTAGTGTTGAATGGGTGAATGAATGAATGGTTTAAAGCAGGAAGAAAGGAACTTACCTGGTGGCCCAGTGGTTAAGAATCCCAAAGATCACACAAGCCCCGGGGCAGTAAGCCCACTAGCTGCAACAAAGACCCAGCCCAGCCAAAATTTAAAAAATGAAGTTGGATAAAAGCTTAAAGTAACCATTCTCAAAGTGTGGTCTGGGGTCTTCAAGACCCTTTCAAAGGGTCCGTGAGTTGCTTGGGTTTTCTTGTATATTAATACTTGAAACAGCACAGCTCAATAGAAGGCAGAAGCAGCTAAGAGAATCCAGCTGTCTTCAATTAAGCCAGCCATTAAAGATATTGCTTGCAAAGATGTAAAATACTTTTTACTTTGAAAAATTATTTTTTCTTAAAAATACTAGGAAATGGGTTATGATCAAATTTTTACTCAGTTTTAATTTTCATTAAAATGCAGTAGATATGCAGTAGATACATGTTTGTTTGTTTGTTTGTTTTTTTCCAGTTATTTGGAGTCTTCAATAATTTTTAAGAGCATAAAGGGATTCTGAGACCAAAAAGTTTGAGAGTCTGTGCCTTAGAGACTGTTACAACCCCTTCGTTGTTCAAGTAGGAAATGATGATGATGTTGACATTCAAGTAGTGCTCTGGTACATGTGGCAGGCCTTGTGATAAGCACTTTACTTGTCAGTGCTATTATATCTCCATTTTACTCCTAAGACCAGTGAGGCACAGAGAAGTGAATTGACTTGGCCACATACCTAGTCAGGATTTGAACCCCATGTGTTTCAGAGGTCCTGCTGCCAACAGTTTTCTGCCGCCTTCCCAGAGGCCTGGAAAGTAGCAGAAAGGCTGGTACTATCTGGTGCATCCCTGCTCTGCTCTCCACTGACCTCACAATACTAGGCAAGTCATAGAGGCCTCCAACTTTCCAGTTTTCATTTCAGACTCTGCCACCCTAGTATTTTCAAGCACAACCTTGCAATGCCTTGGTTTCTAACAATCTAACCACGTGCACCTGCGTTTCAGCCGCCCATTCCTCTCTCCGGACCACACCCAGACTCTAGTATACAACTTCCTGTTTTATTGTGACTGCCTACTTTTCTGGTTTTCTTAAGTGTGAAAGTGAAGTCGCTCAGTCGTGTCCGACTCTTTGGGACCCCATGGACCGTAGCCCACCAGGCTCCTCCGTCCATGGAATTTTCCAGGCAGGTGTACTGGAGTGGGTTGCCATTTCCTTCTCACCTGGTTTTCTTACCCTGGAATTAAAGGTATTCTTTTACTGCTTCAGGCTCTCAATCTTTTGATATTTCCACTTGACTTTTTTTCCTCTTTAGCCCCATTCTCTTCTCTCTCTCTCTTTTTTTTTTTTTTCAAAAGATTTGTTTATTTTTTGGCTGTGGTAAGTCTTTGTTGCTGTGCATATGCTTTCTCTGGTTGAGGTAAACGGGGCTACTCTATTGTGGCCCTGGGTTTATTGTGGTGGCTTCTCTTGTTGCGGAGCACAGGCCCTAGAAGTGCTGGCTCAATAGTTGTGTTGCACAGGCTTAGTTGAGCCACAGCATGTGGAATTTTCCTGGACCAGGGATCAAACCCATCCCTTGCATTGCAAGGCAGATTCTTAACCACTGGAATACCAGGGAAACTCCCCATTCTCTTCTTGACCAGTGCATTCCCTGTTGTCAACTAAAACTCTCATTCATGACCTTCAACTCTTTAGACAGTAAACTCCCAATCCTGAATCAATTGCACAACGATTCTGCACACTATCACCACTTATGTTTGATTGGCATGCAGAACACAATGTAAAATATGCTGGAAAGATACGGAGTTGGAGCTGGGGGTTGCGCAATGGAGGGGGGATCTGTTAGAAAAATCTAGTGGATTCAGCTACAGTTTGACCTCAGTACCATTGAGCACTTCTTATCTGATCAGCACCCTCTGTCATTCTCAGATTTCTTTAGACCTTCACCAGCTGGTGGCAACTACTTACCTATCCATAACCCCAGTAGATAACCTCACCCAATTCACAGGGGGAGTGCAGTCCACAAAATAAGAACTTCTTCCCTTTCCCACTGAACCCGCAAAGGAATCTGTACATATCTATCCTATTGCCTCATGCTCTCACTCCCATCCCAGAAGAACTAACCGAGAGGTCCTTTTTCCAGTTCAATCCCACCTCTGCTTAGAATCCCACATCACCCCATCTCAGATCAGGCTTCTTCAGCCACTTCCTTGACATTTGTACTTTTAAGTACTCAGCCTTGGTTAGTCTGCTTCCCTTTGCTGAGAAACACCCCAACTCAACACTCCCTCTTGTTACCACCCAATTGTTTCTTTCACTTCGTAGTTAAGCTTCTTAAAATAATTGTAGCTCTTCTTCCTCAGCTTTATAACCTGATTCATCTGATTGCTTGGCTTTTGATGCTGCAGGCCAGTCTCATTGCCTATGACACTATTCTCATCTTCCCTCCCATGTCTCTGCTCTTCCTGGATCCCTTGTTGGATTAAGCAGTCACCATCAACCTAGTCAGTCACCCAAGATGAAATCCAGCCATTATCTAGACTTCCCATTATCTCCCATGGCCAATCAGTCACCAGTGGATTCTACGCATTAAACATTGGTCATATTCATCCCTTTTCATTCCCATGGCAACCAAACCATTCCAGGCTGCTACCCTCCCTCCTTGAGCCTCAGAGTGAATCTTGTCTCCTGATCACAAATTCATACCTCTTTCTCTCCTTTGTGCCACTGTGTGTGTGTGTGTGTGTGTGTGTGTGTTAGCCGCTCAATCCAACTCTTTGCGACCCCATGGACTGTAGCCCAGGGGCTCCTCTGTCCATGGAATTCTGGCAAGAATACTGGAGTGGGTTGCCATTTCCTTCTCCAAGAGGATCTTCCCAACCCAGGGATCCAACCTGGGTATCGAACACTGTAAGTAGATTCTTTACCATCTGCACTTCTAGTTTGTATTTTTTCCTTTCTTGACTAAATTTCTAAAACTATAAAAGTAATACATACACATTGGAGAAGTTTTGGCCAATACAGAAAAGTGTAAAGAGAAAAAAATACGGATCACTTAGAAATTTACCAGCCAGAGGTAAACACCTTATATTGTTAAGATGCTAAGTCACATCCGACTCTTTTGCAACCCCAAGGACTGGGCTTCTCTGTACATGGGATTTCCCAGGCAAGAATAATGGAGTGAGTTGCATTTCTTCCTCCAGGGGCACTTTCCCACCCAGGGATCGAACCCTGGTCTGCATTGGCAGGCAGATTCTTTAACACTGAGTCACTCGGGAAGCCTAAACATTGTTATATACATATATATTTCTTTGGCTACATGTCATATGAGAATCTTAGTTCTCCGACCAGGGATAGAGTCCACACTCCCTGCACTGGAAACGTGGAGTCTTAACCTTGGACCACCAGGGAAGTCCCAATTTTGTTATATTATGATATATTTTCTTACTAGAGCTCTATTTACAGTCACAGATGGATAATATATTACTGCTTATTGTTGCTGTGGTCACTAAGTCATGGGTCTGACTCTTTGAGACCCCCATGGACTGTAGCCCACCAGGTTCCTCTGTCCATGGGATTTCCCAGACAAGAATACTGGAGTAGGTTGCCATTTCCTCCTCCAGGGAATCCTCCCAACCCAGGGATTGAACCCGTGTCTCCTGCATTGGCAGGCAGATTCTTTACTGATGAGCTGCTAGGGAAGTCATTCCACAGCTTCAGTTCTGTTCAGTCTCTCAGCCGTGTCCGACTCTTTGCGACCCCGTGGACTGCAGCACGCCAGACTTCCCTGTCCATTGCCAACTCGTGGAGTTTACTCAGACTCATGTCCGTTGAGTCGGTGATGCCATCCAGCCATCTCATCCTCTGTCGTGCCCTTCTCCTGCCTTCAATCTTTCCCAGCATCAGGGTCTTTTCCACTGAGTCAGTTCTTTGCATGAGGTGGTCAAAGTATTGGAGTTACAGCTTCAGCATCAGTCCTTTCAATGAATATTCAGGACTGATTTCCTTTAGGATTGAATGATTGTGTCTCCTTGCAGTCCAAGGGATTCTCAAGAGTCTTCTCCGACACCACAGTTCAAAAGCA
Organism: Bubalus kerabau; assembly: GCF_029407905.1. NCBI lineage: Eukaryota > Metazoa > Chordata > Mammalia > Artiodactyla > Bovidae > Bubalus > Bubalus kerabau. The sequence goes on from NC_073634.1 coordinate 52,813,728, forward strand.
TCAATTCTTCTGTGCTCAGCTTTCTTTATAGTCCAACTCTCACATCCATACATGGCTATTGGAAAAACCATAACTTTGACTAGATGGACCTTTTTGGACAAAGAAATGTCTCTGCTTTTTAATATGCTATCTAAGTTGGTCATAACTTATCTTCCAAGGAGCAAGCATCTTTTAATTTCATTCCACAGCTTAGAGCCCTTCAAATGGTTTACCTTCGATGCTCTCATCTCTTAAAATAACTCAAATTCCTACCAAGGTATAAGTCCTGACAAGGTCTGCCTCCACTATATAATTCGTGTTAGATTGAAAGCATACCACAAGTATATTTCTAGCTGCATTGAGTTTGGATAAACCATAATTTATTTAGGTTGTCCTCAATCTGTCTGCAGATAAGTTTCCTTTCTTTCCTGTCCCTGGAATGTCTGTACCTCATTCTTCTCGGAACTGCATTAACCTAAAGTCATCTCCTTAGGGAATCCTTTCCTGACCATTTTATCTGATATAAGGTCCTCCCCCCACCACAGGTTTTTTTTTTTTTTAAGTCTTGTTTATTTTATTAATAGAAATTCACATAAATTATTACAACCATTCCAAAACAGGATTTCAAAGGGCTGTAGAGTTTTGCCCAATCTTTGGTACAGCACTCCCAATTGAACCCACTGAACTGAACTGAACTAAACCCACTTGGTCTCTTTAAATCATGATTGATACATGCAAAGATTTAGATACAAGGACATTTATCACAATGTTCTTTTTAATATTTAAGATTGAAGACAACCTAAATAAATTATGGTTTATCCAAACTCAAAGCAGCTAGAAATATATTTGTGGTATGTTTTAAATAAGAAAATCAGACTTCAGTGCTTGCTTCGGCTGCACATATACTAAAATTGGAACGATACAGAGAAGATTAGCATGGCCCCTGAGCAAGGATGACACGAAAATTCGTGAAGCGTTCCATATTTAAAAAAAAAAAAAAAAGAAAGAAAATCAGACTTCAAATATACACTGATCCTCTTCTAAATGATGTCTATATAGCGCGATGTCATTTTTGTTTTTCAGTAAAGCAAATACATAAAGACTGGATGGATAATATAAATGATTTATGTTATTTGTTCAATTTATACATCTTTATTGGGATTCTTCTGTGTCTACCGAGGATACAAGGATGAAAAAGAAAATCATGTCCTTATTCTCAAGGCCTCTACATTCTAGTGAAAAAATTGAATTGCCATTGTGGTAAGTGTTCAGAGTGTCTTGAGAGTTTATGATGTGGTTAAGAAGGGCCTTTTCCACTGAGTTTTGAAATTTTCTAAAGTGAACATGTACTGGTTTTGGAATCAGAAGGGCCCTTTTGCCTCCTGCCCTTTTGTTTCTTTCTTTCTTTTTTTTTTTTTTCTTTTATGTTTAAGGAAGCTTCTCACTGAAATAAATGGGAGGGACTTCCCTGATGGTCCAGTGCCTAAGACTCTGTACTCCCAATGTAGGGAGCCTTGGTTTGATCCCTGGTCAGGGAACTAGATCCCACAAGCCACAACTAAGAATTTACATGCCACAGCTAAGACCTGGCACAGTCAAATAGAAATGGGAACTAGAAGGTGGTAAGTGGAGGGGTCTGGAGTGAAAGGGGCAGTTCTTACGGTTTGGGGAATGGGGGAGATTCCAGTGTGTTTAGAGGCTTAGGGGATAGGATGTATGTGTGTGAGTGTGTGTTCCTGTCTCTGCCTAAGTGGGAGAGAGGAGGAGCCCAGGTGAAGAACTAAAATCAGTTTAGGTAGAGCTGTGTCTCTTGGCCTTCATTTTCTGAAAATCAAAGGTAAAGGTAACATCACACCATTTTGTGCCTCTGTGCCGAGTAAGTTTCTACTTCTTCCTCCTTTAAAAATCAGCCAAAGAGGAAGTTCCCTGATGAGCTACTCATTAGGATTTGGCAATTTCACTGCCCCCGGTTCAATTCCTGGTGGAGGAACCGAGATCTCACAAGCTGCACCCTGCTGTGCAGCTAAAAACAACAGTAGACCCCTGCCCTTGTGACCCATTTCCTGTCCCCTTCCTTCAGGCTTGCTAGGGCCACTTTCAGTAAAATCACCTTCGTGTGTGTGTGAAGGGGTGGGGTGGGTGGTGAACACTTGTTGAGACCTACTGGATCAGAATTTCTGAGTGGTAGGGACCAAGGATCTGCATTTGAAAGAACACCCACGAGGATCCTGGCCATCACGCACAGTTGGAGACTAGCCCCACAAAGCGCTCCTGATTCATTTTGTAATTCTCCATGATTACAATGAAACTATTCCCTTTTACCAGCTTGCCACCCTTGGGAGGGAGTGAGCGCAGCCCTGCACTTGGCCACCACGGAGAGTTTTGGGTGCTAATTTGTGAAATGACTGATATGTCCAAAACGAGCCCAGGTGTCCTGATCCCCAGGTCCACACTTGCTCCCCTCACATCATGGTTTATCCCCACAGACCACTTAATTCTTCATGAGAACCTTTCCTGCTTCAACTTTGCCAAAAAATCATATGCTAACTAAAAACCTAACAAACTCACCTGGGAAGATCTTGGGAAGAATGGGACTTAAAGAGAATGAGTAGCTGTAAGGAAAGTCAGAAAATGTGACCCTTTGAAAGCGAAGTGAGCGCTATCCACACCAAATGGATGAGTCAGCCCCTGCCGCCGGCAGCGGGGCCTCTCAAGAGTGTCACCTGTCTCCCCCCACACCCATCAAGGAGTTAAACCAAGCCCTGGAAAAGAGCTCTGGAATGTAACAGTTAATGAGGTGAATGCTCAGCAGGCAATGAGTCATAACAAAAGGCTTGCTCGGAATCCAGAAAAGGGGTGACCACAAGGATAGAAATTATAGTATGTCTCCCACACTGTCCAAGGACAAAGATGCTCTGATTGGTCAGAGCTGTTCATTTAGAGAGAATTGTTCAAAGGACAGCCAATTCATCTTAGGAGAAATGGGTGTATGTCCTGATAACAGCTCATCCACTTTCTTTTATACAAGTCTTTATGGAGCACCTCCCATGGGTCAGGGGCTATACCAGCTGCTGGAGAGGTAGCAGTGGGCAACACAAGCATAGTACCTGCCCTTGAAGAGTCTCAGCATCATTTTCACTCACTCAGTTCCCAGCCTGTAATTAGGAACGATTAGTGGACTGGCCTGGTAAGGGGAGAGGACTCTGAGCAAATGATCAGAGCCAATTATTTTGCAATTAGGCCTCCTGTTCTCACATTAATAACATTCTAGTTTTGAGTCACTTATGACTCAGATGAGGGACAGGGAGGCCTGGCATGCTCAAGTCCATGGGGTCACAAAGAGTCGGACACGACTGGGCGACTGAACAACAACAATGACTCAGATGAGTGTAAAATAGCCAGTTCTTCAGAGTTTGATTTCCTCTGGACCTGTGGATATGCTGGACAAATATCCCTGGCCTGGTAAGCCCTGTGATGGCCAGCAGCCTGGCTTTAGTGGCTCTCAGTTCCCGCACAGCCTTAGCCCCACCCCCAGCACCGCTAGGATTGCCTGTGTACTTTCCTGCCCCAGTGGCCCACTGAGAGGTGGTTGGGAGGATTTTTAAATTCCTGGGTGCCTTGAATTCCAAAACGATGAGCCAGCAGAAGCCACTGCTTGCTGCCCACCCCACCCCCCAGCGCCCCCGGGTTGATTTAAAAGGCAAAGGGAGCAGGACCAGCTATTTGTTGTTGTTCAGTTGCTAAGTCATGTCTGATTCTTTGTGACCGCATGGACTGTACCCTGCCAGGCTCCTCTGTCCATGGGGTTCTCCAGGCAAGAATACTGGAATGGGCTGCCATTTTCTCCTCCAGGGGGATCTTCATGGATCAGGGACTGAACCTGTGTCTCCTGCACTGACAGGCAGATTCTTTACCACTGAGTCACTAGGGAAGCCTCGAACCAGCTGATATTAAGTGAAGAATGAATGTAATAGGAATGACTTTGAACTGGCCACACCCGTGACATTGAGCGCAGCCCCCGGGTTCTTAGTTGCCTTGAGAGAAACCCTGAGAGCCCAAACCAGGATCCTTAGCTGCTGGTAATTCCTAAAAACAGCATTTCATAGACCTGGGTCTGAGAAACATTCACTCAAGGGCAGATCCAGATTTTGGAGCCTGAGGCCTACCTGTCTGAGGGGTGACTCTTAGAAAAACAAAATTAGACACAGGGTCTTAGGGATCCAGGGACCCTGAAGCATAAGGTTCAATAGTTTCATGGTAAACCACCTACATGTTCATGCTAGAATATAAAAATATTGGGTGTTTCTGATTCCAAAGAATTGGAGGATTCTTGGGATGCTTAGAGGAAAGAAGCAGCCCTGGATGAAGGTGACTTAAATATTTTACCTCCTTGATCTTATTGATAAATCACACTTCCCTTTCTTCATACTCAAATCTAGTTATAGATTCAAATGCTAGGCTCTTCTATACTCAAGGACAGAAATCACCTCCTGTTCATCATTGAATCCCTAGTACTTCAAAAATTTTTTGTTGTTGGTTTTCAGTCACTAAGCTGTGTCCAACTCTTTGCCACCCCATGGACTGCAGCCCACCAGGCTTCTCTGTCCTCCACTATCTCCCAGAGTTTGCTCAAATTCACGTCCATTAAATTGGTGATGCTATTCAACCATCTCATCCTATGTCGTCCCCTTCTCCACCTGCCCTCAATCTTTCCCAGCATCAGTGTCTTTCCCAATGCATTGATTCTTGGCATCAGGTGGCCAAAGTATTGGAATTTCAGCTTCAGCATCAGTCCTTCCAGTGAATATTCGGGACTGATTTGCTTTAGGATTGACTGGTTTGATCTCCTTGCAGTCCAGGGAACTCTCACAAACAGCAAAATACCTATTGAAGGGATGAATGGATGAGTGAATGAAGTCTCTCAGGCACAAAGAAATGACAAGTCCTGTTTATCCCCTACCCTTTCTTTCTTGTCTGCCTCTAGGTGGCATGGGATGAGAACCTGCGCTCTAGAGTTGAACCTGACCTTGAATCCTGATTTTGTTATATACCAGCCTTGGGCATCTCTCAGCCTCAGTTTCCTTCTCCATTTTATAATGGAGCCAATAATCCCTCTCTGCAAGGTTGGTAGAATCAGCAATAATGTTTGAAAACTGCCTGCTACATGGTGGGTCTCAATGCTGGCTGTCCTCTTATTACTTTAGGTCAAGCCTAGGCAAACAGTGGCCCATGGGCCAAATATGTCCCCAACTTCTTTTTTTTTGGCTTCCGTGGTGGCTCAGCTGGTAAAGAATCTGCCTGCAATGTGGGAGACCTGGGTTCAATCCCTGGATTGGGAGGATCCCCTGGAGAAGGGAAAAGCTACCCACTCCAGTATTCTGACCTGGAGAATTCCATGGACTGTATAGTCCATAGGGTCACAAAGAGTCGGACATGACTGAGTGACTTTCACTTCACTTCCTTTTTTGTAAATAAAGATTTATTGAAACATGGCTGTGTGTGTGTGTGTGTGTGTGTGTGTGTGTGTGTGTGTGCGCGCGCGCGCGCGCGTGCACGCTTAGCCATGTCCAATGCTCCGAGGCCCCACTGGACTGTAGCCCACCAGCTCCTCTGTCCATGGGACTTTCCAGGCAAGAATACTGGAGTGGGTTGCCATTTCCTCCTCCAGGGGACCTTTCCAGCCCGGGGATCAAATATGCCTCTCTTCTGTTTCCAGCATTGGCAGCTGGATCCTTTACTACTGGTGCCACCTAGGAAACCCATGGCCATGTGTATTTTTTACATACTGTTTCTGATGGTTTTTGTGCCACCACGGAAGAGCTGAGTAGTGCTGACAGAGACTGCATGGTAAACAAAGCTTAAAATGTTGTCAATCTCTAATCTAGGCCTTCATCACTTTATTCTCAACTTGTGCTGTGCTAAATCACTTCAGTCGTGTCTGACTCTGCGATCCTATGGAGTACAGCCCTCCAGTCTCTTCTGTCCATGGGATTTCTCAGGCAAGAATACTGGAGTGGGTAGCCCTTTCCTGCTCCAGGGGATCTTCCAGACCCACAGATCAAACCCGTGTCTCCTGCGTTGCAGGTGGATCCTTTACTTTCAACTGGCAGTTACCTCCTAACTGGTCTTTGCTCTTCCTCCCACTCTATTCTCTTTCTATTCTGCAGCTGGTTGTTTTCCTAATATATATAATCCTACTAAGGTTTTACTCAATGAAACCTCTGTTGGAGCCTCATTTTCTGCAACTTCTTAGTGTATTTTTAAAGTTTGTTGCCATCTGGCTGCTATGTTTCCCTGCAGCCTCTCTCTCCCTACTCCCTTTCTGTGTCCTGTACAATAGCCACATCACACCTCAGTGGCTTGTGTAGCTCTGTGATTCTACACCCCACCCGCCTCCAAAATGTCTCTTTCTCTGTTTTCTGCTGCTCCTTGGCTTCATCTTACCAAGCATCTCTGTGAAACCTGTCCTGATGTCCTTTCTCTGTACTCTTAGATCAATCAGGAAAAGGTCAGTTACATTGCAGTAACAAACCCCCAAATCTCAGTGACTGAAATCTACAAAAACCAAATTGAACAAAGAATAACAAGTATACAAAGGTCCCACTCCTGAAGTGCTTGACAAATATCTATGATTTTTTTTTTCCTCCCAAGAATAGAAAAAAAAAACCAACCTAACCTTTTTTTTATCCCCCGTATAATGATCCTATTAACAGATGCTTGTCATTTTGCCTAAAACAAAGGCTCTTGTAGAGGTTGTAGTTGATAAAAATTGTAAAAGGGGAATTTCATTTAAGGAAGAAAGAATGGAAAGTCTGGATAGATGAACTGTAACTAAAGAGTTGGGCTTCCCGCTAGCTCAGTGGTAAGAATCCACCTGCCAATGCAGGAGACACAGGTTTGAAGATTTGATTCTGTGTTTGGGAAGATCTTCTGGAGAAGAAAATGGCCTTACCTGAGAAATCCCATGCACAGAGGAGCCTGAGGGGCTACAGTCTATGGGGTCACAAAGAGTCAGCTATGACTTAGTAACTAAAGAGCAACAACAAACTAAAGAGTCATGATTAGTACCACTTCTGGCTACAGTAAAAGCTCAATAAGCACAGCATGTGGGATCATAGTTCCCCACCCAGGCATTGAACCTTGACAGCGCAGAGTCTTCACCACCAGACTGCCAGGAAAATTCCTCGCATCCAGTTCTTGAGCCAGTCCTTCCCAAGGCCAGGTCATGGGGTTGAAAGAGGAGGGAGGGAGGATCCAGTCTATGTCTGAACAAGCATGTGATTGTACTGCCATCAGGATCCTCTTCCCAGGGGGCAGAAAAACAAATCTGAGCTGCTCCAAGGGTCATGGGAGAATTTCTCCAGGACTCTCTCCTCTCTCCATTCAGAATGTCCTTGTCCTTGTCTTGCTCTCTGATACTTGGTTTCTGCCTCGTCCCTTCCTGTTATGCAGCCCACAGGGCACACCTTCATTCTGGGGAGCACATTAGGAGCAGATACAGCTCTGTGAGCCCTGGGCTGTCCCTGAGCTCTCTTGTTGCTGTTTGCCATGCCTTTGTTTAATAATCTGGCCCCAGGAGTCTCTGGCTCAGGGCCACCCACTGTGCCTATGTGTTTCTGAAATCACTTCTTGCCCTGTCCACGATCCCCCATCCTTGGGCTTGGCCTCTTTTAAGGTGTTCCTGTACCGTCTTGCTCTCTCCTGTGTTTTCCCTTTGGACTCTGAACACCACCATTGGCTCCTGCCCTTATTCTTCCAGGCAGCGCCACGTCAGAACTCATGAGAAAGCCAGGCTTGGAAATCCATACTGGCCTCATCTCTGATCTACATCCAGATCTGTGCCTCATCCTGCCCCTCCCCCAATACCTCTAGACCCCAGTCTTACTCCGTATGCAGCCCTAAGAACTCTTCATGTAGAACTGGATTAAATTTACCATGCTGGGGGACTTGCCTGGTGGTCAAGTAGCTAAGACTCAGTGCTCCCAATACAGGGGGCCAGGCTTCAATTCCTGCTCAGGGAATTAGATCTCACATGCCACAACTAAGACCCAGTACACATGTGCGTGGTAAGTTACCTCAGCTGTGTCCGACTCTTTGAGACCCTATGGACTGTAGCTCAGCAGTGTCCTATGTCCATGGGATTTCCCAGGCAAGACTACTCAAGCGGGTTGCCAAGCCCTCTTCCAGGGGATCTTCCTGATCCCAGAGATTGAACCCACATCTCTTATGTCTCCTGCATTTGCAGGCTGGTTCTTTACCACTAGCACCAGCTGGGAAGCCCCAAGATCCAGTATAGTCAAATGAATAAATGTGAATATTTGTTTTAAAACGTCAGTCAGTTCAATCACTCAGTCGTGTCCGACTCTTTACGACCCCATGAATCGCAGCACACCAGGCCTCCCTGTCCATGACCAAGCCCCGGAGTTCAGTCAGACTCACGCCCATGGAGTCAGTGATGCCATCCAGCCATCTCATCCTCTGTCATCCCCTTCTCCTCCTGCCCCCGATCCCTCCCAGCATCAGAGTCTTTTCCAATGAGTCAACTCTTCGCATGAGGTGGCCAAAGTACTGGAGTTTCAGCTTTAGCATCATTCCTTCCAAAGAACACCCAGGGCTGATCTCCTTCAGAATGGACTGGTTGGATCTCCTTGCAGTCCAAGGGACTCTCAAGACTCCTCTCCAACACCACAGTTCAAAAGTATCAATTCTTCGGCGCTCAGCCTTCTTCACAGTCCAACTCTCACATCCATACATGACCACAGGAAAAACCATAGCCTTGACTAGACGAACCTTTGTTGGCAAAGTAATGTCTCTGCTTTTGAATATGCTATCTAGGTTGGTCATAACTTTCCTTCCAAGGAGTAAGCATCTTTTAATTTCATGGCTGCAGTCACCATCTGCAGTGATTTTGGAGCCCAGAAAAATAAAGTCTGACAGTTTCCACTGTTTCCCCATCTATTTCCCATGAAGTGATGGGACCAGATGCCATGATCTTCGTTTTCTGAATGTTGAGCTTTAAGCCAACTTTTTCACTCTCCACTTTCACTTTCATCAAGAGGCTTTTGAGTTCCTCTTTCTGCCATAAGGGTGGTGTCATCTGCATGTCTGAGGTTATTGATATTTCTCCCGGCAATCTTGATTCCAGCTTGTGCTTCATCCAGCCAAGCATTTCTCATGATGTACTCTGCATAGAAGTTAAATAAGCAGGGTGACAGCATACAGCCTTGACGTACTCCTTTTCCTATTTGGAACCAGTCTGTTGTTCCATGTCCAGTTCTAACTGTTGCTTCCTGACCTGCATACAGATGTCTCAAGAGGCAAATCAGGTGGTCTGGTATTCCCATCTCTTTCAGAATTTTCCACAGTTTATTGTGATCCACACAGTCAAAGGCTTTGGCATAGTCAATAAAGCAGAAATAGATGTTTTTCTGGAACTCTCTTGCTTTTTCCATGATCCAGCAGATGTTGGCAATTTGATCTCTGGTTCCTCAAGGCAAAATGGCGGTCTGAGGAGGCCTTACAAATAACTGAGAAAAGAAGAGACGCAAAAGGCAAAGGAGAAAAGGAAAGATTTACCTATCTGAATGCAGAGTTCCAAAGAGTAGCAAGGAGAAATAAGAAAGCCTTCCTGAGTGAACAATGCAAAGAAATAGAGGAAAACAATAGAATGGGAAAGACTAGAGCTCTCTTCAAGAAAATTAGAGCTACCAAGGGAAGATTTCATGCAAAAATGGGCATAGTAAAGGACAGAAAAGGTATGGACCTAACAGAAGCAGAAGATATTAAGAAGAGGTAGCAAGAATACACAGAACTACACAAAAAGGATCTTAATGACTCAGAAAACCACGATGGTATGATCACTCACCTAGAGCTGGGTATCTTGGAGTGTGAAGTCAAGTGGGCCTTAGCAAGCATCACTATGAACAAAACTAATGGAGGTGATGGATTTACAGCTGAGCTATCTCAAATCCTAAGTATGAATGCCAGCCTGCAGCACTCCAGGCTCCTCTGTCCTTCTCTGTGCTTTGCTATTTCCTGGAGTTTGCTCAGACTCCTGTTAATTTTGATTAACAGTGATGTTACCTAACCGTCTAACCAGGTTGTTGTTATTATCATCATATAATTAAACTGGGCATGGCTTGGCCCCAGAAGAGGAAGACCTACATGGCAGTTAATAATCCTGGAACTTCCTTGGTAGTCCAGTGGTTAAGAATCCACCTTCCAATACAGGGGACACGGGTTCAATTTCTGGTTAGGGAGTTAAGATCCCACATGCCATAACTGGAGAGAAGCCTGCCCACTGCAACAAAGATCCCAAGTGCCCCCCAAAATAAATAAATTAATTAAAAAAATAATAATCTGGGCTTCCCTGCTGGCTCAATGGTAAAGAATCTGCCTGCCAATGCAGGAGATACGGGTTTGATCCCTGATCTGGGAAGATCCAACATGCCTTGGAGCAGCTAAGTCCGTGCGCCACAGCTATTGAACCTGTGCTCTAGAGCCCAGGAGCTGCAAGTCCTGAAGCCCATGTGCCATACAGCCCATGTTCTGCAACAAGAGAAGCCACTGCAATGAGATGCCTGTGCACCGCAACTGGAGAGTAGCCCCAGCTTACAGAAACTAGAGAAAAATCTGGTGCAGCAACGATGACCCAGCACAGCCAAAAATAAATAAAAATTTAAAAAATAATAATAGTCTTATTGTGGGAACTCCTTGGCAGTCCAGTGGTTAGGACTCGGAGTTTTCATTGTTGGGGCCCGAGGTTCAGTCCCTGGTCAGGGAAATAAGATCTTCAAGCGTTGCGTCTCAGCCAAAAGAGCCTACTGTCCAGGTAGTTGGACATCCCCTTACCCCTGTCATGTTGCCTCAAACTCCGTTCCATGCATTTGGATTGTAGACTCACCTTGACCTTTCACAAACCAAGTGCTCTCTCTTGGTCTGTTTCTTCTGCTTTGCTCTCAGCTTGTAATGAATGACCCTTTTATCCAATCCTGTACCCCTATGAAGTCATCTCTCCTCTTCCTCACTACAGACGATCCTCCGTCTGGATAAAGACTGAAGGTTCTTAATTGTCTTTCCCCTAATGACCCTGGACAGTGTGAGGAGCTGGTGACTTGGAGAGCACCTAACATCCCCTGGCTTCTTTCACTGTAAATAGACTGTGGGCAAGAGGTGTCTCTTAGGCAGGAATCTGGACTCCAGTGAACACAGGCCTTGAAATAGGAAGACAGGAGGAATGGGTTTCGGGTTGTCAGTAGTTGCTGAGGCATTGCTGACAGATTCCAGGAACGGAGAAAGACCACTATTGAGGCCACATGGCCACTGGGGAAAGTCAGCCTGGATGTGAGCTAGGAATAATTGAGAAGGAGGAGGAACTTCCCCTGTGGTCCAGTGGTTAAGACTCAGTGCTTCTAATGTAGGGGTGCAGGTTCAAAAAGAGAGAGAGAGAGAAGGAGGAGAAGCTTCACCAAAGGGAAGAGCAAACCTGAAAGAGAACACATGCAGCTTCCTCAGGACCTGGTCTGTGCCTGGACTACAAGTGCGATGCAGAATGGATGGATGAATGGGCTCAAGGGAGAGAAGGAAAGATAAAATACAAAAGAACATATCCAACAAATCAAATAAGTAAATGAGTCATAGCAAGATCTGGCTTCCAGTAACCTGGGACCTTCCTTCCCTGCCTCCCTCCTCCTCTCCATCTCCCTCTCCCTCCTCAATCTCTCTCTTTCTTTTTTTAAATTGACCTTGTTCATATGTTAGAATCATGTTTATTTATTTTTTAAAATTTATTTTGGCTATGCCACATGGCATGTGGGGTCTTAGTTCCTTGATCAAGGAACAGACCCAGGCCCCCTGGTTTGGAAGCACAGAGTCTTATCCACTGGGCTGCCAGGGAAGTCCCTCTGTCTCTTTCTTTAATGAGATTATTTCCCATCCTGGAGTGGCTCTAACTTTGTCCCCACCAGAGTGCCAGCCTGGCTGAGTAGGGCACTGTGTACAGGAAGAAAGCCAGAGGGCTGGGTCTGATGTGTGTGACGTGGGGCCCACAGCGGGGAGAATCAGAGGCTGAATTAGGCCCCTTTAGTAGTAGGGCTGAGCACAGAGCTTGGTTTCATAAAGGAACTAGCAGGATTAGCTGGACTGAAGGTTCAGGTGGATTGTACTAAAATTCTATCTTGCACAGGGAGACCTTTGGCATGAACAGTTATGGCAAATCCACAGTGAAGTCTATTGATATAACAATGTGTAGCTGTTAAAATATTTCCTTCACATACCAAGAAGTTTACCATTTTAAAGGGTGAACCTACTAGTTTTTACTTATTCACAGAATTGTGCAACCATCTCCACTACCCAATTCTAGAATAGTTCATCACCCTGAGTCTATTAGCAGTCACTCTAAATTCCCCCTCCCCTCAGCCCCTGGCTACTGGTAATTTAGTTCCAGTCCCTGGATTTGCCTATTCTGGATATTTTGTAGAAATTGAATCATACAATATGTGTGGGGCCTTTTGTGTCTGTTCTTTCACTTAGCACAGTGTTTTCATGTCTTATCCATGTTGTAGCATTTATCAGGACTTTGTTTCTCTTTATGGCTGAATAATATTCTGTTATGTGGATATATCGGAGAAGGCAATGGCACCCCACTCCAGTACTCTTGCCTGGAAAATCCCATGGATGGAGGAGCCTGGAAGGCTGCAGTCCATGGGGTCGCTGAGGTTCGGACACGACTGAGCGACTTCACTTTCACTTTTCACTTTCATGCATTGGAGAAGGAAATGGCAACCCACTCCAGTGTTCTTGCCTAGAGAATCCCAGGGACGGGGGAGCCTGGTGGGCTGCTATCTCTGGGGTCGCACAGAGTCAGACACGACTGAAACGACTTAGCAGCATGTGCATATATCACATTTTGTGTACCCATTTATACGTTGTTAGATGTTTGTGTTGCTTCCACCTTTTGGCTACTTGAATAATGCTACTATGAACTTTTGTGTACAAGTTGTTGTGTGGACACATTTTTATGTGTCTCGAGTGTATACCCAGGAGTAGGCTTTCTAGGTCATTTATGGTAGGTAGTTCTAGGTTTATCTTTTTGGGGAACTATCAAACTGTTTTCCACAGTGGCTGCACAATTTAATGTTCCTGTCATCAGTATATGAGGGTTCCAGTGTCCACACATTCTTACCAACACTTGTCATTGTGCATCCTTTTACTAGAGCTATCCTAGTGAGTGTAAAGCTATACCTCACTGTGTTTTTGATTTGTACTTCTTTAATTGCCAGTGATTTTGAGCATCTTTTCATACATTTATTGGCTGTTAGTATATCATCTGTGGGGAAATACCTATAACAATGTATAACTTTAACTCTACACACATATATTTATATTCCCCAGTACAGTCTGAAACTGTGCACAACTTCTGATAATTGCTTCATTGGCAGTCCGAGGGGAAGGGATTATCCCTGAGGCTTCTTGGAAGGAAGAGGAGTTTTGTGTGGGTCGATATTTTCCCTCAAGGTTGCTTTTCTTGGCGGCCAGGTGGCATATTACTGGGGGGATTAAATTTGGAGTAAATACGGATAGTGTGATATTCAGCAGCTCACACTGATCAGTGATACCAGTTATTGATGAATAAGGCCTGCCACAAAATTAAAAGATGCTTGCTCCTTGGAAGAAAAGCCATGACAAACCTAGACAGCATATTAAAAAGCAGAGACGTCACTTTCCTAACAAAGTTCTGTATAGTCAAAGCTATGATTTTTCCAGTAGTCATGTGCAGATGTGAGAGCTGGATCATAAAGAAGACTGAGTGCCGAAGGACTGATGCTTTTGAATTGTGGTGCTGGAGAAGACTCTCAAGAGTCTCTTGGACTGCAAGATCAAACCAACAATCCTAAAGTAAATCAATTCTGAATATTCATTAGAAGGAATTTTCCTGAAGCTGAAGCTCCAATACTTTGGCCACTTGATGTGAAGAGCCAACTAATTGGAAAAGACCCTGATGCTGGGAAAGATTGAGGGCAGGAGGAGAAGGAGGTGACAGAGGATGAGATGGTTGGATAGCATCACTGACTCAATGGACATGAGTTCAAGCAAACTCCTTGAGATAGTGAAGCACAGGGAAGCCTGGCTTGCTTCAGTCCATGGGGTCACAAAGAGTTGGACACAACTTAGTGACTAGACAACTAACAACAGCAAGGTCTGTGTCTGTTCTGGTTGGTTGATGTCCATGCCATAATGGTTATTTAATACTTGGAACACCATGCCTGTATATAGAGTATTCAGCTTGCATGTCTAGTGTAAGGTTGGTAATTGTTAACTTTCTTTTTCTTTCCTTCTTTTTTTGGGCTCTATTATGTTCCATCATCTCCAAGAGTAGGCCAGAGTTCCATCATCTCCAAGAGTTGCTAGTATCTCTTTTTCATTGCCTTATATCCCTGAGTTTTCACCTAGTCCTGGCCCCTGGAGGGTGCTTTGATGCTTTTTGGTGAGTGTTCTGGTTCTTTTTCATGAAAACAAGATCTCAAAGACTTTGGCAATTATTCCTGTCTGTCAACTCAGAGACCCTTTATTATTTTTATTTATCATTATTATTATTAGCCATGCTGCATGGCTTGCAGGATCTTAGTTCCCTGAGCAGGAATAGAACCAGTGCTCTCTGCAGTGGCATGGAGCCCTAACCCCTGGACCACCAAGGAATTCCTTGCACACTTTTTCTGCAAAGGACCAGATAGCAATGTTTTAGGCTTTGTGGGCCATGGAGTCTCTGATGCAACTGTTCATCTCAGCAACTGTAGTGCAAAGCCCGCCACAAACAATATGTAAATGAATGGGCTTGCCTGTATGCCAGTGAAGCTTTATTTAGGTGCTGGGCTGTCTTTACCCGGAGTCTATGGTTTGCTAACAGTCTGATATGATATGTGGCTATGTGCTATTAAAAAAAATCAAATAGATTTTTTAGGTGTTTTACCAAAGATTTCCATCAAGTTATTTAAATATATACATGTATATTTTTGTAGGGAGAAGGGATAAAATTGCACACACCTTTGTGTGGGTCAGAAAGTCTCCAAGACACACACCCAACTGTTAAAATTTGTCACACCTGGTGATTAGGACTGGGGAAGTGGAAGGTTAAAACAGACGAGCTCTTTTCTTGACTTTATGTATTTATTTATTTTTGGCTGCACCTCCTGGCATACAGGATCTTAGTTCCCTGACCAGGGGTCGAACCCATGCCCCCTGCAGTGGAAGCTCAGCTCTTAACCCCTGGACTGCCAGGAAAGGCCCTTTTGACTTTGTTGAAACTTGTGGACTGAGAGAGCTTTGCTTTTGTAATTAAGTAAAATTCAATGGGGATTTTTTTTTAAAACAAAATAATTTTACTAGTCTTAGTCATAATGCAAATACATTTGTATGCTACATAAAATAGAACAAGTTTCATAACTGTATTAACCACACAATCTCCATTATGCAGTATGTCTAAGGCATGGCATCTCATGGTTATACATGAGAGTCTACAGGGATCCATGGAGAAAGAGGAGGCAGGCTGGTTGAGAAGACAGATCAGAACCTTTGTAGGAAGGCACCAGTCTGTGTCTGGAGCCAGGTGGTGAGGCGGGTCTGAAGACCGAGGTGTCAGCCTCAGCTCAGGCCTCCTTTAGTCAGCACGACACCCCCCCGCCTCCCCTTGACATCGAACCTCTTCTAGGTCTAAATAGTCTCAGGGATGTTCCAGCAGCTTCTGCTTTCTGGGTCATCAGCTGCACATTCACTGGTCAGAAGCCCTCGTTTGTTTCCTCATTTGCTGAAGAACTGCTGTGGGCCAGCCAGTGGGTGCAGAAGGTCTTAAACCCCCGCGGTTGGAGCAGGAAGGAGAACTCGTGAATGAGTGAGGTTCGCAGTCCTGGAATACGTGCACCCCAGAGGTGAGCTCGAGTGGGAGGGGATCTGTGTGTAAGACGTCACGTCTGAGTCACTGCTGAGTCACTCTGAAGTGTGGATAGGGGTTTGCCACATCAACCAAGGCAGGGCAGGAAATTCCAGGCAGACAGAAGAGCAGAGGTGAAGGTCCAGAGAGGAAATACTGTCAAGGGCACCCTGAGAACTTTATGAACAGAGGTGAGGCTGAGAGGAGGCCATAGATCAGGAAGGGGAACTAGCAGAGGGCTGCGAGCAGAGGAGACAGGAAGTCAAATTGAGCTTTAGAGAGATTTTTCTGGTGGAAGAGAATGGGTGGGGAGTTCCATTAATGATCTCTTATCCATGCTGCCTTTACCTCTGGTTCATTCTCAAAGCTGCCTACTCTACTCACTATCTCCCCTTCCCTTCTCTTGGCATAGCCAATTCTCCTTTAAAATTTTAAAATGCAGGCATCATCCTACTAAGAAAAGTTCACTGAAGGACTTCCCTGGTGGTCTAGTGGCTAAGACTCTGCACTCCCAGTGGAGGGGGCCTGGGTTTGATCCCTGGTCAGGGAACTAAATCCTTCATTCTGCAACCACAAAGATCCTGCATACCACAACTAGGACCCAGCACAGCCAAAAATAAATAAATAAGTAATTTAAAAAGAAAAGAAACGTTCACTGCCATTCCCATCACTCCCAGCTGGCCTCCTGCTCTGGGCTACATGAGGCCTTAAACATTTCTTTGTTTCTGCATGAAACTCATTGCTTTATGGTTGTATTTTTGTTCTTAAATCTTCCTAAGACAATGGCACCCCACTCCAGTACTCTTGCCTGGAAAATCCCATGGATGGAGGAGCCTAGTAGGCTGCAGTCCATGGGGTCGCTAAGAGTCAGACATGACTGAGTGACTTCACTTTCACTTTTCACTTTCATGCATTGGAGGAGGAAATGGCAACCCACTCCAGTGTTCTTGCCTTGAGAATCCCAGGGACAGGGGAGCCTGGTGGGCTGCCGTCTATGGGGTTGCACAGAGTTGGACACGACTGAAGTGACTTAGCAGCAGCAGCAAGGCAGGGGCCAGGTCTCATTAGTCTTTGGTTTCCAATCCCTGGCATAAAACCTGGCACAGAAAAGGTAATTAGTAAATATTGAACTGGATAAGTAAATTGATGAATAAAAGGTAAAGACAGGAGATGACAGCTATTTGGGAGGTTGAATCAGGATAACTTGACAAGGTCTTATGCAGGGTTTGCGGTAAGGGTGGGCAGTGTGGTGTGGCATCATGCCAGGTTTTCTGGTTTGGGAGTTGGGGAGGCCTGAACTGTTTTTCCTTAGCATTCTCTGACATCAATGTGTGGGTGTTTTCCTCACAATAGCCAATTCTCCAGCTCTCCAGACACCAGCTGGGTGTCCAATGATTCAATTCAATTCTGATACTACTTAGCTGGATTTAGTGTCAGATCCCACAAGTTAAGGCTTTAGTCCTGCAAGCATGCCTCTACTTCAGATGCCAGTAGCAAGGCCCAGGTTCCCAAGTGTACGCCTGACCAACCAGCTGCACTTCGGGGCTTTTTACACCACCCCCCCGCCCCCTTCAGGTTCAGTAATTTGTTAGAGTGGCTCATAGAGCTCAGAGAAACACTTTACTTTTCTTCACCAGTTTATTATAAAGGATGTGACTCAGCAACAGCCAAATAGAGGGGTTTTGATATTTAAATGTTAATCTCTCTAGGGAAATACAGATGCGAAGACAAAACCCTTAAACATAGGGAAGTTGTCGAGTCAAGAAATCTCTTAAGGTTAATACAGCTTTAGTCCTTATTCTACAGCTTCCAATTCTTCTTCCTAGATGGAAGCTAGGAGCCCAATTTATTTATTTCTTCACTCATCTAATAAACATTTATTGATCATCTGCTCAGGACCAAACCCCTGGAGCCGCAAAGGTGGATAAGGCCCAATTTTAGCTCTTGTGGGGTTCACAGGCCAGAGTTGGGGAGACTGACCCAATCTGGCATTTGATGTCTGTGAATTTCCAGGCATAAAGGAAGAGTTTAGGAAGGAAGGAATCCCTGTTCCCCTGGGGCTGAGCTGCCTGGGCAGGTTCTCAGCACAGTGGGGTTGAAATCATCTCAATTCCTGCCTGGAACATGTGCTCTAAATTGCAAGTGGGAGTTAAAGTTGGCATGGATTCTGTGTAGGTAAATTTGACAGTAAGGAGCAAAAATTTTCCCAGAGTTTTCCTTCCGGGAATGTACCTTTCTTTGTATGCATAAGAAGTTACCTATGCACAGGTTTTTTCACTGTAACACTTTCAACACTGTCAGTAATAACAAAGACTGAAAATAATCTTAATGTTCAACATGAATAAAAGAGATGATGCAACCACACAAAGGAATCCTATGCAACTATAAAATCGAAGAAGAACTGTATTTGTGCTGATCAGGAACATTCTTCATGACACACTGAGAAGTGAAAAATCAAGTGTCTGAACTGTGTTATAATAAGCTACCCTTTAAGAAAAATATATATATATTTAAGTATATTAAGATAAATCATATATATATGTGTGTGTTTGTCTTGTATATGTATAAACTAGTTCTGGGAGGAAACAAAAGAAACAGTTCTTTTGGGAAGAGGAACTGGGACAGTGAGAGGGAAGTTTCAGTGTGTACTTTTTTTTTTAAAGATTTATTTATGGGTTTTTGTCTGTGTTGGGTCTTCGTTGCTGCACGTTGGCTTTCCATAGTTGCAGCAAGTGGGGGCTACATTTTGTTGCAATGCACTGGCTTCTCACTGAGGTGCTTCTCTTGTTGCAAGGCACAGGCTCTAGAGCACAGGCTTAGTAGTTGTGGCTCATGGGCTTGGTTGCTCCGGAGCATGTGGGATCTTCCGGGACCGACAGGGGAATCAAACCAGTGTCCCTTGCATTACAAGGCGGATTCTTAACCACTGGACCACCAAGGAAGCCCACAGTGTGTACTTTTATCACTTAAAGTTTCAATATATTATCTATTTTCCTTTTTTTTTTTTTTTTTTAAAAGACACACTTCTCCTTCTTTTCCTAAGGTGAGGACAGGGAGGGGGATGGCAATTTGTGTCTCTGGGAGGATCAGCTATTGCTCTGGGTGAATCTGTTGTAACGATCCCTTTATCCTGCAGCAGAAAGGCCACCTGGGGCATCTTTCTTCACGAGGACTTGGCCTGAACTTTCAGTGTTACCCGTAGCTGCTCAGTCTAATGTCAGCTTTCATTTCCTGTTCCACGCCCTATAAAAGGCTCTGTGCTTTCACAAGCCTCAGGGTTTGGTCTGCATCACGTCCTGAGTCTCCGATCTCAGGGGCGCCTGGCTGGTTCCAGCTGCTGGCAGCTGTGTAGACAATCAAGCATCTTAGGCTTATTACTCCCCAGCTGTTTGAACTCAGCTCCCTGTGTCCTTGCTGTGGGGCTGTTCCCGCTGTCAAATCTTCCTACTCTGATGAGGAAAGT
The DNA here is from genome assembly GCF_029407905.1 of Bubalus kerabau. NCBI lineage: Eukaryota > Metazoa > Chordata > Mammalia > Artiodactyla > Bovidae > Bubalus > Bubalus kerabau. The sequence goes on from NC_073634.1 coordinate 52,833,095, forward strand.
CCCCTTTTAAGCCACGTGCTTAAAACTGAAACCAAAGTGTAATGGCCACAGGTCACCACCAGGGCAGGGTCTCAGTGTGTCCGTCTCTTCGTGGTGTCTTGACTGTTTGCGATTGATCCCACAGACTATATAGCCCACCAGGCTCCTCTGTCCATGGAATTCTCCAGGCAAGAATACTGGAATGGGTTGCCATTCCCTTTTCCAGGGGATCTTCCTGACCCAGGGATCGAACCCAGGTCTCCTGCATTGCAGGAAGTTTCTTTACCAGCTGAACCACCAGGGAAGCCCTGGGTGGAAGTCTCAAGTACCCTCTAAACCTCACTGATGTCCTGTTGTGGTAGCACACTCAAGCCCAAGGTGGCTTGAGGAACCCTGTTCCCGGTAGTTTTGAAATCTAGACTTGTTTTCCCTCCAGGGAGGAATTTTGTCCCTTGCCTCTCTCCCCACTAAGCATTTTCTTTACTGATTCACATTTTAAATTTAGCCAAGAATTGGAGAGCATTTTTTAAATTTGACTTTAAAAATATCAGATGGTAAAGAATCTGCTTGAAGTGCAGGACACCTGGGTTTGATCCCTGGATCAGGAAGATCCTCTGGAGAAGGGAATGGCAACCCAGTTCAGTATTCTGGCCTGGGGAATCTCATGGAACCTGGTGGGCTACAATCCGTGGGGTTGCAGAGTCAGACATGATTGAGTGATTAACACTGTGTGGCAGATATTTGCCTAGAAAATATGTAGAGTTTTAAATATGAATATTAAGGATATTTTAGGGTTTCATGGTCTAAATGAGAAGATGGCTCATAAAGATGACTAGAATGCAAATGCAACAATTCTGTATTAGAGCTCTGACCAAACAGTTTTTAAAGGAGAAAAGAAGCCACAGGAAGATTTATCCCCTCTCTCTTTCTCTCTCAAGCCAAATAGGTGAGTCAATGAGCTGACTCCCTCATTGCCATTAAAAACCTTAACTGAGGGGTTGGGATGCACCTTCAGGGCCAGGCAGGTAAAGCAAGTGAAGGTAGCCACCAGGAGTCAGGTAAGAGTGGCAGTGGGACACTTTGGAAGATGTGAGAGCCATGCCTTACTCAGGAGGCGATTGCTACCCTGTTCCATCCCATCTGGGTATATGGATTTTTTTTTTGAAAGGTGGAGGCACATGAGACTTTGATATGAAACTTCATGCATCTTTAACACATTATGAGTGTCCCAATCCAATGTAGGCCTCCTGAGTGCATGCTCTTCCCTAGGAAAGCTGCTGTTTCTGTCAGCTTTCTTGGAAGTCGCTAAGCAGGAAGCCTTTAGTCTGGGACTAGTCTTAGGATGGTTGCATGATACTTGACCTTTGTCTTGGTCCATACAGGCTGCTAGAACAAAATACCATAGACTGGGTAGCTTATAAACAATGGAAATTTAAAAAATGTATTTATTTATATGTTTATTTATTTTTGGTCTTGTTAGGAGCTGTGGTGGGCTTTCTCTAGTTTCCGAGAGCAGGGACTTCTCATTGTGGTGGCTTCCCTTGTTGTTGAGCATGGGCCCCAGGTAGTTAAGGCTTCAGAAGTTGTGGCACATGGGCTTAGTTGCCTCACAGCATGTGGGATCCTCACGGACCAGGGATTGAACCCATATCCCCTGCATTAGCAGATGGATTCTTAACCATTGGACCCCCAGGGAAGCCCCAACAATGGAAATTTATGTCTTACCATTCTGGGAGGCTGGGAAGTACAAGTTCATTGAGCCGGCAGATTCAGGGTTTATTGAGGGCTTGCTTCCTGGTTCATAGATACCTGTCTTCTTGCTGTGTACTTATATGGCTGGGGAGCTCTGTGGGGTGTCTTTATATGGCACTAAATCCGATTCATGAGGGCTCCATCCTCACGATCCAATCACCTCCCAAAGGCCCCTACCTGCTAATATCATCACCTTGGGGTTTCGGATTTCAACATATGAATTGGGAGGGACACAAACATTCAGACCACAGAAACCTTATACTGGGCAAGTTCCCAGTGCCCTATGAAACCAAAAGCTATTTTATGAATATGGCGTCTCAAACAGAGATCAGCCCTAGATTTGAATGTTTTAATTTTTGTTTTGGTTGATTTTATTATTTAATCTGTGTCTCTACCTTTCAGCATTTCAAAATTATTTAAAATTGTTTATGCCTTTTAAGATTGCTTCTCCCGCCCCCATCCCATTTACTGTTTTTAGTAACACTTGTATTGAGACAAAATTCACACACCCTCCAAATCTGCCTGTTTAGATCGTACAACTCACAGCTTTTAATAGATTCACAGAGTTGGGCAACCACCACAATCAGAAAGTTTTCATCATTTCCAAAAGAAACATAGCCAGCAGAACTCCACTGGAGAATACTGGAGTGGGTAGTCATTTACATTTACTCCCCAGGAGAAAGGTTCCCCAGCCCCAGACACCACTTCCATTTCCTATAGATAGATTTGTATATTCTGTCGTTCCATGTAAATGGAATTATGCCATACATGGCTTTTGTCTAAAGCATAATGTCTTCAGGTTTCATCAGTGTTGTGACATGCATCAGTACACTGTTCCTTTTTATTGCTGAATAATAGTTTGTTGTATGGACATACTATGTATGTATTTTTGGCTGCACCTAGACTGCAGCCGTGAAATTAAAGGACGCTTACTCCTTGGAAGAAAAGTTATGACCGACCTAGACAGCATATTGAAAAGCAGAGACATTACTTTGCCAACAAAGGTCTGTCTAGTCAAGGCTATGGTTTTTCCAGTGGTCATGTATGGATGTGAGAGTTGGACTGTGAAGAAAGCTGAACGCCGAAGAATTGATGCTTTTGAACTGTGGTGTTGGAGAAGACTCTTGAAAGTCTCTTGGACTGCAAGGAGATCCAACCAGTCCATTCTGAAGGAGATCAGCCCTGGGATTTCTTTGGAAGGAATGATGCTAAAGCTAAAACTCCAGTACTTTGGCCACCTCATGCGAAGAGTTGACTCATTGGAAAAGACTCTGATACTGGGAGGGATTGGGGGCAGGAAGAGAAGGGGATGACAGAGGATGAGATGGCTGGATGGCATCACTGACTCAATGGACGTGAGTCTGAGTGAACTCTGGGAGTTGGTGTTGGACAGGGAGGCCTGACATGCTGTGATTCATGGGGTCGCAAAGAGTTGGACAAGACTGAGCAACTGAACTGAACTGAACTGAGTGGCATGTGGCAGAGAAGGCAATGGCACCCCACTCCAGTACTCTTGCCTGGAAAATCCCATGGGTGGAGGAGCCTGGTAGGCTGCAGTCCATGGGGTCACGAAGAGTCAGACACGACTAAGCGACTTCACTTTCACTTTCGCGCATTGGAGAAGGAAATGGCAACCCACTCCACTGTTCTTGCCTGGAGAATCCCAGGGATGGGGGAGCCTGGTGGGCTGCTGTCTTTGGGGTCGCACAGAGTTGGACACGACTAAAGTGACTTAGCAGCAGCAGCAGTGGCATGTGGAGTCTTAGTTCCTTGATCAGGGATCAAGGAGTCTTAACCACTCGGCAGCCATGGAAGCTCCCTGGATAGACTATGTTTTGTTTATCTCTTTATCAGTTGATGGACATTTGGATTGTTCCTACCTTTTGACTATTGTGAATAGTGCTGCTGTGAACATTCGTGTCTGTTTTTTTCTTCATTGTGGTAAAGTATACATAATGAATATTTACCATTTTAACCATTTTAAAATTACTGTAGAATTTTAAGTGTATAAAATAATTTGCTTACATTTATAGAACTGTATTTCTTTTATATCCACTTCTTTTAAAAGCTTTTGGTAATTATTTTTAAAATTATGATAAAATATACATAAACACAAAATTTGCCCGTTTAGTCATTTCTAAATGTGCAGTTCAGAAGCATGAAGTCTGAAGTACTGTCACATTGTTGTACAACCACCACCACTACCTATGTCCAGACTTTTCTTTATCTTCCCCAGTTGAAACTGTATCCGTTAAACAATAATGCCCCATTCTACCCTCCTGCCAGCCCTTGACAATCACCATTCTACTTTCTGTCTCAGTGACTTTGCCTGTTCTTAGTACCTCATTTAAGCAGAATCATACAATTCTTATCCTTTTATGACTGATGTTTTATTTATCATGTCATCAAATTTCACTCATGTAGCATGTATCAAAATTTCTTTCTTTTTTAAGACTGAGTAATAGTCCACCATAGACGTATGCCTCATTTTGCTTATCCATTCATTATGTGCAAGTGTGTATGTAGACACATATTTCTATTTCTATAGGGAATATACCTGGGGGTGGAATTGCTGGGTATTGTGGTCATTCTATAATCATCTGAGGAACTGCTAGACTGTTTTCTAAAGTGACTGCACATTTTGCATTCTCTTTAGTTGTGTATAAGGGTTCCAATTTCTCCACATCCTTGTCGACACTTACTATCTGTTTTTTGAGTAGAGCCAGCCCAGTGGCTGTTCTATTGACTTCTGTAAACATTTGGGTTAGACAGAAAGGCACAAATGGGGAAAAAAAATACCCATAATCCTACCATCCTACCGGAGGTACCCACTTTTAGCTTTTTCATCTTAATTTTTTCATTTGTATGTGTGTGTGTGTGTGTATAAAATTTATGGAGGGCTTCCTGGTGGCTCAATTGGTGAAGAATCTACCTGCAATGCAGGAGACCCAGGTTTGATCCTTGGGTTGGGAAGATCCAGTATTCTTGCCTGGAGAATTCCTTGGACAGGAGTTTGGATGGAGGGCTACAGTTCATGGGGTCACAGAGAGTCAGACACCACTTAGCGACTAAACCACCACCACCATATATAATATATACTAAGTGTCATTTTAGTTGTATTCCTTCTTATTTTTGGAGCATCTCCCAATGTATGCACTTTAATAGGGAGCAAAGTAGAACCTGAAAGGTGGCCAGATGCTTTGCCCCTGGCAGCCAGGTTGCTGCCATGTGACAGGCTCAGCTACTCCAGAGCTCCCCTCAGGTAGAAAAATCTAAAAAGACTGACTCAAAAAAAAAAAAAAAAAAAAAAGACTGACTCAAAGATGGCTGACAAGTGAGACTTTCTCAGTGGCCATAGCAATGAGTACAAACTGCAGTTTCAAGTAAGTTGACCCAGATCTCAGACCTAGTAACTAGCAGGTCTATCTGACTCTAGACCTTGAACTTGTAACCACCACCCAATTTAAAGCTTTTATTGAGATTTCTGAGTTTTCCAAATTTGCTGATATATTTGGAAAACAGCAGTGGCCACAGAACTGTTAAAAGGTCAGTTTTCACTCCAATTTCAAAGAAAGGCAATGCCAAAGAATATTCAAACTCTGTACAATTGCACTCATTTCACATGCTAGTAAGGTTTTGCTCAAAGTCTTTAAAGCCAACAGTACATGAATTGAGAACTTTGAGATGTACAAGCTGGATTTAGAAAAGGCAGAGGAACCAGAGATCAAAGTGCCAACATCTGTTGGATCATAGAGAAAATAAGGTGATTCCAGAAAAACATCTACATCTGCTTCATTGATTACGCTAAAACCTTTGACTATGTGGATCACAGCAAACTGTGGAAAATTCTTTAAGAGACAGGAATACCAGACCACCTAACCTGTCTCCAGAGAAACCTGTATGTGGGTCAAGAAGCAACAGTTAGAATCTTACATGGAACAACTGACTGGTTCAAAATTGGAAAAGGAGTATATCAAGGCTGTATATTCTCACCCTGCTTATTTAACCTCTATGCAGAGTACATCATGCTAAATGTTGGGCTGGATGAATACCAAGCTGGAATCAAGATTGCCAGGAGAAATATCAACAGCCTCAGATATGCAGATGATACCACTCTGAAAGCAGAAAGTGGAGAGGAATTAAAAAGCCTCTTTTTTGTTTTTTCAATTTGGAGGAAATAAAGAGCCTCTTGGTGAGGGTGAAAAGGAGAGTGAAAAAGCTAGCTTAAAAGTCAACATTCAAAAAACTAATATCATGGCATCTGGTCCCAACACTTCATAGCAAATAGAAGGGAAAAAAGTGAAAGCAGTAACAAATTTTCTTTTCTTGGGCTCCAAAAATCACTGCAGCAAGTGACTGCAGCCATGAAATTAAGACACTTGCTCCTTGGAAGAGAAGCTGTGACAACCCTAGACAGCATATTAAAAAGCAGACACATCACTTTGCAGATGAAAGTCCATATGTCCAAAGCTATGGTTTTCCCAGTAGTCATTTCAGGATGTGAGAGTTGGACCATAAAGAAGGCTGAGTGCTGAAGAATTGGTGCTTTCTAATTTTGATGCTGGAGAAGAATCTTGAGAATCCTTTGAGCTGCCAGGAAATCAAACCAGTCAATCCTAAGGGAAATTAACCCTGAATATTCACTGGAAGGACTGATGCTGAAGCTCCTATACTTTGGCCACCTGATGTGAAGAGCTGACTCACTGGAAAAGACCCTGGTGCTGGGGAAGATTGAAGGTAAAAGGAGAAGAGGGCGGCAGAGGATGAGATGGTTAGACAGCATCACTGACTCAAGGACATGAATTTGAGCAAACTCTGGGAGATGGTGAAGGACAGGGGAGACTGGCCTGCTGCAATCCTTGGGGTTGCCAAGAGTCAGACATGACTTAAGCGACTGAAAAGAAAGCAAGCACTGAGTTTCTTAGGCCCTGAATTATTGAGCCCCATTCTTGGCTTTACTTTGTCTTCATCTTCATTTTTTTTTTTTTTCTTGCCACAGTTTTAAATTTCTCTTTGGTTATAAGACTGAAAACTGCCTCACACCCTTTCTGGAAGAAGATGGCCATTAGATGAGTAGACATATATCATATAACTCAGTTCAGTTGCTCAGTTGTGTCCGACTCTTTTTGACCCCATGGACTGCAGCACACCAGGCTTCCCTGTCCATCACCAACTCCCAGAGCTTGCTCAAACTCATGTCCATCGAGTTGGTGATGCCATCCAACCATCTAGTCCTCTTTCATCCCTTTCTCCTTCTACCTTCAATCTTTCCCTGCATCAGGGTCTTTTCCAATGAGTCAGTTCTTCGCATCAGGTGGCCAAAGGATTGGAGCTTCAGCATCAGTCCTTCCAATGAATGTGCAGGGTTGATTTCCCTTAGGGTTGACTGGTTGGATCTCTTTGCAGTGTAACTCCCTTTCATATGTAAATTGAAGTACCTGAGCTATAAATGGTGTGAGAGACCTCTGGATCTTGCGCAATGAAACCAAGACTGTTTGCATGGGTAAAGGATTCTAATCTCCTGACAGTAACTGTTGCTTGTCTTGGCACTAATAGCAGTGGAAGCCTTCATTTATTCAACACATGTACATTCAGTACCTGCTATGTGCTAGTCAATGTTCTCAGTGCTGGGGAAACAGCCATGAGCAAAAGTAAAAAATATATCTGCTTTCATTGATCTTGCAGTCTAGCAATGTGATGGAAAATTTTCTGAGAGTGAAATTCCACCATTACCATTTAATAGTTGGCCACAAATTTCTCATGAGGACGATGTCTAACTTGTAGTATTATAATAAGAGTAAATAACATATATGCTGCTGCTGCTAAGTCGCTTCAGTCATGTCCGACTCTGTGCAACCCCATAGACGTCAGCCCACCAGGCTCCCCCGTCCCTGGGATTCTCCAGGCAAGAACACTGGAGTGGGTTGCCATTTCCTTCTCCGATGCATGAAAGTGAAAATTGAAAGTGAAGTTGCTCAGTTGTGTCTGACTCTTAGCGACTCCATGAACTGCAGCCCACCAGGCTTCTCTAGCCATGGGATTTGCCAGGCAAGAATATTGGAGTGGGGTGCCATTGCCTTCTCCGAAATAACATATATAAATATCAGTAAATGAGACCCACATGATGGGAGGCAGTAAACCACAGTCTTTACTATTGGCATGGCCTCTGGAGTTGGATTCCTGTGTGTGTGGCCTTGCTTCACAAATTGCTTAATCTCTCTGTGCCTCATTGTCCTTATTTTAAAAAATTGGAATCATAATGGCACCTCTTTCATAGGACTGTGAGGATTAAAAGGATTAATAAATGGAAAACCTAGCACAAAGTAATCACCCACTAAAAGTTAACTATTTTTCATTACATTCAAGTGGTTAGCCCTGTATCTCATATTTCTTTCTATCCTCTAAAAATAAAATAAAATAATTATTATATATAGATAATATGTAATCATATCTAGTTATATATATAAGTATATATTACATTCAAGTGGTTAGCCCTGTATCTCATATTTCTTTCTATCCTCTAAAAATAAAATAAAATAATTATTATATATAGATAATATGTAATCATATCTAGTTATATATATAAGTATATACAGTTATTATATAATCGCCCAGTCAGGGCTGTATATAGGGTAAGGAAAGATAATGAAGTTTCAAGCACTGGTGCACAAGGGAAACTTGGAGTGGGTGTGAGATGGGGTGAGATGGAGGGTCGGTGGTGCTAGTGGTAAAGAACCAGCCTGCCAATGCAGGAGACATAAGAGATGCAGGTTCGATCCCTAGGTTGGGAAGATTCTCTGGAGGAGGGTACGGCAACCCACTCCAGTATTCTTGCCTAAAGAATCAGGGGAGCCTGAAAGGCCACAGTACATAGGGTCACAAAGAGTAGGACATGACGGAAGTGACTTAATACGCATGCACGCAAGAGAAAATACTCTTGGGTGGGTAGAGCAGTCCACACTGAGAAGTTTCTGTGTATGGTAGCAATCTGTTCAGATCATTCTCGTTACCAAAGAGAGCAAATCGATTTAACTGAGTTTTCTTCTCCACTCTATTTGTGTATCAGAAATGTCATTTGGAAGAACTGCTGATTCTGGGTAGATTGTGTTATCTAGGAAGACATTTCAAATGTTGAGTTAACATGCATCTCTGAATGTGTTGCTACACAGCCTGTTGTTTTTTAATTAATTAATATTTATGTATCGGGTCTTAGTTGCAGCACACAGGATATTTGGTTGCAGCTCTCAGGCTTAGTTTCTCCAGGGCATGTGGGATCCTACTTCCTCAACCAGGGATCAAACCCATGATGCCTGCATTGCAAGAAGGATTCCTAGCCACTGGACCACCAGGGAACTCCCCACCCTGTGTTTTTTTTTTTTAATATGTGATTCCATTTATATAATTTTTTGAAGGCAGACTAATCTCTAGTGAGAGAAAGAGGATCACTGTTTGGGGAAGAAGCATAAATTTAAGCAAAGGTGGGGAGGAGGGTTTACCAAAGAACAGAATGAAGTTGTTCATTTCCTTGACTGTGGTGATTATCTCACAGGTGTATATACATGTGCCACAATTTCTCAAATTAAATGTTTTAAATTGTACAGTTTATTGTCTTTAAACCTCAATAAGTTGTTAAAAAATAAAAATGAAAACAGAAAATAATTAAACATGATAATAAATTTGATCATATTCAGAGGCTTGAAAGCTTCAGAATGAATTGATAGAACACTAAGGAAAATATGAAGCAATGACTAATTACAGGAAAAACATTTGATCAAGAAAGCAAAGGTAATTCTGATATATGCTATACTGCTTTGTTGTGAATCATATTTCAGTTCAGTTCAGTTCAGTTCAGTCGCTCAGTGATGTCCGACTCTTTGCGACCCCATGAATCACACACGCCAGGCCTCCCTGTTCATCACCAACTCCCGGAGTTCACCCAGACTCACGTCCATTGAGTCAGTGATGCCATCCAGCCATGTCATCCTCTGTCGTTCCCTTCTCCTCCTGCCCCCAATCCCTCCCAGCATCAGAGTCTTTTCCAATGAGCCAACTCTTCGCATGAGGTGGCCAAAGTACTGGAGTTTCAGCTTTAGCATCATTCCTTCCAAAGAAATCCCAGGGTTGATCTCCTTCAGCATGGACTGGTTGGATCTCCTTGCAGTCCAAGGGACTCTCAAGAGCCTTCTCCAACACCACACTTCAAAAGCATCAATTCTTCAGCACTCAGCCTTCTTCACAGTCCAACTCTCACATCCATACATGACCACAGGAAAAACCATAGCCTTGACTAGATGAACCTTTGTTGGCAAAGTAATGTCTCTGCCTTTGAATATGCTATCTAGGTTGGTCATAACTTTCCTTCCAAGGAGTAAGCGTCTTTTAATTTCATGGCTGCAGTCACCATCTGCAGTGATTTTGGAGCCCCCCAAAATAAAGTCTGACACTGTTTCTACTGTTTCCCCATCTATTTCCCATGAAGTGATGGGACCGGATGCCATGATCTTCATTTTCTGAATGTTGAGCTTTAAGCCAACTTTTTCACTCTCCACTTTCACTTTCATCAAGAGGCTCTTTAGTTTCTCTTCACTTTCTGCCATAAGGGTGGTGTCATCTGCATATCTGAGGTTATTGATATTTCTCCCAGCAATCTTGATTCCAGCTTGTGTTTCTTCTAGTCCAGCGTTTCTCATGATGTACTCTGCATGTAAGTTACATAAACAGGGTGACAATATACAGCCTTCACATACTCCTTTTCTATTTGGAACCAGTCTGTTGTTCCATGTCCAGTTCTAACCATTGCTTCCTGACCTGCATACAAATTTCTCAAGAGGCAAATCAGGTGTTCTGGTATTCCCATCTCTTTCAGAATTTTCCACAGTTTATTGTGATCCACACAGTCAAAGGCTTTGGCATAGTCAATAAAGCCCAGAAATATATGTTTTTCTGGAACTCTCTTGCTTTTTCCATGATCCAGCGGATGTTGGCAATTTGATCTCTGGTTCCTCTGCCTTTTCTAAAACCAGCTTGAACATCAGGAAGTTCACAGTTCACATATGTAGTAATAATCGAAAAGCAAAGGAGAAAAGGAAAGATATAAGTATCTGAATGCGGAGTTCCAAAGATCAGCGATCAATGCAAAGAAATAGAGGAAAACAACAGAATGGGAAAGACTAGAGATCTCTTCAAGAAAATTAGAGATACCAAGGGAACATTTCATGCAAAGATGGGCTCGATAAAGGACCAAAATGGTACGGACCTAACAGAAGCAGAAGATATTAAGAAGAGGTGGCAAGAATACACAGAAGAACTGTACCAAAAAGATCTTCATGACCCAAATAATCACGATGGTATGATCACTCACCTAGAGCCAGACATCCTGGAATGTGAAGTCAAGTGGGCCTTAGAAAGCATCACTATGAATAAAGCTAGTGGAGGTGATGGAATTCCAGTTGAGCTATTTCAAATCCTGAAAGATGATGCTGTGAAAGTGCTGCACTCAATATGTCACCAAATTTGGAAAACTCAGCAGTGGCCACAGGACTGGAAAAGGTCTGTTTTCATTGCAATCCCAAAGAAAGGCAATGCCAAAGAATGCTCAAACTACCACACAATTGCACTCATGTCACATGCTAGTAAAGTAATGCTCAAAATTCTCCAAGCCAGGCTTCAGCAATATGTGAACCATGAACTTCCAGATGTTCAAGCTGGTTTTAGAAAAGGCAGAGGAACCAGAGATCAAATTGCCAACATCCGCTGGATCATGGAAAAAGCAAGAGAGTTCCAGAAAAACATCTGCTTTATTGACTATGTCAAAGCCTTTGACTGTGTGAGTCACAATAAACTGTGGAAAATTCTGAAAGAGGTGGAATACCAGACCACCTGACCTGCCTCTTGAGAAACCGATATGCAGGTCAGGAAGCAACAATTAGAACCGGACATGGAACAGATTGGTTCCAAATTGGAAAAGGAGTATGTCAAGGCTGTACGTTGTCACCCTGCTTATTTAACTTATATGCAGAGTACATAATGAGAAATGTGGGGCTGGAAGAAGCACAAGCTGGAATCAAGATTGCCAGGAGAAATATCAATAACCTCAGATATGCAGATGACACCACGCTAATGGCAGAAAGTGAAGAGAAACTAAAAAGACTCTTAATGAAAGTGAAAGTGGAGAGTGAAAAAGTTGGCTTAAAGCTCAACATTCAGAAAATGAAGATCATGGCATTTGGTCCCATCGCTTCATGGGAAATAGATGGGAAAACAGTGGAAACAGTGTCAGACTTTATTTTTGGGGGTTCCAAAATCACTGCAGATGGTGATTGCAGCCATGAAATTAAAAGATGCTTACTCCTTAGAAGGAAAGTTATGACCAACCTAGAGAGCATATTCAAAAGCAGAGACATTACTTTGCCAACAAAAGTCTGTCTAGTCAAGGCTATGGTTTTTCCTGTGGTCATGTATGGATGTGAGAGTTGAAGAAAGCTGTGAAGAAAGCTGAGCACCAAAGAATTGATGCTTTTGAAGTGTAGTGTTGGAGAGGACTCTTGAGAATCCTTTGGACTGCAAGGAGATCCAACCAGATCATTCTAAAGGAAATCAGTCCTGGGTGTTCATTGGAAGGACTGATGCTAAAACTGAAACTCCAATACTTTGGCCACCTCATGTGAAGAGTTGACTCATTGGAAAAGACCCTGATGCTGGGAGGGATTGGGGGCAGGCGGAAAAGGGGACGACAGAGGATGAGTTGGCTGGATGGCATCACCGACTCGATGGACATGAGTTTGAGTGAACTCCAGGAATTGGTGGTGGACAGGGAGGCCCAGCGTGCTGCGATTCATGGGGTTGCAGAGCCGGACACGACTGAGCGACTGAACTGAACTGAATAAGATTTTTAAAATAAATATTTAGTACTCAATTATCAAATAACTATACTGAGGGTTTGGGGAAATAGTCTTTGTAGATGGTGGTATAATGGAGATAAATGATACTCTAGCACACTAAGAAGTGTATATAGATGTGTACACATCCTGTTTTAAAAGAGAAAACATTAAAATGCTATATTTTAAAAAACACTTTTTTTCTTTAAGGCATTTAATGAAAGTTATGATGAATGTTTTTGATGAGAAAAGAATGAAATGAGAGACCATCCTTAACCTGGAGACTGAAACAAAGAAGTTTTGTCTAGTCTTTGTGTGAGTGAATCCTAACCCACAAACTCAGGCAGGTATACAGAAATGTAATTTTCTTTTTATCTCTTGCCATGTGGCATGTGGGGATCCAAGTTCCCCAACCAGGGACTGAACCCATGTCCCCTGCAGTGGAAGTGCAGAGTCTTAACCACTGGACCATTGGAGTGCTGGGGAAGTCCTGAAATGTAATTATGTGTACTTAAAGAATTCAACCAACTTCTATTTTTCAGTTAGGGTTTCCTTGATTAATTTTTAGAGTTAGTCTGATTTTTGAGGAACGTGGAGGGGATCATGCATCAGGTGAGGATTTGGATAAGGAGTCCATCCTTGCTGTTGTCTGTCAGGCTGGTGTCCACTATGGTGGACATTGTCCTTCTGGTCCACAAAGGTCTCTGCTGTGTCGTTGCTTCTGCTGACTGAGGGTCCTCACAGGTCTGGTTCTATCACAGCTCCTGCAGAGAAATTTGGCCATGCTTCCTCAGCACCTGCCTGGAAGACCAGAGTCCTCTTGGGCCTCTTCCTGCTCCGTGTTCCTGTCATGCTGGGCACTGGGGAACCGCAGAGGCCCTCCTTCCCCAAGAAGGGAAAGGTAGGCCACTTTGCCCTTGGACCATCACACACCTCTCTGCATTACCCCCTTTCCTTGACCTCTCTTGAAGCTTGGGGGCTGCTGCAGACTGAAAACTGTGTCCCTCCCGAATTTATATGTTGAAGACCTAATACCTGATGTTATGGTATTTGGAGGTGGGTCTGGGAGGTGCTTTATGGTTGGATGAGGTCATGAGGGTGGGGCCTTCATGATGAGATTAGTGTGCTTATAAAAAGAGAAAGAGACATGAGATCTTTCCCTCTCCTTGTGCACACACCAAGAAAAGGCCATGTGAGGATGTAAGGAGAAGGCTACTATCTGTAATCCAGGAAGAGGGCCCTTACCAGACACAGAATCTATCAGCACCTTTTAAAAAAATAGTAATTTAATTAATTAATTTATTTTTGACTGTGCTGAGTCTTCATTGCTGAGCGGGCTTTTCTCTGGTTGCAGTGCTCGGGTTTCTAATTGTGGCGGCTTCACTTTTGTAGAACATGGGCTTTAGGGTGCAGGGGCTTCAGTAGTTGTGGCTGCTGAGCTCAGGTTCAGTAGTTACAGCACACAGGCTTAGTTGCCCCATGACATGTAGAATCTTCCCAGATCAAGGGTAAAACCCATGTCCCCTGCATTGGCAGGTGGATTCTTTACCACTGAGCCATCAGGGAAGCCCTGCCAGCACTTTGATGCTGGACTTTCCAACTTCTAGAACTGTGAGAAATCAATATTTGTCATCTAAGCCACCCAGTCTCTGGTTAAGGCCACCTGGGCGAACTGAGATGTTGAGACTCTCAGGTCTTTTTAACTCTCCTGCTTCCCCTTCAGCTCTTCTCTCTCACTCCAAGACATTTTTTCCCCCTTATTTCTCCATGGAAAAAAATGGAATGAATAGTCTTCTAAATCATCTTTGGATTTTTGAAACCCCAAAGCCAAAACTCAGTCTCTTTCCTTCATTTCTCTATAATTTCTCTGCCATTAACCAAAGGGCTGAGTGGTTAAAGCGATGGACTGCTAATCCATTGTGCTCTGCACCCATGGGTTCGAATCCCATTCTGATCGGCTTGCAGCTTCCTTGGTGCTCCTTACGTTGGGCTTCCCTGGTAGTTCAGTTGGTGAGGAATCCACCTGCAAAGTGGGAGATCTGGGTTTGATCCCTGGGTTGGGAAGATCCCCTGGAGGAGGGCATGGCAACCCGCTCCAGCATTCTTGCCTGGAGAATCCCCATGAACAGAGGAGCCTGGTGAGCTACAGACCATGGGGTCCCAAAGAGTCAGAAATGACTGAATGACTAAGCACAGCATAGACATTAACCAAGGGAGGGGGAATACTCTTGGTTTAGCTGCTGGATAGAGAGGTTCATCAGGTATCAGGAAATCATGGGGGAAAACATTTATGATTACTTATATCACAATGCTGGGGCTACCCTGGTAGCTCAGCGGTAAAGAATCTGCCTGTAATGCAGGAGAAGTGGGTTCAGTCCCTGCATTGGGAAGATCCCCTGGAGAAGTGCATGGCATCCCATTCCAGTACTTTTGCCTGGAGAGTCCCAGGGACTGAGGAGCCTGGTGGGCAAGAGTCCATAGGGTCACAAAGAGTCAGACATGATTGAATCAACTGACCACACATTATCACAACGCTATCCATCAATTAAATATTCACATTTTAAAAAATTAACATTTCACTTTTAGAACAGTTTTAGATTTATAGAAAAATAAGTAGATAGTAAAGGGAGTTCCCACAATACCAACCTCCCACACAGTTTCTCCTATAACTAACATCTTGCATTAATATGGTGCATTTGCTACAACCAAAAAGCCAATATTTTCAATACATTATCAGTAGCTAAACTCTCTAGTTTATATTAAGGTTCACTTTTTGTGTCTACAGTTCTATGTGTTTTGCTAAGGATATAACGTCTTGTATCTACCCTTAAAGCATCATTTAGGATAGCTTTGCCATCCTAAAATCTCCTGTGCTTAATTAATCTTTTCATCCCCTACCCCTGAGCCCCCAGCAACCACTGATTTTTTTACCATCTCTAAAATTTTGCCTTTTGTAGAATGTCAGATAGTTGGAATCATACAGCCTTTTCAGATTGGCTTCTTTCATTTGGTAATATGCATTTCAGATTCTTCCTTGACTTGATAGCTCAATTCTTTTTATCCATTAATAATATTCCACTGAAGCAAAAATATAAAATGGGGGAAAAAAAAACCAGTCTCCTCAGCAAAGTAGTGTGGGAAAGTTGGAAAGCTGCATGTAAATCAATGAAGATAGAACACACCCTCACACCATGCATGAAAATAACTCAAACTGGTTTAAAGACTTATAAGACTCCTAGAAGAGAACCATAAAACTCCTAGAAGAGAACATAGACAAAACATTCTCTGACATAAATCATAGCAATGTTTTCTTTGGTCAGTTTCCCAAGGCAATAGAAGAAAAAAAACAAAAACAAACAAATGGGACCTAATCAAACTTACAAGCTTTTTCATGGCAAAGGAAACCATAAACAAAATGAAAAGACAATCTACGGAATGGGAGAATATACTTGTAAATGATGTGACCAACAAGGGCTTAATCTCCAAAATAAACAAACAGTTCATACAACTCAAAAACAAGCAAACAAAAGCAAGTGACCCAATTGAAAAATGGACAGAAGACCTAAACAGACATTTCTCCAAAGAAGACATACAGTTGGCTACCAGGCACATGAAGAGATGCTCAACATTGCTAATTATTAAAGAAATGCAAATCAAAACTACAGTTAGGTGCTGCCCCATACCAGTCAGCATGGTGATCATTAAAATGTATACAAATAACAAATGCTGGAGTGTGGAGAAAATAGAACCCTTTTCCACAGTTGGTGGGAATGTAAGTTGGTGTAGCCACTATGGAAGACAATATGGCAGCTCTTCAGAAAACTAAAAAGAGCCACCATATGATGCAACAATTCCACTTCTGGGCATATATCCAAACAAAACTATAATTAAAAAATATGCGTGTACCCCTATGTTCATAGCTGCACTATTTGCAGTAACCAAGACATGGAAATAATCTAAATGTCCGTTGACAGAAGAATGGATAAGGAAAATTTGGTTCACATAAGCAATGGAATACTACTCAGCCGTGAAAAAGAATGAAATAATGCCATTTGCAGCAACGTGGATGGATCTAGAGACTATCATACTAAATGAAGTAAGTCTGAAAGAGGAATACCATATGATGTCACTTATATGTGGAATCTAAAATACGAAACAAATGAACCTACCTGTGAGACAGAAACATACTCACGGACATAGAAAACAGACTTGTGGTTGCCAATAGGGCTGGGGTAGGGGAGGGTTACACTGGAAGTTTGGGGTTAGTAGATGCAAACTGTCATATACAGATTGGATGGTCCTACCTTATAGCATAGGGAGCTATATTCAATGTCCTGGAATAAACCATAATGGAAGAGAATATAAGAATGTGCATGTATTTTATATATATATATATATATGTAACTGAGTGACTTTGCTGTATAGCAGAAATCAACACAACATTGTATATCAACTGTACTTCAATAAATACTATATTCCTTGCTTCCAAGTCTTTGGCAATTCTAAACAAACTATAAATAAAAATGCCATAAACATTTATGTGTAGCCTGTTGGGTTCAGAATTTTCAACTCAACCGAGTAAATACATAGGACTGTGACTGCTGGATTGCCCAGTAAGGCTGTGTTTAGTTTTATAAGAAGTGGCTGAACTGTCTTCCAAAGTGACTGTACCATTTTGGATTCTTACCAGCAATCAATAATCATTCCTGTTGCTCCACATTCTCACAGGCATTTGATATTGTCAGGTTTATTTCTTACTGAAAACATTTTTTAGCCGTTTTCTTGATATATGTGTGGTGCTCTCTCTGTTGTTTTAATTTGAACTTCCCTAATGATATATGTAGGAATATATAGTAGGAAGTCAAGAAACACCTCGAGTAACAGGCAAATTTGGCCTTGGAATACAGAATGAAGCCGGGCAAAGGCTAATAGAGTTTTGCCAAGAGAACACACTGGTCATAGCAAACACCCTCTTCCAACAACACAAGAGAAGACTCTACACATGGACATCACCAGATGGTCAACACTAAAATCAGATTGATTATATTCTTTGCAGCCAAAGATGGAGAAGCTCTATATAGTCAGCAAAAACAAGACCGGAAGCTGACTGTGGCTCAGACCATGACCTCCTTATTGCCAAATTCAGACTTAAATTGAAGAAAGTAGGGAAAACCACTAGACCATTCAGGTATGACCTATATCAAATCCCTTACGATTATACAGTGGAAGTGAGAAATAGATTTAAGGGACTAGATCTGATAGACAGAGTGCCTGATGAACTATGGACGGAGGTTTGTGACATTGTACAGGAGACAGGGATCAAGACCATCCCCATGGAAAAGAAACGCAAAAAAGCAAAATGGCTATCTGAGGAGGCCTTACAAATAGCTGTGAAAAGAAGAGAAGCGAAAAGCAAAGGAGAAAAGAAAAGATATTCCCATTTGAATGCAGAGTTCCAAAGAATAGCAAGGAGATAAAAGAAAGCCTTCCTTAGTGATCAATGCAAAGAAATAGAGGAAAACAACAGAATGGGAAAGACTAGAGATCTCTTCAAGAAAATTAGAGATACCAAGGGAACATTTCATGCAAAGATGGGCTCGATAAAGGACCAAAATGGTACGGACCTAACAGAAGCAGAAGATATTAAGAAGAGGTGGCAAGAATACACAGAAGAACTGTACAAAAAAGATCTTCACGGCCCAGATAATCACGATGGTGTGATCACTCACTTAGAGCCAGACATCCTGGAATGTGAAGTCAAGTGGGCCTTAGAAAGCATCACTACGAACAAAGCTAGTGGAGGTGATGGAATTCCAGTTGAGCTATTTCAAATCCTGAAAGATGATGCTGTGAAAGTGCTGCACTCAATATGCCAGCAAATTTAGAAAACTCAGCAGTGGCCACAGGACTGGAAAAGGTCTGTTTTCATTGCAATCCCAAAGAAAGGCAATGCCAAAGAATGCTCAAACTACCACACAATTGCACTCATCTCACACACTAGTAAAGTAATGCTCAAAATTCTCCAAGCCAGGCTTCAGCAATATGTGAACCGTGAACTTCCTGATGTTCAAGCTGGTTTTAGAAAAGGCAGAGGAACCAGAGATCAAATTGCCAACATCCGCTGGATCATGGAAAAAGCAAGAGAGTTCCAGAAAAACATCTATTTCTGCTTTATTGACTATGCCAAAGCCTTTGACTGTGTGGATCACAATAAACTGTGGAAAATTCTGAAAGAGATGGAATACCAGACCACTTGACCTGCCTCTTGAGAAACCCATATGCAGGTCAGGAAGCAACAGTTAGAACTGGACATGGAACAACAGACTGGTTCCAAATAGGAAAAGGAGTACGTCAAGGCTGTATGGAGAAGGCAATGGCACCCCACTCCAGTACTCCTGCCTGGAAAATCCCATGGATGGAGGAGCCTGGTAGGCTGCAGTCCATGGGGTCGCTGAGGGTCCGACACGACTGAGCATCTTCACTTTCACTTTTCACTTTCATGCATTGGAGAAGGAAATGGCAACCCACTCTAGTGTTCTTGCCTGGAGAATCCCGGGGACAGGGGAGCCTGGTGGGCTGCTGTCTATGGGGTCACACAGAGTTGGATACGACTGAAGTGACTTAGCAGCAGTAGCAGCAGCAAGGCTGTATGTTGTCACCCTGCTTATTTAACTTATATGCAGAGTACATCATGAGAAACGCTGGGCTGGAAGAAGCACAAGCTGGAATCAAGATTGCCAGGAGAAATATCAATAACCTCAGGTATGCACATGACACCACCCTTATGGCAGAAAGTGAAGAGGAACTAAAAAGCCTCTTGATGAAAGTGAAAGAGGAGAGTGAAAAAGTTGGCTTAAAGCTCAACATTCAGAAAACTGAGATCATGGCATCTGGTCCCATCACTTCATGGGCAATAGATGTGGAAACAGTGTCAGACTTTATTTTTTTGGGCTCCAAAATCACTGCAGATAGTGATTGCAGCCATGAAATTAAAAGACGCTTTCTCCTTGGAAGGAAAGTTATGACCAACCTAGATAGCATATTCAAAAGCAGAGATATTACTTTGCCAACAAAGGTCCATCTAGTCAAAGCTATGGTTTTTCCAGTGGTCATGTATGGATGTGAGAGTTGGACTGTGAAGAAGGCTGAGTGCTGAAGAATTGATGCTTTTGAACTGTGGTGTTGGAGAAGACTCTTGAGAGTCCCTTGGACTGCAAGGAGATCCAACCAGTCCATTCCAAAGGAGATCAGCCCTGGGATTTCTTTGGAAGGAATGATGCTAAAGCTGAAACTCCAGTACTTTGGCCACCTCATGCGAAGAGTTGACTCATTGGAAAAGACTCTGATGCTGGGAGGGATTGGGGGCAGGAGGAGAAGGGGACGACAGAGGATGAGTAGGCTGGATGGCATCACCGACTCGATGCACATGAGTTTGGGTGAACTCCAGGAGTTGGTAATGGACAGGGAGGCCTGGCGTGCTGCGATTCATGGGGTCGAAAAGAGTCGGACACGACTGATCGACTGAACTGAACTGAATGATATATGACAATCCACTCCAGTACTCTTGCCTGGAAAATCCCATGGTAGGCTGCATTCCATGGTGTCCTAAGAGTTGGACACGACTGAATGACTTCACTTGCAAGCATTGGGGAAGGAAATGGCAACCCACTCCAGTATTCTTGCCTGGAGAATCTCAGGGATGGCGGAGCCTGGTGGGCTGTCGTCTATGGGGTCGCACAGAGTAGGACACGACTGAAGCAACTTAGCAGCAGCAGCAGCAATGACATATGATGTTGAACATCTTTTTATGTTTATTTGCCACCTGTATACCTTCTTTGATGTGGTATGTTTAGATCTTTTGCCCAATTTCTAATAGGTTGTTTGTTTTCTTATTGTTGACTTTTAAGGATTTTTGGTATATTTGAATACAAATCCTTTATCAGATATGCGCTTTACAAATATATTCTTCTAATCTGTTACTTGTCTTTCATTCTCTTAGTGCTTTTCACAGGGCAGAAGTTTCTAACATTAACGAAGCCCAATTTATCGTTTTATTTCTTTCATGGATTGTGCTTTTGACATTGTATCTGAAAAGTCATCACCATTTTCAGGATCATCTAGATTTTCTCCTATGTTATCTTCTGGAAGATTTATAATTTTGCATTTAGATCTATTATACATTTTGAGTTAATTTTTGTAAACTATGTAAGGTCTGTGTCTAGATTTTTTTTTCCCCCTCATGTCCATTCATTTTAGTTCCATTTGTTGAAAAGACTGTCTTTTCTCCACTGAATTGCTTTGTTCCTTTGTCAGATGACTACATTTGTGAGGGTTTATTCTGGGTTCTCAATTCTGTTCCATTGATCTATTTGTCCATTCTTTTGCCAATATCACACGTTGCCTTGATGATTGAAGCTTTAAAGTAAGCTGTGAAGCTGAGTAGTGTCAGTCCTCTGATTTTGTTCTTCCTCCTTAGTATTGTGTTGACTGTTCTGGGTCTTTTGCCTTTCCATATAAACTTTTGAATCAGTTTGAAGATATCTACAAAATAACTCACTAGGATTTGGACTGGGATTGCCTTGAATCTACAGATAAGTTGGGAAAAACTGACATCTTAACAATATTAAATGTTATCCATGAACATATCTCTCCATGTATTAAAATCTTCTTTGATTTCTTTCATTAGAGTTTTGTGCATGCGTGCTAAGTTGCTTTAGTCATGTCTGACTCTGTGCGACCCTACGGACAGCCGTCTGCCAGCCTCTTCTGTTCATGGGATTCTCCAGGCAAGAATACTAGAGTGGGTTGCCATGCCCTCCTCCAGGGGATCTTCCCAACCCAGGAATCAAACCTGTGACCCAGGGGTTGAACCTGTGTCTCTTACATCTAACCTGCATTGTCAAGAGGGTTCTTTACTACTAGCACCACCTGGGAAGCCCTAAAGTTTTGCAGTTTTCCTCAAATAGATCCTGTACATGTTCTGTTACATTTATTTCCAAGTTTATCTTTTGGAGATGCTAATGTAAATGGTATCGCATGTTTAATTTTAAATTCAAATGGTTTCATGATCCCATATAGGAAAGTAATCAACTTGTATATTAACCTTCTGTCTTTCAACCTTACTATAATGCTTATTACTTTCAGGAACTTTTTGTTGTTGTTGATTCTTTGGGCACAGAGACCCTCATGTCATCTGTAAGCAAAGATAGTTTTATCTTTTCCTTAGCAATTCATATACCCTTCTCCCTCTTTATTTTATTGCACAAACTAGGACTTCCAGTATAATGCTCAATAAGAGTGATGAGAACGGATTATCTTTTCCTTGCGTTTGATTTTAGGAGGAAAGCATCTAATCTTTCACTGTTATGTAGGATGTTAGCTATAGATTTTTTGTAGATATTCTTTATCACCTTGAGGAAGTTCTCTTGTGCTTCTAGTTTGCTGATTCATTTATTATGAATGGTTGTTGAAGTGGCCTCAGGCAGGGCCACACGAGGAAGTACCAAGGTTGGTCAGAAGGCAGAGGGAGAGAGAAAGCCTGGGGCAGAGCTTTTATTGTGTTTTTCATGGAAAGAGCAAGGCCCAGTAAGGGAAACAGTTTAGGACTGGCCAGTTTGAATAATTCTGGTGGGCTTTGGATGTCAGGGCTGTTTCTAGTTGTCCAGTTTTGGGCCCTGGATTGACTTAGGGAAGGAGAAATATTGTCTTAATTTGTGAGAACTAGGTAAAGGGCAGAGGCTCTGGATTGAAGGGGTGATGTAAGTAACCCTGGTCATTAGTTTGTCCTTATGACTAGTGGATGATGTATAGGTAAATGCAAAATCCAAGAAAACATAGATCAGAAGTGTCCTCTCTGCTTCCATTTTCTGGAAGAGATTGTCGAGAATTGATGTTATTTAAAAAAATATTGGGGTAGACTTCACCAGTGAAACTATCTCAATTTGGTACTTTGTTTTTTGGGACGTTATTAATTATTGATTCAGTTTCTTTAATAGCTACAAACCTATTAGGATTATCTATTTCTCCTTGTGGTAGCTTATGTCTTTCAAGGAACTGGTCTATTTTCATCTAAGTTAATAAACTTGTGGGTGAAGTTATTCATTATATTCCTTTATTATCCTTACAATAATCGGTAGTGACGGGATCAATAGTGATGACCCCTCGTTCATTTCTATTATTAGTTTGAGTCTTTTCTTCTTTTCTCCTTTTTTTTTTCTCTTGCTTAGCCTGGCTAGAGGTTTATCTGTTTATTGGGTGTTTTCAAAGAACCAACTTTTGGCTTCATTGGTTTTCTTGATTGATTTCCTGTTTTCAACTTCATTGATTTTTGCTCTAGTTTTTATTATTTCTTTTCTTCTCTTTCCTTTAGGCTTATATTGTTGTTCTTTCTCTAAACTTATAATATGAACCTTTGGTTTTTTTTTATTTTTAGATATTTCTTCTTTTCTATTATATGCATTCACTGCTATAAATTTCCCTTTAAGCACCACTTTTTGCATACCACAAATTTTGATAAGTTGTATTTTCTCTTTTGTTTAAAATATTTAGAAATTTCTCTTGTGACTTCTTCTTTGGCTCATTGTTTAGAAATGTGCTATTTAAACACCAAATATTTGGGGATTTTCCAGCTATTTTTACTCTTACTGATTTCCAGTTTGATTCCACTGGGATTTGAAAGCATACTTTGTACAATTTGTATTCTTTTGAACCCACTGAGGAGTGTTTTATGGCCCCAGTGTGGTCTATCTTGGTGAGTGTTACACATGAGTTTGAAAAGAATGTGTATTTTGCTCTTGGATGAACTATTCCACAAATGTCAATTAGATCCAGTTGATTGATGGTGCTGTTCAGGTCAAATATATCCTTATAATTTTCTGCCTGATATATCTGTCAACTCCTGACAGATGCTGAAGTCTCTAAAAGAGTGATTTTGTCTTTTTCTCATTGCATTTCCATCAGTTTTTGTCTCATGAATTTTAACACTCCGCTGTTAAATGTGTACCGATCAGAATTGTTACATCCTCTTGGAAAATTGACCTCTTTATCATTACATAATACCTTCTTTATCTCTGATAATGTTCCTTGTTCTGAAGTCTGCTTGGTCTAAAATTAACATAACTATTCTAGTTTTCTTTGGATTAGGCTTCGCATGGTATGTTTTTCTCTTATCCTTTTACTTTTCATCTGTCTGTATCGTCATACTTAAAATGGATTTCTTCTATACAACATATATTTGGGTCTCTTTTAAAATCCACTCTGGGACTTCCCTGGTGGTGCAATGGTTAAGAATCTGCCTTCCAATGCAGGAGATGCAGGTCTGATTCCTGATCGGGGACCAAGAGCCCTCATGCCTTGGGGCAACTAAGCTCAAACACTTCAACTAGAGAAGCCTGAACACTGCAACTACTTTCAGATGAGTATTTGCTAAATTTTAATTTTCACAGCTTATCAAGTATATTTCTTTAAAAAATTTTTTTAACTGATTACTCTAGAGTTTACTAAACTTTATGCATTTACAATTAATCTAAGTCTATTTTAAAATAAGATAATACTGCTTCACAAGTATCACGAATAGTGCAGGTACCTTAAAACAGAGTACTCTCAATCCCTCCCACTTGTCCCTTATAAATTTGCTGTCATTCATTTTATTTACCCAGATGCTATAATTGCCAAATACATTGTTGCTATTATATCCTTGAACAGTTATCAATTAGATCTATTTTTGATTTTCCACAACTTGAATATATGACTAGGTGTAGACATTTTGGTATTAATTATGACTGGTATTTGCTAAGCTTCTTGGATCAATTTTGAAAAATTCTCAACTATTACTACTTTAGCTATTGCTTTCTTCTGC
The DNA here is from genome assembly GCF_029407905.1 of Bubalus kerabau. Classification (NCBI taxonomy): domain Eukaryota; kingdom Metazoa; phylum Chordata; class Mammalia; order Artiodactyla; family Bovidae; genus Bubalus; species Bubalus kerabau. The sequence goes on from NC_073634.1 coordinate 52,857,560, forward strand.
TCTCTCTTCTTATGTTCCCATTACCTGTATGTTACATCTTTTGAAATTGTCCTGCAGTACTTGGATCTTCTGTTTTTGTTTTTTTTTTCTTTCTCTGTTTTACATTATGAAGTATCTATTGACATATCTTTAAGCCCATTGATTTGGCTTCCCTGATGGCTCAGCGGTAAAGAATCCACCTACCACGCAGGAGATGCAGAGGACATGGGTTTGATTTCTGGGTCAGAAAGGTTGGAAATGGCAACCCATTCCAGTATCTTGCCTGAAAAATCCCACGGACAGAGGAGCCTGGTGGGCTACGGTCCAAAGGGTTGCAAAGAGTCAGACACGGCTGAGCACACACACTTCTCTTTATATGGCTATCAGAGGCAGTCTTCATTTCTGTTAGTTTTATTTCTAGCATTTCCTTTAGATTCTTTCTTAGAGTTTCTATCCCTCTGCTTCATTATCCACCTGTTCTTGCCTGTGGTCTACCTTTTCCATCAGAACCCTTAACATATTATTCATAGCTATTTAAAATTCCCTGTTAATTTCAAGATCTGTGTCATATCTGGATCTCTTTTCTTTGTTTCTTTAACTGTATTAAAATTTTTTTTTTTAGGATGACTTACAGTTTTTGTTGAAAGCTAGGCATGATGTATCGGTGAGGTGATACAAACAAAGAAGCTTTTATGTGAAATGTTTATATTAATCTGGCTAGGTGAAGCTGGGCTTTGTTTAATGTATACTAAAGCTGTAGGTGCCAGAGGCTACAGTTTACTCTAATATCCTTAATTTTTCCCCTTTCACTGTTGTCTTTCGTCTTCTCTGATAACTCCTTTTTCTTGAGATGATTATTTATTTTTTTTGGCCCTGCTGTGCAGCATGTGGGATCTTAGCTCCCTGACCAAGGATTGAACCTGTGCCCCCTGCATTGGAAGGGTGGGGTCTTAACCACTGGACCATCAAGAAAGTCCCATCTGAGAATTCCATGTAAAAAACTGTGGCAAACCCCACCCCCACCCCCGCCCCTGCAAAATGCAAAATTCACCCCTTCAACAATTTTCAAGAGTATATTACAATACTGTCAACCCCATGCAGATTGCCATGCAACTGATTCCTAGAACTTCTTTATTCTAAAAAAACCTCTACATCAATGAACACCAACTCCCTACCTCCTATTCCCCTCAGCCACTGGAAACCACCATTTTCTTTTTATTTCTGTAAGTCTAACAATTTTAGAGACCTCATATAAGTTGAATCACACAGTACTTGTCTTTCTGCGATGAGCTTATTTCACTTAGCATAATGCCATCGAGGTCTATCCATATTGTATTAATAGCATATGACAGGAATTCCTTCTTTTTAAAGAATGAATAGTTATGTTCCACTGTATGTATATACCACATTTTCTTTATCCATTCATCTGCTGATGGACTAGAGATTGAATGCATGTCCCCTGCATTGCAAGGTGAGTTCTTAACCTCTGGACCACTAGGGAAGTCCCTCTCTTTATTTTTCACCACGCAGATTTGCCCTACCACCTCAGTATTTGGATGTATCTAAGAAAAGTTGCTAATTTTCAGTTTATTTTTTTCTTGTTTTGAGGATAGGGTGACAATTTTCCAGATGTTTGTGTTCTAGCTGAAACCAAAAGTCTTCACATTTTTTTAAAATGAAAACAAACATATTCAAAAGTACAGAGAATAGAAAAGGAATCCCCATAAACCCATTGCTCAGATTCAAAACATATGAACATTTCCTGATATTTATTTTGTCTCTCCATCTATTCCTTTGCATTTTGCTTCTTTTAGTCTCTATGGAAATAGTTTACAGCAAATCCCAGACATCAATCAGTATGCAATCAGTTTGAAGCTCTGAAAAACAAAACAAAACAGGTTTTTCAGGTTGTTGGTGATTTTGTTCACGTAACTTTGGTATTTTAGCACGTAGTTTTCTTGTTTCATTTTGCTGACAAATTTGATGGCTGAAGCATTTTCTTTCAAAAATTAAGATGTGATTTTTAATATTAAATATTGAAATATTCCTAAACCAAGTTTTCTACACAAAACAATATTTCTGAAAATGTTTACTCAGAAAACACTCTTCCTGTACCTGGCAACTGCTTGTGAGTTTAGGTCCATGTTGCCAATAGCTCCTGGCTGAAGCAACCTTTGGATACCAACACCTGCCTTGTTTTCTGTCTGCTGCTTCTGCTTATCTCCTTCTATGACCTGAGGGACTTCCCAGGTGGAGCTAGTAGTAAAGAACCCACCTGCCAATGCAGGAGACATAAGAGATGCTGGTTTGATCCCTGGGTTGTGAAGATCCCCTGGAGGAGGGCATAGCCACCCAGCATTCTTGTCTGGAGAATCCCATGGACAGAGGAGCTTGTCAGACTACAGTCCATAGGGTTACACAGAATCAGACATGACTGAAGCGACTTAGCACACATACACATGACCTGAACACAACTCTATTACTCACTTCCACCCCTTCCTGTTCCAACCTGGGTATTTCCTTCTCTCACTAATCACTCATTCATGGATTCAAGACTTATTTGCCAGTATACATATCTATGGACTTCCCAGGTGGCGCTAGTGATAAAGAACCCTCCCGCCAATGCAGGTAGACATGAGACACAGGTTTGATCCCTGCGTGGAGAAAATCCCCTGGAGGAGGGAATGGCAAGCCACTCCAGTATTTTGCCTGGAGATTCCCATGGACAGAGGAGCCTGGCAGGCTACAGTCCATAGAGTCACACAGAGTAGGACATGACTGAGTGACTTAGGACAAATTCATAAACATGTACACCACAATTTATGCCACCATAGATTTAAGGTAATTAAAAAAGATATTTACAATGAAACAAAAAAGAAGAAGGCAAAGCATCGGCCAAGGAGACAATTGCAAGGATCATAAACACAAATATTCCATGCAAACATAATCCTTAATTAAAAAAAAATATTGAAGGCTTGGGGAGTGGTCATTGACTCTAGATCTGCTTTTCTTAAAACGCCTTCAGACCTGCCTTCCCATCTGTCTCCTAGAGGCTGTCAGCAGTAAGGGTGATAAAAAGGACCCATGTGTCTGGGTTTGGGACTCTGCCCACTTAGATCAGGCTTGTGTTGAGAGATGCCCAATTCACGTGTGTGAGTGTGGGTGGAAAAGCAGCTTTGGAAAGGAGGAGAAGCCCCACAGTAGACCCTGCCGAGGCCCCCGTGACTGCACTAACACTCTCTTGTCAGGGTCCTTTGAAAACCACCTCTAGGGAAGTTGCATCTCCATTTACTTCTAAATGCCTCTCAAGCTTAAAGGTAAACAAGCTATGCAGTGTTGAATAAGAATGCGTTGAGAGCAGGGATCTGATAGGGAAGCTCTCTGGAAAATAGGAGACCTCCTGAGAACCCAAACTTAACTCCAAAGTTGAGTCAAAGCAGGAGGTCAAGCGCACATAAAGGATCCTCCACCCCCAACCCTCCCACCAGTGTGAACTGTTTGGGGAATATGGAGGAGGTCAGTTGTGATCAGAGAAGAGGGAATGTGTTAAATTTGTTGTTTCTGGCCTTTAGGCTGTTTAGTTGCTTAGTTGTGTCCGACTCTTTGTGACTGGGGACTGTAGCCTGCCAGGCTCCTCTGTCCATAGGATTTCCCAGGCAAGGATACTGGAGTGGGTTGCCATTTCCTTCTCCAGGTTTCCTGACCCACGGATCGAATCCACATCTCCTGTATTTTAGGCTGATTCTTTACCACTGAGCCACCTGGGGAAGCCCCCAGATGCTACACTACTCTCTGGATTTTTTTTTTTTTCTTGCTTTGCTGAAAACCTGAAACAGAATTGGAGCAAAATACAGAAACGTCTCCCAGTTCTCTATTGCTACTCCAGAAATGGCCACAAGATGGCGCTTGTTCCCTCTTTAGAGTCTTCAGAGTCCCTTCCGCCCAGCGCCCTGTTGTGCCCGGAACCTGCTTGTGGCTGCCTGCAGGCTGGTGGTTTGAGTTCTTTCGTGTCCCTCCAATCTTGCATGAAAGAAGTCTGCGCTCCTGCACTGGGAGCCCGGAGTCCTAACCACTGGACCTCCAGGGAAGTCCTTCAGAAGTTTTTAAAACCCTGTGGTGGCCTAACACTGCATATCTCCAAGCCACTTATATTTAAAATGTCTGGCCCAGGATAAAACCTGAACTCCCCAGTATGACCCTGGGGACCCTTCACAGTTATCCTCGCCCTCCTTTTCCATCCCCATCTCAAGCACTTAGGCTCTAGGCAGACCTAACATGCCCTCCACAGCCTTCGCCCTGGGCGCAAATCCCCGCTGGCTTGTGGGGTCCTCACAGGCTGAGATAGGACCGCTGCATAGCTTCACTCCAAGGGGCAACTTTCCACTGGACTCTGTCAGAACGGTGTCCCCCGGGGCAAGTTGTGCAACGTCGCCGCCGGGCACGGAGCCGGCTCTCGGTGTGACAAGTCACCGGGCTCACTCAGTCTGTGGCCGCCTCCACGGCCGGCCGCCAGTCGGCGCTCATCCTCCCCTCGGGGTCCCTGCGGCGGCCGAAGACCAGGGAGGCAGATCTGTGGCGCTTTTGAATCTCAAGCCGCCCTTTGCCCCTCATGGCGCTGGAGCCCTGAGCCCACTAGAGACCGGATTTAGGGTACATTCCCCTCCCTTCTGCCCCGTGGTTGGTTCTAAACACCCCCAGGCTCAATTCGTTTCCACGTGGACGGTGGTGCTGACTCAAGAACTTGTTATTGGAGTCATCAGACCCTCTCACGATGCTCGAATTGGCAGTACCGGCCGTGCACGTTCCACTTGCCTAGATCAGCCCTGTATCCCCTGGGGGTGGCCAGGCTTGAGGACTAAGTGGACTGGCATCTAGATAGGCGGGGCAGACACCGCAACCCCCCACCCCCAGAGTGTGACCCAGGGGTTCTGGAAAGACCCTCTTAGCACTCTGAGCCTGCTGGCAAAGGGGGAGACACGGCCATGGGAGGGCTTCCAACAGCCAGGAACCTCCAGGTGAGCTGAGCATAAGCAATGGGACAGCCTTGTCTAAAGGGCCATTCGTCTGCCTTGTGTCTATGTTCTGTGAAGTGAAAGTGTTAGTTGCTCAGTCGTCTCTGACTCTTTGGGGCCCCATGGACTGTAGCCTGCCAGGCGTCTCTGTCCACGGAATTCTCCAGGTGAGAAAACTGGAGTGGGTAGCCATTACCTTCTCCAGGGTGCCGGGGTCCAGCCCCAGTGGATCCAGCAATATGCAATATACACTCAATATGCAATATGCCGGCTCCCGGCACCAGGGGATCTTCTCCACCCAGGGATCAAACCCTCCTCGTCCTGCAGGAGGATTCTTTACCATCTGAGTCACCAGGGAAGCCTTTCTATGGCCTTTAAGACCTCTAGAATTTCTAAAAAGAAGGGACTAGGCAGCAATCTGTTTGGAAGAGGGTGGCCTATGGCATGGGAATGAGACTTGCTTTGTACAGGATCCCCTTTTGCAGCTTAATAAAAAGAGTAAGATTTTCTAGCATTGTTTTTACTACATGTACATAAGGGTATTCTTGTTCAGATGCTCAGTCCTGTTCAACTCTTTGCGACCTCATGGACTATGGCCCACCAAGCTCCTCTGTCCATAGGATTCACCAGGCAAGAATACTGGAGTGGGTCGCCACTTCCTTCTCCAGGGGATCTTCCTGATCCAGGGATGGAACTGATGTTTCCTGCACTGGCAGACAGATTCCTTACCACTAATGCCACCTGGGAAGCCCCAAGGATATTCTTACATGTGTTTGTATACTAGTTTGATTAAGATTGGTCTTCCCTGGTGACTCAAGTGGTAAAGTGTCTGCCTGCAATGCAGGAGACCCGGGTTCAATCCCTGGGTTGGGAAGATTCCTTGGAAAAGGAAATGGCAACCCATTCCAGTACTCTTGCCTGGAAAATTCCGTGGATGGAGGAGCCTGGTGGGCTACAGTCCATGGGGTCTCAAAGAGTCGGATACGACTGAGCAACTTCACTTTCTTTCACTTCTTTCTTTGATCAAGATTATAGTGGGGTTGGGACTTCCCTAATGGTCTAGTGGCTAAGACTCTGTGCTCCCAATGCAGAGGGCCAATGCAGATCAGGGATGGATCCCTGATCAGGGGACTAGATCCCACACGCCACAACTGAAGATCCCATGTGCCGCAACAAAGAGACCCAGGCAGCCAGCGACTAACACACACACACACATAAAGATTATAGTGGGACAAACATCCCTTGGTACCAATCATGTTCTGGGTGACAAATGTATTGGTAAGCAACGCTGATGAGAAGCAAACTGTGATGGATTAGGATACATCAATGGCAACCCACTCCAATACTCTTGACTGGAAAACCCCATGGATGGAGAAGCCTGGTAGGCTGCAGTCCATGGGGTCGCTAAGAGTCGGACACGACTGAGTGACTTCACTTTCACTTTTTCATTTGCATGCATTGGAGAAGGAAATGGCAACCCACTCCAGTATTCTTGCCTGGGAAATCCCATGGACAGAGGAGTTTGGTGAGCTACAGTCCATGGGGTTGCAAAGAGTCAGACATGACTGAACATGCATGCACACACAGGGAGGAAGTGGCAGGATCTTCCATTTCTCTAAAAACCCTGACTAGAGAACTCTGACTAATTTCTCTCCCATCGTATTCAAATCTTACTCAGTTTCCACCAGTAGAGTTTTGGCGCATTCTGTACATTTCTTGCTTGACTTTTTTCCTAAGTGTGTTTTGTTCTGCTTTGCTGTTGAACAAAAACCTCATATTAGTGGCTCTGCCTATTTTGCTATCTGATGTATTCTGTGGATCAGGGAAATTTTTTTATTGTGGTAAAGTGTATATGATGTAAAATTTCCCATTTTAACCCTTTTCAAGTATAAAATTGAGTGGTATTGACTGCGTTCAAAGTATTTTGTAAAAATCACCACTATCTATACCCAAAACTTTTTCATCATCCCCAACAAAAACTCTGTACTCATCAACAATAACTCCACACTCCTCCCGTCCCTTGATGGTTCAGCGGGTAAAGAATCCACCTGCCATGCAGGAGACACAGGAGACATAGTTTTGATCCTTGGGTCCGGAAGATCCCCTGGAGTAGAAAATGGGACCCACTCCAGTATTCTTGCCTGAAAAATTCCATGGACAGAGGAGCCTGAAGGGCTCTAGTCCACGGGGTTGCAAAAGAGTCAGACACATCTGAGTGACTAAGCACACACTATTAGTTACCTCACTTCCCCCAGGCCCTGGTAACCGCTGTTCTGTTTCCTGTTTTCTCTATGAATTTGCTTATTCTTGGTCCCTCATACAAGTGGAACCATACAATATTTGTCCTTCTGTGTCTGGCTTATTTCACTAAGCATAATGGTTTCAAGATTCATCCATGTTGAGGTAGGTATCAAAATTTCATTCCCTTTCATGGCTGAATAAATATTCTAATATTCGTATATATCATATTTTATTTATCCATTCATCTGTTGTTGGAGTTTAGGGTTGTTTCTCCCTTTTGGCCATTGTGATTAATGCTCCCATGATCATGAGTGTGCAAACATCAAGTTCTGCCTTCAATTCTTTGGGATATGTGTGTAAGAGTGGAATTGTTGTTGTTTATTCACTCAGTTGTGTCTGACTCTTTTGTGACCCCATGGACTGTAGCCCACCAGGCTCCTCTGTCCATGGAATTCTCCAGGAAAAAATACTGGAGTGGGTTGCCATTTCCACCTCCTGGAGAGGGTTGCCATTCCTTCTCTAGGAGAAGAGTGGAGTTGCTGGGTTTTATGACTGTTCTATGTTTAACTTTTGGAGAAATCCCCAAGCAGTTTTCCTTGGCTGCAACATTTTGCATTCTGAGGGCCAAGAGTTTGAGCCACTTCAGCTGGGCAATGCTGCTCTTTGTCACATCAGTTGAGGTCACTTCTTGGTACTCAGGTAGCAAACAGGGTGGTCTAGACATTCCAAGGTGGTATCATCACACATCTGCTCCCTTGATGGTATTGTGGGAAGGCTGGGCTCAACTGGGACTGTGGGGGGCTGTAAACTGGAGTGGTGAGAGTGGCCCCTCCAACCTGGTGGCCACAGAGGATAAGACTTCTTACCTGGCATATGGATGGGAGCAGGCATCCCAGGGGAATGAGGCGTGCCCTTTTCTGGCTTAGTCTTAGAAGTCAGCTGAATTCTATTGATTCCCAGCAAGTCACAAGGCCAGACTGTGTTTAAGGGCTAGGGACTTGAACTCTATCCCTTATGGGGCAGTGGCCAGGACACACTGAGGAAGAGCATGTGGAATGGGATTTACTGCTGCTGAGAATTTAAAAAATACAGTCTACCAGAGTTTATTGAAAATATAGTCTGCTAGGTTTTCTTTTTACTTTATGAATGGCATTTGTCTGTATATATTCTAACTAATTATTGCTGCAATTGATTTATGTTCACTTTGTGATCTAAATAACCTCACCAGATTCTCTGAATAATTCTAACATTTATTTACCAAATCTTACTTTGGATAAATATATTATTTGCAATTATGACATTTCTCTTTTTTATTTTTCATAATAAATTCCTCCTATTTCTTTTTATTAGCTTAAGGTGATAGTTAAGACCTCCAGAATGATGTTGAAACTCAGTGGGGCTAATTCACAACCTTATCTCTTTCCTGATTTTAAAGGGAACCATTCTGATGTTTCACCATTAGATAAGATGTTGGCTGTTAATATGAGCCAAATAGTTTTAGTCCTTTTAAGAAAGAACTCATCTATTATTAGTTTACCAAGAACTTAAAAAAGATTAGCTATAGCTCTTGAAATTAAAAACAACAAACTTTGAGGCTCATATCAAGGTAAACATATTTTTTCCTTTACCAATGAATGTGCTGAATGATGACAATAGACTTCCTGATATTGAAATATCCTTGCATTCTTGTAGTAAACTTTAATTAGCAGCATTGTTGTAGTATTATTTTGATGTATTTCCTGATTAATTTTGCTAGTATTTTTATTTAGAATTTTTCAATAATATTCATAGTAGCTTTTGTTTATATGATCATTTTGGCTGTGTAAAATGTTTGGGTAGACATATGTTTTTTTTTCTAGCTACTGACACACATTTTGAGGTATTGAAGTTACTGCTTTCTTGCAGCTTTGAAAGAAGTCATCTGTGAAACCATCTGGACCTGGCACTCTTCTAAGTGGTAACAGTGTGTGTGTGTGTGTGTGATGTTATTCAGTGCATAAAAGTTTGCAAAGGTTTTTAAGATAGTGGCAATATTAGACAACACTCTTTAAATGTTTACTATCTTCTGGTTTGAATTTTACTTTGTTAACATCCTAACTGTTTTGAAAACTGTTGCTGATGTGCTTTTCCTGAAAAAAAAAAAAAAAAAAAAAAAAAAAGACCAAAATTGGTTTTGACCCAATCTAAGTTAGAAGGATTTAAGAAATGAATTTATATTTATGGTTAAAAAAATTCCCTAGTCTTATTTCCATCTTTTTTTGGTGGAGGGATGGAGTGCTGCACAGCTTGTAAGATCTCAGTTCCCCAGCCAGGGATTGAGCCTGGACCATGGCAGTGAAAGCCCAGAATCCTAACCACTTGGCCACCAGGATACTCCCTTATTTCTGTCATCTTGAATTATGCTTTATTTTAAAAAAGATGGTTCCTTGTTTAGTACTTTGTTTATCATCTTAAGTGACTTGCATGTTCTTTGGTTTTTGTATTGCATAGGATTAGGCTCATATAACACCTTCATATAACAGAAAATCCCCCAAACCCAAAGACTTAAATATCATAGAAGCTTTTTCCTCTCCCTCAAAAGAAGACTGAAAAGTAGGCAACTCAGGCCTGGAGGCTAGGAGATCCCAGGCTCAGAACAGAGGCTCTTCCCAGATTTCTGCTTCATTAATTAATTTAACGAATGGTCTAGTGGTTTTCCCTACTTTCTTCAATTTAAGTCTGAATTTGGCGATAAGGAGTTCATGATATGAGCCATAGTCAGCTCCCGGTCTTGTTTTTGCTGACTGTATAGAGCTTCTCCATCTTTGGCTGCAAAGAATATAATCAATCTGATTTTGGTGTTGACCATCTGGTGATGTTCATGTGTAGAGTCTTCTCTTGTGTTGTTGGAAGAGGGTGTTTGCTATGACCAGTGCGTTCTCTTGGCAAAACTCTATTAGCCTCTGCCCTGCTTCATTCTGTATTCCAAGGCCAAATTTGCCTGTTACTCCAGGTGTTTCTTGACTTCCTACTTTTCAAATCCTGAAAGATGATGCTGTGAAAGTGCTGCACTCAATATGCCAGCAAATTTGGAAAACTCAGCAGTGGCCACAGGACTGGAAAAGGTCAGTTTTCATTCCAATCCCAAAGAAAGGCAATGCCAAAGAATGCTCAAACTACCTCACAATTGCACTCATCTCACACACTAGTAAAGTAATGCTCAAAATTCTCCAAGCCAGGCTTCAGCAATACTTGAACTGTGAACTTCCAGATGTTCAAGCTGGTTTTAGAAAAGGCAGAGGAACCAGAGATCAAATTGCCAACATCCGCTGGATCATGGAAAAAGCAAGAGAGTTCCAGAAAAACATCTATTTCTGCTTTATTGACTATCCCAAAGCCTTTGACTGTGTGGATCACAATAAACTGTGGAAAATTCTGAAAGAGATGGGAATACCAGACCACTTGACCTGCCTCTTGACCTGTATGCAGGTCAGGAAGCAATGGTTAGAACTGGATATGGAACAACAGACTGGTTCCAAATAGAAAAGGAGTACATCAAGGCTGTACATTGTCACCCTGCTTATTTAACTTATATGCAGAGTACATCATGAGAAACGATGGACTGGAAGCAGCACAAGCTGGAATCAAGATTGCCGGGAGAAATATCAATAACCTCAGATATGCAGATGACATCACCCTTATGGCAGAAAGTGAAGAGGAACTAAAAAGCCTCTTGATGAAAGTGAAAGAGGAGAGTGAAAAAATTGGCTTAAAGCTCAACATTCAGAAAACAAAGATCATGGCATCTGGTCCCATCACTTCATGGTAAATAGATGGGGAAACAGTGGAAACAGTGTCAGACTTTATTTTTTTGGGCTCCAAAATCACTGCAGATAGTGATTGTAGCCATGAAATTAAAATATGCTTACTTCTTGGAAGGAAAGTTATGACCAACCTAGATAGCATATTCAAAAGCAGAGACATTACTTTGCCAACAAAGGTCCGTCTAGTCAAGGCTATGGTTTTTCCTGTGGTCATGTATGGGTGTGAGAGTTGGACTGTGAAGAAAGCTGAAAGCCGAAGAATTGATGCTTTTGAACTGTGGTGTTGGAGAAGACTCTTGAGAGTCCCTTGGACTGCAAGGAGATCCAACCAGTCCATTCCAAAGGAGATCAGACCTGGGTGTTCTTTGGAAGGAATGATGCTAAAGCTGAAACTCCAATACTTTGGTCACCTCATGCGAAGAGTTGACTCATTGGAAAAGACTCTGATGCTGGGAGGGATTGGGGGCAGGAGGAGAAGGGGATGACAGAGGATGAGATGGCTGGATGGCATCACCGACTTGACGGACATGAGTTTGAGTGAACTCCAGGAGTTGGTGATGGACAAGGAGGCTTGGTGTGCTGCAATTCATGGGGTCGCAAAGAGTCGAACATGACTGAGCAACTGAACTGAACTGACTGAACTGAATTAATTTAAGCAAACTCTGGGAGATAGTGAAGGACAGGGAAGCCTGGCATGCTGCAGTCCATGGGGTTGCAAAGAGTCAGACATGACTCAATGACTGAACAACAGCAAACTTCAAGTAAAAGAACTTATGGCTATAACATGGGTGGGCCTCATTCAATCAGTTGAAGGCACGAACAGCAAACGTTGAGGTTTTCTGGAGAAGAAGGAATTCTGCTGTAAGACTCTAACGAAGAAGAACTGTCTAAGTTTCCAACCTGCGGTATAGAGATTGCATTTGCCAGTCTCCATAATCCTGTGAGCCAATTCCTTAAAAGCTTTCTCTCCAGGGATAGCATGAGATCTAACTTTTTAACCTTATTTTACTTTTCTAAAATTAATTTTTATTAGAGCATAGCTGATTTACAATGTTGTATTAGTTTCTGCTGTATAGCAATGTGACTCAGTTATACATATACCCACTGTTTTTAGATTCTTCTCCCACAGAGGTCATTATGGGACCTAGTTTTAAACCAGGCCCTGTCTTGCCTTCTCCTGGCCAGTGTAATTGTGTCAGGGATGGCCACTTGACCTAGCTTGGGTAGTTGAAGATTAGGCCCAGCGTTTTTGTTTGAACTGGTTGAAGCTCTCTCTTCTCTGATGTTCTTACCCCTGAGAGGATGTAGTTGCTGGGCTCCAGCAGCTGTATTATCATCATGAGGGCAAGGGTCAGTCTGAAAAGGAGTTTGAAGTGATAGTGAGAGAGAGAAACCAGGTCTCTGTGACATCACTTGACTATTGTCACGTCAGCACACCTGAAGCAGAACCTAAATCTACTCCCTGGATTTTTCACTGATATGACTCAATGAAAAATTCTCTTTGCTTAAGCCAAGTTGCATAAGATTTTTACAAATAAAAAACCAAAGAATCCTCATGATATGATCATGTACATCACTGGTTTTTTTGTAAGAAGAAGCCATATCAAATAACCTGGCATCAGGAAACAAAGTAAGAGACAGCCTGGCAGGAGATAACATTTGGATGAAAAAAGTAACTTGAAGAATAGGTTCTTTTTAGCCACAGATGCCTCAGATGAAGGTTTTGGGGCTATACTGATATGAGAGTGAGAATTTTTTTGTTTCCTAGAGAAGAGGATTTCTCCATAATGTAGGAAGTTTTCTCAACCGCGGTTTAGGTGCTCCGTAATCTTGCATAACATCCATGGGGCCAGTGGTTTTTATCTTCTCACCTGTAACAAAGTCCTTCTAATCTTTTTGATTTGTATGAACTGCATCAATTGAACAATACACAGAGAAAAAAGGCTACAGAAATTCAGAGTAAATGCTGAGAAACCTCAGGGAAGAGCCAGCAGGGCCATCTCTCGGTGTTAAGCGTTCAGTCTTTTGAATTTCACTGTGAAGTTAAATAAAATGAGACTAGTGTGATTTAGCAGCAGCAGCAGTGCCCTTTTAGTTTTAAATTGGAATATAGAGTTCCTGTATTTTGTCATTAATCTAGCTTACCTGTTCATCTTACCTTTGAGAGTATGAGGTCCAAGAAATCCCTTTTGTTTATCCCAAGCCTACTTAGGACCCAGTACTTAACAGATGCTAAATAAATGGTGTTTGAATAAATGGAGAAAGTAATGGATCAGTTGGGCTTGCCAGGTGGCTCAGTGGTAAAGAATCCGCCTACCAATGCAGAGGACACAGTAGACATGGGTTCGAGCCTTGGGTGGGGAAGATCCCTTGGAGGAGGGCATGGCAACCCACTCTAGTATTCTTGCTTGGAAAATCCCATGGACAGAGGAGCCTGACAGGTTAAAGTCCATGGACTGATAATAGCATCCATGGATTGAACTATAGCATCTCCACTCTGACTGGCCCTAATAACTTGCTGATTCTGGCCAACCTAGCCTACTCTCCTCCCCCCATGTGCTTCCACCCAGACTCCCATTGGTGTTTTGCCTGATGCAGGTTTTAGGACACTGTGATGTCTTACAAGTTCACCCTGCTCATCCCAGGGCTCAGTGCCAGAGACACCCACTTTATCATGGCCTTGTTTTATTGTATCTCTGTACAATGTGCTGGTCATAAAATTAATTTATGATCCTTATTTGGGGCTTCCCTAGTGGCACGGATGGTAAAGAATGCACCTGCAATGCGGGTGAGCTGTGTTCGATCCCTGGGTTGGGAAGATCCCCTGGAGAAGGGAATGGCTACTTACTCCAATATTCTGGTCTGGACTGGAGAATTCCATGGACAGAAGAACCTGGCAGGCTACAGTGCATGGGGTCACAAAGAGTCAGACGTGACTGGGGGACTTTCACTTATTTGTTGAATGTAAAATTACCCTCCAAAGTGATACTGTGTCTCCCAGTGTACTTCCTGGGAAATGCTCCAGTTATTGGATGCTTTGATCTTCCACTCTTGAAGCACAGAAATGAAGTCACAGAGATGAACAAAAGTTTGTTTTCGTTTGCCTGTTTGTCAGATTACAGCTTCTGTAACTGTCCACATAATCTGGAGTTTTACTAGTCCTGCCTATCTGTCTGGGTTTCCTATCCACACAGCCAGGGGTGTGCTGAAGCCAGCTGGTGCCATCTTGCAAGCAATTGTTGAATTTTCAGAAAGCAGACAAGCTGGTGGTTAAACTGTTGGTAGCTTGGTATTGGCAATAATTGCTGTACTGTGCTTAGTCTCTCAGTCATGACCAACTCTTTGTGACCCCATGGACTGTAACCTGCCAGGCTCCTCGGTCCATGGGGATTCTCCAGGCAAGAATACTTGAGTGGGTTGCCATTCCCTCCTCCAAGGGATCTTCCCAACCCAGGGATCAAACTGAGGTCTCCTGCATTGCAGCAGCTTCTTTACCGTTTGAGCCACCATGGAAGCTAATAGATGTTGGCAAATGCTACCAACCTGGCTCCTATCCAACTCCACCCCGAACTGAGAACTGGTTGTGAAGCACTTACCAATACACCACCTACGTGCAGGTCTTCCTCTCATTCAAGTCCTCATTACCTCTTTTTGTTTGTTTTGTTTCTTTTTGTTTTTTGTTTTGGTTGCACTGGGGCTTAGTTGCCTCATGGCATGTGGGATCTTAGCTCCCAGACCAGGGATTGAACCTGCGTTCCCTGCATTGGAAAATAGATTCTTAACCATTGGACCACTGGAGAAGTGCCTTCATTAACTCTTGCCTGGACTATTACAATATTCTACATACTAACATCTCTGTTCCCAGAGTCTTCCCATTCCAGGTGATTGTAGCATACTTTTGACTATCAGGAACAGAAAACTCAACTACAGATTTCCTTGAATATCAGAAAAATGTATTGTTTTGTATAACAAAAAGTTCAAAGATGAGGCATTTTCAGGAAAACTTAGTAGCTTCTCAGTTACCCAGATTCTTTTCATTTTTCCACACTCAGCATTTTGGCACGGCCCTTTGTGGCTTTAAGATGACTGTTGTAGTTCAAGGTTAACACACTTACACACTGACATGTGCACTTTTCCCTTATTTCCTCAAAGCACAATTACCATCATCTCAGAAGTCCTCCTGAGAGTTTCCTCTTGAGTCCCCCTGGCCAGAATTGCAATCCATACGTATTCTTTAGTCAATTTCTGCAAGGGAATGGAATTACCATGAGTGATTCAGACCACTGGTTCTCAGCCTCTTAGAACCAACATCTCCTTTTGTGTAAATATTTTATAGCACTCCTCTTTCCTGAAATGAAAATTGAAGATAATATAACCTATCCACAGCCATACTCAAAAAACAAATCCTTACAAGTCCTCATTGGAAATATAAAAGTGAAATAAAGATAATTTACAAAAATTTATGATATACATTTCAGTATATATGGTAAATGATATTAGGACTCCAAATTATTCCCTGCCTTCGCTATATCAGAATTATATATCCCAGACTGATGGCATGGGACTTATATTGCCTCGCTCAATTGATGTCAGGCTTGCTTTATAATTTGCTTTGGTCAATGTAATGTGAATGGAAGTGTCACTTCTGAGAAGAGCTTGAAAAGCCATTGTGTGGTTCCGCCACTCCTCTTTCCTTCTGCCATGACAGCAGCATGTCTTAGATAAGGTTGCTCCTTTGGCCTGGCTTTCGTAGTGAAAGAGACATACGGAACAGGAGCAGAGCTTCCGCTGGTGTATACATGAACAAAAAAGATAAATTTTTGTCATTGTAAGCCATTGACATTTTTGGAGATGTTTGTTGCAGGAGCAGAAGCTGTCAAAAGCTGACTAATATGGCACACATAAAAAGGGATGAACATGAGTCAGTGCTAGTGAGGTGGATGAACCTAGAACTTGTTATACAGAGTGAAGTAAGTCAGAAAGTGAAAAACAAATATCATACATTAATGCGTATATATGGGATCTAGAAAAGTGGTACTGTTGAGCCTATTTGCAGGGCAGGAATAGAGACACAGACATAGAGAACAGACTTGTGGACACAGTGCAGGAAGGAGAGGGTGGGACGAACTGAGAGAGAAGAATTAAAAAATATACATTACCATATGCAAAATAGAAAGCTAGTGGGAAGTTCCTATGTAAGACAGGGAGCTCAACCCAGGACTCAGTGGCAACCCAGAGGGGTGGAATGGTGTGGGAGTGAGGAGGGAGGTTCAAGGGGGAGGGGACATATGTAAACTTATGGCTGATTCACATTGTTGTATGGCAGAAATCAACACAACATGGTAAAAATTATTCTCCAATTTAAAAAAATGAAAAAAAAATAGCACAAAAATATTCTGCACATAAAAAAGCAATCTGCACTTTATATATGTTTGACCTGTATGTAGCATTACCATGAACTCAGCAGCTTCAGATGAAAACTGATACAACTGTGCTGTATCAACAATTAAAAACCAAGAGAGAGATTGCTCTCAGTGCGGTGATTTTCTGCAGTAGTGATCAACTCTTTGTAAAACTCTGAGCTTTTAAAAAAGGCATCCCTTAATTTACATTTACATGACGGTTGGTTGCATTCTCGGAAAATGCAGTGTAGAATAAAACTGTGCGAAATTTGTTGTTGTTGGAGTTAATGATTATAATAGAGTATTTATCTACAGAAATGTCTAGTGGTTTATTCACATGTCATGGGTTCATTTATGTAAAGTTCAAAAGTGACCATACTGGTGTACATTCTATCAGAAGTTAGGGTCGATGTATGACTGGAAGTAGGCACTGGGATATATTCAGTTTGTGAAGATTCATCAGGCTGTACACTTAGGACCTGTGTATTTTTTTCTATACATAATTATACTACAATGAAGAGTCTTTTAAAAAGTCGTGCAGGGCACAGGACAAATCTGTGGTGTGTGGGATTGTCCTGTGCATTGCAGGATGTCAAGCATTCCTGATCCTTGTCCATGAACTGACAACAATGTCCCCTAATCATTGTGACAATCACACAGAAACAAAACAACTTCACAAATTTCTATGATGCTGAACCCCTGGATCCCTAGGTTTACATAAGCAAGACTCACTCCTAGGGCTGTTTCCCTTGAAGCTCATCAGCTGCTTCATATCTAAATACAACTGAGCTTCTATTGACCATGAAGAAGGCAGGATGGGAAAGAATGAGAAGTGTGTGGTGACGTTAGACGTAGGGGTGATGGTGGTGGTGGTGGTGGTGATGGTGGGGGTGGTGATAGTGGTCAGGTAGATAACCCTCTGTGTATGCCGCAACATCCTTTACATTCTATCAAATACATTCCAGATCACTTTGCCCCAACCTGAAATCTGCAGTGGCTCTCAACTGTCTACAGGATAAAGAGCTCAACTTACCTTTCTAAGGTAATTTTGAAGCTTCTTCTGTTTTCACTGAACCACTGCTCTTTCCCCCCATGGAAGTGCTATGATGTCGTTATGCATTACTCCTTCTGTTAAGAAAGTCCTGCTCTCATTCTTGCTCCTCTGGGTCTTCATTCAAATGCTTCTTCCCCATGAAGCAGCCTCCTGTCCAGAGTTAACAACTACTTCACATAACTTCCCATGGTGCTGGGCTTATTTCTCTCTCTTTACCGTTTACTTCATTATATCTTTTATAGTTTGTTGGCTTCTGTCTTTTACAGCTTCCACAGGCTTAGCACAGTGATAAGCACTCACTGGATGCTCAAAAAATGCCTGCTGAATTGAACTGAACAAGAACACAGCCTCTGCATTTCACAGAAATCAGCACCCAATATCTAAAATCTCTGAACTGGTTGAGACTCAGTTACCATCTGGGTAATTAATAAATAGCTTTCCATCAACAACCTCAATTGTGAATTCACTGTACTTCCCCTCATTGTCATAGGACTGCATCCTGTTCTGGTTCTGGGAGGGAAATGAAGCTGTTCGGCTTCCCTGAACCACACGCCCATCATGCTTAGGCCCTGTCAATGCACAAGAGAATCCACAGTAAGACAGTGGGGGGCCTGGTAGCAGCCTGACTTGAGTGTGGCCGAGATGGAGCAGGTGAGGTGGCCGGGATGGGGTATTTCAGTGACAGTTCAATAAGTGTTTATTGAGTGTCAGCTATATACTGGCTACTGTGGGAGTCACCAGTATCAATGAATACATATCTTCTATTCAGTCTAAGGAATAAGGTGGTAGATGTATGCAGGAACCAATAGAGAGAGGCAGGTAGGACAGAGAGAAATGCCATTGGTTGGGAAATCCAGGTGGGTTAACTGGAGAAGGTGGTTTGTAAGGTTTTGTAGGATGGCTAATACTTGACAAATTAGAAAAGAGATGGAGGGTCATTCAAAATGGGGAAACACTCAAAGGCAGGGAAGAAGGAAGGAAAGGGCCAGAGGAATGTGGTTTCCTTTTACCCCTTGGAACCAGCTATGGGCTCTGTTTACATAATTTTCTGCTTTTTCCTCTGAGCTAATAGTATGCAGTATTACAAGCTGGGAATCCTTAGCTCTTCATAGGATTATAAAATCTTTTTACTGAAGTAAAACATACATATGGAGAAGTACATACTTCTCCATGAATGGTAAGTGTCCGTCTTGATAACTTTTTACACACATACGCACTTACATAGTAACCACTTTGGTCAAGGAATACAGTGTTTTCATCACCCCAGAAGATACTGTTACTTGTATTATCAAAAGGTATTCTTGCCTTTTCTAGAATGTCATCCAAATTTAATCACACAATATTAGGTGTCAGCCCTTGGCTCCTTTTTATTGATGAGTAACTCAATGACTGAGTGTGTGAATACATCAGATCTGTCTATTCATTCTGTTGATGGATGTTTGGGTTGTTTTTGCTCTTACTAATATGAGTGGAACATTCTTGGACATGTCCTTTGGTGAACACATTTCTCTGGAATGCATCACTAGGCCTGGGGTCACTGGGTCATGGCATGCTCTGCTCAGCCTCAGTCTATTAAATGCCTACTGTCAAGCCAGACTTGCAGTTGGTGTCTGAAGTTGGGGGAAAGGGCAGTTTTGTGGCACTGAGCCCTTAACCTGCGTGCTTTCTGCTGCTAACTCTGGGTAGGCAATGTCAGAACTGAACTGAACTGTGGGACACCCAGCTGGTGTCCAGAGAATCAGAGAATTGCCTGGTGTGGAAAACCCAGCCATTTGGTGACCCAAGGTAGGGTATTCTTTGAGTAGAGTGTTGCAGTAAAGGAGAAACAGGAGAGTTTTTCCTGCACATCTGGTTGAGCAGTGCAGGAAGAGTAGAGAGGAGAAACACAGGAGGGTTTTTCCCATTCAAGGGAAATGACAGAAGGTGGGGAAAAGCATGGGAACAAAGGCACGTTGCATTTTCTTTCCACTCCAAAAAGAATGTGGAGCAGCTTACAAAAACACATCTAGGACATCAGTCGAATCATGGGAAAACAAGACAAACCTGAATTGAGATACATTCGGCAGAGACTTGATGGTACACTTATAAGAAGTGTCAAGGTCATTAAAAAAAGGGAGAGACCAAGGATCGATCACAGATTGCAGGACACTAAAGAGAAATAACTGAATGTTACGTGGGACCCTGGATAAGATCCTGGAACAGAGAAAGGACATTCATGGGAAAACTGGTGAAATTTGAATAAGATCTTTATTTAGTTAATAGTAGGATAATTAAAATTTTTATTTTTAAGAAAATATAGTAGAGTTGGAGTATGACGTATAGTTGATTTATGATGCTGTGTCAGTTTCTGGTGTTCTGCAAAGTAATTCAGTTATATATATATATATATATAGAGAGAGAGAGAGAGTGGCAAAGAGTGGGACACAACTGAAGCAACCTAGCTCGTGTGCGCACACACACACACACACACGCACACATATGCCATATGTGATTAGTTGCTCAGTTGTGTCTGACTCTGTGCGACCCCATGGACTGTAGCCCGCCAGGCTCCTCTGTCCGTGGGATTCTCCAGGCAAGAACACTGGAGCGGGTTGCCGTTTCCTTCTTTTCCATTACAGTTTATCACAGAATAGTGAATACAGTTCCTTGTGCCATACAGTAGGCACTTGTTGTTTATCCGTCCTACATATAAGAGTTTGCATCTGCTAATCCCAAACTCCCAGTCCTTCCCTCCCCTTGGCACCCAGTCTATTGTCTATATCTGTGAGTCTGTTTCTGCTTCATAGGTAAGTTCATTTGTGTTGTATTTTAGAATCCACATATAAGTGATATCGTATGAATTTGTCTTTTTCTGACCTACTTCACTTAGTACGATAATCTCTAGGCCCATCCATTTTGCTGCAAATGGCATTATTTCATTTCTTTTAATGGCTGAGGAATACTTCACTGTGTATATGTGCCACGTCTTCTTTATCCATTCATCTGTCGTTGGACATTTAGGTTGCTTCCATGTCTTCACTATTGTAAATAGTGCTGCTATGAACATAGGGGTGCATGTATCTTTTCAAATTGTAGTTTTGTCTGAGTATATGCCCCGGAGTGGGATTAATAATAGTGTAACATTAATTTCTTGATTGTGATAACTGGACTATGATGAAGTAAGATGCTAACATTAGGGGAAGCTGAGTGAGGGATCTAGAGAGATTATTATTTTAAGGCATCTAATATTGCCTGAGAAGAGAAAATGTTTGTCTGAGGGTGAGAGAAGAGGGTGGGATAGCAATCTGGGGGATTGGGAAGTGTTGGGACTTCCTTCTGATCTAGCCTAGGTGCTCTCTGAGGCAGCCTCCATCTGGTTTACCCCAGCAGCTTGGGGTACATACAAGGCACTGAGCGCATGCTGAATAGGAGGTGGAATGTGTGTGGGGGAACTTTCTGTCTTCCTGAGCACTCTGGTGCACCCTACGACAGTGGAAAGTCCCAAGCCTTGAGCTCTATTCACAACACGGAAGCCTAATTATCAAAACTCGTCTTAGAAATGAAATAAGAAAATGACAGACTTCCCTGGTGGTCCAGTGGTTAAGACTCTGTGTTCCCAATGCAGGGGGCCCAGGTTCGATCCCTGGTCAGGGAACTAGATCTCACATGCCTCAACTAAGACCCAGCATAGTCAAATAAATAAGTAAATAAATAAATAAAAAGAAAATGAAGCCAGGACTTCCCTGGTGGTACAGTGGCTCAAAATCTGCATGCCAACGCAGGAGACACGGGTTTGATCTCTGTTCCGGGATTATTCCACATGCTGGGGAGCAGCTAAAGCCCACGAATCGCAACTACTGAAGCCTGTGTGCCCTAGAGCCCATGCTCTGCATCGAGAGAAGCCACCACAGTGAGAAGCCCGTGCACCACAACTAGAGAAAGCCCGTGTGCAGCAATGAAGACCCAGTGCAACCAAAAATAATTTTTTTTTTTTTAAAAGGAAACGAAACCAGAAATTCAATTCAGGTGTGTTTAAAAAAGAACATTACAATTGTATTCTAGTTTCAAAGCAAGCTTCATTTTGTTATTGGACCAATAACTGGTTTCTGAATGCTTCGGTTCAGTTCAGTCGCTCAGTCATGTCCGACTCTTTGCGACCCCATGAATCGCAGCACGCCAGGCCTCCCTGTCCATCACAAACTCCCGGAGTTCACTCAAACTCACGTCCTTCGGGTTGGTGATGCCATCCAGCCATCTCATCCTCTGTCATCCCCTTTTCCTCCTGCCCCCAATCCCTCCCAACATCAGAGTCTTTTCCAATGAGTCAACTCTTCGCGTGAGGTGGCCAAAGTATTGGAGTTTCAGCTTTAGCATCATTCCTTCCAAAGAACACCCAGGACTGATCTCCTTTAGAATGGACTGGTTGGATCTCCTTGCAGTCCAAGGGACTCTCAAGAGTCTTCCCCAAACCACAGTTCAAAAGCATCAATTCTTCAGTGCTCAGCCTTCTTCACAGTCCAACTCTCACATCCATACATGACCACTGGAAAAACCATAGCCTTGACTAGACGGACCTTTGTTGGCAAAGTAATGTCTCTGCTTTTGAATATGCTATCTAGGTTGGTCATAACCTTCCTCCCAAGGAGTAAGCATATTTTAATTTCATGGCTGCAGTCACCATCTGCAGTGATTTTGGAGCCCAAAAAAATACAGTCTGACACTGTTTCCACATCTATTTCCCATGAAGTGATGGGACCAGATGCCATGATCTTCATTTTCTGAATGTTGAGTTTTAAGCCAACTTTTTCACTCTCCACTTTCACTTTCATCAAGAGGCTCTTTAGTTCCTCTTCACTTTCTGCCATAAGGGTGGTGTCATCTGCATATCTGAGGTTGTTGATATTTCTCCCGGCAATCTTGATTACAGCTTGTGCTTCCTCTAGCCCAGCGTTTCTCATGATGTACTCTGCATAGAACTTAATTAAGCAGGGTGACAATATACAGCCTTGACATACTCCTTTTCCTATTTGGAACCAGTCTGTTGTTCCATGTCCAGTTCTAACTGTTGCTTCCTGATCTGCATATAGGTTTCTCAAGAGGCAGGTCAGGTGGTCTGGTATTCCCATCTCTTTCAGAATTTTCCACAGTTTATTGTAGATAGGAGGAAAAGGGCAGAAACCAGTAATTCAGTATAACTTTCCCAAGGGTGTCACTATTCCCAAGGGGGAGGATTAAAAATGGTGGGGTGAGGGAGGGAGGAGGGGGCGTGAGGGTCGGCCTGAGCTGCTTCAGCGTTCTCTGACACCCCTGTTCTTGGTTCTGACACCCATAGGATTTCCTGGGATCAACCAGGGGGAAAGAGATGGGGCCTAGGAAGGTGGGCCTCTTGGCCAGTACTTGGCCTTCTGGGTCTGTCTTCTGGGGGTTCTACCATTCAGGCTGAGAGGTACCTAGATGTGCACCCCTTGAAACAGCTCAGGAGCCCGGATGGGTTGAGGAAGGGCAGCCTTACCTCGTAAACCAATGCATTGTGATCAGCTTTCTGAAATGATAGCTCACACCTGCCTTGTCCATCACATCTCCTTTCCCCACCAGGGCCGGGCCCCATTCAATCAACTCATTGTCTCTGAGTGGAAAAGCAAAAGTGTCTTAAATCTCCTCTTTAATTTTTTGTCTTTTTAAATTCTTAGGAAGAGCAAGGCTCTCCTGAGCTCCCCACCACCTCAGAATAGAAAGGATTTCCTGGAGAGGAGGTGAGAAAGTCATGGGAATCTTTGGAGAAGAAGAGGGTCACAGGAATGGGAATCTGTGTTCTCCTGAGTGGCCCTACTGGGGACGAGGAGTCAGTGGGATCTGGGGAGTAGAGGGCCTGCGACCTGTGTTGCAGATGGAGCCCCCGGAGAGCGGGCTGGTCCAGAAGGGGCCTTAGTGGGGTGTGGCCAGACAGGATGCTTCATCCCCATGAGGGGTGCCTATGCAGCACCTTGGGATGGGGGGAGGGAACCTCTCAGCAGTCAACCTTCCAACAGCCCAAGGATGTCAAGACCTGCCTCCCCATCTCTTGGCCTCTCACACCTCAGCTCCTTAGGCCATGCCCATTCCAGCCCAGCTTTTTGTTTTTCCTCAGCAGCCACTGGGTGAGCATGCACTTGCTGTTCCTCCCCTAGGGAACATGCTTATCTTATCCCTCCAGGTGTTTACTTTTCTCCTCCTCAAATTCCTACATCTTTGTTGCAGGCCCCCTTCTCTGAGAGACACCCCCCTTGACCATCCCACGGAAAGCAACAGAGGCGCTCCCAATCTCTCTCACTCCAGCCCGCTGATCCCCCATCCAGCTTTATCTTCCTCCAAAGCCCTCTTGCCCTGCAGACAACTGTGCTGTTTTTGAAGGTGGTAGTGATTTCTTATTTCCTTTTTCCTCAGTCTACCAACAATAGACCCCAACTGGTGCAATTATTAATGTTTCAAGGAGTGGATGCTCACAAAACGGACATAAGAGATATACTGAACGTCAGGTTGTTAAGGTCCCCCAAACCACACCCTTGGCCCCAGATTCTGGCTCCACTTCTCACTGGCTGTGTGTCTTTAGCAAATTCCTTGTCTCTCTGAATCTGTTTCCCCATCAGTAACATGGATGATAATCATTCTGCCTTAATGTGTGCATGCATGCATGTGCGTGCTCAGTAGTGTCCAACTCTTTGTGATCCCATGGACTGTAGCCTGTCTGTAGTCTCCTCTGTTCATGGGATTTCCCAGCCTAGAAAACTGGAGTGGCTTGCCATTTCCTCCTTCGGGGGATCTTCTCAACCCTGGGATTGCATGCATTAAGGCAGTGATCCTGCCTTAATAGTTTTTGAGAATTAAAGCTCTGAGCACAGTGCCTGGCCCATAGCACACATCCAGCAAAGATTAGTGTCCCTTGGCCTGATGGCCTCTGTGTGTCCCTTATTTCTCTTCCCCAGGCCCACTTAGCCTCCATAGCGCAAGTCTCACTGTCAAGCCCCTCCATGTCAAAGGAGCCATGACTCCCTCAGCCTAGGTGTCCCTGATTGTGGTCCCAGAGGTCTTACCCACTGGATTTTAAGGTCCCTTTGGACAGGGGTCACATGTCAAATATCTGCCCTCACCCACCATCCAGCCCCTGATGGTCAGGCAGTGCACTGTACGCTCAGCCGTTTCTGACTCTTTGGGACCCCTATGGACTATATAGCCCGCCACGCTCCTCTGTCCAGGGGATTTTCCAAGCAAGAATACTGGGGTGGGTTGCCGTCCCTCCTCCAGGGGATCTTCCCAACTCAGGGATTGAACCTCCATCTCCTGCATAAGCAGGTGAATTCTTTACCACTGAGCTACTAGGAAAGCCTGATGGTCAGGCAGATAGGGGACAAATCCTTACACAATGTGTTATCACCATCTTCCTTTGAAGGAACTCCACCCCCCAACCTCCTCCGCCACCCAGAATCACAAGCCTGTTCTTAAGCTTCAGAAAGCCCCACCATATCAGGCTTTCCTCCTTCGTGGGCTGCGGGCCCACGGCCTGGCCCGGCCCTTCCCAATGGGACCTGGGGTGTGACCCAGCAGGGTTCTACTGCCCCTGCCGGCCCCAGCCCTCCCTCCACATCCCCGCCCTTCCTGCTGATCACAGCACCCGAGGCTGCTCAGCCCAGCACTCCCTCTAACGGCTAACGCTTTTGAGCTCGGGTTAAGAGACAAAAAGCGAGGCTGTCCCCCACAGCTCCTCTAGTTCTGGTGCTGGCTCCTCCAGTTCTGATATTCTGGCATTTTCCCTGGATCCCGCCTTTGTTTCTGTTCCCATGCCCCCTCTTTCAGGCCCCAAGAGAAAGCTAATGGGGGACTTTTGTGACCTCGCCCAATTTCCAACATTCTGGATTCGGTCTTTCCCCCCACCCTTTCTTCTCTGACGTGAACTCTCTGTTCTCTCCTGGTGTTCATCAGAATTATGAGGTGTCCAGAAAAAAAAAAAAAGCGGTGGGACTGGAAAAGCTTATCAAAAACAATTATGCCCCTTTGCCAAAGCATTTTCCAAGACGGCTTCCAGGAACTGAAAAGTGGGGTTAAATTTTGCATCGATTGCATTATAAGCAAGAATAAGTGGCTAATAACCTATGAAATCTTACGGAGGAACAGGCAAATCCAAAAATAAAAGATGGTCCCTTCCAAGCCAGTCCATTCTGCGACCCCCTCCCCCGCTCTGCTGCAGGAACTCCCGACTCCTGCGCGCCGCCGGGTTTCGCTGCAGCGGCACTACCCACGCATACTCAACTAAGAGACAAGAGCACGCCAGCCATGCCACGAGGTGTGTTTTATTTTCATTAATCATACAAATAATTTTCTATAATATTCCAGGGCAAACCGGAGAAATTTGGCAGTCCGATTGGAAGGTCCCCTTCAGAGACCCGCGGGCCGGTGGCGACGGCACGGAGTGCCCGGGTTCACAGTGCAGCTTGTCGCTCGTGTACATCTTGCAGGTGGCTCTTCCTCCACATCACGGCTAGGGTCTCCAAGATGATGCGGTGGAGAATCCTCCAGGTTCGTGGGAAATCTCACTTTGCTTGCTTCTCTTGCTCAATGGCTGTGGAGAGCAAGAAATGTACACTGGGGGATGGGGACCCCTGGCAACCCCCCCAAACGGGGCGCTTGCAAACCTGGTTTGGGAAAGGCACCCACGAGGCTAGGGATTAAGAAAGAGGCGTGGGGCTGGGAAGAGAAAGGCGCTTTGTGCAACAGAAACAGGGGCTGGGGCCGCCCGATGGGAAGCAACTGCCGGATGGGGTGTGGGGCTGGGTTAACGGGAAGGGCGGGGTGGGGACTGGGCTGGGAGCCCGCGGACCCGGAGGCGGGGGCGGACTCACTCTCTTTGGTCGGCAGGGTGTTCTTCTCCTGCGTCTCAGTCTTCTTCAGCTTGGCCTTATCGAAGCTGTTGATTTCCCCCAAGTCGGGCTTGTCTGCCATTTTCTTAAAACAATCCTAGCGGGCAAATCAAGGCGGTTGGCCGGAAGCCAGCGGCCCCCTCTGCCCTCCCCGCCTCCGCTCCACGACGTGGCACTCGGGCTGGGGCGTTCCCGACACTCCGGAGGCCGAGGATCTGGGCGCGTCCCGCACCCGGCTCCGCAGCCCCAGGGTGTGGCCCGCCCGCCCCGGCGTCCCGTCGGGGAAAGGCGCCCGACGAGGCCGCCGCGCACCCGCCAGGAAAACCCGCTCTGACCCCACCAGGACTGGGCCTCCGCCCCAGGGCGCCGCTCACCGAGAAGTTCCGCTTCCAGACCGCGGCCCCGGGGCTCCCACTCGCGTTGCTGCAGCAAAAGACAAAAGAGCGGCGCCCGCCCCTCGCCTTATATAGGCCGCGCCCGCCACGCCCCTCCTCTCGCCCGCCGCAGCGGGGGCGGGGCCGGCGGCCGGAGGGCGGGACCAGCGCGGGTCGCTCTCTTCCCCGCCGCGCCCTCAGCTCGGCAGCCCGCTGGGCAGGACCCGGCTCTTACCCCGCGCGCGGTCCCTTCATCCAGTTCCCCCAGCTCCCTGGACCCCAGAGTGTTGGCAGCAGGCGCCGCCACTGTTGGTGCCACGCCCTCAGTTTTCTAGGGGGCTGCACTCCTCCCTCTCCGGAAATTCGCTGCTCACCCGCAGCAGGGGCGTGGGAGGTCGGCGGGGGGGAAGGGTGTACGGTTGGGTATGGGTGTGAGTGTACTAAGTGTGCAGTGTATCATTGTTGAGTATGGATGTCCAGACGTGCTCGCGCGCTTTACAGCAGTCCCAGCTTGCAGGAGGCACCCACCCCTGCGTAGTCCCCACGTGTTTTGCCTTTAGCTTCCCGGAAATCCTCCACCCCCTTTCCCACTCCTCCTGGAGGTGAACGCCTGCGGGGCTCACACTTAAAGAATCCGAGTCAGGGGTCCTAGAGATGAAAGACAGGGAAGTACAGATAGATTTCCACTGCTCTTTGCTACTATTGGGGGCCCGTTGTTTCCGTTTTCGAGCTGGGGAGTTCCTGCAGGACCCATCGCTGGTGCTCCCTTAGGACGCTTGTTACAAGCATTGTCTGGCAGCCCCCAGGGGCTTGCTGTGTTTTTTTTCTCACAGGGCTCCTAGGGACGTAGTGTCCCAAGGTTCGGTTTTTCTCCTTGAGTTAACCTTGAATATGCACCTACAAAGGTTCTTGCTTTCCTTTTCAATCCATTATAGGAGTATACTGCAACTCTTGAAGTCTTTCTTAGAAAAGTTGTATCTTCATTCCGTTCAACATCTTTAGTTCCATAAAGGAACAACCCAGGGGGTGAAGCTGGTCATTTTATTCGCTCTGAACTTTCCAAATGTCCAGGAGCATTACTAAGCCCTTTTATTTTTATTTTCTTTTTTGAAGGGGTTGCAGTGGGTCTTTGTAGCTGCCGGGTCTTTCTGTAGTGGCAGCGAGCAGGGGCTTCTCTTGAGGCGCCAGCGCTTCTCACTGTGGTGGCTTCTCTTGTTGTGCAGCCCAATCTCTAGGGCACACGGGCTTCAGTAGTTGTGGCGCATGGGCTTAGTTGCTCCGTGGCATGTGGAATCTTCCTGGACCAGGGATCGAACCTGTGTCCCCTGCAGTGGCAGGCACATTCTTATCCACTGTACCACCAGGGAAGACCAGCCAAACACTTTTAAATTGGCATTTTGTGGAAACATCCTAAGTTCTGTCCCAGCCCTTCCTAATTTTGCCTGCTTCACCCTACCCCCCCCCCCATTCCCTCAGTGCATTTGGCACAGAAGGAAATAAATTTGGGCTTATGAATTTGATATACCAAACTTCCTGTGTGCCTTTGGGCAAGTGTTTTCTTATACCTCTTCATTAATAAGAGTTTTGGCATAAAACTTAAGTGAGATAAAGAACAGGCATCAAGTGGAAGCTTAACATGGCAGCCCCATGAGAGTGGCACACACATTTCATTTGTGTATCAGTCAACTGTTGCCACAGTATGCTGTGTAACAGACTATCACAAAAGTCAGTGGCTAAAACAATAATCACTTGTTCTCGCTCACTCCTCTGGAGGTAGGAGCTGCTGTGTTGGGCTCAGCTGGGCCTGATTTCACGCTGTTCGCGGGACCTAGGTCTGCTTCTCAGGTGTCTCGTGCTCTGGCCCAGGACAAGCCCAGAACAAGCTGGAGCTTGTTCTCAAGGTGATGAGAAAACAGCAAACGGGCTGTTGCGTAAGAGAGTGCAGAATTGTTGAAGTGTGTATTAAAGCATACCATGTCACCTCGTGTCTGTTAACATCCCGTAGGCCAAACCAACCATCAGTGGAATGGAGATGTGTAGTCCACTCATGGTGGGAGAGGGAGGGGAATGAACATTTCTTAAATAAACATCCAACTTCACAGGGTAGGCAAACAACCATAACAAACAATTCCCAAAGGGTCTTAATGCAGTAAAAGTTTATTCCCCATTCATGCAGCAACATTTTATGCTCTTTATGTTCAGATCGTGTTCCTCCTTGTAGTGACTCATGTACTCAGGCTTCTTCTCTCTCATCCCAGGCTCCTCCCCTAGGTCCTGGATGTTTATTCCATCCAGGCAGTAGATGGGAAAAGGGAAAAGAGAGGACTGCACTGGAGTTTTTAGGGATCAGGCTTGGAAGTGCTGCTTAGTCATGTCCAACTCTTTGCGACCACTGTGGACTGTAGCTCTCCAGGCTCCTCTGACCATGGGATTTTCCAGGCAAGAATACTGGGATGGGTTGCCATTTCCTTTGCCAGGGGATCTTCCCGACCCAGGGATCAAACCCACATCTCCTGTGATTCCTGCATTA
This sequence comes from Bubalus kerabau, assembly GCF_029407905.1. Classification (NCBI taxonomy): domain Eukaryota; kingdom Metazoa; phylum Chordata; class Mammalia; order Artiodactyla; family Bovidae; genus Bubalus; species Bubalus kerabau. The sequence goes on from NC_073634.1 coordinate 52,886,825, forward strand.
GCAGATGGTTTCTTTACCAATGAGCCACCAGTGAAGCGTATTCCAGGCTTGGAAGTAGTCTCCATCAGTTCTGCCCTCATCTCTTTGGACAGGACTCAGTCACATGATGTCACCTAAATGCAAGGGAGGCTGGGAAATGTAGTCAAGCTATGTGCCCAGGAGTAAAAGACTTGGGAGCAGACTCTGCCATATATGATGGATTTGCCAAACTTCAGCATGAAAATATCCAGACATCCAGAGATGTCGACTCTTTGGAGGGTTTTGGTGGCACTGGATTCCTTTTCAGATGCAATGCCAAGTGTTATTTAGGTATTACCTTCCTGGGCCCCACCTTTGGCCTGTGAAGTTGTCCTAATTTGGCCCCATGGTGAAGTAAAATTCCAACTTCCTTTTATTTGGGAAACAAAGGAATCTATTTCTTCTAGATACAGTTGTGGAGATGCATGTTTCAAACATATCAAGCTTGCAGGATTTCCAAACTAAGGAGCTCTGAGTAAACTTGCAGACATTCTTTTTTGTTTTGTTTTGTTATTTTGGGTGTGCTGGGTAGCATGTGGGATCTTAGTTCCTTGACCAGGGGTTGAACCTGCATCCCCTGTAGCAGAAGCACAGAATCTTAACCACTGGACCTCCAGGGAAGGCCCCACATTCTTTATTTTCACTTATTCAGTTCTGTGGCTCATCTCTAAGAAAGCAGTGAGCCTCTTAGGCATTTATTTCTTAAGAACAAAGGTCAAACCTTTGTTTGTCTAATTCAGTCCTATTGGTGGTGGTTTTAAACATCTGCATATTTTTTTTGACACTTGTCCTTCCAATTCCTGAGTGTAGACTATCCTTGGTGACTTTATTCTAGAGAATAAAATTCCAGAAATTACGCTTTTCCACTTAGGAGCCACACAGCTCTGCCTGACTCTCAGGGTGCCTCCACACTCTGAGAAAACTAAGTACCTATAAGGGTAGGTCACTTACAGGCTTTCTAGCCACAAGCCACAGCTGAGGTCTGAGCCAGCATCCACCACCAAGCACGCAAGTCCATGAGGTAATGCAGAGAGGAGCACACAAGCTGTCTCAGGTCCCATTGCAAGTTCACAAGTAAAATACATGTTGCAGTTTTTATAAGTCACTAAAGTCTTGGGAATTTTTGTTCTGTGGCACCACAACTCATTTCCCCATGAGACAGAAAAAAGAATTCCTTGGACTGCAAGGAGATCAAACCAGTTAATCCTAAAGGAGATCAATCATGAATATATATTGGAAGGACTGATGCTGAAGCTGAAGCTCCAATACTTTGGCCACCTGAGGCAAAGAGCTGACTCATTAGAAAAGACCCTGATGCTGGGAAAGATTGAAGGCAGGAGGAGAAGGGGATGACAGAGGATGAGATGGTTGGATGTCATCACCAACTTGATGGACATGAGTTTGAGCAAGCTCCAGGAGATGGTGAAGGACAGAGAAGCCTGGGGTGCTACAGTCCATAGAGTTGCAAAGAGTATCACAACTGAGTGACTGAACAATAACAGCAACAGAAAAATCATAACTTAGGGATGCCAGGGTCTTTGGTCTTATTGGGGGATTTTCCCCTAAATATCTTCCATAATACTTACATACATACTTTTTGACAAGGGTTTATCAATGTCCATGGGGTTCTGGCAATGTTCTGGGTGTGGAAGATAGAAAGATGATGAGACTCTTACTAATGTCTAGTGTAGAAACTGAATAACTCTGAATCAGTCAACAAGCTGTGGCACGTGCCCTGTGTTTCCTTACGTCTTGGGGCTTCATTTGTCTGACAACATATCAGCCTGCTGCTTGGAGCAGATTTTATTCTGTTCACAGATGGTATAGAGAAAGCAAAACCACTCAGCTCCAGTTGTATTTCCATTGAGAAGAAGCGCTGGAAATTGAAGCCCTGATAAGGACAGAAGGGAGTCTTTTCTTCTTTATACGAGATCTTAGTCCCCTGACCAGGGATCGAACCCAGGCCCTGGTGCAATGGAAGTGCAGAGGCTTAACACTGGACCACCAGGGAAGTCCCCCAAAGGGAGTCTTGATGACTTTCAATTTGTTGGGGGGCTGGGAGAAGCCTTTGGAGATTTACCGGGGGACTCCAGCCCTCAGACCTGGCCATCGTGAGTTCATTTTTAGGGACTTGAATGGAAATGTAGATAGAATGCTAACTATATTATTAATGGGGAGGATGAAACACTGTAAACACCAAAGCAAGCAGGAGAAATGGACAAAATATGATGACATTGGGCCCACAGGACAGACACAGAGCCTTCTCAGCCTGACCATTAACCTGCAAGTACAGGGAGACATGAGTAACAGGATTAACTCTCAAGTGGCAAGGAGATTTGTGGCAGTGTGAACAGGAAGAAAGAATTCAGTCCAGATTTCCTTGAATATAAGGAAGACATCTACACCTCCTTTGTTCACTCCTGGCTGAAATGTTCACGTGAGATGTTCCTCTTAGTCTAGGTGTTCACATTGTGCCCTTTCTCTTTTCATGAAGAAAGCTGCTTGAGTGTCCTTGCCTCAGAGAATTCTCCTTGACCATTTCTATCATTCCCTAAATTTAACCTTGTTTCATTTTTCTTCTTAAAATCTGATAAAAGTTTATATTCAGGTATGGGGAAGTCATTTTGGTTTACACATGCGTTAAGCTGAATTTTATGCTAATTCCAGTAGCCTATTTGTGGCCTATCAAACATACATTGTGTGTGTGTTAGTTGCTCAGTCATCTGAGTCTATGCGACCCCAGGGACTATATTCCGCCAGGGTTCTCTGCCCCTGGAATCCTCCAGGCAATAATACTGGAGTGGGTTGCCATTCCCTTTTCCATCAAACATACATTGTACATCTTTTTAAAAAATATTTTTATTTGTCTGTTCGTTTGACTGCGCTAGGTCTTAGTTGCTGCACGCAGAATCTTTGGTTGCCACCTTCGGGATCTAGTGCCCTGACCAGGGATCAAACTCAGGCCCCCTGCATTGGGAGTGCGGAGTCTTAGCTAATGGACCACCAGGGAAGTCCCTACATCTGTTTTAATTATTGAAGAAAAGGGCACATTGATGGGAAATAAAGAATGCCCATATTAAAAATACAGATGAAATATTTTCCTTCCCAGGACACCAGTGTTGGTACTTCTTCAATGAAAAGATTCCCTTCCCAGGTGTCAAGGCCATACTGACTTACTGTGTATGTGCTGATTTTTTGTTTGTTTAAATCTTGAAGGAATGTATACCTGACTTGTTTAGTGGTCTTTGTTGGGACAAGACATAAAACTGTGCCGAAAACCATGCTTCTCTGGAGTAGTTCCTTGGAGTTATCTGAGAGGCTGTCTTCTGGGTTATAGTCCACAGTTTGGCTCAATAAAACTCTTTTCTATTCCTATTATAGGTTGTTTATTGATTATTTTGTCAACTAATCTATCTCTACCAAACATATATTTATCTCTTTGTTTTTGTCTGTGTCCCACACTAGGAAATGGGAGACCTCATGTGTCTCATTTACCACCAGCACCAAATGCAATGCCTGATATATAGTAAGTGCTCAATCAATATTCCTGGAATACATGCATAAAATTCTTAACCAAAATGGAATAAGCTACTTTGGGGATAGTGATGAGTTCCCTGTCACTGGAGACATTCAATGAGAGGTGGATAGCCAGGGGTGTGGACTGTGATAGGGACGATTCAGACCCTGGGCTCGAGTAGGTTCACTCGAGTACAATGAGTACAACTGCTTCTCCCTAGGTGACCTCCCTGGTCCTTTTCAAGCTGTTGTTCCAGTTGTGAAACAAACTTCCTTTTGGCTGTCAGTTCTGGCAGCCTGAAAATAGCTGTGTGACTCTCACACCATGGAGGTTGAAGAAGCAAAGAAATCAACAAGTTGTGTTTGTGTTTTCCATACCATCAAAACACTGTTTATCTTTGTAGCTCATGGAGTTTAAGGACTCCCCAAGATAACACTGTGAAGAAAGCAAAGTGGGCCTTTGAGGTTCAGCCTCAGTAATGATTGTCCTGCTCTGGAGACATGTGAATGAACCCCTAAATCAAGCTTGGCAGTTGCTGAGATCACCCACGTGGCTAACAGTCACAGTGTGGGTGAGGATGTTATTGTTTCAGTTTTCATCTCTGCTGTTAGAATAGCAATAATAAAACCAATCTTTTTGAGCTGTTGTCATATTCTAGTCCCTGCGAAAAGGATTTCATATATTGTGTCACTAAAACCTAAGCTAAGCAGTGTGAAATGGCATTATTTTGATCCACTCTGCTTTACAGGGTAGGCTCTGAGGCTTGGTCAAGGTCATACAACCAGTAACTGGCATGGCTAGAGCTTGAATCCAGTTCTACCTAATTGTAAACCCTGAGCTTTTAACCCTGGCACCACCCTTGCCTGGACTTGGCAGCAGGGTTTGCAAACTGTATCCATATGGATTATATATTTTATTTGGTCACATTAAAGTTAACAAAAAACTTCAGCCAGTACTCAAATATTGGAAGATTTCCAAGTTGAAGATCCAGCAACTCTGGATCTGTATTTTTTTCTCACGTAGCACCATGATTAGCAGCTGCCCCTTGAAATGGGGTATGTCTGCTTCCCTTTACTGGTTTCTCCACCATCCCCTAATGTCTTTGCAGCATGGAGACCGGTGTTAGTTGCCATTTATTATATATGTATGGATGTTTTACTTATGGTAGATAAATATTTCTTGTCCCCAGATCTCTATTTGTGGACATTTGCCTTCAAGATAGCCCCTAATGATCCTACCTCTTGTTCCCACTCTTGTGTCATCCCCTCCTCTATTGTACCAGGATTTGTCTGTGTGGCCAATGACATACAGTAGAGAAGATAATATGTCACTTCTTTCTCGTTTTTAGAAATTGTTATTTTTTGGCTGTGCCTCCCAGTGTGCCAGATCTTAGTTCCCTGACCAGGGATTGAATCTGTACCTCCTGCAGTGGTAGCACAGAGTCTTAACCACTCAACTTCCAGGAAAGTCCCATATGCCATTTCTGAGATTATGTTATAAAAGATGAACTTCTAATTTGATGCCTGGCTTTCTTGCTCTTTCTTTTCTATCTCTCCTTCTTGGGAAAGCCAGCTGCCATGTTGGGAACAGTCCTATGGAGATGCCCATGTGGTGAGGAGCTCAAGTCTCGTCAACAGTCAGTGATTCGCTGAGGCTTGTCAACTAGTCAGCTTGGGAGTTGATTCCCTGGCAGCTTTTGAGCCTTCAGAAGACTGCAGCTTTGACTGATAATCCAACTGCAACGTCCTGGGAGATCCTGAGTGAGAACCACCCAACTAAACCATTCCTAGAAACCATTAGATGATAAATGTTGTTGTATGTTGCTATGATTTGGAGTAATTTGTTACTGGGCAACAGAATAACTAATTCACTCTCAAAAGTGGTGAGAGCACATAGATCAAGAGTGTCATGTGGTTAAAAAAATTAAAATTAAGAAAGAGCACATGTATCTGTAGAAGTAAAGGATATTTATATTGTTATGAAACGTACTATAGTAAGAACTATGACTGATATATGGGGAAGAGGAGTGATGACAATCTTAACCAGGCCTGTCTTACTTCTTCATACTGGCTGCGTGGCTTCTTCTAGATCTTTGAGTCTCCAAGCTTGCTGTAGAGCAGTTGTTTCAAACTGGTTTTGACCTTGATGATCACCCTCCCATCTCCCAAGAAGTACATTAAGTACATTTCACATGGTGACCCAGGACTCACAAGAGCACACAGATGAAATAAAAGTTTCACCAGAACAATACTCACTTCTACTATGAGTGCCCTCTTTCTCTGACTCTTTTTCATTTTAAAAAACTTTTACTTTGGAATAATTATAGACTCATAGAAAGTTGCAAAAACAGTACACTGAAGTCCTCTGTGTACTTGATGGTAACATCTTATACAACTGCAATGCTGTATCAAACCCAGGACACTGACACACTTGTGATTTACAGACCTTTTCCAGATTTTACCCTGGTGGCTCAGATGGTAAAGCGTCTGCTTGCAATGAGGGAGACCAGAGTTCTATCCCTGGGTTGGGAAGATCCCCTGGAGAAGGAAATGGCAGCCCACTCCAGTACTCTTGCCTGGTAAATCCCATGGACAGAGGAGCTTGGTAGGCTACATTCCATGGGGTCACAAAGAGTTGGAAACGACTGAGCGACTTCACTTTCACTTTCGAGATTTTACCAATAATTAAATGCACTCTGCTGTGTGTAGTTCTATGCAATTTTGTCACATGCATAGATTTGTATAACCACCCCAATCCAGATACAGACATATTCCATCACCACAAAGGGAATTACTGGTGCTACTTTTACTTGCTCCTTGGAAGGAAAGTTATAACAAACCTAGACAGCAGTTAAAAAGCAGACGTTACTATGCCGACAAGGGTCTGTATAATCAAATCTATGGTTTTTCTGATAGTCATGTGCCGATGTGAGAGCTGGATGGTAAAAAAGGCTGAATGCCGAAGAATTGATGCTTTTGAATTGTCCTACTGGAGAAAACTCTTGAGAGTCCCTTGGACTGCAAGGAGATCAAATCGGTCAATCCTAAAGGAAATCAACCTGAATATTAATTAGAAAGACTGTATATTGTCATGCTGCTTATTTAACTTATATGCAGAGTACATCATGAGAAACGCTGGGCTGGATGAAGCACAAGCTGGAATCAAGATGGCTGGGAGAAATATCAATAACCTCAGATATGCAGATGACACCACCCTTATGGCAGAAAGTGAAGAAGAACTGAAGAGCCTCTTGATGAAGGTGAAAGAGGAGAGTGAAACAGTTGGCTTAAAGCTCAGCATTCAGAAAACTAAGATCATGGCATCTGGTCCCATCATTTCATGGCAAATAGATGGGGAAACAGTGGAAATAGTGACTGACTTTATTTTTTGGGGCTCCAAAATCACTGCAGATGGTGACTGCAGTCATGAAATTAAATGACGCATACTCCTCGGAAGGAAAGTTATGAACAACCTAGACAGCATATTGGAGAAGGCAATGGCACCCCACTCCAGAACTCTTGCCTGGAAAATCCCATGGATGGACGAGCCTGGTAGGCTGCAGTCCATGGGGTTGCTAAGAGTCGGACACGACTGAGCGACTTCACTTTTCACTTTTCACTTTTATGCACTGGAGAAGGAAATGGCAACCTACTCCAGTGTTCTTGCCTGGAGAATCCCAGGGACAGGGGAGCCTGGTGGGCTGCCGTCCATGGGGTCGCACAGAGTTGGACACCACTGAAGCAACTTAGCAGCAGCAGACAGCATATTAAAAAGCAGAGACGTTACTCTGCCAACAAAGGTCCATCTAGTCAAGGCTATGGTTGTTCCAGTAGTCATGTATGGATGTGAGAGTTGGACTATAAAGAAAGCTGAGTGCCAAAGAATTGATGCTTTTGAACTGTGGTGTTGGAGAAGACTCTTGAGAGTCCCTTGGACTGCAAGGAGATCCAACCAGTCTCTCCTAAAGGAGATCAGTCCTAAGTGTTCATTGGGAAGACTGATGTTGAAGCTGAAACTCCAATACTTTGGCCATCTGATGCGAAGAGCTGACTCATTTGAAAAGACCCTGATACTGGGAAAGATTGAGGACAGGAGGAGAAGGGGACAACAGAGGATGAGATGGTTGGATGGCATCATCGACTTGATGGACATGAGTTTGGGTAAACTCCGGGAGTTGGTGATGGACAGGGAGGCCTGGCTTGCTGCGATTCCTAGGGTCGCAAAGAGTAGGACATGACTGAGTGACTGAACTGAACTGAACTGAAGATTCTACAATATTATATGGGTGAATCATATAGTATTTAGTTAATACACATTGATTTACATTTACACTGTTTTCAGTAGTTTGCTACTACAAACTACTACCCTAATGTTTGCAGATCCCAGGCCAGAATATAAATGGAGACTCACATGCCATGTGTTTAAATATTTAATCTATAAAGCAAACTAGCATACTGATAAAGAAAATATATTTTATCCTCCTGCATAAGAAATTCAATTTCATAATATAATTTAGAAAATGTGATAAGTGATGGTTTTTGTGAGTGAAAGTGGGCAAACTATCACAGATAATTGAATTTGAAAAATATTATGCAGATTATGGGCATTCTATTCATAAACTGGGGACATTTAAAAGAAGACCACAATTAAGATATACTAATAAAAACATTTCTAATAAATTACTGGAAATTTATTCCACAAATTTTTCTTCTGTTCTCATTTAAGCATAATTAGTAATTGTGTTGGTATCAAGAGTTTTACATAACTTGTGTTCCAAAGATAGTAATTAATATATTTATACATTATAAATATATAAGTAATAATTATATATTATATACGTATGTATACAAATGCATAAGTAATATAATAATTTAATATTCAAAGTATACAAAATTTAAACATACAGGTGATTTTCCTTATTCAGGGAAGTTTTGTACCATAAAGTTGCTGCCAATGCTGAATTGGTGAATATCAAATATCAAATATCCAAGAGATAGTCAGTTTCCTGTAAACATGTGGTCAGAGTGTTTTCATCAGCTGATCCATACGTAAACTTGTTTTATGTGTGTTTCTGTTGAAAGACACCTTATTTAGGATGTATTGTTGATTTATTAACATTGAATGCACACAGCCAACAGCATAAAATGCCTGTACAAAACTTACGTAACAAGTGCATTTTTCTCTGTAAAGCATGTCACAATCTTATTCTCAAGAACACTAGACAGCACTTCATCACTCTGGCTGGGCCATTTTAAACAGTGAAATCACCAACAAAAATGAGAAAAATGAGGTACTAAATAGACTGCAAAAAGAATACTTATTTATAGTATAAGAGCTGAAATAAGAAGGCAGAGTGTTGCCTTGTGTGGCCTCCTCTGGGGAACATGTACCTTGGGAGCTCAAATATTCCAGCATTCTGTGTGTGTCTTAAAGTGACTACAAAATCACTGTGAGATTGATTTGGGGGTTAAAAATGAACTTTAGCAAGTATATAATTTTCAACTATGGTGTCCATGAATAATGAGGACCAACTTTATTTTCATAAAAAATGTGAATTCAATAGGTAAACAACAACAAAAAATTCATTCATGTTTTAAATATTTTCTTTTAGAATATTAACGTTAGTATTCTAAAGCAAAATACAAATAATTATTAACAAATTTCAAAGTCACATTAGTATTTTAAAAAATAATATTTTTGTAGGCGTAATTGAATTCAATAAAGAATTTCATAAAAATGAAACTATTTGCATTTATGGCATTCAAAGTCAATCTCGCGGCCATTAGAAAGAATCTGTATTTTGCTTCATAAGTATTATGTCCGGACCTACACATGCACAAATTAAAGAATAATATGAGCTGTTCATTACTGCAAAATATTCCTTAGCTGTCACATGCAGCTGTTGGGAATACTGTGCTAATCTGTGAGCAATGCCTGCAGCTGCAGGAATTCCTGTGCTAATTTTTGGAGGCACAGACTGGAACAGGAAAAGTAGCAAGATAATGGGCGCGGGATACTCCTGGGAATCATCGTTAAGCAAGAATCTATGAGAGAAAAAGTTTGAGTGACAGAAGTGCTCGGGTAAGTGCCTCTATCATTCCAGTCATCCCTAAACACAATAGCACATCATCTCCGGTGCTGTCAGCAGCACAGCCCACAAAGCTCCCTGGCACTGAGATGCGGTCACCCTTTGCTTCCGGCACTTAGAGCCGAGGAAGCCTGTGCTGGGTCTGTTGGTGCTTGTGTGTGGAGTGTGCATGTGTGCTAAGTGGCTTCAGTCGTGTCCGACTCTTTGAGACTTCATGGACCGTAGCCCACAAGGCTCCTCTATTCATGGGATTCTCCAGCCAAGAATACTGGACTGGGTTGCCATGCCTTCCCCCAGGGGATCTTCCCCACCAGGGATCGAACCTGGGTCTCCGACATTGCAGGCGAAATTCTTTACCTTCTGAGCCACCAGGGAAGCCCTGTGTGTGGAGGGACTTCTGCTAAGTGCCAGCACCCCTTGCCTGGGTCTATGGAAAAGACCACCAGAAAGGATGCTGCGAATGATTTAAAGCAAACAAAACCCTCGAGAGCTTCTGTGAAGGATAAATTCTCTCGGCTTTTTGGAATCATTGTTGTAGTGTCACTGATTTTCATTCATTTCTAATTTCTTTTTAATTTGCATAATTACTAGAAAACTGGCCCCTTCTGGATACTTTTTTTTTTTTACCCTCCTACTTACGGAACATGCAAAATTTCTATTTTCTTTTTAGCTGATTTGCTCATTTGAAAATTCATATTCTTTTTCTGTCTCTTTTATGCAGTGTGTTCCTCTTTGGCTTGAAGCCAAATTTAACAGCTTCCTCCCAGTGAAGCCTTCCCAAAAGCTAATTACAAGCTTACTGGGAAGGGAGTAACAATTTAGAACAGGCAAGTAGAGAAAAAGGTTTTATTTATTATCTTTGTACCTCCAGAAAGGAAAGCGGCAAATGTGTTCTTTGAGGTTGTTGTTGTTCAGTTGCTAAGCTGTGTTCGACCCTTTGTGACCCCATGAACTACAGCACACCAGGCTCTCCTGTCCTTCAGTATCTCCAGGAGTTGGCTCAAACTCATGTCCATTGAGTCAGTGTTGCCATCCAACCATCTCACCTTCTGACGCCCCCTTCTCCTCCTGCCCTCAATCTTTCCATCAAGGTATTTTCCAATGAGTTGGCTCTTCGCATCAGGTGACCAAAGTATTGGAACTTCAGCTTCAGCATCAGTCCTTCCAATGAATATTCAGGACTGATTTCCTTTAGGATTGGCTGGTTTGATCTCCTTGAACTCCAAGGGACTATCAGGAGTCTTCTCCAGCAGCACGATTCAAAAGCATCAGTTCTTATGCACTCAGCCTTCTTTAGGGTCGAGCTCTTACATCTGTACATGAATTTCCGGTAAAACTCCTCTTTTCTAATAAAGCACCTCAGACAGCACGTGAGGTCAGGAGACCTGGGTCCCAGTGGTGGTACCATTACCTACTAACCCTGGGCTCTGGGCCAGTCACTTCATTCTCTGAGCTTCAATTTTCTCATCTAAGAAATGAAGATAGTAATTGAGCTGTCATGAGGATCAGGGAGATCAAGTATGTGAAAGAATATTGTAGGTGAGATGTACTATATGAAAGGGAGTGGTTCAACTACTTTAGTTCATTTTTATCATTTTCCCCACACTAGGCTAATTACTTCTCTGCAGCATTTTCTGAGCTACTTTCAGTATTGTTCTATTTGCATTGTTCCATGTGGCCCAATAAATGCTCCCAAGCTGAGTATGAATTCTTCACAAGAGGTTTCTGGACATGTTAAAGGGACAGGGTCATTTTGGGCATAGTGATGATGGGTGGAATAAACTGTCAGAGTCCTGAAATTAAGATCAAATGATATCTGGAATCGATGGGAAAATGTTTAAGGAAGTTATGGGAGAGTTCCAATATAGAAATGGTAGGGGAAACAGGAATGGGAACTCACCCATTGTGTTTGTTTGCTAGGGCTGCCGTAACAGAACACCCGAGGCTGTGTCTTAAACAACAAAAATCCATTTTCTCACAGTGTGCATGCTGGAAGTCCAAAGTCAGGGTGTGACTAGGTTTGGCTTCCTCCAAGGCCTCTTTCCTGGCTTGTAGACGGCTGCCTTCTCACTGTACCCTAACAATGGTCGTCCTCTGAGCATGTCCATCCCTGATGTCTCTCTGGGTATCCATATTCCTCCTTATAAGGGCACCAGTCAGACTAGATTTGAGCCCTACCCTAATAACCTCATTTTAATTTAATCATCTCTTTTAAGGCCTTATATTCAAGCAGGGCTATATTCTCAGGTGCTGGGGATTAGGACTTCCAGCATAACGAATTTGGGGAGGAGACACATTCAGTCCATAATGCCCATCAACATTTAAATCACATGCTAATACAGCTGCCAGGTTTGGTCCAGGACAGGAACTCTGACTCCTAGCTCTCTGTCAACTGAAGCAAACATACCAATTTTTGTCCACGAAGCATAGGCCAATACATGCTGTGAGCGGTTGAGGAAACCAGGGAGCCCTCACCTGAGAATCTGAGTGTCACTTGCCCTGGCTCATGCTTTCATTTGCTCCTGTATTTATTCAACAAGCATTTCCTAGTGCCCATCAGGTGCTGGGCAACAGACGGGGTGCAGGCATCTTGACCTCTAACCTTAATATGTTCATGGTCTGTAATGGGAAATAGACACATAAATAAATGGATGTGATGACATGTGATGGATATAACAGAACAACTCTACAAGATTCAGTGGTGACATGGGCTGATCCACATGCCTGTGGACATTTGAGCTGAGTCTTAAGGAGTGTGTAATGCCACCAATAATAACTGATATTTATGCAATCTTTTCTATGTGGCCAACTTGGTGTTTTAAGTTTTAATTACGTTATCTCAATAATAATCATCTCAATCACAGTTACTACTGGGTTGTTGAGTCCTTATGACTACCCTGGGGGAAGTATTATTACCTTCATTTTACTAATGAGGAAACAAAGATCTATGGAGTTTGTTAGGGACTGAATGTTTATGCCCCCCCAGAATACATATGTTGAAGCCTATAACCTAGAGCATTGATATTAGGAGGTGGGGCTGTTTGGAGGGAATTAGGTTTAGATGAGGCCATGAGGGTGGAGACCTCATGATGGAATTAGTGCTCTAATCTAAGAAAAGGGTGAGCGTGTGCTCAATTGTGTTGTCTCCTGGATTGGAGACCCCATAGACTGTAGCCCTCCTGGCTCCTCTGTCTATGGAATTCTCCAGGCAAGAATACTGGAGAAGGTTGCCATACCCTCCTCCAGGGGATCTTCCTGACCGAGGGACTGAACCTGTTTCTCCTGCGTCTCCTGCAATGGCAGGTGGATTTTTTTTTTTTTTTTAACCACTGAGACACCTGGAAAGTCCCCATCTAAGAAAAGAAGGAAACATGAAAACTTCCCCCCTCTCTCTGCATGTGCAGGGAGGAAAGGCCATGTGGGCATCAGTAAGAACGTGGCTGTCTGTAAGCCAGGAAGGGGCTCCCACCAAGAGCTGAAATGGCTGGTCCCTTGATTCTAAACTTCTCAGCCTCCAGAGCTGTGAGAGATAAATGACTTTTATTTAAGCTACCCAGTCTACCGTGTTTTGTTATGACAGCGCAAGCCAAGATAGAACCAAAGGAAAAAGCCCAGGCTCTCCCGGTCCTAAGTGATAGAGCAGCGATCTGAATCTATGTTGATATAAATCTCAACAGAATTTAGGCAGAGGGGAGCAAGGAAAGAGGCAGTGAGGGATGGAAGAGGCTGTCTAGGTAAGAGATCAAGAGGCGCTGACTCACAGAGTGGGGATGGGGATAAAAAAAACTGAAGAATCTGAGAGTTGATCACCACAGAAGATATGCAGTGGTGGGTGTGATATGTTAGTGTTGGTCGATTTAGTTGTGTCTGACTCTGTGCAGACCCCATGGACTGTAGCCCACCAGGCTCCTCTGTCTATGGAATTCTCCAGGCAAAGAGAGGTTTCTAGCTGGTTCAGGTGACTTAGCGACGGTAACAGAAATAACTAAAACTGTGTGTTAGGCTCTGTGCTAAATGTCCCTCCCTGTGTGTCCAAGCCTCACCCATCTTGATTATTTTTTCATAAAATTTATCATACCATGTGAATTACGAATGGGTGTGTATGTGTAGATACATAGTTAATAAATAGCCAAGACTATAGCCTAATCAAGAATCAAGGTGACACATTCAAAAAACCCATCACAGGGACCCTGATGGTCCAGTAGTTAGAACTTGGTGCTTTCATAGCTGTGGCCTAGGTTCAGTCTATGGTAGGGGAACTGAGATCTCATAAACCATGCAGCAGTTTCCAAAAAAAAAAAAAAAAGACATCATGGAAATTAGGCAATCTGGCCTTAGAGAGCACCTAGTCCATGGGGTCACTAAGAGTCAGACACAACTGAGCGACTTCACTTTCACTTTTCACTTTCATGCATTGGAGAAGGAAATGGCAACCCACTCTAGTGTTCTTGGCAGCAGCAGTTCCCTTTACCTGCATGATCAGCTCAGCGAGTGTAGAGGTCCAAGAATGCTCCAGGGCCTCAGGGAGAAATGTAGAAGTTCCCTGAGGGATTGACTGATACGTTTGCAGAGATGAGGGTATCACTACGTCAGGGGTGAACTGACCCCATAAAGAGGGCCCCAGGGAAGGTTGCCCAAGCCAGAGATGAAAGTAAAGCGGCCTTCAGATTTCAGGTAATGTGCAAGTCAGGAGATCAGCCAGGGAAAAAGGCTCTGGGCTACACCAGTGGCAGATGCTTCAGGTGAACCTCTGGCTCTTGGACCTGCTTGGGGAGGAGGGAAAAAGAAAGAGTGACCCAACGTTGAGCATTCTCCCTGGCAGGTGGGGGTGCGGGGGGTTGAATGAAGTCCTAGAAGACTGCTTGGATCAGGAAGAGACTGAATTACCTTTAACTGGCTCAGCTCCTCAGCCCTCCCAGAGAAATAAAGCAAGCTGCATCCCCTTCTCCTCAAATGTGCTTTGCATCTTCCTCAGACACATACTGTGTAAACATCTCTCCCGTTTGCTTTGTCTTTCTTGTGGCTTAGCTGGAAAGAATCTGCCTGCAATGCAGGGGACCTAGTTTCGACCCCTGGGTTGGGAAGATCCCCTGGAGAAGGGAGTGGCTACCCACTCCAGTATCCTGGCCTGGAGAATTTCATGGACTGTATAGTCCATGGGGTCGCAAAGAGTCGGACATGACTGAATGACTTTCACTTTTACTCTCCTGTCCCGATATCTGTGTTTTCTGTGAATAAGGTGTAGCAGTCCTTACTGTCCCAATAGGATGACTCTCTGGGTGACTGTATTAATAATGCTTTTTATTTGTTTTATTTGAAAATTTATTTCTTTATTTTTCACAGTAATGGGTCTTCATTGCTGTGAAGGCTTTTCTCTAGTTGCAGTGAGAAGGGGCTATTCTCTAGTGGTTTTGTGTGGGATTCTCATTGCAGTGGCTTCTCTTGTTGTGGAGCACGGTCTCTATAGCAGGTGAGCTTCAGTAGTTGTGGCTCCTGGGCTCAATAGTTATGTGGTGCACGGGCTTAGCTGTTCTGAGGCACATGGGATCTTCCTAGATCAGGGATCAAACCTGTGTCTCCTGCTTTGGCAGGTGGATTCTTTACCACTGAGCCACTAGGGCTCAGGGCTGTAATGCTTTTTAGAGACAAGTAGTATTGCACATCGGGTTTCCGGGCAAGTAGACTCTGAGATGGTTTAAGGCGCAGGATGTTTGTCAAGGAGTGCCCTAGGATTACCTCCTGTGGAAGGGGAGGAAGGAAGTGAGACTGGGCAAAGGGAAGAGAGCTAAGATGGCTTCAGTCCCCCTTTGGGGCTCTGGAACTGGAGTTGTCCCAAAAGGGGCTGAGCAGGTGCCCTCTGCTGCTCAGGCCATACCGAAGGGCCTGACCCAAATCTGCAGACAATGCCCCCAGCCAGTTAGGGCAGCTAACCCTCCCTTGAACTGGGATCTCGGCTGTGTTTCAAAGTGTCCATCCCAGGAGATTTAGGATAAGAATGGCTTCGGGCTGGAACCTGACTGCTGCCAGCAGCCCCCCTGGGAATTTTGAGCACCTACTGCTACTACACCCCACAATTTTCATGATCCTTGTGCTTCCTCTGTGGGTCTGGCCTGCTCTTTCCTGGGCACTACCTGGATCATCCTCACTGTGTTCTTCTGACCAAGTCCTGGAGGAGCTACTCACAATGACCTAGGTCTGGGATTCCCAAACCCTTCTATGGGATACTGATACTAGAGATGCTAGCATGATCTTCACAAGCTGGGTGATATGTACACACAGGTTCATACTCTTCCCCCTTCCTTTGTGTGTGTTTCCAATCCCACTCCTGGGCATATACCCAGAGGAAAACATGGTCTGAAAGGATATATGCACCCCAATGTTCATTGCAGCACTGTTTACAATAGCTAAGACATAGAAGCAACCTAGATGTCCATCGACAGAAATGAATAAACAAGATATAGTACATACACACAATGGAATAGTACTCAGCCATTAAAAAGAATGAAGTAATGCCCTTTGCAGCAATGTGAACGGACCTAGAGATTGTCATGCTGAGTGAAATAAGTCAGATAGAGAAGGAGAAATATTGTATGACAGCTCTTATATGCAGAATCTAAAAAGAAATGATGCAAGTGAACTTATCTGCGAAACAGAAATAGACTCACAGACTTAGAGAATGACCTTATGGTTGCCATGGGGGAAGAACGGGGTGAGGGGAAGAGATAGGGAATTTGGGGTTGACAAGTACACAGTGGGTATTTAAAATGGATTACCAACTAGATCCTGTTCTATAGTACTGGGGACTCTGCTCAATGTTATGTGGTAGCCTGAATGGGAGGGGAGTTTGGGGGAGAATAGATACTTGTATACGTATGGCTGAGTCCCTTTACTGTCCACCCAAATCTATCACAGCATTGTTAATAGGCTATACTTCAGTACAAAATAAAAATGAAAAAAATTATCCACAATACCATTATCGTCTTTAATAGCATAAACAATAATTCCTTGTGATGAACAAAAACCCAGAGTTCAAATTTCCCCAAAGTCTCGTAAATGCTGTCATTATAATTCATTTGTTTGGATCGGGAATCAAATAATGCCCAATTACTCTCATGGGTTGACAAGTCTCTTGTGTGCCTCCGTGCTCAGTCGCTTCAGCCATGTCAGACTATTTGCGATGCTATGGACTGTAGCCTGCCAGGCTCCTCCGTCCATGGGATTCTCTAGGCAAGAATACTGGAGTGGGTTGCCTGTGCTGTCCTCCAGGGGATCCTCCCAACCCAACAGGAACTCGTGTCTTCTGCATTGCAGGCAGATTCCTTACTGCTGAGACATTGGGAAAGCTTGACCAGTCTCTTAAGTCTCTTTAAATCTCTAGTTTCTGCTTCCTCTTTTTTTTTTTCCTTGTATTTATTTGTTGAAGAAAACTGATCATTTGTCCTGTAGAGTTAGTGACCACACTAATTGAATTTTGCTATTTGCATCCCCAGTGGTTGTGTTTAACATGCTTCTGTGTTCCTTGTATTTTAAAGAAAAAAAAATTAGTAAGAAAAATAATGATCTAATGTAATTACCCAAATTAAACTATTTTTATTCCTGAAAAAAAAAACTTCATAATGGAAGATATAAACAAATATATCTCCTTAAAGAAAATATGAGCTGGTAATGAGAGGAGGAGGTATGGTGAAGCAGGTGAAAGTCTGGATTCTGAAGTGAGAGTATGTGAGTTTGACTCCAGCACCTACCAGAGGCAGCGACTTGGACAAGTGACTTAACCTCCATATGCAGTATTCTGCTTCCCAGAACAAGGAGGGTGGGTCTTGACAGATGGGGACACTGTCCATATCCACGTGGTTGTTTTGTGGAAAAAAAAATCAAATATGAAGCCCAGGATGTGTTTTTTTTCAAAGTTGTACATGTGTGTATACAAGGGCCAACTGAAGAAAATAATTTTATGGATGCCTCGTTTCTGGGAGACTGTAAAACATATTTCTCTCTGTAGATGTACCTCTGGGTTTGGACTAAGTATGTTCATACACACATGGAGAGAAGCTGACCCTTGGATTAGAATTCTGGGCCACAAGGGGGAATGGATTAGAATCTAATCTTTGTTAGATTCAAACTCACAGAGAAGTGAGTTTCCTTCTTAGGAATAAGGAAAATAAATCTCTGAGCCCCTGGGAAGGATGACTTATGGCCTACAGATGAGAGGGAATGTGAGCAGAGATGCTTCCTCACTAAGGCTACCAATAGTCTGTGAAGCCAGGCTGCATGTTAAAAGACCTCCGGATGCTGGGGGGCAGCCAAACTCTGGCAAGGAATGAAGAAGCAAAAATGAGAAGCCTCCACTCTCCATCATGAAAATAACAGATGCCAGGGCAGTGGCATTCAAAGGCTGGTGGGGTCTCAGGGGCTGGCATGAGGTCATGGCAGAGGCCAGCAGAGAGAAGGTGGCTGAGAATGCTGGTAGCACGATGCATCTCTTGAATGAGAGTCACAAGAATACCCATAGTTTCCTCTGCCCTGCTCCTCTCCCCAGCACTCTTCCCTGCAGAATTATTTATGGTCATGAGAAACGACAGGGAGGCCCTGTTGTGGAGAGCACTGTAGCTGCTGGGAAGAACAAGGCTATTAGATTTTGAAGTGGAGGAACGTTCCCAACTGGACAAGTCATAGAGTGAGGGCTCAAGAAGCATTCAGTCAAAAAAAAAAAAAAAATCATTAAGGGCTTCCCTGGTGGCTCAGTGGTGAAGAATCCACTTGCCAATGCAAGAGATGTGGGTTTGGTCCCTGGTCCAGGAAGATCCCACATGCCATGGAGCATCTAAGCCCGTGCACCGCTACTACTGACCTTGTGCTCTAGAGCCGGGAAGCTGCAACTACTGAAGCCCGAGTGCCCTAGAGCCTAGATCTACAACAAGAGAAGCCACCACCACAAGAAGACTGTACATTGCAATAAAGAATAGCCCTAGCTTGATGCAATTAAAGAAAGCCCACGGAGCAAAAATGACCCAGCACAGCAAAAAAAAAAAAAAAAAAAAAAAAATTATTAAAACTAAATGAATTATAAAAGTTGTGCTTGGTATAAAAAAAATCAGCAATATAGAAGCTCCCTGCAGTGGAAGCTCAGAGTCTTAACCACTGGACTGCCAGGGAAGTAATACAGAAGTACAGAGAATCACAACGGAAGTCTCTCTGCAGAAGTCACGAGTTTGGTGTGAACATAAAGATCTTCCTCATTTGTTCAAACAGCCATGTAACTTTTCATTTTAAGGACTGTGTGAGATTGTTTTTTATCGTTCTAATGCCCCAGTGAGCCCAGCTTCACTTCTAATGCTTCAGAGTGTGTGTGTGAGTGTGTGTATGTGCATGCGTGTTTGCACATATGTGTCAATATTTCCCTTGGACAGATTCCTGCACTGGAATTTCTAGGTCAAGGGACACCCACATTTTAAATGGTGCTGGACAGCATTACACAAAACCTGTACATTTCGACTGAATGTCGCCATGCTTTTGCTTCTGCCAATTTAAGTGATGAAAAAATGTAATCCTTAGCTGTTTTATTTTGCTTGATTAAAGGAATATTATATTTTATCTTTTAAACTGTGGTAAAATACACTTCACAAAATTTACCATATTAATCATTTTTGAGTGTACATGTCTGTGAAATTAAGTTTATGTTTCTTGTTGTGTGACCATCACCACCATCCTTCAGCAGAAGTAATTTGCTTTTATTTGATTAGTTAATGAGGGGCTTCTCATTTATCCATTGGCTATTGTATTTTTCTTTTTCTCTCTTTCCTCCCTCCATCTCTCCCTTCCTCCTTCTGTTTTTTTCTTTAGCCTCTTTATGATCTTTGCAGATTTTCTAACCTGGCTTGTCCTTTTTTATTTCTTCTCTTTTTTAAAGAGATGTGTGCTTGGGCTTGCTCAGTTACCAAGTTGTGTCTGACTCTTTTCAACCCCATGGACTGTAGCCCACCAGGCTCCTCTGCCCATGGGATTTCCAAGGCAAGAATACTAGAGTGGGTTGCCATTTCCTTCTCCAGGGGATCTTCTGATCAAGGAATAATACCCGAGTCTCCTGCATTGGCAGGCAGATTCTTTATTACAGAGCCACTAGGGAAGCCCTTAAAAGAGATGAGATTTCTATATTACTGGTATCAACTATTTTTAGTTTTCTACAATTTGCTTGGTTCCTTCTATGTTACATTAGTTCTTAATCTTCACATCTTTACAAGTGTTATTATTCCCATTTTGCAGATGAAGCAGCTAAAGTTTACTGAGTTTCCATGAGATGACTTGCAAAAGTCCATAAGGGTAACAGGTGGCAGAAATGAGATGGGACTCTAGGTCTCTGGCCTTTTCAGTTTGGGGCCAAAGGGAAGCTGCTTGAGGCAGTAAGACTCTGCTAAGGGTTGGGCAGCAGGGGGAGTTCAAAAGACTTCAGGAGGAGGCTGTGGTGAAGGAGTTGGGAGGATCTAGAAGAAATGGGTGTTTCTAAGCATGGAGGAAATAAAGAGACAGGCTCCTCTGTTCCTCTACTGCTCTTACAGCATGAAGGGTCACTGCAGGACCTTAGAATTGAGAGTCTTGTGGCTGCTGAGTAGCAGCCAGAGGGTGTGGTCAGGAGGCCCTTTCTGGTGCTAATTCCAGGAAGTTTCTTGTTGTCCCTCTCCCCCATTCAACTCACCATCTAGTGCGGTGGGGTTTCACTTCCTTGTTATCACTTCACTTTTCTTCATCCTTTGCCAGGGCCTGGCCAGGGCCCCCCATTGTCTCTCCTAACTTGTCTTAACACTTCCATTCTGGGTCCCTCCAATCTCCCCTCCCGCCGTGGCCTGAGGGATCCTTCTAAAGCTCACATTTGTCAGCCTGGATGGGAGGGGGCTTTGGGGGAGAATGGATACATGTGTATGTATGGCTGAGTCCCTTCGCTGATAACCTGAGCCTATCAACATTGTTCATCAGCTATACCCCAATACAAAATGTTTTTGATGCTAAAGTGCACATTTGATTGTGCAGCTCCTTTGCTTAGGACCTGTGGGTGCTCAGCAGTGCCTTGTGGATGGGGGCCAACTCCGCCCAGCGCACAGGCCCTTCATCTACTGGTGACTCTTATCTCTCTGCCTCCCTATCACTTACTTCCATTGGTGGGTCCACCAGGCTGAATTCCATGCTCTAGGTAACACTCACTCGTGCCTCAAGGCCTCTCCCTGGAATTCTGTTATCCTACTAACTCCTGTTCAAAACATAGGGCTCTGTTGCGATAACATTTAGCTAGGAGGCCCTCCCTGGAGGGAGGGCCTGCTTATGGGCTGCCTTAGATCTTTGTCACATACACTCCAACACCTTGTAATTTTCTTTTTGTCAGTCTGTCTCTTGATCCTGGCTGCACGTAGCATTGCCAGGGCTGCTATTAAAATACTGGTGCTTGGGGAATTCCCTGGTGATCTGGTGATTAAGACTCTCCACTTTCACTTCTGAGGGTGTGGGTTCAATCCCTGGTCAGGAAACTAAGATCTTGCAAGCTACATGGTGTGGCCAAAAAAAAAAAAAAAAAATACTGATGTTGGGGCCCCAGAAGGTTCTGAGCTAACTAACCAGTGGTGGGGCCTGGGCTTCAGTAGATTTGGAAGTCCCCCAGGTGAGTCTGATATGCATCTGTGGATGAGAACATTGTTCCATCGTGGGGCCAAGAGTCCTATTAGAGTTATCATTCTAAACTCTTCACTTGGCATTGAAATGCTCATGTATTAATATTTAGTAAGTGTGTTGAAGAAATGAATGCAGTGGTTTCTAGAAGGGGTACAGGGACCACTGGAGACAAAATACAATGCACACCATACATCTGCTGGGTAGCAAGTTAAGGGTTTTTGAGAGGTTTTAGAGAACAACTGGGGCTTCCCTGGTGGCTCAGCAATAAAGACTCCATGTGCTAATGCAGGAGGCTCAGGTGCAATCCCTGAGTCAAGAAGATCTCCTGGAGAAGGAAATGACAACTCACTTCAGTATTCTTGCCTGGGAAATTGCATGGAAAGAGGAGTCTGGTGGGCTACAGTCCACGGGGTTGCAAAGAATCAGACATGAACTTAGTGACTGAACAAGAAGAAGAGAACAATCACTCACCTGTCATGTAAAAATGCACCAATTATTCAGGTCACTTAAAAAATTGTAGTTTTGTTTAGATTCATAATAAAAACGACATTTAGACTGTTGTCACCTGTGTGTGACTCATCCTTCTTTGGAAGCCTTCTCTCTTCCCCAGGCCTCCTTGAAGTCAAATGCTGCACTGTCAAGAGACCCCAAAGTTCACCTCCCAGAGACTGGTATGCAATTTACATTTTACTGAAAATGTCCTGAATTTTTCATTACTCATGGACAATAAAACATGATAAAAAAACTCCCTGACCAACACCCTGACTTTCCTTCTTCCCCAATAGCCTTCTGTGGTTTCCTTGTCTCTAGTCTCTTTGCATTTCCTCCCATCTCTGAAAAAAAAATTTCTCTCCAATGTCCAGCAATCCAGCGTTTGCCTCTGTCTGCATATTCCACTGAGAAAACCAGAGTCAGAAGTTGGCTGAGTGGTGACCACTCAGTTTCTCCAGCACTCTCCCAGGAGTGCTCAACTTCTGACTCTCCCAGGAGGCCTCAGTTCATCCAGATATATCATTAAGCCCCTTCTGTTAAAAATCAGTCACACAGGCACCATCGCTGTGCCAGGTTTCTGGAGACAAGGAACCATTCACCTCATCACTGAGTCACCCATGTGGACGTAGGGAGGGAAGGAGTTGGAGAACAGGAAGAGGGGCAGAGAATGGAAATATGCCAACATTGGGAGAGCTTTTCCCCACACCAGGTCTGATGTAAGCCCAGTGAAAACACAAGGGATGGCTTTCAGTGCTGGCCAAAGTGGCTTCAAGGAGAACTGTAGTTATCAACACCCTTCAGGCAAAGACCACCAGAGACACAGCTGAAGTTGAATTAGTTGGATTTCTTGCTCTTTGCAACTAGGAAGAATGCATACTTTGAGGAATGTGTGTGTCATCTCAGAAAGAGGGTGTTGGGAGGGCTTATTAAAGGATTTGACTTTGTTGTTAGGTGATCTTGGGAGAGGTTTAAGGAAGCAAGGCTTTGCCCTGGATTGAGTGTTTTCAGGAAGTCAGTGTAATTCTGAAATTCTATAAGAGTTTGCTAGGACCCCATAGACTGGGTGGCTTGAACATCAGAAGTTAAAAATTTCTCATGTTCTGAAGGCCAGAAGTCCAAAATCAAGACGTTGGTGGATTTAGTTCCTCCTGAGGCCTCTTTCCTTGGCTCAACGATGGTTACCTTCCTGCTATGGACTCACATGGTTGTCCCTCCAAACCCAAGTGCCCCTGGGTGTCCAAATCTATCATGTGTCCAAATTTCCTCTTCTTATAAGGACAGCAGTCAGATCAGATTTGGATACACCGTGTGTGTCTGTGCTCAGCAGTGTCTGACTCTTTGCAACTCCATGGACTATAGCCCATTAGGCTCCTCTTTCCATGGAAATTTACAGGTATGAACTCTGGAGTGAGTTGCCATTCCATAGTCCAGAGGATCTTCCCAATTCAGGGATCGAACCTGTATCTCTTGCATTGGCAGGTGGATCTTTACCACTAGTGCCACCTGGGAAGCCCAGGACATACCATAACAACCTCCTTTAACACAATCACCTCCTAAAGACCCTATCTTCAAATACAGTCACCTCCCAAGGTACTGAGGTATGTACTTCAGCATATGAATTTTAGTGGCACCAAAGTTCACTCTATAATAGCATCTTAATACATCTTGTTTATAAGGTGGAGAAAATGATGGAGACCAGAGCTGGGATTGGTAAAGAAGCATTTGTCACTCATTCATCAGGATAGGTGATGTTTAGTTCTTTTTGTTGTTTGGATAATACTCACATTTTGTCTGTGTTGTGGAGTGGTCTTGTTTTTGTCTTTATCCATCATAGTCACAGTGTGGCCTTGGCAGATGTTGATATTCTGTGAATTATTTATGCTCAGCAGAAGACCACAATCTGGCTGTGGATATTGTATAGCAACACCAAGTCCTTGTTGATAGAACCAGGTCAGCTCCTGGCAGTCAGGAGATGTTTCTTCCTTCTTGAGATTTGTGTAGTTACTAAGCCAATGCAGCTTTGGGATGATTGCCACCCTTTCCCACTTACAAATTCTGGTGCCAAACTTGGTGGACCAAGAGTATGGCAAGACTCTAGCCCCCTTCCAGGAATGCATGGAGCCTGAAGACCGAGAAGTGTAGGGAATCGGTCTTCAGCTGCCCACTTCTAAAACACGCCCTGATGGTGGAGTGCCATGCTGGAACTTGTGGGAATTCCTTGGCACCCCACTTCACCTGGTATATTTGTTTTATGTTACTGTGTAACAAAGCATCTCTAACTCAGTGGCTTAACACAGCACACACTTATCTTGCAGTTTCTCTGGGTCAGGAGTTCAAGCATAGCTTAACTGGATCCTCTCACAAGGCAACAGTCAAGGTTTACCCGGGACTGGCTTCTCAACAGAGGCTCTGTTTCTGAGCTCTTGCAGGTTGTTGGCAGAAATCATTCCCCCATGGTTGTAGGATGCATGGCAACTTGTTTTTCAAAGACACCAAGGGAGAGAGACTCTAGCAAGCTTGTTACTTCATGGAAATCACATCCCTCTTGCCACATTCCACTCGTTAGAAGCAAGTCACAGGTTAGAAGCAAGTCAGGACAGGGGATTAAACAAAAGTATGAATACCAGGAAGCAGCTGTTTGGACCATTTTTGGAAACCTGTCATGTAATAAGTGACTCAGGACTTACATGGTTGCAGGTTGGTATAGCCAGGCTGGGCAAAGGCACAGAGGTGCAATGGAAGCCATGGCAAATCTTCTGTGTATCCTGAAAACTTTGCTTTTGAGGAAAGATCTGATTTTGGGGAAAGAACAAAAAGATATCCAGGGCATTATTTCTTCAGGTGACATCTATGAAGGGACCAAGACTCACAGGTTGGTGTAAGGAAGCCATTCGTAGGAGCATAAAAGAAGAATTTAAGAGTAGGTGGACAGAAGGAGGGTTGCTGGGGTATCAGCTGTACTTGAAGGAGAAACAGTAAGGAGCAGGGAAAGACTTAAAATTGGGTCTCTGACAGTGGGATGTAAGTGGTATGGATCAAGAAAAATGTCCAAGTGAGGGAGTTGAACCAGAAACAAAAACTTTCTAGAGAGGCAGAGAGCAGGCTACAGGGATCTTTAGCATCTCCTTCCTGACCATGAAGGGGAAGCAAGGAAGACCTTCAGCCCAGATGCCTTTAGAAGGTAAGTGAGGACCAGGCCATCCCCACCTGCTGGTCACCAGGTCAAAGGTAGTACCCTAGAGTGATGGGGGACAATGTATGTAGGGTAGATGTGATTCTTCTGAACTTTTGAACACAGAATGACTTGTGGAATAAATCCTCTGTCATGATGGGTCTTGGGCTTCCCAGGTGGCACTAGTGGTAAAGAACCCACCTGACAATGCAGGAGACATGAAAAAAAAAAAAAAGATGTGGGTTCGATCCCTGGGTTGGGAAGATCCCTGGAGGAGGGCATGGCAACCCACTCCAATACTCTTGCCTGCAGACTCCTACGGACAGAAGAGCCTGGTGGCCTACAGTCCATAGAGTCAGACATGACTGAAGCACCTTAGCATGCATTCAGTGATGGGTCTAACAAAGGCAGGAAGTCCCACTAAAAAAGTGTTGGAACCAAACAAATTTATCTATATACCAGATGTTTCAAATTCAGTGTCTGACCATATCCTGGGCCATGAAACAAATCCCAGTAAATTTAAAATATTTTAAATTATACTTAGTTTGTTCTCTGATTATAATGGAGTTAGATTGGAAATCAACAACAACAAAATACCTAGGAGAAACCCATAACTTGGAAATTAAATAACATTCTGCTAAACTATCCATGATCAAAAAACAAAAAAAATCAACAAGGAAATTAGAAAGTATTCCCAACCGTATGGTAATGAAAATAAAGCTTTTCAAAATCTGTGCAATGCAGCTAAAGTAGTGCTTCAAGGGAAATTGATAGCTGTAAATAATTATATTAGAAAAGGAGAAAGTTTAAAAGCCAATGATCTGGACTTCCTGGTGGTCCAGTGGCCAGGACTCTCCATACGCCCAATGCAGGGGACCCAGGTTCCACCCCTGGTCAGGGAGCTGGATCCCACATGCTGCAACTAAGACCCTGAGCAGCCAAATAAATATTTTTTAAAAAGTCAATGATCTAAGGTTCCACCTTAAGAAGTTATTAACAGAAAAAGAAGAGAAAAGTAAATCCAAAGTAAGTAGAAGGAAGGACATAATAAAGGTAAGAGTAGGGAGAAGGCAATGGCACCCCACTCCAGTACTCTTGCCTGGAAAATCCCATGGATGGAGGAGCCTGGTGGGCTACAGTCTATGGGGTCGCTAAGAGTCGGACACGGCTGAGCGACTTCACTTTCACTTTTCCCTTTCATGCATTGGAGAAGGAAATGGCAACCCACTCCAGTGTTCTTGCCTGGAGAATCCCAGGGACAGGGGAGCCTGGTGGGCTGCCGTCTATGGGGTCGCACAGAGTTGGACACGACTGAAGCGACTTAGCAGCAGCAGCAGAAATCAAAAGAATATAAAAGAGACTTTTCTTTTCCAAAGAGACTGGGCTTCCCTGGTGGCTCAGATGTAAAGAATCTGCCTGCAATGCAGGAGACCCAGGCTTGATCCCTGGGTGAGGAAGATATTCTGGAGCAGGGGATGGCTACCCACTCCTGTATGTTTGCTTGGGAAATCCCAAGGACAGAGGAGCCTGGCTGGCTACAGTCCATGGGGTCACAAAGAGTCCCACTGGACAGAATGACTAACACTTTCACTTTCACTCAGAAAAGAGACAAGAGAAAAGTAACAAGCTCAATCATGTTTTCTGACACATAATTCCCCTCCCTCTTCCTTCTAGTCACAGCACATTGGATGAGAATTCATTTGGAGTGGGGGAAAGAGTATGAAATAATAGTTAATTCCTTCATTTGGAGTTCTTGATGCTTGTACCTCACAACCAGAGAGAACTTTTTTGCCAGTAGGTGGCGGCGCTGTCACCTTGAAAATCAGGACAGGCTGTCTTCTGGGTCGGCTTGGGGACCAAAAATAGCCTGGGGCTGAAAGGAAGGCATCATTTCAAGATGAAGTGAAGTCGCTCAGTCGTGTCTGACTCTTTGCAACCGCATGGACTGTAGCCTACCAGGCTCCTCTGTTCATGGGAGTTTCCAGGCAATAGTACTGGAGTGGATTTAGCCATTTCTTTCTCCAGGGGATCTTCCCACCCCAGGGATCAAACCCAGGTCTCCCGCATTGTAGACAGACGCTTTACCGTCTGAGCCATCAGTTCAGTTCAGTTGCTCAATCGTCTCCGACTCTTTGAGCCATGCTGCTGCTGCTGCTAGGTCGCTTCAGTCGTGTCCGACTCTGTGCGACCCCAGAGACGGCAGCCCACCCGTCCCTGGGATTCTCCAGGCAAGGACACTGGAGTGGGTTGCCATTTCCTTCTCCAATGCATGAAAGTGAAAAGTGAAAGTGAAGTCGCGCAGTCGTGTCCTACTCTTAGTGACCCCATGGACTGCAGCCTACCAGGCTCCTCCGTCCATGGGATTTTCCAGGCAGGAGTACTGGAGTGGGGTGCCATTGCCCTCTCCATGTCTGAGCCATAGAAGTCAATTCTAGAAAGTAAATCCTCACTTTTAGAACAGGGAAGTTAGAGATTATACACGCACAAACACACATGAAACAATTCCTAAGCCGAAATCCCCGTGGAGTCAAAGTTTGAAACCCTTGTCCATTAAAAGCTGGGTTTTCTGGGGGACTCCTCTGGCGGTCCAGTGGTTAGGACTCCAGGTTTCTAATGCAGGGTGTTCGGGTTACATTCCTGTCTGAGGAACTAAGACAAAGCTTGCCACAAGGGTAAGGCTACCCCCAAAACAAAACAAAAGAACCCCAAAACAACCCCCCTTCCCCGCTTAATTGTAGGTGGGAACCTGAGGCTAAGAAAACTCCTCCCATTGTGTGCAAATCAGGGCCACCCTCTCCTCGATCTCCATTCTAAATTTTCATCAGATTTCCCAAACGCACGTAGTGGTCCAGGACTTAAAACAATTAAGATCCCCTGCCTATGAATGCGCTATTAAACACCACTAAGAAGTTAGTGGCTCAGACAGTAAAGCGTCTATCTGCAATGCAGGAGACCTGGGTTCGATCCCTGGGTTGGGAAGATCCCATGGAGAAGGAAATGGTAGCCCACTCCAGTATTCTTGCCTGGAAAATCCCATGGATCCCGGAGCCTGGTAGGCTACCGTCCATGGGGTCGCAAAGAGTCGGACACGACCGAGTGACTTCACTTTCACTTTCACAAGAAGTTAATCAAGCAGGAGTCTGGGCTGTCAAGGGAGGTGGAGTACCCTCAGGCCTTGGGTGGGAGGTGGGAGAGGCCAGTTGCTTTTATAATTTTTTTTTTTCCTCCAGGGCCCCTGCTGTGAAAAGCCCCTTGGGGAGTTTGGAGTGGAAAATTTGCAGACCTACTGTGTGCATCTGCGTTCTTGCTAAGTCGCTTTAGTCGCCTCCGACTATTTGTGACCTCATGGACTGTGGCCTGAAAGGCTCCTTTATCCATAGGATTCTCCAGGAGTGGGTTGCTATGCCCTCCTCCAGGGGTTCTTTCCAAACCAGGGATTGAACCTTTGTCTCTGGCGTCTCCTCCTTTGTCACCTGGGGCTCTACGGAGGTGATTTTCCTAAATGTCCTCATTTAATCTTTGCAGTAATCCTTTTTATTACCCCTCCAAATCCCTTAAGAAGGCACTTAATGGAGTGCTTGCTGGCTTTCGTGGTTCCGGGTTTTAAGTGAATGCACACACTGATTATTCCCCTCTTCTACACACACACAAGACTTCTGCGCGATTCCCTTCGTTTAAATGAACTTGCCTTTAAAAACAGCCTTTCATTTATTTCTTTGGTCTATTTCTTTCCAACAAGAGTCACCCTCAGGATTGGCAGCAGGAACGTAGACAGGACAAGAGGCAGTACGATTTTCGTTCGAATTTAGAAGACAGTCATGGAATCTTACTTTTCCCTTCTGTCCGGCTCACAACAAGGTGTCGGGCGGCCCGGGCTGGGTTTGGGCGGAAGAAGCCGGGCCAGAGCTCCCGAGACCGACTCCGCGCGGGGCTGGTGGGCGGCAGAGCGGTTGAGTGGGGTCGGGATTTAGCTCCTCGTGGCAGCCACCCGGCTAGCCCCATCCCCGCCCGGAGGCGGCCGCGCCAACCGTGAAGGGAGCCTGCGAGAGGCTCCCCGGATCCCTAGTGCGCCACGGCCGGCGCTCCGCTGGTCAGCAGCCTCTAGGTCGCCGACTAGTTGGGCTAGGCAGCCATTGGTGAGTCCTTCCTTGCCTCTGCGTCCCGGGCCTCGGAGTCGCCGAGAGGAGGATGAATCCCTGGAGCTGGGTCCTGCTGCGGACCCTCTGCCTCCGGCCCGTGAACTCAGCCCCTCGAACCGGAGTGGCGCGGTTCGAGTGGCGCGCCCGCCTCTGCCAACTGCGAGCTCCAACCCCCAAACAAGGCGCGCAGTAGGCGCGGACGCTGCAGCCTCCTGGCACCTCCCGGGGGGTGGGGTGGTTACCTCCCATCCTTGCCAAACTCCGCGCTCTCGGACCCGATCCGACTCGGCAGGCCAGGCTCCCACCTGCCTTGGCGGTGCCTCCTAGCTCGCACTTCTCGCCGCGACCCCCGGTTCCCCTTTCCAGCGGGGCGCAGCCCTCTGGCCACATGAGAGTCTGTCCCCCAGCCCCGCCGTTTGTCAACCGAAGGGAGTCTCGGGCCAGAACTCCTGAGTCTCGCCAGCCTGCTTCGCTGGAGACTGGGGCTCGAACCCGCGAAGACCCGATGGGCCCGGAACTTGGGCTCATTTACTTTGAAGTTTGATCTGCCCGCTCTTACCTAGAGTTTCATTTCTGCTCTTACAGAAATGGTAACAAGCCCGCAGCAATAGCTTGATTTAACCTTTGTCTATTCAGTGCCTGAGTTAGGAGGCGTTTGGAGGCTTCTCTGATAGCTCATTTGGTAAAGAATCCGCCAGCAATGCTGGAGACTCCGGTTCGATTCCTGAGTCAGGAAGATCCCCTGGAGTAAGGGAAAGGGTATTCTGGCCTGGAGAATTCCATGGACAGTCCATGGGGTTGCAAAGAGTCAAACACCACTGAGCGACTTTCACTTTAACTTAGGAGGGATTTGGGAGAACTGGAGTCATCCCCCTGATTTACTGATATAGGAACCTGAGGTTCACAGAGGGAGCGCTTTCCTGGAGAGACCGGGTCTGACACGCACTGTGCGCCTCGTTAGAACTTGGCATCAGCGTTTTGCGGTGAGGGGAAGCTAGGTGAGAGAGGCCCAGTCACCTGCTCGCAGAAACCCCGTAGGTCTGGCGTCTCCGGCGCTGGACCTCTTTCGAGGAGAGCGTTCCCTTTTCATGATCAATTTTCTTACTCTCGAAATTTTCTGCCTATCTAAAGTCCCTCTCTTATGAGCGGTGTGGAAGTTGAATTTTGCGAGTTTGCATCAGTGGTTTCAGTCCCTGTGGAGCCCTGGCGTGGTGGGTAGTCGTAGACCTTGCGCCCTCGGAAGCCCTCCTTCTGTGATTCCTGCGCAGCATCAGAGGTTGCGTGATTTTATTCATTGTCCTAACCACAGCGAGGGAGAGAGTGACCTCACTGAGCTATTCCTGGCGAATGGGTTGCCCAGGAAGCCACACTGTGTTCCTTATAACGCCCTGGGCTAGGAACGTGGGGAGGCTGTCCATCTAGTGGAGATCAGTCAGTCAGTGGCAAGGCCGTTTGATCACCTGCAGGCTGTAGAGAGCGCTGTGGATGGGCTGGGTCCTCAGGGGATGCTGAGATTGTAGTCAAGCTCTGGAATCTAGCCTCCCATCCCGTGTGGCTGCTTCCTGGTACATTCTGGAAGGACTGTGGCTTGAGAGCTGGCTTGGTTTTCAACTTTCGTTAATCATTAGGGAGATCTTCTGAGCCAACATCAGCCACAAACAAGGCAGGCTTGACCCAGAGCACAGCACAGGTTGTTGTTATTGTTCAGTTGCTCAGTCGTGTCCGACTCTTTGTGACCCCATGGACCGCAGCACACCAGGCTTCCCTGTCCTTCACTGTCTCCCAGAGTTCTCTAAAACTCATGTCCATTGAGTCAGTGAAGCCATCCAACCATCTCACCCTCTGTTGCCCGTTTCTCCTCCTGCCTTCAGTCTTGCCCAGCATCAGCGTCTTTTCCAATGAGTTGGTTCTTCTCATCATGTGGCAGAGTATTAGAGCTTCAGCTTTAGCATCAGTCCTTCCAATGAACATTCAGGATTGATTTCCTTTAGGATGGACTGGTTGGATCTCGTGGCAGTCCAAGGGACTCTTAAGAGTCTTCTCCAACGTCACAGTTCGAAACATCAATTCTTTGGCACTCAGCCATCTTTATGAGCTTTCTTCTTTCCTTATCAATACTCAAACACGACTCTGGAGTTCTTTACTACCTCTGCTGGAGTCTGTGCCACTTACTGTTTCTCCCCACAGATATCCACATGTTCCCATTCTTCTAGCTGGGCTTTGCTCAAATTCTCTCAAGAAGATCCTTCAGGATTACCTATTAAAAATTATGTCATCTCCATCCCTCCACCCACATGCCCTCTTATCTGCTTTTCCAACTAATCTTTTTTGACTTAAAAAATTACTTATTTATTTTTAATTGATTGATGATTGGTTTATAATATTGGTTTGATGTCTGTCATATGTCAACATGGATTAACCATAGGTGTACATTTGTCCCCTCTCTCTTGAATCTCCCTCCTACCTCCCGCCCATTCCCACCTCTCTAGGTTATTACAGAGCCCCCGTCTGAGTTCCCTGAGTCATACAGCAAATTCCCATTGGTATCAACTTACATATGTTAGTGTATATGCATTCATGCTATTCTCTCCATTTATCTCACCGTCTCCCTCTTCTCCACCAGCCTTGCCTATAAATCTGTTCTCTATGTCTCTGCCTCCACTGTTGTTCTGCACACAGATTTGTCATTACCATCCTTCTAGATTCCATATATGTGTTAATATATGACATTTGCTTTTCTCTTTCTGACTTACTTCACTCTGTATAATAGGCTCTAGGTTCATCCACCTCATTAAAACTGACTCAGATGGGCTCCTTTTTATGGCTTAGTAGTGTTCCATTATATATATGTACCACAGCTTCTTTATCCATTCATCTATTGATGGACATCTAGGTTACTTCCATGTCTTGGCTATTGTGAACAGCGCTGCAATGAACATTGGGGTACACGTGTCTTTTTCAGTTTTGGTTTCTTCAGGGTATATGCCTGGAAGTGATATTGCTGGGTCATACGGTGGTTTTATTTCTAGTTTAAAGGAATCTCCTTACTGTCCTCCATAGTGGCTGTATCAATTTACATTCCCACCAGCAGTGTAGGAGGGTTCCCTTTTCTCCACACCCTCTTCAGCACTTGTTTTTGGATCTTTTTGATTATGGCCATTCTTAGGCTCCAGAATCACTGCAGATGGTGATTACAGCTATCAAATTGAAAGATGCTTGCTTCTTGGAAGAAAAGCTATGACAAACCAACACAGCATATTAAAAAACAGAGACATTACTTTGCTGACAAACGTCAGCATAGTCAAAGCTATGGTTTTCCAGTAGTCTTGTATGGATGTGAGAGTTGGACCATGCCAAAGAACTGATGCTTTTGAACTGTGGTGTTAGGGAAGATTCTTGAGACTTCCTTGGACTGGAAGGAGACCCAACCAGTCAATTGTAAAGGAAATCAGTCTTGAACGTTCATTGGAAGGACTGATGCTGAAGCTGAAGCTCCAATACTTTGGCCACCCAATGGGAAGAACTGACTCATTGGAAAAGACCAATTTTCCAAATGGTCTTGGGATGTTGGGAAATACTGAAGGCAGGAGGAGAAAGGAACAACAGAGGATGAGATGGTTGGATGTCATCACTGACTCTATGGACATGAGTTTGAGCAAGCTCTGGGAGTTGGTGAAGCCTGGCATGCTGCAGTCCATGGGGTCTCAAAGAGTTGGGCATGACTGTACAACTGAACTGAACTGAACTGATTCTATCTGAGGTGAAGTGATATTTCATTGTAGTTTTGATTTGCATTTCTTTAATAATGAGTGATGTTGAGCATCTCTTCATATGTTTGTTAGCCATCTGTATGTCTTCTTTGGAGAAATATCTATTTAGGCTTTTTGCCCACATTTTGACTGGATTGTTTGTTTTCCTGATATTGAATTGTATGAGCTGCTTGTATATTTTGGTTGTTAATTGTCAGTTGTTTCATTTGCTATTATTTTCTCCCATTCTGAGGGTTGTCTTTTCACCTTGTTTATAGTTTCCTTTGCTGTGCAGAAGCTTTTAAATTTAATTAGGTCCTATTTATTTGTTTTTGTTTTTATTTCCATTGTTCTAGGAGGTGGGTCATAAAAGATCTGGCTATGATTTATGTCATATAGTGCTTTGCCTATGTTTTCATCTAAGAGTTTTATAGTTTCTGGTCTTATATTTAGGTCTTTAATCCTTTTCGACTTTATCTTTGTGTATGGTGTTAGGAAGTGTTCTAATTTCATTCTTTTGCATGCAGTTGTCCAGTTCTTCTAGCACCACTTATTGAAGAGACTGTCTTTTTCCCATTGTGTATTCTTGTCTCCTTTGTCAAAGATAAGGTGACCTTATGTGCATGGGTTTATCTCTGGGCTTTCTATTCTGTTCCATTGGTCTATATTTCTGTTTTTTTTTGCCAGTTCCATACTGTCTTGATGACTGTAACTTTGTAGTATAGTCTGAAACCAGGTAAGTTGATTCCTCTAGCTCCATTCTTCTTTCTCAAGATTGCTTTGGCTATTCGAGGCCTTTTGTATTTCCAATGAATTGTGAAATTTTTTGTTCTAGTTCTGTGAAAAATGCCATTGGTAATTGGATAGGGATTGCATTGAATCTGTACATTGCATTTGGTAGTATAGTCATTTTCACAATATTGATTCTTCTAACCCAGGAGCATTGAATATCCCTCCATCTGTTTATGTTATCTTTTCCAACTTAATTTTTCTCTGTAACCACCATCTGATGAAAAATTTTGCTTCTTGTACCCACCCTGCCACCCCCAGTCTTCATCAGGGTAAGAATTTTTGTCCGTTGTTTTGCTATTGCATCCCCAGTGCATACAAGAGTACTTGGCCATGTGGATGCATGCTCAATAAATATTTGTTGAGTGAAAAGAGCAAACTAAAGCCAACTTATTTTTTAAATTTAATTTTTAAATTAATTAATTAATTTGTCTTCCTCTGGTCATAGTTGTGTCCTGAGGGATCTTTGCATATCATCTGCATATCAATCTCAGATATGCAGATGATACCACTCTAATGGCAGAAAGTGAAGAGGAACTAAACAGCCTCTTGAGGGTGAAAGAAGAGAGTGAAAAACATGGCTTGTACTGCAACATTAAAAAAACTAAGATTATGGCAGCCGATCCCAACACTTTATGGTAAATAGAATGGGAAAATGTGGAAGCAGTGTCAGATTTTCTTTTCTTGGGCTCCAAAATCACTTTGGATGGTGATTGCAGCCATGAAATTAAAAGACGCTTGCTCCTTGGAAGGAAAGCTAAGACAAGCCCAGACAGCATATTAAAAAGAAGAGACATCACTTTGCAGACAAAGGTCTGTATAGTCAGAGCCATGGTTTTGTCAGTAGTCATGTAAGGATGTGAGAGTTGGACCATAAAGAAGGCTGAGCACCAAAGAATTGATTCTTTTGAATTCTGGTGCTGGAGAAGACCCTTGGGAATCCCTTGGACAGCAAGGAGATCAAACCAGTCAATCCTAAAGGAAAACAGCCCTGAATATTCATTGCAAAGACTGATGCTGAAACTCAAGCTCTAATACTTTGGTCTCCTGGTGCCAACAGCCAACTCATTAGAAAAGACCCTGATGCTGGGAAAGAATGAAGGCAGGAGGAGAAGGGGATGACAGAGGATGAGACGGAAGATAACATCACTGACTCAATGGACATGAATTTGAGCAAACTCTGGAAGACAGTGAAGGACAGGGAAGCC
The DNA here is from genome assembly GCF_029407905.1 of Bubalus kerabau. Taxonomy (NCBI): domain Eukaryota; kingdom Metazoa; phylum Chordata; class Mammalia; order Artiodactyla; family Bovidae; genus Bubalus; species Bubalus kerabau. Next base: position 52,921,655 of record NC_073634.1, read on the forward strand.
TGGCGTGCTGCAGCCCATGGGGTCACAAAGAATCAGACACAACTTAGTGGCTAAACGACAACACAAAGCTGATTTACTTCAGTATAATTGCAACTGGTCTCCTGAAGGGTCCTCTTGGAAAAGAGGAGATATCGCAGGTCCAGGAGCTGGGATGGGAGGAGCTGAGGCGGGCTGTGTCTTAGGGTCTTAGCTCATAATATACAAGCTATCATTGTGCGCCTTTGTTTCACTGCATGGATTACACATGTGTGTGTTTAAAATCTTTGGTGATTCAGTCAACAGAACTTCTTGTGTCTCTATCATCCATGGATATGTCTTTTTCTTTTAAAAGAAACCTGTTCATGGTATATGTTTTGTTTTTTCTTTGAAATCATCAAAACCTTAAGATATATGGCTCTGTCTAGTAGTATCTCGGAGAAGGCAATGGCACCCCACTCCAGTACTCTTGCCTGGAGAATCCCATGGATGGAGGAGCCTGGTGGGCTGCAGTCCATGGGGTCACTAAGAGTCGGACACGACTGAGCGACTTCCCTTTCACTTTTCAATTTTATGCACTGGAGAAGGAAATGGCAACCCACTCCAATGTTCTTGCCTGGAGAATCCCAGGGACAGGGGAGCCTGGTGGGCTGCCGTCTATGGGGTCGCACAGAGTTGGACACGACTGAAGCGACTTAGCAGCAGCAGCAGCAGCAGTATCTGGGGGCCACAATTACATTGCAAGTAGGGTGGAAGAGCCATTTTGGTTTTTAGCTCTTTTGGAGACAAATAGCCCTTCCCCTGAGGGTGTCTGTGTGAGGGAGGCAGGGACAGCTGTAGCTGTAAGGTTACTGCAGCAGCCTAGCGGATCACCTGTTTGCAAAGGTGAGGTAAGGACTTTTCGATCAGATGCCCTGACTACTTGTCTCTAGATGGGCTAGTAGGGAGGTGTCTGTGGCCAGTAGGAGAGACAGGGTGCCCTTCTGGGTCAGAACAGAACAAGATAAGGGTCATTTCTTTAAAAACACTTAAAAATCCTGGCTTAAAAATAAAGTGAATTCTCCCCAAGTTGTGTTATCCTGAAAAGAGAGATAGGAAACTTGACCCCCTGAGGATTTAAAGATGTCAATGTGGATTCATTCATGCCATATGGCACAGCCAAAGATGCAGAGTCAGGTGGTCCTCCTGAGTGATGGCAGAGTACTAACTGAAAAAGATGTAAGTCTGATTGTCAAGGCATGTCTGTTGCATGTTAAGGCAGAATAATGTGGTGTTTAATACCTGGGGCTCAGGAACAAGCCTGCCTGGCTTCAAATCCTGGATCTATTACCCAGCAGAGATAAGATCTGGGATAACATAATAAACCTCCTAAAGCCTCAATTTCTCCATCTGAAAATGGCCAGTGTCTTACTTAGGTGTGTATCCTCCTTCCTCCTCTTTCCCCATCTCTCCTGCATGGATACCAGGCAGGTGTTCACTCCCATCATGCCCCCCAAACCATTCTAGTCCGGGCCCCCACTGACCTCAGTGTTGCTGCAGCCAGAGGTCAGTTGTCAAAATCCTCAACTTGCTTGGTTCACCAGCTACACCCAACCCACTGGCATACTTTCTCCTCTCTGTAACTTTCTTCTGTGGGCTTCCTGTTCTGATTTTCCTGCCAACCACCTGGCAGTCTGCTTCTGTTTTTCTGGCTGTTTTTCTTTCTCTGGACTTCACAAGGTTGAACCATTTCTAGACCCATTCTGTCCTGTTTGCAATGAGTCCCTTGGAGATCTCCTCCCAACCTGTGCTTTGCTGCTGCTGCTGCTAAGTCGCTTCAGTCGTGTCCGACTCTGTGCGACCCCATAGACGGCAGCCCACCAGGCTCCCCTGTCCCTGGGATTCTCCAGGCAAGAACACTGGAGTGGGTTGCCATTTCCTTCTCCAATGCATGAAAGGGAAAAGTGAAAGGGAAGTCGCTCAGTCGTGTCCGACTCTTAGTGACCCCATGGACTGCAGCCCACCAGGCTCCTCCATCCATGGGATTTTCCAGGCAAGAGTGCTGGAGTGGGGTGCCATTGCCTTCTCCAACCCGTGCTTTAAATAACATCAAAGTGAAAGTGAAAGTCGCTGAGTCGTGTCTGACTCTTTGCAACCCCATGAACTAGTTCATGGAATTCTCTAGGCCAGAATACTGGCATGGGTAGCCTTTTCCTCCTCCAGGGGATCCTCCCATCCCAGGGATCGATCTGGGGTCTCCAGCATTGCAGGCAGATTCTTTACCAGCTGAGCTATTGGGAAATCCATTTCAATAACATCAAGATGGTGACAAAATCCTCATTCTTATCTGTAGCCCAGACCTCTCTTGGACTCCAGACACTTGCTTCTGCTTACCTGCTCGGCTTCCCCACTCGAATGGATGGTCTGCTTGACACTTCCTCTCACAGGGCCAAAACCAAACTTTTAACCTTCCTTCTGAGTCTTGTTCTACCCCATATTCTCCATCTGGGTTGATGATAACTTCATCCTTTTAACACATTATTGACCGGGGGATTTATGCAAAAACTAATGCCTGTGGCCAGAGATTTGATGTAAGTGAATATTGAAAGATTCTGGTCAATAATGTTTGGGTAACAATAGATGTATTAATACGTCTCTGATCAGTAAGTTGTTAATTAACTGATTCATCATCAAATCCTATTGGCTTCGCTTCCAGAGTACAGCTAGCATCTCACTCTGATCACTTCCCATCAATTCTGTCACTCCCACTCTGTCCTCTCTCTTGGATCATTTTGGTAACTTCCTAACTACCTTCTTTTGTCTGCCTTCTGTAATCTGTTCATCACAGCCACCAGCATGGTCCTATAACACGTTAGCTCATTTCACTTTTCTCATAAAAACCTGCACGAACTTCCATGTTGTTAGCCTAAAAGCCCCCACTGTTCCAGGAGTTCAGGGGCCCTGTGCGGTCAGGCCTTGTTGACATCTCTGACCTTTGCCTCCCGCCTGCCTCTTGAAACGCACAGCTGCAGTCATACTGGTCTCTTTGTTCCTGCAGAAAATTGAGGGTCTTTCTGCCCCAGGGTCTTTGCAATGCTGTTGCCTCCTCCTGGAGGGAACACCCTTCTCTGAGATAGCCCTGTGCTTTGACCTGTTATCTCCTTGTTGGCAAGGCTTAAGCATTCTACTGGACATTTAGGGACTTTGCTGCTCACCTTATTTAAGACAACATCCCCTCCCCCCTCCACCAATACTTCCTGCTTTTTCTGCTTCTGTGTTCTCCTCAGCAGTTACTGCTAAAATACCCGAGGCAGGGACCTGTGCTCCATGTATTCCTGGTGCCACATGCCTAGAGCTGTGCCTGGTGCTTGGTGGGCACAGCGTCAATAGTTGGGAAGCAAAGGAGCGTTGAACAAATGCAGGAAACCATCCATGTGCCATGCCTGGATGTTGTCTGGCACACAGTCAATATCAGCCAGCTGCTTTCAGTATCATTACTATTAGAACGTGGCTAGATGCCAGAACATGAGTATCTTCTTTAAAAACATCTGAGCAGTTTTGGGGCCTTCCTGACAGTCCAGTGGTTAGGACTCTGCACTTCCAGTACAGGGGATGTGGTTCAATCTCTGGTTGGGGAACTGGGATCCTACCTGCTAAGGGGTGACCCCCAACAAAAAAAAAACCCTAAAAAAAATTCTGAGCAGTATTCAGTGAAAATATCATACAGGGGCCCTATTTCTAGAGTAATATTAGTTGAAAAGGCAACAATTAAATAAGGAATAAACTAAAAATGGACACATATAATTGAACAGAATTTGTTTCTGAAGAGAAGTGCAGGCGTTATGAGTAGGATGGGATGTTAGGAAGCTTAAGTGTGTTGGGTGAAAACAGACCAAAACCAAATCAAAATGAAACACCCCCTCACTCCCCCACCCCACTCCCACACTATGATCCTGTAGTAGAGGTTTGTTTCTTCTGGAAATATATTGGTTTATTATCATGATACCTGGATGGAGGACAATGAATCAGGTGGGCATGGATTTAGTATTTCAGCTTTTTGCCATGTCTTCCTGTGTAGAAGTTCTTTGGTAGATCATGTGGAACTATGTGATCAGATGCAGAAGTCAGTGGTCTCCAATCATATCCTTATCCAAGACTCCTCTGATCACCTACAGATGATCAGATAAACCAAAATGAACAGATAAACCAAACTAAATCTATGCTTGGAAGGCCACGTCTAGCAAACCAGTGGCAGTTTTTGGCTTAGTTGCATCATGCAGGATCTTCCCTTGTGGCCCACGGACTCTCTCGTTGTGCACAGGGGCTTAGTTGCCCTGAGGCATGTGGGATCTTAGTTCCTTGACCAGGGATCGAATTCTCCTCCCCTGCATTTGAAGGCAGATTCTTAACCACTGGACTGCAAGGGAAGTCCCTTTGTTACCCATTTAAGATTAACCAGAGACATAACTGTCAATCTCAGCTTTTGATTACCATCTAAGCAGTGTTTTTCTACCAGCTTGATCTAATTCTAAGCAACAGTGAGATATTTCACTGCTTAATTAGCCTTGGCAACCATTTTCCGGTAGACTTAGAGTTTCCATTTGGCTTTTTGAAGTAGTAGTTAATCCCTGGGGGCTCTCATTACTCCCTAAGAGGATTCTTGAGTACTGACTGGAGGCCCTGTACATGACCATTAACAGGTTTTAAAAATTATTTGAAAAATGTAGTCTGTCTCTCATTTGTTCAATCATTTAACTGTTAATTGTTTAACTTGTTTATTACTATTACCTATAAAGGTCAGGAAGCAACAGTTAGAACTGGACATGGAACAACAGACTGGTTCCAAATAGGAAAAGGAGTACGTCAAGGCTGTATATTGTCACCCTGTTTATTTAACTTATATGCAGAGTACATCATGAGAAACGCTGGACTGGAAGAAACACAAGCTGGAATCAAGATTGCCGGGAGAAATATCAATCACCTCAGATATGCAGATGACACCACCCTTATGGCAGAAAGTGAAAAGGAACTAAAAAGCCTCTTGATGAAAGTGAAAGAGGAGAGTGAAAAAATTGGCTTAAAGCTCAACATTCAGAAAACGAAGATCATGGCATCCGGTCCCATCACTTCATGGCAAATAGATGGGGAAACAGTGGAAACAGTGTCAGACCTTATTTTGGGGGGCTCCAAAATCACTGCAGATGGTGACTGCAGCCATGAAATTAAAAGACGCTTACTCCTTGGAAGGAAAGTTATGACCAACATAGATAACATATTCAAAAGCAGAGACATTACTTTGCCAACAAAGGTCCGTCTAGTCAGGCTATGGTTTTTCCTGTGGTCATGTATGGATGTGAGAGTTGGACTGTGAAGAAGGCTGAGCGCCGAAGAATTGATGCTTTTGAAGTGTGGTGTTGGAGAAGACTCTTGAGAGTCCCTTGGACTGCAAGGAGATCCAACCAGTCCATCCTAAAGGAGATCAGTCCTGGGATTTCTTTGGAAGGAATGATGCTAAAGCTGAAACTCCAGTACTTAGGCCACCTCATGTGAAGAGTTGACTCATTGGAAAAGACTCTGATGCTGGGAGGGATTGGGGGCAAGAGGAGAAGGGGATGACAGAGGATGGGATGGCTGGATGGCATCACTGACTCGATGGACGTGGGTCTCAGTGAACTCCGGGAGTTGGTGATGGACAGGGAGGCCTGGCGTGCTGCGATTCATGGGGTCGCAAAGAGTCGGACATGACTGAGCAACTGATCTGATCTGATGATAAAGGTTCTGGAGGAGGGCATGGCAACCCACTCCAGTATTCCTGCCTGGAGAATCCCGTGGACAGAGGAGCCTGGTGGGCTATAGTCCATGGGGTCACAAAGAGTCAGACACGACTGAGCAACTAAGGACAGCACAGCGTGATAAAGGTTACTAACTGACATTCACTGATGAGGAAACTAAGTTATAGAGAAATGAAGTAGCTTTAAAAAATGTCATTGGGGGGAATTTCTTGGCGGTCCAGTGGTTAGGACTCTGAGATTTCACTTCTGTGAAATCTCGGGTCCAATCCCTAGTCAGGGAACTAATATCCCACAGGCCACACAGCTTGGCCAAAGGAAAAAAAAAACAAAACAACTCAATGGGGTGGCTGAGTCAGAAGTAGAATTTAGACTTCTTTTGTTCAATTAGTGCATTCTTGAAAAAAATAGGTGTGTGAGCAGAATTATAATTTGAATACTTTAAAAAACAAGGTTGGGACTTCCCTGGTGGTCTAGTAGCTAAGACTCTGTGCTCCCAACTGAGCTAGGACACTCAGTTTCCTCGCCTATAAAATAGGGATGGTACTGCCCATGTTGTAAAGTCCTGAGGATTCAATGTAAGATTACCAGCAGGCCTGGCTCATAGTGGGCACTGCATATTAGTTTTCTTCCCCTTACATCTGCAGAGTATTTATGAAGTGTTTTCCACGTTGCTGTTCTATTCGCTTCTGACAAAAGAATGATAGGGCAATTATTATTATCACTATTGGAAAAGATGAGAAAATAAAGTTGAATGGGACTTCCTTGGTGGTCCAGTGGTTAAGAATTCACCTTCTGATGCAGCGGACACGGGTTCAATCCCTGGTCAGGGAACGAGATCCCATATTCTGCAACTAAAGATCCCATACTTGCAATGAAGTCCCTGCAGGCTGCAACTAAGACTTGGTGCAGCCAAATTTAAAAAAAAAAAAAAAAAAATTATAGCCTGGAGGCCTGTGAGATGAGTTCTGTCTGGTGTGCTTAGAGTCTGAGAAAAATGAGACCTTGTTTTCCAACTGGAAGATTTTATTTAACATCAGGATTTCTAGTCTCCGTGGAGAAGTCCCTGCTGGGGCACCAGGCCTGTTCCCCTGTGGCCAGCCCTGCTTGGGCTGCTTAGACAATGTCCTTTGTGGAGAGTTGTGGGCCACTGACTGGCCCCGCTTGTTATGTCACCCCCAGCCCGTATGTTTTCCTGTTTGCCTCTGCCCTCCTCTGAGTGGTCAGATGGTGTTTTTTTGAAGATGGTAGAGGGACAGGGGGTAAAGAGCAGGCTGCATGCCGTGAGCATACGGCCCCTGCCCCGGCCAGCTCCACCCTCATCACTCTTACATTTTGAGGTTCTGTGTAAGTTTTTTACTTGAGACTAGACTGCTGCTCCTCAAACAGCCACACAGAAATGCAAATATAGTCGATCCTCATCATTTGTGGGCTTCCCTGGTGGCTCAGATGGTAAAGAATCTGCCATGAGGGAGACTGGATTTGATCCCTGGGTCAGGGAGATCCTCCAGTATTCTTGCCTGGAGAATCCCATGGACAAAGGAGCCTGGGGAGCTACAGTCCATGAGGTATAGTATAGTATATTATATATATATATGCTGCTACTGCTGCTAAGTCGCTTCAGTCGTGTCCGACTCTGTGCGACCCCATAGACTGCAGCCCACCAGGCTTCCCCGTCCCTGGGATTCTCCAGGCAAGAACACTGGAGTGGGTTGCCATTTCCTTCTCCAATGTATGAAAGTGAAAAGTGAAAGTGAAGTCGCTCAGTCGTGTCCGACTCCCAGCGACCCCATGGACTGCAGCCTACCAGGCTCCTCTGTCTGTGGGATTTTCCAGGCAAGAGTACTGGAGTGGGGTGCCATTGCCTTCTCCATATATATATATATATATAGTATAGTGTAGAGTATACTATATACAATACACAGTATACTATAGTATAGTATACTCTCCATGCATGTATAATCACATGGAGACCTGCCCAGAACTGTGAAAAGTTTGAGTGGTCTGATGCACACGCTCCCAGATGAAGTCCAGTAAGTCAATGCTGTGTCCTGTCATTTCAGACTAGGAACAAGTAAACAAGTGGACTTTTTGTGGTCTACTGAGTGCCACATTTTTTTTTTTTTGCATTTTTATGCTTTTTAGAGGTGATTTAACTGTTTAAAATAAATTCAGGCTTAGCGCTGAAGTGCTGTCTGGTGTTTTTAAACACAAGAAGGCAGTGATGTGTCTTAGGGAGAAAATACATGAGTTAGATGAGCTTCAATCAAGCATGAGTTACAGTGTTGTTGGCTGTGAGTTCAGTGTTTGTGAATCAACAAAATATATTAAATAAGGTGCTTTTCAACAGAAGCACACTTGACAAGGTTTATGTATTGATTTGTTGATGAAAATATGACCACAATGACTTCCCTAGCTGTCCAGCAATTAAGACTCTGAGCTCCCAGTTCACGGGGCACAGGTTCGATACCTGGTTGTGGAACTAAGATCCTACATGCCGCACAGCGAGGCCCCCCTAAAAATGACATGACCAGAGGCACATGAGAAATTAACCCTGTATTTTCCCTAGGAGTATTTGGTAATTTAGTCTTCACACTGACTTTATAAAACATAACTATGATAAATGATGAGACTGATCATAAATTGAAATCCCAAAACCCAGGAAAGCATGTTGCATAAAAGGCTACTGAAATGAAGCCTTTGTAAAGAGAATGCATTCTAAATTTTCTTTCCTATAAAACCTTTATTTTCGCATTTCTGCATTGCTGAATGTATGATTCATTCCATGTGTATATCTGACATTTACACTTGAACTTCTTTGCTTTTAAACTTTTTAGCTATGTCCCAAAACATGTGGGATCTTAGTGTCCTGATCAGGGATTGAACCTGGGCTCCCTGCATTGGAAGCAGGGGGTCTTAGGCACTGGACCACCAGGGAAGTCCCTGTTAATTAAAGTGCATTAGATACCTCTAGGGGCCAGTGGAAATTTAGCAACATGAAATAGGTGTTCTTGTTTTGGAGACAGTCTCAGTGGTTGGCTTGGTATGTTGGTTCTCAGAATAAAACCCATTCATCCCAGCCTGCAAATTTTGAAGTGCTGAAACTGAATTGTTATTTAAAGGTTTAAGGACATTCAACAGCCTAAAAGGGGCTTCCCAGGTGGTGCAGTGGTAAAGAATCCGCCTGCAAGGTAGGAGACATGGGTTTGATCCCTGGGTCGGGGAGATCCCTGGAAAAGGAAATGGCAATGCACTGTAGTATTCTTGCTTGGGAAATCTCATGGACAGAGGAGCCTGGTGGGCTACAGTCCACAGAGTTCCAGAGAGTCGGACATGACTGAGTACACATTCTCTGACTCTCTCAACAGCCTAAAAATGGTGTTCTGGAATTGAAAATTTTAAAATATATTTATTCATTTATTTGACTGTGTCGGGTCTTAGCTATGGCACTGGAGATCACCGTGGTGCGGGGACTCTCTTTGTCTTGTGTGGGCTCACTAGTTACAGGGCACAGGCTTAGTTGCTCCTCTGTATGTGGAATCTTCGTTCCCTGACCAGGGGGTCAAACCTGAGTTCCCTGCATTGCAAGGCAGATTCTTAACCACTGGACCACCAGGGAAGTCCTGATAGTGAAACTTTTACAGACTACCTTGCTAAAATTTTATAGTATTAATAAATACTCAGATGCTAAAATATAGTGTTTGTTTGGCATGTTAAGATCTACAGACAAGATGGGGACCATTGATTGTATCAGTGACCTGGGAGTGTTTTCTTGCATTGCTTTGGAAACCCCCAAAGCCAATATTATAATTTTTTCATTGTCTGCATTTAATACAAATGTTTTGAAAAAGACAGGTGTTTTGATTTAAGATTCATTGATTTTGACCTTACCAGTTTGAAATTTCTGAGTGTTTTTACCTGAGCCAAAGCCTTTTGTACTTCCAATTGCAGGGGAAAAGGCTTGGAAGTAGCATGTTAGCTTGAGCAAGATATCTTTGCAGTCAGATGTGTAGCATCATTTTCTTGGTGATAGGTCTAAGAGACATTTTAAGCACTATAATTATACACTAAGATGTCATGTTGATTTCATGACATCTTAACTAAATTTCTTATAAGACCTTTTTAAAATTGAAGAATAATTGACTTAGAATGTTAGTTTCTGCTGTACAGCAAAGTGACTCAATTATGCATATTCTTTTTCATTGGGTTGGCCGAAAAGTTCATTTAGGTTTTTCCATAAGATGTTATGGAACAAACTTTTTTGCCAATCCAATATATTCTTGTCCATTATGGTTTACCCTTGTTGTCCATCCATTCTATATGTAATAGTTTGCATATACCAACCCCAATCTCCCAGTCCATCCCTCCCTGACTCCCCTCCTCTTACAAGACCTTGAGGTTAATCTAGTGAGGTTAGAGTTATTTAAATTTTGGAGAAAAACATTATATTACTTGTTTCTGAGACTTTTTTTTTCTTTTACTATACCTCCTTCATGTTTCATTTTTAGAGATAAACAATAAAATACTCACAACCTAAGTGTCCAGCTCAATGCGTTTTGACACATGCATATACTCACCACCAGATCAAGAAGATTTCCATCAGCTCAGAAAGTTGTATAGAGTTTTCACTGTAGCATAACTCTACAGAAAATTGCACTTGATGAATTTTCACAAACACAAGCCACATGCCGCCTGTCCAGGGCAGGAAACAGAACAGCTCCAGCTCACCATAAGCCCTGTGGTCCTGCCCTTGTCCCCAACCCAGGGATAACCCTTGTCCTGAAAAATTTTGAGCATAAGTTAGTTTGACTGTCCTAGAATGTCACATCAATGCAGGCACCCAGTATGCACCTTTGGTGCTTTTCTTCTTTCAATCAGCTTTACCTTTGTGACTCACTCATGTTGCTGCGTGTGGTTGTCCATGGACCGTCCTCATTGCTGTGACACATTGTAGAATTCCATCTGACTTTCAGGGGGATGGTTGATGGAGGCTCCCTTTTCAGTAATCGAGATCATTTGTCCTTTTTTGGTAGAAGACAAACCCTAACTCATTCTCTAGGACCCCTGTCTGCTCTTGCTCATTTGAGGGGTGGCTGGTTCCTTTCTCCTTAATCTGTAGCAATCGCCTGTCATTATGAAGAAGGACATCACTGGGTGCTGACTACACACTGAGAGAGGGAGGTGGCTAACCCTGTAGGTTCCTGAGCCCATTTCCCAAACTAGGAAGAGGCCAGAGAAGCAGAAGGAAGCAAACAGCAGAGCAGTAAGGAGAGCTGGAGTCTTGCCTTTGAGGACTGGGAGGAGCTCTGAGGCCTATGCTTCATGGCTCCTCACCTGCCTCTTGGATTGTGGGATATAGGGAGCTCGAGACAGGCTGGCACACTGCTGGTGGAGGAAGCCCTGGATCCAGAGCCAGAAGAGCTGAGCTTAGAATTCCCACACTGACTTACCAGGGTGTGACTTTGAGGGGGTTCACTTAACTTCTCTCAACGTTCTTTCTTTCTTTATGGCTGTGCTGGGTCTTTATTGCGGCACGTGGCCTTAGTCACCCGGTGGCATGTGGGATCTTACTATGCAGATGTAAGGGGAAGAGAGTGCTCACTATGAGCCAGGCCTTGTTGGTAATTCTACTTTGAATCCTCAGGATTTTACAACATGGGCAGTATCATCCCTATTTTATAAGTGAGGAAACTAAGGGACAGTGAGCTTCAGAGCACTGAAGAGTAGCTCCAGCTTGCTACAGCTAAAGAAAAGCCCATGCAGTAATGAAGACTTGGCACAGTCAAAAATAAATAAATAATTTTTTGACAAAAAGGCATGCTTGATCTGCCCTTCAGTTCCATAAAATTTAGAGTTGAAAAAGGACATTCAGGTGCTCAAGTTGTTCCAAACATACATAAAAGTTTTCCAATTGATGCATCAAGTATCAGTTTTTCAACTTTAATTCAAATTAAGTAAAATTAAAAGTTCACTTCCTTTGTCATAGTAGCCACAATTCAACTACTCAACAGCCAACCTTACATGGCCAGTCACTGATGCATCGAAAAACTTAGTCCAAAATCCTCTGCTACAACTCAGATCTCCAGGGTCTCACATTGACCACCATATCCTATTGGACACTCAAGGTCACCAAGACTTTTAACACAGCTAGAATCAAATGCAAATTCCTCAATGTGTTTGCTCTGTAAACATGGGCTGATTTTTTTTTTTTTTCCATCTGAAGTTCATGCCTACTTGATACTCCTGGCAGCATGGCCATTCCCTGTGTGAAGAAAGCACATTGATAGCTTTAGCTTAGCCCCCAAGATGATAGCTATACCTTGTCTTGGGATCCCAGCAAGTTGCTGAGATGATAGATGAAAGCTTATGGTGTTCCACCGGATTTGTGGTCTCTGAAGGAGAAGATTTAACTCAGGGACCAAAGACAGTCTCACTCACTCAGAGCTTTGTGTAGTAGAAATTTTATTAAAGTGATAGTGACAGAAAAAGCTTCTGACATAGACATCAAAAGAGGGTAGAAAGATTACCCACCTTGTTAGTTTAAGCAGGTCTTTATATACTTTTCTGCTAGCTGCTGAGAATAGAAAAAAATACCTCAAGGTTGTAAAAATTTTGCCCAGACCCTTTCCCATAACATACATCCTGGGATGACATCAGCACGAAATTAGCCAGAAGGAATGGGTTAACCCAGAGCTCAAGGCTGTGGAAGTCTTACCCAGACCTTCTCCCACAACGTAAGTTCTGAGCTCAAAAAAGCTTGTCCTTGAGCAAGAAATACTGCTGCCTATGAGGCCTACATGTCTAAGGCAAAAGAATGTGAAAAAGAAAGAATGTTCACCTCTTCCTTAAAGGGGCTTGGACTCCTTATTAACCCGCCTAAGTTAACTCTCTTAACATAGCTCAGCCATGGGTGTCACTTCACTTCCCTCTCCTTCTGCATAGAGTGGTTTCCATTCAAGATTTTGAGTTTCTCAGAGAAGTGGTCTTTCTAAATTCCATTTCCACAGTCACGTACCACCAAGCATCTATGCTCAAGCTCCAGACATGGTGTGTTATGAACTTCCTCTGAGGAACTAACCAGAATGACCGTCCAATCACAAGATTCTCCCGCCTGCTTCCCCAGTGAGGGACTGGCTGTCAGGGTGTAGCGTGATAGGAATTTGAGACAGCCCCAGTTCCCTTGGCACTGGGCTCCATCCTTGGGACCCAATCACACTTGGGTCTGTGGTCTGAGTCATGGGATCTGAGAGCTGATATGAATGCAGCCAACAGGTCTGGCGTTGCCCTATGTTCCATGTGCAAGGCCTTGTTTCTGGGCTTCCAGCAGCCTAAGAGGCAGTTAGTGGGATATGAGTCCCTTGAAAACCTCACAGTGCTCTTTAGATGATGTGTTTGTGTTCTTATTCTCTGAATTGCTGTTGGCAAAGAATGGTTCCTTTGTATATTGTTTATTCTTGCCAGTGGGCTTCCCTAGTGTCTCAGATGGTAAAGAATCTTCTTGCTCTGCAGGAGACCCAGTTTCCATCCTTGGGTTGGGAAGATCCCCCTGGAGAAGGGAATGGCTACCCACTCCAGTCTTCTTGCCTGGATAATTCTATGGACAGAGGAGTCTGGAGAGCTACAGTCCATGGGTCTCAAAGAGTCAGACACTACGGAGCGACTGTCGCTTCACTTTTTCGTTCTTGCCAATGCATGGCACTAACATATTTGCCATGTCAGCAGTCCCTGTTTCTAAAGTATGGTCCAGCAGTAGCTGTGTCACTACCAGCTCCTGCCCTCTTTATCCCAGGACCTAATAACTCCATCACTCTTTCAGCTGAGAAGTCCTTTGCTTTTTTACAAAATGAAATCTTAATTTAAAAAAACACAACTTTTGGCTGTACCACATGGCATGCGAGATCTTAGTTCCCCAGTGAGGGATCTAACTTGTGCCCCCTGCATTGGAAGGGTGCAGTCTTAATGACTGGACCGCCAGGGGGTCCCACAAAATGAAGCCTTAAATGATGGTTTCATCTGGTGGACATACTTGGAGGTGCGTTTCTTGAGTCACAGTTTTGGAGAAGATGTAGATCTTTCTTCTTTGGAGGAAGCTCTCTTTAGGCAGGTCAGTCACTTCATTGAAGAAACAGCTGGTTCTAGGTTGGAGAACTGGAAATGTCCAGGGCAGGGCAGAGTTGGGGAGGCAGCCTCTGCCCCCAGGAGATCATGGTCTGGCTGGTGAGGCTGGGCAAGTTCCTCAAAAGATGCCCCATGTCTCCGTCCTTGGCTACTATTGGTGGAGGTTGGAGAAGAGGGAAGTTGGGAGGTGCTGGCGAAGTTGGGTTGGTGCTCCCTCCCTTGAGAAAGCCTCCTGAGGAGAGAGGGTCAGATTCTTTGTGACGGAAGCAGACCCACCAGGCCCAGGGGAGGCTGAAGGCGGGAATACTGCATGGTGCCTTGTTTCGTACCTTGTGGTTCTCTCTGCATCTTCTCCCATCAGTGTGTTGGATCTTGAGAACAACCCTGTGGGGTGGGCAATTCTCTGTCCTCAGAGGCCATGAAAAGAGTGAGGGTGGGTCAGCGAGCAGAAGCTGCCAGGCAGTTTCCTGTTGGAATGACCCTGGTGTTCAGCCTGGAGTCTCAGCAGACTGTGGAAGGCTGGCCTGCCCTCTTGGTCTCCAGTTTTCTAATCTGGTTCTGCCTCTGAGCACTGCCACTCTACTAAATTTACAGTCTGATTTGTTGAGGGAGTTCCTGCTGCTCCCAAGTCATAAATTCCAATAAAAGCAAGCGATCTTATCTTTGACCATGTTTTCCATCATTGAGATGGAATGTGCTTGAAGATGGAGATCTTGATATGAATAAAATTATTTACAAGACAGAAACAGACTCACAGACATAGAAGTCAGACGTATGGTTCCCAAAGGGGTAAGGGAGAAGGATAAATTCGGATCTTGGGCTTAGCAGATACAGACTACTATATATAAAACAGATAAACAACAAGAGGCTACTGTAAAGCACAGGGAACTATATTCAAAGTCTTGTAATAATATATAATGGAATAGCATCTAAAGAAGAATATATAGATATATATGTATAACTGAATCACTTTGCTGTATACCTAAAATGAAGATAGGCTTGTAAATCAACTATAATTTTTAAAAAAGGTGGAGATCTTGATATTGTATCTTTCCTTGGTAGGTTTTATTTACACTAAAGACCTAGAAAAAAAGTATGTGAAATCTCTGAAAGGGACGTGCGTGCTCAGTCGCTAAGTCATGTCAGACTCTTTGAGACCACATTAACCATAGCCCACCTGGGTCCTCTGCCCATGGGATTTCCCAGGCAAGAATACTGGAGTGGGTTGCCATGCCATCTTCCAGGGGATCTTCCTGACCCAGGGATCCAACCTGCATCTCCCGCATTACGGGCGAATTATTTGTCACTGAGTCACCTGGAAAGCGCTCTCTGAAAGGGAACTGGTTCCTAAAATATGGGCAGATTTGCTTTTGAATAAGAACATCCTTCCAGGAATTCCCTGGTGGTCCAGTTGTAAGGAATCTGTGCTTTCACTATGTAGGGCCTGTGTTTGATCCTTTGTCAGGAAAGCCAAAAAGAAAAGGAAAAAGAAAAAAAGAAAAGAATACATTTTCTAGCCTAGTGAAGGACTCAGGTGAGCTCAGGGTAGGTACACATTGTTCCCTCTGCTGGGAACCCTTGCCATGCTGCACCTCTGGCTGACAGCCGATTCAGCCAACATATTGTGTCCTCTGTGAAGGCCTCACAAGCCTAAAGAACCCTCTGCTGTCCTCTCAGTGTCCCCATGGCAGCCTCTGCCCCTGATGACTGCCTCCCCCAAAGGTGCAGGCTCCTCCAAAGCTGGGCTACGGTCTCCAGGTCCTTGTACCCCAGCTTCTAAAACGGCATCTGGTGCCTTGGAGGGGCTCATCAGTGGCTGTTGGCTAAAGAGTGAGCTACTGCTAAATGCGTCAGCTACATAGGATGTGTGAAAGTCCGATCTCAGTGGGCACAGCTTGGAAAGAGCAAGGGGAAACCCGTGAACTTGTGGATACCTTGCTAAACTGGGATACAACTTGAGTGTGTGCTGATGATTTACAGAAGTTGAATATAGTCTTTCTGACAGCTATTTATAATATATATAGACTGGCACCTTAAAATTCACATTAAGCCCAATCTTTCTTGCTTGTATCAAATTCTTTTTCTTTTTAAAGATTCTTTCTCCCACATAATATTTTCATGTTCTTTTTTTAAAGTTAAAAAGATTTTTTTTGGCTACACCACATGGCATGCAGGATCTTGGTTCCCTGATTAGGAATCAAACCCGTGCCCCTTGCAGTGGAGATGTGGATTCTTAACCACTGGACCACCAGGGAAGTCCCTATTTTTGTGTTCTTATGCAGAGCTGGGTGAAGTGTTGAAGTTACTGTAAATGCCCCAGGAGTGGTAACATCTCTTCCTTGATCTAACCTGTCCCTGCTTTTACATATAGCATCCACACTGGTGTTGCAGGTGGGCACAGTCTTCAGAAATTGGAAGTCTGGACTGGTCCATTAGAGAAGAGGTTTTCCACAGCATTTCTTCACCTTGGCCATCCCTTTAATCCCTTATTTTTTGACCAGTGATGGAAAATTGAATCAACGGTGTCCCTATGGCCGGCTGTGATGTTCAAATGCTGCAGAGTTCAGCTCTGTGTTTCCACCTGGGCACAGGCCTACTTGGGACCTGAGTCATCGTTCCTTTCGTTTGTGAGTCTTTATTTGGGACACATCTTCTGAAGCACTCAGCATGGACTGGACTCCCTGTTTCTCATTTTTAGGATTCAAAGACAAAGCAGGTGTTGATCTCGCCTTCCCCTGGATCTCGGTGGCCCTTCTAAAGTATAAAGTGAACTAAAAAAACCCCTTTTGGTACAGGTACCTGGATCCCACATGTGTTGCTGGGGTTCTGACCTCAGCTGGATCTGACCCTGTTTGGCTGCCTTTGGGGTCACAAGAGAAACACTTCAAGGGAGGCTGCAGTCTCATTTTGGCTCATTTTAACTCAATTACCTCTTTAAAGACCCTTCTCCAGAATTGAGAGTTGGACCATAAAGAAGGCTGAGCACCAAAGAATTGATACTTTTGACCTGTGGTGCTGGTGAAGACTCTTGAGGGTCCTTTGGATAGCAAGATCAAACCAGTCAATCATAAAGGAAATCAACCCTGAATAATCATTGGAAAGACTGTTGCTGAAGCTGAAACTCCAATACTTTGGCCACCTGATGTGAAGAGGCTACTCACTGGAAAAGACCCTGATGCTGGGAAAGACTGAGGGCAGGAAGAGAAGCAGGCGACAGAGGGAGGATGAGATGGTTGGATGGCATCACCATCTCAGTGGACATGAGTTTGAGCAAACCCTGGGAGATGGTGAAGGACAGGGAAGCCTGGAATGCTGCAGTCCATGGGGTCGCAAAGAGTCAGACACAACTTAACGAGTGAACAATAAACCAGAGTCACATTCTAAAGTAGTTAGGGTGTTAGGGATTCAACATAAATTTTGGGGAACATGATACAGCTTGTCATAGGATCCAGGGTAAAGTTGCATAGTTTGGGCGGAGGGGGTAGATTTTGGCGTTATTTCAAAGGTGTCTTGTTACAGGAACCAACTCAAGGTAAAAACTTATATGCATAATAGAAAGCCCAGAGATAAATCCATGTACCTATGTACACCTTATCTTTGACAAAGGAGGCAAGAATATACAATTGAGAAAAGACAATCTCTTTAACAAGTGGTGCTGGGAAAACTGGTCAACCACTTGTAGAAGAATGAAACTAGAACACTTTCTAACACCATACACAAAAATAAACTCAAAATGGATTAAAGATCTAAATGTAAGACCAGAAACTATAAAACTCCTAGAGGAGAACATAGGCAAAACACTCTATGACATACATCACAGCAAGATCCTCTATTACCCACTTCCCAGAGTAATGGAAATAAAAGCAAAAATAAATAAATGGGACCTAATTAAACTTAAAAGCTTTTGCACAATGAAGGAAACTATAAGCAAGGTGAAAAGACAGCCTTCAAAATGGGAGAAAATAATAGCAAATGAAGCAACTGACAAAGAATTAATCTCAAAAATATACAAGCAGCTCCTGCAGCTCAATTCCAGAAAAATAAATGACCCAATCAAAAAATGGGCCAAAGAACTAAACAGACATTTCTTCAAAGAAGACATACAGATGGCTAACAAACACATGAAAAGATGCTGAACAGCACTCATTATCAGAGAAATGCAAATCAAAACCACTATGAGGTACCATCTCACACCGGTCAGAATGGCTGCTATCCAAAAGTCTACAAACAATAAATGCTGGAGAGGGTGCGGAGAAAAAGGAACCCTCTTACACTGTTGGTGGGAATGCAAACTAGTACAGCCACTATGGAGAACAGTGTGGAGATTCCTTAAAAAACTGGAAATAGAACTGCCATACAACCCAGCAATCCCACTGCTGAGCATACACACTGAGGAAACCAGAATTGAAAGAGACACGTGTACCCCAATGTTCACTGTTTATAATAGCCAGGACATGGAAGCAACCTAGATGTCCATCAGCAGATGAATGGATAAGAAAGCTGTGGTATATATACACAATGGAATATTACTCAGCTATTAAAAATAATGCATTTGAATGAGTTCTAATGAGGTGGATGAAACTGGAGCCTATTATACAGATTGAAGTAAGTCAGAAAGAAAAACACCAATATAGTATATTAATGCATATATATGGGATTTTGAAAGATGGTAACAATGACCCTATATTCAAGATAGCAAAAGAGACACAGATGTAAAGAACAGACTTTTGGTCTCTGGGAGAAGGCAAGGGTGGGTTGATTTGAGAGAATGGCATTGAAACATGTATATTGTCATATGTGAAAAAGATCGCCAGTCCAGGTTTGATGCATGAGACAGGGTGCTCAGGGCTGGTGCACTGGGATGACTTTGAGGGATGGGATGGGGAGGGAGGTGAGAGGGGGGTTCAGGATGAGGGACACATGTACACTCATGGCTGATTCATGTGAATGCATGGGAAAAAGCACTACAATATTGTAAAGTAATTAGCCTCCAATTAAAAAATATATTAATAAAAAAAAACCCCTATATGTGCATGGTCGGGAGAGGGTGTGTCTAGCAGCACTGAGTACATTGTAGGCACTTTCGGTGTGGCTGAATCTCTTGTAGCAACATGGTTTTTGAGGATGTCACTAAAGGATGTTGTCAGGTGGCAAAAGTAGTGGAATAAAATAGCAAGTTTCACGAGATGTTAATATTCACAACATTAGAGGGCTCAGGGAGGAGCCCAAATGGAAGGAGATGTGAGAACTGCCATTGGTTAATTTAAAATGTCCAAGTAGAAAAGGTGTTATCTAGCTAGTTGATTTTTCTCATTTTGTGTTATAACTGATTTAAAATGGTATCTTTAACCTTTTTGTGGGTGTACTGTATCAAATTGACCCAATAATCCAAACTCTATGAATTTATCCCATGAAATGATGGAGCAAGTGACAAAGATGTATGTTGATTGTGATTAACTGCAGTGTGATTGATGCAAACTATGGGCCCAGCCACTGAGAACTGGTTAAATTATAGTCTGTCTAGGCTGTGAATCCCATACGGTTATTAAAGGTGCTTATGTAGATTATCGGAGAAGGCAATGGCAACCCACTCCAGTACTCTTGCCTGGAAAATCCCATAGGCGGAGGAGCCTGGTAGGCTGCAGTCCATGGGGTCGCTAAGAGTTGGACACAACTGAGCGACTTCACTTTCACTTTTCCCTTTCATGCATTGGAGAAGGAAATGGCAACCCACTCCAGTGTTCTTGCCTGGAGAATCCCAGGGATGGGGGAGTCTGGTGGGCTGCCGTCTACGGGGTTGCACAGAGTCGGACACGACTGAAGCGACTTAGCAGCAGCAGCATGTAGATCATGGATCGTAGGGACTGGGTAGGCAAAGGCATGCATGTACCTGGCCTGTGTTGGGAGTGGGGAGTGATAGGAACTATGGCATTAGGGGGGTGGTGAAAGTGCGGAGTGAAGATGACAGTGGCTACTTGGTTCTAGTTGTTTCCTGGCCATGTGGAAATGTGCATCCAGTGTGGTCAGGCTTTCCCATTTAAAAAATTATAATTTGGAAGAAAATTATAAAATTTATTTATTTTATTTTTTTTCCGTTTTAGTCAGATGGCTTCCCAGGTGGCTCAGTGGTAAAGAATCCACCTGCAGTGCAGGAGATGCAGGTTGGATCCCTGGGTTGGGAAGATCCCCTGGAGGAGGGCATGACAACCCACTTTCAGTATTCTTACCTGGGAAATCCCATGAGCAGAGGAGCCTGGTGGGCTACAGTCCATAGGGTCACAAAAGAGTGGGACATAACTGAATGACTAAACAACAGCAATGACAACAAAATTGACATATAGCATTATGGAAGTTTAAGGTGTGCTAAGTCGCTCAGACATGTCTGACTCTTTGCAACCCGTGGACTGTAGCCCACCAGGCTCCTCTGTCCATGGGGTTCTCCAGGCAAGAATACTGGAGTGGGTTGCTATTTCCTTCTCCATTAAGGTGTACAAAATGATAATAATTTGATGCACATAGATTGTGAAATGATTATCACAATAAGTTTAGTCTGTTGTTGTTCAGTCATGTCTGATTCTTTGTGACCCCATGGACTACAGCACATCAGGCTTCCCTGTTCTTTACCATCTCCCAGAGTTTGCTCAAACTCATGTCCACCGAGTCGGTGATGCTATCTAACCATCTCATCCTCTGGTGCCCCCTTCTCCTTTTGCCTTCTATCTTTCCCAGCATCAGAGTCTTTTCCAATGAGTCGGCTCTTCACATCAGGTGGCCAAAGTATTGGATGTTAAGTTTAGTTAACATTCATCATCTCCTATTGGTACAAAAAAGAAGAAAAATGTACTTTTTCTTTGTGATGAGAACTCTTAGGATTGACTCTCTCAGGAACTTTCTTTTTTTTTTTTTTAGTTAAAAAAAAATGTGGTGGCACCAAGCCTTTTTTGTGGCACTTGGGCTTCTCTATTTGTGGTGCACAGACTTAGTTGCCCCACAGATGTGGGATCTTAGTTCCCTGACCAGGAGTCAAAGCCACATCCTCTACATTGGGAGGTGGATTCTTAACCACTGGACCACCAGTGAAGTCCTTGACTCTCTTAACAGCTTTCATCTACACCCCACAGCAATGTTCATCGAAATCATCATGCTGCTGGTTATATCCTTAGAACATATATTTATCTTATAACTGGAAGTTTGTACTTTTTGTCCACCTTCCATCCAATTCCCAGATTTTCTGTTTGTTTTTTAAAAGAGAAGTCAGAAGTCTGGAATTTTCTGGAAAATGTTCTGATTTTTTAAGGTTGGTAAAATGCTTCCCTGGTGGCTCAGTGGTAAATAATCCACCTGCCAATGCAGGTAATGCAAAACGCTGGGCCCAGCTCCAGACTTCCTGAATTAGAGACTCTGGAAGTCTGGAATTTCCCAGACCAGAATACTGGAGTGGGTTTCCATTTCTTATTCCATGGGATCTTCCCAATCCAGGGATCGAACCTGCATCTCTTGCACTGACTGGTGGATTCTTTACCACTGCGCCACCTGGGAAGCTCCTCCTATTGTCACAGAATTCTTTTCTAATTGTTATCCGCTTACTTTAATAAGCATATTAGAATTTGAGCTGATTTCCAAGGAAAGGCTAGGATTTGCCCAGGTGGAAGAAACAGGGAGATAGTTCAGATGAGCCAGCAGTCCTGGCATACCTGGTCTAAAGCCTGATGCGCTGGTTGAATGGTAGTGGGCTGGGCTTGTAGGGGTGAGGTGGGCGATGAAGCTTGAGAATGAGTGTGAGGTGGGGAACCCACCATGCGCCCTGAGGGCAGTGCCCCCTTGTTCAACCAAGGGATGGGGATGTTAGGGGGATGACATGGCTACTTTTCAGGGACAGTGAGAGCACAGGAAGCAGGATTGTAGGACATGCACCTGGCGTCTGAGTGTGGGCCAGATGGGGCCAAGACGCTGGCCACTTCTGCAGGGCTGTTGGCGTTAGTCTCTTGGCTGAGTGCTTCAGTTGTGTTAGCCCAGGACCTTGGGCTATCAGGAGGGAGATGCCAGGGGTCTAGGGGAGAGAAACAGGAGAGGGGGATGGATGTCTGTCATTTAGTGTTGCTCTCTGTGTGGACTAGATCATGAGCATCATATAGGTTGTTGTATAAAGGAAAACCTACTACAATTGCTGATATTGGAGAAAATGCAAAATAAGAGAAAGGCCAGAAGTAGCCTGGACTCCAGGAGTGTTGACTAAAGTAAAAACACACAAGGTGAGAGCTGTGAGTTTGGGTTTTATTTGGGGGCCTTACTGAAGCTGGTAGTTCAGATGGTAAAGAATCTGCCTGTAATGCAGGAGACCTGGGTTTGATCCTTGGGTCTGGAAGATCCCTTGGAGGAGGGCATGGCTACCCACTCCAGTAGTCGTGCCTAGAGAATTCCATGGGCAGAGGAGCCTGGAGGCTACAGCCCGTGGGGTTGCAAAGAGTTGGATGTGACTGAGTGACTAACTCTTCCACTTTCACTTTTCACTGAGGCCTATAGCCTGGTTGGCAGCCTCTCAGACAGCTCTGAAGAACTGCTCCAAAGAGGTATGGGGGTGCAGGGGCAGTCAGTATATATGTGATTTTGATGAAGGGGGGATGTGTAACCAGGCACACATCTTGTTAAGAAAGTAGCTGCTAGTCACAAGGAACAGATGTCTCTGGTAATGATTTTACTGCTTTTTCTAAGTATGGGAAGATGTTGGAATCCAGGTTCATTAAACATTTCTCCTAAAAATATCTGTCTGAAGGCCTCTTCTGCCAGTTTTTCCCAGAGCACAGAATGCCTTGTTTCTGATCTCCACCCTGAACTCCTCTCAGTGTGGGTTGAAGGTCAGTGACTGCGGTGGTGAGTGACTCAACCACCCCCACTCCCCGCCCCCACCCCCAAGCCAGATGGTGGGCAACATTCTTTGGCAGAAGCAAATACAGTGTGTAGCTGTTCGTGAGCTGCTGTCCACTTACCCCAGTCACAGGTCCAGACGTGGTTAAGTGTGTAAAGCCAGCTTTTTGTTCTTCATATGATTCTTTGTAGTTTATTGCTCCCAAGGCTTGTCTGTCTTGTCAGAACTTTAAACAATTCAAAGGGAAATTACCTTTCAGGGCTTGTCCTGGCTCAGTGGTAAAGAATCTGTGTGCAATGCAGGAGACCTGAGTTCAATCCCTGGATTGGGAAGATCCCCTGGAGAAGGGCATGGCAATCCGCTCCAGTATTCGTGCCTGGAGAATCCCTTGGACAAAGAAGGGATTTGAAGGGATTTGAAGGGAAAGAAGGGGCAGAGAAGTCTGGCAGGCTATATAGTCCATGGAGTTGCAAAGAGTCGGACATGACTGAAGCGACTTAGCACCAGCAGCCACCTTTCAGGGCAATGTAGAAATAACAAGAATGGAAATTTCTAGGAAGGTACTGAGACAGTCCTGAAGGGCTTAGCAGAGGTTGTCACTTTTACTGGGGCTTGGAAGTAGAGAGATTCATGTCAGTTCTTATTGTTACTCCAGCATCCTGTGGGATCTGGGGGGAGGAAGTATGCTTGTCTGCTTGGACTGCCATCATAGGATACCACAGACTGTATGACTTAAAGAACAGAAATTGATTTCCTCATTAATTTGGAAGCTCGAAGTACCAAATCAGAGTGCTGCCTGGCTGGTTTCTGATGAGGCCTCTCTTTTGTTTGCAAATGGCCGCTTCTTCTTGTGTCCTCACATGCCCCTAGAGGGAGCAAGAGAAAGCTCTGGTCTTCTTTCAAGGACCCCAATCTTACTGGATTGAAGCCCCACCCATATGACCTCATTTAGGACTTCCCAGGTGGTGCAGAGGTAAAGAATCTGCCCTCCAATGCAGGAGCTGAGAGAGATAAGCATTTAATCCTGGGATTGGGAAGATCCTTCTGGAGTAGGATTTGGTAACCTATTCCTGTATTCTTGCCTGGAAAATTCCATGGACAGAGGAGCCTGTTGGGCTACAGTCCATAGTGTTGCAAAGAGTTGGACATGACTGAGCACTCATGGGTGCTCCCATAATCTTAATGACCTTCTTAAAGTCCCGTCTCCAAATACAGTCACAGGAGGTTGAAGTTCACAAGAGAACTTTTAATCTATGAACTGGGGATGGTGGTGGGGGGAGTAATGAGGAGTGAGGGAAATAGTTCAGTCCATATCCGTAACAGAAGACAATGTGCTCAGTCACCCATGAAGTCAGGGCACATGTGGGCTGGATGGAAGGAGAGGTGGTCGAGGGACCTGATCAAAGGGAGAAGAGGGCTTGGAGGATGTGCAGGAGGTGGCAGGAGTTGAAAGAGGAAAGGCCCAGTGTTCTCTTCCAGCTTGTCTCCCTGTGCTCTCCTGGAATTCAGGAATTGTCATCATTAACAAAATGACACTTCTTCAGGTCGGAACATCACTGAAGATCAGTTTCTCTGGTCCTCACCTGAATCCTTTGGCTGAGGTGCTCTCAGGTTCAAGTTTTGAGAAGCATCTTTTCCTTCTGAAAGGCAGACCTCACGTCCCGCGAAGCGCGTGGAAGTTCCCAAGTCTGGCAGCATCTATTAACATGACAAGAAAAGGAGTCAAATTTCCGTCACCATTTTGCTATGAAGGGTCAGTTTAGACTGTTCGAAGGGCATGGTCCCTTTTTAGGCAAAGAAGAAAAGAGATTTTTAAGAGTGGCCGAGGGGCTTCCCTGGTGGGTCAGCGGTAAAGGATCCACCTGCCAATGCGGGAGCCTCAGGTTTGATCCCTGGTTCGGGTGGATCCCATATGCCAGGGGACAAATAAGCCCTTGTGCCACATCTGTTTTGCCTGTGCTCTAGAGCCTGGGAGTTGCAACTACTGAGGCCTGTGTGCCCTAGAGCCCGCGCTCAGCAACAAGAGAAGCCATTGCAATGAGAAGCGCGCACACTGCAACGAGAGAGTAGCCCCTCCTCGCCCCAACTAGGGAAAAGCCTGCACAGCAACGAACACCCAGTGCAGCCAATAAATAAGTGAATAAATAAGTAAAATATTAATAAGATACAAGAGTGGCTGAGAGAGGGTGAAGTAAATGAGCTTGAGATGGGAGAGGTGAGGACCAGAATCCTCACGGTGTCTTGAAAAATGATGTGAGTGGAATGATCTGAGGGTGAGAGAGAGCTTCCCCTCTGCTCCCCTACTCTACTTCAAGGGACTGAATGGCCCACAAAAGTGAACTGAGAAAAATGAAGATGCAACAAGCCAGTGCCCCAGAGGGTACAAGCTGTGCCTAAACAGATGTCAGGGTCTTTGTTGAGAGCAGCAGCTGACGGGGTGGGGTGGGGCTGATGGGAGCCATATTATGGGTGGTGTTTTTCATATGCAGAGCAGCCTTTTGATCTGAGGGGTATGCAAGTGCTGGAAACTGGAGAGGCTCGGGTGGAGGGGGCCTTTGTCTTTGACAGAAAAAGCATCCGCCTGACTCCAGCTCCCTTGCCTGCCCCTTCAGCCCGAGGGCTCCCACAACAATGTCTCAATGGGAACCTGGGTCTCCCTACAGCTGAAGAAGTCTCAGGAAAGAGAAAGAAGACTGCTGCAAGTGTTGGACAAGGAGCTTAATCAATTCTTTCCACTGCCCAGAAAGTGAGAGAAGAGAGGAAGTGCAGAGACAAGCGGAGAGTGGAAAGGGAGACATGGCAGGAAGCAGGGGAGGAAGAGTGACATTTGAACACTGAAATAGATGTTTGGGTAATAAGCTTGCTTTCCCAGTGAACACGACTCTTCAGAAAAAAGTGCAGGTGGGATGAGTATGTGTCACTGGAGTGAGGGAGAAGAGTACTCAGCTGACAGGACATGGTTTTTGATGGACTAATAATTCTTTTTTCCCCTAAAAGGCAGTATTGTTGTTGTTAGTCACTAAGTTGAGTTAGTCACTCAGTTATGTCTGACCCCATGGACTACCAGGCTCTTCTATCCATGGGATTTCCCAGGCAACAATGCTGGAGTGGGTTGTCATATCCTCCTCCAGGGGATCTTCCCCACCCAGGGATCAAACCTGCATCTCTTGCATTGGCAGGCGAATTCTTTACCACTGAGTCACCAGGGAAGCTCGATAAAAGAAAAACTGGAAATAGACATGCCTTATGATCCAGCAATCCCACTGCTGGGCATACACACTGAGAAAACCAGAAGGGAAAGAGACACGAGTACCCCAATGTTCATCGCAGCACTGTTTATAATAGCCAGGACATGGAAGCAACCTAGATGTCCATCAGCAGATGAATGGATAAGAAAGCTGTGGTACATATACACAATGGAGTATTATTCAGCCATTAAAAAGAATACATTTGAATCAGTTCTAATGAGGTGGATGAAACTGGAGCCTATTATACAGAGTGAAGTAAGCCAGAAAGAAAAACACCAATACAGTATACTAACGCATATATATGGAATTTAGAAAGATGGTAACAATAACCCTGTGTACGAGACAGCAAAAGAGACACTGATGTATAGAACAGTCTTATGGACTCTGTGGGAGAGGGAGAGGGTGGGAAGATTTGGGAGAATGGCATTGAAACATGTGTAACATCATGTATGAAAATGAGTTGCCAGTCCAGGTTCGATGCACGATACTGGATGCTTGGGGCTGGTGCACTGGGACGACCCAGAGGGATGGAATGGGGAGGGAGGAGGGAGGAGGGTTCAGGATGGGGAACACATGTATACCTGTGGCGGATTCATTTTGATATTTGGCAAATCTAATACAGTTATGTAAAGTTTAAAAATAAAATAAAATTAAAAAAAAAAAAAAAAGACAGTATAATACAAGGCAAACACTAAAGTGAAAGCAGAAAGCTGTTTATCTAGCTGTGCTTTTGCAGGGTGAAAGAAAGTCCCTGTAAGTCTTTGCATTGTTAGAAACTTCATGCTAATTGGAATTTTATCACAATCACAATAATTTACAATAGTTCTTCCTTTCTTGCTGTTTCTTACCCTTCTTACAGTCTCAACCGATACAGATTAAGAGACTTGAAACAAAGCAATGGCTTTTTGGCCTGAAGATGAGTATTTTCTGCTTGTGGAGATTTTTGAGTGCATCCTATGGGGTAGATGTAATCTTTGGGTATACATCTCATACACTATTTGTATGAGCATGTCCACTCATACTATATCTTTAAGTCAGATGTCTGCCCAGACATGGGCATTTGGCATGGCATGGCTGACAATTGACATGGCCTGGGGTGGGGAGGGGAGAGGCAAAATCGGGTCCTATATTAGATTGTCTCTTTAGGGGCTCTGGTTTGGGTAGCAGTTTGGGAGAGCAGGGAGCATGGTGATTTGGCACTTCTCGAACACCTAGCAGAAGAAAAAGGTCTGAAATAAGAGAATGGTTTTGTGGATTTTTTTTTTTTTTCCCTCCTATAGGCGGAAATTGACCTGACACAGTGATCTAAGTGAGGGCTGTTAATTAACAGATCCGGAAGTTGGATTTGGGGCTGTTTCTAAATCATTACACCTGAGTGGCACTGTTATAACCAGGATGGAACATTCAGGAGAAGTAGGCATATTGCTTTCGAAGTGGTGCTGGAGAAGACTCTTGAGAGTCCCTTGGACAGCAAGAAGATCAAATCAGTCAATCCTGAAGGAAACTCTGAATATTCACTGGAAGGCCTGTTGCTGAAGCTGAAGCTCCAGTACTTTGGCTACCTGATGAGAATAGCTGACTCGTTGAAGAAGACTCTGATGCTGGGAAAGATTGATGGCAGGAGGAGAACGGGGCAGCAGAGGATGAGATAGTTGGATGTTATCACCTGCTCAATGGACATGAACTCGGGCAAACTCTGGGAGATGGTGAGGGGACAGGGAGGCCTGATGTGCTGCCAATCCACGGGGTCGCAAAGGGTCAGACACAATTTGGCAACTCAACAAGAACAGGCATACTGCCTCTCCCTGGCTCAGGGGTACATGTGCTCTGAGGAGTCAGACCTTGCCTTAGCTGAAGTCGTCTTTGGACACCTTGAAGAGGTCAGGGTCAGTCCTGCTGCTAGCCTCACCAGCAGCTACCCAGGTTCTCAGTGGAAAGAATATGATGTTTGGGGACCATAGATCTGGGTTTGAGTCCTGGCCTCCCTGTCTCTTATCATTGTGACCTTGAGCCATATAGTCCTTGAAAAATAGCCCTTTCTGTGCCTGATTCCTCATCTGTAAAATGGGTGTGATGAAACAAACCGCATAGGATTGTAATGAGGAATAAACAAGAGGACCTTTATAAAGTGCATCAGAGACGTTTGGTAAAAGTTTGTCTTGCTTTGCATCTACTGTAAAGTGGTTGGCTTTACCTGTAACTAGTGGGTTTACTCTTATACCTCACCCTTGCTGATACATTTTACTGAATAGAATTTTTTTCCCCCAGCTGAGGCATGTGGCATGTGGAATCTTAGTTCCTTGACCAGAGATCCAACTGGGGCTCACTGACACATTTTAAACCCTTGGTTCCCCTTGCCACATTCCATTTTTTTATTCCTAGGCATTATTTTCAAACTAGCAAGAGAAACTCGGACAGGGTTGGGATTGAATTCTGTTTTTGAACCCAACAGTTCGCCATCTTTCTTGTTTTTACTCCAAGTGTCCCTCTTGGAGTGATTGGTCCGGGACCCAATCTTCTTAGTGATTGGTCCAACAATCTGGGTTTAAGCCAGTCAGCACATAATATTCCTCTGTCTACTTTTATGGGTGTGGGTGTGAGCAGGTGTCCTATGTTGGCTTCACCTGGTCAAGGAGAGGTTGGAAGGGAGTTTTTGATGTTTTTTTTTTTTTTTTTTTTTTTTTTCTGAGACTGGTGCTGGATTTTCTTGTTATAAGGGCAGTTACATAGACCAGGGGAGTCCTGATCTTACTATGCTCCTCTGCTTTTGACTTTCTGCTGTGTGACAGTCTGTTCCATTATTGTTTAAGCCAATTTAATGCTGGGATGTTTGTGTTAATCACTCAGCCATGTCCAAGTCTTTGGGACCCCTGTGAACTGCAGCCCTCCAGGCTCCTCTGTCCATGGCATTTTCCAGGCAAGAATACTGGAGTGGGTTGCCATTTCCTTCTGCAGGGGATCTTCCTGACCCAGGGATCGAACTCGGGTCTCCTGCACTGTGGGCAGACTCTTTACTGACTGAGCCACCAGGGAAGCCCTGATTCCAGCTGGTTCCTGCTGTCTCTGTAACGGTCCCATATAAACTCCCTGTGCATTACCTGAAGTCACCACATATGTATCCTAAACAGAGTGTTATTGGCGTTGGTTTTTCAATTGTTCTATACATGCAATTACATGATATACATTCTTCTATGCCTTGCTGGTTTACTGAACATTTTGCACCATTCATTAATGCTAATAAATGTGGCCACAATTCGTTTTCTTTGTTGCATGGCATCTCACTGACACATATACCACAATCTATCTTGCCCCTTTTTAATGGACATTTGAGCTGTTTTCAAGTTTCTGCTGTTTCTAATTGTTTTGTTGTAAACATTATGGTATTGTCTCCTAAAACACGTGAGAGTTTCACGCTCAGATTCTATGGATTTCCTTTTATTTAATTGAATTGAAGTAAGGAAAGCTGGAATGACTCTGTAGGGATACTTCTCTGAGTCTGGTCTTCCTGCTCTCCTTTTTCTTTAACCTGCTTCAGAGATTACTGCCTTCTTGGTCACAGGATTTAGGTACCTGTGATCTTTAGCCTCTCACCACCTTCTGATGTTCCTCTGCTCTTCATCACAGTCTTAGACACACTGTTCCTTTCACCAAAAGTTGGGGCACTTTTAAAAAAATTGAAGTATAATTGATTTACAATGTTCTTATATACAATATTAGTTTCAGGTATATAATATAGTGATTCAATATTTTTATGGATTATACTCTATATAAAGGTATTATGAAAATTGGCTTACTCTGTGCTGTACAGTATATCCTTGCAGCTTATTATTTTATACAGAGTAGTTTGTATCTCTTAATCACCTGCCCCTATCTTGCCCCTCCCTCCTTCCCTCTCCCCATCGATAACCACTAGTTTGTTCTCTATATTTGTGAGTCAATTTCAATTTTGATATATTCATTCATTTTTTTTTCCAGATTCCACATTTAACTGATAACATACAGCATTTGTCTCTATCTGACTTATTTCACTTAGTATAATACTCTCCAGGTCCATCCATGTTGTAGCAAATGGCAAATTTTCATTCTTTCTTAATGTCTGAGTTGTATTCCATTGTATGTATAAACCACATCTTCTTTATCCATTCATCTGTTGATGGATACTTAGATTGTTTTAATATCTTTGCTATTGTAAACAGAACTGCTATGAACATTGGGATGCATGTATGCTTTTGAATTAATGTTTTTCTTTTATTCAGATACAAACTTAGGAGTGGAATTGCTGGATCATGTGGTAACTCTATTTTTAATTTTTAGGGGAACCTCTGTACTGTTTTCCAGTAAATGAATTTACATTTTCACCAACAGTGTACAAGTGTTCTTTTTTCTCCACATCCTTGCCAACATTTGCTTTTTGTGGTATTTTTTATGATAACCATTCTGACAGGTGTGAGGTAATCTTTCATTGTGGTTTTGACTTACATTTCTCTCACCATTATTGATGTTGAACATCTTTCCATGTGCCTGTTGGCCATCTGTATATCTTCTTTGGAAAAATATCTATTCATATTTTCTGTCATTTTTTAACTAGGTGTTTTTTTGGTATTCAATTCTGTGTGCTGTTTGTGTATTTTGATATTAACCCCTTATTGGTCACATCATTTGCAAATATTTTCTTCCATTTAATACATTGTCTTTTCATTTTGTTTCTTTTGGTTCCTTTTGCTGAGCAAAAGATTTTGAGTTTAATTAGACCCCATTTTTTTGTTTTTGCTTTTGTTTCTTTTGCCTTGGGAGATAGATCCAAAAAAAAATATTGCTGCAATTTATGTCAGAGAGTATTCTGCCTATGTTTTCTTACAGGAATTCCATGGTTTCTGGTCTTATATTTAGATGTTTAATCCATATTGAGTTTATTTATCTTTTTATGTGGAGTGAGAAAATGTTCAAATTTCATTCTTTTACATGTAGCTGTCCCCCAACACCACTTATTGAAGAGACTCATTTTTCCATTGTATATCCTTGCCTCCTTTGTCACAGATTAATTGACCATATGTACGTGGGTTTATTTCTGGGCTCTTGATTCTATTTCATTGATCTATGTATCTGTTTTTGTGCCAGTACCATGCTGTTTTGATTACTGTAGCTTTCTTTTTTTTTGATTACTATAGTACAGTAATCAGAAGTCAGAGGATGTGATACCTCAAGCCCTGTTCTTCTTTCTTAAGATTGCTTTGGCTAGTTGTGGTCTTCTGTATTTACATACATATTTTAGAATTATTTGTTGTAGTTCTGTGAAAAATGCTGTTGGTATTTTGATCAAGATTGCATTAAGGGTCCACCAATTTTGGAGTAGGACTAGCTCGTTCAAATTCTTCAAGAGAGAGCCAGCCCAACTGGGTTTTTTAACCTATAGAACCTGAAGTAGCTGTAGATCAGCTTATCTCATTTGTGGTGTCCTAGATCCTTCCTGGTGGGCCTGTGGTGAGAGCAGGAGCAGATCTGTTCCCCAAGTATTAGTTTCCTAGTGCTGTGATGCCACAAACTGGGTGGCTTAAAATGATAGAAGCTTATTCTCTCACAGTTTTAGGGCCTGGAAATCTGAAATCAAGCTGTTGGCAGGGCCATATTCCCTGAGAGATCTGAAGAAAAATCATCCCTTCCTTCTTCCAGTTTCTGGTAGTTGTCAGTAATCCTTGGCTTGTAGATGTACACTCCAACCTTCACTTCTGTCAACACATGGCTGTCTTTACATGTGTTCCCTCTGTGTGTGTGTGCGTGTGTGTGTGTGTGTGCGTGTGTATCTATCTGTGTCCAAGTTTCCCCTTCTTTTAAGGACACCATAATGGAGTAGGGCCCACTTCAGTGACCTCATTTTAAATTGATTACATCTGCAAAGACCCTATTTCCAAATAAGGTCACATTTGTATGTCCTGCGGGTCAGGATGACCTTGCCTTTTGGGGAGATAAAATTCAATCCATAAACCCTCTTTTTGCTCAGTCTAGTAGCTCTACACCTGGTTAAGGAGATGGATTTGGGGTTGACCAGCTTTCCTTGTCCTGTGGTGACTTTCACCTGTCCTGTGGTGATGGTGACTCTTCCTATCATTAAATCTTTTTTTTTCTCTTTACTTTTTATTTTACATTGGAGTATAGCCAATTAGCAAAGTTTAATTGTGATAGTTTCAGGTGTGATAGCTTTGGGTGCACAGCAAGAGCAACTCAGTCATACATATACATATATCCATTCTCCCTCAACCTCCTCTCCTATCCAAGCTGTCTCATAACATTGAGGAGCTTTATATTTCTTTTTCCTTTTTCCTTCTGGGCTTCAGCTTTGGCCCAGCAGGCTCTGGCTTCCATTTGGCTCACTTATGGTGAGCAAAACTTCTGCGTGGTTGAGAAGATAAATCCCATCACCTGAACATTAACTGCTTCCCTGGTGGTTCAGGTGGTAAAGCATCTGCCTGCAAAGCAGGAGATCAGGGTTCGATCCCCGGGTTTGGAAGATCCCCTGGAGGAAGGCATGGCAACCCACTCTAGTATTCTTGCCTGGAGAATTCCATGGAGAGAGGAACCTGGTGGGCTGCAGTCCATGCAATTGTGAAGAGTCGGATGTGACGGAACTCTTCTAACTAACTAACTAACACTTTCACTTTCACCACGAACTTACTAGTAGGTTGATGAAAAAGTAATTGCAGTTTTGGATCATGAATTTTAAGTCATAACTAGGCTCAAACACATCTTTATTAATCAAAATAGGAACCTCTACAATCAATACATTTTTGCCAATGAGAAATAAATTAGTGTATTCTTGTAGCATAAAAATCCTTGGTTTATAATTCAACAAACTCTTGGAAAGCATTTTCTGTCTCCTGCTTGTTGTAGAAACTTTTTCTCTGCAAAACAGTTGTCAAGATGCTTGAAGAAGTGGTAGTCAGTTGGTGAGAGGTCAGGTGAATGTGCGGGGGGAGGGCAGAAACTTTGTAGCCCAGTTTGTTCAACTTTTGAAGTGTTGGTTGTGTAATGTGCAGTCAGGCATTATTGTGGAGAAGAATTGGGCCCTTTCCGTTGACCAATGCTGGCTGTAGGCATTGCAGTTTTTGGTGCATCTCATTGATTTGCTGGGCATACTTCTCAGATGTAATGATTTCGCCAAGACTCAGAAAGCTGTAGTGGATCAGATAGGCAGCAGATCACCAAATAGTGACCATAACTTTTCTTTGGTGCAAGTTTGGCTTTGGGAAATGCTTTGGAGCTTCTCTGGGTTCAACCACTAAGCTGGTTGTCGCATAAAAGCCAGTTTTCATCACAGATCACAATCCGATTGAGAAATGGTTTGTTGTTGTGTAGAATAAGAGAAGATGACTTCAAAATGACCACTTTAAAAATTTTCATCAGCTCATGAGGCACCCACTTATTGAGTTTCCAATTTGCTTCAAATGCTTGACAACTGTAGAATGGTTGACATTGAGTTCTTGGGCAACTTCTGGTGTAGTTGTAAGAGGATCAGCTTCAGTGATTGCTCTCTATTGGTTGTTGTCAACTTCTGATGGCTGGCCACTGCACTCCTCATCTTCAGGGCTCTTGTCTTCTTTGCAAAACTTCTTGAACCACCATTGCACTGTACAGTCATTAAGAGTTTCTGGGCCAGATTCATTGTTGATGTTGCCAGTTGTCTCCTCTAGTTTATGGTCCATTTAGAACTCAAATCACTCGAATTTGCTTTTTGTCTAACATCATTTCTATAATCTAAAATTAATATAAAATAAACAGCAAGTATATGCAGAGTACATCATGAGAAATGCTGGGCTGGATGAAGCACAAACTGGAATCAAGATTGCCGGGAGAAATATCAACAACCTCAGCTATGCAGATGACACCACCCTTATGGCAGAAAGTGAAGAATTAAAGAGCCTCTTGATGAAAGTGAAAGAAGAGAGTGAAAAAAGTTGGCTTAAAACTCAACGTTCAGAAAACTAAGATCTGGTCCCATCACTGTGTGGCAAATAGACGTGGAAACAATGGAAACAGTGAGAGTTAATTTTCTTGGGCTCCAAAATCACTGCAGATGGTAACTGCAGCCATGAAATTAAAAGACACTTACTACTTGGAAGAAAAGCTCTGACAAACCTAGACAGCATTTTAAAAAGCAGAGACATTACTTGCCAAAAAAGGTCTGTCTAGTCAAAGCTGTGGTTTTTCCAGTAGTCATGTATGAATGTAAGAGTTGGACTATAAAGAAAGCTGAGTGCCAAAGAATTGATGCTTTTGAGCTGTGGTGCTGGATAAGACTCTTGAGAGTCCCTTAGGCTGCAAGGAGATCAAGTCAGTCCATCCTAAAGGAAATCAGTCCTGAATATTCTTTGGAAGAACAGATGCTGAAGCTGAAACTCCTATACTTTGGCCACCTGATGAGAAGAACTCTCATTGGAAAAGACCCTGATGCTGGAAAAGATTGAAGGTGGGAGGAGAAGGGGTCGACAGAGGATAAGATGATTGGATGGCATCACCAACTCGATGGTCATGAGTTTGAGTAAGCTTCAGGAGTTGGTGATGGAGGGAAGC
Source organism: Bubalus kerabau (assembly GCF_029407905.1). Lineage (NCBI taxonomy): Eukaryota > Metazoa > Chordata > Mammalia > Artiodactyla > Bovidae > Bubalus > Bubalus kerabau. The sequence goes on from NC_073634.1 coordinate 52,956,196, forward strand.
CTGGTGTGCTGCAGTCCATGGAGTCACAAAGAGTCGGACGCGACTGAGCGACTGAACTGAACTGAACTGAACTGAAACAGCAAGTAATAGGTCATTAGCCAAAAACATAAAGTGAGTAATGCACATTAACATGACTACATTTATTTAAGAATGTACTTCAATATCAAATGGGAAAGTTCAACAGTGCAAAACTGCAGTCACTTTTGCGGCTACCTAATAGTTGTCTTTGCAGTTGCCACACTCCTGGCTGCCCCCTAGGGGAGGACTGACTCCTGGTGACATGCTGGAAGCAACCCCCAGGACAAGCTTGCAGCACTTACCCTCACAGGCCCCACCCCATGATCATGCTGGTTGCACTTCCTCTTAGACTCTTAGTGTTGCTGTGTTTGTCTGTCTTGGGCCTGCAGACTTGGTTGATGCCATGCTCAGAGCAGCTGCTGCATTCCCTCTGGCTACGCCTGTTATGGCCCCATTTGAAGCTCTATAGGTTTCATGGCTATAGAAATGTGTGTCCTTGGGATGGGTACACTGGCCCTGTGTTTTTTTTGGTGTTACATTGGAGTCCCTCCTCCCAGCATAACCAGAAGAGGTGGCCCAGACACATCAGGGACCACTTGGAGGTTCCTGATGGGCCACCTGGTCCTGATCCCCTTCTCCACGGAGCCTCATGGCCAGTGCCGAGGGGAGGAGAAACAAGGGAGGCAGAGAGGACAGAAAGTGAGGCCAGAGCGTCTGCTCTTCCTGAGATGCACTTCCTGAGACGGAGCAACTCAAGGGCTAATAAGTGGAAGATCATCTGAAGCCATCACCTCCACTCACCTGTCCTGTTTGATGCGCTAATCCCCTCTGTGTGGTCATTCCAAGTTTGACTGAACAGTCCCAGTGCCAGGGAGCACTCTGTTACAGTTCCCCAGGGACCATCCTCATGCACTCACATATTTCTTACGTACTTGTGCTCGTCTTTCTTTCTTTCTTCCTCCTTCCCTTACTTTCATTTATTTGGCTGCACTGGGTCTTACTTGTGGCACGTGGGATCTTTAGTTGCAACATAGGAACTCTTAGTTGCACTGTAGCATGTGGGATCTAGTTCCCTGACCGGGGATAAAACCCAGGCCGCCTGGATTGAGAGCACGGAATCTTAGCCACTGGACCATCAAGAAAGTCCCTGTGCTTGTGTTTCCATGGGAGAGATTCCTAGAAGTGGAACATGCACATTTTCCATTTGATGGTTAACAAATTACGCATGTGTGGAAACACATACTATTGATATACACAGAAAACAAGTACAGGGTAATCATGATGAGATACGGAGCTCAAAAAGTAGGAGGGACTTCCTAGTAGTTAAAAATGTCTCCCAGTAGAGCAGAGCACCTGACTTGGGGTAGGTGTTCAAAAGGTAAAGCTTGGCATACTTCGGAGAAGCACTGGGAACCTCTCCAAGGAGCCAAGTGCCCCAGTAGTGGCTTCAGTGGCCTGGAATCCTTCCAAATGCAATGCATTTTTCAGGTGAGGCTTGGAGAACAGCAGAGGTTCTGCAGGACCCATCCTGAAGCTCTCTGAGCCCCTCTCTTTGTAGAGGCTTTTCCTGAGCTCTGCTTGTCCTCTGATGTAGACATGGGCCTGTCCACTCTATCCCCAGCTGGAATGCCTTGGGCTCTCCTGGGACTCTCCATTGGTGGCCTCAAGAGACAAATGAGTTTTCCCCAAAAGGTCAGAAGTCTTCCTATGAGTCATCTTTCTCCCCAAAGCAGTTCCACCTCCCAGGGGACAGGCTGACTCTGCAGAGTGGGAGAGGGCTTGCTGCTGCTATTATTATTATCATTATTAATTAATTAATATATCTGGGATTGCACTGGGTCTTAGTTGTGGCATGTAGGATCTAGTTTCCTGACCAGAGATCCAACCTGGGCCTCCTGCATTGAGAGTGCAGAGTCTTAGCCACTGGACCACCTGGGAAGTCCCTACTGATGTTATTATTATTGTAAATGCATCATGCTGACCCCTGGTTGTCCCCTCCATGTTGCTCAGAGTCCTAAGGTTCCACCACCTCCACCTCATCCTCTCTTGCTTTGCTTTCAGGTGCTCTTAACAGATTGACAGTGAGTGACAAGGGCCTCTGTGAAGTCAGCTGCCCGGCTGCTGCTGCTGCTGCTACTAAGTCGCTTCAGTCGTGTCCGACTCTGTGTGACCCCATAGACGGCAGTCCACGAGGCTTCCCCGTCCCTGGGATTCTCCAGGCAAGAACCCTGGAGTGGGTTGCCATTTAAGAGAATCCGTTGATGCTGTGTCAGCACGGTAGCTTGGCAAGAGAGCAGCCATATGGGAAACATTAGGGAGGAATTCTTGGCGCTTCCTGGTACATTCCCAAAGCTGGGCTGGAGAAGGTAGAATGTGGGTTTTTTTTTTAAAATAATGTTTTACTTTTTTAGTATTTATTGGAGTTTAGTTGCTTTACAATGTTGTGTTAGTTTCTACTGTACAACAAAGTGAATCAGCTGTACGTATACATATATTCCCTTTGCTGCCATGTTACCGCGTCTGAGTTCTTGCTGCTCATCTCGTGACAGGCCAATAATTCTGAGAGACGAGGTGTCGAGGTAAGCAATACTACTTTATTTGGAAAGCTAGCGGACCGAGAAGATGGCAGACTAATGGCAAACTAATAACTATCTTATCAGGGTTCGAATGCCAGTTTCTTTTATAGAACAGAGTGTGGGGAGATGAGAAAGTAAAGTAAAAATGCTGTTAATTTTGCTAATACCTTCTGGAATGGCCTCTGGAAGGGGATGTGTCCATTTCTTCCTTCCTTAGCCATCCACAGGTGGACAGCATTTTGAACAAAGCCATTTTGATTTAACATTTAGGCAGGGGCACAGGGTTTCCTGGGGCAGGCCCTTGTGACAGAAGCAACAGGAAGCAAATGTTAAAGTAAAAGAAACAGGTCTAACATGGAGTCAGTTCTCTCCTGTAAAAACCACAGAGCATTGGGTAAAGTTCCCTGTGCAATACAGGAGGTTCTCATTAGTTACCTACTTCATACATAGTAGTGTATATATGTTAATCTCAATCTCCCAATTCATCCTGCCTCCCTGAAATAATGTATTAGTAAATTGAGTCCACTGAAAGGCTTTTGTTTGTGTGGAAAAACCATAGAAGCAGTACTGTTTCAGAAGCATGCTGGCCCCACCTGCCAGCACCCTGACAGCCCACATCCTTCCTTGTGAGGGAGTCAGACCTTGAAAACTCTGGTGCAGAGAACTGTCAGTAAGGGCCAGAGGACTGAGCCGGGAACTGACTGCAGCTCTCGGGAGACAGTTCACATCTGAACGAGTTGAGTCTGATCTGTAAGCATCTCTGGAGGTTCTTAGGGCTCTGACCCTGGCTGAATTCAGTCAATTGCTCCCAGCCCTGCCTTCGTGTTGGAGTCATCTGGGGGTGTTTGTAGGCGGTGATTGACACTACCGGAGCTGTCAGGACAAAGTGGCCCATCCTAGGGCGCTGATGCAAGCACTTATCCTGGTTTACAGGCAGCCCTTAGGAAGCATGAAGCGACCCATGAAGTGTACTGTGTGGACTGGTATCTGGATGAAAGGAGATGAACAAGCTACAGAGCGGTGGGTGGGGCCTGCCAAGTTTTTTGTCCACCATGATATGACAGATAATGAGTTGTAAACCAACCATGGTTGGGGAAAAAAAAAAAAATTGGCTTAGAAGTTTTCTGGGAAAAAAGCAAACCATATGGATGTCTGAAAGGGAAGGCTTATTTGAGATCTTGGAGGAATGAGTCTGAATTTTTGTAGGATTGTATGATATCTTCAACTGTCGACTTCTACCTGGATTTCTCTTGGGGTCTGCCTGAGTTAGCCTGAGCCCAGAGCAGAGGTCCCATGACAGCTTTGGATTAAGGGCCATGAGGTTACCTCCTGGGTGTCTCCAAGGGGCTTGTGCATCCAGTCTGCTTTCTCACTGGAAAGGCAACCTTAATTTTGTCTCTTCTTGCTCTCAGAAATTTCCCTTTTCCTTTTCTATGATGTAGCTTAGTCATTGATATTATCTTGTGGACAGAAAGTCTCAGACTCCATTTACTTCAAGAAGAGTGGAGAGTATTGCTGTTTGCCGAGATTTGACATTTTATTCCTTGATTGTTTTCTCTTACATTGTAATATACAGCTTCAGTATTTATTTATGGAAAGGTTTTTATTTGACTGCTTAAAAACCAAAGGAACAAAAATAAAAACAAAAAAATGAAGGAGATATCTCTGTTTCTCTCTCTCAACCGTCTGTCCACGTATGTATCTGGCTGCTTTACATACAGAGACTACTCTTGGAAAGAGATATAAGACACAAGCAGCAGTGATTACTTTTGAGGAGGGTGATTGGGGAACAGGAATGGGAGGGAGATTAATTTCTTTTTACTCTTTGAAATTTTTACCGTATGCATATGTGCGTGTGTGCTAAGTCACTTTAGTCGTGTTCGACTCTTTGCAACTCTGTGGACTGTAGCCCACCAGGCTCCTTTGTCCATGGAATTCTCCAGGCAAAAATACTGGAGTGGGTTGCACTCTTCCAGGGGATCTTCCTGACCCAGGGATTGAACCAGCATCTCCTGCATTGGCAAGTAGAGTTCTTTACCACTAGTGCCAACTGGGAAGCCCACTGTATGCATGTAGCTATTAAAAAAAAGAGTAGAGCTGTCTGTGGAGCTTATCATGGCTCTTCTAAGCTGGTGAGGAGTTCCTCAATGCTCTATAAAAATTATTTGTGTTTTATACAGTGAGGTTTTCCAATAAGTGTGGCTTAATATTTTAATTTTTAGAATGTATGTACTCTTTGAGTTGCAACTCAATTGTTTTTTTTGTGTGTGTGTGTGAAATGACTCGCACAGACCAACTTCCTCTTCCCTCACTTAACAAAAGACCAATGAGCTGTTACTCAAGCTGTTATCTCCATGGTATTACTTTGCTAAATGCACTGATTTCATAAGCATGTGGAATCCGCTTGCTTTTGAATCTGTGTAGCACATATAAGACTGAATCTATTTAATAAACACTGAATAACAAACTGAAAAAAAAGAGTAGAGCTGAGACTGATACGTTTTATGAATTGACTTGTGTTGCCAGATCTTATGCTGAAGTACTAACCCCCAGGACCTGTGAATAAGACCTAATTTGGAAACTGAGTTTTTGCAGATGAGGTCATCAGAGTGGGCACTAATCCAGTATGAGTGTGTCCTTATGCAGAGGATAAATTAAGACACAGAGCGACCCACAAGAAAAAAAAGAGCCACGTAAGTACTGGAGCTATGTTTTTACAACCCAAGAAACTCTCAGAAGCTAGGAGAGAGGCCTAGAACTCTAGTGCCTTCAGAGGGCACATGTCATTGCCGGCACCTAGTTCCTGGACTTTCAGCTTCCAGAACTGTGAGACAATACATTTCTGTTGTTTCAGTTCCTCAGTTTGTTAAGACAGTCCTAGCAAGTAAGTGCAACATGTAAGAAAATGGTAGCAGAAACTGCAAAGAAAGGAAGTGAATGGAGACAAGGGGTAGTGGGCAGGGAGGGGTTGCTTGGGGAGGAGGTGGGGGACAGTGTGCATGGCCACTGACACTCACTCGGACCCCTTGCCTGCCCCTTTGCCTCATTCCTCTTCCTGGTTGCCTCCTCCCACCCCGTCCTGCCCCCCATCCCAGCTGGACATGCTCCCCACTGCTCCTGGGCCTTCTGGTTGTCCAGTTAACCGTCATTGTGCCCCACTTGTGATCACCTGTTACTGATCCCACACTGTAGGAATATAGAGCTCTGACCTAATATTCCAGGTTCCTTCTGAATGATCTCATCTGGATGAGATGGCCGAATGGGATCACTGATTCAATGGACATGACCTTGGATAAACTCCGGGAGATAGTGAGGGACAGGGAACCCTGGCATGCTGTAGTCCATGGGGTCACAAAGAGTGGGACACAATTGAACTTAGCAATTGAACAGCAACAACAGGTCACTGATACTACCTGTCAGGAGGAACTTCCTGGATTTGGCCTCTGCGGTCAACTCAGTCAAACAACTGAGCAAACTCAGTTGCTTCTGAGGAATCTGCTTCTCTGTGAGTCACATCCTGAGACCCCACATTTGTGAGATTGCCTCAGCCTATGGCAAGCACAGCAAGGAGAGAAAATTACATGAGGATGATTGACAGCTGATAACAATTTGGAGATGCCACTGCAGGTTTCTGAGGAGGCTAGGTCTGGCTGTCAGTGGCTTTAGCTGGGCCGAGTTTTGTTGTTTAGTTGCTAAGTCTTGTCCGACTCTTTGTGACGCCACGGACTGTAGCCCATCAGGCTCCTCTGTCCAGGTGATTTCCCAGGCAAGAATACTGGAGTGAGTTGCCATTTTCTCCTCCAGGGGATCTTCCCGACCTAGAGATGGAACCCGCATCTCCTGCATTGGCAGGCTGGTTCTTTACTGTCTGAACCACCAGGAAAGTCTTCCTCTGGGTTTCTTTCAATGTGTTTCATGAAACAGATAACAAGCACTTGGGATCTGCCAGGGAGAACTGTGGGCCAGTCTCCTTCCTCTTCCCAGCCAAGAAAACCCAGCCCCCTCCACCACATCTAGGTGGGGGCTTGAGACACAGTAGTCAGTAGCTTTCCTGCGCTGACTTTTAATCTGTAAGATGCTTAAGGCCTCTCTCAAGTTGTTAGGCTACAAATAAGCACAATATAAAAGCCTCCAAGGTTAAGTTAGAACTATTGTAGCAGCTCTAAAAGGAAAGACTTGGTGACTATAGAAAATTGTATTAGAGATTCAAAAAGGGCATTTGTGTATTTTTTTATGGAACAAGAGAAGGACTTAGCACCAACTCAGACACATGTCCAGTTCATTGTTCACACTTAAAGTACACTGATTTATAGTGTGGCCTCCTCAGAGTTGCTGAGTGACACAAGATGATCTCCTTCCTGCCAAGGAAAAGCAGCAAAGGGCTAACTTGGGAAGAGTTTTGACTTGCTGTGAATGGATTGTCCCAGCAAGCCTGGCATCATCGAGTGAAAGTTTATTTTGGGCCTCTACCTCTGGGTGGCAGACGTCCTTCTGTGATATCCCAGGTCCCTCTCCCCTCCCCGCCTTCTTCTTGCCATCACCTCCCCTACTTCCAGGTAAAATGAAACCCCAGGAGGGCAAGGATATTGTCTTTCTTTTCATTACTGTATCTTCAGTGCTCAGATCAAGTAGGCATCAGTGACAATTTATTGGCTGAATTAATGAATGGAAGAGGAATGAGTGAGCTTCCGGAACTTTTAGCACCATACTTGCTGCTGTGATTCTGTTCTTCATTAGTTGACACAAGATGGTCATTGACATTTCTCATGACACCTTTCACGACCCGTTATACTCTCCTGTTCTTGATGATGCTTTGCTGACCATCCACTCAATTTCCAGAATTCTACACTAACGCAGGATTATGATTGGCATTTTGCTCCCTAGCCTGTGCTCCCCCACCCCTATTCTCAGCCTCTGCTGTCCCCAGTCTTTCTGTGACTCGAGGACCACAGGCTGACAGGCACTTTCATGATGAGCACCACTAGCCAGGTTACTGTCTGGATGTCCTTCCACCAGGGACTGTGTGTAATTCTGAACAGGGATGCGTCCGATATCATGAATCTCTGTAATGCACTAAACTCCCCCTTAACTGTTTTAATGTCTTGAGGACATTCTCTCTCCTCGGCAAATGGAAAGAATACATTTCCCAGCACCCTTAAGGATTAGGCAAGACCATATGACTGCTTCTAGCCAACGAATTGTGGGAATTCCAGGCAAATTGTAGGTCGCCTGCCATATCCACTCCATGGCACCCCATGGAAACCATATATTGGGAGGGCAGTGTCACAAGATAAACAGAACTGGATTCCCAAGGGACTAGATGGATGAAAGAGCCACTAACTCACTCATGTTGTGTGAGCAAGCTAAATATATCTGCTAAGCCACTGAGATTTCAGGTTTAATTTGTTACTGAGACATAGCTTACCCAATTTTCCAGGTAAGAATACTGGAGCAGGTTGCCATTTCCTACTCCACGGGATCTTCCTGACCCAAGAATCAAACCTGCATCCCTTGTGTCTCCTGCATTGGCAAGTGGATTCTTTACCACTGCACCACCTGGGAGGCCCCTATCCTGCCGTATACCAGGGGAGAATATGGGAGTTTAAGAGCATTCAGGCTTGGTCAGGACAAGCATTTAAGGAATAAGCCCAAATGCAGATGTCCCAAAGCTGGCTGAAAGATAAGCTCAAACAAAATGTGAGTCCTCTAGGGGATAAGACTCACTCCCCTCCCCCATTAGGCCCAGCATTCCTCCCCTGCCCTCACCCCCTTTTACTTTTCTGAGAAACTTGATGGGTCTGGATTTCCGGGAGATGCTTCCTGTTTGTCTTGGCTGGTGATATTTTGCTGAGCTTCCTTTATGAGTCTCCAGCTCGCCTCAGACTTCAGTTTTTGGCAGGGTCATTTCTAGATTTTATTCATTCAGTTAAAATTTATTGAATGTTTACAGTATGTCCGGTCCTATGTGCCAGATGGGAAGAATAGAGAGGTGAGCAGAGCGTGATTGCTGCACATGGGGTGACAAAACAGGGCGATGCCATTAGCGGTGTGATAGAATAGTCACAGGATGCTCCGGGCAGAGAGGAGATGGTCTCACCATGCCCCGGAGTGCCCTCAGGACCGTGGCTTCCTGAGGAGGAGGCTCCCCTGTCTCGATTTCCAAAGGACAAGAGTGTTATCTGTCACAGGGACGAGGGTGGGAGGAGCCTCCCCGGCGGAGGGAGCAGTGCGTGTGTGTGGCCACAGCAGCGAGTCTGCACTGCTGCGCCACTGGGGGTATCAGTACCGAGGCACAGATTGCATTAGAGATGGAGCTTCTGTATAAAACTGGCATTGGGAGATTGTGTTACCACTCAATGTTTATTGAATTTGTTTTAATGGAGAATTAAAGTTTTACTAAAAAAAAAAGCACAAGGTAAAAGAAGTTTCTAGAAAAAAGAGAGGTAACAATCTTTTGACTGGTTCATGCCCATTGACTCAGTAGGCCTTGTCTTAGGAATCTATACTAAGGAAATAATTAGAAAATAGAAAGAACTTTCTGCTCCTGGATGCTCTTGATGGTGTTATTCATGATAGTTTAATTAAATGATGGCGTGTAGTGTGATGCTAAGGACTCCATACTCTGGCAAAATGCTTACACTGTCACACAAAAAGCGTAGGATACTAAATTTTATATATAATACATATATATATATATATATACATACATACACATATAGTAATTTATATATAGGGATCCCCAGGTGGTGCAGTGTTAAAGAATCTACCTGCCAATTCAAGAAAGACAGGAGAGGTTGGTTTGATGGCTGGGTGGGGAAGATCCCCTGGAGAAGGGAATGGGAAACCACTCCAGTATTGCTGGGAAATTCCATGGACGGAGGAGCCTGGCCGGCTATAGTCCATGGAGTAGCAAAGTCAGACGTGAGAGACTGAGCATGCAATAATTTTATACATAATACAATCGATTGCATAAAATACATTAACTGAAAGGAAATAAACTCAAAATATACTCACAGGTTTTAAAACCAATTATAACCCGAGTGTTGAAATTATCGCCAGTTCAAAATGTCTTCTGTGTAACATCTTCTGTTTTCTAGATATAGTGTGCTTACTGCACTTACCTGGATGAAAAAAGCTTTTGTGTGCCCTTCCTTCTGTCTCCTTTTCTGCCTTCCTCTTTCCCTCTTTTCTCCCTCTTTCACTCTCTCTCCCTCCCTCTCTTCTTTCCAGTTTCAGATTCTTAGGTCTTTACTGTAAGCCTAATAATTTAAATTAGACCATGTGACAAAAGTCAGTTATGCAGCATACCTCGTGTACAGCTTGGTGGTGAAGATCTCAAGTCCTGGTGTTGAACTGTTTCCGTTCACACACTTTGTGGGGACACTTTGGTTTACTAAGCTTTGTGATCATAAGCAAGTTATTTAACTTCCTTTCCCCTCATTTTCTTCTTTTTAAAAATAGATTTAAAAATAGTTACTACTTCAGGATGTTGAGAGGATTAAGTGAGCACAGAAGTGAACTATTTAGCAGGGTCTATAGTTAGCACTCAGAAAATCACTTATATTATGGAACTTATTGTTGCTGGGGGGAAGGATAGGGAGAAAGTATAGTTAGCGAGTTTGGGATGGACATGTACACACTGCTATATTTAAAATGGATAATCAACAAGGGGCTACTGTACAGCACATGAAACTGCTCAATGTTATGTGGCAGCCTGGATGGGAGGGGAGTTTGAGGGAGAATGGATAAATGTATATGTATGGCTGAGTCCCTTTGCTGTCTGCCTGAAACTATTACAGCATTGTTAATTGGCTATAGTCCAATACAAAATAAAAGATAAAAAGATTTTTTAGAGGAAAATCGTTAATGTTATTGGCTTAGTTTTGGTATGCAAACTTCTTTAAAGCTTAATCATCAAAACCAAAGACTACTATCCCAGCAAGTCTTTTTAAACTTCTCATGAACAGGTGGACACTTAATATGTTGAGAAGGGCCTGAATAAACAAAGTTTTTATTTAATGTATAATGTCCCTGTGACTTAGCACACATACACGCACGTATGTCCATATAGCATTCCCCAATTTGCAGACAGCTGTGTCCATTAGAATGAGTGACTCAGTCTTCTTTAAATACCAAGCATTTCAGAATCAGTGGCAACTCTTGGAGGAAGGTCTCTTAGCCACAGATAACCTGGGCTTGTCCTTAATGTCTTTAGAACATCCAAAGCCATCAGCCAGTGTTTTTGAGCTGAGCCTGGGGATCTGGAGGAGTTAGACTGAGATGGAACATGTGAGACCTTAGCCTGGGGCATGGCGTACCTGAGAGGTACTTCATAATGCCTCCTGGCACTCCCCTCTGAAGATTCCTTCCTCCAGCTGATCGTAAGTCATTTAGCAATTCCCGGTGGTGTGGATAGGTCCTCATTTTATGGTTTTAGAACCCAGAAGCTCATCTTGAGTTTCCTCACTTAGACCAGAATTTGCAGACCTGTCCATGAATGGATGTATCTGCCTCTGTCAACTCATGTCACCAGCAGAGGGGTAGGAAGGGTGGGAACAGAGCATAGTTTTGCTATGTATGCTATGCATGCTTGTTCAAAATTTAATTATAGCAAAGAGAAACATCCTAGTATGGCTTTGTTAGTTTCTTGTGAATAGGTGAGAACCCCCAGGGCCCATAGAGGGTCCTGTCCCAAGACAGAAGAGGCTGGTCTATAGATCCTTGGGGAGCTGGCCTCTGGGAGAAGGTGGAGGAGGTGTCTCTGATGGAGGGGGCATGTGGAAAGAAGAGAGGAGAGAAGGGGATTTTATAAAGAAGGACCCACCCCTTCTCTCTTTGGTTAAGGCCCTGATGGGGACAGAGTAACTGAGGGCGGAAAGGATGCTGAAGGAGGGTGTGTGGTAGGCAGGCCCATGCACAGTGGCCTGTGAGGAGCAAGGTGTCAAGACTCCTGGCCTCTTGGCCACTCAGAATGAAGAGGAGAAAGCATGGAAGGAGAAAGAAGGGGATGGGGGCTGCACAGTGTCATTGGATGGCTTGAGACTTGCAATGTGTTATCTCCAGAGAATTGAAAACTTGCTGCTGAAGACCTCAGAGTCAGACAGGCCCCGCCTGCATTTGAGCCAAGGGGGTGGGGCAAGCATTCCAGCAAAGGCAGTATCCTATACACTGCCTACTGGGGTATCTGTCAAAGGTGATATATCCGCATCCATACTTGGGTGAATGAGAAAGAAAAAGCCACAGAATCTCTGGTGCTGTCAGAAGTCTTGTGGAGGGTGGTGGTGGTATTAATTGCTAAGTCATGTCTGACTCTTTGTGACCCATGGATGCAAAATAGCCATGGGGTTGCAAAGAGTAGCACGTCAGGCTCCTCTGTCCATGGGATTTCCCAGGCAAGAATATTGGAGTGGGTTGCCATGCCCTCCTCCAGGGGATCTTCCTGACCCAGGGATTGAACCCATGTCTCCAGCATTGGCAGGCAGATTCTTTACTGCTGAGCCACCAGGGAAGCCCTGTGGTGGGTGTCTGACCCAGTTCCCACCTGGTGCCATATTCTCTGTCTTTCCCTCTCTGATCTAGCTGTCCAGTGCCACAGAGAGTTCACAGCTTTGTAAAACTCCTTGAGTCTGGATTGTCCCCAAAGATGTTCTGGGCAACCCTTCTCTTGTGATGTGTACCCAAAACCAGCTTGGGAAACCCAGCACACCCTGCCCCTCCTCAGGGGGAAGCACAGTGCACTTTAGTGTGTCAAGACTCTGGGGAGTTTTGTAAGGATAAAAACCTGTTTGTCTCCTACACTGTTGATGGGAATGTAAGTTGGTACAGCCAATATGGAAAACAGCATGCAGGTTCCTCAGAAAGCTAGAAATAGAATTATCATATGATCCAGCAATCCCACTCCTGGGCATATATCCAGACAAAACTACAGTTGAAAAGATACATGCACCCCTATGTTCATAGCAGCGCTATTCATAATAGCCAAGACATGGAAGCAACCGAAATGTCCATTGACCAATGAATGGATAAGGAAGACGTGGTACATATCTACACTGGAATATTACTCAGCCATGAAAAAGAATGAAATAATGCCATTTGCAGCAACATGGATGCAACTAGAGATTATCATACTAAGTGAAATAAATCAGAAAGACAAATACCATATCATTTATATGTGGGATCTAAAATATGACACAAGTGTACTTGTCCTTGAAACAGAAACAGACTCATGAATGTAGAGACCAGCTTGTGGATTCCAAGGGGGTGGGAGGATGTGGGAGGTTAGGGTTAGCCGATGTTAGCTATTATATATTGAATGGATAAACAAAGTCCTACTATATAGCATAGGGAACTATATTCAGTATCTTGTGATAAACCATAATGGAAAAGAATATTAAAAAATAATCTATCTATATATATATGTATAGCTGAATCACTTTGCTGTGCAGCAGAAATTAACACAACATTGTAAACAAACTATATATCAAGTAAAAAAAATTTTAAAAAGATAAAAACCTGTTTGATTTTGTGTAGCCCTCATTTCTCCTTTCTTGTGTCATAATTGAGGCATCCCAGGTGGCACTAGTGGTAAGGAGCTGCAAGAGATGTGGGTTTGATCCCTGGGTCAGGAAGATCCCCTAGAGTAGAAAATGGCAACCGACTCCAGTATTCTAGCCTGGAGAATCCCATGGACAGAGGAACCTGGTGGGCTATAGTCTATGGGGTCACAAAGAGTTGGACACGACAGTGCATACACACACACACACACACGCACACACACATTGCCATAATAACTTTCATTAACATCCCGTGGACCAAATGAACTCATTAGCCCGCAAATGCTGCCCTGATGGTTGGGAAAAAACCTGTGTGTATTGTGTATAATCCTGTCTGGTTGTTCATATAATTCGAACCTGTTGGTATGTGTGTGTTCCTGCCTCACTTCCCCAGCTTCAGCTGGTCCTCACAAGCCAGCTCTTTGGGTCCCTCCCATCTTGGTCACTCTCATGAGAGAGTTCCAGGTTGTCAGTCTCCCAGGTGTCATCTGATGGGCTGATGTGGGCAGAACTCTCCTCTTTTTTTTCTTTGGACACCATCCAGGGATTTGAATTCCTTTTTTCAGCAGCAGGGTCCATGTCCTTACATAACCAACACAGGTGAGACTATTTGCCAACCACGGACAGAAGAATTAAGATGGCAGCTTATTTTTGCTGCATCAGTGGACTTAAAAAGACCTGTGTTTTCTCCCCTCAGATCATCTTTGCTTTGAACCAGACCCGCCTGCAGCGAGAGCCTGCGAGCAGGCAGCTTTCAGGTCCCCTACACACAGAGGACCTTCTCAAATACTGGAACTGTGGGGACCTCGGCTCCATCATCTTCATCCATGACAGCTCCCAGATGAGAGCCCTTGACCCCAGCCCAGCTCAGCACACATTTAAGTGCAAGAATAAGGACGTTACCTGCTGACACCCGGACATCCTGTGTACAAAAGATTGAGGTCACGAAGGGCTCTAAAAATAACTGTGCCGATGTATGTATTGAGTGAGATGCTGCAGTCAACAAAGACATTCTTTAGGAAACTGAGGAACATTGGGAGAATTCATTCCAGATGAAGTCAAAGGATAAAGTTTCATGGGACTGGGCAGCAGGCGTCATGAACCAGCCTGCAGAGAGGGGAAGGGGTCTGAGTCTGACAGCTTCCTGGCTGACTTAGGTAACGTTTGAGAAATGGTGGGGCAGAGTGTTGGTTGTGACTTTTGGTGGCTTTCAGAAACATGTGAGCACAATACAACAGTAAGTCTTCATGATATTCTTACAATGGGGTGGGAGGCGGGGCACACAGAAGAAGCTGGGGAGGCTGCTAGCATTTCCAGACATAGATTGCATCCTGCAGTGTTACAGTGAATGTGGTGGAGCTAGTGCCATGAGTGTAGACACAGGACAGGCCTTACCTGGGGACCATCTAGGGAAGAAAGCGGTTGGCCAGGCCTCAGAGGAGGCCTCGCTACAGGAGGGAGATGGATGGGTATTTGTTATGCTTTGATCAACAAGCGTCCCTTGAGACAGACCCTGGCTTCCTTCCCTCCTCTACTAAGATCAAATGCAAGTGGTGAGTCCAGCCTAGCTTCTGATTTGGGGGAGTGTATTGTCTCCCCAACTTGTAGGAGGAAGGGAAGGAGGGGTGGGGGCTGGTGGGTGCGAGTGATGCTGTCTGGGTCTGTTAGATCTGGGAATCCTGTCACATCCAATGTGAGTAAGTGTAAGATGCAAAAAAGGAATGTCCCACAGAGAGGGACTTGCCCTGCAAATGTCAAAAGAGAAAATGAACTTTCCAGGGAGTCTAGAGTGGGAGGAAGTAGAACCAAGGCAAAGCAAACAAGAGGAAGGGGAAAACAAGAAATACACTCCAGAAAGCACAGCAGAGTTTATGGTGCACTCTGAGTGGGGATGGCAGAAGTGGGGCGAAGGGTCAAGATCAACTGGGAAATTAAAATTTGAAGCTGTAGATAGAAGTTAACATGGGCGGGGGGTGGGGCTTGCAAGTTACAATGGGCAGATGGCAAGGCTGACAGAGCCATTAGTGGGTAGATGTCTCATGTGTTCCTCTCCTATGGCTCTTCATTGCCTGTCCTGCTCCCAGGGCCCCTGTGGGTGATGGAAGGTGCCTGCCCTTGTGGAATGAGGGCCAGGCGGGTGTCTGAGTGGTGTAGGTCCTAGGTCATGTCTGGCATTTAGAAGGTGGGGCAGGATGGCAGGAGGCAACCACCTTGTACATTCGGGGCTGTTTCTGTGGAGAGGATACTGGGGCAAAGGGAGTGCTGTGCAGAAGAGAAGAGATTTTTGGAAAATGGACAAGAGGATCTTATATAAATGACATGACTTAAAAAAAATATGACAAAGGGGAAGATGAAGGTATTTGACTTGAAATGAAAGAATATCATGGCAAGGCAATAGCAGGACAGCTGTTATCCATAAAGTGGAAGCTGAGGGCTACATTACAGACAGTGAGGGCTTCCTAGGTGGCACTAGTGCTAAAGAACCCTCCTGCCAATGCAAGAGACATCCACAGGTCGGGAAGATGCCCTGGGCTAGGAAATGGCACCTACTCCAGCGTTCTTGCTAGGAGAATCCCACGGACAGAGGAGCCTGGTGGATTACAGTCCCTAGGGGCATGAAGAGTGAGACACGACTGAAATGACTGAGCATGCACACTCATTTGCAGAGAGTGAGGATTTTCAAAAGGTCTTTTGGAGGTTGCTGGAAGTTGGAGAAGGAGGAAGGTGGATGTCTTTTTCTGTATTGGGCTAGGGCAAAGGTTAAGAGGAGGAGAGGAGGGGCGGGGTGGGGAGGCCGAGGTTTGGGGCTGGAGAGAGAAAGTGGTGTGTCAGCCTCACCCACAGCCACTGTGTTGTCAAAACCACCCCTGGTTGGCACAGTTTTGGTGTAACAGCACCCTGTTGTTAGCCAAAATACTGAAACTGGTTAACATGTGCAGCAGAATCAGGTGAAATATTTTACCAGTAGGGTAGAGAACACTGGAGAAAGCATGAGGGGGAAACAGGAATTAAATAAATAAGGAAAATATAAAGGTATGGAATTTATAAATCAGCTGAATGTCTATAGAATTTTCATGTATTTGGTAATTGAATCATAATGGTTGATTCTAAAGTATGTAAATATGTAGTTATTTTTATGAAAAAAATTGTGTGTGAATAAGAAACACAAGCTAGAATCAAGATTGCCGGGAGAAATATCAGTAACCTCAGATATGCAGATGACACCACCCTTATGGCAGAAAGTGAAGAGGAACTAAAAAGCCTTTTGATGAAAGTGAAAGTGGAGAGTGAAAAAGTTGGCTTAAAGCTCAACATTCAGAAAACGAGGATCATGGCATCCAGTCCCATCACTTCATGGCAAATAGATGGGGAAACAGTTGAAACAGTGTCAGACTTTATTTTTCTGGGCTCCAAAATCACTACAGATGGTGACTGCAGCCATGAAATTAAAAGACGCTTACTCCTTGGAAGGAAAGTTATGACCAACCTAGATAGCATATTCAAGAGCAGAGACATTACTTTGACAACAAAGTTTCGTCTAGTCAAGGCTATGGTTTTTCCTGTGGTCATGTATGGATGTGAGAGTTGGACTGTGAAGAAGGCTGAGTGCCAAAGAATTGATGCTTTTGAAGTGTGGTGTTGGAGAAGACTCTTGAGAGTCCCTTGGACTGCAAGGAGATCCAACCAGTCCATTCTGAAGGAGATCAGCCCTGGGATTTCTTTGGAAGGAATGATGCTAAAGCTGAAACTCCAGTACTTTGGCCACCTCATGTGAAGAGTTGACTCATTGGAAAAGACTGATGCTGTGAGGGGTTGGGGGCAAGAGGAGAAGGGGACGACAGAGGATGAGATGGTTGGATGGCATCACTGACTCGACGGACGTGAGTCTGAGTGAACTCCGGGAGTTGGTGATAGACAGGGAGGCCTGGCGTGCTGCGATTCATGGGGTCGCAAAGAGTCGGACATGACTGAACTACTGATCTGATCTGATCTGAAAACAAGTTAAAACCATCTATGTGCTTGGAAGCAACCCAAGTGTTCATTAATGAATGAATAAAGAAGAGATGGTACATAAATACAATGGAATATTATGCTCTCATAAAAAGAATGAAGTAATGCCATTTGCAGCAACATGGATGGACCTAGAGATTATCATACTGAATGAAGTAAGCCATACCGAGAACAAATATTATATATCACTTATATGTGGAATCTAAAAAATAATACAGAAGAACTTATTTACAAAACAGATTCACAGACATAGAAAACAAACTTATGGTTACCAAAAGGGAAAGAAGGAAGAGAGGCATAAATTAGGAGTATGGGATTAACAAACTACTATACATAAAATAGAGAAACAACAAGGATTCACTATAAAGCACAAGAAACTGTATTAATGTCTTCTAATGACCTATAATGGAAAAGGATTGAAAAAATATATGTATAACAATCATTTGCTATATACTTTAACACAGTGTTGTAAATCAGCTATGCTTCAATTAAAAAACCAAAAAACCAAACAACTGTGGATGTGCTGTGCACAGAAATTGTTTCCTTTCTTTCCCAACCCCCAACTTCCATCCAGGTTGGCACTTAACATTGAACAGAGTTCCATGTGCTATACAATAGGTCTTCGTTAGCTATCCATTTTAAATACAGTCCCTTCAGCTTTTCACCTGACACTATCACAACATTGTTAATCAGCTATACCCCAGTACAAAATAAAAAGTTTAAAGTTAAAAAAAAAAGAAAAAATTGTTTCCTTACAGAAACACGTGGCATCAAACAGAAACACGTGGCATCAAACAGAATCATTTAAGTGGAAAAACAAATACTGTTTGAAATAGCCTAAGAGTTCTTTCAGGGCACTTGATTCAATATTTTTCACTTGGGTTACAGGGAATGATACCACAGTCTGGAAAAACAGCAGGCAGGGGGCTCCCAGAATGGTGTGTCAATATTTTTCTTTTTCTTGACAATGTCTTGACTCTTTGGGCTGGGTGATATGATGCTCAAAATTAAGCAACTTCGTTCATAACTCTGTTGTCCTTATTTCTCTTTATATTGACAGACGTTTTCAATTTTATTAACGCCACACTACCACTGTAGGCTTGCTTCACTGCTCAGGAGATTGACAGCTACTTCCTCCGGGGAAGGTTATCTACAAGAGAAAGTAGAAGATGGGGAAGTGTGTGAAGGCCCATTTGGAGGCGTTTCTTTGACAAAGGCTTTTTCTTTGCCTTTGGAGCTGGTGAGTTGCAGGTTCTCTCTGATCAGACTCAGGACTCTGCTGCTTCTGCCAAGGAGGGGATGTTGAGGAGGGCCCTGGTATGTGTGAGAGGAGTGATGCCTTCTTTGACTTTTTTAAAATTAAACTTTTTATTTTCTATTGGAGTATAGCTGATTAACAATGTGATAGTTTCAGGTGGACGGCAAAGGAACTCAGCCATACATATGTGTATTGTGTTCTCAGTCATGTCCAACTCTTTGCAGCTCCGTGGACTGTAGCCCGCCAGGCTCCTCTGCCCATGGGATTTTCCAGGCAAGAGTTCTAGAGTGAATTGCCAATTTCTACTCCAGGGGATCTTTCCAACACAGGGATCGAACCCTCATCTCTTGTGTCTCCTGCATTAGCAGGCAGATTCTTTACCACTAGCGCCACCTGGGGAGCACCAACCATACGTACACATGTATCTGTTTTTCAAACTCCCCTCCCATCCAGGCTGCCACATAACATTAAGTGAGCAGAGTTCCATTTGCCATACAGTATGTCCTGGTTGATTGTCTATTTTACATATAGCAGTGTGTACTTGTCCATCCCAAACTCCCTAAGTGTCCCTTTGATGGTGTGAAACTCTGCTGGATGGGCTGGTGCCTGTTACGTTAGCTCTCTTTCCACGAGGGTTTCCTGATACACTCCCTGGCTGGAAAGGCATTTACCTGGCACTTAATTCCAACTTTTTCCTGGCACCTTTCTGTGTTTTACCTTCCCCTAAAATTTTTCTTCTCTGTGCTACCTGTGAGCCTCCCAAGCCTAAGGTACATCAGCTATTAACTCTTAGTAGTGTACATGGAGATAGACTGGAAAAATTATTTCCTTTTTTGGGAATATTGAAATGTATTCCTGTATTTCTTGAGCGATTCTAACATACCTTGGCAGCTTCCAGAATTAAGGATGGAAATGCCGGAGGCTGGGTAATATGCAGAAGGAATTTTTGCTTTCTTCTTTCAGTTCTTCCACTTGCTTCTTGAAATTGGACCAGTCACCCGGCTTGGTCTTTTTTATTACCAGATGCAGTGACTGGAGAGAAACACTTCTGAAGCGGCAGAGTGAATGATCGAGTGTCATCTCCTGGTCTCATGATCCTTAGCTTAATTATATCTGCAAACTACCTACCTGCTTTTTTTTTTTTGGCCATGTAAAATTTCTCCCTGGTGGCTCAGCGGTAAAGAATCCGCCTGCCAATGCAGGAGACCCCAGTTTGATCCCTGGGTTGGGAAGATCCCCTGGAGAAGTGAATGGCTATCCACTCCAGTATTCTTGTCTGGAGAATCCCATGGACAGAGGGGCCTGGCGGGCTACAGTCTGTGGGGTTGCAGAATTGGACATGACCTAGTGATTAAACCAACAATAAGATATTCACAGGTTCTAGGGGTTATATAATCAGTTTACCACAACATCTGAAACTCAATCAATGTAGTATCTCATATTGATGGAATCAAGAACAAGAAAGACAAGATCATCTCAATAGGTGCAGAAAATGCTTTTGACAAAATGGAATCTTACAGATAAAATCACTCATCAGACTAGGAATGGAAGGGGACTTTATCAACCTGTTAAAAAAATTTTTATGAAAACCCATAGTTGATATCATATTTAATGAAGAAGACTGAATCCCTCTAAGACTAGGAACAAGACACAGACGTCTGTTCTCACCACTTCTCTTTGACCTTGTGCTGAAGGTTGTAGCCTTCGGGGAAATTAGACAAGGACAAGAAATAAAAGCTATTCACATTGGAAAGGAGGAAGTGAAGTTTTTGTTTTCAGAAGACATCATCTTAGGTATAGAAAATCATAAGTAATACACACACACACACAGAGAAACCTATTAAAACTATTAACTGAGTTCAGGATATAAGATCAATACAAAAATTATTTATATTTCTATACCCTAGCAATGAATAATGGGGAAATAAAGAAACCATTTCCAGTAGATTTGATATCTTATAACTATAATGGTAAAGAATTAGAAAAAGAACCCATCTATGTACAACTGAATCACTTTGCTGTACACTTGGAATTAATATTCTAAATTAACTATACTTCAATTTAAAAAAAAGGTTAAAAATAAAGAAACCAGTTCCAGATGCAACAGCACAAAAAATCTTTAGGACTCAATTTAGTAATGAGCAAGATGTACAATAAAAACTAAAAACATCATTGGAAGGAATTAAAGAAGATCTAAATAAATAGAAAGACATCTCATGTTTGTGGACTGGAAGACATAATAAATAGTGTTAAGATGCAGTATTTCCCAAATTGAGCTACACATTCAATGCAAACCCTATCACAATCTCAGCTGATGAAAATGTTTTAAAATTAGTGGTAAGGGTTGCACACACATTATGAATGTTCCCCAAATCCCAAAATCAATAAATTTTATGTTATGAATATAATGTTCAAATAAAACTGTTTTAGAAAAAATAAAGAGTCAGACTTCATCTTGTTTGTTGAAAAGTTCTACTTGAAACAAATGGCTTGGTAGTCCTGGGTGGGTCTGGGAGTGAGTTTCCTTCTCCTGAGTCCTGTAGTTGGATGCTGTAGTTGGATGGCAGACTGTGCTGTACTGCCCTCGTCAAGCTTGTCTCAATGAGCTGTCAACCATTGCTCTGCAGGCACCCTGACGAGGCTCAGGTCTCAAAGGTGTCCGTGGCTTGTCCCCTAGTTGGATGGCGGAGGCTCTCTGTTAGGATTCGGAGCTGGTGACTTTGTTCCAGTAGCCTTGCTAGGTCTGAGAGATGAAACAAGAGAGAGCTGGGTGCTCAAGGCTGCCCGCCTCCTTAGTGTGGGTTTCTGCCCCGTACTCCTGCTGGCTGATGTTTTAAGAGCTTCCCAGATGTCCAGTGCTGGGATGATGGGGTGTTGGGAGCAGGGACCAGGAGAGGGACCAGGAGAGGCTTTGAGATGACATTGGCCTGCCAATGTGAGGAGGGCCGGCCCTCCAGATGGAGACAGTGCTGGATGGATGGCACAGGTGATACTGGGATACTGGGCTTGCCTGATTCTCAGGCGTGGTACTTCATACAGCTGCAGCTCTGGGTAGAGACCTCACAGTCCCCGGGCCCTCCGGGTGTTGAGAGTGTCCTGGAAAGCCACCAGGGCTCAGCTGTCTTCATGGAGCGGCTTCCTCCCCCGCGTGTGTCCATTTCTCTCGGTGCCTTTCTGAAGGCTGAGTTGATCAGAGGGAACCACAGAAATTCAGAAATTGCTCCCAAACTCTTCGCCTTGCCAGTGTGAGATTTAAAAACCTGTGTGGTTAGTACACTTTTAATTGTAAAGTGAGGATAAGTCCAAACTGAAAGCTCCAGAGGTTTAAAAGGAAGCAGCAGCTTTTGTCACGTGGACCTGCAGGTGAAAGATGAGATGTGGCACTTCTCTTTGGAGTAGGAGGAAATTGAAGTTATGCAGTATAGTATGTTCCATAATGATAACAGTTGCTGATAGGGACTGTTCATTCACTGGACAATTACTGTTTTCATTCCTATTTTGTTGAGAGTGTGGACGCTGGAGCCAGACCACCTGGGTCTGAGTTGCAATTTGCTTAATCTGTCTGTGCCTCTTCCTCATCTGGATAAGGGGGTTAATAATACACCTGCCTTATAGGATGGTTGGGGGGAGGCAGAATGTTGTGTAAAGCACCAAGAACAGTGCCGCACACCTTGTAATACTCAGGAAATGTTAGTTGTTTTTACTGTTGTGGTTTCTCCTTGTTAACATGGACTGGGTAATGGCTAGTGGGGCAGGGGGTGAGAGCCATCCCTGCAGCACTCTGCAAGCTCAGTCCTCCTCCCCACGTCTGGGCATACTCTGTACATGAGCTTGCTCACTTCTACACCGGGCCTTGCCAATGTTCTTTTCTTCTGAGTCCATTGCACGTATGCATGCTCAGTCGCTCAGTCATGTCCAACTCTTTGTGACCCCATGGGTTGTAGCCATCCAGGCTCCTCTGTCCATGGGGTTTCCCAGGCAAGAATACTGGAGTGGGTTGCCATTTCCTCCTCCAGGGGATCTTCCCAACTCAGGAACTGAACCTGTGTCTCCAGCATTGGCAGGCGGATTCTTTGCCACTGAGCCACCTGGGAAGCTCTGAGTCAGTTGCCCCTCTTAAATCTTGGGTTCGTAGACTATGGCTGGACCCAAGAATGCAGTAGAGCCCAGTACCTTGGCCTCTAAATACCACCCTCAGGCTCCCCAGGTTCTAAGTTTCCTCTGCTTCTTCTCGCAGTGGAGTCGGGACAAGGGAGAGTACGGATGGACCTTCATTTGTTTTCCTGGTCTCTAGCTCTTAAGTATTCTGTTGTCAAAATGGCATAGACCCTGGGGCCAAGCTGCCTGGATTTAGATTCTGCTTTGCTGCTGCTTTGTGTGTGAAGTCCTGAACCTGCTTTACCTGTTTTCCATTTTCAAGTGGAGATAATAACAATCCATCTAAGTTTTTTTCCTGGATCAGAGGATGGTATGCTGCAATTTAATTAGCTATTTAGGACATTAATGTGCCAACTGTCACAGAAGGGGACATCGTGACCTCGGAAGATCATGTCAGTTCTGAGCATCAAAGACTGAAACGGAAGAATACGAATCCCAGGATCTACCCCTTGAAAATACTTATTTTAAGATGCCACCGTAAGCTTGTCTGGTTGATCTTTGAGGCTTTTTATTGAAAAAGAAAAAAGCGATATGAAATTCAGGTTGAGATTTGCAGCTATGGTGGCTTCTGCTAAATGGAGGATTTATTTGTGCATTTATAAGTATACCTAGGGCAGAAAGGGGCCGGGGTCTTTGAGATGCCCAGTTTACACAGAATGGTCAGGACTTCCAACACTGGACTCTGAGGTGGAAGGTTGGGACTCGGTATCTCCTTACCTGTTTGGCTCAGGGCAGCGCACTGCCCGGCTCTGATCCTGAGTCCTCATCTCTGAGACACTGCTTATTGCACGCTGTGGCCCCATGGCAGAAGCTTTCCGAACTTCTGAGTTGGACAGAGGGAGGGGGTTGGCAGGGTTATTTCCTGGTCCTTGGGCATGTGTTTGGGGGGTGTGTTTAGGGGCCACAAGAGCTGCCACATTTCTGATCATTTGTCTCACCACAGGGCATTTCATGGGCAACAGCAGTTTTCCGTGTTCTGTGGTGGGAAGGCTGGGAAGTAGAACATTCCCCCGTTGGACAACCCATCAACAAATAACCTTCCTGTGCTTCAGTCTGGTTGGGGAGCAGTTAGGGGAGCCAAGTCCCCTATGGGGCTGCCTGGGCACCAGAGCGAGAGGTGTCCAAGGGGTTCCCAGGGCCTCAGCAATGGCCAGTAAGCAACCTCTTGGCCCCTGGGCCAGCTGGTGCCCCCATGTGGCTGGGACTATGTCAGACAAGTTGGCTGGTGGAGCACTTTGGGCAGCAGAGGCTCCAGTGGCCTTTGTCAGCAGAGCTTGGGGAAGACACGAAGGTGAAGGTAATTCTGCTCTGTGGTCCTGAGTCCCAGGCGGGGTAATTCAGCTCAATGCTCTGTCTTTGACCTGGACATTTGTGAAGTTTTAGGGAGGCATGTGGTGGAGTCAGTCATAAAGTAAGGTGGAGGGTGGTGGTGGGTGGTGGTGGGGTGGTGGGGCAGAGACGCAGGATGCCTGCAGACCCATCTCTGAGACAGCAGCAAAGCCCCTTCTCTTTCTCTAAGCTGTTTCCTCCCTCCAGGTCTGTTTATTTCTCATTTTTTATGCAGAGTCAGCCTCCTTCCCCGTGGACCCTTCTGTAAAGAATTCAGGAGGCCAGGATCCCCTACTCTCAGCAATGCTGCCGCCCCATGCTGGCCACCTGCTAGTCTCTGCCCCATGTCCAGTCCCTGTGGGCACTGGGTGGCCCTTCCCACCCACCTCTGTAGGTCTGATTGGGCTGCCATAACAAAACACCACAGACTGGGTGACTTCAGCAGTAGAAATTAATTTTATCATGGTTCTGGAGGTTAGAATCCAAGATCAAGGTGTCGGCAGTTTTGGCTTCTCCTGAGGCCTCTCTCTTTGGCTTGCAGATGGCCACCTTCTCACTATCCCCATGTGGCTTTTCCTCAGTATAGTCCTGGTGTCCCTGTGTCCACATTTCCTCTTCTAAGGACACCAGTCAGATTGGCCTAGGACCCACTCTAAAGGTCTCATTTTAACTTAATCTCTTTAAAATTCTTGTCTCCGAACACAGTCCTATTTTGAGGTTCAGGGGTTAGGGTTTCAGCATGTGAATTTTAAGGGAACACAGTTCAGCTGGTAGCATACCTTCTGTTCCTGGCTCACTCCCTCCAGATCATGGTCACCAGCGCCCCCTCCTGGCAGAGCCCTCGGCTGTGGTGAGAGGACTCCAGGAAGAAAATGCCAGCCCTTGGCTGGGCTGAGGGAGTGGAGGTGGGATCCAGCTGTGGTGTCTGCCTGATGCCTGCCCTTCTCCAGGTGCCCTCTTTCTCGTCGGAAGACCCACCTTCACCTCATGTTGTCTCAGACCAGGTCCTCCGCTATCCCCTCACTCTAGAAGTTCCTCCTTGGGAGTCCACTTTTTATCTTAGGAGCCAGGATTCTTTGGGTCTCCCTCAGTGGGAAAACTTGGCTACATCCTGGGCTTGTCTCACCCCCACCTCTCTCGGCATCCTGCATTCCGTGTATCAGTAACAATAGTTCCTCACACAGTACTTTCTAGTTTACAAAAGCCCTCACCTAAGACTTCTCATTTTCCACCTTCACCAGGCCTCTAGCTTCTTCGAGTAAAACATCTCTCGGATTTGCCCCCTTTGTTCCTAAGGCCATCGTCCTGTAGTCATTCCTCCTACCTTTCTGTGGGACTAATCTTGCAAGTGTCTCTTACCCAGAAGCCTTCAGGGTTTCTTGTTGCTCTCTTCATGCTGATGCCTTGGCACCCAGACCCCATGTTTTCCCAGTTCTGCCTCTGATATTCTGCCTCAGAAACCTTATGTCCCTGCTGTTGCCTCTCCACCTTTGTTAATGCTCTTCCTTTCCACTGTCTGCAGTGCCTTCTCCTCTCCTTCCCGCACTGAGAAAAATCGGCCCCAGGTCTCCAGCCATCTTTCTCTCCTATTCTTCTTCAGCTCTGAGGGGAGAGCCAGAGAGGAATAGAATCCGTGGATCTTTCCTCACCCCCTGGACTGAGTGCTTGGGCAAAGCAGAGTGGGTTGGACCCTCTGATCATTTCTCAGCCTCTGACCCCAGGCTGACTGGCAAGGCTGGGATTTGTCACTCTCTCTTTGGGTTGTCAGAGTGTGGAAGTGTGTGTGTGTGTGTGTGTGTGTATTGCTGCTTGCTCCCCGACTCCTTAAATCTGCCTCTAACCCTGACACCTGCCCCTGAGGGAAGGGAGTCAATATTTTAAAAATCTGTCCATGAGATTCTGACACCCAATGAGGGCTAAGAACCAGTCCTATCATTTACGGGGCTGCTCACACTTCCCAGGGGAGGAAGGAATATTTATGGATTGATTGGTGCTAACTGGTTCACACAGACTCAATCCTTAAAACTGTAACTGGGAAGGGTTAATTTTGAATTTACATCAGATCTGTTTCTGTGGCTTTAACCCTTACCTTGCCGCTTTTGTTATTATGGGCATACCTAATGACCTGCCTCAGGGACATAACTTTACCCCACCCACCTGAGAAGGACTGTGACATTCCTGAATTCTTTGTGTGGCAAATGGAGCAGCACCCGGTGCCCCTGTCTGCCCACTTAGTGGCCCAGAAATTCACATTTCGGGAGGCCAGAATCACAGATAGATATGACATCTTTGTTTGTTGATATGACAGGAGATATTCCATTTCACACCACCCATGAAATGACTGTAAGGAACTGAAACTAACACATCCCCATATCTGAGGCTTGCCATTCTAGGAGATATTTGCAGGAATTAAATGGTATTTTAACTTTGTTTCCTCACCTCCGCCCATCTCTGATCCATAAAAGAACCTGGCATTCAGGCCCCAACAAGACAGTTATTTTGAGGTTCTGACCTACCATCTTCTTGGTCAGTTGGCTCTGGAATAAAGTTCCTTCCTTGTCTTAACACCTTGTCTCAGATTTATTGGCCTTTCGCGTGGGGACCAGAGCAGGCTTGGACTCTGTAACAAAACCAACCTCTGAGGTGGTGGTTTCTTCTCCTTTACTGATGAAAAAACTGAAAGTGACCCAGCTCATCAAAGTCAGGAGACAGTTCAGAACCTTTGCTTGTACCGCCCTTCTCTTTCTGCCTTTTCTTCTCCTACTTTTAGCTTTCCAGCCCCTTCCTCTTTGTTCGTGCAGTTTCCCCTGCCGGGAGCTGTTAGGGGAAGCACACTGACTGAAACCGCCCGCCCTGGCCAGGCCCATAGTAACCATTTGCGTGAGTTATTTTAGGACAGGAGGTTCTGTTAAGGAACGTGGAACTAATAAACCACCACTAACCAGAAGAGTTCAGGAAAGGTCAAAGGGAGACATCACACGTCCTACCACCTCCCAGAATCCCTCTCACTGGCATCCACCTTAGCTGTGCAATGCATGCACTACCAAGAAGAACTCTAAGTCAGAATGATTGGCCAAAGACAATCTGGAAGCTAATCCCATCATCATAAAACCCAAGACTTCGAGCCAGGAGCTGAGCAGTTCTCCTGGGTTCCCCTACCCTACTGCTCTCCACCAGGGCACCCTTTCCAATAAAGTCTCTTGCTTTGTCAGCTCATGTGTCTCCTCGGGTTAATTCATTTCTGGGTACTAGACAACCACTTACAGGCCCTAGAAGGGGTCCCCCTTCCTGCAACAGATCCATTCAGTGCCCCCACCCCTAATTCTATCAGAGTCTGTAAGAACCAGCGCAAAGACCTGGGTTCCCCTCTCATGTGATCCTGGGGAGTTTGGTGTATGTGGCTGCAGCAGCTGTCCTGACTGTGCTCTATGAGGGTTGCATCAAAGAGTTTTCAGTGGTGATCTTGTCTGGAGTTCTCTTAGGTGAGGCCGAAAGGGAGCATGAGGTCTCCAAAGATGCTCCTCTTCAGGGAGAAGAAGAGATGAGGGGCTAACAACCCAGAGCTAGGGAGACACCCACAGTGAAGGGGTGGGTGAGGGGGCCCAGGGCATTGGCTGTGGAGAGACTGTCTTCCTTCTTCCCCTTCTTGGCAGCCATGTGATAATCCTTAAGGATGATTCTGAGCATATGACACTTGAATCTGGGCAGGGCTCTGTGGGTGTTAAAGAGTCTCTTTAAGAGCACGGCCCTTACAGGGATTCAGGAGGGATTAACAGGGTTAAGGACCACTTCAGTTGTTCTAAGTAAATAGTATTTAAATATTTTTCATCCCTCTTTAAATGCTGTAATCTTCAGTGACTTTCTAGATGGTGGTGATCCATTGTTAGGCAACTGCAGTAATTATAAGCAGTTAAAAAGAAATCTTACATTTCTTCCCCAGAGCTAGGGGATCTGGAGAGAATACAATGATGGCATATGAAGGAAAAACAAGGCTTCAAAAGTGGTCTCTTCTTCTCCAGGTGGCTTCCAGACCCCTGCCTCCCCAGCCTTCTTAAACTTTCACATTATCTGCCTTTGTGAGGTCCTGAGCCTTAAAGGTGTGGGAGGGCATCATGCTGTGGGATGTTCAATCCCTTGCCCTTCCTCTCCAGAAACCCACTGCCTCTTCTGCCATCTTGGCTACAGAAGTGCCCGCCCCTGAAGCGCTAGTACCGGAAACTGGGTCTAAGGGGCACTCACTGTTGCTGCCACACGTGTCTCTGCCCAGAAGTGCCCACCTGCCAGGGGAAGCACCAGGAAAGTTCCAGAAGAAGTGGAGGTGGCTGCAGCAGATGCAGGGCTTTCGGCAGTTTAGCGACCAGTGGGTCCGACTGGAAGAGAAGTGAGGCAACTGCGCCGGCCAGAAGCCCATCCCCTGATGGGTCCTCACCCCATAAGTGCGAGTAAACAGCAGTCCAGGAATGTGGGTCTTATTTGCTTAGGCAGAGGTTCAGGGCTGTGGTTGGGGTGAGTGTCCCCACCATTAGGGAGCAGCCTTTCCTGTTCCTCACAGCCCTGGGGCATGATGGGGGGGAGGTCTTCTGTCCACTCTGATGGAGGGGAATCCAGATTAAATTTAACCATCCTTCACTGATGGAGGTATACACTAACCTGTTTATTACCTTCTCAGTCTGGGGTCTTTTCTTTCAAGGTGGCCATGCAAGTGTTGGGCATGTTACACCTGAGCTGAGCTGAAAGGACCAGGTGAGCCTGAGGTCATGGGCCTCTTGGCTCCTACTGTCTTGACCTGAGATGGCTGCATGGTGTTCACACCAGACCCACGCTGGGATAGGATAGAGAGCCAGAGAGCTAGGGAAGAATCATACTGGCTTGGTGGTGCCTGTGTGTGGTCAGGGTCCTTGCCTGACATTGCCCAGATGCTGATGACTAGCAAGTTTGAGTAACCTAGTTTTAATAGTCCTTGAACCAAGAAGCAGAGAGCTGAGGGAAGTCGTCGTGCTGGTCTTCGCACCTGTACCATTTGGTTTTCTTGTGGCTGGGGTAAAAAGGCCGGGATGTAGGAACCCTATTAACATACTGAAATCCAGTCCTGTCTTGGGAGAAGAGAGGTGAAAAAAAGCCGTGCAGGCTCCTGGGGCCTTGGAGTGTCTAGTTGCTCCTGTTGTGCCTGAAGACTCTTTTTCTTTGTCAACGAATGCTGCAGCCCCGCAGTTCAAGGTCCCTGTTCTGGACAGGCACATCTCCACCGATCTGTTGCTCCTCATCCCAGGCAATAACCCCACAGCTAGATGGTGGCCAGCAGTACCTGCCTGTCTCTCTGGACTCCTGCATTCTGGGAGCTGGTGCTGACTTTCCAAACAGAGACATACTTCCTATATTGACCAGAGGAGTCAAGCCAAGACCCTGACCCCTTGGACTTGAAGGACAGCCCTTCCTGTACTCCACACTCTGGGTTGGCCCTGATAGGCCCAACTCAAAAGAGACTCAGAATAAAAGCCAGCACTGATTCTTTTTTCCAAGGAATGACTTTGGGTTATCTACCAGTGCTTGGGGGAAGTGCGTAGTTTTGTAACATAATGAGCTGTGTGATAATAATTAATTGTAAATGAATTGTATGAAAATCATTTTTTTGTGTAGATTTCCCCCCCTACATTGTGTATATCAATTGGGCAACTTTTTTCTCACACGCTCTGAATCCCACCTCTGCTGCACTCCTAGCCCCACACCTGGGCCTGCCTGAAGCCATGGACCCTGCCCCTTCTTTCTGCCACCCTTCTCTCTATCATCTCCTGGTTCTGGCTGCAGTGGAGTCAGCAGGCCCTGGAATTTCTGTTCTGCTCCTCTCTGTTCAAGGTCTGGTGACTAGGGTGCCTCCCACACTCTGACAGATGCTTTCACCGGGTATAGTGCGTGAGGATGTTTCATCCACATGTGAAGACTGGTGGATGGTAGGGTTTGTCAGAGGTGCTGTGAGAGAAAGTGGTTTTCAAACTCTCCTCCTACCCTTGTCCTGTGTGTTATTTATTATTTATATGTCTTTGTGTTTTCCAAATAAAGTCTTATGGGGAATATCTCTAAAAAATGAGTAAGAGCCAAACTGCCCTGATTGAGTCTGAAATAGAAACTTTCAGCTAGTCTCCACGCACTCCCTCCACCCTGCCTCCCATCCTCCTCCCCGTGTTCCACCTTCGTTACCGACCAGGAACTCCTACATGTGGCCGAGTTTCTTCATGGTTCTCCTGGGCCTCTAAGCAGCTCTTTGGACGGGGCTGATAAGCAGCAGATGTGTTTGTTCCTAATCTTGTTTTGGTTACCTTGATTGCCTGGGCTTGCAGCTCTGCTTTCCTTTCTAGAGACTTTCTCTCTCTTTTTTTCAAACTTTTTATTTTGTATTGGTGTATAGTTTATGTTGTGGTAGTTTCAGGTGTTCAGCAAAAAGACTCAGCCATGTGTATGTGTATCCTTTCTCCCCTAAACCCCACTCCTATCCAGGCTGCCACATAATATTGAGTTGCATGTGCTATACATGTCCTTGTTGGTTGCCCATTCTGAATATAGTTGTGTGTACATGTCCATCACAAACTCCCTATCCTTGTCTCCCTGGCAACTGTAAGTTTATTTTCTAAATCTGTGAGTCCCAGAGACTTTCTGTGGGTTCAGAAATGACAAAGAGTTTCTTTGTCGTTTCCAGGGCCGGGAACATCTTTGGGGTCCCACAGAAAGAGTAATGTGATGGCAATCAGGACCCATGTCCACCACCTTTGCTCCACTCCGTGCCCACTGTGGGAGGACTGGGGTGGGAGGGCTGAACGTTCACAGATACCCTTGCTGCTGTGATCGAGAGTCTTCTCATGAGATACACTGAGGGAGATTCAGAAGGTGAAAGGGGCAGAAGACCGTTTTCTTCAATAGTGGTGGCAGTTATGTGCTGGCTCCAGCAGACACAAGTGTGTGTGGTGGCTAGGCTCTGCATCAGGTTGGCACAGTTTCCTGCAGCTTTCTGACCTCGGATTATAGCTGCTCAGGTGCCTAATGTCAACCATCTGACTTCTGCAGCTGCAGCCACTCCTACAGCTTAGGAAGTACCTCTTCCTTCTTGAAGCACCAAGAGGAGTTGCTGATTTCTGCACTGATGTAAGTGGTGCTCCTTGCTTCTCAGTGACATGAGTCTGTTCTTAACTTTGGTAGGTAAGGGGATGAAGGTGGGGTTGTTGCTGTTCAGTCGCTCCATCATGTCTGAGTCTTTGCCACTCTATAGACTGCAGCACACCAGGCTTCCCTGTCCTTCACTATCTCCTGGAGTTTGCTCAAACTCATGTCCACCGAGTCCGTGATGCCATCCAACCATCTCATCCTCTGTCGTCCACTTCTCCTGCCTTCAGTTCTTTCCCAGCATCAGGGTCTTTTCAATGAGTCGGCTCTTCACATCAGGTGGTCAAAGTATTGGAGCTTCAGCATCAGTCTTCCAATGAATATTCAGGGTTGATTTCCTTTAGGATTGACTGATTTGATCTCCTTGCTCTCCAAGGGCCTCCCGAGAGTCTTCTCCAGCACCACAGTTTGAAAGCATCAATTCTTTGGTACTAAGCCTTCTTAATGGTCCAACTCTCCCATCCAGACATGACTACTGCAAAAACCATAGCTTTGACTAGACTGGCCTTTGTCGGCAAAGTGATGTCTCTGTTTTTTAATATGAAGGTGGAAGAGGGGAGGTAAACAGGAGGGAAGGATTACTGTGGCTGATCCTGTTCTTTCAATTTCCTGTTAAGCGGGTGTCATGGCCTTCTCCAGAGGTCCACATCCTAGCTGAGTGGTACCCACGTTCTTGGCTCATATTAGGGCAAGGAAGCAACAGATTCTATTGGCAAAATGGTTTGCAAAACACAGTGGTTGGACTTCTCTGGTGGTACAGTGGATAAGAATCCACCTGCCAATGTAGGGGACATGGGTTCAGGGACATGGATTCGATCCCTGGTCTGGGAAAATTCCACATGCCAGAGAGCAACTAAGCCTGAATGCCACAACTACTGAGCATGTGTGCTGCAACTTCTGAAGCCCACATGCTTAGAGTCTGTGCTCTGCAACAAGAGAAACCACCACAAGGAGAAGCCCACACACAGCAACCAAAACTAGCCCCCACTCGCCACAACTAGAGAAAGCCTGTGCACAGCAATGAAGATCCAGCACAGCCAAATAAATAAAAATGTAAAAAACAAACCACCCCAAAGTGGCTGCTCCATGTCAGCACTGGCCCAGCAACCTCTGAGGTGGCAGGGGCGCCAGTGCACCTGGGGGGGACTTGGCCAGTTTTCACTTGAAAATGTTAGTGGCTCAGTCGTGTCTGACTCTTTGCAACCCTATGGACTGTAGTCTGCCATGCTCCTCTGTTCATGGGATTCTCCAGGCAAGAATACTGGAGTAGGGAGCCACTTCCTTCTCTAGGGGATCTTCCTGACCCAGGGATCAACCTGGGTCTCTTGCTTTGCAGGCATCTGAGCCATCTTTACCATCTGAGCCACCAGGGAAGCCCAGTAGTTTCATCCTAAAGTGGAAAGTTCCTCTGTACTTGGGCAGGAGCGACCTGCTCTTTCCTGAGAGCACCACAGGCTCTTCTAAGAATTGCAATCCAGCCCCACAGGGTGGAGGAATGTCACCATGGGCCCAGATCTCATGCATTGGGCTCTTAATTTGGTCTAGAAATGGAAGGACCTAGGGCCATGTGACTGACACGTACACTGGGCCTTTCATATTCATGTAAAGAGGAAAGAAGCCCTGATAGATGAGGAAGTCCTGAGCTCTGACTCTGCCCAACCCCTCTCTGCCCCTTCATGCTGGGCCCAACTCCTTACAAATGGGAAGCTGCCTCTCACATGCAGGAGGGGGAGTAGGCTTAAGATGTGAGGGTTAAACCCACTGCTTTCACATCAGAGTTTAAATCACAAGCAGAAAGAAGGAACTCGAACACTTTATTCTAGGTTATAAAAGAAATAAAAGCCACACTTGCTGCGTTTACGCCAGATTACAAGTAAAGCCCTTTTGCTTATTTGTAAGTTATACAGAATTTTCTCCCCATTAGGGAAAGATCTCTGGTCTGGTTCTTTTTCAGCACAGAGGTGGTATGTTTTCACTCATTTAGCTGGCAGAGCAAAGCCGATCCTTTGGCAATCCAGTAATCTTTCGACCGCTTGGAGGGTAAGAGGACAGTCACCACAAAGTTGGTTGAATGACCTAGTTAAGGATACAAGGAAAAAAGTGTTAAAGAACAACCCCTTAATATAAAAATCATGGTACCAGGAGTCAAGACATCTGGGTTCCAGACCTGTCTGTGCCTCTAAAGAGGCAACAATCCTCTGTGGATTTCAGTTTTATGCTCCATAAAATGAAGATGTTAGAACAAATGATCCTTTAGGACTTGTCCAGTTTAGACATTGTATAACCTTAGAAATTATGTTTCAATCTCCCTGCAGTCTGTTTCTGAGCATTGCACAAGGATTGAGGCCTGAGCTTTTAGTGAGACTCAGGGGATGTGGTTGGTAGGTTAGGCATCCATCCATTTGTCCATCTGCTTGTCTGTCCATCCATCTATCCATTTGTCCATCTGCTTTTCCATCTATCCTTCCATCCATCCATCCATCCATCTGCTTGTCCATCCATCCATCCATCTATCTGCTTGTCCATCCATCCATCCATCTATCCATCTGCCCATCCATCCACTTGTCGATATGCTTGTCTCCCTCCAGTCATCCATCCATTTCTCTATTCACCCATCCATTTGTCCATTGGCTTGTCTCCATCCATCCATCCACCCTTTGTTCCACCCAGCAGGTAGGCACTGGGGTCCTGAGTCAGAGGTATTTTGTCCTCAGCTCTGAGACATCTGAAGTAAGAGATCAGTTTTGCAGTTTCTTCATCGTGGGCCTGTGTGAGGGGACCAAGACCAGGATGAGAAGAAGAGAGCCTTGCCCTCAAGATGGGTGCTGCTATTTCTGGCATTCACAGCAAACTTCATCTGCCTGGAAGTTGGGGAGACTGGGGGTGTCCCCAGCAGAGAATGCCTACATCTCCCTTCTCCTTATCTTTGCATGTCATTCCCTGCATGTGCCTTGGTGAGTGCTTGAGTAACATTTTATAGCAGTATTACAGTAGATATATGTATAGCAACCATTTGTTTGGTTTGAGATACAAATCAGGTCCACACCTTGCAACAGTGATGTGTCTCTTGGATCTCTTTCGATGGTAGTCTCCCTCTGTGTTTCTTTTGCCACTCCTTTGTAATATATTTGTTGGAACAACCAGGCTGTTTGTCCCATAAGGCTTCCCGGAGTCTGGCTTTTGCTGACAGTGTCCCTTTGGTGATTTTACACATGTTCCCCTATCCCTCTAAGAGTGGTTAGATCTAGAGGTGTGATCACATTCAGGGTTGAGGTTTTTTGGCAAGAATACTTCCTAAGTGGTGTGCACTGCCATCAGGAAACGCCTTGTGTCTGGTTGTCTTTTTTTGAAAGGAATGTCCACAGAAGCTAATTATTACTTGTTGTTTAGTTGCCAAGTTATGTGACTCCTTTGTGACCCCATGGACTGTAGCCTATTGGGCTCCTCTGTCCGTGGAATTCTCTAGGCAAGGATACTAGAGTGGGTTGCCATTCCCTTCTTCAGGGGATCTTCTCGTCTCCTTCACTGGCATGTGGATTTTTTACCACTGAGCAACCAGGGAAGCTCAATTACTACTTAGAGCCATTATTTCATTTAGGTTGATAATTTAAAATTTTAATGATGATTAAGTCCATCTGTGATTTAATTTTTGTAGTGATATGAGATAAAGATCTTAGTTTGGCATAACCAGTTGTCCCAGGATCATTTATGGAATAATCTCCCTCTTCCTGACCAATTTTAAATGATGCTGCTATTACATGTCAAGTTCCCCATATGCACAGTGTGTTTCTGGGCTGTCTATCCAGTACAACATTTGATCTGTTCATTGAGTCCTGTGCCAGTGCATTGTCATATTAATTACTACTTTTGCCTCTTCCTGAAAACCAGAGTTCCTGTTGGAATTTTAACCAGCAATAAATAAGAGGAGAAATGACTCTGTTAAAAAATGGGCAAAAGATTGGAACAGACACATCTGAGAAGATGTAAATAAGCACCAGAAAAGATGGTTACTGTCACTAGTCATTAGGGAAATGAAAATTAGATACCACTATATTCTATTATCTATCTATCATCAAGCTATCTGTCTGTCATCTATCATCTAAAATTAAAAGGACTGATCATACTAAGTGGTGGTGAGGATCTGGAGGATCTAGAGCCCCCATATACTGCTGGTGGGGATGTTAAATGCTGTGGTCGCTTTGGAAAACATTTTGGCTGTATCTTAAAACGTTAAACATATACCTACTGCATGAGTCATCATTCCATTCCTAGATACTTATCCAAGATAAATAAAGCATATATCCCTACAAAAACTTGTAAATACCATATTAATTTAAAAAATACCTTTGAATAATGTGTGTTTTAGACTTGTCATGGGAGTGGTAGATCATGTGACATGAGTGGCTACCTTAGTTCTATTCTGTACCTTGCCCTGAGAGGACATCCTTTAACTGAGAAAAATAAATATCATCAGTATCTACACATCTTCCATTGAAATGAGAACAACTGTTTTAGTTCTTTTTGCCCTGCTCCCCCATCCCATATTTCTGTCATTTGGAAATTTAGTTCCAAGTTATTATAAATTCATTTCTATCATCAAATATTAAAGATTTAACTCTCTGTGTGAGTTTTAAATAGAGGATCAGTAGTGATTACTATAGAGACTTTGTATGTTCAAGACAGTTGTTATTACAGCTTTCCTTTCAGATGATAATCTGGTTGCATTTGCCATTCTAGTTTAAGGTTTTTTATCTTCAACACTTTGAAAAGGTGTCTCTATTTTCTTTTTATATGCACTGTGGATAATGAGACATGTCTGAAGTCAATCTGAGTCTCATTTTCTGAAATTTTATTTCCAGCCTATTAATAATTTTATCTCTTTGAGAATTTTCTTTCTGATAATAGTAAGTATCACTTTGATATATCTAGGTTTCTTTTAAAATTTGATTGTTTATTGGCTTGTTGTATATTTTAAAAAATTACCTCTTCTACTTTGTGAGCTCTCTTAATCTGAGAACTCAAGTGTTTCTTCGGTTCTGGGAAATTATCAGCCACTTTTTCAAATATTATTGCTCTTCCATTTTTCTCTCTTTTCTCTTTACAGATTACCTACTAGATAAATATTGGAAATTTTGACTCTTTCCATAGTGTTATGTTAAAAAAAAATTGCTTTGAGCTGTATTTTTAGGGATTTCCTCAGTGCATTCTCTTGGCTCACTCTTTAGCTCTCTGCATGCAGTCTTTCAGCTTATCTGTTAATAATGGCTTTCTAAAGATCTGGTTCCTCTTTTTCAGGGCTGTATCTCAGTTTCAGGACTACTAAGATTTCCCCTTTTGTACCATGGCATTCATTTATTTATTTTAAAATCTCTTTCTATGCTGAGTCTCAATGTTTTAGTGTCTACTCAGTCCATCAGTTTGAAATTAGGAGACGTTGCTCAATAAACTATTTTCGACTCATTACCACCACCAGACTAATGGAAGCAAGCATTGGTTTTATAATATTAATCTATACTCAGCATTAAAATGAATAGAATTTACAGCATTGATAAATTTGTATGTTATAAGCGGCCTTATTTTAAGCCTGGCTAATCGACCCAAGATCACCATTTGTACATTACAACAAAGCATTTGGATTTTGATTGTAGTCTGCATTTAGTCATTATTTATATGCCGATGTAAGAATGTCCTCACCTGTGGTTGAGAGGGTTCCTGCTCGAGCCCCTGTCTTATAAAGTGGGGAGTGGTAGAGTGTTGGGCTTGGCTCATAATTTTGTCGTGGTTCAAAATGCACCACAGGCAGCATTGGATTCATCTGTCCGGGCAGTGCGTCTTCTATCACCATGTCCTTATTATCCCATCGAGAAGCATCCATGAACATCCCATGGACAAGAACGCCATCCTCAGGAGAGGGCAACTGAAAGATACGTAGACGTTCAGAGGTGAGAAGAGCAGGAGGGGTCGCCCTCTTGGGCCCCCTCCTAGTCCTACATCCTCAATCAGTTTGAAGAACTATTCTAGAGATTCTCTTATCCCTCACATCTTAGAGAGGAAATGCCAAGGCTCCAAAAGGTGATATAGTTTGCTTTTCAGTTTGTCACCAAGTCTCATACTGTTCACACTCTACAAGGCTGTCTGGTACATGGTACCCCAGGGAAACCCACTGATGGGCTTCAGTCTCTGATACCAAGATGTTAGGATTTTCCCCTTCTCATGGGAAGTGGCCACTAGGGCTGTGATTATCATCTGTTATTTTTAGCAAGGCCTTTCAAAGATCTGAGTGCTCTTCCAGACGATAGATTATATATCTGTGACAATATTTGCAGAATGCTTATGGAGAATTTTTTAAAAGAAATTTTGTGAGAGAAAGAGACAGAGACAGAGACCCTATCCCTCAATGTCCTGTGATTAGATGTCATCACTAGTGTCTAGTTTCTGCCAGGTGTGAGCTTTGTGTATCCTTCCTCAAACACTGAGTGAATCTGGCCCGTCCTGGGGCCCTAGATCTTTTTACAATTGGAGTTTCACACCTGCAGACAGAGGACTAAGCAGTGTGGTTTTAAGTGGTATGTTTTACAGTGAATCAAAGGATGATAAGCTCTTATGGGTTGGACTTTACTTTCTAGCATCTTGTAGTTTATCCCATGGGTACAGCGTGGTGCGGTGGGCCTTCCTGTTATCGGGGCTGCCATACACACTTGTGCAGGTTTGCCTGAGTAGAGGCTGAAACCATCCTGCCATGAGCTTGTCAGGCTGTGTGTAGGAGTCATCTGCACACACCTCCAAGAGGAGTGCCTTTTCCTAAATGGCATGAAGGCGGCACTGGGCTGACAGTGGCCCTGTTGTTGGTAACAGAACTCAAGTTGTCTAACAGTCTTTTGCTGTGTTTTCTGGGAGGACCAAGAGATGGGCTGACTATACAGTCTGCAGTCTCCACAGAAGACAGAGATTCCCAGGCTTCGCTACGGCTCACTGTACATGGCCCATGTGGAGACGTGTGTGTACGGGTGTGGCTGGAGGGCAGAGACGCCAGTAGTTACTGTGAACTTCTGTCTGTCAGTTGGCCTATGTGGCAGATATAGCATGCCAGGCACAGAGCAGGGCCAACATCCAGGATGGCCTGGATGAAGGCTTTTATGCGGGTATTGTCCTGCCCTCCTGCAGACTCATTATTCCTGACCTGGGCCTGCGACACTCTCCTGGCTGAGAAGGGTCTCAAAATAACAGTGAGTGCATTTCAAAATTGATTTCCTCCCTACTTTTACAAGCTAATACTTTAAGATAAAAAAATGTTGATGCTAAAACAAATGTTCTTAAAGACATAAACTCTTTCACTGTCATTTTAAGATATAGGCAATTAAGAGGCATGGGGAATTACAGTATTTTGTAGAGTAATCCATGAATATGGGGTCAATCTTACCTTTGTGCATCTTTGCTATTCAGAGCAAAGACTAGATCAAGCAGATCTGAGTGGGGTGGATACTGATTAAATTACCCAGGAGAAATTCCTATTAATACTATGATATTTTAAGGAAAGCCACTAAAAGTCACATACCCCATATACACTGACCGTCTAGTGAATACATTCTTAGCAAAGGCAATCTGGAACAGATCTTTGATGTCATAGCACGCATAGAAAATGACATTTATAAGCCCCACTGGGATGGACAGGTGCTCTGGAGGCTCCCCTGCCCCATTAATATCTCAGTACATTGGAGGTGGCCAGCTCAGATGGGCAGCAGTGAGTCTCAGCCCTGGCTGTATGCTGGAAGCACCCAGGGAGCTTTAACAAGTAGATGACTGATGTCACTGGGGTGATTCTGATGCAACTTGATGTGGTCTGGGCATCAGGATGTTTTTAAAGCTCCAGAGATGATTTTAACCTGCAATCCAGGTTGAGATATTCTAGAGTAGGGGTTCTCAAACTTGAGAAGAACCCCCTGGAGGACTTATTAAAATATAGATTTCTGGATCCCAGTCCAGAGTTTCTGATTCTATCTGGAATGGGTCCTTGGGACCCATAAATAAATGCTAATCTACTTTACTTGAAAAAAAAAATTAAGTATGTTGTGTTAGTTTCAGGTACAGCGATTCCGTTATACATATATATGTGTGTGTATATATATATATATGTACATGTGTGTATCTACTTGTATATGTGTATGTGTTTAGTTGCTCAGTCGTGTCTGACTCTTTGTGACCCTTTGGACAGTAGCCTGTCAGGCTCCTCTGTCCATGGAATTTTCCAGACAAGAATACTGGAGTGGGTTGCCATTTCCTCCTCCAAGGGGCTCTTCCTGACTCAGGGATCAAACCTGCATCTCCTGTGTCTCCTGCGTTGCAGGCGGATTCTTTACCCACTGAGCCATTGAGGAAGCCTTATATACTTGTATATATATATTCTTTTTCAGATTCTTTTCCCTTACAGATCATTATAAAATATTGAGTATAGTTCCCTGTACCACACAGTAGGTCTTTGTTGCTTATCTGTTTTACATATAGCAGTGTATATGTCTTAATCCCAACCTGTTAATTTATCCCTCCTCCCCTCTCCCCACTTTGGTAACCATAGTTTCCTTTCTACATCTGTGGGTCTGTTTTCTGTTTTGCAAATAAGTTCATTTCCAATAAGTGCTCAGGTGATGCTGAGGCTGCTGGTCTGGGGATCACACTTCAAATCTCTGTTCTAGAGGGAGTAAACCATGTAAGCAAAGAGCCTGAACTGCTTCCTTAGTGCATTCCTGCCGGTTATGTAATGTAGTTACAGTTACATGATGTGTGAAGTTAGCATATCAGTTCTGCTAGGAGACAGCTGAGTGAATGAGGCAGGAAGGTTTAACTTCTGATAACAGTTATATACTGTGAGTGCGCTACATAGTGGTCACGTGACACCCGCAGTTTCATTGACAATGCACTACAACTCTGAAGTTGGTGGCACGAGCCCTGTTTTGCAAATGTGAACACTGAGGTGCAGACATGTTAATCATTGCTCTAGCACTCACAGCTGGGGAGGGGAAGGCAGAATTTACCCAGGCCTGCTTGATGCTGAAACTCTGGTTTTCAACCTCTTGCTACATTGCCTCCTCTGGTGGCTCAGTGGTAATGAATTCGCCTGCCAATGTGGGTAGACGTGGGCTCAGTCCCTGGGTTGGGAATATCCCCTGAAGGAGGGAATGGCAACCCACTCCAGTATTCTTGCCTGGAGAATCCCATGGACAGAGGAGCCTGGCAGGCTACAGTCCATGGGGTTGCACAGATTCGGACATGACTTAGTGACTAGACAACAAATATTGCCTCCACATGAATGAGAAAGTTACTCTAAGTATCTAAAGAAATAAGCAGTATTGATGTAAAATATATTTCTACAGATCAGACTAATTTAGGTGGTTGCCATCCAGTCACTGGTAATTGGGAGCTTGTCTTGGGAGTCTGACATGCTGAAGTGACTTAGTATGTGTGCATGCATGCATGCTTGGAGGTATAGACCCATCCTGCCCTCTCCCACTCCTGCACATGGAAAGTGGAAGGGGTGAGGGAGGGGAGATTGCTCGAGATCCTGATGACAGTAGATAGAAGCTGCTGTGCTGTAACAACGGTCAGGGGGACAGTACCTCTGTGTCCATGGGCAGTTCTTGTCCAAACTGCACTGTCTTGGCAGCTTCTATGACTGTGGCTTGATCCCGATAGACAGGAACCATGTTGTACTTGAAGCTCAGCTCATCTATAGGCAAATTGTATTTCCGAGCGTGATTTTGAAGAGTTCCTGTAAATACAAAAGCCAGAAAGCTGAGTTGCTATTATCCAAACATAGCTTCCACTTGCTTGGACCAGGATGCTCTAGCATTAAAGAGCTTCCTCTCCATCCAGAAGACCCAACCGTTAACATCTTACTCTGAATTACTGAGAGGGGTGGAGTCAAAATTTTGGTCCTGGTAGGAAAGAGAGGGAGGGCCAAGTCTAAAGTGCACTGCTCTGCCAATGGGGGAGACAAGCCAGCAAGGGCGTTTCAGAGCCCGATCTTCCCAACTTTTAACATCTTGCTTAGCTTGTCCTGTATGGCCTGTTTCTGGGCTGTGTATGATGGACTCGGGATGAGACAGATTAAGAGCTGGGCTAATTAGCATCTAGGGCTTCCCTGGTGGCTCAGTGGTAAAGAATCCACTTGCCAATGCAGGAGATGCAAGAGATGTGAGTTCAATCTCTGGGTCATGAAGATCTCCTGGAGAAGGAAATGGCAACCCATTCTAGTACTTCTTGCCTGGGAAATCCCATGAACAGAGGTGCCTGGCGGGCTATGGTCCATTGGTTGCAAAGATTTGGACAGGACTTGGAGACTAAACAACAACAAAATTAGCATCTAGGAGCCCAGAGGCCTTAGTGCCCTCTGGGGCTCACTGGCCAGAATCCCTGAGGACCACTGGAGGAACAGCAAAAATATTTTTTTAGAGAGAAGGAAGCTGCTCAGAGTTGGAGCCAAAGAAATTGGAGAGCAGGTGGGTCCTGAGCATGGGTCCCATGGGGACTTGGGGCAGCTGTGTGCATTCTCAGGGAAGTAGCTTTTAGACTTGTAAACTGAGAGCAGCAGGGATTAAGTTGTTGGGGGAATGCCTGCTATTTCTGCCATCCTTTTCCTCTGCAAGTGAGGAAGAGCAGGGCCTTTTTGGGCTGCTGTATAATCAATTCCCCTTGGTTTAGGCCATCAGCAGTCATGCCATTTTCCCAGTTCCCAGAAACCCAGCACAACTCATCACACACTTATTGATTTTTTTCCTATGGGGATTTTTCTAGGGAAAGCAGTGATACCTGTTAGAAATCCTTGAGGAAAGAAGAAACCGGAGATCCAGAAGGACTTGGGCTGTCCTCTTTTGAGCCACAGCTAAAGGAGAAACATTATATAATGTACTTTTTTTTTTTTTTTCTGAGATAGCAACTGTCATTTAAGTCAGAGTTATATTTCTGAGGGTCTCTTAGGAGGCAGAATCTAAACCGATCCTGAGTTATCACTAGCCCCATTCTTACTGCCTGCCCTGTCCCCCTTCCTCACCTACCAGGCTGACCATAAACCCAGAACCTGGTTATTATGGAGGTTCTAGAAGAGGGAGATATCAGCAAGGTCACGCCTGGCCACTTGGACCCATGTCAGATTGGTTCTGTACCTCATGATGGGGGTCCCATGAATGAGATCTGAACCCCAAGGATGGCCTGGAATTAAAATGAAAAGTGGGGATAAGGGCACAGGGCAAACTACACTATAATCAGTGCACGATTTTCAAAGTGATGCTATTCCAGAAGTTTCTGTTTCTTTGGATTCAGATGATCCCTCAATGGTTGTCAATATTTCAGTTAGCGAGGGCTTCCTAAGGACCCTAGAGCCAACCATATCGTCAGATTGATCAGACCCCAAAGAAGTAAATTTTCTTACGTCCACAAATGCAGTCCTCAGAATAAGGTCTTTGACCCAAGATCCTAGTGGCTTCAGGGATGGGTAGGCGGTATTGGACCATAGAGAGGGAACCTGGTTGTTGAGGAAACTGTTATACACCTTTTCCATTTCTTCAGACATCACCACTAATCCAGCAATGGCTTTGTTGAGTGTATCTAGAGAGGTCTGAAAGAACAAGAAAGGATTGGTGCCTTTCACAGATGTTTTTATCAGGTGGGGATGACCCTCGTTCATGGTGGCAGGTGTTGCCTTGGGCTGAAGGGCCTGCTTGGTGGCTTGTATCCTCTATGCAGGCCCTCTGCTGGGTCAGACCTTCCAATCTTCATGCAGTTTTTACAACCTGTGACATAGAGGTATAAGACCTTGGAGTGGGCATGGTTTAGGCAGTTAGTAGCATGATACAGTGAAGTGGATGGAGAAGGGAAGGTAGAGAAATGTCCCCCAAGCATTTTGAGAAATGCCACTGTCCAGCTGTCCTCCAGGCTGAAGAAAGAATGAGCCTTACGGTTAGTGATCTGGGAACCACGGAGGGGGCTGGGGTCATGGGAAGTACCTCCAACTCTATCCAGAGGGTGCCTGCAGCCCCAGCAGTTATAGCAGGAAGGGGAGATTCTTAGATGAGACCAGTCTTTCAGTTGATACCAGAGAGCTTCCTTATACTGGAAATACTTCTTTAAAGGTACACTCCTTATCCTCCCCTCATCTCAACAAAAGACAGAGGCTGGCAGCAGTCCTGG
Organism: Bubalus kerabau; assembly: GCF_029407905.1. Taxonomy (NCBI): domain Eukaryota; kingdom Metazoa; phylum Chordata; class Mammalia; order Artiodactyla; family Bovidae; genus Bubalus; species Bubalus kerabau. The sequence goes on from NC_073634.1 coordinate 52,999,431, forward strand.
GAGACACTGGACCAGCAGCAGCCATGGGAAATACAAAGCACTATCTGCTACCAGGCTAAAGGTAAAGGCAGGGTGTATAGACTTGTATAGGGGTTTCCCAGTAGCTCAGCAGTAAAGAATCTGCCTGCCAGTGCAGGAGATGTGGGTTCAATCTCTGGTCTGCAAGATCTCCTGGAGAAGGAAATGGTAACCCACTCCAGTATTCTTGCCTGGGAAGTCCCATGGACAGAGGAGCCTGGCAGGCTATAGTCCATAGGGTCTCAAAAGAGTCAGACATGAATTAGTGACTAAACAACAACAACATAGATTTGTATATTGCTCTCATGGGTTCCAGTTTTGTGAAAACTGCTGCCATATACAGGGGAAATATTACAGGAAGATATTAGAGGGCAAATTTATGTTGATGAAAGTGTCCAATTCTTTGAGAACCCATGGACCGTAGCCCACCAGACTCCTCTTGTCCATGGGATTCTCCAGTCTAGAATACTGGAGTGGGTTGCCATGCCCTGCTCTAAGGGATTGTTCTGATCTAGGGATCAAAACGCATCTCTTACATCTCCTGCATTGGCAAGCGGGTTCTTTACCACTAGTGCCACCTAGGAAGCCCAAGTCCTAGGACCACATGCAAATAGTTCTAGAGACAAGGTGACATGTGGATAAGACAGGGCTAGTCATCCTTCTATTCCTTCATGGAGTTTTTCCCTTCTTCGCATCTCTTCTCACAAGAGGCAGTGCTAGAAAAGAGGAGTTTTAAGTAGATATGCCCTTAGGATCTGAGGAACCATATGTAGCAGAGCAGAGGAAAAGAGCCTTTCAGTTCAGTTCAGTTCAGTCACTCAGTCGTGTCCGACTCTTTGCGACCCCATGAATCGCAGCACACCAGGCCTCCCTGTCCATCATAAACTCCCGGAGTTCACTCAGACTCACGTCCATCGAGTCAGTGATGCCATCCAGCCATCTCATCCTCTGTCGTCCCCTTCTCCTCCTGCCCCCAATCCCTCCCAGCATCAGAGTCTTTTCCAATGAGTCAGCTCTTCGCATGAGGTGGCCAAAGTACTGGAGTTTCAGCTTCAGCATCATTCCCTCCAAAGAAATCCCAGGGCTGATCTCCTTCAGAATGGACTGGTTGGATCTCCTTGCAGTCCAAGGGACTCTCAAGAGCCTTTTCCAGCACTACAGTTCAAAAGCATCAATTCTTTGGCGCTCAGCCTTTTTCACAGTCCAACTCTCACATCCATATATGACCACAAGAAAAACCATAGCCTTGACTAGACAGACCTTTGTTGTCAAAGTAATGTCTCTGCTCTTGAATATGCTATCTAGGTTGCACATAACTTTCTTTCCAAGGAGTAAGCGTCTTCTAATTTCATGCCTGCAGTCACCATCTGCAGTGATTTTGGAGCCCAAAAAAATAAAGTCTGACACTGTTTCCACTGTTTCCCCATCTATTTCCCATGAAGTGATGGGACTGGCCAGGGCCAAAACACCACTCGACCTTAGACAACAAAAATGGAAGAAGGAAGCAGAAGACGTATTTAAGATGTGTGGATAACACTTGAGTCAGATCACTGCAAGGACCAGGCCTCCAGTGCTGTCTAGATCAGTGGAAAGCAGATAGAGGTCACATTGCCGCCAGTTCTCCCAGAGGCAGCGGCTGACAAGCAGTCATGTTCAGTGAGAAGAATGCACTTCAGATCTTTCTCCCTTATATCTAGAAGCCTACATCCCTGAGGGACCTCATCTCTCCCAGAACCTGCCGGGTCTCATGGTCCTGAGCCGTCAGGAGGCCAGTGAGCTCACCAAGATGGTAGCCCAAAGCCCCGGATGCTCCCACCCTCCCTTGGCCTTGTTGCCGCCACAGTGCAACCTTGCTGTTTGCTGGGTGAAGTGAAGGTGAGGCTGCGACACAGCCAGAGCCAGGCAGGAGTGGGCAGGGGTCAGGATGAGGGAGCTCTCTGGTGCAGGCCCAGCACCCCATGGTGGCCACTACCCTGCCTCTAATGGGAGTGCTCAGCTCTGACTCCTGATTGCCTTGCAGCCTGCTTCTCCCTGGGCTCCTCTTTCTTCTGCTTTTATTAGGTGAATTCTTCCATTAGTGGTGGACACTACTGTTTGACCAGAGGGGATCACTTTGTTCCTGAGAGCCACATTAGTTCACTTGCATGTTCAAATATTCATGGAAGATTTAGGAGGTGTCAGGCACTGGGGAGACAGAGATGAAGCGTTAGTCACTCAGTTGTGTCTGACTCTTTGTGACCCCATGGACTGTAGTTCGTCAGGCTCTTCTGTCCATGGAATTCTCCAGTCAAGAATACTAGAGTGGGTAGCCATTCCCTTCTCCAGGGGATCATCCCAATCCAGGGATCAAACCCAGGTCTCTTGCATTGCAGGCAGATTATCTACCATCTGAGCCACCCGGGAAGTCCCCAGACAGATATGAATTATGTATTAATACCAGTCCCTTTGTCTTCAAGTTCATTGTCTGCTGGGGGAGCCATACTCATGGAGGAGTAATTACAAAGCAAGGTGGCATGTTGTACACAAATACAGTGATGGACACAAGCATCTCAGGTGACGGAGCCCTGAGAAGGGGGCTCTGTCATCTGGTGGTGGAGGGAAGGACAGGTATTCCAGGAAGACTTTATGAGGAAGTGACATTTGGACTCATCCATCCTTAAGTGGGTGACCATGCATGAGGTGGAAGAGGCCAGAGATGAGCAGAATCCATCTCTTCTTCCTTTGAACAATCTGCTTGCCAAGCAGATGTGGGTTCAGTCCCTAGGTTGGGAAGATCCCCTGGAGAAGGAAATGGCAACCCACTCCAGTATTCTTGCCTGGGAAATCCCATGGACAGAGGAGCCTGGCAGGCTACAGTCCATGGGGTTGCAAAAAAGTCGGACACGACTGAATGACTAAACAATAACAACAGCCGCATTAGTTTTAGCTGGGCACAGAACAATCCAACACAGAGACTACATTTCCCAGGAACACTTGAAGCTGGAGTGCTGCCATGTGATCAAGTTTTGGCTAAGGGATATAAGAAAAAATGATGTATGCCACTTCCGTGTGACACTTTTATGAAGAAGCTGCTGTCCCTTGGTCCTCTTTCCCCTGTTTGAGTGGCTGGCAAAAGGGAACACTTGGAACAGCTCCTTTAGTACCAAAGGTGGAAGTCACCTGTTGAGGCTGGAAGAGCCAGCCTTCCAGTGGGATTCCTGATTAAACTGACAAAGCAAGAATAACTACCTGCCTTAGGCAGGGGTTCCTCTGGGCTCTTCAGAGAGAGAAGTGAATTCCAATCTTGTTTTTGCCGCTGTATTTGGGAATCTTTATCACAGCAGTTTAATCTATACCCTGATTCACTCAATGTAGAAGGTGATGCCCCCTTGCTTATTTAACTTATATGCAAGAGTAGTATATCATGTGAAATCCCAGACTGGATGAAGCACAAGCTAGAATCAAGATTGTAGTGAGAAATATCAATAACCTCAGATACACAGATGACACCACCCTTATGGCAGAAAGTGAAGAGGAACTAAAGAGCCTCTTGATAAAGGTGAAAGAGGAAAGTGAAAACACTGGCTTAAAACTCAATATTCAAAAAACTAAGATCATGGCATCCAGTCCCATCACTTCATGGCAAATTGATGGGGACACAATGGAAACAGTGAGAGACTTTATTTTCTTGGGCTCCAAAATCACTTCAGATGATGACTTCAGCCATGAAATTAAAAGATGCTTGCTCCTTGGAAGAAAAGATATGACAAACCTACACAGCACATTAAGAAGCAGAGACATCACTTTGCCGACAAAGGTCTGTCTAACCTATGGTTTTTCCAGTCGTCATGTATGGGTGTAAGAGTTGGACTAATAAAAGCTGAGTGTCAAAGAATTAATGCTTTTGAAGTGTGATGTTGGAGAAGACTCTTGAGAGTCCCTTGGATAGCAAGGAGATCAAACCAGTCAATCGTAAACGAAATCAGTCCTGAATATTCATTGGAAGGACTGATGCTGAAGCTTCCATACTTTGGCCACCTGATATGAAGAACCGACTCACTGGAAAAGACCCTGATGCAGGGCAAAACTGAAGGCAGGAGGAGAATGGGATGACAGAGGATGAGATAGTTGAATGGCATCACTGACTCGATGGTCATGAGTTTGAGCGGGCTCTGGGAGTTGGTGATGGACAGGGAAGCCTGGTGTGCTGCAGTCCACGGGGTCACAAAAAGTCAGACATGACTGAGTGACTGAACTGAAAAGGTGATAAACTCTGACCTGACTAGTTGGCCTTCTGGTACTGCTGTTTACCTAGCAGACCCAAGGTGAAGATGTCACGTATTCAGCTGACCTAGTTTCCCCTCATCCCCATCCCATGAGCCTGGGTATTGTCAGACAACCAGAAACATTTGGAGACTTGATTTCCTAATAGGGAATAGTCCGTCTTTAAAAGATCTACCCTAGTGCTTCCCTGGTGGGCCAGTGGTTAAGAATCTACCTGCCAATGCAGAGGACATGGGTTCAATCCCTGGTCTGGGAAGATCCCACATGCCACAGGGAAACTAAAGTCAGCCACAACTACTGAGCTTGTGCTCTAGAGCCCAGGAACTGAAACTACTGAGCCCTTGTGCCACAACTACTCAAGCCCATGTGTCGAGCCCATGCTCTACAAGAGAAGCCGTCATGATGAGAAGCCCATGCATTACAACTAGAGAAAGCCCACAAGCAGCAACAAAGACACATCACAGCCAAAAATAAAAATAAAGTTCATTCACATAAAAAAAAAAGTCTACCGTGGCTGTCCTCTCCAGTCTTATCACTGAGCCTTAATCCTGTGCCAGGTATTTGGTTCCCTGCTTGGCAGTAAAACTTCCCCTGTTACTGCTCAGTAGTCAGTCTCTGTTTCCCTTATTAAAGTCACGCACAGAGAAACCAGGAATTCCTGTAGCCATCATTACAAAGTCAAGGGCCTTCGGAAAGTTTTCCTGAGCAAAAGGCAAAAGTTTAAATAGTTATTCTCAAATTTTAGTTGCAATGACATCGTCTCGGGGTGTTCATTTAAAATTCACATTTGCAGGAATTACTCAAGAATCCTCACTTGGTAGGTCTGGAGTGGAATCATGGAATTTATAGTTGGAGCACACGGCATAGTGGATCCTAATGCAGGTGTTTTATGGCCCATACTTAAGAGAAACTTGGTTTTCATAGTCTTCACAAAGACTATGGTATTAGATGCTAACTAGACATTGGGCTTCACAGGTGGTGCTAGTGGTAAAGAACCCTCCTTTCAATGCAGGTTAGACATAAGAGACGTAGGTTCTATCCCTGGATCAGGAAGATCCCCTGGAGGAGGGCACAGCAACCTACTCCAGGGTTCTTGCCTGGAGAATCTCATGGACAGAGGAGTCTGGTAGGTTACAGTCCCTGGGGTCCCACAGAGTAGGACAGGACTGAAGCGACTTAGCATGCAAGCAGACACTGGGAACAAGCACTGAGTCTGAATCTCTCTTAATTGAGTGCTTAGGTCCCTGCTCAAATTCCTAAAGTGTCAATCAAATTCTAAGGGTGCAAGTTAGGATAATGAAGGGTTTGTAATGCCCTGCAGTCATAAGCCATTATTAGAGAAAGGAAACACAGACTAGTGAGAGGAGGGTGAATTAAGGTTTAGACAAGTTGGGCTTGAATGGTTGTTAGCAGATCGACGTGGAAATATTCAAGTGATGGGAATGGAAACGTCACATTGTTATACATGCTCCACAACACTTTGATTCCCAAGAGCAAGGATGGCAGTGAGCACTCATACGTGTATTAGCCTCAGCAGATTGTTAAACCGGTCCACTTCCTGTCCAAGAACAGTGGTCAAGGAGTTAAGGCGTCCTTGAGGATCCTTGACGAAAAGGCTCTCAGAAGCGTTTTCCATCTCCAGAATTTCTGAAATACACAGATTCATCAGATGGATTATCATTGATTTCTCTTATAACACTGCACTTATCTTAAGCTTTCTTAAAGCCCACTTCTCTTGTCCCTGGGCCCAGGTTGAACGGGAGTCAGGCTGTGCACACTTCAGGGGCAAGCGCTACATGGCAGACAAGGGACATCCCTGAGACCAGAGGTGCCAGGGGTCTCAAGTTGTCTCCTCTGCCTTGTGTGTACACAGGGTGTGTTAGCCTCACTCTTCCCTGCACACCCATGTTGCATCTAGTCACTGGGTCTTATCTGACTCTTTTTGTGACCCCATGAACTTTAGCCTACCTGGCTCCTCTGTCCATGGGATTTTCTGGGCAAGATTACTGGAGTGGGATGCCATTTCCTTCTCCAGTATCTCCAGTAACTCCAGGGCATCTTCCTGACCCAGGACCCATATCTCTGTGTCTCCTGCTTTGCAGGAAGACTCTTTACCGCTGCTGGGGAAGCCCTCCACGTTGCATCTAGGCATCTAGGAGCGGAAGGGCTGGGAGCAGGACACGCCCCGAGAGAGAAGAGACTTGGCATTTATCTTACTGTTGTTCAAAGGGACTGACTGGATTCTGAAATGATTCCATGGTTCAAACTGGATGAAAAATTGTGCTCTTCTCTTTTCCTATAATCCACCCAGTGGGGGCTCATATAAGCTCTGAACAAAGAAGGACCTGCATTCTCCTGACGTACCTGAGCAAAGCATGAGAAGATGAGTGGTTCTGAGCTATGGACATTAAGTTCCTTCTAACCACTCATTTTGGCTGCTGTAGAAAAATCACACAGCAGTGTGGGTCAGTGCAAGCTCCTGGGTCCACAGGGCTGTGGTTACAGGCCCCTGCTCTTCTCCTTCTGTCTGTCCCCTTGGGCTATTCCAAACCTCAGTTCTCTTGTGGAGCCAACTGCTTTAGGAGGAACATAACTGGCGTCTGAGGGCACATAGGTCTTTTTTTGGGAGGGCCTTTAGAGTATTGGTGGGACTTTGTTGGTGGCTTGGATGGTAAAGAATCTGCCTGCAATGTGAGAGACCTGGGTTTGGTCCCTGGGTCGGGAAGATCCCCTGGAGAAGGGAATGGCTACCTACTCCAGTATTCTTGCCTGGAGAATTCCATGGACAGAGGTTACAGTTCATGGGGTCCCAAAAAGTTGGACACAACTGAGCGACTTTCACTTCAAGAGTATTGGTAAAGCTTAGTGTGACTGCGTGTGCGCGTGCTCAGTTATGGCCAATTATTTGTGACCCCAGAGACCATAGCCCACCAGGCTCCTCTGAAATTGAGTTTTTCACGCAAGAATACTGGAGTGGATTGCCATTTCTTACTCCGGGGGATCGTCCCGACCCATGGATTGAACCCGAGTCTTCTGCACTGGCAGGTGGATTCTTGACCGCTGCACCACCTGCGTGCGCTACTATGATGTAATAAGAAATATGCATTTTGGTCTTTGTCTCCATCTTCTGGCCAGAGTGCCTAAAACCCTTATAATTTCCTCATTGATAAGAGTGATAGGAGCATCTTTTATATAATTATTGGTTTTTGACCCCAACTCCTGAAACAGCTCTTGATCAATAAAGGTGGAAGGGGCATCTTTTATTGTTGATAACAAGCCCCTTTCAACCACACCCGAGTTTATGTTAAGGAGGTGACTCCAGTACTGACCCTAGAGATGAGGGGCTGGTTGTCAGGCAAACTAACCATGTGATGAGAGATTTGGACACTCTAGCTTTACTCTCTGACCTCCTGGGAGAGGGCAGGGGCTGGAGGTTGAGTTACTTATTAAAGGCCAATGATTTAACCAACCATGCCTATGTATGGAAGCTTCCATAAAAACCTAATTGAAGGGGTTTGGAGAGTTTCTGGGTTGGTGAACACATCCATGTGCCAGGAGGGTGGTGTACCCCGACTCCGCAGGGACAAAATCTCCTGTCCTTGGGACTCTTCTGGACATTGTCTTATGTACCTCTTTATCTTGTTGCTTATCTTTATCCTTTATAATATCCTTTGAAATAATCTGGTAAATGTAATTAACTGTTTCCCTGAGTCCTGTGAGCCAGTCTAGAAAATTATGGGAATCCTTGATCTATGGCTGGTTGGTCAGAAATAAAGTTTACAACCTGAGGACTTGCAGTTGACATTTAAAGTGCAGACAGTCTTGTGGGACTGAGCCCTTAACCTGTGGGATTTGTGCCAACTCTGGATAGTTAATGTCATAACTGAGTTGTAGGACATCCAGTTGGTGTTCAGAGAGTTGGAGAATTGCTTAATGTTGGAGGTGGGTAACCCATACACTTGGTATCAGAGTATTGTGAATAGAGACAGAAGCACAGTTTACTTTTATAGTCCTCATTTTTTTTTCTGCCTCGTCTTTCTTTTTCCTATAATGACATTTCCAACCATGAACAATAGATTAAGACATCTAAATCTATAGTCACTCTAAGAAAAGTATGAAAGTGTATCTCTGTGATCATTCAGGAAGATTCCTTAACTCACCAGAAAATAAAGTGAAATAATAAATTATTCTTCTCTACTTCTCACTTCCCAGGTGGCATTAGTGGTAAAGGGTCCGCCTGCCAATGCAGGAGACATAAGGGATGCAGGTTTGATCCCTGAGTCAGGAAGATCCCCTGAAGGAGGGTATGGCAACCCACTCCAGTGTTCTTGCCTGGAGAATCCTATGGACAGAGGAGCCTGGCGGGCTACAGTCCATGGGGTCACAAAGAGTCAGACATGACTGAAATGACTTAACATATATGCACACACTTCTCTTGTTGGAGAAAAAAAGTGAAATGGATTCTAGAGCAGGGCTGTCCAATAGAATATTTTATGATGATGGAAATGTTCTCCATCTGCATTGCCCAATATGGCAGCACTTAAAACGTGACTAGTGCAACTGAGGAAATGAATTTTAAGTTTAAGCAGCCACATGTGGCTAGTGGCTACTGTCTTGGACAGTACAGGTCTAGAGACATTAGGAAGCTCAGAAAAAAGTCTGTTTAAAGTTATTTTGGGCTAGAAACCAACTTTCTCTTCATGCTTCTGGCAGTTGAGATGTCAAGGGGCTGCAGGCTTCTAATCTATAAATAGAGGCCTCTACATTGAAAGAACTCTCTCTCTACATAAAGAAAAAATTCTACATAATAAGCAGATTTGGACACCTGCCTATCACTCAGCTTTCTGAGTTTATTCCTAAAAGTTCCATTACCCACATAAGCCAACAATTGTTTACTACCTGGAACTCTAGTCCGGACAGAAGCAACAAGTTCTTGGACAATTTCATCATTGCTCTTTCCCTCTCCACCAGAAGAGGACCTTGGTTGAACCTCAAGTATAGTGTTGATCAAAGTGTTGGTCTCTTTGTACTATAATGGCGAGAAGAAACAGAACAGTGAGGACCCAAATTCTCAAAAAAATAATTTTTCAGCACATACAGTTTATTACAGAAATAATAGCTGTTGCCAAAACCAAGGACATTTTATTTTTTTATGTTGAAGACAGAGTTGGTAAAATGTGCTCATTGGAAATGCATAGTATTTCATCTGTAGTGTTATAGTTAAACATTTCTGGTTGAACAACACTTTAATGTAACTCATTTAATCATATTTTTTAAATGGCTAAAATGATAAATTTTATGTTATATGTTTTACCACAATAAAAATGGTTAAACAATTTTTGGCTAATTCTTTAAAAGGCAGTTATGAAAGTGAGGAAGAAATAATGAGAATTCAGTTTTAGAGCATACCTTTATTTAAATAACATTTCCTCAATTAGAAAAGTATTATAGAACATTATTAAAAATTTAGAAAAGACAGAAAAGTAAAAAGAAAAATTATTCATGATTTTGCTTTTAAGAAATATTTATAACTTTAGTTTAACTGCCCCACCCCTGAATCAGCCATCTGACTACCAGGGAAGTCCCCACTGGCTCTTTCTAATGTGATTTATTTTTCCTTTGATTTTATGCTTAGAGATTCCTATTCCAAGATCAGTTAAATATTGTTAATTTTTCTAGATTTTTCCTTTATTCAGAAACATGGTGTCTTCTCATGTATATTTGTTGGAATCTCTTAGAGGTTTTCTTTATACTGGTCATAATACTCATCATTCACTTACCCAAGAAAAGAATTCAGAACCTAGAATTACAGATCTTGATTGTAAAAATTATATTTTACATGACAGATCTTCTTTCAAACATTACTTTTGACATGTTCATTAGGTCCTAAACAACTGTAGTGTTATTTACTTAATGCTATAGTTAAATAGCTTGATTTCCTTGCTCAGTGCCAACCATTTAATAGTGATTTTTCCATTTTAGTTTGTGCTTCCCAGGTGTTGCTAGTGTTAAAGAATCCACCTGCCAGTGCAGAAAATGCAAGAGATGTGGGTTCGATTCCTAGGTTGGGAAGATCCCCTGGAGGAGGAAATAGCAAACTATTCCAGTACTGTTGCCTGGAGAATTCCATGGACAGAGAAGCCTGGTGGGCTACAGTCCATGGGGCCACAAAGTGTTGGACATGACTGAGCACATACACTGTTTTAGTTCTTGACTTCTTGCTTACTCAAAAGTCTTGAAACATTTAGAACAGCCAGGCCCAGCTTTCTTTACTGGTCTCTAGTATGCACCTTTGTTAAGTGTAGTTTGCTGAGCCGAGGAAGGAATCATTCATATTTTTTGCATTAATACTCTATTGATGAGACAGAATTATCTAACCTAAATCAACTAAAGCAAAAAGAAGGGATATGTTGGCATATATAGCTGAGAAGACGAGAACTCAAGTCATGTGGGTTTCAGGCATGGATGGATCTAGCATTCTCTCTCCCGTTCATGTCTGGTTGTTTCTCTCATTCTTTCCTGTGGCAGATGACCTTCTTCATGTGGTAGGGAGAAGGGGTCAGGGCATCAGGGATAAGGGCACAGAATGGTGCAGATATGCAGCATCTTAGTCAGTCATTCCAGAGGAAAGACAGCCCTCTCTCAGTCCAGCATCTATATATCATGTCTCAGGAAAGGACTCTCATTCTCCTAGCATGGGCCATGGGTCTGCTCCTTGGACCAGGTCTAGTAGCTGGGTGATGCTGTGATGCCTAGGTCACATGCCCACCTCTGTGAAGGCAAAGAGTGGTTGGAGGTTTTACCAGAATCTAATAGACTGAGGAAGTGGAAGTTGTCCCAAAGGGAAGAGGTAGGAGTCAGGTGTGTACTGTGCCAGAAAAATGAAGGAAGGGAGGCTGGACAGAAAAATATATCTGGGGCCTCACCACATGCCTATTATCTTATTCTCAGTCATTTAGAACTGATGGAAAACACAAAAAACTACATTCACAGGTATACATTGCCAAGAATGCTACTCCTCCCCAAAGTCCTGACTTCTCACTGAATGCAGCAAGTCTATCATTTCCACACTCTTCTCTCTCTTCTTTCACCTCCACATCTACCCACTCTAGAGCAAACAGTCAGATGACTGAATATTAACACTAGGTTTGGCCACCTCTTTTTCCTCCTGAAAGTAGAATCAGGAAAAATGAGATATTCCAACTCTTGACTGAATGTGCTGTGCTTAGTTGCTCAGTCGTGCCCAACTCTTTGCGACCTCATGGACTCTAGCCCAGGCTCCTCTGTCCATGGGGATTCTCCAGGCAAGAGTACTGGAGTGGGTTGCCATGCTCTCCTCCAGGGGATCGTCCCAACCCAGGAATCGAATCCAGGTCTCCTGCATTGCAGGCAGATTCTTTTACCATCTGAGCCACCAGGGAAGCCCTTCACTGAATAGCAAACCAATTTTTAGGGCAGAGAGCATGACATAGGTTTTGGATCATTGAGAAGTTCCACAGTTGTTTTGTACATGTTCCTTGATATCTAGGCTGATTTTACCCTCTAATTTGTCTTTTATTTGAACAGACAAAATTTAAATTGCAAAGAAAGGTGATTCCCTTCAGCTTCATGAGGCCAACGTGGTCTCCAACATTTAGAGTATTCCAGGGCCCCAGGGACATACCTCTTTTCATGGCTTTGGTTCACCTAAAGATTCCAGAACAGAAGGGACCAGTCATGGGGGAGTCTTGAGTGCCATGCCGAGGAACTTGGACTACCCTTAAGTAATGGCATGGCATCAGAGGGTCTTGGAGGAGTAAAATTATCCATTTTGATCTTTGGACCTATTGCTGTGGTCAGGTTGTTGTTATTCTGTTGCTAAGTCATGTCCAATTCTGCAACCCCATGGCCTGTAGCATGGCAGGCTCCTGTGTCCTCCACTGTTTCCCAGAGTTTGCTCAAATTCGTGTCCATTGAATTGGTGACACTATATAACCATCTCATCCTCTGCCTCTCCCTTATCCTTTTCCCTTCAATCTTTCCCAGCATCAGGGTCTTTTCCAGTGAGTCAGCTCTTCTCATCAGGTGGCCAAAGTATTGGAGCCTCAGAATTAGTCCTTTCAGTGAATATCCAGGATTCATTTCCTTTGAGATTGACTTTACTTGCTCTCCTTACAGTCCCAGGGACTCTCAAAAGTCTTCTCCAGCACCACCATTCAAAAGCATGAATTCTCAGCCTTCGTTATGGTCCAGCTCTCCATCCATACATGACTACTGGAAAACCATAGCTTTGACTATATGGATCTTTGTTGGCAAAGTGATGTCTCTACTTTTTACTACGCTGTCTAGGTTTGTCATAGCTTTTCTTCCAAGGAGCAAGTGTCTTTTAATTTCATGGCTGTAGTCACTGTCTGCAGTGATTTTGGAGCCAGGAAGATAAAATCTGTCACTGCTTCCACTTTTTTGTCTTATATTTGCCATTAAGTGATGGGACCAGATGCCATGATTTTAGTGATCTGGTCCTATGACCTTGATGAACTGTGCTTTCATTTTTTAATTTTTAAATTATTTTTTAAAAATTAATATATAATAGCCAGGGAACTATATTCAATATCCTGTGACAAACCATAATGGAAAAGAATATGAAAAATTATATATATATATGTATAACTGAGTCACTGCTATACAGAAGAAATTAACATTGTAAATCAACTACACTTCAATAAATTTTTTTAAATTGTTGAGTCAAAAAATTGAGATATAGTTGATGTACAATATTATATGTTACAGGTGTACAGCAGAGTGATTCACAATTTTAAAAGGTTATACATCATTTATAGTTATCATAAAATATTTCCTACTTGTGTTGTACAATATGCCCTTATAGCTTTCTAATTTTATACATGATAGTCTATACTTCTTAATCTCTTACCCCTCTTTTGCCCCCTACTCTTTCCTTTCCTTGCTGGTAACCACTAGTCTGTTCTCTGTATCTGTAAGTGTGCTTCTTTTTTGTTACCTTCACACGTTTGTCGTAATTTTTGGATTCCACATATAAGTGATATCACACAATATTTCTCTCTCTCTGACTTATTTCACTCAGCATAATGCCCTCCAAGTCCAACCTGCTGTTGCAAACAGCAAAATCAATGATCTGTGCTTTTGAAGAGCAGTGTTTGATTTATCTGCCTTGGATATTTGCTATTATACTTTTATAACCTATTCATCTGTGGATCCATAAATCCTTGTATAATATGATATAAATATCCCCAGAATGGAGAGAGAAGAGCAAAAGAGAAAGGACTGTCTGGATTACCATCCAAATCCCCATATTATGGAAGACTAGCAGGTAGATTATGGACCAGGCAGAGGCTGGAAGGTGAGGAGGTGGTCAGTGACAAGAAGATACCTAATTAGGATTCCATGAAAGATCCAGAGACAACAGGTGGCTAAATTGGAACCAAATGCTAAAGCTGAGGTGAAACATTTATTTTATTTATTTAAGAAGATTATAATTTACACAACCAGTGAGATGATTATGGATGTTTCAGGTTTATATACACAATATGAATATGCATTTAAGTTGAAAGGCCACATACCTGGTAAACTAGGTTGGCATTTTCATGCATTCCAAATATTTCTGGGTCATCTATCAAAGGTAGGTTTTCAATGTAGTCTTTAAACTCTTGCAGGCTGTCAGCCAAGGGTGCAAAATAGATACCTGTTATTGAAAACACAGAAGGCAAATATGTCTTAAATAGATGACTTTTGAGTACCGCCAAGTTTGGTGCTTCTCTGTCTGTTCAGATGGTGGCTGTCATCAGCTGTGTCATGGATAAACAGGGATGGTTTTTTGCAAGCCCCCTAGCTTTCATTGCTGTGTCAAATTACTTCACGTTTTCTGGAGGCCTTTAGCATCTATCAGTGTCCTAACCTTTTAAGGTGTCACCTGCAGAACATTCCAAGATTCTAAGAATTCAGGGATGTGCTGCTGAAAGGTGTGCTCTGAAGTGATAAAACTTTGAAAACACATTTAGACAGAATACAATCTACTTTAGACCAGAAATAGTTAAAAACGGTTATCACAGAATAGATATCTTTGTACTCTTACAACCAAAGCTGAAGCTATGACAATCCTGGACCGCATATTAAAAAGCAGAAACATCACTTTGCCAACAAAGGTCCATATAGTTAAGGATATGGTTTTTCCAATAGTCACGTATGGACATGAGAATTGGACTGAAGAATTGGTGCTTTTGAACTATGGTGCTGGAGAAGACTCTTAAGAGTCCCTTGCACAGCAATGAGATCAAACCAGTCAATCCTAAAGGAAATCAACTCTGAATATTCATTGGAAGGACTGATGCTGAAGCTACAATACTTTGGCCACCTGATGGGAAGAGCCAACTCATCAGAAAAGATTCCAATGCTGGAAAAGACGGAGGGCATGAGGAGAAGGGGGCAACAGAGAAAGAGATGGTTGGATGGCATCACTGACTCAACGGTCATGAGTTTGAGATAGTGAAGGACGAGTTTGAGATAGTGAAGGACAAGTGAAGCCTGGCATGCTGCAATCCCTGGGGTCACAAAGAGTTAGGCACGACTTAGCAACTGAAAAAGGAACAAAGCATGGGGATGGTGAGTGTGGGGGTCTGGGTGGTGCGGACTGGACACAGATAGCTCCTGGATGGAAAACTGAGGACGCTGTTAATGACTTCTTGGAAAAGGTCTTTTTCCATAGTATTGAAAAGTCACTCACCTGATTCAGAATATTTATAACCGTCTTGTAATGTTTCAGGAGAAAAAAATCTTTTCAAGACAGTACGAAGGCATCTTTGATCCCAGGTATCTGTAACTCTTCCACCATAGGTAATTTCACCTGAAAAGGAGTTTGCATTTAAAAATGTTGTTTGTTTTTAACTGATATGCATACCCACATTCTAATAGGTTTATTTATTTACACATTTGGCACATTGAGTGTCTTTCCACTAACCTATCCCTAAAGATAATAAAAGTCAATTTTTAAAAAGCAGAAAGAAGACTAGTATATGTTGTTGTTTAGTTGATAAGTTGTGTCCAATTCTTTTGTGACCCCCACCTGAACTGTAGCCTGCCAGGCTCCTCTGTTCATGAGGTTTCCCAGGCAAGAAAATACTATAGTGGGTTGCCATTTTCTCCTCCAAGGGATCTTCCTGACCCGGGGATGGAACCCTTGTCTCCTGCACTGGCAGGTAGATTCTTTACCATTGAGTCACCAGAGAAGCCCAAGGAGGTATATATATTTTCTCCCAATTATTTTGCCTTTCCCAAATAATTGAAACTAAAGCTACTGAGCTCTGTTTACATATTTCTTCTTTCTTCCTGTTTTTTTTCTTGGTCTAAAAAATATTGAAATATTGACTTTTGGCCTTATCCCATCATTGACTGTAGTATTGTAAAACATACCTACTTTGCATCAAAGACTGCTTTTTGGGGGCCAGTAAGCTAAATGGAACCAAAATATTTACAACAAGGCATTCAAAATCGATAGATCCAAGATGAAAGAGACAATTTACCTCACAGAAATTATATTATGGGGTATTAAAATTTATTGGTATCCCATCTCTCTTTCCACAGAGAAGCTATGCTCCATTGTCACCCCCACATTACAATAGGAAAGATAGTTATTCTGTGCTGTAATGATTGTATTACTGATGTGGTGGTTTAGTTGCTAAGTCATGTCTGACTCATGAGACCCTGTGAACTGTAGCCTGCCAGGCTCCTCTGGGAAATTCATGAAATTTCCCAAGCAAGAATACTGGAGTGAGTTGCCATTTCCTTCTCCAGGGGATCTTCCCTACCCAGGGATTGACCCTGCATCTTCTGCACTGAGGGTGGATTCTTTACACCTGAAACACCAGGGAAGCCCACTGCTGATATAATTCCTTGGAAAAATTCCAGACCCATTGCTACAATTTCTTATTCACCTCTGTAGTGCTCCAAGAAGAATTTTACCTATGATACTGAGGTTCTCAACTTCTGATTCTTTTAAATGTTCATCTGCTCATCTCCATCTCTTATTATGTCAAGATTTTTTTCATTCTCTTTCAAGCTGACATGGTTGGTTGAGAGAAAGTTATTTGTGCTTGGATCTTTGTAGTTTATTTCTTCCAGGATAGCAATGTGCTAACTGGCATCTATCTTTTGTCTCCTGTTGAAGCATGTCTGGTCAGTTTTTTTTTTTTTTTAATTTATTTATTTTAATTGGAGGCTAATTATTTTACAGTATTGTAGTGGTTTCTGTCATACATTCACATGAATCAGCCATGGATGTACATGTGTTCCCCATCCTGAACCCTCCTCCCATTTCCCTCCCCATTCCATCCCTCAGGGTCATCCCAGGGCACCAGCCCTGAGCACCCTGTCTCATGCATCGAGCCTGGACTGGAAATCTATTTCACATATGATAATATACATGTTTCAATGCCATTCTCTCAAATCATCCCACTCTCGCCTTCTCCCAGAGTCCAAAAGTCTGTTCTTTACATCTGTGTCTCTTTTGCTATCTCGCATTTAGGGTCATTGTAACCATCTTTCTAGATTACATATATATGCATTAATATACTATGTTGGTGTTTTTCTTTCTGACTTACTTCACTCTGTATAATAGGCTCCAGTTTCATCCACCTCATTAGAACTGATTCAAATATATTCTTTTTAATAGCTGAGTAATATTCCATTGTGTATATGTACCACAGCTTTCTTATCTATTTGTCTGATGATGGACATCTAGGTTGCTTCCATGCCCTGGCTATTATAAACAGTGCTGCAATGAACACTGGGGTACACGTGTCTCTTTCAATTCTGGTTTCCTCAGTATGTATGCCCAGCAGTGGGATTGCTGGGTCATATGGCAGTTCTATTTCCAGTTTTTTAAGGAATCTCCACACTGTTCTCCATAGTGGCTGTACTAGTTTGCATTCCCACCAACAGTGTAAGAAGGTTCCCTTTTCTCTGCACCCTCTCCAGCATTTATTGTTTGTAGACTTTTTAATAGCAGCCATTGTGACCAGTGTGAGATGGTATCTCATTGTGGTTTTGATTTGTATTTCTCTGATAATGAGTGATGTTGAGCCTCTTTTAATGTGTTTGTTAGCCATCTGTATGTCTTCTTTGGAGAAATGTCTGTTTAGTTATTTGGCCCATTTTTTGACTGAGTCATTTATTTTTCTGGAATTGAGCTGCATGAGCTGCTTGTATATTTTTGAGATTAATTCTTTGTCAGTTGCTTCGTTTGCTATTATTTTCTCCCCTTCTGAAGGCTGTCTTTTCACCTTGCTTATAGTTTCCCTCATTGTGCAAAAGTTTTTAAATTTAATTAGGTTCCATTTGTTTATTTTTGCTTTTATTTCCATTACTCTGGGAGGTGGTTCATAGAGGATCCTTCTGTGATTTATGTCGGAGAGTGTTTTGCCTATATTTTCCTCTAGGAGTTTTATAGTTTCTGGTCTTACATTTAGATCTTTAATCCATTTTGAGTTTATTTTTGTGTATGGTGTTAGAAAGTGTTCTAGTTTCATTCTTCTACAAGTGGTTGACCGGTTTTCCCAGCACCACTTGTTAAAGAGATTGTCTTTTCTCCATTGTATATTCTTGCCTCCTTTGTCAAAGATAAGGTGTCCACAGGTGCATGGATTTATCTCTAGGCTTTCTATTTTGTTCCATTGACCTATGTTTCTGTCTTTGTGCCAGTACTATACTGTCTTGATGACTTGTAGCTTTGTAGTATAGCCTGAAGTCAGGCAGGTTGATTCCTCCAGGTCCATTCTTCTTTCTCCAGATTGCTTTGGCTATTCAAGGTTTTTTGTATTTCCATACAAATTGTGAAATTATTTGTTCTAGTTCTCTGAAAAATACCATTGATAGCTTGATAGGGATTGCATCAAATCTATAGATTGCTTTGGGTAGTATACTCATTTTCACTATATTGATTCTTCTGATCCATAAACATGGTATATTTATCCATCTAGTTGTGTCATCTTTGATTTCTTTCATCAGTGTTTTATAGTTTTTTATATATAGGCTTTTTGTTTCTTTAGGTAGATTTATTCCTAAGTATTTTGTTCATTTTATTGCAATGGTGCATGGAATTGTTTCCTTAATTTCTCTTTCTGTTCTCTCATTGTTAGTGTATAGGAATGCAACAGATTTCTATGTGTTAATTTTATATCCTGCAACTTTACTATATTCATTGATTAGCTCTAGTAATTTTCTGGTGGAGTCTTTAGGGTTTTCTATGCAGAGGATCATGTCATCTGCAAACAGGGAGAGTTTTACTTCTTCTTTTCCAATCTGAATTCCTTTTATTTCTTTTTCTTCTCTGATTGTTGTGGCTAAAACTTCCAAAACTATGTTGAGTAGCAGTGGTGAGAGTGGGGACCCTTGTCTTGTTCCTGACTTTAGGGGAAATAATTTCAATTTTTTCACCACTGAGGATAATGTTTGCTGTGGGTTTATCATATATGACACGAATGAGTGACTGAACTGAACTGAACTGAATCATATATGGCTTTTATTATGTTGAGATATGCTCTTTCTATGCCTACTTTCTGGAGGGTTTTTATCATAAATGGATGTTGAATTTTGTCAAAGGCTTTCTCTGCATCTATTGAGATAATCATATGGTTTTTGTCTTTCAATTTGTTAATGTGGTGTATCCCATTGATTGATTTACAAATGTTGAAGAATCCTTGCATCCCTGGGATAAAGCCCACTTGGTCATGATGTATGATCTTTTTAATATATTGTTGGATTCTGTTTGCTAGAATTTTGTTAAGGATTTTTGCATCTATGTTCATCAGTGATATTGGCCTGTAGTTTTCTTTTCTGTGGTATCTTTGGTTTTGGTATTAGGGTGATGGTGGGCTTATACAATGAGTTTGGAAGTTTTACCTTCCTCTGCAATTTTCTGGAAGCGTTTGAGTAGGATAGGTGTTAGCTCTTCTCTAAATTTTTGGTAGAATTCAGCTGTGAAGCCGTCTGGTCCTGGGCTTTTGTTTGCTGGAAGATTTCTGATGACAGTTTTGATTTCCATGCTTGTGATGGGTCTGTTAAGATTTTCAATTTCTTCCTGGTTCAGCTTTGGAAAGTTGTACTTTTCTAAGAACTTGTCCATTTCTTCCACGTTGTGTATTTTGTTGGTATATAGTTGCTGATAGTAGTCTCTTATGATCCTTTGTATTTCTGTGTTGTCTGTTGTGATTTTTCCATTTTCATTTTTAATTTTGTTGATTTAATTCTTCTCCCTTTTTTTCTTGATGAGTCTGGCAAATGGTTTGTCTATTTTATTTATCTTCTCAAAGAACCAGCTTTTAGCTTTGTTGATTTTTGTTATGGTCTCCTTTGTTTCTTTTTCACTTATTTCTGCCCTAATTTTTATGATTTCTTTCCTTCTATTAACCCTGGGGTTCTTCATTTCTTCTTTTTTCTAATTGCTTTAGGTATAGAGTTAGGTTATTTATTTGATTTTTCTCTTATTTCTTGAGGTAAGCTTGTATTGCTATGAACCTTCTTCCCCTTAGCACTGCTTTTACTGAATCCCATAGGTTTAGGGTTGTTGTGTTTTCATTTTCATTTGTTTCTATGCATATTTTGATTTCTTTTTTGATTTCTTCTGTGATTTGTTGGTTATTCAGAAGCGTGTTGTTTAGCCTCCATATGTTTGTATTTTTAATAGTTTTTTCCCTGTAGTTGACATCTTATCTTACCACATTGTGATCAGAAAAGATGCTTGGAATGATTTTAATTTTTTTGAATTTACCAAGGCTAGATTTATGGCCCAGGATGTGCTCTATCCTGGAGAAGGTTCCATGTGCACTTGAGAAAAAGGTGAAATTCATTGTTTTGGGGTGAAATGTCCTATAGATATCAATTAGGTCTAACTGGTCCATTGTATCATTTAAAGTTTGTGTTTCCTTGCTAATTTTCTGTTTAGTTGATCTATCCATAGGTTTGAGTTGGGTATTAAAGTCTCCCACTATTATTGTGTTACTGTTAATTTCCTCTTTCGTACTTGTTAGCATTCACCTTACATATTGCAGTGCTCCTATGTTGGGTGCATATATATTTATAATTGTTATATCTTCTTCTTGGACTGATCCTTTGATCATTATGTAGTGTCCTTCTTTGTCTCTTTTCATGGCCTTTATTTCAAAGTCTATTTTATCTGATATGAATATTGCTACTCCTCCTTTCTTTTGGTCTCCATTTGAGTGAAATATCTTTTTCCAGCCCTTCACTTTCAGTCTGTAGCTGTCCCTTGTTTTGAGGTGGGTCTCTTGTAGACAAAATATATAAGGGTCTTGTTTTTGTATCTATTCAGCCACTCTTTGTCTTTTGGTTGGGGCATTCAACCCATTTACGTTTAAGGTAATTATTGATAAATATGATCCTGTTGCCATTTACTTTGTTGTTTTAGGTTTGAGTTTATAAACCTTTTCTGTGTTTCCTGTCTAGAGAAGATCCTTTAGCATTTGTTGGAGAGCTGGTGCTGAATTCTCTCAGCTTTTGCTTGTCTGTAAAGCTTTTGATTTCTCCTTCATATTTGAATGAGATCCTTGCTGGGTATAGTAATTTGGGTTGTAGGTTTTTCTCTTTCATCACTTTAAGTATGTCCTGCCATTCCCTTCTGGCCTGAAGAGTTTCTATTGAAAGATCAGCTGTTATCCTTATGGGAATCCCCTTGTGTTATTTGTTGTTTTTCCCTTGCTGCTTTTAATATTTGTTCTTTGTGTTTGATCTTTGTTAATTTGATTAATATGTGTCTTGGGGGGTGTTTCACCTTGGGTTTATCCTTTTTGGGACTCTCTGGGTTTCTTGGACTTGGGTGGCTATTTCCTTCCCCATTTTAGGGAAGTTCTCAACTATTATCTCTTCAAGTATTTTCTCATGGCCTTCCTTTTTGTCTTCTTCTGGAACTCCTATGATTTGAATGTTGGGGCATTTGACATTGTCCTAGACCTCTGGTCAGTCTTATTGGCTTAGCCACTTAGAGTGAGGGTGTAGCCGACTCCCTGTATCAACAGTTCTAAGAAGGAAGAAGGAGATGCTGTTGTACTTTCCTGAGAATATTCTTCGGTTACCCTCTGGGAAGTCTTGGAACACAAAGTTGGGTTAAATCTTTATGGTCAGTTTATCTAGTTTTGGACTAACTCTAAGCTCCTCTTGCATCCTGGGGGCTGGATGGAAATATAAAGGTCAAGTTTCTTCAGTTGTATGATGATGTCTGGGAAAGGAGGGTGGCTTGGAAAAGTCAGGTTCCAATAATTAGTCAGTAGTGAGAGGAAGAGTTGCCCTAAAATGCACTATTCTAAAAAAAAAAATTCAGGGACTTTCCTGGTGATTCAGTGGTTAAGATTCCATGCTTCCACTGTTGGGTTGATACTTGGTTGGGGAACTAAGATCCTACATGCCTCACAGCAGGACCAAAATATTTCAAACTAAAATATCTACATTTTTGAGAAGCAGCACGGAAATTATTTGCCTTAAAAATCAGATTTTATGATTCTGTGTCCAGATTCAGTGTTTATCTTTTTCTTTGATCAAATAAGCAAACCAGGAGCTCGAGTAATTTGACTCAAGGTATCTGACTCAATTTTAGGCTTACTTTTAAGCAGCAGTTTTCTGGATTTAGAATAAGAACATTTGGGAGGGGGTGTCCACCACACATACCCACTGTGTGTCCTAGCCCTGGCATGATGGTTCCTAAAGGTCTTGCTGCAAATCCTGATGTCATGGTTTTCCCCTTCTCTTCTATTCTTATCCCCATGGGTTGGCTCAGGGATGGCCTGATACAAACTGGACAGGCCTAAGGTTTGGCTTTGTCCTTGTCCACTCTGTGCTCAGATCTGATTCCTGGACTTAGGCATTGCTGTAGCTTACTCTATAAAATTTTAAGGACGCCCCCCCACCTCCTCCAACCCCAAACACCTTATCATATTCAAAGCCTCCTTAATCTTTCTCTGTTTATTCACTCCTGTCTAATCTCCCCCTTGGTGTTGCTATAATCCCCTTGTTCAATTCTTCATCTTGCTTTTACTATAGCTTTGTAAATAATTGCACCTCTTCCCAGCCTAAAAGACTGTAATTGTCAGCCATTGCTTAGAAGGTAGAGTCCAAATTTATGAAGAAAACACACAGGCTTTCAAGATGAGCCCGTAGATCTTTTTTTTTTTTTTTAGTTTTATTGAAGGTAAAGCTTTCTTCCATATACATCACCTCTTTAAAAAAATGATTTATTCACTTTAGTATTGGCTGTACTGGATCTTTGTTGCTGCATAGGTTTTTCTCTGGTCATGGAGAGCAGGGGCTACTCTCTAGCTGTGGTGCGTAGGCTTCTAATTGCAGTGGCTTCTCCTGTTTTGGAGCATGGTTTCTAGAGTGCTTGGGCTTCAGTAGTTGTGACTCCCCAGGCTCTAGAGCACAGGCTCAGTAGTTGTGATGCATGGGCTTAGTTGCTCTGTGGCATGTGGGATCTCTGTAGACCAGAGATTGAACTCATGTCTCCTGCACTGGCAGGTGGATTCTTTACCACTGAGCCACCAGGGAAGATGACATCATCTCTTTATAGCCTGCGCATAGCTCATCCTGACACTGCTTGCTGCGCTTTCCCATCAGTGTTCTCTCTGTCAGAGTGCTCTCCTGCCTCTTCTCTTCCGCTGAGCCCAACCCACTTTTCAACATCCTGCTCAACCATCACACCTCGGTGGGGCTTCCCTAGATTCCTCCAGGTAGCGTTATTTGCTCCTTTTGAATTCCCATAGTATTGTCCTTACAACTTCTATTTTGGTAATTATACCATATTATAGTTTATTTATTATCTCCATCCATGAGTTTTTGGTAGATGGGTGCTACATCATCTTTGTATTTCCAGCCTTTAACATAGTATTACTAAGCTGTATTTTCTGGATTAGTCCATAGATGGCTGTCTAAAATCTCACCATGAGCAAATATCATTGCCTGGATATAGCACTGCCTTTTTTTAATAAAAAGTTTTAAAATTTATTTTATTTTTGGCTGCACTGGGACTTCATTGCTATGCTCAGGCTTTCTCTAGTTGCAGCTAGAGAGAGGGTGACTCTTCGTTGTGGTGTGTGGGCTTCTCATTGCAGTGGCTTCTCTTATTGCAGAGTACAGGCTCTGGGCTTCAGTAGTTGTGAGGCATGTGGAATCTTCCCAGACCAAGGATTGAACCTGTGTCCCTTGCATTGGCAGCATATTCTTAACCACTCTGGACCACCAGGGAAGTCCCCAGCATTGCCTTTTTTCTCCTACTTTTAAAAAAACTTTTTAATGAGCTATACCTTGAAGATCATAAAATCACTTAAATTTCACATGTATAACTAGTTTTTAGTAAATTTACAAGATTATATAACTATCATTATAATCTAATTTTAGAACATTTCTATCATCTTCCACAGAATACATCTTGTGCCCATTTGCAGTCACAGTCCTTTTCTATTCTGCCCCATGCAATCATTCTTTCTGTCTGTATTCTACTTCCTGTCTGTATATTTGATTTTTCTGGAAATTTCACATAAATGGAATATACAGCATGTGATATTTTGTGTCTGGCTTCTTTGACTTAGCATGTTTTTGAAGTTTATCCATGTTGGAGCATGTATCAGTACTTTATTTCTTTTTATGGAGCAATTATGGCTCAGCTGGTAAAGAATCTGCCTGCAATTCGAAAAGATCTGGGTTCGATCCCTGGGTTGGGAAGATTCCCTGGAGTAGGAAAAGGCTACCCACTCCAGTATTCTGGCCTGGAGAATTTCATGGACTATATAGTCCATGGGGTTGCAAAGAGTTGGACACCACTGAGAGACTTTCACTTTTCAATACTACATTGTGGAGTTTTCCCGTTGGCTCAGCCATAACGTATTCACTTTCAATGCAGGAGAAGCAGGAGACATGGGTTCCATCCCTAGGCTGGGAAGATCCCCTGGAGAAGGAAATGACAACCCACTACAGTATTCTTGCCCAGGAAATTCCATGGACAGAGGAGCTTGTGGGTTACAGTCGATGGGGTCACAAAGAATCGGACACAACTGAGTACACATGTCAATATTACAGTGTATGGAATATACCTTGTTTCACTCATCCATTCATAAGTTGATAGACATTCAGGTTGTTTCCACTTTTTGGTATTATTAATAATGCTGTTATGAGCATGAATGCTGTTATGAACATTTATGTACAAGTTTTAGTGTGGACATGTGTTTTCTTTTTCCCTGATATATATGCAGCAGTGGAATGGAATTTATAGGTCATATGGTAAGACTATTAAAATATTTTCCAAAGCAGTGGCACCTCATTGCATTGCCACCAGCAATGTAGGAGAGTTTCAGTTTCTTCACTTTCTTGATAACACTTGTTATGGTCTTTTTTTTATTATAGTCATCCTAATAGGTATAAAGTGGTATCTCAATATGGTTTCAATTTTCATTTTCCTAATGATTAATTGAGCATATTTTCATGTGCTTCTTAGGCATCTGTTTGTATTTTTTGGTGAAATGTACATTCAAATCTTTTGCCCATTTTAAAATTGGATTTTTTTTCTTACTGTTATAGGAGTTCTTTACACACTTCATAGACAGGTTCCTTATCAGATACATGACTTGCAAATATTTTATCTCAGTATATGTCTTGCTTTTTCATTTTCTTGATAGTATTTGCTGAGGTGTAAAAGCTTTACATGTTGAAAAAGTTGAATTTATTATTTTTCTTTAATTACTAGTGGCTTTTGCACCATATTGAAGAAGCCATAATTAACCTAAAGTCATGAGGATTTATTTATATGCTTTCTCTTAAGAGTTTTATAGTTTTAGCTCTTACATTTAGATATACCACTCAGTTTGAATTAATTTTTTTGTATGCTATGAGATAAGGATTCAAATTCTCTCTTTAGCAGCTGGGTATCCAATTGTCCCAGCATCATTTGTTAAGTTGTCCTGGTGCCTTTGTTAAAAATGATGATAAATATAAGAGTTTATTTCTGAATTCTCAATTCTGTTCCATTGATTATATGTCTAATTATGCCAGTACTATATAGTCTTTTTTTAAAAATTGAATTTAATTGATTTACAATATTGTGTTTAAGGTGTACAGCAAAATGATTCAATTATACATATATGTGTATATATCTTTTTTCCAATTCTTTTCTGTTATAGTTTGTTACAAGATATTGAATATAGCTTCCTGTGCTATACAGTAAATCCTGTTTTGATTATTGTGGTTTTGTATAACTTTTGAAATTGGGAATTATAACTCTTCTGACTCATTCATTTTTTTTTTTTAAGATCGTTTTTGTTTTTTGGGGCCCTTCACATTTCCGCAGATTTTATGATCAGCTTTAGCTGTTAAATCTGTCAGTGATTGTGCTAAATCTATGTTGTGCTTGTGCTTAGTTGCTCAGTCATGTCTGACTGTTTGTAATCCCATGGACTGTAGCCCACCAGGCTCCTCTGTCCATGGGGATTCTCCAGGCAAGAATACTGTAGTGGGTTGCCATGCCCTCCTCCAGGGGATCGTCCCGACTCAGGGATTGAACCCAGGTCTCCCGCATTTCAGGCAGACTCTTTACCATCTGAGCCACCAGGGAAGCCCATGTTAAATCTATAGATTGTGTTAAATCTATAGATCGGTCTGGGGAATGTTATTACTTTAACGATATTGTATCTCTCAATTCATAAGCATGTCATGTCTCTTCATTAATTTAGATTATCTTTAATTTTCTTTGGCAGTGCTTTGCAGGTTTCAGTGTACAAATCTGCACTTCTTTTATTAAATTTATTCTTAAGCTGTTTATTCTTTTTGATGTTATCATGAACGTAATTACAAATATTTTCAAATTGTTCATTGCCAGTGTATAGAAAAGGAGTTGATTTTTGTATATTGACTTTGTATCCCACTGCCTTGCTGAACTCATTTGTTACTTCCAGTGTGTGTTTGTGAATTCTTTAGGATTTTCTGCATTCGAGATGTCAACTGCAAATAATTTACTTCTTCCATTCTAAACTGATGTCTTTTATTTATTTCCTTGTCTAATTTTCCAGGATAGAAACTTCAGCACAACATTGAATAGTAGTAGTGAGAAAAGATATATCATTGTCTTGTTCCTTTCTATGCTTTTCAAAACCCAGTTACTTTCACAGCAGTAGAAACAACTGAGCTAATAGAAAGGTCAAAGGTTCTAGGAAAGAAAGAAAGCAGAGAAAAGCTGGGAAGCAGGAATTTCAGGGTATGTACAGGGTGGCAGGGAGAGTACTGTCTAGTTCACTGTTATGTTAAGCAATCTTAGCCCCACAGGAATGGCTGGGGGCAGAAGTCCAAAGGAGTTTCCCAGGTTCCATGCCCACCCTTCTTGGTCCAGCCTGGAGATAGGTTTTCATCCATTTTCACTATTGTTTCACTGCCCTTCACTCAAGCATGTTCCAAGGTGTCACATGCTGTTCAAGTCTCTAGATCAGCTGACCCTTCTCTGCTGTTCCTCATTTCCTTTGCTCACCAGTGAAAACCATCCATTCCCATTCTGCTCCTTTTCAGGCTCTCTTTCTCCCCCACCTCCTAATGGGAATCTTTTCTTCATTATTTGGACCTGCATGGTCTAAACTGGATCTAGTTTTACCAGTAAGATCTCACAGGGCCACAATTAATATTTGCTAAAAATCATACTTCATAAAATATTTTTTCCTTTGTTGTAAGTACCCCTGACTCAATAGGTCTCTACTGGTCAACTATGTTCAGATTCTTTTGAATTTAAGAGCACAAACTCTGGAGGCTGGATTGCTTGCTTAAATCTTGGCTTCACACTTGTAAACTGTGTGCTTCAGTTTCCTTATTTATAAAATAGGGATATAACAGTCTTTACCTTATAGGGTTCTTATGAGGATTAAATCTGCTAATTCATGGGCTGTGCCTGAAATGTGCTTGGTATGTAGCAAGAACTATCTAAGAGTTCTCTATTATCATCTGGGAAAATATCTGTCTCGTCTTCTCTGTATAAACATTCTTATGATATTCTTATCATGGTCTTATCTTCTCAAAGGGAATATTAGAAGTCATCACTACCCTCACCATACACTTGGGAGGATACCATCTTGGTATAAGCCAGGTAGGTATAAACCAACAACCGTGTGGTGGAGAGCTGGACATCAGACCATGTGGGCATACTGACCAGTGATGTAAATCAGTGCATCCCAGGGAATCTTTCCTTCTTGACAGTAAAGGTTGAGGTTCAGTAGAGCGCATTCCCTGTCGCTATCATTAAATTCATAGCAGATATTCCAACCAAGAGGGCCAAACTTTTTTCTCTCCTAGAACAGAAAATGAAAATGGTCTTAAAGTTTGATAAAATTAATTTTGCATAAAATACTGAAAACCAGAGTTTCTGTTGAAGTTTGGCATCCTCATTGTGCAAAATGCCATTCAACTTGAGTGAGGCTTTCAGTTTGACTTTCATCAAATAGGGCAGGCACCTCTTCCTCCAATTCTGGTCTTTTTCCAACTTTCCAAAAGATAATTAGATATTACTGGAAATGTGAAATCGTGACAGACCTGACAAAAGAACATTTGTTCTTTATGGTAAAATAAAATATTTACCCATCAAAATAGGAAAAAATATCCCACCTTAGAGTCTTCTTGGTATAAAAATACTGATGCTAATCACCTGTCTGATGGAGAGAGCTGCCCCTAAATCTTCTCAGAAGTCTGTCCATCATGCAGGCTTTTCAGTCATGCCTGATGGGTTGATTATACACTGACTTCTCCACAGAGACCTTTTTAAAAAACTGGTATCCAGAATCTCAATTCCTGTTTCATGACTCTCCACAGGGAAATCTTTTCCGCTCTTTGTTATCGCCCTCTCCCACCTAATTTCTTAACTCTAAACTGATTATATCAGAGGATGGGTGCCATGTTCCCTCTTCTTTTTTTTTTTTTTTAAAGTATCTTTTATACAATTTTTAAAGGCTACACTCCATTTACGGTTATTACAAAATATTGGCCATAGCCCCCATATTGTTCAATACATTGTTGAGCTTATCTTATACTCAATAGTTTGTACCTCCTGAGAGAGTTAATTCTTAGATAGGTTGATAAGGAGTCCCTGGATCTCAAGGATGAGAAAAGGACAAAAGTTTTTTTTTCTACATTCCTTTATCTTAGTCACATAAGACATTATTTTTTGTTTTTAGCCCAGAGCTAATTATTACACAGCAAGACAACTCATCTTGATCAAGGGTATGTTTTTCCTTAAGCTCTGTACTAATGATTATATAGCAACAATGTATCTTGCTCAAGGACATGTTTCTCCTTCTTAAGGAGAACCTTCTGTCTAATCCTGTTATCTTATGTGGGAGTGGGTCTGGTAAGACCTTTCTATTGTAGAAACCAATTGTAAAAGTATATAAGGCCTTGATAAGACTATTGAGTGGGGCACTCTCTACCCCCTTCTGATATCTATGTTAGAAGCTTTCCCTATGCCCAGGGAGGAAGTCATTAAGGGTGGTGAAAGTGAAGTCGCTCAGTCATGTCTGACTCTTTGCGACCCCATGGACTGTGTAGCCTACCAGGCTCCTCTGTCCATGGAATTTTCCAGGCAACAGTACTGGAGTGGATTGCCATTTCCTTCTCCAGGGGATCTTTCCAACCCAGGGATCGAACCCAGGTCTCCCGCATTGTAGACAGATGCTTTACCGTCTAAGCCACCAGGGAAGTCCTGGAGGCAAGCCATTAAGGGTGTTAAGCCCATTCAAACAGAAACAAGTGAGAATGAAATTATTGTAATAAAAAATGAAGACTTGCTGACCAACATGATATATATGTGTAAAGGAGGAAGGATAAAAACAGTCCTGAAATTCTGACTGTAGGTGATTACAAAAATGGGACCATCGATTTCAGGAGTAGAGTCTGGAGAGGAAGCAGATTTTGTGAGTGAAGCACAGCTGAGGAGACAACTTCATGCTTTTGAATTTGACCTACTGCATTCGTCCAGGCGATGTGGCTCCTTAGGTCAGAGCAGAGCTGGGAGGCAAAGCTATGAGGTACAGAGGCAAGGGTCATACAGAAATCAGAGAGTGTGCATGTTAGTTGCTCAGTCATGTCCGACTCTTTGCGACCCCATGGACTGTAGTCTGCCAGGCTACTCTGTCCATGGAATTCTCCAGGCAAGAATACTGGAGTGGGTAGCCATTTCCTTCTCCAAGTGAGCTTCCTGACCAAAGGATCGAACCCAGGTCTCCTACATTGCAGACAGATTCTTTATCATCTGAGCTACCAAGGAGGTCTAGGGACTGAGTTAAAACAACTTGGGTTCAGATAGAACAAAGACCTCAGCATTTCACAATGTCATTTGTAAGCTTTTAATTTTACTTTTTTATTGATTTAAAGTGTTAGTCACTTGGCCATATCCAACTCTTTGCAACTCCATGGACCGTAGCCCGCCAAGCTCCTCTGTCCATGGAATTCTCTAGGCAAGAATACCGAAGCAGGTAGCCATTCCCTTCTCCAGGGGATCTTCCTGTCCCAGGGATCGAACCTAGGTCGTCTGCATTGCAGGCAGATCCTTTACCATCTGAGCCACCATAGAAGCCCCTTATTGATTTTAACCTAATACACTTCTCCTTGTCTATATTTAAAAAATTAGCAAATTAAGTGTACCTGAATAATTGCATGGAAGAAACATATGCCGAATATTATTTGTCTCCATTTTCTTCCAAGTATATTTTCTTCAAAAAATGAAGGCATCATTTCGGTAAATGCTCGTCTGATATTTGCACGTAAACCTTTTGGGGGCTCATTGGTTACCTGTATTTAGAGACACATGGCAGAGAGTGTGGTTGTACAGATTTGCATTTTTTCCAAATAACACATATAGAAGCCAGTGATGGGATGCAGGTAACTGATGCCTGGGAGGCATTCCTGTCCTGTTCCTGACAGCTCTGTATCTCTCTCAGCCTTGGCCTCTGGAGAATAGGGGGTTCTCAGGCCTACAGTGGGTGGGTGAACCACCTCCACAAGAATCTCAGACCTTTCCATTTGGTGTCCATTTTTCTAACCACAGGCCAGAAATGATGCTCAGGCCTTCTGCACTGAATTTTCTGGTCCTCTCAATGTCCACCCTACACTTTACCTTGATGGCACAGGGCACCAGGGAAGAGACAACTCTGGTTCCTGAGTGATCATTCATATGCAGAAGTGTGTGTTAATTGCTCAGTCATGTCTGATTCTTTGCGACCACATGGACTGTAGCCCACCAGGATCCTCTGTCTATGGGATTCTCCAGGCAAGAATACTGGAGGGGCTTGCCATTTCCTTCTCCAGGTTCATATGCAGAGGTTTCCCATATATGGAAACTTCGATCCCTGGTTGGGGAACTAAGATCCTGAATGCTGTGCAGCATAGCAAAAAAAAAAAAAAAAAAAAAAAAAAAAAAAATGCCTTCTAGGACTTGCCATAGGGTCTCCAGCCCTCAGCTTGAAGGTCTATTTTACTTAGTAAGTCTCTCTATCCAAGTTTTCTGAATTATGTGAAAAATAATTGAGGTTTCAATCCATCAGCCATACTGCCTTTGGGCTTTCCTGTCTCCCACATGCTGAAACATATTCTTAACTCTGGGAAGGGTTCTATTCTCATCTCTTTGCATCCTAGACATTTTCTTGAGGAGGGGAAGCAGGGAGGTGTTGAATGACTAGCAGAAGGGCACACAGGAAGGGCAGTGGCCTGGAAAATTGTTTCCCTATTCACTCTCCGGTGAATGGACACTGACTCCCACCTCCCCACCTTGGCTGACCAAACCCTGACACAACCCTGCACAGGCCCAGTGGGCTCCATGGATTCTCTCGGGGAGCGCCCTGAGGCCAATCATGTCACAGAGTTCAACCACGAACATACGTTACCTTGACCGAATTTTGAAGGACTGTCACAGGAAATGTATTACTAGGCATTGAACTTAAAAAAAGTCGAAATGTGTCCTTGATAACAACATCTGTTTAAAACAAAGACAAAAAGGAAAATGCTTAACTCAGTAATATTTTTCTATAAGAAATAATTATTATAGAATAGAAAAAGATAAGCTCTGTTTAAGGACTAGTTTATCTTTTTAAAATATTTGATGTTGTAAAATGTTCTAGAATGGAGGTGAGGGGACTCCTTCTAGAAGCTCTTCACCCAGGTGAGCCTGGCAGTCTGGATGTTGGCACAGTCAAATAAAGAAATTAAGAACTTGTTCTATTCTTTTTAAAAAATTATTAATTATTTTGACTGTGCTGGGTCTTCATTGCTGTGCATGGGCTTTTTCTAGTTGCAGCGAGTAGGGGCTACTCTCCGGCTGTGGTGTTCAGGCTCTAAAGCTCAAGGGCTTCAATCGTTGTGGTGCACAGGTCCAGTTGCCATGAGGTATGTGGAATCTTCCCAGACCAGGGATCGAACTTGTGTCCCCTGCATTGGCAGGCAGACTCTTAGCCACTGGACCACCAGGGAAGTCCAGGAATGTTAATTTTCAATTCTTGATAGAAATGTTAAGGATCATTCCTCTGAAATTGGTAGTTTTGTAAACAAAAAAAAGGACAGTTACTATCTTTATGCTTGTGAAGTTGTTTTAATTTTTGTTTGTTGTTAGCCATTCAACGTAGGGAAAATTTCATGAAAATGGTCAGAAAGCGTTATGGAAAATAAAGGAATGTGTTCCTTCTTCAGAGAAGAAGCAAAGGGAACTCAGTGAGCAGGGAAATGGAGAGACCTCACAGGCAGCATCAAGAAGTCAATATGCTTCCTTTTTGAGTTGTGGACAGAGAACCTAAGAAAAAACAAACTGCATTCCAGTTTCAAAAGGCCAGAGCAGAACTGGGAAAGCTACTGTTTCTGTCACAGGAAGACACAAGCATCATCCAAGGAGGTCTTTCTCGGCATTGGTCTCTAAGCACAAGTGCTGGTGTTCCTCTGGCATGCTCCCCCTACCTCCTTAGGGGGAGCCCCCAGGCAGTAGCTGTTCCTTTTACCTGGAATGCTCTTCCTTTAGACTCCCCGACTTTTCTCAAGTGTTGGTCAAATGACAACTTCTCAAAGAGGTCTACCCAGACCACCCCATTTAAAACTACTCTCCACCCTTCCTCCTTACTCTCATTCCACCCCGACCTTCCTGTTCCTCCTCACTTTACTTTTAATTTTTCCCAAAGCACTGACCACATTCTATCATACCATATACATTACTTATTTGTTATGTGGTTTGTTTATGTGGTTTGTCTGTCTCCACTCACTAGCATGTAAGCTTGAGGAGGGCAGATGACTGTGGTTGCTTTGTTCACCAACATGCCCTAAGTAGCTAGAACAGTGTGTGGTACACAGTAGGTTCTCGAATATTTATTAAATGAATGGCTGCAGATTAAGGCTGTATTTATACTTCTTGGTTTAGTAATCTAAACTAATGAGCTACATTAAATAGCCAAGATTAAGTTAGTTATAGTATTGTTCTAGTAAAGTTAGTCCACTTTTTGGTTCAAGGGAAGAACCCAAACAAACTTTTTGACCAACTCAATGCAATTCCAGAGCAACATTAAAGTTGTTTCTATGGTAAAAATTTATCAGTAATCATGTATGGATACGAAAGTTGGACCATAAAGAAAGCTGAGCACCAAAGAATTGACGCTTTTGAACTGTGGTGTTGGAGAAGAGTCTTGAGAGTCCCTTGGACTGCAATGACATCAAACCAGTCAATCGTAAAGGAAATCAGTCTTGAATATTCATTGGAAGGACTCATGCTAAAGCTGAAGCTCCCATACTTTGACCACCGGTGTGAAGAATTGACTCATTAGAAAAGACCCTGATACTGGAAAAGATTGAAGGCAGGAGGAGAAGGGGACGACAGAGGATGAGATGGCTGGATGGCATCACTGACTTGAAAGACATGATTTGAGCAAGCTCTGGGAGTTGGTGATGGACACGGAAGCCTGGCGTGCTGCAGTCCATGGGATGGCAAAGAGTTGGACACTACTGAGCGACTGAAATGACTGACAGACTGATTAGCATAGAAGTCAGATATCATAAAATCTTAGGGCTAATGATTTCATTAACTAACCCCCCCACCCTCCACACACACACAAAAACTGAAGAGTGAAAAAGGCCAGGTTTAGAGAAGCATCTTAAAAATCGTTTTTTTTCTCTCATGACTGTGTTAGGTAGGTAGAATAGGGAAAAGGAGTCCAAAATGGCGGTGGCTAAAAGACAAGGAAGGTCCGAGGACCAGAGTGAAGACTTCAGGCAGAACAAACAGAACAAACAGCACTCCTGGCTAAGCCCAATTTGCATAGGGCAGGCCCAGGTGGAGGAAAAGACATATAAAAGGAGGAGCCAAAGCGCTTTCTCTCGGACTCTCTCCCGTGTGCATGTGCCCGCTCTCTCTCTCTCTCTCTCTCTCACTCTCTCTCCCTCCCTCCCCACGCATAGATGTCACACGAGTGTATGTTCCTCGGTTCTTTGTCTCATCACAACAAAGATTTGGAGCAACGGACATTAAAGCCCTCGGCGCATCACAGCTCTCGGGTCTTGGACAAACCGTGTTACAGCTCTTAGGCAAATCAATGTTACAGCTCCATTTTATTTAGAAGATAGCAGGAGAATCCAAGACTCGAAGAGAAGAGAGTGGAGGAGTGCGTGGGGAGGGAGAAAGAGAGAGAGAGAAAGAAAGAGAGAGGGAGAGAGAGAGCGCGCGCATGCACGCGGGAGAGAGTCTGAGAGAAAGCGCTTTGGCTCCTCCTTTTATATGTCTTTTCCTCCACCTGGGCCTGCCCTGTGCAAATTGGGCTTAGCCAGGAGTGCTGTTTGTTCTGTTTGTTCTGCCTGAAGTCTTCACTCTGGTCCTCGGACCTTCCTTGTCTTTTAACTACCGCCATT
The DNA here is from genome assembly GCF_029407905.1 of Bubalus kerabau. Classification (NCBI taxonomy): domain Eukaryota; kingdom Metazoa; phylum Chordata; class Mammalia; order Artiodactyla; family Bovidae; genus Bubalus; species Bubalus kerabau. Next base: position 53,033,619 of record NC_073634.1, read on the forward strand.
TTGGACTCCTTTTTCCTATTCTACCTACCTAACAACTGCAAAAGCATCAAGGATCTTAACATTTATAGACATCATAGAAGTTCAGAACTGGAATAGAATAGAAATCATCTTAGTATGGGACTTGTAGCAATGGGGCTGTGTAGTCACTTTATTTCTGAGGAAGCAGAGGCCCAGAGACGAGGTGTGATATATATATAGTCAGGCAGTGGTGGGGGCCAAACTCTACTCAGGTCTTAGAATTTCAAGTCCAGAGGCTTTTTCCCTCTCTCTCTCTTTTTTTCTTTCATTCACTTTCTCTTTTCAACTTCTTACCTGAATGTACTTTTTAAAAATATTTATTTATTTATTTGGCTGCTCCTGGTCTTAGTTGTGGCATGTGGGATCTAGTTCCCTGACCAGGGATATAACCTGGGCCCCCTGCATTAGGAGCATGGAGTCTCAGCCACTGGACCACCAGGGAAGTCCCTCCCTGAATGTATTTTATTTTATACTGGTTCAGGTTAAACATTAGAACCCAAATGGTTATGTTAGTAAACAGTTGTAACAAGGACCAGAAGAGGATTTTTCTGTCCACTTAAGCTCTTAAACTTCATCAACAACTTTTCTGGCTTCCGTGGCCCATTCAGCCTCTTTGTAGGTCTGGCAAGGTCATTGTGAAGGTGAATGACTGGTCCTTATTTGGAAGGCTCCCATAGTACCTCTGCAGCAAACTGCTTTTTAGATGCCTTCTTTAGCATTTTTTCTTAATCATAATCCTAATCATCAGGATAAGGAATCTGATGATTCAAGTAGTAAACACCATATCATTTTTCTTTACTTATTTAAATAGAAGTAAGTCACAGACCCCACAGGAAGCAAGCCATCTCTTGATCGTATTGCGAAGAGTGGAAAGAGTGGAGATTCTGGGTGGCAGATGCTACAGACTCTGTCCTTGATGGAAGCAGTCTGTAGAAGGCAGGGCACGGGGCAATCAGGGAGTGAGGGATCTTTGGGGAAGGCTGCTAAGCCCTGTTGGTGGCTTGGTGACCAGTGCAGGCTGGCTGCTCTGTAAAGGAGAAGTGCCTGGAGCAGGAGCTCCGCCCCTGGCAAAGGTCATGAGGAAGGAGGCTGGGCATATGCAAAGGCAGGATCGAGTCTCAGGAGTCCCCCTGGAAATTCTCGAACATCTACCCACAAAACCAGAGTCTGCCTACTTTCTGCTTTGTGCTCTCACCTACACCTCTGACTTTATGGGGGGGCTGTCCCCCCACTACCTCTCTCTGAAAAAAAAAAAAGAGTTAACTTACAGCTCCAGTTAATAAAGTTCCTGGGTGTGATAGCGTTTCAACCTACAAACTCCTTTGGAAGTCCTCTCTAGCCTGCCTGAATAGGTTTTTCCGGCCACATGTGATTGCTCAGAGCCTCCCAACTGTGAGAGGCATGAGATGTTCTAAACTGTCTGAATACAGATTCCTTTGAGCAGTTAAAAGATTGATTAGAAATTGTATTGGTGAAGGGTTGAATTTTCACTTGTTGGGCCAATGTTTGCTGCTAAGTCTCCATATCCCTTACCTGCTGTGTCCCTGGCAGTGTATTGATTAATATAATTGGTGTAAGTAGTAGCTTTAATGTTTGTAACCTTGGACCCTTGAGTTAATTCTTTTTCTTGTTATAGCCCACCACACCTTTGCCCTGTAGGAATGCAACTTCATCTAATGCTTTTGGAGGGTGGCGCCTTACTAGTCACCTTTAGAGAAAAATAAGTTTTCTGAAGAAAGGGTCTTAAAATGTTAACAGGCCTCCGGGCCAGAAGATGATGCAAATCACCTAAACTTTTGCATATGATAAGTTTGCAGGAAGAAAGCCTGGCTTACTGCATGACTCTACCCCTTCCCCCATTATCCTCTATGCGTAACTTAAGGTATAAAAACTACCTTGAAAAATAAAGTGCGGGCCTTGTTCACCGAAACTTGGTCTCCCCATGTCGTTCTTTCTCTCACCTTCTGGCTGAATTATTCAGCCTCTTTTCTCCACTGAATTTCCTCACTGAGCTATCCTTATTTAACCACTCTTTATATCCTTAATTAACGCTTAATTAAGCAATTGTTTCCTGATCGCGGATGCCGTCTCCCCTTCGAATTCCCTGGATCCACGGGGGCTGGACCCCGGCAGAGAAGATCTTCATTTTAACAGGCAACGATAAGGAAAGTCATCTGCATAGTTCTCACCTTTCTAGAAAGCGCTCTGTCAGGACACAAAGGAGGACACCAGAGAAAAGGCCCTGAATATCCTAGGTGGGCAGTTCTCTTCCATGACCTCCTGGGACAGTGAGGAAGTTTGCCCCACACAGCTTATTACCTATCACACAGTTCCTAAGGTTTCAATTATTTTTATACTACTGAATAAAAATGAGTCAATTCCAACTCCACATCTTCTCTCTTTGCAGCCCATTATACTTACTCGAGTAGGAAAGAAGGCAGTGATAGTATAGTTAGTGGTGGCAAGTATGACTTATGTTGGGCACACCCGTGGGGGTGTATGTGTCTATGAGACACATGTGAAAGTTAATTGTCATATGGGTTATAGAGGATAAAAAGTGCTAAAACACCACCATGAGAACTGGTGTTAACTCGAAATCTGTTCCTGAACTTCTCTCATTCTGTAGTGAAAAATATAATTTTCTTCTTTTGTCCCAAGTCCATTTTCTATTTCTTTTTTTATTAATATCATGCCTAGATGTTATTTATTTTGAATTCAAATGGTCTCCCGTAGAAGGTAACATGCAACAAAAATGACCCAGTTCAATTTGTAGTCTGAACATTTTTATTTGAATCTGGGTTGTGTAACCTAACTAACCCCTCTAGATCTCAAATTTTTCCTTTTAATATAGGATAAACAATGCCAATAATAATTGTTATAAGGACTGGATTCAACAAGAAAGGCCACATAAAAATGGTATTATTATATAAATGTTATATGCTTAACATACTTGAATCTGTGAAGGTTTTAATTAGCTCCTCCATTGCCAACATCCAAGAAACAGCAAGGTGGCAGTTTTGCAGAAACACCCAGTTTCCTGATTTCATTGCATCTTTGATCATTCTTTCAGCAATAGGTCCTTGTCCTTGTCCCAGTGAAATTGACTGCACCCTGAATTCAAAAACAACAATGAAATGCTGTTTCTTATTACTTTTAAGTAATGCAACTATTAAGAAATGTAAATATGGTAGGCTTCTAGAATATGCATACATTTCAAATTCTCATTCTGATAGATGTAAAAATAATTTTTCTTATTTTCTTGTTTTTTTACTATAACACACAAAAGTGCATAAGACAATATATGTATTCAAATATACAAATAAAAGTGCATAGAGGAAATAAACATCTGTGCTTGAGAAGAGAACTTTCCTAACACCCCAGAGACATCTCTCCTATCTCCTTTCTATTCCAATCATCTTCTCTTCCTCCATCCCAAAGGTATCCTTTGTCCTGACTTCTAATGCTATTGGTCAGTTTTTTAAAAGCTTTTGAAAACCCAAAGTCTAACATATATACAGGACTTCCCTGGTGGCTTAGATGGTAAAGTGTCTGTCTACAATGCAGGAGACCCAGGTTCAATCCCTGGGTTGGGAAGATCCCCTGGAGAAGGAAATGGCAATCCACTCCAGGACTATTGCCTGGAAAATCCCATTGACAGAGGAGCCTGGTAGGCTACAGTCCATAGGGTCGCAACATATATACAAAAGTACACGAATCATTAGTATTTAGCTTGATGATTTCTCTCAAAGAGAATGTACAGAAGAACCACCACCCAGGGCAAAAACAAAAAGAGAACATTACTAGTACCCTGTCAATTAGTATCCTCCCTTTGTCTCAAAGGCAACAACTATTTTGAATTCTAACACCATAGATTAATTTTGCTTGTTTTTGAATTTATATAAATGGAATCATAAAGTGTATATTATATTTGGTCTATTTCAATCAACATTATTTCTTCAGATTAATTCATATTACTGTGTGTCATTCATTTTCATAATATTCTACTGTATGCTTATATCACAGTTTATTCATCCATTCTGCTCTTGCTGGACTTTTGAGTTACTTCTGGTTCTTGGCTATTACAAATAATGATGCAATAGCCATTCTCACAGATGTCTCTTGGGATACATGTGTACTCCATTTTGTTGTGTATCTTCTTAGGAATGGAACTGCTATTTGACAGAGTATGTGTATGCTTAATTTTTTTATAATATCAAACTGTTTTTCAGAGTGATGCCATCATTCCACACTTGTACCAGCAATGGGTGAGAGTACTTATTTTTCCACAACTTCGCTAACACCTGATAGATATATAATGGTATCTCATTGAGGTTTTAAATTATTTCCCATTTTCATAGGTTTATTTATTGGACATTTGGATATTTGCTTTCATATTCTTCTCTCCCCTTTTTTCCTACTGGTTCACCTGTCTTTTTTCTTATTGATTTCTAAGGGTTCTTTACATTGGATATAAACTCATTGTTATTATTATTTTTTAAATTGTTTTCATAGTTTTGCCTTTTCCAGAATGTCATATACTTGGAACCATCCAGTATATATAGCCTTTTCAGATTGGCCTCTATCACTTAGTAATATGCATTTAAAGTTCTTGCATGTCTTTTCATAGCTTGATGGGCTCATTTCTTTTTAGCACTGAATAGTATCCATTGCGGGCTTCCCGGGTAGCTCAGCTGGTAAAGAATACACCTGCAATGTAGTAGACCCTGGTTGAAATCCTGGGTCAGAAAGTTCACCCGGAGAAGGGATAGGCTACCCACTCTTGTATTCTAGGGCTTCCCTGGTGGCTCAGATGGTAAAAGAATCCACCTGCAATGCAGGAGACTTGGGTTCAATTCCTGGGTTGGAATGAGCCCCTGGAGGAGGGCATGGCAACCCACTCCAGTACTCTTGCTTGGAGAATCCCCATGGACAGAGGAGCCTGGCGGGCTGTAGTCTATGAGGTAGCAGAGTTGGACTTGACTGAGCGACTAAGCACAGAAAGCAAAGCACAAAAAAAAAAAAAAAAGAAAGAAAGAAAGCAAAGCACAATATCCATTGTATGGATATACCACAGTTTATTCATCCACTCATCTACTGAAGGACATCTTGGTTGCTTCCAAGTTTTTACAATTATGAATAAAGCTGCTATGCATTTAATGTAGGCTCTAGTATAATGTAGATTCTTGGGTGAACATAAGTTCTTAACTCCTTTGGGTAAAAGCCAGATGGCTGATCATATGAAGCACGAAACTGTCTTCTGAAGTGGCTGTACCATTTTGTATTCTCACCAACAATGAATGAGAGTTTCTGTTGCCAGTATGCATTAATGCAATCTATTTTAAGTCCAGTAACCTTGCTAAATCCACTAAAAATTAAGATACATTTTATCAGAGTAGAAGAATGTCCTATTTCTGTTTTTCTCTTTTTAAGACATGATTTCCAGATTCTTGGTTTATTAGGACATTTCCCACCATGAATTCATGTCGAATTTTAACAGATGCTTTTTCTGCATATGTTGAATTAATAGTTTTCTTCTTTAAGGATATTTTGCCATTACTCTTTCAATGTGGTGAATTAAATTAATTTATGTTCAGTATTTTAATGCTTGTATTACTGAAATAAGCCCAGAATTCTGGGAAGGTTTTTAATAATGAATTCAATAAAAAATTATTGAACTATTTAGATTTTCTAATTATTCTTATTAGTTTTTTAAAGGTGTGCTTTTGGAGGAATTTTCTTGTTTATCAACATTTTCAAATTCATTGGCAAAGTTTTCTTTTTAAGTAATATGCTTTTATGATTATTTTAATGTCTGCAGGTCTATAGTGATATTCTCTTACTCATTTATGATACAGGTTTTTTGAATGTCTCTGTTTCTTTCTCTCTGTATTAGCAGTTTCAACAGGGATTTATATTTTATTAGATTTTTCAAAAAAGCAACTTCTGTTCTTTTAGACCTTTTCTATTGAATGAATGTTTTCTGTCACTAGTTTCTGCTCTTAGCTTATTATTTTTTCCTTCTGTTAGAGTTTAACAACTAAGTTTTAGATTGCCTAATTTTTCTTAGTGGGAATGTCAGCCTGAGTTATTAGTCTGACATTTCTGGAACCAGAAGTCATTACATATGTATAAATTTACACTAAGTGTATTATTACTAAATCCCCCTGGTTTTTGATAGGTTATATTGTTTTTGTCATTGTCCATTTATTGGACAATTTCCAGTATGATTTCTCTTTAACAAACAAGCTGTTCAGAAGAACATTTTTTTTGCTTTCCAAATATTAAAAAAATTAACTTTTAAGATTTTTAAGACTTATTGTGGTCAGGGAATACGTTTTATTCTTTTTGAAATACCTATCTTTTAGAAAATCATTAATTTTATAAATGCTGCATATGTATTTGAAGATCTTGCATTTGTTTTATTTGTTGAGTATAAAGATTAAGTTTCTTCATTTCACTATTAATTTCATCAGCCAAGTATTTTACCTTTATAACACCTTTATAACCTTTTAACAAAAGTTATAAAGTTAATATAAGTATCTATGTACCCATACCCAGCTTCAAAAGTACAACATATGATCTGAGCTTGCATTATGCCCCTCCCTGTTCACTTTTCTTATTATCCAAGCTTCACCTTCTACAAGGTCACTGCTCTCCTGGACTTGGTATAACTTTTGTACTTCTCTTTATACTATTATTGCAAAAATGTGAACTCATAAGCAGTATATAATATATATCTGTTTAATAATTTTATATGATTTATCAAATTTCTCCAATATTATATAATTTTTGTGCAACTTAATTTATTTTGCCCAATATTAGTTTGTGTGACCCATCCATATTAATAAACATAGTCCTAATTTATTTATTTTCATGGCTATAGTGTATTCAATTATATGAATATGTCACAATTTATATAGTTTTTTAAGATGGACATTTTGGTTGTTTTCAGGTTTTTTTTGTTGTTGCTATTATAAACATGTTTCTACGAATGTTCCTGAATATGGCTCTTTGCCCATCCGTGACTGACTTTGAACATGCAAATTCAGTAGTAAGTTGTTGGGATATGGGGAATGCTCTCTGCAACTCTGATATACTGCTAATTTCTCTTCAAAATGATTTTAACTAATTTTTCACTCCCACTTGCAATATGAATATTTCTATAGCTCCCTATCTTTGGCACAATTTTGCTAATTTGATGAGTATGAAATATCTTCTTAATGGTTTTAACTTACTGTTTCCTAATTACTAGTGAGGTTGGACTGGGTCACACGGCGCCCAGACATTAAGTCAAACATCATTCTGAATGAGTCTGTGGGGATGTTTCTGGGTGAGATTAATATTTGAATCAGCAGACTGAGTAAAGCAGATTTTCCTCCTTAATGTAGATGGGGCCCACCCAATCAAGTGAAGACTTGAACAGAATGAAAAGGTTGAGGAAGAGGAACTCCTTCAGCCTGACTGAGCTGGGTCATTGTATTTCTTTGCTTTTGGATTCAAATGAAAACACTGACTTTTCTTGGGTCTTGAGTCTGCTGGCTTTCAGATTGGGACTTGTATTATTATTACTTCTGGTTTTCAGACCTTTGGACTTGGACTAAAATTACACATTGACTTTCCTGTGTTTCTCTCTTGCTGACTGCAGATTTTGGAGATTAGCCTCCATAATCCTGTACGCAAATATCTCATTTTATGTATTATATATATATACACACACATATATAGCATAATATAGCCAAGGCCATGGTTTTTCCAGTAGTCATGTACAGGTGTGAGAGTTGGACCATAAAGAAGGCTGAGTGCCAAAGAATTGATGCTTTTGAACTGGGTGCTGGAGAAGACTCTTGAGAGTCCCTTGGACTGCAAGGAGAGCAAACCAGCCAACCCTAAACGAAATCAACCCTGAATATTCATTGGAAGGACTGATGCTGAAGCTGAAGCTCCAATATTTGGCCACCCTATGTGAAGAGCTGACTCATTGGAAAAGACCCTGATGCTGGGAAAGATTGAGGGCAGGAGGAGAAGGGGATAGTAGAGGATGAAATGATTGGATGACATCATTGACTGAATAGATATGAGTCTGAGCAAACTCCAGGAGATAATGAAGGACACAGAAGCCTGGCATGCTGCAGTCCATGGGGTTGCAAAGAGTTGGACATGATGGAGCAACTGAACAACAACAACAATAGGGTAATATATATATTTTATTTGCATAATATATATAATTTGTATTATATGTGTGTGTGTATATATATCCATATATATCTGTTTCTCTAGAGAAGCTTGACTAATAAGGATCGTTGCTGTTTAGTTGTTCAGTTGTGTCCAACTCTTTGAACTTCAAAGAACAGATGGAATTCATTGTCTTGTAATCTCCATGCAATGGCCTGTCGGAGCTGGAGATTACCTCCTCTAGATATGAGACCCCTACTCTCCCCGGCTATCCCGTGGTCTTATGTACTTTCTTACCCATCAGAACACCATCTTGGGGAAGACTTGGGAAAGAAGAAGTCAGGAAGACTGAGTTTTTGTGAGAAAGGAGTCAAAACAGCTTACTCTGGAGAGATTTAAGTCTGAAGAAAATATAATATTGTAAATTCACAAGTTTAAACTTCCCCCTCCCTTTCTTACTCAGCAGAATAGAGGCTCAGGAGAAAGAAGAGATTAATAATACAACCTAAAGAGCTATGGGATTTTTTTGTACATTTGAGCATAAAGCGTAAACTACAGTCCTTTTATAGTTATATTAAAATAATGTCTGGAATAGCAAATGTTTTAATTATTATTTCATTAATCATGCTTCCGTATTTAAACAATCTCCCCTTTGCTCAAATGAAGTTTACATCTGCTTTTATGAATTTACTACCACTTTAATCACATGCATAGCTAACTATTAAGTATTTTAATTTATTTAGTAAGGGATACCTGAATTAGGAATTCACATTCCACAGAGGGAAGGAAAAAAAAGGCAAATTTTAACTAGGCGATGTTCATATGAATGATTAAAACTGAACAATGTGACCTTACCTTTCTGAATATCCACTCTCCCGGGCAAACCTCTGAAATGCACCCATGGGATCTGAGCCTGTGCTTAAGATAAATACCAGGGGAGTGTTGTATGACATGTCTTGATACAGAGTGGGGAGGTCCACAGGTGGTGTCTCTATAAAGGCTTTCCCAAGATTTTCTATGACAAAGTCTGTAAGAGCAAAAACCACCTGAAAGTTGAAAGAAAAAACATTAAAAGGCTACTGGATGAGGATCCATTTCAACATAGTATCAGAAGCTCTACCCAGAGCCATTAGGCAAGACAAAGAAGTAAGGCATCCAAATCAGAAAGGAAGAATTAAAATTGTCCTTATTTGCAGATGATATGATCTTATGGAGTCAACCCTCGAACAACATGAGTTTGACCCAAGATATGGGTTCATTTTCATTTTTATGCATCTGAATATCCAATTTGCCCAACACAATTTATTGAAGAGACTATGCTTTCCCATTCTGTTTGCTGTAGTGGCTATACCAATTTACATTCCTGCTTACACCACTCATGAAAATGAACTCAAAATGAATTAAAAATTTAAATATAAGACTCCAAACCATAAAACTCCTAGAAGAAAACAGAGGGGAAAGGCTCCTTGACGTAGCTTTGGCAATGAGATTTTGGATATGACACCAAAAGCAAATAACAAAAGCAAAAATAAGCACGTGGGACTATACAAAATAAAAAAGCTCCTGTGCAGCAAAAGAACCAACCAACAAAATAAGAAGACAACCTATGGAATCGGAGAAGGTATCTTTGAGCCATACATCTAATAAGGTATTAAAATCCAAAAATATATAAGAGATTCATGCAACTCGATAGCAAAAAAAATTCCAAACAATCCAATTAAAAAACAGGCAGAAGATCTGAATAGGCACTTTTCCAGAAAAGACATATATCTGTCTGCTTAGGATCATTAATCATCAGGGAAATGTAAATCAAAATCACAATGAGATATCATTTAATACCTGTTAAAATGACTATTATCAAAGAGACAAGGAATAAATGTTGGTGAGGATCTGGAGAAAAGGGAGCCCTTAGGCATCGTTGCTAGGAATGTAAATTGATGTCTCCACTATGAAAAACAGTATTTATATTTTGCAAAAAATTAAAATCAGAACTACCATATGATCCAGCACTCACAATTCTGGGTATTTATCTTAAGAAAATGAAAGCAATAACTTGAAAAAAATACATGCACCACTGTGTTCACTGCAGCACTATTTACAATAGCCAGGACATGAAATCTGGCTATTTGTGTCTATCAATGGATAAAGAAAGAAAGAAAATGTGATACATACACATATAGGAATATTATTCAGTCAGAAAAAAGAATGAACTCTTGCCATTTGCAACAACATGAATGGACCTTGAGGGCATTATACTAAGTGGAATAAGTCAGACAGAAAAAAACAAACATATTATCTTTCATATGTGGAATCTTAAAAATAGCAACAACAAGGCAAAATACTCTTTGACATAAATCACAGCAATATTTTTTTTGACCCAACTCCTGGAAATAAAAACAAAAATAAACAATTGGGACCTAATTAAACTTAAAAGCTTTTGCACAGCAAAGGAAACTATAAACAAAATGAAAAGAAAATCCTCAGAATGGGAGAAAATAATTGCAAGTGAAACAATTGACAAAAGACTAATTTCCAAAATATACAAGCAGCTCAATATCAGAAAAACAAACAACCCAATCAAAAAGTGGTTGAAAGACCTGAACAGGCATTTCTCCAAAGAAGACATACAAATGGTCAACAAACATATGACAAGATGTTCAATATTACTCATTACTAGAGAAATGCAAATCAAAACCACAATGAGGTATCACCTTACGTGGGTCAGAATGGCCACCAACAAAAAAATCTACAAAAAAATAAATGCTGGAGAAGATGTGGAGAAAAGTGAACCCTGTCGGACGGTTGGTGGGGATGTAAATTGATACAGCCACTAAGAACAGTATGGCGATTCCTTAAAAAACCAGGAATAGAACTACCACGTGACCCAAGAATCCCAGCACTGGGCATACACCCTGAGAAAACCATCATTCAAAAAGATACATGCACCACAGTATTCACTGCAGCACTCTTTACAATAGCCAGGACAGGGAAGCAACCTAGATACCTATTAACAGATGAATGGATAAAGAAGTAGTGCTACATATATACACAGAATATTACTCAGCCAAAAAAACGAATGCATTTGAGTTAGTTCTAGTGAGTTGGATGAACCTCGAGCCTGTTACACAGCATGAAATGAGTCAGAAAAAGAAAAACGAATAGCGCATATTAACACATATATATGGAATCTAGAAAGATGGTACTGATGAATCTATTTGCAGGGCAGGAATAGAGATGCAGACATAGAAAACAGACTTGTGGACAATGAGGGGGAAGGAGAGGGTTGGATGAATTGAGAAAGTAGCGTTGAATCATATACATTGCCATGTGTAAAATGGATAGCTAATGGGAGATTGCTATATATCACAGAGAGTTCAACACGGTGTTCTGTGACAACCTAAAAGAGTGGGATACATATGGGAGACATATGTATACTTATGTCTGAGTGTGTTGCTGTGTGGCAGAAGCCAATACAACACTGTAAAACAATTACCCTCCAATTAAAAATAAATTAAAAAAATGGCAACAACAACGATAAACTTCTGGATACAGAGCACAAACCGTTGTTTGCCAGAGAGCAGAAAATGGATGCAGAGGGTGAAAAGGTAAAAATAAAAATTAAATGTAAAAAATAAATGTGTGTGTGTGTGTGAGAGAGAACACACTTCATTTCCCAAGATTGAGATTCTTAACTAGAATTACATAATCATATGTGGAAGAGCATTTGTGTATTCTCTAAGAAGGCTTGCAACTTATATCATATTCTCTAAAGGGTCCAAGAGACAAAAAACAAACAAACAAACAAACCTCTCAACATTGTGAATCAACCATACTCCAATAAAAAATTAATTCAAAACAAACAAAAAATCCTTGTCCTCAGGCTGACCTGATTTCATGACTGGGAGGGATAGGAAATCATTTTCTACCAAGCCCCTTTGCTCCTCCCCTCTCCAAGCCTAGGTGGTGCCTGAGGGGGAGTGACTCCGCCCACTTCTGGTGCAGGGCTCGACTCCATTTCTCATTCTCTTTATTTCTTTTTTGTTCCCATGAGCAATCACTCTAACCACAGCTTAAAGTCCTGGCTCTCAGCTATTCCTGGTCCTTCTCCTCTGGAACCCTCTTCCTTCTCCCAATTGGTCTGCCCTTGAGTTTCTGCTAGGCTTCCCCACCCAGGGGCACTGTTCCAGATCTCCCTGCTGCTGCCCGACACCCTCCAGTCTGCCCCCACAGGTTGTTGGTATGACACAGGAAATGATTTATATGAGAAGTTGAGACTATCACCTCTTCAAAGAGGTCCTCCTTGGCTTCCTACTCTAGTTTCCACTGTACTACTTTTATTGAAACTTCTCTTTCATGTCCTTCTTAGAACTTTTTGCAAGCAGAAAGTATTTTATTCTTTCTGTCCCTTCTCTCTCTCGCTAGAATACAAGCCTTTGGGAGTAATTTTTCTTTTTCATAAGAAAAAAGAATTTTTCTTTTTCACAGTTGTATCCTCAGTGCCTGGAATACTTGTTAAATATTTTATGGACAGAAGCTGAGGGACAGGTACTGGTCTTCAAATGATAGAAAATGAGTCTTAGGTCTTTTCCTGAGTCTGATCTTCTCTGGACCAGAGAAATGGGAATATTGGCTGTGAGACAAGGCCCCATAGCAGGTGGAATCTTGCACCTGGTGCAGGATGTAGCCCACCAGCATCTGTTCTCTTCTCTAGAACTCTTGTGTGGTCATATTTCTACTGCATGATGCAATTTTCCTATCTGTAGCTGATTGGACGAGGAACAAAACTTAAGTTGAGCTGGACCAATCAGAATCTCTCTCTTGAGAATTTGAAACCAGAGGAACAATTTCATTGAGAGTTGAGTGCTATCAATGGCAATACTATAGAGTTATGTTCAGTGAGTTGCCCAGTGAGCTGCTCCTCCTGAAGTGTGATTAACTGGCTTTTCCTCAAATTTAATGAGCTACCCCAGTATCCTTTTATTTTAATATATCCTTTTTAGTCTTGAACTTATTAAATTTGTTCTATATGGTTGCAACATTAAGAACCTTAGCTCATACACAGAGACACAGAACCTGAAACAAAAACAACAAAAATTTCCCATAGTCTAGAATTTTCTAGCCTATGTCTCAATCTTTAAAACTCCTTCTTTGGGACCACTGCTGTTTAATCATCCTTTCATCTTTGTCAGTATCTGACCTTGTAGCCACTGTCCCATATCCACTGAAGACTTGCCACCTAGCTTATAGCTTCCTCTGCATTTATGTCTGTTCCAGTGATTTATCAACTGTGTCTCAGGCATTGTATTGTCATCATCTGGGGTAACACAACCCAGGTTCAGGGTCTAGAAGGACCTCCCACATCCTAACTGCACAGTGCCTTGACCTCAAACTCTAGTGCACATCATCTCATCACTTTTGCAGTCACCCATACCTATGGCCACCCTCAGGACATGGTCACCACTTGGAACTTCTCATTAGAAGTTTTAAGCTCAACTTTGATCTCAACCTCTCCTGTCCTTCTAACTGTGCTACATTCCTAGTCCAACTACATTTGCTTCCAAAGAAACTTTCAAGGTTTTCCCTCTTCTCCCAGTCTATAAGCTTTTTCTTAGAGCTCTTCCCCTTTATAGAACTACTTTTACCAACAATCTCAATGACCTTCTATCTTCCATTCATCTATTTCATTTATCAGTAGCCCAGGCCAACCCCACAGCCTTTCTGTTTTCCTAAAGAGATGGTAGAAAATCCTACAGTGTAGCCTCAATTATCTCCAAACTATGGCTTCACTTTCTCCAGTGCATTTTATTTCTCCCATTTCTCATAGAACACCCTCCATTCATTACAATCTGTTGATAATTCTTGCTGTATTGAAACACTACGCCTACTTGGTTTCCACATCATTTCTTTCTCCTGATGTTCTTCTTGCCCCTCTGCCTCTTCCTTCTTAAGGGCTCTTCATCCTTTCTCTTTGTCTTTTCAAAGTTGGTGCTCCTCAGGGTTTCATCCTTTGCCCATCTGTCCTCTTAACCTATTATTCCTCTATGATTTTAACAACTCCTGTGGTTTTACTTTCCAACTCAATGTTAATAATTCCCCAATCTCTATTTTTTAAGCTGTATTTCTCTCTAAAGTTTTCTATCCAGATATTAATTGGTCCCCAGACTACTATACAGTTTGATATTGGTAGATACTGCAGACTCAGTGGCGTCTTTATCTGACATGTTTCTCCTTTGACATTTGCCTAGTTGTTGATACAACTCTCCCCTTTGGCCCCCATGCCAAAACCAGGAGCCATACTCGCTGCCCCATCTCCACATCCCCCTCCATCTCTTTAATCTACTACCTCTATCTTAATGCAGGTTGCCATAATTTTAAAACAATTTTTATTGAAGTACAGTTGATTTACAATGTTTTATTGGCTTCAGGTGTACAGCAAAGTGAATTATATGTATACGTATATATGTATATATCTCCATTCTTTTTCAGATTCTTTTCTCATATAGATTATTACAGGATATTGAGTAGAGTTCCCTGTGCTGTACAGTAGGTCCTTGTTATCTAGTTTATATATGGTAGTGGGTATATATTAACCCCAACCTCCTAATTTATTATTTCTCTTCATGTTTCTCTTTTGGTAATCATATGTCTGATTTCAAGATATATGAGTCTGTTTCTGGTTTGTAAATCAGTTCATTTGTATCATTTTTTAAATTAGATTTAACATATAAGTGATATCATAGGATATTTCTCTTTCTCTGTTTGACTTAACTTCATTTAATATGATAATCTCTAGGTCTATCCATGTTGCTGCAAATGGTGCTATTTCATTCTATTTTATGCAAGCTGCCATAATTTCTTACATAATTATGTCAGCCATCTTCACACTGGTCTTGGTAACTATGTTATTTTTCTGTTCAAATGCCTGCTTCCCATTGCTGCCAAGTTGTGAAAGGCTCACCAGTCCCTTGCTAACACCATCCAGCAGAGCCCCGACCTCCCTGGCAGGAAGCACAAGTTCCCCATGGCAGCATTAAGGAAGTTCCTCTAGGTCCCTGGATGACTCTCCAGCCTTTTCTCTCATCATTTCCTGTATAAAATATTGTGCTCTATTGATAACACAAAGTCTCCATTTCTTACTAAAAACACAAAGTCACAAACCACTTCCCAAATTTGGCCATTGTTACTTTCTAAATAAATCTCATCAGTCCATGAATCATAACTGGCTGGCGAGCTTTAGCAGAAATAATTATAACACAGTTCTTTAATGAAAAATATCCTACCTTTTCTTCTTTACAGCATTTAATAAGGATTAACTTATGGAAAGAACTTAGTTCTGGATGCCAAAAATTATAGCTTGTGGGCACGCTTTCCGTTGTTATGAGTTGATCACTCTCCTTCATTATAGAATAGGCGTCCTGATCAGGTGGGTTAATATAAGTCTCAAAAGACCCTGGAAACACAATTTTAAAACATGCTTTAATTATAGCTGCTATGACTGTGATATTAAATAAATGTGTGTATTTAGTTGCTTGGTTGTGTCTGACTCTTTGCGACCCTTGGGACTATAGCCTGCCAGGTTCCTCTGTCCATGAGATTCTCCAGGCAAGAATACTGGAGTGGGTTGCCGTTTCTCCCCCAGAGGATCTTGCTGACCCAGGAATCGAACCCACATCTCCTGTGTCTTCTGTGTTGCAGGTGGATTCTTTACCCACTGAGCCATTTGGGAAACCCATTAAATAAGTATATTTGGTAAGGAAAAAATTTCTATGTTTACTATCAGTTTTTTGAGACAGACAGTGCACTAAGTCGTGTCCAACTCTTGTGACCCCATGGACTATAGCCTGCCAGGCTCCTCTGTCTATGGGATTCTCCAGGCAAGAATACTGGAGTGGGTTGCCATTTCCTTACTGCAAATGTAAATATATTAATTTCCCTCTACCCAACCTAATTAGGAAATACTGAATTCAAAATTGGATCAGAAAATGAATTCAAACCACTTACAAAACATGAAGTTAAAACAAATGACAGAGAAGTTACCAATTAAAGGATGCATAGAGATATATCAATCAAATGTGAGCAAAAAAAAAAAAAAACAAAAAACAAAAACCCAACCCTAAGTGATAAAAAGTGATGAGTAACATTAGCTATATTAGAATTCAAGGCAAACATAATTAAATGGGGCAAAATAGGTCAAGTTATATTAATTACAATATGAACCCAATAATAAAATTATAATAAAATAAATCAATATATGTCAGACAATAGCATAAAAATACATCAAACTATTGCTGCTGGGACTTCCTTGGTGGTCCAGTGTTAAGAATCTGCCTTCCTATGCAGGGGATGTGGGTTTAATCCCTGGTTGGAGAACTAAAATCCCACATGCTAAAGGGCAACTAAGCCTGAGTGCTGCAGCTAGAGAAAGCCCGAGTGCCACAACAAAGACCCAGTGCAGCCCCACCCCAAAAAATGCCCCCAGAACCCCCATCACTGTTGGATGAAGAAGAAAAAGCAGAAAAAAACATAGCAGTGATAGAAAATAACACAATTATTAGTGTGAGACAGATGAAGCAAATAAAATATGTGTGAGACAGATGAAGCAAATAAAACATTTAGGCATATATACTTTTTTTTTTTACCATATAAATAACATATGAATAAATTGTGCATTATGCATGAGTCCTGAAGAATCGATGCTTTTGAAGTGTGGTGCTGGAGAAGACTCTTGAGAGTCCCTTGGACTGCAAGGAGATCAAACCAGTCAACCATAAAGGAAATCAACCCTGACTATTCACTGAAAGGACTGATGCTGAAGCTGAAGCTCCACTACTTTGGCCACCCTGATATGAAGAACCGACTCACTAGAAAAGACCCTGATGCTGAGAAAGTCAGGGCATGAGGAGAAGGGGGTGACAGGATGAGATGGTTGGATGGCATCATCAACTCAAGGGACATGAATCTGTGCAAACTCAGGGATATAGTGAAGGACAGGGAAGCCTGCCATGCTGCAGTTCACAAGGTGGCAAAGAGCTGGACATGGCTGAGTGACTGAACAAGAGTTAGCACTGAAATTCCTGCAGGGTGCACAATGTGCTGCTGTAAGCTGCTCAGCAGACAACACGACCATCTAGTGATGAAATAGGCTGCTGGGGTTGAATATTACACTAAATGGTTGGCTTCCACGGCAGGCTGGAAAATGACTTTCTCCAGCTAGTCTGTGGGGCTCTCCTCTGAGGGCCTAACAATAGCAGCTACAGAGCTGGTGACAGAAATTTAGTGCCACTTAAGCTCATGCCCCTGGGGCAGTAGGTAATTCTGTAAGACTTCTAATTTCTATGTGAAATATAGACAATTACATGGCCTGAGACCACAGGGTAGAGCACACCACAGCACTTTTTAGTGGATGCATTATTCTAAGAACCAGGTAGTGGAAACATTTATTCCAAAAGGA
The DNA here is from genome assembly GCF_029407905.1 of Bubalus kerabau. NCBI lineage: Eukaryota > Metazoa > Chordata > Mammalia > Artiodactyla > Bovidae > Bubalus > Bubalus kerabau. The sequence continues at coordinate 53,051,260 of NC_073634.1, forward strand.
CTTCTTTTCCCCTCAGGTTCTCATTATTGTAATGTAATGGTCACTAGGGCTTTGGCTAATAAGGCAGGATAATTTAAAATTCTAACTCCCAACTAATAGAACATGAAACACATAGGCACAAGATTAAGGCAGTTAGGAAGCCTTTGAAGGTGAGTGGCTTTGAAATTAATTATTAAACTTCACCTGCAAAAATCTAAAGCTCACTTTTAGAACACAAGCCATCCTACCACACACAAACCTTCATGATTCTGCAGGATTTCCAGAATCAACCTTGAAATTTAATAAATGAAAGAAAGAAAGTTGTTTTAAATTGCTAAAATTTTAGTCTCAGATGACAGTAATAAATGGTGTCTTTTGTCCAAACATGATGAGTTGTTTTCAGAATTACTTTGTCTTCACCTCTTTCTTTGCCTCTATGTTTATGAAGCTCCATCTAGCCCTTCTGCTTTGGGTATTTCCCCAACTGTCCATCACTAGACTTCTCCTATGAGTATTTTTCTTCTGTGTTCTACCTCTTCCTCTAGCCATCTAGTTTAATTGGTCCACAATATAGAAACACAAGTTTCATTTGGTTTATTTACTGAAGAGTATTTTATTTTTCCTAGTCGTTATTTAGAAATCAAATGAGCATATAAGGATCCCAGAATTTCTGGTCCACATAGCCTTTAAACCACCACAGTTACTGGGTGTACTCAGGAAAAAACCCATTCATATGAGAAGTAGAAGAATAATTACTAAAAATAACAACAGAACACACAACTTCAAATCAGTACAAGGAAAATAAAAAAAAGGATGTGGACAACTGACCTGAAGGCAAGAAAGAAGTAAAAAATAAAGAAAAGCATGCCAAGGAAAAAATCCCTATAAATAAGGTGACAGAAGTAAGTCCAAATAAATGAGGATTTTCTCAACTCTGCCACTACTGCCATTTGGTCCAAGTGGTCATTTGCAAGTGGTCATTTGTTGTGGAGGGTTGTTCTGGTTGTAGGATGTTTAGTTACATCTCTGGTTTCTACCTACTGGATGTCTGTAGCACCACCCCAGTTGTGGGATCCAATAATATCTTCAGAATGTCCCCTGGGGAACAAAATCTTCCCCAGTTGAGAACCACTGAAATAGAGGTATAACCAACTTTACAATAGTTGGATTAAAAATTGCTTGTTTAAAAAGAGACTGCCATGTTGCTCAAAACAACAAAATCCTACTAAAGATACACTGAAACATGATGATGACCCAGAAGAGATAAAAATAAAGAATGCAGAAATATACAGAGGGAATACTAATGAAGACAATTCTGCTGTAATAATATTTAATAATACTAATATTAGAAAATATATTTTAAGGCAAAAAGCACTATTCAGGTATTTTACTTGTTAGGAAGATAATCACCCTAAACCTATTTATGCTTAATTAACAACATCAGTTCCACAAGATATAATGGGAGAAATTCTAGAATTACAGAGAAATTGTGATAATGGTGTACCTTAATATATCTCTCTTAGAAATGACTGGTTAGGTGTAAAAAACAGTAAAATAAATACCATAATTAATAGGTTTGAATTAAGGTTTACATGGGGCTTCCCTGGTGGCTCAGTGGCAAAGAATCTGCCTGTTAATGCAGGATATGTGGGTTCAATCCCTGGGACAGGAAGATCCCCTGGAGGAGGAAATGGCAATCTACTCCAGTATTCTTGCCTGGGAAATCCCATGGACAGAGGAACTTGGCAAACTACTTTTAATGGGGTGGCAAAAGAGTCAGACATGACTTATTGACTAAACAACAACAGCAAAGATTACATACACATAGTAAAACATGGGGGGAGAGTAACATCGACTGTTATAATTCAGAGCAGGCATAACCCTTGGGAAAGAGGAAAAGGGTTCTATGAAGGAATATACGGGAATTCTGCGATGCTAGTGCTGGTCTAGTTCTTGACTTGGGTGGTAGCTCAGAATTGGTCAGTATTTTATAACAAGCTGTTGATTTTGATTTGTGTACTTTTCCATATGTATGCTATCCCTCAGTAAGAAGTTAAAAAAAAGTACAACCTGCCATGCTCAGTTGTGTCTGACTCTTTGCCACCCCGTGGACTGTAGCCCCTAGGCTCCTCTGTCCTTGGGATTCTCCAGGCAAGAATATATATTGGTGTGGGATACCATTCCCTTCTCTAGGGGAATCTTCCTGACTCAGGGATTGAACTTGTGTCTCCTGCATTGCAAGAAGATTTTTTACCATTGAGCCACTAGGGAAGCCAAAACCAGTATAAGATGAAGCTAAAACAATACTTGGAGGTAAATGCATCTCCTTAAAATGGGTATAATTGTAAACATGAAATATTGAAAATTCACGGGCCAAGCATTTACCTCAAGAAACTGGGAAAACAGGTAATTCAAAATTTCTTAAAAATGAAGACTTTCCTAGTGAAAAATACTGATACTGCAGAAGAGGTTAAAGGAGACTTTTAAAGTTAGGATTCATGAATTTGTTTACAACCATCCTTTTTGATGTATTACCTATGCGTACGGAAATAGGAAATAACACTATATATTGTGTAAGTCCTTTAAAAACTGGAAATAATTCTTCTAAGTCACAGCAGGCGAACCACGTGGCGGTAACCAGCCAGGGAAATTCAGGCTTAGGTGGGCGTTCCTGTTAGAAGACAGAAAAAAAGCGAATAGTAATTCACAAAGACAACCAAGAATATGCTTTCACCTTGTCTAAGTGAAAAACCAAACTCTAACAGCATATTAAAAATAACCATTTTCCCAGGACAGATATAAGATACGGTGAAATAGATATGCTGTTGAATCAATTCTGCCGGGAGCTGGCATATTGCATATTGAGTGAGGATCTGTAATAGCTCAACTGGAATTCTATCACTGCCTGGAGCCAGCGTGAGGCACTCCGCCCACGACAAAGGTCATGAGGAAGGAGGCTCGGCATACGCAAAGGCGGGATCGAGCCTCAGGAGTCCCCCTGGAAATTCTCGAGCATCTACCCCCAAAACCAGAGTCTGCCTACTTTCTGCTTTGTGCTTTCACCTACACCTCTGACTTTACGGGGGGCTGTCTCCCACTACCTCTCTCTGAAAAAAGAGTTAGCTTACAGCTCCAGTTAATAATTCCTGGGTGTGACAGTGTTTAACCTACAAACTCCTTTGGAAATCCTCTAGCCTGCCTGAATGGGTTTTTCCGGCCACATGTGATTGTTCAGAGCCTCCCAACTGTGAGAGGCAGGAGATGTTCTAAACTGCCTAAACACAGATTCCTTTGAGTAGTTAAAAGATTGATTAGAAATTGTATTGGTGAAGGGTTTTTCACTTGTTGGGCCAATGTTTGCTGCTAAGTCTCCATACTCCTTACCTACTGTGTCCTTGGCAGTGTATTGATTGATATAATGGGTGTATAGAAATGTAAAATGCAGCTTTGTCCAATGCTTTTTTGGAGGCTGGTGCCTGACTTTGGAATAATCACCTTTAGAGAAAAATAAGTTTCTTAAAATGTTAACAGGCCTCCGGGCCAGAAGATGATGTCAATCACCTGAACTTTTGCATATGATAAGTTTGCAGGAAGAAAGCCTGGCTTGCTGCATGACTCTACCCCTTCCCCCATTATCCTCTATGCATAACTTAAGGTATAAAAACTACTTTGGAAAATAAAGTGCGGGCCTTGTTCACTGAAACTTGGTCTCCCCATGTCATTCTTCCCTTTAACTTCCAGCTGAGTGTCCATCTGGAGCGCGGATGTCCTCTGTGACCATTTATTTGCCTGGGCTTCTAAGACCCACTCGAGAAGGTGTCTAAGGTGGGGCACCTTCCGCTATTCGAGAGGGCGCCTGCGGCCTCCGTGGTCAGAGCTAACCTGGTGTCACGGGTTATATTGATTTTCCGCGTAATCCAAGCCACTCAGCTTCTTTTCTCCACTGAATTTTCCTACTGAGCTATCCTTATTTCAGCCGCTTTTTTCCACTGAATTTCCTCACTGAGCTATCCTCATTCTATTACTCTTTGTATCCTTAATTAACGTGTAATTAAGCAGTTGTTCCCTGACCCTCGCCTATGCCGTCTCTCCTTCGAATACCCTGGATCAGCCGGGGCTGGTCCCCGGCACAATTCTACCTGTTGGTGTTTGAAATTAAGTGCAGCTGATGAAAGCTTTTCATGTTGACATGTGCTGAAAGTCATTGATCTTGTGAAGGGTTAACAATAAATCTGTAAAGTCTACTTGTAGCCTGTTCTCCAACATGCCACACCGTCTCTCCCCACCCCTCAAATATTCTTATATTGTTTATTTTTTTTCTAGAGAACTAGTTTCCAAATCCAGTTCCTAGATGTTCTCACTTCTAGGAGACGGGGAAATCTGAGAAGTAGAGCCAAATAAGTAGCAAGACAAGTAGTACTCTCCTTCCAGCTGGGATGAGTATGTATATGTCTAATCATTTCACATCTTCCCAGCAATTTCAGGGAAAAGTATCAATATTATGCCATCTGGCAATATTCCATGAAGCTCTTACATGTGGGTAAACAGTTTTAAAAGAGACAGAGAAACAGCTATAATTGTAGACTGAAACTAGATCTTTGAAAATTTAATGAATATTTGCCTGAGGCTTTTATCAGTTCTGTTCAGTTCATTTCAGTCATTCAGTCATGTCCAATTCTTTGCGACCCCATGGACTGCAGCATGCCAGGCTTCCCTGTCCATCACCAACTCCCAGAGCTTGCTCAAACTCATGTCCATCGAGTCTGTGATGCCATCCAACCATCTCATCCTCTCTCAACCCCTTCTCCTCCTGCCTTCAATCTTTTCCAGCATCAGGGTCTTTTCTAACGAGTCAGTTCTTTCCATCAAGTGGCCAAAGTACTGGAGCTTCAGCTTCAGCATCAGTCCTTGAAATGAATATTCAGGACTGATTTCTTTTACAATTGACTGATTTGATCTCCTTGCAATTCAAGGAACTCTCAAGAGTCTTCTCCAACACAGTTCAAAAGCATCAATTCTTCAGCACTCAGTTTCTTTATGGTCCAACTCTCACATCCATACATAACTACTGGAAAATCCATAGCTTTGGATTTTCAAAGATCCATAGATGGATCTTTGCTGGTAAAGTGATGTTCTCTGCTTTTTAATATGCTGTCTAGGTTGGTCATAGCTTTTCTTCCAAGAAGCAAGTGTCTTTTAATTTCATGGCTGAAGTTACCATCTGCAGTGATTTTGGAGCCCAAGAAAATAAAGTCTGTCACTGTTTCCATTGTTTCCCCATCTATTTGCCATGAAGTAATGGGACAAATACCTGTGAAAAGAAGAGAAGAGAAAAGCAAAGGAGAAAAGGAAAGATATAAGCATCTGAATGCAGGGTTCCGAAGAATAGCAAGGAGAGATAAGAAAGCCTTCCTCAGTGATCAATGCAAAGAAATAGAGAAAAACAACAGAATGGGAAAGACTAGAGATCTCTTCAAGAAAATTAGAGATACCAAGGGAATATTTCATGCAAAGATGGGCTCAATAAAGGACAGAAATGGTATGGACCTAACAGAAGCAGAAGATATTAAGAAGAGGTGGCAAGAATACACAGAAGAATTGTACAAAAAAGATCTTCACGATCCAGATAATCATGATGGTGTGATCACTCACGTAGAGCCAGACATCCTGGAATGTGAAATCAAGTGGGCCTTAGAAAGCATCACTATGAACAAAGCTAGTGGAGGTGATGGAATTCCAGTTGAGCTATTTCAAACCCTAAAAGATGATGCTGTGAAAGTGCTGTACTCAATATGCCAGCAAATTTGGAAAGCTCAGCAGTGGCCACAGGACTGGAAAAGGTCAGTTTTCATTCCAATCCCAAAGAAAGGCAATGCCAAAGAATGCTCAAACTACCGCACAACTGCACTCATCTCACATGCTAGTAAAGGAATGCTCAAAATTCTCCAAGCCAGGCTTCAGCAGTACGTGAACCATGAACTTCCAGATGTTCAAGCTGGTTTTAGAAAAGGCAGAGGAACCAGAGATCAAACTGCCAACATCATCTGGATCATCAAAAAAGCAAGAGAATTCCAGAAAAACATCTATTTCTGCTTTCTTGACTATGCCAAAGCCTTTGACTGTGTGGATCCCAATAAACTGTGGGAAATTCTGAAAGAGATGGGAATACCAGACCATCTGACCTGCCTCTTGAGAAACCTGTATGCAGGTCAGGAAGCAACAGTTAGAACTGGACATGGAGCAACAGACTGGTTCCAAATAGGAAAAGGAGTACGTCAAGGCTGTATATTGTCACCCTGCTTATTTAACTTTTATGCAGAGTACATCATGAGAAACTCTGGGCTGGAAGAAGCATTGCTGGAATCAAGATTGCCAGGAGAAATATAAAAAACCTCAGATATGCAGATGACACTACCCTTAATGGCAGAAAGCAAAGAACTAAAGAGCCTCTTGATGAAGGTGAAAGAGGTGAGTGAAAAAGTTGGCTTAAAGCTCAACATTCAGAAAACGAAGATCATGGCATCTGGTCCCATCATTTCATGGCAAATAGATGGGGAAACAGTGTAAACAGTGTCAGACTTTATTTTTTGGGCTCCAAAATCACTGCAGATTGTGACTGCAGCCATGAAATTAAACTACACTTACTCCTTGGAAGGAAAGTTATGACCAACCTAGACAGCATATAAAAAAGCAGAGACATTACTTTGTCAACAAAGGTCCATCTAGTTAAGGCTATGGTTTTTCCAGTAGTCATGTATGGATGTGAGAGTTGGACTGTAAAGAAAGCTGAGCACCAAAGAATTGATGCTTTTGAACTGTGGTGTTGGAGAAGACTCTTGAGAATCCCTTGGACTGCAAGGAAATCCAACCAGTCCATCCTAAAGGAGATCAGTCCTGGGTATTCATTGGAAGGACTGATGTTGAGGCTGAAACTCCAGTACTTTGGCCACCTGATGCAAAGAGCTGACTCATTTGAAAAGACCCTGATGCTGGGAAAGATTGAGGGCAGGAGGAGAAGGGGTCGATAAGAGGATGAGATAGTTGGATGGCATCACCGACTCAATGGACATGAGTTTGGGTAAACTCTGGAAATTGGTGATGGACAGGGAGGCATGGCATGCTGTGGTTAATGGGGTTGCAGAGTTGGACATGACTGAGCAACTGAACTGAATGGGGCTGGATGCAATGATCTTTGTTTTTTGAATGCTGAGTTTTAAGCCAGCTTTTTCACTCTCTTTCACTTTCATCAAGAGGCTCTTTAGTTCCTCTTCGCTTTCTGCCATAAGGGTGGTGTCATCTGCATATCTGAGGTTATGATATTTCTCCCGGAAATCTTGATTCCAGCTTGTGCTTCATCCAGCCTGGCATTTCTCATGATGTACTCTGCATAGAAGTTAAATAAGGAGGGTGACAATATACAGCCTTGACATACTCCTTTCCAGATTTGGAAACAGTCTGTTGTTCCGTGTCTAGTTCTACCTGTTGCTTCTTGATGTGCATACAGATTTCTCAGGAGGCAGGTAAGGAGGTTTTATATTACATTTATAGCTTTGCATGCATACTAAGTGGCTTAGTCATGTCCAATTCTTTGCGACCCTATGGACTACAGCCTGCCAGGCTCCTCTGTACATAGGGTTCTCCAGACAAGAATACTGGCATGGGCTGCCATTTCCTTCTCCAGGGGATCTTCCTGACTCAGGGATCAAACCCATGTCTCCTGCATTGGCAGGTGGGATCTTTACCACTAAGCCACCTGGGAAGCCCTAAAATAGCTTATTGAGATACAATACACATACCATGGAATTCATCTGTTTAAAGCATACAATCCAGTGTATTTTAGTAAATTCACAGTTTTCATAACCATGACCACAGTCAATTTTAGATTATAGAATATTTCATCTCCACACACACACACACACACACTAACCATGATGTGTCTAGCAATTTCCCTCCCACCTGCCCATGCCCTCTAGCCCTAAACAGCTAAAACTAGTTCTTTGAAAATTTAGTGCTTGGGAACTAAACTTTGAAAGCTTTCTATCTCTATAGATTTGCCTGGTCTGAATATTGCTATTCATTTGCTAAGTCATGTTTGACTCTTTGCAACCCCATGGACTGCAGCATGCCAGGCTTCCTTGTCCTTCACTAACTCCCAGAGTATGCTCAAATTTATGTCCATTAAGTCATTGATGCCATCTAACCTCTGCCACCCTCTTCTCCTTTTTGCCTTAAGTCTTTCCCAGCATCAGGGTCTTTTCCAAATGAGTCAGCTCTTTGCATCACGTGACCAAAGAATTGGAGCCTCAGCTTCAGCATCAGTTTTTCCAATGAATATTCAGGGTTGATTTCCTTTAGGATTGACTGGTTTCATCTCTTTGCTGTCCATGGGACTCTCAAGAGTCTTCTCCAACACCACAGCTTGAAAGCATCAATTCTGCAGTGCTCAGTCTTCTTTATGGTCCAACTCTCACATTGGAACATGACTACTGGAAAAACTATAGCTTTGATTATACAGACCTTTAGTCTAACAAAACATGGTCCACTGGAAATGGGAATGGCAAACCACCCCAGTATTTTTGCCTTGGGAACCCCATGAACAGTAGGAAAAGGCAAGAAAACAGTGTTAGGAAAGGATTAATAGAATATATATGTATGCAGAGTGGGTGAGGGTCAGGGAAGCAGGACTGTTGGGTGGAGAGGTCTTGCCTGGGCTTGACTCAGAGTGCTGGGTCAGACAAAAACCTGAAGTCCAATGTCCCAGTGATACACTGAGGCTCAAATACTGGCAAGCTCGTGCAGGTGTCAGGTCTGTAGGGGCCAAGGGCAGGGCTTGAGATGGACAGAACAAAGCCAAGAGTTTAGAGTTGGGCTGGATGGTAGGCAAGGGTCGAGTGGCTGTGCTTCTGTTCTGTGTGACCAGGTCTGTGGTATGTGGGCGGGTTAGGCCAGTTACAGGGACTGGAGCAAGTTAGACAAACATTATGTTATTACAGAAGGCAACAAGCAAGTTCTATTCTTCCCCATGTTTTATAATGAAAGATGTGTCCAGGCAAGAGAGGATCATGACTTCACAAACACTATGGTCAGATGTGTGAATTACTATTTTTACTGGATTTTAACTCTCCCATTTGTAAATGGTCAACTTTTCAAAACATGTTCCCAATTGAAACCAAGCAGGACCCTTGGGTCTCATAGGCCCAAAACCTTTCTGTGTCCTTCATTTCTTGATTACAGGAAATAGGCTTCATTTAGCCTCTATAACCTTCCATGAGTTCCAATAAGCAGGTTCAGTTCAGTTCAGTTCAGTCACTCAGTAATGTCCAGCTCTTTGAGACCCCATGGACTGCAGCATGCCAGGCTTCCCTGTCCATCACCAAGTCCTGGAGCTTACTCAAACTCATGTCCATTGAGTCTGTGATGCCATCCAACCATCTCATCCCCTTCTCCTCCTGCCTTCAGGAGGAGATCTTTCCCAGCATAAGGGTATTTTCTAATGAGTCAGTTCTTTGCATCAGGTGGTCAAAGTATTGAAGCTTCAGCCTCAGCATGAGTCCTTCCAATGAATATTCAGGACTGATCTCCTTTAGGATGGACTGGTTGGATCTCCTTGCCCTCCCAGGGACTCTCAAGAGTCTTCTCCAACACCACAGCTCAAAAGTATCAGTTCTTTGGCACTCAGCTTTCTTTATGGTCCAACTCTCACATCCATATGTGACTTTGGAAAAACCATAGCTTTGACTAGATGGACCTTTGTCAGCAAGAAGCAGGTTCAATCAGCTGCTAATAAGGGAAGGGAGGGGATGTGCAGAAAAGGGGGAAACAGTCAAGAAACAATAGTGTGGCCTTGGGGCAAAGCCTGGTTCCCCTTCAAGGGATATACATAGCAGTATTTTTGAGGTGTTTTGCAGGTACTGAAACTCCCACCAGGTGGGAGAAGTTAAATATTAATGATGGTAGGCTGCCCACAAGCATGGAGACACCAGAAGGGTTGGAACCAGAGGCTGATGATGCTGACTCCCACTCACCTCACCACCAACCATTCAGAAGAATGTCCACAAGCTGATCACACCCCTTTGAACCATTACTCTAAAACTCCTCACTATCCCCTCTAGGTTGGGATACACAGTGTTAGTTCACTGTGGCCCCCTCTGTCTGGAAAGCAATAAAGTTATTTTTTTCTACTTCACCCAAAACTCTGTCTCCAAGATTTAACTTGGTGTCAGGGTGGAGAGGCTGGATTTGGCTTCACCATATGCTAGCTTACTGGTTACTTCCAACATCCCTTTTCTATAGGTGAGGACACTGCTGCATAAAGAGGTCAAATGTTATAGTCACTACACAGCTACTAAAGACAGGACTAAGTTATAGCCTGGGTCCCAGACTCCCAGTGGGATACACAGCTGAAGGTAAAACTTTCAGTTACCAGAGTCACTGTGGAGCATTGCTAGGTGCTTATGAGCTCTATCTAATAACATTCACTGTTTAAACTTGAAACAGGTACCTTCTCCAGTCCTGCAGAACCTCGGAGAAAGAAATTCCATTCAGCTTCAGTTAATCTTCCTTGCTGACGCATGATCTCAACACAGAGCATAAAGCTGTAGATCAGTTTATGTTGTTCAAAAAGTCCTCTTGACACATTGACATAAGCAGTTAGGAGAGTCTGTTCCAGCAGTATTTCCATGCGCTGCTGTAGATCATCTATCCTTACAGATGTCTCAATTGTTGTGTTGAACAACTGTGAAAGAGAACTCTATCAGTGTCTCTGATTTAATTTAATTTTGTGAAGGAAAAAAAAAAATCCTTGCTCTTTACCTGGACTCCCCCAAATTCAGTGACTAAATGTGTAGTAGCACAGGAGGTGAATAGTGTACAATGACAAAGTCCAGGATTCATCCCCAATTGACACATTTATATGTAGTGTTCTGTGTGTTCCTTTTCCTCTCCCCATTTTTCAGAAATGGACCAATGCCAAATTCTTTACTATTCTGTAGGGATCATCTTGATGCGGGACAGAAAATGGAAAATGAAGATGAGCTGGCAGAACCAGTTTCTCATATCCTCAAATCACATTTGATAATCACTTTGGATGAGATTGACAGTTTGGATGAGATTGACTAGTCAATCCCTCTTCCAACAACACAAGAGAAGACTCTACACATGGACATCACCAGATGGTCAACACCAAAATCAGACTGATTATATTCTTTGCAGCCAAAGATGGAGAAGCTCTCTACAGTCAACAAAAACAAGACCAGGAGCTGACTGTGGCACAGATCATGAACTCCTTATTGCCAAATTCAGACTTAAATTGAAGAAAGTAGGGAAAACCACTAGACCATTCAGGTATGACCTAAATCAAATCCCTTACGATTTGTGAAAGTGAGAAATAGATTTAGATCTGATAGATAGAGTGCCTGATGAACTATGGACTGAGGTTTGTGACATTGTACAGGAGACAGGGATCAAGACCATCCCCGTGGAAAAGAAATGCAAAAAAGCAAAATGGCTGTCTGGGGAGGCCTTACAAATAGCTGTGGAAAGAAGAGAAGCGAAAAGCAAAGGAGAAAAGGAAAGATATAAGCATCTGAATGCAGAGTTCCAAAGAATAGCAAGAAGAGATAAGAAAGCCTTCCTTAGTGATCAATGCAAAGAAATAGAGGAAAACAACAGAATGGGAAAGACTAGAGATCTCTTCAAGAAAATTAGAGATACCAAGGGAACATTTCATGCAAAGATGGGCTCAATAAAGGACAGAAATGGTATGGACCTAACAGAAACAGAAGATATTAAGAAGAGGTGGCAGGAATACACAGAAGAACTATACAAAAAAGATCTTCATGACCAAGATAATCATGATGGTGTGATCACTCACCTAGAGCCAGACATCCTGGAATGTGAAGTCAAGTGGACCTTAGAAAGCATCACTATGAACAAAGCTAGTGGAGGTGATGGAATTCCAGTTGAGCTATTTCAAACCCTAAAAGATGATGCTGTGAAAGTGCTGTACTCAATATGCCAGCAAATTTGGAAAACTCAGCAGTGGCCACAGGACTGGAAAAGGTCAGTTTTCATTCCAATCCCAAAGAAAGGCAATGCCAAAGAATGCTCAAACTACCGCACAATTGCACTCATCTCACACGCTAGTAAAGGAATGCTCAAAATTCTCCAAGCCAGGCTTCAGCAGTACGTGAACCATGAACTTCCAGATGTTCAAGCTGGTTTTAGAAAAGGCAGAGGAACCAGAGATCAAACTGCCAACATCCACTGGGTCGTCAAAAAAGCAAGAGAGTTCCAGAAAAACATCTATTTCTGCTTTCTTGACTATGCCAAAGCCTTTGACTGTGTGGATCACAATAAACTGTGGAAAATTCTGAAAGAGATGGCAATACCAGACCACCTGACCTGCCTCTTGAGAAATCTATATGCAGGTCAGGAAGCAACAGTTAGAACTGGACATGGAACGACAGACCGGTTCCAAATAGGAAAAGGAGTACGTCAAGGCTGTATATTGTGACCCTGTTTTTTTAACTTCTATGCAGAGTACATCATGAGAAACACTGGACTGGAAGAAGCACAAGCTGGAATCAAGATTGTCGGGAGAAATATCAATAACCTCGGATATTCAGATGACACCACCCTTATGGCAGAAAGTGAAGAGGACCTAAAAAGCCTCTTGGTGAAAGTGAAAGAGGAGAGTGAAAAAGTTGGCTTAAAACTCAACATTCAGAAAATGAATATCATGGCATCTGGTCCCATCACTTCATGGGAAATAGATGGGGAAACAGTGTCAGACTTTATTTTTTTGGGCTCCAAAATCACTTTAGATGGTGACTGCAGCCATGAAATTAAAAGACGCTTACTCCTTGGAAGAAAAGTTATGACCAACCTAGATAGCATATTGAAAAGCAGAGACATTACTTTGTCAACAAAGGTCCAGCTAATCAAGGCTATGGTTTTTCCAGTGGTCATGTATGGATGTGAGAGTTGGACTGTGAAGAAGGCTGAGTGCCGAAGAATTGATGCTTTTGAACTGTGGTGTTGGATAAGAATCTTGAGTGAGAGTCCCTTGGACTGCAAGGAGATCCAACCAGTCCATTCTGAAGGAGATCAGCCCTGGGATTTCTTTGGAAGGAATGATGCTAAAGCTGAAACTCCAGTACTTTGGCCACCTCATGAGAAGAGTTGACTCATTGGAAAAGACTCTGATGCTGGGAGGGATTGGGGGCAGGAGGAGAAGGGGACGACAGAGGATGAGATGGCTGGATGGCATCACTGACTCGATGGATGTGAGTCTGAGTGAACTCCGGGAGTTGGTGATGGACAGGGAGGCCTGGCGTGCTGCGATTCATGGGATCAAAAAGAGTCGGACATGACTAGTGACTGAACTGAACTGAACTGAACTTGGATAAAAGGTCTAAGTGAAACAGGAGAGAAGTGGGCAGGGCACAACCTTTAAAACAATGACATAGCCCAAGGACACAACATAAACTGATTAGAATCAAATAGGTTCAAGATGGTGGATTAGTTGACTTCTCCTAGACCTTGAGCCTCATGTAATACATCAGCAAGCTAAATGACACACCCACAGGTGCCAAGAAAATTCCAAGTGAAAGTCACTCAGTTGTGTCCGACTCTGCGATTTCTCCAGGCCGCAATACTGGAGTGGGCAGCCTTTCCCTTTTCCACGGGATCTTCCCAACCCAGGGATTAAACCCAGGTCTCCCGCATTGCAGGCAGATTCTTTACCAGCTTAGCAAAAGGGAAGCCCAAGAATACTGGAGTGAATAGCCTATCCCTTCTCCTGCACTGCAGGTGGATTCTTTATCAACTGAGCTATCAGGGAGGTTGACAATTTCAAGGTTGACCATAAATGTCAAAATGTGGGCAGTGGCCCAGTTCCTAGAAATCCACCCCTTCCCCATAATAGCTGGAATACTCCTCCCACTCATGAAATTACCCACACCCATAAGAAGTGACATCCCCATACCCTGGGGCCAGTCTGGTTTTTTTGAGATAGTTCACACTGTGTCTGTGGAGTATGTTTCTCTCTAAATACATTCACTTCTTACCTATCACCTTGTCTATCACTGAATTCTTTCTGTGATAAGACATCAAAAAATGTGAGCTTCATTAAGCCCTGAGACCAGACCTGATCTCGGTTAAAAGACCGCAAGTTCAAGTCCTATTCTGGGTTGCATGGTTTTAGCAGGGCAGGATGTCAGGGCCATGCCCTCTTCTTGGCATTTCCACAAGATAATTCTTAGTGTGTGGGAAGAATGTGCAAGACTTTTCTTTGAAATTTAAGAGAGACCATTTTTAAAGGGGGCTTCCTGGATGGTTCAGTGGTAAAGGATCTGCTTGCCAATGTAGGAGATGCAAGAGACATGTGTTTGATACCTGGGTCAGGAAGATACCCTGGAGAAAGAAATGGCAACCCACTCCAGTATTCTTGCCTGGGAAATTCCATGGACAGAGAAGCCTGGCAGGCTGTAGTCCATGGGGTCACAAGGAGCTGGACACAACTGAACATACACTCTCAATTTTAAAGGAGACTTCTACCTTGATTCCCACGTAGAAATTCTGGGAACAGGTCTACTTCCCAAAAGATTCCCTACACACATTACAAGAATATCAGGAAGGCAGCAGAGATGCTGGCATTGAGGTTTCATGTGAGAGGGACAGAAGCAGCCCCACCCATTTCCTGCCACTTCCAAGTAGCACAAGGAGATGAGGGAGAGAAGATCCAAAAATTCCCAAGGGTCTCAGGCTGTGTGATAAAGCTGAGCAGAGCCTGAACTGATGGGCTTGCCTGGAAGTCATGGGCATGGGCATCTTGCAGAGGTGACTGGGGAGGGCCGTTCATGTGGCTTCAGCCTTGAGGATCTACAGCACAAAGGGCAACGATGTGAGGTGAGGTCAGGATGCCCAATCTTTTGGTCACCTTTAGAGGGGTCAAGATGCATTGCTTGTGGGGAGATCAGGTAGGTCAAAGGTGACTAGTTGCTGGAAGCCAGCTGAGGACCAAGGCAGATCGGGGTCAAGAAGTGTGCTTCACTCACCCCTAAAAATGCTGCACAGCCCTTGTGCAGGCCTCGCTGTATCCACTTCTCCTGCCAACAGGATGGAGTACAAGAGCTGATTTTCAGGCTCCTCACCAAAAGACAAACCTCCATTCCCTAAAATTAAAAGCCCAGGGAGCTCTACTCAATACCCTGTCATGACTTACATGGGAAAAGAATCTAGAGAAGACTCTTGAGAGTCCCTTGGACTGCAAAGAGACCAAACCAGTGGATCCTGAAGGAAATCAACACTGAATATTCGTTAGCAGGACTGATGCTGAAGCTGAAGGTCCAATACTTTGGCCACCTGATGTGAAGAGCTAACTCATTGGAGAAGATCCTGATGCTGGGAAAGATGAGGGCAAGAGAAGAAGTGGGTGACAGAGGATGAGATGGTTGGATGGCATCACTGACTCAATGGACATGAGTTTGAGCAAACTCTGTGAGACAGTGAAGGACAGGGAAGCCTGATGTTCTGCATTCCATAGGGTTGCAAAGAGTTGGACATGACTTAAAGACTGAGCAAACAAAACAAAAATATGTGTATGTATAACTGACTTATTTTGATAAACACCTGAAACTAACACAATACTGCAAATCAACTCTACTTCAATAAAATTTTTTTTTTTTTTTTTTACAGACCTTCAAGGAGGCATACCCTTATTCTAGAGAATTGGAAGAGTTTGGTCAACAAAGAATAATGGAATTGTTACTTTAACACACTCAGAAGAAAAGAGGACTGGGCGTTCTTTAACAACCTGACAAGAGGCAGAGTTTAAAGTCCAGGGAAGAGGTGGTAAGTTTGGCGCTCAAATAAAACATAGTGAATCCTGACACACCCTAAATGATTTCAGTGTGAAACGGATTCATGGATGGTTTGGTAGAGGATGTCTTGGCCAGGGTGTCACCTGCAGTTGTGTTTTGGGTTTCTAGTTTCCCTTCCAAACTGCAAAATTCCAGTGTTTTGATGATTCATCCTACAATTTTTTTTTTCTGTCAGTCCAACAAATTTTCAGAGCATTTTCATTTTTATTGCTCAAAGGAGATTTTAATATCTTGAAAAGCATGGAAATTCCCTGGTGGTCCAGTGGTTAGGACTCAGTGCTTTCACTGCTGAGAGCCTGGGTTCAATCCCTGGTCGGGGAACTAAGATCCCTCAAGCTGTGAGGCATGGTAAAATGAAAAAACAAAAACCTTGAAAAGCATGAATTGCAAAACACCCACAATGAGAAAAGCATTATCAGAATCATTTAGGTGGAATGAAAGGATTTACCTCTCCTTACCTTGCTTGGTCTAATGTGTGTGTGTGTGTGTGTGTGTGTGTGTATGTCTGTGCTCAATTGTGTCCAACTTTTTGTGATCCCATGGACTGTAGCCTGCCAGGCTTCTCTGTCCATGGGATTTCCCAGGCAAGAATACTGGAGTGGGTAGCCATTTCCTTCTCCAGGGGATCTTCCTGACCCAGGGATTGAACCTGTATGTCTTGAGTCTTGTCCCTTGGCAGGTGGATTCTTTACCACTGTGCTACCTGGGAATCTTGGTTTAATATCCACCAAGTAAAGGGGGAGATGGCAACCCATTGTGAGAACAGCAACCCTGCCATTAGGAACAAGTGAAAATGGCTTGTAAAGGCTGCTACAACAGATGTACATCTTGTTGGAAGAGAGCCCAGGTGTGTCTATACAACGTGCCTCCTATTTCTCTCAGTTCATTACCATTCTCTCCTGCAGCTCCTATTGCTGCCGGCCCCCTGACCATACCAAGGGGACTAAACAAGACATCTAGAGGAAAAACCAAGCTTGGTCTAGTGTATAAAAATTGTCTGAATATTTCAACGTCTTTTTTAAAATTAATTTTTATTGGAGTATAGTGGAATTCTTTACAATGTTGTGTTAGTTTCTTGCTGTAGAGCAAAGTGAATCAGTCATAAGCATTCATATATTCCTTCTTTTTTGGATTTCCTTCCCATCAGGTCACCACAGAACACTGAATAGAGTTCCCTGTGCTATATAATAGGTTCTCATTAATTATCTATTTTATACATAGTATCAATCATGTGTATATGTCAATCTCCCAGTTTATCCCACTCTTCCCTCACCCACTTGGTAGCCATACTGTGTCTTTTTTGAGGGGGGGGCACACTTTGCAGCCTGAGGGGACCTTAGTTCCCTGACCAGGGATTGAACCCATGTCCCTTGTGTTGGGAGTGCAGAGTCTTAACCATTGGACCACCAGGGAAGCCCTCTCTTATTTTTATGGAGGGTCAGAAATAGCCTCTTCGCTCCTGAAGTGGAAGTGAAAATCACTTCAGTCATGTCCGACTCTTTGTTGACCCTATGGACTATAGCCTACCAGGCCCCTCAGTCCATGGGATTCTCCAGGCAAGAATACTGGAGTGGGTTGCCATGCCCTTCTCCATTTCACTCATGAGGCACTGATACATTTCTTTAACAACAACAACCATGCACTTACCTGTTTAAAATATTTTAGTGAGTACTGATACATGGGATCTATTTCTGAGAGGCTTGCAATGACAAAGTACATAACAGAGCCTTGAGTGGCCACAGGACGATACTTCTCACGAGCGATGTTTATCATCCGTTCAGTAGACTCAGCTTCCTTCAGTCTGATTTTAATGGCACCAGAAGTGATCTGAATAAACATAAGAAAACAAGTCCTTGAGGATGTGCTTCCAAAAAATGGTGGGATTTAGGGAACATATCCAGTTAGGTCTAGGAAAGAATTCATGATTATAATAAGGAGGCTCCTCAGACACATGACTCAGTCTCAGGACTCAATGACCTCCTTCTAACTGAGCTGACCTCCTTTCCAGGCAGAGTTAGGGATGGGCAGAAGAAAACAGGCAACACAGGAGGCTGCGGGAGAAGCGCAGCAGAATTTCTCTGAGCCTGGAACCTGGGTGCCTTCTGAAATAGAAACACTAACACCCAATTGCTCCTGGGCTTCATCATGAGCAGTCCTCAAGCGATCCAGCGTTCCTGTAACGAAAGGAGATAGGAGGGGAGAAAGGATATCCATGAAACTGCTCATGAGAGGGGGTGGAGAGAGTCCAGAAGGCAGCGGTACCACATGCCAGTCTGGAATAACAAGGAAATCTAATGTTCTCTCTCTTTTCCCAGTACTCCAGGTGTACCTACAGGGAAACCCGGGGGTAGAAGCTGTTGTTTGAGAAGGGTTATTGGCTCAGTGTTAAAGAATCTGACTGCCAATGCAGGAGACACTGGTTCAGTTCCTGGGTTGGGAAGATCCCCTGGAGGAGGAAAGGGCAATTTACTGCAGTATTCTTGCCTGGGGCTTCGGACAGAGAAAGGGTCCAAGGGGTCGCAAAGAGTTGGACACAACTTAGTGACCAAACAATAACAGCGTAATCCTAAGTAAGCTAGAGATGTTGTCAAGTTCTCCCGCTGCTCTCTTGGTTTTCTGTCTTTTGGGTTTGTGGCTCTAGGGAGCCTTCTGGCCAGTGGGGTTTCCAAGATTCCCTTCTCTGTCTCCTTCAGTCTCTCTGCCTTTCCCTATTGGTGTCTGCCCCTGTTCTGTTCATCACTCTCTCATCTTCTTCAGATGTGGACATCCCTAGGTTGGGAAATCCTCTGTCTTGAAGTCACAGGGTCCAGGGCAGGGACCATGAGCAATCACAATGGAACCGCTGACCTATGAACTATAGGCAGGAAGTGGCAGTAAGTGCAGCCCGGGAGCAATCAATCCTGACTCTACTCTTTTTTAAAAAAAGACAAATTTTAAATTTATTTTTTAATTGGAAGAAAATTGCTTTACAATGTTGTGTTGGTTTCTACTGTACAACAATGATGTCTCTACTCTATAGGAAGGATGTCTTCAAGGCAATGCCTTGCAAACAGAAACTAGTTTACAGATGCAGATGATAGGATACTGGAGAGAAGTCCCCACTCGTGAAACTAGGAAAGCCCAAGCACAGCAATGAAGACCTCACAAAGTTAAAAATAAAATAAAAAGACTGGCAGGACCCTTAAAGGGTGCAGTTATATCTTTTGAAGTAACACACTGTTTATAAATAGTAAAAATATTTGACTTGCCTTTGAATCCTGGAGTGTGTCAATGAGTTCTTCATTGTCCAGAATATTTCCCTCAGAGGTGAAGAGCATTTTCAGGATTTTATCTTCAATAGCTTTCAGTTGGTTTTTATCAGTGTTGATCCTCACGATGAGCTTGATCCTTTGTTCTTCCAACTCAGGCTTCTCGAGTCGCACGACATCACTGGTACCAAAGTGAATCCTTAAGTTAGGTCTTTCTCAGGGCTCTAGGGTTCTGTTTTTCTTTCCAAATTTCTCATTGTTTGTATCCTGAATACTACTTACCTGAATATTAATGCTACCAGCCAAATCCTAGTGCATAGGCCCCTCTTGGGTGTCCCCAGTGACTAGCTGCATTACACATACGCTTTAATTCTTTATCTTAGATCTCAGAGACCTGCACCTGACCACAGTTCCCATGGCTTCTGCTCATTTTAGGGAAATCTGCTCAGTGCTTCATCTCTCTAATCATTCAATTTCTGTTTCTAACGGCTGCTTGTCCCAAGCTGAAAATGCTGCCTGGAACATTCTTTTCCTACTAAGAGGGGAGACTCATGAAATCCTACCACCTCTCTGAAACAATTCTTGGTTGCATCTAAAAAGGGGGCTTTATTCATGATGAGAAAGTACAGGATGCTGGCCCCAGATAGCTAAAGTGAAAGTGAAAAGTGAAGTTGCTCAGTCACGTCCGACTCTTTGTGACCCCATGGACTGTAGCCTATCAGGCTCCTCTGTTCATGGGATTTTCCAGGCAAGAGTGCTGGAGTGGATTGCCATTTCCTTCTCCAGGGGATCTTCCCGACCCAGGAATCCATCCTGGGTCTCCTGCATTGCAGGCAGACGCTTTACTGTCTGAGCCACCAGGGAAGCCAAGATAGCTAAGGTGCATATCAAAGGAATGATTTCAGGGAGCCCAGATTCTTGCATCTTCCCATACATAGAAAAGCACTAGATTCCTTAACTTGACTTAATCCAGTTTTCTTTGGTGGTGGTGGTTTAGTCGCTAAGGTGTGTCCGACTCTTGTAACCCATGGACTGTAGCCCGCCAGGCTCCTCTGTCCATGGGATTCTCCAGGCAAGAACACTGGAGTGGATTGTCATTTCCTTCTCCAGGGGATCTTCCTGACCCAGGAATCAAATCTGGGTCTCCTACATTGCAGGCAGATTCTTTAGGAGAGGGAGATTTTCTTTAATTAACAGCAATCTTTTGGTTACTTTGTTGCAAAAACTTTTATATATCCTGGCTCCTCTCCTTGCCTCTTCAGAGCTGCCCCTCAGAGTGATCTGTGAATCCTGCCTCCCAGGCTTGAAGCCCTCAATGTCCACCAAATAACACAAATCTCAAAAGAAAAAGAAAAGAATAAAGGGCCTATACCTCTAGCTTCTCTAGTCTAAACATGCAAACTGATGTCTCCCGTCACTTTGCCCCCATCCCTCTATTTGAAAGCTAATCTTTTTCTTAAGTCAAAATTTCTAAACAAAATATTAGGAAATCTTGGCTGTCCCCGCCACTTCCTCCCCACCTGCCCTTTGTTTTTTACCTTAACAACTGATCCTCCAGACCTGATTTGGTTACAGTGAAATTGATGATGGTAACTTTGATGCACACCTAGAAGAGAAGCAGACAGTAACTGGTTCAGACTAATAATATATGGACGGCTTTCTTTATTAGAACAGGGCTCATTATTGCCCAGCTGGATATATTCCAGGTCTAATGGTGAACACACTTGCTACCCACACAAGGCAAGCAATAAAATCCTAGTCTCACTAAGTTCTTTTCTTTTTTTTAATAATTTAATTATATTATTTGGTTGCACTGGGTTTTAGTTGCAGCACGTGAGATCTTTGATCTTCATTGCAGCATGTAGAATCTTTAGCTGTGGCATAATTGTGGCATATGGGATCTAGTTCCCTGACAAGGGCTTGAACCCAGGCTCCCTGCATTGGGAGTGTGGAGTTTTAGATATTGGACCACCAGGGAAGTCTCATGTCTCACAAAATTATAATGCAATTTTCTCTACTGCTGTGAGTGACAATTTTGCTCCTCAAATGCCACTATTAGAGAATTGTATTTTATGGAAAGGTGAGCCAGCGAAGGGTTAGAAAGAAGCAGGCTCAAATTCTAGCTGTACCTGTCAGTGTGTATGTGATGTAGAACAAGCCAGTCCATTTTAAGCTTTCAGGTCCTGATCCTTAAAAATTGGGAAAATAGGGGACTTCCCTGGTGGTTCTGTGGCTGAAGATTAGTGCTTCCAATGTAGGGGGAGCAAGTTCGATTCCTGGTCAGGGAATTAAAATCTCACATGTCACGTGGTACAGCCAAAAAGTTTTTTTTTAAAAAAGAAAAACTGGGAAAATAGGAAGCAAGAATGCATAGGGTATTTGTGAGGCTAAATGGGCTAATAAAAATCACTTAGAGTGACTTTCACATTGTTTACCTTTGTTAAAAAGAAGCTATATGACTTTCAGATAGTTTGCCTGTGTTAAAAAGAAACCGTTGATACTAGAGTTTTATATGTTTTGTCTCATCATACTATTTTTATGACAAGTTGTTGCTATAATATTCTGACATCACTCAGATACGGAAACTCGTTCAGTTTTGTCCGACTCTTTGCGACTCCGTGGACTGTAGCCAGCCAGACTCCTCAGTCCATGAAATTCTCCAAGCAAGAATACTGGAGTGGGTTGCCATTTCCTTCTCCAGGGTATCTTCCTGACCTAGGGATTGAACCCAGATCTCCTGCATTGCAGTCAGATGCTTTACCATCTGAGCCACCAGGGAATAAGTCAACAGCAAAAATCATACATGTACTGTTTAAATGTCATTTATTTTATAAACATTCTTACAAAATTTTAAACACTTTTGTTGACACATAGTTGATTTAAAATGTGTTAGTTTCTGCTGCATAGCAAAGTGGTTCAGTTTTATATATATATATATATATATATATATGTAAACATTCACATTCCTTTTTATGTTCTTTCCCATTTTATGGTTTGCCACAGGATATTGATTACAGTTCCATGTACTAAGGAGGATCTTGTTTTTTATCCACACACATTATTCTTATTTAATCTTCACAGACAAATCCTTGAAGTAAGCTTTATCTCCACTTTAGCTGATTGACTCGATGATCCAAGAAGTGAAATAATCTACCTGCAGTCACAGAGCTCGGACTGGGGAGGTGTGTGATATTCTATCAAAAGTTAAATAAGTGAGAAACTGAAGGCTGTGAATCAGCACGTGAGTAGTGCTTAGTCACTCAGTTGTGTCCGACTCTTCGCTGCCTCATGGACTGCAGCCTGCCAGGCTCCTCTGTCCATGGTGATTCTCCAGGCAAGAATCTGGAGTGGGTTGCCATGCCCTCCTCCAGGGGATCTTCCCAACCCGGGGACTGAATCCAGGTCTCCTGCATTGCAGGTAGATTCTTTACTGTCTGAGCCACCCGGGAAGCCCAAGAATAGTGGAGTGGGTAGCCTATCCCTTCTCCAGGGGATCTTCCTAACTTGGGAATTGAACCTGGGTCTCCTGCATGGCAGGCAGATGAGCTTTCTTACCAACTGAGCTTTCTTAAATCTAAAAGGGCCCTTGAGAAATGAGCTCTGGCAGCAGCTTCACATTTAAACCCCTTGAGGCTGACAAGCAAAACCCTGACCTAGGCTTTTAAGAAGAGCATTTCCCTCATTTTATGCAAGAAGGGTGTCAATTTCATTCAGCCTGAATACATCCAGAGAAGACAGGCAGCTATCAGGATTCAGTAATTAAAACAAAATGATACTCTTTGGAATGGTATGTTCCAAGATGACTTTTAGTGGGAGTTTTAGAGGAGTGAAGTTCTGAGGAAAATTCCCTTTTCTCACTCCTTGGACACCATTAGAGAAGGAGTGGGGGCCTGTGGGGCTGGGAAGATCCTGCAGAGTTAGTGGCTGTGCCTGGAGCGGAGGCAGCCCAAGGCTGTGAGGGGGTGGGGGGGGGGGAAGTGGGGATGGGTAGGTGGGTAGGTGGAGCTGCCCCTCAGAGCTCCCTTCAGGGAGGGAGAGAGGAATCCCAGCTGTCTTCTTTTCTGTTACAACTGCCTCTGGCTCTGCAGCACAAGAGGAGGGAATCTTCTGGATCTTACTGTGGTTCAGAGACTTGTGGATGGATGTGGGGCTCACACAGCTCCCCTCAGTAGTCTGAGAGCACGAGGAAGGGGACAAGATGCCCCTCCCCCAGAGCTCTAAGTACAGACTCCAGACATTAGAATCATGACCTTTTAATGTCATTGGTCACCAGAGTTCTCAAGCAGGCCATTTTCTCATCTGAGGCTGTCTGCCGGGCGGACGCCAGCACACACAGACACTGACAGATCCACCCCACCCCTGGAGGCTCACTTAGGCTCTGAGTCATTTCTCAGCCACAATAAGAGGGGACAAATGGCCCTGGTTCCAAGGAGAGAGAAGAATGATTCAGTTCAGGTGAGTTCAGTCACTCAGTCGTGTCGGACTCTTTGTGGCCCCATGGACTGCAGCACACCAGGCCTCCCTGTCTATCACCAACTCCCGGAGTTTACTCAAACTCCATTGAGTCGGTGATGCCATCCAACCATCCAGCCTTCTTTTGTCCCCTTCTCCCGCCTTCAATCTTTCCCAGCATCAGGATCTTTTCAAATGAGTCAGTTCTTCACATCAGGTGGCCAAAATATTGGAGTTTCAGTTTCCAATAAATATTCAGGACTGACTTCCTTTAGGATGGACTGGTTGGGTCTCCTTGCAGTCCAAGGGACTCTCAAGAGTCATATCCAACACCACAGTTCAAAAGCATCAATTCTTAGGCCCTCGCTCTCTTTACAGTCCAACTCTCACATCCATACACGACTACTGGAAAAACCGTAGCTTTGACTAGACGGACCTTTGTTGGCAAAGTAATGTCTCTGCTTTTTAATATACTCTCTAGGTTGGTCATAACTTCCTTCCAAGGAGCAAGCATCTTTTATTTTCACGGCTGCAGTCACCATCTGCAGTGATTTTGGAGCCTCCCCCCACCCCCCCAATAAAGTGTGTCACTCTTTCCATTGCTTCCCCATCTATTTGTCGTGAAGTGATGGGACCAGATGCCATGATATTCATTTTCTGAATGTTGAGTTTTAAGCCAACTTTTTCACTCTCCTTTCACTTTCATCAAGAGGCTCTTTAGTTCTTCACTTTCTGCCATAAGGGTGGTATCATCTGCATATCTGAGGTTATTGATATTTCTCCCAGCAATCTTGATTCCAGCTTGTGCTTCTTCCAGCCCAGAGTTTCTCATGATGTACTCTGCATAAAAGTTAAATAAGCAGGGTGACAATATACAGCCTTGACGTACTCCTTTTCCTATTTGGAACCAGTCTGTTGTTCCATGTCCAGTTCTAACTGTTGCTTCCTGACCTGCATACAGATGTCTCAGGAGGCAGGTCAGATGGTCTGGTGTTCCCATCTCTTGCAGAATTTTCCAGTTTGTTGTGATCACACAGTCAAAGGCTTTGGCACAGTCAATAAAGCAGAAGTAGATGTTTGTCTGGAGCTCTCTTGCTTTTTCAATGATCCAACAGATGTTGGCAATTTGATCTCTGGTTCCTCTGCCTTTTCTAAATCCAGCTTGAACATCTGGAAGTTCACAGTTCACATACTGTTGAAGCCTGGCTTGGAGAATTTTGAGCATTACTTTACTAGCATGTGAGATGAGTGCAATTATGTGGTCATTTGAGCATTCTTTGGCATTGCCTTTCTTTAGGATTGGAATGAAACTGACCTTTTCCAGTCCTGTGGCCACTGCTGAGTTTTCCAAATTTGCTGGCATATTGAGTGCAGCACTTTCACAGCATCATCTTTCAGCATTTGAATAGCTCAGCCATAATTCCATAACCTCCACTAGCTTTGTTTGTAGTGATGCTTCCTAAGGTCCACTTGACTTCGTATTCTAGGATGTTTGGATGAGTGATCACACCATCGTGATTATCTAGGTCGTGAAGATCTTTTTTGTATAATTCTACTGTGTATTCTTGCCACCTCTTCTTAATATCTTCTGCTTCTGTTAGGTCCATACCATTTCTGTCCTTTATTGAGCCCATCTTTGCACGAAATGTTCCTTTGGTATCTCTAATTTTCTTGAAGAATGATTAGATGATTAGAATTCATTAGAATTAGATGATTCATTAGAATGACTGGAGAGCAGAAAAGGAGCACAGGGAAGTGAGACAGGGTGGGGCCTGGGGACCCAGCAGTGGGAGGGACTTGAGTCCCAGTCAGAAGGTGAGCAGAAGCGTGACTGGAATCAGTTAGGACTCTGAAGAGAAGCGAGTAGTAGATGGTGGGAGGAGCGAGTGACATAGGGGAAGAGGGGTTAGGAGGAGTCATTCCTTTCAGCAAGGGGAAACCCATCACACCAGCAAAATCCTCTCAGGCTGGGGGTTCCAGGCCTGTAGCTTGTACCTCAGGCAGGTAGTGGGGGTTTGGCAGTTTGGTCGTCATGTAGAACCTGAAGTTTTTATCATAATCAACGTCTGAATCTCCAAGGCGAATCAGCAGTCGTCCACCACGGATGAAAGTCTGTTTCAACAGGATGGGTTCCAGAGCTGGATCCAGGGTTTCTCTAAGCTTAAACGTTAAAACAATAAAAAATATATTTTCAAAAGGCATTAAATGCATGGCAGCAACTTTTTCAAATTTCTTATTCAAACTTTACTCTGAACAGGGAAATTTTCAGTGATCTTATGGATATTTCTTAAACTCCTCTCACTCCCTCTAACAGAGTACATTTTCCAGAGTTTGTTTCCTTAATACTCTAGAGATAAGAACATGGGAAGGTCATATATTTATTTGGGCTAAATTTATATACAATTCATCCCCAAGAGAAAGCAGCTAAGAAAGAAGAGAAAGCAGCTAAGAAAGAAGAATCCATAGGGTGGCCCTTGAACAGGCCCCAGACAAAAAGGAAACTCTGTTCACCTTCATGGTTTTTCTAGGTCAGGAGCAGGCAAACTCCATCCTGCAGGCTGAATCTGGCCCAATGGGGCCTGTTTTTGTATAGCTCTTGAGCTAAGAATGGTTCTTACCTTTTTAAAGGGTTGTAAAACAAACAAAACCCCCAAAGTAAACAAAACACAGAAGAGTATTTGTTCAGAGAATGTTTGTAGACAGACCGTGCAAACTAAGTTGCTTTAGTCATGTCTGACTCTGTGTGATCCATTGGACCACAGCCCACCAGCCTCCTCTGTCCAAGGGATTCTCCAGGCAAGAATACACTATGTGACCTGAAAAACCCAAAATATCTGGCTCTTCACAGAAAGTTTGTAGATCTCCACTCTACGTGACAATAATTTGTACCCCCCTCAAAGCAAATCTGATTGTTGGTAAGAACATGGACATGTAGACATTGCCAACAACCCCCATGATAAACATCTTTATATCAGCTTGTATGTGATGGGGGCCTGGGAGCTGCCAAAATTTGATGTAATTTATAGCTAACAAGACCTGGACTTCTCTGGTGGCTCAGGTGGTAGAGAATCTGCCTGCAATGCGGGAGACTTGGGTTTAATCCCCGGGTCAGGGAGATCCCCTGGAGAAGGGAATGACATCCCACTCCAGTATTCTTGCCTGGGAAATCCCATGGACAGAGAAGCCTGGGGGGCTATAGTCCATGGGGTCACAAAGAAATGGACATGACTTAGAGACTAAACAACAACAATAGCTAACAAACTTATTTTAAATTGTGATGTGGTACCTGAGCATGCAATTTCTTAAAACAAAAGTTTATGAGATAAAAGTTTCCCTTACCACCCACAATACAATTTTGTGCTTTTTACTATTTTTATTTTTTTTAATATTTATTTGGCTGCATTGGGTCTTAGTTGTAGTACATACAATCTTCTTTTTTTAGTTGCAGCATATGGGATCTAGTTTCCCAACTAGTAGGGATGGAACCCAGGTCCCCTACACTGGGAGCACAGAGTCTTAGCCACTGGACCACCAGGGAAGTCCCCAGTTTTGTGCTTTTTAAAGTCTATTCTATGACATGTCCCTCATGGAGGAAGTAGATGAAGCTCCACTTGAGGATTAGTTGGCTACCTGTTCAACATTCTGTTTCCATTCCCTCTGATAATGTTTTCAGGTGTTTCCTTAATTTTGTTAACATTTAAAAATCTGTATGACAATGGAAGATAAGAGTTATTTCTACTAAATGTGACACTGTGATACTTTTGGCACTAAAGCAGAGCTAGTTTTTTGTTTCTACTTTCATGTTGGCTTAATGGACTGAAGTAGTGTTTCTTGTAAGGTGTGTGTAACAACCTACATTACCTTCATGGCCTGAAGTATTTAGCTATCAAGCAGATTCTTTTTTTTTTTTATTTTTTTTTTATTTTTTTATTTTTTAAATTTTATTTTATTTTTAAACTTTACATAACTGTATTAGATTTGCCAAATATCAAAATGAATCCACCACAGGTATACATGTGTTCCCCATCCTGAACCCTCCTCCCTCCTCCCTCCCCATTCCATCCCTCTGGGTCGTCCCAGTGCACCAGCCCCAAGCATCCAGTATCGTGCATCGAACCTGGACTGGCATCTCATTTCATACATGATATTTTACATGTTTCAATGCCATTCTCCCAAATCTTCCCACCCTCTCCCTCTCCCACTCAAGCAGATTCTTTAGTGGACTGGATCTTTTGTCACTGAAGTGTTCTGAAGTATTAATATACACTTTGATATTTAAAAGAAAAAAAGTCATTAAAGCTGGGCTTCTCTGGTGACTCAGTGGTAAAGGATCCTCATGCAACGCAGGAGACTCAGGTTCAATCCCTGGGTCAGGAAGATCCCCTGGAGAAGGAAATGGCAACCCACTCCAGTATTCTTGCCTGGGAAATCCCATGGACAGAGGAGACTGGGGGGGGCTACAGTCCAAGAGGTCACAAAACAGGACTGAGCGATTAAACAAGAACAACGACATCTTGTTAAAGTGACTTTCATCTTCTGGAATCTGCTTTTTAAACCTCCCATCCCCTGTAGTGATCAGCTGCATGTGCCAAGCCTCTAGAAATTAGTATGTTAAACTGAACCAACTTGATGGAAATAACTACCCATAGGGCTTGTTTTCCAAAGAAAAATATTTTTTAGAGTGGCACATTTATAAGTCTACCTAGGAATGTTGGAAAGCCATTTGAAAAGTAACTCAGAGCAAGTTTTTTGAATGTAGTGCTTAAATCACATTCCGGCTTTAAAAGTCATAACAAATGCAGATGAATTAAAAATGCATAAAAATCTATTTTATTTCATTAAAAGATAATGATTGAGATTGGTTAACTCTATTTCACACCAATGGGTGCAGGCAAAGTTTGAAAATACCACCTCACAAATGTAGAAAGCAGTTAGGTGTAAAATCTGAGTGACACCAACTCACAGAAAGCAAAAGAGACTCCCTGCCAAAGATATTTGGAGATCTCACCCTCTCCCGTAGCTTTAGGCTTTAAATGGGAACCTGGGACCCATTACAGAACCTTGCCCATTTTGGTCAAGGTCACAGCCACACATGGAGGATTCCTGTGCTCTTTGGAGTTCAGACTGGGAGCCTGGTAACTTGCTGTGGATTTTCTATACAATCAAGGCTGCTCAGATGGTTTACTTCACATTTCTGTGCCTCAGATTCCTCATTGGTAAAATGGAATAATAGTAGTAGCCACCTTGTAAGGTGCAGTGTGGATTAAAGAGTTCATACACATGAAACACCAACACCAGAGTCCGGTGTGTAGGAAGCATTCAGTGAGTGATGCGTGTGTGCTAAGTTGCTTCAGTCGTGTTCGACTCTTTGCAATGCCATGGACTGTAGCCTGTCAGGCTCCTCTGTCCATGGAATTCTCCAGGCAAGAATACTGGAGTGGGTTGCCATGCTCTCCTCCAGGGGATTAAACCCACATCTCTTGTGTGTCCTGCATTGCAGATGGATTCTTTATTGCTGAGCCACTGGGAAGCCCACCAGTGAGTGGTAGCTGTTTCTAATATTAGCTGCACCACACCAGGGTTGCAGCTAAGCTGCCCCAGGTCCTTGGTCTGTTTTGAGCTTCTCGCCATTCTGCTGCTAAAGAGATCCTTCTAGACACAGTTACACTGAGACTAAGCTCACAGTGTTCATTTACTCATTCTTCTCTTATACAACTAGTATGGGAAATTAAGGAAATAAACTACAATTGTTACCCAGTTTCTTTTGTGTCCACGGCTGCTGTACATGCTGTCCTCTTTGCCTAGAAAGCCTATCTTTCTGAGTGCTCATGGTGAACTCTTCATATAGGTCACAGCTTAAATGTTACCATTGGTAACCATGATGGTAGTCAGCTCTCCCCACCCTACCTCCTTATTAGCTACTTCAGCACTGGGTTTATCTCTTTGAAGTCCCTACCACAAGTTCTCTTCATCTCCTCTGTCTCATTTTTTCTCTTTTCTCTGTTTATTAGCTCTGTCCCCAACTAGATAGTCAACTTATTAAGGGCAAGAACCATCTTTGTATTATTTGCCATTGATTCTCAAACAATGTGTGTTGAATGAATGAACAGTTTCAAAAACATCCACTCTTGGAGTGATTTGATTCTGAAGAAATAAAGCACAAAGACTTAAAAATATATACTTTTTTAAAAAAGTGGAAGTTTATACCATACCACTTAATTGAATTCTAACTTTATGCCCAAGTGGAAAATAATATTTATACTTATTGGGGTGCTTTACTGGCTTCACATCACTGGTTCAAGGACACATGCCCTGATAAGGTTGCTGCTTTGAATTTCTGGGGCTGCTAATGATCAAGAGTCACACGAGGCCTGAGAATTAGCAGTGTCAGAAGACAGTGACCATCCCACTTCACACCAAAGCAGTATCTTCCAAAAATTGGTTCAGTGACAGACCATTCCCCATATGAGAGTGTATTAAGGAGCAAAGCAATTGGTTTGACCATTTAGAAAAGGGAGCTGACTGGTGTCTTTGTCGTAATGTAGCGACTGCCTGTACAGGATTTCAGATATGGTCTGAAGGTTGGAAACTAACACAAGGAAAAAAAAAGTGAAAAGGCAAACCTCTTCCAGTAAGACGGGTAAACCAAGTCGGATCGAATTTTCAAGTGTGCGTAAGAAATTACTATCTGTGAGCTTAATGATCTTTAAACCATTTTTGCTTTCTTTGTTTCTTATCCAGCGGTTTGCCTGTATGAGAAAGCACAGAGTAGGACATTTCAGTTTGTAAAAATGTGAAAGTTTTTAAAGTTTAGAAACTATGTTCAATCTAGAAATAAGTTTGAAAGATTTTACACAGCAAAGGCAATATTTTGTTTAATGTTTTCATTCATTAAACGAAATGAAAAGACAACCCTTAATGGGAGAAAATATTTGCAGATGAAGCAACCAACAAGGAATTAATCTCCAAAATATATAAACAGCTCATGCAGCTCAATATCAAAAAAAAAAAAAACCAAACAACCCAATCAAACTATGGGTGGAAGATACAGCATTTCTCCAAAGAAGACATACAGATAGATAAAAATACACATGAAAAGATTCTCAATATTGCTAATTATTAGAGAAATGCGAATCAAAACTACAATGAGGTATCACTTCACACACTTCAGAATGGCTATCATCAAAAAAATCTACAAACAATAAATGCTGGAGAGGGTGTGGATAAAAGGGAACCCTCCTACACTGGTAGTGGGAATGTAAGCTGGTGCAGCCACTATGGAGAACAGCATGGAGATTTCTTAAAAAACTAAAAATAGAGTAGTCATATGATCCAGCAATCCCTCTCCTGGGCATATATCTGGAGAAAACAATAATTCGAAAATATATCGATGTATGAATCCCAGTGTTCTTGGCAGCACTATTTACAATCATCAAGACATGGAAGCAAACTAAATTTCCATCACAGGAATGAAAAAAAGATGTGGTACACCTATACAATGGAATATTATTCAGCCAAAAAAAGAACAAAATGACGATATTTGCAGCAACATGGATAAATATAGAGATTGCCATAACTGAGAGAAGTAAGTCAGAGACAAACATCATATGATACCATTTATATGTGGAATCTAAAACAAAAGGATACTAATGAACTTATTTAGAAAACAGAAATAGAATTACAGATTTAGAAAGCAAACATGGTTACCAGAGAGTAAGTGGAAGTGAAAGTGAAGTCGCTCAGTCGTGTCTGACTCTTTGCGACCCCACGGACTGTAGCCTGCCAGGCTCCTCCATCCATGGGATTTTCCAGGCAAGAATACTGGAGTGGATTGCCATTTACTTCTCCAAGAAGTAAGCAGGGGAGGGATAAATCAGAAGATTGGGACTGACATATACATCGTGTCATGTTGTCGCTCAGTCATGTTCGACTCTTTGTGACCCCATGGACTGCAGCCTACCAGGCTCCTCCATCCATGAGATTTTCCAGGCAAGAGTACTGGAGTGGGTTGCCATTTCCTTCTCAAGGGGACCTTCCTGACCCAGGGATCGAAGCCGGGTCTTCCGCATTGCAGGCAGACGCTTTACCCTCTAAGCTACCAGGGAAGCCCTGACATATACATACTACTATATATAAAATAGATCATTAATAAGGACCTACTGTATACAGTAGGGAACTCTACTCAGTACTCTGCAATGGCCTATATGGGAAAAGAATCTTAAAAAGAGTGAATATATAACAGATTCCCACTTGAAACTAATACAACATTGTAAGTCAATTATACTCTGATTTTAAAAAAAGGTAAAATAAAAGAAAAATCACTCCCCTTGCAAATAAAAACATTTTTTAATTCTAATATTTGGGATTCTTTTTTGTTGTTGTTCAAACTTGGGACAAATAAAGATTTTTTTTTTTACTACCTAGGTTAAAAAAAGTTCACACAAGGTGTTCAAGATCCATCTATGAAAATAAAGCTCATACAAGGTGTTCAAGGTTGTCTCCCTTGCTTTCAAATTGACTCCATTTTCTAAACCCTATTTAGAACACGATGAGATGGTTAGATAGCACCACTGACTCAATGGACATGAATCTGAGCAAGCTCCGGGAGATAGTGAAGGACAGGGGAAGCCTGGCGTGCTGCAGTTCATTGGGTTGCAAAGAGTCAGACACGATTTAGCGATGAAACAACAGCCATTTAGAACAACTGATCCAAGGACTTAGAAGTCAGAGAATGGAATTTAGTAAATTCCAGGAAAGCTGGCCCCAAATTCATCACATGAAAGTGTTAGTTGCTCAGTTGTGTCCGACTCCTTGCAACCCCAAGGACTGTAGCCCACCAGGCTCCTCTGTCCATGGAATTCTCCAGGCAAGAATACTGGAGTGGGTAATCACTCCCTTCCTGACCCAGGGATTGAACACGGGTCTCCTGCATTGCAGGAAGATACTTTACCACTAGCGCCAAATTCATCATACCCTGACTTCATTCTGACTCCTCAGAACTCTTAGGGACGAGGACTATATACAGGAATGAATTTCTGCTCCCATAGAAAACAGAAAACAAATGGTCAACTCTCTGAATAAAACCAACCAAAATCAAGTGTGCAGAGCACTTGGACTCTTCCCTTTTTACTTTCTCCATAAAATGAGGGATGTGAACTAGAAGACAACTTGATGGCTTTGTAGGTTTACATCCAAGATCTTACAAGTACATTGAAGTCTATTTTAGAATTTGTAATAGAATGATATTAAGCAGAGTTAATAGGCTGCTCTTCATCTGAAGCACTGGTTACACACCTGATCTTGGGGATCGATCATCAAAGGCCACCGTCTGCCTTGAGTAACCAGAATGCCATTTTCTGTTGATATCAAGTCCCGGGGCAGCCCGTCCGTGTTCCACTGCCGTATTTCGTAGGGATCACCGAGAGTGTTAATGAGACTGAAGTCAGGATTGATTGGGATCTCCAGAGACTGACAGTCCTGGATCCAGTACTCTATAAGCTGTCGAAGGAGAAAAGCTTACTTGTATATGAGTCAGGAACACTTAGTAAATGAGGATCCACAAAACAAGTCCTACCAGGCTCCACAGGCATCCTGGAATCAGAGCCCAGGACATAAGAAGCGGACAAAGAATTAGGAGATCTGGGGGCTAGAACTACACCATTAGCTAGGTGTGGCTTTGGGCATGTTATAAGTGCTGTTGGGACCCCAGGTTTCTCAAGTATAAAACACAGGGGTTGTCATGGAAGTCTTCACTCTGGGGAGCGTCTGAGACCACGTGGAGAAGTTGGGGGTTCTCACAATGACCTTGGGTGATCCTGAGAATTAGCAGATGAGGTAGAGGGCTATTAGCATTCACCTCCTTCAATGAGTGGTGCAGACATGCACAACAGGGACCTGTCTCGCCCAACAGCACTCCTGGTCCCCCTGCTTGATTAGAATCAGTTGACCCCTGAGCTCCTGGAGAGTCTCTATGAGTCTTACACCAACTAGGTTTTAGAACTCAAGGTCAGGGCAAAACATTTTTTGAAAGGCATTTCATAAAAGTGTTTTGCAAATATCTCCAAATAATCCCTGCTCTTTCCCATTGCTGAGCCGGTGTAGCAGCCTCGCCAATTCAGAACATTTCATCCTGGCTGAATTTGGTGCCACTTCTGATCCTAGGGGTGGGAGACTCCCTGTCTCTTTTTCTTCTCCCAGGTTGCTGTGTTGTGTAAGCAAAGCTGTGAGTAACTTTCTAAGGCAGGAGAGGAAAAGAAGGACTGTGTTAAGGAAAGCCTAGGGGTACAGGGGAGTCCCTTGGACTGCAAGGAGATCAAACTAGTCAATTCTAAAGGAAATCAACTCTGAATATTCAATGAAAGGACTGATGCTGAAGCTGAAGCTCCAATACTTCGGCCACTTGATGGGAAGAACTGACTCATTGGAAAAGACCCTGATGCTGGGAAAGATTGAAGGCAGGAGGAGAAGGGGGTGACAGAGGATGAGATGTTGGATGGCATCACCAATTCAATGGACATGAGTTTGAGCAAACTCTGGAAGATGGTGAGGGACAGGGAAGCCTGGTGTGCTGCAGTTCATAGGGTACCAAAGGGTCAGATATGACTTAGTGACTGAACAACAACAATAGGTAAGGTGGTGGGTAGTGGAATGTAGACCTAAGTTTCCATCATGGAGAACCTCCCTCTAAACCCAGAAAAATGACTCACACATCCCGCCTCCCCCAAGTATCAGCTGTTTCTCAGTCCTCACAGGAAGTATGTTTGCTCACCGATTGCCTGTACTGGGCCGTGAAGGCCCCGTAGTAGGCCACACAAGCTGCTGCTATGAACACATTCCCAACGATATTTGATATCTCCTCGTTGAATTTCTGGATGCTTTCTTCCCATCGGACTTGCTCATCTCCTAACGCAGCCGTCAGCTTTCCAGCACGTACCAAACGTGCTTTGGTCAGTGCCATCGTCTTTGCTAGAAAATCGAAAGTAGAAAAATGGTAACAATAATCCTGTATACGAGACAGCAAAAGAGACACTGATGTATAGAACAGTCTTTTGGACTCTGTGGGAGAGGGAGAGGGAGAGGGTGGGATGATTTGGGAGAATGGCATTGAAACATGTATAATATCGTATATGAAACGAGTCACCAGTCCAGGTTCGATGCACGATACTGGATGCTTGGGGCTGGTGCACTGGGATGACCCAGAGGGATGGTATGGGGAGGGAGGAGGGAGGAGGGTTCAGGATGGGGAACACATGTATACATGTGGCGGATTCATTTTGATATATGGCAAAACCAATACAATATTGTAAAGTTAAAAAAAAAAGAACATCGAAAGAAAATCAGGTTATGTCATTCAGTATTTTCCTACAGTGTAAGAAGTTTACTCATCTGCTTCTGCTTATAGCAGAATGACCATTATTTGGTTAATGATGTCAATACATCTCTGGGAAACCTCAGGCCAATTTAGCCCAAGTTCTCTCTTCAAAGCCAAGTCCAAGTTCTTTGAATAGCCTATGCAGAGAGTTCCTTTCACTTTATTTTAATTAATTTAAAATTGGAGTATAGTTGCTTTACACAGCTGTGTCAGTTTCTGCTGTACCACAGAGTGAATCAGCCATATATATAAATATATCCCATCCTTTTTGGATTGCCTTCCCTTTTAGGTCACCACAGAGCACTGAGTAGAGTTCCCTGTGCTATACAGTAGGTTCTCCTTAGTAATCTATTTTATGGGGGCTTCCCTGGTGGTTCAGACAGTAAAGAATCTGCCTGCAATGCAAAAGACCTGGGTTGGATCCCCGGGTCAGGAAAATCCTCTGGAGAAGAAAATGGCAACCCCCTCCAGTATTCTTGCCTGAAGAATTCCATAGACAGAGAAGTCCAGTGGGCTATAGTCAACGGTGCCGCAAAGAGTCTGATATGAATTTGTACATAGTATCAACAGCGTGTATATGTCAATCCCAATTTTTCAATTCAACCTTCCCCGTTCCCACTTAGTATCCATATGTTTGTTCTTCACATCTGTGACAGAGAGCTCCTTTTTGATACTCCTTTCTTCTGGCTGAAGACAGAGCTCTCTTCTTGCCCCTGTAGTATTTATTTTCTGGATCAAATTCATGTGCTGCTCTGTCTTATTCAGACATAGAAGTTGAATACATACAATATACTCAGTTCTTCTAAAGTTATACTTGAAGGTTAAGACCATCCATCTAATGCAAATACACCCATATGTTGGATGGAAGCTGAGATTTGACTGCCTGAAAACACTGTCTCCTTTGGAAAATCTGGCATTTCCTAACCAACACAAATTTTATGAGTTACTTACCCAGACTTTCTTTCTCATTCACACTTTTGTCATATTCATCTTGTAAGGCTTGTATTTGTTCTTCTACTTGTCTTAGTAATGCTTGCTTTTCTTTCAAAGTAGCCATAGTGATATCAAGTTCAGCCTAATAAAATCAAGTAAATATTTTAAGAATAAGCTCCAAAGAGGGTTGAATTTGCCCATTTATAATGGGCTATTTTTTAAAAAATCAGATTTACTTTCTCTTTCTCCCCAGAA
This sequence comes from Bubalus kerabau, assembly GCF_029407905.1. Taxonomy (NCBI): domain Eukaryota; kingdom Metazoa; phylum Chordata; class Mammalia; order Artiodactyla; family Bovidae; genus Bubalus; species Bubalus kerabau. The sequence continues at coordinate 53,087,382 of NC_073634.1, forward strand.
GATTTTGTTCTAAATGATTTTGATATGATATACAAAATTAAACCAAATATAAAATAGAATAAAATATAAGAGGAGGACCAAACAGAACAAAACAAAGCCCAATGAATCATAGAAAGATTAGCAAAACAGATGTACTAAGCATTTGGAGGTGAGTTAGTTACTACAATGAACTATTAACTTTAAATGATAAAACAGGGCTTCCCTGTAACTCTGGAGCCAGGGAGCTGCAACTACTGAGCCCATGTGCTGCGACTACTGAGCACCACGAGCCCTAGAGCCCGTGCTTCACGACAAGAGAAGCCACTGCAGTGAGGAGCCTGTGCACCGAGCAGACCCTGCTCACCACAGCTAGAGAAAAGGCCTGAACCGCAGTGATGGCTCAGTACAGCTAAAAATAAGTATTTTAAAAATGATAAAACAAATGAAATACTCATGCAATAGTGAAAACTAATCTTTCCTAACTAGTTCTCTAGAGCAGAGGTCTGCAACTATGGCTTACAGGCCAAATCCAGACTGCTACCTATTTTTGTGTGGTTACAGTTTTAAATGGTTAGGGAAAAAAAAATCAAATACATTCATAAAATGAATTTCAATGACCATAAATAAAGTTATATTTAAACACAGCCACACTTGTTCATGTTTGAATCTTTTTTTTTTTTTAATGTTTACTTATTTATTTGGCTATGCTGGGTCATAGTTGTGGCATGTGGGATCTTTAGTTGAGGCATATAAACTCTCAATTGCAGCATGTGAGATCTGGTTCCCTAATCAGGGATCAAACCGGGCCCACAGCATTGGGAACATGAAATAACAATCTCTACTAGCTATTCTGGGCTTCCCTGATGGCTCAGATGGTAAAGAATCTGCCTGCAATGCAGGAGACCAGGTTCAACTGCTCAGTGAGAAGATCTCCTAAAGAAGGGAATGGCGATCTACTCCAGTATTCTTGCCTGGAGAATTCCATGGACAGAGGAGCCTGGTGGGCTAGAGTCCATGAGATCACAAAGAGTCAGACACAACCTAGCGACTAACACTTTTGTGAAAAAGAAAAATAATCTTCAAGAGCATGGTTACTATCTATATTGCATAGGGTCTCAGTGGCACCACAAAAGAAGCCTGAATGTCTGATGATCATGGTCTTTGATTCTATAAGATATCACAACACAGACCATATACCTGTGCAGCACGGAGTTTCTGTCTCTTTGGCTCGACTTCTTTGACAACTCGGGAATACAAGTCCATGGCTCTTACCCACATGCACATGGATTTACATGCTTTGGATACTTTCTCAACTTTTTCAGGCACAAAATCAGGATTATTAATATATTTTTGAAGTTTTGCCAGGATTTGAGGCTTAATATTTTCCTTATCATATTCTAAAAGTCTTCTTAGGAAGTTAGAGTCACCAAGAAGTTGCTTTGCTGTTGGCCAGTCAGGTCTAAAAGACACAAATGGTAAGTTAATAGCATTGCAATAAAGGAATGTGACAACAAAAGAAATGTATTCCTTTGAGAACATTAAGATATTATTCTACAGATTAAAAAAGACTATATGTCAATTATGCATGCTTTCATGGAATTGGACTGCAAGGAGATCAAACCAGTCAACCCTAAAGGAAATCAATCTTCAATATTCATTGGAAAGACTGATGCTGAAGCTCCAATACTTTAGCCACCTGATGCAAAGAGCCAGTTCATTGGAAAAGACCCGGATGCTGGGAAAGACTGAGAGCAAGAGGAGAAGGGGATGACAGGATGAGATGGTTGGATGGCATCACCAACTCAGTGGACTTGAGTTTCAGCAAACTCTGGGAGATAGTAAAGGACACAGAAGCCTGGCATGCTGCAGTCCATGGGGTTGCAAAGAGTTTGACACTACTTAATGACTGAACAACAACAACGTCAACTGTCTATGTCATTAGTTATGTAACTAGTTTAACTTGCTCTGAGTCTTCCTATTATAAAGGAAATACAACACAATTTACTGAAAGCATTTTGCTAGGCTTTAAGAGCACCATGAGTTACTACTTTTGTTTTCTAGGCATATATTTATGCTATTTACTTTCATAGTGTGTATAGCCTGTTTTTTCTTTTTAATATTTACAATGATGTTTCCGAAAATGTGCTTATTTACTGGTTCAAAGTGTTAGGTGCTCAGTTGTGTATGACTCTTTGCGACCCCATGGACTGTAGCCCACCAGGTTCCTCCATCCATGGAATTCTCCAGGCAAGTATACTGGAGTAGGTTGCCATTTCCTCCTCCAAGGGATCTTCCTGGCCCAGGGATCAAAAGTGGGTTTCCTGCATTGCAGGCTATCTGAGCCACTAGGGAAGCCCCATTTACTGGTTGAGCTATAGTTATAAAAATTCACTTTGTTTGTATCTAACTGACTTGCAAAATTTGTAGAATGACATTTATGTTAATTTCCACCCAAAATGAGTTTTGTTTTACTGCTACTATTACTATTGTTATTTCTAAGCAAGAGAGAAAATCGAAGATAATCTAAAGAAGCTATAAAGATAGGTGTTTAATGATGTCCAATCTGTGTGTCACTTATAATTAAAAAAAAAATACTATTGGGACTTCCCTGGTGGTCCAGTGGTTGGAAATCTGCCTGGCAATGAAGAGGACATGGTCTGGGCAAATTCCATTAAGTGCCATGGGCCAGCTAATATTGAGCACCACAACTACTGAAGTCTGCCTGTGCTGTGCATCAAGAGAAGCCACCACAATGAGAAGCTGGAATACTATAACCGAGCTGGACAGCAGCTCCTGCTCACTGCAGCTAGAGAAAGCCCGCGTAGCAATGAAGACCAACTAGCCAAAAATAAAAATAAATTCATTAATTTAAAAAATACTATTAAAGTACCAATCAATTTGTTGGATGACTGATCGAATCAATGACAGGGTGAAGAAAAGAATGAAAACACGTAAATGAGAATGAAGGAAAAAAGCAAAGAAATTCCACCAGGCATTTTGTATTGGGTGATTGTGAGGCACTCACTTGGCATTCAAGAGAATGGAGATGGCTTCCATCACGGTCATGACCATATCTGGGGGCTTTGTGAAAACTCTGATTTCAGATATATCCGCTTTATCTAAGGAATCCAACGCTTTGTTAGCAGCATCGAGGGCAGGGAGCGCTTCTTCAAGATCTCGCTGAGCATCGTCAGCTATGGCTTGGGTCTCTTCGGCTTTCACTTTTGCTATTGCTTCATCTTCTTGCACAATGCTACGGACCTAATCATTGAAACATGACTGCTCAAGTATGTGCTCAACATGATCTCAGTATGTGAATTTCAATGTTTAAAAACAAAGTGAATGATGGATAACCAATAAGGACCTATTGTATAGCACATAGAACTCTGTTCAGTGTTATGTGGCAGCCTGAATGGGAGGTGGGTTTGGGGGAGAATGGATATATGTATATGTATACCCCAGAACAAAATAAAAAGTTTAAAAAGTAAAAAAAACACAAAATAAGGCGAATAATAGTGAGTTATATTTACTCTTTTGAATCAGACCAATGATGAAATAAGATTAGGTATACTGCATTTTATACTCTTCTTTGTCCATCTCATGCCATGATGATAAACTAATGGAGATAGAGTTATAAGAATGAATAACTAATTCATTCTTGGGAGAAAATTGGATGCTTTATATTTGTAGCTTGTACTTTTCTTACAACTTTCTCTGTCCCATTCATTGCATTTCCTGATTATCAGGGAGAGAGCCAGGATTAAAAGCATGGCTAAACTGATCTACCAGTTCATTGTTTTAACAACATATTTAAGTTAAATTTAATAACATATCTAAAAATTCCCATTCTTTATCATTGTATGAAAGGGGTCAGCTGGTGGTCAAAGCGTCCTCACCCACACTCAGGTGATGCTGCATACCTGATCCGCATTTTCTTGATCCACTGCCAATTTGTCCATCAAGGCTTCAACATCTTGTGATTTTGTTAAAAGGACAGGTTCTAAAGCTGAAAGATCTAATTTCATTTTATCTACTAGTACATTTGTTTCTAACAGCTTGGTGAGACCATTTTTCACCCGTTCACGTGCCTAAACGACAAAGAAAATAACTATTATGTTGAGTATTACAAACTATGAGTTTATTGGTATCTCTATCTGATTTATGTACTAGAATTTTGCATTGGCAGAATTAGTGAATCAGTTTGTAATACTTAACACTGAACGTACAGGAACACATGGCCCTGAAGTTCACCACAGTGGGTTTGGATCCCTGTCCCCTGGCCACGGGAGTAGGGCATCACTGAGGGATCACACTGTATTATTTTTAGCCTCTGTGGTAGCTTGGTAGCATGGTGAATGAATTAAGGACAAGTTCAGATAGAAATTCCTGGAGTTCACATCTCTGGGAGCTTGTTTCCTTAGGATGGACCAGCAGGGCTGAGGCCCACTGGAGACAGTGTCCCAGATACTTATCTCTGGTTGCTGACATTTCCACAGGGGTAGGAAACCCTTGACTAGGATCAAAGGGCAGCATTTGGTAAAGAAGCCACCTGGGAATAACTTTTTTGAGGATGAGCCAGAAAAGGTGGCTCAAATAGGCTGGTTTCAGAAATATCTGTCACATTATTTTACTAGGCATACATTTACCAGGTAATATCCATTGAAAAACACTTAAAATATCTAAATGATAAATGATTTCATTTTTGTTATTTAAAATGTTGAAAATTTTAGGTCATGTTAATAGCTTAATGATGATTACAAGGATGATGATGTAGTAAGCAGTCACTATTTTGAGAACTTATTTGTATCAGATCATGTTCCAATACTTCACAAACAGTACCTTATTTAAATTCTACCACAATCCAAGAGGTAGATACAGATTTTTAAAAACCTTATTTTGTACTAAGATTGGAGTAGTTACAAAACCTTCTCCAAGTTGTTTAGGAAGAAAGAGTGAGAATAGAGGTGCTACCTGGTCTGCCTGACACCAGAGTCCTTGCTCTGAATGGGAACCACTGGTAGGTAAGAAAACCAAACTCCCATCTCCATTACTAAACCAAAAGTTTTCCTTCTTACTAAACACTGCAGAGGTGGCTAGATATGGGCTTAACTTTAATTCTGTTACAATGTCCATATCACATCCCTGAGTCAAGGACACTTATGTAAATGAGAGAAGACAAAATATTAAATACGGGCAAGGCCTCTAGATGACCAGCACAATATACTTTTTGGTCATATTGTAGGTTGTCAAGGGCATGTTAGGATGGAGAGATGTCCAACAGGCAAGATGGCACATAGATCTTCCACACATTCTGGTAAAGGTTTTGAGATCAAGCAAAAAAAAAATTTTTTTTTAATTAATAATATTAAACTTACAGAAACCAACTGCTTCCTCTTTTCAGTCAGCATAGACAGGTAGAGATTGATGAGTTCCAAGTAGGAGGTGGGTGTTGTGTAGTACCGTCTCCGGAGCTCTGTGTAGTAGCGTTCTGCCATATTGGAGACACTCAGGTGGACATTCACACACATGAGGGAAAGCTTTTCTCTCAGTTCTTCATTTACGGCATCAACATTTGAGAAAAATGTCTTTGATACAGAAAGAAGTGCTTCTCTGGGCCACTGTAAATAAAGATATGATTTGGAAAGTCAGTTGTTCATTTCCATAATGCACGGTTTAACTATTAAGAAAAATGCATTTCTCTGCAACTCTTCCTCACCTTGGCCCCCCTTCACTGTAACTCCTATTTGTGTCCATGATGTTTCATGAACTGAATGGCTGTGTTCATTAGACAGGGGTCTGGGTCTGCATTTGCTGACCCCAGCACAGTGTTTGCTACATAGAAGTTACTCAATAACTACTGTTGGTTGAATGAATAAGTTAGTCAGTTCAGTCGCTCAGTTGTGTCCGACTCTTTGTGATCCCCATGGACTGCAGCATGCCAGGTATCCTTGTCTATCACCAATTCCCAGAGCTTAGTCAAACTCATGTCCATGGAGTCAGTGATGCCATCCAATAATCTCATCTGTCATCCCCTTCTTCTCCCACCTTTAATCTTTTCCAGCATCAGGGTCTTTTCAAATGAGTCAGTTCTTCAAATCAGGTGGCCAAAGTATTGGAGCTTCAGCTTCAGCATCAGTCCTTCCAGTGAATATTCAGGACTGGTTTCCTTTAGGATGGACTAGTTGGATCTCCTTGCAGCCCAGGGGATTCTCAAGAGTCTTCTCCAATACCACAGTTCAAAAGCATCAATTCTTCAGCGCTCAGCTTTCTATATAGTCCAACTCTCACATCCATGTGTGACTACTGGAAAAACTAAAGCTTTGACTAGACAGACCTTTGTTGGCAAAGCACATCTCTTCTTGCCTATTCAGTCACTTTGGTCCAGCAATGCCTAACTCTGTCTGCTGCACCATCAATATAATTCTGTTTTCTGAATCATTTCCATCAGCACACGTGCATTGCTTGTGTTCCCCACTTAAAAATACTTCTCTCTTGACCTCACATACCCCTCTGGCTATTACCCATCTCTTGGTACTCCTTTGGGGCAAAACTCCTTGAAAGGTTTGTCTCTGATTCCTCTTCCTTCTTCTTTCTTGAACCTTCTCCCCCATCAGTTCAGTTCAGTCACTCAGTCATGTCTGACTCTTTGCAACCCCATGAACTGCAGCACGCCAGGCCTCCCTGTCCATCACCAACTCCCGGAGTCCACCCAAACCCATGTCCATTGAGTCGATGATGCCATCCAACCATCTCATCCTCTGTCGTCCCCTTCTCCTCCTGCCCTCAATCTTTCCTAGTATCAGGGTCTTTTCCAATGAGTCAGCTCTTCACATCAGGTGGCCAAAGTATTGGAGTTTCAGCTTCAACATCAGTCCTTCCAATGAACACCCAGGACTGATCTCCTTTAGGATGGACTGGTTGGATCTCCTTGCAGTCCAAGGGACTCTCAAGAGTCTTCTTCAACACCACAGTTCAAAAGCATCAATTCTTCGATGCTCAGCTTTCTTTATAGTCCAACTCTCACATCCATACATGACCACTGGAAAAACCATAGCATTAACTAGATGCACCTTTGTTGGCAAAGTAATGTCTCTGCTTCTTAATATGCTGTCATATTAAAGGTTGGTCATAACTTTCCTTCCAAGGAGTAAGCGTCTTTTAATTTCATGGCTGCAGTCACCATCTGAAGTGATTTTGGAGCCCAGAAAATAAAGTCAGCCACTGTTTCCACTGTTTCCCCATCTATCTGCCATGAAGTGCTAGGACCGGATGCCATGATCTTAGCTTTCTGAATGTTGAGCTTTAAGCCAACTTTTTCAGTCTCCTCTTTCACTTTCATCAAGAGGCTCGTTAGTTCTTCTTCACTTTCTGCCATAAGGGTGGTGTCATCTGCATATCTGAGGTTATTGATTTCTCCCAGCAATCTTGATTCCAGCTTGTGTTTCCTCCAGCCCAGCATTTCTCATGATGTACTCTGCATATAAGTTAAATAAGCAGGGTGACAAATACAGCCTTGATGCACTCTTTTTCCTATTTGGAACCAGTCTGTTGTTGCATGTCACACAGGTTTCTCAAGAGGCAGGTCAGGTGGTCTGGTAGTCCCATCTCTTTCAGAATTTTCCACATTTTATTGTGATCCACACAGTCAAAGGCTTTGGCATAGTCAGTAAAGTAGAAATAGATGTTTCTCTGGAACTCTCTCGCTTTTTCGATGATCCAGCGGGTGTTGGCAATTTGATCTCTGGTTCCTCTGCCTTTTCTAAAACCAGCTTGAACATCTGGAATTTCACACTTCACATATTGCTGAAGCCTGGCCTGGAGAATTTTGAGCATTACTTTACTAGCGTGTGAGATGAGTGCAATTGTGTGGTAGTTTGAGCATTCTTTGGCATTGCCTTTCTTTGGGATTGGAATGAAAACTGACCTTTTCCAGTCCTGTGGCCACTACTGAGTTTTTCATATTTGCTGGCATATTAAGTGCAGCACCTTCACAGCATCATCTCCCCCATCACTCCATTGAAATAACTCTTGTCAAGATCACTGATAACCTCTACATTGACAAATTTAATAGTTTCCTCTTCTTTATAAATTCTATTTGCGTTTGTTTAATGATTGTCATTGTCAACACTTGTATGTGAGTAAATTCCCAGTGGGTTTTGAAGCTAATGTAAGTACCCTTGAGTTCTTAGTGGACAGGGTGTTACCTTTTTAAAATCAAGCAAATTCAGACACATACCTGAAAAAGATAAAAACTCTAATTCGAAAAGATACACGGCCCCCAATGTTCACAGCAGTACTATTTACAATAGCCAGGACATGGAAGTGGCCTAATTGTCCATATACATATAAATGGATAAAGAAGATGTGATATACATATATATACACACACATATGTACATATATACAATGGAATACTAATCAGCTATAAAATAGAATGAAATATTGCCATTTAAAAGCAGCATGGATAGACCTAGAGATTATCATACTGAGTGAAGCTGGACAGAGAAAGACAAATACCATATGATATCACTTATATGTGGAATCTAAAAAAATGATACAAATGAACTTACAAAACAGAAACAGACTCACAGACGTAGTAAACAAACTTGTGGTTACTAAAGGGGAGAGGTGGGGGCAGGGGTAAATTGAGAATTTGGGATTAACATATGCATACAATTATATATAGGTGGCTCAGATGGTGGGCTGCCGTCTATGGGGTCGCACGGAGTCGAACACGACTGAAGCGACTTAGCAGCAGCAGCAGCAGATGGTAGAGAATCTTCCCCTAAAGCAGGAGACTGGGGTTCAATCCCTGGGTTGGGAAGATCTCCTGCAGAAGGGAATGGCCACCCACTCCAGTGTTCTTGCCTGGAGAATAGCATGGACAAAGGAGTCTGGTGGGCTACAGTCCATGGGGTTGTAGAGTTGGACGCCACTGAGTGACTAACACTTTCACATATATAAAACAGATAAACAACAAGGACCTACTGTATAGCACAGGGAATTGTATTCAATATTTTGTAATAACCTAAATGGAAAATAATCCTATATATATATATGTGTACATATGTATAACTGAATATATATGTAACTGAATCACTTTGTTATACACCTGAAACACTCTAAATCAATTACACTTTAATAAAAAAAAAGTCAAGCAAGTCCAACTTCTCAAAGAGATATGTTGTGATGTCACTGACCTGGACAAACCAGTCAATGGTGCAGCAGTTCACAAGGGATGGAAACATCCGGCATCGGGACCGGAAGGCCTCCCCAACGGGGCTCATGCAGAGCACAATGTGCAGCTTCTGACGGACTCTGCTGATGAAATACTGAAACACCTGACAAAAAGAAAGATACTTTCAATTTAGAATAAGGCTGAACTCATGATGAAAAGAAGTGCTGGCTAATGCATCTGACTCTACCAATACCAAATTTATTTATTTATTTATTTTTTAAAAATTTTATTTTATTTTTAAACTTTACACAAATTTAAAAACAGTTTGTGGAGGGGATGTGTGAATTGTTTTAACATCCCATTCCAAGTCCCTTCTTCTCATGCAGACTCAAAAGATTAAATGAAAATTTTCAGACTCTGTTGCAAGTTGGGTTTGGGATGTGAGATGAGCACTCTTCATCAGTGGATTTGAGAGACCCCTTGAATAAAGTGGAGAGGTGTGTTCATACAAAGTTTTGCTTTGAGGTAGAAGACCACTGGGAGAGAGAGACACAGGGCAGGGCAAGTATTTTTGCAGGTGCAGAGCCCAGCAGAAATGGCATGGACCTCCTGTCACTATCCCTGGATGTGGCTCCTTACTTCAGCTGCTCCCAACATGGTAGGGGACACACGGCTTGGGAGCTGAAGCAGGAGCATTCTGGGGTAGAGGCTTCCTGGCTCAGCAGAATGACTGTGGCAGACACAGCAGTGTCCTTGACTGTTGACTTCTACAGTGTCATTTCATAATCATTCCAATCATTCCAAACAAAGCATCCCTTTGTTTAGCCCTCCCAATGTTAAAGCCACTACTGCTTATAATAGTTGTCTGTGCCCAGAAGTCCTGACCTAGCAGTGGAGGGAATTCTCATGAAAGGACACAGAAGAGACAATATGAGAAAGAGTGGCCAAAAAAGATAAGATGCAGAAAGAAGAGAAAGACCTGGGATAGACAAACAGTGGCTTAGAGAATCTAGCACAATGTTGGAGAAATGAGAGTGGACCGCAGCTGTGTTTTGTGTGTGTGTGTGTGTGTGTGTGAGAGAGAGAGAAAGAGAATGCATTTTATAATTCTGCTGATAGGCTATTGTTGTTGTTTAGTTGTGAAGTCGTGTGCAACTCTTTTTGCGACCCCATGGACTATAGCCTGCCAAGCTTCTCTGCCCATGGGGTTTCCCAGGCAAGAATACTGCAGTGGGTTGCCATTTCCTTCTCAGGGGATCTTCCTGATGGACCCAGGGATTGAAACTGAGTCTCCTGCATTGTCAGGAGGATTCTTTACCACTGAGCCACCTGGGAAGCCCTCTTGCTGACAGGACACGGAGTCAAAAGCACTGAACTCCTCAGGCAGGGCACTGGGGGGTGTGTGAAATAAACTTGTATTTAAGAAGGATAAGAGAAGTTTTCCAGTTTGGACAGGACTATGACCCTCTTAGGTAGTAGGGATTGTTTTGTGCTTTCCCTGACCATCTCTGGAAGTCTCATGAACCAATGCTTTAAATGTAGGAAATAAAGTACATAGGATTAAAAACAAATTACGCTGAAAAAATTCTATCCATGGACTGCTTAAAAGGGTTTGTGGATGACTGGAAAAAGGTTGAGACAACTTTTTCTTTTCCAAAATCTTATTATCATTTTGACATGTCCTACCTCATCTCTATTTCCCTCAGAAATTCCTACTTCTTTTGCTCTTGGTCTGGTGGCTGCTAAAACCTGCTCCAGTTCATCTTTTTCAAATAAATTAGGCACTTCACCTGAGTTCAGAATGTTATTTATATCTTCTAGAAACTCTTCCACTACAATCTGTAGAAGAAAGCAGAGTGGTCATTATAAATTAGTCAACCATTTTACATTTACTTCCTATACATTATAAAGCAAATATATGATCTAAAATTCACACTGAGTTAATTTTATTTTTTTATTTTTTTTAATTTTATTTTATTTTTAAACTTTACATAACTGTATTAGTTTTGCCAAATATCAAAATGAATCAAAATAATTTTATTTTTAAAAGAAGATAACCTTGGGGGATCAAACCAGTTAATACTAAAGGAAATCAACCCTGAGTATTCACCGGAAGGACTGATGCTGAAGCTCCAATACTTTGGCCATCTGATGCAAAGAGCTGATTCACTGGAAAAGACCATGATGCTGGGAAAGATTGAGGGCAAGAGGAGAGGGGGGGCGACAGAGAATGAGATGGTTGGATGGCATCACTGACTCAATGGACATAAATCTGAGTAAACTCCAGGAGAGAGTGAAGGACAGGGAAGCCTGGCGTGCTGCAGTTTATGGGGTTGCAAAAGTCAGACACAACTTGGTGACTGAACAACTACAACACTCTTGGGAAGTAGCCAGGATATTTATTTACAGAGCAGTGATGAATGAGAATAACCTACTTAACGCATAGAAATAAAAACAGAATTAGGCAAAATGAGGCAACAGAAGAGTATGTTGCAAATAAAAGAAAAGTGAAAGTGTTAGAGGCTCAGTCCTGTCTGACTCTTTGTGACCCCATGGGCTGTAGCCCGTTAGACTCCTTTAGCCATGGGATTCTCCAGGCAGAAATACTGGAGTGGATTGCCATTTCCAGGAATGAGATAAAATCCCAGAAGAAGAGTAAATGATGTCCACTTCCAGATTTTACTGGTTCACTTTGGCAGAGATTGTTCTTTGCCAGTCAGCTCAGTTTGGGTTTCTGGACATGTCAACTGGTAACGTCTTTGAGCAGGTGGGACTTGCTATCAGTGTCTATTTTGGGGTGAGGACAATGCCTGAGCTCTGAGGTCATGGGTGATGCTCCTGGCTGAGAACAGTTGGACAGGACTTCTGACTTGGTTTTGAACGAGCAAGGCTATAGGATGAACTTCGTGATTGCCTGGGTTCTCTGATCAGGTTTCCTAGACTCTCAGAACTGGGTACTATACCTAGCAGTAGGTGGGGGTAGGAATTAGCTTTCCTGTCCTGGCTGAATGGAATAGCTGGCTTCATGTGCAACAAGGATGTCTGTGGTCTTGACTCTAGCCATCCTGCCTGGCTGCGTGGGTCACTGGCTTTGCTGTGTGGATGATCTGTTCTTCCTGCCAGACTCTCCTAAGCACTGCTGGGCTACACAGCTTTCCAGGTGTTCTGGTCAGGTTCTTTGGCTGGGAAGGGCCAAGAGCTACACTCAGCAGAGAGCAGGGTGTGACTCAGTTCCCCTGCCTGGGTGAGTGGGGGGCCTGACCAGGTTCCAGGGCTGGCAAGGTACTTCCTTTGAGGACTTCGAATCAGGCAGATCTGCATCTGCTGAGCTCCTTGGTCAGACTGACTCTGCAGATGAGTAAAGCTGCTGGCTTGGACCACTACTTGGGTGCTGAAGGTAAGAACTTGGTCTGTCATGATCAGAGTGCTGGCTATTATATCCTCAGGCCTTCTATGACACAATTGGATTCCTAGGGGTCAAGTGCTGCAGAGTCTCTCACCATCTCTGTGATTCGAGACTTGGAGTGAAACCCCAATGTGGCCCAGAACACTGGGGAGCAGGATGTCCATCCTGGCCTCTTTCTTCCCACTGGAAGAACTGGTAGGCTCGGGGGAGACCTCTTAATGTGATGCTGTGATGGCCTGGGGCTAGGGCAGTGTGGTCAGCGTGTAACTGCTCCTCTTATCCTTCTAACATGGTCTGTCTCAGTCTCTGTGGCACAGGGGTATGCTTCAGCTTCACCCCCATGTTCTAGGACTTTCTCCATGTCTTATCCATGAGTAACTGTTAGTTGTTCTGGTGGGGCGGAGCAAAGTGGGGACTGAGCTATATGGCCATCTTGGTGATGTCATTTGCTGTCACTTTGTTCTTGGATTATTTTCCTGATGTCATGAAATTGTTTATCTGTGTTCCCTTGAGACTCTCAGAGAATCTTTAGAATGATTATTTTGAATTCTTTGTGGGCCAACTTGTGGATCTCCATTTCTTGGGGCCAGTTATAGGAGGTTTACCGTGGAGTTATATTCCCCTGATTCTTCTCGATCCCTGTAGACTTAAGTAGTGTCAGTGCATTTGAAGAAGCAGTCACTTCTTCCAGATTTCATGATGATTTCGGTAAGGGAAGACTTTTACCTGTAGCTTGGGGCACACTGGGGTGTTAGACTCCAGGTCTAGGGAAGCAGGGCATCAAATGTGGGGGCATGTGGTATGTGAAGGTTATGTCTCTTCCACTCAGGCTCCTGGGGTCCACAGGATCAACTACATGTGCACTCTGTGAACACTGCAGAAGGTTCGCAGAGGTTGCAAGGGTCACTGATGTCCTCAGCAGTGCCTCCATGTGCAGCTACCAGGGCCCAGGGCAGGGAGCTGGTGGTGGCCACATATTCAATTCTCATTTGTAAAAGATATTTACAAACTCAGATATAAGCTCACTGCATGTAACATATGTTAAACATATTTTTCCTATTTTGTGATCATACTTAGTCATGTTTACAGTGTTTTGGAAACTAAAATGAAGTTAAAATATTTATGTGTCAGATTTATCATTTATTCTTTGGCTGATTTCTGTTTTTAGAAAATTTTAATGAAAAAATTTATATATATGTATTAAAATTTTTTATTGGAGTATAGCTGATTTAAAATGTTGTGTTAGTTTCAGATGTAAAACAAAGTGAATCAGTTATACATATACTTATCTACTCTTTTTTTAGATTCTTTTCCATATAGGCTATTATAGAGTATTGAGTAGAGTTCCCTGTACTGTACAGTAAGTCCTTATTAGTTATTTATTTTCCCTGATATTAAAATACCAAAGTGTAATCAATGTAGAAAATGAAGTGAAGTGAAGTGAAAGTCACTCAGTTGTGTCTGACTCTTTGTAACCCCATGGACTATACAGTCCATGGAATTCTCTAGGCCAGAATACTGGAGTGGGTAGCCCTTCCCTTCTCCAGGGGATCTTCCCAACCCAGGGATCAAACCCAGGTCTTCGACATTGCAGGTGGATTCTTTAGCAGTTGAGCCACTTTATTAGAGAATAAATTCAAAATCAGTTAAATTGGTTGTGGTAGACATGGATGTAATCCTACTTTAAAGTTAATTTAACTAAAATATAGCCATGATTGTTTCCTTTTCTTGAGTAAAGCATATCTCCCTAATTGATTTCACTTAGGGAATTACTTTTTTATATTTACCTCCACAGAAATAGTTTATCACCTTCTGCTGTCTACGTCCTTCCTCTCTAAGTTAAGTCCCTTCTTAATGCTCTTAACCTCTGATTACATTTTCTTATGTAGAATTTAAAGGTGGAAGTAATAGTTGTTAAAAGAAGTAGTATTTTATAAGCTCCAAGAACTCTGTTATTAAACGGAAAGATTCCCTGAACTACATTATTCATACAAGCTATTCGAAGGACACTTGCGATTATAACACGTGTCCTTTTCCTGCTCTTGTTTTTGTGTGAAAGTCGCTCAGTCGTGTCCAACTCTTTGTGACCCCATGGACTATACAGTCCATGGAATTCTCTAGGCCAGAACGCTGGAGTGGGTAGCCTTTCCCTTTCCTGTTCTTGCTCTTTGGTTATTTAAATAGGTACCTGGGTGTCTGTGAAGAGGAAAACCATATTCCTGTCTTCTACACCAGCCAGTTTGTACAGCTTCCTCAGGTCCTCATGAAAACTGTCATAATTATACCCCCGGCTCAACTCAATCTGCAAACATCTATAACCACATATGTGAGCTGCGAGCCTTGTAAGAGACTGCTTTCCTGTGCCTCCCACTCCAACCAGCAGGGCGTTGCCTCTTTCCTGACGAATCATGCGAGCGATCCTGTGGGAGACAAAGCAGAAAAAGGTTTAGTTATGGGGTACAAATGTGGCTTCTGCACTGAGGCCCCACCCCAGAGTGGAAGGCTAGTGGCTGCTGGAGGGTTATTCCCCAGCCAAAGGCCACAGGAAAGAACAGGGTATGTCTGAGGTTCATGGTTGGGAGAAAAGCCCTGGGGGTTTCCTTATAGCTATCTCTTGTCCATTTCCTACAGGCTGTTGACCTTGGTCATGAAAATTGAGAAAAACAAATATACTATATTAAATACATACATATGGAATAAAAAAAAATGGCACAGATGAACCCATTTGCAGGGCAGGAATAGAAATGTAGACAGAATAGACATGTAGACAAAGGCAGAGAAGGGGAGGGTGGGATGAATTAGGAGATTAGGATTGGCATATATACACTACCATGTGTGAAACAGTTAACCTAGTGGGAAGCTGTTGTATAGCACAGGGATCTCAGCTTGGTGTTCTATGATGACCTAGAGGGGTGGGTTGGAGGGAGGTTCAAGTGGGAGAGGATATGTGAATACATATAGCTGATTCCCTTCATTGTACAGGAGAAATGAACACAACATTGTAAAGCAATTATATTCCAATAAAAAAAAAATCTCTTCTCCTTTAAAGTGTGAAGGGTCTTATCAGGAATGCTGGCTGATTTAGGCCACGACTTACATTAATCATTATATCGGCAAGCAGGTCTTTATTTCTAAGGATGAGCAAGCAGAAAAATCATTGAACATAAGAAGAGAGACTGCAGCTCAATAAAAGATCAACAGGAACAATCTGAAGTGGATTTACTATATACAATTTCTGATTCACGTTAACAATAAAGATTTTTTTAAATGCCATCATGATACTGGAGTGAGCACTCAGAAATGGGGGGGAAAATCCAAGTTTAGGAAAAACTGATTGAAGATGGAAAACTTGACTACCAAAGTGAAAACATCAGTGGAAGATGGGTCTTGAAAATAGAATACAGTGAAAAACTGCATGGGTGGAGTAGAAGACAAACTCAAGGCATTTACCCAGAACTCAAATAAAAAAGATAATGATATTAAAAATGACGAGAGAAAATGGAATATAAGGACGACAAATCTAGGAGAAACAAATGGAATCACAGAGACCACACTATAGGAATTGTAGAAGAAACAAAGGGATAGAGTTGAAATAAAAGAAGAAAACCCCAGAGTTGAACCCATTGATCTGAGGAAGTTACTGAGGGTCAGGTAAGAAAGTCAAAGAAGAGAAGCAAAACACAATGTTTTCTAAGAGAGATATAAATATAAAATAAACTCTGTGTGTGTGTGTGTGTGTGTGTGTGTGTGTGTGTGTAGGTGAATGGATGCAGGCATGCATATATGAAATAGAAATCTATATATCTATATTAGGCATAATTTTGCAAGCATTTAAAAAGTAGATAGAATAGACTACTCCCAAGGGGGTTTCCCTGGTGTTTCAGACTGTAAAGAATCTGTCTGCAATGCAAAAGACCCAGGTTTGATCCCTGGTTTGGGAAGATCCACTAGAGAAGGGAATGGCTACCCACTCCAGTATTCTTGCCTGGAGAATCACATGGACAGAGGAGCCTGGCGGGCTACAGTCCACAGGATAGTAAAGAGTCCACCATGACTGAGTCAGTAACACTTTCGACTTAGCATGCATACATGAATCAATATATGAAATAGCAATCTACATTTTAGACATAACTAAAAATGTGTGAGGATCTAAAAAATAGATATACTAGATTACTCCTAAGGGGTCAAATAATTATAGGCTAGCCTCAAGCATCTCTTTTACAAGATGCCATTCCACAGTGGTTAAGAGGGAAAACTATCATATTATTTCTCAGAGAATAAACCACCTGCAAACCTATCCTAAAAGGTTCCTTGAGGTATATAGAGAAGCATGAATAAAATTCAAACACTCAAGAAAGGGGAAAGGATGTCAGTATAAAAGTGAGCAGTTTGTATGAGCGTCAAGTACACTGCTGTTAAGATAAAAATGTAGGGACTTCCCTGGTGGTCCAGTGGTTGAGAATCTGCCTTGCAATGCAGGGGACACAGGTTTGGTCCCTGGTGGGGGAACTGAGATCCCACAGGCTGAGGAGCAACTAACCCTGTACACGATGAGAGAGCCCACAAACTATAACTAAGACCCAACAGAGCCAGATAAATGAAATAAATAAATATTTTAAAAGGTCAGTAAACTCTCCTTAAAAAGAAGTTGCAAATGTAAAAACTTTCTTTGAAAAATTATCATTGAAAATCTCAGATTGGACTATAGTTTGCTAGGCTCCTCTCTGTCCATGGGATTCTCTAGGCAAGAATACTGGAGTGGTTTGCCATTTCTTTCTCCAGGTAATCTTTCCAACCTAGGGATTGAACCCAGGTCTCCTTCATTGCAGGCAGATTCTTTACCATCTAAGCCACCAGGGAAGCCCCAACTGGGTCATGAGAAACTAGAAAATCATGAAATATTGTTGTGTGTTTAGTCTTGTCTGACTCTTTGTGATCCTTTGGACTGTAGCCCACCAGGCTCTTCTGTCCATGGGATTCTCCAGGCAAGAATAATGGAGTGAGTTGCTATTTCCTCTTCCAGGTGATCTTCCTGACCCAGGGATTTAGCCTGAGACTCCTGCATTGCAGATAGATTCTTTACCACTGAGCCATTGGGGAAAGCCCAGGAAATCATGAGAGAAATGTAAAAGGTTTAATTTCTCCCTCTCAATGTCTGTTTTTTTTTTTTTAAGGAAAGCATCTTTCTATCCTCTATCTTGTTTATTTATTTCTAATTCATAATGCTGATAACTAAAAAAAAAAAGGTTCAAATATTTGAGAAGGATAATGGCTTTATGACTTTTTTAATTAAGAAAGTAAAATATGATCATTGTAACCGATAGGAAAAAAACACTGCTAACCCTTTACCACATGTACACTCCATCATGAGGGTCTGGATGCTGTCCTGTTCTCCATGGGAGTAGTGTGTAGCTCATAGGTCTTGTTGTTCAGTTGCTAAGTCGTGTCCGACTTTTTGCGACCCCATGAACTGCAGCATGCCAGGGTTCCCTGTCCTTCACCATCTCCCGGAGTTTGCTCAAATTCATGTCCTTTGAATCGATAATGCCATCCAGCCGTCTTCTTCTCTGTCACCCTGTTTTCCTCCTGCCCTCAGTTGTTCCCAGCATTAGGGTCTTTTCAAATGGGTTGGCTTTTCACATCAGGTGGCCCAATTGGAGCTTCAGCATCAGTCCTCCCAATGAATATTCAGGGTTGATTTCCTTTAGGATTGACTGGTTTGATCTCCCTGCTGTCCAAGGGACTCTCAAGAGTCTTCTCCAGCATCATAGTTTGAAAGCACCAAAACTTTGGCACTCAGCATTCTTTATGGTCCAGCTCTCACATCTGTACATGACTACTGGAAGAATCATAGCTTTGACTATACGGACCTTTGTCAGCAAAGTGATGTTTCTGCTTTTTAACATGTTGTCTAGGTTGGTCATAGCTTTTCTTCCAAGGAGCAAGCCTCTTTTGGCTTATAGTAAGTGCTTCATAAACAAATTTATGTCTGTTGACTTGTATGTGTGTGTTCGCAAAAATGGACTTAAACTCTATACCACATTTTGTTTTGTGATTTTTTTGATAAATAATGCTTTATGGACATTCTCATGCTAGTTATAATGGCAGAGTTGAGTAGGCATGACAGGGACTATAGCAGAGCCTAAAATATTTACCATCTGATTATTTACAAAAAAAAAAAAAAAAGGTGTGGCTCCTTTCCTTAGGAACTGCCAACTAAAAACTGATGCTTGCCATCTGGTTCTACAATAATGAAATCACTTGTCACTGCAATTGCTGACCTTCAGCACACCCTGAAAGGAGTTCTGCATGGAGATCAGGTGTTGCCCTAAAGGTCCGGGAGCGAGCGACGAGAATGAAAACAGAACACTAAAACTGTGCAATGGGCCATGGGACCTGCAGCCTCTATGGGACTGAGGTGCAGAGTCCACTGTGAGTGCAGCTTTTATTTCTAATTACAGACTACAAAACTTTCTTTGATCCATCTTTCCCAAGACACTACATCGACATAGTCCAGCTCTCCTTGTTTATACCCCAGGTCGTTCCCTTCTGGGACAGTATCGGGAGCAATCAGCAAGTGCGTAGGCAGTGTTCATACCTAACGCTGACCCAGTGTTCCAAGGTCCATGCTCCCAGTCAGACTCCCTTCTGGGTCTGGCCTTGGGGTTTGTAACAAGGAGATTATTCTTAAGAAAAACATGAAAGACACTCATTAACACAGTTTCTTGATATATGCTATTTTTCCAGGTGCTATTTCTGTGGAATTTCTCAAGGCTGTGAAAGTACATTATTAGAAATTCCCACTACAATCAGGAACGAGGCACTCTGTGCTCTGGGAAAAACTGGTAGGACAGGGCTTTAGATATCCATTTTCAGGAGATTTTATGAACGCAATTTCTTATATCTTCTCATATCTAGAAGAGCACTAAAATCATTAAAGGAGACATCTGCTCCTTGTGACTAGCAGCAGCCTTCTGTCAAAATGTGTGCCTGACTGCATGTATCCCCCTTCACTAAAATCACATACATACTGACTTTCCCCTACCTCTCTGGAGCAGTTCCTTGGAGTTATCTGAGAGGCTGTCTCTGGGGCTATGGTCCTCATTTTTCCCTAGATAAAACTTAATTTGCAACTCTCACAGTGTTTTTTGTTTTTCCAGTAGACAGATCCTTTGCTAATTCCTCCCCCAAAGCAACTAAGACCCACAGGTATGATCTCCACTGCTATGTCTCTATCACAACATACAACTAACAGAAGACACATTAGATCATCTGTTCGCTTATATTTCCTCAGTTACCTCTGAGAGTATAAAATTGAGGGTTCAATGTCCCAGTGTTTTGTTATTTTTTCCCATAATGCATCAGGGTGCTACAGTGGATAAATATTGAATATTATTAATATCTTGCATCATTTATGTTACTCTTTCCTTTTTTCCTTTACATTATAGTAATTTGTTACTTCCATTTGAGATTGAGAAAACAAATGGCTTGTCCATCTGCTTCCTAGTGTTATTTTTTTCTGTCAACTTACATATCAATGGATAAAAACCTCCCTCCATTGAGAATCTTCCAAAGTTACATTTTCTCTACTGTAGAGGCAAGAGATACAGTTCCTAATTAGTTGTTTAATTTTATTATTACTTAAAATTTTTTTTTAAGTAATAACATGACACACAACATTAGGAATCTTAGTTCCCAGACCAGGAATCAAACCTATGCTCCCTGCAGTGTATGCCTGGAGTCTTAAGCATACTGGACTGCCAGGGAAGTCCTGTTAATGGCTTTATAGAGAGATCCATTTGACCATCCTTGGAGTGTGATGACAACTTTGGGGGCATGTAACATATAAATTGTCTGATGCAAACTGCTCTTTGAAAGCATAGGCTCTGAAGTCAATTCTAATTTTTTCTGAGTTGAGAAAGCTTTTATTCAGTTATTCAATGCAACAAAAGCCTAGAATGTTAACAAATGGAAATGTACTATCTGTTATATTACTGAATATTTGGTATTTGCCCCCAGACTGCTTCCCACCATGGAAGCCCTGTTCATTGCTAATCAGCAGTAGGTGTTTGAAGGCTCTTATTTCCTCTAATTCCTAACTACCAATCCTCTTTAGAGAAAACATCTACATTGTTATTCACATGGCAGTCCTTTTTGCCAGAAAACCAAATCTCCCCCATTCTACAAATGGTTTTTAATTTTCTTCTGTAATAATTTAAGCAAACTTTAAGTAGCCTGGTGATTCCCATTCATGAAAGTAAAAGAGGTTATAAATATAATTAAGCTGACTTTTCCTATCATCTGGTCTATTCTTCATGAAGTTTCTCAGACCAGGATTCCGCTGTTAGTTTATTTTCTTTCAGGCTTAGGGACTGCCTGAGCCATGGGAATAAAAGTTGTTAGGAGAAAGCGTGTGGGTATTTTGGCAGGGGGCAGATGGGAAGCAAGTGGTATCTTGACAACCCAGTGATAAACTATTGTATTTTACAACCCTTTAGCTGTGATGAACATAAATCTTTGAATTAGAGTTAATTAAATAGCAGAAGTATGGGAAGCACAAAAGACTTGGCTTGCTTATGGTTATAGAAAAAAACATTCTGGAGATTTGTCAATCTTAATACGGTCCAAAAGTAAAATATAGTTGACAAGGGAAACAAACAAAGCAATTGTCTTCCATGGTAGTAGCCTATGGGAAATCTTGCCCTCACACACATTTTGCACAGCTTATTCCACAGAATGCTACATCAAATCTGGGTATCACATGTTAAGTGAAACACTGAAAAATGATAAAGGGCTCAGTATGTTGAAGACTGGAAATAATTGCTAACAGGAAACAGTGAAAAGTCTGGGATAATTGTGCCTGGAGAAAGTGAAGCTAAGAAGAGCTTGGTAATGATTTTCAAGTATTTGGAGGAACTGTTATGAAAAGAGTGGATTCATTTTGGGCTGAGGCATCTACCAGTGAAGCTAGAATCCAACCACTGGTTACGATCCCTGTAGCCTGTCACTGGCCAGCTAGAGGCTGTTGTTGTTCAGTCACTAAATTGTGTCTGACTCTTTGCACCCCATGTACTAAAGCTGGCCAGGCTCCTCTGTCCATGGAATTCTCCAGGCAAGAATACTGGAGTGGGCCACTTCCTTCTTGCCAGTTGCCATTTCCTTCTTCAGGGGATCTTTGCAACCCTCCTCCTGCATTGGCAGGCAGGTTCTCTTCCACTGAACCACCTGGGAAACCTGAAAACACTGCTTATGATCCTCGGCCTGCCACTCACCAGCAAGAGGGCTTGGGACAATTGACTTAATCTCTCTGTGGCACACAATATTATCCAAAACTGGCTGCAGTAATGTTCCTGATTCTACTTGCTTTGACTCTACGAACAGGTAGAGTCTCTGATCCTGTCTTGTGAATCCGTATGAATCTTTGGCCTGATAGAGCATGGCAGAAGCAATGCTGAGTAACTCCCAAGGCTGTGTTGTAAAAGGCCATTTGCCTTCAGCCTGGTAGTCTTTTGGGGCATAAGCCTTTGGAGCCCTGAGTTACCGTGTAAGAAGTCCCAACACTCTCATGATGCCCACGCAGAGACAGTGGACTCCACATGGAGGCAGAGTGTTCTAGGTGGAGTCTGATTGCAATTGTGTGAGAGATCCCAGGGGAGAATGGCTGGGACCCATGAGAAATAATGAAAAAAATGAAGCTACTAAGTATTACAGTGGATTATTATATAGCATCAGACCATTGGAACATTCTCTGAGCCTTATATTTAGAAAAAGATCATGATATTGAGCCACAGACAAGTGTTACTGAAGTTAAATGAGATATTCCATATCATGGTTTATATTCACACTCAGTGCCATTGGTATCATTAATACTGCTCCAGAAGATGGAGTATCAGAAGTTATGGGGAGCAGATCTTAACATACCTTTGAAGGGTCATTCCAACACTTAAAAAATTTTTTTATTGAAGTACAGTTGATTGATAATTTTGTGTTAATTTCTTCTGTAGAGCAAAGTGACTCAGTTATACACACACATATGTATTCTTTTTCATATTCTTTTCCATTATGGTTTGCCACAGGATGTTGAATATAAGTCCCTGTGCTATACAGTATAACCTTGTCATTTTAACATTTTTAACACATATTTACAATTTCAGAATTGTTCAACAGGACAAGAGCCACTTCAAAAAGTTGTGTGTGCCCCAAGGACTGCAGATATTCAGACTCGATACCTAGACATCAGGGATGACCCTCACAGGATACCTGCAATGGGTATGAGTCAGACTCATAAGCAGATGGAATCTATGGTCCTTGCATTTGACTTGTTTTGCTACAAACAAAGCAAAATCTCCTATTTCTTTAGGCATGCATGTTAAATCAGCCTGGCTACTCTGTATATTTCTGTAAACCACATTTAGATTTTAAAAATTGTTTTGGCTATTATAAACAGTGCTGCGATGAACATTGGGGTACACGTGTCTCTTTCCCTTCTGGTTTCCTCAGTGTGTATGCCCAGCAGTGGGATTGCTGGATCATAAGGCAGTTCTATTTCCAGTTTTTTAAGGAATCTCCACACTGTTCTCCATAGTGGCTGTACTAGTTTGCATTCCCACCAACAGTGTAAGAGGGTTCCCTTTTCTTCACACCCTCTCCAGCATTTATTGCTTGTAGACTTTTGGATCGCAGCCATTCTGACTGGTGTGAAATGGTACCTCATAGTGGTTTTGATTTGCATTTCTCTGATAATGAGTGATGTTGAGCATCTTTTCATGTGTTTGTTAGCCATCTGTATGTCTTCTTTGGAGAAATGTCTATTTAGTTCTTTGGCCCATTTTTTGATTGGGTCATTTATTTTTCTGGAGTTGAGCTGTAGGAGTTGCTTATGTTCATCGCAGCACTGTTTATAATAGCCAGGACATGGAAGCAACCTAGATGTCCATCAGCAGATGAATGGATAAGAAAGCTATGGTACATATACACAATGGAGTATTACTCAGCCATTAAAAAGAATACATTTGAATCAGTTCTAATGAGGTGGATGAAACTGGAGCCTATTATACAGAGTGAAGTAAGCCAGAAAGAAAAACACCAATACAGTATACTAATGCATATATATGGAATTTAGAAAGATGGTAACAATAACCCTGTGTACGAGACAGCAAAAGAGACACTGATGTATAAAACAGTCTTATGGACTCTGTGGGAGAGGGAGAGGGTGGGAAGATTTGGGAGAATGGCATTGAAACATGTAAAATATCATGTATGAAACGAGTTACCAGTCCAGGTTCGATGCACGATACTGGATGCTTGGGGCTGGTGCACTGGGACGACCCAGAGGGATGGTATGGGGAGGGAGGAGGGAGGAGGGTTCAGGATGGGGAACACATGTATACCTGTGGCGGATTCATTTTGATATTTGGCAAAACTAATACAATTATGTAAAGTTTAAAAATAAAATAAAATTAAAAAAATTGTTTTGTAATGAGACAGGACATTTTCAGAACAAAAGCAATCTATTAATATTTTGCAAAAATAATGACTTTTGAGATTGCATACAAAGTTCATGCCATACATATTTTAAAGATATCAAAAATAACTTTTAAGTTATAGCAAGATTTGGTAATAGACCTTTGTCCATCTAGCAGTCAATTTTAAGAGTTTGTATAACTTAATCCTTACCTTTTAACATAAAAGAAAATAGATCAATGCATTATTGGGTACTTGATGGCATTTTACCTCGAAACATGCTCTATGGCATCCTGGAAGAACACCAGCTTTACTTCTTTGGGGTTTATAAGGTTATAATCATCAAGGTAGTCCTGTAGAACATTTGCAATTTTCTCCATGTCAGGCATGTCATCATAAATCCGGTCAGATCTATCTGCTCCAAACTAGAAGATGATTTATTGGAAAAGAACCAAGTTGGATCAATTCTGATGTATAAACATATATAATATACATAACCTTAGGAGGGGCCATTATTTCTATTTCTATTTAATCATTTGCTTATATATGCTAGCAGGGCTGTAAAATGAAGGAAATGGGATTAAAGCAACTCAGATATTCATGGTTAACTGAAAAATTAATTTAATTCAACCTCTTCAAGTGAGACACTGGAATTTCAAATAATCTTTGCAATAAAATTCATACAAAAGTTCAGAAATAATTAAAAAAAATTTCTCATTTCTCTCTCATTTAACTTAACTCTGGTTTCATACCAGAGTTTTGCTCCTAGGCTGTTGACATCAGAAAAGTGAAATGGTTGAAAATTAGGTTTGGCAGACTGTTTTATTAAAAAATCATGCCAGAACTATATGTAGTTTTTACATACTAGTCATTTGTTTCAATAAATCATTGAGAATGATATTCGGTACAAACTATAGGGCACTGAGTTCCTGTTTGGACCTATTGATAATTTATTGTCTTTGCCATAGCACCTGCCCTGGGGACATTTTCTTTTGAAATCTTTGACTAAAATACACATAGGCAATGGAAGAAGAGTCCAACTGCTCTTTGCTTTGCTTCATTTTCCCATTTGATAATACCACCATTAGAAACACACAGGAAATATAATCATCACCTGAAAATAAACTTTAAACTTTTAAGAAGAAACATTAAATATATATATAGTTCATAGAATAAATTGTTTATTATTACATTTTTTGGTTGTCTAGGGTTACCAGAGTGGTGCGGTATTGCATAAATATACTATAAAGATGAATCCATTCATTTGTTTAAACACCACTGGTTGAGAGTCACTGCTGCAGCTCTGTGCAGGACACAGGATTTAAGCTGAGCTAAACAGACATGGCCCTGGCTTTCTCAGAGACACTAGTAGTGTTGTGTGTGCCCAAGCAAGGGTCAGCTTGGTAAAACAAGATGGCTACCTGCCAACATAGGTACGGTAGTTAGATAGAAGTCTTTTAAGCTAGAATAAGGTTATTCACCTATAGGAAGTATATTCTAGGTAGGTCTAGAAGGTAAAATTAGGGCCTACATGTAGATGTTATTAGAGGGGACAGACTTGAGGCACTTCAGTTCAGTTGCTCAGTTGTGTCCAACTCTTTGCAAGCCCATGAACTGCAGCTCGCCAGGCCTCCCTGTCCATCACCAACTCCCGGAGTTTACCCAAACTCATGTCCATTGAGTTGGTGCTGCCATCCAACCATCTCATCCTCTGTCATCCCCTTCTCCTCCTGCCCTCAATCTTTCCCGGTGTTTTCAAATGAGTTAGCCCTTCGCATCAGGTGGCCAAAGTATTGGAGTTTCAGCTTCAACATCAATCCTTCCAATGAACACCCAGGACTGAAGCACTTAGTTAAAGGAAAATTTTGCTACTTATTAGAGCTACCCTGAAATGAAGAAGGCTAACTAATTAGCTAGCTAACTGCTAATTAATTAGCTTCTCATCACTGGAAATATCTGAGCAGAGTCTGAAGAGCTACATAGAATATGGTAAGAGAATAACAGTTCTGAGTTAAGAGACTAAACTTCTTTGCTTCTTTTCAAATGAAATACCTGATAATTCAGTCTCTGATTCACTATTACCAAAATGAATGTAACTAGATCAGAAGTCAGCAATCTTTTTCTCTCAAGAGCCACACAGTAAATATTTTAGGCTTTGCAGGTCATATAGTAACTGTTGCTAGTACTTCAGTCTGTCTGGTCATTAGAAAGCAATCAGATAAATAAGACAGAGTCAAATGGGTCTTGTGCTCCTATAGAACTTCATTTACAAAAATGAGTGGTGAGTGGATTTGGACTGTGGACCATAGTTTGCTGACCACCCCCCACCCCCAGTCTAGGTCTTGAATCTTCACATGTGAAAAGCTCCTGTAGAATATGAACTTGAACTAGAAAACAGTAAATGTTTTATAAATTTCAAATGTAGTCAAGTCACTACAACACACTTACCTTAATGAAATCTCCAAATATGATGGGCCTAGTCAAAAAATATTCCAGGCCTATAGCAATTCCAAAATGTTTGTCTATTCAAAAAATAAAATCAATTTTTAATATAATGATTAGCTTGAATGCAGGGTATTAATGGTAAGATATACACAATAACTACCCATGGTACTTTACTTAGAAGCCTAATTAATACACATGAAACTGAGAGAAAGCCCATGTTAATACCACACCACTTTGGTTTGATTGATAATCTCTTGAATTTAAGATTAAGAATATTTACTATTAATAATCATTTTTATTAAATAACAGATATGAATACATATTAATAAATAAATACTTTAGAAGTATCCTGGCTTCTTACCTGACAAAATACTGTTTGTTTTCTACTTTCCCTCCTCTACTTAAAATTCTATGCTGAATTAGGAATATTAATCCTTCCTGAATATCAATAAAATGATTTTCATAATACTTCACATATTGTTATATATGTGGGTCATCAAAAAAAACCACTTTTACTAATGAATGATTACAATTTATTTTGCTCATTTTAGAAACCAAACTGTGTCTCCTTGGTCATCTAATGGCTAGGATTAGAAAACCAATTGTTTTTCTACTAAAACACTAAAAATAACCCCTGAAAAAACCTAACTAAATAAAGAAGGATAGATTGATATAAACATTGATATTTACTGGCCATTTCTGTCAAAATAGCATGGAAATAGTGCTTATCTTCGTTATTAATCAAACGATCATGGAAGACTCTTTGACATTCATGGCAGAAGAGTCTGAAGATCTGTATTTCTTCTCTTATTGTTCCTGGGTCACACTGAAGAATACCTGTTTTTTCAGAAAGGGAGAAAAGAAAAACTCTACAATTGTGGAATATCTAGTGATAGTTTAATTAATGAGAAAATCCGTAAGTTCAACTTTATCCCACACTAAAGGAAATGGGTAGTTGGATATATACATATAGTCATTGTGACCTCATTTTTTGAAAGCAAAATTGGGGACACATTATCAGTGCAAATGAGGAGGGCAGCAGAAGGGGGATATGGGGGCCTAAAGAGAACTATCATTATTATTTTTAATATCTTCGTAGCTTATTTTATTTTTTAAAACATTTTGGCCACACCACTGTGGCATGTGGAATCTTAGTTCCTCGACCAGGGATAGGACTCATACTCCCTGCACTGGAAGGCAGAGTCTTAACCATTGGACATTCAGGGAAGTCCCATGAGAATTGTGTCTTTTAAGACGGGAGGTGTTATAGCAGAATCGTTTGCTGTTAGGGATGATCTGACAGAAGAAGAAGCACTGACAATGCAGAAGAGAAGGGGGACACATAAAGCAAAATCCTCGAGTCAGCAGGACGGGATGGGTTCAGTACCATGGAGGCTGTGGCATATATTAGGTGCAGGGACAGCTGAACCACTGCAGTGGGAGAGAAGGCAGGGGCAGGGTGTCTGGGAGATTTGGAAAAGGAGCCCCTTCTGGTTTGATTCTATTTTTTTTTCTTCAGTGAAAAAGAAGACAGGCCACCAGCTGGGAGTGAGAAATGGGATGGTGGTTTGAGGAAAGTTGTGAAGCAGTCAGTGAAGGGTGGGGGTGGAGGGTGACGAAACCAGGGATACTATAATGGAATTTCCAGGCAAATCTCAGACACCCATGTACATACACTTTTACACAGGGATGTGTGGGTGAATGGAAATGGAAGGAGGGTGCAGGCCAGGGAACGAGAGTTCCATACACTACCTTGCACACATTTAGATAAATCCCTCAAGTTAAAGACGTAATGAGACTTGGCTGGTGTTGGCAGAAGATCAACACTCATCCTGTTGTAGATTTCAACTGAGGCTTCCACAATGTTGGATGCAGTTTGCTTTACAGCTGGTGTGAAGTCATTCAGGAAGCCGTTTAAGATGGCCTAGAACCAGAAATGTAATATAAGAGGGTTGGAATGTTTTTAACCAAAATTTTATCTTTCAAGTACTCCAGACCTGATCAAATTCCAGTGCAAGGACATGTGGGTGTTAAAAGTCTTCTTTTCTGGGGAAAGGGGTAAAATAGGCATTTGGGCTTCCCTGGTGGCTCAGACAGTAAAGAATTCGCCTGCAGTGCAGGAGACCTGGGTTTGATCCCTGGGTTGGGACGATCCACTGGAGAAGGGAATGGCTACCCAATCTAGTATTCTTGCCTGGAGAATTCCAGAGACAGAGGAGTCTAGTGGGCTACAGTTCAGGGTTGCAAAGTGTTGGACACGACCGAGCAACTAACACTTTTCACAAATCAGGCACTTGGGATCAGTATATACGAATTACTGTCTACAAAAGAGATAAACAATAAAGTCCTACTGCAGTCCTATCTGCAGTAGGAAGATCCTCTGGAGAAGGAAATGGCAGCCCATTCCAGTATTCTTGCCTGGAAAATCTCATGGATGGAGGAGCTTGGCAGGCTACAGTCCATGGGGTCACAAAGAGTTGGACACGACTGAGCAACTTCTCTTTCACTTTCACTGACTCGATGGACATGAGTTTGAGCAAACTCCGGGAGACAGTGAAGGACAGGGAAGCCTGGGGTGCTGCAGTTCATGGGTTGCAAATAGTAGGACATGACTTAGCGACTGAACAAGAACAACAGTTGTATGTATACAAATATAGTATTTTACATACAAACATAGTTGTATATATGCAAGTATAGTTATACATATATGTTAGTTCATTTATCTATATTATCTGTCTCTATGGTAGAAGATCTATGAGGACAGGGGTGGCATCTGTTTTGCTTAAAGTGATGTACCAACATCTGGTGCATGGTTGATACTCATCAAGTATTTCTTTAGTGAATGAATGAAGGGCTATTAAACTGATATTCATAAATTAAAACTATCAGGTGGCTATCGAGTTTACTGAGGATCACAGCTTGGTATTCTGTCCAAAGATCTGGCTTATATGACATGTTTGCCAACTTTTAAAAGTTTTACTGAGAATATTCATACAAGACAAAGACAGAATTTCCACAGTTTAAGGAAAGATGGCTTTGTCATGAGGACATTAGTAATGTTTTATGGAGTTGATCATGGCTTTTAATCACTAGTGTTATATCTTTCTAATTAGAATTTACAACTAAGTTCAGGGACCTCCCTGATGGTTCAGTGGTTAAGACCCTGCATTTCCAGTGCAGGGGGTGTGGGTTTAATTCCTGGTTAGGGAACTAAGATCCCAGATGCCAAGTGGCCAAAAAAAAAAGAAAAGAAAAAAGAATTTACATCTAATTTAGTGACATTATCAATTTAATTTGTTGTATACTATTCAATTTACCTTCAGAATATATAGTGATGCATATTTTTGCACAAAAAGTTCCAGCAGATAAACAACTAAAATGTGTGTGAACTGTGGTTCTTGATTCACCTACAACTGTACATAATCCAAATTGTGACCCATTGTTAATGGGACTCTACCCGCATGTATGTGTTGTTTAACTAACTTAAAATAGACTCTCAAGAAAGTAGTGATATTACCGATTGTTTTAGAACTAAGAGATGATTAAAAACATTATAAATATAAGCATATTACATATCATATATGTATACATATACTATGTAGACTCATAGGTTTCTTTTATGTAGTAAACATAAATCAGTTTATTTGTGTTGCTATCAACAAATTTACTTTTACTTGTTGATTTTGCTTTTTTCAATTCTTGTTTATCCCCAAGTTCCTTCTCCTCCACACAAAGGACAGGAAAGGTGGACTGTGAACTCTTGAACTCTGCTTAGATGGGCTGTGATTAAAAAGAAAGCTTGGAATCCAAGTCCTTTCTTCTACAGATAAAATATCCAGTCCATTCTGGTAATGAGGAAAACACATGTTCCCATGTGAATACAGTCCAACTTAGTGGCCCCCAGAATCTCAGTTTTGCTGCTTTGCATTTCCATTGTGGCCTTGGTTAGTGCGAGTTTTAAATACTAGCCTCTAAGTCTCAGTAGGAAGAAGTAATTGCTGCTCATTTTCAGCTGTGACAAATTTGCTGCATGATGTTCCTGTAAGTGACATATTTCTGTGGATGTAACATTCCTACAGGCAGAGGCAGGAGGCTGAGGGTTCAGATCAATTTGATTTCCAGGAGCCAGACTCTATTTTCTTCTTCCCACCCAAGAAAGCATTTTGGAATGAGTTAAGAATGCCATTTTTGTTGTTGTTGTTGTTGGGATAACTCTGAATTGCTTGAATTTATTAAAATGTAAAACAATTTGCAAATTCAGTACTTTATCATCAGGCATAAGTTACTTGGGACATTCCCTCACCACTGATCACATCACAAGGGTGTGTTAGGACAGCATGGTTGTGAATCACTCATTTCAGACTTTAGAATACATACAGAAAAGTACTCAATAAAAAGAGGGGGTTAAAAAGTCTCCTAATACCTGTATTGGTCCCTGTTACCTGCTTCTTGTCACCTTTTTTACTTGTTGCTTAATTATGGGAGATAAGCTCCCATCCTCTCCTATTCTAAAGTACTCTCTAAAAGTTTTTCCAAATGTGGCATTTCTCATGTATCCTTTTGGCCTTAGATCCTACACAGCTTATTGGAATGACTTCAAATTTATTAAAAAATATTTTCCCACAGATGTAAGTTATTTCAATATGAAAACTACTTTCTATAAACTGTGTGTATGTGCCGGGTCTGGTCCTTTCTCTCCTCTAAGAAGGCCCCATTGGAAGGAGAGGAAGATGCTGGTAAATGTAGAGGCTGGTTAATGCCAGTATCACTGCCTCTGACTCCTGGGCGATGGTCACCAAAGCCAGTTTCTCCTGACCAGTCACCTGTCTTAACTTACCTGGATGCCCACATTACCACTTCTGGCCTCTGTGACCACATTCACCCTCGTGTTTCTGATCCTCTCTGTCAATTTAACCCTGCAGGACTCGGCTCACTGGCAGTCTCCTCTAAGCATATTTGCTATTAATAGTTGGCATGACATACTCAGCTTGGTCATGCTGCTTTAAGGTCTCTCATCGTTCTATTCAGAATAATGCCGTGCACTTAATGAACACTTCTGCTGAACACTTACAGGGCAGACACAGTTACTTACCCCCTTTAAAGGACAAAGAAGTGGTCTCCTGGGGAAGTTTGTACAGATGGAAGAAATACCGGTGGTTGTTTCTCTTGGGAGGGTGGGGGCGGCAGGGGTGATGAATTCTGGGTTAGGTATGCTGAGCTTGAACTCGCTGGTTATTGGGGCTGGCGTTTGCTGGGCAAGTGGACACAGACATGGTGGTCAGGGAGGAGATGAGCACTGAGGTGGGAGCTAGGTGGGAATGATATCTCCTGAGAGTCAAGGGCCCAGAATACAGCCTTTCTTAGAGGTATGGGAGGTGTTCTGACTCTCTTTCCTCATTTATAAGACTACCTCTGAGACTGTAAACACAGAAGGTCATGATGCAAATGCCTATCAACTACTGCCCAGATGCCCCTGTGTTTACCTGGTTTCTGATCAGGCAAGAATGGATGGGCTCCCTAGAAACACAACAGGCTGTGCTGATTGTGTGAGCCTTGGAACAAATAATTTTTCTTTACCCTTTGTGCCCAGATTGGAATCCACATTCACCTGAAAAATCTGTTTCAGACTGTGCTCTGAGGGCATTGGGAGGCAGAGCATGCTGAAGTGCCGGATGAAGCGAGGGGTCACAGGGTTGCGGCCACCACCTGGAGGTGCACATGCTGATACGATTGTTACGTCCTGTATGGAGAGAAATCCACTTGGGTCACCCAGCAACGATGCAGATGAGATCTACCCATCCCAATGGCAGGACTCAACCAACATTTTTGGAGGACCTATCACAGGACATCCTGGTAGCTCAGTGGTAAAGAATCCGCCTGCCAGTGCAGGGGACCTGGCTTTGATTCCTGGGTTAGGAAGATCCCATGGAGAAGGAAATGACAACCCACTCCAGTATTCTTGCCTGGGAAATCCTATGGACAGAGGAATCTGGTGAGCCACAGTCCATGGGGTTGCAAAACAGTTGGACAGGACTTAGTGACTAAACAACAACAACATCATCATAGGATAATATTGTCTTGCATTTTCCTGCACTTTATCTAACTTAATTCTCACAACCACCTTAGGAGATCACTGTTGTTACCTCCACTTTATAGATGAAAAAAAAAATCAAGGCCCCAGATGGTTAAATAAGTTACTCAAGGTCCTTCAGCTAACTCACTGACCTTGTAGAAAAACTCCTATGTAAAAATTGAATTTTAAAAAATTGTAAGAATTTTTACCTTAGGTTAAAGTACATTCATTCAACAAATGGTAAGAAGAGTCAATTCTTATTATTTTTGGTAGTTATGTTCTATAAAATCACCAGGAACACTGAATTAATACACGCTGAACCATTGCTCCTAGGGGAAAAACAGAGCTAGGTTCCTGCGAGCCTCTGATATCACAGAGGCCTCTGATCTTGCCTCCTCTCTAGTCTACACCTTCCCTGAAGCTAAGGGGATCTTTCTATAATGCTTCCTCAGAGGCTCCCCATGACTTACACCAGTGGTCCCCAACCTTTTTGGCACCAGGGACCAGTTTTGTGGAAGACAATTTTTCCACCTACAATGTGGGGGGATGGTTTTTGGATGATTCAAGAGCATAACATTTACTGTGCAGTTAATTTCTATTATTATTACATGAGCTCCACATCAGATCATCAGGCATTAGATCCTGGAGGTTGGGGACCCCTGTCTTAGACAATAAATCTACATTCTTCTTCATGGCACTATGATCCCCCAGTCTGACTTCTGATTCTCCTGTTGCTTTGGTGCCCACATTCCACACCCTGCAAGTAGTCTTCTACACCCTACAAGTAGTGTTCCAAACTATCTGCTTTGAGATGCAAATAGCTCCCTTTCCTTGGTTTGGCCTGCCTTGCCTGCAAAATCCTGTTCTGATATCACCTCTTCTGGGAAAGATTCTCTTTTTTTTTTTTTTTTTTTAATTTTATTTTATTTTTAAACTTTACATAACTGTATTAGTTTTGCCAAATATCAAAATGAATCCACCACAGGTATACATGTGTTCCCCATCCTGAACCCTCCTCCCTCCTCCCTCCCCATTCCATCCCTCTGGGTCGTCCCAGTGCACCAGCCCCAAGCAGGAAAGATTCTCTGATCATCAACCCACTGCCCACTCCTGCCTCCCTCCAGTCTCTCTCCACATTATATAACCCTGCATTACAACACATGCTCTTCTATCTTCTGAAGCTAAGGAGGCCAGGGCTGTCACACTTGTCTATAAATCTCATGAGTCAAGCATGGCGCGAACTCATATAGATTGAACTCATATAGATTGAACTCAGTATAGATTGAATGAAGTCACACATAGGAACATTAAAGCCATATGTCATGGGCTGACTTATGTGTTTGTCTGTACCTCCTTTCCACCACTCATGTGCTAAAGACTTAACTCCACATGGTGCAGTGGTAAAGAATCTTCCTGCCAATGGAGGAGATGCAAGAAACATGGGTTCCATCCTTGGGTTGGGAAGATCTCTTGAAGAAGGAAATGGTTACCCATACCAGTATTCTTGCCTGGAAAATCCCATGGACAGAGGAGCCTGGCAGGCAACGTCCATGGGGTGGCAAAGAGTTGGACGTGACTGAGCAACTGAGTACACATATAAGAAACACCAAAGCCATTAGCCATGGGCTGAGTGTCTCCATCTCCTTTTGGCCAATCATGTGCTCAAAATTCTCCAAGCCAGGCTTCAACAGTACATGAACCATGAACTTTCAGATGTTCAAGGTGGATTTAGAAAAGGCAAAGGAACCAGAGATCAAATTGCCAACATCCGTTGGATCATTGAAAAAGCAAGAGAGTTCCAGAAAAACATCTACTTCTGCTTTATTGACTACACCAAAGCCTTTGATTGTGTGGATCGCAACAAACTGTGGAAAATTCTTAAAGGATACCAGACCACCTGAGAAATCTGTATGCAGGTCAGGAAGCAACAGTTAGAACTGGACATGGAACAACAGACTGGTTCCAAATCAGGAAAGCAGTACATCAAGGCTGTACATTGTCACCTTGCTTATTTAACTTACATGCAGAGTACATCATGCGAAATGCCAGTCTGGATGAAGCACAAGCTGGAATCAAGATTTCCGGTAGAAATATCAATAACCTCAGATATGCAGATGACACCATCCTTATGGCAGAAAGTGAAGAAGAACTAAAGAGCCTCTTGATGAAAGTGAAAGAGGAGAGGTAAAAGTTGGCTTAAAGCTCAACATTCAGAAAACTAAGATCATGGCATCCAGTCCCATCACTTCATGGCAAATAGATGGGAAAACAATGGAAACAGTGAGAGACTTTATTTTTTTGGTCTCCAAAATCACTGCAGATGGTGACTTCAGCCATGAAATTAAAAGATGCTTGCTCTTTGGAAGGAAAGCTATGAACAACCTAGACAACATATTAAAAAGCAGAGACATTACTTTGCCAATAAAGGTCTGTCTAGTCAAAGCTATGGTTTTTCTAGTAGTCATGTATGGATGTGAGAGTTGGACTATAAAGAAAGCTGAGTGATGAAGAATTGATGCTTTTGAACTGTGGTGTTGGAGAAGACTCTGGAGAGTCCATTGGACTACAAGGAGATCAAACCAGTCCATGCTAAAGGAGATCAGTCCTGGGTGTTCATTGGAAGGACTGATGCTGAAGCTGAAACTCCAATATTTTGGCCAGCTGATGCAAACAACTAACTCATTTGAAAAGACTCTGATGCTGGGAAAGAGTGAAGGTGGGAGGAGAGGGGGATGACGGAGGATGAGATGGTTGGATGGCATCACCGACTCAATGGACATGAGTTTGAGCTAGTTCCAGGAGTTAGTGATGGACAGAGAAGCCTGGCATGCTGCAGTTCATGGGGTCGCAAAGAGTCAGACAGGACTGAGTGACTGAACTGAACTGAACTGAACTGAACCTCCTTTTGGCTGAAGCCTTAATTCCTAGTATCCACAATCTGACTATATTTGGAGATGGGTATTTAAAGAAGTAACTTAGTTAAGAGGAAGTCATTAGGATGGGCTTAATCCAATGTGATTGATGTCTCCTTATAAGAAGAGACGATTTGAACAAAGATGGACACAGGGAGAAAATCATAAGAAGACATAGGGAGAACACGGCCATCTGTAAACCAAGGAGAGAAGCCACAGAATAAAGCAACCCTCCTGATATCTTGACCTTGGGCTTCCCTCTTCTAGAACTGGGAGAAAATAAATTTCTACAGTTTGAGTTACCCAGTCTATGGTACTTAGTTATGGCAACTCTAACAAATGAGTCCACCACATTTCATTTACATGGAGACACACAAAGTCATTTAAAACCTAAAGTAACCTGTATATCTTTCCAAAAGAGTTTGTTTCTGTCATAAAATCCACCAAAATCTTGATATTGCCGAAGTAATTCAATGGGAGGCTGAGAGCCATAGCGATCCAGCCTGGGCATGTTTAGGTCGTCAACAAAAATCACAACTCGTTTGTTTCCTGGTGCTCCTAGGGAAAGAAAATGAGTTTAAGAATTATGATTTGTCTTCAGTAAGGTGGCTCAGATGGTAAAGAGTCTGCCTGCAACGCAGGAGACCCAGGTTCGATTCCTGGGTTGGGAAGAGCCCCTGGAGAAGGGAATGGCAACCCACTCCAGTATTCTTGCCTGGAGAATTCCATGGACAGAGGAGCCTAGCAGGCTAATGACCATGGGGTCACAAAGAGTTGGACACAAATGAATGACTCACTTTTGAAACTTTCAAAACATAAGACAAAGCTTAGGTAAGGCTTTGGACTCAATGTACACTATGCAGGTCATAATGAGCTCAGCTCTTAAGTGTGAGGAGGGCCCTAGGGGAATTCTGAGTTGAGGAGGAAAGTCCTCCCTCTGGGCCCATCCAGGCTCTGACAGGGAGTTATAGACTCAGCCAGGATACCCACATTATCAGATGGTCCCTCACCAAAATGGCAACTCACTCCAGTACTTTTGCCTGGGAATCCCATGGACAGAGGAGCCTGGCAGGTTACAGTCCATGGGGTCGCAGAGTTAGACATGACTGAGCAACTGAGCATACATAATTGACTTACAGTGTTGAGGGATCCTTTTTGATTGCTTGAATCCTTTGGAAAATATGCTGAAAGTTGCAGGCCTTCTTAGAAAATGCATGAGTACTTTCCCAGATATGATTTTTAATTCTAGGTTAAGAACCTCCAGCTTAGGAAATGAAGTGCGTCCTAAGCACAGCACTCACTCTCACCATCCCGGTGCAGGATGATGCCAGCATTTCGGGTGACCTTCCTTAACCCCAACCACTCCCAACCGTCCTCACTAACTGTACAGCCTGGACACGGAGTGAAGAAGGTCATTTCGTTTTCACACTAGGAAGCAGACAAATCTCCAGGTTTCCTTACATAAATGCCATCCCACTACCCTCTATAGGGAAAGCATGGCTGGATTTTCAAAAGCACCTTTATAACATCAAAACAGGGATAGTGAAGGACAAGGAAGCCTAGCATGCCGCAGTCCATGGGGTTGCAAAGAGTCGGACATGACTGAGTAATTGAACAACAACAAACTACATTAAAGGGAAATCCACTGGAGCTGTACAATGTCACATTTAACCTAAAGAGAGTCAATATGTACATTCAGAAAAAAAAAAAGTGATAAACAGAGAAAAGAGAACAACTTAAGCAGAGGAAGTGACTCCACCCATGCCGGTATCTGGCATCAGTGACAACTGCAAAGAAAATAAGGCAAATCCCATGGCCTCACTTCATTTTCTGGCCTCTGGAAGTCAAGTAGCAGGTCAGGGGTAGGGAAGGGTTCTAAGAAAATCATTCATAAAAATTTGGGGACCCCACCAGAAAGACTGGCATCTATTGCCCTGCATCTACTTGAGCAGGAAAGGAGGAGCAAAAAGGGGTTGGTAGAGCAGCTGGCACAGCAAGGC
Organism: Bubalus kerabau; assembly: GCF_029407905.1. NCBI lineage: Eukaryota > Metazoa > Chordata > Mammalia > Artiodactyla > Bovidae > Bubalus > Bubalus kerabau. Next base: position 53,124,838 of record NC_073634.1, read on the forward strand.
CTGTGAGATGATGGCATGAGGAGGGCAGCTGGGCCTGAGCTTGGCCTAGTGCTCCACCCAGGAGGGCTGTGGGCTGGGCAAGCGGACCATAGCACAAGAGGCTACAGGATGTGCCTCAGGAGGGTGGGACGGGGTGGGGCTGAGACTCGTTGCCAACAGAGAACTTTTCAATGGAGAGGTCAGGGAATCTTCCATTGGGGAGGAGGTCAGGGAACCTTCCAATGCAGAGGTCAGGGGAACCTTCCATTGTGGAGGTCAGGGGAACCTTCCACTGGGGAGGTCAGGGGAACCTTCCATTGTGGAGGTCAGGGGAACCTTCCAGTGGGGAGGTCAGGGAAGCCTCCAGTGGGGAGGTCAGGGCTTGGCCTGCATACAGTTCTTTCAGGAATCCTTCAGAGGGCCTGCTCCTGGAAGTGTGTCACACCAAGGGTGTGGACAGCTGTCTGGCCAGCAGAGAAGCAAAGACAACCCACACTTACAGAGAACCTTGTCCTTCCCTTTTCCTCCCGTCCCGATACACTAGAGCAGGGTGGGAAGAGTAAAAGAGCACCTATGCCCCTCTTTGCCTCCAGCACCTCCAGCCACAAACCTGGCTTAAAACAGAGGAGAGGAAGAGCTTTTTATAAAAGTCTTTATTGAATTTCTGACAACACTGCTTCTGTTTTATGTTTTGGCTTTTTGGCTGCGAGGCATGTGGGGATCTTAGCTCCCTAATCAGGGATGAAACCCGCACCACCTGCTTACGTCACTGGACCACCAGAGAAGTCCCCGGGAGGAGTTTTAAATTGGATTGGGGATTGATAAACAACAAGGCCCTACTGTAGAGCACAGGAAACTAGATCCAATCTCCTGGGATAAACCATAATGGAAAAGAATATAAAAAAGAATGTACATATGTGTATAACTGAGTCACTTTGCTGCACAGCAGAGATTAACAGGACGATACTTAAAAAAAAGACAAAAAAAAAATTAGGTTTGGGATTGAAGATTGAAGACTCAAAATGACTGCAAGTTACCAGAAAGTTATGGTATTGATCGAAACAGTTGAAAAGGAAGCGTGAGGGAGATCCCACAAAGCCTGGGGGAAAGTGCTGCCTGAAGAAACCCCAAAGCGGTTTCATGCTTATTCCCTACTGGGTTCAGGTAACTGAATGCACCAGATATAAAGAAGTTTGTTTGCTTTAAATAAAGGGAAATCAATGCAAGTTTGAAAGAAGAGAGAGTAGAGAGGGAGAGCCTTGGAGAGGTAGAGATAGATGTTTTAAGTTGAAGGTGATGACAGATGTAAACGACTTGCTTGCTAACAGTAAGATATCTAGATCTAAAGCCATGAAAGAATGTCATGAACAGAATTACCTTTACAAATAAATTAAGCAAAGGTAACATCCAATTGTAACTTTATTACATGTACTGTTTTTGTGAATTAGCTTAATAAATAATTTGTGTGAGGCAAATGACAAGAATAAATCTTACCTAGGATATTTTTTCTTTTCCTTTCCAGTTTTGACTCAATGATCTCTTGTGTTCTTGAAGATGAAGTTTGAGCAGAAAAATTTAGATAAACAGGGACATAGCCAGCTGATTCCTGAATTCTATTTAGCAATCCTTTTGCAATAACAGACTTTAAAATAAAAAAAAAGGTGTTAATTGATTTATACTCAATATCTTTCAATTATGTATATCAGTAATAATCTGGTACAATGAGTAAAATCAGGATAAGAGGAGGGAGGGAGGTTAAAACTAGATTGAAATGTCTTTTTCTTCCTGGAGATTCCATTTAATTACAGTTATCAGAACCAAGGAAATATTCTAATCAGCTCTATCTCAGCAAAAATTTTTATTTTAGTTTTATACAAAAATCCATCTTGGTTACTATCCAAGTTAATTTGATAGCAAGAGTCAGAGACTTAGAAACAATTTAGAAGGAAAACAGTGAGTCCCTGTTCATGTGGACTGCCCTCAAATCAAGACGACCAAATAATCAGCATTTTCCTCTATATTCTACTTTCCCTAAACACCATCGTTGTGCCGAGTAGAAGTAAATGGGCAGGAGGCGAAAGACTGACCTTCATTAATAGTCTGCAGGGACACAAATTGCTTTGACAGGTTCCCACCCTAACTTGTGAAGTGGCAGCCCCAGAAATTTTCAGGGACACAACATAAAAGCTCCCAAACACAAAAGACTGGTTCACAGGGTCCTCTGGTTTATATACATTATTGACACCAAGGATTTATTCAGAAAGTGGCAAACTGTGGAGCTGATATAGATTCAGCATAGTTATATTCTTCCTGAAAAAGTGACACAAATTCAGAAGAAATTCCCCTGAGAAATAAGGTGTTATTTATGGGGCTCACAATTCTAGGTTCATCGTGCCTTCATTCTGGACAGAGCTTCTTGTATGAGGTGGGGCTTCCCCGTGGCTCAGATGATAAAGAATCTGCCTGCAGTGCAGGAGACCCAGGTTTGATCCCTGGGTTGGGAGGATCCCTTGGAGAAGGGCATGGCTAACCACTTCAGTAATTCCTGCCTGGAGCATTCCATGGACAGAGAAGCCTGGCAGGCTACAGTCCACAGGATCATAAAGAGTGGACACAACTGAGCAACTAACACTTTCTTGTTTGATGTAGGTTTCCTACCTTGCCAACTCCAGTTATTCCAGTAAACAACACTGAATGCTTGACTGCCAGTAGTTTTTCCATTAGGTACCCAAAGCGCACTGTGTCAGCTGTGGGGACAAGCATTTCAAAAAACGGAGTGTCTCGGCTGTATTTGAAGGTGGGTATGATTCGTTCCCAGGGATCCAGCCTTTTGGTGTCAAAATCCATGTGAATGCTCCACAGGTCACCAGAACTGGGAAGCTAGGATACAAAATTAAACACCACTATTGAAAGGATTGACACATGGTCATAGAAATAGTTACATAGAAGCAAAGGTAGTCATAGAACATGGATGGGTTTGGATTTCTTGTTGCTTTGTAGAGAAGTAGTTGCTTAAGTATCAGAGTTCAATTCTTTAATCATGAAATACTATACAGTAAAAGCCTGATGTACTGACTGTTAAAACTATGTTAAAAAATATTTAATTCAACATTAAGACCCAACATTCAGGGGATTACTCTACACCAAATACTGTGTTTGGTGTGGGGGAAAATGCTGAACAAAACCCAGCCTTTGCCTTCAATGACTTTATAATCCACCTCGAGGACACAAACACACTAGTTAATACTCATGGAGAAATAAGGGTTCTAATACAGTTTAGTACAACCACAGAGGAGGGATGGCTCATTTCTACTCACAGGGGAGTTGTAGCAGTGGCTAGAGATTTAGGTGGACTTCCTTGGGGGCTCAGACAATAAAGAATCTGCCTGCACTCTAGGATTCGCGGGTTCCATTCCAGGGTTGAGAATATTCCTTGGAGAAGGGTAAGGCTACCCACTCTAGTGTTCTTGCCTGGAGAATTCCATGCGCAGAGGAGCCTGGTGGGCTATAGACCATGGGGTCGCAAAGAGTCAGACATGACTGAGTTACTAACCAGTGGTGATGTTACAACTCAGACTTGAAGGATAAGCAGGAGTCAGATGGGCAGAGAAGTGATGAAGTGGGGATGGGGAAAAAGGAGTCAGGGTTCACACTAAGAAAACAGGTCTGGAAGCCATGGAAAGTGGCATGCATGTGGAAACTGTAAGAGATAAGTCTGGACATACAGATGTGACCAAGTTATAAAAACCTCAGCCTTCTTCTATAGGTATCTAAATATAGTCAAGATTATGGTTTTTCCTGTGGTCATGTATGGATGTGAGAGTTGGACTGTGAAGAAGGCTGAGCACCGAAGAATTGATGCTTTTCAACTGTGGTGTTGGAGAAGACTCTTGAGAGTCCCTTGGACTGCAAGGAGATCCAACCAGTCCATTCTGAAGGAGATCAGTCCTGGGATTTCTTTGGAAGGAATGATGCTGAAGCTGAAACTCCAGTACTTTGACCACCTCATGCAAAGAGTTGACTCATTGGAAAAGACTCTGATGCTGGGAGGGATTGGGGGCAGGAGGAGAAGGGGACGACAGAGGATGAGATGGCTGGATGGCATCACCGACTCGATAGATATGAGTCTGAGTGAACTCCGGGAGTTGGTGCAGGGAGGCCTGGCATGCTGTGATTCCTGGGATCACAAAGAGTCGGACACGACTGAGCAACTGATCTGATCTGATATGATTTTATAAACCACATTTTGTTTTGCTTAAAATTATCACCAATATTTTTTCATTTGGTATACAATCTTTTTCATAATCATGGATGCTTAATATTTCAAAGTTCTAAGAGCTTTCTGTTTTATAACTCATTCAATCCTCACAGCAAGTCTATAAAATTGCCTTTATTTTCTACATTTGAAATTTTTCACTATTTCATTGGTATTTACTCTCATCTTTATTATTGCCTACCATCCATTTTTATAAGGTTTGATTTAATGTTCTTTTTTTTGGTTTGTTTTTAATTTTTTAAAATTTTAGTTGGAGGCTAATTACTTTAAAATATTGTGGTGGTTTTGCCATACGTATATTCACATGAATCAGCCATGGTTGTACATGTGTTCCCCATCCTGACCCTCTCTCTCACCTCCCTCCCCATCCCATCTCTCAGGGTCATCCCAGTGTACCAGCCCTGAGCACCCTGCCTCCTGCATCGAACCTGGACTGGTGATCTAGTTCACATATGTTAATTTATGCTGGGAGCCACCACGGGAGATCCCACCCATGACAAGGTCATGTGGAAGAGATCTGACGAGCAAGGCGGATCAGAACTTGAGGGATTCCCTGGATCTGCTTGAGCATCTACCCGCAAACCAGAATCTGTCTTACTATTTTGTGCCTTTCACTAACTCTTCTGACATTAATAGGGGGCTATCCCCGACCACCTTTCTCTGGAAAAAGTCAACTTAGGGCTTTAGTTAATAAGTCTTCTGGGCATGATAGGAGTGTTTCAATTCAAACCCGTCTGATGGCTTTTTAGCTTGCCTGACAGGTTTATCTTGCAATTAACACACATGATTGTTCACAACTCCCCAACCATGAAAGGCACAGGAAGCCAAAATATTCTAAAAGTCCTAATGAGCATAGAGTCCTTTAAGGGGTGAAAAATTATTAAAATAGTGCTGGTGTAAGATTTCATTGTTGAGCCAATGCTTGCTGCCAAGTTCCCATATCCCTTATCCATTGTTCACCTAGGAGTGCATTGGTTAACATAGTTGGAATGTAAGAAAAACAAGTAGTAGCCTTGGAATTAACCACATCAGACCTTTGAGCTAATTGGTTCTCTCTTTGTTGTAACTCACTGCACCTTTGCTCCGTGAGAATGTAACTCTGTTTAGCACTTTCTGAGGCTGACATAGATTATAAATATAAAGAAAAAACACTTCAAGGGAAAATAAGTTTTCTGGTTGAGCAGCCTTTATCAAAAAAGGGTCATAAAATGTCCACAGGCCTCCAAGGCCAGAAGATAATGTACACAATATTGTTTATGGGAAAGGTATGCAGAAAAAATCCTGGTTTCGATAAAGACAAAACAGATGTAATGTTTGGGCTGACTCTGCATGACTTTGCATCTTTCATTTCCCTCTATGTACAAGTCAAGGTATAAAAGTTCCTTTTGAAAATAAAGTTATGGGCCTCTCTCACCGAAGCTTGGTCTCCCCATGTCATTCTCTCTCTCTCTTTCTCTCTTTTTTTCTCTCTTATCGCCAGCGCCGTCATCCTGAGGGTACCCCTGGATCCTGCTGGGGCTGGACCCTGACAAATATACATGTTTCAATGCTATTCTCCCAAATCATCCCACCCTCCCCTCTCAAACAGAGTCCAATAGTCTGTTCTTTACATCTCTGTATCTTTTGCTGTCTCACATATAGGGTCATTGTTACCATCTTTCTAAATTTCATATGTATGTGTTAATATACTGTATTGGTGTTTTTCTTTCTGGCTTACTTCACTCTGTATAATAGGCTCCAGTTTCATCCACCGCATTAGAACTGGTTCAAATGCATTCTTCTTAATAGCTGAGTAATATTCCATTGTGTATATGTACCACAGCTTTCTTATCCATTCATCTGCCGATGGACATCTAGGTTGCTTCCGTGTCCTGGCTATTGTAAACAGCGCTGCGATGAACATTGGGGTACACGTGTCTCTTTTAATTCTGGTTTCTTCAGTATGTAGGCCCAGCAGTGGGATTGCTGGGTTGTATGGCAGTTCTATTTCCAGCTTTTTAAGGAATCTCCACACTGTTCTCCATAGTGGCTGTACTAGTTTGCATTCCTACAAAGAGTGTTAAGAGGGTTCCTTTTTCTCTGCACCCTCTCCAGCACTTATTGTTTGTAGACTTTTTGATAGCAGCCATTCTGACTGGTGTGAGATGGTACCTCATTGTGGTTTTGATTTGCATTTCTCTGATAATAAGTGACGTTGAGCATCTTTTCATGTGTTTGTTAGCCATTTGTATGTCTTCTTTGGAGAAATGTCTGTTTAGTTCTTTGGCCCATTTTTTGATTGGGTCACTTATTTTTCTGGAATTGAGCTGCAGGAGCTGCTTGTATATTTTTGAGATTAATTTTCTGTCAGTTGTTTCATTTGCTATTATTTTCTTCCATTCTGAAGGCTGTCTTTTCACCTTATAGTTTCCTTCATTGTGCAAAAGCTTTTAAGTTTAATTAGGTCCCATTTTTTTTTGCTTTTATTTCCATTACTGTGGGAGGTGGGTCATAGAGGATCCTGCTGTGATTTATGTCAGAGTGTTTTGCCTATGTTTTCCCTAGGAGTTTTATGGTTTCTGGTGTTAAATTTAGATCTTTAATCCATTTTGAGTTTATTTTTGTGTATGGTGTTAGAAAGTGTTCTAGGTTCATTTTGTTACAAGTGGTTGACCAGTTTTCCCAGCACCACTTGTTAAAGGGATTGTCTTTTCTCCATTGTATATTCTTGCCTCCTTTGTCAAAGATAAGGTGTCCATAGGTGCGTGAATTTATCTCTGGGCTTTCTATTTTGTTCCATTGATCTATGTTTCTGTCTTTGTGCCAGTACCATACTGTCTTGATGACTGTTGCTATGTAGTATAGCCTGAAGTCAGGCAGGTTGATTCCTCCAGTTCCATTCTTCTTTCTCAAGATTGCTTTTTCTATTTGAGGTTTTTTGTAATTCCATACAAAATGTGAAATTATTTGTTCTAATTCACTGAAAAATACCATTGGTAGCTTGATAGGGATTGCACTGAATCTATAGATTGCTTTGGGTAATATACTCATTTTCACTATATTAATTCTTCCAATCCATGAACATGGTATATTTCTCCATCTATTTGTGTCCTCTTTGATTTCCTTCATCAGTGTTTTATAGTTTTATATATATAGGTCTTTTGTTTCTTTAGGTAAATTTATTCCTAACTATTTTATTCTTTTCGTTGCAATGGTGAATGGAATTGTTTCCTTAATTTCTATTTCATTTCTAAAAACTGGGTTATGACTCTTTCAACTGATTTCATGTCAATTAATGCATTGCAACCTGTAATTTTAAAAAATAATGGTGTATAGCTTAATCAGAAACGACAGGACCAAAAGCAAGGGAATAATGAATTTGTATTTTAACAACCCAGAAAAGAAATGAAAAGAATCTGAGTTATTGAGAGGCAATAAGGATGAAGAGGAGGAGGACATGGCAACTCATTCCAGTATTCTTGCATGGAGAATCTCAAGGATAGAGGAGGCTGGTGGGCTACAGGTTCATGGGGTCACACAGAGTGACTTAAAGTGACTTACTATGCATGCATGCAAGGATGAAGAGAAGAAGCCATATTTGAAAAAAATTTATTAGAAGAGAAAATTCACTCACTTTTAACTCAGATGAGTAAAGAAGGAAGAATCTATAACAGTCATTGAACTCTGGCTACTACCATGTGGCTGTCAGACCATTTATTGAGGCAAGAAACAAAAAACCAACAGTCCATTCATTTGGGGCTTGCAGACAGAAGGAGGAATCCACCTTTTCATCTGGACTCCCTCCTGTTATCCAAGTAGCATTACCATTGCCAGGACAGGGACTGGCACTGTCCTAAACATCTTAGGTCATAATGCTTCAATAGCTTCTCATCACACCCAACGTGAAATCAAGGTCCTAACAATGGCCCATAAAGCTATATTTTTTGTCCCACTGCTTACTTCCATGACCTCATTTTATACTACACTCCCACTTGATTTTTCCACTCTGACCTCGCAAGTCTGCTGTTTTTCAAAAGTGTCAAGCAATCATTCATTGAGTAAAGGCATTCATATTTGCTTTTTCTTTTGACTGGAATGCTTTCCCCTATGGAACCATTAGAACTTTGACTTTCTTCAGAACTCTGTACATGACCTAATTAGCAAAGCTTTCCTGACTAATATTAATATATAAAAGTTTCCCCCTGCCCTCAGTACTGTCATCCTTACTCTGCTTTATTCATCTCCATGTCACTGAATTGTCACGGATGTATATATGTCTGTGGCTGACTCCCCTGGTTGTAATGTAAGGTCTATGAAGCTAGGGACTTTGGTTACTTGATTTAGCTCCCATATCCAGAATAGTGTCTACCATGTAAGAGATTTTCAACAGATACTTGTTGAACTGAATATTTGCCATGGGCCATCTCCCACAGACCTTTGATGAACCCAGATCATTTCCCCTGATCCAGAAGGATCTGTCTCTCTGTCTCAGATTCTCAGTTGTCCTCAACCTGGTTCATCCTGTCCAATTATGATACAATGATCTTGAAGATCCAGCAGGGTTTCATATCCACTAGAAGGTTCTAATCCATAGGCCTTAGTTTCTTATCTTAGGGATTTTTATTTTGGTAATTTTTTATTTTGATATAATTCAAAACTTACAGAAAAGTTAAAAGAACAGTACAAAGAATTCCTATATATTCCTTATATAGATTAACTGACTGTTCACATTTTGCCTCTTGATTTAGTGTTTATCTTACTCTAAGATGTCAGTTATATACACTATTCTATACTACCCTAAGTATGTGAGCATTTCCTAAAAAACAGGGATATTTTACAACCACACTAAAATGATTGAAATCAGAAAATTGAATATTAAATCAATGCTATTATCCAATTTACATTCTATATTCAAGTACAGTCTTAACAATGTCATTTATAGCCATATTGTTTTCAGTCTAGGATCCAATCCAGGATATTGCATTGAATTTGATTATATCTCTTTAGTCTCTTTAATTGAAAAAGTTCCTCATTTTTCTTTCATGACAGACACTGTTGAAGAATATGGGCCAGTTTATTTTACGGAATGTTCATCAGTTTGAGTAGTCTTGGTGTATCCATAGTCAGAGTTCAGTTCAGTTCAGTTCAGTTCAGTTGCTCAGTCGTGTCTGACTCTTTAAGAACCCATGAACCGCAGCACTCCAGGCCTCCCTGTCCAATACCAACTCCCGGAGCCTACCCAAACTCATGTCCATTGAGTCAGTGATGCTATCCAACCATCTCATCCTCTGTCATCCCCTTCTCCTCCTGCTCTCAATCTTTCCCAGCATCAGGGTTTTTTCCAATGAGTCAGCTCTTTGCATCAGGTGGCCAAAGTATTGGAGTTTCAGCTTCAACATTAGACCTTCCAATGAACACCCAGGACTGATCTCCTTTAGGATGGACTGGTTGGATTTCCTTGCAGTCCAAGGGACTCTCAAGAGTCTTCTCTAACACCACACTTCAAAAGCATCAATTCTTCGGCGTTCAGCTTTCTTTATAGTCCAACTCTCACATCCATACATGACTACTGGAAAAACCCTGGCCTTGACTAGGTGGACCTTTGTTGGCCAAGTAATGTCTCTGCTTTTTAATATGCTATCTAGGTTGGTCATAAGTTTCCTTTCAAGGAATAAGCGTCTTTTAATTTCATGGCTGCAGTCACCATCTGCAGTGATTTTGGAGCCCCAAAAAATAACGTCTCTCACTGTTTGCACTGTTTCCCCATCTATTTGCCATGAAGTGCTGGGACCAGATGCCGTGATCTTAGTTTTCTGAATGTTGAGCTTTAAGCCAGTTTTTTCACTCTCCTCTTTCACTTTTATCAAGAGGCTCTTTAGTTCTTCTTCACTTTCTGCCATAAGGGTGGTATCATCTGCATATCTGAGGTGATTGATATTTCTCCTGGCAATCTTGATTCCAGCTTGTGCTTCCTCCAGCCCAGTGTTTCTCATGATGTACTCTGCATATAAGTTAAATAAGCAGGGTGACAATATGCAGCCTTGACGTACTCCTTTTCCTATTTGGAACCAGTCTGTTATCCCATGTCCAGTTCTAACTGTTGCTTCCTGACCTGCATACAGGTTTCTCAAGAGGCAGGTCAGGTGGTCTGGTATTCCCATCTCTTTCAGAATTTTCCACAGTTTATTGTGATCCACACAGTCAAAGGCTTTGGCATAGTCAATAAAGCAGAAATAAGAACTCTCTTGCTTTTTCAATGATCCAGCAGATGTTGGCAATTTGATCTCTGGTTCCTCTGCCTTTTCTAAAACCAGCTTGAACATCTGGAAGTTCACGGTTCACGTATTGCTGAAGCCTGGCTTGGAGAATTTGAGCATTACTTTACTAGCGTGTGAGATGAGTGCAATTGTGCGGTAGTTTGAGCATTTTTTGGCATTGCCTTTCTTTGAGATTGGAATGAAAACTGACCTTTTCCAGTCCTGTGGCCACTGCTGAGCTTTCCAAATTTGCTGACATATTGAGTGCAGCACTTTCACAGCATCATCTTTCAGGATCTGAAATAGCTCAACTGGAATAACATCACCTCCACTAGCTTTGTTGTAGTCAGAGTAAGGTTATGCATTTTGGAAGGAATAGCTTGGAAGCAAGGCTGTATACTTCTCCATGTACCACATCAGAAGGCACAGGTTTGTTGTGAGGTATTGATTGATGACAGGTATTGATGATAAATCAGTCACCTAGTTAATATGGTGTCTACAAGGTTTTTCAGTATAATGACACTATTTTTCTCTTTACAACTAATAAGTAATTTGTAGAAGATGTTTTGAAACTATGTAAATAAGAAACCTTCACCTACTAGTTTTTGCAACCATTGGTGATTCTTGCCTGAATCAATTATTACTACAATGGTTTCAAAGTAATAACTTTCTAATCCCACCATTTCTCCTATATAGATTAGCTGGTATTCTCCTGTAAGGAAGAGCTCTTTCTCCCTAGTTTATTTATTCACTTGTATTTTTATGTGCATCAACTCACAGACTTTTATTTCATTCAATAGCTTGTAATCCACACCATCATTATCTTGATGCTCAAATATGCCTAGATTTGTCCAATGGGAATCCCTTCTAATTGGCTCCTGTGCTCGTTTGACAGGTGCCATTGTTCTTCAAGCACTTATTCACTATCCGACGTAAGATATTCTGGGCTTATTTTGAACTTTCCTCAACTCAGTCCTGGAATCAGCCATTTCACTAAGGTGCTTTGGTTCCCTTTCATGGAGAAGAGTATTCAGAAATCAGCAACTAAGTATGCTCATTGCTACTGATGTGCCATTGCTTCTAGTTCCTCTCAGCACACAGAACTAGGAAATTTATGTATGTATGGATATATACACCGTATACATATGATCTATCTATCTATCTATTCCATGAGTCCCAAAACCTCTAATTCCAATCAAATAACACAAAATACATTCTAATCTTTCTCCTCTATATTTGTAATATACCTTCTCTTAACAGTGAGAAGCCCGGTTGCCATTACCTTCAATATACTGATTCATTTGCTCAGTTTTAGAACACACACAAAAGTAGTTTCACAACTGCTAAACCATAGCACTGTGAAAATATAAATTTACTAGCTAGAATTCAATATTTTTGCTAACAGTAGGGAGTTTTTATTCACTTTTACACCTTACATTCTTCATATGGCCTGGAGAGAATTCTTAAAAAATTTTAATACAATAAATTATCTATTGCTAGTTTAAGAAAGTGAATAATTAAAAAAACTTTCAAATGAAAAATTTATATTTATACTAGAACTAAAGCTTTGAAAGTTTTAGTCTTGAAATTTAATTTTAATGATTCAGAGTTATGTTAAAATTAAATTTATTTGGCTCTTACCCTGGCATCAGGATTATCATCAAATTGTGTTCTAATAAATGTATCAAAAGAATCCCAGTGATTTTCAGTTAGATTTCCACCTAAAGACCATAAGTAACAGAATACAAAAGTCTGACACAGAACAGTGTTCAATTTTGTTTGCTCCTGAAAGAATAAAGAGAAAAACTTTTAATATTTAGTGTTAGCATAAAAGCATCCTAATTTGCAAAGTCTAAAGACTGTTTTTTCTTGCTTAGGCTTATGTATTTTTATTTTATTTTTTTAATATAAATTTATTTATTTTAATTGGAGGTTAAATACTTTACAATATTGTATTGGTTTTGCCATACATGTATTTTTAAAAGGGCACAGTGCATGTTTCTTACATTTCATTCAATAGTGCACCAAGAGATGTTTTACAGTGGCATACATTTAAATACTCTGATGAGAAAATGAATGGCAAGAAGCATGGAAAACAAAAGTTCAAGGGTGTCTTTCAACTATTATAACTATGACTATGCTTGTATGAAGTTATTTAAGTAGACACACACTGGGAATATGTTACAGACTCTAAGGAAATTTAAACATTGAGTAGAGGAGTAAACTATAGTGTAAAATTCCTTCCAATTTGAGATTCTACAAATCACATTCACATTCATTAGTCCCCTAAAAAATTAACTTGAAAATCAAATAACTGTATGACATAAAGTTTGGAATTATTTATTTGCAAAGAATCTATATGATAATCACATTTTCCTAGCTTTACAGCAGTAAGAAAACTCTTCCTACCATTGTCAAATTAGCTCCATCTTTCTCAAGTATTAAAGACTCCAATAAGCAACAGAGTGTAGTAACTTTGCTGATGTCCACTTGTGGAATTGCTTGGTGGCATTTTTTATTGACAAAATTTAAACCATCATCAACATAACGCTGGAAAAGATTCAGTATATATTCTTGAGTTTCTTCACTCAGCTGAAAATCAAACAAATAATATTTTAGCAAGACCAGATAAAATATATACTTAAGCTTAAAAATAGTTGGTTCAAACTTGTATATTACATTATATCCTGTGACTTTTAGACTAAAGGATGTAAGCATCACATGATATGAAACAAGTTACATTAAAAAAAAAAGACATTCTATGGGAAGATTCTGGGTCACTGATAAGTGATCTTGATCTGGTAGTTGGTATATAGGTATTTTGGGTCAGGAAGATCCCCTGGAGGAGGGCAAGGCAACCAGCTCCAGTATTCTTGCTTGGAGAATCCCATGGACAGAGGAGCTTGGCAGGCTATAGTCCATAGGGTCACAAAGAGTCAGACACAACTGAAGCTACTGAGTGCACGCACACACACGTGCACACACACACACACATACAGGTATTTATTTTATAATCATTTGTTAAACTGGCAACAAGTATTTCATACAGTCTTTAATACTGATGATTATCTTTCATAATTAAGAACAGTGAAAAAGGTATAAAAAGAAGCATTTTAAATATTTATTCAAGGTAAAGGACCAAAGATTTCAAAAAGAATGTTGCCCCTCACCACTTTTATTAACATTGTACTGAAAGTCTTAGCTAACGTGATAGGACAATAAAAGGGGAAAGAAGTATACAGATTGAGAAGAAAGAAAAAAAGTTGTCTTTACAATTATCCATACAAAAAAATCCCAAAGAATTGAAACAAAATTCCTGAAACTAGTAAGTAGTTATAGTAAAGTTGTAGGATACAAGGTAAATATACAAAAGTCAATTGCTTTTTTATATATCAACAATGAATAATTAGAATTTGAAACTGAAAATGCAAAATCATTTAATTAGTATAAAAAATATAAGATAGGCATATTTTAAACAAAATATTTCCAAGAGGAAATGTGAGGAAAACAACACAATTCTGATGAAAGAAAACAAAGAACATCTAAGTAAATGGAGAGACTGTGCATGGATATAAAGACTCAATATTGTGAAGATGTTAGTTATTACCAACTTGATCTATAGAGCTGATGCAATCTGAATCAAAATCCCAGTAATTTACTTTGGGGAGAGCAACAAAGTGAATCTTACATTTATAAGGAGAGGGAGAAGGCCCAGAGTAGTGAAGACAATATTGGAGAACAAAGTAGAACTGACAAGACCTGACAAGACTTACTGTAAAGCTACAGTAATTGACAGTGTGATATTGCCAAAAAATTAGACAAAGAGGTTAATGGTGTTAGGGCCCATAAAAAGACTCATACAAATACAGCAACCTGATCTTTCACAAAGGAACAAAAGCAATCCAGTGGAGAAAGGATGGTGTTTTCAACAACGGTGCTGGAATTTGGCATCTGCATGCCAGAGACAGAGAGAGAATCCAGACATTGATACTATGGCTTTCAGAAAAAGTAACTCCAGATGGATCATAAACCTAAACATAAAATGCATAACCATCAAGTCATAGAAGGTAACAGAGGAAAATATTTATTTAGGTGACTTTCAATTTGGAAATAAGTTTTAAGATATAACACCGAAAGCACAAACCATGCAAGACAAGTTAGACCATTGAAATTAAAAATGTGTGTGCTGTGAAAGATATTATTTAAAAAAAATGAAAAGAAAGGCAGACTTGGAGAAAATACTTGCAAAATACATATAAAGAACCTGTATCCAAAATATATAAAGAACTCCCAAAACTCAGTAACAATGAAACATACAACCCAATAGTAAGTGGGCAAAAGATGCGGCTGCTGCTGCTGCTAAGTCGCTTCAGTCGTGTCCGACTCTGTGCAACCCCATAGACGGCAGCCCACCAAGGCTCCCCCGTCCCTGGGATTCTCCAGGCAAGAACACTGGAGTGGGGTGCTATTTCCTCCTCCAATACATGAAAGTGAAAAGTGAAAGTGAAGTCACTCAGTCGTGTCTGACTCTGAGCGACCCCATGGACTGCAGCCTACCAGGCTCCTCCATCCATGGGATTTTCCAGGCAAGAGTACTGGAGTGGGTTGCCGTTGCCTTCTCCAAAAAGATGTGGACACCTCATCAAAGAAGATATATAGGTGGCAAATAAACGTATGAAAAGACACTCAACATCTTATACAAGACAACTACTCACTGAAAGCAAAATGAGCTACAAATACATATGAGTGTGTTAGTTGCTCAGTTGTGTCTGACTCTTTGTGACCCCAAGGACTGTACCCCACCAGGCTCCTCTGTCCATGGGTTTGTCCAGGCAAGAATACTGGAGTGGATTGCCATTACCTTCATATTAGAATGGCTAAAATCTGAAACACTACACCACTACATGCTGGTGAGGATGTGGAGTAACAAAGAAGTTCTTTGGAATGCATAATGGTACAGCCACTTTGGAACACAGATCGGCAGTTTCTTCACAGTTTCACCATATGATTGAGAAATCACAGTCCTAGGTATTTATCCATATGAGCTTAAATCTTATGTCTACACAAAAACATATATGAATGTTTATGTGAGCTTTATTAGTAATTGCCAAAACTTGGAAACTTGGAGATGTCTTTCAGTAGATGAGTGGATAAACTTGCTAAGTGATAAACTTCAGCATACAATAACACTGAATACTATTCAGTACTAAAAAATGAGCTATCAAGCCACAGAAAGACATGGAGGAACTGTAAATATATATTACTAAGTGAAAGAAGTTAATTTGGAAAAGCTACAAACCATATAATTCCAACTATATGATGTTCTGGGAAAGGCTAAACTATGGAGACAGGGAAATCAGTAATGTCAGGGGTTGGGAGACGGTGTGGATGGACAAACAGGTAGAGCACAGATTTATTGGGCAGTGAAACTATTCTGCATGATACATGATATATTCATTTATCAAAATTCATAAAACTGCACAACACAGAGTGAATCATAATATAAACCATGGACTTTAGTTCATAAGAATGTATCCATATTGGTTCATCAATTTTAACAAATGTACCCACATAAATGTGCTTAGTCACTCAGTCTTGTCTGACTCTTTGCAACCCTACGGACTATAGTCCACCAGGCTCCTCTGTCCATGGAATCCTCCAGGCAAAAATACTGGAGTAGGTAGCCATTCCCTTCTCCAGGGGATCTTCCTGACTCAGGGATCAAACCGGTGTCTGCTGGCAGATTCTTTTCCATCTGAGCCACCAGGGAAGCCCACTCACACCAAAGAAAAATGCTAATAAAAGTGGGGACTATGTTTGGAGGAGAGAAAGCATATGCTAACTCTTTGTACTTTCTGTTAAATTTTTCTATAAACCTAAAACTGTTCTGAATAATAAAATCTATTTAAAAAGTAAATTCAGAAAGGTTTAACATCTTATGGAAGCACATGATAGTCTCAATTCTGAGAATTACTTTCTTTAACAAGGCTTTCTGTTCATTTGCTGTACATCTGAAACAAATACTGTAAATCACAATATTGTGAATCAACTATACTCCAGTAAAAATTTCAAAAAAATAAGGTACTCTAAAATGGTATAGATGAACTTATTTGCAAAGCAGAAATAGAGACACAACATAGAGAACAAACATATGGATACCAAGATGGGGAGGGGGTATGGGATAGACTGGGAGATTGGGATTGACATGTATACACTAGAATGTATAAAATAGATAACTAATGAGAATAGACTGTATAGCACATGGAACTCTACTCATGCTCTATAGTGAGCTAAATGGAAAGGAAATTCAAGTAAGAGGGGATATATGTATATGAGTGGCTAATTCACTTTGCTGTATAGCAGAAACTAACACAACATTGTAAAGCAACTATCAGGTCAGATCAGATCAGATCAGTCGCTCAGTCATGTCCGACTCTTGGCGACCCCATGAATCGCAGCACACCAGGCCTCCCTGTCCATCACCAACTCCTGGAGTTCACTCAGACTCACATCCATCGAGTCAGTGATGCCATCCAGCCATCTCATCCTCTGTCGTCCCCTTCTCCTCTTGCCCCCAATCCCTCCCAGCATCAGAGTCTTTTCCAATGAGTCAACTCTTTGCATGAGGTGGCCAAAGTACTGGAGTTTCAGCTTTAGCATCATTCCTTCCAAAGAAATCCCAGGGCTGATCTCCTTCAGAATGGACTGGTTGGATCTCCTTGCAGTCCAAGGGACTCTCAAGAGTCTTCTCCAACACCACAGTTCAAAAGCATCAATTCTTCGGCTCTCAGTCTTCTTCACTGTCCAACTCTCACATCCATACATGACCACAGGAAAAACCATAGCCTTGACTAGACGAACCTTTGTTGGCAAAGTAATGTATACTCCAACAAAAAATGTCAGTTATACCTCAATAAAGGTGTTTTTAAAGAAGCTGATTACGGGGGAAAAAGTAAGGTGCCTTGAGGGTAGGTCACAATATTCTTAAAATGTTGATGCCTAAGACTGAGGAAAACAATCATTCTCTGACTCATCTTTGGAAGGGGAGAGGCAGAAAGACGGCTTTCTCAGAATGGCAGTTGAGATGAGATGGGGAAAAACATTTAAAAAGATTGCTTATTAAGTTAAGTGGAGTGGGCTGTCATTTCCTTCTCCAGGGCATCTTCCCAACCCAGGGATCAAACCGGAGTCTCTTGCATCTCCTGCATTGGCAGGCAGATTCTTTACCACTGAGCCACCTGGGAAGCCCTTATTTAGTTAAGGTAAAGAGAAATCCTATTTTAGAATGGAGAGGATATAGAAGATAATGTGGAACTGCATTGTTCTGAATAATAATATAAAAGTTTTTCTTCACTTTGGATGGAATCTTACCTCTAAGGTTAGAATGCATCTTAGATAAGGGGCCTAAGATTGAGTCAAAGCTATGGTTTTTTCAGCAGTCATGTATGGATGTGAGATTGGGCCATAAAGAGAACTGAGCGCCAAAGAATTGATGCTTTTGAACTGTGGTGCTGGAAGACTCTTGAGTGTCTCTTGGATAGTGAGATCAAACCAGTGAATCCTAAAGGAAATCAACCCTGAATATTCAGTGGAAGGACTGGTGCCAAAGCTGAAGCTCCAATAATTTGGCCACCTGATGTGAAGAGCTGACTCACTGGATAAGACCCTGATGCTGGGAAAGATTGAGGGCAAGAGGAGAAGAGGGCGACAGAGGATGAGATGGTTGGATGGCATCACTGACTCAATGGACATGAGTTTGAGCAAACTCTGGGAGATAATGGACAGGGAAGGCTGGCGTGTTGCAGTTCATGGGGTCGCAAAGAGTCGGACATGATTTAGTGATTGAACAACAGCAACAACAAGGCCGAATGGGAAACTAAACTGTTTTTTTTCTTCCTTCTGGCTCTCAGAGGCATTGTTGTTGTGTAATTGCTAAGTCCTGTCCGACTCTTTTGTTCCCCCATGGGCTGTAGCCTGCCAGGCTCCTCTGTTCATGGGATTTCCCAGGCAAGAATACTGGAGGGGGTTGTCATTTCCTTCTAGATGGAATCTTCTTGACTCAGGGATCAAACCAGAGTCTCTTGTATATCCTGCATTGACAGGTGGATTCTTTACCACTGAGCCACCAGGGAAGCCCCTCAGCGGCATTCAGATCAGATCAGTCGCTCAGTCATGTCCGACTCTTTGCGACCCCATGAATTGCAGCACGCCAGGCCTCCTTGTCCATCAGCAACTCCCGGAGTTCACTGAGACTCACGTCCATCGAGTCAGTGATGCCATCCAGCCATCTCATCCTCTGGCGTCCCCTTCTCCTCTTGCCCCCAATCCCTCCCAGCACCAGAGTCTTTTCCAATGAGTCAACTCTTTGCATGAGGTGGCCAAAGTACTGGAGTTTCAGCTTTAGCATCATTCCTTCCAAAGAAATCCCAGGGCTGATCTCCTTCAGAATGGACTGGTTGGATCTCCTTGCAGTCCAAGCATTAGGGGCTTCTAAAATCTAAAAACAAAGACCTGGCCTGGATTTAAGCGTTCTTTTCCTTCATTGTGCTTCCCCCTCATTAACTCAAGCCTTCTGCAGAGTCTTTTTTTTTAAATTTTAAATGCCCTTCCTTGTTCTACCTGTGTTTGGGGAAACTAAAGGAAGGGTTTCTGTTTGTATTTGAGAGAACCCAGTTGAGGGTAGGGGAGGAACAAGGCAGGGTAGGCAGAAACCAGACTGACTAGGTGGGCTGGTGGGCTGAGGTCATAAATAATGAAGACAGCTATGGTGACTATACAACCTCCTTGAAGAATCCCAAGAATTCAAGGGAGAGGGCCAGATACAACACTGGGATTCCCTTCATCAAGCATCAGATCAGATCAGTCGTTCAGTCATGTCCGACTCTTTGCGACCCCATGAATCGCAGCACACCAGGCCCATAGTGAGGTCTTAATTAGTTGCTATCTGGGCTCTAGAGAAAAGGGTGAGCCCAGATAGCAACTAATGGATGGAACTAACTAACAGATGGAAAGGGTGGGGAGTGTCCAGTTGCACTTACTTTTTTAGAAACACTCTGCATCCAGGTTTTAACATAAGGCATCCACTTCAGCTCTTCAGGATCCACAAATACCATTCCACATCTACTGACTGTTGCAGGAGAGGCAACCTTTAGATCTTGCACCTAAAATTTAAAAAGTTGAACAAGAAATGGCTAACATGATACTTCCTTGTCCCTCCCAGTTCAATGCTAATAAATCATGCATTTAAAATTTACGGTAACATACTGTTAGGTTTTGCATGCAAGAGAGTGGGAGAGCTATAAGTGATTTAAAATGGAGAAGGAAAGTTAAATGAGGCATGAGGAGAAATATACATATATATATGTAAATATAGAAGGATACTGGAGAAGGAGATGGCAACCCACTCCAGTATCAGTATTCTTGCCTGGAGAATCCCATGGACAGAGGAGCCTGGCGGGCTACAGTCCATGAGGTGGCACAGAGTTGGAAAATGACCAAAGTGACTTAGCAGCAGCATAGAAGGATGCTGTCAAATTCTTATGGGAAGGTGTACATAGTTATTCCCTTCTTTTTCCTTCTTACCTTTTTTATTCTTATATCCAATGCATAGCCTAGTACCTAGGACACAGTAGGTATTCAATTAATGTTTGATGAATGAACACAGCAGGGGTGGTATCTTCTGTAATATTTTGTAAAGTGTATTTGACCAGCATTCCTTTTCCAATCCCATTACCAAATAGTCATACCACAGAGGGATGACTTATTCTTCTTAAATGGAACAATTATTTTTAACTTGGAAAGCATTTCAAATCATGTAAAGACACTAAAATATATAACTACCTTCAAAGGGAAAGAAACAAGTACTGATGAAGACAGAATTTATTTCCCTTTTATAGAGAGATAGGAACATTTGAGAGACTCTGGTTGTCAGAATGGAAAATCTATTATAAAAGGAAAATTTGATAAATATTTAGTGTATAAATGAAACACCATGGAAGGCCTTACAGATAATCAAAGATACATCAGTAAGAGAAAAAAAATTAATGATGTTATGCAAATCTAACAAATGATTTCACTCCACAGTAAGGAATATATATTTACCTCAAAAAGCATATGGATTTGAGGTGTGAGTTTAATCCTCTCACTGTTAGCCAAGCAAAGCATCTTGTTATCATCCAGCACCGTATTCATATTTTCAATCCAAAGAGCGTCTACTGGCCCATCACTGATGATCCATTTATGGTCTTCTGAAGTATCATTCACAGCTGCTCGGACACTTAGTGCCATTAAACCATCTTTCCATTCCAAGGTTATGTTATTAACTTCACCATACAATTCACCCATTGTAATTGATTTAGGATTAAGAACATATGTTTTAACTGGTTGGTAAAAGGGATTGTCTACACCAAGTTTTTGCAAATTCCCTAAAGTTTCTGCTAGTACTTGGTAAACTGTGGTCTTGCCACCTCCTGTTGGCCCAACTAACATCACACCATGCCTTACTAGCATCGTTTCATAGAACTGTATCACTTTTTTAACCATACATGCTTCAGGCTGAAGATTCTTTTTCTTCATGACATCTATAATTGTTGACTGCAATATACCATAATCATGTTCTGGAATTTGGACTCCAGGAAAAAGGTCAGATATGATTCCACTGGAAAAATAAAATTAAAAAATAAAATAAAATAAATTAGGAATCACTGGACATTGATATCCACCCATGTTACAATTAATTTTTTAAACATTACCAAGGTTCTTATTTTTCTCATTATCTTTTCTTCTAAACACAGTGCTACATTATCTTATGTGTTGTACCAGAATCTATCATTTCTCTGATTTGTGTATGATTTTTCTTGTTCCTTGTACAGTGGACCAATGTTCTTAAGCATATTGGGAGCTTTTTGAGATAGAGAATATTTCTTACATTTTTGTATTATACACAGTACATGGCATGGTATCAAACATACAGGCAATGATTTTTTCAGTTTATTTTAAAAATTATATTTATAGCTCAACTTTTCCCAAAAAGCACTTATGTGTGCTTTTAATGGTATAAAAATATTTAGAAAAAAAAAGATGGAAATAGAAAACTAGTACTATGTGAAAAAGGGAGTAAAGGAAAAAACGGACTATTTCTATGGGAAACCAAATGGCTGTATGGGTGAAAAAGAAGTGAAACTCTTACACACACAAAAACATTTGAGAAGCAGTAAAGAATTTAATATAAAATGACAAGAAAAGTACAAGATGGGGGAGATCAAGATGATGGAGTAGGATGTTGAGCTAACTTCCTTCCACATATACATCAAAAATACATCTACATGTGAAGCAACTCTCATGAAAACAAACTGGAGACTTGCAAAAAGACTCGATTATAAAGAAAGATTCACAAAGAGTTGGGTGGGAAGGGAAGAGAAAGAAGCAATCAGGTTGGTATCTGTGCCTGTTGGAGGGGACACAGAAGAGGAGGGGGCTTACATGGGCTTGGAGATCCACCCTGGAGAGTGAGGCATTTGAACCACATTGGGCACCGCCATCCTAGGAGCAGATACTGGGAAGACAAGCCTCTTAGCTGATTTGAAAGCCAGTGAAACTAACAGCAGAGCTGTAAGAAATCTATATTCCACTTGTGAAGAGTGGTTGTTTATTCCAAGAACAAGAGAGAGGAAACAGAATGAAACTGCCTAAGGCTCTGGCTGTCTCCCACAATCCTCACCCTCGACTATGTGCCCCAACTCACAATGAGCACCTGCCACAGAGCTGCCTGCTCTAGCACAGCTTCCCAGTAGGGTGAAAAGTGCTACTTCTAAGGAGAGAGCACAGTTAGGGGGAAGGAGCAGGCTTGGATCCAGCACTGAATCTGAGTAGGGCAAGGATGGCTATTACTGGAGCTCTTGGAGGCAGTGGGTTGGGAGTGTTCTGGAGCTCTGATGTGCTGGGACTACCCCAGTGCTTGCTCCAGCCTGCACTTGGTACCCAGTCTGGCCCCTCTTACTCCATCACTGCTCCTCTAGAGTAAAGGTACCGATGCTGGGAGAGGTAGATCACACACTTTGGAAGAGAACCAGCTCAGACCCAACCCTCAGGGCTTCTGCTCCAGTATCTTGGGACCTGCCCCTGCTCCAAGAGGGCATTGTTGACCACTGAGAACAGGACAAGCCATGGCTCACATCTGACTCTGGCTCTAGCCAGAGAGAAAATTATAGGTCAATATCTTTGATACTATACATGCAAAAATTCTCAACAATGATACACCAAAGATCAAGTTGAATTTATTCCAGGGGTGCAAGAATGGTTCAATATTTGCAATTCAATCAATGTGATACACCACATTCACAAAAGGAAAAATAAAAATCACATGATCATCTCAACAGTCACAGAAAAAGAAATTAACAAAATACAAAATCCATTCATGATAAAAACTCTCAAGAAACGTTACATAGAAGGAACAGAATTCAGCATAATGAATGCCACTTATGACAAACCCAAAACTAACATTATACCCAGTGACAAAAAGCTGAAAACTTTCCCTTTAAAATCAGACCAAGATAAGTATGCCCACTCCTGTCACTTTTATTCTACATAGTATTGGACATCCTTGTCACAGCAATCAGATATGAAAAAGAAATAAAGGGAATCCAGATTAGAAAGGAAGAAGTAAATCTGTCACTTTTTGCAGATGACATCATATTATACATAGAAAATCCTAAAGACATCACAAAAAAATCTACTAGAACTCATCAACGAATTTAGTAAGGTTGCAGGATACAAAATTAACATACAGAAACATGTTGCATTTCTATACACTAACAACAACCTATCAGAAATAGAATTATGAAAACAGTCTCATTTACATTCACATGAAAAAGCATAAAATATCTAGGGACAAACTTGCCTACAAAGGTAAAAGACCTATACTCAGAAAACTCTAAGAAACAGAGGAAAGAAACTGAAGAAGACACAAACAGATGGAAAGATACACTGTGTTCATGAACTGGAAGAATCAATATTGTCAAAATGATCATCTACCCTATAGATTCAACGCAATCTCTCTCAGAATACTAATGGCAATTTTTCACAGAAATAGAACAAGTAGTTTTAAAATTTGTATGGTAATCTAAAAGACTCCAAATAGCCAAAAATAATCTTGATAAAGAAGAAAAAAGCTGGACTTATCACCCTCCTTGACTTCCAACTATGCTAAAAAATGATAGTAATCAAAACAGTATGGTACTGGCCCAAAAACAAACTCATAAATCAGTGAAACAGAATAGAGAGCTCAAAAATAAGCCCATGCACTTATGGTCAGTTAATCTAAGACAAAGGAGGCAAGAATATATAAGGGAGAAAAGACGGTCTCTTCAATAAGTGGTGCAGGGAAAACTGGGCAGTTGCATGTAAAATAATAAAATTAGAACATTTTCTCACACCATATAAAAGTACATTAAAAATGGATTAAAGACATAAATGTAAGACTAGAAACCATTAAAATCTGAGAAGAAAACATAGGCAGAATACTCTTTGACACAAATTGTAGCAACATTTTTTTAGAATTGGTCTCCCAATGCAAAGGAAACTAAAGCAAAGTTAAACAAATGGGACCTACTTAAATTTAAAAGTTTTTCACAGCAAAGAAAACCACTGACAAAATGAAAGACTAACCTACTGAATGAGAGAATATTTGCAAATGATGAGGGGTTAATACTCAAAATATATAAATAAATAGCTCATACAACTCAATATCAAAAACAAACAAACTCAATTAAAAAATGGGCATTAGACCTGAACAGACATTTTTCCAAAGAAGACATACAGATGACCAACAGCCTCATGAAAAGATGCTCAACATCACTAATTCTCAGAGAATGAAACTCTAAGCCATAATGAGATACCACCTCACACCTGTCAGAATGGCTATCAATGAAAAGACCACAAATAACAAATGTTGGTGAGGATATGGAGGAAAGGGAACCCTGTAAACTTTTGGTGGGAATGTAAACTGGTGCAGCCGCTATGGAAGACAGTATGGAGGGTCCTTAAAAAATGAAAAATATAACTACCATATTATCCAGTAATTCCACTCTTGGATATATATTTGAAGAAAATGAAAACACTAATTTGAAAAGATATATGCAGGCTAATATTTATAGCCGCATTATCAAGAATTATTACAATAACCAAGGTATGGAAGCAACCGAGGAGTCGAACAACAGATAGATGGATAAAGGAGATTTTGTATGTATGGAATGTATGCTGGAATATTATCCAGCCATAAAAAATGAAATTTTGCCATTTGAAAAAATATGGGTGGACCTGGAGGGTATTATGCTTGGTGAAATGTCAGACAGAGAAAGACAAATAATCTGTTATTACTTATATGTGGAATCTAAAAAAACAAACAAACAAACTAGTAAATATAGCAAAAGAAATAGACTCACAGATATAGAGAACAAACTAGTCGTTATCAGTGGTGAGAGGGAAGTGGCAGGGGAAAGATAGGGGTAGTGGGTGAAGAAATACAAGCTACTATGTATAAAATAAAGAAGCTAAAGAATATATTTTTCAGCACACAGAGTATAGCCAATATTTTATAATAACTTCAAATGAAGTATAATCTATAAAATATTCAATCACTATACTATACACCTGAAATTAATACAATATTGTAAATCAATCATACTTCAATAAAAAGGAGCAAGGGAAAAATACAAGAAGAAAATATAAGAGGTGAATTTATAGTACTATGTTAAGAAAGTCTATCTCAAAAAGATAAGAATTCTATAACTTTAAAAAAGTTGATAAAGTGAAAAAATAAAAACACACAAGGAAAAATCAAACTTCTGTGAGGTAAGAGGCTTTAAATGTAACTTAGAGTGAATTATATACTTAGAGAAATATTTCCAATGTTTTACCAGATAAAGTTCATGATTTCTCACAAATTGCTAAGTAAAAGAGTACAACAGAATAATGTTCTAAGAATAATAAATATAAATGACTAATAAACAGAAGAAATGATGCTCAGTGGTACTAACAAAATAATGTATATAAAATAGGCTACTATTTTGGTATTTCTCTCAAAAACATATAAAAGGAAATGTGTATTTTCATAAATCTGTATCTATAAATATAAAATGCCTTTGGAAGATGTACTGATAGGATCTATCTAAATTTAAAATGTCCATACCCCATGATCTCAGGAATGTACTTCCTAGAATCTCACTTATAGCAATATCATAAGTGTGCAATCATTAATATACAGGAATTTTCATCACTGTGTTCTGCCAAAAGTGCAAAGACACATATTGTGGCAATCAGGGGATCTGATGGTGGACAAAGGCAAAGAGGATCCCCAGTAAGGTCATAAATAGACATCCCAGGATGACAGATGTGTATGACTGAGGGTTGTTTTTGTTTTTAGGAGATTTATACTCTGGCAGAATTTTGAAATGAATTAGTGATAGAGATATAGAAAAGTTGGTGAAGGAATAAAAAACAAAAATTAAGATTAATAAATGCAGGAAAAATAAGAAGCAAGATACTTTAATAACAAGGGAAAGATCAGCCTTGGGTGATATTTCTATCTCTAAAATAAATTATGGAAATCCTGTATATTTAGCTCCGGTTATATTGTCACAAGACTACCCAGAGAGGATGGGTTGGTGGGGAGAGAAGTGTGTCCATATCTTCACCTGTTTGTTAGTAACTTAATAACATCTAAAACTGAAAAGTCATGAAATGATACAAATGTGGTACCAAAAGATATGGATAGAAATAGGAAAATGAAAGGATGAATAGATGAATTAAAAAGTTATTGTCTTTAGGAAGCGGGAGTTGGTAAAGGGCAGGAAACTATTGTTTTCCCTGAGAGTAACTTAAAACAGCATTTCATTTTTAAAACCACATACATATATGACTTGAATAAACATAAAACTCAGTAATGAAAGTAGAAATAGATAAGAGCAATCACATTTGTGTTGAGACCCCGATCTACTTCTTTTGAGTCTGGAACTTCTCTTAGATCAGGAATTTGTAACCAAATGCTAGTTTGCATAGCATGCAGGTTGGTGGTCAATAAGTTGAAAAAATAAATGATTGGATTGATGCTAAAACTTTAGTATCTTTATTTGAAACTAGCATTTTAAAAATTGCAATAAGTATCTCTAGAAAAGATAATACCTTACTAGAGACTGACATGTTTGAAGATAAACTATCCTTCACCTCTACATAGTAGTTATGCTTTCTCTATAACACCTAGACATTTACCTGAATAGAATAGCGTCATCTGTTAGGAATTTTGGCAAGTTAGAGTCCCGCAAAGCTCTTATCAACACCACATCTTCACTGAGGTCTGGGTTCTCTCTTTTTAAAGACCTAAATTAAAAGGAATAATTCAGATGACGTTGCAAATACATAATGTTGAACATGATTTTCTAAATCTCTGGGCTGGGGATTCTGCTTGCAGAAAGCTGTGGAGGGCACCCCACTGCCGATTCCTACTGGAAGGATAAGATCATTTTCCCTGGCATGCCCAGGGTCCATCTCCAAAACAACATATGGACAAGTCAGGCACAGGCTGCTTTGCCTTGAGGAGAATGATAAGGACATTTTCTCAAGGACCTCCTATCAATCCAGACTTTATCCAACCTGAATTTATAGTTCTCTGAATACATTATGATGGTTGAGATTCCAGAATGGTTTTTTGCTGGTTCTCAAGCTCAATCATTCCCTCTTCTAGAAAGTTCCCTCCACCCCCACCTCAGTGAACCCCAGGGCACAGCACTATGGTTCCCCTCACACACTAACTAGTCTAATCTAGATGAGTGCTCATTTGTCTGTCTTGCCCCTGGGTTGCAGTCGTGTTCTTTGAGTACAAGTATGTCTGAACTCCTCAGTATCCTTCTTCCTTCAATGGCAATCCTGTAGAGAGTAGAAATATTGTATCTGAGAGGTTGAAGGAATGAACAGAGGGTGGAAAGGCAGGGTGATTTGTGCAGAAGCCAGGGGTATGGGAGCGGGGCAGAACTGGCCCCATGTGAATAGAATCTAAGCCAGAGAGTCATTGCCCGATAGGAAGGGCCAGACAAAAGACAGATTCCCTCAGAGACTCTGGACAAGTTGGGGGTTCCAGAGGTAGGCGTGTCAAGAGGTTATAAAGAGAGAAGCTAAGGCCTTAAGAGAAAAGGCTCTTGCTCTACTAGCTTTCCAGATGGTGCTAGGGGTAAAGAATCTGCTTGCCAATGCAGGAGATGTGAGAGGTGGGTTCGATCCCTGGGTTGGGAAGATCTACTGGAGAAAGAAATGGCAACCCGCTCCAGTATTCTTGCCTGGAGAATCCCATGGACATAGAAGCCTTGTAGGCTACAGGCCGTAGGGTCACAGAGTTGGACACGACTGAAAGCGACTTAGCATGCGTGCATGCCACTAGAAACTAGTAAGAGGCTCAGCATTGGACCAGACTGTAATGACAGAGGAGGGGGTCCAGAACATAAGCTTGTACTGAAGATAAAACTGAAGTTTCTCTGAATGCTTTAGGCTTTGTCAGTTGATGGGGATGACTTAATTGTGTATGTGCATAACAAATGAATGCCTTTTAAGTCTCATCAGTTGGCTCAGATAGTAAAGAATCTGCCTGTAATGCAGGAGACCTGGGCTCGATCCCTGAGTTGGGGAGATCCCCTGGAGAAGGGAATGGCAACCCACTCGAGTATTCTGGCTTGGAGAATCCCATGGACAGAGAAGCCTGGTAGGCTACTGTCCATGGGGTCACAAAGAGTTGGACATGACTGAGTGACCTTCACTTTCACTTTCACATCCTGGCTCATGGTGGTTAAGCCTTTACTATGCTGAAACACATTATACTGGATGCATTCAGGTGAAAAAAAAAAAAAATGCTAGCCAAAGCTTAATGGCAGCTATGTTGGTTCTCACAGGGAAGAACTGTTGTGAGATGAAGAGAGATGCCCTTTCACTGTGGCAGGGGGGGTGTCAAGGTAAGAATGATAACAGTGGCAGCTAACACTTCTTAATCATGTTGCTGGGAAAGACTGAAGGCAAAAGAAGAGGACAACAGAGGATGATATGATAAGATAGGATCACTGACTCAATGGACACGAACTTGAGCAAACTCCAGGAGACAGTGGAGGACTGGGAAGACTGGTGTGCTGCAGTCCATGGGGTCGCAAAGAGTTGAACATGACTCAGCCACTGAACAACAACAACATGTTGCTTTAAGAGCCATCTGTGAATTACTCATGAAATGTATGAGTAATGCACGACACAGTTTGGAACTCAACTCTTGCCCACTTTGGTTTCTTACCCAGCCATGACCAGTACGGACTTTACAGCTCTCATGCCAAAGTCATAGTGATCCTGCTGAGAGAGCTGTTCACTGCAAAGCTTATACATCTGGGTCATTTTTCTTGCTAATATTTTACTGGATTCAAATCCTTCAGAATACAGAATTACCTAGAATGGAAAAATATAATGCAATGCCTGATTAAAATATACTGATAACAACATAGTAGGATAATACCAATGCATTCAAAATCTAGTTAAGATATTAGATCTCTCCAAGTGGTTGTTGTTGTTGTCCAGTCGCTCAGTTGTGCCCAATTCTTTGCAACCCCGTGGACTGAAGCATGCCAGGCTTTCCTGTCCTTCACCATCTCCCAGAGCTTGCTCAAACTCATGTCCATTGAGTCGGTGATGCCATCCAACCATCCAGCCTTCTTTCATCCCCTTCTCCTCCTGCCTTCAATCTTTCCCAACATCAGGGTCTTTTCCAATGAGTCAGTCCTTCACATCAGGTGGCCAAAGTATTGGAGCTTCAGCTTAAGCATCAGTCCTTCCAATGAACATTCAGGATTTATTTCCTTTAGGACTGACTAGTTTGACCTCCTTGCAGTCCACGGGACTCTTAAGATTCTTCTCCAGCACAATTCAAAAACATCAATTCTTTGGCACTCAGACTTCTTTATGGTCCAACTCTCACAT
Source organism: Bubalus kerabau (assembly GCF_029407905.1). NCBI lineage: Eukaryota > Metazoa > Chordata > Mammalia > Artiodactyla > Bovidae > Bubalus > Bubalus kerabau. Next base: position 53,154,325 of record NC_073634.1, read on the forward strand.
CTGTACATGATTACGGAAAAACCATAGCTTTGACTAGACGGACCTTTGTTGACAAAGTAATGTCACTACTTTTTAATATGCTGTCTAGGTTTGTCATAGCTTTTCTTCCAAGGAGCCAGTGTCTTTTAATTTCACGGCTGCAGTCACCATCTGCAATGATTCTGGAGCCCAAGAAAAGAGTCTCTCATTGTTTCCATTGTTTCCCCACCTATTTGCCATGAAGTGATGGGACCGGATGCCATGATCTTAGTTTTTTGAATGTTGAGTTTTAAGCCAGTTTTTTCACTCTCCTCTTTCACTTTCATCAAGAGGCTCTTTATTTCTTTTTCACTTTCTGCTGTAAGAGTGGTGTGGGATATTACATAGGGATGTCTGTCTTATCTGCCCAGCACCCCATCTTACCCACAGGGGTGCTGCAAGATTCATGAGATGCTGTAGGCATTATATTAATACTATTAAAAGTTGTAATTTTTCTGATGATAGGATTTGGCATGGTCTATTCTTAGGCAGTTACTTTTACTTCATTTAGAGGAATATTTTAAATTAGCTGTTGTCAGAAATTTACTACCCATGGGAGTAACATGTGCTTTCTGAGAAACTCCATTCTAAAAGAGGTGGTGTCCCTTGTGAACTGTAGTATTGAGCATGAAGGGCCTTCCAGAGTCTTGAAAATATCCTATATCTTGGTCTTGGTGATCACACAGGTGAATACATATGTAAGGATTCACTCAGTTGTACGCTTATGATGTGTGCACTTTACTATATGTAAATTATACCTCAGTAAAAAGTGTCAAGAAAAATACATATAAGATTTAAATACACTGGTTATTAGCTAGCATGAAGAAACAAACAAAAAAAAAACAGTTTAAATAGAAAGGTTCCTAGATAGAGAAGAAACAAATACAAACATAAATAATTAACTTATTAATAATGGCTATTTTTTTTTTACTATATTGATAAAACTAGAAACAGATCACTGTCTTTCATCATTAGTGATTGGTATTGTTTCTATTCAACACCTCTTGACTCTAATTAAAAAAATAATGCAGCAAGAGAAGTGAGAATAATATAGTCTTTTTAGGATAATCTAGACATTTTAATTCCTAGAGACACACTGATAAATTCCAATGAAATGGTTAATTAAGTTCATTTATTTATTCCAGTTTTCAGGGCTTACAATATTCCAGATGGCAAACTGGACTTTGGGGATATAGCAGTTACACACACACACACACACACACACACACACAACACTCTAAGTGGTAACAATCATATCTACACACTTAAGAGGAAACAATACTGTATAACCTTGGCCAGAGTACATTCATAATGGAAACTTTCTACCATGATAGAAATCAAATACTAAATAAAAGAAACAAGCTTAAAGTTTTGCTGCTTTATAATGTGAAGCTCACCTCTGCAATCAAGGCATAATTTGGAACCATCATTGCAAAGGGTCTAAATAGGGCTTTCAAATTATCTGGCAACTCAGTTCTGCCTGCATATCCAGGATTCATTGTGATGAAGGCTGCACAAGTCATAACCAACTTTATTTCTCGCCCTTCAAACATGAATCTAGAGAGCTGTTGAAAAGAAAGAGAAGATATAAGTTAATACTTCGCCAAATATTTGTAAATTCTTCCCCATAATTATTACTCGAGTACAAAACTTGTGTGACGTGCATTCAAGCAAAAACTACTGAATCCTATTGTTGGGAATGTTTTCCTCCTGATTTTGTCCTACTCACTCTCCCTCTCTTTTGGGCTAAGTATTTCCTGCTGTCTGCCTCCTTGCCCCTGCCTTGCCCCAGGTGTTTCCTCCTTCTTGGCCCAGTCATAATAAAATAAATGAATAAATAATAACTAAAATAAAATAATTAAAAAAATCAAACAACTCGCAAGGTTCCAGTTTGTACCGGCTGAATACCCACCTGCCCTTTGGTGCCCTCATGACCATAATTTTGCAAGGTCAACACAACAGAATGGTGGGGGGCTTGGTCCTACCCTTCACTGCCATCACCTTCCCAGTACAAAATCCTTCTCCAGGAACATGCTCAAAGGGGCTAAAACAAATTTTAAATACCGAAGCCACCCTAATATCTTCATCTGTCCCTACACTCCTTGGCTTTTCCAGTCCAGTGACTTCTGGAGAGTCAAGGCCCCTTTGGGTCCCCCAGGACCCCTCTCTCATTTTTTTTACCAGCAACAGGCTGAGACTAGGGGCTGTGAGGAAGGCAGTAGAGCCCAGAAGAGGCAGAGTTAGAGAAACAGAGCAGAGAAATCAATGTCAAAGGCAAGAAGAAGAAAAGTAAGAGGAAAATAAGAGGCGGAGGACAGAAGAACAAGGGAGTTACAAGCATGCATGTGTGTATGTTGGGGGAGCAAAGAATAAGAGGGTTCCATGAGGGCACAGACTGAGTCTCACCAACTCTATATCCCTAGGTCCCAGCACAGTGTCTGCCATACAGTTGTTTATTGTGTTGCCTGGATGAGCAATTAATTCACTGAACTCAGTTCCACTGCTGCATTCACCAATGACACTGGAAACATGGGCTAGAAAGGCTGAAGTTAGCACTGCCCTTCTTAAAATGCAACATGATGTAAGTTCGTTATGAACTTCTTCTTGTTCTTTAGTTGCTAAGTTGCGTCTGACTCTTTTGCGACTCCATGGACTTTAGCCCACCGGGCTCTTCTATCCATGATATTTTCTAGGCAAGAATACTACAAACTTAAGAAACATGATATCTACAGACTAGAAACATGATATCTATGCCCAGCCCCTTACCTTTGCAGCTTTGGCATTCCTGATGGTAATGAGCTGCTGAGCAATGACGGACAAAACTTCTATGTCAATCCGATTAAATTCATCAAAGCAGCACCAGGCTCCTGACTGTGCCAGACCACTGAAGAAGCGCCCCATCATCTGAAATCAAAAGAATGCCACTCAGCTCTGTACTGTAGAGCTGAACTCCTGCCAAAGTTAAATTCTGAGCTGAGGCATTAAAAAGACAAGAGGTGGTATCTACAAACAAGCAATAGGTTTGTGTGACTCCTGGGCCATGGCAGAAGTTAACACCTTTTTCTTGGAGGAAATATGTTTTTGCTGCTCTCTGAATGATTTGAAACATTTTTATTTTTAGATAAAATGACGATCTGACCTACTTTTTCATAATCCTCATTCACCTATGTACATACGGTTCTCAAAGAAATTGACACACAGAATAGACACACTTAATTACTTAAGAAAACCTTGAGAACTTTGCTGATGGAAATTTTCATCATCTTTACCAGGTACTACACATGGCAGGCAACATGCAGGAACAATTGAGCAGAAGCACAGTCACTTGAGCTTCAGTTATGTCTGACTCTTTGCGACCCCACGGACTGTAGCCTGCCAGGCTCCTCTGTCCATGGGATTCTCCAGGCAAGGATACCGGAGTGGACTGCTGTGGAAGATCCTCCTCCAGGGGATCTTCCTGATCCAGGGATTGAACCCACATCTCTTACATCTTCTGCATTGGTAGGCAGCTTCTTTACGACTAGTGCTACGTGGGAAGCCCATACACAGGGTAATGTAATGGTGGTTAATTTCTTCTACAGCAGAATCCTAGTGGTTCAGGAGAATGAATACATACCTGTGGCTATCTACAGAGGAAAGTTCCTTTAGAGATTTGAATTTGGGGTTAAGCATTAGTACAAATATTGCATCATACCATATCTCTATCTCTTTGAAAATAGAGCTAATGGCTTTTTTGTTTCAAGGTGGCCAATTGAGCACATAGGGATAACATCCCTTTCTCTGAAATGACCATGTATGAAAGACAGAACTCTCTCCATTTCTGTGTCTGCATTTGTACCTGCGCCTACCTGATAAAAACATAATGGAAAGGAAAACCAGCAGCAGAAAGAAAGTTTTGAAAAAATATCCTGGAAGATGGAAAGTTCATAAATACTGATTACTTAGCTGAGAAGGGCAGAATTCAGCCCAAGCCAGAAGGAAGGAAGAACTACCTACCCTTCAGGAAGGTCTCCAGGAAACTCTGAACCCATCAGCAATACATGCAAGGAAAGCAGACAAGGTCCCAGGGAAATCCTTGGAAATTAGCCAAAGGTGAGTACTTGCAGTGATCAGGTTTGTGGGCCCTGCCTTTCTCTGTGCTTCTCTCTCCTCATTCCAAGTAGAGTAAACAGGGTTCTTGAGGCTGGCATTGCTGAATTTTCCCTCCAGAATAATACCCAAGGACTGCTTTGTTGAGAAAGGGGGAGATCTGTCTTTGGGAGACATTAGGAGATACTGGGAGAAGACATTAGGCTTGGGAGAAAACGAAAGCAGAGAAAAGAAAAGACAGATAACTTCAGACCTCCACATTACTCAACTGAGAGTCAAAAGGACAGACGGCTCCATCCATGAGTGAAACCCACTGAATTCTACTACTGTAGAAAAAAATCCTTGTTATTTTGGTATTTATAAAAGGTTTCTGGCTTCCTGGCTGCCCATGCCCACACACTCTATGGGGAAGCCTGCCAGCCAAATATCTTACATTCTCACAGAGATCACAGGAGCTCTTTCATTGAAAGCAGGGGTGAAACAAGTTATTCTAAATGATCAACTCAGTCCCCCATCCATGCTTATGAACTAAAAAGTAAAGATCAACAGACATTTAAGAAAGATCAACATCAAGAAAGAGAGAAGAAAAATAAACAAAATAAGCAACTCTGAAGAAAATTAAAAAAAAAAAAAAAGAAAATGGAGGTAATTGGGGGGACAAAAGAAACAATTTAAAAATTCAAATGGAATCCTCAGAGAGATTTTAGAGGAAATTACATTACTATAGTATAAAACAAGATGCTCTTAAAAAAAAGAGCCAGAGATAAGAAACAATCCTTAGAACTTAATTATAATACAGCCTAGCTTAAAAAAATGAAATAGATGCACTGAACAATGGAACAACTAAAGACCAAGCTGGCATTCTTTTTTTGGCTGAGCAGCTTGTAAGATCTTAAATCCCCAACCAGGGGACAGAGGACAGAAAGCTCACAACGATGTTGGTCATCCAGTCACAACCTGCTCATGGAAGAGCTTTCAATGGTATACAAGGAGTGATGGCCAACAGGAGACAAAAAGAAGAAAATGAAATGTGTCTCCATCAGAGTGATATTACACAGTCTGTACCATCTCTGTTGACTACCTGAAGTTACTACGTGCTGAAGTGAGCATGAGAAGTAGGACTCCAAGAAGGGGGAAAAGACATTTTTCAATAAAGGTGGGTTCCCCCAGCTCTCTCTCTTAGAATCACTTAATTTTACTATTTTTAAAAGGGACTTAATTTTATTCCCTAGGCTGTTTTAGCATGACATACAGGTTCCCCTGGTTTCAGAACTCAGTGCTAATATATTTGGGGCACACTGGAAGCTCTTTCCCTTCATGTATGCTCCCCAAAAGTCCACAAAAGGACTAACGTCTAATGTCAGTGACTGCTTCTGTTGTCAGCTACTTCTGTGTGGGAACTGACAGCTGTTTTGTCCTTCTCTTGTTTCTGCTCCTGGAAGAGGCATCCACATCCACCTGCCCTACTGGGATGGACGAGGTGGAGGTGGCACAGTGTCTCCTTCACACTGAGAAGTCTTTCTCCTCCCCCATGTCTGACTGGGAAGTTGGGAAGTTGCCAGGAATGAGCTTTGTCTTTTTCTGAAGGTCCTCTACACCCATGGTCCCCAATCTTTTTGGCACAAGAGATGGATTTAGTAGAAGACAATTTTCCCACAGATTGGGGAGGGGAGATGGCTTCAGGACAATTCAAACACATTGCATTTATTGTACACTTAATTTCTAATCTAATGCCACTGCTTGTCTGACAGGAGGTACCAGTCCATGGCCCAAAGGTTGAGGATCTCTGCTCCACACCCTTCAGGGGATATAGAACTCTCCAAATTAGATATTAACATGCTATGGGCATGCCAGACCACCTGACCTGCCTCCTGAGAAACCTGTATGCAGGTCAGGAAGCAACAGTTAGAACTGGACATGGAACAACAGACTGGTTCCAAATAGGAAAAGGAGTACATCAAGGCTGTATATTGTCACCCTGCTTATTTAACTTATATGCAGAGTACATCATGAGAAACACTGGGCTGGAGGAAGCACAAGCTGGAATCAAGATGGCCGGGAGAAATATCAATAACCTCAGATATGCAGATGATACCACCCTTATGGCAGAAAGTGAATAGGAGCTAAAGAGCCTCTTGAGGAAAGTGAAAGAAGAGAGTGAAAAACTTGGCTTAAAGCTCAACATTCAGAAAACGAAGATCATGGCATCTGGTCCCATCACTTCATGGCAAATAGATGGGGAAACAGTGGAAACAGTAGCTGACTTTATTTTGGGGGGGCTCCAAAATCACTTTAGATGGTGACTGCAGCCATGAAATTAAAAGACGCTTACTCCTTGGAAGGAAAGTTATGACCAACCTAGACAGCATATTAAAAAGCAGAGACATTACTTTGCCAAACAAAGGTCTGTCTAGTTAAGGTTATGGTTTTTCCAGTGGTCATGTATGGATGTGAGAGTTGGACTATAAAGAAAGCTGAGTGCCAAAGAATTGGTGCTTTTCAACTGTGGTGTTGGAGAAGACTCTTGAAAGTCCCTTGGACTGCAAGGAAATCCAACCAGTCCATCCTAAAGGAGATCAGTCCTAGGTGTTCATTGGAAGGAATGATGCTGAAGGTGAAACTCCAATACTTTGGCCACCTGATGTGAAGAGCTGACTCTTTGGAAAAGACCCTGATGCTGGGAGGGATTAGGGGCAGGAGGAGAAGGGCACGACAGAGGATGAGATGGTTGGATGGCATCATCAACTCGATGGACATGGATCCGGGTGAACTCTGGGAGTTGGTGATGGACAGGGAGGCCCGGTGTGCTGTGGTTCATGGGGTCACAAAGAGTCGGACACGAGTGAGCGACTGAACTGAACTGAACTGATGCTAAAACAGCAGTTTCTAAAGTGTCATCTGGGGACCCCTGCAAGTCCCAGAGTTTCTTTTAGGGGGTCTGTGAGGTCAAAGGACTCATTATAATGCTAAAATGTTATTTGCCTTTTCAGTCTCATTCTCTCAGGAGAGAACAGAGTTTGTTTTTCTCAGTATTTTGTTTCAGTTTCCACATCACAAATAATCTTTAAGAAACTGCCACTTGTCAAGTTTTGGTATAGTTTCAAAGAAGAATATCAGCAATTATCTGAAGAAGCTATTAACCTATTCCTCTCTTTTAGTGTGTATATCTGTGTAAGGCTAGATTTCTCTTCAAATACTTCAATCAAAATAACATACCTCAAAAGATTTGATGCAGAAGCAGAAATTCCCCCATAGGGAATCTGGCCATATTCCATTATACCAAACAAGAGATTTAAAAATATATAAAATATTGTCACTTTTCTCACTAAATTTTTTGTTTTGAAAAATGGTTATTTTTCTCAAAATATGTGTTTATGCTAACATGTAATAATTGATTATGGTTATTTTAAAACAGATAAATATTTAAGATGCATCAATTTTAACTTATAACATGGAAAATATCAACAGGTATAACCCATACATATAAACAAAAATTCTTTGGAGGTCTCAATAATTTTTAAGAGCGTAAAAAGGTCCTGTGATCAAAAAGTTTGAGAACTACTCAATGAAAAAATCTTTCCCTGAATTCTCACCTCCTATGGATTTCATTTTTAATACACAACTCTGAATTGCTCATCTCTCTTTTAATATTAATTTATTTATTTGGCTACAGTGGATCTTAGTTGCAGCATGTGGGGTCTAGTTCCCTGACCAGGGATCAAACCCAGGGCCCCTTGCATTGGGAGTACAGACTCTTAGTCCCTGGACCACCAGGGAAGTCCCTACTCTTCTCTTCCTGTAAGCTTATTCCTTGTTCCTAGATTTCCCTGCTATTGTGTTTTATACCTCATTTTTACCACCATTTGACAAATCTGGGCCTTGATTCCTACCTGACCCACCCAGATTGCCTTGTGTTGACTAGTCTCCCTTGCTCTATTTATTCCACTTTAATCATTCCTGGCCCCACTCAGTTCAGTTCAGTTGCTCAGTCATGTCCGACTCTTTGCGACCCCATGAATTGCAGCACGCCAGGCCTCCCTGTCCATTACCAACTCCCGGAGTTCACTCAAACTCACGTCCATTGAGTCGGTGATGCCATCCAGCCATCTCATCCTCTGTTGTCCCCTTCTCCTCCTGCCCCCAATCCCTCCCAGCAACAGAGTCTTTTCCAATGAGTCAACTCTTTGAATGAGGTGGCCAAAGTATTGGAGTTTCTGCTTTAGCATCATTCTTTCCAATGAACACCCAGGACTGATCTCCTTTAGAATGAACTGGTTGGATCTCCTTCTGGCCCCACCAGTTTTCCCCAGTTTGCCATCACCCCTTTTTCTCCTTCTTTTTCTGTGTCACAGTGCAAACAGAGAAAGCCACAATGAAGCACTTAATGTTAGCGTTTATACGCCAAGACTGTACCTTGTAGTCCAAACCATCAGAGCAGTTAAAGACCACACACTGGATGGCAAGGGCTTTTGCAAGGTCTTTGGTGGTCTCTGTTTTCCCAGTTCCAGCAGGACCGGCTGGTGCACCTCCCAGGTCCAGCTGCAAAGCCCCCATGAGGCAAAGGTAGCAGCGATCCTGAAGAAATGGATATATTGTCATTATTGAAGGGAACTGACACTGGCCACAAATTTGTAAGTACTTTCTATAGCAGGAGGGTTGTTATTTATTTTTTAAAATATATTTTTAAGTGGAGGATAATTGCTTTACAATGTCGTGTTGGTTTCTGCTGTACAACAATGTGAATTACTCGTAACTATATATATATATATATATATATCTCTCTCTCTCTCTCTCCTCCTTCTTGAGCCTCCCTCTCACCCGCCTCCTCATCCCACCCCTCCCCATCTAGATCATCACAGAGCAACAAGTTGAGTTCCCTGTGCTATACAGCAGCTTCCCACTAGCTATCTGTTTTACACTCAGTAAAATGTACGTCAATGCTACTTTCTGAATTCATCCCACCCTTTTTTCCCTCCCTGTGTCCACAAGTCCATTCTCTACATCTGCTTCTCTATTCCTGCCCTGCAAGTAGGTTCATTGGTACCATTTTCTTCTAGATGATATATATGTTCAATTAATATGTAATATTTGTTTTTCTCTTTCTGACTTACTTCACTCATGAAAGGCTCTACAGCAACTGAAACATACTAAAAAATTCAGACACATGATCAAATAGAGTAAATAAATCTCTGCGATACAAAGAAGTCACAGCAAATTCTTTCAAGGTTTAACCTTAAAAATGTTTCAGAAGTATTATGATGGGGAAAAAAAGCAATCATGAACCTAATGGTCAGTAACTTACCGTGAGAGGAGTAATAACTAATCTTGGGCATGCACCTAAATACTCATAGCCATAGGTGTACTGAGAGAGTGCCATCCTCGCCACACAGTTGTCCAGGTCTACATCCCAGTAATAGCGCAGCTGTCTCTGCCAGTCAAAGGAGTCAACTACCTGCACCTACAGAAGTGATGACAATGATACACTTGGTAGATGCATTCATTTTAGAAAGAAACATATGATTTTATTTGAATGAAACAGTTACCTTGGCTTGAACAAGTTCAGTGACTATGTCTCTTGCATGTACATCAATAGTAATTAAGGCAGTTATGATGTTTCTGTGTAATTTAGGAAGAGTGCCTCGGACTATTGCAGCCAGGGCATTTAATCTCTACAAATGAAAAAAAAAATGTGATCATTAATTTTCAAAAATCAGTTTACATGTATATCTTTTTACTATTAGGTTTGGAATAGATATTTGCCAGAATTATCTATAAAACTAAGTATCTATAAAATTAGATAGTTTTAGGACTTCCCTGAAGGTCCAGTGTTTAACATTCTGTGATTCCAATGCAAGGGGTGAAGGTTCAATCCCCGGTTGGGGAACTAAGATCCCATATGCCATGTGGCATGGCCAAGAAAATATAACATAAAATAAAATAAAGATGACAAATTTATTAATATTTAAAAAATTAAAGTTTTGAAAAATGTCAATTCCAAATTTCATAAAAATCTGTAATTCTGTGACCAAATATGACAACAATTTAACTTATTTGATTCCAATAAGACTCCTATGAAGTACATACTAGATTTACCCCCATTTCACATGAGAGGGAACTGAAGGTCAGAGAGGGTAAGTAAACTGGTGGCCGTCACAGTCAATAAAGTGGCAAAAATGAGACCTAGGTAGACATTTGCCTTGAGGAAAGCTCTTAACCATCCTGTGATGATGTCTCCAGAGAAGACTGTTCTCCTCAAAAATTAAATGTGATTAAGGTAGTGCTTCTCATTTATAGGGCTAGGTTCTTTTATTTTTGGATATTCATAAAACTCAGGCATTTAAACCAAGCCAATGGCTGATTAACCAAAAGCGTTCATGTTAAGTCGTTAAATCCTTTTCAAAGAAGGGCAGTGACTTTGAAAACCTTGACTGGCTGAATTTTCACTCAGGCTGATCCTGATCAAGGGTCACCTCTGTAAAGAGATCAGTGGGACTTTCCTTAGTGAGTCTTCTCTCTGGAGCTCTCTGAGGTGAAATTCTATTGAGAACCTTATAAGAGAGTTTTCTTTTATTTCAAGGAAGCTGTTTCCTCCTTTTCCTGTTTTAAGTGTGATTTTCTAAAAAAAAATTATTTTGGCCATGCCATGCAGAATGCAGGATCTCAGTTCCCCAACCAGGTATCAAAGCCGTGCCCCCTGCAGTGCAAGAGCAGAGTCCTAACCACTGGAGCACCAGAAAATTCCCCTAAGGGTGAGTCTTTAAAAATGCAACATTGCTTGGAAGTAGAATTGGATTTGGAGTTGAAGATCTGGCCTCGCTGTAAGCTGCATTTTCTAAGGATAGCTCAAAAATTTGTGTAGAATGGTATTTAATTAATTCAATCTTATGGCTTTACTGATCATTGCCTAAGGGTTCTATAAAACAGTAGAAAAGCATGTGTTGGGCTGAAGAACAGAAATGGCACAAATCCTGTGGTTTTCCTCGATCAAATCAACTTCTGGGAGAGACATCAGGATCCAGTATACCATTTCTCCATTTCTCTCCATTTCTCTAAAGGTGGCAAACCCTGATAATCCTGACATTTTTCCTTTTGAATTGCTTTTTTTCCTTCTATTGTTAAAAGTGTTCATATAAATATGGCAATGCGGGAGACCTGGGTTTGATCCCTGGGTTGGGAAGATCGCCTGGAGGAGGGCATGGCAACCTACTCCCGTATTCTTGCCTGGAGAATCCCCATGGACAGAGGAGCCTGGAGAGCTGCAGTCCATGGGTTCACAAGGAGTCAGACACGACTAAGCGACTGACCACACACATAAATACTATGCAAACATCAAGGGAGTATTGCTGAGAAAACTTGAACAGAGGCAGTTTTTGTGAGCACCCCAAATCTTTGGATGTCATCTCAGAGCCTTACCATTTTTTTTTTAAAACAGTTAAAAGCCATTCAGTTTTATTAATTAATATATATTTATTTCATACATAGTCGAAATAGAGCCTTTTACAATTCATTCTGTGATCCTTGATTAAAATACAGATTACAGGCCTTCAGAAACATTTTTTTAATGTGACATAATGATGTAATGACACTTCATGATTTCTATGATTTACAAAACAGAGGCTAATCATTTAGTTAAGTAATGTTTATGACTTCTCTCGTCGATATTAGAAAGATGCAGAAAGATTTTAGTAACCTGTCACTGTTTTATCCTTAGAAGAGCCTTACAATTTCCGAAGTAATGAATTTGTATCAACCACGCCCATAAGAGCCACTGGGACCATCTTGCCCAGCGATACGTCTGATATTGATCTGCCCCTAATCTCACCTCAAAGTTCACTTTTTCAAAATCTTCCAGGGCCTCTAAGTGATTCCCCTCTTCTTTTTCCAAACACTCCGTCAAATCGCGGCACCACATGATTTGAGAAACGGTCAGGATCACCTGCAGGGAAACACCCTCCTTCATTGTGGGCTTCCTCTCAGCCGAGTAAGATGCAGAGGCGGAGACTGAAAGGAGCCTGTTACCTGAGAAGGGTGGCCTGCGACCACCCACACTGTTCTCTGTCTCCCCAGATAGTCCGCGATGGCGGCTTTGCACAGGCGGCGCAGAGACGTGAACATGGCTTCCTCCACTTTGCCCAGCCACTCCTCCACGTTGCCTCTGGCCTTTAGGCCTTTCCCCAGGCTCACCTGGAAGGTAATCAGAGAGGTGATAACATCCTCCATACATCCCTAACAGAATCCTGAGCTCAGTAAACACGGCAGCGTGGCCACAGACACTGAAACTTTCTATTGATATTCCACTCTCACTTTACCCACTTCTACTTTAAAAAAAAAAATGGTTTGGCTATGCCTCATGCAGAATTTTTAGTTGTGGCACGTGGGATCTAGTTCCCTGACCAGCGATCAAACTCAGGCCCCCTGCATTGGGAGCATGGAGTGTTAGCTAAGGAACCCCTAGGGAAGTACCTACCTACCTCTGCTGCTGCTGCTGCTAAGTCACTTCAGTTGTGTCCAACTCCGTGTGACCCCATAGACGGCAGCTCACCAGGCTCCCCCGTCCCTGGGATTCTCCAGGCAAGAACACTGGAGTGGGTTGCCATTTCCTCCTCCAATGCATGAAAGTGAAAAGTGAAAGTGAAGTCGCTCAGTCCTGTCGGACTCTTCGCGATCCCATGGACTGCAGCCTACCAGGCTCCTCCATCCATGGGATTTTTCAGGCAAGAGTACTGGAGTGGGGTGCCATTGCCTTCTCTGCTACCCACCTATACTTAGTGGGTTATTTCACGGCTTCCCTTTGGGGCCAACTCTTGGAAAGAGGAGCTGTGTGTGTGTGTGTATGTGACTCAGTTGTGTGGAAAGAGGAGCCGTGTGTGTGTGTGTGTGTGTGTGTGACTCAGTTGTGTGGAAAGAGGAGCCGTGTGTGTGTGTGTATATGTGTGTGTCACTCAGTTGTGTCCAACTCTTTGCTCAGTTGTATCTTACCCACCAGGCTCCTCTGTCTTTGGAATTCTCCAGGTAAGAATACTGGAGTGGCTTGCCATGCCCTCCTCCAGGGGATCTTCCTGACCCAGGGATGGAATATGGTCTGCATTGCAGGCAGATTTTTTACTGTCTGATCTACCAGGAAAGCCCAAAGAGGAGTTTATGTGTGCTAAATGAATTCCTCCACTTTCTTTGCCTACCTGCTGCCATATGATTTTTGGCTCCAACCATTCCTCTAAACCTGGTCAGGTTATTAAGGTGATCAGGTGGGTGCGTGCTCAGTAGTGTCTGACTCTTTGGACACAAGCAGACTGCAGCCTGCCAGACTTCTCTGTCCATGGAATTTTCTAGGCAAGCATACTGGAGTGGGTTGCTATTTCCTACTCCAGGGTATCTTCCCAATCCAGGGATCAAACCTGTGTCTCCTGCATTGGCAGGTGGATTCTTTACCACTGAGCCACCTGGGAAGCCCCTAAGGTAACCAGTGTTCTCCCAATTGTTCACTCCAATTGACACTTTTCAGTACTTTTCACATTTATTTCTTGGACTTTCAATGACCTGCTGCTGCTGCTACTGCTGCTGTTGCTAAGTTGCTTCAGTTGTGTCCGACTCTGTGTGACCCATAGACAACAGCCCACCAGGCTCCACAGTCCCTGGGATTCTCCAGGCAAGAACGCTGGAGTGGGTTGCCATTTCCTTCTCCAATGCATGAAAGTGAAAAGTGAAAGTGAAGTTGCTCAGTCGTGTCCGACTCTTCTTGACCCCATGGACTACAGCCTACAAGGTTCCTCCATCCATGGGATTTTCCAGGCAAGACTACTGGACTGGGTTGACTGCCTTGCTTATCTGGGCTCCAGAATCTGCTCACTTCTTCAACCCTCGCTTTACATGTCCTGTCTTCCCTAAATCCTGGCAGATTTAGGGGTCTTTCCTCTCTCATCTGCACTAGTGATGAGCAAAGTCTTTTGCCAGGGAATCAATTTAGGTCAAGTAAATAAAATTATTGAGGTCTACTTGATTTACAATATTCTATAAGTTTCAGGAATACAACATAATGATTCAATATTTTTATAGATTCTACTTCATTTAAAGTTATTACTTTAATGGTTATACTGCCCTGTGCTGTACAATATTTCCTTGTTGTTTATTTATTTTATATGTGGTATTAGTAGTGTGTACCTCTTAATCCCCTACCCCTATAATACCCTACCCTCCTTGACTCTTCCCACTAGTAACTAATTTGTTTTCTATATCTGTGAATCTGTTTCTGTTTTGTTATATTTACTAGTTTGTATTATTTTTTAGATCCCCTATTAAGGGAAAATATACAATATTTGTCTTTGTTTATTTCCCTTGGCATAAAACCCTCCAGGTCCACGTATATTGTTGCAAATGGTAAAGTTTTATACTTTTTTATGGATGAGTAATATCCCATTACTCTGAATGGCATTACTGATGCAATGGACATGAACTTGGGCAAACTCTAGGAGATGTTGAGGAACTGGGAGGCCTGATGTGCTGCAGTCCATGGAGTCGCAAAGAGTTGGCCTGGACTTGGCAACTGAACAACAACAACGATATATATATATTTACACACACACATATATATATTCACATCTTCTTAACTATCCATCTGTTGGTGGACACTTAGTTTGCATCCATGTCTTGGCTGTTGTAAACAGTGCTGCTATGAACATTGGGGTGCCTGCACAGTACAAGTAAAATGCCTATGGGTTCTTACTGATCCCATAGATATACTACTGTGTTCTAATTGGACTAAAATCCTTGGCATTTCCCTGAGTGACTTGTCTGTGTGGAATGCTCTCCCTTCCATGTCTCCTCTCTATCTTCCTTGGCTGCCTCTGTGTGTGTCTGTCTGTCTGTCTGTGTGTGATTCTCCTCTGTGATGTCACTTGGTTCCCCATAGTCTGCTAGTGCATTCACTTGGTTGATGCCTACTGTATTCCAGGTACTGTGCAGAGCCTAGGAGACACTGCAGTCAAACAGTGACAACTAATACTTCATAGCACCCGCTTGGTACTATTCTAAAGTAATGTACATACAGGAACACCTGAAAAACTCCAGCAACTCATTAATTGGGCACTATTACTAATCCTCATTTTATAGCTGAGATTAAGGATTGGGAGTGGAATCCACGTGACCAGGCAGTAGAACCAGCTCTTATCTAGGCTACTCCTTTGCTCCTTGTGGAGAGTTAAGACTTGGCTCCAGTTCTTTCCACCCTGTTTCCAAGAACAGAGCACACACCTCTGTTATTACATTTAGTATGGGACTTTTCAGTTGTTTGACTATGTCTCTGCTGGACTTTGAATTCTTTGAGGGCAAGAATTTAATCATGGTTATTTTTGAAATTGTTGAGCCAGCCCAAGACCAGGGCATGTAGCACTTGGTGAATGCTTAGCATGCTGATGAATAAAATCTCCATTCTCCAACCCTGGAAGAGTAACAAAGTTTGCCCATAAAGAATTATTAACAAGAATACCTTACCCTTTCTCCCTCTGGTGATAGCATCGCTAAAATATCATTAGTGTAAACCTTTTCTGGCTCTGCATCCATTCCAGGAATTTTTCCCTCAGTAGGAGGCAGGAGAGCAAATTCAAGCTTTGAAATGGAGTCGAAGCATTTCCTTAAGTGCGGCTGCACAGCTTGGGGATTTCGTGTCTGGGCCAAAATCTCCAAGAGCTCATCATTTGACAAGAAGTAAAATCTAGATTAAAGAATATACTTAAAATGTAACTTGAAATTGAAGCAAAACCTTATATAGGCATGAAAGATGAATCCCTTGCCCACATCTCTTCCCCATCCACTGATTTCCTGGACCTATTGGTTTTAGGTTTCTGGGGAAGCCACACATCTCTAAATATGATTATTATAAAGATTAGTGTGGCTGCATCTCAAGCGTCTGGAGTTAGTGCCTGGTACATAAAAGGTAGAGATTTTTCATAAAATTTGTAAAAATGCTAGCACTTGCTATGATACTGATTTGGTCACATGTCTGTTACTTGGCTTTGAGCTCCTAAAGTGAAGGTATATTATTTGTTTTCCCTGGAATTCAGCCTTGTACTTCATATATACCTGGTATTCAATACATAATTTGTTGACTGACTGAATGTGTGGTTGCTGGAAACTTATTTGATTCTGTGACTACACACATGTGGGCTGTGCTGATGTGAGCTGGCAAGGGATTTTCTTAGATGCCCAACAGGGCCATTTGAAGGCATGAAGATATTCTATGGAAAAAAAAAAAACCTGGAGAAGGGGCATACCTGGATGCTGAGGGATGAGAGAGAGGGATGAGGGTCTGGCTGGAGAAGACACTTTACTCCTACGGAGGAAACTGCCTATGAGAGATCCCTCAGGACTGGAGTACTCTCATGAGCTCATGGAAGGCCCCATGTGAGAGAGGGGGCCAGTTGGGTACCAGCCAACTCAGATTTCTCCTGCTGTACTGCCTCTCCTCCCTTCCCTGCTCCAAACCTGGAGATCCCAGAAACCTAATAGGAAGTAGGGAGGGTTGACCATTATACATCCTTATCATCACTAAAGGCTTCAGCTTTGCAACAGGCCTGGGCCAGAGAAGGGAGATGTTTTCACTTTGAAAGAATTTCAGAGTTTCGATGATTACAGATTGTTTAGTGGGTTAAGACAACAAGAGATTTTTTGGCATTATTATCTGAGAATGGCCAGAAAATTCATGAGGTCTGCTTAAGATTCTGAGCAGGAATAAACTAGCCCCTTGTAGGGAATGCAGAGGTAGTCTTTAGAAATAAAGATGTTTTGGGGTTGCACTCTATTAGTCCTACCAGATACAGAATAATTCATCTCCCTTTTCAACTAATGAAACAGACAACTGTCAAGATTGGACTATGAACCCTGACAAAGCAGGAACCATGCTGCATTCCTCTTGTGTCCCCAGGACCTAACTTGTAGCCCCAGGAACTAATTCATATGGTTCATAACATGTCTTTCTTAAGGCTTGGAAAGTGAAATCAATGGTGCACAGAGCCTCTTGACCTAATAAACACTGCAGGCCTAGTTGACATAATTCTAAACAAAAGGAAAAAACAAAAGCTGATGCTTTTGGTGTTCAGCATTATCACACGTAAATTTGTGTCCAGGTTTCTTTAAATATCAGAAGTAGTGTACAGATTTTCTCTGTACACTGGGGAGACCCAAGCTGGGAGCCACTGCTTTAAGAGTGAAATAAAAGGCACATCTCAAACCTATTCCTCTATCTTTTCCTGTGTTGCCTGAATCTGTTGAACTCAATCAAATCTTCCAGATCTTGGATGTCTTGTGCATATACATACCCTGGAGTGGTACCCAGCAACAAACCCTCTTAATCAAATAACCAACATAAGCATGTAACACTGGCTGACTTGGACAGAACTTATCAGCCATTTCTTTTACAGCTAACAGGAAAAATCCACAGAAGATGAACATTTTGTGATATTGTCTATGTTACAGTACAGTGTGCCCCAGTGAATGAAGTCTGGAGCTCTTGCAATCATCAGGTAGTCATGGTCTGTTCATATAAAATTGCACTGAAACGGTTTATTTACATGACTGTCCACCTGCTAACCACGAGCTCCATTAGAGCAGGGATCTGGCCTTTTCTTCTTATATCTTTAACACTGAGCTAAACATTTGGTATGTTTCTAGAATGAATGGATGAGTAAAAAATTTCATTTGGAATTTGTGAAATGACCTTTTAGATGACTTCTACAGTGACCCTCTTAGGCCATCAATTAGCCTAAAGAAATCAGCTCAGGCAACAAAGGTCTCTAACTTTTTACAGATACATCCGTGGACACATGCACTCATGCAGGTGCACACATACACACCCAGCAGTGAAAAGGTGCTGTGATCAAGAGTTCTTCCAGCACCTATCCACTTACACCAAACACTGTATCTTTGTCCTTGACACTTACACGTCCCAATCAAGAGATGAGCTACATTGCTATTATGAAATATATTTCCTGCTTCCCTTTTTGGTCCCCTGATGTTTTGAGGTTATGGTTTGTTTTAAAGTATATCTTCACAAATTCATGGAAACTCAACTACTAAAACTGTTGTTGGTAGCTTTATAAACTTACCTTGGAAAGATAACTCTTTTTGATTCTAAATATGCCTCTAGACACTTCTGAATTTGGTCAAGTAATGCATTATTATTTTGAAAAGTCTCCAGAAGCCCTGTTCATTGAAAAAAAGGTATTGGTAAAGTCTTGTTGAAATAAATAGAGAATATAATTTTAAATATGATATTAACTTTTTTAAAAGCTTTGGTTTTATTTGGTAAAAGAATGGTCTAATAAATTAAAATTTGGGAAGGTTGGTTAAGAATGTTAAGTATTTTTTTTAGCATCTATCTTATTCTATTTCTTAATTGAAGTATAGTTGACTTACAATGTTGTGATAATCTCTGCTGTATAGCAAAATCACTCAGTTATACACATATATACATTCCTTTATCTTCTTTTCCATTATGGCTTACCCCAGGATACTGAGTATAGTTCCCTATGCTATACATTAGGACCTTGTTGTTTATCTATTCTAAGTGTAATACTTTGCGTCTACCAACTCCAAGCTCCAAGTCTATCCCTTAATGATGTCATTAATTTTAATATCTGCCACTGAAGAACAAGCATTTAATTTGAAAGCTTTTTATCCGGCATCATTCACTTTTGGGGATTAGGGGTGCACAAACTAAAGCCAAACAACTGCCTCCTCTTGACCCTTCAAACAAAGCCATTCTCTAAAAGCTACATTTTCTTTGTCACTTCCTTACTCATGTCTTCTATTTCTTCTGCCATCTTTAGATGCTGAAATTGTGGCAATCGCACCCTATTTCTTCATCACTAAACAGTAGCACCTTAAGAAGCAAGATTCATGTCTCACTTGACATTGATGTTTTGGTGCCTATCACACTACCTGACTTCCATACCTGTTCAAGAATCAAATCCAGTCTTTTCCATGGTCTCCAAGGCTCTATGTGATTAGTGAAAAGAAAGTGAAAGTGAAAGTGAAGTCGCTCAGTCGTGTCTGACTCTTTGTGACCCCATGGACTGTAGCCCATCAGGCTCCTCCGTCCATGGGATTCTCCAGGCAAGAGTACTGGAGTGGGTTGTCACTTCTTCTCCAGGGAGTCTTCCCGACCCAGGGATTGAATCAAGGTCTCCCACATTGCAGGCAGATGCTTTAATCTCCGAGCCACTAGGGAAGCCCCCAGTCCAATCCCTAACTCACTACCCAAGCACACTTACCTCTCTGGTCTCATTCCTAAGCCCTCTCCTGTGCGCTGCTCTCCACCCTGCTCTGGCTTCCTTGCTGACAGGAGTACATGCTAAGCGTGCTTTTACTGCAGGGTCTCTACCTTTGTTCTCTCTGATGTTAGCAATACTCCCTTATATCCACAAACATATTTCATTCCTTCATTCTTGCAGATTTCTACTCAAAAGTAGTCGCTTTATCAAAATATCATTTCAACACACACACATACACAGCAGCCCCTGGCTATTCTTTTGCCACATTGCTGCTGCTGCTGCTGCTAAGTTGCTTCAGTTGTGCCCGACTCTGTGCGACCCCATAGACAGCAGCCCACCAGGCTCCGCCGTCCCTGGGATTCTCCAGGCAAGAACACTGGAGTGGGTTGCCATTTCCTTCTCCAATGCATGAAAGTGAAAAGTGAAAATGAAGTCGCTCAGTCGTGTCCGACTCTTCGTGATCCCATGGACTGCAGTCTACCAGGCTCCTCCGTCCATGGGATTTTCTAGGCAAGAGTACTGGAGTGTGTTGTCACTGCCTTCTCCACTTGCCACATTACCCTACTTAATCAATAATTAATTAATTAATTAATAAATCACAGCTTTATCATCATATGAAATTATATATATATATATGTATATATGAGAGTGTAAGTCGTTTAGTTGTATTTGACTCTTTATGACTTGATGGACTGTAACCCGCCAGGCTTCTCTGTCTGTGGGATTCTCCAGGCAAGAATACTGGAGTGGATTGCCATTCCCTTCTCCAGGGGATCTCCCTGACCCAGGGATTGAACCCAGGTCTCCTGCATTGCAGGCGGATTCTTTACCATCTGAGCCACTAGGGAAGATATATATATATATCTCCACACTTCTGTATCTGAAATCCCTGGGGCTAAATGTATTTTTGAAATCTTTTTTTTTTAATTCCAAAAGTTATACAACAAAAGTCCAGTAGGGACTGGGGCAGCACTCTGCAATAAGACACATTAATATTATTGCAGCAAAAGGTTTGAATATGCACATTGAGTTGGGGGGTGCTAGACAAGATAAAAGGTCTTTCAGAGATATCCATGTTTTAATCCCCAGAACATGAGAATTTGTTAGTTTTTATGGGAAAAGGCACCTGGCAGATGTGATTACATTATGGATCACAGGATGGGGAGATTATCATGGATCATGCAGTGGGCCCAGTGTAATCACAGGGTCTTTATAAGAGGTAGAGAGGGAGATGTGATGGCAGAAACAGACTGGGGTGATAACAGTTGTGGCTGAAAGGGGACTAGGAACCAAGGACTATGGGCAGCTGCTTGAAGCCCCAAAGTTTTAAGGTTTTCAATTCTATCATCCCATAGAGTTTTCCCTGTGTGTTTCTGTAAGAGTCTTTGCGCAGAGACCACAGCCCAGCAGCTGCTTCTGCCTGAAGGAAGCTCTGTGGGATTATCACCACGAGAGACCATGTGCTGCCATTTACAGAACAACAAGTCGTTGAGCTGAGGCTCTGATAGAAAACATAAAGTTCAATCACTCAGTATGTGTACCCTGAAAGATTTTGATTCTACATCCCTAGAAACAGAACTTATTAAAACACATTTCAACTGTAAAACACTGGGGACTCTATTCAATATTTTTTAATGACCTATATGGGAAAAGAATCTAAAAAAGAGTGAATATATGTATATGTATAACTGATTCACTTTGCTGTATACCTGAAACTAACACAACATTAAAAATCAACTATACTCCAATAAAAATCAACTAAAAAATAAATAAAACATATTTCAACCCTGAGATTAGAATTACCATTAGTGGCATTATTCGTAAGAGGTTATAATGAATTACTTAAAGTGTGGAAATTTGTATGGTTAGAAATCTGTAAGAATGGGTCAACTGAATGGAAATGTATGTTTTGTAACCTAAATTGTGAGATGGAAGCATCAGTGATACCGTATGAGGCAACATTGCCCAATGCTACACACTGCAAAAGAAGTAGATGCTTGTGTGCCAGAACTATCAACTGAGCTGAAAGATAATGATGACAATACATTAATAGTAATAAAATAACAAGTGTTCAATTCACATTGCTTAGCAAGAGTGTCAAAGGTACTACAAATATTCCCGGTCATCAGTGCTGACTAGATCAAGGGTTGAATGTACCACATATTATTACAATCTTACAGGTGATGAATGCTGTGGATGATTGTAAAGTCTTTTTGTGTGTTTCTTTTCTACCTGGTTGAGTAGCTGCTCGGAGAGCGTTAGGCAGCCGGTTAACCTTCCTCATGATTTCCTTCCATGACTTGTCCACTTGAAGGAACATCTTGGCCTCTGCAGGCAACTGCCTTTGAATATCTGGAGCATTAAAAATACTCTCTAGGTAGAGCCAGTTTCTCTGGCAGTTCAGCCATTCTTCCTAGGAGAAAAATAAGGACATTATCAAATGTTTTCACCCAAAGTTGAAAACACACAGCTCTGTTAAAAATAACTACATGAGGATTCACTGTATTTTCTACATTTTGTAAGTGTCTCACAGGCCTTAATTTTTCATTAAAAATTTTTTTAAATTTTATATTGGAGCATAGTTGATTAGCAATGATATGGTATATGGCAAAGTGACTGAGTTAAACCAACAGAAGCATCAATTCTTTTTCAAATTATTTTTCCATCTAGGTTATTACAGAATATTGAAATGAGTTTCCTATGCTGTGTAGTAGGTCCTTGTTGGTCATCTATTGTAAATTCAGTAGTGTGTACATGTCAATCCCAAACTCCCAATCTATCCCTCTCCTGGCCCCCACCCTTTCCCCCCATAATGATAAGTTTATTCTCTATGTCCTCACAGCTCCTTTGAAATAAAACCTCTTTAAAATATCCAAGACTCATCTCAGCCTAATTCCAACTCATTTTTTTGGTATGAGTAGAGTTATAATGAGTCTACTACCGTGTGGTAACCAGAATGGACCCAAAGAAAGAGGATTAAAATGCCCAGAGGAGACATTCTAGGGGGAAACAAGATGGTTCAAGGAATCTGAAGGGTTGGGAAGCTGTTTAGTGACTGTTTCCAAATATATAAAAAAAGGTTCTTTGCCTCAATGAGGTCTATATTCTTCCCTCTCCCTCCTTTTAAAGAAGAAATATAATTCATTTTCAATTAAAAGAGTAAAATCTACTTATAACAGAGCATGTGGCAAAGACATAAGACTGGGAAGAATAAGAAAACCGTATACTGTCTCTCCTCTTAGAGATGATCACTGTTAATCAAAGAAACCACAAGAGCAGGGTCAGATCTAAAGCCTGTAGACCTCACCTTTCCACTGTGCCTCTTGCCATAACCCTGAGATTCATAAAAGAGCATCTCTCACCTCACTCTAGATTTGGGGGCTATGCCTAATCCCTAATATCCCAACCACTCCCTGGTTTATTTCAGATTCATACTTTCTATGCAGTTAATTCTCTGGAGGGTCCCTGTTACTCAGGGATCAGATTATAAGGTGTACATTGAAGAGGATGGATTCCTGAAAAAGGTCTCTATGAAATAAAGATGAGACAAATTGTCTTTTCCTACTTAGTGCCTGTATTAAGTCATAGATAACTTTTCATATTAGAACATATAGGGAAGTGTCACCCAGGCATGTCTGACTCTTCGTGACCCCCTAGACTGTAGCCCACCAGGTTCCTCTGTCCATGGATTTCTCCAGGAAAAAATACTGGAATGGGTTGGCATTTCCTTCTCCAGGGGATCTTCCTGACTCAGGGATCAAAGGATCTGCCTCCTGCATTGCAGGCAGATTCTTTACTGTCTGAGATACTAGGGAAGCCCCAGAACATAGAGGAACCCCAACACAATTAATTCAAGAGAAAAAACTGAAGTCAAAGAAAGACATTGGATGGGAACAAAATTAGACCAGAGTAAGTGGGCTCTTTGTTCTATTATGGGATAATCTGAGGTACAGTAAAATAAAAAGGAAGTGTGTATGAAAGGAAGGGCACCACGGAGACTTCGAGGAACAGTATTAGTCCAGTAAATATGAGCTTGCTGTGATAAGACCCTAAAGGTGGTCCCAGGACCGGGGCTTCATGTCCTGTGTGATCCTCTCCCCCTGAGTGTGGGTGCTGCCTGCGACTTGCTTCTAGTTATGGAGAATATGGTAAAGGTAATAGGATGTACACAATTAGGTGTAAGTACACAAGGCTGTAGCCTCCATCTTGCCTAGAGACTTTCTCTTCCCTGCTTTACTGATGAAACAAGTCATCTTGTTGAGGAAGTCCATGGAAAAAAAATTGAGCAACATGGAGGAGCTGAGGATGGCCTCTGACTGACAGCCAGTGAGAAACTGAAGCCCCTGGTCCTGGAATTGCAAGGAAATGATATCTGTCAGCATCTTCCCTTAGTGGAACCCCTGATGGGAACCCAGTCCTGGCCCACATCTTGACTGAACCCTTGTGAGACCCTTAAACATAAGACCCAGTTAAGCCATGAACTCCTGACCCACAGAAGCTGTGGGATAATAAATGTATCTTGTTTTATATGACTAACGTTTGTGGTATTTTGTTTCACAGCAATAATAACTAATTATTGACAGTACAGTCTTATAAAGAAGAGCTCAAGGTATTTGCATTCTCCTTATATTCTGAGAATAATAAAATGTCAGTATTGAATCTTACATCTAAACTCTATACTATCTAACCCTAAGTGAACAAATGACTTCTAAGGTCTGTGACTCTCCAATTCTCTGAGTCCGTGAATTGAAATTACCCTTACTCACCAGCGTTTGATTAAACAAAGCAAGCTGTTTCTGCCATTCATCTACTCGAGCTTTCAGTGGGCCAACGTAACGTGATGAGGCGATGGTTGCAATGTTGATGGTGCTGTCATCAAGAAGGACCTTTCAGGAAGGGTGAAGAAAATATGTGCAACATCGTATGGTAGTGCTCTCAAAGGTAATTATAGATATTTAACTCCAAGAGTCTATTTATTTATTTTTATTTTTACCTTAAAATTTTTATTTTATATTGGAATAGAAATTTCTGTTGGATTTACAATGTTGTATTAGTTTCAGGTGTACAGCAAAGTGATTCAATTACACACATACATATATCCATTCCTTTTCAGATTCTTTCCCATCTAGGTTATACAGATTATTGAGTAGAGTTCCCTGTGCTATACAGTAGGGTCCTTGTTGATTATCTATTTTATATATAGTAGTGTGTATATGTGGAGAAGGCAATGGCACCCCACTCCAGTACTCTTGCCTGGAAAATCCCATGGACGGAGGAGCCTGGCAGGCTGCAGTCCATGGGGTTGCTAAGAGTCTGACACGACTGAGCAACTTCACTTTCACTTTTCACTTTCACACATTGGAGAAGGAAGTGGCAACCCACTCCAGTGTTCTTGCCTGGAGAATCCCAGGGACGGGGGAGCCTGGTGGGCTGCCGTCTATGGGGTCGCACAGTCGGACACGACTGAAGCAACTTAGCAGCAGCAGCAGCAGCAGTGTGTATATGCTGGGACTTTCCAGGTGGTGCTAGTGATAAAGAACCTGCCTGCCATTGCAAGTTAGACACAAGAGATGTGGCTTCGATCCCTGGGTCCATAGTGTTGCACAGAGTTGGACATGACTGAAGTGACTTAGCACACACACACCCAGTGTGTATGTGTTAATCCCAAACCACTTAAAAGCCAACTTTCTGAATTAAAAGCTTAGTCCCACCCATTATTTCCCACCTAATCACTTCCTCTCCTTCTTCCCTTCACCAGGATTTACAACCCATTATGATGTTTTCTTCAGCGTCACCATGGAACTTCTGATTGTCAAATCCTGGCTATTTCTGTCATTATTAATGGCACACATTTCTGTTTAGCTCAGCCCTTTTCTTCAATCTCCCCCTACAAGTTATCTGGTACTTTATACCACTTTGTCATCCAGGTCTTTATTTCTCAAAGTGCTCAAAACTTGAAAAAGTAGCTGCCTGCTTTATCCAATGAAACATCATTCTCCCTCAATTATCTTGAGGAAGAGGAAAAGTGAGCTCATTCATGTCAAGCTCTGGATGTTTATAGACAAGTTTTCATCTACCTCCTTCCCCTACTCCTTCTCCATATGCCACAGCAACCCTTGCAGAACATGTACATTTTAAAAAATGTGTCTTCTAAAGAATTTTCATTGTTCTATTTAAATTATAAACTTCTTCAGAGCAGAAGCCCCATCACCTGTTATTACCTGGTCTCATACTGACTGATTTCCATCTTGGGTCTGCTCTCCCCTTCACCACCCAGAATGCTGTCTGGTCTTGCTCTTCCAAACTACACCTGGCAAAGACATTTCATCTCCAATTCTAGTTTGGGGACACACTAAGAGAATGGGGCTTTGCTTTAAAAAAATATTTTATTGAAGTATGACTGATTTACAGTGTTGTGTTAATGTTAGCTATATAGCAAAGTGATTCAGTTATATATATATATATATATATATATATATATATATATATATATATACTTTTTCACATTCTTTTCTATTATGACTTATCACACGATATTGAATATAGTTCCCTGTGTGGGATTTGTTTTTTAAATTGAGTCATAATCCCCATATTCCTGTGCTAAACAAATATGCCTTTGGATATTAAGTCACTAAGAATATTCCAAACACATGGGTCAGATTTATCTTCTTTTGCTGTTAATAGAGCATGACCATCTACTCCTAATCTCAAAAATTTCAAGTGAATTTAGCTTCTTAGTTTGCTACAAACCTGAAATGCTTATTCATGCTTCTTTGCCTTATTTAAATGGTTTGAAGTGCCTTCTATTCTCAACTATTAATATCAAACCCCCATATTTTTAAGGTCTAGAATGTCTTGGCTGGTCTAGCAAGGATTCTCTGATCACTTCAGCTACAACTGATCTCTTTGCTATTCCAAATTCTCCAGCAGTTACTGACTACAAGACTTTTAACTCATATATATATGTATAGTTGATAAATGAATATGGAATGAAGTAATGGAAACTCCATAATTACCCTAATCTCCTCCTAATTGCCTTTTAAATTCTTAAAATCCTCTTCTCCATTCAGTTCAGTTCAGTTCAATCGCTCAGTCGTGTCTGACTCTTTGCGACCCCATGTATGGCAGCATGCAGGGCCTCCCTGTCCATCACCAGCTCCCGGAGTCTACTCAAACTCATGTCCATCGAGTTGGTGATGCCATCCAGCCATCTCATCCTCTGTCATCCCCTTTATTAGATGACACTAATTTGCTTAATTTTATTGAAGAGCATTAATGCATATGAAAACTTGTGATACTTTAATGTGTATTCCTTTCTATCTTATGCTTTGATTAAAAGGAAAAAATTCTTTATGTCATATCTATTGCTTTGATAAGTATTTCATGTACAAGCATTCATGTCCTGGTGGCTCAATGGTAGAGAGCCTGCCTGCTAACACAAGAGATGTGGGTTTGATCCCTAGGCTGGTAAGATCCTCTGGAGAAGGAAATGACAACCCACTCCAGTATTCTTGCTGGGGAATCCCATGGACAGAGGCGCCTGGCAGACTACTGTCCATGGGGTCTCAAAAGAGTTGGACACGACTTGATGACTAAACAAATATTCATATTCATATCTTGCCTTCTCAATTAGATTTCTCCCTAACAACTTTCATATTTCAGTCCTTCATTATAATCTCCCATAGGGTATTTAGGACTAGGTCTGGCAAGAACCTTCACCATAGGTTTCAATAATCCAGTTTACCCACCTGTATATCATCTGTGCCACCCAGGATAAACACATCTTTGGAGTCACGGTGAGGCAGGACAACAAATTCAGTTGTTTTCCAAGAATCTTCCACCTAGGAGATTGGTCAAGTCTTAGTATATCTCAGTTCATTTATTAGGTTGATAAATGAATATGGAATGAAATAATGGAAAACTCCATAATTATCCTAATCTCCTAATTGCCTTAAAATTCTTAAAATCCTCTTCTCCATTAGGTGGCACTAATTTGCTTAATTTTATTGAAGAGCATTAATACATATGAAAACTTGTGATACTTTAATGTGTATTTCTTCCCATTTTATTCCTTAATTAAAAGGAAAAAAGTCTTTTTACATAGATCCTTGGTAGATGTGTATTTTAAGAGTAAGGAGGTTAAACATCCTAAGGAGAGAAATCCTCTCAATGTGCTTTTGAAGCACTTCATAGAGTTAGTCTTCTCTAATATGTACTTTGAAAGATAATATATTTTGGCGTAAAAGATTTTCCTTGTTGTATGGTTCTTTATTCAAAGCATGCAAATGTGTTGCCATCAAGTTCCTATTGGAGTATAAGCTAAGCAGAAAGAAGATATGTATAGCGGTGATAACAATAATAATGATAATAAATGTAAAGAATCAGCAGAAAGATAACTGATAATGAGACGGTAGAACTCGCCATGTTGAAAAACAAAGTTCATAATCTTCCCACTGAATATGAAAACCTTTATATCTCAGGACCTTCAGAATACACATTTTTCAGGTTTACCTTTTTAAGGATTGTTTCTAAGGCAGCTTCTCCAGAAGCCTGTCCAGAAATGTCCTGAATTTCTTGACCAAAGTCAAAAACATGTAACTCAGCGAGTTTCTCCAAGGTTAACGGAACTTCAAGGTCCACTAGGGTGGCATCAACGGTTTGTTCAATAGCTGCCCAATGTCTAGGCTTCAGAGTTGGGTTCCTCAGGTCAATGATAACTGGAAGCTGGAAAACACACACTCTCTGAGGCACCATTCTTTTTATCCTAAAAAATACAGTCCAATTTGGAAATGTAAAAAGCTGGAAAGAACACCTCTGATGTATGTAAACAATGAAAAATCTGGACAAACTGCAAATTAATGACTTGTATTGAATCCATCAGAAAAGTGAGGTTGCAGCAAAACCAGCTAACTCAAAATTTAGAGAGACACTGGTATCCATAGTTTTCTCCACAGAAAGAAGTTTCTGAGAATTTGTTTACCTAGGAGAGATACCTTGGGTTGCCATTTAAGCCAGTTAGAAGATGTAGCTGAATTTTAAAAATAAATTGCTAAGACTGAGTGTAGGGTAGCATGAGAGTGTGAAGTCTCAGGGGCAACAAATACATAGAGGGTTTCACAGAGAAGATTGGAAGAACCCTAAGAAAGCCTATCTTATGGTGTGGTCAGAAACATGCAAGTAAAAAGATAGTAAGAAAATACTTTTACATTGCTGGAAGAAAACATCTGCCGACTCAGAATTACACGCTAGTGAAAATATCATTTAAAATAAAGGATAAGGACAAAAATTTGGGGAGCTCATTGCTAGCATACCTACTCAATAAGAAATATTAAAGGAAGTTCTTCAGGCAGCATGAATGCTATAAGTCAGAAATTTAGATCTCTACAAAGAAATGAAGAATACTGAAAATGGAATATATGTAAAATAAATTTCATTTTATTTCCCATTTTTACTCCTTAAAATGTAACTATATAAAACAAAAATAGCAACATGTTGTGTTTATACTACATATAAAAGTAAAATACATGACAACATTAATAAAAAAGATGAGAGGGAGGAATGGGGAATATGGTATCATAAAGTCTTTATACTCTACATTAGGCAGTATAATATTGTTTGAAGGTTGATTTGGATTAAATGAAAATCTAAAAATTGCTTAAAACAGGTGTGAACAATAATTCCATGGAGAAGATAAAATGGGATAAAAAAACATATACAATTAAATCAAGAGAGGGGAAAAAAAGGAAAAAAGAAACAACAAACAAATTAAAAAACCAGCATGACAGCACTTTTAATCCAATCACATCAATAATGCTTTAAATATGAATGGTCTAAACATGTTAGTTAAAAGACTTAAAAAATCAGATTGTATAAAAAATCAGGAACCAATTATGCACTGTTCAAAAATCCACTTTAAATATAAAGACAGAAAAATTAAAAATAAAAAGATGGAGAAAGTCATATCGTGCAAATTCTAAAAGAAAGCTATACTATATATACAAATTAATATATAATTATATTAATTTCAGACAATTCAGTCTTTAGAACAAGAAATCTTATAAAAAATAAATGAAGCCTCTCAGAAAACTAGGAAACTTTGTTATCTCAATATAGGGCATCCATAAAAATGTTTGACTAACATCATACTTAAAAAGAGATTGAACGTTTCCCCTTTAAGATCAAGCACAGGACAAGGATGTTTTCTCTCATCAGTCCTATTCCATATTGTATAGAAAATCCTGCCCGGTGCAAGAAGGCAAGGAAAAGAAAGAGAAGACACACAGATTATAAATGAAGAAATAAAATTGTCTCAATTCACAGCTGAAGGAATTTTCTATGTTTATAATTCTGAATAATGTACAAAAGCTAAAATTAAAAAGCGAATTTAGCAAGATTACAGGATATAAGATCAATATACAAAGGTCAACAGTATTCCTACCTACCAGAAAAGAACAATTAGAATTTGAAATTAAAAGCAGTATCATTTAAGATAAAAGAATAGTTTTAAATCTAACAAAGCATGTGCATAATCTGTATGCTGAAAATTACAAAACATTAATGAAAAGAAATATAAGACCTAACTAAATGAAGGGATAGGCTGGTAGGAGATTAGAAAATTCTATCTTGTGAAGATGTCAGTTCTCCTCAAAATGATCTATTGACTTAACACAGTCTCCCCCAAAATCCAAGCAATTTGTTGTACATGTTGATAAGCTAATTTTAACATTTATATGGAAAGGTAAAGGAATTAGAATTGACAAAATTGTGAAAAGAAGAACAATGAAGAACTTACACTACCGGATTTCAAGATTTTCCAGCTATAGTTATCAACACCGTGTGGTACTGGTGAAAGAACAGACTTACAGAGCAATAAAATAGAATAAAGTATTCAGCAATAGACTAAAAAATATAGTTAGCTGATTTTTCACAAAGATGCAAAGACAATCAGTGGAGAAAGAATACTCCTTTCAAATAATGGTGCTGGATCAACTGAATATCTACATGCAAAATGTAAATAACTCAGAATAAATCATATACCTTAATTTAAAAAAAGCAAAACTACAAAACTTCCAGAAGGAAATACAAGAGAAAATTTGTGTGATCTTTAGGTTTGGCAAAAAGTTGTCAGATACTAACTAAAAAAGTAATATGTAAAAGAAAAAATATATTAACAGGACTTTATTCAAATTTAAGCCTGTTGTTCTGTGAAAGTCACTATTTAGGGACTAAAGTCACTGACTGGGAAAAACATTTTCAAGTTACATATTTGAAAAATGATTTATATCAGACTGTATAAAAAAGTCTTAAAATTCACTAATAACAAACAAGCCAATTAAAAATTGAGCTAATAGCCAGACAGACATTTCAGCAAAGAAGGTGAATGAATGGCAAATAGACATGGGCAAAGATGCTCAACATCACTAATCATTAGAAAAGTGTAAATCACCATTATGAGATATTACTACACATTATTAGAATAGTTAAAATTAAAAACAAAACAAACCAAATTAAGAAAAAACTCCTTATTGATAGATAACAAGCACTAGTGAGGATGAGAAACAACTAGAATTCTCATACTACTCAGTTGCATGATTTGCCCAGCTAAGGAGAAGGATGCAGTTTGTGCCTCTGCAGTAACTGAATTTGTCTGTTGCTTCTTCTCTCTGCAAAGGTAATTTAAACACGGAAGAATTCCTGTCTTTGGTCTCATTAGCCTCAAGTATAAATGATTGACCTGGAGTTTCTGAGATAATTTTATCCAAGCTTACCTTTTCTTTCATTTTTTCCACCTTACTTTTTAGCTGGGGCACAACACTATTGGGTGGCAAGCCTTTTTCCAGTTGAGTCACAAATTTGGCATATTTAGAAACTTGACCATTTAGAAATTCTGGATCCAAGGAGTCAAATTTGGACTATGAAAATTAGGGGGAAAGAAGTTAAGACATATGATAAAAAGCAAACTTGAAATAATAAAAATTTCTTTACTCAGATTTTCTGGTAGCTATGTTGTCAAATCAAGTCAACTTTATGCTTTTTTAAATGGCTCTACTTACGAAGATTTCTAATAGTAGACCAGGCATTGTTTATTACTTTCATGTCCTTTTCTTAGATACCATCTTTTTTTTTAATTTTATTTTATTTTTAAACTTTACATAATTGTATTAGTTTTGCCAAATATCAAAATAAATCCACCACAGGTATACATGTGTTCCCCATCCTGAACCCTCCTCCCTCCTCCCTCCCCATACCATCCCTCTGGGTCGTCCCAGTGCACTAGCCCCAGGCATCCACGCAGTATTGCAATCCCTGTAATTTATTCCTGAGGGCCAATCATTGTAAAGTTACAAATAGCTAATTTTTAACCTTGTGACCTAGAAACTTCTTACCCAGAGTCTCCTATTATATTTGATTATGTACTCCTTTAATGTAACTTATTTAAACATGCACTTCAATATATGCATGCATCTATAAATATATTTATCAGTTACATAAACATGTAAGTGTATACATATCACGTTGGATGGTCATATGGATTGAAGGCAATAGAAAATTTATAAAAATGAAAAGATATTTACTGCCCATGGATTGGAAGAATTAATATTGTTAAGATGTTTATACCACCTAAAACAATCTACAGATTCAATACGATCCCTATCAAAATTCCAATGGCATTTTTTTTCACAGAAATACAACAAACAATCCTAAAATTTGTGTGGAATCACAAAAGACCCTGAATAGGCAAAACAATTTTGAGAAAGAAAAAGATAGAGGTATCAACCCCCTGATTTCAGACTATGTTCCAAAGTTATAGGCATCAAAACAGTATGGTACCAGCACAAAAACAGACACATAGATTAATGGAACAGAAATAAACCCACACATATATGGTCAATTAATTTACAACAAAAGAGTTGAGAATATATAATGCAGAAAGGACAGTCTCCTCAATAAATGGTGTTGGGAAAATTGGAAAGCCACAGGCAAAAACAAAGTAATGAAATTGAATCACACACAAAAATAACTCAAAATGGACTAAAGATCTGAATATAAGACCCAAAACTTTAAAACTCCTAAAAGAAAACATAGGTATTAAGCTCTTTTAGAAGGGTCTTGGCAATGATATTTTGGATTTGACACTGAAAGCAAAGGAAAAAAAGTAAAATAACAAATGAGAATCTAACTAAAAAGCTTCTGCACAGCAAAGGAAACCATCAACAAAAGAAAAAGTCAATGTATTTAATGGGAGAAAATGTTTGCAAATTATATATCTGATAAGGGGCTAATATCCAGAACTCATATAATTCAATAGCAGAAAAACAAATAACCTGATTAAAAGTGGGCAGAGGATCTGAATAAACATGTCTCCAAAAAAGATGTAACAGATATCCAACAGGTAAAGATAACTGAAAAGATACTCAATATCACTAGCCACTGGGAAATTAAAATGAAAACCACAATGAAATATCACCTCATACCTGTTAGAATGGCTAGTAACAGAAAGACAAAAAATAAGCAGTGGAGAAAAGATATGGAGAAAAATGAATACTTGTGCACTGCTGGTAGAAATGTAAATTGGCACAACCACTATGAAAAACAGTATTAAGATTCCTCAAATGATTAAATATAGAGCTACCATATGACTCAGCAATTCCATTTCTGGACTTTTATCCTAAGAAAACAAAAACACTGATTTGAAAAGATATATTCATAGCAGCATTATTTACAATCGCCAAGAAATAGAGACAACCTAAGGAAAGTTATGATCATCCTAGGTAGCATATTGAAAAGCAGAGATACTACTTTGCCAACAAAGGTCTGTCTAGTCAAGGCTATGGTTTTTCCAGTGGTCATGTATGGATGTGAGAGTTGGACTGTGAAGAAAGCTGAGCGCTGAAGAATTGATGCTTTTGAACTGTGGTGTTGGAGAAGACTCTTGAGAGTTCCTTGGACTGCAAGGAGATCCAACCAGTCCACCCTAAAGGAGATCTGTCCTGGGTGTTCATTGGAAGGACTGATGCTGAAGCTGAAACTCCAGTACTTTGGCCACCTCATGCAAAGAGTTGACTCACTGGAAAAGACCCTGATGCTGGGAGGGATTGGGGGCAAGAGGAGAAGGGGACGACAGAGGATGAGATGGTTGGATGGCATCACTGACTTGATGGACATGAGTCTGGGTGAACTCCGGGAGTTGGTGATGGACAGGGAGGCCTGGCATGCTGTGATTCATGGGTTGCGAAGAGTTGGACATGACTGAGAGGCTGAACTGACTGACTGAACTGTGTTCACCAATGGATGAATGGATGAAGAAAATGTGTTATATGTGTACAATGGACTATTATTCCACCATAAAAAGAATGAAACTTTGTCATTTTGGGAACATGGATGGACCATGAGGGCTTTATGTAAAGTGAAATAAGTCAGACCAAGAAAAATACCATATAATCTCACTTATATGTGGAATCTAACACAAAACAAAGCAAGAGTCTAAAGTAAAACAACTAAAACAGAATAGATTGGTGGTTTCCAGAGAAAAGGGATGGGTGGATGTAATGGGTGAAGGAAGTCAAAAGGTACAAACTTATAATTATAAAATAATTATAATTATAATTATACATGGGAATGTAATGTACAGAATGTTGCTGCTGCTGCTAAGTCGCTTTAGTTGTGTCCGACTCTCTGCGACCCCATAGATGGCAGGCCACCAGGCACCCCCGTCCCTGGGATTCTCCAGGCAAGAGCACTGGAATGGGTTGCCATTTCCTTCTCCAATGAATGAAAGTGAAAGGTGAAAGTGAAGTTGCTCAGTCGTGTCTGACTCTTAGCGACCCCACGGACTGCAGCTTACCAGGCTCCTCTGTCCATGAGATTTTTCAGGCAAGAGTACTGGAGTGGGGTGCCTCACCTTCTCCAAAATGTACAGAATAGTGACTAGTTAATAATAGTGTACTGCATATTTGAAAGTTTCTAAAATAATAGATCTTGAAAGTTTTCATAAGAAAAAAATTATAATTGTGAATGGTAACAGATGTTAACTAGACTTACTGTGGTGATCATTTTACAATACACACAAATATAGGATCATCATATTATATACCTGGAACCAATACAGTGTGTCAAATATGCCTCAACTAAAAATTTATAAACATTCATTTTTTTCTAGATACGATGTCTATTTTTTGTGTACTTCCTGGGTAAATTTGTCCCACTTCGGAAGCCACTGCTCTAATCTATGGTGGGAATCAGAGCACTTTCTAAGCTTCCTCTTTACTATTCAGGAGCATTTTCTACTTCTGAGATAACCGATATATGAGTTATACAACAGCACTTAAAAGTCTCTGTTATAATAGCATATACATGTTTGTTTTCTGCTTTCTTCACCAAAAGGTAAATGCTGTGAGAGTTTAGACTCTGTCCCTTTTATTCGCCACTGGTATCCACTGTGTCCAGAACATTACCTAGGAATCATTCTTGTGTCACTGTGGTTTAAACTAGATGTATGACTTCTAATTATGGGTACCAGCACAGGGAAGCTGAACCAGCAAGTGTAAAGCAATATTTGTGAAGTTGATGGTATTTCTAGTATGTGCATATCAGACACTGGAAAGAATAGATGGTCATATATTCTGTCTCCTAGAGGGTTAATCCTTGTTAATGTTTGAATACAAGAGTAGACCCTAAGAACCAAGCCTTATGATACTTGTCCCCCTAATTTACTATGATTAGAATTTACTATTGAGCTCTCAAAGAAAGATCCTAGATCTCATTACCATGATTCTATTCTATCACAGGGGAAAAAAATGGCTTTATTTATTCTAAAAAAAAAAAAAAAAAAAAAAAAAAGACAGTGAAAACAGAACCTCAGCCAACAGAAATCTAATGTTGTAGATCATAAATAAAATTCTACGATCCTTAATAACACTTGGCTGTATGTATCAGGACAGCACTGTATTCAGAAACCACAAAGCAGTTAAATGCTGTATGGTGAGGTCCTTTGATCCCTCCTTCATTTAGTGTTCTTAAACAGAGGACCTGAGAAGCCTGCCTTACAATAAAGCATTCTTTTTTGTGGTACTTAAAGATTTGTGTAGCAGAAAGAGCTCTGTGCATTTCACTGGAAAGCTGATAAATTCCCATAAAATTATAATATTGCATAGTTTACTGAAAGATACCAGATTATTTAAAAACTATAATCCATACTACCATGATTTTAAAGTTAAATAATATAAAAATGATTTAAGAATTAAGAATTTTTCTTTTTTTACCTTTAACCATTCTTGCTGGAGTTGATCCCATTCAGATAAAGAATCCCAGAGCAATTGTTTAAGCTTCAATTCAGCACTAACTTCTTCCAAAGCATCAAACTTTGACACTTCTACCTTTAAAAATATAATAAGCAAAATGTACAATTTAATTTTCAGATATAGAGATCTTATGTTATCTTCCTATTAGTAATTTTTGTCTTTTCATTTGTTTCTATCTAAGAGAAACAAATGAAAAAAACAAGTGACAAAACCCCACATACATTCAAATTTCTATTTGAGGGACAAAATATAACTATTTATATATCCTTAGAACTTAGAAATTCTCAAAAGACACAAGAGGCATTACAGAGGTTTAAGGGCATTTTCTCTTAAGTTGGATCATATCTGACTGGTTTTTCACATAGACAAATGAGTCCTCAGAAGGATCTATATCCTTTCAGTTCAGTTCAGTTCAGTCTGTCAGTCATCTCTGACTCTTTGTGACCCCATGGACTGCAGCACGCCTGGCCTCCTTGTCCATCACCAACTCCCGAAGTTTACTCAAACCCATGTCCATTGAGTTGGTGATGCCATCCAACCATCTCATCCATTGTTGTTCCCTTCTCCTCCTACCTTCAATCTTTCCCAGCATCAGGGTCTTTTCAAATAAGTCAGTTCTTTGCATCAGGTGGCCAAAGTATTGGAGCCTCAGCTTCAACATCAGTCCTTCCAATGAATATTCAGGACTGATTTCCTTTAGGATGGACTGGTTGGATCTCCTTGCAGTCCAAGGGACTCTCAAGAGTCTTCTCCAACACCACAGTTCAAAAGCATCAATTTTTCGGTACTCAGTTTTCTTTAGAGTCCAACTCTCACATCCATACATGATTACTGGAAAGACCATAGCTTTGACTAGACGGACCTTTGTTGGGAAAGTAATGTCTCTGCTTTTTAATATGCTGCCTAGGTTGGTCATAACTTTTCTTCCAAAGAGCAAGCATCTTTTAATTTCATGGCTGCAGTCACCATCTGCAGTGATTTTGGAGCCCCCCAAAATAAAGTCTTCCCATCAATTTGCCATGAAGTGACGGGACTGGATGCCATAATCTTAGTTTTCTGAATGTTGAGTTTTAAGTCAACTTTTTCAGTCTCCTCTTTCACTTTCATCAAGAGGTTCTTTAGTTCTTCTTTACTTTCTGCAATAAGGCTGGCATCATCTGCATGTCTAAGGTTATTGATATTTCTCCTAGAAATCTTGATTCCAGCTGGTGTTTCCTCCAGCCCAGTGTTTCTCATGATGTACTCTTCATATAAGTTAAATAAGCAGGGTGACAATATACAGCCTTGACATACTCCTTTCCTGATTTGGAACCAGTCTGTTGTTCTATGTCCAGTTCTAATTGTTGCTTCCTGACCTGCATATAGATTTCTCAAGGGGCACGTCAGGTGGTCTGGTATTCCCATCTCTTGAAGAATTTTCCACAGTTTGTTGTGATCCACACAGTCAAAGGCTTTGGCGTAGTCAATACAGCAGAGGTAGATGTTTTTCTGAACTCTCTTGCTTTTTCAACGATCCAACGGATGTTGGATCCTATATCCTTTAGGGCTTATATGTAGATGATGGAAGAGGGATGATAGAAGATGGAGAGAATTTTTGTGTGGTAATTGGTGGAGGGGATGGGGAGATTTAAGATGGAGAGAACATTCTGGTTTCTCACCTATTTCTAATCTAATGGACTGATTATGAACCCTATAGAGAGATAGGTTCCAAGAAAATCTAAAGAAGCTGTTTTCAGGGCTTGGAGATTAGTTGCACAGAAACTATGAACCTTGAGATAAGCCAGGATTTCAAACATTCCATAGAACAGCAGTAAAATACACACGCTTATCAAGAGCAGTCAGAACATTCCCCAGGATAAATCATATGACAGGGCACAAAACAAGTCTTAACAAGTTTAAGAAGATTGAAATCATACTAAGTATTTCTTTTAGCCACAGAGGTGTGAAACTAGAAATCAACAACAGTAGGAAAGGTGGAAAATTTACACATGTGTGAAAACTAAACAACACAGTCCTGAACAACCAATGGGTTAAAGAGGAAATCAAAGGGAAATTAAAAATTTTTTGAAACAAATGAAAGTGGAAACAGCACACTAGAACCTAAGAGATGCTGCAAAAGCAGTTCTGAGAGGCGAGTTTATAGTGATAAATGGATATATTAAGAAAATAGAAAGATCTCAAATAACATAACTTTACACATCAAGGAGCTAGAAAAAAGAGAACAAGCTAAGCCCAACATTGTCAGAAGAAAAGAAGTAAGTTCAGAGTGGAAATAAATAAAATAGGGATCTGAAAAATAATAGAAAAGATCAATGAAACTAAAAGCATTTTTTAAAAAAGATAAATCTATAGCTAGAACAAGAAAAAAAGAGAGGTGACTCAAATAAATAAAATCAGAAATGAAAATGGATACATTACAATTTACACCACAGAAATACATATGATCTTATGCCTGCATGCATGCTCAGTCATGTCCAACTCGTAACATGTCCAACTGTAGGCCACCAGTCTCCTCTGTCCATGGGGTTTCCCAGGTAAGAATACTGGAGTGGGTTGCCATTTCCTTCTCGAGGGGATCTTCCTGACCCAGGGATCGAACCCACATCTCCTGCATTGGCAGGAGGATTCTTTACCACTGAGCCACATAGGAAGCCATATCATAAGAGATTACTATGAAAAACTAACTGTATACCAACAAACTGGGTAACTTAGAAGCAGTGCATAAATTCCTAGAAACACATAACCTATTAAGACTGAATCAGGAAGGAAGAGAAAATCTGAACAGAAAAATAAGTAGTAAGGAGATCAAATCAGAAATCAAAAGCCTCCGAGCACAGAAAAGCCCAGGACCAGATGACTTCACTGGTAAATTCTACCAAACATCTATAGTGGGGGTGGGGGGAAGAATTAATGCCAATCTTTCTCAAACCTTTCCAGAACATTAAAGAGGTGGGAACACTTCCCAACTCATTTTACAAGGCCAGCATTACCCTGACACTAGGGATCTAGCCTTGTCTTCATTAAGAATTAGAAATGATTTCCTACACCTCTTAGGCCTTCACTCCTGTCCACCAAATAACCAAGAGCTAGAGAGGAAGGTTGGATATGAGGTCATCCTATGCTGTGCTGTGCTTAGTCACTCAGTCATGTCTGACTCTTTGTGACCCCATGGACTATAGTCCCCCAGGCTCCTCTGTCCATGGGGATTCTCTAGGCAAAAATACTGGAGTAGGTTGCCATGCCCTCCTCCAGGGGAATTTTCCCAACCCAGGATTGAACTCAGGTCTCCCACAGTACAGGTAGTTTCTTTACCATCTGGGCCACCAGGACAGCCTGAGGTCATCCTAAAGAATCATAAAATATAGATATGGAGTCTGGAAGGAGGGAGACACACTTCTATTTCAGGCTCTGGTTCAAGCTACACTATTCTTCCTGACCCAAAGGAGTGCTTACCTGGTATAGCTTTTTATTAGGTAATGTTTCATCCATAGTTCCCTTCCTACCTCACACTTTCCTGTCTTATATGTCAGTTAATTCAATCTGGGAACAACTTTGAACCATAATTCTCTCACGCACAAACTTCCTGCCTCACGTATAATGTCAGTTGCACTTTCTAGTGTCCAGGTTATTATTTTGCAGGTTGCTCTACCAAGGCTCAGGTCTGGAGTGGAGATCTGGAGGGCTCAGGTCTCAGAGCCCTCAGACCACTTTCTGGTCATCCATTTGGGGCTCTGGAAGAAATGGATGCATCTCCATGTGATGTCCAGGCACTTCTCTGAAATTTAGGGGAGACTATTAACACTCCTTCATTGCAGGTGGCTTCTGGCTTTGGTCCCAGGAATCTTTCCAATTTGCTTTTCTCTTTGTTCTCTCTAATAGCTATTCTGATACTTTAGCTCCAATATTTTGGCTACCTGATATGAAGAGCCTACTCACTGGAAAAGATCCCGATGCTGGGAAAGACTGAAGACAAAAGAAGGGGGTGACAAAGGATGATATAGTTAGATGGCATCACCGACTCAATGGACATGAATCTGAGCAGGAGATAGTGGAGGACAGAGGAGCCTGGCATGCTGCAGTCCATGGTGTCACAAAGAGCTGGACATGACCTAGTGATTGGACAACAACAATATCAGTTCAGAGCACTTATAACTCTCACTCATTTCTTTTCATTTTGGGAGGGCATATCATTTAGCTTTTTAATTTTGGGGGATCCATCTTTGCCATGGCTTAGTCAAATTCTCTTCTTTCATCAAGCTGGCACATCAAAACCAGAGCAAATGAGGCAATATTGATGGAATCAATAATATACACATCAGTTCAGTTCAGACGTTCAGTCGTGTCCAACTCTTTGCGACCCCATGAATTGCAGCACGCCAGGCCTCCCTGTCCATCACCAATTCCCAGAGTTCACTCAGACTCACGTCCATCGAGTCAGTGATGCCATCCAGCCATCTCATCCTCTGTTGTCTCCTTCCCCTCCTGCCCCCAATCCCTCCCAGCATCAGAGTCTTTTCCAGTGAGTGAACTCTTCGCATGAGGTGGCCAAAGTACTGCAGTTTCAGCTTTAGCATCATTCCTTCCAAAGAAATCCCAGGGCTGATCTCCTTCAGAATGGACTGGTTGGATCTCCTTGCAGTCCAAGGGACTCTCAAGCGTCTTCTCCAACACCACAGTTCAAAAGCATCAATTCTTCAGCGCTCAGCCTTCTTCACAGTCCAACTCTCACATCCATACATGACTATTGGAAAAACCATAGCCTTGACTAGAGGGGCCTTTGTTGGCAAAGTAATGCCTCTGCTTTTGAATATGCTATCTAGGTTGGTCATAACTTTCCTTCCAAGGAGTAAGCATCTTTTAATTTCATGGCTGCAGTCACCATCTGCAGTGATTTTTGGAGCCCAGAAAAATAAAGTCTGACACTGTTTCCACTCTTTCCCCATCTATTTGCCATGAAGTGATGGGACCAGATGCCATGATCTTCGTTTTCTGAATGTTGAGCTTTAAGCCAAGTTTTTCACTCTCCACTTTCACCTTCATCAAGAGGCTTTTTAGTTCCTCTTCACTTTCTGCCATAAGGGTGGTGTCATCTGCATATCTGAGGTTATTGATATTTCTCCCAGCAATCTTGATTCCAGCTTGTGCTTCCTCCAGCCCAGTGTTTCTCATGATGTACTCTGCATATAAGTTAAATAAGCAGGGTGACAAAATATAGCCTTGACGAACTCCTTTTCCAATTTGGAACCAGTCTGTTGTTCCATGTCCAGTTCGAACTGTTGCTTCTGGACCTGCATATAGGTTTCTCAAGAGGCAGGTCAGGTGGTCTGGTCTTCCCATCTCTTTCAGAATTTTCCACAGTTTATTGTGATCCACACAGTCAAAGACTTTGGCATAGTCAATACAGCAGAGGTAGATGTTTTTCTGGAATTCCCTTGCTTTTTCGATGATCCAGCGGATGTTGGCAATTTGATCTCTGGTTCCTCTGCCTTTTCTAAAACTAGCTTGAACATCTGGAAGTTCAGGGTTCATGTACTGCTGAAGCCTGGCTTGGAGAATTTTGAGCATTATTTTACTATCGTGTGAGATGAGTGCAATTGTGTGGTAGTTTGAGCATTCTTTAGCATTGCCTTTCTTTGGGATTGGAATGAAAACTGACCTTTCCAGTCCTGTGGCCACTGCTGAGTTTTCCAAATTTGCTGGCATATTGAGTGCAGCACTTTCACAGCATCATCTTTCAGGATTTGAAATAGTTCAACTGGAATTCCATCATGTCCACTAGCTTTGTTCGTAGTGATGCTTTCTAAGGCTTGACTTCACATTCCAGGATGTCTGGCTCTAGGTGAGTGATCACACCATTGCGATTATCTGGATCATGAAGATCTTTTTTGTACAGTTCTTCTGCGTATTCTTGCCACCTTTTCTTAATATCTTCTGCTTCTGTTAGGTCCAAACCATTTCTGTCCTTTATCGAGCCCATCTTTGCATGAAATGTCCCCTTGGTATCTCTAATTTTCTTGAAGAGATCTCTAGTCTTTTCCATTCTGTTGTTTTTCTCTATTTCTTTTCATTGATCGCTGAGGAAAGCTTTCTTATCTCTTCTTGCTATTCTTTGGAACTCTGCATTCAGATGCTTATATCTTTCCTTTTCTCCTTTGCTTTTCACTTCTCTTCTTTTCACAGCTATTTGTAAGGCCTCCCCAGACAGCCATTTTGCTTTTTTCCATTTCTTTTCCATGGGGATGGTCTTGATCCCTGTCTCCTGTACAATGTCATGAACCTCCATCCATAGTTCATCAGGCACTCCATCTATTAGATCTAGTCCCTTTCATCTATTTCTCACTTTCACTGTATAATCATAAGGGATTTGATATAGGTCATACCTGAATGGTCTAGTGGTTTTCCCTACTTTCCTCAATTTCAGTCTGAATTTGGCAATAAGGAGTTCATGATCCGAGCCACAGTCAGCTCCCGGTCTTGTTTTTGTTGACTGTATAGAGCTTCTTCATCTTTGGCTGCAAAGAATATAATCAATCTGATTTTGGTGTTGACCATCTGGTGATGTCCATGTATAGAGTCCTTTCTTGTGTTGTTGGAAGAGGGTGTTTGCTACGACCAGTGCGTTCTCTTGGCAAAACTCTATTAGTTTTTGCCCTGTTTCATTCCGTATTCCAAGGCCAAATTTGCCTGTTACTCCAGGTGTTTCTTGACTTCCTACTTTTGCATTCCAGTCCCCTATAATGAAAAGGACATCTTTTTTCGGTGTTAGTTCTAAAAGACCTTGTAGGTCTTCATAGCCATTTAACTTCAGCTTCTTCAGCGTTACTGGTTGGACATAGAC
Source organism: Bubalus kerabau (assembly GCF_029407905.1). Lineage (NCBI taxonomy): Eukaryota > Metazoa > Chordata > Mammalia > Artiodactyla > Bovidae > Bubalus > Bubalus kerabau. The sequence continues at coordinate 53,196,834 of NC_073634.1, forward strand.
TTGGATTACTGTGATATTGAATGGTTTGCCTTGGAAATGAACAGAGATCATTCTTTCGTTTTTGAGACTGCATCCAAGTACTGCATATCAGACTCTTTTGTTGACCATGATGGCTACTCCATTTCTTCTAAGGGATTCCTGCCCGCAGTAGTAGATATAATGGTCATCTGAGTTAAATTCACCCATTCCAGTCCATTTTAGTTCGCTGATTCCAATATACACATGAATGAATGTAAAAGAAGCTAGAATATTAATAAAGAATCAAGGGGTTTCAATTGATTACATTTAAAAATCCACATGCATTTTGACATAGAAACTACAGGTCCTGGTCTGAGTATTTGTCTATAATTCACAATTACTTTTTAATAAAGAAAGATACTTTGTCTCTCATGTGTCCTAATCTTTAAACACTTTAAAGGCAGAGAATATACCATATTTTGTATTTCAGATTATTCCAGTACAGTGACTAGCACATAGGTGTCTAAGCATTGAGCAATATTAAAAATGATTGTGCATCAATGTCACTTCTGTGTATACACAAAGATATATTTTATAGTTCTATATTTAGGAACAGATGTGTAGCGCTGTCATTACCTTAAAATTCTTCTGATAGGATTTATATTGAAATGCACGTTTTTGAAGATCATCCAGAACTAACAGCAGCTCATTCAACATGACCTTTATTTTCTCTTGGTCAGCATTAATGTCCAAAATCTGTGGATCCTGTAAAATTAAGATAGCATTTGATTAGTCATTCCTACTTTTTGATGTATGCCATCAAATTACATGAATAAACATTTTCAAAACATATTTTTGCTAATTCCCTTTTCACTCTAATTTTTAGAAAATATATGAAAATGGTTGCTTTTCTTGAATTTTAAAACAATTCAGATACATTGTAAAAAGTACAGAAATGTATAAGGAAGTACTATGGGGATAATATTTTTAAGGAGTACCTAATGCATTTTCCTTCATCTTCTTTCCTATATTACATTTTTTTCCCAACTAACAAAACTTCAGTTAAGGAGGGGTGAATGCAATATGGAAAAGAATGAAGGGACTATAAGGAAATTTATCATTTTACAGTAAAGGAATGATTATAATTTACAACAAAGGTAGGACTCTATTTGATTAAAGTTCATAAATAGGCAAAAGCAATTTATGGCTTTAGAATTCAGGGTAGTGGTTGCTTTTGGAAAGGAAGGAAAGGTTAGTGACTAGAGGGCACCCTAAGGATACAAAGAGCAATAGCTCTTGACTTGAGCAGTAGACATATGGATGTGTTCACTTTCTGAGAACTCACTGAGTTGTGCAGTTATTACAGTTATGTACAGCTTTCTCTTGCAAAATACAAAAATACTTCAGTACAAAAGTAAAAGCAATGCAAAATCCTTTAGACTAAAAGTTTACATATAATAAGTACACAATAAATGTTTAGCCATGTCAACACATATAAATATCGGTATTGTATTCCTTTGAGTGGAAGTATCTCAACACATTTTATTATTCTGTTGAAGGACACTGAGTTTTTCCCATTTTTTTCTGATTTGATAATAAGTTTATATGGTTTTCGGAGAGGGCAATGGCACCCCACTCCAGTACTCTTGCTTGGAAAATCCCATTGATGGAGGACCCTGGTAGGCTGCAGTCCATGGGGTCACTAAGAGTCAGACACGACTGAGGGATTTCACTTTAACTTTTCACTTTCATGCATTGGAGAAGGAAATGGCAACCCACTCCAGTGTTCTTGCCTGGAGAATCCCAGGGACGGGGGAGCCTGGTGGGCTGCCATCTATGGGGTTGCACAGAGTTGGACACGACTGAAGCGACTTAGCAGCAGTAGCAGTTATATGGTTTTGGGCTTCCCTAGTGGCTCAGCTGGTAAAGAATCCGTCTGCAATGTGGGAGACCTGGGTTCGACCCCTGGGTTGGGAAGATCCCCTGGAGAAGGGAACGGCTACCCACTGCAGTATTCTGGCCTGGAGAATTCCATGGACTCTATAGTCCATGGGGTCACAAAGAGTCAGACACAACTGAGCAACTTTCACTTTCACTTCACTTTGTATTGCTTTAAACTTTTGAGATAGGATTTAGTCAATGTTAATAATTAAAGAGTAGATCATTATTATATGATCTATTTTCATGTTTGCTTCAGTTAAGAATTATCCAGATGTCTATTCTATGGCATGGAAACATGTATATTATCATATGTGAAACAAATCGCCAGTCCAGTTTTGATGCATGATACAGGATGCTTGGGGCTGGTGCACTGGGATGACCCAGAGAGATGGGATGGGGAGGGAGGTGGGAGGAGGGTTCAGGATGGGGAACACATGTACACCTGTGGTGGATTCATGTCAACGTATGGCAAAACCAATACAATATTTTAAAGTAATTAGCCTCCAATTAAAATAAATACATTTATATTAAAAAAATAAAGTAAGTAAGATAGTGAAAAAAAAAGATGTCTATTATAAGTTCTTAAAAATTCCTTTTATATCTTTAGGATAGTAAAATTGATGCAAGTTAATCAAACATTCTTTATCACTTATTAATTTATACTCTGCCTCTTTCTAAGAGGGAATTTTCTAACATGTGACTAAGAAAACTCTAATATTGTGACAATAGCTATAAAATATGCTAATAGGATGTAAAAACACTAATTTAAAAATAATAGTCTCCGGCCGTATCGGCCTGAAGGCGCCCGATCTCGTCTGATCTCGGAAGCTAAGCAGGGTCGGGCCTGTTTAGTATAAAAAAAAAAAAAAAAAATAATAATAATAAATAGAAGCTAGGAAAAAGAGAATTCACTACTATTGAACTGAGTTTTTCCCACTTTTTTTCTGATTTGACCATAGACTTTAAAATTTTTTTTATTTAATTGGAAGATAATTACTTTACAATTTTGTGATGGTTTTTGCCATGTATCAACATGAATCAGTCATGGGTATATATGTGTCCCCCTATTCTGAAGCCCCTCCCACTTCCCTCCCCACCCCATCCCTCTAGGTTGTACCAGAGCACCAACTTTGGGTGCCCTGCTTCATGCATCAAACTTGCACTGGTCTTCTATTTTACATATAGTAATATACATGGGAAAAGAGTACACCAAGGCTGTATATTGTCACCCTGCTTATTTAACTTATATGCAGAGTACATCATGAGAAATGCTAGGCTGGATAAAGTGCAAGCTGAAATCAAGATTGCCTAGAGAAATATCAATAACGTCAGATATGCAGATGACATCACTCATGTCAGAAAGTGAAGAGAATCTAAAGAACCTCTTGATGAAAGTGAAAGAGGAGAATTAAAAAGCTGGTTTAAAATTCATCATTCAAAAAACAAAGATCATGGCATTAGGTCCCATCCCTTCATGGCAAATAGATGGGGAAACAATGGAAACAGTGATACACTTTATTTTATTGGGCTCCAAAATCACTGCAGACGGTGACTACAGCCATGAAATTAAAACATGCTTGCTCCTTGGAAGAAAAGCTATGGCCAACCTAGACAGTATATGAAAAAGCAGAGACATTACTTTGCCAACAAAGGTCTATCTAGTCAAAGCTACAGTTTTTCCAGTAGTCATGTATGGATGTGAGAGTTGGACCATAAAGAAAGCTGAGCATTGAAGAACTGATGCTTTTGAACTGTGGTGCTGGATAAGACTCTTGAAGAGTCCCTTGGACTGCAAGGAGATATAACCAGTCCATCCTAAAGGAAATCAGTCCTGAATATTCATTGGAAGGACTTTTGCTGAATATGAAGGTTCAATACTTTGGCCACCTGACACAAAGAACTGACTCATTTGAAAAGACCATAATGCTGGGAAAGATTGAAGGAGAGAGGAAAAGGGGATGACAGAGGATAAGATGGCTGGATGACATCACAAACTCAATGGACATGAGTTTTAGCAAGCTTCAGGAGTTGGTGATGGACTGGGAAGCCTGATGATGGACAGGGAAGCAGTCCATGAGGTCGCAAAGAGTTGGACATGACTGAGCAACTGAACTGAACTGAACTGAATGTATATGTTTCAATGCTATTTTCTCAAATCATCCCACCTTTGCTTTTTCCCACTGAGTCCAAATAAGTTTGTTCTTTACATCTGTGTCTCCTTTGCTGCCCTGCATATAGGATCATTGTTATGTCTTTCTAAATTTCATATAAATGCATTAATATACAGTATTTGTCCTTCTCTTTCTGACTTGACGCTGCGTAATAGGCTCCAGTTTCACCCACCTCATTAGAACTGACTCAAATGTATTCCTTTTTATAGCTGAGTAATATTCCATTTTGTACTTTTGATCATTAGTACTAAAGCAATACATACATCCGTTAGTTGCAGTGGCCTGGAATTTATTCAGTACCTCAGAGAGGTTCAGAAACACTTTCAATTTTCAGTAGCTGCTCAAAGACATTGTTAATTGATTAGAATGAAGCATAAACAAAATGAAAGTTAAACCAGATTAAAATGAAATATGCTTTCTAAACGGTTTGTTAAAATGTAATAGCCTTTATATAGATCATTTTAAAAATTCTGCTTCAGCTTACCTGTGCCAGCATCTTTACTTCATTCACTTCATTGCTTAGATCTTCAAGATCTCTACCCAAATGCAGACAAAATTGCTTAATGCTTGTTTCTCTGTCACCCACAGATTTATCAATGGCATTCCGAACAGCAACAATGGATGGCTTCATAGTTGCAAAAACGGCAAAGTCTTCAGGAGGTGTGGGAACCTGATACTGTTCAATGAGCTTGTACATCTGAACCACAACATTCCCTTCATCTTCAAGGCTTTCGATCTAAATGGAAACATGAGTTGCTCATTAAATAAATCAGTGTCCTGTTACACCTGTTAAGAGTGACTGATAGGAGACAGTGGCTGTGCACCACGCTGTAAAGAGCCAGCTCACAGAGGAGTGCATTTAATGCAGATCAAACTGGCTGGAGCTGGCTGGATGACAAATGCAGTCATTACTACGGTGTAGACAATGAGGCCTAGGAGGTAACCGTTCAGAACTGAGCACAGTTAATATTTACTTTTTCTCTCTCTTGTTCTCTAGTAAATTAAATAGTAGTGCTCAGTCGCTTTAGTCATGTCTGACCCTTTTGCAACTCCTTAGACTGCAGCCCACCAGGCTCCTCTGTCCATGGAGTTTTCCAGGTAAGAATCCTAGAGTGGGTGCCATTTCCTCCTCCACAGGATCTTCCCAACCCAGAGATCAAACCCGCATCTCTTATGTCTCCTGCCTTGGGAAGCAGGTGCACAAGCACCACCTGGTAAGCCTCAGATTAAACAGTGCCAATATTTAAAGTTTTCAGAGATGGCAGGTGCTGTGAGGATGCTCAACTGTAACATCTGAGATTCCAGGCACGTGTGCTGAGCAGTGACTGTCCCAGGGAAGCCCCTGAGGTGTGCGGACCATGTACCTCTCTGTGTAGATTCAGAACCCTGATTGATGGTGAGCATCGTGCTACCCTCTAATAAAGGCTTTTACTACCACTATTACTGACTCTTAAACATCTCTGCTCTGATGCCCTTGCCTCAGTGCACAGTGTCTTTCCTAATTTTCTGGCAAGGTCTCCCAAGTTTGAAGGGAACCCTCCTTGCCACCACTCTGCCACAAGGTGATAGAGGAAGCATCCAAGTTCTATAACTTGACCCACTTCCTGGTGACAACTTAACCAGGGAGCATCAAATTGGGACAGAGTGAATCCAGCTCAGTCTGACCTTTCTCTTGACCTTGGGAAGAGTTAGACTGTATCTGTGGGCAGAGGCCATTTGCTTTCATGGGGTAACAAAACAGGTCCTAAACAGGAGAAGAAAACTGTGGAGAGGCTTTAGAGAGATGGTTCTCAACCTTGAGCTGCATCCCAATCACCCTGGCAATACTACACAACTGTACTCTGTACAGTATGGTACAGTAAAGTACACAAAAAACTTATAGAGGATGCACACATGTGACAATGTATGCCACACATGTGAACTAACTTACCGTGATTGGACATGCAAACGCACATTCACATCTTTGAAAAATGCAAGTTGAAAGTTTGCATGTAAGGGATTCACTGTAGAATTGTAATCTAGATATTAGTTATAATGGAAGTCATGATCCTTCTTAATCTATACTTGCATAATAGTCAGGAAACTTACTAGCAGGAATGAAAGAAACCCAAGTTAAACTAGCTTAAGTAGGCAAGTGGGTTAGGGAGACAACAGCAGATATAGAGACTCTTCTTGCCTGTTTGCTTGATGCCAGTTCCTATATGCCAGCTGTTGTACTGCACTTTTCAAGGTACTGTATTGTAAGATTAAAAATGTTTTCTTTGTTTTTTTTTAATGCATTATTTGTGTGAAAAGTATTATAAACCTATTAAAGTATAGTACTATATAGCTGATTGTGTTAGTTGGGTACCTAGGCTCACTTGGTTGGACTTAGGAAACAATGGGAGTTACAAACGCAATCTCAGAACAGAACTCATTTGAATTTAGGGGACTTACTGTATTATCATTCATTACAAATAAGAAATGCAATAAACTGGGGTTGAGAGCACTGGCTTTGTTGTCAGAGACACAAATTTGAATTCCAGATGTACTGCATATAGGTCTGTGATCTTGGACACAATGACCTATTTTGGTCCTCATTTGCTTATCTGCAGAATAAGAATAAAAATTATCTATACTTCTTTCTGGTGACTGCAGCCATGAAATTAAAAGACTCTTGCTCCTTTCTTCTATATAGAAGAAAAGTTATGACAAACCTAGACAGAGTATTAAAAAGCAGAGACATTACTTTGCTGACAAAGGTCTGTATAGTTAAAGCTATGGTTTTTCCAGTAGTCATGTATGAATGTGAGAGTTGGATCATCAAGAAGGCTGAGGACTGAAGAATTGATGTTTTGAACTGTGGTGTTGGAGAAGACTCTTGAGAGTCCCTTGGACTGCAAGGCGATCAAACCAGTCAATCCTAAAGGAAATCAATCCTGAATATTCATTGGAAGGACTGATGCTGAAGCTGAAGATCTAAAATTTAGTCACCTGATGTGAAGAGTCAACTCATCAGAAAAGACCCTGATGCTAGGAAAGATTGAAGGCAGAAGGAGAAGGGGACGACAGAGGACGCGATAGGAGAGGTTGGATAGCATCATTGACTCAATGGACATGAATTTGAGCAAACTCTGGGAGATGGTGAAGGACAAGGAGGCCTGGCATGCTGCAGTCCATGGGGTCGCAAAGAGTCAGACACGACTGAACGACTAAACAATACTTCTTAAGCTTTTGTAAGGATAAAAAATGTAACATACGTAGAAAATGTAGTACATGCCTGACTAGTAGTGATCAATGTTAGCTGCCATTACTACTGTGAGGTAAGCCATCCACTTCCTTTGCCTGAAAGTGTTTCTGATATTCTGACAGCTGTATCTTGACCTTCAGTCCCTCAGTTTCTCTTATTTGCCTTCCTTCCCACAAGGTTTTGAATAGTGAGTTACACAAGAATCAACTCACCCTTTCCTGAATTTCGTCAAGAAATACTAAGCTGTTAACATATTCTATGGTAGTAGTTGGGACAAATTCAAGCTTGTATTCTGCATCTTGTGCCTCAGAGATGATGGCATCCACTTTTTTCTTGCTTAGACGAGGAAGCATATAATTCAGCACCTAGGAAAGAAGAAGGAACTGTGAATCGTAACCACTTGAGTATTTCTACTTTATTATATATTTTAGATAAAGTCTAACTAAATGTCTGTTAAATCATCAGGTAATGAAAGCAGCAGTATATGAAAATGCTTTTTTTTCCCACACTGAAACAACAGGATTAGTTTTGAAGATTATTTCCAGAATAAGTTAGATTGCACAAGTTATTAAAAAGTTTACCTAGGGACTTCTTTAGTGGTCCAGTGGTTAAAAATATGTTTTGTAATGCTGGGAAAATGGATTTGATCCCTGGCTGGGGAACTAAGATCCCACTAAGCTCGAGCGCCACCACTGCTGAAGCCTGTGCGCTCTGGAGTCTGTGCACCACAAATTAGCGAGCTCATATGCCACAACTAGAGACTTTGTGTGCCACAAGGAAAGATCCCACGTGACTCAACCAAGATCTCATATGTTGCAACTAAGACCAGATGCAGCCAAATAAATAAATAATTTAAAAAAAAATCTGCCTAAATGGTCTGACATTTTATAAGTACCCTTTCTGTTACTTTGTGCTGTATAGTGAACATTGTGGTACCAGCCCCAGTATCTTTCATGTTGGGTGGGAGTACTGATTTGGAGGAAGGTGATCTCTCCTTCACAAACAAAGATTGAGTCTGATTGGTCTTAAGGTAAAACGAGCATGGCTTTCTTTGGCTAGTGTGATTGGATTAGAGTGAATCTCTGACATTAGCTGGTCCAATTAAGTAGAAACCCAAGACTTTTGTTTAAGGCTGAGAGATCTCTCTCTCTCTCTCTGGACATGAATAAGGAAATAATTATCCTATGGAGCCTTTGACTACCATTTCAGAAAAGTGAGGGTATATGAGCTTTAGGATGAAGCTGGCACATCAGAAGGAAGCTGGCACACAGTGAATGGAAAAAATCAGGTCTTTAGTAACCACTGAGTCACTAGATCACACCTTCCTGATGCCCATCCACCCTCTGGACTTTTTAGATCCATACATTTTCTGATTGCTGAAGCCAGTTTGAGGGTGTTTTCTTTTTGTTTGTTTGTTTTTTGTTTTTGGCTTAGTATACAGTAGTACTCATAGTGCTCAGAAATGTTTGCTGAAATTGACTTTGCTTCAATTCTCTATTGTTTTCTTTTTCAACAGATGAAGCAGCAAAGCTCTAGAAAGGAGTCCAATACTATACAGCTAATTAGTGACAGAAAAGATATTAGCACTCAGGCCTGCAGCCTTTTAGACAGAGCACTGTCTTCTTTCATCTGCACCAGGGGTCAGCAGAGGTTTTCTGTAAGGGCTAAATAGTAAATACTTTAGATTTTCAGGATATACGGTCTCTGTTACAACCACTCAGCTCTGCCCTTGTGGAGCAACCATAGGCAATACATAAGCGAACTGTCATGGTACAAAACAGGTGGCAGGCTGGAATGACCCTGTGGGACAGAGTTTGCCAATCTGTTCTATACCATTGTGTCTCGAGAGGTATTTTTTAGAGTCTTTATTGAATCTGTTACAATATTGTTTCTGTTTTACGTTTTTGGGGGTTTTTTGGCTGTGATGCATGTGCGACCTTAGCTCCCTGACCAGGGATTGAACCTGGGCCCCTTGCACTGGAACATGAAGTCTTAACTACTGAACCACGAGGGGAGTTCCTTTGTGGTGGTATTTGATTGTATATATGACTAAAGGATATGACTTTATATATGATATATATGACTTCCCTGGTGGCTTAGAGGATAAAGCGTCTGCCCACAATGCGGGAGACCTGGGTTCGATCCCTGGGTAGGGAAGATCCCCTGGAGAAGGAAATGGCAACCCACTCCAGTATTCTTGCCTGGAGAATCCCATGGATGGAGGAGCCTGATAGGCTATAGTCCATGGGGTCGCAAAGAGTCCGACACAACTGAGCGACTTCACTTCACTTCACTTCATGACTAAAGGAAGACCTGAAAGTTATTGTAGAAGCAATCAAATCTCCTCAGCTCTACCACTCACTAAAATACAATCAGATCTTTAGGGACAGTTTGAGATCAGGAAACCTCAGTATCTAGGATACCTCAGTATCCTAGAATCAACCAGCATTCCTACTAGGACCCTGAGCTGTTACAGCAATGTCTCCTCTGGAGGAAATCTTGAAATGCTCCAACAAAGGAAAAAGGAGTGGATGTAGGAGGCTAGTTTAAGGACTTTTTTTTCCCCCTCACCTGAAATTGACTATGCTTGGGACAGAAAGAAAAACATGGAACTTTCCCTACAAATTAAAGATGTTGAATAGACTTAAGTTAATTTTAAATAGCTGCAATACTAGAAAATAAAGATAGGCTATTTGCAGGAGAAAAATCATAAAATAGTTTAAGAGACCATAATTAACATTTTTGCTTGTTCACAGTTACCTCCAAGCATCGCAAAGGTGATGGAATTAGTTTTTCTTTCAGTTGCTTAGTGTCAATGAGCAGCAGTCCTACGTTCCTGGTGGGTCTCAGAGCCACTGCATCCTTGTGCTGTCTGTGGTATTTTTCCAGTTGTTCACTAAAGAACTTAACACCTACATAGAATAATTCATATACAGCAAAAAATATATATTAGATTTTAAAGGACCATTACACAGATACATCAAAAATCATTGCATTAATACACTTACATATGTATTTAAAATGAACTATCCATAGGTAGAGAACCTTGTATAATTTTAAAATGTTAATTCATGGTGCTTTATATTTTATTCTTGTAATGAAGAAACTAACATTTCATAATGTAAATATATTTTCTGGCTGTTTCTAAGAATAGCTCATGAAAATAATTTGTAATTGCATTAGAGAATCTAGTCTATAATGGCGTAGATTCTAGAATCAGACTGGTTTGAAGTTGGCTTAATCTAACGGTTCTTCCACATCGTACCTCAAAATATGTATGAATATGCATCCTTAGTTGTATTTGATTCTTTGTGACCCCATGGACTATAACCTACCAGGCTCCTCTGTCCATGGGATTTTCCAGGCAAAAATACTGGAATGGGTTGCCATTTCCTCTGCCAGGGGATCTTCCCGACCCAGGGATTAAACCTGCATCTCTTGTGTCTCCTGCATTGCAGGCAGATTCTTTACCAAGTATTTAAGGATATTAACAACAGAGAAGGTTTGAAACTCAAGAGATCAGGCATAGCTAAAGTTATTTCCATTCCTCTTCCCAACACCTCTGCCAACCCTGCTCCCCACATCAAAGTTAAGACCATTGTCAACTTTGTCTGCCAATGCTGCAGTTGCATTTTGATAATCTTCCTATCTCCAGTTTCTCTGCCATCTATGGGGTCGCACAGAGTCGGACACGACTGAAGCAACTTAGCAGCAGCAACAGCAGCAGCAATCTATTTGGATTGGGAAATCACCAGTGGAAGTCTGATTATCTTGAAATCATACTATTGGTCAAAAACAACTCTTACTAATACACATATAATACAAAACAACTCCTTGTCTTTAAAAATTCAGCTAACTTTATTTCCAGTTGGTCCCTCCACTTGAGTCAGACTGTTTTCCCTACTGTTTCCTGATCTTCTCTAACCCTCTTCCACCATCCCTAAGAGAAAAAGTTGTTGATCCCTGCTTTTATTTCCATCACCTTCTGTTCTGGACACAAGGGGCAGTTTGACACAGTATAAAGAACACATCAGACCAAATCTTAGAAGACCTAGGCCCAAGTCTTTAACCCACCTGTTGCTTTGGCTAAGTTACTTAATCTTTCTGAGCGTCACCTTCCTCAAGATACAAAAAAAGGGATGACAATTATCTGTCCTACTCATTTTAGAAGGTTTTGATGTGTTTATTTTTGAGAAATGAAAAAATTAGGATATCAAATGATCTGAGAAAACCCCTGGTGAGGAAAGCTGTATAATGTTGCTTGGTCTAGTATTTTCCAAATTTATTTGAACACAGAGTCTTTCTCATAGTATCATGTAATATCCTTCAGAATGGTGGTTCAAGGAATACCAATTTGGGGAACACCAATTTAGTCCAATACTTTCATTTTATACATAAATAAATTTAGATCACTCAAAGTTAAATGACTTTTATCCATGTTCAAAGGGAAACAAAAGAGTAAAGCCAACAGAAGAGCTCTGTCTTGAGATGGAGGAGGGATGGTTTGTATAACAAACTCTCAAGTCAGGGGAAACAATTTCTAAACCACTTACTCACTGTGTAATCTTGACGTTGCCTTATCTCTATATTTCCACTTACCTATTTGTAAAATGAGAATACTTGCCTATATAGAATTATGAGGATTAGATAAAATAGATTAGATGAGACAGCACAGTACCTATCATAAGTGCTTAGCAAGTATGGAAAATATTAGTAGACACTGACTTTTATAGAAATTTAGTGGTGAGATATGGCTGATTATTTCAGAAAGCCAGAGTCTGTCTTCTGATCATCTTCTGGGGCTAAACAAAGGGCAGTCTGGCTAAAAGTTTGGTTAAACAGACGTTTATTAAGTATGCTATGCTAAGTCACTTCAGTCGTGTCCGACTCTGTGTGACCCCATAGACGGCAGCCCACCAGGCTCCCCCATCCCTGGGATTCTCCAGGCAAGAACACTGGAGTGGGTTGCCATTTCCTTCTCCAGTGCATGAAAGTGAAAAGTGAAAGTGAAGTCGCTCAGTCGTGTCCGACTCCTAGCGACCCCATGGACTGCAGCCTGCCAGGCTCCTCTGTCCATGGGATTTTCCAGGCAAGAGTACTGGAGTGGGGTGCCATTACCTTCTCCATTATTAAGTATAATAAACTATAATATATCTTAGGGCTTCCCAGGTGGCACTTGTGGTAAAGAATTCCCCTGCCGATGCAGGAGACATAATAGATGTGGGTTCAGTCCCCGGGTGGGGAAGATCCCTCTGGAAGAGGAAATGGCAATCTGCTCTAGAATTCTTGCCTGGGAAATCTCATGGACAGAACTTGGAGGGCTACAGTCCATGGAATCACAAAGAGTTGGACATGACTGGGCATCTGAGCACAATATGTCGTAGGCAGTGTTATAGTAATTTGAGGGAATATGGTATAACAGGCAAGGCATGGTATCCAAGGGGCAAAGCTACATTCTAATGGGAAATAACTGGGTTCAGAGGTTTAGAAAGTACCAGAAAATTCCTAAAAGAGGAAGAAAACAACTTTTAGGAGTCCAGGCCAATCTACTCAGGATTCCAAGAAAACAAATGGCTAATACCTATGATACCCTGGTTCGGAGATTGAGACAGGATTGGACAAGCCAAGGCAGGACTAGATGAAGGGCAATCTGGGAGCTTGGTGGCCTTATCCAGTTAGGTAACTGGTGAAGGAGTAAAGTTATCCAACATGAGGAACATGATAACAGGAGACTCAGAGGCCTTGGCTCAAGGCTGTGAGTAGACGATCTAGATGGTTAGAACTGGTTATTTGGATTAGTCTATTTCATGCTGAAATGCCAGGCTCCACAGCTTACTGTTACCATGGTGCCACCATAGTACCGATCAGTTCCCTTCAGTTCAACACACACTAAGTCTCAGTGTGACAGTGTTGGTGAAGAACGGTAGAAATGAACTTGTCTAATTTTTTTTTAAATTTCTTAAGTAGAACCCAACTTTTGTTTCTTGAGCAAGTTAGTGCTTTGGAAAAAAAGGTCTGTTTCAACTTTTCAAAACTTAAGAGACATAAAAAGTAAATACAGTGTCTATTCTTGGATTAGATTCTGGGCCAAACCAGCTGCAAACTGCTTTATTTGGCAGATTCTGAATACGGACTAAATGTTGATTTTAGAGATTTTTTTTCAGGTGTGAAAATATTTTGGTTCTGTAGGGACATGCTTTTTGAAGATGCATATTGAAGTATTTCATTTAGGGACTGGCATGTATAATTTACTTTAAAATACTTCAGTGTAATAAAAATAATGAATTGAAAGAAAAACACAAGAATTTACAGAAAAAAAGTAGTGCTCATTCATTAGGCAAAGTATCAGAGTAAACATTTTCGTGCATGAGAAAAAAAAGAATGAAATCAGTTAATGAAACAAACAAAAAAGAGAACATAAATGATATGCTTCACATTTTTAAATGGTAATAATGAATGCTATATACTTAATTTTCATAATCATTTGAAAACTTTCTTGCCTGAAATTTCACTTGGGCATTGTATTTTATTTTCTTTGGTTGAATAAAATAAGTTTAATAAAATAACTTCTCCATGGTTCTAATCTCATGACTAAGGTGCCGATCCATACCTACCCGGTTGCAATAAGGCTGTACAAATAGAATAACTTGAATTCCTGAGACAGAATGAATTCCTGAGATACATGTTACCTATGTAAACATTTTTTAAGGAATCTGAGGGGAAAACATTCCTTTCAACTCCTTTCCATATAGAGGCTATATGACCTTTGCACTGGCACAGCTTCATACTAAAAGATAAGCTCTTGGGGAAGAATTCCTTCCCATAATATTCTGAAATAAAACATAACAGTAAAACTAAAGAAAAAAAGTGGTTCTACAGAAAATAATCTAGAAATGAATAAACTTGTGTTTTGTCAGGCCAACTCTTTTGGGCTACCATCTCTGTCACCACACACCACAAAACAGAAACCTAGACCATGATAAAAATCCCATGGACGGAGGAGCCTGGTAGGCTGCAGTCCACGGGGTCGCGAAGAGTAGGACACAACTGAGCGACTTCACTTTCACTTTTCACTTTTCACTTTCATGCATTGGAGAAGGAAACGGCAGCCCACTCCAGTGTTCTTGGCTGGAGAATCCCAGGGACGGGGGAGCCTGCTGGGCTGCCGTCTATGGGGTCGCACAGAGCTGGACACGACTGAAGCGACTTAGCAGCAGCAGCAGCAGCAGACCATGATAAAGCTTGATATGACTCTTAGATATAATTAGCAAGGACAAATGAAAACTTACCAGGTTCTTGAAGTTTAAGATCTTGTAAATCAAGACTTTCATTTTCCTTGAAGAATATTTGAAACTTTTCAAATGTAGCTGCATATAATTGGGCAGATTCAAATGCTGCCTGTATGGCTTCCTAAACATTATATAAAATAAAAACAAACAAAACTATATTTTTCCTGAGCAGAATTTAATTCTATACAACTAAAAAATGAAGATGCACACTATGCTGTGACCCAGTGAGAGAAAAGGTACCATCCTTGATGACAAAGGGTAGTTAATAAATTCTCTTATGAAACTTAAAAAAAAATACATCTTTAAATGTGACTTTCAAAGAATTGTTCCTTATGATTAAAAAGAAGTAAACTTGTAATTTTTTAGCTTCATGGTGAACTTATACATCATTAGTAGGTATATGGCAAGAGACAATGTCTACTTATTTTCCAAATTGCAAATTTTATATCTTGGTTTAAGTGTTTTTGAGTGAAGGCAAAACCATTTAGCATATATGCAAAATTACTTGCCTAATCTCATTATTAAATTCTCTATGCTGGCAAGTCTCCTATTTCAAACTGTCTTCAGAATTTGCCCTAATAAATACTTTCCGTCACTTTGCTTAAACTTGGCGCAAACCTCCACTTCCCTACAAGACGTTTCCTATAATACCATGTCAGTACACATTATCATGGTTCAATGGCATCATAATGCCTTCGAATGGCAGTCAGGACTTGTTTCTTGTTGATCTTGGCCTATTACTCCCTGGCTACACTCCACTGCCTTCTCTTAATATTTCCTACTAAGACTTCTTGCAAATGACTGCAATTTGCCCCAAGGAAAACTAGAGATGATCAATGGAATTGCTCATTCCCAACACACCAATGCTAGGGTAGGTGGCTCAGATGCTTGCTTTACATACTTAGTGGGTAGTGGTAGAAATTTTAATTACAAACAATAGTACATACCCTAGATGGCTATATTTAGATATTTGTTCATTTATTTCCTTTCAATAAGCTTCGTATATAACCTTCCAGAATGTTTCTGCTGTTTATTTTTTTACATTAAAAATTTAAGGGAAGATACCATGTCAAAGTATATCTCCTTTGAGCAGATTTAATCGTGTCTCTGGTACATGATCATGCAAGTGTTAGACAGAAACACAATGGGTGACCCCAAAATGGAAAGCTCCACCAACATGTTCAAATATGATTTTTAAAACCTCACAGCATAGTTGCTGGAATAGTTCAAAGAATTCCATTTATGGTCACTGAATTCCTTAAATTTTAATAATATATCACATTTGCTTTATGACTTTCTCTCTATATATTATTTTATTCTGAACCATTTGGAAGAAAGCTTCAGACACAAGATATTTCTAACACTAAATATTTCAGGGTTTATTTAATAAACACAAAAATATTTTCTTAAACTGCAATAATATTAATATAATGACTTAAATCAGAAAATAAGCATTGATATTAATACTATTATCTAATTACAGACCTTTATACAAATTTTGGGAGAAGGCAATGGCAACCTACTCCAGTACTCTTGCCTGGGAAATCCCATGGATGGAGGAGCCTGGTAGGCTACAGTACATGGGGTTGCGAAGAGTTGAACATGACTGAGCGACTTCAGTTTCACTTTTCACTTTGATGCACTGGAGAAGGAAATGGCAACCCACTCCAGTGTTCTTGCCTAGAGAATCCCAGGGACGGGAGCCCGGTGGGCTGCCATCTATGGGGTCACACAGAGTTGGACACGACTGAAGCGACTTAGCAGCAGCAGCAGCACACAAATTTTGCCATCTCTCCCAATAATGTCTTTCATAGCAAAATAAAAAACTTTTTTTCCCCCCCCCGGCCCACTATCCTATCCAGGATCAGGTATTGTATCTTGTCATATATCTTTGGTGTCCTTTAATCTGGACCAGTTTCTTAATCTTTGTCTTTCATGATCTTTACCTTTTTGAAGAGTATCGTGTGTGTGTGTGTGTTTGTGTAACATTTCTTAATGCTTACATTCAGTTATACTTTGGCAATAATATGACAGAAATGATGTATGTTCTCCATGTATCATGTTTAAAGGCACATAATGTTGATATGTCCCATTACTAGCGATGTTAACATACTAAAGTGGTATCTGTGAGGTCTGTCACTGTAAATGTACTATTTTCTCTCTTTAAATCAATAAATATCCTATGCAGAAATGTTTTGAGATAAAAGTGCTTTTTCTCACTATACCTTTGCATATCCATTTCAGTAATCATTGGAGATTCTCACCTATTTCTATGGTTGCTATAGAAGTGGTGATAAAGTGCTATAAAGCGGTGGTCTTTTTTTAGGTTTTCCTTCTACGTTTACTAGTTGGCATTTTACTGTAAGGAATAGCTTTCCATTCTCACTCCATCGATTCATTCATTTACTCATAAAATATGCTTATGTATTCTCATTTTCAAACACTGTTATAACCATTACTTATTTTAATGGTCAGATTGTTCTAGAGAGACCCTTCAAGTTGGCTTTTTAATCTTTTCTGTGTGTCTCCATTAGTTCTTAGACATCTTATTTGTGTGTGTAGGGGTCAGGGTGGAGGGGCTTTCCTGGTGGCTAGATGGTAAAGAATCTGCTTGCAATGAAGGAGACCCTGGTTCAATTCCTGGATCAGGAAGATCCCCTGGAAAAGTAAATGGCAACCCATTCCAGTATTCTTGCCTGGAAAATTCCATTGACAGAGGAGCCTGGCAGGCTACAGTCTATGGTGTCACAAAGAGTCAGACATGACTAAGCAATTAATGCTTTCACTTTCACTCATATTTTGGTTCAACAGTATGCTCTGGGCTATTCTTGTACTTCCCTTGTTCTAGGAATAAGCAGTTTCTTCAGAGATAAGGATCTTTTGCTTTGGAATGATACATAGAAACCAAAGTGTGGACACTCAATGTGCTCATCACTATTAGGATGTCACTGCTTCCAGACCATCTCAGTGAGCAGAACAAGAAATACACCCACACACACACCCCCCACAAATATACATACATACACAAAACCCTATATATAGTTCTCTTTCTACTGATTAATTAAAAATCATGAGTTCATAATTCCATTTTCAATATAACACCATTCTGGCCTTTTCTCTTCCATATTTGTACTTCCCTTTCTGAGGATGAGTAACCTCATTTCATTATCCACAATATATTTAGTTGTTTGCTAAACTACAGAATACACAGAAAGTCATTTCAGAATTGCTAATGCACTAATACCACTGTGAAAAACAAACTAACTGGAACCTAATATTTGTTATAATTACAGTGATCTTTAGCTTAAGGGTATATAGGCAAAACACTGTATTTATTTATTTATTTTTAAGACCTTGATTTAATTTATTAATTTACTTTAAAAATTAATTTATTTATTTTACTTTATAATACTGTATTGGTCTTGCCATACATTGACTTGAATCTGCCATGAGTGTACATGTGTTTCCCATATTGAACCCCGCTCCCACTTTCCTCCCCATCCCGTTCCTCCGGGTCATCCCAGTGTACCAGCCCCGAGCACCCTGTATCCTGCATCAAACCTGGACTGGCGATTCGTTTCACATATGATATTTTACATGTTTCAATGCCATTTTCCCATATCTTCCCACCCTCGCCCTCTCCCACAGAGTCCAAAAGACTGTTTAATATATCTGTATCTCTTTTGCTGTCTTGCATACAGGATTATTGTTACCTTCTTTCTAAATTCCATATATATGTGTTAATGTACTGTATTGGTGTTTTTCTTTCTGGCTTACTTCACTCTGTATAATAGGTTCCAGTTTCATCCACTTCATTAGAACTGATTCAAATGTATTCTTTTTAATGGTTGAGTAATATTCCATTGTGTATATGTACCACAGCTTTCTTATCCATTCATCTGCTGATGGACATCTAGGTTGCTTCCATGTCCTGGCTATTATAAACAGTGCTGTGATGAACATTGGGGTACACATGTCTCTTTCAATTCTGGTTTCCTCAGTGTGTATGCCCAGCAGTGGGATTGCTGGGTCATAATGGCACCCCACTCCAGTACTCTTGCCTAGAAGATCCCATGGATGGAGGAGCCTGGTAGGCTGCAGTCCATGGGGTCGCTAGAGTCGGACACGACTGAGCGACTTCACTTTCACTTTTCACTTTCATGCATTGGAGAAGGAAATGGCAACCCACTCCAGTGTTCTTGCCTGGAGAATCCCAGGGACGGGGGAGCCTGGTGGGCTGCCGTCTATGGGGTCGCGCGGAGTCGGACGTGACTGAAGCGGAGCAGCAGCAGCAGCAGCAGCAGCATGGCAGTTCTATTTCCAGTTTTTAAGGAATCTCCACACTGGTCTGCATAGTGGCTCTACTAGTCTGCATTCCCACTAACAGTGTAAGAGGGTTCCCTTTTCTCCACACCCTCTCCAGCATTTATTGCTTGTAGACTTTTGGATCGCAGCCATTCTGACTGGCATGAAATGGTACCTCATTGTGGTTTTGATTTGCATTTCTCTGATAATGAGAAAACACTGTATTTAAAAATTACTTGTTTTAGTGTTTTTCCCTTCCTCACAGTGTGGTTATTCATTTGAAATATAGAATAGTTCATTTGTTTTTTAATGCATTCTATTTTAAGATTTTGTTTCCTCATTCTCATAGCTTTCCTGTTGTTGTTTAGACACTAAGCTATGTCCCACTCTTTCGTGACCTCACTGATTGTAGCCTGCATGGCTCCTCTGTCCATGGGACTTCCCAGGCAAGAATACTGGAGTAGGGTGCCGTTTCCTTGTCCAGGGGATCTTCCTGAGCCAGGGATCGAACCCACGTCTCCTGCATTGGCAGATGGATTCTTTACCACTAGGGAAGCACATAGATTTTTAAAGAACTATACTGGACTATATTAAAAGGTATGCTCAGAACTACGTGCGAATCTTCTCATTTTTTCTACTCCAAACCCACCATCCTGTCTACACCATTCCCACTGTCTTCTCTAGGGAAACAATTTCCTTAGTTTCTGGTTTATCTCTTCCTTCTCCCTATTTTCTGACATAAAAGTAGCACACTATAGATATTCTTGTCTAATTTGATTTTTCCACCTAACAGTATATCCTGGAAATCACTCCATAGTTAATAAATTTTCATGTTACTTAGGTGATTTCTGGGCTTTTTATTCCATTTCACTGGACTGATAACTATGCATGTGCCAACACCACAATCTGTTAATTATAGAGTTTATATTTAATACTTGGCTAGAATAGTACCCCAAATAGCTTTTCTTTTTTAGGGTTTTCCTAGCTTCCATGGATGTCTCTTATTCCTTATAGGCTTTACTATAAACCTAACATCTCTACAATAAGTTTATTAGTATTATTATTTTACTGGCATTTGTATTACATTTATAAATTAACCTAGGGAGAACAGAAGCCTTTATTATGTTGAGTCATTCCATCTAAGAACATTTATCTATTTTTGTGTCTTCCAGAAGCGTTTAAGAAAACTTAAAAGATACTCTTATATAGGTTTTTTTAGTATTTCTTACTAGGTTTATTCCTAAATATATTACCTGCTTTGTTGCTATTACAAATGGAGATTTTTCCACCAGGCATTTTCAGTATTCTGGAACAATTTATGTGATACTGTGAATATATGGCCTTTGGTGAGTCGATCTCTTTATATATGGTATTTTGTGAATATATGGTCTTTGGTGAGTTCCCCTGTGAACCCATTTGGGCCTGGTGCTTTTTACAAGGTATTTCTTTAGTAACTTCCTCTGTTTCTGTGGATATTGGTAAGCTTTCTATTTCCAGTGCTGTTAATTTAGATACCCATGTTTCCCTAAAAATACTATCCATTTAATCTAAGTTTTCAAATTTATTTGGATAAATGTCTGCAAGGTTTTCATATTTATTTAGATAAGTAAATTTTTACTTGGATAAAAATCCCTCTTTTCTTCTGTTTCAATGGTTATTTCCTTATTATTTATCACTATTATGTTAGTTAAGAATTCTATATCCTAATTTACATTTTTCCTACTTGATCTGTCTTCTAATGAAAGCTCCATGTTAAAGACTTCTGTTCACAGTAATTTTGTTTATGTACCAATTATGTCTCATTGCATCTCTTTGCCTTTTGCGTTTCCTGTACTATTCTGTCTGTAGAGATTTATAGCCCTGACTCATGGGACCACAAGTCTTGCTTTCTTATGGTTACATTTGCCTCTACAATATTGAACACTACTCCATATTTTATCTCTCTGAATTCTTTGTCTTACACCGCCCATTTGTTCTTGCATGCTGTGTGTCTTATCTGTTAGAGCCCTCAGCATATTAATCATCAGTTCAGTTCAGTTCACTCAGTCATGTCCAGCCCTTTGTGACCCCATGGACTGCAGCATGCCAGGATTCCCTGTCCATCACCAACTTCTGGAGCTTGCTCAAACTCACGTCCATCCAGTCAATGATGCCATCCAATTATCTTATCCTCTGTCATCCCCTTCTCCTCTCACTGGAAAAACCACAGCTTTGACTAGATGGATCTTTGTTGGCAAAGTAATGTCTCTGCTTTTCAATATGCTGTCTAGGTTAGTCATAGCATTTCTTCCAAGGAGCAAGCGTCTTTTAATTTCATGGCTGCAGTCACCATCTGAAGTGATTTTGGAGCCCCCCAAAATAAAGTCTCTCACTGTTTCCATTGTCTCCCCATCTATTTGCCATGAAGTGATGGGACCAGATGCCATGATTTTAGTTTTCTGAATGTTGAGCTTTAAGCCAACTTTTTTCACTCTCCTCTTTCACTTTCATCAAGAGGCTCTTTAGTTCTTCTTCACTTTCTGCCATAAGGGTGGTGTCATTTGCATATTTGAGGTTATTGATATTTTCCATGGCAATCTTGATTCCAGCTTGTGCTTCATCCAGCCCAGCATTTCTCATGATGTACTCTGCATAGAAGTTAAATAAGCAGGGTGACAGTATACAGCCTTGATGTACTCCTTTTCTGATTTGGAACCAGTCTGTTGTTCCATGTCCAGTTCTAACTGTTGCTTCTTAACCTGCATACAGATTTCTCAGAAGGCAAGTCAGGTGGTCTGGTATTCCTATCTCTTTCAGAATTTTCCACAGTTTATTGTGATCCACACAGTCAAAGGCTGTGGCAGAGTCAATAAAGCAGAAGTAGATGTTTTTTCTGGAGCTCTCTTGCTTTTTCGATGATCCAATGAATGTTGGCAATTTGACCTCTGGTTCCTCTGTCTTTTCTAAATCCAGCTTGAACATCTGGAAGTTCATGGCTCACATACTGTTGAAGCCTGGCATGGAGAATTTTGAGCACTATTTTACTAGTGTGTGAGATTTAAAAGTGCACTAGAGTGCAATTGTGCGGTCATTTGAGCATACTTTGGCATTGCCTTTCTTTAGGATTGGAATGAAAACTGACCTTTTCCAGTCCTGTGGCCACTGCTGAGTTTTCCAAATTTGCTGGCATATTGAGTGCAGCATTTTCACAGCATCATCTTTTAGGATTTGAAAGAGCTCAACTGGAATTCTGTCACCTCCACTAGCTTTGTTTGTAGTGATGCTTCCTAAGGCCCACTTCACTTTCCATTCCAGGATGTCTGGCTCTAGGTGAGTGATCATACCATCGTGGTTATCTGGGTCATGAAGATCTTCTTTGTACAGTTCTTCTGTGTATTGTTGCCACCTATTCTTAATATCTTCTGCTTCTGTTAGGTCCATTCCATGTCTGTCCTTTATTGTGCCCTTCTTTGCATGAAATGTTCCCTTGGTATCTCTTTCTTGAAGAGATCTCTAGTCTTTCCCATTCTATTAATCACAGTTGTTCTATTAATCATGCATGCAGGCTCAGTCACTTTAGTTGTGTCCGACTCTCTGTAACCCCATGGACCATGGCCTGCCAAGCTCCTCTGTCCATGGGATTCTCCAGGCAAGAATACTGGAATGGGTTGCCATTTTCTTCTCCAATGACTATTAATCATAGTTGTATGATTATTTAATCATAGTTGCTTTAAATTCTGGGTCTGATATGTCCAATACCCCTGCCATGTCTGGGTCTGATACTTGCTCTGTCTTCTAATTTTTTCCCTTTTTAATATGCCTTGTTAACTTTTTTTGATAACTGGATGTGATATACTTGGTAAAAGGAATGGCTGTTAATAGGTCCTTAGTTAGAGGATGATACGTGTCAGGGAAGGGGATATATTTTACCTTCATCCTTTGATTAGGTCTCAGTCTTTTAGTGAGCCAGTGCCTCTGGACTGTGAGTATCATAAATGTCTCTTGTTTTTTTCCCCCCATCTCTCCTTAGGTGGGACAGGATGGCTAGAGTAGGCTGGAGTTGTATATTTCCCTTCCCTCAAGTCAGTAAAGACCCGACAATACACTAGCAAATTGAACTCTGGATAACTAATTTCCTCTAAGGGCAGGCCTTGTTAAGAACAGAGTGCTCTGATATATTTCAAATGATTCCTTTTCCCCTCTCCCTGTTGGAAGCATGAGGAGATCTTTTTCTAATATTTACTGTGAGAACCTGGTTGAGATCCTGCAGGTAAATTTCATAATACTGTGGGAGTCTCCTATAACTGGGTCCCCGGAGTGTTTTACTCTGAGTTGTTCACACTGAGCCTCCAACAAAGTACCAATTACAGTTCTGGTTTTCCCGTCCTGGCACTGGTTTTCACTGAGGTTTCTGCCCATGAGTCTCTGCTCTCAGAACCATGACTCCCTGTATATATTTCTCTGTCTCTCCAATCTTGAGGGCTGTGGTTTTCCCTATGCCCTCACCTCTCTTCCAGACCCATTAACAGTCTGTTCAATCAATGTGTTCAGCTTTTTACTTGTTAGGATGAAGTGGCAACTTCCAAGCTCCTTACATGTGGATCTACAAATAGAAAGATCAGTCTTTTAACCAGGTATCTCTTGGTTGGATGAAACTCATCTTCGTTCCACAAAAACTCCAGATCAGCGTCAAGTTCTTTAGGGCACATTGTCTTTCTAAAACTACTTTTTCTATGGCCTTGCTACTTGAAGGACTGGCTTATCTAGATAAAAATTCTTGATCACACTTTTTCCCCTTGAGTTTCATTAAAAAGTGCTGTTCCATCATCACCTTGCTTTATATGTCATTTTTGAGAAGCCTGATGCTGGTTCCATATGTTATGTTATTATTTTGCTTTGAGACCTGGAGGAAATTTTTTTTTTTTCTTTAAAAGATAGTAGTTTCAAGAGTATGTATCTCAGAGTTAATTGGTCTAGGTAAATTTTCCAAGGTACTCTGTATATAGATTTACAGTTTCTTTTCTTGGACTATAGTTATGTGCTTGTTCTACCCCTTGTTTTATTTTTCTTCTTCAGAGACTTCAATTATATGTATATTATTTCTTCTTTGCCTGTTTTCCATTTTGATTATTTTCTTTCTAACCAGTTTTTTTCTTATATCTTGTACAGTGGTAAAGAATCTTCCTGCCAATAAAGAAGACACAAGAGATGTGGGTTCTCTCCTTGGGTCAGGAAGATCCCCTGGAGTAGTAAATGGCAACCTACTCCAGTATTCTTGCCTGGAACATTCCATAGACAGAGGAGCCTGGTGGGCTACAGTCAATAGGGTCACAAAGAGTTGTATGAAACTGAGCAACTGAGGACATGTACAAACACTAGTTTATTTTCATTCTCTTGGTTGTTTTCCTGTCTTTTAAATTTTAGTTTCAGTTTATTCTCCTTTGGACACTATGAAATTTAGTCTACATTTCTAAGATAATTTGTCTTAAAACAATACCATTTATATTTTAAATTTTAAATTTTTGATATGTTATTTCGCACATATTCAGGCTTGAATATGTGTTTGACGTTATATACTTGAGTTTACAGTATAGCTTTTGTTTCATGGCTTTGAGGGGAAAGAGAAGGAATGTTCATTAGCTTTTTAAATCTTCATTTTTCTGATTTTTCCTTATGGTAACTTCCCATGTATTTAATATATTTTTAAATTCAGTTCATGGATTTGGAGTAATTTATAAGATTTAAAATTCAAAGGCATTCTATTTTATAAGTGTAGCAATGTGCAGATTACTTTATTTTATTTTCTGGTTGTGAGGAGTCACGTATATTCTGATTTTTTGGTTCTTTTTTGTTTAGCAGGACCTTAACTTTTCATCAGTTGCTTTATTTCTTCTGTACCACTCAATGTTCAAATAATGCCTCTTCTTCCTTTTTTAACCTTATTTTCTCCCCTATAAGTTATGCCATCTTGAATAGCCTGTGCCTTTACGTTTCTTTCCTATCATCAGTGCTTTGATATACTAGGACTTTAAAAAAATCTCTTAACCATCTAGAGATTAAGTAGCATTCAATTTAAAGATAAGACAGGAAGAAAATATGTTGCTCAGT
The DNA here is from genome assembly GCF_029407905.1 of Bubalus kerabau. Taxonomy (NCBI): domain Eukaryota; kingdom Metazoa; phylum Chordata; class Mammalia; order Artiodactyla; family Bovidae; genus Bubalus; species Bubalus kerabau. The sequence goes on from NC_073634.1 coordinate 53,221,814, forward strand.
TAATTAAAAATTTAAAGTATTGTAAAAATGGCTTTAGTAAAAGAAAACATACCTTTATTTGGAAGATAATTGTGTGAAAATTCTTATCATCATCAAATACTGCTGATAAGCTTGGACCAAACCCACAAGTTTTTTCTTCCATTTTGTTGTTAATGTAAGGGCTGGTAAAAGCATCAAAATATGAATCAGGCACGAGATTAGGAACTGATAACACAGTGTTTTGGAAATGATTAATTGCACCTGAAATACCATCCTGTTAGAGAGAAAAGCACAAACAAAAATGTAAATACATATATGGGTATATTTATAAAATTTTTTGAATTTTCTAAAATACTCAAATAAATAGGAATAATTCATTCAACCATACCAAGTACTACATTGACTCTAAGTATATGACAAATCAGAAGACACAGCCCCTGTCTTTAGGAACTATGTTTTCTAATTGAGAAAGAAACTGATAAGCAAAAAATTGCAACACATTAAGATGAATATATTGTATTCATTTGAAATATGAACAAAACCCAGAAAAGTCATAAGGGAAAGAAGGCCAAGTTAGGCCTAAGAATATCAGGGAATGTTTAAAGGGTGGCTAGGGCTTGCCAACCCACTCCAGTGTTCTTGCCTGGAGAATCCCAGGAACGGGGGAGCCTTGTGGGCTGCCGTCTATGGGGTTGCACAGAGTTGGACACAACTGAAGCAACTTAGCAAGAGCAGCAGCAGCAGAAGCAGGGCTTGCCAAGTGGTGTTAGTGGGAAAGAACCTGTCTGCCAATGCAGGAGACATAAGAGACACAAGTTTGATCCCTAAGTCAGGAAGATCCCTTGGAGAAGGGCATGGCAACTCACTCCAGTATTCTTGCCTGGAGAATTCCATGGTCGGAGGGACCTGCCAGGCTATGGTCCATGGGGTTACAGAGTCAGACATGGCAGACTAGCAGGCAATCAGTAAAAGTTCATATTCTTTGAGCACTAATTTCCATTCTAGCTATCTATCTTTAGAGAACTATTAGGTATGTAAACAATGATTCATGTGGAACGGCACTCACTGAAGCAATACTTATAGTAAAAGCTAATTAGAGAAATACTTTAGTGTTCAAAAATAGAATGGTTAAGTTATAGTATATTTATACAAATGAAAATTAGGCACCTTTTCAAAATGGTGTCTCCAAAGATTGATTAATGAACGACATGTGAAAATTTATAATATAATGTTACAAAGCTTATTAAAAAAAAAGAGACAGCAGGATGAAACTGGTGTATAAATCCCATTTTAAAATGCATATGTAACATCTCATGGCCAGTTAAGTCTGTTGGTATATATCAGTATATACTAAAACAAAATTGGAGAAAACATCTAAAAATGTTAAAAGGTTATTTCTATTTGTGGCACATGGGATGACCAATGTTGCTAATAATGTCTTTCTGTGTTTTTCACATTCTCTTCAGCGAGCACAAATCAATTTTTAATTTATAATAAATAAAAAGTCTATCTATATAAAGAAAAGGTACTTCTTGAGATGAACTTTAAAAGATGAACAGGAGCTTCTCAAGTATACAAGACGGAAGTAGAGTTCTTGTAAGTCACTGTATGTGAGAGGCCCAAGGAGGGCAGCAGGCCTGTGCTGCAGCATAAGTGCCAGTGTGGTTAAATGCAGTTGTGAAGCAGTCAACCCCTCATGAAAGGCTTGTGAGTGATGCTGAGCTGGTGGCCCAGCATTCCCCAGATTGTGACCATGGACTACCCTGAGTTAAAAGGGTCCCAAGGTCAGATAAGTTTGGGAAGAAACCTCAGATCAAGCAAAACTAAATGGGATTTTCCTCTGGATCTGTTAAAAAGACGTTTTCATATTTGTTAATATGTAAATGCATATTACAACCCTGTCTCCTAGAATGTCTATCAGTATCTTATAGAGCATCCTTTGAAAATGCTACTATAGACAATGGAGAAATTTAATTTTAAGTGACATGATAAGATATGCCTATGAAATAATCTTGCAGTCAGCAATGTAGAAATGGACTAGAAGGTAGAAGAGACTATCACAGCAGGGATGGGGTTCTCATTGAAGGGAGATGCAACTAAGGTCAACACACAGGATTTGATCCCAAAGAGCAAGGGAGGATCTAGGATGACTCCTAGATCCTAGATCAGGGCTTTCCTGATGGCTCAGTGAGTAAAGAATTTGCCTGCAGTACAGGAGACACCAGAGACACTAGTTCGAACCCTGGGTGAGGAAGATCTACTGGAGAAGGAAATAGCAACCCAGTCCAGTATTCTTGCTTAGGAAATTCCATGAACAGAGGAGCCTGGAGGACTACATCCCATGGGGTCACAGGAGTCGGACACGACTGATTGACTTAGCACAGGATGACTCCTAGATTGCTGGCTTGGGTATCTGGATACTGCTTTGCATTCAAATACAGAAGGAAAAGTAAGTTTTGGAAGAAGTTGATAAGTTTAATTAATGTTGGTGTGTGTGTGCTAGGTCGCTTAATTGGGTCTGACTCTTTGTGAGCCCTGGACTGTGGCCCGCCAGGCTCCTCTGTCCATGAGACTTTTCAAGCAAGCACACTGGAACAGGTTGCCAGTTACGCCTCCAGAGGATCTTCCTAACTCAGGGATGAAACCTGCATCTCTGGTGTCTTCTGCATTGGCAGGTGGATTCTTTACCTCTGTACCACCTGGGAAGCCCTTGTTTTGGTGAGTTGGACTTAACTGTGGAGGTTTCCAGATGGCTCTAAGTCTGGAGCCTAGAAGAAAAGTACTGGATGGAAATACACATTTAAAGATGCCATTCTAGGTATTGAAACATGTAAAATATCATGTATGAAACGAGTTGCCAGTCCAGGTTCAATGCATGATACTGGATGCTTGGGGCTGGTGCACTGGGATGACCCAGAGGGATGGAATGGGGAGGGAGGAGGGAGGAGGGTTCAGGATGGGGAACACATGTATACCTGTGGCGGATTCATTTTGATATTTGGCAAAACTAATACAATTATGTAAAGTTTAAAAATAAAATAAAATTAAAAAAAAATAAATAAAAAATAAAGATGCCATTCTAGAAGCAGTAGTTAGAACAATGGGCCCAGACACAAGCACCCAGGAAGAATATATAGCATGTGAGGAGGAGGGAGCCTTTAAGGATCACAGCAGTCAAAGCTCAGACAAAAAAGATGCTCCAAAATAGAGGACTGAAAAGGAAAAGATGTTGCCACAGGAGTAAAACCAAGAGAAATTTAACCAAGGGGGAGTCTATTTCCAGAGGTGGGAGCAGTAAATAAGAGTCATATGCAATCAGAGGTCTGTTAAACACAACAGGAACAGGAAAGAACTGAAAAATGTGTGTTAGATCAAGTATTCAGTTCAGTTCAGTTCAGTCTCTCAGTCGTGTCCGACTCTTTGCAATCCCGTGGACTGCAGCATGCCAGGTCTCCCTGTCCATCACCAACTCCCAGAGCTTACTCAAACTCATGTCCATTGAGTCGGTGATGCCATCCAACCATCTCATCCTGTCATCCCCTTCTCCTCCTGCCTTCAATCTTTCCCAGCATCAGGGTCTTTTCAAATGAGTCAGCTCTTCTCATCAGATGGCTGAAGTATTGGAGTTTCAGCTTCAACATCAGTACTTCCAGTGAATATTCAGGACTGATTCCCTTTAGGAGGGACCGGTTGGATTGCCTTGCTGTTCAAGGGACTCTCAAGAGTCTTCTCCAACACCACACTTCAAAAGCATCAATTCTTCAGCCCTCAGCTTTCTTTATAGTCCAACTCTCACATCCATACATGACCACTGGAAAAACCACAGCCTTGACTAGACAGACCTTTGTTGGGAAAGTAATGTCTCTGCTTTTTAATATGTTGTCTAGGTTGGTTTGGAGAAGGCAATGGCACCCCACTCCAGTACTCTTGCCTGGAAAATCCCATGGATTGAGGAGCCTGGAAGGCTGCAGTCCATGGGGTCGCTGAGTGTCGGATACGACTGAGTGACTTCACTTTGACTTTTTACTTTCATGCATTGGAGAAGGAAATGGCAACCCACTCCAGTGTTATTGCCTGGAGAATTCCAGGGACAGGGGAGCCTGCTGGGCTCCCGTCTATGGGGTCGCACAGAGTCGGACACAACTGAAGTGACTTAGCAGACTAGGTTGGTTATAACTTTTCTTCCAAGGAGTAAGCGTCTTTTAGTTTCATGACTGCAGTCACCATCTGCAGTGATTTTGGAGCCCCCCAAAATAAAGCCTGACACTGTTTCTCCATCTATTTGCCCCAAGTGATGGGACCAGATTCCATGATCTTAGTTTTCTCAATGTTGAGCTTTAAGCCAACTTTTTCACTCTCCTCTTTCACTTTCATCAAGAGGCTCTTTACTTCTTCTTAGCTTTCTGCCATAAGGGTGGTGTCATTTGCATATCTGAGGTTATTGATAATTTTTCCCAGCAATCTTGATTCCAGCTTGCTTCATCCAGCCCAGGATTTCTCAGGATGTACTCTGAATATAAATTAAACAAGCAGGGTGACAGTATACAGTCTTGATGTACTCCTTTTCCTATTTGGAACCAACCTATTGTTCCATTTTCAGTTCTAACTGTTGCTTCCTGACCTGCATGCAGATTTCTCAAAAAGTAGGTCAGGTGGCCTGGTATTCCCATCTCTTTCAGAATTTTCCACAGTTTATTGTGATCCACACAGTCTAAGGTTTTGGCATAGTCAATAAAGCAGAAATAAGAACTCTTGCTTTTTTGGTGATCCAGCGGATGTTGGCAATTTGATTTCTGGTTCCTCTGCCTTTTCTAAAGCCAGCTTGAACATCTGGAAGTTCATGGTTCATGTATTGTTGAAGCCGGGCTTGGAGAATTTTGAGCATTACTTTACTAGTGTGTGAGATGAGTGCAATTGTGTGGTCATTTGAGCATTCTTTGGCATTGCTTTTCTTTGGGATTGGAATGAAAACTGACCTTTTCCAGTCCTGTGGCCACTGCTGAGTTTTCCAAATTTGCTGGCATACTGAGTGCAGCACTTTCACAGCATCATCTTTTGGATCAAGTATTTGGATTAAGTAGTAGGAGACCATAGTTATTTAATCCAAGCAAGAACAACATCAGATGTCAAGACTTAAGTATATAATTTTTCCTTTAGATGAAGTTCTATGTGTATATACATGTTTGAAATGCTAAGACTAATGAGCAAAATAAGAGTGAGAAAAAAAATAGAAAATTCATGATTGACAGTCCTGTTTATACTGCCATTGGCTAATCTGGGGCTACATGAAGCAAAATCTTATGTGTGGTGTGAGCATATGAACGTGCTTAGCCTACGACTTATCTAGGAATTAAAAATACTCGTGTTGGGCTTCCCTGGTGGCTCAGATGGTAAAGAATCCACCTGTAATGCAGAAGACCCAGGTTCAGTCCCTGGGTTGGGAAGATCCAGAAAAGGCTATCCACTCCAGTATGCTTGCCTGGAGAATTCCATGGACAGAGGAGCCTGGAAGGCTACAGTCCATGGGGCTTCAAAGAGCTGGACACGAATGACTGACTAACACTCAGTTAAGTGTTAAAACTTGAGGTTTTCAAGGCCTATCCCTTGGTGCTTAAGGAGAATAGCCAGCTGCTAGTTGGAGAGAGCTTTCTTGTGTTATCTCCTGTACTCTGTCTTCCATGTTAAGGCTATGAATATTCTGGCCTGGAAAGGGCATGAAAATCCAGTGCCTCTCTTATTGGGAACTCCTGAGAGAGAGTCCAACCATAGGGACCTCAGCAGGCTGCTCATTCTTGTAAATATCCTAAACAAGCCTGATGATCTCATAAATTACAGAATCAAAAATTGTTGGAAGAGGAAGCAACATTAAAACTCACCTAACTCCTTATTTCACAGATGCATGTACTGAGCCTCAGAGAGGTAAGTGGTTTCCCCAAGGTCAAAGAGCTTACTAATTGAAAAGCCAAGACTAGAATCTAGAGATCCTGATTACTAGTGCTTTTGCACCACAGTACACCAGCTAAGGACAGGAAATATAGTCTCTGATTGGTCTATTAATCTGTGCTTGTACCTGAGGGAGGAAAGCAGAACTCTAAAATGTCTTCCAGAATCCACCCTCCCTGGTTTACATGCCCTGTATAATCCCCTTCTCTTGGGTATGGGCAGTATCTGTGAACATGATGGATGCCACAGTCATGATGAGGTTACATTATAGGGAAAGACAAAGGGACTTTGCAGACATAATTGACTGTGAGTTAATCAAGAATGTGATGGGACTTCCCTCATCATCCAGTGGTTAAGAATCTGCCTGCCAATGCAGGGATACTGGTTCAATCCCTGGTCTGAGAAGATTCTACATGCTATGAGGCAACTATGCCCATGTGCTGCAACCACTGAACCCGCGTGCTCCAACTACTGAAGCCCGCAAGCCCTAGAGCCTGTGCTCTGCAACAAGAGAAGCCATGGTAATGGGAAGCAAACACACCACAGTTAGAGTGTAGCCTCTGCCCACCACAACTAGAGAAAGCCTGCATGCAGTAATGAAGACCCAGCGCAACCAAATATCCATACATAAATAAATAGACGTATTTTAAAAAGAAAGGATGTGATGATCCATGGTAGACCTGATTGAATCAAGTGAAAGTTCTTAAAAGAGAGATTGGGCCCTTCTCAAAGGACATTCTCCAGCTGGTCTTGAAGAAGCAGACAGACATATTGTAACTGGATGGTTCTCAGCTGACTTCCCTCAGGAAACCAGGGACTTCAGAGATGAAGATGAACCAGGGCTTAGAGATGAATTTTCACAACAACTTGAGGGAAACTGGAAGTGGATCCTTCTCCAGTAAAGCCTCGGAGGAAACCTCAGTCCAGACAACACCCAAAGGGCAGCCTGGAGAGGCCCTGAAGCAGAGAAGGCACTAAAAGGTGCCCAGACTCCTGACCCACAGAGAAGGAGGTAATAAGCGGCTATTGCTTTAAGTGGCCAAACTAGTGGCAATTGACTGCATAGCATAGCAAAAACTGGATGCATGGAAGAAAACAATACAATATTATAAAGCAATTATCCTCTAATTAAAAAATTAAAAATAGATACCAAAACAATAAAATCCTCTTAAATGTGACATATTTAAAAAAAGATTTCAAAATAGTATTTACAACAGTGATTTCTTGGACTCACATTAGAAGGATGCCTATGAGTGAGTGAGTGAAGTTGCTCAGTTGTGTCCGACTTTGCGACCCCATGGACTGTAGCCTATCAGGCTTCTCTGTGGGATTTTCTAGGCAAGAGTACTGGAGTAGGTTGCCATTTCCTTCTCCAGAGGATCTGCCAACCCAGGGATAGAACCCAGGTCTCCCACATTGTAGGCAGACGCTTTAACATCTGAGCCACCAGCGAAGTCCTCTGAATTCATATACAGACTATATTCTTCTGATAGTATACCCCATCAACCCCCTAATCTGTCTCAAATGAAAGAAAACGTGCTAAACTTTCAGATACCTTTTATGTAGAAGCCATGCTGTGCACAGAACCAGTGCTCTGTCTTTTTATTACGATCCTTTTGGAGAAGTGACAATAGTGAACCTGCTAATCATTTAACAGTAGAACAACTGCTTCATTTTCCAAGACGTTATTTATACACAGATGTTAAGGGAGGAAACACATACCAGAAAATCTTCCAAAGAAGGCTCAAAGAGCAGTGACTGGACTGTCAAAATCAGTTCTGTGAGAAACATCGGAACGAGAGACTCATCTTCTTCCTGCTTCTCCAACACAGGAGCCCCCTGCAATGAGCACATGTGCAGTGTTATAAAGATATAAGTTGTTGTTGGTTAGTCATTAAGTTGTGTGAGATATGGAGGTAGGAAGCTTGATGAAACCAGATAAACATGTTTTGCTGTGTTTTTAGGTACCTGGTATGGCACCTAAAAGATTTCATATCTTTTTGCCTTTTCATACTGGCTGTGAGAGTTGGACCATAAAGAAAGCTGAATGCCAAAGAATTGATGCTTTTGAACTGTGGTGTTGGAGAAGACTCTTGAGAGTCCCTTGGGCTGCAAGGAGATCAAACCAGTCAATCCTAAAGGAAATCAGTCCTGAATATTCACTGGAAAGACTAATGCTGAAGCTGAAGCTCCAATACTTTGGCCACCTGATACGAAGAACTGACTCACTGGAAAAGACCCTGATGCTGGGAAAGATTGAAAGCAGGAGGAGAAGGGGACGACAGAGGATAAAATGTTGGATGGCATCACCAACTCAATGGACATGAGTTTGAGTAAGCTCCATGGGTTGGTGATGGGCAGGGAAGCCTGGCATGCTGCAGTTCATGGGGTCGCAAAGAGTCAGACACAACAGAGCAACTGAATTGAACTGATGGCGCCATAATCCAGGATCGACTAGGGGAAAGTTTATTGGGATAACAGATAACATATCTTCTCTCTAGAATGCATTGCTACTATTCATTTGTACTATTTAATCTCAAACATCTCAAATTACTTTGTTTCTAAGATCAACATCCTCCCAAGGGGTTATGCACTGAAAGCACCAAGGTTTGCTCCCATGAGTTTCTTCTTCTTGCCTCTAAAACCATTGTTTATCTCTTTCATTTATACCACTTTACCTGCTTCTCTGCCAGTCCATGCTCACAATGACCCCTGAACTATAAGCTTCTTGGGGGCAAGTATTCTGTCTATGCTTTTCATCACTCTGTACCCAACACTGAGCATAGGGGTTGGTACACAGTAGATACTTAAGGAATATTTATGGAGTGAACGCATGAGGAACCTTTAACAAATGCCTGTGAGACTGACTGCAATATTCAGCACATGGATGTTTTCTCTGCTATTAGATACTTGCTGATATGCTGATTTTCATTCTTCCATTCCGTATGTGCATAGTAGACTGTTTATACTGTGAAATCCTCTAAGCATTTCTCCTACTTTTTCCAGTACACAAAATATAGCATAATTCATAGAGTATACCAAGCACTTCTCAATGAATGTTGCCCAGTGAATTTTTTTAATTGTATCTGAATTTACCTTTTTATCAGTGACTTCAGGTTTCTCTTCTGTAATCCATTTCTGAATGATATCTGCTGAAGGTGTTCGTTTTAATTTGTCAGTGAGGTAATTCAAAAGAGAGCTAGCAGAATTTACTGTTAGGACGTGCATTGTATTCTCAATTAGATAGTCATTTAGACGAATAAAACTTGAAAAGAAAAAAAAACACAGCTTCAGTTTTCTATACTCACTACATATTTTTGAAAGTGACTCTAAAGCAAGTATTTAAATTTTAAAATATAATTTCTCTTTGACTTTCTATTTATTTTGTGATATCAGGGATTTACTGTCCAGAAGAGTTGTCTTAGACATTCTTCACTCTAAAACACAAATATACTCAAATATATAGCATCAATTTAGCTAGACGTTCTAGCCATTCCATAGGATATTTAGTGAGAAATATAGTTATGAAAAAAAGCACATAGCTCATCTAGCCAAAGGGGCCATAAGAGGTTTTTTTTTAAGATGCTTTAAAGAAGAAATTAGTAAATACACATCTGTGACTTACACTCTAATGGTAATGAAATCTTTGCTATTCAGTAATTGTTGCTGGACAGCAACTGCTAAACCAAAGATGAAAATTTAATGCTTCCCTACTTGAGTGCTTAGAATGCAAACTGAGTCAGCAAGGCACTAGGAATAACTTTTTATTCTGCTTAAGGGGAGCCTAAGGTGCCTCTAGCCTATGATAATAGTCTCAGGGACTGCTTCACTGCTTTCTGTTGCAATACAAGCATTATTATTCGATTATCTCACATTTAAGTGTTAGTCGCTCAGTTGTGTCCGACTCTTTGCAACTCCATGGATTGTAGCCCACCAGGTTCCTCTGGTCAGGGAATTCTCCAGGTAAGAATACTGGAGTGGGTAGCCATTGCCTTCTCCAGGGGATCTTCCTGACCCAGGGATCAAACCTGGGTCTCCCGCATTGCAGGCAGTTTCTTTACCATCTCAGCCACCAGGACTGGGACACAATTAAGGTTAATCAAATAGCTATAAAAGTTGGACCAAGTTAGTGAGCACAGAGTAACAGTCATCAGTGTTTTCTAGTGCCACATACACTCTTCAGGTAATATTTGATTATTTTGTTTTCAAGGGTTACTTGCAGTGATGAGGTTTTAGAATGATGCAGAATCCAGCTGGGTAAGCAGGTGGATCATAGCTCAGTTGGTAAAGGATCCATCCGCCTGCAATGCAGAAGACCTTGGTTTGATTCCTGGGTTTGGAAGATCTGCTGGCGAAGGGATAGGCTACCCACTCCAGTGTTCTTGGGCTTCCCTTGTGGTTCAGCTGGTAAAGAATCCACCCGCAGTGCAGGAGACCTAGGTTTGATCCCTGGGTTGGGAAGATCCCTTAGAGAGGGGAAAGGCTACCCACTCCAGTATTCTGGCCTGGTGAATTCCATGGACTATATAGTCCATGGGGTCGCAAAGAGTCGGACATGACTGAGTGACTTTCACTTTCACTTCACTTCAAGCAGGTGGAAGGTCCTGGTGGAGTCTGGAAGGCAGACTTTCTTCCCTGGTCTCCTGGTGACAAAACCTGACTCAGAAAGGCAGTGGAACTTGGTGGGGCCGCACAGCTGCCTGTAATTCTTTAGGGACCAAGACAGGTGGAGCAGGCCCTCCAGATCACTGGAAAGTCAAAGTGTCAGTCGCTCAGTTGTGTCCAAATCTTTGCAGCCTATAGACTGTAGCCCGTCAGGCTCCTCTGTCCATGGAATTCTCCAGGCAGGAATACTGCAGTGGATTACCACTTCTTTCTCCAGGGTATCTTTCCAACCAGGTATTGAACCCGGGTCTCCTGCATTATAGGCAGATTCTTTACTGTCAGATCCACTGGAGAAGACTCCAAATCTCTATGTGCCTGGCTTATTACTATCATCTGCCTGATACTCCTGACTGGGCCAGAGGGAAACAAAACCTTAGAGATCAATGAGGAGTTCTTGGCCCTTGGACATACCCACCACTCTCTTTGGATGCTTTGCTGGGTGGCAGCTGGAGGGGTGGGTTTCTGGGGCCTTCATTCAGGTTACCAGGTCCCCCAATCCCTCATTACTACTAGCAAATCCTGTGATAAAGGCTTTAACTTTAAAAGTTGTTTTTTTTTTTTTTTTTTTGCTGTGCTGTGTGGCATGTGGGATCTCAGTTCTCCAACCAGAGATCAAACCCTCACCCTTTGTATTGGGAGTGTGGAGTCTTAACCAGTGGATCACTAGGGAAGTCCCAAAGGCTTTGACTTTTAATGAAACCTGAGAAGGATGGAAGCTCTAGTTTTTCTTGAAAGAAAGAATAACCATTTACCATGTCAGCCTCATGCAGTGATGTCTTTTGCTGGCCTGCTCTGTGTACGTCATTTTCTCAGCGTCTCCTGTAGGCAATTCAATGAGACTTCCGCTTTCTGGCATTTTAAAATGACCTATGAACAACGGAAGAGGCAGTAACAAGAATCTTTCTGTAAAAATCTCATTTCTTTCAATATGGATTAAGAGACAAGTAAAATTCAAAACTTATAAAATGCTTTGGTTCATGAGATATTTCAGATGCCAGGAAATAACCCAGTTATTCAAACAAATTCCACATCAAAGGATTTCAATTCAACAAAAGATGCTAGACAGCTTACTAACATCCCTTTTAATAGGATCTGGTTTTTAGGAACACTTTTACTCTTCTTTTCTGCCTGCATAAAATTTTCCTTTAGCCTTCCTGCCAGGTGGGGCCAGTCCTGAGATTGTCTATACTAATAGGTTGGACATACATTTAAGCAGAGAGACCCTGAGTCAACTATAAAATGCTTGTGAAAGAAAGGTTCTGTAAACCAGTTTAGAAATACCATACATAAGCAGGGGTAATGCAAGAAAGATTCAGTATTTACATGTTTTTCCCCACTTTAAAATATACAATGAATTTGTAATCTATCAAGCAATGTTTGGGATAACTGAAATATAGGATCATTATTTTAAACTTAGGGCTTCCCAGGTGCCTCAGTGGTAAAGAATCTGCCTGCAATGCAGGAGACGTGGGTTTGATCTCTGGGTTGGGAAGATCTGGAGAAGGAAATGGCAATTCACTGCAGTATTCTTGCTTGGGAAATCCCATGAAAGAGGAGCCTGGTGGGCTACAGTCCATGGGGTTGTAAAAGAGTCAGACATGACTTAGCAACTAAACAACGGCAGTTTAAACTTAAGAAAAGTAGAAAGAAAACAAGTTAACATTTCAGAAAGCCACCACTTCCAGTCCAGTGGCATTCTTTCCCTTTCATACCCTCAGAAGATTCACGTGTACAGTCATCAGGAATAAATCCTGCAGCACGTAGAGCAACTCGACAAGCTTTTCTGACCACATCTTTTGCCTCGTTTCGAAATTCTTCTAGGCGTTCTGTCACCTAGACATTGATGAATATATATCATTAGTGGCACCAAAGTATCAAAAATAGGGAAAACTCTTGAAAATGATAGACAATTTTCTCACCTCTCCTACCCGTACAACTTGTGCAGCTTTAAATTCTTGCAGGGTGTAGGTATGATATTTTTCAATAGAACATAGTCCCATAAAACTCAATTGATAACACAATTCATTTATTTTAAGGAGAGCTGGTCGCAAATACTGAATGAAAATAAAAAATTATCATTGTTTAGTTTAAAAAAAAGCTGAAATTTTAAGGTATAAAATATTTGGAAAGCAAGAATGGGAATTAAGAAAAATAAATAGTTCTATATGTTAATTTCAGCTACAACTACAAAGAACATACATTAAAAAGGGATACTTCTGAAATTCTGTTCTGGAAGTATTTTTTGAATTATCATTTTCAATTTGTCTGAATTCCTTTCTTTTCATTTTGAATACACATGCTTTAGTTATAAAGTTGAGGGCAAGAAACAGAGCAGTGGGCCATATCTTAAATTTCACTAGGTTTGACTAACAGCTAGTAAAAGATTCTTAGTGTTCCTGAGGACTTTACAATGTCCAGTCACCATGATAATGGAGGTGCCCATCCATTGATCTAAGAGGGTATGATATAGAACAAAGACAAATTTAACTCTACAATTTCAGTGGGTAACAGTCACTATTAAGAATCTATTTTGCAATGCAGATTATTTGTGGAATAATGTCATATAATGTAACTTAATCTTCTGCTATGCCATCATCATAAATCTGGGTTCTAGGATGTTGACTTTGAAGGCATATGTTCCAAGATTGTTTCTAGGTCATTCCTGCTCACTTCTAATCTAATCAGAGGAGGAGCAGATACATTATCTTTTTTAAAAGTTTAATTTACTTATATGTGATGCTGGTTTAAGTATTATATACAGCACACTCTTGGACTCCTTTCCAGGAGTTTCTAAAACAGGACAAACAATAGTCATTTAGACCTCATGAAATAGTGTTTTAATTATTTATTCTAAGTACAAATAAAAGGAAGTTACAATTAGTAGAGTCCTCAGTGAAGAGATTTATTTGAGAAAACATCTAGGAAGTCATGTAGCCCCTAAGATTCATTTCATGGAGGAATTTTCATGATAAAAAGAAGCAAAATACAATATTGTAAATCAACTATAATTCAATTTAAAAAAGAAGTAGAAGTTTACAGGTTATGTCTCTGAGTTGAAATAAGAAGTATTAAATGAATTAATATGAAAACAGGAGTAGAAACGAGACTGTGATCAAAATTGGGCAGCAAAAGTAAGAAAGTCCAGTGTACTGTGGAGAAAAAGTCCTTGAACCAAAAATATAAGTTCTGTTGGTAAAGGGATAAAGAGCTAGGATCCAGGTGGACAGCAAAACTGGTATTGATGGTCTGCCAAAAAGTGAGAGTTTGACAGTGGGAATTTGGGGGATATATATATATATATATATATATATATATAAAATCTGAGAAATTACTTTGGCTTAACTTAAATATCTGGCTATCAGCATAAAGGACAAAAGTGAAAGTTGTTGTGAATGTAAGAGAGACGGAAGGTGTTTTGTTTTTTCCTCTCATCATTGTTTCTGCTGTTAGCAAATTTCAGATGGAATTTGGGTTAGGTGGTTCATTCCTGGGCTGGTATATCAAGAGTGTCCATTGAAGGTGATAAGCATTAGCATGATTTTAATATTTTATAATAAGTAGACTATAACCTTTAAAAATTATAAATCACTATATTGTATACCTGAAACATGTAATATTATATGTCAATTGTGCCTCGATAAAAATTTAATTAATTAACTGAAACACAAACTACTAGAGTCAATAATAAATTCTGCAAAATTTTAGGAAACAGGCTCAATATACAAATGTCAGTTGTATTGCTATAAAGACTATATATATATATACACACACACATGCACACACTATTTATATATGGGGCTTCTCAGGTGGCTCAGACAGTAAAGAATCTGCCTGCAGTGGGGGAGACTCAGGTTCAATCCCTGGGTCAGGAAGATCCCCTGGAGAAGGGAAAGGCTGTCAATAGGTGGATGGATAAATAAAACATATGTATCCATACGATGGAATATTATTTACCAGTAAAAGGAAACGCCATGCTACTATATAGGTCCATCTATGTAGTAAACATGCTAAGTTAAAAAAGCCAGTCACAAAGGACCACATATTGCATGTTTCAATTTATTTGAAATGCACAGAGTGGACAAATCAAGAGAGAGAATATGTAGATTGGTGGTTGATCAGAGCTGGGGCAGGGGTTGGGCTGGGGAAGTCAGGGAACATGATGCTAATCAGGGAGAGTGATCACTCTTTTTGGAGTGATAGAAATGTTCTAAAATAGACCATGGTGATGGTTGACCATTCTATGAATGTATTCTAACCATTCAATAGTATACTCTAAATGAATGAATGAATTATATGAATTCTATTTCAATAAAGTTGTTATAAGGAAATGTGGGCACAGATGCTAATAAGGTTGGTTCCTAAAAATAATAAAAAGAAAAAATTCAAGGATATCCCTTCAACATGGTCAGAAAAGAATGAAGAGAACCAGCCTTCCTAGTTAACTTGTAAATATAAGACTAGTGCTGTGTGGTAATGACAGCATCTAATATTAATAGATATTTAAACCGACACAATGGGTCTTTTGGTTGTATCAACCTAAGATTACAATGATGTGAACTTTCTAGTCTGCTTGGACTACATTAAAGAGAAGATATTATCAAGGTCAAAGGACTATTGGTATGAATGGTGGGCAAAGAGAATGACAACTCTCAAGCACATGATATAAGAAAACAAACTTAAGGATTGAGAGGTTAAAGGGAGGAAGTACTAATCTATTTATCTTGGAATAAATTAATGAAATATATAATGTCCAAGACATGGTAAAAGATGAAAGGCTGTAAAACAGTGGTAAAATATGTTAAAATGATTGATAGATCCTTAGTGAAATTAGAGGTCTAGGGGCTGAGTTTGATATCAAGAAGGATTAGAATCTTTTCAACAACTCAGAATGCTTGATTGGATGGAGAACTTGAGATGGTACATCTTATATACCTGTTTTTGTACTAACATCTTATGTGAGTTGTATTTCTTTCAAGTTCGTTTATTGTGCAACTGATGTCTTGATAACTATCTTTCAGATTACCATATGCAAAGAGAAGGAAATGACCAGTAAAATGCAAACTTGAAATTTCTGATGTGAGAGGGTGGTGATTCAGTGTTATAAAATAGACATAAAATAAGAGTGATTACAGTTCACTCCCAGGGGCCAATCAGAAAACTTCTACTGCAAGTTGAAATTCAAGAAGTAGAGATTTTAAATATGGCCACATACACTTTAATAGTTCCTTTCCCATGATTATCCCTTCCTCCAAAGTAAACACTAAAAATTTCCCTACTGTTTGAATTCATGATTGAAAACACATGCTACATTGGGAGATACTGCCCCATGAAAGCAAGCCCACAAACTATTTTGGACCATATAGTCCAGAGGGTCTCAAAGATGAGAAGAAGTAATAGGAGTTGCTAGCCTGCTCTATTCAAGAGGATACACAATTTTCCTGATCAACAACAAAGGGAATTCTGAACCTAAACCTCTGAGGCTGCTTCTAAACAAAGGGGACCTGTGCAAACCCTAGGTAAAATGTAGAAACACATTAGACTGCCAGACCCTTAAATGACAAATAGGGCAAAAACTGTTAATTCTCTTAATAGAGGAAATACTCTATTTTTGAGATTAATTTTTTTCTGTTAGTAATTCTTTTAAAATATGATTAACAAATACGTACATGATTAACAATGAACAGATGTTTTTGTAGAGATTTTCGACATCCACTGATTTTTTTGGAGCGAACATTCTTCTTCCACACGTTAAAAGCCTTCCATTTTCGAAAAAGTGAAAATATGGGAATCTTAGTGAGTTCTCTGTGATATAGATATTCCTGTTCCCATCGATCAATTTCGATAAATTCAATGTCATTATTATAAACATGTGTTACTGCCTTTTTGCTAATAGTATAATAGTCATTTTTATTGATGTTCTCATAATTCACAACCCTATGAACAAATAAAAATTGGAGCAAGTGAATACAGTATTCAACATAAAATTAAGCAATTGCATTACTATTTTGTTTTAAAAAGGTAAGAGATTTCCGGAAAACAAATGTTTAAAAATTTAAAAAATTCTAGCAGACCACTTTTAGACTGAATAAATTATTCAAGAAAAGAGAGCTGCTTTTAACAGCAGTTGGACTTACCGTAACTCTTAAGGATTTTACAATTTTGGCAATATGTTTGATAATTTCAGTTATGTAATTTTTACAAAACCAAACCAACTGTGGATTTTTAAAGTGAAAGATAACTAGAAATAAGTTTTTATTTATCATTGATTGTTTAGAAACTATTCAATAATAATAGCGTGAAAGAGTTTTACTCTACCCAATATTGACAGAACTATGAAAAAGATCAAAACAAGAAAATAAGAATTAGATCAGAATCAAGACCCAGATTAAACTTTAAAAAGTCCAATTTATCATCACATATCAAAATAACTGTTAATGAGAAATTGCTTATTTCAAGATATTCCTCTTTCAACTGTCATTAAGGATATTCATCAACCTCATTTATAATAAGAAATAGATCAAGCAAAGACGTAAAGCAAGAATGGGATAAAAACCAGAGCATGGATAGGAGCGGGAAGCAAAGGAATGAGAATAGAAAGGGAGATACCCTAAAACTTCTTAAAATCTTGCTTACAGACACAAAGATATTTTCTGTAATTTTAGCTATAGCACTGAAATATTGGATATTATTTAAATGTTTACTAACAGACCAAGTGCAAAATATGACATAGCAAGAACAAAACCTCAAATTGTTTCTATGTTAAACTATGCTAAAACTGTAGTTATGTATGTTATATGATAATTCTAAAAATTACTATACAGAATTCAGACAGGAACCCTCCAGTGAAAATCAACTGTTTCCCATTTCTATTTTTCTCTTCCAGTCCTTAGCTCTGCATTTTGAACCTGAGTTCATGATCTTTAGCACAGCCTTCAGGTCACACGTAAAATACCTGAAATTACACTTAAACAAATTTATGTACATATGCGCGATAAGTTTTTTAAGGGATTGGAACAAAATTCTTATATGCTTTGTGTCTGTTAATCAAAAAACAATGAACCAGTGGCAAAAATGATTTTTAGGTTTTAATTTCTCTTTTTGTTTTAATAACACTAAGAAAAATATTTAAAAATTAGGGCATACAGGGCCAGAATGAAAGTGAACTCAAAGCAAGAGCTCTTCAAGTGAGCACAAAAGGGAACTAGGGGGCTGGTGGGCTGTGGACTGGGAGAATCTCAAACCTCTTTCCCCCAGTTCAGTGCTGTAACAAAAGAATTTCAACTTGCTTAGCTCCTGCCTAACAGCACTGTCTGACTCTGTTTGTGTTCTAACTGACTCACAGCAGAAACATTTGGGAAAATGCCAGGTATTACATGTTGCTGGTAAGTTGTATAGAAAATGCTAAAATGTTTTTCTTTTTTTCTTTGTTAACAGCTTAACATATAATTAGGACATTCTTCAAGTGATTCTCTACAAAGTGGGAAATTTCAACTTGTCTCTGAAACTGTAATCAACCTTAGACGTTTCATTAACTTCAGTATCCAACCAACCTAAAAGCAAGAAAAACAGTTCACTAATGGCCCTGGTGTGTGCGTGTCTAGAAAACTTACTCTGTGTGGGTCTATATGCTACTAAAGGCCCTTCGATTGATAGAAGATAGCAGGCGTGGTCCATGACATTGAATTTTAACTTATTGGTTCTCAGTGCCACAAAGAGATCCTTTTTATTTACATTTTCCTGCCTATTCAAGATTCTCATTCTCAAACCCCTAAGCCTTTTCCTCCACTCTACATCTCTACTCCTCACAGGGCAAACAAACACATGAGAGTCTTTTTAAAATTTGGATCATCAGCATAAAAATCACCTGGGGTGCTTAAGAATCCAGATTTCTGAGTCCAACACAGAACCAGAATCTTTATGTATAGAACTTGAGAGTCTAGCTTAGCAAATTTCCTGTGTGATTCTGACACACAATAATGTTTGTAACCACTGAATTCTATTTGAAAGCAAATCAACAACAAAAACATGGTGGTGACATGATGAGCTCTCTTTTGTACCTTCACTTGAAAATCTTGTCCCAGAACTTCCCTGGTGGTCCAGTGGCGAAGGCAACATGCTCCCAGCGCCGGGGACCTAGGTTGGATACCTGGTCATGGAACTAGATCCCACATGCCACAACCAAGAGTTCACATGCCACAACTCAAGATCCCACGTGCTCCAACTACGACCTGGTGCAGCTAAATAAATAGTAAATTAAAATAAATATTTTTTTAAAGAAAAACTTCACTGTACCTTCACTGTGTTTTATCTCCTTGAGTACATTTTTCATGCTTTCCTCCAAAGAGAGATGGAGAGGCTTCATCACCTTTTTCTACCTCTCCTTGTATTTGAATACTTTTTTTCTGCATTAAAAAATGTATAGAACTTCACTTTAACTTGTAGAAAGCTTTCCTTTAGCTTCCTTTTTTTTTTCTTGACACCGTTGCTCATTTAACTTAAAATCCCCTGTCATCTTCCTTCTCTTAAACTTCCTGTATAATGGTTGTATCCACCCCATCCATTCCTTCTTGTTGTTCAGTTGCTAAGTCACGTCTGACTTATGGCAACCCCATGGACTGCAGCACATCAGGCTTCCCTGTCCATCACTCTCTCCTGGAGTTTGCTCAAACTCATGTCCATTGAGTTGGCGATGCCATTCAACCATCTCATCCTCTGCTACCCCCTTCTCCTCTTGCTCTCAATCTTTCCCATCATCAGCGTCTTTTCCAATAAGTGGCTCTTTTCATCAGGTGGCCAAAGTATTGGAGCTTCAGCTTCAACATCAGTCCTTCCAATGAATATTCAGTGTTGATTTCCTTTAGGATTGACTGGTTTGATCTTCTTGCAGACCAAGGAATTCTAGAGTCTTTTCCAACACCACAGTTCGAAAGCATCAATTCTTTGACACTCAGCCTTCTTTATGGTCCAACTCTTACATCTGTACATGAGTACCAGAAAAACCATAGCTTTGACTATATGGACCTTTGTTGGCCAAGTGATGTCTCTGTTTTTGAATATGCTGTTTAGGTTTGTCATAGCTTTCCTTCTTAAAGTTTCTGAAAAGTAGTTTTCTTCCTTACTACTCTAATACAGTGATTCTCTTGAGGATCAGCAGGAATTTCCTTTAAGCCCAATCCATTTGGTAGGCAGAAGGGACAGCAGAGTCAAGGAAAGCTTTGCAAAAGTTAAAGAAGCATATGCACAGTTCTCTGGACTCCTATTCTGCTCAGACTCTCTAGTTTGTTTCCTAGAGGCTGAACCCTAAATATACTCCTGAACTGCTGTGTTTTACTCCTCACATTGTAAACCTTGGTGTTCATCTGTTCCAGGAATTGATCCTCTACTCCAAAGTGAGGGCTGCCAATTCAGCACTTCTTGGCATTCAGAATTCAGCCTCAAACTTCAACAGCTTCCTTTGTTTTTGTTTTTATTTGTTTATTTATTTTTTGGCTTTGTGTGGCTTGCAGGATAGTTCCCTGACCCGGGACTGAACCCGTGCCTTCAGCAGTGAAAGTGCAGGGTTCTAACCACTGGATCGCCAGGGAATGCCCTCAGCTGCCTCCTTTGGATGTTTGTTTCATCAAGGCCTTTATTTGAGAAAATAACCAGGAAAATTAGTCTTCCTTTAAGACCTCAAAAGAGAACTTAACTTTTTAAATTGCTGTGCTCTAAAATTCCTACTTTGCTGATAAATGACTTTATGACCCAATTTAAACAGAGATCCTTAGACAGTTAATCAGGCTGAGAAGAATGTCTTGAATAAAATTATACATAACTGTGTTTAACTGGGAAAAAAAAAGATGCTCATTGTCTTTTCTTGCTGTTCAATGTAGAATCATGGAATCCCTTATCAAATTATTCTGCGGTAGAGTGTCTGTCCATCTGAAATGAAACTTAGACTCAAGGCTTCTATAAATGTCCAAAAGAATGTGTCATGTTAAGAAATTTGCATGGCCTATTGTGGGAGGTCATCCACTGTCCTGTTATTCTTCATTTCAGATAAACGAAATCTACTGTGGTTCTAAAAAGCTTTAATTTTTTCTCTTGATTTTTCTAAAACAATCTCAACGTGATTTGATATTTCAAATAGCATCTTTATCTGTTGTTAGTGATAGAACATGCATCCGTCTTTATCTGTTGTTAGTGATAGAACATGCATCCATTCATCTTTAAACAGATGCACTAGACTAAGACTGCAAAAGTATGAGCCTTCTGATCGAGAATTTTGAACAGCCTCCTACTGCTTATGTCATTAAACCCAAATTATTCTGCTGGGTGTTGTGGCACTCTTCTCCTGTCCATGTTAGCTCCTTCTCTGTCCACACAATTGTCCTTTTTAATCAGGCTGGTCTCTCAATCATCTTAGGCTTAAGATGGTCGTCTCAGCACATCTTAGATTGTGCCAGAACGCATGTGCATGTCTTTGTCCACCTGTTCCCTTTGCCCCTCCTGATTTCTACAAACAAGTGAGTAATTCCTTACCTGCTTTTAGGTGCTGGGGTGAATTAGATGAGTCAAATCTAAGTTGTCTCATTATTACACAGTTTTAATCACAGTTTATTACATAATTTTATGATTTGAATATGTTTATTGGACAAAGGTAAACAAGCAAGAGCCTGGAAAGAAATTAGCTATTTCCTGAGTTTCGCATTTGTAAACCTCAATCTATTTGATGATGGTCAGTATCATGATTCAGTATGCATTTAGATCTAACTTTAACTAGAGAAGAGTAATGGCTTGCTTTGCTTCTGGTTTGATTAACCAGAAATGGTAAAAATAACTGATAAGAACTCCTAGAATATTAGACTAAAGCATAACTTCCAAGTTTCTTCAATAGTACAGTGCTCTACGGTCAATGGTTTTTAAAGTATGGTCTTTGGAACAGCAGCATCAACATTATGTGGGAATTGCAAATTCTTAGGCCTCCTCCAGACCAACTGAATCAGAAACTGGGGGTGGTTAACAATCTACATTTTAGCAAACCCTTTGGAGTGGTTCCCTGCTGGAGAACCACTGTTCTAGCCCCAGGGCCTACAACTCTGATTGAATATTGGGGATCATCTCATGAGTTTTGAAGAAATGCTGTTGCTTGGGCTGCACAACAAACCAATTAAATATAACTCTGGGGGTGGATGTTGGGTGATTCTAGAAGCCAAAGCTGAGAACCACTGCTCTAGGTTCTTCAAATTTTTGTATAAAATGAAATAATCATCCACTAAATTGCAACATCGCCAAAATGGTGTGTGTGTGTGTGTGTATGTCTGTGTGTGTATTGAAAGGAAGACAATCTGAAACTTGGATTTTTGATAATTCCAAGTGAAAATACTAAAGATCCATGGTGTTTCCACTTGATTGAAATTTCTACATGGACTAGCCCAAGAAAGCTGTCACTGTGTTAGGCAACCTGGGGAGGTTTCTGATAATGTGGCTTGAAAATGATCTTTTCCTTATTATATAACATATGCCTCATTATAGTGTTTTTTTAATAGTTATGACTTCATGTAACTAGAAACGCTTTCACTTGGGAAAGCTGATATTTATCTGCATATTCTGTTTTAGGCTACTAAACATGTAATCTAGATGAAAGGATAGAATAGCTTTAGTTTGAAATTTTAAAAGCTGTCTAAAAATTATTTTAATATAACAGGCTTAGAGACTATCTGAAAACCAACTCGATCACTTAGAAAGTAATATGGCCTGAGCCCAATATAGACTTTTATATCATCCTAAGTCACATAACTACGTTTCATAGAATTGTAATCCCAACAGGTATCCCACAAGAATGGGTTCTTTGGTTATACAGGCTAGAGTCTATAGGGTCGCAAAGAGTCAGACATAGCCGAAGTGATTTAGCATACACTCAGGCACCTAGAAGCCTAGGACAGGAACTACTTCCTGCCTTCTAAGCAGGATCAGGCTTTGCTTTTGCATGGGACTCCTTGCAGCAATCCAACGGCCACCGCAAGCTGTCCTTTCCCAAGGTGACAACTCAGATGCTAGGACATGAGATACGCAATGGGTCCACTCTGGCTTAAGAGGAGTCATTACTTCTTCCAATAAGTTTAAGCACAGATTTTAGGGTTCCTGCAGAGACATGCCCAGAGAAAGAACCAGTGTACTATGGGAAGTACAAAACTATGGCTCCCCATCAGTTATTTATAATTCATTTTTAGTTCCTCTCAATGCAGATATAATTTAGCAGTCAGGGGTCATTTTTGTCATAAGCAATGTTGCCTAGAAACAACTGATATACTACTTTGTATCAGGTTGCCAGGGGAAGAGAGCTTCAGAGTTAACCAAAGGTCAGATTCTCATGCTTTGCGCATTTGTATGTTCTAACACGTCTGAACACTGATAACATTTTACAAGGCACACTGGCGAAGACTTAATTATAATTTCTTTGTACTATAATAAGAAAAATAAAACATGAAATATTCAGGGAAATATTCAATATTGAATTTTATGAAAAGTCCAGATAAACTTAGCTCATAAACAACTGTACCTGTGACCATAGCTTTTTTGAAGTAGATACTGCATTTTTAATCAAGACATGATGGGTAGTCGGTTCAAATTCTTAATAATCACCACTGCTAAGGAATACTGTTTATAGAAATGGGAGATAGCAAGTGGCAGGTGATGATTTATTGCTCTGTCTCCAATGACTAGAAACTCCCTTCTCCACTGATCAGAATTTGGATCACCTGTTCTTTTGAAATTATGCACCAAAGGTACCACCATTCTTTAATTCTAACAGCTTTTCCTTTTCTTTCTTTGATGATTGCCATGTTGAAATTTCTTATTACAAAATGACTTAAAACCCAGTCAAGCATTTCCATATGAAGTATTTCAGAAACAATGGTGAAGCTTTCTCTCAGACATAGGTGTTACTCTGTTTGACTTTTACTTAAGTTTAAATTCTTAACAATAACTTTAAAAAATCACTAGAGAGCCACTGGAAATTTCACCTTTCCAAAGTTGAATTTTTGCTGTGAATTCTTAATCTTCATCAGTATGTGTTAATATGTTTTCAGGAACCTTTAATAATTTTTTTATAAAGTTCATTCAGGTACTCAAATGTCAGTTAAGTAACCCAGCTGTGAAACTAAAAACTGACTTTTACTAAATCCACAAAGTTGAATCATTTGCAAAATATGTTCCAATTCTTAACAAAATTCTGCCTTGGGATCACCTACGCACTTAAGTCTGAAACAACAAATAATGTATTCTGTTCCTGTATCTTTGTAAAAGGTGTAAAAACAAAAGGTCAGGTGGTGACTTGGAATTTATTATAGTTACAATTTTGATAATATTTAATTTGGAATTCATAACTGTAGAGAAACATTTACATATGGGAGTTCCTTTGTGAATAAAATAATGTATTATGTATCTTAATCTCAGAATTATCAGAATAAACTCTACATGGAAAATGTATTTTAAAGAAGTATTTCCATAATATCTCATTTTCTTTGGATATTTCGACCCCAGTAGCTTTCCTCCCTAAGAACAAACTTCTTCCAAATATTTCATTGCAGGGATTGTGGAGCTGTTATCTAGCAGTTATTAATGTCTGCACAGTCATCAATATGCAGTAAAATTTTAATAATGTCCTCGGCTGTGGTCATCTCTGTTATGTAACATGTGGAGCTAATGGTATTGCTGATTGATTTCCTTTGCTTTTCTGGTTCCAAGTAGAATAAATAATTTCCACACAGACTGGTAAAATTGCAATTCTGCAAAAGAAAGTCTTTCTAACATTAGATATTAACTTTGTAATTTTTTTTTTTTGACTTCACAAAGTGGTATGCAGGAATCTTAGTTCCTAGACCAGAGATTGAACCTGTACCTCCTGCAGTAGAAGCAGAGGTCATAACCAGTGGACTGCCAGGGAAGTCCCTGAAATTTGAATTCTTGCATTCCTAGCTTCTTGAACTTCTTGATCAGACGGTAATCTAAAAATGGAATTTGGTTTCATATTTTGTTCTTGCACATGCCTTTGAAAGTTCAAACCCTTTAGGGGCAGGGTGGATATCTTTCAGTAAGGTGTTGATATAGCTTTCTCAGTGCTACTGATTCATTTGATAACATTTTCATACTAATGAGATATTTTTTAAAAAGGACAGGAAAATTACTGTGGTTCATAAATCCAATTTGAGTTATCCTAATTATGTTGCCTAATTGCTAATCTTTTCTTTTTTGAACACTGTGTTTGTCTTAATTAATTTATTCCATTTCCTCTCTGAGCATAACTTTGTACGGGTGTCTCAGTAATGGTATAACATATCTTTTTTTTTTTTTTTTTGCTATGAGAGTACAACTTCCAATGATTCCTAGTTGGTATCTCAGTTCCCCCTCTCTTCATCAATTTTCTTTTGAGAAGAAAGCATTATTTTGCATTTGTTCTGGAAAAATTCAATATGTTTATCTGAGAACAGATTATTGTGCTAGATTTGGAAATGATAGAAAATGTTTCCATGCCTTCCATTATTCTTTGAAGCATATTCTCAGTCTCATGGGGGTCTCATGGATTCCTCAGAGTTTCATTTTGAGAGGCAGTAGAGCAGAGAAATTAAGAGTATACATTCTGAAGTCAGCCAGGCTGTCATTTACTTATTGTACAATCTTGGGCAAGTTAATTAACCATTTTATGTCTTATTTGTAAAACAGAGGTAATAAATACATTTATTTCACATTATTGTGAGGATTAAAACATATATATGTATATATATATATATATGTATATACTTTGCTTGGAATGTAGTAAACACCAATAAATCATCACCTTTTATGACATGAAAATGTGATGGTTCCACTTAGTGTCCTCTCACAAAATGGGTATATAACCAACAGCCATTCCTCCGTACCTCATGGCTACTTCTCGATTACAATCACTCTTGTTCAAGGTCAAAGTCCTAACAAAACGGAATTACTTTGTCTTGATCTGTGTTCTCTATGCCTTTCACCCTCTCTAGTTTCTGATCTTTAACCTAGTTTCCTCTAACTTGCCCTGGACCTGAACAGAGTCACCATTATGCCCTCTTGCTGGACAAGATAATCAGCAGCATACTTGTATAGAGTCCATGGAATTCTCCAGGCCAGAATACTGGAGTGGATAGCTTTTTCCTTCTCCAGGGAATCTTCCCAACCCAGGGATCAAACTATCTGCTGCATTGAAGGCGGATTCTTTACCAACTGAGCCACAAGGGAAGCCCAAGAATACTGGAGCGGGTAGCCTATCCTTTTCCATAGGATCTTACTGACCCAGGAATTGAACCAGGGTCTCCTGCATTGCAGGCGGATTCTTTACCAACTGAGCTACCAGGGAAGTCCCACCAGGGCAATATTCCAACATATTTACAAAAGCTTATTCTTGACAAAATTGTTATGCCTAACATATTCTACTAAATTGATTTTTTAGAATAAACTTGATAAATGTAACTATTTTTCTCATTAAAGGGACTGTGGTAGAAATTAACATTGTAGAACCACACATTTAATGTATTTTACTAAACTTAAAAAATTATGTGAAGGTATTATATTTTATCATATTACTTTGAAAAGGAAGTTGGTATAATGTGTCCTTATCTCATTGATCCAGTATTTACTACTTTTAACTTCCAATTTAGCTGCTTCCTACTACATAGCATCTAAATAATCATCCTTACTCATAAGGTTTATAATATTTGGAGTTCAGGCTGGGAGGAAAATTTAACATCTAACCTAAAACATGATAAAATAACAAACTTTGATTAGAACAATATCTTCTTAAATGAGTCCAGAAAAGTATAAAGCATCAATTCAATTCTCTTAGTAAAAGTTCATTAGTCCAGAAAGGCAATTAATTTCCTGAATAACATTTAAAAAACTGTTTCCATATTCATCTTCAATACTTCATCTTCTGCTAGTAAATAGATAAGAATCAATTTTCAGTTCAGTTCAGTTCAGTCACTCAGTCGTGTCTGACTCTTTGTGACCCCATGAATCGCAGCATGCCAGGCCTCCCTGTCCATCACCAACTTCTGGGTTCACTCAGACTCACGTCCATCGAGTCAGTGATGCCATCTAGCCATCTCATCCTCTGTCGTCCCCTTCTCCTCCTGCCCCCAATCCCTCCTAGCATCAGAGTCTTTTCCAATGAGTCAACTCTTCGCATGAGGTGGCCAAAGTACTGGAGTTTCAGCTTTAGCATCATTCCTTCCAAAGAAATCCCAGGGCTGATGTCCTTCAGAATGGACTGGTTGGATCTCCTTGCAGTCCAAGGGACTCTCAAGAGTCTTCTCCAACACCACAGTTCAAAAGCATCAAATCTTTGGCGCTCAGCTTTCTTCACAGTCCTACTCTCACATCCATACATGACCACTGGAAAAACCATAGCCTTGACTAGACGGACCTTTGTTGGGAAAGTAATGTCTCTGCTTTTGAATATGCTATCTAGGTTGGTCATAATTTTTCTTCCAAGGAGTAAGTGTCTTTTAATTTCATGGCCGCAGTCACCATCTGCAGTGATTTTGGAGCCCCAAATAATAAAGTCTGACACTGTTTCCACTGTTTCCCCATCTATTTCCCACGAAGTGATGGGACCAGATGCCATGATCTTAGTTTTCTGAATGTTGAGTTTTAAGCCAACTTTTTCACTCTTCTCTGTCACCTTCATCAAGAGGCTTTCCTCTTCACTTTCTGCCATAAGGGTGGTGTCATCTGCATATCTGAGGTTATTGATATTTCTCTCGGCAATCTTGATTCCAGCTTATGCTTCTTCCAGCCCAGCATTTCTCATGATGTACTCTGCATAGACGTTAAATAAGCAGGGTGACAATATACAGCCTTGACGTACTCCTTTTCCTATTTGGAACCAGTCTGTTGTTTCATGTCCAGTTCTAACTGTTGCTTCCTGACCTGCATACAGGTTTCTCAAGGGCAGGTCAGGTGGTCTGGTATTCCCATCTTCTTCAGAATTTTCCACAGTTTATTGTGATCTACACAGTCAAAGGCTTTGGCATAGTCAATAAAGCAGAAATAAATGTTTTTCTGGAACTCTCTTGCTTTTTCGATGATCCAGCAGATGTTGGCAATTTGGTCTCAATTTTAAGTTTGGCAAAATCTGATCTGACTCCTCTCATAATGGGGAACTAATCACAAATGGCACTCCTTGATGTCTGGATTATTGGATATTTTTTTAAAAAGAGGAAACTGTGTCTTTTCTGGGGAGCTGATCTCTGGCTGTGACCCTCCCGGCGGATGTCAACCATCCAGAAACACAAGAAGTCTTGGTTAGCAATGAAGTCTGCAATCTTGAGAAGGAAGAATGGAACTGGAGGAATCAACCTGCCTGACTTCAGGCTCAACTACAAAGCCATAGTCATCAAGACAGTATGGTACTGGCACAAAGACAGAAATATAGATCAATGGAACAAAATAGAAAGTCCAGAGATAAATCCACACACCTATGGACACCTTATCTTTGACAAAGGAGGCAAGAATATACAATGGAGAAAAGACAATCTCTTTAACAAGTGGTGCTGGGAAAACTGGTCAACCACTTGTAAAATAATGAAACTAGAACACTTTCTAACATCATACACAAAACTAAACTCAAAATGGGATTAAAGATCTAAACGTAAGACCAGAAACTACTAAACTCCTAGAGGAAAACATAGGCAAAACACTCTCTGACATAAACCACAGCAGGATCCTCTGTGACCCACCTTCCAGAATATTGGAAATAAAAGCAAAAATAAATAAATGGGACCTAATTAAACTTAAAAGCTTCTGCACAACAAAGGAAACTATAATCAAGGTGAAAAGACAGCCTTCAGAATGGGAGAAGATAATAGCAAATGAAGCAACTGACAAAGAATTAATCTCAAAAATATACAAGCAACTCCTGCAGCTCAATTCCAGAAAAATAAATGACCCAATCAAAAAGTGGGCCAAAGAACTAAACAGACATTTCTCCAAATAAGACATACAAATGGCTAACAAACACATGAAAAGATGCTCAACATCACTCATTATCAGAGAAATGCAAATCAAAACCACAATGAGGTACCATTTCACGACAGTCAGAATGACTGCTATTCAAAAGTCTACAGGCAATACATGCTGGAGAGGATGTGGAGAAAAGGGAACCCTCTTACACTGTTGGTGGGAATGCAAACTAGTACAGCCACTGTGGAGAACAGTGTGGAGATTCCTTAAAAAACTGGAAATAGAACTGCCTTATGACCCAGCAATCCCACTATGGGCATACACACTGAGGAAACCAGAATTGAAAGAGACACGTGTACCCCAATGTTCATCGTAGTACTGTTTATAATAGCCAGGACATGGAAGCAACCTAGATGTCCATCAGCAGATGAATGGATAAGAAAGCTGTGGTACATATACACAATGGAGTATTACTCAGCCATTAAAAAGAATACATTTGAATCCGTTCTAATGAGGTGGATGAAACTGGAGCCTATTATACAGAGTGAAGTAAGCCAAAAAGAAAAACACCAATACAGTATACTAACGCATATATATGGAATTTAGAAAGATGGTAATGATAACCCTGTATGCGAGACAGCAAAAGAGACACAGATGTATAGAACAGTCTTTTGGACTCTGTGGGAGAGGGAGAGGGTGGGATGATTTGGGGGAATGTCA
The DNA here is from genome assembly GCF_029407905.1 of Bubalus kerabau. Classification (NCBI taxonomy): domain Eukaryota; kingdom Metazoa; phylum Chordata; class Mammalia; order Artiodactyla; family Bovidae; genus Bubalus; species Bubalus kerabau. The sequence continues at coordinate 53,251,085 of NC_073634.1, forward strand.
TGGAAACATGTATAATATCATATAAGAAATGAATCACCAGTCCAGGTTCGATACAGGATCGTTGGGGCTGGTGCACTGGGATGACCTGGAGGGATGGTACAGGGAGGGAGGTGGCGGGGGGGTTCAGTATGGGGAACACATGTACACTCATGGCAGATTCAAGTCAATGTATGGCAAAACCAATACAATATTGTAAAGTAAAATAAATAAATAAACAGAAAAAAAGAGGAAACTGTGAAAACATTTCACATATTACTCAAGAAGTATTTGTAAAAATTGGCAAACAGTTTTTTTCTGAGTCACTGTTTAAGATTCATAACCTCTTCTCCAAAAACTTACAAAAAACCGGAAAAAAAATAGTAAGGTACTGGTGGAATAACAATACTATTAAAGGGATTTTTTTAAACATGAAATGGCTTTATATTCCATTGTATGTTAATTCTGCCATCTTAAAAAAACAAGTATGCCTCTTATTTTAAGAAAAGCATAAGTATACATGTAGCTGATTCATGCTGCTGTATAGCAGAAACTAAAACAACATTGGTGGAGAAATTAAGATCCCACACGTCATGGGGTGTGGCCAAAAAAAACCCCCCAAAACAAACAAAAAACCTCTAAAAAGCAAAAAAAGAAACTACAGTGCTGAGTAAGGAAGAAGAGAACTCCTAGAAGAAACTTTTATCTTCCTGTTCAGCAGAGACTGGGGTAGGCAGCTCAAAGTATTTGGTGGCAAAGCTCAACTACAATGACCTTCAAGGAAAGACCATCTCAACAACTGTATTCATTCCAACTAAACAACCATGGGCTTCCCAGGTGGCGCTAGTGGTCAAGAACTTGCCTTCCCATGCAGGAGACATGAGATGTGGGTTCGATCTGTAGGTGGAAAGATCCCCTGGAGGAGGGCATGGCAACCCACACCAGTATTCCTGCCCTGAGAATCCCATGGACAGAGGAGCCTGGAGGGCTGCAGTGTATAGGGCCGCAAAGAGTCAGACACGACTGAAGTGACTTAGCACACATGCATGCAAACAACCATAGAGGAAGGCTGGCATCACCTTTAAGCCCTATTTCCCTGTTGTGCTCAACTTTAAATCAGTTCAGAGACTCACATTTGGGTGACTCTTCAAATTATTTCAACAACAAATGTATATTTATTAACAATAGAGAGTATATGTGAGTGTGTGTGTACTATTAACCTATATAAATACCTGAAATTATCATTCATTTTACTTCAAAAAACTTTATTTCTACTCTATTAAGGAAAAATGAAATGACAAGTAAAAAAAAAACACATATCATCCATTTTTTAATGCATGCCCTCTTCTTTTCTCAGTAATCAAAAAATATCAAAATTGTTTGTAATACTGATTAAAGAAAATGGTATATTAATATAACATATAAGAAGCACAGCAGTATACCTCTCCATAAAAAGTCTATAAGTAAAGATAAATGGGCAAAATAAGTAAAACTGTTGTGATTAAGATTCATTTGTTATTGGATGATAACCAAAATAATAATTTATCCAGTAAATCATTAATACCCAATTGATTATGGATAACACTTGCAACCTTATTTGTAATTTTTACTGCTAAATAAATTGCTTCATAAAAGAGAACTCACTTCAGATTATATGTATCATATTCAATGGAAGATCTTGGCACTGCGGAGATCATATAAAGAAATCCGATGTGTTCGTTTTCACGGATTATTTTAACGATCTGCAAGGGATCTCGAATGTTGGCTTTAATAACTTCTTCTCGGTCATGGAAATAGTACTTAGGGTAAGTTAAGGAACTAGCCTCGTAGAGGCCTCTTCTTCCAATGCCGGTACATGACAGTTTAGCAGGAGAGGGAGACAAGTCAACAGAGGGCCACTGCATCTAAACAAAGCCAATTTTTCAAAAAGTGAGTTTTTTATACATAGTATCGAGTGTATATATATCAATCCCAATCTCCCAATTTATCCCACTTCCCTCTTCATCTCTTGGGGTCCATACATTTGTTCTCTTATATCTGTGTTTCTATTTCTGCTTTGCAACCATATTCCAATAAAAATTAACTTAAGAAATAGGGGTTTCCCTGGTGGCTCAGGCGTAAAGAATCCGCCTGCCAACGCAGGAGACATGGGTGGGGTTCGGTCCTTGGTCCAGAAAGATTCCACACTGTAGCGGAGCAGCGGACCTTGAGAGACACAACTATTGGGCCTGCGCTCTAGAGCCCAGGAACCGCAACTACTGAGCCCGTGTGCCCCAGCCACTGAAGCCAGCACACCCTAGCTCCTGTGCTCCACAAGGAGAAGCCACCGCAAGAAAAGTGGTCGCACTGCAGCAAAGAGTAGCTCCTGCTTGCCACAACTAGAGAAAATCCTGAGTGGCAACGAAGACCCAGCCAATAAGTAAATAAACAAAATTATTTTTTAAAAAAAATTAAAAAATAAAACCCAAGTAAAAAACATGAGCTTTGCGGGGGGGGTGGAGGGGGCGGAACTACATATATAAGTGACAAGTATCAACCTCCAGGACTAATTACCACACTGCCTACCTCTAGGGCTTAAAGGCAAGCATTTTTTAACTGAAAGAATTCTAATTATCATTTGGCAGTGATAGATCCCTGTTGGTACGCCTACCCATGTCTGTCCTCCTCTCACAAACTGCCCCAGCAACGATTCCCATTGCCTTCTCCCCTTCTTTTTTCAGTGTTTCTCACATCAAAATGCTCCCAGCTTCCTGGTATTCATGGGAGCCCAGCACTGCCCTTGCTCAGCTGCTCTGCATCTCCCCTGACCATGGCCTTTCCCTTCAACACCCTCTTCCTTCTGACGACCATGATGTTTTCCTGTGAGTGACGTCTTGGACCACTGTCATCATAACTCATGAGAAACTATTTTTTAGTGACTGTGAAGGGTTGGTACATTGAGTATTGGAATCAATATGTCATAGCCTTAGGGAAGGAGATACATAACTAACTTACAGTTGCTTTTCTGGAGTCAGTGCTTCTCACAGGTCAGTGTGCACGAGAATTTCCCCGGGGCTTTCTGTTCAAATGGAGATTTGCCAGCCAGTGTGTGTGTGTGTGTGTGGAGGGGCGGGGAGTGGGGCGCGGGGGGCAGAGCTTGAGATTCTGCATTTCTCACTTGCTCCCAAGAAATGCCTTGCTGCTGGTCCTTGATCACAAGTGGAGCCCCAAGGCCAAGCCCCACCACGTTCACATAACTTGAGCGCGTGCATACACGCTCAATTATGTCCGACTCTTTGCAACACCATAGACGGTAGCCCACAAGGCTCATACTGTTGAGCTTTGCTCCAATTCCTGGGTCTCACTGTCTGCCCTCAGTTCCACCCCCTGCTCCTTTGCTCCTGCCCCTTTGGGACAGCGTCACAAATCCTCTCTTCCTGAGGAGGAGGTTGATGACTGTGTTTGAGGGAGTGTGACATCAACTCCAACAATCGTCCCTTCGTCTCTCTGACAAGACTGACTGGCTTTAAGATAAAAAACTCACCACTGCAGACCCGCTTTGATGAACAATTGAGGTTCATGTATAAATGACATCTTTATTGTCTATTAGCATAGTTAGTAGAAGGTGCCATTTCCACAGGAGAGTTATTACCATAAGCCCCCTGGAACAACCTCCCCAAAAGATGTGTATTCATAGAGGTCATTATTCTCCATCTCTGATTAAATACCCTACTGAGTAGGAGTTTCAGAAGAGAATCCTTGGAAGTTCAGAGCTAAAGGACATACATCTTTGAACTCAAAAGATAAAACGTGCTTCTTTCACTTACTGACCAAGGATAGTAGCGAAGATACTGTTTTCTTATGAAAAAGAAGAGGCCAAACCAGATGCCAGAACCAGAGAAAATACACATTGCTTTGTCCGAACCTTTCAACATGAGCTGTGATCAACTTTTTTTATGAGACAAGAGTGCTAATACTTTAACAGGAAATGTTTTTATTTTCTTTATTATATCCCTTAGAAAAGTATACTGCATTCTAAGTGAAAGATTTCTTCAACAATAGGCCTACATAGTTACATTTTATTTCTAATTATGTAACTTAGTGTGAAGATGTCATTTAATGTAAACAGTCACACAAGTTTGGATTTTGCAGGGGTTGGGGGAGGGAAATAAAATGTAGACGAGCTATCATACTCCTCTATGATGGATGCCCAGTCCAACTGATAATGTGCTCATGTGCTCAGTCGCGGCTGACTCTTTGTGACCCCATGGACTGTAGCCCACCAGGTTCCTCTGGCCATTGAATTTTCCAGGCAAGCATATTGGAGTGGGTTGCCATTTCCTTCTCCAACTGATAATCAATCTTCCTTAATTACCAGAAGCAAACTCTTTAACTTTCCTCCCTCCCTCCTTCCTTCCTCATTTATTCCCTCCCTTCTTTCCTTCCTTCATCACGCAGGAAATCCTCATTGTTACATATCCACTCTAAACTCATTCTGAGAAATCAATACCCAGAAAAATAAATATCCTTCTTTTAAATGAAACATCCCCTTTTTCCCACAATTCCTTTCAAACTCTCTTTACTGAATTCTTCACTTAGTTACAGTTACAACCAAACATAACTCGTAACTTATTCCTTTTCAGTTGCTTCCTTCATTCCAGATGTGAACAAAATCTCTCTTTAATTTTTTTAATTAAAAAATTTGTTTTGGGAGTTGATTTGGGGGGTTTCCATGGTGGCTCAGGGGTAAAGAATCTGCCTGCCAATGCAGGAGATGCAGGTTCAATCCCTGGGTTTGGAAGATCCCCTCGAGAAGGAAATGGCTACTCACTCCAGTATTCTTGTCTGGGAAATCCCATGGACAGGGAGCCTGGCCAGCTACAGTCCATGGGGTTGCAGAGTCGGACACAACTTAAGTGGCTAAGCATGCATGCACAGTTGATTTACAATGTTTTATTAACTTCTATTGGACAGCAAAGTGATTCAGTTATACATATGTGTGTGTATGCTGATCTCTTCAGCTGTATCCAACTCTTTGTGACCCTATGGAATGTAGCCTGCCAGGCTCCTCTGTCCATGGGTTTCTCCAGGCAAGAATACTGGAGTGGGTTGCCATGACCTCCTCCAGGGGACCTTCCCCACCCAGGGATTGAACCCGAGTCTCTTACATCTCGTGCACTGGCAGGCAGGTTCTTTATCACTAGTGCCATCAGGGAAGCTCTCAGTCAAACATATATATATTCTTTTTCATATTCTTTCCCATTATGGTTTATCACAGGATATCGAATACAGTTCCCTGTGCTATACAGTAGGACCTTGTTTTTTATACTTCTTATATATAATAGTGTGCACAATCTCTCTCTTTTTGAAATTCAACCTACTTTATATCAAATGAATTAATTAACAACCTTTCTCAGCCCCACTTAAAATATCTCATTTTCTCTAATTCACAGAAACCAAAGTTATACAATTTCATGTAAAGATTTCACCTGCCAATGCAGGAGATGCAAGAGATCTGGGTTTGATCCCTGAATCAGGAAGATCCCCTGGGGGAGGGCATGGCAACCCACTCCAGTATTCTTGCCTGGAGAATTCCATGAGCAGAAGAGCCTGGTGGGCTACAGTCCATGGGGTCACAACGAGTCAGAAACGACTGAGTGACTGGCCACACACATACACACACACACACACACACACACACACACACACAAGTTCATGCAATTTATTATATGATATTCTTTCAGGATGATCTCAACCAAACCCATGGGTGAGCCTTCTTCCAGCTGGCTTTCAAGTCCATAGTTGTCCTATCTTATCTGCCTTGCTAACTTTCCACTCATTCCTCTGAGTTTAGTGCAATTCCTTAGGATAGTTTTTCTTCCACCAGTGGTCATTCTGGCCACCAGATCTAAGCATCCATTCTGTTTGGTTTTCCATTATTTTGTTCTTTAAATGATCAGTGAGAGCTCTTATCACACATCTACTAGGCGTAAGTGTTTACTTGTTTATTTCCCACCTCCAGATTCTATAATTCTCAAGGACACAGCTTGTCCTCAACTCTTCATTCCTAGAGATCCAGCCTAAAGCCTGAAAGAGACAGCTAGCACTGAAAGATCCTCTCAATAAAAAGCTCAGAGAATTCTTGGCTCTATTGGTATTTTTAATTGCAGGTGTGTCCTCCATATTTTCTCCCACTTCTGTTTTTTGTTGTTCTTGTTAAATATCTACATGTATTCACATAAAGCCAGGCTCTAGTGATTTTGCCCCAGAGCTACTATTCACTTATTCCTTCCCCGCTCTATAACTCTCATCAATTATAAAAGTTGTCTCTCTAGCTGGTTCAGTTTCTATTTTACTGCCCTTCACCAAGGTCTTCAAAGATTTGGGGGAATAATGATGAAAATTTCATTAAAGTTATAATAACATTCAAAACACTATTATGTCTTCTTTTAACATGTCTTCTAGAGAACATCTGGAGAAGGCAATGGCTCCCCACTCTAGCACTCTTGCCTGGAAAATCCCATGGACGGAGGAGCCTGGTGGGCTGCAGTCCATGGGGTCGCTAAGAGTCGGACACGACTGAAGCAACTTAGCAGCAGCAGCAGCAGCAGCTAGAGAACATCAGAAAACAGTGTACAGACTAAAAGTTTTCCTTTATGATTTTATCCTATTGTTGCCTGGGAAATCCCATGGAGAGGGGAGCCTGGCTGGATACAGTCCTTGAGGTTGCAAAGAGTCAGACAAGACTTAAGTGGCTGAACACACATGCACAGTTGACTTACAATGTTGTATTAACCTCTACTTGACAAATTTCCCTTAAACAGGAAGAACTGGGAGATATGTTGCCCAAATCCATTATATAACCTAATAGAAAAAGACTTTGCCATTATCATTATGAGTTAAAAGGTTAACTCATGATAACTCAGGTTACCAATGCTGTAGGAACTAAAATTGAAAGAATTAATGAAGCACTTTAATACTATACCTGTTTTTTCTTTTTCACAGCCTCTCCATGCTCAAGAAACTGAACAAGAGATTTGGTAGAAGTTTTTTCTTCAGGACTTCTTGGAGGTTTTAGGACACCAGAAGCGATTAACCGGTTTCGGTTCTGTTCATATATGTAATCAGGCATCTTATGATCTTGGTGGACTTTTAGTACTGGCTTTGGGAAATAAAGAGACATGTTAATCCCTTAAAAATTAATGTGAACTGGTCTTATTCTTAACTACCTTTGGGTTCTGGTTCTGTTGGAAATTGATCACCTTCCAGGACTACTTCCTATCTAGGCCACAATCATTATAGCAGCTACCACCAGTTTGTCCACGGCCTGCTGCATGAGTAAGACTTTTCTGCTTAGTTTCCATTAATTCTGCCTTTTAAACACCAACGAATACTTCTAAGGGTGATGTTATGACAGAAAGAGTGCAGAAGCATGAAATGACATACTCACTAATTGTTCAGTACAAACTCCCTACCATTCACTACAACAGTTACCATGGGAAGGATCATACATTCCTCCCACCTTACCCAAAAGTCACTGTTCACTTTCTATAGCCATAACTGGTTGAAGACCATCACAAAGCCAAACAACCTGATTTTTAAATGGGCAGAGAATCTGAATAGACTTATTTCCAAAGAGGAAGTACAGATGACCCATAGGCTCATGAATAGATGCTCAGTATCATTAATTGTTAGGACAGTGTAAATCAAAACCATAGAGAGGTATCACCTCACACCTGTCAGAATGACTGTTGTCAAAGAGACAACAAATAACAAGTGTTGCTGAGATGTAGAGAAAAGGGAAAACTGCTGGTGGGAATGTAAACTGGTGCAGCCTCTATGGAAAACAGTATGGAGATTCTCAAAAAAATTTAAAAAAGAACTACCATATGACCCAGCAATTCCACTCCTGGGTATTTATCTGAAGAAAATTAAAATAGTAATTCAAAAAGATATATGCACCCTATGTTCACTGAGGCTTTATACAATAGCCAAGATATGGAAGCAACCTAAGAACCCATCAATACACACACACACACACACACACACACACACACACTGTGAAGTATTACTCAGCCATTGAAAAGAATAGAATTTTGCCATTTGCAGCAACATGGATGAACTTGGAAGGTATTATGCTAAGTGAGTTAAGTCAGACAGAAAGACAAATACTGCATGGTATCACTTACATGTGGAATCCAAAAGTACAACAAACTAGTGAATATAACAAAAAAGAAGCAGACTTATAGATATAGAGAACTAGTAGTTATGAATGGGCCTGAAGGGGCAAAGCAGAGGTTGGGGAGTGGGAGATATAAACTATTGGGTATAAGATAGGCTATAAGAATATATTTTACAAAATGGGAAATAGAGCCAATATTTTTTAATAACTGTAAATGGAGTGTAACCTTTAAAAATTGTGTATAAAATACAAAAAATTCCAGTTATAAGATAAATAAGTACTATGGATGTAATGTGCAAGATGATAGAGGCAATACATATGAAAGTTGTTACAAGAGTCCTAATGGTTCTCATTATAAGAAATTTTTTTTCTTAAATTTTGTATCTATATGAATTGATAGCTGTTCACTAAACTTATCATGGTAAACATCTCATGATGTATGTAAGCCAAATCAGTATGTTGTTGATGTCTAACTTATACAGTACATTATGTTTATTATATCTCAATAAAACTGGAAGAAAAAAAGAGAGACAACCAGATTCTATATGCCAGTTTAATCAAAGAACACTGCACTTGGTATGGAAGTATTCAGCCCCAGAAAATCAAACTCAAGACTCTAGATCTAAATACCAACATATAGGAAATATAAGAACCAGAGAAATAGGTTAGCTACCATGGTGGGGATGCAATCAACAAAACTAGACTGTGGGACTATATAGACAAATAACTAATTTTATCAATTAAAATTTTTTTCCCAGGAAAAAGTAAAAGAGTTGATGGATAACTTATAAATCAAGAGACTTAAGAGAAATATCAACCAGTTAGAAGAAAAATATCGACCAGTTAGTGCATAGATCTTATTTTGATCTAAATTTTAACAAGGACTTTGCAAACAAAATTATTATAAGACAATCAGGGAAATGTGAATTTTTTTAACAGTTTAAATTATTCTAACGGCTTTCCTGAGATATAATGCTGCTAAGTCGCTTCAGTCATGCCTGACTCTGTGCGACCCCATAGACGGCAGCCCACCAAGCTCCCCCGTCCCTGGGATTCTCCAGGCAAGAACACTGGAGTGGGTTGCCATTTCCTTCTCCAATGCATGAAAGTGAAAAGTGAAAGTGAAGTTGCTCAGTCGTGTCCAACTCTTCACGACCCCATGGACTGCAGCCCACCAGGCTCTTCCGTCCATGGGATTTTCCAGGCAAGAGTACTGGAGTGGGGTGCCATTGCCTTCTCCTGAGGTATAATAGACATACATTAAGCTGTACTTTGGAGAAGGAAATGGCAACCCACTCCAGTATTCATGCCTGGAAAGTTCCATGGACAGAGGAGCCTGGCAGGTTACAGCCCACGGGGTTGCAAAAAGTTGGACACAACTAAGCAAGTAACACACAAACACACACACAAACTGTACATATTTAAAGTGTCCAAACTGATATGTTGACATAATTTAGAAGTCATATTATATATATGTTCTAGTTTTTTTATTATATATACGCTTATATTATATATATGTTCTAGTCATATATATATATATGTTCTAGTCTTTTCATAAGATGTTTTTGGCCAACCCAATTATATATATGAAACAGAACTCAAACATGAGCCTTCTCAGGTTCCTTTACAATACTCCTCCCTAAGCAAATACGGATCTGCTTTGCAGCATTATACATTAATTTGCATTTTCCAGACTTTTATGTAAATGCAATAAAATAGTATGTATCTTTTGCCCAATCATCTTTCAGCATAATTAATTATGCTGAGATTCCCCTATGTTGTTTCATCCATAATTCATTTATTTTTTAGGCTGAGTAGGAAACATCACAATTTTTTCATTCATCTCTTGATGGACATTGTGGTTGTTTCCACTTTGGGGCTTCTAAAAATAAAATGCTGGAGGGGGATCAGGATGGTGGAGTAGAAGGGCATGGAGCTCACCTCCCTAAAAACACATCAAAAATCCAGCTACGGGTGGAACGAGTCTCACAGAACACCAGTTGGAAACTTGCAGAAGATCCACACAACCAAAGCTGCGAAAAAGATCTCCAGGTAAAGGGGTAGAAAGAGGAGGAGGTGGGAATGGCATGCTGAACAGAACTGGCACCCCTGGGAGGGATTCATAAAGGAGAGAAGTTCCTCAAGGTCAGACTCTCACCCCGGGAAACCCCCTGGCCTGCCAGGAGGTCCACTAGGACAGATAGAGGGCCTGGAGAAGGCTAATTCGACTTGGGAGGAGTGTGGGTGTGCTGACTTACTGTCAGGGCAGACAGAGACCACTGCTAGTCACTGCTGCATACCACACTTCCCAATTCCAAGTACACACCATACCAGGCTCACCAAGGCAAAGTGCCAAGTCTTGGACAGACACACCCTGGGAGAGGGCTCCATCTACCTGCAGAGAGATAGCCTGGAAGGCCTAGCATGTGATCCTGATCAAACCTTGGATCCCTTTGCATGCACACACAGGGCGGGGGCAGGTCTGGTCCTTGAGGACTCTGTCAGTGTGCATACTAAGTGGTGCCATAGAAATGCACAGCAACTAGACTCTTAGTCCCTGGTAGACATGCCAGAGGCAGGAATATACAGGTTTTGCTTATTTCTGGCAGCAGAACTCTGGCCCTGCCCACTCTACACTGCAGTTTGGAGCTGGATCTGGGGAGGACAGTTCTGGGACATGTCAGCAAAGAGGCAGCCCAGGTCCCAGGTGGCAGCAAAACCACTTAGATTCCTGCAGCCACCAGCACCCTGGCCCCAGCTCCAGCCCACTTCATACCAACAGTAGATGTGGGACAAACACACAAAGAGGAGTGATCATGGGCTGCTTCTGGGTGGAACCATGGCTGCCTGCACGTGCCATCCACAGGTTCACTGTGACAATATGGGCCTCACTTACTTTAACAGTCACCTCTTGTGGGGCAGGGCATCCACTTGTTGATCAAAAATTAATCAGTTGGTTAATGAAGAAATGGAAAGTTTTATTCAAGACATATTTGAGGATGATAACACAAGAACCTCAGAAAGCTCTGAGAATTCTTCTACTTGTTAGAAGTCAAGGCACAGTTATAGAAGTGTTTTTGAGACAGAGATGTACATTAGATGTACATCAAATGACATATTATTGGCAGTTTACATGATCCAGATCCAAGTATTATCATGGTGGGGCATGTGACCATGTATTAGCTCAAGAAGGAATGTTATCATTTAAGAAGCTGTCTTGTTGATTCTGGGAGATGTTGGTTTTTATGGTTGAACAGGTATTCCTGCCTCTGAGAGAGGTCTAGTTGATGCACATTGCAGATATACAAAGCACGGTGCAAGGAGAGAGAAGGACAAAGGGCAGAGAATTTTTTAATGTTTCAATTCTTCTTATTTTTCCATAAAATACAAATTTTATGTCATATACTCAAGGGCAGTGGATCCTGATTAAACCCAACCTTCAGGGTTTCTACTCCAATAACTAGAGAACAGACCCCCTCGCCAACAGGGCAGTGACAGCCATGGAGAAAAGAAGAGACCTCACCCAACATCCAGCACTAGCTCTGGAGACCTCGGTGTCTACTATCACAGCTACTATCAAGGGATAACAGCAAACACACTCAGGATAGACGTGGCTGGCATTCAGACCAAGCCAGCCACTACACAAAAATACAGTCTTCCTAGGGACACTCCTTCAAACACCAAGTAGATAACTGCTTCTCCTAAATTCACAGAGACAGAGAAAGTTTAAGTGAAATGAAAAAGCAGAGGACCCATTCTCAGTTAAAAGAACAAGAGAAATTTCATGAAAGAACAAATAACGAAACAGACTTCATCACACTATTAGACCCCAAGTTCAAAAAGAAGATAATAAAAATGCTGAAGGAATTGAGAAAGATGATTGATGGAAATGCAGATCATTGTAACAAGGAACTACAAAGTATAAAGAAGAACCAATCAAAATTAGACAGCTCAATTGGTGAGATAAAAACCAATCTAGAAGCAATAAATAGCAGACTAAATAACAAAGAAGAGTGAATAAGTTATCTGGAAGACAGAATAATGGGAATCACCCAATCAGAATGGCAGTCAGAAAGAAAAATGAAGGAAAAAAAAAGCAGCACATAAGATATATGGAGTAATATAAAGCATGCCAACCTATGCAAAATGTATTCTATCAGTCTATTTGTCTATCTTGACACCAATGCTATAATGTCTTAATTATTGTAGTTTTATAGTAAGTATTGAAATCAAGAGTGTTAGATTAAAAAATTTTTCTTTTTCAATGTTGCTTTGCTTGTTCTAAGTCCTTTGCATTTCTCTATGAATGTTAGAATCAGCTTGTCAATTTCTACCAAAAAAGAAATATTATGTGGACTGTGATTGGAATTGTGCTGGATTTATAGGTCAATTGGGGAGAATTGACATCTTAAATTTTTTTCTTTTAAACCACATAGCATCATTCTTCATTTATTTAGATCTTTAATCTCTCTGTTATATTTTGTAGTAGTCATGTATAGATGTGAGCGCTGGACCATAAAGAAGGCTGAGAACTGAAGAATTGATGCTTTTGAATTGTGATGCTGGAGAAGCTCTTGAGAGTCCCTTGGACAGCAAGGACATCAATCCTACAGGAAATCAACCCCAAAACTGGACAAGGATAATACCAAGAAAAGAAAACTGCAAGCCAATACTCTTGACAAACATAGATGCAGAAATCAATAAAATATTAGCAAACAGAATTCAGCAAGACCTTAAAAGGAACATACACTATGATCAAGTGGAATTTGTTCCAGGGAAGAAATGAATTTTGGGGTTCCAAAATTTGGGACTGGCATCTCTGAAAGCTTGTCCATTCAGTCTGGCAGGTGATAAAGTCTGGGACTCATTCAGATGACATCTCCTCTAGGATTCATTCAGGTGACATCACCCAATCTAAAGGAGCCTGTGGTTTGTCTTGACTAGGTTCCCGATATTATTTTCTTAACAGTAACTATCATCAGATGACATTGCTCAGTTTCTTTACTTAGGATCATTAGAATGTCAACTGGAATCTTGTCTGCCTTGCTCATTGCTGTTTCTCCAGAGCATGACTCAGAGACTGGACGATAGCAGGTATGAATAAATATTCAACATATATGAATTTATCACACTGATAACAAATGGAGCTTACTTTAATCATCAAAGGTTCATTATACACTTTTGCCAAGTGAAGTAAATCCATCAGAGATAAATAGGTGTAAAAGTACATGGAAAAGTCATATTAAAAGTCATACAAGGTTCATGGGGAAAAAATAGTAGGGAGGCCCCTACTGTGCCCACATAGTGTGGGCACAGTGCTCTCTGGAGAAGAGAGCAGCTACAGGCAGTACCCTACCCACCTTGCAAATGGAATTTCAAGGACAAGAGCGTCTGTTACTTTGTATTTTTTGTTAATCTGAACTGCAATCGGTTGTATAGCTTTCTTTGTATTTAAGCTGTTAATTTTCTTATTAAATATTTGAATTAATTCCTTCAGTTCAATTCAGTCTCTCAGTCATGTCTGACACGTTGCTACCCCATGGACTGCAGCATGCCAGGCTTCCCTGTCCATCACCAACTCCCGGAGCTTGCTCAAATTCATGTCCATAGAGTCAGTGATGTCATCCAACCATCTCATCCTCTGTCGTCCCCTTCTCCTCCTGCCTTCAATCTTTCCCAGCATCAGGGTCTTTTCAAATGAGTCAGTTCTTCACATCAGGTGGCCAAAGTATTGGAGTTTCAGCTTCAGTATCAGTCCTTCCAATGAATATTCAGGACTGACTTCCTTTAGGATCGACTTTAGGATTGATTAGTTTGATCTCCTTGCTGTTTAAGGGACTCTCAAGAGTTTTCTGCAACACCACAGTTCAAAAGCATCAATTCTTCAGGTCCTCAGCTTTCTTTATAGTCCAACTCTCACATCTATACATCAGATCAGATCAGATCAGTCGCTCAGTAATGTCCGACTCTTTGCGACCCCATGAATCGCAGCACGCCAGGCCTCCCTGTCCATCACCAACTCCCGGAGTTCACTCAGACTCACGTCCATCGAGTCAGTGATGCCATCTAGCCATCTCATCCTCTGTCGTCCCCTTCTCCTCTTGCCCCCAATCCCTCCCAGCATCAGAGTCTTTTCCAATGAGTCAACTCTTCGCATGAGGTGGCCAAAGTACTGGAGTTTCAGCTTTAGCATCATTCCTTCCAAAGAAATCCCAGGGCTGATCTCCTTCAGAATGGACTGGTTGGATCTCCTTGCAGTCCAAGGGACTCTCAACAGTCTTCTCCAACACCACAGTTCAAAAGCATCAATTCTTCGGTGCTCAGCCTTCTTCACAGTCCAACTCTCACATCCATACATGACCACAGGAAAAACCATAGCCTTGACTAGACGAACCTTTGTCAACAAAGTAATGTCTCTGCTTTTGAATATGCTGTCTAGGTTGGTCATAGGTTTTCTTCCAAAGAGCAAGCGTCTTTTAATTTCATGGCTGAAGTCACCATCTGAAGTGGTTTTTTTCCCTAGGTTAATCTTTTTTCATATAAAGTAACATTTAAATAAAAATAATGAAATCAGCACTATGGATCTCCAAGAATGTCTACCTCCTGTATGAATTCGTACTTAAATTTGAGAAGCAATGGAATAAGGGTTAATGTCCATTACATATATATATATATATATATAGTTAAAGATATACATATATATGCATATTTTTTAAAACCTCAAAAGCTGATAGGAAAAAAGCAAACAACTTAATTTTAAAGTGAAAAATGGTTATGAACAGAATCCATGAAATAAGTAAGATGCATGCCACTGAATGAATGAAAATACACTCAATGTCCACCACATATATACTGCCTCCCACTCTTCTTTTACACTTTTCCTTCTTTCAATTCTCCAATCTCTGACTCTCTTTTCTATGATAACTGTCATTAAAACAATAGGATATTTATCCTTTCTCCATGCTCAAACAATTTTACATAAATTTTGCATAATGTTTTACATAAAATATATATTTTTACATAATTTGTTAACTTCACTAATGAGATGCAAACCACAACAACAATGTGATGTCATTTTCACCTATCAGTCTAGCAAAAATAAAGAGAAGCCTCAGTTTTGACAAAGATGTGGATTCTTAAAATTATTTTTCAGACATGCACAAAATTTTTCAGGACACTAGGCATTTGTTTGAAAATAATAAAATTATACAATTATACATATTACTCTTACTGAAGTTTCTAGTATGAAATGGTACCCAAGTACCTAAAATAGCCTTACAACCTACATGATTAAGTATCCGTATTGCACATAATGCTAGAGAGGATTTATGTGCTAGAGAACTTTTTCATCACAGCATCCCACCACCTCCAACAGTACTTTTAGAACTCAACATTTTTTAAAATAAATAATTATGTTTACATGCTCTTAAACAAGTCTTAACTTTCAAGTTTTCATTCCTTCTGTGTTAATTAAGAGTCTAGAAATTATTACCAACCCCCAAAGCAACTCTGCAACTTCCTCTGTAGCCAAAAGTGGCTAAAATGCTGGTTTTCAACCTTACCAAAGGCTCCAGTTTTATAGGCTGCTGTCGTTTTCTCGTCCTCTCCTGAGCTTTTGTAGTGTGTTCAAATGTCAGGACTTGTGTATCACCTTGATTTTCTGTGGGTGTTACAAAACTCAGTCTTCCCTTTGCTCTTATACTATTTAGTCTTGCAAGCATGGGGTTTTCTGACAGCTCTCCAATACTTTTCAGGTCCAACTCATTCTCTGAGAGACGAGAAGCCATCTTCCTCCCTGGAAAGGTCAGGGTCAAGAAAAGAAAAATGAAAAGTAAAGCGAAAGAATTGGGGAAGTACGGTTAAGCAGAGGTGTTTTAAGAACCAAGCAGAGCTGCATTTGCTTATCCCCGAAGAAAACTTATCAAAGTTACCCCATTCTTCCCAAACTAAGTACTTGAATTAGAGTAATGAAAACTATGCCTGGCCTTCTAGAAGACCCACAACTTGGATGGGACCCAGGAACTTGCATTTCTAATAAGTTCTTAGGTGATGCTGTTGCTGCTTCTGATTTGGGGACCACATACCAGCATGCATGCTAAGTTGCTTCAGTCATGTCCAACTCTTTGCAACCCTATGGACTGTAGCCCTCCAGGCTCCTCTGTCTATGGGATTCTCCAGGCAAGAATACTGGAGTGGGTTCCCATGTCCTCCTCCAGGGGATCTTCCTGACCCAAGGATCAAACCCATATCTTTTATATCTCTCCTGCATTAGCTGGAAGGTTCTTTACCACTATTGCCAGCTGGGAAGCCCACTAGTCCAGATTTGAAAGGATGAATAGAAATGAAATCATATTGAGATCCTTTCTCACACATGAGTGTGCAAAATATTTCTGAGGGTGGCAGTGGTGTTCAAAAGAAAGGTAATTCTAACACAGGCAATCTGAGATACCTAGCCTAGATACTTATAGATAAACCAAATAAAGGGGAAAAAAAGTTGATGGCTAACTCATAAAATAGTGCCTTGGGGCATTTTATGAGGATGAGAATCATTTGAAAAGCTTGTGAAAAAGCAGATTCTAATTCATAAACTTTGATTAGCAAGGCCCCAGAATACTAGAACTATCAGCCTTTTGTAATGGTCTTGTACTTTCACCAGCACTCACACTCCAGTCCCATCACATGGATGTAAATACTTTTCTTAAAAACAGTATTATCACACACAGGGTCTTAAACCAGGTGTCAGCAGATCCAGGTTTTAGTCTAGATCAGCACTGGCCAATCAAAATATAATGCAAATCTCCTATGTAACTAAAAAATTTTAAGTAACCACATTTAAAAACAAAAAGGAACATATAAAGAATTTTTTAACTTTTTATTTTGTATTAGGGTATAGCCAATTAACAATGTTGTGATAGTTTCAGGACTCAGCCATACATATACATGTATTCATTCTTACCCAAACTCTCCCATCCAGGCCGCCACGTAACATTGAGCAGAGTTCCCTGTGTTATACCGTAGGTCCTTGGTTGTTATCCATGTTAAATATAGCAGTGTGTATATGTCTTCATCCCAGCTTCTCCCTCACTACTCCTTTCCTCTATGCTTCCCCCTAGCAAACACAGGGTTCCTTCTCTAAGTCAGCAAGTCTAAAAATAAATTAATTTTAATAATGTTTTTTATTTAACATAACTAAAATATTATCATTTCAACATATAATCAGTATAAAATTTGTTAATGTGATAGTTTTATTTTTTGTTACTACATTGTGGAATTATTTCACCTTAAGGTCACATTTTAAATCAGAAGAGCCCCCCTCCCCGTGTAGCTAGTGGCTACCATATTGAAATAGGTCCAGATCTGACCACCCAGTGAGAGATCTTGGACAAGTCTCTTGGTATCTCTATTCCTCAGTTTCCAGCCCTGTAAACTGGTAGGTAGGTAGTATGCTATGCTATGCTATGCTAAGTCGCTTCAGTCGTGTCCGACTCTGTGCGACCCCATAGACGGCAGCCCACCAGGCTCCGCCGTCCCTGGGATTCTCCAGGCAAGAATACTGGAGTGGGTTGCCATTTCCTTCTCCAATGCATGAAAGAGAAAAGTGAAAGTGAAGTCGCTCAGCGTGTCCGACTCTTAGCGACCCCATGGACTGCAGCCTACCAGGCTCCTCCGTCCATTGGATTTTCCAGGCAAGAGTACTGGAGTGGGGTAGGTATCATTAAAATGCGACTTTCTCTGCCTTTCTGAGCCTTTCCTTCTATACTCCAAAGATCATGCTGAGTCTTTTGCCTAGAAGTCGTAGTTCAGCCCCACAGCTCGATTCCTCAGGACTCACCAAGTCAGACTAGAGAAGCAGCCGCCTCAAAGGGTCTATTGAGACAGAGCAAAGACAGATCCGGGAGTAGAAAGTTGTCTCTTAAGCCTAGACTGTTTCCCGTTGCCTAGCAGCCACCGGGCCTCCGCTGATGCTTACTGCGCCTGTGCGCGATCTGTCGCCACTGGCAACCCCTCAGCCAACTGCCGCTCAGATTCGGAGTCCAGGACTGTGCTGGGCAGTCGAGCCAATTATCGTCTCGGAATGTTTTCTTCGTCGCTGTTTGGTGGAGAACCAGCACTAGACCTGCCGGCTTCTGAGGGCTTGGCTGGAAGAAGGTGCAGCCAAAGGAGGTGGTTACGTCTATTTGTTCCTTCGCATGTCAGCGGCTCACGCTCACTACCCCTCCCTCCTCCAGTACTGTTTTCTGTTCCTCTTCAAGAGGCTTGGGACTGCCTGACATTCGCTTTAATCCAGTTTTGTCTGGTTAGAAGAATCAAGTACTTTTGTAGACAGTTCAGGCCCGGATCTCCGAGAGAGCGACCGTCCTGCATCTCTGCCCCTCCCATTGACCTCCTCCCAAGAGTGTCCTAAAACACTAAGAATGCGGGCTCTTCCCCTCAAACTCCACCCTGTCCTTTTTACTTATGTTCTTGTCTACCTGAAAGGTAATTTAGTGTCCTTAGTGTCAGGCATAGCAAGCCTATATTACTTGGTCTCTGTGCTATATTCACCAAAACAGACCCTGGATCTTGCATGGTATTTGCGTGCGTGCTAAGTCATTTCAGTCGTGCCTGACTCTTTGAGACTCCATGAATTGTAGCCCTCCAGGCTCCTCTGTCCATGGGATTCTCCAGGCAAGAATACTGGAGTGGGTTGCCGTGCGCTCCTCCAGGGGATCCTCCCCACCCAGGGATTGAACCTCTTATGTCTCTCCTACATTAGCAGGCGGGTTTTCTACCACTAGCGGCACCTAGGAAGCCCCTATGGCTTTTAGACCCACCTATTAAGGTGGTGCAGTGGTAAAGAATCCGCTTGCCAATGGAGAAGATTCAAAGTGGAGGGTTGGATCCCTAGATGGGGAAGATCCCCTGGAGGAGGAAATGGTAACTTGGGGCAGTATTCTTGCCTGGGAAATCCAATAGATAGAAGAACCAGACGGATTCCAGTTCGTGCGGTCGCAAAAGAGTCAGACAGGACTGAGGGATTAAACACACAACAAACAGCACATCTCCAAATGACTGCTGGCAATGGTATATGGAAGCAATCCCACGGATGCCCCATGCAGTTGCTTACTTTAGATGCTTTATCCCAGTTAGTGATCAGGGGAAGCAGTCCTTTCACCTGTCTAGGGTAAATATTCCACCAGATGACAGAGTCTTGGTTTTCAGCCTCCCCTCCAAAATAACATAATCACCTCTGAAAGTCATTGTTTTACTTTTTCCTTTTTGGTCCTTTTTGTTTTAACCTTGATATGTGTTTCTTGCCTTGAATGCAAAGCTGTATATGAAGTGCTTGACATATTAAACTCACAACCTGCAGTTTATCAATCTTAAGATACTCGGGTATGTATTTTACATGCCTACAAAGTAGAGAGACATGTAACATTAGAGCTGGAAAGGATATAACAGATCACTCAATCCAACTGCTTCCCCATTTTATTAAAAAGAGAGCTGAGACCCAGAGAGAAAGGAAGTAATTTACTCCAGGTCAGGCACCTAGCCCTGGTAGAGATAAAACTAGAATACAAATCTCCTAATTCTTAATCAGACTAGGAAATAGCAAGAGAGGAACTTCAGTTTAGAAACAATTAAAAAACTGAAATGTAAACATCATAAGGTACACGCAGGTAACCAATCAGAGAGAATAAAATACAAACTAGTAGTGAAAAAAATTCAAAACCAACCCAATATACATCCAAGCATATTATAATAATATGTAATGTGAGACACACCTCCCAAAATAGATTACATTTTGGATGTGCAATGAATATTTTTATCTGTTCTTTTCAAAGTTTATGCAGTGGGAGACAAAAATCTATTGCTCCTTAGGACAAGAATCCCTTTGTTAGTAGATGAAGGTGTCTATATTCTAATGTTAGCTTATGAAGCTAAGGATTTCATTCCTGGAGCCAAGAATGGTAAGGATAGGAGACATGGAGACATAGAGTTTTATGAAAGTATTGCTATATTGAACACTACTCATCAAATCTCTCACAATTTATTTTTTTTTAATGTGGCAAGATGTCATCTTCATTATCAAACACATACATACCCAGTCGCTTCAGTCCTGTCCGACTCTTTGCCATCCCATGGACCATAGCCCGCCGGGCTCCTATGTCCATGGGACTTTCCTAACAAGAATGGAGTGGATTGCTATTCAGTTCTATTGAGTACTTAATGTATCAACACAAATAGGAGCTTTGTTTATTGCATGTTAATTTTTTCATAGTTTCTGCAATAGTAATGATTGTTCTTATTTATTAAGTGCTTCTTATGTGCCAGGTTGGAGAAGGTGATGGCACCCCACTCCAGTACTCTTGCCTGGAAAATCCCATGGACGGGGGAGCCTGGTAGGCTGCAGTCCACGGGGTTGCGAAGAGTCGGACACGACTGAGCGACTTCACTTTCACTTTTCACTTTCATGCATTGGAGAAGGAAATGGCAACCCACTCCAGTGTTCTTGCCTGGAGAATCCCAGGGACGGGGAGCCTGGTGGGCTGCCATCTATGGGGTCGCACAGAGTCGGACATGACTGAAGCGACTTAGCAGCAGCAGCAGCAGATGTGCCAGGTACTATGCTATATATTTTTCATTTATGTTCTCAAATACATCCAACAAACCTGAAATTCCCATCTAATAGCTAAAGAACTTGGAGAAGGAAATGGCAACCCACTGCAGTGTTCTTGCCTGGAGAATCCAGGGGATGGAGGAACCTGGTGGGCTGCCGTCTATAGGGTCGCACAGAGTCGGACACGACTGAAGTGACTTAGCAGCAGCTACAAAAGATTTACAAGAATAGATTATGAAAGTAGTAATACTAAGTGAAAAATGGTTAAAATTTATTGAACACTAAGTTAAGGTTTATATGCTGGACCTTTGTGAAATGTTTTCTACTATTATACTGTTCATTGCAACAGCTCATATTGTTTTAGAGGTATTATTGTACCTGCTGCTGCTGCTAAGTCGCTTCAGTCGTGTCCGACTCTGTGCGACCCCATAGATGGCAGCCCACCAGGCTCCCCCATCCCTGGGATTCTCCAGGCAAGAACACTGGAATGGGTATTATTGTACCTACTCCACCAAAAAGGAAATTGAGGCTTAAAGGGGTTGATTTACCCAAGAGGACTCCAGAAGTGGTAAATGGTAGAGCTAAGATACACATTCAGATTCATGAAATTTAAGTTAAAGTTCCAAAATATTAGTCCTGGAATTCTGCTACTGGAGATATGGTAGACTATATCCTTAAAAATTCCTGAAGCAAAACTCCTGTGTATTTGGATAAACTCCAAGGCACATTATTTTAACTGTATTGCTGAACTCATAAGAACAAGAGAATCATAACAATAGAATACTGTTGATGGAAATGTAAATTGATGCAATCACCATAGAATAGAAAACAGCATAGAGATTCCCCCCAAAATTGAGAATACAACTACTGCGTGGTCCAGCTATTCCACTTCTGGCTATTTATGCAAAGTCTACATATTTTCTAATATATTAGAAAAAATATATTCACCCCTATATTCATTACAGCATTTACAATAGCCAAAATATGGAAACAACCTAAAGTCCGTGAATAATGAATGGATAAAGAAGACAATGGAATACTACTCAGCCATAAAAAACAAAATATTGCCATTTGAGACAGTAAGTATAGATTCTTGAGGGTATTATGCTAAGTGAAATAAGACAGAAAAAGACAAAGACCATATTATTTCACTCATTCATATATGGCATATAAAATAATAATAATAAATGACCAATCCATAGCAAACAAAAACAAAAACAGAGGTATTACAGAGAGCAGAGATGTGATTGCCAGGGGGACTGCAGGTGGCTGGGAGGAGGAAATGTGGGTCAACTCTATGATGATGGGTGGAAACTAAATTTTTGATGGTGAGCACACTGTAGTGTATACAGAAGTTTAAATAATGTGTGAGTGAGTGAAGTCGCTCAGTTGTGTTCGACTCTTTGCGACCCCGTGGACTGTAGCCCCCCAGGCTCCTCCGTCCATGGGATTCTCCAGGCAAGAATACTGGAGTGGGTTGCCATCTCCTTCTCCAGGGGATCTTCCTGACCCAGGGATCGAACCCAGGTCTCCCGCATTGCAGGCAGACGCTTTACCGTCTGAACTGAAGGGTTTAGAGGCCGTCAAATGGACATGACCTATATAGGCAATTTTGATGGTTTTACATAGAAATGACCTCTAATGGAAGAGAACACAAATGAGAACTATTTGAGATACATTTCTATGTAAAATGTAGTTTGCACATAATTCAGCATTTTAAATGAGCACCCTGCAACCAAGACCAAATATCAATCATCTCTTGAGGTTTTCTACTATGTACCAACATCAAATCTACATAGGAACAAATGTTACTCCTGCTTTTCTCTTCTTTATCAAATGTCCTGAAGCCTTTGTGTCTCTCTGGAGCAAGGCTGAGTTTCTGAATAATGTGTACAATGTTATATACTTGAGATTTATGTCATATACCAATGTTATGGCAAAAAAATTTTTTTTAAAAACCAAACTGTATATGTAAAGTGTGTGTAGCCAATTGTGTGTAAGTTACACTTTAGTAAAATTTATCCAAGAAATAATAAAATTGCATGCACAAACTTTTAAAAATAGTAACAATTATTCCTAGAATTACACTTCAAAATCACCTGGAAGTGTGAAAGTGAAAGTGTTAGTCGCTGAGTCATGTTTGACTCTTTGCCACCCCGTAGACTGTAGCCTGCAGGGATCCTCTTTCCATGGGATTCTCCAGGCAAGAATACTGGAGTGGGTAGCCATTCCCTTCTCCAGGAGACCTTCCCAAACCTGGCATCGAACCCTGGTCTCCCATCTGAACCACTAGGGAAGCCCAAAAATCATGAGGCTTTTCTAAACATACAGATTTCCAGGCTCATGCCAGACCTGGTAAATAGGGATCTTTGATATTGGCGTTTAGGCAAATATAAGCTTAAAAATCTCTATATGTGAATCAAAGGAACATCTCTGGCTAGGAATCACATCTGCAGGTGAAAATGTATGAAGATTAAAAGATGTTACATTAAATAGGTCATAAAACAGTTCACATAACATGATTATATTTTTACAAGCAGAAATGTATGTAAACTCAGCAAACTATATGGAAGAAAAATATAGTAGTTTATGAGATTTGTGGGTATTTTATACTCTTTGCTCTTCTGTATATTTAAAAATAAAAGCTGTATACTGCTTTTGTATACAAAAAAGCAGACGGTGGCTCAGACGGGAGACCCAGGTTTGATCCCTGGGTCAAGAAGATCCCCTGGAGAAGGGAATGGTTACCCATTCCAGTATTCTTGTCTGGAAAAGTGAGTTATTTTAAGTTAACAAAGAAAATGTATGAGCACATAAAATAGAGGGACCACGAATTTGGTGGAGGCCAGGGTGAATGGAGCAGGGACACTGGTGGAGGATTTAGCCTTCAGTGTAAACAAGACACACTTTCCTCCATGTGGAGGGAAGGAAGGTGGAAGTAGATTAGATGGATTGGTAGATTTGGGCCAGATCTCTTCTTTTTCTCTGTGAAGCAGGAAGTAAGCTCAGCCACAGATAAGAATGGACACGGGGGTGGTCAGGCTCCTTATAATTTATATGGTGGTGGTGGGATAACCCATCTTTAATCTTGACTGTTCACAGTTTAGTTTCAGGGTCTGTAAAACTGCTTAAAATTGTGTTCATGGGTAGGAGGAATTGAGAGATTGGGATTGATGTGATTGATATTGTGTATAAAATATATAACTAATAAGAACCTACTGTATAGCACAGGGAACTGTACTTAAAGCACTGTGGTGACCTGAACGGGAAGGAAATCAAGAGAGGGGAGATAAGTGTTTGTTTAGGTGATTCACTTTGCTGAACAGTAGAAACTGACACAACATTGTGTTGCAACTATATTCCAATAAAAACTAATTTTAAAAATACCTACAAAAAATTGTAATCATGTTTTGTTCCCAGCTGTTTGACTTTCAAAGGAGTCTGTGATCAATCGCGGCTGAGTTGGGAACTCTGCCCACCCTAAGCGTTGATGGCGGTGGTGGCGGTGATGTATCATATTCTGTTGCTCTATCACCACCCTGTGGTCAAATGGATGTACTGCCAAAGGTGGATTTGAAGCACTTCCACGTGGCTCAGGGGTAAAGAACCCACCCGCAGGAGTTCGATTTCTGGGAGATCTCCCGAAGATCCCCTGGAGTAGGAAATGGCAACCCATTGCAATATTCTTGCCTGGGCAATCCCATGGGCAGAGAAGCCTAGTGAGCTAAGGTCCGTGGGGCTGCAATGAGTCAGACACGACTTAGCCACTAAACAGTAACAGCAACAACAAAAATAGCTTCTCATCTTAGATTTGGAAGGGACTTGTGGCATTCTACGATCTGATGTCCCACACATTATGAGATCTAATAATAATAACTACAAAGTTTTCCTCCAAAATGTTGAACCAATGTTAATTATTCATGAATGAGAAGACCAGCCGAAGCCCAGATAATTATATTCCAATTAAAGATTTTTACAGAAGTGATCTCTGAGCCAGTGTTGAATGTTTCTGAAAGGCCAAAAACATTATGTGTGTTGAGACTGACTAGGAGAGTTTTGAAACACCTTGATGCCCAGGCCGGATGCCATGCTAATTAAACTCTCTAAGAGTGAGAGACCCAAGCATTAGCGTTTTATCCAATGACCTCTTCCCCATGTGATTCCAATGTCCAACCAAGTCCAAAGGCCTCAGCCACAAGTCCTTGCTGTTCAAGGTGTGCTCCATGAGCCAGCAGCATTGGCACCACTCTCCCCCTCCCCCAACCCCAGGAGCTTGTTAAATTGCGGGATCTCAGGTCCTGCCCCAGATCTCCTGAATCAGTCTGTATTTTAATAATTCTCAGGTGACTCACTGCATATCAAATTAAATTCTGTTATAGAGTAGGTCCTCTGGATACACAAGGCAGGAATGGCGTTTAAAAGGTGGGCTTTTCATCTCTGATCACTTCCAGCTACAAAAAATGTGTGGCTTCTATGCCACTGCTGAACAGTTCTAGTTGTCTGAAAGATTCTTTTCTTTTGGTAGATGTCAAAATATACTTTCTAGCCAGTTCTGCAAATTGCCCCCATGATCTCTTTTAAAATATTTGAAGGACTTCCCTGGTGGTCTAGTGGTTAAGAATATACTTGCCAATGCAGGGGACACAGATTCTATCTCTGGTCCGGGAAGATTCCACATGTTAAGAGACAACTAAACCCACGTGCCACAACTACTGAGCCTGAGAGTCGCAACTACTGAAGCTCATGCGCCCTAGAGTCCTTGCTCTGAAACAAGAGAAGCCTCTGCAATGAGAAACCCGCGCACCGTAACTTGAGAGTAGCCACTCACGAGAGAAAGCCCGCATGCAGAAACGAAGACCCAGCACAGCCAAAAATAAGTAAATAAAATAGACAAACACCTTGAAAGATTACAAATCTCTCAAATTTAGAATGAAAACAGTGACACACGTAGATTAAAAAATAAAATTATTTGAGAGCAGAAATGTCTTGCCTTTAATCTTCCTTCTTTGAAACCCTCCCTTTCAACCTTCCAGTTTCTTTCAGTTCAGTTCAGTCGCTCAGTCATGTCCAACTCTTTGTGACCCCATGAATCGCAGCACTCCAGGCCTCCCTGTCCATCACCAACTCCCAGAGTTCACTCAGGCTCACGTCCATCGAGTCAGTGATGCCATCCAGCCATCTCATCCTCTGTTGTCCCCTTCTCCTCTTGCCCCCAATCCCTCCCAGCATCAGAGTCTTTTCCAATGAGTCAACTCTTCGCATGAGGTGGCCAAAGTACTGGAGTTTCAGCTTTAGCATCTTTCCTTCCAAAGAAATCCCAGGGCTGATCTCCTTCAGAATGGACTGGTTGGATCTCCTTGCACTCCAAGGGACTCTCAAGAGTCTTCTCCAACACCACAGTTCAAAAGCATCAATTCTTCGGCGCTCAGCCTTCTTCACAGTCCAACTCTCACATCCATACATGACCACAGGAAAAACCATAGCCTTGACTAGATGAACCTTTGTTGGCAAAGTAATGTCTCTGCTTTTCAATATGCTATCTAGGTTGGTCATAACTTTCCTTCCAAGGAGTAAGCATCCTTTAATTTCATGGCTGCAGTCACCATCTGCAGTGATTTTGGAGCCCCCAAAAATAAAGTCTGACACTGTTTCCACTGTTTCCCCATCTATTTCCCATGAAGTGATGGGACCAGATGCCATGATCTTCGTTTTCTGAATGTTGAGCTTTAAGCCAACTTTTTCACTCTCCTCTTTCACTTTCCTCAAGAGGCTTTTTAGTTCCTCTTCACTTTCTGCCATAAGGGTGGTGTCATCTGCATATCTGAGGTTATTGATATTTCTCCTGGCAATCTTGATTCCAGCTTGTGTTTCATAGGAACCTCCAATCTGGGCTTCCCCAGTGCCTCAGCATTTGCACTGCAGGAGACACAGGAGATATGGGTTTGATCCCTGGGTTGGGAAGATCCCCTGGAGGAGGGCATGGCAAACCCACTCCAGTATTTTTGCCTGGGGAATCCCATGGAGAGGAGCCTGCGGTCTACAACCCATAGGGTTACTAAGAGTCAGACACGACTGAAGCAACTTAGCATGCACCCACTAGCATGCAGAGTGGCAGAGAGGGGGCAGGTTTGTGGCACTGAGCCCTTAAACTGTGGTGTCCAACACTGCCTCCAGGTAAATCTTTGTCAGAACTGAGTTGGATTGTGGAGACTTAGCTGGTGTCTAAGAATTTCGTGTTGGCATGAGAACCACCCGTCCTCCTGCCACATGTTGGAAATGGGGTCAGAATCTTAAGAGCATAGAGCAGGGGTTAGCAAGTACCACCCCATGAGTCAAATCCAGACTGTTGCCTGTTTTTGTACACCAAGTTTTACTGGAATACAGCCATGATCATTTATTTACATATTTGTTGTTCAGTCGCTCAGTCGCATCTGACTCTTGGCACCCCATGGACTGCTGCGGCACGCCAGGCCTCCCTGGCCTTCACCATCTCCCGGAGCTTGCTCAAACTCATGTCCATTGAGTCAGTGATGCCATCCAACCACCTTATCTTCTGTCATCATATTTACATATTTACTGTAGCTATTTTTGCACTATAACAGCAAAGTCATATAGTTGTGACAGAGACTATCCGACCCACAAATATTTACTATCTGGTCCTTTAAAGAAAAAGTTTGCTGACTCCTGCTATAGTAAATAAATATAATGTAGTAAATAAAAATATAAAAAAGACTTGCCAAGTCAGGATAAACTACAATTCTAACTTCAGTTAGATTAAATCTCCTGGGAAATGTCTCATTGCTGTCAATTTTTTTGCCTCTGTAGACATTTTATAGCTTATATCATCATTTTTGGTCTTTAGACAAGTTGGAAACAGGTAAGCTAATACCAGAGTCTAGTAACTGTGTTTGCAAATGGTAAGAAGACAGTGAGTGACACGTAGTGGACAATAGCAGGAGGTTCTGAAACTTAAACTGCCCAAGGCATTGAGATATTTGACTAAGAAGTGTTTGAAACGATTATTCTTATAGACTCTTGGGCAAATGTGGCATTTTGAATATACCCAACTACTTTCATCCCTCCCTACAACTGTACAAAGTATTTTTTAAAAGTTACAAACTCAGAGAAATTAGGAAAATGGGAGAAGAGACAATAGGTACAAAAATCTGGATTCTAAAAAGCAGAAATATGAGTGGTAAGTGGTTATACAAACACAAAAATTATAGTCTAAGCAGTTGTGGGGAAAGATAATGTCCAATCTGATGGACACTATAGAATCCCCAAAGCCTCTGAGATCAGTGGTATCAAATATCTCTGGAAATAGGGCCTTTAAATAAGGAGGTTAGCTGATTGACAAGGAAGTGGTTCAAATCTGGTCCACCCTCCCCAAACCCAGCAGAGGAGTGAAAACTTATACTCTGGAGTGAGTAAAATAGCCTCTAGACTGATAGATAAATATGCACATTTGAGGATGGGTCACCATCCATGGGGACACAGAGAGGCGGACACAACTGAAGCGATTTAGCACGCACGCATGCACACCATACAGAATACGACCTGAATATGTGCATACCAAATGATGAGATCACCCAACCCTCTTTCCCCACTTAATTCCCAGAATAATGGCCTAGGGTGTCCAACCATCTCAATTTCCTGGGACTGCAGGTGTTTCCAGGATGGAGATTTGGAGTTTCAAAACCAATACAGTCCAGGATGTCACCCTAGTCTCAAAACATTAGCAGTTAGACCCTTTCATTCAGGAGACTGGGAGAATCTTCTTTGGGGAATTTTACCAGCCCAAGGGGAACAATCTGAACATATGGGGAGTGGAGGTTCTACATCTTAGTGGTCCAGTCAGATCAACCTTGTAGGAGGGTCGTTGAACAAGCTCCAAATGCGTGCGTGGAGGTTCCAGTTGTGTTTTTACATCCTCTTTCAGAAATAAGCAGACAACTAAGAATTATTAGACAATTCGGGGAAAGTCTTACACAAAAGACAGAAACTAGAACATCCAAACAGGATAAACAACAGGAGAGGTAAGTACCTGATTCAAGTTGGGATGTCAGAGTCTTTCTCTTGGATCTCAAAAGATGCACCTGGAGGGAGAATCTTCTCTTCCTCTCTAGCCATGTGCTGTTAGGATGTGTCTGGAGCTCCTGGAGGCCCTATTCTCCTCTATAAAGGGAAGCCCACAGTTGGCCACATAGAGATGCACTAATGGGAAATGAACTCAGCCCAGCATCCCCATGGCTTTTCATACCAAGATCATTATCTCTAAAGCTGTCTTTCTTTTTCCAAAGTTTGGTTGTATGAGTCAATAAATTCCAAGACTTTTCCAAAAAGGCATAAGTTTGAACAGATTTTTTTGTCATTTGAAACCAACTGGTCCTGGTATGCCTCATGAATGGCATTGCCCATTCTACACATCTGCCTTTTTAATCCATACTCTATATCCAGAAAGTTTCCAAATCAGCTTTTACCCCTGTTTAAAATAAAGATTGCCCAACTCATGAAGGTAAAAATACATGAGATTTCAGTGAACATTGGATGCTTTTAGCAAACCCAACACGCACTAACTTTTCATTATCTCTCACGATGACGTCCTCCCCAAAATAAAATCTAGATAAATGACTGAAATATAGAAATCTGAACCATAAAGCAGAAATGAAGAGAAGAAAGAAAACTGTGCATTAACTCTGCTAGTCTTCCTCATAGTAGTGAAGGGAAAATGTGGTATCCATAAGAATTGTGTTCAATAGCAAGTAGCAGAACACCCAATTAACAGTGACTTAATTGAACAGACTTGTTGGGAGTTATTAATGCCACGTGTTCCTATGATTCTCAGCCTTTTCATTATGATGGCAATAGGGTTACTGCAGTCCCAGCCATCATGTGCACATACAAGAGAGAAATAAGGGGATAAAGTCAAAGGATGTATTTACTTCTACAGAGGAAGAGCAAAAGCTCTTCCAGAAGCCTCTACATCAGATTAGATTTCCCCTTGGGGATTCCCTAGTGGCTCAGATGGTAAAGAATCTGCCTGCAATACAGGGGACCTGAGTTCAGCCCCTGGGTTGGGAAGATTCCCTGGAGAAGAGAAAGGCAATCCACTCTAATATTCTTTGCTGGAGATTTCCATGGACAGAGGAGCCTGGCCAGCTACAGTCCATGGGGTCACAAAAGAGTTGGACGTGACTAAGTGACTAACAATTTCGCTATCTATGTGTCTTTGGTTGGAACAGGGTCCGAAGTTTACATCTAGCTGAAAACTAGACTGAGAAGGTAGGAAACAAGATTGTTGCAAATGACTCGGTACCGTCATGATTCGTTACCTAGGGCTAGACATATGTGCCCTCCTCCATGAGGCGGTATTGACACAGAAGGACAGGCAAAGTGATGCTGTGTGGGGAGGCATGCCTACCACAGGAACCAAAGTAAGTAGGTTACAGTGTTAAAAATACTGCTGAAACTGAAACTCTCACATATGTGGGTGGGACTTCAGAAGGGTACAATCACTTTGAAAAGCAATTTGGCAGTTTTTTACCTGCCTAGATGAATTTCACAAATGTGATTAAAGATATTGAGATGGGAGAAATTATCCTGGATTATCCAGATGGGCCCAATGTAAACTTAAATCTTTACAGGAGGGAGGCAACAGAATCAAAGGAAAAAAGAAGTGAGAGGAAGGAAGCAGAGGTTGGAGAGATGCACTTTGAAGATGAGGGAAGGGACCATATGTCAAGGAACAGGGATGACCTCTAGAAATTGGAAAAGAAAAGGATTCTCTTCTAGAGCCTCCAGGAGTGATGCAGCTGTGCCAACACCTTGGTTTGAGATTTCTGATTACTTAAAGAGTCAACTGTATAACATACACACTACCATATATAAAATATGGGCTTCCCTGGCAGCTCACACAGTAAAGAATCTGCCTGCAATGCAGGAGACCCAGGCTCCACCCTGAGTGGGGAAGATTCCCCTGGAGAAGGGAATGGCTACCCAATCCAGTATTCTTTCCTGGAGAATTCCATGGACAGAGGAGTCTGGTGGGCTGCAGTCCATGGTGCTGCAATGTCAGATATGACTGAGCAACTAACACTATATCTATCTACACTATATCTATCTACCTATACATAAAATAGATAATCAACAAGGACCTACTGTATAGCATAGAGAACTCTACTCGATATTCTATAATAACCTATATGGGAAAAGAATCTGAAAAAGAATGGAGATATATATATATATAACTGAATCACTTTGCTATATACCTGAAACTAACACAGCATTGTAAATCAACTATACTTCAATATAAAAATTATTTTTACAAAGACTCAAGCTGTAAATGTAAAACATAGCTTCTGTCCTATAATTAATTAGGAAGGCAGACTAAGCTTTTAAAGAACTGTTTAAATAACTAGTCATAGTCACCTGAATTATTTTCTTAGGATACTTCTCCTTTCATATCTAAGAATAGAGTACCCAATTTATACTTGCAAATATGAGTATAAAGGTAAGCTGGAGTCTTAATTATTGCTGTTGTTCAGTAACTCAGTCAAGTCTGACTCTTTTTGACCCCATGGACTACAGCACACCAGTCTTCCATGTCCTTCACTGTCTCCCAGAGTTTGTTCAAACTCATGTCCATTGAGTCTATGATGCACCCAACCATCTCTTCCTGTGTCATCCCCTTCTCCTCCTGCCCTCCATATTTCCCAGCATCAAGGTCTTTTTCAATGAGTCAGCTCTTCCATCAGGTGGCCAAAGTATTGGAACTTCAGCTTCAACATCAGTCCTTCCAAAGAATATTCAGGGTTGATTTCCTTTAGGATTGACTGGTTGGATCTCCTTGCTGTCCAAGAGACTCTGAAGAGTCTTTCCCAGCACCGCAGTTTGAAAGCAGTGTGTCAATTAATTTAGAAGACAAGGGACAGAACCCTTTAAAAAGACAGCTTCAACCCATACAAATATACCACAGGGTCATGATGTCCTAGAATGGGGTGTTTGTCCCCAGAGATGTACTTTCCTTTCTTTGGAGCTTTCCTCATAGACAGGGACTTGAGACCAGGTCCAAAGCGTATTGTCAGCAACTCAGCAATAGGCTGGCAGTGCTGACTTAGTTCTCCTGTGATCTGGGAAAGTGGACCAGTCCTTGCACTCTGACTGCTTCTTCTACCAGGCCCAAATCATGTTTGCCAAAGTCTAGCTAGTGGTAAAGAACCCGCCTGCCAATGCAGGAGACATAAGAGATGCAGGTTCGATCCCTGGGTCAGGAAGATCCCCTGAAGAAGGAAATGGCAACCCACTCCAGTATTCTTGCCTGGAGAAACCCATGGACAGGCTTCTCTGTCCATCAGAAAGAGACAGACACGACTGAAGTGACTTAACACTCAGCACAGCAGGAATTTGCCAAAGGCAGGACCTGAAGGCTCCTAATTCATAGTCAGCTTCTTTACCATTGCTGACAATCTGCAAGTGCTTGGACTTGAGCAATAAATCTTTCTTACGTTGGGGCTTCCCAGGTGGCACTAGTGCTAAAGAATCTTCCTGCCAATGCAGGGTTTCCATCCCTAGGTCAGGAAGACCTCTTGGAGAAGGAAATGGCAACTGACTCCATATTCTTGCCTGGAAAATTCCATGGACAGAGAAGCCTGATGGGCAACAGTTCATGGACTTGCAAAAAAGTCAGACACGATTGAACACATACACACATACACACACAAATAAGTGGGTGATGCCAAAAGCCAGGCTTGGGGACTAGCTGTTCTCTGGCATCCCAGTTGAAGGCCTCTCAGTATCAGGAAATTTCCTTTGCTCAACACCTTGGGCTGGTCCAGACACACAAGCAATCCTGAATCAACATTTGTTGAGTTAACATGTGATCTATTGGTTCTAATCATTAAATTGCTTCTTAACCTCTGAGTGCAGGGAACACTGCAGATAGTCTTAAAGATCAGGTTTCCTTGGGCATCTTTTTTCCAGATTTTGTTCTTCTATTGCCTTCGCAGTGAAAGAAAGCTCCTCTTTTTTTGCCATGGGAAAGGCCAACAGCTATGTAAACCTGGGCAATAAAGTTAACTCTTAACCAGTTAGCTATTAACCAGCAGGCAAGATAACTTAGCTCCTTATCAAACTCCAGGCACCTCCCTTTCCTAACTTTTTCCAGCCCCAAGTGGAAAAGCAGATTAATGCCTTGGGCAATCACAGTGTGCATTTGCCGTCAGTTCCTCCCCAAGTTGTATTCGGGTGGCAACAGGTCAGAATCAATAGCTGGCAGCTTGAGGGCTTCCCTGGTGGCTCGGACAGACCCCATTCCAGTATTCTTGCCTGGAGAATCCCATGGACAGAGGAGCCTGGTGGGCTACAGTCCACAGGGTCACAAAGAATCGGACATGACTGAGCAACTAAGCACACACAGGCTGAGGTGGAAGAAGGCACCAATTGGCAGGCAGTCTGCAGGCTGAGGGGTGAGTGAAGCTGGAAAGGGGCAGCAGCCTCAGGAGTTGATGATGGGGTTGCGGGGGGTGGGGGGTGGCTTAATAACTTTTTATACTTTCCCGAAACTTTGAATTTATTTTGAACCCATTTAAGTCTTATTTCCCACTGGGGATCCCACAAGGCATTAAATCCTTATATTTTATAATTAAAGCAAAGATACAGAATTGTGGAAAATGTTAAGCTATGTTTGAGAAAGAGTCGTGTAAGGATGCCTGTAGAAAAAGCTAATATCTCTAATGGGAAATGAGGCAGAAAAGAAGTTTGGGAAGAAGTTCCAGAAGACTTCAGGGATAAGTATTAATGAGTGCTTGTTAAGCTGTGTCCTACTCTTTGCGACCCTACAGACTGTAACCTACCGGGTTCCTCTGTTCATGGGATTCTCCAGGCAAAAATACTAGAGTGGGTTGCCGTGTCCTCTGCCAGAGGATCTTCCCCACCCAGGGACCAAATTAGCATTTCTTATGTCTCCTGCATTGATAGGTGGGTTGTTTACCACTAGCACTACCTGGGCAGCCTAAGTATTAGTAGCCATTAAGATAAAATGAACTTCCAGATGTTCAAGCTGGTTTTAGAAAAGGCAGAGGAACCAGAGATCAAATTGCCAACATCCGCTGGATCATCAAAAAAGCAAGAAAGTTCCAGAAAAAACATCTATTTCTGCTTTATTGACTATGCCAAAGCCTTTGACTGTGTGGATCACAATAAATTGTGGAAAATTCTGAAGGAGATGGAAATACCAGACCACCTGACCTGCCTCTTGAGAAACCTATATGCAGGTCAGGAAGCAACAGTTAGAACTGGACATGGAACAACAGACTGGTTCCAAATTGGAAAAGGAGTACATCAAGGCTGTATATTGTCACCCTGCTTATTTAACTTATATACAGAGTACATCATGAGAAACGCTGGGCTGGACGAAGCACCAGCTGGAATCAAGATTGCCGGGAGAAATATCAATCACCTCAGATATGCAGATGACACTACCCTTATTGCAGAAAATGAAGAGGAACTAATGAGCCTCTTGATGAAAGTGAAAGAGGAGAGTGAAAAAGTTGGCTTAAAGCTCAACATTCAGAAAACTAAGATCATGGCATCTGGTCCCATCACTTCATGGCAAATAGACGGGGAAACAGTAGAAAGAGTGGCTGACTTTATTTTTCTGGGCTCCAAGATCACTGCAGAGGTGATTGCAGCCATGAAATTAAAAGACACTTGCTCCTTGGAAGAAAAGTTAAGACCAACTAGACAGCATATTAAAAATCAGAGACATTACTTTGTCAACAAAGGTCCATCTAGTCAAGGCTATGGTTTTTCCAGTAGTCATGTATGGATGTGAGAATTGAACTATAAAGAAAGCTGAACACTGAAGAACCGATGCTTTTGAAGTATGGTGTTGGAGAAGACTCTTGAGAATCCCTTGGATTGCAAGGAGATCCAACCAGTCCATCCTAAAGGAGATCAGTCCTGGGTGTTCATTGGAAGGATTGATGTTGAAGCTGAAACTCCAATACTTTGGCGACCTGATGCGAAGAGCTGACTCATTTGAAAAGACCCTGATGCTTGGAAAGATTGAGGGCAGGAGGAGAAGGGGATGACAGAGGATGAGATGGTTGGATGCAACACTGACTCAATGCACATGGGTTTGAGTAGACTCCAGCAGTTGGTGATGGATAGGGAGGCCTGGCGTGATGCAGTTCATGGGGTTGCAAAGAGTCGGACATGACTGAATGACTGAAATGAACTGAACTGAACAGAAGATAAAATGCTTTCCACCATGTCTCACAAAGTTAATATTATTGTGTAAAGTCACAGTTTTAACCTCTTTTTTATTTTTAAATTAATTAATCTATTATTTATGTATTTATAATTTTTGGCTGCCCTGGGTCTTCATTGCTCTTTTGAATGGGCAGGGGGATTCTTATTCACTGCATCACCAGGGAAGTCTTAATCTTTTTTTTTAAAACTTAGTATCTCACAAGCATTTATCCTAGGGTGATTGAAGGTTTTTGAATGTGAAGACACCTCAGTCTGTGAACCAGGAAGTCTGGACGCACATCAAATACTGAAACTGCCAGTGCCTTGATCTTGGACTTCCCAGCGTCTAGAACTGCAAAAAATACAATTCTCTTCTTTATAAGCCACCCGGTCTATTGTATTCTTTGGTAGCAGCCCAATGGACTAAGACACCACCCTACTCCATCCAAACATCATGGGAAAAACATGACCCTACCCCCACCCCTGTCAACCATGGTCAGGTGGGTAACCACAACTTCCATTCTTGCTCAAGGTGTCTCATTTCCCTCCAGAAGACCTACGGGGAGCTGGCACTGTCCTCTCTACTCATTAATAAGAAAACCCTCTCTCAAGGGTATCAGTGGAGGCCATGTGGGATGCTAAACATCCACCCCCACCCAGCAGTAATGAAGCACGCTTCTTTTTCTCCTGGGTGGTGTCAGAGGTGGCCAAATGAGAAGCAGAACTTTCGCTATCAGCCAATATAACAAGGCATCCTCCACCTCCTGAATCATCATTACATTTCCTGTAAATCTATAATTCTTAATAAAAATAAAAATTTTGTTGTCTTCTTTCTCATCTCCACATGGTTGTGCTAGGTGATTGTATGTTCTCAACCTGGGGGCAAGGTGAAGGGAGCAGATAAAGACAGAGAGACCAACCCAACATGACTGAGCTCATTTCTAATTGTTTCCCAACTGTTAAATAGTGTGAAACACTGTCTGCAACATTCAGTTACTCTCAATACCTGCTGGCAGGACTGGCTTGTATGTAAAGGGCGTTCAGAGGATAAGCAAATGTCAAGTGCTGGGACTACCTGAGGACCAGCTGGAAAGCTTTTTGAAAATACAAATTCCTGAGATGCTTCCCTTGGGAGGTTCTGACTGCTTAGACCCTGCAGAAGCATCACTGAGCCAATGACACAGAGGTTCTCATTGGCTCCAGCTGTTGCTCTGACTCAGTTGCTGAACTTTGGTGTTAAGGGATGTGGGTGATAATGCTTGATCTAAATAGATGACCAAGGACATATCTTTTTTCTTTTCTCTTATGAGTGTATTGGTTTTGAATGAGAGAGAGGTTTAACTTCCCCAGTTTTTGGATTATCAGAATAAAATAAAATTCAAGAAAAACCTGGAGTTAAATAAAATGTGCTGTCCTCAATGCCATCTCCACTTGTGAGACATCTGTGTTTTTGACTGCCTCCTCCTGGGAGCCTGAATCCTGCTGGCAGGAAAGCAAGCCAGGGAGGCTTGGAAGGTCTCCCAAGTCCCCTCTATGGAAATCGTGCTCAGAACATCATTGTTGCCTCCGAACAATCAAAAACACATTGACTGCAAAAAATAGAGTGTCATTCAGAACCATGGCTACCAGGTGTTGATAAGTGAGATCAAGTCTACTCTGAGGAGCTGCCTCCTGAATAGTGGTGGTTGAAGAAAATAAAACTGTAAATCTGGGGTTGCTGCTTGTCATGAGTGAGACAGCGAATATTGTGCTGGTCAGAGCCCCCAGACTGGTTTAAGGCTCCAGGACAACCTGCTCTCAGCTCTTCACTTGAGGTGATGCTATTTAATACCTTGATACGTAAAGTGCCTGCCTGGTTTTATTTTACTTTCAGGAAGATCCAAAACTTTTAACCTTCTATTTAACCTGGAGGTATTTGTACTTAAATGTCAGCTACAATATCGCCGTAAAAATAAGCTAGTCGGATCAGAGGGAAGGTGAACTAACACTAACCAAGGACCTTCCACATGATCAGAGAGAAAGTAACCTGACATTGATCAAGGACCTTTCATGTGATCAGAGGGAAGGTGAACTAACATTGATCAAGGATCTTCCATGTGCCAGGAAGTGTGCAATGTAATACTTTGTGTGAGTGTTGGTCTTTCCATTCTTTATAACAACCCTGTGAGGCAGGTGTTATGATCTACATTTTATATATAGATATAAAATTATATGTCTTGTGAAAGCCATACAAGAGGGATACTCTCTGGAGATTAAATTTGTGAAGGTGAAGGAGGGAGGTTTCCTCTTGTTTAAGAAAAGAAATTGCCACCTGCCGGGGTCCAGCCCCGGCTGATCCAGGGTCTTCGAAGGAGAGACGGCTAGGCGGCCTATTCAAATGTTAATTAGATATAATAAAGAGGAATAGAATGAGGATAGCTCAGTAGGAAAATTCAGTGGAGAAAAGAAGCTGAGTGGCTTGGTTTACGCGGAAAATCAATATAACCCGTGACACCAGGTTAGCTCTGACCACGGAGGCCGCAGGCGCCCTCTCGAATAGCGGAAGGTACCCCACCTTAGACACCTTCTCGAGTGGGTCTTAGAAGCCCAGGCAAATAAATGGTCGCAGAGGACATCCACGCTCCAGATGGACACTCAGCTAGAAGTTAAAGGGAAGAATGACATGGGGAGACCAAGCGTTGGTGAGCAAGGCCCATAGCTTTATTTTCAACAGGGGCTTTTATACCCTAAGTTACACATAGAGGATAATAGGGGATGCAAAGTCAGCAGTCTTTGATGCTTATCAAAAACCAGGGTTTCTTTCCTGCAGATTTATCGTATACAAATGGTTTAGGTGATTTACATCATCTTCTGGCCAGAGGCCTATTAACATTTTATGACTCTTGACAAGGACTTATCAACAAAGACTTATTTTCTCTAAGAGTAATTATTTTAAGGTTTGGCGCCATCCTCCGAAGATAAGATTACGTTCCTATAGGGTGGATGTGTGGGTTTACAAAGGAAAGAATTTACTACCTTAAGGGTCTAAAGTTACTAACACCAGGCCACTACTTATTTTTTCTACATACCAACTATATTAATTAATGCACATTCAAGGATACAATTCAGGGGATGTGAAAACTTGGCAACAAACATTGGCTCATCAATGAAATCTCTTACTAGTTTTATTCTGACAGTTTCTAATTCTCTGAGAGGCTCTAAGCTATTTGAATATCTTAAGCTTCCCGTGCCTCTGGAGGCTGGGAGACTGTAAACAATCGTATGCATAGCTGTAGGTGTCCGGGTAAACTTGTCAGGCGAGTTAGAGAGCCATCTGAGGGGTTTGGATTTAAACACTCCTAATTGCCCAGGAACTTTATTAATTGGAGCTGTAAGTTAACTCTTTGACAGAGAGAGCGAGATGGTGGTGGGGGACAGCCCCCAGTAAAGTCAGAGGTGAGAGCACAAAGCAATAAAGTAGGCAGACTCTGGTTTTTTGGGGGGTAGATGCTCGAGAATATCCGGGGGCACTCCCGAGGCTCGATCCCGCCTTTGCGTATGCCGAGCCCCCTTCCTCATGACCTTTGTCACGAGTGGAATGTCTCTCGCCGGCTCCCGGCAGCCACCTATGTCACAGCACAGGAAATCTCCTGGGATCCTTTGAAAACAGCTGGGACAGAGATCTGAGCTCTGCCCAGTCTGATGGTAAAGTCCATGTGTATTCTGTTCTATATATTTGTGAGCTTTTATGGCACTGGGTGGGCATGTAGAGGATATTTTGTTTTTTTCAATTTAAATAGTGTCTCTTTCCTATTTACCATGTCATCCTGTGTCTCTTTGAGCTAAACTCTTAGGAAATCATTTTTAAGGAAAGACACCATGTTAATTGTTATTGATTAAGCATTTGAAAGTCTTAGGCTCAAATCACAAAGTAGGAGTAAGCAGGGATATTTGGGTCAGCGTATGACTTTAGGGCCTTGAGCTGTGACAGCAGGACACATATTCCAAGGGCACAGAGTCACTGCTATGACTTTGCCGCTATCAGGGATGCCTGCTGCCCACCTCTGCCCACTCCACTGACACCTGTACCTTCAAGTGCACGCGAGTCTTTCCAATCACCAAGTCCCGGTGTGATTTCTAGAGAAACCAAGACAGAAGTATTCTCAGTGAAGGATTTGGTTGGAATTCTGAAGATGTATGTCTGGAGGGAGACAAGTCCTCATGACTTGAGTTATGCCTGAAGGCTATCCCCCAGATTTTTCAGTTAAATGAGCCTGTGATAATAATGGCAACCTTTACCAAATGTTTTCTTAGTGTTTTACGTGGAGTATCTCATTTCCTCCACACAAAAACTCTATTACTTTTTTTAAAAATTATTTTTTATTGGAGTATAGTTGCTTTGCAATGTTGTGTTAGCTCCTACCACACAGTATGTATACATATATCCCTTCTTTTTGGATTTCCTTCCCATTTAGATCACCATAGAGCACTGAGTGGAGTTCCCTGTGCTTTATGGTAGGTTCTTATTAGTTATCTATTTTATATGTAGTATCAGCAGTGTATATGTATCAATCCCAATCTCTCGATTCATTCTACCACCCCTCCCTGATTCCCCTTGGTGTCCATATGTTTGTTCTCTACATTTGTGTCTTTGTATCTGTTTTGCAAATAAGATCATCTATACCATTATTCTAGATTTCACACATATGCATCAATATGTGATATTTGTTTTCTCTTTCTGATTTCACTCTTCATGACAGTCTCTAGCTCTATCCACATCTCTACAAATCACCTAATTTCATTTCTTTCTATGACTGAGTAATATTCCATTGTATATGTGTACCACATTTTCTTTATCCATTTCTCTGTTGATGAACATTTAGGTTGTTTCTGTGTCCTGGTTGCTGTAAACAGTGCTGCAGTGAACTCTGTGTTGCATATAACACCACTATTGTTATTTATAAGTGAGACAACCGAGGCACAGAAATTCCCAAGTGACATAATAAAAATAGGAAATACTCAGCAGGGCAAGAAAACTTGGGGGGAAGTGGGTTCAAAACTTTGGAGTTACTTTTTCTGCTGGAAAGAGACAATTTGTATCTCTGGAAGACAAAAATCTATAAGCTAACATAGAGGATCACAGATCATCCATAAAAACCCAAACTACTGATTATTCTTTCTGGTTAGAGATGTAATGTGTTTAACCTTGGAGGATATTTAGAAGACACTGAAAAGGATGAATCTCAAAATAGAAATGATCTGTAAAATGTATAATGAGTGAGTTTATTACCTTTGTATGAGACATTAAACAAAACTAAATATAGGTTCATCCTTCTAGGGAATAAAGTAACAATCTGGTGGCTATGTGAGACAATTTCCCAGGATGAAATTGCATCTTCTTGGGTCCATGAAGATCCTTTCAACTTCTGTTAGGTGATACCATTCTTCAAAGCCCGATACCCTCATTTATTTCACTAATGTGTAAAGCCTCAATGAAAAAGGCAATTTTCAGAGCCCCAGGCTATGCAAGTGCTGTACACAGAGGAGTTAGGGACCTGAGACAGAGGCTCCATAACCTGATAGACTTTGGAGTTGCTTTTTGAGGAGTTCATTGTCTTCCAAGAACATGGGTTACTCTCTTCCCCTTGGAGTCCTCTTTCAGGCCATATCTGACTTCTCCTGTCTCTCTTCCTTCCTCTCTATAGGCCTCAACACCTTGCTTTTCTCTCCTTTCAGTACTAATTCTCAGGACTCTTCTTTGCAGTCCACTAGATTGCAGAGTGGGACACAATATTAGATCTTCAGCTACATTCCAGAGTTTCAAGGAAAGTTGCTCTTTTCTGGTGTCTTGATTTTCATCTGCTACAAAAAAATAAAAAAGTAAACACACACACATATACACATCTAGAGAAATATATGAATATATACCTATACACACATATATAAAGATACATGAATATGTGTATATATATATATGCACACACACACACACACACATATATCAGTTCAGTTCAGTCGCTCAGTCGTGTCCAACTCTTTGCAACCCCGTGAATCGCAGCACGCCAGGCCTCCCTGTCCATCACCAACTCCCAGAGTTTACTCAAACTCATGTCCATCAAGTCAGTGATGTCATCCAGCCATCTCATCCTCTGTTGTCCCCCTCTCCTCCTGCCCCCAATCCTCCCAGAATCAGAGTCTTTTCCAATGAGTCAACTCTTCGCATGAGCTGGCCAAAGTATTGGAGTTTCAGCTTTAACATCAGTCATTCCAATGAACACCCAGGACTGGTCTCCTTTAGGATGGGCTGGTTAGATCTCCTTGCAGTCGAAGGGACTCTCAAGAGTCTTCTCCAACACCACACTTCAAAAGCATCAATTCTTTGGCACTCAGCTTTCTTCACAGTCCAACTCTCACATCCATACATGACTACTGGAAAAACCATAGCCTTGACTAGACGGACCTTTGTTGGCAAAGTAATGTCTCTGCTTTTGAACATGCTATCTAGGTTGGTCATAACTTTCCTTCCAAGGAGTAAGCGTCTTTTAATTTCATGGCTGCAATCACTATCTGCAGTGATCTTGGAGCCCAAAAAATAAAGTCTGACACCGTTTCCACTGTTTCCCCATCTATTTCCCATGAAGTGATGGGACTGGATGCCATGATCTTAGTTTTCAGAATGTTGAGCTTTAAGCCAACTTTTTCACTCTCCACTTTCACTTTCCTCAAGAGGCTCTTTAGTTCCTTTTCACTTTCTGCTATAAGGGTGGTGTCATCTGCATATGTGAGGTTATTGATATTTCTCCTGGCAATCTTGATTCCAGCTTGTGCTTCGTCCAGCCCAGTGTTTCTCATGATGTACTCTGCATATAAGTTAAATAAGCAGGGTGACAATATACAGCCTTGATGTACTCCTTTTCCTATTTGGAACCAGTCTGTTGCTCCATGTCCAGTTCTAACTGTTGCTTCCGGACCTGCATACAGGTTTCTCAAGAGGCAGATCAGATGGTCTGGTATTCCCATCTCTTTCAGAATTTTCCACAGTTTATTGTGATCTACACAGTCAAAGGCTTTGGCATAGTCAATAAAGCAGAAATAGATGTTTTTCTGGAACTCTCTTGATTTTTTGATGATCCAGCAGATGTTGGCAATTTGATCTCAGGTTCCTCTGCCTTTTCTAAAACCAGCTTGAACATCTGGAAGTTCACAGTTCATGTATTTCTGAAGCCTGGCTTGGAGAATTTTGAGCATTACTTTACTAGTGTGTGAGATGAGTGCAGTTGTGCAGTAGTTTGAGCATTCTTTGGCATTGCCTTTCTTTGGGATTGGAATGAAAACGGGACTTTTCCAGTCCTGTGGCCACTGCTGAGTTTTCCAAATTTGCTGGCATATGGAGTGCAGCACTTTCACAGCATCATCTTTCAGGATTTGAAATAGCTCAACTGGAATTCCATCACCTCCACTAGCTTTGTTCATAGTGATGCTTTCTAAGGCCCACTTGACTTCACATTCCAGGATGTCTGGCTCTAGATGAGTGATCACACCATCATGATTATCTGGGTCGTGAGGATCTTTTTTGTACAGTTCTTCTGTGTATTCTTGCCACCTCTTCTTAATATCTTCTGCTTCTGTTAGGTCCATACCATTTCTGTCCTTTATCGAGCCCATCTTTGCATGAAATGTTCCCTTGATATCTCTAATATTCTTGAAGAGATAGTCTTTCTCATTCGTTGTTTTCCTCTATTTCTTTGCAGTGATCACTGAAGAAGGCTTTCTTATCTCTCCTTGCTATTCTTTGGAACTCTGCATTCAGATGCTTATATCTTTCCTTTTCTCCTTTGCTTTTCGCTTCTCTTCTTTTCACAGCTATTTGTAAGGTCTCCCCAGACAGCCATTTTGCTTTTTTGCATTTCTTTTCCATGGGGATGGTCTTGATCCCTGTCTCCTGTACAATGTCACGAACCTTCGTCCATAGTTCATCAGGCACTCTGTCTATCAGATCTAGTCCCTTAAATATATTTCTCACTTCCACTGTATAATCATAAGGGATTTGATTTAGGTCATACTTGAATGGTCTAGTGGTTTTCCCTACTTTCTTCAATTTCAGTCTGAATTTGGCAATAAGGAGTTCATGATCTGAGCCACAGTCAGCTCCTGGTCTTGTTTTTGCTGACTGTATAGAGGTTCTCCATCTTTGGCTGCAAAGAATATAATCAATCTGATTTCAGTGTTAACCATCTGGTGATGTCCATGTGTAGAGTCTTCTCTTGTGTTGTTGGAAGAGGGTGTTTGCTACGACCAGTGCGTTCTCTTGGCAAAACTCTGTTAGCCTTTGCCCTGCTTCATTCCGTATTCCAAGGCCAAATTTGCCTGTTACCCCAGGTGTTTCTTGACTTCCTACTTTTGCATTCCAGTCCCCTATAATGAAAAGGACATTTTTTTTCGGTGTTAGTTCTAAAAGGTCTTGTAGGTCTT
The DNA here is from genome assembly GCF_029407905.1 of Bubalus kerabau. Taxonomy (NCBI): domain Eukaryota; kingdom Metazoa; phylum Chordata; class Mammalia; order Artiodactyla; family Bovidae; genus Bubalus; species Bubalus kerabau. Next base: position 53,294,524 of record NC_073634.1, read on the forward strand.
CATAGAACTGTTCGACTTCAGCTTCTTCAGCATTACTGGTTGGGGCATAGACTTGGATTACTGTGATATTGAATAGTTTGCCTTCAAAACAAACAGAGATCATTCTGTTGTTTTTGAGATACACACACACATATATATATAGATATATGAATACATACATACACACACACAGAAAAAGAGAGAGAAAGACAGAAAACTTTTAAAGCTGTATTTGATGAAGAAGGAAAATTATCCTAGAAGGATCAGAGAGGAGGTGCAAAAGCAGCTCTCCTGGCTCTAATTCCAGAAATTCTCAACATGAATCACTTATTTGTGAAGATGTTGGCAATCACTGTTGATATATGAATGCGTAATTTGGGAGGGACCATCTATTAAACTGGGCCAATAGCATTGTTCCATTTGTCAAGGTAATGAGAAACTTAGTGAGAGAATGACTGGTCCAACCCTGGACTGGTCCAACTGGACATCATGGGAAAGCACTGATTACCTTGAGAAAGGAAAGGACTTGGACTTCAGAAGGATGAGGTCACAGAGTAGGCAAAGGAGTGACACCCAAACCTAGCTGTCTTCTTCATGGCTTTGCTAAGGGTTCTCGATTTCCCAACAGGTTTTCTCCTGAAAGGGACACCTGGTTGATACTCTGATGGGTCTCCCATTTGAGCCTACACTGACGGATATGCTGCCTTTCTACTGGGGACCACTGTTGGCAGAGAATCTTCAGTTATCTCCCCAGCCACCACCACACTTTCAGGAATTTCATGGATCCATTATCATGCCCCTCCCAGGGCTGCTCACACATGCTGATGACCCATATTGCCTTGTTGTTGTTTAGTCGCTAAGTTGTGTCTGACTCTGCAACCCCTTGAACTGCAGTATGCCAGGATTCCCTGTCCTTCACTATCTCCCAGAGTTTGCTCAAACTCATGTCCATTGAGTCAGAGATGCCATCCAACCATTTCATCCTCTGTCGTCCCCTTCTCCTCCTGCCCTCAGTCTTTTCCAGCATCATGGTCTTTTCCAGTAAGTCCACTCTTTGCATCAAGTGGCCAAAATATTGGAGCCTCAGCTTCGTCATCAGCATATTGCCTGGTTCAGGGCAATTCTTATGGGCACTGGCCAAGATTGGCATTGGGCCTGCACTGCAGCTGGACCTATTTCTCTCTGCCTGGTCTTGCTCTCTTCCCTTCAGCAAGAGTTGGTCCCTAGAGTATTCTTGGACGGGATATTCAAAGTTTCCTTCCTAGGGGACCAAATTTGCAATAGGGCTCAAGTATGGCGGAAAGAAATTATATTTGGAAGCCATTTCTTCCAAAAGAAAGATCAAAGCTCTTGACATTTCTGTAAGGGTACAGTGCAGATGAAACCTCTCCTTCAGAGGTGCTATAACCCAAAGAAGTGTAACAGGCTTTGAGAAAGGCTCTTTAAGTCAGAAAGTCCTTTGTCCTCATTCTTAGGCAAAGGTAGCTAAGCTAGCAGTGCCAGTTCCTGTAATGGGAGAGGGAAAGAGCCTGCCTCTGCTCACATCAGTCAATGATGTTAAGCTGGTTCTTTCTCAAAATTGCACTGTGTATTCTGCCTCTGTAGCTGTACTTGAGATAAAAATAATCCCCAGCCCTTCTCCCAATTTTCCAAAAGCTGAAGCTATTCTGAGGTTAAGTGTTTCTGATTTGTGTCATACCATCTCCCATAAACAAGGCCAAGAATACAAGCTCCAATTCTCAACATCGTTTTCTGAAGGGATTAATGATACCTACTGAGGGTTAAGGCTGTCTCACCAGCCCCAAGACCTAGCCTCTCTTGTTTACAACACAGTTCTCTCTAAGTGTACTTTTATTACAAAGGATAAGGCAGCTATTTTTCCCTTTAAAAGGTGATTTTTTTCCCAGAAAGAAGTGGGCAAAACTGGGCTTAGATAGAATGCTCTGAATGTTTTAATCTCCCTCAAATTTGTATGTTGAAACCCCAAACTCCAATGTGATGTTTTAGGAGGTGGGACTTTTGGGAGGTAATTAGGTCATGAGGGTGATACCTTCTTAAATGGAGTTTGTGCCTTCATAGTGGGGACCCCAGAGAGCTCTCTCACCCTCTTTCTGCCATGTGAAGTTATAAGAAATAGGTGGTAGAAAGACAGGTGGAAGGAAGTTTTCTCACTATACAAATTTTTTATACTTTTTGAATTTTGACCCATGGGGATAAATAACCTATTTTTAAAATGAATAATAATGTCCCATTAGATCCAATTTAAAACTTCAATTGTATGCCTAGTTCAAAGCTTCCTCCCCCTTCCAGGTTTGGCATGAACTATGGACCCCCAATCTGCAGCTAGATGGAGTAAGGTCTCTTTTCTTCTCTATTTACTCCTCCCCACTTCACTCCCTTGCTCTTGGCCTGCAGGAGTGGGGCGTAGTTTGGATAAAATCTCTTTGAATGTGGTGTTTGTGGTTCTCTCCTGATGGTCCACATGCTCTAGGTTTCTGGCTCTTTGTAGATTTTTCAGTAGCTCCTCTCCTCCTTTCCTGACTAGGGAATTCCATCTGGACAGCATCCTGATGGGAGTTTTACGCTCTTTGGCTGAACTCCGATAACTCCCTCTGCCCCATCTTGCTCCTGGGGGTGAGGAGAGGGGGGTCTTCCATGGTCTTTTATCCTAAGGTTCTTTGTTCCAGTAGATCCTCTTAGAGGGAAGCTCAGCTTTCTTTCTCAACGTCCATTTCACCGATGGGACTATTATGCATTTTGCCGCATCAAATACTTCCCTGCCTGCCAATGAGGGCTGCTCCAGATGGCCCCCTGTCTGGAATTATCCAATCAGGAAGCAGACATTAGTCTCTAGGTTAGTCTCAAACAACTCAAGTTTTCCTGAGTATTTTTTGACCAGATCTACTTTCAGGCACTGTGAAGGGCGCATGAATTTCTGCCTTGGATTTAATGTCATATTTTTGTCAGTTTGCTTGTTAGGAGCCCTCTCCCACTAATTTGTCTGGGAGTGGGAAAAACAAAACAAAACAAAACAAAACACACATCAAACTGACAACTCATGACTCAGAAGAATTCCCTCACTGAATGAATTCCTGTCTTTTGCTTATTGGAGCTTCTGGACAGTGACAGTGAAAATCCAAAGACAAGTTTGGCCACCTCTTACTGAAGTCGGGAGAGAGGTAGCCTCTAGGCTCCCCTCCTTAGAATGTGGAGGTACTTATGACTTGTTGCCAAATGGAAATGTCCTGTTCCACATCCAGTTACTAATATTAGTAAAAATCTCATAATATCATCCTACCACGTGAAGAAGAAAGCTCCTATTTTTAATAACTACCATTTATTGAAGGTTTACAAGGTATTAAAAACTTTACATACTAATACATTAACTGATCAAAACCCTATGATGAGTTAGGGAGTTTCATCCCCTTCTTGGTGAGAAAACCTTAGACCCAGAGGTCATATAGTCAGTGGCAGAGTTGGAATCCAGATCTGTCTGACTCCAAAATCAATCTGCATACAAAGATAAATGGTATAGATCATGTCTAGTGCAGTAGCCTCTCATTAACGAGCTGTGGACTTGAGGTGGTGGTGTAGTTATTAGGAGGGGTTGAAATATCTTTAGGAACATTAACCACTGTGGGTGAACTCAATAAACAATGTAAATGGTATTTCTCTTACATGTTAAGTCAGTAAATAATGAGTTCTCTCTTTGTGCCAGGCATTGTTCTAGGTGCTGGAGAGACATCAGTTTCAAAAAACAAAACAAAACAAAAAAACCCTTTCTTTGTGGAGATGAAAATTCATTAAAATCATACCAAAGTTATATATTTCATCATCATTCATTTTAGTAATTAAATGAAACAAAAATATAAGTATTATCATGTAAAACTTTGCTCTTTAAAATGAGTATTCTGGACCTATCTGGAAACCACTGGTAATATTTAAATGATAGCAAAGACATGATCCATTAGATGAGGGAGGAATTTTGGATTCTGTCAAATCCAAGCAGGGACTTGCAATATCTGGGTCACAGAGCAAATACTGGGCGATCTCCATGGGTAATCCCACTCCTACTTTATACGTATCTCTGTGTAAACTATGATGATTACTTAAGTAAGTTAGGGTTATAATTTCATTGATGATAAAGATGAGGACTAATGATCAAGGTCAAAGGCAGGGAGGTGGGTTACTTTATTTCTTGCTAACCTTTTGACTCTAAGACTCTAGGAGGTCCCTTCTAAAGCTCTTACAGAGGAGTGAATGCTTTGTTCAAACAAGGTGTGGTCTCATTTGATCTAGAGCTTCCCTAATGGCTCAGATCCCAAGAAAGGCAATGCCAAAGAATGCTCAAACTACTGCACAATTGCACTCATCTCACACGCTAATAAAGTAATGCTCAAAATTCTCCAAGCCAGGCTTCAGCAATACGTGAACCGTGAACTTCCAGATGTTCAAGCTGGTTTTAGGAAAGGCAGAGGAACCAGAGATCAAATTGCCAATATCTGCTGGATCATCAAAAAAGCAAGAGTTCCAGAAAACATCTATTTCTGCTTTATTGACTATGTCAAAGCCTTTGACTATGCGGATCACAATAAACTGTGGAAAATTCTGAAAGAGATGGGAATACCAGACCACCTGACCTGCCTCTTGAGAAACCTATATGCAGGTCAGGAAGCAACAGTTAGAACTGGACATGGAGCAACAGACTGGTTCCAAATAGGAAAAGGAGTACATCAAGGCTGTATATTGTCACCCTGCTTATTTAACTTATACGCAGAGTACATCATGAGAAACGCTGGGCTGGACGAAGCACAAGCTGGAATCAAGATTGCCAGGAGAAATATCAATAACCTCACATATGCAGATGACACTACCCTTATTGCAGAAAGTGAAAAGGAACTAAAGAGCCTCTTGAGGAAAGTGAAAGTGGAGAGTGAAAAAGTTGGCTTAAAGCTCAAGATTCAGAAAACTAAGATCATGGCATCTGGTCCCATCACTTAATGGCAAAAAATGGGGAACAGTGGAAACAGTGTCAGACTTTATTTTTTGGGCTCCAAAATCACTGCAGATGGTGATTGCAGCCATGAAATTAAAAGACGCATACTCCTTGGAAGGAAAGTTATGACCAACCTAGATAGCATATTAAAAAGCATAGATATTACTTTGTCAACAAAGGTCCATCAGGTCAAGGCTATGGTTTTTCCAATGGTCATGTATGGATGTGAGAGTTGGACTGTGAAGAAAGCTGAGTGCCGAAGGATTGATGCTTTTGAGCTGTGGTGCTGGAGAAGACTCTTGAGAATTCCTTGGACTGCAAGGAGATCCAACCAGCCCATCCTAAAGGAGACCAGTCCTGGGTGTTCATTGGAAGGACTGATGCTAAAGCTGAACTCCAATACTTTGGCCACCTCATGCGAAGAGTTGGCTCATTGGAAAAGATTTTGATGCTGGGAGGGATTGGGGGCAGGAGGAGAAGGGGATGACAGAGGATGAGATGGCTAGATGGCATCACCTACTCGATGGGCTTAAGTTTGGGTGAACTCTGGGAGTTGGTGATGGACAGGGAGGCCTGGCGTGCTGCGACTCATGGGGTCGCAAAGAGTCGAACACGACTGAGTGACTGAACTGAACTGAATGGCTCAGATGGTAAAGAATGTGCCTGCAACGCCGGAGACCTGGGTTTGATCCCTGGGTCGGGAAGATCCGCTGGAGAAGGAAATGGCTACCCATTCCAGTATTCTTGCCTGGAGAATCCCATGGGTTGGGGAGCCTGGTGGGCTACAGTCCATGGGGTCCTAAAGAGTCGAACACGACTGAGTCACTGAGTGACTAACACTCATTTGATCTTTAACTTCAGTCCTCCGCGATCTTCAGGAGAGGCACTCTATAGGCTTCATAATAGCCTGTTCAACCAAAAGCTTCATATTCCAAGAAGTTAGGTGCCAGGAAGGTAGCGTTTGGTCTTTCTCGTCACATCCTCGTCTTCACTGCACGAGTTCAGATTCATCGATGGTCCTTGCAAGGGTATCACCTTCTCCATATGGTAGATGGGGAAATGAAGGAAGTCTGCACCTTGGCCTTGGAAGGGCCTTGAAAGGTTCTGCATTGCTCTTTGCAGCTCGCTTCACTGTTTCCTCACTCCTTTTGACACCGTGCCGGTGGCTTTAACTCCCCCTTTTCTCTTTCGCTTTCCTTTCCGCAGGCCCCCACCCAAACTTCCCATAAATTGCGGCCATTGAACTACATTTCCCACAATGCCCCGCGCCGACCGGCATCGGTGGGGTGTCCCCTGAGCTGCCAGTTGTAATTATTGTCGGGCCAAAGCCACGTTTCCGGGGAAAAGCCAAGTTATTGGCCACTTTTCCGTTAAGAAGCCCTTTTCTTCTCTACTTGCGAGGACCAATGTTGGGTGAAGAGGCCTCTGTGGAGGGAAATTCATACCGGCAAACGCTCTGGCCACCTGTTTCCTCCTCGCGCCTCGGCCCCCGCCAGGTTCCCCGGGGGCCTGGGAGTGTCATTGGCGGATGACCGCAGCCGTCGCCGCTGCCCGTGCCGCTGCGACCATGGCCTCTGGCAGCAGCGGCCTCGCAGCCGCCCGCCTCCTGTCCCGCGCCTTCCTCTGTGAGTCCGGCCGGGACTCTGTCCTCCAAGACTCCGCGAGTTCCCGGCCTCACCTGGCCCGGCGCCCCGGTCCAGGCCGCGGCTGGGCCCTCAGGGGCGGGATCTCGGGGGAGGGCCCAAACTTGGGACCCCCGGGGACGGAGGAAGCTTTACTCTTTATGTGGGGCGGGGACCTGTTGGGCTGCCGGCGAGTGGGGAAGTAGAGCGGCTCAGCCAGGATTCGGGTCTGGGAGACCTGCAGACGCGGTGTCTGGATCTTCCACGCCTTTGATCCTCCGGTGATGAGTGGGGGATGGGGGCGGCATCTGGACAGGTTCTTTAGGAAAGTTAGAAGTGACGTGGCCCAGGATGAAGTCTCTGGGAGGGTGAGTGGGTTGAGAAGTACGGGCAGGAAATCGGTAGGAAATTGGAGGGTCAAGCTGAGCCTTGTACGGGACGGTCCTATACTTTTAAATTGTCCTTTCCTTAGATTGTAAGGTGAATCTGCAGGAGGATGCATTTAGAGTCAGCACAGCCCAGAAAACTACAAGCTTAGTGTTGGCTAGGACCTTAACCACCTTACTTGTAGTGTCTGCACCAGGCAGTTTGAATTCTTCAGTTCCTGAAAACTTAACACCCAAGGTTACTAGTAACGCTGACTGTTGAAAATTCTTGCTATGTTCAAAGTCTCTGTGTTAGGTAGGTTGTGTAGGAAAAGACTTTGGAATCAGCCACATCAGAGTTTGAAGTCTGCCTGGTTCTGTACAGTTTAGGTAATAACTCTGGGGGGTGTTTTTAAATCTGTGTCTCAATTTCTGTTCACATTCCATGAAATCATTACCATATTTTAATCAGTCTGAAACACTGTCACTTGTAAGATGTACTGCTGTTTTGTCTGCCACTAACAGTGGGAAATGATTGCTAATTTAAATTGTGACACACCATTAGTTGTCTCATCCTGATTTAAGAAATGTAAAAAAGAAAAATTGAAAAAAAAAAAAAGTGCATCCTAAAAATGATGAAGTCCAGGATTCACCATGCAGAATAAAGGGAACAATTTATGTAAAGTACCTTGGGTGAAATAGGTACTCAACCAAAGTTAGTTTTTTTCTACCTCCCTTTTTTCTGCTTTGCTGCTAGTTGTGTTGCTGGCACTGAATATTGGATGAGATGATTCATGTCTTGAGCAAATTATATTTTAAAAGTGTACAACAATGACTGTACACTCTGTTGCTACCCTTAGCTACCAGATCACCTGAGGACAAACTTTGGCAAGTAGGAAGAAGTTGGGTTTCTTTGCAAGAGTTTTCTGGAGACTTTTATTACCTAATTAAAAGGATAATCAAGGATGTTTTAGGCAGAAAGAAAAAAGGAATTAGTTATACCCATGTCTTTCTTGCTTTTCTGAGTTTCTGAAAAATCCTTGCCTCGGATAGGTTTGCTGTCTTAGGAGCAGAGTCTATAGAAGAAAGTGTCTCAAAGATTAAGATCTTGAATCCACCCTTAGCGAAACTTAACGATCCTGTTCTCACAGAGCTTGAGCTTCTTTATTCTTTATTCCTAGACTTCGGGATCCTGAGGCCTTAAGAGGTCATCTAGTTTAGCTTTCTGTTGGTGGCGTGGCCTGGAATTATCCTAGTCATGTGATTACCTTGTCACTAAAGGTCTGAGATCTAAACCAAGGTATCTTTTATATTAGAGAGGTTACAAATAACAGCATTGATGTTTAAGAACCTCTGAATCTCCCACATCTTTTCTCATATCACATTCCTAAGCCCATTTCCACTCTCACTAGAAAATTCACAGCCACAACAGTAGCACCTTGCAGACTTTTTTTAAAGACAGTCACAAATTATTTAGGCTCTGAGGTTAGTAGGAGAACTAGAGTTACTGTGGAGTTTTGTCCCCTTTATTATCTTAAGTTTTAATGCACGCTTTGTGCTGAAGGTCATAAGTGTTGCAGTGTTGATTTGAATTAGGAAAAAACTCCAAACGCTTGTCGATGCCTCTGAGAGACCTGTTGAGGGCAGCCTAGAATATTTAGAAATTCTTGAGCCAAAAGAACAGTCCTTAGGAAGAGAGAGAAAGAACTCAATTGAAGTGGGGAGAGAAAATAAAATGAAAAATAAGAAGGATTTCTCCGATGAGAATGCTTAAGGATTTTATTAGCACCTTTGAAATTGAAATAGTGAAAGCTTTCAAGAAGTATAAGGTAGTGCAGAATTGTTTTAAACACAAGCCAGTAGTTCCTGTAAGTTGGGTCTTTGAGAAGTAAATAGGGAACAAGAGCTAGTATTTTTTATCTTTATTGTGGTATAATCAACACAAAACATTATGTTAGTTTTAGGTATACAACCTAATATTTTGATATTTGTATATGTTGTGATGTCTGTCTACTGTGATATGTGTCTATCACCATGCATAATTTCCCATTTTTGTTTCTTGTGATGAGAACTTTTTAGCTACTTTCAAATGTGCAATATAGTATTATCAACTGTAGTCACCAAGCTGTACATTACATACTCATGACTTATTTTATAAGTGGAAATTTGTGTCTTTCGACCTCCTTTCCTCACTTGCCCTTTCACCTTCCAACTCTGGCAACCACCAGTCTGTTTACCTGTGAACTCAGGTTTTGTGTCTCTGTTTTTTTTTTTTTTTAAGATTCCACATATAAGTGAGATCATCTGGTATTTGTCGTTCTCTGTCTGACTTATTTTACTTTGTGTAATGCCCCCCAGGTCCACGTGTGTTGTCACAAATGGCAAGATTTTCTTTTTTATGGCTGAATAATATTACATATTGTGTGTCTGTGTGCATATTAACATATAGACCACGTTTTCTTTATCCACTCTTCTGTCGATGGACACTTAGGTTGTTCCCATATCTTGTATTTAATTGTAAACATAATTGTAAACAGTACTGCGGTGAACATGGGGCTTCCTTTCAGTTTAGTGGTTTTCGTTTCCTTCAGGTAAATACTTGGAAGTGGAATTGCTGGGTCATATGACAGTTCTGTTTCTAATATTTTAAGGAGCCTCAATTGTGTTTTCCATAGTGTCTGCACCAATAACCTTCCTAGGACAGGCACACAAGGGTTCCCTTTCTCCAGATTCTCATCAGTACTTACTGTTTTTTGTCTTTTTTGGTGATAGCCACTGTAACAGGGTGAGGTGAAATCTCACTATGGTTTTGATTTGTGTGTTTCCCAGACAATTAGTGATGTTGAACACCTCTTCACGTTACCTGTTGGCCATCTGTATATATTCTTTGGAAAAATGTCTGTTCAAGAGCCAGTATTTTTTAACTTTAGAAGTAAGGCATTTTGATGCCAGAAAGTGAACCGTACAGCCAAATTGGTCCCATTCCTTTGTTTGGCAAATATGGAAATAAATCCCAAATGTTTCCTCATCAGTATCAGAATGGGTACTGGAGCTCAGGTCTTCTGACTGCAGCATCCTTTCTACTACATGCATGCTGGATGATACATTGAGCCTCCTTTTTGAAGTTCTGATTTTTCTTTTTCTTTGGCAACCTCACTGGTTTGTTGAGAAGGTTACTACTCTACCCAGAGGTGTCATCTGCCTTTTCCATGTGTTTGCCAAGTTGTACAGTCCTGTTTCGGGAATTGGGAAGATATTTAGAAGTGTAGTTTGGAAAAGGGGACCCTCAACAGTAGTGTTTCTGATAACTAGAACCTGTTGCCATTGCATCTAAGAACCAAATCTTTATTTCAGAAATACAAAATGGCCTTGATCTAAATGTACCAATGTAGCCATGAGAAGGTGACTTGATTACCTGACCTCAAACTTGTTTTTCCATAAAAACTTAGTTGGGGATATTAAAAGTAATTTCTCCAAATATAGGGGAAGAATATAATTTCACCAAAGGCAGGCATTTTGTTGCCATAACCCACATTTTTTAATATTATATTAATAACACTCCTAAAATTGGGATGTCTTATAATTGATGGTATCTTACAGTAAATTGGCAGCATTTTCTTCACCTTAGTTCTTAATAGCGCTTCTTAAAATTGGTAGTGTTTTAGATTTGATGAAATATAGTACTTAGAGCCCATTATACTTTATCTGTAAGTGTGTACTAAATGAATATATAATTTCACATCTGAATAGTAGATTGGGGTTTAGAAGTAAGTGGCTGCTGAGCTACTCTGCTATACTTTAAGGCCCTATAGGTAAGGACCCCAATAGTCTGCATATTATAGATGCATAATACATATGATTAGTAACTATACATTTGTTAAAATCAGGAATACATACCTGAATAAATGAACAAGCAACAAGAGCATAGTTTGAGAGAGCAGCTGGAGTGGGAGTATTTTCATGAATAGTCTCAGGCTACTGGTTAGGAGCACAGTACTGGTCACATAGCACCATCCGTGGTCTTAGTCCCATGTGGCAGCTGCTTTTGGCCACACTTGCATCCACACTGCAGCCATCTTGTGGATGGTGTGGTCATTCTGGGGGGGAGAGGACTCGCATGTGGCTGGCTGATACACATTTTTTTCAGATTACTTCGTCTCTTTTGTTCATAGCCTTTATTACAGTTGGCACTGTTGGGGTTTTGTGTTTCTTTGTTTAATGTTTATATCTCAGGAAGCTTCATGTGGGCCTCAGTCTATCTTGTTACCCCAGAATCTCTAGTGTCTGGGAGAGAGCCTGGCACAATGAATATCTCAGTCTAGTCTTTTCATTCTATGTCAGTGATAAATAGCTAGTAGTGAAATCACACTTTCTCTACCCTAATTATTATGCTGCATGCTCTCTATGTTAGAAAAGTAAAGAAAATTAAGTCACTCAGTCGTGTCCGACTCTTTGTGACCCCATGGACTGTAGCCTGCACCAGGCTTCTCTGTCCATGGGATTTTCTAGGCAAGAGTACTGGAGTGGGTTGCCATTTCCTTCTCCAGGGGATCTTCCCGACCCAGGAATCGAACCCAGGTCTCCCACATTGTAGACAGACACTTGACTGTCTGAGCCACCAGGGAAGTCCTCTCTATGTTATTATCTCATCTAATTCTCATGTTGCCTGTGAGGTGTGTAATGTTATCCCCCTTTTTACAGTACGGCTGCATCTTTAAAAATATTTCAGATGGTAGAAATTTACTAGTACATGTCTGCCTACTGAGTGTTTTATGTAGACATGGATTAGTATATTTACCATAAGCATATATAGGTTATGCATGAGAATGTAAAACCTTTCTGACTTATTTGATTTTAAAATATGAATTGTATGCTCTCTCTTTTTAGGAAATGATTGGCCTTTGTGCTCATGTAGGATGTGAACCCAGTTTAGGGAGGCCCAGGCACTTCAGTACCCAGTTTATAGGCGTCATCTCCCATCAGCATCACAGCCTCGTGAACAGCTGTTGTTCCACTTACAGAAGGGAAGACTGAGGCCAGGGGAGATCAAAAGACCTGCCTCAGGTCACCAAGTTGGTGAGCGGCAGGCCATAAATTCAAGCCCAGGCCTGTCTGATTCCTGGCTGTGCTTTAAGCTGCTCTGGGAGGCAGTCCTAAGGTTAGGTTGGCCCATTTCTGAGAACCTGGAGAGAAGGTGACTCCACCACATTTCCTGGAGATGTCCCAAGGCCTTCACCACTGGGAAATTCTGCCTGGTGGCCGACTTCAGGCCTTCCTGCTGCCCTAATATTTAATTAAAAATACTCACTTCCATAATATTAGTTGGGTCATTATCTTCTCATAGGTTGCTTTATGATTTGTCTGTCACCAGTTGTGTTTCTTGTTTATGACCTTTGTCCATTTTTCTGTTGGGCTCTCGTCCCCTCCTTCCTGTTGGCCCCTGGGTTGCTCAGGTTGCTATGATCTTCCTCCTTGCCTGTCGCATGTTATGAAACGACTCTCCTGGTGGGTCATTGCCTTTAACTCTGCCCGTGCTATGTTTTGCTTTAGGTTTTTCTTTTCTCCTGTAGTGGAATAGTCAATTTGTATTACATTACTGCTTCCTGGATTTCATTTGTTCAAAACAAAACAAAACTGGTTAGCATGGAATTTGTACTAGATTGTAGCAGCATTGAGGACTGCTAGTAGTATTTAGGACTGGATTTTTTATACAAATTATTGGGAAACCAGTGCATGTACAGAAACAGATTTGGATTTTTTCCGCCTCTTTTCCTGGTAATGGATTTCCATTTTTCTAGTTCACACAAAAAGAGATGGAACTTTTGATATTTAGTTCTATATGTGTTTCTTTTCATAGATCCCATCTCTTGTCCCGAAATTCAAACATTTCCTGTACATGTGCTTTGTACAGCCCTGTACCATATGCCATGGGAGATGCCAGGTACAAGACATGGTCCTTATACTCATGGAATTTACAGTTAGAAGTTCTGAAGATATTTAGATGATACTAAAAGAAACTTGTGCGTGTGCTCAGTCACTCAGTCCTGTCCGACTCAGGCGTGTCTGACTCTTTGCGATCCAAGGATTGTAGCCTGTCAGGCTCCTCTGTCTATGGAGTTTTCCAGGCAAGAATACTGGAGTGGGTTGCCATTTCCTACTCCAGGGGCTCTTCCTGACTCAGAATTTGAACACGCATCTCCTGTTTCTCCTGTATTGGCAGGCGGATTCTTTACCACTGTGCTACCTGGGAAGCCTCAAAAGAAATGTAGCCAGATATAATTTTGCTCAGAAATAATTCAGTAAAGAAAGTAACAAGATGTGTGCACCCTTTAGCCTGCAGGTGTGGTGCTTATAATTAGACACCACATGAAAGTATTTCGTTTCCATTCTTCTTAATCTCAGATCCCCTCCAAACACCCCATTGTATTCACAAGTCACAAGTGTCATGTGAAAATTCAGATTCCTCACCTCAGAACATTTTATTTAAATATGAACTTACATGAATCAATGCATGTGAAATTCTCAGGAGAATGAGTACATTGACTCGTTGAAAGGTGAGAAATACTCATCAGATGGTTTGACTAAAGTATGCCCTATGTTCTAGATTTATTTTTAGGATATAGGGTACTCTATTATAGAGATCAGGTTTGTATTTAAAAACCAAAATATGATTAGGCCTCTTGAAGCAATGGACAGACCATTGAAGACAGCAGAATAGAATAAACTTAAAAAAAAAAAAAGTCATTATTTAGGACATTTGATTGAGAATTTGGATGGAGAAGAAATCAAGTAGGGAAAGAAAATGACCAGTCTGACAGGTTTAATGTTTCTAGCAGCTAGTGGCTTGCACTCTCTACCAGTCCAAATTAGACAACTGTGGAATTGTTGGGAGGAAAGGTGAAGAGGTATAGTAGGGGTGAGGAAAAGGAGAAGCTGCTTTCCTTGGGGAGTCTGCAGCCTGTGATTCTGAGCTTGGATTGTCTATGGTGGGGAAGAATTAGGAAAATGACATTGTTGTTGTTCAGTCCCTAAGTCATGTCTGACTCTTTTGCGATCCCATGGACTGTAGCCTGCCAGGATCATCTGTCCATGGGATTTCCCAGGTAAGAATGCTGGAGTGGGTTCTCCAAGTTTCCTTCTCCAAGGAAAATGATGTATGCAACTTAAAATTTGCTGAGATTTACTAGGAATATAAGTATATTTTGCATTATTTGCATTATTTCCATCTGAATGCAAACCAATGGCAAAAGCAGAAGAATTTCCTTGATTCTCTGATGTCACCAGTGGTAAGATTTATCATTGATTTGATTATGATTCTGCCTTGAATAGAGCCGCCTGTCTTTACCTGTGTCATGGTGGCTTGGGGTGGCGGAAGTCTGGGGTCCTCCTTACAACTGTGGCAGTTGAGTGAGTGCGACTGGTGTAAAGGGCCAGCGAAGGGCGCAGATTCGTCTTCTGTTTTCTCAAATTAAAAAGGCGTTTCTAATGATTATGGAACATCATGGCTTGTTGGGCAACACAAGGTTTTCCTTTGAGTTTCATAAATGCTTGATTATTCTCACTTCCTCTCATTTCAGTATGAGTGATACCTTGTTTGGCATTGTACAGGTTTCTTGTTGGGGCAGATTGTGGTCAGAATTTCATTTCCTCATCTTTGAACATGTATTTTGGGGTTGGCTCAAAGGTGACGATAGTCTGTTGGTTCCAGCTTACCTGCAGCCTTGGTATCAGCTCATACAGTGGAAGGGGAGAGTTCATGTACCCACATGTACATGACAGATCGCCCAAGATCCACTTCTCTAGATGCTGTAGAATGATAGGGTCATCACATAGTCTGAGCAATACTAAATGGCTCCGAGGTTATCTGGGAGGTGAGCTGCTGTTCATCACACTTGCAGATGTAGTTTTTATAAGCACCAGAGATCTGGTGATGTGAATTCTTGGGCTCCATAAAGCTGATCTTAGAGATTTGGAATAGAAGAAAAAGTAGGAGAGGGTAATGATCAGAGTTGTACTGATATTGAAGCCGTGCTTTACAAATGTAGGCCGACCTGTTCTTTCTCAAGGTGACAGGGCCACTCCTGCCCCATGGAAGGAGAAGTGAACTGCCTTTGTTAAGGTGGAGTGTAAGAGTACTTGTGGAGGACAAAACTGTACCTTCAGAAAGCAAGTGTGGGCTCCAGATATCCTCATCTTATTTGCTCTTGGAATCAGATTTTGTACCTTTCCTCACTGAAAAGTGACAGATGGGCTGTGTGTTGAATATTCCAGCAGTGGGAGGGACTGTTGGGCAAGTTCTGCCAGGCATAGCAGAGGGGAGGAAAGCTGTTCTACAAGTTTTGTGGTTCTGCGTCTCCAGCTGGGACAATGGGGAACCAAGGGCAATCACTGGTGAGGGTGGGCTCTCAGGCCACAGTTCTGTTCACTGTCCCGGGTTCAGGTGCTTAGCTGTGCTCACTGGGCCAGGACTGACCCTCAGCGCTCCCTCGGGGCCCCTTGTTCAGCATAGTCTAGTCCAAGAATGCAGCTCATCTGTGTGCACACAGAATACTTCTCTCCGGGTTGGTCAGGGTGAATTCCAGGCCTCTCTCTTCTCTCGAGATACAGGGGACTCCAAAATTCAAAGTTGTTGGAAGCTGAGGTCAGTATGGGCTTCCCAGTTGGCTCAGTGGTAAAGAGTCTGCCTGCTGATGCAGAGACACAGGTTTGATCCCTGGGTCAGGAAGATCCTCTGGAGGAGGGCATGGTAACCCACTCCAGTATTCTTGCCTGGGAAATCCCTCAGACAGAGGAGCCTGGTGGGCTACATGTGAGGTCAGTGAAGATGAATCAAGGGGTGCTCAAAGGGCCAGAGGCAGATCAGTTGTGGAATCTGAGGTCTGAGGGCTTAGGAGGATATGAGCTGTGATTCAGGACAAAAAGCATTGAGTGGACTCTGGACAAATTTATTATGAGATAGATGTCCTTTTCTAGACCTGACTTTCATGGGTTACCTCAGTGGTAGGTGCTAGCAATTCAAAAGGGCCAGGGTGGACCACGGAGACAGCATTTTGGGGCTCTGGTGGGGATTTAGAAGATATAGCCCACAATTTTTAATTCGTCTGTGCTCTGCTTCCTGCTGATTTTTGAAATACAGGGAGCTGGCTCTGGGAGCTACTTAGGTTTCTCAGTTTCACTGAGGTGTAATTAACTCAGGTGAAAATAACTCAGGTGTTTTTTACATGTTTCTCCCTCATCTCCTTTTCCTATTTATTTTATTTTCCCAATTTCTTTTAGATGTGAGGTCTTGAATCTTACATCAGAAGAGACCAAATTTAAGTAATTTTTGGATTATGTTTTAGACACGTTTTATTCTATGGAAGTGAAAGTCGCTCAATCGTGTCCTACTCTTTGCGACCCCATGTACTATACAGTCCATGGAATTCTCCAGGCTAGGATACTGGAGTGGATAGCCTTTCCCTTCTCCAAGGTTCTTCCCAACCCAGGGATCGAACCCAGGTCTCCTGCATTGCAGGCGGTTTCTTTACCAGCTGAGCCACAAGGGAAGCCCTTATTCTATGACTTAACATTGAATGTTAATATTATTACCAGGGAATGAGTTGCAGAGTAGTTCTTAGTAGTTCTGACAAAGCTGGCCTGTTAGCTCATCTTTTGTTTAGAGATGTTGGGCTTGAAGATGGTGGGTCAAATAGGGAAAGCATATGGCTGTTTAGTAAAGAGTATTAGAGTGATACCTCATTTTTAATTTGAGCTATTTATCTGAGCACCAGATTTCTTTCTGAGGAATAAAAATTATAAACTTAACCTCTCCTTTCTTCATTCAGAAAAAGCTACAAGATTGGGGTTCTCAGTAGAAAGGGGATTCTGAAGAACAGAACAGTGTCCCTTTTTTGTTTCTTTAATCAGTTTTTATATTTTATATGTCTTATTTAAAAAGTGACATTGAAAGCTGCCGCCACCACGTGATAGCTTCCTCTTTAGAGGATTTTTTTTGTGTCACTAGGTTAAGTCCGTAGTCCAAAAGTTTGGAAAAAATTGTAATGTGTCATATTTTCTTTACTTTTTAGTGCAACAGAATGGAATTCGGCATTGCTCTTATACAACTTCCAGGAAGCATCTCTATGTTGATAGAAATACGAAGATTATTTGCCAGGGTTTCACTGGTAAGCAGGTATGTTTATCAAGATTTTTGTTTTTTTAAATGTATATTAGAGATACAAAAACATTGAAGTATTGTCCGTTTTGGGGTTTTTTTTTAATATCACAAAAGTCATAACACATGTTTGTAGCAGAAAGGGGTACACTACAGCAGTGGGGTTGTATCTCAGGAGGGGGTTAAATGCTATAGTCAAGTAAAAATTATATTTGTTACCTCGAAAATCCCTCCCTAGGAGTATAGTATTTTGTTGGAAACCCACATGTTTCCTTTCAGCAAGTATAACACAACTGATTTTTCTCCAGCATTGGAACAGGTCACTGTTTCTTTAATTAAGCACTCAGTAAGGTAGGTGGACATGAACTTGAGCAAACTCTGGGAGATAGTGGAGGACAGGGAAGCCAGGCATGCTGTAGTCCACGGGGTCACAAAGAGTCAGACATGACTTAGCGACTGAACAACAACAACAAGGTAGAGGGCTTGTGTTTAGGCCTTGCTGCCTCCCTATCCTCTGCATACAGCATAGAATTTGCATAAGTTTGAATATATCTGTGATGTGATTCCATAGTAAAGTGCGACCTAAGAATCTCCTTTCTCTCCTTCCTGCCATTTTACTCCCCTGGAAGTATGTCCTTCTAGATACTTTCCTTACTCATACAAAACACTTACATAATAGGCGTTCTACAAAGTTTATAGGATGTGCTCTCTTTCTCTGTGTTTATGTGTATGTTGCTGCTGCTAAGTCGCTTCAGTCGTGTCCGACTCTGTGCGACCCCATAAACGGCAGCCCACCAGGCTCCCCCGTCCCTGGGATTCTCCAGGCAAGAACACTGGAGTGGGGTGCCATTTCCTTCTGCAATGCATGAAAGTGAAAAGTGAAAGTGAAGTTGCTCAGTCGTGTCCAACTCTTAGCGACCCCATGGACTGCAGCCTACCAAGCTCCTCCGTCCATGGGATTCTCCAGGCAAGAGTACTGGAGTGGGGTGCCATTGCCTTCTCCATTTATGTGTGTGTGTGTGTGTGTGTGTGTGTGTGTGTATTTAAAACATATTATACAGTATATAATATATATCATACATATATGTCTGTTAAATAAATTCCTGAAAGTAAAATTGGGTGTCAAAGGTTCTGTGTATTTAAAATTTTAGCAGCTGCTACCAAGTTGCCCTTTAAAACATTTGTACACATTTATAGTTCTACTATAGTAGATGCACAGATTTTTTTTTTAAATATGAAGGAATGCTACCAAATTTATTAGAAGATAATCCCTAACCTTAACCCAAACTGTCCCTTCCTTGGTTATTAAGGGAGACATGGCAGAATAAAAGTGATGAATGATTTTTGTGTAATTTAAAGTTAATGATTTTTCTGTGATTAAAAGAACTATAATATTCATTCTGCAATATTTTGGTGATCTAGCATTGACAAGTTTATTCTGTAAAGACCAGATTGTAAACATTTTAGGCTTAGTAGGCCATGCAGTCTCTGTTACAACTACTCCATAGCATTGGAACAGCAAAACCAGCCACAGGTAATACGTCAGTGAGTGGACATGGTTGCATGCCAGGGAAGCTTAATTCACGAAACCAGTGGCTGGCCAGATCCCTCAGGCTATACTTTACCAACTCCTGATCTAGAGGAGGATACTCAAATATCCAAACTTCTATAACTTTTTTTTTAAGTACTTAAGAATTGCTTTAAACTTATCTCTTTTTTTTTTGAAAAATGAATTTTGATTAGAAGTTGTTTCATGTGAAATGTCATTCTGCTTTTTGACTTTTCTGGACACAGAAATGTGAATTTCAGTGGACCGTTCTTCTTTTTCTCCCATTCTTCTACTATTTTTAAAAAATAGCCACTGCCAACGAAGAAAGAAACAACTAAAACCTTGAAATTTTGTTTATAGATAAAATTGGTTTACTTATTCTGCGAGCCATATATTTTATGAATACCACTTCCAATACATACCTTCTAAAGAAAGTTGATGCTTCATGCTCATGAAGTACAATTTATCATTCTTCTGCCAATTAAAATCATATTCAGTCCCTTTTGGGGTATGTATTAATTTTATTAGCATATAATTAAATGTTTGATTAACCCAAATTCCACACATAAATTAATTATATAGAATGTTGTTTTTCTATTTGCTAAGCTTTATATAACTCTGACATTTTACCTGGAGGAGGGCATGGCAACCATCTCCAGTATTCTTGCTGGGAGACTCCCCATGGACAGGGGAGCCTAGTGGGCTACAGTCCATGGTGTTGCAAGTTGCAAAGAAAGAGTCAGACAAGGCTGAGCGACTAAACAGAGCACATGACATTTTAACGTCTGCCCTTTTTTAAAGAACCATTGTCTGTGCTGTAAGCACTGTTTGTAACTGTCTCTGCTTCTTAAATTAGATGATGATTTGCCTAAATATTGAGATCCAAGGTTGGTTTCAGTGTCTTAGTTACCAGCAAATACATTGTTTCTCATTCACTGGGAGCCTTAATTGTTTATTTGTTGGTTAAGTTTCTGCTTCTAGAGAATGATGAAGTCTGAAATTTAGAGTTTATCTCCATAGAAAATGTAAATCTTGTCTCATTAGTTCTTTTTTTTCCCACTGTGCACATTATTGCACATATGAATGAAGAATATTTATATTTCAGAGCAGATTCCAACAATGCCGTTTTCCCAAGGGGTGATATTTCTTGTACTGGCTGTTATGAGCCACTAAAACTATTCTTATTTTAACCATACACTGGATGGTGATAATGAGAAAACTAACAGAAACAAGGACATTAATAGGAAATGTCATCCCTGTTCAGCGCTACATTAGGACTATAAAAAGTGTGACTATTTAAATTTATTTAGCAGGTAGTATTCTAGCACAGTGCTTCTTTAACTGTCTGGAGTGAGGGCCCAGTTTGGGTGTGTGTTTTTATTTCAACCTTATTGCAGAGCAGTACTTTTTACAAAATACAGTAAGTCATAGCAATGTCGTATTGCTATAAAAATTTGCAGACATTTTCACTTATTTTTTTATTAGATTTTTCTCGTTTTTTTCTTTCTTCTTTTTTGTCATTATTTCCCCCTCTTTTTGCATTTACCTCACTGCACGCCCATAAGAGTCTACAGATAACACTTTGAATGGTACTGCTTTAACAAGAGCACTGGCCTGTGGTACTTTACAAAACTCTGTCATCGACTTTTAGATAAGTCAGTTAATGTGCTTGGGATTAGGTTTCCTGTTTTGAAGAATGAAGACTTTGAAATCAGGAAATTTCTGAAGGGTCTCTTAAAGCCCCAATTTTTATGCTTGTAACAGAACTTGAGTAGTTGAGTCAGCAATTTTTGGTCCTCATAGAATGGCCGCGAAGATCCATTCGGTTTTCAACAACTGCTTACTGAGTGCCTACTGTATGTAACTGCTTTGGGTGCCATCTCTCAGTGAACAAAGTAGATAGAAATCACTGCCTTTAAGGAGTGGTGAGTAGAAGAGGGATGTGAGGACATCAGGGATTGAGGAACAGTGAGAAGGAGGTGTTCTTTTCCGATCAACACCAGGGAGTTTCTGATCACCAGCTAAATTTGAAAACAGATTGAAAAGAGACCTCCTATAAAACACACACACACACACACAGAACAGTGATTTTGGCTCTGCAGAGACCTGTTTTGCTTCAAGGTTGAAAGCTGTGTTCAGAAAGTTGATGAGGATGCTTGGAAATACGGCATTCCTACCCTGTGGCTCAGTGGTAAAGAATCTTCCCCATGCAGGAGACGTGGGTTTGATCCCTGGATTGTGAAGATCCCTGGAGAAGGGGATGATACCCCACTCCAGTATTCTTGCCTGGGAAATTCCATGGACAGAGGAGCCTGGTGTGCTACAGTCCATGGGGTTGCAAAAGAGTTGGACACGACTTAGTGACTGACTGAACAACAACAAACGACAGATACTTAACATATTTGTTTTTCTTTTCCAAGTTGCTGAAGATTGTCTTTAGGCTCCCTAGCCAGCCTTTTCTCACTAGTCTTGTGCTTTTCCTTCTCAGGGCACCTTTCATAGCCAGCAGGCACTGGAATATGGCACCAAACTAGTTGGAGGAACCACTCCAGGGAAAGGAGGCAAGACGCACCTGGGCTTACCGGTCTTTAACACCGTGAAGGAGGTAATTAATGGTACCTGAGTTTGGCAAGAAGAAAAAACCAAGGGAAGAGTTAGCACACCTTGGCTCAAATTCCAGTAACCTAGAGAAATTTGAACCGTGGTAAAAACGAGTGGGTTCACTTTAGTCACGTAGGCTCAGGATGTTCTCTCCGCAGCCTGGGTCACTTTTGCTTATAGGCGTACATCAGTTCTTCAGGGAAGAAGTGCTGTGGCTTGGCTTCTGCCATTTCTTCTTCTGGGCTGTTAGAAGAGCGCGTGTCAGCATCCACGCTCGACCCTGTCGCTCAGTGTTAGTGGGAGCTGTGCCAGGTGCTTCATCTTCATGGCCTCATTCAAGCCTCACCACAAGCCCCCAGGTAGGGGCTGTTATCATCCCTATTTTAAAGACAAGGATACGACAGGTACAGAGGTTGAGGGTCCTGTAGATAGTCTCACAGCTGATCAGTGGCAGACTTAGCCTGGCTCAGAGTAACTAGTAGTGGGTGGTATTCCTGTGTGGATTAGAGTCCAACGGGCAACTCACAGAGGCCTGGTCTCTTCCTCAGCTTGCTGATTTCTCAATACTTTTAAAATGACTTAAGCTAAACTTTGTTACAAGGCTAATACGTGCCTATGGTACAAAGTCAGATGATATGAAGGTATGTACAGTTAAGTTTTATATGGTGTTTTCCACTTCTTGGATTTTGCTTTCATAGAGAACTTATTTCACCTCAGTGTATCCTCTTTCATTCTCTTTTTACACTTACATGAATATATACAAAAATAATAGTATTATGAAAGAAGCCACAGTATATATTCTTGGCTATTTAATTTTTAAAAAATCAAAGAAATAAACTTAGTACTTGGGATTGATGTATTGAGGTTAAAAAATAAAAATGTAGCACTCCCCCTCTTCTTAAATATATTTTTAAGGCATGTTTTAAAGAATTTCATTTTTTTAAAGTACAAATTTATAGATTTACTCTCTTTTTGGAATACTAACTTCAAATTGAAGTAATTTGAATTCTTAATGTAAATCAAGATAAAGGATAAAACAAATATTCAAATTTGGAATTTTCATTTTACTTTAAACTTGAAAATAGGGTATATTATATATATCTGTATGTGTGTTTTGAGTGTATCATATTTTAGAGAGTAAAAAATTCATACATTCTGTAGAATAATCATTTAAAGTTTTGCTTTGCATTTTTTAAAACTTCCTAGTTAAATTTGACTTTTGTCATGAGCCTTTTTTTTTGCTTTCCTTTAAAAAAAAAGTTTTTGTTCCTAGCAGTTCATTTATTATTCATTTTGATACAAATAGATATGGCTTTTGGAAGATAATGTAAGTTCTTTGACAGATGCTGTTTATTTCTCACCTGTTCTGCTCTTACAAAGAGATTTCTGAGTGAGTGCAATGGTTACCTTTCATGTAGTATTACTTGCCGACGCAGATTCTGTGGTCATAGTCCAGCTTCTCAAAGTCTTTGTATCCTTAAGAGGTAGGAACCCATGGGATATATTTTCCATAAAATACCTGCACATCTATGGTCTCATTTCTGTTGGTTCCAACCTAGTTTTTTCCTTTGGTCCCCACTTCCCTGTTATCACCTTGAACATAGTTTTTAAAAACAGTGATTTCAATTATTTTTAACCCTTAGCAAGTCAACATCCATTGACTTGTTCATCTGTCCCTGTCAAGACACTTCTCTTTATTAGGGACGCAGTAGAGAAAGCTCCTCAGCCTCTGGGAACATGGGCAGTTAGTTTGGGATGATTCTCAAACACACCATCTTTTACTTCTGCCCCTTCCGGCTGTACCTGTACTTTCTGTTACTTGGTATTTGTATCCATTTAAAATCTCATGGCATAGCCTTCCAGCTGTACCTGTACTTTGTGTAACTTGGTATTTGTATCCATTTAAAATCTCATGGCATAGCCTTTTAAAATGTTTTGATATATATCTTAATTAAGCTACATTTTGACATTTATAGGGAGGTAGCCTGCTGTAGCTGAAAAGAACTGACGCTGTGGGATCAGATATACTTAGGTTTGAATCTTGGCTCTGCCGCTTCCGAGCTCTGTGACCTCATGCAAGTTATTTAATATTTCTTGGCCTCTACATCTTGATTTGTAGATGGGGTAGTATGCAGGCAGGGTTACATAGTCTTTCTCAGGGCCTCTCACAGAATACGTGCTGCCTCTCTTGGAGAGTCAGAGACACTGACCGTCTCTGTCTTCAAGGAGCTTCCATTATAGAAGAGTCATGGCCACATGTGCAAGTGGGTGGAAGGCTACATCTGTACTGATACATGTATAAAATATATAGAAGATCACAGAGAGAACAGTGGTCACATTGGTGATCTTTAAGTGCCTTGCATTGTGAGGGGCGATGTAGCATAGACTCTTAACCTTATATGACCGATTCTTGTTCTGTGGCTATTTATGCATGTGTATTTTAGTTCATTTCTAGTCAGCATGCATTAGAGTAAAAATTAGCAGCTAGGAATAAAACCACTTCATTTTGCTTCCTCTCGATAATATTTATTCTTTGATCTATTTTTATTTTTTTAAATTAAAAAATTTTATCTGTTTTGGCTGCATTGGGTCTTAGTCGCAGCCTGCGGACTCCGTGGTTTTGGTGCCTGGGCTCAGAGGTTGCGGCACATGGGCTTAGTTCTAGCCCCGTGAGATTGAACCCGAGTCCCCTGCATTGGAAGGCAGATTCTTAACTATTGGGCCACCATAGAGGTTCCATGGTTTGATAATATTTTTAAAAACATGTTTGAGAGCTGAGTTCTGAGGTTTGGGGCTCACTAGTCCTTTTCTCCTGAGGAGATGCAGGGCCTTTCGTACTGAATGGGTGGTAAGTGCCTTGCAGAAGAACAGAAATAAACGTGGCCCAGGAATGAGGGGACCTAAACACCAGTCAGTGCTTTCGTGTGTGCTGACATGCTGCCACATCGCCTGAAGGAAGGGGAGGTCACAGAACCTTCCAGTTTCGAGGGGTGTCCCATTGGGGCGGAGAGGAGGCCACACTTAATTCTGCTGTTTTCTGACAGCAGAGTGAACTAGTTAATGGGAAGAATGAAGACATTGAGTGTCTCCTGGTGATGTCCTTTCCTGATCCCATGATATCATTAAAACCATGGTATTGAGTTTGTTTTACAAAGTGTCTGACTGAACCTATAGTAAAGTGCTTTGTATTAATGTTTCAGGCCAAAGAACAGACTGGGGCGACAGCATCTGTCATTTATGTCCCTCCTCCCTTTGCTGCTGCTGCCATTGATGAAGCTATCGAGGCGGAAGTGCCCCTGGTCGTGTGCATCACCGAAGGTATCCCACAGCAGGACATGGTGCGGGTCAAGCACAAACTGCTGCGCCAGGGAAAGACCAGGCTGGTCGGGCCGAACTGCCCTGGAGTCATCAATGTGAGTGTACAAAACGAAACGAGCCCGATTTTAGCCTCTGAAGCCTAACTAACTTTGAGTCAGTCCAAGTATATTTGTGTGTATGATCTTGGAGTTAATATTTTTTTTCACTTTTCTGATGCTGTGAATTACTTTCCTTTAGCCTGGAGAATGCAAAATTGGCATCATGCCTGGCCATATTCACAAGAAAGGAAGAGTCGGTGAGTATGTATTTCTTATAGATTAGAAAACAAAATTTCTTGCCCCTATGCGCAAAACTTCCCAAAGAGATTTGATGGTACAAATCAAATTCACTTTAATTCATTCAACTTTAAGAGAGTTTACCTTGAAAGTTTTATAGTGAATTGATTCTGTGTCCTGAATTAATGTTTGAGGAACACTAACTCTACAGAATCAAGAATCAAGATATTTTTGGGTTTTTTTAAAAGATGCTTTTCCTTCTCAGGCACACTATGGATTCTTCCATGTATTTGCATGTATCCATAATTCTATCACTTAGTAATATTTTATTGAGTGATTATATCACAATTTATTTGTCCATTCTCCCATTGATGAACACTTCTGTTATTTCCAGGTTTGAGTCATTATGAATAAGGTTAAAGTAAACTTTTGTGTACAGGCCTTTTTGTGGGTATGTTTTCCTTTCTTTTGGGTAAAATGCCTACAGGTAGAATTGCTAAGTCATAGGGTCAAAGTATGTTCAACTTTTTAAGAAGTTACCAAATAGATCTGCAAAGTGACTGTGTTCTAAACTCCCACTATCAATGTGTGAATGTTCCAGTCACTCCGTACTTAGGCTTAATGGGCTGTGTGCTGAGTTGCCTTTCTGATCACTACCCTGCTTTCTGAGGGGCCCATAAACCTCAAAAACAACTAAGAGAAGTTTAGGAAAGTTCTTTAGACCTTGGTCCTCAAGATGGCCATAACACATTGATGAGGAAGTCCTCTGGGAGACTGCCTTTAACTTAAAGGACTTTAAAAAAAATCGCCTGAAAGATGTACATGACACTACAAGATTTTCAAGGAGGTAATGGAGAAAAGATGACTTTTTTTGTACTAACTATTCCTATTTTGATACCAGTACTAATATTCTCAGAAGCCTCATTAACTTACAGTCCTTAAGCTAAGTGTTTAGGAAAAGGAAGGAATTTTCAGTCCCTTGGGTATTTCTGAATGGGAATCATGTAATATAAGAGCAGTGCAATAGTATAGTGGCTTTCCAGTTTGTGTTAATGATAACTAAACTTGTATAACAGCTAAAGCTAATTGAGTATAATTGTAGAAAGTGATTACATTCCAGATTGATATTTAATGATGCAGTATTTTTGCATTTATGTTAGAATTTTTACTCTCAACCTCATGTGACATACTTGACTCCTACATCTTTTTAAAATTTTTATTTTAATTAAACTTTTTATATTTAGATAATTATAAATTCACATGTAATCATAATACAGACAGATCTCTGTGTACCCTTTATTCACTGTCCCCCAATGATAACGTCTTGCAAAACGATAATGCCATGTCACAATTAGTGTATTGACATTATGACAGACATAAGGAATTTTTCCATCACTACAGGAATCCCTCATCTTAACATTTTATAGCTACATCCACTTCCTTCCTACTCCTACTCCCTTTTTAATCCTTAGAAACTAATAATCCTCTTATTTATTTATTTTTTTTCTAAATTTTTAAAATTTCAGGAATGCTATATAAATGAGAGCATATAGTATATAGCCTTTGGAGATTGGTTATTTACACTTGGTATAATTCTCTGGAGATTCATTCAGATTATTGTATCAGTAGTTCATTCCTTTTTATCACTGAGTAGTATTCTAGGGTACAAATGTTTGTTGAACCAATCACGTGTTGAAAGATACTGGGATTGTTTCCAGGTTGGGGCTGTTAAAAGTAAGTCTGTTATAAACATTTGTGTACTAGTTTTTATATAACACAAAAAAATCTTCATTTCTTTGGGATGAACGCCCAGGAGTGCAATTGCTGGGTTGGATAACAGTTGTGTGTTATTTAAGAAACTGCCAAATTATTACCCATCGTGGCTATACTGTTTTACCTTTCCATCACCAGTGTACCCGTGATCCAGTTTTTCTGCATCCGTGCCAGCATTTGTAGTCATCCATTCTGATAAGTGTTCAGTGATACCTCATGGTGGTTTTTATGTGCATTCCCCTAATGGCTAATGGTATGGAACATTTTTTCGGGTATTTGTTTGTCATCTGTATATCTTCTTCCCTGGTGGCTCAGATGGTAAAGTGTCTGCCTACAATGCAGGAGACCCAGGTTCAATCCCTGGGTCGGGAAGATCTCCTGGAGAAGGAAACGGCAACCCACTCCAGTATTCTTGCCTGGGTTGCAAAGAGTCAGGCAAGACTGAGCCACTTCACGATCTCTTCTTCAGTGAAATGTTTCTTTGTGTTTTTTTGCCCCTGGTCTAATTGGTTACTGTTGAGTTTTGAGAGTTCTTTCTATGTTCTAGATACTAGTACTTTGTTGGATATGTGGCTTGCAAATATTTTCTCCCAATCTGTAGCTTGTGTTTTCATGCTTTTAACAGGATCTTTCAGAGAGCGAAAGTTTTTTCATTTTGATGAAATCTTACTTACTGACTTTTTTCTTTTGTGAAATATGCTTTTGACCTCAAGTCTAATAACTCTTTGCTTCGCCTAAAGTACCTATTTTTTCCTGAAAGTTTTATAGTTTTATGTATTTTTATTTGCTTGCCTGTGCTGCATGGCAGCTTGTGGGTTTTTATTAATAGTTCCCTGACTAAGAATTGAACCCAGGCCCTCAGCAATGAGACTGCAGAGTCCTAACCACTGGACTGCCAGTGAATTCCTGAATGTTTTGTAGTTTTACACTTAAATCCCATAGTCCATTTCAAATAATTTGTCTAGGCATGAGATTTAGATCAAAATTCTTTTTGTCTATTTGTGTTTAGTTGCTTCAGCACCATTTATTAAAAAGATCATCTTTCTTTCATTGAATTGCTTTTGTATTTTTGTCAGTAAACATCTTATTTGTGTTGATCTATTTCTGGGTTTCATCAGTACTGCACAACTTTAATACTGTGCTGAAATAATAACTCTTAAAAATGAATGGATTGCCTTTTTGTACTTTACTCTTTTAAAAATTATTTTAGCTTTTCTAGTTTACTTTTTCATATAATTTCAAGGTAATCTTGTCTGTATCTACAGAAATTATTGCCGGGATTTTTATGTAAATTGTGTTAAATCTGTATGTCAGTCTCAGGTGAATAGACATGTTTACTCTGTTGAATATTCCAGTCCATGAATGCAGTATATCTTCATTTACTTAGATTGCTTTTGATTTCTTTCATGAACATTGTACAGTTTTTAACATAAAAGTCCACTGTGTGTTTTGTTAGATTTATACTAAGTATTTCTTTTTATTGAAAAAAACCATTGTAAATTTTATTGTATTTTAATTCTGGTGTCCATGTGCCTGTGGCTAATATTCAGAAATACAACTAATTTTTGTTTATCTTATATCTTGCCATATTGCTGAAGACCTTAGGGATTTCTTGGTAGAGTCCTTAGCATTTTCTATGTTAGACAACCCACATTATCTACAAATAGGGATAGTTTTATTTCTTCCTTTTAGGACACTCAAGAGAAAGTCTTTTTAACTATCCATGTTTTGCTTGTTACTGTGTTCTTCGTTCTTGAGTCTCCAGGGTTCCTTCTTATATCATTTCTCTTCTTTCTAGAGACCTTATTAATATATTAGCCATTCTTTGATGGTGGAACTGTTGGCAACAAATTCTTTACTTTCCCCTTATTTGAAAATGTTTTTATTTCCCCTTCATTCATAAAGACTAACATCACTGGGTACAGGATTTAGGGTTTACAGTTCTTTTAGCAGTTAAAAAATGTTGACCCATTTCTTGATTCCATGGGTTCTGATGAGAAAACTGATATCATTTGAGTTGTTTTTTCATGTATAGGAAGGTGTTATTTTTCTCTTGCTGCTTTCAAGATTTTTTTTTTTGAGGGGAGTCTTTGATTTTCTGAAGTATATTAGAAGTTTTGGTGTGAATTTCTTTGGATTTATCCTTTTTTTAGTTTGCTCACCTTCTCACATGTAGATTTTGGTAAAACATTTCTTCAAGCACTGTTTCAGCCCCATGTTCTTTTTTCTCTCCTTCCAGGACTGTGATACAGGAATATTCAATCTTTTGTTACCATTCCATAGGTCCCTGAGGTTCTACTCATTGTTTTTTCCTAGTCTGTTCTCTCTGCCATTCAGGTGGGGTAATTTCCATTGTTTTATCTTTCATTTCACTGATTTTTTTTCCTCTCTGCTCTCCATTACGCTATTTAACTCATCCACTGAGCTTTTAGCTTTGGTTATAGTACTTTTCAGTTCTAAAATTTTTATTTGGTCCCTCTATATCTTCTTTTTCTTTTTTAAGTGAGGCTTCCTTCAAATTTCTTTGATAAAGCTTCTATTTTTTGATTTATTTAGAGCATGTTCATAATTATTGAAAGTTTTTATCATGACTTCTTCAAATTTATTGTCAGATAATTCTAATATCCCCTCATCTTGTGATTAGCATCTATTGATTGTTTTTTTTTTTTTGTTTGTTTGTTTTTTTTTAATTCAGTTTGAGATCTTCCTGATTTTTGGTAGGTCAGATGATCTTTGGTTGAAACCTGAAAGTGTGGG
Organism: Bubalus kerabau; assembly: GCF_029407905.1. Lineage (NCBI taxonomy): Eukaryota > Metazoa > Chordata > Mammalia > Artiodactyla > Bovidae > Bubalus > Bubalus kerabau. Next base: position 53,323,912 of record NC_073634.1, read on the forward strand.
CTATTGTATTATGAGGTCTGGGTTTTATGTGAACCTTCTGTTTTAGCTGACTTAATTTACACTGCTTCAGCAGGGAATGTGGGGGAGGTACCTTGTTCCTGCCAGGTAGAGGTAGAAGTCAAGTTCCCTTCTTGCTTCTATTGCCAGAGTGAGTGGGCTCCTACTCACCGGCAATAACAGTTGCAGCTCCTTACTTGGTCTCCCCTGACACTAGTGAGGATGGACTTGTTATTGCTGGGCGGTAGTAAAAGCCCTGATTCTCCACTAGGCCTTTTCTGATCCCAGGAAATGGAGAGAGGCCTCACTGCTGCCAGATGAGGATGGACATCCAGGCTTTTCACCTGGTTCCCACTGGCACCGTAGGAGTGGGGCGGGACTCAGTACCAGCTTGTGTAGATGAAAGTCCTGGTTGTGTACATGCTGGTGGGCGTGCCGCCGGGGTGTCTCATTATGGCCTTGTAAGTGTAAAGTCTAGGTTTCTTTTTTGGCCTTTGCTTATGTGAGTAGAGGTAGAGCCACAGTTTTTTCTGTAGTGCATAGTTGGTATGGAGTGGTTATTGTCTGAAAGTTTCTGTTTTGCTAGACTGTCCTTCTCTTGGTTCTTTTGCTAAAGAAAGCTGCTGTTTGGGTGGGGAGTTCTGTGCCTTTATGTGTTTCTGGATGTGAACTTCTTTATCTTTGTATCTGGGACACATGAGGCAGAAGGAAACTTGGAAACACTTCACTCAAGTCTCAAGGTCTCTAGGACTCTACCTTCTATCTAACTTTCAGAGATTTCTTGTATTTGTTTTATATGTAGTGTCTAGGAATTTTACTTGTATTTAGCAGGAAGAATACAGGAAAATACCTCTGCTTTTTGGAAGCAGAAGTATCCCTATGGTAGATATTTTTAAGTGATAGTCTCTTTTATTATATATATACTTCAAGGATGGCAGGAGTAATCTATCCTAAAAACATTGCTTTCATTACCTTAAATGTGTGTACTTGGCATTTGTATAAATTATATATCATTTTCATATGTATATAAATTATATATCACTTTCATTTTAGATGAAATCCCCTTAAAAGAATGATAAAATCCTAGTACCACTATTCACTGATTATTGTACTGATGATCAAAAGGCTAGAATAGATAAAATAGTTTTGCTTCCCAGTAATCTAGGGTGTTGCATGAACAGGAACATAATTCTTTCATAAGAATCTAGTAGAAATGTAAAGGAGACTAGGTAATTACATACAAAGAAATACAACTAAGTTACTTATTGTCTTTGATTTAAAAGCTAAATGCACCAAATGTACAAAGGTGTTACCTACCTACCCTTCTCATTTATGAAAGGTCTCATAAAGGAAGGACTATGTTGAAGAGAGAGGTTATAGACAGGAAGCTCTTTAGAGTAGGGAAAAACTGATGAATGAGACACATGGGGTATGGTGTTATTGGTTGTCATTTGTCGTGAGACAGGGTCCAACTAGTGATTGGTTTTAAAACTATCACCAGTTAGATTTTGTTTAAGAGGGTGATTGTACTCCATAAATTTTCAGTTTTGACCTATTCGGTACATATTTACTGAATTCCTTTTGTGCCTGAACTGTGCTCTATATGGAAACTCAGGGGTGGGGAAAACAGTCTCATTTACTAACCCCTGGAAGTTACAAGTCCAACAGAAAAGATAATCACTGCAGAATCTCCAACAGCATTAGTGGGCTCTACTGATCAATGTAGGAAAGCAGGACTTCTGACTTGAGGAATCTGTGTGGTCAGGAGACAGGAAGCCTAACTATGAATGTATTTTCTGAAACTGGGGTTATTAACCAGAGGTTAATACTTGAAATACTTTGGCCACCTCATGCGAAGAGTTGACTCATTGGAAAAGACCCTGATGCTGGGAGGGATTGGGGGCAGGAGGAGAAGGGGACAACAGAGGATGAGATGGCTGGATGGGATCACTGACTCAATGGACATGAGTCTGAGTGAACTCCAGGAGTTGGTGATGGACAGGGAGGCCTGGCATGCTGCAATTCATGGGGTTGCAAAGAGTCGGACACGACTGAGCGACTGAAATGAACTGAACTGAATACTTGAAATTTATGCCTTCTTTTTTTCCATGTGGACCTTTGTATAGATGTATCGTTCCATTTTACTTTGTCTGCACCAGAAGGTCATTTTTTGTGGAAGACTTCAGGTATCTCTTAAACTGCTTTTGTAGTCATAAAACAACCCTAACTAGCTGGATCTCGTGCATGCAGATGGCATCACCTGGAACTTGAGAAGCCATACAAGGGTCTTGAAGGCCCAGTGAAGGACAACCACCAGGAACAAACTAAAAGGGCAGAAGTCCAGGAATGTATTCCACGTAGCCAGCCAAAAAAACTTAGGGTTCAAAAATAAAGTGAAACCAGTTACCACTAATCTTAAGAAGATAAACATTGTGAATGATTAAAAAGTTAAAAGAGTGACTCAAACTCTTGTAGAGATACAGAAGGAACTTGCAAACTTCCCAAAAACCCTTTCCACTGAACCTCTGAAGAAACAGTTGATTTCTCAGCAGTGTCAAGAAAATGTACCACAGTTAATGCTGATGAGGCTACAAAACTAGTGGCTCGGTTGTAATACATTGGTGATGCATCAAAAAAAACAATAAATTAAATGTTTTATATATTAAAAAAAACCTAACTAATAAAATCCTTTCTTTTTCTAACTTTTAAAACCTCCCTGCTGTAATTTAGGCCTTTTCTCCTTATTCCATGACCTGATGGTGGTGTTTGTTTGGAGGACAAATTGTGGAATGGGTTCTTTATATACATGTGTTTGTGATTTATTTTACTATATGAGAGTCACATGAGCACTCTCTAATATTTCTGAGTTCTGCTTCTTTAAGGTATCGTGTCTAGATCTGGCACCCTGACTTACGAAGCGGTTCACCAGACAACACAAGTTGGATTGGGACAGTCTTTGTGTGTTGGTGAGGACTTTTTCTAAACTCATTTTATCGGAGTTCAGTGTCTTCACTGAATATGTGTAATAATAATTATTGGTTTGACTATTTGTGAGAGATTTTGATGTCATTTTATGAAAAAGCTGTTATGATCTTGAGTTTAATTTGCTTATACATGAAGCTGGCTGTTAACATTTTCTAGATTCACGGTATAGGATTTAACTCCCATGTTTCAGAACAAACATCCTGGGGTGTAGTCCCTGAAAACAGGACTCACTTTGCTTGTTGTGAAGCAGTGGTCCTTCAGGATAGGACTTTGGTCACTGTCTTGGCATTATGTTATCATTGCCAGCTGTCATTCAGTGCTTCACAGTTACCGAATTCTTTGCCAATCATTGTCTCGCTCTTTAAGGGCAACCCTGTGAGGCACCGCTGAGCTGGCACAGAGTCCTGTGGTAACTTGATTGGTGGGTAGAGGAGGGTTGAGCTCCCTGGACCCTCTCTCTTTGCCCCATCATACTGCCTCCCATTTACAAAAGGGTTTTTACATTTTAAAATAATTTTGATATTTTTTGCCAAAAGCCAGGCAAATTTCTCATTTTTATAACAATTCCTTCATGTTTTTAGACCATCTTTTAAAAGCTTTTCAAAGGCAGCTTTTGATGATAAAATTATGAAATATAACCCTGGAGTATTTTTATGGACTCAAATTGATAAAATCAGTATTAAACATTAAATGAGCTTTTCTATGTGCAAAAGCACAGTCTTCAAGACAAGGTAACTTAACTAGTGGCCAGTTCCATCTTCTCTAGCCTCTGTTTTTAATCTGTAAATTGAGAGTGGTAATTTCCCTCTCACAGAGAGTATGCTGCTGCCATTGCTGCTCAGTCACTTCAGTCGTGTTTGACTCTGTGCCACCCCATAGACAGCAGCCCAACAGGCTCCCCCGTCCCTGGGATTTTCCAGGCAAGAGCACTGGAGTGTGTTGCCATTTCCTTCTCCAATGCATGAAAGTGAAAAGTGAAAGTGAAGTCGCTCAGTCGTGTCCAACCCTCAGCGACCCCATGGACTGCAGCCTACTAGGCTCCTCCATCCATGGGATTTTCCAGGCAAGAGTACTGGAGTGGGGTGCCATTGCCTTCTCCGAAGTTTATAACTTAAAAATTTAGAAAGTGGCCCCCAGTGGAGGGAATCTTGACTTGAATCCGATCTAAGTACTTGTGCTAAAAAGCCATGTGTTTGTGGTAGAGCCCCTGTGTGTGGTCTCTGTCATCTCCCACTCCAGGTTAGAGGGAAGAGGGATCAGGACACCTACCCCACCCACTGCAGGGACATGTGTCTTAACTTGTGAGTGGTTCCTCTGCAGTGTCCCTCATCAGACAGTTACTTAGTGCAAAGAAATTTTTTTTTTTTCTTTTTTTGCTGTAGAAGAAATATCCGGTATTTCTAATATGGCATTAAGTGTCCACTATGGTAGTAAGGTTTGCAGTTCATGTGAACAATAACAAATCACAACAAATTGCCACAGTGAGGGTAATAGCATTCCCTCACACACACCCACCCACCCTGCCAGATGAGCTAATCAAGATACTATATATACTTCATTAACCTTTTGTGCTAGGAGATGATAAAGGAAACTTTTTGATGATAATATTAAGTAGTATAATTATTTTTAATTTCAGAATTAATTGCCTATTATATACAAAGTACTGATACTGAGCTACTCACCAGAAGTCAGTGGTTAAAAGTTATAACTTACTAAAGAGTAACTGTATTCCTGAAAAAGCTAATATGTTTTCAAAAGTCACGTTCTTCTAATTAGGGGAACTATATAGAATGCTCATTAAAGAGCTATGTAGGAGTAATTTTGGGGGAGGGAAGAGTCTTGATAAGGAGCCAAAGAAAAAGATGGCTCTTTTTGTGACTAACAAGACCCAACCACCATTTAACATTCAAGTAATATTATAAGCAGAAATAAGTCTAGCATTTTATGATTTTTTAAATGTTAAATGCAAGAGTGATGACACATTTAAAAATATTCATAAGAAGGGCATAGGCAAAATAAGAAACCTGTTGAAACAATATTTCCTGACTTAATTTTCAGAGGGTGTTGAATTTCTTTGACTTTTCCAGGCATTGGAGGCGATCCTTTCAATGGAACAGACTTTACAGACTGCCTTGAAATCTTTCTGAATGATCCGGCCACAGAAGGCATCATATTGATTGGTGAAATTGGTGGTAATGCCGAAGAAAATGCTGCAGAATTTTTGAAGCAACATAATTCAGTAAGTTTGGCTGTGGAAAGATACACCACTCTGCTCTGGTTTGCTTTAGAAGTTGTTTTTGTTTAAAGATGAATTTTTTAAGCAAACATGAAAGGTAAAATTAAATCTTATTGAGCTGAGCCTGGAACACTAGCCACTCAGGGAATGTAGGACTCTTTCTGGGTTGATTCTCCTCCCCATTTCCCTTGATGCCTGTTCTTGGCTTCTCTAATGAATCCTCCCTCCAGGCATCTCCTTTTACTTCCTGGTAGGTCCAGAACTTTCAGGCCATCAGCCTCTCACTTGACCTGCGCATTTCCATTTTCACCTGTCATTGATGTCCTTTCTCCTGACCTCAGGGGATGTGTGTTCTTTCTCTTTGTCAAGGCTGGCTGTCTAGTGATCCTGTCCTTTATACCCTTTTCCAGGATTTTGTCTCCCTCTAGCTTCAGTCTTTCCTCATAGAGTAGCACTTGGCTTCAAAGGTCAAGTGGAAAAGCTTTATTGACTGTCCTATGAAGGCTTTCCTTGTTGCCTCTCTCTTTGAATTAAACAAAAAAGAATAGTGCGGTGTTGTATCATAATTTCATTTAACTCAAGGGAATTAAGCTCTGTTTCTGGGGCGAAGGAGGGTGGTGGGAAAAGAGCGGGGGGCATAGTAAAGACAGAAGCAGCTTGGTGCCCGACAGTCCCCTCCCCCATCACTGAGCATGTGTGCTCTGAATTACTGTGGCCAAGGCCTGGGGAGCGCATGCAGATGGCCTCCAGGGTGTCCGTGACACTGATGAATGAGTGAAGAGTGAAGGCGAATCTTCAGGGGGCTGGGCAAGAGGGCAGAGAGAACTTGTGTCTATGCTTGTGAAAGAGATTGAGAGTACGTGTGTCAAAATTAAATGCCACAGAAAAATAATGAGTACTGGAGAGTTAAAGGAAAAGATGATATCACCTGCAGAATAGCCTATGCAAAATGATGCATATCTATGCATTGCTGTTGTTTAGTCGCTCAGCTGTGTCTGACTCTTTGCAACCCCATGGACTGTAGCCCCCCAGCCAGGCTCCTTTGTCCATGGAGTTTTCCAGGCAAGAATACTGGAGCAGGTTGCCATTTCCTTCTCCATATTTATATGTAATTGAAGGAATTTTCAAAGGCTCTTTTGAATCTACGTGATTTTCTTCAGTGGTAATTTTAAGAGTTCCTCTTATTCTGGTGAACTTTCCTGGTAGTTAAGATGGAATAGAATCTGCCTGTAGTGCAGGAGACCTGGGTTCAATCCCTGGGTTGGGAAGATCCCTTGGAGAAAGGAATGGCTACCCACTCCAGTATTGTTGCCTGGAGAATTGCATGGACAGAGAGGCCTAGTGGGCTACAGTCCATGGGGTTACAAAGAGCCGGACGTGACAGAGCGACTAATGCTTTTACTTTACTCTCTGGGTCTCTTTCTTTATATTCTATTCACTCCCTAATCCTCAGCAATTAGGTTTTGTCTGCCACTTAGAAGCTGTGTGACCTTGGGCTTGTTCCTTAACTTCACTGTGCCTCAGTTTCCTCGCGGGCTAAATAGGGATACAGTAGAGCTTCCCTCGGTGCTGTCGTAGGGCTGTGGAGATACATGGTGCAGAGCTGCCCCGGGCATGTGGTCAGCACTTTCGGTGGGCTGCTGCGGGGTCTGCTCTCCACGCTGGCACTGCTTTGGCTGAGGCCAGCAGTGGCCTCCGTTCATCCTGCTGGCCCTTCTCGTCTTTATCCTTTTCCCAGATTTACCCTTTGTGCTTATTCCTTAAGTGTAACTGTTCACGGTGTATAAACAACGTTGTACTTCATGCAGAAATAAAAGTCATCTTTTATTTCTATCGCAGCTCTTGCTTCCCCTCAGTTACTGAGATCTGTCTTTGAGATCTTAGTAGTTTGTGGAGATTCAAAGTATCATCATCTGTAATTAGACCCTCTGCTCCGGTTCAGTCTCTTATCTTATCTCACCTGGACCATCTCAGTAATATTTTTTCCTGATATCTCTGCTCCTTTCCCTCCCGCCTGGCCAGCCTGCTGTTTGCCATCCATGTGGGATAAAGGGCAGACTTAGCGTGGCTTTCCAGCCCCCTACGTACTACCCTGACACTCCTTTTCAGACCCATGTCCCGTCTCATGTGCTGCTTGTTTTCATCCTTGCTTGCCTTCACTTGTTCCTTCTGCAAGGCATGCTGAACACCTGACTCTTGCTCTTGTGGACAGCAAACAACTGCTATGGCCTTGCTGCCCAGCCCAGTCCTCTGGCGTATTAGGAGGCAATAAATGGTGAATAAGTGAAAGAGTAGGTAAATTGGTAGGAGACTGGAGTAAAATGATATGCTCTCAAATTTAGAAAGAGTGTGAAGTTTAAAATTTAAAAACTGACTTAATTTTACAAAAAAAAAAAAAAAACCACTTAGGTTAATATGACATAGTCATCCCTTGGTGTCCATGGGCAGTACCCCTGCTGACACCAAAATCCGTGGATGCTCAAGTCCCTTATATAAAACAGTGTAGAATTTGCATATAACCTACTTATACTCTCCTGTATACCGTAAATCATCTCTGGATTACCTACAATATCTAATAAAATGTAAATGCTGTGTACATAGTTGTTAGTTTGGCAGATTTAAATTTTGCTTTTTGAAACTTTCTGGGGTTCCTCCCCTTCAGCACCAGACGTTTTCCGTGTGCGGTTGGTTGAATTCTCCAGTGTGCAGACCTCGTGGATAACGGAGGGCCAACTACACACTATGTTAAAGTGAATTTTAAAATGTGTATAGAATACACGAATCCCTTGATGGGAAAAGCTAAACTTAACATTTTGTTTCATTTGCCATGTTTTCCTATTACTGATTGGTCTCATGGAGCTAAATTTTACTGAGGACCTTCTGTGTACAAGCTTCTAGGTTGAACGGTGCAGGTGACATACTAAATGCTTAGCATGGTAACTGACACGGAGTGAATGGGGTAATCTTCTGTCCTGCGAGGACTGTATTATCATCATTATAATGACAGTAGTTATCTGCAGGAGTAATGTTTTTTAACCTTTATCTTGATGCTTTGAGTAGATGTTTTTGTCCTTTTTTGAGTAAGGAAACTGGCAACTTGCCAATGGTATGTACTTCAGAGCTGAGGTTCCCTCCAGGTGTGCCTGACTTGTCCATTACACCATCAGGGGTCAGGAGTCAGGTCGCAGGGCTCAGGGACACGATGCCACAGTCCTGGGCATCTGTTCGGATTCCACTCGTGCCATCCTAACTCATCTTTTTGTTTTTAGTCTTTCACACTTCACATTTCTGTGTCCTGTTCTCACACTACATTTCTTCATAGTCTTTTCTATTGTATTTTTCGGTTCTTAAAAAGAAAAAACTCAAGTGACTCTTCTTTGACAGTAGGACAGAGTATACATTTGTCAGACATCCTAGGTTCACACTAATCATGTTTCCTTCTAATATAATATTCTCACTATGTGAATATGGGGACGGAGGGATCCAGTGGAAAGTGGTGCCTCTCAAGTATCAGATGCTGACATTCTTTGCAAAGCACATGGTGAATAAATGATTTAGCTTTTTCTTTTTAATTGTCTCCTATAGTAGATGCTGGGCATACAGAAGTAAATGAAAACATAGGCTTGGCATTCAAAGAGTCATAGTCTAGGAGGGGACTCTGTGGGGAATAAGTCACAGCCAGTGTGCTGTGGGTCATGATAGAAAAGTGTCAAAGGCACAGTAGAGTCACTGAACAGAAAACGAGCAACTGAAGGGCATTTGTGGAGAGAGTGGGAGGAAGAGTCAGAAGGGTTAGCAGGGAAGAAGAGGCTTGAGCCACGTCTTAAAAGGTAAGTCAGGATTTGCCAGGTATCCAAGGAGGATGGAGAACTTTCTCAGCAGAGGCCCAGAGGCAGAGCAGTCTGACATTACTGGAGGATGAAGAGCAGGGAAGAGGGATGAGCACGAGGCTGGAGTCAGCAGCGTCAGACCATGTAGAACCTATAGAATCTGGCATGCTGGCGCCTTCACGAGAGTCAAGTTAGTGGAAGCAAACTGTGCCAGTGAACTTGCACTGCCATGTGCTTAAAAAAAGTCAATTTTATTTAAGAATGTCCTTAATGAAGTAGTAAAGATTATTAATTTTATAAAGTCTTGACCCTCAAGTCAGTAGTTTTGTGGTGAAATGGAAAGTAAAGCACTGTCCTATTTGAATTGTGAGCTAAATTAGCTGCTTTTTTCGTGGACCACCAGTTTTACTGGAAAGAATGACTGCCAGGCACACTGGTTATTGGGTATTTATTTGGTGAATCTTTTCTCAACAGTGAACAAAGCAGTCCTGCTGTGTTTGTGTGTGTTGTCAAGGAAAACAACTCATTGCATTTGTTGACAATGATTAAGTTTGAACTTTCAAATGAATATTTTTAGAATACTTGTTTCTGCCACCATGAACTTGACAACTTCCCCCTACTAAAGACTTCTCTAATGAGGCTGGAGGTGATAATGAAGAATGATTTGTTGATATTGAATGATGAAATGTATCAGTGTTTAGAAGATCTCTATAACTCAGTGAACCTATATTTTCCTTCTGACCAATGAATGTTACAAAATCATTATAGGTAAAAGATCCAAAAAGATGAATGGATTTTAAAGTAACAAAGGACTGTGGTTCTGGATTCCAGCATTGCATCATCATCATCATCTTTAGTCCTTCAGTAGTGTCTGACTCTTTGTGACCTCATGGACTATATGGCCCACCAGGCTTCTCTGTCCATGGGATTTCCCAGGCAAGAATACTGGAGTGGCCTTCCATTTCCTTCTCCAGGGAACATTTCATCTAACCTTTAAGAAATTACCACTTGAAGAGGTCCGTTTCAGTGTCAAAGAATATCCTCAGTTATCTGACAGATATTAAAATATTTCTCCCTTTTTCAAGTACATATGTGTGTGAGGCCAGATTTTCTCTTGTATTTCAGCCAAAATAACATTTTTGCAGTAGATCTAACATAAAAGCAGATATCAGAATCCATTTGCCTCTTACTAAATTAGACACTTAAGATTGACAAAAACGTAAAATAATGCCACTCTCCTCACTAAAATGTTTTTAAAAAATAGTTTTAAAAAATTATTTTAAGTGAATTAATGAATATTTTTAAAATTTCTCAGCTTTCATTTCTAATACTGTAAATATCAGGTATAATCTACATTAAAAAAAGTTCTTTGGGATCCACAGTCATTTTTTTAAGTATAAGGGGTCTCAAGACCAAGAGATTTGAGAACTGCTGGTCTGGGAGAAGATAATAGTGCCTGAAGGCACCCAGATTCCACTTGTGCTGGGGTTCTGCTTTCTGTAGGTCACTCTGTTTTACCTGGATGTCTTACTGCCTCTGAGTTACTATTGAGAACATGGTCTCTTCACTCACTGTGAAACATAACTGTATATTCATATGTTGCTCCATGACATCTATTAACTGATTGAGATATATATGTATTTTATATTATTTCTTCAATAACATTATAAGTCTAGAGCACAGGAATTCTTTTTTTTCCTCCCACAGGAATTCTTATATTTCCTGTGTGTTTGGTTTTTATTTTTAACCTCAGAATCTACTGTTATGCTATGCTGTTTATGCATGTAGCAGTTGTGCATTAGAATGGATTTTTGTTGAATAAAACCAGTCCTGATCTTCCTTCTTAGACATCCTATAATGTTAGGAGAAAGGACCCTCAGCTCCCAATCTAATTTAGCTGTTTCATTTCATAGATGAAGCAGCAGAGGTCTAGAGGTGATGGGCCTTGTTGAAGGTCCTGTCACTTTAGTCAAGTGGAAATTGAGACTGGAGACTCCCACGCTTCAGTCCTTTCCAATATGCTATCTTTTTATTTTAAACAAATTTATTAAAGGTAAACTAACAATGAATTAAGACAAAACAACCTGATCTGTGTCTTAAATTTGTTATCACAAATCATATAACTTATGTATTTTCAATTTTTTTTTTCAAGTGGAAGCGTCACATGTGTATGTGGAAATCAGCTTATGCCAGTGAGGTTGAAGTTTAATATCTAAATAGTTAACAGTTTTGCTTCAGGATTGTTTTTGTGAGTTTGGAGGAAAAGTTGAGTCATCTCAAAGGAGAATGCAGTAGTTTCAGTCACAGCTCAGTATTTCTGTTGGTTTTCTTAGTGATGATGAGTGACTGGCCCCAACCATTTGTCATTTTCTGGCTGTCATGAGTTGGAGGTCCAGTTTTGATCGGTGTGTTTAAAATCCCACTTTCCAGGGTCCCAAGGCCAAGCCTGTGGTGTCCTTCATTGCTGGTTTAACTGCTCCTCCCGGCAGAAGAATGGGTCACGCAGGGGCAATCATTGCTGGAGGAAAAGGTGGAGCTAAAGAGAAGATCGCAGCCCTGCAGAGTGCTGGGGTTGTGGTCAGCATGTCCCCGGCACAGCTGGGAACCACCATCTACAAGGTAAGCTGGAGCAGTGGCCTGAATGCTCCAAGGTTATGGGCCTTAAAGTGGAGGCCACACAGGTGGCCTGGGAACCATGGCCAGTTGTGTCCGATGTGTCCTGAGTCTCTTCTGTTTCTTTTATTCTGGTCTGCAGCTTAATGGTCTCTAGCAACCCCACCAAGATCCTAATATCCTAATTGAGCATGACCAGGAATAAGGTTCTAATTCAAAAACTTGATTCATTAAACATTTCCCTTTGCTATTTTGTGAGTAGTGAGAGGATATACAAGAAAGGGTTTCAGAGTTCATAAGTGCTGTGAATTCCATTTTAGGAGTGGTGCAGAAGATTGCCTTGTGTTTTATATTTTTCCATGGAGAGCCTTTGAGGTATAGTTATACTGACTCCATAGGTATTTTTCCAGGGAGAGAGGTTGAAAACTGACTAAGAAGAAATAAAAACTGGGAGTCAGGATGGATGGAGACTAAAGACAAGGATGGGGATTTTTAGTTGGTGTCTTCTGTAATCTCTTTGCAGTGATTTTTGGCAGCCTGTCTCTGATTGATCATTTAAGGCTCTTTCTCTTTACTTTTATGATGATTATAGACTTTACCAAAAAAAAAAAAAAAAAAAAAAAAAAAAGGCAAACAAAAACCAAAATGTTGTACACATGCTGAAAACAGGCCCAGATAGTCTTCCCAGGAGGGAACATGTTTTGGCATACTCTTCTTTGGCACTGTCCTAGAGATAATAAAATAAACTTCTTGGTTTATTGAATCTTTGCATGATCCTGTCTTATGGAATATGCCATTGTGTGCCATAGTGTTTAAAAAAAATCTAGGTAGTTAGTATTGTGAGGAAGAATCTTCTTTATTTGAGAGAAGAGGGAGGAAGGGAAAAAGCAAATGCTTTAATTCTTGTTGAAGACATGTATTACCATTTTACTCCAGTAGGTGGCAGCAGTCACCTACACATCCTGTTGTATTCTAATTATCACAATGTAGAGAAATTATTACAATCTGGAGAAACTGATTTTCAGTATTGTTGCCTTTTCATATATTTCTGAGGTTCTTGATGTTTTGTTTAAATCTTAACTAAATCTGTGTTTAGTTTTATTCTCTGAGAAACTAAACAAACTTGTTTGCATTGCCTTATTAAAAGGGCTGTTGTAGCTCACGCATAGCATTACATGTTTGGATAAGCACAATCAAGTCTGTCAGCTCCTAACTATAATACTGCAGGAGAAAATAAGCATAATTTAAAACCTCTCAGCCTCTGCATTTAGGAGACATAAAGTCTTAAGTTCTAAATCTAGCTTAGTGAAATCAGACTGACACGGACTCATTTGAAAGCTGTCATTTTGTGTTCAAGCACCTCATCCTGGTATATTTTACCTCTATAATTTTTGGTTGCTCAAGGGATCCTAAAGACAAGAGGTTTCAGAATCACTTTGACCATGAATGTAATTTGAGGCTTTAATCTTCTTATCCCCTCTCTCTTCTCCTGTTCTTCTGTTCCTATAGGAGTTTGAAAAGAGGAAGATGCTCTGAAAGAAAAACAGACAGAAAATTCCTTAAGCCTATGGATGAATCATTGTAGCAATGGGAGCAGTGGCTGTTTGCTTCTGATGTCCACTGACCGTCCGCCCGCCCACCTGTCACTGGTCTTTTCAGCACAACAGGAAGCCAAAACAAGGTTTAGAGTGTCCTACACTGAGGTGTTTTCACCTCACTAAATAAGAGGAGCAGCCAATAAATCTACCACTTGATTTGAATACGGTTTTAGAGACTTTTTATTGTTCCACTGTGGGGACGCGGAGAGGGGGAGAATTGGAGGGGCTGTGTGTGCACATGTGTGCCTGTGTGCGTGTATGTGTCTTTCAGTGAGCTCTGTAGAGGACATTCTAATGAAAACTTTTGAGAGAATGAGTATAAACATTTCAGTTTGGCATTTATCATAGATAAAGAGTGACTAAGTTTCTCTGAATTACAATTTTCTCAAATCTACATATTTAATAGTCTTCATCTTACAGGATAGTTTTGAGGATTGGGGATAAATATATGAAGTCCTCGGCACGTGGTAAGGCAGCCTAATTTTTGCCAGTGCCACCATCAGTTATCACTAGGATTATAGGTAGGAGCTCATCCAAGTTTCAGTTTTTGCCTAAATGGGGAGTGGAGAGTCTTCAATAATGCTTTGTTTTTCTGTGGTTCTGCAGAGGGCTGTTTCCTTCCCCACCCAGAGCCTACATTTATCTGCTTGAGGTTTCAGACATTTCACTTTGAGAAAGCAGTTAGCCATCCTCTTGTTTGAAAGGAGCTTGTTAACAAACAATTCCAGTGGAGAAGCAAGAAAATATTCTCACATTGTGTAGCTGCCCTGAAGGAAACAAGAGCTTCTGAAAATAGTAATAGAAGAAGACCCTCAAGAAGGCTGTTTGGGGAGGCCTTTCTAGGGAGGAGTGATGAGTAGGTACTTCAGGGCTGGGAAGGTACCAGCCATGCAAAAAGGAGGATACGTACTCAGGCAAAGGCAGGGAGCAGGAAAGAGCTTGTTTCGGGGAGGTGCCTGGGGGAGTGATCCTGAGAGGGGCTGGAGGAGGTTTGGAAGACTGGGGAAACAGGTGTTCTGGGAGCTCCCATGACTGCACAGGCTGCTGCGGGTGCAAAGAGCAGGTGTTGGATGGATTCAGCCCAAGTATTCCGCCTGGGCCAAGGACCGTGTCTTGATGGGCTTTGGGTCAAGCAGACTTTAGTTCCTGTTTAGTTGTTTCCTCATCTTGAAAGTGGGGCTCGTGACCCCATCCCACAGGGTGCCTGGGTAGAACATGCATTGTGCATATGTGAAAGCGGACTCTACCAGGGCTTTATGTCACTTCATAAACACTTATATAGGGGGTTATTTTTTTAAATTATTTTTTTTACTTTTTTATTCCATAAACTCTTGAACTTGCCTCCTGCTTGCGCTCAGGGCAGCCCAGCTGACATGATGGCCAGGGAGGAAGTCACTTCCAGTCTCTCTGGTTGGCACCTCCAGGGCAGACAAGTCTTCTTTTGTCTGAGGCTTTGTGACAAGTAGACAATCCAGATGAGAGGCCAGTGACCTCAACATCCTTTTAAGGGTCCCAGATTCCAGGCTCAGCCCCCTATTCTTTCCCCAACACCCATCCCAAGATGACCCCTCTCTCCTCACACCTCTGGTCCTAAACCGGGAAGTTCAGTGCCCTCTTGACCCCTTCCCTCTCCCACCTGCCATCCTCCCTTTCTACTTCCCTTTGACTTTGCTTCCCATCTTCTCTTTCCAACCCCCGCAGCATCTTGAGAAGTTACCCACTCCTCATCTCTCACTGCTCTCTCTTCCTACAACTACTGCTCTGAGCAACTCAAACGTACCTGAGCAGGATATTCGGTTCTGGTTTTTCTGATTTCATATTTACAAGCAAAAGGTAAAATTTTAGCTCATGACCCCAGTGCATTTTAAAAACTTTTATTACAGAAACTTTCAAACATTTACAAAATGATTTTGGTAATTTAATGAGCTCCTGTGCACCCATCACCCAGCTATGACAATCACCAACATTTTGCTATTACTGTATGATGTCTACCTGCCATACAGACATACAAAAACCCATTCCTGCCAGTGTTTTTATTGTGATAGGTGTTTTGTCGGTAAAATTTATATTTGCTGAAATGCATAAATCTTAGCTGTGCGTATTTAACAAATGGACAAAGGTATGTAACCACACCCTATTGAGGATATACAACATTTTCTTCATATGAGAGAGTTCCATCCTATTCCAACAGATAATCTGTATTTTTATTCATCTTAAGTTAGTTTTTGTCTGTTTTAGAAATGTATATGAAAGGATTGTTTGTATGTAGTCTTTTTTTTTAAAATTTTTAAGTGGAGAATAATTGCTTTACAATGTTGTGTTGGTTTCTGCTGTACAACATGAATCAGCTCTAAGTATGCATATATCCTCTTCATTTTGGGCCTCCCTCCCCATCGCACCACTCTGGGTTGTCACAGAGTGCCAGGCTGAGCTCCCTGTGTTATACAGCAACTTCCCACTAGCTAGCTATTTTACATATGGTAATGTATGTTTTTCAATGCTACTTTCTCATTTCCTCCCACCCTCTCCTTCCCCATCTGTGCCTCTATTCCTGCCCTGCAAATAAGTTCATCAAGACACATGTACCCCAGTGTTCATTGAAACACTATTTGTAGTAGCTAGGACATGGAAGCAACCTAGATGTCCATTGGCAGATGAATGGATAAAGAAGTTGTGGTACATACATATAATGGAATATTGCTGCACTGTGCTGCATGCTTGGTTGCTCAGTCGTGTCTGATACTTTGTGACCCCCATGGACTATATGGCCGACTCCTCTGTCCGTGGGATTCTCCAGGCAAGAATACTAGGGTTGCCATTTCCTTCTTCAGGGAATCTTCCCAGCCCAGGAATCAAACCTGTGTCTCCAGCATCTCCTGCGTTGGCAGGTAGATTCTTTTCCCATTGAGCCATCTGGGAAACCCCTATGGTGGAATATTACCCATCCATAAAAATGAATGAATTTGAGTTAGTTGAACTGTGGTGGATGAACCTAGAGCTAGTTAATACAGAGTGGAGTAAGAAAGAAAAGCAAATATATTAACATATATGTATGGAATCTAGGGAAAAAAAGATACAGTTTTTATGTTTGGTGTCTTTCACTCAGCATGATTTCTGTGATGTTCTTCTAAGTCAATGCTTGTATCAGAACTCACTCCTTTTATTGCTGAGTTCTGTTCCATGGTATGGATATGCCACAGTGTGTTTGCCCTTTCTCTGGTTGCTGGCCCTCGAGTTTCTAGCTTTTGGCCGTGGTAGATTAAGCTGCTGTGATCCTTTATGTGCAAGTCTTTTTCTGAACATAGACTGTTTTTTCTTGGAGAGATACTGGGAGTGGAATTGCTAGAAGACATGTTCTCCCCAGCAAAATGCGTCTGGTTTTGTACATCTTCATCAACATTTAGTATTTTTGAGCTTAAAAAATTTTGCCATTTCTAATAAGAGGTGTGAAGGGTATCTCATTGTGTTTCAATTAGCATTTCCCTGGAGAGTAATGATGTTGAATATTTTTTAATATGTTTATGTTTTTGGTATTTCTTCCTTTATGAAGTATCTTTTAAGTCTTTTGCCTATATTCTATTTCATTGGATTATTTTATTTCTGAGTTCTGATAATTCTTTATATATCCTAGATAAAAGACCTTTCTCAGATATATACTAATAGCTTATGAATATTTTCTCACACTCTTTGACTTGTTCACTCATTTTATTGCTGGTATCTTGATAAATGAAAGTTTTTAATAAAGAGCAACATATCTTTTTTTCCCTTTTAATTCACTGCTTTCTGATCCTGACATGTTTGACTACTTCAAATTTTGTAGCATCATAAAAATTTTACAATAAATTTGTTCATTTCTGTAGGATGATGGTTGGGATTGAATTAATTAAGTTTTATAAACTGTTTTGGAAAGAGTTGCCAGTTAACCTTATTGACTGTTTCATATTCCAGTTTTCTTTCTTGCAAAAATATACAAACATAAATTGATTTTTGTACATTGACCTTCTACCCTAAAATGAATTTATTAGACCTAGCAGTTTAAAAATTTTTTTCTTTTAGCTTTTTTAATATAAAAATTCATGTAAACTCTGAGTATAGTTTTGCTTCTGTTCCAGTTGTCATGCCTAGTTTCTCTTTTTCTTGATGTGTTGTACTTACTCAACGACAGTGTTGAATCAGTGTGAGAACGGATGTCTGTCTAGTTTTTCAATCTTGAGGTTGTTTTTCCATATTTCACCATTAAAGTGATGTTAGCTTGAGGATGTTCATAAATGTCCTTCCTTTATCCCATGGGGAAAATTTCCCTTTATTCTAAGTTAGCTGAATGTTTTTTGTTGTTGTTTGTTTTTAAATTGTGAATGGGTGATGAAGTTTGTCTACTGATTTTTCTGAATCTATTGAAATGACTATTTCCCACCTCCTTTATTTGATCATTTTAAATGTTTCTTTCTGGGGAATTCCTGTCAGTCTAGTGGTTAAGACTCCATGCTCTCAATGCTGAGGTTCCAGTTTCAATCCCTGATCGGGAAACTAAAATCCTACATCCTGTGTGGCATGGCTAAAAAAAATTTGATTTTTAGACGTTAACTTGTATTCCTGTTCACAAACGCCACTTGATTATGAGCCTCCCCTTGTCGCATGTTGCTGGAATACTTTGCTGATATTTTGTTAAGGATATTTGTCAAAACTTTGTTTCCTTGTAATATCCTTGCCAGGCTTAGTTTCAGGATAATATTGACTTTATACAGTAATTGGGAAATTTTCCTTTTTTTCCTCTATTTTCTGAAAGAGTTGGTGTAAAATTGGTACTGTGTCTTCCTTAAATTTAATAGGATTCTCCTTGAATTTTTCACACCCTCTTCAGGAGGCTGGGTGTGTGGTGGGCTCTTGCTGAGAGAAACAGCAGGGTGCTGTCAACCCGAGAGTAAGAATCGGTCACACCTTTTCTGGAGTCCTGCCAAAGCCTCAGAGAAATCCTCACCAGGAATCTTGTCTCTTCGGTTCCCACTCCAACCCTTCCCCCTCCGGCGGAGATGCGGCTTCTCCTGCCCGCCCAACACTCCTGCTGTAGTTCTGCTGCTTCTTCTTTTTTTAATTGGAAGATTCCATTCATATGAAATGTCCAGAAATGGCAAATTTATAGAAACAGAAGTAGATTAGTGATTGCCTGGATCTAGGGGTGATAACTGTAAATGGGCATGAGGAATCTTTTTTCCCCCCATTGAAGCATTTCAGTGTTTTATTTTTTTAATTTATTTTTAATTGGAGGATAATTGCTTTAGTATATTGTATTGGTTTCTGCCATACATCAGCATGAATCATGAATCAGTATACATGTGTCCCCTTCCTCTTCTCCCTCCCTCCCACCTCCCACCCCATCCTACCCTCTAGAAAGGGTGAGATCAGAGCACCTGGCTGAGCTCCCAGTGTCATACAGCAAATTGCCACTGGCTATTTTACATATGGTAATGAATATGTTTTCATGCTACTCAGCATGAGGGAGCTTATTGGAAGGATTAGAATGTTCTAAAGCCAGTTTATGGTGATGATTGCATCATTTGGTAAAGTTATTAACAAGCATTGAATAGTCACCAATATGAAAAATTCAAGTTAGGGGGAAAATACCGGGAGTAATGCAATGCATGCAAAACATTTTGCACCATATCAGGCATATAGTGAAGAGGTCATTAAACCTTCAGTTCAGTTCAGTCACTCAGTTGTGTCTGATTCCTTGCGACCCCATGAATCTCAGCACGCCAGGCCTCCCTGTCCATCACCAACTCCCGGAGTTCACCCAGACTCACGTCCAAGTCAGTAATGCCATCCAACCATCTCATCCTCTGTTGTCCCCTTCCCCTCCTGCCCCCAATCCCTCCCAGCATCAGAGTCTTTTTCCAATGAGTCAACTCTTCACTTGAGGTGGCCAAAGTACTGGAGTTTCAGCTTTAGCATCATTCCTTCCAAAGAAATCCCAGGGCTGATCTCCTTCAGAATGGACTGGTTGGATCTCCTTGCAGTCCAAGGGACTCTCAACAGTCTTCTCCAACACCACAGTTCAAAAGCATCAATTCTTCGGCGCTCAGCCTTCTTCACAGTCCAACTCTTACATCCATACATGACCACAGGAAAAACCATAGCCTTGACTAGACGAACCTTTGTTGGCAAAGTAATGTCTCTGCTTTTGAATATGCTATCTAGGTTGGTCATAACTTTCCTTCCAAGGAGTAAGCGTCTTTTAATTTCATGGCTGCAGTCACCATCTGCAGTGATTTTGGAGCCCCCAAAAATAAAGTCTGACACTGTTTCCACTGTTTCCCCATCTATTTCCCATGAAGTGATGGGACTGGATGCCATGATCTTCGTTTTCTGAATGTTGAGCTTTAAGCCAACTTTTTCAGTCTCCACTTTCACTTTCATCAAGAGGCTTTTTAATTCCTCTTCACTTTCTGCCATTAAACCAATGGTAAATATTTAAATAGTAGTTTTTCAAAAATTCTTGTCAGTCTTTGATTTCTGATCAGGTCACATTTGCCTTCCCATCTATAAGGTTTGTAATTATTTTTTTCTGTATTTTCACAATGAAATGAGTGGTTTGAAATAATAAAAACCCTTGGCTAATGGTAAATTTTTAGATATTTTTGATATTTATTTAAAATTTTTCTTTTAATTTTGGGAGAAGGCAATGGCAATCCACTCGAGTACTCTTGCCTGGAAAAGCCCATGGATGGAGGCACCTGGTGGGCTGCAGTCCATGGGGTCGCTAGGAGTCAGACACGACTGAGCGACTTCACTTTCACTTTTCACTTTCATGCACTGGAGAAGGAAATGGCAACCCACTCCAGTGTTCTTGCCTGGAGAATCCCAGGGACGGGGGAGCCTGGTGGGCTGCCATCTATGGGGTCGCACAGAGTCGGACACGACTGAAGCGACTTAGCAGCAGCAGCAGCATACATATATCTGGGTTTCCCAGGTGGCGCTAGTGGCAAAGAACCTGCTTGCCAATGCAGGAGACATAAGAGACATGGGTTTGATCCGTTTTGGGAAGACCCCCTGGAGGAGGGGATGGCAATCCACTCCAATATTCTTACCTGGAGAATCCCTTGGACAGAGGAGTCTGGTGGGCTACAGTCCATAGGGTCGCAAAGAGTTGGACACAACTGAAGCGACTTAGTATGCATGCATGTATCTATTCTTTTTCAGATTCTTTCCCATATAGATTATTGCAGCATAATGAGTAGAGTTCCCTGTGCTATAGTGTAGGCCCTTGTTGGGTACCTATTTTATATATAGTGGTGTGACCCCACTGCTGTAGTTCTGCTCTGCCCACTGCTCCAGCTGTAGCTGTTGCCAGCTCTGAAAGCTGCTCTGCATGGACCCAGCACAACCCAGATCTTCAGGGAAGGCCTGGTCTTCATAATCATTCACATTCAGTTCAGTTCAGTTCAGTCGCTCAGTTGTGTCCGACTCTTTGCGACCCCATGAATCACAGCACGCCAGGCCTCCCTGTCCATCACCAACTCCTGGAGTTCACTCAAACTCACGTCCATCGAGTTGGTGATGCCATCCAGTCATCTCATCCTCTGTCATCCCCTTCTCCTCCTGCCCCCAATCCCTCTCAGCATCAGAGTGTTTTCCAATGAGTCAACTCTTTGCATGAGGTGGCCAAAGTACTGGAGTTTCAGCTTTAGCATCATTTCTTCCAAAGAAATCCCAGGACTGATCTCCTTCAGAATGGACTGGTTGGATCTCCTTGCAGTCCAAGGGACTCTCAAGAGTCTTCTCCAACACCACAGTTCAAAAGCATCAATTCTTTGGCGCTCAGCTTTCTTCACAGTCCAACTCTCACATCCATACATGACCACTGGTAAAACCATAGCCTTGACTAGATGGACCTTTTAGCAACCTTCAAATAATGTTCTAAACAGCCAAAATGACAACCCATGGGAGGAATTCTGGGCTCAGTACAAAATTGGATTCTCTTTTTGCCCTGCTTCATGATTCCCAGCCTTTAATCTGGCTGATTCCGTTCCCAGATTGCATTCCAAAATCAATTAGGTATTGAACAATTTAATTCAATTCTGACATAAGCTACTAGGAATTAACTCAGACCTCATGGGTTAGGGATCTCAGTCCCAAAAGACTGTCCTCGCTTCAGAGACCAGCTGAAAGTCCTGGCTGTCCTCAGGCCACTCATCCTTCTGTCCTGTGTGCCTGCAAATTTGGAGCATCCCACAAAGCCCTCAGGTTCAATAATTTGCTAGAATGAGTCACAGAATTCTCTAAAAGAAATAACTTGCGATGACATTTTTATTATAAAGGCTGCAACTCAGGAACTGGAGAAGGCAATGGCACCCTACTCCAGTACTCTTGCCTGGAAAATCCCATGGCCGGAGGAGTCTGGAAGGCTGCTAAGAGTCAGACATGACTGAGTGACTTCACTTTCACTTTTCACTTTCATGCACTGGAGAAGGAAATGGCAACCCATTCCAGTGTTCTTGCCTAGAGAATCCCAGGGACGGGGGAGCCTGGTGGGCTGCCGTCTATGGGGTCGCATAGAGTTGGACACGACTGAGCGACTTAGCAGCAGCAGCAGCAGCAACTCAAGAACAGGCAAATGGAAGAGATAAATAGGAAGGTCTGGGTGTGGAGTGCAAGAGCTTCTGTCCCTATAATGTTGGGTTGCATCACCCTCTTGGTACATCAGTATGTTCCTTAACCAGGAAATTCCCTGAATGCCACTGTCCAGAGTGGTACTGATATTTCATTACATAGGCGTAATTGAGTCAATCAATGGCTACGTGATTGAACTCATCTCCAGTCCCCCTCCCCTCCCTAGAGATCTGCAGGGGAATCTCTAACCACATGCTTCGTCTTTGTGGCCTGCCCAGCTTCTCCCTTGAAAATATCCAAGATCTTACCATGACTCACTTGTTGCCATCAACTCAGGTGTGACCTAAAAGGGCTCATTTTAAATACAGGCAGTCCTGTAGTGAATTTGGTCCCAGAATACTGCAATAAAGCTAAAATCACAATAAAGGGAGTCACACAAATTTTTTGGTTTCCTGGTGTATATAAAAGCTATGTTACCCTATACTATATTAAGTGTTAATAGAATTATGTGTTTAAAAAAATGTACATATCTCGATTGAAAAAATCCTTATTGCTAAAAATACTCACTGTCATCAAAGCTTTCAGGGAATAGCCATAGCCTTTTTGCTGGTGGAGGGTCTTGCTTCAAGACTCTGCTGACTGATCAGGGTGGTGGTTGCTGAACAATGGGGGCCGTTGCAACAATTTCTTCAAATATGACAGCAACAAAATCTACCAGATGGATTGACTCTTCCTTTCCAGAATGATTTCTCTGTAGCATACAATGCTATTTGGTAGCATTTACCCACAGCTAAAACTTCTTTCAAAACTGGAGTCGATCCTATTAAAACCTGCCCCTGCTTTATCAGCTAAATTTATGGAATATTCAAAACCATTTGTTGTCATTTCAGCAATCTTCACAGCATCTTCACCAGGAGTAGATTTCATCTCAAGGAATCACTTTCTTTGTTCATCCATGAGAAGCAGCTCCTCACCCATTAAAATTTTGTCATGAGACTGCAGCAATTGAGTCACATCTAAAGACTCCACTTCCAATTCTAGTTCCCTTGCTATTTCTACCACATCTGCAGTTACTTCCTCCACTGAAGTCTTCAATCCCTCCAAGCCATCCATGAGGGTTGGAATCATCTTCTTTCAAACTCCTGCTTGTGGTGCTATTCAGACCTCTTCCCATGAATCACAAGCATTAATGGCATCTAGAATGGTTCTTCGGAGGGCAATGGCACCCCACTCCAGTACTCTTGCCTGGAAAATCCCATGGTCGGAGGAGCCTGGTAGGCTGCAGTCCATGGGGTCGCTAGGAGTGGGACATGACTGAGCGACTTCACTTTGACTTTTCACTTTCATGCATTGGAGAAGGAAATGGCAACCCACTCCAGTGTTCTTGCCTGGAGAATCCCAGGGACAGGGGAGCTGCCGTCTATGGGGTTGCACAGAGTCGGACACGACTGAAGTGACTTAGCATAGCATAGCATAGCATAGAATAGTTCTTTCCTGTGGACTTGGGCGTGGATGTTCCATTGTCTTTCAGCATGCTGGGCCATCCCTTGTAGGTGTCTGACACTGTTCCTGAGATGAGAAACAGTGAGAAGCCCTCACCACCTTTGGCTCTCAGTTGGCAAGAGGAGGAGGCTTTTTCCAAAGCTGAGAGCAGAAGCTGTGCCAGGATGAGGGCGGGGTTTGGGCTGACAGGAGCTGTGGTCCTGCATAGAGCTGCACAGCACTGCCTAAGTCGAGACCTGACACGGGGGAAGTGAGAGGAATCAATACTCTGGCCTCACATCCCTCTGGTCTTCTGATCTCCTGCCACAGGACTGGCAGAACCCAGCAGGAAGGCAGGGGGTGGGGAGCCCAGGGAATGCTGTGCATAGTGAAGCCTCCTGGGGACACAGAGCAGGGCAGATCAGAACAGAGGTGGGTAGAGGAAGGATCCAGAGGAGTACATGGAGGAAGAGACACAATTCCATTCATCTTGACTCTTAACACTTGGGCAACACCCAACCAGGAGAGCACAGGTCCCTTTGTGGGAGAAGCTGGGGAGAAGGCAGCTTTCAGGTAGGTCAGCATGGGCACATTCGGGACAATACCTGATGACATCCTTAGGGGAGTATTGCATTGCACCCTATGCTAAGTGGTATTCCCCAGGAAAGAAGTAGTTAATTGTTTATGTGCTCTCTGGGCTTCCCAGGTGGCACTGGTGGTAAAGAACTCACCTGCCAATACAGGAGACATAAGAGACAGGGATTCGATCCCTGGGTTGGGAAGATCCCCTGGGCATGGCAACCCACTCCAGTATACTTGCCTGGAGAATCCTGTGGACAGCCTGGCAGGCTATGGTCCATGGAGTCACAAAGAGTCAGACAAAACTGAAGTGACTTAGCATGCATGCATGCACACGATCTCTAAAGTGTTGAAAGATAAAAAGACCACTATAGGTGAGTATAGTTTTGTATTAGTGTTCCATGGGATGATGAAGATGAATGGAGAATGTAAGGGGATGAGGGCTGCAGCTGCAGATGGGTACCCTGGGGTCCAGGAGGTAAAGGGCCTGAGACCCAGGAGGGGTGGGCTCAGGAGGCTGGGCCAACTTGACATCTTTGGAGAGTCCAGGACCCATGCTTTGTAGTTTTTCAAAGTCTTGGTGGTGACTAGGCAGTTGTGAGCTCCACTCTCTGGCTGGCTTTTCAAAGTGGTTCTTGGAAAGTCACCCAGCATTACCCAGGGCACAGAGGACAAGATGGACTTGTACCTGAGGCTCACACATGGGTAGCACTGGCCCAGGAATCTCTTTGTGTGATTTCTAGACAGTTTGCCTTTGTCTCTTGTTTCTGGGATGGACACAGAGAAACTGTAATGGAGACGATCTGAAGATTGATCTAACCTCACTTTTCAGGTTGGAGAGCTAAGACTCCTAGAGGTGAAGGCCAAGTTGGCTGTAAAACTGAAATTTGAATCCAGGTTGCCTGTCTTGGCCCCCAGACCTGTGTCTCATTTAAGAGTCATAAGGAGGGCATGGGATCTGGTCCTCACCAAGCAGTTTAGAAGTGATGGGAGGTGCATGGAATTGACGGCTTTTTCAGGATTATTGAAGGCACAGAAAAATTATTCAAATATAGAGAACAAGCATATGGACACCAAAGGGGAAAGTAGGGGTGGGATAAATTGGGAGATTGGGATTGACATATACACACTATCTTGTATAAAACAGACAACTAATGGGAACCTACTGGATAGCATAGGCAACTCTACTCAGTGTGATGACCTAAATGGGAAGGAAATCCAAAAAAGAGTGGATGCATGAATACATATAGCTGATTCACTTTGTTGTACAGCGGAAACTTAACACAATATTGTAAAGCAACTAAACCTCAATTAAAAAAAAAACCACTTATGCAAGTGGCTTTTTATGAATTATGACTGTGACACACCTCCTTGAATTTTGCAAACAAGAGAGATAGGCTTGCCCTGGTGGGAGGCATGGTCAGAGTAGGGTCTACATGAGATGTAGGGGAGCTGGAGGCCCAGACACAGTTCAGTTTACTTCAGTCACTCAGTCATGTCTGACTCTTTGAGACCCCATGGACTGCAGCACGCCAGGCTTCCCTGTCCATCATCAACTCCCAGAGCTTGCTCAAACTCATGTCCATCGAGTTGGTGATGCCATCCAACCATCTCATCCTCTGTCATCCCTTCTCCTGCCTTCAATCTTTCCCAGCATCAGGGTCTTTTCCAATGAGTCAGTTCTTCGCATCAAGTGGCCAAAGTATTGCAGTTTCAGCTTCAGCATCAGTCCTTCCAATGAATATTAAGTCCTTCCAATGATTTCCTTTTGGATGGACTGGTTGGATCTCCTTGCAGTCCAAGGGACTCTCAAGCGTCTTCTCCAACACCACAGTTCAAAAGCATCAATTCTTCAGCGCTCAGCTTTCTTTATAGTCCCAACTCTCACATCCATATATGCCTACTGGAAAAACCATAGCTTTGACTAGACACACCTTTGTTGACAAAGTAATGTCTCTGCTTTTTAATATGCTGTCTAGGTTGGTCATAACTTTTCTTCCAAGGAGCAAGTGTCTTTTAATTTCATGGCTGCAGTCACTATCTGCAGTGATTTTGGAGCCCTAAAAAATAAAGTCAGCCACTGTTTCCACTGTTTCTCCATCTATTTGCCATGAAGTGATGGGACCAGATGCCATGATCTTAGTTTTCTGAATGTTGAGCTTTAAGCCAACTTTTTCACTCTCCTCTTTCACTTTCATCAAGAAGCTCCTTAGTTCTTCTTTGCTTTCTGCCATAAGGATGGTATCATCTGCGTATCTGAGGTTATTTACATTTCTCCTGGAAGTCTTGATTCCAGCTTGTGCTTCATCCCACCCAGCATTTCTCATGATGTACTCTGCATAGAAGTTAAATAAGCAAGGTGACAATATACAGCCTTGACATGCTCCTTTTCCTATTTGGAACCAGTCTGTTGTTGCATGTCCAGTTCTAACTGTTGCTTCCTGACCTGAATACAGATTTCTTAAGAGGCAGGTCAGGTAGTCTGGTATTCCCATCTCTTGAATAATTTTCCACAGTTTATTGTGATCCACAGAGTCATAGGCTTTGGCATAGTCAATAAAGCAGAGATAGATGTTTTTCTGGAACTCTCTTGCTTCCTCTTTTTATTCAAATGAAGATGTCATATCTTTTAATAACTTTTTAGCTCATTAGGATTCTGAACTGGAAAGGAAAGCAGCTCAGCTGCTGGTTTAATGGTGATTCAATATGAGAGAACTTTAATTTTGACCTCAGTGTGGGTAGGGAGGCCTCTGATATCCTAAAGGAAATTAGTCCTGAATATTCATTGGAAGGGCTGATGCTGAAGCTGAAACTCCAATACTTTGGCTACGTGATGCAAAGAGCTGATACATTGGAAAAGACCCTGATACTGAGAAAGATTGAGGGCAGGAGGATAAGGGAGTGACAGAAGATGAGATGGTTGGATGGCATCACCGACTCAATGGACATGAGTTTGAGCAAACTCTGGGAGATAGTGAAGGACAGGGAAGCCTGGTGTGCTGCAGTCCATGTGGTGGCAAAGAGTCAGACATGGCTGAGCGACTGAACAACAACAGTAAGATCAAAAGACTGGTTAGGTATGCTGTACCCTAAAGGAAAATTGAGCTGAGAATGTGAAGGTTAGCACTCATGGCTTTTATTCAAATAAAGATGTTATATCTTTTAATAACTTTTTAGCTTATTAGGATTCTGAACTGGAAAGAAAAGCAGCTCAGCTGCTGAATTAATGGTGGTTCAATATGAAAGAACTTTAATTTTGACCCCAGGGAGGGTAGGGAGGCCTCTGTCATGTTATCTGGTGGGCCTTTGGTGATTCCCAGCAGCTGGAGATGGAACACACAGTGATCCAGAGAAGAGAGTGTCACTTTAGCAAGGCAGCTGGTGACAAGTTTTCAGGGGTGGGGTGAAGAGGAGGAGATGCGGAGTCCAAGAAAGTATCTAGGGAAGCGAGAATCATTCCCCAACACTACCCCCTTGTTGGTCATGTAAGAATTTTCCTCCTCTCTGGCTCCAACCCCAGAAGGGTGAGAAGAGCAGCTGACAAGTGAGGAAAATGGTGATGGGGAATCTGATTCTGCCCCCACCACAGCAGCTGATTGACTTCCTTCCTAGAGCAGGCCCTGGACCTGGTGGGGGAGGGAAGTGGGGCTGGTGGGGGTCAGGAGCCTTCCCTGGGAGTGGAAATGGTTGATTATAGCTTGGAATTGGAAATACTAAACTCTGACTCAAACTTCCCCTAGCTTTCAGGGAATGTTTTTTTCCTCTTAAAAAACAATTTTTTTTTAATTGGTGGAAAATTGCTTTACAATGTTGTGTTGGCTTCTGCCACACAGCAATGCTAATCTATCCTAATTATATATATATATATTTTACCCTCCTTCTTGAGCATCCCTCCCCCCATTCCTCTCTAATTCAACATGAAGGGCTAGGCTGGGCTCCCTGTGTTATACAGCAACTTCCTGCTAGCTATTTCTTTTGCATATGATAGTGTATGTATGATAATGATACCTTCTCAATTCATCCCATCTTCACCTTCCCCTCCTGTGTCCACAAGAAAGGTTATTAAAGATAGGATGTGACTAGCTTGTGGACATGCTTCTGAATGGTTGGTGGTGAAGGAACCCCGGAGTCAACTTCATCAAGCTGCTGGTTCCAATCGTTCTGGGATCTACATGCTTGAGGGCAGCATACAGTTAACTTCTACCTGGTGGGGATTTCAGTATCTGCAAAATAGCTCAAAGGATATGGCTCAGAATATTATCTATAGCCCTTGAGGAGGAAATAAAAGTCCTTGACTTTGTTTAATGGCTAAACTATGATTATTTTGTCTTGCTTGACTGTTTTCCTTTGCTTCTGCATTTTTCTCACCTCTCTGATGAAATTTATTCTTTGGAACTCAGGGAAGGCCTAGGAAGCTAAAGTTTTCTTACAAGTAAGAGGCAGGCAGAGGACACAGGGGAGGGGCCTGACCCTGGAAGGCCCCATGGGGTCCTGCTCAGTTACAAGGTCTGGGTTTGAACCTTATTCTGAAAGCCCCAGGTGTTGAGTCAGGCAGCTTTTCAGTGTGGCAGGAGGGAGACAGGACTCTGAGTCCATGGACACCGTGTGGGAGGATGATGGGGTTGCTGTTTGTTTCTTCTTCTTCCTTTTTCATATTTCTCAGTGAAATGTAGACAAGGTCATCAGCTAAAAGTGAAAGTGGGGGAGGGTTGTTGGAGGGTTGAAGAGGAAGGGCCACAGGTGAGACTGTCCTCAGGAGAGAAGAGAAGAGACACAGTTCGGGTCTGTGTCTGTTACACCTCCATTGCTGCTGCTGCTAGTCTCTGCCGTGTCTGACCCTTTGTGACCCGACAGACTGTAGGCCGCCAGGCTCCTCTGTCCATGGGATTTCCCCAGGCAAGAATGCTGGAATGGGTTGCCATTTCCTTGTCCAGGGGATCTTCCTGACCTGGGGACTGAACCCACATCTCCTGCTTGGCAGCTGGATTCTTTACCACTGAGCCATCTGGGAATCTCACACCTCCACTAAGTACTCACAATTGTTTCCCTGCCCCAAACTCTCCTCTGTCTTGACTGTCACACCTCTCCCCACTCTTGCTCAAGAACTTTCGGTGAGTTCCTATTAAGACAGTGAAGTTGACATTCCACAGCCTAATAAGCCCCACCAGGATCAGGGCCCTGACAGTTTCCCTGCTCTTTGATCTGTTCAAGGGATTGCTCCTCTGAGAAACCAGGGGTGGCACTTTTTCCTGTAAAGAACCAGATAGTAAATATTTTAGGCTTTGCCAGCGGTAGCTCTACACAGTGAGCCCTTAATTCTGCTGTTGTCATGAGAAATCAGCCAGGGACAGTTCTAAGCAAGTAAAAATCTGTGTGCCCATCTAACTTGATCTGCTTGGAAATTTGAACTTCCTACAATTTTCATAAATCACAAAATATTTTTTATTGTTTTCAACCACAAACAAATGTAAAAATTATTCTTAGCTTGCAGGCCTTGCAAACACATAGCAGATTGGATGTGGTCTATGAGCCATCAGTGGCCGAACAGTGAGATAAACCACTTTTGTTCCACTCTGACTACCCCGCCTGCCTAAGATCCATCTTATAAGTAGAATCTTCCCTAGTGGCTTAGTGGTAAAGAACCCGCCTGCCAGTGCAGGAGAGGAAGACCCAGGAAATGGCACTCCAGTATTCTTGCCTGGAAAAGCCCATGTACTGAGCAGCCTGGTGGGCTACAGTCCATGGGGGTTGCAAAGAGTCAGACATAACTGAACATGAGTACAAATTGCTTATTGCTTGTCCTATACTTTAGCCTAAATGCTTCCTCCTCCTTTTCCATCAGTGTTCTCAATCTCCTACCTGCCCCAGACTGCATGGGTACTCTGCTGGTGTTTGACTTCCTAGAGTCCAAATCATCTGAGTTTCTTTTCCTGTTCAACTGGATTTCTCTCTTTTTAAAATCTTTTCTATCATATGCTTCCCAAGCAGACTGTCTATTCTGAAGGGCAGAGCTTGCATTTTATGTCTCTGTGTGTCTCCTGCAGTCATGCCCTACACCTACTTGGAGCTCAATAAATATTCCAGAAAAAAAAAAGTGCTTCTTAAACCCTATTCTGCAGGGCTCAAAGGGATTATTTTATGTGCAAAGTTCAGAAATAAAAAAGCCAAACCCCAGCAAAATTGCTTCCTTTTGCATTCTTCATTTTGATGATGTCTCTAAGGTGTGGTTTTCCATATTCTTTATGCTCCTAATATACTCCAAATTACCTTATATTTCTGTTGTACCTAATAGAAAGGAGGTGACATGTAAGGGTACAGGGCCCCCGGTCACCTAGAGTCATATACCAAAACCTGTCTGAGTGATCTCCAAAACAGACTGCGCCAGACATTTTATTAAAGGCTTTT
Organism: Bubalus kerabau; assembly: GCF_029407905.1. Taxonomy (NCBI): domain Eukaryota; kingdom Metazoa; phylum Chordata; class Mammalia; order Artiodactyla; family Bovidae; genus Bubalus; species Bubalus kerabau. The sequence continues at coordinate 53,354,244 of NC_073634.1, forward strand.
ACCTTGTGCCATAAAGTTAATCCACACTGGAAGGAAGCAACAGGAATTTTGAGTGGGTTGAATGTAAATCAGCCAGTTGGGACAATGGTGATTGGGACTACTGTGGGTGAAACGACACTACGTCATTCTGATCCAGGCATTATCTGAAGGTCATTGAACATATGTTATTGGAGATACTGTTACACTCAGGGAAGGGAGGAAAGGGAAAAAGTAGCAGAAGATTCTGAATGGTCTAAATTCTGTGCCTGAGGTATTTAAACCTATAACCTTTCCATCCCACCAGCACTGCAGTAACATTCAATGTCAGTTTGTAAAACCTTCAACTTGAACTCAAATTAGTCTACACACTATTTCTGCAAAGTAGATAGTGACAATAGTTGAGGATGTGTATCGCTCTAAAAGAATTGTTTTATAAAATGAGGGCTGACCCAACATTTTCCCTCTTCTCTTGGAGTCATTACCTGAGGTACTTTAGGGCAGGGCTTTACTCCGGATCAGCCATGGGAATCCAGCCTTTAGTGCTGCAGCCAAATCTTGCTCTTGGACTTCAGCTGGGAAAGCCAAAGACCACACACCCAGAAACCCACGTGTGGAAATTCTGCCCCTTCTTTCCTCACCAGTCTCTATCTCTGCCTAAAAAATCTAACTAGTTGCTAAGTACCAAAATGTCTTACACAGAGGAGCTTACAATGCAGCAAGCAGCAGAAAGCTGGAGATCATACCCATTTATCTCACAAGGCAGTCTTTCTAGGAGAGTCTTCAAGATTTGCTTTTTATAGAACTTGATACTCTCTGGGAAGTCATTAACTATGGTGACCAGGTCACTTGTCTAGACTTACAAAGGAGACCTAAAATCTTCTCAAACTTGAAAATTCCTAAGGCAAATGTAAGGTGCTCAATCCTTGAGCTCAAATTCTTAGGCTCTAAAATCACTGTGGATGGTTACTGCAGCCATGAAATTAAAAGATGCCTGCTCCTTGGAAGGAAAGCTCCTTGGAAGATGTTTCTTAAAAGATGGCTGCTCCTTGGAAGGTGGGGGCTAGACAAACCTAGACAGCATATTAAAAAGCAGAGCCGTCTCTTCACTGACAAAGGTCTGTATAGCCAAAGCTATGATTTTTCCTGTAGTTATGTACGGATGTGAGAGCTGGTCCATAAAGAAGGTTGAGCACCAAAGAACGGATGCTTTCGGATGGTGGTACTGGAGAAGACTCTGGAAAGTCCCTTGGGCTGAAAGGATATCAAACCAGGCAATTCTAAAGGAATATTCATTGAAAGGGCTAATGCTGAATCTCCAATACTTTGGCCACCTGGTGCGAAGAGTTGACTCATTGGAAAAGACCCTGACGCTGGGAAAGATTAAAGGCAAAAGGAGAAGGGAGTGGCAGAGGATGAGATGGTTAAACAGCATCACCAACTCAATGGACATGAATCTGAGCAAACTCCAGGAAATAGTGTAGGACAGAGAAGCCTGGCATGCTTCAATCCATAGGATCACAAAGAGCTGGACACAACTTAGTGACTGAACAACAACTGAATATAGTTCTCTGTGCTATATGCTAGAGCTTTGTTTATCTATCCTATGCATACTAGTTTGCACCTGCTAATCCCCAACTTCCAATCTTTCCCTCCCCAGTTGTTGCTGCAAATGGCATTACTTCATTTATTTTTATGACTGAGTAGTATTCCATTCTATATATTAATGTTATACCACATCTTGTTTAACCGTTTTTCTGTCAATGGACACTTAGATGGTTTCCATGTCTGGGTGATCGTGAATAATATTGCTGTGGACATAGGGATGCGTGTATCTTTTTGAATTATAGTTGTCTTCTGGATATGTGTTCAGGAGTGAGATTGCTGGGTCATATGGTAGCTCTAGCTTTTTCTTAATTAATTGATTTTAATTGATGGATAATTACAATGTTGGGTTGGTTTCTGCCATACATCAACATGGATCAGCCATAGGGATACATATGTCCCCTTCCTCTTGAGCATCCCCTCCAATCTCCCTATTTTTAGTTTTTTAAGGAACCTCCACACTGTTTTCCATAGTGGTTATATCAATTTACATTCCCACCAACAGTGGAGGAGGGGTCCCTTTTCTCTAGACCCTCTTCAGCATTTATTGTTTGCAGACATTTTAAGAATTACCATCCTGATGAGTGTGAGGTGGCACCTCATTGTAGTTTTGATTTGCATTTCTCTGAGCAATGTTGAGTATCTTTTCATTTGTCTGGCTTAATTTTTGTTTATTTTTACATTATGATTTCACTGTACATTCCTGCTCTAACAGAACAGACCATATGTTTTATATATCAGGCACATAGATAAGCACTTAAAAACATAAGAATTAAAAAACTAGTGCAGTCTACCACAGTCCATATGCAGTGATTGCTGAGGTATCTGGGGCCTCGCTCATGTGCTTGGTTTGATTTCTGCTGGAGTAGAAACAGTAAGCTAGGGAGAGACTCAAAACCATTGCTCTCCAGCGCTCTGCTCCTGGCCTAATAGGTGATGGGCTTTAAAAGCAGGAGGCAAGGCATCCTTTTCTTTTAGTTGTCAGTTCTAAAGAGTGTCTGGAACAATGGAGTAGCAATGCTCAAATTGGGCACCAGGAGGATTTCCAGGGAAGCTTTGAAAGAGCACTGCTGCTTGCATCTCACACCAGAGCAATCACAGCAGAATCTGTAAGGTAGGGTCCATCACCAAACTCCCAGGTGAGAGAGAAAGACAGATACTGCATGACATCACTAATACGTGGAATCCAAAAACAAAGTCTAGGAACAGAGAGTAGAATTCTGGTTGCCCAGGGGCCAGTGGTGAGAAAGGGGAATGTCCGTCAAGGGGTAGAAACTTCCAGTTAGAAGATGAGTAAGTTTTGAGGATCTAATATACAGCTTGCTGACTATAGGTAATGTTCTGTATTATATACTTGAAGTTTTCTAACAGAGTAGATATTAAGTGTTCTCACCACACACTTATACACCGCCCCCCCCTCCACACATACAAGGGTAATTATGCAACATGATCAATACGGGTGTTAACTTGATTGTGGTAGATATTCTATAATATATACATGAATCAACACATCAAATTGTACATTTTAAATTTACACATTTTTTAATCAATTATATTTTAATAAAGTTGGGGAAAAAATAAAAGCTCCCAGGTCATTCTAATGTGCAGCGAGGTTTAAGAGGCACTGCCCTGGAAGAATAAACATGGCTGATGCATATTCTGAAGAGGAGTTCATGGAGTCTCAGCTATAGTGACTGTGTGTGAAAGTCTTAGTTGCTCAGTTATGTCTGACTCTTTGTGACCCCATGGACTATATCCCGCCAGGTTCCTCTGTCCACGGAATTCTCCAGATAAGAATACTATAGTGGGTTGCCATGCTCTTCTCCAGGGGATCTTCCTGACCCAAGAATCCAACCTGTATCTCCTGCACTGCAGCAGATTCTTGACTGTCTGAACTACCAGGATAGTGACTGTAGTGATGACCAATTTAAGTTTTCTGTGACAAGCAAGCTTTGCTCCCAATCAATTTTTTTCTTCACACAAGGAAAGAATGACCCTAGAGTCCCTCCCTGTGGCCTGGAAATAGGACTTTGGGACCTGGAATTTCTCGTCTGATTTCCTACACTCCTTTTATCAGGGGGGCAGGCAGGATTTATGAGGTCTGTAGGCAGTGGGGCCATGGTGCTTTGAGGCTTATTATTTGGGGTGTCAGAGTATTCAAGAGAGAGATGTCACTGGGAGAATCAGAGGTGCTAGGATTCTAGGTAGTCATTCAATTTGCAGTCAGGAGGCCTGGGTTTGCTTCTCAACTTGGCTACTTACTGTGTGTGATTCTGGACAAGTCACTCAATGGCCTGAGCCTTGAAATTCTTCTTTGCTAAATGGGGATAATGGTACATATCTCACTGGGTTGTTGTGAGGATTAAACAGATAATATTTGTAAAATACTTAGCATAGCAACAGATGCCCAGCAAATACCCAACAAAAGGGTACCTGTTGGTAAAAGGAAAAGCAAGTGCAAGGTTTCTGAACTCTACATGGCCAGGCTTGGGGTCCTTGATAGCAGGAATTATTTCACTTGTGTTTCTCTGTCCAGCCCCTACTGTGGGTCCTGATTGTGTGTCTGGGCTTCCCAAGTGGTGCTAAAGGTAAAGAACCTGCCTGCCTATGCAGCAGACATAAGAGACACAGGTTCAATCCTTGGGTTGGGAAGATCAACCTGGAAGAGGGCATGGCATCCCATTCCAGTATTCTTGCCTGGAGAATCCCATGGACAGAGGAACCTGGCGGGCTAAGGTCCATCAATTCAGTTCAGTTCAGTCGCTCAGTCATGTCCAACTCTTTGCGACCCCGTGAATCGCAGCACACCAGGCCTCCCTGTCCATCACCAACTCCCGGAGTTCACTCAGACTCATGTCCATTGAGTCAGTGATGCCATCCAGCCATCTCATCCTCTGTGGTCCCCTTTTCCTCCTGCCCCCAACCTCTGCCAGCATCAGAGTCTTTTCCAATGAGTCAACTCTTCGCATGAGGTGGCCAAAGTACTGGAGTTTCAGCTTTAGCATCATTCCTTCTAAAGAAATCCCAGGATTGATCTCCTTCAGAGTGGACTGGTTGGATCTCCTTGCAGTCCAAGGGACTCTCAAGAGTCTTCTCCAACACCACAGTTCAAAAGCATCAATTCTTCAGTGCTCAGCTTTCTTCACAGTCCAACTCTCACATCCATACATGACTACTGGAAAAACCATAGCCTTGACTAGACGGACCTTTGTTGGCAAAGTAATGTCTCTGCTTTTCAATATGCTATCTAGGTTGCTCATAACTTTCCTTCCAAGGAATAAGCCTCTTTTAATTTCATGGCTGCAATCACCATCCGCAGTGATTTTGGAGCCCCCAAAAATAAAGTCTGACACTGTTTCCACTGTTTCCCCATCTATTTGCCATGAAGTGATGGGACCGGATGCCATGATCTTTGTTTTCTGAATGTTGAGCTTTAAGCCAACTTTTTCACTCTCCTCTTTCACTTTCATCAAGAGGCTTTTTAGTTCCTCTTCACTTTCTGCCATAGGGTGGTGTCATCTGCATATCTGAGGTTACTGATATTTCTCCTGGCAATCTTGATTCCAGCTTGTGCTTCTTCCAGCCCAGTGTTTCTCATGATGTACTCTGCATATAAGTTAAATAAGCTGGGTGACAATATACAGCCTTGCTAAGGTCCACAGGGTTGCAAAAAGTCAGATACAACTGAAGTGACTAAGGAAACAAGCAAGCAAGCAATCATGTGTGCAGAACTGAAAGGAGTGAGTTGCAATTCTCTGCCTGCGGTGAGGCTGGGGATGAAATGAGAAGTAAGGCTCTTCAGGAAGATTCCCCTGAGCAGAGACCTGTTTCTAGCCTAGACTAGTCATCTTAAACCTTAGTGTGTGTCTGAATCACCAGCAGCGCTGTTATAACAGTTGTCTGGGTCCTGTCCCAGACTTGCTGAGTCAGTGGGTCTGATGGGTATCCTTTGAGATACCTACCCAATGATCCCTCCTCCTGGTGTTCATGCCTCTGTGTGATCCCTTCCCCCTGAGTGTGGACTGGGTTTAGGGACTCACTTCTAATGAATAGAATATAGCAATGGTGGTCTAATATCATTTCTGTGATTAAGAGACTGTGGTTTCCATGATGCTCTACTTGTTGTGAACTGCCCAGTAAAGAGGACCCAAGTGGCAGGAAACTGACATCTCTAATAGCTAGGGAGGACAAGAAGCTGGCTACCAGCTGTGTGAGTGAGCTTGGAAACACATCCTCCCCACTCCAGCCTTGGAATGACTGCAGCCCTGGTCAGCATCTTCACTGCAGCCTATGAGAGACTCTGAGGCAGAGGCACCTGGCTAAGCCACACCCAGGTTTCTGACCCCACAGATATGGTGAGATAATAAATATTAGCTGTATTAAGCCACCAAAATTTGGGATAATTTGTACATAGCAATAGGTAACTAACATAGTAGCTCTGGAGTGAAGCCCCCAAATTACATTTTTATCAAGCTCCCAGATGATGTTGATGTTGCTGACCTGGGAATCACATCTGGAAACCACTGGCTTATTATCCTAGGAACTATTCTGGCTTTGATTTCTCAATTCCTGAAATTTTTAGGTGAAATGAAGCATCATTTGAATGTATTTCTTAGAGGACATTGCAGAATAATAGCATCCTGCTCTCTCTGCCTTGCTTCATCCTCTCTACCAGTTGCATCCACCTGCTCAAGAGTTGCTTTCTTGGACCAGACTTCCCTGGTTATTAAATTCAAGCCCAGGACCAACTAGAGTGCTTGATATGTGCTTTGGCCTGTAATTTTGTTTCAGTAGATTAAAAAAATTTTCCCATTCAATATCTCATATTACTCTTTAGGAAATCAAGTGGGACAGCTGATATTATTCCCATTCTAGAGGTAAGAAAATGTAGTCATCAAGAGGTAAAGTGAATTGCTTAAGTACATAAGGAGATAGAATCAGAGCTAGGATTAAAAATCGTGTCTCCTGAGTCCATGAAATCATTCTTTTCTAACTGTACACTTCACTCAACAGCTATTTTTGGCTCTTGTATTCAATGGCTATTTGCTATGATGGCATAAGATAATGGCTGTATTATGACCTCTAATCAAAGATCAATGGTTGCAAGGAACAGAAACTCCTTCAGTTCAGTTCAGTCGCTCAGTCATGTCTGACTCTTTGTGACCCCATGAATCGCAGCATGCCAGACCTCCCTGTCCATCACCAACTCCCGGAGTTCACTCAAACTCATGTCCATCTAGTCGGTGATGCCATCCAGCCATCTCATCCTCTGTGGTTCCCTTCTCCTCCTGCCCCCAATCCCTCCCAGCATCAGAGTCTTTTCCAATGAGTCAACTCTTTGCATGAAGTGGCCAAAGTACTGGAGTTTCAGCTTTAGCATCATTCCTTCTAAAGAAATCCCAGGACTGATCTCCTTTAGGATGGACAGGTTGGATCTCCTTGCAGCCCAAGGGACTCTCAAGAGTCTTCTCCAACACCACAGTTCAAAAGCATCAATTCTTCAGTGCTCAGCTTTCTTCACAGTCCAACTCTCACATCCATACATGACTACTGGAAAAACCATAGCCTTGACTAGATGGACCTTTGTTGGCAAAGTAATGTCTCTGCTTTTCAATATGCTATCTAGGTTGGTCATAACTTTCCTTCCAAGGAGTGAGCGTCTTTTAATTTCATGGCTGCAATCACCATCTGCAGTGATTTTGGAGCCCCCAAAAATAAAGTCTGACACTGTTTCCACTGTTTCCCCATCTATAAAACCATGATCTTAGTTTTCTGAATGTTGAGCTTTAAGCCAACTTTTTCATTCTCCTCTTTCACTTTCATCAAGAGGCTTTTAGTTCCTCTTCACTTTCTGCCATAAGGGTGGTGTCATCTGCATATCTGAGGATATTGATACTTCAGTTAAGTATTATGGAAAATTATTATAAGTTAGAAAGGCGATCTTCTCTTGATCTATAATTTTAAAGGATGTATATTTGGAAACATGGGCACTGAAACCAGAAGTGGCAGCATGAGACAAAAGTACTTAACTTACATGAATTCCAGGTTCATCTGGAATAAAGCACCTGTTGCAACTGTGGTTGTTGGGATGCATTACAAGGACCACGGGGTGGGCTTTGCTTCTTCCTGTAGTATTTTTAAATTTTTATTATTTATTTACTTTGCTACACTGGATCTTCATTGAGACATGAGGGATCTTTAGTTGTGATATGTAGGATCTCATTCCCTGACCAGTGATTGAATCTGGGCCCCCTGCACTGGGAGTTTGGAGTCTTAGCCTCTGGACCACCATCGAAGTCCCTCCAGTAGTATTTTTAAACCAAAAAAAAAAACCCTCTTGGATTTCTAATTTTTCATTTCAAGGCTCAGTCAGAGACCAAGTGAGTTTCTTCTGCCCTAAGAGAATCTCTTATCTCTTGTTGCCTCAGAAGTTGATATAGTCAAAATCAGCTCCAGATTCTGATGGGTGCTGACCACACAGGTTGAGCTCATAGCCTTACTAGGTCATTTACAAAATTGGAGCATTTGTGGGAAGGAGGAGAAACTTAAAACTGGAAATGACCACATTTGGGAGGATTTCAATGTTTCAGAGAACCAAGAGAGAGCTTACAGATACCATGGAGCTTCTCGTGCACACAAAGCCCACATTTCCTTGTATCTTGGGCTCTGCAAATGTCTTGGCTTCCACCAAGCAGATATCCCCCTTTCCATGAGACTGGGAAGGTACAGTGGACATAGGGAGGCAGTTGCTTCCATTCTGGTCAAGTTTACCACATGCTTATCATGGGAGAGGCAGTGTGGTCCTGGAGCCAACAGATGTAATGGGAAGCTCCTTGTATTCTCAGCTTTCTTTCTGACATGGCTGAGGCTCCCTCAGAGGGTGAGTTCTGCTCTGTGGTTCTGAAAGTTGCTCCTAAAATCTCAGCCTTGAGCCTGCCTTCCAGGTGTATCTTCCAGCCACCTAATAACACTTAACAAATTCCTTTCTGCTTAAAGCAGCTGGAGCAAATTCTGTCCTCTGCAAATGAACCTGGATACAGAGGGGTAATAAACTCATTATCAGTTTTTCTAGCCACTGTAGAAATGGTTCATAACAACCATAAGAGGAAGACATATAAACTCTGCTTGAATCTCTCTAGGGACAAGTTTCTTAGGGATCTCATTACATTTTGAACAAATTCCCATTATTAAAAAAAAATTTTTTTTGTAGTTTTCTGAAATTGATTTGTTAGTTGAGGTCATTGATTTAATTTCCTTTTAGTGAATTGGTTTGGTTTCCTATTAGTTTCTTGGAGAAGAAAAAGTCCTACCCAAGCTAAAACCCCAAATTCCTCTCCCTCTGTAAGATGGTTCTCAGCTTCCTTACCACTGTCTACAACTAGCTGAGAGAAAAAGAGAAGAAAGGAGGGGAAAGGATGGGGCTCAGATAGTCTTAGAGGGTAGGTTGAAGTATTTGAATGTGGCAGAATATGATAATATAAACCTTTATGTGGAAAAGAAAAGCAAAAAACAGAGGTTGGATGAGTATATGCAAATAAAAACTCTTGTATTTCATGAGTCCTGATACCAGCTCATGTTTATTTTGTTAGCCTCACTGGAATATTTTATTTTTGCAGTAATTTATCTTTCACCTATTAGTCCATCTTTCTGTTGATGAATGAATGATTCTTGGGTTATTCACTTGATAGAATGAATTTTATTGTTTTGCCCAAAGCATACTTATCCACATTGAAAAGAAACCAGAAAGGGGAATAGAAATTAAAAACAAATGTAAAATTGGAGAGGATTAAGTAACATTCCCCTGGTTATTTTTATTTCTCAAACTACTTTTCAAAAAATAGTTTTTTTATGTGCTTATCATCTGTCTTCCTTCACCAGAATGTACACACCAAGAGAGCAAAGACTGTTTTGATCCTTGCTGTATCTTTGGAGTCTTGTCCAGGTCATTAAATGGAGTAGATTCTCAAAAATTTAATGAATAAATGAATGTTTGCAGACATAAGGACAGAAAGAAAAGGGAGAGGTGGTGAATCAGGAGAAGAGACCGTTAGCTTCCTACTGTGGCATAACAAATTATCACAAAGGTAGTCACTTAAAACAATGCATTTTTTTTTTTTTAATCTCACTGTGTCCATGGGTGGAATCTGAAGGGCAATGCTTGACTGGGTCCTCTGCTCAGGGTCTCACCAGACTGCAGTTAACATGCTGATTGGGCTGCATTCTCATCTGGAGGCCCATCAGAAAAATATCCACTTTTGAGCTTACTCAGGTTATTGGCAGATCCCTGGGACTTACTGGTTACTGGCTGGAGATTGCTGTCAGGTTTGAGAGGCTGCCCTGCAGTCCCCTGCCATGTGGTTCTCCCACAGTTCAAAACACAACATGGCTGTTTGCTTCTTCAAGGCCAGCAAAGAATGCCACTTTCCAGTCTGCTGACACAGGTTCTTATGTAATATAATACCACCATGGGAATGACATCACCTCTGTCATGTTCTATTGGCTAGAAGCATGTCTAGGCTTTGCCCACACTCAAAGGGAGTGGATTATACCAAGATGTTCATTCATTAAGAATCATCTTGTTGTTCAGCCACTCAGTCATGTCCAACTCTTTGCAACCCCATGGACTACAGCATGCCAGACTTCCCTGTTCTCCACTGTCTACCAGAGTTTTCTCAAACTCATGTTCATTGAGTCAATGATGCCATCCAACCATCTCATTCTCTGTCATCCCCTTCTCTCTTACCCTCAGTCTTTCCCAGCATCAGGGCCTTTTCCAATGAGTCAGTTCACATCAGGTGGCCAAAATATTGGAACTTCAGCTTCAGCATCTGTCCTTCCAATGAATATTCAGGATTTATTTCTTTAGGATTGACTGGGTTTAATCTCCTTGCTGTCCAAGGGATTCTCAAGAGTTTCCAGCACCATAGTTTGAAAGCATCAATTTTTTGGTGCTCAGCCTTCTTTATGATCCAACTGTCACATCCATGCATGACTACTGGAAAAACCACAGCTTTGTCAGCAAAGTGATGTCTCTGCTTTTTAATATGCTGTCTAGGTTTGTGATAGCTTTTCTTCTAGAGAGCAAGCATCTTTCTTAGGGTATGTACATCATAGGAGCCCAGAAACAGCCAAAGAAAGAGAAAGTTGGGTTTTGTTTTTAAAACATTTCATCTTCTTGTGAAATTCACCGTTCATTTCACAATCAGAATATAAGAGATTCAGCTTAGGTGGCCCCAGATTTATACATTTTAGGAACTTTCAGGGTCTGGAACTTTTGGATTGGTTAATGATTCACACTATTTGGAGTTCTTCCCTAGATTTTAGTTTCTCTTTTGAGAAGAGAAAATTACAAGACAAAAATTTAGACTAAATCTGGATCTATGTCTACTTAGGAAATAGAAGTTTCTTTGTGAACAAGAGGGGTAAAATTCCAAGCTGAGGGTTTAGGGTACCTGACAATATCTTTCAAATATTTAATAGGTGGTGTCCCTTGGACTGCAAGGAGATTGAACCAGTCAATTCTAAAGGAAATCAGTCCTGAATGTTCATTGGAAGGACTGATGATGAAGCTGAAACTCCAATACTTTGGCCACCTGATGCAAAGAGCTGAGTCATTTGAACAGACCCTGATGCTGGGAAAGATTGAAGGCAGGAGAAGAAGAGGATGACAGAGGATGAGATGGTTGGATGATGTCACCAGCTCGATGGATGTGAGTTTGAGCAAGCTCTCGGAGTTGGTGATGGACAGAGAAGCCTGGTGTGCTGTAGTCCATGGGGTTGCAAAGAGTCAGACACAATTGAGCGACTGAACTGAACTGAAATGTACAGTTGTGGGAGTGGACTTTTCCTTCAGAGTGGCACTATTTAGTAACAAATGAGTCTGGGCAGGTAAGTTCCTTAATGCAGCTCTGCAAAAAGACATCCTTTTTAAAAAAATATTTTCTCTCTTTTTTTTTTAAAAAAGAGGTTTTCTACTCTCTGCCCATATATTTTGAGTATTGAGTAACTCACTACCTCACAGAGCATCTTGTTGCATTTTTGGTGTAATTTATCAGGTAAATGGGTCCTCATTTAAGCCTAACCATGCTTACCCAGATTTGACCATGTGTGAGAAAGTCTGGATGATTAGTAGGTGGACGTCACCTGTGAAAGAGAAAATGAGGTTCCTGTAGGGAAAGCTCATCCCGAGGGAAGAGGGAGTGAGGCTGACAAGGGTGCCAATGACAGCACCTCGGTTCATTCATTCCTTCTTTCGTTCAGTGAGAATACTCACCACGTGCCAAGGTCTCAATCAACAACAGACACAACCACCCAGTTTCCAGTCCTCTCAGCTCACAGCTCTTTCAACTCCAGTCTGGAAAATACAGGAGAAAAACTCTGATTGAATGTGTTTGGCTCAGGTACCTGCATGTGGTACAGTCAGCCACCCCCTGAATGCTGTAATGTAGCACAGACTGGTCACTGGCCTTTTCCCCTTGTGGAACCTTGAGTCAGGGGGTGGTTTGGGTGCTTCCCAGGTGGCACTATGGTAAAGAACCTGCCTGCCAATGCAAGAGACATATGAGATGTGAGTTCGATCCCTGGGTATGGATGATCCCCTGGAGGAGTATATGGTAACCCACTCCAGTATTCTTGCCTGGGAAATCTCATGGACAGAGGAGCCTGGCAGGCTACCGTCCATGGGGTCACACAGAGTCGGACACTAATGAGGTGACTTAGCATGTGTGGGCACAGCATTGTGGGGTGTCAGCTGGAAGTGAGAATGCACTGTGATTCATTGTTTTGCCTGAGAGCTCAAAGAGCTAGATTGACAATGAGAACAGAGGAGGTGAAAATGACACCATATGGTATCAGAAGGGTCAGTATTAATCAAATCTGGGGAGACAACTTGGTGGCCTTTCTGAAACAGTTGGGGATGTTTGCAATGGACCAGAACCTTGAGATTTCCATCATACTCAAGAGAAAATTGAAGGACACTTTGCACATTATTAGTCAGTGCTAAGTAACCCTGCTTTCACCACCGGTAAAGAAATCTGCTGAGAAAAAGGATTATATTTTTACCAGCTGTTCTCATTATAACATAAACCACTCTCATGGCTCTTGTCATTAATAAAATATTAACATTTTATTAAACCTTTAATAACACATTAATAAAGTATTATTGTATTTATTTATTCATATTTGATTGTACATAATCTCACTCTTCTCTGACATAAGTAATGAGTCTAATATTCACACTCTTAAGAGAGTTATTAATAGCTGTCTATATCTAATTTCAATTTTAGCAAAGTATAAATAGACTTTCAAAAATCTGTGCCAATGACTTGTTAATGGTCATGGAAAAAACTAAATGAAAAGAAAATTGTTTTCTTTTGACTATAAAAGGCACATTTGCATTTCCTCATGGGGAAGTTAGAGATATGAATAGGATGAGAACAACATTCAAGTTGATTGCAGTGCTTACTGTTGTAATATATTTCTGAATTTTGCACTTTGAGTTGATTTATATATATTGATTATTGGCATTCCACAATTTTATTCATCTTAAAACATTTTCCTCTTCTTATTTCTGATTTTTCTACTCTTTCTTCATCATTCTCTGTCTTGGTAATGTAGCATTTAACTTTGGGGAAATAGTCTATTTTATTTTTTCTGCATTTTTATGTTATTTCTTCTCTTGGTTCTTATACATAGTTGAGCCTCCTTTAAAAAATGTCTTAAAAATTTAAACCCTTTATTAAGTAAAAGAAAGCTCAAAAAGCATCAAATACTTTGCATAAGAAGGCTGAGCTCTGAAGAATTGATGCTTTTGAATTGTGGTGCTGGAGAAGACTCTTGTACAGCAAGATCAAACCAGTCAATCCTAAAGGAAATCAATCCTGAATATTCATTAGGAGAACTGATGCTGAAGCTGAAGCTCCAATACTTTGGCACCTGATGTGAAGAGCTGACTCATTGGAAAAGACCCTGATGCTGGGAAAGATTGAAAGCAGGAAGAGGAGGGGGTGACAGAGGATGAGATGATTCATTACCAACTCAGTGGACTTGAGTTTGAGTTTGAGTAAACTCCAGGAGGTAGTGAAGGACAGGGAAGCCTGGCGTGCTGTGGTCCATACGATCACAGAGAGTCAGACATGAGTTAGCAACTGAAAAATGACAACAAGAAAATGAAACACAGAAAACCATAATTCTTATATTTTGATTTTAATTTCAATTTATGATAAGTATTTGATATTCAAAAGATATACATAGTAACACAATGAAAACCAGGATACTCATCTCAAGAAGAAAAACATAATCAACACAGCTAAAGCCCTTGTGGATGCTTCCTCAAAATGCATTCCTTATCCTCCCACCTCATGTAAGTATCGCCCTGAATTTATTATTCCCATCATGTCTTTTTTATTTAATTCACATATTTAAAGTTGTCTCAATAATATACATTGTTCTGTATATTTTACAATTTTATCCATACTAAAATTGTATTGTTCTGCATGATTTATTTTTTTTCAATTTGCTTTTGTCACTCAAAAATATATATTTCTTTTACCCACTTTGACATAGAACTATAGTTCATTTTAACAGTAGTGTGTTATTCTAAAATGCCTCCATTTGTTACCACTCTCCTGTTGATGAACATTTAGACTCTAATCTTTCCAGTATTTCTATCTTGTTACATGTTATTACAACATGTGCAATAAGGCTGCTTACACATTTCTTCGTGCCACAAGGGAGAGTTTCTCCAAGGAAGCTCTTTGTCTGAACTGTGTTATGTCTGTACAAAGTACACAAGTTGAAGTCTTAACCCCCAGTATTTCAAAATATGACTATTTTTGGAGATAGGGACTTGAAGAAAGTAATTAAGCTAAAAGTGAGGCTGTTAGCATGGGGACTAATCCAATCTGACTGGTTTCCTTAAATAAGAGATTAGGTCACACAGAGAGACATGAGTTGTGACCTGAGGGGAGGCCATGTGAAGAGGTAGCAAGAGGATGACTGTCTGAAAGCCAAGTGGAGAAGGATTGGAAGGACCCTACTGACACCTTGACCTTGGACTTCCAGCTACCAGAACTGGGAGAATATAAATTTTTGTTCCTTTAAAAAAATTTTTTTTAATTGGAGGATAATTACTTTACAATATTGTGCTGGTTTCTGCAATACATCACATTGAATCAGCCATAGGTTTATATATGTATCTTCCTCTTGAACCTCCCTTCCACCTCCCAGCTCATCCCGCCCTCTAGGTTGTCACAGAGCACCAGGTTAGAGCTTTCTGCATCATATAGCAAATTCCTACTAGCTATCTACTTTACATATGGTAATATATATGTTTCAATGGTATTCTCTCACCAATTTTTGTTCGTCCCACCAATTTCTGTTCTTTGAGCTACCCAGTCTGTTTTTTGTTATGGCAGCCTGAGCAGACCTTGATGTGAAGAGCTGACTCATTGGAAAAAGACCCTGATGCTGGGAAAGGTTGAGGGCAGGAGGAGAAGGGGACAACAGAGGATGAGACGGTTGGATGGCATCACCAATTCAATGGACATGAGTTTGGGTAAACTCCAGGAGTTGGTGATGGACAGGGAGGCCTGGCATGCTGTGGTTCATGGGGTCGCAGAGTCGGACACGACTGAGCGACTGAACTGAACTGAACCTGACCAGACTAATACACTCCCATAGCAGTAAAGCTGCTGATGAAGGGATGCTTGCAAGTTCAACCTCAGGCAATAATGCCACACCACCCTCCAAAATGGTGGAAGCAAGTTAAGCTCCCACCACTGGACCTCTTCCAGTGTCACATCCTCACTGACATCATGGTACTGCATCTCATTATAGTTTTAATTTGCACTTGATTTTTAATGAGGTTGGACATGTCATGTTTATTAGCCATTTATGCTTTCTATTTTTTTGTAAATGTCCTATATGTATGTCTTGCTCATTTCTATGTTGGATTGATTTTGCCAACAGTTGTTAAATGTAGTGTCCTATTAATATAATCAGTTTACATTTTTAATTTCTAGCCTCATGTTTTCATGTGATTACTAATTTTCCTTATAGCTTTAATTTTTAGTTACTGAGAGAAACTTCTTAAAATTCTGTAGTTCAATAGCTATTTGTTAGATTTTCCTTGTTTTTAAATATTTGCTTTATACATTTTGAGGCTGTTATCAGAGATGCATGAATTTAAGATTGCATATCTTTCTGTCAGTTAAATCTTTAATGACTTTTTTTAATCTCTCACAATACTATTTGCCTTAGTGTTTGTTTTGTCTGCTATTAATAATATTCTTATGATCACTTTGTTTGTCTTTTTTCTTATTATAATTTTTCTATCCCTATACTTTCAACTTAAAAAAATTCTTTATTTAATTTGTTACAATATTGTTTCTGTTTTGGTTCTTTGGCAATGAGGCATGTTGTATTTTAACTCCCTGACTAGGGATCGACCCACAGCCCCTGCATTGGAAGGCAAAGTCTTAACTACTAGACCACCAGGGAAGTCCATACATTTAACTCTTCTGAGTACTGATGCTTTTTTTTTTTTTTAATTTATTTTTTTAATTGAAGGATTATTGCCAAATTCAGACTTAAATTGAAGAAAGTAGGGAAAACCACTAGACCATTCAAGTATGACCTAAATCAAATCTCTTATGACTATACAGTGGAGTGAGAAATAAATTTAAGGGACTAGATCTCATAGATAGAGTGCCTGATGAACTATGGACGGAGATTCGTGACATTGTACAAGAGACAGGGATCAAGACCATCCCCATGGAAAAGAAATGCAAAAATGCAAAATGGCTGTGGGGGTGGGGGGCCTTACAAATAGCTGTGAAAAGAAGAGAAGTGAAAAGCAAACGAGAAAGGGAAAGATATAAGCATTTGAATGCAGAGTTCCAAAGAATAGCAAGAACAGATAAGAAAGCCTTCCTCAGCGATCAATGCAAAAAAATAGAGGAAAACAACAGAATGGGAAAGACTAGAGATCTCTTCAAGAAAATTAGAGATACCAAGGGAACATTTAGGGCTTGATTAAGGACAGAAATGATACGGACCTAACAGAAGCAGAAGATATTAAGAAGAGGTGGCAAGAATACACAGAACTGTACAAAAAAGATCTTCATGACCCAGATAATCACGATGGTGTGATCACTGACCTAGAGCCAGACATCCTGGAATGTGAAGTCAAATGGGCCTTAGAAAGCATCACTACGAACAAAGCTAGTGGAGGTGATGGAATTCCAGTTGAGCTATTTCAAATCCTGAAAGATGATGCTGTGAAAGTGCTGCACTCAATATGCCAGCAAATTTGGAAAACTCAGCAGTGGCCGCAGGACTGGAAAAGGTCCGTTTTCATTCCAATCCCAAAGAAAGACAATGCCAAAGAATGCTCAAACTACCGCACAACTGCACTCATCTCACAGGCTAGTAAAGTAATGCTCAAAATTCTCCAAGCCAGGCTTCAGCAATATGTGAACCGTGAACTTCCAGATGTTCAAGCTGGATTTAGAAAAGGCAGAGGAACCAGAGATCAAATTACCAACATCTGCCGGATCATGGAAAAAGCAAGAGAGTTCCAGAAAAATATCTATTTTTGCTTTCTTGACTATGCCAAAGCCTTTGACTGTGTGGATCACAAAAAACTGTGGAAAATTCTGAAAGAGATGGGAATACCAGACCACCTGACCTGCCTCTTGAGAAACCTGTATGCAGGTCAGGAAGCAACAGTTAGAACTGGACATGGAGCAACAGACTGTTTCCAAATAGGAAAAGGAGTCCATCAAGGCTATACATTGTTACCCTGCTTATTTAACTTATGTGCAGAGTACATCATGAGAAATGCTGGGCTGGAAGAAACACAAGCTGCAATCAAGATTGCTGGGAGAAATATCAACAACCTCAGATATGCAGATGACACCACCCTTATGGCAGAAAGTGTAGAACTAAAGAGCCTCCTGGTGAAAGTGAAAGAGGAGAGTGAAAAAGTTGGCTTAAAACTCAACATTCAGAAAACGAAGATCATGGCATCCAGTCCCATCACTTCATGGGAAATAGATGGGGAAACAGTGGAAACAGTGTCAGACTTTATTTTTTTGGCTCCAGAATCACTGCAGATGGTGACTGCAGCCATGAAATTAAAAGACGCTTACTCCTTGGAAGGAAAGTTATGACCAACCTAGATAGCATATTCAAAAGCAGACACATTGCTTTGCCAACAAAGGTCCATCTAGTCAAGGCTATGGTTTTTCCTGTGGTCATGTATGGAAGTGAGAGTTGGACTGTGAAGAAGGCTGAGCGTCGAAGAATTGATGCTTTTGAACTGTGGTGTTGGAGAAGACTCTTGAGAGTCCCTTGGACTGCAAGGAGATCCAACCAGTCCATTCTGAAGGAGATCAGCCCTGGGATTTCTTTGGAAGGAATGATGCTACAGCTGAAACTCCAGTACTTTGGCCACCTCATGTAAAGAGTTGACTCATTGGAAAAGACTCTGATGCTGGGACGGATTGGGGGCAGGAGGAGAAGGGGACGACAGAGGATGAGATGGCTGGATGGCATCACTGACTCGATGGACGTGAGTCTGAGTGAACTCCAGGAGTTGGTGATGGACAGGGAGGCCTGGCATGCTGCGATTCATGGGGTCACAAAGAGTCAGACATGACTGAGCAACTGAACTGAACTGAATTGAAAGCAATACTGCATGTATAGATGCAAGACTTTTTTTGCCTGTGGCAGCTCTGCCCCAGTGAGAGTTGAGCCTGAAGGTGGCACAGCTGATTGGCTTGCGGGGACTGTGGCGATGACAAATGTACAAGGACATAGACTGCCTCCACCACAGAAGCTATGGCCCATCAGAGTCTTTTTTCGAGCCTCTTGTAGCTGGCAATCAGAAGGCCTCTTTGGCCAGTCTTTCTCTGTAGCTCTGCCCATTCAGGAACTTAGAGGGCTCCCTTACCTGGGGTCCTTCTCTGTTATACAGGTGCTTCAGGAACAAAATGGGGCCCCCTAGCTGGGGTGCTACTCTGGAGATCAGTGCATCAGTCACTTAAAGGAGTATCCTGGGTGGGGTCCTGCTCTGTATTTCAGTGCCTCAGGCATTTGATAGGTCAGCCTAACTATTGTTCATCCAGCCTCTCTATTGTTCAGCTGCCCTGTGGGAGAGAGAGGCTGTGGTGATGGCTCCACCAGCTACGTGACTCCGCAGGATCGCCTTGCTTCCCTGGCTGCCCAGCTTTCCTCCACAGGCATTTCCCATCACAGTCTCCTCCCTCACATCCCCGCCATCCGTTCCTCCACAGTCAACAGCAGCCCTCGCCCTGGGATCACTCCACACTCCCCAAACTCCAGCCGCTGCACCTTCCAGGGGACCTTCGTCCCTGTTTGGGGTATGTCTGGCTGCGGCAAGGACTGTCTGATTTTCATTCCACTTAGGCTGCAACAGGTCAGGTGTTTCACTCTCAGCCTTAAATGCTTCTCCTCTGCCTCAGAGAATTGCCCCAATGTGTGGATCAGACCCTTGCTTCAGTTCTCCCACCCGCCGAGGGCAGGTCCAGTCCTACTAACACTCCTGTTTTTCCCCCTAGTTCCTTCATCCTACTGAGTTTTGCGTGGTTCTATATATTCTTTTCCTCTGGTCAGGTACTCCTGTCCACTCTCAGCTGCACTTCTGTGTCTGAAGGTATATTCCTGATGTATCTGTGGAGAGAGATGTACTCCACGTCCACCTACTCCTCTGCCATCTTGTTCTCCCCGAGTACTGATGCTTTTAAGCATTTCTTTGTGAATGACATTTAGCTGGATTTTTAAAATCTAATCTGAAAATATTTGTCTTTCAACTTCAGAATTTAGTTTAGTTATATTTATCATAATTATTAATATATTTGGATTCATTTTGCAAATCTTAACTTTTGCTTTTCATTTGTCACATTTTTTCTTCTGTTTTCTTTTGGATTAAAATTTCCTATTTTCCTTATCCAATTATTTTTTCCTTTACATGTATCAAAGGTTTTCTCTCAATGTTGTTAGTTTTTACTTCCCCTTCTTGAGCTATGTTCAGAGGGGCTTTGAGTGCCAGTCTATATTCTTAATTAGCTCTATAATTTGCCTCTTTCCCCCTCCTCCTCTCTGAATTCAGGTCTTCACCATTTTACACATCAATTATTGCAGTATTCTCTCTCTCCATCGCCACTCTCGATTCTCTTTATTGTTGTTCAGTCACTAAGCCACGTGTGACTCTTTGCATGCCCATGGACTGCAGCATGCCAGGCTTACCTGTCCTTCCCTGTCTCCTTGAGTTTATTCAAACTCATGTCCATTGAGTTGGTGATGCTATCCAAACATCTCATCCTCTGCTGCCCCTATTCTCTTTGTGTGTGTGTTAGTCACTCAGTTGTGTCTGACTCTTTGTGAACCCATGAACTGTAGCCCACTGGGTTCCTCTGTTCATGGAATTCTCCAGGCAAGAATACTGGACTGGGTAAGCATTCCCTTCTCCAGGGACTCTGCCCAACCCAGGGATCGAACCTGGGTCTCCTACATTGCAGGCAGATTCTTTACCATCTGAGCCACCAGGGAAGCCCATTCTCTTTGAGAGTACTCTAAAATATGACATTTGCTTAGAGCTCTTCAGTGGCTTCCATTTTGTTTTGGGTAAAAGTCTAAATCTTCCTATGGCATGCCAGCGCCATCATGCTGACAGGTGACTTCCTCTCTTGCAAATCCCTCATATGGCCCTTGCCCTGGCCACATGATCTCTGTAGCAGTTGTGAAATCTACCTTGCTCATGGGACCTCCATGTGAGATGTGGAATTCTTTCTAGTGTACAACTTGTATACTTGACAATGTCCCACTCACCTTTCATGCTTCAGTTCAGGATTACCTTCTCTATGAAACTTTAAAGACTCTCTGAGCCTAGGAAGCTAAGCCACATCTTCCTTTCTGTTTTAATAACATTCTGCCCATGTTTCTGTTCCTGGTTATGGTTTGATCATATTTGTTTGGTAAATGCATGTTGAAGTGTCTTTCTTCTGTAGACTTTGAGCTTCTTAATGGCAAGAAGCATGTTTTACTATTCCATGGTTCAACAGAGTACTTGTCCCAACTCATATGTGTTGAATAAATGGATAAAATAATAATATATATTACTATAAAGAAAAAGTATATGTGCTATACTTAGTTGCTCAGTTGTGTCTGACTCTTGTGACCCCATGGGCTGCAGCCCTCCAGACTCCTGTGTTCATGGGATTTCCTGGGGAAAAATACTGGAGTAGGTTGCCATTTCCTCCTCCAAGGGATATTTCTGACCTAGGGATCGAATCCACGTCTCCTGTGTCTTTTGCATTGCAGGTGAATTCTTCATCCACTGAGCCATTAGGGAAGTCAAAGGTATTATTTTATAAATCATAAATAACGTCACTCTCACATCTGATATTCATTTGCCTTTTTTCTGTCTCAGTGAGAGTGACTCACCTTCTCAGCTGAACTGTGAATTTTACACGGGGCAAAGGCTGTGTTTTATACTTGGCTGGTGTCACTTCGGTCCTTAGAACAGTGATAAGCATATAGCACAATCCCAGAAAATACTGTTTAATTGATGAGAGACTAAATGTAGCATACATTCTTGTCATTTATATTGTATATATCAGATCAGATCAGATCAGTCGCTCAGTCGTGTCCGACTCTTTGTGACCCCATGGACTGTAGCCTACCAGGCTCCTCCGTCCGTGGGATTCTCCAGGCAAGAGTACTAGAGTGGGGTTGCCATTTCCTTCTCCAGGAGATCTTCCCAACCTAGGGATCAAACCTGGGTGTCCCGCATTGCAGGCAGACGCTTTACCATCTGAGCCACCAGGGAAGCTCAATATATCTTTTTATTAAAATAAAGATGTGACAGCTAATCATTACAATATACTAGTTACTTGAACAAGGTGACATATGGGGATGCATGTAAAAAGATTCAAATGCCTCAGGAGAACTTCACTCTCCTTTCAGTGCAGTCAATATCATGAGGCCACAAGATGCTGTGGTCAGTTCTCACCTTTTCCCAGCAACCCCCAGGCTCCTAGAGCGGCCCAGCCTGCCAGTCTCAGGGGATCTTGAAACTTCTTTCAGGTTTACTCATTATTTGAAGTATAATTGCTTTACAATGTTGTGTTAGTTTCTGCTGTACAAAGAAGTGAATCAGTTCTATGCATACATATATTCCCTCCCTTGGGGATCTAATTTCCCCATTACCCCTGCCACTATCCCATCCTTCTATGCCATCATGGAGCAGTGAATTGAGCTCCCTGTGCTACATAGCAGGTTACCGATAGCTAGCTATTTTACAGAAGGTGTGTATATATGTCAATCCTACTCTCCCAATTTGTACTTACTAATTTTAGTCTTTTCTTTTTCTCCTTAGAGACATAAAATCTAAGACTATGTATCTTCCCTCTCAGTCTTCACACAATCACAAGTGTACTCTTTGGTTCTTCTTTTTCTCTTCAAGAGAGAGGGCCCTTCTTCCCAATGACATGAAAATGACTTTGGATGAATTTCTTTAATAGCCAAAGTCTAATAGCCTAATGTTTCTCTACAGGTATAGTCTCTAGACCAGTGGTTCTCAAAGTGTGGTCCTCAGAGGGTCAGCTTCAACATCCCCCAGGAGCTTGATGTACATTCTTGTGCCCTACTCAGACCACCTGACTCAGAAACTCAAGGAATGGAACAACTTGTGTCCAAACAAGCTCTCCAGGGGATATGCCAAAGTTTGGGAACCACAGTTTTCAACATTTGGCTAAAGGTCTAAAAGGAATAATACCATCCTCCCCTATTTATCCTTTGTGTTCATTTTGTTGCTTTTGTTTAGTTGCTAAGTCATGTCTGACTCTTTGTGACCCCTTGGACTGAGGCACACCAGGCTCCCTTCACTCTCTCCTGGAGTTTGCTCAAGCTCATGTCCACTGAGTCAGTGATGCTATCCAACCATCTTATCTTCTGCCTTCCTCTTCTCCTCTTGCCCTCAGTCTTCCCAGCATCAAGTTCTTTTCCAATGAGTCAGCTCTTTGCATCAGGTAGCCAAAGTTGGAGCTTCAGCTTTAGTCCGTCTAATGAATATTCAGGGTTGGTTTCCTTTAGGAATGATTGGTTGGATCTCCTTGCAGTCCAAGGGACTCTCAAGAGTCTTCTCCAGCACCATAGTCCAAAAGCATCAGTTCTTCGGTGCTCACCCCTCTTTATGGTCCAACTCTCACATCTGTACATGATTACTGGAAAATCCATAGTTTGACTACACGGATCTTTGTTGGCAAAGTGATGTCTCTTCTTTTTAATAGGCTATCTTGGTTTATGTTTATTTTAAAGACCTTTAAGCAGCACAGACCTGTTCATAAGCAGTCAGACAACAGTGATAGAACAAGACATGATCAGGTCACAGAGTTAATAAAAAAGACAGCATTGAACACTCTTTGGAAAAGAGTCTGAAACCAGAAGTTGGCTTATGTTCACATCCTGCCCTCACCATTTCTCCGT
This sequence comes from Bubalus kerabau, assembly GCF_029407905.1. NCBI lineage: Eukaryota > Metazoa > Chordata > Mammalia > Artiodactyla > Bovidae > Bubalus > Bubalus kerabau. The sequence goes on from NC_073634.1 coordinate 53,377,335, forward strand.
GAGTCATGAACACATTACTCAGCTTCTTGGCATCTGTGGCGTTGTGATCATGGGAATATTATGCTCTTAGAGGGTAAGTTGTTGGAAGCACTGAATGAAATCATATTGATAGGGGCTTGAAGTAGTTTCTGGCACAGAATAAGTGCTCTGCAAGTGATTGTTAAATAAAATAAATGAACGTGAAGCTGAAAGTTCCATGATCTGGGATAGGCCCCTATGAGAGGGTCACAGAACAGCTGGGTTGTCACAGGCCTTGACAAGAGGCTTTGCTAGTGCCTGCTGTGTATCAGGACATGCAGGGCTGTTCTCCCAGATGACGAGGAAAGAACTGGGCTGCCAATGCCTGCAGTGTACAGGACACCTGTATATATTTAAGCAGAATTGACACCTGTGCTGTTCAGATTCCTGGAAAGGAGGCACAAGAAATGCCATGCATCATCCTTCACCAGGATGTAGCAGGTGTTTGAGATCCCCAGGTCATAATTTGCCCAAATCTTAGAGTTTTCGTATGTTCTGCTTTCTTTAAAAAAAAAAAAATGAGTTCCACATGATCTAGGGCCTAATATCCATCCCCAGTGGTTGTTGGTATATTGTCCATCATTTGGCAAATCTGATGCATTTTAACCCAGCTTTCAGCTTTCTGTAATCTCGCTTCATCAATCCTTCTTTGCTCAGGTATGTCTGCCTTCATTTGGCAGACATGGCAGATTTTTCATTTCCCCTGTGTAAATGACTTGTTTATTACAGTAGGGGTCCCTGGTCTTTGAAACAGCTTACAGATACCCTGGAATAGAGCTCAGAAAGGGCTTCTTGAATAATAATGCCTAAGTAAACCTGAAATGAGCTTGGACTTTGCCTCTTTGAAATTCATACATCATCCTAAGTTCTGTCATTTAAACAGAAAATGTAGAAGGCTGCCTGGAAATGCTTAGTCTGAAATATGCTTCCTTTATAGAACTTATCATTTTAGTACAAAACAAACAAACAGCAGAGAGCAAAGGAGGGAGTAGGTGACTCCTGGTATGTGTTTTACCCGAGCATAAGATTTGTTCTTCTGATTGTACTGGGACTTTTCACAGTTCCTGATTTTAACTTTCAAATTTGTATTTCTCTTTCTATTAAATATTCCTCTGCTTCCTTACTTCTAGATGATGAATTTGTAGCAAAGGCAGAAGACCAAGGATGAGGAGACAGCCATCCAAAGTAAGTTAACTCTCAATTCCATTTATCTTGGGAGATAGAATTTTTGATGCGTTTGTAGCCTGAACTTCAGTTTCTTTCTGGACCACACAAGTCCTTAAACTTGGCTATACACTGGAATCACTTGGAGATTGTTATGTATCTTGGACATTGTGATTTTTCAAACATTTCCAGGTGATTGTAACTTATGGGAAAGTTTGAGAACTGATGCTCATTGTGTCAACTACATGGATTTAAAGATGGCCAGCCATTCACAGCTTCCCTGGTGGCTCAGACAATAAAGAATCTGCCTGCAATGCAGGAGACTCAGGTTTGAATTCTGGGTCAGGAAGATCCCCTGGAGAAGGAAATGGCAAACCACTCCAGTATTCTCGCCTGGAGAATTCCATGGACAGAGGAGGCTGGTGGGCTACAGTCCATGGGGTCACAAAGAGTCAGACATGACTGAGCACACAGCACAGCCATTCACAGAGACTGAGTCAGATAAACCTAACCTAGGTCCACTTGGAGGTGTGGTGGGTAGCCTCTTAGGAAAGATCCCATTCTGACAGTGGAAGGAGTCAGGTACACCCAGGTACTCACTTCACTCTGTCCCTTCCCTAGTGGCATGGTTGCAAGTCTCAAACCTTGGGAGAGAGAGGACTGTGAGCAGAAATGAAGTGTTTTTCCAGTGAAAGCTCTGTGAAGCATTTGGTCCCAGCAGAACTGGCAATACAGCATGACATATGACATAATGGGAGGTAGGCCCCTTTTCGTCACATACTGAGGCCTCTTGTAGGCTGGAGAGGCAGCAATGTAAGTGCCCTAGTGAGCATCCTGCAGAGCCTTGTGCCACAATAGAATGAGGGCCTGCCTCTCTGGTAGACAGGCTGGGAGATCAGTGGATTTGTCAAAGTGCTGAGATCATGTACATTGGCAGGTAACAAGATAAAGTTTTCTTGGACTCTATATCTAGCAGCAGGTGATGGCTGGAGACTCAGGGCATAGTTTATCTGTGTAACTAACTATGTGAGGCTATAACTGTGCTCTTATACATAGAAAAATTTACTTTCTCAGTTGTGTTTGACTCTTTGCGACCCCATGTACCGCAACCTGCCAGGATCCTCTATTCATGGAATTCTCCAGGCAAGAATACTGGAGCTGGTTGCCATGCCCTCCTCCAGGGGATATTCCTGACCCAGGGCTTGAACCCAGGTCTCCTGAATTGCAGGCTGATTCTTTACCATCTGAGCTGCCAGTGAAGCCCTAGAAGATAAGAATGCTTTCTGACCATATTGGTTTAGCTCCATATTGTTTTAGTCCTAATGATATGTTCTTTGTCTGAACTGAGGAAATAACTACATAAGATGGTTTTGGCTGTTAGTATGGAATTGCTGTTAGAGGAATTGCTCATTAAATTGTTCAATGACCATCCTAAAGCTCCATGGGATAAATTTCTTTCAGAATACAAGAGTGAATCTCTCTTGAATAATTGGTATGCCTCCATTTGTGAGCTAATGAGTACTGAGCACCCCATTACATTGCCTGTCCTCCTGTCCTCCTCAAAACCAAATACAATAATGCTTATTTGCAATAAATATAACCTCGGGTGGTTAACAACATTACCAGTAATGTGAGTCCTTCCTATAATGGCTTAGTTGTGATCTAATCATTTTTCTATGTGTCTTTTGTTTTAAAGCACTCCAAAATATTTTTTTTAAAGAAGCAAAGGGTGAACATAAAAATCTCAATTTAATATAATTCTTTTTTTCTTAGCTTTTTTTAAAAAACAAAACAAAACAGCTTTATTGTGGAATAACATGTAGTAGGCATTAGGCATACCTGCTGTTGTGTCTGACTCTGCGATCCACGGACTGTAGCCCAGCAGTCTCCTCTATTCATGGCATTTTCCAGGCAAGAATACTGGAGTGGGTTGCCATTTTCTCCTCCAGGGGATCTTCCTGATCCAGGGTTTGAACTCATGTCTCTTGAGTCTCCTGCATTGGCAGGTGGAGTTTTTACCACTGGCACAACCTGGGAAGCTATATTATACAATAAGCTGTATATAGTTAAAAGGTAACATTTGATAAGTTTTGATATAATAAATACCCCTGAAACCATCACCATGGTTTAGATGATGAACATTATTTATCACCAGCAAAAGTTTCTTTATGTCCCTTTATAATCACTTCCTCTTATAATCACTTCCTCTTACCCCTCCCCAGTCCCTTCTCATCCCTAGGCAACTATGGATCTGCTTTCTGTTACTACAGATGAGTTTGCATTTTTTAGAGTCTTATTCAAGCTGATTAATACAGTATGTTCCTTTTTTGTTGGACTACTTTTTCTCAGCATAATCATTTTGAGATTTATCCATCTAGTTGCATGTATTAAGGGTTTATTGCTTAATGTATTTATTATGTATTAATGGTTTATTTATAAGTTGTATCCATTGATTAGCTATGTAACAAATTGTTTATGTGTTCAGCTGTTGATGGACATTTGGGTTGCTTTCAGGTTTTTGTTATTATGAATAAGAGCTTCAATGAACATTCGTGAACAAGTCTTTGTGTGGACATATGCTTTCTTTCATCTCGAGGATATACCTAGGAGTGGAATGCTGCATTGTTAGGCCAGTACATATTTAGCTTTTTAAGAAATTGCTGAATTTATTTTGCAAAGGAGTTGCACCATTTGAACATTCCTACCAGCAGTGTATGAGAGTTCTAATTGCTTTATATCTTACCCAACACTTGGTATGATTGGTCTTTTAAATTTTAGCCATGCCAATCCTGGGCATATATCTGGAGAAAACTATAATTTGAAAAGACACATGTACCCCAGTGTTCATAGCAGCACTATTTACAATAGCCAAGACATGGAAGCAACCTAAATGTCCACTGACAGATAAATGGATAAAGAAGATGTGGTGCATACACACAATTGAATATCACTCAACCATAAAAAGAATGAAGTGATGTCATTTGTTGTAACATGGATGAACCTAGAGATTATCATACTAAGTGAAGTAAATCAGACAAAGACAAATATCATATGATATTGCTTATATGTAGAATCTAAAAAAAAGATACAAATGAACTTATTTACAAAACAGAAGTAGATCCACAAACATAGAAAACAAATTTATGGTTACCAAAGGGAAAGGGGGGAGAGATAAATTAGGAGTTTGAGATTAATATATACACACTACTGTATACAAAATAGATAAACAATAAGGGCTTACTGTATTGCACAGGGAACTACACTCAGTATTTTGTAATAACTGATAATGGAAAAGAATATGAAAAAGAATGGATTTATATATACATGTATATGTATAACTGAATCACTTTCCTTTACATCTGAAACTAACACAGCATTGTAAATCAACTACACTTCAATTACAAAGAAAAGACAAAAAACCAATTTAGTCACTCTAGTAGTTGTGAAGTGATATATTATTATGGTTTTGCTTTGCATTTCCCTAATGACTAATGATGCAGAGCATCTTTTCATTTATTTGAAATTCATATATCTTTGGTGAGATGCCTGTTCAAATTTTTTGCCAATGTTTTAAAAAGCTGAATTGTTTGTTTTCTTAGTGTAGTGTGTTGAAAGTTCTTTACGTATTTTTGGATACGAGTCGTGTATTTGATATGTGATTTGAAAATATTTTCTCACAGTTTGTGGCTTATCTTTTCATAGACTCTGATTCTTAAGTTTACCATTTAAACTTTGCCAGTGCAGTCGAGGCATGTGAAATCGAGGAGAAGTGCTGTTCAGAATTACAATTTGGAGACTCTGTAGCCTCCTCAGGCATCATCCCCTCTCCCCGACAGTTATTTATACTCACCAAACGTCCTGGGCTTGTCAATCTTGACTCAAATTGGTCTTCCTCTCAGAAGCCTATACATCCGCCAGCCTCTCCCTGCCACATAGCAGCTGCTGAGATTCACGAAATCATGAAATGAATCGCCACCAGCTAAAATAGCAGTTGTTTATCTTTAATCTGCTTGAGTTCAGATTGTATGTTTGTAACTTAAACATACAAGAGTTTGGAAGTACCTCCTGTCTTTCTCCAGAGACTAAAGCCTGGCTCTGCTGGGGGTGAGGAGAGGGAGAATCCAACAGTCTCTTTTCTTCTATGTAGGTTGCTGGTGCTACTGCTAAGTCGCTTCAGTCGTGTCCGACTCTGTGCAACCCTATGGACAGCAGCCCACCAGGCTCCTCCGTCCACAGGTTTCTCTAGGCAAGAATACTGGAGTGGTTTGCCATTTCTGCCTCCAGTATGTAGGCTGAACTGAGTGAAATTACTGCTTTTTTGTTGGTCCCAAAGCTTCAAATATAGGCGGATTTGTTCCTTGGGGCTGCTGTATCAAAGCATCACAGATTGGCTTAAAAAACAGTTCTGGAGGTGAGAAGCCCAAGCACGAGGGGTCAGCAGGGTTGGTTGCTACTGAGGGTTGAATGTGTGTGCTCAGCTGTGTCCGACTCTTTGTGACCCCATGGGCTGTAGCCCACTGGGCTTCTCTGTCCATGGGATTTCCCAGGCTAGAATACTGGAGTGTATTGCCATTTCCTTGTCCAAGAGATCTTCCTGACCCAGGGATTGATCCCATGTCTCCTGAATTGACATGTGGATTCTTTACCACTGAGCCACCAGGGAAGCCACTGAGGGTTAAGAGGAAGATTCTATTCCAGGGAGAATGTCTCCTCAGCTTTTGTTTTTGTTAGTTCATTTGTTTTTAATGATTACTTGAAGTGGTTTTATTTATGTATTTGGCTGTGTTGGATTTCAGTTGTGGCACACGGGATCTTTGATCTTTGTTGCAGCATGTGAATTCTTAGTTGCAGCGTATGGGATCTAGTTCCCTGACCAGGGATTGAACTCGGGTCCCCTGCCTTGGGAGCTTGGAGTCTTAGTCATTGGACAACCAGGGAAGTCCCACTTCTGGGGGTTTGCTGGCAATCTTCAGCTTTTAAACGCACCACCAAAATCTCTGCCTTTGTCTTCACATGGTGATCTCCCCATGTGTGTCTCTGAGTCCAAATTTCCTCTTTTCATAAGGATACCAGTCATAAGGTGATTTCCCAGGATCACACAGATGTCCATATAAAGACAGTTGGGTATGCAGCCCAAGCGTCATGTTCTTTGGTGATGTTCAGTTCTCTCAGTTATCTGGTATTCCTATAAAAAGCTCATGCTATTCTATTTCACAAATAAAATTAAGTGTGGCTTCAAACTTGTGTTAGCAAGAAATTAAATATTAATGGGACAACCCTGCTGTCTCTCCAAGTTCTTATAATAACCTCATTTCTTGATAAGACCTGGTTGTCAATGTATTATTGCCCTCATTTCTTGTTCTCTTACAGGTTGCTTCTGTTGAACCTGGCTCTCCTCCTTCAGCCAATCTGGAGAATCCTGTAACCTTGCTGCTGGCACTGTTAACTGTTTGTTCAATATTCATTCCCTCTTCTTACTGCCAGTGTGGGATGATCTGACTGCTTGGGATGACCATGTGCCCAGCCCTAGGTCGTGAAGATTAGGTCGTGTGACCTCGTTCTGATGTAAATAAAGATGCTGTGAGAACTTCAGGGAAGCTTTTGTTTTACTGTTTAAAACAGCAGGTGGCGCTTCAGTCATTTCCTCCCTTATTCTTGCCTTGAAGGTGGGCATGATACTTCAGAGTTTGGACTACCACATTTTGATCATATGAAGGGCTCTCTTTTTACATTCTTTTAGAAACAGGCAAGGGACATGAAGGACCTATTTATTGAAGTTGAGTTGTTTAAAAATCTTTGGTCTGATGGTGACCACAATTAGTCATAGTGTTAGGTAGCTGGTCAGACATGAATGGGTCCTGCTCCATCCTGGATGGTTAGTCTTTCCCTCCCACACTGGATGATCAGAACACATCCTCCCTTTTGTGGTCAAGAACCACCACTAAGTTTCCAGCCTTATCAGGACCAAGCAAGATAAAACCACCAGCCCAGGTTGGTGCAGGTGCCCTAAGACCTCAAAGGTGACTCAAGGTAACCCAAGGTTCATTATGCTGTATTTGTAATAAATTAGCATTGTGATTCCCTCCTCTCCCCACCCCCTAACCTATGGATTTTGCTTGGGTGCTTATGGGTAAGTGCCTGAGCATTAGGAGAAAAGTTATATAACATAAAGCGATCAATCAATTTGTCTGTCAAGTAATACACAACAGAGGGAGGGACCACCTCTCTAAAAAACACAACCCTATCGCATTGCAGGGCCACTTCTAGTTTCCAGGCAGCCCACTCTCATTTTTTATTAGGAACATACTTCTGCTTTTGTTAATAAAACTCTTGCTACTTAAAACTGCTCTATACCTCTTGACTGAATTCTTCCTCTCAAGAAGGGCTAGAACTGAGGAAATCACCCTTCTGCCTCTGACAAAAGTTTTGTGGGGAGTGTGAAGATCTGTTCAGAAGTTCTCCTATATTCAGAAAGGGAGTTTAGTGCCCAGACAATAGAACTTGAGGTTCAGAACACTTGAGTTTGGACTGTGACTGTGCTATATATCAGCTGCATGAAACGTGACAAGTTGGTTTGAAAGCTTAGTTTCCTCATCTGTACAATATGAAAATGATGTTGCTTGGCATCTAAATTGAATTGTGCAGAAAAACAAGTGGGATAGTTTTCACTAGAATAATTTGTCAATGATAAGACTCTTCTATCTAGCCATTAATCGTTAGGCAGAAAGAATTATTTGGCAGATGTGGAAAGCTCCGGAAGTGAATAGTAATAGCTAACATGCATTGAGAGGTTACTTTGCATCAGTTACAGTTCTTATCCTCTTTACACATGAACAGGCTTAATCATCACAACTACAGTATGAAGTGGGTGCCATTTAGGCTTCATTGTAGACAGGAGGAAACTCAGGCATGGGGGAATGGGGCTAATCCTCTTAAAAATCTCTCCTTTTGCACAAGACCCAAGCCAGCTGTCATTCTCTCCCAGAACACTCTCCCCAGGTCTATTTTCTCCACTTCCCTCTGTTATCAGGGAAAGGAATTTCTCTCTTTATTTATGTTCTTCTTTTCACTGGGGCTCTGAATCCCTTCCCTTTGTACCTCATAAAACCTTCACTATCCTGAATCCTAACTCACTCCATACTATCCCCAGGTCCCCATATTTATATGGTTAGTTTCTTACCTATTTCAGAAATTTAGGAGACCATTAAAAATAGGGAAGTGCTTGATTCTGCTACTTTTTTTTTAATCTGCCTCCTGCTGCTAAGTCACTTCAGTCCTGTCAGACTCTGTGTGACCCCATAGACGGCAGCCCACCAAGGCTCCCCCGTCCCTGGGATTCTCCAGGCAAGAACACTGGAGTGGGGTGCCATTTCCTTCTCCAATGCATGAAAGTGAAAAGTGAAAGTGAAGTCGCTCAGTCATGTCCGACTCTTAGTGACCCCATGGACTGCAGCCTACTAGGTGCCTCCATCCATGGGATTTTCCAGGCAAGAGTACTGGAGTGGGGTGCCATTGCCTTCTCCATCTGCCTCCTATTTGTGCTCCTTCCTTTCTCTATCAAATCATACTGAAATCCTATATGCATCTAGTCTGTAACTAGACTTAATTAATACTTTTTCTTAACTCCTGCAATCTGGCTTCTAATCTTTGCTGTCCAAGCACAGTATGGAAGCAAATCTCCTTGGCAATCTCTCCAAATTTCCTTCCCTTGCAAGAATAGCAACCTGTTTTATCTTCATTTCTTACCCTTATCCACCTGTATCAGACTTTGGATGGCACCTATTGTCCTGACTCAAATCACATGGTCCTGGGCTTTCTTTCTAACTTGTACCTCCTTTGTTTGATCCAATCACCTCCTCTCCTTGAATAACTTGAGTAACTCTTTATCTTATTATGTTTTATTTTATTTTGAGAAATGACCACTACTCTAAACCGTATTTTATATTTATTTCTCTTTTCTGTCTGACATTGATCATTTTCTTTCTTCAGCTTGTCTGTCTTTTTGGACATTATTTCTATAAGAGGCACACTGGGAAGTTAGAAGACAAAATAATCCAGCTGCTTCTGTGTTTATATCTGGAAAGTAAATAGCATTTGGATCAAACCTTTTTATTTATTTATTTTTAATTGAATGATAATTGCTTTACAGTAAGGGTCAAATCTTTTTGATTTTTGGAGAGTAATGTGAGAGCCTCTTTGAATGTTTTTCCTATTGTAACACAGAAGAAGAAACCCAACTCCATACGTGATCTATTCCTTTAAAAAACTGTATTTATTTGGCTCCAATGGGTCTTAGTTATGGCACAAGGGATCTTCCATCTTCATTGTTTCATGTGAGATCTTTTAGCTGTTGCACATGGACTCTTAGTTGCAGTATGTGGGATCTAGTTATCTGACTAGGGATAGAACCCATGTCCCCTGCACTGGAAGTGCAGAGTCTTAGCCACTGGAACACCCATAGCTGGTCTATTCCTTTAGCTCTAACTCATGTGTTCTGTTGCCTGTGCTCAGTCATGCTGACTCTGTACCTTTTGTAAAATAATGTTGCCTATACCCTGAAATATACATGATAGCTCGTTCTCAAGGCTCTGATCTTTAAAGGTATAATGGTTTTCCCTTCATAGACAGATTAAAAGTTGCAAAATGGAAAATAATATTTATGTTGTTTGAGGCTTATAGAAGCATTGGGACCAGACTTATATGGACAGCTGCAAGAACAAAGGATTCCTGCACCAACTCTGAATTCTAATTTAGATAAGATGGTCCCTTGGGCCACTAGGCCACCATTCTCTCAGTCTGCTGGCTTTCCAAATAAAGTTGCTATTCCTTGCTCCAACAACTAGTCTTATTATTTATGGGCCTGTGTAGTGAGCAGTATCAGAGAAGGCAATGGCACCCCACTCCAGTACTGTTGCCTGGAAAATCCTATGGATGGAGGAGCCTGGTGGGCTGCAGTCCATGGGGTCACTAAGAGTCGGACACGACTGAGTGACTTCACTTTCACTTTTCACTTTCATGCATTGGAGAAGGAAGTGGCAACCCACTCCAGTGTTCTTGCCTGGAGAATCCCAGGGACAGGGGAGCCTGGTGGGCTGCTGTCTATGGGGTCGCACAGAGTCGGACACGACTGAAGCGACTTAGCAGCAGCAGTGAGCAGTATGAGTTTGGACTCAGTAACACTATCACTACTAGTGATTCTGGGGGTGACAGAACACAGAGAGTGTGGGAGGAGAAACAGACCAACAAGGTGGAAATGAATGAAGGCACCAATACTGAGGATTCTTTTTTAACTGAACCCGAGCCAGACCAAAGCTGGAAGAAGAAAAAGTTTTCAATTGAGTAAAAGAATCAGTGTGGATTGGAGTCAAGAAGCTATTGCAGTAGGGCAGGTGAGTGATGGCAGGTGAGAAATGAGAGAGGATTAGACTTTGGCTATAGCTGTTGCTGCTAAGTCACTTCAGTCATGTCTGACTCTGTGCGACCCCATGGACAGCAGCCCTACCAGGCTCCTCTGTCCCTGGGATTCTCCAGGCAGGAATATTGGAGTGGGTTGCCATTTCCTTCTCCAATGCATGCATGCATGCTAAGTCACTTCAGTCGTGTCCGACCCTGTGTGACCCCATGGACAGCAGCCCACCAGGCTCCTCTGTCCACAGGATTCTCTAGGCAAGAGTACTGGAGTGGGTTGGCTATAGAGGAGATAAGAAATAGCCAATTCTGATTCTATTTAGAAGGTAGAGCAAATAAAATTTGTGGTTGGATTGGATGTAGTGGTTAAGAGGTTACCCTCTGTTTGGGACCTGAGCAATTTGTCAAATGCAGATGTCATTTACTAACAGAAATACAGAAGGAGCAGATTTGGTGGTAAATCAAAACTTGGTTTTAGATGTGGTGTTTGAAATGCCTTTTGTGTATTGTAGAGGATGTAGAACAGACTTTGAAGAAATTTTCTGGGCAGAAAGGTTATCACAGTCCCTAGATTTCGAACCTCTTTCTTGATGTTAATTTTTGAGTGTATAAAATATTCTATAAACCAGGTGAAATAAGTAGAGGCCAAGGTTGTCTGGCAAGACTTCCCACATCCATCACACACATAGGATTTTTCCTGTACTAATTTCCTAATCAAAGATGGCAAATGGTTTCATGTTGCCTGCCAAACTAAAAGAAATAGTCTTCATTAACAATGTCACTTTCCATGGGTGGAAAAATAATAAATCAATATGATTTACTAGAAAAGATTTAATAGAAGTACATTTTCATCACTGATTCTAATAAAATAATACAAAAGTCTGATCAGTATTGATGATATCATTTTAAATTTGTTTTATGATGTAAAGCTATTCTGGTCCTTTGGGAGAAAAGTAAAGTTATTTCTGACTAGATACAATTTGTAGTAGAGAAAAGACATCAAGAAAAATTAGTTACTGGAAAGAAGAATCGAATACAAAATTAAATTCTTTAAAAGTCATGGAAAATATTAGGTTATAATTTTGGAATATACAGATAACACAACCTCAACTTTCAGATAATACAGCAAGTACCTGTGTTGCTGTCACTCTGCAGTGACTGGTAACATCCTGGTAGTTCAAATTTTGGTCTTTAATTGCATTTTAGTTCAGTTTAAATTCATGAATGTATGTAAAAGTTATTTTGGTCTTTACTTTTCAAAACTTGAAAAAATAGAATTTACATCCTTAAAAATAAATTCACCTTTCAAAAATGGTTAATCTTTGAAGTTGGCAAATATTTATTAGGCATCTATATTTGTCGGACTCTTGAGAGTCCCTTGGACTGCAAGGAAATCCAACCAGTCCATTCTGAAGGAGATCAGCCCTGGGATTTCTTTGGAAGGAATGATGCTAAAGCTGAAACTCCAGTACTTTGGCCACCTCATGCAAAGAGTTGACTCATTGGAAAAGACTCTGATGCTGGGAGAGATTGGGGGCAGATGGAGAAGGGGGCAACAGAGGATGAGATGGATGGATGGCATCACTGACTCGATGGACGTGAGTCTGGGTGAACTCCGGGAGTTGGTGATGGACAGGGAGGCCTGGCGTGCTGCGATTCATGGGGTCGCGAAGAGTCGGACACAACTGAGCGACTGAACTGATATGTCGGACTCTGTGTTAAATACTGAGTACACACAGGTGATAAGAACAATCAAGGTCAAGTCTTTGTGGAGATTACATGATTATTTTGAGTTCAAATATAAAGATATAAAGCAAATCTCTATAATTTGAACTGTTTATAAATTTTTAAAATTTATTTGTTTTATGTGTTTTAAATATTGGGAAATAGCTTCTCATGTTCATTTACATTTCTTTTGCTGATAGACCTATCCTTTAAAACATATTTTTGTAGAAAATAATATACAGTGAATTGCATGAATTACTGGTAGTCATCAAAAAGAATACAAATAACAAATGTTGGTTAAGGATGTAGAGAAAAGGTAACCCCCATACACTCTTGATGGGAATGAAAATTGGTGCAACCACTGTGGAAAATAATATTGAGGTTTCTCAAAAAACTAAAAGTAGAACTTCCATATGACCCAGCAATTCTACTCCTGGGTATATAGCTGAACAAAACAAAAACACTAAATCAAACATATACCTGCACCCCAATTGTTCATAGCAGCATTATTTACAATTGTCAAGACATGGAAGCAGCCTGAGTCCATCAACAGATGAATAAGGTGTGATATATATTTACAATGGAAGTACTTGGTCATAAAATAATTAAATGTTGCCATTTGCAACAACATGGATGGACTTGGAGGGTATTATGCTAAGTGGAGGGTATTATGCTAAGTGAAATGTCAGACAGAGAAAGATAAATACTGTATGATATCACTTATATGTAGAATCTAAAAATTACATAAGCTAGTGAATGTAACAAAAAAGAAGCAGACTGACTGATATAGAGGATGAGCTAGTGGTTACCAGTGGGGAGATGGTAGTGGGGATGGGCAATATAAGGATAGGGGATTAACAGGTACAAACTATTTGGTATAAAATAAGCTAAAAAGGTATATTGTACAACCAGGAGGATATAGCAACTATTTTATAATATCTATAAGTGGAGTATAACCTTTAAAAATTGTGAATCACTCTTCTGTACACCTTTTAAAAAGATGTAAAAATTTATATAATATTGTGCATCAACTATACCTCAATAAAATATTTACATTGAACAAAAAACATATATACAAGTGATAGAAAATGTAAACTGTACAAATTGGTGAGTCATCTTGCACCGAAACACAAAACTTTATTCTCCTGCTTCAGGAATAAGAAAGAAAATATTAATTATGCAGTAACCTTTAAAATCAAATGTTATATATACAATATGTTTAATAAAAAGACTTGTATTTGTTTTTACTTTAAGTGAAAAATTAGCAGGAGAAACTAAGAAAATTTCAATTATTTACAAATGTTTAAAAATAAAAATATTGCTTTAAAAATGAACTGTCTAAAAGTTAAGCAAATATTAGAAAATAATATAACGGTGAAAAAATAAAATATCTCTTTACAGAAAATAGTACACAATGAATTGATTTAAAGCATACAATACTTGACAATTTATTTCTGCAAAATATCAGTCTGCAATTCACAATATTTCAATTATGTATATCTTCCTTCTCTTCTTTTTTACCTACTAAACTTTAAAATTCAACTGAACAGTCAGTGTAATTTTCAAGAAATCAAATCAAGTTTATTTTAGTTGCTGTTAACAGAATGAAATTAAAAGACGCTTACTCCTTGGAAGGAAAGTTATGACCAACCTAGATAGCATATTCAAAAGCAGAGACATTACTTTTCCAACAAAGTCCATCTAGTCAAGGCTATGCTTTTTTCCAGTAGTCATGTATGAGTGTGAGAGTTGGACTGTGAAGACAACTGAGCACCAAAGAATTGATGCTTTTGAACTGTGGTATTGGAGAAGACTCTTTCGAGTCCCTTGGACTGCAAGGAGATCCAACCAGTTCATTCTAAAGGAGATCAGTCCTGGGTGTTCTTTGGAAGGAATGATGCTAAAGCTGAAACTCCAGTACTTTGGCCACCTCATGCAAAGAGTTGACTCATTGGAAAAGACTCTGATGCTGGGAGGGATTGGGGGCAGGAGGAGAAGGGGACGACAGAGGATGAGATGGCTGGATGGCATCACCGACTCGATGGACGTGAGTCTGAGTGAACTCCGGGAGTTGGTGATGGATAGGGAGGCCTGGTGTGCTGCAATTCATGGGGTTGCAAAGAGTTGGACACGACTGAGCGACTAAACTGAACTGAACTGATTGAACTCAGCAGAATAAAAACATTTCTCCTCCTCCCGTTTGGAAGCTATCCTTGCCTGTGTAACCTTATGGTGTATACTCCATACAACTTTTTATGTACAGGGTCTGGTGGGGAGTGGATGCAGTAATGTGCTTCAGTGACAATGTTTCTATCACAACCAACTAAAACAGATGATTCATAACATTTTCAAGCAACACTCCCTTTCACTTTGATCAAAATGTAATTCATTTTGCAATGTTTGGTTTCTCTCTCTTGGTCATAGACCTCTCACTCATTGTCTCACATTAAACCCAGTTTATTCATTTTTATGGTTCAAAAGATCCAGAGCCTTATGATTATCTTCAAGTTAACTGAAAGCGTTAGTCACTAAGTTGTGTCTGACTCTTTGTGACCCCGCAGACTGTAGCTTGTGGGGCTCCTCTGTCCATGCGATTTCCCAGGCAAGAATACTGGAGTGGGTTGCTATTCCCTTCTCCACAGGATATCCCTGACCCAGGCATCGAATCCAGGTATCCAGCATTGCAGGCAGATTCTTTACTGTTTGAGCCACCAGGGAGGCCATATATGATTAAATCTCATGAGGGCTCAAAGACACCCCATCTACAGAAAAGACCTCATCTTTTGTGTAGATGGGTGGATCTTGTCCAAGACTACCAGGGAAAGATGGTCCCCAAATGAGGCAGGAAGAAATTTCTCTTTGCCTTCTTATGCTTTGCTCAGGGGACCAAATTCTCCTACACCCCCAACCTAGGGAGGTAGGTTTTCTTTTTATAAGTCTTTGTATTGGCATTGCTGATTATGCACAGTTGTGGAATCAATATGGATTTTCCCTTTGGAAAACAGCAATCTTGAATGGTACTTTGTCTTTTATATCACTACTGAAACTGACATGAAGTCTATTGACCATCCAGGAGCCTTTGATGAGGTTACACACGCTGCTGCTGCTGCTAAGTCGCTTCAGTCATGTCCGACTCTGTGCGACCCCATAGACGGAAGCCACAACACTCCCCCGTCCCTGGGATTCTCCAAGCAAGAACACTGGAGTGGGTTGCTATTTCCTTCTCCAAGGCATGAAAGTGAAAAGTGAAAGTGAAGATGCTCAGTTGTGTCTGACTCTTAGAGACCCCATGGACGGCAGCCTACCAGGCTCCTCCATCCATGGGATTTTCCAGGCAAGAGTACTGGAGTGGGTTGCCATTGTCTTCTAGAGTTACACTATTACAATCATTGATCATATATCGAACTATACATTTGATCCACTGCTTCAAGTCTAGTCATCATTTCCGTTGAAGGCTCAGTCATATACTTGGTAATACAAGAAATAATAATCCTATGAAATAAGCAAAATACAAATTGTATAGTTAATAACATTAGTGGAATTAAAAGTAAATATTTTAGCCATGAGCCTCCTACACCAGTTTTTTTTTTTAAAGATTGTCAAGACTAGGGAATGGGTCACTTAGAGCAAAAATCTGATTTTTCATGTGGTTCAAATGTGTTACACTAAAGGATTTATCAGGTACAAAAATAAAGCATTCAGTTTGAATTATAGCACTGATATCTCCCTGAGATGCTGTAAGGTGTCAAGGGTCTTGCAGTCGTGTAGCACTGCCTTTCTCATCATAGAGATCTCAGAATTCAATAGGCTAATAGCCCGGTTCAGTTCAGTTCAGTTCAGTCACTCAATCATGTCCGACTCTTTGAGACCCCATGAATTGCAGCACGCCAGGCCTCCCTGTCCATCACCAACTCCTGGAGTTCA
This sequence comes from Bubalus kerabau, assembly GCF_029407905.1. Classification (NCBI taxonomy): domain Eukaryota; kingdom Metazoa; phylum Chordata; class Mammalia; order Artiodactyla; family Bovidae; genus Bubalus; species Bubalus kerabau. The sequence continues at coordinate 53,393,574 of NC_073634.1, forward strand.
CTCAAACTCATGTCCATAGAGTTGGTGATGTCATTCAGCCATCTCATCCTCTGTCGTCCCCTTCTCCTCCTGCCCCCAACCTCTCCCAGCATCAGAGTGTTTTCCAATGAGTCAACTCTTCGCCTGAGGTGGCCAAAGTACTGGAGTTTGAGCTTTAGCATCATTCCTTCCAAAGAATAGCCCAGTTACTATCATTTAAAGCTTATTAAAGTTGTCAAGGCTTAGATATGGTCAATTACATCCTCCAATCCCATTGAAGGCACACACACACAAGCTGCTAAATAGTCATACCAGTAGAATACAGATCTTTGACCCATTGGGATCATACCAATGGTAGATTGGTTGGGGTTACCTGTAATTTGTTAACATGTATGACCTTAAATTCATGGGAATCCCAGGCTACACCTTCATATCATCCCTGTAGATGTCAAGGCCATAGTGCCACAAATCCACTGAATTCCATACCAATTACTCTGTCTAAGCATAATTACAGGCATAGTCCATAAAGCACCCAGCCTTGTCTCATAATTACCAGGATGATCATTTTTAGGATGATTTAACCGTTCCCAACATAGAGGAGCCTTTAAACTTAAAGGACCATAGCCTGGTGTTAACCATGTAGATCCTTCCTGTAATTGTAGGAGTTTTCCTTTTAATAGATGAGAAGTTAATTGTTTTTTGAGACTTAGCTCCCCTGGCTAATGCTTTGGCTGATGTTGCATCAAAACCAGCAACCATTTGTCTTTCCCAGGACATGCCTTTGCTTCTCTCCCCACTTTTGTAATAATTCTCTTGGGTGCTTCCTGCTCTCCCAGACTCCTCATCTTCAGAGATGTCATTGCTACCTGTGCTACCATAAAGGGCCACATTCTTCTTATGGAATCCATAATCTCGTGGCATGAAGATGCTACTCCAGGGACATAATCCAGACTGATCATGTTGGCACCTCCCTGTTAAGAAAGAATGGCCTCCTCTAATGGCCACTGTTGAAGTCACCTGTGCATACCAGTAAGAAATTGCTCTGGTGGTGGTTAGTTTTGGCATCATTTTCTTGCTTGGTCTAGTATGATCTAGTAAAGAAGGTGGAGATTTGAAAAAAATAGCCATTACAGAGAGAAGAGGGTTTGGTTCTCCAAACAAGTAAAACATTCAGGTGTTGGATTTATATTAGTCTACTAGTGAAACAGGAGGGAAGAGGGCAGGCCACAACTTTTAAATTAATGATATGGCAATAGGACATGGTTAGAACCAACTAGGTCCAAGATGGGGAAAGATTTAACTTCCAGTAGCATCATTATATGATTCTTGGGCCTCATTGTATGCTCATTGTACCATATTAGCATACCAAATGACACAAACACCAGTGCCATGACAGTTATGAGGCTAACCATAAAAGGCCAAAAAGTGGGTGGTGGCCCAATTCCTGGAGATCTCCATCCCTCCCCCAAAGTAATTGGAATAATCCTTCCACTCATTAGCCTATGAAATTGCCCAGCCCGCAAAAACTAACCACACCATATTTCAAGGCTCTCTCACTTTCTGAGATGGCCCACACTCTGTCTGTGGAGTGTGTTTCTCTCTAAATAAATTCACTTCTTATCTACCACTTCATTCTCTGAATTCTTTTGTGATGAAGCAAGAACCTCAAGTTCACTGGGAACAAAGCTTGTTTACTGTCATTTATGTTAACACTGAATATTTATATAATGTAAATTATGAGATATGTATCAGGCAGGTGGGAAAATGGGCATGCCTTTAGTTAGGAAAAGAGGCAGTAATATAAAAGAAAACTAATATAGGAAATTAATAAACAATGATGAAAAAGGAAACCTCAAAAATTCCTAACATAATCATTACTTAGTAAAATGGAAGAAAATACCAAAATACTCATCTGAATATTTTGCACTCAAAGTAATTGCCTATAAGGAGCAGAGAATGGTAGGTGGGGGGCTACAGGGGGAAGTTAGTGAAGCAGGTCAAAAGGCTGTTTTTATAAAACAAAACAAACTTGTAGAACTATTCAACTTTCTAAATTATGTCTATTAGTAACTGAAAAAATTAGATTACATTTTGAAAAGAAGTGATAATAAAAGAATGAGTTTTTTTTCTTCTATCCTATGGGAAAAGCTTTAATATATTGATGATTTTTCCAAAGGGATGTTTGAAACTACATATGAAAACTTTATGCTATATGCTCTTGTGCTCAGAACATCTGGGTCTAGAAATTGACCCCCAAAGAGTTCAGTGTTACTTTATTTGAATCTACAGTCAAACCTGTTCTATGAGAAATATCCACGTCAGCTGCCATTTTGAGCATTTATGTATACCTGGCACTTATAAATGACATCTAATTTAACCCAAATGACAACACAATTATTTAGATATCATCAGTCAGTTCAGTCGCTCAGTCATGTCTGACTCTTTGCAACCCCATGGGCTGCAGCACGCCAGGCTTCCCTGTCCATCACCAACTCCTGGAGCATACTCAAACTCATGTCCGTCGTGTCAGTGATGCCATCCAACCATCTCATCCTCTGTTGAGAGGATATCATAGACCCCCTTTTACATACAAGGAAATAGCTTTTTTTTTTTTTTTCTTGTTCCTCTTTTTCTCTGCTTTCTCTCCTCTTTCTTCCATCTCACTCCTCATTTGGCTCTTTCTCTCCTTCTCCTCCCCTTTCTCTTCCTATTTGATAGGAACCCTGTGTAGCAGGCAGTCTTCCTTTCATTTAACATATATGATTGGATTCATTTCAAGGGATGGTAGGGGAGAGGAAAACTCTCTTTTCCACAGAATATGTTCTGTAAGGTAGCTTTTTCTTTTGTTGTTGTTGTTAAGAAAGACTGTATTTTTTCCTGTTTTTCTCAGTTGGTGAGAACTGAAGGTGGAGGACAGTAGACGACAACAATCAAATATTCAAAAGTCCATGTTGAAGAAAATTTTATCAATTAATAAAATTGTAGCCTAAAAATGTTAGGTACAGCAAGGAAACATGCCAGATTGGAAAACTTGATGTGACCTCTTAACTGTATAATGAAATAGATATTCTAGTTGAAAAAAAGTGGCCCATGGCAATAATAATTTCAACAGCAGCAATTTTGTTTATCACTAAATCTCATATGTGCTTCTAGTGCCAGAGTTTCATCTGTTTTGCTTTTATCCACTAAAAGATCTACATCTTATTTAAAAAGTAGGTAGTTCCCATGTTTTTGCCGGAAAATTCAGGATGGGTCTAGAACATCTTGTTTCTAGAAAGCAAGAATGTGATCAAAGTGTCAATACCCTAGTCAAAGAACATCAGGAATATATTTAGATGTATTTAGTTTGCTGAGCAGGAAAGAACACACAAGGAGAATCTTGGGTGTGTAGGTATAAAGGAGATGAGAGAGGCTATTATATGATTTGTGCTTATGCTGAATGGTTTTATGGAGAGGTTGAAGAAGCAAGTACCAACTCTGAATTGAATAATGTCAAGTAGCTAGAAGTTCAGCAACTGAGTATCTCAGTAATCCTTTTTCAGAAGGCAGAAGGATTGAAGCTAGACTGGGGATGTCATTGGTAAGAAAGCAAAAATTACACAGGGAGCTTTTCTGCTCTATCCACTTGACCATGTTTGTTAGAAATTGTCTGTCATAGCTTGACAGGCAGCAGGACTGATTTTCACTTTTACAAAAATATTCAGTTCAGTTAAGTTCAGTTGCTCAGTCATGTCAGAATCTTTGCGACCCCATGGACTGCAGCATGCCAGGCTTCCCTGTCCATCATCAACCCCCAGAGCTTACTCAAACTCATGTGCATTGAGTCGGTGATGCCATCCAATCATCTCATCCCCTGTCGTCCCCTTCTCCTCCCACCTTCAATCTTTCCCAGCATCAGAGTCTTTTCAATTGAGTCAGGTCTTCACATCAGATGGCCAAAGTATTGGCATTTCAGCTTCAGCATCAGTCCTTCCAATGGATGCTCAGGACTACTTTCCTTTAGGATGGGCCAGTTGGATCTCCTTGCTGTCCAAGGAGCTCTCAAGAGTCTTCTCCAACATCATACTTCAAAAGAATTCATTCTTTGGTGCTCAGCTTTCTTTATAGTCCAACTCTCACATCTATACATGACTACTGGAAAAACCATAGCTTTGACTAGATGAACCTTTGTTGGCAAAGTAATGTCTCTGTTTTTTAATATGGTGTCTAGGTTGGTCATAACTTTTCTTCCAAGAAGAAAGCATCTTTTAATTTCATGGATGCAGTCACCATATGCAGTGATTTTGGAACCCCCCAAAATAAAGTCTCTCACTGTTTCCCTATCTATTTGCCACGAAGTGATGGGACCCAATGCCAGGAGCTTAGTTTTCTGAATGTTGAGTTTTAAGCCAACTTTTTCACTCTCCTATTTCACCTTCATCAAGAGGCTCTTTAGTTCTTCTTCACTTTCTGCCATAAGGGTGGTGTCATCTGCATATCTGAGGTTATTGATATTTCTCCCAGCAATCTTGATTCCAGCTTGTGCTTCTTCCAGCCCAGCATTTCTCATGATATACTCTGCATATAAGTTAAATAAGAAGGGGGACAATATACAGCCTTGATGTACTCCTTTTCCTATTTGGAACCAGTCTGTTGTTCCATGTTCAGTTCTAACTGTTGCTTCTTGACCTGGATACAGATTTCTCAGGTGGTAGGTCAGGTGGTCTGGTATTCCCCTCTAAGAATTTTCCACAGTTTGTTGTGATCCATACAGTCAAAGGCTTCGGCATAGTCAATAAAATAGAAGTAGACATTTTTCTGGAACTCTCTTGCTTTTTTGATGATCCAACAGATGTTGGCAATTTGATCTCTGGTTCCTCTGCCTTTTCTAAATCCAGCTTGAACATCTGGAAGTTCACAGTTCACATAATGCTCAAGCCCGGCTTGGAGAATTTTGAGCATTACTTTACTAGCATGTGAGATGAGTGCAATTGTGTGGTAGTTTGAGTATTCTTTCATATTGCCTTTCTTTGGGATTGGAATGAAAACTGACATTTTCCAGTCCTGTGCCCACTGCTGTTTTCCAAATTTGCTGGCATATTGAGTGCAGCACTTTCACAGCATCATCTTTTAGGATTTGAAATAGCTCAACTGGAATTCCATCACCTCTACTAGCTTTGTTCGTAGTGATGCTTCCTAAGGCCCACTTGGCTTTGCATTCCAGGAAGTCTGGCTCTAGGTGAGTGATCATACTATCGTGATTATCTAGATCGTGAGGATCTTTTTTGTATTGTTATTTTGTGTATTCTTGTCACTTCTTAATATCTTCTGCTTCTATTATGTCCATACCATTTCTGTCCTTTACTGTGCCCATCTTTGCATGAAAAGTTCCCTTGGTATCTCTAATTTTCTTGAACAGATCTCTAGTCTTTCCCATTTTATTGTTTTCCTCTATTTCTTTCTGTTGATCACTGAGGAAGGGTTTCTTATCTCTCTTTGCTCTTCTGTGGAACTCTGCATTCTAATGGGTATATCTTTCCTTTTCTCCTTTGCCTTTCACTTCTCTTCTTTTCACAGCTATTTGTAAGGCCTCCTCAGACAACCATTTTGCCTTTTTGTATTTCTTTTTCTTGGGGATGGTCTTGATCACTGCCTCCTGTGCAAGGTCACAAACCTCTGTCCACAGTTCTCTAGGAACTCTATCAGATCTAATCCCTCGAATCTATTTGTCACTTCTACTGTATAATCATAAGGGATTTGATTTAGGTCATACCTGAGTGGTCTAATGGTTTCCCCTGCTTTCTTCAATTTAATTCTGAATTTGGCAATAAGGAGTTCATGATCTGAGCCACAGTCAGCTGCCATCTTGTTTTTGCTGACTATATAGAGCATTTCCATCTTTGGCTGCAAAAAATATAATCAATCTGATTATATTATAATATATTATATTATAACATTATATATAATATTATATTATAATATTATAATGATGATATTATATTATATTATAATGAAATTATATTACAATGACCATCTGGTGATGTCCATGAGTAGATTCTTTTCTTGTTGGAAGAGGGTGTTTGCTAAAAATATTCCAGGTAGCACTTAAAGAATAAAGGAACTAGCTTAAAGGGACTCCTACTGGTTAAGCTCAGACAACTTGAGCATCAGAAAGACACTGATAATTATGATTATTAAGGCTATGAGGTCATTAAAATACTCAAAATGAAAATTAATATAAGGTACACAAAGGTAGGTAATAAGAAAAATATGATAGAATATACTTAATTCTTGGGCTTCCCAAGTGGTCCTAGTGGTAAAGAACCCACCTGCAAATGCAGGAGACATAAGAGATGCAGGTTTGATCCCTGAATTGGGAAGGTTGGAATCCCTGGAGGAGGGCATGGCAACCCACTCCAGTACTCTGGCCTGGAGAATCCCATGGACAGAGGAGTCTGGTGGGCTATAGTCCACGGGGTCTCAAAGAGTCAGACATGACTGAAGCTACTTAGTGAGCATGCATGTTTAATTCTTATTGGTTATATAAGTTTTCAATTAATATCCAAAGACAGACATTTATTACCTTCATATTAAGAAATGTTAGTCATCCAAAAATTAAGTAACATTATTTCTGGAAAAGCAACACATTTCAAAACTTAAAAACCTGTCTGAAAGGTATGCTTTCAGAGGTGCTGTTGGAGATGGACATGGCAACCACTCCAGTATTCTTGCCTGGAGGATCCCATGGACAGAGGAGCCTGGGGGGCTACAGTCCATAGGGTTGCAAGAGTCAGACACGACTTAGCAACTAAACCAGCATCAGGGGTGCTGTGGGGTGACCACGGCTGTAGAGACATGAAGCAAGATCTCAGTTCCCCAACCAGGGGTTGAACCTGGAACTACAGAGCTGCCCTGGCTCTTGTCCCCTTTGGAAAGGAATTTCAACAAAGAGAAAATAATAAAGTAGGTAGAGTGTTTATTAAGAGATGAATATGTGTGGATAGACACATGGACAGGCTTAGTAAGAGAGAGAGAGCAATGCATTTTAATCCACCTTTGGGGTGGGTTAAGTCACTTACATGATGAGTTCTTCCAGGTCTTTGTTTTCCTTTGGCCAATCATCTTGCTTTGTTGTTTGACTCAGGGCCCTCCCCTTTGTATGCATGCATCCTTTAGCCAAGATGGATTTCAGTGCAAGGGTCCCTGGGAAGTTAGCAAAACTTATTATGGCCTAGTATTCTCTCCCTTTTGATACCCACGGAGCCTTTCTGATGTATGTAGTCAAGGTCTCCTTGACCCCAAGAATGAGAATATGTCACCTCTTGATCTTTTACCCAAGCAGGCTTTAGTCCCTTTGCATCCCTGCTATTACTGTTATCCTAATGTGTACCCAAGAGAAAAAGTCCAGCTATTTACCCCTTTCCTGTTGTTACTTCTATCTTGAAGTTTAAATAAGATGCTGGTTGCAAATATCTAGTCTGGAGCTCATCTATCACCTGCCTCAGGTAGAGACTTAGAAGTCTCGTAGTCTAACTGTAGCTAAGTTGTGTCCAACTCTTTGCAACTCCACGGAGTCGCAAAACCAGGCTTCCCTGTCCTTCTCTATTACTATAAAAAGAGACTCAGACTAATGTCCCAAGGCTTGGTTTTAAATCACAGTGGTCTACCCAGTTAGGACTCATGGCTAACCAAAATCTATTAGTTACAAAATTTCAGAACCTTGCATCTCAATTGCACTAAGATGGCAATCTTTTTCTTTTGTGACCGGTAAACTATGTCAGCCCTGAGAAAACTTTGTAAGACATAAAAAATAAAAATTCTAGGAAGGAAGAAACATAAGAATATATGATAAAATTAAAATTCATCTTGACTCCAGCACCTTTGTAACCAGTTTAAAGAATCATAAAAATTATTTAAATTTGTTTTATTATTTTTCATTCTGTTAAAATTTTCAGAAAATATGAAATATTAAAATCATACTTTTAATTAAATTATTTCTAACATTTTATTATATTTGTAACCAATTAATAAGTTTGGGGAAATCTAATTTGTTAGATTCCAAATCCAGATATTAGTTACAAAAGTTACTAATTATAATGTGAAAATTTAGACTAGTGACTGCTTACTGCTTGAAAAGAATGTCAGTTTTTAACTGAAGTTATACAATTAACAAATGAGACATTAGTAATAGTAGTGAATCTTCTTCTTTATGTCCAGGGTTTTCTAAGACATCAAAGAGTCTACTAACACAGCAGAGTTAAGGAGAGAACTGAAATGCAGTGTTTGAAGAGCATTCAGTCATTGCCTTTTCATATGTTTCCAGAACAAATGTTCTTCTCTGAGAGCAGCCCATCACCTGCATCTCCTGAGAACCTTGTGATTCTATGGTCTTGGCCATAAATAGGTTACAGAAGATGACATTTGTTTCTCTTGGTTGTTCCCTATTGGTCACAAAATGATACCCCCGGGATCAAGCAGGAAGAACAAAGGACAGTGACCAGAAAGATGCTGCCCTGAGTCTTCCATGGAAGAATACAGGTCTGGGTCTACTGAGTCAGTCAGGATTTCCCCTGCCCCATTATGGCTTTTTAACATACAGAAGTCACACACTGCAGTGCCCGGAAATCCCCAATCCCAACACGTGTTCCCAGCAGATATCCCTACTTGCCAACTGAGGGACAAGACTGCTACCACTTAATGTCTCTTTGGCTAGAAATGTAAGGGAGGCTGGGAAAGCAAGAATTTAAGTGAGTTATTGCTTCTCTGAGAAAACTTGGGCCATTTAATAAGGAAGATAAGAAAAATGGATATTGGGTGACAAATAGCTGTATTGGCCACAGGAGTGATCAATTTTCTAAACCAGTATAATCTTGTGATTGGGAGAAAGAAAAGAAAAATGGTTACACTGAGTGAAAAAGGTCCCTGGAGATACCCAGGTATGGACTGGGCAGATAGAGCCTTTGAATGAAGGAAGATGAAATCTTTTGTGATTTGGGGTTGGCCTGTGGCTAGATTTAGTCATCAATTGTGCACTCTCAGAGCCCTTGACTTTATCTACTATCAGCAATTTCACTCCTTTTATCCTCTCACACTTCCCCTATTTCAGAGGAAGAAAACCTGCTGTCTATTGAAGTCATCCTTGCAAGCTGCCGTGTGGATCAAATCAATTCCACTCCTACTGCATCCTTGCAGTCTCTCTATGTGCTTCTGTCTCATTCACTTCAATGCTCCGTCTTTCCTACATTTGTCCATTTCCCTTGGTAAAATATGAAACCCCAGGCTTGCCTCTCAACTGACCCATTTATTTGTTCTAGTATCGTTTCTCTTTCTAAATACTTCAATTTTGTGGCTCACATCCACAGTTTCTTTTCTCTTTCTGGTGCTAGAAATTTGAAGATTCCCTTTCCACTACTTTATTAAATCTACTCTTCTGTGGACACTTTAGATTTCTTCATATCCAAATTTAATGAATTAAAAACGTTTATTATCACCTTCCAGCTTCCTGTTGGAACAAGTAGTCTTGACCTTGTGCTCTTCCTGAAGGCCATTTCTCTTGGGTTTTCAATAGAATGGGAAAGACTAGTGATCTCTTCAAGATAATTAGCGATATCAAGGGAACTTTTCGTGCAAAGATGGGGACAATAGAGGACCAAAATGATATGAACCTAAAAGAAGCAGAAGATATTAAGAAGAGGTGGAGAGAATACACAGAACTGTACAAAAAAGATCTTCCTGATCAAGATAATCACGATGGTGTGATCACTCACCTAGAGTCAGATATCCTGGAATGCAAAGCCAAGTGGGCCTTAAGAAGCATCACTACAAACAAAGCTAGTGGAGATGATGAAATTCGAGCTGAGCTATTTCAAATCCTAAAAGATGATGCTCTGAAAGTGCTGCACTCAATATGTCAGTAAATTCAGAAAACTCAGCAGTGGCCACAGGACTAGAAAAGGTCAGTTTTCATTCCAATCTCAAAGAAAGCCGATGCCAAAGAATGCTCAAACAACCACACAATTGCACACATCTCACATGCTAGCAAAGTAAAGCTCAAAATGCCAGGCTTCAACAATACGTGAACTGTGAACTTCCAGATGTTCAAGCTGGATTTAGAAAAGGCAGAGGAACCAGAAATCAAATTGCCAACATCTGTTGGATCATCAAAAAAGCAAGAGAGTTCCCAATAAATATATACTTCTGCTTTATTTACTATGCCAAAGCCTTTGACTATGTGGATCACAACAAACTGGAAAATTCTGAAAGAGATGGGAATACCAGACCACCTGACCTACCTCCCGAGAAATCTGTATGCAGGTCAAAAAGCAACAGTTAGAACTGAACATGGAATGATGGACTGGTTCAAAATTGGGAAAGGAGTACATCAAGGCTGTATATTGTCCCCCTTCTTACTTAACTTATATGCAGAGTACATCATTAGAAATTTTGGGTTGGATGAAGCACAAGCTGGAATCAAGATTGCCGGTAGAAATATCAATAACCTCAGAAATGCAGATGGCAGAAAGTGAAGAAGAACTAAAGAGCTTCTTAATGAAAGTAAAAGAGGAGAGTGAAAAAGTTGGCTTAAAACTCAACATTCAGAAAACTAAGCTCATGGCATCTGGTCCCATCAGTTCATGGCAAATAGATGGGGAAACAGTGGAAACAGTAAGAGACTTTACTTTTTTTTGGCTCCAAAATCACTGCATATGGTGACTGCATCCATGAAATTAAAAGATGCTTTCTTCTTGGAAGAAAAGTTATGACCAACCTAGACACCATATTAAAAACAGAGACATTACTTTGCCAACAAAGGTCCATCTAGTCAAAGCTATGGTTTTTCCTGTAATCATGTATGGATGTGAGAATTGGACTATAAAGAAAGCTCATGCCAAAGAATTGATGCTCTTGTATTGTGGTGTTGGAGAAGACTCTTGACAGTCCCTTGGACTCTCAACCAGTCCATCCTAAAGGAAATCAGTCCTGAGCATCCATTGGAAGGACTGCTGCTGAAGCTGAAATACTTTGGCCACCTGATGTGAAGAACTGACTCATTTGAAAAGACCCTGTTGCTGGCAAAGATTGAAGGCAGAAGGAGAGGGGAACAACAGGGATGAGATGGTTGGATGGCATCACTGACTCAATGGACATAAGTTTGAGTAAACTCCAGGAGTTGGTGATGGACAGGGAGGCGTGGCATGCTACAGTCCATGGGGTTGCAAAGAGTCAGACTTGACTGAACAACTGAACTGAACTGGGCATGAAAGTTCCCTGTCTCTATGTATCGAGTTCTTTTGTCTCTCTTCTCCTCTAGTTCCACATTCTGAGTTGCTGTGGGGATTTCCAATTTAAGTCCAACAACCATCTACAGCTCAATTAATTTCTTACAAAACCATTTCCCCTTCCTATTTTCTCTACTGCAGAAGGCAATGGCAACCAACTCCAGTACTCTTGCCTGGAAAATCCCATGGACAGAGGAGCCTGGTAGGCTGCAGTCCATGAGGTCACTAAGAGTCAGATACAACTGAGCAACTTCACTTTCACTTTTCCCTTTTATGCATTGGAGAAGGAAATGGCAACCCACTCCAGTGTTCTTGCCTGGAGAATCCCAGGGACGGGGGAGCTTGGTGGGCTGCCATCTATGGGGTCACACAGAGTCGGACACGACTGAAGTGACTTAGCAGCAGCATTGTCTCTATATCTAGCTATGTGGCAGTGTTTCACAGCATGAACTTTGGAGTCTAAAAACAGAACTCTAACTCTGCTACCTACCTGCTAAAGGTGTCCTAAGTCACTTCAATCATGTCTGACTCTTTGAGACCCTATGGACCATAGCCCACCAGGTTCCTCTGTCAATGGAATTTTCCATGCAAGAATACTGGAGTGGGTTGATATTCCTTACTCCAGCAAATCTTTCTGACCTAGGGATTGAACCCATGTCTCATTTCCTGCATTGGCAGGTGGGTTCTTTACCACTAGTGCCACCTGGGAATTTGGAAGCAAATTACATAACTTCTCTCTTATCTCTTTTTTCTTTTCTGTGAAATGAGGACACCAACCCCAGAGGGACTGGTACTCCTTATAGAGTTATTAGCTGTTTACACATATTTAGTTCTCTCTTCAAAGGGAAATGGCAGGGCTGCCCCATTGAACTCAAATTGACCATTTGACTTGCTTTTATTAGTGAAATGTGTGCAGAAGTGGTAAGTGCCCTTACTGGAAAGAACCTTCAAAAGCCACAATCTCCTTGTTTCTGTCACAATAATTCCCACTGGTGATGTCTCTGTCACTCTAGAATAGGAAAGACATGGTGCCCACCACCACCAATCCTTGATGGATGTTTAATATTAGTGGAAGCCTTTGTTGTTGAAAGTCACTAAGATTTAGGGCTGTTTTGTTCCTGAAGTGTAACAGAGCTTGCATTGACTGTTACAACCCTACACTGAGAACAAGGCTGTTCTTGATTTCTTGGGGCTTATAGCTAAGTGGGAGGGCTTCCCAGGTGGCACAGTGGTAAAGAATCTGCCTGCCAATGCAGGAGACACTGGAGACTCAGGTTCAATCCCTGGGTCAGGAAGATACCCTGCAGGAGGAAATGGCAACCCACTCCAGTATTCTTGCCTGGGAAATCCCATGGATGGAGGAGCCTGGCAGACTACAGTTCATGAGGTCACAAAGTGTTGGGCATGACTTAGCGACCACAAAACAATGGCATGGCTGAGTGAGAAAGATAAACACTGGAAAGTAATTATGTAAGTCTTTTATGACTATGGCAGCTCTTGTTTTTGTCCTCACAACTCAGTCTTGAAAACTGTTAATTGCTATTAGTTCTCTGACAAAAACCTTCCTTTGCCTAACCAAAGTCCCTTCAATTGCCACTAAAAACCTTTGTTCTACGTAAGTGGCTTTCAAATGTAAGCATGCATTAAAATCATCAGTAGGGCTATTAAATCAGAGTGCTAGGCTCCACCCTCAGAGATTTTGGGTGGGAACTAAGAATTTGCATTTCAGATTCCCAGGTGGTCCTGATGCTGTAATTCACATTTCTAACAAGATCCCAAGGACCATTTTTTGAGAACCCTTGTTTTACTTGTTCTGGTCCATCCTCATCTTTTAATACCAGTCTTTATATTCTCATTAGTTAATGTTAGGCCTGGTTTCAGTCTTACAGGAAAATGTTGTTTTAATACTATGAAGGGAAGGAATATTGGGGACCATTTGGGAAGAAAAACCATAAGGGTAGGAGTGGTGACATTTGAATTCCCTGGGGGCTTTGTGACAATACCAGGGACAAGGCAAACAAAACTCTCAAGCTGGACTTTGAGTCCGTGGTGCAATTTAGCATTGCTTTTATTGATTAATGCATGCCTGCTCAGTTACTGAGTCATGTCTGACTCTTTGTGACCCCATGGACTATATAGCCCACCAAGCTCCACTGTTCATGGAATTTTCCAGGCAAAAATACTGCAGTGGGTTGCCATTTCCTACTCCAGGGGATCTTCCCAATCTAGGGATTGAATCTGTGTCTCTTGTGTCTCCTGCACTGGCAGGCAAATTCTTTACCAGTGTGCCACCTGGGAAGCCCATTGATTAGTGAGGGGGCCACATTGACCCTGCCAAGAGCTGAGTCCAGCAGAAAAGATATGGCATTCAACCTTCTCCAGAGCATCAACCACCTACCTGCAGCTATCTGCTCCTATGTGTTGGGTAGTTAGAATAGGAAAAAGATTCCAAAATGGCAGTGGCTAAAAGACAAAGAAGGGAAAAACCCGTGAAAATAGAACAAAGAAAGGTCCAAGGACCAAAGTGAGGACCTCAGGAAAAACAAACAGCCTTCCTGGCTAGCCCAATCTACACAGGACAGGCTCAGGGGGAGGAGAAAAACATATAAAAAGAGGAGCCAAAATTGAGCCGGGCGAGGCGGGGAGCTTCTCTTCTCTTTGTGTCTTTTGGGTCGGCCTGCCCTCACACCTTGAGAATGTATTTCCCTTTGCTTGTCAATAATACTGAGCTATAACACTTGTCTGCTTGTCGCTTCAAATTTTTCCTGCGGTGAGACAGAATCAAGGAAATTACATCCCCACTATATGAAAGGAGAACCTCTTGCAGAAATAGGTCCAGACAAAAATCTGATGTGGACTGAACAACATTGATTTAGCAGTAAGATTCAGGTTTTTAGATTTTCTTAAGACAAAACAGAAGATATTGGGGGAAATTTTCATTTAAAACACAGATAAAAATCAACTATATCTTGAATGTTCAACTCTTTCCTTGCTATTTAATTAGGAACACTAACCACTGATGTTCTTTAACCCTAATAGCTTGTGTTTCTTCTAAAGTTTGTGGCTCTTTAAGCAATATAAAGGTAACTAATTTTTTACTACATCCCAGACACATATTAAACCCTTTTATTACTCATTATCTTATTAAATCCTAACATCAACGTTTTGATGTAGGTATTGATATATATTCTCATTTTTTTTTATAGTCAAGAAAACCAAGGCCCTGGGAATAATTAAATTGTCAGTGTTAACCTGGCTAATAAATGGTAGCACTGAAGCCCAACTCTGACTGTCTGACTCCATGCAGTTTAATCTCTGATTAATATGTGTGAAGTTAAATATTCTCAACCTGAAAGTTGAGAGTTGTTTTATTTGGTGGGAATTTTTAGGACTTTAAGTCTGAGAGAGAGCATCTCAAGTAATTCTGAGAGAACTGCTCTGAGTTGGTGAGGGGAGGAGCCAGGTTATATAGAAGTTTTACGACAAAAGGAAGGTAGTCTGAACATAAAACGCTTTTGTAAATTAAAGAAAACCACATAACTCAAGTTAGGGAATTTAGTGCTTTTCTACATATGGGAAGATGCAAGAGTCTGGCTTCACTGAAATCATTCCTTTGATATGCTCCTCAGCTATCCTGGGGCCAGTATACGGTGTTTACAGACTGAGTTTCCTCTAGGCTTAACGTAGGGAGTGGCTGCAGTCTGATGGCTGCTAGATGAAAGGTATTGTTTCTTCCTGAGTGCCCTCAGGGCTCACTAGCTCCTTTTGGAAGGCTTTAATTGCCTGTGACTGTGACATCCTTGTTTACTGACTGACGTGGCAGGAAATATTCCATTTTTCCTATACAACAAACTCAGGTTAGGTTAAGCTTACAATTAAACTTGAAATCCACTCCTTTTTTTCTAGGCATTTTAAAGCTTCCTCTTTTGTATGAAAAACACCCAAAACAAGATCATTAGGTGACAGAATGAGCCAGAGGAAGGGGTCCTATGAAAATAACTCCCGTTAGGTTTTTCTCCAAAAGCAACTCTTGTTTTTGACTCAAAAAATGAAATGTGGAGTTTTCATCTTTAGACCCTTGGTTGGCATTTCCCAGACTTGTGCTCTTCTTTTAAGTCCTTTCTAATATTTTTAATTAAGGCCAGAGCCCTCATGTATTTGCCTGATTACTCAGTAAGATATTTTAGCCAGATGTTAAAGCCAGTACCCTTAGTCTGCAATAATGTGAGTTGATGGTTTAGGGACAACATTTTCCCCAATGACAATACCTTTCCTCAGACAATACTTTACATGATGCCCAGTGTATAAAAGGCATAATAGTGGTTCTACCTAGGCTGGGCCTCTGATTCACTAACTACTCTCTCTGACCTCCAGCTTTTCTTGCATCTGACTTCATATTCAACTTATTAAACTTTCTGTTCTTAACAGCTTCCCTGGTGGCTCAGAGGGTAAAGAATCTGCCTCAGTGCAGGAGACCCAGGTTCAATTCCTAAATTGGGAAGATCCCCTGGGGAAGGGAATGGTTCCCTACTTCAGTATTTTTGCCTGGAGAATTCCATGGACAGATGAGCCTGGCAGGCTTCAGTCCATGGGGTTCCAAAGAATCGAACATAACTGAATTACTGACTTTCTTTCTTTCTTTCTTTTTTTTTTTTTTTTTTTTTTTTACTATTTTCAGCTTCACATTTACCTCATTTTTCACAGCTACCTGTTGCAACAAACTCGTGAGCCTTTTGGAGTTCTACAGTCTAAATGAATTTGCCTCTTACTTTTCCCCAGGTTTCAGCATTCTTGGGTTGGCTAAGTCAGTTTCTACTAACTATCTGCTTCTCAGAGCTTTCCTCGTGGCTCAGTGGTAAAGAAGGTACCTGCAATGAAGGAGATGTGGGTTCTGATCCCTGGGTCAGGAAGATCCCCTAGAGAAGGAAATGGCAACACACTCTAATATTCTTGCCTGGAGAATCCTCAGGTCAGAGAACCTGGCAGGCTATAGTTCATGGGCTTACAAAGAGTCAGACAGGACTTAGTGACTAAACAACAACAATAATCTGCTTCTTAGCTTTTTATATATGTATGTACATATGTAAGTATTACAGTTGCTTCTCCTCTTTGTAGTAGATTGTGCCTTTAGTAACCCATTCATGGCCATTTTAGTAGAGTTTTGAGAAAGGTCTCTTTAAGCAGAAAGAAAGTGAAGTCGTGTCCGACTCTTTGCGACCCCATGGACGGTAGCATACCAGGTTCCTCCATTCATGGGATTTCCCAGGCAAGAATACTGGAGTGGGTTGCCATTTCCTTCTCCAGGGGATCTTCCCAACCCAGGGATTGAACCCGGGTCTCCTGCATTGCAGGCAGTCTCTTTACCATCTGAGCCACCAGGGAAGTTTCTTTAAGCAGAAGCCATCACTAACTCTTTAAATCTTGCCTCTCCACCTATTCCATCTGTTCCCTGCTTATAGTTCCCTACTCATATATATATATATATATTTTTTTTTTTTTTTTTTGAGTGGGGTTAAGGCCTTATTGCCAAATTCAGACTTTAATTGGAGAAAGTGGGGAAAACCACTAGACCATTCAGGTATGACCTAAATCAAATCCCTTATGATTATACAGTGGAAGTGAGAAATAGATTTAAGGGACTAGGTCTGATAGATAGAGTGCCTGATGAACTATGGACGGATTCGTGACATTGTACAGGAGACAGGGATCAAGACCATCCCCATGGAAAAGAAATGCAAAAAAGCAAAATGGCTGTCTGAGGAGGGCTTACAAATAGCTGTGAAAAGAAGAGAAGCAAAAAGCAAAGGAGAAAAGGAAAGATATAAGCATCTGAATGCAGAGTTCCAAAGAATAGCAAGGAGAGATAAGAAAGCCTTCCTCAGCGATCAATGCAAAGAAATAGAGGAAAACAACAGAATGGGAAAGACTAGAGATCTCTTCAAGAAAATTAGAGATACCAAGGGAACATTTCATGCAAAGATGGGCTCGATAAAGGACAGAAATGGTATGGACCTAACAGAGGGAGAAGATATCAAGAAGAGGTGGCAAGAATACACAGAAGAACTGTACAAAAAAGATCTTCATGACCCAGATAATCACGATGGTGTGATCACTGACCTAGAGCCAGACATCCTGGAATGTGAAGTCAAGTGGGCCTTAGAAAATATCACTACAAACAAAGCTAGTGGAGGTGATGGAATTCCAGTTGAGCTATTTCAAATCCTGAAAGATGATGTGGTGAAAGTGCTGCACTCAATATGCCAGCAAATTTGGAAAACTCAGCAGTGGCCACAGGACTGGAAAAGGTCAGTTTTCATTCCAATCCCAAAGAAAGGCAATGCCAAAGAATGCTCAGACTACCGTACAATTGCACTCATCTCACATGCTAGTAAAGTAATGCTCAAAATTCTCCAAGCCAGGCTTCAGCAGTACGTGAACCACGAACTTCCAGATGTTCAAGCTGGTTTTAGAAAAGGCAGAGGAACCAGAGATCAAATTGCCAACATCTGCTGGATCATCGAAAAATCAAGAGAGTTCCAGAAAAACCTCTATTTCTGCTTTATTGACTATGCCAAAGCCTTTGACTGTGTGGGTCAAAATAAACTGTGGAAAATTCTGAAAGAGGTGGGAATACCAGACCATCTGACCTGCCTCTTGAGAAACCTGTATGCAGGTCAGGAAGCAACAGTTAGAACTGGACATGGAACAACAGACTGGTTCCAAATAGGAAAAGGAGTATGTCAAGGCTGTATATTGTCACCCTGCTTATTTAACTTATATGCAGAGTGCATCATGAGAAACGCTGGGCTGGAAGAAGCACAAGCTGGAATCAAGATTGCTGGGAGAAATATCAATAACCTTAGATATGCAGATGACACCACCCTTATGGTAGAAAGTGAAGAGGAACTAAAAAGCCTCTTGATGAAAGTGAAAGAGGAGAGTGAAAAAGTTGCCTTAAAGCTCAACATTCAGAAAACTAAGATCATGGCATCTGGTCCCATCACTTCATGGCAGATAGATGGGGAAATAGTGGAAACAGTGTCAGACTTTATTTTTTTAGGCTCCAAAATCACTGCAGATGCTGATTGTAGCCATGAAATTAAAAGACGCTTACTCCTTGGAAGAAAGTTATGACCAACCTAGATAGCATATTCAAAAGCAGAGACATTACTTTTCCAACAAAGGTCCATCTAGTCAAGGCTATGGTTTTTCCAGTGGTCATGTATGGATGTAAGAGTTGGACTGTGAAGAAAGCTGAGCGCTAAAGAATTGATGCTTTTGAAGTGTGGTGTTGGAGAAGACTCTTGAGAGTCCCTTGGACTGCAAGGAGATCCAACCAGTCCATCCTAAAGGAGATCAGTCCTGGGTGTTCATTGGAAGGACTGATGCTGAAGCTGAAACTCCAATATTTTGATCACCTCATGCGAAGACTTGACTCATTGGAAAAGACCCTGATGCTGGGAGGGATTGGGGGCAGGAGGAGAAGGGGACGACAGAGGATGAGATGGCTGGATGGCATCACCGACTCGATGGACATGAGTTTGAGTGAACTCCGCGAGTTGATGATTGGTGGGGAGGCCTGGCGTGCTGTGATTCATGGGGTCGCAAAGAGTCGGGTATGACTGAGCGACTGTACTGAACTGAACTGAAGGCTTGTATACGGTTTTGGGGTGTAAGCGAGGTCCTGTCTGAAATCAGAGTAACATTTTGCTCCCAAATTAGCTCTTTTAGATTCTGTGGTATGAAAATATACAAGATACACCTTTCCCTTAGCTAATATTTACAACTTTTATAGCATAATTTCCCATAGATTATTGAATTGGGCTAACACAGTGTATGTCTCTTTACCAAGATCTTTTCTCAAATCTTCCTAGAATAAAGTTTAAAGAAAGTGATATTTGGCAAAACTAATACAGTTATGTAAAGTTTAAAAATAAAATAAAATTAAAAAAAAAAAAAAAAAAAAAAAGAAAGCATGGTGTTAAGCCAGGGATGAGGGTGAAGGATTGGGAAGGAAACCCTTTCAGCTATTAAAAAAGTATTTTTCAGTTCAGCATGATTAATTAACATTGATCTTATTTCTAAACTTAAGCTTGTGAAGTTTGAAACCTTCCAAGCTATTTTAGCCTTTAGTTCTTGGACTTTAATTG
Source organism: Bubalus kerabau (assembly GCF_029407905.1). Taxonomy (NCBI): domain Eukaryota; kingdom Metazoa; phylum Chordata; class Mammalia; order Artiodactyla; family Bovidae; genus Bubalus; species Bubalus kerabau. The sequence continues at coordinate 53,412,961 of NC_073634.1, forward strand.
TTGTCTTGAAATCTTAACTCAAAACTCTTCTCGTTCATGATGCCTTTTCTCACTGCTTGGATCCATCTCCTCCTTTCCTTTCCCCTACTGCTACATGCATACATGTTCAGAGGTTGTACCTAGAATGTCTCATTTAACTATGCACTTTGGGGGAGGAGTAGTTGGAGGTGACAGGTTGAGTCATCACTATCCTATGTGTTTCAGTCTCTATCCTCAACAGTGTCAAGTCCTACAAAGGCAGATTGTTTTTTCCTACTTTTATAAACACATTGTGATGTTCACATAACAATAAACTCTGAGTACAGATTAATTTTCTTGAAGATATATGGGATGGTTCCAGTCAGCATTGCTACCCTGGGTGTGCTGATTTGGATACAACTCGCCCATTTATATCTTCAAGACCAGAATTCATCTGTTTCATGTATCCAGTGCCACAAGGTGTTCATTTATAGGGGGATTATGGAATTATGGGATCGGGCTTCCCTGGTGGCTCAGATGGTAAAGCGTCTGCCTGCAATGAGGGAGACCCCGGTTCGATTCCTGGTTCTGGAAGATCCCCTGGAGAAGGAAATGGCAATCCACTCCAGCACTCTTGCCTGGAAAATCCCATGGATGGAGGAGCCTGATAGACTACAGTCCATGGGGTTGCAAAGAGTTGGACATGACTGAGCGACTTCACTTTCACTTTCACATGGGATTGGAAGGGAAGTTAGGGACATACGATCCAGTGGTCCTAAGATGTTTTCTTAGCCAGGGAGCACTGTCTTCAAAAATCTTTACATAAGATGGATGATGCATGGTGGTTAAGCTATTCGTGTTACGCGGGATCTGGGGGAGAGACATGGACATGCCTTTGCCTCCACACCCTTACCATTCTCTCTGCCTCTCTGAAATGACCCAGTGTGTAACTGGACAGCCAGAATCCACAAAGAATATTCAAAAACTCATGATGTACTTCATATCCCTTATTTGTATGAGCTGAGACCCATGAAGGAAAAGCAGCTTGTTCAAAGTCTCTTGGCTGGTAGCAAAGGCAGATTTAGAACTGGCTGATTATCTGACACCCCTCCTAGCTTCTGTCCCTCTCTACTATGGTCTCTTAAGTGAAAGTAAAGTCGCTCAGTCGCTCAGTCGTGTCTGACTCTTTGCGACCCCGTGGACGGTACCCTATCAGGCTCTGCCGTCCATGGGCTTTTCCAGGAAAGAATACTGGAGTGGGCTGCCGTTTCCTTCTCCAGGGGATCTTCCCAACCCAGGGATGAACCCGGGTCTCCTGCATTGCAGGCAGACGCTTTACCGTCTGAGCCACCCAGGAAGCCCTATGGTCTCTTAACAGAGGTATAAATAAAAAGACTGTTAACCAAAATTGCACTGAGAGTTCCCTCCTTTTTTACGCCACACATTCAGACACCGTCTCCTGTCAGTTCAGTCAGTTCAGTTGTTCAGTTTTGTCCGACTCTCTGTGACCCCATGGCCTACAGCATGACAGGCTTCCCTGTCCTTCACCAGGTGTCTGGATGTGTGAAGGACACACTGGATCCTTCACACATCCAGACACACGCTCCTGTGGTGAGTCCCAATTGGAAGAGCCAGTTCAGCCAGTTGTTAAACCCACCGGCTTAGTCCTTTGGGGCAGATCACCTTCTGAAGCCATGTGAGAAGTCCTGGGCTTCATTCAGCCTTCCAGAAAGAGTTTCACCGGGTGTCTATTGAAATGTAATCATTTAACTTGGCCCAGTTCTATCTTCCAGCACCTGTTCAGATTTACCCACAACATCCTATTCTAGGAGATCTTCACTAAGAGTGCCACTGAGCAGAGGATGGGTATGGAGGGATTCAGGTACTAGGTGAGAAGGAAAATATTAAGATATGTGATTTCCCAGGTTTAAAAAAAAGAATCTGTAAACATCCCAATCCATATTTTTTTTTGTAGTTGAATATACTAATATTTGGCTTCCCAGTTGGCTCAATGGGTAAAGAATCCACCTGCAATGCAGGAAACACATGTTCAATCCCTGGGTCAGGAAGATCCCCTGAAGGAGGGCATGGCAACCCATTCGGGTATTCTTGCCTGGAAAATCTCATGGACAATAAGAACCTGGTGGGCTACAGTCCATGGGGTCACAAAGAGACAGACATGCCTGAAGCAACTGAGCACACACACACACTCACATACTAATATTTCATCAGAATATCAGAGACCCAAAATTCTGATCAGATTAGGAATTTAAAAAGTAGATTCATAGAAAAGTCAGTAATTAGATTTTGTGAAGTGACTTAGACAAAGAAAAATATTGTATGATATTTCCCGTATGTGGAATCTAAAAAAATGATACAAATGAATTTATTTACAAAACAGTTACAGACTCACAGACTTAGAGAATAAATTTACGGTTACCCATGGGGAAGGGCAGGAAGAAGGGATAGATTGGGAATTTGGGATTGACATGTACACACTGCTATATTTAAAATGGATAACCAATAAGAACCTACTCTATAGCACAGGGAACTCTGCTTAATATTATGTAATAACCTAGTTGGGAAAAGAATTTGAAAAAGAACTGATACATGTATATGTATAACTGAATCCCTTTGTGGTGCAACTGACACTAATACAACATTGTTAATCAACCGTACTCCAATATAAAATAGAAAGTTTTTTTTTTTTAAAAAGAAACTAACACTCTTTAGGACATAAAAGAAACCCATGCTAGCAACAGCTGTGATTTAGATGTCATTCAGCTAAATTATTGAGCATATTTAGACTGTGTTACAGTCTGAAAGATACTTTTTAAGATAGCATCTCATTGAATTTTCATATCACCAAGAAGGTATTATTAGAACTATTTTATAGATGAGTAAACTGAGGGTGGGAGCAGGTAAACGACTGCCCAGAGTCACGCAATGCAAAGTGGTGACAGCAGGCCCTAAATCCAGGTTCTTTTGTTTCTGAATTTCCTGTTCTTTTATGCCCTCTAAAGGCAGAGTACTGGACAGGACAGACCATTGATCTGAACCAGTTCAGTAGTTTTTATGTACAGTGATGCCTCATTAATCTCATATTACTGGGGAATGAGCTCTCCTACATAAGTGAATATATCATGTAATGGAAGCTTTAAGCACTAAAGCTTAGCATAAAACTTAACCATTTTGAAGGGAATCTTTCTGACTTGGGTTAGATAGTCTTGTTCTGTCTGTCACTTCTGTGCCAGCCCTATTTTCTCTGTCCCCATTATTGTCTGCCATATGCAGAAATGACCCTACCCAGGCTTGGGGCCAAGGAAACCGTGGGGAAAGGTATGAGTGGGTTGTTCCTACCTTGGAGGAAATTGGAACCTGTGTTTGGGGCTCCACTTGTTTATTGAAATATGGATAGACTTATGCCCCTAAAATTCCCTGGCAGTCCAGAGGTTAAGATTTCACACTTCTACTGCAGGGGGCATGGGTTTTATCCCTAGCTGGGGAACTAGACTGCATGATTCTGCCAAATTAAGATAAAAAAAAAATTAAGCCCCCGAGTATCTTCATGATCGCTAAACTGCCACTACCTAGTCTTACACCAATGCATGCCTGGAAAGCCGATGCTATTGAGCTTTTTCATGAGCATATGCTCAGTTGCCCACCAAAGACTGAATTGCGAGTGCTGATTGCTATGTAGCAGAACTGGAGGCTTAACCCATCCTCCCCATGGCCATTTTTCCTAAGACAGAACTTTATATTTTTGAGCACCTTAACTAAAAATATGCATGCTCACCTGATGTCAAGCACGGACCCTAGAGTATTTTCAGTGCTCCTTGCTCTACCCCTCTGGACATGATCCCTTGGACTTTGGTGATGGCTCAAGTCATTTTGGGCTTCCCCGGTGGCTCAGATGGGAAAGAGTCTGCCTGCAGTGCAGGAAACCCGGGTTTGATCCCCAGGTGGTGAAGATCCCTTGGAGAAGAGGATGGCTACCCACTCCAATATTCTTACTGGGATAATCCCATGGAGAGAGATGCCTGATGGACTGCAGTTCATGGGGTTACAGTTGGACACGACTGAGTGACTGAGCACATGTTCCCTCTATATCCACTTTGTTGAGATTTTTTTAAAATCATATATGAATGTGGAATTTTGTCAAAAGCATTTTTTCTGAATCTTTTGAGAAGATCATATCATTTCTATTTTTCAGTTTGCTCATGTGATATGTAACAGTGATAGATTTGCAGCTATTGAATCATTCTTGCATTCCTGGGATCAATCCCACTTGATTATGGTATATGATCTTTTCAGGGTATTGTAGAGTTCAGTTTGTCAATATTTGTTGAGGATTTTTGAATCTATGTTCATCAGAGACATTAACCTCTTCTGTAGTGCCTTTAGCTTTTTGTTAGTGTCTTTATCTGGTTTTGGTATCAGGATAATGCTGGCTTCATAGAATGAGTTTTGCAGCTTTCAATCTTCTTTTTGGTAACAGCTTGAGAGGGACTGGTATTAATTCTTAATTAAATATTTGGGAGAATTCACCTATGAAGCTATCTCATCCTGGACTTGTGTTTGTTGGAAGTTTTTAACCTACTGGTTCAATTTCATTGCTAGAGGTCAGTCTGTTCAGATTTTTTATTTCTTTCTGATTCAGTCTTGCAAGATGGTACTTTTCTAGGAATTTATCCATTTCTTCTTGGTTGTCGAATTTGTTGGCTTGTAATTGTTCTAGAATGTCTTAAAATCCTTTTTATTTCATTGGTGTCATTTGTAATTTATCTTGTTTCATTTCTAATTTTTATTATTTTGTCTGTTCTTTCAAAGAACCACTCTTAGCTTCATCGATCTTTTGTTTTGTTTGTCTCTATCTCATTTATTTACATTCTGATCTTTATTTTTGCTTCCTTCTACTAACTTTGCACCCTCCAGTGCATCTATCCCCACAGAAATTCTACCAGATTTCTGTCCTTCAGACACATACTCTAAAATTAGTCAATCCATCTTCTCATATGACCCAGGTACTTTTTAAGAAGCTTCTTCTGCTCTGGGACTTGGGTCAGGTAAATTTGTGTGTGAACTCTTGAAGAACAGTCTCAGTTTCCTGCTGCCCTCCAGCTCTTCCAGATATAAATTGTGCTGGTTTTCAAATCAGGTGTTATGGCAGCTCATCTTCCTCATGCAAGTGTCCAGGCTGGGGAGCTGGATGCTGGGCTTGTATCCCTCACTCCTCAGTTGGGACCTCTGCAGTTACGATGTTCCTTCTGCTTTTGGGTTCACTGCACTGGAGGTGTGGGGTCTGAAGTGTGGGTGTGGGGTCTATCCATGTGTCTTGATGTAGTCTTTTCTTTATATCCGTAGTAGCAGAAAATCTGTTCTGCTTCAGTTTGTTCTCAGAGACTGTGTTATATGTAGTTGTAGCTTTGGGGCATCTATAGGAGAAGGTGAGCTCAGCATCTTCTTATTCTGCCTTCTTTATCTCAAACATCTTGACTTTGCATTCTAAACTTTCCATGACATATTTTTTTTCTGTTGACTCTTTTATTTCAAATTTTATATTTCCAAATTTCAACAGTTCTAATTTGTTTTCTCTTTGTTAAAAATATGGCATCTTGTTCTTTTGCTGTGGAGGAATATTTTTTCTTACTTCTAAGGATACTAGTTACATACATTCAATGTTTTCTTCTCCCTTCACTCTTTTGATTTCCTCTGAGGTTCTTTTGTTAGTTGATTTGGTGTTGGTTTTTCTTGTTGGAGTCTTACTTCCAGGATTTTTTTTTTTTTTTTTTTTTGTCTGTTTATACTTGAGAATATTGCATGCATGCATACTAAGTCACTTCAGTAATGTCCAACCCTTTGTGATCCTATGGACCATAGCCCGTCAGGCTCCTTTGTCCACAGGATTCTCCAGGCAAGAATACTGGTGTGGGTTGCCATTTCCTAATCCAGGGAATCTTCTCAACCAAGGGATCGAACCCACGGCTCTTACACCTCCTGCATTGGCAGACGGGTTCTTTACTGCTAGCACCACCTGAAGCAAATTGGTTGCTTTTTCTCAGGGAGAGGCTGCTGCTGCTGCTGCTAAGACGCTTCAGTCGTGTCTAACTCTGTGCGACCCCATAGACAGCAGCCACCAGGCTCCCCGTCCCTGGGATTCTCCAAGCAAGAACACTGGAGTGGGTTGCCATTTCCTTCTCCAATGCATGAAAGTGAAAAGTGAAAGTGAAGTCGTTCAGTTGTGTCCGACTCTTAGTGACCCCATGGACTGCAGCCTACCAGGCTCTTCCGTCCATGGGATTTTCCAGGCAAGAGTACTGGAATGGGGTGTCATTGCCTTCTCTGCAGGGAGAGGCAAAGGCAAAGTGAAGTCACTCAGTCATGTCTGACTCTTTGTGACCCCATGGACAGTAGCCCACCATGCTCCTCTGTCCATGGGATTCTCCAGGCAAGAATACTGGAGTGCGTTGCCATTTCCTTCTCCAGGAAATCTTCCCGACCCAGGGATTGAACCCAGGTCTCCCGCATTGCAGGCAGACACTTTAACTCTGAGCCACCAGGGGAGCCCGAGTTGGGTGCTATTGCCTTCTCCGCAGGGAGAGGCAGTGCTTGTCAAATATGATGAGGGAAAATCCTGTATGCAAGTATAGTTTCTAAGTGTCAATATCACTTAGTATCTGTAAATACTGAATGTCAGTATTTAGAGCTCTTTTCTTTGAATGTATTCTGTTTCCCCAGATAGGAACTCTCCAGTTTCCTGCTTGGGTGGGTGGTGCTGGAAGGGGTGTCTCTCTGAGTTGCCAGTGTTCGTAGAGGCCAGAGAGATGGGGCACCTAGACCTCACTCTTCTTTATGTGGACTTTCATTCATGCCCCTGTTTTTTGATGTGTGCCTTTCCCTACCACCCACTTTGATCCTGGAGCAGGGCTGTCTCCAGATTTTTTTCCTTGGTGAAATAAGCCTCTAGTTTCCTGCCAAGGTGGGAGAAGAAACTTGAGAATTTAACCACTTTCTTAACAGACTTTAAATGAATCTTCCTGTTTTCAGCTCGGGTCCTTTGGCCCCTTGTTTTAGTGCCTTTGATTTCTGAGTCTTTCCAGGGATCCGAGGGCTGACCTGGCTGGCTTCTTATTTCCCTTCTGCAGGCCCTTGCTGTTCTACTTTATCAGCTCTGATCATTTCATTTGATGCTTTCTCGCCTGCAAATATTGGCTGACATCTCTTTTTCACTGTGGATTCTTTCCCTTCTTTCCTTTTGGAGATCACGTTACACACATTTTAAGTAGGGTATTAGGAAGGACCAGAGATAAACACATGTGCTCAATCTACCACATTTAACCATCTTGGTGCTAAGTTGCTTCAGTCGTGTTCGACTCTGTGCGACCCCATAGACGGCAGCCCAGCTGGCTCCCTCGTCCCTGGGATTCTCCAGGCAAGGACACTGGAGTGGGTTGCCATTTCCTTCTCCAATGCATGAAAATGAAAAGTGAAAGTGAAGTCACTCAGTCGTGTCCGACTATTAGCGACCCCATGGACTGCAGCCTACCAGGCTCCTCCGTCCATGGGATTTTCCAGGCAAGAGTACTGGAGTGGGGTGCCATTGCCTTCTCCCTTAACCATGTTAATGAGAGCTAATAGAAAGAAAAAGTGAAAGTAGCTCAATCATGTCTGACTCTTTGTGACCCCATGGACATGGTCCATGGAATTCTCCAGGACAGAATACTGGAGTGGGTAGCCTTCTCCAGGAGATCTTCCCAACCCAGGGACTGAACCTAGGTCTACCTCAGAGTCCTCTCTCTCTTCTCCCAGAGTCTTTACCAGCTGAGGCACTTGAGAGCTTATAGAGTACACTTTAATTTTCCTTGCTGTCTTTGCTACACAGAAGGATATAAATTGCAGTGTGTGAGACAGTCTTTGGAAATAATGTGTATGGTTATTTGTACCTGTACTAAGTGTTCCTTGACCACTATTCTTAAAAAAAAAAAAATTTGTATTTGTCTTTTGTAAGTATTGCTTTCATTAATTAATTAAATCAACATTATTGTGCATATTTTATGTGCTTGATGCTAGGTATAAGGAATGAGCCAGATAACATCCTGCTCTCTTGAAGTTTTCTGTTTTCTTCTTTGGGCTTTCACATATTATGTTACCAAATCAGGTCCAGATGCTCACTGCTCAAAAATCAATACTCGCAAATGCTGGTAGAAAGCAAAGTTTCTTTTAATCAGAATGCCGGCAACCTGGGGAGACGGTGGACTCAGAGTTCTCCCACAACCATCTCCGAAGATTGTGCTCAGCCATAAAAGATTTTAAAGGGAAAAAGGAAAGTAATCTCAGTTAATCATGGAGACAGGTCAGAGTCTTCACCATCCCCCATGGTGTACAGCCTTGTCGACTTCTTGTGAGTTTTTTTTTTTTTTTTTTTTTGTGAGTTTTTTTTAGGTGCTCTCTTGGTCACATAGTTTGTTTGCAAGATGGGAAGCTAGGGAAGAGATCTGGTCATCTGCTAATTACTTAGTCTTCATTTCTTTTTCTTTCTATGGGAAAGAACTAATAGATTAGGCAAGATATTGTGTGATCAAAAGATTTGAAAGTTGTGCTGGGGCTGGAAATGAGTAGAGCATCAGGGTGCCTCGTCTAAAATTAGCAACAAGACAAGAGACCCCCTGTAGAGAGCTCTTTACTGCCAAATGCCGCTTGCGATTTTTGTCAGTATTCTTGCCTGTTTCTTGTAACTTGTCCCTTCTAATGTGTTGTGAGCTTGGCAAATAGGGCAATCAAATAGTAGGCTAGTATATGAAGGAAGAATAAATTGATTCTGAGCATGGCCTACAAGGTTCTGGAAGGTATACAAAGTGTAAACTTTGTAACATCAACTTATGGGTCCTTTTTTTTCTGTTCTTTTCCCTTCTTCCCTTCCTTCTTCCTTTCCTCCTTTCTCCCTACTTTGGATTAATCGTTATATTTTTAATAGTTAAAATAGGCAAAAAAGGGGCACCTGGGTATAAATATTGTTTAGGATCAAAGCATTTTAAAACTGGAAGATACCTTTGAAGGCACACCATAAAATCTTTTCATTTCATAGTTACAGTAGTTCATCCCTGGGGAGGTAAAAAGAATTGCTCAAGGTCACACAGTTAGTGATTGCCTGAAGCCAAAGCTGGAACCAGATCCCTGTGGACTGTGCCAAGAAACGTTCAGATGTATAATCTTAAGAAGAGCTCATGGAAAATTAGCTGCCAGTTCAGGTAATGGGAAATGACACCAGAGATGAGGCACCCTCTTCTGAAGGAAGTGGATCTCATTAGAATACGGGCATCTTCAGCCTGAGTCAACCCAAGGCTGGAGCAGGAAAAGCTATAATATCTGTACCCCTCTTATGTGTAATGTAATTACATTTTCACTTCAGCTTAACTGGAGAAAGAGCCTGAATTTACACTGCACACAATTTTTACATGTTTTCTGCTGATCACTGCTTAACAAGGTATTTCACAGGAGAGGTTTGTTAGCTTTAATAGCCCTTAAATTACTTATGGCAATTACCTGCATCACTTTCAACTCCATGGAGGTTATTAAAATACTCTCATGGCAACTGTAAAGAAATATGAAAATAGGTAAAGATGAAATTATGCCCTTTCCCTGAAGACATTTGCTTGGAATGTATTTGCATTGCTTTTATACAGGGGGATGCATTTAGTTGAAGATAAGTATTCTAACCACTGAGCTTTACTCAACCTAAAAGCAAGCATATGTCTCTGGAATAATTTTTTTCTCCTCCTTTCAGGTTTATTCCAGTGCTACCCTCTTATGGTAACTGGAAAATATTTTGATTGAGATTTAGTGAGCATTTACTAAGCCTCTAACATATGTCAGGCAATGTCATATATGCTATTTTATTTGAATTCAAAGAACTCCTGAGAGTTATGTGATATTATATCTATCTCAGAGATAAGGAAACTTAGATTCATAGAAGCAAAGGAAAATTCACAAAATCACATAGCCAATAAGTGTAACAGATGGGATTAAAATCCACTCTTAATTCCTGCAAGAACTGTATTGTATCACAAATGTTGTTGATCAGTCACTGTGTTGTGTCTGACGCTTTGTGACACCTTGGACTGTAGCTCGCTAGACTCTTCTACCCAAGGGATTTCCCAGGCAAGAATACTGGAGTGGGATGCCATTTCCTTCTCCAGGAGATATTCCTGACCCAGAGATTGAACCCATGTCTCCTGCACTGGCAGGTAGATTCTTTACTACTGAGCCACCAGGGAAGCCCTTAGATCAGTTTTACGGAGGTATAATTTACATATAACAAAACATACCCATTTCAAGTCTACATATCACAACTACCACCTATTAATTAGATAGCTTTACCTATAAGCGGAGCACTTATTCTTTTTTAAATTTGTTTTTTTAATCTTATTTTTGACTGTACTGGTTCTTCGTTGCTATGTGTGGGTTTTCTCTAGTGTGGCGAGCGGGGGCTACTTTCTAGCTGTGGTGTGTGGGCTTCTCATTGTGGTGGTTTCTCTTGCTGCAAAGCCCAGGCTCTGGGGTGTGTGGGCTCAGTAGTTGCGGCGGGATTCAGTAGTTGTGGCACACGGATTTAGTTGCCCTTCCTGCATGTGAAATCCTCCCACACTGGGGATTAAATTCATGCCCCCTGCATTGGCAGGTGGATTCTTAACCACTGGACCAGCAGGGATATTCAGCAGAGCTGCTTTTGTGGGGTTGTTTGCAGGATTCGGGGGAGGTTTTATTGGCCCTATCCAATCCCTGAAATTTCTTGTATTCTTGTAGGAAAAAGTGCTTTCTGGGATTCTTTTATGGAAATCAAAATTCAAACCTGGATAAAGTCTCTAACCCCTAATGCCTGGCTACTCGAGGTGTGGTCCATGGGCTAGCAGCATTATTATCCCCTGGAACACATCAGCAAAGTAGAATCTCAGGCTCCATCCCAGACTTACTGAGTCAGAACCCACATTTTATAACAAGATCCTTGGCCAATGTATATGCACTGCTCTAAAAAAAGATTTTGAGAAGCACTGCTCTAATATGAGGGAGTTTGCCAAGAGACTCGGAGAAGGCAATGGCAACCCACTCCAGTACTCTCGCCTGGCAAATCCCATGGATGGAGGAGTCTCGTAGGCTGCAGTCATGGGGTTGCTAAGAGTTGGACATGACTGAGCGACTTCACTTTCACTTTTCACTTTCATGCATTGGAGAAGGAAATGTCAACCCACTCCAATGTTCTTGCCTGGAGAATCCCAGGGACGGGAGAGCCTGGTGGGCTGCCATCTATGGGGTCGCACAGAGTCGGACGTGACTGAAGTGACTTAGCAGCAGCAGCAGCAGCCAAGAGACTTCTTTACTGTTTGAAAGTGAAAGAAAGTGTTAATCACTCAGTCATGTCCGACGCCTTGAGACCCCTTGGACTGTAGCCCTCCAGGCTCCTCTGTCCATGGGATTTCCCAGGCAACAGTACTGGAGTGGGTTGCCATTTCCTTCTCCAGGGGATTACCTGATACAGGGATTGAGCCCGGGTCTTCTGCATTGCAGGCAGATTCTTTACTATCTGAGCCATCAGGGAAAGTATTGATCATTTGGAGAAATGGGTAAGAGGAAGAGAATGAAGCGAATGGACTCAGCAGAGGTAGGGAATCCTCCTGCATAGGAAGACTTTGCACATGGATCCCATCTCCATTTCCATCTTGTCTAGGACTTACTTCAGATAACTAACACAGGAGGGAAATAGCTCATTTACACACTAGGATTATTATTATTTTTTTCAATGCCATTGTGACTTTTCTGAGAAATGGTCCACAGCATTTTCATGTGAAATGGATGGGTGTGTTTATTCTCTCTGCGGTAAAGAAAACCTTCACAAATCATGCCTTCATCACTTTATTTTTTTTTATTTTTTATTTTTAGCCTTTATCACTTTAATTTTTCATCCTTTTCTTTCTCAGCTCCCATCTCTATCTTTGAGATATTTCTGAGCATCATAATCCAAGAATCTCATAGTAGCTTTTAACTCAAAATTGCTAAGTCCAAACACATCCCCTTCTCCTTCCCTTCTTCAGCAGAGCTGATTTTACCAGTGGTCAGTGGTGACAGTGGTTTATTAATCCAGTCAATCATCCACAAGGAGTTATTATACAGCTGCTATGAGTCAGTCACTGTTAATGGTCCTGTTTTTAAGGCCCAGCATGCTAAGGGGGCAGATGAATGTGTCAACACAGAATTAGACTGCAGTGTGTGAGCTGTTATATTAGGCTGTACTGTCAGTTCAGCATTCATCAGCCACAGGTGGCTACTGAGCACTTGAAATGTGGCCAGTCTGGATTGATTTGTGTCCAAAGAGTAGAAGATACTTTGTGTTGCACAATGAAAAAATAGAATGAAAATATCTCATTAATATTTTAAAAATGTTGATTCCACATTGAACTGATACTATTCCCTGGTGGCTAAGATGGTAAAGAATCCACCTGCAATGCTGGAGACCTGGGTTCAATCCCTGGGTTGGGAAGATCCCCTGGAGAAGGGAATGGTTTCCCACTCCAGTATTCTTGCCTGGAGAATTCCATGGACAGAGGAGCCTGGTGGGCTACAGTCAGTCCATGGGGTCACAAATAGTCAGACATGACTGAGCGACTTTCCCTGGATACATATATTTAGATATATGGGTAAGACATGTGGCTCAGCTGGTAAAGAACCTGCCTGCTAACACAGGAGATGCAAGAGATGTGGGTTTGATCCCTGGGTCAGGAACAATCCACTGGAGAAGGAAATGACAACCCACTCCAGTATTCTTGCCTGGAAAATCCCATGGACAGAGGAGCCTGGTGAGCTACAATTCATGGGGTCCTAAAGAGTCAGACACAACTCAGGTTGGGTGTGCCTGCGTGCCTGTAAACACACACACACACACACACACACACACATTTAGATTTATGTGTTTAGTTGCCAAGTTGTGTCTGACTCTTTGTGACACCATGGACTGTAGCCCGCCAGGCTCCTCTGTCCATGGGATTTCCCAGGCAAGAATACTGGAGTGGGTTTCCATTTCCTTCTTCAAGCCTATAGCACCAGGTATTCCCAGGTGGTCTCCTATCCAAGTATTAATCAGGCCCGACCCTTCTTAGCTTCTGAGATCAGATGCCATCTGGCATGTTCAGGGTGGTATGGCCATAGTTACATATATATATCGGGTTGAATAAAATGTACTATTAAAATTAGGTTCACTTGATTCCTTTTAGTTTTTTTTTTTTTAATGCAGTGGTTAAAAATGTAAAATTACATGTGTGTCTAGTATTGTATTTCTGTTGGGCAGTGCTCCATTCCAGGTTCTGAGTTTAGGGGAACTACAGAGTAAGGGTTCAAGAAAGTGCAGGGAAGGGCAGTAGGCATTTTCCAGGTAAAGAGGAGAAAAGGCTGTGGTGTTGGTGACTTAGGAAAACAGGCAAATTGAAATTAAAGGAAATTAACAGAACTACTGTTTTTCTGTTACCAGCAATCGTATCACAGCAGAAGACCGGAAGCTTCGTGCTATGACCAGTCAGAGGACAAGAGTTATCTCCTGCTATAGTTGTGTGTTATATTATGGAGCCCTGGGTCCCTCTCACTTGGCTGTTTTACCGCAGAGCTTCTTGGAGAGTCACCCTTACTTTCCTACTCTTTCTTGTAATAGAGCCCTTGCTTCTACTTGCAGGCTGCAGTGTGAGAGAGTGAAGTAAAATTCATTTCCAGCTCGGAATGAAGGGCTAAGGATAGTCCAAGATTTGTATGTGGTGTTCTGTTGTCTCTGCTAAACAGTGAACTAAAATAAATTATAATCAAAGGGACACAGGCCAAAGTTGCTGTTTCCAGAGACTTTGGGGAGGGAGTGGAAGAAGCTGGGATTTCTGTCCATCTTTTTTTCCCTCTTAGATAGAAGCTGGTCCTTGAGATCCCAGGTTTACGGTGTGGGTGAGAGTTTTGAGGTGTGGAGCATTTATATTCCTTGGAGAAAGAAATGGCAACCCACTCCAGTACTCTTGCCTGGGTAGTTCCATGTACATTTAAATTACCTGGAAAACTTCTTTTCCAAATCCTAGCAATGAGGACTGTGGGATCCCAGATGGGAAGGAAGCCAATCTCTCAGTGAAGCAGCAGCTGCCCTGTCTGTTGCCTGTGGGTCTATCTCCTGTTTTGGGAAACACAGTGTTCAAGGGAGGTCCTAGAATTACAAACGATGAAAGGATAAGCCAGGAGCTAGACATCTAGGTAACATTCCAATCGATGTACTCTGGATCTATCTTTCAGCTTTGGAGAGAGAACCTTTAGGTGAGAGGGATTCCCAGGTGGCCCAGTGGTAAGGAATCATCCGCTGTCCAATGCAAGAGATGCAGGAGATGCAGGTTTGATCCCTAAGTTGGGAAGATCCCCTGGAGGAGGACATGGCTACCCACTCCAGTATTCTTGACTGGGAAATCCCTTAGAAAGAGGAGCCTGGTGGGCTAAGGTCCATGGAGTCACAAAGAGTCAGTCACTACTGAGCACGCACCCATAGCTGCGCAGTGTTTAGGTGATAATAAGTTAATAAGTTGACATTTTACCTGAAGACTCAGTGCTGTCTTTGGACAAATGTGAAGTTTATTCAGTAAACATCTCTCAAATTATTTCTCTATGCCAGGCATGGAGGCATAAGAGGAAAGGAAGGAAAACACTCTAACCTTGTGAGATGGATATTTTTGTCCCTGTTTTATGAATGAGAAGCCTGAGGTTCAATGCCTGGCTCCAGACGGCCTGAAACCCAAGTCACTAACCAGGAGTTCATGGTTTTATCTTCTCCAAGGCCATGGAGCCTCTCTGACCTTCTCTGCTTGTTCTCTCCATTTCCACTCTGTTGAGGCCCCAAGGTAAGTACACCCCAGGTCCAAAAGGACAGGGATCCAGGGAAGCAACTAAGACAGACTCTAAGCTCCCTTTCTTCACAGTATATGTTTTGAGGGGTGAAGGATGGGGGTCAAATTTTGGATAAGCGGGGTTAGTTAAACCTGCCAAGTGTCCCCCTCACTCAGGACTCAGCTGCTTTTTTAAGTGAAGTGAGTGGAGACAGCTGACAACAGAATTCTTGTATTTTCTTCTTTATTCTGTGACTTGATATCTCTGAGACTTTTATAAATATATTTAGGATACAAAGTAAGCTTTCCTCTATTTATCATCTCACACCCCATTATCTCTACCCCCAGGCCAAACAGAGCACCTGGAAATCACACAGTTCTGCTGAGCTGTGGCTTCCAGGTGTCTGAATCCAAGCCTGAGAACTCAGATTTGAATGTTCAGGAACCAAACTGCCAAAATATCAGACATATAAGTGGAATAAGTTTATCCCTTTTGGGCTGATAAATATTTATCAGGTATGTAAGATATTTTTGTTGAAACCAATCTGGTAAGCCTCTCTCTCCTCTCTATTCCTTCAGACACGCCAGGGTTTAATGTCTGTCTAAAGACCTGTCCTGGACTAAATTTCTGTTGTTTAAGCCACTGCCTCTCCTGTTTTGTTCTAGAAGCCTGGGATGATTGAGGTAAGACTCCAGTGGCTTGTCAAAGGAAGGATTCAATCAGACACTGCGTCAGAGAGAAGCAGCAGCTGAGCTGAAATTGAGAAATCTTCCAGCCTTTTGCCTGACAGATGTGGAAACTGATGCCACGAGAGGGGACCTGGCAGGGTGCCATCCATGGGGTAAGTGAGGCCAGGCTGGGAACTAGGATCCTGGACGGCTTGTCCAGTTCTTTCTCAGGGAAGAGAAACAAGGGGCTGCCTTCCAAGAGGTGACGTCAGATAGGAAGCAAAAAACATGAAAATCCCATGGTTCCTTTCACCAGAGAGACCTCAGTGCTTTCTCAGAGCTGGGATGCTGAGATGTTTAGAAGTGCCCACACAGCCCTGGTGTTGACTTAGTATTCAGCTCACGTTCCACTGTGGACAGGTTTTGTTACCTCTGAGGAGGCTCTGAGTTTCTCTGTACCTCCCTCTCCTTGTCAGTGGAGGAGGGCCTGTTGGAGTTGCTGGATTAATCAGGGAAGGTGTGGAGATATGTCAAGACACCCTCCAGAGAATCCAGATCAATACCATGCATGAAAACAAAGCCGGCTTTGAAGCCCTGAGTTCACAAAAGAAAGTTTCTTTGCTTCTAAGACAAATTAGAACAACACAAAGATGGTTAAAACTAGTTCAGGAGGTTTTTCTTTTTTTCCCTCAGAAAGTTTTGGCATTGAGGAGGGATTTTCCCATTCTACATCTGGGCATGTTTGTATCTGTATGCTATGCTAAGTCACTTCAGTCCTGTCCGACTCTGTGCGACCCCATAGACGGCAGCCCACCAGGCTCCCCCATCCCTGGGATTCTCCAGGCAAGAACACTGGAGTGGGTTGCCATTTCCTTCTCCAATGCATGAAAGTGAAAAGTGAAAGTGAAGTCGCTCAGTCGTGTCTGACTCTTAGCGACCCCATGGACTGCAGCCTACCAGGCTCCTCCGTCCATGGGAATTTCCAGGCAGTACTGGGGTGGGGCGCCATTGCCTTCTCCGTTGTATCTGTATAAGGAGGAAAAAATGTGAAGTCAATGAGTGTGCTTTCTGTTGGTTAATTGTTAATCTATAAACTTCCTCTCACCCTCTGTTCTGGCACCCAGGACTCATGCTTCTGACTGCTTACTGCTGCCTAAATGCGTGCACTCTTCTTGACCATGGGCTCTTATTCCGGAACTTTCCTCCTTTCACCCAAAATTATATGTGCCATGTCCACCTACCCTCACCCCTACTCCTTTGAAGCCTTGGTCACAAGGCTGGGGAGGGTGGTGCTGTGGGTAAAGAACCTGCTTGCCAGTGCAGGAGACGTGGCTTCAAGCCTTGGGTCAGGAAGATCAGCTGAAGGAGGAAATGGCAACCCCCTCCAGTATTCTTGCCTGGAGAATCCCATGGACAGTGAAGCTTGGTGTCCATGGGGTTGGGGTTACAAGAATTAGACGTGACTTAGTGACTAAACCAACCACCACCACCAAGTCTTAAAGAAGCGCATCAAGAGTTCGACTAGTGGCAGCCACTGGAGAAGAATCAACACTTTGCCTTTTACTCCTTTCAGGGCCTGCATGAGTGCTGGATCCAACTGTCTAGGGAGCAGATGCTGAGGGGACCTGTCAATTGCCCAAAATTGGTACCTAGAGACCCAAAAATGAGGATGAAGGGGTACCAAATAACCCACATTCTAAAGAGAGAAGCCCAAAGTGCACCCCACTCCTAGCCTCGCCTTCCTGAGAGGTGGCAGCTGTCTGGGTGACATTCTTCATTCCCCACTCGGTGGGAAGTTTATTGCTCTGGGAGGAGAGAACACAAGGAGGGAGAGCTAGCAGTGTTGGGAGCCTCAGGGCGTGAGGGCCCTTAGGAGAGGTGCTTCCTTGCCCTCCCTGTTGGGGAAAGGAGACAGTGTATCTCTCCTCTCTCCAGTGGAGGTGAAGTGGGGAGTTGGGTGAAGGCAAGTCTCCAAGTACATCACCTGTGAAGATTTTGGGGGACCTGCAAGAAGAAACAGACAGCTTTTCATTTTCTAGAAGGATGCTCCTTACTGATCTGTCCTGGCCATGTTTTGGGGGGTTGAGCGTGGTTATGGAAACAGCCTGCATTCATGTTTCTCTTTGGGCAAAGATGTGAGTTTCCTGTGGGTAAAGGAAACTGAACAGAAGTAATCCACAAGACCCCAAGCCAAGGCTGCCAGAGACCCTGGCAGAAACTATCCTTGGGTCCACTTCTGGTGTTGGTCCCTGGGAGGGCAGGGGTGGAGGTAGATGGTTGGGAGCTGTTGAAGCCCACCCTCCCACAAGGCACTATACCTAGGGTGTCTTGAGAGCACTCTCCAAAGAGCCCTGGTGGGTCCCTAAGGGAGAGCCAGCACTTGACTTCCTGCCAAGGGGTCAATTTGTGCTTTCTAAGAAAGCTGCTAATGGAGAGAGGGCTCTGAGAATGGCAGTTGAGTAGAGGGACATTGCACTCTGACCCTTACCTCCTCCCATGCCCTGCAGAGTGAGGGGGAAGGAGGCACCCAAGCTAGACAAGGTCTTCCTCTGTTTCCTCTGCTCCAGGAGTCAGGGGCCCTGAACTTAGTGAAAAGATGGGATAGGAGAATATAAGAAGAGTTTAAAACTGGCCCAGGTAAGTTTTAATAACCAGAAGTGTCCTCAAAGTTATGAGTTATGTTCAAACTCTCATTAAGAGCTCTTCTTTCCAGCAGGGAAGGATAAAGTAGTTAAGAAATAAAGCAATTTGCATTTTGTCCCCCATTGAGAATTCAAAAAACTAAGATCATGACATCCAGTCCCATCACTTCATGGCAAATAGACGAGGAAAAAGTGTGAACAGTGACAGATTTTATTTTCTTGGGCTCCAAAATCACTGCCATGAAATTAAAAGACACTTGCTCTTTGTAAGGAAAGCTATGGCAAACCTAGACAGTGTATTAAAAAGCAGAGACAGTCCTTTGTCGACGAAGGTCCGTCTAGTCAAAGTTATGGTTTTTCCAGTAGTCATGTGTGGATGTGAGAGTTGGACCATGAAGAAAGCTGAGCGCTGAAGAAACTTTGGAACTGTGGTGTTGGAGAAGACTCTTGAGAGTCCCTTGGACTGCAAGGAGATCGAACCAGTCAATCCTAAAGGAAATCAACCCTGAATATTCATTGAAAGGACTGATGCTGAATCTTAAACATTAGTGAAATTTGCTCAGTCAGGTCCAACTCTTTGCGACCCTATGGACTATACAGACCATGGAGTTCTCCAGGCCAGAATACTGGAATGGGTAGCCTTTCCCTTCTCTGGGGGATCTTCTCATCCCAGGGATTGAACCCAGGTCTCCCATATTGCAGGCGGATTCTTTACCAGCTGAGCCACAGGGGAAGCCAAAGCATACTGGAGTGGGTGGCCTATCCCTTCTCCAGCGGATCTTCCCAACCCAGGAATCGATCCGGGGTCTCCTGCATTGCAGGTGGATTCTTTACCAACTGAGCTATCAGGGAAGCTAAAGCTCTAATACTTTGGTCACTTGATGCAAAGAGCTGACTCATTGGAAAAGACCCTGGTGCTGGGAAAGATTGAGGACAGGAGGAGAAGGGGGTGGCAGGGGATGAGATGGTTGGATGGCATCATGGACTCAATGGATATAAGTTTGAGCAAATTCCGGTAGATTCTGGAAGACATGGAAGCCTGGAGTGCTGCAGTCCATGGGGTGGCAAAGAGTTGGAGATGACTTAGTGACTGAACAACCACAATTCCTGTTGAGCTGTGACACCTTAGTGAACTGCTTGCAACGGGAATGAAAAACAAGATGGCAAGAGCATCTTGGGGACTCATTTCACTGCCGACATGCCTGTGTCCTGTGTCTTTTCCTACTGAAGCACTGGGCTTATCCCAGAAACTTAATATGATGAGCAGTCCATCAGAAATGGGTTCCAGCATGGGACCTCCGGGGTCCCCATAATAACCTTATTCCCGACATGTCTTTGGCAGCAGCAAGAGGAATCTGAAGAGATAAACTCTGAGGTCCCAGGAATCCTCAGAAATGACCACAGGCAGAGGTACTGCTCTGAAGGCTGCTGGCCAGGAAAGGTGTGAGGTCAGTGGAAGCCTCCAGATTCCTGCCTGGGGATCAGCAGGTAGCTCTCCGAGTTGCCTGGTCCTGATCTGAGCACCCGTGTTGTTTTGCAGTCTTCCGGAAGCATGGCCCTTTTGATTGATCTGGCTGAGAAGACTCCCTCAGGATCCTCCTAACCACCTGCAGCCTGAGTGGGCACCACCTCTGGCTCCTTTGCAAAGAAAAACCTCTGTTTTGGGATTGCAGCCCCAGGGACCTGCTGAACAGATTAACCTGCAAGTTGTTAGGCGAGTTCAGGCCACAAGGTGGCAGCAGAGGACTAGCTTGGTCAGAGGCACTTGCTAGCTCAGTTGGGAGGCCTGATCGGGGCAGGTGCTTTCCTCCACACCAGGCGGTTGGAAAGGGAGGGGAGTGAGCCAGCATTTTAGAGGGTTGGGGGATCAGTACTAACAGATGCAGAAAAATTCCAGGAGGGTGTTAAGGTGAAACTTAAAAGAATACAAAATCATGTATTGAGTATTTACTGTGAGCTGGGTAATCTGCTTAACACAACATAAACTATATGTTCCATTTCTTGGACTAACCTTATTATCCCTTTTTGATGTATGAGGAAACAGAGGCTCAGATTAATTAAATTACTCACCCAGGCTCACATAGTTATAGGTGATGGGGCCAGGAATGAAAATGAGGTCTGTCTGCCTTGTAAGCCTGAGTTCTGAACCTGTGTTCCACAGAGCAAGCGTCAGTGTAGACCTGTGGTTCTCAAAGTGTGGTCCTGGGACTCCTGTGTTGGGGTGACTTGATAGGAATGCAAATTCTCAGGCCCTGCCCAAGGTCTACTGAATCAGAGACTCTGGGGTGGGAGCTGAGCAATCTGTGGTTTAAAAACCCTCGGAGGGAGTCTTTTTTCTTTTTTTTTCTTAACAAAAGAAAAACAAACAGAAATGTATTACCATGTATACTTCCCTGGTGGCTCAGTGGTAAAGAACCCACTTGCCAATGCAGGAGATGTGGGTTCTATCCTTGGTCCAGGAAGATCCCAGAGAAGGAAATGGCAACCTACTCCAGTACTCTTGTTAGGGAAATTTCATGAACAGAAGAATCTGGTGGGCTACAGTCCATGGGGTCGCAAAAGAGTCAAACACAACTTCGCAACTAAGCATACACATATATTTCATATACACTCTGATGCTGGCTCAAGTTTGGAAAGCAGTGCTATAGACAAGGGCTTCTCAGGTGGTGCTAGTGGTGAAGAACCCACCTGCCAATACAGGAGACTATCAGATGCGGTTTCAATCCCTGGGCTGGGAAGATCCCCTGGAGAAGGGCATGGCAACCCACTCCAGCATTCTTGCCTGGAGGATCCCATGGACAGAGGAGCCTGGCAGGCTACAGTCCACAGGGTTGAAAAGAGTTGGACATGCCTGAAGCGACTTAGCATGCTTGCACGTAAGGTATAGACAATGGTCCAGGCTGCTTAAAATCTGGACAGCAACTTTGCCTTGGACATCACCTCTCCCTGTGCAGTCACTGCTCTGACCCCAGCTGGAATAGTCAATCCTGACTTTAGGTCAGCTGATCCCAAAGGGAAAGAAGTTTTTTAGGGTTTG
The DNA here is from genome assembly GCF_029407905.1 of Bubalus kerabau. NCBI lineage: Eukaryota > Metazoa > Chordata > Mammalia > Artiodactyla > Bovidae > Bubalus > Bubalus kerabau. Next base: position 53,434,155 of record NC_073634.1, read on the forward strand.
CCCCAATTCTGCCCCTGACTTGCCAATATCTTTCTCTCCCCTTTAGGTGTGGGGGAAAAAGTCTTTATGGAGCTTGGGACTTTTTTCTTCATGAGCATGACAAGCAGGCTACCTCTATCAAAGGCAGCCGGGTGAGACCAGACTAGAATTTAGAATCTCCTTATAAATAAAGCCTCAGCTTTAAGCATTAATGAAAGACTTGGGATCTTTATGGCGCCATTCATTTCTCATCTTGCCAATTCAGTAGTCAGAGAGCATCTTCCATCTTCACCCCTGCCACTAATTATGGAACTCTGCCCTGATGTGTGGGTAATTTAGGTTCTTAGCAGAATCGTTATTAATCTAAAAATATTACATAATATGTAAGACTGGAGGAAAAGACTCCAAATTGTTCTTATTTGTATTTCTACCTAAACATTTCTGGGTGATTTCAACTTGTTTCTTGGTGCCTTTAATTTTTTTTTAACTTTGAAGTGTGTATAACTTTTTATTTAGTAAGAGAAGGAAATAATAAATGCTGTCTTATAAACAAGTCTTTTAATCTGGGAGATGAACCCAGTGGAATGAAAGTTATGAGTCTGAAAATTCCTCATGGGGTTGATTTGACTACGAAAGAACTGTTTGAAGTTTGTAAATAGTCATTTAAAGAAAAAAAAAATCTCATTAATTTTCACTTTCTTCATTTAAAACTTGTGATCATATCCATAGAAGATAGGTATCTTTCTTGTTGAGGCTACAAAAGAGTGTTAAAGAATGAGACAGTGTTTAGGAGAACAGATGGTCTCCACGGAGCTTGAACTACCTTTACATTCTCATTTACATGCGGCTGTTGATATGCTTATTATACATTTTTCTTATATATCCACTTGTTAGATGATAGGTGGTTGCCCTCTGCCTTAACACCTATCTCTAGCCTTGAAATCAGATTGTGTGACGTATGAGTATACCAATTAAGCTCAAATGGTTTGTGAATGTTCATCCAGATAAAGATGCGGATCCTCTCTCCAGGCTGAATTCCAGACATCTGATAGATTGGATGTCTGTTCTTACAGGACTGAAGCAACAGGATGTATGGAAATGACCACCTCTCAGAATATGGGCTTCTGTTGTGTCCGACTTCTCTGTGCTTACTTGTGTCCGACTCTTTGTGATCCTTTGAGCGGTAGTCCACCAGGCTCCGCTGTCCATGGAATTTTCCAGGCAAGAATACTGGAGTGGGTTGCCATTTCCTACTCCAGGGGATCTCCCAGGGATTGAACCTGCATCTCTTGCATCTCCTGCATTGGCAGGAGGATTCTTTACCACTGTGCCACTTGGGAAGCTTCTGGACATTTCAAAATTGTTTTAAAGGTCAAACAGCCTTAGTGAAGTGTAGATAACTTAGATTCCTTGTTATCAAAGGACACTCCCTCTGATGTCCAGAAACCAAGGCCTGTCCCTCCTTATAGGCAGGCTGGTTTCCAGACTCCATCAGATCTTTGGTAAGCCTTTGAAGACAGAGGCCACGGCAGTAGCAGCTGCCACACGTGCCAGCTGACCCACATGAACTGAGCCTCTGAGTGCCAGTTGCAGCACCTGGAGCATGGTAGAGACTCAATAGACAGTGCAAGAGATGGTGAATGATTGCATAACTTGGTGAGTGAAAGGAGAAAGCCAGGAAAGAATGAGGGGAAAATGGAGGTAAGAGCAGAAAGACAGAAGGAAGGGAGGCTACAATTCAGACTCATGAGGAGGGTGGTTCTTACTACCAGCTCTCATTGGAGGCTCTTCCAGGTACAAATAAATGGCTTAATCCACTTTAAACCACTTTGTCTTTCAAGATTCTTAGGGCCATAGAGTTCGCTTCTTAGCAAGCTAAGATTGAGAAACTGTAATGTGGAGCTTCTGCTCAGTGAGAGCAATATGATGTTTTTTAAAAAATGTCTCAATAGAGCTATGAACATGTCAGCATAGTCACAAATGCCTCCTCCCATTCACTCCCATGGGAGATACAGTTTATAAAGTATGCATACTCTGTTTTCATTTTACCCTTTTGAGAAATTTCTTAAGGTAGACAGAATGGATATTGCTAACTTTTAAACTAGTAAATAGAAGGACATGAAAATCAAAATACTTATCACAAGATTCCATGGCTGTTAAATGGAGGTCGTTGGAAATAAAATAAAAAACCTCTAAAGTCATTTCTGGGACTCTGTGTTAAAGTTTAAAATTAGAGCAAGATTTATAAATCAGTCATTACTATTCTTTCATAGACTCCATAACTGATAACAAGTAGGTCAGGTACTCAAAGTCCATGGTTCCATAACATCTGCTTTAGAAACTGGCTCTGCCCTCAATTGTTCAGCAAGTTGATTACATTTGGAGAGTGTTGTGGTGAGGGAAATTGTCTTCATCCTTGAAAGCAGCTTGAGGCAAGTGGGGAATAAACCATTTCTTCAGATAATGATTTGTAGAATCTCACTCTGTGCTCTGTGCTGTGCTTAGTCGCTGAGTCGTGTCCAACTCTTTGCGACTCCATAGACTGTAGCCTGCCAGGCTTCTCTGTCCATGAAGATTCTCCAGTCAAGAATACTGGTATGGGTTGCCATTTCCTCCTCCAGGGGCTCTTCCCAACCCAGGATCGAACCCAGGTCTCCCCCATTGCAGGCAGATTCTTTACTGTCTGAACAACCAGGGAAGCTAGTGACATTGCAAAGCACTATATTAGTGGTATTGCCTGAGAATTAATGGTGAATTAGGAGCTGATGACCTATGGTATTATTCAATCACCATGTCTGACTCTGCCCACATAACAACTCTTTATGACACCATGGACTGCAGCACACCAGGCTTCCCTGTCCTTCACTATCTCCCGGAGTTTACTCAAGCTCATATCTATTGAGTTGGTGATGCCATCCAACTGTCTCATCCTGTCATCCCCTTCTCCTCCTGCCCTCAATCTTGCCCAGCATCGGAGTCTTTTCCAATGAGTCATCTCTTCACATCAGGTGGCCAAAGTATTGAAGATTCAACTTGAGCATCAGTCCTTCCAATAAATAGTTAGGGTTGGTTTCCTTTAGGACTGACTGGTTTGGTCTCTTTTTTTTTTTGTCCAAGGGACTTTCAGGAGTCTTCTCTAGCACCACAGTTCATTGTATAGCCTTGGGCTATTAACTGCTATCTTCATTACTTCCATGGGAAGGTCTTGAGCTCTTGTCTTTCTGAATGCTATTAGGAAATTGTTTAAGAGAAATAAATGCTTTATTTTGCAGGGGGAGGTCAGAATAATTTCAACAAAACTAGATATTGTGTACCAACCTCTTCCTTGAAGAGCTCCTGGGTTGTGAATGTGTATCTGCTTACAAGATCATGTTCAAAGTTAGTCTCCAGTCCTTGGGAAACTTGGTGACAAAGAGGTGACCTCTTCAAACTTTGTCAAAAGAAGTACTTACAAAGGAACAATTGAGTTAGGTATTTCATTTTGTGTTTTGATGAAGAAAAATAAATCTGAACAAACTGATTGACTTCTGTGTTACATCGGGAAGGTGCTAGAGTTGGGACCACAGCATCTAGGTTGGACTGAATTAAAGTCCTGGTCACCTGCAGCTTTGGGGCTTATTTTCTTGCTCTGGACATCCTCTGTCCCAGCAAAGCAGGTGGGACTTGATGTCCCTCACCCAGGCTCTTAGAATGACCCTATAATGGATATTGTTGATTTGGGGATGTTTAGCTTCCTCTTTCTAAGAGCACCTTGGATTCCTTCTGGGGAATTATCTCTTTGTCTTGTGGAGCAAAAGTGTGGATACCAAGCCTCCCACCCCAGACCTCTCTGAGTTACCTGGGGATTCCCTTTCAAGCCCTGGCACAGGCAGGCAGTAGCATACAACATTAACTCAATAAACTGGAATTTCTCTTCCAAAGCCTGGAAACTGACAAAATGGGAGGAATGGCTAGAATCTTTGTGTAGACAGCAGCCATGTACAGTAGGAAGCAGGGAGTTGAGTAGGTCTTATCTTCACACTTTCTGCAGCTGTCCCTTTTCTGGGGGTTACAAGCTTGGTTCTCTAGTCCCCTCAACCCTGTGAGATTCTCCAAATCCTTTTATAAATTCTCCTTCTGCTTCTGTTGGTCAGAGTTGCATTCTGTCGTTTGTAATCACAGTGCCTTAAAAGAAAAGTCCCCCTTCACTGGTCCCCTTGCCCTAGAAACCCTGCACATTTTCCAAATTGCAAGTATGAGTATAACAAGCCCAAATCTGAGTATCTGTAATGTTTCCCTGTAGCCTACAGAGAAAACTCAGGCTCTTTGTCGTGGCAGAGAAGTCTCCTGCCTACCTTACCAGTACATGAATATGACCTCCTATTCAAGCATTTTCTCTCTTCCAAACCTTTACCCTCTTACATAATTCACCTAGCAGGCCCCTTATCTGTCTGAACTTAAGACAAGAGTCACCTCCTTTATGCACTCTTTCTTAGTCTTCTCTTTCCTAGGAGGATACAGCACATAGGATTGACTACTTTGTATGCAAATCTGCTTTGATCCACTTATTTGTATCTCTATGACCTGGTTGTTGTTGTTCAGTCATTAAGTCGTGTCTGACTATTTGCAACCCCATGGACTACAGCATGCTAGGCTTCCCTGTTCTTCACTATCACCAGTTTGCTCAAATTCATGTCCATTGAGCCAGTGATGCCATCCAACCATTTCATCCTCTGTTGCCCCCTTTTCCTCATCCCTCAATCTTTCCCAGCATCAGGATCTTTTCTGATGAGTCGGCTCTTTGCATCAGGTGGCCATAGTATTGAACTTCAGCTTCAGCATCTGTCCTTCAAGTGAATATTTGGAGTTGATTTCCTTTAGGATTGATTAGTTTGATATCCTTGCTGGATGTTAGGTCATTTTCATCTTTGTATTCCTGGGACTTGAGCACAGAGTTAATTTTCATTTGTATTTGCAGAATGGATGGATGGATGACCAATCTCCTAATCCTTAAGACACACTCATACACATGGGTCTGGCACCTGTTCTTTTAAATGCCTGGCATAGAGCTTTCACCTGCCTTATAATCAGGGAAATGATCCTGATAGTCAGCCCAAAGGGAATGGAAGAACAGGTCTGTAAAGATGGCTACAGCTGTATCTTCCGCCCTGTGCACATACACCTTTGTGCTGGAACTTTACTGCATTCTCATCGAGAAGTGGGTTTAATTCTCCTCCTGTTGAATCAGAACCTGTGATTTACATTGACCAAGTGGGTGTGTTTCAACTGACATTGTGAGGCTTCTAAATCTAAGCCTCAAAGAACCTTATTGTTTCTGGTTTTGCCCCTTTGGATTGCTTTTGCCAGACCACCATGGAAAGCAGCTCTTCTCTGCCTACTGGACTGTGAGAACCCACACCCTGTGGCCAATAGCCAACTCCAGTTGCCAGATGTGTGAACAAGGCCATCTTCTAGCATCCTTTCCTGGTCCAGCTGCAGATGATTGCAGCCTTGAGAGTGACCTTAGGAGAGACCAGCAGAAGTGCTGCCCAGGTGACCTCAGCCCACATGGTTGACCCCCAGCTTTGTGAGTATATCCATGGTAGGTATTTGAGCTGCTAAGGTGTCTAAGCTTTAGATGACTTGTGATCCAGCAATCTAGAACTGATATAGAGATATTGGGAAACTTCTCAATTAACAAAGAACATGGGTACCTGTTCCTCTAATCACTTTCTATTCTTTAGTAATTATGACTCTTTGCCTCTGGGGTTCATTTATGGTGCTGGTGGTCACAGTTAATCCTAGACTATTTGTTGCCTGCATTAGTCGACCCAGACTGCCATAACAAAGTACCACAGACCAAGTGGCTTCAACAGCAGAATTTTATTTTCTCAAAATTCTGGAGGTTTTAAGTCCAAGATCAAGGTGTCAGCAGGGTTGCTTTCTTCTGAGACCTCTCTTTTTGTTGTAGATGGCCTACTTCTCCATGTGTCATCACATGGTCCTTTCTCTGTGTATGTAAGCGTCCTGTTCTCTTCTTAAAAGGACACATTTCAGATCGGATTAGGTCCCACCCACGTGACCTCATTGTTGTCGTTCAGACTCCTTGCGACCCCACGCACTGCAGCACGCCAGGCTACCCTGTCTTTCACTATCTCCCAGACTTTGCTCAGATTCATGTCCATTGAGTCAGTGATGCTGTCTAACCATCTCATTCGCTTATCCTTTTCCTGTTAATTTACCTTAATTACCTCTTTCCAGACTCTGTCTTCAAATATGGTCATACTCTGAAGTACTAAGTACTAAGAGTTAGAATTCCAACATATGAATTTTGTGAAGGGCTCAGTGAGGACCAGTGAGGACCTTCTATATAACACTGGGCTGCTTGAGTGTCTTCTGAAGGCATACTGCAAGAGGCCAGAAAGGGTGGTCTGAGGCAGAAGGCCATCACAATCTGGTGCCCTCTCTGCTGAAGCTATGGTGTTCCTGTAGCAGGAAACAGCTTCTTGTGTAAGAGGTAAAGTGGGAATGTAAGTTTTGCCAAGCTCTCAAGAAGAAAAACAAACTCACATGGTTTGGAGAGAAGGGATTTGCTCAGTTTCTAAGAATTAGACCTGGTCCCTTAGCAACCAGCTCCCAAATGGAGATGGGAAAGCCAAGGATAGAGTGGAGACAGGATGGATGGTGCGCATGTGTGTCTGTGAGTGTTTACCTTGGCTAATCAATAGACTCAGCAAAGGAAGGATTTAGTTAGTAGAACTATCTAGATTTCTGAAGGGTCATCAGTTAATAATTATCAAATGTTGGCTACATGTGAAGCCCCATGTTAAGAGTCATACAGAAAAATTTCAATCTTAACTCCTGCTACTTAGATAATTTATGAAATGACTGAGTTGACTTTTCTGCTTAATTGAGTCTGAGTTAGATTGTAAGACTGAACCTGATGACTTGGCTTCTCTAACCTTGGGGCATTAATTTTTATTTCTAGGACTTAATGGCATGGGCTGGAGCTAGCCATGGAAAGACGGTTGGGCTGCATGTCAACAAATCCAATTCATTCTTTCAAGTGTTTATACAACAAACATTTGTTGAAGATTTTCTTATGTGTGCCAGACTTGTGCAATGTAGTATGGGATCTGCCTACCCCAGAGCCAAGGCTACAGTGCCAGAGAATATTGAGCCTGGAGAGTTGTTTAAAGACACAACCTGGAACATACTCATTGGAATGAATTCTTAAAAATGGCAGCAAGTGTTTCAGTTACTTCCATTCTTTTAGAAGTGGAACTCAGTAGGGGAGGGATAAATTGGGAGATTGGGATTAACATATATACTATATTTATACTCATATAAATAAAATAACCAGTGAGGACGTTCTACCTAACACTAGGAATTGTATTTGATATTTTGTACTAGCCTATAAAGAGGAAGAACCTGAAAAAGAATATATATGTATATATGTATAATATATTGCTGAATCACTTTGCTATACACTTGAAACTAGCACAATATTATAAACAAACTATACTTCAATTAAAATAAAAAAGTGGAGTTCAGCAGAAATATTCTCATTAGTTAATACCAGTTAGTTAGGTTATGTGAAATGTTATTAAGTGCACATCTTGATTGTTCACTTTTAGTTGCATGTGTCACATACACACACATATACACAAACACATAGACAATTGTATGACAACAAATGATCAAACATTTGTATTAATCAAGTCATTGCTATTATACTTATGTCCTTGCTTACACATGTATGTGCACACAAACCCATTTGAACTGACCTATATTCATCAATATATCTGTGCAAAAAAAAGGAATTTTGTATGCTTCCAGTCCTAGGAGAGAGACTGCAGGGACAACCACTAGCATGCAATTTGGAAAGGGAGACCTTAGATGTGAAATCCAGTCTGAGTTGTGTGATGAACTCTCACATTTAGGTACTGACTTTGCTGGGAGACCAGCTTGTGCATTGAGTACAACCAAAAGCTGGCTCCAGGATAAGTGACCAGGGAGGCAGATGAAGTGACAGAATTAAAAAAAAAAAGTAGAACATTCAATAATGCAAGATTGATTCTTCTGAATAATTCTATCTGACACTGGCTCTGTGGGAGGCTATACAATATAAAACCTTCTCACACTGATGCCAGAAAGACCTTGTTCTGAATACTAGTTCTAGCATGTCTGCACATCCCTTATCTTCTTTTCATACTTATTGGGAGGATTAAATGAATAGCATGTATAATGCACTTAGAACTCTTTCAACAAATATTAGCTCTTCTCCTTTTCTGGCCTGAAGCCACTTTTGGTGTCTTAAAGGTGCCACCCAGGGATGGGAAAAAACACTGACAGATCATGCAGAGTGAACTCCCCCCAAATTCAAATGTGCACTTCAGATTGATAAAAGTTGAGACAGCTTTCTCTTTTCAGAGCTATTTTGCTTCACAGGGAGCATAAGAAATGTCTGGGGAGAACTGAATTCCACATCTCTCTGATCTTGAAATCTACAGAACTAGGCCGTCCTCTTGGTAGGAGGCTGAGGCACCTGCAGATGGCAAGTGAAGCACATAAATATCGACACATGCAGGAAAATCATGCAGTGAGAAGAAGCGCTGCTGGCAGAAAATTTATCACAACAGCGTGAAACCTCACAGGGTCTTGTTTCTTAGCTGTTGCTGGGGAGTAGCCAGAACTGATCATGGGGTCTGAGTGAGCTGGAAGAGGAACTTTAAAAGCAGAACAAAGATATCACTGAGTCCTATAAAGAGGGGGTCCCCAACTCCTGAGTCACAGACTCGGTTCTGGTCCATGGCCTGTTAGGAACTGGGCCACATAGCAAGAGGTGAGTGGTGGGCCAGCAGGTGATGCTTCATCTGTATTTACAGCTGCTCCTCATCACTCATATTACTGCCTGAGCTCTACCTCCTGTCGGATCAGTGGTGGCATTAGATTCTCATAGGAGCGTGAACCCTAAATGTAGTAGTACTCTTGAATCATCCTGAAACTATCCATCCCCACCACAGATCATGGAAAAATTATCTTCCACAAAGCTGGTCCTGGTGCCAAAAAAGTTGGAAAGTGAAAGTGAAAGCCGCTCAGTCGTGTCCAACTCTTTGTGACCCCATGGACTATACAGCTCATGGAATATCCAGGCCAGACTACTGGAGTGGGTAGCCTTTCCCTTCTCCGGGGGATCTTCCCAGTCCAGGGATTGAACCCAGGTTTCCCGCATTGCAGGTGGATTCTTTATCAGCTGAGCCACAAGGGAAGCCCATAAAAAAGTTGGGGACCACTGCCATAAAGCATTGAGTATGTGCCAGGCCTTCCTCATTCTAACCTCTTTTACATTTATTAACTCATTTAAGTCTCATAAAAACTTGATAAGGTGGGTACTATTACAGCTGGCTTAACAGAGGCACGGAGAAGTTAAGCAGCTTCTCAGAGTCACACAGCTAGTGAGTGAGCCAAACACAGACTCAAACACAGGCAGCCTGCCTCCCAGTCAGTGCTCAAACCATGATGCTATGGCCCCATAGTAACTGGACAAAGAAGTCTGAGACATTTTCCAGTTGAATGCCTAAGGGATAAAAGACCTAAATATGAAAGGTAGAACTCTAAGTCTTTTCTCACTGAATATAGGACAATATTTTTGTGCTCTTATAGTAGGGAGGGATTTCTTAAATAATACTCCAAAATCTCTCTCAAGGAAAGACTGATAAATTCAACTAATCAACTATTAAAACTAAGGACTTCTGTTCAACAAAACACATCAACAAGAAAGTGAAAAGCACAAATAGGGGGTGGGAAAGATTAAGAATGATCATTTACAAAAGGTTAGTACCCAGAATACATAAATGATGGCAAATCAATAAGAAAAGATAAACAATTCAAAAGAAAAATCAGCAGAGAATTTCCACCCACTTTTCATAAAAAGGAAATACAAATGGCCAATAAATATGTAAGAATGTGCTTAACTTCATTAGTCATCAAGGAAATGGAAAATAAAACCACCATGGAATAGCATTACAAACTCACCAATATAGCTAAAATAAAACATTGCAATACCACATGTTGGTGAGATGTGGAGCAGAGGAAATTCTAATTCATGCTGGAGGGAACATAAAATGGTGTGAATGTCTTGGAAAACTACAGTTAAAGATCTTCTTACCTTATCACTCAGGGCAACCTTCTGGGGAGCCATACCCACAGAGATGTGTGCACAAGTGTACCAGGAAACATGTATGAACAATATACAATGTTTCTAACAGCTTAGTTCCTAAGTGACTCAAACTGGAAGCACCTAAGTGGTTATTAACAGAGAAGAGGATAAATAAATTGTGCCGCATGCGTACAATGGAATATTATCCAGCATTGAAAAGGAATGGATGAAAGCTACACACAACGACATGTATGAATATTACAATCATAATGATGATTGATGAATGGCATCACTTCTGCCACTGAGCATACCACAAGTCCTGCCCCACTCCCCTGATGCTGAGGAGGAGCAGGAAACAGCCTCTGATACCCTCCAACCAGAAAGTCTGCAACGCTCAAGAATTTCTGGGATTGCTCACCCAAGTTCATGGATCTGTTCTGTTCTCTAAATTGCACCAACTGAAACCTGCTTGAGTGTTAATGATCCCTTTTTTCAGGGGATCTTCTGGATCCAGGGATCAAAACCAGGTCTCCTGCATTGAAGGCAGATTCTTTACTGTCTGAGCCACAAGGGAAGTCCAAAATGGTTTATGGAGGTGCCCTCAGAAAGTAGCATGAAAGTGAAAATGTTATTTCCTCAGCTGTGTCTGACTGTTTGCAATCCTCTGAAACTGTAGCCCACCAGACTCCTCTGTCCATAGAATTCTCTAGGCAAGAATACTGGAGTGTGTTGCCATTCCCTTCTCCAGGGAATCTTCCTGACTCAAGGATCAAACCCAGATCTCCAGCATTGCAGGCAGATTCTTTACCGACTGAGCCATCATATTTACATTTAAAAGGAGTCTTCTGGAGAAAATGCATGAAACAGAACAGTAGGCCACTTGGGGATTAACTTGAGAACTAGCTACCAATTCAAGCAGAAATAGCAGCTTGCTCATTTTGAGGCTGCATGATCTAAAACCTCTTCTGCATTCTGTTGTTAAATTGAGATAAGGTTCTAATAGATGCAATTTGTGACAATCCCTTTGGGCTTGGGATTCAGAAGAGACACACATGGATGTGCCTGCCATGGCAGAGGGTGGCTGAAATTTTAGTGGAGTCAGTGTTCTCTGAGCAAATTATTTCCCAACTGGTTCAGTTTTCTCCTGGGGTTTCAGGGGCAGGCAGCAAGAATGGTGCTGCAGCTGAGGTTGCATTGAGATTACATCCCTTGGCATGTCCTGAATTTCCAGCATTATGGAAGGAGAGGTCCTGGGCGAGGCACACCCAGGAGCTCAGATTTCTCCTGCCTCTTCTGATGCTCTGTTAACGTTGGGCTTTAATTTCTTCATCTATATAATGAAAGATTTAAATAGTGACTATTAAGGTTGATCTGAGCTCTTTCCTCTCTACATATTTCAATGAACACTTTTCAAGCCAGCAATGTGGATTTTACAACTTTCAATTCATTTGGCTGCTACTGATTTCTCTGCCAATGGATGGAATAGCTGGATCTTGGCTGAGATTTCTAGACCTATATCTGCATATGTGTACCACACAATTGCACTTATTTCACGGGCTAGCAAGGTAATGCTCAAAATTCTTCAAGATAGGTTTCAACAGTATGTGAACTGAGAACTTCCAGATGTACAAGCTGGATTTGGAAAAGGCAGAGGAACCAGAGATCAAATTGCCAACATCTGTTGGATCATAGAATAATCAAGAGAATTCCAAAAAATATCTACTTCTACTTCACTGACTATGCTAAGGTCTTTGACTATGTGGATCATAACAAACTGTGGAAAATTCTTAAAGAGATGGGAATACCAGACCACCTTACCTGTCTCCTGAGAAACCTGTACACAGGTCAAGAAGCAACAGTTAGAACTGGACATGAACAATGAACTGGTTCCAAACTGGGAATGGTGTAGGTCAAGGCTGTATATATTGTCAACCTGCTTATTTAACTTCTATGCAGAGTACATCAGGTAAAATGCTAGGATGAATGAAGCACAGCCTGGAATCAAGACTGCTGGGAGAAATATCAATAACCTCAGATATGCAGATGACACCACGCTAAAGGCAGAAAGAGAAGAAGAATTAAAAATACCTCTTGATGAAGGTGAAATAGGAGAGTGAAAAAGCTGACATAAAATGCAACATTCAAAAACTAAGATTGTGTCATCAGGTCCCATCACCTCATGGCAAATAGATGGGGAAAAAAAGGAAACAGTGAGAGACTTTATTTTCTTGGTGTTCAAAATCACTGCTGATGGTGACTGCAGCCATGAAATTAAAAGATGCTTGCTGCTTGGAAGAAAAGCTATGACAAACCTAGACAGCATATTCAAAAGCAGAGACATTGCTTTGCTGACAAAGGTCCATCTAGTCAAAGCTATGGTTTTTCCAGTAGTCATGTATGGATGTGAGAGTTGGACCATAAAGAAGGCTGAGAACTGAAGAATTGATACTTTGAATTGTGGTGTTGGAGAAGACTTGAGAGTCCCTTGGATTGCAAGGAGATCAACCAGTCAATCCTAAAGGAAATCAGCCTTGAATATTTATTGAAAGGACTGATGCTGAAGCTGAGGCTACAATACTTTGACCACCTGATGTAAAGACCTGACTTATTGGAAAAGACTCTGATGCTGGGAAAGATTAAGGGCAGGAGGAAAAGGGGGCAATAGAGGATGAGATGGATGGCATCACCAACTTAATGGACATGAGTTAGAGCAAATTCTGGGAGATAGTGAAGGACAGGGAAGCCCGGTGTGCTGCAGTTCATGAGGTGGCAAAGAGTCAGACATGACCTAGTGGCTTAAGAACAAGAAGAAAAATCCTTCTCAGCATAATGTGTCAACTGACCAGGGTAGGCATCTAAGATGGAACTGATCTTCCATCTCTGAGAAAGAAAAATGTGTATACCTTTAATTCAGATAAAGAATCTGGGTATAGTCGAATCTAGCCCCAAATTGCGTGGCCTGTGATGATTCATAGTCTTCTATTCAATTTTGTGAACTCTTGAAGACTTACTTTCTTAGGGCCCTGCTTTCTGTTTCTGTCTTCATGTGCTTTCCCTGTTTCACCTAGTATCCACTTCTAACATTTTTCCTAATAAATACACTTGCATGATTTTACCTGGGGAATCCTGGGGGCACCATCATACCATAGGAAAAACTTTTACCGTCATTTGTATTCCTTCTCTGAATTTCTCATCTCTCATCTACATCTATTCTAGGAGTAAATAAATTCCTCTTCTCATCACATTCATAGCATAACAGTTTATTGAAAACTTTCCCTGTGCCAGATACTAATCTTCATTCTTTGTATGTATCATTTTATTAATATTTAATCTCCATTCAACCTCATGAGGGATCCACTTTCATTATTCTCTCTTTGCAGATGAGAAAAATGAGGCAGAGAGCAGCTAGTAACTTGTTTAAGGTTGAACATGAAAGTGTTATTTGCTCAGTCATGTCTGACTTTTTGTGACTCCATGGACTGTAGCCCACCAGGCTCTTTTGTCCATGTTTTTCTCCAGGCAAGAATACTGGAGTGGGTAGCTATTCCCTTCTCCAGGGGATCTTCCTGACCGAGGGATTGAACGGAAGTTACATGGCAGATAAACCATTGACTTGTGATTCAAACCCAGGCAATCAGATTCCAGAGTCCATGCTCTTGGCCCTAATACTTTATCATCACCCATGAAAGCATTTCTTCTGCACAAACACAAGATTCTCCTGAGGAGGGACTTTAGTGAATGAAATCCTCTTCATCTCTTTCCATAAATATGTATATTTTTAAATTTGCACCGGATAGTCAGCATTGAGTATACTCTAGATTGGAAATACTGTATTTTATTGACTCTAAGACATCATTGATGGGAAGATGCACCATTGGTTTATGCATCATTTAAACCATGACAAATGGTCTTAGATGGACAGCATGGCCCATGATCTGGTCTCATTTTTTCAAAACTTTTTTAACAAATTTCAAAAATCTAGGGAATTTCTCCTACTTTCAGCATCAGAAACAAAATATTACATGACCCCCATCCACTTGTAGTTATCTTTCTTTCTTAGATCCCAGGAAGAACTAGCTTATTATTTTCTAAGAAATATAAAATTGCAGCTACTCCTTCAATGTCAAATATCTTTTTACCAATATCAGAGTGACACTCGCTGCTCTATTTCTTCCTTTTCTGGAAAACACGATAAGCATTTTACTTTAATGCTGTCTCGTGTATTTGAAGGATAGTTTTCTTTTTTTATTCTGGAAATGTTTAAACATATAAAAAAGTGGAAAGAATAGAATAATAAACTCCTATGAATCCTTTATTCTAACTTTGAGAATTACCAACATTTTTCTCTTTTGGTTTGAAGATATTTTAAATTTTAATTAGACTCAGCACGTAAGTGAAGACAATGGGAATAGCTCTGACCTCCATGGGGCACGAGGGCAATAAAATCACCATAATTGCCTTCTGGCTGGAAGAGACAGAGGCCACTGTTACTGCAAGATGCAACTCAACTTCAGAGATGCTATAATAAACTGTGAAATAATATGTGTCTTAGAATTGATGACATGCAGCAGCAGGGCAGCTGGACTGTACTTAGGAGTCAGGACTTAAGAAGCCAGAATTTTCCTTATTTGGTGCTTTTGAGATTTTGTTTTTGTTCTTCTTTTTTCCCTCTCAGCCTGTATCCTCCATCAAAGCACAAACAGAGAAGAATTTCAGCATGTTTCCTGAAGAACCTCTTTGCTTTTACCCAGTCTTTGGACTGTCAGGGCCAGGTAGGCAAATCATGGATCACTTTTGTGGTGTCTGGGTAGAGAGACCCAGAACCTGCATCTTCTCCTCCCAGAAGCCTGGGTCACTCCCATATGCCTGAGCATGTATGCCCAGCTCAGATCTGGTTAGCTCTGGGCTTTTGAGGTTTGTTCAAACAGATGTGCTTCTGTGAACCATTAGGGATGCTCAGTGTTTGCAGATTTAGTACCTGAACCAGATGCTGAATCCCCTGTAGCCTCTCCTGCCCTAATAGTCCTGCAATTTGAACTTAAGCACTTGCCTTTCTGTCTACTTGCCCCTCAGGCTTCCCAGTCCCATGACATCTAGTCCCATCACCTCGTGGCAAATAGATGGGGAAACAATGGAAATAGTGACAGATTTTATTTTCTTGGACTCCAAAGTCACTGCAGATAGTGACTGCAGCCATGAAATTAAAAGACGCTTGCTCCTTGCAAGAAAAGCTATGACAAACCTAGACAGTGTATTAAAAAGCAGAGACATCACTTTGCTGATAAAGGTCCACATAGTCAAAGCTAGGGTTTTCCAGTAATTATGTATGGATGTGAGAGTTGGACCCAAATGAAGGCTGAGTGTCAAAGAATTGATGCTTTTGAATTGTGGTGTTGGAGAAAACTCTTGAGAGTCCCTTGGATTGTAAGGAGATCAAACCAGTCAATCCTAAAGAAATTCAATCCTGAATATTCATTGGAGGGACTGATGCCAAAGCTAAAGCTCCAATACTTTGGCCACCTGATGTGAAGAACTGACTCATTGGAAAAGACTCTGATTCTGGTAAAGATTGAGGGCAGGAGGAGAAGAGGATGAAAGAGGATGAGATGGTTGGATGGCATCACTGACTCAATGGACATAAGTTTGAGCAAACTCTGGGAGATGGTGAAGGACAGGGAAGCCTGGCATGCTGTAGTCCATGGGATTGCAAAGAGTTGGACATGATTGAGAAACTTAACAGCAACAACAGTGGGCTTCCCTGGTGGCTCAGAAGGAGACCCGGGTTCAATGCCTAGGTCGGGAAGATTCCCTGGAGAAGAAAATAGCAACCCACTCCAGTATTCTTGCCTGAAGAATTCCATGGACAGAGGAGCCAGGTGAGCCACAGTCCATGGTGTCCCAAGGAGTCAGACATAACTAAGCGACTAACACACATTCTCCCTTCTGTCAAAGTGTGTCCCTGATATCTGGAATCCCTAGGCCTGGAAACAGACCCCAAATCTGTGAACTCTGATGTCAAGTATTCTGTACTGGCCTTGCAGGAGTGGGCATTCTGGGCTGATGTCAGAAGCCCTGGAGGAAACAGTTTGGCTAAGAGATGCCACCTCCCATCTCTGACCACCCAATGGTGCTGCCATATATGAGAATGATGACTCTGGTAAGAAGCCATCTGGGTAGAAACCTCATGAGGTCAGGAGTGTTCTTCAGTAATGTCAGAGGAGCATGTGATATGGGACGGTGAGAGAGACCCTAAGAGCCTGTCAGGTAATCCGAGTTCTGGTCAGTGGTCCAAGCCACTGTGATGCCACAAACATATTCAGTTGGCCTTATCACTTCAGTGCATGCTGGTCAAGCTCCAACTGCCAGCATCTTTTTGCTCTGGTTTGCAGTCTTTCTATAAAGAGCCATGGAAGGCCACTCTGCTCACCCCCTGTTCTAGGAGCTCTCAGCTACCCACTCTGGGAAGTAGATGTACAAACCCTCCAGCTCCCTCACTGTGGGAGTGGGACAAGTTCTACTCCTTTTCCAAAATTTCCTCTTGGAATCCACTTTCAGTTGCCCACAGTGGTAGCTGGACTGATAAGACATCCTTTACTGGTGACTTCTCTTTTTTGGCTCACTTCTTCCCTCCTCTGTTTTTTCTTGTGTCTCTTAAATAAACTATTTGCACTTGAACTTTTGTTGCAGGGTCTACTTCTGGGGGGATCAAAACTAAGACAATAGGCATGTGTGTCATTTAATTTCCTTAGGCCATTGGCTTCTCTCCTGTTGTGTGTGTCCATGCTAAATTGCTTTAGTCATGTTCGACTCTTTGTGACACTGTGGAAGGTAGGCTGCCAAGCTCCTCTGTCCATGGGATTCTCCAGGCAAGAATACTGGAGTGGGTTGCCATGCCCTCCTCCAGGGGATCTTCCTGACTCAAGGATCGAACTCACATCTCTTATGTCTAGGGTCGAACCCATGTCTCTATGTCTCTTGCATTCCAGGTGGGTCCTTTACCACTGGGAAGCTTTCTCATGAGTTAGGTAAGAGCAAAGTTTGCAAGTATGTTGTGGTGGTAGAATTTCCCGTGCATTTTTGCATGCATCATTCTTATTTGGAGTCCAGGACAGACCTGTGAACAGGAAAGGCCTTTTTATTCCATCTTTTAGATGAAGAGTGAGAGGCTCTGGAAGGTTTTGTGAGTTGCCCAAGGACTCTCCACTGACAACTGGCTGACTTGAGACTGGAACACACTACTTCAAACTCTGAGACTGCTCACCGTCTTTTCCAGTCTTTCTTTCTTTCTTTCTTGGCTGTTCTGGGTCTTCACTGCTGTGCAGGTTTTTCTCTAGCTGTGGTGCATGGGCTTCTCATTGCAGCAGCTTCTGTTGCGGAGCAGGGGCTCAAGAGAACAGGCTCAATAGTTGTGGCGCATGGGTTTAGTTGTTCTGCCACATGTGGGATCCTCCCAGATCAGGGATTGAACCTGTGTCTCCTTCATTGGCAGGTGGATTCTTTACCACTGAGTCACAGAGAAAGCCCTCCAGTGTTTCTTGACCTTCATGGCTCCTTTCCAAAAGTTGTCTTTGTATTTCTCAGATTCTGAGGAAGAATAGTTCAGCATCAGATACAGATTCCATCATCTGGGATTTGTTTTGGGGGCTATGGTCAGCCCTAGATGGAGGCAGTGCCCTGGGGGCCTCTAGATGGGCTCAAAGCCTTCTCCATACATCTCCCAAGGGTCCCAAGTTCCTAGGGTCTTGGAACCCTAAGGAGAACATTCACTTCTCATGATGCCACTTTTTGGAACTATTCTCTAATTGACTTTGGACCATTAGCTTCAGTATCACAGTTGAACCCAGATGCATGGTCAAGGCTGCCTTCACTACAGGCTGCAGGATGGGTTTCCTATACTGGGTCAACATCTCCACTTGGCTGAGTCCTCCTAACCACCTTGACTAGTTCTTGGTATTGACTCTCAGCAACGCCTTTGTCATATGACATCCTGAGAGGAAGGTCACTTAGTCCCACTGTGGGGCATTTCCCCCAGTAAGACAGTAGCCTTATTATTAGCCCATCCTGGGGGTATGTCTTTGGTTGATGTCCCCTGATCCGACACATCTAACCTGGTCCCACATCCCACCCAGCCTTCAGGCAGGAAAACAAGTGTGTGCCTCTCAACTTTGTCACTGATTCTTTTGAAATTGCTGACTTCTCGCACTCTCTCTCATTTATTCTTGGAACCCACTCCTTTGCCCCAGCAACTTTCTCTATTAACTCTATTCCTTATTCTCAACCTCATGCTCTCCTTTAGTTCTTGGAAGAGTGACATCTGACCAATTCTATTTTGATTTGGCATTCCTTAGCACAGGCTTACAGTCCCCCCCATCTGCACCTGTTTCTGGCTATTTCAGGTAACTACTTCTAGCTTCCAGGAGCTGGCCAGGTGTTAATTTTTTGGCCAGCACTTGGCTGGACCTGATCATGACAACTAACCATGAATATTTAGAAAGGTACCATGGATTACTTAGGTGACATTTCTATTTCTGAACAGAAACAACAAAGGCCATGGAGAGCTTTTGCAAACTCAAAACTATCTCAGCTAGCTTTTTTGTTTCATAGGCTGTTTTTATTTTGAGATTGTTTTGGAGCATTGGCCATGATCATGGTCAGAGTGGTGGATAGGCAGTAATGATGCTCTGATTGAAGGAGGCTGGAAACTGTCTCAGTTCCCACTCAGTGGTACCTATTCCCATTAGCCACAGCAGTGCCTGAAACTCTCACTGTGGGGTTCCTATTGAGTCAACAGAACCTTCCTCAGTAATGGAAAGCTCTCAGGGAGGGATAACGTTAGAGTGACTTTCCCTCTTAATTAAATATCTTAGCACACTAGAGGAGAAACATGATTCTCAGAGTGGGAGTATCTTGCTGGGAAGTCTAATGATCAGATTAGAGTAGATCAGTTGCTTAGAGAGAGGCTGAGACAGTATGACACAGATAAGGACAGGTAAGGTTTGAAGGGAGGGAAGGAGTGAGTAACATCAGAATACAGATTGCCACTCAGGCAGGCAACACAGAAGAGTTCCTTGTTTAGCAAAGGGGAAGAATAAGAGTCCTGGGCATCAGAGTATAAAGAGTAATGTCCACAAAGGTGATTCTTTGTAATTTTGTCTCAGATCAACTCTCACCTTGATTGGGCTCATCCAAACTTAATAGTGGTCTTCCCGACTCTTTTGTGAGATACGCCACCTCAAATTTTCAATTTATTCCATTCAGGAGCAGTGTGAAATGAAAGATCAAAAATCAAAAAAGAGCAAATGTCCAAAAATAATATTTGAGTCTCCTCTTACTCATCTCTAGAATGCGAGAAATACATAATTACTGTGAGGATCCAGGAAGATCATGTGTCTAAAGTATTTTTAAACTGTGAAACTCCCAGGCAAACATCCAGTTCAGTTGTCTTGAAGAACGCCTTCCCTGATACTGTCAATCACTCTCACCTTTTGAAAACTAGTCAAAGAATCCACAGCGTCTTACTGAGGTAACCAGAAGCCCCTTTGGGTTTTGCAAAATCTAAGTGAAGGTTTATTTCAAGCTTGCAGGAAATGGTTGTTTTTTTCTCTTGGGCTCACCTGGGAGGAACCATGCAAAGCATCATCTCAGAGGAAGTTCAGAGGAGAAGGTGATGTGCCTGGGGAGGCAGATGGGGCTGAGCTGATGACCCTTCAAACATGAAAAAGCCATGCTCCCTGAGACCTTTCGTTCAGTGCTTTCTCAGCCTGCAACAAAAAGCCTTTCCCAATTTGTGGGGTTTGCGATGGTAGATATTGTTGCCTAAGAACCCTCTGCAAATGTCAAACCCATTATCAGGCTGAGGAAGGCAGGGTTTTAATTGAACTTTTCCTCCAACCTTCTGCCCTTCACAACTATAGCAAGACTGCGTGTGCCATTATGGCCTTTTTACAAGGCCCAGAATGGAAAAGGCGAATTATCTGCAAAGAAATGTTTAGACAGGAATAAGTCTGAACTTTTGAAGTGGTTTTTTTTTTTTTTTAATGTCCCACTACTATTTTGCTGCCGACGTTTCTTGCTCACAAGATCAGGATACTTACTATCTGTCACTACAGGTCTTCAGGCAGGTAAAAAGAGAAGAAAAATATGAGCAAGAAAGATAGGCAAGGTTCATTTCCCTTGTTACTTTAAAAAGCTACCTTAGCTCTCTCCCATTTAAAGCATGGATACCTTCTCACCCCGCCAAATCCTTCTTTAACCCAGAACTTCCTTTCCCTCTCCCTGTTGTCAAGCTTCTAAAACAAATGTAACTTACACTTGCTGTCTCTGCTTTTACATTCCGTAACTCGCCCACATACTCAGACCACCTTCTGCCGTCACTAGTGCATTGGCCTTGACCTTATGATATCCCTAGTGGCCTCTCAGTTGTAATCTATTTCCTCTCTTTGGCCTCAATTCTTCTACTTCAGGCCACTATCATCTCTGGGCTGGTTTTAAAGCTTCCTAGGTGGTCTTCCATCACCTATCTCCTTTTTTCCTATCCTTTCTAATCCACTCTCTTCACTGTTGCCAAACGAATCCACAAAGGTACTACCTCTGGGCTCTCAGGATGGCCCAATCCCCTTGCCTGGTTTATGAAGCCATTGAACTCAGCCCCTGCCCACTGCCTGCCAGTCCCTTCTCATGACATATTCTCATGATATGTTCTGTAGACATACTGGTTTATTTGCAATTTTGCCAACTAGATCTGCTGCTTTTTCGTGTGGACTACTTCTGACGTTGTGTGAGAATGTCTCCTCCCTTTGCATGGCTGATCTCTATTCATCTCTGCAGCCTCAGTGTAGATTTTCTAGGCTCCTGGAAGCTCTTTCTATCTCCAGAAGTCTCATTCCTCCAGCTCATCCTCTCCTGCCAGGTCTATCTGCTGTTTACTTGCTTCCTCCCATTTCTAGACAGTGACCACCTTGAAAGCCTCAGAGGCTGACTCTAATATTAGGACTCATGGATAAGTGACTTTAAAAGAGAATTTATTTATTTTTGGTTGCACTGGATCTTCGTTGCTGTGCAAGGGCTTTCTCTAGATGTGGTGAGTGTGGGCTACTCTCTAATTGTAGTGCTTGGGCTTCTCATTGTTGTGGCTTCTCTTGTTGAAGAGCTCAGGCTCTGGAGTGTGTGCTCAGTAGTTATGGCAGCCGGGCTTAGCTGCTCCTAAGCGTATGAAATCTTCCCAGACCAGGAATCGAACCTGTGTCCCCTGCATTGGCAGGCAGCTTCTTTTACACTGTACCACTAGGGAAGTCCCAAGTGATGTTTTAAAGCAAGTGCTCCCTGTGGTAAGGATTTAGGGAAGTAGGATAGTAAGGGGGAGAGAAACAAGCACAGACCTGTCCTCAGGGAACCTCCAGGGAAGGTTCAGCCTGGTGCTGTAAGGGACACAGAAGTGTAAGTGATGCCCTGGCGTTATCCTGTGCGATGCCAGGAAGCTGGGCTGTGAAATTTCCACTCTTGTCGGTCAAGAGTTGCCACAGGGGAAGTGGATTCCTGCTCTCCTTCCATGTGTAAGTCTGCATTAAAAATGATTAGAGATGATACAATAAACTTTAACACTTCAAGAAGCAGACAACCTCCATTCCCAAGAGTCCAGGGAGCTGCAAAATGGAGTAGAAGGCAGGATGCTTTTATAGGATAAAGAATAGAGAATAAGGAAGAGAAAAACAGACCAGGTCCTTGGTCTCCTTCATTTGAGCAAATTTCAGAGTAATTTACGCATTATCAGGAATCTGTGACCCAATTCTTTTAATTTATAGACACAACTCTGAACTGGATGCCTAGGCTAAGAGAGGTTCTGGAACAAGCAGCTACACCATGACCAAATTGCCCTCTGCTCTGATCTTTAGACTGCTCTGGCCAGCCTCCTCCTCCCTGAGGGAAACTACTTTATTAGTCTCTTTATTCCATCTGTAATCTTTTCTTTTTCTCTCCACTTTTATTGAGATATAATTGCCATACAGCTTGTAAATTTAAAGTGTCCCACATAATGATTTGTTATGCATATTTTTGCAAAATGATTATCACAATAAGTTTAGTTGACATCCATCTTCTCCTATAATTCCAAAATATTTTTTTCTCTTGCAATCAGAACTTTTAGAATATAATCCCTTAACTTCTTTCAAATATACTTTATAGTCCATCTGCTGCCTTTCGAAGTCATAGCAGACACATTTGAACATGTTCAAAACCCACTAGAATACTGGAGTGGGTAGCCATTCCCTTCTTTAGGGGATCTTCCCAATGCAGGGATTGAACCCTCATCTCCTGCATTGCAGGCATATTCTTTACATCTGAACCACCAGGGAGGCCCCTCCACTAATGGACAGGGTTCATTTTTTTTTTCCCTAGGAGTTTTCTAAGCCTCTGTGTAGGGATGAAAAGGCACCTAATTCCAGCCTTCAGATACGGCTGAGAGCTCTGGCTGATCTAGCCTGGTTCCTTCCGCATCTCTCATTTTGTAACTCTTGGCTGTTTACCCAGTCCATCTTCATCCCACCCCTCATGCCACATTCCATTTCTAACAGAACTCTCTGCAATTCTTCCAGCCCAGAGGTTTCACATTTCTGTGCCTTTGCAAAGGCTTTCTCTCATCCAGGAAAATTCATTTTCTATTTTTACCTTTGGAAATTCTCATTTTTCTATCAAGACTAAGCTTAATTGTTATGGGCTTTCCAAATGGCTCAGCAAATAAAGAACCTGCCTGTGATGCAGGAGACACTGGTTCAATTCCTGGGTTGGGAAGATCCCCTGGAGGCAACCCACTCCAGTATTCTTGCCTGAAGAGTCCCATGGACAGAGGAACCTGGTGGACTCTAACCCAAAGGGTCATGAAGAATCAGACATGACTGAACACAAGCTTAATTGTTATCTTTTCTGTGATTATTTCTTCTCTTAACCCTGAAGTTGAGCCCATCACATTAACTTATTCAATGCTGTCTCTGTCACTGATTTCAGTTATTCAAACCATGATTTGTTGCCACAGTTTTGTTTTTGCTTACATTTTTCTCTCATCAGTACTATGAACAATTTGAGAATAAGTACTTGATGTTAAAATGTATGCATGTCACATAGGTGGCATTCATCAGACATTTCTTAAACGAGCTCTTAAATATAATATGTAATTTTTGAACTTGGGCAGCTCTGGTGTTCACTTGATTTGGGAATCAAGTGAGAAAATTTGGGAGCTGCTGTCCTACACCCTATAGTCTAGTGCCCTCTGCATGCAATCTGATGTCCTGGATTAGGAAACCTGGCTTTCAGTCTGCAGCCACTCAGTAGCTGCCACACTGAGCTCTGGTTTCCTTGTTGGAAAAAAAGGGAGTTTATACATCCTGCAGAATTCTGGAAACTAATTGTGATGATAAAAAGCTGCCTAAAGAGTGCTGGGCTCTTACTGGGTGTTCAGTATATGTTAATTTAGTGAATGAATAAATGAATTAAATATATTAATATCTTTCCTGGTAGAGTAACTGACATCTGGTCTGACACAGCATCTTGTACTTGTGCTAAGTCTCTCAGTTGTGTCTGACTCTTTACGACCCCATAGACTGTGGCCCGTCAGACTCCTCTGTCCATGGGATTTTCCAGGCAAGAATACTGGAGTGGGTTGTTATTTCCTCCGCCAGGGGCTCTTCCGGACCCAGGGATTGAACACATGTCTACTGCGTCTCCTGCATTGGCAGATGGATTCTTTATTACTTGAGCCACCTGGGAAGCCTCCAGTATAGCATCTAAAGGAAAACAGCTGACATAGAATAGCGGTGTGGACAGCAGGCCGTCAAAACGGCTGACAGCAACCAATAGGAACCACAGTCTGATTTGTAAATATATTTATGGCTTCTACATTTTGTTCTTGCTCTCACGCATCCACACATACACACTCTTCCTTTATTGTACACATAGTTCCAGCGTGTCCCAATTTTGTTCACTGGTTATACAACATGTCTGCAGGATGCAGTCTACTGGTGGCAGAGTTGAGGGAGCTTTGGTTGCAGTTTTGACATCAGGCACCAGTGGCGTTTCATCTTCCTATCTGCTTTAGTCCAAAGCTGCGGCACATCTTTCCTCTATGTGCACAGCTGGAGAGGGCCACTCACGACACTTGTCAGCTGTTTTGATGGCCTGCTGTCCACACTGTTATTCCACAAACCTAGGATTTCTGGTCTTCCTGGAAAGCCATGATGTCTTATCATGTGGATGCAGGAAGTTTTTTTTTAATACTTTCTTTGCTTCCATTTTAGGCATGATTGAATTCTGCAAAAGCCTCTCAGTGAAAGAATGTTTTTTGATAAGTCGTTGAAATCCTCCCTTTGTCAGATTTCACTTTAAGTTGGTGTCTGGCTATTTTATACCAGGTAGGCACCCTCAGGCCCTCCGTCTTTCTCTCTCTTGCAAACACATGTATCACATATGTTCCATGGCTGCTGAATAGCCAGCCTACGTAATAGCAGAGTGTATCTACATTCAGTTCCTTCTCTATCTTTGAGCATATTTGCGGGAAAATGCCTCCTATGGCTCAGCATGTGAAGAATCTGCCTTCAGTGCAGGAGACGCGGGTTTGATCCCTGGGTTGGGAAGATCTCTTGGAGGAAAAAATGGCAACCCACTCCAGTATTCTTGCCTGGGAAATCCCATGGACAGAGGAGCCTGGAAGGCTATATAGTCCATCGGGTTGCAAGAGTCGGACTCGACTGAGAGACTAAGCATGCATGCACTGGGTAAAATGAGTTTCTTCCATGTCTATTCCTGAACTGATTTATACTCAGCTTACTTCCCCACCATCAGGCCCTTCTCCATCTTAGTTTCCAGGTCTTTGTCACCAATGTTGTGGCCCTTGAGGGCTAGAGCCCTCCCTCAGTAAGACACTGTTGTCCCCATACTTAATCTCCCAGAGACAGAGCATGTCTGGGGACCAATGTGTGGGGTAGGTTCCCCACCCCCATGCACTGCACAGGAGCCAGACTTTAATTCTCCTTTAATTCTAGCAACACCAGCCTGATATTTGCAGTCTTAGATGAAATCTTGAGGACACCAAGAAGAATTCTAGAACAGAAGCATCTTGAAACTCTTCCCCCAGTTGGCTGGCCACCATCCAAAATAATCTCTCCCTAGTCATGTCTTACCTGAGCCCCACCCTGCTGCTGAATCGGTGAGTTGGGTTTTCTTCTCAGAGAAAGCTTCTCCATCTTGTTCATTACTGAACTCAGAGCCCCCACCCCTGCCTATCTGGTTGTTCATAAGAAAGCTCAAATCCTACTTCTGTACTACTCAGGGTAGATATCCTTCCCTCTGTCTTGACCATTCTTTCCAGGACAGCCTTGGCTTTTCACTCATTTTCACACCAGAAAACCCCACAGGGTGTTTGTTGTTTCAGTCACTAAGTCATGTTCGACTCTTTTGCGACAGTATGGACTGTAGCCCGCCAGGCTCCTCTGTCCATGGAATTTTCCAAGCAAGAATACTAGAGTGGGTAGCCATTCCCTTCTCCAGGGGATCTTCCCTACCCAGGTATCAAACTCATATCTCCTGCACTGCAGGCAGAATGTTTAACAAACAGAAAACAAACTTCCCCCTCTCTCCCTTGAATATTTTCATGCTCTTCAGAATCTGAAACTGATTACCTTTAATTTCCATATTTAAAACTGGTAGCATTGTTTCCTTTACAACATATAACTTTATAAACATTCACCCCAAGTTTTACATTCCAAACAGTTTTTTTTGGCCCATAAGTAAAGATATTTTAAGCTCACTGCTGCTGCTGTTAGGTCGCTTCAGTTGTGTCCGACTCTGTGTGACCCCATAGAAGGCAGCCCACCAGGCTCCTCTGTCCACAGTATTCTCTAGGTAAGAATACCGGAGTGGGTTGCCATTTCCTTCTCCAGTGCATGCATGCATGCTAAGTTGCTTCAGTCGTGTCCAACTCTGTGCAACCCCATAGACAGCAGCCCACCAGGCTCCTCTGTCCACAGTATTCTTCTCCATTGAACTCACTAATCCAAGGTGATATCTGTTACAACTGACCTGATAACTCATACTTCTTGCAACAATTATGATACTTGTTAATGATGAGGGAAATTATTATTAATTGTTGTCATATAACACATCTGTTAATATTTGCCATAACTCATAAGTACATATTCATCACTCAGGAAGTCTTCTCCTTAGATTCCCACACCAAGGTGTATCTAACGATGTGTCTCTGTATGTGCTCAGTTGTGTCCAACTCTTTGAGACCACATGAACTGTAGCCCGCCATTCTTCTCTGTCCCTGGAATTTTGCAGGCAAGAATACTGGAGTGGGTTGCCATTTCCTTCTCTAGAGGATCTTTGGGACCCAGGACTCAAACCCTTCTCTCTTGTGTCTCCTGCACTTGCAGGTGGATTCTTTACCACTAGCATCACCTGAGAATTTAACTGGTACCATGTACCAGAGCAGTGTACCAGTCAGCATACAGTTTGAATGATCCATGTGATTGATAGGTGCCCTGGTAAATATTTTCAGTATTATCTTTGTCTACATTCCTGTTTGGCATCTAATAAACAATTTAAAATAAAATCTTTTGTTTCTGACTACTTGGAATACCTTAGTCCAAGCATTAATTTATTTAAATTACTGAATTGGTTTAACTCAGTAGGTACTTGTTATAGGAACAGACTTTTTTTATGTATACAGTGTAGAACTCCATCCTAAAGGTTGGGACTATGCGTTCAGGGAACTAAAATTCAAATTGGGTAGATAGGATCATCCCACATAATGAGTGCTTTATACTTTTGTACATTATTATTGTTTCCCCAGATCCTTCCTGCTTTTGGAGTAGCCTTGGTCTTGGTTGATGATACGGTTTTTGACTCTTGACAATCATCACCATTTGATCCTCAGGACTCTTTACGTCTGCCTTGAGTTTCTGGTGGTTCACTCACTTCTTAGGTGTGGTTTTCTACTCCTCTGTGGTAACCTGGTGGTAGGCAACTTTCCCTGATCTTCTGGTCTTCTAGCGTGGTCTGCCTGGGTTAGCAGGAGGTGTGGGCTATACACCAAAGAGGAACCAAAGACAGCATCTCAGAAATAGTATAAATACAGAGGAGTTTAGTAATCTGGGTAGGAAGCAAAACCTAGAGCATGCTGACCAAAGAGGTTAAGCAGGGGAAGAGAGATCTTTGAGGCAGAACTGCAGAAGGTAGGCGCCTTTCACGTGGGGCTGGTGACTTGGGTAGGAACCGAAAGGCTGGTGATCTTTCCTATTTTTTCCTGTCATTCTGGGCACCTTCATTCAGCAGGGGACTCTGTTTACACCTCCAGGAACCCACGGCCCTGCAACTGTAAAGGAACCCATTCCCCTACTGCCATCTCCATCACCTACAAGGGACTGCAGATCTTTGTCAGCATGGTATGATCTAATATCCAATTAATGATAGATCTCAAGTGCTGTGCTTTAACTTTTCTTACTTCTTCTTTTATGAAACATCAAACAAGTTTTCAAGGGAGCTTGACGCTTGTGTCACTAACAGAACCACTCTCATACCCATAGGCCATATGGGTCCCTTTGACTCTCTCCCATTTCCAGTGTGCTCTCTGCCTTTCTGGGGAGTCTTCTTTCACAGAATCCTTCCTGTGGTTTGGGCATCCATCAGTTTCCTGTTTGTCCAAACATCATAATCCCAGTGTCAGAGGGCCAGACCTCCAGTCTCTGACCCTCTGTTGATCTGGAAATTTCCTGGTGTCCTTTCCCGCAAACTCCTGCTTGTGCTCAGTTGTGTCCGACTCTTTTGCGACCCCAGGGACTGTAGCCCATCAAGGTCTTCTGTCCATGGAATTTTTCAAGCAAGAATACTAGATCAGGGGATCTAGTATTTCCTACTCCAGGGGATTCTCCCAACCTAGGGATCGAACTCACATTTCTTGTATCTCATGCATTGGCAGGCGAATTCTTTACCACTAGTGCCACCTGGGAAGCCCACCTGCTATAATCCACCAAACAAAACTCAGGATCATCAACCAATACAGGATATCAAAAAACCAGGAAAGACTCATTCAAATCTGTACAGACTGCCAGAGCAGTTGGATGGGCACAAGGGACCTCTGCTGCCAAGGCTCTGGATCCTCCTAGACTTCAGGTGGAAGCGAGGAATCTGCTCTGGTCCCTTTGTCAGTTGCCATAACTATTAAAAGATAGTCACAACCTAGAAGTTGAGAGTTATGTTTTATTCAGTGGGAATTTTTGGGACTCCAGGCCCAGGAGATAGTATCTCAAGAAACCCTGCAAGAACTACTCCAAGCTCAGTGGAGGTAAACAGATGGATCTTTTCCCCGACACATCCGATGGTACCCAGATGGAGATGCAAGGGAGTGTGCAGGGACCCCCAACTGCGAGGCTCAACTGTGGCTGTTCATGTCAAGAGAATAAGGGACCCCCACACCCAGGTTTGTTCTTCCTTCCTCTGTTTTAATGCAACATCTTTCCATTCCCCCTGCCTCTTCCTCTCCTGCTCCAGTCCTGACTTGTCAGCCTGATGAAGGGACTTCAGCACTAACTGTCCCCTCCCTTCTGCCTCTGAGTACCATTCTACATGTTAATGCTCCTCTCAATAGGAGCGAGGCAAACGTTCTTGCCACTCGGTTCTCACTGGGCACCTCTGGTCACTGCAGTGCCAGTTCAGCCTGACAGGAGCTGGTCAAAGGATAACTGCATGGAGTGCAAGCTTGTCAGCCGCTGTCAGTAACGGACGGGAAGGATACTTCAGGCTACAGTGACATTACAGGAAGAAGGCCTGAAAGGAATTGTTCCCTGCTGTTTGGAAATCATAAGATCCAATTTATCCTTGGTAACAAAGTGGACCCTGCTTTTCTGGTAGGAAGTACATATTTCTACCATCATTGCAGTCTTTGTAGGGACAGAAAAATGAACCAGCTGAGCTCCTTCCCCAACTCCATGAATGCTGATGTCTGTTTCAGGAGCTATATGCTAGAAGTGATGTAAGGATAACATAGGAACCAATGCACCAGAGGGCTTCCTAGGTGGCGCTATTGGTAAAGAATCTGCCTGCCAATGCAAGAGATGCATGATTGGTCCCTGGGTCTAAAATATTTGCTGGAGGAAGAAATGGCAACCCAATCCAGTATTCTTGCCTGGGAAATCCTATGGACAGAGGAGCCTGGTGGGCTACAGTCCATGCGGTCACAAACAGTTGGACATGACTGAGCACACACACACATAGTGCCCCAGAAGGAGGCAGTGAAATGCAGGTGACTCATAGCAGGGCAAAGAGCCCTGGGCTGCTTAGCAAGAGATGCAGCCTCTCTACAGTTAGACATTACTTAAGTAGCTTTAGCTACTGTCTTGGTCAATTCAGGCTACTATAACAAAATACCAGAGCCTGTGTGGTTTATAAACAACACAGAGATCGAACCTGTATCTCCTGTGTCTTCTGCATTGTTGGTGGATTCTTTACCTGCTGAGCCATTGGGAAAGCTCTTTACCCACGACCTAATCACCTCCCAAGAACCCACCTCCTAATGCTGTCACCTTGAGGATTAAGATTTTAACATGGAAATCAGGGTTTCCCTGATGGCTCAGGGGGTAAAGAATCTGTCTGCCAATGCGGGAGACCTAGGTTCAACCCCTGGGTCAGGAAGATCCCCTGGAAAAAGAAATGGCAACTCACTCCAGTATTCTTGCCTGAGAAATGCCATGGACAGGGAAGCCTGGCAGATTACAATCCATGGGGTCACAGAGAGTCGGACATGATTGAGTGACTAAGCACGATGTAAATTTTTGGGAAACAAATCACATTCTCTTTGTTTCTGAGGTTCAAAGTTCTTTGCATCCTACTTCCAAGATCCTCAGCCTTGCAGTTCTTGGAGAGGGGGTGGGGCTCCCTCTTAATTCCCATTTCAGCCAAGCCACATCAAACTCTAAGCTCCTCTCACTTGCTGTTCCAACCAGGTTGGTGCAGGCAGCTGTTCTTCCCTAGGATGTAAGGCACTGGGGTCCTGTGTTCTTAAATCCCCCAAATGTGTCTGTCTACAATGTTCCAAATGTGGAACTTCTGTCTACACCCTTTTGCCCCCCTACCCCTACCCCAGCTCAGTACTGGACTGAGAGACACACAAGACAGGTTATATTTGTTGTTTCACTCTCTGACTTTATTTCTCCCTCAGCCAATCTAGTCTAGATTGGTGGGGACCCTGGCACCTCACATATGCTTTTTTATTTGAAGACAGTAACATTCAAGTTCCATATTCTTTAGGGCTTAGGCTTGAAACTAAAAACCCCCAAAGGTTTGCAAATAAAAAGCCATGACTTTTAAGTCTTGGCTATAATTTTCCAATTTTGTTTTTTGTTTTAAAGTATTGTGAGACTCTGTTTCTTTCTCTTCTGGGTAATTCTTCCCAGAGGGTAATACTTGTCACGGACCCAGGGGATATAGATGAAAAATCTGGTAAGAAAGTGTGAAAGCGGGAGGGTGCAGGAAGAGCTAAACCAATCTAATCATACACTGGGATATATATCACGTTTCTTTTTGCTTATGGCTTGTGGCATGTGTTGTCTTAGTTCCTCAGTCAGGGCGTGTACCTGTGCCTTGTGCCAAGAAAGTGCAGAGTTTTAACCACTGGACTGCCAGGAATTTGCATAATTTATTTCAGTCTGTTTTCCTCTGCTGGATACAAATTTTCCATGGCCAAAACAGAGGATTCATAATCAGTTATTATTAGCAGCTTAATGTGAATTAGTTTCTCCTCTCTACAGAGGCTAAGTTCTGAAAGCTCTTGACAAGGGACAGTGGAGAGTCAAGTTTAGGATAAGGGCAGCAGAGAGGCCAGGCTTCCCTGGCGACTTTGTCAGTAAAGAATCCACCTGCAGTGCAATGCAGGAGGCCTGGATTTGACCTCTTGATCGGAAAGATCCCCTGGAGAAGGAAATAGAAAACCACTCCAGTATTCTTGCCTGGGAAATCTCATGGACAGGGAATCCTGGTGGGCTAGAGTCCATGCAGTTGCAAGAGTCAGACATGACTTAGCAAATAAACCACCACCACCAGCGGAGAGGCCAGGTGAGGTGGGAGGAAGGGGTAGCCAAGGGGCATTCTATAGGCAGTGGAAGGAAAGCTGTGACCAAGAGTTAAGGCTTGGAGACGGAAAAGGGAGGGAGTGCCCAAAATGACCTTCATGCATTTCCCAGTTATGCAAAACTGGGCAAACTTGGGGTCACCACATCCAGGCAGAGGAAGAGAGAGGTCTATGTTCAAAGTCAGGTCAAGAATTGACTCAATGATTTGTAGAAGTCCGTAGGAGACAGATTTCTCAAATTTTCAGGTGACTGAAAGTGATGGAAGTAATTGCCAATAAGACAGACATCAAAGCAGCAAAATAAAAATGAACACGAAAGGGGATGCCTAGGTCCCTTAAGGAGAAAGGCTGTCTAGGAACATAGGAGAGAAGAATGGTCCTTGCATGACCTGAACCCATTATAGGGCAGTGCTCTAGGCTGGAGGATGGACACTCCTGAGGGGTGGGTGGGAGTTATCATCCTAAAATTAGAGCTTTTAAATTAGAAACTGTGGCAATAATCCAGCTGGAAGATCAGAGTGGCCTGGAGTCATGTAGTGGCAGTGGGTATAAGGATAAGGGGAAGATGCATTCAATAAATATTTATGCACATATGACATTGAGAAAAGAGATGGAGTCAAGGATGACATCCAGATTTTCCAGTGTGAGAACCTGGGTGAATGGTAGGTGATTTATAAAAACAGGAAATACCAGAGAAGTTGATTATGAAGAGGAAACACAAAGATGTTCATATAAAGAACAAGTGAAAAGATTGGCCTCCCAACAGAGGACAAAAACCTCTTCCACTATAATAGGAAGGAGATAGGCAGATGTATAAAATTTACAGGTACAATAAAACATGTAGCTGAGGTAGTGTCCATCTGAAGGCTTCTATCTTTTTCTTCAACAGTAGAACTGTAAATCATCTGTTGTAAGCAAAGTCAGGGGATAAAGAATGGAAATAAACATTCAGGGAAGAATAGAAAAGATACTAAGTGTCTTTTGCAAATAATGTGGCTGACAAGGGATTAGTCTCCAAAATTTACAAACAGCACACGAGGCTTAACAGCATCAAACAACTCAATCAAAAAATGGGCAGAAGACCTAAATAGACATTTCTCCAAAGAAGATATGTGTGTATGTGCATGCTCAGTTTTGCCTGACTCTTTTGAGACCCCATGGAGTGTAGTCCACCAGGCTCCTCTGCCCATGGGATGTCCCAGGCAAGAATACAGGAGTGGGCTGCCATTTCCTTCTCTAGGGGATCTTCCCAAAGAAGACATGTGCATGCGTGCTAAGTTGCTTCAGTTGTGTCTGACTCTGTGGGACCCTTTGGATTGTAGCCCGCCAGGATCCTCTGTCCATGGGATTCTCCAGGCAAGAATACTGGAGTAGGTTGCCATGCTCTCCTCCAGGGGATCTTTCTGTCCCAGGGATCTTTCTGTCCCTGGGTCTCCTGCATTGAAGACAGTTTCTTTACCAACTGAGCCACCAGGAAAGCTCAAAGAAGACATACAGATGGCCAAAAGGCACATGACAAGATGTCCAATATCTCTAATTATTAGAGAAATGCAAATCAAAACTACAATGAGATATCACCTCACACCAGCCAGAATGGCTATCATCAAAAAATCCCAAAGCAATAAATGCTGCAGAAGGTGGGAACCCTCTACACTGTTAATGGGAATAACAGTTGATACAACCATTACCACTATGGAGAACAGTGTGAAGGTTCCTTAAAAAACTAAAAATAGAGGTACCATATGACCCTGCAATCCCATTCGTGGACATATATCCAGAGAAAAACATGGTTTGAAAGGACACATGCACCACAATGTTCCCTGACTCACTGTTTACAATAGCTAAGACATGGACACAACAGGGGAATGAACGTAAATGTCTGTAAATGTCCATCAACGGAGGAATGAATAAAGAAGATGTGGTACATTTATACAATGGAATATTACTCAGCTATTAAAAAGAATGAAGTAATGCCATTTGCAGCAATATGGATGGACCTGGAGATTGTCATACTGAGTGAAGTCAGAAAAAGAAGGAAAAACATTGTTCGACATCCCTTATATGTGGAATCTAAAAAGAAATGACACGAACTTACAAAACAGAAAGCGACTCACAGACTTAGAGAACAAACTTATGATTGCCTGTACACATTGCTATATTT
Source organism: Bubalus kerabau (assembly GCF_029407905.1). Classification (NCBI taxonomy): domain Eukaryota; kingdom Metazoa; phylum Chordata; class Mammalia; order Artiodactyla; family Bovidae; genus Bubalus; species Bubalus kerabau. Next base: position 53,467,548 of record NC_073634.1, read on the forward strand.
GAAATGGGTAAGCAACAAGGACCGACTTACTGTAAAGCACATGGAACTCTACTCAATGTTATGTGGCCATCGATGGGAGGGAAGTTTGGGGGAGAATGCAGACACATATATGTATGACTGAGTCCCTTCACTGTTCATCTGAAACGATTACAACATTGTTAATTGGCTATACCCCAATACAAAGTAAAAAGTTCTTTTATAAAATAAAAAAAGATATGAAATATCTTTTGTAAATACTAAGCACTGACCCCTTGGCTGGGCATTATTGAAGAGTCAACCAAGGCCAATAGTTATAAATTGACAATGGGATCAATCTTAAAATAGATACAATAGTTATGTGTAGTCATACCTTTTGTTAAATTATCAATCAATAAAAGATCACTTAAAGTCTTTTGTGGGGGGGAAAAAAGTGCACCTGGACTAAGTGGGAACTAGAGCTAATAAAATTCCATAAAATGCTATTTCCTGTTTTGAATGATGCCAAAGATTTCTACTGTAAAAAAATAAAAATAAAATAATAAAATCAGAGCTTTTATATGTACAGTGAGACAAAGTAAAATTTTTCTTTTATGGCACACGAATGAGAAAAACAGCTTGACCTTGTCTTTACGTTCTTTTCAGTTTCTTGCATTGTCTCCCTGCTCTGTTCTGGATGACAAAACTATATTTCCAAATCTTTGCTTTGATCCCAAGCATCAGAAACCGTGATACAGTTTGATAGGCAGGGGAAAGAGGGATTCAGCTTTTTGCCTTGAAAGCACCTTGTGTTTTGAGCTTTGGACTCATTTTAGGATATCTTCACTAAAAACCATTCTATCACATGATGGCAGTAGAGACATAATCTAAATTTATAAGCTATGATTCATGCATACATCCCAATGGGGGAAAAGGTCTAATTTATGTTTGTCCATATATTTTTCTTTGGTTGGTGTTTGTGTTCTAAGTTTCTGGAGGCATCAAACATAGAAAGGCCCTGTAATTCCAGATGGGATTAATGCAGACAGTATTTCATTCAGGAAGTAAGACCGTAAATAAGAGGAAGTACTTTTAGATGGCCTTTAAATTTTTTGAGATACCACTCAAATGCCCGCAAAGACCAAAATCAACTTACTATTTGCATTCTTAATTTTCTCTGCACCTCATTTCTTTCCTAGATAGAGACCATTTTTCAGGTTGGACAGGAGAGAAAGAGCTGTTATGAAAGATGTTTTTCCTTTCCTGTTAACTTCACCCTACCTCTGAATTCTGTTTTATTTGAAGGAAATTTCCCTTGGTTCCTAAACAGTGCTAAACCAAGCAGCAGGGAAAATGTGGACCCCGTTAGGAAAGGTCAAAAACCTTTGACTGGGAAGACGTATGTATTTTACCATTCTCTCTGGATGTGTCTTTCTCAAGCCACAAAAGAGTTCTCTAGCAGCACCCATGTTTTTTTCAATAATGCCAAATTTTCTTCTGAGACAGAATACAAACATTTCCCAGGATTCATTTATTCCTTCAATGCACGAAAGATGACTGTTAGGCACCACACACTAAGGAAATACGAACAGCTCTGGAGAATCCCAGGGATGGCGGAGCCTGGTGGGCTGCCATCTATGGGGTCGCACAGAGTTGGACACGACTGAAGTGATTTAGCAGCAGCAGCAGCATGTTAACTGACCACTAACAACGTGTCATAGTGCTCTGAGTTCTTTACACATATTATTTCATTTGATCCTCTCCGCCTTGCCATGAGGCAGTTACCAGCAATATTCCCATTCATGTTACAGATGAGGAAACTGACACCCAGGAGGCAAAGTAACTCAGACAGCTAGTTAGGGGCTGACCCATGATTAACAAGCAGGCAGTCTGCTCTTAACCACTGAGCTGCAGGAGACCACGTTTCTCTCTTCCAGTAGTTAGAGTCTAGTAAAAATGAGTGCTTACAACTCTAAAGTTGGCTTGCTGAATCAACATGAGGGGACACTTTGGTGGCCTATTGAAAGTGACAGATGAAAAAGTTCATCAAACGTTCGTTAAACTTGGCTTACACAGGGAAATATCCAGAGATAGGATATTCTTTCACCCGGATAGTGAGATGGATATTTCCTTTCTTTACTTCTCTCTGAATACTGCAAAGTTTTATCTAGGATCTTTAATAGAAATGTGAAGATGTTTAGGATCAGAAATTTCAATTGGACATTTGATTTGGGAGAGGAGGACAGCGGATATTGGCCTGTAATTTTGGAAATATTTTGGTCTGAATGCTTTTGTGAGGCTGTCGTTTTTTCACTCTTACTATTTTACCTGTTTAAATGCATTTTTCCTAAGAGTCCCCTTTGAATCTGGAAAGCTCAGAAAAGACAAGGAAGTAGGCTACTAAGTAGTGGTACTGAGTTAAAGGAAGAGATGGGAACTTTCAGACCGCCTTTAGTTTGTCCTGGCTCAGGAAAGGTGGCAGGGATTTGGGGCAGAAGCTCTGCTGAGCAATAGAAAGTATGCATTTATGTGAAACATCTCTTGTGCTGTAATTCATGTTGATGTATGGCAAAACCAATACAATATTGTAAAGCAATTAGCCTCTAATTAAAATAAATAAATTAAAAAAAAAAAGAAACAAGATGAGGCAGATGGAATGGATGAACCCAATGCTGGTCTTTTCATATGAAAACATATGAAAATCAATTCACTTCCTTAATAGCAAAGGTGTCACTAAGTCATATTCCTGGTACATACAAAATCCTGTTAAGTTTATATTTTCCAATTAAATGTCACGCTAAGAATAACTGGGAGTTGTTTAGCTCTTTGTGTCCTAGATAAAACTATTATTTTGGTATAATTTTAGTCCTCTCAGTTTTTGCTTTTCTACATTTTGAAATTTGCATGAGTTAGAAATAAACTATCTAAAAACACCTGCTTTCTCTGTACTTTTAGAAAGCAGAGATGATTAAGTTCTTTGCTAGTCCACTTTTAACTGTCTGAAGTTTGAGAAAACCATCTTCAGAAGATAGATCATCAAATTGAGGCCATTCTTAGGGATTGTGACATTAACTGGTGCTAAGGATACTCAAAATGACAAAAATCCAAGGAATGAAAATAATGCTTGGCTTTCATTTTACTGTGGAATGATTTGAACTATTAAAAGTGAGAAAATTTATTATAGTGCAAGAGTTTACGTTTTCCCATTTCTAAAGAGATAAATAAATACAGAAATGGGGCCATATTTCTCCCAAGATGAATGGCTTAAGACAACAGAGAGACTATTCACTAAGAGCCATAATGAATAGGGGCTAAAAATATAGCCACTTTATGTCTGCAGTAGCTCTTCAGCTCTCTGCATTTTATAGGATAGAAGAGAAAGTGTCTTCACTTGCTCTGACATGTCCTCTATTCATTGCACTTACTCCATCTCTCAACACCATTTTCTGGGGTCCAATGTATTTCTTTTTATTTTTACAATGACCAAGAAGCTGGTTGGCTTAGAAGACTATTCTGAGTGTGAGGATAGGGGAGAGGCAGGACCTGGTGTTATAGTTTTGACCAAAATGTCTATCTGTGAGAATCTAAAACCCTAAAAGTAAAATTTTCAGTTCTTTGTTCTCATTTTTTTCAAATCTCAATGTTGCCAAGCATTTTTACTAAGAATAACAATAAGAATAATAAGAATGCTTGGCAACATTGAGATTTAAAAAAAATGAGAACAGATGACTGAAAATTTCACTATTAAAAAGACTGCATTTGAATCAGTTCTAATGAGATGGATGAAACTAGAGCCTATTATACAGAATGAATTAAGTCAGAAAGAAAAATACCAAAACAGTATATTAAGACATATATATGGAATTTAGAAAGATGGTGATGACAACCCTGTATGCAAGACAGCAAAAGTGACACAGATATAAAGAACAGACTTTTGGACTCTGTGGGAGAAGGCAAGGGTGGGATGATTTGAGAGAATAGCACTGAAACATGTATATTACCATATGTGAAATAGATGACCAGTCCAAGTTTGATGAATGAAACAGAGCACTCAAAGCCGGTGCACTGGGATAACCCAGAGGAATGGGGTGAGGAGGGAGATGGAAGGGGGTTCTGGATGGGGAGACACATGTATACCTGTGGCTGATTCATGTCAATGTATGGCAAAACCCACAATATTGTAAAGTAATTAGCCTCCAATTAAAATAAATGAATTAATTTAAAAAAGAATAAATAAGGTAGTATTACAAAATAGGAAAAGTACTGGGCCCACTAGTAGGGCTACTCTCAAGTTGCATTTAAATAGTCAAAGCTCTTTTCTATGGAAGGTGCCATTGTATGTCCTATAGAAAGAAACCCATTCATTCTTTTCTTTTTTTAAGTCTTAGCAATATTTATTATTTTTTTTTACTTTTTATTTTATTTTTTATTTTTTAAATTTTATTTTATTTAACTTTACAATATTGTATTGGTTTTGCCATATATCAAAATGAATCTGCCACAGGTATACATGTGTTCCCCATCCTGAACCCTCCATTCATTCTTAATTAACCCTTCCCCTGATTTAGAGGGTTTCCCAGATGTATCAATGGCAAAGAATCCACCTGCCAATGCAGGAGATACAGGTTTGATCCCTGGGTTGGGAAGATCCCCTGGAAAAGGAAATGGCAACCGACTCCAGTCTTCCTGACTGGAGAATCGCAAATATAGGGGAACCTGGAAGGCTACAGTCCCTGGGGTCACAAAAGAGCTGGATACGACTTAGTGACTAAACAACAACAACCCTGATTCAGAGAGTCACACAGGGCCGGAGAGGACTAATAAGCTCATTAGCTGACATGAGTTCAAATACTAAGCCTCTGAAGAAATGGGGAGTTAAGACTCACAGTTCAGAAAGTAGAGGGTGTTCTAATCAGTTAACTATTCTGTTTATTGAGCTCATCAAAAATCAGAGGAAACCAGAATAAATTATCATCAGCTCCTTTTACTGTGTCAATTCTTTTGATTGACCTTACATGATTCTCTGTAAAGAAGCAGACAAACCTGGTCAGTTCTGGGCTTTGGCGTTCATCCACGAAAGACCTGTGGAGCATTAGATGTTATTGTAATGGGCCAGCTGAGCCCATGGCACAATGACTCTTTCCATTTTCTGGGAAATAGTCTCCCTTCCTCATCTATAGGAATGGGCTTCCAGTTCCACATTGGTTCGACATGACTCTTTTCCCTTGGGAAGGACTAAACTTTATCAGGAGTTGAAATTTGTCTCCAACTGGGAATATTTTTTTCCTGGGTTTGGAAGAGAGAGGGAGATGGAGAGAGACACAGAGAGAAAGAGAACAGATAAAACATGCAGTGGCAAGGGCTTTGGGGTAGCCATGTTCCCCTAGAGTCAATGGAGTGAAAGCTGAGAAAGTTGGTCTGGAGTAAAGAAGTCAGAAAAAGCAGCAGCAACAGCTTTTCACTTTTCTTTCTCCTTGGGTTTCGTGAGAATACCTACATCCCTGTAATATACTGCCCAATTTATTTCACCTAGGTCAAACTGTTTTCTGTAACTTGCAATCAAAGGATCCTAATTAAAACACAGCTTAAAGAAGACACTGATGATTTACTTGGCTTGTGGATTTATTTCCAATAATTTAAAATATAAATCTGAAAAATGGCTTTGCCCAATTTGATATGACATTAGAACCGGAAAGACAAGTACAGACTAAATGCGGCATAAAGTATGCTTCGGAATTAATACAGAACAGACACCAGCCTCTTACCATCTTTAAGATAGTGGGCATATCATTTAACCTCTCTGAGCCTTGGTTTCCTTAACTTTAAAATGGAAATTATGGGTATTATAGAAGATTATTATTAAATTTAATAAGCTACAGTATGTAGGGCCGCTAGTCAGCAAAATGAAGACACTCCCTCCTAGTTAGGGAAAGTTTCCGTTCGGGAAAAGCTATTAATTTGCCATTCTTTTCTTTTTTTTCTGTCCTGCTCAGTGTTGGCTCAGAAACTAGAGAGGACTGAATCTAGGCATGGAAGACGTAGTGTCTCCAAAGACAGTCTGGACAGGTAGGAGGTACAGATGGGCTGAGGATTTTGTAAGGAGAGAAGATAAATAAAGCAGAGAAGGGCAGTTACAAGCTTCACTTATCTGACCGTTTTGGTGATGACCTGGCCAGGCTGATAGATTCACAGTGACTAATGAGAAAGCTGCAGGAATCACACTACAGGGAGGTTTCCTTCTCTATAGTCTGAGGTTCTGGTGCATTTTCATATAATGCTGAATTTATAATCAGCACCCATGTTTCATGGAGCCTCTTAAACAAGGGTTTCTCAGTCTCAGTGTTATTGCCTTTTGAGGCCTACCATTCTCTGTTGTGTGGGCTGTTCCATACATTGTAGGGATGTTTAGCAGCATTTCTATCCTTTATCTACCAGTTGGGACAACAAAAAATATCACAAATGTCTGAAGATATTACCAAATGGCCCTAGGGTGGCACAATATCACCCATGCTTGAGAACCGTTACTCTAAAAAAAACCTTTTTTTTTTTTTTTAACAGATTGGTAACTCTGTTTTAATCAGGGACTCCAATCTTAGATAAAACAGTCAGTAGAAACGGGACATTCCATCTTCAACCTCTTATTCTTACAAATGACCCTGATGGCATCACATACAACTTGTGAGAGAGCTGGATTTGGAACAGGAAGAGAAAAGTTCAGATTCTTTCCTGGTCTCCTACGAAGTGAGGAACCTGAGACTTGAGTCGGGGAAACCCAATACTCAGCTCTCTGCATTCTGACTGATAACAGACATGAAAATCACTAGCCATACCATGATCAAAGCTGTGGGTTAATATCTAGGCTATTGCAAAATCATACCTAAATGCCTGGTCATATGCATGGGGGAATGTGGCTTAGTTGGGGGTTTTCTTCCTCTGCCCCTCATGATTTTGGACTCAGTGTTTGGGGAGATCTGCCTAGGAGACTTTGAAACAAACTTTCCCAGCCCACAGTAAGCAATTATATTTCTAATTTATTTTTCTGAGAGTATTGAAAGCAGTGGGCATCCTCCACCCACTGGATAGACACTCCACTTACACAGTTGAAACTCTGGACCAAGGAGCCTGTCAGTAGATCTGAGCTTAATTCACCCACAGATGCCAGCCAAGAACCAGGATTCACATCCACTCTGCCTCTGTGCAGGGGACTTTGCCCTGGCCCGGCCCCCTGGAGCTGCTGCCCAATCAGTGACCACTGTCAGTAATTCTAAGAGCCCCTCCCCTGGGAGGCAGGAGTAAGAGGGAGGGAACCAGGACTCTTCTGGCTTTGGGAGGAGAGTGAGTGATGCTTAGGCAGAAATAGAAGGCAACAAGGGACAAGTGTTCCCACTTAAGAGATGCAGCATTCTCCTTGGTCATCAGGGTATATGTGAAGAAAATTTTTTTAAAAGAGCATGTTTGGGACTTGGTTATCAGTAGTTATTAGCGCTATTTGAAAGAGAAGGTTTAAAGGTTTGTCTAGCTAAAAATCACCAGACTTCAAATTGACACCGGTCCTTTCCTCAGTTCACGGCTCCCCACCCACATCTTGGCCGGCAGCAGAGATTATGTTGATTTGGCATCTGAGACCCAGCAGGAACAGCGAGGATTAGAAAACTAAATGTCCAAGTCTCAGAGTGAGCTTGATCTGGGAATTATGAAGAGTGGCAGGGAGCTTATAAATTAAGCCCACTCCTTTAGGTAACATTTAAAATATTAACAAAGAAAAACAAACCGGTGGATAAATCCTTCTATGATTTTGAACAGTGAACACCATCTGTTTTGTATTGTTTTGTGTTTGAAATGATGTAGAATGTCTCCTGCTGATCCTTGGTGTATGCACAGTGTGGCCCCCAGTAGACACAGACAGACCTGTTTCTGGATTTCTTGTGTCTACTTCTCATAGTTGCTTCTGACTATCATTAGGGGCAGTTGCTCACTAGGGTCAGAATTTGTCAAAAAATTATTAGAATTTCCTGCTGAAAATCCAAGCATAGATTAAATACTAAATGACTAAATTTATTAAAAGTCTCTAAAATAGGAGTGAACAGACTTTGCATGAGGGCTTATGGCACATTTCTTTAAGTCATGAATAGTATTAGTTAGTGGACTTTATAATATCTATTTTGAAAATTTGTGACCTCTATCTTTTCTCTCTCTCATGAAAAACAAACAGATAAACACTATTTTCTTCTGAGTAGCTGAAGTTTTAAATAACTGACCTTTATTAAATATGTGATAGAATACATTCTGGTAACGCTTAAATTCAAACAATATTATTTGGAATTAAAAATTTTTAGGAAGGAAATTCATTTTGCTATTGGATTTCTTTGTCAGGAAACACAGAATGACTCAGCAGTCAACAAAGAATTGAGGGAGAATACATTAATACATATTTCGGGAAACAATTGTTCAAAATATGTGCATACATCTTTGTTAACTTAACTAAATAAATGGCTTAGGCTAGTCTAGAAATCATGTACCCAAGACATGCTTCTATGAACAGTGTTTTAAAATTAGCATTGTGAATGCTCTTTTTAATACTATAAAGCTTCCTTTATCTAAAGCTGAAACTCACTGAAAATATCTATGATGGTGTCTACCAAGAGTGAGGCAGAAAATTTTGGCATTTTATTGGGAAGGGGGAGAGTCATATCTGGAGAAGTGTTTTCAGAAAATCATTTGAGGATCAGATGTCCCCAAGGGCTGATGGAGCCCAGAGTCTATGCCCTTTTCCTATAGGTTGCATTTCTAGTGTCCCTGGAAGAGAACTCTTCCTGAAAATTCATATGGCCTATTTAGACCTCTCTTTTCCATTCTTCCCTATGGAGTAAGTAGATTTTTCTACGTGTAATTTGGGATAGTCTGGGAAGACAGCTTCTAACTTTGCTCACCTGAGATGAATTAAGAGCAAAGAGGGTAGGGTTTCCTAAGTCAAATTCTGTTCAAATTTTTATCAATTGTGTAACCCAAGGTGAGATTTTTAAGGTAATGCATTTAAAATGCTAGTACTGTGCTGGACACATAGTAAATATTCAATATACTATGTAATGTTTTATACTTTTCAAGTTGCTATTACTGACACACCATTCTTGTTTATGATTCACAAAAACTATCTGACAGTTGAAAATGTCTCCTCTCTCTCCCTAATGCTATAGAATATGAGGGTTGGATGATTTCAAGGGGATGTTGTGATCTTCTGAGGTCTCCCCTCCTCTATCCCCCTGTCCCCACACCAAATGGGTTCACCCAAAGGAGATGAGAAGTGTGTCAACATGATCCAATATAGAGGTGATGCTCGTTTCATCTATACTTTTCTCAATACACTTTGATTGAGTCTTAATTGACACCAAGATTATTGTGAGTGGGATTGAAAGACCTCTTAGTCCGCAAATAGCTCTTCATCATTTGTCTCAGTGTCTGAGGTTCCCAGTATGGGTCACTCTTTTGTCTAATGGCAACGGAAGTTTAGCAGAAGCAAATGTTAAGTTTGACTAGTTTGTTCTTCCCTTTTAGAGGTGAGAAAACTAGACAGACGAGTGAGTCCCTCTACATTGCAGCTCTTGGTACTGTTATCAGAGATGGGTGCCTGGGCAGGAAGGGCCACTTTTTATTTTTATTTTAAAAATTATTGATGTATTTGGCTGTGCCAGGTCTTCAGTCTTCATTGTGGCATGCAGGATCTTTAGTTGCGGCATATGGGACCTAGTTCCCTGATCAGGGATTGAACCTGGGTCCCCTGCATTGGAAGCATGGAGTATTAGCTACTGGACCACCAGGGAAGTGCCTAGACAGCCTGTAAGGTTTTCAGTATTTTTCATACGTCACATGGGTGCTTTGTATAGAAGTAAACACTTAACCTGCAAACAACTTCTTGATTCCTTGTGTTAAAACCCATGGAATTTCATAGAAATACTGGCCTCAGACTTCGGTGGTTCATATGTCATTTTCCACTTTAGCTGCAGAAGCAGCAAGTGGAGTAAAAAAAAAGCCTGTTTAGAGCAGCCAGATTTTGTTTTGGTTGTCAGCTAAAACAGAAACCCCATCATTCTGGACTTGGCAGCGTGTTAGTAGAAAAACCACCAGGAAGCTCTGAGTTGGTAATTTAGAGCACAGACTTATTCCCTGATACAGCTGTAGAGCAGCAGGTGGATGGGACTTAAGCAAACACTAGCTTAAAAGAATAGAAGAAAGAAACGGAGAACTTTTTTTGCACATATCAGTATGGCTAAGGATATGCGAGTTCATTTCTCATTCCACTGGATTTTCTTTTTAGCTGGCTTAGCCACATATAAGAAAGCCTTTCACTCAGTTTTATTCAACTTAGTGAACATTTACTGAGCACCTTCAGCGTGCCAGACGCAGTGCTAGGTTTTGGGAATCTTCATTCCCTAGTTTAGATTTTGATGTGGAGACAGATATGCATATATGAATAGATTTATAGTAAAGGAACAAAGATATTTATTCAGAGCATTGGATTAGGAGTGGTTCTGATCATGCAATGGGAGAATCCTACTGGGAGAAAGTGGGCAGAAGGTAAAGGGTAAAGAGAGCAGGAATGGACGGGAGAAGAGATTCAAGGTAGAGGAAATTGTCAGAGGAAAATCTGACATTTTATCAGAATATCAGAGTGATTGAGTGTGGAGAGAAATAAAAAAGGGATGCCCATTCTGCCTCTGTCTGATAGATATGCTCATATTAAAAAATGAAAAGTGTCCTTTGTTGTTATTGTTTAGTAGCTAAGTCGTGTCCGATTCTTTTGTGACCCAGTACACTGTGGCCTGCCAGGCTCCTCTGTCCATGGGATTTTCCAGGCAAGAATACTGAAGTGGATTAGCATTTCCTTCTCCAGGAGATCTTCCTGACCCAGGGACTGAACCTGCATCTCCTGCATTGGCAGGTGGGTTTTTTACCACTGAGGTTTTTTCTAGGTTTTTTACCACCTGGAAAACCTAAAGGGTCCTTTAGATTATCTCAACTGAATCATGCTATGGGAGACCACAGACCACAGACACCCCAAACTACAAAGATACGCAGGAAACTTTTCTTATGACGTTTGGGGCAAACAGAATTGTCTAAAGGAGATGGAGACTAAGGGAGGCTATGGAAACAAATTTAGGGTAAAAAGAGTGTAAAAAGATAAATGGATCTAAAATAAATATAGGAAAATCAATTATTTTAATCTATACATCTAGTACCTCTAGATGTATAATGGGAAAATATTATCTATAAGAGCAGTACAAAAGTAAAATATCCATGAGTTTATCTTGATCATGAATTTGGTGCAAAGCCTAAAGAAAACTACAGAATACTATAGAAGTTATTACAACAGGTTATTAAAATGATTTGACTGAACAAATAAAAATAAAAGTTTATGAATGAGAACCCTCAATTTGTATAGATATTGCAGGTTCCCAAAATTTTATAGGTATAATGTGGGTTCTAATTAAATACCAACAGGAGTTTTTTTTGAAACATTATTCTGAGTTCTCAGAGGGTAAAGGATCTGCCTGGATTGCAAGAGACCTGGGTTTGATCCCTGGATCTGGAAGATCAAAAGCAGTGCTGCCTGACTGGATAGTAAAGTATATGTTAAGCCTAAAATACACAAAATTTTACAATATTGAAGCAAAAATACATATAAATCAGTTGAATAGAAAAAATAACAAAATAGGACCCTGAAACAAGTATTTGCACATAAGAACTTAGTATATGATTAAAGAGAGTTTTCTAATTAATGGTTAAAAGAAGGGTTTATTAATTTCTGGTGCTGACACAACTATCTATATGAAAAAATGGTCCAATTCTTATAGCATTGGTTATACTAACTATATAGTAGTATATATATACTATATATATTTAGTATATATATATACTAAATATACTAACATTAAATTAAAGAGTAAATGTAAAGCAGTAAATCACATAACATTTTAAGAAAATATAGGCAATTATCTAAGTGTGAGGGAAAAACCTTTATTTTTCAACATCAAAGCAAAGGCATAAATTATCACATAAATGATTTGACTGCCATGCTTATATTTTAATACAAAAAATGTTGAGAATAAAATAAGTTAAGTGAAAAAATAGAAAAATATTTGTTATATATATAATTCAGAGGGTTAGATTTTTAATACATAAAAACGTGTTTATAGATCAATGTACAAAATCAGGAAAATGAACAACAGATATGGATAGATAATTGGCAAAAGATAGCAAAGGAAAAAAGTGCTGTCTTTTTTGTTTTATTTAACAAATCTGTAAAGACTTAAAATGCAATATTTTGTATTAATAATGGTGAGGAAAAGAAAAATGCTCTTTCAGTGTTAATGAGAATTTAAATACTTACATATGAAGAGTGAGTTAATAATAGTCATTACAAGCTTTAAAAGTGCCATGCTCATTCACTCATTTTTCTTGTAGGAGTTTATCTTAAGGAAATGATCAAAATTATTTGCAAAGATTTATTAATGAATATGTTTACCCAGTGGTTTTAAAAATAATAATGAATAATTAGAAATTACCCAAATTACTGAAAAGAGGGCTATCTAATAAATTTATATAGTAGAACACAACGAAGAGAGAATAAGTAAGAAATCTGCTGGAGGAATCATTTCAGTTCAGTTGCTCAGTCGTATCTGACTCTTGTGACCCCATGGACTGCAGCATGCCAGGCTACCTACCCTGTCCATCACCAACTCCTGGAGCTTACTCAAACTCATGTCCATTGAGTCGGTGATGCCATCCAACCATCACAACCTCTGTTGTCCCCTTCTCCTTCTGCCCTCAGCCTTCCCCAGCATCAGAGTCTTTTCCAGCCAGTCAGCTCTTTGCATCAGGTGGTTGAAATATTGGAGCTTCAGCTTCAGCATCAGTCCTTCCAATGAATATTCAGGGTTGAGTTCTTTAAGACTGACTTGTTTAATCTCTTTGCTGTCCAAGGGACTCTCAAGAGTCTTCTCAGCACCACTGTTCAAAAGCATCGATAATTGAGAAAGCCAGAATTAAGTGTCAGATCAGATCAGTCGCTCAGTCGTGTCCGACTCTTTGAGACCCCATGAATCGCAGCACGCCAGGCCTCCCTGTCCATCACCAACTCCTGGAGCTTACTCAAACTCATGTCCATTGAGTCAGTGATGCCATCCAACCATCTCATCCTCTGTTGTTCCCTTCTCCTCCCGCCTTCAATCTTTCCCAGCATCAGGGTTCTTTCAAATGAGTCAGCTTGTCATATCAGGTGGCCAAAGTATTGGAGCTTCAGCATCAGTCCTTCCAATGAATATTCTGGACTGATTTCCTTTATGATGGGTTGGTTGGATCTTCTTGCCATCCAAGGGACCCTCAAGAGTCTTCCCCAACACCACAGTTCAAAAGCATTCACAGTTCTTTGGCATTCAGCTTTCTTTATAGTCCAACTCTCACATCCATACATGACTACTGGAAAAACCATAGCTTTGACTAGACGGACCTTTATTGGGAAAGTAATGTCTCTGCTTTTGAATATGCTATCTAGGTTGGTAATATCTTTTCTTCCAAGGAGCAAGTGTCTTTCAATTTTATAGCTGCAGTCACCATCTACAGTGATTTTGAAGCCCCAAAATATAAAGTCTGTCACTGTTTCCATTGTTTCCCCATCTATTTGCCATGAAGTGATTGGACTGGATGCCATGATCTTAGTTTTCTGAATGTTGAGTTTTAAGCCAATTCACTCTCTTTTTTCACTTTCATCAAGAGGTTCTTTAGTTCTTCTTCACTTTCTGCCATAAGGGTAGTGTCATCTGCATATCTGAGATTATTGATATTTCTTCTGGCCATCTTCATTCCAGCTTGTGCTTCATCCAGTCCAGCATTTCCCATGATGTACTCTGCATATAAATTAAGTAAGCAGGGTGACAATATACAGCCTTGATATCTCCTTTCCCAATTTGGAACCAGTCTGTTGTTCCATGTCGAGTTCTAACTGTTGCTTCTTGACCTGCATTAACAGTGAATTACTGATGGATGATAGGATTCAGTTCAGTCACTCAGTTGTGTCTAACTCTTTGCAACCCCATGAACTGCAGCACATCAGGCTTCCCTGTCCATCACCAACTCCTGGAGCTTGCTCAAACTCATGTCCATCGAGTCAGTGATGTCATCCAACCATCTCATCCTCTGTTGTCCCCTTCTCCTCCCACCTTCAATCTTTCCTAGCATCAGTGTCTTTTCCAATGAGTCAGCTCTTCACATCAGGTGGCCAAAATATTGGAGTTTCAACTTCAACATCAGTCCTTCCAATGAACACCCAAGTCTGATCTCCTTTAGGATGGACTGGTTAGATATCCTTGCAGTCCAAGGGACTCTCAAGAGTCTTATCCAATAGCACAGTTCAAAAGCATCAATTCTATGGTGCTCAGCTTTCTTTATGGTCCAACTCTCACATCCATACATGACTACTGGAAAAACCAAAGCTTTGACTAGATGGATCTTTGTCAGCAAAGTAATGTCTCTGCTTTTTAATATAATGTCTAGGTTGGTCATAGCTTTTCTTCCAAAGAGCAAGCATCTTTCAATTTCATGAGTGCAGTCACCATCACAGTGATTTTGAAGTCCAAGAAAATAAAGTCTGTCACTGTTTATGTTGTTTCCCCATCTATTAGCCATGAAGTGATGCGACCGGATGCCATGATTTTAGTTTTTTGAATGTTGAGTTTTAAGCCAGCTTTCCTACTCTCCTCTTTCACTTTCATCAAGAGGCTATTTAGTTCCTCTTCTCTTTCTACCATAAGGGTGGTGTCATCTGTGTATCTGAGGTTATTGATTTTTCCCCTGGAAATCTTGATTCCAGCTTGTGATAGGATTAGAGATTATTTTAATTTTATTCTGTGTTGTTTTCAAGTCTGAAACCAAGAACTTGAAGTTGAAAATTAAAACATACATACTCCATTTCAACAGTGTAACCTCAATGCCTAGCACAGAGTGAGCTTTCAGATACAGTGGCCTTAAAACATTTAGTAATTGGAGTGGAAAGTCTGGAAACAAGAATGTCAGTGGTAGGGAGGATGATGCCAGGACCATGGCCCCTGAATTCATGACAGACTGGAAGACCCAGAGGCCTCATGGGTCAAGGAGTGGGGATAATTTGTGAAACATTTCAGAAGTCACACCCTCCCCCTAACTGTTCTCTGCTTCCCCTACCCCCTACCCACTGTACTTTGGGTTTGGACTTTGGGTTTGCAGGGTAACTAAAGGGCTGGTGAAACATGGAATGTTCTGAGCTCCACGGTTGCACATACATCCACGTCTTATTCTCTGTGCATGCTCCCCAGCTGCTGTGACCTCCAGAAGTATCTTCTATAAAAATAGAAGAAAAGTGATTTCTTCTTTAAGCAGCTGACACATTGGAGACTCAGAGGGAATAGCAATTAACATGGACTGAGAATCTCTTAGCTCCATTGGTCAGGAAACCTTCCTCAAAAGGAGTCAGCATGCTGAATGAGAATCCCACTGAGAAAGGAGAGGTTGATTGCAAGTGAGTTAGAGCTGAGGGTACGACCTGGATAGAATACAGGGGCATTAAGGTAAATACTGGGGTAAGACTGGACATATTCTACCCACTCCTTCTCTCTCCCTTCTTCTCTCCCTGTCCTTATTTTATTAAGCACCTAAATATTACCATACCTGGGAGATCTGGTTCCAAATTTCAAATGTCTCAGAGGTTAATAGAGCTATCCTTCTGGGCTAGGTTGCACTTTAGTGTCTCATAATTGGCTCCTATCCTCTTCCAGGGTTTCCTGGCATTCCCTCCTCCACCCCTCCCCATTATTCCCTGAGGGATAAAATGAGTAATGATATGTATGCTCTCCCATGGTATTAACTAGATGGTTGGATTTTATCTGATTCTCTCTTGAAGGTGGCTAATTCTGGGAAGACAGAACAGGATGAGTCCCTAAATCAGTGGAGTGGATTAAGGACCTGGAGTAGGGGAAGCTTCTTAAAATACAGATTACTGAGCTGACATCCAGGTTTTCTGATTGAATGGATCTAGGGTAGGGCCCAGACTTTACAGTGTCCCTGGTGGATTTGGAAGTAGATTGTTCTCCACACTTCAAGTCCTCAGTATCTTGATGAACTCTCTGCTTCTCTCAGATTTAGCTCCTGTTGGTGACAGATGTTGGTTGTGCAAACCCCCTCCCCCCGCAACCTCCCCCAGGAACTTCTGGGAACAACAGTTAGGTGTTCAACCAGGCAGGAGGTCAAACCAGCCCTACTTTTTGGTAAGTCCCTTACATACAAACCATCTAATTGTGAACTCTAAAAGATGTGAATGTGTGTTTGCATGTTCAATGTGTAAGTTAGCTCACGTGTCTGGTGCACATTGTCACATGTGTGCATCCTCTACAGGTGGTTGTGCTTTTGTGCACTTTTTGGTACAGTATTGCATAGCAGGGGTCCCCAACGTCCCGGCCACAGGCTGGTACCTGTCTGCGGCCTCTTAGGAACTGGGCTGCTCAGCAGAAGGTTAGTAGTGGGCAAGTGAGCAGAGCTTCAGCGTATTTACAGCTGCTTCTCATTTCTTGCATCACCACCTGAGCTGTGCAGTCTATCAGATCAGTGGAGGTATCAGAATCTCATAGGAGCACAGACTCTACTGCACTGGAATCATTCCAAAACACCTCCCTCCTCTGGGTCTGTGGAAAAATAAATCTATTACAGTGCAGTACTATATAGCTGATTGTATTAGTTGGGTCCTCAGGCTAACTTTGTTGGGCTTATAAACAAATTGGATTTGCAAACATGCTTTTGGAACAGAACATGTTTGTATGTAGGGGACTTACTGTAATGAGGGAAGTAATAGCATGGTTATAAGGCTGATTTTTCAAGAGGGACAGATGGGCTTATCATTGCAGAAAAACCCTCTGACATGTGCCTTTCAGGGAGGTGGTGGCAACCTATCCAAGCTAACAATTTCCTTTTCCTACAAGGAAGGAGAGATAGCACTTGAGAATTTTCTTGATTACACCTCTGTCACTTGCCGTGTTCACCCACCCTTCTGTCACTTTCTATTTCAGTGCTGGCTGTGGATCCTTACTCTCCTTGAATCAGTTCATCTAGGTCTCAGATCTCAGTATTGACTGAGTTCAAGAGCTACTTTGTTACAACTTTGACCCTGACCTTGACCTCCTACTTCTGATCCCAGATATTCTCTGATACAAGTTCTAAGAATAATAATAAAACATGGCACACAGCGACCCCATATTCAGGTTTCCGAAGAGAATAGATTAGAAGCCAGACACCTCTATCCTTGAGCACAAGCTTTAGAAACACACAGTCAGTGTCCGTGAGGGAGCTTCGTTAGCTTGGCAGATGCATCTAAGGTTCTGCCATGGTGGAAAGAGTCAGGTCTTGCTTCTCAAAATTCATCAACGAATTACAAAATATGATCTTTTATTAAGTTTCTACCTGCATGTATTTTGTTGACATAAAAAAGAAACTGGGAATGGAGAAAGCTGAAGCTCTTCCACTCTGCATCTGAGAATTGAAAATTATTTAACCAAGGCTGACATAAGTGATATGGGTTCAATTCCTGGGTTCCAAAGATTCCCTGGAGAAGGGAATGGCTATCCACTCCAGTATTCTTGCCTGGGGACTTCCATGGACAGAGGAGCCTGGCAGGCTGCAGTCCGTGGAGTCACAAAGAGTCTGACACGACTGAAGTGACTTAGCACATAGCACATAACCAAGGTCTGTGTTAGATAGTCATATCAGACTCTTTGCAACCCCATGGACAACCCCATGGAGCTCACCAGGCTTCTCTATCCATGGAAATCTTCAGGTAAGAATACTGGAGTGGGTAACCATTCCCTTCTCCAGGAAATCTTCGCAACCCAGGGATTGAACACAGGTCTCCTGCATTGCAGACAGATTCTTTATCATCTGAGCCATTATGGAAGAAGCACTGATAAGAGGCATTTATTTCATTTTGGATCCCTGATGAGGCTCGTACAATGTTACTGGGAGAGCAGCTGAGCTCTTGGAAGGGTAAATAGACTCATGTTGCTTCTGTTCTTAATGGCACTTATAAAACCAGATCTGGGGAGGAAATGATGAAAGGCCAGTCCTGCCTGGGTTGTCAAGACCTCTGGATCTTTTTCCTGGTTTCAACTACTGTTTTTAAGTGTTACTTCTGAGTCACATCTACAGAAGTTCTCACAGCAATCATCCTACATTATTTGTCTCAGGTTTTTTTTATGATTTCTTCTTCCTCTGAACTCTTGGAATTTATTGTACACTCTATTCATTTTCCATTGACTATTTCTCATTCTTTCCTGTTTGTAATTGCTACAGTTTGATTTTGAGGTGTTTTGAGGGCCTGTTCCATATTGTTCTTCCCTGTAGTGTATTCTTCCAAATTTGTCACTCTCTCTTTCCTACTTCTCCCCATTGCATGTCTTCCTTCCCATTTCCTCCACCATGCTGCTGTTGCTAAGTTGCTTCAGTCGTGTCTGACTCTTTGCAACCCCATGGACTGTAGCCAGCCAGGCTCCTCTGTAGCTGGCCCAGGCAAAAATACCAGAGTGGGTTGCCATTTTCTCCTCCAGGGGATTTTCCTAACCCAGGGATTGAACCCAAATCTCTTATGTCTCCTGCATTGGCAGGCAGGTTCTTTACCACTAGCACCACGTGGGAAGACTCCTTCCTCTACCCTATATTTTTATAGTAGAAATTTTCACATATTGAGGTATGGGGAAGTCATTTTGGGCTTTCCCAGGTGGCTCAGTGGTAAAGAATCCACCTACCAATGCAGGAGACACAAGAGAAGTGGGTTTGATTCCTGGGTCAGAAAGATCCCTTGAAGGAGGGCATGGCAACCCACTCCAGTATTCTTGCCTGGAAAATTTCATGGACTGAGGAGCCTGATGGGCTATAGTCCATGGGGTCACAAAGGGCCAAGAATGACTGAGCAACTGAGCATGGAGTCATTCTGGCTTATACATGAGTTAAGTTAAATTTGATACTAACTAGAAAATCTTGTTTGTGGCCTATCAAGCATGCATTGTACATCTGCTTTAATTATTAAGGAAAAGTGTGCATTGACCAGAAGTAAAAAAAAAAGTCCATGTTAAAAATAAAGATTAAATGGCTCCCTTCCTGGGACACCAATGTTGGTATTCCCTTGATGATAAGACTCCCTTACTAGGTGCCAAGGCTGTAATGACTGACTGTGTACATGCTAATCTGTTTTTTTTTTTTTTCTTCTTTGAACCTTGAAAGAATGTATCCCTGACTCTTTAATATGCTTTGTTCTGACAAGCTATAAAACTGCTGAAAACCGCACTGCTCTGCATCAGTTCCTTAGTTTCCAAGAGGTTGTCTACTGGGCTATAACTCTTTCTTGTTGTTGTTTAGATGCTCAGTCGTGTCTGACTCTTCTTGGTTCAAATAAAACCCTTTTCTATTCCTATTATAGATTGTTTATTGGTGGTTTCCATTGACAATCCTGATCTCAAGAGTGGTGGGTCTACTACTCTGAGTGTTCATCGGCTGGGAATCAATTATGAGGACAGTCACTGTGTTTTGAAAGTCAACACAGGCTGCAGTACTTACTTTGGTCCTTTTTGCTCCTATGTGCTAATTGTACCTGGAGGCTATTTTCTCCTACTTCATATACCAGGGTTCTCTGGACCTCTTTCTGTTGTGGCCTCAGTATCTCTGGTGCTGAGGGAGTGAAGTCATTTACAGAATAGTGTGTGTGTGTGTGTGTGTGTGTGTATGTATGTGTGTTACCAGAAAGTAGGTTCTTGTTTCATCACAGAAAGAGTTCAGAGATGAGACAGACAGATCAAGAAAGAAAAGCAAAGATTTATTAAGTGATAGTATTCTCTCAAGGGGCTTCCCCTGTGGCTCAGACAGTTGAGAATCTGCCTGCAAAGTAGGAGACTTGGGTTTGATCCCTGGATCAGGAAGATCCCTTGGAGGAGGGAATGGCAACCCACTCCGGTATTGTTGCCTGGAGAATTCCATGGAAAGAGGAGCCTGGCGGGCTACAGTCCTTGGGTTTGCAAAGAGTTAGTCACAACTGAGCATCTAACACACACACATGCTTTCAAGGGGAGAGGAGGCAGACCCAAGTGAGTCTCTTTGGCAAATAGATTATGCGGGGTGTGAAAACGAATGGATGAGATGTTCACTGGGGAGGGAGCAGTTTGGGGGTCTTATTCCCTGATTTTCATTCCAATGCCACCTTCCTGAAGGGAGGAGAGATTTTTGTCCTTATTTGGTCTTGATCAGAAGCTCCATGGTGTCAGCGCATAATGGGAATTTAAGTGCAAGACTAATTTTTTTGTAACAAGAGTAAAACGAGCAAAAGACTACTTTCTAATATCAAAGATTCCTGCCTTTTCCCACCTTTCTTTGTCTGCCTCCAGGACCCTTGTTACCCCAAAATGTGTGGCTTCCTGTCCGTCTAGAAGCTCCTGCTTTTGTCTGCCCAAGGACCCCAAAGATGTTGTTTAGAAGATGCGTGGTTTCCTGCCGTATGGCCCATGTATCCCTTTACTCATATCTAGCTACCTGCCTGCTCTAACATGGGGGTGAACACTTATGATTGAAGTCACATCTGTGCCCTCCAGGTCAGCTGTTATCAAAGACCCCAGCTCCTGGTCTTTAGCTTATGCCTTAACAGCTAATGCAGGCCACACTCCACATGAAATCCTAACACGATGCATCTTCTGTACCGCTTTCACGCTGTGCATAGCTGAATGAGTGAGCAAAAAAAAAAAAAAAAGAACTAACGAAGAGGCAAAAAAAAAAAAAAAGGTGATCTTTAGAGAGACATCTTAAAAAGCGATTGGAGCATTTGACAGTAATGGAAGAAGACACATTCCCTGTGTCTGGGAAGGGCTGGCCTGAGGCAAAGTTGTCAAGTAGTTAGCCTGGCTGTCAGTGGCCTTCTTTCCTGCTCAGTCATCTAGTTTTCTAATCCTGCCTTCAGGCAGTTCAGATTCTTCCTGTCGTTTTTATTCTATTAGTTTTCAGTTCAATGTTTACCCCTCAGACACATTCCTTGTCCTTTGTTAAGGTGAAATAAGTACAAAGTTTGAACTTTGTGTATTTGGAGTCAGGGACTTAAGGTCCACAGAAACTTCAGAGCAATGTAGGGCAGGGAGCCAGGGGAATTTCACTGGGATTGCTGGTCTATGGGGAGTAGGAGGGAGGAAGAGAATAATTCTACAGTTTAAAGAAACTTGGGATATGTTTCTTTTCTGCGTATCATTGGTAAGAGGCTTCCAGATGTAGGGCCAATTAAGTGGCAAGGTGTCTAACACACAGGAAAGCTTATGCAGAGAAGGTCAGCCTTTCCTGTGAAGGGCAGTTGAGGTCACAGGTGTAGACACGAGGGCAGCTACTCATGTGTGATTTGGAGTGTGGCAAAGGTGATGCTGGAAACTCAGCTTCTGTGCACTGGTGTTGAATCAAATCTCGAAGATAAGAGTTTTGGGTGAATAGGTGAGCTGCTTTCTCTTCTACCTGCTGAGTCAGTCATCTAGGGTCTGCTTCCTTTATCTCACTGCCACGTGGTTCCCAAAAGGAAGTGTAAGATGCAGGAAACACAGCCACTCTAATTGCCTCTACTGAAAGTGAAAGTTGCTCAGTTGTGTCCAACTCTTTGCAACCTCATGGACTATTCAGTCCACGGAATTCTCCAGGCCAGAGTACTGGAGTGAGTAGCCTTCCCTTCTCAAGGGGATCTTCCCAACCCAGGGATCAAACCTAGGTCTCCCGCATTGCAAGTGGATTCTTTACCAGCTGAGCCACAAGGGAAGCCCAAGAGTACTGGAGTGGTAGCCTATCCCTTCTCCAGCGGATCTTCCTGACCCAGGAATTGAACCGGGGTCTCCTGCATTGCAGGTGGATTCTTTGCCAACTGAGCTATGAGGGAAGCCCTTAATTGTCTGCACTAGGGAGTGGTGAATCCATTTCACTTACATTCCTCTTGGCCAGAATTAAGTCCAGTGACCCCAACTTTAGTTCAAAGGAAATGGCACAATGTCCAGGGACAGAAAATGATGTGAATATGTGGCATGATTGATGGGGATATATGCCATTATCACTGATAAAGACCTTTATCCTAGATGGTACCTGGCACTATGAGATCAGATTGATCTGAGTTTGAAATCGAAGTGTCAGTTCGTTCCCTGAAAATAAACTCATGGGATTTCAAGGAGAATTAAGAGATGTGAAATTAATAAATCTCCCATGTCAGTGTCGGGCTCTGAGTGTACCTAGCTCTGTTACTTCCCATATCTGACTACAGAATTGTGAACAATGGAGACATTATGACCCAACTTCTTCCCTATGTATACTGAATAGATCATTTTTTGGAGGATACATGGTAGGAAGCTGCCAAGTTTTTCAGGCTAATTCCTTCAGTTCACTCCTTTGGTTTATCTTTAGACTTAACATTTAATAGTATAAACAGGAATATCTCTGACCATCAGAGTGTTGAGCTAGAGAAATTGAATATTCCTTCTTTCTAATTAATCTGGCTAGTCCCTACTGCAACTTTAACAAGATATGATATTCAGAGATGAAGCATTCCAATTATTTTTCTGTAATGCTATAATCCTTTTACAAGTGCTTTCCTCTGTTGTGTAATCTCCTAAATCAGATGCTAAAGAAGGAATGCCAGATTTGATTTGCTAAGCTTATCCTTCTCACTGAAGTGGGGGAGAAACATCCCACCAAAACCTCGATTCTCTCAACAGCTGTGAAGTATTCCCTTTAGAACCATGTCTTTCCACTGTTGAGTGATGAGTTCTCCTTCTGTGATTGTTTCCTGCAGGGGCCACCACTGACAATGACATTTGGATTCAGTGACTGTTTTCTTTCCGATGGGAGTAATTAGACAAGAACTGAACAGAAGTGGTGTCGGGGGAGGGAAGGGGCAACGATGAGGGAAAAAATGGGAGGTGGAAGCAGTCCAAGGGGCAGTGAAGGAGGAAACAGAGAGAGGGGGGGAAGATGCACAGCAAGTGACCACACTGGGTACATCAGCACCCCCCTCAAAACACAAAACCAGATAGTCGGGGAGGGGAAGTCAGCTCTAGATGGAAATGGGAACTCCAACTTAGAGTTTTGTGGGATTTGAGAATAAGCTCCTGATCTACTGTTTTCTAGCTGTGCACTTCTAGCTGCCAAAATTACTGTTGTAAGATTTTTTTTTTTAAAAAAGTGAGAGAACCATGTAAAATCGAAGACATTAAATGAATGTAAGTCATTTTTAGTTATTTCATGGAGATGCAGTTAGATACATATAGCATTAGATTGAGAAATAGCAGGAGAGGCAAAGCTTATACTTGTTTAGGAAAGTTTCTGAATGTATAATATATGTGACAAGTTGAGTGAAGAGTCACACCTCATTGCAGGTATAAACAGGTTGTTTTGCTGTTTTGAACAACTGCTACCAGCTGTGCACTGTCCAACCTTTCTGCATGGTAGCGAGCATTGTTGTGGCCTTGGTCTGCTTTCTTAATTTCTCAGATAGTTTTTGTTAACAAAGCAGTCTCAAGTAAACTCTGTGAGACTCAGTCCTGATTATTTTAAAACTTCATTTTCATGCATAAATCAAAGCCATTCTTTCCCCAGTGCTTGAAGCTGAATCAGGAGATGAAGGAGAGAGTGATGTCAAAATTTTGGCTGCTGTACAGTGGTGTTGAATCGAATCTTCAAGGCAGTTTTAGGTGAAGTAGAAAAGAATACCTTTATTGCTTTGCCTGCAAAGCGGAACACAACAGACTCATGTCCCTGAAAAGCAATGTGGCCCAACCTGAGGGATTTGGCGAGGAGATATAGCAATGGTTCAAGGGCAGGGTTGCTGATAAGGATTGGAGTGTGTGCAGGGCCTGCCCTTATTTAATCTGGCCTCAAGTGATCTAATGAGCTTCTGTGGCCTCTTTAATTTGGTCTCAGGTAGTCTCTTGATGAACTTTGAGGTTATCAAGCTGACCTTTTCTCTGGAACATCTTCCATGAGGTGGGAGTTTTAGTTCTTCAGAAGAACTTAAAGATACTATGTGTATCCCTTGAGGTGAAACCAGGACCCTGCCCCGAGACTGCACTATTGCTCTTGGCTGCCCCTCTCTTGTCTCTGCATCCCCTCCTTTCCCTGATTAGCTTCTGTGCCCTGGATGCCTACAGGGTTCGGCTCAGTTTCAAGAGGAGGCTGAGGTTCTTACTTACACGGCAAGATTACTACCCTCTTCTGTGTTTATCCATACTATTAATCTAGTTATTTGTCTCTGGGCTAATGTGACAGGTTGCTGACAAGAGGTCCACAACAAAATTACCTTTTGGGCACAGGTGGTCCCTTCTGGGGGCAGTTCACTGCCTCTGGTTGACCCTCAGCTTGAAGCTTCCCCTAAGCATCCTCTGCTCAGACTGCCTGTATACCTTTTGGCTGAAATTAGCAAGTACTTTGAGGAGATTACTGAGCCCCCCAGTGGATATATTCTAAATTTAGAAGTGGAGAATATTGCTACTATTTTTTTAAAGAGAATGTCATTTACTATTTTACTATCTTAGCCGTAACCTTAGTTGTCAAAACTAGGAAAATTGAAGAGAACCTAATTTCTCTTGAGTTTGTGTATATTGCTATGTAAATGTATAAAATTAATTAATTAACACATTAAGCTCAAGCAGTATCTATCTGTCATCTATATATTAGGTTGACCAAAAAGTTCATCCAGGCTTTTTAGTAAGCTCTTATAGGAAAACCCAAATGAATGTTTTGGTCATCCCAATATGTATATATGTATGTGTTTAATGTATATATGTATTATGGATGTATGTATCTATCATCTAGCTCTTTGCCTTCTCTTTTTATCTAAATCCAAGCACAGAAAATCTTGAATTCCTTTGAGCACAATTCATTTCAATTTTTTTTGATAAGTGGTAAATATTTCTTTTCATTTTATAGAGATCACTTTCATGATGCTGCAGCTTCTCTTGTAAATTAAAAAGATTTTTTCCCAACTTTTATTGAGATATAATTGACAAATAACATTGGCTAGGTTTAAGATGTACATGTGATGATTTTGATTTGATATACACATACATCGTGAAATGATTATCACAATAAGGTGAGTTATTACAAGAATTGCCTTACATAGTTGCTTTCTTTTTTGGTGAGAATTTTTAATATTTACTCTCTTAGTGACTTTCAGACATATAATAGAGGATTTCTAATTCTGGTCACCATGTTGTATGTTACATTACCCATAACTTACTCTTCTTACAACTGGAAGTTTGTACCCTTTGACCATCTTCACACATTTCTCTCATTCCTACTCTCTACTGCTTACCAACCATCAATCTGTTCTCCATTTTTATAGTTTATTTTTTAAAGGTCGCATATATACAAAGATTGTATAGTATTTGAATTTCTTTGATTTACTTCACTAGGCATAATCCCCTCAAGTTTCCATGTTGTTACAAGTGGTAGAATTTCTTTCTTTTTAACGGCTAAATGATATTCCATTATGTATGTGCCCCACATTTTCTTCATCTGTTTATCCATTGATAGACATTTAGGTTGTTTTCATGTCTTGGCTATTGTAAATAATGTTGCAAAAAACATGGAAGTGCAGATATCTTTTTGAGATAGTGACTTTATTTCTTTTGGATATACACTCAGAAGTGGAGTTGCTGGAGCATATGGTAGTTCTATTTTAAATTTTTTCAAGAACCTCCATACTGTTTTCCACAGTGGCTGCACCATTTACATTTCCACCGACAGTACACAAGGGTTTCCTTTTCTCCACATATTTCCCAGCACTTGTTATCACTTGTCTTTTTGGTAATAGTCATTCTAACAGATATCTCACTGTGGATTTGATTTGAATTTCCATCATTATTAATAATAGTGAGCATCTTTTTGTGGGCCTGCTGCCCACAAACCGTCTACTCAGGTCCTTTGCCCATTTAAAAATTCTATTATTTGCTTTTTTGCTTTGTGAATTTCTTACATATTTTAGATGTTAACCCCTTATCAGATTAATCATTTACGAATATTTTTCTTCCATTCAATTAGTTGCCTTTATATTCACTTGATTATTTCTTTTGCTAAGCAGAAGCTTTTTGGTTGGATGTAGTCCTACTTACTTTTTTTTTTTTCTTTGCTTTTGTTGCTTGTGGTTTTGATGTCATATCCGTGAAATCATTGCCAATACCAATGTCAAGGAGATTTTTTCCTATTCTTTTTTCCTAAGACTTTTATGGTGTCAGAGCTTACATTTGAGTTGTCAATCCCTTTTCATTTAATCTTTGTGAGTTGTGGAAGATTCTTAAAAAATTTTGGAATCATGTGGCTATCAAGTGATACTGAAAGATTTCAAAAATGGGCATGATGGAGAATTCTACATATGAGATGACTTGAGATCAAAGATAGAATCTGCTTTGCAAGTTGAGATTCCCTATATTTGATGACTTCACATTCCAGGATGTCTGGCTCTAGGTCAGTGATCACACCATCATGATTATCTGGCTCATGAAGATCTTTTTTTGTACAGTTCTTCTGTGTATTCTTGCCATCTCTTCTTAATATCTTCTGCTTCTGTTAGGTCCATACCATTTCTGTCCTTTATCGAGCCCATCTTTGCATGAAATGTTCCTTTGGTATCTCTGATTTTCTTGAAGGGATCTCTAGTCTTTCCCATTCTGTTGTTTTCCTCTATTTCTTTGCATTGATCGCTGAGGAAGGCTTTCTTATCTCTTCTTGCTATTCTTTGGAACTCTGCATTCAGATGTTTATATCTTTCCTTTTCTCCTTTGCTTTTCACTTCTCTTCTTTTCACAGCTATTTGTAAGGCCTCCCCAGACAGCCATTTTGCTTTTTTGCATTTCTTTTCCATGGGGATGGTCTTGATCCCTGTCTCCTGTACAATGTCACGAACCTCATTCCATAGTTCATCAGGCACTCTATCTATCAGATCTAGGCCCTTAAATCTATTTCTCACATCCACTGTATAATCATAAGGGATTTGATTTAGGTCATACCTGAATGGTCTAGTGGTTTTCCCTACTTTCTTCAATTTAAGTCTGAATTTGGCAATAAGGAGTTCATGATCTGAGCCACAGTCAGCTCCTGGTCTTGTTTTTGCTGACTGTATAGAGCTTCTCCATCTTTGGCTGCCAAGAATATAATCAATCTGATTTCAGTGTTGACCATCTGGTGATGTCCATGTATAGAGTCTTCTCTTGTGTTGTTGGAAGAGGGTGTTTGTTATGACCAGTGCATTTTCTTGGCAAAACTCTATTAGTCTTTGCCCTGCTTCATTCCGTATTCCAAGGCCAAATTTGCCTGTTACTCCAGGTGTTTCTTGACTTCCTACTTTTGCATTCCAGTTCCCTATAATGAAATGTGAAGTCAAGTGGGCCTTAGAAAGCATCACTACAAACAAAGCTAGTGGAGGTGATGGAATTCCAGTTGAGCTACTCCAAATCCTGAAAGGTGATGCTGTGAAAGTGCTGCACTCAATATGCCAGCAAATTTGGAAAACTCAGCAGTGGCCACAGGACTGGAAAAGGTCAGTTTTCATTCTAATCCCAAAGAAAGGCAATGCCAAAGACTGCTCAAACTACCGCACAATTGCACTCATCTCACACACTAGTAAAGTAATGCTTAAAATTCTCCAAGCCAGGCTTCAGCAATATGTGAACCGTGAACTTCCTGATGTTCAAGCTGGTTTTAGAAAAGGCAGAGGAACCAGAGATCAAATTGCCAACATCCTCTGGATCATGGAAAAAGCAAGAGAGTTCCAGAAAAACATCTATTTCTGCTTTATTGACTATGCCAAAGCCTTTGACTGTATGGATCACAATAACCTGTGGAATACCAGACCACCTGATCTGCCTCTTGAGAAATCTGTATGCAGGTCAGGAAGCAACAGTTAGAACTGGACATGGAACAACAGACTGGTTCCAAATAGGAAAAGGCATACGTCAAGGCTGTATATTGTCACCCTGTTTATTTAACTTCTATGCAGAGTACATCATGAGAAATGCTGGGCTGGAGGAAACACAAACTGGAGTCAAGATTGCCAGGAGAAATATCAATAACTTCAGATATGCAGATGACACCACCCTTATGGCAGAAAGTGAAGAGGAACTCAAAAGCCTCTTGATGAAGGTGAAAGTGGAGAGTGAAAAAGTTGGCTTAAAGCTCAACATTCAGAAAACAAAGATCATGGCATCCAGTCCCATCACTTCATGGGAAATAGATGGGGAAACAGTGGAAACAGTGTCAGACTTTATTTTTCTGGGCTCCAAAATCACTGCAGATGGTGACTGCAGCCATGAAATTAAAAGACGCTTACTCCTTGGAAGGAAAGTTATGACCAACCTAGATAGCATATTCAAAAGGAGAGACATCACTTTGCCAACAAAGGTTCGTCTAGTCAAGGCTATGGTTTTTCCTGTGGTCATGTATGGATGTGAGAGTTGGACTGTGAAGAAGGCTGAGCGCCGAAGAATTGATGCTTTTGAACTGTGGTGTTGGAGAAGACTCTTGAGAGTCCCTTGGACTGCAAGGAGATCCAACCAGTCCATTCTAAAGGAGATCAGCCCTGGGATTTCTTTGGAAGGAATGATGTTAAAGCTGAAACTCCAATACTTTGGCCACCTCATGTGAAGAGTTGGCTCATTGGAAAAGACTCTGATGCTGGGAAGGATTGGGGACAAGAGGAGAAGAGGACGACAGAGGATGAGATGGCTGGATGGCATCAATTACTCGATTAACATGAGTCTGAGTGAACTCAGGGAGTTGGTGATGGACAGGGAGGCCTGGCGTGCTGCAATTCATGGGGTCTCAAAGAGTCCGACACTACTGAGTGACTGATCTGATTTGATATTTGATGAAGAGCAACCTTAACCTTGATAAAATTGTAACTTGTGATTAAATTTTTTAAGTGAATAATTTCAGCTCTATTCTTTCAAATTTATTGCATTATCAGTTTACCTATCGAGATCTGGGCTTTGTAAATAAATGTAAGGCCCACTTGTAATGTTTCTTTGATTCTCAGAAATGTTTTTGTTGGGTCCATATGACCTTAGAGCCATCTTTTCCTCTGGTGAAGTTTTATGCCAATAATAAACGCTAACCTCAGTACAAGCAGAAGCAGGGCACTGAATCACCTAGGTGAGATTCATCCACTGCTTCCCTTTGATTCTGCAGATGTGTACACACTGCTACATTATTTTCCAGGGATTAGCCCCAAGGTCATTAGAATGATATCACTGAGGAATGCTTGGTTACAACAGAATCCTTGGAAATGAATGGGTGCACATCAGCCATCCCTAGGGAATGGGCTGCAGGGTGGCAACTTCTGTTTTTGTATGTGTGTAACCAAATTTTTGTCTATTAATACAGTTCCATTATGAAGATCTTGCAGAGACATTCACTTAGTATATTAATCTCACACCAATCATAAAATTAGAGAATCTCAGAGTTGGAAGAAATCTTGAAATCCAGGTAGTCCAGTGATTTGCTCTATGTATAATTCCCACTCTAATATCCTGAAAATATCTCTCTGCATCTGTCTGAACAGCTCCAGGGATGGGGAACCTAAAACTTCAGGAGGCAGTGTACTTACAGATATTGAAAGTACATCCTTAGGAGGAAATTTATCTATCATTTGTCCTTTCCACTCTTCAGATCTTGATTATAACCATTTTCTCTCCCTTAGATTTCTTCTCCATTTCAGTTATCAACCCCACCCCCAACTGCCATTCATCACCTGCTCATTTGATAGAATTTCTAGACCTCCATCACCTTGGTTATTCTACTCATAACATCTATTTTTAGTGTCATCCCTAGATTTGAACCCAATATTCCAACTATGGTTTACCTGGAAGCTCAGAACAAATCAGAGGAGAATCATATCCCATATTCATTAAACTACGTTTTTTTTTTTTTTTTAAATCCCCTCTTTCCCTCTTTCTCAGATGCTAAATCACATCTGTCTTGTACCATGCAGTTAAAATTTTGGATCTAAGGACAAGATCCTACATTTGTAGACACTACATTTCATATTGTTAATTTCTTTTAGAAACATTTTCTTATTTACTACATCAAATAACCACCATGCTTACTTTATATATTTTTTTAGAAATAATTATTGAGTTTCTAAAATTGCTTTGTTTTTTCTTTAATTAATAACACAGTATTAGGTAAAGATTTCTCCTTGGGCTTTGTATCTATTTCTAAAATTTTGTTCTATGTGAGGATTGCTTTACATTCCTCCACCCACCTAAGAGAGGCTGTTTTTAGACTTAGAATAATGTTCAAATTAAAAAAAAAGTCCATAATACCACATGTCCTTTTTTATGCTTCTGACAATATATTATTTGTATTTTTAATTCAAGAATTTAAAATATATTTTTCTGACAGCATCTGTATTTAATGTGTTTTGAAAGTCTTTTAAATAATGATTTCTTTCTTCCCTGTTTAATTTTAAAGAATAATTGTGGTGATATTTTCTATGTCTTCCCTTTCACTGTCTTCTATAATGCTTCTAGAAGCTTTCACTGTCTTCTCTTTCACTGTCTTCTAGAATGCTTATGAATTGGTGATTATTTCTCCTTGACCGATTTTCATGGTTCTCTATGTGAGATTTTTAACCCTTATTATTACCTGAGTGAAGGAGATAATTTCCTCTTCTCTCTGTTTATTCTGTGCCTCTCCTTCCAGAAACCTACTTTCTAGTGTTTCTTTCTGACTGTAAATTATTTCCAATTTACTATTTACTCCCTTTAATGTCATCTTCTCTCAGTTCTTTTCAGCAGACAGTCCTCTAAATCTTCCTAACAGAAATGGTGGTAAGTTTTTCAGGTATCTTGACATTAAATGTTTTCTAGGTTTTTTTTTTTTTTTTAAGGAGGAGCTAATAATTATCTATTTCTGGCTCTTACCATGCTTTTAGAAAGTTGACCTTCTAAAATGCAGGCACTGAAGCTCTTTCTGTTCAGATTGTTTCTGATTTTATTGGAGCTGAAGCTCCAATACTTTGGCCACCTGATGCGAAGAACTGACTTATTAGAAAAGAACCTGTTGCTGGGAAAGATTGAAGGCAGGAGGAAAAGGGGACAACAGAGGATGAGACGGTGGGGTAGCATCACCGACTCAATGGACACGAGTTTGAGTAAACTCCGGGAGTTAGTGATGGACAGGGAGGCCTGGCATCCTGCAGTCCATGGAATCACAAAGAGTTGGACACAATTGAGTGACTGATCTGAACAGCTTAAAAAAAAAATCAAGAAAAACTGCTTTGCTTTTCTAAGCCCTTACCAAGACCTCCATTGTTGTGTACTCTCTCCCGCTGTCTCAGCAATGTCACTTTTTAGTTCAGAGTGCTGGAGGCTCCCATTTAGGTGTGTAGCCAAATGTGCTGACAGCTGCCTTCCCTAAATTGGGCTACAGCAGCTGAAAATCTGCCCAGAGAAGAAGTGGGCAAATTTTTGGCTTCAGGGAAATCCTGGAGCATCTCACAACTTTGCTTCCCCACATGTCTGCAACAGAAGGTGTACAGAGTAGTGATCGTGTACAGATTCCTAGGTGATTTTGAACCGTCTGGACCATTATCTGAGAGAGAGGCTTTCATGATGTTTCAAAAATATACATTGTTCTTAGTTTCTTATAATCAACGTCTTTCTGAGGCAAGGGAATATTCTCAGAGGATGAAGAACCACAGCCTTTGGGCTTGGTTCCAGATATAATTGCAGAGACACAGTAGACAAAGCTTCATCATCTTTGGGAACTTTAAATCTTGTCCAACCAGACAGTCCCATCTGTGACTCTAGGGTCAGGCCTCCAGATCTGTTTCTAAATGCCTGTAAAGTGAATGATTTGCAGTCAGAGTCATAGTCAAAGTTGCACAAAACTTTCAGAGATGATGGGCTATTCTATCTCTCTCTGTTAAGAAGATAAAATGACGTTTTACTCTTTCTTATTAAGGAAGGTAGACACACAGTTCTGAATATAGCACATTTCTGTTAATGGCATTGAGACTGGTCTCTTCTTCAAATGTAATGGTATTTTCTTAGATAGGAATTCAGCACAGGAGATGGTTTCCAGCAGCTTCTTCCCCTTGATCATTATAATTGAATAATTACTATATACACTTGAATGTTCCATTTATGCTAATGCATTGGTTATCAAGAATGACACAACAGTATTTGGATTATGCTGGTTGCATTAAGAATGGGAAAAGGCCACTATGAAGTAATTTCATTTCATTATTTTTGCAATTATTTCCTCCTCATTAATGTTCTTTGGAATCTTCATATTCAAGGCTAGTGTTTATTGAACAAAATTGCTTTTTCTTAGGCTAGATCATTGTTCACAAAGCCCACAAGACTGGAAAATATTTAGTATCAATCCTCTTTGTTAGTTTCATCTACCAGGAAAGGAAATCCAAGCTAAATAAACTAGAAGTTTATTTTTCTCTGACTTGAAAGTGTGGAGGCATGCAGGCAGTCTAAGGTATGGTTCCTCTGCTCTACAATTGTGAGCAATCCAGGCTCCCTCCAACTTACTGATATACTTTTTGTACCTTCTTTTCCTAGTATCAAACTGTCACGTGAGTGTATGTTCCTCGGTTCTTTGTCTCATCACAACAAAGATTTGGAGCAATGGACATTAAAGCCCTCCATGCATCACAGCTCTCGGGTCTTGGACAAACAGTGTTATAGCTCTTAGGTAAATCAGTGTTACAGCTCTATTTTATTTAGAATATAGCAGGAGAATCCATCCTCGAAGCATGAGGGCA
Source organism: Bubalus kerabau (assembly GCF_029407905.1). Taxonomy (NCBI): domain Eukaryota; kingdom Metazoa; phylum Chordata; class Mammalia; order Artiodactyla; family Bovidae; genus Bubalus; species Bubalus kerabau. The sequence continues at coordinate 53,500,342 of NC_073634.1, forward strand.
TGCCAACCCAAAGACTCGAGAAGAAAGTGGAGGAGCGCGTGGGGGAGGGAGAGAGAGAGAGTGAGAGAGGGAGAGAGAGAGAAAGAGCTCACGGACATGGGAGAGAAAGAGAGCGAGAAAGCGCTTTGGCTCCTCCTTTTATATGTTTTTTTCCTCCACCTGGGCCTGCCCTATGCAAATTGGGCTTAGCCAGGAGTGCTGTTTGTTCTACCTTAAGTCTTCACTCTGGTCCTCGGACCTTCCTTTGACCTTCCTTTGTTCTATTTTCGCGGGCTTTTCCCTTCCTTGTCTTTTAGCCACCGCCATTTTGGACTCCTTTCCCCTATTCTACCTACCTAACAAAACAATGGCCCAAGATGGCTGCCCAACTTCAGTCATCAGGCTTGCATTCCAGTCTACAGAAAGGAGGGAATGCTGGGGCAAGGGGTGCATGCCAACTGTTCCTCGGAGGTGTGACATTATTTTTTAGGTCTAATCATGCAGCACTTAGGCCTCTGGCTCCATATAATTGCAAAGAAGCACAAGAAACAGTTTTTTTTTTTTTTTTCTTTCTCTGGGTAAACATGAAACTGAGCTTTTAAAAAAAAATCCAATATTCTATAACTATGAAAGAGAAGAGAAAGTTTATTGGTAGTCAGCCAGCTGTCTTAGACACATTGTCCCCCATCCCTCGAATGAATCACAGAGACATGGGTTGGAACTCACTGAAGAAAGTCTAAATGAGGCTGAGAGATGGTCATTCATATTCTGCCCCCACTTCTGGCCCGAGGGGAAGTTCGTCTTGGTTCCCTGGGGAACGACATTTCTTCTTCTTAGCCACATTTATTCTGGAGCCCACTCATGTTCTTTAAAATGTTAAAGCTTTGGATAAAATGCAAATGTTCTTTGAGAATATTAATGGATTAATTAGCATAATGTAGTACAAAGGACATAAATGTTAGAATTAGACAGAACCACACTTAATTCTAAAATCCCTTGTGGTTATACAGTGGAAATGAGAAATAGATTTAAGGGCCTAGATCTGATAGATAGAGTGCCTGATGAGCTATTGAATGAGGTTCGTGACAGTGTACAGGAGACAGGGATCAAGACCATCCCCATGGAAAAGAAATGCAAAAAAGCAAAATGGCTGTCTGGGGAGGCCTTACAAATAGCTGTGAAAAGAAGAGAAGCGAAAAGCAAAGGAGAAAAGGAAAGATATAAACATCTGAATGCAGAGTTCCAAAGAATAGCAAGAAGAGATAAGAAAGCCTTCCTCAGCGATCAATGCAAAGAAATAGAGGAAAACAACAGAATGGGAAAGACTAGAGATCCCTTCAAGAAAATCAGAGATACCAAAGGAACATTTCATGCAAAGATGGGCTCGATAAAGGACAGAAATGGTATGGACTTAACAGAAGCAGAAGATATTAAGAAGAGATGGCAAGAATACACAGAAGAACTGTACAAAAAAAGATCTTCATGACCCAGATAATCACGATGGTGTGATCACTGACCTAGAGCCAGATATCCTGGAATGTGAAGTCAAGTGGGCCTTAGAAAGCATCACTACAAACAAAGCTAGTGGAGGTGATAGAATTCCAGATGAGCTATTCCAAATCCTGAAAGGTGATGCTGTGAAAGTGCTGCACTCAATATGCCAGCAAACTGGGAAAACTCAGCAGTGGCCACAGGACTGGAAAAGGTCAGTTTTCATTCCAATCCCAAAGAAAGGCAATGCCAAAGAATGCTCAAACTACTGCACAATTGCACTCATCTCACACGCTAGTAAAGTAATGCTCAAAATTCTCCAAGCCAGGCTTCAGCAATATGTGAACCGTGAACTTCCTGATGTTCAAGCTGGTTTTAGAAAAGGCAGAGGAACCAGAGATCAAATTGCCAACATCCTCTGGATCATGGAAAAAGCAAGAGAGTTCCAGAAAAACGTCTATTTCTGCTTTATTGACTATGTCAAAGCCTTTGACCGTGTGGATCACAATAAACTGTGGAAAATTCTGAAAGAGATGGGAATACCAGACCACCTGATCTGCCTCTTGAGAAATTTGTATGCAGGTCAGGAAGCAACAGTTAGAACTGGACATGGAACAACAAACTGGTTCCAAATAGGAAACGGAGTACGTCAAGGCTGTATATTGTCACCCTGTTTATTTAACTTCTATGCAGAGTACATCATGAGAAATGCTGGACGGGAAGAAACACAAGCTGGAATCAAGATTGCCGGGAGAAATATCAATAACCTCAGATATGCAGATGACACCACCCTTATGGCAGAAAGTGAAGAGGAACTCAAAAGCCTCTTGACGAAGGTGAAAGTGGAGAGTGACAAAGTTGGCTTAAAGCTCAACATTCAGAAAACAAAGATCATGGCATCCGGTCCCATCACTTCATGGGAAATAGATGGGGAAACAGTGGAAACAGTGTCAGACTTTATTTTTCTGGGCTCCAAAATCACTGCAGATGGTGACTGCAGCCATGAAATTAAAAGACGCTTACTCCTTGGAAGGAAAGTTATGATCAACCTAGATAGCATATTCAAAGGGAGAGACATCACTTTGCCAACAAAGGTTCGTCTTGTCAAGGCTATGGTTTTTCCTGTGGTCATGTATGGATGTGAGAGTTGGACTGTGAAGAAGGCTGAAGCTGAAGAATCGATGCTTTTGAACTGTGGTGTTGGAGAAGACTCTTGAGAGTCCCTTGGACTGCAAGGAGATCCAACCAGTCCATTCTAAAGGAGATCAGCCCTGGGATTTCTTTGGAAGGAATGATGCTAAAGCTGAAACTCCAATACTTTGGCCACCTCACGTGAAAAGTTGACTCATTGGAAAAGACTCTGATGCTGGGAGGGATTGAGGGCAAGAGGAGAAGAGGACGACAGAGGATGAGATGGCTGGATGGCATCAATGACTCGATGGGCATGAGTCTGAGTGAACTCTGGGAGTTGGTGATGGACAGGGAGGCCTGGAGTGCTGCGATTCATGGGGTCTCAAAGAGTCGGACACGACTGAGTGACTGATCTGATCTGATATGATCTGACACTCAATTCTGGCTCTCTCAATTGTTGATGCTTTTGAACTGTGGTGCTGAAGAAGACTCTTGAGAGTCCCTTGGACAGCAGAGATTAAACCAGTCAGTCCTAAAGGAACTCAACCCTGAATATTCATTGGAAGGACTGATGCTGAAGCTGAAGCTCCAATACTTCAACCACCTGATGCGAAGAGCTGACTCTCTGAAAAGACTCTGATGCTAGGGAAGGCTGAGGGCAGAAGAAGAAGTGGACAACAGAGGTTGTGATGGTTGAATGGCATCACTGACTCAATGGACATAAATTTGAGGAAATTCCAGGAGATAGTGAAGGACAGGGAAGCCTGGTATGCTGCAGTTGATGGGGTGGCAAAGTGTTGAACATGATTTAGCAACTGAACAACAACAGCAACTCTCATTTATTAGAGGAGTGACTATGGGAATGAATATGAATGTCCTGGCCTCAGTTTTCTCATCTGTGAAATGAGTACCATGGTATCTTACATGTTTTAGGTATGTGTGTAGTAAATTCGGAGAAGGCAATGGCACCCCACTCCAGTACTCTTTCCTGGAAAATCCCATGGGCGGAGGGGCCTGGTGGTCTGCAGTCCATGGGGTCGCTAAGAGTTGGACGCGACTTCAGTTTCACTTTTCACTTTCATGTACTGGAGAACGAAATGGCAGCCCACTCCAGTGTTCTTGCCTGGAGAATCCCAGGGACCGGGGAGCCTGGTGGGCTGCCGTCTATGGGGTTGCACAGAGTCGGACACGACTGAAGCGACTTAGCAGCAGCAGCAGCAGCAGTAATTATTTAATGTTTGCAAAGGGCAAAGTGTTTCAAAATTATCCATTCTTTGCATTTCCCAACTACCAGCTTCAATCATATTTTTATATCACTACAGCACTGGTCTCCAGCGTGTGCATGCTTAGTCGCTACAGTCATGTGTGACTCTTTGCAACCCTATGGACTGTAGCCCTCTAGGCTCCTCTGTCCATGGGATTTCCCAGGCAAGGATACTGGAGTGGGCTGCCATGCCCTCTTCCAGGGGATCTTCCTGACCCAGGGATCAAAGTCGCATTTCCTGTATCTTCTGCATTGCAAGCAGATTCTTCATTCATTGTGCTAGCAGATCTAGCCCATGATGGTTAAGTTTTGAGAGAGGATGGTGAGAATTATTCTGGAGGTAAGGGAGATCTGGGTGAGCTGCTGGGGTACAATGTCTCAGTCAGCATCAGTCATGATTAGAACTTCCAACTGTATCCAGGACCATGTTTATTTTGGCATGTTGCTGTTATGATTTAAGTCAGTCATTTTAGCATGGAAACATTTTGATATAATCTGAAAAACAAACCACTAAACTTTCATCTTTCATTTTCTGGAAGGAATTTTCATTCTGTATATTTTAATTTAATTTTCTTTCAATCTTAAAATTTTTATTTTGTATTGGGGTATAGCCTATTAACAATGTTGTGGTCGTTCCTGGTAAACAATGAAGGGGCTCAACCATATAAATACGTGGATACATTCTCTCCCAGACCTCCCGCCCATCCAGGCTGGCATATTCACTGAATAGAATTCCATGAGCTATACAATAGGTCCTTGTTGGTTCTCCATTTAAAATATGGCAGTGTATACTTGACCTTCCCAAACTCCCTAACTATTCCTTCCCCCATGGCAACCATAAGTTCATTTTCTAAGTCTGTGAGTCTCTTTCTGTTTTGTGAGTAAGTTCATTTGTACCATTTCTTTTTAGATTTCATATGTAAGGAATGCCAACATTCAGAAAACTAAGATCATGGCATCTGGTCCCATCACTTCATGGCAAATAAATGGGCAAATAATGGAAACAGTGACAGACTTTATTTTCTTGGGCTTCAAAATCACTGCAGATGGTGACTGAAGCCATGAAATTAAAAGACGCTTACTCCTTGGAAGGAACGCTATGACCAACCTAGATAGCATATTAAAAAGCAGAGACATTACTTTGCCAATAAAGGTCCATTTAGTCATAGCTATGATTTTTCCAGTAGTCACGTATAAATGTGAAATTTGGACTATAAAGAAAGCTGAGTGCCAAAGAATTGATGCTTTTGAACTGTGGTGTTGGAGAAGACTCTTGAGAGTCCCTTGGACAGCAAGGAGATCCAACCAGTTAATCCTAAAGGAAATCAGTCCTGAATATTCATTGGAAGGACTGATGCTGAAGCTGAAACTACAATACTTTGACCACCTTTTACGAAGAACTGACTCATTTGAAAAACTCTGATGCTGGGAAAGATTGAAGGCAGGAGGAGAAGGGGATGACAGAGGATGAGATGGTTGGATGGCATCATCAACTCAATGAACATGCATTTGAGTAAGCTCCAGGAGTTGGTGATGGACAGGGAGGCCTGGCATGCTGCAGTCCATGTGGTTATAAACAGTTGGACACAACTGAGCAACTGAACTGAGCTGAAGGAATGCCATACAATATTTCTCCTTCTCTATCTGACTTACTTCACTCAGTATGACACTCTCTAGGTCCATCCATGTTGCTGCAAATAGCATTATTTCATTTTTCTTTTTAATCTGCAGAAAAACATGATCTGAAAGGATACATGCACCCCAATGTTCATTGCAGCACTGTTTACAATAGCCAAGTCATGGAAGTATCCTAAATGTCCATTGACAGAGGAGTGGATAAAGAATTGTGGTCCATATATACAAAAGAATATTACTCAGGCAGTTTCACCTTTTAAAAATTGTCAGTCTTTGGGCTAAACCAGCATCTATTTGGAGTAGATCTCAGGATGCCTTTGAACAATGGGGTGAGTGTCAAGGATGGAGTAAGAATCAGGGATGTTTATTAACCATGTAGGAGAGATGTAGTCTTTTAGAACTTCAGGAAATCATGTTGAAGTTGGGGAGAAGCGCAAGGACCTATAGATCCCCTCAGAGGAAATTAGGGCAATCAGCATGTACATGCTCTGGACATGTCATTGCTTATGAGCTGTGATCCTGTGCTTTTGAATTTGTACTGCAATCTAGGGTGTAGTGGCATGCCCTGCAATCTAAGGTGGAGTGGTTTTTACCTGCCTAAAGGACTGATATGAAGAATTGCTGTCTTCTCCCTGGTTTACCGCTACCGTCTCCGTGCTGTATGTGAATGCAGCCAAGCAATAAGGCACTAACGGTGCCTTTCAGAGCTGTTCAATCCTTCCTTGATAAACTAGGAGCATGTGGACAAGATAAACGCCCTAAGACAGAAATGCTATCCAGGATCCTGAAAGAAAAGCACCCTCACATATGTCATAAAAGACACGAGGAGAAATTCTGCTTGGAATAGTATTTTTCTATACCTCAGAATTTTGTGTCATATTATGTTTCGCTAAAGCCTGTCTGGCAATGCCTACAGTTTTAAGGAAAAAAGGGGGGAAAAAAGTGGTGTGGCTGTGTATCTTATCTTTGTTACAATCCATTGGTGGATGGTGATGTGCTTTGTGTCAGCTTTATACTCCCTAAATAGGGATTTAAGGAGTAGAGTAAGGTGGCCATCATAAGAAGAAATATGGTATATTTTAAAAATGATTGATACATGACAATATACTTACGGGGCAACCACCAAGAAAGCAGTGATGTGAGGATTTTGGGAAAGAGATAAGTTAAACTGTCAGTGCCTACATACATGTGTTACAAATTGTTCTTGGATAAGATACAATTCTGGTATTGTGTATCATAATTGCCAGGTATAAATAAAACATTGTAGTAAAAAAAGTCATGTGACTTTTATGTGGAGAAATAAAAATGACCTATTGTCTCCTATAAAATGGGGTGCAGCCATCACATGAGGCTAATGTTAGGCCAAGAAATAAGACATGCATAAAATATGGTCACGATTTTCTAAGTTTTAGATTCTTGTGTGGAAGTTGACCATGAATTAAACCTTGGGTTATATCCTGAAGCCTTGAACTAACTCTATTAATTTGTTGAATTTATAAATGAACTCAAAATATATGCTTCCCCCCCCCCCCGCCCCCCCAAAGGAATAAAACCTAGTTTTCTTCCTTGTTTTTTTTTTTTGTTTGTTTTTTGTCTGTTTTAACCGACCAGCATGTGTGCTTAGAGTCTGACTCTGCAACCCCACAGACTATAGCCCGCCAGGCTCTTCTCTCCATGGGATTCTCCAGGCAGGAATACTGAAGTGGGTTGTCATTTCCTTCTCCAGGGGATCTTCCTGACCCAGGGATCGAAACCACGTCTCCTGCATTGGCAGGTGGATTCTTTACTGCTGAGCCACCTGGGAAGCCCCTTAACCAACCCGGGTAATCATTTAAATGGGGCATAGACTGAAACATATTTAAAATCCAAAGATACAAAACACCTAAAATATATCCTGAATCAAATCAAAATTCCATTTTATCATCTCTTGAGAGGGTCAAACCATCAAAGTATTATTAGGAACAGATACTATTTTTAACTAATAGAACAGAAGCAAATTGCCCCTTCCTCCTTGTTTCAGTTTTTTTTTTTTTTAAAGTGTACATGCTTTTTCTTTTGAATTCATTTGCTTTTAGTGCATCTTGCAGCCTTTAGATTTTCATTCGTCACATGGCCCATTTTGCATTGGAAATACTTGCTTAATCCATGACAAGTTTCTTATTTCTCTAATATTTGAGTTCATCTTGGGCTTTCTTGTCAGTTTTTAATTGAAAACTTCATTGAATAAATATGTTAGACTCTCTAGTCTAGATTCATCAATTCATGGAGGGAGGGCAGGACTCACACGTGCCCTGGGATGCTGTGTTTATTGATTGATATACTGAGGATTTAGATAGGTGCTTTCACAGAGTGAGTTTGGAGGAAGGCAGTTATGGAGGAGATAGAAATCTAGAAGCCTCTCTTAATATTGGCATTTGTTGAAGAAGTTAGAAAGTTTAGATTTTGCCTTTTTTTTTTTAAACATGACCATTGTTAAGATTGTTTTAGATGGAAGAGCCATCAATCACTGCTGCTGCTAAGTAACTTCAGTCGTGTCTGATTCTGTGCGACCCCATAGATGGCAGCCCACCAGGCTCCCCTGTTCCTGGGATTCTCCAGGCAAGAACTGGAGTGGGTTGCTATTGCCTTTTCCACATCAATCACTAAGGAGCCACAATCACTAATCTCACAAGCAGTGAGAGTCACTGGGAAATTGTTGGGACTGAGAGGATGACAACAAGAGAGAGCCCTGCATATCTTCAAAACCACTTTCCAAACATTCAAACCTTGTCAGAGCCTGTCCTGGGTTTGCTCTGTGTGAACGTTTCTCAGCATCCCCATTCTCCCCAGGCTCACATTTCCACATATATTTACAGGCTACTCAGTGCTTCCATTGGTGTGCCTTAGGGTTTGATATTTTATGCTACATTATTTTTGTTTTATCTTCCCCTTAAATGCATTGAGCTGAATCATAAAATACTGCTTGTAAGACACAGGCACACACAAAAAAGGAAAGATCAAATGTGATACTCTAGGCAGGAATTGGGCTTGTCCTATGTTGGAGCTGGGGGTGTCTCCACAGGCAAGATCAGGCTTCAGCCTAAGGGGGTAGGGGAATAACTTGCCTACACCTTGGATACAGGCTGTGGTCATTTAAAAAACTCCTGGATGAAAGATGTCTAATAAATCTTCCAATTTCATTTTGTTTTTGTTGTTTCCACTTTTGCTCTGTGTTTGCTGTGTATCTCCCCTACATATTGTGGATATGATCAAAGACAAAGCCAAGCTCACCCATCACCCTTTCCCCTCCCTCCCCTGCCCATGCCCCCCCCACCCCCGCCCCCGCCCCGCCCCATGATGTCCATTGAAAGCAGAATGCTGTGCTTATATGACCATGGGCATATCCTAGAGTTAAACTCTGATTGTCTTTGTTAGAGAAATTTGTATTTTGTTAATTCATGTTTTTTAGAAGGAGACATCCACTTGCCTCCCAGCAGAATAGGGGTGGCACTGGACATTTCTGTTTCTTCCTGTAAACTCTTTACTCTGTCTTTTGTGCAAGAAGAAGAATGACTTATTTGATTGGTGAGATGGTGGGAGGCTGACTCCTCTAAGGCCTCATCACCTAGGCAAGGAGGCTAATGCATTGAAAAGATAGCATTTGCCCATCACTTGTGCTTTTGGCCCTCATTTTGCTGATTAGGCTCGTGAACGGGCTTTACCTTGCACTTCAGGCTTTCTTTATGAGGTTGATCCTTTGTTCTCCCATTTTATCATTAGTTCCCTGTGTTTATGCCCTGATCCTACTGTAAGGGAGAGGAGAGGAGTAACTGGTTTTCAGGGTACCCACTGCCTAGGTGCTGCCTAATGGCTGTGCAGGCTCTCCACTGTTGAGACGCTTCCAGGATTGACCTGCTTGTGTGCCTGCTCTGTTGCTCAGTCATGTCCAACTCTTTGTGACCCCATGGACTGTAACCAGCCAGGCTCCCCTGTCCATTGGATTATCCAGGCAAGAATACTGGAATGTATTGCCATTTCCTTCTCCAGGGGACCTTCCTTACTCAGGGACCGAACCTGAGTCTCCTGCATTGACAGGCAGATTCTTTACCACTGAGCCACCAGGGAAGCCCAGGAATAACCTGCAGTGGCTTCTAAATCATGGTGGCCATTAGGTTGGGGTTAGCAGATGTAAACATTTATATGCAGAATGGGTAACAACATGGTCCTACTGTATGACACAGAGAACCTATATTCAATGTCCTCTGATAAACCATAATAGAAAAGAATATAAAAATGTATATATGTGTATAGCGGAATCACTTTACTGTATAGCAAAAATTAACACAACATTGTAAATCAACTATACTTCAGTAAAAATTTAAAACTGAAAAAAATCATCTGGGGTGCCTGTTAAAATACTATTCGTCATACCAACTCCAGAGCTAATGAATCAGCATTTCATCCAGGAGGGTACAGGATTCTGTGTTTTAAACACATTCTACAAGTGACTGTTATGATCAGCCAAGTTTTGAGACTTTTATCAATATCCTCCTCCACCACTTAGTTTTCTTTGTTGTATTCTTTCAGATTTCTATTTAGGAACTAATCAATGATTGACTGATGCTAAAGCTGAAGCTCCAATAATTTGGCCACTTGATGCAAACAGCTGACTCATTGGAAAAGGCCCTGATGCTGGGGAAGACTGAAGGCCAAAGGAGAAGGGGGTGGCAGAGGATGATGGTTAGATAGTATCACTGACTCAAGGGACATGAACTTGAGCATAAACTCCAGGAGACAGTGACGGACAGGGAAACCTGGCGTGATACACTCCATGGAGTCACAAAGAGTTGGACATGACTTAGCAACTGAGTAATAATAACAAAGGTTGACTTTGGTGGGTGCAATTGTTTTACTATTTGACTGCTCTACAGAAGGTTATTTGCATGTGTTAACAGATAACTTCCGGAGACAAGGCTAGGGTTAAAAGAAGGATGCCATTCCAGGTTCTGTGTCAGCCTCTGGGGCTGTGTGTGAGTGGCTGTGGTTGTGAGAAGCCCTTTAAAACACTGTTCATATCTTACCCTTCAGGCCACAGCCTCCTGTAGAGCTCATGTCAGCCCTTGGAGTATATTTCAGGGTGACAGTCTTTTCTGCCCATGCTACTGGACTTGGAATGAGAGAGTAGATGAAATGTAAATTCAGATACATGTGGGAATGAGCAGTTGCTTCTTTTGAATAGACTGGCATGGAGTGGAAGATACAGGTGACAGGCCAGGGACTGGTGACATTTATAAATTATCAGATTCTAAAATTCACATGCTAACAGGATTATTTTAAAGAGGCTTAGCTTTCTTTGGTTGTATAATGTCTTATTCTTTCATCTTAAGCATTCCTGTTTGATAAAAACGAGTCCTCATGTAAATTCATTTATTATAATTCAATCCTTCCTAAACTCCCTTGATATAGAGCTACAGAATGTTACTTTTCTTTTTCCTCTTGAGAAAGGTGCTAAAAATGCAATACTGCCTTATGGTACATGAATTCATCCAAATGCTTGCAACAAATTCTCCTGCCTTTTAAGAAGCTTTTCCCTTCTATGACTTGTTTTTTGCCTGCCTAACAGATTACTGTCCACTTTTGAGTGTACAAATACTCATTATGGTACATATAATGAGCATTGGATTCAACCAACGTTATCCAGTTGATCAGTTTACTCCTTTCTTTCCCTAACAATCACTTCACCACTTTGATGCCTTTTCGCCATCTTGTTCCTCCCAATAGGATGAATGCACCTTCAGAATGACCATCTTGTTTATGCCCCATGGTCCTACCAATCCAGAATTATGGCACTGACAGGGGTGCTAAGGGATGACTAAAGTGAGAACGGGGTTTCCTTGGTGGCTCAGTGGTAAAGAACCCTCCTGCCAATGCAGGAGATATGGGTTCAGTCCCTGGGTCTGGAAGATCCCCTGGAGAATGAAATGGCAACCCACTCTGGTATTCTTGCAAGGAAAATTTCATGGGCAGAGGAGCTTGGTGGGCTACAGTCCATGGGGTTGCAAAGGGTCAGATACAATTGAGCTACTGAGCATGAGCACTAGTAAATACCTACTAGGCATTGACAGAGAGAGTGAAAGAGAGAAGTGCTTGCTGTAGATGCAAAAGCCAGTGGACCTTATCTGCATGCTAAGTGGTTTGTTGTTCCTATTGCTCAATCAATACAATTCAGTGCCCTACTTTGTAGATGGTTTATGCCTCGCAAATGGAGCTGTTCAGCTTTGGAGCCAGTGATGCTGTATATTCTAGTGGCAAGTCTTCTGGAGGTGGGTGTATTGAGTTAGTAGTTGCTATTGAAGACGGCAATGGCACCCCACTCCAGTACTCTTGCCAGGAAAATCGCATGGACGGAGGAGCCTGGTAGTCTGCAGTCCATGGGGTCATGAAGAGTCAGACAAGACTGAGCAACTTCACTTTCACTTTTCATTTTCATGCGTTGGAGAAGGAAATGGCAACCCACTCCAGTGTTCTTGCCTGGAGAATCCCAGGGATGGGGGAGCCTGGTGGGCTGTTGTCTATGGGGTTGCACAGAGTCGGACATGACTGAAGTGACTTAGCAGAAGCAGCATGGGACAGTGAGTGAGGAATTCAGCTGCAAGAAGCCAGCAGAAGAGGAGGCCCTGTGTTTGTCCCAGGCAACCTCTGCAATGTGATTTAGGATCGACCGAGAAATGTTTTGGTGTTCCCAACTCCTAACTTTAGAAATTCATGTCTTTGAGATGATATACTATACTTTTGGGATTCCTGTGTTAAAATGGGAAGTATTTATCCTCCCTAGGATGTCAAGTTACTATTAATAGCCCAAACAAATGAATGACCGCTAGTCATGAGATACTAATGGCATCCTGAAGACTGAGGCAAAGGCTGGAAGTTTCAGAATGAGCCAAAATAGGATGGCTGGATGCTTACTCTCTCCTAGGAAATGCCCCAGGGTGCTTTGACACATTTATCAGTAAGCTACAGTAGGCAGTATTTATATGGTTGCCTTTGCTATTTTTCAGTCACTAAGTCAGGCCCAATTCTTTGAGACCCCATAGACTGCAGCATGTCAGGCTCCCCTGTCCTTTATTATCTCCTGGAGTTTGCTGAGATTCATATCCATTGAGTTGGTGATGCTATCCAGCCTGGTGAGCAGATCATTCGAATGGAGTCCTTGTAGATAGAGTCTGAGCTGGATAGCTGACATGGGGACATCTACAAGCAGTTCTCTTAGTTCTTGAGAACTCTGCTCTCCTCTAATGCACCCTAGTAAGTGCATCCCTGGGGAAAGACCCCAACCCTTGCTGTTTGCATTAACATTTTCTCTAACACAGCTTTATTCAGGAATTTCTAATACTTTTCTGGATGTCAAAATAAATTGCCACCAGACTACCTTCGAATTTGATTTAAATGTAAAGATATTTATCTATACTGTTTTTTTTTTTTTTACTTTGAGTATAGCTATGTCTAGTGCTGATCTTTAAACAGTAATCCTTTTAAGTAAAGTAGTAGGTTAGGCAAAGAAATTGACTTTCAAGACTGCCAGGTTACTGGTGTCTGAAGAAAAAACTATTTGCCCAATCACTTAAACATTACCAGGAGGTATTGCTTAAGTACTTAATAAACTCTTCCATTCTCTGGTCTCTTGTTCGTAGAAAAGGATGTGAGCTTGCTTTGAGGCATGTGGGATGATGCATGGGTGAATTTTCTACTTATTCTTCATCACAGATCCTATGTCTGAAGTCTTTGGATTAGGGTATGCCTAGCCAGTTTGCTTCAGAGAAGGCGATGGCACCCCACTCCATTACTCTTGCCTGGAAAACCCCATGGACGGAGGAGCCTGGTAGGCTGCAGTCCATGGGGTCGCGAAGAGTCAGACATGACTGAGCGACTTCACTTTCACTTTTCACTTTTCACTTTCATGCATTGGAGAAGGAAATGGCAACCCACTCCAGTGTTCTTGCCTGGAGAATCCCAGGGACAGGGGAGCCTGATGAGCTGCCGTCTATGGGGTCACACGGAGTCGGATACGATTGAAGTGACTTAGCAGCAGCAGCAGCCATTTTGCTTAATGTTTTGTAATTTCATTCTTATAATCTCTGTGAAAGGCAATCAAGGATTTTATCTTTCTTTTAAAGTCTCATTGTAAACAGGAATAATGGATCTATTCCAGAAAAAGAAACATAACACTGATTTTTAAAAAAATCAATCCTATATTAGACCCTAGAAAAAGGTATAAAAGATGGGGAAGAGTAACAAAGAGGTTGCAAACAGACTGTGTCAGTTTTGATATATATCTGAGAATGGCAAAAGCTCTGAAAATGGAAAATGTTTATATTCACAGTACATTGTAAGAAATTCGTAAAGTGATTCCTCCCCAGCAGAAGTCAATTCTATTGAAATTCACTCCTTCACAGTCTGCACCTTAATTTTATAAAATGTAGCCATGTAGATGTTTGCAAATAAAATCATAAAAAAATTCCCCAAAGCAGAAATTTGGTTAGAATCATTATTTTAAATGAATTGGAATTTCCCTGGCAGTCCAGCAGTTAAGACTTTGCCTTCTAATGCAGGTGGTGTGGGTTCAGTCCCTGGCCGGGGAGCTAAGGTCCCACATACCTTTCGGCCAAGAAACCAGAACATAAAGCTGAAGCAATGTTGTAATAAATTTAATAAAGATTTTACGAACGGTCCATGTCAAAAAAGTCTTTAAAAAGTTAAAATGCATTGACTTTTGAAGTAAAAAACAGTCTTGTCAATTCACCTAAAACAAAATAAAACCTTTGAACATCATGCAATTTAAAGACCAATTAAGATGGGATTTATGAATTGTTTAATGGAAAAAAGAATAAGAAATATATATATATGTACATATATATATATATAAATGGATAGTTTTTAAATAATCCATTTATTGAATTAATTGAACACAGGAAAGACTGAAAATCAGTGAGCTAAGATTTCAACTCCAGAAGCTAAAACAGGATAATAAAATGGATCAAAAGAATGCATAGGATAAATACTGATATAGACATATGCTGGAAGAAATCAGTACAGATGAATGTAGAAATGAACAAAATAGAAAACAAAAGGTAAAGGATACATCTTGTTGTGGTTGTTTAGTCACTAAGTTGTGTTCAAATCTTTTACAACCTCATAGAGTATAGCCCACTTGTTTCCTCTGTCCATGGGATTTTCTAGGCAAGAATATTGGAGTGGGTTGCCATTTTCTTTATCTGGGGAATCTTTCCAACTCAGGGGCTGAACCTGCATCTCCTGAATTGGCAGTAGGATTCTTTAAGGCTAAGCTACCAGGGAAGCCCAAAAGATATTTAATAAAACTAAAATATTTTTCTTAGAAATAATGAACAGAATTTTCAAAACTTTGTCAATATGATCAAGCCAGAGAGCAATAAATGAATGATAAATATGTTTAAGATGAAAAAAGGAATATATCTGATAAAAAGGGCTTCCCTGGTAGCTCAGTGGTATAGGACCCTCCTGCCAATGCAGGAGACATGGGTTTGATCCCTGGGTCGTGAAGATGCCCTGGAGAAGGAAATGGCAACCTACTCCAGTATTCTTGCCTGGGAAATCCCATGGATGGTAACCCTGGCTGGCTACAGTCCATAAGTTCACAAATGAGTTGGACACAACTTAGTGATTAAACAACAAAAACAAGTATGATTAAAAAATAAGAATATAGGAGGACAGGGTTCACTTTTAAGAATATAGCACAAGAAGCTCAGCACAATAAGCAGAGCTACTGAAAACTACAGGAGCCTGGCAGGCTACAGTCCATGGGGTCTCAAAGTGTTGGATAAGACTGAGCGACTAAGCATACACTGAAAACTACTAAACAAAAACATTGAAAGTCTTTGGCAATAATCTTTCAGATATTCAACAAAGGAAGAAATTGCATATTCAAGAAAATCTACTAAAATCTTGTAACAATGGTGAGAATCTGTGGCTTTTGAACCATGGACCTCTCCCTCATTATCTTTACCCCAGCTCAGCTTGACTAAAGGTCTATTCTGGGTGGGGGTACTCAAGAAGATGGGGCATCCTCTCCCCTCAGCTCTAATAAAAGCTTACCTATCTCACTGAAAAGGGCAGGCAATGACCATTTCTCATCCCCTTCAACTCCAAGATAAACAGGTTCAATTCCTGGTGAGTGTAGCGATGAGGTCAGAGGCTCCCTTCCTCCATCTAGTTCCCAATCATAGCATAGAGGCCCTACCTTGGGACTAAGGAAATGACACTGGATGGTAACTCAAACCCACCAGAACAAATGAAAAGAATGAGAAACAGCAAATAAAAAGGTAAATACATCAAACTCTGTCACTATAAAATTTCTCCTCTTTCTTTTCTTAATTTCTCTAATAGACACAAAAATCAAAATTATGACAACATATTGATGGATTTGTAACATCTGTAGATATTAGCCAGCAGTTGTATCCAACTCTTTGTGACCCCATGACTATAGCCTGTCAGGCTCCTCGGTGTCTGGGATTCTCCAGGTAAGAATACTGGAGTGGGTTGTCATTCCTTTCTTCAGGGGATCTTCCCAACCCAGGGATTGAACCCTGGTCTCCCACATTGCAGGCAGATTCTTTACCATCTGAGATATCAGGTAAGCTTATACACACACACACACACACACACACTTATATATATTTTGCTGTTCAGTAGCTCAGCTGTGTCCAACTCTTTGTGACCCCATGGACTGCAGCAGTCCAGGCTTTCCTGTTCTTCACCATCTCCCAGAGCTTGCTCAAACTCATGCCCATTGAGTCAGTGATGCTATTCAACCATCTTGTTTTCTGTCACCCTCTTCTCCTCCTGCCTTCAGTCTTTCCCAGCATCAGGGTCTTTTCTAATGACTTGGCTCTTCACATCAGGTGGCCAAAGTATTAGAGTTTCAGCTTCAACATCAGTCCTTCCAATGAATATTCGGGTTGATTTCTTTTACGATTGACTGGTTTGATCTCCTTGCAGTCCAAGAGACTCTCCAGAGTCTTCTCCAACACCACAGTTCAAAAGCATCAATTCTTCCATGCTCAGCTTTCTTTATAGTCCAACTCTCACATCCATACATGACTACTGGAAAAACCACAGCTTTGACTAGACAGACTTTGTTGGCAAAGTAATGTCTCTGCTTTTTAATGTGCTGTCTAGGATGGTCATAACTTTTCTTCCAAGGAGTAAGCGTCTTTTAATTTCATGGCTGCAATCACCATCTGCAGTGATTTTGGAGCCCAAGAAAATAAAGTCTCTCAGTTTCCATTTTCTCACTATCTATTTGCCATGAAGTCATGGGACTGGATATCATGATCTTAGTTTTTTGAACGTTGAGTTTTAAGCCAGCTTTTTCATTCTCCTTTTTCACTTTCATTAAGAGGCTCTTTAATTCCTCTTTGCTTTCTACCATAAAGGTGGTGTCTTCTGGATATCTGTGGTTATTGGTATTTCTCCCGGCAATCTTGATTCCAGCTTGTGCTTCATCCAGCCTGGCATTTCACATTATGTACTTTGCATAGAAGTTAAATAGGCAAGGTGACAATATATAGACTTGATGTACTCCTTTCCCAATTTGGAACCAGTCTGTTGTTCCATGTCCAGTTCTAACTGTTGCTTATTGACCTGCATACAGGTTTCTCAGGAGGCAGATCAGGTGGTCTGGTATTTCCATCTCTTTAAGAATTTTCCACAGTTTGTTATGATCCACACAGTCAAAGGCTTTAGCATAGTCAGTGAAGCAGAAGTAGATGTTTTTTTGGAATACTCTTGATTATTCTATGATCCAACAGATGTTGGGAATTTAATCTCTGGTTCCTCTGCCTTTTCTAAACCCAGCTTTAACATCTGGAAGTTCTTGGTCCACGTACTATTAAAACTGGCTTGAAGAATTTTGAGCATTATTTTGCTAGCATATGAAATGAGTGCAATTGTGTGGTAGTTTGAACATTCTTTGGCATTGCGCTTCTTTGGGATTGGAATGAAAACTGACCTTTTCCAGTCCTGTGGCCACTGCTGAGTTTTCTGTATTTGCTGTCATAGACTCTTTGAGACCCCAGGGATTATACAGTCCATAGAATTCTCCAGGCCAGAATACTGGAGTGGGTAGCTGTTCCCTTCTCCAGGGGATCTTCTTAACCGAGGGATCGAACCCAGGTCTCCTGCATTATAGCGGATTCTTTATAGTCTGAGGCACCAGGGAAGCCCATAACAGCAGAAAAAGAATTAAGAGGGAATAGAAGCATTAGGAGAAAATTTCCATATCTCATTTGAATTAAGTTAGTATAAATCTGAAGTAGAATTATTAAGTTAAAGCATATGTAAAATGCCCTGGAGCAAACACTAAGAAAATTACTTGAAAAAAATCATTCAAGAAATTAAAATGTTCCACTAGAAGATATTCACTTAATGAGAAAGAACACATAAAAGGATAAATAGAAGAACAAAAAAGACCCAGGATGTCTAGAAAACAAAAGCAAAATATCAGATATAAATCAAACTATATCAATAACAATATTAAATGTTAATGAATTAAACAATATGATCATAATGAAGACATTGTCTGCTTGGATAAATAAATATGATCCATCTGTAACCCATCAATAGAAGAAATACTTTAGATTCAAAGACTGAAAGAAAACAAATGGGAAAAGATGTATTATCCAAGCAGTAACTATAAGAAAGCTGGAGTGGCTCTACTAATGTAAGACAACATAGACTTTAAAAGGGCTTCCCTGGTGGCTCAGATGGTAAAGAATCTGCCTGTAATGGTCTCCCTCCTCCAAACCAGGAGACCCAGGTTTGATCCCTGTGTTGGAAAAATACCCTGGAGAAGGGAATGTCTACCCATTCCAATATTATTGCCTGGAGATTCCATGGATAGAGGAGCCTGGGGGGCTACAGTCCATGGGCTGTAGCAAAGAATTGGACATGACTGAGTGACTAAGAACACAGGTACGGACTTTAAAAATGTTAAAAAGGGGCATTTTGTAGTGATAAAAGTTTCAATCCATCTATAATGACCATAAACATATATGCACCTGAGAACAGACCATCAAAATATGTGAAATAAAAACTGATTTTATTGAGTGAAAAAACAGAATAATAGAGACTTCAATACCCTACTTCAATAATGAATTTAAAAAACGCAAGCAGAAGATGGGCTTCCCTGGTTGTTCGGTGGTTAAGAATCCGCCTGCCAATGCAGGGGTATGGGTTTGATCCCTGGTTGGGGAAGATCCCTAATGCCTTGGGGCAACCAAGGCCGTGTGCCAAAACTACGAGTCCATGTGCCGCAGGCCCTGAAGCCTACTTGCCTAGAGCCTGTACTCCAAGATGAGAAGAGCTACTACAATGGGAAGCTGGCACACTGCAATGAGGCATAGTCCCTGCTCATCGCAGTTAAAGAAAGCCCGCACGCAGCAACAAAGACCCAGAGCAGCCATAAATGAATAAATATTTAAAGAAAAAGTAAGCAGAAGATTGGGAGATCCATGGGGTTGCAAAGAGTCAGACGTGACTTAGCGACTACATAACGACGACAAAGCAGATCAATAATGAAATAAAACGTTTCATGATACTATATGCAATGTAGATTTAACAGACATCTCTAGAGCACTCTACCCAATAATATTAGAATTTGCTTTCTTCTCAAGTACACATGAAGCATTCTCCAGGATGCCGATGGTACAAAATATGTCCTCTGATTGCAATGGATGAAACTGGACATCAGTAACAAAAATTTGAGAAATCCACAAATATGTGGAAAAGCTAAAATACCAAAGGGTTGAAGAAGAAATGGCAAGGTGAATTAGAAAACACTTTGAGATGAATGAAAATGAAGGCACAACACACTTAAACTTATAATATGCGGCTAAAGCTGTGCTCGCAGTGGCACATACTTGTATCAGAAAAGAAGAACAATCTCAAATTATTTACCTAAGCTTCAATTTCCAGAAATTAGAAAAAGAAGTGGTACTAAAATTCAAGTAAGCAGGAAAAAGAAAATAATAAAATCACAATAGAAATAAATGAAATATAGAATAAAAAACAGTAGAGAGTATTAATTAAACCAAAAGCTGACTTTTAAAAAGAAAAAGAAATACATGAGTCTTTAGATAGACTGACCAAGAGAAAGATGAGAGCAGTCAAATAACCAAAGTAAAAAATAAAAGAGAACATTACTATCAAACTTACAGAGTTATGAAGAATGACAAGGGAGTAATATGAGCCAAAATACGGTATGCCAAAAATTAGGTAACTTAGATGAACTGGACAAATTCACAGAAAGAAAGACATACCTAAACTAGCCAGGAAGAAATAGAAAATTTGAAGCTATTTAAAGTAGATTGAAATATTAACAAAAGGAAACTCCCCACAAAGAAAAACCTGTGACTTTGTGATTTCACTGGTGAATGTCAGCAAACATTTAAAGAATTAATGCTGTCTTCATAAACTCTTCCAAAAGAATAGCAGAGGAAGCAACACTTCCTAGCTTATTTTATGAGGCTAGTATTACCCTAATATCAAAACCAGACAAAAATGCTAGAAACTACAGACCAAAATATATCGTATGTATCTAGACATAAAAGCCCTCAACAAAATACTAGCAAATGAGATTATGCACCATGACCAAATGATCTAGAATATGATCTATGTTGGAGAAGCATTAAGCTGTCAACTAAGAGTTTTATAAACAGCCAAACAATTGATCAAAGCCACAGTGGAAAAGAATATTAGAAAAAGGATGCCTATATGTGTATAGCTGGGCCACTTTGCTGTACAGCAGAGATTGGCACAACGTTGTAGATCAACGACTACACTTAAATTAGGGCTTCCCTTGTGACACAGACGGTAAAGAGTCTGCCTGCAGTACAGGAGACTCAGGTTCGATCCCTGGGTCAGGAAGATCCCTTGGAGAAGGAAACAGCAATCCACTCCAGTATTCTTGCCTAAAGAATTCCATGGACAGAGGAGCCTGGTGGGCTACAGTCGATGGGGTCTCAAAGAGTCGAATATGACTGAGTGAGTACACTTTCACACTTTAATTTAAATTTTTAAAAAAATGAATAAGAAACTAAGAAATTTTGATACCAATAATAACAATTTTGAGAGTTTATCAGTGGGAGACCTGCCAGAAAAAAAATACTAAAGGAAGTCCTTCAGCTTGAAATGAAAAAAAAAATAATAAATGGCAACTTGATTCAACACAAGAAAATAAAAGAGCGTGTGGTATCATTTGCCTTTGGATTCAGATTCCAAGTCAATCATTGACCATGCAGCGGTGGATGTGACTTAACTTCACTCACCTTCTGTTTCTTCATGGACAAAATGGGGTTAATCACACATGCAAACATGAAACATAACAAGTGGAAAACTTGTAGCAAAATGCTTGACACATAGTAGGTATCTAGTCGCTGGCAACAGTGTCTAGTGGCAGTTGTTTCTTCATCTTCATTTTATCAGTTGGGGAGTGTATTTTTCTGAGAGATCTTGCATTTTATTTTCTTTCTGAAGGGCAGGAAACCTTTCCAGCCCTTGCTCAGGTGATTGCTGACTGAACTTAGGGGGATTTTCTGAGGACTATGCAAGTGCTGCTAGGGTCCTTTGTCCTCTGCTGGAGACAGGCACCAAGAAGCTGCAGGTGGTGTTTCACTTGAGAACACCAGTGGCAGCTGAAGCTGGACCCTGGCTGCTCTCTACCCAGTCACAGCCCACCTGGCCTAAGGCCACTGCGGAGGGGCTGGATCAGCGGTTGCTGGAGCAACCAGGTCAGTAACTTATCTGTTTCTCCCCCTGTCCTTCATCCTCTGACCTTTCCCTGTCCTCCTCCACAGCCTTTGCTCCGTGGATCAGCACTGATCATCTTGAATCAGAAAGCCCACTTATCCACAATAGAGGCATTCTGGGTCCCTGGGAATTTTGCCTTCATGATTCTGAAGAGGGAAAATGTGCCTTTTGGGAAATATTGCTCTTTTAAACTCATTTCTTCTATATCCATAACCTGCTGTCATGGTAAATTTACATCTGAGAAGTTCACACATGGGCAGTGAGTTATCAGCTCTCTGTTGTTGTTTAGTTAGTCTGACTTTTTTGCAACACCTCTAGAGTTGAGGTTATCTAGGAATTTGGGGGTGGTCTGGCAAGAGAGTAAGAAAGGGCTTCTCCCTGGCAAGTGGTTATAAGTGGGACCAACAGAAAATGGGAGGGACTCTTGCTATTAACCCTCTGAGATGAAAATATCTCCTGCCATATTAGTAAATAAGAAATGTCACAGCCATCAGCGACTTCTAGACTCCAAATGTGAATGAGAACTCCCAAACTGTGACCCAGCAGATGCTGCCACTCCCCCATGGTGACCGCTAAGGACCTGGGAGAATGCAAGCAGCAAGGTGAACAAGTTGGCCCCAGGTAGCTGCAGCACATATAAAAGGAATGAATCCACTGAGGCTCGCATCTTCCAGTACATAGAATACTAGATTCCTTAACTTGATACCTGATCTTTGATGTTCAGAGTGCCAGTTCCCTTGGTTGCAAACTTGTACATAGCCTGACTTCCCCTCCTGCCTCCTTGGAGCAGCTTTCTCAGAGCCACTGAGATGCTATCTCCCGGGCTCAAGAGTCCTGAACATTTCCACCAAATAAAACTCTCTATTTTCAGGTTGTGACTTAATCTTTTAAATAAATAAAGTCATCTGCCCCAGGACCCATTAGAAAACATATTACATTTGCATGTAGACTGTCTGGAGATAAAAAATGGATTTGGTATTTCCTTTCTGTACTACTGCACTTCAAATTAACCTAAGCAAAGTAAGGGCATGAATCCCTTTGAGAACTGTTGTTATATACCCCACAGTTTATTATGTTATTATTTGTTTTCATATTGTTTTCTCCCAGTAGGCTGTGAACTTTCCAAGGTTAGGAACAGCCCTTCAGCCACGTCTTCAGATGAGCTATCTACGTAAAAGCAAAATCTCTATTTATACTACCTATTCTCTACTTCTACTAGGAGGTTCTAATGAAAGCGGTGGTTTGCTTTGCTGAAAGCTCAGTTGAAACTCTTTTCATTTTTGTGAACATTGTAGGTGATAGGAAGGGTTTCCAGCTTTATTGAATGTAATCTAGTGTAACTGACTGTGAAAGCATTCAGAACCATTATTCTGAAACTCACTTCTTTGTACTTGTCTCAGGAGGGGTTTGGGGCAGGTATAAACAAGCCTCGTAAAGAGAAGGCTTGAGTGCCTTCCACTTCTGCCATCCAGTGTCCAAAGCAACCATCAATATTTTATCACAACATGGCTCTCCCACTGAGCTCAGACAAAGCCTTAGCATTCTTCTGGAGGGGGTGCTCCAGGCATATGCTACCAGTGGATGGGAAGTGGCAGCTGAGATGAAGTCTGTTTGCCAGCTTAGGGGGACTGAGCCACAGATGTCCTCTAAAACTCCCATTTTGACTAACTTCTTAATATCCACTCACATTTCTGAGATGAACTCCATTTGCCTAAGCAAGCCACTCCAAATCTGAGCATGGTCAGCAGATTCTTTTGCTTCATATGCTTTTACCTTAAAGTGTTACCATTAATTTAATTGAGTAATTGAATTATTTTACTTTGCATTGGTTGAGTTCAATAATCCTGGTCTCAAAGTAGACACACAGTTTATTTTCTTTCTTCTAGGCAGGATCTGCACTCAAAAAAAAAAAAAAAATAGCCAAACTTCTTGCCCATCTCTAGTATAAACAGTCTATTTGTCTTAAAAACCTCTTATTTTTTCCCAATTCTGTCTACTGAAAAAGAAATTGTACGACTTAACAGATGAGAGTTATGTTTTATTTGGTGGACAAAACAGAATTCAAGCCCAGAATGCAGCTTCTCAGATAGCTTGGAGGGAGTAGTCTGAAGAGGTAAAGGGAGAGGCGTTTTTGCAATAAAGACCAGGTAGTTGGAACATTAAAAGATTATTATTGATTCAAGAAAATCAGATATCTCAATTTAAGGAATTTAGTGCTTTTCTAACTATGGGAAGATGCAAAAAGGCTGAGCTCACTGAAGTCAATCAGCTATCTGGGGCCAGCATCCTGTGCTTTCTCATCCTGAGTCTCCTCAGGATGCTCCATTGTGGGGTGCCTGCAGGGGCTGATGGCTCAGTGGTGGCATCCTGTTTCTATCCTGAGTTTCCTCAAGGCTCACATCAGGGTGGCTATAATGTGATGGCTTGATGGCTACAACATCCTTTGTTTATTAATATGGCAGGCAACATTTTTTTCATTGATAAACTCTCTATACTATACATATCGTAAGACCTACGTGTTTCAGGTCTCACCCTCCTTCCTTGATTCCTCTTATTACATCTCTTCTCATGGTTCCCAGTCCTTCCTCCAAAGGGAGTCTGTTGGACACACTTGGCTTCATTGACTTCTCTGAGGCAAAGCACTATAGCTTTTAAATCTTCATATTTCTGTAATGCTGGGAATGATATTTGGCACACAGTGAGTTTCCAATAAAGTCTGTGAAGTGAATGGATTTGTATGTATGGAGGTTTATAGCTTATCAAGTTTTTTTTTTCCCCCACACTCATTATTTCTCTTTTAGATTCTCAAAATTACTCTGTATGACACTACCCTTATGGCAGAAAGTGAAGAGGAACTAAAAAGCCTCTTGATGAAAGTGAAAGAAGAGAGTGAAAAAGTTGGCTTAAAGCTCAACATTCAGAAAACTAAGATCATGGCATCTGGTCCCATCACTTCATGGGAATTAGATGGGGAAACAGTGGAAACAATGTCAGACTTTATTTTTCTGGGCTCCGAAATCACTGCAGATGGTGATTGCAGCCATGAAATTAAGACGCTTACTCCTTGGAAGAAAAGTTATGACCAACCTAGATAGCATAATCAAAAGCAGAGACATTACTTTGCCAACAAAGGTCCGTCTAGTCAATGCTATGGTTTTTCCTGTGGTCATGTATGGATGTGAGAGTTGGACTGTGAAGAAGGCTGAGCGCCGAAGAATTGATGCTTTTGAACTGTGGTGTTGGAGAAGACTCTTGAGAGTCCCTTGGACTGCAAGGAGATCCAACCAGTCCATCCTAAAGGAGATCGGTTCTGGGTGTTCATTGGAAGGACTGATGCTGAAACTGAAACTCCAGTACTTTGGCCACCTCATGCGAAGAGTTGACTCATTGGAAAAGACTCTGATGCTAGGAGGGATTGGGGGTAGGAGGAGAAGGGAACGACAGAGGATGAGATGGCTGGATGGCATCACTGACTCGATGGACGTGAGTTTGGGTAAACTCCAGGAGTTGGTGATGGACAGGGAGGCCTGGCGTGCTGCGATTCATGGGGTCGCAAAGAGTCAGACATGACTGAGCAACTGAACTGAACTGAACTTACTGAAGGAAAGTATTAATCTAGAACAGGACTCAGTAGCTCAGAGAGATTAGGTAACTGTTCTGAAGATGCACAGCAAGTAAGAAACAAAACTGGATTCAATCTTACTCTTCTAACTGTAAGCCATCATCCCTCCCACCCCCACCCCCGCCCCCACACCCCACATCATTGTAGTTCTTGGTTATGAGCAATTACATATCATTCACTGCTATATTCTGGGTTCATATCATGTCTACACCTAGATTATAAAACCCCTCAAGGGTAAGGTAAATATCTTGCTCTTATTCTTTTTGTGCCTTTTCTTTCATTATTGTAATAGACTGGCAATTTTAAAAGTATGTATTCTGTATTATCTGATCCCTGGGCACCACAGATCACTGTAAGATTAATTTTTTTAGCCTTTCTTTGCCAAAAATCTGATTTGTCTAATGAGGTCATTAAAAAGAAGCATGAAATATATTCAAAAGAATCTTGAATTTTATGCTGTGATGGCAGTATCTGACCACATGTGAAAAACCATTAAAGAAGCTGGTATGCTTATTAAATCTTACAAAATTTTTTCCTTTAGTCACTGTAAGTGGAGAGACTTCAATATAACACTTGCCTGCCAAGAATCACAAATGATCTACGGGGACACAGTCTAATAACAAATTCTGGTGCATGGAGATGTGTCCTGGTTCTAAGAAGGTCTCTTACCCTCTGTTCTGATTGATAATTTTCCCAGCAAAGAAATAATGGTTAAGCAAACCTGGTATGTCCCTTGAACGCATTCCCATTACATATCCTGACTGCAAGTTAGTGTGCCTGATACATAGTGAGGCCAAACAAACCAAAATGTTGGAGTTTGGAGCAGAGAAAGATTTAATGCAGGGCTGAGCAAGGAGAACTGGTAGCCTGTGTTCAGAATACCTGGAACTCCCTGAAGGATTTCAGCAAAGCATTTTTAAAAGCCAAGGGAAGGAGAGGGGCTTCAGGGTATGTGATCAGCTCACAAGCTGGCAAGCTGTTGGAATTCTGGGTGAGAGCATAGTAGTTGGTCAAAGAGGGACAATTTAGAGGTTTACATGTGAATAAATTTGGGATGCAACTATGTAAATTTCAAATACTGAAAGGCAGCTTTCATGGCTAGCCAACAGCCAAATTTTGATCCTTTGTCTATTCTCTCTTGGCTCCTCAAATCCACCCTCTACCTTGTGGAAAATAGGGGACCCTCCTATACTGTTGGTGGGAATGCAAATTGGTACAGACATAATGGAGAACAGTATGGCGGTATGTGGAAAAATTGAAAACAGAGCTACCATATGATCCTTCAATCCCATTCCTGGTCGTATATCTTGAGAAAACTGTAATTCAAAGCAATACATGCACCCCAATGTTCATAGCAGCACTGTTTACAATAGTCAAGACGTGGGAACAAACTAAGTGCCCATCATCAGATGATTGGCTTAAAAAGTTTTATATGTGAATATATACACACACATGCACAATGAAACATTACTCAGCAATTAACAAAATTTGTCTTTTGCAGCAACATGGACCTAGAGATTATCATATTAAGTGAAGTAAGTCAGAGAAATACAAATATTATATGATATACATGTAAAATCTAAAAAATAAGACAAATGAATCTATTTACCAAATAGCAACAGATTCTCAGAAATAGAAAACAAACTTGTACCTGGCTACCAAAGGGGAAAAAGAGGAGGAGGGCTAAATTAGGAGTATGGGATGCATAGATACAAACTATTATGCATAAAATAGTTAAGCAGCAAGATTTACTATATATCACAGGGAATAATACTCAATATCTTATAATAACCTACAAGATATTGGGTATTATAATGGATTATATGGAAAATAATCTGAAAAATTTCACCCTCTGTCTTTTGCAATCTGCTTTGCTCCCTAGGAACTGACATACATGGCTGATGTTAGTGGGCTTTGCTTTCTCTTTGGTTTCTGGCTTGACCAATGGAAGGTGCTGGCAGGAACTCTGGGCCAGGAACTAGTAGTCATGGCATTTATTCTCCTGGGTCCTTCTCTGCCATGGGATGGCACCACTTTGCAGGGGCCAGGTTCCTTGAGCTACAGGACTCATAGGGTCTGGTAACCCCTCCCTCTGTCTCCTGAGAGTAATTCACCTTCCTTGTTGCTTTCCTTAATTCTTCTCTTTATACTGTCCTCCTTTTCTGTTCACCTTTTCTGAACGTGCCATCTATTTCCTGAGGGTGTCTTTAACTGTCTGTCATGTATTTTTATTAGTGACCAAGCTGTGGCACTTTTCCAGCTTTTCCAAAATTGCACATAGGAATTCAAAAGCTGTCTAAACAATGCAGAAGAGAGTGGGACTTCCCTCCCATTACTCTTTAAAGCCAGGTTTTTATTTATATACAATTTTTTTTAAAGAGAGATTGTTTGCAACTAGATTAACAAAGTTTTGTGTCTACAGTTAGCTAACTCTGACCTGTGAAAATAGCTTATCTCCTATGCAATGCAGTTTATTATAATCAGTTTTCACTGATTTCCCACAAAGCTGAATCTGTCCTAGAAAAATCGGATTGAACTTGGAGATGTGTAATTCAAGGTCAGTTGGATTCAACAGTAATTCAAGGTCACCCTGTGAAACTCAGCTCCAGCTGCCAGGACAGCCAGAGCCCCTTGGGAAGGGTTGTTGATTGTGGGGTGGGGGTGCTGTCGGTTAAAGAGGAATTTGTCTTCATTGTCACCTCTGAGCTTTCAAAAGCTTCAAAAGAAACTTCTGTGTTAATTTGCCTCTTATGTCCATAGACAGAATAGGATGTTTCCACTTGGGATGTAAATTTGGTTTTTCCTGACCTCCCCCACCTCAATCTTGCTCTTTCTACTCCAACTAAAAGTTCTTTTCTTCCCTTCAAGGTGGAACTGAAATTTCCCTTCCTCTCCAAAGCCATCCGTCCTATGTATGAGTACAAGGAGTGTGTCTTATGGTCCCTTTAATGTCTCCCATTGGTTAGAGTGGATTAGGCCCTCAGCTATTACTTCTGGGCTGGGGATGGGATATCAAAGTGATTTGTGGCTTCAAACAATTTTAAGATTTGAACTCACATATGCGTTTGTTCAATTAAATGCAGAATTTCAAACAAAAGAATTTGGGGGCTGTGTCACACAGCTTGCAGGATCTTAGTTTCCTGACCAGGGATCGAACCTGCACCTCCAACAGTGGCAGTGTGAAGTCCTAACCAGTGGAGTGCCAGGGAATGCCCCCAAATAAAATCTTCTTATTTAAAAGCTAGAAATATATCTATTTGTATTTCTTCATGACATTTCTTAGGTGACTCTTGTTCATCCTTTAGAACTCATCTCAGGAAGATTACTGGCCTTTGCTGGTATCTTATGCTCTGAGCTGGGTTTGGATATCCTGCCTCAGCATATCTGGACCATCTTGGTCACAAGACTTCACAGTGTTGAATTGCCCTTGATTAGCTCCCATTTTTTCTCCCTGTATATTATGAACTCCTTGGGGGCAGGGGCCATGGTTTTTAACATTGTATACTTAAGGCTGAACACAGAGCTGGCACACAGGCTTATGAAAAGCAAGAATGGAAAAAAAAATGAATATAAAGACCATCATTTGTGCTTCTTTATTTAGGATTGAGTTTCAGTGCACATAACAATGGGCTTCCCAGGTGGCTCACTGATAAAGAATCCACCTGCCAATGCAGGAGATGCAGGAGATATGGGGTTGATCCCTGGATTGGGAAGAGCTCCTGGAGGAGGAAATGACAGCCTACTCCAATATTCTTTACCTGGGAAATCCCATGGACAGAGGAGCCTGGTGGGCTCCAGTCCATGGAGTTGAAAGAGTTGGATAAGACTTAGTAATTGAGCATGGACGTGAGCACATAATAATAGCTGGAGGAATTTGCAAAAAAAAATCATGCACCTACATCTTGTCCTTCTGTGTCCATTATTCCCTGGGGATTCTGATTCATCAAGACTGGGGTAAGAGCACAAGAATGTGAATGTTTGAAAGCACACACTAGTGGTTATGACAGAGGCAAAGGATAAGAACCATTGATCTGATTTCTCCTAGGAGTGGGAGGGATGCTGGTAAAATTTACCTCTGGATTCACAGACAACTGCAATAAACTTGAGACTGCAGAGGCTTTGCTTCACTCTATTTTGGGTGAACCAACCAACTCTGTGGGGCTCTAGAGGGATCTTTACCCTTCTCAACGTGAAAGCAATCATTTTATGAAGACTTGGTGAGTGAGCTGGTTGAATGGTTTTGTGTACAGACACATTGAAAGAAACTATGACAACAATGAAAGAACTTTTTTTTGGTGAAAATTAAAAATTCATAAAAGACTACTCAGGATATCAGATGCTGTCAGGTTAAGATCTTTCATTTTTCTGGAGAAAGATTAAATTTCTCCCCTTAACTGATTGCTTTTTGTGAAAAATTTGCTCCTGCAAGAACTCTCTCTCTCTACATTATTAATTTTCTTATTTTCTGTTGGATCATTTCCAGTATCAAAGATGCTAAATCTCTTACATCTCTTTTGAAAAAAACTATGTCTTCACCTTACTGCCCACTCCCAACTAATGTTTCATTTTCCTGCTTTTATTTGTAGCCAAACTCTATGATAGAAACTTGAGAAACAGCATCTCTGGACTGACAAGGATAGCTTTAGCATTAGGAATGTAAACGAAAAGGCTGAATTTTTGAAAAAAGCTCAAAGAAAGGATGCAAATACAATTTATATAGGATAGCAGAGCAGTGATATAAAATGACATATCAAATGAGCTCAATGGTCTTGAAGCGAGGTGGGAGACAGATCTTGTCATCAGTTGAAGAGCAAAGAGTAAAAGGGAGGCGAGGAAGGAAGGCAGTAAACCCGTGCTTTTTCTAACAATTTGCCTGGGAGGAGAAGGAAAGAGATTCAGACATGCTTAGAGGAAATAAGGGATCAATTTGAAAACTCAGAGTGTTATCTAACCTGGATGAGGATTGGACCATTAGAGGACTTGGAGGAAAAGGGTGAGGTTACTTAACTAAAACTGGCTTTACTTAACTGTGTGAACTTCATTTTTGTCTTCAACTCATCATGTGTGGTCAGTCACTTCAGTCATATCTGACTCTTTGTGACCCTGTAGACTTAAGCTCACTAGGCTCCTCTGTCCATGGCATTCTCCAGGCAAGAACACTGGAATGGGTTGCCATGCTTTCCTCCAGGGCATTTTCCTGAATCAGGGATTGAACCTGCGTCTCCTGTGTCTTCTGCATTGCAAGTGGATTTTTTACTGCTGAGCCACTGGGGAAGCCTTCAACTCATCATAGTACTTTTCTATTTTACTATTTAAGACTTAGAAGTGGGATCAAATCCACCACAGAGAGATTCTCTTCTGTTACTGGAATAACATAGAGCAACTCTAAGCATCTAACTTTGTCAAGTTCAAATGGACCCTACGAGAGATACTGAGTAGGCTGGCCATCTGGCATGGTTGATGAAGGGACACTGAAGCTATGTAACCTCTAACATTCAGTTCTATCCAACGGCTTCTTCTAAGGTGACAACAGTATAAGAAATCCCGGCACTAGAGTCAGTTTCAAGAATATGATCTTAGCATATTGACTTGTCTTAGATTTTGAAGAGTCCAAATCATAATCCCGTTTAGAAATCTATTCCACTGTCACCATAAAATCTTAGATTGAACTTGCCTTTGGGACACTAACTGATTCCTAATCTATTTTATTCATGAGGAGAACTAATTGTCATCTAATTTAACCAGAGTAGCTTGCTATCACTTAGCAAAGGGAGGGAAACAGGGCAAGAGGTCTGAGGATATGGAAAGGTCTTTAGAATGCTGCCCAGGGAGAAACTACTTGAGAGAGATATAAGAGTTAGGGCGCCTGGGCATGAATATACCCTGAGAAAACCAGAATTCTAAAAGACATGTGTACTCCAATGTTTATTGAAACACTATTTATAATAGCCAGGATATGGAAGCAATCTAAATGTCCAGAGACAGATGAATGAATAAAGAAGATGTGGTACATATATACAATGGAATATTACTCAGCCATAAAATGAACAGATTTGAATCAGTGGTAGTGAGGTGGATGAAATTAGAGCCTCTTATACAGAGTGAAGTAAGTCAGAAAGAGAAAAACAGGTATGTAATGCAAATATGAAATCTGGAAAAACGATACTGATGAAACGATTTGCAGGGAAGGAATGGAGATGCAGATGTAGAGAATGGACTTGCGGACACAGTGAGGGAAGGAGAGGTGGGCTGAATGGGGAAAGTAGAACTGATGTATATACACTGTCATGTGTAAAATAAATAGTTGGTGGGAAGTTGCCATATAACACAGGGAACTCAGTCTGACTCTGTGATGACCTAGAGGGGTGGGATTGGGGGAGGGGAGGGAAGTTTATGAGAGAGGGGATATGTGTATAATTATGGCTGATTCCTGTTGTCATATGGCAGAAGCCAATACAACATTATAAAGAAATTTTCTTTAAGTTAAAAAAATAAAAAAAAGAATGAGGGTGCAGGGTAGAACGATATAGCTTTATTGGCTAAAGCATCATTGAAAGAATACAAAGAGCACATTTTGGGTATGAATTTCTTTTATCATTTTGCCCAGTTTTGGCTGGAGAGGCAGAGTCCCATGGCTTAATGCCTAGTGGAGTGCCTGGCACAGAGTAGGTACCCAACAAATATTTGTTGAATAATAAATATCTATTGACAGTATGCCTATTATTCAAAACTACATTCTTTAGAATGAATTTGGGTCATTTGTAGAAATGTGGAAAGACCTGGAGACTGTCATACAGAGCGAAGTAAGTCAGAAAGAGAAAAACAAATATTGTATATTAACGCTGGTGCTGATGCTAAGTCACTTCAGTCGTGTCTGACTCTGTGTGACCCCATAGATGGCAGCCCACCAGGCTCCCCTGTCTCTGGGATTCTCCAGGCAAGAACACTGGAGTGGGTTGCCATTTCCTTCTCCAATGCATGAAAGGGAAAAGAGAAGGAGAAGTCACTCAGTCGTGTTTGACTCTTTGCGACCCCATGGACTGCAGCCTACCAGGCTCCTCTGTCCATGGGATTTTCCAGGCAAGAGTACTGGAGTAGGGTGCCATCGCCTTCTCCGGTATATTAATGCATACATGTGGAATTTAGAAAAAATTGTAGAGATGATCTTATTTACAAATCAAAAATAGAGACACAGATGTAGAGAAAAAACATAGGGAGACCAAAGGGGGAAAAGGGGGAGGGTGGGATGATTTGGGAGATTGGCATTACCTGAAATAGATAACTAATGAGACCTTAGTATATAGCTCCAGGAACTCTGCTCAGTGCTCTCTGGTGGCCTAAATAGAAGGAAAACCAAAAAGAGGATATATGTATACATATAGCTGATTCACTTTGTTGTACAACAGAAACCAACACAGCATTGTAAATCAACAATACTCCAATAAAAATTAATTTAAAAAAGCACCCAAAGAGGAAAATATCTTTAGATGAGAGCACTGATAACAAATACCATAAATAATTCCTATCTCTATATCATTTATTACTGCTGTGTAATAGTATATGTGATGCTATAATATTCAGTTCAGTTCAGTCGCTCAGTCGTGTCCAACTCTTTGCCCCATGAATCACAGCACGCCAGGCCTCCTTGTCTATCACCAACTTCCGGAGTTCACAGACTCACGTCCATCGAGTCAGTGATGCCATCCAGCCATCTCATCCTCTGTCATCCCCTTCTCCTCCTGCCCTCAATCCCTCCCAGCATCAGAGTCTTTTCCAATGAGTCAACTCTTTGCATGAGGTGGCCAAAATACTGGAGTTTCAGCTTTAGCATCATTCCTTCCAAAGAAATCCCAGGGCTGATCTCCTTCAGAATGGACTGGTTGGATCTCCTTGCAGTCCAAGGGACTCTCAAGAGTCTTCTCCAACACCACACTTCAAAAGCATCAATTCTTTGGTGCTCAGCCTTCTTCACAGTCCAACTCTCACATCCATACATGACCACTGGAAAAACCATAGCCTAGACTAGATGGACTTTTGTTGACAAAGTAATGTCTCTGCTTTTGAATATGCTATCTAGGTTGGTCATAACTTTCCTTCCAAGGAGTAAGCGTCTTTTAATTTCATGGCTGCAGTCATAATCTGCAGTGATTTTGGAGCCCCAAAAAATAAAGTCTGACACTGTTTCCACTGTTTCTCCATCTATTTCCCATGAAGTGATGGGACCGGATGCCATGATCTTAGTTTTCTGAATGTTGAGCTTTAAGCCAACTGTTTCACTCTCCACTTTTACTTTCATCAAGAGGCTTTTTAGTTCCTCTTCACTTTCTGCCATAAGGGTGGTGTCATCTGCATATCTGAGGTTACTGATATTTCTCCCGGCAATCTTGATTCCAGCTTGTGCTTCTTCCAGTCCAACGTTTCTCATGATGTACTCTGCATTTAAGTTAAATAAGCAGGGTGACAATATACAGCCTTGATGTACTCCTTTTCCTATTTGGAACCAGTCTATTGTTCCATGTCCAGTTCTAACTGTTGCTTCCTGACCTGCATACAGATTTCTCAGGAGGCAGGTCAGGTGGTCTGGTATTCCCATTGCTTTCAGAATTTTCCACAGTTTATTGTGATCCACACAGTCAAAGGCTTTGACATAGTCAATAAAACAGAAATAGATGTTTTTCTGAAACTCTCTTGCTTTTTCCATAATCCAGCGGATGTTGGCAATTTGATCTCTGGTTCCTCTTCCTTTTCTGAAACCAGCTTGAACATCAGGAAGTTCACGGTTCACGTATTGCTGAAGCCTGGCTTGGAGAATTTTGAGCATTACTTTACTAGCGTGTGAGATGAGTGCAATTGTGCGGTAGTTTGAGCATTCAGTGGCATTGCCTTTCTTTGGGATTGGAATGAAAACTGACCTTTTCCAGTCCTGTGGCCACTGCTGAGTTTTCCAAATTTGCTGGCATATTGAGTGCAGCACTTTCACAGCATCATCTTTCAGGATTTGGAATAGCTCATCTGGAATTCCATCACCTCCACTAGCTTTGTTCGTAGTGATGCTTTCTAAGGCCCACTTGACTTCACATTCCAGGATGTCTGGCTCTAGGTCAGTGATCACACCATCATGATTATCTGGGTTGTGAAAATCTTTTTTGTATAGTTCTGTGTATTCTTGCCACCTCTTCTTAATATCTTCTGCTTCTGTTAGGTCCATGCCATTTCTGTCCTTTATCGAGCCCATCTTTGCATGAAATGTTCCCTTGGTATCTCTAATTTTCTTGAAGAGATCCCTAGTCTTTCCCATTCTGTTGTTTTCCTCTATTTCTTTGCATTGATCGCTGAGGAAGGCTTTCTTATTTCTCCTTGCTATTCTTTGGAACTCTGCATTCAAATGGGAATATCTTTTATTTTCTCCTTTCCTTTTTGCTTCTCTTCTTTTCACAGCTATTTGTAAGGCCTCCCCAGGCAGCCATTTTGCTTTTTTGCATTTCTTTTCCATGGGGATGGTCTTGATCCCTGTCTCCTGTACAATGTCACGAACCTCATTCCATAGTTCATCAGGCACTCTATCTATCAGATCTAGACCCTTAAATCTATTTCTCACTTCCACTGTATAATCATAAAGGATTTGATTTAGGCCATATCTGAATGGTCTAGTGGTTTTCCCTACTTTTTTCAATTTAAGTCTGAATTTGGTAATAAGGAGTTCATGATCTGAGCCACAGTCAGTTCCCAGTCTTGTTTTTGTTGACTGTATACAGCTTCTCCATCTTTGGCTGCAAAGAACATAATCAATCTGATTTCGACATCAGCAAAACAGGTGAGAATAGGAAATACTGTTGTCATGCATAGTGGAAAAAATGAATATGTTCCTTTTTAGCATAAGAAATTCTGGGTTTTATTTAATTCTGATTTCAGTGTAAACTTGTTCCTGTTCTCTCACTGACTTTAGGGTTCTGTTCTGTGAAATGGGTGTACTGGTTATACTAATCTTGCTGTGCATCTGTGGTGGTGGTTTAGTCCTTAAATTGCGTCCAGCTCCTTGCGGCCGAATGGACCATAGCCTCCCAGGCTTCTCTGTCCATGGGATTTCCCAGGTAAGCATACTGGTGGTTTAGTCACTAAGCTACCGTGGTTTTTCACTTGGTTTAGTTGTGTCTGACTCTTGTGACCCCATGGACTTGTGACCCACCAGGTTCCTCTGTCCATGGGATTTTCCAGGCAAGAATACTGGAGTGGGATACCTTTTCTCCTCCAAAGCATACTGGGTTGCCATTTCCTTCTCCAAGGGATCTTCCTCGACTACCCAGGGATCAAACCCAGGTCACCTGCATTACAGGCAGATTCTTTACCAACATATATAAATACTCATACACACACCAGGTGGCACTAGTGGGATCAAACCCAAGTCTCCTGCACTGCAGACAGATTCTTTACCAAGGTACATAAATACACACACACACACACACACACACACACACACACCAGGTGGCACTAGTGATAAGGAATCCACTTGCCAATGCCGGATATGCAAGAGACCCTGATGGAGTCCCTGGTTCAGGAAGATATCTTGGAGAAGGAAATGACAATCCACTCCAGTATTCTTGCCAGGAAAATTCCATGGACAGAGGAGCCTTGCAGACTACAGTCCATGGGGTCACAGAGTCAGGCAGGACTGAGCATGTACAGTGTGGGAGGACATGGGAGGGAGACACACACACACTATAGGTATCTTTGTTTAGGTCTGTCTCCTCTACCTCTTTAATGAAATACAAAATAGTACTCGAAAAGAGTATACGTGGCAGACATCAATCTAAACATTTTTCATAAATTAATTCATTTAATCTTCACAACAAAGCTATGTATAAGTTAACTTCCCCCATGAAGAAGTAGGCACAAAGAGGTTAAATACCTTGCTCTACTAATAAATTGAAAGCTGGGACTTGAAGTCTGGCAAGAGTTCTCAAGTTTGTCCTCATAACTGCTATATCACTTTTCCAAGGTGACGCATATACAGTTGTGTGCTATTGTGCCTGGCACAATCTTCCCCTTGTATTATTATTTTAGTCTCAGGTTAATATCTATGTTATGGTTCAGAGAATCTTCAGGAAACTGAGGGAAACAAGATCTCCAAAGCTGAGAGCCTGGGATAAGAACCTCCTTGTCCTAGAGGATGCATACGATAGCAAGCTTTGGCAATAAACTCGAGCTTCTCCAGTATTTGAGTTTTATTAGATATGATTCTATGACACCTCCCCATCTGGGGAGAAACCAATTTCCTTGAGTCTCTGTAGAGCATCTCGCATGGTACACACACTTGACAGTTTACTTTCAAAGTGATTATCACACTCGTGTTAATCTATCAGCCAGCCAATGACCCCCAAAGATGCAGGGAGACTGAACAATGCAGTGCTAGATCAATATTATATTTCACTTTGTCAGCAATGGAAGTCTGGGATCGCTGAGTAGGATGAGAGCGAAATGAGGTATTGGATTATTGAGCGGGTTCCCTCTGGAGTCATCCCAATATTCACCAGATATTAACTAGGAGCTGGATTTTTGTTGCCCATAGACCCAGAAAGAGATAAAAAGCCTTTTATTTGATAGCAGATAAAGTATAACTTATGGGGCATGATGTAATCAATGAGAAGTTTTTCTGGTGCTAAAGGAAAAAACTCCTTCAATATTGTGGTGGTAATTGATTATATGCTTATATTTTCCTCTAACTTTCCAAACTTTTTCGCATGCATTATATTTCCATAAATATTCCCCTCCACCCGTGTGTCTCCTCTCTCATTCTTCTCAGCATTGTTGGAGAAAAAATGAGGTTTCCTGGATCATTTTTCTCTCCCCTTTTTTTGGCACTAGATTACGAAGCCAGTTATTTAACAAATATTTGTGTATTGTTTTCTCAGGGTTGGATTTTATGGTTGACAGAGTTGAATGAGGCATGTTACCTATTTTCACAGGGCTTGCAGTCAGAAAAGAGAGAAATAAAAACAAATAATGTGGCCAGTGCTACAAAGT
The DNA here is from genome assembly GCF_029407905.1 of Bubalus kerabau. Classification (NCBI taxonomy): domain Eukaryota; kingdom Metazoa; phylum Chordata; class Mammalia; order Artiodactyla; family Bovidae; genus Bubalus; species Bubalus kerabau. Next base: position 53,537,307 of record NC_073634.1, read on the forward strand.
TAGTGAGAAAAGAGGAGGCACTGGTTGCTCAGGAATTGATGCCCTGAGCCCTGTGTGTGTGTGAGTGTGTTTGTGTGTGTGTGTGTGAGTGTGTGTGTGTGTGTGTGTGAGTGTGTGTGTGTGTGTGAGTGTGTGTGATGTATGGTTGGATCTTAGTTCTTTTACTCAATCAAAATGTCTGAGAACTAATCATGGGCAGATGGGGGGAAGAGAGAAACTTGATGTTAGGATAGGACACACCAACCTAAAGTGACAGCTGTCGAATCTGAATTATCTACTACAACAAATGACTTTCCTTGCTTATATTCTTAATCCACTTTAGGTCAGCAGTGGTTTCTGTCCAAAATTTTCTTCCTTTTGGACATATACCATTTTGAATACTAGGAATTGTTATGTTGTAGGAAAAAGAGAGTGAGTTTCTGGAACTGGCCATTCAATGCTCACAGGTAATTCAGTAGAACTAATCATGCAGCCTTGAAGAACCAGAGATGGGCTGGAAGTCTAATACCACCACGTGCCCCTGAAGGTAGAGAGCCGGAAATATTTCATGAACAGTGTCCATGACAAATTCGAACTATCACTGAAACTCGAATAGGGAAGCCAGCTGCCAGCAAAAGAGATTTCAGGCTCTTTCCCCATCCCTAGGAAACAGCAATGAGCAGTAGTAAAATGAACAGAGGAATAAAAATCAGAACAACTGGATTCTAACCCTAAACCTGATCAAGAACATGTATCTAAGTTAATTTCCTTACCAAATTCAATTTTATAGACTTATTCTTAGGATTAAAAGATATTAAAGTTTTGTGGATGATAAGACTGAAGAAATAGGCGAGGAACCCCATTTCCTGAGGTTTCCTGTTTTTCTCCTCTTCCCTGCTACAGTGTCTTTTCCTTCTGGACCGGAGCAGCTGTGTTTTCTTCACAGTGAATGAATGGAAACAGCTGGAGTACTTGTCTCAGGAAATGGGCCAGCCTAAGTTTTCAAGGAGAAGGAAGTATGAAATTGAGTGAGGGGCCAGCTGGGGACTTTGCACCCTACCAGATGTATTTGAACATGTGAGGGAGGTATTAAAAAAAATTATTGAGGTATAGTTGATTTACAATATTGTATTAATTTCTACTATACAGCAAATTTATTCAGTTAAACATTATATATATTCTTTATCATATTCTTGTCTATTATGGTTTATCACAGCATACTGAATATAGCTTTTTGTGCTATACAATCAGACTTTGTTGTTTATTCATTCTTTTTATACTAGTTTGCATCTGCTACTCCCAAATACCCAGTCCATCCCTCCCTCACATCCTCACATCTTTGGCAACTCCAAGTTTGTTTCTGATTTGTAGATAAGTTCATTTGTGTCATATTTTAGATTCCACATATAAGCGATATCATATGGCATTTGTCTTTTCCTGAGTTACTTTGCTCATTATGATAATCTCTAGGTCCATCCATGTTGCTGCAAATGACATTGTCTCATTCTTTTTCATGGCTGAGGAATATTCCATTGTACATATATAAAACATTCTTTACCCATCCTCTGTTGATGGACATTTAGGTTGTTTTCCTATCTTGGCTATGTTAAACAGTGTCTGCTAAGAATATTGGGTTGCAAGTATATTTTTGAATTATAGTTTTGTCTGGTTACATGCCAAGGAGTGGGATTGCTGGATCAAATGGAAACCCTACTTTCAGTTTTTTGAGGAACCTCTGCACCATTGTCCACAGTGCCACATCAGTTTACCTTCCCACCAACAGTGTAGAAGGTTTCCCTTTTCTCCACACCTTCTCCAGCACCAGGGGGTGCCTTTTGGATGTTTGCAGTGATTGGAATGCACTACACTAGCAGCATTTGGCAAGTGTTAGCCAGGCATTGGAGAAGGAAATGGCAACCCACTCCAGTGTTCTTGCCTGGAGAATCCCAGGGACGGGGGAGCCTGGTGGGCTGCCATCTATGGGGTCTCACAGAGTCAGACACGACTGAAGCGACTTAGCAGCAGCCAGGGATACTAATTGTCCTGCGATGCCCAAGACATTCCTGCATGATAAATATTTGTATGACTCCAAATACCAGTGGTTGAGAAACACATGAGGGAAGAGGCTGTCAACCCAGGGTATGGAAGCTCTGCAATTGAAGATGGCTGAAGAATTGCAACTGAAGAAGCTCCAGAGAGGCTTACAGCGAGATTGCCAGATTCTTGAGAATGGGGTTTTATCCTTCTTTTCTATGTAGGTGGCTTTGTACATGGCTATTACTCAAATAAAAACATGGTGAGTGAATGCCCCAGTTACTGTGTTCCTGGCTCTTTTCTAGCTCTTGTATGACAGTGTCCCTGAGGATAGCTAGAGGCTTCAAAGAAAGGTTTAGGCAAATTCATGGATGGGATTCTAACAAGTTAAAAAAGGACAGATATCTGGTGCATGTCCCCAAAATCTTCAATTTAGCAATCGGTGCAGCAAGTGACACTTCCTGTTGCATGCTCCTTGCTGTCTTGACCCCATTAGAAACAAGAATCCTTTCCTGAGATACAGGGCTAGGTATCTGGGCACCCTAAGTCTGGGTTAGTCTTTAGTTTGTATTCTTCCCCTGCTTGTCTACTGTTAGCTATCTTTCCAAACTCTACTTTTCCTTCATATCAGAAATTATACATTATTCTTCAGAAATTATATATTATACACTTCTGAAATTGTACATTATTCTAGATTGTCTGTTTTGTTTGTTTGTTTTGGAAAGATCTTGAATGAAAGATGAGATTTGTGTTTGGAATAACTTATTCTATAAGTGGAATGGAAGGTGACAATGAGAGAGAACAATCTAAAGATTCTAGATGCAGTCAGTTCTTGTTTTGAGTATGCAAATGTGCTCCAAGTGTATTGAAATATTAGAGCACATTTTGAGCACAATGTAACTGAGTGTTTGCTTATGCACAGTTTAGTCCACCATAAACGGGGTGAATGTGGAAGCTGTGCTCTGTTGAATGGAGACGTAGGAAGCACAGAAAGTACACATACGCCTACCAGCTCCCTGAGTGCAACTCCTGTGCTCTGAGTCACATTCATCCCCATCCAGCCCTTTGCATTCTATCTGAGATAACCCACCCTCTGTCACTTCACAATAACTTACACCTGCAACCCTTCCACCATGCATGTACTCTGGCAAACTTGAGGTCTTTCTCAGGGTAAAGGGCCATGTTCATTGCTGTATTTATGTGAGTCTGAGTGAACTCCAGGAGTTGGTGATGGACAGGGAGGCCTGGCGTGCTGCGATTCATGGGGTTTCAAAGAGTCAGACACGACTGAGCGACTGATCTGATCTGATCTGATCTGATGCTTTCCTTAACCATTTAAGATGTGTAAAGCTGGGATACCATTTTTATTTATTTCCTAACTTCTGTTTTTGTGTCACTGATAAAGGTTTTTGCTGTGTTGCCAACTCCATTTTCCCCAAGAGTCTTGTAACTTTTACTGCACAAAGTTGCACCTTGATTTTTAGGCACATGTGTGTCACATTAGTGGAGGAGGAAATGGCAGCCCACTCCAGTATTCCAATGGACAGAGGAGCCCAGCGGGCTACAGTCCATGGGGTTGCAAAGACTTGGACATGACTGAGCACACATACACTCACATGCCACATCAGACCAGAACAGACTGTCACAGTTTGCAATCCAAGCTTTGGAATACGTAGTTGAGATCATGTTCAGGGAGAAGATGGGCACAGCTTTTACCCCATCTATTACCCCAAGAATCTGCATGGCATAATAACTAGGAAAGACCTGTAGCATGAGGGAGCAAAAAGGGGAAGCTTTGGGGGAAATAATTATGCATCTCTACATGGAGTGACTAAGAAATTACCCTGTGTCACATGTCCACTCTCATCTTCATGAGCCTTTTCCCTTGATTCCACATGGCAGGGAAAAGAGAGATGACTCTCAGTTTTACAGGCCTGCCAGAAATCCCTCTATGGAACATTCCTATTCTGAGTTATCACTTGTCATAGTTAATGTGCTCAAGACATGTATTTCATAAGTAATAAAGTTCCAGGACAATAAACGGTGCTTAGAAATTTACTCAAACAGTACAAAGACAGTGAATAATAAGCATCCTCTTTAATTTTGAAATAACATCTAAAACTCATCTTTGCCTTAAATAATAGGACAATGCAAATTTTGAAATAAGTTTCATTTTATATATCAAAAGAAATTGGGTCTCTTTGAGGAATGACAGAAGAGTCAGAGAGTAAAATGACAGGCTTATTCAGAGACTAAGGGAGTCTTTCATTCACCTCTATCTTTCTGCGACTCTTGGCTCCTCTTCTTCTTTCTTGAGCACCTCTCAAGGTTGGGCAGTATGGGCCTTGTCTTCACAGACTAGTCAAAATCCCTGTGGTTAAAACAGAAATGATACCAATCTTTTAAGGGAGTTTGCAATTTATAGATGACTTAAAAAGTACAAAGTCTTTCATGTACACACTGCTATATTTAAAATGGATAACAAATACAGACCTACTGTGTAGCACATGGAACTCTGCTCAATGTTATGTGCCAGCCTGGATGGGAGGGGGCATTAGGGAGAATGGAAACATGTATATATATGGCCAAGTCCTTTGCTGTTCACCCGAAACTATCACAACATTGTTTGTTAATTCGCCATACCCCAGTATGAAATAAAAGTTGAAAAAAAACAAACCAAAGAGACTTCAAGATTCAAAGGATTGAATTTCTAATATACACAATGGAGTATTATTCAGCCATTAAAAAGAATACATTTGAATGAGTTCTAATGAGGTGGATGAAACTGGAGTCTATTATACAGAGTGAAGTAAGCCAGAAAGAAAAACACCAATACAGTATACTAATGCATATATATGGTATTTAGAAAGATGGTAACAATAACCCTGTATACGAGACAGCAAAAGAGACACTGATGTATAGAACAGTCTTTTGGACTCTGTGGGAGAGGGAGAGGGAGAGGGTGGGATGATTTGGGAGAATGGCATTGAAACATGTATAATATCATATATGAAACGAGTCGCCAGTCCAGGTTCAATGCACGATACTGGATGCTTAGGGCTGGTGCACTGGGACGACCCAGAGGGATGGTATGGGGAGGGAGTAGGGAGGAGGGTTCAGGATGGGGAACACATGTATGCCTGTGGCAGATTCATTTCAATATATGGCAGAACCAATACAATATTGTAAAGTTAAAAAATAAAATAAAATAAAGATAAAACAAACAAACAAACAAAAAAGTAAAAAAAAAAACTCAGTGTTTTTCAAATTTTATTTAAGGCTTAAAGTTTTATTTCAGTTATAGCTATTGGAGAAAGATTCATATGTTTAAAAAGCCTAAAACACATGCAAAATGGGTGAACAGTGTTTATATGATTAAAGGGAAAGTGAAAACCATCAAGTCCAAGCTTTTGGAGTTCTGCTGAGGGCTTTTCTTGGTGAAGTTGGGTGCAGATGAGTAGAAAGGCAAATAGCCAGGTTTCAGCTTAGATATGAATGTATTTTATGTGAGACTTCTTTCAAGAAGCAGTTAAGCTGCTTAAAAATATTTGCAAACCAGAGGCTTAGCCTCCTGTTTGCGGGGCTCCTGGCTCAGTGCTTTCTCTGTCAATTGTCCTTTGGGAAAGAAGTTTTTTTTGAATTAGAGGACTGAGCTGCTTAGCTTCCTGGTGACACAGAGCAGGGCTTAGGCTTGATGAGTTGGAGAAGGAGCTAAGTTTATTGATTGCTCATGAGAGGCAACACACTGAGCTGCGACTATTTTCCATTTTATTGTTTCAATAACGTGAGAAAGCAACTGTCATTATCTCCATTTTGTAGCTGAGAAAACAAAGGTGAGGTTGATAGTGAAACCGCCTCAGTACTAAAGTCTATTTGGGGAGAGGAGGTCCCCCTGTATGAAAGTTCACTTGCCTTTCCAGCTTCAAAGCACAGCTTATCCCTTTGTAGTGTTAATGCCTCTTGTTTTCACCCCAGCCCCACCCTAAAATATGATGCCATCTCTATGTATATGTGTTGCTATTTTCTCTCCCCTTTGCAATAGTGACTCTCATTATAACTGAGTCTGGCTTGGTTCACACTTCCAACCAGAGTCAGTGAAGCTTTCCCTGGTTCTCTACTCCTGGAAAACAGGTCCCAGGAGAGATGGAAGAAATTGATATTAACTCCTCAAGAAGAGGAGAGGGATTTGACTTCATGGTCTCTGCAGTTAGGACCACCCACTTCCTGTCTCTCTTTGAGGCTTTCTACATCTGTCTGCTGTGCCTGTAACACCAACTTGGACCTTTGCAGCTAAAGCTTCAACTTCAGGGGTATAAACTAAAATCTCTTTTCATTTATAGATAGAGCATTCTGCTCTGTTTACTATTTTAGAATAATTTTTAATAGAATAGCCATGAAGAAAATGGACAAAAAAAAAAAATCTACAATTATATGTTCATACAGTGATAGAGGGTACCCTGAACCCTTTCATGGAAGGAAGATGGTGGCATTTCATATGGACTGTTCCCATCTACTTGCTCATCTTAGATGAGGAACACTCCTATGAGTTGTTTATGGAAGCCTGAGACTTAACAGTAATTATTGTTTGGCTCTGACAAGTTTGAAATGAAGACAAATGATGTAATAGGGAGAACAAATGGGACTCTGTACTAGAATTTTCTTTTGCTTTAACCTTTGTATTCTATTGCCTTCACTTGAAGTTAAGAATGTTGCCTATAGCCTGAAATGTACAGGATAGCCCATTCTCAAGACTCTGATCTTTAAGAGTATAACATTTTCCCCTTCATACAGAGCTAAAAAGTTGCAGAAGAGATAATAATATTTGTCTTGTTGGAGGTTATAGGAGCATCATGACCTCACCTGCATGGAGAGTTACAAGAACAAAGGATTCTGACACCAAGAAGTTTGCAACAACCGATTATGTCCCTCCCTCACCTTGTCTTTAAAATGCTTTGCTGAAACCCTTTGGAGGGGTCTAACTTTTTTTTGGGGGGGGAATGGGGGGCACAAGTCACCTGTTCTCCTTGCATGGCCCTGCAATAAATCTTTGTTTCAGACTTGGACATTTTGGCTTGTTTGGCCTCATTGTGTTGGGCATGTGAACTTTCATTTAGTAACAATGAGAATAGTTAAAGAGTAAATTACTATAAGATAATGGAACTAAAATGTAGGGATTAGTTTTCCTCTTTCTATCCATAGCACCCAAGATTCCTTTTATCACTGAGCCCTGCCTCCTGGCTGGGGAGTGGAGGAAGCTTTTTTATGAGATTCTTCACTAATTAGAATTTCTGGTAATCAGATCCATAAAACATGTCCACATTCTCTATCTGGTAAAGAGAACTTCCCTTTTATCTTACCACATTTTTATAACTTCATTTTGCGTTAGTTGTTTGGAGATGGTATCTTTCATTTCGCCCCATTTGGTAAGGAAATTGTTTTCCTGTGGCTTATCTAAATTGGATGTGGAGCTACCAGGCCCTGGAGAGTACACATATAGATGTAAGTGATGTATTACACACTGAGATGTTGAGGGTGACAGAATACATTTAGGGACTGTCAACAGTGCTCACTTGCAAGTGGTATTTACTGCCAACTGATAAGGATCTACAAGATGCAAATGAAGTCTGCCTGGAAAGAAATATCAAACGATCTCGAAGTTTACCACTTTTTTTAAAGTTCCTAATGATGTCTTTTGGATCATGAGTGGTGCTGTTTATAGTAGGCAGCTGACCTGTGAGGGGACTGAAAAGAGGTAGTCCTATTGAGGGAAATGTAATCCATGAAACTTTTGAGCAGCATCACTGTCATCTCATTTCCTGCTCGTAGAGCGTAGCAAGAGCATTGAGAGGCCTATTATGTACCCTGATTCCCAGGCCAGACTGCACTAGAGTTCCTTATTAAGAGAAGGGCCCTGGAGCAGTAACACCAGGGATCATTGTATAGCAAAGGACCTCAGAGTCATCAGTTCCCTGGTGTGAAGGAGTTCCTTGCCCTTTGCTGTTCAGTCGCTAAGTCATATCTGACTCTTTGTGACCCCAGGGACTGAAACATGCAAGGCTTCCCTGTCCTTCACTATCTCCCGGAGTTTGTTCAAACTCATGTCCGTTGAGTCGGTGATGCCATCCAACCATCTCATCCTCTGTCACCCGCTTCTCCTTCTACCCTCAACCTTTCCTAGCATCAGGGTCTAACTTTTGTGAGTGCCTGTTTTGTGCCATGCATACAGGAAGAGAAGAGATCTAAAGGTCTCATAACATATCCAAGGATGAGTGAATATATGCTTTAGGAACTTGGACAACTGCCAGAGGAGTGAAAAGAAACCCTGGAAAGTAGTGAAAAGGGGTTAGATCTTTTGGGAGCTATGGGTGAAAATACCTAGTGCACTGTCATGTCTCCCACCCCACAGATGACAATCATGGAGTGCAGGTCAGTGAGGGGCTTCTCTAGTTGCCCTCTGCCTCCTCACTGAGCTCTATGTGCTGTGGGCTCCCGGGTGAGAAGAGGGGCTTCTGGAAAGAACTGAGATGCTTGGGGACTGTCTCATTGGCCAGGATCAAGGAAAGATGAAACTCACTCTGGAGTTTAGCCAGTCTTAAAGGGAGAGGGATAAATGAGAGATGGAGAGGGTGAAGGAGCCCATGAGCACAATTAGTAAAATTTGTATCAGCAAATCTGTGGGGTCCCCAGGGACTACAGGGGCAGAAATTTCTAGGTTTTCAGGCAAAGCCCTCTGACTGGCTGGCACATCTAGTGGCAGCCTTGTCACACTGCATCAGCTTTAGGGGCCTGGAGAGTTTTCCTGGGTGACAGGAACACAGTGGAGATGGTGGAGACCTGAGGTAGCCCCTGGCCATCATGTGAGATGTGCCTGAAGCATCCCTGTGCTTCATGTGACTGCACTCCAGACATCTTCACTACTTTTTTTTTTTCTGCTTAGAACACTGATATTACAAGATGCTAAGAGTCTGTAAAACCCTAGATGAAGCTCCCCAGAGAAAGACATTCCAAATTCCCCTTTCCAGCTCCAAGAAAGGTTCTAACAAACCTTATGGGTGTGGGCTTTTAGATGGGATTATTGAATCCACCATCAGTAGACTGAAACATGGGTTGCATAGGTACCTAGAATTGTTAGGACCCTGCAGTCTGTTGGTTTTCTGTCACAACTTGAGCCTCTTTGGGGGCATCTGAGAACAATTGGCACCCCGTCTCAATCCTCCAAATGTCTCCCTCTGCTCTGCCTCTCTCACCCCAGTTGTTATTCAACTGCCAAAGGCAGAAGAGGGCATCCCCCTTGTTAAGCCCAGGAGGTAGGGAAAACATCCTCAGTATTCAGATTCCCTTCTGATCTAAAGGTTTTTACTTCCAGAGCCTTTGCTTGCAAAGAGACTGTGAGGACACTGCTGACCTTCTGCTTTTGTGGGTCCAGGCAACCCACTCCAATATGCTTGCTTGAAGAATCCTCATGGACAGAGGAGCCTGTTTGGGCCCTGACCAGTAACTCTGAAGAAGCTGAAGCTGAACAGTTCTATGAAGACCTGCAAGACCTTCTAGAGCTAACACCCAAAAAAGATGTCCTTTTCATTATAGAGGACTGGAATGCAAAAGTAGGAAGTCAAGAAACACCTGGAGTATCAGGCAAATTTGGCTTTGGAATACAAAATGAAGCAGGGCAAAGGCTAATAGAGTTCTACCAAGAGAACACACTGGTATTAGCAAACAGCCTCTTCCAACAACACAAGAGAAGACTCTACACATGGACATCACCAGATCGTTGACACCAAAATCAGACTGATTATATTCTTTGCAGCCAAAGATGGAGAAGCTCTATACAGTCAGCAAAAACAAGACCGGGAGCTGACTGTGGCTCGGATCATGAACTCCTTATTGTCAAATTCAGACTGATAGACAGAGTATATATATATATATATATATATATATATATATAGTAGTGTGTATATATAGTACATGCAGTGTGTGTATATATATATATCTTTATCTATCTATCTATCTATATATATGCATGCATGTGTGCTAAGTCACTTCAGTTGTGTCTAACTCTTTGCAACCCTATGGACTGTAGCCCTCCAAGCTCCTCTGTTCAGGGATTTTCCAGGCAAGAGTACTAGAGTCAGTTGCCATGCCTTCTTCCAGGGGATCTTCCTGACCGAGGGATCAAACCCACAGTTCTTAAGTAACCTGCATTGACAGGTGGGTTCTTTACCATTAAGAAAAGTAAAGACTGTTTTATACTGGAATATAATTGCTTTATAACGTTGTACATTGCTTTAAATATCTGGAAGGTTGTTCCACCTGGAATATTACTCAACCACTAAAAGGAACAAAACAGTATCATTTGTAGAGACATGCATAGACCTAGAGTCTGTCATACAGAGTGAAGTAAGTCAGAAAGAGAAAAAGAAGTATCTGTATTAATGCACATATATGGAATCTAGAAAACTGGTACAGGCTTCTTTTATATCAAAAAGGGGAGAAGGTGGGCTGGTTGTTGCAGATTTTCTTACTCCAGAATCCTTTGTTTTTATAGATGTCTACAAAGATCTGGTCTAAATGTTCCTGTTGACCTTTCATAAGACAATAATTATTTTCTGTTCTAAAACTTCTTATTGCTTTATGAATGGAAACGTATTATACCTTAAAAGGCCAAACCTGAGAGGCAGAGTCTTGAGAATGGTTATTTTGTATATTTCAGGCTATAGGCAACATTGTTTTATAAAGGAGCAGAGCCAGCATGACCAGACAGAGGCAACAGAGCAGGACGTTTTCAGCTGAAGGAACAGGTTTGAATTAGAGTCAGGTTTGTTCTTCTCTATTGCTTCTTCAGTCTAATGTTGTTGCTGTTTAGTCACAAAGTGTCTCTGACTCTGCGACACCATAGACTGCAGTACACCAGTCCAATAGCCCATGAAAAATTGAGTCTTGCCAACAGCTATATGATCTTGAAAGTGGATCCTTCCTTGGTTGAGCCTTTTAGATTATTGTTACAGTTAGGCTTTCCTGTACTCCTCTGTGAAGTACACAAACTTTCCTGGACTTCTATCATTTTCTTCAAATAAGAAGGGATTCAACAGGGATGCTGGCACCTCTGTCGCTATTACAGTGTTTTCTAATCTAGCATCAGGTGCTGGGAAATTGATCTGGATATTTCTTACCCTGTAATTGTTTCAGGTTTATGTGGACCAAGAGCAGTGTACACAAGTATATTGTAAAACCTCCATAACATAGTGAAGAGTGAGAATGCTCACATACTACTGGTAGGGAGATGGTTAATGCGTTACCTAGGAAATGTCATGGGTGCCCACATTTCTATCAAAAGGACCCATCTGCTTTCAGTTTAGAAGTCTTTGGGGAAGTCCCTGTTACCTAAGATTGACTGAGTGCGTACAATGCATAGAAGGAAGTAGCACACATAATATTTATATGAAGAAAGACAGCCATCTTTAGAGTCTAGAATGTCAGGAACATTACAGGAACTTAATTCACATTTGTCAAATTAATGAATAATAATTAAAGGAGATATGTGAAATACGCTATTCTTAACAACATATTAATAAAATATCTGGAAAACAAAATTGTTGAACAGTTGCATAAGAAGAAATAGAGAATTATCAAAAGCCATTTGCCAACTTAGACTAACATAAGATAGCAATTGTGTGGGGCTACAGATCAGAAGAATCCGTATTTTAAGAAATGAGGAATCTTAGCCTGGTAACTATCTATCTTGGGTTGCCCATGACTGTCCTGGTATATATATATATACCTGTTGTTCTGGCATAATCATTTAGAGTGTCCTCTTTTATACTTGAAGTGTCCTGGTTTCAGTGATAAATTATATAGTCACTCTACTTTTAGTGAATATATATGAACTATTATGGAGTCTCTAGGGAACCATTTATAATGAATATAAAAACTCTCACTTGTTAGAATGACTATTTAGTTCAGTTCAGTTGCTCAGTTGAGTCCAACTCTTTGCAACCCCATGAACCACAGCACAATAGGCCTCCCTGTCTATCACCACCTCCCAGAGTCCACCCAAACCCATGTCCATCAAGTCGGTGATACCATCATCCAACCATCTCATCCTCTGTCATCCCTTTCTCCTCCTGCTCTCAATCTTTCCCAGCATCAGGGTCTTTTCCAATGAGTCAGCTCTTCGCATCAGGTGGCCAAAGTATTGGAGTTTCAGCTTCAACATCAGTCCTTCCAATGAACACCCAGGACTGATATCCTTTAGGATGGACTGGTTGAATCTCCTTGCAGTCCAAGGGACTCTCAAGAATCTTCTCCAACACCACAGTTCAAAGGCATCAATTCTTCGGCACTCAGCTTTCTTTATAGCCCAACTCTCACATCCCTACATGACTACTGGAAAAACCATAGCCTTGACTAGACGGACCTTTGTTGACAAAGTAATGTCTCTGCTTTTTAATATGCTGTCTAGGTTGGTCATAACTTTCCTTCCAAGGAGTAAGCGTCTTTTAACTTCATGGCTGCAATCATCATCTGCAGTGATTTTGGAGCCCAGAAAAATAAAGTCTGACACTGTTTCCACTGTTTCCCCATCTATTTGCTGTGAAGTGATGGGACCAGATGCCATGATCCTAGTTTTCTGAATGTTGAACTTTAAGCCAACTTTTTCACTCTCCTCTTTCACTTTCATCAAGAGGCTCTTTAGTTCTTCTTTACTTTCTGCCATAAGGGTGGTGTTATCTGTGCAGAAATAAAACAAAAGTCATGTAAATAATTTTAAATGTCCTAGTAGCCAAGTTAAAAAAGAAAGATGTGGCATTAATTTTGATAATATTATATTTAACCCATATATCAAAAATATTATCATTTCAACATGCAGAAAACATATGATTATTATTGAGACATTTTACATTCATTTTTTACACTAAGACTTTGAAGCTCAGTGTGATTTTTACACTTGCAGCTTATTTTGATTTAGACCAGCCACCTTTCAAGTACTCAGTAGCCACATAGGGTTAATAGCTATTGCATTGGACAGCTCAGTTTTGGAATATGTAGTTTGTTGAATAAAATTCTATTATGTTAACTATATAGTGAAATACATGTAGAGGCTATTCCATTCTTGTGTCATCTGCTGTCATCATAAAATTAAGTTAAATAACTGCTCACCATTAAGACTCTGTTTCTTCATCTTTGACTTAGGTTCATTCTACTTTGATTTAGTTTTCAATCAGACTCTTTCTTCTCAAAGGTAGTATGACCACTAGGAGTTCTAGGGGGGCTTCCTCGGGGGCTTCCCTTGTGGCTCAGTGGTAAAGAACCCACCTGCAATGCAGGAGACAGCAGGAAATGAAGGTTCGAGCCCTGAGTCAGGAAGATCCTTTTGAGGAGGGCATGGCAACCTATCTAGTATTCTTTCCAGGAAAATACCATGGGCAGAGGAACCTGGTGGGCTACAGTTCATGGGATCACAAAGAGTTGGACACGACTGAAGTGCACACACACAGGAGCACTAGACTTATTTTTCACCAAAATGAAAGTGATTTACTCTTTTTTAATAGTTACAAGAAGTCTCCAGGTTTTGAGGATAATCTGACCAACCTGGGTCACATACTCATTGTTGATGTTGTCACTGACCCACAGGGTGAAAAATTCAGCCTGGTCACACACCTATCCCTGGGGCCATCAGGGTGGAAAACATTAAGTTCCACAAACTTGATGAACTGTGACTGGAGAAGGACTTTCCCAGTAGAAACCAGGTGCTATTCCTAGAAGGGAAATGCGTGCCAGAATGGCACAACATCAGAAGTGCAGGAGTCATTTTGAGACCTTAGGGAAGATAGGTACAGCTTAGATAATCCAGGGGCATCACCAGGCTTGAATGGTTCTGCAAGAGTAGCCCTTCCCCTAAACTGCCAGAAGCTTATTAGAGGCCACCTGTGAAATCCCTTCTCCATACTTCTCTGATGGTGGACTTTGTATGAGACATGGTATCTAAAGATCCAGTGTCAGTCTCCAGTGGGAGGATTATGATGGATCATGTGTTCATTTGGCCACCAATCTAGGGATTCAGATTCTCTGGGGCTAAAAGGGCAAGCATTCATTGTATCCAGGTATCTTGGGGATTTCTCTTACACTCATTGTAGACATAAATGTCCCAGTAAGGGTCAGGCCTCTTTTTTAGACTTCTTTCCCATTTAGGTCACCACAGAATGCTGAGTAGAGTTCTCTGCCATACAGTAGGTTCTCAGTAGCGTATATGTGTCATTCTCAATCTCCCAATTCATCCTATTCTCCGTTTCCCCCCTTGGTGTCCATAAGTTTGTTCTCTCCATCTGTGTTTCTATTTCAGTTTTGCAAATAAGTTCTTCTATACAACTTTCCTAGATTCCACATATAAATATTATATAATATGTGTTTTCCTGATTTACTTCAGTCTGAATGACAGTCTGTATCAACAAGCCACATCTTTAGAAATTCACCCTAGAAGCATCTCTAGAGCCTAAAGGGCAAATGGACCCCACAAGCAACAGCAATTTGACGGGCCTTGAGGGGTATGAGTCGGGCACAACTAAGCGACTAAGCACAGCACGTAGCACAAAGGGGTATAACAAGGGGACCTTGACCATGTTTTGGGGAGGGGACATGTTGCAGGGCAAAACCCTGCAGTTTAGAGCAATTGGGGGATGCCAGAGCGCCATGGTACTACAGGGGGATGAGAAGAACCATAGGAAGGAAAGGATGAGCCTGGGCTAAAAGAAGAAATCAACAGAGGGGTCATCTGATCCCTATGTGCTGTATCTAACAAAGGTTTGAAAGCTTCATTGCTTTGGTGCTACTCAAGGCCTCAGGCAGTGAACTCTGCTCTGTGAGTGATGGTCCTGAAGAGCCAGTTACAGCCAGCAAGAAATAACTCTGACATCTGCTGGGATCAGTGACTGGACAAAACTCTTCCTTTGTGGAGGTCAGTAGAATTCAGAGCTTTGCATGCATCCTTGTGGAGCACACGTCATGAATGATGTTGAAGTCTTGTGACATGCATGCTTGTAATTGCCACATGCATGCAAAACTCCCTGATAGGTGAGTGTAGTGGGCAGAACATGTGTCTGGGAAGCAGAAAGCCCTTCACTGAATCCTGGCCCTGCTTCCTATTAACTGTGTGACTCTGAGCAAGTTTTTAAAACATTCTGTACCTCAGTTGCTTCATCTGAAAAATGGGCACATTTATAATATCTGTCTTAAATCACCATTCTTGGATTAGTTTATTTATTCATTTGTAACACTTGATATTCATAAAAGCTCTGCTTTGTGCATAGCACTGACTCAGGCACTGTTTTAATACAAAAATAGTTCCTGCCCTAATAGAGAGCATCAAATAAGATATTTGATTTCAAATTACCTCTTAAGCCTTAAAGGATAATAAGCATGTAAATGATGATGATGATCATCATGTTATATTAATATGCAACTTACTTTCTCAGGAAGCTGTTTCTCTCCCAGCACCCCCTCATAAGCATATTGAAAATACAGCATCAGCAATTTCCTTCCTTTGGAGCAGAAATTTCATTTTCTCTGCCAGTCAGTCTGGACAAGCTGTGCTTATATTCATAATTGCCCTGGCAAGTCTCCAAGAGCCCCTAGGGCCAGATATGTCAAGGTCATTAAGATGCTGCACCACCCGCCCCACCCCCAACCCCTGACATTGTGCAATTATCAGCCCCCAGAGGGCAAATGCATCATTGATGTGTAATTAATGAAGAGGGAGTTAGGGGCCTAGCACTGACATACACAAATCAAGGCCTTGTCAGCCATGGGGGTGTCGATGGGACTTTTGTTCTTTTAGTAATATTTGTTGTTACAAAATGCTGCACACGAGTTGGGAAGGGGAATACCTTTGTAGCACTGGTGATGTGCCTATTTGCAGAAAGCCACAGGGACAGGTATCCGTTAGCCCACTGATTAATTCAAGGCTTCATAGGCTGAAGCAGATGAGGGAGCTGGAGCGAACATTCTTTTGTTTAAAATGTATGTGCAGATTCTCTCTGATAGTGAGCTGCCCTTGGTTTCTGCAAGCCCAGGGGCTTTGAAGGACTTCTGTTTATCCCAACTTATTGAGCATTCCCTATGTGTAGGTGACAGAACAGCATGTGACCCAAGAATTCAGGTATCTTGAATTTAGTTGGTGGGGAATGGGGGTCCCTGCAGATCAGGCAGTTAGAGATGGAAGGAATCTTAGAGCCTGAATTGTCTGACATTCTGGGTAGGAATCCTTTTTCAGTGGTTCTAAGTCTTTCCCATATTTTCCTGCTTATTGTGAGACCAATGGAGTAATGGGTCACAGCATCTGATCTGAACTTCTCACCTTTTGGGAGAAGACAGAGAGGAAGGCAAAGATAAAATGAATAGGAAAAATGACATCCTTCCTTTTCTCTGAGGGGTAAAGGAGAACCCAAAGCATGGTAATAATTGGCAAATCCAAAACAGACCTAGCACTGCATCTATAGACTAGGGTTGGCTTTAATATGTGGACCTTGTATGTTGGGTTGTTTATTTTTGGGGCATTGACAATCCCCTTCCATGTCTCACTCCTTGTCATCCCTTAGAACCGATCCATATTTAAAATATTACCCACAGCTTCACCCATCTCTGAGCAAAAATTTCTGTCTCTCCAGCCAGCTCTGTTTTTCTTTTCTCTTATCACACATACTTTTCAACCTTATCTCTGCTCCCATCTCTGTCCTCCCAGTCATGGCTTTTTCTGCCTTTGCTGGGCCACAGTGTATCACTTCGCTCATTCTCTTGCTAGGAGCATGCCCGGTTATCTCACTCCATGGACCTTTTGCGGCAACTTTCCTACACATTCCCTACTTTTGATCAATTTGACCATCTGCTTCTCTGTTCCAACTCCCAGATGGCTGGATGCTCTAGGTAGGGGGAAAGCACATGACTGTACAGGTGTGGTTTCCAACTTTAGCAAGATTCTCAGTGCTGCTCTGCCATCTTCCTACGTGGTCCCAGTTGGTATCCTCATCTGTTCCTCACAACACTTCTTATGCAACTGCAGCCACTCCTCAAATTTATTCTGTGAAGATGGCCTTGTTTCCTTTTATCACAGAGAAAGTTAAGTCCCTTAGATGTGAACTCTCCCCATCTTTCTCCTCTGAATGATTTTCTTATGTAACTCATGTCACAAGGTGTCCTTAGATTCTTTCCAAATCTGTCCTCAAGACAAGGATTCTTGTGAGTGGTTTATTTGAGAGGCGATCCCAGGAAGCATCAGTAGGAAATGGAACATGTACAGGGAAGGAAAGGAAGCCAGCGGAAGTGTGTTATACAGCAAGTTTCCTCCATAAGTAACTGGGACCTTATCCTACTGGGGATTCTTGGATGTAACACAGGTGTGAGTCGTCCCACTCACTATGGGATGATGGATATTTACACACCATCTCCTGTTGAATTTATGGCCAAAGGTTGCTCCAGGGGTCTTTATTCTCCAGAATTTCTGGCCTGGTGCAGTCACATGCTCTTGGAAGTGTAAGTCCTTGTTCCAGCTGGAAAACTTGCAAAACTTTTGAGTGAGACCTACCTGGCTTTTACATATTCTGCTTCTGTTTCCAATATATTGTTGTTCAGTCACTAAGTTTTGTCTGACTCTTTTGGGACCCCATGGACTGTACCCCAACATTGTCCTCTTTCCATGGGATTTCCCAATCTAGAATATTGGAGTGGGTTGCCAATTACTTCTCTAGGACATCTTCTCCACCCAGGGATTGAACCCGTGTCTCTTGCATTGACAGAGAGATTCTTTATCACTGAGACATCAGAGAAGCCCTTCCAATATATTATTTATCTAGAAATACTAGATATTTTCTTGAGATGGTGGCTATTTACTGTTTAAGTTAAGATTTTTAGAATAATAAAAATACTTCTCCATCAAGCACCTGACTCCTGCATCTGAAAGCCATGGTTTTCAAGAGATATTTTGTGTGTGTGTTCATGTATTTTTGTACACGCTATAGGTTTACAGAAGACCGCCTACAGCCTAGTCTTCTTGTATATTATCTTCTCTGAGGTAATAAGCCAGATAATTTTGCTTTATTTTTATAATGTTGGAAGAAGGCAAATGATGATGGTGGTGATAATAAAATAATCCCTGAGAAATAAAAAATAAATTGGGAAATACTTAAAAATATTATCTTCTTACATCTTATCTGACAGTGTCTCCTCTGTTTGGCTGCTGATGAGATAGACCGTAATGCTGATACTGGCAAAGATGCATGCTGGACCCCAAGATTCTGAAGCTGATGACCACCAGAGTCCTGACAGATGCCCAGAACTGAGGACACTCATGTCTGGCTAAATTCTTGGCTGCTGAGACTATTGACACTAACACTATTCCAGTTCCAAATTCTCCACGTCTCATAAGACTTTAGCAGAACAGTGTTTTACTTTTGTTTCTATCATATATTTTCAGCTTTCTGCACTAAGAATTTGGCATACACTCTTGGGATATATACCTACCTCTGAACCTTACTACTTTGGCTACCTTAACATCTCTGAAATGTATCTCATATCCCAGTGTTCAGTGAAGGTTTTGGCTTGTAGCATGTATTCACCAAGTGTTACTGACTAAACTAAGTCTCATCATTAGTTTTCCTGCTGCTGCTAAGTCACATCAGTCGTGTCTGACTCTGTGCGACCCCATAGATGGCAGCCCACCAGGCTCCGCTGTCCCTGGGATTCTCCAGGCAAGAACACTGGAGTGGGTTGCCATTTCCTTCTCCAATGCATGAAAGTGAAAAGTGAAAGTGAAGTCGCTCAGTCGTGTCTGACCCTCAGCGACCCCATGGACTGCAGCCTTCCAGGCTCCTCCATTCGTGGGATTTTCCAGGCAAGAGTACTGGAGTGGGGTGCCATTGCCTTCTCCTACAGCCTTCTAATTTATTCTATAGTCTGCTCAAGAATAATCTTTCTAAAAAGCTAAATAAATCACATGAAAACCTTCCATTGATTAAAGAACCAACTTCTGAGCAGCATACCCCAACTGTAACAGGGAAGAACAAATCTGACTACATATTGGATCCATCTCTTTAACTTTTGTATTCTATTGATTGTGCTACAAGTTAATTGCTAAAGTTATTATTGGCAAATAGATGAAGAAGCAATGGAAACAGTGACAGACTTTATTTTTCTTGGGCTCCAAAATCACTGCAGATGGTGACTGCAGTCATGATATTAAAAGACACTTGCTCCTTGGGAGAAAAGCTATGACAAACCTAGACAGTGTATGAAGTGAAGTTCAGTTCAGTTCAGTCGCTCAGTTGTGTCCGACTCTTTGCAATCCCATGAACCGCAGCATGACAGGCCTCCCTGTCCATCACCAACTCTCGGAGTCCACCCAAACCCATGTCCATTGAGTTGGTGATGCCATCCAGCCATCTCATCCTCTGTCGTCCCCTTCTCCTTCTGCCCTCAATCTTTCCCAGCATCAGGGTCTTTTCAAATGAGTCAGCTCTTCCCATCAGGTGACCAAAGTATTGGAGTTTCATCTTCAACATCAGTCCTTCCAATGAACACCCAGGACTGATCTCCTTTAGGATAGATCGGTTGGATCTCCTTGCAGTCCAAGGGACTCTCAAGAGTCTTCGCCAACATCACAGTTCAAAAGCATCAATTCTTCTGTGTTCAGCTTTCTTTATAGTCCAACTCTCACATCCATACATGACTGCTGGAAAAACCATAGCCTTGACTTGATGGATCTTTGTTGGCAAAGTAATGTCTCTGCTTTTTAATATGGTATCTAGGTTGGTCATAACTTTCCTTCCAAGGAGTAAACGTCTTTTAATTTCATGGCTGCAATCACCATCTGCAGTGATTTTGGAGCCCAGAAAATAAAGTCTGACACTGTTTCCACTGCTTCCCCATATATTTGCCATGAACTGATGGGACCAGATAACATGATCTTAGTTTTCTTAATGTTGAGCTTTAAGCCAACTTTTTCACTCTCCTCTTTCACCTTCATCAAGAGGCTCTTTAATTCTTCTTCACTTTCTGCCATAAGGGTGGTGTCATCTGCATATCTGAGGTTATTGATATTTCTCCTGGCAATCTTGAATTCAGCTTGTGGTTCCTCCAGCACAGCGTTTCTCATGATGTACTCTGCATAGAAGTTAAATAAGCAGGGTGACAATATACAGCCTTGACGAACTACTTTTCCTATTTGGAAATAGTCTGTTGTTCCATGTCCAGTTCTAACTGTTGCTTCCTGACCTGCATACAGGTTTCTCAAGAGGCAGGTCAGGTGATCTGGTATGTCCATCTCTTTCAGAATTTTCCACAGTTTATTGTGATCCACACAGTCAAAGGCTTTGGTGCTGAGTTCCAGCCCCGGCTGATCCAGGGTATTCGAAGGAGAGATGGCTAGGCGACCTATTCAAATGTTAATTAGAGATGTAAAAAATAATAAAAAGAGGATAGCTCAGTAGGAAAATTCAGTGGAGAAAAGAAACTGAGTGGCTTGGTTTACACGGAAAATCAATATAACCCGTGACACCAGGTTAGCTCTGACCACGGAGGCCGCAGGCGCCCTCTCGAATAGCGGAAGATGCCCCACCTTAGGCACCTTCTCGAGTGGGTCTTAGAAGCCCGGGCAAATAAATGGTCGCAGAGGATATCCGCGCTCCAGATGGACACTCAGCTGGAAGTTAAAGGGAAGAATGACATGGGGAGACCAAGCGTTGGTGAGCAAGGCCCATAGCTTTATTTTCAACAGGGGTTTTTATACCCTAAGTTACACATAGAGGATAATAGGGGATGCAAAGTCAGCAGTTTTTGATCCTTATCAAAAACCAGGGTTTCTTTCCTGCAAATTTATCGTATACAAATGGTTTAGGTGATTTACATCATCTTCTGGCCAGAGGCCTATTAACATTTTATGACTCTTGACAAGGACTTATCAACAAAGACTTATTTTCTCTAAGAGTAATTATTTTAAGGTTTGGCGCCATCTTCCAAAGATAAAATTACATTCCTATAGGGTGGATGTGTAATGGGTTTACAAAGGAAATAATTTATTACCTTAAGGGTCTAAAGTTACTAACACCAAGGCCACTACTTATTTTTCTACATACCAACTATATTAATTAATACACATTCAAGGATACAATACAGGGGATGTGGAAACTTGGCAACAAACATTGGCTCATCAATGAAATCTTTTACTAGTTTTATTCTGACAGTTTCTAACTCTCTGAGAGGCTCTAAGCTATTTGAATATCTTAAGCTTCCCGTGCCTCTCGAGGCTGGGAGACTGTAAACAATCGTATGCATAGCTGTAGGTGTCCGGGTAAACTTGTCAGGAGAGTTAGAGAGCCATCTGAGGGGTTTGGATTTAAACACTCCTAATTGCCCAGGAACTTTATTAATTGGAGCTGTAAGTTAACTCTTTGACAGAGAGAGCGAGATGGTGGTGGGGGACAGCCCCCAGTAAAGTCAGAGGTGAGAGCACAAAGCAATTAAGTAGGCAGACTCTGGTTTTTGGGGGTAGATGCTTGAGAATATCCGGGGGCACTCCGAGGCTCGATCCCGCCTTTGCATATGCCGAGCCTCCTTCCTCATGACCTTTGTCATGAGTGGAATGTCTCTCGCCGGCTCCCGGCACTTTGGCATAGTCAATACAGCAGAAATAGATGTTTTTGGAACTCTCTTCTTTTTTCCATGATCCAGTGGATGTGGGAAATTTGATCTTTGGCTCCTCTGCCTTTTGTAAAACCAGATTGAACATCTGGAAGTTCACAGTTCACATATTGCTGAAGCCTGGCTTGGACAATTTTGAGCATTACTTTACTAGTGTGTGAGATGAGTGCAATTGTGTGGTAATTTGAGCATTCTTTGGTATTGCCTTTCTTTGGGATTGGAATGAAAACTGACATTTTCCAGTCCTGTGGCCACTGCTGAATTTTCCAAATTTGCTGGCATATTGAGTGCAGCACTTTCACAGCATCATCTTTCAGGATTTGAAATACCTCAACTGGAATTCCATCACCTCCACTAGCTTTGTTCATAGTGATGTTTCCTAAGGCCCACTTGACTTCACATTCCAGGATGTCTGGCTCTAGGTCAGTGATCACACCATCATGACTATCTGGGCCATGAGGATTTTTTTTTGTTCAGTTCTTCTGTGTATTCTTGCCACCTCTTCTTAATATCTTCTGCTTCTGTTAGGTCCCTACCATTTCTGTCCTTTATTGAGCCCATCTTTGCATGAAACGTTCCCTTGGTATCTCTAATTTTCTTGAAGAGATCTCTAGTCTTTCCCATTCTATTGTTTTCCTCTAAGCAGAGACATTACGTTGCTGACAAATGTCCATATAGTCGAAGTTATGGTTTTTCCAGTAGTCATATACAGATGTGAGAGATGGACCATAAGGAAGGCTGAGTGTTGAAAAATTGATACTTTTAAACTGTGGTGTTGGAGAAGACTCTTGAGTGTCCTTGGACTGCAAGGAGAGCAACCAGTCAGTCTTAATAGAAATCAACCCCCAAAATTCATTGGAAGGACTGGTGCTGAAGGTGAAGCTCCAATACTTTGGCCACCTGATGAGAAGAGCTGATTCACTGGAAGAGACCCTGATGCTTGGAAAGATTAAAGGCAGGAGAAGGGGATGACAGAGGATAAGATGGTTGGATAGCATCACTAACTCAAGGAACATGAGTTTGAGCAAACTCCAGGAGATGGTGAAGGACAGGAAAGCCTGGTGTGCTGCAGTTTATGAGGTAGCAAAGAGTCTGACATGACTGAGTAACTGAACAACAACAAATCACTGAAGGGATTTTGTTTTAGCATAAAGAATACATAATGACCCATCTCTGGGAACCCTGCCTCCCGTGCCTGATGCTTAAGCTAAAATACCTTTGCTTAGTTCACAGGGAACATCCTGACCAGGCCCACCTGTGAATGGCTGCAGGAAAGGAGATATTAAGACATCCTCCCTGGAGTCTGGCCAGGACCAGGAAACATTTGCAACAACTTATCGCCTTTTTGTGGTGCTTCCCTGGTGGCTTAGCAGTAAAGAATCTGCCTGCTAATGCAGGGGATGCAGGAAACATGGGTTCAATCTTTGGGTCAGGAAGATCCCTGGAGGAGGAAATGACAACCCACTCCAGTCTTCTTGACTGGAAAATCCCATGGACAGAGGAGTCTGGCAGGCTATAGTCCATGGGGTTGCAAAGAGTTGGACACAACTGAGCTTGCACATTGCCTTTTTTACTTTACCTGCTCACATCCCTCTCTTTGTTCTATATAAGAAATTAGCATCCAAACCCAAGCAAGAGTGTTCTTTGGGACCCTAGTCCACCATCTTGGTCTGCAGTTTTCCAAATAAAGTTGCTATTCTTTGCCCAATAACTCAGCTCTCAATGTATTGGCCTGTCTTGCCATGAGCAGTATGAGCTTGGACTTGATAACTAGACCTCCCTGGCTGACTTTTGCCTTTCTCTTAGCCTCATCTCTTGCTGCACCTCCTTTTTGCCTGAATGCATTGACACTGTCAGGCATTTAAACATGTTTGTGCACTGTGACTTCATTGTGCCCTCCTTTCTTTTGCTACTTCTGTTCTGCATGACCTTTCTCCTGCCATTAACCGGGGGACTCCAAATGGTTTTAAAAACTCAGCTCAGTCACCTTTTCTCTGGAGCTCATATGTGCTTCCAGGAGAGGCACTCATTGGCCTTTCTTGGGTTTCACACGTAAAAGGTTGATGAGCAGAGTATCTGCCACAATGGTTGCTGTGAGGTTTTAATGGCGTTAGTTAGCTAGTTAGTGTTAGTTACTCAGTCACGTCCAGTTCTTTGTGACCACATGGACTGAAGCCTGGTGGGCTCTTCTGTCCATGGGACTCTCCGGGCATGAATACTGGAACAGGCAGCCATTTCCTTTTCCAGGGGATCTTCACAACTCAGGGATCAATCCTAGGTCTCCTGCACTGCAGGTGGATTCTTTATCACTGAGCCACCAGGAAAGCCCTTTAATGGCATAAAATGATATAAAGCATGGAACTCTGCCTGGTGCAGAATTTATACTTAATTTATGTTAACAGTATTAGTTCTTTAGACACCTTTACTAGGAATATCATTATAATCTATGGTGTCATTTATGTGCACATTTCCCAATACCCAAGAGATGTGAGCTGTGTCCTATTCATCTTATGTGTCCAATATTTAGTATTATGTTAAATAAGTGGATGAAGCCACCTATCTCTGGTACACTTACCTGGCGTTTTATAGTCCAAAAAAATCCCTTCATTATTTTACTTTATCTGTAAATTTTTTCGATGCACAGCCAATGTTTTTAGTCAGTGAAACTATTCTGTATGATACCATAATGACAGATTTATGACATTAAACATTTGTTGAAACCCATAACTGCAACGCAAAGTAAATCTTAATGTAAGCTTATTATTAGCTATTAATAGTAACAGTATATCACTATTGATTAATCGTCACAAATGTTTCACATGAGTGAAAGATGTTAATCATAGGAGAAACTGAGAGGATAGAAGAAGGAGAAGGTATATGGCAATTCTCTGTACTTTCTGTTCAATGTTTCTGGGCTCTGTGTGAATAGAATGCTAGATTTCTAATTTATATTCACTCAGAACTTTGACATAGTTCCATTTATTCTGGCATCTAGTATTACTGCTAAAAGACTAGAAAGCTTATTATTTAGTGAATTTTTAAAAAAAATTTGAATGAGGCTTGAAACTCTAATCCAATTGTAAGAATATAAAGAAATATTATGTTATAAAAAACAGATTAACATGTGATTCAGTATTATTAAGTAAAGTACAGATTTTGTTTAAATTTCACAAAATTTTATGCTAGTGTCCATAATTAGTTTTCATACATTTTTCAAGATTCCACATTGTGTTTAGTTGCACTGGGCAACTTCAGCTGCATGCAACAAATTCTGATGAATTCTCTTCTTACGTGTTTTCTATTACAAATATTTTCTAATTTTTCTTGTTATGGCTTCTTAGATACACTTGTCATTTAAAAGTGGACATTTAATTTCCAGATATGTGGAGTTTTTAAAGTATTCTTGATATTAATTTGTCATTTAAATGTTTTTTTCTCTGCAATCACCCTCTGTGTTTTTTCAGTCTTTTAAATTTTTGAGGTCTTCAATGACTAAGTCAAAGATGTCTCTTGGTAAATGTCACACAGAACTTGAAAATATATGGGTTATTTTCAAATATATTTTGATATTGATTTCTAACCTAATTCCACAGTGATAAGAGAATAGACTTGATATGATTTCAGTACCTTTAGATCATGAAATTTTTGCATATTGTTTTGCATCCCTGGATATGTTCCAGTATCTTCTGGTTTATAGTGTATGGGAACTTGAATAGGATTTGTATCCTGCTACTGTTTGAAAATTGAATAAATCTTAATTATGCTGAATTGGTTCATGATGCTTTTTTCAAGTCTACTTTATTCTTCTACTTTTTATATATTCATTCTATTAATTTTTGAGAGTTTAATATTAAAACTCCAACTATATTTTTGGGCTCCAAAATCAATGCATATGGTGATTGCAGCCATGAAATTAAAAGACGCTGACTCCTTGGAAGGAAAGTTGTGACCATCCTTGACAACATATTAAAAAGCAGAGACATTTCTTTGCCAACAAAGGTCCATCTAGTCAAGGCTATTGTTTTTCCAGTGGTCATGTATGGATGTGAGAGTTGGACTATAAAGAAAGCTGAGTGCAGAAGAATTGATGCTTTTGAACTGTGGTGTTGGAGAAGACTCTTGAGAGTCCCTTGGACTGCAAGGAGATCCAACCAGTCCATCCCAAAGGAGATCAGTCCTGGGTGTTCATTGGAAGGACTGATGTTAAAGTTAAAACTCCAATACTTTGTCCACTTGCTGCGAAGAGCTGACTCATATGAAAAAACCCTGATGCTGGGAAAGATTGAGGGCAAGAGGAGAAGGGGACAACAGAGGATGAGATTGTTGGATGGCATCACTAACTTGATGGATGCGAGTTTGGGTGGACTCCGGGAGTTGTTAATGGACAGGGAGGCCTGGCATGCTGCAGTTCATGGGTCTGCAAAGAGTTGGACATGACTGAGTGACTGAACTGAACTGAACTGAAAAATCTTAATTTATCTACTTAAAAAATAATTGTAATCTATAGTGGAACTCTAAGTAACTTTGTTCTGTATTTTCCAAGTCTCCTGCAAATGTGTTATCATACTTTTATGATTAAAAAAAATTAATAATAAACTTCATTATTTAAAAAGTAGCTTCCTGAACCCATGAGGAATAGTGGGTGATATTATCTGAAAATCAGAGATGTGGTACAGTTGGCCCAAAGACACACAATTAAAACTGTCAGAGATGAGATTTACATTTTCTTATGCTATGCGTTGTGTAGTTAGCACAAGATGAATTTTTAACCTCCACTCCACTTTTTGAGAGGAATAAGACAACCTCATTACTGACATTATCCTTCCGGCACTTTTCGAAAGTAAGTCTTAGGTGGAGTGGAGTTTATTAGGGACTGGATGAGAATACCCTTCACAAGACTAATTTAGAGTCTTTATGGCTCAGTACAGGCTGTCAATTCTAAGTTATTTGACATTTAATTTCTGCTGATATAAATTTTATATGACAAATAGTTTCATTTAATTGCATCACCTCTGGCTTATATAGATCATAAAAGGTTTCCATTTTAACAGCCAGCATCACAAGAGCCCTGGCTGAGAGGAATAAGTTGAGAAAACTTGCAAGGGCATGACTGGCTCCCTGGGGAAGAAAAATATCTGGATGGAGGTTGCTTTCGGCCCAAGAATACCTGCACCGGTGCTTGTGCTGAGCACCTGAACTGGCAAGAGCACTACTTCCTCTTAGGACCTCGACTGATACACTTTTCTTTCAGCAGTGAGCCCCTCCTCTGGCTCATCCTTTCCACTGATGAATTTTATGCGAAAAGAACTTGCTTTTTAAAATGCTCTGGCAAGCACTAATAACAACTTCACAGTAATTTCACCCAGAGTCTCTAATTTTGTATCTTTGTTCCTTTATATAAAAGTACTCTGTCTAGGGATGGTGGCATAACTGAATCTCATTAAATATTCAGAAAGTATTGACTTGTATTTATATATCAACTATTTATTGAGCATCTACTATATGCCCGGTTGTATGGTAGATACTATGGAGAATAAGCAGTCTCTGTCACCAAGAAGCTTTCAGTCTACTGGGAAGATCTGATATATCTATACAATGGGACAAAAATAAAAAGTATATGGGTGCAGCACTGTATGGTTTATTAAGAGCATTCTTGTGTTCATTACAACAATACTCTCTGGAGGAGAAGAGTGTGTTGTATTTCTCCCATTTGATTAGTGACAACTCTGAGTGTGACAGTTGGTCTTCTACTTCTAAGATCTGGTGCTCTGTCTTTACCATGGTTTGTGTCTATGCTTCTATATATAGTATATAGAGGACTCTATATACTAGGACACTACAGAGTCCTCCAATAAAATATGAACTCTTTCAAGATGTAACACAGAACATATGTTACTCTTGTGTATGCCATTGTCGATAATGTTTTGCCTCTGCTGATGTGTATTTCGTATATTTGTAATGTTAAGGAAACCAAACAACATTAACAGTTGGGTAATGTTGCTTCAGTCTATGTAGTAAAATATTTATTAATGTCCCATCAACCAAATGTGTATGGATTTTATTAGGATACACTATATATTAAACATTTCTAATCTTGAGTCTAATATTCCTTCATAGTATCAACCTTTTGCCTTTGTGTATTTAAAAGTTCTTTTAACTTATATGCAGAGTACATTATGCAAAATGCCAAGCTGGATGAATCACAAGCCGGAATCAAGATTTCTGGGAGAAATAGTAACAACTTCAGATATGCAGATGATACCACTCTATTGGCTGAAAGTGAAGAGGAACTAAAGAGCCTCTTGATGAGGGTGAAGGAGGAGAGTGAAAAAGCTGGCTTAAAACTCAACATTCAAAAAATGAATCATGGAATCAGGTATATCAGGAGAAGAATGTATTGCAATTTCTCCTGTTTGTATTTTTCTACTTCATGGCAAATAAAAGGGGGAAAAGTGAAAACAGTGACAGATTTTATTTTCTTGGGCTCCAGAATCACTGTGGACAGTGTTTGCAGCCATGAAATTAAAGACACCTGCTCCTTGGAAGAAAGGCTATGACAAACCTAGACAGCGTATTAAAAAGCAGAGACATCGCTTTGCTGACAAGTCCATATAATCAAAGCTACTGTTTGTCCAGTAGTCATGTAAGGATGTGAAAGTTGGAACATAAGGAAGGCTGAGTACCGAAGAACTGATCCTTTTGATTTATAATGTGGAGAAGACTCTTGAGAGTCTCTTGGACTGCAAGGAAATCAAGCCAGTCAATCCTAAATGAAATCAACTTTAAATATTCATTGGAAGGACTGATCCTGAAGAGGAAGCTCCAATACTTTGGCCACGTGATGCAAAGAGTTGGCTCATTGGAAAAGACCCTGATGATTGAAGGCAAAAGCAGAAGAGGGTGACAGAGGATGAGATGGTTAGATAGTATCACCGACTCAACGGACACAAATCTAATAGTGGAGGACAGAGGAACCTAGCATGCTGCAGTCCTTGGGGTCACAGAGTTGGACATGACTTACTGACTGAACAACAAAAACAATTTAAAATTTCTACCCTTAACCTGGGAATTTTTGAAGATGACTTTCACCATTTGTGCTAAGTATCTCTAACTCCACCTCATCCATTTTTCACACCTCTCTGTCCTCTCCTACCCTGCTCTCTGCCTGGAGAGGCTCACCTGTGTGAATTATATCAGTGGGCTCTTGTACCCACAGGAAGAGGTATCATTGGATTTGGCCTGTGGGGATTCCTGGAAATCAGAGGACAGGAAGCCAGTGAGGCTAGAGTGTTTATTCCCAGAGTCTCTCTCTTTGAGGTCATCTTGGGCTAATTCCGATGCTCCTCATAATGTGCATTTCTCTTCTTCCTGCACCTTCTCCTTGTCTCTTCACATCTAGGAGGAGTAACAACTGTTTATAAAAAAGACACACCTATTTACAAAGGGAACCCCATTATCACAATTCCTTTATTAAGTCCTCTTTAAACTATCCTAATCTGAGCATGCCGTTTGTTTCCTATTAAAACCCTATTTACTATTTAGATCTTTAAAGAGTCCATGTGCCTTGAAAGGTTCATGCCCATGCACCAGTCTGTGCCCTGGCTTATTGTTTCTGTGAATTGAACTTTTGTAAAGTGAAAATATGACTTCCCTGGTGGCTCAGACAGTAAAGAGTCTGCCTGCAGTGTGGGAGACCCAGGTACGATCTCTGGGTTGGGATGATCCCCTAGAGAAGGCAATGGCAACCTACTCCAGTATTCTTGCCTGGAAAGTACCATGGATGGAGGAGCCCGGCAGGCTACAGTCCATGGAGTCACCAAGAGTCGGACATGACTGAGCGAATTCACTTCTTCTTCTTAAAGTGAAAATAAGCACAAGACCTCAGAAGGAAAACTCAGTCAAAATGAGGAGTAAATAAAAAATATAAACATAAAGAAATTACAAAAAATAAGAAAGCACAGGAAAAGGCAGGGAAGGAAACAAGGACAGCTTCCAGATGCACAAGTGACAAGAATTCAGAAATATAAATAAAAACCATCATTGTTTGGTAATTCGTGCTAAGTCACTTCAGGCGTGTCCAACTCTGTGACCCCATGGATTGTAACCCACCAGACTCCTCTGTCCATGGGATTCTCCAGGCAAGAGTACTGGAGTGGGTTGCCATGCCCTCCTCCAGCAGATTTTTCTGACCTCGAGATTGAACTGAAGTCTCTTATGTCTCCTGCATTGGCAGGTGGATTCCTTACCTCTAGCACCACCTGGGAAGCTCCATCATTGTTTAATGATGAAAAAAATGAGTAGAAAAAGTTAACGTGATGGGAATGATGGGTGGGAATGGAAGAGGGCAGAGCTAGAGATAAAAGAAAAGGCACCCTACTAACAGGAAGTCTGCTGTTTTCATCTTTGAGTTACTTATAGTGACACTGGGTATTTTGAGATACAAAGTTTCCTCTAGGAAGATCTATTTCTGAAACTCATACACATGTGTATTAGGAAAAATAACATAGTATAATGGGAATGGACCTGGGAATAAATTTGTGATCTACTACTTGTTGCATCATCTTTTAACTTATCTGAGGTTCAATAGCCACACAAAAAAGTGTACATAATATAATCATAGATATTTAACAAATGATGGGTATCCCTGTTTGTCTTTGGGATTTAATTACATTTTGTTGTTGTTTAGCCACTCAGTCGTGTCTGACCCTCTGTGACCTTGTGGACTGTAGTCCAGCAGGCTCCTCTGTCTATGGGATTTCCCAGCAAGAATACTGTAGTAGGTTGCCATTTCTTTCTTCAGAGGGTCTTCCCAACCCAGTGGTAGAACTCAAGTCCCCTGCATTGGCAGGTGGATTCTTTACTGAGCTGAGCCACCAGGGAAGCCCATTTAGGTATGGAGAAATACATTTCTCCTAAAATGAAAAAAAATTTTTTTGGGGGGAGCCTTATTTTTGTGCCATACATAAGAGGAAATATAGATCATTGTTTACCCTTAAAGTTAAATTCTTCCCCAAATATCCATCAATCAAAGCCAGACTATCCACAGTAGGGAGAATCTCAGCTGATATTAGCTTTTTATGATAGAATCTTTTGGAATAAGGATTCTTGGATTGATGACACCACCATATTATTAATTGAATCTCCCAACAAAAAGTTTATTAAGTAACTGAGGAAAGTGAAGTGAAATTCGCTCAGTTATGTCAGACTCTTTGCAACTCCATAGACTATACAGTTGGAGAAGGCAATGGCACCCCACTCCGGTACTCTTGCCTGGAAAATCCCATGGACGGAGGAGCCTGGAAGGCTGCAGTCCATGGGGTTGTTGAGGGTGAGACACAACTGAGCGACTTCACTTTCACTTTTCCCTTTCATGCATTGGAGAAGGAAATGGCAACCCACTCCAGTGTTCTTGCCTGGAGAATCCCAGGGACGGGGGAGCCTGGTGGGCTGTCGTCTATGGGGTCAAACAGGGTCAGACACGACTGAAGTGACTTAACAGCAGACTATACAGTCCATGGAATTCTCCAGGCCAGAATACTGGAGTGTGTAGCCATTCCTTTCTCCAGGGGATCTTCCCAACACAGGGATTAAACCCAGGTCTTCCAGATTGCAGGCCTATTCTTTACCAGCTGAGCCACCAGGGAAGCCCAAGTAACTGAGGGCCTGATGCATTTTTGCAAGGCCTTATGTTATATCCTTTAAATATAAAAAATAAATAAGCCATTGTCCTTGCCTTCAAGGACACGCCAGCTTAGTTAGGGAAAAGGATAAGAGTTGACTATCAAGGTCATCAATTCAGTTCAGTTCAGTCCGTCAGTCATGTCTGACTCTTTGTGACCCCATGGACTGCAGCACGCCAGGCCTCCCTGTCCATCACCAACTCCCAGAGTTTACCCAATCTCATGTCCGTTGAGTTGGTGATGCTATACTTCATATCTCATTATCCTTGTTGACCCAGTGCTAATATATCACCCCACCCATTCTGAGTACATAGGATAAAAAGTTGTTGAATCTAATATAAATTAATAGCCAGCAATGCTAAGCACAAGAAGCAAACACATTAAGTGCATTAGACACTCAAAAAGAGAGCTCTTTGTAGCCTTAAATTTTCACACAGGTGGAGGAAATTGCTTCGGGCCTTGATAAGCGTGCAGATTTGGGTAGGTTTAGTGGGGCATGGACAACACTTGGGGGACTGTCTAATTATTTACTTAGTTTAGATTTATAGAAATCAAATTACCAAGTAAAGTGGTATGAATTTTAATAGGAAATGATTCACAGACACAAATTTACATAGTCTTGATTTTAATAGGACTAAATTTACATATACCCTCCAGAAGAGTGTGTTAATTTTTTTTAATCACAACCAGCAGTATGTGAAAGTGCTATTTCACTGTGTCAGCATTAGCATAGTGTGTTATCACTGAAAAATATTTATGTGCTTTGTGATAGATGATACCATCTCTCAGTTAATAATGCTTCAGGTAAAATTTTTGATTAATTGAGCAAGTGCAGGGTGGAATAATGATGCTGTGACTGCACTGAGAGGGAGAGAAGAATTGAGGCTAAAAGAGGCACAGAAAGAAGGTGAGAGCGAGAGGATTGTCTGTGGGAAGTGAGCAAAGTAAAGCTTTGAGGAATCATGTCGGGAAGGGTGTGTACAGCCAAAATAGCCATGGTGAATGGAAATATATTTGTCATCCAGAGGGAAGGTGGCTGGCTGAGGATCTTGGGTGTGGGACAATTACGAGTGAGAAAAAGGTGTGATGTAAGCTTGAGGTTGCAGGTAGGGGTCAGTGGGGGCGAGGAGGACAGGAACTAGGAGCTTGGGGGTCAGATACATTAGCAGTACTTTTTGTTGTTGTTGTTTTTATTTTTTGTTGTTTAATTTTACAATCTTGGGTTGGCTTCCACACAAAATTGTGGAACAATAATGTGAATCAGCAACAACTATACACGCATCCCTTCCCTCCCAAGCTCCTGCCCCAATCCCACCCCTCCAGGCCTCAGAGAGCATCAGACTGGGCTCCCCAACTACACAGCAACCTCTCACCAGCCATCCATCACACACATGATAGTGTATACACGTCGATGTTACCCTCTCCTTTCGTCCCACTCTCAGAAAAATAAATACGTTAACCCATACATATGAAATTTAGAAAAATGGCACCGACGAATCCATCTCTAGGGAAGAAATTGAGATGCAGATGTCGAGAACAGACCTGTGGAGAAATGCCTCTTAATTGTGCTTAATTTTTTTCTACCATATGAAAAATAGATAGCCAGTGGGAGTTTGATATGTGAAGCAGGGCACCCAAAGCAGGTGCTCTGTGACAACCTGGAGGGATGGAGTGGGGAGGGAGGAAGGAGGGGGTTCAAGAGAGAGGGGACACATGTATGCCTATGGCCGATTTATACTGATGTATGGCAAAAACCATCACAATATTGTAAAGTATTATCTTCCAATTAAAATAATTTTTTTTAAAATAAAGAAAAAATGCAGTACTTTTTTGATGTATCTGAGGATGATGTCCAGCTCTGTGAAGCAACTGGGCATCACTTGCAACCAATAAATAGCAGGAGGGCTCAAAGAAATATCCCAGAATATTGAGGAAGAAGGGAAACATTGGGAGAAAATTGAATATTGAAGAGAGCATGTGTTTCTTTAAGAAAGAGGCTGCACTTTAAGTACTACCTCAGGTAGTACTTGATCAACTTGTATAGGAAGCAGGGGGCCAGAATTGCCTATTGGTTAAAAAGTAGGGCTGACTCCTCCATTCAGTTCAGTTCAGTTCATTCACTCAGGTATGTCCAGTTCTTTGCGACCCCAAGGACTGCTGCATGCCAGCCTTCCCTATCCATCACCAGCTCCCAGAGCTTGCTCAAACTCATGTCCATTGAGTCGTTGATGCTATTCAACCATCTCACTGTCTTTCTTCCCTTTCTCCTTCTGCCCTCAGTCTTTCCCAGCATCAGTCATTTAATGTGGACAAGGCACTTGAAAACTTCAGTGCCTCAAGTTCCTCATCTACCAAGTATAAAGTGAGTTTAAATGAGATGTTACATTTCACTGGAGCATAATAGTGTCTGGCACATAGTAAGTGCTCCTAAGTGTTAGAGAAGGAACTAGCAACCCACTCCAGTATTCTTGCCTGGGAAATCCCATGGATAGAGGAGCCTAATGGGCTACAGTATATAGGGGATTGCAAAGAGTCAGACACAACTGAGCAACTCATCATGCATAAGCATTAGCTGCTTTTGCTGGTGGTAGTGTTATATTGTTGTGGCTGGAAGTGGTATTTTTTCTGGTTGCTACTTTTGTACATTGTTGGAGTAAAATGTATTTGTGTGATGTTACATCAGTGATCTGAGGGATGGAGCTGAGGGCAGGCTGGAGGCCAGTGTTTTCAGCAGGAGTATATGGGACTGGTTTCTAATTTCTTCCAACAGTTGTAGAATTGAAACTGATAGGTGGAGTCTCAGGGGGTGGGGCTGAGCTGAGGCACTCTGGTTCTTTATGTTTCAGTGTAGAAAGAATTCAGCTAGACACAAAGTGATAGATAATAATTTATTTATTAGAACAGGATGCTTGTGAGGCTTATGAGCAGATGGACAAGAGGGTGCCATGCTCTGAGAATTAGTGGGCTGTAGTTTTATAATCACAGGAAAAGTGGATAGGGGAAAAAGACCACCTTATTTCTCCTTCTTGAGTAGACATCAGGCTTCCATCATCAGTTCTTCCTCCATGTCGGGGGGTGGGGGGTTTTCTTATCCTTCCACAGTCAATCCGGGACTTTTGTAGCACAATGAAAATCAGCAAAAAAGTGATAACATATGTTAAAATATGATAAATCTCAAGTTTCAATATAATGTCACCCTTTTCTGTAATTTTGTCTTCAGTGCTCACAGAGGAGCATGTCATAGGAATCAATAATTTACTGACCTTACTGGGCAGGATGTAGGTCTCATTTTACCACTGTCTTATTATTTAGTGGCCTTCCCTGGTGGCTCAGATAGTAAAGAATTTGCCAGCAATGCAGGAGATCCAGGTTTGATCCATGGTTCGGGAAGATGCCCTGGAGAAGGGAAAGGCAGCCCACTCCAGTATTCTTGCCTGGAGAATTCTAAGGACAGAGGAGCCTGGTAGGATACAGTCTGTGGGGTCACAAAGAGTCGGACATGACTGAGTAAACCTGTCTGTCTAGTATTTGGCGGCATGTCTCATTCTTCTGCTTATGGTTTTTTCCTAAGCAAGCCTGCTTGGTTTTGTGCTAAAGCAAACCTGCTTTCTTGAATGATCATTAACTTAACAAGGGTCTCTCATACTTTTTACTTATGGTCCCTTTGTGGAATTAACTACTTAATCACCTATTTTGTCACCTTTATCCTGTCTTTATCAGAATGCTGTAGATGATGCTGGAAGAATCCTTTAGTGTGCTTCATGAGCATGTCATCCAATTAGCATTCTGGTGATTGTAGCCATGAAATAAAAAGATGCTTACTCCTTGGAAGGAAAGTGATGACCAACCTAGATAGCATATTCAAAAGCAGAGACATTACTTTGCCAACAAAGGTCTGTCTAGTCAGGGCTATGGTTTTTCCTGTGGTCATGTATGCATGTGAGAGTTGGACTGTGAAGAAGGCTGAGCGCCAAAGAATTGATGCTTTTGAACTGTGTGTTGGAGAAGACTCTTGAGAGTCCCTTGGACTGCAAGGAGATCCAACCAGTCCATTCTGAAGGAGATCAGCCCTGGGATTTCTTTGGAGGGAATGATGCTGAAGCTGAAACTCCAGTACTTTGGCCACCTCATGCGAAGAGTTGACTCATTGGAAAAGACTCTGATGCTGGGAGGGATTGGGGGCAGGAGGAGAAGGGGACAACAGAGGATGAGATGGCAGGATGGCATCACTGACTCGATGGACGTGAGTCTGAGTGAACTCCGGGAGTTGGTGATGGACAGGGAGGCCTGGCGTGCTGCGATTCATGGGGTCGCAAAGAGTTGGACACGACTGAGTGACTGAACTGAACTGAACTGAATCTCCTCAGTCTCTGGCTATCAGAGTCCTTTTATAAGTGACTCAGAAAAGAAGCAAGGAAGGAATTGGGGTAAATATTCAACTTTTGTCATAGAATTTCTGTCTTATATGAACTATATGAACTGTCTATATGAACTCCTTTCTCTATGGGAGGAGAGGAAAAGTCTGGACTGACTTTTTGAACTTAGCCCCAATATGCCTCTTCCTGGTAGGCAAGACTGCTAACTGACTGCTGCCTTTCATAAAACCCAGGGGTCCCTCAGTGCATATTTGGAGTCTTGACTTAATCTTGGTTTTCTGCTCCTTTATGTGGGGGTTTATGCAGCTGTCATCTGTTTTGATGGGCTTCACTTTATAAGGTGAGCTTATGAGCTTTGCAAAAATAGCCTCTGTTTTTAGGGCCCTTTAGCGCTTCAGTTTGTCATCCTTGTTTTTCTGTTTAGACTGTGATCTTTATTTTCTTTTTGGTGTGGCCCGATCAAAGCAGGTGAATATTTGTTGACAAGTTTTAGCCCACAGTTTATAGCTTCTGCTATGTGTAGTATTATTCTACACTTAAAGCCACAGTGGTGTGGCTTTAAGACACCTGTGGCGGATTCGTTTTGATGTTTGGCAAAACTAATACAGTGTTTCAGGTTTAAAAATAAAATAAAATTAAAAAAAAAGACACAGTGGTGTTTCTCACAATAATTTTTAAAAATAATTTTATTTATCTATTTTATTTTCAGCTGTGCTGAGCCTTCACTGCTGTGTGGGCTTTTCTCTAGCTGTGCTGAGCAGAGGCTACTCTCTAGTTGTCATGCACAGTCTTCTTATTGCAGTAGCTTCTCTTTTTGCATAGCACGGGCTCTAGGGTCCTCAACCTTTAATAGTTGCAGCACATAGGCTCAGTAGTTACAGTTCCTGGGCTCTAGAGCACAGGCTCAATAGTTGTGGTGCACGAGCTTTGTTGCTCCAAGGCACGTGGGATCTTCCTGCATCAGGGATTGAATCCATGTCTCTTACACTGGCAGGCAGATTCCTTACCACTGAGCTCCCAGGGAAACCCTTTCACGATGATTTGAACACTGGCTGAACGTTTCTACCCTCTCTGTGCCCAGAGACACAGGGACCCAAACAACCTGAGGCCAGACTGAAGGTATCTTTTTCAGTTGGGAGATGGGAAGAGAACTTTGAAAATTTGAATTTTGGATAAAAGGCTCTTCCACCTTAGATGAAAGTAAGTTTCAGAATGCATCAAACCATTATTTGGCTGTACTCACCTTAGTCACAAATTAGTTTTTACTGTTCATTCTTCTGTAGGTTTTTTAGTAGGACATGCCACTTCTGACAGAAGGACAGGAGCCAGGAAAGGTCTTAGACCTACCTAGGAAGGGAAAGAGTGTTGAATCATCACAAGTGTGGCTCTGGAGACCTGTAGAAAGTATCTGCAACACTCTGTTTTTATTTCTGTTGGTGGTGGTGGTGAAAAACCAGTGCCTTGTAAAAATGGAAAAGCATCCATGCTAAGTTGCCTCAGTCATATCTGACTCTTTGCGACCCTGTGGATCATAGCCTTCCAGGCTTGTCTGTCCATGGGTTTCTCCTGCAAGAATACTAGAGTAGATTGTCATGCTCTCCTCCAGGGGATCTTCCTAGCCCAGGGATTGAAACTGAGTCTCTTACATCTCCTTCCTTGGCAGGTGGATTCTTTACCAATAGTGCCACCTGGGAGGCCCAGAAAAATCACAGATTCTTGCTGACAATCTTGATCTTATAGTATTACTCTGGTCATTCACTGGCATCGGCAAATCAAGGTAAGAGATCCTACCACACTTCACCTGCTTGGGAAGAATCCTGGTGAGGAAGGGGCAAGGCTGAGATTTCCAGAGAGTGTTTGTTTCATTACCAGCCCATCTGAGGGGATGGAGTTCCAGTACAGAAGAGAAAATATAGTATGAGGCTTCTCAGGTGGCTCAGTGGCAAAGAATCTGC
This sequence comes from Bubalus kerabau, assembly GCF_029407905.1. NCBI lineage: Eukaryota > Metazoa > Chordata > Mammalia > Artiodactyla > Bovidae > Bubalus > Bubalus kerabau. The sequence continues at coordinate 53,575,014 of NC_073634.1, forward strand.
CTGCAATGCAGGAGATGAAGGTTTGATTCTGGATCAGGAAGATCTCCTGGAGAAGAAAATGGCAACCAACTCCAGCTTTCTTGCCTGAAAATCCCATGGCCAAAGGAGCCTGGAGGCCATGGTCCATAGCATCGCAAAGAGTCGGACACGACTGAGAGATTGAGCATGTGTAGGATGGTAACAGTGATTCTTCCTTTCACTGAACAAGGATGTTTCTCTCCCTGTGTTTCCATTACTGCATGAGCTGCCTGGTGTGTTGGTTCAGAAATTGTTTGTTGCTTTGTGGGTTCAGTGGAGCTGTGGATGGGGTAAAAATTTATCTTCCAGTGCAGAGTCAAAGCCCATTGCATATCTAAAGAAGAGAATAGAAAGAGACACAATTGGTTTTTTAAATACTGTTTCAACTAGACTAAGCTATTCACAATCCCCAGAGCATATGCTATACACCTCTGATTCCTAACCTTTCCCCCCCCAGTTTTTTCTTTTCTGTAAAATCTCACAAATCCAGTTTACATTTTGCCTTCTTTACCTTTTCTTCCTATCCATATACAAACTGATGTTCTTTTGGCTCTAATTACCTATTTCTGAGTATGATGTTCCAATTTATTGATTTGCTTCTTGAAGTATGATGCTCAGATTTAAAGACGATATACCAGATGTGATTGAATAAATGTTGATTAAAAAAAAGGAACAGTTATTTCCTAGTTTCTCTTGGTGCCATTGAATATGGCAGCCACAACCCACCATGTTTTTTTATCTAAAAATTATTTTGTCTTTATTTAGCTAACAATCACAAAATTTAAGTTATAATCACAACTGTGTGCTAATGCTTATAATGAACAAAATTCATTGTAATCAACAAAACATAGTGAAAGTCACTCAGTCGTGTCCGACTCTTTGTGACCCCATGGACTATACAGTCCATGGAATTCTCCAGGCCAGAATACTGAAGTGGATGGCCTTTCCCTTGTCCAGGGTATCTTCCCAACCCAGGGAACAAAACATAATGAAAAGACAAAATTCCAATAATGAATAGAAATCCTAAAATGATTTAGGTGGTGACTTTTTAAGGGAGGGGTACACACTTTTTCCAATACAGTTTTACAATTACAAGTTACAAAGTTCTTGGTTTCATTTGTCTTGGAAGGGGGATAGGAAGAGATTCATTTTGCAGAAATGTTTTATGACTTCAGTTTTCCCAACTACTATTCCATTTTTAACTTAACTTTTATTAGAGTGTAGTTGCTTTATAATGTGTTAGTTTCTACTGTACGGTAAAGTGAATCGGCTATATGTATACATATATATATCCCCTCTTTTTTGGATTTCCTTCCCATTTAAATCACCAAAGAGCACTGAATTCCCTGAGATATACAGTAGATTTTCATTAGTTACCTATTTTATCCATAGTATCCATAGTGTATTTATGTCAATCCCAATCCCCTAATTCATTCCTTCCCCCCACCACAATCCCACTATGACTTTTTGTCTACTAACACCTTTGGACCTTTTCTCCTTAGTTGATACTGTGCCATATTCTTACCCTAGTTGCTTTGTGCAGTAGGTTGTTAAGATCCAAGTGTAGAAATTTACACTTATCTTTGTAAAAATGGCATCTTGCAAAATTCAGTTCATCACTCTAGCTTATTAAGATATATTTGAAACTGAGTGTAGGAAAATAGTATTCTTTTCAGCCTAACATCATCCACATGGTTGACGCACATTGCTGGGTCTTATAAAAATGTTGAAAAAGACATAAATTAAAACACACTCAAGTTCAGGGGTTGCTGTACAGAAGCTGATAGGAGTCCTAGGGTCACTGAGCTTCAGCCTGCTCCCAGTGTCACCTTCCAGCACCTCCTCTCCTCCCTGAATCCTCTGCACTCCATCCCGATCATCTCTGCCGTCCTTCTCCAATCCTGTGCTTATATAAAGGGCTGAAACACTTCCTTCCTAAGCTGTAATCTTTCCTTTGTGGATGGCCATGTAACTCAAGCCCACATTAACGTCTCTGATTGCTGGACCAATTCTTTTGGCCCTGGCTATATATTTCTCATTGCTAAAATAATTATTACATTAACACTGGAAAATGCTGCTTGAACCTTCAGTATGTACCTAAAACTACACTGCGTATACTAAATACATTATCTGATTAGCTTCACGGTACTGCTATGTGGTAGTTACCCCACTTTATAAATGAAGAATCTGAGGCTTAGAGAGTTTATGTCACCCATTCAAGCTCACCTGGATGTGTTTTGGTTTGAAAATAGGTCATTTTGAGTCTTCACAAGTCTCCCACTTTGGATTGCAGAGTCTTTGAGAGTGGAGAGTAGTTTTAAATTTCTCTGTCTTCCTACCTAGCAAAGATATCTCACAGAGTACTGACAAGGGCACACAGTGGTGTTAATATTTATGGGCTGAATTAAAGAGTAAATTAATGAATGAAAGAGGTGTTTTACAATGTTCTTTTTCTTTCTGATAGCATCCAAACATCTGGAGACTTTTTCCAAGGTAAGAAATATGATATTATCTATGTGTCTGGAATATTGCCTGTATTAATTTTCTAGGGCTGCCATTAAGTACCACAGACTGGGCAGCTTATAACAACAGCAATTTACCTTCTCATGATTCTGGAGGCCAGAAGTCTAAAATCTGAGTGTCAGTAGGGTTAGTTTTCTCTTAGGCATCTCCCCTGGTGGCCGTATTCTCCCTGTGTCTTCATGTGGTCTTCCTTTTGTGTGTGTCTGTGTTCTAATCTCCTCTTTTTATAAGGACAGTGGTCATATTGGATTAAGTTCCACCTAGTGACCTCCTTTAACCTAATTACTTCTTTAAAGACCCTATTTTTGGATAAAGAAGATATATATATATACACACACACACACACACACACACTTATATATACAGTGGAATATTACTTAGCCATTAAAAAGAACAAAATAATGCCATTTGCAGCAACATGCAATGGCAATCCACTCCAGTACTCTTGCCTGGAAAATCCGATAGACTGAGGGGCCTGGTGGGCTGCAGTCCATGGGGTTGCTGAGAGTCGGACACGACTGAGCGACTTCACTTTCACTTTTCACTTTCATGGATTGGAGAAGGAAATGGCAACCCACTCCAGTGTTCTTGCCTGGAGAATCCCAGGGACGGGGGAGCCTGGTGGGCTGCCGTCCATGGGGTTGCACAGAGTTGGACATGACTGAAGCGACTTAGCAGCAGTAGCAGCAGCAGCATGGGCCTGGTGTTTATCATGCTAAGTGAAATAAATCAGACAGAGAAAGACAAATATCATATACTATTGCTTGCACATGGAATCTTAAAAAAATGATACAAGTGAACTTATTTACAAACAGAAACAGACTCACAGACAGAGAAAAAATTTGTGGTTATCAGGGGGGAAAGGTGGGGGAAGGATAGATTGGGAGTTTGGGATTGACATGTACACAGTGCTATATGTAAAATAGAAAACCAACAATGGTCTATTATATAGCACAGGGAACTCTGCTCAATATTCTGTAATAGCTTCAATAGGAAAAGAATTTGAAAAAAAAAGATACATGTATATGTATAGCTAGATCACTTTGCTGTATACCTGAAACTAACACAACATTGTTAATCAACTATGTTCCAAAATAAAACAAAAATTTTTTAAAGTGGAGGGTTTAGTAGAAGAAAAAAATTAAAATAAAACCCCTCATTTGCAAATACAGTCACATTCTGAGGTTCTGAAGACTAGGACTCCAGCATATAAATTTGGGGCGATGCAATTGAGCCCATGACATGAAACCAGAATCCAGTGAACATCATGAAGGTTTCAGAAAGTGTATCCTTCTCTGTGCTAATGGATTTGTTAGAGACGAGGGGAAAAATCAATCCCCTTTGGACATAATTTTCTCAGCAGTTTGATCTTTTCCTTTTAATAAAGTCAAAACTATTTTTGATAGTTTTGGGTCTTTGTTTCTTTTCTAAAAGTAAAATTGATGAAGTTAATAGGGTGATATAGGATAAGTCTATTTAATAAGAAGAATCTAATTAAGAGACTAATATTTTCCTGCATTTTTGCCTTCCTCATTTGGCTCTCTCTGCATATTTTATATAAAAACATTTAAAGTTAACATTTGACAAAACTGATATCTGAGATATTGAAGAGTTATCTTGGGATATGGGTTACCTAGGTTTATAGTATTGCTGTATTATCACTGCCAGCTTGAACTTGATTTCTTCTTAATCTATCATTTGCCTATGCCACTCACATATACAGGACCTGTCAAGGTTTTGTCATTTCAAGGCTGCCGAGGAAATTGATGGCTGCTCTCCTACTCTTAAACTCCAATCCTTAGTTTAACTTTGATGCTAATTAAAACACAGAATCCCTGGGAGAGTTATACTAAGTTATTTACACTCTAACCTGACTGAAGGGCTTTCCACGGGGCACAGTGGTAAAGAATCTGCTTGCAATGCAGGAGATGCTGCAGATGTAGGTTTGATCTCTGGGTCGAAGTTCCAGGAGCTCTCAACTGGCTTCTCTGCTTGAGGTCTCATGAAGTGCTGAAGTCAAGGTGTTGGCTGGGCTGGGGTCTTGTCTGGAGGCTCTGGGAAGGAGCCACATTCCAAGTTCCATCAGATTGTTGGCAGAATCAATGCTTTGCATGTATAGTCCTGAAGTTCCTGCTTCTTTGCTGGTTGTCAGCTGAGATTTGTTCTCAGTTATTGGAGACTGTTCACATCACTCCTATGACTCCATCCATTGTCAAACCAGTAGTGGTCACAGAGTCCTTCTCAAGTTTTAGTTCAGTTCAGTCGCTGACTGACTCTTTGAGACCCCACAGACTGCAGGATGCCAGGCTTCCCTGTCCATCACCAACTCCCAGAGCCTGCTCAAACTCGTGTCTGAGTTGGTGATGCCATCCAATCATCTCATCCTCTGTCATTCCCTTCTCCTCCCTCCTTCAATCTTTCCCAGCATCAGGGTCTTTTCATATGAGTCAGTTTTTCACATAAGGTGGCCAAAGTATTGAAGTTTCAGCTTCAGCATCTTTCCTTCCAATGAATATTCAGTACTGATTTCCTTTAGGATGGACTGGTTTGATCTCCTTGCAGTCCAAGGACTTTCAAGAGTCTTCTCCAACACCACAGTTCAAAAGCATCAATTCTTCGGTGCCCAGCTCTGAAATCCACACCTGACTACTGGAAAAACCATAGCTTTAACTAGACAGATCTTTGTTGGCAAAGTTATGTCTCTGCTTTTTAACATGCTGTCTAGGTTTGTCATAGCTTTTATTCCAAGGAGCAAGTGTCTTTTAATTTCATGGCTGCAATTACCATCTACAGTGATTTTGGAGCTCAAGAAAATAAAGTCTGTCACTGTTTCCATTGTTTCCCCATCTACTTGCCATGAAGTGATGGGACTGGATGCTATGATCTTAGTTTTTTGAATGTTCTCACCTTTGGAACCTCTGAATTTCCCTCTGACTTCCTTTTCCCTCCATTGCTGTAAAACTCTATGCTTTCAAGGGCTAGTACAATGAAGTCAGCCCTATTCAGAAATTTTCCATATTTTAAGGTCGTTTAGGGGCTCTAATTACAGCTGTAAATTCTTTTCATAGCAATTCCAAGATTAGTTTGATTGAATGACCTCAGGATATAAATTTTCTTGGCAGTGTGATCATTAGAATTTTTCCTATCACACTTCTCTTAGGCACTCCTTGACTGAGCAAACAGCCTCCTAACCTCCTCTCTGTGTCTACATTCCCCAAAAGAATAGAGAGTTAATCTTAGGCAGTTCATAAAGCTCTAGAATCCAGTCAATTGCCCTTCTTATGGTTTATTCAAACCTCACTTTGTGAATAATCAGTTCAGAGTCCACTGAATTTTCTCTTTTAAGATATCTAGAGTATTTTGCATTTTTCAGTGCTTTGGGACCATCCTATTGACCAGGATGGGTGCAGTGTATGGAAGCAACTGGAGTGACTTCTTGGTGTGTTCTGAAGAATCTCTTGCATCTCTCTGATTTGCATCTGGGACTGCACATCCCCGGGCTTCCCATGTGGCTCACTAGGTAAAGAATCTGCCTGCAGTGCGGGGAGGTGCTGGCAGATATGGGTTTGATCCTTGGGTCAGGAAGATGCCCTGGAGGAGGAAATGGGAACCCACTCCAATATTCTTGCCTGGAGAATCCCATGGACAGAGGAGCCTGGTGGGTCTCAGTCCTTAGGGTCGCAAAGAGTCAGACATGAGTGAAGCAACTGAGCACACACTCATGCAGTGCCCATCCCCTCCCCAGAGAATTTCTGACAAATGGCAATTCAGACTTTTTTCTTGAATTTCCCGCTTTCCACTAATCCACAAAGAAAGCCTTCCCACTCCTGTTAGCTGCAGCCAAGACAATCTTCTTAAATTGAACCCAAATCTGCTTCCCACTGGTCTCAGTTCTGGCCTTTTATAGGATAGACAATTCTGACAGCTCTTTTTGCAGCCTTATTCTATTTTCTGTTTTTCTATTTTCCCTTTGCTGGGAAGCAACATATGTCCCAGTCAGCTGAGATTCAGAGTCTGACCTCTCTCAAACAAAAATAAATACTGCCCTTCTTAGACTTTTTCCTCCTTCCAACCTGCCCTTGACATTCTTATACTGCATATTTCAGACGGTGGGCTGCACAGGCTGTGTGTTCTAGAAAGTGGTAGCTGATTCAGATTGCAAACACCTGCAAGCCTGCTCTGTGTATCATGGAGAGTGCATTCTGCTGAGCTGTATGGGTTTTCTGCTCAACTACTAGAATTGGAGGATGCTGTGGTTTAGGGGAGGCTGTGAGGAGTACACCTGGGGGTGTATCTATGGTGGCTTTATGATGACCTAATATCATAAGCAGTGTGAGATGGCAGAAAGCCAGAGAGCTTTATCATAAAGAAGCATTTGTTGTTCAGTCACTGAGTTGTGTCTGAATCTTTGTGACCCCATGGACTGCAGCACTGCAGGCTTCCCTGTCTTTCACTATCTCCCAGAGTTTGCTCAGATTCATGTCATTTGAATTCATGATGCCATCCAACCATCTCATCCTCTGCTGCCCTCTTCTTTTGCCTTCAATCCTTTCCAGCGTCAGGGTCTTTTCCAATGAGTCAGGTCTTCGCATCAGGTGGCCAAAATATTGGAGCTTCAGCTTTGACATCAGTCCTTTCAATTAATATTCAGGGTTGATTTCCTTTAGTATTGATTGGTTTGATTTCCTTGGAGTCCAAGGGATCCTCGAGAGTCTTCTCCAGCACCACCGCTCAAAGGTGCGTGTGCGTGCTGTTGCTTCAGTCATGCCCTACTCTTTGCAACCGCATAAACTGTAGCCCACAAGGCTCCTCTGTCCATGGGGTTTTCCAGGCAAGAATACTAGAATAGGTTTCCATGCCCTCTTCTAGGGGATCTTCCCAACCCAGGGCTCGAACCCATGTCTCTTACATCTCCTGAACTTCTTTACCACTAGTGCCACCTGGGAAGCTTCAGCTTCAGCATCTGTGCTTCCAAAGAATATTCAGAGTTGATTTTCTTTAGAATCAATTGGTTTGAATTCCTTGCAGTCCAAGGGATTCTCAAGAATCTTCTCTAGCATCACAATGCAAAGGCATACCCTTCCTTCCATTTTGTATAGGATGAGATGAATGGTAGCAGTGAACCAGGGGATCAGGTGACCTGGGAAATTTTAGCGCTCACTTGCATCAAAAACAGGCCTTGAAGTGCATGTATACAAATCATTTTTATGTACTCCAAGCTCATTGTACTTGGCATTCAGGAGTGAAGGGCAGGGCAAATATGTCATTCAAGGATGTATCACACCAAGCAGTTGTCAGCTGATGGCAACCTGAGATTTGGAGATGTGAGTGGAACTGCCTTAGCACTCCACTGAGCATCTTGGGGGAAAGTCAATGCCCACTCCATGGTTTCTGTGCATTTCCAGGAGTTCCCTTCTGATGGGCACTACTGAATCAGAGTGCCTGTCTCCCCAGCCCTCACTCTCCTTCAGTCTCATTTTTTGTTCCTTCCTTCTGCTCTGTGTTTATCCAGCTCTAGAACTCAGCACTTCCTCTTGCTTTTACCCCAGATCAGTCACACAAAATATTAAAAAATGCCACAGTTTATAGAAGCATTGGGAAGGAGAGAAGATGATTAATAACATCAATAAATTAAATTGATAATTAGAAATCCTTATTCTTAAAAGACCTTTGATTACACTGTCATTGGGATTTTCTGATTGGTCACTTTTGTGTGGAGATAACTTCCTGTCATATTTCTTTGCCTTTCTCTCTTCCGTTCCCATCCCCCACTTTTCAAGTTCCCCCATTTCTGTCCATTTCTCGTATAAAACTATTCAGCTATCACTTTGATCCATTGTCATCTTCTAACTCATGGTCTCACCTAAGCATAGTTTCCTAAGCACAGTTCCTAAGCACACTTTTCCATATATATATATATATATATATATATATATATATATATATATATACACACACACACACACACACACACTTTCCTAAGCACAGTTCTGATTATCTATGGAATAAATCTAAACATAGATAATTCCCTTATGAGGAACACTTTAAATAAATCTATCATCATCCACTACACATTACTTATTGCCTAAAGGAAATTTATTGTAAAACTGTGTGGCTTCCAGTGCTGTGGTGGTTGATATATTCATCTCCCTCTAGACTTGGGGCTTCTCAGGTAGAACTAGTGATAAAGAACCTGCTTATCAATGCAGGAGATATAGGAGATTCGGGTTCGATCCCTGGGTTGGGAAGATTCCCTGGAGGAGGACATGGCAACCCACTCCGGTATTCTTGTCTGGAGAATCCCATGGACAGAGAATCCTGGTGGACTACAGTCCATAAGGTCTCACAGAGTAAGACATCACTGAAGCAACCTAGCATGCATGCACCAGATTGCAGGTCTTTTAGAGTTGAGAGCTTTTGTGTCATTTCTGTGTCATTATCCATGCATGTATAGCCCCTGATGGCTCCCTGGCACAAAACAGATGCTCAGGATACATTCAAATTGTTTTGGCTAATGTTCTCTTTCTGGATCTTTATGGTGGTTGTGTGTTTGTGTGTGTGTGTGTGTGTTCATTCATGATGATTAGTTGACCTGCATACTTACCACTTGTTTACTCTTCTCTGTGTTTCTGTATGTGTTATATTTCAACAAATGTGCTTTGTAAATAGTGGCTTGCACAAGATGCCACAGTAATTAAGTAACAGGCTTGGATCTGGGACTCCCAGTGAGGAGCATCCTCCTCAAATCATGCTGCTTCTCCAAAGACTATGATAGGTTAGCCACCTTTTCCAGAGACTTGGTGGGGCTCTGTGTCAAAGAAATGAAGTTAATGTTGCTTATGCCCTTTCTGTCTATGCACTCATGTCATTGCTTGAGCCTCCCCTTCAGAGCCCCAGAATCAGGTATATTCTTTGCTATCAGAAAATGTCTTCACATTCAATTCCCCTTCAGTGAGTAACATTCATTTGATTTCTTCTCTCTAAAGCATTTGTTTTTGGTGGGGGTGTTGTCCCACCTCCACATTATGGCAAGATGGACTTGGAGTCTCTGGTTAGGGGTTGGAGGACAGGATGTCATTTCTGGTTTGCACTTGAATCACCTGGGCAGTTTTAGAAAATACTGAGCCCTGGGCCTTACCTCTCCCTCCCCATTAAATATTCCATTGCAATTGTTCTGGCATGCAGATTTTAAATCTCCCTAGGTGATCCTAATGTTTGGCTGATGTTGGCAGCCACTGATTCTAAATTAATCTCCTAGCAGGACCTAGTAAATGATGAAGGTCTCAGCTACAAATGGGCAGCAAGATGCTGAGATGTAGCATCTGATTTTTAACTCTTCCTGGAACAATATTCTGTGGAGCCTGCCAGAAAGTCAGAGTCTTACTGTATCATGTAATAAATTAGTTCCACCTCTTGTTGAATCCCCACCTATGGTCCAAATTAGGCTGAGTAGCTCATAGTGGAGAAGGCTTTTTTAGATGTATAAAATGATCCTCTCTGTTTCTTTTACTACTTTGGTTTAAGCAACTTTTAGCCATGTTTTGTTTAGTCACAGATGTGAGCTGGGCAGAAAACAGTCTCACTGAGCTGGGTGGGAAGGAAAGGATGTGGGGATGTCTGAGACAAAGATGCTGAAGGAAGGCCACTCAGCTGCACAGAAATATTATGGTGAAGCTTCAAAGTATTGTGTTTGAGACCAGTCCTGATTAGACCAGGGCCCACCTGCCTCTCAGGGGTGCCAGAGGGGCTATAGGAGTTGGAGTTGCATCAAAAGGGGTCAGAAGTACTGGTTGAGGCTTCTGGATATGCGAGCTCAGACCAGACCCTGAATATTATCAGTTCTCCTATCTGGACTGAGTCAGCTCTTTATTTCTTCTTCTTTTTTTCTTTAAACCTGATTTCCTATTTGTCATATGGTCTGCCTGTCATCTGGAGACTTGACTGCCTCTTGGGCAGTGATGTCTTTCTCAAGTGTCAGAAGAGTAATTCCTCTGCTCATCACATACATGGCAGGTGTCAAACTTCCTCAGCGTCGATGTGCCCTTAGGATCATTGCAGACCTGTCAAGGAAAGATTGAAGCTTGTCTGCAGATTTCTCTAAGTAGGGTGTTAGGCTTATCTACTGACCTTCCTGCCCCTAAATTCTTCACTCAGCCATGCATGAAGCCGCTTTTCCACCCCCCAACTTGGCTCCTGGTAATCCATGTAGACTTTCTTTCTTTTCTCTGTCCCATCCCACCCTCAAATCCTCATTCATACCGTGAAAACACTATGCTTCTTCTAATAAGCCTATAAACACTGTTTCCAAGAAGCCATTCACTGTTTTCCCAGTGGAAATTGTTGCTTTTTTCCTATACATTTTCAGCACTGAATGTCAGTAGCTTTATCATCCTACTTATTACAAAATACTCTGAGGCCAGTGTTTACTAAGCATGTACAATGTTACTCATGACACTATTAGTAGAATTAATATTACAGTGTTATTAATATTGGTTGCATTATGCTAAGCTATTTACTACCTATTTATTTCATTCATTCCCTTCAACAACGTCGTCAGATGGGTACTGTTACTAGCCCTCAGATAAAAAAAACTGAGTTTTAGAGATTAAGCAGGTGCTGATACTGGGTATCAACTCATACACCATTCACTTGTCTATCTCACCAGCCTGAGAGGTCATAGAATACAGAAATACATTTTAATAAGCTGCACAAGCACCTTTTATCATTCACTAGAGCTTTATTTTTTGGGCTCACAAATCACTGCAGATGGTGACTGCAGCCATGAAATTAAAAGACGCTTACTCCTTGGAAGGAAAGTTATGACCAACCTGGATAGCATATTCAAAAACAGAGACATTGCTTTGCCAACAAAGGTCTGTCTAGTCAAGGCTATGGTTTTTCTTGTGGTCATGTATGGATGTGAGAGTTGGACCGTGAAGAAGGCTGAGCACCGAAGAATTGATGCTTTTGAACTGTGGTGTTGGAGAAGACTCTTGAGAGTCCCTTGGACTGCAAGGAGATCCAACCAGTCCATTCTGAAGGAGATCAGCCCTGGGATTTCTTTGGAAGGAATGATGCTAAAGCTGAAACTCCAGTACTTTGGCCACCTTATGTGAAGAGTTGACTCATTGGAAAAGACCCTGATGCTGGAAGGAATTGGGGGCAGGAGGAGAAGGGGATGACAGAGGATGAGATGGTTGGATGGCATCACTGACTTGATGGACGTGAGTCTGAGTGAACTCCCCGAGTTGGTGATGGACAGGGAGGCCTGGCGTGCTGCGATTCATGGGGTTGCAAAGAGTTGGACACGACTGAGTGACGGAACTGAACTGAGAGTACCTGGGATTGCTGCTTTTATGCCCAGCACTATAACTTTGCTTCTGAGTATGCATAATGTTTTTTGGATTGTTTTCTTTCACTTATAAATGAAAAACTTGCAGGCTTAAATAAATGTAGTAATCAACATTTCCAGTGAAAATGTTTGCATGTTTAAATTTGAAATATACAGTTTGCTCATTGGAAACAAGGCTGCCTTTAAGGTGTAATGGGGCTAAGCAAAAAGTTTTTTTGGGGTTCCTGTTTAGAGAAATAATTTAAACCTCTTCAAATCAGCATATCAGCTCCATTCTGGCAACCAGTCTTGTGCAACTCCACTAAAGAAAAATTACCCTGGACAGCGGGAGTCCTCTGGTCCAAATGGGAACTTAAGCCCATATAGGACCCAGATGGGCTCAGGTTCCCAGTAGATGTCCTGATCTGGCCTTCACACTGCCAGCTGCTGGAAATAGGCCAAAAATGTGGGGTGTCCTGAAGTGGGGACCAAGTAGAACTTTGCTCACCTGAGTCTAAAGTGTGGTGCTGACTGGGAACATACAGTAGGCAAAGAAAGGTTAATATAATTGCAATAGAAGGCTTGATAGTCATATACCAGACTGTTTTTGGTGGGTGTTTAAAAAATCTCAAGGCAGTTGGTACTGTACATATTATTCCTGATCTCTAAGCCCATAATCTGTTTCTTCCTTTCTCATTTATAAGCTCTGATTGGGTGATCAACTAAATTCTCTGAGCTCGTTTCCTTATGCATATAATGGACAGCAATGGCCTCTTGCCAAGGTCATGTGCCAAAGTGTTGTTATAATTGTAATAGTCTGTATTTATTGCATTCTTATTGTGTGCCAGGTACTGTTCTCAATGCACTGCATGAATTATCTCATTTACACCTCACAACAGCCCTTTGATGTGGGTACTTTATTCTCTTTTTGTAGATGAAAAATTGAGGAATGGGGAGATATTCCAATATGGACTTATGAGACCAATGCCAGTCTAATCATATAATCATCATGAACATGACCTGGCTCTGGTCTTCTCAACCCTGGTTTCATGGTAGAATCATTTGAGGAGCTTTGAAAAGGTACCGCCAGTTACCAGGCACCCCTCACCTTGAAATTCCAATTTAATTGGCCTGAAGTGAAGCATAGACATTGATCTTTTTTATAGCTCCCCAGGAGGTTCACGGAGCAGCCAGGACTGAGTAGTAATAGACAGCAAGCATGTGGTGAACTTGTGTGGAATCTCAATCAGGGTGACTCAACCTTAACACCAAATGAGTATGTGCCCGAGTGCATTTCAAAATTAAAGTCATTCACATATATAAGAAATTCTATTTGATATTTGTTAAGCTAGTCCTTATCCAGGGTCTTCTTTGTTAATACCCCTGACTAGAGAAAGAATTATGTACAGTATCTCTTAATAAGAGAAGTGGTCTGCCATAATGGAAATGGAAGTCGTTTGCCATAGTAGGGAGGGTAGTTCATCACTGACTGGTGATGATAAAAATCAGGCTGACTTCTGGGTGGTTTTATCATTATTCTAAAATTCTCTATACTAGCACCCTGTCCTATTTGAATGCTGCCACTGGGTATGCTGCTGTTTCTTGCTGCATTTAAGTATATCATCCAAATTATAAATTAAATGTATATGTAAATAAAATCATTGATCATCAGTAAATATAAATACTATGCATTATATAATGGGTACAACTATATTTATTTTTATATGAATTAAAAAATTTATATTCATATTTATATATGAATGTGAATTATTCATATATTTATACTGAAGACATACATATATGAATAAAGTTATATAAATAAAAATATTTCTCATAACAATCTCTTGAAAAAGCATCATTATCCCATTATCCTCATTTTAGAAATGAGTAGCTTGAGACAGAGATTTTAAGTCTCTTGTCCAATGCTAGGAAGCTAGTAAGAAGTAGAAAACATTTGCTGTAAATTTTCTGTGATTTACCTCTATTATTTATTTTCTTTATTTCAATAATCCTATGAAGAAGATATTTTAAAGATAAAAAGGACATGTGTATGTACTATGTAGTAAGTTGCTTCAGTTGTGTCCAACTCTTTGAGACCCCTTGGACCATAGCCTCCCAGGTTCCTCTGTCCATGGGGATTCTCCAGACAAGAATACTGGAGTACATTGCTATGTCCTCCTCCGGGGGATCTTCCTGACCCAGGGACTGAATGCGAGTCTCCTGTGCCTCCTGCATCGGCACGCAGATTCTTTACACCAGGCCAAAAAGGAGTTCAAGACACAGGATGTCAAAGTAATGCATATCAGACTCAGTTTTTTAGCTTATGTCCTGTGGTCTCTGACATAAGGAATTGAATAGTAGGAGGTACAATACAGATATCTTTTTCTACTGCTCCCTCTTCTTTACTCTGTGTATTTTCCCTTTGATTCTTCCTATCTTGCCTCCAACTTCCAGATCCTTTTTTTTTTTTTTTAAAGGAAGAAAATATAACTTTCTTTTTTTTTCTTTCTTTTTTAATTTTATTTTTAAACTTTACAATATTGTATTGGTTCTGCCATATATTGAAATGAATCTGCCACAGGCATACACGTTTCCCCATCCTGAACCCTCCTCCCTCCTCCTTCCTCATACCATCCCTCTGGGTTGTCCCAGTGCACCAGCCCCAAGCATCCAGTATCGTGCATCGAACCTGGACTGGCGACTCGTTCCATATACGATATTATACGTATTTCAATGCCATTCTCCCAAATCATCTCACCCTCTCCCTCTCCCACAGAGTCCAAAAGACTGTTCTATACATCAGTGTCTCTTTTGCTGTCTCGTATACAGGGTTATTGTTACCATCTTTCTAAATTCTATATATATGCGTTAGTATACTGTATTGGTGTTTTTCTTTCCGGCTTACTGCACTCTGTATAATAGGCTCCAGTTTCATCCACCTCATTAGAACTGATTCAAATGTATTCTTTTTAATGGCTGAGTAATACTCCATTGTGTATATGTACCATAGCTTTCTTATCCATTCATCTGCTGATGGACATCTAAGTTGCTTCCATGTCCTGGCTATTATAAACAGTGCTGCGATGAACATTGGGGTACACGTGTCTCTTTCCCTTCTGGTTTCCTCAGTGTGTATGCCCAGCAGTGGGATTGCTGGATCATAAGGCAGTTCTATTTCCAGTTTTTTAAGGAATCTCCACACTGTTCTCCATAGTGGCTGTACTAGATCCTTAACAACTAAAGGATGACGCTAGACTATGATGCTCCAAAATATGGCACTTCCACTTTTAGGAGATATATTGAGCTGAAGACAATTGAGAGCAAGCAGATACAAGAAAGGGGCTTCCCAAGTGGTGCTAGTGATAAAGAACCTGCCAGCCAATGCAATGCAGGATACATAAGAGAGATGGTTAGATCCCTGGGTTAGGAAGATGCCTGGAGAAGGAAATAGCAATCCACTTCAGCATTCTTGCCTGGAGAATCCCATGGACAGAGGAGTCTGATGGGCTACTGTCCATGGGGTTGCAGAGTTGGACATGATTGAGGCAATTTAGCACACAAGCACACAAGATACAAGAAAAGCTCCCTGCTCTCCCCATACTTGCCTAAAAGTTCAGTTCAGTTCAGTTCAGTCGCTCAGTCGTGTCTGACTCTTTGCGACCCTATGAACCGCAGCATGCCAGGCCTCCCTGTCCATCATCAACTCCCGGAGTTTACCCAAACTCATGTCCATTGAGTCAGTGATGCCATCTAACCATCTCATCCTCTGTCGTCCCCTTCTCCTCCTGCCTTCAATCTTTCCCAACAACAGGGCCTTTTCAAATGAGTCAGCTCTTCGCATCAGGTGGCCAAAATATTGGAGTTTCAGCTTCAGCATCAGTCCTTCCAATGAACACCTAGGACTGATCTCCTTTAAGATGGACTTGTTGGATCTCCTTGCAGTTAAAGGGACTCTTGAGAGTCTTCTTCAACACCACAGTTCAAAAGCATAGTTCTTCAGTGCTCAGCTTTCTTTATAGTCCAACTCTCACATCCATACATGACCACTGGAAAAACCATAGCCTTGACTAGACGGACCTTTGTTGACAAAGTAATGCCTCTGCTTTTTAATATGGTGTCTAGATTGGTCATAACTTTTCTTTGAAGGAGTAAGTGTCTTTTAATTTCATGGCTGCAATCACCATCTGCAGTGATTTAGAAGCCCAGAAAAATAAAGTCAGCCACTATTTCCCCATCTATTTGCCATGAAGTAGGACATACATTTTCAAAGGTGTCCATCTTTCCCTCTCCATCAGGAAGTACAAAAGTTAATTATCAGGGGAGACAGCTTTAGACTCTGATCAATCTGGAGAGGATGAATTTTACTAAGTAGCCTTTATCTACCATAACTTTCCCTTATGTTTACCTTTCCACAGTTTCTCGTGGAAGCCTAAAAACTTCTCCCTTTGTCTTGCCTCTTCTCTACAAATTTATTGTTTTGTTTTGTTTGTGGTTTTTTGTTTTTGTTGTTGAAATGCTAATAAGCCTGAATTCTAGACCACCTCTTTGATCTACTCTTTTCTGAGTTCCTCCCAAGGATATATGATATATGTATGCTAGTAAGCTTGTTTGCTTTTCTCTTGTCAATCTTTTATTACAGAGACCCAACCAAGACCCTACAATGGGTAGAGGAAATGTTTTCTACCCTTGGACAAAATAATGCACACAGCTCATTGGGTTCCCCTTTAACCCTGTGACCTGAGCACTTCTTCTTAGTTCAACAATGGGTACCTTACTGAACACTCCACATGCCCTCACATCTACATCTTCTCTCTTGCCAGGAGCTCGGTTAACTGCAGCAGTATTACCATCATTTCACACTAGGCTAGACTCCCACCTCCCACCTGAGAATTGTTCCCTCAGGCAGGGACACGACTACAGGGCATATATAACTAGCATTCATGTTCTCTCTCACAACCCCTCTGTGTCTCCCGGTTGCTGTTTTGCTTCTATCACAAGCCTAAATTCTGTCAAAAAGGATTACAGTTCTAAAAAGAATTTGAAACTAAATTTGGTAGTTGTGTGACTTTAGAGAAGTTAGAAAATCTGTCTTCTAGATCCTTTAATCTGTAAAGTGGAGATAGCGTTAAGACTCTGAAGAAGGACCTTCCTGACCCAGCAATCAAACTGGGGTCTCCTGCATTGCAGGCAGATTCTTTACCAACTGAGCTATGAGGGAAGTCCATCTGAAGGAGGACATGATGTGTGAAAGTACAGCAGACAAGAAATCATCATCACACAGGATATACTTCCTGGCTAGAGGGGGAGTGTGTGTTTATTCTGCCTGTCTTTCTTTCTAGATTCAGTTTATGATGGATGTCTGGAGTTTGGAGATCTCATTCATCTGTGTTTGGAATTAAAAAATAATAAAAGGCTTCTCTGATGGCTCAGCTGTAAAGAATTTACCTGCCAGTGCAGGAGACACAGTGGGTTCCATCCCTGATCTGGGAAGATCTTATATACTGCGGGGAGACTAAGCCCATGAGCCACAATAGTGAGCCTGTGCTTTAGAGCCTGGGAGCTGCAACTACTGAAGCCAGCATGCCCTAGAGGCCATGCTCCACAACAAGAGAAGCCATGGCAATGAGAAGCCCACACACCACAACTAGGGAGTAGCCCTCACTTGCCACAACTAGAGAAAAGCCCGCAGAGCAAGGAAGACCCAGCAGAGCCAAAATGAAATAAATACTTTCAAAAAAAGTAATATAATCACTACTCTGATCTGAACTGTGTTTCCAAAATTTATATGCGGAAACCCTAAACCTTCAATGCAACTGTACATGGAGACAGTCACTAAAGAGGCTAATAAGTTTAAATTAAGTTATAAAAATGGAGATCTAGTCCAATATAACTGATCTTCTTAAGAAGATGGTGAGACATCAGGGATGCTTGTACAGAGAACAGGCCATGTGGGGACACAGCCAGAAGATGACCACCTGCAAACCTCAGGAGAAAGCAAACCTGCTCATCCCTTGATCTTGAACTTCCAGCCCCTAGAACTGTGAAAAACTAAACCCTTATTTTGTAAGCCACCCCATTTGTGGCATTTTGTTATGGCAGCCCTAGCAAACAAATACACTCATTTTTGCACTATAAACCTATTCAGAGGTGATTACTTTTCAATGTGTTCATTCCATCACGGCCTGGTGGAAGCATGTAAATAAAGAATATTCAAGGCTGGACTGGACCATCCCCAAAGTGACTCTCATCTCTTTATTACAGGAAAAAAATGATCACTTTATTTTGCATGCAAAGAATTTTATTGCTAATCACCCAAGCTGCATAAACAACTTTTATCTTTCTAGAAGGAAAAAAAAAATCAGTGTTTTTTTTTTTTTTTTTTTTTTTTGGTACAGCATCTCTGGTCTTTTTTGTGTTTTAAGAGACCTGACCCTGTAAACAGACTTTGATATTCATCCCGATTTATTTTTATTATTAAACCTCTCTGCCTGGCAGAGATACTCAGTGGAGTCTCATGCCAGCCTCTTTTTCTTAATTGGACCTGGTATTGAGTGACAGATGAAATGATCTGGAATTAATAACAATGACAAATTGCCCTCGGATGGTGCTTGTTCATAAAAGGAAATACTTCCATTAAACAAATGTTATGTCATCAAGAAACCCATTAATAGCTCTGCCAGCGATCATAGCTGTGTAATTTTTCTCATCACTGTTAATAAGCAGCAAAGTTATAATTGCATATGGAACTTAATTAAAATCTTCTATCCCAGTAATGAGTGTCCATGCCTCAGATCTCCCATCAAATGGTCTGCAAAATTTAGACCATATTTCTTGAGGTCCAGGTTCTTGGAAGACGTGAGAAGGCATAGACAGAAATGAGGCTGGATGATAAAATCTCAATATGTTGCAATTACTAGTCATGGGTATTAGAGACAGAATTAGCCTTGTATATAATTTAACCTAACACCAGTGTTTTAGGCTAATCTTTTATTTAATCATATTTGTAGCTCTTAAATGGAAGATAGTATAAAAAAGAAAAAATTGCCTATATCTTAAATAAATAAATAAACCTTTTATTAGCAAGTAAACCTAGCTCTATAGTAAATCTACCCCTTCTCTGTTTACATTCTCTTACTGTTAATTCATATACATATCATAACACATTTATTGGAAGGATTGATGCTGAAGCTGAAACTCCAATATTTTGGCCACTTGATGCAAAGAACTGACTCATTTGAAATGACAGTGATGCTGGGAAAGATTGAAGGCGGGAGGAGAAGGGGATGACAGAGGATGAGATGGTTGCATGGCATCACCGACTCAATGAACATGAGTTTGAGTAAACTCCGGGAGTTGGTGATGGACAGGGAGGCCTGGTGTGCTGCAGTCCATGGGGTTGCAGAATCCGACACGACTGAGAGACTGAACTGAACTGAACTGAGCGTGACACAGACTGGCCAGGTGCTCACCAGGCCCACCCTCTTTTCCTCCTGAGTACTCACTACATGAGCCTTCTACCCACCTTATTCTAGGTCTGACCAGGGGCCATGTGACTTGTTCTTGCCAATCTTCTTGAGCAGAAGCCATGCTTGTCACTTTCAAGAAGAGGTAGTTAAGAGCAGGTAAGCCTTCTTCACGTCTCATTTTCTCCCCCTGCTCTCCAGATGAAAAGGATCCAGGGGAGGAGGCACTAGAAAGTGACCCAATCATTACTTATAAGAATCCTGTGTCCCTGATTAACTGCACAGAGTTGAGACCACACATCATTCCCTGATGACCTAAATCAGACTGTGATGTGAGTGAGAAATGAAGCTTTATTAGTTGTAGCTACTGAGGTTTGGGGATTATTTTTAATAGCACTTAGCCTACCCTAATAGGTGAATTTTACCTAATTGCAGAGGTGGTTATAATTTTTTATTCTACTTGGAAACTTGATATTACTAGACAAAGCATTTCTACATACTATGCAGTCTTCCATGTGATACAGAGTTATGATTTTAATGCCTGAGGAATAGTCCATGTTAAGTGATGTACCAAAGTAACATCACCAGTTTTCAAATATCTCAAGGTAATTTCTTGTGTTTTTCTTCTTAGGGAATATCCTTGTGCATATAGCATGTTTCCTTAGAATTATGTTGACAAATTGCTTTTCCTAAATAGTCATGTATCAGTTGTTATTGTTCCTAACTGCTACAAGAGTATAAGTTTTAATCCACTTTTCTAAAATTGAGAATTTTTGTTCTTTCAGAATTTACTTGGTTTTATATGACACTTAATACATAAATACACTGTGGATCACAATAAACTGGAAAATTCTGAAAGAGATGGGAATACCAGACCACCTGATCTGCCTCTTGAGAAATTTGTATGCAGGTCAGGAAGCAACAGTTAGAACTGTACATGGAACAACAGACTGGTTCCAAATAGGAAAAGGAGTACTTCAAGGCTGTATATTGTCACCTTGTTTATTTAACTTCTATGCAGAGTACATCATGAGAAATGCTGGGCTGGAAGAAGCACAAGCTGCAATCAAGATTGCCGGGAGAAATATCAATAACCTCAGATATGCAAATGACACCACCCTTATGGCAGAAAGTGAAGAGGAACTAAAAAGCCTCTTGATGAAAGTGAAAGAGGAGAGTGAAAAAGTTGGCTTAAAACTCAACATTCAGAAAACTAAGATCATGGCATCCGGTCCCATCACTTCATGGGAAATAGATGGGGAAACAGTGGAAACAGTGTCAGACTTTATTTTTTTGGGTTCCAAAATCACTGCAGATGGTGACTGCAGCCATGAAATTAAAAGACACTTACTCCTTGGAAGGAAAGTTATGACCAACCTAGATAGCATTTTGAAAAGCAGAGACATTACTTCGCCAACAAAGGTCCGTCTAGTCAAGGCTATGGTTTTTCCAGTGGTCATGTATGGATGTGAGAGTTGGACTGTGAAGAAGGCTGAGTGCCAAAGAATTGATGCTTTTGAACTGTGGTGTTGGAGAAGACTCCTGAGAGTCCCTTGGACTGCAAGGAGATCCAACCAGTCCATTCTAAAGGAGATCAGCCCTGGTATTTCTTTGGAAGGAATGATGCTAAAGCTGAAACTCCAATACTTTGGCCACCTCATGTGAAGAGTTGACTCATTGAAAAGACTCTGATGCTGGGAGGGATTGGGGGCAGGAGGAGAAGGGGCCGATAGAGGATGAGATGGTTGGATGGCATCACTGACTCGATGGACGTGAGTCTGGGTGAACTCCGGGAGTTGGTGATGGACAGGAAGGCCTGGCATGCTGTGGTTCATGGGGTCGCAAAGAGTTGGACATGACTGAGTGACTGAACTGAACTGAAAGTATATATAAATATTATATTTAAACTCTTTATAAATAAATATAAAACATACATCATAAATATATATATATACACTCTATGTAATCACTATATGCCTATACTTATACAAACATTTTAATTTGTAC
The DNA here is from genome assembly GCF_029407905.1 of Bubalus kerabau. Classification (NCBI taxonomy): domain Eukaryota; kingdom Metazoa; phylum Chordata; class Mammalia; order Artiodactyla; family Bovidae; genus Bubalus; species Bubalus kerabau. The sequence goes on from NC_073634.1 coordinate 53,596,356, forward strand.
TTTCAATAACTGGTGAGTTTGATATCTTCCATATATGTGTGCTTACACAAACATGTTAGCTCCTTTCACATAGAGGATTGAATCCCATCCATTAGGGAGCATGCTACCCTTCAATTTAAAAGATGACACAACTGAAAATTGAGGTGACTAGTGAAGGGAGGCAATGTTAAGATAGGGACTGAGTATCAGAATACTCAGATACTCAGAATACTCAGGTTTGATCATTTAAATACATGATTTTTATATTATAACAAAACTTTCATGTTTATAAAATATGGCCTGTCATTCTGTTCCTTATGACTATCATCTTGGAAAGAATGATCATGGCATAAATAAAGCATGCATCTCACCCTATGTTGTTCCTTGTCATTAATAGACAAGGTGAATTCAAGAAAGGCCTGTGGGCACCCAATGGTGTATAGCCTTGGAAGCTCAGATCTCATGGCTTATCTCAGCCTTGACATGGGCAGACCAAGCACAACACTGTTTCCCAGTCTAGCTTCCTAGGTTTTGTCTATATGACATAGAGATGAATGAATTCTAGATGAGTGACTTCGTTATTGAATGACTATTAGAAATGGCAGGAAGAGGGACAGAGGTGTATGATATTTGAGGTCATCCTGAGCAGAGTTTTCCTAGGTGGCACTAGCGGTAAAGAATCTGCCTACCAATGCAGGAGACATAAGAGATGATGGTTCGATCCCTGGGATGGGAAGATCCCCTAGAGGAGGGAGTGGCAACCCACTCCAGTATTCTTGCCTGGAGAATCCCAGGGACAGAGGGGCCTGGTGGGCTACAGTCCATGGGATCACAAAGAGTCAGACACGACTGAAGCAACTTAGCACACACACACACACACACACACACACACACAGCTTGATCACTTAGGAATATAACAGGACCATTAGAGAGCATCTGTGCAGTCCTTCTCAGACAGGGAAACTGAGCCTCAGAGAGGGAGAATAATTTGCTTAAAGATGCAGAGTTCTTGGAGGAGGAAATGGCAACCCACTCCAGTATTCTTGCCTGAGAAATCTCATGGACAGAAGGGCCTGGTGGGCTACAGTCCATGAGATCACAAAATAGTTGGACAGGACTGAGCAACTAAACAGCAACAAGATTCTAGCCTGCAAGTCATGTGTCTGTGGTGTGTCCTCAATCACTCAGTCATGTCTGACTCTTTGTGACCCCATGGGCTGTACAGGCTCCTCTGTCCATGGGATTTCTCAGGCAAGAATACTGGAGTAGGTTGCCATTTCCTCTTCCAGGAGTCTTCATGACCCAGGAATTGAACCCACTTCTCCTTCTTCTCTTGCACTGGTAAGCAGATTCTTTACCACTGGGACACCTGGGAATTCCAAAGTCCTGAGTAGTAGGGAGAAAATGCCAAACTTCTGCCATCACCAGTCCAAAGCTCTGTGTTTTTTTCCCCCTCTGGTTGCCCTTTAAACTTTTATTCTCCAGCCTGGAAAATATCATCTCACTTACCTTGCCTATCACATGAGGTTGTCAAGAGTTAAGTAGAGACCTCAGGATAGCATTTTGTAAATTAAGCAATAAAAGGAAAACGTGACAAGATAACTTACTAGCTTAAATTATTAATTAGCTGGGCCATGTCACTCTTTTTACAAAAGAGAAATTTAGATTAAATAGACTCTAAGGAATTTTCCAGTTGTAACATCCCATGATTTGACAAAATAGTAGCCTTAAATCCTTAGAAAAGTATCCTCTACAACTTTGTTTTTCGCTGTGGGGTTTGCCACTGGCAATCTAATAAATCTTATGTTTTTGGAGGGAAGTTTCATTACTAGAAAGTTGCTAGTCTTACTTCACAAATATGTGAAACTCTAACAGCATTTGAGTTGAAGTTGGAAAAGGTATTTGACCCCATGGCATTCTTTTCTGGAGTTGGCTGATCTAGAACCACAGTTTTTCAAGTTTATGCTGGAAAAAGCAGTGAATCAGATATCTCTCTGATGCCTCTTGCTAGAGTTTTAAATAATCACTTGATGAACTACAAATATAGCTGGATTTACACTGCAGGAGTAGAATTCTTTATGAATCCATGGTCCTAGATAACCTATTGTCATTCAGTTCTCAGGGCAGGATTCTGTAAGTGACTGGATTGGATAGTTGCTCCTAAAAAGTAAACTCACTAAGAGCCCATTAGAAATTAACTCTAATTTTGAAGTCGGAGATGAACTGGTCAATTCTTAGATATTTCTGAAAATAATGGGTACTCTTAGTTCAGTTCAGTCACTCAATAGTGTTAGACTCTGTGACCCCATGGACTGTGGCATGCCAGGCTTCCCTGTCCATCACCAACTCCTGGAGTTTACTCAAACTCATGTCCATTGAGTTGGTGATGCAATCCAACCATCTCATTCTCCGTTGTCCCCTTCTCCTCCCGCCTTCAATCTTTCCCAGCATCAGGGTCTTTTCAAAGAAGTCAGTTCGTTGCATCAGGTGGTCTAAGTATTGGAATTTCAGCTTCAGCATTAGCCTTTCAGATGAACATTCAGGACTGATTTCCTTTAGGATGGATTGGTTGGATCTCCTTGCAGTCCAAGGGACTCTCAAGAGTCTTCTCCAACACCACAGTTCAAAAGCATCAATTCTTCTGCACTCAGCTTTCTTTATAGTCCAACTCTCATATCCATACATGACTGCTGGAAAAACCATAGCCTTGACTAGGTGGACCTTTGTTGGCAAAGTAATGTCTCTGCTTTTTAATATGATGTTTAGGTTGGTCATAGCTTTTCTTCCAAGGAGCAAGTGTCTTTTAATTTCATGGCTGCAGTCATCATCTGCAGTGATTTTGTAGCCCCCCAACATAAAGTCTGTCACTCTTTCCACTGTTTCCCCATCTATTTGCCATGAAGTGATGGGACCAGATGCCATGATCTTAGTTTTCTGAATGTTGAGTTTTAAGCCAACTTTTTCACTCTCCTCTTTCACTTTCCTCAAGAGGCTCTTTAGTTCTTCTTCACTTTCTGCCATAGGGGTGATGTGATCTGCGTATCTGAGGTTATTGATATTTCTCCCGGCAATCTCGATTCCAGCTTGTGCTTCTTCCAGCCCTGTGTTTCTCGTGATGTACTCTGTATATAAGTTAAAATAGCAGGATGACAATATATAGCCTTGATGTACTCCTTTTCCTATTTGGAACCAGTCTGTTGTTCCAGGTCCAGTTCTAACTTGTTGCTTCTTGACCTGAATGCACATTTCTCAGGAGGCAGATCAGGTGACGTGGTACTCCCATCGCTTGAAGAATTTTCTACAGTTTGTTGTGATCCACATAGTTAAAGGCTTTGGTATAGTCAATAAAGCAGAAATAGATGTTTTCTGGAACTCTCTTGCTTTTGTGATGATCCAACGGATATTGGCAATTTGATCTCTGGTTCCTCTGCCTTTTGTAAATCCAGCTTGAACATCTGGAAGTTCATGGTTCACATATTGTTGAAGCCTGGCTTGGAGGATTTTGAGCATTACTTTGCTAATATGTGAGATGAGTGCAATTGTGCAGTAGTTTGAGCATTCTTTGGCATTGCCTTTCTTTGGGATTGGAATGAAAATTGACCTTTTCCAGTCCTGTGGCCACTGCTGATACTGTGGGTATCCTGTTGGCCAGCATCTCTCAAACATTTTGTTTGAGACTTTCACATTTGCTACATGAAAGTGAAAGTGTTCACTTTCACAGTCAGTCGTGTCCAACTCTTTGGGACCACATGGACTGTAGCCTGCCAGGGTCCTCTGTCCATGGGATTCAACAGGCAAGAATACTCGAGTGGGTTGCCATTCCATTCTCCAGGGGATTTTCCTAACCGAGGGGTAGAACCCTGGTCTTCTGCATTGCAGGCAGATTCTTTACCATCTTATCCACTAGGCAAGCCCTTGCTACATGACACAAAGCCCACACACACAAAACACTTTTCTCATTTGTTCTGCTTCAAAAGGAGGAAAAAATATCATCTTTGTTTAACTATATAAGAAATGTAACTGTACAAGAAGATTTGGGAAAATGCATATCTATCTCTTAGCACTGGAGCCTGGTGATGCATAATCTACTTGAAAATATAATTTAAACCCTGATTATTTAAAAAATTATCAATCAAAAATCCTAATAGTAAGATGATTATATATTTCTTGGTTTGAAATTCTGTACTTTTAAAAAAGCATTTTTCTGTTATTAATGAAATAAATCCTAGTAAGTCAAAAAAAATCGTAATAAATATATATACCACTCTGCATGGTAGGTTTAAAAATATCTAAAGCCAATCTCAATTGATAATAAAACTCATAACATTTCAATACTGATAAGTAGGAATGTCAGCAAATGGAAACTGTGACCTATGGAAGACAACACTGATAACACATGGATAACTATTTTACTATGTTACTGATGATCTTCACATATAAAACCCACAGGGTTGTGGAGAATTGCCAAGTACTGTAGAGTAGAAAGACTTGGCAGAATACTGAACTGTAGTCTCCAAGAAACTTCTGTAAAGCTCTAGTTGTCATTTGCATATCAAGTTCTGTTAACCCTTGATAACTACCATAGTAGGTCAGTAGTTATGTCATCCTCACTATTGTGAACCTGAGTCTGCTACAGAATAGCTTATCATTCACCTTAGAACTGAAGAAAATTTGTAGACCAGGAGAGAGACGTCAGGGTTCCTGTTGTGACTAACTGCCTGATACCTGGTAATATTTAGATGCCTTTTATGTGGAAGTATTGTTGTTCTGAATGAGACTACATTTTAGTTTAAAATGAATCATATTCTCTTTCAGTGGATCACTTAATTCCAAGAACTGGATACTTAAGTACTCACCAAAGTACTTAAATGCTCACTAAGTTTTTAACTTAGCAATTACCTGAGAGAGAGATGGGAGGGAATATTATTACTAATTTCTCACTAAATATTAGGAATTTTGCTTGATGCTTTACATATGCTATATTGTTTAATCTCTTAAGCAATCTCATGAGATATTTATTATTTGTCTTCATTTATAGACTAGGAATAAAAAACTCAGACAGTTACTTAATTTGCTTGAGCTTATACAACTAGTAAGTCATGGACCTGGAATTTGAACCAGTATCTTTCAGTTTCAAAAGCCTGTTCTTTTCACATGATTGATTCTACAGAGGTGACAGATATCTTTCTCCAACATTTAGGACACATACTTTTCAACACTCTTACCATTGTTAGAATAGAATTATCCATAACCTTGCTCACAGTCTGGAGACTTCTGCAACTATGAATGACTAGCCTTCAGGTTTAGCACATGGTATGAGTTCCTTAAGAACTTTTTTAAGAAACAGAATATACCCAATCCAGTCTTTCCATATGACACCACAAGGAAAAAAATTTTTTTCTGTCTTCTTTATAATAATTGTAAGAATGGAGAACTTGGTAAGTGCTATCAGCTAATCCTTTGAAAAGAAGACCAGCAAGAGGAACATTTAGTTTCCTGGGTGTGTGATGAAATTTCAAAACCAGCAATATCACACTTCATCTCCCCTAACCTTATAGATCTACTCCACCCAGAAATATCACTGGAGGATTCAGATGATTTTGAGAGAATGTGCAATGTTCTTATCAAAGAACATGCAATGAAAACATTATAAAAGTGGGGAGAGACTTTAGCCACTTTGCTTTTGGAGTATGGTGCTCTGGAGAGAGCTCTGCAGTGAAGACAAGCTTCTCACTCCTATGAGTGCAGCACCAGGAGCCTTGCCAGATAATTTATGTGCGTTAAGTGTCTATAATTACACATGTTCATACATATTCATTCCCATGCTCCTAATTTTAGAGAACAGAGAAGTGAATAAATTGATTAGTAATTTGATTATATTTGATTCAGCTGGCTCTCTAAGTGCCTTATAAAGGTCCCAGAGTAAGTTTCCACTAACAGAGAATTCAGTTCAGCCTGAGACTGTGGGGAGTAATAGATTCACTGATGACGGAGTGATTGAGCCATTCATTTATTCAAACATTTTATTTATTTATTCACTCATTCAACAATTATACCCAACTCTGCCAAGGCCCTGTGCTGGGTATAGAGGCCACCAAGCCTAAAAAGTGATCAGACCAGAACATGTCTATTCTGGGGAAGCTAGTCTGGTCATAAAGACATTGATTACAGGACAATGCAGCCAAATGCAAAAGGCATTCAACATGGGCTGTAGTTTCAGGAATAATTTCCTAGAGATGGAGAAATCTGAGCTGCTTTTTGAAGGAGGGTTAAGAGCTATCTAGATAATGAAGCATGTAAGGCATGCTAGTTGGAGTCACAGTGGTGAGAAGGTCCTTTCAATTTCCTGCAATTTTGTACCATGAGAAGAAAATAGGAAGAATGGTTGAAAGAAAGGTCAGATGGTTACCTTGCCTGAAAGTTAGGATGAGGCCTGGAAGGGTTTTAAACTAAGAGTAATATATTAGATTTTCATCTCCAAAAGGTCATTCAGGCTTCTGTGTAGAGGGTTAGGATTTGGTACAAACTTGGGGCAGAGATTTGAGTAAAAAAGCTACTGGGGAAATTCACATAAGAAATGATGAACTCAGTGCTTAATTTATAAGAGTAGATGCTACTGAGTCCAAACTCACTCTGCTCACCTCACAACAGGCCAATGAATCAGAAATGAGGTGCTGAGGCAAGGAATAAGGCTATTCGGAAAGCTGGCTGACTGAGAAGGTGGAAGACTAATATCTCAAAAGAGCCATCTTATTGGGGTCTGGATGCCAGGTTCTTTTATAGAACAGAGAAGGGGGAAATTTAAGAAGTAAAGTAAAGAGGACATTAGTCTCGCAAATATCTTCTGGAATGGCCAGCCTGGAGGAGAGGATGTGTCAATTTCTTCCTCTGGTAGCCATCCACAGGTGGACAAGGTCCTGAAAAAAAGGCATTTTGGTTTAACATTCAGACAGAGGTGCAGGGTTCCCAAGGCAAGCCATTATGTATACACAGTATCCTTTTGTGAATGAAAGCAGCAGGAAGGAAAGTTAGAACAAAAACAGATCCAACATGGAGTCAGTTCTTCATTGTAACATAGAGACTTCCCTGAAGGAAGGGAAAGTTTGATAAATATAAGAAAGGTAAAAATTGTGTAATTCTAGATATTATGGTAAATGAGAGAAGATAGGGTAAACCATGTTTCTATTTAGGTGATTAGAGGATTAGGTGATTACTTTTGAGAAGAACACAATGGAAAAACAGTTTTTGGAGGAATGTACATCAAATTAGTTTAAGAACATAGAAAGTTAAGGAAGTCACAGAATTCATGCCGAGCTGAGGCTTAGCCACAGTATCAAACTAACCTTGGAATATTTTCAGACCCCTGTGAAGCCTAGTGTGTTACTTGCTCAGTCATGTCCAACTCTTTGTGACACTTTGGACTGTAGCCTGCCAGACTCCTCTGCCTATGGGGTTCTCCAGGCAAGAATACTGGAGTGGGTTGCCATTCCCTTCTCCAGGGGATCTTTCTGACCCAGTGATCAAACCCTGGTCTCCTGCATTGCAGGCAGATTCTTACCATCTGAGCCAGCAGGGAAGCCCAATGAAACCTAAAATATAAGCCAGTTCTGTCTGTCAATTTAACCTAGAGGAGATGCCATCATGGGACTTAATTGTGATTCTCAAATCTATTTTACCAGGTGATTCTCGAACATGCCTACTTATTTTTGTACCTTGGCCTCATGGCTAAGATTTTGCATCATCTTACACTCAACACAATGACCGTATTTTCTCCTATTGCAATAACTGCTTCAGCCTGGCACTCTTGATGTGCTTTTCACCTTCCTGTCTTTGCCCAGATGTCCTTAAGATTCTCACCCTTTCCTAGACTATAAAGTTGCTCTTGGAACTCTACTCTTCAGCATGAGTGCCTCCTGTCTTCCTGCTCCTAAGTTGTCTCATTTTCCCTTAGTCACACACTGGACAGGGCTGTTCCTGGGGCTCTGTCAGATTACAATTGCCTCTATTTCACTAGTATGATTCCTCTGCTTATTTCCTTTCTACCCCTGCAGGAGCCTCCAGCAGACTGAGAAGCCAGTGTCAACACTGGGCTCTTTCCCTTAGATATACAATGGCCATCATTTGTTGCTGACTCATTTACTATCCCAGAGTTTGTGGAATGGAGGGATAAAGAGAGATCACAAGGATTTGCTCTGAGAGGGAGCCAGGGAAGGCAGTTCTATCACTTCCTTCTTCCCAAGTCATACTGGGCAGAAGCCAGAAGCCAGGACATTTAGTTTAGAGGAGAAATAGAGAACATCCAAATGACTAGCGAAGGCTCTGCAGTTGTACTGCCAAGACCCAGTGGTCTGGGCTTCAGGAATAAGAAGTGTGCTAAGACAATGGGGAAGTGGAGAAATCAGCTGAGCCTGAAACAGCATAGAGGTGGACATATCCAGAGGGACAGATGTGTGGGTTAACCTTACTTGAGATGCATTTGCCAAGACTACGCTGGGAATCAGAGCATCACAAAGTCACAGACCCTTGGATCAGGAAAGATTGTGAGATCATGTTAGAAAGGCTCATGGAGGCAAGGTGAGTGACCCAAATGAGTAAGTAAGAATGATGGCAGATGGTGAGTGATAACCCTCCACATAGATGATAGACAATATGCAGCAACTTGGCTCAGTGTTGAAAGACCTTCACATTTTCAAAGAAAAGCCAGAATTCTGGATTTTATGTAAATTTTTATGACTTCGAAATGCTGTCAAAATTTAAAATTGTTCTCAAATCCAGTAAAAACAAAACACATCTGTGAACTGGATGCAGCTTCCAGTTTAAATGATTCCAGTATTTTTAAGGTGATCATAGCTGAGGCCCAGGAAAGTGGTTTTCTCCAAGGTCCAATCATTGCAGAAGGGTAAGCAATTGATGGCTTAGCAGATTGTTTTCCTTCCCTGCCTCTCATCTTCTCTCTCTCCAACCCAACACACTATGGAGAACATAAAGTATTCTACCTTCTTCACAACCAGGAGTGATGGGATGCAGAAAAGACTCTGCTTCTTGACTTTCTATTGGCTTGGCTCCTCCTCTGTGAGGGTGACTGCTGTTCAGTGCAGTGAGAATGGAAAGGAATCTGGATTGTATTCTAGCCCAGGTTTAGCTACTAACCTTGCAACCATGGAAAATTCTCTTTGCTTTGGAAAAGATACAATGAAACTGTCAGCCTCATAACTTCCAAGTTTCCTAATAAATTTAAATCAAATGAGCTTGTTACCAAATTCAAGTTCATGTACCTGATGCACAGTGAGGCCAAACAAACTGAAACACCAGCCTTGGGAGCAAAGAAAGGTTTATTTCAGGGCCATGCAAGGCGATTGGTGGCTCATGCTCAAAAACTCTGAACTTCTTAAAGGGTTTCAGCAAAGCATTTTTAAAGGTAAAGTGTGGAAGGAGCATGGTTAGTTGTTAACAAGCTTCTTGGTGTTAGAATTCTTTGTTCTTGCAGCTGTCCATGTAGGTCAGGTCACAATGTTCCTATAAACCTCCAAGACAAATGTTATTCTCTGTTCTGCAACTTTTCATCTCTAGATGAATTAACTTTTAAAGGTCAGAGCCCTGAGAATAGGCAATCCCCTATATTTCAGACTATAGGCAAAATTCTTTTACAAAAGGTGCAGACTCAGCATGATTTAGCACCGGCAACAAAGCACAAAGATTAAAATTAAAGGAACAGATTTAATATGGAGTCAGATTTGTTCTTCCCTGTTACAATTGCAAGCTTGCTTTAAATATCTTAAGTCTTCATTTTAGTACCTTTATGAGAATTTCCTTCTGCTGAATTCTTCCCTTCCTTCATTCCCAACCACACTCTTATCCTGGCGTTCCCTTGCTGCCCCCTAAATCCTGGAGTTCCACTGGTATGTACCACCAGGATCCAGCTTTCCTTGCCTATAAAATAAATTTCAAATCCTTTTTGCCACCATAACTCACCTACCCAGGTAGAGAACTAGCATGCCTAAATAATGGAAATAGGTAATTAAACTTCTTGGCATATGAGCATACAGCTGAAAAAATATTAGGGCTAATGAGAGCTGAGTAAAATAGCCAGTTAAAAAATAAATACACAAAAGTCTGTATTTTTCTCTAAATCAGTCATAGCCTGTTAGACACACAAACACACACCCCCCTATCATACAAAAGATCTTAAAAAGAAATTTATAGACCTACCTACATGAGGAAAACTGCAAACCTTTACTATAGTCATAAAAGAAGATGGGAATAAATGTCCATGTAGGAGAAACCGTATTGTGGCAGATGTCCTCCAAGTTAATCTATAAATTCAGCGAATCCCTTTCAATTCAGTACATTTAGTAGAATATCAATAAAATCTCAGTCACATTTTGGATGCAGACTAAAAGTAGATATAAAATGATTCTCAGCTTCACTAGAGAAATTAAGTACTACCTTCCAAGTGTATTCAGACTCCAGTCATGTTTCTTTCCATCTCTTTTGGTCCAAGCCATCAACATTCCTCATGTTGGTCACTGTCATAGCCTGTAACAAGCCTGTGCTCCAATCCCTTCCCCTTTCAGTCTGCTCTAAACACAACTTCCAGGAAAGTCCTGCTAAAATGTTACTTAGATCACATGACCCTCGTGATCAAAATCTTCTGATGGCTTTGAACCTTTCTGAGAGTAAAAATAAAAATTTCCCAATAGCCTGTAGTGACCTATTTGATGACCCCTGTTATGGATTTTTTTCAAATTCTACTCCTCCCACTGCCCACTCTGTTCAGGAATACTGGTCTTCTGGACATTCCTCAAAGGCACTGTAAATGTAAAATTGTAAAATGGTGCAGATGCTTGGAAAAGAAGCTTACTGTTCCTCAAAATGTCAAACATAGAGTTACCACAGGGTCCAGCCACTCCATTTCTAGGTATGCACTCAAGAGAAATGAAAACATAAGTCTATACAAAAACGGGTGACAGATTTTCATAGCAACATTATTCATAATAGCAAAAGTACAAGCAACCCAAATATTCATCAGCTCATGAGTGGTCAGACAATGTGGTATATCCCTGAAAGGAAGATTATTAGTTGATAAATCAGCTATGAATGAAGTAGTGATTCATGCTAAAATGTGACTGAACCTTGAAAATGATCCTGAGTGAAAGGATCCAGTCACAGAAGACCACTCATTGTATTAACTCACTTATATGAAATGTTCAGAAGAGGAAAATCTCTAGACAGAAAGTACAGTAGATTAGTGGTTGCCTAGGGCTGGGGGTGGTGGTGGTGGTGTGTGTGTCTGCATGTGTATATGAGATGGGAAGAATGAAATGGGAGAATGACTGCTAATAATTATAGGGTATCTTTTTCATCTTATTTATTTTAATTTTATTTTGATCTATTTATTTTTAATTGGAGTATAGTTGCTTTACAATGTTGTCAGTTTCAGCTGTATAACAACATGAATAGCTATATGTATACATACATCCCCTCCCTCTTCAGGCTCCCTCCCACCCCCAATCCCTCTCCTCTCGGTCATCATAGAGCATGGAGCTGAGCTTCCTGTGCTATACAGCAGTTTCCCACTAGCTAGCTATGTTACACAAGGGGGCTTCCCCAGTGGCTAAGTGGTAAAGAATCCACCTGCAATACAGAAGACCCCGGTTGGATTCCTAGGTCAGGAAGATCTGCTGGAGAAGGGATAGGCTACCCACTCCAGTGTTCTTGGGCTTCCCTGGTGGCTCAGCTGATAAAGAATCTGACTGAATGTGGGAGACCTGGGTTCAATCCCTGGGTTGGGAAGATCCCTTGGAGAAGAGAACAGCTACCCACTCCAGTATTCCAGCCTGGAGAATTCCATGGATTGTATAGTTCATGTGATTGCAAAGAATCAGGTAAGACTGAGTGGCTTTCACTTTCAGTATATATATGACAATGCTATTCTCTCAATTTGTCCCATAGGGTATCTTTTTTAGACACTGAAAATTTTCTAAAATTGATCATAGTGATGGTCATATAACTCTGTGACTAGGCTAAAAACTATTAAACTGAATACTTAAAATGGGTCAGTTGTATATGTCAATGGTATTTCAATAAAGCTGCTAAAAAAGGTAAAATGATTGTTGTTATTGTTATTTAGTCACTAGCCGTGTCTGACACTTTGCATCCCCATGGATTGCAGCCCACCAGACTCCTTTGTCCATGCAATCTCCCAGGCAAGAATACTGTATGGGTTGCTGTTTCCTTCTCCAGGGGGTCTTACATGATCTCATCCTTTCCTCAAATGACCAGGAGAGTGTGTGCTAGGGACATGCATGGGTCACTTCTGTTGTGCAGAGGAGAAGCCCAAGTTTCGATTTAGCCATGTAATCCAAGGCTACTCCACCAGTACAGTGAATCATCTAAACATGAGGCTTTCTGGCTTCACATTTCACCTTAGCCCCTTCCCCACACTGCTTCTTACCTCTTTGCTCCTTAGATTTCTCCTTTTAGATCTGGCCTCTGAGCCACTTCCAATGAGCCCTTTATTCTCTGTTTTCATTGTCTACACCATGACCAGCATTCTATTCATCAGTTCACTTATTCATCCATTGTAAAACATGAAGACAGTTTTTTTAAGCTGACTGCCAGAAATCTGAATTACTTCACATTCAAGGTTTTGAAAATTCTGAAAGTGATGGTTCTTCATAAGAAATACTTTCTGAGCTCCTATTCATTATGGAGTCAGGCTACGGTTCTGTCAGCTGATCCATTTGCCAGGAGAGTTAACCTCATGTGGCCTTGTCTGGATGTATTCGTTTCATTTCATGGCTTCTTTCCTAAAGTGTTACCTCAATGACACTGTCTAAGCTGGTTATTCTGATCGTCTGTCATCCATGTATCTCTAATACTATAAAACTATACTTTTTCTTTCTACTTTTCTGCATTTCATTTAATTTTTCTAATAACTATTTGAGGAAGGAAAAAATAAACAAGAGCCTGGCACACAGGACTTTAAGATGTGGCAAATCCAACTTTTTCATTTAGGGCATTATCTCTAGAGGCTTGGGGGGTGGTGGGGGCAGGATATAATTGGTGGAGAAGAGTTTGTGGATCCTTATTATTTTTGCCAGTCAGTTGTGTTTGTTTATTTCAACGATCAAAGGCCTTTCAAGATACCAAAGAGCCATTCAGAGCATCATAAATTGAATTAGGCTTTTTGTAGTTTAATTTCTAAGATCACTAACTTAGAAACTGGCATTGAATCACCCAGTCCCAGATAATGCTAGAATCACTAATTTACTTATTTGTTCAGCAAATCCTTGCTTAATATCTACTCTGTTCCTGGCATTATGAAACCATTGTGCAGTAGAGAACAAAACAGGCATAGTTCTGATACTAGTCCAGAGACAAATAACTTGTTACAGCAAGTGAATATGAAAGTGGCTACATGGCACCATAAAGAAGTAAACTGAGCAGCTTGTGGTTATAGAATTTCTAAGTGGCAGAGGTGGTGAGAGAATCATCTCTTGTAATTCTCTAAACAAGTGTCATTGCAATATCATTTGTCAACACAAAATTTACCTGGAAATTCACCCTTCACCTTGATCTATATGTATATTCCCTTCTACTCTCTTCTGCTCCCCAGGGCATGGCTGAGTAGCCAAGGAACACTTTGGAAATCCACGCTAAATGTCATTGCTCTCTGCTATGGAGATACTTCACTAGATATTGGGAAATGTGTTTGTCATGTAATTCTAATAAACACGTTGAATACTCTGGCCTATGTTCAACCACATATTTTCCATCTAATTATTGCTAAAGAAATGTAACCTAATGAGTTGAACACTGTTTGATCCCCATTATATTGTCCTGCCAGACCAGTCCCAAGGGAGAAGAAACCTGTGGAAACCTGTTAACACCTTTCTCTGAGCTTAATGAGATGTCTTTACTTGCTAGAGTGACATTGTCCTTGACCAGGCTCTGGCATGAGACAGCTTTCCCACTGTGTTTTGTGATACTTCTTTTCTCTGGTTGCAGCATCTTAGCCTAGAGTTCTACATTTCAAAGTAAAAGTATTTCGTCCTAAGTTCAGGGACATTTACACTATGCAACTTCTCTGAGAACTGGACTTCCCACTTCAGTCTCTGGCAGAGGGTCCCCCAGACTATTCCTCACTTCCCTACAAACAGGTGGTGACTTTCTGGTTAGACTTAGAAAAGCAGTTTTTCTACACCTCTTCAAATTTTGTTGCCTCCTGACTCCCTCCTGTTTGACCTAGGAACACTGTCCATTCCTGTCTTTTATAAAAGTGATTTCACAACATCATTTCTCTTTAGACCATACTCAGACCAATTTAGATGAACTATCACAAAGATACCAAGCTTTTTCTACCTTTCTACATTTAAAAATTCCTACCAGCTCCGCCCATCAACAGAAAATTGGATTAAAGATTTACTGAGTATGGCCCTGCCCATCAGAACAAGACTCAGTTTCTCCCACAGTCAGTCTCTCCCATCAGGAAGCTTTCATAAGCCTCTTATCCTTATCTGTCAAAGAGCAGACAGAATGAAAACCACAATCACAGAAAACTAATCAAACTGATCACATGAACCACAGTCTTATCTAACTCAATGAAACTATGAGCCATGCCATGTAGGGCCACCCAAGATGGAAGGGGCATGGTGGAGAATTCTGCCAAAATGTGGTCCACTGGAGAAGGGAATGGAAAACCACTTCAGTATTCTTGATTGAGAACCCCATGAACAGTATGAAAAGGCAAAAAGATATGACACTGAAAGGTGAACTCCCCTGATCAGTAGGTGTCCAAATACTACTGGAGAAGAGTGGAGAAATAACTCCAGAAAGAATGAAGAGACAAGAGCCAAAGTGAAAACAAAGCCCAATTGTGGATGTGACTGGTGATGGAAGTAAAGTTCAGTAAAGAGCAACATTGCACAGGAACCTGGAATGTTAGGTCCATGAATCAAGGTAAATTAGAAGTGGTTAAACAGGAGATGGCAAGAGTGAACATCAACATTTTAGGAATCAGTATTAAAATGGACTAAAATGGGAGAATTTAATTCAGATGACCATTGTATCCACTATTATGGGCAAGAATCCCTTAGAAGAAATGGGGTAGATCTCATAGTCAACAAAAAATAGTCTGAAATGCAGTACTTGGGTGCAATCTCAAAAATGACAGAATGATCTCTGTTTGTTTCCAAGGCAAACCATTCAACATTACAGTAATCCAAGTCTATGCCCCAACCAGTGATGCTGAAGAAGCTGAAGTTGAATTGTTCTATGAAGACCTACAAGACCTTCTAGAACTAACAGCCAGTAAAGATGTCTTTTTCATCAAAGGGGACTGGAATGTAAAAGTAGGAATACCTGGAAATACCTGGAATAACAGGCAAATTTGGCCTTGGCGTACAAAATGAAGGGTAAAGGCTAATAGTTTTGCTAAGAGAATGCACTGATCATAGCAAACACCCTTTTCCAGGAACACAAGAGAAGACTCTACACATGGATATCACCAGATGGTCAATACCGAAATCAGATTGATTATATTCTTTGCAGCCAAAGATGGAGAATCTCTATACAGTCAGCAAAAACAAAACTGGGAGCTGACTGTGGCTCAGATCATGAACTCCTTATTGCCAAATTTAGACTTAAATTGAAGAAAGTAGGGAAAACCACTAGACCATTCAGGTGTGACCTAAATCAAATCCCTTACGATGATACAGTGGAGGTGAGAAATAGATTCAAGGGATTCGATTTGATGGGCAGAGTGTCTGAAGAACTATGGACAGAGGTTTGTGACATTGTACAGGAGGCAGTGATAAGACCATTCCCAAGGAAAAAAAAATGCAAAAAGGCCAAATAGTTGTCGAGGAGGCCTTACAAATTGCTGAGAAAAGAAGAGAAGTTAAAGGGAAAGGAGAAAAGGAAAGATATACCCATTTGAATGCAGAGTTCCAAAGAATAGCAAGGAGAGATAAGAAAGCCTTCCTCAGTGATCAGTGCAAAGACATAGAAGAAAACAATAGAATGGGAAAGACTAGAGATCTCCTCAAGAAAATTAGAGATACCAAGGGCACATTTCATGCAAATATGGGCACAATAGAAGACAGAAATGGTATGGACCTAACAGAAGCAGAAGATATTAAGAAGAGGTGGAAAGAATACACAAGAACTACACAAAAAAGATCTTTATGACCCAGATAACCATGGTGGTGTGATCACTCACCTAGAGCCAGACATCCTGGACTGCTAAGTCAAGTGGGCCTTAGAAAGCATCACTATGAACAAAGCTAGTGGATGGAGGTGATGGAATTCCAGTTGAGCTATTTCAAATCCTGAAAGATGATGCTGTGAAAGTGCTGCACTCAATATGTCAGCAAATTTGGAAAACTCAGGACTGGAAAAGGTCAGTTTCATTCCAATCCCAAAGAAAGGCAATGCCAAAGAATGCTCAAACTACCGCACAATTGCACTCATCTCACATGCTAGCAAAGTAATGCTGAAAATTCTCCAAGCCAGGCTTCAAAAGTATGTGAACCATGAACTTCCAGATGTTCAAGCTGGATTTACAAAAGGCAGAGGAACCAAAGAGCAAATTGCCAACATCCGTTGGATCATTGAAAAAGCAAGAGTTCCAGAAAAACATATACTTCTGCCTTAGTGAGTATGCCAAAGCCTTTGACTGTGTGGATCACAACAAACTGTGGAGAATTCTTCAAGAAATGGGAATACCAGACCACCTTATCTGCCTCTTGAGAAATCTGTTATGCAGGTCAAGAAGCAACAGTTAGAACTGGACATGGAACAACTGACTGGTTCCAAATACGAAAAGGAGTACATCAAGGATGTCTTATTTAACTTATATGCAAAGTACATCATGAGAAACACTGGGCTGGAGGAAGCACAAGCTGAATTCAAGATTGCCGGGAGAAATATCAATAACCTTTGATGTGCAGATGACACCACCCTTATGGCAGAAAGCGAAGAAGAACTAAATAGCCTCTTGATGAAAGTGAAAGAGGAGAGTGAAACAGTTGGCTTAAAGCTCAACATTCAGAAAACGAAGATCATGGCATCTGGTCCCGTCACTTCATGGCAAATAGATCGGGAAATAATGGAAATAGTAAGACTTCATTATTTTTTTTGGGATCTCCAAAATCACTGCAGATGGTGACTGTAGCCATGAAACTAAAAGACACTTGCTCCTTGGAAGAAAAGCTATGACCAACCTAGATAGCATATTAAAAAGCAGAGACATTACTTTACCAGTGAAGGTCCATGTAGTCAAAGCTATCGTTTTTCCAGTAGTCATGTATGGATGTAAGAGTTGTACTATAAAGAAAGCTGGAGAATTCCTTGGACAGAGGAGCCTGGTGGGCTACAGTCCATGGGGTCACAAAGAGTCAGACAGGACTGAGGGACTAACACTTTCTTTCACTTTAGACACAGTTGGTCAGGTTAAGATGAAGTCATGCTGGATTAGGGTGGGAAGAGAGGCAAGAAAGGATTCTTCCCTAAGAGACTTGAGAGAAAGCATGGCTCCGCTGGCTTTTGACCTCCTGACCTGTGAGAGAAATAATTCTCTTGTTTTAAAGCCTGCAGTTGGTCCTAATTTGTTATAGAAACCCTGGGAAACGAATACAGTCTCTTCCTCTGAGACCATTCCAAGTGGAGGCAAGAATTTTCTTCTGGGAATTCTGTACTGATTATTTTACATCTGTCCTCATTATTCTCTGCACTTCTATGCCCTGGTCCATTCCCTGAGATTATGAAATCTATGAATGGTATCACCCAATTCCCTTGCTCTTTGGCCACCACTTGTGTTGTTTGTTGGGAAACTCAGCAAGAGATCTGAGAGGAGAAGAGAAAGATGATGGGATATTTATTCCAGCTC
Source organism: Bubalus kerabau (assembly GCF_029407905.1). Lineage (NCBI taxonomy): Eukaryota > Metazoa > Chordata > Mammalia > Artiodactyla > Bovidae > Bubalus > Bubalus kerabau. The sequence goes on from NC_073634.1 coordinate 53,614,225, forward strand.
CCTTCCTGCTATGGTGAACTTTTGGCTAGAGTTGCCACCTTTACAATGTAGCTTTTGTCAGTTGGCCCTTCATTTCTAGATCTAGCTCTCAACTGGGCTCCAGTAATATTGTTTCCTTCCTCTGACTCTCTAAACCTATGATGGTAAATGTTGCTTGTCCTGGGTCCTTCAACATCACTTGTAGATGTCCTTAACCATGCTCATAACTCTGTAGTAGTTCCATCATTAAAAGGTCTCTTGAAATAACATCTTGCAGGAGTGTGCTGACTCAGGACTCTCCTGTGCCCCTGCTCTAATGGCTGGAGGACCGTAGAGCATTTACCTAGGCTTATGTCTTTTTTTGTCTCATAGACTGTGGACCTCCAATCACAGGCATCCTTTAACTTGATAGTCTCAGCATTTCTCACAATGACTGTCCCATAGTAGGTGCTTAGTAAATGAATCAATAAATGAATACATGAGGATTGAGGCCCTTTCACATTCTGCTGTTGCTGCTGCTGCTAAGTCGCTTCAGTCATGTCCGACTCTGTGCGATCCCGTAGATGGTAGCCCACGAGGCTCCCCCATCCCTGGGATTCTCCAGGCAAGAACACTGGAGTGGGTTGCCATTTCCTTCTCCAATGCATGAAAATGAAAAGTGAAAGTGAAGTCTCTCAGTCGTGTCCGACTCTTCGCGACCCCATGGACTGCAGCCTACCAGGCTCCTCCACCCATGGGATTTTCCAGGCAAGAGTACTGGAGTGGGGTGCCATTGCCTTCTTCATTCACATTCTAAAGGTGCTTGATTTAGAAGTTTTATCTCATGGGCTTCTAGGAATGGCAGGCTGAGATATGGAGATACATGTTAGAGTATATTGTCTAGATAATTAAAAATAATTATTGCAGCTCATTGCACTTACAAAGTACTTACATGTACATCATGATGTTTGACCTTTCCCATAACTTTATGAAAGGTAGAAAAAAGCCAGATATTATTTCATTTCCCAAAACAGGACCAGAGAAATTAAAGATCTTTTATTAATTAATATACCTTAAACATTTTCAGGATAAAGGGAGATCCACAAACAAAAGCATTTTATTCTGAAATATACAAATATATATATACCCCTGTGACTGACAAAAAAAGAGAACTGTCTTTAAAGGTGGCTGCTAAGGCTCCATCATCCATTTACCTTTCAGTCACTGGGCACTCAGCCTTTGCTCCTGTGCTGAGCCCATGGAAGCAGAGGTTAGGAAAGCAGATACAGTTTCTGCTCTGTGGAGCTCATGTTGTTAGGGGGGAAACAGCAATCACCTGTGTAACTGTATACAAGTAGAACTGTGCTTACAAAGTGGGAGAAGTGTGAGGAAGGAAAGGAACAAGCCATTCTGAGATGTAGAGCAGGAAGCTTGACTTAAGAACCCTCTTAGACAATGATGATGACTGGAGAAGTTATTGAGAGAGGAAATAGATAACTGGGATGAAGAGCATTCTAGATGGAAGAACTAACTCATTCCAAAACTGAAACAGAGATTAGCCTATTTAAGGAACTGTAACAAGCCTAGTGAGAAAAAATTAGATGAGGGAAGGTTAAGACATGGTCTTGAGGTTCTTAAAAGGGCTATTTTACCTGAAGGCTTCTAGCCTCCCAGCATGAAGTGGAACAGAAATGATTATTCTCCTTTGTGCCTGGAGTCCATGCAATTTTCAGGTCGGTTTATTTCTCTTCCTCATTTCTTGTCTTGTTGCAACAAAAATTTGGAATGATGGACTAAAGGGTTTAAAACAACAGACAATGGAGGAGGAAATGGCAACCAACTCCAGTATTCTAAAAGCCCAAGGACAGAGGAGCCTGGTGGGCTGCAGTCCATGGGGTTATATGACTGAGCAAGCACATGTGCATGAGGATGGAGAGAGATGAGTTGGTAGCAATAAGCTGATAGAACTAAAAACAACAACAACAACAACAACAACAACAACAAAAAACCAGACAAATTACAGCTCAGCTCACCTCAAGCAGACAGATGTTTATTAGACAGAAACTCTCAAGACATGGGAGCAGGCTGATACCAAAGTAATCATCCTAAGGATCCCTCTTGGCTTCCTTTTTTAGTACTTTCCATCTCCTCCTTTTGGTTGTGCCCTGTGCAAAATAGGGCTTGTACCCACCACCAATCAATGAAAGGGAAGGCAAATGAGCATATGCTCAAGGCTGATTGACAATTGCAAGTTATATAACAGCAGGCTCTGTTGTGCATGTCTTCTCATAATTCAGTCTGTTATAATCAGTGTATATGTGTAGAATATTTATGTATCCTTAATGGGCTTCTAGCTGCCTAAGGTTGCTTGAGGACGCCCCTGTGATTAGTTTGTATCCACTACATGCCTAGGGCACATGTGCAGGAGTTGGAAAAGTCTCTGTTGTTATTTTGTACCATATCTCTGAACTTTCCTGGGATCAGCTTGTATCCTTTTCACCCTGGTTGCTCATAGCTAACTTCCCTAATGCAATGAACTATAGAGAATGAACATGTGGACATGGTGGGTGGGGGCAGGGGTGACCTGGGAGACAGATTGATGTATGTGCACTGCCATGTGTAAAACAGCTAGTGGGAACCTGTTTTATAGCACAGGAAGCTCAGCTTTGTGCTTTGTGATGACATAGATATGTGGAATGGGAGGTCCTACATAGTGGGAGGGAAGTCCAAGAGGGAGAGGATATATTTATACATATAGCTGATTCACTTCGTTGTACAGCAGAAACGACAACATTGTAAAGCAACTATACCCCAAATAAAAACAAGAAATCAGACAGAATTAACAGTAGGGAAAAAGAAAGTCTTCAAACTCTCAATGAAAGAGCGTTAGTTTTTATTATGTTGTTGACTCTGGGTGCTCAGAAATAAGGTCACAAGAGGTAGGTGGGGAGATGGTGACATGCCTAAGGATTAGTGGGAAATTGGTGCCACACATAGACCTTAAGAGACATGGTATATTGACTATATTTTGTGTATTCTTTATGCTCTGGCATTCTGGGCCTTGATTCTGGAGACACTGTCCCTTCCAAGGGCTAGTTAATTTCTAGAGAAAGCAAACGACCCTACTGGAGCAGACCTTTGACATGCAAACCAGCCTATCTGGAGCCCACACCCAACCATATCCTTTATCAAACTCTCAGACAACAGGCAAATATTTCTCCCACCCTACATCATCCCCAATCCAGGTAATGAACAACTAGGAGCCACCCTTACAACCCAGAGCTTGCTGGATGAAATTATTTAAAATCTCCAATCTTAACTCTGCTGCTGCTGCTGCTGCTGTTGCTAAGTCGCTTCAGTCGTGTCCGACTCTGTGCGACTCCACAGATGGCAGCCCACCAGGCTCCGCTGTCCCTGGGATTCTCAAGGCAAGAACACTGGAGTGGGTTGCCATTTCCTTCTCCAATCTTAACTCTATTTTAACTTTATTATCCTTGCCTCACCCATACTTTTCCATGAAAACCCCAAAAATGTTCTGGACCATGCTCTTTCCTTATCTTCCTCTGCCTGCTAATCAACCTTGTTCCTTTCCCCATGCAGCCCTGTGTGGTAGGCAGTGCTTTCTGTCTCTAGGAATATGAGGGTATAAACTGATACCTGATAAAGTTAAAGGCACATATAAAGGATACATCCATGCCTTTAACCTTATCATATACTGACACATTGTTTTCCAGTTATAACCATTTATGCTTTCTCTGTGAGTATATGATATAAAGAGGGATATGTCCAGTGATGGAATTTTAGATAGTGGGGAAGTAAAGGAGGAAATCATTGATGGGCAGATGAATTTCTGTGACATGGGCATTCCTCTCATCATCTTTTCTCTTACAATCAGCATCTTTTTTCATCAACTGTGGTGTGCTTACTGTCATTCTGCCAGGAGGTACCCAGCAAACTTCCCAAAGCCTGTTTCTCCTTCAACCTTTGTCTCTTATATTCTCCCTCTCCCATATATATGTATTTTAAATTTAATTAATTTATTAATTTTTTAGTTATGCTGTCTCCTCATTGCTGCAAGTTGGCTTTCTCTACATGTGGTGAGTGGGGGCTATTCTCTGGTTGCACTATGCAGGCTTCTCATTGTGGAGGCTTCTCTTGTTTCATAGCATGGACTCCAGACCTTGGGCTCAGTAGTTGTGCCACATGGGCCTAGTTGTCCATGGCATGTGGAATCTTCCAAGACCAGGGATCAAACCTGTACCTGCTGTATTTCATTGGCAGGTGGATTCTTAACCACTGAGCTAACAGGGAAATCCATGAAGTTTCTCTTTGCATCATTACAGGTATACTGAATTCCCCAACAGCAACTCTCCCTGATGATGACTTTTGGAATAAGGCAAATGGTTAAATTCCATAGTTGCATAACCACTCATGTATGCTGCCTTAGAAACCTGTTGGTTAACCTGATATCAACCTTTCTCTGTAAACACAGTGTCCATGTATCTTCTGCAGGTCTCTCCAGCCAAGGAAGCTACTGTAATAGGGAAGAACAAATCTGACACCATATTAGATCTCTTCCTTTTTCCATGCTTAGTCATGATGGCTTTACATCTTTTGTAAAATAATATTGCCTATAGCTTGAAATACACCAAATAGCCTATGACCTTTAAAGGTCCATTCATTCAGAGATTAAAAAAAAGTTGCAGAACAGAGAATAGCATTTGTTTTGTTGGAGGTTTATAGGAACATCAAGGCCTGACCTATGTAGACAGCTGCACAAACAAAGAATTTCAACACCAAGAAGTTTGCAACAGCTAATTATGCCCCTCCCTCATCTTGCCTTTAAAACTGTTTTGCTGAAAGCCTTTGGGGAGTGTGAGGTTTGGGGGGCACAAACCATCTGTCTCCTTGCATGGCCCTGGAATAAATATTTCTCTGCATTAGACTCTGACATCTGACATTATTTGGCCTCACTATGTGTCAGACATGAGAACTTGCACTTGGTCACACTACCTGTATTTATTGCTCTATGCATGATTGCATGCTAAGTCACTTCATTGGCACCTCACTGTTTGCGACCCTTCTGGACTATAGCCTACTAGGCATTTATGTCTGTGGGGTTCTCCATCAATAATACTGGAGTGGGTTGCCATGCTCTTCTTCAGGGATTTTTTTGCTCTAATCAGATCAGATCAAATCAGTCGCTCAGTCGTGTCCGACTCTTTGCGACCCTATGAATCGCAGTACGCCAGGCCTCCCTGTCCATCACCAACTCCCGGAGTTCACTGAGACTCACGTCCATCAAGTCAGTGATGACATCCAGCAATCTCATCCTCTGTCGTCCCCTTCTCCTCTTGCCCCCAATCCCTCCCAGCATCAGAGTCTTTTCAAATGAGTCAACTCTTCGCATGAGGTGGCCAAAGTACTGGAGTTTCAGCTTTAGCATCATTCCTTCCAAAGAAATCCCAGGGCTGATCTCCTTCAGAATGGACTGGTTGGATGGGGAATAATTTTTCACTCTCAGAATTGCAGGTGGATTCTTTACTGTCTGATCCACCTGGGAAGCCCACTCTCAGAATAACAAAATGCATTTAGTACTCAGAATCAGACTTGTTCCCCACTCTCCTGTCCCTGCCCCCATCTCAATTTAGTGGTCATACTCAAGATCTTCATGGAAACTTTGATCTTTGCTCTGCATTAGTAGTATTCAATCTTGGCTGCAAATTAGAATCACCTTGGGAAATTTAATCAGTTTATACTTAAGGCCAAGACCCACTGCTGAAGATTCTGACTTAATTAGTTTCACGTATGGCCTGGATAGTGGGAGTTTTAATGAGATTTCTGGGTGATTTAAGGGCTTCTCTGGTAGCTCAGTTGGTAAAGAATCCACCTGTAATGCAGGAGACCCTGTTTCAATTCCTGGGTTGGGAAGATCCACTGGAAAAGAGATAGGCTACCCACTCCAGTGTTTGGGGGCTTCCCTGGTGACTCCACTGGTAAAGAATCCGCCTGCAATGTGGGAGACTTGGGTTCGATGCATGGGTTGGAAAGATCCCCTGGAGAAGGGAAAGGCTACCCACTCCTGTATTCTGGCCTGGAGAATTCCATGGACTGTATAATCTGTGTGGTCGCAAAGAGTCGGATATGACTAAGAGACTTTCACTTCACTGGGTGATTAAAATAGGAAGGCAGGGTTGAGAATCACTTTTTCTAAATTTTTATATTTTTCTTTCTTCTTCCGTTCACTTCTACATCCTTATCTCTCACAATATCTTCCAAAATATTTTGATTTCTCTTACTTTGTTTCTGATAATGAAGCTCTACATTTCATATGGGCTTCTCTACTTTTTCCAACAAAATGACAACATAACATCTGTAAATTTTCTTCAGTTCCTCTCCTGGCTCTGTGCATATGGGTGCATGCATGCTCAGTTGCTCGGTCGTGTGCAACTTTTTGTGATCCTGTGCTGCTGCTGCTAAGCCACTTCAGTCGTGTCCGACTCTGTATGACCCCAGAGACGGCAGCCCACCAGGCTCCGCCGCCCCTGGGATTCTCCAGGCAAGAACACTGGAGTGGGTTGCCATTTCCTTCTCCAATGCATGAAAGTGAAGAGTGAAAGTGAAGTTGCTCAGTCGTGTCCGACTCTTCACGACCCCATGGTCTGCAGCCTACCAGGCTCCTCTGTCCATGGGATTTTCCAGGCAAGAGTGCTGGAGTGGGTTGCCATTGCCTTCTCTGGTGATCCTGAACTATAGCCTATCATGCCCCCTCTGTCCATGGGATTCTCTAGGCAAGAATATTGGAGTGGATTGCCATGCCCTCCTCCAGGGAATCTTCCCAACCTAGGGATCAAACCGGGTCTCTTACATCTCCTGCACTGCAGGCAGATTCTTTACTGCTGAGCCACCAGGAAGCCCCTCTGCACACATAGTAGGTACTTAATAAGTGTCCAGTGGGAATCTGGAGATCACAGAATGCCTTACGGTCCCTTTTCTCTCTTGGTTGGAGCCAGCCTCCCATTTCAGAGGAAGTGGCAGCCAGAAGGTCAAGAAGATAAATTGGTTTTGAGAATGTCAACATGAAAAATGAGAAAACTACTTTTAACAGTTGGAAACCTATTTAAACTCCTAATCCTTTTATTAAACCTGTTTAAAGACAGCCTGGAGAAACCGATGCTAGGAATGCTTCCATTTACCATCCAGATGCACAAAATAAATAATGGAATTTGAGTCAGCTGGAGAAGCTGTTGAGTCCTAACACCTGATGAGAGCCTGTTATTCATTTTCTCCTGGGAAAACTAATTACAGCAAACTATTTCATCAAGCTGTCCCAGAGAGTGGTTTGTACTTGATAGTGCCACTCTTAGAGGGAAGCAGTTCACTTGATAAAAGGTTATCTCAATTTTACTACATTACGGTAACAGAAAACAATTGCATGTGCGTGTGTGTGTGGTCGTATGGGCTGTTGTTATACATAAGCCCACAGGAGAAGGAAAATATAACTGAAGAACCACTGACCCAATCTTCAGAAGTATTGTGTTTATAATGGTTAGTAACAGGCATCTTTATTTATTATCTTATTAATACTTGACACTAGGTTGGCAGGTTCAACATGTATATATATATTTTTTTCTTTAATTTTCACAGTAATGTTAAAATTGGGAAATAGCCTTTTACAAATAAAGAAACTAAAACTCATAAGTTCTTGCTCAAAATTGCACAGGTGTTCAGTGTCAGAATAGACATTTAAAATTCAGTGATTCAACTTCTATTTTCCAAGTTTCCTCTTATTATGGTGAAAAAGAAAGCCCACCACTTTCTTAGGAATATGGTACACACATATTTTATTCTTTTAAGACACATGGAGGTAGAGATTGGATTAAGACCTTGGAATAAAGACAATGAATCAAATGAGCATCACCCTTGGGTGTGGGTGAGGGGAACTCTTTTGTAACCAGTGCTTTCTTCTTCTCCTTCTTGGGACTAGGCTAAGATACCAATGGAAGCAGATCTTAACCCCTGGAGGTTGCCTTGGCAAACCCACTCTAGTATTCTTGCCTGGAGAATCTCATGGACAGAGGAGCCTGGTGGGCTATAGTCCATAGCTTGCAAAGAGTTGGACATGGCTGAAGCGATCTAGCATGTGTACACAATGTTGATGCAAAGAATCAATAAGCAATCAATAATAAGAATAGAAAAGTTTCATTTGAACCAAATTGAGGACTAGATCCCTAAAACTAGCTTCCTAGATTACTCTGGAAAACTCTGGAGAAGTGTGGCTTCTAGCATAGTTTTATATCTTGTCAGAATAAATAACATTAAACAAGCCAGGGATATATTTCCTCAAGTTTTCAAAAAACAAAACAAGACAATAGACCAGCAGGTACACAGTGAGTCAGTAAGACTTTGGCACCAGGGAAGGGAGTCTTATCATCAAAGAAGGACCAGCACTGACATTCCAGGAAGGGAGGCACTTAATCCTCATTTTCAACATGGACATTCTTTACTTCTTCTGGTCGATATATCCTTTTCTTTAATAATTAAAGCATATGTGCAATGTATATTTTATAGGCTACAGTCTATTTTAGTTAGCATCAAATTCAAGTTAAAACTCATGTAAAAGCCAGAATGACTTCCCTTTACCTCAATATGTGAACATTTATTTTATCAATACAAAACTGGGTACTGCACTTGATTCTACCCCTGTTATTTAAAATAACTGTAACATGACTCCAGTTTGTCCTGCTCATGACTGCTTCTAAGTGCCTGTGCATTTTGTCACCACCTTCAGGCTTGTGCTTTATTCTTGCCACTTTATGCCTGGAGTGCATAACTGGCCTTCATATAGGGACCCTTGATTTAATTTTCCCTTCTCCATCCTTATGCCAGGGTCTTTCATTAATGCCGTTATTTCTCTCTGACATTCACCTGCTTCCAAACCTGCATTGGCTTCTATTACATCTAACATGGACTCCCTTTCAGGTTTCTTTCAATTGCCTAATGCAGTATCTTATCTTCCTCTGTTCCTCCCCTAGGTGTGCCCTCTGTTTCAGTCTCGGATTCACAGGATTTCTCTGCCTTCATTCTTCTCTCTTCCTCCTTCATTCTAAAGACTTCTCATCTCTTTCTCCCCTGCTCATAAAAGTCCTACACATTTCCAAAGTCCCATTTCACAAAGGTTTCTTTGCTGGTCCAAACCTCACTGAGTTAGGCTTTCTTTTAGAGTTTGTTCCTGATGACTCTGTCTTCTACTGTTCTTGTTTATGTTCTAGGCATGTTTCCCATGGTGCTGAATAGTGGGCAGATATTCATCAAACTTCCAGTACTCATCGGGAAAAGGGGAGAGATAGAGTGAAGTAAAATGTGCTGTTAAACCTTGAGATTTCCACATTTTTTCTCCTCTTTCAACTCAGGAAGGAAGAAAAGACAAAAGGGATGATTAAATCTGGAATCATTTTATTCTGCCCATCAGTGTTTCAGAAAATGGTCCTCTTCAAGGATAGCTAATCAGCCCAAAGACAGATGACAGAAGATGCTGATTTATTTATTCACTTGGTCAGCCATCCATGCTCCTTTGTCTTCTGAAACATGAGGCCAATTGGCCCAACGTTCCTTAAATAATTCATCATTTCCACACTGACTTGAAATAACCCCTTATCATACACTAACATCTCGTTTGTCTAAGTATTATCTTCCTCAGTTCAGTAGCTTTCTGACTTTGTTTAAAATCTGATAGGGAAACATTCTTTTCATTTTTCTTATTTTTAAGAATATTCCTGGGTGTGCTGCTGCTATTGCTGCTAAGTTGCTTCAGTTGTGTCCGACTCTGTGCGACACCATAAACGGAAGCCCACCAGGCTCCCCTGTCCCTGGGATTCTCCAGGCAAGAACACTGGAGTGGGTTGCCATTTCCTGCTCCAATGCATGATAGTGAAAAGTTAAAGTGAAGTTGCTCAGTCGTGTCTGACTCTTAGCGACCTCATGGTCTGCAGCCTACCAGGTTCCTCCATCCATGGGATTTTCCAGGCAAGAGTACTGGAGTGGGTTGCCACTGCCTTCTCTGAATTCTTGGGTGTATTCACCCATTAACTTTCCAGATAAAAATGTAAATTTACTCTGGCAAGCTAAAAGATTCCATTATGATTTTCATTGGAATTTTATTAGAACTATATTAATTTGAGGAAGAATTAATATTATCACTGCTTACCACTTTCAAGAACTCAGTGTGTTTCAGTGTTTACTTGAGATTTCTTTTATATTTTCTGACACAAAAGGGTTTATTTCTTCTCTTGTAAATAAGATCTATTTAATAGGGTTATTAATATTAACTGAGATGACACTTATAGGGCCCTGGTATGCCTGCACAGAGTAAGTGTTCAACCAGTGTGAACTTTCATGATGATTATGGGAGTGGGGCAGAGTCTTAGTAAAGAACAGTCATTTGCATCTTGGGTACTTGTTTATTTTTTGTTTATGTTAAATGTTTTATATTCTATTGTGAGAACACCATTCATTTTTCACATGATGATTTATATTGTTGGGTATTGCCAGTACAGAGGGAAACATTTTACTTTATCATAAATTTGTTTTAATCTGAATATCTTTTAAAACTCTTATTGGTTCCATAAGTTTTCCATGGATGCATCTGGATTTTCTAGACAAAGAACTGCTAACAGCAGGAAAAATAAAAGAAAATAAAAGTTATGTTTTGGATAGTTATATATCTTATCCTATTCTTTACATTTCATTTAACTGACTAGAACTAACAAATCAATGTTAAATGATTGTAGTAACAAGAGTAGGGACTCTCCTGCCAAGAAAATGCTTTTTGTTCCACAAACTACTACACACTGTATAGTGTGTGGGTGGAATCTTAAGACCTTTGAATGAAGGAGGAGGAGAGTGTTACATGTTCAGTAAGTTTTTTGTGCTCAGTCACTCAGTCATGTCTGACTTTTTGCAACCCCATGGACTCTAGCCTGCCAAGCTCCTCTGCCCATGGAATTCTCCAGGCAAGAAAACTGGAGTTGGTTGCCATGACCTTTTCTAGGGAATCTTCTCAACCCAGGGGCAGAACAGTGTCTTTTATGCCTTACTTCATTGTCAGGCGGGTTCTTTACCCCTAGCACCTGGGAGATAGATAAGCTTTATAATTGTTATGAAGAGCCTTACTCTTAAGGCTTGAAAAAGGAATGAATGTGAAACTTTAATAAATGACTGATATCTGATGAGAGTTTGCATGATGAAATGGTTAACAATATTAATTCTGGTGTCACACAGCTTGGGCTAGAGTCCCAGGTCATCTCTTAGTAGTTGTACGACCCTGAGTAAATTACTTGACTTCTTCCATCTTCATTATCTGTAGAACAGGGACTTAATTGTACTTGCTTCATAGATTTGCAATGAGGATCAAATGAGCTAATGAGCAAAGTATGAATATGCCAAGAACCATATAATTATTTATTAAATATTATATAAAAATAAAATAATGTCTGGTTCCACTGGAGGATGTCTTTAGGTATTTTCCCATAATGATGAGTGTCTCAGAACTCCCGCGCTCTCTGTATTATCCCATCCTTCCACCGCCATCTTCATGTCAAGAGAGAAGGGTTTGGAAAATGAATAATATGTTGGGTTCCTCCTAAACTCCTAGAATTGCTGTATATTATTGCTTACTTGCCTGAAATCAATGCTAGACATTCCTAATGAGGAACTCTTGAGAGAAATAAAACAGTTTTCTCTATGATCCAAGGGCATTCTTTATGAATGCTCTGTCTTCAGGCAACAGGTCCCACCAGAGGGAGAGACTTAGCATTTCTTAAAGGCATTCTTAATCTTTGTCTTTTCCCTTCAATTTATTTGATTCAACATTCTAGAGCTTTACCTATTTGGTAGGGGGCTTGTTTTCAAGGAACTAGTCACTTCATTTATTTATTCTAGTAGCTTTCTGGGCTTTATATTTGTATTTCTGCTTGTATTCTTATTAAATTACTTCTCTTGCTTTCTTTAGGATTTTGTCCTTTTTCTTTTACTAATTTGAATTCAAGGCACAGTTTAATTTCTTCTCCTTGTTTGCAGTTTGTTAACAAAGTGATGTAAGTTTATGATATTGCCTCTGAACATGACTTTTACTGTCTGTTCCATGAGAATTGAGATATAGAGTTCTTCATGTCTAATAATCTATAATTTAAGTGGTGATTTCTTAAACAGTTATTATTTAGGACAGTAAAGATTTTTGTTTGTTTTATTATTAGTTTGTCCTTTAATATTCATGTAGTCATTTATTTTTATTTAAACTTCTGTTTTTATTTTATTGAATTGCTCTCAGAGAAAATGTCTTGTGCATGTTTGATTAGGAGAATTCACTGAGATTTCCTTAGTGACTGAATATATGATACAGTTTTATAAATGTTCCACCAATTCTTCAATAAAATATTTCTTTTCCCTGGAGGCATTTGCAATATATTGATTCCTAACACCATTAAAATCTAATTTGTTGGCCAGAGGATCCACAAAGTGTTGAACAGAGATAAAGGCCCGAGCCTTTGGAGTGGGAGCACTGACTCTAAGACCCTGGACTACCAGAGAACTAACCCAAGGGGGTATCAAATAGTGAGAACTCACACAAAGGAAACCACTGGAATACAAGACCTGGCCTCATCCTACCACCAGTAGCACCCTGTGCAGGACACCACATCTAAACAACAAGCAAAACAAAAATATGAACCAAATCATCAGCAGACAGGATTACCACCTCACTCAGCCTTGCCCATCAGAGGAAAAACAAACAAACAAACAAGCAAACAAAAACTCAGCACAAATCTCACCCTATAAGAAGCTTACACAAACCAGTGGACCAACCTTAGGAGGGCAGGAACCAAAAGGAAGAAAGAATTCGACCTTGAAGCCTGGGAAAAGGAGACCTCAAACACAGTAATTAAAAAAAATAATAATTAAAAGACAGAGAAATACTACACAAATGAAGGAACAAACTAGAAACACAGAAGTCCAAATAAATGAAGAGGAAATAGGCAAATTACCTGAAAAATAATTCAGAATAATGATAGTAAAGATGATCAAAAACCTTGACAGCAAAATGGAGAAAATACAAGAATCAATTAACAAAAGACTGTTCTATACATCAGTGTCTCTTTTGCTGTCTCATATACAGGGTTATTGTTACTATCTTTCTAAATGATGACCCAGAGGGATGGTATGGGGAGGGAGGAGGGAGGAGGGTTCAGGATGGGGAACACATACATACCTGTGGTGGATTCATGTTGATATATGGCAAAACCAATACAATATTGTAAAGTTAAAAAATAAAATTAAAAAAAAGAAAAAAAAAGAATCAATTAACAAAGAGCTAGAAGAATTAAAGAATAAACATGCAGAGACAAACAACACAATTGCTGAAATTAAAAACACTCTAGAAGGAATGAATAGCAGAATATCTGAAGCAGAAGAATGAATCAGTGAGCTGGAAGATAAAATGGTGGCAATAACTTCTAATGGGAAGAATAAAGTAAAAAGAATGAAAAGAATTGAAGATAGTCTCAGAGACTTCTGGGACAATATCAAATGCACCAACATTCGAATTATAGGGGTCCCAGAAGAAGAAGAGAGAAAGAACAGATATGAGAAAATTTTTGAAGAGATTATAGTTGAAAATTTCCCCAACATGGAATAAGAAATAGTCAATCAAGTCCATGAGGCACAAAGAGTCCTATACAGGATAAACCCAAGGAGAAATATGCCAAGACACATACTAATCAAACTAACAAAGACTAAACACAAAGAAAGAATATTAAAAGCAGCAAGGGAGAAGCGACAAGTAACATACAAGGGAAACCCCATACAATTAGCAGCTGATCTTTCAGCAGAAACTCTGCAGGCCAGAAGGGAATGGAAGGATATACTTACAGTATTGAAAGGGAAAGTATCTACAATGAAGATGAATGTATCCTGCAAGGATCTCATTCAAAATTGATGGAGAAATAAGCTTTTCAGACAAGCAAAAGTTAAGAGAATTCAGTAACACGAAATTAGCTTTACAACAAATGTTAAACAGACTCATATAGTCAAGAAATACAAGAGAAAAGATCTACAAAATCAACCCCAAACAGTTAAGAAAATGGAAATAGGAACATATATATCAATAATTACTTTAAATGTAAATAGATTAAATGCTCCAGCCAAAAGACATAGACTGGCTGAATGGACTCCAAAACAAGAACCACATATATGCTGTCTACAAGAAACCCACTTCAGACCTCAAGACACATACAGACTGAAAGTGGGAGGATGGAAAAATATATTCCATGCGAATGTGAAGCAAAAGAAAGTTGGAGTAGCAATCTCATATCAGACAAAGTAGACTTTAAAATAAAGAAGTTTATGAGAGATAAGGAAGGACACTACATAATGATCATGGGATAAATCCAAGAGGAAGACATAACAATTGTAAATATCTATGCACCCAACATAGGAGCACCTCAATATATAAGTCAAACACTCAGTTCAGTTCAGTCACTCAGTCATATCCGACTCTTTGAGACCCCATGAATAGCAGCATGCCAGGCCTCCCTGTCCATCACCAACTGCCGAAGTCTACACAAACCCATGTCCATTGAGTTGGTGATGTCATCCAACCATCTCATCCTCTGTCGTCCCCTTCTTCTCCTGCCCTCAATCTTTCCCAGCATCAGGGTCTTTTCCAATGAGTCAGCTCTTCACATCAGGTGGCCAAAATATTGGAGTTTCAGCTTCAACATCAGTCCTTCCAATGAACGCTCAGGACTGATCTCCTTTAGGATGAACTGGTTGGATCTCCTTGCAGTCAAAGGGACTCTCAAGAGTTTTCTCCAACACCATAGTTCAAAGGCATCAATTTTTCGGTGCTCAGCTTTATTTATTGTCCAACTCTCACATCCATACATGACTACTGGAAAAACCATGGCCTTGACTAGATGGACCTTTGTTGGCAAAGTAATGTCTCTGCTTTTTAATATGCTATCTAGGTTGGTCATAACTTTCCTTCCAAGGAGTAAGCGTCTTTTAATTTCATGACTGCAATCACCATCTGCAGAGATTTTGGAGCCCCCCAAAAATAAAGTCAGCCACTGTTTCCACTGTTTCCCCATCTATTTGCCAAGAAGTGATGGACCAGATGTCATGATCTTCATTTTCTGAATGTTGAGTTTTAAGCCAACTTTTTCACTCTCCTCTTTCACTTTCATCAAGAGGCTCTTTAGTTCCTCTTCACTTTCTGCCATAAGGGTGGTGTCATCTGCATATCTGAGGATATTGATATTTCTCCTGGCAATCTTGATTTCAGCTTGTTCTTCTTCCAGCCCAACATTTCTCATGATGTACTCTGCATATAAGTTAAATAAGCAGGGTGACAATATACAGCCTTGATGTACTCCTTTCCCGATTTGGAACCAGTCTGTTGTTCCATCTCCAGTTCTAACTGTTGCTTCCTGACCTGCATACAGATTTCTCAAGAGGCAGGTCATGTGGTCTGGTATGCCTACCTCCTTCAGAATTTTCCACAGTTTATTGTGATTGACACAGTCAAAAGCTTTGGCAACAAACACTAACAGACATAAAAGGAGAAATTGAAAGTAACACAATAATAGTAGGAAACTTTAACACCCCACTTACACCAATGGACAGATCATCAAAATAGAAAATTAATAAAGACACACAATTCTTAAGTGATACATTAGATGAGATGGATCTCATTGATATCTTCAGAACATTCCACTCAAATGCAGAAGCACACACCTTCTTCTCAAGTGCACATGGAACATTCTCCAGGATAGACCACATCTTGCTTCACAGATCAAACCTCAGTAAATTTAAGAAAACTGAAACTGTATCAAGCATCTTCTCTGACCACAATGCTATGAGACTAGATATCAATTACAAGTGGGGAAAAAAAAACCTGTAAGAAACACAAACACATGGGAAATAAACAGCACGTTTCTAAATAACCAACAGGTTACTGAAGAAATCAAAAAGGAAATTATAAAGTTTCTAGAAACAAATGACAATAAAAGCATGACAATCCAAAAACCTATGGTATGAGGCAAAAACTGTCCTAAGAGGGAAGTTTATAGCAATACAATCCTACCTCAAGAAATAAGAAAAACATAGAATAGACAACTTAACTTTACACTTAAAAAAAACTGGAAAAAAAAGAAAAAAAAACTTCCAAAATTAGTAGAAGGAAAGAAATCATAAAGATCTGAGCAGAAATAAATGAAAAAGAAATGAAAGAAACAATAGTAAAGATTAATAAAACTAAAAGATGGTTCTTTGAGAAGATAAACAAAATTGGCAAGCCTTTAGCAGAATCATCAAGAAAAAAAAAGAAAGGATTCAAATCAAGAAAGTTATAAATGAAAAAGGAAAGGTTACAACAGACAATGCAGAAATACAAAGGATTATGAGACTATTATTAACAACTATATGGCAATAAAATGGATAACCTGGAAGAAATGGACAGGGTCTTAGAAAAGTTTAATTTTCTAAGACTTAACCAGGAAGAAATAGAGATTATGAACAACCCAATTACAAACACTGAAATTGAAACTTTGATAAAAAATCTCCCAAAATACAAAAGCCCAGGACCAGATGGATTCACAGAATTCTATCAAACATTTAGAGAAGAGCTAATGCCTATCCTTCTAAAACTCTTTCAAAAATTGCAAAGGAACACTTCCAAACTCATTCTATAAGGCCACCATCATCCTGATATGAAAACCAGACAAAGACAACACAAACAAATAAAACTGCAGGCCAATATCACTGATGAACATAGATGCAAAAATCCTCAACAAAATTTTAGCAAACAGAATTCAGCAACACATCACAAAGATCATACATCATGGTCACATTGGGTTTACTCCAGGGATGCAAGGGTTCTTCAATATATGCAAACCAATCAATGTGATACACCATATTAACAAAATGAAAGATAAAAACCATATGATCATCTCAATAGATGCAGAAAAAGCCTTTGACAAAATTCAGCACCCATTTATGATTAACTCTTAAAAAAATGGGCATAGAAGGAAACTGCCTTGACATAGTAAAGGCCATATATAATAAACTTACAGCAAACATTATTCCCAAAGGTGAAAAACTGAAAGCATTCCCCCTAAGGTCAGGAACAAGACAAGGATATCCACTTTCACTACTATTATTCAACATAGTTCTGGAAGTCCTAGTTACAGTAATCAGAGAAGAAAAAGAAATAAAAGGAATGCAGATCAGAAAAGAAGTAAAGCTCTCACTATTCAAAGATGACATGATACTGTATGTAGAAAACCCTAAAGATAGTATCATAAAATTATTTTATCAAGGTTGCAGAATATAAAATCAATACACAGAAATCACTTGCACTTCTATATACTATCAATGAAAAATCAGAAAGAGAAAATAAGGAACCAATCCCATTCACTATTGCAAAAAAAAGAATTAAAAATCTAGGATTAAACTTATCTAACTCAACATTCAGAAAACTAGGATCATGGCATCCGGTCCCATCACTTCATGGGAAATAGATGGGGAAACAGTGGAAACAGTGTCAGACTTTATTTTTTTGGGCTCCAAAATCACAACAGATGGTGAATGCAGTCATGGAATTAAAAGACGCTTACTCCTTGGAAGGAAAGTTATGACCAACCTAGATAGCATATTCAAAAGCAGAGACATTGCTTTGCCAACAAAGGTCCATCTAGTCAAGGCTATGGTTTTTCCTGTGGTCATGTATGGATGTGAGAGTTGGACTGTGAAGAAGGCTGAGCACTGAAGAATTGATGCTTTTGAACTGTGGTGTTGGACAAGCCTCTTGAGAGTCCCTTGGACTGCAAGGAGATCCAACCAGTCCATTCTGAAGGAGATCAGCCTGGGATTTCTTTGGAAGAAATGATGCTAAAGCTGAAACTCCAGTACTTTGGCCACCTCATGTGAAGAGTTGACTCATTGGAAAAGACTCTGATGCTGGGAGGGATTGGGGGCAGGAGGAGAAGGGGACGACAGAGGATGAGATGGCTGGATGGCGTCACTGACTCTATGGTCATGAGTCTGAGTGAACTCCGGGAGTTGGTGATGGACAGGGAGGTCTGGTGTGCTGCAATTCATGGGATTGCAAAGAGTCGGGCATGACTGAGTGACTGAACTGAACTGAACTGAAGGAGACAAAAGAACTGTACACAGAAAATTATAAGACACAGATGAAAGAAACGCTGGGCTGGAAGAAGAACAAGCTGGAATCAAGATTGTCATGAGAATATCAATAACCTCAGATATGCAGATGACACCACCCTTATGGCAGAAAGTGAAGAGGACCTAAAAAGCCTCTTGATGAAAGTGCAAGTGGAGAGTGAAAAAGTTGGCTTAAAGCTCAAGATTCAGAAAATGAAGATCATGGCATCTGGTCCCATCACTTCATGGGAAATATAGGGGGAAACAGTGGAAACAGTGTCAGACTTTATTTTTTTGGGCTCCAAAATCACTGCAGATGGTGACTGCAGCCATGAAATTAAAAGACGCTTACTCCTTGGAAGGAAAGTTAAGACCAACCTAGACAGCATATTGAAAAGCAGAGACATTACTTTGCCAACAAAGGTCCATCTAGTCAAGGCTATGGTTTTTCCTGTGGTCATGTATGGATGTGAGAGTTGGACTGTGAAGAAAGCTGAGCACCAAAGAATTGATGCTTTTGAACTGTGATGTTGGAGAAGACTCCTGAGAGTCCCTTGGACTGCAAGGAGATCCAACCAGTCCATTCTGAAGGAGATCAGCCCTGAGTGTTCTTTGGAGGGAATGATGCTAAAGCTGAAGCTCCAGTACTTTGGCCACCTCATGCGAAGAGTTGACTCATTGGAAAAGACTCTGATGCTGGGATGGATTGGGGCCAGTAGGAAAAGGGGACGACAGAGGATGAGATGGCTGGATGGCATCACTGACTTGATGGACATGAGTTTGAGTTTGAGTGAACCCTGGGAGTTGGTGATGGACAGGGAGACCTGGTGTGCTGTGATTCATGGGATTGCAAAGAGTCGGACATGACTGAGTGAATGAAATGAACTGAACTAATGAAAGAAATCAAAGATGACATGAAGAGATGGAGAGATATTCCATGTTCCTTGGTAGGAAGAATCAATATTGTGAAAATGACTATACTACCAAATGCAATCTACAGATTCAGTGTGATCCTTATCAAATTACCAATGGCACTTTTCACAGAACAATATAAAAAATTTCACAATTCACATGGAAACACAAAAGATCCCAAAATAGCCAAAGCAGTCTTGAGAAAGAAGAATGGAGCTGGAGGAATCAACCTTCCTGACTTCAGATTACACTACAAAGCTAAAGTCATCAAGACATTATGGTATTGGCACAAAAACACAAATATATACCAATGGAACAAGATATAAAGCCCAGAAATAAATCCATGCACCTATGGGTATCTTGTTTTTGACAAAGAAGGCAAGAGTATATGATGGGGCAAAGACAGCCTTTTCAATAAATGGTACTAGGAAAACTGGACAGCTACATGTAAAAGAATGAAATTAGAACACTTCCTAACATCATACATGAAGATAAACTCAAAATGGATTAAATACCTAAATGTAAGACAAGAAACTATAAAATTCTTAGAGGAAAACATAGGCAGAACACTCAATGACATAAATCAAAGCAAGATTCTCTATGACCCACCTCCTAGAGTAATAGAAATAAAAACAAAAGTGAACATGTGGGTCCTGATTAAACTTAAAAGTTTTGCACATCAAAGGAAGCTATAAGCAAGGTGAAAAGACAACCCCCAGAATGGGAGAAAATAATGGCAAATGAAACAACTGACAAGAATTAATTTCCAAAATATACAAGCAGCTTATACAACTCAATGCCAGAAAAACAAACAACCCAATAAAAAAGTGGGAAAAACACCTAAACAGACATTTCTCCAAAGAAGATATGTTGCTGCTGCTGCGTCGCTTCAGTCATGTCTAACTCTGTTCAACCCCATAGATGGCAGCCCACTAGCCTCCACTGTCCCTGGAATTCTCCAGGCAAGAATACTGGAGTGAGTTGCCATTTCCTTCTCCAATGCATGAAAGTGAAAAGTGAAAGTGAAGTCGCCCAGTCGTGCCCGACTCTTAGTGACCCCATGGACTGCAGCCTACCAGGCTCCTCCATCCATGGGATTTTCCAGGCAAGAGTACTGGAGTGGGGTGCCATTGCCTTCTCCGAAAGAAGACATACAGAGGGCTAAAAAACACATGAAAAGATGCTCAACATCACTCATGATTAGAGAAACACAAATCAACACCATAATATCACCTCACACCAGTCAGAATGGCCATGATCAAAAAGCCTACAAACAATAAATGCTGGAGAGCGTGTGGAGAAAAGGGAACACTCTTGCACTGTTGGTGGTAATATAAATTGATACAGCTGCTATGGAAGACAGTATGGAGATTCCTTAAAAAACTAGGAATAAAACCACCCTATGACCAAGAAATCCCAGTCTTTGGCATATACCCTGAGGAAAGTAGGGTTGAAAAAGACACATGTATCTCATTGTTCATTTCAGCACTATTTACAATAGCTAGAATATGGAGAAGGCAATGGCAACCCACTCCAGAACTCTTCCCTGGAAAATCCCATGGACGGAGGAGCCTGATGGGCTGCAGTTCATGGGGTCGCTTAGAGTTGGGCACGACTGAGTGACTTCACTTTCACTTTTCACTTTCATGCATTGGAGAAAGAAATGGCAACCCACTCCAGTATTCTTGTGTGGAGAATCTCAGGGACAGAGGAGCTTAGTGGGCTGCCATCTGTGGGGTCGCACAGAGTCGGACACGACTGGAGCGATTTAGCCGCAGCAGCAGCAGAACATGGAAGCAACCTAGATGCCCATCAACAGATGAATCAATAAAGAAGTTGTGGTACATATACACAATGGAATATCACTCAGCCATAAAAAGGAACACATGTGAGTCAGTTCTGAAGAGGTGGATGAACCTAGAACCTATTATACAGAGTGAAGTGAGTCAGAAAGAGAAATATAAATATTGTATTCTAACGCACATTTACGGAATCTAGAAAAATGGTAGCAAATAATTTATTTACAGGGCAGCAGTGGAGAAACAGACATGGAGAATAGACTTATTGACATGGGGAGAGGGGAGGAGAGAGCGAGATATATGGAAAGAGTAACATGGAAACTTACATTACCATATATAAAATAGATAGCATAGCCAATGGCAATTTGCTGTATGGCTCAGGAAACTCAAACAGTATCTCTGTGTCAACCTTGAGGGGTGGGATGGGAGGGGAGATGGGAGGGAGGTTTGGGAGGGAGGGGATATGTGTATACCTATGGCTGATTTATGCTGAGATTTGACAGAAAACAACAAAATTCTGTAGAGCAGTTATCCTTCAATAAAAAATAAAAAAAAGAAAATCCAATTTGTTACCAAACTCTGTCAAATCTACCAAAGACTTATTTTACATCAGCCTCTTTGTAACTCCACTGTCTCTACCACCCTCCAAGCAGTCAGCATCTTTCTGTCAGCCCACCAGACCTGCCCTTCACTCTTTATTTGATTTCTGTTCCTTTCAAATCCACTTTCCAGCTGTTGGTCAGGTGACTCAAATAAATTAGTCTGTTTGCACCCCTCCCCCTAGCATTGTGAAATGCTCTCCACTCACTGCTTCTGCTCTGGCGATAGAATCAAGAGCTGAACACATTGCAGTGTTGGCCTCCTCTCCTCTTGCTTCTGTGACCTAAACAGAGAAGCCCCTGATTTTTTAAATCCTTGAACACATCAAACTCTTTCGCATTTCAGACCCATAGCGCATGGTGCCCTTTCACTGGAAATGGTCTCTGTGTGCTTGCCTGGCTGACTCCATCTCCTGCCGCAAGCCTTGTTCTTCTGAGAGGTCTTCCCAGGTCATCTGATATAAAGAAAATCTCTTTATATTCTTTCCTTGCACCCCCATACTTTTCCTTTATAGCATTTATTGCAATTTGCAGTTTGTCTGTAAAATGTAATTATAACAATTGTCTTTGCTTTATGTTCAAAGGCTGTATCTTCCGCCAGACTAAAAACTCCATAAATGCAAGATTTTTATTTATGATCCACAGAAAACCTATTGCTTAGCACAATTCCAAAGTATAATAGTCTCTCAAAAATATGCTGAATGGAAGACCGATTTGTATAAAGTATTGAGTGTGATATGTTTCCTGAAATTTAGCCTTATTATTTTTAGTCTTCAGAACATATATCCTTATTTATTTGTTCTTCTTCATCAGTTAACTGCAGAACAATAAGTACTAAAGTTCCACCACAATAGTCTTTCTGTCAATTTTTTCTCATATTTCTGGCATATTTCGCTTTATGCATGCCAAATAAATGTTGTTCAGAGGATAAGTGGTTTTTGACTGTTGTAATTTTGTATGATTTAGAACTCTACTGGTTGTAACCAGAGAAATCCAATGTGAGCTTTCAGGCTGACCAAAAAGAGGTTTATAAGGCTGCATGGGCAGGAATGTTGCAAGGTCTCTAGATGTCCAGTTTTATGTGTGTGTGTGTGTGTGTATGTTGTGAATCTAATATTTCTTTTTTCTCACCTTTGATTGATTTTAAGTTTGTACAAGCCTAGGACTTCCTCAGAAACAATGTCTATAGATTTTCCTTTGTCTTTCTCTCTGGCTACCAAATGGCTTGGATTCTTCTTACACCGAACACAGGAACTGGTGACTATGACCATCCCAGTAGGGTGTTTGGTCTCCTCACTGTCTTTGGTGAAGCAGCCTCTCTGTGGTCTAATTCTTTATACCTAACCTCCTGTCTGGTTAGATTTCCAGATGTCACTGAGTCAAGGACCAGTGGAGCCTGGCATAGTGTCCTAACTGCTATTCCTGGCTGCCATGATTGGACAAACTCCTAGTTGGCTTTCTGCAAGATACTAGTATTCATGCCCAGTGTTGTTGAACTGCAGTAACAAATAGACACCAAAGAGCTTGACTCTCATCTGTTCCACAAGCTATTCCCACCTCTGCTCATCAACCCCAGTGTAACTGTGCAGTAATAAGAATGGATTTCTCTCCTTTACCCTAGTCATGCTCCATGTATCCTATTGACTTTCTGCCCAATTTCTCACTTTTTCAACCCAAGCCCCTCCCCTTATGGGGGTTGTGCCTCCATTAAAATGCTTCTTCAAAGAAAGTGTTTTGTGAGAGTTATCTATACAGTCTATATTTTCTTGCCTTCAAATAAGAATACAATACTGGATTTAGTAAAGAGAGACTATTCAGAAAGATGATTGCAACAGGAAGGCACTGTTGTCATGGGATCTGTATGAGTCTCAAAGTTTAGGCAAAAAGGATTTTTCTGTTATAGAGGAGTGAAAAAGACTAGAAAGAACTATATATGGGGAATAGGATGAAGAAATAGCATGGCAGAATGTTTTACACAGAGGCCAGCTTATCTTCTTGGCAAGGTCTTTAAAGAGGACCTGACTGCGGGCTTAGTCTGAAGGTAGATCAAACATCTGAGAACTAAGGAAAGGGAAGAATCTTGATCAAAGTGTAGTTAATAAGCATTTTGCTCTGATTAATCAGTGAGGACAAGCAGTTTAGTTAATCATTTATAAGGCAAAGAGGGGCTTCCAAGGTGGCACAATGGCAAAGAATCCACCTGCTAATGCAGATGTGAGTGATGCGGGTTTGATCCCTGGGTTGGGAAGATCCCCCAGAGAAGGAAAAGGCAACACACTCCAGTATTTTTGCCTGGAAAATTCCATGAGCAGAGGAACCTGGTGGGCTACCGGCCATAGGGTCGTAAAGAGTTGGCCACAACTGAACAACTGAGCATGCACACACACTAGTTAAAGACTGGGAATTTGGAGGAGACACACCTGGCCTTATAGATAAGCAAGGGACATCTATGAGCCTTATATGGACAAGGGTGGTTCTTTGCAAGTAAGTGCTTTCTGGAGCACAAGGGTGGGAGGATTTTTTAGCCTGTGCTATTTGCCAGGATTGCAAAGCTCAGCAAAATTCACTTATGGTACCTTCCATTCATCTTCAACCCACTCCCATTTGGCTTCTGCACTGAAGCACCTCTCTTTCTATACCAGCAGTGACCTCCACATTGTTACATTCAATGGACTTTTCCCAGTCTAATAGCCCCTTCTTCTCAGTGGCATTAGAGGCAGTTGGCCGCTTCCTCCTTTCTTCTTGGAATATTACAGCTCTTGGCCTTCACGAAACCACACTCGACTATGTTCCTTCTCCACTGGCAGTGACTTTTCTGTCTCCTTTGCTCTTTGTCCCAATGCCTAATGGTGAAATTTTGTAGTTTTGGGAGCTTTTCTCATGCTTTGTACTTTCTTAAGGTAATATTCATTTCTACATCTTTAAATATTATATCTTTTTCTGTGACCCTCCAATTTTTATCATAACTATACATGTCTTTCCCAAACCCCAGATCCATGTATCTGGTACATGAAATCTGTCTAAAATAAATTTTGTTTTGTCTATATGAAGTGAATCTTAAACTTTAAATATTTTGGAAATGAAATAATTTGTATTTATAATGTATGTCTTCAAACGTCTCCCTTTTCCTTGCTCCATGTTGTGAAACCTGAAAATCTGCATGTCCTTCTTTCCTGGTCACCTTCTTCAAATCCATTGTCCAGACCTGCTTCATTTCAGGACATACCCTGAGTCTGTCTACTTTTCTGTCTCCATTGTCACATCCTAGTTTGTGCATGTGTGCTAAATAGCCTCAGTTGTGTTTGACTCTTTGGAACCCTATGGACTGTAGCCCGCCAGGCTCCTTTGTTCATGGGGATTCTCCAGGCAAGATTACTGGAGTGGGTTGCAATTTCTTCCTACAGGGGATCTTCCTGACCCAAGGGTCGAACCCATGTGTCTTACATCTCCTGCATTGGCAGGCTGGTTCTTTACCACTAGCGCCATCTGGGAAGTCCCACATCCTAGTTCAAACCGTTATTACTGTTATTACTACTACTGCTGTAGCCTCCAGTAGACTTTCCTATCATGTTGCCTTCTGGTCAGTTTCTCACACAATGGCCAAAATAATCTTACAGTAGCCTGTTCAAAGCATGAATGGTGCTCCTTACACTTGGGTTGGAAGCCATAATCTACAGTAGAATTTTTCAGTCACACTGTTGACATTTTGGTCTGGATAGTTCTTTGTTGTGGGGGATTAGCCTATGCATTGAGAGAAGTTTAACAGCATCCCTAGCATCTGCTCCCTAGATGCCAGGAGCATCCTTGCTCTCAGTCCACCCCTCCATCCAGCAGTGACAACAAAACATATCTCTAGATGTTGCCGAATGTTCTCTGGGGGACAAAATGATCCCTGACTGAAAATCACTGAGCTAGACTACCTGTAAGACTCTGAGTAATATAGCCCTGTCTTCTCTGTAGTTTCTGATATCTTTTTCTTTATGGAATGACTTGTCATTGCCTTTCATACCTTTTCATCTGTCAAAATTCTGCTCAAAATTTATCATATGTCACCTCATTCATGGAACCTTTCTGAGATTTCCCAGCATCCAAAACTATCTCCCAGAAAAATAAATTATTCCCTCCTCTGTCCTCTAAGAGCCTTGTGTTTATATCCCAACTGCATCATTTATCACTTTGTGTTTATCACAATTAATTAGTTAGATACATATTTTTCTTTCTCCTTTGAATGAAATACCCAATATACTATCTGAAACATTTGGAACATAATAAATTTTAATGAATTGAGTCATTTTGTCACGATATTACAAAAAAGTTGCATCCTTCGCATCAATCTTGTCATTGTCTCTTCCTGCATACAGAGAGGCACTTAGTGCTATCTTTGCTTTTGAATAATCCCTTTTCCTGATAGGTCTTTCTCTTTTAACTTATTGCATCCCCCAGAGATGTTTGAATTACCAATGTTTCTCCTTTGAACTTCAGTCCTCATAGCCACTCATCTGGCTGTTTTGCAAAAAGGAAAAGTCAACCAAGTGGTCCAGGGTCATTTGGCTTCTTTGAGGCAAATCCAGCACTTGAATACAGTCTGCAAAGCCATGCTTTCTACACTGCATTCCTAACAGATGGTCTATTGGAAAGGGCCACTGAACCAAAAATAGGCCTGTAATGGCTTATTAAGAGGTATTTATGGAGAGAGAGAGAGAGAACATACTTCACAATGTCCAGAAATGATATAAAAGCAGTAACTTGCAGTTATGTGAAACTTTTTAAAAAACACTTTATCTGTATGGCTGTTGCACAAAATGTTCCTTATGGCCAAGACTTTCCTTCTGATGGAGAAGAAATATGCCTACTGCCGTGATATCATTTCTGAGGTTCTAAGAGAGCCTCTGTGTTTTCAAAATTTTTCTCCTTCTTGATCTGCAGACTCTAGACAGTGCTTTTCTGTTAAGCCCTTTCCTGTGGCCTATAGCTACACAGGGTCATTGGCTATACTTCAAATGTAAAAGTCCATGCAGGAGGACTTGATATACATTTCCGTAATTTGAAGGAATTATATTTGAAGGCCCTTTTAGATGAAGTTTATTATCTATTTATTTTATTAAAAACAGGTTTTGCAAGGAGGTTTAATGGTAGAATAAGAGTAACTCAAGTCAGAATTTAGAGGAGAGGTGACAGCTAAAGAGGAGAGTGTGAGAACTGAAATGTTTCATTTACATAGACGAGGGGCCCTAGGTCTCCGTATGGATAGTGTAACCAAATGCAGGTTAGATCACTTATTTCTTGCCAGTCAATAAAATGAGGGGCAAGAGTCAGTAGAGAGAAAAGATGCTTTATTCAGAAAAGCTGGCAATCTGGGGAGAAGGTGGACTTGTGTTCAGAGACCAACTCTGGAAATTCTGCTCAGCCATGGCAATTTTTAAAGGGAAAAAGAGGGGGAAATCTCAGTTAATCATTAAGGCAGGAGGTCATATTCTTTGTCATTTTTCCATTGATTGCAGACCTGCTGACTTCTCCTAATGGTCCTTGGGATGTTGTCTTGCTCATATGGTCCACCTGAAATTAAATGTTCTCTCTTGTCTGTGTGGTCTACCTGCAAACTTACTAAGGGAAGCTAGAGGTAGGGGGCCAGTCATTTCTTAACTATTTATTTCTTCATTCTTACTCCTAATTCAGAAAATGAATCAACAAGTTAAGCATGGCTTTGTGTATGTTTAATAAAGCAAAATCAAGAGCTAGGTTAAATGGTGCCTAGTGATCTCATCTTTATGATTAAGGTCTAAAGAAAACAATAATGAATAAATAGACAAGGGGAAAAGGAGCTGCTCACAATAGGATGTAAGTCCTTGGGACCCAGTGAAGGTGAGAAAGAAAATCAGAAGCCAACATTCACAGTCTGGCTCAAGCTTAAACTTAGATACATGCTATGCTAAGCTAAGTTGCTTCAGTCGTGTCCAACTCTCTGTGACCCCATAGACGGAAGCCCACCAGGCTTCCCCATCCCTGGGATTCTCCAGGCAAGAACAGTGGAGTGGGTTGCCATTTCCTTCTCCAATGCATGAAAGTGAAAAGTGAAAGTGAAGTCGCTCAGTCGTGTCTGACTCTTAGTGACCCCATGGACTGCAGCCTACCAGGCTCCTCCATCCATGGGATTTTCCACGCAAGAGTACTGGAGTTAGATACATGAGATCCTAAGAAATGTGGAAATGAAGTTCAACCAGAAATCTCTCCCAATCCCTTGATGAACTGTTATGGTTTCATCTATAAATAAATATCTTTTACAAATATCTCGGAGTCTGGAGCCAGAAATTTATATTTGTTAAATCACACACACAAAAGAAATGGGTATTAGAAAGCACTTCATTATTTTGATACACTTACCCATACATGTTTAGCTTCCTCTTTATTTATCATAATTTGAAAAGAAATATTGTTACTTGCCAGTGGATAGGGTTTACCATATATTTATCACCAGTGATATTACTCAACAGCTGTACATGTAATTAAAGAGATGAAAAAAGTAGGTTGCAGTTCTTCATAGATGGAAAAGATGGAGTGAGGAATTATTTTTGGAACTGATGAGATGATGTCTGTTAATGGTTTGGAAAATAAAATAGGATTAGAAATGAAGATAGCTACAAAGTTATTCTAGTCTTAGCCTATTAAATTTCTGTTAGGAAATATATGCAAAGCCAGACATTTTATGGCTTTCTGATCTCACAGAAACTACAAAGTTAACTCATTAGCAAGTAAAAAGTTTAATTACATACACACACACACACACACACACACACACACGTTTCTCAGATGGTAAAGAATCTGCCTGCAATGCAGGAGACCTGGGTTCAATCCCTGTGTTAAGAAGATCCCCTGGAGAAGGAAATAGCAACCTACTCCAGTAGTCTTACCTGAAGAATTTCATGGACAGAGGAGCCTGGTGGGCTACAGTCTGTGGGGTCACAAAGAGTCAAACATAACTGAGTGACTAACACTTTCACACACATGTACACACACATTGTATCTCAATAAACATCTTAGACTACCAGAATCAGGGACTTAAAGATCATTGGAAATAGATATACTGAGAAACAAAAAAATATATATTTTTAAAGTCACACAGCACTCCCATTGTTCTCTAACCTTTTCATTTCTCCCACCATTGGGGTTCTGCTCATCTCTTTAGGCTTGTGATGACTGAAGAAGGACTGAGTAATGGAAAGAAGGGAAAAGATAACCTGAGAGGTCCTGGGATAAGGAGGAAAGCCCCCACATCCTGCCATAACCCCAAGTCAATTTCTCTGGGCTCTTCCAGTTAGATGACCTCTGGTGCAGAATGATGCTCAACAGTCTCTAAGCAAATCTGGGACTTAGAGGAGATGAGGTTAACCCAGAACAAAGTATTGAAAACAGTGCTGGATCTGGAAGTCATCTGGAGTTTCTGCCCTATCTAGGAAAGATACTAAGGACCAATGAAGCATCCTTTATGATAGCTACCTTCTGGGGGACAAGTCTTCTGTTATCCTGCTCAAAGGGCATCATATTATCGTGTTTCCACTTAGATCACTTCCTGTTACTGATTCTTCTCCTAAAAGATGATGCTATGAAAGTGATGCACTCAATATGCCAACAAATTTGGAAAACACAGCAGTGGCCACTGGACTGGACTGGAAAATGTCAGTTTTCATTCCAATCCCAAAGAAAGGCAATGCCAAAGAGTGTTCGAACTACCACACAATTGCAATTATTTCACACGCTAGCAAAATAATGCTCAAAATTCTCCAAGCCAGACTTCAGCAATACGTGAACCATGAACTTCCAGATGTTCAATCTGGATTTAGAAAAGGCAGAGGAACCAGAGATCAAATTGCTAACATCCGCTGGATCATCGAAAAAGCGAGAGAGTTCCAGAAAAGCATCTCCTTCTGCTTTATTGACTATGCCAAAGCCTTTAACTGTGTGGATCAAAACAAACGGTGGAAAATTCTTCAAGAGATGGGAATACCAGACCACCTGATCTGCCTCCTGAGAAATCTGTATGCAGGTCAAGAAGCAACAAGTTAAGACTGGACATGGAACAACAGACTGGTTCCAAATAGGGAAAGGAGTACATCAAGGCTGTATATTGTCACCCTGCTTATTTAACTTATATGCAGAGTACATCATGAAAAACGCTGGGCTGGAGGAAGCACAAGCTGGAATCAAGATTGCCGAGAGAAATATCAATAACCTCAGATATTCAGATGACACCACCCTTATGGCAGTAGGTGAAGAAGAACTAAAGAGCCTTTTGATGAAAGTGAAAGAAGAGAGTGAAAAAGTTATCTTAAAACTCAATATTCAGAAAACTAAGATCACGGCATCTGGTCCCATCACTTCGTGGCAAATAGATGGGGAACAATGGAAACAGTGACAGACTATTTTTTTGGGGGTCCAAAATCACTGCAGATGGTGATTGCAGCCATGAAATTAAAAGACGCTTATTACTTGGAAGAAAATCTATGACTAACCTAGGCATCATATTGAAAAGCAGAGACATTACTTTGCAAACAAAGGTCCGTTTAGTCAAAGCTATGTTTTTTCCAGTAGTGATGTATGGATGTGAGAACTGGACTATAAAGAAAGCTGAGCACTGAAGAATTGATGCTTTTGAACTGTGGTATTGGAGAAGACTTCTTGAGAGTCCCTCAGACTGCAAGGAGATCCAACCAGTCCATCCTAAAGGAAATCAGTCTTGAATATTCATTGGAAGGACTGATGTTGAAGCCAAAACTTCAATACTCCACCTGATGCAAAGAGCTGACTCATTTGAAAAGATCACAGTGTTGGGAAAGATTGAAGGCAGGAGGAGAAGGCGATGACAGAGGATGAGATGGTTGCATGGCATCACCGACTTGATGGACATGAGTCTGAGCAAGCTCCGGGGGTTGGTGATGCTGTCACCAATGGAAGCCTGGCGTGCTGCAGTCTGTAGTTCTCAAAGAGTTGGACAGTACCAAGCAACTAAACTGAAGTGAACTGAATCCAGTCTTGGTACCTTTCTATGAGCCTCACTTTCATTTGAGAGTATCTAGATTTCTTGACCTCCTTTCATCATACACAACACTGGGGAGCACAACAGAAGTCCCAACAGATTCAATTCTTCTGTCACAGTACTTTTCTGTCTAATCTATCACCTTTTCTATTTCTATTTCTCTTATTTACCTACCTTATATAATCCTCATGTTTCCACAGAACTTTCTTTAAAAGATGTTGTTAGTTGAATATTTTGGGCTAATATATGGGCAGGGATTTTAATTTTGTAAGATAATGTTCATTAAGGACTTCTTAAAGATGGGCAATTCATTCATTTCTCTAAGATTGAGCCTCTTGGCCAGAAATATACCTCAGGCTTCTCAAGAGAGATTTTAAAAAACACATATTCCTTGTCCACCCCAATATACTAAATTGGATTTTGAAGAATAGAAGCCCAGTGGTTTTTCAAACAACTGAAAATATATATACCACATCTTAATCCATTTCTCTGTTGGTGGAAATTTAGGTTATTTCCATGTCTTGGCTATCATACATACTGTTGCAATGAATACTGAGGTACATATATCTTTTTGAATTATGGTTTTCTCCAGATATATGCCCAGGAGTGGGATTGTTGGATCATATTGTAGTACTATTTTTTTTTTCCTTAAGGAGCCTCCATACTGCTTTCCATAGTGGCTGTATTAATTTATATTCCTACCAACAGTGTAGAGAGATCTCCACACTGTGGAGATTTTTTCTTGATGGCCATTCTAATCTCATTGTAGTTTTGACTTGAATTTCTTTAATAATTAGTGATGTGGAGCATCTTTTCATGTGCTTTAGACATCTATATGTCTGTTTTCAAAAAAAAAATGTCTATTTAGATCTTCCACTGATTTATTTTTTGATTCTTTGTTTGTTTTTTTGATATTGAGCTTCATGAGCTGTTTGTATATTTTGGAGATTAATCCCTTGTTGTTTGCTCTATTTGTAAATATTTTCTTCCATTCTGAGGGTTGTATTTTCATTTTGGTATGGTTTTCTTTGCTGTACAAAAGCTTTTAAGTTTAATTAGGTCTCATTTGTTTATTTTTGCTTTTATTTTCATTACTCTATGTGGTGCATAGAAAAAGATCTTACTGCAATTTATGTCAAAGAGTGTTCTGCATATTTTCTTCTAAGCGTTTTATTGTATCAGACCTTATATTTAATCCAGTTTTTTATTTTTGTGTATTGTGTTAGGAAGTGTTCTATCAATAATTTCATTGGTCTACATGTAGCTGTCCAGTTTTCCCAGGAACACTTATTGGAGACACTGTCTTTCTCCATTGTATATTTTTGCATCCTTTGTCATAGATGAGGTGACCATAGGTGCATGGGTTTATCTCTGGGCTTTTTTTCCTTTTCCATTGATCTATATTTCTGTTTTTGTGCCAGTACCAACCCAGTTTTAACATTTTTTGTGAAATGTGTATTTTTGTATGTCCTTGGCTTCATTTTATTTATCAAACTGTATTTTCCTTGGGGCTTCATTTCTTATTCTGCCTCCACTATTTTTAATTTATCATTGGAAACTGCATAATTTTTTTAACTGAATGACTAACAATAAAGCACATAAACACATAACAAAAGTTGCTTTTTCCCCCCCTTTTATGAAGTTCATTATTGGACTGAGGAAAAATATTATAGACTCTAGAGTTTGAAAAATTATAATAAGTGACACATGAAGAAACTTGAAAATAGAAATTAAAAAAAAGTGAAAGTTATAGTTGCTCAGTCGTGTGCAACTCTTTTTAATGGAATTCTCCAGGCAAGAATACTGAAATGGGTAGCCATCTCCTTCTCCACGTGACCTTCCTGACACAGGAATTGAACCAGGGTCTCCTGCATTGCAAGCAGATTTTTTTACAATCTGAGCCATCAGAAAACCTTTCATTAATTGATATTGTCAATCATTAGTACTATCTTTTAAATACAGTTACTACATTTATATAACATTGTCACTTTTTCCTGATCATTTTTACACTCATTATTTTCTTTCACTACTCTGTATTATAACTATTATTATAATTACTTTCCTCATCTTAAGTTTGAAAAAACAAAGGTACTTTATCAAAGATATTATAATGTCCACAAAAGTATATACACACTATACACACACTCAGAAGTATCTTCCAGTATATTTGAGGCATCTAGAAAGTCCTGATTTGGTTTTGCTGTTGATCATTTAAGATCAACTATGTCTACAAAATTTAATACTATTTATTAAATGCATGCAGTATGAATGGCATTGTTACAGAGACAATGGTAAATATGGAAAGAATAACACACCCTCTGATCTCAAGACTCATATCACTTTACTGGAAAGAAAACCATATTAATATGTAGTTTTAAGGAATGAGTAAACAGAATAAGAAGCATAAAAAATATTGGTTCAAAATTAGCAATTATCAAGTGATGGTATTCTAGCTGAGCTATTTCAAATCTTAAAAGATAATGCTATTAAAGTGATGCAGCAGGGAGTGGTCCTAAGATGGTGGAGGAATAGGACAGGGAGACTACTTTCTCCCCCACAAATTCATCAAAAGAACATTTGAACACTGAGTAAATTCCACAAAACAACTTCTGAATGCTGGCAGAGGACATCAGGCACCCAGAAAAGTAGCCGATTGACTTTGAAAGGAAGTAGGAAAAAATATAAAAGATAAAAAGAGAGACAAAAGAAGTAGGGACAGAGCTCCGTCCCGGGAAGGGAGTCTTAAAAAAGAGAGAAGTTTCCAAACACCAGGAAACACTCTCACTGCTGAGTTTGTGGCAAGCCTTGGAACCACAGAGGGCAACATAACCGGGAGGAAAAATACATAAATAATTAAAACCCACAGATTATGTGCCCAATGGTAACTCCCCCAGTGGAGAAGCAGCACAGACGCCTGCATCCACCACTAGCAAGTGGAGGCTGGGCAGGGAGGCAGGAGCTGCATTGCTTAGAGTAAGGAAGGACCAGGCCTGAATGCCCCAAGGGCAATCTGAGGGAATTAACTTGGGATAGCAAACCAGACTGTGGGATAGCTGCCACACGAAAAGCCCTAACCTAAGACACAGCCAGATTCGCTCACAGAACAAAGGACTGACTAGAGCTGCCAAAAAGCCCTAACCTAAGACACTGCCAGGCCCACTCACAGAACAAAGGACTGAACAGAGCTAGCCAGATGTAGACCGGCCCTTCCTCCTCCAGGCAGGTGAGGGCAGCCAGAGCTGGAAGGGGTCAATCGCGGCCCCAGAGAGGCATTATCTACCAAACTGCAAGCAGGATTCATTGCTAACCAAGACTTTTTGGGATTCTGGACGGTCAACATCCACCTGAGAAGGTGCGCTGGTTGTACACCCAGGAAACTGAGCAGCAGGGATGGGGGAGGTAAGTCACAGTGACCGCGCTCGCCAAACACCTGGTCACCTGAGCTGCTCAGAACTGGGAAGGGCACAAAACGCAGGCCCAACCAAGTCTGCACCTCTGAGGACTATCGGAGTACCTGAACCTGAGCAGCTTAGACCTTGGAAGTGCATACAACCCAGGGCCGGCCTCAGACAGTTCCCAGCAGAGCAACCTAGAGCCTAAGCAGTGTAGACAGGGAAAGCACACATGTCGTGAGTGGGGGCAAACCCAGTGTGGCCGAAACATTACGAGCACATGCCAGTGTTATTTGTTTGCAGCGTCC
Source organism: Bubalus kerabau (assembly GCF_029407905.1). Taxonomy (NCBI): domain Eukaryota; kingdom Metazoa; phylum Chordata; class Mammalia; order Artiodactyla; family Bovidae; genus Bubalus; species Bubalus kerabau. The sequence continues at coordinate 53,648,440 of NC_073634.1, forward strand.
ATCCCTCCCCACAGCACGACTGAACAAGTGAGCCTAAAAAAGTGTCCACCACTGCCCCCTTGTGTCAGGGCGGAAACTAGACACTGGAGAGACCAGCAAACAGAAGAAGCTAAAACAGAGGGAACCTCCTTGGAAGTGACAGGTGCAATAGATTAAAACCCTGTAGTTAGTATCGACTACATAGGAAGTGGCCTACAGATCTTGAGAAATATAAGCCAGATCAAGGAACTATCTGAAAATGAACTGACCCCACACTGCTGACAACACCACCAGAGAAAATCTTAGATATATTTTTACTATCATTTTTTAAATTATTAAAAAATTTTTAATATTTAAGTCCTCTATTACTCCTTTAATTTTCATATTTATAACCTACTATTACTTTGCAAAAAAGAGAGAGACCCTATTATTTAAAGCAAACTTCTTATATATATATTATAATTTTTGTGACTTTTTTTTCTTTAATATTGTATTTTTGAAAATCCAACCTCAACTCTAGATTTTTAATCTTTGCTTTTTGGTATTTGTTATCAATTTTGTACCTTTAAGAACCCAAACTTCAGTACCCATTTTTGCTTGGGAGTGAGATTATTGGCTTAACTGCTCTCTCCCCCTTTGGACTCTCCTTTTTCTCCACCAGGTCTCCTCTATCTCCTCCCTCCCCCTCCTCTTCTCTACCCAACTCTGTGAATCTCTTTGTGTGTTCTGGACAGTGGAGAACACTTAGGGAACTGATTGCTGGCTGGATATGTCTCTCTCCTTTTGATTCCCCCCTTTATCCTCCTGGCCACCTCTGTCTCCTTCCTCCCTTTTCTCTTCTCTGTATAACTGTGAACATCTCTGAGTGGTCCAGACTGTGGAGCACACATAAGGAAGTGATTACTGGCTAGCTTGCTCTCTCCTCTTTTGATTCCACCTCATCTCATCCTGGTCCCCTCTATCTCCCTCCTCCCTCTTCTCTTCTCCATGTAACTCTGTGAACCTCTCTGGGTGTCCCTCACTGTGGAGAAACTTTTCATCGTTAACCTAGATGTTTTATCAATGGTGCTGTATAGATGGAGAAGTCTTGAGGCTACTGTAAAGATAAGACTGAAAACCAGAAGCAGGAGTTCAGTTCATTTCAGTCACTCAGTCATGTCCGACTCCTTGTGACCCCATGAATTGCAGCACACCAGGCCTCACTGTCCATCACCATCTCCCAGAGTTCACTCAAACTCATGTCGGTGATGCCATCCAGCCATCTCATCCTCTGTCATCCCCTTTTCCTACTGCCCCCAATCCCTCTCAGCATCAGAGTCTTTTCCAATGAGTCAACTCTTCACATGAGGTGGCCAAAGTACTGGAGCTTCAGCTTTAGCATCATTCCCTCCAAAGAACACCCAGGGCTGATCTCCTTCAGAATGGACTGGTTGGATCTCCTTGCAGTCCAAGGGACTATCAGGAGTCTTCTCCAACACCACACTTCAAAAGCATCAATTTTTTGGCGCTCAGCTTTCTTCACAGTCCAACTCTCACATCCATACATGACCACAGGAAAAACCATAGCCTTGACTAGACGGACCTTTGTTGGCAAAGTAATGTCTCTGCTTTTCAATATGCTATCTAGGTTGGTCATAACTTTCCTTCTAAGGAGTAAGCGTTTTTTAATTTCATGGCTGCAATCACCATCTGCAGTGATTTTGGAGCCCCCCAAAATAAAGTCTGACACTGTTTCCACTGTTTCCCCATCTGTTTCCCATGAAGTGATGGGACCAGATGCCACAGTCTTCGTTTTCTAAATGTTGGAGACTTAAGTCCAAATTCTGAGAACACCAGAGAACTCCTGACTTCAGGAAACATTAATTGACAGGAGCTCATCAAACGCCTCCATACCTACACTGAAACCAAGCACCACACAAGGGCCAACAAGTTCCAGAGAAAGACATACCACGCAAATTCTCCAGTAACACAGGAACATAGCCCTGAGCTTCAATATACAGGCTGCCCAAAGTCACTCCAAACCCACTGACATCTCATAACTCATTACTGGACACTTCATTGCACTCCAGAGAGAAGAAATCCAGCTCCACCCACCAGAACACCGACACTAGCTTCCCTAACCCGGGAACCTTGACAAGCCACCAGTACAACCCCACCCACAGTGAGAAAATTCCACAATAAAGAGAACTCCACAAACGGCCAGAATACAGAAAGGCAAACCCAAACACAGCAATATAAACAAGATGAAGAGACAGAGGAATACCCAGCAGGTAAAGGAACAGGATAAATGCCCACCAAACCAAACCAAAGAGATAGGAAATCTACCTGATAAAGAATTCCGAATAATGATAGTGAAAATGATCCAAAATCTTGAAAACAAAATGGAATCACAGATAAACAGCCTGGAGACAAGGATTGAGATGATGCAAGAAAGGTTTATCAAGGACCTAGAAGAAATAAAAAAGAGTCAATATATAATGAATAATGCAATCAGTTCAGTTCAGTTCAGTTGCTCAGTTGTGTCCCACTCTTTGTGACCCCATGAATTACAGCACACCAGGCCTCCCTGTTGCTGCTGCTGCTGCTAAGTTGCTTCAGTCGTGTCCGACTCTGTGCGACCCCATAGATGGCGGCCCACCAGGCTCTCCCGGCCCTGGGATTCTCCAGGCAAGAACAGTGGAGTGGGTTGCCATTTCCTTCTCCAATGCATGAAAGTGAAAAGTCAAAGTGAAGTGGCTCAGTCGTGTCCGACTCTTTGCGACCCCATGAATTGCAGCACACCAGGCCTCCCTGTCCATCACCAACTCCTGGAGTTCACTCAGACTCTCATCTATCAAGTCGGTGATGCCATCCAGCCATCTCATCCTCTGTTGTCCCCTTCTCCTCCTGCCCCCAATCCCTCCCAGCACCAGAGTCTTTTCCAATTAGTCAACTCTTCACATAAGGTGGCCAAAGTATCGGAGTTTCAGCTTTAGCATCAGTCCTTCCAATGAACACCCAGGACTGATCTCCTTTAGAATGGACTGGTTGGATCTCCTTGCAGTCTAAGGAACTCTCAAGAGTCTTATCCAACACCACAGTTCAAAAGTATCAATTCTTTGGGACTCAGCTTTCTTCACAGTCCAACTGTCACATCCATACATGACCACTGGAAAAACCATAGCCTTGACTAGACAAACCTTTGTTGGCAAAGTAATGTCTCTGCTTTTGAATATGCTATAATAATGCAATAAATGAGATAAAAAACACTCTGGAGGGAACAAATAGTAGAATAACAGAGGCAGAAGATAGGATTGTGAGGTAGAAGATAAAATGGTAGAAATAAATGAATCAGAGAGGAAAAAAGAAAAACGAATTAAAGGAAATGAGAACAATTTCAGAGACCTCTGCGACAATGTTAAATGCCCCAACATTCGAATCATAGGAGTCCAAGAAGAGGAAGATAAAAAGAAAGACCATGAAAAAATACTTGAGGAGATAATAGCTGATAACTTCCCTAAAATGGGGAAGGAAATAATCACCAAGTCCAACAAACCCAGAGTCCCAAACAGGATAAACCCAAGGCAAAACACCTTAAGACACATATTAACAAATTAACAAAGATCAGACACAAAGAACAAATACGAAAAGCAGCAAGGGAAAAACAACAAATAACACACAAGGGGATTCCCATAAGGATAACAGCTGGTCTTTCAATAGAAACTCTTCAGGCCAGGAGGGAATGGCAGGACATACTGAAAGTGATGAAAGAAAATAACCTATAGCCCAGATTACTGTACCAGCAAGGATCTCAATCAAATATGAGGGAGAAATCAAAAGCTTAACAGACAAGCAAAAGCTGAGAGAATTTAGCACCACCAAACCAGCTCTCCAACAAATGCTAAAGGATCTTTTCTAGACAGGCAACACAGAAATGGTGTACAAACTCAAACCCAAAACAATCAAGTAAATGGCAACAGGATCTTACTTATCAATAATTACCTTAAATATAAATGGGTTGAATGCTCCAACCAAAAGACAAAGCCTGGCTGAATGGATACAAAAACAAGACCCCTATATATGTTGTCTACAAGAGACCCACCTCAAAACAAGGGGCACATACAGATTGAAAGTGAAGGGCTAGAAAAAGATATTCCATACAAATAGAGACCATAAGAAAGCAGGAGTAGCAATACTCATATCAGATAAAATAGACTTTAAAACAAAGGCTATGAAAAGAGACAAAGAAGGACACTACATAATGATCAAAGGATCAATCCAAGAAGAAGATATAACAATTATAAATACATATGCACCCAACATAGGAGCACCACAATATGTAAGACAAATGCTAACAAGTATGAAAGGGGAAATTAACAATAACACAATAATAATGGGAGACTTTAAGACCCCACTCACACCTATGGATAGATCAACTAAACAGAAAATTAACAAGGAAACACAAACTTTAAATGATACGATAGACCAGTTAGACCTAATTGATATCTCTAGGACATTTTACCCCAAAACAATGAATTTCACCTTTTTCTCAAGTGCACACGAAACCTTGTCCAGGATAGATTACATCCTGGACCATAAATCTAGCCTTGGTAAATTCAAAACATTGATATCATTCCAAGCACCTTTTCTGACCACAATGCAGTAAGATTAGATCTCAATTACAGGAGAAAAACTGTTAAAAATTCCAACATAGGAAGGCTGAACAACACGCTGCTGAATAACAAACAAATCACAGAAGAAATCAAAAAATGCATAGAAACGAGTGAAAATGAAGACACAACAACCCAAATCCTATGGGATTCAGTAAAAGCAGTGTTAAGGTGAAGGTTCATAGCAATACAGACATACCTCAAGAAACAAGAAAAAGTCAAATAAATAACCTAACTCTACACCTAAAGCAACTAGAAAAGGAAAAATGAAGAACCCAAGGTTAGTAGAAGGAAAGAAATCTTAAAAATTAGGGCAGAAATAAATGCAAAAGAAACAAAAGAGACCATAGCAAAAATCAACAAAGCCAAAAGCTGGTTCTTTGAGAGGATAAATAAAATTGACAAGCCATTAGCCAGACTCATCAAGAAACAAAGGGAGAAAAATCAAATCAGTAAAATTAGGAAAGAAAATGGAGAGATCACAACAGACAACACAGAAATACAAAGGATCATAAGAGACTACTATCAGCAACTATACGCCAATAAAATGGACAACTTGGAAGAAATGGACAAATTCTTAGAAAAGTATAACTTTCCAAAACTGAACGAGGAAGAAATAGAAAATCTTAACAGACCCATCACAAGTACGGAAATGAAAACTCTAATCAGAAATCTTCCATCTAACAAAAGCCCAGGTCCAGACGGCTTCACAGCTGAATTCTACCAGAAATTCAGAGAAGAGCTAACACCTATCCTACTCAAACTCTTCCAGAAAATTGCAGAGGAAGATAAACTTCCAAACTCATTCTATGAGGCTACCATCACCCTAATACCAAAACCTGACAAAGATGCCACAAAAAAAGAAAACTATAGGCCAATATCACTGATGAACATAGATGCAAAAATCCTTAACAAAATTCTAGCAATCAGAATCCAACAACACATTAAAAAGATCATACACCATGACCAAGTGGGCTTTATCCCAGGGATGCAAAATAGAAAGCCCAGAGATAAATCCATGCACTATGGACAACTTATCTTTGACAAAGGAGGCAAGAATATACAATGGAGAAAAGACAATCTCTTTAACAAATGGTGTTGGAAAAACTGGTCAACCACTTGTAAAAGAATGAAACTAGAACATTTTCTAACACCATACACAAAAATAAACTCAAAATGGATTAAAGATCTAAACCTAAGACTAGAAACTATAAAACGCCTAGAGGAGAACATAGGCAAAACACTCTCCGACATAAATCACAGCAGGATCTGCCATGACCCACCTCCCAGAATATTGGAAATAAAAGCAAAAATAAACAAATGGGACCTAATTAAAATTAAAAGCTTCTGCACAACTAAGGAAACTCTAAGCAAGATAAAAAGACAGCCTTCAGAATGGGAGAAAATATTAGCAAATGAAGCAACTGACAAAGATGGCTAACAAACATATAAAAAGATTCTCAACATCACTCATTATCAGAGAAATGCAAATCAAAACCACAATGAGGTACCATTTCACACCAGTCAGAATGGCTGCTATCCAAAAGTCTACAAGCAATAAATGCTGGAGAGGGTGTGGAGAAAAGGGAACCCTCTTACACTGTTGGTGGGAATGCAAACTAGTAGAGCCACTATGGAGAACAGTGTGGAGATTCCTTAAAAAACTGGAAATAGAACTGCCTTATGACCCAGCAATCCACTGCTGGGCATACACACTGAGGAAACCAGAATTGAAAGAGACACGTGTACCCCAATGTTCATCGCAGCACTGTTTATAATAGCCAGGACATGGAAGCAACCTAGATGTCCATCAGCAGACGAATGGACAACAAAGCTGTGGTACATATACACAATGGAGTATTACTCAGCCATTAAAAAGAATATATTTGAATCAGTTCTAATGAGGTGGGTGAAACTGGAGCCTATTATACAGAGTGAAGTAAGCCAGAAAAACACACACACACACACACACCAATACAGTATCAGTTCAGTTCAGTTCAGTCACTCAGTCATGTCCGACTCTTTGAGACTACATGAATTGCAGCATGCCAGGTCTCCTTGTCCATCACCAACTCCCAGAGTTCACTCAGACTCACGTCTATTGAGTCGGTGATGCCATCCAGCCATCTCATCCTCTGTCGTCCCCTTCTCCTGCCCCCAATCCCTCCCAGCACCAGAGTCTTTTCCAATGAGTCAACTCTTCGTGTGAGGTGGCCAAAGTATTGGAGTTTCAGCTTAAGCATCAGTCCTTCCAATGAACACCCAGGACTGATCTCCTTCAGAATGGACTGGTTGGATCTCCTTGCAGTCCAAGGGACTCTCAAGAGTCTTCTCCAACACCACAGTTCAAAAGCATCAATTCTTCAGTGTTCAGCTTTTTTCACAGTCCAACTCTCACATCCGTACATGATCAATGGAAAAACCATAGCCTTGACTAGACGGACCTTTGTTGGCAAAGTAATGTCTCTGCTTTTGAATATGCTATCTAGGTTGGTCATAACTTTCCTTGCAATACAGTATACTAACACATATATATAGAATTTAGAAATATGGTAACAACAACCCTGTATGCGAGAGAGCAAAAGAGACATAGATGTATAGAACAGTCTTTTGGACTCTGTGGGAGAGGGCAAGGGTGGGATGATTTGGGAGAATGGCATTGAAACATGTATAATGCCATATGTGAAATGAATCACCAGTCCAGGTTCGATGCATGATACAGGATGCTTGGGGGTGGTGCACTGGGATGACCCAGAGCAATGGTATAAGGAGGGAAGTGGGGGGGGGGGTTCAGGATGGGGAAGACGTGTACACCCGTAGCGGATTCATGTTGATGTATGGCAAAACCAATACTATATTGTAAAGTAATTAGCCTCCAATTAAAATAAATAAATTTATCTTAAAAATAAAATTAAAAAGGAATATAAGCATTGTAAAAGCAGACATTTATGTGTTACTTATGATATAAAATAAGTGAAGTGAAGTCACTCAGTCATGTCCGACTCTTTGCAACCCCATGGACTGTAGACTACCAGGCTCCTTCGTCCATGGGATTTTCCAGGCAAGAGTGCTGGAGTGGATTGCCATTTACTTCTCCAGGGGCTCTTCCCGACCCAGGAATCAAACCTGGATCTCCTGCATTGCAGGTAGATGCTTTACCATCTGAGCCATGAGGGAAGCCTAAAATAAAGATTTCATTAAGAAAAAAAAAAAAGTGATGCAGCAATATGCCAGCAAATTTGGCAAACTCAGCAGTGGCCACAGGACTGGAAAAGGTCAGTTTTCATTCCAATCCCAAAGAAAGGAAATGCCAAAGAATGTTCAAACTACCACATAATCACACTCATTTCACGTGTTAGTAAATTTAGTTCAGTTCAGTCGCTCAGTCGTGTCCAACTCTTTACGACCCCATGAACCGCAGCACGCCAGGCCTCCCTGTACATCACCAACACCTAGAGTCCACCCAAACCCATGTGCATTGAGTCAGTGATGCCATCCAACCATCTTACCCTTTGTCATCCCCTTCTCCTCCTGCCTTCAATCTTTCCCAACATCAGGGTCTTTTCAAATGAGTTAGCTCTTCACATCAGGTGGCCCAAGTATTGGAGTTTCAGCTTCAACATCAGTCCTTCTAATGAACACCCAGGACTGATCTCCTTTAGGATGGACTGGTTGGATCTCCTTGCATTCCAAGGGACTCTCAAGAGCCTTCTCCAACACCACAGTTCAAAAGCATCGATTCTTCTGTGCTCAGCTTTCTTTATAGTCCAACTCTCACATCCATGCATGACCACTGGAAAAACCATAGCCTTGACTAGACGGACCTTTGTTGGCAAAGTAATGTCTCTGCTTTTGAATATGCTGTCTAGGTTGGTCATAACTTTCTTTCCAAAGAGTAAGTGTCTTTTAATTTCATGGCTGCAATCATCATCTGCAGTGATTTTGGAGCCCAGAAATACAAAATCAGCCACTGTTTCCACTGTTCCCCATCTATTTGCCATGAAGTGATGGGACTGGATGCCATGATCTTAGTTTTCTGAATGTTGAGCTTTAAGCCAACTTTTTCACTCTCCTCTTTCACTTTCATCAAGAGGCTCCTTAGTTCTTCTTCACTTTCTGCCATAAGGGTGGTGTTATCTGCATATCTGAGGTTATTGATATTTCTCCTGGCAGTCTTGATTCCAGCTTGTGCTTCCTTGAGCCTAACGTTTCTCATGATGTACTCTGCATTTTAGTTAAATAAGCAGGGTGACAATATACAGCCTTGACGTACTCCTTTTCCTATTTGGAACCAGTCTGTTTTTCCATGTCCAATTCTTACTGTTGCTTCCAGTGACGCTCAAAATTATCCAAGCTAGGCTTCAGCAGTACATGAACTGAGAACTTCCATATGTTCAAGCTGGATTTAGAAAAGGCAGAGGAACCAGAAATCAAATTGCCAACATTCAGTGAGTCATAGAAAAGGTGAGAGAATTCCAGAAGAATATCTACTTCTGCTTTATTGATTATGGTATAGCCTTTGACTGCATGGATCACAACAAACTGTGAAAAATTCTTAAAGAGGTGGGAATACCAGACCATCTTATCTGCCTCTTGAAAAATATGTTTGCAGGTCAAGAAGCAACAGTTAAAACCAGACTTGGAACAATGGACTGATTCTAAATTTGGTAAGGAGTATATCAAGGCTGTATATTGTCACCTTGTGTATTTAACTTATATGCAGAGTACATCATGTGAAATTCTGGACTAGATGAAATATAAGCTGGAATCAAGATTTGTGGGAGAAATATCAATATCCTCAGATATTCAGACGACCCCACCCTTATGGCAGAAAGCTAAGAAGAACCAAAGAGACTCTTGATGAGGGTGAAAGAGGAGAGTGAAAAAGTTGGCTTAAAACTCAGCATTCAAAATGCAAAGATCATGGGATCTGGTCCTATTACTTCATGGCAAATAGGTGAGGAAACAATGAGAGACTTTATTTTCTTGTGCTCCAGAATCACTGCAGATCATTACTGCAGCCATGAAATTCAAAGACGCTTGCTTCCTTGAAAGAAAAGCTATGACAAATCTATACAGCATATTAAAAAGCAGAGGAATTACTTTGCCAACAAAGGTCCATATAGTCAAAGCTACAATTTTTCCAGTAGTCATGTAAGGATGTGAGATTTGGACCATAAAGAAAGCTGAGTACTGAAGAATTGATGATTTTGAACTGTGGTGGAAAGACTCTTGAGAGTCCCTTAGACTGCAAGGAGTTTGAACCAGTCAATCATAAGGGAATCAGTCCTGAATATTCATTGGAAAGACTGATGTTGAAGCTGAAGCTCAAATACTTTGGCCACCTGATCTGAAGAGCTGACTTGTTTGAAAAGACCCTGATGCTAGGAAAGATTGAAGGCAGGAGGAAAAGAGGACAACAGAGGGACAGATGGTTGGATGGCATCACCAACTCAATGGACATGAGTTTGACCAAGATCTGAGAGTTGATGATGGACAGGGAAGCCTGATGTGCTCAGTCCATGGGATCAGAAAGAGTTGGTCACAACTGAGTGACTGAACTGAATAAATTAAAGTGATGTAATTTTATTCAATGCCTATCAAATACATCATATTCAAATCTGCTAAGGAGGCAGTGATCTTAATATGTCCTAATATACTTTTGGATTATCCTTTTTGCAAATATGCTGGAGGACAATTTGTTAATGTATATTATAAATCTATAAAAAAGGAAATGTCAAATATGTTCATATCTCTAGACCCAATAGTTTTGCTTTAACCTGAAGAAATAATAGAAGACATAATCAAGGATGTAGTTATGAGACTGTTAAGGGCTGAAGTATTTTTAAGATTATGCACTGAAATCATAGAAACAAAGGGAGAAATAAATTATTAGAGATGTTTATCTTTAAATTTAATTTTTTATGCTTATTGAAATATTCCAAATTTTCATAGGACGAACTATTGCCTTTATGGGGCTTCCCTGGTGGCTCAGATGGTGAAGAATAATCGTGCAATGTGTGAGACCTGGATTCAATCCCTGGGCTGGGAAGATCCCCTGGAGAAGAGCATGGCAACCCACTCCAGTATTCTTGCCTGGAGAATCCCCATGGACAGAAGAGCCTAACGGGCTACAGTCCATGGAGTTGCGAGGAGTCAGACACGACCGAGCCACTAAGCACAGCACATTACCTTTATAACATGAAAAGACTAAAAAACAAATGTAACTTAAAAATTCTAATCAGAAAAACCTGCTATTGAATCCTATTTAAAGTCAGGTCTCCAGATGTTCAGAAATACCTAATTAGGAGTATCCAATTTTAACTCTAGTTTATTGCAGAAGGAAGAGTGAGAAGTGAGGTTGGGGTTTGCATTCACAAACCCCCAGTGTTGCTAAAGCATTTAGGGAAATAAGCTGTTTCAAGGAGAAACCTATTAAAGGCAGGTAATGCAAACCACCTTCTATGACATGAAAGGACTTAGATCTGCTCCTTTGGCCAACTCACCTGAGCTGACACAGCTGACATGGGAAAGAGGGACACTTTATTTTGAGTGTGGCTGCCATGCCACAGCTGCTCTTGCCATCTGTTCTGCCTTTGATTCATATTGTTTGTCATTTCCCTTGTGCCTTTTTTGTAGGCTGCTGTCCAGTGCTCATTTTTAAGTGACTTCTCTGAGACCATGGAATTGATGGTCATAACAGCATGATTTCAATTCTATTTTACCTGGAGGGCTTCAGTTTCAGAAAAAGAAACCCAAGTAATATATCAGCAATCCATGTGGGGCACTGAAAGTTCAATTCAAGAAGTTAATCAAGTTTTTGTGATCCCTTTGTTCTGATGACCTAGTTAAGTAACACAAAGATGCTAGAGGGGATATATTTGAATTGATTGTAGACTGAAATATAGAGACATGGTTTAGATGGTACATAAACCTCAAGTGACCGCTAAGAAGTAGATATTTTCTGTTAAATGTCAACCATATTTTTTTGTGTCTTAATTTCTCTGAATCTAATGGTTTATGTGATTGGTGATTTCTGTCTTTTTCAGAGCCTCAAAGAACAAAAACAAGTTTTAAATAAAGTAATCAACCACTTTCATTTGTTCAAACACCTGGGAACCTCCTTTGAGCCTGGCTCAGCATAAGACTGGAGGTATAGAGGTGAGTAAGGGGCATTTTTCCCTTGAAATAGTGAATAGAGACAAATATGAATTTGTTTCATTACCAGGCTAAACAAACGTGATGAGGAGGTTCAGCCACTACCACATTGAGGCAATAACAGTGTAGACTCAATGGAAGAAAAGCACTGAGAGATTTGTTGTAGAAGGAGGGAGCATAAATGAAAAGGGAAAGATGGAGAACTAAGAACCTTGGAATCCTAAAATAAAAACGATATGGAGTAGAGCAGTTTTGGCATCTAGGGAAATCAAGTGACCAGTCCCTTCCTTTTAGGTCATCCACAAGGTAGTTTGTTTTTCATGTCCTGGAGATCCCTGTGGGAAGTATTTTGAGACATTCTCATAACAGTCTATATCATCTTCTAACAAAGGGAAGGACATTCTTCTCCATGTCCAACTGCACTTCTGCTATGCAAGATCCACTTCTTTCTCTGCAAAAAGTTGATAATAGCAGTATCTGAAAACAATATCTGCAAACTCTCAGTGTGCTTTGTGGGAAGAATGTTTCATTTTTCACCTTTTAAATTCTTACAATAAGCCTAAGAGGCTGGTGTTTTATTATCTTCATTTAATAGACAAGGCTTTCAGATCTATAGGATTAAGAAATGGGAAAAAATCACTAAGCGGTATGTGCATATTTGGTTCAGGCTAATCTGACTCGAGTCATGGTTTAATTATGGAGGATTCTCAAGGAACTTAAATAGAACTATCGTATGATCCAACAATTCCACTCCTGGATATATATTCAGAAAACGGCCAAAAATATTAATTAGAAAAGATACACACACATCAATGTTTATAGCAGCACTTACCTACAATAGCCAAGACTTGGAAACAACTGAAGTGTCCATCAACAGATGAATGCCAGGTATTTCTGACTTTCTCCCTTTTCAAGAAACTAAAAAGATTACATTTCCTGGCTCCCTTGTGGTGCAGTAGGGACCAACAACTAGTTTAGCCCTTTAATTGAGTGTGTGTGTGTGTGTGTGTGTGTGTGTGTGTGTGTGTGTATGTGTGTGTGAGCGCGCGCGTGCACGCACGAGTGCATGCGCTCAGTTGCATCCAACTCTTTGTAACCTCATGAACGTAGCCTGCCAGTTTCCTCCATCCATGAAAGTTTCCAGGCAAGAATACTGGAGTGGGTTGAGAGTGCAAAGTAATTGTTGCTATGAGATTTTCTAGAATTTCTCCCTCTCAGATAAAGGCTGGCTATGTTCAGTTGACAGCTGCTCTATTAGCCTGGGTTTCTGAGTTCAGTTCAGTTCAGTCGCTCAGTCGTGTCTGACTCTTTGCGACCCCATGAACCACAGCATGCCTGGCTTCCCTGTCCATCGCCAACTCCCAGAGTTTACCCAAACTCATGTCCATTGAGTTGGTGATGCCATCTAACCATATCATCCTCTATCGTCCCCTTCTCCTCCTGCCTTCAATCTTTCCCAACATCAGGGTCTTTTCAAATGAGTTAGCTCTTCACATCAGGTGGCCCAAGTATGGGAGTTTCAGCTTCAACATCAGTCCTTCTAATGAACACCCAGGACTGATCTCCTTTACGATGAACTGATTGGATCTCCTTGAAGTCCAAGGTTCTCTCAAGAGTCTTCTCCAACACCACAGTTCAAAAGCATCAATTCTTCTGTGCTCAGCTTTCTTTATAGAACAACTCTCACAGCCATACATGACTACTGGAAAAACCATAACCTTGACTAGACGGACCTTTGTTGGCAAAGTAATATCTCTGCTTTTGAATATGCTATCTAGGTTGGACATAACTTTCCTTCCAAAGAGTAAGTGTCTTTTAATTTCATGGCTGCAATCATCATCTGCAGTGATTTTGGAGCCCAGAAATACAAAATCAGCCACTGTTTCCCCATCTATTTCCCATGAAGTGATGGGACCGGATGTCATGATCTTAGTTTTCTGAATGTTGAGCTTTAAGCCAACTTTTTCACTCTTCTCTTTCACTTTCATCAAGAGGCTCTTTAGTTCTTCTTCATTTTCTGCCATAAGGGTGGTGTCATCTGCATATCTGAGGTTATTGATATTTCTCTCAGCAATCTTGATTCCAGCTTGTTCTTCTTCCAGCCCAGCATTTCTCATGATGTACTCTGGGGTGACAATATACAACCTTGACGTACTCCTTTTCCTATTTGGAACCAGTTTGTTGTAACTCTGAAAAACAGAGTTTTCACTGCCCCATGATGGTCAAAAGCGAGAAACAAACTCTTTCAGTTTTAATTAATTTCATTTTAAGAATTGTCACTGTGGCATATATTGACATATCCTGACCAGCACAAACTCTAATCTCTTGCACTTTCAGACACGTGATTGTATTTCTTTCCCTTCTGTTCTCTCTGAGCCCAGGAGTCATGATTGAATGAGTAACTCAAGCTTTGCTCTCCTGAGCTTTTATTAAGACCATAAATGTGTTAGTGTCTCAGTTGTGTCTGACTCTTTGTGACCCCATGGACTGTAGCCTGCCAGGCTCCTCTGTCCATGGAATTCTCCACACAAGAATACTGGAGTGGGTAACCATTCCTTTCTCCAGGGGATCTTTCTGACTCTGGGATCAAACCCGGTTCTCCTGAATGGCAGGCAGATTCTTTACCATCTGAGCCACCAGGAAAGACCAAGACTATAAATAGATCATTTGAAAATGACTATATCCACATCATGAAATTAGCTATGTATATTTATTAAACAGTTAACTTGTATACTTATTATCAGTTCCCATTGGGAAGTCCCGTGGTTATTATGGAAATGTCTCTTTGATTGGATCAAGGCATAGTTGAGATAACTCTCCTTCTATATGAGCCTTGAAATTATGAAATCACTGTGGAGACTTGGGTTATTTCCTTGGACTCTTTCCTAGGCAGACTGTTGTTAAATGTCAATGGCTAAGAATGTTTTAAGATATATTTCCTAAATATGGATATATTCAGAATCATACAGGGGTTTTTTATAGATCTAGACACCTGGACTCCACCCCTACGTTCTAAGTCAGAGTGTTTGGTAGGAGACTGGGGAAACTATACTTTAAAGGAATCAAGAAACCTCAACTCCAGAAGTCATCCTCAGATATTGCTGACCACAGTCAAGTTTGACTGTTTTAAAATACTCTTCTCTTCATGAACCCTCACTGAAAACACACACTTTGAGGCATTTGAGTGTGTTCTGATGAGTTGAGACAGAGTTATACCTCAAAGTTATCAAAATAGGAATTTCTTAGAATCCCAGGGAAATAAGCATGAGCAAACTGGGCAGGAAATAAGAGCAGGAGGTAGTGTCAGCTCCACTCATCTCCTGCATACTAGAGGAACCCACCGAGTAAAAACAGCTTTCCTTACACAGCCTCTTATCTTTACACTGTCAGAAGCATACAATCAAAGCCTATGTGTACCAAACAGGAATTTGAATCAAGCAATCAGTTTTATTTTTTGGAGGAAGGAGGAGTCTATTTCATTGATTCACATTTTTAAACACGAAGAAAGACTAGATCTAGAGTTAGTAGGACAATCTGGAAGGCAGACTTTTTCTGGCAGGACTCATGAATGTGTTTGAGTAACACATACTATATCCTTGTCATGCTCCTTGGAGACACGAGGTAGCCCCAAGGCAGATCTCAAGTTACATTTCTGGGTCATATTATACACAGACACAGTCTCCTTCCCTCTCCTCTTTTTACTTCCAAATACCTTTGCCATCACCTGATTTTTTGATTCTCATGAAGGTCCATGGAACATCCTTGGTGGCCGAGGGTTTGGAAGATTCTCCTAGAGAAAGGAATGACAACCCACTCCAGTATTCTTGCCTGGAGAATTTCATGGGCAGAGGAGCCTGGCAGGTTGCAGTCCATAGGGTTGCAAAGAGTCAGACATGACTGAGCCTCTCACTGGAAAAGCCCCTGATGCTGAGAAAGATTGAAGGCAAAAGGAGAAGAGGGTGACAGTAGATGAAATGGTTGGATGGCATCACCGGTTCAATGGACACAAACTTGGGCAGACTCTGGGAGATAGTGAGGGACAAGGAGGCCTGGTGTGCTGCAGTCCATGGGGTCAAAAAGAGCTGGACATGACTTAGCAACTGAAAAGTGATGAAAGGGCCATAGTGTCAGAATTATCCTGTTTTAGCTGAGCCTTTAGTTATGGCACTTCTTCACCATTATCCGTGAAAATACTCTCTTTTCTCTCTTAAATACTGTGGCAGTATGAACACAGTTTGGAAAAAAAAAATTCCAGACACAGAGTCTTGCAAAAATGACTGAGTTTATTAAGAACAAAGAGCAGGGATAATGTGGGCACTGTGAGCGCAGTGGGCCAACATCTCCTGACAGGCCAGGGAGAGCCAACCAGACACTGTTAGAAGAGAGTCAGCTCAAGGGAGAGCTGACACTTTTCCTTGGGTTCAATTCAATTCAGTTCAGTTGCTCAGTCGTGTCCAATTCTTTGTGACCCCATGGACCTCAGCATGCCAGGCCTCCCTGTCCATCATCAACTCCCTGAGTTTATTTAAACTCAGATGGCATCACCGACTCAATGGACATGGGTTTGGGTGGGCTCCAGGAGTTGGTGATGGACAGGGAGGCCTGGCATGCTGTGGTTCATGGGGTCACAGAGTCAGACATGACTGACTGACTGAACTGAACTGAACATGTCCACTGAGTTGATGATGCCATCCAACCATCTCATCCTCTGTCGTCCCCTTCTCCTCCTCCCTTCAATCTTTCCCTGCATCAGGGTCTTTTCTAATGAATCAGTTCTTTGCATCAAGTGGCCAAAGTATTGGAGTTTCAGCTTCAGCATCAGTCCTTCCAATGAATATTCAGGACTGACTTCCTTTAGGATGGACTGGTTGAATCATCTTGCAGTCCAAGGGACTCTCAAGAGTATTCTCCAATACCACAGTTCAAGAGCATCAATTCTCCTGCACTCAGCTTTCCATGGGTTAGTAACCAAGTTTTATAATCTCAAGACAAAGAAAATTCCCGCTTAAGGTTGGCATTAGGGAATTGGTTAGGGTGCTATAGGGTGAGCATTGAGGTGGGCATTGTTGCCTAATAAAGTTTAAAAAAAAAAAAAAACAAAAAAAAAACAAACCAACAACAATGGGGTCAGGAAGCCTGCTGGTGATGATAAAGGGGTTTTTGGCAAAGTTTACAAAGGGGCTCAGTCAGTTTGGAAGGTGACCTTGGTTCTGGGCTCTGCTTCTGTGGCCTTGGGGCAGGACTCTCCATTAAAGATTCTAAGTCTTAGTTATTCAAAATTTTATATACAGAATTAAATGATGATCAATGACAAATATCTTTTGAATTTATATATCCTCATATTTTTCCTTTTCTTTAGGAATTCTAAGCCTAGTGAAAAGTAGTCTTTTTAAAGCTTAGTATATTTGAAAGTTTATAAGAGTTTAGAGGTAGAGAATGGAGGGTAGAGGGGATCATCTCTAGTTGGTGAACCAAATTAGCTCAGTGTAGATAATACAACAACAACAACAACAACAAAATGTGAGATAATACTCTCACATTTTTTGTTGTTGTTGTTCTGTTTCACATCATTCTTGGTATAGAATTTGTTTTTTTTCCCCTTCATTTTCATAAAACTGAACAAAAAAGCAGCAGTCATAAAAACAGGAGTCATGGAACACATTGGTGTGTGTGGAAAACTTTATTAAAGGTTTGGAGGAATTGGAAAGACAAACCTGGTGGCTATGATGGTAAAGAATCTACCTGTAGGAGGATGGTCCTAAGATAACAGAGAAACAGAATGGGGAGACAACTTTCTCCCCCACAAATTCATCGAAAGATCATTTGAACACTGAGGAAATTCCACAAAAACAACTTCTGAATGCTGGCAGAGGACACCAGGAACCCAGAAAGGCAGCTCATTTTCTTCGAAAGGAGGTAGGACAAAATATAAAAGTTAAAAAGAGAGACAAAAGGATTAGGGACAGAAACCTGTCCCGGGGAGGGAGTTGTGAAGGAGAAGTTTCCAAACACCAGGAAACCCTCTCACGGCTGGGTCTGTGGGGAAGTTTTGGAATCTCAGAAGGCAACATAACCAGGAAGAAAAAATAAACAAATAAAACCCACAGATTATGCGTCTAACTGCAACTCTCAGTGGAGAAGTAGCCCAGATGCTTGCGTCTGCCTCCAGCAAGTGGGGGCTGAACAGGGAAGCGCGGCCTGCATTGCTTAGGGTAAGGACTGAGCCTGAATGCCCTGAGGACAATCTGAGGCAGCTAATGTGAGATAGCAACTCAAACTGTGGGATAGCCAGAGGGGGGGAAAAAAAAAAGAAAGAAAGAGAGAGAGAGAGAGAAAACTTTCCCATAAAAAGCTCTAACCTAAGGCACTGCCAGCCCACTCACAGAACAAAGGACTGAGGGAATACCAGAGGAGAGCTAGCTGGCTATGGATTGGCCCATCCCCTACTGGAGGCAGAGAGGCAGGCGGGTGACAGCCAGAGCCAGCAAGGGGCAATCTCAGCCCCAGAGACAGCATCCTCTACCAAACTGAGAGCAGGCTCTCAGTTGCTAACCAAGTTTTCCTGGGATGGTTGACATCTGCCAGGAGGGTCGCAGCCAGAGATCAGCTCCCCAGAGGAGACACATGGCACACTTGAGATGGTGCTCCTGCTGTGCACCCAGGAAACTGAGCACCTGGGAAGGGGGGGCGGTAATAAGATGCATTGCCCCATCTGGGGAGAGTGTGCTTGCCAAGCACCTAGTTTCCTGAGCTGTGAGGGCCTGGGAAGGGCACAAAACACAGGCTGAACCAAGTCTGTGCCTTTGTGGAATATCCAAGAACCTGAACCTGAGTGGCTTAGACCTGGGAAGTGCATACAAGCCGGGGCTGGCTTTAGAGAGTTCCCCTGTAGAGCAACCTGGAGCGTGAGCAGTATAGACTGGGAAAGCACACATGCCGTGACTGGGGGCAATCCCAGTGTGGCCAGACACTGTGAGGACTCTGGCCTTATGCCATACATGCCAGTGATATTTGTTTGCAGTGTTCTTCCTTCCCCACAGCACAACTGAACAAGTGAGCCTAAATAAGTGACCACCTCTGTACCCTTGTGTCAGGGTGTAAATTAGACACTGAAGAGACTTGCAAACAGAAGAAGCCAAAATAAACAGAGGGAACCGCTTTGGAAGTGACAGGTGCAATAGACTAAAACCCTGTAGTTAGCACCGAGTACATTGGAAAGGGCCTAAAGAACTTGAGAAGAAGTATAAGCCAGAACAAGGGACTATTTGAAACAGAACTGACCCCATATTGCCCTCAACAGCTCCAGAGAAATTTCTAGATGTATTTTACTGTTATCATTAAATTTTTTTAAAATTTTAAGTCCTTTATTACTCCTTTAGTTTTCATTTTTATAGCCTACTATTGTCTTGCCAAAAAAGACCCTATTTTTAAAGCAAATTTCATATATATATATATATTTTAAATAATTTTTGTGATTTTGTTTTGTTTTTTAATATTGTAGTTTTGAGTGTCTAACCTCTACTCTAGATTTTTAGTCTTTGCTTTTTGATATTCGTTGGTTCAAAATAAGAAAAGGAGTACGTCAAGGCTGTATATTGTCACCCTGCTTATTTAAATTATATGCAGAGTATATCATGAGAAACGCTGGACTGGAAGAAACACAAGCTGCAATCAAGATTGCCGGGAGAAATATCAATAACCTCAGATATGCAGATGACACGACCCTTATGGCAGAAAGTGAAGAGGAACTAAAAAGCCTCTTGATGAAAGTGAAAGTGGAGGGTGAAAAAGTTGGCTTAAAGCTCAACATTCAGAAAACGAAGATCATGGCATCTGGTCTCATCACTTCATGGGAAATAGGTGGGGAAACAGTGGAAACAGTGTCAGACTTTATTTTTTTGGGCTCCAAAGTCACTTCAGATGGTGATTGCAGCCATGAAATTAAAAGACACTTACTCCTTGGAAGGAAAGTTATGACCAACCTAGATAGCATATTCAAAAGCAGAGACATTACTTTGCCAACAAAGGTCCGTCTAGTCAAGGCTATGGTTTTTCCAGTGACATGTATGGATGTGAGAGTTGGACTGTGAAGAAGGCTGAGTGCCGAAGAATTGATGCTTTTGAACTATGGTGTTGGAGAAGACTCTTGAGAGTCCCTTGGAATGCAAGGAGATCCAACCAGTGCATTCTGAAGGATATCAGCCCTGGGATTTCTTTGGAAGGAATGATGCTAAAGCTGAAACTCCAGTACTTTGGCCACCTCATGCGAAGAGTTGACTTACTGGAAAAGACTCTGATGCTGGGAGGGATTGGGGGCAGGAGGAGAAGGGGATGACAGAGGATGAGATGGCTGGATAGCATCACTGACTCGATGAAAGTGAGTCTGATTGAACTCCGGGAGTTGGTGATGGACAAGGAGGCCTGGCGTGCTGCGATTCATGGGGTCGCAAAGAGTTGGACACGACTAATTGACTGAACTGACTGACTGACTGACCAATTTTGTAACTTTAAGAATCCAGTCTTCAGTACTCATTGACTTAGGAGTGTGATTATTGGCTTGATTGCCCTCTCCCCCTTTTGACTCTCCTTTTTCTCCTCCAGGTCACCTCTATCTCCTCCCTCCCCCTCTCTTCTCTACTCAATGCTGTGAATCTCTTTGGGTATTCCAGGCTATGGAGAACACTTAGGGAACTGATTACTGGCTAGATGTGTCTCTCTTCTTTTGACTCCCCCTCTTATCCTCTGGTCACCTTTATTTCCTTCCTCCCTCTTCTCTTCTCCATGTAACTCTGCGAACCTCTCTGGGTGTCCCACACTGTGGAGAGCATATAGGGAATTGATTACTGGCTAGATTGCTCTCTCCCTTTTTGATTCTCTCTCTTCTCCTCCTGGTCACCTCTATCTCCCTCCTCCCTCTTCTCTTCTCCATGTAACTCTGCGAACCTCTCTGAATGTCCCTCACTGTGGAGAATCTTTTCACCATTAACCTAGATGTTTTAACATCAGTGTAGCATGGATGGAGAAGTCTTGAGGCTACTGTAAGAATAAGACTGAAAACCAGAGGCAGGAGGCTTAGATCCAAAACTGAGAACACCAGAAAACTCCTGACTCCAGGGAACATTAATCTACAAGAGCTCATCCAAAAGCCTCCATACCTACACTGAAACCAAGCCCCACCCAAGACCCAAGTTCCAGAGCAAGGCATACCATGCTAATTCTCCAGCAATGCAGGAACATAGCCATGAGCATTAATATACAGGCTGCTCAAAGTCACACCAAACCCACGGACACCTCAAAACTCACTGCTGGACACTTCATTGCACTCCAGAGAGAAGAGATCCAGCTCCACCCACCAGAACACTGACACAAGTTTCCATAATCAGGAAACCTTGACAAGCCACTCATCCAACCCCACCCACAGGGAGGAACCTCCACAATAAAAAAGAACCACAAACTTCCAGCATACAGAAGGGCCACCCCAAACACAGCAATTTAAGCAAGATGAAAAGGCTGAGCAATATTCAGCAGGTAAAGGAACATAATAAATGCCCACCAAACCACACCAAAGAGGAAGAGATAGGGAGTCTACCTGAAAAAGAATTCAGAATAATGATAGTAAAAATGATTGAAAATCTTGAAAACAAAATGGAGTTACATATAAATAGTCTGGAGACAAGGACTGAGAAGATGCAAGGACCTAGAAAAAATAAAAAAGAGTCAATAATGAATAATGCAATAACTTAGATCAAAAACACTCTGGAGGGAACTAACAGTAGAATAACTGAGACAGAAGATAGGATAAGTGATGTAGAAGACAGAATGGTGGAAATAAATGAAGCAGAGAGGAAAAAAGAAAAAAAAAATTAAACAAAATGAGGACAATCTCAGAGACCTCTGTGACAATGTCAAACGCCCCAACATTCGAATCATAGGAGTCCCAGAAGAAGACAAAAAGAAAGGCCATGAGAAAATACTTGAGGAGATAATAGTTGAAAACTTCCCTAAAATGGGGAAAGAAATAGCCACCCAAGTCCAAAAACCCAGAAAGTCCCAAACAGGATAAACCTAAGGTGAAGCACCCCAAGACACATATTAATCAAATTAACGAAGATCAAACAGAAAGAACAGCTATTAAAAGCAGCAAGGGAAAAACAACAAATAACACACAAGGGGATTCCCATAAGGATAACAACTGATCTTTCAATAGAAACACTTCAGGCCAGAAGGGAATGGCAGGACATACTTAAAGAGATGAAAGAGAAAAACCTACAACCCAGATTACTGTATCCAGCAAGGATCTCATTCAAATATGAAGGAGAAATCAAAAGATTTACAGACAAACAAAAGCTGAGAGAATTCAGCACCACCAAACCAGCTCTTCAACAAATGCTAAAGAATCTTCTCTAGACAAGAAACACAGAAAAGGTTTATAAACTTGAACCCAAAACAACAAGGTAAATGGCAACAGGATCATGCTTATCAATAATTACCTTAAATGTAAGTGGGTGGAATGCCCCAACCAAAAGACAAAGCCTGGCTTAATGGATACAAAAACAAGACCCCTGCTGCCTCAAAACAAGGGACGGGTACAGACTGAAAGTGAAGGGCTGGGAAAAGCTATTTCATGCAAATTGAGACCAAAAGAAAGCAGGAATAGCAATACTCATATCAGATAAAATAGACTTTGAAATAAAGGCCATTAAAAGAGACAAAGAAGGACACTACATAATGATCAAAGGGTCAATCCAAGAAGAAGATATAACAACTATAAATATATATGCACCCAACATAGGAGCACCGCAATAGGTAAAGAAAATGCTGAGTATGAAAGGGGAAATTAACAGTAACATGATAACAGCGGGAGGCTTTAATATCCCACTCACACCTATGGATAGATCAACTAAACAGAAAATTAGCAAGGAAACACAAACTTTAAATGATACAATGGACCAGTTGGACCTAATTGTTATCTATAGGACATTTCACCCCAACACAATGAATTTCACATTTTTCTCAAGTGAACACGGAACCTTTTCTAAGATAGAGCACATCCTGGACCATAAATCTAGCCTTGGCAAATTGAAAAAAAATGAAATCATTCCAAGCATCTTTTCTGATCACAATGTGTAAGATTAGAGGTCAACTACAGGAAAAAAAAAAAAAAAAAAAAAACTATTAAAAATACAAACATATGGAAGCTAAACAATATGCTTCTGAATAACCAGCAAATCACAGAAGAAATCAAAAAGAGAAATCAAAATATGCATAGAAACAAATGAAAATGAAAACACAACAACCCAAATCCTATGGGATTCAGTAAAAGCAGTGCTAAGGGGAAGGTTCATAGCAATACAAGCTTACCTCAAGAAACAAGAGAAAATTCAAATAAATAACCTAACTCTACACCTCAAAGAACTAGGAAAGGCAAAAATGAAGAACCCCAAGGTTAGTAGAAGGAAAGAAATCATAAGGCAGAAATAAACATGTATATTATCATATGTGAAGTGGATTGCTGGTCCAGATTCAATGCATGAGACAGGGTGCTCAGGGATGGTGCACTGGGATGACCCTGGGGGATGGGATGGGGAAGGAGGTGGGAGGGGGGTTCTGGATAGGGAACACATGTTCACCCATGGCTGATTCATGTTGATGTATGGCAAAACCAACTACAATATTGTAAAACAATTAGTCTCCAATTAAAATAAAGAAATAAATTTTTTAAAAGAGAAAAGGATCTGTGTAATGCAGGAGACCTGGGTTCAATCCCTGGGTTGGAGAGATCCCCTGAAGAAGGGAATGGGAACCCACTCCAGCATTCTTGCCTTGAGAATTCCACAGTCAGAGGAGTCTGGAGGGCTACAGTCCATGGGGTTGCAAAGAGTCAGTGACTCTCTGTGATGAATGAGTGACTAACACAACAACAACGAACATTACAGAAAGACAAACAGCTAAAAGTTTAATGCCAGCTCTCATATTCTTAACAGTACACTCCTGTTCCATAGCTCAAGGTTCAGCTTTCTCTGTATTACTCCCTCCTCACCTTTCTGTTCCTCACCTTTTTTTTTTTCTTAGCATCCCCCCAGTTCACGTTCTTTTCCATATAGAGCAGTTTTACCTGTTACATTTGTGTTTTAGATCCTAAGGATCATATTCTCAGCTTTTCATTTTCTGGTCTTAAGAAGGTGATCAAAGTAGATTTCTTAAAAGATACAATTTCTTCCTTAACAACTGACACCAGCTGTTAATAATGTGTGAAGATATATGGCCTTCAACAGAACAATGAAACAGAATTGTGAAGAAAGCCAGATGCTAAGCTTTGTCAACATGAATCGCAGAAAGAGGAACTGGTTACTGTTCAGACTGGATGGTGACATGTACTCAAAGACAGAAGTAAGAACTACATGATTGAAAAAGAAATGTATCAAAGCATGGCATCACAAAGGTATTAACTTCAAGTTCTTAATAAATGATACTATGTGAGCAATTTTGGGCTTCCCTGGTGGCTCAGGGGTAAAGAAACTGCCTGCAATGCAGAAGATGTGGGTTCGATTCCTGGATTGGAAAGATCCCCCGGAGGAGGGCATGGTAACACACTCCAGTATTCTTGCCTGGAGAATCCCATGGACATAGGAGCCTGGTGAGCTACAGTCCATAGTGTCTCAAAGAGTTGGATATGGCTAAAGCAATTGAGCACTCATGCACAAGCAATTTTAAGAAACTGATAGAAGCCCTTAAGATACATATAATCTCCCATTTAACACCTGACTATTATATAGAAGATTTTTCTCACCCTGGTCTTATACACAAACTGAGATTTGAAATCTGAATTTAATCACTTTCTTTAAAACAGTGCTGTTTTTCAGAGGTCTCCCTTTCTTAAGCTTATGTCATAAGTTTCTGGTCTTGTCTGCAAAGTGAACCTGCAATGAGAAGGGGGAAGAAGCTTGGATCTCAAAGGATCTGACCCTGATGTAGAATTAATTGGAAAGGATCATAGCCTCCTTGATCTTGACAGGTGTGAATATCCAGGGAGCTCTGATATGGTGACTGTGGCTCAGCCACAGTGGAAGTAGATGAATGTCAGTACTCAGTTTCAGGCAGATGGCAGTGTAGATCTATTTAGAGAAAGGACAAAACTAATAAATTGAAATGGAAAGGAGGTCCTGCTTTCCCCTGTCCCTCTGAGAGAGGAGCATGGAAAGAGTTAAATTGTGAGCACTTCAGTTTTGTGTACTAGGCTTAGGGGAAGATTTCTGTACTGTAAGTTGGAGAATCAAAAGCAGAGGAAGGGAGAAGCAGCCCAGCAGAGAGGATGCTAGGTGAAGGCTGTGATTCAAGAGCAGCAAATGCATTGAGCCTAGTCCCTGTACTCATTGCACATGGCTCACCCCCTACCAAGTCTACAGTGTTGGGACTGATGGGCTTACAAGTGGAGTGCTCAGGGATCCCATGCAGGGAGAGCTGGGGAAGGGAAGAGGTGACAGTGTCCTCAACTTATGCAAGAAATAGTCTTGTTTGCTTTGTTGTTGTTGCTTTTTCCATTAACCTTCCCCCCACCCCCATTTACCTAAAGTTCAGCTTTCTTTATGGTCCAATTCTCTCATCCATACATGACTACTGGAAAAACCATAGCTTTGACTATATGGATGTGAGAGATGAACCATAAGGAGAGCTGAGTGCTGAAGAATTGATGCTTTCAAACTGTGGTGTTGGAGAAGACTCTTGAGAGTCCCTTGGACAGCAAGGAGATCAAACCAGTCAATCCTAAAGGAAATCAGTCCTGAATATTCATTGGAAGGACTGACCTGAAGCTGAAGCTCCAATATTTTGGCCAACTGTTGCAAAGAACTGACTCATTTGAAAAGACCCTGATGCTGGGAAAGATTGAAGGTGGGAGGAGAAGGGGACGGCAGAGGATGAGATGGTTGGATGGTATCACCAACTCAATGGACATGAGTTTGAGCAAACCCTGGGAGTTGATGATGGACAGAGAAGCCTGGTGTGCTGCAGTCCATGGGGTCACAAAGAGTTGGACACAATTGAGAGACTGAACTGAACTGAGCTGAGCCTAGAGTCTCTGTCGCTCAGCTTTCTCACAGTAATATGATTGTATTAATCACACACCCTTGTATCTTTCCTCTAGAAGCTCAGTCCTCCATTATTTATGTTTTATTAACCCATTCTGTAGTTTCTTAATTTGCAGACTTTTTTCCTCCAGTCAGTTCAGTTTCTAAGAAATAGTCATGTCTAAAACTTCTCTCTAAGTTGAAGACAAAACAATTAAGAGAAATATTAAAAGTTTAGAATCATCATGATTTTTCTTATCATGAATTTCAATTTTACATAGTACAAAACTCCCTGCTATGACAGAAAAGGAACACGACACCCTCATACGTCTCCCTACTTTTTCTCCCACCACATCTGTGTTAATGTTAGTCACATTTAAATTGTTATTTAAATTTGCACTCTTCTACTTAAAATGCACTATTTCTTTCTTTTTTTAAAATTTATTTATTTTAGTTGGAGGCTAATTACTGCACAATATTGTAGTGGTTTTTGCCATACATTGACATGAATCAGCCATGGGTTTACATGTGTTTACCCATCCTGAACCCCCTTTCCACCTCCCTCCCCATCCCATCCCTCTGGGTCATCCCAGTGCACCAGCCCTGAGCACCCTGTCTCATGCATCGAACCTGGACTGGAGATCTGTTTCATATATGATAATATAAATGTTTCAATGATATTCTCTCAGTTCATCCCACCCTTGCCTTCTCCCACAGAGTCCAAAAGACTTCTATACATCTGTATCTCTTTTACTGTTTTGCATATAGGGTTATCGTTACCATCTTTCTAAATTCCATATATATGTGTTGGTATACTGTATTGCTGTTTTTCTTTCTGGCTTACTTCACTCTGTATAATAGGCTCCAGTTTCATCCACCTCATTAGAACTGATTCAAATGTATTCTTTTTAATGGTGGAGTAATATTCCATTGTGTATATGTACCACAACTTTCTTATCCATTCCTCTGCTGATGGACATCTAGGTTGTTTCCATGTCCTGGTTATTAGAAATAGAAAATGCACTATTTCTGTACATTTGAAATTAAACAGTGTAACCAAGAAGTGTCCTGGTGCCAGTTACTCCACAAAAGTTATTTTTTTCTTTCAATCTGGAAGTTCAGTTTTTTTTTCCCCCAAGAAAAATATTTTCCAGCATATTTATGAATACTTCTTATTCTTTTTTCATTGCTTTACAATCTTAAGACCTCAGTTATTCTTATTTGAATAATTTTTGTTGTCCCTATTATCATCTCTTAAATCAATTTAATCTCTATTCTTTTCTCTTCACATTTACTGTGTGACAATACATCTACTTAGGAAATGTCTTTCTGGAAGAATACATCTGTGTCTTTAGGTAGCCGGTGGTAGCACTTGAGCATGATAGAGTCTGCGGCTGGAGTAAAGGAATGTATGAGACTTTCAAGAATAGGGCTTGGTGGCTCAGATGATAAAAAATCTGCATGCAATGCAGGAGACCCGGGTTTGATTCCTTGTTTAGGAAGACCCCTGGAGAAGGGAATGGCTACCCACTCCAGTATTCTTGCCTGGAGAATCGCATGGACAGAGGAGTCTGGGGGGCTACAGTCCACGGGGTTGCAAAGAGTTGGACACGACTGAGTGACTAAGTATGTGCGTGCGCGCGTGCGCGCGCTCACACACACACACACACACACATAAAGGGGATATAGATTCAGTTCAGTTCAGTTCAGTCTCTCAGTCGTGTCCGACTCTTTGCAACCCCATGAATTGCAGCACACCGGGCCTCCCTGTCCATCACCAGCTCCCGGAGTTCACTCAAACTCATGTCCATGGAGTAGGTGTTGCTATCCAGTAATCTTATCCTCTGTCGTCCCTTCTCCTTCTGCCCCCAATCCCTCCCAGCATCAGAGACTTTTCCAATGAGTCAACTCTTCGCATGAGGTGGCCAAAGTACTGGAGTTTCAGCTTTAGCATCATTCCTTCCAAAGAACACCCAGGACTGATCTCCTTTAGAATGGACTGGTTGGATCTCCTTGCAGTCCAAGGGACTCTCAAGAGTCTTCTCCAACACCACAGTCCAAAAGCATCAATTCTTCGGATATAGATTACTGGTTGGTTAATCACCCCAGCTGGTTATCAGACAGAGGAACCATGTGAGCATCTCAATGTGATCTTGATTACAATGTTTCTTTAGTTTTGTGAAGATTCCATTTGCTTATTTGTAAATTGGAGCTCATAACACATGCTTTATTGTGCTATTATCAGCCAAATTGAGATAGTATGATTGACTGATATATAGTAGGTCTTCAATATATATTAAAATGAATCCCAAAAACTATATAAGTAAATTTGAATAGTTAAATAGTATGGTTTACATTTATACCAGACAGTAATCTTATTTTTCTAAAAGCAAATTTTTGTGTTACATTTAAGGATCAGTTCAGTGAAAAGCAGTAAAAACTGGGTGGTATGTATGGTTACTTTTGAAGTGAGCTAAGTGACCCACCTAAGGCAATCAGCAGGAGCTGGATAATGAAAGAGGGGTGAACAAGAGACCCTGAAAATGTCTACATTTGTCCCAGACAGTGACATCAATAAGACAGTAAATGTGGAAGTGTTCTGTAAAGTGCGAAATTCAACAGAAATAGTTGTATTCAGTCTCTCTTGTTTTGAAAAATGTCATGATTTGAAAAGAACACAGGGCTTTGGAATTAGGCAGAGTGAAGTTTGTGTGTCACACTTGCCATTTAATAACTGTTAGGTGGAATATGTTGGATTTTTTTAGCTTTATCTCTATCTCATTTCCTTTTAGGGTGCATTGGAAAATTAATTCCATCTTTGCAAAACTGTAAATGTAGAATTAGCATGTAAAATAACTTCACTAGATGCTTTCTAGTAGATGGAGTTATTTTTCTCAATTCTTTCTCTGTCTTTCTCTTCTGTTTGCTGCATGAATTAGCAGTTTATCCTTCTAGAAGTGGGTCTCCTCCCTTTGACTTGACTATGGACTTCTACCCTGATTTGGCAGAAGATACAAAATAAGTGGGGGCTTCCCAGGTGGTGCTAGTGGTAAAGAACCCACCTGCCAACACAGGAGATATAAGAGTTGTGGGTTCATTCCCTGGGTTGGGAAGATCCCCTAGAGGAGGGCATGGCAACCCACTCCAGTATTCTTGCCTGGAGAATCCCATGGACAGAGGAGCCCAGCAGGCTATAGTCCATAGGGTCACACAGAGTCTGACACGACTGAAGCGACTTGGCATGCATGCACAAAACAAGTACAGGCTGGAAATGTGCTTGCATGATCCTACTTGCCCTCTTATGCTTCTGCCATCAGCATCAGAAGAGCTTCCTGTGAGTAGCTGGTGACCCTTTGAGCTGGGACCCAGAATGAAGACACATGTACAGACCAGAGCCTAACCCATAGTGAGGAGTCAAAGTTGGACCCATGGTTTAAAGCAGAGATGCCCACTTAAATTGGCTGATCCACTTGCAAGAGAAAATTCAGTTCCAGGAAGTTTGTTCCACAGTGCTATTTTGAGGACAGGTGACTGATTCTTGACCCCTACCATGTGTTCTAAAGAAGTGTTTATGATAATTTATAAGATTATTAATGGCACTGCTATGACCATCTTTGAAGAATAAATTGAGCAAAGCAAGAGCATAAATATCAATAGTTAAATGCAGAAAGTGTAGTCAGATTTTTTTTTCAAGCAGATTACCTCTGTGACATTTTCAAAGATTAGAAAGGACGAGAGACTTAGATCTTCATGTTTCTCCAGTTCTCAGAAATAACTTTATAAGTTATCTAACCTGAATCACATAAGCATGGATTATAATTAATAAAATGGATAACAAAATACAAATCAACAAGTATGATTGTCATGTGTAGCCAATTGGAAGTGCAGAGAAAGTGCTATTAGAGAATTTTGTAAATAATACAGACTTTGCTATGACTTGACTCTTGATGAATAGGAGTAGCCCATGCTAGGAAGCTACACATTGTAGAGATCCCATCCCCACTATCAATCAGACCTAAGTTCAAATCTGATTTAGCCCCTTTCCCAGCTGGGTGGCTTGGTCTAAAGATATTGATACTCTGTGTCTTATCTCGGCTGTAGCACTTTAAGTGAATTAGACAGGGTTACAACGATGCTTGACACAGTACCTAGCTTTTTCTAATGAATAGAAGATGATCGAAGGGTGGGCAGTAAAGCATGGTCATCTACATAGTTCAGAGGAGTCTAGTTTAACACCCCTCAGCAAGGGATGAGGATATAATATCTTCCTCAACCATGGGGGTATGAAGTCACGTCCGTGATCTCCTGTGGCCAACTCTTGTTTTCTTAACTGGTGTCTCCAGTGTGTTTCTCACATCAAATATATTCTCTTTCTGTTTGAAGCCACCCCCTTTCACAATTTAAACTCAGCAGCTGCTCAGAGTATGCACAGTTTGATGCCCCGTTGCCTTCTGCCTTGAAAATCCTCCAGAATGCATGTGGACTCCACAGGTGGCTGTCTCTGGAGTCAGTTCTTTTATTTTTACAGCTTTCTGCCCTCAGGCATTTCTTTGTTTCAGAGAAACTAGATTTTAAAAATGGATCTATGCCCAGAGAATTTACACATCTTCATAACAAGTATCATGTACTAAATAATGAAATGAATGTGTGAATGCCAAAAACACTGTAAGCAAATTGCATAGCAACCTGTTCCCTAATGAATCAGAGTATTTTTCTTCCATTTAAATGCATTAAGAGAGCAATTTCCTGATCCTTCAAGGGTAGGTGAAAATGCCAATCATTTATTTTTTTTTTATAATTACTTAAGTCTGTCATTTGATATGCACTTAAAAAATAATTTACATGTTCTTTTGGCCACTTCTAAAAGTGGCCTGTGTATTATGGGGGAGAACAACTGAACTGTGTAGCTTTGAAAATGGAATTTGGGCAGGAGAATAGATTACACATGGACAGAATGATGCGTCAATGTGCTGGTGAGCCTGAATATGCTAAATGTTTTTTCCATTGGATACCATTCAATCCTATCTTTTTGGCTTTAGAATTCAATAAAAGTAGAGTATGTTAATGAAGGCACTACCAAAAGCAATGGGATTGTATTGAGTCATTAAAAGAGAAATTGGTAAGAAATTACTGAGTATGAAGACATTATAGATATATTCTTTGAATTTTATTCCAAATTTATTCTCCTTGGTGGGTATAATAGTACCTCATAATTTGTTCAGTCATTTCTCAGAAAAATTCCCCCCAAAAGAGGCAGAGTACATTTCTAGCACTCCCTTAAATTAAGAATATTGCCAAAGTCATACTTAACTGGAAATTAAAGAGTGCTTTGCACCCATAAGGATATTCAACAATGATATTTTATGGTTTTGTTAAGGATATCATCTTCAAATGTTGAAAGGCTAAACCTTTATCCCCCAGAACTCTTAAAACCAATGATAATGCCATGAACAATATGGCTCCTTCTTTTGCTATGACTGATTTCCACTGGAGGGACTCTCTCCTGTCCTAGGTTCTAATTTAATTTGAACTCAGTTCTGTTCTCATCCTGCAAGTTCCAGATCAGACTTCTTTTACATTGCCTACCTTATTTGCTAGGCAATCTTTGTAGGGCTATTTTCCACCCTGTATTTTCTTTCTTTCTTTCTTTTTTTTTTTTTTTCATTTTTATGTGTTCTCTTCTTCTCTGTCCCCTGTGATACTGTTCATCATTCTTTGCAAACATCAAATCATGCTAGGAGTTTAACCAACAGAGAATACTAGAAACCACACAGGGCAGATATTACAGTGTCTGGATTGTGAGATGGATATCGACAGTGCAAACACAACCTTAGGCCATTTGTCTTATTTTCTTATGCTTAATTCATCTATTTTCACTTCATTTGCAAGATGTGGGACTACCTTTGGGGGTAAACTTCTTTGTCTAAGCCCACATATTTCCTGGATTCCTAGAGCTGTTCCTACTGTAATGGTTTGGGAATCCTTCTATATCCTAGTTGTGTATTTCTCAGAGTTCAATTCTTCTCCAGTGTTAGATTAGAGCCCAGATGGGAACCAACTTATTCAGATTCACATCAGAACATTCTTCTCTACATCTAAAACTTAGGAGCTTCTTTCCAAGTATATTTCTCCTTCAGAGTGCTTCCTGTTTGTAAATATTCTCCAATTTAGCCTTCTACCCACCAGCACTGGCATCATCCAGGGATACTTTTTAGAAAATTCTAATTCTTGGGCTTCTCTCTATAAATCTACAGAGCCGGGATTTTAGGAAGTGAGCCAGGGAATTGAAATAGTTAAAAACTCTCCAGGTGATTCCTGTACACATTAGAATGCGTGGACTGCCACAATAAATGGCACCATTAACCATCCAATTGTTCATGCCAAACTCTGACAGTCAATTCCGACGATTTTATGTCTTTCATCCTCCCCACATTTAATCAATAACCTAATCTACAAATTTAGTGCTTAAGGATGTCATGATTATAAAAGATACCATCTGAGACAGTGATTTATAATCTGATTAGGTAAGACACTGAAGCATTAAATTAATTAATTTCTATGTGCAATTTATACTCTTTTCACAAAACTTTAAGATAAATACTCCCTAGGGAATAAGATGCTGAGCTGTTGAACAAGATGCTAAATCAAAGCTGGAGTGAGATCTAATCTACCAGTTCCCCTCATCCCTGCCGGGTTCCTAGCTCTTCTTGCTTATCATTTCCCAACTACCTCTCCAAATCTCAAAATAGACACTGTAACTGTTGTTAGTTTCTGTTTTCAGTCAAAAGGTATGGTGTATTTTACTTTAGTACATTAAGGATCATAGTGTTAAATCATGTGTTCTGCTTTCAGGTGATAGAAACTAATTTTCCAGAAACCCAAATAACCCAGACTATTTTTACTACAAAGTAAAACAGAATAGAAACTTGAGCCTGATTTTTATTGTAACTGTGTCTTAGGTTGTCATTTCCTTGAATTACTTCCTGACAGAATGCTTTTGTAATGACCATAGTTATAACTGATGCTTCTGAACATATCTCTTAGTTTCTTTGGTATTTATTTTTTCCCTTAAAATCTTACTTTAATACCATGTTTTTGCTTTCTGTAAATGTTCAACATTTATAATTTCTTAAAATGAACACTTACCTTTTCCTGATTATAATGTAATGATGACTAATGGATATAATGAGAAACAAAGGAAAGTATAAAAACAAAAAGAAAATCAACCATAATTCTATGAAGTATGTATCTCTACATAAAATCAGGCTTGAAGAGGAGTCTATAAACCTCTAAGCATTTATGAAGCTCTTATCATCCTTTTTAGGAAAAGTGGCAATAAATGTTTATTAAACGCAAACTTTGTGCCAGGCAAGTGCTGAAAGCTGAGCACTTAGCAGTGAATGACTCAGATACGGATGCTAGAATGCTCTCAAGGAGTATGCAGTTTTGAATTTTATTTTATACTTTATATTTTGGCTGAAGTTACTGTCGACATTCCATTAAGTAAATGACATCCTATTCCTAACCCAGTTCACTCACTTAACAAGCACTTACTGAGTAGTATATTAGTCAGCGTAATTAATGCTGGCTGCTTTAAGGAAACACCTTTAATAAAAATCCCAGTGGCTTAAAATAAGACAACGTTCTTTCTGGTTCATGTTTCAATCTGATGGAGGTTAGGCATCTTTCCCAACTGAGGATTCTGACACCTTCTATACAATGCCACCATTTTTTGCCCAGACCTACAGGTAAGGTTTTCCTTTCATGGGCTTCCCTGGTGGCTCAGATGGTAAATAATCTGCCTGCAATGCAGGAGACCCAGGTTTGATCCCTGGGTCAGGAAGATTCCCTGGAGAAAGGAATGAGTATCCACACCAGTATTCTTGCCTGGAGGATTTCATGGAGAAAGGAGTCTGGCAGGCTACAGTCCATAGGGTCACAAAGAGTTGGACACAACTGAGTGACTACCATTTTCATGGAAGGAGGTGAATTGTTACTGGCTTATGTTACAATATATACAGTCACATTCCTTTGGTCAGATTTAAGTCACATGGCCCCCAACCTAACTGCACATGAAGGAGAAGAGAGTGAAAAGGATTCTGTGAATACTTTGACTCTGCCACAGCTCACCAAATATTCCTCTCAAGTAGTTTCCTACATGTAGAGCACTCATTTCTCCCATTTCCCCTCCTCAGGGATACAACCCCACATCCCATCTAGTTAAGGTCTAGTGTAACTGGGTAATGAACAGTCCATTCTGTCACTTTTGTTTGCCCCTCATTTTGGCTTGATAATGCAGAGTATTAAAAAATAAATGCTCCACTACCCCATATTTATATATAATTGTGGAACAGGGACTGTCTAACAGTAGTACACAGGTAGAAGATAAGAATGGGGATACCCCACAGTCCCAGCACTGCAGCAATGTACAATCCCAGTGAATAGTTACTGAGGAGGCTTCCCACCTTGAGAATGGTAGAAGGAAAAAAATGCACCAATTAGTCAGAGGAGGAACTTATCTCTGAAAATGGTTTTCAGCAGGACATAGAAGCAAAATTGAAAAGACATAAAAAATATCAGGCTTATGTGGGTTGTTGGAAAGGGGATATTATCTATAAAATGTCTAGAACAATGTCTGTCATATAATAAGCATTTATTTAACATAAGTTAACAGAGTCATTTATATACTTTTGGCTACAGGTCATAAAAGACTAATTCAAACTGGTTTTAAAAATCAGGAAATTTATTATCTCATAAATGCTGAAATCCAGACACACTGCAGACTTCCAAGCTGGGTTATTTAATGGCCCTGTGGTCTTTTCTTCTTTTTGCTCTATTGCAGGGCTCCTCATAAGGAGACTGCCAGCTCCAAAAGGGTCAGCACACTTTCTTTATCACATACTGTGGAAAAATGCAAAAGAGTTTGCCTTAACTATAGGTTGAGTTCCTTCCCCTCAGTGTGATTCAACCAACTTAGATCACAGTCTCTCACTGGACCAGTAACAATCCCCAGCATAATACCACATGCTGTGGGTTATGCACCCTTGGAGTCTCATGGGTCGTATGAGTTTGGGTGGATACCTGGGTAAGGCAGGAGTTGTGACTGGCCCAGCAACCATGAGTGTTCATGTCACTCACTGTGTTAAGTGTTATGCTAATTGCTCCACATTTTAAGATATGTGTGCCACAAGTTAAAAAAAAAATCTTGTTTACTCCTGGCTGAAGAAAGCTCAGGGTGTTTTGGGAATGCATGAAAGTACACAATTTGAAAGAAATGATTCAGGAAGGACTATAGAAGAAGAATGGTGACCATAGTGGGTTAGTCTGTGAAGAGGGTGAAGGGAATTTCAGAGGAAGCAGCTTATAGAAAATTCCAGAAATGGATGACCATGGGGAAGACTTGGGAAAATGCAAGGGTCTTAGACCTACACTGTCTCATATGGTAGCTACTACCCACATGTAGCTATTGAACACTTGAAATGTGGATAATGCTTCATGTTTGAATGATAATTTTTTATTGAGACATAATTGACATACAACATTTTTAAAGTTTAAGGTGTACAATGTGTTCAGCTGATATATTTATATATTGTAATATTATGACTGTGCTGTACTTTGCTTTATTTCTCAGTAGTGTCCAACTCTTTGTGACCCCATGGACTGTAGCCCCCTAGCCTCCTCTGTCCATGGGATTCTGCAGGCAAGAATACTGGGGTGGGTTGCCATGCTGTCCTCCAGGGAATCTTGCCAACCAAGAGACTGAGCCCAAGTCTCCTGTATTGCAGGCAGATTCTTTACTGTCTGAGCCACAAGGGAAGCCCAAGAATACTGGAGTGGGTAGCCTATCCCTTCACTACTGCAGTGTTATGTAACACTTATATTATGTCACATAATTATCATTTTTTTTGGAGTGTGAGCAATTAATATATATATTTATTGGAAACTTTGAAGTCTATAATACAGTATTGTTGTCTATAATCATATGCTGTACATTATATCTCCAGGACTTATTTATCTATGAACCGCAAATGTCTACCTTTAAACATCTCCCCAATTTCCCTACCCTCCAGCCCCTGGTAAACACCATTCTACTTTGTTTTTAAGTGTTTGGTTTTTTTTAGATTCCACTTACCAGTGAAATCAGTATTTGTCTTTCAAATACTAAACAGTATTTGTATTTTTCTGTGATATCTCACTTAGCATAAAATCCTCAAGCTCCAAACATGTTGTCACAAATGGCAGGATTTTCTTTTTCTCAAGGTTGAATAATGTTTCATTGTGCATATATACACCACATCTTCTTTATCTGGAATTAGAATGTTTTGGATATATTGGGTTAAATGCAATATTTTATTAAAATTCACTTTACATGTCTCTCCTTTATTTTTTACTTTTCTTTAAAGGGTGGCTTACATTATATTTCTCTTGGGCAATGCTAGCTTAGATAGTATTGACTGAAAAAAACAACTGTACACATGAGAGTTTCCAGTTAAGTTTTATTTGGGGAAAAATGATGACTGTAGCCTAGAAACAGAATTTCAGCATCTCTGAGAAACTGCTCCAAAGAGATAAGAGTACATGAGGAGTACATGCAATCAAGCACATTATTCCCCCCTACAGATTTCTGTTAGTCATGAGGACCAGTCATCACCATGAAGCATTTTAGTGCTTTTTGAGACATGAGGAGATACAAGAATTGGGCTCATAGAATTGACTTCTGATAATGTCTATCTGAAGACCTGTTCTGCCAGATTTTCCCAGAGCACAGGGTGCCTCATTTTTTCTCTCCACTGTGAACTCCTTTCAGGGGTTGTCAGCACTGCAGCAGCACATGACTTAATCTTTGCAGAGACAGATGGAAAGTGCCAATGGCAAGTGCCAGTTTGTAGTTGACAACAGATTGAAATGAAAAATATAAGGAGGAAGGTGGAGAGGGGTGAGACTGGGTCATTCGGCAGAGATTGGCTCAAGCCAGGTCTTGAATGGTATGCATGGCATTTAAATGTTATCCTTGTATTATTGTGGAGTCACTGAAGTGGCAATGTGCATTTCAGCAAGTTCACTGTCTGTTTTTGGAGAAAGGACTGAAGAGGGTAAAGCAACTGGCAGGGAGCCCAGGAGATAGTTACAGTAATTCAGGCAAGAAGTGACGATGCCTGAGAAAGCAGTATGGATGATGAATGAACAGTATGTAAGGTGATAGAATCAGCAGAATTTCATGACTGATGAGATGCTTGGGCAAAGCAGAAGGAGAATGCAGTGGGACTCGTGGTTTTCTGGCTTAGGTACCTGGGCTCTTGTTTTCATTGATATAGGAAACACATAAGACAGAGAAGGTTTAGAGTAAAAGTTGACAAAAATGCCATGTGGTGGAAAAGGGAGAAAACAAAAAAAGAAACCAACCAACCAACAAAAACATGACAAGGAGTAGG
Source organism: Bubalus kerabau (assembly GCF_029407905.1). Lineage (NCBI taxonomy): Eukaryota > Metazoa > Chordata > Mammalia > Artiodactyla > Bovidae > Bubalus > Bubalus kerabau. Next base: position 53,685,724 of record NC_073634.1, read on the forward strand.
GATAGGAGAGAATTGTTTCTGTCACACCCTCACCAGTATAGCCTCTTTGAAGTATAGGATCCATGAGACTATTTTTGATGATTATTTTAAAAATCATTTTGTTTTAGCGTATTATTCTTCTGAGTTATTATCTTTCCTGGTGTTAGCCACGGAGCATATTTTTATTCCCCCAGTTTCTCTTTTTTTCACTTATGCTCTTTTGTTAATGAATAAGGAATCCAAGTGTCTAAGAGTAGCTCAGTGTATCTCATTAGTATTAATGGGCAGATAATTTGAGTTTTGCTCATGTGCCTGCATGCAATCATGCCTGACTCTTTGTGACCCTATGGACTGTAACCCTCTAGGTTCCTCTGTCCAAGGGATTCTCTAGACAGGAATACTGGGGTGGGTTTCCATACTCTCCTCCAAGAGATCTTCCCAACCGAGGGATTGAACCCAAGTCTCTGCCTAGTGTCACCTGGGAAGCCTGAGTTTTTGCTCACATAAGGAACTAAATAATCTCTGTGCCTTCCAGCATTGTCAGTGTGGTTTTGGCTTGTCAATTCAGCGTGTTTCAATTTTCTTTCCAGTTGCAAGGCTCAAAATGGAAGAGGGTTGGAATATAAATTGTTTACTAGGTTTTTCCCACCATATATCCTACACTGTATTATACTCTACTATAGTTACCTGTGTTTGCATATATAAATATGATTTTATTTTCCTGGAGAGATATTGAAAGATGGAAAGGTTTTTATGTCCCTCGTGGTGTTTGAATTCATTGGTGAAACTGATGTGACTGAAACTTCAGGAGACAGAATGCATATGCCAGACAGGAACTGCTTTTGTTCAGACTCTTTGGAAAAACATTTGGCAGCTACTTTGGAAGTTAAAAATAAACTGATCATTTTTTTGTGGGATCTTTGTCAGGTATTGGTATTAGGGTGATGGTGGCCTCATAGAATGAGTTTGCAAGTTTACCTTCCTCTGCAATTTTCTGGAAGAGTTTGAGCAGGATAGGTGTTAGCTCTTCTCTAAATTTTTGGTAGAATTCAGCTGTGAAGCTGTCTGGACCTGGGCTTTTGTTTGCTGGAAGATTTTTGATTACAGTTTCAATTTCCGTGCTTGTGATGGGTCTGTTAAGATTTTCTATTTCTTCCTGGTCCAGTTTTGGAAAGTTGTACTTTTCTAAGAATTTGTCCATTTCTTCCACGTTGTCCATTTTATTGGCGTATAATTGTTGCTAGTACTCTCTTATGATCCTTTGTATTTCTGTGTTGTCTGTTGTGATCTCCCCATTTTCATTTCTAATTTTGTTGATTTGATTTTTCTCCCTTTGTTTCTTGATGAGTCTGGCTAATGGTTTGTCAATTTTATTTATCCTTTCAAAAAACCAGCTTTTGGTTTTGTTGATTTTTGCTATGATCTCTTTTGTTTCTTTTGCATTTATTTCTGCTCTAAGTTTTAAGATTTCTTTCCTTCTACTAACCCTGGGGTTCTTCATTTCTTCCTTTTCTAGTTGCTTTTGGTGTAGAGTTAGGTTATTTATTTGACTTTTTCTTGTGTCTTGAGGTATGCCTGTATTGCTATGAACCTTCCCCTTAACACTGCTTTTACTGAATCCCATAGGATTTGGGTTGTTGTGTCTTCATTTTCACTCGTTTCTATGCATTTTTTGATTTCTTCTGTGATTTGTTTGTTATTCAGCAGCGTGTTGTTCAGCCTTCCTATGTTGGAATTTTTAACAGTTTTTCTCCTGTAATTGAGATCTAATCTTACTGCATTGTGGTCAGAAAAGATGCTTGGAATGATTTCTATTTTTTTGAATTTACCAAGGCTAGCTTTATGGCCCAGGATGTGATCTATCCTGGAGAAGGTTCCATGTGTGCTTGAGAAAAAGGTGAAATTCATTGTTTTGGGATGAAATGTCCTATAGATATCAATTAGGTCTAACTGGTCTATTGTATCATTTAAAAAAAAGAAAACTACAGGCCAATATCACTGATGAACATAGATGCAAAAATCCTTAACAAAATTCTAGCAATCAGAATCCAACAACACATTAAAAAGATCATACACCATGACCAAGTGGGCTTTATCCCAGGGATGCAAGGATTCTTCAATATCCACAAATCAATCAATGTAATACATCACATTAACAAATTGAAAAATAAAAACCATATGATTATCTCAATAGATGCAGAGAAAGCCTTTGACAAAATTCAACATCCATTTATGATAAAAACTCTCCAGAAAGCAGGAATAGAAGGAACATACCTCAACATAATAAAAGCTATATATGACAAACCCACAGCAAACATTATCCTCAGTGGTGAAAAATTGAAAGCATTTCCTCTAAAGTCAGGAACAAGACAAGGGTGCCCACTTTCACCATTACTATTCAACATAGTTTTGGAAGTTTTGGCCACAGCAATCAGAGCAGAAAAAGAAATAAAAGGAATCCAAATTGGAAAAGAAGAAGTAAAGCTCTCACTGTTTGCAGATGACATGATCCTCTACATAGAAAACCCTAAAGACTCCACCAGAAAATTACTAGAACTAATCAATGACTATAGTAAAGTTGCAGGATATAAAACTAACACCCAGAAATCCCTTGCATTCCTATACACTAATAATGAGAAAACAGAAAGAGAAATTAAGGAAACAATTCCATTCACCATTGCAATGGAAAGAATAAAATACTTAGGAATATATCTACCTGAAGAAACTAAAGACCTATATATAGAAAACTATAAAACACTGGTGAAAGAAATCAAAGAGGACACTAACAGATGGAGAAATATACCATGTTCATGGATTGGAAGAATCAATATAGTGAAAATGAGTATACTACCCAAAGCAATTTATAGATTCAATGCAATCCCTATCAAGCTACCAACGGTATTCTTCACAGAGCTAGAACAAATAATTTCACAATTTGTATGGAAATACAAAAAACCTCGAATAGCCAAACCTATCTTGAGAAAGAAGAATGGAACTGGAGGAATCAACCTACCTGACTTCAGGCTCTACTACAAAGCCACAGTTATCAAGACAGTATGGTACTGGCACAAAGACAGAAATATAGATCAATGGAACAAAATAGAAAGCCCAGAGATAAATTCACGCACATATGGACACCTTATCTTTGACAAAGGAGGCAAGAATATACAATGGATTAAAGACAATCTCTTTAACAAGTGGTGCTGGGAAATCTGGTCAACCACTTGTAAAAGAATGAAACTAGAACACTTTCTAACACCATACACCAAAATAAACTCAAAATGGATTAAAGATCTAAACGTAAGACCAGAAACTATAAAACTCCTAGAGGAGAACATAGGCAAAACACTCTCTGACATACATCACAGCAGGATCCTCTATGACCCACCTCCCAGAATATTGGAAATAAAAGCAAAAATAAACAAATTGGACCTAATTAACCTTAAAAGCTTCTGCACATCAAAGGAAACTATTAGCAAGGTGAAAAGACAGCCTTCAGAATGGGAGACGATAATAGCAAATGAAGCAACTGACAAACAAATAATCTCGAGAATATACAAGCAACTCCTACAGCTCAACTCCAGAAAAATAAATGACCCAGTCAAAAAATGGGCCAAAGAACTAAATAGACATTTCTCCAAAGAAGACATACAGATGGCTAACAAACACATGAAAAGATGTTCAACATCACTCATTATCAGAGAAATGCAAATCAAAACCACTATGAGGTATCATTTCACACCAGTCAGAATGGCTGCAATCCAAAAGTCTACAAGTAATAAATGCTGGAGAGGGTGTGTAGAAAAGGGAACCCTCTTACACTGTTGGTGGGAATGCAAACGAGTACAGCCACTATGGAGAACAGTGTGGAGATTCCTTAAAAAACTGGAAATAGAACTGCCTTATGATCCAGCAATCCCACTGCTGGGCATACACACTGAGGAAACCAGAAGTGAAAGAGACACGTGTACCCCAATGTTCATCGCAGCACTGTTTATAATAGCCAGGGCATGGAAGCAACCTAGATGTCCATCAGCAGATGAATGGATACGAAAGCAGTGGTACATATACACAATGGAGTATTACTCAGCCATTAAAAAGAATACATTTGAATCAGTTCTAATGAGGTGGATGAAACGGGAGCCTATTATACAGAGTGAAGTAAGCCAGAAAGAAAAACACCAATACAGTGTACTACCGCATATATATGGAATTTAGAAAGATGGTAACAATAACCCTGTGTACGAGACAGCAAAAGAGTCACTGATGTATAGAACAGGACTTATGGGAGAGAGGGAGAGGGTGGGAAGATTTGGGAGAATGGCATTGAAACATGTGAAATATCATGTATGAAACGAGTTGCCAGTCCAGGTTCGATGCACGATACTGGATGCTTGGGGCTGGTGCACTGGGACGACCCAGAGGGATGGTATGGGGAGGGAGGAGGGAGGAGGGTTCAGGATGGGGAACACATGTATACCTGTGGCGGATTCATTTTGATATTTGGCAAAACTAATACAATTATGTAAAGTTTAAAAATAAAATAAAATTAAAAAAGTAATAATAAAATAAAGAGAAAAAAAATAAACTGATCATATAGTCAATAATTTTATTAATAGGAATCTTCTGAAGAAAAATGAAAATTTGGTTTATACAGATGTGTTACCAAATGTTCATAGCAGCATTATTGATACTGGCTCAAGCAAACTAAACATTCATTAAATGGTAAAGAGATAAAGAAAAGCAATATATCAATGTAATGGAATATTGCTCAGCAATGAAAAATACTAAGACATGTTAAAACATGGACAAACTTCAAAAGATATGATAAATTAAAGAAGCCTGTCATGAAATACTACATTTTGTGTGATTATAGGTATATATGAAATATCCAGAAAATGCAAATTTATAGAGGTAGAAAGCACAACAGTGGCAACTGGGCCTGGGGGCATGAATGAGTGGGCCCTGATTAAAAATAGATTCAAGGGAATTTTGGGGGGAGGTGATGTATGTAAATGTTCAAAACTGTATTCTGGTGACAGTAGTATGACTCTTTCCTGGTGGCTCAGATGAGAATCTGTCTACAATGCAGGGGACCCGGGTTCAATCCCTGGGTCTGGAAGATCCCCTGGAAAAGTAAATGGCCACCCACTTCAGTATTCTTGCCTGGAGAATTCCATGGACAGAGGAGCCTGGCACAACAGCCTGGAGCTATAGTCCATGGGGTCACAAAGAATCAGACACAACTGCATGACTAACACACAGTTACTAACAATTACTGAATTGTTAAAAGTGATGAATAAATATTTTAAATGTCTATTTTCATCTATCAATATGTAATATATATCTATCATAAGTATATACATGCATACTTATGTATGATACTTTTTAATAGCTTTGTCATAGATGTATGCGTCTAACAAAATTTGATTTTAACTTTATAAAAAGATGATCATGCTGAGTGTATTCTTTTGGCATTTACTTTTATTTTCTCAGTATCATCTTATTAAGATTATTTCTTTTGTTTGTGTAGCTTTGTATTTGTAATGCATTGTGTAATAATCTATTTAAAAAGTACTAAGTAATACTTCTGTTAGTGATTTTTACAATTATGAAAAATAATTGCACATACAGTTTTGCTGCTGCTACTGCTGCTAAGTCGCTTCAGTCGTGTCTGACTCTGTGCAACCCCATAGATGGTAGCCCACCAGGCTTCCCCGTCCCTGGGATTCTCCAGGCAAGACCATTGGAGTGGGTTGCCATTTCCTTCTCCAATGCATGAAAGAAAAGATGAAAGTGAAGTCGCTCAGTCCTGTCCTACTCTTAGGGACCCCATGGACTGCAGCCTACCAGGCTCCTCCGTCCATGGATTTTCCAGGCAAGAGTACTGGAGTGGGGTGCCATTGCCCTCTCCGCCATGTACAGTTTTACATATATCCTAATATACATGTGTGATTTTTCTTTTGCTTATATAAAGAATTTCAGAACATTTTGATATTTATTACCAGATACTGGCCTTTCAAATTGCCACAAGGGCTTATGATGGAGCCACTAGGAAAGCCCATTACTATTCTGATATACTGTTTCATTATTAAGAAGTTCTAGATAATTATATCTTCTCTGAGTTAATTAGATACATTTTTAAAATGTGTGGAAAATTTTTACCTTTGGAATTTTTAGCTAGTTTGTTTTATGATCAGAAATAGTCTATTTTACACCTATTCTTTGAAATTTGTGGAGGCTTGCTCTATATTCTTTTTTAAATTTTATAAAATTTTTATTTATTATTTAAAAATTTTATTGAAGCATATTTGATTTACAGTGTTCTGTTAGTTTCAGGTATACAGCAAAGTGAATCAGCTATATGTATATACATGCTGTTGACAAACTGGTTTTTATGTTGAGTATTTAAGTTCAGTATTCTACATATATCCATGTAGAGGTCAAGCTTCATAATTGTGTTTAGATGATATATATGGTTACTTACATGCTCTCTGATTGAGCTATTAATAAGTGACAAAGTCAAATTTCCCACTCTGATGATGGATTTATCTATTTATAAATGTTGCTGTATCATTTTATTGTATAATATACAGGAAACCATTTTTAGTTGTAAGTATGTTTAAAATTTTTTATCTTCCATTATGGTGAATAAAAACTTCATCAATAGGAAACTTCTCTATTTGTAGTAAAAATTTTTTATTTGAAACCCATTTTGTCTAATGTTAATCTAATGGTACTAGCATTTTTTTTTTTCTTTAGAACTTGGCTATCTCCTTTTTCACCCTTTTAATTTTAACCTGTTAAAAGTTTTTATGATGTAAGTGTGTTTATTCTGTACAGATTAAAAATAAGAACAAACATGATAATCTCTGTCTTTTATTTGCTAAGTTTATTCTTCTTATATTCATTGAAATTCTTAATATATCTGGTTTTATATTATCTTTGTTTATTGTTCAACTGCTCTACCTTTTCTTTGTTTCCTATTATCATCTTCTTATCAAAACTGATGTACATATCTTTGCCCTCAGACCCAAATTTTTGCCTGCTATTTATTTCCCCTTTTCTCAAATTCTGGACTATTAATGTTATATAGAACTTTAATTATGCATTATTGCATAAATACTTTTTTGGTATTTAACTATTCTCTCTATATATTAAATGTCTAATTTAATATAAAAAATTACATCATCTTCTTGAGTTCTCTTCTATTAACATATCCTCCAAAATGTTTACATGAAATATGTATTAAATCTTCCGAAGTCTTTATCTAAAAGGTTTATTAACCCTTTTAACACACACGCAAACCCAAAACTCAAACATAGATAAACATATTGCTCATTTGAACATTGCTCATTTCAACAGCAATTTGGCAACAATTTTACATTTAAAATTATTTGCCTTTAGTGTGGAGGGATAGAGTAGCAATTTGGGGTTAACAGATATACACTGCTATATATGGGTTTCCCAGGTGGCCCATTGGTAACCCAGGTGGCCCAGTGGTAAAGAATCTGACTGACAATCAGAAAGCCTGCATTGGGAAGATCCCCTGGAGGAGGAAATGGCAATCCACTCCAGTATTCTTGTCTGGAAAATCTCCTGGACAGAAGAGCCTGGTGGGCCACAGTCCTTGGGGTCGCAAACAGTTGAACTACTGTTCAACTGAGCTACTGAGCTACTGAGCACACGTGCACTACTATATATAAAGTAGATAATCGACAAGGACTTACTCTATAGCACAGGGAAATATTAATGTATTCAGGGTCATAACCTATAATGGAAAAGAGAAAAAGAATATATATATATTTATATATGAGCACTCAATAGCTCAGTCATGTCTGACTGTTTGTGACCTCATGGACTATAGCTCACCAGGCTTTTCTGTCCCTGGTGGCTCAGAAGATAGACTCTGGTTTCAATCAAAGACCCAGTTTCAATCCCTGGGTCAGAAAGCTCCCCTGGAGAAGGAAATGGCAAATCCGCTCCAGTATTCTTGCCTGGAGAATTCCATGGACAGAGGAGCCTGGCGGTCTACAGTCCATGGGATTGCAAAGAGTCAGACACGACTGAGAGACTAATACATGTCACCAGGGCTACCCTCACTTCAGACTACCTAGTTACAAATTCAAGTGTCACCATGGACTCCCTCAGGTTCAATAATTTGCTAGAATTACTTTAAGAACTCAGGAAAGTGTTGTACTTAAGATTACAGTTTTACTATAGCAAAAGGATAACAAATCAGAACCAGACAAAGGAAGAGCTAGAATCTGGTACTAGGAGGCTCCCATTTGCAAGACTTCTGTGTCCTTAGGGCTCATTACTTTCTAACTTTGATATATAGCAATATGCAGAACACTGCCAGTCTAGGAACCTCACCCCAGACTCAGTGTTCAGAGTACATATTAAGGCTTCATTACATAAGCATTATCAATTGAACTATTTGCCCATACAATTGAACTCAATTTTCTCCAGCCCCTAATCCCCTGAGGTTGAGCTGATTTCACATGGCTCAAACTGCTGCTGCTACTGCGAAGTTGCTTCAGTCGTGTCTGACTCTGTGCAACCCCACAGAGGGCACCCCACCAGGCTTCCCTGTCCCTGGGATTTTCCAGGCAAGAACACTGGAGTGGGTTGCCATTTCCTTCTCCAATGCATGAAAGTGAAAAGTGAAAGGGAAGTCGCTCAGTCGAGTCCGACTCTTCACGACCCCATGGACTGCAGCCTACCAGGCTCCTCCATCCATGGGATTTTCCAGGCAAGAGTACTGGAGTGGGGTGCCATTGCCTTCTCCTAATGGCTCAAACTACAGCCCTCTAATTACAAGGTTGGTCTTTCTGGCCTTGGCAGCCCCCACCATGAGTCATCTTATTAGCAAAAAGATTTCAGTTTCAAGGGGCTTATAGAAATAAAAAAGACATGTCCATCAATTGGGAAAGTCCAAGTTTTTGCAGGTTATTTACCAAAGTCCAAATCTCTCTTTAGTAGTAGCAGTAGTAGTCGTCGTCGTCGTCATCACTCAGTTGTGTCTGACTCTTTGTGACCCCATGACTGTAGCCCCAAAAGTCTCCTCTGTCCATGGAATTCTCCAGCCAAGAATACTGGAGTGGGTTTGCCTTCTCCAGAGGATCTTTCCGACATAGGTATTGAACCTAGGTCTCCCACACGGCAGGCAGATTCTTTACCATCTGAGCCACAAGAGAAGTCCAAATCTTTCTGTGAGTAAAGTTAATATTTTGAGATGCAGTATTGTGTTCACTTCAAAAATTGCCTTTTCATACCTAGTATTTCTCTTTTTGATTTTGTTTCCTAATATCAAAATTATATATATTATATTTACTACAAAATTCCTTGTTCTAATATTTCTGCCTCTGATGGTATCTATTATGTAGTTTATTGTTTCTTTTTTTTTAAGCTTTATTAAGGTATGAAATTTCATACCTTAATAAAACTGAAAAATTATTAAGGTGTGAAAGTGAAAGTGAAGTCACTCAGTCGTGTCCAACTCTTTGGGACCCCATGGGCTGTAGCCTACCAGGCTCCTCCATCCGTGGGATTTTCCAGGCAATAGTCATGGAGCGGATTGCCATTTCTTTCTCCAGGGGATCTTCCCAACCCAGGGATCGAACCCAGGTCTCCCGCATTGTAGACAGACGCTTTACCGTCTGAGCCACCAGGGAAGTCTGGTATACAAAACCTGCACACTATTCATGTATACAATTTGGTGGGTTTGGACACATGTATACACTCTTGTTGGAGAAGGCAATGGCATCCCACTCCAGTACTCTTGCCTGGAAAATCCATGGACAGAGGAGCCTGGTAGGCTGCAGTCCATGGGGTCGCAAAGAGTCGGGAATGATTGAGCGACTTCACCTTCACTTTTCACTTTCATGCATTGGAGAAGGAAATGGCAACCCACTCCAGTGTTCTTGCCTGGAGAATCCCAGGGACAGGGGAGCCTGGTGGGCTGCCGTCTCTGGGGTCGCATAGAGTCGGACACGACTGAAGCGACTTAGCAGCAGCAGCAGCAGCATACACTCTTGTTACCATAACCACGGTCAAGGTAACAAAAACATCTATACTCTTCCAAGAATTTCCTTGAATTCCCTCTTCTCTCCACCACCCCCGGCCCCTGCCCGCTTTTTGTTGGTGAAAACATTCAATATGAGATCTACACTTAATGAAGTTTTTGGGTGCAGAATACCTTATTATTAACTGTAAGCACTGTGGTGTACAGCAGATCTCTGGAACTTACTTCTCTGTTTTTTTTTGGAAGTGGTTGCACTCCTTTCTGGTTAGTGTCCACGTTAAGATAAATGGATGAACCTCAATATATATATATATATATATATATATATATATATATATATATATTGACAACCAAGGTGAGTTCAAAGGAAGACAGGGAAAGTTCTAAGTGAAGAGCTACAAAAAAGCACAGTTCATCACTCTTCAGCCACACTGAACAACTCTTGTATGTGTTTTATTGTCTGCTTCTCCTCACTCCCATAATGCGGAGGAGACTTTTCTCACTGAGATTTGAAAAGGAAGGGGTAGGAGATTGAATACCTGGTTATTCAGTCCCCACCCACTTTTCCCCATTCCTGTCTCTGCGAGAGCTTCCCTGCAGCTGTGCTGAGTTTTGAGGAGTGCGAACTAATGGTTCCAATGCAACAGGTGGACTCAAAGGGCTTTTCCTAATGGAGCCCTCCTAATTCCACTGGCTGGACCCTGACTCAAGCTGGAAACCCCATCTCTTATCCATGCAATATTTCAAACAGCTCTCATTCTGCCCAACTACTTCCCACAGTTGTCCCTGTTATTCCTTTGTTGTTCTTCAGTCACTAAGTCATGTCAGACTCTTTGTGACCCCATGGACTGCAGCACACAAGTCTTCCCTGTCTTTCACAATCTCCTAGCATTTGCTCAAATTCATTTCCATTGAATCAGTGATGCTATCCAACCATCTCATCTTCTGTCACTCCTTTCTCCTCCTGCCCTCAATCTTTCCCAGCATCAGGGTCTTTTCTAATGAGCCAGTTCTTCATATCAGGTGGCCAAAATATTGGAGTTTCACCATCAGCATCAGTTCTTCCAATGAATATTCAGGGTTTATTTCCTTTAGGATTGACTGATTTGATCTCCTTGCAGTCCAAGGGACTCTCAAGTGTCTTCTCCAGCATCACAACTAGAAAGTATCAGTTCTTCGGTGCTCAGCCTTCTTTATGGTCCAACTCTCACATCCCTACATGACTACTGGAAAAACCAAAGCTTTGACTATATGGACCTGTGTCAGCAAAGTGATGCCTCTGCTTTTTAATACCCTGTCTAGGTTTGTCACAGCTTTTCTTTCAAGGAGCAAGAGTCTTTTAATTTCATGGTAATTTTGGAGCCCAAGAAAATAAAATATTTGGAGCCCAAGAAAATAAAAAGTGAAATCTCGCTGTTTCCACTTTTTCCCCATCTATTTGCCACGAACTGATGGGACCAGATGCCATGATCTTAGTTTTATGAATGTTGAGTTTTAAGCCAGCTTTTTCACTCTCCCCTTTCACCCTCTTCAAGAGGCTATTAAGTTCCTCTTTATGTCATTAGGGTGGTATCATCTGCATATTTGAGGCTGTTAATATTTCTCCCAGAAACCTTAATTCCAGGTTGTAATTCATCCAGCCTGGCATTTTGCATGATGTACTCTGCATGTAAGTTAAATAAGCGGGGTGACAATATACAGCCTTGACATATTCCTTTCCTGAATTTGCACCAGTCAGTTCTATGTCTGGTTCTAACTGTTGCTTCTTGACCTGCATAAGTTTCTTAGGAGGCAGATAAGGTGGTCTAGTATTCCCATCTCTTTAAGGATTTTTCACAGTTTGTTGTGATCCATGCAGTCAGAGACTTTAGTGTAGTCAATGAAACAGATGGTTGTTGTTTTTTTTAAAATTCCCTTGACTTTCCTATGACACAGTGAATGTTGGCAATTTGATCTATGGTTCCTCTGTCTTTCCTAAATCTAACTTGTACATCTGGAAATTCTCAATTCACATACTGTTGAAGCCTAGCTTGAAGGATTTTGTGGGTTCCCTTGCTAGCATGTGAGATTAGGGCAACTGTCCTGTAGTTAGAACATTCTTTGGCATTACCCTTCTTTGGGATTGGAATGAAAGCTGATCTTTTCCAGTCTTGTGGTCACTGCTGAGTTTTCCAAATTTGCTGGCATATTGCTGGCAACACTTTAACAGTATTGTCTTTTAGGATTTAAAATAGCTCAGCTGGAATTCCACCACCTCCACTAGCTTTGTTTATAGTGATGTTTCCTAAGGCCCACTTGACTTCACACTCCAGGACGTCTTGGTCTAAGTGAGTGAGCACACCATCGTGGTTATCTGGTTATTAAATTTTTAATAGTTCCCTCACCTACCATTGCTCTTATGAGAAGGAGCCAGAAATCTGTGGTAATTTTGCTTCTTGATGGGAATCAGAATCAAATGCTAGTTTTTGGTCCATATCACAAAGAGGAGATATTATAGGCTAAGTTAAATAAAGTGCTCAAGAATCTACCCTAATGAGGAATTAAAACAGATTTCAAACTTCACTGGAATTCAAAGTCTGTGCTCATTTTCCTATTTCTCTGTCTCTGGGAGGGTTTAGACTAGACTGAACTTATCATTACGCTGGACTGGAAGAAACACAAGCTGGAATCAAGATTGCCAGGAGAAATATCAATCACCTCAGATATGCAGATGACACCACCCTTATGGCAGAAAGTGAAGAGGAACTAAAAAGCCTCTTGATGAAAGTGAAAGTGGAGGGTGAAAAAGTTGGCTTAAAGCTCAACATTCAGAAAACAAAGATCATGGCATCCGGTCCCATCACTTCATGGCAAATAGATGGGGAAACAGTGGAAACACTGTCAGACTTTATTTTTTTGGGCTCCAAAGTCACTGCAGATGGTGATTGCAGCCATGAAATTAAAAGACACTTACTCCTTGGAAGAAAAGTTATGACCAACCTAGAGAGCATATTGAAAAGCAAAGACATGACCTTGCCAACAAAGGTCCGTCTAGTCAAGGCTATGGTTTTTCCAGTGGTCATGTATGGATGTGAGAGTTGGACTATGAAGAAAGCTGAGCACCGAAGAATTGATGCTTTTGAACTGTGGTGTTGGAGAAGACTCTTGAGAGTCCCTTGGACTGCAAGGAGATCCAACCAGTCCATTCTGAAGGAGATCAGCCCTGGGATTTCTTTGGAAGGAATGATGCTAAAGCTGAAACTCCAGTACTTTGGCCACCTCATGCAAAGAGCTGACTCATTGGAAAAGACTCTGATGCTGGGAGGGATTGGGGGCAGGAGGAGAAGGGGATGCCAGAGGATGAGATGGCTGGATGGCATCACTGACTCAATGGACTTGAGTCTGAGTGAACTCTGGGAGTTGGTGATGGACAGGGAGGCCTGGTGTGCTGTGATTCATGGGGTCGCAAAGAGTCGGACATGACTGAGCGACTGAACTGAACTGAACTTATCATTTCGTGGTTCTTTAAAAAAATATTTATTTATTTTTTTCTGCCTTGGGTCTTAGTTGCAGCAGGCAGGATCTTTCATTGTTGCATGCAGGCTCCATAGTGTAAGGACTCTGTAGTTGTAGCACATGGACTTAGCTGTCCTGTAGCAGGTAGGATCTTAATTTTCTGACCAGGGATTGAATCCATGTCCCCTTCACTGGAAGGCAGATTCTTAACCACTGTACCACTATGGAAATACCTTTTTTATGGTTTTGTAGAAATCAAGCTATGAAGTCTTTCTTTCTTTTTTTTTTTTTTTTTTAAAACTTAGTTTCATTGCTACCTGAGGAAAAAGCTGTTGGTATGGGTTATGAAATGTCTGCATAATGGAAAACTCATTACAACTTTGCAAATGAGCAATTTTAATAATAGACAGCAGCATTGCTGCCTCTGTGTTTTTCCACAGAGCAACTTCATTGCTGGTTTGTTTGACCTTGAAGCCTTGTGCCACCACTTTGCACAATTAGCAGACTCTAAATGTATATTCAGGTCACATCTGTGCTGAATTGTTTTATTTATGTTGATTGATTGTGGATTATGACACAGCATCCCTACTTATTCAGGATAAGTGGAGTGAGGAGTTTTAAGGACAAACAGTGAACCAGCTGCAGAAAGGTCGAGAAGAGAGAAGAGTATAATATCACAACTTCATAATGTAAACTTCAAGAAGGGTTTTTTTAAAAAACCATAAAAAACATCTGTGCCATCTTAAGATGGAAAGTTCAGGCTTATTAGGTGCTGACTGCATAATGTATTTTGCATACAGTTATCATAATGCTCTCCTCCACCTGCCATGGTTCCTGAGGAGGAGTGTTTAGTTTATTCCTTGCCTGGAGGCTATATAGGGAAATCTCTGTATTTTTTGCCCAACTTTTCTGTGAACCTAAAAGTCTCTGAAAGTTATATATTGTGTTGGCCAAAAAGTTCATTCAGGTTTTCCATAAGATGTTAAAAGCTCAAGCAAGCTTTTTGGCCAACCGCGTGCACGTGTGTGTGTGTGTGTGTGTGTGTGTGTGTGTGTGTGAAGAAAAAGTTCTAGATTCTGTTGATTTAGAGACTCAGCAGCAGCATCAAGGACTTCAAGAGACAAAGTATGTTTCTTGCTATCTCTTCATTCTACCATCTTTAATTGCTCAGTTTCGCCTCTGGGCTGACTGCACAGGGCAAGGTGGCTGGTGGAATTCACACCGTTACATCCACACAAGACAATAACCAAAGGAGAAAAGGCACAATATTCTCTGGAATCTCCTACTGAAGAGCAGAAACATTTAAGAAAACTCATCCTTTTGGTGACTGGCCAGAACTGGGTTACAAGCCCATCTTACCCCAAATGCTTTCTCCCCTATCAACACTCCACACTAGAGTGGTACATTTGTTACAGTCTAGGACTCTAATTGACAAATTATTATGACCTAAAGTCTAAAGCTTACATTAGGGTTTATTCTTGGTGTTGTACATGCTATGGGTTTTAACAAATGTTTTATGATCTATACCTACCATTACAGTGTCATACAAAGTATTTTTACTACCATAAAAATCCTCTGTGTTCCAACTATTCATTACACTCTCCTCCCTAAACCCTGGCAACACTGACCTTTTTACTGTCCGTAATTTTGCTTTCCTCAGAAAGTCATGTAGTTGAAATCATATAGGGTGTAGCTTTTTTAGATTGGCTTCTTTCATTTGGTAATATGCATTCAAGATTCTTCCATATATTTTAATGACTCAATAGCTTATTTGTTTCTGCATTCCTTTATATGTGATATACTAAACACTTTCCTTTTAATGATGTTTTGAGTTGAATCTGTCTAACTTGGAAGCCCAATACAAAATAACCCACATAGTATCTAAGTCTCTATGTGATAAGAATAGAAGTCAGGGATCTGAGCTTCAGTCATAGGTTGGGCACTAAGTACGTGTGATTTAGGGAAAGTCATTTTCTTTCTGGAACAGAAACTGCAAACTTGCAATGGTGGACACTGAGACTAGCTTCTCCCAATCTATTCTGCTTTCAGATGATTGGTGTAGCCAATCAGTGTGTGGCATCCTTCTGGCAGGTGTTGGAAACATATCTTAATTTGACCTGGTCAGATGGAAGAGAAGTTATTGCATTTAATAAAAGAAATCTTCCTGGTTGGATATGGGCAAAGCAGCTGTATTTCTACTTGTCACTTGTAGTTATATTGTGACTGTGAGGAGAGTCAACCACATGATGAAGTCAACAGGAAGAAGAGAAGATGAGAATTATGGAAAGAACCCAGATTATTGGGTCACTGATCAGGTCCTGTGTGGAGTTTACTTCTTATCTGGAACTTCAAGTAAAGACATATGTTACAGTCCTTTGGAGTCTAATTTTTGTACTTCCCAACTCATATTTTCCTGAAGGATATCAATAATCCTTCTACAGACCAAGTGAAAGATTATAAGGGATAGGTTTTGAAATATTAAGACACCATACACAGTCAGGGGAGTATTATTTGTCCATTACAGTAAACAGGTACTTCTCCATTGCGAGGTAACATTGAGAAAATGAGAAGAAAAGTATGTATTGATATCTGCCAGGTGAAGAGAACTCTGTCTAAATTTTTAATTTTATTCTCACAAAAATCCAATAAGATATTACTAATCTCATTTTATAGCTGAGGAAGCTTAGTGTTACAAACTGAATATTTATGCTCCCTCGAAAATTCATATGCTGAAATTCTAAGCTCCAGTGTGATGGTATTTGGAGATGGAGACATTTCAGATTGATTAGGTGATGATAGTGAAGCTCTCTTAATGGGATTAATGATCTTATCAAAGAGACTCCAGAAAACTCTCTGGCCCCTTCCAATATGTGAGGACAAAACAAGAAGACAGTCTTCTGGGAACCAGGAAGTGGGTCTTCACTAGACACCAAACCTGGCAGCCCCTTGATCTTAGACTTTCCAGACTTCAGAGTTCTGAGAAATAAATGTTTGTTGTTGAGGTTACCCATTCGCTGGTATTTTTGTTATAATGGACTGAATGGACTAAGGTATTGAAGCTCACAAAAGTTAAGTAAAATAAAGGGCCCAAAGATACTGTGGGATTTACCTGGTTGCCCAGTGGTAAAGAATCTGCCTGCCAAGCAGGATACCCGAGTTCGATCTCTGGGTCAGAAAGATCCCCCTTCTGGCAGCCGACTCCAGTATTCTTGCCTCGGAAATCCCGTGGACAAAAGAACCTGGAGGGATACAGTCCATGAGGTCGCAAAAGAGTAGGACACAATTTAGCATTAAACAACAACAAAAAGGTACATGATTCAATTTAGTTCAGTTCAGTCACTCAGTCGTGTCTGACTCTGCGACTCCATGAACCGCAGCACGCCAGACCTCCCTGTCCATCAACAACTCCCGGAGTCCACCCAAACCCATGACCACTGAGTCGGTGATGCCATCCAACCATCTCATCCTCTGGCATCCCCTTCTCCTCCTGCCCTCAATCTTTCCCAGCATCAGGGTCTTTTCAAATGAGTCAGCTCTTCGCATGAGGTGGCCGAAGTATTGGAGTTTCAGCTTCAACATCAGTCCAGCAATGAACACCCAGGACTGATCTTTAGGATGGACAGGTTGAATCTCCTTGCAGTCCAAGGGACTCTCGAGAGTCTTCTTCAACACCACAGTTCAAAAGCATCAATTCTTCAGTGCTCAGTTTTCTTTACAGTCCAACTCTCACATCCATACATGACCACTGGAAAAACCATAGCCTTTACTAGATGGACCTTTGTTGACAGGTTAATGTCATTGCTTTTCAATATGCTTGACATATACTAAATTTTGAATTGCCTAGATTTGGCTGTTTTCAAAGTCTGTATTCTTCCTACTACCATAAGCTGCTTTCAGGTGAATTACCTTGGGAACAATGTCATAAAAATGGCATTTGAGCTAAGTCCCGAGGGAGGTAAGAGCTATTCAAAAGGGTTAATAGCTTGTGTAATGGCACAGAGTTGTCAGAAATCCAGTGGTGTTGAGGAAGTGGACTGAATATTTGCATTCTCTCACAGATTCATATGCTGAAATTCTAGCCCCAGTGGGATGGTGTTTGGAGGGAGAGATTTTTCAGATTCTGGCAGTTTTTGCTCAATTTTAAAATATTTCTATGAAAGATTGTGTCCTTGGAGCTGACTACCCCATCAATTTTGGCTCACTTCATTCTTTCCTCCACTTATTTTTGTGAACTCTGTTTGATCATGGTTCTCACTTCCCCTTCTATCCCAGCCTTCAAAACAGGAGCTTTTTTTTTTTTAACTTATTTTAGTGTTTTTGTTGCTTTGTGTTATGATTGAGTGTGTTGTATGTGAATGTTGAGGAAATCTGAGTGATAGCAAATTTGAAGATCCATATTTATGGATAATTTAACTGGTTTCTTTCTACATTGGGAGCCATTTGATGAAAGGGACATAGTTCTCTTCTCATGAGGTATTTTAAAACTGGTAATCAGGAACTGATCTATCTAATAAAAGGGACAACTAAATGTTTATTGAAGCTTATCACTGTCGAGCTCATTGTGTTCTGGTTTATAGGGAGTAAAAAAAGAACCATTATGAGGGAATTAACACCACAAAATATAAATCTTGAGAGTAATTAGGCCATGGTGTATTTATCACTACAGAGTGTATTTTAATTTTTAATCTGGGCTTTTGTTCCAACTAACAAAATAATGGCTTGTTTGCAGGCTTCCACTGAAACATTTCCCAGAGTGGGATTTGGTGCCTCAGTGAATCCCTCTGTGTTTCATTTGCCATCAAGTTGGATGCACTGTGTAATCCCTCAGTGAGAGGTCCCAAGGAAATACTGTGCAGCTTTCAAATTGTCTATGTTTTCCCCACATACGAATCACAAGGTAAATGAAAATGGTCTGTTTGAGCAATGCATCCCCATTTGCAGGGAAATGAAAGAGAAATATTATTGCAAATGTATTGAAATTATTATGTGAGCAGCCAGAACGCTTTTTATGATCCCAGAGTGAAGATTAAATCTCCCAAGAAACCTCAAAATTGAAAACTCCAGTAGGGGTACTTAGACATGTCGCCCATGGCAGAAATTTTTTCTGCTTTATCCTCACCCCAGTCATAAACAATATGTACATAATTCAGATGCAAAAGGTGACGAGATTTCAGAAACATATCTCTGTACCTATAGCAATCATTTCCTAAAGAAATACTATTTGTTAAAATTAGTAGACATGGAGATGTCTTTGGGGCATTTAATACAGAAGGAATTCTAGAATTTGTTCAGAAAACCCAAACATGAATCCTGACTCATAAGTTTATGATGTGGTTGGAGTAAGAGGTTTTGGTTCTCTGCTTCCTCACTGGTAAAATGGGATTCATTCTTCTTGACCAATAATTTCATTGGATTGACATGATGATTTGATGATACATCAGAAGAGAAAGAAGCAGCAAAATGTTGAGCAAACTATTTAAATTCTGACTTTGCCACTTAACTTAATATGACCTTTGATAAGTTATCTCATCATTTAAGAGCCTCAGTTTGCTTATGTGCATCCTGGAGAGAGCAATGCTCATCTTACAGGGTTCTTGTGGAGATTTCTCAAAATTCAGGTAATGGATTTTGGACGTTTTAGGAGTGCAGTCATTTGTTGAATGGGTAAATATAGTAAGAATTTTCTGTTTTTAAGAACTTTGCTAATGAAAGTACAATAGCATCCATTTCAAATTGATTTGGAAAATTGGGAGAAGTTTTGCCATAAAAAATTGGAAATAATATTTGACCCATTGTGCTGTGCTTAATTGCTCAGTTGTGTCTGATTCTTTGGACCCATGGATTCTTTGGACCTATGGGCACACCAGGTTCCTCTGTCCATGGGATTCTCCAGACAAGAACACTGGAGTGGGTAGCTTATCCCTTCTCCAGGCGGATCTTTCCTACCCAGAATTGAATCAGAGTCTCCTGTATTACAGGTGGATTCTTCACCAGCTGAGCTACCAGGGAAGCTCATTTGACCCATTAATAGGTTTTAAACTCATGAAAGAGTGTAATGGTCTGGATAATAAAAAGTTTATGTTGTTAGATATTACACATTGCCATCACATTTACTCAACTCTGCCAACATGGCACAAAAACTTTATTTATGGTTAAAGCCCTGAGGAAGAAAGGAGCATGCTTCTTTGGGGGAGTCAGAGAAGACATGATAAGGTTCCTTTACTTCACTGGGAGTTATTTCCAGGTAGAGGAAAGGGCATTATCATGACCTAGATCCAGGTCATCCATTTCTCTCCTCCTTTGTTAGGTATAAATAAGGACCATTGTAGTGAAGATGCTTTGTAGAGTATAAAGGCCCCAGCTTTTATTTAGTGGCTAAGCCTGTCCAACTCTTTGCGACCCCGTGGACTGTAGCCTGCCAGGCTCCTCTGTTTATGGGATTTCCCAGGCAAGAATACTGGAGTGGGTTGCCATTTCCTTTTTCAATAAAGCCCTGTGCCAGTGGCAATTATCTTTTAGTGGAAGGTAATGAACAGACGAGTTAAGGAGTCAGTTAGAAGGGACTAGGTCTCTGCAGTCAGGAATGTGTGGAGGATTTCAGTAGGAGTTCTACTGAACATCAGCTGTTAGACCGGCTCCTTGGGGCTTGTTCATTCTTTTCAGTCTGCACCCCAAGTCTACACTCCTGCCCCTTTGTCATGGTTCACAGTGTAATGGAGACTGCCTTTCAATCTAGCACTTGCCACTAACAGTTGTATGACACCAGGGCCATCACCTTCCCATTTTGGGCCTCAATCGCCAACACTGTGAAAGCAATGGGCTGGACAAGATGATTGCTAGGTTCCTGCCATGTCTTCCTGTTGTATCTATCCCATGGGTTGTGATGGAATGCCCTGGAAACTTTACTGTCTTTGCAGAGCAGCTGATAGGCTTAAGTTCTTTCAGACATTGAAGGGTAATCTTCCTTTGAATGAGGCCCTGTGTACACAGCCCTCTGCGGGGAGCCACACTCAGCAGAGTGCTTCCCTGATGGCTCAGAGGTTAAGCATCCACCTGCAGTGCAGAGAAGGGTTTGATCCCTGGGTTGGGAAGATCCCCTAGAGAAGGACATGGCAACCCAATCCAGTATTCTTGCCTAAAATGTACCATGGACAGAGGAGCCTGGTGTGCTACAGTCCATGGGGTCGGAAGAATCAGACACGACTGAGTGATTAAACCACCACCACCCTCAGCAGAAAGCCCCTAACAGGTGGCCAGGTCTATTCCTTAGTTTCCCCTTCAATAATGTTGAGAGCAAGCTGTGAACAAGATAACATCTAGAGGGAGATCACAAGATGAGCCGGCATGCTGTGGAGGATGACGATGATTCTCTATCTCAATGATTAACTGAGATTTTACTTTCAGTTTTTCTTTTAAAATTTCCATGGCCAGGTCAAATCTGCAGAGTTGATTTTTGCAGACGCTGAGTTCACCACCTCCCCAGATGGCTGCCATGCTGATTAAAAGTGACATTTCTTTCCACCAATGTTTGTCTCTCTTGAATATTGATTTTTGAGTTGTGAGCAGCTGGATCTGAGTTCAGGAACATTTGAACAGGCTAATTTTGTACTGAATTTCACCATGTAATGGATAATATCTGTAAAATATTTCTTTTACAGAACCTAAAAGACAAATTCCCACTCTTATCCATTATTCCTTTTTTCCTTTCTTGTTGTTCAGTTGCTCAGTGATATCCAACTCTTTGCAACCCCATGGACTGCAGCATATCAGGTTTTCCTGTCCTTCACTATTTCCTGGAGTTTGCTCAAACTCATTTCCATTGAGTAGGTGATAGATACCATCCAACCATGTCATCCTCAGTCATCCCCTTTTCCTCCTGCCTTCCATCTTTCCCAGCTTCAGGGTCTTTTCCAAGGAGTCGGCTCTTTGCATCAGGTGTCCAAAGTATTGGAGCTTCAGCTTCAGCATCAGTCCATCCAATGAATATTCAGGGTTGATTTCCTTTAAGATTGACTGGTTTGATCTCCTTTCTGTCCAAAGGACTCTCGAGAGTTTTCTTTTTCCTTGTGTGTGTATGTGCGTGTGTGTATGTGTGTTATTAGCTCAGTTCAGTTCAGTTGCTCAGTCGTGTCCGACTCTTTGTGACCCCATGAATCGCAGCACGCCAAGCCTCCCTGTCCATCACCAGCTCCCGGAGTTCACTCAGACTCACGTCCATTGAGTCGGTGATGCCATCCAGCCATCTCATCCTCTGTCATCCCCTTCTCCTCCTGCCCCCAATCCCTCCCAGCATCAGTCTTTTCCAATGAGTCAACTCTTCGTATGAGGTGGCCAAAGTACTGGAGTTTCAGCTTTAGCATCATTCCTTCCAAAGAACACCCAGGGCTGATCTCCTTTAGAATGGACTGGGTGGATCTCCTTGCAGTTATCTCCAACTCTTTGCTACCCCATGAACTGTAGTTCACCAGACTCCTCTGTCTATGGACTTCTCCAGGCAAGAATACTGGAGTGGGTTGCCATTACTGACACCATAATTCATGTATACTTAACCCTGTTTTATTAGGATTTGCAGAACACATTTCTACTTGTCTTAACCAGGTCTTTAAATGGAGTTGAGGAGGCAATGCAGTGTAGGGGTTACTACCACAGTTCTGATATCTGGGACACATGAGTTCTAGTCCTAGCTTTGCCATTTACTGTCTCTGTGGCCCTCCTTTGCTTGTGTTTTGTAATGTAACCATGATGCCAGGTGGTGCTAGTGGTAAAGAACCTGCCCACCAATGCAGGAGACATAAGAGATGTGGGTTTGATTTCATTGGTAAGGAAGCTCTCCTAGAGGAGGGCATGGCAACCCACTCCAGTATTCTTACCTGGAGAATCCCTATGGACAGAGGAATCTGGTGGGCTACAATCCATAGGGTTGTAAAAAGCAGGACATGACTGAAGCAACTTAGCACACACACATATTACTTCATGGAGAAATTTCAATGATTAACTGTGACAATGGAAATTGAATTCTAAACTATTAGGTGCAATAAAATAAGTCTCCAAAAATAATTTTCATCATTATTATTATTTTTTACCCTTTGGCTTTCCATAGAAAATTGTCTTTTCATAACATTAAGAAAACATATTTGGAAGGCGTTTCTCTTTTCCTTCTATTTCAGCTCTCATAATTGGCTGCTCTGCTGCTGTACTACCCTCCAAAGGAATGCTCCATCTCCCTCATCCTGATGGAAAACAATTGTGACAAACGTGTAAACACAAACCCTGTATCATGTGATATTACCTTGCGTATCTTCATTAGTTACTAATGTGTTGGTTAAGCCAAGAAGAGCCATGAAGCAGAAAGCGTTATCTTTTTTTCTTTCATTTAGCAAATCAAATGCTAATTGAATGGGATTTACAGGTCTGTTTGTAATAGTATTGTGCTGTGATGCAGGGTGTCATTGGTTGTGGATACAAGTTGAAGTGCCAAGACCAAGTCATTTCAAAAATTAGCCTAGGAAATGAGGCAAGAGTCTCCAACAAGGTCAGAGCAGGGAGGCCAGTGGGGGACTTTCAAAGTAAGAGATTCATAGAAAACAGTAAGTCTAGAGCAGAAGCTGGCAGAATTCGTAACTGGTGGGATGGTACATATCTTAGGTTGTAGGGCTTTTAAAAGTCTCTCAGCCCAACTCAGTTCTGTCATTGTGGCAAAAAGGAGGTATAGACAACTGTAAATGAATGGTCAAGGCTGTGTTTTGATAAAATTTTTTATGCACTGAAATGTGAAATTTTCCTTCTTTTGTTGATGTTTTGTTTTGGACATTTAAAAAAGTCAAAATCACTTGTAACTTCTTGTAGTATAAAAAACAGGTGGTGGCTGGTGGAAATTCACTGACCCTTAGTCTAGAGTGGAATTGCAAAGTGCAGAGGATTGAACAAGCTAGGACATCAAAAGTACAAAAATACAGCCATTAGACAGGCCCAGGTTCCTTGGGGAGCAGTTTAGCAGGCTCTTGTGTCAGCCGGGAAAGGTGGCTACAGTTGACTCCTGGGCTCTGGCTAATCCTTAGGTGTGGCCTGAGGCCGTTATGATTCCTAGAGGGACACACAGGAAAATGAAGAAGGCTGACAGATAGGCTCTGGCAGGTCCTGACCTACTTTATCCTATTATTTCTAAAATGTTTTCTTTCAAAGTTACCATGTCTCCTTCTGCTGGTTTTTACTCCTCTCTTTTAAAAGACTTTCCACTGTCTTCCTGATATCCATCTAAATAAATGCCTTGAGTCTTTGCTAAAGCCCATTTTACTCTAAGGGAGATTTTGTGTAAGGTGGGTGCATCCTTGGATTTCAGACAAGGTTTACTTACCCAAGAGCTAAAAGGAGTTCCTGACAAGCCAGTCACCCAGAGCGACTTACAGACCAGACTCTGGTACACACACATACTATCTATTCTTAAATATCCTCTGTTAATTAATTCCGCTCTGAAAAAAATTTGTTCTTCTTTCTCTTTAGTTGCATAAAACAGCTGAAAATGTGTATCTCTGAAGACAATGTCAAGCTTGGATAAATTCAAGCTCCACCACATGCTGACCAAGTGACCTTGGATACATTATTTGAATTTTGCCTTATATGAGTATTTGGAATGCATGTGATTCCAGGTCCAATGATGCAAGCATTTTCCAGTTTGTAGAATGTTTGGAAATAAAGGTATTAGGTAGGCTTAATAATGTATATCATCCAGTGTATTTGTATTTTCAATCATTTGGAAGCACATTTTAAATATTTCATGTGAGTCTTAAATATATTCTGGACACACACATATAAACCCTGCAGTAGATTGCATGGGGTATATATGTGGTTTTTGATCTCAAGAGTTTATCTTTAAGTGGGTATCTTGTGTAGCAAAAGAAGCACTGGCTTTAAGAAAATAGGACTTGCCTTAAAGGCCTGGCTCCACCCTTAACTGGGCTTCCCTGGTTGCTCAGATGGTAAAGAACCTGTTTGCAATGTGGGAGACCTGGGTTCCATCTCTGGGTTGGGAAGATCCCCTGGAGGAGAGCATGGCAACCCACTCCAGTATTTGTGCCTGGAGAATCTCCATGGACAGAGGAGACTGGCAGGCTACAGTCGAAGGGGTTGCAAAGAGTCGGACATGATGGAGCTACTAAGCACAGCACAGCCGCCCTTAATTAGCTATAGTGGTGGGAAAGTTGCTTAGCATTTCTAAATCTTTATTTCTTCATTAAAAAACTGGAGATATTAACCCTTGTCCTCATCACAGTATTATTTTAAAAATCAACAGAAATCAAAGTAAAAAAAAAAAGTAAAGTGCTATGCAAATCTAAATCTTGCTTCATTAACATAATTTTCTCCCCTGTGGCACCTTGAAAGTCTGCTTAAAAATTCTAGGGTCCAGTTTGGAAAGCACCAGCAGAAAACAGTAGCTTATAGAAAAGTAGACTTTTACAAAAAGGTAATGATTCATCAATAGGTGAAACTTATCTATTGAATTTTATATAAGGCCAGAGGACCAAGTTTCATATGGTTTATGAAAATTCAAAAGGTACTCTCAAGGTTCAACAATTGAATTTTCTTTTTTTTTTATATTTTATTTTATTTTTTAACTTTACAATATTGTATTGGTTTTGTCACATATCAGCATGAATTTTCAATTTATCATGAAGCAAGATTCTTCCCACACTATCTGGGAATGGATGATTTTCCTTCCTCTGTTTAATGAAACAAAATGTGGAGTCACTTAAGCACTAGGAGTTTGATGATCCCCTTTGATCCGGAGAAATCAAAAACAGCATCTCTGCCAGAGTCTTGGGGGGAAGAAAATTCCTTCCCAGTATCTAAAGAAGGTCAGACAACTTGCCAGTTTTGTGAGAGCAGTCAAGCAGTTAGCTAAACTAATTGCTTCCCTGAAATGGCCCTCGAGATTCAAATGCCTGGTATATCAGGTGTTTGGGACCCGAGGGCTGATCTCATATCATATTACTTGCTTACCCATTTAGTACCCAAAGCCAAAAGCAATATAGTTTAAAACAAAACAAAAATAATTAAAAAAATTGGTCATTCAGTGTGTACACAGTGACCTAAGTTAAGGAGGCTGATTCCTTATGTGTGGACTTCCTCTCTTGTTCTTCTGTCATTGGTTTCTCAAAGAAGCAAAAGACTCTCTGATTTTGAATATAAAGTCTGCAAAGACTGTTTCAAGCTGTTAATGAAAGAAGAAAGATTTCTTTCTATACCATGTATAAGGCCTCTCATTTTAACCTCTGCCTATTCATCATAAGAAATAAGAGTGAGATAAAGGAAATAAAAATACCAAAAGATTAGGGGAAAAGAAGGACTTTTTTTTAAAAATTGTATTTTTTTAAAATTTTATTTTATTTTTAAACTTTACAATATTGTATTGGTTTTGCCAAACATCGAAATGAATCTGCCACAGGTATACATGTGTTCCCCATCCTGAACCCTCCTCCCTCCTCCCTCCCCATACCATCCCTCTGGGTCGTCCCAGTGCACCAGCCCCAAGCATCCAGTCTCGTGCTTCGAACCTGGACTGGCGACTCGTTCCATATACGATATTATACGTATTTCAATGCCATTCTCCCAAATCATCTCACCCTCTCCCTCTCCCACAGAGTCCAAAAGACTGTTCTATACATCTGTGTCTCTTTTTTGTCTCGTATACAGGGTTATTGTTACCATCTTTCAAAATTCCATATATATGCGTTAGTATACTGTATTGGTGTTTTTCTTTCTGGCTTACGTCACTCTGTATAATAGACTCCAGTTTCATCCACCTCATTAGAACTGATTCAAATGTATTCTTTTTAATGGCTGAGTAATACTCCATTGTGTATATGTACCACTGCTTTCGTATCCATTCATCTGCTGATGGACATCTAGGTTGCTTCCATGCCCTGGCTATTATAAACAGTGCTGCGATGAACATTGGGGTACACGTGTCTCTTTCACTTCTGGTTTCCTCAGTGTGTATGCCCAGCAGTGGGATTGCTGGATCATAAGGCAGTTCTATTTCCAGTTTTTTAAGGAATCTCCACACTGTTCTCCATAGTGGCTGTACTAGTTTGCATTCCCACCAACAGTGCAAGAGGGTTCCCTTTTCTCCACACCCTCTCCAGCATTTATTGCTCATAGACTTTTGAATCGCAGCCATTCTGACTGGCGTGAAATGGTACCTCATAGTGGTTTTGATTTGCATTTCTCTGATAATGAGTGATGTTGAGCATCTTTTCATGTGTTTGTTAGCCATCTGTATGTCTTCTTTGGAGAAATGTCTATTTAGTTCTTTGGCCCATTTTTTCAATAAAAATTGTATTTTAGTTTTTACAATGTTGTATCGGTTTCTGCCATAGAACAATGCGAATCAGCCATAATTATACATATATCCTCTCCTTCTTGATCCTCCTCCTCCTCCCCCCATCCCACCTCTCTAATATATATCCACTATCATGTGTAAAATGGATAGCTGGTAAAGTTGCTGTATAACACAGGGAGCCCAGTCTGGCTCTCTGTGATGACCTCAGTTCAGATCAGTTCAGTCACTCAGTCGTGTCCGACTCTTTGCGACCCCATGAATTGCAGTATGCCAGGCCTCCCTGTCCATCACCAACTCCTGGAGTTCACTCAAACTCACATCCATCTAGTCAGTGATGCCATCCAGCCATCTTATGCTCTGTTGTCCCCTTCTCCTCCTGCCCTCAATCCCTCCCAGCATCAGAGTCTTTTCCAATGAATCAACTCTTCGCATGAGGTGGCCAAAGTACTGGAGTTTCAGCTTCAGCATCATTCCTTCCAAAGAAATCCCAGGGCTGATCTCCTTCAGAATGGACTGGTTGGATCTCCTTGCAGTCCAAGGGACTCTCAAGAGTCTTCTCCAACACCACAGATCAAAAGCATCAATTCTTTGGCACTCAGCTTTCTTCACAGTCCAATTCTCACATCCATACATGACCACAGGAAAAATCATAGCCTTGACTAGACGGACCTTTGTTGGCAAAGTAATGTCTCTGCTTTTCAATATGCTATCTAGGTTGGTCATAACTTTACTTCCAAGGAGTAAGCATCTTTTAATTCCATGGCTGCAATCACCATCTGCAGCGATATTGGAGCCCAGAAAAATAAAGTCTGACAGTGTTTCCACTGTTTCCCCATCTATTTCCCAGAGGACCATTTTTCTATTGGTGCAGCTTGGTGAATAAAGTTGTATAAAAACAGTGTTGTTTCAGAGATACCTATCTGGCCAGATTTCATTGAGACTGACAGTAGGCATAAGCCAATGAATGGTGCCAGATACTTTGGGGAAATAGAAGTTGTACAGACAATGATGTTTAAAGAGAAGACATACAGGTGAAATAGCTTGAAAGTCACAGGAAATCCTTGTCAGGACATGTGCAAGCTTCTCTTTGGGGCTGCCATCCCTGTCTTCAATTTCTGTTTGCTGCTAGCTGGTGACTCCTACATTCCTAACTCCAGTTCAGTTCTGTTCGCTGCATTCCAGATCAATAAATCCAATTACCCATTTTATATCTCCATGAAAGTCTCCAAGGCATATCTGAGTCAATGTGTCCAAAACTCATAATCTTCCACCTAAAACTGGATTTATTTTAGTGTTCCCTCTCTTAGTAATTGACCAACCATCATCAGTCAAGGAACAAACCAGAAACTAAGGAATGGTTTTTGAAGCTTCATTACCCTTCACACATCACAGCTATTTCATCACTTTATTTTTTTAAAGACTATTTTTCAGAGCAATTTTAGATTAACAGCTAAATTAAGAGGAAGGTAGAGATATTTTCTTGTTCCCACATATGCATAACCTCCCCCATTATCAATATCCACCACCAGAAAAGTACATTTGTTACAAATGATGAACATATATTGATATATCATTGTCACCCAAAGTCCATAGTTTACATTAAATTCATGCTTGGTGTCATACATTCTATTATTTTACTACCCTTAAATTTCTCTGTACTTCATCTATTCAGCTCTATTGATTTCCACCCAACAAGAGCAATCACTTATCTTTTTATTGTCTCTATAGTTTTGCCTTTTTCAGAATATTATATTGTTGAAATTAAATAGTAATGTAGCCTTCTCAGATTTTCTTCTTTAACATGGCAATAGGTGTTCAAGTCTAGGCATCCTCCATGTCTTTTCATGGCTTTATAGCTCATTTCTTTCTAACATTGAATAATATTCTGTTGCCTGGATGTACTACAGTCTATTTATCCGTTCACTTACTGAAAAACGTTTTGGTTACATCCAAGTTCTGGTAATTACAAATAAAGCTGGTATAAACATCCTAGTGCAGGCTTCTGTTGGACTTATTTTCAGTTCCTTTGCATAAATACCAAGGAGTGGGATTGCTAAATCTTAAAGTAAGAGTATGTTAGGTTTTATAGGAAACCACACAAACTGTCTTCCAAAGAGACTGTACCATTTAACATTTGCACTGGCAATGAATGAGAGATCACTTTGCTCCACCTCACCATAAGTTGGTGCTGTCAGTTTTCTAGATTTTGATCATTCTAATCGGTATTTCAGTTCAGTTCAGTCTCACAGTTGTGTCCAACTCTTTGCAACCCCATGAATCTCAATACACCAGGCCTCCCTGTCCATCATCAACTCCCGGAGTTCACTCAAACTCATGTCCATCGAGTTGGTGATGCCATCCAGCCATCTCATCCCCTGTTGTCCCCTTCTCCTCCTACCCCCAATCCCTCCCAACATCAGGGTCTTTTCCAATGAGTCAACTCTTCGCATGAGGTGGCCAAAGTATTGGAGTTTCAGCTTCAGCATCATTCCTTCCAATGAACACCCAGGACTGATCTCCTTTAGGATGGACTGGTTGGATCTCCTTGCAGTCCAAGGGACTCTCAAGAGTCTTCTCCAACACCACAGTTCAAAAGCATCAATTCTTTGGTGCTCCACTTTCTTCATAGTCCAACTCTCACATCCATACACGACCACAGGAAAAACCATAGCCTTGAGTAGACAGACTTTTGTTGGCAAAGTAATATCTCTGCTTTCGAATATGCTATCTAGGTTGGTCATAACTTTCCTTCCAAGGAGTAATCATCTTTTAATTTCATGGCTGCAATCACCTTCTGCAGTGATTTTGGAGCCCAGAAAAATAGTCAGCCACTGTTTCCACTCTTTCCCCATCTATTTCCCATGAAGTGATGGGACCAGATGCCATGATCTTAGTTTTCTGAATGTTGGGCTTTAAGCCAACGTTTTCACGCTCCTCTTTCGCTTTCATCAAGAGGCTTTTTAGTTCCTCTTCACTTTCTGCCATAAAGGTGGTGTCATCTGCATATCTGAAGTTATTGATATTTCTCCTGGCAATCTTGATTCCAGCTTGTGCTTCTTCCAGCCCAGCGTTTCTCATGATGTACTCTGCATATAAGTTAAATAAGCAGAGTGACAATATACAGCCTTGACGTACTCCTTTTCCTATTTGGAACCAGTCTGTTGTTCCATGTCTAGTTCTAGCTGTTGCTTCCTGATCTGCATATAGATTTCTCGTTTGTAGTAGTATCTTATTGTTGCTTTAAGTTGAATTTCCCTGGTGACATATGTTGTGGAACACCTTTTCATATGTTTATTTACCATCTGTATATTCTATGTAGGGACCTAACAGAAGCAGAAGATATAATGAAGAGGTGTAAAGAATACACAGAAGAACTATATAAAAAAATCTTCATGACCCAGATAACCACAATAGTGTGATCACTCATCTAGAGCCAGAGATCCTGGAGTGTGAAGTCAAGGGGGCCTTAGGAAGCATCACTACAAACAAAGCTAGTGGAGGTGATGGAATTCCAGCTAACCTATTTCAAATCCTAAAAGATGATGCTGTGAAAGTGCTACACTCAATATGCCAGCAAATTTGGAAAACTCAGCAGTGGCCACAGGACTGGAAAAGGTCAGTTTTCATTCAAATCCCAAAGAAAAGCAATGCCCAAGATTGTTCAAACTACTGCACAATGGCAATCATTTCATACACTAGCAAAGTAATGCTCAAAATCCTCCAAGATAGGCATCAACAATACATGAACCAGGAACTTCCAGATGTTCAAGCTGGATTTAGAAAAGGCAGAGGAGCCAGAGATCAAATTGCCAACATCTGTTTGATCATCAAAAAAGCAAGAGAGTTCCAGAAAACCATATACTTCTGCTTTATTGACTACATCAAAGCCCTTGACTGTGTGGATCACAATAAACTGTGGAAAATTCTTCAAGAGATGGGAATACCAGATGACCTTATCTACCTCCTGAGCAACCTGTATGCAGGACAAGGAGCAACAGTTAGCATAGATATGCAACAATGGCTGGTTCCAAATTGGAAAGAGTAGATCAAGGCTGTATATTGTCACCCCGCTTATTTAACTTCTATACAGAGTACATCCTGTGAATGCCGGGCTAGATGAAGCACAAGCTGGAATTAAGATTGCTAGGAGAAATATCAATCACCTCAGATATGCAGATGATACCACCCTTATGACAGAAAGCGAAGTGGAACTAAAGAGCCTCTTGATGAAAGTGAAAGAGGAGCATGAAAAAGTTGGCTTAAAACTCAACTTTCAAAAAACCAAGATCATGGCATCCAGTCTCATCACTTCATGGCAAATAGACAGGGAAACAATGCAAACGGTGACAGACTTTATTTTCTTGGGCTCCAAAATCACTGCAGATGGTGATTGCAGCCATGAAATTAAAAGATGCTTGCTTCTTGGAAGAAAAGCTATGACAAACCTAGACAGCATATTAAAAAGCATACACAGTACTTTGCCAACAAATGTTTGTATAGTCAAAGATATGGTCTTTCCAGTAGTCATGAATGGATGTGAGTGTTAGACCATAAAGAAGACTGAGTACCAAAGAATTGATGCCTTTGAGCTGTGGTGTTGGAGAAGACTCATGAGAGTCCCTTGGACAGCAAGGAGATCACCAATTAATCCTAAAGGAAATCATCCCTGAATATTCATTAGAAGGACTGATGCTGCAGCTGAAGCTCCAGTAGTTTGGTCATCTGATGTGATGAGCTGACTCATTAAAAAAAACCTGATGCTGGGAAATACTGAAGGCAGGAGGAGAAGGGGACAACAGAGGATGAGATGGTTGGATGGTATCATTGG
This sequence comes from Bubalus kerabau, assembly GCF_029407905.1. Taxonomy (NCBI): domain Eukaryota; kingdom Metazoa; phylum Chordata; class Mammalia; order Artiodactyla; family Bovidae; genus Bubalus; species Bubalus kerabau. Next base: position 53,717,392 of record NC_073634.1, read on the forward strand.
CTTGATGGACATGAGTTTGAGCAAGCTCTGGGAGATGGTGAAGGACAGGGAGGCCTTGTGTGCTGTAGTCCATGGAATCACAAAGAGTCAGACATGACTGAGTGACTGAACAACAAGAAAAACATATCCTCTTTGGTGAGGTATCTGTTTAGGTCTTTGGCCTATTTTTTAATCAGGTTGTTTGTTTCTTTATCATCAAATGTTAAGAATTATTTTATATTTTGGATAACAGTTCTTTATCAGATATGTTTTTTGCAAATATTTTCTCCCAGCCTATGGCTTATTGTCTCATTCTCCTGACATTGTATCTTGCAAAGCAGGGATTTTAAATTTTATTTAAGTCCATCTTTTCAATTATTTCTTCCATGGATCATGCTTTGGTGTTCAGTCTGAAAAGTCATTGACATACCCAAGGTCATCTAGGTTTTCTCCTATGTTATATTCTAGGAATTTTATAGTTTTGCATTTTACTTTAAGGTCTGTCATTTATTTTGATTTAATGATTAGAAATGATGTAAAGTCTGTTTCTAGACTTTATTTTTTCTAGCATCATTTGTTGAAAAGACATTCTTTGCTCCATTGTATTGTCTTTGTTCCTTTGTCAAAGATTAGTTGGCTGTATTTATGTAAGTCTATGTCTTTTCTCTCTATTCTCTTCCATTGACTTGTCTATACCATCAATACCATATTGTGTTGATTGTTAAAACTTTATTATAAATTTTGAAGCTGAGTCGCATTAGTCCTCCAACTTTGCTTTTCTCCTACAACATTGTGTTGGTTATTCTAGGTCTTTGACTTATGTAAACTTTAGAGTCAGTTTATTGCTACCTGTGACATAATTAACTGTAATTTTGTTTAAGATTGCATTGAATTTTAGATCAAGCTGAGAGGAACTGACATCTTGAAAATATTGTTTCCTACTTGTGACATGGAATATCTTTCTAGTTATTTAGTTCATTTTTGATTTTAAGTATCAGTGGTTTTTAGTTTTCTTCACATAGGTCTTGTATATGTCTTGTTATATTTTTACCTAAGTATTTCACTTTTTGGATGAATGATATATTTTTTAAAATTTAAATCCCACTTGTTTATTGCTGGTCATAGTAAAGTGATTGACTTGTAGATTAACCCTATATCCTGGGAAATTGCTATTGTTGCTGTTCAATTGCTAACTCATGTCTGACTTTTTGCTCCAGCATGCCAGGCTTCCCTGTCTTTCACTATCTCCCGAAGTCTGCTCAAATTTATGTCCATTGAATTTGAGCTGTAACTGCTTATTAATTTCAGAAACTTTTGTCAATCCTTGTGGATTTTTATATAGATGTCTGTGTCATCTTTGAATAAATACAGTTTTATTTCTTTTTTAAATCTATACCCTCTATTTCCTTTTCTTATATTACATTGGCTAGGTCATTCAGTATGATGTTGAAAAAGATTGATGAGAAAGAATATCCGATTTCTGAATTACTTGGTTTCTCTCTAAAGAACTCCTTTTAACATTTGTTGTAAGGTAGGTGTAGATGGAACAACAAACTGGTTCCAAATAGGAAAAGGAGTACATCAAGGCTGTATATTGTCACCCTGCTTATTTAACCTATATGCAGAGTACATCATCAGAAACACTGGGCTGGAAGAAGCACAAGCTGGAATCAAGATTGCTGGGAGAAATATCAATAACCTCAGATATGCAGATGACACCACCATTATGGCAGAAAGTGAAGAAGAGCTAAAGAGTCTCTTGACGAAAGTGAAAGAGGAGCGTGAAAAAGTTGGCTTAAAGCTCAACATTCAGAAAACAAAGATCATGGTATCCAGTCCCATCACTTCATGGGAAATAGATGGGGAAACAGTGGAAACAGTGTCAGACTTTATTTTTCTGGGCTCCAAAATCACTGAAGATGGTGACTGCAGCCATGAAATTAAGACATTTGCTCCTTGGAAGGAAAGTTATGACCAACCTAGACAGCATATTAAAAAGCAGAGACGTTACTTTGCCAACAAAGGTCTGTCTAGACAAGGCTATGGTTTTTCCAGTAGTCATGTATGGATGTAAGAGTTGGACTATAAAGAAAGCTGAGCACTGAAGAATTGATGCTTTTTAACTGTGGTATTGGAGAAGACTCTTGAGAGTCCCTTGGACTGCAAGGAGATCCAACCAGTCCATCCTAAAGGAGATCAGTCCTGGGTGTTCATTGCTGGACTGATATTGAAGCTGAAACTCCAATACTTTGGCCACCTCATGAGAAGAGCTGACTCATTTGAAAAGACACTGATGCTGGGAAAGATTGAGGGCAGGAGGAGAAGGGGACAACAGAGGATGAGATGGTTGGATGGCATCACTGACTCAGTGGATGTGAGTTTAGGTAAACTCCCGGAGTTGGTGATGGACAGGGAGGCCTGGTGTGCTGCAGTTCATGGCATCACAAAGAGTCAGACATGACTGAGTGACTGAACTGAACTGAACTGAGGTGTACGGGCAACTTATTTTATTAATTTTTGTTTGTCTGATAAAGTCTTTATTTCTTCTTCGTTTTTGAAAAATAATTTCACAGAGTAAAGCATTCTAGGTTGGTGATTTTTTTCCTCAATATTTAAATGTTTCACTCCACTTTCTAGTTGTTTGCATGATTTCTGATAATAAGTAAGAAGTAATTCTTATCTTTTACCTCCTATAGGTAATTATTCCCCCCACCTCTGGTTTCTTTCAGAACTTTTTCTTTAACTTTGTTTTCTGGAATTTGAAAATTATATGTCTAGGTGTAGTTTTTTACATCTATTCTGTTTGGAGTTCTCTAAGCTTCCTGGTTTTTTGTTTTCTGTCTTCCATTAATTTAGTAATTTTGTGAGACTCCCCCAGTGACTAATTCTCAGTCATTATTGTTTCATACATTTTTTTCTCTTCCTTTTTTCCTGTCTTATTCTTCTAGTATTCTATTACACATGTGTTACACCTCTTGTAGTTGTCCTGCAGTCCTTAGATACTCTGTTCTGTTTTTTCAGCCTTTGTTTTCTTTGCCTTTCTGGTTTTGAAATTTTCATTTACATATCCTCAAGCTCAGAGATTCTTTCCTCTCCCTGTCCAGCCTACTATTAAGCCCATCAAGGCATTCTTCATTTCTGTTACAGTGATTTTTTTGGCTTCTAGCATTTTTTTCTCACTTTCTTGGGATTTTCATCTCTTCATTTACATTGACTCTCTGTCTTTACATGCTACCTACTTTATCCATTAGACCTTTAGCTCATTAGGGTACGGAGGATGAATAGATTGGAGTTTGGAATGAGATGTACCCGCTGCTATGTTTAAAGTAGGTTACCAACAAGAACTTACTGTAAAGCATAGATCTTCATGACCCAGATAATCACAATGGTGTGATCACTGACCTAGAGCCAGACATCCTGGAATGTGAAGTCAAGTGGGCCTTAGAAAGCATCACTACGAACAAAGCTAGTGGAGGTGATGGAATTCCAGTTGAACTATTCCAAATCCTAAAAGATGATGCTGTGAAAGTGCTGCACTCAATATGCCAGCAAATCTGGAAAACTCAGCAGTGGCCACAGGATTGGAAAAGGTCAGTTTTCATTCCAATCCCAAAGAAAGGCAATGCTAAAGAATGCTCAAACTACCGCACAATTGCACTCATCTCACGCGCTAGTAAAGTAATGCTCAAAATTCTCCATGCCAGGCTTCAGCAATATGTGAACCATGAACTTCCTGATGTTCAAGCTGGTTTTAGAAAAGGCAGAGGAACCAGAGAGCAAATTGCCAATATTCGCTGGATCATAGAAAAAGCAAGAGAGTTCCAGAAAAACATCTATTTCTGCTTTATTGACTATGCCAAAGCCTTTGACTGTGTGGATCACAATAAACTGTGGAAAATTCTGAAAGAGATGGGAATAGCAGACCACCTGACCTGCCTCTTGAGAAATCTGTATGCAGGTCAGGAAGCAACAGTTAGAACTGGACATGGAACAACAGACTGGTTCCAAATAGGAAAAGGAGTTCGTCAAGGCTGTATATTGTCACCCTGTTTATTTAACTTATATGCAGAGAACATCATGAGAAACGCTGGGCTGGAAGAAACACAAACTGGAATCAAGATTGCCGGGAGAAATATCAATAACCTCAGATATGCAGATGACACGACCCTTATGGCAGAAAGTGAAGAGGAACTAAAAAGCCTCTTGATGAAAGTGAAAGAGGAGAGTGAAAAAGTTGGTTTAAAGCTTAACATCCAGAAAATGAAGATCATGGCATCCGGTCCCATCACTTTACGGGAAATAGATGGGGAAACAGTGGAAACAGTGTCAGACTTCATTTTTCTGGGCTCCAAAATCACTGCAGATGGTGACTGCAGCCATGAAATTAAAAGACGCTTACTCCTTGGAAGGAAAGTTATGACCAACCTAGATAGCATATTCAAAAGCAGAAAAAAACAAACAAACAAAAAAAACAAAAGCAGAGACATTACTTTGCCAACAAAGGTTCGTCTAGTCAAGGCTATGGTTTTTCCTGTGGTCATGTATGGATGTGAGAGTTGGACTGTGAAGAAGGCTGAGTGCCGAAGAATTGATGCTTTTGAACTGTGGTGTTGGAGAAGACTCTTGAGAGTCCCTTGGACTGCAAGGAGATGCAACCAGTCATTCTGCAGGAGATCAGCCCTGGGATTTCTTTGGAAGGAATGATGCTAAAGCTGAAACTCCTGTACTTTGGCCACCTCATGCAAAGAGTTGACTCATTGGAAAAGTCTCTGATGCTGGGAGGGATTGGTGGCAGGAGGAGCAGGGGATGACAGAGGATGAGATGGCTGGATGGCATCACTGACTCGATGGACATGAGTCTGAGTGAACTCCGGGAGTTGGTGATGGACAGGGAGGCCTGGCGTGCTGCGATTCATGGGGTTGCAAAGAGTCGGACACGACTGAGCAACTGATGATTCTGATCTGATAGAGAAGTCTGCTCAATATTCTGTAATAACCTAAATGGGAAAATAATTTGAAAAAGAATAGATACATGATATGTATAACTGAATCACTTTGCTGTACAACTGAAACTATATAACACTGTTAATCAACTATATATACTCCAATATAAACTAAAATGTAAAAAAAGTGCTTTAATCATAATTGTTTTAAATTTCTGGTCTGATGCTTGCTCTGTCTCTTCAAATTGTGTTTTTTACCTTTTAATATGTCTTGTAATTTTTTCTTTATACCTGGACAATATACTAGATAAAAAGACAACTATAAATAGGCTTTTGGCAATGTGGTAGGGAGGTGTGGGAGGAGGAAAAGCATTCTACTGTCCCGTGACTAGGTCTCAGTTTTTTATTAAGCCCATGCCTCTAGATTGTAAACCTCACAAATGTCTCCTAGTTTTTTCTTCTCCTTTAGGTGAGGCAGAATGGCTAACATGGGCTGGACTTGCGTATTTTATTCATCCTACATAGAAGGCTAGAGTGGGCTGGAGTTGTGTGTTTTCCTTCTGCCATGTGGAAGACTAGAGCTAACTAGTAGGTCAGGCTCTCATTAACTAGTTTATCTCGAGGACAGGTTTTGTTAAAAAGAGTGGAGTCCTTTGTGGTATTTCAAGATGCTTCCTTTTCCCCTCTCTACCAGAATCATGTGTTTGTTACTTTCTCTGATAGTTATTGTGGGATCCCAGTCAAGCTCCTGGAAATAAATCTCACAATATTGTGGGGGGCCTTTGATGCCTGGGTTTCCCTGGCATTTAAAAGTTTCAGCCTTGTCCATAATGAGCCTCCAGCGATTTGTCAATTGTAGTTCAGATTTTCCTACCCTAACACCAGAATTCCCAGCAATATCTGCTCATAAGTCTCTATATGTCATGACTCCCTGTATTCACTTGTCTGTCTCTTCAATCTTGGGGACGGTAACTTGCTCTGTGTCATTCACAGAGCCTGGAATCCCTGTGGATTTGTTTATCTCTCAGTCTGTTCAGCTTTTTACTTGTTATGATAGTGCAGACATCTCCATTCCATTATTTTTCATTTTTCAAGTATTTTTGAGTATTTCTATGTGCCACTATTTTGTGTCAGGGACAGGATGGTGTAAAAAACAATTTCTCTGCCATCACAGAGCATTTTTAGTGGAGGGGAGAAGACAGTAAACAAGTTCAGTAGACTCATATTTTGAAAAATGTTAAAAAAGAAACCAATTGCACCATAGGTAGTAACTGGATGGGAATAGAGCAAGATTAATTTACATAAAGTGGTTAGGTAAGAACTCAGTGGGAGATGACTTGTGAGCAGAGAAGGCACCACTAAACAGTGAGGGACCTTCCCAGCAGAGGAAACAGTGAAATGGTCTAAAGGCAAGAAAAGACTTATTGTCTTCAAGAAATAAAAAGGAAATCGAAGTGTCTGGAATACAGTGAACAAGCCGAAAAGAGAAAATAATGAAGAAGCAAGATTTAGATTATGCAGCATATCCTAGTCCACTGAAGGAGTTTGGTTATGTTCCAAATGTAAAGAGAAGTTAAAGAAGGGGATTAACATGGGGAGAAACATTGTGTGTGTGTGTTTAAATTCACCCTAGCTCTAAATTGACAAGGGACTGGAAATTGCAGAAGCACTATCACATTTATTAAATATTCTTTACTAACACCACACCACTCCCTTTTTGGTGATAATATTTAATATCTACTCTCTTAGCAACTTTCATGTGTATAACACAGCATTGTTAACTAGAGTCATCACTTGCAGAAAAGATCTCAAGAATTTATTCTTCTTATAATTCGGAGTTTGTTCCCTCTGGCCAATATTTCCCATTTCTCCCAGCTCCTGGCCCATGGTAACCAATGTTCTACTCCCTATTTCTTATAAGCTAGGCTTTTTTAGATTTCACATATCTGTGAAATCATGCAATACTTGTCTTTTTTGTCTGACTTAATTCATTTAGCATGATGCCTTCAAAGTCCACTCATATTGCTGCAAATGGTAGGATTGTCTTCTATTTTTGGCTACATAATATTTTATTGTATATATATCACATTTTCTTGTTCCCATTCATTCATCAGTTGACACTTAGATCGTTTCCATGTCTTGGCCTTGGTGAATAATGCTCCTATGAACATGAGAGTGAAGTTATCTTTTGGAGATCCTGGTTTTATCTCCTTTGGTTATATGCCTAAATATTGCTAGATCATATAGTAGTTCAATTTTTAATTTTTTGAGGAACTTCCATACTCTTTTTCTAGAGACTGTGCCAATTTACATCCTCACCAATAATGCATAAAGGTTACCTTTTCTCAACATCCTTTCCAACACTTGTAATCTGTTCTTGTTATTTTAATAATAGCCATTCTACCTTTTGTGAGATGACATCTTGTTTTAGCTTTTACTTGAATTTCCCTGATAATGTGTAAGTAATGTTGAGTACCCTTTCTGTATCTGTTGGCCATCCCTATGTTTTCTTTGGATAAAGGTTTATCCAGGCCATCTTAACATTTTTTAATCAGGTTATTAGTTTTTTTAAAAATTGAGTTGTATGAGTTTTTAAATATTTGGATGTTAAGCCCTTATATGACAGATAGTTTGCAAATATTTTTGCCCATTCTATCTGTGTTCACTTATTGATGTTTGTATCCAACTCTTATTTGATGTTCACTTTATAGTTTGTGGGATGTAAAGATATAAAAATATTTTAGAAGATTATGGTAAAGACAGATGATACATTAGTACTATGATGCAAGGCAACATTTGATAACAGGATGAGTGGCTTATTAATATTGTATTTATATTTTTATCTATAAAAACAATAAATTATATTTTGCTTGATTAAAGAAGATCTCAAGGTCCTCAAGACTGAAGGAACTGAGAGGACTCATAAACTGAACCTTGATTAATGGGTTGATTTTCCATCCTCTTACCACTTATACAAATACCACCACAACCACTTACAAACCAAGGACAAAACCCATGCAACAATCTTGACTCCTCTCTTTATTTATTATTCACAGAAGAAATCTTGCTATGATTGGTACTAAGTGAGTAAGATTTGAATGACTGCTTCAGACCTCAAGGAATCTAACTAATCTGTCCTTTTTTCCTTTGTCTTTGCAGTATCTTCTGTTTCTAACTATTCCTAGTTCTAACTGGGAGGTTTCATGTTCTAGAGAAATAATATAGATTTTGCAGTTATAAATGGTTTATGATAAATATTGTCTCTACCACTGATTTTGCAATTGAATGGGTGTTTTCCTTTCTTGTTTCATCTTCAAGTTTTGCTCTTTTAAATTGAAGTAATATCAGGAATAAGTTTACTTTCAGATAACGGAAACCTAAATTATGTAGCTTAGATAAGATTAAAGTTATTTTTATCACATGGAAAAATGTTTTGAAATGTAAGATCACAAATGTGTCAGATTTATGTCAGTTTCAATTCATTGCCCTGGCATAGTTACCATGTGATACACATTGTCAGGCTCTAGCTAACACATCTGCATTCCAACCAGCAAATGGAAGAAAGAAGAATGAAAAAAAGATTCAAAGAACAGACTTGTTATGTACTGAGGGCACTTTAAGAAGTTGTAACACAATACTTCCACTTATGTTTTATTGGCAGAATTTAGTCACAGGACAATGTCTAGTTGCAAAAGAAGCTGGGAAATGTGTTTATTTTCATACAAAGTGCATAGCTAAAAACTGGGGAGTTTTGTCATTAAGAACAACAACAAGAGAAAAAAACCTTGTAAACGATAGTGTCTAGTTCATAATATCTATTAATTTTTGTCTTTGTGATCTAGTCCTATTTTCCCTAACTCATATCTTATAGTCTTATTTTGGATTAAATTTGTTGTGATTCTGGATATCCACATTCTTTGTTAAATTGGTGCTACGCTATTTCATGTCTGTATAATACTACTAAACAGCTAAGTAATTATTAGAAGAGACAAATTTGGCTCAGAACAGGTATTTCAGATTTTATAAACCATGAGAAGAAACAAAATAGTTAAGTTACAGAAATAGGTATAAAAATTCCAGTGAGAAGTATAAGACATGAGATTAGGAGTAACCCTGACTTTAGTTTATATTGCAGGCATTTATTTGTTTTTGGCATTATCAAATTGCTGTTCAAACTCCTCCAACTGCCTCTCTCCATGTTTTCACACATTACCTTCTACTAAACTTGGGAGTCTACTGTCTACACTCTACCAAAACTTGGGAGAACCTACTTCTTGCCCTATGGCAAACTGCTCTCTTATTTATTTTGAGAACACTGCATAAATAAATGATAAGGGAAGCTTAAAGCAACTAGATTCTAGGTGGTTCAAAATTTCAATATAAGTGTAAAACATAACATGTAAAATTCCAGGAGCAACAGCATGAAGGACTTGTCAATACCAGTTACTCCTGCGACTTATTCTTTCCCTGTCAAAGCCAGGCTTAAGAATTTGTCAAGGTAGAGAAACTTCCTCTTCCTGGGCCTGAGTTTCCACATTTACTAAATGAGAGAGTAGAACTCAATGCAGTGGTCCCCCCTTATCTGCAGAGAATGCTTACCATGACCTGCAGTGGATGCCTGAAACTGCTGATAGTCCCAAACCCTACATGTACTATGTCTTTCTTATACATATACATCTATGATAAAGTTTAATTTATGAGGTAGGCACAGTAAGAGATTGATAATAAATAATAATAAAATAGAATGATTATGACAATATACCTTCATAAAATTATGTGAATGTGGTTTTTCTCTCTGTCTCTCTCTCTCAAAATATCTTATTGTATAAATTTAATGCATTTCTCATCTTAACTAGGCACTTACAAAGCCTAGTTTGAAGTGTAACAGCAAAACTAGCAAGGATTTATTTTCCTTCTTCACAATTTCATGGTTAAAAAATTCCTTTTTATTGTAGATGTTGGCCACCTCAGTATATGATTTTTACTTTCCTTACTGAGAATTTAAACATTTCCACAAAAAGGCACCACTTTATGGATTCTCTTCATTAGTATCACAACTCTTAAGCTTCGGGGTCATTATTTAGTAAAATAAGGGTTGCTTAGAAATAAGCACTGTGGTACTGGAAAGTTGATCTCATACGTGAGATGGTTATAAAGTGACTAAGTGGAGTGATGTACTAGACAAAGGGTTGACTTATGTCCTGGGCAGGACAGACTGAAATGGCTCAACATTTCATTATGTCACTTAGAAAGGTGAGTATAAAACTTAGGAATTGTTTATTTCTGAAGGAAAAATGAAATTCAAACTTAAATTGAAGAAAGTAGGGAAAACCACTACACCATTCAGGTATGACCTAAATCAAATCCCTTACAATGATACAGTGTAAGTGACAAATAGATTCAAGTGAATAGATTTGATAGACAATGCCTGAAGAACTATGGACATAGAGATTCCTGACATTGTACAGGAGACAGGGATCAAGACTATCCCCATGAAAAAGAAATGCAAAAAAGCAAAATGCTGTCTGAGGAGGCCTTACAAATAACTGAGAAAAGAAGAGAAGTGAAAGGCAAAGGAGAAATGGAAAGATACACCATTTGAAAGCAGAGTTCAAAAAAATAGCAGGAGAGATAAGAAAGCCTTCCTCAGGGAACAATGCAAAGAAATAGAGGGAAACAATAGAATGGGAAAGACTAGAGATCTATTCAAGATAATTAGAGATACCAAGGGAACATTTCATGTAAAGATGGGTACAATAAAGAACAGAAATGGTATGGATCTAACAGAAGTAGAAGGTATTAAGAAGAGGTGGCAAGAATACACAGAAGAATTGTACAAAAAAAGATCTTCAAGACCCAGATAATCATGATGGTGTGATCACTCACCTAGAGCCAGACATCCTGGAATGAAAAATCAAGTGGGTCTTAGGAAACATCACTATGAACAAAGCTAGTGGAGGTGATGGAATTCCAGTTGAGCTATGTCAAATCCTAAAAGATGATGCCGTGAAAGTGTTGCACTCAATATGCCAGCAAATTTGAAAACCTCAGCAGTGCCCACAGCACTGGAAAAGGTCAGTTTTCATTCCAATCCCAAAGAAAGGCAATGCTAAAGAATGCTCAGAGTACTGCACAATCTCACTCAACTCACATGCTAGTAAATTAATGCTCAAAATTCTCCAAGCCAGGCTTCAACAGTATATGAACCATGAACTTCCAGATGTTTAAGCTGGTTTTAGAAAAGGCAGAGGAACCAGAAATCAAATTGCCAACATCAGCTGGATCATTGAAAAAAGCAAGAGAGTTCCAGAAGAACATCTATTTCTACTTTATTGACTATGCCAAAGCCTTTGATTGTGTGGATCACGACAAACTGTGGAAAATTCTGAAAGAGATGGGAATACTAGACCACCCAACCTGCCTCCTGAGAAATCTGTATGCAGGCCAGGAAGTAGTTAGAACTGGACTTGGAACAACAGACTGGTTCCAAATTGGGAAAGGAGTATGTCAAGGCTGTATATTGTCACCCTGTTTATTTAACTTATATGCAGAGTACATCATGACAAACATTGGACTGGAAGAAACACAAGCTGGAATCAAGATTGCTGGGAGAAATATCAATAACCTCGGATATGCAGATGACACCATCCTTATGGCAAAGTGAAGAGGAACTAAAAAGCCTCTTGATGAAAGTGAAAGATGAGAGTGAAAAAGTTGGCTTAAAGCTCAACATTCAGAAAACTAAGATCATGGCATCCAGTCCCATCACTTCATGGCAAATAGATTGGGAAACAGTGGAAACAGTGACAGACTTTATTTTGAGGGGCTCCAAAATGACTGCAGATTGTGACTGCAGCCATGAAATTAAAAGATACTTATTTCTTGGAAAGAAAGTTATGACCATCCTAGACAGCATATTAAAAAGGAGAGACATTACTTTGTCAACAAAGGTCCATCTAGTCAAAGCTATGGTTTTTTCGGTAGCCATGTATGGATGTGAGAGTTGGACTATAAAGAAAGTTGAGCACCGAAGAACTGATGCTTTTGAACTGTGGTGTTGGAGAAGACTCTTGAGAGTCCCTTGGACAGCAAAGAGATTTAATCAGTCCATCCTAAAGGAAATCAGTCCTGAATATTCATTGGAAGGACTGATGTTGAAGCTGAAACTCCAACATTTTGGCCACCTGATGCAAAGAACTGACTCATTGGAAAAGACCTTGATGCTGGGAAAGATTCAAGGTGGGAGGAGAAGGGGATGACAGAGGATGAGATGGCTGGATGGCATCATAGACTCATTGGATATGAGTTTGAGTAAACTTTGGGAGTTGTTGATGAATGAGGAGGCCTGGTGTGCTGCAGTCCATGGGGTTGCAAAGAGTTGGACAGGACTGAGAGACTGAACTGACTGACTGGAGACAAACCATGGATCAGAGTATATTATCGCAGCAAAAATTTCATACTCTGGGGACATCATTTCCATTATATTCTATGTGCCACCCAGATGTGGTAGTCATTAAAAAAAATGAAAATGATAATTTCTGGAATTGGGCAACAGAATGGCTCTAAAAAATACCTAATATTTAACAGATGAATATCCTACTTTGATCAGATTATGTAAGGATCTAAATGAAAGTCACCAATTTGAGTTTTGAGTGTATTTATTTTGCTTCTAAAGATTTTCCTATTGACTTTATAATGAAGCCATTTATTGTGCAAGATACAGTGTGTGTCTGCAGAAAAATGCTGTAACTTTAATTGAACAAAATAGTGAAGGTTTATGTTTGTCAGTGGGGTTGTAGTTTGTTCAAGGCAAAACTGAACAACTTTATTAACCATGTGCCATGTATCAACATCATCATTATTATTCTAGGTTGTGAGCAGATGATTCATGATTCCTGAGCAGTAAGTAAATATATGAACAGAGTTTACTGTTGTGATAAAATAAAACTTACAACACAGTTTATCTAACTTTTTATGGAACACATAATCTTATTGTGTTGCACAGTAAACAGGCATAAATTGTAAACTATTCACTTTAAAGCTCATGATTAAAATTACTTTCACAGAGACAATGTTTTTAGTTTTCTTATTTAATTGTTTTGTATCTTGAATCAACTCAATGGAGTTTGGCAGTCAGAGAATGGATTCAGAATGTGGTAGCTACCACTACTTAATAGCAATATGTATGAATCTCTGAATTCACTTTATCCTTAGCTAGAGAAATAAATGATGATCTATTCACATCCCAGAAGCAGAAGCAGGTTGTCCAGAATTTTAGTTAATATTAAATTTATAGAGGAGTGGATCTGAAGATTAAATTTGTCTACTAGAACATGAGGTGATAAAGATAAAATTGTAATAATTTCATTTTTTACATATTTAAAAGCCAGGATGCTTTGATAGATTAATTTGTACCTGTTCATAAGATCTGGACCAAACTGAAAAGGAGAAACCCAGTGTAGTGGGTGGACCTTATTATGTTAAAAATGTTTGCTGCTCCCATCCTATGAAAGGAGTATAAAACTCTTTCCCACTGACATGGGGTTTAGTCATTGACTTGCTTTGTCCAAAGAAGAGTGAGGGAAATGCTGTCTGCCACATCAGGGCATAAGTTTTAAGGCTGCCGTGGAATTTCACCACATTCTGTCTCTCTTTTTGTCCAAAGTCTGGCATAGTACATATATGCTTCTTAGCCTGGATCCCAGAATGAAGATAACATGGAGTAAGTCATAGACAATCTGCTCTGGACAGAGTGCAGGTAACACAAGCAAGGAATATGCCTTAGTTGAGATTTGTGTGTCAAAACTGAGAGTCATATCAGCTGCTATGAGGAAATGTCTTCTGTCTTTCATTTTCATAACGATAAACAAATGTAGAGGCAATTAAACTGTTAAACAAGGAGGATTTACGATGCATGATATTAAAGCTAAGAGTCCAAAATCAAGCACTGTAAATACAAGTGGGTAAACAGAAGAAAATATCACAACCTAAGTAGCAGTACTAAAATGCCAGCAAAATTGTAAAACAAGATAATTAAAATGTAAAGTGTGATTGACTTTTACAGAGGCATTCTTTGATTTAATGAATATTTAGGGGGCAACTTCTTCAATTGTGACCCTATGCTAAATCTTTGAACAATGTTATCACAGCTGTACTCAGAGAAATTGATCCCTATAAATACATATTCCTTGGAGGCGGTAGTAAGGAGAAAAATCTGTGGTTCTAAAAGTTTGAGATCATTTCCCTGGTAGTCCAGTGGTTAAGACTCTGTACATCCGATGCAGAGGGCATGGGTCCCATCCCTGGCCGGGAGCGAAGATCCCATATGTCATACAGCGTGGCCAAAAAATGAAATGTTGAAAAGCTATAAACTGAACCCCTTCCTTAGGAATTCATAAGACATATCAGGAAAGTAAAACTTGGAGAATTTCTACACAGGACACTTGTTTTATTTGGTTCATTTCAGTAAGTCTGAACCTTATTGGAGAATAGTGTGGGAATCATGGTCTTAAGGTTTTCAAAGATGAATAAGGCATAGTCTATTTCAACTCCCTCCCCCACTCATTCCACAGTATCTAGTGGGTAATAGAAAAAATGTGCACTGATTCCACAAGGAAATTCATGAGTAAGGGTAGGAGGAAATGAGGAAGAGGGGGTGAGTGCACAAATAGCTAGTCATGCAATTCCAATTTAGAGTGTTAGTACTACGTGGAAAGGAGCAGACACTTTTAAATTTTGACCCAGTAGTGAGGGATTCTTCAACCCATTATCTGAGTTACAACTGTCTCTTAACTGTCTATTTTGTCCCTAATCTATTCCCATATTACGCTGCCCTGCACATCTCCACTATTTAGTCTTTCAAAGGTCATCACTTAATTCCCTCCTTAAAATTTTTTGTGGTTTTTACATTCTCTTCAGGATGATATCCATTTAATTGATTGATTTGTAAAAAGTTGATATTATCATAATGCATAGCTCTACTTGAGTGACTTTTATGACATTATCATTGAATTCTTTTAACTATTCATTTAACAAATGTCTTCTCTGTATTGAGTATGATGTTAAGTGGTGAATTTTGTACAGGAAAGAGCTTGGAGCTTGATGTCAAGTCCCCTGCTTTCAAACTCAGTCTTCTACTCTTGAGCAATTTTGATGTTGGTGACAAAAATCTGTAAAGTAAATATAATAATACATGTTATCTCAGTGTCTTACATATTTGATATGGTCCGTGTACATAACAAAAATTTGACTGGATATTTAGATCCAATTAGATGCCCAAACATTATTGTTTAAATCTGAGTCTAAGTAATATAATGTATACAAAGTGGTGAATTCAGTCTTTGAAATTCAAGGAATTTAAAGACTATTTAAGAAGAAATATATAAATAGAAATATATATATGAATATATATTTGAATGCAAAAGCAAATAAGGAAAACAAATAAAAACAGAGAAGATAATTCAGACTGTTTAAAAGTATAGAGTGCCAGGAGGAAGGGATTGGGAGTTTGGGATTAGCAAGCTATTATATATAGGAGTGATAAACAACAAGGTCCTACTGCATATCACGGGGAACTAGAATCATGATCCTGTGATAAACCATATGGATAAGAATATGAAAAAGAATGTATGTGTATGTATAACTGAATCACTTTGCTGTACAACAGAAGTAAAACATTTCCAATGTACTAGAAATCAATTATACTTCAATAACATACATTTTAAAAAGTATGGATGTGACCATTTGCATGTTCTAGTTTGTCATAGAAGTGACAGAATTTGTTTTTTTGTAATCAGACATGATGGTCTCAAATCTTGGCTTTATTTCTCACTAACTCTATGACTTTGGTAAAACTTCATAAAGTCCCTCAGCCTCTTATTCTTTTGTAAAGTAATTCAGATAAAGTCTCATAGAATCGACATAAAGATTAATTTGAGTGTCTTCATGGAAGAATTAAATCTTTGATGTGAATCTTTTAAAAAGTGTATATATGAGATATTGGAGAACAGCAGGCAGCATTGCCAATGGATGAAGAGATAAGATAGAGAAAGAAATGTGTTAGTGACTGTAGGGGTGATGCACTCAGAGAAGGATGGTTGCCACTCTGTTGGGAAGTGGTGAGACCTGGGGGGCCAAGCCTAGTACAAGAAAGCATGATGATAGAGGGAAAAGGGCAAGAATCCCATACTGAAGAGTTTAGACTCACCATGTTAAGCCAGGATTGAGAAAGTCAAATGACTATCAACTGCCTGGTATAATAAATGAGAGAAGTGTCCTAGGGAAGGCAAGCAAAGTGGGTAGTGTGGGCTATTCCAGCAAACTGAAGACTACTTTGTATTAAAGTATAATCACTACTCATCTCTAGGTATTTATTCAATACATCCTGCCTGAGTGATCCCAATCTTCTAATTTTTTGAAGCAGTCAGCAATGTGGACTTTTATGTGCACGTCTAGAACTTTGTATGCTCTTTTACGCCTTCATATCTTTAGGCTTGTCTTTTCCTCTGCGACAGTAACCTGACCCTCCTTTGGCTCCTCACAAATGTTTTCTTCTTTGTGGAACCATTTCCACATATTGGCGGTGGTGGTTATTCCAGGATTTACCATGTTGGATTACAATCTGGAGCTGCCTTATCTTTGTTACAATGCTCACAACAGCATTTGACACAAAAGGTATTCAATGAGCATGTTCTGATATTTGCACTGGGTTTGATTCCTGAGCAGTGGAGGATGGTTACTTCACTGTCCATCTCAGCAGCAGAGAGAAGATTGGGAGGGATTGAGTATCTTTTCAGATTATTAAATTGAGCTCAGTTTAGAATAAAAATCATATTTTTAAAAGTTTCTGGAAAATTATTTTTTTTTTTCTTTTTTTTTTTTTTTTAATTTTATTTTATTTTTAAACTTTACATAACTGTATTAGATTTGCCAAATATCAAAATGAATCCGCCACAGGTATACATGTGTTCCCCATCCTGAACCCTCCTCCCTCCTCCCTCCCCATTCCATCCCTCTGGGTCGTCCCAGTGCACCAGCCCCAAGCATCCAGTATCGTGCATCGAACCTGGACTGGCAACTCATTTCATACATGATATTTACATGTTTCAATGCCATTCTTCCAAATCTTCCCACCCTCTCCCTCTCCCACAGAGTCCATAAGACTGTTCTATACATCAGTGTCTCTTTTGCTGTCTCGTACACAGGGTTATTGTTACCATCTTTCTAAATTCCATATATATGCGTTAGTATACTGTATTGGTGTTTTTCTTTCTGGCTTACTTCACTCTGTATAATAGGCTCCAGTTTCATCCACCTCATTAGAACTGATTCAAATGTATTCTTTTTAATGGCTGAATAATACTCCATTGTGTATATGTACCACAGCTTTCTTATCCATTCATCTGCTGATGGACATCTAGGTTGCTTCCATGTCCTGGCTATTATAAACAGTGCTGCGATGAACATTGGGGTACTCGTGTCTCTTTCCCTTCTGGTTTTCTCAGTGTGTATGCCCAGCAGAATCAGAATCCAACAACACATTAAAAAGATCATACACCATGACCAAGTGGGCTTTATCCCAGGGATGCAAGGATTCTTCAATATCCGCAAATCAATCAATGTAATACACCACATTAACAAATTGAAAAATAAAAACCATATGATTATCTCAATAGATGCAGAGAAAGCCTTTGACAAAATTCAACATCCATTTATGATCAAAACTCTCCAGAAAGCAGGAATAGAAGGAACCTACCTCAACATAATCAAAGCTATATATGGAAAATTATTTTTAAAAGTTCCCAATTCTCTAGACTCAGATATGTCTATATTTTATTCCAAGTAAATGCTACCAATACAGTTTTGAACAAAAACAAAAACAGAACAAATCTCATACGCATATATACACAGAAGGAGACATGTAGCCTCCTCATGTGTTAGGCAGCCATGTCTGTTAGCCAGAGGCATATTAAGGCTTTGTTCTAGTAGACATAAACCTGGAGAGAACAGTGGACTGAGGCAGAGCTGGCACATGGTTGTAGAGAGACATGGTTTCCGTGCTAAGAAAGAAGGTTTTAAATGACCAGGGGCTTCAGAAGAGGATTTATTGTGAAGGGAAATGAGTGATATTCAGAAACCGCTCTGAATTAATAGACAAACGAGACACCAAATTCAGTGTCTGATAACACCATCCCCTTGCAGTGGAGTTCTCTGGTCTCTGCATCATCATACCTCCTCTTTGATTCCTTCCTCATCTGTCCCTCCCTCCTTCCCCATTATCTCCTCCAGTTTCCCTTCTCCTGTCCTTTCCATTATTTCTTCTCCTCCTGTTACTTCTTTTTCATTTACTCATCTCTTTCTTTTCTTCCTCTTCATTTCCTTATTTCTCTTTCTTATCCTCCTCTTCTTCCTTCTTTGTCTTATTCTTTTTCTTCTCTTTTTATTCCTCTTCTCATCA
This sequence comes from Bubalus kerabau, assembly GCF_029407905.1. Classification (NCBI taxonomy): domain Eukaryota; kingdom Metazoa; phylum Chordata; class Mammalia; order Artiodactyla; family Bovidae; genus Bubalus; species Bubalus kerabau. The sequence goes on from NC_073634.1 coordinate 53,735,770, forward strand.
TTTTCCCCCTTGTCTTCCTTCTTCTAAAAGAATATACCTCTGATTTGGGAAGGAAATGGGGCAGTAGAATGCACTTGAAAGCCAATTTTGATTGCTGCATTTACTCTAGAAGAGGGATAATGATAATTGAAAATGCTATGAGATAAACTTAGGCAGATTGGTCACATTTTTATTAATCCCAGTAACTTTTGTGGTGATAACAGAGTTTCTGTATGTCCTGTGTCACATTTCCTTTGGGCATCTCATATGATTTAGATTAAGTGAGTTTACTTTCTAATTAACTTTGAGAAGCCAATGAGACAGAATTGCCATTGTCTTCTCATCTGCCTTATTTTGTCATTTGAAATATATTTGAGCAGCAGAAAATCCATCTTGTTTGGTTTAATTTTATTAATCAATGTTAATTTTTAGGTTTCCTTATTCCATGTATCTAGGACAAGGTTTAAAATATTTTCTAATGTCAATGATTAATACAACCATTTTGCTGAAATTCAATTATTTCCTAATTAAATCAATTCTCCCTAATCTTAGAATACTAGCATTTCTATAATATTTAATACTTTGTAGCTGTCATTTCATAACAAATCTGGTTAAAATCCATGTGGGTTGTCAAAGCTGCCTGTCAGGCTTAAAACTTGACAGTACACATTTCTGTAAAGTGAAGTTGAAAGACATGTAAATAATTAGTTACCATTTCATCTATGATAAAGGGTTTATCAGTTGTTCACACTGTAATTGTAAAACTACTACTTTAAAAAAAAGTAGTTAATTGGAAATAGAACTGCCTTATGATCTAGCAATCCCACTGCTGGGCATACACACTGAGGAAACCAGAAGGGAAAGAGACACGTGTACCCCAATGTTCATCGCAGCACTGTTTATAATAGCCAGGACATGGAAGCAACCTAGATGTCCATCAGCAGATGAATGGATACAAAAGCAGTGGTACATATACACAATGGAGTATTACTCAGCCATTAAAAAGAATACATTTGAATCAGTTCTAATGAGGTGGATGAAACGGGAGCCTATTATACAGAGTGAAGTAAGCCAGAAAGAAAAACACCAATACAGTGTACTAACGCATATATATGGAATTTAGAAAGATGGTAACAATAACCCTGTGTACGAGACAGCAAAAGAGACACTGATGTATAGAACAGTCTTATGGACTCTGTGGGAGAGGGAGAGGGTGGGAAGATTTGGGAGAATGGCATTGAAACATGTAAAATATCATGTATGAAACGAGTTGCCAGTCCAGGTTTGATGCACGATACTGGATGCTTGGGGCTGGTGCACTGGGATGACCCAGAGGGATGGTATGGGGAGGGAGGAGGGAGGAGGGTTCAGGATGGGGAACACATGTATACCTGTGGCGGATTCATTTTGATATTTGGCAAAACTAATACAATTATGTAAAGTTTAAAAATAGAAAAATTAAAAAAAAGTAGTTAATAATAAAACGAAATTACTATGTATATGAAGATTTCAGGTTATTAAACTTGCTTTATTCTGGTGCAAACAAGGTAAAGCCACTTTTTGAGACTCTAGATACTGTTCGTATCTCTAGGTATCTATAGTCTATTTGTTTTCCAACTATAAGTTTTATAAATCATTTTAATGAATATAAAGTGATTTACATATATACATAATATGTTTAAATAGCGCTTGAATTGTTATTCCTTCCTTGATGAATTATTAAAATCCTCTGTGTTCCTTCTCCCATTCTTTCTTTTTTATTGCTGACATTCCTTAACACTAGATTAAACTTGAACTTGCTCCTCTACCATTAAGTGGGACTCCTACCCACCCAGGGTCTTTCATGCTCCATTGGTCCTGATTCACTCACACATCACGTCAGTCACAAGGTTAGATATTTTGATATCTTCACCACAGTTCCATCCACCATCATGCCTTGTCCTGAGTAAATGTCCTCACTTCCGTGACACATTTCATCCAACCTGTTGAAGAGCTGCAGTGACTTTGCTACAATGCAGATCAACTTCCCATCTTCCAACTTGGCAGTGATTGCTTACTGACCTCCATGTGGTTTTTTTCACAAGGCAAGGCCCTATTTCTGTTATCAGCTCCTCCTCTTAATTCCACCTCCCCAGAAACTCAATCCTCTCACCTGTTGGGCTCCTTTAGATTTCCCAGCAAGCCAAGTTCACCTTTAACCTCCGGTCTTGACACATTCTATTGCATGTGCCTTAAATGTTTCCACTTTCTCTAGTCTCACATGTTATAAATAAAACAAATATACACCAAGTTCATGAAAATGATTTCTTTACCTAAAGTGTATTTTTAAAATGAGAATCCAACCCATTAAAATTGATCTTCCATTTCAATGCACTCATTTGGCAGAAGAAGGTTCTGTCTACCTTAGGTGACTGAATCATGTTTATTTACTCTGACAATCAGTCTTTTAATTGGTGCACTTGGATCATCCATATTTAAAATAATTATTGATGTGGTTACTCTGACATTTAGCATGTTTTTAACTGTTTCTTAAATGTTGAATTTGTTCTTTGTTTATCCCCAGTGCTTTTCCTCTTTTCTAGTTTTAGTTGAGGATTTTGTGATTCTATCTCCTCTCTTAGCATGTCATTTACAGGTCTTTCAAAAAAAAAAAAAAAAAAAACAAACTATTTTAGTAGTTGCCCTGGCATTTGAAATACACATTTACAGCTAATTTAAATCTACTTTCAAAGTACTGCTTCACCAGTACTTCACCTGCCTCAGGGATTTCTCAATTCCTCCCTCCAGTTCCTTATTACATTGTTGTCATTTATTTCACATTGTTGTTTAGTTGCTAAGTCCTGTCTGATTCTTTTGCTACCCCATGGATTGTAGCCTGCCAGGCTCCTCTATACATAGGATTTCCAAGGAAAGAATACCGGAGTTGCCATTTCCTTCTCCAGGGGATCTTCCCGCTCCAGGTATCGAACCCATGTCTTTTGCATTGGCAGGTGAATTCTTTATCACTGAGCCACCAGGTAGACCCTTATTTCACATATACATACGCTAAATCACCTAACACGTTGTTATTATTATTACTTTAAATAGTTATCTTTAGGTCACTTAAGAAAAAGAGACCTTTTAAAAATTGCTTTATTCTCATTTATTTCTTTTCTGACCTTCTTCTTCTTCTTCTTTTTTTTTTTTTGTCTAGGTCTGTGTTTCAACCTATATAATTTTCCTTCTCCCAGAGGAACTTATTTTAACACCACTTGCAGGGACCATTTGCTGGCGGTGAATTCTTTCAGTTTTTGTTTTTTTGACAAATTAATTATTTATCCTTCATTTTTGAAAGACAATTTCACTGAATATAAAATTCTAGAATGATGATTTTATTCTTTTAACACTTTAAATATTTTACTCTATTCTCTTCTGGCTTGCATAAGCCCACTGAAATTCTGGTCCTCATTTCTCTGCTATAATGATATTGCACCCATCTCTGGGTCTTTTCAAGATATTTTTGTCTTTGATTTTTTCTGTGTGTGTGAAGTTTGAATATGCTATGCATAGGTATAGAATTTTTGGTACTTATTCTGTCTGATGTTCTCAGAGTCTTCTGGACCTCTGGTTTGGTGTCTGTCATTAATTTTGGAATATTCTTGGTGATTATTAATTCAAATATTTCTTCTGGTATTTCAAAGTACCTTTTAAAAATTGTCTTGCACTTCTGTAAAAAATATATATTTCATTCTTTTTTCTTTTCATATTTCAGTTTGGAAAGTTTTCTTTAACCAATGTTAATTAAGTTCACTGATTCTTTTCTTGGTCATATCCAGTGTATTGAAGTACCCATCAAAGACATTCTTTGTTTCTATTACAATGTATTTTATCTCTACCAGTTTCTTTTGATTCTTTCTTAGAGTCTTTATCTCTCTGTAGTCATTACACAGCAATTCTTTCAGGTTGTTTACTTTTTTCCATTAGAATGTTTATTTTATTAATTTTAGTTATTTAAAATTTTCTGCCTCATGATTTCAAAATCTGTGTCATCTTAGTCTTGTATTTATGCTTGTTTTGTTGCTTCAGGCTGTAATTTCTCTTGTCTTTTAGTATGTCTTATAATTTTTGTTGAAAGCCAGACATAGTTTATTGAGCAATAGAAAGTGAGATAAGTACACCTTTCATGTGAGGGTTCATTAATCTGTCTAAAAGTTGGGTCATATTTAATGTTTGGTGTGGCTCTAGACGGTAGGGGCTTTGTTGTTGTTGTACAGTCATGTCCGACTCTTTGTGACCCCCATGGAGTATAGACCCTCCAGGCTCCTTGTCATTGGGATTTCCCAGCAAGAATACTGGAATGGGTAGTCATTTCCTACTACAGAGGATCTTCCCAACCTAGGGATTGAACCAGTGTCTCTTTAGTCTCCTGCATTATCGGGCAGATTCTTTATCATTGAGCCATCTGGAAATCTATTATACTGACACCATTCTTCAGTAAGATGTGGAATAGGAGAGGCAGTCTATGATCTTATGATTATATCTCAATGTTTTATTGAGCCTATATCCCTGAGCTGAGACATTCACAAGTGTTTCTTGGCATCCCTTCCCCACTTAGCTGAGGCAGGAAGCTAGAGGGGATTGGTCATGAGTAAACATCCTTCCTTCTAGTGAGTTAAGGTTGGTAAAGTCTTTTTCTCTGGAAAGTAGACCTTTATTATGAAGAATTCTCTGAATATAGTATTATTTCTCAATGTGTACTATTTCCCTGTCCCTGCAAGAGCCTTAAGTGGGTATTTCTTAGCTTGTAAGAGTGACAACCTGGTAGGGTTCTTGGTGATAAAATCCATGAAAGTGCACGGGGCGGGGTGGGGGTCCTGCTAAGACTGTGGTCCTCACAAGTTTCTTCTCTTCAATTTAGTTCATCCTTAGACTCCAGCAAGTCATTAAACTGATCTTTGAAGTGTCCCTACCAAGTTATGGTTCCAAGGACTTCTGCTCCAAGTGTGTATTTCCTCTGTGATTCTCTGTGATGTTTGCCTGCCTCAAGATTCAGGGATGGAGATTTGCCCTTTGACATAAGTTTCTCTAATGGTTCCAAGAAAGTTCATTAAATTCAGCTTGTTCAGTGTTTCCTTGTTTTTAAGGAGGGGAATAATAGATATCAAGTGGTTTTCATAATGTAGCTGAAGCTGGATATCCAGCCACATAATTTTCAAAAGAGCAAGACCATTTACTAGCATTTACCTCTTTCTCTAATTTGAGAATGTGAGAATTATGAGATCTTTCAATTTTTAATAAGGTGTCTGCTCACAGTAGGTGCTCAGAAATCATGCCCATTTTAAATTTTGTTACTATTAATTAAACTTCTCTTTGGTCAGTTAATTCCTATTATTTTGGTTACTGGTGTGATTCAATCACTTATCAACTGGTAAACAGAAAATTACATAGCAGCTTAGCTGGGAATTTCTTCTAAAAAGAAAAGACTTCTTTTCTTTTGGAAACCCTTTATTCTTTGAATAAGTTTTACTTGTTATTATTGGGCCTGGTGAGAATAAAACAGTAAGAGGAAGCAATAAGAATGACATCTATTTGTATTCTGTGTTTACTATGAGTCAATAATTGTATATAGGATGTACTTTATTTTCCACAGAAGTCTTTGGAAGTAGTGTTATTATCATATATGTTTTATTGATGAGGAAACTTATAACTCGGAAGTTTATAACTTATAACTCAGAAACTTATAACTTAATTGATCTAAGATCATTGAGTAAATGTTAAAGCTAAGGTTTGAACCCATGTCTCTGCAACACAGCTTTGGTGTCCTGTACAGCTCGAATGTCTCTAGCTTTAGTAATGTATGAACCTGTATTAAAGGAAAACATCTGCTATATTCTTTCACTCAGATTTATGCTATTTTTGTTATGATGTTCTTTAAGCATATATGCACAGTGAGCCAGGTACAAATTCCTTTTGCAATATAGCTCTTATCCAAACACAGAATGAAATGAGAGCATAATTTAAATGGAAACAAAATTAAAAAGTCAATCAACTTTAATAATTTTGACTACAGAAGTGAGAGAAAGATACTATAAGGCAAATGAATGCTGACAATAAGATTTAGGCACTTTTGTGGTTATGTTTTTATTTTTAAGATACTGATAGGCATGTCAGCTTTCCCAGAACATCACTATCTGTAAAGCATACTACGTCTCACCCAGGAAATTGCATTTGTTTAGTTAATGGATGACTGAAAGTAAAAAACTTGCCTTTGGAACTTTGTTGGAAGGGGAAGTTCAGAACTAGAACGTGGCCTGAGTAGTGTCTGCTGAAATGTTGATGCTGTTGTTCCAGTATTAATGATGTTGATCATATTGTCAATCTAGTTCATTTACAATTATCCAGAACCATCTTTCAGTTCTTTGACAAAGTATCTTCCATCATTTGGAGATGAATTTTTTATCTCGGAATTCAAATGCTATTTCAACAAGGATCTCTATATAGGTTTTCTTGTAATAACATTTTGAGAGTATTTTGTTTTGAATCTGTTTATCAAAACATAGGCAAAAATCACTGTAATATAACTGCATTTAAGTCCAAGGTTTTTTTTTTTGCCAAGTGAGAAGAGTGAAGCAAGGAATTTTTTTTGTTTTGTTTTGTGATTACCTTTCAGTACTATTTTACTCATATGTGTTCAAATTTATATAAAGAGACTAGTAATCCAGGGATCCTTGACCTTCCAAGACATGACTTTTTCCAACAATCTCAGCTCCAGTTCTTAATCTAATTTTGGTTAGAGGAGGCAATGCATCTGGTGTTTCCAACCTCTCTATTTAGATCAGGTATAAAATTAGTCCTGCTGTTAAAGGTTAGAGCCCTATTATAGTTTGCTCTTAAGGCAAACTTCAGATAGCCATAGGTTACAAAATTCATCTTTTTTTTTTTTTTTTGGCCAAATCAAATTATTTTTCATCTCTCTCAGTTTTCTGGAATTTAGAGAAGCAGAAAGAGAAAACATTATTGGGCACTTAGAATTTTCCAGACACTGTACTAAAGGATTTTCATAAAGGGATTGGTTTACTACTCAACTAATCCTCTAAGATATTATAATCAGGGGCTTCCCTGATGGCTCAGTGGTAAAGAATTCACCTGCAATGCAGGAGAGGATATCTTGCAGGAGATGTGGGTTCAAACACTGGGTTTGGGAAGATGCCCTGGAGAAGGAAATGGTAATACGATCCGGTGTTCTTGCCTGGAAATTGCTATGGACAGAGGAGCCTGGTGGACTACAGTCTATAAGTCACAAAGAGTTGGACATAACTGAGCAACTAAACAATAACAACACTATAATCTATTAAAATTTCCATTTTATAGATAAGCAAATTGAAGTTCACAGAGAATAACAAGGGGAAAAAAATAGATGGAATATTCTAGTCAAACTTGACTCCAACAAAAAGATCTTGCCAAAACCCTAAAACAATCCTACCATAAACACTGGTAATTCCCATCTCTTAGACTTGTGGGCTAGACAATGTTAACTGGTAGGACACCAGTTGCAAACAAATGAATATGTGAAATTCACAATGTGTTTCCTCATTAGAACTTGAACACAACCAGCAAACACATGAATGCTCATATATAAACACACAATCCTTCTCCATTAGACATGAATGCTGTCCCCAGTCAAGACTGGGTTTGCCACATTCCTATATTATTAAATTAATAATGAACCCATCAAAGACCATTTATTGATTGTGTTTTTGTTCCTAAGCTTCAGTCACACAGAGTTTTGGCTTCCTGAATTCTCCCAGTAGTCAAGTCTGATTAACAAAGGACCTTGTAAGCTTCCTGGTAAAGCCCCAAATGCCTCCCCCATCCCCATCACGTCATAGCACAAGCACTGGCTTCCCTTTAAGCTATGTAATTAGAGATATGTCATAAATCTTAAATTCCCCAATTAACATTTCTTGATTGATGCCAAAGTGTTTGTTTTCAGTAATCTTAATCACCTCATTAGTCACCATAGTCATGCTTATTCAGATTGCTCACAGATTCCTGTATTTCTTAGTTGGCCAGCCTACACAGCCCTTTTTATTTTTAATCTCTCAGCTTTTAAAGTATAAAATTGGTGAGCCCCAGGAATGAGTTGCAGAGATATTCATGCTTTCAATATTAGGTTGACAAAATCAACCATTTTATATGTTGGGAACTATAATGTTATATCAGAATAAAAGGGAGGAATTTTTGAGATTTTCCTAGTGGAAAAGGAATTCAAAAGAGAATGACTTTAACTATTTAGTTTGTATATACACCAATCTTGAGGGTGGTGTGAAACTTTTAACTGCATGGAAGAAACAAAGCAATGATAACCTCTTTGGAGGGAAATGATAGCAGTATTAATGCCTTTCAATACTAAATTGCTTCAGATGAAACATTTACTGGTTCTTTGGGGTTTTATTTACTCTGGTAGATGCTGTGGTAAAGATTTTCACAGCACAGGTCTGTAATTCTTTTTAGAGACCTTAGGAACAAGAACAGAAAAACACCTAACCTATATAGGAAAAGATAAATAGTTGTTACTGCCAAGAGCAAGCATCTTCCTGGATACAAAGCCTCTCTCTTCATTTATTTGCTTATAATGATTTCCTTGATTGAAGTGACTTTTCCACTCAGTAGACTCTATTATCCTTCAAGACCCTGCTTAGACATAACTCTATCCTGAAGCCTTGTCCAATCTCCTCTTACCCAAATTGCTATAAATTCATTCACTTGCTTAATCATGTATTCAATAAAACTTTCTAATTATCTACCAGGAATTGGGGGTTATAAACACCAATAAGACTTAATCTTGATCTTCCAGAAGTTTATAATCTATTGGATGAGATACACATATTGAGGAAAGTAAGTGTGACATTTGTTAAAGCTTCCGTTAGGGAAGTCTTTATAAAGCACAAGGAAGTCACTAAGGCAAAGGGAACCAACAAAGATGTCACAGAGAAAGTGGCATTTGTGATTATCTTGAAGAATGTGGCCAGTATAGCTGAAGTTGCTGATAGCTGCTGGTATATATCTATTTTTGTTTTTACAACATCAGCGCCTACTGGCTCAGATGTCATTAGAGCTGCCCCTTTGACCATACTCATGGCAGGCTGGACCTGCTGGCAGTTAACCACTCCCTCCCAAGCGGACTTCAATCATAGATAAGGGGTCTGGGATGGTGTGTTAAATACAGAAGTTGGTGGATAAATACCATACCTCTTATACTTATGTGTGAGATAATTCTGAGGAATGTGTACTGGCCTGATTGGGGGTTCCTCAGGTACAGTAGTAAGTGGCTTTATAATGTACGTTTATTGGCTGATTTTTCCTTCCTGTCTTATTTCTCTATTTCCCTTCTTTCCAAATAAACCACTGGCATGCTGTTGAGGGATGATTTTTTTAAAGGAAAACTAAGACTCTCATGGGGCTTCACCCAGTGACTCAGCTGTAAAGAATCTGTTTGTAATGCAGGAGACATGGGTTCGATCCCTGGGTGGGGAAGATCTCCTGGAGGAGGACATGGCAACCCATGCCAGTATTCTTGCCTGGAGAATCTCAGGGACAGAGGAGCCTGGTGGGCTACAGTCCATAGGGTCGTGCAGAGTCAGACATGACTGAAGCGACTGAGCACAGTGCAAGACTGTCATACACTGTAAAATGAATACATAACAAAGATACTATTTAATTTATTAATTAATGAGGGAAATGGAGGAACTGATAAGAAGTCACAACTGGAAGAATTCCTTGGTGGTCCAGTGGTTAGGACTCAGGGCTTTCACTGCAGGGGGCACGGGTTTGATCCCTGGTCAGAGAACTGAGATTCTGCAAGCCACACACCAGGGCCAAAAAAGAAATCACAACCAAATCAAAGGTAGAATTTCCAGATAAAATACAGAATGTTCAGGTAAAGTTGAATTTCAGATAAACAATTTATAACTTTTTTGGGTATAGACACATTGCAGATACTGCATGGGACTCTGCTTATACTAAAAAATAGTCATTATTTGAAATTTAAATATAACTGGTCATCTTGTTATTTTGATTTGCTAAATATGACAACCTACTTCAAAACAGAATTTAACTACTTAATATGTAGATGCAGATAAAGATGCTGTGATATAAATTTACGCATCTATGCAAAGTTGGCAGTGTCGATCAATATCTACAAGACAATAATCAATTGCAAACCACTGAACATAATCTACATGCCGTAAGTGTGCACAAAAAACATTTGCATGACTAACAGTTTTCTACAAATTAAATCTCAAAGACAGTGAAAGTTGGAGATAACCTGGGAGGGTATGCTAGACAGGGTACTCACTGTTTTGTTTTTTTTTTTTTTTCCACTTCAAAAGCATTTATAATATTTTCTTACAATAAGAATTATTTTCTGAGAGAACACAAACTGAGAGCCGTTTTGGGGACAGCTTAGATGGTCATTCTAGAAAATGGGACGGAGCAATGGTGTGTTATAGAAACCATACGGGCTATGTGGAGGACTGTGATAGGTTGGGAGTGAAATAATTAAGGACTTTGTGTACCATGTTGAGTGCGTGAAAATAGCCAATCTAGAGCTACTGAAGAGGTAACAAGATCAGATTTGCATTTATAAAGATCAACTTATGCATAGAATAAGAGAGAGATACCAAGGCTATGAAACTGGAGGTAAGAAACAGGTGAAAAGTGGGTATAAAGATAAAGAAGAGGGAAGCACAAAGAAAGCAATTAAAATGACAGAATGAGAATCTAGAAAAATAGTACTGATGAACCTATTTGCAGGGAAGGAATAGAGACTCAGACATAGCAAAAAGATTTATGGACACAGTATGGGGAAGGGGAGGGTGGGATGAATTGAGAGAATACTATTGAAATATATACATTACCATGCATAAAATAGAGAGCTAATGAGAAGCTGCTGTATAGCAGAGGGAACGCAGCCTGGTGCTCTGTGACAGCCTAGAGGGATGGAAAGGAAGTTCAAGAGAGAGGGGACATGTGTATACCTATGGCAGATTCGTGTTGATGTGTGGCAGAAATCAATACAATATTGTAAAGCAATTACCCTTCAATTAAAAATAAATTTAGATATGTAAAGTTTAAAAATAAAATAAAATTAAAAAAAAAAAAATAAATAAATTTAGAAAAGAAAGAATGAGCAGAAATGATATTTGATGAAATGTGGGGGTTGAATTAAAAGGGAAAGTCTAGGGATTTCTATTGGAGTTCTGCTTCATGGGTAAGTAACATTATTAATAAAGATAGACTGTCAGGCCCTTCATCAAAGACAGTGAGTTCAGGTCTTTCCTGGCAGTCCAGTGCTTAAGACTTCACCTTCCAATGCAGGGGACGCCAGTTCAATCCCTGGCCAAGGAGCTAAGATCTCACATGCCTCATGGTCAAAAAAACAGAAAACAGAAACAATATAGTAACAAATTCAATAAAGACTTTAAAAATGGTCCATACAAAAAAATCTTTAAAAGAAGAGATAGTGAGTTCAGCTTTGAATGCATGCTTATCTTTTAGCAGGCATCTAGATGTGTGGTTTAAGACCAGGAGAAAGGTCTGTACCAGAGATAGAGATGTGCGAATCTTTAGTACAGGTTAAAATTCTGAGACCAAATGAAAGTATTGAAGAAAAGATGGACAAGAACTTCAAGTGTGGGCAGAAGTAGAAAACTCAGTAAATGGAGTTGAAGAGCAATGCTGGACATGAGAAAATGAGAAGGGTATGCTCCAATAGAGCCCAGGGGAAAGAGGTATGAGCTTCAGGAAATAGGGAACAGGAAACTATGTCAAATGTCAAGGAGAGGCATGCCAGTGGAATAATACTGCACTACTGAAGTGATGAGAATTGGCCATAAACCACTGGGGTAGCAGTTCCCAAACAAGGGGTATCTTATGAGATACTCTTCTTGTTGAATTAAAATAAACATTATTTTGGAAACTGAGAAATTCTTACGTGTTTCCCCCCACCAAACCCAAAGCACAGAGTAGGGTATGATTCAACATTATTTAGTCTAGAAATTCCCGATCTTGACTGGGAGGCACTTTCTGTGACACGCTACCTATTCATATACGATGAAAGAGGTGTTTCTGGAAAGGAGGCTCTAGAATTAGTGAAGAAATAAGAATGTTAGAGAAGAGGCTTCCCTGGTGATCCAGTGGGTTAAGAGTTTGCCTTGCAATGCAGGGGACACTGGTTCTATCCCTGGTCTGGGAAGATTCTCACATGCCATGCAGCAACTCAACCTGGTACCACAAATACTGAGCCTACATTCTGAAGCCTGTGAGCCAAAAATAAATAGATATTTTAAAAATGTTTAAAAAAAAGAATATTGGGGAAAAAAGTTGGTAGGTAAAGAAATGTAAACCTCTTAATATCAGTACTATGCTCTTCTTAGTCCCTCAGTTGTGTCTGACTCTTTGTGACCACATGGATTGTAGCCCATCAGACTCTTCTGTCCATAGGGATGCTCCAGGCAAGAATACTGGAGTGGGTCACCATGCTCTCCTCCAGGGGATCTTCCCAACCCAGGGATCGAACACAGGTCTCCCACATTGCAGACGGATTCATTACTGTCTGAGCCACCAGGGAAGCCCAATACCAGTACTAGCAACTTATAACTTTTGGTGCTTGGTCAATATTCCAATAGACATTATTATATTTAAACCTCACAATTATCCTATAAGATGGGTGCTGTTATTATCCACATTTTACTGATGAAAAAAAAAAAAAAAAGAACTGAAGATATATAGAAAACTTTACTGTCTTGCCCTTGATGACAGAGCTAATTAATGGCAGAGTCAACCTCTGAACTTAGCCTGTTTCTGAGCACATAGTCTTATCTACAATGCTTGGTTAACACCCAAATATTTCTGAAAGTTATTCCACAAAATGTTTTGAAGGATACAAAGGGAAAACTTATGAGGTTGAAATTTGGACTATATCCCAGGCTCCTCTGTCCATGGGGATTCTCCAGGCAAGAGTACTGGAGTGGGTTGCCATACTCTCCTCCAGGGGATCTTCCCAAACCAGGGATTGAACCCAGGTTTCCCTCGTTGCAGGAAGACTCTTTACTGTCTGAGCCACCAGGGAAGACTGAGGGTTTAAATTACAAGCAGGTAAAGCAGGATCACAAAATCAGGTAAGGCACACTCTATTACAAAAGTTGGCAGACTAAGGTCCATGATGAAAGTCCAACTTTTCACTTATTTTTGTAAGTCTTTTGAGCTAAAATGCTTTTTTTCCCCCTCTTTTTATATACTTTAAGTGGTTGAAAATAAAGAATAATGTTTTATGATGCATGAAAATGATATGAAATTAAATTTCAATGTTTATAAATAAGGTTTAATTGGAACACAGTCAATCCCATTTGTTTACACATTATCTATGGATGCTTTCATGCTACAATTGCAGAACTGAGTTGGAACAGGCAGAAGGGCCTGAAAAGCCTTAATTTAAAAATTTACTCTTTGGTTCTTTAGAGACAAAGTTTGCTGAAAGAGCAGGTTCTCTAGAGAAAAAATAATTGGGTAGAAGCTTAGGTGCCATAGATGACATTATTATTACAAGATGATGAAAGTCTTGAGAAAACTGAAGCATTCAGTTGAGTCAATAGAAGCCGGCTATATATGCTGGTGTGAAGAGCCAACACACAAGCAGGCACAGTTCAGTTACCCAGAACAAAAACCACTTGAGATGGTGAAAATAAAGGAGTTGGACAGCATCTGTGTATTTTCAGGATATGAGACTAGGAACTCAAGGAACTAAGTTGTAGGAATCACAGCTAGTCCTGCAAAATGGAGAGTAGTCAAACCTTCACATTTTCCCTCTTTCTTACCACGTGGTCTGTTGTTGCTAATTTCCTTCTGTCTTTTTTCTCCACAGAGTACCTCTCCTCTCACTCATCTGCTTTCTCACTCAGCTGCCTCCAAATGTTAATCTACAAGAGTTTTCAAGATCTTCCATGTTGACTCCACATTGCAAATGTGTGCTTCTCCTAAATTGCCAGAGAGAAATCTCCTTGCCACAGCTCAGGGGAGCTGTATCACTCAGTCCCATCAGTTGTAAACAAGGGGCTGGTTTATATGCACCAAATCTCTTCAGATCTAAATGGAAGGAATGTAAGGCATTCATTCAAAATCGGTTTTTACAGAGTTTGTACTGTGTATCAGGCAAAGAACTTGAACAACTTAACTTCCTCTGGCTCTGTGAATATTGTATTAACTTCAGGTGAACAGCAAAGAATCTGGAAAAGATATATATATATATATATATATATATATATATATCTATCTTTTTCATATTCTTTTATACTATAGGTTATTATAAGATTTTGAATATAGTTCCCTATATTTCTCTTTCCTGGAGGAGGGCATGGCAACCCACTCCAGTATTCTTGCTTGAAGAATCCCATGAACAGAAGCCTGGCAGGTTACAGCCCGTGGTGTTGCAGATAGTCAGACACAATTGAAGCAACTGAGCACACATGCATAGTGGGTCTTTGTTGGTTAACTATTATGTTGCTACAAAAGAAATTGTGGAAATGTTATGATCAACACATTTTTGCCAATGAGAAATAAGTTTTTTGTTTTTTTGTTTTTAATTTCTGTAATGTAAAAATCTGTGCTTAGGGAGTCAATGACCTCTTGGAAAGCATTTTCCATGTCCTGCTGGTTGTGGAAGCATTTTCACTGCAAAAAGTTGTTGAGATGCTTGGCGCATTGGTAGTTGGCTGGCTAGAGGTCAGGTGAATATGGCAGATGAAGCAAAACTTCATATAAGGCAAAAATTCATTAAATTTTTGATTGTATGATGTGCAGTCAGGTGTTGTAAAGAAAAACTGGGCACAGTCTGTTGACCAGTGCCAACTGCAGACCTTACGGTTTTTGGTGCATCTCATTGCTGGGCATACCACTCAGAAGTAATGGTTTATCCAAGATTCAGAAAGCTGCAGTGAATCAGACAGGCAGCACACCACCAAACAGTTACCCTGACCTTTTTCGGTGCAAGTTTGGCTTTGGGAAGTGTTTTGGAGCACTTCTTCTCAGTCCAACCACTGAGCTGATCATTGCTGGTTATCATGAAATCCACTATTCATTGCATGCCACAATCCCGTCAAGAAATGGTTTGTTTTTGTTGCGTAAAATAAGAGAAGATGATACTTCAAAATGATGGTCAGCTCATGAGGCACCCACTTATCGAGATTTTTTACTTTTCCAATTTGCTTCAAATGCTGAATGACCACAGAATTGTCACCCACTTATCAAGCTTTTTCACTTTTACAATTTGCTTCAAATGCTGAATGACCACGGAATGGTCAACACTGGGGTCTTTGGCAACCTCTTGTGTAGTTGTAAGAGCATCAGCTTTGATGACTGCTTTCAGTTGGTCGTTGTCACCTTCCATTGGCCAGTCACTATGCTCCTCATTTGAAGGCTCTCACCTCCTCTGCAAAGCCTCTTGAGGCACTAGGGCACTGTAGGTTCATTAGCAGGTCCCGGGCCAAGTGCGTTGTTAATGTTGCAAGTTGTCTTCACTGCTTTAAAATCTATTTTGAATTTGAATTAAAAAAATCACTCAGATTTGATAAAATGATGTAAAACATAACTGCATTTATTTAAGAATGTATTCTAATATCAAACAGCAAAGTTAACAATGTAAAACCACAATTACTTTTGCACCAACATATTTTTATATAATATATAGTAGTGTGTATATATTTATCCCAATCTCCTAATTTATCCTTCCTCCCCTTTCTCCTTTGGTAGTCATAAGTTTTTTTTTCTATGTCTGTGAGCCTATAACTATTTATATTTACCTAGACTCACAACAATAGGAAATGGCATTTGTACACATATGTCCTAATAGAGATGCCTGCTATTTTCTTACAATGATGTAAGAGACAAAGAAACAAAGCTGTATTATAGAAACAAAGTTCCCAGTAACTTTTAATGAGTCCATACATATGTAATTCCTTTATTGTGTGTATCCTGAAGCCCTCCTGGAACCTCTCTAGGACTCCCTTTCTGCATCTCCTTTATATTTCTTCATAGCATTTAACACTTCCAGATATATTGTTTATTTATTTGTTTTGTTCCAGATGTATCCCCTACTACTATACAATCTTCATGAGAACAAAGATTTTGCTTTATTCCACTGATGCATTTCCATTACCCACAACAGTGCCTGGTACATAGTATATGATCAATAAATGTTTGTGAAATTAAGGGATTAATGAATGGATTAATAAAGGTGGAATTCATACTTCATGGTGTTATGCTGTTAAGGCTTGACAGGCACGATGGCCTTTATGGAATCACTAGAATGTTTTGACCAACTAGATTCAGAAACAAGGGTAAGTGAACAACAGAAGGATGATCAGGAGAGAAGGGAAACTATCTTGTTAATTTTAGAAGGAAAATGGTGGGCCCAAGATGAAGAGAGAGCTTGGAAGTCAGACAGAACACAGCATCATGACAAATGGTGGTTGGGATGCAGCTATTGGACATAATTCCCTACGAACTCAAGTGTCTCAACTCAATGGGAGAGCCAAGTGAGACTTCAGCCGAGAACACATGGGCTTATTGAAAGAACACTTAGTAAAGGGAAGAACTCAAGCTTGTAGGGCAAAACCACATTTCTTGGAACTGGGGTAAACTGAAGATTTAGAGCACAAGGGAACAAACTAGTTACTATAACTGGGCTTTCTAGGTAAGTGCTGTTTGCTCCATCTTTGGCTTTTTAACCTCAGACATGCTAAAGTAGGCAAAGACATGAGTGATTGCTCAGGGATGACTCTTTTCTCAAATTTCTTCTTACATTCTTACTGTTGGTTTTTCTCTTCCTTGGCACCATGTTCTGGAATTCTTTATCTGCTTCTGCAAATCTTCACTGCTTCTCTGTGTTGTGAGACATTAGGACTCCTCAGTAACCTGTCTAGTCTTCCTTTTTGATTAGTGATTCTCCACATCTAATTGATTTCTGTGTCCTTTGTAGATCCAGGCAAAAGACACTCCTTTCTTCCTGAATGATCCTCACCCACTGGGCAGGGACTATGGACCCTTGAAATCAGAGCTTGGAGTCTTAAGACTTTTTAAAAATTTCCAATGGATATGGAAAAAGTCAAATTAGAATTTAAACTTTTTAATTTGGTGAAAGACCTTTTAGGTTGCTTGTATAGAAAGCTATTCAAATGAATATCATTGAAATTGGAATTTCAGTAGAGACCTTAATGTTTACAAATGATAGAGTGGGTGCCAGATATCCACATATATTAAAATAAGGAGCTAGAATACATATGAGGGGGCATGCCAACAGATGTAAAACCAGTCTTGCCTGTGTAAGCCACTCACTCACAGCTTATGTGAGAGATTTCTATTCTATTTGGAAGAGACTTTTCATGGAGAGAGCTGTTAGGGTACTGAGGCTGTTTCCCTCTTCTCTCAGTGGGGCAAGAGGGGGTGATGGGCTCTTATACTAAGCCAAGTAAAAGAAGCACCAACAAAATAGTTCAGGGAACTTGATATGCATTTTTCAAATTTGGAGCACACTGGAGTGCTGCTCAACTCCACTTTGAGAGCTCTCAGAGCAGGAGGTTTTTAGGTGGGCCTGAAGCAGCAGAGAAAAGGAATATACCTGCCTTTCGAATAAGTGGCTGCATTCTCTTCAAAAGCAAAGCCAAGGTGTTTTGGAGGCTGGATCCACAGCTTACTCGAAGTCCTCTTAAAAAAGATCTTGCCAAGTGGCTACCCAGAGAGGCAAAGAGATGCTCACAGAAGTAGCTTTAGTAGGAAGTCTGTGGGATAAGAAGGGGGTCATAAAAGAACCGTCAGTATTAAAGGGATTTTCAGGAGGTGTTTTCCAGCAGAAGAATCTCTGAGAAAACCATGGGAGCTCCCTATGGGATTATTTTTTAAAGATCAATAAAAGGGAGCCATATTGATTGCAGTTGTATCAATATCATAAGATTATGCCCATCCTCCTTTGTTGCCCTCTGCCTTTTGGGTCCTGAAATAGCCTCCTGCTGTTGGGGAAGGAGGTAGAGTGAGATATATGGACAAAGGTAACCCAGTGCCTTCCTTCAGTGCAGGCTTCCAGGACTCTAAATGGCTTTAGCTGAAGGATAGGATGCTTCTGAAATCAGATCATATTTCAGAATTTTATCATTTTTACTATATTAGATTCTTTAATGCTTGAGAGTGACAAAACATTATATATATATATATATATATATATATATATATATATATATATATAAATAAAATACACACACAGACACATACAACATGGGGCTTCCCAGGTGGTGCTAGTGGTAAAGAACCAACCTACCAATGCAGGAGATGTAAGAAACAAAGGTTCGATCTCTGGGTTGAGAACATCCCCTAGAGGAGGAAATGGCAACCTGCTCCAGTATTCTTGCCTGGAGAATCCTGAAGGACAGAGGAGCATGGCGGGCTACAGTCCATGAGACATGAGGTCACAAAGAGTTGGACATGATTGAAGTGACTGAACAGTATATATATATATATATATATATATATATATATATACACACACACACACACACACACACACACACACATAACATAGCACATGTGAACCAGGAGATGCATGTAATATTCATAGCAGCACTATTCATAACAGCAAAATTATAAATAACACAAATACTTATTGATAGAAGAGTCTTAATATATTGTGGTAGGTCTTATGGAATGAAATCTTATAGAGCAGTGAAAATGAATAAAATACAAGAATATTTAATAACAAAGTCAAACTGTAGTTATAGGTCAAAGGGGAAAAAAGTCCCAGAGAACTACATATAGTATAATGTCTTTTCTTATAAGGCTAAAGAAAGTAAAACTAAACAATATATTCCAGCATTTATGAATTTATTGGGTGATTTAAAGCAGAGGAATAAGAGGCATAACATTTAGGATTGTGCTAAGCTCTGTGGTCAAGAAGTAAGGCAGGGGGACGTGATAGATAGAAATGTTACTGGCAAAATTCTCCTCCTGGGGTTGGCTGGATTGTGGAGGTTTATTGTCATATTAATACAAATGACAACATGTAAATAGTATGTAATATAACACAATAAAAAGGCACACACATGAAGCAATAAGGGCTTCCCAGGTGGTGCTAGTGGTGAAGAATCCACCTGTCAATGCAAGAAATGTAAAAGACATGGGTTTGACCCCTGGGTCAGGAAGATCTCTTGTAGTAGGAAATGGCAACCTGCTCTAGTATTCTTGCCTGGGAAATCCCATGGACAGAGCAGCCTCCTGGGTTACAGTCCATGGGGTTGCAAAGAATTGGACACAACTGAAGAGTTGACTCATTGGAAAAGACCCTGATGCTGGGAGGGACTGGGGGCAGGAGGAGAAGGGGATGACAGAGGATGAGATGGCTGGATGGCATCACCAACTCAATGGACATGAGTTTGAGTGAACTCCGGGAGTTGGTGATGGACAGGGAGGCCTGCTGCTGCTGCTAAGTCGCTTCAGTCGTGTCCGACTCTGTGTGACCCCACAGACGGCAGCCCACCAGGCTCCCCCGTTCCTGGGATTCTCCAGGCAAGAACACTGGAGTGGGTTGCCATTTCCTTCTCCTGGCGTGCTGCAATTCATGGGGTTGCAAAGAGTCGGACACGACTGAGCGACTGATCTGATCTGAACCCAAAATTGTAAATGATCTGGTTCTGACATGTGTGCTTTACTCAAAAAAACAAAGAAAGAAAGAAAGAAAGAAATACTCTGAGTCCTAGCTGATATCCCAGCTATGGCTAGGGAAGAAGTTTACAAAACACGTTTAATGAATGGGAAGAAAAACAAATGTTACCTTTGGATTTTACCTAAAACATACCATTTATACAAAGAGTTGCCTTTACCCTAGCTCACACATATAATGAGGTGTGGTGGGGTAGCACTGGCCAGCTGTTTTAAACATGGTAACATCTTATCATATTCGAAGAGCAAGGTGAAGATGAAAACTGAAATGTCATGGTTGTATTTGTACAAACTAAATGAACGTGATCTGAAGGTCTAAAGAGAAGGTTTTTATCATCAACTTAATTATGAATCTTGATGTTAATGCTAATGCTCATAGCTTCCTCTTTCTCAAGTAAAGGTTAATCTGTCAATGAATAAAGAATAGAGGGTGACCTGTCAATGATAAGGCTCCGTGGTGGTTCCAAATGATCTAATTAGTTAGAACCAGAGGCTCCAAAACATAGAACAAAGGAATAATTGAGAGCTCCTCAAAGAAGACACTCTCTCAATTTTACAAAGTGGTTTTGCATATAAAAAGGATTCTCTAATACAATGGGGCTGGAAACATTAGAATTTATTATTAAACAGCATAGCTTTCCCCATTTTTTTTTTTTTTTTAGTGCCTCAGAGGAAGAAGAAAGGGTCACACATGCCTGAAATTGGTGGGACATCATAAAGGGCATTGATAATATTTAAAGACACAAAGCCAAGAGAGATTTCAATATCAACGGGAATCCTCATGGCCAAGAAGCCTGGGTCTTCTCTCACCCACCAGCACCCTGAACACAACATGTCTTGATATTTGTACCTTAGCCAAACTGGAAAATGGTGTGTGAATATAATAATGGTTGAGTGAAGAGGAACAGAGCTCACAGGGACTGAATAAGGCAGCTGTGACTTCTCAAATCCACTCCATAAAACTGGGCAGCTTATGAGGGGTCTTTCTTTTTGGACCTTCTCCTTCTGTTTATAGTGTTTGTCTTTCCTCGAACTGTGAAGCTTGAGGAAGGGTTCTACTTGGCTGGCATCAAATGTACAGATGTCTACATATTTCCTTCCCCCATTTAGCTCTGGCTTCAGGATGATGACCACATTCTAATGATATTTGAAACTGAATAGGTAGGTCTTGGATTTCCCTGTTGGCTCAGATGATAAAGCAAGAGATGCTCAGACCCCTGCAATGTAGGAGACCAGGGTTCAATCCCTGGGTCAGGAAGATCCCCTGGAGAAGGAAGTAGCAACCCACTCTAGTATTCTTGCTTGGGAAATTCCACAGACAGAGGAGCCTGGCAGGCTGCAGTCCATGGGATGACAAAGAGTCAGACACGACTGAGTGACTTTTACACTTTTAGGTAGTTCTTAGTCTAATGACAATGGACTGAAAGTACACAAGTCCTGGGAGGTGTGGGAAATGGCTACGACATATCAATTACTGATACATTCAGAAGGGTGACTGCTTGGGAAAACTGCCTTAACAAAGTGGAGATAACTCAGATCAATTTAAAAGCTATTTTTGGATAAGAATTTGTATGTAGTGGCTGATCAGAGTAGTTAGTGGAGCAGATGGGCTCTTGGAAAGTGGCAAGTGGCATCTGGTGACAAGTATCTGCATTCTCTGACTTCTAGTCATTTAAATTTTAAATTGGGGTAGAGGAAAAGTAAAATGATGCAAAAGACTGTCTAATTTCAGAGAACATTGTTGATTTTCCCTTCCATGCAACAGATGTTTGCTTTGGTGAATCCACGAAGGGTCAACAATCCTGTGAGATTAGCAATACTGATTTCTACAACAGCCTTTATGGGCACTGAAGTGGTTTTAAAATGGGTAATATAGCATTTAGTCACTGTGTAAAGAAATGCTTAAATAGCTCAACAAATCCATCACATTGCCTTGTTGAGATAGCTAGGAAAGAAAAGCATATTAATCATTTACAGCCATTGCTAAAGCCAGATTTTATATATGTCAAGGCTGGTGTTAGTGAAAAAGTCTGAGTGGGGAAACCAATCTCATTCAGATACATGTTGGAGTAAAACAATAAAATCAACTGTCAAAGAAAATACCCTGTGGGCCATGTGCAGTGATTGTAGCAGTTTTTCCTTTGGCAAATATATGTGTGAGGTGGACTTACTCCTGAGAAAGGAAAGACAGCTTGTAGAAGTCATGGTCTATGAGAGTAGACTCAGACGACTATCTCCACTCAACCCAGGCATTCATCTTTTCAGCAAACAATTGTATTTATAAGCAAGAGCAGCCATCATGTAGTTTGGACATTCATATTTCTTCATAAGGGTTGCTCAGGCAAGCAGAGGCATTTGACATGTATCAGCTATCAAGCCTGGCAAGGAATTGTTTTCATGGAAGTTAGAAAGGATGGCAGGCTATGGAGTTCCAAACAGACAGACATGGTCAGTGTCTGGAAGGTGGATCATTCAGAAACAGAAATATTTCTTGAGTCAATTTGTCCTTTACACACACACATATATGTCTAGCCTTATTCAGTGAGCAAGGAAAGGAACTCAGTGTATGTTTCTACAATGACAGCATTTTCTTCAGCACAGTGACTGATTTACAATATCATAATAGTGATTTATTCAATGTTGAATGGCTGGCCATGGTTGAACCTTGGTATACTTGGAGATTATGGTCAGAGGGAGATGAGAGACTCCCAGGTAAATCTTGCCTCTGACTGGGGCTGGGGCAGAAACATCAGGATTACCTCCCAGGCTATTTTTTGTGTTCTAGATATGAATAACTTCTACAGGAGAAACAGAAAGGTTACAAGCTAACAGGTTTATGTGTGTTTTCCCCTAGGGAATGGTGTGGAAGAATATTGTATACTTTTGTCTTGTTTGATATTTTTGTCAAGAGCATGCGTTAAAAAGTGAACTTATATCCAAAAATCATGAAAGATCTCTATGTTCTGGCCGAGATGTTCTTGCAGGATCAGAAGCTAGCTTTTGTTGTTTTTGCTTGTTTTTTGTTTCTTTTTCCTACTGGCTTTGAGAAATACATATGCCATTAAATGTTCTTATACAAAAATTTTGTCTAAAATCTGGATGTCGAATGTTTGATATTTAAGCAATGTATATAATCTGTAAGTGTAACTGCCTTGGAAAGCAGTTTTTCAATCTGTATGTGGCATAAGATACACTGATACATTGATATATTACTCCTTTGAAAGTGAATAGTTAAACCAATAAAGTGGGCTTGTGAAATACTGAGGAAAATATTTTGTTTTGTTGAAGTTTCTTACTCCTGTGTGTTCATTCTAATTTAACACTCTTTGGCTCAGTTCCTAGTATGTGCAAAACTGTTCTAGATATTCTAAGATTGAAACTGAGCAGGACCCTATTGGATTCCTGGGCAGGAAAGCGTTCTGTGTCCCTTGTTTCTTGTTAATAGAAAATAGGGTTCAGCCTCTATGACCTTCCCTGAGTTCCAAAAGACATATTCAAAATAGTTGCTAATCAGGGAGGGAATGCAGAGACAAGGGAGGAGCAGTCAAGAAATAATAGTGCAGCCTTAGGACAGGGTCCTATTTCTGCTTCAAAGGATCTTTAAGCTCTTTACAGAACTAGAACCCCCAACAAATGAAGATGTTAGCATTCTTCATTTCAGAGAAGCTCATCAAGAGACCATCTTAGGCCAGATTAAAGGAGTGCAGGCCCTGCACACACTCGGTTCCTTTTCAGTAACCCTATCCTTGAACCATTGCTATAAAATTCCTTACCAAATCCCTCCAGGTTGGGACACACCATTTTGAGGGCCATAAGCACACTCTGTCCCCTTTAGCCTGGCAAATCAATAAAGTCATTATTTTATACTTCACCCAAAACTGTCTTCAAGATTCAATTCAGCAACAGTATAAAGAGGCCAAGTTTTCAGCATCATGATGAAGCAGATATAAATGCTGTCCTATAGAAATTTACTTCTAACAGTGGAAAAATACAATGCTAAATAAGTGCAACTTCAAGGTGAAAGACAAACATTTGTGAATTACAAAGGAATGAATTATAATATTAAGGAATATATGACTGAAGATGAAGTTCCCCCCACCCTGGAATGATTATTATACCCACAATGAAAATGTATTTCATCTCTTGTAATAATAGATGAAGCCTAAAGTTTATAATGGGATAAAAATAACACTGGGTGGTTATCCAAATATCTGGATTTCTGTTTCAGCTCTTTTCTGAGCAAATTTTGTTTGGTAGTTGACTGGCAGTCAGTAGGTTCAAGGTTTTTCTATAATCTCCTCTCTTCAGGACAAGTCTAAGGATCATTACTGTACCACTGGGCTATGCTTAAGTTAACCATGTGCTGAAACAATTAATTTTCTGAGCTCTTAGGTTGAATGTCCTTCTTTGGAACATTTTGGAATTCATGTCTCTGATGTCTTATTTCTCCCCTACAAATGGGTAGGAAAAGGCTTCAGAGTTTCTTTTAGCTTAAAAGATTGTGCTCATTGAGCCAATGAGAATCATAGTCCCTTCCAGGGGAAGGAATCATGAAAAGCAGCTCAATCCAATAGGTCAAGTCTTTAGATGAGACTTTCTCTTTTCTCCATTCTTTATCCTGGAATTTTTTTTTTTCAACATTGAGTTGCTAAGTCTAGATCAGAGGATTGAGAATTGGGTGTGGTCTATTCCATTTCTGGCTCATTTATTTTGAACCAAATAAATGAGCTTATGGGGCCTTGTCTAAGCAGCCAGGAAAGTCTGACACTGTTTGAAGAAAATATTTGATGTAAATAAATGAAATAACTTTACCTGGACAATTTTTCTTTTTAAATTTTCCTTGGGAACTTGGGGCAGAATGATTGAGGATTTGTGTTTTTAGGGCAATAAGACTGGCCATTTTGAAATTTGTTTTTTCCAAAAAAATGACATTGGTTCAGCTCTGATTTGTTTCTTATGTCTTTTCCTTTTTTCCCCTATTGTGTCATTTTTATAAATACATTCACTGTGTAATTTGTCACAAGCAGAGATAAAAAGGCACTGGTTATAGGCAAATATGTGATTCCAACTGAAAGTCTAGGGATAGCTGCAGGAAATTTAGGTTAGTGTGTATGTTTATATGGCATTTTAAATTAAGCAAATATTGTTGAGTGTCCTCCGTGTAACACTATCTTTTGTATTATGCTTTAACCTAGGGCTTATTACTTGAGGCTCTTGGATCTTTAGAGTGTTCAAGAATGAGTTTCAGAAGCTTATGGATCCCTTGAATTTACAGACAAACTTTGTGTATATGTTTATTTAAAAGTATGAATCCACAGCTTTCATAGAATTTCTGAAGGGATCTATGACCTCAAAAATACTTTAAAATCTAAACTCTCTAATGTCAGCAGTCTTCATATTTTATTACCTCAGTATCTACTGGGAGAAAAACCGTGTGTGGGACAGAAATAGTGTGTAGCACAAAATCCATCAGAATAGATTAATTTAATACAATTGGCATTTGTTGAATGCCTATTTTTATTCAGGCAAAAGGTTCAGATGCTAGTTGAAGGTGTGGTGTGGGACCGGAGGGGAATTTCAGAGTCAAACTGAAACTTGACTCCCCATTGATCATCAGAATTTCAGCAAAGTGAAGGCACAGAAATACAAACAAGTTTTTCCTACAGAACAAGATTCTGTAGGCTCTTACCCCTTATCCAGATTGGACGTTACTGCTGAATGTGAAAAATAAATAAATAAACATTAAATAAATATACTTCAAGACAGAATGAACTCCTTTCTAAACAGTAATCCATTAACATGAACTAGGAAGTATTGAAACCCAAATAGATTTCAGAATACCTGTTGTTTTGAGCCAGGTCTGGAAGTGTGAGAGAATTTCAATAAGAACAGAGTGATATGACTTGATACTCAGCATCATGTAAATTTTAATGATGGAGAAGGAAAGGGATAGAGTTTTCTGATTTTCTCCTGTAACAAAGAGAGAGTTCAGAGAGGGGAGATATAATCATGAGTCAGTACACAGAGCTATATATAAGTCTTTTTATCTCAGTGGGCTGACAATACCTTACTACTGATGTAACTCTCCCATCAATGGTACATACAGTTTGACTAGACTCAAATAAGCAGATGACATTTCCAAGAGCCAATTTAGTATAATCAATATAAATTTAAAAAAGAAACACAGACATTTATCAAAGTTTCTCATTAACAACAACAAAAAATACTCATTATGAGAAAATTACTTAAGATTTCTGAAATCTCCTGACAGGCCAGTATTTGTCATGTAGGTTGACAATTCAGCCTAAATGAGTTTCTGTTTTCTTGATGCCATTAACTGATATTTGGCTAACTGCATGGTATTTTCTTTGGGAATTGTGCCAAAGAAACTAGGTGTTGAGTATCGTATCAGTTTCCTTTGGCTGCTGTAACAAACTGGCACAAAGTTAGTGGCTTAAAACAACATACATTTATTCTCTCACAATTCTGGAAGCCCAAAGTCCAAAATCAAGTTGTCAACAGGGGGGCATTCCTTCTTGATGCTCTAGGGGAGAATCTGTTTCTTGCCTCTTCCAGTCTCTGGTGGCTGCTAGCATTCTTTGGCTTATGGTCCCATTGCTTCACTCCATGCTTTCTCCTCTGTGTGTCTACAAAACTCATCTTTCCCTCTGTTATAAGAACATGATGAGGTTTTCAACTTCCTTTATTTATGCTCTATTTTTATTATTATTTTTCTTTTGCTCACTTTAAATATAATTTGACTTTGTTTGTTTGTTTTTTACAGTTTCCTAAAATGGAATATTTCCTGATGGCTCAGTGAGTAAAGAATTCTCCTGCAATGCAGGAGACACAGGAGGCTCAGTTTCGATCCCTGGTTCGGCAAGATATCCTGAAGGAGGAAACGCAGCTTACTCCAGAATTCTTGCCAGAGAAATACCATGGACAGAGGAGTCTGGGCTACAATCCAAAGTCATAGGGAGTCGGATATGATTGAGAGACTAAGTACAAAATGGAAGTTTAGATTATTCATTTTAGATATTTCTTCTAAAATATGCATTCAGTGGTATACATTTCCCTCTAAGAACTGCTTCCACCACTACCTACATATTTGAGAAGTGGTATTTTCATTTAGTTTGAAGTACTTAAAAATTTCTCAAGATATTCTTTGATTCATGTAATGTTTAGAAATGTATTGTTTAATCTACAAATATTTTGGAACTTTTCCAACTCTTTCTGTTATTGTTTTCTGGTTTAATTCCATTTTGTTCTTTTGAATTCTATTATTACAAATATGCTAAGGTGTACTTTATGGTCCATGGTTTATCTTGGTTAATGCTTCATGGGAATTTGAGAACAATGTATTGGATGAGGTATTTTATAAAGGTCAATTAGATATAATTAAATGATGATGCTAGTCAGTTCAACTTTATCTTTACCATTTTTCTGCCTGCTGGATCTGTCTCCAGTTATCATAGTAGGTTCATGTATTTTTCATTGAGTTCCATGAGTTTTTGTCTTAAGTGTTTTAATGCTCTGATTTTAGGTGCATACACATTATAGATTATAAGTCTTCTTGGTGAATTGACTCCTTTATCATTATGTAATGCCCTTATTTGTCCCTTGTTCAGAAGTCTTCTTTGTATGAAATTAATTTAGCTAAACCAGCTTCTTTTGATGATTGCTAAAAATGCTTGTTTATATCCATCACTTTACTTTCAATCTATCTGTGTCTTTAGATTTAAAGTGGATTTTTTTATAGACAGCATATCATGAAATCTCGTCTTTTTTATATACACTGACAATCTCTGTATTCACTTTTAAATTGATTTTTGATACAGTTGGATTAATATGTACTGTATTCCTAATAGTTTCAATTCATTGCTCCTTGGTTTTCATCATTAATTTTTCCTGTCTTCTCTGATTTTAAATACGTATTTTATATGATTCCACTTTCTTCTCCTAGCATATCGATTATAATTCTTTTTAAAGAGATCTCAGTGTTTACCCTAGAGTTTGCTATGTACATTTACGATTAACATAAATCCTCTTTCAAATAATGCAGTTCCACTTCATGGATAGTACTGGAACCTTAAAACAAGGACTTCCTTGTTTTAGGAAGTCCTTGTTCCTTATTTCATTGTTGTATTTATTTATCCATAAGCTATAATTACTAAACACATTATTGCTATTATTTTCAACAAACTATTAGATCAATTAAGGGTAAGAAAAATGATTTTTTTATTTTGCCTTCATTTATTCCTTTCTTCTTCAATGTTCTTTCTTTATGCAGATCCACATTTCTGAACTATATATATATATATATATATATATATTTTTTTTTTTTTTTGTCTGAAGAACTTATTTTAGTATTTCTGTAAGACAGGCCTACTGCCAACAAATTCTCTCTCTTTTTCTTGTTTGATCATGTTGTTATTCTTCCTTAACTTTTAAAGGATAATTTCACTGGATTCAGCATTCTAGGGTTTTTTCTCCTTTAATACTTTAAATATTTCATTCTGCTCTCTTCTTGCTAGCCTGGGAAGTCTGATATAATTTTTGTGTTCCTCTATAAGTGAACTCTGGGAGTTGGTGATGGACAGGGAGACCTGGCGTGCTGCGATTCATGGGGTCGCAAAGAGTCGGACACCACTGAGCAACTGATCTGATCTGATCTGATCTGATAAGCATATTTCCCGCCCCACACTTCCTTCAATATTTTCTCTACTTCAATTGTAATATAATAAACCTCATTATAGATTTTGTAGTATTTATCCTACTTGATCTCTGAGTTTTCTGAACCCATGATTTGGTGTCTGTTACCAGTTTTGCAAAATTCTCAGCCATTGCTAGCTAAAATATTTCTTCTGATCTGCTGTTTATGATATTCTCATTACATATATATTACATCTTTTATAATTACCCCAGTTCTTGGTTATTTTCCTACTTTTTCTCATCCTTTTTTTCTCTTTCCTATTCAGTTTGGAAAGTTTCTATTGACATTTATCCAGGATCACTGATTCTTTTTTGGACATTTTCAGCCTAATGAGTCCATCAAAGGCATTCTTCATTTCTACTACAGTGTTTTTGATTCTACATTTCCTTTCATTCTTCCATAGAATTTCCATCTTTCTGCTTACATTCTCCATCTATTCTTATACAATATCCATTTTTTAAACTAGAGCTAGTTAGCATATTAATTATTGTTATTTTAAATGCTTTGTCTGACAATTCCAAAATCTCTGACATACCTGAGTCTAGTTATGACTCTTGCTTTATCTCCCCAGACTATGTTTTGTTTCTCAGAATGCCTTGTGAGTTTTTGTTAAAAGTCAAATATTATGTACTGGGGCAAAGAAACTGAAGCAAATAGTTTTTTTGTGTGTGTGAATGTTTATGGTTACCTGATTAAGACTAAGGCTATATTTACTGTTTGCTGTAGATGTGGTGTCAGAAGCTAAAATTTCCTCTAGTATCCTTGTTTTCATCTTCCCTATTGTCCTGCATTTCCCTAGAGAATTCTTAAATGTCTGAGTCTCGCCATTCTTTCAACTGTAACCCTCTGTTACACAGGAGACCTACTGGTGTGATGGTATAGGCGAGGGGGAGTATTCTGTAATCCTATGATTAAATCTCAGTATTTTAGCCAGACTGTGTCCCTGGGCTGTTACTTTCACAAGTGCTTCTCAGCTTACACATCTTTCTTTAGGTGAGACTCGAAATCTATAGGAGGCTAGAGTTGAGGGTCTACATATCAGTTAGGCTCTAATAAAATCCTAGTTGGTTAAGTGCTGGTAAAACAATTTCCCTTGGGGACAGGCAGTCATTAAGGAGAACAAAGCAATCTGAACTTTAGTCAGTTCAATGACTCAGTCGTGTCCTACTCTTTGTGATCCCATGGACTGCAGCATGTCAGGCCTCCCTGTCCATCCCCAACTCCCGAAGTTTGCTCAAACTCATGTCCATCGATTCGGTGAAGCCATCCAACCATCTCATCCTCTGTCGTCCCCTTTTCCTCCCACCTTCAATGTTTCCTGGCATCAGGGTCTTTTCAAATGAGTCCGTTCTTCGCATCAGGTAGCCAAAGTATTGGAGTTTCAGCTTCAGCATCAGTCCTTCCAATGAATATTCAGGATTGATTTCCTTTAGGATTGACTGGTTGGATCTCCTTACAGTCCAAGGTTTTCTCAAGAGTCTTCTCCAGCACCACAGTTCAAAATCATCAATTCTTCAGTGCTCAGCTTTCGTTATAGTTCAAAAACACATCCAAACAATGCTACTGGAAAAAACATAGTTTTGACTAGATGGACATTTGTTGGCAAAGTAATGTCTCTGCTTTTTAATGTGCTATCTAGGTTGGTCATAGCTTTTCTTCCAAGGAGCAAGTGTCTTTTAATTTCATGGCTGTAGTCACCATCTGCAG
Organism: Bubalus kerabau; assembly: GCF_029407905.1. NCBI lineage: Eukaryota > Metazoa > Chordata > Mammalia > Artiodactyla > Bovidae > Bubalus > Bubalus kerabau. Next base: position 53,765,909 of record NC_073634.1, read on the forward strand.
TGATTCTGGAGCCCAAGAAAATAAAGTCTGTCACTGTTTCCATTGTTTCACCATCTATTTGGCATGAAGTGATGGGACCAGATGCCATGATCTTGGTTTTTTGAATGCTGAATTTTAAGCCAACTTTTTCACTCTCTCCTTTCATCAAGAGGCTCTTTAGTTCCTCTTCACTTTCTGCAATAAGGGTTGTGTTATTGGCATATATGAGATTATTGATATTTCTCCTGGCAATCTTGATTCCAGCTTGTGCTTCTTCCAGCCCAGCGTTTCTCATGATGTACTCTGCATATAAGTTAAATAAGCAGGGTGACAATATACAACTTTGACGTACTCCTTTTACAATTTGGAACCAGTCCATTGTTCCATGTCCAGTTCTAACTGTTGTTTCTTGACCTGCATACAGATTTCTCAGGAGGCAGGTAAAGTGATCTTGTATTATTATCTCTGTAAGAATTTTCCGCAGTTTGTTGTGATCCACATGGTCAAAGGCTTTGGTGTAGTCAATAAGGCAGAAGTAGTGTTTTCTGGAACTCTCTTGCTTTTTCTATGATCCAACAGATATTGGCAATTTGATCTCTCGTTCCTCTGCCATTTCTAAATCCAGAGCTTATTTAAAGTTTTCTACTTTACTCCTCCTTCTACCAGGGAAATAAAAAATTTTTTTTCCTTTGATTTTCATAGTGAGAATGCAGTGACATTCTTTGAGGTAAGTCTCAAGAAAGTATGGGTGAACTCACGAGATTTTTCTTTTTAAGGTTTTTTTTTTTTTTTTTTTTTAAATGTGGACCACTTTTTAAGTCTTTATTGAATTTGTCACAGTATTGCTTCTGTTTTATGTTTGGTTTTTTGACTGTGAGGCATCTTAGCTCCTAGACCAGGGACTGAACTCAGCCCTGTGCAATGGAAGGCAAAGTCTTAGTCACTGGACTGCTAGGGAAGTTCCCCACCTATGAGCTTTTAACTGTCATTCTAGTCAACATTTCATCTCCAGCAGCAATTCAGTTACCCTTTAAGTGTTCCTCACAGGCTATAGCAGAAGCTTTTACTCTTGGTAAACTATGATTATCTGTCTCTCCAGCTTCAGGGTGGTGGTTTCACCTGTGATCTCAATACTCTGATGGATCTAAGAAGAGTTGTTGATTTTCATTTAGTTCAGCTATTTTTCTTGTGAAACTAGAAGTAAAGATCCCAAAAGTTTTGCAAGTCAGGCTATAAACTAAATTATGAAACTCAGTTTTTAAATGAGTAGACATGTGCGTGCATGCTAAGTTTCTCTGTGCATGCCCAACTCTTTGCGATCCTATGGACCATAGCCCTCCTGGCTCCTCTGTCCAAGGAATTTTCCAGGCAAGAATATTTAAGTGAGTTGCCATGTTCTCTTCCAGGGGATCTTCCCAACCCAGGGATCAAACTCTCATCTCTTATATCTCCTGCATTGGCAAGCAGGTTTTTTTTTTTTTTTTCTTTTTTTTTAATCACTAGTGCCACCTGGGAAGCCCAGAGTTGACATATTTATCAGAAAGAAGAGTTGTATGTAATAAACTCTAAAATCTCTTCATCTGTTTGCTTTTATAATTCTAACAAATATTGCCCCATAAATTCAACAGGTGAAAACCCTTTGTACTATCTTTGACATTGCAGTTTGGAAGCAATATATCTTACAAATAGCTGTGAAAAGAAGAGAAACAAAAACCAAAGGAGAAAAGGAAAGATATAAGCATCTGAATGCAGAGTTCCAAAAAATAGCAAGAAGAGATAAGAAAGCCTTCCTCAGCGATCAATGCAAAAAAATAGAGGAAAACAACAGAATGGGAAAGACTAGAGATCTCTTCAAGAAAATTAGAGATACCAAGGGAACATTTCATACAAAGATGGGCTCGATAAAGGACAGAAATGGTATGGACCTAACACAAGCAGAAGATATCAAGAAGTGGTGGCGAGAATACACAGAAGAACTGTACAAAAAAGATCTTCACATCCCAGATAATCACGATGGTGTGATCACTGACCTAGAGCCAGATATCCTGGAATGTGAAGTCAAGTGGGCCTTAGAAAGCATTACTACGAACAAAGCTAGTGGAGGTGATGGAATTCCAGTTGAGCTATTCCAAATCCTGAAAGATGATGCAGTGAAAGTGCTGCACTCAATATGCCAGCAAATTTGGAAAACTCAGCAGTGGCCACAGGACTGGAAAAGGTCAGTTTTCATTCCAATCCCAAAGAAAGGCAATGCCAAAGAATGCTCAAACTACTGCACAATTGCACTCATCTCACACGCTAGTAAAGTAATGCTCAAAATTCTCCAAGCCAGGATTCAGCAACATGTGAACCATGAACTTCCTGATGTTCAAGCTGGTTTTAGAAAAGGCAGAAGAACCAGAGATCAAATTGCCAACATCCACTGGATCATCAAAAAAGCAAGAGAGTTCCAGAAACACATCTATTTCTGCTTTATTGACTATGCCAAAGCCTTTGACTGTGTGGATCACAATAAACTGTGGAAAATTCTGAAAGAGATGGGAATACCAGACCACCTGACCTGCCTCTTGAGAAATTTGTATGCAGGTCAGGAAGCAACAGTTAGAAGTGGACAGGGAACAACAGACTGGTTCCAAATAGGAAAAGGAGTTCATCAAGGCTGTATATTGTCACCCTGTTAACTTCTATGCAGAGTGCATCATGAGAAACGCTGGGCTGGAAGAAACACAAGCTGGAATCAAGATTGCCGGGAGAAATATCAATAACCTCAGATATGCAGATGATGCCACCCTTATGGCAGAAAGTGAAGAGGAACTAAAAAGCCTCTTGATGAAGGTGAAATTGGAGAGTGAAAAAGTTGGCTTAAAGCTCAACATTCAGAAAATAAAGCTCAACATTCAGAAAATGAAGATCATGGCATCTGGTCCCATCACTTCATGGGAAATAGATGGGGAAACAGTGGAAACAGTGTCAGACTTTATTTTTCTGGGCTCCAAAATCACTGCAGATGGTGACTGCAGCCATGAAATTAAAAGACACTTACTCCTTGGAAGGAAAGTTATGTCCAACCTAGATAGCATATTAAAAAGCAGAGACATTACTTTGCCAACAAAGGTCCATCTAGTCAAGGCTATGGTTTTTCCTGTGGTCATGTATGGATGTGAGAGTTGTACTGTGAAGAAGGCTGAGTGCCGAAGAATTGATGCTTTTGAAGTGTGGTGTTGGAGAAGACTCTTGAGAGTCCCTTGGACTGCAAGGAGATCCAACCAGTCCATTCTGAAGGAGATCAGTCCTGGGATTTCTTTGGAAGGAATGATGCTAAACCTGAAACTCCAGTACTTTGGCCACCTCATGTGAAGAGTTGACTCATTGGAAAAGACCCTGATGCTGGGAGGGACTGGGGGCAGAAGGAGAAGGGTTCGACAGAGGATGAGATGGCTGGATGGCATCACTGACTCGATGGACGTGAGTCTGAGTGAACTCCGGGAGTTGGTGATGGACAGGGCGGCCTGGCATGCTGCGATTCATGGGGTCACAAAGAGTTGGACACGACTGAGCAACTCAACTGAACTGAACTGAACCAGTGGGGTAGAGGAAACCCTGGATATAACCCACAAGGTAATGCCTTGATCTCAGCCTCCTGCAGCTCACCACCCGCACTGTGCTCTAGAAAGGCTGTTTCATGTATCTGGATCTCTGCTGCCTCACCTCTGGAATAAGGCAATTGACTCAAATTGCAATTAACAGTAACATTCTGCTATTATAAAGAATGATTCCTTAAAGGTTTCACAACAAAAATGTGCCTAATTTATTGCTCACCATCTTGATTCTTACACATGAAATACTCAGTTGGAATTAAGCAAATAGGTATTTAAATGTCAGCAGTTGATCTGGTACTCTATCTGGCAGCCTTCCATTTTCTGAATGGAACAAAGAGGTCTTACTGGTGCTCTCATTTATTTTAAATATAAGAAATTTAGTTCCGGTGGTTACTAGATATGCTGAAAACTAGACAAATTGACCTCAGTTGAATAAGATAAGTTTTTTAATAGCTGATCAACTGAAAGGGGAACAAAAGCTATAGATATTAAATATTGATTTTTAGCACTTAATACTCAAATTGTTGAATTTGCCAGTAAATTCCATCAGAACATGGGAAGTTCAGTCAGCTGGCTATTTATGTTACCCTGCTCTGAAAAATTAGGATTTTTTTTCTTTCTTCACAGAGTTGAATGTATTTTTGTATTAATTGACCAAACAGACTTTATTTTGCTACTGTGTAGTCATGAATGAGTCTAGTACTTGCCTTTGTGCAATAAATTGACATTTTCCCTGTACTTTCATGTTCTAATTAATTCAAAACCATTTATTCAATATCCATAGCATGTCAGATACTATTTTAAAGACTGGTAGTAAAGAAATAAAAAGAGATAGGCCAGTCTTCAAGGAGTTCACAGTATTTTGGGGGACAGAAACAGCCTGGTGAAAGTAAATCTTTGAAAATCTTATCTAGCTGTGTTACTACAGCTATGTAATTGATTTGAGAGTTATCAATATACAGATGGTAAATGCAAATAGGCATGTGGATGAGCTTTACCAGAGAATGAAACTTAAAAATCCCCAACAGTTAAAGAGTTTCAGGGAGAGGAAAAAAAAATCCTGAAAAGAAAAAATCGGGAAGTAATTATAAAACTAAAATTCTGACTTTGTTTGGATTCCATAAGAACACCCCAAGACAAGGTTTGAGTAGGAGGAATTTAGCTGGTACATGATCCAAAATGTAGCAGAAGAGGAGTATAAGAGGTGAGACAGAGAAGAGAAGAAAGCCAGTAAAGTTTGTTTTTAGTTATGAGCAACTGAAGCTTAATTTCACTGTGAAGCTCTTGGACCCAGTGTAGACATGTGTGGCAGAAATGTTTTGGTTGAGAGGTGAATGAACCCAAATATTTATATACCAATTGCTATTAGTCATTGTCTAGGGGCATTTTCGGAGAAGGCAATGGCACCCCACTCCAGTACTCTTGCCTGGAAAATCCATTGGACGGAAGAGCCTGGAAGGCTGCAGTCCATGGGGCCGCTGAGGGTCGGACACGACTGAGTGACTTTCCTTTCACTTTTCACTTTCATGCATTGGAGAAGGAAATGGCAACCCACTCCAGTGTTCTTGCCTGGAGAATCCCAGGGACAGGGGAGCCTGGTGGGCTGCTGTCTGTGGGGTCGCACAGAGTCGGACACGACTGAAATGACTTAGGGGCATTTTCAGGGGCTAATTCTCTGGCACTGCTGGCTTGTCATGCACAGTAAGAGTGGATTCTGGTGGTCAGGCAAAAGAGTGTCATGTGCTGGTGGTTGTCATGTCAAATCTGCTCTGTCATGTATGTAAATATTAAGTGCTTAAGACTTGGGGATGGAGTATTAACAGCACCTGCTACAATCAATCCTAAAGGAAATCAACCCTGAATATTCATTGGAAGGATTGATGCTGAAGCTGAAGCACCAATACTTTGGCTACCTGATGTGAAGAGCTCAGTCATTGGAAAAGATCCTGATGCTGGAAAATATTGAAGGCAGGAGGAGAAGGGGATGACAGAGGATGAGATTGTTGGATGGCATCACCGACTCAATGGACATGAGTTTGAATAGGGGAGCCTGGCATGCTGCAATCCCTGGAACTGCAGAGTCAGACACAACTTGTGACTGAACAACAACAAAAACAATTTAGTGCCATGAAAAGCAAGGGAAGTATTACTGGAAGGAAGATGTATTAAAGAACATCACAAAGACTGACGAATAAGTTAAAGAACTGAGAATGGGCCACAAATCAAGGGGAAGATGCTCATAGAAATGGAAAAAATAGACATAAACAAAAGTAGATAGAGAATGAATAATTGATAGAGTAAGGTGCAGGAGAAGATGGAATGATGTGTGTGAATATTTATAATTAATACTCAAAATGTACACAAAGGAAAATTAAATGAATTTATTAAAAATAGAAATATCTTTTCATGACAAATTTATAAATCAACTTATCCCAGAGATTCTTCTTGAACTACAAAATCTGGTTTAAGTGCCACTTCTTTTCTTTACAGTGCACCTTTTGCTTATGTAACTATGGAATTTACACACAAACTCCAAATAATTTATTGGCTGCTTTTGCGGGGTTGGTATCAGGCACAGAGAGAAGTTAGAACTCTGGTTCATTTGAGCTATAAAGCATTGAATTACTCTGTGTCCAGCAATATTAGGACATAGGAATAGAAACTGAACCAGCATCCCAGGGAATATAAACCCGAACAAATAGTGTCCATTCCAATCTGAGGTCAATCACATCCTTGATGTTTTTTCCTAACATACTGATGAGCTGTTGTATTGCAGCTCATCATCAGAATACAGAATGACTTCTTCTGAGCAATTACATTTTTCCAAAACAGGCTCTAGATGGAGATATTCATCTATTGTTCTTTTTTTTTTTTTCCAACAGTTGAGGTGAACAATATACTCAACAGCTAAAAAAAGTAAATTAGAATTTTTAAGTCATTTTTAAATCTCTCAAAGACTCAGAAATGATTTAGAGCATTATTTCAGGCAGATAAGATAGGAAAAATATTTTTGAATTGTTAATCTGGATAATTTATAAAAATAAGACATTGCGGCATGCTATCTCTTTCTATAAATGTACGTTTTCTTAAGAAAATACAAATCAATTGCCTTTTTATATAAAAGATATTTAATCAGAATTACAAAGGAGTAAAAACATTTCAATTTAGTTTTCAAAATCAGCATGCTATAAACAGCAATGAGAAATAGCAAAGTCAATCCACAAAAGGAGAAAAAAAAAGGCAGATTTTACAGATGTTCTTGTATAGATCTTAACATTTAGGTAAGGCTTAAGGATTTAGTGAAAGTGATAGTTGCTCAGTTGAGTCTGACTTTTTATGACCCCATGGACCGTGGCCTGACCTGCAAGGCTTCTCTGTCCATGGAATTCTTCAGGCAAGAATATTGGAGTGGGTAGCCATTCCCTTCTCCAGGTGAATCTTCCTGACCCAGGGATTGAACTCAAGTCTCCTGCATTTACCATCTGAGCCACCAGGGAAGCCTTAACGATTTATTATTATTATTATTGTTTTTGTTGTTAAATAATGATATGCATGATTTTCCCAGTGAATGGGCTGTTCTGCATCCTGAGAACATATTTTTAGGGCAGGGTTGAGAAAGAAAAGAAAAAGTAACATGGGCCCTAGAGAGAGTCACTGAGCGATGGAAGAAAACAGAACCAACTCCTGATACTCTGGGCGAGCATGAACTCTTCTGAGGTTCTGTTTTCACTGTTGTTAAACAGGGAAAATTTTTTTCTGCTGTACCTGTCTTGTAGACTGACTAAGGTCAGCAAAGAAAATGACTGGAGAGGCATGCAGGGGAATCATGTTGCACAGGATTCACTCTGATCGAAGCTTCTAATCCTGGTCTCCTACACTGGGCTCCTTTCCTGCTGGTACTCAGTGATGGGGGAACTCGTCTTGGGCCTGGAGTATTTTAAGTTGAGCTTGATCAACACAGATGCTAAAGACATATACTTGCTTACACATTTATATACTTGTGACTAGGTTAGTGCCTGTGACTTTACCACAAGAAACTATTGGAAATTTTCTAACTGCTATCTTAAATGAAAAAAGAATCCACTGAAATTTTGCATAAATCATGATAGGCATCTTGAGGTCACTCTATGGAAGCATTTACACAAGGCTAACATCTTTCGGTTGTACCAGCATTGACTCTAAAGTTTCTGAACCCTGAACTCTTTGCTTTTCATTGTAAAGCTATGGCTTTCATTCTTTCAGTGATGGAAACTTTTTTCTCACCTTTTCCACCTATGAACAGAGCTCCAGCTTCCTTCCCCTCTCCCCTTCTTCAGATCAGGAGATATAGAAGATGTGTTCACAACTCTTTCCACATGAGACACCTGAGATCTTTTGTTTGACTCTTTCAAGATAAGTCCCCTCTGAGTCTTAGATAGACATCTCAACCTTAGCCAAAACAAAATGGACAAGTTTTCTAGATTTGTTGTAAAATGAAAGATAACACTCTCAAGAAGATAAGACCATCTACCCTCAGCTAGCCAAAGGCAGGCATATCTCAGAATTGAACATCTTGAAGTGAGCATTTGTTACTGTGCTACTTTAGGGATGTCAGTTGAGCATTGAAGACCTATCACTTGACCAAGATTAAACACCAGTACAGGCACAATGCCTAGCCCATCTCCCCACTCTGTCAAGATTTCATAGAACACTCCAAAGTAGCTCTTCAGCAACTGAAGGATCATTCTTAAGAATCTGTCTGTAAGATGTTAATTCCCTGAGCACATCATCAAGTTGCTTCTGCCCCATGTGGGATGGGGTTGAGATATTCTTACCTGGCAAAGTGGTAACACAATAAAAAGCAGAAAGACAATATAATTTGAGATTAAATAATTCCATAAATGACAATCAATTGAAAATCTATTTTTTTTCCCATTGGAGACACAATGAAAGCATATAAAATGTAATGTAAAGTATGAAGATCACTCTTGGAACTTATGAACTATGTGAAGTTTCAGGGTGTTTGATGGGGGTGTCAATTACACTGCCTGACAGTGAAGTGAATTCTATTACAGAGTTATCATTACTATGTTGCAAAAAAGAGTACTGTTAGCTAAGTTAGGAATATTCAGTCAAATCATCAGTCAGTTAAGTTCAGTCTCTCAGTTGTGACCAACTCTGTGACCCCATGGATGGCAGCATGCCAGGCCTCCCTGTCCATCACCAACTCCTGGAATTTGCTCAAACTCATGTCCATCAAGTTGGTGATGCCATCCAACCATCTCATCCTCTGTCATCCCACCTTCAATCTTTCCCAGCATCAGGGTCTTTTCAAATGAGTCCGTTCTTTGCATCAGATGGCCAAAGTATTGGAATTTTAGCTTTAGCATCAGTCCTTCCAATAAACACCCAGGACTGATCTCCTTTAGGATGGACTGGTTGGATCTCCTTGCAGTCCAAGGGACTCTCAAGAGTCTTCTCCAACACCACAGCTCAAAAGCATCAATTCTTCAGCGTTCAGCTTTCTTTATAGTTCAACTCTCACATCCATACATGACTACTGGAAAAACCATACCTTTGACTAGATGGATCTTTGTTGGCAAAGTAATGTCTCTGCTTTTTAATATGCTGTCTAGGTTGGTTATAGCTTTTCTTCCAAGGAGCAAGCGTCTTTTAATTTCATAGCTGTAGTCACCAACTGCAGTAAAGTTGGAGCCAAAAAAAAAAAAAAAAAAAGAAAAAAGAAAAAATAAAGTCTGTCACAGTTTCCATTGTTTCCCCATCTACTTGCCATGAAGTGATGGGACCGGATTCCATGATCTTAGTTTTCTGAACGTTGAGTTTTAAGCCAACTTTTTCTCTCTTCTATTTCACTTTCATCAAGAAGCTCTTTAGTTCTTCTTTGCTTTCTGCCATAAGGGTGGTTGATCTGCATATCTGAGGTTATTAATATTTCTCTCAGAAATTTTGATTCCAGCTTGTGCTTCATTCAGCCCAGCATTTTGCATGACGTACTCTGCATATAAGTTAAATAAGAAGGCTGGCAATATATGACCTTGATGTACTCCTTTCCCGATTTGGGACCAGTCTGTTGTTCCATGTCCAGTTCTAACAGTTGTTTCTTGACCTGCATGCAGATTTCTCAGGAGACAGGTAAGGTGGTCTGGTATTCCCATCTCTTTAAGAATTTGCCAAAGTTTGGTGTGATCTACACAGTCAAAGGCTTTGGAGTATTCAATAAAACAGAAGTAGATATTTTTCTGAAACTCCCTTGCTTTTTTGATGATCCAACAGATGTTGGCAATTTTATTTCTGGTTTCTCTGCCTTTTCTAAATCCAGCTTGAACATCTGGAAATTCATGGTTCTTGTACTGTTGAAGCCTGGCTTGGAGAATCCTAAGCATTACTTTGCCAGTGTGTGAAATGAGTGCAACTGCATGGTAGTTTGAAACTTCTTTGGCATTGCCTTTCTTTGGGATTAGAATGAAACTGACCTTTTCCAGTCTTGTGGCCACTGCTGAGTTTTCCAAATTTGCTGGCATATTGAGTGCAGCACTTTCACAGCATCATCTTTCAGGATTTGAAATAGCTTAACTGGAATTCCACCCCCTCCGCTAGCTTTGTTCGTAGTGATGCTTTCTAAGGCCCACTTGACTTCACATTCCAGGATATCTGGCTCTAGGTCAGTGATCCCACGATCGTGATTATCTGGGTTGTGAAGATCTTTTTTGTATAGTTCTTCTGTGTATTCTTGACACCTCTTCTTAATATCTTCTACTTCTGTTAGTCCATACCATTTCTGTCCTTTATTGAGACCATCTTTGCATGAAATGTTCCCTTGGTATCTCTAATTTTCTTTAATAGATCTCTCATCTTTCCCATTCTATTGTTTTCCTCTGTTTCCTTGCATTGATCTCTGAAGAAGACTTTCTTATCTCTCCTTGCTATTCTTTGGAACTCTGCATTCAAATGGGTGTATCTTTCCGTTTCTCCTTTGCCTTTCACTTCTCTTTTTTTCTCAGCTATTTGTAAGGCCTCCTTAGATAACCATTTTGCCTTTTTGCATTTCTTTTCTTGGGGTTGATCTCGATCACTGCCTCCTGTACAATGTCAGAAACCTCAGTCCATAGTTCTTCAGGCATTCTGCCTATCAGATCTAGTCCCTTGAATCTATTTGTCACTCCCACTGTATAATTGTAAGGGATTTGATTATTGCAAATCATAATTTCAATTAATTTGAACTGAGTTAGCTGATAATCCATTTAATAACTTTAGATGAATTAGATCTGTACCTTTTGGCCTTTTACTGGGACTTGGTTGCTTCCTAGACTGGTTTAAGGAAGTCTCATCCAACATATTATCACCATTCAGCCCATTTAACCAAGACTTGTGATTTAATGTCTTGGTGTCTCATGGCTTGGATAGGTCCATGTGCTATGCAAGGTAGTTAGCTGATAAGACTTTCCAAGGAGCATTTGCCCTAGACAATTCACCAAGGATCAATGTCTGGCTTCAGTTCTGGGGTTTTGGAAGATAGATTTTTATCAGTACCCTTAACACCAGGGATGAATGAACTCAACAACTAGAATCAAAGGACTAATGTAAATTCAGCTCCTATTGAATTTACTGAATTTACTGAAATTCACAGAGGAACCCAATAAGCAAAAAATGATTGCAACAGTGCTGTAAGTTGTTATACACAGGGAAGGCTTTGTAGCACTCTTTGGACTGTAAGCAGAATATCCAGGACAGACCCAGCGTAGCAATAGAAGCTCAATTCCTGGAAATAAGAAAGTTGTGAATCTAACCCCTTGATCTGTTTTCCTGATCTTGAAAAGCCAACTAACTTTTCTCTCCTTTTGTTACATAATCTGCAAAAGTGGACAGTGGGCGAAGCACCAAAGGTGACGTTATCTGAGAGTACAAAGTGCTAAAATAATTAGACTCAGGAGATTGCTCTGTTCAAAGAAGTTTCAGTTTCCCAGAAATCTAGCTAGTAAGATTGTTCTTATCCTTTTCATACTGGCATTTGACTTTCTGAGATAGAAAGAACTTTCTCATTTTTACCTGAGGAAGGCTAGGGGTGAGATAGGATTTTCTTTCTGCCTCACCTAGGTTGATGCTAAGTCAGTACAAGGAACAGCAGGGTTGAATTGTTTGTTTAGAGCAGATTGGGCAAGCCCACGGGCTAAACATATGTGTATTATTCAAATGCAGTGATTTTATTTTATTTTTTTACACATTATGATACTGAGATGTGATACATAGAAAGCTAATTATAAAATTATAGATCTCAGACAAACACATACATCTACATATCCATATTACTGACCAGAATGCTGGGTATCTATTATACTTTTTCTTATCACTTTGAATGGTAAATTGAACATCACTCCGTCAGCTGGACACAATCACACATTCATGGCCTGTTGGCTCTATGTATTGTCCAAAGATCTTTGAGACAGAAACTGAGTTTTCTTTCTTCATTTGGAGTGTAATTCACTATTTTCTGTATTTTTTTTGCGTGTGTGTGTTTTTTTTATTTTTGTGACCTTGTTTTTCTGTCATCATTTTGTGTTCTGATGAACATTTTGACTCATAGGATATGCATGTGGCCACACTGGAAGTTTTGCAAAATGCTAGGTCAATGACATTAGAATAGTTATATAAAGATATTTAGTTATATATCAGTAAATATATATCAATATATATTATATATACACACACACGCACACACACACACACACACACACACACACAACAGCTATTCAAGGCAAAGTGAGCATAATCAAAGAACTATTTTAGGAAGCAGATGGTCAAAATCAGCCTGAAGACTGAGACTGTAGGAAGTTATTTGGATTGAAGGCATCTCATCAGAGGAAGTTACCAATGATGAAAGAAATAGAAATGAGATGAGACAATAGCCAGAGACATGATGTGATTCTAAGTGTATGTTGCCCAGATGTATTTCCAAGGGGCCTGTGCTTTGATCTTACAATGCAGGTTCACTTAACAATGCATTTCCAGGAGAATTTTCTAGTCCTTCTGTCACATTATCATAAACATGCATTCTGACTCCAGTTTCAGTATGAAGATGAGGGTTTCCCTACTACCAAGCAACTCTTGGACAAGAGCCAGGTATTCTACAATTCAACTCAGTTTGACACTAGGCTTCTCTGGTGGCTCAAACAGTAAAGAATCTGCCTGCAAGGCGGGAGACCAGGGCTCAATCCCAGGTCGGGAAGATCCCCTGGAGAAGAAAACGGCAACCCACTCAAGTATCCTTGCCTGGAAAATCCCATGGACAGAGGAGCCTGGCAGGCTAGAGTCCATGGGGTCTCAAGGAGTCAGACACAGCTGAGTGACTAACAGTTTCACTTGGAGATAACATCAGATTTCATAGGTTAAGGGCTTAGTCCCACTAGACTGCCCACCAGACAACATTTACAAGCTTCTTTGGTTGTTGCCTGAGCTTCTGACAAACTGGCTACATACTGCAGGTTCCTAGAAGCCCCATCTTGAGTTCTATTAATTTGTTAGAGCAGCTCACAGAACTCAGGAAAGTTGCTTACTCAGTAGGTTACTGGTTTATTACAAAGGATATTAAAGGATCCATATCAATAGCCAGATGAAGAGATACATAGGGTGAAGTCCTGAACAAAAGAACTTCTGTTATCATGGAGTTTGGGGCCCAACATGAGGGCACCAAGAAGCATTCTGGTTCACCAACCCGGAAACTCTTTGCATCCTCTTCTTTGGTTTTTATTCAAGCCTCATTACATACTATTTAATTGCTAAATTGTGTCTGACTCTTTATGACCCCATGGACTAGAGCCTGCCAGGCTACTCTGTCCATGGGATTTCCCAGGCAAGAATACTGGAGTGGGTTCCATAGGCATGCTTGATTCACAACTGGTGATTGATTCAACCTCTAGCCTTTCTCCCCTCCCCTGAAATTTGCAGCCCTCTGTCGGTTGGTTCTGTTGGCAACGAGTTCCCATCCTTAGGTGCTTTCCAAAAGTCACCTCATTAACATAAACACAGTTGTTTCGGAAAGGGGTTTATTATGAATAAGACAACACCCATTTCATTTTTATAGCTCTGAAGCAATCTCAAGAACTTAGGACTAGAGCCCAAACATTAGAGTAAAAGATACCCCCATTACTCTTAAATCTGAAAATTCCAAGGGTTTTGGAAGCTATGAGCCAGGAACTGTGGATGAAAGCTAAATACATTTTTCTTATTGTAAATCACAATGTCACAGTGAAGTGATTTGCAGAATGTTAAGGTAAAGAACATGGGTCTGGAATCAGATAGACCTGGACTTGAATATGGCATCAAAATGTAATAACTGTGACTTGAGATAAATTGTTTAATCTCTCCAAATAGTTTCTGTGGAGCAGCGTCTGCTCAGGACGGCAGCACTAATACTCCAAGTAGAAGAGAATATTGGTGGCTGTAGTTTTGAGTCTCAGAATGGCGATCAGTTGAAGGGGTTGCCTCACCAAAGATTGCATTTCTTCTCTGGGGCAGCCTGTCTGCAATGATTGTTTGATGCACAAGTACAGAGTCTTCCCTCTGGCTTTGACCTGGGGAAATCTGAAAGACTATCCCAGTTCCAGAGCTTCTCATGGGATCATCTGAGGCCTGGTTGAGGAGAATCACAGGTCAACTTCTTCCTTTGCCTACATTATGCAATGAAATTACTGAATGTAAATATTTGTCTCAGATAGTCCCTATACTTGCAACCCTTCTTTTTTTAATTTTAAATTTATTTATTTTAATTGGAGGCTAATTACTTTACAATATTGTATTGGTTCTGTCACACATCAACATGAATCCACCATGGGTGTACACGTGTTCCCCATCCTGAACCCCCACCACCTCCCTCCCTGTACCATCCCTCTGGGTCATCCCAGTGCATCAGCCCCAAAAGAGACACAGATGTATAGAACCCTTCTTTGAGTATTTATTCCCTTTAACAGTATTGACCATGTCACAGTTATGAATGTAATTTAAATATGATAATTCATAGAAAGCATATCAACCACTTCCTAAGACAGAAAAAGTGAAACAAACTCTGTAACAAACTGAAAGAAAGTTTTCCTACCCAGATTTTCTTTCTACCATCACCTTTCTTTCCTACCTTTGTTACCACCAAGCTTTCAAATAGCTCTTTTGTGTCTGCCACGGTCTTTTCCTTTCCAGATACTGCTCTTAACTCATTGCCATCTACTTTTTGTTTGCTTGTTTTGAATTTCCATGTAGTACTCTGGTTTTTTCCTGTGGAATAAGGCTTAACAAAAGTCCCAATATATGTGTTTTTTGACATCTGGGTTGATGCATCAGTACCTCAACTGGTCTAGTCATGAGTTAACTTCACTCTGCTCCTGGGAATGAGGTTTCTTAGGCAGGCAACCCTCCTTATCATGGGAACCAAATATAGTTCCTGTTTATTTCTGAGTAGCAAGATAGCCCATCAGTTCAGATCAGTCCAGTAGCTCAGTTGTGTCTGACTCTATGTGACCCCAGGAACTGCAGCATGCCAGGCCTCCCTGTCCATCACCAACTCCCGGAGTCTACGCAAATTCATGTCCATTGAGTTGGTGATGCCATCCAACCATCTCATCCTCTGTAGTCCCCTTCTCCTCCTGCCCTCAATCATTCCCAGCATCAGGGTCTTTTCAAAGGAGTCAGATTTTTTGCATCAGGTGGCCAAAGTACTGGAGTTTCAGCTTCAACATCAGTCCTTCCAATGAACACCCAGGACTGATCTCATTTAGGATGGACTGGTTAGATCTCCTTGCGGTCCAGGGGACTCTCAAGAGTCTTCTCCAACACCACAGTTCAAAAGCATCAATTCTTTAGCATTCAGCTTTCTTTATAGTCCAACTCTCACATCCATACATGATTACTGGAAAAACCATAGCCTTAACTAGATGGACCTTTGTGGACAAAGTAATGTCTCTGCTTTTTAATATGCTGTCTAGGTTGGTCATAACTTTCCTTCCAAGGAGTAAGTGTCTTTTAATTTTATGGCTGCAGTCACTATCTGCAGTGATTTTAGGGCCCCCCAAAATAAAGTCAGCTTCTGTTTCCCATCTATTTGCCATGAAGTGATGGGACCGGATGCCATGAAGTGATGGGACCAGATGCCATGATCTTAGTTTTCTGAATGCTGAGCTTTAAGCCAACTTTTTCACTCTTCTCTTTCACTTTCGTCAAGAGACTCTTTAGCTCTTCTTCACTTTCTGCCATAAGGGTAGTGTTATCTGCATATCTGAGGTTACTGATATTTCTCCAAGCAATCTTGATTCCAGCTTGTGCTTCTTCCAGCCCAGCGTTTCTCATGATGTACTCTGCATTTAAGTTAAATAAGCAGGGTGACAGTATACAACCTTTTCATACTCCTTTTCACATTTGGAACCAGTTTGTTGTTCCATGTCCAATACTAACTGTTGCCTTGTGACTTGCATACAGATTTCTCAAGAGGCAGGTGGTCTAGTATTACCATCACATTCAGAATTTTCCACAGTTTGTTGTGATCCACACAGTCAAAGGCTTTGGCATAGTCAATAAAGCAGAAATAGATGTTTTTCTGGAACTCTCTTGCTTTTTCCATGATCCAGCAGATGTTGGCAATTTGATCTTTGGTTCCTCTGCCTTTTCTAAATCCAGCTTGAACATCTGGAAGTTCACAGTTCATGTATTGCTGAAGCCTGGTTGGAGACTTTTGAGCATTGCTTTACTAGAGTGTGAGTGAGTGAAATTGTGTGGTAGTTTGAGCATTCTTTGGCATTGCCTTTCTTTGGAATTGGAATGAACACTGACCTTTTCCAGTGCTGTGGCCAATGTTGAGTTTTCCAAATTTGCTGGCATATGGAGTGCAGCACTTTCACTTCATCATCTTTTAGGATTTGAAAGAGATCAACTGGAATTCCATCACCTCCCCAGCTTTGTTCGTAGTGATGCTTCCTAAGGCCCACTTGACTTCACGTTCCAGGATGTCTGGCTCTAGGTGAGTGATCACACCATCGTGATTATCTCAGACATGAAGATCTTTTTTGTACAGTTCTTCTGTGTATTCTTGCCACCTCTTCTTAATATCTTCTACTTCTGTTAGCTCCATACTATTTCTGTCCTTTATTGAGCCCATCTTTGCATGAAATGTTCTCTTGGTATCTCTAATTATCCTGAATAGATCTCTAGTCTTTCCCATTCTATTGTTTCTCTCTATTTCTTTGCCTTGATCACTGAGGAAGGCTGTCTTATCTCTCCTGCTCTTCTTTGGAACTCTGCATTCAAGTGGGTATATCTTTCCTTATCTCCTTTTCTTTTTGCTTCTCTTATTTTCACAGCTATTTGTAAGACTTCCTCAGACAGCCATTTTGCCTTTTTTTTTTGCATTTCTTTTTCTTGGGGGTGGTCTTGATCCCTGTCTCCTGTACAATGTCACAAACCTCTGTCCATAGTTCATCAGGCACTCTGTCTATCAGATCTAGTCCCTTAAATCTATTTCTCACTTCCACTGTATCATCGTAAGGGATCTGATTTAGGTCATACCTGAATGGTGTAGTGGTTTTCCCTACTTTCTTCAATTTAAGTCTGAATTTGGCAATAAGGAGTTCATGATATGAGCCACAGTCAGCTCCTGGTTTTGTTTTTTTCTGACTGTATAGAGCTTCTCCATCTTTGGCTGCAAAGAATATAATCAATCTGATTTTGGTGTTGGCCATCTGGTGATGTCCAGGTGTAGAGTCTTCTCTTGTGTTGTTGGAAGAGAGTGTTTTCTATGACCAGTTCATTCTCTTGGCAAAAGTCTTTTAGCCTTTGCCCTGCTTCATTCTGTATTCAAAGGCCAAATTTGCCTGTTACTCCAGGTGTTTCTTGACTTCCTACTTTTGCATTTCAGTCCCCTATAATGAAAAGGACATTTTTTTGGGGTGTTTGTTCTAAAAGGTCTTGTAGGTCTTCATAGAACTACTCAGCTTCAGCTTTTTCAGTTTTGCTGGTCGGGGCATAGGCTTGATTACCGTGATATTGAATGGTTTGCCTTGGAAAGAACAGAGATCTTTCTGTTGTCTTGGAGATTGCATCCAAGTACTGCATTTCAGACTCTTTTGCTGACTATGATGGCTACTCCATTTCTTCTAAGCGATTCCTGACCACAGTAGTAGATATAATGGTCATTTGAGTTACATTCACCCATTCCAGTCCATTTTAGTTTGCTGATTCCTAGAATGTCAACATTCACTCTTGCCATCTCTTGTTTGACCACTTCCAATTTGCCTTGATTCTAGGACCTAACATTCCAGGTTCCTATGCAATATTGCTCTTTACAGCATCGGGTCTTGCTTCTATCACCAGTCACAACCACAACGGGTTGTTGTTTTTGCTTTGGCTCCATCCCTTCATTCTTTCTGGAGTTATTTCTCCACTGATCTCCAGTAGCATATTGGGCAGCTACTGACCTGGGGAGTTCCTGTTTCAGTATCCTATCTTTTTGCCTTTTCATACAGTTCATGGGGTTCTCAAGACAAGAATACTGAAGTGATTTTCCATTCCGTTCTCCAGTGGACCCCATTCTGTAAGACCTCTCCATCATGATCCATTCATCTTGGGTGGCCCCACACGGCATGGCTTAGTTTCAGCTATCCCATGGCATTATTCAAATAAGCTGATCACACCCTCCTGTGGGAACCAGGATTCACCCCACTGTTCCTCTCTCGTTGTTCACTCTGTTGCTGATTGTAGACTCTTGTGGTCCTGCATGGTGCACAGTGTTCCTCTCCTAGGATATGAGTATATGTGGCTTATAATTTGCTGTCATTCTCATCTGTTTAGTGTCAGCTGTTGTGTGTTTTGCCATCCTATAATCTCAAGACAGGAATCCATTCTTCACCAAGAAGTTGAATATGAGGTGATTAAACCACTCTGCTAAAAGAAATGGGCTCTTTTCAATGGCCTAATTCATTGTTAGAAACTTTTATTTTAAGATAAGTATTTTTAAATAAGGTTCCAGTAAGTTTTAGAATTACTGTTTGTGGAATAACACAGGTATATCAACTGCTGGCATTTTAATTTCAACAATTGTATCCTTGGTTACTTCTGTAGTTCTTTTGTCACCCAGGACCCTAAATTCCCACTCTACTCTGTCCCTAGATATCATTCTCCATGTTGCCACATTATGAATTGTGAATGCCTAAAGCCTGCTTAGTGAAATTGAGGTGAGTTCAGCATTTGAGTCAAAACACAAGGGTTCAATGAATTTGTTACCTCAATGATCAGAATATACTCCCAGCTATCAAATTCAACTTTTATCTAAGGCTTTATTCTGTCTATATCTCCCACTCACTTACATGTTTCACTTATCCCTTTTAAACTATTGATAATTACTCTCAAATATATCTTTCTATTTTGGCTTCATTTCTCAGGGGCAGCTTCAAATTTCCAAATACTGGATGCATAATTCAGATGAATGTCCTGCCATCAATTCCAGTTCTATATTTTAAGTAAATTTGTTTTATTCAACATAATATTCTTCTATGTCTGTGGCTTACTTACTCCTAATAGTAGGTTTTCTTCACCTACATTTCCCAGCCCCCCTTGTGGATATGTTGGAGCCATAGAGTTTGGTCAATGGGCAGTGAGCAGAAGTTAGGTAGATGTATTTTCTGAATCAGGCAATTAAGAACCAGTGTATTTCTTTTTTTCCCCATAGTGCCTTAGAATCTAAATGTTCCTGATGGTGCAGCTATTATAAGGAGAGCATCTGCCCCACACCTGAACTTACCAGAATGTGAAATAACCCTTTGTAGACTTAAGCTACTGAAATTTTCATATTTACTTGTTTCCAAGATTTAAAGACTAATAAGACTTCCTAGCTGGGCACTGTGTGAACCTGGAGTAATTTTTTACTATTCAAAGAAAGCAGGGACTCTGCCATAGCACATTATTTACATGCAGAGATGTGACTGTAATACATCTCATCTATTTTTAAGTTTTTAAGTTTGCTCTTATTTAAAATTGAAGTTCAGTTGATAAACACTATTGTATAAGTTACAGGTACACAATATAGTGATTCACATTTTTTAAAGCTTGTACTCCATTTGTAGTTGTTATAAAATATTGGCTATATCCCCCATGTTTCACAATGTATACTTATATTAATAGCTTATTTTGTACATAATATTTTGTACCTATTAATTCCCTATCCTTTTTGCCCTTCCTTTCTCCCTTCTCTCCACTGGTAACCACTAGTTTGTTCTCTAACAGTGAGTCTGTTTCTTTTTGTTATATCCATTAGTTTGCTGTACTTTTTACCTCATATATTTTTAGATGAATTTAAAAATCCAAATTTTCATATGAAATCACTTAATTTTTAAATATTGGATCAAATTTGTAAATCACTATTTGGTCCACACAAAAGTCTGTGGGCTATATTCTGCTCATGGGACACTTGTTTGCAATTAATAAACAAGTTATCTTTGAGTCTTCCTCAGCTCCGGTATAATATGATCCTATACTCTGAGAAAATAACACTGCATCCATTGGTTCATGCTGCTGCTGCTGCTGCTGCTAAGTTGCATCAGTCGTGTCCGACTCTGTGCGACCCCATAGAGGGCAGCCCACCAGGCTCCCCCGTCCCTGGGATTCTCCAGGCAAGAACACTGGCTGCTGCTGCTGCTAAGTCGCTTCAGTCTTGTCCGACTCTGTGCAACCCCATAGACGTCTGTCAGCCCACCAGGTTCCCCCATCCCTGGGATTCTCCAGGCAAGAACACTGGAGTGGTTGCCATTTCCTTCTCCAGTGCATGAAAGTGAAAAGTGAAAGTGAAGTCGTTCAGTCATGTCCGACTCTCAGCGACCCCATGGACTGAAGCCTACCAGGCTCCTCCATCCATGGGATTTTCCAGGCAAGAGTACTGGAGTGGGGTGCCATTGCCTTCTCCGAAGAACACTGGAGTGGGTTGCAATTTCCTTCTCCAATGCATAAAAGTGAAAGTGAAGTCGCTCAGTCATGTCCGACTCTTAGTGACCCCATGGACTACAGCCCACCAAGCTCCTCCATCCATGGGATTTTCCAGGCAAGAGTTCTGGAGTGGGATGCCATTGCCTTTTCCACCATTGGTTCATACATTGTTTCAAAATAATATAAAAGAACTGATTTTATCATAACTAAGCTCTAAAAACAATGGAAACAACCTAGATGTCCATCAACAGATGAATGGATAAGAAAGCTGTGGTACATATACACAATGGAGTATTACTCAGCCATTAAAAAGAATACATTTGAATCAGTTCTAATGAGGTGGATGAAACGGGAGCCTATTATACAGAGTGAAGTAAGCCAGAAAGAAAAACACCAATACAGTATACTAACGCATATATATGGAATTTAGAAAGATGGTAACAATAACCCTGTGTACGAGACAGCAAAAGAGACATTGATGTATAGAACAGTCTTTTGGACTCTGTGAGAGAGGACGAGGGTGGGAAGATTTGGGAGAATGGCATTGAAACATGTAAAATATCATGTATGAAACGAGTTGCCAGCCCAGGTTCGATGCACGATACTGGATGCTTGGTGCTGGTGCACTGGGACGACCCAGAGGGATGGAATGGGGAGGGAGGAGGAAGGAGGGTTCAGGATGGGGAACACATGTATACCTGTGGTGGATTTATTTTGATATTTGGCAAAACTAATACAATTATGTAAAGTTTAAAAATAAAATAAAATTAAATAAAAAAATAAAAAAAAATAAAAACAATGAAAAAATAAAAATCCACACAGTCGTTTCTTATTTTCTACCCTTGAATACTTCAATTCTTCTTTTTGCTATTCAGAACTGTCTCTGATACAGAGTTGCTTGGTCTTGAAATCTTGTAATACCCATTCTAGGCAACCTTTCTTGATAACTACAGTCATCACCAGACCACTTTCATTTTGAGTATTGAA
Source organism: Bubalus kerabau (assembly GCF_029407905.1). Classification (NCBI taxonomy): domain Eukaryota; kingdom Metazoa; phylum Chordata; class Mammalia; order Artiodactyla; family Bovidae; genus Bubalus; species Bubalus kerabau. The sequence continues at coordinate 53,787,424 of NC_073634.1, forward strand.
TCATTTATGGTTCAGAACACACATGTTTCCTTTAAATACATTATCATGTATTTAACAGTAAAGTACTATGTCAAATACTTTAGCATTCTCCCAAATAAGATTGAGGGCCAGGCTATTTTTTGACTCATGCTACTTTGATAGTTCTCAAAGTGCTCAGCCCTATTCTTCTACATTATTTAACAAATACTCTTGTTTCACTCAGACTTCTAGTGCTGAAGATTGGATCACTCTAGTACTCCTCAAGCACAAGTGTATTTGGTAATACTCTTTAGTATGAATAGGTGGGATCATAGCTTGCAAGAAACCCATGTCTTGTAGAAGCAGATGGAGGGGGAGAGAGAAAGAGATTAGCAAAGGGGTTTAAAGGTACACAAAAGAGAGGTTAGAGGGACAGGAAAGGACTGGGGACAGGACAGGGCTGGGAGCTGGGAGGTCTGTAGGTCAAGCAACTTAAAAAAAATCACTTTATTAATGTATAGTTGATTTATAGCTGTGTTAAATTCTATTATACAGCAAAGTAATTCAGTTATATATATAAATCTACACATACATATGTGTGTGTGTGTGTATATATATATATATATTTCCTCATATTCCTTTCCATTATGATTTATCATAGGAGTTTGGATATGTGGATAATTCTTCAAGAGATGGGAATACCGGGCCAACCTTACCTGCCTCCTGAGAAATCTATATGCAGGTCAAGAAGCAACAGTTAGAACCAGACATGGAAAAACAGAATTGTTCCAAACTGGGAAAAGAGTACAGTTTTCGAAAGGAAATTTTATAAAGGAAAGACATCAAGGTGGTATATTGTATATTGTCATCCTGCTTATTTAACTTATATGTAGAGTACATCATGGAAAATGCTGGGCTGGATGAAGCACAAGCTGGGATCAAGATTTCCGGGAGAAATATCAATAACCTCAGATATGCAGATGATACCACCCTTACGGCAGAGAGTGAAGAGGAACTAAAGAGCCTCTTGATGAAAGTGAAAGAAGAGAGGGAAAAGTTTGCTTAAAACTCAACATTCAGAACTGTCTTATGATCCAGCAATCCCACTGCTGGGCATACACACTGAGGAAACCAGAAGGGAAAGAGACACGTGTACCCCAATGTTTATCGCAGCGCTGTTTATAATAGCCAGGACATGGAAGCAACCTAGATGTCCATCAGCAGATGAATGGATAAGAAAGCTATGGTACATATACACAATGGAGTATTACTCAGCCATTAAAAAGAATTCATTTGAATCAGTTCTAATGAGATGGATGAAACTGGAACCTATTATACAGAGTGAAGTAAGCCAGAAAGAAAAACACCAATACAGTATACTAACGCATATATATGGAATTTAGAAAGATGGTAACAATAACCCTGTATAAGAGACAGCAAAAGAGACACTGATGTATAGAACAGTCTTATGGACTCTGTGGGAGAGGGGGAGGGTGGGAAGATTTGGGAGAATGGCATTGAAACATGTATACTATCATGTATGAAACGAGTCGCCAGTCCAGGTTTGATGCACGATACTGGATGCTTGGTGCTGGTGCAGTGGGACGACCCAGAGGGATGGTATGGGGAGGGAGGAGGGAGGAGGGTTCAGGATGGGGAACACATGTATACCTGTGGCGGATTCATTTCGATATTTGGCAAAACCAATACAATATTGTAAAGTTTAAAAATAAAATTAAAAAAAAAATACTCAGCATTCAGAAAACTAAGATCATGGCATCTGGTCCCATCACTTCATGGCAAATAGACAGGGAAAGAGTGGAAACAGTGACAGACTTTATTTTCTTGGGCTCTAAAATCACTGCAGATGGTAACTGCAGCCATGAAATTAAAAGACGCTTGCTCCTTGGAAGAAAAGCTATGACCAACCTAGACAGCACATTAAAAAGCAGAGACATTACTTTGCCAATAAAGGTCCATCTAGTCAAGGCTATGGTTTTCCTGTGGTCAGGTATGGATGTGAGAGTTGGACTGTGAAGAAGACTGAGCACCGAAGAATTGATGCTTTTGAACTGTGGTGTTGGAGAAGACTCTTGAGAGTCCCTTGGACTGCAAGGAGATCCAACAAGTCCATCCTAAAGGAAATCAATCCTGAATATTCATTGGAAGGGCTGATGCTGAAGCTGAAACTCCATTTCTTTGGCCATCTCATGCAAAGAACTGACTCATTGGAAAAGACCCTGATACTGGGAAAGATTGAAGGCAGAAGGAGAAGGGAATGACAGAGGATGAGATGGTTGGATGGCATCACCAACTTGATGGACATGAGTTTGAGCAAGGTTCGGGAGTTGGTGATGGACAGGGAAGCCTGGAGTGCTGCAGTCCATAGGATCGCAAAGAGTTGGACACGACTGAGCTACTGAACTGAACTTGGATATGCCTCCCTATACAGTAAGAACCTTGTTGTTTATCTATTCTGTACATAATAGTTTGTGTCTACTAATCTCAAACTTCCAATCCATGACTCCTCCAGTCCTCTTCCCTTGACAACCACAAGTCTGTTCTCTACATCATGTGAAACAGCTTTTTAAAAAATTACTTTAGTTTTTTATTTTGTTTCAGTTGCTGGACAAGGCAACTATATTCCAGCACATCTTTTTAACCTAATGAAACCTTAACCTTCTTCACCAACCAAAAGAAAGATAACTAATGTATGTGTAAAAATGTAAGAGAAAAGCTTATGATTATATAACAGGGAATTTGAATCTTCAAATAAATTATGTTACAAAAAATCAAACTTACTTTCAAAACACTTTTGTACTTGTGAAAAGGAAAAACTCACACTGAAATACAAAATCTGTAGGCTTGTATAATAAGTTAAGAGCATTCTTATACATGAAACAAATGGTTCAAATATTTTACACATAATTCAATTTTCAAAAAATAGGTTGGAAGCATGTGACTAGTTTGGCCAACAGACTGTGAACAGAAGTGGTAGGCAGGTGTATTGCAGGTAATCATGCAATTAATGGTTAATTGCAGGTAACCATGCAATTAAGAGCCTCTATCTCAGGTTTCCCTGGTGGCTCAGTGGTAAAGAATTCACCTGCCAATGCAGGAGACACAGGTTCAATCCCTAATCCAGGAATACCCCACATGCTGCAGGGCAACTAAGCCCATGAGTACCAACTATTGAGCTTGTGCTCTAGAGCCTGGGAGCTGCAGCTGTTGAGTCCATGTGCCACAACTATTGAAGCCCAAGCACCCTAGAGCTGTGTTCTGCAACAAGAAAAACCACCACAATAAGAAGCCTGCATACCACAACTAGAGAGTAGCTGATGCTCTCCACAACTAGAGAAAAGCCTGTGCAGGAATGAAGACCAGCACAGCCAAAAATAAATAAATATAAATAAAATATTTTTCAAAAAGAGCCTTTATCTTTCCTCTATTTCTCTTTCCCCTACAGGGCTTGTTTGGTCAACTAAATATCATTTTATCAAACTGAAATTTGACTGGATTGCAAATTGTATCCTACAAATAGTACAAGCATGTCACTAAGGCTGGATATGTACATGTTCACATTGCATATGCATGAAATGGCTAACACTGCTGTGTGCACTACTTCTGTAGGTAGTTTTGCCTTATAGAAATCCTTTAGAGTGTCTTTTTTTTTTTTTTTCATTTTAAATTTTTATTTATTTATTTTTTAACTTTACAAAATTGTATTAGTTTTGCCAAATATCTAAATGAATCCACCACAGGACTGTCTTGGAGAAGGAAATGGCAACCCACTCCAGTGCTCTTGCCTGGAAAACTCCATGGACTGAGGAGCCTGGTAGGCTACATACAGTCCATGGGGTCGCAAAGAGTCAGGCACGACTGAGCAACTTTTACTTACTAATATACCATTATGGAGAAGGAACTGGCAACCTACTCCATAGAGAATCCTGTGGACCGCGGAGTCTGGTGGGCTGCTGTCCATAGGGATGCACAGAGTCGGACACGACTGAAGCGACTTAGCATGTGTGTGTGCGTGCGTTAGACTGTCTTGAGTCACACTGTAAAGAAACAGCAAAAGAAAATTCTTTGATTATTGCAGATATTTGGTTAGGCATTAAAAATATGTAAAAATTACAATGCTTGTAGGACTCAAAGATTACTGAACATAAGACAAAAGTTAACACTACTTACAAAATACCTGAATGTGGACAGCACACTCGACACACTTACATGGACAGAACACGATGAATGTATATTGCAGTATTCTGCTTTCTTTAGGTCTATTCTTGCTCTTTTATTCTAAGTTTTAAATGATTTTGGATCCTTGAAAGATGGAAATTTAATTGAATAATGTTACATTTACTTTTTCTGTTCTAACAACAAACTTTAAAAAGAAGTACAGGGATTTCCCCAGTGGTCCAGTGGTTAAGACTCTGTGCTTCCAATGCAGGAGGTGAGAATTCAATTCCTGGTTGGGGAATTCACCTGTGTGGTGAAACCAAAAGAAAAAAAAAGTACGATAGAAGAGTACAGGCTTCCATATATATGGGTACATTTAAAGACAATTCAGTTTTTATTGTGATATGATATTTTAATGAACACTTTGCTAAAATAAAACTGACAACATTATGATTTCATCCATGACATGTACATTACTTATTGCTAAAATGTTCCAAAATGAATCCAGTAAATATTTTTCATTTCCAATAGCCCTCTGAGAAGAATCCAACTATTTTAATCAATTAAAACTAAACTAGGTTGAGAACAGTTTCCCTAAAACCTTGTAAACCAAAGTCAGTCATCCAAGAATCTAAAACACTAGCACTTTCCATTCAGGATGAAAAAATGAGCACCCAATGTAAAGAGATCCACATGATTAATCATGTAGCCAGTCAGCAACTGCTTCTCTGTTCAAGCTAATAGTTATTTGAAGATTGAAGTTTCTGCCTTGGTTTCGTGGTGGTTCATAGAGTCAGTTTCCAATGTCATATATGACAGCTCTATCAAACCCCTTGGTCAGGAGTAACTGAACAGGGAACTAATTAGTCATTTCTTTTTCACTTACAAAAATGACACTGTTTGTAATAGCACACAGTTCGATGCTTCTGTAGAGAGTCTTACTCATTCTGTGCTCTGCCCATATTCCTTTAACATCTCTCCCTTCCAATTGCCTCTCAGTTTCGAGTCTGAATGTCAATGTCTGCCCACAGAAATAAGTTGCAGAAGTGGAGTTGGATTCAGAATCTTTCTAGAGTGTTCTATTTCTTCTACTGCTCAGAAAGTGCCCTTCAAGATCAGCTTCCCATTCATAAAGCATCAGTCTGGGATTCCTATTTGAGGGGGGAAGTGTTTCAAGGACTCCATTCCTGGCAGCCATCTCTTCCAGGGAAATGAAATTGAGTTCCATGCTCAGTGCTATGAAATTCATTTCAGAGCTACATGTTTATCCTCAAAATGATTTCATATATTAGTATTTATGGGACTGGAGCCTGTCATCTTAGGCACTAAAGTCATTATCTACTTTACAGTGTTGTATTCTGATGCCTCCAGGGTTTTCTTTTCTTTTTTTTTGTATCTTCACTATTGGGTGAGATGCTGTTGTTCCATGGTTAAAAATGTAGTTTTCACTATGTTACAAACTAAGTCATTCAACTAGGCAAATAACCATGGTATATCACTCAGTAAAGGCACTTCAGGTAGAATGTGTGTAGCCTTTTTAGCGAAGGTCTATAGTTTCTCACTCTGTTCTTACACACCACCAAGAATGGTGATTTCTCTTTTTTGGACTGTCCTCTATAGTGTTAACTCCATACTCTTTGACTTCTGGAATCATCTAGTGGCTTAATACTCTCATGTCCAGTGGTGTCCACTTCTTACAAGGTAAACCAATCACTCAATCTGGAGCTTCCTATGTTGTTGTTGTTGATGTTGTTCAGTCTTTCAGTCATGTCCAACTATTTGCGACCCCATTGTCTGCACCACATCAAGCTTCCCTGTCCTTCACCATCTCCTGGAGTTTGATCAAATTCATGTCCATTGAATCAGTGATGCCATTCAACCATCTCATCCTCTGTTGTCCTCTTCTCCTCCTACTTTCAATCTTTCTCAGCATCAAACTCTTTTCTAATAAGTCAGCTCTTTGCATCAGGTAGCCAAAGTATTGGAGCTTCAGCTTCAGCATCAGTCCTTCATATGACTATTCAGAGTTGATTTACTTTAGGATTGATCTTGCAATCCAAGGGACTCTCAAGAGTGTTCTCCAGCACCACAGTTCAAAAGCATCAATTCTTTGGTACTCTTCATTCTTTATGGTCTGACTCACATACATACATGACTACTGAAAAAACCGTAGCTTTGACAATACAGATTTTGGCAGCAAAGTGATGTCTCTGCTTTTTAATATGCTGTCTAGGTTGGTCATAGCTTTTCTTCCAAGGAGCATGTGTCTTTTAATTTCATAGCTGCAATCACCATCTGCAGTGATTTTAGAGCCCCCCAAAATAAATTCTGTCACTGTTTCCATTTTTTTCCCCATCTGTTTGCCATGAAGTGACGGAACCAGTTGCCGTGACCTTAGTTTTTTGAATATTGAGTTTTAAGCCAAATTTTTCACTCTCCTCTTTCATCTTCATTAAGAGGCTCTTTAGTTCCTCTTCACTTTCTGCCATTATGGTGGTGTCTTCTGCATATCTGAGGTTATTGATATTTCTCAATCTTGTTGTTGTTATTCAGTTACTAATTGTGTCTGACTCTTTGCAACCCCATGGACTGCAGCATGGGCTTCCTATCGGCTCACTTTAAATCATTAAAACGCTACTCTATGACATGCTCTGGGAAGATGTCTCTTTGATCTCTGGGATGATGATTTAATTCTTTTCAAGTCAGTATTTTTTGAGAATCTTGAGAGGTTTATAGACTTTATTCTCAGAAAAATGATCACCCATGCCCTGCCCCTGTGCCTCCTGCAGCTCCTGCAGTTCTGGTCCAGCTCCTCCTGGCTCCATGTTCTCATGGGACTCCTTCAACTCAGGTTCTCACTCATCTTTGTTGGTATGACCAGTGGTTGGGGGTATGGGTTCCTTGCTGCTTCATACCTCACTGAGCCAGTCAGTACTGGAAGCAGCTCCTTTGAGAGATAAATTGCCTGAAGAAAGCCAGAATGTTTTTGCTTTGATATGTTATGCCTGAGTTGCCTTCAGCATGATTTTTACTCATTACGGATTAGTTGACCAGGGTTGGTGATGAGAAAGAGTTAAAGAGAATAATAATTTCATTTAGCTGTGTACAGCTCAGCCCATGATGGTTGGTAGGGATGCTTGGGGCACAAAGGGCCAGATCAAGTGATCCTTTAAAAAAATATTTATTTTTAATTCGAGGATAATTGATTTGCAATATTGTGTTGTTTTCTGCAATACATCAACATGAATCAGCCATAGGTATACATATGTCTCCCCGCCTTGAACTTCCCTCCCACCTCCCACCCTATCCCACCTCTCTAGGTTGCCACAGTGTACCAGGTTTGAGCTCCCTGAATCATATAGCAAATTTCTACTGACTGTCTATTTCACATAGGATAATGTATATGTTTCAGTGCTACTCTCTCAATTTGTCCCACCCTTTCCTTTCCCCAGGTGTCCACAAGTCTGTCCTCTATGTCTGCATTGCCACTGCTGCCCTGCAAATATGTTCATCAGTACCATCTTTCTGGGCTCCCCTGGTAGCTCAACTGGCAAAGAATCTGCCTTCAATGCAGGAGCCCTCAGTCCGATTCCCAGGTCATGAAGATCCCCTGAAGAAGAGATAGGCTGCCCACTCCAGTATTCATGGGCTTCCATGGTGGCTCAGATGGTAAAGAATCCACCTGCAATGCAGGAGACCTGGGTTTGATCCCTGGATTGGGAAGATCCCCTGGAAGAGGGCATGGCAACCCATGCCAGTATTCTTGCCTGGAGAATCCCCATGGACAGAGAAGCCTGGCGGGTTACAGTCCAGGAAGTTGCAAGGAGTCAGACATGACTGAGCAACTAAGCACAGCACAACACCATCTTTCTAGATTCCACATACATGCATTGACACATGATATTTAAATTTTCCCTTTCTGAATCACCTCACTCTATATAATAGGCTCTAGGTTCATTCACTTACTTAGAATGGACTAAAAGGCATAACTTTTTGTGGCTGAGTAATATTCAAGTGGTCTTTTTATATATACTCATGGAAAGAAGTGAGTGAGAGAAGCTCATAACTCCCAACTCCAAACCTGACATTCACCTAGCAGTTATTTTATTTTCCTTACTTCATCTATTTTCTGATTACTTCAGTTGGAAAAAAAGACCTTTTCTGGTTAAATTACGTACAACTTCTGAGGAAGAATATTTAATAAAGTTGAGTCAGGGGAATTACACTGAAATGATTTTTTATAAGCTTTAACAATATTATGACTCAGGCATAGAGTAGTAATTTTAAATGATTTGAATGTTTTATGAGGAGAAAATGAGTTTGGCACTAAAGGAAGTGGATTGCCATTTTGTATTACATTCCTTGCAGTTCATACCTAGTCTAGAGTGATGACCTATAATTTTGGAGGTTAAAAAAAAGAATTGACCTAATGTAGATTGAGATGACCGTTGATTTATATTAGACCAGCGGATGTGTGAGCTGCATATACTCCAATTATGTCCGCTTGAGATGGGGTGGATCTATGTTTTTACCTCCACAGATCTGGGACCAAATGGAGGTCTTTGGTTCTTCTGGCCGTACTTTTTTCCCCTGAGTTTTCAGGTCCGTCAGTTCCTGGAAGGAAAGCAAACATGAGGCAGACAACAATCCACCTCTGCCCTGGGACTACGCACTTTCCATACAGTTCATGGAGCTGCCCTTGCAGACTCTGACCCTGTCTCTAGTTTCTGCTCATCCAGGGCTCAGGAGCTGTCTAATCCTTCCTGTCATAGTGGTATCCCTCAACCTGGCTCACTGCTTTCCTGGACTACAGAATTTGGGCCTGACCCTTTCTGCTGGAGACCCTTTCCCTCCGGAACTCATTCTGAACAAAAGCTTTGCACATCATACCACCCTGCCTTTTGTTATTCAGGGATCACAGGCTTAAGGGAGAATTTAGCTAAGTGAACCGGCTAATGTTTATTGAATGTTTACTGTGTACCAGGCACTGTTCTAAATGCTTTACTCATATTGGCTGAGAATGAGTAAGAATTATATATATGAAGAATTATATGAAGCCTGGTGGGCTGCAGTCCATGGGGTTGCAAAGAGTCGGACATGATTGAGTGACTGAACAACAACCATGAAGAAACTGATGAATAATTTATATATATATATATATATATATATATATATATATATATTTCTGGGTATGTGTGTGTGTGTTAGTTGCTCAGTTATGTCCAGCTCTTTGTGACCCATGGACTGCAACCTGACAGGCTCCTCTGTCTACAGATTTCTCCAGGCAAGAATACTGGAGAGGGTAGCCATTACTTTCTTCAGGGGATCTTCCTGACTGAGAGATTGAACCTGGGTCTCCTGCATTCCAGGCAGATTCTTTACCATCTGAGCCACCAGGCTGTACAATGAAGTGAATCAGATATATATATCTCCCCCTTGGACCTTCCTTCCACTCCTTCAATCCTATCCATCTGGGTCACCATAGAGCACCAGGCTGAGCTTGCTGTGCTATACAGTATGTTCCTACTAGCTATCTGTTTTACACATGGCAGTGCACACACATCAATCCAAATCCACCAGTGATGAGTATGTGAGGTCTGTATTATCCCTATGAAGTAACTTGCCCAAGATTGCACAGATATTAGGGGACAGAGCCTAGACTCAAATTCAGATAGTTTGGCTCCCAAAGGCTGAACTCTTCACCAACACACCATAAATCCTCCTTGAATAAACACCCAGGTAATAAAATAGGAAAGCCAGAGCAGCAGGTTGAGTCATGCAATATTTATTGTATTTGTATCAGGTGCCATGCTTGTATTCATGCAAGAATAGATCTTAAGTTGTACTAGAAAATAATTTTATAGTCTCTTAGTTCACAATCTAGTGAAAGATAAAATAAAGGAGAGTGTGATTCAGGACTAGATGAAACAAGGCAGTCAATTTGCTAAGAGAGAAAACGGGAAGGAGTGAGCAGTCTTCCTCAGGTCAGAGAATCAGGGAAGACTTCATGGTCAAGCCAGAGTTTGATCTAGGTCCAGGCATAGTGTTTGAGTGCTAGAAAGGAAGAAAGAAGGGAGCAATTTCAAGAAAGGAATAGCAGAGGGAAAGTCCCAAGGGCACAAAATGCACAGGGGCAGTAAATACCTTTGGATAAGAACTAGAAAGAGAACATGAGATAGAGCTGAGAGGTAATGGCCAGAATTTAGAAGAACTTGTGTGCTAGGTTTAGGAGTTTGCATGCAAATTAAAAGGTGGCATACTTCAGAGGTTTTGAGTGTGCTTCAAGATGGTTGACTTGGCAGCAAAGGATGATATAAATTGGAGCCAAGAGTAACCAAATAAGACCTTGATACAGTCTCTTAGTTAGAGGGATTATTAGTCAGTGGGCAAAGGAGGGATGGATTCAAGAGCCATTTTAGAGAATAAAAACTCTACTGAGCTGGATATGAGAGATGAGGATGAGTGAGTTGTCAGAGACAGTGAGCATCAGAGTGCCCAAGGCTCTCGCCCATAGGTAAGAAGATTTTACTTCACCTGGTTTCTTAGCACTTTCTCCCAATAAACATAAAACACTTCACCTCCACTACTCTGACTTCTTTGATCCTCAGCAGAAGGAGAGTATAGCTGTCCTTGACTCTGAGATGGCAGCTAATCAAATACTGCTTGGTAAAATATGAAATTGATACTGACAAGAGCCTACTCCACTTGTGGGAAATTTGCGAGGCTTCATTTAGAAATTGCATTCATTCTTACAGCCACTGTTCTTAAAAAGAGTTAGGAGGATTCCCAAAGTAGTCTAGACAGCCATAGCTCGAACGGAAGACAATGTACTGAGTGAATTGCTCCCTCAGAACTTTCTTTGTTCTGGAGTCTCAGAAAAAGACAGAGTACTATTTTGAGAAGGGCTCTGAGGGTGGGTGTGTTCTATTGAGTAGCAATGCTGGTTGTGAATATAAAAGGGGAATGATGGACATGCACCACGTATAAGCCATCTCAACTCAGGTCCTGTTTTCATTGGATGTTGGAGTTGAAATAGGTAAAGATATGTAGTGACATAGAATGCGAAGGACTAGAGATCTCTTCAAGAAAATTAGATGTAAAGATGGGTTCAATAAATGACAGAAATGGTATGGACCTAACAGAAGCAGAAGATATTAAGAAGAGGTGGCAAGAATACACAGAAGAACTGTACAAAAAAGATCTTCATGACCCAGATAATCACGATGGTGTGATCACTGACCTAGAGCCAGACATCCTGGAATGTGAAGTCAAATGGGCCTTAGGAGGCATCACTATGAACAAAGCTAGAGGAGGGGATGGAATTCCAGTTGAGCTATTTTGAATCCTGAAAGATGATGCTGTGAAAGTGCTGCACTCCATATGCTAGCAAATTTGGAAAACTCAGCAGTGGCCACAGGACTGGAAAAGGTCACTTTTTATTTCAATCCCAAAGAAAGGCAGTACCAAAGAATGCTCAAATTACCGCACAATTGCACTCATCTCACACGCTAGTAAAGTAATGCTTAAAATTCTCCAAGCCAAGCTTTAGCAATACGTGAACCATGAACTTCAGATGTTCGAGTTGGTTTTAGAAAAAACAGAGGAACCAGAAATCAAATTGCCAATATCTGCTGGATCATCGAAAAATCAAGAGAGTTCCAGAAAAACATCTATTTCTACTTTATTGACTATGCCAAAGCCTTTGACTGTGTGGATCACAATAAACTGTGGAAAATTCTGAAAGAGATGGGAATACCAGACCACCTGACCTACCTCTTGAGAAACCTGTATGCAGTTCAGGAACCAAGAGTTAGAACTGGACATGGAACAGCAGACTGGTTGTAAATAGGAAAAGGACTACGTCAAGGCTATATATTGTCACCCTGCTTATTTAACTTATATGCAGAGTATATCATGAGAAACGCTGGGCTGGAAGAAGCACAAGCTGGAATCAAGATTGCCGGGAGAAATATCAATCACCTCAGATATGCAGATGACACCACCCTTATGGCAGAAAGTGAATAAGAACTAAACAGCCTCTTGATGAAAGTGAAAGAGATGAGTGAAAAAGTTTCAAAGCTCAACATTCAGAAAACTAAGATCATGGCATCTGGTCCCATCACTTCATGGGAAATAGATGGGGAAACAGTGGAAACAGTGTCAGACTTTATTTTTCTGGGCTCCAAAATCACTGTAAATGGTGATTGAAGCCATGAAATTAAAAGAAGCTTACTCCTTGGAAGGAAAGTTATGACCAACCTAGATAGCATATTCAAAAGCAGAGACATTACTTTGTCAACAAAGGTCCATCTAGTCGAGGCTATGGTTTTCCCAGTGGTCATGTATGAATGTGAGAGTTGGACTACTCTCACATAAGAAAGCTGAGCACTGAAGAATTGATGCTTTTCAACTGTGATGTTTGAGAAGACTCTTGAGAGTCCCTTGGACTGCAAGGAGATCCAACAAGTCCATCCTAAAGGAAATCATTCCTGAATATTCATTGGAAGGACTGATGCTGAAGCTGAAACTCCAATACTTTGGCCACCTGATGTGAAGAGCTGACTCATTTGAAAAGACCCTGATGCTGGGAAAGATTGAGGGCAGGAGGAGAAGGGGATGAAAGAGGATGAGATTGTTGGATGGCATCACCGACTCAGTGGATATGGGTTTGGGTGGAGTCCGGGGGTTGGTGATGGACAGGGAGGCCTGGTGTACTGTGGTTCATGGGGTCACAAAGAGTCAGACATGACTGAGCGACTGAACTTAACTGAACTGATGTAGTGACAGGATCCTTTGAATATCTCTAGGGAACGTTGGGAATCTACCTGTTTTCTGTGAGTACTTTTTAATGGAAATGTCAACAGTCCTTAAAATGTTATGGAGATTCTCTTGCTTAAGTAGTGGTCTTAGGAAACCAGCAGACATTTTGGACCTAGTTTTGGCCAATGATGTTTACCTCCTCCCTTTATAGGAAAGCACAGGAACTGGTGTGATGCATGGGAATCTTGTATTCACCAGGATTTAATACTTTTTTAGTAATGTTCCCTATTTTAACTGGAAGGGCCAGCTGCGTTCAAAATTCCTTTTTATTGCATTTCCCTTTGCTTAGTTCTAGAAGAATGAGAACATGAGAAAGTCTGGGTGACTTAACACTGACACTTTTTGTGACAAAAATTTCAGAGCATGAACCCTTCCGGCATAGCCTTAGATGGATGGTTATTTCAAAGCCATAGAGTTGTTCCCGAAGCAGTCTTGTAATGTTCATGTTTCTTCCTGGTTCAGTCTTGAAAGATTGTACTTTTCTAAGAATTTTTTCTGTTTCTTCTAGGCTGTCTATTTTATTGATGTGAGTTGTAACTTCTCCTTTTTCATCTCTAATTTTATTGATTTGAGTCCTCTCTCTCTCTCTCTTTTTTTTTTTCCTGATGAATCTGCCTGGCTAAAGGCTTATCAGGTTTATTTTTTCAAAGAACCAGATTTTAATTTCTTTCATCTTTTTTAATCTCTATTTTATTTATTTCTGCTCTGATAGTAGAGCAGAAAGTTAGGAGAAATAACTTTGAGCTGTGTTTGTTCTTCTTTCTCTAGTTACTATGGGTATAAGCTTGGCTTGTTTATTTGATATTTTTCTTGTTTCTTGAGGTAAACTTGTATCACTATAACTGCCCTCTTAGTACAGCCTTTTTCTGCTTCTGCTGCACCCCATAGCTTTTGTATCATCATGTTTTCATTTAAATTATTCTCCAGGAATTTTAAGCAATTTCTTCTTTTATTTGTTCACTGATCCACTCATTGTTTAGTAGCACATTATTTAGTCTTCACATTTTTGTGCTTTTTGCAATTTTTTTTTTACAGTTGACTTCTAATCTCATAGCATTGTGGTTGGAAAAGATGTTATTTCAGTTTTCTTAAATTTACTAAGGCTTGCTTTGTGGCCCAAGCAGGCCTGGACTGAATCTAGGTTGAATAATGTAGATATCCAATATACTGTCCTTTTCACAAAAATTGGGATATTCAAATTGGGATATTCAGATGCGGCTTTCTTTTCTGTAACTATCACATTCCTCTTGGTACTTTGAGGGTGTGCTGCTTGCCCAATTGTCACTCCTTTTATTCAGATGAGAGTCCGAGTCTTGAATAATATTCAAGGCATATCTCCATGCTGCTGCTGCAGTTTAGCCGCTTCAGTCCTATCTGACTCTGTGTAACCCTAGGACTGTAGTCTGCCAGGCTCCTCTGTCCATGGAATTCTCCAGGCAAGAATATTGGAGTGGGTTGCCATGCCCTCCTCTAAGGTATCTTCCCAACTCAGGGATTGAACCAGGGTCTCCTGCACTGCAGGCAGATTCTTTACAACTGAGCTACAGGGAAGCCCATAATCTCCATAATAATCTATAAAACTTCATACAAGAGGATGACTGCCTAAAACCCAAAGTCCTACTTGATTTGATCTCACCAATCCTAAAAGTTATGCTTTTTCATTTTTAGAAATTATTGGAGTATAGTTGGTACAAGTTATTATCTCTAAATTTGTCTAGTATGATTCAGGTAATGGCCAGCATTGTATTTTTCCTGATTTTCATAATCAATGCCTGATCTTGTGAGTAAATGTCAATTACCTTAGAAGTAGGGGCATAAACAAAATTTGGCAGTGATGAGGCAGGATTCTCCATTCAAGGCTTTCTGAGCTATGAAATCATCAGGATGTGTCATGGGTAAGAGACAGAAGAAGGAAGGCTGCTGTATCTGGAATGCTGAAATGATTAGCTCTGGACCACTCCAGTCGCGGAGTCGGACACGACTGAGCTACTGAACTGAACTGAACTCCTGAGTGAACCCAGAAATTCTTCCTGCTTGACTAGTTACTTGTAAAGCAACCTGTTACCAATGTGTTTGAAGTTCACCTTTTGCTCTTTGCATATGTTATGAATATTCAACTCAGCCAAGGAAGATTTTGGAGAAAACATTTTCCTATGTGATTGAAATAATTTTATACAAATCAATAGGATGGAAATGTAACTCTTTAGCGGATCTAAATCCATAGCAACTGAGAGAAGTGATTTTGAATGATTGATACTGGAATTTACCCAAGACTGCCACAGACCTGTCAGAAAAACTATCCTGGGGACTATGATGACTGCATAATAAATTGAGCTGAGGATAATAGGAGAGCCAGTACATTAGAAAACAAACCCCCACCTACTATCAAATCATTTTCAAATGAATGCCTCAAAAAAAGGCTGCACTGTTTCCTTTTGCTATATTGGCCTTGAGGCTTATTCACCAGTAATTGCACCCAGGAGAGACTTCTTAAATCCCTACTTGAAAAGCAGGTCCGGGAAATAAACTCTCTGTGCAGGCTGGAAGAACTCTCTTATGGCTAACATAATTGGGCAGCACCCCTTAAGCCTTTCTGTTTCCTGACTAAATATTCTTAGGATGACTCTTCCTGCTGCACTGTCCCCTAACCAGTGTTGAAACCAAGAAGGACCTGGTGCAGCTCTGGGGAAGAGAAGCCTTTCTGTGTTCCCTGTTTCTTTTTTGTAGGGAACAGACTCCAGGCTCCATGATCTTCCCTGAGTCTGTAAGGGCAAATTCAAACAGCTGCTAATCAGGGAAGGAAGTGGATTCAGAGTAAAAGGGAGGGGCAGTAAAGAAACAATAGGGTAGTCTTGAGACAGGGTCCTGGTTCCACCTCAAGGGACACACATAATATCTTTAAGTTCTTCTAAAGAACTAAAACTCCAGAATAGAAAATATTCCAAAAAGAAGGTCAGTTTGATAACCTTGAAGTTCATTAAGAGATCACTTGAGGCCAGATTAAAGGAGTCACAGAAACTCATCAGGAGATCACTTGAGGCCAAAGTAAAGAAGTGCAGGCCCTGCACACACCCTGACCCTTATCAGCAACTCATTCCTTGAACTATTGCTATAAAACTCCTCACCAAATCCTCCCAGGTAGAGACACACAGTGCTCAAGGGCAGTAACCCACCCTGTCCCCCTTTGTCTGCCAAAGCAATAAAGCTATTCTTTTCTACTTTACCCAAAACGCTTGTCTCCAAGATTCGATTCAGCACTGGTGCACAGAGGCTGAGTTTTCAGCATCACTGTGGACTTCTCTTTACACTTGTTCTGGCACTTTCCTCCCTCAGCTTTAATCTACTCTTCTCTAACCCCATTCCCCAATAATATGTACTATTCCAAGTCCATCTTCTTAAGGCAAGGTGCCCCCAATGAGTTATTTGTTTTAATCTTTCTATTATTAGTAGTTTTTGTATTAGTTTTCTGTTGCTACTTAAATGACTTCCTACAAAAGTTAGACAATCTCCACAAAACTGCCCTCTTTTCAGACATCAGCCACAAGTTTGGAAGTTCCCATCTGGCTACCAATTTGGGGCCACCCATGGGCTTCCCTCATGGCTCAGTCGATAAAGAATCTGATGGCCAATGCAGGAAACACAAGAGATGCAGCTTTGATCTTTGGGTTAGGAAGATTCTTTACAAGAAGGAAAAGGCAACCCACTTCAGTATTCTTGCCTGGGAAATCCCATGGACAGATTGACATGGGAATCCAAGTTCTTTCCTGCAGAGCCACAGAATGGAATTCACAAACATGCAAACACTAATGGTACCAAGCAAACAAGATTTATTAAAAAGGAGGAAAGTAGAAAGCTCTCAGCATAGACATTGAGAGGGCTTTCTGATCCTGAAAGATGATGCTGTGAAAGTGCTGCACTCAATACGCCAGCAAATTTGGAAAACTCAGTGGTGGCCACAGGACTGGAAAAGGTCCATTTTCATTTCAATCCCAAAGAAAGGCAATGCCAAAGAATGCTCAAACTACCACACAATTGCACTCATCTCACACGCTAGTAAAGTAATGCTCAAAATTCTCCAAGCCAGGCTTCAGCAATATGTGAACCATGAACTTCCTGATAAAACCAACTTCAAGTTGGTTTTAGAAAAGGCAGAGGAACGAGAGATCAAATTGCCAACATCTGCTGGATCATGGAAAATGCAAGAAGTTCCAGAAAACCATCATTTTCTGCTTTATTGACTATGCCAAAGCCTTTGACTGTGTGGATCACAATAAACTGTGGGAAATTCTGAAAGAGATGGGAATACCAGACCACCTGATCTGCCTCTTGAGAAATTTGTATGCAGGTCAGGAAACAACAGTTAGAACTGGACATGGAACAACAGACTGGTTCCAAATAGGAAAAGGAGTGCGTCAAGGCTGTATCTTGTCACCCTTCCTATTTAACTTATATGCAGAGTACATCATGAGAAATGCTGGATTGGAAGAAGCACAAGCTGGAATCAAGACTGCAGGGAGAAATATCAATAACCTCAGATATGCAGATGACACCACCCTTATAGCAGAAAGTGAAGAGGAACTAAACAGCCTGTGAATGAAAGTGAAAGAGGAGAGTGAAAAAGTTGGCTTAAAGCTCAACATGCAGAAAACGAAGATCATGGCATCCGGTCCCATCACTTCATGGGAAATAGATGGGGAAACAGTGGAAACAGTGTCAGATTTTATTTTTCTGGGCTCCAAAATCACTGCAGATGGTGACTGCAGCCATGAAATTAAAAGACACTTACTCCTTGGAAGGAAAGTTATGACCAACCTAGATAGCATATTCAAAAGCAGAGACATTACTTTGCCAACAAAGGTCCGTCTAGTCAGTTCAGTTCAGTCCAGTCACTCAGTCATGTCTGACTCTTTGCGACCCCATGAATCGCAGCACGCCAGGCCTCCCTGTCCATCACCAACTCCTGGAGTTCACCCAGACTCACGTCCATCAAGTCAGTGATGCCATCCAGCCATTTCATCCTCTGTTGTCCCCTTCTCTTCCTGCCCCCAATCCCTCCAAGCATCAGAGCCTTTTCCAATGAGTCAACTCCTCGCATGAGGTGGCCAAAGTACTGGAGTTTCAGGTTTAGCATCATTCCTTCCAAAGAAATCCCAGGGCTGATCTCCTTTAGAATGGACTGGTTGGATCTCCTTGCAGTCCAAGGAACTCTCAAGAGTCTTTTCCAACACCACAGTTCAAAAGCATCAATTCTTCAGTGCTCAGCCTTCTTCACAGTCCAACTCTCACATCCATTCATGACCACAGGAAAAACTATAGCCTTGACTAGACGGACCTTTGTTGGCAAAGTAATGTCTCTGCTTTTCAATATGCTATCTAGGTTGGTCATAACTTTCCTACCAAGGAGTAAGCGTCTTTTAATTTCATGGCTGCAGTCACCATCTGCAGTGATTTTGGAGCCCAAAAAATAAAGTCTGACACTGTTTTCACTGTTTCCCCATCTATTTGCTACGAAGTGATGGGACCGGATGCCATGATCTTCGTTTTCTGAATGTTGAACTTTAAGCCAACTTTGTCACTCTCCACTTTCACTTTCATCAAGAGGCTGTTTAGTTCCTCTTCACTTTCTGCCATAAGGGTCGTGTCATCTGCATATCTGAGGTTATTGATATTTCTCCCAGCAATCTTGATTCTAGCTTATGCTTCTTCCAGTCCAGCGTTTCTCATGATGTACTCTGCATATAAGTTAAATAAACAGGTGACAGTATACAGACTTGACGAACTCCTTTTCCTATTTGGAACCAGTCTGTTGTTCCATGTCCAGTTCTAACTGTTGTTTCCTGACCTGCATACAAATTTCTCAAGGGGCAGATCAGGTGGTCTGGTATTCCCATCTCTTTCAGAATTTCCCACAGTTTATTGTGATCCACACAGTCAAAGGCTTTGGCATAGTCAATAAAGCAGAAATAGATGTTTTTCTGGAACTCTCTTGCTTTTTCCATGATCCAGCAGATGTTGGCAATTTGATCTCTGGTTCCTCTGCCTTTTCTAAAACCAGCTTGAACATCAGGAAGTTCATGGTTCACATATTGCTGAAGTCTGGCTTGGAGAATTTTGAGCATTACTTTACTAGCGTGTGAGATGAGTGCAATTGTGCGGTAGTTTGAGCATTCTTTGGCATTGCCTTTCTTTGGGATTGAAATGAAAACTGACCTTTTCCAGTCCTGTGGCCACTGCTGAGTTTTCCAAATTTGCTGGCATATTGAATGCAGCACTTTCACAGCATCATCTTTCAGGATTTGAAATAGCTCAACTGGAATTCTATGACCACCACTAGCTTTGTTCGTATTGATGCTTTCTAAGGCCCACTTGACTTCACATTCCAGGATGTCTGGCTCTAGGTCAGTGATCACATTATCGTGATTATCTGGGTTGTGAAGATCTTTTTTGTACAGTTCTTCTGTGTATTCTTGCCATCTCTTCTTAATATCTTCTGCTTCTGTTAGGTCCATACCATTTCTGTCCTTTATCAAGCCCATCTTTGCATGAAATATTCCCTTGGTATCTCTAATTTTCTTGAAGAGATCTCTAGTCTTTCCCCTTTTGTTGTTTTCCTCTATTTCTTTGCATTGATCACTGAGGAAGGCTTTCTTATCTCTTCTTGCTATTCTTTGGAACTCTGCATTCAGATGCTTATATCTTTTCTTTTCTCCTTTGCTTTTCGCTTCTCTTCTTTTCACAGCTATTTGTAAGGCCTCCCCAGACAGCCATTTTGCTTTTTTGCATTTCTTTTCCATGAGGATGGTCTTGATCCCTTCTCCTGTACAATGTCACAAACCTCATTCCATAGTTCATCAGGAACTCTATCAGATCTAGGCCCTTAAATCTATTTCTCACTTCCACTGTATAATCATAAGGGATTTGATTTAGGTCATACCTGAATAGTCTAGTGGTTTTCCCTACTTTCTTCAATTTAAGTCTGAATTTGGCAATAAGGAGTTCATGATCTGAGCCACAGTCAGCTCCTGGTCTTGTTTTTGCTAACTGTGTAGAGCTTCTCCATCTTTGGCTACAAAGAATATAATCAATCTGATTTCGGTGTTGACTATCTGGTGATGTCCATGTATAGAGTCTTCTCTTGTGTTGTTGGAAGTGGGTGTATGTTATGACCAGTGCATTTTCTTGGCAAAACTCTATTAGTCTTTGCCCTGCTTCATTCTGTATTCCAAGGCCAGATTTGCCTGTTACTCCAGGTGTTTCTTGACTTCCTACTTTTGCATTCCAGTCCCCTATAATGAAAAGGACATCTTTTTTGTGTGTTAGTTCTAAAAGGTCTTGTAAGTCTTCATAGAACTGTTCAACTTCAGTTTCTTCATCGTTACTGGTTGGGGCATAGACTTGGATTACTGTGATATTGAATGGTTTGCCATGGAAATGAACAGAGATCATTCTGTCGTTTTTGAGATTGCATCCAAGTACTGCATTTTGGACTCTTTTGTTGACCATGATGGCTACTCCATTTCTTCTGAGGGATTCCTGCCCACAGTAGTAGATATAATGGTCATCTTAGTTAAATTCGCCCATTCCAGTCCATTTTAGTTCACTGATTCCTAGAATGTTGACATTCACTCTTGCCATCTCTTGTTTGACCACTTCCAATTTGCCTTGATTCATGGATCTGACATTCCAGGTTCTTATGCAATATTGCTTTTTACAGCATTGGACTCTGCTTCTATTACCAATCACATCCACAGATGGGTATTGTTTTTGCTTTGGCTCCATCCCTTCATTCTTTCTGGAGTTATTTCTCCACTGATCTCTAGTAGCATATTGGGCCCCTACTGACCTGGGGAGTTCCTCTTTCAGTATCCTATCATTTTGCCTTTTCATACTGTTCACGGGGTTCTCAAGGCAAGAATACTGAAGTGGCTTGCCATTCCCTTCTCCAGTGGACCACATTCTGTCAGATCTCTCCACCATGACTCGCCTATCTTGGGTTGCCCCATAGGCATGGCTTAGTTTCATTGAGTTAGACAAGGCTGTGGTCCTAGTGTGATTTATTGACTAGTTTTCTGTGAGTATGGTTTCAGTGTGTCTGCCCTCTGATGCCCTCTTGCAACACGTACCGTCTTACTTTGGTTTCTCTTACCTTGGGAGAGGGGTATCTCTTCACCGCTGCTCCAGCAAAGTGCAGCCGCTGCTCCTTACCTTGGACGAGGGGTATCTCCTCACCGCCGCCCTTCCTGACTTTCAACGTGGCATAGCCCCTCTAGGGCCTCCTGAGCCCACGCAGCCACTGTTCCTTGGACGTGGGGTTGGTCCTCCCGGCCGCCGCCCCTGGCCTCAGACGCTGGGTAGCTCCTCTCTGCCGTTCCTGCGCCGTCGCAGCCTGGCACTCTCAGTCGCTGCCCCTGACCTCGGACGTGGGGTAACTCCTCTTTGCCGCCGCCCTTCTGGCATGGGGTCCTCCCGGCCTCTGCCCCTGACCTCGAACGTGGGGTAGCTCCTCTCTGCCGCACTTAGGGCGCCGGTCGCAGCCGCCTGCGCTTAGTGCGCCGGTTCCAGTGGTCATGTATGGATGTGAGAGTTGGACTGTGAAGAAAGCTGAGCGCCGAAGAATTGATGCTTTTGAACTGTGGTGTTGGAGAAGACTCTTGAGAGTCCCTTGGACTGCAAGGAGATCCAACCAGTCCATTCTGAAGGAGATCAGCCCTGAGATTTCTTTGGAAGGAATGATGCTAAAGCTGAAACTCCAGTACTTTGGCCACCTTATGCGAAGAGTTGACTCATTGGAAAAAACTCTGATGCTGGGAGGGATTGGGGGCAGGAGGAGAAGGGGATGACAGAGGATGAGATGGCTGGATGGCATCACTGACTTGATGGATGTGAGTCTGAGTGAACTCCGGGAGTTGGTGATGGACAGGGAGGCCTGGCATGCTGCGATTCATGGGGTTGCAAAGAGTCGGACATGCCTGAGTGACTGAACTGAACTGAACTGAAAGAGTCCCTAAAATGATGGGGATTACAGCAGTTTTATATCTTTACCAGTATTAATCTGTGCATTTTTGGTTGGCTCTTGTCCCCAGATCACGGTATTTCTAACCAACCAGTTTAAAAGTCAAGATGCTTAACATTTTTATGGCTTCTCTTGATCCTCAGATTAAGTTGCCACCCTTTTTCATGCCCCCTGTCCATTTTACAATGGATCAGATATATTAGCTTAAGATTAATGATCCCAATTATTTTTCCCTCAGGCATATGGAACAAAAGTTTATTACTGCCCTTCCCTGGATCTGAGTGCTGAAAATTTATCAGACCAAAGACACATTCCAGGAATTCACAGCAATGGAGCAGGATGTTCAATGAAAACAAGACCGAGGTCTCAGAGTTCTACATTGACTACCTAGAAGTTTCTACCTCAAGAGAAGCCTGGTGGGCTACAGTCCTTGGGGTCACAAGAGTTGGACACAACTTAGTGACTAAGTCATGACCACCATCATGGTTACTTGGGTTTGATAATTCTTTAGAATGACTCACAGAACTCACTAAATGAACTCACTCCTCACTGAATGATTTATTATAGGGAAAATATACAGATTTAAATGACCCAAAGAAAGAGACACATAGCAGAGAATCTGAGAGGGGTCCAGAATCAGAGCTTCTGGTCTTTCTCTCCCACTGAGACATGCAACATGCTAATTCTTCCAGGCTATCATGTGTGACAATACTACACACATAGTATTATCAGCCAGGGAAGCACACTCATAAACCTTTGGTATCCAGAATTTTTATGAAGGCTCAATTACACATTGTCCAGGTTGCTGACTGTTAGTCTCCAGCCTCTTCCCGATGTCAGGCTAAGATATTTAGTCTCTAGTTTCTTCAGAGGTTGAAACTCATACTGTGCTCAGTTCAGTTGCTCAGTTGTGTCTGACTCTTTGTGACCCCATGGACTGCAGCACACCAAGATTTCCTGTCCATCACCAACTCCTGGAGTTTGCTCAAACTCATGTCTTTTGAGTCGGTGATGACATCCAACCATCTCATCCTCTGTGGCCCCTTCTCCTCCTGCCTTCAGTCTTTCCCAGCCATCAGGGTCTTTCCTAATGAGTTGACTCTTTGCATCACGTGGCCAAAGTATTGGAGCTTCAGCTTTAGCATCAGTTCTTCCAATGAATATTCAGGATTGAATATTCATACCATGTGATCCAAATAAATCACATTGTAAGATAAAGTCACTTGTATCAGGAAGGACATTCCAGGGGCCTAAAGATCTCTATGTGATAGGTAAGGTCAAAGACTAGACTTCTTTATGGGTGAGGCAGAGTTCCTTACTATGTAAAACGTAAACAACACAAACTTATTATCTTTAAGTTCTATAGCTCAGAAGTCTGATGGGATCTCACTAGGCTAAAATCACAGCAGGGCTGTGTTCCTTTCTGGACACTGTAGGGCAGTTATCCATTTCTTGTTCATTCCAACTGCTAGCAGAATTCAATTCTTTGTGATTATAGGGCTGAGATCCCTCTTTTCTTATTGGCTGTCAACTGAAGGCTATTACCAGTTTGTAGACACTGCCTACATTTGACCTCCATCTTCAAAGCTGGCAGGGGCAAACTGAACTTACTAAATGCCTTGTATTCCTCCTCCTCCATCTCTGTTTCATCTCTCTGAGCTAACCTGAAAAAATTCTCTGATTAAGGACTGTGTGATTATTTGGTCCCACTAAAATAATCTAAATCTAATCGCTTTATCTCATGGTCCTTAATTTCATCACATCTGCATAATCACTTTTGCCATATAAGGTGACATATTTACAGGTTAGGACATGGAGGCCAACATTCTATTATAGATGCTGAACATATAAAATTTAAAATGTAACCTGGTTGCCTTTATTCAATTGAAAGTGTAATATAGGGACTTCTAAGCCGTTAACAGGGCAGGAGGGGAAACCGTTCCAAGCAGGAGGTTTTTCATGACCCATCCTATCTCATGCATAGGAGTTTCCTCCCCTCAAATAGAAAAAGCAGGTCAGGATGGATTTGTTATCTCCCTTGCCCCAACTTTTATATTTATTTGGTTTTTATATTTGACAAACAAGTATCAGGAAAAAACTGTTTGCCAGGCAGTATGCTAATCACATTTGCTTGGTTTTTCCACTAAATCATTTAACACTTTTAAAAGTACTCAGATCTTTATTTCATAGATCAGGAAACTGGATTTTAGAAATAAGCAGTGCATTACCCAAGGTCACATAGTGAGACAATGGTATCTCAGGAATTTGAACATAGTTTTCTCTGAGTCTAGGATTCCTTAGACAGTAAAATGCCATCTCTCCAATTTCATATCTACTGTGTATTTAAAATCCATGTTATTTACATTTATACATACTTTTATATCTATAGTGTTGACAACTCTATCTTCTTATCTATACAATTTTACTTCTTATTTTTATCAACTTCTGAAAACTTAGAAGCAGTAAACATGCATCTTGTACATCTGTGGAGAAAATGTTAAGCGCATTTTAGGAGCATACCCTGATTTTAGAAAATATTATCTGATAATTTCTTAATAGGCCAATAAAATTATACTGTAAAGTCATTTTTTAATGGAATTTAAGAAGCACAAGTTTCTTTTAAGGCATTGTTTTTAAAACCTAAAACATCAACTCAGGTGAAATCCCAGAGTATCTGTATAACACTTTCATTCAACTCACCTATAAGGGGGAGGCAGGTATCTTAATTTTTATAGTTTTGCCCTTGTAACCCATCTTTGCAGTTGGTTAGTATAATTTAAGGCAATTTTCAGACCAAAGGTGAGGCAATTACTATTTGTATTACTGAAGATTTTGATTTCCAGCATTTTCACCTGTTACATCTTCAGGGCATGTGATTACATACTCTACTTGTAAGTGGCTTGGCACACTGCCTGTTCACTTCTCCTAACAATTCCTAGCCTGGACTTTCTGGGCTATGAATCTCAGTGTCATATTGCTATTTGGAATCTTTCTATTCAAGGAATTCTCACTCTGTGTTTCTAATTCCTTTCCCCTCCATGGGGAAAAAAGCCTCATAGACCTTTGCAGATTTTTTTTTTTTTTTTACTGTTTATTTATTTATTTATTTGGCTATGCTGGACCTTTTTTGCTGAATGGGCTACTCTCTAGTTGTGGTGCATGAGCTTCTCATTGCAGGGCTTCTGTTGTTGCAGAGCACAGACTCTAGGCACTCTGGCTTCAGTAGTTACAGTTCTTAAGCTCTAGAGCACAGATTCAGTATTTGTGCCATATGGGCTTAGTTGCCCTGAGGCATGTGGGATCTTCCTGGATCAGGGATTGAACCCATTTCTCCTTCATTGCAAGGTGGATTTTTTACCAGTAAGCCACCATGTAAGCCCCCACAGATCACTTTTACTAATGGGAAAGTGATATTCTCTCATTTTGATAAAGTACATAATGAATATTGGTCCCTAGAATCTTCTCACTCATGCAGAGTAGAAAATCAGAGCCAGTGTTCTCCATCTTGTGAAAGTAATCACTTGAGTTTAGCAGAGAACTTCAGTTCAGTTCAGTTCAGTTCAGTTGCTCAGTCATGTCCGACTCCTCGCGACCCCATGAATTGCAGCACACCAGGCCTCCCTGTCCATCAACAACTCCTGGAGTTCACTCAAACTCACATCCATCGAGTTGGTGATGCCATCCAGCCATCTCATCCTCTGTCGTCCCCTTCTCCTCCTGCCCTCAATCCCTCAAAGCATCAGAGTCTTTTCCAATGAGTCAACTCTTTGCATGAGGTGGCCAAAGTACTGGAGTTTCAGCTTTAGCATCATTCCTTCCAAACAACATCCAGGACCAATCTCCTTTAGAATGGAGGTTGGATCTCCTTGCAGTCCAAGGGACTCTCAAGAGTCTTCTCCAACACCACAGTTCAAAAGCATCAATTCTTTGGCACTCAGTTTTCTTCAGAGTCCAACTCTCACATCCATACACGACCATAGGAAAAACTATAGCCTTGACTAGACGGACCTTTGTTGGCAAAGTAATGTCTCTGCCTTTGAATATGCTATCTAGGTTGGTCATAACTTTCCTTCCAAGGAGTAAGCGTCTTTTAATTTCATGGCTGCAATCACCATCTGCAGTGATTTTGGAGCCCCCCAAAATAAAGTCTGACACTGTTTCCACAGTTTCACCATCTATTTGCCATGAAGTGATGGGACCAGATGCTATGATCTTAGTTTTCTGAATGTTGAGCTTTAAGCCAACTTTGTCACTCTCCACTTTCACTTTCATCAAGAGGCTGTTTAGTTCTTCTTCACTTTCTGCCATAAGGGTGGTGTCATCTGCATATCTGAGGTTATTGATATTTCTCCCTGCAGTCTTGATTCCAGCTTGTGCTTCTTCCAGCCCAGCGTTTCTTATGATGTACTCTTCAGAAATCTCCAAATCAAGATGTCCACTTGACTGGAGGACACCTGATCCTCCTAGTGGCATCTTTGGAAACATAAGATCCCACAGTAGTCCCTCCTGGTGGCAATTTCTATTCTTGTATCTTTTTTGCTGTAGTCCCGCCACCGGGAACTGCTCTAAGCTTCATGGGTTATAGCATGAGTTATATTATTTTTAGTTCTACCTACTATTTTTTTTTAAACTACAGAATCCTTTAGTGCTAGCTGCTAAAGTGAGGTTGCTCAGTTGTGTCCGACTCTTTGTGACCCCATGGACTGCAACCCACCAGGCTCCTCCATCCATGGGACTCTCCAGGCAAGAACACTGGAGTGGGTTACCATTTCATTCTCCAGCTTCTAAAGATGAGGCCATAATTATGAATCAGTTTTTTGACCATTTCTTTTTAAAGTTCCAAAGAATTTTATAAGAATGTAAACGTGAACTCTCAGCAGTACATATTGAGCTACTCTCTTCCATGCTTTCCACCATGTTCCAAGGGAGAGCTCAGATCCATTGAGTCCATGGCTGGGATGAATATTCATTTACTCATGTAACAAATGTTAAGTACCTACTTCATACCCTGATGGCTCAGATGATAAACAATCTGCCTACAATAAAGGAGACCCAGGTTTGATCCCTGGGTTGGGAAGATCCCCTGGAGTAGAAAATGGCAACTCACTCCAGTATACTTGTCTGGGAAATCACACGGACAGAGGGGCCTGGTGGGCTACAGTTCATGGGGTTGCAAGGAGTCCAACATGACTTGAGTGATTAACACTTTCACTTTGTACCAGTCACAGTTCTGTTAAGCATTGGAAAATACAGAATATAACAAAAGATACAAATTCCTATCCACATCAAACTTATTTTCAAGTAAGAAAGAAAGATAATGAGACAATTATATAAAATATATAACATGATAGATGATAAATCAAAGAGAACATTCTGTATTGGATGTGGGATGCATATTTCAGGCCCAACTCATCTTCAGACAGTGTCTTAATTACTGGGTAATTCAGTTACTGCGTACCGTGGATCGTTGCCTAGCTAATATCCTTATACCCTTGTTCTTTGCTAACAGAATCCTGGTTTTCTCTGCACAAATTTATACTGATTTTCTCAGACTTCTTTGCAGCTATCGAAGGCAATGCAAATCACTTCTCATTGTGAGATAAATAAGCAAATGTTCCTGGATGGGTCATCTCTTTTCCTCCAAAGTGAAAGACTTTAGAGGAAAAGTTTTTATTTCCTTTGCTTTGTTTCTCACCTGAATATGAACATAATCCCTGGAGTTGCAGGAGTTCACCTTGCACATGCCAGAGATGACAGAGCAGGAAGATGGAACCCAAGCGATTTTGTCAGCTCTGACTCTCAGGACCACAACGTTGCACCTGAGGAATTGGACAACATTGCATTCCATCCATGTTGTAGCTTATGTGTGTGGGGCCCACTTTACCACAATTCCAAATACTACAATATGAATGAGACCCTCTGCAATTGTGAAACCATGAAGCCCTGTTGTTGTTTTTTTAATTAATCCTTCTTTGGTTTATTAATAGTACTTAGGTTGCAATCACACACAGCAAAATAAAATACTCAATGATTCAGGAGAGGACTAACAACAGCTATATTTCATCTTCAAAACTTTTCTAGCAGGATACAGAGGTGGATACTTGAGTCCTAGGACAGGTCAGATATTATACATGACAGATATGCAAGGTGGGCTACAGTAGTAATTGTAGTAGTGTGATTCATCTGTCCTTTGACTTCTTGCTAATCCAATACTGACAGAACCCAACTTGTTCGAAAAGGAGGATAGAAGGAAGGATGAGTTGGAATTATCATACTTTAGATCAAACCTTAGGGCATAATCAAGCAATCAAAACTAAACTGTACATTATATAAATGCAAAGAGTTCCTCAACCTCACACCCAAGTGCTCATACCTGTGAAGACTGCTTCCTGGTATTGAGACTCCACGTCCATTGCTATGCCAATATTACCATCTAAATCTGAACTAGAGTCAACCTCACGTTGTCCTGTTCAAGCCATTGCATTTGCTTTATGCTTGCTCTGCCTGTCTTCAGTCTATTTCCCACTAATTGAATTTCTATATTATCACAGACTTAGCTTTCTCTAAATCATATTTATCACTATCACTTTTGTTCTTTGAAACTTTGTTTAGGTCAATTCTGTTTTCCAGGTGTGCGGAGAGAGCAAATTAGCCAAGATGGTGTGTTCAGGCTCTCCCGCCCCACTTTTTGGAAATAATGAGTACGTACCAACAGAGCTTATCTACAGCACTGAGCATGTGGATCATCAAAAAAGCAAGAGAGTTCCAGAAAAACATCTATTTCTGTTTTATTGACTTATGGTTAACAAAGGGTAAGGGGAGGGAGCAATTTGACTGTGTGGATCACAGTAAACTACGGAAAATTCTGAAAGAGATGGGAATACCAGATCACCTGACCTGCCTCTTGAGAAACCTGTATGCAGGTCAGGAAGCAACAGTTAGAACTGGATGTGTAACAACAGACTGGTTCCAAATAGGAAAAGGAGTACATCAAGGCTGTATATTGTCACCCTACTTATTTAACTTCTATGCAGAGTACATTATGAGAAACGCTGGGCTGGAGGAAGCTGGATCAAGATTACCGGGGGAAATATCAATAACCTCAGATATGCAGATGAAACCACCCTAATGGCAGAAAGTGAAGAAGAACTAAACAGCCTCTTGATGAAAGTGAAAGAGGAGAGTGAAAAAGTTGGGTTAAAGCTCAACATTCAGAAAACTAAGATCATGGCATCTGGTCCCCTCACTTCATGGCAAATAGATGGGGACACAGTGGAAAGAGTGGCTGACTTTATCCTTCTGGGCTCCAAAATCACTGCAGATGGTGACTGCAGCCATGAAATTAAAAGACACTTACTCCTTGGAAGAAAAGTTATGACCAACCTAGACAGCATATTGAAAAGCAGAGACATTACTTTGTCAACAAAGGTCCGTCTAGTCAAGGCTATGGTTTTTCCAGTGGTCATGTACAGATGTGAGAGTTGGACTATAAAGAAAGCTGAGCACTGAAGAATTGATGCTTTTGAACTGTGGTGTTGGAGAAGACTCTTGAGAGTCCCTTGGACAGCAAGGAGATCCAACCAGTCCATCCTAAAGGAGATCAGTCCTGGGTGTTCATTGGAAGGACTGATGTTGAAGCTGAAACTCCAATACTTTGGCCACCTGATGTGACTCTGTGTGACCCCATAGATGGCAGCCCTCCAGGCCTCCTAGTTCCTGGGATTCTCCAGGCAAGAACACTGGAGTGGTTTGCCATTTCCTTCTCCAATGCATGAAAGTGAAAAGTGAAAGTGAGTTTACTCAGTTATGTCCGACTCTTAGCAATCCCATGGACTGCAGCCTACCAGGCTCCTCTGTCCATGGGATTTTCCAGGCAAGAGTACTGGGGTGGGCTGCCAGTGCCTTCTTCGGTGCTATATAGTAGGTCCTTATCTATTTCATACAAGATAATGTGCATATGTCAATTCCAATCTCCCCATTTATTGCTCCCTCCCCTTACCCTTTGTTAACCATAAGTTGGCTTTCTATGTCTATAACTCTATTTCTGTTTTGTAGTAGATAGTTCATTTTTACCCTTTTTTTAGATTCCACTTATAGGCGATATCATATGATATTAGTCTTTCTCTGTCTGACTTACTTCACTTAGTGTGAGAATATCTAGGTCAGTCATGTTGCTGTAAAGGGCATTATTTCATTCTCTTTTATGTCTAGTAATATTTCATTGTATATATGGATGGTAATATTGAGTTGTGTATATGTACCACATCTTCTTTATGCATTCCTCTGTTGATTGGAAGTTAGCTTTCTTCCATATCCTGGCTATTGCAAATAATGCTGCAATGAACATTGGGGTATATGGGGTATATGTGTCTTTCAGAATCATGGTTTTCTCTGGGTAAATGCTAGGAATGGAATTACTGGCTCTGTAGCTCAGCTGGTAAAGAATCCACCTGCAATGCAGGAGACCTGGGTTCAATTTCTGCCGCAGGAAGATCCACTGGAGAAGGGATAGGCTACCCACTCTAGTATTTTTGGGCTTCCCTGGTGGCTTAGCTGGTAAAGAATCCCCCTACAATGCAGGAAACCTGGGTTTGATCCCTGGGTTGGGAAGATCCCCTGGAGAAGGGAACAGCTACCCACTTAAGTATTCTGGCCTAGAGAATTTCATGGACAGTATAGTCCATGGAGTTTCAAAGAGTCGGACATGACTGAATGGTATCTATCATATGTGTGTGTGTGTATATATATATATATATATATATATATATATATATATATAGGCTAGATAGTTATAGATTTTCAATATGGATTTTCCAGGTGGCGTTATTGATAAAGAAGTTGCCTGCCAATGCTGGAGATGTAAGAGATGTAGGTTCAATCCCTGGGTCAGGAAGATGCCTAGGAAGAGAGCATGCCAACCCACTTCAGTATTATTGTCTGGAGAATCCCATGGACAGACTGTGTTGGACACAACTGATGCGACTTAGCACACACACACACACATGCATGGTAGATAGATTTTTAGTTTTTTAAGGAACCTCCATACTGTTCTCATAGTGGCTGTACCAATTTACATTCTCACCAACAGTGTGAGAGTTTTCTTTTCTCCATATCTTCTCCAACATTTATTGTTTGCAGACTTTTTTGATGATGGTCGTTTTGAGTAGTGTGAGGTGATATCTCATTGTGATTTTGATTTCATTTCTCTAATAATCAGTGATGCTGAGCATCTCTTCACATGTGTTTTAGTCATCTGTATATATTTTTTAGAGAAACATCTACTTAGATATTCTGCCTGTTTTTGATTAGGTTAACATTTTTATGATATTGAGCTGCAGGAGCTGTTTGCATATTTTAGAGCTTAATCTTTTGTCAGTTGCTTCATTTGCAAATATTTTCTACCATTCTGAGGGTTGTCTTTTCATTTTTGTTATGGCCTCCTTTGCTGTTCAAAAGTTTTTAAGTTTAATTAGGTCCCATTTGTTTATTTTTACTTTTATTTTTATTATTCTAGGATGTAGATCAAAAAAGATCTTGCTGCAATTTGATAAAAAATATTCAAAATGTAAAGCTTCTGGAATTGCTTGGAATCAGAATTAAAGCCTTGAATGTTTTGGAAATTCCTAATTTGAGACCATTTAATGAAAATTTTGAATGTATTTATATATAATATTTTTTATGTCTTTCCATGCCTAATGACAGAAAATATATCTTAACATATTTTCTCACTGACCCAAATTATAATATTTTAACAGATTATATTATACAAGCATATATATTTTCAATTGGCTGGGATAGTATTTATGAAATTTGATTAGAAGGAAAAGGTATAAACAATGCACATTGGTATCAAGGGAGCCTATTATCCTTAATGTTGATGGATGGATGCTTAATATTGTCAATTCATGGTTCCAGTACCAACGACTAGGAACATTGCTGTTGGAGCAAGCCTATTAAATAAGTCTCATTATGAAATGTCATCCAACTAGCTTATCTTTCCCACTGGAAAAAGATACAGTCTAATGTGTTAAGTGTATTATATTTGATAAAGTTAGGCTACAAGACAGGTGGTTAATTATTGTGTTCTGTACTGGAAATTCTCAGGTTGCCATGAAAAAGGGGAACCATGTAAGCTCTGCTTATATAATATCTTACACTGATTAGTAGCACTCTTCTGTTTTTTTAATCTCTTTTTCTCTCTGTATTTTTTCCAAATGGACATTCTATTTGTACCCATTCCATTTGGGTAGACTATTATATTGTCTGTACCTTATTTTAAAATACATCATTATAAGCTGTGTGATATGTACATATGTAGTAAAATTAACTTTCCACCAAAATAATTGTTAAATACTTGATATTTCCTATTTAAATTCATATCTCAAAGGTAATTAGTGAGCATTTTAAAGATCCTAATCAGAAGTTCACGTGTAAGAGGAGGCTCAAGCAGGTACTTCAATCTAAATCTGAACTAGCCTCTTGCTGTTCAAAGTGTGGTCCAGAAACCAGTAGCACAGGCATAACCTATGAGCTTGTTAGAATGTACAATCTCAGGCCTTCAACCCAGACATAACGAATCAGAGTCTGCATTTTAACAAGACTCCCAGTGGATTCTGTGAACATTTAATTTGAGAATCACTG
This sequence comes from Bubalus kerabau, assembly GCF_029407905.1. NCBI lineage: Eukaryota > Metazoa > Chordata > Mammalia > Artiodactyla > Bovidae > Bubalus > Bubalus kerabau. The sequence continues at coordinate 53,820,035 of NC_073634.1, forward strand.
CACTAGGCAGTTTGTTAATTAGCATGAGAGCTGTAAGAAATAATTTTTGCTTTGGTGAAATGAGTAATGAACAAACGCATGGTTTATGAGAAACATTATACAGCCACCTTTGCCCTTTTAGAGATTAGATATCAGAATCTCAGTATCCCAGTAGCTTTTGAAGTGATACCTAAAATAAATGAAGAATTCATTGGGTCATATGTCCCTCTGTTTAACAGAAGATTCTGGTATCTGATCAAAGTATAAGAATAGCTGAACCTGCTCTCAAAATGTTGTCATATTTACCTTGGCATGAAATTTTCATGAAAGATGCTTGCTATTGTTTGCTCAGAGAGAAAATGAGGAGGTCTCATGCTTGCTTTTGTTCAGTTGCTGAGTCATGTCTGACTCTTTGTGACTCCATGGACTGCAGCACATCAGGCCTCCCTGTCCTTCACTAACTCCAGGAGTTTGCTCAAACTCATGTCCATGGAGTCAGTGATGCCATCCAACCATCTCATCCTTTGTTGTCCCCTTCTACTGCCCTGAGTCTTTCCCAGCATGGTAGTAAATGTTTGCATGTGGTTGTAAGTTTGCATGTCTGGAATGTCTTGCATGATTACATTATAATATGTGACCTTGTAACATGCTTGTTAATCACTGGTAGCTTGAATATTTACCAGAAAGGATCTTACAGTGAATAAAGACTAAACTGGCTCAGGGCAGTTTACAATAGAGATTTGGAAGCTATGCAACCCTACATTTTCTTTTCATTTTTTCTAGTGGTGATCTTGGCTTACAGATGAGGGCAGGAGAAGAAGTGGGTGACAGAGAATGAGATGGATGGATGGCATCACTGACTCAATGGAGATGAGTTTGAGCAAACTCTGGGAGATAGTGAAGAACAGGGCAGTCTGGAGTGTTGCAGTCCATGGGATTGCAAAGAGTCGGACATGACTTAGTGACTGAATAACAACACACAGTTTGAGCTTAGTTTTTCAACCATGGATTGAACTCAGGCCATGGCCGTGAAAGCACTGAGTCCTAATCGCTGGACCACCAGGGAATTCTAACTGAAACCTTTTTTGAAGGATGCTTCAATATCTTTGTCAGATAATGTCTTCTTGGTATTAGCACTGATTGATTACTTCTTTTTATTTTGCTTGAAGCCATCCTCATTCTCAGTATGATAAGACTTTTTTATTGAAACCTGGAACTTTTTGTATTATGACTGAATTTTATATAAACCTCCAATTTTAGCTGAGTTTCTCTCACACCACTTCAACAGCAGAGAGAGAAGGGCACCACCTCCTTATATCAGGTGGCTATAGAAACCCAGGTTCTTTAAATTTTGTTGACAGTTGGATAGGACTCGTCTTCTTATTGCTTGATAGGGATAGGAGTTCATGTGGTCTCTATTGGCAATAGTGTGGAGGTTGCCTTATTACTGTTGTTTAGTTGCTAAGGTTTGTCAGACTCTTTATGACCCTTCTGGACTATAGCCCTTGAGGCTCTGCTGTCCATGGTATTTTCCAGGCAAGAATATTGGAGTGGGTTGCCATTTCCTCCTCCAGCCTCACTACTATTGAGTGATTTAAAATCTTGTCTCTCCACTGGACCCTTCTGACTCCATCCCAGCAGGGAGGGGGAGGGAGCATATTACTAGTGTGTGTGTCAGGAAGGCAGAAGTGTAGGTTTCCCACTTGGTCTTTACAGAGTACATCATGAGAAATGCTGGGCTGGAGGAAGCACAAGCTGGAATCAAGATTGCTGGGAGAAATAACAATAACCTCGGATATGCAGAAGACACCACACATATGGCAGAAAGTGAAGAAGAACTAAACAGCCTCTTGATGAAAGTGAAAGAGGAGAGTGAAAAAATTGGGTTAAAATTCAACATTCAGAAAACTAAGATCATGGCATCCAGTCCCATCACTTCATGGCAAATAGATAGGGAAACAGTGGAAACAGTGGCTGACTTTATCTTTCTGGGCTCCAAAATCACCACAGATGGTGATTGCAGCCATGAAATGAAAAGACACTTACTCCTTGGAAGGAAAGTTATGACCAACATAGACAGCATATTGAAAAGCAGAGACATTACTTTGCCAACAAAGGTCCGTCTAGTCAAGGCTATGGTTTTTCCAGTGGTCATGTATGGATATGAGAGTTGGACTATAAAGAAAGCTGAGCACTGAAGAATTGAACTGTGAACTTATGAACTGTTGTGTTGGAGAAGACTCTTGAGAGTCTATTGGACTGCAAGGAGATCCAACCAATCCATCCTAAAAGAGATCAGTCCTGGGTGTTCATTGGAAGGACTGATGTTGAAGCTGAAACTCCAATACTTTGGCCACCTGATGTAAAGAGCTGGCTCATTTGAAAAGACCCTGATGCTGGGAAATATTGAAGGCAGGAGGAGAAGGGTATGACAGAGAATGAGATGGCTGTATGGCATCACCGACTCAATGGACATGGGTTTGGGTGAACTCCAGGAGTTGGTGATGAACAAGGAGGCCTGGTGTGCTGTGTGGTTCATGGGGTTGCAGGGAGTCGGACATGACTGACTGACCTGACCTGAACTGAACTGATGGACAAACACCCATGATTGTTGAGTCCAGGCTCCTAAAAGTTCACTACAGTAAAACTGCCTCTAAATAAGAAAGTTGAATTCTCCAAATGAGAGGGGACATATGATATATTTGAGAAATCATATTTAGAGGAAAATGAAAGGGGAAATAAATCATATGATTTGTTCTGGAAAGCTTACCTTTCCTGCAAATCTGACTTAACATGTTTGTTTATTTTGCATTCCCCAATTTCCTGTGTTATATGCTTTATGTGCACCTGTGTGCTTCTGCATTTAAGACTAAGCAATTGTATTCTTAGGAAGATGGAGCAACTTCACAGAAACTTTTTGATCCCTCTGAAAGAAATTGCTTTTGTAACATTTTAATCTACATGCTGTTCTCTCCCTGCATTCTACTTCTTTAGGAGACAACTTTGTATGGATGAGTACATCTCTGGGAAAATTCTCTTCTGCCAATTTCCCCAGGCTACAAATCTCTGCTACAGAAAAGTCATGATTTATTGTTCTCAAGCAAAAGCAAATGTTATAAGGAAGTTCTTGACTACATATTGCCAACCTGTTTAACTAAATTAAAAAATATATCAATTTATTTTCCTTCTACTTGATGCTTTAATTAAATGTATGGGACTGATATCATTTATGAAAATTATTTGGGTCACATGTCTAGGCAGTTTCTGATCCAAACATTCCCTTATCTCACATACAGTTCCCACAGGGTGCAGAATCAAATTCAAGAGGCAGCAAAGGAGATTAGACTCTAAGATGCATCAGTGTTTTAGAGGATATGTCAGAATCTATTGATGTTCAGATTCAGGGAGAAATAAATCTCAATGCAGAAAATAGATCCATGTATGAAGGATTTGAAAAAAGTACAAAAGCAAGTATATGAAAAAAAATAGTTTATTTTTGATGAGGAAATATGACAAAGTGTATGACTATCCACTTGAGGGCTTAATTGTGGTCATTTTTTATAATTCACTTTTTAGAGGTAGTAATTATCTGGATATTATGGATAATATCCCATTCTACCATATCCTCTAGAGGGATTTATCTAGGATTTAGCTTTCCAAAAGCAATGGCAGGGAAATGAACAGCTGTAGTGCTACAGCTTATAAAGATTGCTCAGAGACGGAGGCTGTCGTCTCTGAGAGCTTCTACTTCTAAGTCTGAGTCCAGTCAAAAATGAGATGTTCTAAGAGTAACAAATAAATAAGATCAGACATCAAAAAAAAAAAAAAAAAAAAAGACCTCTCAAGAAAAAGTAAAGAAAAATATAGAAAAAGAGCTTTATGTTCTCCTGTTAGAATCCAACTTTATCTGTTTGCAAGTATTTTCTGATTATTATTCTCCTTTATTTCTCCAGACATTTCCCCCCGTTTTGTTTCAGAGAGATTGTTTGCTTGTGTACAAGAGAGGGGGAAAAAGGCCCACTACTGAGGTTTTGTCAGCCTCCCCATCTTTTGGTTTATACCATGCTTTTCTGGAAGCAGTGTTCCTCATCAACCCATCTCTTTTGCTCTAATATTAATATATTGTATTAATGATCTTTACTACCAAAGAATTGTGCATATACACTCCCGTCTGAATCACTTCCAGATCAAATGATTCCTCCTAGGATTGTATATAAACAGCCTATACTTAGGACCAGAATGTCAATGAAGAACTTTAACAGTCAGGGTCTATATGCATAAGGAGGAGAAAATATTCCCTTTTTCTTTATTCTTGAAATCGAACTATTTTAGCAAAAGTATATCTAGGCATTAGTATCTTTGCATGAATTTTACCTGATACCTAAGAAATTCTTGATTGTAGTTTTAGCTCAGTCTTTAGCTCTAGAGTTTCTATTTCCATTTTAACTTTGATTACTACCTTTATCCTATTTATCCAGCTTTTCTTTATTGTACTGGCAGTTATACACAGGTTTAATATCCATTTTCTCTTTGTCATGTTTATCATCGCACTGTTTTTACTATATTTTACTATATTCTTGGAGAGCTCCATAATTTTTTTATTCACTTATGGTGAGTGGCCTTGGGTATGAAGAACACAATTTGATGCATGTCCCTGGCCAAGTTCTTTGTGTCATGGAAATATGTGGTCAAATTCAGCTGAAGTAAAGTGAGAGTCTCTGACAGGAATATGATGAATTTCTGTGCATTAGAAAGGAGGAAGTTTCAACAGGGGAGCGATGTATGTACACATATAGCTGATTGACTTTGCTGTACAGCAGAAGCTAACACAACATTGTAAAACAATTATACTCCAATAAAAATAATAAAGAAAGCAAAAGAAAGCAGGTATTAAGAGTAATTCTTATTTATTCAAAGGAACTGCATACAAAACTGGAAGTACCAAACTACTCTGTTCTATCTTTTCCTGTCTCTTTCTCTGCCTTCTTGACACTCAAGGGTGCAAGGATCACTCTCCTTTTGGGATGTACAGTGGAAGGGATTGGAAGAGGGTAGTATTAAGTCATAGCTGTTTCAAAACACAAGCATTATTATCTCATTTATGTTTGAGACAAAACTGCTTTTTGAGGAATGACTATGTTGAAATGGTCTATCTTGTTTTCTGTGTGATTTAGCTGTTCTGTTTCAGAGGCCAAAGCTGATACTTTCCAATATGACCCTGTCTGGTAATACAGTTAATAGAAGTACCTAGATGTCTTTATTTTTCTTTGTAACATTTATTTCCATCTGTAATATGTTACCAATGTTACCGTTTGCTTACTTGCCTACTGTCTCTCTTTCTCTACTGCAATATGCTCCTTGTGAGCAAGGAATTTGACTGTTCTGTTCACTATTGGATTTTTAGAGCCTGACAAACAGTAGATGTTCAGTAGACACTTAGGTGGACACAACTGTAAGTTGTTGAGTACTGGAAATAGTAAGAAGGACATAACCATAAATTGGAGAAGGCAAAAGGGGTTACCAGGCTCTTCACTTCTTGACTCTATGCTCCCCATATACAAGTAACTAAAACTGAGGTTTATTGGTTTACGAAAGGGAGGTATTGTTGTTTAGTTGCTAAGTTGTGTCTGACTCTTTGCTACCTCATAGACCATAGCTTGTCTGAATTCTCTGTCCATGGGATTTCCCAGGCAAGAATATTGGAATGGGTTGCCATTTCCTTCTGCAGGGGATCTTCCCAACCCAGAGATCAAGCCTATGTCTCCTGCATTGGCAGGAGGAGGATTCTTTACTGCTGAGTCACCAGGAAAGCCCAGGAAAGGAAGGTGGATGGTTTATTTTGGAAAATACTGGGTTTTTGGCGGCCCCAAAACATCCTCATAGAGATGCCAACTGGAAATTTAGGTTTGAAAGTCAAAAGCCACAAGGACAGTGTTATGTTAAAGGAGAAACTGAAGATTCAACAGCATCTATGTAGTATCCGGCACATGAAAAGCACTAGGGAGATATTGTAGGGTGAAATGACCAGTGGACTGAAGACTGAACCATTGGGCACACTAGTGAGGAACTTAGAGAAAGTTACATAAGTATGTAACATACATAAGTATGGCCTTCTGAGCAAAGAAAAATAAGTAAAAGAGTAAACATTAGGTGTTAAAGAATGATTGAGTAGAGACCTCAAGAGATAGAAATTTATCTCCAAGAACTATGCTTTTACATTTCAGGGTAGGGGGATGAAATCCCCAAAAACATTTGTTTATTATTCCAAAGACTGTAAAACAATGGGGAACAAAGTTTTAGCTCACTCTTTCTGGAGCAGAAAGTGGTGGCTATATGGCAATTCTTGTATAAACTCTCAGATTTGTGATTTCAGCATTCTTCTCTTGTGTTAGTTACTCAGTTGTGTCTGACTCTTTCCAACCCCATGGACTGTAGCCTGCTAGGCCCTCTGTCCATGGGATTCTCTAGGCAAGAATACTGGAGGGGGTTGCCATGCCCTCCTCCAGAGGATGGCATCCAACCTAGGGATCCAACCCAGATCTCCCGCATTGCAGGTAGATATTTTATTGTCTGAGCCACTGGGGTGAAATTGGAATACCAGGACTCACAGTGTGCCTGTGAGGATTAACTGTGCGTGCGTGCTTGTGAACTAAGTAGTGTCTGTTTTTTTCTGACCCCTTGGACTGAAGCCCACCAGACTCCTCTGTCCATGAGATTTTCCCAGCAAGAATACTGGAGTGGGTGGGCCATTTCCTCCTCTAGGGAATCTTCCTGGACAGGGATTAAACCTATATCTCCAGCATCTTTTGCATTGGCAGGTGAATTCTTTATCCTTGAGCCACCTGGTAAATGCATAAGTGACATACAGAACCTTAGACAGAGTAGATGATTAAAGTCTAGCTTCCTTTCTTTCTTTGTACAACCACACTCCATGGAGCAGAGGGGAAAGTTAATTGGCTGTGTCATTCTGTCAAGAATATGCATGTTAAGGTTCTTGCAGGGTTGAAGGGTGAGGTGCTCTGGCCTTTCCAAGTCAAGTGCAGTTATTTGTCTGTCATACTCGAAGGGCAATTAACACATTCTCTGGACAAAATTCATTTTCTTCCAAAAGACTTCTCTGTCTTACTCTACCATTCTGATTACTATTCTAAACCCTATGATTGTTGTGCAGAATTTTTGGTTTTTGCTGTGTCTGGTGATTGCACCTTCTCTGGTCAAAGACTGGAACATCATCCAGGCAATTCCTTTGGTGTCCCAGATACTTCCTACTAGAGGAAACTGGTATTCAGGAGCCTGGTAGTTTAATACATTTATAGATGAAGCAGAAATGACTTCCCCTTAGGTACCATTGGACAGTTCACATGAAATTCATAATTGGGTCTTTATTCAGTATGTAGTGTGAGGCGGTAAACAGAGCACGGGCTTTGCAGTTTTACTTGCATGTATCTACTAGCTCTAAGTTTTATTAACTTAATGACTGATACAATCATTTTCCTCTTTTAGTTTCAGTTTTCTATTTGATTTAAAAAAATGAAAAAAGAAAGAAAGGAGGGGAAGAATGAAGAGAGAATAAAAAGGAGACAAGGAGGAGGAGGGGGAAGGAGAGAAAAGGAGGGAATAAATAAATGAAGATTAGAATCTTTTTCACCAAAATGTTCTGATAATAAGTCAAAATGAGGTAATTTGGAAAATAGAGTAGGCCTTCAGTAAACATTTTGCTTTCTCTTTTTTCTCTTCTCCCTTTTGGACTTAATCTTGGAGTTTATACACACTTTCTTGCTGTTGTTTAGTTGCTAAGTCATGTCTGACTCTTGCGACCACTCGGACTGTAGCCTGCCAGGCTCCTCTGTCCATGGGATTTCCCATGCAAGAATACTGGAGTGGATTGCCATTTCCTTATACACACAGCTGCTGCTGCTGCTGCTAAGTCGCTTCAGTCATGTCTGACTCTGTGAGACCCCATAGATGGAAGCCCACCAGGCTCCCCCGTCCCTGGGACCCTCCAGGCAAGAACACTGGAGTGGATTGCCATTTTCGTCTCCAATGCATGAAAGTGGAAAGTGAAAGTGAAGTCGCTCAGTCCTGTCCGACTCCCAGCGACCTCATGGACTGCAGCCTACTCGGCTCCTTCGTCCATGGAGTTTTCCAGGCAAGAATACCAGAGTGGGGCGCCATTGCCTTCTCCCTTATATACACTGCTGCTAAGCTGCTAAGTCACTTCGTCGTGTCCAACTCTGTGCGACCCCATAGACAGCAGCCCACCAGGCTCCCTAGTCCCTGGGATTCTCCAGGCAAGAACACTGGAGTGGGCTGCCATTTCCTTCTCCAGTGCATGAAAGTGAAAAGTGAAAGTGAAGTCACTCAGTCGTGTCCAATCTTAGCAACCTCATGGACTGCAGTCCACCAGGCCCCTCCATCCATGGGACTCTCCAGGCAAGAGTACTGGAGTGGGGTGCCATTGTCTTCTCCTCTTATATACACTACCATATTTAAAATAGGAGCTAATGAGAAACTACTGTATAGCACAGGGAACTCGACTCAATACTCTGTAATGAGCTATATGAGAAAAGAATATAAAAAAGAAGAGACATATGTACATGTATAATTGACTCACTTTGCTATATACCTGAAATTATTGCAACATTGTAAATCAATTATACACCAATAAAATTAATTTTAAATAACTTTGAGAAGAAAAATGCATTTGATAAATAAGTAATCTATATAGATATGTTGGGCAAAGATTATAAAAGCCGTCAGGGTATAGTTCTTCTTGTTAAGGACAGCTACAACTTAGATAAGACAAAATGCATTTAACATAAATCGGATTGTGAAGCAATGGTCAGGAACTGTACATAAAAGCTAATACAAATCCTTATAAACATCACTGGGAGCTTCCACTGAAGGAGTCTCTATTTTTCTATATCATCTTGTTACAGTGACATTTCAGTCAGTATATTTTTGACCTGATGAATGATTAGTTTCATCCTCAGGTAGTGAACACTGTTTCAGTAGTGAACTTGTCATACTTAGAGAAACACCAAGATGGGGGCTATACTAAAGATGAAGGAACTGAAGTAAAATAACATGCCAAAGTCCTAGAACTAGGAAGAGAGCCCTCAGAGTCTGTTCTACTCAGCCCTGGAGACTTCCTTGTCACTGGGCCCTATGGCTTCTAGAGGTCCTGATGAAAGAGACAGGCAGGTGGTTTGGAGAAAGCCTGTGTGCAGGGCATTCTGTTGGCTCCCAGAACCAACAAAATAAAAGCCTTAGGCGGTTCTGAACAGACAAACATTAGACAACTTGTCACATTTAGAGCAGAGGGATGGACTTTTACAGTGGCTACTGGAGTGTTTTGGGAAAGCCACTGACTCTGAGTTTAAAAGAGGAAAGTATGCATTAGCCTGCATACTTGATCCTAAAATAATGAAGTTTCCTTTCTTCATAGGTTAGGCAGAATAAAAAAATGTCTTTGCCATCAGTTTTCTTTCTTCTTTTCTCATTTAAAGCTTTGAAATTGGGGAGTCTGGGTGGGTATTTCTGCCCATGTGCACGTGGAGGCCAACCTTTACCATTTGTTTGTGGAAAAAGCCAACATGACACCAACTAAAGGTTGGCACTTGCCATTTGCATCTACAAGGATTATATCACAAGCTGCTATGACCGCTAACTTTCAACCCACCTTGCAAAGCGTTTAGGGTAGAGATCAGGAATGAGGCACTCTGCCTTCTGGCAAAAACTGACAGAACAGGCCTTCAGATAGGTACTTTCAGGAGATTGTATAAGCCCAATTCTTGCCTCTTTTCATATCTAGAAAAGCACCAAAACCTTTCATGGTGATGTCTGCTCCTCATGACTAGCAGTAAACTTCACAAGACTATAGCAGAAACTTATGCAAAAATGTGTTCCATGTACCGCCCCCTGCCCTCCTTATGAAAATCACGTGTTTACTGACTTCATCTCTCCCCATGCCCTTTTGGAGCAGTTTCTCAGAGGTATCTGAAATGCTTCCTCTCTGGCCAGAGTCCTCATTTTCCCCCAAATACAATTTAACTCACAAATCTCACATTGTACTTTTTCCTTTTTTTTTTTTTTTCAGTTGAAAATGATGTGAAGTAAAGAAAACCCTAGTAGGCTTTATTTTTTAAATGTCAAAGGGAATGATATCAGTTTCTGTGAAACTACCTGTTCCTTCCCTAGTGGGATTTTCAGCCTAATGCAGAGAGTGTTTTTTTTTTTTTTTTAACTGCTTTTTAAATGCTTGAAAACTGGATATTGTTTACAAAATACTGTGGTAAACTGTGCCTAGGGAAGGGTGGTATGTGGGGAAAGAGAGGAGAGTGTTGGGAGTGTGAGGGGTCCTTTCTTTAATTGAAAGCTGACCCAGGCAAAGTGATACATTCAGCACAGTTTGTCTTTAGGGCACCTCTTTTTCTCTCCTTTGTGAGCCTCTCTCCCCTACCTCTTGGAAACCTATTAATTCATGAAACTATTCGAGTAGCTTACTTCCTGAGGATTAATGCATACATCAAATACTGTTCTCCGACTCCAGTTCCCAGAGCCAGAGGTTCAGTTCTGTAGGCACAAGCAAATATAAACAAAAGATAAAAAAGTCCATTTCTCTAACCTCAAGTAGAACAAGTCAGTCTCAGAGTTTGCTTCTTAAAGCAGGCACCCACATCATAAGTACTACCCGGGGATTTGTTAAAAATGCAAAAGTTTTGACTTCAGCTTAGACTGACTGAATCAGAATCTCTATTTTAAGAAGATTCTCAGGTGATCAAAGATGGGAAAGTTCTATTCTGTAGACCTGTTCCTTCCATGGAAGTGAAGGTCTAGGTCAAATGTCCTCTCTATGATGTCTCAGCACAGTAGCCCAGTTCCATATGATCCCAACATGTGCTATTGTCTGAGGGCTATTTGCTAAGGTTCTTTTGAAAATCTGTGGATTAAACAGGTGAGAATGGTGAAAATACTAACACTGCTACTACTGTAACTGGCACTAAGGCCAAGCTATACTTGAGAAATTTTCTCATTTTCACCATGATTCTTTGAGGAAAGTAAAGTAAGTGTCTTAATTTCATGGATGTAGCAACTAAGCTTCAAGAAATTAAAGCCACACAGCTAGTGAAACAGAATATTAGGTTGAAACCTAGATGATCTGGCTCTGGAATCTTAAATCATTTTTTTTTTTAAATTTTATTTTTTGGCTGTGCCACACAGCATGTGGGATCTTAGTTCCTCAACCAGGGATGAACCTGTGCCCCCTGCATTGGAAGCATGGAGTTTTAGCTACTAGACTGCCAGGGAGGTCCCCTTAAACCACTTTTTGACCTTTGCAGAAGGTCTAGGAACCTTTAGAATTCTGATCTACTTTATGAATCTACAAGCCAGAAAGATAATATTTAAGGTTTCCTGAATGAATTTGACCCAGAGCCCCTTTTGAAAGAATGGGACAGTTTTCTAAAATAGACCCGGCAGCACAGCTGGGAGCTGTCTCGTTTCTTCACAGCTTCTCAGGTGGTGATGGACATTGGTAACATTGGAGGCGGGGAGCAGATCACTGCACACATTATGTATAACTTTGAGGCACCAAAGGTCTAAAATTCTCTGGCATCCCTGTGAGGAGCATGAGGCTCTCACTATTAAAAGCTTTCATTTTGTTTAAATCCTGAAAAACATTTTCTCTTAAGTCTTGATTTTCAATCCCTTTGTTGGGTCTGCAAAAAAGCAGAAGACCCTGGATCCTCTTTCTGAGCATAGTAATAAGTCAGAGTTCATTTTTTCAAGCTCAAATTTTGTTTCAAGTCTCATTCTTGAAGCTTTAAATTATTATGACTTTTGCTTTCTAACCTGGGCTGGATATTCTCTTTACTCCCCTAGATTAAGATACTCCACCCCCAGTCCTCCTTGCTCTGGACCCTTGTAGTCAACCTTTATAAATGGCATTAATAGAGAGTCCTTGCCCTCTGTGGCTTATGGGTGGATTTGGCCAATGGGCATTGACACATCAGAGTGCAGATAGATGAGGAGGCTAGGTTACTTATTCACTTGACTCTTTGCCTGCAAGGCTACAGCTTCAGTGCATCCTTCTACCAAATGTCACAACTCTAACTGGGTGGTTCTTACTTACAGTGATAAGCTATTCCAGGCTCCCTCAGGTCTAGGGGTGGGAATAGACTCCTGCTTTTAGGGTGATTCATGTCCCTTGTTGCTTTCCCTTCTTTCTTCCCACATATCTGAAAATAGTATTTTATTGAACTTTGCTCAGCTCTACCATTTGATCATGCTGTTTGTTTCCTGTGTTGATCAACATATAAATCAGAATACAGTCAAACTTAAGTTGAAATGCTATTTAAATTATAGTTATACTGCTTTACTCCTTTCTCATATATTTTCTTATTTCCTGAATCTTAAGACAAAATCAGTGTTTCTAGAAATGGGCCTTGTTCCTCCACTGACTTCTTTTAGTATTTCCAAGTGAAACCATACAATTCAGATTGGGACTTGAACCCACAGGCTGGGACTTGAACCTGGCCAGAATCCAGATTGGGACTTGAATGCACTATCTTTCAACTGAGATCACACATCTGGTTTCAGGGCTTAATGCAGTTCAGGTTCTTTATGTCTCATCACAGAAAGAGTTCAGTGAGAGACAAAGAAGTGATAGAAAGTGGATTTATTTAGAGTAATATACATTCCATAGACAGAATGCAATCTATTTTAAAAGGCAAGAAAAGGCTGAGGGAGAAACACACTCCACAGACTATGGACCATCTCAGAAGGTGAGAGGCCCCAAAATATGGGGTGCTTAGTTTTTATGGGCTGGGTAATTTCATAAGCTACATGTGAGAGGATTATTCCAATTATTTTGGAGAAGGGTGGGGATTTCCAGGATTTGGGTCACTGCCCTCTTTTTGGCCTTTTATGGTTAGCCTCATAACTGTCATGGTGGGGGTGTCATTTGGCATGCTAAGTGTGGGACGAGGCTCAGGGTCTAATGGAAGTTGAATCTTCAATGATGGACCTAGTTGGTTCTAACCAGTTTTTGTTGTGCCCTTAACAGCTATGCCCTTCTTTTAAAGGTTGTGCCTGCCCCATCTTCTGTTTCACAAGGGTATTATGAGTGCTTCAGATAGAAGATGCTGTGAAATTAATATGAATGTTCACACCTGAAAGAAGTGAACAGAGCAAAAAGCAAAGCCCTGATGTGTTAATTTCTTTTAATCAAAGAAACAGAAGATTATGATGTGGAATACAGTGGCTCAACTAGTAAAGAATCTGCCTGCAATGCAGGAGACCTGGGTTGGGAAGATCCCCTCTAGAAGGGAAAGGCTGCCCACTCCAGTATTATGGCCTGGATAATTGCATGGACTGTACAGTCCATGGGGTCACAAAGAGTCAGACACACCTGAGAGACTTTCACTTCATTTCACAGTCTCAGAGGAAACCCCTTGTGAGCAGTGGCAGTAGGGATCCTAGGGGGTTAGAGACAGTGTGGAGATAATGGGTACTGGGGAAAGAGGGCTGCTATCAAGAAGACTTCCATAGAGAAACAAAATAAAACAAAATTCCTCCCTTGGAAAGTTCCTGTGGCCTCAAGAAGGTGTGAGAAAGTGGGAATGAAAAGTGTAAGATGAATTTATATTTGTGGGAGATAATGTTAGGACATCTCTGAATCCAGATAACAGCTCTCATAACATAAACATCCTTCTGAAGACAAGAGGCATTTGGACCAGATCAGATGTGCTGATGGAGCCAGGGTATGAGAAGAGTAGGAGAACTGACAACAGAAGAAGAGGCCCTTAGAATAAATGGAGTGTGAGCTTCAGGGGCTTCCCTGAAGAAAGGCCATAAGAATGGCCTTCTCCCAAGTACACAAGCATAGCAAGAGGGGAGATTAGGGCATGTGGATGAGATGGCTCCTGAGTGCAATGCACTCAATAGGCCCCCTGGAAAAAAAGTGGACTTGTGATAAAAGTTTGTGTGCCCAGTGCACAGTAAGGCCAATTAAACTGAAACATAGGAGACTGGGGCAGAGAAAGGTTTATTGCAGGGCCAAGCAAGGAAAAGGAATGGCTCATGCTCAAAATCCAGAACTCCCCAATGGTTTGGGGTGAAAACCTTTTGGCCTGAAGTCTGCAGGGTGTGAGATTTCTTCTGATTGGTTGGTGGTGAGGTCACAGGGCAGGGCTGTAAGTTACACTCAACTTGAAGTTGCCATCTTCTTCGTTGGTTTTGCGCATACGTGCTAAGTCACTTCAGTCATGTCTGACTCTTTGCAACCCTATGAACTATAGCTCACCAGGCTTCTCTGTCCATGGACTTCTCTCAGCAAGAATAGTGGACTGGGTTGCCCTCCTCCAGGGTATCTTCCCAACTCAGGGATCAAACCCACATCTCTTATCTCTCCTGCATTTGCAGACAAGTTCTTTACCACTAGCACCACCTCGGTTCTGTAGAAGAACTCAAAAATATTATGTATATTCCTTGAAGATAAACCAGGACTCTGCCCCCAGACTGCACTGTTGTTTTTTGTCTGTCCCTCCGTTGTCTCTGCATCCCTTCCCTTCCCTGATTAGCAATTGTTTAAACCTACCCTTTGGAACTCTGGAAAGGTCAAGGAGTCTGAATGATGCCTATTTTATACAGACAAGGAATGAGAGACAGAGAAAGGATTTGTACCCAGAAACCCCAAGAGTCCTGCTTGCTTTCAGACTCTTTTCTTTTTTATTATGGATGGTTGCCATGACAGTAATTTTGATCTGGACCCAGAAAATATGAGAAAAGTGGGAGGTAGAGTTTCATAAGCAGATACTGTGTCAGGCATATAAACATAGTAGTGAAACAGAAGGGAAGAGGGAAGGCCACAACCTTTTAAAGAATGACATAGCCCAAGGATACAGTATAAACTGGTTAGAATCAGCTATGTCCAAAACAGTAGAATATTTAACTTCCAGTGAATCTTGAGCCTTATCAGATGCTCACTGTAATACATTAGCATGCTAAGTGGCATACCAACCATTGACATGACAGTTCTGAGGCTAATCATAAAAGGCTAAAATGTGGGTGGTGGCACAATTCCTGGAAGTCTACACCCTCCCCCCTCCCCCACCAAATGATTGTAATAATCCTCCCACTCATTAGCCTATGAAATTACACAGATCAAAAAACTAACCACCCCATATTTTGGGATCTCTCAGCTCAGATGGTAAAAGCGCCTGCCTACAATGTGGGAGACCCGGGCTTGATCCCTGGGTCAGGAAGATCCCCTGGAGAAGGAAATGGCAACCCACTCCAGTACTCTTGCCTGGAAAATCCCATGGATGGAGAAGCCTGGTAGGCTACAATCCATGGGGTTGCAAGGAGTTGGACACAACTGAGTGACTTCACTTCATTCCCTTCACAGCTTCTGAAAGAACATG
The DNA here is from genome assembly GCF_029407905.1 of Bubalus kerabau. NCBI lineage: Eukaryota > Metazoa > Chordata > Mammalia > Artiodactyla > Bovidae > Bubalus > Bubalus kerabau. The sequence goes on from NC_073634.1 coordinate 53,835,439, forward strand.
AGTGTGAGCCCACACTCTGTGGAATTCACTTTTCTCTAAGTGAATCTACTTCTAACTCATCATTTTCTCTCTCACTGAATTATTTTCTGTGATGAGACATCAAGAACTTGAGTTTAATTAAGTACTGAGACCAGGTGTGTGATCCCACTCAATTAAAAAAAAAAAATAGTGGGTTTAAGTCCCAATCTGAGTTACACTATTTCAGTTGTTGTTGTTTAGTTTTTAAGTCACTTCTAACTCCTTTTCAACCCCATGGACTACAGCTTACCAGGTTCCTCTATCCATAGAATTCTCTAGGCAAAAATATTGGAGTTGGTTGCCATTCCCATTTTCCAGGGGTTCTTCCTGACAGGGATTGAACATATCTCTTGTATTGGCAGGCAGATTTTTTACCTCTGAGGCACGAGGGAAGAAGCCCCACATGGTTTCAGTAGTCTCATTTTTATTCTCCGAAGAAATTATTTTTCTTTCCTTCCATTTCAAACATGAGAAAACAGGTTCAGAATTTACTAGCATAGGGTTACTAGTAAGTATCAAGTCCTCTGACTCAAACTCAGTCTGCTCTGAATCTGGAGACAGGTATGCCAAGTATCCTCCTCCTAAGACCCATGCCAACTGGAAAACACACACACACACACACACAAACACAAAAAGTTGAGAATTATGTTCTGCTTGGAGAAATTTCTGAGGGCTTCAAGCCCTAGAGGCCACCTCTCAGATAGCTCTGAGGGACTTCTCTTGTGAGGATAGTAGCCAAGGTATTAGGAATTTTGCAACAAAAACCAGGTAGTCAAAAGATTACAGTTAATAAAAAATCAGACATCAAGGTAATTAATTTAGCACTTTTCTATGTATGGGAAGATGCAAAAATCTGGGCTCATTGAAATAATTTCTTTGATATGCATCTTAACTATCTAGGGCCAGTATCTTGCTCTTTTCCATCCTGAGTCCCCTCAGGTTATGCTATTAGGGGCAATTGCAGTGGCTGATGGCTTGATGGCTGCAATATTTTTCATTTACTGGTACAGCAGAGGGCATTCTTAGTCCATAGCCAGGAAGGATCACTTTCCTGTTTCATCATGAATGAAGGGATAAGCAGAAAGCGGTCCACAGAGGCTTAGAGTAGCAATACTTCAAACAATTAAGAAAAAACTGATTCATACCTCCAAAGCCTGAAGGAAGAGGTCCATGAACTGGAAAGAGGAAAAATCGTGGAAGTCCCTGGAAGAGACAGTTTTAAGCTTGCCATCTGCGGCCAATGAAGTTAATAAGGTGAAACCTCATATTTTAAACTTACATTAACCATATGTGAAGTTACATACTTATATGCATAGCTCCTTTGTGCTCCAGCAAATCCCAGTTGAGCATCCAAATACATTTAAAGAACAGGAGCACACAATAACTAAATTGAGAAAGCTGATCAAAGATTTATGGTGCATAAAAATCACCCAGGAGTGACCATTACAACATAGATTCCTAGGTGCCATTTCTGAAGATTCTGATTAAATAGGCCTGGAGTGGAACCCAGTAACCTGCATTATAATAACCATCCAGGTGACTCTGATGGAGATGGATCATCTGCTTAAAGCAACTTTGACTTGAAATCTGACTTAGGAAAAGTGATCTCAGCGTCCTGTTAGCAGCTGCTGAAGTCTGCATGTGTGCATGCTCAGTCGCTTCAGTAGTGTCTGACTCTTGGTGACCCCATGGACGTAGCCCATCAGGCCCCTCTGTCCACGGGATTCTCTGGGCAATACTGGAGTGGGTTGCCAGGCTCCCCCCAGGGGATCTTCCCTGTGACTTTTGCAGTCTGCACTCATTCGAGACCTGTGCCCCTTTCCCATTAGCTGGCTTGCCTCCCCTCTGCTCTTGCTGGAGCTATTTTCTCTGGGTCTCTCTCATGTGGTTCACTCTGGTCCTGGCTCACGATGGGTCCCCTGCAATGGCTCTCCCACAGAGAGAGCTTGACAACTTGCCACTCCCAACTCAGCCATCTTCTAAATACCAACCTGGTGCAAACAAGAACTTCCTGATCCCTAACCCAGGTGTTGGAGAACCTTTGACTGAAACTGCCCACCCTGACTGACACCACAGTAAACATTTGCATGAGTTATTTTATGATAGTAGATCCTGGTGACAAGCTACCACCACCAACTGGAAGAATTCAGGAAAGGTCAAAAGGAGACAGGAGACACCAGTCCATATGTCTTACCAACCTCTCAGAACCCTTCTCACTAGAATCCATCTTGGCTGAGTGATGCACATGTCACTCAAATAGGACCTTGCATCAGCATGACTGGTCAGAGAGACAATCCAGAACTAATCCCATCACCAAAAAATTGGAGACCATGAGCCATGTGGCAGAGCAGGAACTCTCATCCCCTGGAGGAGAGCAGTCCTTCTGGGTTCTCTTACCCTTCTGCTCTCCACCCAGGAATCCCTTCCCAATGAAGTCTCCTTGTCAGCACATTTGTCTCCTCGTGCAATTCATTTCTGAGTGTTAGACAAGAGCCCACTTTTAGGCCCTGGAAGGGGTCTCCCTTCCTGCAACACAGGGAGCTGAGGGCAACTCTAGAGACAATATCTGTGACCATCTCTCTTCATAGTCTCTTTCTATGCTTATTTTCTTTCCATCAAATGGATAGTCATGCTAGTCACAGAGATTGTCTAAGAGAACCAGAAAGCTCCCTAGTCTTCACCAGACAAATTGAGAAGGAGTGCCAGTACTCTGGGGACTGCTAACCTGCTGCCTTCTTTCTAGAACCACTGCCAGGTTTCCTCTCCCTGGGGTTTCAACTTAGAGTGGTTAGTGGGAAACAACTATTCCCTTCTCTGTCCTTCCCTTTTCTTTCTCCCATGACTTTTATTTTCCTTGCCAAGGGGCTCTTATTTCCATTTGCTTTTGGAAGGTCACTTTGCTTACGTTCTGAGTTTTCCCTACAAAGAACTAGAGAAACAATGTATGAAAAGTAAAACAACTACATAATTTATTCTCTCCACAGAGACAATCAAAGGAGTATGAGCAGCAAATAAAACTTGTAATGACATTGAGCTCTGACTCCAGAACTCACCAGTAAAATGATGGTGCCTCCAGCCCTTCCAAGTTTCTTCCATGAATTATTCTTAGGCTGGCGTACACTCTCATTTTAGGTGGATCAAGCTACCTCTCTAAGGGGTGCTTGTCCCACTGTGGTGTTTATTTCTGCCACATAGATTCTACCCTTTTCTCTTTCATGAAGTTAGGTTATCAGATTTTTAGGTTTTTAAGATTTAGATTTTATTAATTTTTTTTAATTTTTTTAAATTTTATTTTATTTTTAAACTTTACATAATTGTATTAGATTTAGATTTTAAAGATTTCCTTTTTCTAAGATTATGGTTGCAAGGATGTTAGCTTTGAGATTCAAATCTGTCTATTGACCTCTTGTAAGTAACTTCTTGGATAAAAGGAATTTCATGATTCAATGTTGAGAGAGTAAATGGAGGAACCATGGTGAACAAATTCTCCAACACTTTAATATTTCTGAGTACTATGTGAGTTCACAGTGCTTATTGAATTCTGATTGCAATACACCTTGCTGTCTTCTCTCCATGGGAGGAGAAGCAGTATTATATTAGTAGGCAATATTGTTCTGCTCAGTCAGTAACCTGGCATTGTGCTTTCTCTTTTATTTCTTATACCCAAGGGGTTGTGTGTGTTCTTGCAGGAAGCATCCTTGGTGGTGGTTGCCACAGGAATCTGTTACTCTACATTCTGGTTGAATAGGAAGTGAGGCCAGGTCTGTGCTTATGCCCTGTTTGTCTAATTTGAGAGATAGGAAGCCCAGCTTTGCACCATTGTTGGGCATGCTGCTGCTGCTGCTGCTAAATCACTTCAGTCGTGTCTGACTCTATGCGACCCCATAGATGGCAGCCCACTAGGCTCCTCTGTCTCTGGGATTCTCCAGGCAAGAATACTGGAGTGGGTTGCCATTTCCTTCTCCAATGCATGAAAGTGAAAAGTGAAAGTGAAGTCACTCAGTCGTGCCTGACTCTTAACGACCCCATGGACTGAAGCCTACCAGGCTCCTCTGTCCATGGGATTCTCCAGGCAAGAGTACTGGAGTGGGGTGCCATTGTTGGGCATATTTGATCTCAAACTCTGTATTTGGGCTTCCCTGGTGGCTCAGAGGTAAACAAATCTGCCTGCCAATGTAGAAGACTCAAGAGACACAGGTTCAATTCCTGGTTCAGGAAGGCTCCTTGGAGGAGGAAATGACAACCCATTCTAATATTCTTGCCTGGAGAATCCCATGGACAGAGTAGCCCGGTGGACTACAGCCCATAGGGTTGGAAAGAGTTGGACACAACTGAGCACTCATGCACAAACCTTGCATGTAGGGGAGCAGGATATTTGCTCAAATGTATTATTTTTTTTCTCCTTAGGCTATTGTTCTGTGGCTATAACTCTGTTTTGGGGCCCTGTATAGGAGGAGGGTTTGGGACAACTCTTAGCCTTAATACTTCCCACCATGGAGAGTCTTCTAATTCTTAATCTCATTCAAGTACCCACTTAAATGGCAATTTATTTGTCTTAGCTAAGTTTCATTGAGTTAGATGAGGCTGTGGCCCATGTGATTAGATTGCTTAGTTTTCTGTGATTGTGGTTTCAGTCTGTTTGCCCTCTGATGCCCTCTCTCAATGCCTACCATCTTACTGGGGTTTCTCTTACATTGGATGTGGACTATCTCTTCATGGCTGCTACAGCAAAGTGCAGCTGCTGCTCCTTACTGTGGATGTGGGGTATCTCTTCACGTCTGCCTCTACTGACCCTGGACATAGGGTATCTCTCCTCTTAGCTGCTTGCTGCTCCAGTGTGACACAGAAAACTAACCAATCTAATCACATAGACCACGCCTTGTCTAACTCAATGAAACTAAGCCATGCTGTGTAGGGCCAGGCAAGACATACGGGTCATGGTGGAGAGTTCAGACAAAACGTGGTGCACTGGAGAAGGGAATGGCAAACCACTTCAGTATTCTTGCCTTGAGAACACCATGAACAGTATGAAAAGGCAAAAAGATAGGACACTGAAAGATGAACTCCCCAGGTCGGTAGGTGCCCAATATGCTACTGGAGATCAGTGGAGAAATAACTCCAGAAAGAATGAAGAGATGGAGCCAAAGCAAAAACAACAACCCAGATGTGGATGTGACTGGTGATGGAAGCAAGGTCTGATACTGTAAAGAGCAATATTGCATAGGAACCTGGAATGTTAAGTCCATGAATCAAGGCAAATTAGAAGTGATCAAACAGGAGATGACAAGAGTGAACGTCGACATTTTAGGAATCAGCGAATTAAAATGGACTGGAATGGGTGAATTTAACTCAGATGACCATTATATCTACAGCTGTGGGCGAGGATCCCTTGGAAGAAATAGATTAGACATCATAGTCAACAAAAGAGTCCAAAATTCAGTACTTTGAAGCAGCCTCAAAAAAGAATGATCTCTGTTTGTTTCTAAGGCAAACCATTCAATATCACGGTAATTCAAGTCTATGCCCCAACCAGTAATGCTGAAGAAGCTGAAGTTGAACAGTTCTATGAAGACCTACAAGACCTTCTATCAGTTCAGTTCAGTTCAGTCACTCAGTCGTGTCCGACTCTTTGCACCCAAAAAAGATATCCTTTTCATTATAGGGGACCGGAATACAAAAGTGGGAAGTGAAGAAACACCTGGAGTAACAGGCACATTTCTCCTTGTAGTACAGAATGAAGCAGGGCAAAGGCTCATAGAAAGATGGAGAAGCTCTTTACAGTCAGCAAAAACAAGACTGGAGCTGACTGTGGCTCAGATCATGAACTCTTTATTGCCAAATTAGGATGTTAATTGAAGAAAGTAGGGAAAAACACTAGACCATTCATGTATGACCTAAATCAAATCCCTTATGATTACACAGTGAAAGTGAGAAATAGATTTAAGGGACTAGATCTGATAGACAGAGTGCCTGATGAACTATGGACAGAGGTTCATGACATTGTACAGAAGACAGGGATCAAGATCATCCCCAAGAAAAAGAAATGCAAAAAAGCAAAATGACTGTCTAAGGAGGCCTTACAAACAGCTGTGAAAAGAAGAGAAGTGAAAAGCAAAGGAGAAAAGGAAAGATCTACCCATTTGAATGCAGAAGTCCAAACAATAGCAAGGAGAGATAAGAAAGACTTGCTCAGTGATCAGTGCAAAGAAATAGAGAAAAACAATAGAAGGGAAAGACTAGAGATCTCTTCAAGAAAATAAGAGATACCAAGGGAACATTTCATGCAAAGATGGGCTCGATAAAGGACAGAAATGGTATGGAGCTAACAGAAGTAGAAGATATTAAGAAGAGGTGGCAAGAATACACAGAAGAACTGTACAAAAAAGATCTTCATGACTGAGATAGTCATGATGATGTGATCACTCACCTAGAGCCAGACATCCTGGAATGGGAAGTCAAGTGGGCCTTAGGAAGCATCACTACAAACAAAGCTAGTGGAGGTGATGGAATTCTAGTTGAGCTCTCTCAAATCCTAAAATATGATGCTGTGAAAGTGCTGCACTCAATATGCCAGCAAATTTGGAAAACTCAGCAGTGGCCACAGGACTGGAAAAGGTCAGTTTTCATTCCAATCCCAAAGAAAGGCAATGCCAAAGAATGCTCAAACTACTGCACAATTGCACTCATTTCACATGCTAGTAAAATAATGCTCAAAATTCTCCAAGCCAGGCTTCAGCAATATGTGAACCATGATCTTCCAGATGTTCAAGCTGGATTTAGAAAAGGCAGAGGAACCAGAGATAAATTGCCATCATATTCTGGATCATAGAAAAAGCAAGAGAGTTCCAGAAAATCATCTATTTCTGCTTTATTGACTATGCCAAAGCCTTTGACTGTGTGGATCACAATAAACTGCAAAATTTCGAAAGAGATGGGAATAACAGACCACTTTACCTGCCTCTTGAGAAATCTGTATGTAGGTCAGGAAGCAACAGTTAGAACTGGACATGGAACAGACTGGTTCCAAATAGGAAAAAGAGTACGTGAAGGCTGTATGTTGTCACCCTGCTTATTTAACTTCTATGCAGAGTACATCTTAAGAAATGCTGGGCTGGATGAAGCACAAGCTGGAATCAAGATTGCTGAGAGAAATATCAATAACCTCAGATAGGCAGATGACACCACCCTTATGACAGAAAGTGAAGAAGAACTAAAGAGCCTCTTGATGAAAGTGAAATAAGTGAGTGAAAATTTGGCTTAAAGCTCAACATTCAGAAAACTAAGATCATGGCATCTGTCCTCATTACTTTATCGCAAATAGGTGGGGAAACAGTGGAAACAGTGATTACTTTATTTTTTCTGGGCTCCAAAATCACCACAGATGGTGACTGCAGCCATGAAATTAAAAGATGCTTACTCCTTGGAAGGAAAGCTATGACCAACCTAGACAGTATATTAAAATGCAGAGACATTACTTTGTCCACAAAGGTTCCTTTAGTCAAGGTTATGTTTTTTCTAGTAGTCATGTATGGATATGAGAGTTGGACTATAAAGAATGCTGAGAGCCAAAGAATTGATGCTTTTGAACTGCGGTATTGGAGAAGACACTTGAGAGTCCCTTGGACTACAAGGAGATCCAACCAGTCCATCCTAAAGGAGATCAGTCCTGAGTGTTCATTGGAGGGACTAATGTTGGAGCTAAAACTCCAATACTTTGGCCACCTGATGTGAAGTTCTGACTCATTGGTAAAGACCCTGATGCTGGGAAAGATTGAAGGCAGGAGGAGAAGGGGACGACAGAGGATGAGATGGTTGGATGGCATCACTGACTCAATGGACATGGATTTGGGTAAACTCCAGGAGTTGCTGATGGAAAGGGAGGCCTGGGGTGCTGCGGTTCATGGGGTCGCAAAGAGTTGGACACTTGGACACGACTGAGTGACTGAACTGAACTGAACTGATTTGTCTTAGCTACACATCACCTTAATTAGCCTGTATATAAAGTTATTTGTCAGTCTGGCTCACTGACGTAATGGCATCCTCTTGCAAGTAGCGACAATGTCTTGCTATTTTTTGTATCTCACTACACTTGGCATGGTCTCCCCAGGTGACATTAGTGGTAAGAATCCACCTGCCAATGCAGGATACATAAGAGACATGGGTTTGGTCTCTTGCTTGGGAAGATCCTCTGGCAGAGGGCATGGCAACCCACTCTAGTATTCTTGCTTTGAGAATGCCATGGCCAGAAGATCCTGACAGGCTACAGTTCATAGAGTCACAAAGAATCGGTCAAGACTAAAGTGACTTGGCACACGTGTACATCTACTTGGCATAATACAACTTTTCCTAAATGTATTTAAATCAACCAATTCATAATTGTGCTGCATTTAATAACCAGATCCCAATAACAGGGTCTACTAGATGTTTGTTATTGTTGCTGCTTAATTGTTGTCATGTGCTACACTTTGGCAACCTCATGAACTGTAGCCTGTCAGTCTCTTCTTTTCATGGAATTTCCTAGGCAAGAATCCTGAGGTGAGTTGCCATTTCCTTCCCCAAGGGATCTTCCTGACCCAGGGATCAAACCGCTTCCCCCATATTGGCAGGTGGATTCTTTACCACTGAGCCACCTGGGAAGCCCTGTTTACTAGATACCCACAGTCTTTACATACATGATATACTATGTGTCACAGGAATCACGGTTATCTCTAGACAAGAGATCCATCTCTGTAGAGGCAACAAACATGGCTATCTTGCCTTCCAATCCAGTGACTGTACCCAGACTCTTAAGTTCTGAGACTCACAGGGCTTCAAACAGAACCTCTGATGAGTCCACAATCACCCTGGTTGAAATTCTCCCAGAGAGAATACATTAAGCAACTGAGAATGACTCCTTCCTTTACAGTCTTAAATATTTAGGGGGATAATCTTCTCACTGGGCATCTCTAAATTATTTAAACTAAATTGGCCTGCCCTGTGGTTTGTTCTTTCCCTATAATTTGAAAGCCTATTTCTTTCTCACAAGTGAGTAGGTTTATAGCTTAATCAAAATGATGATTATATAAGGCATTATGCCTATTATAAACCACATCCATTATAGGGTCACCAAGGCAGAGAAGAGGGAGGGTGTGAGAAGTTCAGGGTGCTGGTGTAAGTGGAGAGCAGTGAATGCCTTTTCTCTGCCTTCTACACTTCCCCCCAAAGGTTAGGTGTGAGTCCATCTTTGAGGAAATCCACTCTTCCCAGGGGCAAACTCAGGTCTATTTTAGTTGACTCTATTGTCAACTAGCTTTCTCAGATGGCACTAGTGGTAAAGAACCCACCTGTCAATGCAGGAGATGTAAGAGATATGGGTTCAATTCTTGGTCGGGAATATCCCCTGGAGGAGGGAATAGTGACCCAGTCCAGTATTCTTGCCTGGAGAATCCCATGGACAGAGGAGTGTGGTGGGCTACAGTCCATAGTGTCACAAAGAGTCAGACACAGTGGAAGCAACTTAGTACACATGCACGCATATTGTCATCCACAGATTGGCACCTGCCATGACTGCTTGCCATCTACCTCTACAAGGATTAAATCATGTGCTGCTGCAGCTTCTGACTTTCAACACTCCCTGAAGGAGTTCAGGGTGGAGAGCGGAAATGAGGTACTCTGTGCTCAGGGAAAAACTGGCAGGGCAGATTTTCAGATAGTTAGGTATTCTCAGTAGCTGATTTTATGAGCCCAATTCTTATATCTACTCATGTCTAGAAAAGTGCTAAAATCCTTCATGGTAATGACTGTTTCTCATGACTAGCAGAAGCTTCACAAGACTAGCAAAAACTTTCTCCAAAATGTTTGTGCTTGATTGCATGTACTCCCCCTTTACCAAAATCACATATATTCTCTCCTTTCCCCCTATGTCTTTGGAACAGTTTCTCAGAGTTGCCTGAGGTGCTGTCTCCCAGGTTAGTCATCATATTGCCCCAAATAAAATTTAACTCAACAACTCTCATGCTGTGCTTTTTGTTTGTTTTTTTCAGTCGACAATATAAATATGTTGGTCACTGAGTAAGCGCAAATATAAAAGCTGATACTTCACATCTCTGATTGATATACCTGATAGCCAGGAATTCAGACTGCCTTTGTCATCTGTGACTCCAGATCATTTTATATTGATGAAGGATTAAATAGAGGGAACTGAGACACATGGACCTGACTTTAAAACATTTTAGGAGTTGATGCTTGATCTAAGGATTATAATTTTCCATATGCAAGCTCCACAAGTGGAATTGAAACCAACGGGTAGAAATTGTACCAAGGTTGTTTCTATTCCTGTCTAACCAATCTTCTAGGTCACCTGCATAGATATATATAATCAAAGGTAGATGAACAGTGTCAACTGAAAAATAATGCACAACCTAAAAGTTGAGAATTATGTTTTATTTGATGGACCAGACTATGAACTTAAACCTGGGACACAGACTCTCAGATAGCTTTATTTATTTATTTTTTTGGGTGTGCTGAGCAGCATGTGGCATCTTAGTTCCCTGACCAGGGATCAAACCCATGCTACCTGCAGTGGAAGCAGAGTCCTAACCACTGAACCAGTAGGGCTTCCTATAGAGGAGCTTTTGCAACAAAGACCAGGTAGTCAGGACATCGAAAGATTACTGTTAACTAAAGAAAACCAAGTATCTTATGTTAAAAAATTTAGTGCTTTACTACCCATGGGAAGATGCAAGAGACTGGGTTCCCAGACATCATTCCTTTGATATGTACTGCACCTATCTGGGGTCAGTATCTTGTGTTTACTCACCTTGAGTCTCCTCAGGGAGCATTATTTGGGGTGGCTGCAGAGGCTGCCTACTTGATGGCAGGCATCCTCTTTCCATCCTGAGTTCCCTCAGGCCTCATTGTTGGTTGGCAGCTGTAATGTGAGAGCTTAATGTATGCAACATTCTTTGTTTACTGATATCATGGCTGGCAACATTTTTCTACTGACAGCAGTAAATGAACTTAATTACAATGAGCTCTGACATGGAAATTCCAGTACCTCAAAATTTGTTAAGATTCTCAGACTGGTTTATATACTCACCTTGGGAGGACCAAACTACTCTATTAGGTACACCTATCCCAGTGCTCAGCACAGGGCTCAGTTGCTCAGCTGTGACTCTTTGAGATACCATGGACTGTAGCCTGTCAGATTCCTCTGTCCATGGGATTTTTCAAGCAAGAATACTGGAACGGGTTGTCATTTCCTCTTCCAGGGGATCTTCCTGACCCAGGGATCAAACTTGTGTCTCCTGCATCTCCTGAGTTAGAAGGCAGATTCTTTATCACTGAGCCACCTGGGAAGCCCATACATATCCCATTCTGTGTTATTTCTTTTTGTGCATGATTCAGCAAAAATAAACTGCTGCTACATTTTTTTCTATTTCATGATGTTATTAGTCACATGATCTTGAGTCACAGTAGTTAGTGAAACCAATTCTCTCACTTTGGTGATTAGTGGTTTAGTTTTTATTTGTGTCCAACTGTTTGCAAACCTGTATGCAGGTCAGGAAGCAACAGTTAGAACTGGACATGGGACAACAGACTGGTTCCAAATAGGAAAAGGAATACATTCAGTTCAGTTCAGTCACTCAGTCATGTCTGACTCTTTGCGACCCCATGAATCGCAGCACACCAGGCCTCTCTGTCCATCACCAACTCCCGGAGTTTACTCAAACTCATGTCCATCGAGTTGGTGATGCCATCCAGCCATCTCATCCCCTGTCTTCCCCTTCTCCTCCTGCCCGCAATCTCTCCCAGCATCAGAGTCTTTTCCAATGAGTCAACTCTTCCCATGAGGTGGGCGAAGTATTGGAGTTTCAGCTTCAACATCAGTCCTTCCAATGAACACCCAGGATTGACCTCCTTTAGGATGGACTGGTTGGATCTCTTTGCAGTCCAAGGGACTCGCAAGAGTCTTCTCCAACACCACAGTTCAAAAGCATCAATTCTTCAGCACTCAGCTTTGTCCACAGTCCAACTCTCACATCCATACATGACCACAGGAAAAACCATATCCTTGAGGGCTGTGTATTGTCACCCTGCTTATTTAACTTATATGCAGAGTACATTATGAGAAATGCTGGGCTGGAAGAAGCACAAGCTGGAATCAAGATTGCCGGGAGAAATATCAATAACCTCAGATATGCAGACGACACCACCCTTATGGCAGAAAGTGAAGAGGAACTAAAAAGGCTCTTGAGGAAAGTGGAGGAGGAGAGAGAAAAAGTTGGCTTAAAGCTCAACATTCAGAAGACGAAGATCATGGTATCTGGTCCCATCACCTCATGGCAAATAGATAGGGAAACAGTGTCAGACTTTATTTTTGGGGGCTCTAAAATCACTGCAGATGGTGACTGCAGCCATGAAATTAAAAGACGCTTACTCCTTGGAAGGCAAGTTATGACCAACCTAGATAGCATATTAAAAAGCAGAGACATTACTTTGCCAACAAAGGTCAGTCTAGTCGAGGCTATGGTTTTTCCAGTAGTCACGTATAGATGTGAGAGTTGGATGGTGAAGAAAGCTGAGGGCTGAAGAATTGATGCTTTTGAACTGTGGTGTTGGAGAAGACTCTTGAGAGTTTTGGACTGCAAAGAGATCCAACCAGTCCATTCTAAAGAAGATCAGTTCTGGGTGTTCATTGGAAGGACTGATGTTGAAGCTGAAACTCCAATACTTTGGCTACCTCATGAGAAGAGCTGACTCATTGGAAAAGACCTTAATGCTGGGAAGGATTGGGGTCAGGGGAAGGGGAGAACAGAGGATGAGATGGCTGAATGGCATCACCGACTCGAGGGACATGGGTTTGGGTAGACTCCAGAATTTGGTGATGGACAGGGAGGCCTGGCGTGCTGTGATTCATGGGGTCGCAAAGAGTCAGACACGACTGAGCGACTGAACTGAACTGAATTCTTTGCAACTTTATGGACTGTAGCCTGCCAGGCTTCTCTGTCCAAAATCCCTCTTGAATGGGATCTCCAAGGCAAGAATATTGGAGTGGGTTGCCATTTCCTTCTCCAGAGGATCTTCCCTACCCAGGGATCAAACCCATGTCTCCTGCACTGTAGGCAGATTCTTTACCACTGAGCCACCAGGGAAGCCCACATGGATACATGAATACTTCAACAACTAGGTTAATTCTCTCATATTCCAAGAATGCATACTGCTCTGCCCCTATGGTGATTTGGACATAGCATTTGCACAGAAACTTTTGCTGAACAAATTAGGTGAAGTGAAGTGAGGCAAAAACTGGCAGAAGAGAAGTTTTTTCTTCAACCTTAAAGCAGGGAGCAATTTATCCCCTCAATGAGATCTTCATTCTCTGGCAGGCCCTTGTGACTAAGCTCATTAAAAAATAAAGCCATAAGCACATCATAAACTGGATAAACGTTTTCACTGTGATCCTTGGAGGAGTGCCAAAGTAGAGAATCACAAAGGGAGGTTGGGGACCTAGATGAGAAATATAGATCCATCTTACTCTGTGGATATATTTCTCCAAATTACAGTGAAGAGCTGCAGAGATAGAAACTTTGTTTTCTTCCAGGAGATAACCCTATTTATTAGTCTTGAAAATAAGAATTTCTATAAATACCTGTAGAAATGGGGTGGGATAAGATGAAATTAAGATTGTGATTGTGCTTCATTAAGAATAAGATGCAGTGAATTCTTATGCTGTCTTGTGAGAAAAGGAACAAGAATGTGTGTGTGTGTGTGTGTCTGTGCATGTGCTCAGTCATGTATGACTTTCTGCGACCCCATGGACTATAGCCCACCAGGCTCCTTTGTCCATGGGATTCTCTAGGCAAGAGGGTTGCCATTCCTTACTCCAAGTGATCCTCCTGATCCATGGGTCAAAACTGCATCTCTTGGATCTAAAGAACATGAGCACAGAATAAGTACAGTTATAGAATATAACTCAGAGGATATCATTGGAGACATATGGATACATAAGGTGGAGGGGGCTTTTAGAATATACTAAAAAAAGTGAAAGTCAAATAAAGTCAGATTTTACCTATATAATGAAGGGGTACTACTATCATACTAAGGAAGAGAGTTCAGGTACTGGTATTGACTGTGTGCTGTGCTAAGTCGCTTCAGTCGTGTCCAACTCTTTGTGACCCTGTGGACTATAGCCTGCCAGGCTCCTCTGTCTATAGGGGTCTCCAAGTAAGAAAACTTGGAGTGGATTGCCATGCCCTCCCCCAGGTGATCTTCCTGACTCAGGACTAAGATTCTTAAATAAGATCTTTCCATGGCTTCTTTAATATAACTTCAGTTCAGTTCAGTTCAGTTGTTCAGTCGTGTCCGACTCTTCGTGACCCCATGAATTGCAGCACGCCAGGCCTCCCTGTCCATCACCATTTCCCAGAGTTCACTCAGACTCATGACCATAGAGTCAGTGATGCCATCCAGCCATCTCATCCTCTGTTGTCCCCTTCTCCTCGTGTCCCCAATCCCTCCCAGCATCAGAGTTTTTTCCAATGAGTCAACTCTTCACATGAGGTGGCCAAAGTACTGGAGTTTCAGCTTTAGCATCATTCCTTCCAAAGAAATCCCAGGGCTGATCTTCTTCAGAATGGACTGGTTGGATCTCCTTGCAGTCCAAGGGACTCTCAAGAGTCTTCTCCAACACCACAGTTCAAAAGCATCAATTCTTCGGCACTCAGCCTTCTTCACAGTCCAACTCTCACATCCATACATGACCACAGGAAAAACCATAGCCTTGACTAGAAGGACTTTTGTTGGCAAAGTGGTGTCTCTGCTTTTGAATATGCTATCTAGGTTGGACATAACTTTTCTTCCAAGGAGTAAGCGTCTTTTAATTTCATGGCTGCAGTCACCATCTGCAGTGATTTTGGAGCCCCCCAAAATAAAGTGTGACATTGTTTCCACTGTTTCCCCTTCTATTTCCCATGAAGTGACGGGACTGGATGCCATGATCTTCGTTTTCTGAATGTTGAGCTTTAAGCAAACTTTTTCACTCTCCACTTTAACTTTCATCAAGAGGCTGTTTAGTTCTTCTTCACTTTCTGCCATAAGGGTGGTGTCATCTGCATATCTGAGGTTATTGATATTTCTCCCAGCAACCTTGATTCCAGCTTGTATTTCTTCCAGTCCAGTGTTTCTCATAATGTACTCTGCATATAAGTTAAATAAGCAGTGTGATAATATATGTCCTTGATGTACTCCTTTTTCTATTTGGAACCAGTCTGTTGTTCCATGTCTAGTTCTAACTGTTGCTTCCTGACCTGCATACAGATTTCTCAAGAGGCAGGTCAGGTGGTCTGGTATTCCCATATCTTTCAGAATTTTCCACAGTTTATTGTGATCCACACAGTCAAAGGCTTTGGCATAGTCAATAAAGCAGAAATAGATATTTTTGGGGAACTCTCTTGATTTTTCCATGATCCAGTTGATGTAGGCAATTTGATCTCTGGTTCCTCTGCCTTTTCTAAAACCAGCTTGAGCATCAGGAAGTTCACGGTTCACGTATTGCTGAAGCCTGGCTTGGAGAATTTTGAGCATTACTTTACTAGCGTGTGAGAGTGATGTAAATTACTGTGTTTGCTTGTTCTAAGCTGTCTAGAGGCTATGTGAATGATTTTGCACAAAGGATCCATTTCTATTTTGCCTAAGTTGGAACTCAGGGCAAAAAAGTACTGGCTGTTTCCCCAAAACATTAAAGGCAAAATGGAAAACCTTCAGCCACCTGGGACAATAGATTATAGTTGAGATGTATGAGGCATATAATAAATAGTCTAAAGCCTGGGAGTCATATATGGGAAGAAAGTTTGTTTTAGAAATTAGGTTTTAAATGCTCCCATGAATATTTGAAATCTTATAAAGCTACTCAGATGCCCAGGACTGGATATATGCTCGGAAAAGATCTGAGAAAACCCTACGCTATCATCTTCGGCTGCTCTCTAGACTCAGTGCAAGCAGGAAACTAAGGCTAAGGCAGAGTTGTAAATGGACTGCCTGAACAACATTGAAGGAGTGCCTTAGGACAGAGACTCTGCAAAGGCAGGGAGAGATTTCTTTTCTTTTCTTTTCTTTTTTTTTTAAAAACTGCTAGTTTTAAAGGAAATATCTTCCAAGAGATTCTAGCTGAATACAGGTTAAAGGAACAGAACTGTTAGTAATTACACATGAGAAGGAATGCAGTCTTTACAAAAGTAGACTGAAGGGAAAAAGTAGATAGGAAAATTCACTAATCAAACAGATGACTGGACATTTGTGAAAGATCCATAGCTAACATAATTAATGGTGAAACACTGAAAGTTTTCCACCTAAGATCAGGAACTAGATAAGGATTTGCACTTTAACCACTGCTATTTAACACTGCAGGGTAAATTCTAACCATAGAAATTTACTTTTGAAGTATAGGGGTAGGTTTGCTATTGAGAAGGGCTTCTTGCATGCTACATATATTACATTTCTTGACCTGGGTGGTGCATATTCAGATGGGTTTATTGTGAGTTATTCATCAAGCTGTGTCCTTGTGATTTGTGCATTTTTATATCTAAATTATATTTTAATTAAAATTTAAAACACATACCATTGAATACAAAATTAAATTGAGCATTTTAAGTATATTTTGGTTAATGCAACTGCTTCCCTCTCTTTGAATTAAATACTATACCTACTTTAATGGAATATTATAAACATACATAAAAGCATATATTAAGCTTCAAGTAAATGAACAACCAGCAAATGCTTTTTATAGCAACTACTTTCCAATAAGAACACTGCAATATAGCATTTTTGATTTCAGCAATAAAAATCTCACTGCAGTGCTGGTATAAACTAAAGGAAAGCCTTGATCTGGTGCTTTTACGTTATTAGCCTGGTTGTTTCTTCAGTGTTTCATTCCTCTACACTTTTGTGAACATTAGTCCTGGTTGATTCTAGTGGAAAAGAACCTGCCTACCAGTGCAAGAAACATAAGAGACATGGGTTCAATCCCTGGGTCGGGATGATCCCCTGGAGAAAGACATGGCAACCCACTCTAGTATTCTTGCCTGCAAAATCCCATGGACAGAGGGAGCCTGGTTGGCCACTGTCCATAGGGTAGCAAAGTGTCAGATGCAACTGAAGCGACTTAGCATGCACACATAGTGGAGAAGTGACTCTTTCCCAAAAGATTGGCTTATATATTATTTGTTTATTGATGTATGTTGATTTTTCCTCATTAATGTCTGAGAGACTGAATGGGTATAGAAGAAATCTTTCTATTTGTACTCTGATTAATGCTAAATTCATTGAACCGTGTCTTTTGACATTGTTTCTGCCATTTTGAAAAGCATTTCTGTTTTCTGGCAATGATGTGACAAATACAGAACTGTTCTGATATTTTCAGAGCCAAGTCATGGAATCAGGTGCTTTCCAAGGTTCCATTGATTTTCTCAGTTCCAGACATTTTATTGCTCAAATATATATTTTTAGAATGAAGCTAAAGCCACTAAGACTTTATTCTACCTTGATAATTCTTATAAAGGAGATCAAAACAAGCCAACATGGAGGGATATAGAGTACCCCTTCAGTTTTCCTATGGAGGACAAGTACTCTATTGTAGGCCATATCTCAAGACCAGAGTATGAATAGTGCTTCACAGACTCACTGCAGTGTTCATTCTACATAGGCAGCCACTTCAATGGAGAAACAGTAAGAATACAGTGATGGTGAGAATACTAGTTGGTATATTCGGTACGTAAGAGCTTGAACATAATTTGGTCAAGGTCTGTTCACCCAAACCAAACATTTCACAGCAATATCATACAAATCACTTATAGTGTTATCCAAGTGTAATTATGGGCCTTGGGTGGTAATATAAACATATGGCAATGTGAATACATTGCATAGGAACCTGGAAAGTTAGGTCCGTGAATCATGGCAAAATGGAAGTGGTCAAACACGAGATGGCAAGAGTGAATGTTGACACTTTAGGAATCAGCGAGCTAAAATGGACTGGAATGAGTGAATTTAACTTAGATGACCATTATATCTACTACTGTGGGCAAGAATCTCTTAGAAGAAATGGAGTAGCCATCACAGTCAACAAAAGAGTCCAAAATGCAGTACTTGGATGCAATCTCAAAAGTGATAGAATGATCTCTGTACGTTTCCAAGGCAACCCATTCAATATCACGGTAATCCAAGTCTATGCCGCAACCAATAATGCTGAAGAAGCTGAATTTGAACGGTTCTATGAAGACCAGTGGTCATGTATGGATGTGAGAGTTGGACTGTGAAGAAAGCTGAGCACCGAAGAATTGATGCTTTTGAACTGTGGTGTTGGAGAAGACTCTTGAGAGTCCCTTGGACTGCAAGGAGTTCCAACCAGTCCATTCTGAAGGAGATCAGCCCTGGGATTTCTTTGGAAGGAATGATGCTAAAGCTGAAACTCCAGTACTTTGGCCACCTCATGTGAAGAGTTGACTCATTGGAAAAAACTCTGATGCTGGGAGGGATTGGGGGCAGGAGGAGAAGGGGACGCCAGAGGATGAGATGGCTGGATGGCATCACTGACTCGATGGACGTGAGTCTGATTGAACTCCGGGAGTTGGTGATGGACAGGGAGGCCTGGTGTGCTGCGATTCATGGGGTCGCAAAGAGTCGGACATGACTGAGCAACTGAACTGAACTGAACTGATGAAAACCTACAAGACTGTCTAGAACTAACATCCCAAATAGTTGTCCTTTTCGTTATAGGGGACTGGAATGCAAAAGTAGGAAGTCAAGAAGCACCTGGAATAACAGGCAAATATGGCCTTGGAGTACAGAATGAAACAAGGCAAATGCTCATAGAGTTTTGCCAAGAGAACACACTGGTCATAGCAAACACTCTCTTCCAACAACACAAGAGACGACTCTACACATAGACATCACCAGATGCCCACACCGAAAATCAGATTGATTGTATTATTTGCAGACAAAGATGGAGACACTCTACACAGTCAGCAAAAATAATACTGGGAGCTGACTGTGGCTCAGATCATGAACTCCTTATTGTCAAATTGGGACGTAAATTGAGGAAAGTAAGGAAAACCACTAGACCATTCAGGTATGACCTAAATCAAATACCTAACGATTATGCAGTGGAAGTGAGAAATAGATTTAAGGGACTAGATCTGATAGACAGAGTCCCTAATGAAATATGGACAGAGGTTCCTGACATTGTACAGGAGACAGGGATCAAGACCATACCCAAGAAAAATAAAATACAAAAAAGCAAAATGGCTGTTTGAGGAGGCCTTGCAAACAGCTGTGGAAATAAGAGAAGTGAAAAGTGAAGGAGCAAAGGGAAGATCTGCTGATTTGAATGCAGAGTTCCAAAGAATAGCAAGGAGAGATAAGAAAGCCTTCCTCAGTGATCAGTGCAAAGAAATAGAGAAAAACAATAGAATGGAAAAGACTAGAGATCTCTTCAAGAAAATTAGAGATACCAAGAGAACATTTCATGCAAAGATGGTCTCAATAAAGGACAGAAATGGCATGGAGCTAACAAAAGCAGAAGATATTAAGAAGAGGTGGCAAGAATACACAGAAGAACTGCACAAAAAAGATCTTCAGGACTGAGATAATCACGATGGTGTGATCACTCACCTAGAGCCAGACATCGTGGAATGGGAAGTCAAGTGGGTCTTAGGAAGCATCAGAATGAACAAAGCTAGTGGAGGTGATGGAATTCTAGTTGACCTCTTTCAAATCCTAAAAGATGATGCTATGAAAGTGCTGCACTCAATATGCCAGCAAGTTTGGAAAACTCAGCAGTGGCCATGGGCCTGGAAAAGGTCAGTTTTCATTCCAATGCCAAGGAAAGACAATGCCAAAGAATGCTCAAACTACTGCACAATTGTACTCATCTCACATACTAGTAAAATAATATTAAAAATTCTCCAAGTCAGGCTTGAACAATATGTGAACCATGAACTTCCAGATGTTCAAGCTTTTAGAAAAGGCAGAGGAACCAGAGATCAAATTGCCAACATCCGCTGGATCATGGAAAAAGCAGGAGAGTTCCAAAAGAACATCTGTTTCTGCTTTATTGCCTATGCCAAAGCCTTTGACTGTGTGGATCACAATAAACTGTGCAAAATTCTGAAAAAGATGGGAATACCAGACCACCTGACCTACCTCTTGAGAAATCTGTTATGCAGGTCAGGAAGCATCAGTTAGAACTGGACATGGAACAACAGACTGGTTGCAAATAGGAAAAAGAGAACGTCAAGACTGTATATTGTCACCCTGCTTATTTAACTTATATGCAGAGTACATCATGAGAAACGCTGGGCTGGATGAAGCACAAGCTGGAATCAAGATTGCTGAGAGAAATATCAATAACCTCAGATATGCAGAAGCACCACCCTTATGACAGAAAGTGAAGAGGAACTAAAAAGCCTCTTGATGAAAGTGAAAGAGGAGAGTGAAAAAGTTGGCTTAAAGCTCCACATTCTGAAAACAAAGATCATGGGATTGGGTCTCATGACTTCATGGCAAATAGATGGGGAAACGGTAGGAACAGTGGCTGATTTTATTTTTTGGGGATCCAAAATGACTGCAGATCATGGCTGCAGCCATGAAATTAAAATATGCTTACTCCTTAGAAGAAAGGTTATGACCAACCTAGACAGCATATTAAAAAGCAGAGACATTACTTTGCCCACGAAGTTCTGTAGAGTCAAAGATATGGTTTTTCCAGTAGTCATGTATGGATGTGAGAGTTGGACTATAAAGAAAGCTAAGCACCGAAGAATTGATACTTTTGAACTATCATGTGGGAGAAGACACTTGAGAGTCCCTTGGACTGCAAGGAGATCCATCCTGTCCATCCTAAAAGAAATCAGTCCTGAATATTCATTGGAAAGAATGATGTTGAAGCTGAAACTCCAATACTTTGGCCACCTGATGCGAAGAGCTGACTCATTTGAAAAGACCCTGATGCTGGGAATTATTGAGGGTGGGAGGAGAAGGGGATGACAGAGGATGAGATAGTTGGATGGCACCACTGGCTCAATGGGCATGAGTTTAAGTAGGCTCTGGGAGTTGGTCGTGGACAGGGATGCCTTTTCTGCTGCAGTCCATAGGGTCACAAAGAGTTGGACATAACTGAGCGACTGAACTGAATTGAATTGAATGTGAATAAAATATAAATATACATTGTATTAGTTTGCTAGGCTTGCCATGACAAAATACTACAGCCTGGGTTGACTCAACACTATAAATTAATTTTCTTATAGTTCTGGAGAGCAGAAGTCTGAGATCAAGTTGTCAGCAGTGTTGGGTTTTGCTGTTCTTTACTCTCTGGCTTGCAGATGATGATCTTTTCTGTGTTTTCACCTGGTCTTCTCTCTGTATATATTTGCATCCTAATTTCTTCTTATTTTTTTTTATATGGACAGCAGTCATATTGGATTAAGAGATACCATAATGTCTTCATTTTAACACTTTAAAGACCCTATCTCCAAATATTGATCATATCATATTCTTTTAAGAGCCTTAACATATGAAGTTTTGGAGGCATACAATTCAGCCCAACACACCATAATAACTTCCTAAACTTGGTCAGGTACATTGACTTGGTATGTGCAAACAACACATTCTCAATTCCATGCTTCAAATTGAAGTAATTTAGCAGGTCTTTCTGAGGTGATATGAGTGTGAAAAGTGACAAAGAGATGGAAGCATGCAATAATACTTTTAACTTCTTTGTAGCAAGCATCCTAGCAGGATTTTGATAAGTCTAGATATTTGTAAAAGCACTGTGGAAACTGATTTTAAAATATCAACACTTGCTAAAGCACTGCTTTGCCCCTTTCTCCTTTGTTCATTAACAGTGGAACACACACTAATTTGGAGGATATTAGAAATTTATGATCCACATGGTCAAAATGAATAGATTTGAACTTATTCTACTTGCCATCAGATGTGTTCTTTCCTCAATATGACCTACATCTTTTAATGACAATATCAGTTAACTGTAACCCAGTGTCACACATTGTGACATCTTTGGTTTTCTTCTTTCTTTCTCCGTATTATAGTGTAGCAGATGGAGTCAAACACATCTGGGTTCAAAATCTAAGTTTGCCACTTTCTATCTGTGACCCCGAAATGTTATTTATCCTCTTGCTTTACATTGTTCTTGTTATTGTTCAGTCGCTAAGTCATGTCCGACCCTTTGAAACCCCATGAACTGCAGTGTGCCAGGCTTCTGTGTCCATCACTATCTCCCTGAATTTACTCAACTCTTGTCCACTGAGTCAGTGATACCATCCAATCATCTCATCCTCTGTCACCCCTCCTCCTCTTGCCTTCAGTTTTTCCTATCAGAGTCTTTCCCAATGAGTCAGCTCTTCACATCAGAAGGCCAAAGTATCAGAGCTTCAGTTTCAGCATCAGTCCTTCAGTGAATATTCAGGACTGATTTCCTTTAGGGTTGATTGGTTTGATCTCCTTGCAGTCCAAGGTACTCTCAAGAGTCTTCCCCACCAACACAGTTCAAAAGAATCAATTCTTTGGTGCTCAGTCTTCTTTACGGTCCAACTCTCACATTCATACATGACTATTGGAAATACCATAGCTTTAACTATACAGACCTTTCTTTTTCTGCAAAGGGATGTCTCTGATTTTTAAAATGCTGACTAGGTTTGACTTAGCTATTCTTTCAAGGAGTAAGCGTCTTTTAATTTTGTGGCCGTATTCACCATCCACATTGATTTTGGAGCCCAAGAAAATAAAGTCTGACACTGTTTCCACATTTTCCCCATCTATTTGCCATGAAGTGATAGGGCTGGATGCCATGATCTTAGTTTTTTGAATGTTGAGTGTTAAGCCAGCTTTTTCACTCTCCTCTTTCCCTTTCATCAAGAGGCTCTTTAATTCCTTTTCACTTTCTGCCATTAAAGTAGTATAATCATTATATCTAAGGTTGTTGACAATCAGTCCTGGCAATCTTGATTCCATCTTGTGGTTCATCTAGGCTGGCATTTCACATGACGTACTCTGTATAGAAGTTTAATAAGCAGGGTGACAATATACATCCTGGACATACTCCTTACCCAGTTTGGAACCAGTCCATTGCGTTATATCTGGTTCTAACTGTTCTGTTACTAACTGCTTCTTGTCCTGCATACAGGTTCCTCACTCAATGAAGAAGTAGATTTTTTTTTTAATTCCCTTGCTTTTTCTATGATCCAGCATATGTCAACAGTTTGATCTCTGGTTTCTCTGCCTTTTCTAATCCAGCTTACATATCTGAAAGTTCTCGGTTCATGTACTGCTGTAGCCTAGCTTGAAGGGTTTTGAGCAAAATCTTGATGGCATGTGAAATGAGTGCAATTGTACAGTAATTTGAACATTCTTTGGCATTGCTTTTCTTTGGGATTGGAATAAAAGCTGACCTTTCCAGTCCTGTGGCCACTACTGAGTTTTTCAAGTTTGTTGGCATAATGAGTGCAGCAGTTGAACAGCATCATCTTTTAAGATTTGAAATAGTTCAGCTGGAATTCCATCACCTCCACTAGCTTTGTTTGTATTAATGATTCCTAGTGCTCACTTGACCTCACATTCCAAGATGTCTGACCCTAAGTGAGTGACTACATCATTGTGGTTAACTGGATCATTAAGAGGTTTTTTTTTGTAGAGTTCTGTGTATTCTTGCCACTGTTTCTTAATCTCTTCTGCTTCTGTTAGGTCCTTTCTGTTTTTGTCCTTTATTGTGCCTATCTTTGTATGAAGTATTCTCTTGGCAACTCCAGTTTTCTTAAAGAGATCTCTAGTCTTTCCCATTCTATTGCTTTCCTTTCTTTCTTTGCATTGGTCACTTAAGAAGACTTTTTTATTTCTCCTTGCTATTCTCTGGAATTCTGCAATCAGTTGGATATATCTTTCCCTTTCTCTTTTCCCTTTTGCTTCTTTTCTTTTCTCAGCTATTTGTAAGGTCTCCTCAGACAACCACTTTGCCTTTTTGCACTTTTTTTATTGGGTATTGTTTTTGTTATCACATCCTGTACAGTGTTATGAACCTCATCTGTAGTTCTTCAGGCATGCTGTCTACCAGATCTAGTCCCTTGAATCTATTTGTCACCTCTACTGTATAAAAGGGATTTAATTTAGGTCATAATTGAGTGGCCTAAGTACTACTTTACATTAATTACCTTATATGCAAAATAAGGAATAATGTATGCATGTTAAGTCATTTCAGTAGTCTGACTCTGCAAGTTTATGGGCTGTAGTCTTCCAAGCTCCTCTGGTTATGGGATTCTCCAGGCAAAAATACTGGAAAGGGTTGCCATTCCCTCCTCCAGGCCATCTTCCTGACCTAGGGATGGAGCCTGCACCTCTTATGCCTCTTGCATTAGCAGGTATGTTCTTTACCACTAATGCCACCTGGGAAACCCATGGGATAATAACCATCCCCATTTCATTGAAATGTTGATAGAATCAGATGAGAAAATGAATATATCTTACATTCAATAAATGCATGGTGTTACTGATTATTGTTGTGCTGTGCTGGGTCGCTCAGTCATGTCTGACTCTTTGTGACCCCATGGACTATAGCCCACCAGGCTCCTCGGTCCATGGGATTCTCCAAGCAAGAATACTGGAGTGAGTTGCCATGCCTCCTCCAGGGGATCTTCCCAACACAGGGATTGAATTCAGGTCTTCTGCATTGCACACAGATTCTTTACAACCTGAGCCACCAGGGAAACCCAGGCAGTACTGTAGCTAAGTGTTACTGATTCTACCACAAAACTTTGTCTCACACCTACACATTTCTCTCTGTTCATACTGCTGCTGCTGCTGCTAAGTTGCTTCAGTTGTGTCTGACTCTGTGCGACCCCATAGATGGCAGCCCACCAGGCTCCTCTATCCCTGGGATTCTCCAGGCAAGAATACTGGAGTGAGTTGCCATTTCCTTCTCCAAAGCATGCATGCATGCTAAGTCACTTCAGTCGTGTCCGACTCTGTGTGACCCAATGGACAGCAGCCCACCAGGCTCCTCTGTCCATGGGATTCTCCAGACAAGAATACTGGAGTGGGTTGCCATTTCCATTTATGATTTAATCGCTAAGTCACATCTAACTCTTTGGAATCCCAAGGACCATAGCCCACCAGGCCCCTCTGTCCATGGGATTTCCCAGGCAAGAATACCGGATTGGGTTGCCATTCCTTCTCCCTGTTCGTACTGCTTCTGTCTTATTAATAATTTAGAAGTGTTCTTCGTGTTCTCCTGGATTTGGAAAGCTAACTCAATCTACTGTTTTTATCCACTTTTCCCCTTTCTCTTTAAAAACACTCAGTGACTTCAAATTATCTAGAAAATAAATCTGAATTCCTTTAAGCTTAGTTTTTTAGTCTCTTAAGAGCTTTAGAATCCCTTTTCATTCTTCCTTGGTCTCCGTCTTCTCTTAACCTATAGCTTCTCAGGGTGTATGCCGAATAGTGGCACTGCTGGGTCATATGGTAGTTTTATCCCTAGTTTTTTTTATTTTTATTTTATTTTTAAACTTTACATAATTGTATTAGTTTTGCCAAATATCAAAATGAATCCGCCACAGGTATACATGTGTTCCCCATCCTGAACCCTCCTCCCTCCTCCCTCCCCATTCCATCCCTCTGGGTCATCCCAGTGCACCAGCCCCAAGCATCCAGTATCGTGCATCAAACCTGGACTGGCAACTCGTTTCATACATGATATTTTACAAGTTTCAATGCCATTCTCCCAAA
This sequence comes from Bubalus kerabau, assembly GCF_029407905.1. Lineage (NCBI taxonomy): Eukaryota > Metazoa > Chordata > Mammalia > Artiodactyla > Bovidae > Bubalus > Bubalus kerabau. Next base: position 53,861,221 of record NC_073634.1, read on the forward strand.
TCTTCCCACCCTCTCCCTCTCTCACAGAGTCCATAAGACTGTTCTATACATCAGTGTCTCTTTTGCTGTCTCGTACACAGGGTTATCGTTACCATCTTTCTAAATTCCATATATATGCGTTAGTATACTGTATTGGTGTTTTTCTTTCTGGCTTACTTCACTCTGTATAATCAGCTCCAGTTTCATCCACCTCATTAGAACTGATTCAAATGTATTCTTTTTAATGGCTGAGTAATACTCCATTGTTTATATGTACCACAGCTTTCTTATCCATTCATCTGCTGATGGACATCTAGGTTGCTTCCATGTCCTGGCTATTATAAACAGAAGTCTCTATACTGTTCTCCATAGTAGCTATATTAATTTCTATTCCCATAAACAGTGTAAGGGAGTTCCCTTTTCTCCACACTCCAGTATTTATTGTTTGTAGAGTTTTTGATGATGGCCATTCCGATGGGTATGAGGTAATGCCTCATTGTATTTTTCATTTGCATTTCTCTACTAATGAGCAATGTTGAGCATATTTTCATATTTTTCTTGATTATCTAAATGTCTTCTTTGGGGAAATGTCTGTTTAGGTCTTCATCCCATTTTTTGATTGGGTTGTTTAACAGATACCAAGTTGCATGAGTTGGTTATATATTTTGGAGATTAATCCTTTGTCAGCTGCTTCAATTCCAAGTATTTTATCCCATTTTGAGGATTGTCTTTCATCTTGTGTATAGTTTCCTTTGCTGTGCAAAAGCTTTTAAGTTTAATTAGGTTTCATTTGTTTCAGTTCAGTTCAGTTCAGTCGCTCAGTCATGTCTGACTCTTTGCGACCCCATGAATCACAGCATGCCAGGCCTCCCTGTCCATCACCAATTCCTGGAGTTCACTCAAACTCACGTCCATTGAGTCTATAATGCCATCTAGCCGACTCACGCTCTGTCGTCCCTTTCTACTCCTGCCTCCAGTCCCTTCCAGCATCAGGGTCTTTCCCAATGAGTCCATTCTTCACATGAGGTGGCCAAAGTATTGGAGTTTCAGCTTCAACATCAGTCTGTCCAATGAACACCCAGGACTGATTTCCTTTAGGATGGACGAGTTGGATCTCCTTGCAATCCAAGGGACTCTCAAGAGTCTTCTCCAACACCACAGTTCAAAAACATCAATTCCTTGGTGCTCAGCTTTCTTCACAGTCCAACTCTCACATCCATACATGACCACTGAAAAAAACCATAGACTTGATGACACGCACCTTTGTTGGCAAAGTAAAATCTCTGCTTTTCGATACACTATCTAGGTTGGCCATAACTTTCCTTCCAAGGAGTAAGCGTCTTTTAATTTCATGGCTGCAGTCACCATCTGCAGTGATTTTGGAGCCCAGAAAAATAAAGTCTGGCACTGGTTCCACTGTTTCCCCATCTATTTCCCATGGAGTGATGGGACCAGATGCCATGATCTTAGTTTTCTGAATGTTGAGCTTTAACCCAACTTTTCCACTCTCCTCTTTCACTTTCATCAAGAGGCTTTTTAGTTCCTCTTCACTTTCTGCCATAAGGGTGGTGTCATCTGCATATCTGAGGTTATTGATATTTTCCCTGGCAATCTTGATTCCAGCTTGTGTTTCTTCCAGCATTTCTCATGATATACTCTGCATAGAAGTTAAATAAGCAGGGTGACAACATACAGCCTTGACGTACTCCTTTTCCTATTTGGAACCAGTCTGTTGTTCCATGTCTAGTTCTAACTGTTGTTTCCTGACCTGCATATAGGTTTCTCAATAGGCAGGTCAGGTGATCTGGTATTCCCATTTCTTTCAGAATTTTCCACAGTTTATTGTGATCCACACAAAGGCTATGGCATAGTCAATAAAGCAGAAATAGATGTTTTTCTGGAAATTTCTTGCTTTTTCAAAAATCCAGCAGATGTTGGCAATTTGATCTCTGGTTCCTCTAGCTTTTCTAAAACCAGCTTGAACATCTGGAAGTTCATGGTTCACATATTGCTGAAGCCTGGCTTGGAGAATTTTGAGCGTTACTTTACTAGCGCGTGAGATGAGTGCAATTGTGTGGTAGTGTGAGCATTCTTTGACATTGCCTTTCATTGGGATTGGAATGAAACTGACCTTTTCTAGTCCTGTGGCCACTGCTGAGTTTTCCAAATTTGCTGGCATATTGAGTGCAGCACTTTCACAGCATCATCTTTCAGGATTTGAAATAGCTCAAATGGAATTCCATCACCTCTGCTAGCTTTGTTTGTAGTGATGCTTTCTAAGGCCCATTGGACTTCACATTCCAGGCTATCTGGCTCTAGGTCAGTGATCACACCATCGTGATTATCTGGGTCATGAAGATCTTTTTTGTACAGTTCTTCTGTGTATTCTTGCCATCTCTTCTTAATATCTTCTGCTTCTGTTAGGTCCATACCATTTCTGTCCTTTATCAAGCCCATCTTTGCATGAAATATTCCCTTGGTACTCTAATTTTCTTGAAGAGATCTCTAGTCTTTCCCATTCTGTTGTTTTCTTCTATTTCTTTGCATTGATCGCTGAGGAAGGCTTTCTTATCTCTCCTTGATATTCTTTGGAACTCTGCATTCAGATGCTTATATCTTTCCTTTTCTGCTTTGCTTTTTGCTTCTCTTCTTTTCACAGCTATTTGTAAGGCCTCCTCAGACAGCCATTTTTCTTTTTTGCATTTCTTTTCCATGGGGATGGTCTTGATCCCTGTCTCCTGTACAATGTCACGAACCTCTGTCCATAGTTCACCAGACACTCTGTCTATCAGATCTAGTCCCTTAAATCTATTTCTCACTTCCATTGTATAATCAAAAAGGATTTATTTAGGTCATATGTGAATGGTCTAGTGATTTTCCCCACTTTCTTCAATATAAGTCTGAATTTGGCAATAAGGAGTTCATGATCTGAGCCATAGTAATTTGTTTACTTTTGTTTTTATTTTCATTACTCTAGGAGCTGGGTCAAAGAGGATCTTGTGATATATGTCAATGTGTTCTGCCTATATTTTCTTCTAAGGCTTTAATAGTTTCTAGCCACTCCAATGTTTTTGCCTGGAGAATCCCAGGGATGGCGGAGTCTGGTGGGCTGCCGTCTCTGGGGTCTCACAGAGTCGGACATGACTGAGCGACTTAGCAGCAGCAGTAGCAGCCTTACATTTAGGTCTGTAATCCATTTTGTTTCTATTTCTCTGTATGGTATTAGGAAGTGTTCTAATTTCATTCTTTTACATGTTCCTTTTCTTTCTTACTCTTTGGCTGTATAATGGTTCCCTTCCCAAGTTTGACCAGAAGCACAAAATACCAAAGTTATTGGTCAGATGTTCCAGTCACTATCACTTGTAATGATTTATTCTACACCATTGCAGGCAAATGGGCTTTGCCTCTGCATAAAACCTTGCAGTGCCTAAGACCTGGTTGTATCACATTATTGGACAGTACTCTTTGCTAGGAAGTGTATTCCTATGTTCAACTTTATAAAATAGTCTTTGATACATTTGGTCATAAGTTACACTCTTTAGAATATCTGATCTCTTTTTCTTATAACAACCTTTCAGATGTCTAAAGCAATTGTCAGAGGCACTCAAAGATTTTCCTGATAGTTGGAATGAAGACTCCCAAGACTTCATTGGATACTGCCATGCCTTTTGAAGACCCAATCCTTAAGGTTACTATGTAACTAAAAGTCATACAATAGCTTACCAGGAGAGGAATTGTGCCTTATGCTATAACACAACTGTTGGAGTAATAATGTATAGGTTCTGTTCCATTGGAATATGCAGAACAGCATATATCTCTTCCCTCTCCTCAGCACTAGTTTTGTGGACTTGCAACCCCTGCATTTCCACTTGTATCATGACTCCGTGGTCCCCATGCTTGATCTGATGCTCTGCTGTTGTTATCTTGAAATTCTTAACATGCTTTGAACAAAGGGCCCCCCACATTTCCTTTTGCACTTAGTCCCACAAAATAAACAGCCTATTCTGACTTCTTGGTTGTGTTACATTTGCTAATATTCTATGCATCTTTATTTTTCTTTTTTTTTTTATTTTATTTTATTTTTAAACTTTACATAACTTAAAATTTATTTTTCTTCATCAATACTACTTCACATAATGGTCATTAGGAATGTATTATCACATCCTTTTAACTTATTTCAGAGTGCTTTTTCTTGGAGCAATGAAGATAAGATCAGTATTATAATCATACTCATGCTATTGATGCACAACCTATGAGGGCTCAAATAAATTAAGTGAATTGCCAAGTTTTTGAAGCTTGTTGGTAACAAAGTTGGACTTTCCAGGTAGCGCTAGTGGTAAGGAATCCACCTACCAATGCAGGAGATGCAAGAGACATGGATTTGATCACTGGGTCAGGAAGATCCCCTGGAATAGGAAATGGCAATCCACTCCAGTGTTCATGCCTGGAAAATTCCATGGACAAAGGAGCCTGGTAGGTTACAGTTCATGGGGTCACAGAGAATCAGACACGACTAAGCATACAAACACACAGTAATAAATTTAGGTTGGAACCAGGTCTCCTGACTTCAGCATCCTTTGGATAATGTCCTCCTGCCCTTCTCCTGGAAGAGTACTATATACCAGTTTACCAGGGTTCTGGTTGGAGACTCTAAATTTTTTTTTAAACTTTTCATTTTATACTGGAGTATATATCTGATTAACAATATTATGACAGTTTCAGGTGGATAGCAAAAGGATTAAGCCATACAATACACGTGGATACTCTAATCTTATCAACTTTCCATTTTTCTATAGTTTTCCTTTTAGTTCACTCTCAAAACATCCTGCTTCAACTTGACACCATGTTTTGCTGACTCATCTTGTCTAGAGTTCCTCTTATTTCCTCCTCAGGTCATTTACCCATAATTGCCTAGTTTTTTCTTATCTAATATTTGAAGCTTATTCCCTACCCTAAGTGTTTTGCCCTGAGCTTGCATTTTTTAAAAAAGTCATCTCAGGTTAATTTTGACAGCATTCCAATGCAATCTTACTTTTTCCTCCCTTGATTATGATTCTGATCTATAGCTAATCTCCAGATCATTAAGGATGTTCCAGTAATTGGAAAGACATCTTCATGTTTTTTTCCATTAAGTGCTCATCTAACTTGCAAACGATAGTTTAACTTAAGCTGCTGAGACTTGCCTTATGTGACCAAAAAGAAATTCAAAGCAATTCTATGAAAATGTAGCTTCATTTGCAATTATATTAGTCAGGGGAAAGGAAATGGAGAGTATAATGTAACAAGGTTATAATGACCATCTTAATATGGCAAGGTTGAGAGCCGCATAAAACCTCAACATTAGTGTTACCTCTGCATAGTCCTAGACTGATCTCTTAGCCTTGTGGGCTGTCTGGGCCAAGTAAAACTGTGAACTTGGTGTCTTTGTCTTCCAGTGAAAACTCTGACTCAGGCTCTGCTTCCTAGAGAGGCCAAATTAAGATATATATTTTAAAATGTAGTGCTCACTTCCTGAGGTAGTCACCAAACTTTTCCTAATTCCTGGAGTATAGAATAAAAGGACTTGATACGTGCATGAGTCCTTGCTCATTCATGTCTGACTCTTTGTGACCCCATGGACTGTAACCCACCAGGCTCCCCTGTCCATGGGAATTCTCCAGGAAAGAATACTGGATTGGGTTGCCATTTCCTCCTCCAGGGCATCTTCCTCACCCAGAGATTGAACATGCATCTCCCTTATTGGCAGGCAAATTCTTTACCCCTGAGTCACCTGGGAAGCCCCAAAAGAGTTGATTGAGATGATTTAATTGTCCTTAAATCTGTAACATTGCTGGTTGAGGAATACTATCACTTTGAGAAGGTATCACTGACCTAAAAATAAATTGAACTGGTAATTTCTATCCCAGTTAGTCATATCACCATTTTCCCTGCTGATAATTTAAAAAACCTGAGCACTCTCCTTGTTCCCTCCCTTTCCTTTATCTCGACACATAATCAAACGACTAAGTCCTGAGGTTTCTATCTCCAAAGATATCCCAAATGATTCTTGCCTTCCATTTTCACAGTTATACCTGCACAGTACACACTGTACCAACATGTGACACTCTGTATCTACTCCTAAAACTCTGGTTAGCACTTCTTTACACCTGGTCTTTCCAATAAATTCTTAATTGATCTCCTCTGGCACCTTTAAGCCACTGTCTTCATAGTAATGAGAATGGGCTTTCAATAATGCAAATCAGATTATGTCATTCCTTTAATTACTGCTGAACCCTAATTCTGCATGTGTTTATTCTGTTACTTGTTAAATAGGACTTATACCACCTAGGTATTCCTGCCCCTTGTTTATATTGTTCTCTTCTTTCTCCCCCCAACCTCAGACTAGAATAAAAAGAATGGGCTTCTTATATTGATCATCATTGATTTCCCCATGCTTCCATGCTTCCAAGAGTGTGTGTACTTAGTAGGTACTCAAAAATTATTCACTGAATGTAATAAATGACCCTGCAAACCAGGGATGAAATATAGCCCATCACTCTTTTGGAACATCATTTCCAATCCCCCAGTACTAACTACAAGCATTGGCCAACCACTGGCTCTCCTGGGCCTGGCTGTCAGAGCTTGCAAATAAGCAGATATGCTCTGCTTATTCTTTTGGCTTGGCCAGAGCCAGAAATCTCAAACTGATTAGGGTCTGACTTCCTCTCTTTTTTCCTCTAAGCTTCTTCTTTAATATATCTTTAGTTCTATAACTCTAGGAACAATTGTCTCTCTTATCTGATTTTAGCCATGCCTCCCTGTCTTTTTTTTTTTAATTTTATTTTATTTTTAAACTTTACATAACTGTATTAGTTTTGCCAAATATCAAAATGAATCCGCCACAGGTATACATATGTCTTTTCTTTCCCTATAGCCAAGGTTGACTAGGCTGCCACTCCTAGCTTCCACTGCTCTAACTCCTTCAAAAACCAACCAATACTTTCAAATCAGCATATACTCTTTAAACCCTTCAGGGTTAAAAGGATCCCAGGTAGAAAGTGCTTGGAGTGACTAAGCCAGATGAGTACTTCCTTCTAATCACATAACATATTCAGGATAAATGTTTTCTCCAAGCTGAGGCTTGCAAGGGTTCATTGCTTAAAGATAAGCATTTGTTTCATAAAAAGTAGTTTATATATTTGTGCTCACTGAGTCCACCTATGAACCTGTGATGAGAATAGCATTGTTCAGACCCTGGAGAAAAATTGAGCTGCATTTGAATTATTCCCAACTGTTTTCTGATCTTAAAACTTAGCTCTTCACTTAGAAGTCAAGAAAGATGGCAATAAGCAGCTGGTAAAACAATCTTATGGCAGAGATGGGATGTTGAGCACAACTTTGGCTGGCATTTTCGGATTTTTAAATGCTTGGTTGCAACTGTCAGTTCCATAAGGATTTCATGAAGATTAATAATGTAAGGAAAGGCCATCTTTCAAATAAATGAACACAGTAACTCTTTGGACTTTTTCTGACAAAATAGAAAAGAGGGGAGAAATTTGTATCTTTGTATGTCTATCCCTATTTTTATTTTGTTTCTCTTCTTTAAAACTCTGCATAATATTAATTGTCAGTTATATCTCAAGAAGCTGAAAAATCTGCATTTATATTAACATTACATTGGTAATAATATATAATATAGTCATTAATATATGCATGCTTGTGTGCTCACTCACTTCAGTTGTGTCTGACTCTTTGCAAGCCCATGGACTGTAGCTTGCCAGGCTCCTCTGTCCATGGAATTCTCCAGGCAAGAACACTGAAGTGGGTAGCCATGCCCTTCTCCAGGGGATCTTCCCAACCTAGGGATCAAGCTTGTGTCTTCTGCATTGCAGGCAGATATATAAAATATACTTATATATTTTATATATACATATGAGCCCTTACTTATATATATAAAGCCTTTATATAAAGCCCATGTATAAACCGCTTCAGTATTTTTGCCTGGGGAATTCCATGGACAGAAGAGCCTGGTGGGCTACAGTCCATAGGTAGCAAACAGTCAGACACAACTGAGCACACACACACACACACACACACACATACACATTTATATGCAAATATGCAAATATACATGTAGAAATATGTTTATTTGTGGATGTATGTAATATTAGGTAGAGTTATCTTGATGATAACAAACAATGTGAATAAATGAACTAAACTAGTAATGAACTACTAGTATCATAGTACACACTCAACAAATATTAGAAATTATTACTGTTTTTTTATTATTCATATAAATAGTTACTATATTAAAATAGAAAAAAATAAACTTCCAGTATGACAAAGTGGGAATCTCCACTGTCCTGCTTTCTAGTGAAACCAGTAAAAACTATAAAATTGCAACTATTTAAAATCATCTGTAAAATGGTCCTAAGTGCAAAAAGAAAATAAAGAATACATCTACTCAAAAGCATTCATGAGAAAGCCATAAGAAAGACATGAGTTGGTTGTATTTGAATCAAAACCACTTCCTTCAAGCTTGACAAGGCAAATATTCCACTCCAGACCACTACAGCCAAGAACACATGGCTCCCACTCACCACAGCACACAGACAAAGTAGGGATGAGCAAGATGTCAGTCTTGCTAAGGCTAAGTCCTAGGTGACTGTGATTGAGAGGTACGGGCTTCTTTCTGAATGTGTTTCTTAAGCTGATTCAGATCAATTAAGATGTATATGGTAAACCTTAGAGCAACCACTATAAGAATAACTCAAAATGGGTGAAAAAGTAATTAAAGAAATGAAAATGCTACATTAGAAAATATTCACTTAATGTAAACACAAACAGTAAAGGAGAAAAAAGGTAAAAAAGACATGACATAAAGAATGCAAAAGGTAAAACTGCAGACATAAATCGAACTATAGATGATTCTCATTATTTGTGGTGGTTATGCTCTGTAACTTACCACAAACACTCAATTAGTGACAACTGAAACATCTCTTCTAGGAGAAATTGAGAATTAGGTTTCTGTGACATTTTGGTCACAACATTTCATCAATCAATACAGAACCACATTTTCTGTGTGTTTCTGTTTAAGATGCCTTACTGAATATGTATTTTTGATTCTTTTACAGTGAACTCATGGTCAACAGCACTATAACTCATGCTTGAACAAAGCTTATCTAAGACATAAATTTTTTCCATAAGGCACATCACAGCTTTCTTGCACTTAGGAATGGTAGATAACATTTCAGCACTATGTTTGGGGCCATTATAAATAAATAAATTACCAGTGAAAAGCAGAAAAATGTAAACAATATGACATTAAACAGACTATGAAGAGAACATTTGTTTCTAGTACTAAGCTGAAACAAAGCAGTGTGTTACCTTGTTTAACCTCAGCTATAAATGTGCAACTCACTCCAGTTTTCTTGCATGGAGAATTCCATGGAAGGAGAAGTCTGGTGGGCTACAGTCCATGGGGTCACAAAGAGTCAGACATGATTGAGCAACTAACAGAAATGTGTATGACAGGTGAATTAAAGTCTTTACTGCTCCACATGTGTTTGCAAGTGACCTCCACAACACTGCAAATATTGATCCAAGGTTACAGATAAATTTTAATGGGTACATGAATTTACATACATGATGTTTTTGAATGGTAAGGATTGTCTGTATATCAATAAAAACATTAAATGTGGATGATTAAAGTAATTCAATCTAAAGATAGAGAATATCAGGCTGGATTAAAAAAAAACAACTACATAAACTATAATGATGTCATGCTCCAGTTCAATATGGCAAACATAGGAGATGCCTGAGCTGCCCTTCTCAGTGGACATGCCTAATGTACAGCTAAACATGGAGGAATTTCCTCTGAAAGAAATCCAGTCACTGTCTGAGTGATTCCTACACATCAAAGTGTCAGCCCATCAGTCATGTCTGACTCTTTGCGACCCCACAAACTGTAGCCCACCAGTTTCCTCTGTCCATGAAATTCTCCAGGCAAGAATACTGGAGTGGGTAGCCATTCCTTTCTCCAGGAGGTCTTCCCGACCCAGGGATCAAACTGAGGTCTCCTGTGTTGCAGGCAGGTTCTTTACCATCTCAACCACCAGGGAAGCCCTACACATGAAGCCCATGTCAAAACAGGTAAGAAAGGCTGAGATACACTGTAGACATAACCCTCACCCCTGGCACACACTATACAATCAGAAGGGAATTTCCAACTACCAGATTCTCTTTAAAAAGTGAAAAGTTTGGACTCCATATCAAGTGTGCCAACTTTTAAGACACACTCATTAGGGACCTTATTAGGGATAGAGCTTTTTTTTTTTTTTTAAATAAACAAAATGGACAAACTTTTACCTAGACTAACCAGGAAAAAGAGAAAAGTCAAATAACTAAAATGATAGGTGAAGAGAAGACAGTACAACTGACACTACACAAATGCACAGTATTATAGGAGACTGTTATAAACAAGAGTCGGACACGGCTAAGCGACTGAACTGAACTGAACTGAACTGACTGATTATAAACAATATATGCCCCAAAATTGGACAACCTAAAAGAAATGGATAAATCCTAGAAACAACCTATCAATACTGAATCAGGAAGGGAAAAAAAAGCAATTTGAATAGACAATAGTAAGAAGATTGACTCAGTAACCAAATAAACTCCCAACAAAGAAAGGTGCAGCAGGATCAGATGTCTTTATGGTTAATTTAACCAAATATTTAGAAAAGAGTTAATACCAATTCTTATAAAACCCTGAAAAATTAAAAGAGGAGGAACTTCTCTAAACTTAATTATAAGGTCAGCATTACTCCAATATCAAAAGGAAACAATGATACAAGAAACAAAAACAACAGGACAAATTCTGGAGGAAAATAGATGTAAAATTCCTCAACAAAATCTTAGCAACCAAATTTAACAGGACATTAAAAAGAATCATACAACCATGATCAAGTGGAATTTATTTCAAGGCTGCAAGGATGATTCAGCATCAACAAATCAATCGATGTGATACACTATATTGACAAACTGAAGGATAAAAATCAATAGATGCAGAAAAGGCATTTGACAAAAATTAACATCCATTTAAAATTTTGAAAGACTGAAGGCAGGAGGAGAAGGAGACAACAGAGGATGAGAGGTTTGGATGGCATCACTGACTCAAAGGACATATGTTTGAGCAAGCTCTGGGAGATGGTGAAAGACAGGGAAGCCTGGCGAGTTGCAGTCCATGGGGTTGCAAAGAGTCAGACACCACTGAGCAACTGAACAACATCCATTTGAGATTAAAAATTCTCAAAAAAGTATGTATAGACAGGGCATAATTCAACATAATATACGCCATATGTAACAAGCCCAGAGCTAGCATCATACTCAATGGTGAAAAGATGAAAACATTTCTTTAAGATCTGGCACAAGACAAGAATGCCAACTATTACCTTTTTAATTCAATACAGTACTGGTAATTCTATCCAGATCAGGTAGTCAAGAAAAATAAATAAATGGCATCCAAATCAGAAGGAAGAAGTAAAACTGTATCTATTTGCAGATGACATGATATAATACATAGAAGACTCTAGAGATTACCAAAAGCTGTTAGTATTAATAAACAAATTCAATAAAGTTGCAGGACACAAAATCAATATGCACAATTTGTTAACATTTCTATACAATAAAAAAACTATCAAAGAAAGAAACTAAAATAATTCCATTTCTTATAACATCAAATGGAATAAGATACTTAGCAATATGGTTAGCAAAAGAAGTACAAAATTCATACTCTGAAAATTATTAAAAATTATTGAAAGGAATTAAAAAAAAAACTTAACAATGGGAAAACATCCCATGTTCATATTCTGAAAGATTTAACATGTAAATATGACAAGCTGTTTTGTGATTTCAGTGGAATCCTTAGGAGAATCTTAACTGACTTCTTTGTAGAAAATGAAAATCTGATTCTAAAATTCACATGGAATTACAAGGAACACAGAATAATCAAAAGATATTTAAATGAAGAACACAGTTGGAGACCTGACATTTCTCAATTCAAAATCTGCTGCAAGGCAACAGTGATTAAGGTAGTGTGGTACTGGCATATAGAAACATATATAGATACACAGTACTCTTGCCTGGCAAATCCCATGGATGGAGGAGCCTGGTAGGCTGCAGTCCATGGGGTCGCTAGGAGTCGGACACAACTGAGCGACTTCACTTTCACTTTTCACTTTCATGCATTGGAGAAGGAAATGGCAACCCACTCCAGTGTTCTTGCCTGGAGAATCCCAGGGACAGGGAGCCTGGTGGGCTGTCGTCTCTGGGGTCACACAGAGTTGGACACGACTGAAGCGACTTAGCAGCAGCAGCAGCAGAGTAGAACTGAGAATCCAGAAATAAACCCACTCTTTTATGGTCAACTAATTTTTGGTAAGAATGCGAAGACCATCTAACAGGAAAGAACAGTCTTTCCAACAATGATTATGGGACAACTGGATAGCCACACCCAAAAAGAGTGAAGGTGGATTCTTTTTTGTTTGCTTGCTTTATTTAAATTAATTTTGATTGGAGTGAAACTGTGTTACAATGTTGTATTAGCTTCTACTGTACAGCAAAGTGGATCAGCTTTACTTATACATTTATCCCCTCTTTTTTGTATTTCCTTCCCATTTAGGTTACCACAGAGCATTGAGTAGGGTTCCCTGAGCTATGCAGTAGGTTCTCATTAGTTATCTATTGTATAGTATCAGTAGTATATATTTGTCAATTCTAATCTCCCAATTCATCACATCTTCATTTCCTCGCTTGGTATCCATACATTTGTTCTCTGTGTCTCTGTCTGTATTTCTGTTTTGCAAAACAGATCATCTATACCACTTTTCTAGATTCCACATATATGCATCAGCATACGATATTTGTTTTCCTCTTTCTGACTTATTTCATCCTGTATGACAGTCTCTAGGTCCATCCATGTCTCTACAAATGACCCAGTTTCATTCCCTTATATGACTGAGTAATATTCCATTGTACATACATACCATATCTCCTTTATCCGTTCCTCTGTTGATGGATATTTAGGTTGTTTCCATGTTCTGGCTATTATAAATAGTGCTACAATGAACACTGGGGTACATGTGTCTTTTAGAATTATGGTTTTCTTTGGGTATATGCCTAGTAGTGGGATTGCTGGGTCCTATGGTAATTCTATTTTTAGTTTTTTAGAGAAACCTCCATACTGCTATCCATAGTGGCTGCATCAACTTATATTTCCACCAACAGTACAAGAGGATTCCCTTTTCTCCATACCCTCTCCAGCATTTATTGCTTGTAGATATTTTAATGATGGCCATTCTGATGGGTGTGAGGTGATACCTCATTGTAGTTTTGATTTGTGTTCCTCTAAGAGAAGCAGATTCCTGGACTCCCTGGTGGCTCAGACGGTAAAAGCGTCTGCCTGCAGTGTGGGAGACCCAGGTTCGATTCCCGGGTCGGGATGATCCCCTGGGAAGGAAATGGCAACCCACTCCAGTACTTTTGGCTAGAAAATTCCATGGACGGAGAAGCCTGGTGGGCTACAGTCCATGGGGTTGCAAAGAGTCAGACACGACTGAGCGACTTCACTTTCACTTTCAACAGAAGCAGAAGATATTAAGAAGAGGTGGCAAGAATACACAGAACTGTACAAAAATGATCTTCACGACCCAGATAAATCACGATGGTATGATCAGTCAGTCACCTAGAGCCAGACATCCTGGAATGTGACGTCAAGTGGGTCTTAGGAAGCATCACAATGAACAAAGCTAGTGGAGGTGATGGGATTCCAGTTGAGCTATTCCAAATCCTGAAAGATGATGCTGTGAAAGTGCTGCACTCAATATGCCAGCAAATTTGGAAAACTCAGCAGTGGGCACAGGACTGGAAAAGGTCAGTTTTCATTCCAATCACAAAGAAAGGAAATGCCAAAGAATTCTCAGACTACCACACAATTGCACTCATCTCACATGCTAGTAAAGTAATGCTCAAAATTCTGCAAGCCAGGCTTCAGCAATACATAAACCACGAACTTCAAGATGTTCAAGCTGGATTTAGAAAAGGCAGAGGAACCAGAGATCAAATTGCCAACATCTGCTGGATCATGGAAAAAGCAAGAGAGTTCCAGAAAAACATCTATTTCTACTTTTTTGACTATGCCAAAGCCTTTGACTGCATGGATCAAAATAAACTGTGGAAATTTCTTAAAGAGATGGGAATAGCAGACCACCTGACCTGCCTCTTGAGAAACCTGTATGCAGGTCAGGAAGCAACTCTTAGAACTGGACATGGAACAACAGACTGGTTCCAAATAGGAAAAGGAGTATATCAAGTCTCTATATTGTCACCGTGCTTATTTAACTTATATTCAGAGTACATCATGAGACACGTTGGGCTGGAGGAGGCACAAGCTGGAATCAAGATTGCTGGGAGAAATATCAATAACCTCAGATATGCAGATGAACCATTCTTATGGCAAAAAGTGAAGAAGAACTAAAGAGCCTCTTGATGATAGTGAAAGAGGAGAGTGAAAAAGTTGGGTTAAAGCTCAACATTCAGAAAACTAAGATCATGGCATCTGGGCCCATCACTTCATGGGAAATAGATGGGGAAACAGTGGCTGAGTTTATTTTTCTAGGTTCCAAAATCACTGCAGATGGTGACTGCAGCCATGAAATTAAAAGATGCTTACTCCTTGGAAGGAAAGTTATGAGCAACCTAGACAGTATATTAAAAAGCAGAGACATTACTTTGCCAACAAAGGTCTGTCTAGTCAAGGCTATGGTTTTTCCAGTAGTCATGTGTGGGTGTGAGAGTTGGAATGTGAAGAAAACTGAGTGCTGAAGAACTGGTGCTTTTTAACTGTGGTGCTGGAGAAGACTATTGAGAGTCCCTTGGACTGCAAGTGATCCAGGCAGTCCATCCTAAAGGAGACCAGTCCTGGGTGTTCATTGGAAGGACTGATGTTGAAGCTGAAACTCCAATACTTCGACCACCTTATGCAAAGAACTGACTCATTTGAAAAGACCCTGATGCTGGAAAAGATTGAAGGCAGGAGGAGAAGGGAATGACAGAGAGTGAGATGGTTGGATGGCATCACTGACTCAATGGATATGGGTTTAGGTGAATTCAGGGAGTTGGTGTTGGACAGGGAGGCCTGGTGTGCTGCGGTTCATACAGCAAAGGAAATCATGAACACAATGAAAAGACAATCTTCAGAATGAAGCTGTCTTCAGACTGTTAACTTAAACCATATACAAAAATTAGCTCAAAACTAAACAAAAATCTCAGACTTTTGAGAGTCCTTTGGACTGCAAGAAGATCAAACCAATCAATCCTAAAGGAAATCAACCCTGAATATTCGTTGGAAGGACTGATGCTGAAACTGAAGCTCCAGTACTTCAATACAACCTGATGCAAAGAGCTGACTCATTGGAAAATACTCTGATGCTGGGAAACATTGAAGGCAAAAGAAGAGGGGGGTGACAGAGGATGAGATGGTTAGATAGTATCACTGACTTAATGGACATGAATTTGAGCAAACTCCATGAGATAGTGAAGGACAGGGAAGCTTGGCATGCTGCAGTCCATGGGGTTGTAAAGTCTGACATGATTTAGTGACTGAAAAACAAACAGAAAGCCAAAAGCCTAAATATAAGAACTGAAACTATAAAACTCTTAGAGAAAAATAAAGGTTGGAACCGCCTGAACTTCGATTTGAAAAAATCTTCTAGGATACGACGTAAGTAATTTAAAAAAATTAATCGACAAGCTGGACTTGTCAATCAAAGCCAAAAATATTGGTGCTCTAAAAAGAACCTCAAGAAAGTGCACAGAGAGAGGTGTGGCCAAGATGGTAGAGTAGAAAGATCAGAGCATACCTCTTCCTATAAGCACACCAAAATTAGAGTGGTTTACCGAGAAACTATTGATGAAGAATATCTGAAGACTAGCAGAAAAGGTTTCCTACAACTAAAGATGTTAAGGAGGAACCACAAGATGTGTAAGAGATAGTGCAGGGTATAGTCAAGACCCATTCCCCCTGGCAGGAGACCCAAAAGGAGAGGATAATTACAACTGTGAAGGTTCAGCCCAATGAGCCAGTGGCCCAAGGTCCATATTGGGCTCCCCAGACTGGGAATCCTGCTGGAAGGTTTACTAGAAAGGTAAACCTCTGGGAGGAGCTAAGATGGCGAAGGAGTAGGATGGGGAGAACACTTTCTCCCCCACAAATTCATCAAAATAACATTTAAACGCTGAGTAATTTCCACAAAACAACTTCTGAATGCTGGCAGAGAACATCAGGCACCCAGAAAAGCAACCCAAGTCTTCGAAAGTAGACGTTTTATCAATGGTGCTGTATAGAAGGAGAAGTTTTGAAACGACTGTAAAAATAGGACCGATAACTGGAAGCAGGAAGCTTAAGTCCAAACCCTGACTCCAGGGAACTCCTGACTCCAGGGAACATTAATTGACAGGAGCTCATCAAACGCCTGCATACCAACACTGAAACCAAACACCACACAAGGGCCAACAAGTTCCAGGGCAAGACATACCAAGAAAATTCTCCAGCAACAAAGGAACACAGCCCTGAGCTCCAAGATACAGGCTGCCCAAAGTCACCCCAAAACCATAGACATCTCATAACTCATTACTGGACACTTCATTGAACTCCAGAGAGAAGAAATACAGCTCCACCCACCAGAACACCAACACAAGCCTCCCTAACCAAGAAACCTTGACAAACCTC
The DNA here is from genome assembly GCF_029407905.1 of Bubalus kerabau. Taxonomy (NCBI): domain Eukaryota; kingdom Metazoa; phylum Chordata; class Mammalia; order Artiodactyla; family Bovidae; genus Bubalus; species Bubalus kerabau. The sequence continues at coordinate 53,877,968 of NC_073634.1, forward strand.
CTGTACAAACCCACACACAGCAAGGAAACGCCACAATAAAGAGAACTCCACAAACTGCCAGAATACAGAAAGGACACCCCAAACTCAGCAATTTAAACAAGATGAAGAGACAGAGGAATACCCAGCAGATAAAGGAACAGGATAAATGCCCACAAAACCAAACAAAAGAGGAAGAGATAGGGAATCTACCTGATAAAGAATTCCGAATAATGATAGTGAAATTGATCCAAAATCTTGAAATCAAAATGGAATCACAGATAAATAGACTGGAGACAAGGATTGAGAAAATGCAAGAAAGGTTTAACAAGGACCTAGAAGAAATTAAAAAAAGGCAACATATAATGAATAATGCAATAAATGAAATTAAAAACACTCTGGAGGCAACAAATAGTAGAATAACAGAGGCAGAAGATAGGACTAGTGAATTAGAAGATAGAATGGTAGAAATAAATGAATCAGAGAGGAAAAAAGAAAAACGAATTAAAAGAAATGAGGACAATCTCAGAGACCTCCAGGACAATATTAAACGCTACAACATTCGAATCATAGGGATCCCAGAAGAAGAAGACAAAAAGAAAGACCATGAGAAAATACTTGAGGAGATAATAGTTGAAAACTTCCCTAAAATGGGGAAGGAAATCATCACTCAAGTCCAAGAAACCCAGAGAGTCCCAAACAGGATAAACCCAAGGCGAAACACCCCAAGACACATATTAATCAAATTAACAAAGATCAAACACAAAGAACAAATATTAAAAGCAGCAAGGGAAAAACAACAAATAACACACAAGGGAATTCCCATAAGGATAACAGCTGATCTTTCAATAGAAACTCTTCAAGCCAGGAGGGAATGGCAAGACATACTTAAAGTGATGAAAGAAAATAACCTACAGCCCAGATTATTGTACCCAGCAAGGATGTCATTCAAATATGAAGGAGAAATCAAAAGCTTTTCAGACAAGCAAAAGCTGAGAGAATTCAGCACCACCAAACCAACTCTCCAACAAATACTAAAGGATATTCTCTGGACAGGAAACACAAAAACGGTGCATAAATTTGAACCCAAAACAATAAAGTAAATGGCAACGTGATCATACTTATCAGTAACTACCTTAAATGTAAATGGGTTGAATGCCCCAACCAAAAGACAAAGACTGGCTGAATGGATACAAAAACAAGACCCCTACATATGTTGTCTACAAGAGACCCACCTCAAAACAGGGGACACATACAGACTGAAAGTGCAGGGCTGGAAAAAGATTTTCCATGCAAACAGGGACCAAAAGAAAGCAGGAGTAGCAATACTCATATCAGATAAAATAGACTTTAAAACAAAGGCTGTGAAAAGAGACAAAGATGGTCACTACATAATGATAAAAGGATCAATCCAAGAAGAAGATATAACAATTATAAAGATATATGCACCCAACACGGGAGCACTGCAGTATGTAAGACAAATGCTAACAAGTATGAAAGGAGAAATTAACAATAACACAATAATAGTGGGAGACTTTAATACCCCACTCACACCTATGGATAGGTCAACTAAACAGAAAATTAACAAGGAAACACAAACTTTAAACGATACAATAGACCAGTTAGACCTAATTGATATCTATAGGACATTTCATCCCAGAACAATGAATTTCACCTTTTTCTCAAGTGCACATGGAACCTTCTCCAGGATAGATCACATCCTGGGCCATAAAGCTAGCCTTGGCAAGTTCAAAAAAATTGAAATCATTCCAAGCATCTTTTCTGACCACAATGCAGTAAGATTAGATCTCAATTACAGGAGAAAAACTGTTAAAAATTCCAACATATGGAGGCTGAACAACATGCTGCTGAATAACAAACAAATCACAGAAGAAATAAAAAATGAAATAAAAATTTGCATAGAAATGAATGAAAATGAAAACACAACAACCCAAAACCTGTGGGACATGGTAAAAGCAGTCCTAAGGGGAAAGTTCATAGCCATACAGGCATACCTCAAGAAACAAGAAAAAAGTAAAATAAATAACCTAACTCTACACCTAAAGCAACTAGAAAAGGAAGAAATGAAGAACCCCAGGGATGGTAGAAGGAAAGAAATCTTAAAAATTAGGGCAGAAATAAATGCAAAAGAAACAAAAGAGACCATAGCAAAAATCAACAAAGCCAAAAGCTGGTTCTTTGAAAGGATAAATAAAATTGACAAACCATTAGCCAGACTCATCAGTAAACAAGGGAGAAAAATCAAATCAATAAAATTAGAAATGAAAATGGAGAGATCACAACAGACAACACAGAAATACAAAGGATCATAAGAGACTACTATACTACAACAATTATATGCCAATAAAATGGACAATGTGGAAGAAATGGACAAATTCTTAGAAAAGTACAACTTTCCAAAACTGGACCAGGAAGAAATAGAAAATCTTAACAGACCCATCACAAGCACGGAAATTGAAACTGTAATCAGAAATCTTCCAGCAAACAAAAGCCCAAGTCCAGACAGCTTCACAGCTGAATTCTACCAAAAATTTAGAGAAGAGCTAACACCTATCCTACTCAAACTCTTCCAGAAAATTGCAGAGGAAGGTAAAATTCCAAACTCATTCTATGAGGCCACCATCACCGTAGTACCAAAACCTGACAAAGATCCCACAAAAAAAGAAAACTACAGGCCAATATCACTGATGAACATAGATGCAAAAATCCTTAACAAAATTGTTGCAATCAGAATCCAACAACACATTAAAAAGATCATACACCATGACCAAGTGAGCTTTATCCCAGGGATGCAAGGATTCTTCAATATCCACAAATCAATCAATGTAATACACCACATTAACAAATTCAAAAATAAAAACCACATGATTATCTCAATAGATGCAGAGAAAGCCTTTGACAAAATTCAACATCCATTTATGATAAAAACTCTCCAGAAAGCAGGAATAGAAGGAACATACCTCAACATAATAAAAGCTATATATGACAAACCCAGCAAACATTATCCTCAATGGTGAAAAATTGAAAGCATTTCCTCTAAAGTCAGGAACAAGACAAGGGTGCCCACTTTCACCATTATTATTCAACATAGTTTTAGAAGTTTTGGCCGCAGCCATCAGAAAAGAAAAAGAAACAAAAGGAATCCAAATTGGAAAAGAAGAAGTAAAACTCTCACTATTTGCAGATGACATGATCCTCTAGATAGTAAACCCTAAAGACTCCACCAGAAAATTACTAGAACTAATCAATGATTATAGTAAAGTTGCAGGATATAAAATCAACACCCAGAAATCCCTTGCATTCCTATACACTAATAATGAGAAAACAGAAAGAGAAATTAAGAAAACAATTCCAGTCACCATTGCAACGGAAAGAATAAAATACTTAGGAATATATCTACCTAAAGAAACTAAAGACCTATATATAGAACACTATAAAACACTGGTGAAAGAAATCAAAGAGGACACTAATAGATGGAGAAATATACCATGTTCATGGATTGGAAGAATCAATATAGTGAAAATGAGTATACTACCCAAAGCAATTTATAGATTCAATACAATCCCTATCAAGCTACCAACGGTATTCTTCACAGAGCTAGAACAAATAATTTCACAATTTGTATGGAAATACAAAAAACCTTGAATAGCCAAAGCGATCTTGAGAAAGAAGAATGGAACTGGAGGAATCAACATGCCTGACTTCAGGCTCTACTACAAAGCCACAGTCATCAAGACAGTATGGTACTGGCACAAAGACAGAAATATTGATCAATGGAACAAAATAGAAAGCCCAGAGATAAATCCATGCACATATGGACACCTTATCTTTGACAAAGGAGGCAAGAATATACAATGGATTAAAGACAATCTCTTTAACAAGTGGTTCTGGGAAAACTGGTCAACCACTTGAAAAGAATGAAACTAGAGCACTTTCTAACACCATAGACAAAAATAAACTCCAAATGGATTAAAGATCTCAACATAAGACCAGAAACTATAAAACTCCTAGAGGAGAACATAGGCAAAACACTCTCCGACATACATCAGAGCAGGATCCTCTATGACCCACCTCCCAGAATATTGGAAATAAAAGCAAAAATAAACAAATGGGACCTAATTAACCTTAAAAGCTTCTGCACATCAAAGGAAACTATTAGCAAGGTGAAAAGACAGCCTTCAGAATGGGAGAAAATAATAGCAAATGAAGCAACTGACAAACAACTAATCTCAAAAATATACAAGCAACTCCTACAGCTCAATTCCAGAAAAATAAACGACCCAATCAAAAAATGGGCCAAAGAACTAAATAGACATTTCTCCAAAGAAGACATACAGATGGCTAACAAACACGTGAAAAGATGTTCAACATCACTCATTATCAGAGAAATGCAAATCAAAACCACTATGAGGTACCATTTCACACCAGTAGAATGGCTGCAATCCAAAAATCTACAAGCAATAAATGCTGGAGAGGGTGTGGAGAAAAGGGAACCCCCTTCCACTGTTGGTGGGAATGCAAACTAGTACAGCCACTATGGAGAACAGTGTGGAGATTCCTTAAAAAACTGGAAATAGAACTGCCTTATGATCCAGCAATCCCACTGCTGGGCATACACACTGAGGAAACCAGAAGGGAAAGAGACACGTGTACCCCAGTGTTCATCACAGCACTGTTTATAACAGCCAGGACATGGAAGCAACCTAGATGCCCATCAGCAGATGAATGGATAAGAAAGCTGTGGTACATATACACAATGGATTATTACTCAGCCATTAAAAAGAATACATTTGAATCAGTTCTAATGAGGTGGATGAAACTGGAGCCTATTATACAGAGTGAAGTAAGCCAGAAAGAAAAACACCAATACAGTATACTAACGCATATATATGGAATTTAGAAAGATGGTAACAATAACCCTGTGTACGAGACAGCAAAAGAGACACTGATGTATAGAACAGTCTTATGGACTCTGTGGGAGAGGGAGAGGGTGGGAAGATTTGGGAGAATGGCGTTGAAACATGTATAAAATCATATATGAAACAAGTCGCCAGTCCAGCTTCGATGCACGATACTGGATGCTTGGGGCTGGTGCAGTGGGACGACCCAGAGGGATGGTATGGGGAGGGAGGAGGGAGGAGGGTTCAGGATGGAGAACACATGTATACCTGTGGTGGATTCATTTCAATATTTGAGCATTTTCTTTTTATTTATTTTTATTTTTATTTTTTTTAATTTTATTTTATTTTTAAACTTTACATAACTGTATTAGATTTGCCAAATATCAAAATTAATCCACCACAGGTATACATGTGTTCCCCATCCTGAGCCCTCCTCCCTCCTCCCTCCCCATTCCATCCCTCTGGGTCGTCCCAGTGCACCAGCCCCAAGCATCCAGTATCGTGCATCGAACCTGGACTGGCAACTCGTTTCCTACATGATATTTTACATGTTTCAATGCCATTCTCCCAAATCTTCCCACCCTCTCCCTCTCCCACAGAGTCCATAAGACTGTTCTATACATCAGTGTCTCTTTTGCTGTCTCGTACACAGGGTTATTGTTACCATCTTTCTAAATTCCATATATATGCGTTAGTATACTGTATTGGCAATATTTGGCAAAACCAATACAATATTGTAAAGTTTAAAAATAAAATAAAATTAAAAAAAAAAAAAAAGAAAGGTAAACCTCCAGAAGGTCTGGCTTTGAAGGCCAGGGTGACTTACTTCCAGGAGAGTGAGAGGGCTTTAGGAAATACACTTCACTCTTACAGGGTGCACATAAAATCTCACACACTCTAAGACCCAGGCAAAAGCTCTAATTTGAAAGGGACCTGGGTGAGGCATACCTGCTGATCTTGAAGAGCCTTCCAGAAAGGCAGAGGGCAACTGGAAAAGTGCTGGTAGCAGCACTTTTGGAGAGCTCATTCCACCATGGAAACACTGGTGCTGGCAAATGCCATTTTGCAAACCTCTCTCTAGCTTATTAACCTGAGATGGTCTCCCACCCACCGGTCTGTCAGCACCAGTACTTAGATGCCTCAGGCGAAGCAGCTAGCTTTGTAGACACATATCCTACCCACCAGCCGGCTGGCTGCCTTAGGATCCCCTGAATCCCCAGGAATCCCAGGAGCCAGTCCCATTCACAAGAGGACCCAGATCATAGTCCTGCCCATCAGTGCAGTGCAAAGGCCCAGGACCATCCATTAGCTCTGATTCCTATACGATGCTGAATAGAGTGGGGAGAATGAACACTCTTGTTCAGTTCCTGATCTTAATGTGACGGTATATATTTTCTCACCATTAAGTTTGATGTTACTTGTAGAGAGTTTTTGTAGATGTTATCAAGTTAAGGAATTAACTTTCTATTCCTAATTTGCTAAGAGTTTTTTTTTTTTTTTTAATGGATGGGTGTTGGATTTTTTTCAACTGTTTTTTTCTGCATCTATTGATAAGATCATGTTTCTTCTTTAGTGTGCAGATAGGTCAGCTGATATTAATTCATTTTTGAAGGTTGAACAAGCCTTGTATACATGGAATAAATTCCACTTGGTCATTTTGGTGTATAATTATTTTTTACATTGTTGAAGTCAATTTGCTAATAATTCGTTGAGGATTTTTGCATGTATTGGGTTGGCCAAAATGTTTATTCAGTTTTTTAAGTAAAAATAAAAACCTCATCTTTCATTTTCATCAAGAGTTTTATTTTCATCATTTCATCATTTTCATCAATATCAGCATATTCACTGTTTTGTTCCACTACGTTCTGCTATTTTTCAGGTAACTTTATAATTTCATCTTCCCAAAACTTTTTATCTTTTTGAACAAAGATCTGTTCAAGGTGCTTTTTACAGTTTTCAGGAAATTAATTTTTTTTTTCTGTTAAGAGAATTTTGTAAAGACTGGATATCCAAAGGTACAATGTCTGGTGAATATGTGGATGACTCAAAACTTCCCAGCCAAACTATAACAAGTTTTGCCTGGTCATCAAAGAAACATATGGCCTTACGTTATCCTGATGGAAGATTATGCTTTTTCTGTTGACTAATTCGACACTTTTTGTCGAGTGCTGTTTTCAGTCAGTCTAATTGGGAGCAGTACTTGTTGGGATTAATTGTTTGGTTTTCCCAAAAGAGCTCATAATAAACGACTCCCTTCCAATCCCAACATATACACAACATCACCTTTGGAAGAAGACCAGCCTTTGGTGTACTTGGTGGTGGCTCATTTTACTTGTCCCAGATCTTTTCCATTCTATGTTATTGTACAGTATCCACTTTTTATTACTCATCACAATTTGTTTTAGAAACAGAATGCTTTTGCTACATTTAAGTAGAGAATCTCATATGGAAAAGCAGCCAAGAATTTTTTTTTTTTTTCCTTAACTTACATGGGACTGAAACATCAAACCTATTAATGTAACCAAGCTGGTGTAAATGATTTTCATTTGAATATGTTAGCCATCTCTGGTGTAGTATAATGTTGATTATTCTCAATTAATGTCTTGATTCGATTGCCATCGACTTTAACTGGTCTATCAACCATGGAGCATCATTCAGTGAGAATTCCCAGCATGAGACTTCACAAAACACTTTTGATATGTTCAATCAGTCACAGTACCTTCTGTGTACACTGCACAGATCTTTTCTGCATTTCAGTTTCAGGTTTGCCTTTCTTGAAATGTGATAGTTGCTCAGTTCAGTTCAGTTCAGTCACTCAGTTGTGTCCAACTCTTTGCGACCCCATGAATCTCAGCACACCAGGCCTCCCTGTCCATTACCAACTCCCGGAGTTTACTCAAACTCATGTCCATCGAGTTGGTGATGCCATCCAGCCATCTCATCCTCTATCATCCTCTTCTCTTCCTGCCCCCAATCCCTCCCAGCATCAGAGTCTTTTCCAATGAGTCAACTCTTCACATGAGGTGGCCAAAGTATTGGAGTTTCAGCTTTAGTATCAGTCCTTCAAATGAACACCCAGGACTGATCTCCTTTAGAATGGACTGGATGGATCTCCTTGCAGTCCAAGGACTCTCAAGAGTCTTCTCCAACACCACAGTTCAAAAGCATCAATTCTTTGGTGCTCAGCTTTCTTCACCGTAAAACTCTCACATCCATTCATGACCACAGGAAAAACCATAGCCTTGACTAGACGGACCTTTGTTGGCAAAGTAATGTCTCTGCTTTTTAATATGCTATCTAGGTTGGTCATAACTTTCCTTCCAAGGAGTAAGTGTTTTCTTATTTCATGGCTGCAATCACCATCTGCAGTGATTTTGGAGCCCAGAAAAATAAAGTCTGACACTGTTTCCACTGTTTCGCCATCTATTTTCCATGAAGTGATGGGACCAGATGCCATGATCTTTGTTTTCTGAATGTTGAGCTTTAAGCCAAATTTTTCACTCTCCTCTTTCACTTTCATCAAGAGAATTTTTAGTTCCTCTTCACTTTCTGCCATAAGGGTGGTTGCTCAGTCATATCCAAATCTTTGTGACTGCATGGACTGTATCCCACCAGGCTCCTCTGTCCATGGGATTTTCTAGGCAAGAACACTGGAATGGGTTGCCATTTCCTACTCCAGGAGTTTCTTGAAATGATAAAGCATCATAGGCCAAAAATGTTGCTTTTTCCATCTTCAATATTAAAATGGTTACATAAAAATTAATCAATTTTGGGTTTTTTAAATGCATGCTGATATGACACCTATCACAAAACAGTTTAGTAAAATTGTTTTGAATAAAGTTAAAGACTACAAAGTACTTCTAGAGCCATCAAAAAAAAAAAAAAAAAGAAAAAAAGAACAAACTTTTCAGCACACCCAGTTTTTTTATGAGCGGTATTTACTATCTTGTAATATTGATTTGAATATTAGGGTAATCCTGGATTAATTAAATGAACTAAGTAGCATTTCTATTCTGGAAGAGATGGCTGAGAATTGACATTATTTCTTCCTTAAATGTTTGTTAAGAATTCACCAGTGAGTCCACCTGAAACTAATGCTTTCTGTTTTGGAAGGTTATTAATTTTTTAATTAAATTTCTTTCATAGAAATAGTCCTATTTGGATTATTTCCCTTGTGTAAATTTTGGTAGATTATATATTAAGGGATTTGGTCTGTTTCATCTTAGTTACCAAATTTATGGGCATAGTGTTTTTCATAATATTACTTTATTATCCTTTTGATATCCATGGATTCAGTAGTGATTTCCCTTCCTTCATTTCTGGTATTGATAATTTGTGTCATCTCTCTTTTTCTTAGTTAGCCTGGCTAGAGGTTTATCAATGTTATTGATCTTTTTAAAGAAATAGCCTTTGGTTTTGTTGATTTTCTTTATTGATTTTTATTTCCAATTTCACTGATTTCTGCTCTAATTTTTAAATTTTCTTTTCTTCTGCTTATTTTGGGTTTATTTTGCTTCTTTTAAATCCAAAGATGGAAGCTTAAATTATTGACTTTATATATTTCTTCTATTCTATTATTTTCCATCAATCCTATAAACTTCCCTCAAACCCTGTTTCCACTGCATCTCACAAATTTTGTTAATTTTTATTTTCATTTTCTTTAGTTTGAAATATTTTAAAATTTCTCTTGAGAATTCGTCTTTAACCCATGTGTTATAGAAAAATGTTACTTGACATGAAAATATGCTCAACATCACTCATTATTAGAGAAATGCAAATCAAAACCATAATGAGGTGTCATCTCACACTGGTCAGAATGGCCATAATCAAAAAGTCTACAAATGCTGGAGAAGGTGTGGAGAAAAGTGAACCCTCTTACACTGTTGGTGGGAATGCAAACTGATTCAGCCACTATGGAGAACAGTGTGGAGAATCCTTTAAAAAATTGGGAAAAGAACTACTATATGACCTAGGAATCCCACTGCTGAGCATACATCCTGAGGAAACCAGAACTGAAAGAGATACATGTACACCAATGTTCATTGCAGCACTGTTTACAATAGCTAGAACATGGAAGCAACCTAGAGGTCCATCAGCAGATGGATGGATAAAGAAATTGTGGTACATGTACACAATGGAATATTACTCAGCTGTAAAAAGGAATGCATTTGAGTCAGTCATAATGAGGTGGATTAAACTGCAACCTATTATACAGAGTGAAGTAAGTCAGAAAGAGAAAGACAAATACTGTATATTAAAGCATATATTTGGAATTTAAAAAAACGGTAACAAAGAACCTACAAGCAGGGCAACAAAGGAGACACAGAGGTAAAGAAGAGACTTTTGGACTCAGTAGGAAAAGGCAAGAGTGGGATTATTTGAGAGAATAGCATTGAAACATGTATATTACCATATGTGAAATAGATGACCAGTGCAAGTTCAATGCATGAGGTGGGGCATTCAAAGCCAGTAATCTGGGATGGCCCGGAAGGATAGGGTGGGGAAGAAGTTGGGGGTGGGGGTTTCAGGACATGAGGACACATGTATACCTGTGGCTGATTCATGTTGATGTATGGCAAAAACCATCACAACACTGTAAAGTAATTATCCTCCAATTAAAATAAATTAATTAAAAAAAAAGTGTTGTTTAGTGTTCAAGTATTTTGGAGTTTTCCAGCTGTCTTCCTTTCTGTTATTGCATTAATCCCTCAGTCATGTACAACTCTTTGTGACCCATGGGCTGTAGTCTTCCAGGCTCCTCTGTCCATGGAATTATTCAGGCAAGAATACTGGAGTGGGTTGCCATTCCCTTCTCCAGGGGATCTTCCTGACCCTGGGGTCAAACCTGGGTCTCCTGAATTGCAGGCAGATTCTCTACCATCTGAGTCACCAGGGAAGCCCAAAAGAGAAGTGTCTCTGGGTAGGTTATTGACTTCTTGTTTAATTCCAGTGAGATCTGAGAGCAAACTTTGTAAAATTTCTATTCTTTTTAGTTTGTTAAGATGTGTTTTATGGTGCAGAATGTGATTTGTGTTAGTGAATATTTCATGTGAGCTTGCAAGTAATGTATATTTTGCTTTTGTTGGATTAAGCATTCGTAGATGCCAATTAGATCCAGTTGATTGATAGTGCTGTCGAGTTCAACGATATCTTTACTGATTTTCTGCCTACTGGATCTGTCAATTACTGATAGAAGAATGTCATATGGTAATTCTGTGTTTAACCTTTTGAGAAATTTCCAAACTGCTGTCCACAGTGGCTTCACCATTTTACATTCCCACCAGTAACTCACAAGTGTTCAATTCCTTCACAGCCTTGCCAACACCTGCTATTTCCCATATTTCATTTTCAAAACAATAGCTGTCACAATGGGTGCAAATTGGTATCTCATTTTATTTTGATTTGATTTCCCTAATGGCCTGTGATGTTAAGCATCTGTGGTTTCCTTCTGAGATGATAAAAATGTTCTAAAACTTTTGTCTGTGGTGATAGTTTCACATATCTGTAAATATACTAAACACAACTAAATTGTCTGCTTTAAATGGTATGTGAATTGTGTCTCAATAAAGCTGTTTAACAATGGAGAAAACCAAAGGATAGAAAAGGAAAAAATAAAAGCTAATTTATGCATGATGACACTACACACATGATATAAATTTTCACTCTATTGATAGCTCTAAAAAGAAAACCTGCTGCCATGAACAACTGAAGTCTCCAAGAGAAAGAATGTGCAGAGAATAAACCTGAATGGTTTAAATCCTTGCTACTGAACGTATGGATAGTAGAGCAGCATAGCATCTGGGAATGAGTTAGAAATGCAGAATCCCAGTTTCCCACTCCAGAGCAACTGTTAGGATCTGCCTTTAAACAAAATCCCCAGGCTATTCCTTTGCACATTAGAAAAGCACTGGAGGACACAGAGCTGTGCTAGTTTATGCTACAGGAAGTCTTGAGGGTTATGCTGCTGCTAAGTCACTTCAGTCGTGTCCGACTCTGTGCGACCCCATAGATGGCAGCCTACCAGGCTCCCCCATCCCTGGGATTCTCCAGGCAGTAACACTGGAGTGGGTTGCCATTTCCTTCTCCAATGCATGAAAGTGAAAAGTGAAAGTGAGGTCGCTCAGTCGTGTCCAACCCTCAGCCACCCCATGGACTGCAGCCTTTCATGCTCCTCCGTCCATGGGATTTTCCAGGCAAGAGTACTGGAGTGGGGTGCCATAGCCTTCTCCAGGGCAATTCTGAGATCCCTCAGGAAGACTAAATGTTACATGGTTCTGGCAAAGCTTTCAACTCTTAGATGAGTATTTTCTTGAGGATTCACATGGCCAGAAATCAGTGATTTGGTAGAAGGATTTGGCCAAGATCATATTCTAACAACATATACTTGTTTCATTTTATTCAAACATATTTAGTTAAGTCAGTGTTCAGTGTTATTTACTTTTAGTTTACATAGTTCCAAGAATCAGGGAAAAGTCGTAACTAACACAATGATTTGCAATTTAACAAGATCATCAGTGATCCCCATGTTGATTCAAGTTCAAGAAGCACTGGGGGAATGCAACTAAGAAAGTCAGAGATTCATAACCTAGGGAAATTCTTGGAGAAAAACAATGACAAAACCGCTATAATTGTCTGTTTTGGTGGAATGATTTTGTGGTCAAACAACAACAGTTAACATACGGCCTTTCTGTTAAATAAGAGTACAAAAGTGAGAATGCTAATATAATTGAATAATGTACCAACACAACTAATCAAAAAAAAAAAAAAAAAAGGAACTGTGTAACCCTACATTGACATTTGTTTGTTGTTGTGATCAATCGTGTCTGACTCTTTGTGACCCCATGGACTGTAACCCACCAGGTTCCTCTGTCCATGGAGTTTTCCAGGCAAGAATATTGGAGTAGTTTGCCATGTCCTACTCCAGGGGGTTTCCCTGACCTGGGGGTCCAACCTGCCTCACTTGAGTCTCCTGCATTGGCAAGCAGATTCCTTACCAATGTACCACCTGGGAAGCCCATGTTGACATTTAGCATCACAAAAAAGCAGTATTTTTGCCCCAAGTCTCTCCTTTTATAGGAGAAGGAAAGGGAAGCATGGGTGTTATACCCTAAAGACTAAATTCTGTGTTTCAGCTCTGTTTTTTGCCTACCCTGGTTTTCATTTCCTATAAAGGGAATATTAATCTTTCCTCTTTCTAACATGTATGGCTTGGTGAGTATAAATGTAATAAAGCTGGTGAAGATGCTTTGAGTACTGTAAATGTTGCAATTATTTCTAAAACCACAGACCATTTCCTTTTCCTCTGTCCTAAAGAAGCTTGGAGATCAATTGAGATTCATAATCTTCCCTTTCTAAAGAGCTCTCTCCATGTATATTTTGAAAGTGAATAAGGAAAGTGAGATACTGAAATTCAGAGTGTTATCCTGAGGTTATAGTAGCAGCATGCTATTGTTTATTCTCACTTCTTATATTTTCCCATTGAGCTTTTTACATTCCACCCACATGGTTGATAATGTTTCCCAAACACTACTGTTTGCAGTTATTACACAATCCGTTGCATTTTACTCTTGCTTCCAGACCACCACATCTCTGCTCCAATCTGGAACACACTCTGGGGACTATTTCATTTGTGGTGCTTTCCTGTTCAAGCCTTTGGATGTTTCTTTTTCGCCACACATGAAGCTAATTTTGTCATTAACATTTCAGGAAATACACAGTGGCATTTTAAGTGAAATACAAATTAGAAAACTGTTCTGTTCTTAGTTACATTTTTCTCCCAGATTTGAAAATAAATCACTAGCAAATCACCCAAGTCACATTTATCCTTTTTAAAGTCCATTAGTTGTTGTCATTATTCTGCCAAACTCTCTACTTCTAGCCTTTTAAATAGAAATTATACCCCTTTTGGAGCAAGAGTGGAGAGAAAAGTGAAGCACAATATATTCAGAGAAAAAAAATTCTATGGGGTACAAAGAGAGCTATTTCCCTCATCACTTGGCACAGACGTCTACTTTGTCAGTTCTTGTAGTTGTGAATATGTGAATCTGTGTTGCACTGCCACACTTTCTGGCTCAGAGTAATCAATCAATATAAATTGGTTGGTCAACTGACTGATGAAGAAAGCTTTCATTTAACTGAAATTATGGAGGAAGATTATGCCTTTTATCTTTAAAGCTAACATTTTATTGATTTTGTCCCATGTGTCAAGCACTCTGGTAAGCACCTGCAATGCATTATCTCATTCAATTTCCTCCCGACTCTACAATCCTATGTTCATTACTATAGTTAACTTGTCAGAAATAGAACACAATGGACTCTGTCAGGAAGTAGTTAGATTTCCCTGTAGCTAACATCATACTCAATGGTAAAAAGCTGAAAACATTTCATCTAAGATCAGGTACAAGACAAGAATGTCCATGTTTGACACTTTTATTCAGCATATTTTGGAAGTCTTAGCTACAGCAATCAGAGAAGAAAAAGAAGTAAAAGGAATCCAAATTGGAAAAGAAGAAGTTAAACTGTCACTGTTTGCATATGAAATGATACTTTGCATAAAAGATTGTAAAGATCCTACCAGAAAACTACTAGAACTCATCAATGAATTTGGTGAAGTTGTAGGTAACAAAATTAATACACATAAATCTGTTGCATTTGTCTATACTAACAATAAAATATCAGAAAGAGAAATTTAAGAAACAATTCCATTTGCCATCTTATCAAAAATAACAAAATATCTAGGAATAAATCTATCTGAGGAGACAAAGGACCTGTACTGTTATAAGAGGCTGATTAAAGAAATTGAAGAAAACAAAACAAATGGAAAGATATATCATTTTTATGGATTAGAAGAATCAATATTGTCAAAATGATTATACTACCCAAGGCAATCTACAGATTCAGTGCAATTCCTATCAAATTTCCAATTGCATTTTTCACAGAACTAGAACAAAAAATCTTGAAATTTTTATGAAGACACAAAAGACACCAAATAGCTCACACAATCTTGAGAAAGAAAAATGAAGCTGGAGGAATCAGGTTCCATGACTTCACTTATTTAGTTGCTATGTCATGTCCTACTCTTTGTGAGTAGGACATACCCCCCTGGAATGTAGCCTGCCAGGCTCCTCTGTCCATGGGATTTCTTACCAACCCAGATACTACAAAGCTGCAGTCATCAAAACTGTATGGAAAAATAGAAATATAGATCAATAGCACAAAAATAGAAATATAGATAAATGGAATAGTATAAAAAATCCAGAAATAAAACCATACACACATAGTCAATTCATCTATGACAAAGGAGGCAAGATTACACAATGTTGGAAAGACTGTCTCTTTAACAAATATTGCTGGGGAAACTGGACAGCCACATGTAAAAAAAAATGAAATTAGATCATTCTTTAACACCATACACAAAAATAAGCTTAAAGTGGATTAAAGATCTAAATGTGAGACTGGATATTGTAAAACACCTAGACTAAAACATAGAACACTCTCTGACAGAAATCACAGAAATATTTCTTTTGATCCATCTCCCAGAATAATGGAAATAAAAACAAAGATAAACAAATGAGAAATACTTAAACTAAAAAGCTTGGCACAGCAAAGGAATCAATAGACCAAAGGAAAAGACAATCCACAGGTTGGAAGACAATATCTGCAAATGATGTGACCAAAAAGGGATTAGTCTCCAAAATTTACAAACATCTCCTGATGCTTAACCACATTGAAACAAACAATCAACAAATGGACGGAAGACCTAAATAGACATTTCTCCAAACAAGACATCAATTCAGTTCAGTTCAGTTGTTCAGTCGTGTCCGGCTCTTTGCGACCCCATGAATCCCAGCACGCCAGGCCTCCCTGTCCATCACCAACTCCCGGAGTTCACTCAAACTCATGTCTATCGTGTCGGTGATGCCATCCAGCCATCTCATCCTCTGTCATTCCCTTCTCCTCCTGCCCCCAATCCCTCCCAGCAACAGGGTCTTTTCCAATGAGTCAACTCTACGCATGAGGTGGCCAAAGGATTGGCGTTTCAGCTTCAATATCAGTCCTTCCAATGAATGCTCAGGACTGATCTTCTTTAGAATGGACTGGTTGGATCACCTTGCAGTCCAAGGGACTCTCAAGAGTCTTCTCCAACACCACAGTTCAAAAGCATCAATTCTTCTGTGCTCAGCTTTCTTCACAGTCCAACTCTCACATCCATACAAAACCACTGGAAAAACATACAAGTGGCCAATAAACAGTGAAAGGATGTTCAACATCGCTAATTATTAGAGAAACACAAATTAAAACTACAGTGAGATATCACCTCACACCAGCCAGCATGGTTATCATCAAAAAAATCCACAAACAATAAGTCCTGAAGCAGGTGTAGAGGAAAGGGAACCCTCCTACACTGTTGGTGGGGATGTAAACTGGTACAGGCATTATGGAGAATACCATGGAAATTCCTTAAAAAACTAAAAATTGAGCTACCACATGACCCCACAATCCCACTCTGGAGAAAAACATAATGCAAAAGGATACATGCATCCCAATGTTCACAGCAGCATTGTTTATAATAGCCAAGACAGGGAAGCAATCTAAGTGTCCATTGACAGAGGAATGGATAAAGAAGATGTGGTACATATATACAAAGAAATATTACCCAGCCTTTAAAAAGAAAGAAAGAATGCCATTTGCAGCAACATAGATGGACCTATAGAGTGTCATACGAATTGAAATAAGTCATACAGAGAAGGAGAAATATCATATGGCATCCCTTAAAGGTAGACTTTAAAAAGAAATACAAAACAGAAAGAGACTGAGACTTAGAGAATGAACTCATGGTTGCCAGGGGAAGGGATAGTTAGGGAGTTTGGGATGGCCATGTACACATTGCTATATTTAAAATGGAAAACCAACAAGGACCTACTGTATAGCACAGGGAACTCTGTTCAATGTTATGTGGCAGCCAGGATGGGAGGGGAGATTGGGAGAGAATGGATATGTGTATATGTATGGTGAGTCCCTCTGGTGTATCACAGCATTGTTAATTGGCTATACCCCAATAGAAAACAGAAAGTTTAAAAAAAGTAGTAGCTAGATTTCCACATGAGTATTAACACCTTTAAGTATTCATTAATTTAATCTTAATTAATTAATGGAACACATTGGAGCATGTTTTGTTTCATCAAGTGAACCTTCCTTGCATAAAATTAACCAGCAGTTACTAAGTGCTTACAGTGTGCTAAACACTATACTTATCTAGTGTGTGTGTGGCGAGTCGCTTCAGTTGTGTCTGACTCTTTGCGACCCACTGGACTGAAGCCTGACAGGCTCCTCTGTCCATGGGATTCTCAGGCAAGAATACTGGAGTGGGTTGCCATACCTTCCTCCAGGGGACTTTCTTGACCCAGGGATCGAACCCAGGTCTTTTATGTCTCTTGCATTGGCAGGAAGGTTCTTTACCACTAGCACTACCTGGGAAGCCCCATACTTACCTTATGTGGGAGATACAGTATTAATATCTCCCATTCATAGATGAGACAGCTGAAGCTAAAAATATTTGAGGGGAAAACTGAAGATTAGAGTTAAAAAAAAAAAATGGTGGACTGGGCTTTGCAATCAGGACTGAATGCTTAGCCCACGTGGTACAAAGCTTGTTTACCAGTGAATCAACAACTCTGAAAAATATTCACCCTCTCCTGACCAGCCTCCCTTGGGACACCTCCTTTAAATTCAACTTTTCTGGATGAGGAAAGAGGCATGGAATTGTCACCAGATCTGTGACCTCTGTGGCATTATGGGCAATGGAACAAATGTTTTCTAGGGAACTTTATTCTAAGTTTAGCTTTGTATCCTATTTCATTTTTCATTTAACACTATGATATAAATTTTTCTGACATTATTAAAAACTCTATAAAAGTAACTTTCAGTGGCTTCTTAGTTTTTTAGTCATGAATGTATAATTTAACTACCCGTGTATTTAGTTCTGATTATTCTTTCCTTTTTCTGTTATTTTACATAATGCTGTAGTAATAAGTACCCATGTATATAAACTCTCCCCACACCCCTGGATATATATAATGCATAATAAAGGTACCTAGATATAAGTCTGTGGGCTTGAATATTTTAAGTCTCTTGATACACATTGCCTAATTGCCTTTTAAAAGCTCTCTACCAATTTATACCACCCCTGCCAGGCTCACCACACCCTCATGTCAGGTATTGAATTAAAATAAGAGAAACCTTTGCTAATTTTATGGTTGAAAAACTCCATCACATCATTATAATTGGTAATTATTTAATTATGAAGTTAAATATTTTTTTCAATATTTACCAATCACTGAATCTCCTTATTTGACAATATGCAGTTCCTGGGTTTTGCCCCAGTGAGATTTTAATCCTTTGTTTGTATTTCTGTTTTATTGGGAAAATCAAACTTTTGCCATATTTATTATAAATATTTTTTTCAGTTGTTGCCTCTGCCTGGAGCAGAAACAGAAGGAAATGTGTTGTTGAAACCATGGGAGGGGAAGAGCCCCTCAACAAAGAAGGTGTGATGGCAGTTTGTGATGCTACAAAGAGATCCGGTGAGATAAAGCCTGCATAGCATCCATTTATCACTAAGTCATTTATCACTGCTTCCCAGGTGACTCAGTGGTAAAGAATCCATCTGCCCATGTAGGAGATATAGGAGACGCGGGTTGGATCCCTGGGTCAGGAAAATCCCCTGGAGAAGAACATGGCAATCTGCTCCAGTATTCTTGTATGGGATATCCCATGGACAGAGGAGCCTGGTAGGCTACAGTCCATAGGATTGCAAAGAATTGGGTTTGACTGAATGAATGAGTGTACATGTATGTACTCATTCACCACTAAAAAAAAGCCATAATCTTTCTGGGAATGATTAACAAATGAACAAGTGTCACATATTCAATACTTTACATTGGCAGAGAACTTCAGTCCATATGTACCCTCTTCATCTTACAGAAGAGGAAACAGGTTTCAGAGAGACATACAGTGACTCTGGTCTGTATAATGTAGACCAATGTTGCATCAGGGACTGGTTTCATGGGACAATTTTGCCAGGGACCAAGCCGGCAGGAGTGTTGTTTTGGATGATTCAAGCACATTACATTTATTATGCACTTTATTTTTTATTGTTATTGCATTTTAATATATAATGAAATATTTAAACAATTGTCACTTGCGACTCACTCATAATTTTGATATGAGACTGAAAATAATTGATTTATTATGGTCTCTGTGCAGTCAAACCTCTCTGCTAATGACAATCTGTATTTGCAGCCACTCTCCAGTGCATCACTGCCTCAGCTCCACATCAGGCTTTCGATTCTCATAGGGATCCTACAACCTAGATCCTTCACACATGCAATTCACAGTAGGTATCTGGCTCCTCTGAAAATCTAATGCTGCCACTGATCCGACAGAAAGGGAGCTCAGGCAGTAATGCAAACCATGGAGAGTGGCTGTAAATACAAACTTTCACTCCCTTGCCTGCCACTCACCTCCTGCTGTGAGACCTGGTATTGATATGTGGTATTAAGTTACCTGATATAGACTATCACCAGGTTTTCAGATTCTAAGTCTCTGCCAATATACCTGGCCACTGTCTTGCACAAAGAAGTTCAAATGGAAATATTTTCAGATTAAAATAACAATAATAAAAACAACAATAATTAGTTCAATGTGGGGTATTAGGTTTCTTCAAATAAATAAATAATGGAATGTGTGCATGTATGTGTGTGTCTGTATATTATACATAATTATGTATAATAATAAATGCATAGTAATATAATATACATATACTACATAATAAAACATATTATATTGCTATATATAAGATATTAATATATATTATATATACATTATACATGTATTGCTGCTGCTGCTGCTAAGTCGCTTCAGTCGTGTCCAACTCTGTGCGACCCCATAGACGGCAGCCCCACAGGCTCCCCCGTCCCTGGGATTCTCCAGGCAAGAACACTGGAGTGGGTTGCCATTTCCTCCTCCAGTGCATGAAAGTGAAAAGTGAAAGTGAAGTCGCTCAGTCGTGTCCGACTCTTAGCGACCCCATGGACTGCAGCCTACCAGGCTCCTCCGTCCATGGGATTTTCCAAGCAAGAGTACTGGAGTGGGGTGCCATTGCCTTCTCCCTTATACATGTATATATAATATTATATGTATTATGTGCATATTATATGATATATATGTATATGATATGTGTATATATAGCAATATGTATTTGGAGAAGGACATGGCAACCCACTCCAATGTTCTTGCCTGGAGAATCCCATGGATGGAGAGAAGCCTGGTAGGCTGCAGTCCATGGGGTCGCACAGAGTCGGACACGACTGAAGCGACCTAGCAGCAGCAATATGTATTATTATATGTGTATTATATGCATTATATATATATATATATACACACACATACATATTATACATTCAGGTATGACCTAAATCAAATCCCTTATGACTATACAGTGGAAGTGAGAAATAGATTTAAGGGACTAGATCTGATAGAGTGCCCGATGAACTATGGACGGAGGTTCATGACATTGTATAGGAGCAGGGATCAAGACCATCCCCAAGAAAATGAAATGCAAAAAGCAAAATGGCTGTCTGAGGAGGCCTTACAAACAGTTGTGAAAAGAAGAGAAGTGAAAAGCAAAGGAGAAAAGGAAACATATACCAATTTGAATGCAGAGTTCCAAAGAATAGCAAGGAGAGATAAGAAAACCTTCCTTGGCGATCAATGCAAAGAAATAGAGGAAAACAACAGAATGGGAAAGACTAGAGATCTCTTGAAGAAAATTAGAGATACCAAGGGAACATTTTATGCAAAGATGGGCTCAATAGAGGACAGAAATGGTATGGACTTAACAGAAGCAGAAGATATTAAGAAGAGATGGCAAGAATACACAGAAGAACTGTACAAAAAAGATCTCCATGACCCAGATAATCATGACGGTGTGATCACTCACTTAAAGCCAGACGTCCTGGAATGTGAAGTCAAGTGGGCCTTAGGAAGCATCACTTCGAACAAAGCTAGTGGAGGTGATGGAATTCCAGTTGAACTCTTTAAAATTCTGAAAGATGATGCTGTGAAAGTGCTGCACTCAATATGCCAAATGTGGAAAACTCAGCAGTGGCCACAGAACTGGAAAAGGTCAGTTTTCATTCCAATCCAAAAGAAAGGCAATGCCAAAGAATGCTCAAACTACCGCACAATTGCACTCATTTCACATGCTAGTAAAGTAATGGTCAAAATTCTCCAGGCTAGGCTTCAGCAACATGTGAACTGTGAACTTCCTGATGTTCAAGCTGGATTTAGAAAAGGCAGAGGAACCAGAGATAAATTGCCAACATCTGCTGGATCATCAAAAAAGCAAGAGAGTTCCAGAAAAACATCTATTTCTGCTTTATCGACTATGCCAAAGCCTTTGACTGTATGGATCACAATAAACTGTGGAAAGTTCTTAAAGAGATGGGAATAGCAGACCACCTGACCTGCCTCTTGAGAAACCTGTATGCAGGTCAGCAAGCAACAGTTAGAACTGGACATGGAATAACAGACTGGTTCCAAATAGGAAAAGGAGTACATCAAGGCTGTATATTGTCACCTTACTTATCTAACTTATAAGCAGAGTACATCATGAGAAACACTTGGCTGGAGGAAGCACAAGCTGGAATCAAGATTGCTGGGAGAAATATCAATAACCTCAGATATACAGATGACACCACCCTTATGGCAGAAAGTGAAGAAGAACTAAAGAGCCTCTTGATGAAAGTGAAAGTGGAGAGTCAAAAAGCTGGCTTAAAGCTCAACATTCAGAAAACTAAGATCATGGCATCCGGTCCCATCACTTCATGGCAAATAGATAAGGAAACAGTGGAAACAGTGTCAGACTTTATTTTTCTGGTCTCCAAAATCACTGCAGATGGTGATTGCAGCCATGAAATTAAGAGACGCTTGCTCCTTGGAAGGAAAGTTATGACCAACATAGACAGCATATTGAAAAGCAGAGACATTACTTTGCCAACAAATGTCTGTCTAGTCAAGGATATGTTTTTTCCAGTGGTCATGTATGGATGTGAGAGTTGGACTATAAAGAAAGCTGAGCACTGAAGAATTGATGCTTTTGAACTGTGGTGTTGAAGAAGACTCTTGAGAGTCCTTGGACTGCAAGGAGATCCAGTCAGTCCATTCTAAAGGAGATCAGTCCTGGGTGTTCATTGGAAGGACTGATGTTAAAGCTGAAATTCCAATGCTTTGGCCACCTCATATGAAGAGCTGACTCATTGGAAAAGACTCTGATGCTGGGAAAGATTGAGGGCAGGAGGAGAAGGGGATGACAGAGAATGAGATGGTTGGATGGCATCACCAACTCAATGGACATGGGTTTGGGTGGACTCCGGGAGTTGGTGATGGACAGGGAGGCCTGGCGTGCTGTGATTCATGGGGTTGCAAAGAGTCAGATATGATTGGATGACTGAACTGAACTAATACATATTATATTATTCATATAATATAATAATACATATTATACATATAATAATATGTATGCATAATATATGTATATATAATATATACATATATATGACATATATTAATATAATTATATATATAATAAATATATAACATATATAAGAGGATGCTATATATAGGGTCCTCTTGGGTAGGCAGAGTCAGCCCTCTCCAGAAAAGAATTTAGGCATTCAGGGCAACACTATGTCAACCATGGTACCAAAGAAAACAAAATGAATCAGATGTCTACAAGCTGAGCATTGTATGTAATGTAGCTATCATGGTCTGGCCATTATCAGAGTGCCTTCATGAAGTTTGGATATGAACAAAATTTTATTTAAGTTTCCACAGTTAAATTTTAATGTTCTTTCAGCTAGAATGAATAATTTAATTGTTTTCTATTCTCTGAATAAATACAGATAGGAATTTCTGAAATCCCACACTTGAGGAGTTATTTAAGATTAAATTACAATAGATGAAACTTTTATTTTTTCAGTCAAAATGCACTTGTTCATTATATTTACCTCAATACATCAGGCATTGGTGTATTTCTTAAAATTATGATTCCTTTCCTGTGCATTGGTGACTGGCCTATACTCGGTAATTATTGCAGATTTTCTTTCTCTATTTAATTAGGTGATTAGATTTGTACTTTATATAATTACAGTATTTGTCTTCTCCTTTGTTTGAGGCAAAATTGTAATCATTAATTCTGTTACCTGAGGCTGCTAAATGAATATTTACTAAAATTAAAAAATAAGACACTTAGAAGGGTATAATTGTATCTGGACCAGAGAATTTTCATTTCACATGCATCATCTTAACTTCATTATGGCTACTGAACTCAGAATGAAAAGGTACAAGAGCCCCAGGGGAGTAGAGAACAGTAACATCATTATTTTTTTACAGAAAATAAGCACATAAGAATTTATTGCAAACAGCAGCCCCCTGCCTTCCACAGAGTCTACACCTCCCTGTTTGGTCAGGGTCAAAATCAGAAAATAGGGAAGAATATTTGAAACTTAAATGAAGGAAAAAAAAAAAAGTGTAGTGGGAACCGGGAGAGGGAAGACTCCACATAACTGGATTTTAACTGAGCCCCACAGAGCCTTAAGAATGCCTTTCAGATTTCTTACCCACACCATGATTCCCATCCTTGTTCCAACCACAGCAGCTACGCTAATCTGGTTGATGTATTGGCTGAAATGAAAGTGAAAGTGTTAGTTGCTCTGTACTGTCCGACTCTTTGTGACCCCAGTGGGCTATAGCCCACCAAGCTCCTCTGTCCATGGGGATTTTCCAGGCAAGAATACTGGAATAGGTTGCCATGCCCTCCTCCAGGGGAATCTTCCCAACATAGGTAACGAACCCAGGTCTCCTGCATTGCAGGCAGATTCTTTACCATCTGAGTCACCAGGGAATTCCTACAATAAATTTCTACTAGGAAAAATATATGTATTGGGTACCTACAGTAAATTTCTACTAGGAAAGATGAGTCTGGAAATGTAAGTTGTTTGGACAAGTGACTCCAATGATTGTTAATCTAAATGAGTTGATAGAGACCATTTCCAAAGGCCAAGATTATTTTCTGCACCAAAAGCCATACAGGATCCTAGTTCTCTTGACCAGGGATTGAACTTGTGCCCCTGGAAAAGCGGAGGGAAGTCCCATCAAAGACCAAGTTTGATAAGGGAACAAATGTCATGAAATGGGGTAAAAGGAATACTGGGCATGCCATCTTTCAGGATAGTATTCAGTATGGTGAAATGGACTGATAACTTTTCAAGGGAGCTTCAAAGAACTCTAGTACCATAGTCCATTTATGTCTCAATCCAGAGGAAAATTCAGCAAGAGAAAAATGGTAAATAAAAAATGATTTATTAGAATATGACGCTAATGAGTCTTACGAGTGGGTGGGTGAGAAACGCCATGCCCCAAGAACTTATTACAGTTTTATAATCAAAGGAAAAGTGGGAGAGGGAGAATACCTTTCTTTGTCTTTCATGTTTTCATCATTAGCTCCTCCTCCAGGTTGAGCAGGGCAGTTTTCTTTTCCCTGTGTGGTCAAGCTAGGTCCACAAATTATTATTTTTTTATGTGTGCAGAGATTATGTTCTAGGGATCATTAACTCCCTGAGCTCACTGGGCAGGATGTGGGTCCCATGTCGCCATTGTTTTATTGTTTGGGGGCATGTGCTGTGTTTCTGTTGAATGGTTTTGTTGTTAAGCAAGCCTGATTGATTTTGTGGGTAAGCAAACCTACTTTCTTGAATAATATTCAACTTACAGTGGTCTCATGAACTTTAGCAAACTCCAGAAGATAGTGAAGTTCAGGCAAGCCTGCAGTCAATGAAGTTGCAGAGAGTCGGACATGACTTAGCTACTGAACGACAGCAACAGCCTATATTTTTTACTTATAATCACCTGTGCTGTGCTGTGCTTAGTTGCTCAGTTGTGTCTGACTCTTTGTGACCCCATGGACTGTAGCGCGCCAGGCTCTTCTGTCCATGGGGATTCTCCAGGCAAGAATATTAGAGTGGGATGCTGTGCCCTCCCCCAGAGAATCTTCCCAACCCAGGGATTGAACCCAGGTCTCCCGCATTGCAGGCAGATTCTTTACCATCTGAGCCACCAGGGAAACCCAAGAATACTGGAGTGGGTAGCCTATTCCTTCTCCAGGGGATCTTCCCAATCCAGGAATTGGACCCAGGTCTCCTGCATTGCAGGTTTATTCTTTACCAGTTAAGCTATCAGGGGAGTCCCTAGAATCCCCTAGTGAGATTAACTATTTAATCACCTATTTTGTCCCTTCATTTTGTCTCTATCAATAGTATCCCACATTCTTCACAACAAGTGATTATTGTCAGGGGTGATAGGTGCTGTTGGCATCTGGGCCACTAAAGCAATTTCCTATTGAAGTCCTAGCATTCATCTCTAAGATCATCTTTGTTTCTAAATGTAGAAGTTCAGTACTTATTTTCTGTAGTTGATGTGAGGATTATGTAAGATAACGTTTTTCAGAGCATTTAGCCCAGTTCTTGGCATGCAGAGAGCAATTAATACATTTCTTTGTTTTTAGCACTTTCTCAGTAGCATTAACTGAGGAAATGCCAGTGCTCATTTTCCCCCCATAGAGTGGCCATATATTACTCAAATACGTTAACAGTCTGATTTGTGCTGACTCCACTTGCAAAATCAAGAAGTAGAAAAGTGATTCAATAAGCAGAAAGAGGCACTGCAGGAGGCATTTAAAATGATCTAGTCATGAGGACTGGTTTTTTT
This sequence comes from Bubalus kerabau, assembly GCF_029407905.1. NCBI lineage: Eukaryota > Metazoa > Chordata > Mammalia > Artiodactyla > Bovidae > Bubalus > Bubalus kerabau. The sequence continues at coordinate 53,903,692 of NC_073634.1, forward strand.
TTTTATTATTATTATGTTTCAAAGAGCAAAAAGGAGAAAAAAAAAGGCTCTGCCTTGTTTTATTAGAGCTCATGCCCTAGGAAAGTTAAGTCAGAGGTGGTTCTCTTAAATCAGGGCTTCTGAACTTTGTAACCCTGTCCACAAAGTTTCTATTTGGAAAGTAACAAAGATCACACTTCTGGACTCTGGAGAACACTTTCTGCAGCGAAATATCTTTGTTTCATATCACGTCATGCTGTCTGGGAACATAATCCTTACGAATACTCCTGTATTTATTTCCCCTGTGAATTGCTGGCATTTCACCCCAGTTCTGTGCAGTGAATCATCATTTTGTCACATCACAAATATCAGCAGCACCCAGCAGTTCCACTTAAAAACAAAAGAATGAAAAAACAATAATTAATAGCAAAACACCAACGACAAGGCTCAAATCTCAAATGAAGCACTAAATGTCTCCGAAATTTCTGCAGCAGGCTTGGTGCTCTTCTTTTGGAGAGAAATGGAGCCAAGGTCTGCAATGCAGTATTGGCTGCTCTCCTGATTTGCTTAGGTTAGTTTTAAAGGAATTTCTGCTCTTGCTGTGCATTTAGGTGTGAATGGCAAAGAACAGGAGAGCAGCTGTGTCCATTAACACCTTCCTCAGGCATTGACTCTCCAGGAAATTGGACATTAAGCTTAAAAACCAGTGCCCTAGTCACAGAAGACACTAAGTCCATTACTTCCCCCTCTGCTAAATTCTATGGTTATAATTCTAGTGTGGGGTATGCCACATTTTTAAAGTTCCTTACAGTTTGTTATAGAGCTTCCCAGGTGGTACAATGATAAAGAATCTGCCTGCCAATGCAGGAGACACAGGAGGTGTAGATTCCATCCCTGGTCAGGAAGATCCCCTGGAGAAGGAAATGGCAACCCATTCCAGTATTCTTGCCTGGGAAATCCCATGGGCAGGAGCCTGGCAGGCTACAATCCATGGGTCACAAAGGCTTCGATGGGACTGAGGAATTGAGCACAAGCTTGCACATATACAGATTGTTGTACTGTACATTATGTTTTTACATGGGCTTTCCTGGTGGCTCAGTGGTAAAGAATTGGACTGCAATGCAACAGCCACAGGAGACATGGGTCCGGTTTCTGGGTTGGGAAGATCCCCTGGAGGAGGGCATGGCATCCCACTCCAGTATTCTTGTCTGGAGAATCCCCATGGTCACAGGAACCTGGCGGGCTACTAGGGTCCATAGGGTCATAAAGAATTGTACACTACTGAAATGACTTAGCAGCAGCATATTTTCACATATATGCTGCCTGTTCCTCAGACAGATCCTGTAAGACATATAGGGCAGGATATGCACTTTATTTCCAGATGAAAATGAACAGTGACTCAGAAAAGTGAAGTGTCTCATCCACAGTAACAAAGCTAAGGGAAAAAAAGAAAACGAAAAAACAGCTGAAACGCACAACTAAGGATCCTATTTCTGAATCTGAAGTTTTACTCACTAAAGCTTTCTTTACAAGAGCTTCTGCAAACAGGCTCCTGCCAAATGCCGACATGATGCTAAGACCATGGTAGGAACTATCCTGCCTTTCTTCAACTTCTGGGATGCTGATGCCACCACACAGACTCTCCATGCTGACTCTCCCCATCTGACTCTTCCCTTGTCAACTACAAATTGGCACTTGCCTTGGGAACTTACCATCTATCTATCTACCTCTACAAAAATTAAGTCATGTACTGCAGCTGCTGTTGATCTTCAATACTATCTGAAAGGAGTTAATGAGCATTAATGAGGCACTCCATGCGTGCATGCTAAGTTGTTTCAGTTGTGTCCAACTCTTTGTGACCCTTTGGACCATGGCCTGCCTGGCTCCTCTGTCCATAGGATTCATCAGGCACAAATCTGGAGTGAGTTGCCATGCCCTCCTCCAGGGAATCTTCCCCATCTAGGGATTGAACGGACATTTCCTGCAGCTCCTGCATTGCAGGTGGATTCTTATGGCTGAGTTGCTTGGGAAGTCCTAGGCACTCTGTGCTGGTGGAGCAGGGAACTGGCAGGACAGGTCTTCAGAGAGTTAGATATTTACAGGGGCTGATTTTATGAGCCCAATTCTTGTCTCTCTCCATATCTCAGTTTAGTTTAGTTCAGTCACTCAGTCATGTCCGACTCTTTGAAACCCTGTGAACTGTAGCATGCCAGGCCTCCCTGTCCATCACCAACTCCTGGAGTTTACTCAAACTCACGTCCATGGAGCCGGTGTTGCTATCCAACCATCTCATCCTCTGTCGTCCCCTTCTCCTCCCGCCTTCAATCTTTCCCAGCATCAGGGTCTTTCCCAATGAGTCAGTTCTTCACATCAGGTGGCCATATCTAGAAAAACAGTAAAATACTTCATGGTGATGACTGTTCCACATGAATAGTGAAGGCTTCAGGAGACTAGCAGAAATCTGGAAAGATATGTGCTTGATTGCATGTATTGTATATGTACATATACAAAAATTGTATATGAACTAAATTCCTCCTCCCCACCCCCGCTTCTTTGGAGCAGTTTCTCAGATTATCTGACGTGTTCTCTGCCCATTTTAATTGGGGCAAAATGAGGCTGCAGGCACCTCCTTTTGCCTGCAGTCTATGAAGTGTAACATACAGTCTATGAAGTGTAAGGGTGATCTGATCATTTTGGGAATCCTCCCTTGGCTCATACAGTGAATTAACATTCCTGGTTAACTAGCAGCTGTTGCTGCTGCTGCTAAGTCACTTCAGTTGTGTCCGACTCTGTGCGACCCCATAGATGGCAGCCCACCAGGCTCCCCTGTCCCTGGGATTCCCCAGGCAAGAATTCTGGAGTGGGCTGCCATTTCCTTCTCCAATGCATGAAAGTAAAGAATGAAAATGAAGTCGCTCAGTCATGTCCAACTTGTAGCGACCACATGGACTGCAGCCCACCAGGCTCCTCCGTCCATGGGATTTTCTAGGCAAGAGTACTGGAGTGGGGTGCCATTGCCTTCTCCAACTAGCAGCTGTTGCCTACCCTCAACTTCTGCCTTTCTGTTGACCCCCACATTCCCATGACAACATGGCAAGAACTGAAGTTTGGTCTACGAAAACTGGTCAAGGGGTGTTAGTTTTGATTCAGTCTTTTGTTTAGCCTTGTGATATGGGGATGGTTATTTTCTCCCTGGGCTTTAGTTTCATCACTGGTAAAATAAGAAGATGAAACTAAATTATTTTCTAAGCCCTTTTCTCTTTTGACTGTAGACTCCTGTTTTCAAATGTAATGTATTCAAGGTTGTCAATACGTAAGACAGATAAGTATGATGCTCTCTTTTAAAAGAGTGACATACTAAGGAAGGGATGGAGGGGAGGGGTGGCTATAAAGAGAAAACAGCTGATATGAGAATGAGAGATTTTCATCTAATTTCTCTGTCCATCCATTTGTCAAGCATTTGTTATTGGCCCTTTTAGATCATGTAGCTGAGGATACAAAGATATGGCAGGACCCTGTTCATGTTCTCTGTATCTGTAGGAGACAAGATACATGGATCAATAACAAAGACACAAGGTAGAAATGACAAGGGGTGCACATGTGCTGCAGGAAAGTGCTGAGACAGTCCTGGAGTGAGGGAGGAGAGAGTGAGAGGGAGAGGAAAGCAACATCTAAGGTGTCAGACAGAGGCAGGCTGTGGGGCAAGGTGGGGTGGGGTGGGGGGCTGGGGAGGAGGGAAGGGAGCAGAAATAGTGTTGGTCTGCACCCTAAATCATTGGAAGGCATTCCCTGTTTATGGTTATTTATTTCTTTCCTTATAGAAAAAATTTTTATTGTGGTGAAAGTCACATAAAGCATACTGTTTTAACCATATTTAACTGTAGAGTTCAGAGGCACTAAGTACATTCACATTATTGTGTGACTCTCACAATCATCCATCTCCCAAGTTTTTCCCTTCTTTAATTGAAACTCTGTCCCCATTAAACACAATTTCACCACCCCCCATCCCTAGCCTGGCCCCCTGGAAGCTACCAACGGATTTATACTTTCTGACTTTATGAATCTGACTTTTCTAGGTACCTCTATACATGGAATCAAGCAATATTTGTATGTACCTACTATATACTGGGGGCTTCTCAGTGGTGCTACTGACAAAGAACTTGTCTGCCAATGCAGGAGACATAAGAGATGTGCGTTTGATCCCTGGATTGGGAAGATCCCCTGCAGAAGGGTGTGGTAACCCACTCTTGCCTGAGCAATCCCATGGACAGAGGAGCCTGGTGGTCTATAGTCCATAGGATCACAAAGATTTGGACATAACTGAAGTGAGTTAGCATGCATATGTTGTATATTGGGATGCATTTTTAAGGTTAACTTTCTCTATGTCATATAAACAGACTTTACCTTCTTTTCCATCCCCTTGCAATACAGTAGGTTCTCACTAGTGATCTATTTTATACGTAGTAGTGTATATATGTCAATCCCAATCCCCCAATTTATCCCACTCCCCCTTTCACCAATTATTTATAGTTATTTCTGAGTAATGAATTATATCTTAAAAGAGGTGGGTGAAGGAGGAAATGTGTGTTTAGTGCCAATGAAACTGCCTGTGTGTCCAAAGATCATCCAAGCCTGTCTGCCATATCCTCCTCCTTATTCAGATTCTCAAGTGGACTTTCTCTTTATATTATTCTCATTGGCCATCTTTACTGATTAAATTTATCAAGTAGCAGCTAATCTCTCACCCAGGGACCTCCTTCATTTCATTATGCCCTGAGAAAATTTTCCCTCCATGGACCCAGACCTATAAGTGGAATTTTACAGCACAAAAGTCTGATAGTATTTTAATTAGCTCAGCTAAGCCTTCTATTACACCCAGGAGCAGGAGTTTGCAGGTTAATTTAGTTTCCTTAATTACGGTGATAAAACCAGATATAAATTCTGATACAGTATGAGGTGAGTAGCCCACAAGTTTAATTACCTGGAATTGTTGCTGTGTTTGGGACTTTGCTTACCAAACTCCACATTAATTCATGGCACCTCTAGTTGCAGTGTTTATTCCCTACACAAAGTTGCTTGCTGTTTCCAGACCTGGGTGAAATTTAACTCCTGAGATGAAACTGGTTTCAGTTGCAGAGAGAGGCTATACCCATGCTTTTACTCACAAGGCATTCTTATTATCAGGGACTTTTGGTAACAACTGATTAAAGCGTAATTAAATAGTTATCATTTGCTTATTAAATTGCCTGTCTTGAGACTGCTCCGGTATTTGGAATAGTGTAGTAGTAGTGTTATCGGTTCAATCATGTCCGACTCTTTGTGCCCCCATGGACTGTAGCCCGCCAGGCTGTTTTGTCCGTGGGATTCTCCAGGCAAGAATACTGGAGTGGGTATCCGTTCCCTTCTTCAGGGGATATTCCCGACCCAGGGATCGAACTGAGGTCTTCTACACTGCAGGCAGATTCTTTGCTGTCTGAGCCACCAGGGAAACCCATACTTGGGGTAGTGTAGGACTTTTCTTAACCTCAATGCTTTTGAAACTTTGGACCGGATAATACTTTGCTTTGGGAGACTGTCCTGAAGATTGTAGGATCTTTAGCAGCATCCCTGTCCTCTCCTCACTAGCTACAAGTACACCCTTCTCCCAGTTGTGGCAACCAAAAATGTCCCCAGATATTGCCACATGCCATCCAGGACACAAAATTGCCCTTGGCCAAGAACCACTGGTTGTAAGGATTACATATCTGACTCAGATTATACTGTTTTAAACCCAGGCTCCTCCACCTGGAGGTTGTGACATTGACTAAAACCCTAAATTTCCATCTATGTAGAAAGTGACCACTGCATAGCATTATTGTGATATTCAAATAAATTAACATGAAAATGCTTAGAATTATGCCTGGTGCATAGTAAACACTCAATAATTATAAACTATAATTCATATTATTAATATCTACCAGATGGTCTACATTTTACAGATTTATTTATTTATTTAAAGACAAGACTAACTATTAAAAGAAAACAACAGAGCAAGACAGTTGCCAGCCCAGTTTCTAACCTTTAATGGCCTAGTCTGGTAGAGGGAATGTTCCAGCAGAAGTCATAGATACAGGTGCAAATCCTGTTTCTGTTGCCTTGATTTGGCCATGGACAAAATTTCCTTTGTCTCTTAGCATTCTTCTTTAAAGAAGCATATCATAGGGCTGAATTATAAGGATCAAACCTATGGCAGTGAAAAAAAAAAAAAAATCTGCTGCCTGCCTCTGCCTGCTTTCCCAACTGGAAATCTGTTTTTCCTTTCTTTCTTTTTTCTTTTTTTTCCCCATCCCCTCCATGTCTGCATGTCAAAAGGTTTATTTTGATTGGTTCTTATTCTAAAAGGACTGTGATTCTCAACCACCTGGAAACTTGTTGTGACACAGGCAACTTGGTCTACTTCCAGAGTTTGTGATTCAATAAGTCTGGGGATGGAATCCAAGAATTTGCAACTGACTCAGTGGACATGAGTTTGTGAAGAACAGGGAAGTTGGTGAAGAACAGGGAAGCCTGGCATGCTATAGTCCATGGGGTCTCAAAGAGTCAGACACGACTGAGAGACTGAACAACTGTAACAACAACTGAATTCCCAGGGGGTGGCGATGCTCCAGCTGCTGATTAGGGACCACTCTTTGAGAATTAATGTTGTAGTATTCATTGCTATGCTCTAGAATGTGCATGCATGCTCAATTGCTCAGTTGTGCTCTACTTTTTGCAACCCCATGCACTGCAGCTCACCAGTCTCCTCTGTCCCTGGGGTTTTCCAGGCAAGAATACTGTAGTGGGCTGCCATTCCCTTCTCCAGGGGATCTTCCTGACCCAGGGATCAAACCTGTGTCTCCTGCATTGACAGGCAGATTTTTTTTACCACTGAGTCACCTGGGAAGCCCAGTGCTCTAAAACTGGGGTCACCAAACTCTGAGGTAATGCCTGATAACCTGAGGTAGAACTGATATAATAATAATAGAAATAATTTGCACAATAAATGTAATGCACTTGAATCATCCCCAAACCATCCCCCAACCCTCATCTGTGGAAAAATTGTCTTCCACAAAACCAGTTCCTGATGCCAAAAAGCTTGGGGACTGCTGTTCTAGAACAGTGATTCTTCATCTTAAATGTACATCAAAATCTCATATAGGGCTTTTCTGTTTTGAAGTTTTTTTAATTGAAGGATAATTGCTTCACAATATTGTGTTAGTTTCTGCCATACATCAAGATGAATCAGCCACAAATATACATATGTTCTTTCCCTTCTGAACTTCCTTCCCATCTTCCTCCCATCCCACCCCTCTAGGTTTTCACAGAGCACTGAGTTGAGCTCCTGTGTCACACAGAAAATTCCTACCTGCTCTCTGTTTTACATATGGTAAAGTATATGTTTCCATGCTATTCTTTCAATTTGTCCCACCCTCTCATCTCCCCACTGTGTCCATAAGTCTGTTCTCTATGTCTGCTAGGTCTCACCTCCCAAGTTTCAGATTTAGTAGGCCAGTGCATTAAGAACCACTGCTCCAGAAAGATTTTCAGCTTGAAGCGCACGTTAAATTTACTTGGGGAATTTTGAAAATTAGTCCTAAGGCCAAAATCCCAAACCAGAGCAATTAAATCAAAATCTTGCTGTACTTTGTTAGGCTTCTTAAGTGATTCCAATATACAGCCAAGGTTGAGATGTCATTCAAAACCAAGTACAGAGTTTTAAGAAATCTGGGAAGGCAAGAAGGGAATTTAAGGATTTTGTACTCAATATATTTAATTTTAAACAGAAAAGGCAGTTCAGAGCTTTGGGCATTTGATGTGATGAGCATATATTTGAGTCTGTCTACCTAAGAATAGTGATATATTAAAAAGACTAACAGGGCTTAGGGGCTAGGCAGAACTTTGAAAAGTAGTGTTATGGTAAGAAACTTTGAAAATTCATAAACATCTATCTGAGGCTAATATCAGAAATAGCCTTTAAAGAGATCAGGTAAATACATGATCATTCAGGACATTTTAAAAGAAAATAAAAATGTTTGCCAAGGCATTCTTAGTTTTTTTAAATTAATTTTTACTGGAGTATTGCTTTCCAGTTTAATATGTTGTAGTAGAAGGATGTGTGATCATCTCCTGTGAGAGCAACAAGATCACAACTAGCTGTTGAACAAACATTGACAGGAGGACACTGAAGCCTATCAAAAAAAGATACTCCACATCCAAAGACAAAGAAGAAGCTGCAGGAAATGGAAGGAGGGGCACAATCATGATAAAATCAAATCTCATACTGCCAGGTGGGTGACCCACAAACTGGAGAACAATAATACCAAAGAAGTTCTCTCACTGTTGTGAAGGCTCTGAATCCCACATCAGGCTTCCCAGCCTGGGGATCTGACAAAGAGACTGGGATCCCCCAGGGAATCTGACCTTGAAAGCCAGCAGGTTTTGATTATAGGACTTTCACAGGACCAGGGGAAAACAGAGACTCCAGTTTGGGAGGGCACAAATTAAATCTTGCATGTACCAAGATCCAGAGGAAAGGAGCAGTGATCCCACAGGAGACTGAACCAAAACTACCTGCTAGTGTTGGAGGACCTCATGTGGAGGTGTCTGTTGGCAGAGACTCACCACAGGGACTGGGACACTGGCTTGGAGGTCACCATTAACCTGACCATAGAGCCTGGTAGACCCCAGGACTGGGTCATCTCAGTCAAGCAACTAATAGAGAGGGATTAAAGCTTTACTTAGCAAGGCCCTACCCAACAGAGCAAGATCTAGTTTTTCCTACTGCCAGTCCCTTCCTTCAGGAAGCTTACACAAGCCTCTTAGCCTCCTCCCTCAGAGGGCAGGCAGAAGAATCAAAAAGATCCATAATCCCACAGGTAGAACAAAGAACACATTACAGAAAGTTAAACAGTCTGAAAAAGCAGAAAGCTATATCCCTAATGAAGGGACAAGATAAAACCCTGGGAAATCAGCTAAATGAAGTGTAGATAGGCAACCGACCAGAAAAAAGAATTCAGAATAATGATAGTGAAGATGATCCAGGACCTCAGGAAAACAATGAAGAAGATGCAAGAAATGTTTACCAAAGACTTGCAGGAACTACAGAACAAACAAACAGATATGGGTGATACACTAGAAGGAATCAAGAGCAGAATAACTGAGGCAGAAGAATGGATAAATGACCTGGAGGACAGAATGATGGAAATCACTGCCACAGAACAGAATATAGAAAAAAGAATGAAAAGCAATGAAGACAGACTAAGAGATCTCTGTGACAGCATCAAATGCACCAACATTTGCATAAGGGTCCTAAGGAGAAGAGAGAGAAAAGGGACCTGAGAAAATATTTGAAGAGATAATAGCTGAAAACTTCTTTAACATGGGAACAGAAATAGTCAACCAAGTTCAGGAAGCACAGAGAATCCCAGGCAGTATAAACCCAAGGAGGAACACATTGAGACACAACATAATCAAACTGACAAAATTAAAGGCAAAGATAAAATATTAAAAGCAACAAGGGAAAAACAACAAATAACATACAAGGGAACTTTCATCAGGTTATCAGCTGATTTCTCAACAGAAACTCTACAAGCCAGAAGATAGCATGATATATTTAAAATGATAAAAGGTAGAGCCTACAACCAAGAATACTGTAACCAGAAGACTCATTCAGATTTGATGGAGAAATCAAAAGCTTTCCAGACAAGCAAAAGTTAGAGAATTTAACACCATGAAACCAGCTTTACAACAAATGCTAAAGGAACTTCTCTAGGCAGGAAATATAAGAGAAGGAAAAGACCTACAGAAAATAAACCCAAAGCAATTCAGAAAATGGTAATAAGATCGTGTGTGTGTGTGTGTGTGTGTGTGTGTGTGTGTGTGAAATTCGCTCAGTCATGTCCAACTCTTTGTGACTCCATAGACTATACTATCCATGGAATTCTCTAGGCCAGAATACTGGAGTGGGTAGCCTTTCCCTTCTCCACGGGATCTTCCCAACCCAGGGATCAAACCCAGGTCTCCCGCATTGCAGGTGGATTCTTTACCAGCTGATCCACAAGAGAAGCCCAAGAATACTGGAGTGGGTAGCCTATCCCTTCTCCAGCAGATCTTCCTGACCCAGGAATCAAACCGGGGTCTTCTGCATTGCAGGTGGATTCTTTACCAACTGAGCTATCAGGGAAGCCCAACTGGATCATACATATTGGTAATTACCTTAAATGTAAATGCACCAACCAAAAGATATAGACTGACTGGGTAGTTAAAAACATGTGCATGTATGCACTTCCACTTACCATATTACTTTGCTTGATCACCCAGATTGTATGCAATTATTTTATATTGTTAGGTTAATCACGTTTCCATTATGGTTTGCAACTGCAATTATCTTTTACTTGTTGTCTGGCTATTGGTTGTAGAAACTGATAAACACCTTTACTACTGTGATTATGTAATTATTACTCACCCAATAACCTTGTATCATGATTGGTCAACAGAAAAATAATAGAATTCTATGTCACCAAAACTTCCATTTAATAGGAAAACCTGTAATCACCTTTTAAAATCCAGATGCACATCAGAATTATCTTGAAATTTTTTGAAAAATAAAAATGCCCAGATACTGCTTTTTTCCTCCAAAGCTCCAGACATGTTTCTAATGAGCAACCATGTTTAAAAATAACTAGACTATATGATGATCTTTTACTTTTATTGTTTGTTTCACTTTTTCTATTTCATATTCAGTGCTCCCAGATTTTGCATATATATATATATATATATAAAATATATATATATAGTATGTATAATATGCATATCCTAGAAAACATATGAATTTTTGCAAATTAAAAAAATTATGACATTTTACTCCACTTGTTTGACTTAGTATGCATAAAATGCTAGATTTCCAGTTTCAAAAAAAAATAGATATGCACCAAGCAACAAAGATTTACTATATGGGACAGGGAAAAAAAGTCAATATTTTGTAATAACCTACAATGGAAAATAATCTGAAAAATAATATATGTGTATATGTATAACTGAATCACTTTGCTGTGCACCTGAAACATTGTAAGTCAATATGCTTAAACAAAATATATATATTATGAAAAAAACTTTTATTGGAGTATAGTTGTTTTTGCAGGACAGCATGGTTCAATTTCTGGGTTGAGAAAATCCTCTTCAGAAGGGATAGGTTACCCACTCCAGTATTCTTGCCTCAAGAACCCCCATGGACAGAGGAGCCTGACAGGCTACAGTCTATGGGGTCACAAAGAGTCAGACATAACTGAGTGATGAAGCACAGCATGGGATATTTGCTTTGCAGTGTTGTGTTAGTTTCTATTATACAGAAAAGTGAATCAGCTGCACATACACATACAGCTACACAATCAGCTACACATACAGCTGAATCAGCTACATATATGCCCTCTATTTTGGATTTCCTCTCCATTTAGATGAGTTCCCTGAGCTACACAGAAATAGAGACAAAGACTTAGAAAACAGACACCAAAGGAAGTAGTGGTTGGGATGGATTTGGAGATTGGGATTGACATATATGCAGTACTAATACTATATATAAAAGAGATAACTAATGGCATCCTTAGATTTTGATATTTAGATAATCTTGGTTTTCTCCATCCTGTCCTCTGATTCCTGTTGAAACACCGTTACTGACCCAAATTCGAGTTGGCTCACCTGCCTGCAGCAAGCCCAACCTACTGACATTTGGCTTTAGTGATGGAAAGTGTAGCATTTATTGCAAAACCAAGCAAGAAGTCATGGTGGCTAATGCTTGAGAGGCCAGACCTCTCTGACGGACTTCAGGGAAGGGTTTTAAAAGAGTAGATGTGGGAGAGAATCGTAGAGTACATGAATAGCTTGTGCATAATTCTCTGACTGGTTGGTGGTGAGGTAAAAGGGTGGTGTCAAAGGGGTTAAGATCATCAGTCCTCAGGCCCTAGCTGGTCTGGGGACTACATGTTCATGGTCACTATGCAGTTAGTCTCTCCTATCTGGTGGGGGTTTTAATATCTGTAAAATAACTCAAGAATATGTACCAGTTATGAATTTAACTCAGATGACCATTATATCTACTACCGTGGGCATGAATCCCTTAGAAGAAATGGAGTAGCCATCATGGTCAACAAAAGAGTCTGAAATGCAGTATTTAGATGCAATCTCAAAAATGACAGACTGATCTCTATTCGTTTCCAAGGCAAACCATTCAATATCACAGTAATCCAAGCCTATGCCCTAACCAGTAACACTGAAGAAGCTGAAGTTGAATGGTTCTATGAAGACCTACAAGCCTTTTATAACTAATACCCAAAAAAGATGTCCTTTTCATTGTAGGGAACTGGAATGCAAAAATAGGAAGTCAAGAAACAGCCAGAGTAACAGGCAAATTTGGCCTTGGGGTATGGAATGAAGCAGGGCAAAGGCTACTAGACTTTTGCCAAGAGAACGCACTGGTCATAGCAAACACCCTCTTCCAACAACAAAGACAAAACTCTACACAAGGACATCACCAGATGGTCAACACCAAAATGAGATTGATTATATTCTTTGCACCCAAAGATGGAGAAGCTCTATACAGTCAGCAAAAACAAGACCATGTCAACAAGTTGACTGTGGCTCAGATCATGAACTCCTTATTGCCAAATTCAAACTTAAATTGAAGAAAGTAGGGAAAACCACTAGACCATTCAGGTATGACCTAAATCAAATCCCTTATGAGTATATAGTGGAAGTGAGAAATAGATTTAAGGGACTATATCTGATAGAGTGTCTGAGGAACTACGGACAGAGGTTCGTGACATTGTGTAGGAGACAGGAATCAAGACCATCCCCATGGAAAAGAAATGCAAAAAAGCAAAATGGCTGTCTGAGGAGGCCTTACAAATAGCTGTGAAAAGAAGAGAAGTGAAAAGCAAAGGAGAAAATAAAAGATATTCCCATTTGAATGCAGAGTTCCAAAGAATAGCAAGGAGAGATAAGAAAACCTTCCTCAGTGATTAATGCAAAGAAATAGAGGAAAACAACAGAATGGGAAAGACCAGAGATCTCTTCAAGAAAAGTAGAGATACCAAGGGACTATTTCATTCAAAGATGGGCTTGATAAAGGACAGAAATGGTATGGACCTAACAGAAGTAGAAGATATTAAGAAAAGGTAGCAAGAATACACAGAAGAACTGTACAAAAAAGATCTTCATAACCCAGATAATCACAATGGTGTGATCACTCACGTAGAGCCAGACATCCTAGAATGTGAAGTCAAGTGGGCCTTAGAAAGCATCACTACTAACAAAGCCAATGGGTGTGATGGAATTCCATTTGAGCTCTTTCAAATCCTGAAAGATGATGCTGTGAAAGTGCTTTACTCAATGTGCCAGGAAATTTGGAAAACTCAGCAGTGCCACAGGACTTGAAAAGGTCAGTTTTCATTCCAATCCCAAAGAAAGGCAATGCCAAAGAATGCTCAACCTACCACACAATTGCACTCATCTCACACGCTAGTAAAGTAATGCCCCAAATTCTCCAAGCCAGGCTGCAGCAATACATGAACCATGAACTTCCAGATGTTCAAGATGGTTTTAGAAAAGGCAGAGGACCAGAGATCAAATTGCCAACGTCCGCTGGATCATTGAAAAAGCAAGAGAGTTCCAGAAAAACATCTGTTTCTGCTTTATTGACTATGGCAAAGCCTTTGACTGTGTGGATCACAATAAACTGTGGAAAATTCTGAAAGGGATGGGGATACCAGACCACCTGACTGGCCTCTTGAGAAACCTGTATGAAGGTCAAGAAGCAACAGTTAAAACTGGACATGGAAGAACAGACTGGTTCCAAAGAGGAAAAGGAGCACGTCAAGGCTGTATATTGTCACCCTGCTTATTTAAATTATATGCAGAGTACATCATGAGAAATGCTGGGCTGGATGAAGCACAAGCTGGAATCAAGATTGCTGGGAGAAGTATCAATAACCTCAGATATGCAGATGACACCACCCTTAGGCAGAAAGTGAAGAGGAACTAAAAAGCCTCTTGATGAAAGTGAAAGAGGAGAGTGAAAAAGTTGGCTTAAAGCTCAACATTCAGAAAACTAAGATCATGGCATCTGGTCCCCTCACTTCATGGCAAATAGATGAGGAAACAATGGAATCAGCGTCAGACTTTATTTTTTTGGGCTCCAAAATCACTGCAGATGGTGATTGCAGCGATGAAATTAAAAGAGGCTTGCTCCTTGAAAGGAAAGTTATGACCAACCTAGATAACATATTAAAAAGCAGAGATATTACTTTGCCAACAAAGGTCCATCTAGTCAAGGCTATAGTTTTTCCAGTGGTCATGTATGGATGTGAGAGTTGGACTGTGAAGAAGGCTGAGCACTGAAGAATTAATTCTTTTGAACTGTGGTGTTGGAGAAGACTCTTGAGAGTCCCTTGGACTGCAAGGAGATCCAACCAGTCCATCTAAAGGAGACCAGTCCTGGGTGTTCATTGGAAGGACTGATGCTGAAGCTGAAACTCCAATATTTTGACCACCTCATGCAAAGAGTTGACTCATTGGAAAAGACTCTGATGCTGGGAGGGATTGGGGGCAGGAGGAGAAAAGGAAGACAGAGGATAAGATGGCTGGATGGCATCACCAACTCTATGCACATGATTTTGGGTGAACTCTGGGAATTGGTGATGGACAGCGAGGCCTGGCATGCTGTGATTCATGGGGTTGCAAGAGTCGGACACAACTGAGCGACTGAACAGAAGTGATGTATGTATCAGTTATGTATATATTATATGTATGTATCAAAATATGTATCTGATATGTAGGTACACATGTATGTTTGTATGCATGTTTATGTACGATCAGAATACACATCACTTCTGTGTATATGTGTCAGAATATGTATCTGTTATCTAATTTCTTCAGGGAGGAACTAAAGATTCTGTGACTGCCCTATGGCTGATGTATTATTTAAATTATTTCTAGTTTTCCTGGCCTCACTGCCTTTTTTGGTATTACATGTTCACATTCTTTTAGTCATTAATTCTTGAGCCAGCCTTTTGTGACTCAGGAGATGCCCCAGAGACTAAATCTTTTCTATGAATAAGGGATGGGCAGAATTTATTGGGGCTGGGGATTTTGTCCTGGGTAGACGCCATAGGATTCTACTCAGTTACAATCTCCTCTTTGCTTTAATACTTCTCAATCTTGAGTGGGAACTGGTGCTGGACACAAAGGGAAATAAAGTTTTGGATAGAAAGGCTAATCATAATTGATTTTAGGAAACTTAGTTTCAACACCTAGAACATTTTGACTCTAAATTACAATCCTGACTCTTTAATAATTGAGCCCATCATCCTCAAATAGAAAAGTTCTATCTTCAATTTTCTAAAAGATTTTTGGAAATCTTTTAGATTTCTGGAAATCTTTTCTTATTCCTCTCTCTTCCAGCAGTACTTGAACTAGTTGGCCAGATATAGAACCCAGGGATATGTTGAGTGCCCCTAAATTATACATCAACAGATTCTAGGAGTTTGGGTGAGAGGAGGACCAAGAAAGCAATGTAATATTGGGATGAATGATGGCTAGATGTAGACAATATTATCTGAACATGCCACTTAAGCTTTGATGTGGAGATGAGTTTAAGCTTCAAGGAAGCTAGGGGCTACTTGGTGCAAAGAGAGAAAGTGGTGATCTGGACCTGTGTCTCACCCTCATGGACCTATTAGAGAGTGGCCATGGTCAACTGAAACTGTATCGGTGATATCCACTGCCAAGAATTTACCTGCATCCAAGACAACATCACTTCAGTGATAACAATAGGAGGTTTTCCCCTCACCTGTAATTATAGTACTTTAATTAATCTAAAAACCTTTCAAAAACTGATAGGCTATCCTGTCAGTTTTCATATAGTGCCATCTCTTAAAGAATGTGGGAAAACTCCTCTAAAACCATGAGGCTATCTATGTTGCACATTCAGTGTCATATTTGGAATCCTTTCCTCTATCCCTGCCATGTCCCAGAATGGACCTCCAGATGCTTCATGTCTCTCTTAAGCCATTTTAGTTCCTGAAATATTTGGTAATTCTCCACAACTGGTTTTCCCCTCCTTTCTTGGGTGTTATTTCTGCTACACATCTGTTTAATCATCAATGACCTCGCCTGACTTGTCATTTTCTGAGCGTTCTTCTGCAATTTGGCTGTCTGTTGGCAGAGCTTGTATTCCATTCCCTTCTCTCCTGTTCCTGGCACTACTCTGATAAATCTATGCACCTGATAGTTAAGGTGAGAAGACTTGATTTTGTGTGTCTAATTAAGGTCATTTCTTACTAATGCTGTATAAGACCTTTAAATTATTGCAGCTGGAATGTGCTGAGGAATCAAAGAATAAACATAACAATGAGAATTTTTCTAATGCTCTTTTCCCCTGGATTGCATCCAAGTAAAGTTGGTAGTGCTCAGCAGTGATAGATTCTGAAAGCAGGATGATTTTTCTATTTGAAATTAGGAATGAAAAAGTCAACCTAGCTTCTAATCAGCGCTTCCCATGGGGGCAAAAACAAAGAGAAAATAATGCACAAAGCAAACATTTTTAGATCATCTACTTAACAAGTATGAAGTAACTTCAAGTCCTGCCTTAATTTAAAGATTTTTACGAATGTCTTCCCAAAGGACCAATTTTGAATTCCATGATTACTGAAGTAAAAATGAGGTGGATATTATGAAAAAGTAAAATAGTAATTGCAATATGTGGTAATAAAAGCAGTTGGTCATGCAATGGTTTTCAAAGCCTCAGGGTGGGGCTTCCCTTGTGGCTCAGCTGGTAAAGAATCCTCCTGCAATGTGGGAGACCTGGATTTGATCCCTGGGTTGGGATGATCCCCTGGAAAAGGGAAAGTCTACCCACTCAAGTATGAGCTTCCCTTGTGGCTCAGATGGTAAAGAGTCTGCCTGCAATGCAGGAGACCTTGATTCAATCCCTGGGTCAGGAAGATCCCCTGGAGAAGGAAATGGCAACCCATTCGAGTACTCTTGCCTAGAAAATCCTGTGGGTAGAGGAGCCTGGCAGTCTATAGTCCATGGGGTCACAAAAGAGTCAGACATGTCTGACTGGTTTTTCTTTCTGGCTGAAGAATTGGTTAAGGTAGATGTGGCCTGACTAATGTCAACTCCAAAAAAGATAAATGTGTACAATTTACCTGTGTACACATTAGGTGTACAACGAGTACTGTCATCACCAGTTAAAGATGTGAGTCGCCTAACTCCCCTTGACCAGGTAAAGATTTCTTCATGCTCTATAGAATGACCAGCTACTGTTGGAATTAAAAATGAAATGTTTATTTCCTGATATTCCATTCTAGAATTAACCCAAGAGCTCATATTTCAAAAAGTTGAAAGTAGTTTACAATTAAATGTATTAATTCAATCTTTCTGTTAACTATGCTCCAATGAGGAGAAATGACTTGCCCAGGATCACAAAAATAGAGGTGAATTTCTCTAATTTCTTATCCAAGATTCTTTCCTTCACAGCATAACCAATTCATTTAACTTATTACCACATATTACAATGACTATTTTACCTTTTCATACTGTCTACCTCATTTTTACTTCAATAATCATGGAATTCTAAATTGGTCCTTTGGGAAGACATTCGTAAAAATCTTCACTTTCAGTTAAGGCAGGATTTAAAGTTACTTTATACTTGTTAAGAAGATGACCTAAGATGATTTTTAGAAGCTGACAAGTTCTTCTTTCTTTTACAGAGAGGACCTATATATGAAACATAAAATAGAAGAGCTGCTTTAGATGAAGCCAAATTGGGGAAGGGATTGTAATCTTATCTGGTTCATTCCTCCCTTTTCTCTTTACTGCCTTCATTGGCAATCCTGGGGTTTCAGTGGATCACATTGTGAATGACTGTCCTTGGACATGGTATTGATAGTTGGGGTCCAAAGGGCTTCTGGATCTTCTTTCCTATCCTATTTCTTGTATAAGTAACATTGTCAAGACTAAATATACTAGAGTTTCCACCCTGAGACCCTTCAAGGCAAAATACTAGACATACTTTTTGCTTTTAATCCGTATTAAGTGTTATTAAAACAGAATAACATTTACTAGCAGCTTAATGGCCTATTAGGTGAACATTTTATTGCTTAAATTATTTTGAATAATTATGTACTATGTACTTTAAGTCTATGATCTTCTTTTATAACATCGCCACGCTTGTTCAAACATTCGTCTATAGAAAAAACATAAAATCCTAATTAAATATTATATGAACTAAAATCATGGTTAAATCTCTGCTGTGTAATTATAGTATGATGGTCATGTGTAATATTACTTAGAGTTTTTTGGAAATATTTAATTTTTTAACTTAACCTAATAGAGTAATTATATAACAAGTACTCTGTCAAGTTAACCTAAAAGAAGTCCATTCTTCAATATTTTCCTTCTTATTCCCAGTACACTACCAGAATACCCTTTGGTTGTGTAGGACACTTAAGGTTTTATTACACTTTGAAAATGTATCATTTAATGTAATACCAACCACAGGCAAAACATGCATTATTATTTATTCCTTTTTAACAAATCAGAAAAAAAGGATGTTATAGAGACATTAAAAAAGACTTTTTGTGGGTGTCCATGCTAAGTCACTTCAGTTATGTATGATGCTTTGTGACCCTGTGGACTATAGCCCACCAGGCTCTGTGGTCCATGGGATTCTCTGGGCAAGAATACTGGAGTATGTTGCCATGCCCTCCACCAGGGCATCTTCCCGACTCAAGGATTGAACCTGCATCTCCTGTAGCTCCTGCATTGCAGACTGATCCTTTACTGCTGAACCACCAGGGAAGCCCCCAAAACTTGCTAAGGTCACATAAATAATAAATTAAAAAAGTAAAAGTGAAAACTTTAAATATTTTACATTAAAAAAAATTGGTCTCCATTTCTAGTCCTTGTGTTCCTCCTATTGTACCAGGGATACCAGTCAGGTTGGATATTGAAGAACTGATCTCTGTTGAAGCAAGGGAGTAACTGTGTTAGGGACCACCTTCCAAAGAAACTTTTCTCTACTTTCTCCCTTCCTGCACCACTCAGAGGGAGCTGTCTCTCTGAACAACAAGCCAGGGCCAGCCCATCAAGCCTTTGGAAACAGCTTCTGGTCAAGAACATGCTCTTTGAAAGCATGAAGGTGAGCACCAGGCCATTCCTCAGCTGCCTGGAAGTCTAAAGATTTGTTTCAAATTATGTGTAGTCTGAGCAGGAGGTGGTGGTGAGGGAAAAACAAAGACAAGTCTCTTTAAGTCTACATTTCAAGACATGCTTGCGTGTGTGCTTAGTCACTCAGCAATGTCCAACTCTGTGACCCCATGGACTGTAGCCCACCAGGCTCCTCTGTCCGTGGGATTTCCCAGGCAAGCATACTGGAGTGGATTGCCATTTCCTCTTCCAGGGAATCTTCCCAACACAGGGATTGAACCTGCTTCTCCTGCATTGCAGGCAGATTGTTTACCACTGAGCCAAAAGACACAAGTGTTCAAAAACTCCACTTGAGCCTGCAAACCTGGGTCCCCTGGCATAATTCTGAATCTTGAAAAATGATAGAGCATTTCTACAGGTACCAAGAGCTATTTGTCCTCCTGTATGTTGATTCATCATTGCAGTGAAAGCTCAAATAAACAGGTGTTTATTGGGTGACTGCAGTCTGCTCAGAAGAGTGTTAAAAAAGGGAACAGAAAAAAATGTAACAGTAACAAGTTTTATGACTAGAGAATCCATGTAGACTATCAACCCTCTATCTTAAGCAGCTTTTCTCCAAGAGAGAGCAAATAAAAGAATGACTGCTTCCACCTACCCCAGATTAGTCAAGCTGCAGGTCCTGCCCTCCCCCATTAACACACAAATGTAAGCAGAATGGAGGTTTGAGGTGTGGAAATGGGACAACGGGAGAATAATTTAATAATTGACCAGAATAATGGTTTCAGAACACCATTTCCAAAAAATGATTTTAACATAAAATATGACGCCTCTCAAATTGATCAAAATTCTTTTGGGGACATTGATCATGCACACACACACAATCCTTGCAGTAGAGAGTACAACCAGAACAACTAGTGCTTCAGACTGTTTACTACAGAAACTTAGTGATGTGGGAGACAGTGAGAGTAAGCAAAGATTTAGGGAATTTAGGGGGAAATTCTGAGCTCAGCTGGTAAAGAATCCTCCTGCCAATGCAGGAGATCCCAATTTGATTCCTGGTTGGGAAGATACCCTGAAGAAGGGATAGGCTACCCATGCCAGTATTCTTGGGCTTCCCTGGTGGCTCAGCTGGTAAAGAATCCACCTGCAATGTGGGAGACCTGGATTCCATCCCTGGGTTGGAGAGATCCTGTGGAGGAGGCATGGCAACCCGCTCCAGTATTCTTGCCTGGGGAATCCACATAGACAGAGGAGCCTGGTGGGCTACAGTTCATGGGGTCGCAAAGAGTTGAATACAACTGAGCAACTAAGCACAGCACAGCACAGCTGATAAATGTTGAATACATTCTTTTTTAAAAAAATTGTTTATTTAATATTTTTGACTGTGCTGGGTCTTCCTTGTTGTGCATGGGGCTACTCTCTAGTTCTGGTATGCAGACTTCTCATTGTGGTGGTTTGTCTTGTTGCAAAGCATGGGCTCTAGGGCATGTTGTCTCAGTAGTTGCGACTCCCAGGCTCTAGAGTACAGGCTCAATGGTTGTGGCACATGGGCTCAGCTGCTCCACAGTATGTGGGATCCTCCCCAGTCAGGACAAAACCCATAGCCCCATCATTGGCACATCTCCACAACTGAGCCATCAGAGAAGCCCTGAATATGTTCTTAATCTCAGCTCCAATGTTTTTATCAGTCCTCTGATATGAGACTAGCTCTTATTGAGATAGTATTATTTTTGAGAATTTGCCAACATTGGGATCTAAGGTAAACAAGACTTACTGTGTTTTCTCATCTTACCGTTGTCATCATTTATAGCAGAATCATTTCCTTGCTTGTTATGTGATTGTCCACTAAGGTAACTATACCACATACTGGTATTGGGTAAAAGGATTGTATCATACATCAAATTTACACTGGTTATCCATTTTACATATATAATATGTATGTTTCAATGATGCAAGGTACACAAAGCCAGTACTCTGTGATAACCTCGAGGGATGGGGTAGGGAGGGAGGTGTGGGTGTTCAGGATACAGGGGACACATGTACACCTATGGTCAATTCATATTGATGTATGGCAAAAACAACCACAATATCTTCAATTAAAATAAATAATTAAAGAATAAAGGATTGCAATAACCCAGGAGAGAATATGGATTGCTAAGAAATTATGGGGAGAAGACAGATTTGCTTACATTGCATTTAAGGACATTTTCAAAAAAGTTAGACAATTCGTTGGTTCACTTATTCCATTGAAAAAAAAAAAAAGTACACTCATCTATTATTCTTCCTCCTCCCATTCTTAATCTCTTACACATACTTGTTGTTGTTTAGTCACCAAGTCCTGCCTGACTCTTTGTGACCCCAAGTCCTGTCTGACTCTTTGTGACCCCATGAATTGTAGCCCGCCGGGCTCCTCTGTCCATGGGATTTTTCAGGTAAGAATACTGGAGTGGGTTGCCATTTCCTCCTCCAGGGGGTCTTGCCCACCCAGGGATCCAACCCATGTTTCCTGCATTGGCCGATGGGTTCTGTACCACTGAGCCACCAGGGAAGCTCTCTCTATACATATATCCAGACCTTAATGAGAAGAAAACAATCAAATGATCATTGACAGGTTTATCAACTTAAGGCAGCTTAGGTTCTACAGAGTTTAAAAAAAAAAAGTGAGTTTTTTTTTGTACAGAAAATATTCACTCTATCAGGCTTTGGGAAAATGGGTAATGCCAGAGTCTCATTAGAATCATCACAGCTGGTTTTGTTGTTTAATTTGACTTTGTTTCTTCAAAGTAGACTGTCCTGATCTAATTCACCTTGATGATCAAAATGTTTTCTCCCAGTCTTCTCCTTGTCTGTTTACTTCATTTGTACAGCCTCCGTCTTGGGAAAACAAGAGTTGTTGGGTTAAGATAATTCAAGAACAATTGCTGTTTACATCAAGGAAAGAATATTTCTTCCATCTACATTCTTACCTACCTGGAAATTAATATATCTTACCTACCTGGAAATAAGTCTTCTTGGCACTATTGCAACTTGTTTATAAAACATATCAGAAATTCTCAAGATGCAGAATACATAGTTGTAGCTGTAAGGTGGACACAACAGAGAGTCAGAGGTTCTCTGAAGGTCTTGATGCATCAGTGGGCAGGGACAAGTCCAGGCCTGTGAATATACATCCACTCTCGCTATGGGCCATGCCCAGGGGCTGGTACTGGGTCATGTTGAGTCTGCTAAGGCTTAACTTGTGATCCACCAGGTCTGCTGTTGTTTTGTTGTGTTGAAGTGTTCAACACCCTCATTCTATGGCTCAGCACTGGGAGTAGAAAAACAGAATGGAAATTTAAGAGATAGAGCAAATCACAGGAATTGAAGTAACCAATTTGGAAGCAAGAGTGGGAAGTAGATGGCAAGAGATAAACTGAGGAAGGTGGTAAAGATTCAACTACTTTTAAACAAATAATTAGTAAGTACCTACTGCGCAAAGAGTCAGACACGACTGAACAACTTCACTCACTGCTATCAAGACATAGCTTATAGATCCTATAGACCTGATGGAGTCTAAAAGCTGAACGGATAGAAGCAAGAGTATGAACAATAATAAGACATCTACAAGGTAGGACACAGTCTGATCTTGGGAGGTTGAATTTTCTTTTTTTTAACTTTTAAATTTTTATTGGAGTGTAATTGGTTTACAATGTTGTATTAGTTTCAGGTATACAGCAAAGTAATTCAGTTACACATACACAGTTTTCATTCTTTTTTTTTTTAGATTCTTTTCTCATACAGAGTATCACAATGTATTAGGTAGAGTTCGCTGTTGCTATACAGTAGGTCCTTGTTGGCTATCTGTCTTATACATAGTAGTGTGTGTATGTTCTTTCCAAGCTCCTGATTTATTGCCTGCCCCCCACCCCACCTTCCCCCGACACACACCATGTTTCTCCTTTAGTCACCATAAATTTGTTTTTGATATCTGTAAGTCCACTTCTGTGTCATAAATAATATATCTGAATCATTTCAAAAAATTATATTCCACGTATGAGTGATATCATATGATATCTGTCTTTGTCCGATTTACTTCACTTGGTGCAATAATCTCTAGATCCACTCATGTGGCTGCAAATGGCATTATTTCATTCTTTTTTATGGCTGAGTATATATACGCACATTGTATATATGTGCAAAAAAGAATAGAAAGATGAACCAAAAAAAAAAAAAAAAAAAGAGAGAGCAATCAATCCAATAAAGAAACCCATAAATTAAATTACACACTAAAGGCTAAACTAGCAAAAGTACAATACCAAACGCATGAGGGAGAATTAAATATAACAAAAAATACTGTATAAATAGGAAAAATAAAATAAATAAATTTAATTGAAAATAATGGCACTAATAAAGGAAACAGTAAAAATTTAAAGGAATAGTAAAAAGGAAAGAAGAATAGAACAAAACTAAAAAGAAAAAGACTATCTATCTATCTATCTATAGAGAGAAAGAGATTAGCAGTTAGAAGAATATTTTCCTGTGATCTCAGTTGTCCCTGTCCTTGCCACACAATGAGCTTCAGCCAGTCTGCTTAGACAAGAAGTCCTCCAATATTTATAGGAAAGTCTCTCTACCTGCTGTGGGCTCTGGGGTGTCAGCTCAGACTCAGATCTGACCTTACTCCCGCCTGTACTTGCTTCTGAAGTCCACAGCTGACCCTGAAGTACAGAGCCTCAGGGCAATTGGAGGGATTTAATACACTTGTGACTGCACAAGCAAATTCCCTTCCTCTTCTTTGGTCACCCTGCCCCTGATGCTCAGCTTTGGGGTTTGCCCTATCTTTGCTTGTAGTCCATTCTCCAGAATTTGTTCCCTACCCAGACAGGAGAGGGCCAAAGCAGCGGCCAATTAGGATTCACTAGCTAGCTCAGGCCAGGGAGAGGATGGGATATGACAGACACCACTGGGATGTGCAGAGAGTGGCTGCAGTGGCAGAAGCTGAGGGAAGTCGCTACAGCCTGAGTCAGCCTGTACAGTCTCCCAGGAGAACTGGCCTTCAGTCACGCATGTGGGCAGTAACCTACCCCTGCTCAGAGGTTGGTGGCTGCGGCAGCGGCTGTCACGCTCACCTCTGGGGTCAGAGACGGAAGCCTTGTCTTGCCCCCCGTCTCTAGCACTCACATAGGTTTTGGCAGCAGCCGCGTGCCTGCCCCTGGGGTCAGAGACCTCAGCCACAGCCAGCACCCCCCAGCCTCTGATGCTCACACAGGCTTTTGCAGCAGCCACTCAATGTGCCCAACTCTGGGGTCACAGAGTGTACCTACAGCTCATCCCTCCTATGGCTCGCACAAAGGTGGCATCCTGGCATCTGTGAATGTGCAGTGTTAGAGGGTCTCCATAGCAGTGATCTCTTACCTCTCTGGCAGTCCCAGACTTTTCCTTGGAATCCCTCAGCTGTGTTACACTAGCCCCCTCAGAGTATCTTCACAGCAGTCAACCCCAGGCCCTCCTTTGGAGTGTGACTTCCAAAGCCTGAGCCTCAACACCCAGCCTCCATTTGCCACAGCAGGTGCGCAGACAAGTGTCTCAGGCTGGGAAGTGCTGGTTGGCGCTGATCTCTGTGCTGAATTCTTTCCACTTTGCCTTCCATGTATCTGTTGCTGTGCTCCCCTCTGAAGTTCCCCCTGTTCCCTCTTGTGAGGGGGTTTCTGAGTGTATGGAAACTTTTCCTCCTTCACAGCTTCATTGCTAGAGGCACAGGTAGGACATTGAATTTTGAGGGCCATATGGAGATTCTGCTGGTAAATAGATGAAATACCAAAGTGGTAGAGGCTTTCAAATATGTGATTTCTTGTTGTATTTGTCAAAATAGCCCCCTTATACATCTTTACTTAATCTTCTGAAAAATGTATTTCTCAACCTGTGATGCTTACCTTCTTTCAAAGACACAAGCAAACAACATTCTTATGAGGGTCCCACGGGTTTCACTTGATCATTCTGAGTATCCTTCATTTCTTTTACCTCCAGGCTATACTAAGATGGAAGCACTGATTTCACACAAAATGCCAAAAACTGACTATGAAAGATCTGCAGCAGTGTTTTGCTATATGGAATCCTCTGTAACTCTGAAACTCAGTGCATACATGAGTTGTCAATATGAAAGGGTAGAATGTTAATAATGAACATATTCCTGGGCAGTGTGTTTGGAAGCTTCAGTAGCTCACCCAACTGAGCAGGGGCAGGACCTTATTTATTATTCTGCTAGAGTCATACAGTGCCTCTGCTCATGGGGAACCTAAGCAAGCCTCCATTACTCCCCCAGTGCTTCAACCGAGACCATTTTATTTCTGTGATAATTCCTCACCTTGAGACAACCAGGTTTGATATGTATCCTCATTATGAAGCCTTCAGGCTTTGAGACTTCAGATAGGACAGAATCTGCCTTGTAAGCTGAATGTACCAATGATCTATTTCCTATGATGTTTCAAAAATTAATTTGGTTCTAAGCCTCCTCCTTCAGTGGATGCTGCCTCATGGTAGATGAGGGTGGTGGCATTTACTGCTTCACAAAGTCATAATGATATGATGCAACTCTGATATGATGTTGCATTGCATGCTTCTTGTCCTTTTGGTTGGATTCTTTGTGTAGCTCATGGTCTGCTCAAGAGATTAGGAATTCTACCCTTAATTCCATTTGAATAGAAAAATGGCTGGAACCTGAGCACTGCTTCCAGGGGCTTAGTCTCTCCCTAACTTGTTTTTTCTCCATCTCCTGAGACCATACTGTGAATAGACCTTTCCACAAGGTGACACTCTTCTCTACCTATCTGTATGAATTCCCGTGGGCCAGAAGGTTTTGCTCTTGCCCTTCTGTAGTTGCCAATTTCATAGATCAAATAACAACAGCCATCCAAATCAATGTCTCCTAAACATTAGTCCACAAAGTACAAGTTCTGAAAGATGCTAAAATTTGCCCTTTTATTGTTCAGATCAGATCAGTCGCTTTTATTGTTATGTTTGGAAAATATTTTTTCTCCGTCTTGAAGAAACATATTATGTGTTATTAGACTAAAAGATCTCAGATTTCTTTTTTAGAGGAAAAATACACCTGTTTCATTTTGTTTAACACACAACTCTCATATTTATTTGAATCTAGAACATTTAAAATTGCAACTCTTACATTGAGTCCTATGAAATATTGTTCCTTGGGGTACTAGTTTGGAAAATGCTGATTGGTCCTAGGTCATCAGAGAATCAGCTCCCTTTAAGGGACAACTCCTGGTTAACCATCCATGGATTCCTTTCCTCTCTATGACTTCCCATTATTAGTTCCCTGAAATTCTTCCTACCATCACCTGCTATATGCATGACATGGGGCATAATCCAATGATTTTGGTTTATTAGGACTTCATGTTTTATATTTCTAACTGCTCTTCTGCTCCAGGGTTTCCTTTGAAGGGAGAAGGCATTTTTCCTTTCAGAGTATTATTTCAGCTACTTTTTTTCCTAAGGGCACTTTATATCTGGTACAAGACACTTGTTCATCTTTTGAGTTTGGAAAATACTTTCAACCTGACAACTAAAAGCATATCCTGAAAATTGGAACTCTCATCTCTTCATATCAGATCAAAAGTACAAAGCAAGCCCTTGAGCTATACCTCTATTATATTACATGTCAGCAAGACAATTCCAGTAGTTGTTCATTGTTTCATTTCATAACTCTGAACAAATCCATTGCAGACATTCATTTGTGTTTCAACCACAAATTTCATCTTGGTGCCTCCTAATACCAGTTGAATTTACTGTTAGCCATTGTAGGCAATTATTTTGCCAAACCGTTGATTTTAAGAGGTGTATCACTGCCCTTCTCCAGCAAGTGGTATTTTAGAGTAGCAAAGTCACCCACAGCTAGCTAATTCCTCTGTGTTTTGGACAGTGTCTTAATTTACTGCTCTGTCCTTTCTTGTTACTGACATTATTTATGCTGTCTCTCCAAGTATATCTTATTTCATCAATTTTTCTTCTGGCAGCTAGCAGTGGTCAAGATGTGAAAATTGACTGAATGAATTTTTCTTCTATCTTACTTAATAAGAGTAACTATGACATGAGCTCCCATATTCCAGGATAGTGAATTGGAATTCATATTGATGACTTGGCCTTTTCAGACTTCCATTCCAGGCAGTGTGCCTAACATCTAGTCCATGGTCAACATGTGATAATTGACTGAATGAATAGATGATTGCTGTACCTTGCTGAAACACACATGGTCCCAAATTTTCAAACCCTTGTCTATCTGTGCAACGTCTCTTATTTCCCTTTCTCTTGTTTTCATCAGACAAATACCACATCCCCTTCTGCAAGAGGTGAGAGGGTAGTGGCTTACAGCACATGCTAAGTATAGAGAGCTGATCACCTCAAATGAAGGAAAGGAAGAGGGATTTCCAGTGACATTTCAGGGTAGCCCTGTAAATTCAAAAGCTGATGAGCATCTGGTATAGCCTAGAGAAATGAAAGAAAGCATTACAGTGGAATTCCACGGATGGGAAAGCAGACCCTTCTGGAATCCCAACTCTGAACTGAACTTTCCTCTTTCCTAGCTGGGCTAGAGAGAG
This sequence comes from Bubalus kerabau, assembly GCF_029407905.1. Classification (NCBI taxonomy): domain Eukaryota; kingdom Metazoa; phylum Chordata; class Mammalia; order Artiodactyla; family Bovidae; genus Bubalus; species Bubalus kerabau. The sequence goes on from NC_073634.1 coordinate 53,931,483, forward strand.
TCATCATCATCAGTTATACCTGAGAGGAAGGCCTTAGGAGGAAAAAATGAGGAAAAGAGGCAGGGAGACAGTGAGGAATTAGGAAAAACTCGGAGGGGGAAAGTGAAAGCAAGCTAACCATTAGGTTCTCTTCTCTAAAAAGTGAAAGAGGAAAAAGAAAACAAAAACACATGAAAGGACCTAAGGAATACCAAGGAGTGAGAATATAGTATTAAAAATGGGGAAAGAACATCAGTTTTTGACTACTCAGAGGCAGGAACTGATGCTGGTGGTATCCCATAGTGTTGTGTAACCTTTAGTAACTTAGTAGACTTGTTTGAATCTGCTTCCTTATCAATAAAAGAGAATAACAACACTTACTGTTGGAATTTGAGGAATAATTGTCCATAACATAGTAATAGTAATAGCTAAAGTCCTTGAGTTCTTGTTTGTATGGTTGTAGTATTAGCTATGGCACCCCACTCCAGTACTTTTGCCTAGAAAATCCCATGGACGGAGGAGCCTGGTAGGCTGCAGTCCATGGGGCCGCTAGAGTCAGACACAACTGAATGACTTCACTTTGACTTTTCACTTTCATGCACTGGAGAAAGATATGGCAACCCACTCCAGTGTTCTTGCCTGGAGAATCCCAGGGACGGGAAGCCTGGTGGGCTGCCGTCTATGGGATCTCACAGAGTCAGACACGACTAAAGTGACATAGCAATATTAGCTAACATTTATTGGGCACTTATTCTGTGCAAGACCAAGGACTTTAAAACATAGACACCTTCATTTAATCCTTGCAGCTACTCTAAGGAGGTAAGGAAAAGTCCCTGTAATTATCCTCATTAACAGATGAATAAGTAAAGTTTGGGGAAGTTAAATAAGCTACTCAGATCACAAAGGTGTTAAGTAATACATCTGAAACTTAAATACAGGCAGCCTGACTCCAAAGCACATGTACTTAACCATTAGACCATACAGTATAGTAAAAATTCTGCCTGCAATGTGTGGGACCCAGGTTCGATCTCTGGGTTGGGAAGATTCCCTGGAGAAGGGAATGGCTGCCCACTCTAGTATTCTGGTCTGGAGAACTCCATGGACAGAGGAGCCTGGCAGGCTACAGTCCATGAGGTTGCAAAGAGTTGGACAAGACTGAGTGACTAACACTTTCATTTTTTCATATAGCACTGCTTACTCCTTAAGGGTCTACAAGGTTAACAACAGACCAGACATGTAAAAACACAGAGAAGTAAGATCTAATCAGAGAAGAATGTTTGCAATATCCAGAGACCATGCAGAGTGAGCCAACACTTTCATTGCAGTACTTCTAATGGTGGTGTTCTTTAGTCGCTAAGTCATGTCCAACATTTTGTGACCCCATGGACTGCAGCACACCGGGCTTCTCTAGAGAAAGAAAGCTCATGCATCCTGACAGAGGTGGGGAAACATAGCCCAAGAGATCATCAGCAAGAACAGCAATACTTTGGAACTCAAATTGAGCTATTAAAAAAAGTGCAGATTAGGCATTTTTCTCTGTCACATGTCCTGTAAAATTATATGAATAGAGTATCCCTGATGTGAAGATGAACTTAAAGGAGAGAACCAGGGTTGCATGGAGTCTTAGACAATGTGAAGAATCATTCATTACAAAGTGATCTCTGTGGCTACAGGTCTACAGAACTGCATTGCCAGAATGGTGGGATGACAGAAGTCCCTTTGGGGGATGTATATCTGAGTAAAGAGGCTAAAATAATTCCATCCTATATCTTTTAGGAGTGATTATTTTCTTGGAAACCGAGGCAGTGTTGCCGACACTTCATAGAGCTCTTGAGGGGATGGAATGAGATAATATATGTAAAGTGATTATTCTGGCATTTTCTTCTCAGCAGTTCTTCAGTAATCATCAACTGCCTGCCTCAGCATCTTCCCCTTAAAGGGCAGGGAGATTCACTTTGAAGGAAATGAGATCAACTTTAGAAATTGCAACGTTGAATTCAGGACAAATGAATTCATTTGGGATGAAAGCAAGAAATGTTTGCTGTAAGTCAGATTTCTGAGATCAAGACCTCATGATCAATCCAGAAATTGGATTTATTTGGGAGATACATATCAGGCACAAAGAAGCCAATTTTAAGGAGAAATTTAAGAGGAAAACTTTGTGGTGATTCACTAAATAAGTCAAGACCTATCCTTCCAGGCTTAAATATTTTGGTTAATTATCAGAGGCAAAGTGAACTCAAATAACTTACATATTCAGTTAATAATGGTTCTAATGTAAAATTAAGCTTTTCTGTGAAGTTTAAATCAGCTCCAATCATTTGGGTTGGTCACAGCTGGGGGAAACTTGCATAAATGCCTATGAGCTTTATAAAAATGGCTTGATATGTTTATATAGGTTCCAAGCAAATTAAACCAGTTCTGGCTTTCCCACATTTGTTCTCATTAGTTTAATTCAGGCTTATCCATAGCTATTTAAATTTGTCAAAATTACTTGAAACAAGTAAGCAATATAAAGTTTTCTTCGGTTCAAATATTTCTGAAACTGTAGGATAAACTTAGAACTTTTTGATCAGTGGTAATTTCTTTTTAGATCAAACTGTTTCTGACTGGGTAAAACCAGTGATAGCTAGGTCTCATCCTGCTGAAACTGGATGAAATTCATTTAAAGGAATCTGCCTGCTTTATGTAAGAATTAAAGGCTGAAGACAGCCTAATGATCTGTTGAAATAAGTGCTGTAATTAGATCCTCAGGTACAATTAAAAAAAAAAAAGTGAGAATACAGTCAACTGGGCTTTCAGAAATAGGTGGGGAAGATAAAGAAGATGGATTCAAGGAGCAATAAGAATGAACAGAAAATAAAACAGAGGCAAATGGTCCAAACAAAAATAGTTGAGAGAATCTAGCTTCTGCTAAGTAAACAGGCATGTTACATAGGAAACAAATGTGTCAGAGATGAAACAAGGAAATAAGGGAAAGAAAAGACATCAGTAATGTAGATGAAGGGTATGAAAGTGAAAGTCATTCAGTCGTGTCCAGCTCTTTGCAATTCCATGGACTGTATAGTCCATGGAATTCTCCAGGCCAGAATACTGGAGTAGGTAGCTGTTCCCTTCTCCAGGGGATCTTCCTAACCCAGAGATTGAACTCCCACATTACAGGCAGCTTCTTTACCAGCTGAGCCACCAGGGATGCCCAAGAATACTGGAGTGGGTAGCCTATCCCTTCTCCAGTGGATTTTCCTGACCCAGGAATCAAACCAGGGTCTCCTGCATTGCAGGCAGGTTCTTTACCAGCTGAGCTACCAGTGAAGTTGATGAAGAGTATAGAGGGAGTCAATAAGAACACGACCATCATATTATATTAAAAATCTCCAGAGACTATTTACAAGACACAGAAATACAGTCAGAGTAGCTAAAAACCAGAGCAAGGAAAGCAGAAGAAAAGAGAAGCTGAGAGAGGGAATTCATCACAAATATCCAGGATCTGAATTAATTTAGAAACATGGTTAAATCATAACTGGATATCAGGATTTATTCAGATATAAAAGATTGCATGTGAATATAGCATATGAAATAAAACTTAGAGAAAAGTACATTTTATGTGTGCAAACTAGTGTTTCTCACTGTTGTTCAGAAGAATTACAGGCAGATAGAATTTGATTTTAGTCTTCACAGGGTCCTGTTGTCCTGCTTTGAGGTGAACCTACTGAAATGCTATCAGTGGACTAATAGACACATCACTGAAGGAGAGGGGAAGGTGGGAATCCTGGTCTGGCATATCCCATGCCCTGTACAGCAAACATGTATGGTGTGCACAATCAGGTCAAGTTTGTAAAGCTGCCAACCTCTCTCTCCTCAAGGTGTAATTTGGGTCTAATCCTTTGGTTGCTGCTGTCTTTGTTCCCTCCATTGGCCTGGAAGATGATATAGCACACAGGAGTCCTTATTGAATTCACCCAACAAGCCTTAAATGGTAGCCTTTACTGAACACTGAGATGTCTCTAATGAGGAGAGCTGTCTTTCAAAATAGGATGGCCTTGGAGATTATTACAGCCTTGCAAGGAGGCACCTGTGCTCTTATCTAAGCAGAATGTTGTATCTATACCTGATAAGTCTGCTAACATGTCATCTTTATGAAGTTGCATGACAACACAAGTTTATGTCCTGAGTGACCTGACCCTCAACCTAGGGGATTTTAAAAAAATCAGTGATTTAGATCATGGGTCTCTTGATGAAAAGATTATTATTTATTATTTATTTTATTTATTTATTTTTTTTACTTTACAATATTGTATTGGTTTTGTCATACATCAACATGAATCCACCACGGGTGTACACGTGTTCCCAGTCCTGAACCCCCCTCCAACTTCCCTCCCCATACCATCCCTCTGGGTCATCCCAGTGCACCAGCCCCAAGTTTCCTGTATCCCGCATTGAACCTGGACTGGCAATTCATTTCTTATGTGATATTATACATGTTTCAATGCCATTCTCCCAAATCATGTGCCCCCTCCCTCTCCAACTGACAAACAACTCATCTCAAAAATATACAAGCAACTCCTGCAGCTCAATTCCAGAAAAATAAAGACCCAATAAAAAAAATGGGCCAAAGAACTAAATAGACATTTCTCCAAAGACATACTGATGGCCAACAAACACATGAAAACATGCTCAACATCACTCATTATCAGAGAAATGCAAATCAAAACCACAATGAGGTACCATTTCACGCCAGTCAGAATGGCTGCGATCCAAAAGTCTACAAGCAATAGATTATTATTTATTTTGAGAATCTTTATTCTAGTCTGTGTTTTCTCTTATATGTGCCCATCTATATTGTTGCTGTAGCATCTGTCTCCTGTGTATCCAGAGAGCCACCCAAGGAGCCACCTCCATGCTAATGAAACCCCTTGCTAACCTCTCATGGCACATTGTGGTAAGAGGTGGGGGAAGCATGTAAAATTGTATGAGCTGCTCACAAGGTGTCAGGTGTTAGATGAGGTCATCAAGAGGAAGTGACTGCCTACTAACATGCAAGCTAGACCTGGGGAATGGGAAACTCCTTATCCCCTCCCCTCTCATTGGAATGCACATTTCATCCATGATTTCTATCATGGGATCTGATTCAAGGATACAACTTTGAGAGAGTAAGGTGTGCTTGAAAACATCTGGATGGTATAGGTGACTGAACCCCATTAAGACTTCTATACAGACTTTTAAGATTCTCATGGGTGGGACTGATGCTGAAGCTGAAGCTCCAACACTTTGGCCACCTGATGCAAACAGCTGACTCCTTAGAAGAGACCTTGATGCTGGGAAAGATTGAAGACTAAAGAAGAAGGGCGCAGCACAGGATGAGATGGTTGGATGATATCACCGATTCAACAGACATGAATTTGAGCAAATTCTAGGAGACAGTGGAGGACAGGGAAGCCTGGCGTGCTGTAGTCCATGGGGTTGCAAAGAGTCTGACATGACTTTGCAATTGAACAACAATATCCAAGGCAAGTTTCTTGTGTAAGTTCACTCATTTATGAAACCACCGCCTGCCAATCTGGAGTGGTCTGCTCTTTTCTTTGGTCTGCTCTCTCCTTTCCTTCCCTATATGTGGCCAGGGTCAAATTTCACCCAGGAATCTCCTGAAATTTCAAGTCAACATAAGTACTCAAGAAATTGTATCTTTCACTGACGTGTTGGGTAAGGCTATATTAGAATTGTCAGACATATACTAGGTGCTTCATGCATGCTTACTTATTTCTCCAATGTGTGAGTAAAATTATTCTGACATATAGTTTGGCATATACTAGGTGCTTCATGCAGGCTTCTTTTCTTTCCCTATTTGTGGGTGTGTTGTACTTGAGCAGTGTCAGTTATATATTAGGTGCTAATGCATGCATGCTTTCTCTTCCCTATGAGTAAGTCATGTTAGATTAGTATCTGGCATGTATCCGGAGTCCAGTGCTTGGCTTGGCTTAACTTGTGTGTAAAATGTTTGAAAAAATTCTTTATTCTATATAACAGAAAGGTTGAATGGAAAACTGACACACACAAGCAGTTAACACATGCACGCTCCCTTTCTTTTAATTTTGGGTTATATTGTATTAAAATAATGATTACCATGTATACCTGTGGCAGATTCACTTTGATATTTGGCAAAACTAATACAGTTATGTAAAGTTTAAAAATAAAATAAAATTAAAAAAAAATAAAATAATGATTGACAATATCAGCTACTCCCTACATGCCTGTTTTCTTCCCCTATGAGTGAGTAAATTGTACCAGAATAGTGCCTGACAAATATTAGGTACTTAATAACACCCATATTATTGCATTGATTTGTAAGTGATGTTGCACTAGAAAAATACATGGCATGTACTTGGCACTTAACATATATTCATTTCCTTTCCTGGTGAGAAAGTAACCATTTACTAGAATAGTACTAGCAATATATCAGGTATTCATTGCAGGCATGTTTCTTCTTCCTATTCATGAATAAAGTTATGCTAGAATAAACCACTGAACATCCTGATGGTTCAATGCATAACTGCTTCCTTCCCACTTGTGGGGGTAACACTGCAAGAATAATACTTGGCATAAGCATTGGATGCACGCTTGCTTGTTTCTCCCTTTACGTGAGACATGTACTGGAAGAATACCTGGCTGCATCATGCTCATTTCCTTCTTATGTGTGTAAGTTTGCCTGTCATGTGCTAAGTGCTCAATGTATGTTTGTTTTCTGGTCACTCTGTGTGAGTAAAGTTGTGCGAGACCAGAATGCGCCATAGAGCAAGAGTTTAATCCACACTTACTCCTTTTGCCTATATGTGTGTATGTAATTGTACCCACTCCAGTGTTCTTGCCTGGAGAATCCCAGGGGCAGGGGAGCCTGGTGGGCTGACATCTATGGGGTCGCACAGAATCAGACACGACTTAGTGACTTAGCAGCAGCAGCATTGTACCAGAGGAGTACATGACATTCCCTAGGTGGGCATTTATGCTTCTTTCTACCTGTGAGCACATTGGTACTGGAAGGGCAGCTGACATAGGTGCTCAATGATGATGGCTCCTTTTTCCCTAAGAATTGTTCTTGACATATACTCCGTCTTCAATTCAATCTTATTTTCTTTTCCTATGAGTGAGTAATGTTTTCTAGACCAGAACCCTACATACACTAGACACTCAATGCAAGCTTGTATCTTGTCCCTTTGAATATGATTGTCTAGGAATAGTGCTTGGGATCAACCCTGAATATTCATTGCAAGGACTGATGCTGAAGCTGAATCTCCAATACTTTGGTTACCAGATGCAGAGAGTCAATTCATTAGAAAAAGCCCTGATGTTGGGAAAGGTTGAGGGAAACAGGAGAAGGGGACAACAGAGGAGGAGATGGTTGGATGGCATCACTGACTAAATGGACATGAGTTTAAGCAAACTCCAAGAGATAGTGAAGGACAGGGAAGCCTGGTGTGCTGCAGTCCATGGGATTGCAAAAAGTCAGACATGACTTAGCGACTGAGCAACAACAAGTGCTTGGGATGTGCTAAGTACTCTTCCTGTTGTTATTTTTCAGTGGCTAACTCATATCCAACTCTTTGAGACCCCATGGACTACAGCATGCCAGGCTTCCCTGTTCCTCACTATCTCCCACTATCTTCACTGTCCTCCACTATCTCCCAAAGTTTGCTCAAGTTCATGTCCATTGAGTCAGTGATGCTATCTAACCACCTCAGTTAAATACTCTGTCTGCTCAGTTCCTCCCCCTTAATTTAAGTAATCTTGAGTTAGAATAGTCCCAGGCATATATAAGAGATTCAATGCATGCATATTTCCTTTTGCTTACATGAGAGCAAGCTTGTACTACAATACCTGTTGTGTACCAGGCACTAAAGAAAAAGATCTTTATGTCCTTCACTGATACATGGTTAACATTGTGCAGAATACTGCTTGGCGTATACTAAGTGCTCAGTGCATGCTTACTAAGCTGTCATTGTGGGAATAATGGTGTTTATTCTAGCCTAAATTTTGGCATATGCTAGTTACTCCAGACAGGCTTATTTTCTTTCCCTAAGAGTGAGCACATTGTACCAAATAATAACAGGTATGTAATAGGCACTTGTATCAGTCAGGGTTTTCCATAGAAAAAGATCCAGTACATATAGATATACATATACATATGTACCTTATACACACATATGATATGCATCTATTTATATATACATGCTTGTTTGTATATATGGAATACACTGCATGCTAACTATATGCCACCTTCCTTCCATATATCTTGGAGTAATGATGCACTTGAATATTGATTGCCTGGCATAGACGTGGACATTCATTTTCTTCCTATTTGTTGTTTTTTTTCAGTCATTGAGTCATATACAAAGCTGTGCTAGAATTGTCCCATTTATACACTAAGTTTTCTCTTTATTTGCTTGGGCTTCCCACATGGCACTCGTGGTAAAGAACCCATCTGCCAATGCAGTAGATAAAAGAGATGCAGGTTTAATTCCCTGGGTCAGGAAGATCCCCTGGAGAGGAAAATGGCAGCCTTCTCCTGTATTCTTGCCTGGAGAATCCCATGGACAAAGGAGCCAGCTGGTTACTGTCCATGGGGTCACAAAGAGTTGGACAATGACTGAAATGACTTAGCACACAGGCATGCAGACTAGGACATATCCTAAGGGCTCAGTCCATGTTAATTTCCTTTCCTCACGTGTGAGTAATGTTGCACTTAAACAGTGCTTGAAATTACTAGCAATGTCATGCATGATTTCCTTTGTATCCTAAGTATGAATAATATATTAGAGTAGTATATGCGTATTGAAGGCAATGGCACCCCAGTCCAGTACTTTTGCCTGGCAAATCCCATGGATGGAGGAGCCTGGTAGGCTGCGGTCCATAGGGTTGCGAAAAGTTGGATACGGCTGAGCAACTTCACTTTCACTTTTCACTTTCATGCATTGGAGAAGGAAATGGCAACCCACTCCAGTGTTCTTGCCTGGAGAATCCCAGGGACGGGGGAGCCCGGTGGGCTGCCATCTCTGGGGTCGCACAGAGTCGGACACGACTGAAGTGACTTAGCAGCAGCAGTGTATGGTATGTGCCACATACTTAATGGATGTAAAAAGTGAAAGTGAAAGTTCGTCACTCAGTCATGTCTGATTCTTTGTAATCCCATAGACTGTAGTCTGCCTGGCTCCTCTGTCCATGGAATTCTCCAGGCAACAGTACTGGAGTGGGTTGTCATTTCTTTAATGAATACTTGATGTCTACTCATGTGAGCGATGTTTTTACTGGAAGATTGCCTGTTACATGGCGCTTCCCTGGTGACTCAGTGGTAAAGAATCCATCTGTCAATACAGGAGACACGTATCTGATCTCTGGGTTGGAAAGATACCCTGGAGAAGGAAATGGCAACCTGCTCTAGTATTATTGCTTGGAAAATCCCATGGACAGAGGAACCTGGTGGGCCAGTCCATGAGGTCACAGAGTTGGACACGACTGAGAGACTGAGCTTGCATGTATTTGTCTGGTATATACAAGGTATCTAATGTGGGTTTATTTCATTCCATTTATGCTAGAATAACATTTGACTGGAATAATTCCTAGCATATGATAGTCAATTGATGTATATGTCTTTCCTTTTATCCAAGGTGCATGTAATGTTGTGCAGAAGTAATCCTGGCATATAATTTGCACTTAATGTATGCTCATAGTATTTAACAATGAGAGTAATGATGTGTTTGCATACTGTCTAGCATATAATAGACACTAAGTGCATGAATGTTTGTCCATATATATGAGTGATGTTGTAATACAAAAGTATTTGGCCTAGGCTGGGGGCTCAATGCATTTTTTTTCTTTCACATGATGTGTGAGTAATAATTTATTGTAATCATGCTTGACATATCATAGGTCCTTAATATCTGTTTATTTGTTTCTCTATATGGGGAATGTATTACTAGAATTGTGCCTGGCATGAACAAGTTGTTCACTTACACTTGTTCTCTGCGGCTTCTCTATGAATAATGCTGGGCTAGAATTGTGCTTTCATGTAGCACTATTTTCTCCATACATCCTTGTTTTCTTTAGTTATGTGTGTAATGTTGCATATAATAGGGTCTGGCACTTCCTAGGTGCCTATTATATCCTCATTTCATTCTTCAATGAGTGAGTAAGTTTGTAATTAATAGCGCCTTACATATACTAGAACTCAATGCATGTTCTCTTAATTCCACTATGTGTGAACAGTGCTATTCTTGAATAATTGCTGGCCTGTACTTACTAAACTATACAAGCTCATTTTCTTTTCTTGTCGATAAGTAATAATGTCCTAGAATGTTTCCTGGATGATTTTATGTGATCAGTTCATATTTCTGTTTTTTTTTTTTTTACTCATATGTGAATAATGTTCTAACGGAATAAAACTTGGCATATATTAGGAGACGCTGAATGCATTTTTCTTTCTCCCTAGATGTGATTTATGCTGTACTAGAATAATACCTGTCTTATGCAAGTGTTTCAGTGTGCAATTGCTTTGCTCCTACTGTGTGTGAATAATATGGTACTAGGATATTCTCAGGTACTATTCTGGTACAATCCTACTGTCAAACTAAGAAAGAAAATAAGCCTGTGTGTGAGTAACATACTGGAATAGTGTCTGGCATATATTCAATACCAAGTGTGGTCTTGTTTCCTTCCACTAAGTGTGAGTAAGGTTGTGCTAGAATAGGACCTGGCATACAGTAAGCACTCAATACATTTTGCTTCTTGTTCCCTATGTTTGAATTTTGTAAGTGCTTGACATAAACTAGATACTCACTGCATTCATTCCCCATCTGTGTGTGGATAAAACTGTGATAGAATAGTTCTATACAAATATGGGGCTTCCCAGGTAGTGCTAGTAGTAAAGGACCCACCTGCTAATGCAGGAAGAGTAAGAGACTCAGGTTTGATCCCTGGGTTTGGAGATCCCCTGGAGGAGAAAATAGAAACCCACTTCAGTACTCTTGCCTGGAAAATCCCATGGACAGAGAAGCCTGGAGGGCTACAGTCTATAGAGTTGCAAAAAGTCAACCACAACTGAAGCGACTTAGCATGCACGTATATAATACTATAGCTCAGTGCATCCTGTTTTCTCTACTATGTTTGAGTGATATTGTACTAGAATAGTGCCTGGCAATACTAAGTGCTTGTTTCCTTTTTCTGTATGTGAGGAAGATTGTACTAGGATAGGATCTGACAAATATTAGGTATTTACTATGCTTTGGGCTCCAAAATCACTGCAGATGGTGACTGCAGCCATGAAATTAAAAGACGCTTACTCCTTGGAAGGAAAGTTATGACCAACCTAGATAGCATATTGAAAAGCAGAGATATTACTTTGCCAACAAAGGTCCGTCTAGTCAAGGCTATGGTTTTTCCAGGGGATCTTCCCACCCTGGGAATTGAACTGGGGTCTCCTGCATTTCAGGTGGATTTTTTACCAGCTGAGCTACCAGGGAAGCCCAACACGTACATTACCATATGTAAAGTAGATAGGCAATGGGAATTTGCTGTATGATGCAGGGAGCTCAAACCTGATGCTCTGTGACAACCAAGAGGGGTGGGGTGGGTTGGGATGTGGGAGGGAGGTTCAGCAGACAATGGGGCGGGGCACGTGTATACTTGTGGCTGATTCTTGTTGATGTATGGCAGAGATCAACACAATATTGTGGAGCAATTATTCTCAAATTAAAAAGAAATAAATTAAAAATATATTGATATTTTCTGGCATACATTTGTCACTTAATGTATGCCTATTTCATATCTTAAGCACATTATGCTAGTATAGAACCTGGCATACTCTAGGCACCCAATAGATGCATGCTGACTTTTTCTATGTGTGAATAACTCTTTATTAAAATATTGCCTTGTTTATACTGGATACTCCATGTATGCTAGGGTTTACTTTTTCCTCTGTGTTAGTATTCAAATAATACTCAATACTAGACTAGCATTTGTCACCTATTAGGAAATCAATGGATATTTACTTTGTTATATCAATGTGTGAGTTGTATTACACCATAGTAATGTCAAGCATATATAACATTCTCCATTCATGACTGTTTCCTTCTCCATAATGTGAGCAAATTTGTACCAAAATATTACCAGCCCTATAAAAAGTTCAGTCACTCAGTCATGTTGGACTCTTTGTGACCTCATGGACTGCAGCACACCAGGCTTCCCTGTCCATCCCCAACTCCTAGAGCTTACTCAAACTCATGTCCATTGAGTCAGTGATGCCATCTGACTATCTCATCCTCTGTCGTCCCCTTCTCTTCCTGCCTTCAATTTTTCCCAGCATCAGGTTCTTTTCCGATGAGTCAGTTCTTCCCATCAAGTGGCCAAAGTATTGGAGCTTCAGCTTCAGCATCAGTCCTTCCAATGAATTTTCCGGACTGATTTGCTTTAGGATGGACTGGTTGGAACTCCTTGCAGTCCAAGGGACTCTCAAGAGTCTTCTCCAACATCACAGTTCAAAAGCGTCAATTCTTTGGTGCTTAGCTTTCTTTATAGTCCAACTCTCACATCCATACATGACTATTGGAAAAACTATAGCTTTGACTAGATGGACCTTTGTTGGCAAAATAATGTGTCTGCTTTTTAATATGCTGTCTAGGTTGGTCATAGATTTTCTTCCAAGGAGCAAATGTCTCTTAATTTCATGGCTGCAATCACCATCTGCAGTGATTTGGGAGCCCCCCAAAATAAAGTCTGTCACTTTTTCCATTGTTCCCACACCTATTTCCCATGAAGTGATGGGACCAGATGCCATGATCTTAGTTTTCTGAATGTTGAGTTTTAAGACAAATTTTTCACTCTCCTCTTTCACTTTCATCAAGAGGCTCTTTAGTTCTTTGCTTTCAGGTGTCATCTACATATCTGAAGTTATTGATACTTCTCCCAGCAATCTTGATTCCAGCTTGTGCTTCATCCAGCCCAGCATTTCACATGATGTACTCTGCATATCAGTTAAATAAACAGGGTGACAATATACTGTCTTGACGTACTCCTTTCCTGATTTGGAATCAGTCTGTTGTTCCATGTCCAGTTCTAGCTGTTGCTTCTTGATCTGCATACGGATTTCTCAGGAGGCAGATAAGGTGGTCTGGTGTTCCCATCTCTTTAAGAATTTTCCACAGTTTGTTGTGATCCACACAGTCAATCAAAGACTTTAGTGTAGTCATTAAAGCAGAAGTAGATGTTTTCCTGGAACTCTTTTGCTCTTTCAATGATCCAACAGATGTTGGCAATTTGACCTCTGGTTCCTCTGCCTTTTCTAAATCCAGCTTGAACATCTGGAAGTTCATACCTTACGTACTGTTGAAGCCTGGCTTGGAGGATTTTGAGCATTACTTTTCTAGCGTGTGAGATGACTGCAATTGTGTGGTAGTTTGAACATTCTTTGGCATTGTCTTTCTTTGGGATTTGAATAAAAACTGACCTTTTCCAGTCCTGTGACCATTGCTGAATTTTCCAAATTTTCTGTGCAGCACTTTCACAGCATAATCTTTTAGGATTTGAAATAGCTCAACTGAATTTCCATCACCTCCACTAGTTTTGTTCATAGTGATGCTCCTAAGGTCCACTTAACTTTGTATTCCTGGATATCTGGCTCTAGGTGAGTGATCACACCATCATGGTTATCTGGGTCATGATGATCTTTTTTGTATAGTTTTTCTGTGTATTCTTGCCACCTCTTCTTAATATTTTCCACTTCTTAGGTTCATTTATGTCCTTTATTGTACCCATCTTTGCATGAAATGTTCCCTTGGTCTCTAATTTCCTTGAAGAGATATCTAGTCTTCCCATTCTATTGTTTTCCTCTATTTCTTTGCATTGATCATTACTTCTTTCACTGTATTGTGAGTCATGTTGAACTTTGTACATTTCAGGCACTGTATGAAATATTGTTTCCTTCTGTGTGAATGTAAATAATGTACTAGAACAATGCCTGGTTTATTTTTTGTACTCAATATATGTTTGTGATCTTTGTCTTATATAAAAGTAATATTGTATTAGAGTACTGACTGGCAGAAATAGGGCACATAAAGCATATTTACTACTATTCTTCTAATAGCTGATAGTTATTTTAATGGTCTAGAGGTAGTACTAGAAGTGCCAGGAATGCTCATCTTTCTCCTTTTAGTAAGATTGTGTGAGAGTACATCTTGCTTAAATCAATGTCTTATTTCCTTCCCCTATCTGTGAGTAATGATGTGCTTGAACATTTGTTCCTTACATTTACTAGATGATCAAAGTATGATTATATCTTCCACCTATGTGTAATGCCAAATTAGTTAGTGCCTGTCACATAATGATAGTGTTAGTCACTCAGTCATGTCTGACTCTTTGCGACCCCATGTTCTGTACAGCTTGCCAGGCTCCATCCATGGGATTCCCCAGGCAAGAATACTGCAGTGGGTTGCCATTCCCTTCTCCAGGGGCATGTGACATACTAGATGCTTAGCAATCTTTGTTTCATTCTTTTTTTTTTTTCTATATTCAAGATTTTTTATTAATGTATAATTTACATATAACATTATATTAGCTTCAGGTGTACAACATAATGATTCAGTATTTGTATATACTGCTATATGATCACCACAGTAAGTCTGGTTAACATCCATTAGTACACATAGTTACTATTTTCAAATATATAATATAGTATTATTAATGGTGGTCTCTATATTGTACAAGATGATGTTTTTAAATTCTAAAACCGCTCATGTAATCTGATTATTTTTTCAGTGGTTCCTCAATTCTTTCATAAGTGAGTGATGTTTGCTAGAATAATTCTTGGCATACAGTAGGCATTTAATGTATGCGAGTCTCTTCTACACAAGTTTTGTTTTACTGAAACACTGCCTGGTATACATTAGGTGCTTCCTGCATCTTTATTTTCTCCCCTTCTTATTCAATTCATGTTAGAAGATGATCTTGTAAACACTAAGCGCTTAATGCATTGTTTTTCCTTCCCCCTTTTACATGAGTAATGGTGGGTAATCATAATGCCTGGCATTAACAAGTTACTAAATGTAGTCTCCTTTCTTTCCTTTATGTGAGGATAATATTCCTTGGAAGAGTGCCTGTCATATATTTGGCGTTAATACCTAGTTGACCCTTTCTACAATATATGACTTATGCTAAGATAGTGCCAGCTTATATACTGTGGGCTCTTTGTGTGTCCATTTCTTTTCTCTGTGTATGAGTAATGGCATACTAGATAGAATAGTGCCTGTTATACTAGGTAATTCAGCCATGCATGTTTTCTTCCCCTATATGATAATAAGATTATACTGAAAAGTGCTTGCCATATATTATATTGGATGATTGATTCATGCTTGTTTCCTTTCCTCTATATGTGAGTAACATTGTAGTGGAGTATGTCTCAATATGCTAGATACTCAATGTAATCTTCCTTCCTTCCTCTTAATTAAGAGTACCATTAAACTAGGGTAGTGTCTTACTCTACTAAGCTCTGAATGCAAGCTCATTCCCTTCCCTTATGTGTGAGCAACATTATAAAATAGTGCAGGGGCATGCCCTGGGCTGTGAATACACGTTTCTTTTCTTCACTACATACGAAAAATGAAAGTGAAGTTGCTCAGTCGTGTCTGACTCTGTGACCCCATGGACTGTAGCCTACCAGGCTCCTGTATCAATGGGATTTTCCAGGCAAGAATACTGGAGTGGGTTGCCATTTCCTTCTTCAGGGGATCTTCCTGACTCAGGGATCAAACCCCTTCTGCTGCATTGTGGGCAGACCCTTTACCCTATGTATAATTGTGTAATAGAACAGTACCTAACACATTGGGCTTCCCAGGTGGTGCTAGCAGTAAAGAACCTACCTACCAATGCAGGAGATTTAAGAGACTTGGGTTCAATCCCTGGGTTGGGAAGATCTCCTGGAAGAGGGCATGGCGACCCACTCCAGTATTCTTGCTTGGAGAATCCCATGGACAGAGAAGACTGGACAGGTATAGTCCATAGTGTCACTAAGAGTTGGACATGACTGAAGAGGCTTAGCATGCATGCATGCACCTGACATATAGGAGGCAATTAATGTGACTTCCATCTTTCTTCCTTTGTGTGAATAATGTTATACTATAATGATGCCTAGCATGTACTAGATGCTTGACACAGTCTTATTCCCCTCCCCACCTTTTCCTTGTATGTATGTGGTTTTCACTAGATTGGTTTTTGCTGTGTGTAAAATTCATGCTCCTTCCCTTACCCTGTGTGCTAGTAAATATGTACTAGAATAGTTCCTGGTACAAACTAGGTGTCACATTCATTGTCATTTTCTCTCTGTGACTGAGTAACTGTGTATTAGAACTGAGCCTTGGGTATCATAGCTGTTGGATCTTGCTTCCTCCCACTCTATGTGAGTACTGTAGTAATAGAATATTTGGAGCATATAAAATTTAATGTATGCATGTTTGTTTCCCCTATGGGTGAGTAATGTTGAAACAGAAATTGTACCTGGCATACACCAGAAAATCAGTGCCTGCCTGTCTCCTCCATTCCATGTGTCAGTAATTTTGTACTAGAATAATGCCAGGCATGTATTAGCTGTTCTACTCTACTATAGGGAATTTTGTACTAGAAGAGCCCCTGGAATTTATTAGGCATTTAATGCATGCTCACTCATTTCTATGCACGTGTGAACAATTATTATACTAGAAATTATCCTGGCATGTATTGGAACTTCCTTTCCCTTGAGAGAATAATGTTATATTGGAAGAGTACCTGGCACATACCAGGTATTCAAGCATGAGAGCTTCTTCCATTGTGGTAACAAGAAGGTGCGATACTGTGTTTCCTGGTTTATGTTGAAACATTTTGTTTGGTATACGTGATATGTAGCTAGTGATGCGTATGTGAGACCCTGTGTTTGGTGGTATGGATTGTGTGTCATACTGTGATTAGTGATGTATGTGAAGTGTGTGTTAGTGGTGTGTGGTGTATGCAATGGTGGTTTAGCGAAATGTGTGAGATACTGCGTCTAGTTTATCTTGTGTGATATTGTGTTTAATATTGTGTATGTAGCATACTGTGTTAATAATGTGTGTATGAGACACTCTGTGTAGTGGTGTGTGATGTATGGGAATGTGTTTCATGATAAGTTTGGGTCACTATTTTTAAAGTTGTGAGTCGTGTTAATGACAGTGATGTGCTCTGTATTTAGTGATGCATGTAAAGTAATTTGGTAGTGTGTGTGTGTGTAGTTAATGGTATTTGGTTTGTATGACAATGTTTAATGATAAGTTTGAGTCACTGTGTTTAGTGAAGTATGTAACAGACACTGCATTTACTTTCCTGCAGTGTGTATGTGACACTGGGTTTAGTGACATATATGTGAAGAAATGTGTTATCAAATGTGTGTGAGATATATTTTTATTGTTATGTGGCTGGAATAATACTATTATGATTAATTATGAGACTACATGGTTTGGTGTGATCACATACAGTGTGCAAGGCATTGCTTTAGTAAAGTGTGAAATACTAATAAAATATTTTAATTGGTAATTTTTAAGTGATGTATGTGTGTGTGTGTGTGTGTGTGTGTGTGAATCTCTGAGTTTAATGATGTGTGATGTGTGTAGATTCTGTGAAGACCTTGTGTACAGACACTGGGTTTAGTGTTGTGCTGTATTAGTGGTACTGTTTCTAATGATGTGTGTTTGAGATATTGTGTTTATTAAGGTTTGTGTGAGACACTTTGTTTAATTATGTATGTGTGTCACACTGCTTGTAGTTTGATGAGTGTGCGTGTATTGTATATATTTAATAATTTGTGTGTGAGACACCATGATCAGGGTGTGTTGTTTGTGATAAGGTGTTTAGTGATGCTTGTGTAAGGCCCAATGTTAGACACTGGGTTAGTGGTACGTTGTGCATGTGTCTTAGTGATTTTAGTGAAACAAGTGTGAGACATTGTGCCTGCTTATGTGTATGTCTGAGGCACAGTGTTAGTGGCAGTTTTTGTTGGTGATAATGTGTTTAATGATATGTGCGAGAGGCACAGTGTTTGTTTAGATGTGTTAAAAACATGCACTTGACACTATTAAACTCAGAATATCAATATATGTTACTAAACAAACTTAAACATGTACTATTCAGTGCTAAACACAGTATTTCACACGCATATGACAATATGTGGTTACACATCTACTAGCCCTAATAAATACAATGGGTCACATATATAATGAGGCTCTAATAGGGAAGGACAAATCTGACTCCATATTAGATCTATTTCTTTTACTTTAAACTTTGTATTCTATTGCTTTTGTTTTGAGTTAAGAGTGTTGCCTTTAGCTTGAAACATATGAATAGTGCATTCTCAAGGCTCTGAACTATAAGGGTATAATGATTTTCCATTTATAGACAGAAAAAAAAAGTTGTAAAACAGAGAATAACATTTGTCTTGCTGGAGATTTATAGGAACATTCTAACCTGACCTACCTGGACCGTTGTAAGAATGATGGATTCTGTCACCAAGAAATTTGCAACAACCGAATTGTGCCCCTCCATCACCTCGCTTTTATTTTTTTAAATTTAAATTTATTTATTTTAATTGGAGGCTAATTACTTTACAATATTGAATTGGTTTTGCCATACATCAACATGAATCCACCACGGGTGTACACTCCGCTCTTAAAAACGCTTTGCTGAATCCCTTTGGGGAGTTTGGGGTTTTAGGAGGGTATGAGCCAAGAGACCTCCTTGAATGGCCCTGCAATAAACGTTTCTCTGCTCCAAAATCCAATGCTTTGGTATTGTTTGGCCTCAATGTGTGTCAGGCACATGAACTTGTCTTCAATTACAAAATGAGGTGGTATGTGTACCAAGTATTGTTAAACATCCTGGTTCATACATATATCATTATGTATAGTAACAAATATACACAAACACACACAAGCCACTGTGAAACACAGGTTTTCAACATAATTCACATATATCACCAACCAAAATACTACAGCGTAACAAAGTGCCAAACACAATTCACTAAAAAAGTAAATATAGCCCTGCTGCTAAGTAGCTACATACTCATACATGTATGACCTTGTGTAGTAACACACACATGAACTATTAAACAGAATTTAAATATGTATCACTAAGAGAGGTGTAAGTGCCATGCACTGCTAAATTAAATGGTACACACATGCATCTCTGTACCAGTAACTCACATACTGCACTATGCTTAGTCGCTCAGTTATGTCTGACTCTTTGCAACCCCATGGACTGTAGTCCACCAGGCTCCTTTGTCCATGGGATTCTCCAGGCAAGAATACTGGAGTGAGTTGCCATGCCTCATCCAGAGGATCTTCCCAACCCAGGGATCAAACCCAGATCTTCTGCATTGTAGGCAGATTCTTTGCTAGCTGAGCCACCAGGGAAGCCCAAGAATACTGGAATGGTAGCCTAACCCTTCTCCAGGGGCTCTTCCTGACCCAGGAATCAAACCAGGGTCTCCTGTACTGCAGACAGATTCTTTACCAGCTAAGCTACCAGGGAAGCCCACCAGTAATTCATACACTAACACTATTAAACTGAGTTTCAACATACATCGCTGACAAAGTACTTCACACAGACCACTAAACACCCTGTTTCCCTCAAGTATCACTATACATGGTGACCTAGCCCTAGTAACACAGTATGTCACAATACAAGACTAAATGGTTAGTGCACATACCATGCACTGCTGAGCCCAGTGTTTTTCACATATATCATGAAACACAGTGCCACACACAACTGAACACAGTGTCATACGTCATTAAATACTGTACCATACACACCTTGTGCACCACTAAAGAAACTTTATATCACTAAACAAACATAAGCTCCTGACATGTAACTCTAAACACAGTAGCACACACATCAAGCACAACTAAATGTAGTTCCTCAAACATATATCACCAGGGTAGCCCATGCACCAGACTTCAATAAGTATGATATCTCACAAGTGTGTCATCAACATAGTAACACTCACAATAGGCAACACCAAACACTGTGTTTCACACATGTCAGTAAGCATAGTAGCACACATTCAGCACTGGACTCAGTGTCTCATGTATGTGTCTTACCCTTATATTAATGCAAAGAGTTCCAAAAATACCACAAAGCTTTAAATATAATTCATACAATATAAAACTTTTTTCTTCAAATACATACCATATGATTTTTCTAGTAGTCATGTATGGATGTGAGAGTTGGACTGTGAAGAAAGCTGAGCGCTGAAGAATTGATGCTTTTGAACTGTGGTATTGGAGAAAACTCTTGAGAGTCCCTTGGACTGCAAGGAGATCCAACCAGTCCATTCTGAAGGAGATCAGTCCTGGGTGTTCTTTGGAAGGAATGATACTAAAGCTGAAACTCCAGTACTTTGGCCACCTCATGCAAAGAGTTGACTCATTGGAAAAGACTCTGATGCTGGGAGGGATTGGGGGCGGGAGGAGAAGGGGATGACAGAGGATGAGATGGCTGGATGGCATCACCGACTCGATGGACATGAGTTTGAGTGAACTCCAGGAGTTGGTGATGGACAGGGAGGCCTGGCGTGCTGCAATTCATGGGGTCACAAAGAGTCGGATACGACTGAGCGACTAAACTGAACTGAACTGAAGTAGAAGAAGAAAAGTATTATTCACTCAGTTGTGTCCGATTCTGCAACTGCATGGACTTTAACCTGCCAGGCTCCTCTGTCCATGGGATTCTTCAGGCAAGAATACTGGAGTGGGTTTATGTGCCCTTCTCCAGGGAAACTTCCTGACCAAGGGATCGAACCTGGGTTTCCCGTATTGCAGACAGATTTACACTGTCTCATACACCACATACCTTTAAGCTCTATGTTTCACATCCACATATTACTAATAAGAACTCTTGCTACACACACCACTAAATGCATTATCACACATCCCATATAACACAAACCAAGTATTTCACACAGAAATAATTGAACATAATCTAATAGACATCACATTAAACACAATGTAACACACATATATCTCTAAGTACAACAAAAACATCTGCAGACTGCTGAAAGTATCTCACTCATAGATCAGTAAACAAATAAGCATACACATCAGGCTCCACCAAAAAATGTCTTCTGCAAATATTACTAAAGAAAATGATACACATACCTTTCACCTGGAAATAGCGTCTCACACATACATCACTAAACAGAGTAGTGCACACCCTGGTGGTGGTTTAATCTCTAAATCGTGTCCAACTCTTGAGAACCCATGGACTGTAGCCCATCAGGTTCCTCTGACCATGGGATTTCCCAGGCAAGAATATTGGAGTGGGTTGCTATTTGCTCTTTCAGGGGATCTTCCTGCTGCTGCTGCTGCTAAGTCACTTCAGTCATGTCCAATTCTGTTTGACCCCATAGATGGCAGCCCACCAGGCTCCCCCATCCCTGGGATTCTCCAGGCAAGAACACTGGAGTGGGTGGGGATCTTCCTGACCAGGGATCAAAGCCTGTCTCCTGCATTGCAGGTAGTCTTCTGAACTGCAGGAAAATTCTTTACTGCTGAGCCACTAGGGAAGCCCGTCCACATCTAGCTACGGCTAAGTGTAATCGCTAACACATATAATCCTAAACAGAGTAGCAAATACACTAGCAGCATGAAACACAGTGTCTTACACATATATCACTGAATGTAATAGCACACACAGAACACTGAATTCAAGCCTTTGCCCATGATTTACTATGTGAAGTGGCACAGCATGAAGCATCAGTAAACACAGTATCTCAAACAATATTACTAAGCACAGTAGGAAACACACCTGGAATCCCTAAATGTGAATGTCTCTCACATATATCACTAAACAAAGTAGCAAACATCCAGGCGCTGTTAAC
Organism: Bubalus kerabau; assembly: GCF_029407905.1. Classification (NCBI taxonomy): domain Eukaryota; kingdom Metazoa; phylum Chordata; class Mammalia; order Artiodactyla; family Bovidae; genus Bubalus; species Bubalus kerabau. The sequence continues at coordinate 53,953,375 of NC_073634.1, forward strand.
ATAGTGCTTCACACAGTTCTCTCAACACAGTAACCAGGCTATTTCCATGGTGTTTTGCTCCTATATAACCAAGCTAATAACTCACACACCAGGCACCACTAAACACGGTCTCACATGTGTATCATTAAAACACTAGCACAGACAGTAAGTGCTATTAACACAGTAGCTCACAAATATATCATTAACTAATGTATTACACAAACAGGCACTCTAAATAATATTTTGCACACATATATCACTAAACACCATAGAGGTCACACCAACAAACACAATATTGCACACATATATCACTAAACACAGGAACATACATTTCTCTGAAGAGACTACCACTCACACCAGGTAGGACTGAATAGACTGTCTCACACATACTACATGTCGCTCTCACAGCAGCATCTGTACCACTGAGCCATGGTTTCAGATATACATAATTAAACAGATTAACATACCTCTATTTATATGGGGAAACAAGGTTAACAGTGACAGACTTTATTTTCTTGGGCTCCAAAATCAGGAACTGCAGACAGTGATAGAGTGTTATTTTGAAACAGTGTAAGATAACGCGTGGGAGAAAAATAAATTGCCATTCAAATTAGTAACTGGAGTGTTGGTACCAAAAACTTCACACACAGTAGCTAACTTTGATGATGAAAAAGGCAGATGGTTTATGGAGACTAACAGTAGGCTGTCCAGGATTGAATAAAATAATTCCACCTATAGCATCAGAACACTCTGAGATAGTTTGAACAGTGGGGGAAAAAAAAACACTAAAGGAGACTGATACTCAGTAGTTGGTCTTGCCAATGCTTTTTGTAAGTAACATTTACTGCATTATTATAGGGTTATTTGAATTTATCTGCTATCAATATTTGATTGGAGGAAACTTGAACTTGATGCAGGTCCCAAATGTAATAATACACTACATTGACAATATTTTGATAATATTAGAAACTGAAAAGTGATTTACAAGTGACAAATACAATGATGACATGTATGACTCATGGAGGCTGGTTAATAAATTCAGCAAAGATCTGAGGGTACCCCCAAACACTGAACTTTTTCATAATAAACAGGGCAGGAGCCAGCTGTGAAATTTCCCAAGCAACTCAAAATCAATTTCTTGCATTGCTTACCTGTGGAACTAATCAAGAAGCATAGCAACCAGCCAGGTTATTTGATTTTTGAAGAACACATATTTCACATCTGGGAATAGTGCTAGCCCCTATCAACAAACTCCCCACAAAGAAGGGCACATTTGAAAGTGGGCTTTAACAATGGCAAACTATGTGTGAGTTAAAGAAAGTGGTAACTCAGTCAAAGCCTTTGAGCCCTTATAATTCACACTCAGATATGATTTTTGGAGTAGCTGCAGCTCATATTTATGCAAATTGGAGAAGGCTGAAATGCATGCTGTTTTCTTTGCAGCAATAGGAAAATTGGGCAACAGTAAAGGCACAAAAAATGCTTTTTTTCACTTTAGTAATGTGTTATTAGAGTAATATTTAACACACAGTAGATGCTCCATGCATTGTTGGCTCTTCTAGGTGTGCAAATGTTGGGGCGAGAGTACTGCTTAGATTATACATGGTACAAATTTCTACCTGTTTCTTTCCACCTACATGTGATAATGTTGTTCTAAAATAGTGCCTGGTAATGACAGGTGATCAATGCCTTCTTGTTCCCTGAGCTATGTGTGAGTAATATAGTTTCAGAATAGTACCTGCCTTATGGGGCTTCCCAGGTGGTACTAGGGTAAAGAACCCACCTGCCAATGCAGGAAACATAATGAGGCGTGGGTTTGATCCTTGGGTTGAGAAAATCCCCTGAAAGAGGGCAGGACAACCCACTCCAGTATTCTTGCCTGGAGAATCCCATGGACACAGGAGCCTGGCTGGCTATGGTCCATAGGGTTGCAAAAAATAAGACATGACTGAAGTGACTTAGCATGCACACACATATCTGCCTTATAGTCAATTCACTATGTATACTTTTTTTTTTTCCCACCCCAGCTACTTATAAGAAAGACTATTATTGTAGGGTATATACTAGGCACTCAATGCATGCCTTTTTTCTTCCATTAATGTGTGTTTAATATACTAGACTAATGCTTGGCATATACTAGGTGCTTAGTGCAAAGTTTTACTTTTCACTTCTGCATGACTAAGTCTGTAGTAGAATAGCATCTGTGATATATTGTGCACTTAATGACTGCTTATTTTATTTTCCTCTGTGAGTAAGGTTGTACAGGAATAGTGTATGATATATAGTGTGTGCTCAAGGCATGCCCCCTTCCCCTATGTTACGAATAATGTCAGCTAGGGTACTACCTGGTGCATGGTAGTCAGTAAATGCATGCTCGTTTCTTTAGGAGTAATGCATTAAAGATTGTGCCTCAATCTATGCTCATTCCTGATAATTCCATCCTCCGCCTGTGAATAATGTCCTATTAGAATAACATTTGACATATACTAGGCAATGGCACCCCACTCCAGTACTCTTGCCTGGAAAATCCCATGGACGGAGGCGCCTGGTAGGCTGCAGTCCATGGTGTCGCTAAGAGTTGGACAAGACTCAGCAACTTCACTTTCACTTTTCACTTTCATGCATTGGAGAAGGAAATGGCAACCCACTCCAGTGTTCTTGTCTGGAGAATCCCAGGGACGGGGAGCCTGGTGGGCTGCCGTCTATGGGGTCGCACAGAGTCGAACATGATTGAAGTGACTTAGCAGCAGCAGCAGCAGGTGCTCAATTCATGTTTTCCTTTCCTTCTGTATGTGGGTAATGTTGTACTAGAATTGTTTCTGGCATAAACAAGGTGATCAGTGCATGTCTATTTAATATATTTCTTGTATGGCTGATATTGCACTGATTTGTTATGTTCTTTAGAAGTATTGAAATGACATAATTTATTACCAAAATACGTGTACAGATTTAAGGCATCTATAGATACCTTGCTTGCTGCATGCTCAGTTTTGTCTGACTTTTTGCGACCCCATGGACTGTAGCCCACCTATCCATGGGATTTTCCTAGTAAGAATACTGGAGCAGGTTGCCATTTTTTCCTTCAGGGGATCTTCCCAACCCAGGAATCAAACCCGCACCTTCTGCTTCTCCTGCATTGCAGGTGGATTCTTTACCACGAAGCCACAAGGGAAGCCCCACAGACACCTATCATCAAACAAATATTCAATAAAATGTGATAGAGGATGAGCTTTGTCAGAACTTTGAAGCCTGGGTAGGACTTACATTAGTGAAAACAAATGAAATGTCCTCTCAGTAGGGGAACTGTGATTCAATAAAGCAGTTGAATTGGAATATGGTCAGAGCTGCTGAAGTTGAGTGTGGAAACCTAGTTTTGAGCCCTGCTATGCTCTTGTGGAGAAGGACATGGCAACCCACTCCAGTACTCTTGCCTGGAAAATCCCATGGAGTGAGGGGCCTGGTAGGCTACAGTCCATGGGATCCTGAAGAGTGGACATGACTGAGCGACTTTACTTTCACTTTTCACTTTTATCCATTGGAGAAGGAAATGGCAACCCACCCCAGTATTCTCGCCTGGAGAATCCCAAGGACAGAGCAGCCTGGTGGGCTTCTGTCTATGGGGTCGCACAGAGTCGGACACAACTTACGTGACCTAGCAGCAGTAGCAGCAGCAGCAGCAGCAGCAGCTGTTCTTGTGTAAAAATGAAGATGTCATATCAGCTCCTTGGTTCCCAGTACTTTAATTTCTGTAATGCTTCAGGGTGTCTCCAGCTTATGGATATAAATGAAATTATATTAATGAACATAATTACTTTGGTTGTTGTTCTTCTGTGTTTTATGTAAAAGAATCCACTCAATCATTTCTGGAAATTCATAGAAACCCCCCTTTTTTCTAGGGATCAGTCTGTGTCTGCCAAGTGGTCCCTCATACCAGGTCATCTCTCTCTCCAGGCCCTGCTTTATCTGTCATCATCTGGTTCTTATAGGGAAACACTACTAAACCTACTGCTGCTGCTGCTGCTAAGTCGCTTCAGTCGTGTCCAACTCTGTGCGACCCCATAGACAGCAGCCCACCAGGCTCCCCTGTCCCTTGGATTCTCCAGACAAGAACACTGGAGTGGGTTGCCATTTCCTTCTCCAATGCACAAAAGTGGAAAGTGAAAGTGAAGTCACTCAGTCCTGTCTGACTCTTTGTGACCCCATGGACTGCAGCCTACCAGGCTCCTCTGTCCATGGGATTTTCCAGGCAAGAGTACTGGAATGGGGTGCCATCGCCTTCTCTGCTACTCAACCTAAGGATACCCTAAATGCAACCTTTCAAGACTCACATGAGAGTCAAACTGTATTCGTCACAGAAATGGTGACCTTGAATGTGAAGCTTTTTCTTCCCTTGGGCACTGCATCACACCCTGTTTTCTAACATGGACTGGATATGGAAGGCAATGAGGCATAATGAATAAAACTCAAAAATGATTAGACTACAGACATTTTGATTGGCAAAGAAAAAACATAACTGTGATGATAAGTTCCCTGATTGGAATGAACCTGATAATCATTCATTCAAAATGTCGTAAATATACACCAGGCTTCAGGGGTTCATAACAAATAAGCCAGAAACCAAGAGTTTAGTACCAAATGGCTGTCCCTGACCTCAGGGAAGCTTAAAACTGATCAGTGGAGGTGACAGGTATTTAAATAAATAATCACAATTCAATATACAATCTTTTTGATAATAATAGTATAGAGATGGGCTTTATTGAAAATATTTCATTTCAAGTATTAGGAAAGAGCTAAAGAATAATCAAGTAGAATGTATCAATATGTTAGCACACTCTTTCCTCTTAAATCACTATCATATCCCCATGCCTAAAATATGCACATATTCAGTATATATGTGTGGAATGAATGAATGAATGCTGCCTAGGTGATAAACAGAAAAAAAATTAAAAAATATGAAGGTATTAGAAGTAAATTTTGGTCAAGTTATATACAGTCTACTTATCAGTAAAAGGTGAATGATAATACCTCCGGTTATGGAGTGCTGTGGTGATAAAATCATATACTCAAAGCATTTAGTTCTTAAGGGGGGAATTCTAAATCACAAGAAGTAAAATAAGTTGAGCAGGAAGGGCTTCTTTATCATGCTGGGGATATCACTGGGTTTAAATCATACCTTCCTATCTCTCCCTAAGGAAAACCACATGGAATGCTGGTGGAAACCAACAGCATGGCTGAATACCTTTAGGTCTTTTGAAGTATTTAAAGTACTGAAGTATTCTGAAATATTTCAGCTTTTCCTCTATGAAGTAGTAGCTGATGTGATGCTCCTTCTGAAATTGCCTTAAGAAGTGAATTAAGACTAATTGGGGCTTCCCTAGAGGCTCAGATGGTAAAGAATCTGCCTGCAATGCTGGAGACCTGGGTTCAGTCCCTGGGTCAAGAAGATTCCCTGGAAAAGCGAATGGTTACCCATTCCAGTATTCTTGCCTGGAGAATTCCATGGACAGAGAAGCCTGGCCAGCTACAGTCCATAGGGTTGTAAAGAGTTGGACATGACTGAATGACTAACACTTCCACTTTCACTTCAGAATAGTTGAGTTGGGGATGATATCCTGAGTTTGAAAAAGGCTTACCAAATATCTCTGTATAAAATTCTAAGAGGATCATTTTTGCCCTCGTAAAAGTTTTATAGATTCTTGGCTAAGGTACTGAGCTGTGGAATTAATAGATCAGTGGGCTGTGTCCCGGCTGTGATTCTGGGTTAAAAAAAGAGAGAGAGAGAAATGCCAACAGTAGTTTTATTCTGGGCATCAACTCACAAAAAGGTATTTGTTGTATGAAGATAAAATGAACAAAAAGAAGGGGAAAAAAAGAAAATGGACCCTTGTAGGTCAGAAAATTCATTCCCACTCCAATGTCAAGAAACCATTAGACTGAAACAACATGGATGTTTCCCTCCTAAGAAAAACCTGATCTTATAGAAAAGAGGAATATGCTTTTGCTTTTGGGATTGAAGACAAGGTAGAATTTGCTGCTTATGCTGATACAAAAAAGCATTTGGATCTGAAAAGTTGAATAAAACATCAGTCAAAACCTGAGCTTATTTTTGCTGTGTAAATTTCCATTTTAGTCTGTGTATGCAGTAAGTGGCAGTGAAATAAAACACAAGAATGATCTGGGATTACTAAAGCATATGTGGATATATACCTTATATATACTGCAAATTAATTTGATCATGTACCTTTAAGTAATTTGCATTTAGTTTTGGTTGTTTTAGAGTTGTTTTTCAATGAAAATTAAATTATACTGTATATGTTGTTTTGCATTTTGCATTTTTTTCACTCAACAGTATGGCCTGAACAATTTTCCCATCTATATATACATAGAGATCAACCCTTTCCTGATAGCTCTGTGATATTGTATGGCATGACCTGACCACAATTTAACACTCCTTCTGTTGTTCAAGATTAGACTATCTCCAAATTTTCCATATTATAAACAATGTTAGCATGAATATATTTATGCCATTACCACTGATACTCCTACCTGAGCATCTCCATAGATTTCTAGAAGTAGGATTGCTCAAAGGATATGTGCATTCAGTTTGATTTTGATTTAATTTGTTTTTATTTTGGAGCAGTCCCACACTGACAGAGTAGCTACTAGTACAATACAGTACAAAGAACTGAATATGTTAGTATGTGGGTTTCCTACAAATAAGTATATATTTCCTACATTGCTATGGTGCAGTGATAAAAATCAGAGAAGTTAACATCCATCCATTACTTCTCTCTATTCCTTCAATCTCAATCCAGTTTATGCAACTGTCCCAATAATGTAACTTTTAGTAAAAGGATCTATTTTGGAAGCAGATATTGTATTTAGTTGTCATGATTCTTTATTCTTTTTCATCTGGAAAGGCTCCTGTTTCCTTGAATTTCAAGATCTTGTCACTTTTAACAGTATGGACCAATTAATTTGTAGAATGCCTCTCAAATTGGATTTGTTTGATGTTTCCTCACAATTTGATTCAATTTATACATCTTTGGCAGAAATATCACAAATATGACATTGCATTACATCTGACTAGGAAGTGCAGCATTTTAATTTGTGCAACATTTTAATTTATACTTGCCTTTTCAGTCTTGCAATCTGCTATTTCTTCAAAGATTCCTTATCCCTTTTAAGTGGAGACTGGCATTCAGAAACAAAATCTGGGTGCTTGATCTTCTCATTGCTATCAAGACGTCACCTTCTTTAGAATAATTTCAACCCAACATTGCAGGATTCATACTAATTTTCTCACTTTCCATATGTGTGACTCCTCTCTCCAACAGTGAGAAACTTGGCTCTGTTTTCCTTAGTTTATGTACTAATTCCCAGGTGGTGTTAGTGGTGAAGAATCCATCTGCCAATACAGGAGAAAAGAGATGCAGGTTTGATCACTAGATCAGGAAGATCCCCTGGAGTAGGAAATGGCAACCTGCTCCAGTTCTTGCCTGGAAAATTCCACAGACAGAGGAGCCTGGCAGGCAACAGGCCATGGGGTCACAAAGAGCACATAGCTGGGCACCAAGAAAAAAAGTGCTGATTTGACCAACCCCGAATATATATGTAATCTCATCACCGTTGCCACTCACTCTCTCACGTGGGACACCATTCTCCTCCCAATGGGGCTCTGAACTCCCATACCTTCTCATTCTGGTTGAGTTAGAAAACCCTACACAAGGCCAACACCACACATACCCTCCTCATCTAGCTTGGACTCTAACATCCCATGTGAGACTCACTTAGAAGTCCCATTATGTGTTTTTGAGGACTAATACTAGGCAACTTCCATGCCTGAATTTTCTCCTTAGTCTGCTTGGGCTCCACTGTATTATAGAAAAAGCAAGAGAATTCCAGAAATAAACATTTACTTCTGCTTCACTGACTACACTAAAGCCTTTGACTGTGTGGATCACAACAAACTGTGGAAAATTCATTAAGAGACGGGAATATCAGACCACCTTACCTGCTTCCTTGGAAGATGCTTGTTCCTTGGAAGAAAAACTATGACAAACTTAGCATATTAAAAGCAGAGAGATTACTCTGCCAGCAAAGGTCCATGTAATGAATGCTATGGTTTTTCCAGTAGTCATGTATGGATGTGAGAGTTGGACCATAAAGACGGCTGAGCACTGAAGAATTGATACTTTTAAACTGTGGTATTCATGTGTTCCCCATCCTGAACCCTCCTCCCTCCTCCCTCGCCATTCCCTCCCTCTGGGTCGTCCCAGTGCACCAGCCCCAAGTATACCTGTGGCGGATTCATTTTGATATTTGGCAAAACTAATACAATTATGTAAAGTTTAAAAATAAAATAAAATTAAAAAAAATAATAAATAATAAATTTTTAAAAAGAAAAAAAAAATAAACTGTGGTATTGGAGAAGACTCTTGAGAGTCCCTTGGACTGCAAGAAGATCAAACCAGTTAACTCTACAGGAAATCAACCCTGAATATTCATTGGAAGGACTGATGCTGAAGCTGAAGCTCCAATACTTTGGCCACATGATGCAAAGAACCAACTCACTGGAGAAGACCCTGATGCCAGGGAAGATAGAAGGCAGGAGGAGAAAGGGACAACAGAGGGTGAGATGGTTGGATGGCATCAATGACTCGATGGACATGAGTTTGAGCAAGCTCTGGGAGTTGGTGATGGACAGGAAAGCCTGGTGTGCTGCAGTCCTTGGGGTTGCAAAGAGTTGGACACGGCTGAGCAACTGAAAAACAACAACTTCTTGGGCTCAGTTACCCACATTGGGTCATCCCAACATAAGGACACCCTTCTCAGTAGACTCTGCTGTGGCCTACTGTTTCCTTCAGATATTCTTTATTTCCTGGTGACAAAGATGAGATACTGTCAAGAAAAACTAAAACAAAATCATAGGAGATATAAATTAATTTCTATATTTTCTGGTATGTAATTGAATCCACTTCCCACCAATAATCTATTCAGATTTAGGTTGAAAAATGGATGACATTGGACTCGCTGCAGAGCTGATGGTGGGTGTTTAGCTTTCAGTAACCATACACAGAAGACATTTGACCTTAATGGGATGGACACGAAGAAGATGTCTGTGAAGCAAAAATAAAACAACAACAACAAACTCCACACTTATTAAAAGATGCTATTTTTGTTATAGCAGTATTCACCATGACTGAAATATGGAAGTGATCTTGGTATCTGTTGATGAGTGAATGGATAAAGAAATTGTGATACATAGATGGATAGGTAGATAGGTAAATCTCTATCTCTCTTTTTCCGTCTCAATATAATACAGCCTTAAAAGAAAAGGAAATTTTAATATTTGTGGATAAATTTAGACAATATTATTCATCCAAATTATGGATGAATTTAGAAGATATTATTTTAAACTGTCAGACACAGAAAGACAAATATTATGTGATAACACTTACATGAAGAATCTAAAATAGTCAGACCTACATAGTAGAACAGTGGTTGCTAGGAGCTGGAAAATGGTAAGGATGGGAAGATGTTGGTCAAAGGTTACACATGTTCAGTTATAAGATGAATAAGCTCTAGAAATCTAATGTACAGCATGGTAAATATAATTAATAATACTATATTGTATACTTGAAATTTGCTAAGAGTAGATTTTAAGTGTGTATGCACATACACACAGATACATGGTAACTACATGAGGGGAGGTAATTAACTATGTTAATTAGCCTGATTGTGATATAATCAGCACACCAAGGTTACTTATATCAAAATGACACATTGAACATATTAAATATTTGCAATTTTTATATCTTAATCAGGCTGGGGAAAAACCTGAACCCTAAATTTTAAAATAATAACCAAACAAACCCTAAGTCAATGTCTTCTATTTATTTAAGAAAACTAAAATGAAAATTTTTTTTCAAAAACAATAACAACAATCAAGTGAGCAGTGAAGGACTCATTAGAATTGCTGCTACTGCTGCTAAATCGCTTCAGTTGTGTCCGACTCTGTGCAACCCCATAGATGGAAGCCCACCAAGACTCCCCCATCCCTGGGATTCTCCAGGCAAGAACACTGGAGTGGGTTGCCATTTCCTTCTCAAATTAGAATTGCAGATGATTGTTAATTTAATAAGTAGAAGAAAACAAATTTGAGTAGAAAAGTTTCCATTAAGACTTTAATTCGTTTCTAGCATACTAGCTTCATGGAGCTCAAACTAGTCAAGCAATAACATAATAACTTCATTTTATGAAACTTCATAGTCATTGTAAAACATTCCACACTGAGAAGATAAAATAAGTAATTAAAAAATAAATAAATAAAATAAATTTAAAGGAAAAAAACTCTAAATAGAAAATAATCCATAAACATATGGAATCACTATGTTATATACCTGAAACTAATAAAATATTGTAAATCAATTATACTTCACAAAAAATGTTTAAAGTAAAATGAAATGAATTAAAAAAAATCTAGTGTTAAGTGTGTACTGAATTGAGAAGCTTTCATTCTCTCTGAATGCAACTGTGAAAAAAAATACTGCATTAAATTGGCTTGTGTTTTTGACTGTCATTGGGGTCTAAGCAATTCTATTTAACTTTCTATTTTTCTTACTTGACCCAAAACCTAGATAATAGCTGTAGAATCTCAGGTTTTGTCCATAGACTTAAATTTTACAAAATGACCTAACCTTCTGGTAAGGACATTGATTTTTCAAATATCTTATTACTTTATTTTTTTTTTTAATTTTTATTTATTTATTTATTTATTAATTTTATTTTATTTTTAAACTTTACATAACTGTATTAGTTTTGCCAAATATCAAAAGGAATCCGCCACAGGTATACATGTGTTCCCCATCCTGAACCCTCCTCCCTCCTCCCTCCCCATTCCATCCCTCTGGGTCGTCCCAGTGCACCAGCCCCAAGCATCCAGTATCGTGCATCGAACCTGGACTGGCAACTCATTTCATACATGATATTTTACATGTTTCAATGCCATTCTCCCAAATCTTCCCACCCTCTCCCTCTCCCACAGATTCCATAAGACTGTTCTATACATCAGTGTCTCTTTTGCTGTCTCGTATTACTTTAATTATAGGTTTCTTGTATTCACTATGCATCTGGAGTCCAAAAGGAGACTTACTAATTTCTCTCTTGTCTCTTGTCTGGAAAAAATAGATATTTTAAAAGGCAAAAGTCATTATTCCAGTCTTCAAAACTGCCAAGGGCACTAAAAAGTACATCTTACATTTATATATGGATTGTCCTTCAATTTAGTCCGACATCATGCAATCATTCATTGGATTTAATATTTATTGAACACCTATTATGTTCCAGGCAATGTTCCAAGTGTCATGGGAAGAATTATTCTGATATTTATCACTCACGTATATATTGGAAGTCATGGGATTGAATAAATTGAATCAGATATGGACTCTGCATTCCAGGGGATTATAAGAAACCATGGAGGATAAAACAGATTCATACAATATTTTAACAGAAGATAAAGGACTAGGATAAACATTGTAAGAGACATACAATAAAAAAGACTAAGAAAAGACAGGGGTGGTGAGACATAATTTCTGCATGGAGACCTAGGGCAGGGTGGAATGGATAGAGTGGAAAAGTAGGGACCCTTCATGGAGGAGCGAGATTTTAATGATATTGTTACTATATTGTGAACTTATGCAGATTTATTTCAAATATCCTTAGTCTTTTTAAGTATTGAAAGAGATAAACAAATGTAGCATGGGCAGTTTTATATTTTGAAGAACAGAACAAAAATGAAAGATAAACATAGCACTGAGAATCCATACCTTTATTGACCACCTTGGTACTCTTCTAGACCTCATCTAGTTTGCTTTGCATCACCACCACCACCTTGAAGAGTGGATTATATGGACCTTTGTAGACATGCAGTACATATTTGAAGATTAAAAAACAAATCTCATGACATAAGAATCTTATAATTTACACATCTTTCCTCAGAAGGATGATTGAAGATCTCAAACAGAAGTGGGTCACAGAGAAAATTGATATATATGTACAGGGCATAGCATTTTTATTTCAATTTTTTTAACTTTTTATTTTACATTAGAGTATAGTTGATTAACAATGCTGTGATAGTTTCAAGTGTACACTGAAGTGAGTCAGTATATGTGTATCTTTTTTCAAAATTTCCCCCATTTAGGTTGTTGCATAATATTGAGCAAAGTCTTGACTAGTTCTTTACTTATCATTGATTTATAAACTGAAACAGTCTTTCTGTTTTTTTTTCCTAAAATAACTGTGAATAAAGTCCATTTACATCGAATATCATTTATATCAAATGACCCACAGGTCTCTTCTCCCAAAACAAGCTGTGGGGAGGTGGAATCTAGTTAAATGTCTTGCTCTCACAGATCTCATGTTGCCAGCCTGATTTTGTGAAACTTACAGGTGATTTATACTGGAATTCCTACAAAGCAGTGTTAATCATTTCAGTGTAATTTTGTTTTAATGTCTTAAATAAACAATAATTAAAAGTGTTAAAAATGCCAAATAGGGTAGAGAATGATCATTGCTTATAGTAAGTTTGGAATAGATGCAATACAGTGAATTAAACATTAAAGATTGATTTTTTTTCAAGATTTTTCCAGCAGAATTGTGTTAATCCTATGAGCAGTCAAAACATTTTATTGAGTGTTGTATTTAATGTTGTTTTAAGTATGCATGATCTCATTTGATAATCTAATAAAACCAGGTGGAACAAACAGTTTATGGATGAGGAGAGTGAGCCTTAGGAAGAATAAAACTGAAGTTCACAGACCTGGTTAGTAACCAGCTGGGACATTTCCATTCCATCCTTCTGGCACTGCCTTTGTACATTAGAATTCCACTTTTCATAGAGGAGGGAAGGTCAATAGGCTGATGATGCAAAATAAGTGAATCTTGTCAAACTGCTCTGTTCATACTCTGGACTTCAGACAGTGAAGGAAAAAACTAGGCAGAGAAGGTAATCCTGAGCAGAATGAGTTCATGATCAAAGTCCTGTCATCCTGACCAGAGTTTGAGATTTACTTCTTTCTCCTGAGGGAAAGCCAGATTGTCATTTCATACTGTGGAAAAGAACTACTACCATGAAGAGATGCCATTCATTCTGTCCTAGTCCTCCAGCTTCAATCACAATCACAGAAGAGAGAAGACCACAGATGAGAAAGAGATTACTTTTCACATAAAATTGGATTAAGGAGTCCTGCTTCCCTCTTTGAAGTATTATTTGAAAAAAAAAATGCATACCTTTCTTATTGAAGATCTTACAAATTATTGCTTTTAATGGATCTTGGAACAGAAAATGCACCATGCTTGAACTCCAAACTTGTGTCATGCCTTGGTGAGTATTTTATGAATTGTAAAATTGGAAAATAAGTTAAGATACCAAAGTGGCTGCTGGCTCCCCCATCTGATAAATCTTACTTGGGATTAGTATGTAATATCCCTTTTAAGACCTCTTTCATTTCTTTTTTTATGGACTTGAACTGAATGCCAATAAAAGTGAAGAAATTCATCCATGTATCTTTGTTTTTCCTTGTTAACTATATTACTTAGCTGTGCAGATTTTCTTTATTCTGAATAATCACAGGCTTTCTGAAAATGTCAGCATCTCATTTAACTGTGTTTTCTAGTGTTCAGACTTTGCACCATGACTGAGGTATACTTAGAGATATACGCTTTAAAATAGATGTTAACCTGGGAGAATCAACCTCTTTGGCAGGGAAAGGACTTTGATGAACTCACTTTCCTTTTAAAACAATAAAATATAAGCAAAACAACTAAAGCCAATCATTTCAGAAGTCTGTCAATTAGCCAAAGCCACAGAACAAACTAAAAATTTTCTATACAAGAGAGGCTGCTGAACTTTGGTAAGATGGTGGGATCTGTCATATTTGAATTTAGGGCTAATCTCCTCTCCTTTCATTCCCTCCTCATCTTAGAGGTGTAGGAGGTAAAACCCAGCAACCATTGCAGAGAAGGAAAGGACTGAACTGCTTGTGGAGCTCTGTTAAAGCATCATCCCCAGTACAGAGTCAATATTTTGTCTGAACTTTCAGCTCCCTGGGAAATAGATGGCTATTTGAATGATTCAGAGCTTAGCTCAGTGGGAAGTGGATGGATCTAATACCAGAGTTATTACAAACAAGTCTATTTGTTTGTAACAACAACAACAGTAACAAAATACAAGGCATTAGAAGAAACAGGAAGGTAAGTCCACATACACTGGGGGAAAAAACAGCTAATAGAAAAAGGCCCTCAGGGGCACCAGATTTTGGACTTAGCAGAAAAAGATTTTAAATAAGCTCTGGTAAATAAATTCAAAGAAGTACAGGGAATCATGTATAAAGAATGAAAGGAAGTGTGAAAATACTATTGGTGATGGTAACTGTGTAGCCATTATGAAAGGCAATATACATGCATTATTTTGTAATTCTTTTTCTCTCCAATCTGTTTTCAAAGACAACTGAATATCAATAAATATAAAGCTGCATTAATGGGCCTATCATTTATACAGATGTACATTTTTGCAAAGGAGGAAGAGGAAATAGGGGTATTTAGACAGAAGTTTTTGCACAGTATTGAAATTAAATTGGCATGCATCGACTAGATTATTTCACATTAAGGTGCTAATTGTAATTTTCAGAGTAAACACTACAAAAATAACTGAAGTAAATATAGTGAGACAAACAACAATGAAATTAAAAAGATACACTAGAGAACATGTGGGCTTTCCTATAGCTCAGATGGTAAAGAATCTGTCTACAATGCAGCAGACCCAGGTTAGATCCCTGAGTTGGGAAGAATCCCCTAGAGAAGGGAATGGCAACCCATTCCAGTATTTCTGCCTAGAAAATTTCATGGACAGAGTAGCTTGGTTGGCTATAGTCCATGGGGTTGCAAAGAGTCAGACACAACTGAGTGACTAACACAAGAGAATATATATTTAACAAAAATAAAAGATAGAAATCAAGGAACAAGGAAAAAGAAAAAAAGCACAAGACACAAGGAAACCAACAGCAAAAGGACAAATATAAACCCTGCCTTATCAGTAATTACATTAAATCCAAGTGCATTAAACACCTCAATCAAAAGACAGATGTTGGTAGAATAAATATACTAGCTACAGGATGCATACTTTTATTCAAAGACATAAATAGATTAAAAAGAAAAGGATGGAAATATTTACATGAAAATGATAGTCAAAGAGAGATGAACTAGTTGTACTAAAATCAGGCAAAATATACTCGGAGATGAAAATAATTACAGGAGAAATAGAAACACTAGCATAGAAAATGACAACCCATTCCAGTATTCTTGCCTGGAAAATTCCAAGGGCAGAGGAGCCTTGTGGGCTACAGACCATGGGGTCACAAAAAGTTGAATATGACTGAGCATGCATACATGCACAGAAACATTTTATTCTTATTGAGGGTTAATTTATAATTAGAAAAATATGACAATTATAAACATATATACACCTATCAACACAGCCCCAAAACACATGAAGCAAAAACTAACACAGTTAAAGGGAGAAATAGATAATCCAATAATAAAAATCTGAAGCTTTAATACTTAATTTTTGATAACAGATAAAACAACAATACAGCAGTTCAGCAGAGAAATAGAATATGTGAGCAATATTATAAACCAAATTGTTAAGTCACTAAGTCGTGTCTGACTCTGCGACTCCATGAACTGCAGCATGCCAAACTTTCCTGTCCTTCACTATCTCTTGGAGTTTGCTCAAACTCATGTCCATTGAGTCAATGATGCCATCCAACCATCTCATCTTCTGTCACCTGCTTCTCCACATGCCCTCAATCTTTCCCTACATCACAGTCCCTTACAATGTGTCAGCTCTTCGTATCAGGTAGCCAAAGTATTGGAGCTTAAGCTTTAGCATTGGTCCTTCTATTCAGTGTTGATTTCTTTTAGGATTGACTGATTTGATCTTGCAGTCCAAGAAACTCTTAAGAGTCTTCTCAAGCACCACAATTCAATGGCATCAATTCTTCAGTGCCCAGCCTTCTTTATAGACAAATATTTACAGAATACTCCCTCCAACATCAGAATATGAATTCTTCTCAATAGTCATTCTGCTAACATGGAAAATTCTCTAGGATAAACCTTGCCTTCAATTCAGCTCAGTCACTCAGATGTGTCTGACTCTTTGTGACCCCATGGATTGCAGCATGCCAGCCTTCTCTGTCCTTCACCAACTACTGGAGCTTGCTCAAACTCATATCGATCAAGTTGGTGGTGCCATTCTACCATCTTATCCTCTATCGTCCCCTTCTACTGCCTTCAATTTTCCCAGCATCAGGGTCTTTTCTAATCAGTCAGTTCTTTGCATCAGGGGGCCAAAGTATTGGATCTTCAGCTTCAACATCAATCCTTCCAATGAATATTCAGGGTTGTTTTCCTTTAGGATTGACTTGTTTGATGTCCTTGCAGTCCAAGGGACTCTCAAGAGTCTTCCTCAACACTACAGTTCAAAAGCATCAATTCTTTAGCACTCAGCTTTCTTTATGGTCCAGCTCTCACATCCATATATGACTATGGGAAAAACCATAGCTTTGGCTAGAAGGACCATTGTTGGCAAAATAATGTGTCTGCTTTGTAATATGCTGTTTAGGTTGGTCATAGCTTTTCTTCCAAGGAACAAGTGTCTTTTAATTTCATGGCTGCAGTCACCATCTGCAGTGATTTTGGAGTCCAAGAAAATAAAGTCTTCCAATGTTTTCATCGTTTCCCCATCAATTTGCCATGAAGTGATGGGACTGGATGCCGTAATCTTTGTTTCTTGAATGTTGAGTTTTAAGCTAGGCTTTTCATTCTCCTCTTTCACTTTGATCTACAGACTCTTTAGTTCTTCTTCACTTTCTGCCATAAGGGTGGTGTCATCTGCATATCTGAGGTTATTGATATTTCTCCCAGCAATCTTGATTCCAGCTTGTGCTTCACCCAGCCTGGTATTTCTCATGATGTATTCTACATATAAGTTAAATAAGTAGAGTGACAAAATACAGTCTTGATGTATTCCTTTCCCAATTTGGAACCAGTCCATTGTTCCACATCTGGTTCTAACTGTTGCTTCTTAACGTGCATACTTCTCAGAAGTAGGTAAGATCTGGTATTCCCATCTCTTGAAGAATTTTCCACAGTTTGTTTTGATCCTCACAAATCAATAATATTGATAATATCTACCAAAATTTCCAACTGGAAGTACTATCTGGAGAGGAAAATATGATGATCAATGTTTGAGAAAGCAATAACACCTGTGAATTTGATTTTTCAAAAGTCTGTTGGAATCCTCATCTCCCCACAGAACACAGCCATGTCACAGAACTTCTCCAATCTGGGGAATGTCCTATTTGATGTTTTTCCTGGGGTGGGTTGGGCCCTTGCCATTCCAGCAGCAAAGAAAAACTGCACTGTGTTTGTTAATAATCTCAATCCTGAATCTCATAAATGGCTACTGCACAACTGTAAATTAAATAAAGTGGACAAAAAGGTAAAAGCCTTTAACTTGGATGGGAAAGACTTCCTGCAAGGACCAGTCAGAGAAGAGTTAATGCAGCAGCTGGGATCATGGTCAAAAGAAATAAAATACTCTGTGCACATTGTCATGAATTTGATGAATTTGCCAGAAAAGGCTATTGAGTTTCTCAGCTCTTTCAAAGCACTCTTAGATGGACAGCCATCTGACAGTGAACTTCCCATTGTGCATTGTTACAGCTTTTCCAAAGGTGCTAATCCAGCAAGGGACATTCAGCAATGAGCTGGACCTGTATTAGGCATCTTCTTGGAGGCATGCAGTTCAGTTCACCTAGTAAGAAATGTAGTCCCTAACAAGGAAATGCTATACATCACTTTTCAGATTCCTGCTGCTATACTTTACAAGAACCAGACTATAAATCAAGACAATCATGAAGATCCACCTCTTAAACACCAGAGGGCAGATAAAGACTTTTAAGAAGAAAAAACACAAATTGCTTTAGTCATGTAATTGAAAATATTTTCTCCATCTCCCCACTAGACTTTGTGATAGTGAACTATCATTTGTATGATTTCTAATATTTTACCATTCAGTTACTTTAGTATTGAACCCTTTTATTTTACTCTAGCTGGCTTCCCTGGTGGTCAGATGGTAAAGAATCTGCCTGCAATGCAGGAGACCTAGGTTCGATCCCTGCATTGGAAAGATCTCCTGGAGTAGGGAATGGCAACCCACTCCAGTATTCTTGACTTGAGAATGCCATTGGCAGAGGTGCCTGGTGGGCTATAGTCCATAGGGTTGCAAAGAGTCAGACATGACTGACAGACTAACACACTCACAGTCAAGGGCTTTAGCATAGTCAATGCAGCAGAAGTAGATGTTTTTCTGGAACTCTCTTGCTTTTTCGATAATCCAATGGATGTTGGCAATTTGATCTCTAGTTCCTGTGCCTTTTCTAAATCCAGCTTGAACATCTGGAATTCCTAGGTTTGCATTCTGTTAAAGCCTAGCTTAAAGAATTTTGAGCATTACTTTGCTATCCTGTGAAATAAGTGCAATTGTGAAGTAGTTTGAACATTCTTTGGCATTGCTTTTCCTTGGGATTGGAATCAAAATTGACCTTTTCCAGTCCCGTGGCCCCTGCTGAATTTTCCAAATTTGCTGGCATATTGAGTGCAGCACGTTAACTGTCTCATCTTTTAGCATTTGAAGAAGCTCAGCTGGAATTCCACCATCTCCAGTAGCTTTGTAGTGATGCTTCCTAAGGCCCACTTGATTTCTTATTCCACGATGTCTGGCTCTTGGTAGGTGGTCACACCTTAGTGGTTATCTGGGTCATTAAGATCTTTTTTGTACAGTTTTTTTTCTGTGTATTCTTGCCACTTATTCTTAATATTTCTACTTTGGTTAGGTCCATACCATTTCTAAAAAGCCTCTTGATGAAAGTGAAAGAGGAGAGTGAAAAGGTTGGCTTAAAGCTCTACATTCAGAAAACGAAGATCATGGCATCTGGTTCCATCATTTCATGGGATCATGAAGTGGTCCATAAAGACCATGAAGTCTTTATTTTTTGGGGCTCCAAAATCATTGCAGATGGTGACGGCAGCCATGAAATTAAAAGATGCTTACTCCTTGGAAGGAAAGTTATGACCAACCTAGATAGCATATTGAAAAGCAGAGATATTACTTTGCCAACAAAGGTCCATCTACTCAAGGCTATGGTTTTGCCAGTGGTCATGTATGGATGTGAGAGTTGGACTGTGAAGAAAGCTGAGCGTTGAAGAATTGATGCTTTTGAACTGTGGTGTTGGAGAAGACTCTTGAGAGTCCCTTGGACTGCAAGGAGATCCAACCAGTCCATTCTAAAGGAGATCAGTCCTGGGTGTTCATTGGAAGGACTGATGCTGAAGTTGAAACTCCAATACTTTGGCCACCTCATGTGAAGAGTTGACTCATTGGAAAAGACTCTGATGCTGGGGGGGATTGGGGGCAAGAGGAGAAGGGGACGACAGAGAATGAGATGGCTAGATGACGTCACCGGCTTGATGGATATGAGTCTGAGTGAACTCTGGGAGTTGGTGATGGACAGGGAGACCTGGTGTGCTGTGATTCATGGGGTCACAAAGAGTTGGACATGACTGCATGACTGAACTGAACTGAACTGATACCATTTCTGTCCTTTATTGTGCCCATCTTTGCATGAACTATTTCCTTGGAAACTGGTATCTCCAGTTTCCTTGAAGAGATCTCTAGTCTTTCCCATCCTATTTTTTCCTCTATTTCTTTGCATTGTTCATTTAAGACTTTATCTCTCCTTGCTATTCTCTGGAACTTTGCAGTCAGTCAGGTATATCTTAACCTTTATTCCTTTGCCTTTCACTTTTCCTCTTTTCTTGCTGCTAAGTCACCTCAGTCGTGTCCGACTCTGTGTGACCCCATAGACGGCAGCCCACCAGGCTCCCCCATTCCTAGGATTCTCTAGGCAAGAACACTGGAGTGAGTTGCCATTTCCTTCTCCAATGCATGAAAGTGAAAAAGTCAAAGTGAAGTCGCTCAGTCATGTCCGACTCTTAGCGACCCCCTGGACTGCAGCCCACCAGGCTCCTATGTCCATGGGATTTTCCAGGCAAGAGGACTGGAGTAGGGTGCCTCCTCAGAGAACCACTTCAGCTTCTTGTATTCTTTGGTTTGGCTTTGGTGACTGCCTCCTATATGATGTTTTGAGTCTCCATTGACAGTTCTTTAGGACTCTATCAGATATAATCCTTTGAATCTATTCATCACCACCACTGTGTAATCATAAGAGATTTGGTTTAGATCATACCCAAATGGTCTAGTGGTTTTCCCTGCTTTCTTCACTTTAAGCTGGAATTTTGTAATAAGGAGCTAATGATCTGAGTCATAGTCAGCTCCAGGTCTCCTTTTTGCTGACTATAGAGAGCATCTTTATCTTTGGCTGCAAATAAAATCAGTCTGATTTTGGTATTGACCATCTGGTGATGTCCATGTATAGAGTCATCTCTTGTGTTATTAGAAAAGGGTTTTTGCTCTGAGCAGCATGTTCTCTTGACAAAACTCTGCTAGCCTTTGCCCTACTTCATTTTGTACTCCAAGGCCAAACTTGCTGTTACTCCAGGTATCTCTTGACTTCCTATTTTTGCATTTCAGTCTCCTATGATGAAAAGGACATCTTTTTTTCAGTATTAGTCCTAGAAGATCTTGTACATCTTCATAATACTGGTCAACTTAAGCTTCTTCAGCATTAGTGATTGGGGCATAGACTCGGATTACTGTGATGTTGAATAGTTTGGCTTGTTAAGAAACGAAGATCATACTGTTATTTTTTGGACTGCAACCAAGTACTGCATTTCTGACTCTTTTCTTGATTATGAGGACTTCTCCATTTCTTTTAAGTGATTGTTAACCATAGTAGTAGATTTAATGGTCATCTGAATTAAATTCACCCATTCCAGTCCATTTCAGCTCGCTGATTCCTAAGATGTCAATGTTTACTCTTGCCATCTCCTGCCTGACAACATCCAATCTACTCATGGACCTTATATTCCAGGTTCCTATCCAATATTGTTCTTTACAGCATCAGACTTTACTTTCACCACCAGACATATCCACAACTGGGCATCATTTCATCTTTGGACCAGCAGCTTCCTTCTTTTTGGAGCTGTTAGTAATTGCCATCTCTTCTTTCCCAGCAGCATATTGGACACCTTCTGACCTGTTGGGCTCATCTTCCAGTGTTATATCTTTCTGCCCTTTCATACTATTCTTGGGGTTCTTGCGGCAAGAATACTGGAGTGATTTGCCATTCCCTCCTCCTCATTCAAATCGTGAACAGCTTTTTGTCAATGTAGCACATCATGTATACTGGTTTCCTATTGCTGCTGTAACAAATTACCACAGATCCTGGAGGTAGTTCTGGAGGTCAGGAGTCCATAATCAGTATTACATGGGGCTAATGTCAAAGTGTTTCCTTACGGAGGTTCTAGGGAATATATATATATATTTTCTTTCCTGGAAAAGGCAAGTTTCTAGAGGCTGTATTCATTCCTTGGCTCATGGACTCAGATCACACTGCTTTTTATTCTTTGTGTCCATTGTCACATTACTTGCTGTCTTTGATATTCTTGCTTCTTTATCATAAGGACCCCTGTGATTGCATTGGAGTTGCCTAGAAAATCTAGGATAACTTTCTCACCATAATATCTTTAACTTAATAACATCTGCAAAGTTATTTTTACCATGTGAGATAACATATTCACAGGTCTGAACATATTTGCTGTTGCTGTTTTTAGTTGCTAACTCATGTCTGAGTCTTTGTGACCCCATGAACTGTAGCCCATCAGGCTTCTCTGTCCATGGCATTTCCCAGGCAAGAATACTGGAGTGGGTTGTCATTTACTTCTCCAGGGAATCCTCCCAACCCAAGGATAATAACCCATATCTCCTGCATTGGCAGGCAGATTCTTTATCACTGAGCTACTAGGGAAGCCCCCTGGATGTATTTTAATGACCCTTGTTCTCTTAATTATAGTATACCTGCTGAATGTCAAAGATTTACACTTATCTGTTATTGAAACTACATTCATCTCATTCCCAAAGGTCTCAAATCATTACAACACTCACTCAAAGTTCAAAATTCTATTGTTTAAATATCATGAACTCCAAAGTTCAAAATCTTTCTTTCTAAATAACCAGATAAGGGTCACATTCTCTATATGATCCAGTCCAGGGCAAGATTCTTCTCCATCTGTGAACCTGTTAAATAAGACAAGAAGTTATCTGCTGCCAGAATATAGTGGTAAGACAGGCATAGATAACAGTTATGACATTTCTATTCCAAGGTTAAAAATAGAAGTAAGAAACTTGTCACTGATTCTAAAGCAATTTTGAAATCAAGTATGGTAAATTCCATTGAATTTCCAGGTGGTGCAGTAGTAAAAAGAAAAAGAAAAAAAAAAAAGGCAGGCAGCCAATGTACAAGGCACAAGAGATGCAGTGGCTGGACAGGGAAGATCCACTGGAGTAGGAAATGGCAGCCCTCCAGCATTCTAGCCTGGAAAATTCCATGGACAAAGGAGCCTGGCAGGGTACAGTCCATGGGGTCACAAAGAGTTGGACACAACTGAACACACACACACACACAGTAAATTCCATTAGGCTATAATGCATGGAAACAATCTGTGACTCAAAGTTCTATACTCTGAGTCATTCTTATTTTTCAGGAAGGACAGTGCCTGCTGGCCTCTGAGTAATCCTATCAGTCTGTTTCATACTTGTAGAATTTGAGGTGTCTGATAGCCCTTTTTTATTTCTTCCTCCTTCTGTCCCTTTTATTTGAAGCTTACAGTATTTCTGCTGGTAGAATATTCTCAAATGTTCCATCTGTGGATCTTCCATGCACCCCACAAGGATTCACTCAGTTAAAACAAAGCCTCTTTCACAAATCTCCCCTGAATCATCTTATCTCTATTCTTGGCTTCTGTTGAGATGAATAGTCTGAACTTTTGGTTCTTCTAAGGAACTAAGAAAAGGTTGTCCAGGCACTTCTTCTTCTCAAGAACATGCATTCTTGATGATGAACATTTCCACATCCTATTTGTAGCATCTTTTGCTATCCAGACAGGTTGAGAATTTCTCAGTTCATAAAGTCTTGGTTCCTTTTACTTAAAAGTTATTCCCTCAATTTACCTCTTACTGGTTACATTTTACTCTAAGATGCAAGAGGAAACCAGGCCACATCTTCACCAGTTTGCTGGAGAACTTCCTTAGCTATAATCCAAATTTATTTATTATGTTATACAACACAATTCAGCTAGATTTTCTTCCTCTATATAATAAAGATCTTCTTTCCTCTAGTTTCCAATAATATATTGCTCATTTCCTTCTGAGTCCTTACCAGCAACTTGTTTAACGTCCATATTTTTACCAACAGTTTATGATAATTTAAATATACTCTTGGAATTCCCTGGTGGTGCAGATGGTAAAGAATCTGCCTGCAGTGTGGGGGACTTGGGTTTGATCCCTAGGTTGGGAAGATTCCCTGGAAAAATGGATCCAGGATTCTTGCCTGAATAATTCCCTAGAAAAAGGAGCCTAGTGGACTACAGTCCATGACCTCACAAAGAATCATCAGGACTGAGTGACTAACACATTAAATATACTTTAAGAGAGTGGTGGTCCCCAACCTTTTCACAGAAGAGCCTGGTTTCATGGAAAACAATTTTTCTGCAGACCAGAGCGGGTAATGGTTTCAGGGTGATTCAAGCATAGCAGGGTTCATGCTCCTATGAGTACCTAATGCAACCACTGATCTCATAGGATGTGGAGCTCAGGTGGTTATGTGAGTAATAGGGAGTGGCTGTAAATACAGATGAGGTTTCGCTTGCTCACCCACCACTTACCTCCTCCTGAGTAGCCCACTTGGCAACCCCTGCTGTAAGATGATACACATTATATCTGCTGAGCCCTTGACTTCTTTCTGAGCTCTCATGGGTAAAGTCTTTCACATCCATATTTCTATTGTCAATGTAGCTTTTTTCTATCATATTTCTCAAAATTCTTCTAGCTTTCTCCCATTACCCAAATCTAAAGCCAATTCCATGTTTGTAAATATTTACTGTAATAACACTAGGGAAGTGATACACTGTATTAAAAGAGTAAAGGAAAAAACATGATCATTTCAATAAGTATAGCAAAAAAAATTTTGAAAAGCATCCAACATTATCAAGATAAGCACACACAACATACCAGGACTAGAAAGATATTCCTTCAAGCTAATAAATAGTGTTCACAAAAATGGACATCACATGGCATCAGGATTACTTAAGTACTTTTACTTAAAATTAGGAAAAAGAAAAGGATGTAGGAATCAATTAAAAGTCTATAGGCTTGCTCATAGTTTTCTTATCTGGGTAAGTTGAACATTAGCTAACATTTTATCTTCATTGGTTTGATTGATTTTTTCACTATGTTTTAATATTGCAGCTAAATTTGCACCAAATCTTAGTCTATTTCCTTTCTGGATAACTAACTGTTGTGTTTGGAATGTCTCTGTAATCATAGCTTGTACCATGTCATTTTTCTGAGATCCAGTAGACCTGTGGTAACAGCTTTTATAAAGGTTTTTTATTTCTCTGCTGAAAATTTAGCAGCCAATTTTCTTTTTTTAAATTTTATTTTATTTTTAAATTTTACATAATTGTATTAGTTTTGCCAAATATCAAAATGAATCCGCCACAGGTATACATGTGTTCCCCATCCTGAACCCTCCTCCCTCCTCCCTCCCCATACCATCCCTCTGGGTCGTCCCAGTGCACCAGCCCCAAGCATCCAGTCTTGTGCATCGAACCTGGACTGGCAACTCATTTCATACATGATATTTTACATGTTTCAATGCCATTCTCCCAAATCTTCCCACCCTCTCCCTCTCCCACAGAGTCCATAAGACTGTTCTATACATCAGTGTCTCTTTTGCTGTCTCGTACACAGGGTTATTGTTATCATCTTTCTAAATACCATATATATGCATTAGTATACTGTATTGGTGTTTTTCTTTCTGGCTTACTTCACTTTGAATAATAGGCTCCAGTTTCATCCACCTCATTAGAACTGATTCAAATGTATTCTTTTTAATGGCTGAGTAATACTCCATTGTGTATATGTACCACTGCTTTCTTATCCATTCATCTGCTGATGGACATCTAGGCTGCTTCCATGTCCTGGCTATTATAAACAGTGCTGCGATGAACATTGGGGTACACGTGTCTCTTTCCCTTCTGGTTTCCTCAGTGTGTATGCCCAGCAGTGGGATTGCTGGATCATAAGGCAGTTCTATTTCCAGTTTTTTAAGGAATCTCCACACTGTTCTCCATCGTGGCTGTACTAGTTTGCATTCCCACCAACAGTGCAAGAGGGTTCCCTTTTCTCCACATCCTCTCCAGCATTTATTACTTGTAGACTTTTGGATCCCAGCCATTCTGACTGGTGTGAAATGGTACCTCATAGTGGTTTTGATTTGCATTTCTCTGATAATGAGTGATGTTGAACATCTTTTCATGTGTTTGTTAGCCATCTGTATGTCTTCTTTGGTGAAATGTCTATTTAGTTCTTTGGCCCATTTTTTGATTGGGTCATTTATTTTTCTGGAGTTGAGCTGTAGGAGTTGCTTGTATATTCTCAAGATTAGTTGTTTGTCAGTTGCTTCATTTGCTATTATCTTCTCCCATTCTGAAGGCTGTCTTTTCACCTTGCTAATAGTTTCCTTTGATGTGCCAATTTTCAATTCAGTTAAAAGTCATATTGTCCAAGCATTAAATTTAATTTTCTTAATAAAAGTCCATATGGAGATACTAAATCACATCTTAGCACCTAATTATGAGATGCACTTTAATGTAATAATATGATATGTGATCTTGTGTCTTAAATAATGGCTTTATCTGAGAATATAATATTTAAAAAAATACAGTCTGACAAAGAGATAAGAGAAAAGAAGAGAGAAAATAATTCAGTGGAATGATTCTGAGACAAGTATGTGTGTTTTCCACTCTTTGCAACCCTATGGACTGTAGGGCTCCTGCCAGGCTCCTCTGTCCATGGAATTCTCCAAGCAAGAATACTAGAGTGGGTTGCCATTCCCTTCTCCAGGGGATCTTCCCAACCCAAGGGTTGAACCCAGTCTCCCACACTGCAGGCAGATTCTTTACCATGTGAGACAAGTATAGAAGGTATTCTTGTATCCACAATAGTTCTATACACATTTTAGATCAGTAAAATATCACTTACTTAAAGAAGTCTATGTCCAAGACAGAATGTTCCAGGCTGTGGGAGTACACAAAGGATAACAACAGATTACCCCTGATGTCTGTCCTTGGCTGTATTTATGTGTGCGTATAAAAATACACGGGCCTGGAGAAGGCAATAGCACCCCACTCCAGTACTCTTGCCTGGAAAATCCCATGGATGGAGGAGCCTGGCAGGCTGCAGTCCATGGGGTTGCTAAGAGTCTGATACCACTGAGCGACTTCCCTTTCACTTTTCACTTTCATGCATTGGAGAAGGAAATGGCAACCCACTCCAGTGTTCTTGCCTGGAGAATCCCAGGGATGGAGAAGCCTGGTGGGCTTCTGTCTATGGGGTCGCACAGACTCGGACACGACTGAAGTGACTTAGCAGCAACCCTGGTGGCTCAGACCATAAAGAATCTGCCTGCAATGCAGGAGACCCAGGTTTGATCCCTGGGTTGGGAAGATCCCCTGGAGAAGGGAATGGAAACCCACTCCAGTATTCTTGCCTGGAGAATTCCATGGACAGAGGATTCTGGTGGCCTGCTGTCCATGGGGTCACAAAGAGTCGGACACGACTGAGAGATTAACACTTTCACTTTCATAAAAAATATGTAAATATTACATATATTACCTGTCAAGAATGCTTTAATACATTTTTACCTGGCCTAAATTTGTTTTTTTTTTGCCTCATGCCCCCTGTTATTATTGACAAATGTTAACTGTTTGATATAACTCAGACTCACTATGCACAAAGTTGAAAGAGTTGTTTGTCCTTTCCTCTCCTCCTCTCCTTGTATCCCATTGAAAAATTAAAAAAGAAATCAATCAGAGCTTAACCCTGTTTCCTCTTCTGATTTCAATGTTTCATTATTGCAGTCCTCATTTTTCAAATGACTCAGACTGAATCTCTAAATCATCTTCAGCAATTCCATTTACATAGTTGATGCATTTCTGTTATTCTCTTTAGAATATTGCTACTTAATAGCTGAGGGACCACCATAAACTTTCTTCATTCATTTAATCCCCACTGCCAATGCATCTATTCTGGAAAGTTCACGGACATTATCTCTTCAGAAGTTATTTATCTGCCTGTCTATTTATCTTTCTAACTATGCTAAGTCGCTTCAGTCGTGTCCAGCTCTTTGCCACCCTATGGACTGCAACCCACCAGGCTCTTCTGTCCATGGGATTCTCCAGGCAAGAATACTGGAGAGGGTTGCCATTCCCTTCTCAAGGCGATCTTCCCTACCGAGGCTTCTAACCTGCGTCTGTTGTCTCCTGTATTGGCAAGCAGGTTCACTACTACTTGCGCCACCTGGTGGCTTAGACAGTAAAGAATCTGCCTGCATTGCTGCAGACCTGTGATTGATTCCTGGATGGGAAACATCTTCTGGAGAAGGGAAAGGTTACCCGCTCCGGTATTCTTGTCTGGAGAATCCCATGGACAGAGGAGCCTGGTGGGCTACAGTCCATGGGGTCCCAAAGAGTCAGATACTATTTAGCATACATGTATACACATCTATCTATCTAAAATAGATCTAATCTGAAGGTTGGCAGGCTTATGACTCAAGAGGAGCTCGTTTCACCTTGAGTCTGAAAACAACAGAATACTGATGTCCCAGCTCAAATAATGAGGTGGAGGAATTCCTTTTAATTCAGAATTTGTTCTATAGTATTTGTGTCTTCAGGGGATCTTTCCAACCCAAGGATTGAACCCAGGTCTCCCACACTGCCAGCAAATTCTTTACCATGTAAGACATAGAAGATTAAAAAGATGTTCTTCTTGTATCCACAATAGTTCTATACACATTTTAGATCAGTTGATTGAATGAGGCCCACCCACATTAGGGAGGATAATGTGCTTTACTCAGTCTACTCATTCATATGCTAATGTCTTTCAGAAACAACCCTCCCCCCATGCCCCCCCCCGACTCCACCCCCTGCAAAATACAGCTGGACTAATGTTAGACCAAACGTCTGAATACACCCGAGTTCAGTCGAGTTTACACATAAAACGAATCATCGCAAGGACCGTGTGCATTTTGTTGCTAGTTAAAATGTTGGCCATCTTCATTGACATGATCCCCAAGGCTAACAATAGCCCATTATCTAAAGCATTTACTGGGAAACAAAACAAACAAACAAAAAAAACAAGAAGAGAAAAAGTCTGAAAATTGAAAAGAATGTTTAGTGTATGGATCTAAAATAACTGCCTTTTGCTAATGAAGCACCCAAAATCTTTTTTTGGCTTCTTCCAAACCTGTGTATACGTTATATCATCAATGTACTTTGAGAGAGAACATTTTGGACAGTGGGCTATCATCTGATTCCTTGAGTCTTAGATAATCTTGGAGATAAAATTTTCTTTATATATTCATTTCTGAATTGAACACACGGTAATCTCTAGACTCCCCTGACTCATGATGTCTTGCCAGAAAGACTTTTTTCACTTAGTTTAATGATTAATGTTTTAATAATCACCACTATCAGCCCGTTAAAGGAAATTCCAGAAAAGCTCTTCTATCAATGTAGATTATAAATATTACTTATATAGTTTTACTACTTATAATTTATTAAAGTTTTATATTCTTATACTAACAACATTAATAATAAATAGCACCTCAATATATTGTCCCTTCCAGAATATGTTTGTCTTTTTTATATTTTCTCAAAATTTAGTCCATTATTTTCCTGAAGCATGCTACAAAGGATACAAAATTATTCTTTGAATATCTAGATTTTCTACTCAAAACTTTTGGGCAACACTGCAGAGCATATGTCCTCTTGGAGATTCAAAATTCATGTGTATGTATTAAGTGCTCTGAAAAGTCCTGCAATAATGAACTTATCAGTAATTCTCAGACTTTATTGACTACTGAGGATGTTTTAACTATGCTTTTTAATGATGATTCCATGAAGTAACATTTATATGAATATTAATTAAGGTTTTACTATATGTTGAACATTATATGAAGTGTTTTATATACTTTGTAATTTCACTTGCATAACTATCTGAGATCTGCCCTGTTACTGTTGTTGTTGTTCAGTCACTAAGTTGTCTGAGTTGCCTAAGTCTGACTCTTTTCAACACCATAGACTGCAGCACACCAGGCTTCTCTGTCTTTCACTGTCTCTTGGAGTTTGCTCAAACTCATGCCCATTGAGTCAGTGATGCCATCCAATCATCTCATCCTCCATCATTCCCTTCTCCTCCTGCTTTCAATCTTTCCCAGAATCAGGATCTTTTCCAATGAGTTGGCTCTTGACATCAGTTCAGTTCAGTTCAGTTCAGTTCAGTTCCGTTGCTCAGTCGTGTCCAACTCTTTGTGATCCCATGGACTGCAGCACATCAGGCTTCCCTGTCCATTACCAACTCCTGGAGCTTGTTCAAACTCATGCCCATTGAGTTGGTGATGCCATCCAACCATCTCATCCTTTGTCATCCCTTTCTCCTCCCGCCTTCAATCTTTCCTAGCATCAGGGTCTTTTCAAATGAGTCAGTTCTTCTCATCAAGTGGCCAAAGTATTGGAGTTTAAGCTTCAGCATCAGTCCTTCCAATGAATATTCATGACTGATTTCCTTTAGGATTTACTGGTTTTATCTCCTCACAGTCCAAGGGACTGACTCTCAAGAGACTTTTCCAACACCACAGTTCAGAAGCATCAATTCTATAGCACTCAGCTTTCTTTATTGTCCAAATCTCATCATCCATACATGACTACTGGAAAAACCAGTAGCTTTGACTAAATGGACTTTATTGGCAAAATAATGTCTCTGCTTTTTAATATGCTATCTAGGTTGGTCATAGCTTTTCTTCCAAGGAGCAAGTGTCTTTTAATTTCATGGCTGCAGTCACTATCTGCAGTGATTTTTGGAGCCCCCCCGCCAAAATAAAGTCTGTCACTGTTTCCATTGTTTCCCCATCTATTTGCCATGAAGTGGTGGGACAAGGTACCGTGATCTTAGTTTTCTGAATGTTGATTTTTAAGCCAACTTTTTCACTGTCCTTTCATTTTCATCAAGAGGCTTTTCAGTTCCTCTTCACTTTCTGCCATAAGGGTGGTACCATCCTCTTCTCTTTTTGCTATCAGGTAGCTAAAGTATTGGAGCTTTACTTGGGACATCAGTCCTTCCAATGAATATTCAGAGTTTTTTTTTTTAATTTTTAATTTTATTTTTTAACTTTACAATATTGTATTGGTTTTGCCATATATCAACATGAATCCGCCACAGCTATACATGTGTTCCCCATACTGAACTCTCCTCCCTCCTCCCTCCCCGTACCATCCCTCTGGGTCACCCCAGTGCACCAGCCCCAAGCATCCAGTATCGTGCATCGAACCTGGACTGGCGACTCGTTTCATATAGGAGTGACTGGTTTTACCTCCTTGCTGCCCAAGTCACTCTCAAGAATCTTCTCCAACACTACAGTTCAAAAGCATTGGTTCTTCAGTGCTCAGCCTTCTTTATGGCCCAACTCTCACATCCTTACATGACTACTGGAAAAACCATAACTTTGACTGTACAGACTTTTGCTGACTAAGTGATGTCTCTTTTTTTGAATATGCTATAGGTTTGTCATAGCTTTCCTTCCAAGGAGCAGGCATCTTTTAATTTCATTAATTTCAAGATCCTTGCTTTAGATCATGTCTTGGTGTCCCTTTAGCCATGCAGAGTAACATATTTATCACAGATTCCAGGGATAATTGTCTGGATTTCTTTAAGAGACCGTTATTCTGCCCCAGACTCTCTAATAGTGAGTCCGGGGCCTCCCTGGTAGCTTAGCGGTAAAGAATGTGCCTGCAATGCAGGAGACGTGGGTTATCCTTGGGTTGTGAAGATGTCCTGGAGAAGTGACTGAGCACCCATGAACACAAAAATGAGACCACTTTTTTGACTTCAAAGCCATGTATTTACCCACCATGATCTTCTGTTGTTTAAGAATATCTTATATAGCTTAAAACTTTGGGAAATATTTTCTTAGTTCTAAATAACAACATAAGTTTTAAAAATGTACATACAAGTAAGAACTGGGACCAGATATTTGGATTTCTCAGAACATAAAAATGGCTATAAGATGCTTTAACAAAAAAAAATTAACAAGGTATGTCAAACGCAGTATGGTTTAATCTCCAAACCTCCAGACTTATTTCTCAGACCTTTAGAAAAGCAGTGGCAGGATGAGAGAGAAAGAGAGAGAGAAAGTTGCCCTTAAAGACTTTGCATTTTCTCTGGCCCTATCTCCCTGATAAACTGTCCTTTAACTTTAAGAAAGCCATTTGTTTGTAGATGATTTGTTTCTCAAACTCACAGTAGTAATATAGACCAGGGACAGGAACACTGCTTTATTTATTTCCTGTGAGAGTAGAGCCTCATTTTAACACTTCAGACTTTAGTGAGCAACAGACTTGAGAATTTTCACAGGGGTATTTTTCTTTCTCATACAACAACACTGTTTTCTGGATACTTTTTGAAATGCAAGTATTGTAGAGTGGAACACTGGTTCCTGGTTACAAAATACATTACTTTTCAGCTGTTTAGTATGTGATCTGTAACATACCAAAAAAAAAAAAAATTTAGTTCCATAGGTGTGTACTAAGTCACTTCAGTCATGTCCAACTCTTTGTAACCTTATGGACTGTAGCCCAGCAGACTTTTCTGTCCATGGGATTCTCCAGGCAAGAATACTGGTGTGGGTAGCCATACCCTCCATCAGAGGATCTTCTTGACCCAGTGATTGAAACCACCTCTTTTACGTCTCCTGCATTGGCAGCTAGGTTCTTTACCACTAGGGCCACCTGGGAATTCCACTTAAGTGTTGTAATGTATCTTAAATATATTCGCCTTAATTTAAGAAAAAAATAGTGGTTCACGGTAGTCATCAATAAAGGTGGCTTTATTTACTAGGATGCATAGTTTTATTTTATGAAATCAATCAGTCCATATTAAACACATACTAACAATGTCATAACACTTTATTGGTCACAGTGGGAGAAGCAAAGATGTATTGAGCCCTTGGACTTAAAGGATTTATATCTACAGTCTGACATCTATCCCCAGTAATGCCATGCCTGGTTAAGCCTTACTCATCATGTATCTAATGGTTTCTTTGGCTGCGTTTCTCAGTTATCTTCTAGTTCAATATTTGTTTTGCAAATATTTTTTTTACCAGTCTGTGGCTTGTGTTTTACTCTCTTAAGAGTTTCTTTTTTCAGATAACTTACTACTAGATTAACATTTCCTGAGCATCTCCAATGGGCTCGAATTTATGCTTAGCTTTTACCTGCATCATTTCATTTTAGCTGAATAACATTTTTGTTGAATGGGCATCACTCCTCCTTTTACAAGCTCTTTCCAGGTGGCTCGGTGGTAAAGAATCTGCCTGCCAGTCCAGGAGACACAGGAGGCAAGGGTTTGATCCCTGGGTTGGGAAGATCCCCTGAGGAAGTAAATGGCAACCAAGTCCAATATTCTTTCTTGGGAAACCCCGTGGATAGAGGAGCCTGGCAGATTACAGTCCATGGGATTGCAAAGAGTGGGACATGACTGAGCACACATGCATTTATTCTCCTTTTACAAAGGAGGGAACTGATGCTCTAGATATCCAGTAAGGTATGTGCATATGTTGTATTATTCTTTGTCCTGTACTATTACTGTGCAAAATCAATTATGTAATAGTATTTTGCCATAATTTACTTGAAGGGATGTTGGTAACTTCATGGGAAATAGATGGGGAAACGGTGGAAACAGTGGCAGACTTTATTTTTTTGAGCTCCAAAATCACGGCAGATGGTGATTGCAGCCATGAAATTAAAAGATACTTACTCCTTGGAAGGAAAGTTATGACCAACTTAGATAGCATATTGAAAAGCAGAGATATTAATTTGCCAACAAAGGTCCCTCTAGTCAAGGCTATGGTTTTTCCAGTGGTCATGTATGGATGTGAGAGTTGGACTGTAAAGAAAGCTGAGCGCCGAAGAATTGATGCTTTTGAACTGTGGTGTTGGAGAAGACTCTTGAGAGTCCCTTGGACTTCAAGGAGATCCAACCAGTCCATCCTAGAGGAGATCAGTCCTGGGTGTTCATTGGACAGACTGATGCTGAAGCTGAAGATCCAATACTTTGGCCACCTCATGCGAAGAGTTGACTCATTGGAAAAGACTCTGATGCTGGGAGGGATTGGGAGCAGGAGGAGAAGGGGACGACAGAGGATGAGATGGCTGGATGGCATTACCGACTTGATGGACATGAGTTTGAGTGAACTCTGGGAGTTGGTGATGCACAGGGAGGCCTGGCGTGCTGCGATTCATGGGGTCGCAAAGAGTCAGACACAACTGAGCGACTGAACTGAACTGAAGTGGTATATTTATGGCAGGTGGATATTTTAGGATTTCAGAAGTGACTAAGTAGTTAGAACCTTCTACTTCTGAAAAATAATTCAGTCACTGTTCATTTCAGTCACAAATGAGCGTTCCATATAAAATCAATTAGATTTCCCTTCCAATTGCTCCAGTTTGCTTATAATGATCCAGGATATGATGGTTTGAGTGGTATGTAATTACTTTTCTTGGTGCTTGTGCCTTTCTTATAATTTTTTTAAAATGATTTCCCTGCTGTTGGATTTCAGAGTTACCATAATGAACTTCTAGTCCCTTTGACTATTTGCATTTCTAAAATTTGGGATGGGCATTCAAAGGCAGCATGATAGCACATTTACTTATAGAAGTAGACACTCCCATCATTTGGCCAAAGCAACTTAGACATTCTTATATATTGTATTTATATTCTGACATGTGATTTATTTCTGAGAGAAATATGTTGCATGATGTTTATTACAATGCTGCTTTATTACTCTGACTTGTGGTTCTTCAATACTATACCAATATTGATAGTTTAAGATGAACCAAATCCATTAGGAACTGTGTTTAATGATGTTCACCTTTCCAATACACATCCTGGATTGACTGAACTGGCTATATCAATAGCTGCCATCTAAGACTAACAGCCAAGCACTTCACTGTGGCTGGCTTTATTAGTCACTCAGTGAGAATTAAAAGGAAAAGAAAAACTGATGAGAGGCAAGGCTCAGCTCTATTATCCAAACTCTGATAAGAGCAAAGTTAAATAGTGTTATTCTTTACTTCTCTCTCTACGAAGAGGACAACATAATTCTGTAAAACACCTTCTTAAAGTCTGATATTAGAGAAAAAATTGTGACATGTATGTTTGAAACCGTGTATGTAATGATGAGTTCTATGAAAAGATCTTTTAATATCTAAACTGGTGGAAGGTTTACTGAAGTTGGTTATTTTCACAG
The DNA here is from genome assembly GCF_029407905.1 of Bubalus kerabau. Classification (NCBI taxonomy): domain Eukaryota; kingdom Metazoa; phylum Chordata; class Mammalia; order Artiodactyla; family Bovidae; genus Bubalus; species Bubalus kerabau. The sequence continues at coordinate 53,988,018 of NC_073634.1, forward strand.
GCCACATTTACATTACTAGTGAGGGTATATTATGACCTAATCCTGAATTGGCAGAGAGTAAGACTAAGAAAAATGTACACTTCTCATCTCCTGGTAAAAATAGAATTTAGATAAGTTTTTGCTCATTTGAAAATGAACAAATAGGAATTCCAACAAGGAAAAACAATTGCAAAAGAGGTGAATGGAGTTTTTTATCCATAGATGACTAAGATGGAGAGCAAGATAATATACTTAATTTATTTCCTCAACTAAAAGAAAATATCAGAAAACCACTGACAGTCTCTAGAGGATAGAAAAAATGGGCTTTTTTCCGTATTCTTTTTCTTTGTCTACATAGGCAGTCATGTCTGACTCTTTGTGACCCCATGGACTGTGGCCTGCCAGGCTCCTCTATACATGGAATTTTCCAGGCAAGAATACTTGAATGTGTTGCCATTTCCTAGGCCAGGGGATCTTCTTGACCCAAGGATTAAACTCACAACTCTTGAGTCTTCTGCATTGGCAGGCAAATTGTTTACCACTGCACTACTTGGAAAGCCCCATATACTTACACAGTAGGACATAGATCCAGAAAGAGTGTTACAGTATACCATATAACAGATTTGTTGGCAAAAAGTAACTGCTAAAATTTGTTGAATGATATAATGAACCAATAAACAGGAGGCTATGAGAGGAGTCCAAGTTGACTAAGGAAAAAAACAAAAGTCAATGAAAAAGTTATAATAGAATTTGGTCTCAGAAAGACCTATAAATCCAGGCTTTAAAGATACACATTTTCAAATTTTCTAGAAATGTTGTTATCTAGCCTATTCCAGATCAAAGAGCGTCATGGAAAATGAACCAGTTGATGGAATTTTGTGGTTATTAGTTTGGATCATGATAGTGTGGATCATAACTAACTGTGGAAAATTCTTTAAGAGATGGGAATACCAGACCACCTGACCTGCCTCTTGAGAAATCTGTATGCAGGTCAGGAAGCAACAGTTATAACTGGACATGGAACAACAGACTGGTTCCAAATCAGGAAAGGAATACGTCAAGGCTGTATATTGTCACACAGGTTATTTAACTTATATGCAGAGTACTACATCATGAGCAATGCTGGTCTGGAAGAAGCACAAGCTGGAATCAAGATTGCCGGGAAAAATAACAATAACCTCAGATATGCAGATGATACCACCCTTATGGCAGAAAGTGAAGAGGAACTAAAGAGCTTCTTGATGAAAGTGAAAGAAGAGAGTGAAAATGTTGGCTAAAACTCAACATTCAGAAAACTAAGATCATGGCATTTGGTCCCTTCACTTCATGGCAAATAGAGGGGGAAACAATGGAAGTAGTGGCAGACTTTATTTTCTTGGGCTCCAAAATTACTTCAGATGGTAACTGCAGCCATGAAATTAAAAGATGCTTGCTCCTTGGAAGAAAAGTTACGACAAACCTAGACAGCATATTAAAAAGCAGAGACATTACTTGGCCAACAAAGATCTGTCTAGTCAAACTATGGTTTTTCTAGTAGTCTTGCATGGATGTGAGGATTGGACTATAAAGAAAGCTGAGCACTGAAGAATTCAGGCATTTGAACTGTGGTGTTGGAGAAGACTCTTGAGAGTCCCTTGGATTGCAAGGAGATTCAACCAGTCCATCCTAAAGGAAATCAGTCCTGAATATTCATTGGAAGGACTGATGCTAAAGCTGAAACTCCAATACTTGGCCACCTGATGCGAAGAACTGACTCATGGGAAAAATCCCTGATGCTGGGAAAGATTGAAGGCAGGAGGAGAAGAGGATGACAGAGGATGAGTTGGTTGGATGGCATCACTGACTTGATGGACATGAGTTTGGGTAAACTCCATGAGTTGGTGATGGGCAGGGAGGCCTGGTGTGCTGTAGTCCATGGGGCTGCAAAGAGTTGGGCATGACTAAGTGACTGAAGTGAACTGAACTGAAACAAAAAAACCAAAGCTGGTAGTTTGCATCTACAATTATGAGAGGTAAATATGCAAATACCCTCTCTATAATTAATTTAACTTATTTATAAAATGAACACACAAAATTTATACTAAATAAAATTGTTTTGAGGATTGATTAACAGATTTTACATAAATTGAACATTTTGGGAAAGTGCATGCTTACATGTCTGACTCTTTGAGACAGCATGGACCACAGTTTGCCAGGCTCCTCTGTCCATGTGATTCTCCAGACAAGAATATTAGAATGGGTTGCCATGCCTTCCTCCAGGGGATTTTTCAAACCCAGGAATCAAACCTGCATCTCCTGCACTTCAGGCAGATTCTTTACCACTGAGCTACCTGGGAAGCCCCAGCACAGCGTCAGTAAATACTTATAATTTATCCCAGTATGAGGCAGGTAATAGAAATTTATCACATATCATTTTTATGTTAAGTGAATGGACTCTGACACTAAAATTCTACATAACTTGTCTCATCAATGCACAATATAGTTAAGAAATGACCAACCAGACTTATCAGACTGTGAGTAAGCAAGGCTGTGCATGGCTTTGTAGTCAATCTATTAGATCATTATTAGACTCCATAAGGAAAATATATATCTATATCTATATCTATATCTATAATATGGTTAGATACTTAAAATGTATTTTTCTTTAATATAACAATAACTTTTGAAATGGCTTTCAAAAACCATTGTTATTTAGTATATATAAAGTTTGGTAGTATCCGGGATTTCAGGCATCCATGGGGGTCTTGGAATATATTCCCCACCTATAAAAGGGTACAATTGGACAAGGCTTTGTTTTCCATTGAAGTCTAAATATTCTAAGGACAGAAAAGATAATATGTCACTGAATTAAAAATGTTGTATACCTAAGTATATTGCTTACCAGATTTTTGGGGTTATTAATAGTGAATTTGTTTGTAAATTTCTGACCATATATATATATATATTTTTTTTTTTTGGTTTGATTACTGTGTAACTGAAAGTGTTAGTCCCTCAGTCTTGTCTGACTCTTTGTGATCCCATGGACTCCAGCTCTTCAAGCTCCGCTGTCCATGAAATTCTCCAGGCAAGAATACTGAAACCGATTGCCATTCTCTTCTTCAGAGGATCTCCCCCACCCAGGGATTTAACCCAGGTCTCCCGCATTGAACACAGATTCTTTTCCGCTGAGCCACCAGGGAAGCCACTGTATTACTAGTTCTTGATGTTTAGTTTAGACAGAGATTGAAGTTTTGGGATTATGTATATATCAGTGTTTTTTCCTGAACAAAATGTTTAATACCATGTAATAAACATATGGACATTACAAAAAATGCCATTGTTGTTTAAAAGTTTTAAAGAATTAGAAATACTGGAAAACTTTCTGATTATTTAAAGAACATATCTGCTCTGTAGCTTTCATTCATTCATTTATACAACAGATATTTCAGTTCAGTTCAGTAGCTCAGTTGTGTCCAACTCTTTGCGACCCCGTGAATTGCAGCACTCCAGGACTCCCTGTCCATCACCAACTCCTGAAGTTCACTCAAACTCATGTCCATCGAGTCGGTGATACCATCCAACCATCTCATCCTCTGTCATCCCCTTCTTCTCCTGCCCCCAATCCTTCCCAGCATCAGGGTTTTTTCCAATTAGTCAACTCTTCACATGAGGTTGCCAAAGTATTGGAGTTTCAGCTTCAACATCAGTCCTTCCAATGAACACCCAGGACTGATTTCCTTTACGATGGACTGGTTGGATCTCCTTACAGTCCAAGGGACTCTTAAGAGTCTTCTCCAACACCACAGTTCAAAAGCATCAATTCTTCAGCACTCAGCTTTCTTCACAGCACAACTCTTACATCCATATATGACCACTGGAAAACCACGGCCTTGACTAGACGGACCTTTGTTGGCAAAGTAATGTCTCTGCTTTTAAATATGCTATCTAAGTTGGTCATAAGTTTCCTTCCAAGGAGTAAGCATCTCTCTTATTTCATGGCTGCAGTCACCATCTGCAGTAACTTTGGAGCACCCAAAAATAAAGTCTGCCACTCTTTCCACTGTTTCCCCTTCTATTTGCCATGAAGTGATGGGACCGGATGCCATGAAGTTAGTTATCTGAATGTTGAATTTTAAGCCAACTTTTTCACTCTCCTTTTTCACTTTCATGAAGATGCTCCTTAGTTCTTTATTTTCTGCCATAAGGGTGGTGTCATCTGCATATCTGAGGTTATTGATGCCTCTCCCAGCAATCCTAATTTGAGCTTGTGCCTCATCCAGACTCTATATAAGATAAACAAGCAGGATGACAATATATAGCCTTCACGTACTCCTTTCCCAATTTGGAACCAGTCCATTGTCCCATGTCCGGTTCTATCTGTTGCTTCTTGACCTACAAGTTCTTTTGAAGGTTGAAAAGATAAGGAAATCAGTTTTTCACTGAAAGTGAAAGTGTTATTCGCTTCCTCGTGTCAGTCTCTTTGCAACCCTAGGGACTGTAGCCCACCAGGCTAGTCTGTTCATGGGATTCTCCAACAAAGAATCCTGGAGTGGGTTACCATGCCCTTCTCCAGGGGATCATCTTGACCCAAGGATTGAAACTGGGCCTCCTGCATTACAGGCAGAATCTTTACTGTTTCAGCCCCCAGGGAACACAGTTCTTACTGACATCTTAATTTTAGTACCATGTGGCCAATATCAGACATCTGACCTAAAGACTTGTAATATAACCTATTTGTGTCATTTTGTGCCAGTACCTGTGTGTTAATGTGTTATACCAGCAATAGAACACTAGTATAGGTATGGCAGTGGATAAATAAAAGCATGAATCCTGTCTTAATAGAATTTAGAACCTGGTAGGATGGTAAATAATCATTTAATAACAGTAAATATCAATGCAAAGCAGTATGAAGCAGTATGAAAGAGTATAAGTTTAGAAACATTCATTTATATTTTAAAAGAGCTGTGCTATGTTATAAAAGTATAAAAAGTGCAAATCATCAGTCATCATTAATTCTGAATAGTTCTTAAATTGTTCGTGTAAGGTTTATTGTACATTTGACTATGGCCAGAACAGTAATTCTTAGACATACTTAAGCATGGAAATCAGGAAGGCAGATTAATGGAACAAAAGCAGAGTCTTCATGCAGAGTGTCTGTTATCAAACATGTCCTCCTTTTGGAAACCAGTCAATTGTATACCAGTGACTGGAGCAGAGAATATGAAGCATGTTGAAATATTTCTCCTTTCCTTTAGGATTTGCTCTGTTTTATTTTTCACACCAAACTTTTAAAACCTCAATTGAAATAGTGAAGATTAGAGGTAGTCACATTTAATTTAAAATAAAGTATGTTCCTTATTAATTTTGATACTTTTAAGTTTACTCAGGGCTTCCCAGGTGGTGTAGTTGGTCAAGAATCCTCTTGTCAATATAAAAAAGGCATTGGGGCTGGTGCATTGGGATGACCCTGAGGGATGGTATGAGGAGGGAGGTGGGAGGAGGGTTCAGGATTGGGAACACGTGTACTCCCGTGACAGATTCATGTTGATGTATGGCAAAACCAATACAATATTGTAAAGTACTTAGCCTCTAATTAAAATAAATAAATTTAAAAAATGCAAGAGATGAAGTTTAGATCTCTGGGTTGGAAAAATCCCCTGGGGTAGGAAATGGCAACCCAGCCCAGTATTCTTGCCTGGAATCCAAGGACAGAGGAGCCTGGTAGACTACAGACTAAGTAGTCACAGAGTTGAGACTGAGCAAGCACAAAGGAAGCTTATTCTATATTTTTGATCAACATAATAATATATGACAAAAAATAAGAGCTATAATCTTTAGAAAAAAGTATTGCTTTTTGTTTTTATCCTATTGTGGTAAGAACACTCACAAATATTATTACATACCTAGAAATCCCAAGAAAATAAATTGAAAACCACTAAACTTACCAAAGGATTATCAGTAAAATTACTACATATGTAATAAAAAAATAACTTTCTCTTAGAAGTTTATGAAAGAAGGTAATTCATTAACAAACAAAAAATATCATAAAGTGCCCAGAAAGAAAGACCTTAACCAGTAAATGTATAGAATCTGTTTGAGGGAAAAATACTGCCGGGGTGGGGGTGGGGAAAGACATGGGGAATGCCCTGTGGATTACCTAAGAATATTTTAAGATAAAGAGATATGTCAGCATATGGGTGATATGCACAGGGAAATTTGGTGATGAATAATGGGGAGACACAGTTTACATAAGGATCTAACAGGGTTTCAGAAACCTCACAAACTATGGAAATGAAAGAATAGTCAGCAAATTATTGCACATAATTAACTGGAAAAAAATTCAGGTATATTAAAGTGTCAAGATTTTGAATTAATATATTATTTGCTATGTATGATATAAAATAAAATGGATATTATATTTAATTTAACAAAAAAATAAAGGATTTGATAAGCTATTAGTAAATGAAAGATTGATAGATTTGACAGTAAAAAACACAAAATGTCTTCATGCAAACATCACAACATTTAGAGGTTGTAGCAAACAAGGATGATGTAAAGTTGATATTCTTATGAAGTGATCTAAAAAAATCAATGACAAAACTTTCTAATTAAAAAAAATATGAATAAAATATCATGTTTACATTGCTGAAGCAAGAATGTATAATCTTTTTACTAATTGTCTTAGAAATGGTTGTATATTAAGTATCCATATTGAATACTAATAATTTTATAGTAAGATGCTGTTGCTTATGGGGTCATTAGTGTATATACATTTTCCCAAAGAGCAATTGGCAGTATATATCAAAGACATATATATATATATATATATATATATATAATTTTAATAATTTTACTTATAGAATTTTATCTTTATGAAATAATCAAGATTCTGAGAGGAAAGACATTTTTGTTGTTCTAATATTTTAGCCATAGTGCTTTCCCGATAGCTCAGTGGTCAAGAATCTGCCTACATTGCTGGAACCACAGGAGATATGGGTTTGATCTCTGGGTCAGGAAGATCTTCTGGATTAGGGCAGGCAACCTACTCTAGTATTCTTGCCTGGAAAATCCCATGGACAGAGGAGCCTGGCAGGCTACAGTCCATGGGGTCTCAAAGAGTTGGACACGACTAAAGTGGCTTAGCATGCACTTTAACGATAGTATGTTTCATTTCAGTCAGCACCGCATAACAATGTGATAACTACACCACATAACAATGTGATAACTACCCAAACTTCAGATGCCAGTCAAGCCCAGGTTGTTACATGTGCTTCTGACTCACTGGCTGTAAATCAGAGGTTCCCATAACCTCCTCCTTGGATCTGATTAATTTGTTATAGGAGGTACACAGAACTCAGAGAGATATTTTATTTATTAGATTACCATTTTATTGTAAAATGGAAAGGGAAAGGGGTGTGGAACATGTCCATGTCCTCTTGAAGTTCAACACTCTCTCAGTGTTACCTAGTCCAAGCTCACTCTTCCTGTAGCAAAAGAGGCCAATGAATGGGTTACAAAGTGCTAAGGCAAGAACTTTATTTGGAGAGCCAGCTGACCAAGAAATGGCGGACTAATGTCTCAAAATAACCATCTTTTGGGGGTCTGGATGCCAGCTTTTATGATACATCAGAGATGGGGGAGTGTAAAGAAACAAAGTAAGACCATTAATCTTGCAAATTACTTCTAGAATGGTAAGCCTCAGTATATTAATTACTTCCTGCCATCTATAGGTGGACAGGGTTCTGAACAAAGGCAATTTAGTTTAAAAGTCAGGCAGAGGGGCAAGATTTCCTGAGGCAGGCCATTATTTACGATTATAAAAATAAAAGGGCTTCCTAGGTGGCTCAGTGTTAAAGAGTCTGTCTGCTGGAGACACAAGAGACGCTAGTTCGATCCCTCAGTTGGAACGACACCCTGGAGTAGAAAATAGCAACCCACTCCAGTTTTCTTGCCTGGAAAATTCCATGGATAGAGGAGCCTGCAGTCCATGGAATCAGAAAGAGTCAGACATGACAGGGCACAGATGCACCATAATAACAAAAACAATGGAACGCAAGTCAAAGAAACAGCTCCAACATGGAGTCAGAATTGGCTTTTCCCTGAAACACCAACATCTCCACATGTTCAGGAACCTGGAAGCTCCTAGAACTCTGTATTGAACTCAATATCCAGATCCTCTTACTTGTCCAGGAGGTTGGAAGTGGGAGTTGGGGAAACCGGGACTAAAATTTTAATCAACTGATTGTTTCTCCCTGAAACCACATTAGGTGAGGTTCAAATGCCATCTCATTAACATAACAAAAGATGCCTTATTACTCTCTTACTTAGGAACTTCCAAGGGTTTTAGGATCTCTGTACCAGAAATAGGGGCAAATACCAAATAGAAATTTCTTATTATACATCAGGATAGCACATCATATAGTCCATTTGAAAACCATTTTCACATCTAAATAATTTATCTGTTAACATAATCTTGGGAAATAGCCTCTACCCCAGAGAAGTTTACTTAGAAACCATGATAAAATGAGTGAAAACAAGGCCACTTCCTTATTTTGCGTAAACTCAAAATACAAGGTTACTGTGACACTCAAAACATCCAATACCAAAATGTGACTTGTGTTTCTTTACCGCAACAGTTTTGTCTTTGTAGTAGACAGGATTTTTAAAAATTATCCAATCATAGGATAACCCTTGTATTCTGACAGCTTCTAAACTACTGAGGTACCCTATTTCCTTAGACCCTTCACCAAATCATCCAACCAAACCCCAAATTCTAGAATTTGCTGTTCAGTCCCTCAGTTGTGTCTGACTCCTTGTGACCCCATGGACTGAAGCATGCTAGGCCTCCCTGTTCTTCACCATCTCCTGGAGCTTGCTCAAACTCATGTCAATTGAGTTGGTGATGCCATCCAACCATCTTGTCCTCTGTCATCCTCTTCTTTTCACGCCTTCAATCTTTTCCAGCATCAGGGTCTTTTCAAATGGGTTGGCTCTTTGCAACAGGTAGCAAAAGTATTGGAGCTTCAGTTTCAGCACTGGTCCCTCCGGTGAATATTCAGGAATGATTTCCTTTAGGATTAACTGGTTTGATCTCCTTGCAGTCCATGGAACTCTCAAGAGTTTTCTCCAACACCACAATTCAAAAGCATTATTTCTTCAGTGCTCAGCCTTCCTTATGGTCCAACTCTCATATCCATACATGATTACTGGAAAAGACATAGCTTTGACTATACAGGCCTTTGTTAGCAAAGTAATGTGGCTGCTTTTTAATACACTGTCTAGGTTTGTCATAGCTTTTCTTCCAAGGAGTAAGTGTCTTTTAATTTCATGGCTGCAGTCACTATCAGAAATGATTTTGGAGCCAAGAAAATAAAGTCTGTCACTGTTTCCATGTTTCCCCATCTATTTGCCATGAAGTGATAGGGCCAGTTACCATGATCTTCATTTTTGGAGTGTTGAGTTTTTAGCCAGCTTTTTCACTCTCCTCTTTTACTTTCATCAAGAGGCTCTTTAGTTCCTCTTCACTTTCTGCCATAAGGGTGGTGTCATCTGCATATCTGAGGTTATTGATATTTCTCCTGGCAATCTTGATTCCAGCTTGTTGTTCTTTCAGCCTGGCATTTCACATGATGTAATTCGTATATAATTTAAATAAGCAGGGTGACAATATACAGCCTTGATATACTTCTTTCCCAAATTTGAACCAGTCGTTTTTCCATGTTCTAACTGTTGCTTCTTGACCTGCATACAGGTTTCTCAGGAGGTAGTTAAGGTGGTCTGGTATTCCCGTCTCTTAAAGAATTTTCCACAGCTTGTTGTGATCCACACAGTCAAAGGCTTTGGCATAGTCAATGCAGCAGAAGTAGATGTTTTTCTATAATTCTCTTGCTATATCGATGATCCAAGGGATGTTGGCAATTTGATCTCTGGTTCTACTGCCTTTTCTAAACCCAGCTTGAAAATCTGGAAGTTCTCTCATGCACTTTTCTAGAATAGGGTCTAATACCTCTTCCTGAGACAATCTATGGTTTCTCATGGTGTGTGTCTTTCCCTCTCCCTCTGCCCACTACCACAAGGAGTAATAAGCCCACCTTGTTTTCGTCTTCAGTGGCCTCAGCCTGCAATGGCTTGGAGTGGGGCTTGGAATCCAGGATGGATTGATGCCCATTGCAGTGATGAAAGCACCAGATCCTAGCCACTAGACCAGTGGTCAGTGACAAGGGCCTTGGCCCTTTGACTTTGCGGAAAATAATTCTCACAAACATGGAAAGTAGTGAAACAGATATTTATTAAGAGGAAAAAAATATTATTGTATGTGTGGATAGACCCATGAGCAGACTCAAAGGGAGAAAATCCCTGAGTTGCACCCTCATGGCAGTTTGAATTTCTTTTATGGGGCATTTCTTCTGGGTTTCCTTCTGGCCATTCATTTTGATTTGCCTGGTTCGCAGTCCATGTTTGGTATTTCTCAGGTTTCTCCCATGTGTGTCCAGGCATGTCTTAGCCAAGACAGAATCTATTGAAGAGGCCTGTGGGTAACCTAGCATTAGTTAACATCAATTGCCTTTGACCTCCAAGAAGCCTTTCTGTGCATGTGTGGTCAAGGAGGTCTCCTGACTTCAAAAATGAGAAATACGTGGTCTGGGCAGGGCCCAGCTTTTTTCCTTAATTGTCCTGCTATTCTCATCTTGGAGTTTCATTCCAAAGGGGATGAATTTCCAACTGCTTTACTCTGGGGGGCCCATCTACCTGCTTCCTCAGTTTAACTAGCAGATGGCTCTAGAGGTAAAGAACTGACCTGCCAGTGCAGGAGACATGAGTTTGATCTTTGGATTGGGAAGATCTCCTAGAGAAGGAATGGAAACCCACTCCAGTATTCTTGCCTGGGAAATCCAGTGGACAGAGGAGCCTGGTGGGCTACAGTCCATGGGGTCGCAAAGGGTCAGACATGACTGAAACAACTTAGCACGCACATGCATATTTCTGATGGCCTTGTTTAAAGGTAGTGACACCACTGTGAGACATAGCATACTTGAATTTTGACAAGGTTTTTTTTGAGAGATCTAATAAAATGCAAAGTAAATGCAATAGAGTACCTTAAACTTTTATATAGGAGAAGATGGATTTACATGATCTTCCCTGGGTTAATTCTCTCCCTTTCTTTCAATCCTCTCTATGGGTTCAAGGGCATTTTTACTTTTCTTACCTTGTTGTCCCTTCATGGTTAACCTCCACACAAATTTGGAAACCATTATATACAATTCCATATTTGAGAATCTCAGTAAAATTAAGTCTATGATTTCAAAGAAAACTGGATGAGATTTATACCTTATACCACTTGTTGCCTTTCATATTCTCTAAAATAAGACCTTGAGATGAGGAGTCATGTGCCAATGATTTGTTATAGAATTGCTCCCAGGGGAAATTTGCAAGACAGTGAAGGAGAAGCAAGGGAAGAAGTCAAGCAAGGATGCGATTAAACGCAAAATCCCAGCATCAGCCTTCACTACAAGGAGCCCTGAAGTGTAAATTACACCTTAGAATTTGTATCAATTTGAGGCAAGGATCTGGGCATTCATACTCGATTTTAATTAGTCGTTTGGCTGCTGGCAGCTCTAGGGGCACATAAGTTTGCAGGCACTTCCAGTTCTAATAGCTGGGGGAAACTATATACAGGAAATCACAAATGGGGGTAATTTGAAGCAGAAGAGGCATAAGAGTCACAAAATGGTCAAAGATATCCAAGGGAATTTGATGAAACATCTCCAATTTTAATCCTTGTCTTCCATATTTATTTCTTACCACTGGACTGACCTTCCCAACAATGATGGCAATGGATGTATCTATTTGCTTTGGAGGAAACTTTTTAGGGATATTGTATGGAACACTTGCTCAAACAACAGCGACAAAAAGCAATCTTACACAGCAGGAGTTTAGTCTGTTTTCTGAAATTCATTTTAATTTAATGTTTCTGAAATTCTTCATTTTAAATATCATCCCATGAGGAGCATTTCATGGAAAATTCAGATTTCCTCATAACAAGTTCAGTTTTGTTTCCTTTTTCATTCTTCCCCAGGGAGTGTTCAAGAATGTATGGGGCTAGCCTTACCATCTGTCACATTTATATAGATACACCAAGCATATACCACATTGCCTAGGACTGTGTAGATCTTAAGTATATAGTAGTTATTTTCATGATTGTTTAATTCTAAAATCCTCTACTAATAGGAAGTTAAATGACAGGGGAGGGAATCACCTCTTTTTGGCTGTTATCAACCAGTTATCCATTATTCTTTATGTCCTCCCGAGACCTGAAAGATGTGTTGGCCACAGCCATGTGACAGGACCATCTGTAACTTGTGCTTTTTGGGACCAGATTATTTTCTTCCCCTATATTTATCCAGTATGACTGCAAAGGCTCAGTAACAAGCACACGTCTTTGCATGATTTTGTGCAGGGGAGATTTCCAGAAATCTCTGTGACTGCTTGGAGGCAGCATAGGGAGGATAGATAAGCTGCCAAGACTTCCTTTCCATCATAATGAGCACTAATTGAATGTCTTGTTTGAAAAATATGTGAAACTGCAAAGACATCATCACTCAGATGATCTGGGCTGCAGCGTGGCCAGATGCATTTCTGTGTCTTAGATATGATGTCATAAGCCAGTAAAGATGTTTTACATATTTTAAAATATTGGATTTGCTTGGAGTGGTCAAGTATTACAGGACTTTTACTGGGCCATCCTTTAGGAAAATGATGAGATGCTTTTGCCCTCAATCCTCTTCCATTTGGGGCCTCTCTCCCCTCCTGGTCCTCATTTGAGTATTTGCCTTTCAAAAATGCTTTCATTTTCTGTTTCCTCAACCTGATTGTTCACTGTTTGCTAACTCACTAGGCCCAAGGGTCAAGAAAAAGGGAAAGGCAGGGCCTACCCTATGAGACCTATCCTAAGAATATCCAGCTAGTTGGAACATGGTCAGAAATAGATTTCACAATAAGTTGCATAATTTTACAAAATCCTTTGATAAGAACAAGATGGAATTTTGGTGGTATTTTGATGGTATTACAGCCAGGGTCTTTAAGATTACCCTATTAATTACCCCAGCCCCTTTTGTTCAGTTGAGAGAAATCAAAGTGCATAAAGGAAAAAAACAAAAACAAAAAGAACAAGGAGCATGAGAATATATGTATTTGCAATATACTGAAAAATATTTATTGATCTCCAATGCAAGGCTGTATGGCAAAACATAAATTCAAAGAATGTAGCCTCAATTCTTTATAAAAGAAATGTCTTGGGATTGAATCAATCAAGTTATCTTCTCTTTTCAGGTAAGGTTTGAGAAGGGGCATTATCAGATACAGTTCTAGAATGGGAAGAGAGCTAAAGGTTTTTGTTATTTGACTTGCTGTTTTTGTTTTTATTTCACTCCATCAGAGAGCCTAGCATAAAATCAAGCAAACATATGGCTGTCCTGATCCACCTCTATGAGACCGACCCCCCTCCCCCTCCTTTGTTTTTTTTCTTTTGTTGTGTGCTCAGTGGTGTCTGACTCTTTGTGACCCCATGAACCCTAAATTTGTTGCCCTATAAAGTTTTTGTGCTGATTAAAGGAGTTATTGCCTGTGCCCCGTTTAGAATAGTGTCTTATACAAAGTACAATGTAAGACTTATCTAGTGCTCGCTTCGGCAGCACATATACTAAAAATGGAATGATACAGAGAAGATTAGCATGGCCCCTGCACAAGGATGACACGCAAATTCATGAAGCGTTCCATATTTTTACAACACATTAAAAAGATCATACACCATGACCAAGTGGGCTTTATCCCAGGGATGGGATGCAAGGATTCTTCAATATCCACAAATCAATCAATGTAATACACCACATTAACAAATTGAAAAATAAAAACCATATGATTATCTCAATAGATGCAGAGAAAGCCTTTGACAAAATTCAACATCCATTTATGATCAAAACTCTCCAGAAAGCAGGAATAGAAGGAACATACCTCAACATAATCAAAGCTATATATGACAAACCCACAGCAAACATTATCCTCAATGGTGAAAAATTGAAAGCATTTCCTCTAAAGTCAGGAACAAGACAAGGGTGCCCACTTTCACCATTACTATTCAACATAGTTTTGGAAGTTTTTGGCCACAGCAATCAGAGCAGAAAAAGAAATAAAAGGAATCCAAATTGGAAAAGAAGAAGTAAAGCACTCACTGTTTGCAGATGACATGATCCTCTACATAGAAAACCCTAAAGACTCAACCAGAAAATTACTAGAACTAATCAATGACTATAGTAAAGTTGCAGGATATAAAATCAACACACAGAAATCTCTTGCATTCCTATACACTAATAATGAGAAAACAGAAAAAGAAATTAAGGAAACAGTTCCATTCACCATTGCAATGGAAAGAATAAAATACTTAGGAATATATCTACCTAAAGAAACTAAAGACCTATATATAGAAAACTATAAAACACTGGTGAAAGAAATCAAAGAGGACACTAACAGATGGAGAAATATACCATGTTCATGGATTGGAAGAATCAATATAGTGAAAATGAGTATACTACACAAAGCAATCTATAGATTCAATGCAATCCCTATCAAGCTACCAACAGCATTCTTCACAGAGCTAGAGCAAATAATTTCACAATTTGTATGGAAATACAAAAAACCTCGAATAGCCAAAGCGATCTTGAGAAAGAAGAATGGAACTGGAGGAATCAACCTACCTGACTTCAGGCTCTACTACAAAGCCACAGTTATCAAGACAGTATGGTACTGGCACAAAGACAGATATATAGATCAATGGAACAAAATAGAAAGCTCTGAGATAAGTCCACACACATATGGACACCTTATCTTTGACAAAGGAGGCAAGAATATACAATGGATTAAAGACAATCTCTTTAACAAGTGGTGCTGGGAAATCTGGTCAACCACTTGTAAAAGAATGAAACTAGAACACTTTCTAACACCATACACAAAAATAAACTCAAAATCGATTAAAGATCTCAACATAAGACCAGAAACTATAAAACTCCTAGAGGAGAACATAGGCAAAACACTCTCTGACATACATCACAGCAGGATCCTCTATGACCCACCTCCCAGAATATTGGAAATAAAAACAAAAATAAACAAATGGGACCTAATTAACCTTAAAAGCTTCTGCACATCAAAGGAAACTATTAGCAAGGTGAAAAGACAGCCTTCAGAATGGGAGAAGATAATAGCAAATGAAGCAACTGACAAACAACTAATCTCGAGAATATACAAGCAACTCCTACAGCTCAACTCCAGAAAAATAAATGACCCAATCAAAAAATGGGCCAAAGAACTAAATAGACATTTCTCCAAAGAAGACATAGAGATGGCTAACAAACACATGAAAAGATGCTCAACATCACTCATTATCAGAGAAATGCAAATCAAAACCACTATGAGGTACCATTTCACACCAGTCAGAATGGCTGCGATCCAAAAGTCTACAAGTAATAAATGCTGGAGAGGGTGTGGAGAAAAGGGAACCCTCTTACACTGTTGGTGGGAATGCAAACTAGTACAGCCACTATGGAGAACAGGGTGGAGATTCCTTAAAAAACTGGAAATAGACCTGCCTTATGATCCAGCAATCCCACTGCTGGGCATACACACTGAGGAAACCAGAAGGGAAAGAGACACGTGTACCCCAATGTTCATCGCAGCACTGTTTATAATAGCCAGGACATGGAAGCAGCCTAGATGTCCATCAGCAGATGAATGGATAAGAAAGCAGTGGTACATATACACAATGGAGTATTACTCAGCCATTAAAAAGAATACATTTGAATCCGTTCTAATGAGGTGGATGAAACTGGAGCCTATTATTCAAAGTGAAGTAAGCCAGAAAGAAAAACACCAATACAGTATACTAACGCATATATATGGAATTTAGAAAGATGGTAACAATAACCCTGTGTACGAGACAGCAAAAGAGACACTGATGTATAGAACAGTCTTATGGACTCTGTGAGAGAGGGAGAGGGTGGGAAGATTTGGGAGAATGGCATTGAAACATGTAAAATATCATGTATGAAACGAGTTGCCAGTCCAGGTTCGATGCACGATACTGGATGCTTGGGGCTGGTGCACTGGGACCACCCAGAGGGATGGAATGGGGAGGGAGGAGGGAGGAGGGTTCAGGATGGGGAACACATATATACCTGTGGTGGATTCATTTTGATATTTGGCAAAACTAATACAATTATGTAAAGTTTAAAAATAAAATAAAATTAAATAAAAAAAAAAGACTTATCTATCATTATTAGCACATTTGTTTAAACAAAAAGAATCAAGGAGAGTGTGCCTTTAAGGAATAGTAACTTTAAACATAGTGAGTTCCTGCTTAAGGAAGAGTGAAGAAGGAAGTGATAGAGATAGAATTAGACTGAAAACACACACACATACACACACACACAACAAACTACAGATAGGATCCAGCATTCTAATTTTCCAAAGACTAAAAGGCCAACTGAAAGGCCAGGGAGGTGGAATTTGGCCCAGAACCAAGGCAGAGAGCTGGGGAATAGCATGAGCAAATTCTACAACTCACTTAAAGGTACATTCCTCCAAAACCTCATTATGTCAGTTAGAATTACTTTCAGACACATCAGTGAAAATCTATTTAAAATCCCTAACATTAAGGAGTCTTTCTTTCATTGAAAGTAGACTTTGCTTTTTTTAAACACTACCACCATTTGGATATGAAAGAGAAATTTAAAATATGTTATTATTTCTCTTTTCAAAATTATGTTGTGAATGAACAATTATATAGCATTTTAATTTTATTTCTTTGATTTCTAATACTTTTAAATTATACTTTTATGTGTCTGTTGGTCATTTTTCACCTCCCTCCCTCACTTAGAAGAGGAATTGCTTGCTCATGACCTTTAATGATTTTTATACTGAGAGTTATTCCCTGTTATGGAATTGTATCTACATGTGTTGAACATTAGAAACTTTATACATTATTTTCCAACTTCCAGGGGAAAATTGTATTCTAGTTAGTAGAGTTCATGTTACTGAAATTAATTGATTCATTGCTTTACCCCGTCTTCATTCTTTTGGTCTCAGTTTCCTGTGTTGTGGCATTGTGGACACTTGGACATTTCTGTTTCATTTTGAGCACTGATGGTTTTTGTCCACTTCAGGCTCTATTATTCTCTCTTCCTCTATCCTTCTTCCACAATATTCCTTCCCCTTTTTCTCTCTCTTTGGTGAAGATTCATTTCTCAGTGTCTTTCCTGCCACTTTTATTTGTAAAGTCTATTCTTTCTCATGTTTGTAGATGAGATTGTCTTTGCTAATGTCAAGAATCATCTCATTGCACTCCCCTGTTCAAGGCAAAACTCTCCTTCCAAGGGTGTAGTAGAGTCCCTGAAGTAATTCATAAGACAAAGGAATTGGGAGGGGTGAAGGCTCCCTGCTGGGTAAAGGGCCTTTAGAAGGACACATACTTTGCAGAAGAGAAAGGGAGAGAGATGTGTTTTTAAAGTCATGTTCTTGAGTAGGATAGATCACTGACTAAAACAATTCTATTTACATTCTTGGCCCCAAACATAGATGTTAAAGATGATGTACAGACTAGCAGAGAAGCTATAAATATGAGTGTGGACATGTAGAATTGGTAAAGGTGAATAATTCCTAGAGCAATGCCAATAAACGTTTTAAATTATTTATAGATTTATTGACATCAGCTCATGTTCTCTTCCTCAAGAATGTAAATATGAGAATCGGCTAAGCCTGAAGCAGAGACAAACATTTCATATCTATTGATAATTGAGTCAATAAGATTTCCTTCAACACACATGGTGCCAAAGCCCCTGGACTGCTGCTATGGAGCAAACAAAGAGGGAGGGAAGTGAATTTCTGTTCTTATGCTTAAAGAATAGAAAAGAAGGTTTGAGGCACTAAGAAGTAGAACATATTTCAAAATCTATCCTTAACTATTAGTAGTCAATTGAACATTTAGAAGTTTATCTTATATATTCTCTTCACTATTCTTTGGGGAAGTATGATTTGGAAAGAGCTTTTTATTCAAAATCACTTGGGGAGAAACACCCTCTTCAAAAAACATAAGAGAAGACCCTACATATGGACATCACTAGATGGTCAACACTGAAATCAGACTGATTATATTCTTTGCAGCCAAAGATGGAGAAACTCTACAGAGTCAGCAAAAACAATACGGGGAACTGACTGTGGCTCAGATCATGAACTCCTTATTGACAAATTCAGACTTAAATTGAAGAAAGTGAGGAAAACCACTAGACTATTCAGATATGACCTAAATCAAATCCCTAACGATTATACAGCGGAAGTGAGAAATAGATTTAAGGAACTAGATCTAATAGACAGAGAGCCTGATGAACTATGGACAGAGGTTCGTGACATTGTATAGGAGACAGGGATCAAGAAAATTCCCAAGAAATAGAAATGCAAAAAGACAAAATGGCTGTCTGAGGAGGCTTTACAAATAGCTGTGAAAAGAAGAGAAACAAAAAGCAAAGGAGAAAAGGAAAGATATACCCATTTGAATGCAGAGTTCCAAAGAATAGCAAGGAGAGATATGAAAGCCTTCCTCAGTGAGCAATGCAAACAAATAGAGGAAAACAATAGCATGGGAAAGACTAGAGATCTCCTCAAGAAAATTAGAGATACCAAGGGAACATTTCATGCAAAGATGGGTTCAAAAAAAGACAGAAATGGTATGGACCTAAAAGAAGTAGAAGATATTAAGAGGTGGCAAGAATACACAGAAGAACTGTGCAAAAAACATCTTCACGACTGAGATACTCACGATGGTGTGCTCACTGACCTAGCTCCAGATATCCTGGAATGTGAAGTCAAGTGGGCCTTAGAAAGCATCACTACGAACAAAGCTAGTGGAGGTGATGGAATTCCAGTTGAGCTATTTCAAATCCTGAAAGATGATGCTGTGAAAGTGCTGCATTCAATATGCCAGCAAATATGGAAAACTCAGCAGTGGCCACAGGACTGGAAAAGGTCAGTTTTCATTCCAATCCCAAAGAAAGGCAATGCCAAAGAATGCTCAAACTACCACACAATTGCACTTATCTCACATGCTAGCAAAGTAATACTCAAAATTTTCCAAGCCAGGCTTCAGCAATACCTAAACCATGAACTTCCAGATGTTCAAGCTGGAAGGCAGAAGAACCAGAGACCAAATTGCCAACATCTGCTGAATCATCAACAAAGCAAGAGAGTTCCAGAAAAACATCTATTTCTGCTTTATTGACTATGCCAAAGACTTTGTGTGAATCACAATAAATTGTGCAAAATTCTGAAAGTGATAGGAATACTATACCACCTGACCTACCTCTTAAGAAACCTGTATGCAGGTTAGGAAGCAACAGTTAGAAGTGGACAGGGAACAACAGACTGGTTCCAAATAGGGAAAGGAGTACATCAAGGCTGTATATTGTCACCCTGTTTATTTAACTTATATGCAGAGTACATCATGAGAAATGCTGGGCTGGAAGAAGCACAAGCTGGAATCAAGATTGCCGGGAGAAATATCAATAACCTCAGATATGCAGATGAGCACCCTTATGGCAGAAAGTGAAGAAGAACTAAAGAGCCTCTGATGAAAGTGAAGGAGGAGAGTGAAAAAGCTGGCTTAAAGCTCAACATTCAGAAAACGAAGATCATGGCATCCAGTCCCATCACTTCATGGCAAATAGATAGGGAAACAGTGGAAACAGTGTCAGACTTTATTTTTTGGGGCTCCAAACTCACTGCAGATGGTGATTGCAGTCATGAAATTAAAAGATGCTTACTCCTTGGAAGGAAAGTTATGACCAACCTAGATAGCATATTCAAAAGAAGAGACATTACTTTGCCAACAAAGGTCCATCTAGTCAAGCCTATGGTTTTTCCAGTGGTCATGCATGGATGTGAGAGTTGGACTGTGAAGAAAGCTGAGTGCTGAAGAAGCGATGCTTTCGAAGTGTGGTGTTGGAGAAGACTCTTTAGAGTCCCTTGGACTGCAAGGAGATCCAACCAGTCCATCCTAAAGAAAATCAGTCCTGGGTTTTCATTGGAAGGACTGATGATGAAGCTGAAGCTCCAGGACTTTGGCCACCTGATGCAAAGACTGACTCATTTGAAAAGACCCTGATGCTTGGAAAGATTGAGGGCAGGAGGAAAAGGGGAGGACAGAGGATGATATGGTTAGATGGCATCACCAACTCTATTGACATGAGTTTGGGTAAACTCCGGGAGTTGGTGGTGGACAGGGAGGCCTGTTGTGCTGTGGTTCACAGGATTGCAAGAGTCAGACATGACTGAATGATTGAACTGAACTGAACTGAGGAGAAATATGATTCCTTCTTATTTTATTCTTATGACACGTAATTGTTCTACTGTCAAATATGACACATAGAATCAAGAAGAAATGAAAGTAATTAGTGGTGGCAGGGTCAGTGACTAGCAAAACAGGAAAAACATAGTTGAGGAAATATTGAAATTTAAAGGTCAAAATAGATTATTACTCATTTGTTATTTATGGAGTACCTACTAGGTTCCATGCAAGCACATTTTAACTTTGGCCTTAGGAAAGTTCTATGTGAACCTTGATTAAAATATGCAGACATGTATTTTTCCAGAAATATTAGACACATAAGAGAATGTGGCTGGTATGGAGATGAAAAGTGAAAGTGTGAATGTTAGTCACTCAGTCATGTCCTATTCTTTGGGACCCCATGGACTGTTACCCACCAGGCTCCTCTGTCCATGGAATTCTTCAGGAAAAAATACTTGAATGGGTTACCATGCCCTCCTCCAGGGGATCTTCCCATCCCAGGGATTGAACTTGGGTCTCCCGCATTGCAGGTAGATTCTTTATGTCTAAGCTCCTCATTGCAGGTAGATTCTTTATGTCTAAGCTATCAGGGAGATGAAGAGGAGAGCAACTATTAAGTAGATTAAAATCTATAGAATTTAGAGGTTTTTTTGCATTAAGGGGCTAATACTCATTGAGATATTTAGGATGAGGTTGATATTAAAGAAAAAGAAATGTGTTACAATGTAAAATGGGTCCAGATATTTTGGTAAGAGCCTTGCTTGGTGAGCAATTTTGTTTGGACTGGCTTATCCTGGGTCGCTTATGGATAGAACAACTTCTATTGTGGTCTGGCTTAGAGGCAGCATGCAGCTTCTGACGTTTTTCCCCATGCCAGGCCTTTATAAAATGATGGAGAGTGGTTCCTGGATGATAGATGTTGCTGCTGTACCAGGGGAAATTGTCAGGAGCTTAGAGATGCTTAGCAGATAACTGACATTTGTTCCAGGGTACACTGACATTGCAGGGAAAGCAAGCAGCAATTTATTTGGTGGTTGAGCAGGATTTGATGATGCTGACTTAAGGGATAGAGCAAGGTAACAGTCCCAGGACCATGTAGATTATCAGAAAACCTGGAAAAGTAGCAAGTCTTTCCTTTTCTACCGGCCATATTAAGGGTTGCAGATTTTCCAATCAGTTAGAAATTACACGATGAACTGACTGTGATATGAGCAAAGAGATGATACTAACGCCTTACTACTGTTTTTGGTACAGATTAGAGTTTAATAAATATAGTTTAAATTTTTCTTATTTTGGTTTTATTTTATTTTAATAAAATACTATTTAATAAGTACCGTTGAGTGAATTTTTCTGACCTGCTACTTTGCTTGAAGATTTTCCAAGTCTATATTAATCTTATTTGACAATTTTTTGTATTTCTTTTCTCATTTTGCATCACAAATGACACATCTGTGAATGGTCACAATGCCACGTATAAGCTTCAGCCTAAGACCAGCTTTGTGACTAATGTTAATATCAAGCCAAGAGGTTCCAGGTGTTCATTTAAAATAATCTGGCTGGATACCTGTGTGTCATCAGTGTTGAGTGACCCTAATCCATTAATAAATCATGAGCCAATCTTAAGAAGGAGATGTGAATTCCTCAGTACAAAGGGTAAGACATTTAACTCATAAAGCCCATCTGGTGTCACGAATGAAATTTGGGGTTTCAGTTTCTCAGCCAAGGGCATCTGCCAAAACCTTTTAAATAAAACAAGAATTGTGATCATCTTTTGTAGTTCCAAACTGATCCGTCAATGATGGATTTAGGATTTACATTAATTGCCATTTTAGAACAAACTTTTCTTTAGAGTACATAGATTTGAATTGTATCATTTGCAACTGGAACTAAGCATCTTGAAGAAACACAGGGATTTTCATATCTTATAAAATCTAATCTTAACATATGCCCTGTCTACTTCCCACTATTAGCTTTTATTTTCCTATTTTTATTGATAAAAAACTAAGTAAAATTTGGGGCTTCCCAGGTGGTACTGGCAGTAAAGAACCTGCCGGTCAATGCAGCATACATAAGAGACAGGGGTTCTATCCCTAGGACTGGGAGATGCCTTGGAGGAGGGAATGGCAACCCACTCCAGTATTTTTACCTGGATTATTCCCATGGACAGAGGAGTCTGGTGGCTATGGTACCTAGGGTCACAAAGAGTTGAATATGACCGAAGTGACTTAGCACAGCACACAAGAGAAATTTAGTTCATCTTTGTATCTCGATGTTTGCTTTCTGGATTGCCTAGACATATTTCAAACACTACAAATAAGAGTAAAACAAAGTATGTTTTGAGTGAAAAGTGCTCAAGTATTTCCCTACTGTCTGCTAATTATCACCAGATGTATACTGATAGTTCTCTGAATTGTTTATCGGGAGAAGGATTCCAGACCTTCACAAAAATGTGACTGGTGATAGAAGCAAGGTCCGATGCTGTAAAGAGCAATATTGCATAGGAACCTGGAGTGTTAGGTCCATGAATCCAGGCAAATTGGAAGTGGTCAAACAGGAGATGACAAGAGTGAATGTCGACATTCTAGGAATCAGCAAACTAAAATGGACTGGAACGGGTGAATTTAAATCAGATGACCATTATATCTACTACTGGGGGCAGGAATCCATTAGAAAAAATGGAGTAGCCATCATGGTCAACAAAAGAGTCCGAAATGCAGTATTTGGATGCAATCTCGAAAATGACAGAATGATCTCTGTTCACTTCCAAGGCAAACCTTTCAATATCATGGTAATCCAAGCCTATGCCCCAACCAGTAATGCTGAAGAAGCTGAAGTTGAATGGTTCTATGAAGACCTACAAGACCTTTTAGAACTAACACCCCAAAAAGATGTCCTTTTCATTATAGGGGACTGGAATGCAAAAGTAGGAAGTCAAGAAACACCTGGGGTAACAGGCAAATTTGGCCTTGGAATACGGAATGAAGCAAGGCAAAGCCTAATAGAGTTTTGCCAAGAGAACGCTCTGGTCATAGCAAACACCCTCTTCCAACAACACAAGAAAAGACTACACATGGGCATCACCAGATGGTCAGCACTGAAATCAGATTGATTATGTTCTTTGCAGGCAAGATGAAGAAGCTCTATACAATTAGCAAAAACAAGACCAGGGGCTGACTGTGGCACAGATCATGAACTCCTTATTGCCAAATTCAGACTTAAATTGAAGAAAGTGGGGAAACCACTGGACCATTCAGGTATGACCTAAATCAAATCCCTTATGATTATATAGTGGAAGTGAGAAATAGATTTAAGGGACTAGATCAGATGGAGAGAGTGCCTGATGAACTATGGATGGAGGTTCATGACATTGTACAGGAGACAGGGATTAAGACCTTACCCATGAAAAAGAAATGCAAAAAAGCAAAATGGCTGTCTGAGGCTGCCTTACAAATAGCTGTGAAAAGAAGAAAAGTGAAAAGCAAAAGAGAAAAGGAAAAATATTCCCATCTGAATGCAGAGTTCCAAAGAATAGCAAGGAGAGATAAAAAAGCCTTTCTCAGTGATCAATGCAAAGATATAGAGAAAAACAATAGCATGGTAAAGACATTTTCTCTTCAAGAAATTTAGAGATACCAAGGGAATATTCATGCAAAGATGGGCTCAAAAAAGGGCAGAAATGACACGGACCTAACAGAAGCAGAAGATATTAAGAAGAGGTGGTAAGAATACACAGAAGAACTGTACAAAAGAGATCTTCATGACCCAGATAATCACAATGGTGTGACCACTCACCTAGAGCCAGACATCCTGGAATGTGAAGTCAAGTGGGCCTTAGGAAGCATCACTATGAACAAAGCTAGTGGAGGTGATGGAATTCCAGTTGAGCTATTTCAAATCCTGAAAGATGATGCTGTGAAAGTGTTGCATTCAATATGCCAGCAAATGTGGAAAACTCAGCAGTGGCCAAAGGACTGGAAAAGGTCAGTTTCATTCCAATTCCAAAGAAAGGCAATGCCAAACAATGCTCAAACTACCACACAATTGCACTTATCTCACATACTAGTATAGTAATGCTCAATATTCTCCAAGCCAGGCTTCAGCAATACGTGAATGGTGAACTTCCAGATGTTTAAGCTGTTTTATAAAAGGCAGAGGACCAGAGATCAAATTGCCAACATCCACTGGATCATCGAAAAAGCAAGAGTTCCAGTAAAACATCTACTTCTGCTTTATTGACTATACCAAAGCCTTTGACTGTGTGGATCACAATAAACTCTGGAAAATTCTTAAAAATATCAGACCACCTGACCTGCCTCTTGAGAAACCAGTATGCAGGTCAGGAAGCAACAGTTAGAACTGGACATGTAACAACAGACTGGTTCCAAATAAGAAAAGGAGTACATCAAGGCTGTATATTGTCACCCTGCTTTTTTAACTTATATGCAGTGTACATCATGAGAAACGCTGGGCTGGAAGAAGCACACGCTGGAATCAAGATTGCTGGGAGAAATGTCAATAATCTCAGATATGCAGATGACACCACCCTTGTGTCAGAAAGTGAAGAGGAACTAAAAAGCCTCTTGATGAAAGTGAAAGAGGAGAGTGAAAAAGTTGGCTTAAAGCTCAACATTCAGAAAACGAAGATCATGGCATCTGGTCCCATCACTTCATGGGAAATAGATGGGGAAACAGTAGAAACAGTTTCAGACTTTTTTGGGCTCCAAAATCACTGCAGATGCTGATTGCAGTCATGACATTAAAAGATGCTTACTCCTTGGAAGGAAAGTTATGACCAACCTCGATAGCATATATAAAAGCAGAGACATTACTTTGCCTGCAAAGATTCGTCTAGTCAAGGCTATGGTTTTTCCAGTGGTCATATATGGATGTGAGAATCAGACTATAAAGAAAGCTGAGTGCCGAAGAATTGATGCTTTTGAACTGTGATATTGGAGAAGACCGTTGAGAGGCCCTTGGACTGCAAGGAGATACAACTAGTCCATCCTAAAGGAGGTCGGTCCTGGGTGTTCATTTTAAGGACTGATGTTGAAGCTGAAACTCCAATACTTTTGCCACATCATGGGAAGAGTTGACTCATTAGAAGAGACCCTAATGCTGGGAAGGATTTTGGACAGGTAGAGAAGGGGACGACAGAGGATGAGATGGCTGGATGGCATCACTGACTCAATGGACATGGGTTTGGGTGGACTCTGGGAGTTGGTGATGGACAGGGAAGCTTGGTATGCTGCAATTCATGGGGTTGCAAAGAGTCAGACACAACTGAACGACTGAACTGAACTTCACGAAATGAATCCACCTTATTGGACCGAATACTCCCACTAATGCATCTAAGACCTATGTTTTCATCTATAGTGGTCACATCTTATAGAACTTAAAATAAGCAAAAAATTAGGTTTCTATTATTATTCACTTGTTATATGATTTTCATATATCCCCGAATCTATCAAAGGACAAAACACCTTGTTATCACTGCGTCCCACTTCTCATTACCTTCTCATGGAATGCTTTGATAATTTAATAAATATCCCCAGGGAGCCTCCATAAGTACCACAAGAATCTGGCAAATCACTATTTTATCACAAAGAATCACTGATAATTTTCTATTCCTATGTACATTTAACTAGGTGCTTTTGAGGGGGTTAGTTTACACTTTGGCTAAAATGACTATGTGTTCCCCCAGGGAAGATATCAATTCAATGAAATTAAATTAAAACACACATGCACACACAAGGTAAGACTTCTTGTGTGGAATGGATAGCATTCTAAAAGAGATATGATAATCAATACCAATAAAATTGTTTACCCAAGAGGCCCAGTCAGACATAAATTGACAATTTCTCCTTCCAGAGGTGTTATATGGTAATTATTAAGTTCATAGCTGCCTGGCATATAGAAAACACACAATAGCTATTGCATAAATGGATAAAATGAATGAACAGATATTAAAATCTTGCTGTCTCTAAATCTGCTTCCTGCAGAATTATAAAGAGCATGCATGTTTTCTCTGTTTACTGACTTAGTTGGTTACAATGCCTCCACACCCAAATACATCTGGTAAGTATTTGCATTTATTCATGATAATATACTGGGGGATTCATTTGAAAAAGTACTAGCATTGGGGCCAATGCCTTATAAGAAGGCTGAGGATGTGGACAAGTCAGAAGGGGAAATGATTTCCAGCTATCAAGATTTCTCTGCCACATTTTCTTCCCTACCCTCTTGACATGGAGGTGTGAATTTGTGATTACTAAAAATGATTATGGCCATAGAGGAGGAAAACAAAGATCATTTTTAAGACAGCACAGACTTTAGCAAAAATCCATAATGAAAACAAGAAATCTTGAAAACATTTCATAGAACACAAAATAAATGGAACACTGA
The DNA here is from genome assembly GCF_029407905.1 of Bubalus kerabau. Classification (NCBI taxonomy): domain Eukaryota; kingdom Metazoa; phylum Chordata; class Mammalia; order Artiodactyla; family Bovidae; genus Bubalus; species Bubalus kerabau. The sequence goes on from NC_073634.1 coordinate 54,014,761, forward strand.
GATTGCAATGATGCCTGCCTGAGATGAATTACAAGGTACTGCCTTAGCGTTGGGGACTTGGTTTACAAACTGAGCCAATGCAGCCTTTCATTAAAATTCAAATAAAATTTCAATTGAGGACTGAAGGATAAAATTACTTACTCTTCTCAAACTCCCTGCTCATCATTATTTAAACATGGATGTTTAATTTTTTAGTGAGAGAAAATGAATTAGATACTTGACTCCAACTCCTTTATGGAGAAAATTGGGTAGATTTTAAAGGAATATGATGTTGAACAATCTAAACCATCGTTATCTTCATCTTCAATATTATCATTAACATTGACTAGCATTTACTGTGTGACTGCAACCTCTAAAATCCTTACATAAGCCATCTCATTGAACCCTTCCAAAGCTGGAAAAGGGGAAAGCTATTATTCTCACTTTAAGATGAGAAATCTGAGGCTGAAGGAAGTTAAATAATTTTTATAAAGCCTCAGTGCTCTGTACTTTGTGTTGGCATCTGTGCCGGTCAGGTCAGGATTTAAAACTAGCAATCTAGGGAAGAAAGAGTATATGTGAGGAGCTCAGCTAAGCTGAGGACAGCTGAAATGCCAGACATGGAGTAACCATTTAAGCAAAAGCCAAATTGGAACTAACAGTCAAGACTTGAATCATTTACCATGATAGTAGAAGCAAGAAGCTAAGCCACAGGAAGTACTAACTATCCTGTTTCATTTTTCCCCAAAGAACAGTGCAGTGGATCAACACAGATGTGGTTTGCCTCATTGTTGATGAGACCTGGAACAATAGTTTTACTGTCCGGTCCCTGGGGCTGGGTGCAGAGCTAGGGGAAAGAGCCAGGAATGGAAAAGTACTGAGTACTGAGTCAGAGTGAGGAAAAGCATCTTCAAGTTCCCCTCTGCCTTCCCACTTCCTTAGGAAGGCTTTAGCAGAGGCACTTAAGGAAGGCATTTGCCTGCTACCCAAGAGAAGGGAATGGCAACCCACTCTAGTATTCTTTCCTGGAGAATTCCAAGAATAGAAGACCCTTGGAGGGCTATGGGGTTGCAAAGAGTCAGACAGGACTGAGCAACTAGCACTTTCACTTTTTTTCAAAATAGAGCAGCTTTGGAATGCAGGCTCCTGGGGTCTTACTCCTTGACTATAACTCCCCTTAGAGACTATCATTCATTGATCATGCACCATGACTGTTGTGGAGAGGCCAGCTTTCCCCCATCAAGTAGAGACTTTGAAATTGCCTATGGTGGGACCTGAAAAATCACATATAATGTTTGAGTCTGGGCTGAACTCCTCAGTATGCAAACCTGCTCTGGAGGGGTCAGCTATGTATGCTCTCTGTGATTCTGTAATGACCTTCTCTTCATTATATTTTGAAAAATCTCTCTGTAAGTGTGCCACTGTGATTGATAGAATTTTGTTCTCCAGTGTGTTGGGTTAGAAAAAAATTAAGTTACTAAACTAGATTTCTGACTATACATAGGAAATGACAGTAGAATGAAAACTCATACATTTACAAGATGAAATTGAATAGCAGGGAAGAATAGTAATGAACAGGATATAACACAATACTGGAAGATGGAAAAATGATGGGAGGTTAGAAGAGAGGGAACCAACAGCACAAGATGGCAATGAAAAGTATGATAATTGCACATAAGGATCCAATAAAGACTTCAAAATGGGAAGCTTCAGTACCATAGAAGGTGCTTCTGATTAAAATGGCTAAAACAGGAAGTTGTTTGACAGGTCTACCCAAGCACAGTCAAATGATTACCCCTCTTATGAGAAGACAAGTGGCATCCTTTGTGGACAAGTTAAATCTAAAGGTCTCTGGTCCACTAGACACAGGAGATGCTGTGGGTAAGATATGGGAATGAAGATGGAGGGGGGAGTCAGGTGAACACTGGGTGTAGGGAAACCCAGCCACATTTTCCATCATTCTCTCACGAGACAGGTGACAATGCTCCAGGCAGAAGACTGGAGGCTTCCTCTAGAGCACTGGCTTGGTGGTTTAATCATTAAGTCATGTCCGACTCTTGGGACCCCATGGACTGTATAGCCTGCAAGTCTCCTCTGTCCATGGGATTCTCCAGGCAAGAACACTAGAGTGGGTTGCCATTTCTTTCTCCAGGGGATCTTCCCAACCCAGGAATGGAACCTGAGTCTCCTGCACTGCAGGCAGGTTCTTTACTGACTGAGCTATGAGGGAAGTCCTCGGTAGCTCAGTGGGTAGAGAAACTGGTAATTGTCAGTAAAACAAATAAAATTCAGTTTTCTGCCTGATATCCCAACAATGAAGCCCCAAAGATGGTAAAGATGTTCATGCCCACATGACTTTCAATCAACTTTTTATATATGACTGGAGAGTCAAGGGTGGCTAACATTTTAAAAAATCCTCCAATATGAAAGATGTGTGCTAAGTCACTTCAGTCATGTCCAGCTCTTTGTGACCCCATGGACTGTAGACCACCAGGCTCCTCTGTCCATGGAATTCTCCAGGCAAGAATACTGGAGTGGGTTGTCATTTCCTCCTCCAGGAGATCTTCCCGACACAGGGATTGAAACCACATGTCTTACATCTCCTGTATTGGCAGTTGGGTTCTTTACAACTAGCACCACCTATAAAAGATAGACAAAGAAATGAACAAGAATCAGGAAGGGAAATAAAATATCCTATAATCAATATCTTCATAGGCACAAAAGAAGATCAATCATCTATTTGAAAAAGAGATGCTAGAAAACATGACTAATTATAAATAATACATAGGTTTTAAAAATTAACCTGTTTAGATTATATCGACCCATATGTGAAAGAGCATTCCAAGAGGATGGAGAACAGAAGACAATGCTTTCAAAATTCCAAGAGATTTTTTTTTTTTTTAACTTAGACTTCTACACCAAGTCAAGAGAGCTATAAATCAAGACCAAGAAAATGGAAGAATAAGGGATTAGTGAATCCAACACAGAAGAATGTAGGGTGGTATTTGGGCAACAGTTGTTCAATAGACCAGGATAACACTAAAGTGATACAGAGCAAAACAGATTTGTGTAGAATGGAGGGCTGAGAGATTATCCCTGGGGGATGAGAGAAGGTGAGAAAATATATTTGATGTTTTTGAGCCTTTAGAAAAATTCTTCACTTCAGTTCAGTTCAGTCGCTCAGTTGTGTCTTTCTCTTTGTGACCCCATGAACCGCAGCATGCCAGGCCTCCCTGTCCATCACCAACTACGGAGTTTACCTAAATTCATGTCCACTGAGTCAGCGATGCCATCCAAACATCTCATCCTCTGTTGTCCCCTTCTCCTCCTGCCCTCAATCTTTCCCAGCATCAGGGTCTTTTCAAGTGAGTCAGCTCTTTGCATCAGGTGGCCAAAGTACTGGAACTTCAGCTTCAACATCAGTCCTTCCAATGAACACTCAGGACTGATCTCCTTCAGAATGGACTGGTTGGATCTCCTTGCAGTCCAAGGGAATCTCAAGAGTCTTCTCCAACACCATAGTTCAAAGGCAACAATTCTTCGGCTCTCAGCTTTCTTCACAGTCCAACTCTCGCATCCATACATGACTACTGGAAAAACCATAGCCTTGACTAGACGGACCTTTGTTGACAAAGTAATGTCTCTGCTTTTTAATATACTGTCTAGGTTGGTCATAACTTTCCTTCCAGGGAGTAAGCGTCTTTTAATTTCATGGCTGCAATAACCATTTGCAGTCATTTTGGAGCCCCAGGAAATAAAGTTAGCCACTGCTTCCACAGTTTCGCCATCTATTTGCCATGAAGTGATGGGACCACATGCCATGATCTTCGTTTTCTGAATGTTGAGCTTTAAGCCAACTTTTTCACTTTCCTCTTTCACTTCCATCAAGAGGCTCTTTAGTTCCTCTTCACTTTCTGTCATAAGGGTGGTGTCATCTGCATATCTGAGGTTATGAATATTTCTCCCAGCAGTCTTGATTCCAGCTTGTGCTTCTTCCAGCCCAGTGTTTCTCATGATGTACTCTGCATATAAGTTAAATAAGGAGGGTGACAATATACAGCCTTGACGTACTCCTTTTCCTATTTGGAACCAGTCTTTTGTTCCATGTACAATTCTAACTGCTGCTTCCTGACCTGCATACAGATTTCTCAAGAGGCAGGTCAGGTGGTCTGCTATTCCCATCTCTTTCAGAATTTTCCAGTTTATTGAGATTCACACAAAGGTTTTGGCATAGTCAATAAAGCAGAAATAGATGTTTTTCTGGAACTCTCTTGCTTTTTCGATGATCCAGCGGATGTTGGCAACTTGATCTCTGGTTCCTCTGCCTTTTCTAAATCCAACTTGAACATCAGGAAGTTCATGGTTCACATATTGTTGAAGCCTGGCTTGGAGAACTTTGAGCATTACTTTACTAGTGTGAGTGCCTATATATATACTAGGATGATTATGGAAATTGAGATACTCATTTAAAGCTAAATATATAAACATTGGAAATGAATGATGCCAGGAAAAATAGAAATGGACACAGAAACATAGTGCTTTTGTTTCAGGAGTAAATAATACTTAGTAATAATAAGGTAAACTCTGATAACTGATTTAGCCTTAAATGGTGACATAACTACATAGCTAGAGGCTTGTGAAGCAGGATTAATAAGTTAAATCATCATGAACATAACCAGAAATCAACAGAATGATCAAAATTAAGAAATTAAAACCAACAGCCTAATTATATTATTTGGAAAGAAATTTGGAAGTAAATAAGAACATAAACATAATAGAAGACAAAATTTCCTCTATTTCTCTGCAACAGGGCTTGGATGTATTGAGGGCTGCAGTGAGAAAAAGCTGGTTTTGTCTGTAAGACCTTTAGTACATGAGATTTAAGCTATGAAATGGTATCTATGATCATAACCATAGTGTATTCATCTCATGGATTCCTTTTACTTGTAAAATAGCTAGCCTGAATATCACCTTAGTGTTTAAGTTGTGTTTGCCACTTAGTGTTTGAATAAATTATTAGTTTGTTGCTTTGTCTCCTGGTCCTGGATGTCTAAATGTTTTCACATTTCTAGGTGAATGGAACTATGAAGACTTGGTATCTTAAAATAATTTTATTACTTCCTATCACACATATCTATTGCATAGATCTTCCTGACTCCTTCAAATTGTCCTATAGCTTTTCTGCATTTATTCACAGGTCACATAAATTAATACTTTCTTGAAAATATTAGGAGGTGTTTATGGTATCTCTCCAGGTAGTTGTTAAGTTTCTCAAGGAAAATTGCTATTGACTTAAGTTTTTTCATTTTACTAGAACTTACTACTCTGTACTTTTCTTGTTGAAAAACCAACAAACTCAACAAAATGAAAAGGAAAAGAGGAAAAAAAAACCCTTAAATTTTAACATTTAAGAAAAATTTGAATTTGTCCTAAATGTGGCTTTTTATATCTTGGAAGCACAACTTCAGAGATCTTCAGTTGTCTCATTTCTAGAATGCTACTCAAAGACATTGTAAAAATTGAATGAGGTCTTGCATATTTATATATTTTTTAAGCTAAGACACCATACAAATAAAAAGCATCATTATGACAGGTGATTACAAATATGCATGTACATAACTTTTTATTTCCTTTTTTATCCACCTCGGTGGTACAGGCCAGAAAAGAAAAATACCCAGGGGATTTTCTAGGCTTTCTTGAAATCCTTTATCGGGAAGGAAGAAGAAAGTAATAGGAAAGAAAACTAAGAATATTAACATAAATTAAACCAAGTTTTAATATATTTTAGGCAAAATCAATTTAATAGCATGAAATCAGAATCTTACTGAATTTAAAATTTTTTTAGTTTTAATTTTTTGTACAGCACTTTACTATAGAGCTGATATTTTATTGTTTCTTTATTTTTGCTTTTAATCTCTTAAAATTATTATTTTCATACAATTTGAAAAGTTACTTTTTATTTATAGTTATTACAGAATACTGGGTTTATTTCCCATGTCATACAATATATCATCGAGCCTATCTTTAACACAATAGCTTGATTTGAAAAGATCCTGATGCTGGGAAAGATTGGAGGTGGGAGGAGAAGAGGATGACAGAGGATGAGATGGTTGGATGTCATCACCGACTCAATGGATGTGAGTTTGAGTAAACTGAGGGAGCTGGTGATGGACAGGGAGGCCTGGCATGCTGCAGTCCATGGGGTCACAAAGAGTCGGACATGACTGAGTGACTGAACTGAACTGAACACCCTCACCCCTATATTGCTCCTCTGTCCCCACTGGTAACCACTAGTTTGTTCTCTGTATCTGTGAGTCTGCTTCTTTTTTGTTATAGTCACTGGTTTGTTGTACTATTTTAGATTCTACATATATATGTGATATCATGCAGTATCTACAATGACTTTTATCTAGGATCTGTTGGGCTTCCTTGATGACTCATCAAGTAAAGAACCTGCCTGCAATTTGATCCTTTGGTCGTGAAGATCCACTGGTGGAGGAAATGGAGACCCACTCCAGTATTCTTGCCTGGAAAATCCTATGGACAGAGGAGCCTGGCGAGTTACAGTCCAAAGGGTCACGGAGAGTCAGATATGACTGAGTGACTATGCACAGCATGGTCTTAAGTTTTGATAGGAAATAAATAGAATTATAAACCATATTTTTGTTATTCTGCCAATTATTTACCTGTATATTTCTAGTTAGCATACACAAACTATTTGGAATACTTACTACTTTAAAGAAATAAGTAATGAGATTAAAATTCAGGAACCTGAAAAAATTATTCTTCAAACTGTAGTATGCTAGTAACTAGCGTGAAAGCATATATTAGAGCACAGGTCTCGTGGACCTCTGAATCTATATTTTTATTCACTACCATAAGTGTGGCAGAATAATCCACTGAAGTAATATAAGTGTCTTATTCTCTTGTGATCAAAGGAATGTGAGACATTTTCCTTTCTCACAACACTTGTACCTAGCTCTCTAAGAAGGTAAACAGAAAAGCTATGGCTTCTCTTTGTCAGGATCTTTGTCAAAGTCCTTTGCCTGTGAAGCCCTTAATCTGTTTAGAATGAACCTTTATGTCTCAAGAGCATGTGCATGCTCAGTCACTCAGTTATGTCTGACACTGTGACCCCATGGACTGTAGCCCACCAAGCTCCTCTGTCCATGGGATTATCCAGGCAAAACTACTGGAGTGAATTGCCATTTTCTTCTCCAGGGATCAAACCTGTGTCTCCTGTATTGGCAGGCTGATTCTTTACCACTGTGCCACCTGGGAAGCCCTATGTTCCAAGGGTCCGAAATACTGAAACACAGGGGAGCAGCTAAATCCTAAAGATGGAGATAGGCATAGCTTCCTGAAGGCTGGAAAAAGCCTTAAAGAAATTTCTGGGGTGATGGTGACGTTGGCGTGCTCATCCAGTTAATAGAAGCACTGAGTGACACAAACACTGAGGACAGCTGGGGTAGACATTACTCATGCTCTCTGGCATCCTGTTCTTTTCCTCCAGTTATATGAGGGATTGTAATTGTTTAACCCTTGAAGTTACATATAACTATGTTACTTTTTCTGGGCAATGAAAGGTGAAAAGGAGAGAGAAGTGTCACATCCTCTCTGTAGCACTTGATGGCTAGTGTTTGGTTCTCTTTTCTCCATCAGGTTGCCATGGAGATATGTTCATCAACAGGGAGAAGATAGAGAACCAAATATAAATAAGCCATCTTTACTTTTTTCCATGTGCTATTCCCAAAGTAAGTAGTTTTTCTTAGAGAGAATAGTGATGGGGGAACCACACGGATAGTACATTGAAGAGAGGAAGGAGGCTTCCTTTCTTTATCCTGTTGCTCACTTGTCAGAGGTCATTCCATTAGGAGTAAACTCCTCCATATGCGTGGTTTGTATTATCCTCATCTTATACCTGGGACTTCTTAGAAAGTCATATTCCATTTCTTTTTGTGTGATGTTTCACTTGTCTAGGATGAAAAAGCTGCCCAGCACAGGAGAGGTACTGACTAGAGAGAGGGAAAACAAGCAGTTGAAGATATCTGAGAAGGCATCCAAGATTTAGAGGAGCCCTAATAATATTTGCTCAATGGATTTGCAGAATTTCTGCAAACAGTGATTAATATATGTTCACTATTTTTTTTATGAAGTGAACCTTTACTGTTTTTTGTTCTATTCTACTTTCATCAATGTATTCTGTGTTATAGGAAACAGTTTATTTTTTAGTCTCTGATTATTGTTGTTGTTCAGTTGCTAAGTTGTGTCCGACTCTTTGCTGCACCATAGGCTGTAGTACGCCAGTCTTCCCTGTCTTTGACTACCTCCTGGAGTTTGCTCAAACTCATGTCCATTGAGTTGGTGATGCCATCCCATCATCTCATCCTCTGTCTCCCCCTTCTCCTGCCCTCAAACTTTCTCAGCATCAGGGTCTTTTCTAATGAGTCAGCTCTTTGCATTAGGTGGCCAAAGTATTAGAGCTTCAGCTTCAGTATCAGTCCTTCCAATGAATATCTAAACAAAAAGAATTATCCTGGATTGGTTGTAAACACTGTAAATATAATCATCTATCACAAGTGTATTCTAGACTTCGGGATGCCTCCCTTGGAGAGGAGTTAAAAGTAAATCAACTATATAGTGACCAAAAGATTGAATTGTGGTAAGCATTATAAATATTCAATAATATTTATTATTAATATCTGATCCTTACTTCTGGGTACATAAAGAATTGTGATATCACCCACTTGAAGTTACACATTGCCAGAAGATTAGCTAAGGAAGGGTGAGTTGAAGTGGTGATGGTGTTTTTCAAACTAGAATATTAAATGGGCCAGTGCCCTTCCTTCTCCTGGCATAGTGATTATAAAGAAAGAAACACATGTTAAAATAGTGATGTCATCATTTTGTTGAGTAGCTCTTAGACTAGAATGGCTACAATGAATACATTTCTTTGGCTTACTTCATTGAACATGTAGGGTGAGACAGAAATGTACCTTTATGATTTTCAACTACTGAGAGCTTGGAGTTGTTAATTTAGGTATCTCTACTAAACAGCCTCTTCTAATAAAGTCCACAAATGATTTCACACCCCCACAATGACCTGGGTTAGACATGCTGATTACTTAAATGAAGACTCCAATATTTAATTCCACTTAGAAAAACTAAGAGTGATTTTTACTGCTCTAACTTATAATTGACCAAATGTTTACTAAGGAATAAATGTCTTTTTCTGATAAGAAAAACAAAAGCAAAAACAAAATATGTGATGGGCACTGCTTTTTGCTGGGACACATTTATTAATATAATTGTTAATTGTATTAAGTCCAATATTTTTAATCCAGTGTAACAGAACCAATGCATAAAAGTGATATTAAGGAGTGAAGTTGCTACATTGTCATTCATTGCAGTGACTTGTTTACAGAAATAAGTGTTCCACTCTTAGATATTTCAGACTGTTTGTTCCACACAAATAGCTTGGAAACATGACTTCTGGAGGTAATTTACTTAAACCTTAAATCCTCACTACAGATTTCCACTTGGCTACATGGCATCTGAGCTAGCCACGGCGGGTTTCTGGAGGATACAGTCTACTACATGACAAAGGTAAACAGGATGTTCTTATTTCTCTGACCTGGATCATTGTGAGCCTGTGATCTTTTCATGTGACTTCCAACTCTGCTGTGTAGTCTGCACATGAATCTTGGATGCTGCCTCAAAATATTAATCATATGAGATTTTTCAACAGTATATATAGGGCTTTGGTCTTCCACTCCAGATTAGACTAATGCTTCTGATAATTTTATTTTATTTTATTTTATTATTTTTTTTGTAGCTAAATACAATAAAGGAAAAGAGTGATTTAGCTTCTGATAATTTTAATACTCCCTTTAAGTTTGTAGATATATCCAATGTGACAAGAGTACTGAAAATTGTCAGAAACTTATGAAGATTTAACCTACTCACAAACATTTTACCATAAGGCAAAGTGGTATAGAGGTAGTCTTCTTTGATGCTTTCCTTGCTACATTTAAAGCAGCTTATTATTGCTTTTTATTCATAAATAAGCATATTGTTTTAATTTAAATTTGACTTCACATGGAAATACAAACAAATCACAGCAGAAACTATTGTGTATCAGAACATATTAATATGCAACTTTGGGGCATGGACTGCCTTGCTGCTGCTAAGTCGCTTCAGTTGTGTCCGACTCTGTGCGACCCCATAGATGGCAACCCACCAGGCTTTCCCGTTCCTGGGATTCTCCAGACAAGAACACTGGAGTAGGTTGCCATTTCCTTCTCCAATGCATGAAAGTGAAAAGTGAAAATGAAGTTGCTCAGTCGTGTCTGACTCTTAGTGACCCCATGGACTGCAGCCTACCAGCCTCCTCCGTCCATGGGATTTTCCAGGCAAAATTACTGGAGTGGGGTGCCATTGCCTTCTCCAATGGACTGCCTTAGAAAGCAGCTATTCTCTCACTCCTGTGTATCTTATTTCCAACCTGAGTAGGATGCCCACCCCACAAACTGTTTATGACTTCATCAGTAATTATCTATAATTATGAGTTTTATTTAGCTGATCCATTTTGCATCATACTGAACCATATGCTATAATTTAGATTTTATAAGTAGTGAAGTTATTTTCGTATTCAATTTTGCTGTATATTCTTTTACCAACTTGTTCAGAACTTGAATGAGAAAGAAAAATAGTACTTATGTGTGTGTTAGTCACTGAGTTGTGTCTGACTCTCTGCGACCCCATGGACTGCCAGGCTTCTCTGTCCATGGAATTCTCCAGGCTATAATACTGGAGTGGATTGCCATTCCCTCTCCAGAGGAACTTCCCAATCCAGGGATCAAACCCTGGTCTCCTGAATTGCAGGCAGATTCTTTACCATTTGAGCTACAAGGAAGTCTCTAATAGTACTTACAGTTTGCCTGAAGACCCCAAACATTTACACTACCAGATTGTTTGGGAAATATTACCTTAATTTGGTTGTACGAGAAGGAAGCCGGACTGAGGCTTAGGACTGATTTTCCTGTAAATTTAAGATGTGATCTCGAGAAACACTTTATTTCTCTGGGAATCAATCTTTCCTTTGTAACATGAAGTGGTTTAGGATAGATTGTTTCTAAGAAGCAATTAGCTCATGAGTAATTTGTGGCTTTTCATAGACTGATCAATTTCAGGTAACTGTGGCATAGAGGTATATCAATAGCCTTAGGTAATATCAGGGGACCATTCCTCCTCTAAGTCAAGTTAAATTGCCATCTTGTGTCTTTTTCTATAGATTTATCTGAAATTGATGTCTTCCATTCCTTACCTACTGTGAAAATACTTTAATCTTCACATGTTCTTTACATTTGAATTTCTTTGCACTTTAGCCTTCCAATTATATGACTTTCTCATCTCAATGCTTCCTCTACCCTAATCTCATAGTCACATGCTTGACTATGTCATCACAGTTTCTGGAACCTGATCATTATCTTCTATTCTCATAGCATATTGCTGAAAATATCTTGCTTTAATAATGTCTTAATTTTTAAATTTTTATATAATTTTTAAATGTTGCACTTCATTTACAGTTATACAAAACATTATCTATATTCTTTGTGTTATGCAATACATCCTTGTAGCCTAGCTTACACCCAGTAGCTTGTACTTCCACCGTCCCCAACCCTATGTTACCTCCCACGACTAGTAACCACTAGCTTATTCTCTATATATGTGAGTCAGTTCTTACTTCAATCATACAAAAAGTTTTCCTGAAAAATTTCCCCATGCTGCTAGCTGTGCAGTAGTATTGACATATATACACTATCATGTGTCAGATAAATAGCTAGTGGGAAGTTGCTCTTTAACACAGGGAGTGCCCAGCCTGGTGCTCTCTGATGACCTAGAAGGGTGGGATGGGGTTTGGGGTGGGAGGAAGTCTCAAGAGGGAGGGGACATATGTATACTTACGACTGATTCACATAGTTATACAACAGAAACCAATACAATATTGTAAAGCAATTATCCTCCAATTATTACCAAAAAAAAAAAAAAAAGCCAGAATTATCTGCTTTTGGGTAAAAGCATGATAGTATCAATGTTTCCACTTAGTTCCTTTTAAAGTCTTCAGATTGCACAAAGGCTAAAATCTAGTCATTTAAAATTAACTATTGAAAGTCATGTAATTATCACACTCATTATCTGTCTAGAATTTTGGCCTCATTTCATGCTGCTCACACCTTCATTCTCTGTGCTTTATTCGTCCTGAATTTCTATGGGTTCCTAACAGCTGCTAAAGTTCTTTAGGATCCAGAGCTTTCACATAAGATTTGTTCTGCCTTGAAATGTTTTTCTCTTGGTTGATCTCATTCATGCTTCTTATTTTCCCTTAAATGTCACTTCCATAAGGAAGTTTTCCATGAAAACTCAGCCTTAGGTCCCTTGTATAGCACCTTGTATTTCCTTTTCCTTGGCATATACTTTTAACTTAATATTTATTTTTTAGTTATATTATTTATTTCTAACTTATTCACTAGTAGATTATAAGCTTCATACAAGAAAGGATAACATTAGAAGTTTTGACTCCTGAGTACCTATATCCTTAGACTCAGTTTGTCCTTATTAATTATTATCAAATGAACAAATAAGTCAATAAATATGAGGAAAAGAAGAGGTAAAATCTTTATTTGTGAAATATCTTCCATGTGCCTGGCATAGTATCTAAAACAAGAAATTAAGATACAACACACCTCATAAAATTAAAACATGGGAATACCAGACCACCTTACCTGTTTCCTGAGAAACCTGCATGCAGTTCAAGAAGCAACATTTAGAACCGGACATGGAACAATGAACTGGTTCAAAATTGGGAAAGGAGTGGGTCAAGGCTGTATATTGTCACCCTGCTTATTTAACTTATATGCAGAGTGTCATGTGAAATGGCAGGCTGGGTGAATCAAAGGCTGGAATCAAGGTTGCTGGGAGAAATATCAACAACTTCAGATACGGAGATGATTCTACTCTAACAGCAGAAAGCGAAGAGGAATTAGAGAGCCTAGTGTTGAGGTTGAAACAGGAGAGTTAAAAAAGCTAGCTTAAAATTCAGCTTTCAAAAAATTAAGATCATGGGATCTGGTCCTATCACTTCATGACAAATGGGTAAAAAGTGGAAACAGTGACAGGCTTTATTTTCTTGGACTCCAAAATCACTGTGGACAGTGACTGCAGCCATGAAATTAAAAGATGCTCACTCCTTGGAAGAAAAGCTATGACAAACCTAGACAGCATATTAAGGAAAACAGGGACATGACTTTGCCAACAAAAGTCTGTATAGTCAAAGCTATGGTTTTTCCAGTAATAATGTACGGATGTGAGAGTTCGATTATAAAGAAGACTGAGCACCAAAGATTTGGTGCTTTCAAATTGTGCTGCTGGAGAAGACACTTGAGAGTCCCTTAGACTGCAAGGAAATCAAACCAGTTGATTCTAAAGGAAGTCAACCCTAAATATTCATTGAAAGGATTGATGCTGAGGCTGAAGCTTCAGTACTTTGTCTACCTGATGCAAAAAGCCATCTCATTGGAAAAGACTCTGATTCTGGGAAAGATTGAGGGCAGGAGGAGAAGGAGTGACAGAAGATGAGACAGTTGGATGGTATTACTGACTTAATGGACGTAAGTTTGAACAAACTCTGAGAGATAGTGAAGGACCGGGAAGCTTGGTGTGCTGCAGTCCATGAGATCACAAAGAAGCGTAAATATAGATACAGATATATAGATATATATATTATAGTTATTGCAGAAGATAACTCTTGGAGACACTTAATAGGAGACAGTCCAAACAAATAATTTCTAAGAGAATTTGATGATTCCAGTAGTCTAACCTTTGCAGCCAGAACTATCTGAGTTCAATTCCTTCTTTTTAAACTAGGTACTGGGTTGTTTTTCACTTGCTAAGTTGTGCTGTGATTCTTTGTGATATAGTATTTTGGCTGCTCTGTGCTACCTACAGGATCTTAATTCCCCAACCAGGGGTTGAATCCATGCCCCTTGCATTGAGAGCACAGAATTCTAACCACTGGACTGCCAGGGAAGTCTCACTATTCTACATTCTGTTTCTTAGGTGGTAAGTTTCTTATGGTACCTTCTGATCATATTTATGGGACAAATCAGTAATTTCCAGATCTTTCCCTATAGATCTGAGTTCAGCTCATTTTCTGCTAACCTCTCCACACATTTATATACTTAATAAATGATAGTTTATCCTTCACATTATATCTTCACATCATTATAAGAATCTTGGTTTAGTAAGAATATCCTATTATCTTCTGACATCAAAGACTCTGGAATGAAAGGATAACCTAAGAAAGAAATACTTGATCTCTTTATGATCAGTTCATTTCATTGCTTGCCCCATTCAACCTTGTAGAGTGTGTAAGAGTTAAAGTCATAATAGACCAGTGTAGAAATGGCACAAACAATAAAAGAGTCAGTAGAAATAGCTTTCTGTCTTGCTGTTTCTGCTGTAGGGCCTTTAGGAATATTACAAAGTATGACTATATATACATTTATGTGCTCTTGTAAATATGTCACATATAAATATTTTTCTGGAAGGCTGGGAGAACTGGATCAATGTATGACCATTTTTTCTCCTGTCAGAAGCAATAGAATTTTTATTAGCATAATTTTCATTTCTCAGCACTGACTGTGGTATCTTTGATCAAACTAATTAGAAATAGTTACACTTTGTACCATGAGATATATCAAATTTATTAGAAAAAATTATGTATGTGCACACACAGAAAATAAATAGGCATATTAAATATAAAAGTGTGACATTTATGCCACTGGTTGGAGTGAGGAGGCATTCTAATTAGATAGTGAATATTCTAAAGTATGAATTTTCTATGTGGATTGCAATATTCAGCTAAAACTACAATTGTTAATAGAACTTGAGTGCATGGAAGAGGACAAAACATTTTTTGGAGGCCCTGAAGTCAATCAGTGTTTATTGATCCACTGTAATGTATCTTTGCTAGATGCTATGATGAGGAAAACTGGTTTTAAGTCATTGTGGATGATGATTACCCAAATTAGCTAGCATATACAACTAAAATATTTTTATAAACAGTATTTGTCTTATTTTTGGTCTCACCACAAGCCATGCAGGATCTTAGTTCCCCATCCAGGGATTTCACCTACACCTCCTCCATTGGAAGCACAGAGTCTTAAAACACTGGACTACCAGGGAAGTCTCTACAACTAGAATATCTTAATATCTTCAAATGTGTGTTGAAAGAAGGAACTCACAAAATTGTTCAGAGAAAAGAACATGTCTTCTTGTGTTTGAGATACATATCTATGGAAGAGGTAAAACTCATGCGGTTTTGAAAACTGAGTTGAGATAAGAAGGTAGTCGTAGGAAATATATGTAGTGAGAGAGTGAAATTAGAGCTGGAGCTTTACTGTCTGCATCAGAGAACTTATATAATCAAAGATGGAGAGACTCAGACTCCCATGATGAATAGGGAGTGCATCTCAGAATTATTTTTGATGACTCAGAGGCAGATACAAGGCTAGGATTGGATGCTGCTGCTGTGGCTTCTCTTGCTGTTGTTATGATTTAATGCGTCCTTACTTAGAAGCAACTTCAAGGTTCAGAAGAAAATGGACTTTCCCAGGCTTGGCAGTTTCAAAAAGTGTTTATGTGACTTTTATAAACTTTGCATCCCTAATCCCTACCAGTCCATGATACAAATGGAGTTATACTCTCACGCTCACCTGCACTTTCTACAGAGCTCAGGCTTTGCTGAGACACCTCCATCAGTGAGAGGTAAGGTGCACATCTGCCTACATGGCAGCTACTGGCATTCCCAAACAGTACATTTTGGAGTCTCAACTACTCAGTTAATTTTTAATACTTTTCATTTTTTTTTTTATTTTGGGGCAAACATATATTTTCTGTTATTTGAAATTTAAGGTTCTATTATGTGCATATTCTTTAAAAGTAACTTTTTATTTCAATCCCAAATAAAGACAACGCTAAAAAATGTTCAAACTATTGTATAACTGTGCTCATTTCACATGCTAGAATGGTAATGCTCAAAATTCTTCAAGCTAAACTTCAGCAGTAAGTGAACCAAGAAATTACAGCTATACAAGCTGTATGTAGAAAAGGCAGAGGAACAAGAGACCAAATGGTCAGTAACTGTTGAATCAGAGAAAAAGCAAGGGGATTCCAGAAAAACATTTACTTTTGATTTATTGACTACATCAAAGCTTTTGACTGTGTGGATCACAACAAACTAGAAAATTCTTGGAAGAGATGAGAATACCAAACTACTTTACCTGCCTCCTGAGAAGTCTGTATGCAGGTCAAGAAGCAACAGTCAGAACTGTATATGGAACAATGGACTGGTTCAAAATTGGGAAAAGAGTATGTTAAGGTTGTATATTGTCACCTTACGTATTTAACTTATGTACAGAGTACATCTTTAAAAATGCCGGGCTGGATGAAGCACAAGCAGGAATCAGGATTGCCAGGAGAAATATCAATAACCTCAGAAATGCAGATGACACCACCCTTATGGCATAAAGTGAAGAGGAACTACAGGGTTTCTTGATGAAAGTGAAAGAGGAGAGTGAAAAACCTAGCTTAAAGCTCAGCATTCAGAAAACTAAGATTATAGCATCTGATCCCATCACTTCAAGCAAATAGATGGGGAAACAGTGACAGACTTTACTTTTTTGGGCTCCAAAATCACTGCAAATGGTGACTGCAACCATGATTAAAATATATGTGCTCCTTGGAAGAAAAGCTATGACCAACCTAAAAAGCATATTAAAAAGCAGAGACATTACCTTGCCAACAATAGTCCATCTAGTCAAAGCTATGGTTTTTCCAGTAGTCAAATATGTATGTGAGAGTTGGTCTATAAAGAAAGCTGAGTGCCGAAGAATTGATGCTTTTGAACTGTGGTGTTGGAAAAGACTCTTGGACTGCAAGGAGATCCAACCAGTAAATCCTAAAGGAAATCAGTCCTGAATATTCACTGGAAGATCTGCTGCTGAAGCTGAAGCTGAAGCTCCAATACTTTGGCCACCTGATGCTAAGAACTGACTCATTGAAAAAAAACTGATGCTGGGAAAGATTGATGGCAGGAGGAAAATGGGATGACAGAGGATGAGATGGTTGGATGGCATCACTAACTCAATGGACATAAATTCCAGAAAGCTCTGGGAGTTGGTGATGGACAGGTATGCCTGATGCGCTAAAGTCTATGGGGTAGAAAAGTCAGACATGACTGAGTGACTGAAATGAACTAATATACCACCAGAAATATACAATATTTTTCTATTTGTCATTAAAATTTGAGGAAGACATTATGAAATCACATATGCAGGAGAGTGTAAAAGTGTCTGAAAACTAAGTCATGTGAGAAACTAAATTAAGAAATTGCCAGGTTAAAAAAAAACCCAGAAAATTTATTCAGTTCAGTTCAATTCAGGTGCTCAGTCGTGTCTGACTCTTTGTGATCCCCAAGGACTGTAGCACACCAGGCCTCCCAGTCCATTGCCAACTCCCGGAGTTCACTCAAACTCATGTCCATTGAGTCGGTGATGCCATCCAACCATCTCATCCTCTGTTGTCCACTTCTCCTCCTGCCTTCAATCTTTCCCAGCATCAGGGTCTTTTCAAATGAATCAGCCCTTCCCATCAGGTGGCCAAAGTATTGGAGTTTCAGCTTCAATATCAGTCCTTCCAATGAATATTCAGAACAGATCTCCTTTAGGATTTACTGGTTGGATCTCCTTGCAGACCAAGGAACTCTCAAGAATCTTCTCCAACACCACAGTTCGAAAGCATCAATTCTTCGGTGCTCAGGTTTCTTTATAGTCCAACTCTCCCATCCATACATGACTACTGGAAAAATAATAGCCATCACTAGCCTTCACTAGATGGGCCTTTGTTGGCAAAGTAATATCTCCGATATTTAATATGCTGTCTTGGTTGGTCATAACTTTCCTTCCAAGGAGTAAGCATCTTTTAATTTCATGGCTGCAATCACCATCTGCAGTGATTTTGGAGCCCAGAAAAATAAAGTCAGCCACTGTTTCAACAGTTTCCCCATCTATTTGCCATGAAGTGATGGGACTGAATGCCATGATCTTAGTTTTCTGAATGTTGAGCTTTAAGCCAACTTTTTCACTCTCCTCTTTTAATTTCATCAGAGGCTTTTTAGTTCTTCTTCACTTTCTGCCATAAGGGTGGTGTTATCTGCATATCTGAGGTTATTGATATTTCTCCCGGCAATCTTGGTGCCAGCTTGTGCTTCTTCCAGCCCAGCATTTCTCATAATGTACTCTGCATAGGAGTTAAATAAGGAGGGTGTCAATATACAGCCTTGATGAACTCCTTTTCCTATTTGGAACCAGACTGTTGTTCAGTGTTCAGTTCTAACAGTTGCTTCCTGACCTGCATACAGATTTCTCAAGAGGCAGGTCAGATGGTCTGCTATTCCCATCTCTTTCAGCTTTTTCCACAGTTTATTGTGATCCACACAGTCAAAGGGTTTGGCATAGTTAATAAAGCAGAAAGATGTTTTTCTGGAAATCTCTTGCTTTTTCTATGACCCAGTGGATGTTGGCAATTTGAACTCTGGTTTCCTCTGCCTTTTCTAAATCCAGCTTGAACATCTGGAAGTTCACGGTTCACATATTGTTGAAGCCTGGCTTGGAGAATTTCGAGCATTACTTTGCTAGCATGTGAAATGAGTGCAATTGTGTGGTAGTTTGAGCATTCTTTGGCATTGCCTTTCTTTGGGATTGAAATGAAAACTGAATTTTTCCAGTCCTGTGGCCACTGCTGAGTTTTCCAAATTTGCTGGCATATTGAGTGCAGCACTGTCACAGCATAATCTTTGAAGATTTGAAATAGTTCACCTGGAATTCCATCACCTCTACTAGATTTGTTCAAAGTGATGCTTCCTAAGGTCCACTTGACTTTGCATTCCAGGATGTCTGGCTCTAGGTGAGTGATCACACCTTTGTAATAATGTGGACCATGAATATCTTTTTTGTATAGTTCTTCTGTGTATTCTTGCCACCCCTTCTTAATATCTTCTACTTCTGTTAGCTCCATACAATTCCTTCCCTTTTTTGAGCCCATCTTTGCATGAAATGTTACCTCGGAAAATTTTCTTGCTTCTAAGGAAATCTAATTTTCTTGGAAACAAAATCTAATTTTCTTGAAGAGATCTCTAGTCTTTCCCATTCTGTTGTTTTCCTCTATTTCATTACATTGCTCACTTTGGAAGGCTTTCTTATCTCTCCTTGCTATTCTTTGGAACTCTGCATTCAAATGGGTATATCTTGCCTTTTCTCGTTTGCTTTTTGCTTCTCTTCTTTTTACAGCTATTTGTAAGGCCTCCTTAGACAACCATTTTGCATTTTTGCATTTCTTTTTCTTCAGATGGTCTTGCTTTCTGTCTCCTGTACAATGTCAGGAACCTCCGTCCATAGTTCATCAGGCACTCTGCCTATTAGATCTAGTCCCTTAAATCTATTTCTCACTTCCACTGTATAATTGTTAGGGATTTGATTTAGGTTATACCTGAATGGTCTAGTGGTTTTCCCTACTTTTTTAAATTTAAGTATGAATTTGGCAATAAGGAGTTCATGATCTGAGCCACAGTCAGCTCTGGATCTTGTTTTTTTTCTGAGTGTTTAGAGCTTCTCCATCTTTGGCTGCAAAGAATATAATCAATCTGATTTTGGTGTTCGCCATCTGGTGATGTCCATGTGCAGAGTCTTCTCTTGTGCTGTTGGAAGAGGGTGTTTGCTATGACCGCTGTGTTCTCTTGGCAAAATTCTGTTAGCCTTTGCCCTGATTAATTCTTTACTCCAACGGGAAATTTGCCTGGTACTCTAGGTGTTTTTTGAGTACTCCTACTTTTGCATTACAGTCCCCTATAATGAAAAGGACATCTTTTTTGGATGTTAGTTCTAGAAGGTCTTGTAGGTCTTCATAGAACCATTCAACCTAGCTTCTTCAGCATTACTGGTGGGGGCATAGACTTGGATTACTGTGATATTGAATGGTTTGCCTTGGAAACAAAAAGAAATCATTCTGTCATTTTTGAGATTGCATCCAAGTACTGCATTTTGGACTCTTTTGTTGACTATGTTGGATACTCCATTGCTTCTAAGGGATTCTTGCCCACAGTTGTAGGTATAATGGTCGTCTGAGTTATATTCACCCATTCCATTCCATTTTATTTCACTAATTCCTAAAATATCGACTTTCCCAGTCTGTTTTTGTTTTGAATTTTAACTATATATAATAATTTCATGCACTGATTAAAATCCCATAATTAGAAATCAACTCATGTTAACATAATTTTCTTGTGAAATACAACTACACTGGGAAGATCAAGTAGGATGGGTAGAATCCACTTGTGCTTTAATGCAAATGAATGACCCAGGTAGGTGATCAATATGCTACTGGAGATCAGTGGAGAAATAACACCAGAAAGAATAAGAGATGGAGGCAAATCAAAAACAACACCCAGGTGTGGATGGGACTGGTGATGGAAGCAAGGTCCAATACTATAAAGAGCAATATTGCATAGGAACTTGGAATGTTAGGTCCATGAATCAGGGCAAATTGGAAGTGGTCAAACAGGAGATAACAAGACTGAACGTCGATATTCTTACTTTTTAAAGATAGTTTAAGATTGAAAACTTGGAAAATGTTTCCCAAGTTTATAATCTATCTCTCACTAGGCATCTTCCATGAAGCTATGAATTGAAGAAACAAAATAAAAATTCATTCATCTTAAGAAAAAAAAATATAACAGGTACTTTTGGTAAATGTGATTTATGATAATTGATGGTTTGGGTTGTGAACTTTCATTTCATAAATCAGAAAATAAAATCTTATGATTGGCATTAATGTTGAAACACAAGTCTAAAACATACCATGTCTTAATTTTGTCTGTCATGTATGAGGCTTAGGGAGAAATGCCATCTTTTCTAGATTTGTAATACTTGAGATCAAAATCACTGACTAACTGTTGAAAATTTGTCAGACAAAAACATTCAAATACACTGAAAATTTAGAAAGCAACTCATCTGTAGCATTTCCATAATTAAATCCTTCACTTACATTTATTGATGTATCCAGTCATGTACTCATGCTTGTCACCCTCTCTCCGATCACTTTTAGCCCCAGAGTCCTCTCTTTTTCTTAAGACCCTCATTGGTATTTCTGAACCGACCTCAATGACTCATGAAATTTATGCTTCAAATCACAAGTAACCACATAATAAACTCTCATTTACATATGTCCTAAAAGAGAATGAATGATTTCTTATCCTGAGATAAGGAGTTAAAAAAAAAAATGAGGGGATGGATAGATGAAACTCTGTAAAGCAGGATTCACATCTTTATCCTGCTATAGATATAGAATATCTTGCTTGATTGTTATCTCATTTTAATGTACGGCTTTTTCAATTCTCCAACATTGAGTAAAGTCACAAATTAGATACTCTGATAAAATTCAGGGGAAAAATTACACTTTGATGAGCAACCATGGTTTCTTTGTTTACATGATCCTCTCAGGTTCTTTCTGTATTCTTTTCATACTAAAGCACAGGAGTATGATTAAACTTCTCATATTCACTTGTATTCAATATACTTTTTTTTCCCAAAATTAAAAGTAGCATAAAGGCCATAGAGAATTTGTGAGGAAGATTAATTTCGTTTCATTTC
The DNA here is from genome assembly GCF_029407905.1 of Bubalus kerabau. Taxonomy (NCBI): domain Eukaryota; kingdom Metazoa; phylum Chordata; class Mammalia; order Artiodactyla; family Bovidae; genus Bubalus; species Bubalus kerabau. The sequence continues at coordinate 54,036,507 of NC_073634.1, forward strand.
AAAAATATTGCTTCCTCATTTCAAAGCAGCAGTACACATTAGTATAGGGTAAGCTTTCTTTATTTTCTTGTTTTTACTCATCCAGTTTTAAATACTTCTAATTATTCATACTCTTTATCAAACACATATTCCTTGCACTTAAATTTCTGCTTCTTTTGGCAGACAGAAACCAATAGAATTCTGTAAAGCAATTACCCTTCAATTAAAAAAATAAATAAATTAAAAAATTCTGCTTCTGTGCTTTGAAACACTAAAACACGAGAATAAAATAATATGTCAGCTAAGCCCAACACACACAAAACTAATCCAGAAAGATTCTACTTATTATTATGAAATGTCTTAAGTTATTAAGGTTAGAATTCTCAGCCTGATCCTCACTGAATTATAATCCTTCTTCAATACAAATGTAAGTCCCCAAAGGAAGTATAAATAAGTGATAAATACATTGTTTATTCATTGTTTAAAATTCAAATTTCTGAAAAATTTAGAATGGCAGAAAGTAATTCAGAAATCATATAAGGCAAGCATGTTCGGAGAGAAACTTTCATCTTCAAAAGTAGATGGGAGTTTTAATACGAGTTATTAATAGTGCAGTATAGAAGCTAGACCTTATTTGAAAGACAACAATCAACTATGGAAAGTTAAACTTGACTCTTTGTACATCAACAATATGCTGGGTATAATGGGAGGAGGAAGACTTCAGTGAATTTCCCTGGTGGTGCAGTGGTAAAGAATCTGTCTGCCAATGCAGGAGATACAGGAGATGTGAGTTTGATCTGTGGATCAGGAAGATCCCCTGGAGAAGGAAATAGCAACCCATTCCAGTATTTTGCTGGGAAATTCCATGGATGGAGGAGTTTGTCGGGCTACATACAGTCTGAAAAGTAAAAGTGAAAGTTTCTCAGTCCTGTCTGACTCTTTGTGATCCCATGGACTATACATTCCATGAAATTCTCCAGGACAGAATACTGGAGTGGGTAGCCTTTTCCTTCTCCAGGGGATCTTCCCAACCCAGGGATCGAACCCCAGGCTTCCGCATTACAGGCGGATTCTTTACCAGCTGAGCCATAAGGGAAGCCCAAGAATATTGGAGTGAGTAGCCCGTCCCTTCTCTAGTGACTCTTCCCCACCCAGGAATCAAACTGGAGTCTCCTGCATTGCAGGCAGATTCTTTACCCACTGAGCTATCAGGGAAGCTCCACATACAGTTCATGGTATCACAAAAAGTCAGAGATGACTTAGAAACTAAATGACAACAAGACATCTGTCCCCTCATTCTGCATTTTCATAACATCTCTGGTTTGTCCATTCTTGTTCAGCCCCAGTCTAGGGTTTCCAGCCTTTGGCCTTTCCAATCTGCCTTCTCCATCTTGATTCATCTAATGAAATATGGAGGTCTATATGTCATTCTGTCAGTATTGTATTATTGTTATGCTAAATAATTCAAGCATCCAAACTTGTTGACATTTTATTGCTACTATTCTATCTGTTCGGGTCAGTGCATAGGAATCTATAGCTAAAAAGTAGTCAAGCTCAGTAAATCTTTACCTTGTAAGAATACAACTAACAAAACAAAACAAAATGCTGTCATAAAAGAACATTCCTGACAAAGATAAAATTTTCATCTTCACTAAGGTGAAGATGTCATCAAATGAAATGATTTCTTAATGTCAAACAAAGGCCTGTAATACCTAGAATTTTAGATAACCCTGACCAGTCCATTCTGAAGGAGATCAGCCCTGGGATTTCTTTGGAAGGAATGATGCTAAAGCTGAAACTCCAGTACTTTGGCCACCTCATGTGAAGAGTTGACTCATTGGAAAAGACTCTGATGCTGGGAGGGATTGGGGGCAGGAGGAGAAGGGGACGACAGAGGATGAGATGGCTGGATGGCATCACTGACTCGATGGACATGAGTCTCAGTGAACTCCGGAAGTTGATGATGGACAGGGAGGCCTGGCGTGCTGCGATTCATGGGGTCGCAAAGAGTCGGACACGACTGAGAGACTGATCTGATCTGATCTGATGATAGTCAAATGCAGAATATTTATCAGAAAGAGCAGCTTTCACTCTTAGGCTTGTTACATGTTTTTAGGTAACTGCTTATTTCAGCTTTATTTATTTATTTTTTCTGTTGACTCATGTTTCTTTTTTTTTTTTTTAATTTTATTTTATTTTTAAACTTTACAAAATTGTATTAGTTTTGCCAAATATCAAAATGAATCCACCACAGGTATACATATGTTCCCCATCCTGAACCCTCCTCCCTCCTCCCTCCCCATTCCATCCCTCTGGGTGGTCCCAGTGCACTAGCCCCAAGCATCCAGTATCGTGCATTGAACCTGGACTGGCAACTCATTTCATACATGATATTTTACATGTTTCAATGCCATTCTCCCAAATCTTCCCACCCTCTCCCTCTCCCATACAGTCCATAAGACTGTTCTATACATCAGTGTCTCTTTTGCTGTCTCGTACACAGGGTTATTGTTACCATCTTTCTAAATTCCATATATATGCATTAGTATACTGTATTGGTGTTTTTCTTTCTGGCTTACTTCACTTTGAATAATAGGCTCCAGTTTCATCCACCTCATTAGAACGGATTCAAATGTATTCTTTTTAATGGCTGAGTAATACTCCATTGTGTATATGTACCACTGCTTTCTTATCCATTCATCTGCTGATGGACATCTAGGTTGCTTCCATGTCCTGGCTATTATAAACAGTGCTGCGATGAACATTGGGGTACACGTGTCTCTTTCCCTTCTGGTTTCCTCAGTGTGTATGCCCAGCAGTGGGATTGCTGGATCATAAGGCAGTTCTATTTCCAGTTTTTTAAGGAATCTCCACCCTGTTCTCCATAGTGGCTGTACTAGTTTGCATTCCCACCAACAGTGTAAGAGGGTTCCCTTTTCTCCACACCCTCTCCAGCATTTATTACTTGTAGACTTTTGGATCGCAGCCATTCTGACTGGTGTGAAATGGTACCTCATAGTGGTTTTGATTTGCATTTCTCTGATAATGAGTGATGTTGAACATCTTTTCATGTGTTTGTTAGCCATCTGTATGTCTTCTTTGGTGAAATGTCTATTTAGTTCTTTGGCCCATTTTTTGATTGGGTCATTTATTTTTCTGGAATTAAGCTGTAGGAGTTGCTTGTATATTTTTGAGATTAGTTGTTTGTCAGTTGCTTCATTTGCTATTTTTTTCTCCCATTCTGAAGGCTGTCTTTTCACCTTGCTAATAGTTTCCTTTGATGTGTAGAAGCTTTTAAGGTTAATTAGGTCCCATTTGTTTATTTTTGCTTTTATTTCCAATATTCTGGGAGGTGGGTGATAGAGGATCCTGCTGTGATGTATGTCAGAGAATGTTTTGCCTATGTTCTCCTCTAGGAGTTTTATAGTTTCTGGTCTTACGTTGAGATCTTTAATCCATTTTGAGTTTATTTTTGTGTATGGTGTTAGAAAGTGTTCTAGTTTCATTCTTTTACAAGTGGTTGACCAGATTTCCCAGCACCACTTGTTAAAGAGATTGTCTTTAATCCATTGTATATTCTTGCCTCCTTTGTCAAAGATAAGGTGTCCATATGTGCATGGATTTATCTCTGGGCTTTCTATTTTGTTCCATTGATCTATATTCCTGTATTTGTGCCAGTACCATACTGTCTTGATAACTGTGGCTTTGTAGTAGAGCCTGAAGTCAGGTAGGTTGATTCCTACAGTTCAATTCTTCTTTCTCAAGATTGCTTTGGCTATTTGAGGTTTTTTGTATTTCCATACAAACTGTGAAATTATTTGTTCTAGCTCTGTGAAGAATACCACTGGTAGCTTGATGGGGATTGCATTGAATCTGTAAATTGCTTTGGGTAGTATACTCATTTTCACTATATTGATTCTTCCAATCCATGAACATGGTATATTTCTCCATCTGTTAGTGTCCTCTTTGATTTCTTTCACCAGTGTTTTATAGTTTTCTATATATAGGTCTTTAGTTTCTTTAGGTAGATATATTCCTAAGTATTTTATTCTTTCCGTTGCAATGGTGAATGGAATTGTTTCCTTAATTTCTCTTTCTGTTTTCTCATTATTAGTGTATAGGAATGCAAGGGATTTCTGTGTGTTGATTTTATATCCTGCAACTTTACTATAGTCATTGATTAGTTCTAGTAATGTTCTGGTGGAGTCTTTAGGGTTTTCTATGTAGAGGAGCATGTCATCTGCAAATAGTGAGAGTTTTACTTCTTCTTTTCCAATTTGGATTTCTTTTATTTCTTTTTCTGCTCTGATTGCTGTGGCCAAAACTTCCAAAACTATGTTGAATAGTAATGGTGAGAGTGGGCACCCTTGTCTTGTTCCTGACTTTAGAGGAAATGCTTTCAGTTTTTCACCTTTGAGGATAATGTTTGCTGTGGGTTTGTCATATATAGCTTTTATTATGTTGAGGTATGTTCCTTCTATTCTTACTTTCTGGAGAGTTTTTATCATAAATGGATGTTGAATTTTGTCAAAGGCTTTGTCTGCATCTATTGAGATAATCATATGGTTTTTATTTTTCAATTTGTTAATGTGGTGTATTACATTGATTGATTTGAGGATATTGAAGAATCCTTGCATCTCTGGTATAAAGCCCACTTGGTCATGGTGTATGATCTTTTTAATGTGTTGTTGGATTCTGATTGCTAGAATTTTGTTAAGGATTTTTGCATCTATGTTCATCAGTGATATTGGCCTGTATTTTTCTTTTTTTTGTGGGATCTTTGTCAGGTTTTGGTATTAGGGTGATGGTGGCCTCATAGAATGAGTTTGGAAGTTTACCTTCCTCTGCAATTTTCTGGAAGAGTTTGAGCAGGATAGGTGTTAGCTTTTCTCTAAATTCTTGGTAGAATTCAGCTGTGAAGCCATCTGGGCCTGGGCTTTTGTTTGCTGGAAGATTTCTGATTACAGTTTCAATTTCCATGCTTGTGATGGGTCTGTTAAGATTTTCTATTTCTTCCTGGTCCAGTTTTGGAAAGTTGTACTTTTCTAAGAATTTGTCCATTTCTTTCACGTTGTCCATTTTATTGGCATATAATTGTTGATAGTAGTCTCTTATGATCCTTTGTATTTCTGTGTTGTCTGTTGTGATCTCACCATTTTCATTTCTGATTTTATTGATTTGATTTTTCTCCCTTTGTTTCTTGATGAGTCTGGCTAATGGTTTATCAATTTTATTTATCCTTTCAAAGAACCAGCTTTTGGCTTTGTTGATTTTTGCTATGGTCTCTTTTGTTTCTTTTGCATTTATTTCTGCCCTAATTTTTAAGATTTCTTTCCTTCTACTAACCCTGGGGTTCTTCATTTCTTCCTTTTCTAGTTGCTTTAGGTGTAGAGTTAGGTTATTTATTTGACTTTTTTCTTGTGTCTTGATGTATGCCTGTATTGCTATGAACTTTCCCCTTAGGACTGCTTTTACTGTGTCCCACAGGTTTTGGGTTGTTGTGTTTTCATTTTCATTAGTTTCTATGCAAATTTTGATTTCTTTTTTGATTTCTTCTGTGATTTGTTGGTTATTCAGCAGCGTGTTGTTCAGCCTCCATATGTTGGAATTTTTAATAGTTTTTCTCCTGTAATTGAGATCTAATCTTACTGCATTGTGGTCAGAAAAGATGCTTAGAATGATTTCAATAATTTTGAATTTGCCAAGGCTAGCTTTATGGCCCAGGATGTGATCTATCCTGGAGAAGGTTCCATGTGCGCTTGAGAAAAAGGTGAAATTCATTGTTTTGGGATGAAATGTCCTATAGATATCAATTAGGTCTAACTGGTCTATTGTATCGTTTAAAGTTTGTGTTTCCTTGTTAATTTTCTGTTTAGTTGATCTATCCATAGGTGTGAGTGGGGTATTAAAGTCTCCCACTATTATTGTGTTATTGTTAATTTCTCCTTTCATACTTGCTAGCATTTGTCTTACATACTGCGGTGCTCCCGTGTTGGGTGCATATATATTTATAATTGTTATATCTTCTTCTTGGATTGATCCTTTGATCATTATGTAGTGACCTTCTTTGTCTCTTTTCACAGCCTTTGTTTTAAAGTCTATTTTATTTGATATGAGTATTGCTACTCCTGCTTTCTTTTGGTCCCTATTTGCATGGAAAATCTTATTCCAGCCCTTCACTTTCAGTCTGTATGTATCCCCTGTTTTGAGGTGGGTCTCTTATAGACAATATATGTAGGGGTCTTGTTTTTGTATCCATTCAGCCAGTCTTTGTCTTTTGGTTGGGGCATTCAACCCATTTACGTTTAAGGTAATTACTGATAAGTATGATCCCATTGCCATTTACTTTATTGTTTTGGGTTCGAATTTATACACCGTTTTTGTGTTTCCTGTCTAGAGAATATCCTTTAGTATTTGTTGGAGAGCTGGTTTGGTGGTGCAGAATTCTCTCAGCTTTTGCTTGTCTGAAAAGCTTTTGATTTCTCCTTTAGCTAAGACTCTAAGCTTCACTTAAGCAGCTTTATTGTCTTAATAACTTCCTAGAGAAGGGCTGTCTTATTCAAACTAGGTGGGCTTTCCATGTGGTTCAGTGGTAAAGAATCTACTTGCAAAGTAGAAGATGCAAGTTTGATCCCTGAGTTGGGAAGATCCCATGGAGGAGGAAATGGCAATCCACCCTAGTATTCTTGTCTGGGACATTCCATGGACAGAGGAGCCTGGCAGGCTATATATACATGGACTTTCAAAGAGTCAGACACGACCCAGAGACTGAACATACACACACGTTCAATCTAGTACCTGGTACTACTGAAGCAAATCAAACCCCCCACAGTCACCCCATTTCTTACCTGGGTTCTTTTTAACTACTCCATTACAAATGAGACTAGAACTAAGAATCTTGATTTTCCTGGTTAAGCCAATGCATCACACACTTAGGGATGCATGGCCCTGGGTCACAATGTCTTTCCTTCATTTCTATTAGGAAGGTGGAGCAGAAGGTCTGGGGAAACAGCTCACCAGACTGTGGCTTGTGATCCATGCTCTCGGCAGCAAGATAAAAATAAAGTGACGGGACCAATCCCCAACCTTTCCATCTATCTTATACAAGCACAGGCAGTCCTGAGACATCCTTGGCCCCCATCCAGCATGGCAGCTGTGACTCTCAAAACTGAGGATTGATGCTGGCAATGAAATGCTTGACAAGATATTTTTCTGCCATATGTTCTGGGAGTGCCCAGGGCATCAAGCTTCCAATGACAATGTAATTTAATGACTTAAGAGCATCTTAACCATATTTCTTTCCAGAATCTTCAGACAGGAAGGTAAGCACTGTTCCTGGATAGTAGCCATTTATTTACTCAAGCTATTAATTACCTAGTTCTGTCTTATAGACAGTATCCTTCTGCTTTTACTGAGTTATTTCACTTAGACCCTATGATTTAGGGTATTAAATGCCTTTGTGGAAAAATCATGACAGCGGTGATGAAAGAGAATACTCTTTTTTATTTTATTTTATTTTATTTTTAAACCTGATACACTGTATTAGTTTTGCCAAACATCAAAACGAATCTGCCACAGATATACATGAGAATACTCTTTCTTTAAATTATTTTTATTATTAATTGAAGTATAGCTGATTTACAGTGCTGTGCTAATTACTGCTGTAGAACATAGTGATTCAGTTATATACCTATATATATTCTTTTAAAAATATTCTTTGCCAATATGATTTGTCATAGACATTGGATATAGTTGTCTGTGTTATACAGTAGGATCTTGTTGCTTATCCATTCTCTGTATAACAGCTAAATACTCTTTTAGAAGTTTAACCTGCCTCTGTTTATCCCGAGTAGAAGTAGTGGTAGTAGTAACAGTTGCTCAGTCGTGTCTGATTCACTGCGACTCTATGGACTGTAGCCCACTATGGTCCTCTGTCCATGGAATTCTCTAGGCATTAACACTGGGGTGGGTTGGCATTCCCTTCTCCAGAAGATCTTCCTGACCCAGAGATTGAACCCTGGTCTCCCACAATGCAGGCAGATTCTTTACTGTCTGAGCCATCAGGGAAATCTATTCAACCCGAACATTGGCATTATTTTCCAAACCCCATTTATCCTTCAGTAGAATAAACCTGTAATATTATATTATGAACACATCACATAACACAATGGCCTTTCTTGGTATTTGACTGTTATTCTTTATGACATTCCTTCATATCAAGGCTGAAGCAAAATGGAGGAGGTGGGAGGGAGTAACAGAGAGAGAACTTCTCTTACCTCATGTCACCACAAGGATGTTTTTGGTAGCTCAGTCAGTAAAGAATCTGCCTGCAGTACAGGAGACCCAGGTTTGATATCTGGTTCAGGAAGATCCACTGGAGAAGGAAATGACCAACCACTCCAGTATCCTTGCCTGGAAAATCCCATGGACTGAGGAGCCTGGTGGGCTGCAGTCCATGGGATCACAAAGAGTCAGGCACAGCTGAGTGGCTAACACACGTCTCCACAAAAGTGAAATTTAAGTCTTCTCTGTGACCCTTAAACTTTCTCTGTCTCCTATGCTCTTAGGCTACAAGAATCTTTCATACAATCTTTAGAGCTAGGAATATCTAGCTCTCCATCTGCCTCATCTGTGGCAGCAAATTGAATAACAAGTTTACTGGAAAAGGTCAGTTTTCATTCCAATCCCAAAGAAAGGCAATGCCAAAGAATGCTTAAACTACCGCACAATTGCACTCATCTCACATGCTAGTAAAGCAATGCTCAAAATTCTCCAAGCCAGGCTTCAGCAATATGTGAACCATGAACTTCCTGATGCTCAAGCTGGTTTTAGAAAAGGCAGAGGAACCAGAGATCAAATTGCCAACATCCGCTGGATCATGGAAAAAGCAAGAGAGTTCCATAAAAACATCTATTTCTGCTTTATTGACTATGCCAAAGCCTTTGAATGTGTGGATCACAATAAACTGTGGAAAATTCTGAAAGAGATGGAAATACCAGACCACCTGATCTGCCTCTTGAGAAATTTGTATGCAGGTCAGGAAGCAACAGTTAGAACTGGACATAGAACAACAGACTGGTTCCAAATAGGAAAAGGAGTACGTCAAGGCTGTATATTGTCACCCTGCTTATTTAACTTATATGCAGAGTACATCATGAGAAACCCTGGACTGGAAGAAACACAAGCTGGAATCAAGATTGCCGTGAGAAATATCAGTAACCTCAGATATGCAGATGGAATCACCCTTATGGCAGAAAGCGAAGAATAACTAAGGAACCTTTTGATGAAAGTGAAAGAGGAGAGTGAAAAAGTTGGCTAAAGCTCAACATTCAGAAAACTAAGATCATGGTTTCTGGTCCCATCACTTCGTGGCAAATAGATGGGGAAACAGTGTTAACAGTGTAGACTTTATTTTCTTGGGCTCCAAAATCACTGCAGATGGTAACTGCAGCCATGAAATTAAAAGACACTTGCTCCTTGGAAGAAAAGTTATGACCAACCTAGACAGCATATTAAAAAGCAGTGACATTGCTTTACCATCAAAAGTCATTCTAGTGAAAGGTTTGGTTTTTCCAGTAGTCTTGTTTGGTTGTGAGAGTTGGACTGTAAAGTGAACTGAGCATCGAAGAACTGGTTCTTTTGAACTTTGGTGTTGGAGAACACTCTTGAGAGTCCTTTGGACAGCAAGGAGATCCAACGAGTCCATCCTAAAGGAAATCAGTCCTGACAATTCATTGGAAGGACTAATGCTGAAACTGAAACTCCAACACTTTGGCCACCTGATGCGAAGAACTGACTCATTGCAAAGAACTGACTCATCAGGAAAAAAATTTTTTCTGATGCTGGAAAAGATTGAAGGTGGGAGGAGAAGGAGATGACAGAGAATGAGCTGTTTGGATGGTATCACCGACTCAATGGACATGAATTTGAGTAAAATCTGGGAATTGGTGATGGACAGGGAGACTTGGCATGCTGCAGTCCACGGGGTCCCAAAAAGTTGGGACCCAAAAGTGACTTAGCGATTGAACTGAACTGAAAAGACCTAAAAAGCAAAATGAAGATGGCACTATTCATTACCTACAGCCTTATGGTTCTATATCAAACATTATACACCAGTATAGGGAATGCAACTTCTTCTCAAGCATACATAGAACATTCACAAAAATTGATCACATATTAGATAAAAAATAAATCATTGATATATTCAATAAAGTAAAAACATGAAAAACAATATTTTAATCAGAATGTAATAAAACTAGCATCAACACTTTTTTAAAACTCCTTCTGGTGGAGGTTTAGTCGTTTAGTTGTGTCTGACTCTTTGCTATCCTATGGATTATAGTCCACCAGGCTCCTCTGTCCCTAGGATTATTCAGGCAAGAATATTAGAGTGGTTGCCATTTCCTTCTCCAGGGGATCTTCCAGACCCAGGGATTAAATCCAGGTCTCCTGCATTGGCAGACAAATTCTTTTACCACTGAGCCACCAGGGGAGTCCCAAAAGCCATTCTACCTGGAAATTTATAAAAATCTCTACCTATAACTTTTTGGTGCAAAGGGAAATGCATAGAGAGTTTATTCAATTTCTAAACATAGTGATTAATTACTTGAGATCTTTTCAGTTAATTTTATAGTCACTTTTTTAGAGTTCCATAATTTTTAGTGTTATTTTTTAGAGAAAGGGCAGTCTGAAAAATACTGTTTTTCTTTAACTTTGTAATAATGTGGCCTGAATTTTACACGATTGCATTTTTGTATCTCATATCATTATGTTGGGGCTTTACTGTGTTTCCTTACCTGACTAAAAACAGTTTTTCTATTGCCCTACTGGTGGAGCACTAGGGTCTTACTGACAAAGCTGTTGTTAACAATCTTATCCAGGTCTCCTTGTGTATATGCAAGCACTTTAATTGCTAATTTAGAGTACTTGCATCCTCAGGTTTACTCCCTATTGCCAAATTGCTTTCCCAATTGCCTTTATACAACTCTCACTTTGACCATTTAAAAAATAGAACTTCCCATTTTGTCACGATTTCACCAACACTTGGTGACAAGCTCTTTAGTTTTTGCCCAAAGCTTATGGAATAATGATCTTTTTAGAATAAGCAGTAGAGGCTGTGGTTAATGACAGTGACCCATAGGCAGACTGCCTTCATTCAATGCCAACTTTACCTCTAACTCAGTGTGTTTTCTGGGTAAGTTACTTAGCCTTCTGTGACTCAGTTTCCTCATCTGCAAAATGAGGATAATAATTCTACCTAACTCATAAGGTGGAGGCTTGCCTGATGGCTCAGTGTAAAGAATCCAACTCCAATGTGGAAAACACAGGAGATACAGGAGTCATGGTTTCAATCCCTGGGTTGGGACGATCCCCTGGAGAAAGAAATGCAAGCCACTCCAGTATTCTTGCCTGGGAAATCCCATAAACAGAGGAGCCTGGCAGACTACAGTCCAAGTTTTGCAAAGAGTCAGCTATGACTGAGTGACTTAGCATACAACTCATAAGGTGCCTGTGATGACTATATGAGAATATGTATATATACACTTATCTATTATACAATATTATATACATACATACATATCTATTATATATAATATATATAATATTATATATATATATATATATATATATATATATATATATATATATATATATATTACTTGACCCTACTTTGATTCCTAGGTCGGGAAGATCCCCTGGAGAAGGGATAGGCTACCCACTCCAGTATTCATGGGCTTTCCTAGTGGCTCATAGGCAGATTCAGATGGTAAAGAATCTGCCTGCAATGTGGGAGACCTGGGTTCAATCCCTGGGTTGGGAAGATGCCCTGGAGAAGGGCATGGCAACCCATACCAGAATTCTTGCCTGGAGAATCCCATGGACAGAGGTTCCTGGAAGGCCACAGTCAATGGAGTCGTAAACAGTCGGACATGACTGAGCAGCTAAACATAGTGCAGCATATATTACTTAGAAAAATGTGTGCCCTATAATAAGCACCAATCAAGGCTTATCAGTTACAAATTATCCCAACAATTTCCTTATAGCACATGAAACTCCCTCATCATATGCTGCATTTGGTTGCACATCTCTTTTGTTTCCTTTAATCTGGGATATTTTATTAGATTTTATTTGTCTCTTATGACATTAGTATTTCTAGGGAATGTAGCTAGTTATCTTCCAGATTTTAATCAATTTGAAAAAGTTGAATTGTCCTCACCATTTGATTCAGTTGTGTATTGTCCTAGCTTGTCAAAACAGTCTTACTGTGACTCTTCAAAGGGAGATCTGGTGTTGGGTTTGCCATTCAAAACTTCTTGAGTTGGTTTGAAGGGGCTTTATGCTCCTGTTAACCAGCCTGCCATGGTAACGACATTACCTTGGGGAAGGCAGCTTTCTTTAGCATAAGGTAATTTCCAGAGAAATATGACTGTGGAAGTGAGGGAGACCAGTTCTAGCACCCCCAGCAGTTGGGCATAAAGTCTTTCAGTCTTGAAGGGTGAGCTAGGAGGTACATCACAACTTCACTACAATGTAAGTAATACAAGTTGAAGAATAATATAACCTATATTATGCCTTTTATATACATAGTCTTGGGCTTCCCTGATGGCTCAGATAGTAAAGAATCTGCTTGCAATGCAAGAGACCCAGTTTTGATCCCTGGATCAAGAAGATCCTCCAGGGAAAGGAATGGCTACCCTCTCCAATATTCTTGCCTGTAGAATTTCATGGACAGAGGAGCGTGGTGGGCTACAGTCCATTGGGTCTCAAAGAATCAGATATGATTGGGCAACTAACACTTTCACTATGAATAGTTTTAAGAAAAGTAAAGGATTACTAAAATGTATTTAAATAGTAAAACAATATGTCATTTCAGATATCTATGTATATCTCTGAAGTAATTGTATGAGATGATGAGCATTCAGTTTCAGTTTCAGTTCAGTTGCTCAGTCATATCTGACTCTTTGCTCTTTGTGACTCCATGAACTGCAGCACACTAGGCCTCCCTGTCCATCACCAACTCCCAGAGTCTACCCAAACCCATATCCATTGAGTCAGTGATGCCATCCAACCATTTCATCCTCTGTCGTTCCCTTCTCCCCCTGCCCTCAATCTTTCTCAGCATCAAGGTCTTTTCAAATGAGTCAGCTCTTCACATCAGGTAGCCAAAGTATTGGAGTTTCAGCTTCAACATCAGTCCTTCCAATGAACACCCAAGGCTGATCTCCTTTAGAATGAACTGATTGGGGGTGGCAGCTGAGAGGAGCTACCCCACGTCCAAGGTAAGGAGCAGCAGCTGCACTTTGCTGGAGCAGCCGTGAAGAGATACCCCATGTCCAAGGCAAGAGATACCCAAGTAAGATGGTATGCACTGAGCGAGGGCATCAGAGGGCAGACAGACTGAAACCACAATCACAGACAACTAGCCAATCTGATCACATGGACCACAGCCTTGTCTAACTCAATGAAACTAGGCCATGCCCTGTGGGGCCACCCAAGATGAACAAGTCATGGTGGAGAGGTCTGACAGAATGTGGTCCACTGGAGAAGGGAATGGCAAACCACGTCAGAATTCTTGCCTTGAGAACCCCATGAACAGTATGGTGAGCATTAAATTCAGATTATTGGTTACATGTTGGGCAGAGTTTGTAAGATGAGGAAAGGGTAGTCAGAATTCTACCTGTATTTGTAACAATTCTTCTTTAAATGAAGGAAAAAAGATAAGATTTCTTACAGCTGGATGAGGACACATGCTTCTCATATTGTTCTGTTTATGTTTCAACATACCTGAAATGTTTCACAATCAAACTGTTATAGGGATCATTAAGGCGTTTTAGCATTTTCTGGCCACAACAAATCACCCAGACTGAGTTTAAATAACTTTATTTTAATTAGAAAAGTAATCTGAGCTTATGATAAAACATCAGTTGTGTAGAAGTGCATTAGATAAAAATAACAGTGTCCTTTACCTCAATCCCCATATTCTCAACATCTCTCTTCAGGTGTAACCTTTCTTTCAAGTGTTTTGTGTTTCTTTCCGTAAATATTCTACTTCTCTTCTTTGATAAGACAAAGTGAATTATTTTACATATTCTCTTTTACAGCCACTTTTGTTCTTTTTACTTGACAATAAATCTTGAACATATCTTTTATCAGCACTTGTATACTTAATTCATTTTTTCTGATGTCAGCATAATAGTTCAGTAAATAGCTGGGCTATTATTTCTTTAACTATTTCCTAATGGATGACATTTGTTTCAGAACTTCTATTTTTTTTTAATTTACACCTAATAGCATTAATTTATGTGTTACCCAAACTTAACTAAAGGGTAATCATTCTTTATCTGTGAGAATGGATAGTAGGAGGACAAGAAGTCCATCATTCTCTGTATCTTCATCATCCTGTCATATCATTATTACTTCTTTAAAGATAGAAATCAATTACAGAAAGAAAAATGGGAAAGGAACAAATACATGGAGACTAAACAACAGCTAAGGAAAAAAAATAGTGTGTTTGTTAATAAGGAAATCAAAGAAGAAATCAAGAAATACCTCAAAAAATTGAAGAAGAAAAAACAACACTCCAAAAATCTATTGGATTTAGCAAGAGCAGTTCTAAGAGGGAACATTATGGTGATACAAGTCTTCCAGAAGCAAGAAAAATCTCAAATAAACAATCTAAACCCACCCCCTAACAGAATTAGAAAAAAAAGAAAAGGCAAAGCCCAAACTCAGCAGAAGGGAGAAAAAAAAAAAAAAAGATCAGAGCGAAAATAAGCAAAATAGAGAACAGAAAACAATAGAAAAGATCAATGAAACCAAGAGCTGGTTTTTCAAATGATAAATTACACTGATAAACTTAAAGCCAAGCTCACCAAGATGAAAAGAGAGAGGGCCCAAATATGCCAAATAAGAAATGAAGAAGAGAAATAACAGCTTACACCACAGAGATACAAGGAATCAAAGGAATCATAAGGGAATACCTCAAATGAAGCAGATAATCTAGAAGAAATAGACAAATTTCTATAAACATACAGCCTGCCAAGATGAATCTAGAAGAAACAGACGATTTGAACAGGCTGATCACTAGTATGGAAATAAAGCTTGTAATAAAATTTTTCTGATAAAAAGTTCTGGACCAGATAGCTTCATAAGGGGAAGAGGACAGAACACTTGAAGAGAAGACACTTCCAAATATATTCTATAAGGCCAATATAACCCTGAAACCAAAATTAGACAAAGACACTACAAAAAAAGAATTATAAGCCAATATCTTTGATAACTGTAGATGTGAAAATTCTCAATAAAATACTAGAAAATTGGATCCAACAATATGTTAAAAGTATCATACACCATGATCAAGTTGGATTTATTCCAGGGACATGATGTTTCAAGATTCACAAATCAATCACTTTGATACACCAAACTAACAGAAGAAAGAATAAAAATCACATGATCATCTCAATAGATGCATAAAAAAGTTTTTACAAAAGTTACCATCTATTAATGTTAAAAACTCTCATGCAAGTGGGTACAGAGGGAGCACATCTCCACTTGATAAAGTCAGTTCATGACAAACCCACAGGTAGCATAATTTTCAATGGTGAAAAGCTGAAAGTGTTTCCTCTACAATCAGGAAAAAAAACAAGGATTTCCATTTTCACCACTTCTATTGAACAAAGTATTAGAAGTCCTAACCATTGAAATCAGATGAGAAAAAGAAATAAAAGGCATCCAAATTGAAAGGGAAGAAGTACATCTCTTACTATCTGCAGATGACATGATACTTTATATAGGAATCCCTGAAGTCTTCACACTAAAATTATGAGAACTAAAATGAATTCAGAAAAGTTTCAGGATATGGGATTAATATACAGAAATCTATTGCTTTTGTCTACACTAATAATATGTCAGAGAGAGAAATTTTAAAATCTAATTTTAAAATCACATCAAAATCATAAAATATCTAGATAAACTTAACTAAGGTGGTGAAAGACTTATACTTTGAAAACTAAAGCACTAATGAAGGAAATTGAACATGACACTAAGAAATGCAAAGACATTCTAAGCACTCAGATTGGAAGAATTAATGTTACACAGACCACACTAATCAAAGCAATACACAAAAATGTCTAGGGTTTCCCTGGTGGCTCAGTGGTAAGGAATCTGCCTACAGTGCAGGAGACCTGGATTCAATCCCTAGGTTGGAAGATCCCTGGAGGAGGGCATGGCAACCCACTCCAGTATTTTTGCCTGGAGAATTCCATGGACAGAGGAGCCTGTCAGGTTACAGTCCATGGGTTGCACAGAGTTGGACACAACTGAGTGGCTAAGCAGCATCATCAAAATATCTATGGCATTTTTCACAGAACTAGAATAAATAATTCTAAAATTTATATGGAATTACAAAAGACCCAGAATTGCTAAAGCAATCTTTAGGCAAAAGAACTGGAGATCTCCAAAGCTGGAGATATCACTCCCCTAGATTGCAGACTGTACCTCAAAGCTACAGTAATCAAAACAGCACAGTATTAGAGTACTTTACATTTGTATTGGCTTGAGTAATGGTCAGAGGTCTATAGAGTAGGTTACCAAAAATAAAATTGAGTACCTGTTAGATAAAATTAATAGGATCATCTTTATAGTTTATACAATTTAGTCCTAAAATTTAATAACTCAGGTTGATTTTACTGGACTGATTTATGTAAGTATCACAGTGGGAAGAACATTATAAATTCCCTTGCTTTTCAATATTTACTGATTAATCAGATGGTGATTGCCCCCTTTGAATGATTTTTATCTTGTCTAACAATTATATTTTATCAAACAAATTATAAAAAGCTTCACGGCTGGTGAATGGTGGAACTAGAACTAAGATCACCTGTCCACCCAGTCACTGTCACATTGTCTCTAGTTTATTTATGTGCTTTTGGCATCAATAATCGAAAACAGTTATATGACAGCTATAGGGTAAGCTGATATTGCCACTAAGATTAATACAGAAACTTGTTAACTGCTTTCTTGTTATTTTGGTCATTTTAGACACAGGTTCAAACTGTCAAAATGTATGATTTACTGTCCGTAAAGCAAGATTATAGGCTTCCCTGGTGCCTCAGCAGTAAAGAATCTACCTATAATGCAGGAGATGTGGAGTTGAATCCTGGATCAGGATGGTCCCCCAGAGAAGAAAATAGCAACCCACTCCAGTATTTTTGTCTGGGAAATACCATGGGCAGAGGAGCCTAACAGGATACAGTCCATAGGGTTATGAAAGAATTGGACACAACTTAGTGGGCTGCCGTCTATGGGGTTACACAGAGTCAGACACGACAAGCGACGCAGCAGCAGCAGCAGCAGCAGCAGCAGCAGCAGTGACTAAACAAGATCATAGCAAAGAATCTCTCCAAGAATAGTTGATCCAATATCTAGCTTACATTGAGTAATTTTCAAGCTGTTATAATGCATTTTAATAGTGGTATGAAAAGTCATATACTATTAATTCTAGTTTTAAGGTAAGGGTTGAAGTGTGATCTATCAGTTGAAGCCTGATAGACATATTTGTGGTCAGTACTTTAGTGGGAAATCACTGAAGGAAAAGGCATGAAATAACTTTTCCCTGTTAATAGAAAAATCCTTAGTTGTATAAAACTGAAAATCCAATCATGCTGCCTTCTTGTGAATGAAACATGCAGATTAAAAGCTATGGATGGATCCAGCTATAGTGACTGATTTACACAGAATTATTGGTTTGTTCACAGAGCTGCTTCAGATTGAATTTACATGGTAACCAGTGATGAATTGCACTGAGGTCAAGAAAGGATCTACTCCCCCTTCAGCTTGAAGAAAATGCCCCCGGGCATCTCCCAATACCTGTTGGAAGTCACTTAGAATCTACTCTCACAACTTTGTTCCAAGCCAGAATTTGGGCTTTGAACCTCTAATTATAGAGCTGAGGTTTGTTTTCCTGATACTATATTTTTCTTTTGGGATTAGTCACCTGAAAAATGTAATACTTGTATCCTTTCCTATCACTCTTTCAGGTGAAAAGTCTCTAACCTTTTGATGCTTGCCAATGAGAACTTCGTGCAACAAATATAGTGATGGTGGTTTAGTTGCTAAATTGTGTCCGACTCTTGTAACCCCATGGGGGTAACATGCCAGGTTCCTCTGTCCATGGGATTTCCCAGGCAGGACTACTGGAATGGGCTGTCATTTCCTTCTCCAGGGGATCTTCCCAACCTAGGGATAAACTCACACTTCCTGCATTTCAGACAGTCTCCTGCATTTCAGGTAGTCACCTGCATTGTAGGCAATCTCCTGCATTGCAGGCAGATTCTTTGCCAACTGAGCCACCAGGAAAGCCTGCAATTATTATAGCCAATAATAACTATTTCTTTCTAATGTTATTGCTCTTCATAATGCCTGGAACAGAACTTCCTTCAAATTTCTCCCTGTTCCAGCTATGGGAGTCTTAACTAGTGCACTGTCTTCAGGATAACTTGTGAAATCATTGACTTTAGGGTGAATGTTTCTGTGTGAGAGGTGTGTGGGTAGAGGTGTGCAGCTTACATGTCTATTCTGAGACATCATTGTGATCTCATAAACCTATGTCTACAGGCATGTCTCAGGAGTTGAAGACAGAACAGGAAGGCCGAGACTCTTTTGCTTGGGACAACTTCTGTAGGTTTCATCAACCTTCCTAACTCTTCCCCTTCTAATACATTAGGAGATTTCAGAAATTCTCTTCAAGCTATCAGAGATGCTGTCTCTTGGACTTGAGGTTCAAAATTCTCACCAAATAAAACATAACTCAATTTACAGGTCGTGACTACTTTTTAAGTTAACATAACCAGTGATTTAGTATTGATGTACGTGTCTGCTTATCTCACCACAATCCAATCTTCTTGAGACTTTAAAATTTCTCTTATTCTTTTCCCCATGTGGCTAAAGAAATTAAATGTGTAGTGTGTGTGATGCACATTTGTCTTATTAATTTTTAGTTTTCTCTTTCACCCTCACAAGCAAGTGTCTACAACTGCAAAATACTTACTATGTGTGAAGTCTACTGGATACTTTTTAAACAAAGAAATGGGTGAGAAATGAGTGAACCCTTAACATCAAGAAGCTTATAATAAATGTTTGTGTTTGCATGTATGTGTATGTGTGTGTGTGTGTGTATGTATTGCTGTGGGGTGAAGCATGAAGAAAGGAGATCATCAAATAAATAATAATATAAACCAATAATATAGATAATAAATAAACCACCGAATTTTAAATTAAAAAAATAATAGTTGTAGCCCAGTGGCAGGAACTTTCTATTGGAGAATTATGTATCTAGCTTATAGAAATACAGGAAATTTTGTGTCTCAATTTTCATACATATAAAATGAGAAAATAGGATTAGATAGCTTTTCTCATTGGTTTCCCTGTCTCTCTCTTTTTTTTTTTTTTTTGGTTTCCCTGTCTCTTATTTCATCCCTGTCTAGGTTTTTTCCTCTGTTTTCAGCGCATTATTTCTTAAACTCATATCTCATTTGATCTCTTCCTTGATAAATGAATTTCAAGATAAAATCCTTAGCTCAAAATAATCTTGTCTCTACTGTAACTCTTGTTTTTAAATGTGCTGTAACATGACGCTGGCACTTGATGTCTTAATGGACTTCCTAGGTGTCTCAATGGTTAAGAATTCTCCTGCAATGCAGGATGTATGTGTTCAATCCCTAGGTCAGGAAGATCCCCTGGACGAGGGAACAACAACCCACACCAGTATTCTTGTCTGGACAATTCCATGGACAGAGGAGCCTGGTGGGCAACAGTCCATAGGTCACAAAGAGTCAGACACAACTGAATAACTAAACACAAATACAACATGATCCTTAACTCCCACTTAGCTTTTTCATAGCTTAGTATTTATATATACTGTTTCCCTGCTTGGAGTGTCATCTGATTTTTATTCCTAGCTAATACTACTAATATTTAAATCATATTTTAAGATTAAAAACACAATTTAGATTATATTTAAATTTAAGAACTTTGCTTATTCTCCTTCATTAAAAAAGTGGATAGTTGCTTCTGCCCTGTATTCCTATGACTCAGCATATATTTGAACTGATTATCAAGGACTCAGTAATTTGTTATAGCTAATACCATTTCATATTTTAAGCTAAGTATTATTATTATTTACTTTGTTACTGCTTTATTTTTGAAAACTGGTCATCAAGTCACTATTAACTGAGCTCTTGCTGTAAATAAGGGAAGAGAGTTTAGCACTCTATGTTATAACACAGTTACAAGGGCTGGGAATTTGGTGTTTGAATTTTGAAGAGCCTTTATTAAGCTATATTTTTTTGGTTTGATTTACCTTCATTGGCGAGGGAAACTCATTTCATTTAAGATCTAATGCTCTAGGGCTGGAAGGTGGTAGAGGGGTGACCTCGGAGTACAAAAGTACTAAATACAGTGTCATAGTGGGAAAGAAGATCATGGTTTCTCCACCACCCTTACCCAACCTGACTGTAGGAAGACCTCAGCTGAAGCATAAGAGTAAGGTCTGTGAACCTAGTTGCCTGGGCTAGAAATGCAAAGATGCATAAAAATATGACCAAACAGGGAGGTTTGAGTCCTTGGCTGCAACTTCCTTTAGAGACTGTAATACGCTGGCTGTGTACCAACTCTGGTGTTGGGAGGTCAGCTTTCCTCTATGAGACCTGCCAGGGAAAGCATTTGGAATTGCCTATGGTTTGGCCTAAAAAATAATACACAGTTTTTTAACGAAGAGTTTTACTACTCAACTCTCTATTGGATTCATTGCAGGCACTCCTTTTGGGCAACAAGCTTAGATTGGCTTCAGAAGAGCCTAAACAGTAATTGACTCAGGTGCTTCTATCTTTCCTATAGTAATGCAGCTTTCTCTTCTTGTGCTGCCCCTAGAACAGGTAGTCAGTGATAGTCCTTCATGTTTATTCTCTTTCAATGATGGAGTCTTCAGGATTTCATAGCTCAAGTTCTAGGGTGGTACCATTGAAGTCTTTTACTTTAACTTTGATGTAAGGACGAAGTACACATTCTTATTCTTCATAAAAGTGGATATTATGCCACAGTACCAAAAATTTTCCAAAGAAATTCTTGTTTCAAGCTTCTTTAATTTGAATAATTCTATAAATGTGAAATGCATATAGGTCTAAGTGCTTTCAAAAACCAGTTTTTGGTTGTCTTCTTTGCAAGTCCTTAATTGTACATAAAATCCAAACTTTAAAATATTACCACACTATTTTATGGTCATAACAACAATAAGAAAAAAGCAAAAGTCTCCAAATAGCTAAAATAATCTTGATAAAGAAGGCTAGATTTGGAAACCACGTTGCCTGACTTCAGACCATATTCATCTTTTGGGAAACGAGCTAAAACTGAGATAAAGTAAAAGATTCCCATTATACTTTAAGCACTGAGAAGAAAATAATGTAATTATTCATCCTGATTTTATAGCTGGAAAAAAAATAAGGACAAAGAGGAAAAATAATGCTTTGATTGATATTATGCATATTATCAGGCTGCTGGAGACAATTATTAATATTTAATTGTAGCAGTCATCCCCATACAAGTTTCACTAACCATAAAATTTTGTAGAAAGTAAATAAGGAGTATGAACCTCAGTTTCTTAATTTTTAACCTAATTTTTTTTAAGATTCAATGAAATAATGAAAGTAAATTTGCTAGCATGGAGCTGATCCACTGTGTATCAGAAAATATAAGCATTGCCTTTTCCTTACTACTTTACTTCATAGTTCCCCACTATGAATTCATATGTATTTCCAAAAATTAATAATATAAAATAAAACAAAAATCACAATTTTTGTTTCATTTGAACTTAGGATTAATTTTGAGACTCTTTATTTTAATGTAGGTTTTATAGAAGAGAGAAGATAACCTGGAGGGGGAATTGTTGAATGTAAAGAGAAGAAGAAATATACAAAAATTATGTGAGGATGAGAGACTAAAAGAGAAAATGAGTGTTTGGGATGGACAGACCAATAGAAATGAAAGAAAAGTTCTTTATGTAGGACTGAAACTATAAACTTGTGAAGAGATCAATGGCCTCAGACAACTAATAATTAATCTGTAAGCATGAGTTGCTTTGTAAATAAATGACCTGCAACAATATTAACTTGACCAGTTAGAGCTCTGAACACACAGATGCGGTTAAAAAATTAAAAACTATTAGACAAAACAGTTGAAGAATACCTAGAAGGAGACAAGTGTATCATTTATTGAGTATATGACTTACACCTACTATAAGAAAATGGCATATTTCAGTAAATGGAAGTAAATTTATACTATTGGAAGGTCAAGATTGTTTTTGGTTCTACAATTCTCTCTGTTGGCCTGTGGAGAAAGGATTTTGTAAAACTTACTCCCTACTGGGAAATTTCAGGTTTGTAAAATATCTGGTGATCATCTCAGAAGAAAAATGCAACTCCAGCGTGAAATGTATTCTGAGCTTGTATCACTGTTGGTGCTAAGTTCCTCCCCAGATATAATTAGGCACATCAGGAATAGCAAATTATGTTTTCCTGCTGCCAATTTCTCTGTCAAATCTTGATCAAATACCTAGTATTAGTCACTGTAACAGTAAGTCATACCTGACTTCTCTTTTGGCACCCTCCATAAAATGGTATGCTAGTTCTGATGAATCTATATTTCCCGATATGCTTCATCCTTTTTCTGTTTCATTCAGAGATGCTAGTTTATCGATTGTGCTGAGACTACTGGATGCAAGTGGTGATTTAAGGATCAATTATTGATTTAACTTGGAATCAGTCGTGCTTATACATGTGGATGAAGTATTGGAGAGAAATAAATTTGTACTTGATTTGCTTTATATTATCATTGGACAATATTGCAGAGAATTTCTTGGCTACTAAATAATTTCAAGTCACAGTACCTTCATGATCAACTCAGAGGAGGATCTTTAGGACTGAGGGTTCTGCTTTTAGAAGCCAGGTCTCAAGTTCTGATATGGATATCTGAAATAAAAACATCATTGCATTGTCTTAATACACAAATAGAAAGAAGCACAAATCACAAGCTAGAATGATAGAAATTACTGAATTTGAAAAATAGAGTGAAAATAAACTGCAAACAGAAACACACACACACACACAAAAACACTCAGGGACTTGTGGAACTGTAACAAAGTATAGTAATGTTTGTGTCTTCAAGATTTAAAAAAGGGGGTGAAAAAGGTTAGAAAAATTTAAAGAATATTGGTTGAAATTTCCCCAAATTTGGCAAGTCATAAATGTATATATTCAAAAACTGAGTGAATTTCAGAAAGGAAACACTCAAGGATATTTATATCAAGGCACTTTATATTCAAGGATATTTATATCAAGGCACCTTGTATTCAGGGCTTCCCTGGTGGCTCAGACAGTAAAGCGTCTGCTTATAATGAGGAAGACCTGGGTTCAATCCCTGGGTCAGGAAGATCCCCTGGAGAAGGAAATGGCAACCTACTCATGTACTCTTGCCTGGAAAATTCCATGGATGGAGGAGCCTGGTAGGCTACAGTCCATGGGGTTGCAAAGAGTTGAACATGACTGAGCAACTTCACTGGTTCACTGATACCTTGTATTCAAACACTTATAAATTAAAAAAAAAAAAAAAGCAATTAACTGTGAGAAAAATACCTTAATTATAGGAAAAATGATTTGAAAGGCAATAGATTTTCCACTAGAAACCATGAAGACCAGAAGGAAGTGGCAAAACATTTTTCACATGCTGAAAGAAGAAAAAAAAAAATCTGTCAACTCAGTATTCTGTGTCCATCAAAAATTAAATTCAGGAAAATCAAGATATTCTCAGAAGAATGAAAATGAAGAGAATTAGTTGTCAGCAGAACTACAATGAATGAATGGCTAAAGGAAGTTATTTAGAGTAGAAGAAAGACAAAAGAAATCTTGGAACTTCATCAAGGAATAAGAAACATGGTAAACAAAAATATGGGTAAATACAATGCATTTTTTTTTATGCATTTGAGTTTTTCTAAATTATATTTGATGATGAAGAAACATGGCTGGATATGGTTCTAAAAATAAAAAGTGGAAATATTTAATACAGTTTAATTATAAACAGGGCATAGTAAATGGATATAAAGGGGTGTAAGGGATATAAAAGTGTTTCTCCACTTAATTTGAACTGTTAAAATAATGATGTGAGTAGACTTGGGTAAGCTATGCATATGTAATATAAACCTGAGTGACTGCTAAAACAGCTATACAAAATACCACACATAAATCAAAATGAAATTGTAAAATATGTCAAAGAACTTAAATGAGTTTATTTTTATGTATGGTGTTAGAAAATGTTATAGTTTCATTCTTTTACAAGTGGTTGACCAGTTTTCCCAGCATCACTTGTTAAAGAGATTGTCTTTCATCCATTGTATATTCTTGTCTCCTTTGTCAAAGATAAAGTGTCCATAGGTGCGTGGATTTATCTCTGGGCTTTCTATTTTATTCCATTGATCTATATTTCTGTCTTTGTGCCAGTACCATACTGTCTTGATAACTGTGGCTTTGTAGTAGAGCCTGAAGTCAGGCAAGTTGATTCCTACAGTTCCATTCTTCTTTCTCAGGATTGCTTTGGCTATTCAAGGTTTTTTGTATTTCCATACAAATTGTGAAATTATTTGTTTTAGCTCTGTGAAGAATACCGTTGATAGCTTGATAGGGATTGCATTGAATCTATAAATTGCTTTGGGTAGTATACTCATTTTCACTATATTGATTCTTCCAGTCCATAAACATGGTATATTTCTCCATCTATTAGTGTCCTTTTTGATTTCTTTCACCAGTGTTTTATAGTTTTCTATATATAGGTCTTTAGTTTTTTTAGGTAGATATACTAAGTATTTTATTCTTTTCGTTGCAATGGTGAATGGAATTGTTTCCTTAATTTCTCTTTCTATTTTCTCATTATTAGTGTATAGGAATGCAAGAGATTTCTGTGTGTTGATTTTATATCCTGCAACTTTACTATATTCATTGATTAGTTCTAGTAATGTTCTGGTGGAGTCTTTAGGGTTTTCTATGTAGAGGAGCATGTCATCTGCAAACAGTGAGAGTTTTACTTCTTCTTTTCCAATTTGGATTCCTTTTATTTCTTTTTCTGCTCTGATTGCTGTGACCAAAACTTCCAAAACTATGTTGAATAGTAATGGTGAAAGTGGGCACCCTTGTCTTGTTCCTGACTTTAGAGAAAATGCTTTCAATTTTTCACCATTGAGGATAATGTTTGCTGTTGGTTTGTCATATATAGCTTTGATTATGTTGAGGTATGTTCCTTCTATTCCTGCTTTCTGGAGAGTTTTTATCATAAATGGATGTTGAATTTTGTCAAAGGCTTTCTCTGCATCTATTGAGATAATCAAATGGTTTTTATTTTTGAATTTGTTAATGTGGTGTATTACATTGATTGATTTGTGGATATTGAAAAATCCTTGCATCCCTAGGATAAAGCCCACTTGGTCATGGTGTATGATCTTTTTAATGTGTTGTTGGATTCTTTTTCTTTTTTTTTTTTTTAGCTTTCTGACTTTATTTCTTTGATTGCTAGAATTTTGTTAAGGATTTTTGCATCTATGTTCTTTCTAACATCATACACAAAAATAAACTCAAAATGGATTAAAGATCTAAACATGAGACCAGAAACTATAAAATTCCTAGAGGAGAACAAAGGGAAAACACTCTCTGACATACATCACAGCAGGATCCTGTATGGCCCACCTCCCAGAATATTGGAAATAAAAGCAAAAATAAACAAATGGGACCTAATTAAACTTAAAAGCTTCTGCACAACAAAGAAAACTATTAGCGAGGTGAAAAGACAGCCTTAAGAATGGGAGAAAATAATAGCAAATGAAGCAACTGACAAACAACTAATCTCGAGAATATACAAGCAACTCTTATAGCTCAATTCCAGAAAAATAAATGACCCAATCAAAAAATGGGCCAAAGAACTAAATAGATATTTCTCCAAAGAAGAAATACAAATGGCTAATAACACATGAAAAGATGCTTAACATCATTCACTATCAGAGAAATGAAAATCAAAACCACAATGAGGTACCATTTCACGCCAGTCAGAATGGCTGCGATCCAAAAGTCTACAAGCAATAAATGCTGGAGAGGGTGTGGAGAAAAGGGAACCCTCTTACACTGTTGGTGGGAATGCAAACTAGTACAGCCACTATGGAGAACCGTGTGGAGATTCCTTAAAAAACAGGAAATAGAACTGTCTTATGACCCAGCAATCCCACTGCTGGGCATACACACCGAGGAAACCAGAATTAAAAGATACACGTGTACCCCACTGTTCATTGCGGCACTGTTTATAATAGCCAGGACATGGAAGCAACCTAGATATCCATCAGCAGTTGAATGGATAAGAAAGCTGTGGTACATATACACAATGGAGTATTACTCAGCCATTAAAAAGAATACATTTGAATCTGTTCTAATGAGGGGGATGAAACTGGAGCCTATTATACAGAGTGAAGTAAGCCAGAAAGAAAAACACCAATACAGTATACTAACGCATATATATGGAATTTAGAAAGATGGTAACAATAACCCTGTATACGAGACAGCAAAAGAGACACTGATGTATAGAACAGTCTTTTGGACTCTGTGGAAGAGGGAGAGGGTGGGATGATTTGGGAGAATGGCATTGAAACATGTAAAATATCATGTATGAAACGAGTTGCCAGTCCAGGTTCAATGCATGATACTGGATGCTTGGGGCTGGTGCACTGGGACAACCCAGAGGGATGGTATGGGGAGGGAGGAGGAAGGAGGGTTCAGGATGGGGAACACGTGTACACCCGTGGTGGATTCATGTTGATATATGGTGAAACCAATAAAATTAATAAAATTAAAAAAATAACTTAAATGAAGGAACTAAAGAGGGAAAAAAAAAAAAAAAAACAGTAAATATTTAAGTGAACCAGAAAAGAAAAACAAAAAGTAAAATGACAGATTTAAACCATATCCTAGCAATAATTACACCATGGATGCAACTGGTATAAGAAGTACAGCAATTAAAACACAGAGATTAAAAGTGAGGATTGAAAAAAAAAATGGCCCACCCCTATGATGTTTTGATATCTTTACAAGAAACTCACTTCAATATAATGATATAGGAATGGTGAAAATAAAAATATGCATGTTAATTTCCTAGGACTGCTGTACAAAAGTCCCCAAAACTAAGTGGATTAAGCAAAATAAATCTATTAATTTATCATTTTGGAGGTCAAAAATCAAGATGTTGGCAGGATTGTTCTGCCTCCAAATTCTCCAGAAGACAATCTTTTTTGCTTCATCCAGCTTCTAGTGGCTCCAGGTGTTCCTTGGTTTGAGAACATATTTTTGATCTCTGCCTCTGTTGTCACATGTTCTTTTCTTGTTTCCTTCTCCTCTGTCTCTTATAAGGAAACTTGTCAACTGATTTAGTGTACACACAGGTAATCCAGGATGATCTCATTTCAATACCCTTAACTTCATTATATCTGCAAAGATTCTTTTTCCAAATAAAGTCACATTTAGTTTTCAGGGTATGGGCATAACTTTTGATGAACACTATTCAACCCATTTTAGGATGGAAAAATACATACCATTAAAACATTCACAACAGATAACAGAAATGGCTATATTTATAGCAGCCAAATTAGACTTTAGAGCCAAAATATTACTGGAGAATTCAGAATTGCATATAATGATAGAAGACATCAACCCCCAAAAAAGATATAATTGCCCCTAAATGTGTATATACCAAACAACATAGATGCAAAACGCATGAAAAAAAATTAATAAAACCTAAATGATACATAGAAAAATCCATGATTATATTTGGAGACTTCAACCACTCTCTCTCAATTCTTGATAGAAAAATAAGGTGGAAAATAATCAAGAATGAAGAGTAACTGCACAATAACAGCAGGCAACAGTATCTAATAAATATTTATGAAACATTCCAACCAATAGCAGCAGAATACAGATTCTTTTAAATTATCCACAGAACATAAACCAAAATGGATTATGTTCAGGGCCATAAAGCAAAACCAACAATTTTATAAGAATTGGAATCACAGAGCATGTTTTCTAGTCACAATAGAATTATACTAGAAATCAATAAAAGATAATAAAATCTCCAAACAATTGGAAACTAAACAAACCTTTTATAAATAATCTAAATTTTAAGGGAAATAAAAATACATTGAAATGAATTAAAATGAAAATACAACTTATTAATTTTTTTTTGGAATACAGCTAACGCAAAAATTGTAATACCGTATGTGTATATTTGATAATAGAAAAGTCATTTTTCAATATTCTAATCGTCTACATAAAGAACATATAAAAGAAGGCAAAATAAAACCACAGCAATCAGAAAGATGGAAAGTTCACAGTAGGGATTATTAAAATTAAAAATAAAACAAAAAGGAATGTTAAAAAAACGCAATGGAGAAAGCAATGAAAAAATTCTTTAAAAAGTTAAAAAAATTCACAAACCTCTAATAAGACTGATAAAGAGAAAAAGAGAGAAGACACAACTTAACAGTGTCAGGAGTTAAGTAGGTATCACTGCAGATATTGCAGATATGGAAATAATAAGAAATAATATGAACAACTTTACATATATAACATTGACAATCATAGATCTATGGACCAATTCATTGAAAAACATACCCTGCCAAAATTTACTCAATTTGAAATAGATTATTTAAGTAGTTCTAAACTATTCCCTGGAGAAGGCAATGGAACCCTACTCCAGTACTCTTGCTTGGAAAATCCCATGGAAGGAGGAGCCTGGTAGGCTGCAGTCCATGGGGTCGCTAAGAGTCGGACACGACTGAGCGACTTTACTTTCACTTTTCACTTTCATGCATTGGAGAAGGAAATGGCAACCCACTCCGGTGTTCTTGCCTGGAGAATCTCAGGGACGGGGGAGCCTGGTGGGCTGTCATCTCTGGGGTCGCACAGAGTCGGACATGACTGAAGCGACTTAGCAGCAAACTATTCCCACTCGACTTCACATTCCAGGATGTCTGGCTCTAGGTGAGTGATCACACCATCGTGATTATATGGGTCATAAAGATCTTTGTTATATGGTTCCTCTGTGTATTGTTGCCACCTCTTCTTAATATCTTCTGCTTCTGTTAGGTCCATACCATTTCTGTCCTTTATCGAGCCCATCTTTGTATGAAATGTTCTCTTGGTATCTCTAATTTTCTTGACGAGATCTCTAGTCTTTCCTATTCTATTGTTTTCCTCTATTTCTTTGCATTGATCGCTGAGGAAGGCTTTCTTATCTCTCCTTGCTATTCTTTGGAACTATGCATTCAGATGTTTATATCTTTCCTTTTCTCCTTTGCTTTTCATGTCTCTTCTTTTCACAGCTATTTGTAAGGCCTCCCCAGACAGCCATTTTGCTTTTTTGCATTTCTTTTCCATGGCGATGGTCTTGATCCCTGTCTCCTGTACAATGTCACGAACCTCATCCATAGTTCATCAGGCACTCTATCTATCAGATCTAGGCCCTTAAATCTATTTCTCACTTCCACTGTATAATCATAAGGGATTTGATTTAGGTCATACCTGAATGGTCTAGTGGTATTCCCTACTTTCTCCAATTTAAGTCTGAATTTGGCAATAAGGAGTTCATGATCTGAGCCACAGTCAGCTCCCGGTCTTGTTTTTGCTGACTGTATAGAGCTTCTGCATCTTTGGCTGCAAAGAATATAATCAGTCTGATTTCGGTGTTGACCATCTGGTGATGTCCGTGTGTAGTCTTCTCTTGTGTTGTTGGAAGAGGGTATTTGCTATGACCAGTGCGTTCTCTTGGCAAAACTCTATTAGCCTTTGCCCTGCTTCATTCTGTATTCCAAGGCCAAATTTGCCTGTTACC
The DNA here is from genome assembly GCF_029407905.1 of Bubalus kerabau. NCBI lineage: Eukaryota > Metazoa > Chordata > Mammalia > Artiodactyla > Bovidae > Bubalus > Bubalus kerabau. Next base: position 54,066,447 of record NC_073634.1, read on the forward strand.
CCGGGTTTTTCTTGACTTCCTACTTTTGCATTCTGGTCCCTTATAACAAAAAGGACATCTCTTTTGGGTGTCAGTTCTAAAAGGTCTTGTAGGTCTTCATTGAACTATTCAACTTCAGCTTCTTCAGCATTAATGGTAGGGGCATAGGCTTGGATTACCATGATATTGAATGGTTTGCCTTGGAAATGAACAGAAATCATTCTTTCATTTTTGAGATTGCGTCCAAGTACTGCATTTCGGACTCTTTTGTTGACCATGATGGCTACTCCATTTCTTCTGAGGGATTCCTGCCTGCAGTCGTAGCTATAATGCTCATCTGAGTTAAATTCACCTATTACAGTCCATCTTAGTTCACTGATTCCTAGAATGTCGATGTTCACTCTTGCCTCTCCTGTTTGACCACTTCCAATTTGCCTTCATTCATGGAACTAACATTCCAGGTTCCTATGCAATATTGCTTTTTACAGCATTGGACCTTGCTTCAATCACCAGTCACATCCACAACTGGGTATTGTTTTTGCTTTGGCTCCATCCCTTCATTCTTTCTGGAGTTATTTCTCCACTGATCTCCAGTAGCATATTGGGCACCTACTGACCTGGGGAGTTCCTCTTTCAGTATCCTATCATTTTGCCTTTTCATACTGTACATGGGGTTCTTAAGGCAAGAATACTAAAGTGGTTTACCATTCCCTTCTCCAGTGGACCACATTCTGTCAGACCTCTCCACCATGACCTGCCCATGCTGGGTGGCCCCACATGACATGGCTTAGTTTCATTGAATTAGATAAGGCTGTGGTCCGTGTGATTAGACTGACTAGTTTTCTGTGATTATGGTTTCATTGTGTCTGCCCTCTGATGCCCTCTCGCAACAGCTATCGTCTTACTTGGGTTTCTCTTACCTTGGATGTGGGGTGTCTCTTCACGGCCACTCCAGCAAAGCACAGCTGCTGCCCCTTACCTTGGACGAGCAGTATCTCCTTATGGCTGCCCCTCCTGACCTTGCATGTGGAGTAGCTCTTCTCTGCCCTCCTGCACAGCCGCCGCTCCTTGGATGTGAGGTTGCTCCTCTAGGCCACCTCCCCGGACCTTGGGCATGGGGTAGCTCCTCTCGGCCCTCCTACATCCATGCAGCCACCGCTCCTTGGAGGTGGTGTAATTCCAGTTGACCTATTTCAAGTCCTGAAAGATGATGCTGTGAAAGTGCTGCACTCAATATGCCAGCAAATTTGGAAAACTCAGCACTGGCCAAAGGACTGGAAAAGGTCAGTTTTCATTGCAATCCCAAAGAAAGGCAATTCCAAAGAATGCTCAAACCACCACACAATTGCACTCAACTCACACACTAGTAAAGTAATGCCCAAAAAGCCAGGCTCCAGCAATACGTGAATTGTGAACTTCCAGATGTTCAAGTTGGATTTAGAAAAGGCAGAGGAACCAGAGATCAAATTGCCAACATCTGCTGGATCATCAAAAAAGCAAGAGAGTTCCAGAATAACATCTATATGTACTTTATTGACTATACCAAAGCCTTTCACTGTGTGGATCACAATAAACTGTGGAAAATTCTGAAAGAGATGAGAATACCAGACCACCTGACTTGCCTCTTGAGAAACCTGTATGCAGGTCAGGAAGCAACAGTTAGAACTGGAAATGGAATAACAGGCTGGTTACAAATAGGAAAAAGAGTACGTCAGGGCTTTATATTGTCACCCTGTTTATTTAACTTATATGCAGAGTATATCATGAGAAACGCTGGGCTGGAAGAAGCACAAGCTGGCATCAAGATTGCCAGGAGAAATATCAATAACCTCAGATATGCAGATGACACCACCCTTATGGCAGAAAGTGAAGAAGAACTAAAAAGCCTCTTGATGAAAGTGAAAGAGGAGAGTGAAACAGTTGGCTTAAAGCTCAACATTCAGAAAATGAAGATCATGGCATCTGGTCCCATCACTTCATGGGAAATAGATGGGGAAACAGTGGAAACAGTGTCAGACTTTATTTTTCTGGGCTCCAAAATCACTACAGATAGTGATTGAAGCCATGAAATTAAAAGATGCTTACTCCTTGGAAGGAAAGTTATGACCAACCTAGATAGCATATTCAAAATCAGAGACATAACTTTGCCTACAAACCTCTGTCTAGTCAAGGCTATGATTTTTCCAGTGGTCATGTATGGATGTCAGAGTTTGACTGTGAAGAAAGCTGAGTGCCTAAGAATTGATGCTTTTGAATTGTGGCTTTGGAGAAGACTCTGGAGAGTCCCTTGGACTGCAAGAAGATCCAACCACTCCATTCTAAAGGAGATCAGTCCTGGGTGTTCATTGGAAGGACTCACGCTAAAGCTGAAACTTCAATACTTTGGCCACCTGATGCAAAGAGTTGACTCATTGGAAAAGACTCTGATGCTGGGAGGGATTGAGGGCAGGAGGAGAAGGGGACAACAGAGGATGAGATGGCTGGATGGCACCACTGCTTCGATGGACATTAGTTTGAGTGAATTCCAGGAGTTGGTGATTGACAGGGAGGCCTGGCGTGCTGTGATTCATGGGTTTGCAAAGAGTCGGACACAACTGAGCAACTGAACTGAACTGAAACTATTTCCAGGTGGCACTAATGGCCAAGAGCCTACCTGCCAAACAGGAGACAAAAGAAACATGGTTCAGTGTTGGGGGCCAGAGTGAGGTACTCCGCCCATGGCAAAGGTCATGAGGAAAGAGGCTCGACATATGCAAAGGCGGGATCGAGCCTCAGGAGTCCCCCTGGAAATCCTCGAGCATCTACCCCCATTACCAGAGCCTGCCTACTTTACTACTTTGTGCTCTCACTTACACCTCTGACTTTACGGGGGGCTGTCCCCCACCACCTCTTTCGGAGAAGGAGTTAACCTAGAGCTCCAGTTAATAAAAACTCCTGGGCGTGACAAGAGTGTTTTAACCTACAAACTCCTCTGAAGGTTCTCTAGCCTGCCTGACAGGCTTGTCCGGCCACATGTGATTGCTCACAGCCTCCCAACTGTGAGAGGCACGAGATGCTTTAAACCTTCTAAAAACAGGTTCCTTAGAAAAGTTAGAAAGCTATTAGTATAAGTATAATGGGCTGATTAGAAATTGTATTGGTGAAGGGTTTTTTCATTTGTTGAGCCAATGTTTGTTGCTAAGTCTCCATATCCCCTGCCCTTACACACATTAATGAATATATAGAAGAAATAAGTATTAACCTTTGATATAAATCACGTTAGACCTTAGGCTAAGTAAATTCTTTCCTTAACTAAAACCCACTACACCCTCACCCTATAGGAATGTAACTTTATTTGGGTGGCGTCTGTTTAAGAATAATCACCCCTGGAGAAATAAGTGTCCTGGTTGACTGACCGCTGTCACAAGGAGAGGGTCATAAATTGTCAGCAGGCCCCCCTGGCCAGAAGATGATGTAACACCCCTAAGACCTCTGTATACATTTGTATGAAGCACCTGACTTTGATAAAAGTCAGGACTGCTGACCCCACGTGACTTTTGCATAACATCTCAGTGTATAAAAGTAGACCATGGAAAATGAATTGGGATCAGGTTCTCGAAATACTGGTCTCCCCATGTCTCTCTCTCTCTCACTCTGGTTGAGTCTCCATCTGGAGCGCGGAACCCACCAAGCTTACTAATTTTGCCTGGGCTTCTAAGATCCAACTGGGGAGGCCTCAGTGTCTCCTCTCCTTTGGGAGAACAGAAGGACGCCTGCGGCCTACGTAAGTGGTGCAAGCTTCTTGTCTTGAAGTTTTATTGGTCCCCCGCGTAAACCAAGCTACTCAGCCTCTTTTCTCCACTGAATTTTCCTACTGAGCTATCTTCATTCTATTACTCCTTACATTTGTAATTAATATCTAATTGAAACTATTGTATCCTGATCCTTGCCGACGCCGTCCCCGCTTCGAACTCCCTGGATCAGCCGAGGCTGGACCCCGGCAGTTCAGTCTCTGAGTCAGGAAGATCCCCTGGAGGAGGGCATGGCCACCTACTCCAGTATTCTTGCCTGGTGAATCCCATGGACAGAGGAGCCTAGCAGGCTACAGTCCATAAGGTCACAAGGAGTTGGACACAACTGAAGTGACTTAGCACACACAAACTATTAAGGGAATGATGCTGGGAAAGATGGAGGGCAAGAGGAAATGGGGTTGACAGAGGATTATATGGTTGGATGGCATCACCAGCTCAATGGACATGAATTTGAGCAAAAGCGGGGAGATAGTGAAGGACAGGGCATGCTGTCACATGGGGTCACAAAGAGTCAGGTACGACCTAGCAACTAAACAACTCAAGTTTAAATACTCTTCCTCAGAAATTTCTTGACTGAAATGATTTCACTTAAGAAGTCTTTCAACGTTAAAAAATTCACATTACACATCTTCTTCTAGAAAGTTGAAGCACAGTGATTGCTTCTCAATTAATTTAATGAAGCAAATACTATCCTGATAAAAATGAAATTAAGACAATATTAAAAAGTGGCATCCCACCAATACCCCTCACTACCGTAAGTGTACATATTGTTAACAGAATATATGCAAATATAATTAGCCAATATATACAAATATTTACACACCAAGAGGAGTTTATTGTGGGGGTGAAAAACTACTTCAATATTGAAAAATCTATCAGTGTAATCCACTATAGTAATCATGATAAACTAATAATACCATTTCAATAGGATAATGAAGGAAATTTATATAATCATGTTTATCAATAAAGAAAAAATTGATAAAATTTAACACCCATTCACAATTTTTAAAAGTCTTAGAAAAACAGGAAGAGTTACTTTTTCAAACTGATAAAGAACATTTTCAGAACAAACAAATAATATAAACACAAAACACCAAACTTATATATCTAATAGTACATTTAATGATGAAATATTGATACTTTCTCCCTAAAATCAGGAAGCAGGCAAGGATGTTCACTTTCACTGCTCTTAACACGGTGCTAGATGTTCTATTTAGCAAGTTTAGACCAAAAAAGGAAATGACAGCTATATTTATTGGAAGGGAAGAAATAAATTGTTCCTATTTGTGGATATCGTGGGTCTATGTAGAATATCCCAAGAAATCTACCAAGAATATTCCTCCTAGAACTAAGAAGATAACTAAGTAATGTCCAGGATTCAAGATTAACCTATGAAAATATGTCAATTTTATTTGTATATACTAGCAATAAAGATATGAAAACTAAAATTTTAAATGTAGCACTGTTTACAATGTCTCAAAAGTGATCTTTATAGGTATATATCTAACAATACATGGACAGGAAATTTATGCTCAAAACTGCAAAATGCCGATGAAAGAAATCAAATAACAAGTAAACAAATGGAGAAACATAGCTCCACATGTGAATGGAGTTATTGGTTTGGAAGATTCAGTGTAATAATGATGTGAATTCTCTCAAATCACAAATAATGTACAGGTTTAAGATAATTTCTGTCAATAGTTTAGCAAAACTTTTTTTGTGGTTACAGACAAGATTATTCTAAAATTTAAACAAATAGGCAAATTAACTATAATATGAAACCAGTATTTAAAAAAATGATAAAGTAAGAGAAATAGACATACCCTACATTAAGACTTTGTGATATTGGGAGGACAGATTCATACATCAATGTAATAAAGTAGATAACATGGAAGGCAGACAGAAATATACCCAGTTGATTTCTAAGAAAGATGAAATAGTAATCAACAGGAGAAAGAACCTTTGCAAAAAATGTTGTTGGAGTAACTGGACAACCATGAGTGAAAAACAAACAAACAAATAAAAACAACAAATAAAGCTACTTTGAGCTAAATCTTTCACTTTGTACAAAAAATTAACTTCTAGACTTAAAATGTAAAACTAAAAAAAAAAAAAGCTTTTAGAAACAATATAAAAGAAAGTCTTTGAAATACAGGGCTGGGTAACAGTTTTCCATAGAGGAAAAATGGAATAATCAAACTTCAATATAACAAACATTCCCTTTGAAAAAGACATGGTTAGGATGATAAAAAGATAAACTACAGACTGGGAGCAAATATTAGCAAACCAAATTAGAATATGCATGGAACTTTCAAAACTCAATCATTAATAAAATAGTTTTAGGAAATAGGCAAACAATAGGAAGAGACATTCACTGAAGATAAAATAAATATGGCAACTAAGTGCATGAAAAGTTGTTCAAGATCATAAAAGAAATGTAAATCAAGCCACAATAAGATATCATTATACATGCATCTATTTCCTATTTCGGACATGACTGAGCGACTGAACTGAACTGAACTGAACTGATACGTGCATCTGAATAGTTAAAAAAGAAAAAAAAATGAGAATATCAAATACTAACAAATAAGCAGACAAATGGATCATTCTTCAGTTCAGTTCAGTCACTGATTTGTGTCCGACTCTTTGCCACCCCATGAACTGCAGCATGCCAGGTCTCCCTGTCCATCACCAACTCCCGGAGTCCACCCAAACCCATGTCCATTGAGTCGGTGATGCCATCCAACCATCTCATCCTGAGTTGTCCCCATCTCCTCCTGCCCTCAGTCTTTCCCAACATTAGAGTCTTTTCAAACATGTCAGCTGCTCCCATCAGGTGGCCCAAGTTCTGATTTTCAGCTTCAACATCAGTCCTACCAATGAACACCCAGGACTGATCTCCTTTAGGATGGACTGGTTGGATCTCCTTGCAGTCCAAGGGACTCTCAAGAGTCTTCTCCAACACCACAGTTCAAAATCATCAATTCTTCAGCTCTCAGCTTTCTTTATAGTTCAACTCTCCCATCCATACACCACTGGAAAAACCATAGCCTTGTCTAGATGGACCTTTTTTGACAAAGTAATGTCTCTGCTTTTTAATAAGCTGTCTAGGTTGGACATAACTTTCCTTCCAAGGAGTAAGCGTCTTTTATTTTCATGGCTTCAATCACCATCTGCAGTGATTTTGGAGCCCAGAAAAATAAAGTCTGACACTGTTTCCACTGTTTCCCCATCTATTTTCCATGAAGTGATGGGACTGGATGCTATGATCTTTGTTTTCTGAATGTTGAGCTTTAAGCCAACTTTTTCACTCTCCTCTTTCACTTTTAGTGAAAGAGGCGTTTTAGTTCTTCTTCACTTTTTGCCATAAGGGTGGTGTCATCTGCATATCTAAGGTTATTGATATTTTTCCTGACAATCTTGATTCCAGCTTGTGCTTCTTCCAGCCCAGCATTTCTCATGATATACTCTGCATATAAGTTAAATAAGCAGGGTGACAACATACAGCTTTGACATGCTCCTTTTCCTATTTGGAATCAGTCTGTTGTTCCATGTCCAGTTCTAACTGTTGCTTCCTGACCTGCATACAGATTTCTCAAGAAGCAGGTCAGGTGGTCTGGTATTCTCATCTCTTTCAGAATTTTCCACAGTTTATTGTGATCCACACAGTCAAAGGCTTTGGCATAGTCAATAAAGTAGAAATAGATGTTTTTCTGGAACTCTCTTCCTTTTTGATGATCCAGCAGATGTTGGCAATTTGATCTCTGGTTTCTCTGCTTTTTCCAAAATCAGCTTGAACATCTGGAAGTTCACAGTTCACGTATTGCTGAAGCCTGACTTGGAGAATTTTAAGCATTACTTTACTAGTGTGTGAGATGAGTGCATTTGTGCAGTAGTTTGAGCATTCTTTGGCATTGCCTTTCTTTGGTATTGTGATGAAAACTGACCTTTTCCAGTCTTGCTGAAAAAGTGAAAATGTTAGTTGCTTAGTCTGTCCTACTCTTTGCGACCTCATGGACTATAGCCTGCCAGGCTCCTCTGTCTATCAAATTCTCCAGGCAAGAATACTGGATTGGGTTGTCATTTCCTCCTTTAGAGGATCTTCCTTACTCAGGAATTGAACGCTTTTCTCCTGCATTTCAGGCAGATTCTTTACCATCTGAGATTGTTGGTGGTAATGTAAAATAGTACAACTCTGGAAGACAATTTGGCAGTTTCTTATTAAATTAAGTATATGACTAACATATAATATAGCAATCACAAACTTCTGGGCATTTATTCCAGATAGTTGGAAACATTAACATCTGTATATAAATGCACCTCAGATATGCAGATGACACCACACTTATGGCAGAAAGTGAAGAGGAACTAAAACGCCTCTTGAAGAAAAGTAAAAGAGGAGAGAGAAAATGTTGTCTTAAAACTCAACATTCAGAAAACAAAGATCATGGCGTCTGGTCCCATCACTTCATGGTGAATAGATGGGTAAATAATGGAAACAGTGAGAGACTTTATTTTTGGGCTCTGGAATCACTGCAGATGGTAACTGAAGCCATGAAATTATTAAAAGATGCTTGTTCCTTAGAAGAAAAGCTATGACCATCCTAGACAGCTTATTAAAAAGCAGAGTCATTACTTTGCTAACAAAAGTCTGTCTAGTCAGAGCTATGGTTTTTCCAGTAGTTATGTGTGGATGTGAGAGTTGGACCATAAAGAAAGCTGAGCACCAAAGAATTGCTGCTTTTGAACTGTGGTGATGGAGAAGATTCCTGAGAGTCCCTTGGACTGCAAAGATATCCAACCAGTCAATCCTAAAAGAAATCAGTCATGGGATATTCATTGGAAGGACTGATGCTGAAGCTGAAACTCCAATACTTTGACCACCTGATGCAAAGAACTGACTTATTTGAAAAGACGCAGATGCTGGGAAAGATTGAAGGTGGGAGGAGAAGGGGATGACAGTGGATGAGATGGTTGGATGGAATCACTGACTTAATGGACATGAGTTTGAGCAAGCTCCAAGAGTTCATGATGGCCAGGGAAGCCTGGTGTGTTTCAGTCCATGGGGTTGCAAAGAGTCAGACACTACTGAGTGATTGAACTGAACTGAGCAATGCTTATTTAAACTTTATGTATAATAGCAACAAACTGGAAACAACCCAGATGTTTTTTAACCTGTGAATGTTTGAACTGTGATATATCCATTCCATTAAAAAAAATAATTGAACTTGAAGATGTTTACTGCATAGTATTTTTGGTTGAAAAAATGTCACATGCATTTATTTAGCACAACCTTGTGAAATACACACAGTATAACTGAAGATGAGCATTTTGTAGTCCATTTCTGAGGATTAAATCATGAACTGCTACACTGGAATGATCTTTCTTGCAGTAGCCGGGCACCAAGTGTAATGTTAATCAATTCTCTCCTTTGAGTATAGGCAGCGATTTACTATTTTCTTTCAGTTCCTTAATGGTATTCAGTCCCAACAAGCTCCCATTTTACTAATAGTTGAAGGTTTGTCTGGCCAATTAGTATAAGCTTTTAGTTCCTGCTGAACTTATTCATCCTCCAATGTATCAAATATCTCTGTTCAACAGTAGTACTATTCAGCAGTAAAAAAGAACAAACCATTGACACTGCAGCAACCTGAATGTGAATTAGGCTGGGTGGAGAAAAAAAAAAAAGAGCCATTCTCAAAAGGTTACATGTATGATTCCCCCTAATAACATTTTAAAAGTCAGAAAATGACAGAAATGGAAACTGAATTGAGGCTCCCACTGAAAAGTAGAAGAAGGGTTGAGGGCATGAGGAAAGTTACAAAGAAAACTGCAAAGTGAGAGATCCTTGTTGTGTTGGAAATGTTGTGTATCTTGACTGTATCATGTCAATATCTTAGTTGTGATATTGTATTATAGTTTTATATGATGTTATCATATGGGGGAAAGTAGACAAAGGATACATGTGCTCTGTATTATTTACTGTAACTAGATATGAATCTACAACTTTCTCAAAATAATTTTAATTTTAAAAAGTGTAATGAATTTGGTCAGTTGATCTTTGACAAAGAAAATATAATAGAGAAATGATAATCTTTTCACTATATGTTACTGGATTAATACCGCCCCCCCAAAAAAAAATGAATCTAGGCAGAGATTTTATACCCTATATTAACTCAAAAGGGATTATAGGTCTAAATGTAAAATGCAAAACTATAAGACGTCTAGAAGTCATCTGGAGAAAATCTAGATAAACTTGGGTATGAAAATGACTTTTTAAATATAATATCAAAGGTCCATGAAAGAAATAATTGATAAGCTGGATTTCATTAAAGTTAAAAACTTTTTTCTATGAAAGACACAATCAATAAAATGAGAAGACAAGCCACATATTGGGAGAAAATGCATAAGACAAATCTGATAAAGGACTGTTATTCAAAATATACACAGAATTTTTTAAATGCAACAATGAGAAAAAAGCAACATAAATGAAAATGGGTTAAAGACCTGAATAGACACCTTAGCCTCTGGTGGCTCAGATGATAAAGAAACTGCCTGCAAGGTAGGAGACCTGGGTTCGATCCTGGGTTGGGAGGATTCCTTGAAGAAGGAAACTGGCAACTCATGCCAGTATTCTTGCCAGAGAATTCTATAGACAGAACAGCCTGGTGGGCTACAGTCCACAGGGTCAACAAAGTGTTGGACACAACTGAGCAACTAACACTTTCAGACACCTTATCAAAGAATATATATAGAAGGCAAGAAAGGATATGAAATGATGGTTCATGTAATATGTCATTTAGGATACACAAAATAAGAATGAGATAACACTGAAGTGAAGTGAAGTGAAGTCACTCAGTCGTGTCCGACTCTTTGTGACCCCATGGACTGTAGCCTACCAGGCTCCTCCCTCCATGGGATTCTCCAGGCAAGAGTATTGGAGTGGGTTGCCATTTCCTTCTCCAGGGGATCTTCCCAATCCAGGGATTGAAGCCGGATCTCCTGCATTCCAGGCAGACGCTTTAAACTCTGAGCCACCAGGGAAGAGGTTTTCACCAGTAACCAGGGATAAATGACATATGAGAGTGAGTGAGTGAAGTCACTCAGTCGTGTCCAACTCTTTGAGACCCCATGGACCCCGTGGAGCCCACCAGGCTCCTCCATCCATGAAATTTTCTAGGCAAGTGTACTACACACCTGTTAAAAATGCCAGAATCTAGAACACTGATAATAAGAAACATTGTCAAGACATTGAATAACTGGAACTCTTACTAACTTTAAGTGGGCTTCCCTGGGGGCTCAGATGATAAAAAATCTTCCTGCAATTTGGGAGACCCAGGTTCAATCCTGGGATCAGGAAGATCCCCTGGAGAAGGGAATGGCAATCCACTCCAGTATTCTTTCCTGGAGAATTCCATGGACAGAGGAGCCTCGTGGGCTACAGTCCATGGGGTCATAAAGAGTCAGGCATGACTGAGTGAGGTGGAATGCAAAATAGTATAGCCACTTTGGAACATTATGGGAACACGATTTCCAGTTGGAAGTCTCTTACAAAACTCCACTTTTACTACATATATGATTCACAGATCATGTTCCTTACCCAAATCAGTTAAAATTTTTTGTATTAACAAAAATTCACAAAGTTTGGGAGCAACCAAGATGTCTTTGTCCAGTATATGAATGAAGAGACAAATTGTGCCACATCCAGATAAAGGAATAGGGCTTCCCTGGTAACTCAGCTGGTAAAGAATCTGCCTGCAATGCAGAGAATCCTGGTTTGATTCTTCTGCCTGGAAGATCCTCTAGAGAAGGGATACCCACTCCAGTGTGCTTGGGCTTCCCTGGTGGCTCAGACAGTAAAGAATCCACTTGCAATGTGGGAGACCTGGGTTTGATCCCCGGGTTGGGAAGATCCCCTGGAGCATGGGCATGGAAACCCACTCCAGTATTCTTGCCTGGAGAATCCCCATGGACAGAGTATCCTGGCGGGCTACTGCATTTGCAGTTCATGTGGTTGCAAAGAGTCTGACACAACTGAGAGACTAAGCACTGCACACAAAAAGAAATAAACTAGCAAGCCATTAAATGACATGGAGGGAACTTAAATCCATGTTACTAAGTAAAGATGCCAATCTGTAAAGTTTACATACTATGATTTCAACTATATGGCAGCCTAGATAGAAAAGGCAAAATCATGAACATAGTAAAACGGTAAATCATGAATACAGTAAAATCAGTGGCTATCATGGTTGGGTGAGGGAGAAAAGATTTTTGAGCACAAAGACTTAGGGCAAACTTTTGTGTGATACTATAATGATGGATACATGTTATCATACACTTGTTAAAACTCATACAATGTACAATACCAAGAGTGAACCCTAATGTCAAACTATGGGCTATGGGTAATTATAACATGCAGTTGATTATGATTATTAAATGTATGTTGTATCAATTATAAAAAAAGTTCCACTCAGATTTGGGGTGTTCACAGTGGGGTGTCTGTGCATGTGAATGGACATGGTATATGGAAACTCTGTACTTTTTGCTCAATTCTGCTGTGAACCTGAAACTCCCCTAAAAAGTAGAGTCTAATCAAAAGGGACAAATAAGTGAAATGAACTACTTAACTCTTTTTCCTTTTGTTAAACTTTTACAAACAATATCAATACTAAGCAACAGTCCACACAAAATAACTGTTGATAGCCCAGTTCTAAGTTAACTATATCTTCTGCCAAAGGCTTTAATTCCCTCATATTTTAAATTCTGATATTTTTAACTCCTCTATTGTATATTCTATTTTGTCCAAATTAAACATAATTTGTTGGACAGAATTTAGTCAGTATTCTCATCATGGGAGTGTGGATGGTTATAGAGACAATTTTGATATGTATTTCATCAAAAAATTTCAATTTTGGGGCAGTTCTATCTAAGTCAAAACCTGCCTATTTTAAAAAAGTCAGAGAATTTTCAATATTTTTGACTTATGTGTTTTTTGTCTTAGCTCAATAATGTGTATAGTAAATGTTCCTTGTTCAGTATTATTTTTACTCTTTGTTATAATCTAGTGAAATAAGATATTTATTATGTGTGATATTCTTTCACACTGTATTTAGCATTGAAATATCACTGTATTTAGCACTGAAATAATTATATGTTGGATTTTCTTAATCAGTGATTTTTATTACTTTATATGTCATATAGTTAGCCATTTTGACATAAGATTTCCAAACCATCTCTTCAAACCTAGATATTTCCTTTTGTTCTCTGTCACAGCTTGCTTTCTTGCCTTTTCCAGGTTTTAGAGGCTACCCATGTTCTCTGGCTCATGCTATCTTCCTTGATCTTCAAAACTGGCAAGATAGCATCTGACCTTTTTTCCATCATCATATCTCTTCCTCTGAACAAACCCAGGAAAGTTTGTTGAGGACTCATGTAATCAGTTTGAGCCCCCCTGGCTAATTCTGGTTAATCCTATCACAAGGTCTCTACCTTTAACCACATCTGCAGAGACTCTTTTGATATATAAGGAAATGCACTCACCTGTTCCAGGAATTCAGATTTGGATATCAAACACAAGCTGGAATCAAGATTGCCGGGAGAAATATCAATCACCTCCGATATGCAGATGACACCACGCTTATGGCAGAAAGTGAAGAGGAACTAAAAAGCCTGTTGATGAAAGTGAAAGAGAGTGAAAAAGTTGGCTTAAAGCTGAACATTCAGAAAATGAAGATCATGGCATCTGGTCCCATCACTTCATGGGAAATAGATGGGGAAACAGTGGAAACAGTGTCACACTTTATTTTTTGGGGCTCCAAAATCACTGCAAATGGTGACTGCAGCCATGAAATTAAAAGATGCTTACTCCTTGGAAGGAAAGTTATGACCAACCTAGACAGCATATTCAAAAGCAGAGACATTACTTTGCCAACAAAGGTCCGTCTAGTCAAGGCTATAGTTTTTCCTGTGGTCATGTATGGATGTGAGAGTTGGACTGTGAAGAAAGCTGAGCACCGAAGAATTGATGCCTTTGAACTGTGGTGTTGGAGAAGACTCTTGAGAGTCCCTTGGACTGCAAGGAGATCCAACCAGTCCATTCTGAAGGAGATCAGCCCTGGGATTTCTTTGGAAGGAATGATGCTAAAGCTGAAACTCCAGTACTTTGGCCACCTCATGCGAAGAGTTGACTCATTGGAAAAGACTCTGATGCTGGGAGGGATTGGGGGCAGGAGGAGAAGGGGACGACAGAGGATGAGATGGCTGGATGGCATCACTGACTCTATGGACGTGAGTCTGGGTGAACTCTGGGAGTTGGTGATAGACAGGGAGGCCTGGCGTGCTGCGATTCATGGGGTCGCAAAGAGTTGGACACGACTGAGCGACTGAACTGAACTGAACTGAACTGGGGACCATTATTCTGTATTCCAAAAGGCAAGAAAGATATTACAGAAGGGTGTCAGGTAATTAATTAGTTAAAATATTACACTCTGTTTCTAGATATTTTGATATTTACTGCTTTTCAGTTTTAATGCTTGTGATTTATTGTCCTTTCTTACTCTGTCTTACAAATACATATTCTCTTGGTTACCTAATAATATATTTGCAATTTTGTATTCTTTTTCTTAATGAAGTCTATCCCAAGTAATTAAGCTTAATTCCTTAAATAAGGAACCTCTAATGTCCTGTTTCAGAATTTTCATGGAGACTATGCTTAATAGAAGGTGGGTCACTTTAGTGGTTTCAAGTTGTGTTGGCTTTCTGTTACTGCATCATAAATTACCATGAACTTAGAAACTCAAAACAACATATATTTATTATATCATAGTTTCGGTGGTCAGAGATCTAGGCAGACTTACTTGGGTTTTTTGCTTCATGGCCTTATAAGAGTTATCAAGAGATATGGTCTCATCTCAAAGTACCCTTGAAGAAGTGTCTGCATCCAAGCTATCATGGATTTTTGCAGAGTTCAGTTCCTTGTGATGATACAAGTGAGAAACTCAGCTTATTGTTGATCTTCAGCTGGGGCCACCCTTGGTTTCTTGCCACATGGACTTCCGAACCACCATAATCAGTGAGGGAGAGAGTCTCCTACCAAGCAGTCTTATGTAATAGAATGATGGAAGTGCTATCACCTTTGCTGTGTTCTATTGGCTAAAACAAGTCTCAGGTCTTAACCTGAAGAAGAAAGGTGATTACACAAGTGTGGGGAATCTTGTGTACCACCTTAGAGCCTATCCTTCACAGACCACTTCTTTGAAGCTTTTATATTTCTTTTTCATTTTCATCTTTTTTTTCAAAACTGAATTTTCTATTACATAATTTTATCATAATTTTAACTTTTACTAATTTTCAATAATAAAATTATTTTGAAAATGCAGTTTTTACTAAAGTATATAAAATGTGACTATATTTTCATTCAATATTAAATTAAACCTAAAAAATATATATAGATTCAACTAAATTAAGATTATCTTCATATAGTTTCAGTCTTTTTTTTTTTTTAAGTTTTATTTAATGTTTTGGCCATGTCACACAAAATGTGGGATCTTTGTTCCCTGACCAGGGATTGAACCTGTGTCCTCTGTGTTGGAAGCCCAGAGTCTTAACCACTGGACTGCCAGGGAACTCCCTCAATTTTCTTTTTATTGTAAATTATTGAAAACTACATAATAGAATTAAAAGGTAAAATGCAAATTATATTTAGTCATGAGTCATGAGCCAAGAGAGCAGATATTTTGGGTTCTGGATCATACTGTGCTAGTCCTGACTTCTCCTGTTTTCTAATGATTTTATTTTTATTAATAAATGTACAGTTTAATACTTTAATTTGTCAACATGTGGAGACTGGAGTAAGAGCCTCTTGCCTGTGTATCAGGGTGATACCAAGGCCACTAGGAAAAGATAGCACAAAACTACAAACATTTCCTTCTGATGAAAGGATGAATTCAGAAATTGTGGTGGTCCATCAAGTGTCCCTACAAGTAGGGAAAAACCAAAAAGCTCTGGGAAACGGAGCAGTTAACCTTCTATGGGCCTCAGTGTTTACATCTGGTAAAAGCAAATGATGATGATATGATGAAGATAGATATTCAACAAGAATATATTGCAGATAAAACAAAAAAATGTAGAATAAAGTGATGGTGAAATTGTGATTCTATCAAACCCTGCCAAACTATTGTTCTTGACAAAAATATTAAAAGGGTTGAAATTTCTCTTTGATCATTTCAAGTTCTCTTTTCTATATATTTGCTTTCTTTTCCACAAAATGATCTCAACTTTATTTGGACCCACTTCTCTGTGAATACTTAAAAAGTTTCTCTGTCATCTTTTACACCAAATCCTATTTTCAGGAAATAAACTGATGAGCAATTTCATCCTCAGGAGACATGAATACAAGAGATTATGATGTTCCCTCTTTCAAAGGATTTTGCATTTTCAAAGGCATATCCCTAAGCTAAGGAATAGACTTCTAATGTTTGAATTTTTGTCTTCAGGGAGTGGTATAAAAAGCTTTATTTGGGTTAAGAGGAGGGAAGTTTGGGGACTTTCCTAGTAATCTAGTGGTTAAGACTGTTCTCAATGCAGGGGGCACAGGTTCACTTTCTGGTTGGGGAATCAAGGTCCCACATGCTACAAGCATGGCCAAAAAAAAAAGTGTAGGGAAGCTCTTACCCTGCTAAAGTTATTCCTTGATGCTTTTTTTTTTTTTCAATTATTTCTGAGACTTGACTTAGTCATAGCTCATTTTTTAGAAGATTCACCAGTCAGTACATGATCCTAGTCCTTGATGGTGAAATTGTGTAAAATTTCTGTGGCAAATTCATATTGTATTTGAAACTGTAAGAGTTTCTTCTCAAGCATCTCTTACAAAAAGAAGGAGAGAGAGATTTGTGGGAGGTTGAGGATGAAGAGGGTATAATCAGGTATCTTAATGACTGCTCACCATGTAGAAATCTGAGTTCATCTGTGCAGAGGCTACATAATCCACTTACTGTGTCCTGGATCTCACTTTATCCTTTCCATCAGGGATTTTTCAGCAGACCTTTGTTGTTGGTCTGGTTTATGCTCCATGAGCCAGACAAAGTACAGAATTAAGCAACTTGAGTGCCATCATTCCCTGTTCTGTGCCCTTCCTACAAGAGAAAAATGGCAGAGGCAGAAGGTGAATAGGAAAAGTAAGAAAAGAAAATTGAAAGAATTTTGTTACTCCTGAGGATTTTTCCACTCTAAGACCTTTTTTTTTGTCTTTTTTTCCACTATATTATATTGTAGCATTGCCTATTCTCAGGAAATATTCACTCTAGGCCACTACCATCAGTAACACCTCCTGAAGTAAAGTGTGGAAACCACTCAAACTGCATAGCAACCTAACTCTGCCCGCTTATTAGACTTGGACAGTTTACAAGTGATTCTGCTGTCTCTGTCATTTCCCCCCTTTAGTCCTTCAAAACATAATGAGAAGGAGAAATGTAGACCTTATTTTCTGAATGATCTAAAAACAGAATAAAGCAAAACATCAAAACTGTGAATATCAGATTTGATTTGTAAACTTAGAAGTAGTTTTAGTAAGTAGATTGAGATGTTGTTTTAATAAGTGGCACTGATGTTATTCTAGGCAAGTCATATACATAGGAACAAAATTCTCCCCATAATATTTCTCTCTTCTACCAGTTGATACCTATATTCTTTGCCTTAAATCAAATTTGAGTAATTTGAAGCTGCACCCATCTTTATACCTACACCTCATAGGTAATTGATATCTTGACCTCTAGCACTGAGATTAGCTTGACTGTTTATGGACTTTATATAAATGGAATCATGTATTATTTTTTATGTATTTTTAGTGTATGGTTTCATTCAAAATTGTTTGTTGATTATTCTTTATTGTTGCTTATAGTTATAATGTGTTATTTTGTTTACTGTACATTAACCTACTGCATGGACTTCCCTAGTGATGCAATGGTAAAGAATCTGCCTGCCAGCACAGGAAATGCGGGTTTGATCTCTGGGTCTGGAATATCCCTGGGAGAAGGAAATGGCAACCCAATCCAGTATTCTTGCCTGGGAAATCCCATGGACAGAGGAGCCTGGTGGGCTACAGTCCATGATGTTGGAAAAGAGTCAGACATGACTTAGTGACTAAATAACAACTACAACAACCCATTCTATAAAACTAAAGATGGTTTTTGAAAGAGAAAGTGTGAGAAAGTTGAAAGTGAGGCTTCCAGCTAGTTTTGTGTATGGATGCTTGGTGTTTCTTAGTGGTCTTTACTCCATTCTGGTGTTTGAACATGGGGAGACCTCTCCATTATCTCAATTTTGAAAGGTGCCTACAATTGATGATCTTCTGAAGTGTGACATCAGGAATGTATGCTACAGCTGGACAAAACATCCTCCAATAGAGCTATATCACACTTTTCTTCTCAGTAATGTAAAATCCACCACTGAAGCATAGACAAAAATCAATAACTCTGAATTTGGATTAGCTTCTACTAATGATATGTATGTGTGTGTGTGTGTGTGTTCAGTCACTAAGTCATGTCCGACTCTTTGTGACTCCTTGGACTGTAGTCCACCAAGCCCCTCTGTCCATGGGATTTTCTAGGCAAGAACATTGGAGTGGGTTGCCATTTCCTCTTCCAGGGATCTTTATAACCCAGGGATGGAACCCACATCTCCTGCATTGGCAGGTAGATACTTTACCACTTGAGCCAACTTGGAAATCCATGGTACATTTTATCAAATGAGAAAGGAAAAAAATCCCTGTGGAGTAATCAGACATTGTCTGTTAGTTTGTATAACTAAAATCCCACCTGTTAGCCCAGAACTATGTATTTGACTGAGCCTGGTGTGCTACAGTCCATAGGGTTTCAAGGAATTGGATATGACTGAAGTGACTTAGCACAGTACATTTATTTGACTAAGTATTTTCACATGAAATATTAGTACAAAGATGGAGAGAATTGAAAGAATGAGAGTTTCAGATCTGGATGGCCTATAGTTTAAACTCACTGAATACTTGCTTAGCGTGACTTTTGTCAGGTCTAGAATGGAGTTGCATAGTTCTATGGTCTAATGAAGGGCAATAGCCACCACAGTTGCCTATATCATTGCTTTGGTGCATGTTTACTTGTGTGACAACCTTTGGAGTCAGTTCAGTTCAGTTCAGTCGCTCACTGTGTCTGACTCTTTGCGACCCCAAAAACCGCAGCACGCCAGGCCTCCTTGTCCATCACCAACACCCAGAGGTTACCCAAACTCATGTCCATTGAGACAGTGATGCCATCCAATCATCTCATCCTCTGTCGTCCCCTTCTCCATCCGCCCTCAATCTTTCCCAGCATCAGGGTCTTTTCAAAAGAGTCAGCTCTTCGCATCAGATGGCCAAAGTATTGGAGTTTCAGATTCAACATCAGTCCTTCCAATGAACACCCAGGACTGAGCTCCTTCAGGATGGACTTAGGGAATCTCAAGAGTCTTCTACAACATTGCAATTCAAAAGCATCAGTTCTTTGGTGCTCAGCTTTCTTTAGAGTCCAACTCTCCCATCCACACATGACTACTGGAAAAGTCATAGCCTTCACTAGATAGACATTTGTTGATAAAGTAATGTTTATGTTTTTTTAATATGACTCGGTTGGTCATAAATTTGCTTTCACAGAGTAAGTACCTTTTGATTTCATGGCTGCAATCACCATCTGCAGTGATTTTGGAGCCCAGAAAAATAAAGTCAGCCACTGTTTCCATTGTTTCCCCATCTATTTGCCATGAAGTGATGGGACCAGATGCCATAATCTTAGTTTTCTGAATGTTGAGCTTTATGCCAACTTTTTCACTCTCCTCTTTGACACCAGTCAGAATGGCTTCGATCCAAAAGTCTACAAGTAATAAATGCTGGAGAGGATGTGGAGAAAAGGGAACCCTCTTACACTGTTGGTGGGAATGCAAACTAGTACAGCCACTATGGAAAACAGTGTGGAGATTCCTTAAAAAACTGGAAATAGAACTGCCTTATGATCCAGCAATCCCACTGCTGGGCATACACACTGAGGAAACCAGAAGGGAAAGAGACACGTGTACCCCAATGTTCATCGAAGCACTGTTTATAATAGCCAGGACATGGAAGCAACCTAGATGTCCATCAGCAGATGAATGGATAAGAAAGCTGTGGTACATATACACAATGTATTACTCAGCCATTAAAAAGAATACATTTGAATCCATTCTAATGAGGTGGATGAAACTGGAGCCTATTATACAGAGTGAAGTAAGCCAGAAAGAAAAACACCAATACAGTATACTAACGCATATATATGGAATTTAGAAAGATGGTAACAATAACCCTGTGTACGAGACAGCAAAAGAGACACTGATGTATAGAACAGTCTTATGGACTCTGTGGGAGAGGGAGAGGGTGGGAAGATTTGGGAGAATGGCATTGAAACATGTAAAATATCATGTATGAAACGAGTTGCCAGTCCAGGTTCGATGCACGAGACTGGATGCTTGGGGCTGGTGCACTGGGACGACCCAGAGGGATGGTATGGGGAGGGAGGAGGGAGGAGGGTTCAGGATGGGGAACACATGTATACCTGTGGCGGATTCATTTTAATATTTGGCAAAACTAATGCAATTATGTAAAGTTTAAAAATAAAATAAAATTTAAAAAACAAAACAAAACAAAAAGACAACAACAACAAAAAAAGAGTTTCTTTAGTTTTTCTTCACTTTCTGCCATAAGGATGGTGTCATCTGCATATCTGAGATTATTGATATTTCTCCCAGCAATCTTGATTCCAGCTTGTGCTTCATCCAGCCCAGCGTTTCTCATGATGTACTCTGCCTAGAAGTTAAATAAGCAGGGTGACAATATACAGCCTTGATGTACTCCTTTTCCTATTTGGAACCAGTCTGTTGTTCCATGTCCAGTTCTAACTCTTGCTTCCTGACCTGCATACAGGTTTCTCAAGAGGCGTGTCAGTTGGTCTGTTATTCCCATTTCTTTCAGAATTTTCCACAGTTCATTGTGATCCACACAGTCAAAGGCTTTGGCATAGTCAATAAAGTAGAAATAGATGTTTCTCTGGAACTCTCTTGCTTTTTCGATGATCCAGCAGATGTTGGCAATTTGATCTCCGGTTCCTCTGCCTTTTCTAAAACCAGCTTAAACATCAGGAGGTTTACGGTTCACATATTGCTGAAGCCTGGCTTGGAAAATTTTGAGCATTACTTTGCTAGCATGTGAGATGAGTGCAACTGTGTGGTAGTTTGAGCATTCTTTGGCATTGCCTTTCTTTGGGATTGGAATGAAAAATGACCTTTACCAGTTCTGTGGCCACTGCTGAGTTTTCCAAATTTGCTTACATATTGAGTTGCAGCACTTTCACAGCATTATCTTCTAGGATTTGAAATGGTTCAACTGGAATTCCATCGCCTCCACTAGCTTTGTTCTTAGTGATGCTTCCTAAGGCTCATTTGACTTCACATTCCAGAATGTCTAGCTCTAGGTGATTGATCACACCATCGTGATTATCTGGGTCATGAAGATCTTTTTTGTACAGTTCCTCTGTGTGTTCTTGTCACCTCTTCTTAATATCTTCTGCTTCTGTTAGGTCCATACCATTTCTGTCCTTTATTGGCAAGCAGCCTGCTTTTTTTTCTTGGCCTATATTATTTATTTATTTATCCCTTTTTTTGTGTATGTTCTCAGTCACTCAGTCATATCTGACTCTTTGTGACCCCTTGGGCTATAGCCCACCAGGCTCCTCTGTCCATGGAATTTCCCAGGCAAGAATACTGGAGTGGGTTGCCCTTTTCTCAAGGGGATCTAGATGACCCAGGCATCGAACCCACATTTCTTGTGTCTCCTGCTTTGGCAGGTGGATTCTTTACTACTGTGCCATCTTGAAAGCCTACCCCTTTTTTTTTTAATTAGAGGATACTTCCTTTACAATGTTTTGTTAGTTTCTGCTGTACAATAAAGTGAATCATCTATAAGTGTACATATATTCGCTCCTTCTTAAACCTCACTGCCATCCTCCCCCATTCAACCCCTCCAGTCATCAGAGAGCATCAAGCTGAACTCCCTGTTTCATACAGCAGCTTCCTACCAGCTATCTATTTTACACATGGTAGTGTATTTTATCCATATTTTACTGATAACAACATTGAAACAAAGAGGATATCACTGAAGGCTATTCAGCCTGTGTAACTGGAAGATCTGACTCTTCTGGTTTACAGCATAGTCTTATCCTTTCTGTCTGCTCAGCCTCCCCTTATAGAACCCACAGCATCTGCTATTAGCATTTGAGACAAAGTCCCATGTTTAAGGCACAGCTTTTTTTAAAGCCCTTGAAAATTTCTTATTAATCTGGTAAACAAGGCCATGCAACACAAGACATCTTATGTTCTTTCTCTTTTCCCTTCTCCGTTTCTATCCTGGTCCTTGTTTAAAAGTAGAATAACTCTTTGAAAACAGTGTGCATGTGCCATATCATAAACAGTGAGAGTAAGGCTGCAGAACTGAGGTTCTGGTAGTTTTCTAATAATAACACAGGTTCCAGGCACCAAACTCCCTCCAGGTGGCAGTGTACTCCAGGAAAGTCTTGAGGGGGACACATCACAAAAGAAGATAATATTGATAATGTTTTACTAAATAAGCTTTGCTACTTTAAAAACGTTATTGAAGGTAGGCTCTGTCCCAGCTCTGCTGCCACCTTCATTCTATTGTGGAGGCGATTGATGAGGGAATGATGCCCAGCGTGTATAGTGAGAAGAACTTTCGCCTGGGAATCAGACCAAGTCTGGTTGATAGCTCTGCTGCTGTCTGTCTAAGTGATCTGAGGTCTGAGTCGATATGATGTTTTACTCTAACCTGTGATGCTAATCGGAGAAGGCAATGGCACCCCACTCCAGTACTCTTGCCTGGAAAATCCCATGGACGGAGGAGCCTGGTAGGCTGCAGTCCATGGGGTCACTAAGAGTCGGACAGGACTTCACTTTCACTTTTCACTTTCATGCATTGGAGAAGGAAATGGCAACCCACTCCAGTGTTCTTGCCTGGAGAATCCCAGGGACGGGGGAGCCTGGTGGGCTGCCGTCTATGGGGTCACAGAGAGTCGGACACAACTGAGGCAACTTAGCAGCAGCAGCAGCAGCAGCAGTGATACTAATCTTGAAACCTAAAGAAATATCTTTAATTTGAGGAGTTATGTTGTCATCCTTAGTTTGTAAATTTGTTAAATAAGCATGTATATAAGATGTATACCCAAGATTGTTTCTAGACTTTATACTCTGAGGCATGATAATGCATTGATAAAATATTCCCATATTATATCAATTTATAGCTTCAATTAAATCAACATGTTCTAGGAGGAGAATTTGAGATAATCATTTGTAAAATGTTATTATTATGTTTTCTTGATTTTAAATGTCTGTGATATTAAGAAACATCATTGTTTATAACAGCTTTCCAGGCAAAAAGTACACACTTGAAAATAAACAAAATGTATTCTCCCTTTAGCAGTCAGCATCATCTATTTACATAACTAATATGATTTTAGTCTTCACTATCATATCCTAGAATCTAACATTTCTTACCATCTAAGATTTCTTTACAGTCACGTTCTAAAATGAATTCACTTTTGTTTCTTTGCCATTTTGCATGACACATGGAGAGTTATGGGGTTTTTTAGTTTATTTGTGATGGTGACCCATTTCATACTAATACAGTCAACAGAATCACTCATGTAGTAAAAATAAAGGTGATTTGAAGTTTTATTTCCATTTCTAATTTGAATAGAATTATAGTTCTTTTTTTTCCCTGTAAATTGAATTATACATCACTGAAAATTAAACTTCTTGAGAGGCCACTGGGAACTTTTGACAGGTATTTTATGGCTTTCTAATAGTCATTCACTATGTGAGAACCACCCACATACGCCAATCTCTCTGGTTTTGCAAATGCTTGATTTACCCTGAAAGGTTTGACAGCTACAATAGCCTTTAATTGCAGTGCCTGACATGTGTCAAGAAACACATATTTATAATTGTCTTTATAACAAAAGACTTAAAGTGTCTATTCTTCTGGAGTTTTATGAAGTATTTAGTTGTTATATCATAAGATATTTTGTAAATTTGCTTTCATTTGCTGATGCAACTTTGCTGTCCTTTTAAAATGAAAATCTTCTAGCTATTTTAATCCTATACATTTTTTTTTGTATTTATGGTATGTTTTATAATTCAGGGGTCCACAACCTCCAGGATCTAATGCCTGATGATCTGGGGTGGAGCCGATGCAATAATAAGAAGAATGAAGTGTATAAAAAAGTAACGTGCTTGAATCACCCAGAAACCATCAGCCACCCCTTGCTCCACAGAAAAATTTTCTTCCACAAAGCTTGTCCCTGGTGCCAGAAAGGTTGGGGACTGCTGTTGTTCTTATATTCTGTGTCTAGTGTTGCTTCTGAATGTAATTAAAAAAAATTCAGTGACAATGAAATGCATATCTAAATTACAATTCAATTGTGTGTGCTGATAGCTGAGCAAATAGGTGAACCGAAACAGTAATCTCAGAAGCAGATACCTTTTACACATGACACAATTAATACAGTATCTGCACTGAGGCCTGTGTTAGCACTTAAATCTTCTTTCTAGACAGGGGAAGATTATTTTGACAGAAACTTGATGATGTATACTAATTTGGTTATAGTTAAAAGATCAGGAAAGGAGTATTTTAAAGTTAAGAAAATACATGTCTATGAATGTGTGCATATGTGGGACATATTTATTATTATTATTATTTAGGCAGAGAATAACCATAACATGGATACTAATTTTCAATAAGGCACTGTAGCAAGTGCCTGAGATTTAATAGGACAGGGATCTCTCTCTACTTTTGCCATCTGGTGCAAAGAGCCGACTCATTGGAAAAGACCCTCATGTGGGAAAGATTGAAGGCAAAAGGAGAAGGGGGCAGCATAAGATGAGATGGTTAGATAGCATCCCTGACTCAATAGACATGAATCTGACCAAACTCTGGGTTAAAGGGAAAGACAAGGAAGCCTGGCATGCTAAAGTCTATGGGGTCACAAAAAGTCAGACACAACTTAGCAACTGAGCAACAACTACAGCTCTAGACCAAATAGAGATCCAATTTATCTTTGGTACCTGTAGTGCTACTACAAATTCTTTGCCACTACCTACTTTTTCATGAATTATGCATATTCATTCTCTAGAAAACTCTTTTATAAATCTCAGGGTTTCATTTTCTAACTCATGCAATACACAGCCACCCAGAAACTGCATAGAACCAGGCTTGGGATCAAATAGTTTTGGATTCAATAGTTGACACTGTTTTAATTAGTGTGTTTCCTTTTAAGATGTGATTCTTCATACTTGGCGAGCATCTACTTTTCAGATTTCTGATATGCCATTTCTACACTAAGCACTTATTCTCAATCCTAGAAAAAGTTGTAGTAAACTGAAAAAAGCAAGACGCATAATAAAGTTCAAATGAAAACCAAAAACACAAAGCAAGTCAAATGAAATTTACAATACTAAGCACCTAAAGAAAAGGAATCACTTCATCATACAGCTGGTAGTCTCTGCCTTCCCAGACTCAGGCAATATCTCAACTTTGACTCACAATTTCTTTTTTTTTCAATGAATTTGTTTATTTTTAATTGGAGGATAATTGCTGTAAAATATTGTGTTGGCTTCTGCCATTTAACAAAATGATCAGACATAGGTATACACATGTCCCCTCCCTCTTGAACCTCCCTCCCACCTTCCACTCCATTTCCATTTAATGTAATTTCAAGATGCCTCAGTTTAGTTCAGTTCAGTTGCTCAGTCATGTCTGATTCTTTGCGACCCCATGGACTGCAGCACTCCAGGCTTTCCTGTCCTTCACCAACTCCTGGAGTTTGATCAAACTCATGTCATCCAGTCAGTATGTCATCCAACCATCTCATCCTCTGTTGTCCCCTTCTCCTCCCACCTTCAATCTTTCCCAGCATCAGCATCTTTTCAAATAAGTCAGTTCTTCGCATAAGGTGGCCAAAGTATTGGAGTTTCAGCTTCAGCATCAGTCCTTCCAATGAATATTCAGGGCTGATTTCCTTTAGGATGGACTGGTTGGATCTTCTTGCAGTCCAAGGGACTCTCAGGAGTCTTCATCAACACCACAGTTCAAAAGCATCAATTCTTCGGCTCTCAGCTTTCTTTATAGTCCAACTCTCACATCCATACATGACTACTGGAAAAATGATAGCTTTGACTAGACTAAGATGCCTGGAAGTATTCATATAGTTCACACCTTGCCCCCTAGGAGAAGAG
Source organism: Bubalus kerabau (assembly GCF_029407905.1). Lineage (NCBI taxonomy): Eukaryota > Metazoa > Chordata > Mammalia > Artiodactyla > Bovidae > Bubalus > Bubalus kerabau. The sequence goes on from NC_073634.1 coordinate 54,092,555, forward strand.
AAATGAGTGTTTCCAGAATGATAGATACTGTGCTGAGTAACCCATCACAAAAAAAAAAGCTAAGGTGAAAGTACATAAATCAGATCTGTTTGCTTTTGCCTTTTAAATTACAGTGGAAATAAATGAAGAGCACTCAAATGAGACCAAACAGAGGTTATTTATTCAGATTTTGCTGAATAAGTACTTGCTATAGCAAGGGAGTCAGAGATCACCACTTGAAATCGGCTGAGATGCAAAGGCAGGCAAAGGAATGAGAAAACTTTCTAGTGAGAAAGGGGAAGACTTCAAGTCTACCCTGACTGGAAGTTGTTGGCATGAGAAAGTTGGAAGCTTGTAACTGTTAAAGGGGCATCATATATGATTGGTTTAAAGCATGTTTGGATTTCTCTGGTTGGTCCTGAGTTTGAATCATGGGCAAAACTTTTTGGAAATGGTAATCACTGACCACGTCCTGAGCATTCTGATTATATTGCTTGCAAAGGTAGTAGTACTTTTACTTCCTGGGCTGGCTGCTACAGATGTTATGAGTCAAAATTTTGTTGTCATATACACTCTGGCCATTGCCCATTTGTATATTCAGTCTCTCATTCAAGTCCATATAATTGAAAAGTTGCCAAAAATTTCCCACCATAACTTTATACAGTAATTGACAAAGACAAAACAACCCACACACTTTTCAACCGTTTCAAATTTTCTTTCAGCTGTGTTTGATTTGTTGGGTAAAAAGGAGTAGAGATTGGAATGCAATTTTACCTGTAAGTAACGATAACTGGGGAGAAGGCAATGGCGACCCACTCCAGTACTCTTGCCTGGAAAATCTCGTGGACAGAGGAGCCTGGTAGGCTGCAGTCCATGGGGTCTCTAGGAGTTGGACACAACTGAGCGACTTCACTTTCACTTTTCATTTTTCATGCATTGGAGAAGGAAATGGCAACCCACTCCAGTGTTATTGCCTGGAGAATCCTAGGGATGGGGGAGACTGGTGGGCTGCCGTCTACGGGGTTGCACAGAGTTGGACACGACTGAAGTGACTTAGCAGCAGCAGCAATGATAACTGGATTAAATAAAATGCTCAATTGCACAATAGCACTCATGTGCTCAACTAAAACACTGTGTTTGGAAATTTCCTGGAATAATATGCAATGCATGTTTTCCCAGTAATCAAAAGAAAATATTTTTAGATAACAGATCCAGTTTAACTGAACAGAGACATAGAAAGTGGCATGGATACTTAGGACTGGGATAGATCTTAGTTACACTCTAAATTAGAAGATTAGGTAAAATATTCCAGTTAGTAGCAAAATTCACACCACTCCTTAAATCAGTCTAGTCCCAAGATCAGTAAACATTTTCTGTAAAGGACTAGATAGTCTCTGTTGCTAGAAAAAAAATGGAACCCACTACAGCATTCTTGCCGGGAGAATTCCATGGACAGAGGAGCCTGGCGGGTTACAGTCCATGGGGTCACAAAGGGTTGTACTGTCTTAATGAATGAGCACACAGTCTCTGTTTCATATTGTTATTACTTTCATATGTTCCTTCAAAAATGAAAAAATAAACATTCATAACTAGTAAGTGGTGCAAAAAACAGATCATACTTTGTTGGTCCCTGATTTAGTATATTAAATAATTAAAGATCATGTAAGGAGAGGAAAAACAAAGTTTTTAGTTGACTCGTATACTCCACTCCCAAAACTGAACACGAGAGAAACCCATTAAAAACAGAAAAACAAAGCTAAGTTTATTGAACCTTCTGCAGTAAGGGAGACACCCACTTTGAGTGTTTTTATGTTTCTCTAAAGGGAGAAATTTAGAAGAAGGAATGTTTCAGATTAAGGCTTGGGTAGGGTCATTTTCACTTAAAATACCAGAATATGAGTCTTGGAAGGCAAGAAAATATCTGAGATCAGACAGAGCTATAAGAAAACAACTTTGAAACCATAGGCACACCAGGTAAGAATTTAAAATGATTATTGACAAGCAAACGGCTATTCTTAATAAGTCAACTGCTTAATTTGTTTGGCTTTATTTTGTAGTAACAGGTGTTTCTTAAAGCAAATAGCTAAGCTTTCCGTCCCCCCTGTCCCTGCCCCCACAAGCCCAATTTCAGTATTGTTTGGCAAAGTCAGGAAAAACATACTTTGTTCCAGTATTTGAAGCAGAGGATAGGCTCAAAAATCATGTTGTCTTCAGTTCTCACTACTTAAACACAATTTAGTTATGGAAATTATCTTGAAAATGGGCAAGCCATATATTTAAGTCTCCAGTACCTAATAGCAGTGTCTTGTACAGTGTAGAAGACATGAAAAAATACTGAATGCAATGATATGATTTCATTTTTTTAATCCAAAAGGATTTAATTATCTAAAAATAGTGACCATATGCTTCATAACTTTGAGTTAAAGGCTTTGTAAATAATAATAAAATGGGTGGAATTAAATGAGCAGTAATTAACTTTTTCCTGGAGGCTGAGATGGCAATCAACTCCAGTATTCTTGCCTGGAAACTTCCATGGACAGAGGAGAGAGAGTTACTTACAGTCCATACGGTCACAAAGAGTAGGGCATGAGTGAGTGAGCGAGTTAACTTTTTACATAAAAACATTTCTATTTTTTTCTGAAGTTTACTGGGAAAAAACTTCCTTCTAGTTTCCTGGGTCAGCTTTCTTCTTATTATCTCTTTTGCTTAGAGGATGAAACATTCTAGTTCCACTCATGATAACACCTGTAAATAAACCAATATTCTTCTGCAACAGACAAACCTCCCAGTGAAAGAGTTGCTTAGAGGTAAGGGCGGGGAGGCACCACTGGCTTAACCTATTCATGTCGCAATCTGAAAGCAGTAATCTCCTAGACATCTTCATTTCCCCAGGTCCCCTTGCTAAGCCCTCAATTTAGAGGGAAAAAATCTATTTCTTACTTTTCTAAGTGAAAACTCTCAGCTGATTGTAGATAAACTGTGCACCAGAGCTGTCAGCAACAGATGTGGTAAAACCCCAGGAAATGTTCTTTATTTCACATGTCATTTGGCTTTGCCTTGAATAAGATGCACTCTAACAGCAGGTAATTGTCTCTCTCTCTCTCTCTTTTTTTTTCCTCTTCTTCTTCTTTGGCTGCCTCTAGCAATGCATTCTCTCCCTACTTGTTGCATCAAGGCTCTCGGTCCCGCTATCCCCCAACCCCCAAACGTGCACTCACACACACATTTCTGCTGCAGAACATGAAGAATGTATTCAGGGTATTGTTTTCATAAAAAAAGAAAAGAAAAAAAGAAAAGAAAGGGCAAAACTGGAGGGAAATGAATGCCTGAAGTTAAGTTCAGAAAAACCTAGACAGCATATTAAAAAGCAGAGATATTGCTTTGCTGACAAAGGTCCATCTAGTAAAAGCTATGGTTTTTCCAGAAATCATGTATGGATCATAAAGAAAGTTGAACACCAAAGAACTGATGCTTTTGAATTGTGGTATTGGAGAAGACTGTTGAGAGTTCTTGCCTAGCAAGGAGATCGAACCAGTCCATCCTAAAGGAAATCAGTCCTGAATATTCACTGGAAGTACTGATGCTGAAACTCCAATACTTTGGCAACCTGATGCGAAGAACTGACTCTTTAGAAAAGATCCTGATGCTAGGGAAGATTGAAGGCACTAGAAGAAGGGGATGACAGAGGATGAGATGGTTGGATGGCATCACTGACTCAATGGACATGTGTTTGAGCAAGCTCTGGGAGTTGGTGTTGGACAGGGAAGTCTGGCTTGCTGCAGTCCATGGGGTCACAAAGAGTCAGACACGACTGAATGACTGAACTGAACTGAACTGAACTGAAATTCAGTATAGTCAACTTAAAAACAAAAATTGGGAGTTTGAGACTGAGGATTCCAATTGGGAATCTGAGACTGAGGATTCCAATTGGGAGTCTGAGACTGAGGAGTCCAATGCAAGTCAAGTTTAAGATGAATCACGGACCAGCTTGTGAATTAGAGGTTCTTACATGCCATAAGTTCTTAAGGCAGGGAACATCTTGCTCACATAATTATATAACTCATAATTATATGAATGAACAAGCAAATTAATGAGCAGGGAGTAAATCAGGCAGTTACTTGGAAAGTAAGTTCTGGAAGATATTAGAGAATTGAGGTTGAACATTTTAGGGCTGTTGCCTTAAAACAATAGTCACAACCTGAGAGTTGTTTTATTGGGTAGGAATGTATAGGACTTCAAGCCCGGGAGATAGTCTCTCAAGTAGCCCTGAGAAACTGCTCTGAGGAGGCAGGGGAAGGAGTCAGGATACATAGAAGTTTGCAACAAAGGGGACAGATACTCTGAACATCAAAAATTACTGTCAGTTAAGGAAGACCAGATATCTCAAATTAAGGAATTTAGTGCTCTTCTATGTGTGGGAAGATGCAAGCATCTGGGCTGACTGAATTCATTCCTTTCATATGTATCTCAGCTATCTAGGGCCAAATCCTCCTTCTTGATTATTCACATCCTTAATTTCTCTTCACCATAGGAAGTGGTAGATGCAGTAGATGGCTGCCATTGGCTGTTTCTCCAATCTCCCAATCTCCTTAAGCTTACCAGGGGAGCTCTTACCACTAGCTAACCTGGGAAGTGACTGATGGTTGCCTGATAACCCTTATTGTTTTTCCTGGGTTCAGAAATTTACATTTGGAAGTCTAGAATCTCTAATGGCTGTGACATCCTTGTTTACTGATATAGCAGGAAATATTCCATTTCACAGGGCCTAGACAATGCTCCAAACAATAGCTAGGATTTATCCCACAGATGCTAAATGTACACTATAAATTCACTGGAAACTACAGTGAATTGAACCAGCATTTTAAAGGAGGTTTTGATTTTTCATTTCAAGGATACTGGCACAAAATGCCCCCAAATGGAGTGTTGTTATATAATTGGATATATTTCCTTGTTCCCATCAAATTTTCAGACTTGTTTAGAGAAATAACAAAACAACTTATTCCATGGAATAAAAAAAATAATCTTTTTTTCAAAATTAATTGATATATTTATTTTTAAAATTTTATATTGGGGTATAGTTGATTAACAATGTTGTGTTAGTTTTAGGTGTATAGCAAAATGATTCAGTTATACATATACATGTATCCATTCTTTTTCAAATTATATTTCCATGTAGGTTGTTACACAATATTGAGCACAGTTCAAGTTCCCTGTGCTATACAGTAGGTCCTTGTTGGTTCAGTTCAGTTGCTCAGTTGTATTAGACTCTTTGAGACCCCATGGACTGCAGCATGCCAGCCTTTGTTGCCCATCACCAACTCCCAGAGCTTTCTCAAACTTATGTCCATTGAGCCCATGATGCCATCCAACCATCTCATCTTCTGTCCTCCCCTTTTCCTCCTACCTTCATCTTTCCCAGCATCAGGGGCTTTTCAAAGGAGTCAGTTCTTCCCATCAGGTGGCCAAAGTATTGGAGCTTCAGCTTCAGCATTGGTCTTTCCAATGAACATTCAGGACTGATCTCCTCTAGGATTTACTGGTTTGATCTCCTTGCAGTACAAGGGGCTCTCAAGAGTATTCTCCAATACCAAAGTTCCAAAACATCAATTCTTCAGGGCTCATTTTAAACATAGAATGGGGAGGGAGGAGGGAGGAGGGTTCAGGATGGGGAACACATGTATACCTGTGGCGGATTCATTTTGATATTTGGCAAAACTAATACAATTATACCTGTGGTGGATTCATTTTGATATTTGGCAAAACTAATACAATTATGTAAAGTTTAAAAAAAAAAAAAGGCAATCTGAAAGGAGAAAAAAATAATAATAAACATAGTAGTGTATGCATGAAAATCCCCAACCCCGTAATTATCCTTCCCCCCAACTCCCCTTCTGCTGCTGCTCCTGCTGCTGGTAAGTCGCGTCAGTTGTGTCCGACTCTGTGCGACCCCAAAGATGGCAGTCCACCAGGCTCCCTCGTCTCTGGGATTCTCCAGGCAAGAACACTGGAGTGGGTTGCCATTTCCTTCTCCAATGCATGAAAGTGAAAAATGAAAGCGAAGTCGCTCAGTCGTGTCTGACTCCTAGTGACCCCATGGACTGCAGCCTTCTAGGCTCCTCAGTCCATGGGATTTTCCAGGCTAAGAGTACTGGAGTGGGGTGCTATTGCTTTCTCCAAACTCCCCTTCTAGTAACCATAAATTCATGCTATAAGTCTTTGAGTCTGTTTCTGTTCTGTAAATAAGTTCATTTGTATTATTATTATTATTAGATTCTGCATGTAGGTGACATATGATACAGAAAGCTTCTATAAATTAGTAAAATAGTAAATAACTAAAGATTATACAGTATTTACTATAGCCAACAGGCTAGATTCCAAAGATTTTAATACATTTTAATTTATTTAATCCACTTTATGCTCATTTTAATCTCCATGTTTCACATGAGGGAACTAAAGCACCTTTGTAGTTATAGCCATGTGATTATGTCACATTGTCAAATCCTTGGTAGATCCAGAATTTGATTGCAGACAATATAGCACCAAAATCCAGGCTGTAATTTACCATGGCCAGCTATGATTACCTCATGAGGTGGTTATTTGTTTGAATCTAAACAATGTATGTAAATTAGGTTTAAAATGTTATAGTGATTTGAAGGCTTCCCTCGTGACCCAGTGGTAAAGAATCTGCCTGCCAAATCAGGAGACACCACTTCAATCCTTGATCCAGGAAGATCCCACATGTGACAGAGCAACTGAGCCCATGTACTACAACTACTGAGCCTGAGCTCTAGAGCCCAGGAGCCACAACTACTGAGCCTCCATTCTGCAACTACTGAAGCCTCCATGTCCTAGAGCCAGCCCATTCTCCACAACAAGAGGAGCCACCACAATGAGCAGCCCATGCATTGCAATGAGAGAGTAACCCCTACTTGAAACAACTAGAGAAAAGCCTGTGAAGCAACAAAGCTCCACCACAGCAAAAAAAAAATAGATAAAATTATATTAAAAAAATAAATGTTAAACAGTTTGAAAGATAAATACTATTTCAGGTTAAAAAAAAAAGGTATTTCAGAAAGTTGATCAGAAAGTTAATTTATTGACATTAACCTATACACAAGTGCTAGAAGAACTATACAAAAAAATATGTTCATGACCCAAATAACCATGAGGGTGTGATCTCTCATCTAGAACCAGACATTCTGGAATGTGAAGTCAAGTGGGCCTTAGGAAGCATCACTATGAACAAAGCTAATGGAGGTGATGGAATTCTAGTTGAGCTATTTCAAATCCTAAAAGATGATGCTGTGAAAGTGCTGCACTCGATATGCCAGCAAATTTGGAAAATTCAGCAGGGGCCACAGGACTGGAAAAAGTCAGTTTTCATTCCAGTCTCAAAGACAATGCCAAAGAATGTTCAAACTACCACCTAATTGCACTCATCTTATATGCTAGCAAAGTAATGTTCAAAATTCTCCAAGCCAGGCTTCATCAGTATATGAACCATGAGCTTCCAGATGTTCAAGCTGGATTTAGAAAAGGCAGAGGAACCAGAGATCAAATTGCCAGCATCTGTTGGATCATTGAAAAAGCAAGATATTTCCAGAAAAAACATCTACTTCTGCCTTGTTGACTATGCCAAAGCCTTTGACTGCATGCATCACAACAAACTGTGTAAAATTCTTCAAGAGACGGGAATACCAGACTACCTTACCTGCCTCTTGAGAAATCTATATGCAGGTCAAGAAGCAACAGTTAGAACCAGTCATAACATAGACTGGTTCCAAATTGGGAAACAAGTAGGTCAAGGCTGTATAATATCACCCTGCTTATTTAATTTATATGCAGAGTACATCATGCGAAATGCCAAGCTGGTTAAAGCACAAGCTGGAATCAAGATTGCTGGGAGAAATATCAATAATCTCAGATACACAGATGACACCACCCTTATGGCAGAAAGAAAAGAAGAACTGAAGAGCCTCCTGATGAAAGAGGAGAGTGAAACAATTGGCTCAAAACTCAACATTCAGAAAACTAAGATCATGGCATCTAGTTCCATAACTTCATAGGAAATAGATGGGCAAACAATGGAAACAGTGAGAGACTTTATTTCTGGGGGCTCCAAAGTCAATGCAGATGGTGACTGAAGCCATGAAATTAAAAGAGACTTGCTCTTTGGAAGAAAAACTATGACCAACCTAGACAGCATATTAAAACGTAGAGATATTACTTTGCCAACAAAGGTCCATCTAGTCAAAGCTATGGTTTTGCCAATGTCATGTATGGATGTGAGAGTTGGACCATAAAGAAAGATGAGCACCAAAGAATTGATGCTTTTGAACTGTAGTGTTGGAGAAGATTCTTGAGAGTCCCTTGGACTGCAAGGAGATCCAACCAGTCAATCCTAAAGGAAATCAGTCTTGAATATTCATTGGAAGGACTGTTGCTGAAGCTGAAACTCCTATACTTTAGCCACCTGCTGGGAAGAACTGACTCATTGGAGTGAGCAACAACTACAGAAACATTGTGATTCTTCTGTTAGATTTCATTACCTGAGAACATTCTTTTTTGATGATTTCATTTATAATCATTTTAACTTGTTGTTATTCAGTTGCTAAATTGTGTCTGACTCTTTGGGAGCCCATAGACTGCAGTATGCCAGAGTCCTCTGTCTTCCACTATATCCAGGAGTTTGCTCAAATTCATGTCCACTGACATGGTGATGCTATCTCCCTTCTCCTTTTGCCTTCACTCTTTCCAGTATCAAAGTCTTTTCCAATGAGTCAGCTCTTCGCATCAGGTGGCCAAAGTACTGGAGCTTCAGCTTCAACATCAGTCCTTCCAATGAATATTCAAAATTGATTTCCTTTAGGATTAACTGGTTTGATCTCCTTGCAGTCCAAGGGACTCTCAAAAGTCTTCTCCAGCACCACAGTTCAAAAGCATCAATTCCTCAGCGCTCAGCCATCTTTAATTTAAAAGATTCAAAAATTAAAACAATGGAGATTTAGAAGTTATGAAATGTAAATATTATAGCTCTATACCTAAAGAATATAATCATTAGAATTAAGAGTTCATCAAGTATGTGTTCTAATTCTCAATTTTTAAATTCTTAGTTCTAAATTCTCCTTTTTTGGTAGAATTGCTCTATAATAATTGAGATGATTTTTACAAATGTTTCTTCATTGCAAGTCAGCAATGTTTAGCCTTTTGGGTAGAGGATTCTGGGTAGGTAGTAGAGAAAGGAATGCCCTTCCTTCCTGCTTTTTAAGACAGTTCACCAGATAGATCCCAGAAGAATATTTTTTTTTTCTCCATTTCTTGACTTGTGCACTTTCTCCAGTGCTAGGTGCCAGCCAGACACCTACCTTTTGTTCCAGTATTTAACAAACACAAGCTTTACCTCACTCTTACTTTGGGGAATGGAAATATGTTTAGGAGCCTGGGACCCTGCAGGCATGAACCCATGCCTAAAATGCTGCCCCCACACCCACTTCTTAGCTTCATGCATGTCCATGCCAGAATCCACATGGTGTTGGCATCTAGTGAGCTGACTGCTCGAATTTCATCCCTCTTGCCAACCTACTTCAAGCTGACAGAAAAGTATGCTGGGTTCCTATTCCTACAAATGAGATTTCACCAGCTCCCAGCTCCAACAATGTAGACTACTTTCACTGCCTCTGCATGCCCATCTGTGGGCGTTCAGCTCATGTCTTAGAGGGTTGGGTTGTTTCTATTCGTTCAGTTGTTGTGCAACAGCTTTGGCAAGGCAATCAAGTCAAGTCACCCTCTATCTGGTAAGCTTTAGCCACGCATGTATGCTAAAGTCACTTCAGTTGTGTCCGACTCTGTGCGACCATATGTACTCTAGCCTACCAGGCTTCTCTGTCCATAGGATTCTCCAAGCAAAAATTCTGGAATAGGTTGCCACGTCCTTCTCCAGGGGATCTTCTCCGCACAGGGATCGAACTCAAGTCTATTATGTCTTCTGCATTGGCAGGTGGGTTCTTTATAACTAATGCCACTTGGGAAGCCCTGAGCTTTAGCCATGCCAATTTCAATAAGGTGTGAATCTCTTTTCCAAGTTTATCTTTCCTCAGGGAGTTTCTCTGAGCTCTAGGGAATCCTTTAGAGATTTCTCTTCATCTTTATAGTTACTCTCCTATCACAGCTTAATAATTATTCATATTAATTATCACCAATTTAAATAACTGAGTGGTTTCCAATGTACTAATAACCTGTTTGACATGGCTAGAAAAATAATTAGACAGCTAGAAAGCAGGTCAGAAAAAAAGTATTCTAAGTCAGAGGGTAAAAAAAAATTAAATGAAACAAATTAAAAGGGACTCAGAAGACAACAGAGAGAAAATGGAATAGAATAAATATAGGAAAATACGGTGCTCACTAAGTCACTTCAGGCATGTCTGACTCTTTGCAACCCTATGGACTGTAGCCTGTCAGGCTCTTCTGTCCATGAGATTCTCCAGGCAAGAGTACTGGAGCAGGTAGCCATGCCCTTCACTGGATTTTCTTGGCCCAGGGGTTGAACCCCCATCTCTTGCATCTCCTGCATTGGCAGGTAAGTTCTTTACCACTAGCGCCATGTGGGAAGCCCATATTGAAAAAATAATTACTAAGAATTTTGTCATACCAAAGAAAGACGTCAAGCAAAGACTCAAGAAACATTTTGGAACTCAAAACAGAATATATTAAAAGAAAAACCAGCCCAAGACACACTTTTATAATGTTGCAGAAAAATAAAAACAAAGAGAAAAAGAAGTCTGAAAAGAATGTCATAGCACTATTGGAGAAGAAAGAAAACTAGAAAGTTAGTTCACAACAGAAATTAAAAAAAAAAAAAAAGAAAAAAAAGAAAGCCCAAAGGTAGTGGAGTTTAACTTTTGAAAAGTTTTGAAAACCTCTCAATCAAGAATTCAATACAAAATAAATATATATTTAATTTTGAAATATATATTTTTAGCAAAAAGATCCAGAGTATTTACTAGCAAATGATATAAAATAAATGAAATAAAATTACCAAAAAATTTTGAGGCAAGGAATATGTAATTCTAGATAGAAGAGAGAAGCAGGAATAAAGTGAAGAAGAAGCAATTCAAACTATGTACACAGACTATTTAAAATAACATAGATAACTAACAAGGACCTACTGGATAGCACAGAGAATATTACTCAATATCCTCTAATAACCTATAGGGGAAAAGAATCTAAAAAAGAATAGATATATGTATATGCATAACTGATTCAATTTACTGTACGTTTTAAACTAACACAGCATTGTAACTTAACTGCACTCCAATAAAATTTTTGAAAAATGAAATAATAATAGGTGGAGAGACAGATACTAAACTGATCAATAGATGATAAATGAACAAGATAGATGGATGGATAGATAGATGGTTAAGACAGAATTCAACTTAAAGACAATAATAACATAAAAAGTTGGGGAAGGGTACAAGAAGTTAAATTGTTCTGAGATTCTTAAAATATTTTAAGAGTAGTAAAATCATTTATTCATAGTAGTATCAACAAATCAAGGGTGTATGATATAAATGTTTTGGTGGTGGTGTAAGGTATACAGAAGTAGTAATATAATGTTGTATATGTGAAAATATAATGTTACAAATCAATGTTACCTCAATAAAAGTAATCTTTAAAGTTTGCCTTCAATAGGAAAAAAGCACACATAAATAAAATCTAGCCACAAAAGTATCCTATAATTAAAATAAATGGAAAAAAGAGAGAAAAATAATAGAACCAAATGTCTAAGTAGAAAGCAAACAATAAAAATGATAGGTGCTGGACAATAAAAAAGGCTGAGTGCTGAAAAATTGATGCCTTTGAACTGTGATGCTGGGAAAGACTCTTGAGAGTCCCTTGGACAGCAAGGAGATCAAACCAGTCAACCCTAAATGAAATCAACACTGAATATTCATTGGAAGGACTGATGCTGAAGCTGAAGCTCCAATACTTTGGCCATCTGATTCAGAGAGCCAACTCACTGGGAAAAAGACCCTGATGCTGGGAAAGATTGAAGGCAGGTGAGAAGGGCCAACAGAGGATAAGACGGTTGTATGGCATCACCAAGTCAATGGACATAAGTTTGAGAAAACTCTGGGAGTTGGTGATGGACAGGGAAGCCTGGTGTATTGCAGTCCACGGGGTCATAAAGAGTTGAACACAACTGAGCAACTGAATAGCAGCAACAACAGCAAAAATAGTAGTTTACAAGTATACCTGTAACTATTTTAAATAGTTTCAATGATAGTTTCTTGAACTGTGAGGAAGACCAAAAAAAAAAAAAAAAGCACATCTCAACAGCAGTTTCACTGAAGAAAGTTGAAACATCTCAGATACAGTTTGCGATCCTTTCATCAAAGTAGTTGCCTTCAATTACAAGACATGAAGCAGATGCCTTCTGCATTCTTTATCTGCTTTTATACTGTGCTTGTCATGTAGACCCACTAGGTTCTATGTGACAAGAGATTTTCACAGTCTTTCCAGTGCACCTGGAACTCATCAGCAAGACTTTTCACAATAAATAAATCTGATTACCAAGCAAATTGACTTGATAGATCACGTGGTTAAATTTCATCATTTATCTTAACTGACTTCATTCCAAGAGCAGTATAATGAAAAGGCTAAATCCCCAGGTATCTCTGGGTCTGGAGTAAAAGGTTAGTCCGCTTTTTAGTACTTTACCTATACCATATAAACACTAATCAAAAGAAGTCAGTGTTATCTATAATAATGTTAGGAAAAATAAACTTTATGGCAAGAAATATATTTCATGAAGGTAGAAGGGTCAATTTACCAGAATTATATAACACTTCTATATATTTATATAGAATGTATAAATATATCTAATAACATATGTAAAGTAAAGTTCATCAGCTATAAGTAGAGAAAGTCAAATCCATGATCATATTGGAATATTTTAATGTCCTACCCCCATACTTGGGGCTTCCCAAGTGTTGCAGTGGTAAAGAATCCCCTTGCAAATGCAGGAGACTCAAAAGATGCGGGTTCAATCTCATGGTTCTGGAAAATACCCTGGAGAAAGAAATGGCAACCCATATCAATATTCTTGCCTGAAAAATCCCATGGACAGAGGAGCCTGGCTAGCTACAGTCCATGGGGTCTCAAAGAGTTGGACACGACTGAGAAACTGAGCACACACAGCACACACCCTCATATTTAATAGAATAAGCAGAGATAAACAATTACTAATAGCATAGTGTCCAAACAACAATTTAAAAAATTTGACCTAATTGACATATATAGGAAACATACCCAATAATTACATGTGACAATAATTACAAGTTCAGTTCAGCTCAGTCACTCGGTCATGTCCGACTCTTTGTGACCCCATGAATCGCAGCACGCCAGGCCTCCCTGTCCATCACCAACTCCCAGAGTTCACTCAGACTCACGTCCACCTAGTTGGTGATGTCATCCAGCCATCTCATCCTCTGTCGTCCCCTTCTCCTCCTGCCCCCAATCCCTCCCAGCATCAGAGTCTTTTCCAATGAGTCAACTCTTTGCATGAGGTGGCCAAAGTACTGGAGTTTCAGCTTTAGCATCATTCCTTCCAAAGAACACCCAGGGCTGATATCCTCTAGAATGGACTGGTTGGATCTCCTTGCAGTCCAAGGGCCTCTCAAGAGTCTTCTCCAACACCACAGTTCAAAAGCATCAATTCTTCGGCACTCAGCCTTCTTCACAGTCCAACTCTCACATCCATACATGACCACTGGAAAAACCATAGCCTTGACTAAATGGACCTTTGTTGGCAAAGTAATGTCTCTGCTTTTCAATATGCTGTCTAGGTTGGTCATAACTTTTCTTCCAAGGAATAAGCGTCTTTTAATTTCATGGCTGCAGTCACCATCTGCAGTGATTTTGGAGCCCCCCAAAAATAAAGTGTGAAACTGTTTCCACTATTTCCCCATCTATTTCCCATGAAGTGATGGGATCAGATGCCATGATCTTCATTTTCTGAATGTTGAGCTTTAAGCCAACTATTTCACTCTCCTCTTTCACTTTCATCAAGAGGCTTTTTAGTTCCTCTTCACTTTCTGCCATAAGGGTGGTGTCATCTGCATATCTGAGGTTATTGATATTTCTCCGGGCAATCTTGATTCCAGCTTGCGCTTCTTCCAGCCCAGCATTTCTCATGATGTACTCTGCATATAAGTTAAATAAGCAGGGTGATAATCTACAGCCTTGATGTACTCCTTTTCCTATTTGGAACCAGTCTGTTGTTCTATGTCCAGTTCTAACTGTTACTTCCTGACCTGCATCACTATGTTGCAGTGTTTGTGACAAGCAATGGTAAACTAAGAATAAAGCTGAGGAAGACAGAAACAGAAAGATAATAACCTGGTTTAAATCCTAAGTTTACCTTAGGTCTGAAGATACTAGTAAATTTTTGGTAAAAATCACATTCTGGACTACAGAGATAGGACTTCAAAGTATATGCGGCTTTGAGTCAGGCACAATTTTGCAGGAGCAGCCTCCAAAACACTTTGCTTCTGAGAGGGAATAAAGGTGAAGGCAAAGGAAGGAGGACTGTATTCTTTGACAATTTGTTGATGAAGGGTTAAAGAGGCAAAACGAGGAAACTCCGGGTAAAAGTAGAAATTTTCACTTCATCAGCACCACATCAACCCAGCTGAAAAAATAGCATTAAATGTAGAATGAATAATGAAAGAATCACTCCCCAAAGAAAATAACAAGGAGAATGCATCAACCAGTGCTAGGGAATGTATCCAGAAGTCTCCCTTGGGACTCAATTGACATTGAAAAACAGATAAATCCTTTAGCATCGATGCTATGTCACAAATTCAGCTCCCTCATTGCAGCTGTGTGCATCTTCACCCCTGCAACACCAGGAGCCATTGTTAAGAGAATGAAAAGATACATCTTTTCTGCTAAGGACTGAGTGTCATCACACAGATTTTTCATCCCTCAATGAGATTTCTATTATCTTGTATACTTTTGGGTGTCCAATAAACTGTCATTTAGATACAAGAAAGACTGAGAAACATGAGCTGGAAAAATAATCCTTAGGTCATTGTTGCTGTTGTTCAGTTCCTAAGTCTGACTCTTTGGACCCCATGGATACAGCACGCCAATTTCCTCTGTTGTCCACTATCTGCCAGAGTTGCTCAAATTCATGTTCATTGAGTTGGTGATGCTATCTAACTATCTCATCTTCTGCCACCCAGTTCTCCTTTTGCCTTCAATCTTCCCCAGCATCAAGGTCTTTTGCAAAAGGTCTTTTTAACCTCTTCACATCAGATGGCCGAAGTATTGGAGCTTCAGCTTCATCATCGGCCCTCCCAATGAGTATTCAGGGTTTTTTTCCTCTAGGATTGAATGGTTTGATCTTCTCACAGTCCAAAAGACTCTCAAGAGTCTTCTCCAGCACCACAGTTCAAAAACATCAATTCTTTGGTGTTTAGCCTTCTTTATGGTCCAACTCTCACATCTGTACATGACTACTGAAAAAGAGATAGCTTTGACTATATGTACAGAAGAATTGATGTTTTTGAACTGTGGTGTTGGAGAGGACTCTTGAGAGTCCCTTGGACTGCAAGGAGATCCAACCAGTCCATCCTAAAGGAGATCAATTCTGGGTATTCATTGGATAGACTGATGTTGAAGTTGAAACTCCAATACTTTGGCCACCTGATGCGAAGAGCTGACTCATTTGAAAAGATCTTGATGTTGGGAAAGATTGGGGGCAGGAGGAGAACGGGACGACAGAGGATGAAAAGGTTGGATGGCATCACCAACTCAATGGACATGAGTGTGGGTAAACTCCAGGAGTTGGTCATAGACAGGGAGGCCTGGCGTGCTGCGGTTCATGGGGTTGCAAAGAGTCGGACATGACTGAGCGACTGAACTGAACTGACTATACGGACCTTTGTCGGCAAGGTGGAGGGAATTAAGTTTGTTCCTTAATAACACATCAAAACAGATATAGCTCAACTGTACAAAAATAATAGTTCCTTGTTAGAATAGTTGTGTCAGCTTTAACAAATGTTTATCATACATATAGCACAACTATTGTAGAGACCTAAAAAGAAGCTGAAGTTACTCTGAAGGGAAATATAGGGCATAAAATACTGGATTTTGACACAAGATGTAATCAAATTAGCAGTAAGGTCTATATGGTTGAGATTGATACAGTTGTTAGAAAGTAAATTAATTTATCCTTACAGAGTGACATACTAAGTAGCTAAGGTCCTGAGATATGGGATCAGTCAGTGATATGCTTGAGGCCTGGGTAATAGCAACGTTTGTGCTTTTTACAACTAGTTTCTGGGAAGAAGATAGGAGACTTGTAATCAGTGCTTTCTTCCCTTTGGCAGAAGGGATTGTGGAGATTGGATGTGGGAGGAACATATACCCATGTGTGTGCGTGGGGTCGTGTGTGCTTACATATTCTATGCAAAAACATTTAGTGTGTCCTGCATGATAATACAGATATGTTCTTCATGGCTACTGATGTGTGCATGCCAAATGTCACTTTATTAATTACTACCTGATCTCATTTGACCTAAATAACATTATCCCATTTTACAAATCATGAGAGCAAGGCCACGAAATAGATAAAGTTGATGGCCAACAGAGGAGGCTAGGACTGGAATTTGCTTATCAATATTCAGAGTTCCAACTATAGCGCCATTGCTACACAAATCCAATCAGGTTATTACTGTGCTTAGTCCCCTAAAGGGTTGTCTCTTGCCATTAAAATCAATGACAAACTATACAAGAAAAATTAACATGCTTCTGTGTGTGTGTGTGTTTGTGTGTGTGTTTGCGTGAGTGTGCTCACATGCATGGGTGCTCAGTTGTGTCTAACTCTTAGCAACTCCATGGACTATAGGCCCTGGGTTCTTCTGTCCATGGGATTTCTCAGGCAAGAATACTGGTGTGGGCTGCTATTTCCTTCTCCAAGGGATCTTCCCGACCCAGGGGTTGAACCTGAGTCTGCTGTCTCTCCTGCACTGGCAGGTGGATTCTTTACCACTGCTCCACCTAGAAATGGACAACATGCATGGGTCCCTGGTGCATACTTCAGGATCCTGTCTGGACACTCTCCCATCCCTCTCTCATTCACATGGCCTTCATCTTATACCTCAAACATACAATCCTTTAGCATCTTATACTCCTTCATGACACTTGACTTATTTAGTTTTACTAGCCACTATGAATAATCATTTATTTATTATCCGATTTCCCAGCTAGGCTATACGTTTTGTAATGGCAATCCACTTGTGTGTTGTTAATGTGTTCTATGCCCAGTGATTTGTTCAGTATCTGGAACATAGGAAATACTCCCTGCATTTCTTAAGTCACACCCTAACTCCAAATAAGAAAATTATCTTTCTGTGACTTTGTATAGACCCTGCTCTTAGGCCATCTTTCTGAGAGCAAGCAAATTACATCCAGCTTCTTTGGTTAGAGTGTGTAACTTCTGCCTGTTCTTCCAAATCCAATTTAAGACTGTCTAGGACAGTTATTTCTCCATCTTCCCATCTTCACACATATTCTGTTAGAACCACACATTCAACACTTGATTACATTGATTCTTTTTATAAAAATATGTATATTTCATGAGTATGTTTTCTTTTATTACAATGAGATTTAATTTTTTAAGAAATTCTTCAAGTCTTTTTCTCCTCATTTTTTTAACAAAGCCCAGTGCCTGCTGTACATCTTCAGACTGATAAATAGCAACTTGATAACATTTATTTGAAAGATATTGAAGAGTAGAGAGCAGTTCAGAGACAAAGGTTTTTGATGGAGTATTTGGTCTGAGCTGATCAAAGACAGGATTTGGGAAAGACAGTTTTTTTTTCTTTTCTTTTCTTTTCATTTCTTTTTTAAGAGTTTGCATGTCTAGAGATTGTAGTGAACATTTCAAAACACATCTGAGCAAATTACAGAGTAGATATTTGTCTCTTAGGATGTATCTGTGAGGAATATACTGACAAAGTCAATCTGAAAACTACTAAGAAAGTCAAGGTTAATAGGAGACATATTGTTTGAGAACTCCCAACACAATATTCACAGAAGTTCTAATTTAACTTCATATGAAAAAGCAAAACAGAAAGAGAAGGAAAACCCATTGGAATTTAAATCACTTAAAATCATCTGTGTATTTGGCCCCTTTTATTCAAATATTCTTGGTGTTTTCAAATGCTGAATTTAATCAACCCAATAGTTCAGAAATTGGCAATCTAACAGAAAGGGAATAATTGAATAGACTTTTCTTCTTTCATCATGAATAGAACTTGTGGACTGAGGAGAACTATTTATTCCCTATTCATCCCTTGCCATAAATCTATGGAACTGAACAACTTTGTTCTGAAAACCCATTTCAGACAGGGAACATGAAGCTCTTAATCTCAAAATCCTGTGTCCTAACCTGTATTAAGCTGATAGGTTTTTTTTTTTCTTTTTCTTTTTCTTATATGCATATTAGTTATGTAGTGTCTGGCTTTTATAAGTCACTTTTTTAAAGTGAAAAGATAGAAGGAGAAATTCAAGAAGATGTTATTGTCAACAATAATATTTTCAAAATTATATTTGGCAAACATGAAAGTCCCTTAGCCACAGTTCAGAAAAATGCATTTTTAGAGACTTGACTTAAAAGCAGGAAAACAGGTGATGAATTCTCTACTATAGCATATATTCAGAATTCTCTTTTTAAGTACCTGGCATTTCCTTATTTAGTTGAGATTTAGATTAAGGTGCTGCTGGCTCCTGTTAAAGTTTTAATGTGGGATCTGAGATATGAGTAATTTGTTGATCCCATATCAACTACATGAAGTAGTGTATCAGATATACCAAGCTGAAGGCTGAGGAAGTAAGTAAGATAAGTTTTGACAAGAGACAAAGGGAATTATGATTCTGGATTTATCCTCTGAGAGGGAAAAGTCTTATAATAACCTCAAGGTAAGAAAATAGTTATTGAAAGGGGTAGAGTAGGAGAGGCCAAATTGTTTAATTCTTAATTTCAAAGTGAACCTACCACAGACATGTCAGCTCAATGGTGTGACTAAGTTTTGAGTTTCGATTGGCTTAAGATACCTTGCTATGACATGGAAAGGAATTAAAGAAACGAAAAAAAAAAAAAATGTCAGTCATAGATGTGTCCCTGTAGTGGCACAGAAATATATCTTTTCTCTCCAAGACTTGCAATGGCTATTATATATTCACACAAAGTTGCCTACTTTGATGAGCTATGTTGACTACACAGCACAGATATTTTTACCATCACTAAATCTGTTTGTGAGCCGAAACCAAGAGGGTATGCACAAAGGATTTCAAGTAGGTGTTGGAGCTGGGCAAAAGCATGGATTATGTGAATATAATATGAATATAATATGCCCCTCACTTCATAAAATAGTGACCGAGTCGTTCCTTTATTTTATTTTTCTCTCAATTCCACTCCCTTCCCACCTACCACTCTATATCAAAGTTTACACCATCTCAATACATTTTGTTAATTTTTAATGCAGATGACTCCCTGAATGTTTATCAAGTATACTATGCATTCAACAATTATAAAACATATTTCCTTAGAAATGTTGGATGGACAAGTTAGGACCTGGGAAGATATGGAGGTAGGTGTAGAACACAGGTTTCCTTTTCTTCTTCCTCACTCATGCTGGCTCACTGATGCTAGCAATCAAAACTTTCTAAAATAAGAATCCCCCAAATGTCTTGTCCTAATCTCAAAACCCATGATTATGATAAAATATGTCAAAAGGAACTTTGTAGATGTAATAAGGTTCAGTTCAGTTCAGTTCAGTCGCTCAGTCATGCCCGACTCTTTGTGACCGCATGAATCGCAGCATGCCAGGCATCCCTGTCCATCACCAACTCCCAGAGTTCACTCAGACTCACATCCATCGAGTCAGTGATGCCATCCAGCCATCTCATCCTCTGTCGTCCCCTTCTCCTCCTGCCCCCAATCCCTCCCAGCATCAGAGTCTTTTCCAATGAGTCAACTCTTCACATGGGGTGGCCAAAGTACTGGAGTTTCAGCTTTAGCATCATTCCTTCCAAAGAAATCCCAGGGCTGATCTCCTTCAGAATGGACTGGTTGGATCTCCTTGCAGTCCAAGGGACTCTCAAGAGTCTTCTCCAACACCACAGTTCAAAAGCATCAATTCTTCAGCACTCAGCCTTCTTCACAGTCCAACTCTCACATCCATACATGACCACAGGAAAAACCATAGCCTTGACTAGACGGACCTTTGTTGGCAAAGTAATGTCTCTTCTTTTGAATATGCTATCTAGGTTGGTCATAACTTTCCTTCCAAGGAGTAAGCGTCTTTTAATTTCATGGCTGCAGTCACCATCTGCAGTGATTTTGGAGCCCAGAAAAATAAAGTCTGACACTGTTTCCACTGTTTCCCCATCTATTTCCCATGAAGTCATGGGATTGGATGCCATGATCTTCGTTTTCTGAATATTGAGCTTTAAGCCAACTTTTTCACTCTCCTCTTTCACTTTCATCAAGAAGCTTTTTAGTTCCTCTTCACTTTCTGCCATAATGGTGGTGTCATCTGCATATCTGAGTTTATTGATATTTCTCCTGGCAATCTTGATTCCAGCTTGTGCTTCTTCCAGCCTAGCGTTTCTCATGATGTACTCTGCATATAAGTTAAATAAGCAGGGTGACAATCTACAGCCTTGACGTACTCCTTTTCCTATTTGGAACCAGTCTGTTGTTCCATGTCCAGTTCTAACTGTTGCTTCCTGACCTGCATACAGATTTCTCAAGAGGTAGGTCAGGTGGTCTGGTATTCCCATCTCTTTAAGAATTTTCCACAGTCAGTTGACCTAAAATAAGAAGATTATACTATATTATCCAGGTGGGTCTAATGTGGTCACAATTGCCCTAAAAACAGAGGGCATTTTTCTCTATCTAGAAACAGAAGACAGTAACAGGAAAGAAAATGTGGATATGAGAAAGTTTAAAGCATGAGAAGTGCATCATTAGTGGTCTGACAATGGATTGAAGGGAACAGAGAAGAAATTCAACTGAGCTTTGGGAGCAAAGAAAGGAGACATTGACAATGAGGAAATGAGGACCTCAAACCTACAACTTATAGGGAACTGGAATTTGCCAGCCATTCAAATGAGATTGCAGTGATTCTCTCCACAAGCCTCCAGATAAAAGCTCAGCTGAAACCTTGGTTTCAACCTCATATGATCCTGAGCAAAAATCCTAGGTAAACCCTCATGGAGTTCTGACCATAAACTAATACAGGCACATACTGATATATTTATAGATGAAATTATGTGATAAAGGACTTGCATGAAAATAATCTAGTGTGGGGGTGTGTGTGAAGATGGGGAATATATGAAACATGACTAACCATGAGTTGTTAATTGGTGAAGGCAATTAGTCATGGAGGTTCATTACATTATTCTATATATATATATATTTAAAACTTTCCATTGTAAAAAGGTTAAAAAAATTGGAATGTGTGCCTGACACAACATTGTTGTCATTCACTCACTAAGTCATGTCCAATTCTTTGCAACCCCATAGGCTGAAGCACTCCAGGCTTCCCTGTCCTTTACTATCTCCTGAGGTTTGCTCAAATTCACATCTATTGAATCAGTGATGCTACCTAACCATTTGAGGGCAATGGTTGAACTTGACTCCATAACTCTTTAAAGTCCATATCCATTTTGAAACTCTGAAAGGATAAAGTAATAAGAGAGATTGTGAGAATTATTTAATAATCTCTGCCTCTGCCCTCAAAGGAAATGATGAGAGGGCAGAGAGAGAGTTGCATTTGGGATATAAATAGACTCCTACCATCAGAGGGACAAAGATTATGTGGATGTGTCCATGGACCAATGATGGGCAACATGCAAAGAAAGTAGGTGTGAGATCATGTCTGTAGGCTTTATTGGGGTGTGATGGTGATGGGCTTTGCACAGTGTGGGCTGGGGAAAACTAAGTGACCTCTGAAGAGTGCATTTTCTCTCTTAAGACTTAAAAATGAAAGATCTTCAGTGATGGGCATCTCTGAGGAAGCCAAAACATCACACCCATGAAGGAAGGTCTTGATGATAAAAGAATGTACTACAGAAAACTGTGCCTTTCCCTCTATCCATCTGTTTTTTGGTTCTGCTTTGTAGGAATCCTAAACCTTTTTAAGCATGTGGGAGTTGAGGGGAAGTAGTGGGAAAGAAGAACAAAATGGACCACAATTTTCATCTATCTCTGTCCCTGCCCCAGGTGGGAAGGAAAGAGGTGATTACTACCAGAACAAGTTAAATGTGTAATTATTACATAGGACTGGATTTTCAAATTGTCAGATGGGACTGTTTTGTGGGTTAGAGTAACAGTAATATTATCATTATAGAAGATGACCATAAATATGTCTGCAAACAGCCCCGTCCATTCCTCTAATCCACCTATATTTCCCAGAGTAAATTAATAAAGTCAGTTCATTACATGGAGTTTTGGGGCAAGAGGTGCAACAGTTCTTCTCCAGCTATACCCTTTTGAGTTGTGTAAACTGTAAAATGCAACAATGTAGAAACACACACACCTGGAGGGAATGATCTATCTGGTAGTGGAGAATTGAGACCTTGTGCCTAGAACACCATACATCTGCATCTCTCCTGTTTTCACTCTCAATCTCTCCTTATCACACTTGGGCTGCTGAAATACCCTTATAGTTGGTCTCCTTGCTTCACAATGTCCATATTCTCCCTCAGTCCATTTTTCATACCACACCCAAATGATATTTTGAGGTCTGAATTAGAAGTATACAATTTCTTTAATTTTTTTCTAAGTGTCTCTGTGGTAAAGAATCCACCTACCAATGCAGAAGATGCAGGTTTGATCTTTGGGTTGGGAAGATCCCCTGGAGAAGGAAATGAAATGGCAACTCACTCCAATATTCTTGCCTGGGAAATCCCATGGACAGCAGAGCCTGATGGGCTACAGTCCATGGGGTCCCAAAAGAGGTGGACATGACTTATTAACAGCAATAACAGTCCCCTTTATTAACACCTTCCAGTAGCTCTTTACAACCATCAGGATGAAATTCAAAGACTAAGGCAGACATGTACATCCTTTGTAGGTCTGTGTGTGCCTACTACACGTCTCCTAATTTTTCAAATCTCAGAATCAGATTGAACATACAGATCTGATTTCCTTTTCTGCATTTATCGTTAGCAAAGATTCATTCTAGAAAGGAATACAGTGTGATCTGACATTGAAACTTTGAACCACCTTAAGCTAGTAAGTATCTGGATTCTGACAGGAGTGCTGTACAGTGAACTGAGAGGTTACCATAATAAAACAGGCATCTTGTGGCAACTCTCTCAGTTCACCATGGAACCCAGACACAGTTGGAACTGCTGTTAAGTAACTTGCTCCAGACAAGCCGCACAGGGTAGAGTTGGAATTAGAACCCAGTTCTCTGTGATCCAAAACCAGAGTTTTGGGCCTCAGGAGTCTATAGTCTCTAGTTGGGAAAAGAACATGTGTATTAAAGTTTAACTGAAGTAACTCAGCGAGTACCAACAAGCCAAACATCTTTGCATTCCTCTTTGGGAAATATTTTAAAACTTTTGATTGTAATTTTCCTTGCAGGGAAGTAAAGTTTATGCCCAAAATAAAATGTGTTGGTTTAACTAAAAATACTGGACTTCAAGCAAATAGCTATTCTGATTTCTCTTGTT
Organism: Bubalus kerabau; assembly: GCF_029407905.1. Lineage (NCBI taxonomy): Eukaryota > Metazoa > Chordata > Mammalia > Artiodactyla > Bovidae > Bubalus > Bubalus kerabau. The sequence continues at coordinate 54,116,288 of NC_073634.1, forward strand.
GCTTATTTATATTTCAGTTGTTAATTTAAAAAATTGCTATGCTGTTTATTTTTATAGATATTTTTATGCTTTTTACTGTTTCATGCATTGTATTCATTTTAATGCTACTTGCCCTTTTAAAAACATTTTTAAGAGAAAAAACAAGTGAAAAAAATAATTGCTGTATTTCAGAATGTCATTGCTTTAGTAGATTTGTTCAACCAAAATAAAAATAATAACTAGAAATCTCATGATATCCAGAAAATTGTTGTTCCACTGCCAGTTTGCTGCATAATTTTTTTATAATAAAAATATTTTCCAAATACTGTTATATTAAAATATGGTCACAAGTACAACTGATTTTTATAAAAGTTTTTCTGTATCATCCAAAAGAAAAGTTTAATATATTTTTTATGGTGTAATGGATATTAGTATTTTCTAAGCAACTTTTCTAATACATTTATCTTAAATGAAATTGGTTCATCTAAGTGAAGTAAAAGCAACTCCTTTACAAATTGATTTTCCATAATATTTAAGTGTGAATTCCCAGCATAATGTATATGGGAGATTTGATAAGGAGGAACTTCAACAACCATTACAGAAGCTTCAGCATAATTTTTACTTCAAATGCTGAGAATTGCAATCTCAATATTTATTAACATGAAAAGCAGATCTCAGTATAGTACTGAGTGCTATAGCATACATTTAAGAATTAAAACTAAGTTGCAAAGTGTATGCAAGGTCTCAAACTGTCTTTTGTAACTGTTTCAATGGATTTAAAAGAAACTATTTGTATTGTTTATGTGGTTTTTACTCCATGTTCCTGAATAATAAAACATTTTTCTGTATTCCAGAAAATTTTTTCTAGTAACCATCAATACTCTATGTAATTGATAAACATTAAAGTGTCAAAATAGATTATCTTTATGAGATGAGAATGACATTGTGTCAGTAAGTTAGTCAATAAAGGGCCATAGCTGTTGGTGGAATGGAAGTCATTATTTTGAAATGTTGGGCTTTATTTAAACTGAATTGCACTCTAAGATAGATAAAGTTATAAGGAAATTTAATTTCAAACATAAAGGTCATGGAAGGCCCATAAATGAGAGATTGCAGAAAGGTACATAGAGAGTTGAACAGTAGCTATAAATGCAGATGCACAAGTTAGTTCAAAATTTATAACTTCAACTTCATACAAAACCCACTGAGCACTAAACTCATGGTTCTGTTTTGACTATTTAGGATTGGCCATCTCACATGAGTTATCACTGACTTTAATAATTTCTTGTTTTTTTTTTTTTTTTTTTTTTTTTTTTCCTTTCACACTAATGTTCCTATTTGCAGCAAAATTTTTCTTTTCCTTTTTAAATTTTATTTTGTCTCCTCTTCTCTCCTTTGATCCATCCCCCCACCCCCTCCTTTTTTCTTTCCCCTTACCTCTTCCTTTTTTATGAAGACTCTGGTGGTGGTGTTCTTCAGGTGCATGATTTTAGCTGAAAACTAATGGTCCTTTCTTATACATTAATTAAACAAATATTTATCCAATATATATTATCTTTGATTCAAATTAGTCAATATGACAGGGTACAGCATAAGAGATGACTCACAGTGGCATATAGGAAAATATTGCAGGATAGCAAAACAAGAAGAGGTTGTGAGGGACTTCCCTGGTGGCCCAGTGGTTAAGACTTCAGCTTCCAATGCAGAGGGTACAGGTTTGATTCCTGGTTGGGGAACTGGGATTCCCCATGCCTCAAGGCCAAAAAGCCAAAACATAAAATAAAGCAATATTGTAATAAATCCAATAAAAATTTTAAAGAAAAATAAAAGGTCCACATAAAAAAATCTTTAAAGAAAAAGAATAAGAGGGTGTAAAAAATTCCAACATTACAAATAGCATCTTTGTCTCTTCAGGCTTAATGGTATCTCTGATAACTAATATAGAATCTCTACTTTTATTATGTTTATTTCTATATTATTTATGAACCTCTCCCTTTACTTATATTCCTATTAATGATTTATTATATTCTATTTCTTCCATGTTGGGGAATCTAGTTCTACTTAAATGGTCTAGAATACCAATGATACTTTAATATATTTTTAGGTGGATCCTGTGACCTGAGTCAACAATAAACATTCAGTTATTAATTGATGCCTGCATTGTTTAAACTGCAGCATCTGAGTGTATGCTGTCCTAAATGAATTACTCATTCAGAGTGTTTTCTTCATTGTATCATTGTTTTTTTTTTTAATTTATTTCACCATTTAAGTAAGTATCCCTTAGTTAGTGAATCTTTTTAAAAACAAAATTGGGAAGCAGTATAATGTAGAATAAATACTTTATAAGTATTGGGGATATATTATGTTTAGTCTGTATCTGATTTAAATTAGTGTATAAGTTAATGCAGGTTGCCATAAAGAAGTACCATAGGCTGGATAAACAATAGAAATTCATTTTATCTCAATTCTAAAGGCTAGAAGTTTAAGCAAGGTTTTGACAGGGTTGGTTTTTTCCTGAAATCTCTTTTGTAGATAACTCTATCTCCCAATGTACTTACATGGTCTTCTGTGTGTATGTGTGTGTGTGTCTGGGTATATCTTTCTTCTAATAAGGACACCAGTCATGTTGGTTATTCTTTTGTTTAGTTGCCAATTCACATATGACTCTGTGATCCCATGGACTGTAGCCCTCTAGGCTTCTCCATCCATGGGATTTTGCAGGCAAGAATACTGGAGTGGGTTTTCATTTCCTTCTCAAATATTAGTCTATAACTCACTCTAATCACTTCAATTTTTAAATTTTTAAAAATTTATTTATTTATTTTTTACCTCACTGGATCTTTGTTGCTGAGCCTGGGCTTTCTCTAGTTGCTGTGAGTGGGGTTACTCTCTAGTTGCAGTGCAGAAATTTATTGCAGTGGCTTCTCTTATTGCAGAGCATGGGCTCTAGATACATGGGCTTCAGTAGTTGCAGCTTGAAGGCTCTAGAGCACAGGCTCAGTAGTTGCAGTACATGGCCTTCGTTGCTCTGCAGCATGTTGGATCTTCCAGGATCAAGGATTGATTCTTGATCCCCTGTCCTCTGCATTGGAAAGTGGATTCTTAACCACTGGACCACCAGGAAAATCCCCTAATGATATAATTTTAACTTAATTTTCTTTTGGAAAAAAACTGTCAAAAATATGGCCACAATCTGAAGGACTGAGAGACTAGAGCTTCAACACATAAATTTTGGAGTGACAAAAATTAGCTCAAAACTATAAGCTCTGGTAAATTTTTTGGCCTCAGTGGGTTTTGTTTTCTTTACTCCTAAAAAACTGAGTACCCAGTTTCTACATGATTTCACATCCTGATAGCTCTGGTGATCTACTATTACATCCGGCATGTATCATATAATGTGAGAGAATGCATTGTTGAAATATAAACTTGATTTTGAAAATATGAAATGTTGACTTCAAAGATGATAAAAATTATAATAAAAATGAGATTTCAAATAGTTTCTGAGTTGATAAAAATAATTACATATACAATATATTTATTAAAGTTATTAAAAAATCAGATACATATAGATGGTATTTGATTGTGTACATACCAGTGTGTGATTGACTTGGTAGTTTGTAATACATTTTTACATAATTATTACTTTTGAACAAATGTTGTGAGCTTAGAAGGACAAGTATGAAGTCTTCATTTTTACAGATAAATTGAGCAAAATTTAATGATATATCATCAAAGTATTCACATTTAGTAAGGAAACTAAGACTCAGAGCTAACTAGATACCAAACTTTGTGTTTATCTGCCATATTATGCTCATTTTCATGGGGAAATAAAAATAAAGAAATTTTTGAGCAAAAATATTAAGCCCTTGACAATTTTGTGCAGAGTTCCAAAGAATAGCAAGGAGAAATAAGAAAGCCTTTCTCAGCGATCAATGCAAAGATAGAGGAAAACAACAGAATGGGAAAGACTAGAGATCTCTTCAAGAAAATTAGAGATATCAAGGGAACATTTCATGCAAAGATGGGCTCGATAAAGGACAGAAATGGTATGGACCTAACAGAAGCAGAAGATATTAAGAAGAGGTGGCAAGAATACATAGAAGAACTGTACAAAAAAGATCTCATGACTGAAATAATCACAATGGTGTGATCACTGACCTAGAGCCAGACATCCTGGAATGTGAAGTCAAGTGGGCCTTAGGAAGTATCACTACGAACAAAGCTAGTGGAGGTGATGGAATTTCAGTTGAGCTATTTCAAATCCTGAAAGATGATGCTGTGAAAGTGCTGCACTCAATATGCCAGCAAATTTGGAAAACTCAGCAGTGGCCACAGGACTGGAAAAGGTCAGTTTTCATTCCAATCCCAAAGAAAGGCAATGCCAAAGAATGCTCAAAGTACCACACAATTGCACTCATGTCACACGCTAGTAAAGTAATGCTAAAAATTCTCCAGTCCAGGCTTCAGCAAAACTTGAACCATGAACTTCCAGATGTTCAAGCTGGTTTTAGAAAAGGCAGAGGAACCAGAGATCAAATTGCCAACATCCTCTGGATCATAGAAAAAGGAAGAGAGTTCCAGAAAATCATCTATTTCTGCTTTATTGACAATACCAAAGCCTTTGACTGTGTGGATCACAATAAACTGTGGAAAATTCTGAAAGAGATGGGAATACCAGACCACCTGACCTGCCTCTTGAGAAATTTGTATGTAGGTCAGGAAGCAAGAGTTAGAACTGGACATGGAACAACAGACTGGTTCCAAATAGGAAAAGGAGTTCATCAAGGCTGTATATTGTCACTCTGCTTATTTAACTTATATGCAGAGTACATCATGAGAAATGCTGGGCTGGAAGAAGTGCAAGCTGGCATTAAGATTGCCGGGATAAATATCAATAACCTCAGATATGGAGATGACACCACCCTTATGGCAGAAAGTGAAGAGGAACTAAAAAGCCTCTTGATGAAGGTGAAAGAGGAGAGTGAAAAAGTTGGCTTAAAACTCAACATTCAGAAAACTAAAATCATGGCATCTGGTCCCATCACTTCATGGGAAATCGATGGGGAAACAGTGGAAACAGTGTCAGACTTTATTTTTTTGGATTTCAAAATCACTGCAGATGGTGACTGTAGCCATGAAATTAAAAGATGCTTGCTCCTTGGAAGAAAAGTTACGACAAACCTAGATAGCATATTGAAAAGCAGAGACATTACTTTGCCAACAAAGGTCCATCTAGTCAAGGCTATGGTTTTTCCAGTGGTCATGTATGGATGTGAGAATTGGACTGTGAAGAAAGCTGAGCGCCGAAGAATTGATGCCTTTGAACTGTGGTGTTGGAGAAGACTTTTGAGAGTCCCTTGGACTGCAAGGAGATCCAACCAGTCCATTCTGAAGGAGATCAGCCCTGGGATTTCTTTGGGAGGAACGATGCTAAAGCTGAAACTCCAATACTTTGGCCCCCTCATGTGAAGAGTTGACTCATTGGAACAGACTCTGATACTGGGAGGGATTGAGGGTGGGAGGAGAAGGGGACGGCAGAGGATGAGATGGCTGGATGGCATCACTGACTCGATGGACATGAGTCTGAGTGAACTCCCGGAGTTGGTGATGGACAGGGAGACCTGGCATGCTGCAGTTCATGGGGTTGCAAAGAGTCGGACACGACTGAGTGACTGAATTGAACTGACAATTTTATATGAAACACTTACCAAAAAATAAAAGGGCTTAAGTAATTGGAGAAAAAAATATGACATTAAATTGATAGAATTGAGAAAAGTTGGAGATACTCACTGGAACATATAAATACTGAAAAATCATCTGTTATTCTCAGCTAAGGAGTTAAAATTGTCAGAGAAAATTCAGTGCAAAAAGTAAGGAGAAAGAAAAAAAATTGAAAATAGGTGGGTAAATTTAATGTATGAGATTGTACATGAGAACTTTAATATCAATCTAAATTCCAATATAAATGAAAAGACTGAATCAACATATATAGCTAGCTACGATTTGCAGCAGATGAATGGAAATCCGACAATTCAAACTAAATCTCATGCTTATTATCTAGTGTACAGGCAAAATGACTCTAAACTATCATTAAACTTTATCTGCAAAACTATTTATAACATTTTTGTTTTATGTATGCTGTGAAGAAAAAATGTTTCCCAAAGAAATACCATTATTATTTCACTTCTTGCCTCTGTAAATCTATTATTCATTTAAATATACCAATATTTCTCCTTAGAATTGAATAATTAACAATCATGTATTATTAAATTATAAACTGCTTTCTTGATTTATGGCATATTCTTCCCTTGGCCTTCGTTCATTCCTTCCTTCCCCAGCCAGTGACAAGTGCTCCAAATGGCTGTACCTCATATTTGTGCCCATGTTTGCATTTTATCTAGCAAAAATATCCTTATTTTTAAACTAAACCCTCATATAGTGCTTGTTAAAATGTAGACAGTAATCTTAAACTGTATCAACATTACCACTACCAATAATAACTCAATTGTCTTTCTCATTTTTAATGAAAACTTGAATTTCTCAACATATCAATCCACGTCCCAAACAGCCGATCCAATTAAATTTCTAGCTTCCCCACTTCCTCACCACCATCAGACACAATACTATGGTTTGAGTGTTTCTGCATTTTATCATTCCTCAGTAAGTATTAGGAGGTAGACAGTGTAGTCAAATCTCTAAGTACATGACTTGTTGGCTTTGAAGAGTTTGAGAGTTTTGCCCTGTCGTTTCCAATGACAACATCCTACTTCCTCTTCACCATGTATTGTCTAGTCAAGATGTGAATGCATACTGTCACAACTGCAACTATTAGCAATAGATGAAGGCTGCCTATGGTGGGGTAAGAGGCAATGAATGGGAATGAATGAATGGGATACAGAAAACACAGTGCACCCAATCTGAAATGGAATGTATGCTGGCAAGGAGTCATATTCAAGATAGTCAGCTAAGACAGACAGGCACTTAGTGACATGATAGGGCAGGCAGTCAAGGTGACTTGACTCATCAGAGAGCCGCAATGAGAGAAAAGGATGTGCTGCTGCTGCTGCTGCTGCTGCTAAGGATGTGAGGGATCACTGGATCCTCATCCTCCAATGAATTTGCCTCTACTCCTTCTTTTCATGTCAGGGTCATTCCCCATTTTCCAGATTTCTTCCTTGTCTCCCCTACCTGAATATTTGTCTGCTATTTCTCCTAGTCCCTTCTCAGTCTTGCTCTTTGATGCTTCTAATTAAATGAGTTAATTTAGTAAGTGGCACTGTCGGTTGATAGTAGCTCAAAGTCTACTATCCTTTTAGAGTGAATTTTAATATGCACACACAGACACGCATGCACATGTTCACTTGCCATGTGAGAGACTGAAATGCCTTTACATGGCTCAGGGCAGGCAGGATATAGATTCCTTTAGAAAGGAGGGTTTGCTTTCCTTCAGAGAACGCTCACACTGTGCTGATTGGTATAAAGGGGAGTTTGTCTCATCCTAGTGATAGAACAGTTCCTGGAAAGAGGTGAGAGTGATAAAGGAGGAAAGGGAGTGCCACGGGGAAATGCGATAGACATGGCTCAAACTGCCAGCCAAGTACAGTTTCTGCAGTTGTATCGATTAAAAAAAAAATACACACACAAAAAACAAAAAACAACTTGAAAGGCTTCTCTCAAGTTCTTGAGCAACAGCATTTTTAATCAAGGCCTTGGCAAAGACATGTTTATGGTTGATACTGTGTCATTTCCCACTTTATGTTACCTGTTTGGGGAATATGTTTATATCCTTCTTAGTGCTGACATTTACCAAGCAGAGACACAACTTGGAAAGGGTGATTTACTTTCTGTGCCATTATGTTTTGAAAGACTTTAGGTTACAAGAAGGCTTTGAAATTAGAGCCCATGATTTTAAGATTAATAACAGTAATTATAGGGCTCTGTTACAGCAGGAAGAGATGTAGCTTGCCTGTGACATTAAATATGAAAGGTATCTGGTCTAAGGGAATAACAAAAGCTTGTTCTTTCTGCAAAGACACCACCAGAGTGGTGGTGAAGGTTAAAACTTTTTTCTGAAGCTATGATGATTCTCTTTAACCTGACTCTGAAGACCAATGACCAGTTCAGTCATAATCACTTTTGTTTAATCTTCTTTTTTTCTTTCTGTGATGCCAGCACATCTGGGAAATTAGAAATATTTTTAACTTTTCTCCCCAGCCACATGCTTCTAAGTTTGCAGTGATTTAAAATGTTCCCTCCTGCGGCTGATGTACCTGCCATCCGGTTAGGCAGCAATTACAGTGACAGTCATTCTTCTTGATGATAAGTGGCCAGAGTTGGGCAGAGAATGAAATGTCCACCTATACTTTGAGGAAATAAGAATTGTCCCCTCAGAATCTTAAGCATGTACAAGCATGTAAAAGCAACCTTAATGATTTTCTCCCATTAACTTGATTTTGTAAGGGACCCTTTGGGAAGATCCCCTGGAGAAGGAAATGGCAACCCACTCCAGTACTCTTGCCTGGAGAATCCCATGGAGGGAGGAGCCTGGTAGGCTACAGTCCATGGGGTTGCAAAGAGTCAGACATGACTGAGCAACTTCACTTTCTTTCACTTTCTTTGAGAAGTAGGAAGAAAAGGTGAGATAAAATGTATGGAGTTGGAAAAAATATTGAGGAGTGAGCTAGAATGGAGTGGATGAAAAGGAAAAGACATAGGATAATATAGGGAAAGAGGTAAAGAATGATGTGGAAGAACACAGGTAGTGGTGGAATGAAAGGCCAAAAGAAAAGGTGAGAGGAAATGGGATTAAATTAACAGGAAAGAGAAATGGGGACAGCTAATAGTACTGATGACATGAAGAAGAGTAATAAAGAGGGAATATAAAAGAAGGGATAGAGGAATGTGGCTGCTGCTGCTGCTGCTGCTAAGGCGCTTCAGTCCTGTCCGACTCTGTGAGACCTCATAGACGGCAGCCCAACAGGCTCCGCCCTCCCTGGGATTCTCCAGGCAAGAACACTGGAGTAGGTTGCCATTTCCTTCTCCAATGCATGAAAAATGAAAAGTGAAAGTGAAGTCGCTCAGTCGTGTCCGACTCTATGCGACCCCATAGACAGCAGCCTACCAGGCTCCTCTGTCAATGGAATTTTCCAGGCAAGAGTACTGCAGTGGGTTGCCAATGCCTTCTCCGAGAGGAATGTGGCACACGAATGCAATTCCTGTCTCTGTTCCAGCATCCTTTTTACTCAAAAGAAGGGCTTGGAATCCAAGCTCAAATATAGAATCTCAGGGTTGTATCAGCTATGCTCTATTAAAGATCATATCTTTTCTTATTAAAAGAAAGATACATTCAGAAATATGGAAACAGAAAGATCATGCTTGAAGCTGTTCCCCAGGAGATACAAGAAAGATAACAATGTCAAGTCTTAAGTATGACAGAACATCAGGAAACTAATATTTGGAAAGTCATTCAGGATGCTTGGTGCTGGAGAGTATGCTACTTTATCACCTTCTCAGGAGACCCTAAAGTCCTCCATGGGATTTCTGCATGCACAGCATCCTTTGAACTGCATCTCCCTACTCCTGTCCTCATCCTTGCCATCAATCACCACTTGTATCTTCAATTTCTTTCCTTTCCCCTTGTCTCATTTTTATCTGTAGCAGATTAATTATTGTTCCTAATTCCTCACCCTTTCTATATCTAGGCCTTTTACCATGTGACTTTTCAATTCTTCCTACCAAAGGCAGGGTGTATGACCTTCTACCCAGTCAGATTTTAGCAAATTTGATACAAATTGTGGCTTAAAGTATACTTATGTCACTGTATCTTCTCTCTGGTGTTTCTGCTATTGCCAGGAGAGAAACATATTCATGTGTCCTTCAGGTTTTCAAAGACCGAATATGTGTCCTTAAGGTTTTCAAAGACCGAACATGTATCCTTAAGGTTTTCAAAGACCGAAGCACATACCCAACAGACAGAAGTAAACCAGTACCGGGGAGTCAAGCTAAACATTAGCTCAGCCGAGATCAGCAGAACTACTCCAGCTAAACCACAGTTGCATGAGCAGGAGAAGGTGTTCATTATTTTAAGACAATGACATTTTAGAGTTGGTTGTTACAATTTGATTTAAAAATTTTTAAAAGCTATTTATTTATATTTTTCAATGTTGTTTTGACTTCATTTTCAGGTCCTGGTTAGAAGCCTGTCAGTTCCTTTTCTAGAGCAGCTAATTAAGTCCAAACTCAAAATACTTCCCCTCATCAGGCTCTCATACTCTGGGACCACTATTCACTGACACTAGGAGCTCTAGGAATGAACATGAGACAACTAAGCCCTGCTTCCCATTTTTCCAATTAGACAATGCTCAGGGATCCCGAGAAGCCAGGCTAGCCACACTCCATGTACTCCATTTGCCATACAGATTGTTTCCTACGGCTCCAGCTTGCTGTTACCCTGTCCTTGGGCACAAACCCCTATGTGGCCCAGTCTGGTGGTCTCTCACTTGAAGCTCTGAGAAATGAAGAGCTCTGTCTTTCATCTATCCAAGTATCAGTGTTGTGTTCTGCCATCAAAACAGTCTTTATATTGAATGAAACAAAGATTTTTATTGACACAATGCCTGATATACATGTGAAGAGAAATAAACCACTTTGACTTAGCTGCTATCTTGCCTATTGGGCAAAGCTCTCAAATCAAACAAACTCATATTTTCAATCTATCAGCTGGTCATTTTTGGATGAAGTGCAATCCTCTGAGGTATTCTGTTGTGCACAGAGAAATCACTTCACCAGGTAAAGTACATGAGCTTCTATGCTGAAGAAATAGCCTAAGATCACTTTTCTCAACTTAATTGGTTTGTATAATGAAACTACTCAGCCCTTTTTAATCTTCAAATCTCAAATACATTTCTTGTTCTGTGGGATGTGAATTTTGTGATGTTTTTATAAAGTTCTAATAAATCATGTATTTAGGAAGTATGAAATAATTATAGAACTTTTTTATGTATATTGGGAGAGAGAGGAAAACAATTTAATTCCCTTCAATCAATAGCATAAACCAATCACTTCCTTACCATTCCTCTAACTTCTGTCCTTTTCAGGGTATTAGGTAAAGAATGTTCATAGAGTTAGAAAATCTGGCTCTTCTTCAAGTTTTCTGTTGTTATTTCTGTCACTGTTGACACACCACTCACTCTTGGCTTCTGTTTCCCAATTTGAGAATTAATATTCAGTTCAGTCCAGCCATTTAGTCATGTCCAACTCTTTGCGACCCCATGGACTGCAGCATGTCAGGCCTCCCTGTCCATCACCAACTCCCAGAGTTTACTCAAACTCATGTCTATTGAGTTGGTGATGCCATCCAATCATCTCATCCTCTGTTGTCCCCTTCTCCTCCCACCTTCAATCTTTCCCAGCATCAGGGTCTTTTCAAATGAGTCAGTTCTTTGCATCAGGTGGCCAAAGTATTAGAGGTTCAGCTTCAGCATCAGTCCTTCCAATGAATATTCAGATTAATATATTATAAATGGACACAAAAAGCCTTTGTAAAGCAAAATCTCACCATTGTTATTTATAATTATGGATTAATAGGCTACTTATAAGGCTTAAGAAGAAGCACTGTTATGAGTTTCAGTAACTAATTTCTAGTAGTTTTGTTAATCTGTATGCTTGTGATTAATACAGTACTCATAAATTATAAAAGTGAAGCAATCTAGATGTCCATTGACAAATGAATAGATAAGGAAGATGTAGTGCATATATACAATGGAATACCACTCAGCCACAAAAAGAAGGCATTTGAGTCACTTCTAGTGAGATGGATGAACCTAGGGTTTGTTATACAGAGAGAAGTAAGTCAGAAAGAGAAAAACAAATATCATATATAAATGCATATGCATGGAATCTATAAAAATAGTAATGATGAACCTGTTTGCAGGGAAGTAATGGAGACACAGATGTAGAGAATAGACTTGTGAACACAGTGAGGGAAGGAAAGAGTGAAATGAATGGAAAAACTAGCATCAACATATATACACGATCGAATGTAAAATGGATAGCTGGTGAGAAGTTGCTGTATAACACAGGAAGCCCAGTCTGGCACTCTGTAATGACCTGGAAGAGTGTGATGAGGAGAGAAGGAAGGCACAGAGGGAGGGGATATCTGTATAATTATGGTTTATTCACATTGTTGCACAGCAGAAATCAGCATATTGTAATAATAAAATATAAAAGTGACTGTATTTATAAGTTTCATAGAAACTTCCTTCTAGAACAAGAAACTTGCACCTAATTGAAAAGTTCAAGTCATGCAATTCCTTGGCATGCATACCATTTTCCAGGAGCATCTGACATCCTGGAGAAGCTGAGTTGACAGAAACATTTCTTCATCCACATGATTCTACATGACCTTGGTCTGGTTTCTGGTAAAAGTTAGATATGAAAAACAGACTTTGGAAAAGTTGGATAAAGTATATCAGTAGAATCTTTGATTTCATCTATCACTGTTTGTTGGCTCAGAATTCCACCATTTGTATACAAGAAGGCATTTACATTTTATTTGATATCCATGATATCTCTATGTTCAACACTCATGAAAAGGAAGCATAATTACATACTTCAGAAGAATGGTTAGGCAGGAAGATGAGTGAAATTTGGACTCAGATATCTGGTGGTTTGGATTCTGGTCACATTATTTACTAGTTGTAAATTCTTAGGGAATTAATTTAACTTCTCTGAATCCAATTTTCATACCTTTAAATTAAGATAATAATCTCTAAATCATAAACCTATTGAGGACAGTAATGGTCATAGTGCATGTAAAAGATGGTGTTTGTCTCCCAACACATAGCAGGTACTTAAATATTTTCTATATATTGAAGAGTGATAAAATTAAAAAATGAGAATAAAAGAACAGGAAGAAAATAGCAAAAAACATAAGATTTAAAATGAAATTATTAGCTTTATTTCCATAAAAATTTTGTAATGAGAGGAACTATCATATCTCTATAATAATTCAACAAGGATGGGAAATTCATCTGTAGCTTACTGATTTTTAATTCAGTTGATTATTCAATCATTTTTGATACCTGCTATATACTTGGCAGCATGTAAGTTCCTGTGGCAGTAACAAAGATGTTTAAGATGTGTACAAGGCCATTATGAATTTCTTATTCTAGTAAGGGAGATTAGATATTGTTATAAATAATTATTAGTCAATATATTCCAAAGAATCTGCCATGAGAAATCCAATTTTATGAAACCCAGAGTTCTATGGTTAAATCTGTTTAGAAAAAATACACACTGTGTTTCTCATCCACTCCTTAAAAATTCACAAACTGAAACTCCACTGAGTACTCTAAGATCATCTGTAACTAGAATCCATTTCATGGCTTGGAAATAAATGTTTATTTTTCAATGTATTTTTTCCATATAACCCCTATGGACAATTTATGAGAGTATTGTTTCATGGATCACATGTTGTAAAATATTTCTATAAGGAAAGATACAAAGTAATAAGCAGACTAGGAGAGCAGTCAAAATTGGGAAGTGCCACATTCACAGTGTACAGAAAAGAGAAAAAGTGCTTCTCTGTGAGAGAAGGAACTAGAAGATTATGGAAAGAGCCATATTAAATTGAGTTTTGATTGTGACTAAGGACTGCAGAAGTAAAAACCGATTGGAGAAACACCTGAAATAGAAGGAAGGATAGAGGTTTAAAAGGTCTGCGGGATCCAGAATATTGATCTATTGTGTGTGTGTGTGTGTATATATATATATATATATATGAATTTGATTTATGTTGTCTGACTCTTTAGTAGCAATGAGACATTTTTTAACAAGTAGGAGGACAATCTAAGTAACAAAATAGAGTATAAACAGAGTAGGTATACAGTTTCTTGCCCTTGGAAGTGTTTCAGTGGAGGCCAGTAACAGGATAAACACACATACAGATTTGTGTCTCAAATGACTGGTAAGCTGAATACATTCCCTGAGGATAGTTCACTCAGAGCCAGTCTTTCATTCTATGAGTTAACAGATTATTCTGCCAGCTATGCAGAACTATTGAAGATTTTGAGCAAAAAGGTTCAAGACACAAACTGTGTTCGGGGAGATGAATTTTGCAGATTTGCGTAAGATATATTAGAGAAAGACAGTGAAATGGCAAGAAGACCTCTAACAAAGAATCAAGGGCCAGCACCAAGATTTTTCCACCAACAGAGATGCCATTCAAATCTCTCCTCTTATTTTTCCTCAGAAGAGGGGACCTTCTTTATAGAATTGGGAAGAAACAATGCAGGCAGATTCTTTACCATCTGAGCCACCAGTAAAAATATGGGTATTAATTTAGGCTTTGCAACTAACATAACTTTTTTAGCCTCACAAAATATTGACATAAAATTATTGATAAAGTTTATCAAGATACTTAAAGAACATTTCTCATTTTGTATGCTAATTGGTAATAAAATCATTTATGCAAATATAGAACATTTCTGGAGAAGTGAGAATATTAGTAACATGAAGTATACTTAATTTCTGTGAAATTTAATTTCCTTTCTTGAAAAAGAATCTTGATAATTATATATCCCTTCATAATAGTAGTTAATTTTTGAATGACTTCTGATTCCTTTCTTGAAAAAGAATCTTGATAATTATATATCCCTTCATAATAGTAGTTAATTTTTGAATGACTTCTGAGTATTAGATACTATGTATGATGCCTGCTGGGCTTTCTGATGGCTCAGCATATCAAGAATATGCTTGGAATGCAGGAGACACAGGAGACCCAGGTTCGATCCTTAGGTCAGGAAAATCCCTTGGAGGAGGAAAATGGCAACCCACTTCAGTATACTTGCCTGAAAAATGCCATGGACTGAGAAGCCCAGTGGTCTACAGTCCAAAGAGTGGCAAAGAGTCGGACATGACTGAATGGCTAAACATGCATGCATGCATGATGCCTGCTATTTATTATTGCATTCAAATGTTAAGGTAATATTAATAACAATGATAAAGGTCTAAAGTTAAAATTTGGATGGTATTACAGTAAAGCAGCACTGACATGGCTGAAAGCGAATTGCTAACCTGTTGCAGAGTAGGACTCAGGGTACCATTTTATTAATAGCTACACAAAAGGATAAAAACTATTTCCAGGCTCTGGTAAAAATAGAACTAAGATACTACTTTCTCTTCTCTAATGCTTCCCTAAACCTGTATAGGCATGTCTAGCAAGAAGCTTGTACCAACTTAACCCCTCATACCAACATATGTTACAAGCCAGAGTGACATTTGTTTGCCAACTATAGGGAGATGGTGAGATAGATTTCAGTATAGGGTCATTGGTTTAAAAAATTGCCAGCAAAATTCTCTTAACCCTAGCGCTTCAAAAGAGAACTTCTCTAAGATCTTAGTTGGGGTGGGAGTGGTTTCCTGTTTCCCTTGAAACAATACT
Organism: Bubalus kerabau; assembly: GCF_029407905.1. Taxonomy (NCBI): domain Eukaryota; kingdom Metazoa; phylum Chordata; class Mammalia; order Artiodactyla; family Bovidae; genus Bubalus; species Bubalus kerabau. The sequence goes on from NC_073634.1 coordinate 54,131,709, forward strand.
CAACAGAGGGCCAGTCATACATATAATCTTATGGCTATTAATTTCCAAATATAGAGAATAAAATCAATTATTCATCATTTTCTCTACTTGTTTCTCTATTCAACAACTTGTCTGTGCCAGGAAGTGCAATTGAGTGTAGCTTCCAAAGAAATCATGAAGATCATGGCATTGTGTACCTCAGGAATAGTCAGACAAGTAACAACCTCAAGTAGTTAAGATTTAGTTGTAATCTAGTCAAAAGTTTTAACTGTATAGATCAAAAGACCCAAGAGCGTAGAAGTCCACTGACTTGTCAAAATTACATGGGATACTGGAGATGCAACTGGAATTAAAACCTTCAACAGCTAGTATCTGGACCAATGCAAGTTGAACTCTAAATGTCAAGGTACATATAGGTGCATATTAATTCATCTCTCTTATCATTTGATGTTGCTTTTATCTGTTTGAAAATCACTTGTCTTTCTGCCCCCACATTATACTGATTCTCATTTATCTTCATGATTTCACTGCCATGTTTCTGATCAGTCCTTCATGCCCCCTTTTCTTCACCTTATTTGAATCCTTAGAGTTTTCTGAGGAGCTATTTGCTTGACTGTGTTTCATGACCACTTCCAGTTGATTAGGTTCACTCTTGCCAAGCTGTCATTGTTCCTGAGTTGATTGCCGTTAATGTTGCCTCCTCTTTTATAGAGATAAGGACTTACTTTCAACAATAATTGGCTACCTCACATTTGTTTCCCTTAGCTAGGCAGTCTCTGATACTTACAAACTCTGTGGTTATAAACACACAATTTTCACATCTATTATTGCTTCCTTGGGCATTTTTGGAGCACTGAAAAATCCCACTGTACACACTGCCTTTTCTGATGGAATTTTTTTTTGTCCTGAAATTGATATACATTTCTTTTCATTCTTGGAATGTCTACATGTTCACTCAAACCTTTACCAGGATCACCTGATCTTTCTTTTGATTTACCTGAGCCTATTGTTCAATATTTTTTAATAGTCAAAGATATAATAGAGACTGCGTCAAGATTTAAACATTTTTTTCCAGGATATTTCATACTTATATTCTTTTTCTCTTTACTTTTCACTCATTTTTTATGACATCTCACATACTAGGCTGCAAAGGCAGAACAATTACTTAATTTCTTCCTTTGGGCCTTCATTAAACACATACCTATTACCAGGAACTGTATTATTTAGGATAAAAACAGAAATAAAAGACAGATTCCCTACACTGAAATTTGTGGGAAAGTTAGTGAAATAAATTAGTAGCAAGTACAGTGTGGGAACTCATATGATGGAGTTAAAGATAGAGGTTATAATGAAACCAAGGAGAGAGAACAGATCCTTGAATGCTTCCTGCAATGGGAGAATGAATGCCTTCACAAAGAACTAGATGGTTAGTTAGAGTGAATGTTGAGTGTTAAAAGAAAAGAAAGAGTAATTGTCAGAGGGGAAATATTATATCATTTTACAGCTGGGGAAATTGAGGTGTAAATAAAACATGGCCACTCTCAAAAGCAAAAGGTCAAAATTCTAAGACATAGATCATAGAGAAAGCACACAACCTACTCAAAGAAAGTTGGATACCTTCTGTGGAATGTTTTAAGTATCACAGTTCTATTTGAGGTTTCAGTATACCATTTTTTCTCCTTTAAGATTACTGGTGGAAAAAAAAAGGAAAAAATAAAAAGAAAAAAAATATTATTGGTGAATAAATTTTGCAATATGTGAAACATTTTATTTGATACAAAAAAGAGGAGGTTAGAGAAATTAAAATATCTTTAAAAGGTTTTGTTTTATTGGTAAGGGGGAACCAGTAAAAATATTTAAGAAAGACACTTGTTATAATGATGAAAGCTACAGTTAGGAAAGTTATTCTGACATAGACATTAGGATACAATCTCACAACAGCAATCAGTTCAATTCTGTTTGGGCGCTCAGTTGTGTCCGACTTTTTGCGACCCCATGGACTGAAGCATGCCAGGCCTACCTGTCCATCATCAACTTCTGGAGTCTACTCAAACCCTTGTCCACTGAGGCAGTGATGCCATCCAACCATCTCATCCTCTGTCATTCTCTTCTACTCCTGCCTACAATCTTTCCCAGCATCAGGGTCTTTTCAAATGAGTCAGCTCTTCCCATCAGGTGGCCATAGTATTGGAGTATTAGATTCAACATCAGTCCTTCCAATGAACACCCAGGACTGATCTCCTTTAGGATGGACTGGTTGGACCTCCTTGGAGTCCAAGGGACTCTCAAGAGTCTTCTCCAACACCACAGTTCAAAAGCAACAATTCTTTGGCACTCAGCTTTCTTTATAGTCCAATTCTCACATCTATACATGACTTCTTTCTGAAAAAACATAGCCTTGACTAGACGGACATTGTTGAGAAAGTAATGTCTCTGCTTTTTAATATGCTGTCCATGTTGATCATAACTTCCCTTCCAAGGAGTAAGGATCTTTCTTATTTCATGGCTGCAATCACCACCTGCAGTTATGTTGGAGTCCAAAAAATTAAGTCTGCCACTGTTGCCACTGTTTCCCCTTCTATTTGCCATGAAGTGATGGGACCAGATGCCATAATCTTAGTTTTCTGAATGTTGAGCTTTAAGCCATCTTTTTCACTCTCCTCTTTCACTTTCATCAAGAGGCTCTTTAGTTCTTCTTCACTTTTTGCCATAAGGGTCGTGTCATCTACATATCTGAGGTTACTGATATTTCTCCCGGCAATCTTGATTCCAGCTTGTGCTTCATCCAGCCCAGCATTTCTCATGATGTACTCTGAATAAGTTAAATAAGCAGGGTGATAATATACAGCATTGGCTTACTCCTTTTCCTATTTGGAACCAGTATGTTGTTCTATGTCCAATTCTAACTGTTGCATCCTGACCTGCATACAGGTTTCTCAAGACGCAGGTCAGGTGGTCTGGTATTCCCATCTCTTTCAGAATTTTCCACAGTTTACTATGATCCACACAGTCAAAGTCTTTGGCACAGTCAGTAAAGCAGACATAGATATTTTTCTGGAACTCTCTTGCTTTTTTGATGATCCAGCAGATGTTGGCAATTTGATCTCTGGATCTTCTGCCTTTTCTAAATACAGCTTGAACATCTCCAAGTTCACAGTTCACATATTGCTGAAGCCTGGCTCAGAGAATTTTGAGCATTACTTTGCTAGTGTGTTAGATGACTGCAATTGTGTGGTAGCTTGAGCATCCTTTGGCATTGTCTTTCTTTGGGATTGGAATGAAAACTGACCTTTTCCAGTTCTGAGGCCACTGCTGAGTTTTCCAAATTTGCTTGCATATTGAATGCAGCACTTTCATAGCATCATCTTTCAGGATTTGAAATAGCTCAACTGGAATTCCATCATGTCCACTAGCTTTGTTTGTAGTGACGCTTCTTAAGGCTCACTTAACTTCATATTCCAGGATGTCTGGCTCATCATGATTATCTGGTTTGTGAAGATCTTTTTTGTACAGTTCTTCTGTGCATTCTGGCCACCTCTTCTTAATATCTTCTGCTTCTGTTAGGTCCATACAATTTTTGTCCTTAATTGTGCCCATCTTTGCATGAAAAATTCCCTTGGTATCTCTAATTTTCTTGAAGAGATCCCTAGTCTTTCCCATTCTATTGTTTCCTCTATTTATTTGCACTGATCACTTTGGAAGGCTTTATCTCTCCTTCCTATTCTTTGGAACTCTGCCTTCAAATGGGTATATCTTTCCTTTTCTCCTTTGCTTTTGGCTTCTCTTCTTTTCACAGCTATTTGTAAGGCCTCCCTAGATAGCCATTTTGCTTTTTTCCTTTTCTTTTTCTTGGAGATGGTCTTGCTCCCTGTCTCCTGCACAATGTCATGAATCTCTTTCCATAGTTCATCAGTCACTCTATGAGATCTTGTCCCTTAAATCTATTTGTCATTTCCACTGTATAGTTGTTAGGGATTTAATTTAGGTCATACCTGAATGGTCTAGTGGTTTTCCCCACTCTTCAATTTAAGTCTGAATTTGGCAATAAGGAGTTCATGATCTGAGCCATAGTCAGCTCCTGGTCTTGTTTTTACTGACTGTATAGAGCTTCTCCATCTTTGGCTGTAAAGAATATAATCAATCTGATTTCGGTGTTGGCCATCCGGTGATGTCCATGTGTAGAGTCTTCTCTTATGTTGTTGGAAGAGGGTGTTTGCTATGACCAGTGTGTTCTCTTGGCAGAACTCTATTAGCCTTTGCCCTGCTTCATTCTGTACTCCAAGGCTAAATTTACCTGTCACTCCAGGTGTTTCTTGACTTCCTACTTTTGCATTCCAGCACATTAGTAGCTTGTATAAAATAATAATAGTCTGTTGGTGAGACAAGCCATGACTAACATAATTTCAACAATATTAAAAGTCAAAGCCTAAATCAGAGAGGTAGTGTAGTAACATAGCAGGTTGGCCACATGAGTGAACATAAAAGATCATTCCAAATTGTTAAATATGAGTGAATTCAGAAAATGTTGGTATTATTTACTCATGGTTAATAATTTTTTGTTTGTGAATTGGAACATTAGATATGATATGAACTCAAATATAAGCTTTAAAATGGGAACTTACCAGGTGTCTCAGTGGTAAAAATCTTTCTTGTAATGCAGGAGCCATAGAAGACATGGCTTCCATCCCTGGGTTGGGAAGATTCCCTGGAGGAGGAGATGGCAACCACTCCAGTATTTTTACCTGGAGAATCCTGTGGACACATGCAGTCACAAAGAGTCGGACATGACTGAAGTGACTGTATATCCAGTGGCCTCTCCTTGTTGTTGTTCAGTCACTAAGTCCTGAGTAACTCTTTGCCACCCTATAGACTGCATTATGCCAGGTTCTTCTATTCTCCACTATCTCCCAGTTTGCTCAAATTCATGTCTATTGAGTGAGTGATGCTATCTAATGCCATTATTCTCTGATGTCCCTGTCTCCTTCTTTCTTCAATTTTTCCCAGCATCAAAATATTTTCCAATTAGTTGGCTCTTCACATCAGGTGGCCAAGACATTATAGTTTCAGCTTCAGCATCAGTCCTTCCAATAAATATTCAGGGTTGATTTCCTTTAGGATTGATTGTTTTGATCTCCTTTCAGTCCAAGTGACTTTCAAGAGTCTTCTCCAGCACCACAAATCAAAGTCTTCAGTTCTTTGGCACTCAGCCCTCTTTATGTTCCAATTCTCATCTGTACATAACTACTGGAAAAACAATAGCTTTGATTATATAAACTTCTGTCTAGGCACCAACCAAACTGAAAAGCCAAATTTATAAACTTAGAAGGGGTGTCCTGAAACTATCTTGGGGAATAGATAATGCTGCTTTCCACATACAAGCTTTTTGAGACATTTTGTATTAAATATGTTAATGGGACACTATTGAAAGATGATATCAAGAGATAATGTTGACATAACATAACCAGGGATTAAAGAGAAGTGTTCATTTTTATGCACCCCCTCTTTGAAATTGGGAGAACAAATGGATACATAACAGGAAAGAGCAAGAGCAGTTCCTAGTATTCAGATACATCTATGTGACAACAGTTTAGCAATATTTGAAAATAATAGTACTGGAAAAACTGAAGTTTCCTCTGGTACTTGAAAGAAGTAAGGACCAATCAAAGTACCTGGAAACACTCATTAATCAGGTAGGCAGCAGCAGTGGGAATCTCCGCATCAACCAAAGTGTGTACCTGTATGGAACAGAGACCAAGTTAAAAGTTGAATATTTGATCACTAGTGCGGTTCTTTTATTTAAAACAGACAAGAAACTAGAGTAGACAGAGTCCTATTTCTGGCATTTACAAAAGACCTGGCTTTCTCTTAATTTCCCTTAGGCTACTGGATCACTGAGCTGCTTACTTTTTTCTAACAGCCAGCCCACCTATTTGAGATGTGAGATGAGTATTTTCATAGCAACAGAATGGAAATGGAGGGCATCCCAGGAGAATACAGCCACCTTATTTTCTCAGGAAAGCTTTAACCCAATTAAGCATAATTTGAAAAAGTAAGAGAGAGTGGAAGAAAAAGAGAATAGAACCTGTGTATGAATTAAAAAAAAAAAAAAGAGCTGTATTTAAAAAGAGCAGAATATGGATTCTAAAAATACAGAAAAATACACCTAAAAATCTCTGAAAAAATACTCTTAGAACTATATTCTAGGCATATTCAAAATGATCAAAAAATATGAAGTAGATGACATACTAAATCAAGATGAGATAACATGGCAGTCAAGATTTATGATAGCATTGTAATCCATTACAAAGGAGCTTAAACTTAGTAGAAAACATATTAACTAGTCCTACTTTTAACTCCTGAGAAGACTAATTGCAGTCATAGCTGGGTCCAGATGCTGAAATAACGCCCTAAGTATAGAAGGCATTTTCAGCTCTCTTTGTCTAGGTTTTACTTTGCTGATCTTTATCATTTTGCAGATTCTCCCCAAGTGATATTACTCAGCAGCCACTGTTAAAAGCTATTTCTCTAATAATTCCAGTAAAAACCATCTTTGACTGAGCTCTTATATTTCCATTGTATCACATGCAGTGAACATGGAAAGAACAGTCAAGTCTCTATCACATCCATCTCTAGGTATGGAGATCTAGGATCTCCATATTACAAATAGAGATCTGACCCATTTGTAACCCAGGAAATGAAAGTGATGATCATTTTCAATGGAAAAATAAGGCACTGTTATCAGAAGAAAGTAAAAAGCATAGCAGGAAGAAGACAATAGCAGTTTCCCGTAAATTTCATGCCTGATGAAGATTAAATGTTCTTGTTCCCATAAGACTCATTTAGGCCATTCCTAACAACAATTGTTAGCACCCAGGTTTTTTCTATTTAGCTTAGTCTATAGCAAAACAATACAAGTGTTTATGGGTACATGACTTCACTCATCAGTTCAGCAAATAATATTCTGTTTACCCACAGACTCCAGCAATACATAGATTTATTCAGAAATCCATTTTTCTTGCTATTGTGAGTTCCTAGTTTAATGTGCGGAGAAGGCAATGGCACCCCACTCCAGTACTCTTGCCTGGAAAATCCCATGGACGGAGGAGCCTGGTGGGCTGCAGTCCATGGGATCGCTGAGTCAGACAGGACTGAGTGACTTCACTTTCACTTTTCACTTTTCACTTTCATGCATTGGAGAAGGAAATGGCAACCCACTCCAGTGTTCTTGCCTGGAGAATCCCAGGGATGGTGGAGCCTGGTGGGCTGCCGTCCATGGGATCGCACAGAGTCGTACATGACTGAAGCGACTTAGCAGCAGCAGCAGGTGTTTAATGTGAGAATTATCATGTAATGATAAATGATATATGCATAAATGACAAAATGTAATGATAGCACAATGTGAAAGCATATGATTTTACCTGAAGAAAGTAGGTTAGTGCTGTTGAAAGGATATGTATGATATCCAGTAGGACATTGTTGACTGGGATAGTAGAGAACACAAATGTTTCAGGCATTCATGGTAGGTAAGGTATTGGAGAGAGAGGAGACAAGAATACGAATTACAGTTACATGAAACAGCCTTGTTTAAATTAACTAAACATAATTAAAGCAACTCTGATGTGAGAACACTTACCGATCATATAAAAAAGGAGGAGTGTATTAGTTAGAATTCATTCTTTTTTAAAAATTGAAGTAAAATTCATACTACATTAAATTAACCATTTTAGAGGGGTAATTTAAATGAATTAAAGTTATTTTTTAACTTCTTAATTAAAGTTAATTTTAAAGTTTTTAAAGTAAATTTTAAAATGAACAAATCTATGGCGTCAACTTTATGTAGCTCTAAAACATTTCCATCATTCTAAAACATAACCTCCCAACCCATGCGACTCCCCATTCTCCCTTTCTCACATCCCTAGAAACCATCAACCTGTTTTTGGTTTTTATGGATTTACCTATTCTGGACAATTTATATAAATGGAATTGCATAACGTGACTTTCTGTATCTGGCTTTTTTCCCTTAGAATAATGTTTTTGAGGTGAACACACATTGTAATGTGTGTCAGTACTTCATTTGTTTTTATGGTTGATTGGTCAACTATAATATTATTATTATTCAACCATAATAATAATTGTCCATTGTGCATATATACCACATTTTGTTTTCAGTTTTTACACTGATGGACATGTGTGTACACTGTGTATGAATATTGGTTTGAGTCTCATTTTCAATTCTTTTTGGTGCATACCTGGAAGTGAAATTGCTGAGTTATATGGTAATTCTGTTTTACTTATTGAGAAATCGCCAAATTATTTTACACATGGCTAAATCATTTTACACTCCCAGTTAGGATTAATTTTAGCCAAATATAATGGACCAGGAAAAAAGTGTCTTTAACAATAGACAAATATATTTTTCCTTATAAAAAATTGTAGAGTTAAGTCTGGGACTCAGATGACATTCTGCTACGTCAGCCATCAACCTTCTTCTGTTTCAGAGGTCAATAAACCATTGTCTGAAGTTCTATTTATATATCAGTTAAATTTTATTGGTACATAGCCATACCATTATCTACATACTCTCTAAAAGGGGCTTAGGTATTACAGGGCCGACTGAAGAGATAGAAAGACAGGATGGTCTGCAAACCCCAAAATACCTGGACTCTCACAGAAAATTTTTGCTGACAATTTTTATTTTATTGGCCTGTGATTATAGTCTGGGCTTCCTCCTTATGGTCCATGATGCCTATTTGAATTGTAGTCATCAAGTCTGGAATCCTGCCATCAGGAAGGGGGAGAACATAGAAAGGATATGTCAATTTGTTTCAAACTGCTTCCCTGAGGAATCTCACAATCCATTATTCTAAATTAGTCCCAAGTCCATGACTATCTGCAAAGAAGACTGGGAAACACAAGCTTTCTGTCAGGTAGTCAGGAGCTCATCTAAAATTTATGTTCATCTGACAAGGAAAAAGAGGGGAAAGAGCTATTCTGTATAACTAACCTTCTCTGGCACAGAGCCAGAATCCACTAGAGGAATTAGCATATACCCTGGAAGTATCCCTGTGTCGGGAATATCCCCTGGAGAAGGAAATGGCAACCCACTCCAATATGCTTGCCTGGAAAATCCCATGGACGGAGGAGCCTGGTGGGATATAGTCCATGGGGTCGCAAAAAGTCGGACATGACTGAGCAACTTCACTTCACTTCACTAGAGGTATCCAAAGTCCCCCCTGAGAATTGCAATACCTGTGTAAGCAGGTAGGAAATCAGAGTGTTCCACGACCAAGTAAAGCATCTCAGAACAAATTAGGGTCTTTTTTTTTTTTTTTTTTTAACCCATTCCAATCATCTTGCAAATTTTAGGTAGATTGGTAATAAATCTCCATCTTCCTTGATGAACCAAGTGATTTCTGAGTTCACTAGGCCTCATTTTCCGGTTAATTGAAAAGTCTTAATACAGTTTTACCTTTCATAATTGAGATCAATGTAGCATAATCTCCAATTCTAATTGGATTTTCAAGGTTTTGCATTTGGAAAAGAATTAAAATTCAGAGAACTTGTTGATGGCACTCTGTATAGTGTTGGGAAAACCAACAGATATTATTTAATATTTTTCTGAAAGACAAAGGTGTTAAATGTTGTTTCTGCATCAGCTCAGGGAGAAATATCCATAGAAGAAATAAGAATGAGGAAAATTAGCACAATGCGGTATTTACTTAAGCACATATTTTAATGTGGTCTCATTAACAAGAATGTCAGAGTCTAATGTACTTGTACAAGGTAGTAAATAAATTAGAGTATTCACAACTTTTCTTCCATTCAGATATATTTTTCAATTGCCTAATAATAGAAACATCAAAAAGAGATTGTTCTATAGTTTCTCCGAAGTTGATATTAATTCAAACAATAAATTTATTAAATATGCAATGTTACTAATTCAAACAATAAATTTATTAAATATGCAATATTAGGGGAGAAGGCAATGGCAACCCACTCCAGTACTCTTGCCTGGAAAATCCCATGGACGGAGGGGCCTGGTAGGCTGCAGTCCATGGGGTCACTAGGAGTCAGATACGACTGAGCGACTTCACTTTCACTTTTCACTTTCATGCATTGGAGAAGGAAATGGCAACCCACTCCAGTGTTCTTGCCTGGAGAATCCCAGGAACGGGGAGCCTGGTGGGCTGCCGTCTATGGGGTCGCACAGAGTCAGACATGACTGAAGTGACTTAGCAGCAGCAGTAGCAGAAGCAGCAGCAGCAGCAGCAGCAATGTTATGAGTTCCTAATGTGTCCACAGTCCATCTCTGTGTTAAAAAGTGAGTCTCACCTGAACCCCCCTCCCACCTCCCTCTCCATACCATCCCTCTGGGTCATCCCAGTGCACCAGCCCCAAGCATCCTGCATCCTGCATGGAACCAGGACTGGCAATTTGTTTCATATATGATATTATACATGTTTCTATGCCATTCTCCCAAATCATCCCACCCTCTCCCTCTCCCACAGAGTCCAAAAGACTGTTCTATACATCTGTGTCTCTTTTGCTGTCTCGCATACAGGTGTAACAATAACCCTGTATGCGATCTTTCTAAATTCCATATGTAATATCCATAGAAGAAATAATAGAAGGTATGGGGAGGGAGGTGGGAGGGGGATTCAGGTGAGTCTAACTTTTTAACACAGAGATGGACTATGGACACATTAGGAACTCATAGCATTGCATATTTAATAAATTTATTGTTTGAATTAATATCAACTTCTGAGAAACTATAGAACAACGATCTCTTTTTGATGTTTCTATTATTAGGCAATTGAAAAATATGTCTGAATGGAAGGAAAGTTGTGAATACTCTAATTTATTTACTACCTTGTACAAATACATTCGACTCTGACATTCCTGTTAATTAGACCACATTAAAATATGTGCTTAAGTAAATACCACATTGTGTTAATTTTCCTCATTCTTATTTCTTCTATGGATATTATATATGGAATTTAGAAAGATGGTAACGATAACCCTGTATGCGAGACAGCAAAAGAGACACAGATGTATAGAACAGTCTTTTGGACTCTGTGGGAGAGGGACAGGGTGGGATGATTTGCAGAATGGCAAAACATGTATAATATCATATATGAAATGAATCGCCAGTCCAGGTTCCATGCAGGATGCAGGATGCTTGGGGCTGGTGCACTGGGATGACCCAGAGGGATGGTTCGGGAAGGAAGGTGTGAGGGGGGGTTCAGGATGGGGAACAAGTGTATACCCGTGGCGGATTCATGTTGATGTATGGCAAAACCAATACAATATTGTAAAGTAATTAACCTCCAATTAAAATAAATAAATTTATATTAAAAAAAGTGAGATGGTTGTATTTCAAGGAAATAAGGTGTTCAGAGGCTTGTTGATTTTTTTTTCTTTTTTTTTTAAATTTTATTTTATTCTTAAACTTTACATAATTGTATTAGTTTTGCCAAATATCAAAATGAATCCACCACAGGTATACAGGTGTTCCCCATCCTGAACCCTCCTCCCTCCTCCCTCCCCATTCCATCCCTCTGGGTCGTCCCAGTGCACCAGCCCCAAGCATCCAGTATCGTGCATCGAACCTGGACTGGCAACTCGTTTCATACATGATATTTTACAAGTTTCAATGCCATTCTCCCAAATCTTCCCACCCTCTCCCTCTCTCACAGAGTCCATAAGACTGTTCTATACATCAGTGTCTCTTTTGCTGTCTTGTACACAGGCTTGTTGATTTACTCACATTGAGGGCATTCTATTTCTAAACTGTGCTCATCTTTAAGTAAAACAAATGGGAGCTATCATAATTGCAAAACTCCAGTATTCTTTTGTCTTTGTTGTTTAGCTACCAGTATTCTTTTGTCTTTGTTGTATAGTTTTTAATTTGTGTAACATAAACATAAATTTTCTTGGCATGTGGTTTTGTAAATGTGTAAAATTGTACAACTACTACCACACAATCAAGATGTAGAACTGTTTCACCAATCTCCAAAATTATCTTGTGATGTCCCATTGTAGTCAACCTTTCTCTCCACATTATGTAGCCTTTCAATTTTTTCTTATCCTATTTAGTAGCATGCAATTGATTTACCCATGTTGGTGTGTGTATCAATACTATTTTCCTTTTACTATTGAGTAGTATTTTTGTACACACATAACATTCATTTATTCATCACCAATTAAAGGGTATTCCAGTTGTTTCCAATTTTTACCAATTATGTATAAAGCTGGTGCAAATTCTTATATTCAGTTTTCTGTGCAAATATGAGTTTTTCTATCTTTTGATTCAATAGCTAGATTTGATTCCTGAATCATATGGTAAAAGTACTTTTAATTTTATAAGAAACTGCAAATAACCAGAGTGGCTGTGCTATTTTGCTTTCTCATGAATAATGTATGAAAATTCCAGTTGCTCCACCACCAACTGGAATGTTGTTGTTTGTACTGTCCAATTGGACAGTAGTTTTTGATACTGTCAGTCTTTTCTTCCTTTCCTTTCCCTTCTATTTTCTTTTCATTCCATCTTGTGCTATCCCATCCCATTCCTTTCATCTTTCTCTTTCCTTCTGACACTGTTTTTTCTTTTTTTGATATTCTAATAGGCACATAATAGTATCTTACTGTGATTTTAATTTAGAATTTCCTAATAATTATGGCTTAAAGCTCAACATTCAGAAAACTAAGATCATGGCATCTGGTCCCATCACTTCATGGCAGATAGATGGGGAAACAGTGGAAACAGTGTCAGACTTTATTTTTTTGGGCTCCAAAATCACTGTAGATGGTGATTTCAGCCATGAAATTAAAAGACGCTTACTCCTTGGAAGGAAAGTTATGACCAGACTAGATAGCATATTGAAAAGCAGAGATATTACTTTGCCAACAAAGGTCCATCTAGTCAAGGCTATGGTTTTTCCAGTGGTCATGTATGGATATGAGAGTTGGACTGTGAAGAAAGCTGAGAGCCAAAGAATTGATGCTTTTGAACTGTGGTGTTGGAGAAGACTCTTGAGAGTTCCTTGGACTGCAAGGAGATCCAACCAGTCCATCCTAAAGGAGATCAGTCCTGGGTGTTCATTGGAGGGACTGATGCTGAAGCTGAAACTCCAGTACTTTGGCCACCTCATGCGAAGAGTTGACTCATTGGAAAAGACTCTGATGCTGGGAGGGATTGTGGGCAGGAGGAGAAGGGGACGACAGAGGATGAGATGGTTGGATGGCATCACCGACTCGATGGACATGAGTTTGAGTGAACTGTGGGAGTTAGTGATGGACAGGGAGGCCTGGCGTGCTGTGACTCATGGGGTCGCAGTCGGACATGACTGAGCGACTGAACTGAACTGAATAAGTAATGATGTTAAGAATCTTTTCAGGTGGTTAATTGCCATATATATATATTTTCAGGTAAAATGTCTTTTTCTATCATTTACCAATATTTTCAAAATAGGCTTTAAGAACCGTTGATGTGCAGGAAAATTGAGAAGGTAGTATTGGGAGCTCCTCTAAGCCCCTCACCCAGTTTCCCTGATTATTAGTATCTTAGATTAGCAAGGTACACCTGTTAACACTTAACAAGCTGATATTTATGAATTATTATTAACTGAAGTCCATTCTTCAAGACTTTATTTATTTTTTAGTTTTTAATCTAATGCCATTTTTCTTTTACAGGGTCCTATCCAGGATAATACATTGCATTCAGTTATCATGTCTTCTCATTTTCCTCTGGCTCTGTGACAGTTTTTCAGAATTTCTTTGTATTTGATGATCTTAACAGTTTGGGGGATGATGGTCAGGTTACTTTGTAAGATATTCCTCTACCGGAATTTGTCTGATATTTTGCTTATGATGAGTCTGGGCAAATGGATTTTGGGGAGGAAGATGACAAAGGAAAACTGCTGATTTCATCAAATCATATCAAGTATACATGCCATCACCTTGATCATGACTAGAGATGTTGACCTTGATCATCGAGCTAAGGTTGTATTTGTCAGTCTTCTCCACTGTAAAGTTATTCTACCACACTCTGCCTTTCTACACTATATTCTCTGGAAGAAAGTCACTATTCACAGCCCAAAGTTAAGAACTGGGGAATTATGCTCGCCTCCATGAGGTCAGGGGATTCCCTGATGGCTCAGCCCATAAAGAATCTGCCTGCAGTGCAGGAGACAGAGGAGATGTGAGTTTGATCCATGGGTCAGGAGGACCCTTGGAGAAGGAAATGACAACCCATTCAGGTATTCTTGCCTGGGAAAGCCAATGGACAGAGGAGACTGGCAGGCTACAGTCCATGAGGTTGCAAAGAGGTGGACACAACGGAGTGACTACGAACACATGCTGTGAGGTCAGAGCATCTACATATATTAATTGGAATTTTTCTAAATGAGAGTTTCCTCTCCTCTACCATTTATTAATTTGTTCAATAATGGGGACATGGATATCATGAATCTTCTATTTTGGATTATAATCCAATACTACTTGATTTATTTTGTTACTCAAATTTTTCCAGCTTTGGCCATTGGGAGCTCTCTCATTTGGCTCCTCTGCCCTTTTGACATACTCCATCAACAAGCTTTTTAAAGTTTTTAAAAGAATTTTCTTACTTTTTTTTGCTTTAAAATATTTCAGGATCATTTCATATGTTTCTCACTATAAATCTTGATTTTTATCTATTCTATCAATCTTTTGGTTTTCTTATTTTTTAGTTTTATTTGTGCTTCTTCCTCTTAAGAGTGTCTTACAGACTAAAAGTTTTAAATTCTGATGAACTCTGATGTATCATGTTTTTTACTTTCACAGCTCATGCTATTGATGTTATACCTAATTTTATATCAAATCTTGAAGATATTGTGTGGCTGCAGCTTTATTCTATTTACCTCAAAATGCTTTGGCTATTTTACTTTCTTTAGTTTTTTATGTTAATTTTACAATTTGCTTCTCAATATCGATAAGACTTTCTTCTGAAATTTTGGTTGGGATTTTTTTTTTTTTTTGACTGGGAATATGTTTAATTTACAAATAATTTTTAAGAGAAATGATATGGTAACAATATTGAGTTTTTCAAGCCATGAAAATAGTATATATTATGTTGCCATTTATTTATTTATTTCAATTTCATTTTTTTCACTTGATAGGATTATTAATATTGTCTGGAAACAATTCAGTGCTAATCTTTGGTCAATCAGTACTCCAGAATTAGGTACTGTTAATAAAATTTTAGTATCCTTCACTACTGATGAAGTATACCCAGGCATAATCTGTCTTTTTTCTTTTCTTATTACCCTTTACTTTCCATTCTTTTTATGTATTATTATTATCATCATCCCATATGATGCTTAATATAAGGATGATCCCCAAAATATCCTTTAGGATGTCTGTAAATACTGAGTGTTTTGTTTGTTTCAGTATTTCAAAGGTGGGAGCTATATGACACAAATAATAAAAAACTTTGAATGAGAGTTAAGGACAGGGTGAGTCTCTAAATGCTAGCATTGTCTCATGGGCTCATCTGGTACATTTTCAGATTTACTCCTCCAACTGCCTTTCATAGGTTGTAGGTTTTTATATGATGACCGGGTAAGTTAGGGTTCTCTAGAGAAAGAGAAGCAATAGAATATAGGTCCATACATAGATATAGCTATAGATAAATAGATTTATGAAGAGATTGATTTATTACAGAGTATTGGCTAATGTGATTGTGAAGCGGAGAAGTCCCATGATCTGCTGTTTGCAAACAGGAGACCCCAAAAGCTGGGTATTATAAGTTACAGTCTAAGTCAAGAGGTTTAAGACCCAAGAGAAGTGAGAGAATTGATGGTATAAATCCCAGAACAAGGGCAGGAAAAGGTCAATGTCCCACCTCAAGAATTGGACAGAAAGAACAAATTCCCCTTTCTTCACTTTCTTATTCTATGCAGGTCTTCAACAGATTAGATTATGCCATCCACATAGGGGTGGGCAATCTGATGTACTCACTCTACTGAATCAAATGCTAAATATCATATGGAAATACTCTCACAGTCACATTCAGAAATAATGTTAGCTAAATATTTTGGTACCGAATGATTTAGGCAATTTATCACATAAAATTAACCTCACATAGAGGTTAGCAAAGAGTGATAAAACAGGAAGCTATTTTGCAATATTAACACAACTAAGTATAAGGCATATATTGTATGTAAAGTCAATTATTTTTTAGGTTCCATTTTATAATAAGGTGACTATTTGAAGCCCTCACTGAGAAGGCGACATTTGAGTAATTCCCAAGAAGATTAAGGAGTGTACAATTTGGACATCTGGAGGAAGGGATCTAAGCTAAGATCTATGGGAGGAGCCAGGGGAAATATCCTATGATGTAAGATTGCCTGCTATGTCCAAGGACTAGCTGATGGCCCTCTGCATTGGAGTAGAGGCAACAAGAATGAGCAGAGTGGAGACAAGGTAGAAGAGGTGTTATAGGTAGACAGGAGGTGGCAAGTTCTTTGAATATTGGCATTATTTGTATTTTACTTTGAATTGAGCAAGTATTTTTTGAGCTTAAAACATATTCAGTTTCTTTTCTTGGCCTAAAAAGTAGGAGAGATAGGCATTCATCAAATAATCATAAAAACAAATGTAAAACCAAAAGTAATAAGTACTATTATTGAGGACAGTTGAACAGATCAAACTTAATTTAAGAATTGACTTTGAGCTTGACTCTGAGGATGAATAGACTTTAACTATCCAAGTGACACAAGTTTAATGATAACAATGCTTTACTGAGTGCTGCTGGGGCTTCCCCGATGGCTCAGCAGTGAAGAATCCACCTGGAATGCAGGAGACACAGGAGGTGCTAGTTCGATCCTTGGGTCAGGAAGATACCCTGAAGGAGGAAATAGCAACCCACTTCAGTATTCTTACTGGGAAAATTAGAAATTTTATGCTTTTTTACTTTAATTTTGAAAATTATTTTCAAGTTTCTAGGGATTTGAGCCCAATGGATATAATTGGATGATTGCCTATTTGTGTTCTATATAGTGTTGGACATGAAGTTCTGAAATAATATTCACCGTAGAAAAGCAAAGGGTAATAAAATGTAAGAAATCTCAAAAGTCTCTAGTGGCTAACATCTTCCTTTTACAGATAAGACTATGGACTAGTATAAAACCCTCCTCTATTGGTTCTTAAGTTGAAGGAGTTTTCAATCCTTATAAAGTATTATTTACACTGCTTAGAATTCAAAATAATATAGAAACTAGCTACAGAATTAGCAGACAAGCATTAAGCTCCAATAAGCATGAAATTCCAATAAAACACTCTTGGGCAAAAGAACAACTGGGATCTAAGAGATGAGAGGCTAATGCAAACAAGGGAGGGTAAACGCAAAGCAATGCAGAAAGGAAATACCAACTAAGCTGGATTTCTGTCCTCCATTCTCAAGTTATCTGTGGTGCCTGTGAAGCAATGCCTTTCTTATGGGCAGATAATCAGGAACACTTGGAAAATGAAATACATAAAAAGGGGATGTTTTAAATTCTTCTCGATTTGGAAAACACTGGGAGCTTGGGTAGTGTCAGCCATTTAGGAGAATAGACTGAGTTTCTTGTTCCAGTTTTGTTCTTAGAAATCAGTGTCACCTTGTCTCTGTCACCTTCCCATTTTGGAGCGGTATACATTTCTGTCGTTTATGATGAGAGAATTGCATTTTTATTTCTTGTATTCTTTCACATATTTCTCCCAGAAGTTGAATTTTGTTTTTTACTGTACAAAACAAACTTGGAATGTCTCAAAATTTTTTCAATCAACTTTTCAGGGTGAATTGAGGATGAGCCCAATTGAGCAAGCCTAAAGGAAAAAAAAACAAAACCAAAAAACAGGTATTTTTGCTATTGTGTTGCACATATCAATTATGAAAGTGACGTTTCTTCCCCTCTACCTCATGACTCATGATTTCTTTCTCAAGGAGGAACTCAGCAGTAGCCGTATGCTTCCTTCTCACTGGGTCTTAAAGGAAGTAAAATGACTTTTTCATTTGATAAGCTGGAGAGGAGAAATTAGATGTGCTTGCTGCTGCTGCTGCTGCTAAGTCACTTCAGTCGTGTTCGACTCTGTGCGACCCCATAGACGGCAACCCATCAGGCTCTGCCGTCTCTGGGATTCTCCAGGCAAGAACACTGGAGTGGGTTGCCATTGCCTTCTCCATTGTGTGAAAGTGAAAAGTGAAAGTGAAGTCGCTCAGTCGCGTCTGACTCGTAGCGACCCCATGGACTGCAGCCTACCAGGCTCCTCCATCCATGGGATTTTCTAGGCAAGAGTACTGGAGTGGGGTGCCATTGCCTTCTCCATAGATGTGCTTAGCACCACTCATTTCTCCCTCTTTCCTATTACAAGTTAATTTCCTACAGGGAGTACATATTTTGTTCTACCCTCCATGACATAGGACTGCTTCTTTCAGAGGTCTGCAGCACCTAGCTCTGCTGGGTAGAAGTCTGCTATTACTGGGGTTCAGTATTAAGAAGTCCAATAACAGCTTCATCAATAATAAAAGGGTTATGTTGGCTTTCAAAAGTTTTATTTTTCTGTTGTGACATTTTCATGAATTTTCAGATCTTAATTTATCTGTATTTTTTATGCATCTTAAAGTTGATGACATAAGGAAGTTGTTTTTTTTAATTTTTATTTTTTTTAAATTTAAATTTATTTATTTTAATTGGAGGCTAATTACTTTACAATATTGTATTGGTTATGCTATACATCAACATGAATCTGCCATGGGTATACACATGTTCCCCATCCTGAAACCCCCTCCCACCTCCCTCCCCATATCATCCCTCTGGGTCATCCCAGTGTACCAGCCCCAAGCATCCTGTATTCTGCATCAAATCTGGACTGGCGATTTGTTTCTTATATGATATTATACATGTTTCAATGCCATTCTCCCAAATCATCCCACCCTCTCCCTCTCCCAGAGAGTCCAAAGGAAGTTTTATTAAAAGCTTTTTTTTTTGGTTTTTGTCTTAGCAATAAAGTAGTAATGTGTCTAATTGTTGGTGGCATCTTCTAGCTGATGAAATACAATGCAATCACAATTTATTTAAAAACACAATGAAAGTCAAATAGTGCAATTTTTTGCTCCAATAATGTAATAATCTAGGGTCTGGTAAAGAATCCGCCTGCAACGCTGGAGGCCTGGGTTCCATCCCTGGATTGGGAAGATCCCCGGGAGGAGGACATGGCAACCCACTCCAGTATTCTTGCCTGGAGAATCCCCATGAACAGAGGAACTTGGCGGGCTGCAGTTCATGGGGTTGCAAAGAGTCAGACATGACTGAGCAATTAAATACACACACAATAACAACATGCAAATTCCATGTGATGGAGAGGATAAACCCATTTATTTGGAGGCTGACATCAATTGGAAGTAAGTTTATAGTCCAACCAAATTTATCATTTTAAGTAAAAATGATAATTAAAGTGACTTCCTTTTGAAGAGTTCTGTATTATATTTTATATAAATTGAAAATTATCCTTTGCCCACCACTCACCCCTAGGTTTTCAATTCATAAAACTGCTATTTGTACAATTAGAGAAAAGGCCCAGGATGTTCTAAACAATCCCATTAGTTAGAGCTGTCAATTATTTTCAATGAGTTGAGTGAAAAATATTACCTGTTAAATGATCCTTAATGTTCTCTGCTTAATCACTAGCACAAGGAATTCAGCATGTAAATTCATATCTGTTAGTCTCTGATTTTTTTCCTTTAGAGTTTATGTTTAGTGAAAGGGATTTGAACAATGGGCCTTCATTCTTTTTGCATTTTCTTTTAAGTGCTTGGAAAGAAATAGACATACTTAGGAGATAATCTCTTTCAAAGTTTTAGGTCACATTTGGAGGACAGTGGTTAATAAGTCATACTGAATAAAGTGATGGATAAATTACATGGAGTGGAGTCACATATTCATGGATTTAGTAACTGCCTGGAATATTCTAAATCACATTACCTTCTGATATCCAGACTCCTCCCCACTGAAAGACTGCAGTTGTATTTGGTTGTTATCTAAGATCTTTTTTTTTTATCACTCTGCTTCTTTAAACAGTTTCTTTTAAGTGTACAAGTCAGCCTGCCATGCAATATAGAATATATGAACATTGCAGGAAAAAAACACCTATGAGAAAGATATTTGTGCATTGTCTTAAGAAGTCTGAACTGAGGATTTGTCAATTATTAATATACATAATAAAGGCAAAGTAATTGAAATATGATACAAGAAGAAGAGAAAAATTAGACTGTACAGAAGAGTCTGAAACTGACTGGATTATGTTTAAAAGGTGATTATCTATTTAATATGAAAAAGGTAGTTAATGTGAGAAAGGTTTAAAAGATCTTGGAACAGTTTCTTTTCTATTTGGACTTCCCTGGTGGCTCAGTTGGTAAAGAATCTGCCTGCAGTGTGGGAGACCTGGGTTTGATCCTTGAATTGGGAAGATGCCATTGGAGAAGTGCATGGCAACCCACTCCAGTATTCTTGCCTAGAGAATCCCCATGGACAGAGGATATTGGTAGACTACAGCCCATGGGGTCGCAGAGTAAGACAGCTGAGTGACTAAGTACAAACCAAAATTTAGATTCTCGTCTCTTAGATTATATGTTTCAAATATCTTTTGCAGTTATATGTTAAAAGTAAAAATATTAAAAGTAGCAAATAATATTATGAATATATGACCTTTCAGTAGAGGAGGGCTTTATAAACATCACAGGAAGGCATCGATTAGTTCTACTAAGGTATTGTGTAAAATATTTTCTGTTAAGGCTTCCAGTTTAGGGTGGGAAAATGAGCAGAGCCATACCTTTCTTCCACCATTGGTCAAAAATTGAACTGAAAAGAAAATTTTAAAAGTTAAAATACATTCATAATTGTGATAATGATGGGAAGAGAAGATATCAGTGAATTAGATATTTGACAAGTTTCTGGAAAATAGAAAGTAGATTGAATCATCATAGGCAAATTGGGCATCATAGCCCAGACCAGATCCTGGAGATTTCTCTATGTGCAAGAACATGGAGAGACTCTAAACCAGAATGACAGATGAAGAGTAGGTATTAGTGATAAATGAAAGAGACAGCTGAAAGAATGCCTATGTGGGAAGTTTGCCTCCAAATTGCAGTGGATATAATAGCAAAGACTAATTATATAGAACAGCTGCCTATGGAAACTATGGGCTTCCCTGGTGGCTTAACTGGTAAAGAATCCACCTGCAATGTGGGAGACCTGGATTCAATCCCTGAGTTGGGAAGATCTCCTAGAGAAGAGAGTGGCTACCCACTCCAGTAGTCTGGCCTGGAGGATTCCATGGACTGTATAGTCCATGGGGTCACAAAGAGTCAGACATGACTGAGCGAATT
Source organism: Bubalus kerabau (assembly GCF_029407905.1). Classification (NCBI taxonomy): domain Eukaryota; kingdom Metazoa; phylum Chordata; class Mammalia; order Artiodactyla; family Bovidae; genus Bubalus; species Bubalus kerabau. The sequence goes on from NC_073634.1 coordinate 54,153,091, forward strand.
TCACACTAGGGAAACTATGGTCTCAAAGTAAAGTTTTCTTTAGTTTCTGGAATAATGGATGGGAGGGATAAAGAAGTCAAGCCTATATTTTCTACATGGTCAATATTACAGTCATATTCATTTATACAATACACTCAAGGTGATAGTTTATCCATAAAGATTGGACATTTTCCATATTTAATTTAAATTTATAATTCATATTAATCATACTAAGTATGGCTTATAAAAACAGAAGATAACTAGTATAACTTCATTCACTAGCTATAGTTATGGCATAAAACAAAACAGCATGATATTTTAGTGACTTGTGTAACTAAATCAAGTTTATATGAAACTTGGGAAAAATATTAGATATATCTTCCAGTCTACTGCTAGTATTTTCATAGGCACATTCACAAGTGAAGATTATAAGTTAGATATTAGATATAAGTCAAAATTTCTCATCTCAATTTACAGAATAATGTCAGTTAAGCTTCTAAAACCATCACCTCTTTAATCTAAAACCACATTCCCATACCATTCACCTGTAGAATTTGGAGGAGGACTCAAGGAGTAAATTGTCATTACAAAAGTAAATGGCTATTCATCTGAGACTTAGTGGTCCTCTAAGAAAGTGGTTGGGACCCAACTCATTGCCCACTATATAATTAAGCTTGTCATTTAAGCCTGTCAATCAGAAAGACACTGCCTACTACTGTTTTCCCTGTTTTTTAAAAAAATATTCTCTTTATTGTATGTAAATAAAAGAAAGAGTTAAAAATAAAGAATCCACCAGGCATTTGAACAAAGATGTTAACGTGAAATGTAGAGGCTAAAACAAATCTTATAATCAGAAACTTTGAAAACATAAATACATCAGAGACTAGAAGAAGACTTTAATTTTATATTACATATTTTAATGTAGTGAGATAGAAAATATATTTCATTCATGATAAAGAATGGAATGAAATTAGAAAGGCAATATGTATTAAAAGGACTTGCTATTTAAAAGAGTCAAAAATAGAACTGACACAATGGCAGAGTAAAAAGACCCTGAGCTCAGTTTCTCTCACAAGCACACTCAAATCACAACTGTCCACAAACAACAATCAATTAAAAAGACAGGAATCTACCAGAAAATATCTTCTACAAGTAAAGATATAAAAAAGAAGTCACAATGTGATGGGTAGGAGGGATGGACTCATGATATAATCAAATCCCATATCCCCTAGGTAGGTGACTTCTAAATTGGAGAATAAGTATATTTTGGAGGCTCTCCCCTTAGGAGTAAGAGTTCTGAAACATGAGAGTCTGGCACCAGGAAGATGAGCCTCCAGAGCATTTGGCTTTGAAGCCCAGCAGGGCTGAATTGCAAGAGCTTCATGAGACTTGAGGAGATAGAGATTTCACTCTTAAAGGACGAACACTTTCACTCTTAAAAGTCTCACATACACCAGAACCAAGGTCAAAAACAATAAATTCATAGGAACCTAGGTCAGACCTACCTGCTGGTTTTGGAGGGTCTCCAAGGGAGAAAGGGGTGGCTGTGTCTCACCATAGGAATGTAGACAGTGTTGGAAGACATATCAGGGACTATTCATCTGCTTGAAATCTCTTAAGTAAGTAAGTGTCAGTCACTCAGTCGTGCCTGACTCTTTGTGACCCCATGGACTGCAGCCTACCAGGCTCCTCTGTTCTTGAGATTTTCCAGGCAAGGATACTGGAGTGGGTTGCCATTTCCTTCTCCAGGGCATTTTTCCAACCCAGGGATCGAACCCTGGTCTCCTGCACTGCAGGCAGAAATCTCTTAGTGGTTGACAATAATTACCTCAAATGTAAACAGATTAAATGCTCTCACCAAATGACACAGGCTGGCTAGATTGATACTGAAACAAGATCTGTATTTATCCTGCCTAGAAAAGACTCACTTAAGATCTAGAGACACATACAAACTAAAAGCGAGGGGCTGGAAAAAGGCATTTCATGCAAATGGAATTCAAAAGAAAAATAAAATAGTAATACTTATATCAGACAAAATAGACTTTAAAGGTTCTTACAAGAGATAAAGGGCACTAGATAATGACAAAGGGATCAATATGAGAGGAAGATCAGATCAGATCAGATCAGTCACTCAGTCGTGTCCGACTCTGCTACCCCATGAATCGCAGCACGCCAGGCCTCCCTGTACATCACCAACTCCTGGAGTTCACTGAGACTCACGTCCATCGAGTCAGTGATGCCATCCAGCCATCTCATCCTCTGTCGTCCCCTTCTCCTCTTACTCCCAATCCCTCCCAGCATCAGAGTCTTTTCCAATGAGTCAACTCTTCACATGAGGTGGCCAAAGTACTGGAGTTTCAGCTTTAGAGATTTAAGGAGTCCCAAAATGGAGATTATACTGAAGGTCAGTTTTCATTCCAATCCCAAAGAAAGGCAATGCCAAAGAACGCTCAAACTACCACACAATCACAGTCATCTCACACACTGGTAAAATAATGCTTAAAATTCTCCAAGCCAGGCTTCAGCAATACATGAACTGTGACATTCCAGATGTTCAAGCTGGTTTTAGAAAAGGCAGAGGAACCAGAGATCAAATTGCCAACATCAAAAAAACAAGAGAGTTCCAGAAAAACATCTATTTCTGCTTTATTGACTATGCCAAAGCCTTTGACTGTGTGGATCACAATAAACTGTGGAAAATTCTGAAAGAGATGGGAATACCAGAGCACCTGACCTGCCTCTTGAGAAACCTGTATGCAGGTCAGGAAGCAACAGTGAGAACTGGCCATGGAACAACAGACTGGTTCCAAATAGGAAAAGGAGTACATCAAGGCTGTATATTGTCACCCTGTTTATTTAACTTATATGCAGAGTACATCATGAGAAACGCTGGACTGGAAGAAACGCAAGCTGGAATCAAGATTGCTGGGATAAATATCAATAACGTCAGATATGCAGATGACACCACACTTATGGCAGAAAGTGAAGAGGAACTAAAAAGCCACTTGATGAAGATGAAAGTTGAGAGTGAAAAAGTTGGCTTAAAATTCAACATTCAGAAAACGAAGATCATGGCATCCGGTCCCATCACTTCATGGGAAATAGATGGGGAAACAGTGTCAGACTTTATTTTTCTGGGCTCCAATATCACTGCAAATGGTGACTGCAGCCATGAAATTAAAAGACGCTTACTCCTTGGAAGGAAAGTTATGACCAATCTAGATAGCATATTCAAAAGCAGAGACATTACTTTGCCAACAAAGGTTCATCTAGTCAAGGCTATGGTTTTTCCTGTGGTCATGTATGGATGTGAGAGTTGGACTGTGAAGAAGGCTGAGCGCCAAAGAATTGATGCTTTTGAACTGTGGTGTTGGGGAAGACTCTTGAGAGTCCCTTGGACTGCAAGGAGATCTAACCAGTCCATTCTGAAGGAGATCAGCCCTGGGATTTCTTTGGAAGGAATGATGCTAAAGTTGAAACTCCAGTACTTTGGCCACCTCATGCGAAGAGTTGACTCATTGGAAAAAACTCTGATGCTGGGAGGGATTGGGGGCCAGAGGAGAAGGGGACGACAGAGGATGAGATGGCTGGATGGCATCACTGAGTCGATGGACATGAGTCTGAGTGAACTCCGGGAGTTGGTGATGGACAGGGAGGCCTGGCGTGCTGTGATTCATGGGGTCACAAAGAGTCGGACACGACTGAGCGACTGATCTGATCTTATCTGATCTTAGATACCAGTTAGTTCTACCTGCTGGTCCCTAGACCAGCAGTTGTAGTTCTATCCATCAAATGAACACACATAAGACTTAAATTAGAACTACGTACATAAGAAAGTAAGTCAGATTAAGCACTATTATTTTTGCTGATTTGGATTTAGCAAATGCTGCTAAGTTCTATCATCAACCCCTGGGAGACAACCCGAATCTATAACTTTCTGATCATGACAAAGTCAGCATTGGTACTGTATCCAGCAAAGCAATTGTGGCTTATAGATTTTGTAGCTTCCTAAGGATGGACAAGGGATTACATGTCTGGAAACAGTAGCCTTGATTTAGAGCATCCTAATCATGGCAGGAAACACAGGAGATGCAGGTTTGATCCCTGGGTCAGCAAGATCCCCTGGAGGAGGAAATGGCAACCCATTCCAGTATTTTTGCCTAGAAAATTCCATGGTCAGAGGAGCCTGGGTTGGGGGGTGACAGTCCAAAGGGTCACAAACAGTCAGACACAACTGAATGACTAACTCATCAAGCAATCATGGTGGACACAGCAGCAACGTTAACTGAAGTCTTTTCTTGGAATGCCTTTAATGATTCTTTGAGTTCTCTATATCTCTCAACAAATTCCTTTCTCATAAAGTTATATACAATGGATTATATCATCTGCAACTAAAATTCCTGACTCTTCTGTCCTCAGTAACAGAGAGGAAAGAACCAAAGAGATCCATCCTACTTCCAAAGAAAGTTGTTCTCATTGTCATCATCATTGTCAAATAGTAATTTATGTCAGATGAAAGTTGCTTAGTATTTTATAATGCCCTGAGTTCAGTGATGAGAGTGAGCTAATAGTTTTGTTTTTCAGTACTCATCTCCACTTGAACAGGAGATAATATTCTAAAAGATTATAAAGAGATGAGTCTGGAGCCAATAGCCTTAGTTTTTACCTTTTCCTTGCTGCTTGTAGATTCTTTCTCTCATCTAATACATTCTCAGTTCTTTCTCCTAAGACTGGACTCTGCCTAAAGAGAGAAAAGTTGGTGAGGGTATTCTAAGGGTATCAATTCTTTTCTTCATTTTAACCAATGTTCCATGTTCTCTTTATTCAAATTTTCTTACCAGTGAAATGATGTAGGTAATTTTTCAGACAGCACAGACCCAAGTCCTATAAATCAAGCTACTTCTACCTCTCATTTAAAAGACGCCTGAAACAAAGAGGTCTTCTGGGTTGTAGGACGACTTCTGTCCATCTTTTGCAGTCAATTTGATCTCTCTTTTATATTGCCAGAGTGGAAAACTGGCTGTGTAGCTGAAACACATGCATGACATAATTCTCATCAAATTATGTTAACATAGTTCAGGGGAAAATAGTAGCAAACAACTATAAGTTCAAAATAATATATCTGCATTTTGCCTCAGTTTCACACTCTCTGTGCCTGCTGCTGCTGTTTAGGTGCTAATTCATGTCCAACTCTTTGTAACCCTATGTACTGTAGATATGGCTTCTGGTAGACATGAAGCATACTTATTGTACTTTTGTTCGTGATAAGAATTATTCCAGGATATGAATAGCCCAAATTCTTCCATGCTGTTGGCAAACAATTAGGTTGTGAGATACTCAATTTAATTTTTTTTTCTATTTTAATGTATTTTATTTATTTACCTTTTGCCAGCAAGGGAGTCAGCTAAGGTCAGTGATCACAAAAAGAGTTTGCTATCTTTGTAAATTACATGCTGAATGGTAATGATTCATGGGCATGGTAATCCATTTCAATAACCTTGCCTGGAGAATCCCATGGACAGAGAAGCCTGAGACCCCATGGACTGTAGCCCATCAGGCTCCTCTGTCCATGGGATTTTCCAGGCAAGAATACTGGAGTAGGTTGTCATTTCCTTTGGCCTTGGAATACAGAATGAAGCAGGGCAAAGACTAATAGAGTTTTGCCAAGAAAATGCACTGGTCATAGCAAACACCCTTTTCCAACAACACAAGAGACAACTCTACACATGGACATCACCAGATGGTCAACACCAAAATCAGATTGATTATATTCTTTGCAGCCAAAGATGGAGAAGTTTTATACAGTCAACAAAAACAAGACCAGGAGCTGACTGTGGCTCAGATCATGAACTTCTTATTGCCAAATTCAGACTTAAATTGAAGAAAGTAGGGAAAACCACTAGACCATTCAGGTATGACCTAAATCAAATCCCTTATGATAATACAGTGGAAGTGAGAAATAGATTTAAGGGAATATATCTGATAGACAGAGTGTCTGATGAACTATGGATGGAGGTTCATGACATTCTATAGGAGACAGGGATCAAGAACATCACCATGGTAAAGAAATGCAAAAAAGCAAAACGGCTGTCTGAGGAGGCCTTACAAATAGCTGTCGAAAGAAGAGAAGCAGAAAGCAAAGGAGAAAAGGAAAGATATAAGCATCTGAATGCAGAGTTCCAAAGAATAGCAAGAAGAGATAAGAAAGCCTTCCTCAGCAATCAATGCAAAGACATAGAGGAAAAGAACAAAATGGGAAAGACTAGAGCTCTCTTCAAGAAAATTAGAGATAGCAAGGGGGCATTTAATGCAAAGATGGGCTCGATAAAGGACAGAAATGGTATGGACCTAACAGAAGCAGAAGATATTAAGAAGAGGTGGCAGGAATACACAGAAGAATTGTACAAAAAAGATCTTCACGAGCAAGATAATCACAATGGTGTGATCACTCATTTAGAGCCAGATATCCTGGAATGTGAACTCAAGTGGGCCTTAGAAAACATCACTATGAACAAAGCCAGTGGAGGTGATGGAATACCAGTTGAGCTATTTCAAATTCTGAAAGATGATGCTGTGAAAGTGTTGCAGTCAATATGCCAGCAAATTTGGAAAACTCAGCAGTGGCCACAGGACTGGAAAAGGTCACTTTTCATTCCAATCCCAAAGAAAGGCAATGCCAAAGAATGCTCCAACTACCACACAATTGCACTCATCTTACACACTGGTAAAGTAATGCTCAAAATTCTCCAAGCCAGGCTTCAGCAATATGTGAACTGTGAACTTCCTGATGTCCAAGCTGGTTTTAGAAAAAGCAGAGGAACCAGAGATCAAATTGCTAACATCTGCTGTATCATGGAAAAAGCAAGAGAGTTCCAGAAAACCATCTTTCTGCTTTATTGACTATGCCAAAGCCTTTGACTTTGTGGATCACAATAAACTGTGGAAAATTCTTCAAGAGATGGGAATACCAGACCACCTGACCTGCCTCTAAAGAAACCTAAATGTGGGTAAGGAAGCAACAATTAGAACTGCACATGGAACAACAGACTGGTTCCAAATAGGAAAAGGAGTTCGTCAGGGCTGTATATTGTCACCCTGCTTATTTAACTTATATGCAGAGTACATCATGAAAAACACTGAGCTGGAAGAAGCACAAGCTGGAATCAAGATTGCCGGGAGAAATATCAATAACCTCAGATATTCAGATGGCATCACTCTTATGGCAGAAAGTGAAGAGGAACTAAAAAGCCTCTTGATGAAAGTGAAGGTGGAGAGTGAAAAAGTTGGCTTAAAGCTCAACATTCAGAAAACGAAGATCAGGGCATCTGGTCCCATCACTTCATGGGAAATAGATGGGGAAACAGTGGAAACAGTGTCAGACTTTATTTTTGGGGGGCTCCAAAATCACTGCAGCCATGAAATTAAAAGACGCTTACTCCTTGGAAGGAAAGTTATGACCAACCTAGATAGCATATTCAAAAGCAGAGACAGTACTTTGCCAACAAAGGTCCATCTTGTCAAGGCTATGGTTTTTCCTATGGTCATGTATGGATGTGAGAGTTGGACTGTGAAGAAAGCTGAGTGCCAAAGAATTGATGCTTTTGAACTGTGGTGTTGGAGAAGAGTCTTGAGAGTCCCTTGGACTGCAAGGAGATCCAACCAGCCCATTCTGAAGGAGATCAGCCCTGGGATTTCTTTGGAGGGAATGATGCTAAAGCTGAAACTCCAGTACTTTGGCCACCTCATGCGAAGAGTTGACTCATTGGAAAAGACTCTGATGCTGGGGGGGATTGGGGGCAGGAGGAGAAGGGGACGACAGAGGATGAGATGGCTGGATGGCATCACTGAGTCGATGGACATGAGCCTGAGTAAACTCCGGGAGTTGGTGATGGACAGGGAGGCTTGGAGTGCTGCGATTCATGGGGTTGCAGAGTCGTACACGACTGAGTGATTGAACTGAACTGATACCACTTTAAAAGGCAATATGATACCACACATTCCAAACAGAGCCATGGCAAGTTCCTAAACTCATCTCCAAAGTAATTATGTGGGGAAAAGTTAGATAGTTGGCTGCTTTGTCCAAAACGATCAGTCTTTTGTATTTTCATAAATGCCTCATTTATGAAAGACTCAGGGGGAAAAAGACCTTAGTGTGTCATTAATTATGATAGCGAAAAAAAAAAAAAAAAAAAAAAAAAAGGCCAGGCTGTAGGGAAAACGGGTGAAAAACTAGTATAAACATTACTAGTCTCTTCCAGATGACTCTGATTTTTCCCCTCATATTTTTTGGCCATGATATTAAAAAAAATATATAAAGTTTGAATTTGTTTTAAATCAGAGACTATGGGACTTAGAGGTCTTTATTTAGGAAGATTTGAATTCTTGCCGTAAGCTATAAACGAATAGTTTTTTCTAGAATTTTCCCTTAATTTAGCCATGTGGTAAGATGCATTCAACCTTCTTAAATACTGTGGGTTTAAAAATATTTAAGTATCTGTGGGGATAACAAGAAATTCAACAGGATTCCCTAGTTAGTTACCTTTACCTCCTCTGTTCCTTGGTATTTATATTAAACAAATATCCTCCTCATTTCCCTAAGCCCCCAACTCAGACATTGGCAAACTTCTGTAAAGAGTCTCATAGTAAATATCTTAAGCTATGCATTTTAAGTGGTTTCTCTTGCAACTTCTCTGCTGTAGTGTAAATGCAAACATAAGCATACTTAAATCAATAGGTTTTGGCTGTTTCAACAAACATAATCTTTTTTTTTTTGTACAAAAATAGAGATTGAATCAGATTTGGCCCAAGGGTTGTAGTTTTCTGACCCCTACTTTAAAACCAAGAACACTGGTTCTATACCTGTAAAGTTTGAATCACTCTTTGGAGGGTGATATAGTAGATTTTATCAGACAAATGACATTTAATAAAGAAAGGGCATTTGATTTAGATCACAGGCTGAAAAGCTCCTGGTTCAAATACATGCAAAATAAAGCATCCAGAAAAGCAAAACTAGCAACATGAGTCCAGGATCAGATGGGATCTACTGTCTAGAGGAAAATGGAGGGTTAAAAATTGACCATGTGTATGTCACAGGTATGACAATGGGTAGAGATTAAAGGAAGAGATTTCAGTTCAGTTCAGTTCAGTCGCTCAGCCGTGCCCGACTCTTTGCAACCCCATGAATCGCAGCATGCCAGGACTCCCTGTCCATCACCAACTCCCAGAGTTCACTCAGACTCACGTCCATCGAGTCAATGATGCCATCCAGCCATCTCATCCTCTGTTGTTCCCTTCTCCTCCTGCCCCCAATCCCTCCCAGCATCAGAGTCTTTTCCAATGAGTCAACTCTTCGCATGAGGTGGCCAAAGTACTGGAGTTTCAGCTTTAGAGATTTAAGGAGTCCCAAAATGGAGATTATACTGAAGGAAAGTTCTTGGCACTTAAGAAAAACAGTAGATTTAGATAGATATTCCTAATTCAAAATAGGGGATATTAGATAAGACTGAGTAGGAATATGTCAGTTTAAAAAATAAAATCTATTTGGAGCAGGAAGCATGATGATAGAGGTTTGTATAATTTTAACATTTATGAAGCTTGTTAGTGAATCAAGGAGGGTGATACTTTATTAAAGAAGTGCTACCTCACCATGTTCAGGGATAAACCTGGTACCCATCACCTCTCCACCATGTGCCCTCATGATGCCTCTCTCCCACTCTAGATGCTCTCCTGACTGCTTTGTGTCCCAAGCCTGAAGACTGACTCATAGATATGTATGACATTTATCTTACTCTTCTGATTTCATTTCAGCACCCGTTTGATGGACACATTTGTCTTCTGATATAATAACTGCTGATCTTTTGTATGAGAGAAGCTGAAAAGGGTGAATACTGAAAAATGCTTGAATGAATTACACTTAGCACTTACCTTAAGAGGTTCTTTCAAAAAAAAAAAATGCGTTGGCATCCTTTCTTCTTTGAAAGGTAATTCTTTAGTATGGTAGAAATTGCACAAAATATCACTGATTTGGCATGCATTCTGTTACCTGAATTGAATCTTTATGTCCTGTGCATTCACTTATTAGTGAGTATTGTTTTGGAAATGTAGGTAATAGTTGATTTCATACTGAAGAGAATACATATAGGTATAAATAGTATGTTTCAAGCAACAAGATAATACTTTCATGTTCCTGTTGAAATTCTTTTATGCCAAATACACTCAAGATTCTGTAAGAAGACTATACTATTATCCTATGAGAGTTCTCAAAAAGAACTGCTACAATGCCATCAATGAGATGCTGATTCTGTTCTATTTGCATTTATTCTTTCATTTCCATCTCATTCCCTCAACAGCTTTATTTTCATAGGCTTATACTCAGTTCAGTTCAGTTCAGTTTAGTCACTCAGTCATGTCCAACTCTTTGCGACCACATGAATTGCAGCACGCCAGGCCTCATCCATCACCAACTCCGGAGTTCACTGAGACTCACGTCCACTGAGTCAGTGATGCCATCCAGCCATCTCATCCTCTGCCATCCCCTTCTTCTCCTGCCCCCAATCCCTCCCAGCATCAGGGTCTTTTCCAATGAGTCACCTCTTCATATGAGGTGGCCAAAGTATTGGAGTTTCAGCCTCAGCATCAGTCCTTCCAATGAACACTCAGAATTGATCTCCTTTAGGATGGACTTGTTGGATCTCCTTGAAGTCCAAGGGACTTGCAAATGTCTTCTCCAATACCACAGTTCAAAAGCATCAATTCTTTGGCACTCAGCTTTCTTCACAGTCCAACTCTTACATCCATACATGACCACTGGAAAAACCATAGTCTTGACTAGATGGACCTTTTTTGGCAAACTAATATCTCTGCTTTTTAATATGCTATCTAAGTTGGTCATAAATTTCCTTCCAAGACTAGGGAGCTCCAAAGTGAGATTCATGCATGGCTGAGAGTTTGGATGATTATACATCAGGGCACAGGAAGAAAATCCTAGAATTGATGTTGAAATTTATTCTTTCTATAAAAATAAAAAAAGAACTTAAGCTTACTAATTTGAAAATGTTTATATTCTTTAATATATAAGATGTATAATTATGCATAATATTAATATAACCTATAGTATAATATAACTATAATATATTGACAATGGTGCCCTCAGTCAGATTCTAACTTAGATGCTTCCATGTCATTAAAATATCTAAGATATCTTGAGGGAAGAGTGGGATTCCATAATGTAGAATGGGTAAGACTATGGAAATTGAGTAAAAGTTTCAATATGTCTTAATGCATGCTAATTATTATGAATTATTTAAATTTGGGAATTCATGACAATTCCAAAGTTCTAATCCACTAAAGAAATATAAGAAGAAATAAAAACACATCAGAGAAGAAAGATTTTCAATAGTTAAGCTTTTCATTAACAAATATAATGCTTTATGGAACACTTTTATGCATGGCTATTGGTTGTGAAGCTGATTTGATTAGAATAAAAAATAAGAAAGAATTCCAACCACTAAAAGGGACCCAGATGGAGATCATTTTTTTCCATCTTCTTTTCTATTCTCCTCTAACCTTCACTGCTTCCAAAGCGACCTAACTTCTTGAAATTCACCTCCAATTATGCCATCCACATTTTTGCATGCACATCCTGGCCACCCATAGTATACAAAATCTTCAGAAAAGTATGACTCACCAGTTTGTGACCTTATTTATTTTTTCTACTCTTTTCTTTAATATAAATTTATTTATTTTAATTGGAGGTTAATTACTTTACAATATTGTATTGATTTTGCCATACATCAACATGAATCCACCACGGGTATACACGTGTTCCCCATCCTGAGCCCTTCTCCCTCCTCCCTCCCTGTACCATCCCTCTGGGTCATCCCAGTGCACCAGCCCCAAGCAGCCAGTATCATGCATTGAACCTGGACTGGTGATTCATTTCATATATGATATTATACACGTTTCAACGCCATTCTCCCAAAGCATCCCACCCTCTCCCTCTCCCACAGAGTCCAAAAGACTGTTCTATACATCTGTGTTTCTTCTGCTGTCTCGCATACAGGGTATTTTTTCTACTCTTCTCTTCCACCCTTTTATTAAACCCATTATATACTCTTGTCAAATCAGACAACTATTTCTGAAAAACCTTACCTAGTAAATGAGCTTCTATATTCCTCTCTTTAATCTCAAATATTCTTCATTTTCCAAGTTAATATCAAATGGTATCATCTTCTTAAACTCTCTTTTATTGTCCCACTGGTATTTCATATCTTTTTCCATATTCCTGTTTTGGGCAGTTCAGTTCAGTTGCTCAGTTGTGTCTGACTCTTTGCGACCCCATGAGCTGCAGCACGCCAGGCCCCCCTGTCCAACACCAACTCCCACAGTTCATTCAGACTCACGTCCATGAGTCAGTGATGCCATCCAGCCATCTCATCCTCTGTTATCCCCTTCTCCTCCTGCCCCCAATCCCTCCCAGCATCAGAGTCTTTTCCAATGAGTCAACTCTTCACATGAGGTGGCCAAAGTACTGGAGTTTCAGCTTTAGCATCATTCCTTCCAAAGAAATCCAGTTAGCTTATCATTTATTTTATTTTGAGAAGAGAAATTTTCTTATTTGCTCTTGTCTCATATTAGGACTCTTTGTTGAACTGACTATATTACTCATCCTGCAAACCCAGTTGAAGGCTTATATCCCACAAACCTTCTGTCACCATTCATTCTTTGTCTGAACCCTATCATTGAATATATACTGCTCTTCAGCAAGAAGAAAATCATGTTAAAGTGTTACAGCCATGTTTTATGTTATTTGGATTGTGTACTCCTTGAGGATATACTCTGAATTATTCTTGTTTCAAACCTGATAACTCCTAGCACAGAGCTTATTAAGTATATGATGCTTAGTAAAGGCATGCTGATCAAACACATGCTGGTTAGCAGTATTCTAAATCTTTTCAACAATGTCCACAACATTATCACATATTCCACATTACACAGTTTCCATTAAGAGGTATGGTCTCTGTATTCTCCTCTTGAATTTGTGTGGGCTAGTGACACTTGTAATCAATATAAAACTATGAAAATTATGCTGAGTAACTTCGGAAAACTTGGTTAGAAAAATCATGCAGCATCTTGCATTGCTTGCTGAACAATCATACTTGGAGCCCTGAAAACCATGCAAGATATGTGACCCACCCTGAGGCCACTGTGCTGTAAGCCAAGCCACATAGACAAGCTGCATGTAGACTCTTCAGTCTGAAATCTTAGTTTCTGAATTTTCTAATTCAGGCTTCCATGTTTGTGAGTGAATGGGCATTCAGATGATTTGAATCTCCTGTGTGTGTCAGTTGCTCAGTCATGTCTGACTCTTTGCGACTCCATGGACTATAGCCCGCCAGGATCCTCTCTTCATGGGATTCTCCAGGCAAGAATACTGGAGTGCGTTGCCATTCCCTTCTCCAGAAGATCTACCCAGCACAGGAATCAAACCTGGGTATTCTGCATTTCAGACAGATTCTTTACTCACTGAACTACGAGGGAAACTATCTATTCTTCTGATGTTGAGTCAAATCCAGCTTTCAATTCTTTCCATTCCATGTTCCAGATATTGTGGAGCTGAGAAAAAGCATTCCTGCTTTGCTCTTTCTAAATTACTAAATGAAAGAATCTGTGAGTATAATAAGAGTGTTGCTATTAAGTTTGAAAGACTTTGTTTTGCAGTCATATTACAAGGAACAATTCTTTTTTGGGGGACTGAAATATTTGTATATAAACCAATGTGTTGAGAAAATAGGCCATGGTTATGTTTTCAGTTCAGTTCAGTTCAGTTCAGCTGTTCAGTCGTGTCCGACTCTTTGCAACCCCATGGGCTGTAGCACAACAGGCCTTCCTGTCCATTAACAACTCCCAGAGCCTACTCATACTCATGTCCATTGAGTAGGTGATGCCATCCAATCATCTCATCCTCTGTCATCCCCTTCTCCTCCTGCCCTCAATATTTCCCAGCATCAGGGTCTTTTCTAATGAGTCAGTTCTTCGCATCAGTTGGCCAAAGTATTGGAGTTTTAGGTTCAGCATCAGTCCTTCCAATGAATATTCAGGACTGATTTCCTTTAGGATGGACTGGTTGGATCTCCTTGCTGTCCAAGGGACTTTCAAGAGTCTTCTCCAACACCACAGTTAAAAAACATCAATTCTTCAGAGCTTAGCTTTCTTTGTAGTCCAACTCTTATATCCATACACGACTCCTGGAAAAACCATAGCTTTGACTAGATGGACCTTTGTTGTCAAAGTAGTGTTTCTGCTTTTTAATATGCTGTCTAGGTTGGTCATAACTTTTCTTCCAAGGAGCAAGCGTCTTTTGATTTCATGGCTGCAGTCACCATCTGCAGTGATTTTGGAGCCCAGAAAAATAAAGTCTGACACTGTTTCCCCATCTATTTGCCATGAAGTGATGGGACCAGATGCCATGATCTTAGTTTTCTGAATGTTGAGCTTTAAGCCAACTTTTTCACTCTCCTCTTTCACTTTCATCAAGAGGCTCTTTAGTTCTTCTTCGCTTTCTGCCATAAGAGTGGTGTCATCTGCATATCTGAGGTTATTGATATTTCTCCCGGCAATCTTGATTCCAGCTTGTGTTTCATCCAGCCAAGCATTTCTCATGATGTACTCTATATATAAGTTAAATAAGCAGGGTGACAATATACAGCCTTGGCATACTCCTTTCCCGATTTGGAACCAGTCTGTTTTTCCGTGTCCAGTTCTACCTGTTGCTTCTTGACCTGCATACAGATTTCTCATGAGGCAGATAAGGTGGTCTGGTATTCCCATATCTTTTAGAATTTTCCATAGTTTGTTGTTATTCACACAGTCAAAGATTTTGGCATAGTCATGGTTATGTTTTAGACATATCCTAAATAACCCCACATGGGCTCACAGCATTCTGTATCCCAAACTCTGAAGACCTTGTCACCACTTGGCCTTCTACTACAATTTCACACAGACCCAGATAGCGAAATCTATCCAGAAAGAGTAGAATATAGAGTTAAAGGTTTCACACTCTCTGACTTCAGACTATGGTATGAAACTATAGTAGTCAAAGCAGTATAGTAGTAACACAGAAACACACATATATCATGGAAGTAGCATAGAGAGTTCAGAAATAAAACCATAGTCATATAGTCAATTAATCTATGAGAAAAGAGGCAAGGATACACAATAAGGAAAAAACAGCCTCTTCAATAAATGATGTTGAGAAAACTGGACAGCTATATGTAAAAGAATAAAACTGGACCACTTTTTCACACCATATACAAAAATAAAGTCAAAATGTACTTAAATGGATAACATGAAACCTTCGAACTCCTAGAAGAAAACACAGCAATTATCTATTTGACATTAGCTTTAGCTATAATATTTTTTATATATCTCCACAGGCAAGGGAACCTAAAAGCAAAAATAAACAAATGAGACTGTATCAAACTAAAAAAGTTTTTGCATGGCAAAGGGAACCACTAACAAAAGAAAAAGAAAACATACAGAATGGCGGAAGGAATTTGTGAACAATATATCTGATAATTGCTTGATAGCCAAAATATAGAAAAGACTCATACAACTCTAAGTCACCTGGATATAATGAGTACATAGGGATTATAATCAATAATATGGTAAGAATTTTGTATGGTGATGGATGATAACTGGTCTTTCTGCAGTGACTATTTCATAATGTATAAACACTGAATCACTATGTTGTACACATGGAACAGACTTAACATTAAAATTTAATGTAAAATTAAAAAAAAACTTAATTAATATGATTTACTACCACAACAAGGTAGAAACAAGGGAAAAAAGGTGGCACCCCAGAGGAAATTTTGAATAATCATCAGAGGGTAAGAACCTTTTATTGTCTTTCTGCAATCACAATCGGAGATTCTTTTCTACTCTGATGATTGTGTTTTGGGAAGTCAATCAATTTTAATTACATGGAGGTTTTCCTAGATCCCGCAGATAAATAAGACCCCTCCCTAAAATTTAGCAAGCTTGCCTTCTGTTCATTGACTCAGAGATGTAAGCAGAGTTTTTCTCAGTAACTTCTAGCAAGTGAAAGTGAACTAAAGTATCTGGGTCACCCAAAGCCTAGTAAGTTTCAGAACAGCTGTAATAGAAGGTGTGTTAGGATCAGGGTTAGTGTTCATTACTCAACCTCTATCCAGTGAGAAGTTGAGTTCTCTGCAGGTCAATAAAGTGAGGTGCAGCCAAGTGCTGTATTGTTCTATAAGCACGTGCATGCTAAGTCACTTCAGTCGCATCTGACTATGATCCTATGAAAATCAGAAGCTACCAGGCTTCTTTGTACATGGGATTCTCCAGGCAAGAATACTGGAGTGGGTGTCATGCACATGAATTATTATTATTATACCTATAATTTACAAAAATAGCATATTCTTTTGGTGACTTTAACTGACTCTCTTGCTGGCAATATATAAAGTAAAACAGAATACAATTTTTTAAACATCTGAGTACTTCAAAGACTAATTGTTTACTAACTACATGGAAGAACTTGGGCTACTTAGGTCCTGGGAATAATTCTTATCATGAACAAAAATAAAATAAATATGCTTCATGTTTAGCAGAAGCCATATCCACCTTAATGTTTGTCAATAGTGTTCATATAGTCTGTTTTAATTGTTTGCTAAGTTTTACTTTGGCCACCTCATGCAAAGAGTTGACTCATTGGAAAAGACCCTGATGCTGGGAGGGATTGGGGGCAGGAGAAGAAGGGGATGACAGAGGATGAGATGGCTGAATGGCATCACCAACTCAATGCACATGAGTTTGGGTGAACTCTGGGAGTTGGTTATGGACAGGGAGGCCTGGTGTGCTGTGATTCATGGGGTTGCAAAGAGTCAGACATGACTGAACAACTGAACTGAACTGAACCGAAGTTTCTGACTCTGGTTTGCTTTCCTCTATGGCTGTTATGTTTTCTGTGGTCTTTGAGTTTTTACCTTGTTCTCTGGAATGTCAATTTCCTTGGAAATTTTGATCATAACAGCGTTTAATCTATTTGAAAAGACTGTTTCTTTTTTTGTTGTTGTTATTGTTGTTCATGGGCTAAGACATTCCATCTTAGACAATTCTTGGATAATGTGTAGTTTTTCTCTTTGAAATCTACGTTTGCTAGTTAGATTTTGTGGTGGTGGTTTCATTGCTAAGTTTTGTCCAATTCTTGTGATCCCATAAACTGTAGCCCTTCAGGCTCCTCTGTCCATGGTGGCAGGTTGCCGTTTACTTCTCCATGGGATCTTCCTGACCCATTGCAAACAGTTTATTGCCTTGCAGGCAGATTCTTTATCCCTGAGCCATCAGATAAGTAATGCCAAATATACATTTATACATGATTTGTATTGAATGGTAGGCCAGCAAGCTGACTTGTGGAAAACAAGTGTTTCTAAGAATATTTATTAGTATTTGTTTACAAGCAAAATATTTTATCTTAGTTTACCTAAAATATAATGATATTATATTTTAAGCTTTTTATTTCAACCAGGCCATAAATGGGTTTACTTTGCAGGGATTTTGAATTACCTTTTGCCTTTAGGCTTCAAAGGGCTCAACACTTATTCCAATAAAATCTAAACCCTGCTTGAGATACTCCCAACACTTCAAAACATAGATGACCTGACCAGATAATTTTCCTGGAAAGTTGTATACCTTTGCTGATGTTTCAAGGAAGATTAGTTTCTTCCTGATTATATCTTCATGTGGACACTTGTATCAGGAAATATAGCTTCCTCAAGTGGATGAGATTTGAAGTTAAAAAGCTGTTCTCACTTTGGTATACAATTACATTCCTAAGTCATTGGTAAACATTGCTATATTCTAGTGAGTAGGATGATTTATAAAAGCTAAGTACAGTTACTACTTTTTAAGTGGGACTATGCCTGTGACAAATTTGCTTGAATATCTTCTAAGACCTTCGGAAACCACTTTCACTCAGAGAGCTGGATGCTGTGCCAATATTTCTCTGAGTCACAGGTTTGTCTCACAGGGCATTTCTGTCTGCTCCAAATTTAAGAAAACTTCCCAGTAGTTCATACCTGTGTTTCAGAACAGGTCTTCTAGATGTTGACATGTACTAGATAAGGTGAGATTGGTATCTATTTAACTTTCTATTAATATTTTGGGGAGTGCTGTATTATGAGTTGAGTTATATACCTCATCCACAAATTCATATTTTGAAGTACCCAATTCGCAGTATCTCAAGATGTAACTTTATCTGAAATAAGGTAGTTAGTTAAGATGGATTTATTAGGATGGACCCTTTTAAGACTGATATCCCTACCCTATAAAAAGGTGAAATTTGAACACAAAGAGAAAAACCCATGAGAAGGCCACATGAAGATGAAAGCAGATATAGAACAATGCTTTTGCAAGCCAAGAGATGCCAAAACTTAGCAGAAAGTCAGCAGAAACTAGGGGAAAATCAGGGAATAGATTTTCCCTCACAGCTGTGAAAAGGGACCAGCACTGCTGACACCTTAATTTCAGATGTGTGGCCTCTAGAACTTTGAGATAATCAATTTCTGTTGTTCAGTTTGTGGTACTGTTTTTATAACTCTAGTAAACTCATATATGGGATTTAGGGTTAGCACTTCTTCAACGTTAATTCCATGCTCCTAGTTGTGTCCCAGGATCCTTAGGCCACCAAGGAAACAATGGATCCGCAGCCTTTCTGATCCTTTTGTGCACTGTAACACTCACTGGTTTACCTCCCCTGTACTGACTAAAAAGAATATCAAGCTGATTTACAATGTTACACATTTATTATTGTCAGAAAAGTATGCTGAAAGATTCATATTAGATTTACCACTAGCATTATTCAGTTGTTATATGGTTTATCTTTAGCATACAAATACAATGAAGTAAAAAGATTGATAGTGCAGTCAAATTCAGATCGAGTCAGTGACAGAAAAATATTAGCTAAAACACTTTTAGGTGTAAATATATTTTACCAACCTAAAAAGCTTTCTGAATTTCATGCTACTGGGACTGTGTGGATGTTCATGGAAACTTCTTCACATAGGCACAATGAATTATTAACTCCACTTCCAGCCCCTGATCTCTCTCTTCTTCGAGATGTGGGGGAGGAGGAGGTGGCTGAAAATCCCAAGCTTCTAATTCTGGCTTTATCTTTCTAGTGACCAGCCAGAGCCCTCCCAGCATCACTTCATTAGAAGAAAAAGATGCTCCCAGCACTCTTAATACTTAGGAATTTACAAGGACTTAAGGAACTCTGTGCCTGGAACCAGGGGCAGAAACAAAGAAATACATTTTCTAATCTCTCACACAGTCATTGTACTTCTTCAATAATAGTGGTGCTTTCTTCACACAAAGCATGTGGTGAAAACAAAGCAAGACCATATTGGTGCTATGAGGGGTCTACTGCAGGGAGTTAATGGTGGCTCAGCAGAGAAGAATTTGCCTGCCAGTGCAGGAGGTGAGGGTTTGATCCCTGGGTTAGGAAGATCCCCTGGCGAAGGAAATGGCAACCCAGTCCAATATTCTTGCCTTGGAAATCTCATGGACAGAGGAGCTCATAAGGTTGCAAAGAGTCAGGCACAACTTGGAGACTACACAACAACAACAAATAGAAAATAATAGATACAATTTGTTCTTAAAATTTATTATAAGGACCACAATTTATGTGAGTTCCTGAGTATAAGAACAGACATTTAACAGTTGACTTCTATTTGGAATCATTTGATCTATGTATCACCTGGGCTGTTTAATGTCAGTCTCTATCTTAACATTAGATTTGATATTTGAACAAATAAAGTATAACAATTATATTATGAAGGAAGGGTCTTGGTTTTATGATATTTTTGAGTGTATATTGGTTTTTTGAATGCTAAGTTGCTTCAGTTATGTCCAACCCTGTGCGACACTATGGGCTGTAGCCTGCCAGGCTCCTCTGTCCTTGGGATTATCCGGGCAAGAATACTGGAGTGGGTTGCCATGCTCTCTTCCAGGGGATCTTCCCAATTCAGGAATTGAACCCACATCTCTTATGTCTTTTGTATTGGCAGGCAGGTTCTTCACCACTAGAGCAACCCAGGAAGCCCTATATTGGTTTTACTTATTCCCTGAAAGTTTTGCTGTAGTATTACTTGTCAGAGTCCAAGTTTGATATTTGAATTTTCAGAAAAATCTATCCAACTTCTCAAGAAGATTATGGTACTCTTTTTTATTTACTCAAAGGTCATTTCATTGGCACTTGTTTGTGAGGAAAAGAATTGATGTAAATGAAACTGTATTAAACTTGCCTCACTGAAAAGAAATAAATAACCAAACACAGAAGTGGTTCTTATCTATTTCATCTACTCTGGGAAACAAGATTACACCTTTAAATGCTGGCTCGTTTTCTCTGTTGGAATGGCCTAACTGCACCCATACCATGTCCAGCACACACATTTATAGATGATCATCACATTTCCCTCACTAAGTCTGATTGTGGGATCAGAGTTCTTACCACAGTGATCTATAAAGCTTCTATGAGATACTGTTGTTGTTGTTCAGTCACTAAGTCATGTCTGACTTTTTGTGACCCATGGACTTAAAGGGTCCAGGCTTCCCTGTCCTTCACTATCTCCTGGAGTTTGCTCAGATTCATGTTCTTTGAGTCAGTGATGCTATCTAACCATTTCATACTCTGCTGCCCCCTTCTCCTTTTGCCTTCAATTATTCCTAGCATCAGGGTCTTTTCTAATGAGTCAGCTCTTTGCATCAGGTGGCCAAAGTACTGGAGCTTCAGTTTCAGCATCAATCCTTCCAGTGAATATTCAGGGTTGATTTTCTTTAGGATGGACTAGTTTGATTCCTTCCTGTCCAATGTATTTGCAAGAATCTTCTCCAGCACCACAGTTCGAAAGCATCAATTTTTCAGTGCTCAGCCTTCCTTATGGTCCAACTCTCACATCTGTCTATATTAGTATATTTATATGTAGTATACACACACACACACACACACACACACACACACATATCCCAATCTCCTAATTTATCCCTCCCCAACATTACCCCTGGTAATAATCCATAGGGTTGCAAATAGTCAGACATGACTGAGTTGACTTAGCACAACAGTGCACAAAACCACAAATTTATTTTCTACATCTGTGACTCTGTTTCTGTTTTGTAAATAAATTCATTTGTACCATTTGTTTTTAGATTCCATGCATAAGTGATTTGTGATATATATGTTTCTCTGTCTGCCTTACTTCACTCTGTATGATAATCTCTAGGTCCATCCATGTTGGTACAAGTGGCATTATTTCATACTTTTTACAGTGCTGAGGTTTTAATTGTGTTTTTTTCCTAAGTTTTTATCTATAATTTCTCAGTTAGGAGTTTTATAAACAAAGTATCATTCATTAATTGTATTAGTTACATATTTTGTATAGCAACATTTATCCAAATCAAGTCCCTTATTGTGCATTTAGTATCACATTTATTATCTTACACAGTTTCTGAGGGTCAGGACTATGGGGTGGCTTAGCTGTGGGGCTCTGTTTCAAGGTCTCTTTTGAGATCACAGTAAGTCTATGATCTCTCTATAAAGATGCTCACAACATGGCAGCTCTCTTCTCCCAGATTGAGTACCTCTGGTTTAACAAATCTTCAGAGTGATTCTTATGAATGCTAACGTTTGAGAACCACTGGGGCTCTTTTGAAGATCAGATCAGATACAGGCCCATTAAAAATTCTGACATAATTTTCTGCTGGGGAAAATCACTATTTCCTTGGTATCACATTGCTTCTGGAAATGTTTAGTTACATAAGGGGAGGAATACAGAAAGCTATGGGAATGTACGATTTCAAGAGATGTACAACTACTCTCACAAATGTTTTGCACCATTTGTTTCAAAATGCATCTTAGCACATGTGAGAAGAGTTTTATTTTTCCTTTTCCTTTTTTCAGAATCTCAAACCTATCCAGAGTGACTTCAAAAATAATCCTGTCCCCGTTTTCAAAAATACAGATCTTCTTACTCATTTTATTTCCCTCACTTCATTATATACAGCTCTCCTCTTTAGAGTTGTTTGGAACTTAGAAGGCTTTAAAACTTTCTGCCTAATGCTTTCCTAAACCTTTTCCCTGTAATAGCTCAAGCCCAACTGCACATAGGTTGCATCATAATTAAAGCACTTGAACAAACAGCATATGGACAAGGACTTACCCAGCTATTAGCAAAGACAGTGTTTTAGGATACAATTTTTTTTCTCCCATAAGTGGAGGCAAATCTCAAATAAGAATTTGTTTTGAACTTTTCTATCTCCATGATTAAGTTTCAAGGCTCTGCTACTTTAGAACAAAAAGCTTTTAAATTTAAACCACTCTCAGTGCAATGTTTTTCTTCATGATAAATGGACATATTTCATGCTGGGAGGTTAAAAGGTGAGAAAAGGCTAAACTAAAACCACCTTCAAAGCAGAGTGTTTCACTTAGTGATAAATGACACTGTTTCAACAGGGGAGGATGAAAGATTTTACATTTGCTTTGAAATAGAGAAATAGCCAAGTGCTCACTACTACTGATTATAGATGTTTCTAACAAAATGGAGGTAAATGGCTGAGTATAAGCCATTTACAAAATATATATATATTTTCTCTCCTCTAAAAAACATATTTTGTGTTGTTTAGGAAATCAGTTATGTTGTTGTTCATAGAACAAAATTTCAAATATATAACAAATAATTTTGATCAATATTTTCTTTTTCTTAAATTTTTTCCGAGCAAATTTTAGGAGAAAAAAAAAATGGGGGACAAGAATATGCCAAAACCATCAATTTCTTATTTCCCAAAACCTTATAATTTTGAGTTGTTGTAGCCTGACTCATATCTTGAAGAACTTTGCCTTATTTTCATAAAACACACTATATCCATGAGAAGGGAAATTAGCATATAATTTGTAGATTTGATTCTTGGGTCCATAGAGAGCTTAAACACGTAAAACAACTTGCTGTTAGTTGAAAAGAACAAACAAAAAAGGAGATGTGAGCTATTGTTTCAGTATATTTAGGTGTCATGGTGTCTATCCATATAGATAGATGGACTTCATTCAAAGGTCTCTGCCTTGAGGATTTCGTATTTCTGGAAAAGAACCAACCATCTACACTTCACGTGTGTAAGACTGAAATAATTAGAGAGTAAATAGAGCACACAGACTTAGTATTGTTCATAAACATTGCTACCATTTAAAATGACAGTATGAGTTATGTAGAGATTCTAAGCAAGCTAAAAATAAGAGAAATTGAAATGCTTGGCATACCTTGACTCCTTTTGCATGAATAAATAGAGCAACTCACTATTTCTCTTTGGCTTACCAATAAATTATTTCTACTTGGCTCTAGTTGGGGACATAAAAAGTGTGGTTCGATCCCGGGGTCAGGAAGACAACCTGGAAGAGGACATGGCAACCCACTCCAGGATTCTTGCCTGGAGACTCCTATGGACAAAGGAGCTCAACAGGATTGTAAAGAGTTAGACACGGCTAATGCAACTTAGCACGCACTAGTTCTATCCTTAGGATTTTTAATTTGTTTGTTTTTCGGTTTTATCTCCCAAATCTCTCTCTCCTGCTTCATTGGCCTGACTAGTTGTTTTGCCAAAAGTTTTAAGTTTCATTTCAGGTTCAAAGGATTCATTAACAAAAGAAACCACTCATCATACACAAATAAGCAACTTCAATGTCTGAGAGCTTGTTTGGAGGTTCTAGCAGGGGAGCACAGCTGCTCGTATACCCTTGACTAAAGACCTGTCCTCCTCATCAGGGAGGGTCTTCCTCTTCCATCAAATAGGCAGCTTAGGAAGGGTGAGCATGGATTGGTGAGGGAGGAAGGGGACACTTACTTAGCCAGCCAGATCAGCTGAATCAACCCTAGCAATTAATGTGGTGACAGATGTCACCACCAGATCACCATCACACCCATAATTTCAATATCTAAAGAGAGTTATTTAACTTACTTTCAATATACAATCATTAAAAGAAAACAGAGATAGGAACAGTAGAGGATAATAACAGTGCATACATCACCAAATTAGGCTGGCTCACATCCAGATTCAAACAGCGCTTGGGAAGTCCCATGTAACAACTGGAATCCCAGTTGGGAAACTGTTCTGGGCAGTGCATCTACCCAAAGGGCAATACTTTAAGTTGCAGTTTGGGGGGTTCCTGCTTAAAATCCCAGGCTGCAAACTGATAACATCAGTTTGTAAGCAAAAGTGCCACTCTCGTTTCACTTTAACCTTTTTACTGTGTGTGCTTTATTTTGGGAGCCATTGGATTTCACTGAATGCCACGTATGGTTGGCCAGAGCTCCCGGGGCTCAGGCATTCCAAAACCCCCTTCCTATCTTATCTGTAGTGTCACTCAGCTTGCTGGTAACAATTGGTGCATTCATGAGCAAGCACATAGTCAGCACAGTGTCATGTAGGTTAGAAGCAAGGTCAGGGGCCTGCTCTGTTTTCTTGTCTCTGAAGCCTGAACAAGACTTCCTTCATTTTAAGTTCCCTAACACTAGTAATCTCAGACATCTAATTTTTTGGCCAGAATCCACTCTCAAACTTAGACATTTAAAATAAACCATTTTTTTTCTCCCCTGCTGTATCATTGCAGACTAAAAATAGCAGGAAGAAAAACAAGGACATTTATACTGCTTTTGTGACCCATATCAATTTCCAAACATGATGTAATCCCCACAGTACTGTCATAGAGGCAAGCCCTCATTATACTAGAATCCCTGCCTGGCTTCCATATCAGATTGCTGCTTCAGTAACCACCCGGCCATGTTCCATGCTTCAGTATTATTGGTTGTCTGAATTGGCTGTGAACTTACTGTGCCTTTTAAATACAGTGTCATAGGCTGTCTATGGTGAGCTGTCCCAAATCTACCCTTAATCTTCCCAGTTCAAGTGAGCTCCATTGCTATATTCATAGCATCTCTTCACTCTCCCATTTAATTTATATTTGGCTGTGCTGATTCTTCATTGCTGCAAGTGGCTTTCTCTAGTTGTGGTGAGCAGGGGCTATTCTTCTTTGTGGTGTGCAGTCTTCTCATTGCAGTGGCTTCTCTTTTTGTAGAGCATGGGCTCTTGGGCACTCAAACTTCAGTAGTTGCAGCATGCAGTCTCAGTCATTGCAACTTGCAGACTATAGAATGTGGGCTCAGTAGTTGTGGTACCTATGCTTAGTTTCTTCGTGGTATGTGGAATCTTCCCGAACCAGAAATCAAATCCATGTCCCCTGCATTGGCAGGTGGGTTCTTAACCACTGGACCACCAAGGAAGTGCCTCCTCACTCTTCTGGAATAAATCATTTTTTAATGTATTTTTGTTTTTATGAAGATGAATACCGGGTTTAATGTAATTATATTCAATAGATCACAGGTATTTCAATCCATCTCATCTCTGGTTAATTTCTTTTCCTTTCCTCTTCTCTCCTCTTCTACATTGTTTTCTTCCAACTTCTCCTCTTTTCTCCCCTCCTAATTTCTGTTCCTTTCCCTTTCCCTTCTCTTTACTTTCATTCCTTTCCTCTCCTTCTTTTCTCTTTTTTATCTTCTTTTCTTTCTAAAATAGCTGGCCAGGGCAGATGGTGACAGAATAGTGAAAGATACTTCAGTTCTTATTAAGTCTTAAAATAATTTTTACTGTATAAATAGACATAAGAGAATGGAAGACATAATGTAGCTGTCATCATTGGCTTTTCCTAACATTGATTTATCTGCTTATCTGACCAAGATTTCTCATCTAACTTGAAAAAAAAAAAACATTCAATTGGAACACTTTATAATATTGCAGCCTCTGTTAAGATTAAGCTTTTGCCAAGATAAATACCTATATTAATACATAAATGTTCATGTGCACATGTATATGGGCTTCCCACATAGCCCTAGAGGTAAAGAACTCACCTGCCAATGCAAGAAACAAGAGAAATAAGTTCGATCCCTGGGTCAGGAAGATCCCCTGGAGTAGGTCATGTAACCTACTCCAGTATTCTTTGCTTGAGAATCCCATGGGCAGAAGAGCCTAGTGGGCTACTTAGCAAGTACACATATAGGTATATATTTTCATATATATGAGATTAGATGTAGATCTTTTCCCTTTTGCACTGTGATTCATGCTGTGATGTTAGGATATGCTGGTGAGATCCCTCTGTAGGACTGTTGACTTCATTCCCCCAGTGACTGGAGGGGCTGAGTGAAGATGCCTTTTGGAATTATTTGGGTGAAGAAAGCTGCCTTCTTCAAGGTAACAACCTCTGTCTAGGGATAGGCCATAACTGACTAATCAATGTGGCAGAAAAAAACAAAATGAAACCAAAAAACCCTACCACTTCACTCCAAAAATGGGAAATTCTGAAGCACAAGCTTGGCTTTAGTTGTCTGTTTCATTTGATCCATCTTCTCCATTTGAGGCTTGCCAGGTGGTGGTAGTGGTTAAGAATCTGCCTGCTAATGCAGGATACCTAACTGATGAGAGTTAGTTCCCAGGTTGGGAAGATCCCGTGGAGTAAGAAGAAGTAACCCACTCTATTATTCTTGCCTGGGAAAATCCCATGGACAGAGGAGCTTAGGGAACTACAGCCCATGGGGTGGCAAAGAGTTGACACAACTGAGTGAACTGAGCATCTTCTCCCTTTGAATAAACCCAATTCCTTTTTTTCTTGTCCCAGGCAATTATTCCAGGAGCATCTCTAATCAACTTCCTGAATCTCTAGTCACCTTCTTTATCTCAGAGTCTGCTTCCCAAAGAATGCATGCTGTAACACACTTCAACTGTTTTATAGTTTAAAATATTTAAAAAGTATTATTACTTATCTTGCAAAGTAGGACTTTTATTTTTATATTCAGGAAGAACTCAACTAGGGCAATAGAAACATTATAACTCCATTTATGCAAAAATCAACTGTGATACAAAGGCATTAAAGATTGAAAAAGAAAAAGAAAAACATGAGAAATTGTTAAAGCTATTTGGAGTGACTATGCTTATCTTTTCAACATATACTGGTAACCTGAGGCACAGAGACACCAAGAAATTTGCCAAGTCACTCATCACACTTGATGAGTGCTAAGTCACTCATCAGGTAAGAAATGACAACTAGAACCCAGAGCCAGCTTGATTTGATTCAAAAGCTTTCACATATAACCCTATCATATTCTTCTTTTCATAAGGGTGAAGCACTGCCTGTTTAAATGCTGAAGGAAAAGTCTTCACCCACATAAGGAGAATTAACTCTGTCTCCATAAAACTGCTAATTATTTTCCAAGAATTAGAAATTCTGAGAAAGAAAAGAAGCATATTTCCCATTGGGAATCAGGTGGTGGTCTCCTTGTCATATCAATTTTCACCTCTGTGCACTGTCTTATATTTCTTCCTCCCTTTCATTCCAAACATTCTATTCCCTCTCAGTTCAGTTCAATGAGGTTGCTCAGTCATGTCCGATTCTTTTCAACCCCATGAATCGCAGGACGCCAGACCTCCCTGTCCATCACCAACTCCTGGAGTTCACTCAAACTCATGTCCATCGACTCCATGATGCCATCCAGCCAGCTCATCCTCTGTCATCCCTTTTTCCTTCTGCCCCCAATCCCTCCCAGCATCAGAGTCTTTTCCAATGAGTCAACACTTCGCATGAGGTGGCCAAAGTACTGGAGTTTCAGCTTTAGCATCATTCCTTCCAAAGAAATCCCAGGGCTGATCTAAGAATGGACTGGTTGGATCTCCTTGCAGTCCAAGGGACTCTCAAGAGTCTTCTCCAACACCACAGTTCAAAAGCATCAATTCTTCGGCGCTCAGCTTTCTTCACAGTCCAACTCTCACATCCATACATGACCATTGGAAAAACCATAGCCTTGACTAGACGGACCTTTGTTGGCAAAATAATAGCTCTGCTTTTGAATATGCTATCTAGGTTGGTCATAACTTTCCTTCCAAGGAGTAAGTGTCTTTTAATTTCATGGCTGCAGTCACCATCTGCAGTGATTTTGGAAACCCCAACAATAAAGTCTGACACTGTTTCCACTGTTTCCCCATCTATTTCCCATTAAGTGATGGGACGAGATGCCATGATCTTCTTTTTCTGAATGTTGAGCTTTAAGCCAACTTTTTGACTCTCCTCTTTCACTTTCATCAAGAGGCTTTTTAGTTCCTCTTCACTTTCTGCCATAAGGGTGGTGTCATCTGCATATCTGAGGTTATTGATATTCCTCCCAGCAATCTTGATTCCAGCTTGTGTTTCTTCCAGTCCAGCGTTTCTCATGATGTACTCTGCATATAAGTTAAATAAGCATGGTGAAATATACAGCCTTGACATGCTCTTTTTTCTATTTGGAATCAATCTGTTGTTCCATGTCCAGTTCTAACTGTTGCTTCCTGATCTGCATATAGGTTTCTCAAGAGGCAGGTCAGGTGCTCTGGTATCCCCATCTCTTTCAGAATTTTCCACAGTTTATTATGATCCATACAGTCAAAGGCTTTGGCATAGACAATAAAGCAGAAATAGATGTTTTTCTGGAACTTTCTTGCTTTTTCCATGATCCATCTGATGTTGGCAATTTATCTCTGGTTCCTCTGCCTTTTCTAAAACCAGCTTGAACATATGGAAGTTCATGGTTCACGTATTGGTAAAGCCTGGCTTGGAGAATTTTGAGTGTTACTTTACTAGTGTGTGAGATGAGTGAAATTGTGTGGTAGTTTGAGCATTCTTTGGCATTGTCTTTCTTTGGGATTGGAATGAAAACTGACCTTTTCCAGTCCTGTGGCCACTGCTGAGTTTTCCAAATTTGCTGGCGTATTGAGTGCAGCACTTTCACAGCATCATCTTTCAGGATTTGAAATAGCTCAACTGGAATTCTATCACCTCCACTAGCTTTGTTCGTAGTGATGCTTTCTACGGCCCACTAGACTTCACATTCCAGGATGTCTGGCTCTATGTGAGTGATCACACCATTATGATTATCTGTATCGTGAAAATCTTTTTTGTACAGTTCTTCTGTGTATTCTTGCCACCTCTTCTTAATATCTTCTGCTTCTGTTAGGTCCATACCATTTCTGTCCTTTATTGAGCCCATCTTTGCATGAAATATTCCCTTGGTATCTCTAATTTTCTTGAAGAGATCTCTAGTCTTTCCCATTCTTTTGTTTTCCTTTATTTCTTTGCACTGATTGCTGAGGAAGGCTTTCTTATCTCTTCTTGCTATTCTTTGGAACTCTACATTCAGATGCTTATATCTTTCCTTTTCTCCTTTGCTTTTCGCTTCTTTTCTTTTCACAGCTATTTTTAAGGCCTCCCCAGACAACCATTTTGCTTTTTTGCATTTCTTTTTCTTAGGGATGGTCTTGATCGCTGTCTGCTGTACAATGTCACGAATCTCCATCTATTGTTCATCAGGCACTCTGTCTATCATATCTAGTCCCTTAAATCTATTTCTCACTTCCACTGTATCATGTGGGATTTGATTTAGGTCTAACCTGCATGGTCTAGTGGTATTCCTTACTTTCTTCAATTTAAGTCAGAATTTGGCAATAAAGAGTTCATGATCTGAGACACAGCCAGCTCCCATTCTTGTTTTTGCTGACTATATATAGCTTCTCCATCTTTGGCTGCAAAGAATATAATCAATCTGATTTCAGTGTTGACCATCTGGTAATGTCCGTGTGTAGAGTCTTCTCTTATGTTGTTGGAAGAGGGTGTTTACTATGACCAGTGCATTTTCTTGGCAAAACTCCATTAGCCTTTGTCCTGCTTCATTCCGTATTCCAAGGCCAGATTTGCCTGTTACCTCAGGTGTTTCTTGACTTCCTACTTTTGCATTCCAGTCCCCTATAATGAAAAGGACATCTTTTTTGGGTGTTAGTTCTAAAAGGTCTTGTAGGTCTTCATAGAACCTTTCAACTTCAGCTTCTTTAGCGTTACTGGTTGGGGCATAGACTTGGATTACTGTGATATTGAATGGTTTGCCTTGGAAACGAACAGAGATCATTCTGTCGTTTTTCAGATTGCATCCAAGTACTGCATTTTGGACTCTTTTTTTGACCATGATGGCTACTCCTAAGGGATTCCTGCCTGCAGTAGTAGATATAATGGTCATCTGAGTTAAATTCACCCATTCCAGTCCATTTTAGTTTGCTGATTCCTAGAATGTCGACGTTTACTCTTCCCATTTCCTGTTTGGCTACTGTAGTCAATTTGCCTTGATTCATCGACCATCCAGGTTCCTATGCAATATTGATCTTTATAGCATCAGACCCTGCTTCTATCACCAGACACATCCACAACTGGGTATTGTTTTTGCTTTGGCTCCATCCCTTCATTCTTTCTGGAGTTATTTCTCCACTGATCTCCGGTAGCGTATTGGGCACTTACTGACATGGGGAGTTCCTATTTCAGTATCGTATCAATTTTCCTTTTCATACTGTTAATGGGGTTCTCAAGGCAAGAATACTGAAGTGGTTTGCCAATCCCTTCTCCAGTGGACCACATTCTGTCAGACCTCTCCACCATGACCCACCCGTCTTGGGTAGCCCTGCATGGCATGGCTTAGTTTCATTGAGTTAGACAAGGCTGTGGTTCGTGTGATTAGATTGACTAGTTTTCTGTGATTATGGTTTCAGTGTGTCTGCCATCTGATGCCCTCTCACAACATCTACCATGTTCCCTGGGTTTCTCTTACTTCGGACGTGGGGCAGCTCTTCACGGCTGTTCCAGCAAAGCACAGCTGCTGCTCCTTACCTTGGACGAGGGGTATCTCCTCATGGCCACCTCTCCTGACCTTGAATGTGGAGTAGCTCCTCTCGGCCCTCCTGTGCCCGTGCAGCCACCACTCCTTGGATGTTCTATTCCCTGTATTTCTGCCCAAAGGACCAGTTAGTCCAAAAAGTTATCCCAGACTCGTCCACTCTGCAGAGATTAATGGACAGTTTCTATAAACTTGCTGTCATCTGCTCAACTGAAAATTGGAATTCATTTTGAACATGCTTTACAAATATTTTCTTCTGTAATCATCATTAAATAAGTTGAAGGATAAGGAGTACTACTATTATTTGCATGTGCAAATTAGAGAGTGAAGACACTGAGAGAATACATAGATGGTCAGTCATGTTCAAGTAACTGGTCAACCTGGTTTTGAACATAGGGTAGCTCTAATACTCTTGCTTTGGCTACAATTTCCTATTGTTTGTCCTCTTGGTAAACCACATTCTTTGAATTATATTTGTGCGTTTTCTGGGGCTTCTCTGATGGCTCAGCAGGTCTGACTGCAATATAGGAGACACAGGAGACACGGGTTCAATCCCTGGGTCGGGAAGATCCCCTTGAAATGGTAACCCCCTCCATTATTCTTGCTTGGAGAATCCTATGGACAGAGGAGCCTGGCAGGTTACAGACCAAAGGGTCATAAAGAGTAAGACATGACTTAACAACTAAATATGCATACCACATGCATTTTCTTAAGTTATAAGCTAAATGATGAATTAAATTAAGATTCATATATGCAGATTTTGTCTCTCAAATATTAGGTTAACCTCCTTCAATATGGTCAAGGCCTAGGTCTGTTTCTCTGGTCACTCACTAGTACTCACAAGCCTATCTAGTAGAATAGCTAATGCTGTGTTAGGTTATCTAGAATTCACTTGAATACTTTTGCGACTTACTCTGTGGATGGGAATGTTCATAAGTCAAAAATGTATGCCCTTGCTGTCTTTTTATTCAAAAAATATATTCCTCTCTTCCTTATTGGATTATATTATTCTGTTTATTAGGGCTTCCCAGGTGGTCATGGTAGTAAAGGGCCCATCTCCCAATGCAGACTTGTGTTCAACCCCTGAGTAGGGAAGTTCTACTGGAGAAGGAAGTAGCAACCCACTTTCATTTTCTTGTTTGGGAAATCCCAAGGACAAAGGAGCCTGGTGGGCTACAGTCAATGAGGTTTCAAAAAGTCAGACACAACTGAAACGACGGCACACATGCATGCATTGTTTATTACTGTATACAGGGGGAAATGAGCAGTAACCCAACACCTCATGGATCTACTTTTCCTCAAACTCCATGACATCCTCTCACTCCTTCAGGAAGGTAGGTATCTTCCTGATAATATTCTATGCAAACTTGTCTTCAGTTGATGAGTTCAAACTCCTTCATAAATAAGTCATGGCGCTCAGTTAATTACAGTGAGACCACTAAAGGGGAAAGAGGCTATGATTTAACTTAAAAAAACAAAGATTTTTTGGTCAATTTCAAGCTTCAGTGAATCAGATGGGAAATATATTTTGAAAAAAGTCAAATGATTTCATTCACATTTTTTTTTTCTGTGCTTAACTTTAAGTATTACCAGAGGGGCATGAGAGATTATATATATATATATATATATATATATATATATATATATATATATATATATAATTTCTGTCTTGTTTTCTAGTGTCTCTGAAATTTAGCTGTAGATATTGTGCTTGAGCCTTGGGAGATTTTCCTCACATGTCACAGAAAGTTGAGATTCTCTTTTTGGTTATCAATATTCAACTGGCTATTTGCAACACAAACCCAAAAAGCACATTATGATACACTGTTTCCCTAAAGCACCATTGCTACTAGCTCAGCAAACAATAAAACTGTATTTAATTATTTGCTGTAATGACTTTTAGTAGAAAATCAAGAGGTCTGGGCTTTATTAAATTTATTTTGTTTTGCTGCCTTATTAAGGGCTTAGACTTTCTCTGGAAAACAAATCAACATAGCTGGTGGCTATGAGAAAAACTTAGTCTTCTGCTTTGCAAAAGATCTATAGTCATGAAACCTAATCAGAATATTTTAAAGTTTGAAGCTAATCATATAGGAGCTTGCTGACTTCCCCCTCAAAGCATACCTCCCTGCTCCCCTGTCTCTGTTTTGGTTTTTGTTTGTTTGTTTTTTCTATTCAAATAAATGTGTCTTTTAACAAGTGAAGTATCCTGAACTCTGTTTCCCTTAGGGGAAAAAATATAGCTGTTAGTTCAATAAAATAGGTACAAGAACTATGAGGCCCTACTGTGTACAAATAGTCAGATGTTTCACTTTTGTTTCTAAAAATAAAGCCCTATAACAAAGCTATTTCTTTTTTTTAAATTTTAAAATGTTTAACTTTTTTTCTTCAGTGTGTATGTCTGTGTTTTTAAATGCTCATATCTTTGTTTTTAAAGGCTGACAAATCAATTTTCTTTCTGAGTGATACCAAACTGTATGATATGGAAAGATGGAGACTCCTTGTCAGGTCTGAGTAAAACTATCAAGTAAAAGTGAATTTGTTTTAACTGACTTGGGAAGATGGGAGGTCATAGTAAAACTTCTAGGCTTCCAAGGAGTGTGCCTGTGTGCTAAGTCAAATCAGTTGTGTCTGACTCTTTGCAACCCTACGGACTGTAGCCCGTCAGGCTCCTCAGTCCATGGGATTCTCCAAGCAAGAATACTGGAGTGGGTTGCCATGTCTTTCTTTAGGGGATCTTCCTGACCCAGGAACTGAACCTGCATGTCTAATGTCTCCTGACTTAACAGGTGGGTTCTATACCAGTAGCTCCACTTGAAAGCACTTTCGGTGTACTATATGTGTGTGTTCAATTGCCCAGTCATGTCCGACTCTTTGTGATCTCATGGGCTAGAGCATGCCAGGCCTCCCTGTCTCTCACCATCTCCCTAAGTTTGCCCAAGTTAATACCCAATGCATTGATGATGCCATCCAGCCATCTCATCCTCTGATCGTCTCTTCTGCCTTCAATCTTTCCAAGCAGCAAGGACTTTCCCAATGAGTCAGCTCTTTGCATCAGATGACCAAAATACTGTAGCTTCAGCTTCAGCATCAATCCTTCCAATGAGTATTCAGGGTTGAGATAGATTTGGTGTTCTGTGCTGTGCTTAGTCACTCAGTCACGTCCAACTCTTTATGACCCCATGAACTCTAGCCCACCAGATTCCTCTGTCCATGGGGATTCTCCAGGTAAGAATATTGGAGTGGGTTGCCATGCCTTCCTCCAGGGGGTCTTCCCAATCCAGGTCTCCTGCATTGCAGGAGAATTCTTTGCCATCTGAGCCACAAGGGAAGCCCAAGAATATTGGAGTGGGTAGCCTATTCCTTCTCTAGGGGAACTTCCTGGCCCAGGAATTGAACCAGAGTCTCCTGAATTGCAGGTGGATTCTTTACCAGCTGGACCGGCCAGGGAAGCCCCTTTGATGTTCTAAATACCCCCAATTTTGATATGCAGATTTCACTGTCACTATTTCTAAATAATTTAAGATTTCTTAAAATTTCTAACTTTAAATCAAATTTATTATTTAACTTATAGACTATAAGTGTGATCTTTCCAAATTAAAAATATATATAAATAAAATACATATAATTGTCTTTTAACTGTTGGTTCTAACTATATACATTATATTAAGAAAACATGTTTTATGTAGTATAGTTTGATACACAATTTGATATGATACATTTAATTTGATATATATTTCAAATATGAATGTAATAGATACACAATTTGATAATTTTGAGATTTCTCATATGGAATTTGTGTGGTCAGTTTTTGCAAGTATTTTACACGTGAGCATCAAAAGAATGACTATTATATAGTTGTTGCTTTGAAGTTTAGTATGTATATATTAGATTATACTTCTTTTTATTTTATAAAACTTCTATAGACAATACTTTTTCTCTGCCTGTGTTAAAGTCTCCCACTATAATTTTGGATATAGCAATTTAGCCTTAAAAATCTTTTAATTTTGTTTCATTAAACTGCCCCAAGCTAGGAACAGTTTCCTGGTTTCTATCACTATTAATTTGGTTTACCTCTTGTGGAACTTTATAAAACTGTAAGCATACATTATGTACATTTTCATGTGTCTGATTTCCTTCCTTGAAAATGTTTTTGAGAACTTTTCATGTTATTGTATCCATTACTTCTTATTGTTGCTGTTTAGTCACCA
The DNA here is from genome assembly GCF_029407905.1 of Bubalus kerabau. NCBI lineage: Eukaryota > Metazoa > Chordata > Mammalia > Artiodactyla > Bovidae > Bubalus > Bubalus kerabau. The sequence continues at coordinate 54,188,081 of NC_073634.1, forward strand.
AGTCCTGTCTGACTCTTTTGCAACCCAATGGACTGTAGCTGCCAGGCTTCTCTGTCCATAGGACTTTCCAAGCAAGAATACTGGAGTGGGTTGCCATTTTCTTCTCCAAGAGATCTTCCTGACCCAGGGATAGAACTTGTATCTCCTGCAATGGTGGATGGATTCTTTTGCCACTGAGCCACCAGGAAAGAACATGCATCAGCAGTTCATTCTTTTTAAATCCCTGTGTAGTAGTCCATTGTATAAATATATTATGATTGTTTATCATTTTCCTGTGAACAGACATTTGGTGAGTCTCTACTGTTGGGATGTTATGAATCTTGTTTTTACTTCTACTAGTCCCTGTTTAGCTTCTTTCATCTGCCTACTATTTATTACAAGGAGCATTTAAGTTCTACTTTGTTGGTGTTTTTGCTATTGCTGGCTTATTGACAATGCTTTTCACAGAGGTTTATCCTCACAACCTGTCAGTCACTCAAAAAAAATTTATTGAAACTGTGACAGATGTATGAGATTAGAAATCTAAAGTCAATTCAGTACTAAAATCCCAAATAAATAGAACTTATGTGAATTTGCTACTGTAAATCAATAATTAAAAGTCATAATGAATGCACAAGAGCTACAAAATAGGAGATAAACACCACTGGTGTTCAGTAGATAGTGAGATTCATCTTAGTGTGGTGAATGAGGAATAAAAGGAGCATCATTAAAAATTACAGTCTAGGGTTTGATGTTGATAATAAATATTATTTGGGTAATCAGACATTGGAGGGCAAATAAATATTTAATTCAGAGGAATTAATGTAAATAAAATCATCCATGCAGGTGCATTTTTATATTATATGTTATTCTATGTTAAAAATCTTACACTTTTATATAATAAATTAAATCACTATGTAAAATACAAGGGTTGTAGTAATTTTTATATTAGTTTGAAATATCCTGCATGAAATTGGAGATTATTCTTTCAGTTTTCCTGAAATGGAAAGTATATGAAGGAGATTCATGGGAAGTAAACTACTTTATAGCTTGAGATTATCTCCAGGCACAGAAAAAATAAAATTTCTCATTTGCCATTCAGATTTATACTTTTGAAAACAAGTATTTGAGTGCTTCATTTATTTTCCCTTAATAAAAGAGACAGTGACTCATTGCATCCTTTTATCTCTGGTGGACCAAGAGCTCACTGCAGGTGTGTCGGAAAATATTGGTTACTGTAAATGCAATAATGGTAATTTTAATCCAAAGGAAAATTAAGCTGAGCTAATTGAGCAAGGCAGGCTGATGTGTGCTGCAGTTAATGGACATTTTTTTGAAAAGAATCTAGCAACAAAGAAAGAAGACCTGTTAACATACACAAATTAAGTTATGGGTCTGATCATGGTATTAAACTGTTTTAGTCAGATAGTAACATGATGAAAAGCAGCCAAGAGACAAGTGAGATCATGCTAGATGCTTTTATAGACATTGTAATACTTTTTTTTCTGGAGAAATGATTTAATTGTAATTATTGCTGCCTTTTTTGGTAATTATTTAATCTATTCATGCTAGCTACACTTCAATATCCAGTAATAAAAGCAACAACTAAAGTGAAAGTAATTGAAAATCCTGTTGAACTGTCTTTGGTGAAAATGAGGAAATATTATTTTGTAGATACTATTATTTTAGAGGAGTTTTTGGTTTATAAAAAAATTTGAGGGGAAGATATAGACCTTTCTCATACACCTCCTGTGTCCACACATGCATATCTTCTCCCATTATCAACAACACTCATTAGAATGGTATGCATTTTACTAAGGAAGAACCAAGGATATATCACTATCACCCAAAGCCCATAGTTTCTGGAATGGTATTATTCAAATGCATAATCAACAAGGACCTACTGTATAGTACAGAGAACTCTGCTCAATATTATGTATTAACTTAAATGGGAAAATAATTTGAAAAAGAATCAGATCAGATCAGAGCAGTCGATCAGTCGTGTCCGACTCTCTGCGACCCCATGAATCGCAGCATGCCAGGCCTCCCTGTCCATCACCAACTCCCGGAGTTCACTCAGACTCACGTCCATCGAGTCAGTGATGCCATCCGGCCAGCTCATCCTCTGCCGTCCCCTTCTCCTCTTGCCCTCAATCCCTCCCAGCATCAGAGTCTTTTCCAATGAGTCAACTCTTCACATGAGGTGGCCAAAGTACTGGAGTTTCAGCTTTAGCATCATTCCTTCCAAAGAAATCCCAGGGCTGATCTCCTTCAGAATGGACTGGTTGGATCTCCTTGCAGTCCAAGGGACTCTCAAGAGTCTTCTCCAGCACCACAGTTCAAAAGAATCAACTCTTCGGCACTCAGCCTTCTTCACAGTCCAACTCTCACATCCATACATGACCATTGGAAAAACCATAGCCTTGACTAGACGAACCTTTGATGGCAAAGTAATGTCTCTGTTTTTGAATATGCTATCTAGGTTGGTCATAACTTTCCTTCCAAGGAGTAAGCATCTTTTAATTTCATGTCTGCAGTCACCATCTGCAGTGATTTTGGAGCCCCCCAAAATAAAGTCTGACACTGTTTCCCCATCTATTTCCCATGAAGTGGTGGGACGAGATGCCATGATCTATATTTTCTGAATGTTGAGCTTTAAGCCAACATTTTCACTCTCCACTTTCACCTTCATCAAGGGGCTTTTTAGTTCCTCTTCACTTTCTGCCATAAGGGTGATGTCATCTGCATATCTGAGGTTATTGATATTTCTCCCGGCAATCTTGATTCCAGCTTGTGTTTCTTCCAGCCGAGCATTTCTCATTATGTACTCTGCATATAAGTTAAATAAACAGGGTCATAATATACAGCCTTGACGTACTCCTTTTCCTATTTGGAACCAGTCTGTTGTTCCATATCCAGTTCTAACTGCTGCTTCCTGACCTGCATACAAACTTCTCAAGAGGCAGATCAGGTGGTCTGGTATTTCCATCTCTTTCAGAATTTCCACAGTTTATTGTGATCCACACAGTCAAAGGCTTTTGCATAGTCAATAAAGCAGAAATAGATGTTTTTCTGGAACTCTCTTGCTTTTTCCATGATCCAGTGGATGTTGGCAATTTGATCTCTGGTTCCTCTGCCTTTTCTAAAACCAGCTTGAACATCAGGAAGTTCACTGTTCACATATTGCTGATGCCTGGCTTGGAGAATTTTAAGCATTACTTTACTAGCATGTGAGATGAGTGCAATAGTGCGGTAGTTTGAGCATTCTTTTGCATTGCCTTTCTTTGGGATTGGAATGAAAACTGACCTTTTCCAGTCCTGTGGTCACTGCTGAGTTTTCCAAATTTGCTGGCATATTGAGTGCAGCACTTTCACAGCATCCTCTTTCAGGATTTGGAATAGCTCAACTGGAATTCTATCACCTCCACTAGCTTTGTTCGTAGTGATGCTTTCTATGGCCCACTTGACTTCACATTCCAGGATGTCTGTCTCTAGGTCAGTGATCACACCATCGTGATTATCTGGGTCGTGAAGATCTTTTTTTGTACAGTTCTTCTGTGTATTCTTGCCATCTCTTCTTAATATCTTCTGCTTCTGTTAGGTCCATACCATTTCTGTCCTTTATCGAGCCCATCTTTGCATGAAATGTTCCTTTGGTACCTCCGATTTTCTTGAAGAGATCTCTAGTCTTTCCCATTCTGTTGTTTTCCTCTATTTCTTTGCATTGATTGCTGAAGAAGGCTTTCTTATCTCTTCTGTCTATTCTTTGGAACTCTGCATTCAGATGTTTATATCTTTCCTTTTCTCCTTTGCTTTTCACTTCTCTTCTTTTCACAGTTATTTGTAATGACTCCCCAGACAGACATTTTGCTTTCTTGCATTTCTTTTCCATGGGGATGGTCTTGATTCCTGTCTCCTGTACAATGGCATGAACCTCATTCCATAGCTCATCAGGCACTCTATCTATCAGATCTAGGCCCTTAAATCTGTTTCTCACTTCCACTGTATAATCATAAGGGATTTTATATAGGTCAAACCTGAATGGTCTAGTGGTTTTCCCTACTTTCTTCAATTTAAGTCTGAATTTGGCAATAAGGAGTTCATGGTCTGAGCCACAGTCAGCTCCTGGTCTTGTTTTTGCTGACTGTATAGAGCTTCTCCATCTTTGGCTGCAAAGAATATAATCAGTCTGATTTCGGTGTTGGCCATCTGGTGATGTCCATGTATAGAGTCTTCTATTGTGTTGTTGGAAGAGGGTGTTTGTTATGACCAGTTCATTTTCTTGGCAAAACTCTATCAGTCTTTGCCCTGCTTCATTCTGTATTCCAAGGCCAGATTTGCCTGTTACTTCAGGTGTTTCTTGATTTCCTACTTTTGCATTCCAGTCCCATATAATGAAAAGGACATCTTTTCTCAGTGTTAGTTCTAAAAGGTCTTGTAGGTCTTCATAGAACCGTTTAACTTCAGCTTCTTCAGCGTTACTGGTTGGGGCATAGACTTGTATTATTGTGATATTGAAAAAGAATAGATACATATATATGTATATTGGAATCCCTTTGCTGTACACCTGAAATTAGCACATTATTAATTAGCTGTACTCCAATATAAAATAAAAAGTTAAAAAAAAATTCCATAGTTTCCATTATGGTTCACTCTTGGGTTTGTACATTCTATTGATTTGGACCAAAGTATAATGAGGTATTCATCATTATAATGTTATACAAAGTATTTTTACTACCCTAAAAGTCCTTTTGAGCAAAGGAAGACTATGAACAGAGAAAAGGATGAAATCATGCCAAGAGGCATTGAAGATAATGTGTTGGGTTTGATGCCAGGAGTCCTGAAAGTGAGGAAAGGGGAAGGTTGTGTCAAAAATCACTTTATGTGCAGGATTTTGTATAAGTTTCAACTTCCTTGGGTAAAACCAAAGAGAGAGGTTGCTGGATCATATGGTAAGAATATATATAGTTTTGTATGCAACCTCTAAATTGTTATCCAAAATGTCTATATAATTTTGTATTACCAAAAGTAACATATGAAAATGTCTGTTGTTCCACATCTTTAACAGCAGTTAGTGCTGTCAGCATTCCATATTTTGACGTTTCTAATGGATATGGAGTGGTATCTCATTGCTGTTTTTATTGACATTTCTGTGTTGACATAGGATGGGGAACATTTTTAAGATGTCTATTTACCACCTGTATATCTTTGGTGAGGTATATTTTAAGGCTTCATCCCATTTTAATTGGTTGTTAACTTTCTTATTGTTGAGTGAGTTTTTGTTTCTTTTAGGTAACAGATCTATCTTTGAAAATATTTTCTCATAGTCTATGACTTGCTTTCTAATTCTCTTGATATTGTCTTTAGCAAAGCAGAATTTCTATTTTAATTAAGACCAGATTACCAATAATTTATCATGTCTTTGGTGTTATATCTGAAAAGACATCATCATATTAAAGATCATCTACATTTTCTCCTCTGTTATCTTCTATGAATGTTATAGTTTTGTATCTTACATTCAGGTCAATGATGCATTTCATTCAGTTTTTGTGAAGGGATTGAGGCCTGTGTATAGGTTCAGTCTTTTTTTATTTATTTATTTTTTATGTGGATGTACAGTTGTTCCAGCATAATTTATTAAAAATATTAAAAAAAAAGTATCTTTGCTTTATTTCATTTGATCCTTTGTCAAAAATTAGTTGACTAGATATGTTCAATTCTACTCTGTTCCATTGATTTATTCTTTCACCAATACAACAGTGTCTTGATTATTATAACTTTAGAAAGTCTCCAGAAGTTCAAGCTGCATTTAGAAAAGGCAGAGGAACCAGATGCCAAACTGCTAGCATTTGTTGGATCATTGAAAAAGCAAAAGAGTTCTAGAAAAACATCTACTTCTACTTTATTGACTATGCCAAAGCCCTTGACTGTGTGGATCGCAATAAACTATGGAAAATTCTGAAAGAGATGGGAATACCAGACCACTTGACTTGCCTCCTGAGAAATCTGTATGCAGGTCAAGAAGCAACAGTTAGAACTGGACATGGAAAAACAGACTGGTTCCAAATCAGGAAAGGTGTACGCCAGGGCTGCATATTGTCACCCTGCTTATTTAGCTTACATGCAGAGTACATCATATGTACTTATATGCAGATGACACCACCCTTATGGCAGAAAGTGAAGAGGAACCAAAAGGCCTCTTGATGAAAGTGAAAGAAGAGAGTGAAAAGTTGGCTTAAAGCTCAACATTCAGAAAACTAAGATCATGGCATCCAGTCCCATCACTTCATGGCAATAGATGGGGAAACACTGTAAACAGTGACAGATTTTATTTTGGGGGGCTGTAAAATCACTGCAGATGGTGACTGCAGCCATGAACTTAAAAGATGCTTGCTCCTTGGAAGAAAAGTTATGACCAACCTAGGCAGCATATTAAAAAGCAGAGACATTACTTTGCCAACAAAGGTCCATCTAGTCAAGGCTATGGTTCTTCTTTTGAACTCTGGTGTTGGAGAAGACTCTTGAGGGTCCCTTGGACTGCAGGGAGATCCAACCAGTCCATCCTAAAGGAGATCAGTCCTGAATATTCATTGGAAGGACTGATGCTGAAGCTAAAACTCCAATGCTTTGGCCACCTGATGCAGGGAACTGACTCATTTGAAAAGACCCTAATGCTGGGAAAGATTCAAGGTGGGAGGAGAAGGGGATGACAGAGGATGAGATTATTGGATGGCATCACTGACTCAATGGACATGTGTTTGAATAAACTCTGGGAGTTGGTTATGGACAGGGATGCCTGTTGTGCTGCAGTCCATGGGGTCACAAAGAGTCGGACATAACTGAGCGAGTGAACTGAACTGAACTGAACTTAGGTAGCATCAGTCCTCCAGCTTTGTTCTTTTCTTTAATATTTAGTTGGTGCTCCTGGATCTTTTTGACTCTCCTTACTAACTTTAGATTCATTTTAGCAAAATTTATAAAATAACTTGTGGAAATTTTGATTTTGATTGCACTGAATAGACAGATTAATTTGGAAAAAACTGACATCTTGACAACATTGGGTTTTCTTGTTCATGAACATGGGCTCTTTCTCTACTTATTTCTTCTTTAATTCATTAGAGTGTTGTAGTTTTCCTCATATGAATCTTGTACATATTTTGTGAGATGTATACCCAAGTATTTAACTTTTGTAAGTGGTAATCTAAATATGTTATATGTTTATTTTTAAACTTCATTTGTTCATTGTTTATATACAGGAAAGTGCCTGATTTTTGTATATTAACAGTTTATCTTGTTACCTTGTGACAATGACTTTTTACTCCTTAGAATTTTTTTTATTGTTGTTGCTCATTTTATATTTTACACATGAACAATCATGTGATCTGGAAAAATTCTTTCTTGCCATACACATAGAATCTAACATAATTTGTGTTGATAAACAATAGTACCCAGATATTTCATTGTATATCATTGTATTTAAAGCTAGAGTTGAGAATATTTTTGAAGTTTAACATTTTCAATTCTTGTTATTGAATAAGAACCTGCAATTCTTATTATTTATTCCTTCCTAATATGGCAGAAAGTGAAGAGGAACTCAAAAGCCTCTTGATGAAAGTGAAAGTGGAGAGTGAAAAAGTTGGCTTAAAGCTCAACATTCAGAAAATGAAGATCATGGCATCCGGTCCCAACACTTCATGGGAAATAGATGGGGAAACAGTGTCAGACTTTATTTTGGGGGGCTCCAAAATCACTGCAGATGGTGACTGCAGCCATGAAATTAAAAGATGCTTACTCCTTGGAAGGAAAGTTATGACCAACCTAGATAGCATATTCAAAAGCAGAGACGTTACTTTGCCAACAAAGGTTCATCTAGTCAAGGCTATGGTTCTTCCAATGGTCATGTATGGATGTGAGAGTTGGACTGTGAAGAAGGCTGAGCGCCGAAGAATTGATGCTTTTGAACTGTGGTGTTGGAGAAGATGCTTGAGAGTCCCTTGGAGTGCAAGGAAATCCAACCAGTCTATTCTGAAGGAGATCAGCCCTGGGATTTCTTTGGAAGGAATGATGCTAAAGCTGAAGCTCCAATACTTTGGCCACCTCATGCAAAGAGTTGACTCATTGGAAAAGACTCTGATGTTGGGAGGGATTGGGGGCAGTAGGAGAAGGGGACGACAGAGGATGAGATGGCTGGATGGCATCACTGACTCGATGGACGTGAGTCTGAGTGAACTCCAGGAGTTGGTGATGGACAGGGAGTCCTGGCGTGCTGCGATTCATGGGGTCGCAAAGAGTCGCACACGACTGAGAGACTGATCTGATCTGATCTGAATAAACTACTCTAAGAATTAGTGGCTTAAATAAAAATTTATTATCACATATCAGGGTGCTGCAGGTTGGCTAAGCTTAGTTGAGTGATTCTCACTGTTGTTGTTGTTCAGTTGCCCAGTCATGTCCAACTCATTGTGAACCATGGACTGCAGCACACCAGGCCTCCATGTCCCTCACCAACTGCCGAAATTTGCTCAAGTTCATGTCCATTACATCAGTGATGCCAACCAGCCATCTCATCCTCTGATGCCCTCTTCACGTTTGCTCTCAATCTTTCCCAGCATCAGGGACTTTCCAATGAGTCAGCTGTTCCCATCAAAATACTGGAGCTTCAGTTTCAACATCAGTCCTTCCAATGAGTATTCAGGGTTGATTTCCCTTAAGATTGACTGGTATGATCTTTCTGCTGTCCAAGGGAATCAAAAATCTTCTCCAGCATCACAGTTTGAAAGTATCAATTCATTGGCATTCTGCCTTCTTCACAGTCCAACTCTCACAACTGTATGTGACAACTGGGAAGACCATAGCCTTGACTATACTGACCGTTGTCAGCAGAGTAATTCTGCTTTTCAACACACTGTCTAGGTTTGTCATAGCTTTCCTGCCAAGACGCAATCATCTGATTTCGTGGCTGCAGTCACCACCTGCAGTGATTTTAGAGCCCAAGGAGAGGAAATCTGTCACTACTTCCACTTTTTCCCTTCTTTTTGTCATGAAGTAATGGGGCTGTATGTGATGATCTTAGTTTTTTGAGTATTTAGTCTTAAGCTGACTTTTTCACTTTCCTTCTTCACCCTCATCAAGAGGCTCTTTAGTTCCATTTTGCTTTCTACCATTACAGTGGTATCATCTGCATATTTGAGGTTGTTGATGTTTTCCTAGCTTGAACTCATCAAGCCCAGCATTTCTCATGATGTGCTCAGCATATAGGTTAAACAAACAGGGTGACAGCAGACAGCCCTGTCATACACCTTTCTCAAACTTGAACCAGTCAGTTGTTCCATATAGGGTTCTAAACTGTTGCTTCTTACCCACATACAGGTTTCTTAGGAGACAGATAAAATGGTCTTATATTCCCATCTCTTTAAGAGCTTTCCACAGTTTGTTATGATCCACACAGTCAGAGGCTTTAGTGTAGTCGAAGAAACAGAGGTCAATGTTTTTCTGGAATTCCCTTGCTTTCTTTATGATCTAGCGAATGTTGGCAATTTGTTCTCTAGTTCTCACTAGGAGTCTCTTATTCAGTTATACTCAGGTGCTAACTGTAGTTTATATTTAGGATCAACTGTTGCAGAAATCTAAGAGGGCTCATTCACATGGCTGTCATTAGGAAGTCTGTCTGGAGATTTTAACTCAAATGCCTTCATGTGGCCTCTTCATATGACTTGAACTTCTCAAAGCAAATGCCAACTTGAGAGGCAAGATTCCCAAAATAAACATATCAAGAGAGAGAACACAGAGACATTTAATTCAAAATAAGGGCTTGTCTTAGTTTCCTAGTGTTGCTGTAATAAAATACCAAACACTGGGTGGCCTAAAGCAATGGAAACTTATTTTCCCCTAGTTCTGAGACTAGAAATACAAAACCAAGTTTTCAGCAATACCGGGCCCCCATCTGAAGGTGCTGTTTTGTGACTAGCCCCTAGAAGCCTCCAGCATCCATTGGCTTGTAGATCATTCCAGTCTTTCATCTTTGTAGCAACTTCCTTTTCTATTACTTGTCTCTGTGTCTTCATTTTCTCTGTAAAAGGACCCAATCCAATTTTATAAACACCTAACTTTAACTTCGTTATATTTTTAAAGACTTTATATCCAAATAAGGTCACACTCTGATTTGCTGTGGATTAGAACTTCAGCATACCATTTTGGGAGTAGGGATACAACTCAAACTATAACAGAGATATGCCTCAGTAGACACAGTATAATACTTGCTGTGTTCTATTTGTTCAAGCAATCTCAAAGCCTGCCAGTTTCAAGGAGATATACTACAGACTCCACTTTTTGAGGATGAATTATCAAGTCATACAAAAAAAATCTTAAAGAATAAGTATTGTTGTAGCCTTCTTTAAAAAATACATCCTGTCATTTGAATGAGCTCCTGGTATGGATAAGGTTCTTCAGGTAGAATTCTGTGAGTATACAACTTCTCAAGTATGGTTACTTTTTGATTTGAAGGCTTGTGAACTAAAAAGCTACATGTCATTCACAGGGTGACACATAATGTTGAAAACAGAGATACATAACCACAATAGATATGTTGGTTTAAAATATAGGGAATGTAAATACCAATTACTAGTCCATTGTTGTTTCAGTCACTAAATCATGTCTGACTGTTTGTGACCCCATGGACTGTAGACTACTAGGCTCCTCTGTCCATGGGATTTCCCAGGCGAGAATACTTGGAGTAGGTTGTCATTTCCTCTGCAAGGGATCTTCCCAAACCAGGATTGAATCTGCATCTCCTGCACTGTAGGTGGACTCTTTACCACATTGCCACCTGGGGAAACCAATAACTTGGGCAAACACATTAATTTTAAAGACAAGTGACCAAATGTAAAACAGCCAAAATATTGTTATCCATATTGTACCCAGGACACTTTGTTTTACATCCCATTTCTGGGATTGCTCTGTATGGGAAAACTCCATGCATGGGAAGAATAATTCCTACGAGAAAGAATAGTGGGCCCTGGAGAAGAGAGGCAGAGAAAGTGACCAGAGAGATATGCACTTGAGTCATTTCACATATAAACCATATTTTATGCATGAACAAGGGCTTCCTTGGTGGCACAGATAGTAAGGAATCTGCCTTCAATGCAGGAGATGTAGGTTCAATTCCTGGGTCAGGAATATATCCTGGGGAGAAGGCAATGGCACCCCACTCCAGTACTCTTGCCTGGAAAATCCCATGGACAGTGGAGCCTGGTGGGCTGCAGTCCATTGGGTTGCAAAGAGTCGGACGTGACTGAGCTACTTCACTTTCACTTTTCACTTTCATGCATTGGAGAAGGAAATGGCAACCCACGCCAGTGTTCTTGCCTGGAGAATCCCAGGGATGGGGGAGGCTGGTGGGCTGCTGTCTATGGGGTCACACAGAGTCGGCCACAACTGAAGTGACTTAGCAGCAGCAGCAACCTGGTAATCCTATGCATAGAGGAGTCTGGCAGGCTATAGTCCATGGGATTGCGAAGAGTCAGACATTACTGAGCGAACACACACAAGCATGAACACATTTTCTAATTGTTGACATTCAGAAGAATATTTTTCAGAAAATACTCTCATAATTTCATATTCAGTAAAGCATTTATCATGGAATTCCAAAGTACTTGATTTGCTATCAACTGAGTCACATGATTTTCTCCTCTCACTGACTCAGAAAACCTTATTAACTGAAAGTGAAACTTTTGCTACAGTGACAAGGTGTCCAAAAAAATAAAAGAAAGAAAGAAAGAAAATACACCACCCTAGTATGGGGACTTTATAAAAGTAACAAGAAGCTTTTGTTTTTGCAGAAGGCAGAGTGAATAAAATTTGTAAGAAGCCAAGCTCTGACATAAGATAAATTCTAAGAATGTATTTTATCCTGAAGCACTAGAGACTACTGAAGAATTCTATGTAGAGCCCAACACGGTCAGATTGTGTTTTAGAAAATTCTCTACCAGCTGTAGGTATTGATTAATTTTTCATGGTGATAGGAGAATATAATTTTAATGGATTAAACTCTAGTGGAGTATAAATAAAAGAAAATTTCAAAAATATTAGAGGAAAAAAGAAAAAAAATTACAAAAGGCAATAAAGGATAAAAAATTGACAAGGTAAAATAGAGAATAGAAAAAATAAGTAGTAGCAGTAAAAGTAAATACAAAAGTGATCAAAGTAAAATGCATAGGTTCAACTTTCCAATTGGGAGAAGATATTGCAAATAATAAAATACCAACTCTTCTCACAGTTCTCGACCTACCACTGTTTTTTATCTACTACTTTTTCTACCTCAGTTAATCAACACAACACACACATGCTCAGTCGTGTCCAAATGGTGGGTTGCCATTTCCTCCTCCAGAGGATCTTCCTGACCCAGGGACTGAACCTGCATCTCTTGCATCTCCTGCACTGGCAGGCAGATTCTTTGCCACTGACACCACCAGGGAAGCATCATCATTTACCAGTTTCTTAGCAAAAATGTACATATTACATTTGATTTCTCCTATTTTCTTTTACTTGGCATCAAACCATCTAGCAGGATCTGTGTGATTCATCTCCAGTTATATCTCCAAACCATCACTTTCACTATCTCTACTGAGCAAACCTGGTCCAAGTGATTTTCATATCCAGCCTGGGCCATAGCAATGCACTTCTAGCAGGTCTTCTTCCTTTCTCTTTTCCTTTTTTAGTGCATTCCCTTTCTCTGGGAATGATATTAAAAATAAATATGACATTCTCACATTTTTGTTTAAAATCATATTAGAGAGAACTCTTTAATTTAAAATAGTCCAAACCTCACTTGATGCCTGTGGCCAAAATTTGGCCCCTGTACGCCAGGGCCAGATTAAATCTCAGAGACAGAGTTTTGGTTGAAGTGGAAAGAAATAGTTTTATTGCTTGCCCAAACAAAGGGGCCTACAGTGGGCTAATGCCCTCAGGACTGTGTGTTCCACCCTGGAGGAGGTAGTGAGGAGTTTTATTCAAAGAGAGTGTGATCAGCTCATGAACATTTTTCTGATTGGCTGGTGGTGAGGTAATAAGGGGTCAGCATAATCAACCTTCTAGTTCTATTGTGAAATCTACACGCTGTGGACAGCATACAGTTAACTTCATCTACCTGGTGAGGCTTTTAGTATATGCAAAACAGTTCAAAGAACATGGCTCAGAATGTTATTTAAAATCCTTGCATGTGTGCTAAGTTGCTTCAGTCCTGTTTAACTCTTTGCTGTCCTGTGGAATCTAGTCCTTCAGTCTCCTCTAACCATGCAAATCTCCAGGTTAGAATACTGGAGTGGGTTGCAATGCCCTCCTTCAGGGGATCTTCCTCACCCAGGGATTGAACAGGCATCCCCTGGATCTCCTGCATTGGCAGGCGAGTTCTTTACCACTAGTGCCACCTGGGAAGCCCAACAGCCCTTGAGGTAGAGCTAAATGTCTTTGACTTTGTTTAATGACTAAAGTATTATTATTTTGTCTTGCTTGACTGTTTTCCTTTTTTTCTGCATTTTCTCACTTCTATGATTAGATTTATTCTTTGATTAAAGGTTTTCTACAAACAAAAAGAAGGCAGACGACATGGGTGAGGGTCTGTTCTGGGAAGACCTCATAGGGTCCTGATCAGTTACATGCTTTCTGTTTCCAGCTATGAGTTAGTAACAAGGCCACATTTACCTTTCTACCATATACAACTGAAACAGTAGATTAAATATATGAAACAATGTTTTCAGACACTGGGAAAACAATAGCAGAACAGTCATTCAGAAAAGCAGGGAAATAATTCTGAGCTTTACAAATGCCCCAGCTTAATGGCAGAATGAATTGCTGAGCCAAAGCATAGGGAAGTGAATCAAACTGAACTCTCTGGTCTTCTTCAGTTGGAGAAATAAAGCTCAGAGTTCAAGAGACCAAAGCAGCCAGGAATCTAAAGACAGAGGACTGAAGAGAAAAGTTTCCCAGAGAGTTCTAGAGCTCTAGAAGAGAATTCCTCTCTTCATCTGAGCTCTTATCAGCACCTTTGTGAGAGGAAATTATGGAGGTGGAGAAAAATCCACCAGAAAGGTTTGGATGGAATAATTCCTTGAGTCTGGTTCATGTTTATGGCCAGAGTGAAAAGCCTCAAAATTCACACACACACACAAACAAAATAAAAACCAGCATTCAGAAATCTACTGCATCAGTAGTGGGGTCAATTTAGCCTAAGGCTAGAGGCTGCTCTGGTTCCAACTAACAAAGCTTAAAAGCAGTATTTGGAGAGATCCAACTGACCTTAAGCAATTTTACAACATCTTAAAATGAAACTCAATGCCAAAATAAAAATCTAGCACCCAACATTGTAAAGTTCACAGGTCCCAGCATTGTTATACATTGAGCTGTGTTCCACCAAAAGATGCATTCAAGTCCTAACCCCAATACCTATGAGTATGATCTTACTTGAAAATTGTCTTTGTAGAAATAATCAAGAAATAATCACATAAAATGTGATCATTGAGGTGGGCCCAAATGCAATGACTGACAGAAGATGAAGAAATTTTAGGCATATGGAAACGTGTGGAAGGAAGATGGTTAGGTGAAGAAATGGGAAGTGACTGGAATTATTTTGCCACATGCCAAAATACCTGGGGTTATCAGAAGCTGGAAGAGATGAGGAAGGTACCCTTTAGAGCATCAGAGGAAGCATGATCCTGATAACAACTTTATTTTAGACTTCTACAGAACTGTACAGAATACATTTCTATTGTTTTAAGTAATTGAGCTTGTGGAACTTGGTTATGGCTACTTCAAAAACTAATGCAGGTAACATCAAAAATTACCCAGCATACAAAGAAAGAGAAAAAAAAAATTGAAGCCTAATAAAGAGTTTTTAAATTGTTGTTCAGTTGCTAAGTCATGTCTGACTCTTTGGGACTCCCATGGACTGAAGCATGACATGCTTCCCTGTCCTTCACTATTTCCTGGACTTTGCTCAGAATCATGTCCATTCAGTTGGTAATGCTATCTAGCCATCTCATCCTCTATCATCCCCTTCTCCTCCTGCCCTCAATCTTTCCCAGCATCAGTCTTTCCTAATCTTTCCCATCTTTTCCAATGGGTCTACTCTTTGCATGTGGTGGCCAAAATATTGGAGCTTCAGTTTCAGCATCTGTCCTTGTAATGAATATTCAGGGTTGATTTCATTTAAGATTGACTGATTTGATCTCCTTGTAGTCCAAGGGACTCTCAAGAGTCTTCTCCAACACCACAGTTCAAAGACATCAGTTCTTCAGTGCTCAGCCTTGTTTATGGTCCAAATCTCACATCCATACATAACTACTGGAAAAACCATAGCTTTGACTATATGGACCTCTGTTAGCCATATTATTTAAGGGAAGACAATTTTTCACAAAGGAAGTGGCAAAAAAAAAAAAAGTACCATATAATACTGAAAATTTGAGCAAGACAAGAACACATAATTGATTATTGATTTCATTATTTTGATAATGTTCATGAGGGATGTTTTAATAAGCAGTAAAGATATATAAGGCCAAGGTGGTTTTATTGATCATTTTTATAATATCTTCAATAAAATGAGATTTTCTAGGTTCTTTAAGTTTTCTCAGAGCATAGGAAACCATGAAAAACTTCAAATTTCTTCATCTTTGGCCTTACTTCAAAACAAAATTGAACAAAGGTAACACCACATCATTTAAAATATAAATAAATATATTATTTTTAAATATTAGGAAGGTGATAACAAGTCTATATTTATAAATAATATACTCTAATCAAGTAAAGATTCTTTTTATAAATATGAAGAATTCTCAAATTTCATGTCTATCTGTGCAATTTATTTTATTAATACATTAAAAATAAAAATAATATGAATCTCCATTGGTGAAAATTATATTTTAGTGGTAAGTAAATTGATATATGGGCTTCCCTGGTCTCTCAGATGGTAAAGAATCTGCATGCAATGCAAGAGAACCAGGTTTGATCCCTGGGTTGGATAGATACCCTGGAGAAGGGAATGGCTACCCATTCCAGTATTGTTGTCTAGAGAATTAAATGGACAGAGGAGCCTATCCATATTCATTGAAAGAACTGATGTAGAAACTGAAGCTCTAATAATTTGGCCACCTGATGCAAGGGGTCGACTCATTGGAAAAGACCCTGAAGCTGGGAAGGACTGAGGGCAAAAGAAGGGGATGGCAGAAGATGAGATGGTTAGAGAGCATCACTGACTTAATGGACATTAATCTGAACAAACTCTGGGAGATAGTGAAAGACAGGGAAGCCTGGTGTGCTGCAGTCCATGGAATCACAAAGAGTCAGACTCGACTTAGCAATTGAACAAAGACAACAACAAAATTCATATATACATGGCTTAAGAAATATGTCTGAAATAGAAGAGAATGTACATGGCATGTGTGTATGTGTTAGTCTCTCAGGTGTGTCCAACTCTTTGTGATCCCATGGACTGTAGCCTGCCAGGCTCCTCTGCCATGGGATTTTCCAGGCAAGAATACTGCAGTGGGTTGCCATTTCCTTTTTCATAGTTAAGGCTTAATTGCAATTCTTTCTGAATTTGAAAAATTTTGTATTAGATGAAACAATTTAGTTGTGCTCTGTGTTTCAGATAATCCTGAATGAATCACAAATTTCTTAATAAAATAAATGGTTGAATCATTTAGGGTATATCAAAAAACCTGGATAAGAGCTTCTCTCTTTTATCAGAAAGGTGAATCCTTTCACAGAAAACCCCCAGGGGGCATCTCTTTATGCCTCATTGATTATAACTAGCTTACATGACCTGTGTGGCTGCCACAAAAGCTACATGGCTTTTGAATATATTTGCTTATGGGACATAAGAACAAGGGGATGGAAGTTATTATTGGGAAGCCAAACCATGTCTACCACAGTGACATTAATTTTTCATGACTGTCATGTGATTACTTCAAACCATTTCCCTCTGCTCCTTGGTGCAACCAAGAAAGTACAGGACAAAGTGAAAAAGCCGAATCATTTGCATTTAAGGAAATGAGTCCACTCATTTCTAGTCATTTCTCTGTTCTGAATTATTTCCATGATACATCAGTCTCCATAATGTAGTCATGGATGCCCATAGGAACAGCTCGTTTGGCAAATGTTTAAGAATAATTCATTTTACAATGCAATCGTTCATCAGGGAGCCAAAGACAGTTTTATTGAATTAGATACATAAAATAGTTTATGGTCGGAGGACACTGGAGGGCAAATCACTAGTCGTGGTGATTAGTCTTGCGTGATGTGCCTCACACATCAGGAAGTAAAATAATGTGACTATGGGAACAGCTAGAGTAATATATGAGTGTTCCAAAGCCATTGTAGGCAACTTTTCTTTGCTTCACTCTAGAATGTCACACACCTAAAATAATATTTTATGGGTATGTGACATGAAAGGAAGTCCTTAAACTATAAGGCCTCAAATGTACTTTTTGAAAAACTTGTATTTGTACTGCATGACCACAGATCATCTGGAAGATGATTTTAGCCAAGTCTGTGTGGTCCTGAATTTTTCATCTAAGTGGTATTCAAATCAGCAGGGTCAACAGAGACTTTTACAGGTGCATTAGCCATATGTTAATTTGCTGTGTCAAATTAACCCACTGAAAATCAAGGTTTGATTCAGGTTTGATTTTAACATCATCTAATAATTAGTAAACATTGAGATATTGGGAACCTTCTTTTCTTTAACTTAATCTTCTTTGATTGATTCTCAATTGGTCAAACAGGGTTGACTTAGGGAGCTCCTACTAAATGTACATTACAGAGAATGGTGTCTCTGTTCTTTCCACAAGGGAGTGAAGGAAGCAGGGCTGTTGGAGTCTGCTGGATAGAGGAAAACTTTTGTGGGGTGATCAGAAGCTTCTAAGGGGCAGATGTGCTGAAGTTTTCTTGTTGGAATAAAGTCCTTTTGTTAGCATGACTCCATTAAAGTGGGCTGATTCTGTGACCATCACTCCATAGAAACTGCAGAGAAGTTGAAGCTTTTGCTACCTTTTTGGCACTATTCCATTTCACTCTCTGTTCTGTCCCCCTTGAGCCTCATGTTTAGCTCCTGCTCACTGAGAGCCTCTCGTTTTTATTCTGAGGTTGTACCATGCTTTGATAAAAGTTTTACTACCCATGCTTTCAGTACTATGGAAATGGCGGCTATGTTGTGGTCATAAGGGACATTCATCAAAAGGATTGATTCCCTTAGTTAAATCTCCTCTCTTCTGCATCATTATTTTTTCTCTGCTTGATTACTTCTATCAGCATACTAAATTTCTCTAGTAATCTCCTATTTTTAAAACATAAACAATACCTTGGCTCATCATTCTTGACCCACACACACCATCTAGCATGTCACCTGTACTCTCTTTCATTACAGAGTGATCATGGCTCTGTGATCCATCATTGAGATTGTTGTATTAGCCTTCACACCCTTTTAGCTCTCAACTCCCGTGTTCCTATAATCCATCTTCCATTCAACATTCATAGCTCCCTTTTCCCAAATCAAATCATATCTCAAAAATTAAATGCTTTTCCCTCTATCTCAGAATGAAATCAACTCCTTTCAAGGTTCAATAGATAAGGGATATATATGGATATATATTATATATGTAATATAATATATATAATATTATATATATAAAAATATATCTTGTTGTTGTTGTTCAGTTGCTAAGTTGTGTCCAACTCTTTGCGACTCCATGGACTGCAGCATGCCAGGCTTCCTTGTCCTTCAAGTTCTCCCTGAGTTTGCTCAAATTCATGTCCACTGAGTCAGTGATGCCATTCAACCATCTCATCCTCTGTCTCCCCCTTCTCCTCCTGCCTTCAATCTCTCCCAGTATCAGGGTTTTTCCAATGAGTTGACTCTTCGAATCGAGTAACCAAAGTATTGGAGCTTCAGCTTCAGTATCAGTCCTTCCAATGGTATATTCAGGGTTTAAATCTTTCCCAGTATCAATGTCTTTTCCAATGAGTTGACTCTTCACATCAGGTGACCAAAGTATTGGAGTTTAGCTTCAGTATCAGTCCTTCTAATGAATATTCAGGGTATATATATATATATATATATATAATTATGACTTATGTACTTTGTTGCATGGCAGAAACCAACACAATATTGTAAAGCAATTATCTTCCAGTTAGAAAAGTTATATGAAAGACCTTATCTGCCTTGGCCTTTGCCTTATGTTGCCAATCTTGTCTCAAACTGCACTGCCCACACCATTCCTAGCTCACTTTGTTTCAAATAAACTCATTGCTCTCTGTCTCTTGAAGATTTCAAGATATTTCCCACCTTAATTTGCTGTTCTCCCTACTTGAGTTGCCTCTTTCCCTATACTTTGCATAACATATCTCTTCATCCATCCATTGAATCTGAGCTCAGCCACTAACTCCACAAAGTGAGCTTTCTTTCCCCTACCTTATCAGAATTTTAATCTACAAACTCTCTCCCTGATTCTACTTACTTTAATGAAATGCGTGTGAAATCATTTTGTTTACTGATTTCTTTGTTTATGTTGGCTGCTTCTGTGATTAAAAAACAAACAAACAAAAAAACCAAAATATAGACCCGACACAGACACAAACAAACATACACATCCCATAAATGAAATCACCAGAGGGGCAGGTCTGTTTATTTAGCTCTGCACCCCTCAAAATAACAACAAAAGTCTGGCACACATGAAATACATAATAAATACTTGGTGGGAGGGGAGTTCAGGATGGGGAACACATGTACACCCGTGGCAGATTCATGTTGATGTATGGCAAAACCAATACAATATTGTAAAGTAATTAGCCTCCAATTAAATAAATTTAAATTAAAAAAATACTTTTTGAAAGAATCTTCTTTAAAATGTATAACAGAATAAAAGGAGGAATGATAATGTCAGAGAGCCCTCAGATTAATAATAAACAATAATATATATAATTATTATATATAATATATATTTTATAATTATATATGATATGATATATAATTACTTCCCTGCATCTGAAGTAAGGAGCAGCGGCTGCACTTTGCTGGAGCAGCAGTGAAGAGAGACCCCACGTCAAAGGTAAGAGAAACCCAAGTAAGATGGTAGGCACTGAGACAGGGGGTCAGGGGGCAGACAGACCGAAACTACAGTCACAGACAACTAGCCTATCTGATCACATGGACCACAGACTTGTCTAACTCAGTGAAACTAAGCCATGCCATATGGAGCCACCCAAGAAGCTGGATGTGGTGGATAGGTCTGACAGAATGTGGTCCACTGGAGAAGGGAATGGCAAACCATTTCAGCATTCTTGCCTTGAGAACCCCGTGAACAGTATGAAAAGACAAAAAGATAGGACACTGAAAGATGAACTCCCCAGGTTGGTAGGTGACCGATATGCTACTGGAGATCAGTAGAGAAATAACTCCAGAAAGAATGAAAGGATGGACCAAAGCAAAAACAACACCCAGTTGTGAATGGGACTGGTGATGGAAGCAGGGTTCAATTCTGTAAAGAGCAATATTGAATCAGATCAGATCAGACCAGAACAGTTGCTCAGTCGTGTCAGACTCTTTGCGACCCCATGAATTGCAGCATGCCAGGCCTCCCTGTCCAACACCAACTCCCGGAGTTCACTCAGACTCACGTCCATCGAGTCAGTGATGCCATCCAGCCAGCTCATCCTCTGTCGTCCCCTTCTCCTGCTGCCCCCAATCCCTCCCAGCAACAGAGTCTTTTCCAGTGAGTCAACTCTTCGCATGAGGTGGCCAAAGTACTGGAGTTTCAGCCTTAGCATCATTCCTTCCAAAGAAATCCCAGGGCTGATCTCTAAGAACCTGAAATGTTAGGTCCATGAATCAAGGCAAATTGAAAGTGGTCAAACAGGAGATGCCAAGAGGGAACATCGACATTCTAGGAATCAGTGAACTAAGATGGACTGGAATGGGTGAATTTAACTCAGATTGACCATTATATCTACTACTGTGGGCAGGAATCCCTTAGAAGAAATGGAGTGGTCATCATAGTCAACAGAAGAGTCTGAAATGCAGTACTTGGATGCAATCTCAAAAATGACAGAATGATCTCTGTTCATTTCCAAGGCAAACCATTCAATATCACGGTAATTCAAGTCTATGCCCCGACCAGTAATGCTGAAGCTGAAGCTGAACAGTTCTATGAAGACCTACAAGGCCTTCTAGAGCTAACACCCCCAAAAGATGGCCTTTTCATTATAGGGGACTGGAACGCAAAAGTAGGAATTCAAGAACACCTGGAGTAATGGGCAAATTTGGCCTTGGACTACAGAATGAAGCAGGTCAAAGGCTAATAGAGTTCTGCCAAGAGAATACACTGGTCATAGCAAACACCCTCTTCCAACAACACAAGAGAAGACTCTACACATGGACATCACCAGATGGTCGACACCAAAATCAGATTGATTATATTCTTTGCAGCCAAAGATGGAGAAGCTCTATACAGTCAACAAAAACAAGACTGGGAGCTGACTGTGGCTCAGATCATGAACTGGATATTGCCAAATTCATACTGAAGTTAAAGAAAGTGGAGAAAACCACTAGACCATTCAGGTATGACCAAAATCAAATCTTTTATGACTATACAGTGGAAGTGAGAAATAGACTTAAGGGACTAGATCTGATAGACAGAGTGCCTGATGAACTATGGATGGAGGTTTGTGACATTGTACAGGAGGCAGGGATCAAGACCATCCCCAAGAAAAAGAAATCCAAAAAGGCAAAATGGCTGTCTGAGGGGGCCTTACAAATAGCTGTGAAAAGACAGGAAGTGAAAGCAAAGCAGAAAAGGAAACATATACCCATTTGAATGCAGAGTTCCAAAGAATAGCAAGGAGAGATAAGAAAGCCTTCCTCAGTGATCAATGCAAATAAATAGAGGAAAACAATAGAATGAGAAAGACTAGAGATCTCTTCAAGAAAACTAGAGGTACCAAGAGAACATTTCATACAAAGATGGACACAATAAAGGACAGAATTGGTATGGACCTAACAGAAGCATTAGATATTAAAAAGAGGTGGTAAGAATAGAGAAAAATAACTATACAAAAAAGATCTTCATGATCTAGATAACTAAGATGGTGTGATCACTCACCTAGGACCAGACGTCCTAAAATGCAAAGTCAAGTGGGCCTTAGAAAGCATCACTGTGAACAAAGCTAGTGAATGTGATGGAATTCCAGTTGAGCTCTTTCAAATTCTCAAAGATGATGCTGTGAAAGTGCTGCACTCAATATGCCAGCAAATTTGGAAAACTCAGCAGTGGCCACAGGACTGGAAAAGGTCAGTTTTCCTTCCAATCCCAAAGAAAGGCAATGCCAAAGAATGCTCAAACTACTGCACAATTGCACTCATCTCACACGCTAGCAAAGTAATGTTTAAAATTCTCCAAGCCAGGCTTCAACAGAACGTGAACTGTGAACTTGCAGATGTTCAAGCTGGATTTAGAAAAGACAGAGGAACCAGATATCAAATTGCCAACATCCGAGGGAAAAAATTGAAACAGTGAGAGACTTTATTTTGGGGTCTCAAAAATCACTGCAGATGGTTGACTGTAGCCTTGAAATTAAAAAGACTCTTTCTCTTTGGAAGAAAAGTTATGACCAACCTAGACAGCATATTAAAAAAGAGACATTACTTTGCCTACAAAGGTCCAACTAGTCAAAGCTATGGTTTTTTCAGTAGTCAAGCATGGATGTGAGAGTTGGAATATAAAGAAAGCTGAGTGCTGAAGAACTTATGCTTTTGAACTGTGGTGTTGGAGAATACTCTTGAGAGTCCCTTGGACTGAAAGGCGATCCAACTAGTCCATCCTAAAGGAAATCAGTCCAATATTCCAATATTCATTGGAAGGACTGATGCTGAAGCTGAAACTCTGATACTTTGGCCTCCTGATGCAAAGAACTGACTCATTTGGAAAAAAAACAAAAACAAAAACAAAAAACAAAAACAAAACTGATGCTGGGAAAGATTGAGGGAGTGAGGAGAAGGGGATGACAGAAGATGAGATGGTTGGATGGCATCACCCTACTCAATTGACATGAGTTTGAATAAACTCCGGGAGTTGGTGTTGGACAAGGAGGCCTGGTGTGCTGCAGTCCATGGGGTCGCAAAGAGTTGGACACGACTGAGCAACTGAATTGAAGTGCACTGAATGTTGTGATAAAAAACAAACAAAAGAAAACTGTTTTTGTTTGTTTGTCTGCTTATTATCTTATTATTGACTATATTCCCTGAGTTATTCATTATATCCCCAAGACTTATCTTTTTAAACTAGAAAATTTTAACTCTTAATTCTCTTTTCCCATTTTTCCCATTACTGGCACTCACTCCCAGCAACTATCAACTTGTTCTCTGTATCTATTAGTCTCTGTTTTATTATGTTCATTTGTTTGCTTTGCTTTTTATATTTTATGTGTGAGTGAAACAATTTGGTATGCGTCTTTCTCTGTTTGACATGAACAGAAAAAAATGCCCTCTGCTGCTAAGTCACTTCAGTCATGTCCGACTTTTTGCGACCCCATAGACAGCAGCCCACCAGGCTCCCCCATCCCTGGGATTCTCCAGGCAAGAACACTGGAGTGGGTTGCCATTGCCTTCTCCAATGCATGAAAGGAAAAGTGAAAGGGAAGTCACTCAGTCATGTCCGACTCTTAGTGACCCCATGGACTACAGCCTACCAGGCTCCTCCATCCATGGGATTTTCCAGGCAAGAGTACTGGAGTGGGGTACTATTGCCTTCTTCTAAAATGCTCTCTAGGTTCATTTATATTGTCTCAAATGGCAAGATTTCAGTCTTTTTATGGCTCAATAATACTCCATTATATACATTTATATCATATTTTCTTTATTCATTCAGTTATCCATAGACATTTAGGTTGTTACCATAATTGGCTGTCATAAATAAGTCTGCAATAAACTTTGGGGTTTTTATATCCTTTTGATTTAGTGTTTTTTTTTTTTTTTATTTTTTTTTCTAAATACTTCAGAAATGGAATTTCTGGGTTATATGGTATTTCTGCTTTCTGCGTGGCTCATCAGGCAAAGAATTAACCTGCCATGAAGGAGACACAGGAGATTCAAGTTTGATCCCTGGGTCACAAAGATATCCTGAGGAGGAAATGGCAAGCCACTCCAGTATTCTTTCCTGAGAAATCCCATACAGAGTGGGTTCCCAAAGAGTTGGACACAACTGAGCAACTGACATATGCATGATATTTCTATTTTTAGTTTTTTGAACTAAATACTCCATACTGTTTTTCATGGTGGTTATAAAATCTTATGAATTTTGAAAAATATAAAACAAGGACAAAAGAGAATCAGCAAATGCCAAAGGATGCAGAATTGATAAAGTGAAAGTGAAAGTCGCTCAGTCGTGTCCAACTCTTTGTGACCCCATGGACTATATTGTCCATGGAATTCTCTAGGCCAGAATACTGGAGTGGGTAGCCTTTCCCTTCTCCAGGGGATCTTTCCAACCCAGGGATCGAACCCAGGCCTCCTGCATTGCAGGTAGATTATTTTCCAGCTGAGCCACAAGGGAAGTCACATGGGAATTAATAAAGTATGTGGTTGAAATTCAACTTCAGGAAATCATCGTCTATTGTCTGAATCTTTATTTACATTCCAATGTTTCCTTTTTGGGACTCCAAAGTGACTGTCTCAAGGAGAAGATGTAATGACTTCTGATGTGGAATCTGGGGACTTTGAACCTCACTTACAGGGTACAACATGCAGCATCACTGGAATTTATAGGTCAGGGTCTACTGTCCTGTGAGGAAGCAGCAATATATAATATCTAAAGCTAACAGATGCAGAAATTATCAATAGTAAAAATAATAGTTAATTTTGGCCTGTTTTCATGTTGTCAACTCGGGTTGCTGTAGTGGGTCAGAGGAGAGAGTATAAAGGTCATTGTATACTTTAGCATTTAATTTGGCAGAGATCTATTTTAGATGCAGAGGAGAAGGAAGGAATGAGAGATTTCCTCATACTTAGTGCTACCAATTTCATTCCACTTCATTTTAATTCATTACACTTCTCCAGGATTCTCTGTCCATGGGGATACTCCAGGCAAGGATACTGCAGTGGGTTGCCATGGCTTTCTCCAGGAGATATCCCCAACCCAGAGATTGAACCCTGGCAACCCACTCCAGTACTCTTGCCTAGAAAATCCCATGGACGGAGGAGCCTGGTGCATGCTACTGTCCATGGGGTCGCAAAGAGTCGGACACAACTGAGCGACTTCACTTTTCTCCCATATTGCAGGTGAATTCTTTACCATCGGAGCCACCAGAGAAGCCCTACTGATACCAATTTCATTCCAGTTCTCCTAAGCTCAACCCATTTTTACCCTCAGTTCAGTTGCTCAGTAGTGTCTGACTCTTTGTGACCCCATGGACTGCAGCACGCCAGGGCTCCCTGTCCATTACCAGCTCCCAGAGTTTACTCAAACTCATGTAAATTGAGTAGGTGATTCCACCCAACCATCTCATCCTCTGTTGTCCCCTTCCTCTCCCGCCTTCAATCTTTCCCAGCATCAGGGTCTTTTCCAATGAGTCAGTTCTCCAAATTAGGTGGCCAAAGTATTAGGGATTCAACTTCAGCTGAATATTCAGGACTGATTTCCTTTAGGATGTCCTTGCAACCCAAGGGAGTCTCAAGAGTCTTCTCCAATACCATATCCATACATGACTACTGGAAAAATCATAGCTTTGACTAGATGGACTTTTGTTGGCAAAGTAATGCCTCTGCTTTTTAATAAGCTGTCTAGGTTGGTCATAACTTCTTTATCTATTTTTGCCCTAGCCTACCTTATTTCATCCCATTCTATTTAGTTTTGTATATTCAGACATTATTGAATACTTTTGAAGTGTAACACTTTTAATTTGATATTGAGAATAAAGGAAAAGATAAGGATTTAAAGGTAAAATGTATTGTCTGCACACAGTCTACGGAATTATTTATGTCTACGAACTAAAAAGTTCTGCATTTCAAACTTAGATCTCTCAGATAGTCACTCTTCTGGAACCTCAATTTCTTCCTTTAAGACAGTAAAATTTATATATGTATATGTGTACATATGTGTGTGCTCTGTTTTAAGTTATGTCTGACTCTTTGTGACCTCATGGACAGTAACCTGCCAGGTTCCTCTCCCCATGGGATTTCCAAAACAAGAATATTGGAGAAGGTTGCCATTTCCTTCTCAAGGGGTTTTACCAACCCAGGGATCAAACCTGTGTCTCCTGCATTGGCAGGTTGTTTCTGTACCACAGAGCCATCAGAGAAGCCCTGGGCTATAGTCCATGGCATCGCAGAAAAGTTGGACATGATTTAGAAGCTAAACAACAATAACAACAAAATGCATATACAAAGAAATTACCATAGTCACTGGAACATAAAATTTAATTCCCTCCCTCTTCCAAAACTTCTAGTACAGCAAATAATACATCATAATATATGGTGATAATAATTTCCAGAGTTGAGGTCAGAAATTCAGTTTTTCTTTTCTGAAAGGCTAATTTGTTAATTAGAAATTAACAATGGAAACAGACTTTATTTTTGGGGGCTCCAAAATCACTGGAGATGATGACTGCAGCCATGAAATCAAAAGACTCTTGCTCCTTGGAAGAAAAGTTATGATGAACCTAGACAGCTTATTAAAAAGCACAGGCATTACTTTGTCAAAAAGGTCCATCTAGTCAAAGCTATGGTTTTTCCAGGAGTCATGTATGGATGTGAGAGTTGGACTATAAAGAAAGCTGAGGGCTGAAGAATTGATGCATTTGAATTGTGGTGTTGGAAAAGACTCTTGTGAGTCTCTTGGACTGGAAGGAGATCCAACCAGTCCATTCTGAAGGAGATCAGTCCTGGGTATTCATTGGAAGGACTGATGCTGAAGCTGAAACTCCAAATACTTTGACCACCTAATGGGAAGAACTGACTAGTTTGAAAAGACCCTGATGCTGGGAAAGATTGAAGGTGGGAAGAGAAGGGAATGGCAAAGGGTGAGATGGTTGGATGGCATCACTGACTCAATGGACATGTGTTTGAATAAACTCCGGGAGTTGGTGATGGACAGGGAAGCCTGCGGTGCTGCAGTCCATAGAGTAGCAAAAAGCCGGACACAACTGAGTGAATGAACTGAACTGAATTTGTTAATATAATTTTATTCCATTTGGGCTTTTTACCAAATTAAATAAATTAGGGGAACTTTACTTTTTAGGCTCTCCATATTAACATTTGAAAAATCTGCCAGCCATAAATGTGCCACCCAGTAGAATAGATTCATGAAACACAAGCAAAGTGAAGGAGACAATTTAGAGGTTATCTGGTCATTTGCCAACATTATACTTAACAAGAACTTTGAAGTAAAGAGAGTGGAAATGAATTGCCAAAGATCATACAGTGATTTATTAATTAGTCCAAATACTTCATCTTCCTTTTTATACCTGGAACTCCTTGCTGTAACCCCTAAAATTTTGATAAAACACATCTATTACTTAGTAAATACATATTTGTACCCAATTAATAGAATGATAAAGAATTGGGGAATTGCCTGCCAAAGTCTTTTGTAAAATAGAATGAATTTATCTCAACCTTTCATCTTCATTACCTTCATCTTTTTCCCAACCTTCCCTCTTTCTTTCCTTTTCCACTTAACATCTATCTGCCAAGCACTTACTTATGACTCCTTTTCCCAAGACCCTACTTTCTATATTGAACACAGAAAGGGTAATAAGATCAATGCCTATACCATTGCACCACAGTAGTGCAATCAGTTCCTTTATAAACTGAGCACAGACACACAAGTCACATGTACACTTTATTAAAAAAAAAAAAATATGAAGAACTTTATGTAAGTTTGGAAGCAAAATCTTGGGCTTTCAGGATTAATAGTAATTACCAATAACTGAAGATTACCACATAATCACAATGCTTTGAAAATGGAAATAAATATTATAGATTAAGTATAATATTCACACATATTTATTATAGGCCATTTAGATAACAATAGAAAATTAGAAGGAGAAAAATAATTCATCCATGGGTTCATTACCAGGAAGCAATCACTCTTAATATTCATTAACTTTTGACATGTGATGTTTTTAGAGGCATTGTTCAGTTTATAGTGCATATACAATTTTATAAACCATTAGTATAAACTCTATATATGCATTGAAATATAGTATTCCATTATCTGGATGTTCTGCTACTTGTTTAGTCATGGACTTAACAAAATCTGGCTTCCACTCTTAATTATATTTTTTCTTTACTTTCATTGCAACCCTCGAAAAGCCACTTAAAATTAATATCTCATACCAGGAACCCAGCTATTGATTATATGGTTTAGAGATATTGAAAAGGAAAAGCGAGAGTTGTCAGAAAATGAATTCTAACTTATGAAATAATTTAACACTTATTCATAAGCTAGGTGTTTTCCCCAGTGCCTAGCATCTGTTTCTACCTTGGATGTAAGACTTTTATTCAGTTCAGTTCAGTTCAGTCACTCAGTCATATCCGACTCTTTGCAACCCCATGAATCGTAGCACGCCAGGCCTCCCTATCCATCACCAACTCCTGGAGTTCACTCAGACTCACGTCCATCGAGTCAGTGATGCCATCCAGCCATCTCATCCTCTGGAGTCCCTCTCCTCCTGCCCCCAGTCCCTCCCAGCATCAGAGTGTTTTCTAATGAGTCAAATCTTCACATGAGGTGGCCAAAGTACTGGAGTTTGAGCTTTAGCATCATTCCTTCCAAAGAAATCCCAGGGCTGATCTCCTTCAGAATGCACTGGTTGGGTCTCCTTGCACTCCAAGGGACTCTCAAGAGTCTTCTCCAACACCACAGTTCAAAAGCATCAATTCTTCAGCGCTCAGCCTTCTTCACAGTCCAACTCTCACATCCATACATGACCACAGGAAAAACCATAGCCTTGACTAGACAGACTTTTGTTGGCAAAGTAATGTCTCTGCTTTTGAATATGCTATCTAGGTTGGTCATAAATTTTCTTCCATGGAGTAAACGTCTTTTAATTTCATGGCTGCAGTCACCATCTGCAGTGATTTTGGAACCCCAAAAAATAAAGTCTGACACTGTTTCCACTGTTTCCCCATGAAGTGATTTCCCATGAAGTGATGGGACAGGATGCCATGATCTTCGTTTTCTGAATGTTGAGCTTTAAGCCAACTTTTTCACTCTCCACTTTCACTTTCATCAAGAGGCTTTTTAGTTCCTCTTCACTTTCTGCCATAAGGGTGGTGTCATCTGCATATCTGAGGTTATTGTTATTTCTCCTGGCAATCTTGATTCCAGCTTGTGTTTCTTCCGGTCCAGTGTTTCTCATGATGTACTCTGCATATAATTTAAATAAGCAGGGTGACAATATATAGCCTTGAGGTACTCTTTTTCCTATTTGGAACCAGTCTGTTGTTCCATGTCCAGTTCTCACTGTTGCTTCCTGACCTGTATATAGGTTTCTCAGAGGCAGATCAGGTGGTCTAGTATTCCCATCTTTTTCAGAATTTTCCACAGTTTATTGTGATCCACACAGTCAAAGTCTTGGCATAGTCAATAAAGCAGAAATAAATGTTTTTCTGGAACTCTCTTGCTTTTTCCATGATACAGCAGATGTTGGCAATTTGATCTCTGGTTCCTCTGCCTTTTCTAAAAGCAGCTTGAACATCTTGAAGTTCTCGGTTCATGTATTGCTGAAGCCTGGCTTGGGGAATTTTGAGCATTACTTTACTAGTGTATGAGATGAGTGCAATTGTGTGATAGTTTGAGCATTCTTTGGCATTGCCTTTCTTTGTGACTAGAGTGAAAACTGAAAAAAAAAAAAAAAAAGAATGAAAACTGACCTTTTCCAGTCCTGTGGCCACTGCTGAGTTTTCCAAATTTGCTGGCATATTGAGTGCAGCACTTCCATAGCATCATGTTTCAGGATTTGAAACAGCTCAACTGGAATTCCATCACCTCCACTAGCTTTGTTCGTAGTAATGCTTTCTATGGCCCACTTGACTTCACGTTCCAGGATGTCTGGCTCTAGGTGAGTGATCACACCATAGTGATTATCTTGGTTGTGAAGATCTTTTTGTATAGTTCTTGAAACACAAGCTGGAATCAAGATTGCCGGGAGAAATAGCAATAACCTCAGATATGCAGATGAAACCACCCTTATGGCAGAAAGTGAAGAGGAACTAAAAAGCCTCTTGATGAAAGTGAAAGTGGAGAGTGAAAAAGTTGGCTTAAAGCTCAACATTCAGAAAACGAGGATCATGGCATCCGGTCCCATCACTTCATGGGAAATACATGGGGAAACAGTGGAAACAGTGTCAGACTTTATTTTTTGGAGGGCTCCAAAATCACTGCAGATGGTGACTGCAGCCATGAAATTAAAAGACGCTTACTCCTTGGAAGGAAAGTTATGACCAACCTAGATAGCATATTCAAAAGCAGAGACATTACTTTGCCAACAAAGGTTCATCTAGTCAAGGCTATGGTTTTTTCTGTGGTCATGTATGGATGTGAGAGTTGGACTATGATGAAGGCTGAGCACCGAAGAATTGATGCTTTTGAACTGTGGTGTTGGAGAAGACTCTTGAGAGTCCCTTGGACTGCAAGGAGATCCAACCAGTCCATTCTGAAGGAGATCAGCCCTGGGATTTCTTTGGATGGAATGATGCTAAAGCTGAAACTCCAGTACTTTGGCCACCTCATGTGAAGAGTTGACTCATTGGAAAAGACTCTAATGCCGGGAGGGATTGGGGGCAGGAGGAGAAGGGGACGACAGAGGATGAGAAGGCTGGATGGCATCACTGACTCGATGGACCTGAGTCTGGGTGGACTCCGGGAGTTGGTGATGGACAGGGAGGCGTGGCGTGCTGCGATTCATGGGGTCGCAAAGAGTTGGACATGACTTAATGACTGATCTGATCTGATCTGGTGTATTCCTGCCACCTCTTCTTAATATCTTCTGCTTCTGTTAGGTTCATACGTATAATATGGTATGAACTTTAATATTGGTCCATACCAATAACAAGAATTTTATTAGGCTCCAATCAAATATTCTAATATTGGTTATTGAGTCACTACTACTGATTTTACCACTTTTATTTTATTTTGATTTTACCACTTTTATCCTGCCATTTCCCTTTGCTCAAAACCTCCCATTAGTAAGTTTTAGAATTTTGCATTCCTTTTCAGGTGTGGAAAAGCTTTGACCTATTCTTACCAGACTCTCTTAGGGATATTGATCAAATTGGATTATGCTGACAGCCCTTTGGTCTGAACTTTTATATTTCATTTACTAATTCTCTCATGCATTGATTCATCTACACATAAATTCATGTATTCATGCAGTAATTACTGCACCCCAAATATTTTTTCTAAGTCTCTTCTTAGGAAAGCTACCAGTCACTGTGCTAGCTGCTGAGGTTACACGGGTGAATAAAACCAGTTCTTGATCTTGGGAGACTCTTAGTTACGCAAGGAAGGATGCTTGATCCCTCTGTCTTTGCTGCTTTCTACCCTTCTAGCACACTGTACCCTAGGAGGAAGTGCTTCTTTGCACTCTCACTTTGTATCGAGACACGGTATGCCCACCAGGTTTGGCTTTGTGTGTGCACCAACATATTTGTCTCTCTGAATCATTCTGAAACCTAAGGTCTCTTTGAGCCAATCTTACTCCATTGCAGAAAGTCTGACTATTCTCAGCCATGTGATATGACAAAAAACATTGAAGAATCTGTGACACTCTGACATGATCCTATCTTCTTAACTCTGGTCATACTTAAGGGCATCATCAATGAAAGGAACCACATCCATTCTCCTAATCAAGTCTAAGATTTGCCTTTTGTAAGTGCTAGAAAGAGACAATAAGTTTTCTGAGAGTAGTTTTATTTCTTCTGCTGCTGCTGAAAAGCAGAAAATGAATTCTCAAGGTTAAGTGGTAAAAAGAAACAGTCCAATGAGTTTCTCTTAAATTTTCACATATGGAGCTTACAAAAATGCCCTGAATGTCTTCAAACATTCTGTTGAGAAGACATTGTGGAAGAATGCCAAACTTCCATCTTTTTATCAACAAAGAATGAAGGCAGCATTATGAGGGGATGAACAGAAAGACAATTCACTAGCCCATAGCCGGAATATGAGTGTTCTGTATGTCAAAGCCATTCACTACCTGGATTTCTAAAAGGCTACAATTCTCCTTTTGATAAAGTAGAAGTCTATATCTATCTCAAAAACTAGTCAGAATTAATGTAATTGTTACACTATTTTATCCATCAGGGGTATACAGAAAAACAGAACCACAAGGAAATAGGAGATATCTATAGGATACTAGGCTTTCCTGGTGGCAACCCACTCCAGTGTTCTTGCCTGGAGAATCCCAGGGACCGGGGAGCCTGGTGGGCTGCCATCTATGGGGTTGCACAGAGTCAGACATGACTGAAGGGACTTAGCAGCAGCAGCAACAACAACAGCATATAATAAAGAATCTGCCTGCAATGCCAATCTGGGTTTGATTCCTGGGTCAGGAATATCCCTTGGAGAAGGGAATGGCTCTCCACTCCAGTATTCTTGCCTGGAGAATTCCATGGCCAGGGGAGTCTGGAGGGCTACAATTCAAGAGATTGCAGAGTCAGGCATGACTGAGCGACCAACACACACACACACAAAGGATATTATTTATCTATCTACATACAGACATATGTATTAATATATGTGTAGAAAACGAAGCTCATGGCATCTGGTCCCATCACTTCATGGGAAATAGATGGGGAAACAGTGGAAACAGTGTCAGACTTTATTTTTCTGGGCTTCAAAATCACTGCAGATGGTGACTGCAGCCATGAAATTAAAAGACGCTTACTCCTTGGAAGGAAAGTTATGACCAACCTAGATAGCATATTCAAAAGCAGAGACATTACTTTGCCAACAAAGGTTCATCTAGTCAAGGCTATGGTTTTTCCTGTGGTCATGTATGGATGTGAGAGTTGGACTGTGAAGAAGGCTGAGCGCCAAAGAATTGATGCTTTTGAACTGTGGTGTTGGAGAAGACTCTTGAGAGTCCCTTGGACTGCAAGGAGATCCAACCAGTGCATTCTGAAGGAGATCAGCCCTGGGATTTCTTTGGATGGAATGATGCTAAAGCTGAAACTCCAGTACTTTGACCACCTCATGTGAAGAGTTGACTCATTGGAAAAGACTCTGATGCTGGGAGGGATTGGGGGCAGGAGGAGAAGGGGACGACAGAGGATGAGATGGCTGGATGGCATCACTGACTCGATGGACCTGAGTCTGGGTGGACTCCGGGAGTTGGTGATGGACAGGGAGGCCTGGCGTGCTGCGATTCACGGGGTCTCAAAGAGTTGGACATGACTGAGCGACTGATCTGATCTGATACACATGTGCATATGTGTTGTATTTGTGTTAAATATGCTAAATACACAGAGAAAATTTTTAATGAATTGGTTCATATGATTGATTGTGGGGACTGGAAACTCTACAGATCAGGCAAGTAGCCTGGAAATTCAGGCAGGATTTATAAGTTACAGTCTTTAAAAGGAATTCTTTCTGAAGAGAATCTTCAGTGTTTACACTTAAGGCCTTCAACTGATTGGATAATGTCCACCAGCATCATCAATTGCCATCTCCTTGAATTATAGTCGATTGATTGTAGATGTTAATTACATCTACAGAATGCATTCACAATGCCATCCAAGATAATATTTGACCTAACAAATATAGCCTAGCCGAGTTGATACATAAACTTAATCATTGTATCTGCAGGTGTTAGCAAGTGAATTTACTAGTATATGTTTCAACAAATAAATATAAAACTTTCCAGCTTATCTTTGCATGATGACAATTTTTAACCAAATCTGTTCATTCATTTGGAAAAGTGATGACTCATCAGAATTCTATAGACAAAATGGTGAATTTGAGATTATCTCCTTTGCCCTCTCTCTCTAGTAAACTATATAAAACCATATCATAAGTTTTTTCACCTGAACAAGACCAATTATTTGGTTAAGAAGTTTGGAAGAGTTCACATCATTCTAAATCTCATCAAGGACTCCAGTTAGTAATAAGATTTCTACCTTAAGGAAATTTAAACTACCCAGGTTAGGGGACTACATTGATCTTATCATGGACTGTAATCTCTCTACTTATTGGCAGACATCCCTAATGTGGAATGCCCAAGTAGAGTTTGCCAAAGGCAGTCAACACCAGATGCCACTAAAGCTATCACTGGATACCATCATAAGATGTATCCATCTTTTTCCCCCCCTTGCCCTGCTTTATAGTCTTTAGGATCTCAAAAGAGTTGAACAAAACTTAGCAACTAAACAACAATTTTATAACAATTATATTATTTTTACTATACATTTATGATGTGAAATGCCATGCTACTACAGGTACCATGTAAGGCAAAGGTCTCTAACCTTTTTGGCACCAGGGACTGGTTTTGTGGAAGACAATTTTTTTTCTGTGAAATGGGGGTAGGGATGCTTTTGGGGTGATTAAAAAACATTACATTTATTGTGCACTTTATTGCTATTATTATTACATCAGCTCCATCTCAGATCATCAGGCATTAAATTCCAGAGGTTGGGGATTCTTTATGTAAAGGATAACCTATATTCTCTTTTACCATGTGTAGAATTGCTTTCCACATATATTTAATTAATCTTTTTCATCTTTTCAAAACAGAAGCATAAGGCATATATCAATCCATGTTTTTATTTCCAGAGATTCTTAGCCAGTGAGTATCTCCTGGTAGGAAAAACTCTCTCTCAGTAAAATAAGGTCATAAAATGAAGCCATGTTTTGAGAGCTGCCTCAGGTACAGGCCTGACAGTTCCAGAGATGAAATTCATCGTAAGAAACATTAGTCAATAATTAATTATCTTTGAAATGTTTGCCTTCAAGTAGTTTTTATTGTGCCAACTAGAAGAACACATTGAGATCTAACTCTAAATCAGTTATACAAAAATATAGCAGGAATTTGAAAGGATTGGACTATGCTTGGTACAAAACAAATGAAGGGAGGGTATCTTAGGCATAAGAAAAAGGGAAAACACAGAAGTATGAAGCTTTCAGAAACAGTAAGAGCTGTGTGGACATTCAAATTGAATATAACTATTTTGGAGAGATACTTATGCTTTGAGATGGGAATGTTTTAAAAGGAATTAGCATACTAGAAGCTGAAGATGGGGTGAGAAATTGGCATGATCCCATACAGAAAAATATCTTCCACTAGATTTTAATTCTTCGAGGACTAAAAATGCATCAACTTTGTTAACTGTTGTGTATCCTGTATGCAAACATGTTTTGCATCCTAAGCACTGTAACCACTACATTTTTGTTGAGTAATTAATGAGTGGATAAATGCTAAGACCTTAAAGGTTGAGAGAAAGTGTTTAGCATTGTTCTTAAACAGAGAAACAGACAAAAGCTATTTTTAATCTTCTGGACTTAAAATCTTTAAGCAATAGTGTTAGGATCCACATTTATCTCAAAAAGACTACACTGCTTGACATTGAGAAATGGATTGCTAGGGTAAAAGACTGGAGGTAAAAAGACCAGTTAGGAGCCAGTTAAAACACTATTGAAGAAATAAAGCAAGTTGCAAAAGCACAACGGTGACCAGAAGATAGTATGATGGGGGGTGGGGGGCGGGAAGAGATTTATGGTGTGCAAAGGTACAAAATTGTAATGAAAAGTAAATAAACCATAGAGATCTAATGTACAGTATTGTGATATACACAAAAGCACTGTAATATAATGATATAATGTGATAAATAGCACTTCAATGGCAATCATAACGCATAAATGCTTCAAAGTAACACTGTACACCTTAAATTTACAAAATGTAACATGTCCAATGTATCAAATAAAAAAACAAAATGGTAGAGGAATTTAGAAGAAAAAGATCTGTGAATGAATGGAATGTAGAAATCAACAGGGTTTAGATAGAGGTAGTTGGGGAAAGTAGAGAATGGGATATACAGTAAATATATATATATATATAGTAGAGAATGGGATGGTCCAGGATATTCTAAGGAACGGTACTTAGTGGGAAAAAAAAATGTAGTGAAAGGGGAGTGGTTTGTCTTTATCCACTTTCCCATCATCTGAGTCTTCATATGAAGATCACTTTGAGAAATAGAAAATATCTAAAATTTTATGATCACACTAAACATCCATATGTTTACAGAGCATAAATGATTTAGTTTACGCTAATTTTTATTAATTTTAATTAGTTGTTTTAAAAGAATGCATTGTTAACAGCAAAGATTATCTAACACTGACAAGTATATCTTACTCTTTTCACACTTGGCAACTTGCGCATGATGCAGCAAATGTTCACAGATTCTTCAAAAATTGCTTTGGATATATTCAGTCTAAACATGGTCCTGATACTTTCTTTTTTATTTTTCTAAATATTAAATGACTCAATACCTAATGCATGCCTGTAAGTCTCTGCTCTTTGGGCACACCTCTTCCATCAATCCTTCTATACAATCTTTCCAATGAAGAGCTTCTGAGAACTGTCTTCATCTGAACTTTGTTATCTAACTATCACTTTATTTGGCCACTAGTTCATTGCTCCAACCCAGATATTTTGTGAATCATCAAAAAGTTGACAAGGGTTAAACATTTGACCATTGATTTATGAATGCCTATTTTCTAAAATTTGATTTTTCAGGGATTAAAAATACTTCAATGTCATGAGATTGACTTGTTCTGAACATTATAGAGGTGAGCATTTTTAAACAGAAGTTTAGACAGAATTATAAATAGATATATTAGCCTTCATCTTTCTGAACTTATTTAAGAATAATGAAAAAAAAAAGTTGGCTTAAAGCTCAACATTTAGAAACTGAAGATCATGGCATCTGGTCCCATAACTTCATGGGAAATAGATGGGGAAACAGTGGAAATAGTGTCAGACTTTATTTTTTGGGGGGCTCCAAAATCACTGCAGATGATGACTGCAGCCATGAAATTAAAAGACTCTTACCCCTTGGAAGGAAAGTTATGACCAACCTAGATAGCATATTCAAAAGCAGAGACATTACTTTGCCAACAAAGGTCCGTCTAGTCAAGGCTATGGTTTTTTCTGTGGTCATGTATGGATGTGAGAGTTTGACTGTGAAGAAAGCTAAGTGCTGAAGAATTGATGCTTTTGAACTGTGGTGTTGGAGACGACTCTTGAGAGTCCCTTGGACTGCAAGGAGATCCAACCAGTACATTCTGAAGGAGATCAGCCCTGGGATTTCTTTGGAAGGAATGATGCTAAGGCTGAAACTCCAGTACTTTGGCCACCTCATGTGAAGAGCTGACTCATTGGAAAAGACTCTGATGCTGGGAGGGATTGGGGGCAGGAGGAGAAGGGGATGACAGAGGATGAAATGGCTGGATGGCACCACTGACTTGATGGATGTGAGTCTGAGTGAACTCTGGGAGTTGGTGATGGACAGGGAGGCCTGGCGTGCTGCGATTCATGCGGTCTCAAAGAGTCAGACATGACTGAGCAACTGAACTGAACTGAAGAATAATGAATAGTGGAATAATTGTGTGGTTTTGGAGGTCCCAGATTTCATGTTATCTAAAATGAATTTCAAATCACAATTTATCCATCCCTGAATGACATCCCAAGGGCAGATTGGTTATGATTCAAAATGGCAGAGTTTTCTAGTCCTAAAGAGAAATAAATGGTTATTTCTTGAAGGTGAATTTAAGAATGTGGCTCTTTAAGAAAATGAATGAATGAAAATGATAAAATTTTTAATTAAGCATCAGTCCTTTGTTGGTTCTAGACATAGTACATTATTCTATGATTCAATATATTATATAATGCATTAGTAATATTTTCTTCATTATATTACATCTGTGTATGACATATAATCTTAGTTTTGCTTGTAAGTCTATTTCCAATTCTTCTGTTCATGAGGGAGCATGGTACATGGGGCTATGTGTCTGCTTCCCTTTCATTATGTCATTTAGTTAATTTATATTAAATATATATTATATATCTACTATTTCCCAGATACTCTATTCTCACTGGAATAGTATTGAATAACACATACACGATCAATGTCATCTTAGGATGATGAGTAGTCAAATATTACTTGAATAATTGATTTTTAAGCTTCTGGAGAGGAGTCTGCTGTATCTCATCTTGCTCTCAGACTTCTGGATTGTACATTCAACCCATTTTACATGTTATCCTCCAAAACTGATGTTCTTATTTTGTGTTATTCTTTTTTGAATAAAAAAGAAGTTTCAATTATTGTTCTTTACATGAAAGATATAAAATTATAGAAATCACAGATGGAATACTCCACTATTATTCATGACAAAACCCATAATCTCCATAGATAATAAAAAAAGAGAAACACCAATATACAAGGCATCAGAAATATGATATGTAGGGTTCTAAACAGCCCTTGAGACTTGAGAAAATTCATTTAATTTTGTAGAGTTAACTCATCTGTAAAAATAGGAACTCCAATATTTTCCTGTTTCCAGTTGCACATATGCTTTAAGGAGCTGAGAATCAGCTCAGTCACACACTGGACTTGGAGAAGGAACCAGGCAGAGAGAGGCTGGTCAGGCTGGGCAAGTGTGAAACAGAGAACAATGGTTCTCTCTGTTTGAACTATCTCTGCCCTCTAGGCTCTGCCTAATTAATTTACTTATTAGTTTTCACTTTTTAGTGTATAAGGAAATAAATGATCCATATAGAACATTTGCCAAACACAGAAAAAAAAAAACAGTAAGGAAAAAGAAATTATCATCTGCAGATCCCTTACCCATCACTAATATGCACACGTATAAGTATGTGGGTATAACACTACAAAGTGACTCACAGTGAGTTATTCTCTGGTATCATCCCCTAATGAGTGTGGGAGAACTGGTGACAGTCTTTTTAGTCAATAGGCTATGGCAGAGACAATAGGATAGTTATTTCTGTGATTACCCATTTTAGAACTGTCTTACTAGACTAGAGAGAGACACTTCTATAAGCCTTGTAAACAGCCACACTGGTAACTGCCTATAAAAAGGGCCACACGGCAGAGACCTGCAGATGACCTCTTGAAGTTGAAGGTGTCAGCTGTATCGCTAATGAGAACTGAATTCTACCAAAAAAGCTGAATGACCTTAGAAGAGAATTCTGGCCCTGAACTGCAGAAAGGAATACAGCCTGGCAAACACTTTGATTGTAATACCCTAAGCACACAGCCCATACATATGCATGTTAAATATTATATAGTACTTAAAGATTATAGTACTTATGCTTACATAATCTATAATATATACTATTAGCAAAATATATGCTTGTGACCTCAGACAATTATCTTAACCAACATAAATAGAGGACTGGTAAAGACATTTATATAAATAAATACGCATAAATCCATATTCTTCTTGCTTTTAACTGATATAAAACTTTATTATATAAAACAATAACTACACCATATAAAACTGTAATGAATTTGTACATAACAGCACACAAGAGGCAGATTGCAGCAAAGCTATATTGAGTCAGAAAATAACACGATATAACCATAAGTAGTAATAGATAGTAACTAGCATCTGCAGGAATAAATGAAAAGAAATATTGGCTTAATTCTTGGCAAAGAACGTGTGAGTTAAAAATGTATCTGTGGTCATCACCAAAAGTCATCTGAGTTTAAAGCATAATTTAGGAGCTGACACAGAAACCAAAGGAAGGGCCTCTCCAAGAGTGAACAGTTCAGTTCAGTCGCTCATTCAGGTCCGACTCTTGGCAACCCCATGGACTGTAGCCCACCAGGCCTCTCTGTCCATCCCCAGAGCTTATTCAAACTCATATCCATTGAGTTGGTGATGCCATCCAACCATCTCATCCTTTGTCATCCCCTTCTCCTCCTGTGTTCAATCTTTCCCAGCATCATGGTCTTTTTCAGTGAGTCAGCTCTTCACATCAGGTAGCCAAAGTATTGGAGTTTCAGCTTCAGCATCAGGCCTTCCAATGAATATTCAGGACTGATTTCCTTTAGGGTGGACTGGTTGGATCTCCTTACAGTCCAAGGGACTCTCAAGAGTCTTCTCCAACACCACAGTTCAAATGCATCAATTCTTCAGCCCTTGACTATTTTTATAGTCCAACTCTCACATGACTACTAGAAAAACCACAGCTTTAACTAGACAGAATTTTGTTGGCAAAGTAATGTCTCTGCCTTTTGATAAGCTGTCTAGGTTGGTCATAACTTTTCTTCCAAGGAGCAAGCATCTTTTGATTTCATGGCTGCAGTCACCATCTGCAGTGATTTTGGAGCCCCTCAAAATAAAGCCTATCACTGTTTCCATTGTTTCTCTGTCTATTTGCCATGAAGTGATTGGACTGGATGCCATGATCTTAAGTTTTCTGAATGGTGAGCTTTAGTAGTGAATACAGTTTGTTAAAAGAAGAATCTTAGACTAGATTATGGGTCAGTTACAATAAATCAAATGGGGAAGACTAGGACAACTCCTTCCCTCTCTGTTCAGTTCAGTTCAGTCACTCAATCATGTCCGACTCTTTGCAACCCCATGAATCGCAGCACGCCAGGACTCCCTGTCCATCACCAACTCCCGGAGTTCACTCAGACTCACGTCCATCGAGTCAATGATGCCATCCAGCCATCTCATCCTCTGTCGTCCCCTTCTCCTCCTGCCCCAATCCCTCCCAGCGTCAGAGTCTTTTCCAATGAGTCAACTCTTCACATGAGGTGGCCAAAGTACTGGAGTTTCAGCTTTAGCATCATTCCATCCAAAGAAATCCCAGGGCTGATCTCCTTCAGAATGGACTGGTTGGATCTCCTTGCAGTCCATGGGACTTTAAAGAGTCTTCTCCAACACCACAGTTCAAAAGCATCAATTCTTCAGCACTCAGCCTTCTTTACAGGCCAACTCTCCCCCTCTGTACCCCACCCTTTTTCTTACTTCCTTTCTAAATCTTGCATGCATGCCTATATCTGAAACCAATATGTAAACTTGTGTTGATTATCAATTCACTATGAGTACACAGGTGTGTGTGTGCTCAGTCGCTCAGTTGCATCAGACTCTTTGCAACCCCATGGACAGTAGTCTTCCAGACTCCTCTGTCCATAGGATTTTCCAGACAAGAAATACTGGAGTTACCATTTTCTCCTCCAAGGGATCTTCCCTACCCAAGGATAAAACTCAAGTCTCTTCTATCTCCTGCATTGGCAGGTGGATTCTTTACCATTGTGTCACCTAGAAAGCCCTATGTATAGGCAGGTAGGTGGATAAACTTATCCAAAGCCACTTCAGAACCATTGGCAACATTGACTCTAGGGCAACACAGTGTTCTTAAGGTTGTTGTTGTTGTTGTTGTTTTCCTAAAAAGTTGCACAGAACAGTTTATTTGCAACATTCAACTGTAGAAGTCTTTTCTCTCTCTCCTTGTGTTAGACATTGCCACTTAGGTGATGATTACTCAGGTGACTATCTGTGTGTCTCACTCCATTTGCCCTCTGCTGTAAACACTGGTAAGAAGATAAAGAGAGAAGAAAGAAAAATCTGCTTAGATTAGCAGATGCCCACGAACCCACAAACTGTATGTATATGTTTTTTAACATTTATGTTCACCAGGATGCAAGTGTGTGATTTAATCCAGTTATTTTCATGAGCTTCCCACTGAGGTATTGCGTGACTCGAAGATTAATGAGCTTTCACTTGTCAAGTCCCCTATTCATTTTGAATATTTTAAATTATTTTTTAATTTATATAATTATTAAAATTATAATTTCCTACTACTAATTTCCTACTGCTTTACTACCTGTTGGAATGTGTCTTTGTATTTTTACACAGAAAAAAGTATCTGGATTGCCAAGAAAATTAATATATTTTATTTATCATCAACAGTTTTTTTAAAGAACTGGGGAAAATAAAACAGAGTGAGTTTTTCAGTTTTTTAGTGTATTTTAAAGGAAATCTCTCAATGTAGCTTATGCATCCATTTACCTTCCAGATCCCACATCATATTCCTGCTGAGTTTAGAAAATTTAAGACTTGATTCTCAAGAGAGTCCAAAGATCTTTGCTAAAGCAGGAGATCTAGAATTAACATTTTGGAGGATTGTCAACCTCCCAATGCCACCACTTTTATTCTAGACTCTAGAAACAGTTGAATGTTGAAATTATTTTTCACACATTTATGAACTGTCTGCCTTTGCCACACCCTGCCTTGCCATCAGGTATTGCAATCTTGAGGCATGGAGGGTGTCAGTTTGGAATCTCTGAGTTTCTCAGCCAAACAGACACATATGGCAGTATTCCCAGGTTGGCAGAATTTAAGCCATATGGATTAATACTTACTGATATGTCTATACTATATAAATCTGATATGAAATGTAATATCATTCTCTCTACCACCAAGGACTTCCTAAAATCTCTTTATGAGAGATCATGAACATTGTTCTACCATCCTGGGAGACAACAGACCTGAGGTGAAGAGGCATCACCTTGGTTCCAGAAAGATCAGTTCAGAGGGATCCAGCCTCTTCTAGTATCTGAAGTGTGTGATGGAGAGGATCTCATAGAACATAAGTTGGAAGAGTCACACTGGGTCTCACAGTAAGAGTAGCTGTGTCTGGACTCTAACAGGGAACTACTACAAGAGACAGAGAGAGGTGGGCAGGCATTGGTAAATCCCTTCAAACTGTGTCAATAAGGTAGACATTACTAGAAATAAATAACTCATAAACATAAGATAAACAACACTTCAGGCTGAATGTCACAGAATTGTGAGCATTCTCATGATGAGATGAATTTTTTTTTTTTTTGTATTAGAGAGGTAATGTCGCTTGTTCTTATTATGTTTCTTGAGAAGATAGGAAATCATAAATATGAAACTATAGAAAATTATATGCATTCCTCACAGAAAACTGTATTTCTCATAACATCTTGTGCATGCATACAACACACTTGCTGAATTTCAAATGAGTTGTATTAAACAAGGAGAAATCAAGACATAATTCAGAGACTAGTATTGATCTTACAGCCTGGCTATGTGGCTAGTGAAAGTTAAAGTCACTCAGTTCATGTCCTATGGACTACAGAGGAATTCTTCAGGCCAGACTACTGGAGTGGGTACCCATTCCCTTCTCCAGGGGATCTTCCCAACCCAGGGATCAAACCCAGGTCTCCCACATCACAGACATATTTTTTACCAGCTGAGCGAACAGGGAAGCCTGCTATGTGGCTAAGGTCTGGATTAT
The DNA here is from genome assembly GCF_029407905.1 of Bubalus kerabau. Classification (NCBI taxonomy): domain Eukaryota; kingdom Metazoa; phylum Chordata; class Mammalia; order Artiodactyla; family Bovidae; genus Bubalus; species Bubalus kerabau. Next base: position 54,231,389 of record NC_073634.1, read on the forward strand.
TAACAGTGTGGTAGAGATCTATGTTATGTGTTCACCTAATGTTATAGAAAATGACCCAGGTGGCTTCCATGTCACAGCCACTGTAAATAGTGCCACTGAAAACTGGGATGCATGTATCTTTTTTGAATTAGAGCTTTCATCTTTTCCAAATACATGCCCAAGAATGGTACTGCTAAATATGGTAACTGTATTTCTAGTTTTTGAAAGAATTCTGTTTTCCATAGTTGCTATATAAATTTGCATTGCCACCAACAGTGTAGGAGGGTTCATTTTTTCTCCACACCATCTCCAACTTTTATTATTTGTAGACTTTTTAATGATGGCTACGCTGATAGGAGTGAGGTGATACCTCATTTGAGTTTTCATTTCTCTAATGATTGGTTATATTGAGCATTTTTTCATGTGCTTGTTTGCCATCTGTACATCTTCTTTGGAGAAATTCCTGTTTGTCTTCAATTTTTGATTGTCTTTTTTTTTATTGAGTTGTATGAGCTGTTTATATATTTTGGAAATTAAGCTCTTGTCAGAGTCACCATTTGTAAATAATTTCTCTGAGTCCATAGGTCAACAGATGAATGGCTAAAGAAGATGGTATGTGTATCTATTATGTATATATATGTATATAGTTTATATATATATATAATGGAATATTAATCAACCAATAAAAATAATGAAGTAATGTAATTTGCAACAACATAGATGGACCTATAGATTATCATACTAAGTGAAGTAAGTCAGATAGAGAAAGGCAAATACCATATGATATCACTTGTATGTAAAATATAAAAAACTGTTATAAATGAACTTATTTACAGAACAGAAACCTACACAAAGACACAGAAAACCAAAGGGGAAGGAGGGATAAATTGGAAGTAGGGGATTAACTGTTGCACATATATGAAATAGATAAACAAAAAGGATTTACAGTATAGAATAGGAAACTATATTCAATATCTTATAATAAACTATAATGCAAAATAATAAAAAAGAATATAGACATATGCATATACATGTGTAATTGAATCACTTTACAGTATACCTAAAAGTAACATAATATTATAAATTAACTATACTTTAGTTAAAAATATAAAATAAAAGATGTCCCAGGATTAATTACTACCAAATGCAGTGGTATTTGTTTTAACAGAAATGAAAACTATCTTAACATATGGTCATAGGAAATTATTTTAGATTCATTTTACTATTTTTTAAAGTTTTTGTTCTTTCTAAATAAAACTCTGAATTTTAGTTTCTAGTGATTACTGAATTGGTCCAAGCTCAATTACAGTAAATGAAGACATATGGAGTTATAAAACAAGCAACATGTACCCAAATGTCACAGATTATGGAAGACTTGGCAGGATGCTTGTCATAGTGATCTCTTGCATCAGAATCATTTGAGAAATTATTCAGGTGCAGTTTCCTAGTACTTATTTGACCTACCAAATAAGAATATCTGAAACTGTGCATGTGAATCTACAGTTTTAACAAGCACCCCAGGTAATTCATGTGCATCCTAAAGATTGAAAACTATAGTATTGGAATGAAGAGAGGAGAGCCTGGAAGTCTGGAATTATTCCCTTTAGCTTATTTACCCAAACCCGTAGATCTCTTAATTAAGATGCTGCTTAATAAAAACTGCCATCCTAAGAAAAATCAATGAATTTTATTCAATATTTTTAAAAAAGTTACACAAGATGGAATGTCAACATTGAAGATCAGATTGAGAAAAATGTGTGAATTTTGTTAACCTCATAAAATTTAAATGATTTCCTTTGCTTTAGTTATTTCTAGAACACCTCAATTTCACAAGATGAAATTTCAAACCTTTAGCAAATGACAAAGTTGGAAAAATAAAAAGACTAGACTTTTATTTAGAATGGGCTGAATTTCCAATCAAGATTATGAATTTTTAACCTAATGATTAAAACTGACTCAAATAAAAAAAAAAAAAACCTAGAATCTGATTTTGGGATATTTCAGTCTTATGTTATGACTTGGAAGACATTTAACTTGCCTAGAAAAATAAAATATCTTCAAAGAAGAAATTCTAAAAATGTTTGTGGCTGAAACCTCAAGGCATGCTGGAAGAGTGCAGAGGAATTTAGAAAACTATATTTTATGTCTTATCTGAATGCACTAAGGATCATACAGAAGGTAAAATGTATCCCTCTCTAATTCAATATTTATGTGCCTTGGGTTTTATTGCATATTGGGATCATAGGAGATAAATATCAGTACAAGTTTGAAGAAGGATACTATGGTACATTTCACTTAGCTATACTTTTAAAAAGCTAAAAACAATAATTACATTTTATCCTAGAAGCCTAACATATTTAAAAAGTTATTTTGAAACTTTGGCAAGATATTGATAACCTTGCAGTTATGCTTTTATTTTTTGCTATGAATAATGAAAAAATAACCTTTATGTAATTTTTAAGATCTGATAGACATTGTCAATTCTTCAGTTCTTGGGCATCAAATTTACTTATTAATTCCAGTTGGTAAGGATCTGGTTTTTAGCCTACAGTCTTATCATTCTTAGATTAGCATATGAATTTTTGAAGTTGAATGATTTTTTTCCCCTGAAGTTATCATTCACTTTTACAATATTCTTAAAGGATTCTATTATCCTATCACCCTTGCAATTAACCCACCCAAACCAGTTATTATCCCTAATATTCATTGGACAGACTGATGCCAAAGCTGAAGCTCCAATACTTTGGCCACCTGATGTGAAAAGCTGACTTATTAGAAAAGATTCTGATGTTAGGAAAGATTGAAGGTGAAAGGAGATGGGAACAACAGAGGGTGAGATGGTTAGATAGCACCACCTACTCATTGTATATAAATTTGAGCAAACTCTGGGAGATAGTAATGGACAGAAGAGCCTGGCCTGCTTCTGTCCTTGGAGCCTCAAAAAATCAGACAAATCTTAGTGACTGAACAATAACAACAAGTTATTATGACATGCTACTTGTTATAATGGTATGAACTTATGGCTCATGCTCTTCTCAACTTAAAGAACTCTAGTTGATTCAAATTCTTTTCATCTTTAAAATTGTTAAAATTTTCTATTTTTCTTGATATTTTTGTTCCAAATTGAACTAAATTTGGCCAAAGTGATTACTCTCTATTCTTAATCACCATTTGAATTGGTATCCATTTTGTACAATAGACATATCTCAGTTTTTGTTGAGATTTTTAGCTGACATTTTGATGTTCATTTCTTTTGTTATTGTTTATATTCTGTCCTGCTCATTTAGAATATACAAAGCAAGAAATTAGAATCTTCATGACAGTCAAATAGTAGTCACTAAATAAATGCTTAGTTCATGATTATTAAGTGATTACTATTTTTACAATTAAGAATCATATTGATTTCTTATTCTTTCAAAATGTGACATATTTGGACAAATATACTGTATAGGCAAGATGGACCAAAAAAGGCTAGTAATTTTGAAAAGCTTTAATTAGGCCTTTCTGTATTATTTATTCAATGCCTATTTATAAAAACCGGAGCACCTAATAACCTAGTCTATTTATCAGTGTTAGTCACTCAGTTGTTTCTAACTCTTTGCGACCTCATGGACTATAGCACATCAGACGCCTCTGTCTATGGAATTCTCCAGGCAAGAATACTGGAGTGGGCAGACATTCCCTTCCCCAGGGGATCTCCTCAATCCAGGGATCAAACCTGGGTCACTGCAGGCAGATTTTTTAAGGTCTGAGCCATCAGGAAAGCCTAGCCTTTTTACCACAGTACTTCTTAAAACTAAACTCCTGAGGAGCGGTTCTGGTAATAGATAATGTTTACCCATCCTGTAATATTTCTATGATAAACTGGCATTCTAAGTCATCTGACTTGTCACTTTTCTAATTTGGCTTAAAGTCTACATGGGTTAAATCAGTGAAAGGGTGAAGTGAGATTGGGCCTCAACTGATCTGTCATCAGAGGGCAGTTTTTGGCTGCCAGTGTAGTTATTAATGGTCAATTCCAAGGAGAACGCCTAGAAATCAATTCAATGAAGAACCTAAGCCATGAAGCAAAGGGAAAGGGCCAAGCAATCCTGGTGATTCTCCAGGCATCAGACACTGACTCAGTGATACAAGTCTCAGAAAGCTGTAATGGATTTTGTTAAAAACACATCTGCTGTCTGCCAGCTTTCATTGGTCTTGCTCCAGGCACTATGGCATCATAATATAACCCTGTGATCTTTGATATTTTCAGTAAATAGTGGACTGTCTTCCAGGTATCAGAGATTTAAAAGAAATCTACTTCATTTACTGAAAAACTCAGAACACAAAGTGTACAGCTTTTTAATGTTATTTATTTGTAGACAAATTATGTATTGTCTGGGCTCCAAAATCACTGCAGATGGTGACTGCAGACATGAAATTAAAAGACACTTACTCCTTGGAAGGAAAGTTGTGATCAACCTAGATAGCATATTCAAAAGCAGAGACGTTACTTTGCCAACAAAGGTTCATCTAGTCAAGGCTATGGTTTTTCCTGTGGTCATGTATGGATGTGAGAGTTGGACTGTGAAGAAGGCTGAGTGCCGAAGAACTGATGCTTTTGAACTGTGGTGTTGGAGAAGACTCTTGAGAGTCCCTTGGACTGCAAAGAGTTCCAACCAGTCCATTCTGAAAGAGATCAGCCCTGGGATTTCTTTGAAAGGAATGATGCTAAAGCTGAAACTCCAGTACTTTGGCCACCTCATGAGAAGAGTTGACTCATTTGAAAAGAGTCTGATTCTGGGAGGGATTGGGGGCAGAAGGAGAAGGGGATGACAGAGAATGAGATGGCTGGATGGCATCACTGACTCAATGGACATGAGTCTGAGTGAACTCCGGGAGTTGGTGATGGACAGTGAGGCCTGACGTGCTGTGATTCATGGGGCCGCAGAGTCGGACATGACTGAGCGACTGATCTGATCTGATCTGATCTGATTTATATTAATCATTGTATGAAGTGCTAGATAAATAGAAAGTAATAAATAAAAGTTTCTTATCTTATAGTTTAAGGGGATGACAGATAAATTACACAAAATTATATAGTAGTATCATCTGTGCTCTGATATAAGACAGTAGAAGAACCTAGGAACACACATAGGTGGGAAGACAAACCCAGTTATAGAGAGAACACAGTCTCCCAGCTCTGACTATTCCCAATGCATATGACATTATCTGAAGGAAAGATATGCCAAGAAATTTTTTCTTTTATAACTTATCCATGAAATGAATTTATTGTTTTATATTTTAAATCTTCCCTGTGAAAGCAAAACCTAAGAAACAGAAAAGTATTGGAGGAGACTGATTTAGGCTCCTCCTGGGATAGTTTATAATGTGAAGCAGGATGCTTCTGCATCATGAGAAGCTCACATTTCTCCAGAGAAATTTCAGCCTTGGACACATAGGGTAGAGAGACAGAAGTCCAAAGACAAGGATTCTGAACCCTGTTTCTGAATCAATGAGGGAAGCTAACTTTCCTGTGTTCATTATAGTGAGATCTTTTGTAAAATTTCAGTTAGAGTAAGTTATTGTTTGTTGTGGGTGGTAAAAATACATTTTAAAAGCTCTGATGAAAGCAGCAGAGAAAATTCTTTATGCTAGAGTTATTTTCTACTTAACATTTTCAGGTCTAAACTCCTTTGCCTATATTGAGGTCTTGTAGAACTTGGCTTCTACCTGTTCTTTCTGAATCATTTCTCACAGTCTTACCCTCCACCAATTTATTACCCCAAACACTTGAGAGTTTATTACATTTCTTCATTTTATAGTGTCTGGGTATTATTAATTTTCAAATTTTAAGCTTATTAAGTACATTAAAATAAGTTCTGTTTTTGCTGGTCTGCATGGAGAATTAGAATTTGATTATTGTTTGTATTAATTTACTGACATTTTGTTCTGCTTGTTTTTCACTCACAAAATAATGCTAAAAAATATCTGTTTCAAGATAGAAATGTGACATTTAAGATTTTATATGAGCCAGAATATGTGTCTTTCAGAGAACAAGCTCCCTTTCTATTCATAGAATTTAGAGTTTAGGGTTAGGTTTTTGCCTCATCATTTAATACTGAAATACTATTAGTAGTATTTCAAAATCCTTGAGGTCAGCATACAGAGAAACTCTTTGCATTGAGACTCATGGCACTAGTGTAAATGATGACTATTAATTATTATATTTTGGGTGACAGTTCCAATGAAGTAGTATATAAGCTTTGAAGAAGTAGCTTTTCAGGAAATAATTTCATTTTTCTCTCTGAAAATTATCCTGATAGAGAATATCATATACAATTTTCATGTAGCATATTTTAAATGAAAAAGTGAAAAATTTAAAAAGAAATAGCATTTCCTTCAAATACAACCTATATCAAAACAAGAGTCAAAGTTATTTAGAACATCAAACATTTCAAGTGATAAAAATGGGAAATGTTAGCATGTATTCTATCAAAGTTTATTTTTATATAATTGTGAAACTAACTAGGGCATCAATATTATTAGGAAATAGAGCTTAATGATAATTCTCCCACACAAATTGCAATCAAGAAGCAATTAAGTTGCATTATTCACAGCATCCATTATATGGAAATAACTATTTATGACAACCAGATAAAGAAAATGGGGTGTACACTTACAATAGAACATTATTTAGCCTTAAAATGAAGGAAATCCTACTATTTGCAATAATATAGATAGGTCTGAGGTCTTCCTTGATGGCTCAAATGGTAAAGAATCTGCCTGCAATGCAGGAGACTAAAGTTCCATCCCTGAGTCAGGAAGATCCCCTGGAGGAGGGAATGGCAACACACTCCAGTATTCTTGCCTGGATAATCCCTTGGACAGAGGATCCTGGTAGACTACAGCTCATGGGGTCTCAAAGAGTCAGACTTGACTGAACAACTAGCACTTTTCAATACAGATGGTCCTGGATAACATGACACTAAGTGAAATGTCAGTTATAGAAGGACAAGTACCACATATTTTCACTATATGTAGAATCTAAAATAGTCAAATTCATAAAATCAGATAATAGAATAGTGATTTCCAATGACATGGAGAGGTGGAAATGGGTAGTTGTTTGATAGGTATAAGTTTACAGTTATAGTAGATGATCTTCTGTACAACCTAGTATCTACAGTTAATGAGACATTGTTTTGCACTTAAATGTTTGTTAAGAGCATAGATCTCATAACATGTTCTTACCAAATACACACCCAAGAGTAAAAGGACACAAGAAATCTTTGAGAAGTAATAGGTATGACTATTGCCTCAATAATATGATAACATCACAGTATATGCATATGTTTAAACTCATCAAAATACAGACATTAAATATGTGGATGTTTTTAGTCTATTAATTATACTTTGGGCTTCCCAGGTGCTGCTAGGGGTAAAGAATCCACCTGCTGATGCAGGAGATGATTCACGTTCAATCCCTTGGTAGAGAAGATTCCCCTGGAGGAGGAAATGGCATCCCACTCCAGTAATTTTGCTTGGACAATCCCATGTGCAGAAGAGCGTGATGGGCTACTGTCCATGAGGCTGCAAAGTCAGACATGACTGAGTGACTGAGCACACACACATAAGTATAATTCACTAAAGCTGAAAATAAAAAGAAGTAGGGCTCCCACTTCTGATATGGCAGTGTGAGTTGCTTCACAGATTTGTTTCTCTAAAACAACTTGTAACAGTTGTATATTCATTGAAAGGACTGATGAAGCTGAAACTCCGATACTTTGGCCACCAGACGTGAAAAGCTGACTCATTGAAAAAGACCTGATGCTGGGAAAGCTTGAAGGCAGGAGAAAAAGGGGGCAACAGAGGATGAGATGTTTGGTTGGCATCACTGACTCAATGGACATGAGTTTGAACAAATTGTGAGGGATAGTGTAGGACAGGGAAGCATAGCATGCTTCAGTGGCAAAGAGTCGGACATGACTGAACAGAAAGCAACTAACAACAATGGTTGAATAGTATCCTCTTCAAATACATGTTAACTCAAAACATTAGAATGTGACCTTCTTTGGAAATAGGGTCCTTACAGATATGATCAAGTTCAACATCTTGATATGCCATCACCCTAAATCCAGTGATCAGTGTTCTTATTAGGAGAGTTCACACACAAAGGCACAGAAAAGAAGGCAATGTGAAGACAGAGGTAGAGGTTAGAGTTATGTAGCCACAATCCACAAATGCTAAGAGTGACCAAAAGCTGAAAGAAGTAAGGAGCAATACTTGTATAGAGCCTTCAGAGAAAGCATGACCCTCCTGCCTCCTTGATTTTACATTTCTGGCCCCCAAAACATATTTCTGTTGTATGTCTCCAAGTTGTGGAAATTTGTTACAACAACCTTAAAAATTAATAAACAGACATAACTGTGGAAAACTATTAAAAAGATGTTGCTGTTGCACTCAGTCATTTAGTCATGTCTGACTCTACAACTCCATGCACTGTAGCCCACCAGGCTCCTCTGTCCATGGGGTTTCCCAGGCAAGAATCCTGGAGTAGGTTGCCATTTTCTTCTCTGGGGTATCTTCCCAACCCAAGGATAGAACCCATGTCTCCTGCATTGAGGGCTGTTTGCTGTATTGTAGGTGGATTCTTTACTATTGAACCACCAGGGAAGCTACTATTAAAATCTGTAAAAATGCATATTGTACTGAGGACATAGAAAAAATATAAACATTCAAGAACATCCACTAAATGTACATAATAGCAGGAATTATTGCAGCTCTTCAGCCATGAGTTACTTCCACCTCAACCCTCAGTCTTCATGGCAGAAACTACATCCTGGGTAATTATGGCAAGAGGATGGGGCTTCCTTACTTCTCACCCATAAGTTAAGAGAAACAGATAAGTTCTGTGATACAGATTGTGGTATATCTAACCACTCTCATGAAATCAATCACTGTTAAATTCAAAATCTATGTACACACACATGCAAAGATAACCATATATTAAAGAGGAAAGTGGGTGAATAAAGAAAAAAGTGATCTTATTTGGACTGTGAGATTTTTGCAAAAAAGTCTGTAAGAGATAAGAAATGAAAAAAAAATTGATAGATGATGTGTTTTGTTTAAAATTTCAACAAAGAAGGAGTGCTGTTTGTACTCTGATGTAGGCTCTGTGAGGATAAACTTTCATTCTTGAGGTTACTGTTAATTACTTGAATAGCTGATGTTCCAGGACTTATCATACTATGTTAGTGGCACACTTAAGAAAGAAGTGAGTTTATGTTATCTAAAATATAATCTAATATTGGAGACTTAGATTGGCATATATACTCTATTATATATAATGTGGGCTTTCCAGGTGGTGCTAGTGGTAAAGAAGCCAATGCAGGAGATGCAAGAGATGTGGGTTCAATCCCTGGGTCAGGAAGATCTCCTAGAGTAGGAAATGGCAACCCATTCCAGTATTCATGTTTGGAAAAGTCCATGGGCAGAGGAGCCTGATGAATCACAGTTCACGGGGCTGCAATGAGTTAGATATGATTGAGAGACTGAGCATCATATATAATAGTGGTGCTACCATAATAGATAATTAATAAGAATCTACTGTATAACTGTATATACTGTATATTTGACCTATGGTGGCTCAGATGGTAAAGCGTCTACCTGCAGTGCAGGAGACCCGGGTTTGATCCCTGGGTTTGGAAGATCCCCTGGAGAAGGAAATGGCAACCCACTCCAGTACTCTTGCTTGGAAAATTCCATGGACTGAGGAGCCTGGGGGGCTACAGTCCATGGGGTTGCAAAGAGTCGGACATGACTGAGTGACTTCACTTTCACTTACTGTATAACAAAGGGAACTGTACTCAATAATAATGTCCTATATGGGAAAATAATCTTAAAACAGTGGATGCATTATATGTGTATGTATACCTGATTCACTTGGCTGTACACCTGAAACTAACACAACATTGTAAAGTATTTATACTTCAATAAAAATAAATAAATAAATAAATAAATAAAATATAATCTCACAGTACTGCAAAATTAATGGTGCACTTTATGTAATTTCAGTTTTAAGTTCTTAAGTATCCTAAGCTAGTTCATTATGTGCTAAATCCTAATTGATCCTTAAAGAAATAGGTTTTGTTTTCCCCCTGATCTGGAGTTTATTCTACCCGTAAAAGACAACATAAAACTATTTCCTCTTATTACTATTGTTTGTCAAAAAGCCAAGTGTAAGACCCATAGGCAACAAGTGATGAAAAAAGTAATGCTTTTTGTCTAAGCTCTTCTGAAAATTCCAGTGTATTTATATTTCTTTCTCTATAATAATGTTACCAATAATTATTAAAAAAAAAAAAAACAACTACTCTCTGAAAAAAAACATGTACAATGGTAATTATAAGTTGAAAGTAATTGGCAGGCTTTCCCCATCCTATTTATAGATAAGATATCATTCTGGAATCTTCTAAATTGTCAATTTTATTATATATAGCAAACATTTTTATTGACTGAAAAGGAATACTTGTCATGGACATGAACAAAGATCTTTTCTTTCTTTTACCTTACAATTCATTTTGTTTATTTGCCTTGTAATTATTTTCATCAACCCCAGCAACTAGAATGTTTTATTTGCAAGCCATTTCTTTAATTATTTTCTTTTTTTTTTAAATTTTATTTTATTTTTAAACTTTACATAACTGTATTAGTTTTGCCAAATATCAATTACTAATGCACCACAGGCAAGCCATAGATTATATATTTATTAAATATACTTGGAGTTTTTCTAAGTTTATCTTAATGAATCGTGCTTCCACCTCAAATAGCAACCAGGAAAATATTATTCGAGGTTGACTATAATTAATAAAATTCACAAGATGAGAAAGCATTACTTATTCACTGTTGGGCCTGTCTCAGGCATCTAGAAAATTCTCATTATATATGTAAATAAGCTTTAATGATAATTCCCACAATGGAAGTTATGATGATGTGAATCATTGTTTAAACTGCCTCAGTGCTACAGAGACATGAACACTGTAAAACTTGTTTGCTTGATAGAAGGAGAGTCAGAGAAAATGTAGGCAAAATATAGGAAACATTTCAGAAAAAATCTTCCATTCTATCAGTCTTTTCAAGTACGAAATTAGCAAGAATTTTGACTTTTTTATATAAATAAAATTATTTAAAGGATATCCTACACAATACTAAAGAATGCTGAAAAATTCACCACAGCAGGAGGGTGGGTGGGTGACTGTGTGTCTTCTTATTAAAAATAATTTGTGACTTTTGCCTCTAAACTAGCCTCTGGATATTTTTAGTGTATGTTAATGTATATAATTGTAGTCAATTTAAAATGTCTTTAATAAATAAAGTTATTAAGTATAATATAGTCTCATATGTTCACTTTTTTTTTTCTAAAATTAGAATCACACTTTTGGAAATGGAATACTTGGGCACAGAGAGTGACACAATGATCTCTAGATGCGCAAAAACACAAATAAAATTTACATTGACTTTGAAAGAGGATAGAATTTTCCAGAAAGACATGACCAGTGGAAATCTTGTTTTAAAAGAGCCCATGTCTAGGCACAGAGTCATGACAGATGTTGAAGGACAAGAGTATTAACAAAATGGGGATGTATTGTTTAGCAATGGCTGCATTAAGAGTAGCGAGATAGGGTCAAGTCTTTGAAATGTACTGTCTACTCTTTTGAGGAATTAGATCTAATATGTAGACATGGAGAAGACAAGAAATGGCTATATATATGGGCTCAACAGATTTGACTTAGTGAAAATAATTAATAGTAATATTAAGGAAATAAAGGTGAAGATGTGGAGTAAATAGTTGAATATATAGGCTTGATTCTCAGGAGAGGGTATTACCCTATGACCAATTTTAATTAAAGGCTTTTCAATCGATATATTTTGATTTATATACTGAATAAGGTAAGAACCAATATTAGAATCCTAGCTTACAAACATTTAATAAAAAAAGAAAAAGAGAGTCAGATGGAATGGTGAAGAAAATACTTTACAAAATAATCAATATGACTGTGATCAAGAATGGAAAAGAAATGAAAATTTATTACACATAAGCAAGCAGGGAATCCCTGGTGACTATATTAAGAAGCATATCAAAGTACTCAGAAGGTAGAGAATCTAGAAGTAATTGTGAAAAACAGTAAATGGCTTTTGTTTAATACATGTTTGATGTCTAATATAAACAGGTAGCTTCATAAATCATCACAAGATGAAAAAAGTTCTGAAACCATTACATAGACCAAGAAATAGAATCAGCAGAATCTAAAATGTCTCTCTTCCCAGTCAGTATCTCCACCTTTCCCTAAAAGAGTAAATGCAATGAGATGTCCAACACATAAGAGTATTTTTGAACTTCATTGCAAAAGAAATATGATTTGCATTCTTTTTGTCTCATTTCAGTCAATATTTTGTAACTAATCTATTGTCTCTATTTTTTCATGAAGCAGTAGTTCACTAACTTTCATTGTTTTATAGTATTCTGATGTATTAAAAGCAAGAGAATTCCAGAAAAGTATTTACTTCTGCTTCGTTGACTATGCTAAAGCCCTTGACTGTGTGGATCACAACAAACTGTGGAAAATTCTTAAAGAGATGGCAATACTAGACCACCTGACCTGCCTTCTACAAAACCTGTATGCAAGTCAAAAAGCAACTGTCAGAACTGGACATGGAAAAATGAACTGGTTCAAAATTGGGAAAGGAGCACCTCAAGGCTGTATATTGTCACCTTGCTTCCTTAATTTGTATGCAGAGTATATCATGAGAAACTGGGCTGGGTGAAGCACAAGCTGGAATCAAGATTATAGAAACAAATATCAATAACCCAAGACATGCAGATGACACCATCATTATGGCAGGAAGCAAAGAGGAACTAAATAGCCTTCTGCTAAAAGTGAAAGAAGAGAGTGAAAAAGTTGGCTTAAAACTCAACATTCAAAAAACAAAGGTCATGGTATCCAGTCCCATCAGTTCAGTCAAGTTCAGTCGCTCAGTTGTGTTAGAATCTTTGTGATCACATGAACTGCAGCAGGCCAGGCCTCCCTGTCTATCACCAACTCCTGGAGTCCACCCAAACAAATGTCCATTGAGTCAGTGATGCCATGCAACCATCTAATCCTCTCTCGTCCCCTTCTCCTCCTGCCCTCAATCTTCCCCAGCATCAGGGTCTTTTCAAATGAGTCAGGTCTTCACATTAATTGGCCAAAGTATTGGAGTTTCAGCTTCAACAATCTTTCCAATGAACACGCAAGACTGATCTCCTTAAGGATAGACTGCTTGGATCTCCTGGCAGTCCAAGGGACTCTCAAGAGTCTTCTCCAACAGATTAGATCAGTCACTCAGTCCTGTCCGACTCTTTGCAACACCATGAATCACAGCATGCCAGGCCTCCAAGTCCATCACCAACTCCCGGAGTTCACTCAGACTCAGGTCCATAGAGTCAGTGATGGCATCCAGCCATCTCATCCTCTGTCGTCCCCTTCTCCTCTTGCCCCCAATCCCTTCCAGCATCAGAGTCTTTTCCAATGAGTCAACTCTTCACATGAGGTGGCCAAAGTACTGGAGTTTCAGCTTCAGTATCTTTCCTTCCAAAGAAATCCCAGGGCTGATCTCCTTCAGAATGGACTGGTTGGATCTCCTTGCAGTCCAAGGGACTCTCAAGAGTCTTCTCCAACACCACAGTTCAAAAGCATCAATTCTTTGGCGCTCAGCCTTCTTCACAGTCCAACTCTCATATCCATACATGACCACAGGAAAAACCATAGCCTTGACTAGACGAAACTTTGTTGGCAAAGTACTGTCTCTGCTTTTGAATATGCTATCTAGGTTGGTCATAACTTTCCTTCCAAGGAGTAAGTGTCTTTTAATTTCATGGCTGCAATCCCCATCTGCAGTCATTTTGGAGCCCAGAAAAATAAAGTCTGACACTATTTCCACTGTTTCCCCATCTATTTCCCATGAAGTGATGGGACAGGATGCCATAATCTTAGTTTTCTGAATGTTGAGCTTTAAGCCTTTTTCACTCTCCACTTTCACTCTCAGAAAGAGGCTTTTTAGTTTTTCTTCACTTTCTGCCATGAGGGTGGTGTCATCTGCATATCTGAGGTTATTGATATTTCTCCCGGCAATCTTGATTCCAGCTTGTGTTTCTTCCAGCCCAGCGTTTCTCATGATGTACTCTGCATAGAAGTTAAATAAACAGGGTGACAATATACAGCCTTGACATACTCCTTTTCCTATTGGAACCAGTCTGTTGCTCCATGGCCAGTTCTAATTGTTGCTTCCTGACCTGAATACAAATTTCTCAAGTGCTAGATCAGGTGGTCTGGTATTCCCATCTCTTTCAGAAGTTTCCACAGTTTATTGTGATCCACACAGTCAAAGGCTTTGGCATAGTCAATAAAGCAGAAATAGATGGTTTTCTGGAACTCTCTTGCTTTTTCCATGATCCAGTGGATGTTGGCAATTTGATCTCTGGTTCCTCTGCCTTTTCTAAAACCAGCTTGAACATCAGGAAGTTCATGGTTCACATATTGCTGAAGCCTCTCTTGGAGAATTTTGAGCATTACTTCACTAGCATGTGAGATGAGTGCAATTGTGCAGTAGTTTGAGCATTCTTAGGCATTGCCTTTCTTTGGGATTGGAATGAAAACTGACCTTTTCCAGTCCTGTGGCCACTGCTGAGTTTTCCAAATGTGCTGGCATATTGAATGCAGCACTTTCACTGCATCGTCTTTCAGGATTTGGAAAAGCTCAACTGGAATTCTATCACCTCCACTAGCTTTGTTCATAGTGATGCTTTCTAAGGCTCACTTGACTTCACATTCCAGGATGTCTGGTTCTAGGTCAGTGATCACACCATTGTGATTATCTGGGTCATGAAGATCTTTTTTGTACAGTTCTTCTGTGTATTCTTGCCATCTCTTCTTAATATCTTCTGCTTCTGTTAAGTCCATACCATTTCTGTTCTTTATTGAGTCCATCTTTGCATGAAATGTTCCTTTGGTATCTCTGATTTTCTTGAAGGGATCTCTAGTCTTTCCCATTCTGTTGTTTTCCTCTATTTCTTTGCATTGATCACTGAAGAAGGCTTTCTTATCTCTTCTTGCTATTCTTTGGAACTCTGCATTCAGATGTTTATATCTTTCCTTTTCTCCTTTGCTTTTTTTTTTTTTTAATTTTTTTTAAATTTTATTTTATTTTTAAACTTTACATAACTGTATTAGTTTTGCCAAATATCAAAATGAATCCGCTACAGGTATACATGTGTTCCCCATCCTGAACCCTCCTCCCTCCTCCCTCCCCATTCCATCCCTCTGGGTCGTCCCAGTGCACCAGCGCCAAGCATCCAGTATCGTGCATTGAACCTGGACTGGCAACTCGTTTCATACATGATATTTTACATGTTTCAATGCCATTCTCCCAAATCTTCCCACCCTCTCCCTCTCTCACGGAGTCCATAAGACTGTTCTATACATCAGTGTCTCTTTTGCTGTCTCGTACACAGGGTTATTGTTACCATCTTTCTAAATTCCATATATATGCATTAGTATACTGTATTGGTGTTTTTCTTTCTGGCTTACTTCACTCTGTATAATAGGCTCCAGTTTCATCCACCTCATTAGAACTGATTCAAATGTATTCTTTTTAATGGCTGAGTAATACTCCATTGTGTATATGTACCACTGCTTTCTTATCCATTCATCTGCTGATGGACATCTAGGTTGCTTCCATGTCCTGGCTATTATAAACAGTGCTGCGATGAACACTGGGGTACAAGACACGTGTATCTCCTTTGCTTTTTGCTTCTCTTCTTTTCACAGCTATTTGTAAGGACTCCCCAGACAGACATTTTGCTTTCTTGCATTTCTTTTCCATGGGGATGGTCTTGATTCCTATCTCCTGTACAATGTCACGAACCTCATTCCATAGTTCATCAGGCACTCTATCTATCAGATCTAGCCCCTTAAATCTTTTTCTCACTTCCACTGTATAATCATAAGGGATTTGATTTAGGTCAAACCTGAATGGTCTAGTGGTTTTCCCTACTTTCTTCAATTTAAGTCTGAATTTGGCAATAAGGAGTTCATGATCTGAGACACAGTCAGCTCCTGGTCTGTTTTTTGCTGACTGTATAGAGCTTCTCCATCTTTGGCTGCAAAGACTATATCAATCAATCAATATAATCAATCAATCTGGTGATGTCCATGTATAGAGTCTTCTCTTGTGTTGTTGGAAAAGAGTGTTTGTTATGACCAGTGCATTTTCTTGGCAAAACTCTATTAGTCTTTGCCCTGCTTCATTCCGTATTCTAAGGCCAAATTTGCCTGTTACCCCAGGTGTTTCTTGACTTCCTACTTTGGCATTCCAGTCCCCTATAATGAAAAGGACATCTTTTTTGGGTGTTAGTTCTAAAAGGTCTTGTAGGTCTTCATAGAACCATTCAACTTCAGCTTCTTCAGCTTTACTGGTTGGGGCATAGACTTGGATTACTGTGATATTGAATGGTTTGCCTTGGAAATGAACAGAGACCATTCTATCGTTTTTGAGATTGCATCCAAGTACTGCATTTCAGACTCTTTTGTTGACCATGATGGCTACTCTATTTCTTCTGAGGGATTCCTGCCCACAGTAGCAGATATAGTGGTCATCTGAGTTAAATTCACCGATTCCAGTCCATTTTAGTTCGCTGTTTCCTAGAATGTCGACATTCAGTCTTGCCATCTCCTGTTTGACCACTTCCAATTTGCCTTGATTCATGGACCTGACATTCCAGCTTCGTATGCAATATTGCTCTTTACAGCATCGGACCTTGCTTCTACCACTAGTCACATCCACAGCTGGGTATTCTTTTTGCTTTGGCTCCATCCCTTCATTCTTTCTGGAGTTATTTCTCCAGTGATCTCCAGTAGCATATTGCACACCTACTGACCTGGGGAGTTCCTCTTTCAGTATCTTATCATTTTGCCTTTTCATACTGTTCATGAGGTTCTCAAGGCAAGAATACTGAAGTGGTTTGCTGTTCCTTTCTCCAGTGGACCACATTCTGTCAGATCTCTCCACCATGACCTGCCCATCTTGGGTTGCCGCACAGGCATGGCTTAGTTTCATTGAGTTAGACAAGGCTGTGGTCCTAGTGTGATTAGATTGACTAGTTTTCTGTGAGTATGGTTTCAGTGTGTTTGCCCTCTGATGCCCTCTTGCAACACCTACCGTCTTACTTGGGTTTCTCTTACCTTGGGCGTGGGGTATCTCTTCACGGCTGCTCCAGCAAAGTGCAGCCATTGCTCCTTACCTTGGACGAGGGGTATCTCCTCCCCGCCACCCTTCCTGACCTTCAACATGAGATAGCTCCTCTAGGCCCTCCTGCGCCAGTGCAGCCACGGCTCCTTGGACGTGGGGTTGGTGCTCCTGGCCACCGCGCCTGGCCTCAGGTGTGTGGCTGCTCCTCCCAGCCACCGCCTCTGGCCTCGAAGTGGGGTAACACCTCTCATCGCCGCCCCTGACCTCGGACGCTGGGTATCTTCTCTCAGCCATCCCCCTGACCTCAGGCGCGGGGTAGCTCCTCTCAGCAGTTCCTGCGCCGTCGGAGTCTGGTACTCTCGGCCATTGCCCCTGACCTCCAACGTGGGGTAACTCCTCTTGGCCACCGCCCTTCGGGCATGGTGTCCTCCCAGCTTCTACCCCTGACCTCGGACGTTGGGGTGGCTCCTCTCAGCCGTGCTTAGGGCGCCGGTTGCAGCCGCCTGCGCTTGCTGGTCACAGCCGCCTGCGCTTAGCGCACCGGTCACAGCCAACACCACAGTTTAAAAGCATCAATTCTTCTGTGCTCAGCTTTTTTTATAGTCCAACTCTCACATTCATACATGACCACTGGAAAAACCATAGCCTTGACTAGACGGATCTTTGTTGACAAAGTATTGTCTCTGTTTTTTAGTATGGTGGTCCCATTACTTTATGGTAAATAGATGGGGAAACAATGGAAACAGTGATGGATTTTCTTTCCTTTTCTTGGGCTCCAAAATCATTGCAAATGTTGACTTTGGCCATGAAATTAAAAGATGCTTACTCCTTGGAAGAAAAGCTATGATAAGCCTAGACAGCATATTTGAAAGTGGAAATATTACTTTGCCTACAAAGGTCTGACTATGGTTTTTCCAGTAGTCATTTATGGATGTGAGAGTTAGACCATAAAGAAAGCTGAGCATCAAAGAATTGATACTTTTGAACTGTGATGTTGGACAAGACTCATGAGAAGCCCTTGGATAGCAAGGAGATAAAACCAGTCAATCCTAAAGGATATCAGTCCTGAATTTTCAATGGGAGGATTGGTGCTGAAATTGAAGCTCTAATACTTTAGTCCCCTGATGTGAAAAGTGAGTGAAAGTTGCTCATGTCCGACTTTTGTGATCCCATGGACTATACAGTCCATGGAATTCTCCACCTCATGACCCATTAGAAAAGACCCTGATGCTTGGAAAGATTGAAGGCAGAAGGAGAAGGGGATGACAGAGGACAAGATGGTTGGATGGCATTGCTGACTTGATGGACATGAGTTCGTAATGGACAGGGAGGCCTGGCATGTTGCAGTCATGGGTTTTCAAAGAGTCAGACATGACTGAGCAACTGAACTGAACTGAATGTATAAATAAATCACAGATTATTCAGGTGGTGTCGCTAGAGATAAAGAACCTGTCTGACATTATATGAGGTATAAGGGGTGCCCTGGGTCAGGAAGAAGCCCTGGAGGAGGAAATGGGAACCCACTCCAATATTTTTGCCTGGAGAATCCTATGAACAGAGAAGCCTAGTGGGTTACAGTCCATGGCATCACAAAGCGTTAGACATGACTGAAGTGACACAATGGAAACAATTTTGTGGCCATTTACATTGTTTCTTTTGGGGGCTATTATGGATAATTCTGCTGCAAACATTTTTGTACAAGTCTTTGACTTATACAAGCAAACATAGGTTTGCTCCATGTTTAAGTATATAGTGAAAGTGGAAGTCATAGTTTCTCTGTTGTCTGACTCTTTGTGCCCCCATGGACTGTGGCTGCCAGACTCCCCTGTCCATAGAATTCTCCAGGCAAGAACACTGGAGTGAGTTGCCGTTTCCCCCTCCAGGGGATCTTCCCAACCCAGGAATCGAGCCCGAGTCTCCTGCATTGCAGACAGATACTTTACTGTCTGAGCCACCAGAGACACCCATACTTAACAATATTCTTGCCTGGAAAATTTCATGCACAGAGTCTGATGGGCTATAGTCCATGGGATCACAAACAGTTGGACATGATTAAGCATACACACACACACACACACACACACACACAGAACTGGTAGAACAAAAGGAGTATGCATATTATGCTTTAGTATGCACGCGAATAATGTCACTAAAATTGTAAACTTACATGTCCAACAATGGTGTATGAAAATTACTTTTGCTGTATATTCTTGTCAATGCTTAGTATTGTCAGTCTGTAATTTTACCTCACTGTGGTTTCCTTGAATTACTCTGGTGATTATTCAGGTTATATACCACTTCATAACTTTATTGGCAATATGGATATCTTCTTCTGTGAAGACCTATTAATCTTTTTTGTCCATTTGTAAGTAAACTTTTCCAACTGTAGAATAGTTTTAGATTTTCAGTAAAACTAGGAGACAGTACTGAGAGTTCTCATATACTCATACCCATTGTTCCATATATTACATCTTACATTAAAGTGGTATATTTGTCATAATTAATGAAGTAATATTGATACACTATTATTAACGGGTCAAAACTTTATTCAAATCCTTACTTTCAAAATCCTAATAACCTTTTACTATTTCCATATTCCATACAGGGTCAGTTCAGTTCAGTTGCTCAGTCATGTCCAACTCTTTGCAACCCCATGAATCGCAGCACGCCAGGCCTCCCTGTCCATCACCAACTCCTGGAGTTCACTCAGACTCACGTCCATCAAGTCAGTGATGCCATCCAGCCATCTCATCCTCTGTCGTCCCCTTCTCCTCCTGCCCGCAATCCCTCCCAGCATCAGTCTTTTCCAATGAGTCAACTCTTCGCATGAGGTGGCCAAAGTACTGGCGTTTCAGCTTCATTCCTTCCAAAGAACACCCAGGGCTGATCTCCTTCAGAATGGACTGGTTGGATCTCCTTGCAGTCCAAGGGACTCTCAAGAGTCTTCTCCAACACCACAGTTCAAAAGCATCAATTCTTCAGTGCTCAGCTTTCTTCACAGCTAACATCCATACATGACCACAGGAAAAACCATAGCCTTGACTAGACGAGCCCTTGTTGGCAAAGTAATGTCTCTGATTTTGAATATGCTATCTAGGTTGGTCATAACTTTCCTTCCAAGGAGTAAGTGTCTCTTAATTTCATGGCTGCAATCACCATCTGCAGTGATTTTGGAGCCCAAAACAAATAAAGTCTGACACTGTTTCCACTGTTTCTCCATCCATTTCCCATGAAGTGATGGGACCGGATGCCATGATCTTCGTTTTCTGAATGTTGAGCTTTAAGTCAGCTTTTTCACTCTCCACTTTCACTTTCATCAAGAGGCTTTTTAGTTCTTCTTCACTTTCTGCCATAAGGGTGGTGTCATCTGCATATCTGAGGTTATTGATATTCCTCCCAGCAATCTTGATTCCAGCTTGTGCTTCTTCCAGTTAGGGTACCTTATTACAATTAATTGCCATGGCTTCTTAGGCTCCTCTGGGCTGTGACAGTCTTTCATATCTTGAAAGAAATAGTCAAATTTGAACTAGCTATAATAGGAAATGTTTGACAATATTGAGGACTATTGTTGCTGTTGTCCAATCAGTAAGTCATGTTTATAGGAGACTGTATTTTTGTAGCGGTGCCATTGTGCCAGTTTTGTAGTTGTTCAGTTGCTCAGTCATGTCTGACTCTTTGTGACACCATGGACTACAGAACACCAGGCTTCCCTGTCCTTCATCACCTCCCAGACTTTGCTCAAACTTATGTCCATTGAGTTGGTGATGCCAGCCAACCAGCTCATACTCTGTCATCCCCTTCTCCTCCTGCCTTCAATCTTTCCCTGCATCAGGGTCTTTTCTAATGAGCCAGCTCTTCACATCAGGTAGCCAAAGTATTGGAGTCTCAGCTTCTGCATAAGTCCTTCCAATGAACATTCAGGATTGATTTCCTTTAGGATTGACTGGTTTGATCTCCTTGTTGTCCATGGGACTCTCAAGAGTATTCTCCAGCACCACAGTTTGAATGCATCAATTCTTTGATGCTCAGCCTTCTTTATGGTCCAACTCTCACATCCATACATGACTACTGGAAAGACTATAGCTTTGACTATATGAATCTTTATTGACAAAATGATGTCTCTGCTGTTTAATTTGCTGTTCATGTTTGTCATAGTCTTTCTTCCAAGGAGCAAGTGTCTTTTAATTTCATGTCTGCACTCACCATCTGCAATGATTTTGAAGCCTAAGAAAATAAAGTCTGTCCCTGTTTTCATTGTTTCCCCATCTATTTGCCATGAAGTGATGGGACCAGATGCCATGATCCTCAAATGCAGGCTATATGTTGGAGAAAGTGATGGAAACCCACTCCAATACTCTTGCCCGGAGAATCCCATCGACAGAGGAGCCTGGAGGGCTAAAGGTCACGGGGTCACACAGAGTCAGACACAACTGAAGCAGCTTAGCATTCATGCACACAGATTACATATATTTATTTTTATGTTAGGGATGTGGAATCAAAGTCTGTGTTTGTATCAATGAAATAGGAACACAAGGGCCTTGTTATTCACACATCCTTCAGTTTTTGTGTTTTTTTTTGCTTTTTTTTTTGTTTGTTTTAAATTACATTTATCTACATGTGTTTGTGTTTACATTTATCAGCATTTAATTCTCCTGTTATTTGAGTAAGTCAGAGGTGGGTAAAATCTCACTATTTAGACATGGCTAATGGAAAAGGAGAGAATCTATTGACTTTCTTTCACTGTAGAGTGAGTTCACACAGTTTGCCAAAAGTATTTTTAAAGGTCATCATCAAATAATAAACACTGGTATCTTACTTGCTATTTGCTACTGTTCTTTCTGTATATACTTCCTCAATATCCTCTTAGGGGAGATTGACTGAGGTCAAGCTAGTTTCAGTTAGTCCCCTCGACAAATAACATAAAGCTATAAATGTCCATAACATTGAATTTCTGTTTGTGTTTCTTGAATTGACTAGGCTACTGAAGCCAGTATCTTGAGGGTAGGTAAAGTGCTCATTATTTTTGCCTCCCTCCTTTTATTCTGCCACTGGGCATTTTGTTTGTATGACTTTTCTAGGCATTTCAGTGGTAAGGCCTAATCCTTAGACTTCCTGATGGTGAAATAGGCCTGATGGGGTAGTGAGAGTGAGACAAGGACCATTATAAATAGATTCAAATTTTGAGTATCAGAGGAAGAATAGATATGCTAGAGGAGATGTCACTAGCATTTGCTATTAATAAAATATTGGTACAAAATCACATCCTTGGGATAATGATAAACAGCAGTCCTGAACTTAAGGGATGACTTATTTGTGCTTGGGTGGCAAATTTGAAGCAGTACTGAGATGTGATCTCAGTACTCATATTTAAGAAGAGCCTTCTTTGATTCAAGCAATATACTGTATTATGTTACATAATTTACGAGTGAATGACAGGCACAGGGGTATTCATTGCCTTTAAGAAAAGTAAGATACGCTTGTGTAGGAAAAAATGACTTTCCAGTAGGTCATTCTCCTAGAATATTGAAAGCTTATTAACTTATTCTTCTGGAGTGCTGAGAAAATGTGAAAGGGATCTGAATAGTATGTAGGTTTCAGAGAGACACTCAAGAAAGTGTTAGCTTTTAATAAGTAGTGCATATGAGTTTTGGAGAAAAATATGAAGGTATTTTCAAAAAGAAGCTGTTTCTTTTCACAGAACTAGGTGGTGAGTAAGAGGAAATGTTGCTCAATGAATAAAAAGCAGATTAAAATATAGGATAGAAGATTTGGATGGGAATGGTGAGAATCAGAGTTGATGTTAATGGCTAGGTCAGTGGTACCCAAATTCTTTATAAATTTAAACTGTGGGAAGCCCTCCTTTAACCAATGAAGAAAATCTTTCCAGGCAATTCTGAGTAATCGACATGGTTACAGTCACTAAGATGGATACTGCTACATTTTATTTGTGACACTGACAAATGAAAGTATCCTGATGTGGGAAGCAATACAGATCCAGGAAATGTCATACCTAGGACCTTACTTGGAGAAGGCAATGGCACCCCACTCCAGTACTCTTGCCTGGAAAATCCCATGGATGGAGGAGCCTGGTAGGCTGCAGTCCATGGGGTCGCTAAGAGTCGGACACGACTGAGCGACTTCACTTTCACTTTTCACTTTCATGCATTGGAGAAGGAAATGGCAATCCCAGGGTTGGGGGAGCCTGGTGGGTTGCCGTCTCTGGGGTCGCACAGAGTCAGACACGACTGAAGTGACTTAGCAGCAGCAGCAGCAGTAGGACCTTACTAACACTTAGTGCATGGAACCTTTAGAAGATACTCAAGAAGGATTTGTTAGTGGCTATCACCTAGAAAATGTTGTCATGGGGGAAGGGAAAGGTAGGATTAGTCCCATAACCTAAATTCAGAGTTGGAAAGTTTCACATAGACTGTTCTTTCTTGTTTTAAACAAATGGTCCAAATACTGTCCCTTTAGTTTCATCACCGTAAAAGGAATAAAGAGTTACATCATAGATACAGTTTTAAGACTGCCTAGTGAGTTTCTATTTCCATTCTCTTTCCTGTTTCCATGTTCTCTGGTTTAGGCTAAGGTTACAAAAAGGCCCATGACAAGGTAATTTATTATTGCTTAGTTTATCAATAGGACTTCCCAGATGGCTCAATAGGTAAAGAATCAGCCTACAATGCAGGAGATTGAGTTTGATCCCAGAGTCGGGAAGGTGCCCTGGAGGAGGTCATGGCCACCCACTCCAATATTCTTGCCTGGATAATCTCATGAACAGAGGAGGCTGGTGGGCTACAATCCATAGTATCACAAAGAGTTGGACACAACTGAAGCAACTGAGCACACAATGCACTATATCAATAAGCTGGGAGGAGGTTCCACAAATTTGCTTCTGTCTTGTTTTTCCCCCAGAAAGAGTTTCTAATTTATCATTTATTTCTTAATAACTTGTTCTGTTATATTTCAAGATTTGGCTTAGAAGGCGGCAAAATAATAAAATGAAATGCTGTTTGATACATTTGATGAGCTCTCATAAATACCTTTAATAGAATTAACCAATTAACACCTTTGAGAGCTAAAATAAGTCCTTTTGTAAAACCATTACCTTAGGCCCATTTAAAATAAACTTTTTAATTGTGATAAAATACTCATAATGTAAAATCTCTCATTTTAAACTTCTTTTAGTGTATAAATCAGTGCTATTATATTCACAGTATCATACAGCTGTCTCAACTATCTTAGTGAGATCTTGTATGTTCCAATACTTTCATTACCATGAAAAGAAACCCTGTTCCTATTAAGCAATAGCCTCATTCCACTCTGGATGACAAACACTAATCTGTGTTTGACAGACACATGACAAACACTAATCTGTGTTTGACAGACACATGACAAACAAAAATACTGTGTCCATAAATTTGACTCTTCTTCATATACCATTTACATGAAATCATGCAGTCATGCCCTTTTGCTTGGCTTCTTTCACTTAACATGATGTAATCAAGATTTACCCATATTGTAGCATGTAATGGAACTTTCGGAGAAGGCAATGGCAACCCACTCCAGTACTCTTGCCTGGAAAATCCCATGGATGGAGGGGCCTGGTATGCTGCAGTCCATGGGGTCGCTAGGAGTCGGATACGACTGAGCGACTTCACTTTCACTTTTCACTTTCATGCATTGGAGAAGGAAATGGCAACCCACTCCAGTGTTCTTGCCTGGAGAATCCCAGGGATGGGGGAGCCTGGTGGGCTGCCGTCTGTGGGGTCTCACAGAGTTGGATACTACTGAAGCGACTTAGCAGCAGCAATGGTACTTTTGGCTTGCAAGGTGGTGCTAGTGGTAAAGAATCTGCCTGCAATGCATGAGATTCAAGAGGCACAGATTTGATTCTTGTGTCAGGAAGATGACCTGGAGGAGAAAATGGCAACTCACTCCAATATTCTTGCTGGGAGAAACCCATGGGCAGAGGATCCTAGGCGAGCTACTTCACTTATTTTTATGGCCAAACATATTCCATTGCAGTATTAATCAAGAATTTCAAGAATGGGGACCTGGCTGAGACAAAAAAAAAAAAAAAAAAAAACACAAACAAACAAACAAAAAAAAAACACAACAGATTATTTGGGGTTTGGTAAAACTGCAACTGAGGAGACCCAGATCCACTAAGCACTTGGATTGTAATTTCTGGACTACAAGATGAGGGAGGGCAAAAAAACTCCCCACAAGGTCACATGTTTGTTAAGAATTGGGATTAGAGCTAACAAGATGTAAGGGTGTTTGTTAAGTAAGCATTTGTAAGGGTCCAAAATGATTACATATGGTGAAGGCAAAGGGTTAGGTGGAGATGGGACCACTGAAACTACAAGATTGCAGCTGGCAGCTGTTAGCAGATATTGTTTCAAAAACTGCTGCTGGTGTTCTTGAGTTTGATACAGTTCAGAAAATTCAAGCTCTCAGTAAGGTAAGAACATACTTAAACCACATATACAATGGCCATGTGGCTCCATTTGGAAGCCTGAACCATAGGTACTCCATTTTGATTTTTTAAATGATCCTAATTATGTCATCAGTATGTATGTACTATATTTTGCTTATCCACTCATCAGCTGATGGACATTTGATGATTTCCACTGTTTGGCTAATGTGAATAGTGCTGCTACAAACACATCTTGCAAGTTTTTGTTTAAATTCCTTTTGAGTCTGTATATTGCCAAACCCAGGTTTGTGTGCCTGATGCACAGGGAGACCAAAGAAACCAAAACATTGGAATCTGCAGCAGAGAAACTTTTATTGCAGGGTCAAGGAGAATGGGCAGCTTGTTTTCAAAAAGTCTGACCTCCCTAATGGTTTTTGGGGAAGAGTTTTTATAAGTAAAATGTAGTGGGGGGTTGGGCAGCTGTAGGGTGTATAACCTTCCTCTAATTGATTGGCACTGAGGTAACAGGATGGTCCAGGGATCTCACTAATCAGGCTTCTGGTTCCAACCAGTCTAGGTCTGTGTGCTTGTGCTCAGGTTGAAGTCAACATATTTACCTGGATGCGAGCCTAGCTCCTGTAGAACTCAGAGATTTGTGTCAGATTGCTTTGCACATCCCTGCTGCTGCTGCTGCTGCTAAATTGCTTCAGTCGTGTCCGACTCTGTTCAACCCCATAGACGGCAGCCCACCAGGCTCCCCCATCCCTGGGATTCTCCAGGCAAGAACACTGGAGTGGGTTGCCATTTCCTTCTCCAATGCATGAAAGTGAAAAGCGAAAGTGAAGTCGCTCAGTCATATCCGACTCCTAGCGACCCCATGGACTGCAGCCTACCAGGCCCCTCCATCCATGGGATTTTCCAGGCAAGAGTACTGGAGTGGGGTGCCATCACCTTTTCCAAGGGGCCAAAACCCTGCCCCATGCTGTGTTACTGATTCTTTCTGTATTTCCTTATTCCCCTATTTAGTAACCGAATCTGCCCTTTGGAACTCAGGGAAGGTCTAGGGAACTGAAACATTTTCCTGCAAATAAGGATTGGAGGGTAGAGAAAGACTTCTGTATAAATGAGGACCCCACACAGTCCTGCTAGATTTTGTTAACATTTCTAGGAACTATGGTAACTCTTTGGGCTTCCCTGGTAGCTCAGCTGGTAAGGAATCCACCTGCAATGTGGGAGACCTGGGTTTGATCCCTGTGGTGGGAAGACTCCCTGGAGGAGGGCATGGTAGCCCACTTCAGTATTCTTGCCTGGAGAGTCCCCATGGACAGAGAAACCTTGTGGGCTACAGTCCATGGGGTTGCAAATAGGCAGAACTGAGCGACCAAGCACGGGACAGTAAATGCTAACACTTAATTTAAGTTTTTGAGGAATTTTCAAGCTATATTACAGAGTGGCTACACAATTTTAAGTTCCTACCAACTTCCAATTTCTTCATACCTTTGCCAACATGTAATTATTTTCCCATGTTTTAATTAAAGAGATTAATTATAGTCACCCTAGTGAGGTTGAAATGGTATCTAATTTTGGTTTTAATTTGCATTTCCCTAATGACTAATGCTCTTGAGTTTTTTTCATGTACTTGTTTATCATTTGTTTATCTGCTTTGGAGAAATGTTTATTCAAGTCTGTTGCCTTACTTTTATTTTGAGAAAAACACCAATACACTATACTAATGCATATATATGGAATTTAGAAAGATGGTAACAATAACCCTGTATCAGTTCAGTTCAGTAGCTCAGTAGTGTCCGACTCTTCACGACCCCATGAATGGCAGCATGCCAGGCCTCCCTGTCCATCACCAACTCCCGGAGTTCACTCAGACTCATGTCCATCGAGTCAGTGATGCCATCCAGCCATCTCATCCTCTGTCGTCCCCTTCTCCTCCTACCCCCAATCCCTCCCAGCATCAGAGTCTTTTCCAATGAGTCAACTCTTCACATGAGGTGGCCAAAGTACTGGAGTTTCAACTTCAGCATCATTCCTTCCAAAGAAATCCCAGGGCTGATCTCCTTCAGAATGGATGGGTTGGATCTCCTTGCAGTCCAAGGGATTCTCAAGAGTTTTCTCCAACACCACAGTCCAAAAGCATCAATTCTTCAGCACTCAGCCTTCTTCACAGTCCTACTCTCACATCCATACATGACCACAGGAAAAACCATAGCCTTGACTAGATGGACCTTTGTTGGCAAAGTACTGTCTCTGCTTTTGAATATGCTATTTAGGTTGGTCATAACTTTCCTTCCGAGGAGTAAGCGTTTTTTAATTTCATGGCTGAAGTCACTAGCTGCAGTGATTTTGGAGCCCCCAAAAATAAAGTCTGACACTGTTTCCACTGTTTCCACATCTATTTGCCATGAAGTGATGGGACCGGATGCCATGATCTTAGTTTTCTGAATGTTGAGCTTTAAGCCAACATTTTCACTCTCCACTTTCACTTTCATCAAGAGGCTTTTTAGATCCTCTTCACTTTCTGCCATAATGGTGGTGTCATCTGCATATCTGAGGTTATTGATATTTCTCCCAGCAATCTTGATTCCAGCTTGTGTTTCTTCTAGTCCAGCATTTCTCATGATGTACTCTGCATATAAGTTAAATAAGCAGGGTGACAATATACAGCCTTGATGTACTCCTTTTCCTATTTGGAACCAGTCTGTTGTTCCATGGCCAGTTCTAACTGTTGCTTCCTGACCTGCATACAGATTTCTCAAAAGGCAGGTCAGGTGATCTTGTGTTCCCATCTCTTTCAGAATTTTCCACAGTTTACTGTGATCCACACAGTCAATGGCTTTGGCAACCCTGTATACGAGACAGCAAAAGAGACACTGATGTATGGAATAGTCTTTTGGACTCTGTGGGAGAGGGAGGGTGTTGGATGATTTGGGAGAATGGCATTGAAACATGTATAATATCATATATGAAATGGGTCACCAGTCCAGGTTTGATGCACGATACTGGATGCTTGGGGCTGGTGCACTGGGACTACCCAGAGGGATGGTACGGGGAGGGAGGAGGGAGGAGGGTTCAGGATGGTTAACACGTGTATACCTGTGGTGGATTCATGTTGATATATGGCAAAACCAATACAATATTGTAAAGTTAAAAAATAAAATAAAGAAACATAAAAATAAAAAATAAAGAAGTTTTTTTAATATATATATTCTGTGTACTATACTTTCATCACATATATTTACTTGCAAATATTGTTTCCCATTCTTTAAATTTTTCACTCTATTAATGTATATATAAAAGATATATATATGCATATATTTATTCTTTGATATACAAAAGTTTCATTTTGAAAAGTCGTAGATGTATATGAATTTTTTTTCTTCTGTGACTCATTCCTTCTAATAATCCATTGTCAAATCCAAAGTTATGAATATTTACTTCTATATTTTCTTCTGAGAGTTTTATAAACTCATAAATTTAGATTTTGACCCATTTACAGTTAAACTTGTACATGACATGGCATGACTTAAGGGACTTTAATATTTTGCCTGTAGCCAGTTGTCTCTGCACTAGTTTTTCAAGAGACTGTTCTTTCCTCATTGAATGAATAGTCTTGGTGCTCTATAGGAATCAACTGACCATTGACATATGGGTTTCTTTTTGGCCTCTCAGTTATATTCCATTGATCCATATGTCTATCCTTGTGTTAGTACCACGCTGTTTTCTTTATTAAAACTTTACAGTAAGATCTGATATTGGATGAGGCCCCCAACTTTGTTCTTTTTTCAAAAATGTTTTGATATTTGGCATCTCTTACATTTTATATGAATTTTAGAATTAGCTTCAGGATCGTTGGGATTGTGATAGGAATTGCATTGAACTTGGAAAACTATTTTAGGAATAGTGTTGCTTTCACACTATCAACTATTTCAATCTGTGAAGTTTCACTTTCTTGCTGCTGCTGCTAAGTCGCTTCAGTCGTGTCCGACTCTGTGCGACCCCATAGACAGAAGCCCACCAGGCTCCCCCGTCCCTGGGATTCTCCAGGCAAGAACACTGGAGTGGGTTGCCATTTTCTCTTAGGCCTACTTTAATTTCTTAAAGCACCATTTTGTAGTTTTCAGTGAGTAATGCTTGTACCTGCTTAGTTAAATGTATTGTTAAGTATAATATGATTTTGATGCTATTAGAAGTGAACTTGTTTGTTTAATTTCCTTTTCAAGTTTTCATTGCTAGTATTAAAAAAAACTGGTTTCATGTGTTTTATGCACTGAAACTTTGCTGAAATAATTAATTTTTTAATTATTATTTTTTTTAGCTCTACTGGTAACTTGCCTGGAGAATCCCATGGACAGAGGAGCCTGGTGGGCTAAAGTCCAAAGAATCACAGAGTCAGACATGACTGAAGCAACTTAGCATGCATGCATGCCTGTATGTGTGTGTGTGTGTGTGTGTGTGTGTGTTAGTCACTCAGTCATATCCGAATCTTTGTGACCCCATGGACTGTGGCACACCAGGCTCCTCTGTCCATGGGATTCTCCAGGCAAGAATACTGGAATGGGTTGCCATTTCCATTTTCAGGGGATCTTCCCAACCCAGGGATTGAACCCGAGTGTCCTGCATTGGAGGCGGGATGCTTTACCATCTGAGCTACTAGGGAATCCTGTGTGTGTGTGTGTGT
Source organism: Bubalus kerabau (assembly GCF_029407905.1). Classification (NCBI taxonomy): domain Eukaryota; kingdom Metazoa; phylum Chordata; class Mammalia; order Artiodactyla; family Bovidae; genus Bubalus; species Bubalus kerabau. Next base: position 54,261,745 of record NC_073634.1, read on the forward strand.
ATATATATATATTTATAAAATTTAATATTCATATTTCACTCTTATATATTATACATATAATATATATTATATATATTTATATATTATTTAAATATATTTATATATTATATTATATTATTTCATATAAATATGAAAATATGTTAGCCATATAGGTTAAAAGGAGAGAAGGAGAGGAAAAAGAGAGAAAAGGAAAGAGAAAAAAATTGAAGATTCAGTTGGTAGTAAGAGGAATGAGTATCAACAAAACTTTGTGTAACACAATTGCCATATTTCTGTACACTTCACTGCATTTTGGTGGAAGCAACTCTTTTTGGTTTGACAAAATTATATCTATCCATCTATTTATATAGCTAGATAGATATAGATATTTCAGGCTTTATATATTTTTTTCAGCCAATTTCAGCAAATCGCTTGCTATGCGATATAAGATGAGCTTCTCCAATAGAACTCTGCAGAAGCAGTCCCTCAGGCACTTTGGAGTTGAATATACTGCAAAAAATGTATGTCCTCATCTCACACATCTGTGGGAAATGTGAAGGTATTAGGCCTCTGAGAAACCTTTCCAGAAAAATTTAAAACTTTGTTTGTACTAGAATTTCTCAAACTTACCTGATCATTGGTAGGCTTTTTTTTTTTTCCCAGTATGTAACAACTTTTAACCTGAATATCACACTTTTACAAACTCAATATTAGATCAGCAATTGTTACAGAGTCCAAGTTCACTCTGCTCGCTGTCAACTAAAAAAGAGAAACAACTTGAGAGTTGTGAGTTAAGTTTTATTTGGGGTAAAATGAGGACTGCAGCCTGGGAGGCAGCACCTCAGATAGCTCTGAGATACTGTTCCAAAGAGGCAGTGAGGGAAGGTCAATATATAAGGTTTTGGTGAAGGGGAAGTTCAATACCATTAAGCATTCATTTTACAAAAGGTTTTCTGCTAGTCACAAGGATCTGACATCACCATGAAGGCATTTAGTGCTTTTCTAGATATGAGGAGATATAAGGATTGGAGTCACGAAATCGATTCCTGAAAATATCCAGCTATATAAAGACCTGTTTCACCAGAGTTCCTGGAGACTGCTCATCTCACTCCACCTTGAACTCCCCTAGGAGATTTTGAAGGTAGACAGCTGCGGCAGCACTGGTTTCAATCTCCATAGAGGAAGATGACAAATGCCCTTGTTGTTCAGTCACTGGCAGTGCTCTTGACAAGTGCCCATTTGTAGTTGACACCACCACACAATAGGCCAATAAATCTCAGAAATGAGATACTGAGGCAAAGAATATGATTTTATTCAGAGATCCAGTTGACCAAGAAGATGGTAGACTACTAAGTCTTTTTTTTTTTTAATTTATTTTTTTAATTTTATTTTATTTTTTAAACTTTACATAATTGTATTAGTTTTGCCAAATATCAAAATGAATCCACCACAGGTATACATGTGTTCCCCATCCTGAACCCTCCTCCCTCCTCCTTCCCCACACCATCCCTCTGGGTCGTCCCAGTGCACCAACCCCAATAAGTCTTAAAATAACCATCTTGTTGAGGCCTGGATGCCAGGTTCTTTTATGGATCAGAGGTGGAGGGAGGTGAGGAAACAAAGTAATTGGACCATTTAATTCTTGCAAATATCTCCTAGATTGGCAAGCCTCAGGCAGGGGGAATGTGTTCATTTCTTTCTTCCTGCGATCTACAGGTGGACAGGTTTATGAACAAAGGCAGGTTAGTTTAACAGTTAGGCAGAGGGGGCAGGGTTCCCGGAGGCAGGCCATTATGCATGCTATAATAACAAATGCAGCAGAAAACAAGGATTAAAGTCACAGAAACAGATCCAGCACAGAGTCAAAATTAACCCTTCCCAGTTACATGGTTATGCAATCTCTATAAGCCTATAGTATAGAGATAAAATAACCATCTTTCTATCCACATGCAATGACAATGGGTAATATAATATGAGGACTCATTATGCATTATAATATTTATGTAAATAAAAATACTGTTATTTATGATAATTATTTTTAAGACATTACATTTTCTATTCTTTCTTTATGAAGGAAGAATAGTGAATTGGCAGAGGGTTCAACCTTTGTTTTAGAGATGAGTAAATAGTCCTAAAAAAAATTAAATGCCTTACTTGAGACCTTACAGCAGCAGCTAGCTGAATTGAAATGATAAGCCAGATCTCCTGACATTTGGAAAAGAATACTATTTATTTTTCTACTCTGCCTCCATATGGTCACACATCAAACCATTCATGCATGGAGCTGCTGGGGTGAGAGTTATAGAAACACTGTAAGACTAACTCTGTAAAATGAATTGTTGGAGAGAACTAGGAGAGAATCATAATTTAAACTTCAATTTAAATATCCACACATAGGATATTATAGAGATGAATGTAGCATATTTAAAACATCTTTAACCCCAAGTAGTTCAAAAGAAAAGCATATGTTCTTGATGTATGAACTATAGTCATTTGAAAATTTGTGCCACTTAATACAGTCAGTGAAAAATCTAGATGAATGACATGCTTCTAGAAGAGCCTAGATTACAACACTAATGTTTAATTTTGATCTCCAGTTATTAATACATAACTAAAAGTTTTTTTTAACCATCCCCATCCTCTATATTTTATTTTTTTATTCTATCTTTCTTTTTTTTCACTATTTAAATAATTCTTTTATTTTTTAATATAAATTTATTTATTTTAATTGGAGGTTAATTACTTTACAGTATTGTATTGGTTTTGCCATACATCAACATGAATCCACCCAGGTATATACATGTTCCCCATCCTGAACCCCCCTCCCTCCTCCCTCCCCGTACCATCCCTCTGGGTCATCTCAGTGCACCAGCCCCAAGCATCCAGTATCATCTTTCAACTGAAACCATTAAGTGACATTTTTGGGGGATCCAAAGAACTGCAATCCTTTGTATCTCAGCACAGAAAATAATTGAACAAGAGGCAAAGTGACAGGCAAGAAGTGATTTATTAGAATAGGATGCTTGTGAGGCTTACAAGTGGGTGGGTGAGGGGGTACCAAGCCCCAAGAACTTACAAGGCTACAATTTTATAATCAAAGGAAAAGCAGGGAGGGGAAGACCTTTTTCATCTTTCTTAAGTAGACATCATGCTTCCTTCATCAGTTCCTCCTCCAGGTTGGGCAGGAGAGTTTTCTTGTTTCTGTGGTCGACATAGATCCACAAAATATTTTTTATGTGCACAGAGAGCATGTTCTAATTTATCGAGCTCACTGGGCAGGATGTGGGCCTCATGCCACCATTGTTTTATTGTTTGGGGGCATGTCTCACGCTTCTGTTGCATGCTTTTGTTTCTAAGCAAGCCTGCTTGGTTTTGTGATTAAGAAAACCTGTTTTCTTATGTAATCATTAACTTACAGGGGTCACCTGTATTTTTTTTTTTTCTATTTATAGTCCCTATTTAATCACCTACTTTGTCCCTATCAAAACCTTTTTATTTCTTTTGTTGTTCATGGCTACCCCCATTGAGGCAAGTTCCAAGTGGAAAGGAGATTGGCTAGAGGGAAAAGGCACTGGCAAATGATTCTGCTCTAGCACTGAATACGTTTGCAAAATGATCATTTCAAAGTGACATGTGAGCCTTTTAAGATACAGACACAAGCACATCCATTCCACTTTGTGGAGGCTAAAAATTGTTGGTATTTTCAAATATTGATGTTTTCATGGTTTCTCTCAGACACAATTTCTGAGATAGAAAACTAGTCAAAGAAACTTAAGGGTCTGAGTTCAGTGTTATAATCAATAAAATAGGACCAAAAACTCAAAATTGAAATTACTCATTCTTAATCTGACATTTTATTTTTAACACCGGAGAATTTGAGATAACTGGATAGTTGTCTATAAAAATGAAGTATATTTTATTTTATTTACTTTTTTAAATGAAGTGTATTTTAAAATAAGTTAATGATTTACAAACAAAAAAATCAAGGATTAATTTTTTAAAATAATTTTCATTACTGTTAGCTGTGTTTCCAGGTTTTTAATGTTTTATGAAGAAATAAGAAAGTAATGTTTAAAATCAAGATTGCCCTAGAAAATTTTCCTGATTTTGTGAACATTGATGTGTCTTCAATGACAACTTGAGACTGATTGTGGGTCTAAGAATGGAACTGAAAGGTATGCCTGCACTTACATCAGAGGTGAATTAAAACAAAAACAACAAAAAAACAAAACTCATGGCTTAAATTTAAGTAGAGTTTCTTTTGTGGCCTCATTGAGTACAAAATGAAAACATTCTTGTACAGGGTTTTGGAAAACTGCTCTATACCAGGAAGTCATTTTCATAAGAGGCACTTCATTGGTGTATTGTTCCCTTTTTCCTCTGCCTCCACATCTTTGCCCCCTTATGGAAAACCTTTGGGCAGCTTCCTACATGGATTCATGTAATTGGTTTCCTGGTGTTGGGGAGGTCAGCTGGTATAAAACACCAGTCTCTGCTCATAAATTTATTTAAGCTGTATTTGCATTTAATTTCAGCTTTTTAAAAGTGAAGTTGTGGGTTTAGTCAGTAACTTACTGGCCTGGGAATCTGGTCTAAGTTTCTGAAGAGCAGTAATGACTATAATGACACTCTTAATAACCACTGTAAAGCCATACATAGTGAGCAATTGAGGAGATTATAAGCCAGTATGAGTTTTAAAAATATTTGATTGATACTTGGTTTAGGAAAGGAAAAGGATTCTGGGATATTTCTATTCAGTAAAGGCAAGTGATACTGAACAATAGTTAATCCCAGGGGAAAAAAAAATAGAAAAATAAAACAACTGATTTATCTGTTTCCTAAAAGCCCCCAGGGATACCTTGAGTTCAAGATTATGCAAATGAACCTTGTTTGGGTTCTTATTCAATTTTCTCTTTCACTTACTGAGGACTTGCTTAATTTCCTGATTTGCTCCACAATCCATCACAAGAATCTATTTCTTTATTTTTAATTTTTGAGTACAGTTGATAACACTGCCTATTAGTTTCTGCTGTCAGCAAAGTGAATCATCTGTACATACACATATTTCCCCTCCTTTTGGGGTTCCCTTTCCATTTAGGTCACCACAGAGGACTGAGTAGACTTCCCTGTGCTATACAAAGTTATCATTAGTTATCTATTTTGTACATGGTAATGTATATATTAATATTTCAATCCCTGTTGCAAGCATCTTTAATTTCTTGAATATTATGTTTTCTACCTCCATATTCACTTCCACTGATTCTTTATTTTTATTCATCTGAGAAACTCGAGGAGTTCTCTTTTCTATATTATTCTACATTGGATCAACATATGCCATTAGCATTCTTCTAGAAAGGATGGTAAAGTCCCATGCTAAATAGTGGTGCCTGGTTTTATTAATAGTGTCAGACTCCTTTCTGAAACAGTTCAGATTATAGTCCAAACATCTCTGGGCTGTGAGTTGAAATTAAATGTCATTCCAACAGCTTCCAGTGTCTAAATATGACTTTCCATTCTGAAGACCTTTAAGAAAACCATCTCCAATTTTCCAACAGGAAAGTTCTCTCTGAAAGTGTTTCATGGATAAGCACATTTTTAAGATCAAGGATTAAAAATAATCCTACATCCAGGTCTAAAGTGTTTAATAACAAAAAAGCTGCTTAAAATGTCTAGGCATTCATCAAGACCTTTTTGCTAGCCATACCTGTGATTTCAGGAGAAGCTGATAAGTGATTTACAACTCTGATTCAAAGGGGAAGCATCCTTTTGTTGGGTTTCTTACACAAAATTCATACTCTGCAGATTCCCAAGCTCTGTCACAAGTCGTTGAATCTGAATTCAGTAATAGTAATAGTAATAGCTGAGAAACTACATTTTGAATAATTACTCATATATTTCAGTGCAGTATAACATTTTTGGACTGCTGATAGATGCACAGTCTTGAGAATAAAATACTTTCTTGAATTTATTTCAATAAATGCTGTGCATTCATTAATTTAAGCAGCAGTTTTAACATTGGTTTCATATGTTTGTTGTTCAGTTTCTAAGTCCTGTCTGACTCATGCAACCTCATGCTGCACGCTAGGCTTCCCTTTCCTTCACTATCTCCATAACTCCAGTTTGAATATTGATCCGCTTCAAATTATTATCTCTCTGATACAAAGTAGGCATATCGATATGGGCAGAAACAAGAAATTATTTTATTTCTCTCTTCTGTCTGCTCTGGGCATTTCTAGCTAACTAAAAGTAGGAAAATTGCCCATATCTTAGTCAGTAGCCACTTTCTGAGACAGCTAATGTCCTGTCTCCTGCTTAACACCGCTCCCCGGCTTGGTATGCCATTTTCTCTCTCGGTTGAGTCCCTCTAAAATGATCATTGCAGAATTTAGAGAGGAACTGAGTGAAGTGACTATGGGAGAGTTAGGCTACCACAGAGCATGACCACAGACAGTACTCATGAAGGCTTGAAACCTAGCATAAATGCCAGTGGACTGTGTCTTCAATCATACTCAATTCCAATATTCGAGTTGAGCATCCAGTTAGGAATGGTGCCCATCTGTCCACTGATATAGTAAGAGAAGACAGGATACAATGAGGATACTTAATGCTGACATGTATGCAATGAAATGGTGCTTCCAGTTCATTTGTATATTTGTTGTGGTTGTTCTGTCATTCAGTCATGTCTGATTCTCTGTGAACCCATGGACTGAAATGAAGCATGCCAGGCTTCCCTGTCCTTCACTAACCCCCAGAATTTATTCAAACTCATGTCCATTGAGTCGGTAATGCCATCCAAACATCTCATCCTCTATCACCCCCTTCACCTCTTGCCCTCAATCTTGCCCAGCATCAGGGTCTTTTGAAGTGAGTCAGCTCTTCATATCAGATGGTTAAAATATTGGAGCTTTAGCATCCGTCTTTCCAATTACTATTAAGGGTTGATTTCCTTTATTATTGACTAATTTGATCTCCTTGCTGTCCAAAGGACTCTTGAGAGTCTTTTCCAGCACCACAGTTTGAAAGCATCAATTCTTTGGTGCTCAGCTTTCTTTGTGGTCTGATGCTCACATTTGTACATGACTACTGGAAAAGTAATAGCTTTGACTATAGGGACCTTTGTCAGCAAAATGATAACTCTGCTTTTTAATATGCTGTCTAGGTTTGTCATAGCTTTTCTAGAAGCAAGTGCTTTTTAATTTTATGGCTACAGTCACCATGCAAAGTGATTTTGGAGCCCAAGAAAATAAATCCTGTCATTGTTTCCATTTTATCCCCATCTATTTGTGATGACATAATGGGACCAGATGCCATGATCTTATTTTTTGAAAGCTGAGTTTTAAGTATTTGTATATATAATTACAAAATGGCACGGATCCAATTACCCTTATCTTAAAAGCGTTGAAACAAATGATTCTTGGAATTCAATATTTTTTCCAAAGATTAGAAAGCCAAGACAGTTTTCAGCATCCAAAACATTTTATGATTTATGCAGCAAAGTCAATGGCTATTTCGTACACTAGAAAAAATAAAGTATAAAATTAACCTCTGAGAATGTAAAACAAAAGAAGCCTCTTACATCCAGAAGCTGTGCTGCTAGACCATGCTCTTCTCCTATTATCCTACCTACAGAACTTCACAGAAAACCAACCTCAGACAAGATTACTCTGATTCTACGATAAAGTGTACAAAACATTGTCACTTCATATTAAAAAAAAAAAGTCTAAGTAAAATAAATAAATAAATAAATAAAGCCTGCCTAGTATTTGCTCTCTGGAGTAAAATGAGTGACCACTACTTCTTTACCAAATGTGTTTTGGTAAAACTTTATTCTCATTATAGTCTGCCCTTCTTATAGATACAATTTATTGAGATAGCCAATCAAAGAATTTCCCTTGCTTTCTGATAGCATTTAATCTAGAGTTCACCCCATTTCCTTAGACTTTCTTCAACTTCGCCCAATCAAAGCTCATGATCTATAAGTAATCCTTTCTGATACCTTCTTACTGAAATAACTCAGGGCTCCTTATGTTGTGTGTTCTATACTGAGCAATAAATAAAATTTTCTCAGTTTCAGGTGTGTTACTAAGAGTTCTGGATGGAAGGCTTCAATACCTCATATTGTATCAGTTTTTGATGCTAAATGAATTTCAATAAATCAGGTTTTGCTGTTAAATGGTTTATGCAAAAGACTTTTAAGTTTCAACATATTTTGACTTTTAGAATTCCAGATAAGGCTTTGCATACCTGATAGTGTTTTTGGAACTTTAAAATGCACACATTTGAATCCATAGTATCTTAAGGGAAAGTGTCTAATTTCAATTATTTCTTGTGGCATTATTTATAGCAGGATAAATTTAGAAATAAAAGTGGATATTTATAGCATAGGTCTTGGCAGTAACCTTTCAGATATGATACCTAAAGTACAAGAAACAAGATAAAAAATAAGCAAGTAGGAAGACATTGAACTAAACAGTTTCCACACAGCAAAGGAAACAATGAACAAAATGAAAAGACAACTTGCAGAATGAGAGAAAATTATTTGTAAATCATATATCTGATAAGGGATTAATATATAAAATAGGTAGAGAACTCATACAACTAAATAACAACAACAAAAAGCAATAATCCAGTTTAAAGAAAAGCAAAAGACCTGAATAGACATTTTCCCAAAGATATTCAAACAGTCAACAGGTACATGCAAAGGTGTTCAACATCACCAGTCATTGGGGAAATGCAAATTAAAGCCACAATGACATTTCACCCACATTTGTTAGAATGGTTATCATAAAAAAACAAGAGATAGGAATTGTTATGAGGATGTGGATAGACGAGAACCCCTGTGCACTGTGTGGGAATGTAAATTTGTATAACCACTATAGTAAACTAGTATGATGTTTCCTCAAAAATTAAAAATAGATCTACCATATGATCCAGTAATTTCACATCTGGGTATTTATTCAAAGGAAATAAAAAAATACTAACTTGAAAAGATACATTCACCCTCAAGTTTATTGTGGCATTAGTTATAATAGCCAAGACATAGAAACAATCTATGTGTCTACCGACAGATGAATAAAGATAATATACATATATATGTAATGGAAAACTATTTAGCCACACAAAGAAGAAATTCCTATCATTTGCAACAAGATGAATGGACCTTGAGGGCATTATGCTAATTTAAATAAGTCAGACAGAGGAAGACAAATACTGTAAGACATTACATATATCCTGAATTTAAAAGCAAACCAAACTTATAGAAAAAGAGACCAGATTTGTGGTTGTTAAAGGCTGGAGTAGGGAATGGAGGAACTGGTTAAAAGTGGTAAAAAGGTACAAACTTTCAGTTATAAAATAAATAACTATTGGGTTGTAATGTACAACATGCATCTTCCCTAGTGGCTCAGCTGGTAAATAATCTGTCTGCAATGAAGGAAACACAGGTTTGATCTCTGGGTCAGGAAAATCCTGTGAAGAAGGGCATGACAACCCATTCCAGTATACTAGCCCAGAGAATCCCATGGACAGAGGAGCCTGGTGGGAGACAGTCCATAGAGTCACAAACAGTCAGACACAACTGAAGGGACTGAGCACACATGCAATGACAACATGATAACTTTTTTTGTATCTATATGAAGGGATGGATGTTAACTAAACATTGTAGTAATAATTTTGCAATATATACATTATGCCAAATATTTTGCTCTATGCCTTAAATTTTACAATACAGCATATCAATTATGTCTCAGTAAAACTGAAAGAAAAATATTTCTTTTTTAATATAAATTTATTTATTTTAATTGGAGGTTAATTACTTTACAATATTGTATTGGTTAAAAGTAGATATCCAAAATTATAATTATGCATCCTTTAAAACAGACTATTATAGTCATAAAAATGATGATTATGGGCTTCTCTGGTGGTCCACTGGTTAAGAATTCACCTACCAATGAAGGGGACGTGAATTCTATCTCTATTTTGGGAGAATCCCACATGCCCTGGAACAATTCAACCCATGGGCCACAACTACTGAGCCTGTATTCCAAGAGCCTACACACCACAAGAAAGAGTAGCTCCCACTTGCTACAACTAAGTAAAGCCCAGGTGCAGCAATGAAGACCCATCACAGCCAAAAATAAATAAATATTTTTAAAGATTTATATTTATAACTTTTGATGAAGTTCTTGTGATATAAATATGAGTCAAGGCAAAAAACAAGCTGTGTATATGACACAATCTGATGGAAATTTGTCAAATGAAGACAATGGTCAACACTGATTGATTTGTATATTTTTTTACTCCCTCAAAACTTTTTTCTAGACTTTTAGATTTTTTCTGAAATCACTATGAGCATGAGTTAATTTTATGGAGATACAAATATGGCTCATGTATAGTTGGGAACCATCACTGTGGAGGCCAAATGAATAATAGAATTTAATAAGTACTAAGATCCTTCTTTGGAGAAGGAAAAAACAACCCACTCCAGTACTCTTGCCTGGAAAATCCTATGGACAGAGGAGCCTGGTAGGCTACCGTCCATGGGGTCACAAAGAGTCTGACAAAGAGATGGGAATCCCAGTCCACCTACCTACCTCCTGAGAAACCTGTACGCAGGTCAAGAAGCAACAGTTAAAACTGGACACAGAACAACGGACTGGTTCAAAATGGGGAAAGGAGTATGTCAAGACTGTATGTTGTCACCCTGCTTATTTAATTTTTATGCAGAGTCAGTCAGTTCAGTTCAGTTGCTCAGTTGTGTCCAACTCTTTGCGACCCCATGAATCACAGCATGCCAGGCCTCCCTGTCCATCACCAACTCCCGGAGTTCACTGAGACTCACGTCCATTGAGTCAGTGATGCCATCCAGCCATCTCATCCTCTGTCGTCCCCTTCTCCTCCTGCCCCCAATCCCTCCCAGCATCAGAGTCTTTTCCAGTGAGTCAACTCTTTGCATGAGGTGGCCAAAGTACTGGAGTTTCAGCTTTAGCATCATTCCTTCCAAAGAAATCCCAGGGCTGATGTCCTTCAGAATGGACTGGTTGGACCTCCTTGCAGTCCAAGGGACTCTCAAGAGTCTTCTCCAACACCACAGTTCAAAAGCATCAATTCTTCAGCACTCAGCCTTCTTCACAGTCCAACTCTCACATCCATACATGACCACAGGAAAAACCATAGCCTTGACTAGACGGACCTTTGTTGGCAAAGTAATGTCTCTGCTTTTGAATATGCTATTTAGGTTGGTCATAACTTTCCTTACTATGCAGAGTATATCATGCTAAATGCCAGGCTGGATGAAGCACAAGCAGGAATCAAGATTGCAGGGAGAAATATCAATAATATCAGATTGCAGACGACACTATTGGCAGAAAGCAAAGAGGAACTAAAGAGCCTCTTGATTAAAGTGAAAGAGAACATGAAAATCACCCAGTCTGACTCTTGTGACCCCATGGACTGTAGCCTGCCAGGCTCCTCTATCCATGGAATTTTCCAGGCAAGAATACTGAAGTGGGTTGCCATTCCCTACTCCAGGGAAAGGAAAAGAGGAGAGTGAAAAGGGCGGCTCAAAACTCAACATTCTAAAAACTAAGATCATGGCATCTGGTTCCAACACTTCATGGCAAATAGATGGGGAGAAAGTGGAAACAGTGACAAACTTTATTTTCTTGGCCTCCAAAATCACTGTAGGTGGTGACAGCACCTGTGAAATTAAGACACTTGTTTCTTGGAAGAAACTGTATGACAAACATAGTGTAATAAAAAGCAGAGACATTACTTTGCTGACAAAGTTCCATCTAGTCAAGGATATGGTTTTTCCAGGAGTCATGTGCAGTGTGAGAGTTGGATCATAAAGAAGGATGAGCACCAAAGAACTGATGCTTTTGAACTACTGTTGGAAAAGACTCCCGAGAGTCCCTTGGACAGCAAGGAGATCAAACCAATCAATCCTAATGGAAATCAATCTGAAATACCCATTGGAAGGACTGGTGCTAAACCTGAAGCTCCAATACTTTGGCCACCTGATGTGAAGAGCTGACTCATTAGAAAAGATCCTGATGCTGGGAAAGATTGAAGGCAGGAGGAGAAGGGGACACCAGAGTATGATATGGGTGGGATAGCATCACTGACTCACTGGACTTGAGTTTGAGCAAGCTTTGGGAGATGATGATGGATAGGGAAGCCTGGTGTGCTGCAGTCCATGTGATTGCAAAGAATAGGACATGGCTGAGCAACTGAACAACAAGAAATTTGCGGAATAAGACATATAGGGAGGAATGTATAAGTGAGACAATTATATATAAAATAGCCATTTAATATTAGACTCCAGTACTCCTGCCTGGAAAATCCCATGGATGGAGGAGCCTGGTAGGCTGCAGTCCATGGGGTCGCTAAGGGTTGGACACAACTGAGAGACTTCACTTTCACTTTTCACTTTCATGCATTGGAGAAGGAAATGGCAACCCACTCCAGTGTTCTTCCCTGGAGAGTCCCAGAGACGGGGGAGCCTGGTGGGCTGCCGTCTATGGGGTCGCACAGAGTCGGACATGACTGAAGTGACTTAGCAGCAGCATATATACAGTAAACTAGTGATTGTTAAATTTCAAGCAAGCAGGAGAGATAAATTTGAGGCTCATATTTAACACACATATTTAACATACTTTATTTACTATAGCTAGAGGTGATATGGATTATGGATATAAAATTAAATTTTATATTGCTTGCATTATCTTAATTTGCTAAATAAATCAGTGCAATGGATGGTATAATTTTCCATTCTTTGTTTTTCTTTCCCTTGTCAGAAAATGACTTTGACATGAGGAAAATAAATGTTTGAAAAGAGAAGCTGTATTTACAAGGGTTAAACAATTCAACTTGTCAACAGCATTTCTTCCAAAACATATTTGAAGCAGAGAAATCCTCAGATGATTTACACTTTGGGGTGAGCATCTTTCTTTGGCGTTTTATTCTCTGTAGTAATTCCATTAAAAGAGCACAATTTATTGCACATCTGTCTTTGCAGATTTTATCAATGCTGAAACCTTTTAAACTGAGAATGGGATTAAATAAACCCCATTTACCAATGTGGTAAAATATAATAGACACACAGCCCATTAAATGGCCAGCTAAATCAATATATCCACTTGGCAGCAATTTCCAGGAGATAAGGTGAGAACCTTCTGTTCTATTTGATAGATGAGTAAACTTAAGGGGGAGAATTTACAATAGTTTCCATGTGTACCTTGAAGGGAATATTCATTATTTTCAAATTACCTTCTCATGTCAGCAGATTTGTGGTTAGTAAACAGAGAGGCTGTTCATACTTCTCCTCCTACGTGGTTATAGCAGTGAGTCAGCTGAGATGGAAGGCAGAGGAGGGCTTGAAACTACTTAACAAAGGAAATATTTCAGTTCTGATTAAAAGATATTTATAAATTTTAATTGTGTGATAAATATTGCTCAGATCACCCCCCCAAATAAGGTATTTTTATGATGGTAAAGAAAGGAGAGTGTGAAGGAAACAGGAAACTAAAGAATGCAATAATAAGAATAACTTAGAATGTGCATAGAGAGTGTCAGATGCTATGTATTTTATACATTTATTAATTTCATAGATATCAATTGAAATAGGAAAATGAATTTGATCTGTGCCTACAATATACCAGAAACTATTCTTGGAACATTTAGATACATTAATCTTTGTTTGATCTTTACAACAAAATCTTTGAAGCACATATTATTATGGATACAGAAACAGAGAATCGGAGTAAGCTGCACCAAAATCATGATAAAAATATTGAGAATAGTATTTTAATTTAGGCTTTTGCTTCCTTGAATCACTAGGAGAGGTTTAAAGTGTTAAGTAAGAAGTGTAGAAGTTACATATATATTCATAGAGGTTAAAAACTGAGTATTATAGATAGGAAGTAGCTTTTTTGATGAGAGTTCAGGAGACAGAAGTTAGTGACTAAAGTCAAGGTCAAGTACTTAAATCAGGAAAAGAAGCAGGTTATGGTTGGTAGCTCAGAAAAGGCTTTAAGTTTATAAACAGGAGTTGAAGCATTACCACATTTTGAACACAGATTCTGTGAGTTCCTAAAAAAAAAAAAAAAAAAAAAAGTGAAGTGAAAGTATTAGTTCCTCAGTCATGTCCAACTCTTTGTGACCTCATGGACTGTAACCTGCCAGGCTCCCCTGTCGATGGAATTCACCAAGCAAGAATACTGGAGGGGTAGGCATTCTCTTCTGCAGGATATCTTCCCAAGCCAGGGGTTGAACCTGGGTCTCCTGCATTGCAGGCAGATTCTTTACCATTTGAGCCACCAGGGAAGTTTGTGAATCTCTTTGATTTTCCCCTCAGTCAGTCTCATCCATCAGGAAGCTTCCATAAGCCTCTTATCCATCTCTTTCGGAGGGCAGACAGACTGAAAACCACAGTCACAGAAAATTAATCAATCTAATCACATGGACCATAGCCTTGTCTAACTCAGTGAAACTATGAGCCATGCTGTATAGGGCCATCCAATATGGACGGGTCATGGTGAAGAGTTCTGACAAAGTGTTCTCCAATGGAGAAAGGGATGGCAGCCACTTCAGTATTCTTGCCTTGAGAACCCCATGAACAGTATGAGAAGGAAAAAGATAGGACACTGAAAGATGAACTCCCCAGGTCAGTAGGTGCCCAATATGCTACTGAAGATCAGTGGAGAAATACCTCCAGAAAGAATGAAGAGACAGAGCCAAAGCAAAAACAACACCCAGTTGTGGATGGGACTGGTGATGGAAGCAAGGTCCAATGCTGTAAAGAGCAACATTGCGTAGGAACCTTGAATGTTAGGTCTATGAATCAAGGCAAATTGGAAGTGGTCAAACTTCCATCCCCAAGGAGATGGCAAGAGTGAATGTCAACATTTTAGGAATCCGCAAACTAAAATGGACTGTAATGGGTGAATTTAACTCAGATGACCATTATATCTACTACTGTGGGCAAGAATCCCTTAGAAGAAATGGAGTAGCCATCATAGTCAACAAAAGAGTCCAAAATGCAGCACTTGGATGCGGTCTCAGAAACAACAGAATGATCTCTATTCATTTCCAAGCCAAACCATTCACTATCACGGTAATCCAAGTCTGTGCCCCAATGAGTAATGCTAAAGAAGCTGAAGTTAAACAGTTCTGTGAAGACCTACAAGATCTTCAAGAACTAACACCCAAAAAAGATGCCCTTTTCATTATAGGGGACTGCAATGCAAAAGTAGGAAGTGAAGAAATACTGGAGTAACAGGCAAGTTTGGCCTTGGAGTACAGAATGAAGTAGGGCAAAGGCTAATAGAATTTTTCCAAGAGAATGCACTGGTCATAGCACACAAACACACACATAGAGAGAGAACTGCTCTCAGAAGCATTGATTGCTTAATTTGAAATATCTTAGTTGCACACTTTCTTTATCCAAAAAATGGATTGGACATAGTTTACATTAGACAAAGATAGAAGATTTTATTAGTGAAGCTTTGGAAGCCAAAGGAAAGATGATAGAATTTACTGATCAGTGTAAATTACAGACTATGTATTAGGTTCTGTGATGGGCAATTCCTGTTGTCTTATCTAAATATCATTATGACCATGAGGTAACATGATCTCTTTTCACAGGGTAGGAAGCTGAAGCCTACAGAGCATGTGTGACCTATCCCAAGTCACCCAACTGTTAGATAGCAGAAAGTAGTTCAGTTCAGTCACTCAGTCATGTTTGAATCTTTGAGACCACATTGGCTGCAGCACACCAGGCTTCCCTATCCATCACCAACTCCTGGACCCTGCTCAAACTCTTGTCCATTGAGTCATTGATACCATTCAATCATCTCATCCTCTGTCGTCAAGCGGAAAATAGACTTGAACGTAAATCTGAGTCTCTACTTATCAACAGTAAAAGCATGATATAGGATTGTCCTAAACATGCAAATCCTTGAGCTTAACATTGGAGGGGGGCATGTTTTCCTCATTGCACTGTTTTTCCATGAGCCTGTCCCTCAACAAAACTCCCCATCCTCCTAGAAATTGTTTCACATGGACGGAGGGGCAAGATGAACATGAGTTTTCTGCTGACTCATCTAGGGCTCCCAGGTGGACTCTAAATCAGAAAAACCTCCAAAGCTTCAGTGTTAATATTTTATCCATTTGGTTAATTTACCAGAAATCAGAGTGCATGCAGGGGAATACAGGAGGGCAGGGTGTGCTGGAGTAGAAGGATCAGTGTTAAAAGAACACAGTTTCTTAGCATGACAGGCTCTTTGTAAATATTCATCTTGGTGAAAGCAAGTCATTCAGTCATGACTGAATGACTCTTTGTGACCCCACAGACTATAGCCTTCCAGTTCATGGAATTCTCCAGGCAAGAATACTAGAGTGGGTTGCCATTCTCTCCTCCAGGGAATTTTCCTGATCCGGGGATTGAACCCAGGTCTCCCACATTGCGTGTAGATTCTTTCATGTCTGAGCCACCAGGGAAGCCCTTATCTTGGTGGTTTACAATATAAACATAAACCTTTAGCCTCTGGCATGGATATCATCTGGGTGGGAAATATGCCTCTCATTTAATGACTGTGCTAAAACTGACAGTTTGGTGTTATTGTGCTATAAACTCCACTGTCGCCACATGAGCCAGGTATTGAGAGGAAGAATTGATTTTCAGAGTAAAGGGTTTTTTGAGTTAGTCTTCCTATATACAAATATATTAAACCATGATCTGTTTGGAGTTACTTATTCACGCCTGTGTCCCTGAAGTAATGGACTTGGCCTTGATGTAGGTGTTATTTATGTCCTTTTGTGAGCTGTTACTTGCAACAAACTTACACAAAACTAAAAATGACTTCAAGCAGCCAAACCTGAGAATAGCTTTAGTAGCTGTTACCATTTGCATCTTAATATGGTAGGATGCCCTTTTAAGGAAAGCAGGGAAGCAAGTCTGTTAAATTATGATTTCATAGTTCCAAAACAGCACAGAGGGAGGCTGTCTCACCTGTTGCCTAGTAGGTGCATCATGGATGCTTAGCATGTACTAAAATATCTTCAGTGCTTCATGACATGTGGAACTTCTGAAGTGTTAGTTTTCAGGATTTATCTGATGGTTTAGTTGGAGAAGGAGGAAGTTTTCTGTCTACTTATGTGCTTAAATTTAACATCAGTGTCGAACACTGTTTAATCTTGCCTGTTGGACTACAGGTAAATTTTCAGTTTGTTTATAGTTACCCATAATGCTTACAGACACTTTATATATATATATGTAACTATATAGTGTTACTCATAATGTTCATGGACACTACATATATATGTCTGTGTCAGATCTTAATTGCAGCATGCAGGATCTTCATTGTGTCATGTAGAATCTTTCATTGTGGTGCTCTGGCTCCAGAACATTCAGCAGTTGTCACACATGGGCTCTCTAGTTGTGGCTCATGGGCTTAGTTGCTCTGAGACGTATGAAATCTTAGTTCTCTGACCAGGGATCAAACCTGCATCCCCTGCATTGCAAGGTGAATTCTTAAGCACTGGACCACCAGGGAAATCCCTGGACACTTCCCTTTTCAATGAAGGTTACTCTCAGTGCAAGCAGCAGGGAGAGATCAGTGTAGACACAATTCGTTTTCTCTAACTGTTGTGTGCTTGTTGCTTCTCCAGGACTTAATCTATACATGTTTAATTAATAATCAGTTCAGTTCAGTTCAGTCGCTCAGTCGTGTCCGACTCTGTGACCCCATGAATCGCAGCATGCCAGACCTCCCTGTCCATCAACAACTCCTGGAGTTCACTCAGACTCACGTCCATCTAGTCAGTGATGCCATCCAGCCATCTCATCCTCTGTCATCCCCTTCTCCTCCTGCCCCCAATCCCTCCCAGCATCATAGTCTTTTCCAATGAGTCAACTCTTTGTATGAGGTGGCCAAAGTACTGGCGTTTCAGCTTTAGCATCATTCCTTCCAAAGAAATCCCAGGGCTGATCTCCTTCAGAATGGACTGATGGGATCTCCTTGCAGTCCAAGGGACTCTCAAGAGTCTTCTCCAACACCACAGTTCAAAAGCATCAATTCTTCGGCGCTCAGCCTTCTTCACAGTCCAACTCTCACATCCATGCATGACCACAGGAAAAACCATAGCCCTGACTAGACGGACCTTTGTTGGCAAAGTAATGTCTCTGCTTTTGAATATGCTATCTAGGTTAGTCATAACTTTCCTTCCAAGGAGTAAGCGTCTTTTAATTTCATGGCTGCAGTCACCATCTGCAGTGATTTTGGAGGCCAATAAAATAAAGTCTGACACTGTTTCCATAATTAAGCATAGTCCACCTTAAAATATTATTTAAAACATTACTTTGCCAATAAAGTCCTATATAGTCAAAGCTATGATTTTTCCAGTAGTCATGTATGAAGTGAGAGTTGAACTATAAAGAAGACTGAGCATCAAAGAATTGATGCTTTTCAACTGTAGTGTTGGAGAAGATTCTTGAGAGTCCCTTGGACTGCAAGGAGATCAAACCAGTCAAACCTAAAGGCAATCAATCCTGAATATTGACTGGAAGGACTGAAGCTGAAGCTGAAGCTCTAGTACTTTGGCCCCTGATGCAAAGAGCCAACTCATTAGAAAAGACCCTGATGCTTGCAAAGATTGAAGGCAGGAGGAGAAGGGGATGCCAGAAGATGAAATTGTGTGGATGGCATCCCAAAGTTGCTCATGAGTGTGAGCAAGCCCTGGGAGATGGTGAAGGACAGGGAAGCCTGGCTTTCTGCAGTCCATGGGGTTGCAAAGAGTCAGACATGACTGAGTGACTGAATGATGATTCCATTAAAATAATACTAAAGAACTTTATGTGTAATGTGAGGATCTCACAGAAGTCTACTACCAATCCCTCTTTGTCTTTTTGTGCTATTATTGTAATGCATTTTACTTTTGCATGTGCCTTAAATATGCAACACATTGCTATTACTTTTTGACCTGGAGTTATATTTTTTAGTCATTGAAAATAAAGAATAATTAAATTTTATATTTACCTTAATTTATGTTACTTTGTTGGAGAAGGTCCTCTGTTGACTTGAGCTGGGCCAGAGGGGGTTGCTCACTTTCACTTTCTCTTTGGAATGTCCTTCTGCAAAGTGTTCCCATGGCTCGAGCTATTTTAAAAGATGCACCCTTGAGAGAGCAATGTGTTGTTGAGACCATCTGGATGGTGGAGGTGACTGAACTCAGTTATAGCCTCCATATAAACTCAAGATTCTGGTAGGTAAATGCAGAGATCTACTATCTTGCAGCCACACAAGGCAAGCCTGTAACGTAAATTCCCTTGCTCATTAAATCTGCCACCTCCCAATCTGTAGTGGTCTGTCTCTTTCTGCAGTTTCTCCTTGCCTGCATGTATGGGGGCCAGTTTCAGATTTTATTTGACAAGTTCCCAAATTTGCAAAGCAACAAATTTCTAGTATTCTTCATTTATATGCTCCTGTAAGTGTGTATAGTTTCACGTTTCAGTCTGATACAATTCCTTTTGTTTAAAAATTGCTTTAATATTACTTACAGTGCAAATGTACTGTCCTTTTGTGAGCTGTCAAAGACTTCTGACAATTTTTATCTGAAAAAATCTTCTTTTTCATTTTTTTTTGAAAGGTATTTTCACTAGATGTAGAATTCTGGGTTCACAGGCTTTCTTCTTTCAGTACCTAAAAGGTACAATTTCATTATCTTCAGCTTACAGTGTTCTCCGGAGAATACTGATGCTCTTTTTTCTTCTTTACATATTATGCTTTTTATTTGGTGGGGCTTTCAAAATTTTCTCTTCACATTTAATTTTCAGCAATTTGAATCTGATATATCTTGATGATTTTTTTTCCTATTCATTTACTTATTTGATATTTATATACTTGTTTTTTTTTTTTTTTTTTTTTTTAGTCCTGTTTGCCTAACCCTATTCGGAGAAGGCAATGGCACCCCACTCCAGTACTCTTGCCTGGAAAATCCCATGGACAGAGGAGCCTGGTGGGCTGCAGTCCATGGGGTCGCTAGGAGTCGGACACAACTGAGTGACTTCACTTTATTTTTTCACTTTGATGCATTGGAGAAGGAAATGGCAACCCACTCCAGTGTTCTTGCCTGGAGAATCCCAGGGACAGGGGAGCCTGGTGGGCTGCCGTCTATGGGGTTGCACAGAGTCGGACACGACTGAAGCTACTTAGCAGCTTAGCAGCCTAACCCTAGCTTCTTGAATCTTTGATTTGTTTTATTTCATTAAATTTGGAAATTCTCAGCCATCATCTGTTGAAATTTTTATTTTGACCCATTCTCTCTTTCTCTCTTCTCCTTCTGTCTCCAATGGAATTCTCTATTTGTTGATGCATGATGTCTACCTTTTGTAATAGAACCTTTAACATAGTAACACTAATTATTTTAAATTCCCTGACAGATGTTCCATCATCTGGGCCATATCTCAGTTTGGTTTAGGGAATTGAGTTGTCTCTTGCAGTATATTGTTTTACTTGTTGTTTTCTTGTTCTTGATTTAAATTTTTGTTGAAAGCCAGTCATTTTGTTTGGGGCACTAGAGATTGAGATAGATTATAGTCATACCAGAAGATGGGCACAATTCTTTTCAGCTAAGATTTTATTGTGGGATAACATTGTTTTTGTGTTGTGTTAGTCGCTCAGTAGTGTCCAACTCTTTGCAACCCCACAGACTGTAACCTGCCAGGCTCATCTGTCCATGGAATTCTCCAAGCAAGAAAAATGTAATGGGTATCCATATCCTTCTCCAAGGGATCTTCCCAACCCAGGATCAAACTTGAGTCTCCTGCATTGCAGGTAGATTATTTACCATCTGAGCCACCAGGGAAGTCTTGGGATAACATTAAGTCCATCAAATCCGGTGTTGTGCTGGGTTTGGATTTTGTTGTTACTTTCATTAGCCTCAGCAAACTATAGGCATCAAAATCCTCTGGCACTACATACTCTTTACTATGGGAATCTACTGTGTTTTCTTCAGTGAGTGTTGCACTTTCAACTTATAGATCAGATGTTCTCTTTCTACACCTGCCCTATTTCTAGCAGTAGGTTTTCTGGCCAAATACGGGGAGGGGGGGGGCAAGAACTCTCTACTGTCCTGTTCAATCTTGCTGCTGCTGCTAAGTCACTTCAGTCATGTCCAACTCTGTGTGACCCCATAGACGGCAGCCCACCAGGCTCCCCCGTCCCTGGGATTCTCCAGGCAAGAACACTGGAGTGGGTTGCCATTTCCTTCTCCAATGCATGAAAGTGAAAAGTGGAAGTGAAGTCACTCAGTCTTGCCCGACTCTTAGCGACCCCATGGACTGCAGCCCACCAGGCTCCTCTGTCCATGGGATTTTCCAGGCAAGAGTATTGGAGTGGGGTGCCATTGCCTTCTCCGTCTGTTCAATCTTAATCAGATGTTATATTGCTTATTCTTTAGAATGACATCTTCTCAGTGATCCTGCCCTTCCCCAGCTGGTAGAGGATCTCCAATGGTCTGAAACCAGGAGTTTCCTGCATCTTGCCCAGGACAAGTCTTCACAAATGCTGTTAAGGTGACCAATTTTGTTCCTTCAGCATTTTGAGGCTTTTGCTTTATATGGAAGATAGGAAGGCAGGAATCAGACAGAACTTATATCATTGCCCACACTCTTTTGGGCCTTAGTTCTAGAGCTCTCAGAGATACTGCACAAAGTACCAAGACAGGATACAGGCAAAGATAATAAAGAAACTGGTATTCGTAGATGAATTGAGGAACCAAGAACAAGCTACTCAGGGATAAGAAAAGAGTTCAAATACTGTAGTTGAGAAATATCAGGTAAGAGTTATATAATCAGAAGCATGACTTTTTCATAAATGACAGGTTGACTGTATGTGTGGGAGTGAAGAATTGCAGGTAAGCCTACCTTACATGGCCATAGAGGAGGTGTATCCCACCAGATGTCTCCTGGCAAATGTAAGCTGATATAAAAGCAAGGTCATCAACGTATACTGCCTTGGTGGTCAAAGTTTGATGTGTTACTATCAAATATCAATATAAATATCACAAGAAGCTTAAAAGTGTTGAAAAATGTATTTTAATCTATTCTGTATATGGTGGAGACCCCAACTAAATTTACTAGCTCCTTATCCTATGTTTTTATGTATTTTGTTTTATAGATCCAAACTTAGCTAACAGGAGGGACCCACTCCAACTACTAATCTTTATAAGGATTGAGAATTTCAAAGGTATAAAAAGAAAGAAAACAAAGGACAGAAACATTGAATTTAGCACATAAAGTTATTCCAAAAACAGAAAAAAAAAAAAAAAGAAAAAGATAAATTTATGAAATAAGAAACATCAGGGAATGTAGACGTCAGTGAATGATGTGACTAATGGTGGAGATGAGTCAGCATATTTTCAAGAAAATCCTATTCTGTGATGTCTCTAGGTCAGGGGTTGTTAAAAATTTGAGTAAAATTAAAATCGGGTCTCTGCCCTTGTGACAGGGACTTATAACTTGTTGGGAAAATAAATCTCATATACATGAAACTATCCAAAAAAAAAAAAAAAAAAAGGGCTTTCAGAGTAACCCATGACATCATGTAAGGTCTGAAGGCATTTTTGCCAACTTCTAGCTTTTGGATCTGCTTTAGCATCTCACTGCTCATTTAGCATCACTGATGCTACATAATTTGCTTTACGCTACCTTACTGAACAATTTTATGCTTCCCATTGTCAATTTTTACTGCCTTTTGCTCCTTTCCTTTTATCTCCACTTTTCCATTCTCCTCAACTGTATGGCCACCCAAAGACGGACTCTTAAGCTCTTCTCTCTCCCTCTCCATCGCTTTCATCAACACCACTCCAGTTATTTTCTTCTTCCATTTAATTTTCAGCATAAACCTGATATTAAATTTATACATTGGTCCTGCTTCCTAAATCTTTCTATTTGGATACTATTCTATCATACCTTCTTTAATCAAATTAATGTTTATTCAACATGACAATCATAGACAAAGAGGATACAAATATAAGAAAGGAATCATTCCTAACTTCAACAGAGCAATAGTATTAGTAACAATCATTCATTCAGTCCCTCATTTACCCCAAACATACTCAATGGGAAATGAGGGACCTTGTCTTTCAGAGTTACCATTACATTTCCAATAGTTGTAGAATTCCTGGCAAAAATGAACCATTCATTGAGCATTTCTAAATTACCCAATGAAAGTTAGTATGAAAAGCCTACCTGAGAAAAGACAGAGTTCTATTCAAAACAAGGAGGGAGAGGGGCATAAGGAAGTGAAATAATATGGGGTTATAGGAGAGAGATGATATCCACTGAGGATGAATTAGGGGAAAACATTTATTCTGCAAAGGTAGGATATATTTTGGATTTTTTTTTAATGGTTAAGAGCCAGGACTGTGAATAATTGGTATTTATAACTTATTCCATAAACATTTTAAGGGAAAAAAATATAGACTCTTGACTATATATGATTTTAGTAGTCTTACCTGAGGACAGATGGTATAAAATCCTCATGGTCCCACCCAGTAGGGGTACCATGTAGCTATTGTACAAATATTGCACAGTTATAATGCAGCTATTACACAAATCTAAAACTTTCTCTAATTTTCTTTGTCATCTCTATAAATTGCTAAAATATGGGATAAAATAGATGATGATTCCCCAAAGTAATACCAGGATATTCAATGCTGAATTTCATAAACAATCTTTTTTCTTCTGCAATCTGGCACAGAAATTTTCTTGAAATATAAAAA
This sequence comes from Bubalus kerabau, assembly GCF_029407905.1. Classification (NCBI taxonomy): domain Eukaryota; kingdom Metazoa; phylum Chordata; class Mammalia; order Artiodactyla; family Bovidae; genus Bubalus; species Bubalus kerabau. Next base: position 54,285,508 of record NC_073634.1, read on the forward strand.
CAGTATTCCTGCATTTGATGTAAATATAATACTCATGAATTTTAAATATTCTCAATATGCCACTCAATTTAGAACTCTAAACAATTACAGTGCTACTCAAAAAATACATATTAAGTTCAGGAAAGAGGAAAGGAAAATTTATTTTTTTATGGTTTTGTGTAGCACTTAAATATCACACAGTGCTATTTAAGGAGCACTGATTGACTGTAGGACTTTATACCCCTCTAAAAGGAGCACCACAGATGTGTGAACCCTCCAAGAAGATATGGGCTTCTTTTCTACAGGAATTTGTATATAAAATAAAATTGTACATAAAATTTTAAAATGTATAAATAATCCAGCATCCTGTAGTATTGAGTAGAGTCAAAGGATACAAATCAGAGTTAGGAAAATCTGAATAAGGTCCCACAGTTAGAGTTGGTCAGTTGAGTGTCTGTCCTGAGCTTTCTAGGTGAAAGGTGCCAGAATTTTGGTGACAGTCATATTTTTAATGAGGCATTCATTTAAAAACTAGGAATATATAAGTAGTTTGGTAATATTTAAACTATTTCTTTTGTTCCACAGACATCTTTTCACTTAATGGGAGAGCTCTGAAAACATTTTGTCTAGATACAGAAATAAAATAAAGATATCTTTTATTATCATTATTATTTTTTTTTTATTTTTGGTACTAGTATCCAGTGAAATTAGATAGAGGTTTAAAAACAGGAATATTTCTGGTAACATAACTATTAAAAAAAATCTGTTTTTAAAAGCCTGTAAACCACAGGAAAAATTTAGTTATTACTATTGTGTTGGAAATTACTCCCAAATTCAGTGGTTTAAAATAATCATTATAATCAGCTTTGATTTCTGTGGCTTAGAAATTTGGGAGCATCTTAGCTGCGGGGTTTTCATCCTGGCTATTCCTGTGGTCATCTCCAAAGCTTCTTCACTCAAAAAACTGGTACTTGAACTGAGAACTGAATGATGAAAGAGTTGGGGATCCATAGGTATCTCAATCTCTCTATGTGATCTCTCTATGTGGTTTCTCCACCAAAGTAGTGACAGGATAGCTTGTCTCTACATGGTGACTCAAGCTTCCAAGGGCACATTTCCAGGAAAAAAGGCAGGCAGAAGCCTTTGGCAGGTTTTATCCTAAGAAACTCACATAGCCAATATTTAGAAGATATAATATTTTATGAAAAGTTTGTTCACATGGGAAAAGACACATCCAGTAAATCGTGTGCATAGCCTGGTGAAACATGCAAATCTGTATTTAACATGATTCATCAGGAAATTTTAAACACATGTACTGTAAAATTGTGTGTGTGTGTGTGTTTGTGTGTGTGTGTTAGTCGCTCAGTCATATCTCACTCTTTACAATCCCATGGACTTTAGCCTGCCAGGCTCCTCTGTCCATGGAATTCTCCAGGCATGAATACTGGAGTGGGTAGTCATTACCTTCTCCAGGAGTCTTACCGATGCATGTATTGAACCCAGGTCTTCTGTACTGCAGGTGGATTCTTCACTGTCTTAGTCACCAGGGAAGTCCCCACATAAAATTTTACAACCATAAATTATTAGAAACAATATTGGCAATTGGTTTTTCAATGTCAAAAATGAAAAACAATCAGTTCAGTTCAGTTGTTCAGTCATGTCCGATCTTTGTGACCCCATGAATTGCAGCACACCAGGCCTCCCTGTCCATCACCAACTCCCGGAGCTCACCCAAACCCATGTCCATCGAGTCGGTGATGCCATCCAGCCATCTCATCCTCTATCATCCCCTTCTCCTCCTGACCCCAATCCTTCCCTGAATCAGGGTCTTTTCCAATGATTCAACTCTTTGCATGAGGTGGCTAAAGTATTGGAGTTTCAGCTTTAACATGAGTCCTTCCAATGAACACCCAGGACTGATCTCCGTTAGAATGGACTGGTTGGATCTTCTTGCAGTCCAAGGGACTCTCAAGAGTCTTCTCTAACACCACAGTTCAAAAGCATCAATTATTCGGCACTCAGCTTTCTTCACAGTCCAACTCTCACATCCATACATGACCACTGGAAAAACCATAGCCTTGACTAGATAGACCTTTGTTGGCAAAGTAATGTCTCTGTTTTAAACAGAGGTTGGTCATAACTTTTCTTCCAAGGAGTAAGCATTTTTTAATTTCACAGGTGCAGTCACCATCTGGAGTGATTTTGGAGCCCAGAAAAATAAAGTCTGACACTGTTTCCCCATCTATTTCCCATGAAGTGATGGGACCAGAAGCCACGACCTTAGTTTTCTGAATGTTGAGTTTTAAGCCAACATTTTCACTTTCTTCTTTCACTTTCATCAAGAGGCTTTTTACTTCCTCTTCACTTTCTGCCATAAGGGTGGTGTCATCTGCATATCTGAGGTTATTGATATTTCTCCCAGCAATCTTGATTCCAGCTTGTACTTCCTCCAGCCCAGTGTTTCTCATGATGTACTCTGCATAGAAGTTAAATAAGCAGGGTGACAATATATAGCCTTGAGGTACTTCTTTTCCTATTTGGAACCAGTCTGTTGTTCTATGTCCAGTTCAAACTGTTGCTTCCTGACCTGCATACAGGTTTCTCAAGAGGCAGGTCAGGTGGTCTGGTATTCCCATCTCTTTCAGAATTTTCCACAGTTTATTGTGATCCACACAGTCAAAGGCTTTGGCATAGTCAATAAAGCAGAAATAGATTTTTTCTGGAACTCTCTTTCTTTTTCTATGATCCAGCGGGTTTTGGCAACAATAGATAAGCCCAACACATAAAAAATAAAATATGTGAATCTGATAATATAAAGAAATTTCTGCATGGTTCAAAATTTTTAAAATTATAAACACAGTGAAAAATGATGGTAAACTTAAAGTTGTGAAATGTTTACAACTCCTAGCACAGACACACCTAATTTTTCTAATATTAAAAAAAAATTCTCATATAAATAAGATAAAGACTAATAACCCAATGGGGGAAAATGGAAGAAGAAATAAAATACTATTAGTGAAGATAACATATAAATAGTACTTAAACATAAGAAAAGCTACTGAATTTCATTTATAATAAGAGAAAGTATTAAAATTATGTGGAGAATCTTCAATTCACTTGTCAAAGTAATATCATTCCAAAATATATTAACACATAGTACTATTGAGGCCCATAAGGAAATTTTTGAAAGTGTAATTCTCTAGAGAGAGCCTTTTGTCAAATTTTTTCAAAATAACAACTGATCCCACAATTTCATGTAAGGAATATATTTGCAGTAGGCAGAATTTTAAGAAGATACACATAATGACCCATGTCCTTGTGCAATCGCAGACCCTTGAATGAGGTAGACTACACCTATAACTTGCTCCTGAACCAATAAATATGGTAAAAGCATTGGGTTGTTACTCCTATGATTATGCAAAGATATGAACTAACTATAAAGGGATTTTCAAGATATAATTAAGGTTCTATAATCAGTTAACTTTACAGAAGTCAAAGGTGAGATTGTTCTAGTGGGAATGACTTAATTAGGTAGTCTTATTAAGTAAAACAAAACAAAACAACAACAACAACAAAAAATTCAAGACAACACAGTGATATGCAATGAATAATGTGAGAAGAAAATAATAAACATTTTTATTTATAATATATTCATAAAAAAGAACCCTCTTAATATAAATTGTTACAGCCACTATGGAGAACAATATGGAAATTCCTTAAAAAACTAAAAATAGAGCCACCACATGACTCTGCAATTCCACTCATGGAGATGTATTCAGACAAAAATATGATCTGAAAGGATACTTGCTCCCTAATGTTCACTGTAGTAGTATTTACAATAGCCAAGACATGGAAGCAATCTAAATGTTCATTGACAGAGGAATAAAAAGAAGATGTGGTACATTTATACAGTGGAATATTACTCAGCCATTAAAAGGACTGAAATAATGTCATTTGTAGCGATGTGGATGGACCTAGAGATAGCCATAGTGAGTGAACTAAATAGGACAGAGAAGGGGAAATATCATATGGCATCCCTTATATATGGAATCTAAAAATAAATGATGCAAATGAATTTACTTACAAAACAGGAAAGATTCACTGACTTAGAGAATGAACTAATGGTTGTCTGCACACACTGATATTTAAAATGGATAACCAAGGAGGGCCTAATAGGGAGCTCTGCTCAATATTATGTGGCCACCTGGATGGCAGGGTAGTTTGGGGGAGAATGGATACTGAATATGTACTGCTGAGTCCCTTCACTATTTACCTGAAACTATCGCATTGTTAATTGGCTATACCCCAAGACAAAATAAAAAGCTAAAAAGAAGAAGCCTTTGGGTGAATTAAAAATAGTAATCATTTGTTCTGGCAGTTGAAAGACGGGATCTGATTTGAGAAAGAATAGTCATAGGAGGTGACTTTTTTGGAGGGTAGCATATGGTTAGAATGAAGGATCTTGTTCCCTGGCCCAGGACTGAACCTATAGCTCCTGCACTGGAGGCAAGGAGTCTGAACCACTGGACCTCCATGGAAGTCCAGGATATAACGTTATTTTTACATTGATATAATATTTGAAAAGTTTTTTAATACATCAATTTTATTTTAAAGTTGAAAAATAAAAGAATGAATGTCAAGATCCATAATCAAATCTTAAGGAATAGCACAATTCAGGAAAAAAAAAAATGTATTAACAAGAAACAGGAAGGCCGAGAACATTTAAGAATATAACACATTGTAGCAGAGTGGTAAGGACAAAGATAGAGGGTTCAAGGTGAAGGTACATATTTGGCATATTGTGGGATGGTTCAATTCAGTTCAGTTCAGTCGCTCAGTCATGTCCAACTCTTTGCAACCCCATGAACTGCAGCATGCCAGGCCTCCCTGTCCATCACCAACTTCCAGAGTTCACTCAAACTCATGCCCATCGAGTCAGTGATGCCATCCAGCCATCTCATCCTCTGTCGTCCCCTTCTCCTCCTGCCCCCAATCCCTCCCAGCAGCAGAGTCTTTTCCAATGAGTCAACTCTTCTCATGAGGTGGCCAAAGTATTGGAGTTTCAGCTTCAGCATCAGTCCTTCCAAAGAACACCCAGGACTGATCTCCGTTAGAATGGACTGGTTGGATCTCTTTGCAGTCCAAGGGACTCTCAGGAGTCTTCTCCAACACCATAGTTCAAAAGCATCAATTCTTTGGCACTCAGCTTTCTTCACAGTCCAAATCTCACATCCATACATGACCACTGGAAAAACCATGGCCTTGACTAGACGGACTTTGTTGGCAAAGTAATGTCTGTGCTTTTGAATATGCTATCTAGGTTGGTCTTAACTTTCCTTTCAAAGAGTAAGCTTCTTTTAATTTCATGGTTACAATCACCATCTGCAGTGATTTTGCAGCCCAAAAAAATAAAGTCTGACACTGTGGGATGGTTGGTCTAAGTTAAAACACTGGAGATTATAGATACTTGGGAAAATAAGACACCATGTCAGATTTGGGGTTCAGTGAGCTTGATGTGAACAGAGAAACAGTGGCCTACTAAAAACATGTTGATGAGGGTCACTCTCTTTTGAACCCAAATGTAGTCCAGTCAGGAAAACTTCACTTTCATCCCTTAAGTGCTGTACTTCCCATAGTGCCATTTCCTTATTTGTTTCCCAGAAGCTTTCTTGCGAATCACGTGGTGTTTCCATGGTTTTGATATACACAACATGTTGAGAATATCAGTGAATTCTCAGTGTCTGCACTTTAGGGAATCTCACAGGTGTCTGTATGTCTATTTAACTGATATCCTGACATTACTCATCTTTTATTGCCAGAAGAATCCTGACAATATTTCTAGAAGCAAACCCAGGCCAATATAATGTATACAATATTTTGTTATATATTTAGTGAGAAGATTTAGACCTTTAAGCAATGAGATCATAGAGACACCTCCAAAGACCTCTGTGTTTTAAAAGCACCTATGAATTGACCAACCTAGATAGCATATTGAAAAGCGGAGACATTACTTTGCCAACAAAGGTCCATCTAGTCAAGGCTATGGTTTTCCCAGTGGTCATGTATGGATATGAGAGTTGGACTGTGAAGAAAGCTGAGCGCTGAAGAATTGATGCTTTTGAACTGTGGTGTTGGAGACAACTCTTGAGAGTCCCTTGGACAGCAAGGAGATCCAACCAGTCCATTCTAAAGGAGATCACTCCTGGGTGTTCTTTGGAAGGACTGATGCTGAAGCTGAAACTCCAATACTTTGGCCACCTCATGAGAAGAGTTGACTCATTGGAAAAGACTCTGCTGCTGGGAGGGACTGGGGGCAGGAGGAGAAGGGGACGACAGAGGATGAGATGGCTGAATGGCATCACTGACTCGATGGACATGAGTCTGAGTGAACTCCGGGAGTTGGTGATGGACAGGGAGGCCTGGTGCAGTTCATGGGGTCGCAAGGAGTCAGACACGACTGAGCGACTGAACTGACTGATAAGACTTCAAAGTATATTGAAGGCATTGCCAGAACAATGATATCTATAAATTAGGTACAAAGAGGGCTTCCCTGGTGGCTCAGATGGTAAAGAATCTACCTGCCACACGGGAGACTTGGGTTTGATTCCTGAGTTGGGAAGATCCCCTGGAGGAGGGCATGGCAACCCATTTCAATATTCTTGCCTGGAGAATCCCCAGGGACAGAGGAGCTTGCTGGTAAAAAGAATATGAATGGAAAAATCCCTTTGGTTTATTTCATATCTCTTTCCAGGATCTGTGTCTGTGTTGGGCAGCTGTGGGCAACAAGTCTGAATTGATGCCATTTGCACTACATCTGATACCATTAGAGGGTCCCCCTCCCCTCCCAAAGGAACACCGGGGTATTTTCACTTTCCATCATTCATTATAATTCCCCACTATTTAAGCTGCATCTTGGGAGTCATTATGAACATTGAGGGAACTATATTAGCTGTAGCATGCCACTAGGGAGCCATGTGGTGTGCAGAAGCTGTAACTTACAAAACACCCTCTGGAGAAAAGAAGGAGAAATGGAGCTTGGAAAGTGCTTCTTTTTCTGCACTGGAGCTTGTAGAGAATGGGAATTGAACTGAACAATCTCATTGTGACGCAAGTGCTTCATATATACAAAGGAGTTTTTTTTTGTTTTTTTTTTTTTTACTGTGTAAAACAAGATAATTCAGAAATCTCTTGTTCTCTTCCACTTAAGCTATTGTTATAATAAACACACATTCCCAGGATTCTCCTAATAATTCTTGAACAAGACTATTAGCAAGGTCCTTTCTTGTTCTGGCTAATTCTTAAGACAGATAAGCTCTAGTTGCTTTATCTCCTATCAGAATAAGAAGGCAATAAAGCTATGTGTTGATTTTTGTTAGAAATTTATTTTGGGGAGGGTAGATAAAAGATTGATATGAAATAATTGAAACCTTATTGTGGATATTTCAAATGTATAAATAAACCTTTGCTAAATTGACTGCTGTTGATCTGAGACAGGTTTTTTTTTTCTTACTGATTTATTGAGACTGCTTGCTTGCTTCCAAGTCCTGGTGATTATAAATAAAGCTGATATTAAAAATTAGAAAGCTGGTATGTATGTGGACATACAACTTCAAATGCATGGGCTAAATACCTAGAAACACATTTACTGTATTGTAGAGGAATATCAAATGCTGCTTTGATTAAAAACAAAACAAAACCAAAAAAACTCTACATTGTTTTCCAAATTGGCTGTAACATTTTGCATTCCCACCAGCAATGGATGAGAGTTACTATTGCTATTCATCTTTGTTAGCATTTGCTATTGTCAGTGTTTTGGAGTTTAGCTATTCTATTAGATATGTGGTGGTGATCACTTCAATTCAGTTCAGTCACTCAGTGGTGTCTGACTCTTTGCTATCCCACGCACTGCAGCACAACCAGGCCTCCCTGTCCATCACCAACTCCTGGAGTTTACTCAAGCTCATGTCCATTGAGTCAGTGATGCCATCCAAACATCTTATCCTTTGTTGTCCCCTGATCCTCCCTCCCTCAGCCTTTCCCAGCATCAGGGTTTTTTCAAATGGGACAGTTGGTCAAATCAGGTGGCCAAAGTATTAGAGTTTCAGCTTCGGCATCAGTCCTTCCAACGAATAACAGGACTGATTTCCTTGCAGTCCAAGGGACTCTCAAGAGTCTTCTCTAACAGTTTAAAAGCATCAATTCTTTGGCCCTCAGCTTTCTTTATAGTCCAACTCTCACATCCATACGTGACTCCTGGAAAAACCATAGCTTTGACTAGAGGGACCTTTGTTTGCAAAGTAATCTCTCTGCTTTTTAATATGCTGTCTAGGCTGGTCATAACTTTTCTTCCAAGGGGCATACATCTTTTAATTTCATGCCTGCAGTCACCACCTGCAGTGATTTTGGAGCCCCCCAAAATAAAGTCTGTCAGTGCAGTGGTGAGATCTCCTTGTTATTTTATTTCCAGTCCCTTAAGAGCAAATTATGTTGAACATCTTTTTATATGTTTGTTTGTCTTTGGATAGTTTCTTTGACAATTGTGTGTTCAGTTCTTTTGTCCATTATTTTAATTGGGATTGTTTACTTATTGGTGAGCTCTAAGAGTACTTTGAACAGTTTGGATACCAATTCTTTGAGGAAAAACTTTGTTTTATATGTGTTGTGCAAGTAGTTTTCTTTTTTTTTTTTAGTATGTGGCTTGTGTTTTCACTCCTTTTGCAGGGTAGAAGCTGTTAATTTTAATTTTCTTTTTTCTTCATGAAATGTGCTTTTGGTGTTGACATCACTAAGCAGATGATTTCTTACTTTTTTCTAGAAATTTTCTAGTTTGTGTCTGTTTTTTTGTTTGTTTGCTTGGTTATTTTTGTTTTGTTTTTACATTTAGATATATTATCCATTTTGAGTTAATTTTTGTTCAAACTTTTAGGTCTGACTGGGTTTTTCTTGACTTTTAGCGTGCTTTATAATGTTTTTTTTGTTGTTGTTGTTGTTGTGTCAGACATTATGTATCAGGCAATGGGGTCTGAGGTAAACAGGTCTTTACTTTGAAATTACATGTTAGTCTGACTTGGAGTTGGGTTGTGTTACATTTGTGGTAACTATAGGTTCATTATGCTTCATACTTCTCTATTTATATTTGCCTCTTCTCTTGTCTTTGGATTTGCCTAAGAACTTCTTAAACAGAGTCTGCTCCATACAGCATTTTAGCTGCAATCTATTCTTATTATGCCACATCCCTGTGGATGTGTTAATAGATTATGGGGGAAGAATTGTTTCTACAATCTTATGATTAAATCTCAGTGATTTGCTGAGCCTGGCTTCATGGCTTCTGAGTTTCACAAGGATTTCTTAGCTTCTGGCCCCTTAAGTGGGACAGGGAGGCCAGATAGGATTTGTTATGAATAAATGTCCTTCCCTGTAGGGCTTTTTAGGTGGCACAGTGATAAAGAATTCACCTGTCAAAGCAGGAGATGTGGGTTCAATCCCTGCATCAAGAAGATCCCCTGGAGGAGGAAATGGCAATCCACTCCAGTATTCTTGCCTGGAAAATCCCATGGACAGAGAAGCCTGGTGGGCTGCAGTTGATTGGGTCATGTTGGACATGACAGTGACAGAGCCAGCATGCACTATTGGGACAAGATTCTTTTAAAGTCCTTTTCTCCAGAGAGTAGGACTTTGTTATAGGAAATACTCTGGGAATATCTCAAAATTGCTATTTATATTCTCCCACTTCCAGAGGAAATTTTTCTTGACTCTTCACCATGAGTACATGGTAGGGTACCTGAAGTAAAGTTGGTTAAAATGTGAGGGCCCCACCTAAGACTTCAAGTCCTCCAGGAATTTTTCTCTTTTGTACTCAGCCTGCAGCATTTTATCAAAATTAAACATTTTGATAAATCAAATATTTCTACTTAAGTTTATGGCTTCAGTGATTTTTACTTTGGGTTACTTAATGTCTGCTATGTTCTCTAGATTTGCTTGGTCTTGTATATACGGGGTGCTAATGTGTCCTGTGATTTCCATTTTCTCATTAGCCCCACAAAATTAATTGATTTTAAGTTTACTCATATTTTTGTTTGTTTGTCTTTTATTTAAGATAAGAGCAAAAACTTCCAAGATCTTTACATGCTGGAGATGAAACTGAAAAATGCAGATTCTTGAGAAAAAATTAATTAAATGACTTCTTTAAATGTTTCAGTTCAGTTCAGTCTCTCAGTCGTGTCCGACTCGTTGCGACCCCATGAATTGCAGCACGCCAGGCCTCCCTGTCCATCACCAACTCCCGGAGTTCACTCAGACTCACGTCCATCGAGTCAGTGATGCCATTCAGCCATCTCATCCTCTGTCGTCCCCTTCTCCTCCTGCCCCCAATCCCTCCCAGCAGCAGTCTTTTCCAATGAGTCAACTCTTCGCATGAGGTGGCCAAAGTACTGGAGTTTCAGCTTTAGCATCATTCCTTCCAAAGAACACCCAGGGCTGATCTTCAGAATGGACTGGTTGGATCTCTTTGCAGTCCAAGGGACTCTCAAGAGTCTTCTCCAACACCACAGTTCAAAAGCATCAGTTCTTTGGCGCTCAGCTTTCTTCACAGTCCAACTCTCACATCCATACATGACCATTGGAAAAACCATAGCCTTGACTAGACGGACTTTTCTTGGCAAAGTAATGTCTCTGCTTTTGAATATGCTATCTAAGTTTAACCCCTTTTCACTACCGTATTTTTTGCTTTTCAATATTTCTTTTACCCTAGAATGGTACTTTAAAAGATGGTTAAAATGTACATATTTTGGCAAATGAAGCCCTGGCCCTCCTGATAAAAAGCAACATGGTCCTGTGGATCTGTGAGGACTATTGCTCAGAGGAATTAAGTGTACTTGCCAAGCAGTCAATGGCACCCTACTCCAGTACTCTTGCCTGGAAAATCCCATGGACGGAGGAGCCTGGTAGGCTGCAGTCCATGGGGTCACGAAGAGTCAGACACGACTGAACGACTTCACTTTCCCTTTTCACCTTCATGCATTGGAGAAGGAAATGGCAACCCACTCCAGTGTTATTGCCTGGAGAATCCCAGGGACAGGGGAGCCTGGTGGGCTGCCGTCTATGGGGTCACACAGAGTCGGACACGTTTGAAGTGATTTAGCAGCAGCAGCAGCAGCAGCAGCAGCCAAGCAGTCAAATGCTCATGTTCCCACAGGGTCAAGGAGGTAACATCAATGAGTTACTCACTCTGGTAATAATGAAACTGAGGATTAGATCCATTAGACATTCTTGCCTAATAAGCAGTAAATTTAAATAAATCTGCTTTTAATTGTCAATCTCACTTTAATTGTTCTTGCAAATCACATACCCTCCAAGCTTCATGTGGCTTTAGGCAATATATCATAAGATCCCTTTAACGTCCCCCTACAGATAACACCTCTTATAAATGTGTCATTATAGTAACATACAGTAACAGTTGTTTAAGTTGTTTTTCAGGAAGTTGAAGTTATTAATAATTTTAATCCAGCTCAAACTGGTGGAGACCACAGGACTTTCAACTGAGCCCACTTGAATGTCTGGTGGATATCCTCTGGGCATCAGAAGACCCCAAACTCCACCCTTGGATTGTGCTAAGGCCACTGTTTTCTGAACATCCATCCTATGAAGAAGTATGAAGCTCAGCAGCATTTGCTGAAAAATGATCATATCCTTTTTCCTGCTTCCAATCACTTTCTCCTGCACCACTGACCACCTATATTCTTTATTTCTTTAATTTGAGTAGTTGGTTTACCCACTTTATACTCTTTACCCATAAATAGCCCAGGGCCCTTACCTTTGGAAAGGTTGAATTGAGATTTATTCTCCATTTATTCACTTGGCTGCCTTGTGAATAAACTCTTTTTTGGCTACAAATCTCAGAGTCTCAGCATTTGGCTTACTGAGAAGTTGGGCAAAGTTGGTTTTGTAACAGTAACAGGAATATGGGCTGAGTCGCCAGATTACAGCATTTAAATTAAAAAAGAAATAGAGCAAGCAAAAAGTGTAACTGTGGGTTCTATACAGGATAACGACCACTAATTTTTCATTTGTTATTCATGTGGCTTATTTACTCATACAGTTCCTGCTATGTAGGCTCAAGAAATAAAATATTTTAGATGAGCAAAAAGGAAATTTTATCTATGATAAAGGAATTATGTTTTCAGGAATGGAAGTGAATTCTTCTGTTATCCTACATGCACAGGAATTTGCTGATGAACTGAATTTCTTATTCATATAGTGTCTCCACTATATGAATATTAAATGAAAAGTCATACTAAAGTATTTACTTGATTGTCCCATGGCCAGAGGAGCCTGGTAGGCTGCAGTCCGTGGGGTTGCTAAGAGTCAGACACGACTGAGCGACTTCACTTTTACTTTTCACTTTCACGCATTGGAGAAGGAAATGGCAACCCACTCCAGTATTCTTGCCTGGAGAATCCCAGGGACAGTGGAGCCTGGTGGGCTGCTGTCTATGGGGTCGCAGAGTCGGACACAACTGAAGTGACGCAGCAGCAGCAGACTAACTTTAAGAACTCCTATTGTAAACTCACTATCCCATTCTTCAATATCTCCTGGAAGTCTGTCAGTTCAGATTCTAGGAGCAAGAACATAATTTTAGAAAGCAATTTTACAAGCTAGTAATTGGAATTAAATTATTCATTATATTTGACCTGGTAATTCTACTTTTAAATTTACCCTTAAGAGCAAACATATAATACTGGCACATATTTATGTGAAGATCATCCCTGTGTATAAAACAAATAAAGGATATGCACAAAGAAAATCAGCTTTTAAAGTAAGTAAAGCTATGAAATAGTAAAATGATTACATAATTGGATGTAGATATTAAAATTATGTGCACAAACCATAACAGGGAATATATAAGTATATTAAAAAGTGAAAATCTGTATTTGTAGTAATCTAAAACAGCATGCATAAAAGAGGGAAATGCATACCTAAGTTTAAAGACCATTATTTCTGAGTTCAGTCATCTTTTTATTTTCTTGTCCAGTTTCTGTCATAAAGTTTATTACAACTTGTTTTAATCACTCCCATTGTATTAATCAGTTTGGGTTGGCATAATAAAATGCCTCCAGACTGAGTGGCTTAAACAATAGAAATTTGATTTTTATAGTTCTGGAGATTGGAAATCTAAGGTGCCAGAGGGTTGGTGTCTGGTGTCAGCTCACTCCTTACACTGTGCCCTCACTGGGCTTTCTATGAGTACCAGTGGAGAAAGAGTGAGAGAAGAAGAGAGAAAATATGAGCAAGTGAGAAAACTGTTGACTTTTCTTACAAGAGGACTCATGCCCTTGTGAGAGCACTGTAGAAGATGCACAACTTCCCCTTGCCTATCTTAGGTTTTCTGCTGGTACTTTAAAAAAATGATAGACTAACATGAGAAAAACAATCTATTAACAAGCAAGTACATATAACCTAAACCAAAAATGATTCAAATTAACAATTTTGAATCCCACCTTCTATAGCATCTCCATCAAAGAATAATAAATTTGTAGAAAAATGACAGGGGGAAAAAAAGGCAATTTGCAGTTTCCAAGGGTGGCAAATTGTGGGAAGTGCATATATGGGAGGAAAAAAATAGAGTTGAGGTTTGTTTACAGATTTCTGCTGTGCCTTCTCTGGGTTTGATAAGACTCAGCCTTTAAGAAAATTATTTATATCATGCCTTTAGGCCCCAAAGGGGAAGATTTTTTCTGCTCTTTCTTGACTGACTTCATTATAAAATAATTTTTATGTCAAAGAGGAATATTTTAGGTTGTCATATTTTGGTTTCCTTTAGGACCATTCTCATGATCTCATCTAAACCTAATTAAATCCCAAAGGTATCATGAAAAACATTGAGGATGAGGGTTTCAACATATGGATTTGGAATAGGGGGGCATATTACAGAATTCAATACATTGCAACCATTTTAGGTATTGTGTTTTCTTATTTTTGACTGATTTTATGAACGTAAAATGATATTTTGATATTCCTTTACTTGGTATTTATTTAATTGTTTATGCTTTTGTATAATTTCTCATGTGTTGTTTACTTGTGTTGTGAGTTTATATCCTTTCCACATTTAACTATTGGGATATCATTTTATGTCTGTATTTGAATGAGATCTTTATATTCTGTACATATGTACTATTTAATTTTTATTGGGTCCAAGTTTGCCTTTAAAGTATTTTTTTTAATTTAATTTCTTTGTTGTTTCTCTTTTGTTATTTCAGTTAACATTAGAGATATTTCTGTGTTATAGCTGAACGCTACACAGAATCTGACACAATATTGATTCTAATTCTTTCCATTTTCATTATGGATTCTTTCCCTTCATGAAGACTCTGTGAAGCTTGCCCATATCTTCAGTTCTTTTTACCATTTTCCTCCAGTAACTGTGTCATTATTCATAATCACTTGGAAAATATTTATTGAGTTTTCATTATAAGTCAGGAACATTTTGTAGGCATCTTAATTTTTAATCATGAATTAAGAAATTTCCTGTCTTCATAGACTTTATATTGCAGAGTGATAGAAAGATATAAAAAATAGGCCAATAAAATAACATCAGAGAGTGATAAATGCTAGTAAGAAAAATGAAAGCAGAGTATGGATGTAAATTATACTAATAATACGTTTTTTTTTCTTTAAAAGTTGGTAAGTTCCAGCAAACATTTCATAAAGAATTAAAACAAAGTTTTCACAAACTCTTCCTAAAATGAAAGCAGGAACACCACTCAATCACTCTATGAGGCCTGGCACTACCCTTGATTCCACATCGATGACATGAGAAAACAAAATGCCAGCTCACCATCTCTCATGGACACTTCCCCTCTTAAAACAAACAAATTAAAAAAGGCAGAAAAAAAAAAAAAAAAAAGAACTAGAAAACTAAACTTGGTAACATAAACAAAACTGATTATACACCATGTTAATTTTGATTCATCTCACAAACACAGTGTTGGATTGTTGTTTTTGTTGTTTTTAGTTGCTAAGTAATGTCTGACTCTATTAGAACCCCATGGACTACAGCTCACCAGTCTCATCTGTCAATGGGATTTCCCAGGCAATAATATATTGCCATGTTCAACTCCAGGGGATTTTCCCAACCTAGGGATTGAGCCCATGTCTCCTGCATAGGTAGCTGGATTCTTTATCACTGAGCCATCTGGAAAGTCCATCGTTGGCTTGCCAGTTACTTAAGTCATGTCTGACTCTTTGCCACCCCATGGACTGTAGCACATCAGGGTCAGGTTTCCCTGTCCTTCACTCTCTCTTTGAGTTTGTTCAAACTTATGTCCATTGTGTTGATGATGCCGTCCAACCATCTCATCCTCTGTTACACCCTTCTCCTCCTGCCCTCAATCTTTCCCAGCAGTAGGGTCTTTTCTAATGAGTCAACTCTTTGCATTGGGTGGCCAAAGTATTGAAGCTTCAGCTTCAGTATCAGTCCCTCCAATGAATATTTAGGGTTGATTTCCTTTAGGAATGACTGGCTTGATCTCCTTGCTGCCCAAGGGACTCTCAAGAGTCTTCTCCAACACCACATTTCAAAAGCATCAATTTTTCCATGGGCTCAGCCTTCTTGATGGTCCAAGTCTCACACCTGTACGTGACTACTGGAAAAACCATAGCTCTGATTATACAGAACTTTGGCATCAAAGTGATGTCTCTGCTTTATAATATGCTGTCTAGGTTTATCATAACTTTCCTTCCAAGAAGAAAGCATTTTTTTTTTTTTAATTTCATGGCTGCAGTCACTGTCTGCAGTGATTTTGGAGCCAAAGAAAATAAAGGTTGCCACTGTTTTCACTTTTTCTCCATCTATATACCATGAAGTGACGGGATTGGATGCCCCGATCTTAGTTTTCTGAATGCTGGGTTTTAAGCCAGCCTTTTCACCCTTTTTCACTTTCATCAAGATGCTCTTAAGTTTCTCCTCACTTTCTACCATTAAAAAGGTATCTTCTGCCTATCTGAGGTTGTTGCTATGTCTCCTGGCAATCTTGATTCCAGTTTGTGCTTCATCCAGCCCAGCATTTCACATGATGTACTCTGCATAGAAGTTAAATAAGCAGGGTGATGATATACAGCCTTGCTGTACTTCTTTCCCAATTTGGAACCAGTCCATTGTTCTATGTGTGGTTCTAACTGTTGCTTCTTGACCTGCATATAGGTTTCTCAGGAGGCAGGTAAAGTGGTCTGATATTCCCATCTCTTCAAGAATTTTCCACAGTTAGTCGTGATCCATACAGTCAAAGGTTTTAGCATGGTCAATTAAGCAGAGGTAGATGTTTTTCTGGAATTACCTAGCTATTCTATGATCCAACTAATGCTGGCAATTTTGTCTCTGGTTCTTCTGCCTTTTTAAAATCCACATTGGGGGGCAGTCCTAAGATGGTGGAGGAATAGGACAGGGAGACCACTTTCTCCCCTACTAATTCATCAAAAGAACATTTGAACGCTGAGTAAATTCCACAAAACAACTTCTGAATGCCAGCAAAGGACATCAGGGACCCAGAAAAGCAGCCCATTATCTTCAAAAGGAGGTAGGAAAAAATATAAAAGATAAAAAGAGAGACAAAAGAGGTAGGGATGGAGCTCCATCCCAGGAAGAGAGTCTTAAAAAAGAGAGAAGTTTCCAAACACCAGGAAACACTCTCACTGCCGAGTCTGTGGCAAGCCTTGGAACCACAGAGGGCAACATAACCGGGAGGAAAAATGAATAAATAATTTAAACCCACAGATTACATGCCCAATGTTAACTCCCCCAGTGGAGAAGCAGTGCAGATGCCTGCATCCACCACTAGCAAGCAGGAGCTGGGCAGGGAGGCACAGGCTGCATTGCTTAGAGTAAGGACCTGGCCTGAAGGTCCCAAGGCAATCTGAGAGAACTAACTTGGGATAGCAAACCAGACTGTGGGACAGCTACCACGAGAAAAGCCCTAACCTAAGACACCACCAGGCCCGCTCACAGAACAAAGGACTAAGCAGAGCTAGCTGGCTGCAGACTGGGCCTTCCTCCTCCAGGCAGGCGAGGGCAGCCAGAGCCGGAAGGGGGCAATTGTGACCCCAGAGAGACATTATCTACCAAACTGCAAGCAGGCTTCATTGCTAACCAAGACTTCTTGGGATTCTAGATGGTCAACATCTGCCTGAGAAGGTGTGCCAGATGTACGCCCAGAAAACCAAGCGGCAGGGATGGGGGAGGCAGTAAGTCACAGTGACAACACTCACCAAGCACCTGGTCACCTAAGCTGCTCGGACCTGGGAAGGGCACAAAACGCAGGCCCAACCGAGTCTGCACCTCTGAGGACTACCCGAGTACCTGAAACTGAATGGCTTAGACCTGGGAGGTGCATACAACCCAGGGCTGGCCTCAGACAGTTCCTGGCAGAGCAACCTAGAGCCTAAGCAGTGTAGACAGGGAAACCACACACGCCATGAGCAGGGGGCAAACCCAGTGTGGCCGAGACACTGAGAGCACACACCAGTGTTATTTGTTTGCAGCATCCCTCCCTACCAACAGCACGACTGAAGGAGTGAGACTAAAAAAGTGTCCACCACCGCCCCCTTGTGTCAGGGCGAAAATTAGACACTGAAGAGACCAGCAAACAGAAGCTAAAACAGAGGGAACTCCTTGGAAGTGACAGGTGCAAGAGATTAAAACCTGTAGTTAGCACCGATTACATTGGAAGGGGACTATAGATCTTGAGAAATACAAGCCGGATCAAGGAACTATCCGAAAATGAACTGACCCCACACTGCCCACAACAACACCAGAGAAAGTCATATATATATATATATTTTTTTTTCTATTTTTACTATCATTCTTTAATTTTTTAAAATTATTTTAAGTCCTTTATTACTTCTTTAATTTTCATTTTTATAACCTACTATTACTTTGCCAATGGAGAAGGCAATGGCACCTCACTCTTGTACTCTTGCCTGGAAAATCCCATGGACAGAGGAGCCTGGTGGGCTGCAGTCCATGGGATCGCGAAGAGTCAGACACGACTGAGCAACTTCACTTTCACTTTTCACTTTCATGCATTGGAGAAGGAAATGGCAACCCACTCCAGTGTTCTTGCCTGGAGAATCCCAGGGACGGGGGAGCCTGGTGGACTGCCATCTATGGGGTTGCACAGAGTCAAACACGACTGATGTGACTTAGCAGCAGCAGCAGCATTACTTTGCAAAAAATTAAAAAAAAAAAAGACCCTATTTTTTAAAGCAAACTTCATATATATATATATATATATATATATATATATAATTTTTGTTACTTTTTTTTCTTTAATATTGTATTTTTGAAAATCCAACCTCTACTCTAGATTTTTAATGTTTGCTTTTTGGTATTTGTTATCAATTTGTACCTTTAAGAACCCGATCTTCAGTACCCATTTTTACTTGGGAGTGAAATTACTGGCTTGACTGCTCTCTCCCCCTTTGGACTCTCCTTTTTCTCCACCAGGTCACCTCTATCTCCTCCCCCCCTCCTCCCCTTCTCTTCTCTACCCGACTCTGTAAATCTCTTTGTGTGTTCTGGATGGTGGAGAACACTTAGGGAACTGATTACTGGCTGGATCTCTCTCCTTTTGATTCCCCCCTTTATCTTACTGGTCACCTCTGTCTCCTTCCTCCCTCTTCTCTTCTCTGTATAACTTCATAAACATCTCTGAGGGGTGCAGACTGTGGAGAGCACATAGGGAACTGATTACTGGCTAGCTTGCTCTCTCCTCTTTTGATTCCACCTCATCTCATTTGGGTCACCCCTATCTCCCTCCTCTCTCTTCTCTTCTCCATGAAACCCTGTGAACCTCTCTTGGTGTCCTTTACTGGGGAGAAACTTTTCATCTTTAACCTAGATGTTTTATCAATGGTGCTGTATGGATGGAGAAGTCTTGAGGCTACTGTAAAAATAAGACTGCAAACCAGAAGTAGGAGGCTTAAGTCCAAATCCTGAGAACACCAGAGAACTCCTGACTCCAGGGAGCATTAATCGACAGGAGCTCATCAAACACCTCCATACCTACACTGAAACCAAGCACCACCCAAAGGCCAACAAGTTCCAGAGCAAGACATACCACACAAATTCTCCAGCAACACAGGAACATAGCCGTGAACTTCAATATACATGCTGCCCAAAGTCACTCCAAACCCACTGACATCTCATAACTCATTACTGGACACTTCATTGCACTCTAGAGAGAAGAAATCCAGCTCCACCCACCAGAACACAGATACAAGCTTCCCTAACCAGGAAATCTTGACAAGCCAACTGTCCAACCACACCCACAGTGAGGAAACTCTACAATAAAGAGAACTCCACAAACTGCCAGAATACTGCAAGGCCACCCCAAACACAGCAATATAAACAGGATAAAGAGGCAGAGAAATACCCAGCAGGTAAAGGAACAGGATAAATTCCCACCAAACCAAACAAAAGAGGAAGAGATAGGGAATCTACCTGATAAAGAATTCTAAATAATGATAGTGAAATTGATCCAAAATCTTGAAAACAAAATGGAATAACAGATAAATAGCCTGGAGACAAGGATTGAGAAGGTGCAAGAAAGGCTTAAAAAGAACCTAGAAGAAATAAAAAAGAGTCAATATGTAATGAATAACTGAGATCAAAAACACTTTGGAGGCAACAAATAGTAGAATAATGGAGGCAGAAGATAGGATTAGTGAGGTAGAAGATAGAATGGTAGAAATAAATGAATAAGAGAGGAAAAAAGAAAAACGAATTAAAAGAAATGAGGACAATCTCAGAGACCTTTGGGACAATGTTAAACACCCCAACATTCGAATCATAGGAGTCCCAGAAGAAGAAGACAAAAAGAAAGACCATGATAAAATACTTGAGGAGATAATAGTTGAAAACTTCCCTAATATGGGGAACGAAATAATCACCCAAGCCCAAAAAACCCAGAGAGTCCCAAACAGGATAAACCCAAGGCGAAACACCCCAAGACACATATTAATCAAATTAACAAAGATCAAACACAAAGAACAAATATTAAAAGCAGCAAGGGAAAAACAACAAATAACACACAAGGGGATTCCCATAAGGATAACAGCTGACCTTTCAATAGAAACTCTTCAGGCCAGGAGGGAATGGCAGGACATACTTAAAGTAATGAAAGAAAATAACCTACAGACCAGATTACTGTACCCACCAAGGATCTCATTCAAATATGAAGGGGAAATCAAGAGCTCTATGGACAAGCAAAAGCTGAGAGAATTCAGCACCACCAAACCAGCACTCCAACAAATGCTAAAGGATCTTCTCTAGATAGGCACACAGAAAGGGTGATAAACTCGAACCCAAAACAATAAAGTAAATGGCAACAGGATCATACTTATTAATGATTACCTTAATCATAAGTAGGTTGATTAGCCCTGGGATTTCTTTGGAAGGAATGATGCTAAAGCTGAAACTCCAGTACTTTGGCCACCTCATGCGAAGAGTTGACTTATTGGAAAAGACTCTGATGCTGGGAGGGATTGGGGGCAGGAGGAGAAGGGGACGACAGAGGATGAGATGGCTGGATGGCATCACTGACTCGATGGACATGAGTCTGAGTGAACTCCGGGAGTTGGTGATGGACAGGGAGGCCTGGCGTGCTGCGATTCATGGGGTTGCAAAGAGTTGGATACAACTGAGCGACTGAACTGAACTGAAGTAGGTTGAATGCCCCAACCAAAAGACAAAGACTGGCTGAATGGATACAAAAACAAGGCCCCTATATATGCTGTCTACAAGAGACCCACTTCAAAACAAGGGACACATACAGACTGAAAGTGAAGGGCTGGAAAAAGATATCCCATGCAAACAGAGACCAAAAGAAAGCAGGAGTAGCAATACTTATATCAAATAAAATAGACTTTAAAACAAAGGCTGTGAAACGAGACAAAGAAGGACACTACATAATGATCAAAGGATCAATCCAAGGAGAAGATATAACAATTATAAATATATATGCACCCAACATAGGGGAACCACCATATGTAAGACAAATGCTAACAAGTATGAAAGGGGAAATTAACAATAACACTATAATAGTGGGAGACTTTAATACCCCACTCACACCTATAGATAGATCAACAAAACAGAAAATTAACAAGGAAACACAAACTTTTAAATGATACAATAGACCAGTTAGACCTAATTGATATCTATAGGACATTTCACCCCAAAACAATGACATTCACCTTTTCCTCAAGTGCACACGGAACCTTCTCCAAGATAGACCGCATCCTGGGCCATAAATCTAGTCTTGGTAAATTCAAAAAAATTGAAATCATTCCAAGCATCTTTTCTGACCACTATGCAGTAAGATTAGATCTCAATTACAGGAGAAAAACTATTAAAAATCCCAACATATGGAGGCTGAAAAACACAGTGCTGAATAACCAATAAATCACAGAAGAAATAAAAAAAGAAATCAAAATATGCATAGAAATGAATGAAAATGAAAACAAAATAACCCAAAAACCTGTGGGACACTGTAAAAGCAGTGCTAAGGGGAAGGTTCATAGCAATACAGGCATACCTCAAGACACAAGAAAAAAGTCAAATAAATAACCTAACTCTACATCTAAAGCAACTAGAAAAGGAAGAAATGAAGAACCCCAGGGTTAATAGAAGGAAACAAATCTTAAAAATTAGGGCAGAAATAAATGCAAAAGAAACAAAAAAGACCATAGCAAAAATCAACAAAGCCAAAAGCTGGTTCTTTGAGAGGATAAATAAAATTGACAAACCATTAGCCAGACTCGTCAAGAAACAAAGGGAGAAAAATCAAATCAATAAAATTAGAAATGAAACTGGAGAGATCACAACAAACACAGAAATACAAAGGATCATAAGAGACTACTATCAGCAATTATATGCCAATAAAATGGACAACCTGAAAGAAATGGACAAATTCTTAGAAAAGTACAACTTTCCAAAACTGGACCAGGAAGAAATAGAAAATCTTAACAGACCCATCACAAGCATGGAAATTGAAAATGTAATCAGAAATCTTCCAGCAAACAAAAGCCCAGGTCCAGACGGCTTCACAGCTGAATTCTACCAAAAATTGAGAGAAGAGCTAACACCTATCCTACTCAAACTCTTCCAGAAAATTGCAGAGGAAGGTAAACTTCCAAAGTCATTTTATGAGGCCACCATCACCCTAAAACCAAAACCAGAAAAAGATGCCACCAAAAAAGAAAACTACAGGCCAATATCACTGATGAACATAGATGCAAAAATCCTTAACAAAATTCTAGCAATCAGAATCCAACAACATATTAAAAAGATCATACACCATGACCAAGTGGGCTTTATCCCAGGCATGCAAGGATTCTTCAATATCCGCAAATCAATCAATGTAATACACCACATTAACAAATTGAAAAATAAAAACCATATGATTATCTCAATAGATGCAGAGAAAGCCTTTGACAAAATTCAACATCCATTTATGATAAAAACTCTCCAGAAAGCAGGAGAGGAAGGAACATACCTCAACATAATAAAAGCTCTATATGACAAACCCACAGCAAACATTATCTTCAATGGTGAAAAATTGAAAGCATTTCCTCTAAAGTCAGGAACAAGACAAGGGTGCCCACCTTCACCACTATTATTCAACATGTTTTGGAAGTTTTGGCCACAGCAATCAGAGCAGAAAAAGAAATAAAAGGAATCCAAATTGGAAACGAAGAAGTAAAACTCTCACTGTTTGCAGATGACATGATCCTCTACATAGAAAACCCTAAAGACTCCACCAGAAAATTACTAGAGCTAATCAATGAATATTGTAAAATTTCAGGATATAAAATCAACACACAGAGGTCCCTTGCATTCCTATACACTAATAATGAGAAAACAGAATGAGAAATTAAGGAAACAATCCCATTCACCATTGCAACAAAAAGAATAAAATACTTAGGAATATATCTACCTAAAGAAATGAAAGACCTATATATATAAAACTATAAAACACTAGTGAAAGAAATCAAAGAGGACACTAATAGATGGGGAAATATACCATGTTCATGGATGGGAAGAATCAATATAGTGAAAATGAGTATACTACCCCAAGCAATCTATAGATTCAATGCAATCTCTATCAAACTACCAATGGTATTTTTCAGAGCTAGAACAAATAATTTCACAATTTGTATGGAAATACAAAAAACCTTGAATAGCCAAAGCAATCTTGAGAAAGAAGAATGGAACTGGAGGAATCAACCTGCCTGACTTCAGGCTCTACTACAAAGCCACAGTCATCAAGACAGTATGGTACTGGCACAAAGACAGAAATATAGATCAATGGAACAAAATAGAAAGCCCAGAGATAAATCCATGCACCTATGGACACCTTATCTTTGACAAAGGAGGCAAGAATATACAATGGAGAAAAGACAATCTCTTTAACAAGTGGTGCTGGGAAAACTGGTCAACCACTTGTAAAAGAATGAAACTAAAACACTTTCTAACACCATAGTGAAATCCTTCAGTCGTGTCGGACTCTTTGTGACCCCATGGACTACAGCCCACTAGACTCCTCTGTTCATGGAATTCTCCAGGCAAGAATACTGGAGTGGGTTTCCATACCCAAAAATAAACTCAAAATGGATTAAAGATCTAAACATAAGAGCAGAAACTATAAATCTCTTAGAGGAGAATATGGGCAAAACACTCCCTGGCATAAATCACAGCAGGATCCTCTATGACCCACCTCCCAGAATGTAGGAAATAAAAGCAAAAATAAACAAATGGAACCTAATTAAAATTAAAAGCTTCTGGATGTGAGAGTTGGACTGTGAAGAAGGCTGAGCACTGAAGAATTGATGCTTTTGAACTGTGGTGTTGGAGAAGACTCTTGAGAGTCCCTTGGACTGCATGGAGATCCAACCAGTCCATGCTGAAGGAGATCAGCCCTGGGATTTCTTTGGAAGGAATGATGCTAAAGCTGAAACTCCAGTACTTTGGCCACCTCATGTGAAGAGTTGACTCATTGGAAAAGACTCTGCTGCTGGGAGGGATTGGGGGCAGGAGGAGAAGGGGACGACAGAGGATGAGAAGGCTGGATGGCATCACTGACTCGATGGACATGAGTCTGAGTGAACTCCGGGAGTTGGTGATGGACAGGGAGGCCTGGCATGCTGCAATTCATGGGGTCGCAAAGAGTTGGACACGACTGAGTGACTGATCTGATCTGATCTTACCTGCACAACAAAGGAAACTATAAGCAAGGCGAAAAGAGAGCCTTCAGAATGGGAGAAATATTAGCAAATGAAGCAACTGGCAAAGAATTAATCTAAAAAATATACAAGAAACTCCTGCAGCTCAATTCCAGAAAAATAAATGACCTAATCAAAAAATGGACCAAAGAACTATATAGACATTTCTCCAAAGAAGACATACAGTTGGCTAACAAACACATGAAAAGATGATCAACATCACTCATTATCAGAGAAATGCAAATCAAAACCAGAATGAGGTACAATTTCACGCCAGTCAGAATGGCTGCTATCCAAAAGTCTACAGGCAATAAATGCTGGAGAGGGTGTGGAGAAAAGGGAACCCTCTTACACTGTTGGTGGGAATGCAAACTAGTACAGCCACTATGGAGAACAGTATGGAGATTCCTTAGATCAGATCAGATCAGATCAGATCAGTCAAAGCTAGAAATAGAACTGCCTTATGACCCAGCAATCCCACTGCTGGGCATACACACTGAGGAAACCAGAATTGAGAGAAGTGTACCCTAACGTTCATCGCAGCACTGTTTATAATAGCCAGGACATGGAAGCAATCTAGATGTTCATCAGCAGATGAATGGATAAGAAAGCTGTGGTACATATACACAATGGAGTATTACTCAGCTATTAAAAAGAATTCATTTGAACCAGTTCTAATGAGGTGGATGAAACTGGAGGCTATTATACAGAGTGAAGTAAGCCAGAAAGAAAAACACCAATACAACAGTATACTAATGCATATATATGGGATTTAGAAAGATGGTAATGATAACCCTGTATGCAAGACAGCATAGGAGACACAGATGTATAGAACAGTCTTTGGACGCTGTGGGAGGGGGCAAGGGTGGGATGATTTGGGAGAATGGCATTGAAACATGTATAATATCATATGTGAAATGAATCACCAGTCCAGGTTCAGTGCAGGATACAGGAAGCTTGGGGTTGGTGCACTGGGATGACCCAGAGGGATGGTATGGGGAGGGAGGTGGGAGGGGGGTTCAGGATGGGGAACACGTGTACACCCGTGGTGGATTCATGTTGATGTATGGTGAAACCAATACAATATTGTAAAGTAATTAGCCTCCAATCAAAATAAATAAATTTATATTAAAAATAAATAAAATACACATTGTACATCTGGAAGTTCTCGGTTCACGTACTGTTGAAGCCTAGCTTGAAGGATTTTGAGCATTACTTTTCTGGCATGTGAAATGTATGCATTTGTATGGTAGTTTTAATATTCTTTGGCACTGCCCTTCCGAAAATTAATCGATTCTTCAGATGGGAAAAGAACAAGCAGAATCATCTTTTGTTGTTGAAGGTATGATCTTGTATATAAAACTTGTTACGAATTCTAATAGGAAGCTTTTAGTCTTCATTTAAGAGACCTTGAAATCTTGATATACATGAACCATGAACTTCCAGATGTTCAAGCTGGTTTTAGAAAAGGCAGAGGAACCAGAGATCAAATTGTCAACATCCGCTGGATCATCAAAAAAGCAAGAGAGTTCCAGAAAAAACATCTATTTCTGCTTTATTGACTATGCCAAAGCCTTTGACTGTGTGAATCACAATACACTGTAGAAAATTCTGAAAGAGATGGGAATACCAGACCATCTGACCTGCCTCTTGAGAAACCTATAGGCAGGTCAGGAAGCAAAAGTTAGAACTGGACATGGAACAACAGACTGCTTCCAAATAGGAAAAGGAGTACATCAAGGCTGTATATTGTCACCCTGCTTATTTAACTTCTATGCAGAGTACATCATGAGAAATGCTGGGCTGGAAGAAGCACAAGCTGGAATCAAGGTTGCTGGGAGAAATATCAATAACCTCAGATATGCAGATGACACCAGCCTTATGGCAGAAAGTGAAGAGGAACTCAAAAGCCTCTTGATGAAAGTGAAAGTGGAGAGTGAAAACGTTGGCTTAAAGCTCAACATTCAGAAAACAAAGATCATGGCATCTGGTCCCATCACTTCATGGGAAATAGATGGGGAAACAGTGGAAACAGTGGCTGACTTTATTTTTCTGGGCTCCAAAATCACTGCAGATGGTGACTGCAGCCATGAAATTAAAAGACACTTACTCCTTGGAAGAAAAGTTATGACCAACATAGATAGCATATTAAAAAGCAGAGACATTACTTTGCCAGCAAAGGTCCATCTATTCAAGGCTATGTTTTTTCCAGTGGTCATGTATGGATGTGAGAGTTGGACTGTGAAGAAAGCTGAGTGCCGAAGATTTGATTCTTTTGAACTGTGGTGTTGGAGAGGACTCCTGAGAGTCCCTTGGACTGCAAGGAGATCCAACCAGTCCATTCTAAAGGAGATCAGCCCTGGGTGTTCTTTGGAAGAAATAATGCTGAAGCTGAAACTCCAATACTTTGGCAACCTCATGCAAAGAGTTGACTTATTGGAAAAAACTGATCCTGGGAGGGATTGAGGGCAGGGGGAAAAGGGGACGACAGAGGATGAGATGGCTGGGTGGTATCACCAACTCGATGAACATGAGTTTGAGTGAACTCTGGGAGTTGGTGATGGACAGGGAGGCCTGGCATGCTGCTATTCATGGGGTCGCAAAGAGTCGGACATGACTGAGCAACTGAACTGAACTAAACTGAAGTTTTGAGGAAGGAGGAGACATTATAAGTTCCTTGACTTGTAAAATGTTACTATTAAGATGACTATTATTAACAAGGTTGTTCTGATCAAGTTTTTTTTTTTTAATGGTTATCAAAAATATGCTGGAGTTTGATATAGAATATAAAATACAATAGCAGTAATCATTTGGTTTTGCCATGCTTTAAAGAAAAAAATGTTCTTTTCCTCAAGCTGTTTCCTTTTGAACCAAGCCATTGTGGCTTCAGATTTTCTGTAATAGTCTCAAATATCTGATGTATCTTTAAATATTGGACAAGCATATCCTCTTTCTTAAAATGACAGGCAGAGAGAAGTATTCATTAGGAGAGTCCCTGAAGACATTGTATTATCAGAAAGATGCAAAAACTTCAAACAGACCACATCTAAACACAATATATATGGAATGAAAGGAAAATGAAAATGCTGTATCATAATGTCTGTTAGTCAGCCCTGCAACCACAAATTAGAATTTGTCTTGCATATTTAAAAATTGCTGACAGAACAGATCTTATAAGTTTCATTACAAGAAAAATATGTATGTATAAACAAAATATGGTGACAGGTGTTAACTAGACTTATGGAGGTGAACAGTTTACAATTTCTCTAAATGTTGATTCACTATACTGTACATATGAAATGAAAATAATTTTATATGTTGATCATATGTCAACAACAGTAAAATAAGAAGTAAGAGAGTGCCTGAGTATATACAATTTAAAGTTAGATTTTTTGCTCTTCTTCTTTGTGTTCTGTCACAATCATAGTGTTATTACATTTCCAATATACTCTCCTAATTCTGCTTGTGAAACAAGGTAGGTAAGGGAGAGATGATAGCCTACATTATATGACATGATTTGATTGGTTTAGGTAAGTTATTGTGGACCCAAAAATGTGTATAAAAAAAAATGCACAATACTGGATGCTTGGGGCTGGTGCACTGGGACGACCCAGAGGGATGGTACGGGGAGGGAGGAGGGAGGAGGGTTCAGGATGGAAAACACGTGTATACTTGTGGTGGATTCATGTTGATATATGGCAAAACCAATACAATATTGTAAAGTTAAAAAATAAATAAAATTAAAAAAAATGTAAAGAGGAATATAATGTGGATAGATATATATGCAAGCAAATTGATTACTTTCTCACATTTAAAAT
Source organism: Bubalus kerabau (assembly GCF_029407905.1). Taxonomy (NCBI): domain Eukaryota; kingdom Metazoa; phylum Chordata; class Mammalia; order Artiodactyla; family Bovidae; genus Bubalus; species Bubalus kerabau. The sequence goes on from NC_073634.1 coordinate 54,313,575, forward strand.
ATTATCTGAATTTAATTTAACATGAGATAAAGCATCCTAAATTCCCTGGGCCACCATAGAGTAAATGCCAAGTGAGAACACTTACATAGATTATGATGTCAATAGTTCCCTCTAGACATGTTCAAATTAGAAAGATAAAAATGCAAATAAATTGATGCAAGAATAATAACGCAAATATATAGATGTCTTGTGAGCTGAATCAGTCCTTTTTTTGTTTTTGGTTGGCTTTTACAGTGTTTATTAATATTATTATTTTAATTTAAATATTTTATTGCCAAGACTGCTCTTCAGTTAGCTGTAGATTCTATCTACTGTTACCATTTCCTTCTTTACATTTTTTGTAAACTATTTGAATTTAAGTGTGTAGAGAAGGAAAAACAATCATACTTTCCCTTCTTTCTACCTTTCTAAGCAGAATCTAGGGCTTCCCAGGTGGTGCTAGTGGTAAAGAATCCACCTGCCAATGCAGGAGATGTGAGTTTGATATCTGGATTAGAACAATATCCTGGAGTAAGAAATGGCAACCCACTCCAGTATTCTTGCCTGGAAAATTCCATGGATAGAGGAACTTGTCAGGCTACAGCCCATGGGGCTGCAGAGAGTCAGACATGACTGAGCAACTAAAAACACACACACAGGTAGAATCTGGGACTCCCACAACAAAACAGATCAGCAAGAGAAACTAAAGAGAAGTTGATAGACATGCATATTTCATACTTAACAAGGGAGCCCTCACAAGGAAAATGAATATCCAAAGAAGTAGTTAGAGTTGACCAGTTTTTGTGCTATTTTGGAAAAAGTGTAGTAAATTATGATACATATCTTAAGCAAAAAGGGGCTTGGGCAGGGCAGTTAATGATGGGAAAGAAACAGGAAGATAAGGGTTAGTTTAACAATATTATGGCAAATTTTTCTGGCAGCATCTCTGTGCTGGTAAGAGTCTAAAGTTCCTTTCAGCAAAAAGACTTTATATCCATTATTTAGGCAGAAAAGGGAGAAGGGAGAGAGAGCCCCTCTTATATTTACTGCCTCTTGCTTGTCTTCAGCACAATATAATTTTTATACCAGATAAATATATTTGGGGTGAAATATGGTTTCTTTCATGAGCACTAATACAAATTCATTCATTTATCAGTGAGCCAGCGTACATTTCTCAACTACTTCCCAGAGCACTAAATTTGGTTGGCAAAGTGGAGGTTACAAAGGGAACTAAGTTCCTACATGCCATGTGGTGCAGGAAAAAAAAAAAAAAAAAAAAAAGGAGAGAGCGAGACAGAGCAAGAGAGAGAAAAAACAACCCTCAAGACATAAACTCTGCCTTTAATGAGCTCAGACTTCTGGAGGTGCTTTTCAGAGAAAAAGGCTGCTTCCCTATTCCTGAGTGTTTTTGCATGCCAAGAGAGTTCATATAATTTAACGGCTTATCTCTCTCCAACTTTTTACATAGTCTACCTTAAAGAAGGGTAGTGGTGGTATCTACTACTGTGGATAATTGGAACCTGGAGAGATGAAGCTCAGCTCTACTTTCTTTCCATTTGAAACAAGGTAATCATAGGGCTTCATTATTTAAAACCAACTTGGCTCTCATTCTGTTGCCAATTTTAATAGTGTCTATTAACTAATGAAGGTGATATTCTGATGTTCCAAATTGATTGTTTTATTTATTTATTTTGCATTTTTTTACAATTTATTTTTTCAATTGGAGGAAAATTGCTTTAAAATGTTGTGCTGGTTTCTGTGGTCCAATGCAAATAAGCCGTAATTTTATATATATATATATATATCACCTCCCTCTTGAGCCTCCCTGAATTTCTACCATCTCACCCTTCTAAGTCATCACAGAGCACCAGGCTGGGCTCCCTGTGTTATATAGCAACTTTTCACCAACTATCTGTTTTACACATGGTAGTGTATATAGTTGTAAGTCTCTGAAAAATTATGCTTATTTCCCTTTATATCTCTCATAAAGCATAAAAGACAAAATATATTAAAATTATATTTCAAACACATTTGAGACATTTTGTATAAAGGAAACAGATGGAGTCATCTGAGAATTTGGAAGATGTCTGTTTTCTGTTGATGACATTAAAAAATGGAAAATTTGAATTTGAGTTTAAGTGTGAGTAATGCTCGGAGAAGGCAATGGCACCTCACTCCAGTACTCTTGCCTGGAAAAATCCCATGGATGGAGGAGCCTGGTAGGCTGCAGTCCATGGGGTCGCTAAGAGTTGGACACGACTGAGCGACTTCACTGTCACTTTTCACTTTCATGCATTGGAGAAGGAAATGGCAACCCACTCCAGTGTTCTTGCCTGGAGAATCCCAGGGACGGGGGAGCCTGGTGGGCCGCCGTCTATGGGGTCGCACAGAGTTGGACACGACTGAAACGACTTAGCAGCAGCGGCAGCAGCAGCATAAGTAATGTTTGGCAGGTGAGAGAGGATAGTGTCATTCAGGTAAGAGCTATAACAGACACAGGGTCAGGAAAATCTAAATAAATGTGTGTATAGAGAACAAATAATAATTAGGGTTGGCTGTAGCATATATTAAGTCAAAGAGAACATTTAGAATTTGAGTCAGTTGCCAATAATTGAGATGCTACAACTTTAGGATAAAAATACTAACTTTATTCTTTGGGAATTTGAGAGCCATTGAAGTAGCATTTAAGAGCAGGAAGTAGCCTAACCAAAAGTTATTTCATAAAAATAATCTGTGAGTTATAATACAGATGTCATATATGCTTCCCTGTTTCTACTCTAGCTGTGGACTCATTTCTGGATTTTGATTTCATAGGCCCATCAGAGATCAAATGCTGTCCAGTGATTCCTAGAGATTTTTGGGAGTTTATCCCTCCTTCTTTTCTTACTCTGCATACTCCTTCACCCTGCCTTGTTCTGTCCAAGTCCATAACGTGAAGCATTCACTATTATTAATTTCCATGAAAAGTTGGTTGATCACAAGCCCACACCCTTCATGAGTTTAGTAATATTGATGAGAGAAATCAGTTCAGCAAATGCCTGAGGCTTTCCACCTTATTCCCTGCTTTACTCTCTTAGTATTTCCTTTCTCCCATATGCTCCAGGGGAAACTCTGACAGCTTTTTTCTCTATATCTCACAAAACAAATCTCTTCAGGCCCTGGAGGTTGAATTTAGCATTTCAAAAAAAAAAAAAAAAATCAAACTTACAGAAAAGTTGAAATGTATAGTTCAAGGGACATCCACACAGCTTTAATATTTTATCTATCTATCATAATCCATTCATCCTATTTTGTACCAATCCATTCAAAAGTATGTTGCAAATACTTCACCTTTAAATACTTAAGCATGCTGGGATTTCTTTGGAAGGAATGATGCTAAAGCTGAAACTCCAGTACTTTGGCCACCTCATGCAAAGAGTTGACTCATTGGAAAAAACTCTGATGCTGGGAGGGATTGGTGGCAGGAGGAGAAGGGGATGCCAGAGGATGAGATGGCTAGATGGCATCACTGACTCGATGGACGTGAGTCTGAGTGAACTCTGGGAGTTGGTGATGGACAGGGAGGCCTGGCATGCTGTGATTCATGGGGTCGCAAAGAGTCGGACATGACTGAGTGACTGAACTGAACTGAACTGATGTAAATCTAAAGGTAAAGACATTATTTTATAAAGTCAAAAGTATTTATGTCCTTGTATTGTGTGCTGTGTATTGTGTCTTTGTGTGCAACTCTATGGACAGTAGCCCACCAGGCTCCTCTGTCAATGAGATTCTCCAGGCAAGAACACCAGAGTGGGTTGCCATGCCCTCCTCCAGGGAGTCTTCCTGATTGACCCAGGGATGAACCTGTGTATCCTGCATTGCAGGCAAATTCTTTAAGGCCAAGCCACTAGGGAAACCCCTTTATATTAAATAAATTAGCATTATTTAAAAAATATCATACTGACCACATTTAAATTATAAATTGTTCCTCAAGGGACAATAAAACTACCCTCAAGGGTAGTTTTATTAAACTGTTTAAGATTTTTTCTTTATCATTGGTTTTCAACATTTTGATTACAATATGATGCCGTGTGGCTTTCTTCGTGTTTATTTTGCTTATGTTTATTTGACTATATCGAATGAGTAGATTTATATTTTTCATCAGATAGGGGACACTTTCAGCAGTTATTTATTTAAATGTTTCTTAATACCTGAGAAATAAATATGAGCCTTCCTTCCTAGGTGGCACTAGTGCTAAAGAACATACCTACCAATGCAGGAGGCTTAACAGACTTGGGTTCAGTCCCTGGGTTGGGAAGACTCCCTGGGGGCTCAAGGCACTGAGAGACACATTGAAAAAGCGCTAAAAAATAAATAAATAAATAAATAAATAAATAAAAGGGAGACCACAACTTTTCTGCTTCGAATAATTGAAAAAGAAAGGCAGTTTATGAGGACTGATTTCTAAACAAGGAAAAAAAAGCTTATACTAGTCATTATCTGGCTCAGTACATATATCAAGTAGACCAAGCAGCCAAATGAAAGTATTGACCATCCTTTAATGCAGCAGTCCCCAATATGTTTGGCACTAGAACCTGGTTTTGTGGAAGACAAAATGATTGTGGGGATGATTTGGGGATAATTCAGGCACAATCCATTTATTGTGCACTTTATTTCTATTATTATTATATCAACTTCACCTCAGATCATCAGGCATTAGATCCCAGAGACTGGGGACCCATTCTTTAAAATGCATACTGTAATTGCTTACCTAGAAGCTCAGACTGAGCTTTGAGCCAATGCAGAATACAGATCTCATTCCTTTCCTTTAGTAACAATTTCCTGAATTAAGAATCATTCTTTGTGTAAAAGTATAATAATGTGTCAAACAGGCTCAAAAAGGTTAGTCAATTAGAAATACGGTTTGGAAAAACAGGAAAAAAATATCATGCATGGATAGGGAGAAATGACAGACAGTTTACTTGTTTTTATGTAAATTCCTAAACCAGTGGCATTGTGCCTCAAAAATCTATTACATAAAGTAATGGCATAGTTGTTTAACTTTTTAAAAGTTTAAACTATAGTCTCAAAATACTTAATAATTAAGCTTACTAGTAATTACAGAGAGCTGTTACATATATGGGTTGTTTGAACTGAAATACTCTGTACTCATCCTGGCATTTATGTTTATGCCACAAAAGCTGATTATGGCTGATATATATTAGGAAACTATTTAAAAGCTTTGGGATGGCTAGTAGAAATGGAAGGGAAAATGTAGAATCTATGGCCACAACTGTGCCTCAGAGCAATCTGATAAGGACAAGGTCATTTCATTGCTAGATACTGTATGCTGAAGATTTACCATTGTTACAACTTGGATTCTATGCCCATGCTCTCATCATCACCAAAATAGATGTGTGGATGGAACTTTTGTTGTGTGGGGAGTTTTCATTTTAATTCAAAGACACATGCCTATATCCTAGCTGCAAAATGACCTTTTCAACTTTATAATGGAACAATCTTGCCTCCCAACAATACTCACATGTTTGGGAAACTTTTCAATGTAAGATAAAGACAATGTTTTTGTATTTCAGCCATTTAATATTAGTACTTTAAGCTAAGATATTGTTACCAACATTCTTTATCAAAATGCACAGAAAATTATTATATATTATTATCCTTACGCTTTTCAATTATAAAATGTTTGTTTCACAAATGTTTGGTTCAGTGTATTCTCTAATCAAACCTGTGTCCATTACATTTTTACCTGCTTTTGACTTATGACTCCTTAAAAGACCTATGCAAATTCAGAATGACTTGACATTATAAGTCCTAACTATTGGATTGGCCAAGAAGTTCCTTCAATTTTTAAGTGAAAATAAAGGATGCATTTTTCATTTTCACCAAGAACTTTATTAAATAGTTTTCACCATTTTGTTCCACTATCATCTGCCATTTTTCAGGCAGCTCCATAATTCCATCTTCCCAAGACTTTTTATCTTTTTCAGCAAAGAACTGTCCCAGGTGCCTTTAATAATCTTCCAGGGAATTTATTTTATTTTATCTTTTCCATTAAGAAAATTTTGTAAAGACTGAAGTAAATGAAAATTTGAAGGTGTAATGTCTGGTGAATATAGTGGGTGAATCAGAACTTCCCAGCCAATAAGTAAGAGTTCTGCCTGGTCATCAAAGAAACATGCAGTCTAGAATTATCCTTATGGAACATTATGCATTTTCTATTGACTGATTCTGGACATTTTTGTCAAATATTGCTTTCAGTTGGTCTTACTGGGGGCAGTACTTGTTGGAAATGATTGGTTTTTCAGAAAGAGCTCATAATAGAGAACTCCCTTCCAATCCCACAATACATACAACATCACCTTCTTTGGACGAAGATTGGCCTTTGATGTGGTTGGTGGTTCATTTTGCTTGCCCCACAATTTCTTCCATTCCACATTACTGTATGGTATCCACTTCTCATTACACCCATCACTTTGTTTTAAAAACAGAACAGTTTTCTTATGTTTCAGTAGAGATCACATGTGAAAATATGGTCAAGAAGTTTTGGGGTTTTTTTTCACTTAACTTTTGTGGAACCCAAACATCAAAGTGATTGACATAACTAAGCTGGTGCAAATTATTTTCAATGCCTGATTTGAATAATTTGAGTACATCAGCTATCTCCTTTGTGGTATAATGCTGGTTGTTCTCAGTTAATATCTGGACTTGATCACTATCATCTTCAACTGATCTACTTGACAGGGGAACATCATCCAACCAGAAATCTCCAGCGTGAAACTTCACAAACCACTTTTGGCATGTTTGATGTGTTACAGTACCTTCTCCATACACTGCACAATTTTTTTTGTGTGTTTAAAAGATTTGTCCTTTTTTTTTTAACCTTTCTTGAAATATAAAGCATGATATGCTAAAAATGTTGCTTTTTATGCTTCCATCTTAAACAATAAAATACTACAAAGAAATTTACTGATTTTGACAAGATTTTTTTTAATACACACTGATAAGACAGCTATGGCAATACAATCTAATAAAATTGTTTCAAAAGAAATTAAAGACAACTAAGCACTACTATAGCCATCTCATGGAAAAAAAATTAATTAATTTTTTTGGCCAACCTATGTATTTTATAACAGGAATCAAGTGTCTGTTTTTCTTGAGTCAAATCAACCCATAATAGTTTATTTTATTTTATTTTATTTTATTTTTTTAAGTTCCGATCATAGTTCTGAATTTCTTTCTTTTTTTTTTAATTTTATTTTTAAACTTTACATAATTGTATTAGTTTTGCCAAATATCAAAATGAATCCGCCACAGGTATACATGTGTTCCCCATCCTGAACCCTCCTCCCTCCTCCCTCCCCATTCCATCCCTCTGGGTCGTCCCAGTGCACCAGCCCCAAGCATCCAGTATCGTGCATCGAACCTGGACTGGCAACTCGTTTCATACATGATATTTTACATGTTTCAATGCCATTCTCCCAAATCTTCCCACCCTCTCCCTCTCTCGCAGAGTCCATAAGACTGTTCTATACATCAGTGTCTCTTTTGCTGTCTCGTACACAGGGTTATTGTTACCATCTTTCTAAATTCCATATATATGCGTTAGTATACTGTATTGGTGTTTTTCTTTCTGGCTTACTTCACTCTGTATAATAGGCTCCAGTTTCATCCACCTCATTAGAACTGATTCAAATGTATTCTTTTTAATGGCTGAGTAATACTCCATTGTGTATACGTACCACAGCTTTCTTATCCATTCATCTGCTGATGGACATCTAGGTTGCTTCCATGTCCTGGCTATTATAAACCCATAACAGTTAAGTGACATTAGAAAAATACATTCTCTTTTATACAAATTACTCTCATTGGTAAAATGAGAAAGCAAGATTCAGTTTCATTAATATCATTTCAAACTCTAATATTCTCTGAAGCATTTTCATTATAAAATGAAGACAGCAATAACTTTTACTAAAATTACTTTGCTTTACATGACTGATTTCATATTCTCATACAAACTTTTTCATAATATAATCAAGATTTTGTCAATTTCAACATTTTATTATGTTCTTTTACAAGATTACATTTAACAATCTAAATTTTAAGTTCAAGTTTAAAGTTAAATTATATTAAAGTTAAATTCAGATTAAATAAAATTAATCTCATGTTCCAAAATATTTTCAGGAGATGATATATAAGTATTAGGTTTTTTTAAATTGCTAACAATGCTACTATTATGGATTTCAGCAGCATCATGCTGGTAATTTAGGGGTACTTGTTGCAAATTCAATGGTATGTCTCCATATGGATTTACAAAGTTATTTCTTATCCAGGTAGATTCAGAAGTTAAGATAGATACTCAATACAATTATGTAAAGTTTAAAAATAAAATAAAATTAAAAACAAAATTAAAAAAAAGATAGATACTCATTTTAAAATTGAATTTTTGTCTTGGTTATAATCACTGTCATACGTTTGTGAACATGTTTAAAAATAAACAAGATTATTTCAACAAAGTTTGACTAGGTTTTCTCCCTTTGGCCCTAAAAACTTTCATATAATTTATAGTTTTCTAGGAATCTAGGAAAGGAAAATTGTCTCAGACTTGATCATGTTTCAATTGAAATAACTTCCCAACTGTGGATCTTCAGTTTCAGATAAGAGGATTCATACAATCAAATCTATCTCAGCTCAGAAATATTTTATATGAAAAACCACTAAATTAAACCTACAATACTAAAAATATCCAAATTCAGCCTAGATTGAATAAAACAGTTTCACTTTTTTCTCAATATAAAGAAAAATAAAATAAAATTAAAAAAAATTAAAAAAAAATAAATAAAAAAGAAAAGTTGAGAAAAATTTCCAAAAGAATATAGTCAAAACTATTCAATCCTAAGTCATCTTTTAATCTCATGTTAATTTCTAGCTACCTCTTTCACTTATAGGTTTCTCTCTAATTGGCCAGCATAGAAATTTACATGCAAGTGAGGGAATTATCAAATATTGTTGTGATTCTATTAAGGTTATATTAAGAAATTAGACATCAAAACTAGGTTCCTATTGATTAAGTTATTAGGAAATGGACAGGGAGGCTCTGTAATTTATTTATTTGGAGCAGTCTCTCAGGTAGTGAGACTAATATTAGGATTATTATATTTATAGAGTATGTATATGCCAGTAAATATATTTAATTCTTACCTCATGTTATCTTGCTCAATAACTTTAAAACTAATATTGTCATATGAATTACCATAATGAAATGTGATATTTACATAATCTGAATAGCTTTTATCTAAATCCCATACATTTTAAGTGACATGGACATTTTTCAAAGCCACAGTTGCACAAATATTCTAAAGCATTTCTGCACATATATATTTGCAGTACCAGTCTACTTTTCTGATTGCCTACCTCTTAGACCAATTTAATCTATTCCCAATAAAAATAAGTATTAGTTACATTCATCTTCAGTTTTCACTGGTATCATCTATGCCCCGACAGAATGGGAAAAGTGTACTTTCTATCTGCTGTGAATCTCCTTTATAAGTAGATAGACTCCTTATGGATGCAAGTGTGTTGGTTCCAATATCATCAAGGATGTGATGAGCCATGCCCTATTGCTTATATAGGCTCAGAAATATACAGTTATTAGTGTTGTAAAGCTAAAGTATTAATTTATGAACCAGGAACTAGAGCTATCAGAAAACACTTTCAGTATAATATCCAGGCTTTGATTGTACAGACACATATATCTGCCATAAAGAAAAAAGGGATTGAGAAAGAAGATAGTTCTGTTTGGCTTCCTTACTATAAGGAATGACTTAGCTTTTATTTTGGAAAAGAAAAGATTTAACGGTGTGAAGTATGTTGTAAGTGCCCTGAATAGTAGCATTCTTTTTTCTTGTTGGCCTGGCACTAGGCATTGACCTAAAACCATTTGAGATTCCAGGTTCTTCTAATATGAAAATGTCAAAAAAGAAAATTTTTAAGTAAACAAATAAATGGCCCACATTCATGTATTTATTTTATCAAATAATAAAATTATTTATCAAGCTTCAATGTATTCTAGGCCCCATTACAGCCTAGGAAGAGACACTGATGTATAGAACAGTCTTATGGACTCTGTGGGAGAGGGAGAGGGTGGGAAGATTTGGGAGAATGGCATTGAAACATGTGTAATATCATGTATGAAACGAGTTGCCAGTCCAGGTTCGATGCACGATACTGGATGCTTGGGGCTGGTGCACTGGGACGACTCAGAGGGATGGTGTGGGGAGGGAGGAGGGAGGGGGGTTCAGGATGGGGAGCGTATGTATACCTGTGGCGGATTCGTTTTGATGTTTGGCAAAACTAATACAGTGTTTCAGGTTTTAAAAAAAAAAATTACCAAATATATATAAAAAAAAAAAGATACAAGACCTGGTCACCTTTAAAAACACATTTATTGTGTGGGTCCAGGCAGACGCTTTAACCTCTGAGCCACCAGGGAAGGGGCTGAAATAGTCACATACGTTAATAAACATAATAAATTACAGTCTGAAATGTTTAGTAAAGGGTGTTTTAAAAGTCTTGAAGCAGTTTCAAATATGAATAATTTCAGAAGATAAATGATGCACACTTGTGAAAACAATCTGAAAGTTTCATTATTTCAAGACCTTAAGGATTTAGTTTCGTTAACTTTGTGTAATCATTTCTTCACTTTGTTTATTTTTTTTGTCTACCTGACTGAAAATAGCACATGGTAACTAAAATATTAAAAATAAAATTTTCATGAGTACACACAAAATTGAAATAGTAAACCTTCCAACTGATATCTATTTTGTTTGTAAGTAAATAATACTTAAAACTGAATAAAACCTTTTGAGACAGACTATATTAAAGAAATGCACAAAGTCTTTTAGAAACACAAAAGGACTGGCTATCTGGATGTTATGAGTATCAGAAGACATTTGAAGAATAAATTATAGAGAGGACATTATGAATAGAGGACCTGGTATAAATAAGGACAAAAAACAAGGACAACATGAATGTGACACGTAGGCACCATTTTCTCACATCCACTGTGCTTACTCCTAGTTCCTTCTTCTCCCTGATTCACAGACAGTGAAGAATTTTCCATTTAGTCCAGGTTTGCTGTCCATCACACACTTGGCCATTGTCCTCATTGCCTTCAGCATTTAAGTGGATGATGTATCCAAAGGGGAAGATTCATATTGAATTTTTCTCCAATTATCCTTTACTACTTTCTACCACTATCAGCATTTTGGATCTTTTCATCTTCAGAAAGTTTATCCCTCATAGAGCCCTAATACTGCTAACTATCATTTCTTTTCTTTTCCTCCCTGATTGCTTGCTGAAAAAGTTTCAAGGAGACTTTTTTTTTTCTATTACATCAGTGAGGCATCTAATCAACTGACTCTTCCAATGTCTCTCCACAATATCTGCTCATTCTGTGGACTTACAGAGTGGAAAAGGAAAGCCAGCTAATGATAAGATGTGCACTATCTGGTGTGACTTAAGCATGTGGTAGTGTATAAAGACCCCAGCTTTGTCTGTGCACAAGCAGAGAAAAATTAGCTCTCAGTACAGATGGCATTTTCTACTTTCTTTTCAAATTAAACCACTTTAGCACTTGGTCTCTAAAAATAGTGCATTTGTAAGGTCAATATGAAAAGGTAAAAGGATAGGAGACTGAAGGATGAACTCCCAAGTTCGGTAGGTGCTCAGTATGCTACTGGAGATCAGTGGAGAAATAACTCCAGAAAGAATGAAGAGATGGAGCCAAAGCAAAAACAGCACACAGTTGTGGATGTGACTGGTGATAGAAGTAAAGTTTGATGGTGTAAAAGAGAAATATTGCATAGGAACCTGGAATGTTAGGCCCAGGAAACAAAGTAAATTGGAAGTGGTCAAACAGGAGATGGCAAGAGTGAATATCGACCTTTCAAGAATCAGTGAACTAAAATGGACTGGAGTGGGTGAATTTAATTCAGATGACTATTATATCTACTACTGTGGGCAAGAATCCCTCAGAGAAAATGGAGTAGACGTTATAGTCAACAAAAGAGTCCAAAATGCAGTACTTGGATACCATCTCAAAAATGACAGAATGATCTCAGTTGATTTCCAAAGCAAACTATTCAATATTGCAGTAATCCAAGTCTATGCCCTGACCAGTAATGCTGAAGAAGCTGAAGTTGAAGACCTACAAGATCTTATAGAACTAACACCCCAAAATGACGTCTTTTTCATTATAGGGGGCTGGAATTCAAAAGTAGGAAGTCAAGAAATACCTGGAGTAAAAGGCAAATTTGGCCTTGGAGTACAGAATAAAAAAGAGCAAAGGCTAATAGAGTTTTCCCAAGATAATGCACTGGTCAGAGCAAGCACACTCTTCCAACAACACAATAGATGACTCTAAACATGGACATCACTAGATGGTCAGTACTGAAATCAGATTATTATATTCTTTGCAACCAAAGAAGGAAACCCTCTACACAGTCAGCAAAAATAAGACAGGGAGCTGACTGTGGCTCAGATCATGAACTCCTTATTGCCATGTTTAGTCTTAAATTGAAGAAAGAAGGGAAAACCACTAGAACATTCAGATATGGCCTAAATCAAATCCCTTACAATTATACAGTGGAAGTGCCAAATAATTCAAGGGATTAGATCTGAAAGAAAGAGTGCCTGAAGAACTATGGACAAAGGTTCGTGATATTGTACAGGAGGCAGCGATCAAGACCATCCCCAGAAAAAGAAATGAAAAAAGGCAAAATGGTTGTCTGAGGAGGCCTTGAAAATAGCTGTGAATAGAAGAGAAGTGAAAGGCAAAGGAGAAAAGGAAAGATATACCCACTTGAATGCAGAGTTTCAAAGAATAGCACGGAGAGGTAAGAAAACCTTCCTCAGTGATCAATGCAAAGAAATAGAGGAAAACAACAGAATGGGAAAGACTAGAAATCCTGTCAAGGAAATTAGAGATACCAAGATAATATTTCATGGAAAAATGGGTGCAATAAAGGACAGGAATGCTATGGACCTAACAGAAACAGAAGATATTAAGAAGAGGTGGCAAGAATACACAGAAGAACTATACAAAAAAGATCTTCATGATCCAGATAATCACAATGGTGTGATTATCCACTTACAACCAGACATCCTGGAATGCAAAGTCAAGTGGGTGTTAGGAAGCATCACTATGAACAAAGTTAATGGAGGTGATGGAATTCCAGTTGAGCTATTTCAAATCCTAAAAGATGATGCTGTGAAAGTGCTGCATTCAATATGCCAGCAAATTTGGAAAACTCAGTAGTGGCCACAGGACTGAAACAGGTCCGTTTTCATTCCAATCCCAAAGAAAGGCAATGCCAAAGAATTTTCAAACTACCACACAATTGCACTCATCTCACAGGGTAGCAAAGTAATGCTCAAAAGTCTCCAAGCCAGGCTTCAATAGGACGTGAACCATGAATTTCCAGATGTTCAAGCTGGATTTAGAAAAAGCAGAGAAACCAGAGATCAAATTGCCAGCATCCTTTGGATCATTGAAAAAAACAAGAGGGTTCCAAAAAAATATCAACTACTGTTTTATTGACTATGCCAAAGCCTTTGACTGTGTGGATTACAACAAACTGTGGGAAATTCTTCAAAAGATGGGAATATCAGACCACTGACCTGCTTCTGAGAAATCTGTATGCAGGTCAAGAAGCAATAGTTTGAACTTGACATGGAACAACAGACTGGTTCCAAATTGGGAAAGGAGCTCATCAAGGTTGTATATTGTCACCCTGCTTATTTAACTTATATGAAGAGTACATCATGAGAAATGCTGGGCTGGATGAAGCACAAGCTGGAATCAAGATCACTGGGAGAAATATCAGATATGCAGATTACACTACCCTTATGGCAGAAAGGGAAGAAGAACTTAAGAGTTTTTTGTTGAAAATGAAAGAGGAGAGTGAAAAAGTGGGCTTAAAGCTCAACATTCAGAAAACTAAGATCATGGCATCCGGTCCCATCACTTCATGGCAGATAGATGGGGAAACAATGGAAACAGTAAGAGACTATTTTGGGGGGCTCCAAAATCACTGCAGATGGTGAATGCAGCCATGAAATTAAAAGATGCTTGCTCCTTGGAAGAAAAGTTATGATCAAATAGAGAGCATATTAAAAAGCAGAGATATTACTTTGTCAACAAAGGTCCATCTAGTCAAAGCTATGGTTTTTCCAGTAGTAATGTATGAATGTGAGAGTTGGACTATAATGAAAGTTGAAGAATTGATGCTTTTGAGCTGTGGTGTTGGAGAAGACTCTTGAGAGTCCCTTGGACTTCAAGGACATCCAACCAGTCCATCCTAAAGGAAATCAGTCCTGAATATTCATTGGAAGGACTAATGCTGAATCTGAAACTCCAGTACTTTGGCCACCTGATGCAAAGAACTGACTCATTTGAAAAGACCCAGATGCTGGGAAAGATTGAAGGTGGGAGGAGAAAGGGACACAGAGGATGAGATGGTTGGATGGCATCGCTGACTTGATGTACATGACTTTGAGCAAGCCTCAGGAGTTGTTGATAGACAGGGAGGCCCACTGTGCTGCAGTCCATGGGGTGGCAAAGAGTTGGACACGGCTTAGAGACTGAACTCACCTGAAATGACTGAACATAGTAGGGGCTTTACCTGTCCTTCACTGTTTCTACAACCTACTAAGTCAGTGTTCTTCAGATATTTGGGTTCATCTGATGAAATATAACGACATCAAAACAGATTTTGGATCCCCCTGAGGTAGAACAGATGAGATCTCTCAGGCTAATGTCAGAAACATGATAGTGTTAGAAGTACAATATTGGTACTAACGGCTGTCAGAATGCCAGGCATGTTTTTAGGATCAGTCTCTAGTAGACCCAAAATTTGATCTCTATTGGCTTTGCTGATAGTTATAGTATTGGGGCATTATTTTCTAATCTGAGTGATTTCTTGTTTATATCTAAGAAGTCAGGAACTATTATCATTATCAGTTTATAATCTTCTATCCTACTACTATGATAAAATGTTTATATTTCATCAAATTTTCCTAGAATATTCCCTGCCCGTTACGGTTGATTTCTCTCTGTGTGTCTGTGCCCATCTTTAAATACTGAAATATTTTGGAACTTCTAACTAAACAAGATTTTTTTTTTTCATCAAGTTTTCCTACTATGTATTCTTCTGCTGCTGCTAAGTCGCTTCAGTCGTGTCTGACTCTGTGCGACCCCATAGACGGCAGCCCATCAGGCTCCCCCGTCCCTGGGATTCTCCAGGCAAGAACACTGGAGTGGGTTGCCATTTCCTTCTCTGATGCAGGAAAGTGAAGAGTGAAAGTGAAGTCACTCAGTCGTGTCCGACTCTTAGTGACCCCATGGACTGCCCCCCACCAGGCTCCTCCACCCATGGGATTTTCCAGGCAAGAGTACTGGAGTGGGGTGCCATTGCCTTCTATGACTATGTACTCTAGCCACATTCAAAATATTAATTGTATCAAAAAAGGTTGGTTAACATTATACTACTGCTTCCAATTTTATACATTTGGGCATCTTATATTTTCATTTAAGAAAAGGACAAGACTGCAGGGTTCAGTTGTTGCAAACTGTGTTGTACATATATAATGTGGGAAATCCTTAAAATTAGGACATACTGTATACTTATCAATGCTTCATATTCATCTTATTTTTTTTTTCTGTTCCTTACATGCAAGACTTGCTTAAAATGGAGTTTTCCTGTGGATTTTGGTAACAATATTAAATGATAAGTGTTATAGAAAACTAAATATGAGATTTTATATTGTTCTGACTGGGGTCAACCCAGATAGCCAAAAGAGCAGGCAATAAGCAAGTCATAATTTATAGTGGTAATTGAGGTTAGAACACAAATTGACTCTTTTGATAATGAATTTGTTTTAAAACTAAAAGAGATGCCCATTGGCAGACAAATGGATAAGAAAGCTGTGGAACATATACACAATGGAATATTAATCAACTATTTAAAATAATGCATTTGAATCAGTTCTAATGAGGTGGATGAAACTGGAGCCTATTATACAGAGTGAAGTAAGTCAGAAAGGAAAACACCAATGCAGTATATTAGTGCATATATATGGAATTTAGAAAGATGGTAACAGTGTCCCTATATGCAAGATAGCAAAAGAGACACAGATGTAAAGAACAGACTTTTGGACTCCATGGGAGAAGGTGAGGGTGGGATGATTTGAGGGAATTGCATTGAAACATGTATATTACCATATGTGAAATAGATCGCCAGTCCAGTTCAATACATGAGACAGGGCTCTCAGGGCCGGTGCACTGGGATGACCCTGAGGGATGGGATGGGGAAGGAGGAGGGAGGGGGGCTTCAGGATGGAGGTCACATGTACACCCATGGCTGATTCATGTGAATGTATGGCAAAAACCCACTACAATATTGTAAAGTAATTAACCTTTAATTAAAATAAATAAATTAATAAAAAATAAACTAAAAGAGAATATGCAAAGTTAGAGCAGGATCCAAGGAGAAAACAAAGCAGAAGAAGTGTAATCCCAAAGTCCAGTCAAATATTGCATGACTCACCCAAATAAAAACTTCATCAGTACTTTCAGATACTGGTAACCCTTTGAGACCTTAATTTTCAATCTCCGATATCTTTGTTTAGAGAGTTTATTGTTTGGTGGCTCAGTGGTAAAGAATTCACCTGCAATGCTGGAGACAAATATTCCATCCCTGGGTTGGGAAGATCCCCTGAAAGAGGAAATGGCAACCCACTCCAGTGTTCTTGCCTGGGAAGTCTCATGGACAGAGGAACCTGTTGGGTGACCGTCCATGGCATCATAAGAGCCGGTCACAAGTTAGCGACTAAACCACCACCACCCAGCCTTTTAAAGTAATTAGCATGGAGACATTATTTGCATGATCTTCAAGAAATAATCTTATAATAAGGCCTCCTTCACGATGAAAGAAAAATATTCTGCTGGTAAGATAAATAACCCTACCCCATTTCTTCTGTAAATGTAATCAATTTTCCCATTAGATATGAAAATATTTTCAATTAGTCATAGTGCCTTTGAAAACATGTTATATCTCACTTCTTTCCATGGATGTGGTCAGTCAGATCTTTTAATCACATACCTCATTCCCACACAGAATAATTCTGATGAGACAGGATAGGTAATGAAGGTCAGTGTTGAATTCTAAACTTGCTAGATGCTAGCTGTCATACATTTGCTGTCAGAATGTATGTCAGCACATAAATTTTTATTATTGATCTATTTTGCTGAAATCACAGAGAAAGGTGAATATTTTCTTTCTTTATTACTATCTTTACATACTTTAGGGCTTCCTCAGTGGCTCAGCAGTAAAGAATCTGCCTACAATGTAGGAGATGCAGTTTTGATCCCTAGGTTAGGAAGATCCCCTGGAGAAGGGCATGGCAACCCACTTCAGTATTCTTGTTGAGAAACCCCCATGGACAGAGGAGCCTGGCTGGTCAAGGTCCGTGGTGTCATAGAGTCAGACACGACTGAAGCAACTGAGCACACACATACTACATTAGAGTGATTGTATGTATTGGTTATATGTCAACAAAATAACTATTTTAATAAAAGCTTCAGAAATTTTGCATTAGAAATAAATCTTGAATCTGACTTCCAATAATGATAGAGTATTTCATTATCAGAGTAGCCCTCTTGTCCAAAATAACTAAACCGTCCCCTCCTCCTTTTTTTAATACATGAAGGCAAATTCTAGGAGGGAGACAACACCTGGAGTTTCTTTGTTTTATGGGTTTTTGTCTGAGGGTGTAGGAGAAGTGTTCCTATTTTAAGACTTTTCATCTAGATGCAAATCTCAGGGTAGGTAAAGCTAAGGAAAAAAAAAAAAAGCCACATTCTTAATGCTTGAGGACTGAGACTACAGTTTTCACCTTGAGCACAGATGCTGCAAAGTGTAATAGCAATCCAGTGATCTATGAACTGCCCATATGTAGGTCCGACTTCAGGAAACCCTGTTTGGGGACTTAGCTAAGTTTGGGGGCTTCCCTGGTGGTCCAGTGGGTAAGACTCTCTGCTCCCAGTATAAGCATCCCAGGATCTATCCCTAGTTGGGGAACTAGATCACTCATGCATGCCACAAAGATCCTTTGAGCTGCAACTAGGACCCAACATGGCACAAAATAAAAGCATAAATACTTTAAGGAAAATTTAACTTTATCAGAATTAAACAAAAGTTTTAGTTTCTGCCTACTGCAAGGGAGAAAGAGTTTAGAGTTTTAATCTAACTCAGTTAACTCCCTGCTTTAAATGAAAAAAAAAAAAAAAAATCAATGCTCTATAGAGCATGACAGAATCCAGAGACCACAGATCCAATGACTTATCCAAGGTTAAATGGAAAGGCTGTGATCAGTTAGTAAGTGACTTTATCTTTGAAAAGTAAAATGAAGTACCAATAGTAAGTAGAGATTCAGAAAAGGCAATGGCACCCCACTCCAGTACTCTTGCCTGGAAAATCCCATGGATAGAGGAACCTGGTAGGCTGCAGTCCATGGGGTCACTAACAGTCGGACATGACTGAGCAACTTCACTTTATTTTTTCAGTTTCATGCACTGGAGAAGGAAATGGCAACCCACTCCAGTGTTCTTGCCTGGAGAATCCCAGGGACGGGAGAGCCTGGTGGGCTGCCCGTGTATAGGATCACACAAAGTCAGACACAACTGAAGCATCTTAGCAGTAGCAGTAAGTAGAGATTATTTCCTGCATTAGTCATAGTGCTTCAGCTTGCTACTTACACAATAATACTGATGAGGAAACTCACAGTTTGTAAAGTTACAGGAGAAAATGGGAGCTGAGGGTTTCTCTTAGAGTCAGACTCATAGTTCTGTTACTCAAAAAATGGAAATGCACCACTTCAAGTAACTATCCATACGTTAGTGACAACTGATAGAATTCTGCAAGGTTGTGCATCTTAAATATTACTGAAGAGGAAACGTTAAATTTTACATAAAATTTAAAATTTTTTAAAAAGTTGAAATTTTACATAACCTCCCGCTCATTCTGCCTCTGTTAACTCAGCTTGCTCCTTGTAAAGTCTGGATTACATAGGTCACGTAAGTCTCAGAAACTGGGGACTTAAAATACTAGGAACTGGAGCTTATCTCACTAATCCTTGTCCTGCTCTTTGCAATTGCCCAGAAGATGCAAATCTGCTTAATCATGCCTGTCCCTGTAAAGGTCAGGCATCTCCCTCCTGTCTTAACTGCTGTTCCTGTGCTCGCAAAACCCCTTATTTTTAACCAGCCTATTAGCAGCTAGTGTTGCCCACTATAGTCTGTCTATAAAACTCTGTAACCCCGTTGTTTGGGGCTCAGAGCTTGGAGTGTTAACTCCTCTAGGCCTGCCGGCATAATAAACCTGAGTTCTCCAACTCTCTGAGTGTGGTGCTTGGTTTCTTAATTACTGGTTTCTGCAACATTATGATTCTTAGAACTCTTTACCAGTGGAAAATATCTAATATCATTTATCTTTCTTGCCATTGGGGGGGAAAGAACAAGATATCAAAAATAATAGAATGTGAAAAAAAGATAGTCCTTAAGACATATCAATACTAAAGCTTCTTTTTCTCCCTCAGTGTTTGAGCTAAACAGTAAACTCAGAAAAGCATTATAATAGGGTTACCAGGGTAAACAATTTTATCATATAAGTCTAACCAAAAGCCACCTCTGTACACTTGATCTCTGCTAACATTAATTCTAGGCAACTAATATTTTCAATGTACATTATGTGCTTTTAAATAACTTTAAAGCTATCTTTCCCCCATATTTCATTCCCTATGGCTTTATTTTATCCAGATTTGTAAGCTGAGTCCCATCTCATTTATAGAAACTGGGTGCCTTTAGCAGAAGCTCTTAAAGTAGATGTAACCTCATATTTAAGGACAGGACAGCAAGGCACGTTATCCAACCCTAAATGAGATGCTCTGTTCTTGGGCTAGGATCTTAATTCACACATCATTTCTGAGACTTCGCCTTTTTTCTTTTTCTTTGCATGCTAGCTCTGATATCTGTGTTTTACTTTGTCCTTCTTTCTTTCTTTTTTTTTTCTTTTTTTTAATTTAATTTAATTTAATTTTTAGACTTTACATAATTGTATTAGTTTTGCCAAATATCAAAATGAATCCACCACAGGTATATATGTGTTCCCCATCCTGAACCCTCCTCCCTCCTCCCTCCCCATTCCATCCCTCTGGGTCGTCCCAGTGCACCAGCCCCAAGCATCCAGTATCATGCATCGAACCTAGGCTGTCAACTCGTTTCATACATGATATTTTACATGTTTCAATGCCATTCTCCCAAATCTTCCCACCCTCTCCCTCTCTCACAGAGTCCATAAGACTGTTCTATACATCAGTGTCTCTTTTGCTGTCTCGTACACAGGGTTATTGTTACCATCTTTCTAAATTCCATATATATGTGTTAGTATACTGTATTGGTGTTTTTCTTTCTGGCTTACTTCACTCTGTATAATAGGCTCCAGTTTCATCCACCTCATTAGAACTGATTCAAATGTATTCTTTTTAATGGCTGAGTAATACTCCATTGTGTATATGTACCACAGCTTTCTTATCCATTCATCTGCTGATGGACATCTAGGTTGCTTCCATGTCCTGGCTATTATAAACAGTGCTGCGATGAACATTCTTTCTGAAGGACAAAAATATTTGCATTCATCCATGCTTGTCATCACACCTGTGTGTTCAGTTCAGTTTAGTTCAGTCACTCAGTCGTGTCTTTTTGTGACCCCATGGACTGCAGCATGCCAGGCCTCCCTGTCCATCACCAAATCCCAAACTCATGTTCATTGAGTTAGTGATGCCATCCAACCATCTCATCCTCTGTCATCCCCTTCTCCTCGCACCTTCAATCTTTCCCAGCATCAGGGTCTTTTCAAATGAGTCCGCTCTTCACATCAGGTGGCCAAAGTATTGGAGTTTCAGCTTCAACATCAGTCCTTCCAATGAACACTAAAGAATGATCATGTCCAGCTCTCTGTGACCACGTGGACTATAGCCCTCCAGACTCCTCTCTCCTTGAAATTTTCCAGTCAAGAATATTGGAGTGGGTTGCCATTTCCTAATCCAGAGGATCTTCCTGACTCAGAGACTGAACCCACATCCCCTGTGTCTCCTGCCTTGACTGGTGGGTTCTTTACCACTGAGCCATCTGGGAAGCCTAACAATAATAATAATGGCGATAAAAAGTGGAGACAAACAGATTCTTATATACCGATGTTCATTGGAGCATTATTCACAGTAGTCAAAATGTAGAAACAACCAAGGCATCAATCAATGGATAAGAAAAAAAATGTTGTCTAGATTTATAGAGGAATATTGCTGCTATTCAGTCACCCACTTGTGTCCAACTCTTTGCGACCCTATGAACTGAAGCATGCCAGGCCTCTTTGTCCCTCACCATCTCCCAGAGTTTGTCCAAGTTCATGTCCATTGCATCGGTGATGCCATCCAGTCATCTCATCCTCTGACATCCTCTTTCTTTTGCACTCAATCTTTGCCATCAGGGACATTTTCAATGAGGTTGTTTACATCAGGTTACCAAAATACTGGAGCTTCAGTATCATTCAACCATAAAAATACTAAAGTTCTGTCACAATCTATAGTGTGAATGGACCTTGAAAACATTATACTAAATAAAAAAAGCCTGATGTGAAAAGACAAATATTGTATGACTCCTATTATGTGAAATACATAGAATAGAGAAGTTCAGAGACAGAAAGTAGTTTAGAAACTACCAGATGCTAGGAGTTACTGCTAAATGGTTATAGCATGTCTATTTAAGTTGATGAAAAAGTTTCAGAAATAGACATGATCATTACACAACATTATGAAAGTGTTAGCACCACTGAAATGTGCATTTAAAAATGGCTAAAATAGCAAATTTTGTTATATATATTTTACCATAACTTAAAAAAGAACAATGCAATTTATCAAAAATCATTGAAATAAATCATTTAAAATTGATGTGTATATGTATGTGAATTATATCTCAATACAGCTGTTTGAAATATATGAGGAATGATATTCAAACATTTAACAGTGGTAACTCAGAAAGGCCAATTGATTACAGTGGATATCAGCCATTTTGATGTAATAATTTACCAGCTGAATATCAGCTTGGATATTTAGTTCTAGTCTTCTGTAGGAACATAATCTGAAGTATTCTCATTCTTCTATCCTTTCAGAGTGGCTGCATTTTTTTTTTAAACTTTGCGCTCAGCTGTAATACACAGAAAAATAAAAAACAAAAACAAAGACATTTTTCAATGATTTAGAACAAAGTTTTACAAACTATTGAGCTAAACAATGCCAGTTTCTGTATGGCTCATGAACCATATAGAGACATCCTAGTCTTTCTGAGTTCTGCTATAGAGCTTGCTTAAGCATTAGCAGAACAGTCAGGCCATGCGAGGCAGGATGTGTGAGGTGTGGGGCATAAGCTAGGTATAAAAATCTTCAAAAATATTTAATTGATTAATCAGTTACTTTTATTTGATTTCTAGTTTTAATCAATTTCTTAATTTTTTTAAATGATGCAAGGTTGGGCCTCCTAGGTGGTGATAGTAGTAAAGAATCTTTCTGCTAATGCAAGAGATGTGGGTTAGATCCCTGGATCAGGAAGATCCCCTGGAGTAGGAAATGACAGCCCACTCCAATATTTTGCCTGGAAAATTCCATGGACAGAGAAGCCTGGCAGACTCAGTCCATGGAGCCAAACAATTGGGCATGATTCTGCGACTGAGCATGTTGATGTCAGTTTATATTGAACCATGTGGGTTATCTTTTTGTGAAGTGGTTAAATATCTTGATTTACTTCCCCATATGAAGACTGAGACATGAGATCCATCTTTTCTCAAGTGATTTGGGGTGGTTATGTGGTAGATGGACTGTACCCTCCCAGAGTCCATAGTCTCACTTTTCTTCCACTTGTTTCTACAGTGCTTGATTGTCACTTCAATGCCCCCAACTCTATTTGATACTATCCTTTGTATCTGCTCTTTCAATTGACTGCAGAAATGGAAGCAACCAGTGTTTACAATTCTGACAACCACTGTCAAGCACTAACTTCAAGTTCAGGTTGCAAATCTGTCATGGGTAGCTATTTTTCTGGAAAATGGCATGTAATTCCTTCTGTCTTTTAAATGTTTGAAAACTTATTATTTCCTTCTTGCTGTGAGAAAATTGTTAAAGAAATAATTAATTGAAGCCAACATGAAGGGGTGTTTATCTTATTGAATGTGTCTGTAAAATGCCCTTAATCAAATGAATATTTATTTGAAAATAAGTCCCATTATTTTTGTGTAGTAAAATAACATGATAGGCAGATTAAAGAGTTCTAAGAGAGTAAGATGATATATTTGTGTTTTTACATAGGAGATTTCAGAACGTTTGATCATTATGTTCAAGGAAAAGAAAAAATTTATTAAAGAATTGACATGTTGAAAATTATCACAAATTAAGTATATAACTTTGATGAAAGCATTACTAAAGCAGACCCATGTTAGTAAACTTATAAACCTTATTTTATTTCATCATCTAACCTATCCTATTGATAAGTGCTATTAATATCTTCATATAGGTGATACATCTCCATATAGGTAAGGACCCTTAACAAGAACCTCTCTCTGGTTGTAAACCACAAGAATTTAGAAACTTGCCTAGAGATGATGAGTAAATGATGTAACCAGATTCAAAAATGATGATGGGGAGAGGGCAGTCTGATACATTCTTCTCTAAGAAAAACCCTTGTTTTCAAATCTACTGTGTGTGGCCTCATTTCTTAATCACAGAATTCTGATGTCTTAGTTTGCTAGAGGTGTCATACACAATACCTCAGACTTGGGAGCTTAAACAAACAGAACTGTATTTTCTCATAGCTCTAGAGTCTGAAAGTCTAAGATTGATGTGCCAGGGAGGTTGGTTTCTTCTGAGACTTTTCTTCTTGGCTTGCAGATGGCCACTTTCTTGCCACCTCTTCACATGGTCTCCTGTCTGTGCACAAACCCCTGGTATCCCTTTCTTCTCTTCTTTTTTTTTTTTTTTTTTTTGACTTTCTGTGTTCTTTTTATTTTATTTACTATTTTTTAAAACTAATTTTTATTGAAGTATAGTTGCTTTACAATGCTGTTTTAGTTTCTAGTGTACAGAAAATTCAATCAGCTATATTTACACATATATCCCCTCTTTTGGGATTGCCTTTCCATTTAGGTCACCACAGAGCACTAAGTAGAGTTCCCTTTGCTATACAGTAGGTTCTCACTAGTTATCTATTTTATACATAGTGTCAATAGTGTGCATATGTCAATCCCAATCTCCCAGTTCACCCCACCTTCCCCTTTTCTTCTAAGGACACCAGTCAGATTGGAGTATGGCCACACCCTAATCCACTTCAGATTGTAAAGGAAGTGTCATGTCTGTCTTTATCTTAACTCAACTACCTATTTGCAAAACTTACCCCTGAATGTGTTTACATTCTGAGGTACATCCTAAAACTGGGGGCAGGGACTTCAAAATCCGAATTTGGAGGGGATTATAATTCAGGCTGATTTTGTTAGAAGATTGAGAGTCTCAGGTTAAATCCAACCAACAAGCTACAACAACAAATTCTACATTTTCTAAATTCTCTTTTTGACATGCAGAGTATATGATTGTCAAAAAAAAAAAAAAGCACACTCTAAAAGATGAGAATTATGTTTTACTAGGCAGACAAAGCTGAGGACTTAAGCTCAGGACACAGCCTCTCAGGTAGCTCTGAGAGACTACTCTGCAGAGAGAAGGAAGGAACCAGTATATATAAGAATTCTTGCAACAAAGACTGGGTAGTGGGAACTTCAAAAAAATTGTTGTTGCTGTTCAGTTGCGAGGTTGCGTCTTACTCCTTGAGATCCCCTGTACTGCAGCATACCAGGCTTCCCTGTGTTTCACTGTCTTCTGGAGTTTGCTCAACTTATGTCCAATGAGTCATTGATGCCATCCAACCATCTCATCCTCTGCTATTCTGTTCCTCTTGCTCTCAAGCTTTACCAGCATCAGTCTTTTCTAATGAGTTGGCTCTTCACATCAGGTGGCCAAAGTATTGGAGCTTCAGCATCAGTCCTTCCAATGAATATTCAGTGTTGATTTCCTTTAGGATTGACTGATTTGATCTCCTTGCTGTCCAAGGGACTCTCAAGAGTCTTTTCCAACACCACAGTTTGAAAGCATCAATTCCCCAGCACTCATCCTTCTTTACATCCAACTCTCATATCCATACACGACTACTGGAAAAACCATAGCTTGGACTATACGGACCTATGGTCTGTATATGGACTATACGGACCATCACTTTGTCAGCAAAGTGATGTCTCTGCTTTTTAATATGATGTCTAAGTTTGTCATAACTTTTCTTCCAAAGAGCAGGTGCGTTTTAATTTCATGGCTACAGTCACTGTCCACAGAGATTTTGGAGCCCAAGAAAAAAATCTATCACTGTTTCCACTTCTTCCACATCTATTTGCAATGAAGTGATGGGGTCAGATGCTATGATCTTTGTCTTTTAGAATGTTGAGTTTTAAGCCAGCTTCTTCAAAAGGCTGTTGCTGATGAAGAAAACCAGGTATCTCAAGGACTGTAGGGTTTTTTCATGTATGGGAAGATGCAAAATCTGGACTTGTTTAAACCTTTCCTTTGATTTGCAGCTCAGTTATCTGGAGTCAGTATCCTTTACTTTCCCATCCTGAGTCTCCTCAGGATGTACCATTGCAGAAGACTACAGTGACTGATGGCTTGATGGCTGCAGCATCCTTTGTTTACTGGCAGGTAACATTTTTTTTTTTTTTTAAAGAAAACTGAGCATCGAAGAATTGATGCTTTTGAACAGTGGTGTTGGAGGAAACTCTTGAGAGTCTCTTAGACTGCAAGGTGATCAAACCAGTCAATCCTAAAGGAAATCAGTCCTGCATGTTCATTGGAAGGACTGATGCTGAAGCTGAAGCTCCAATACTTGAGCCACTTGATGTGAAGAAATGATTCATTAGAAAAGGCCCTGATGCTAGGAAAGACTGAAGGCAGGAGGAGAAAGGGACAACAGATGATGAGATGGTTGGATGGCATCACTGACTCAGTGGAAATGAGTTTGAGCAAGCTCTGGGAGTTGGTAATGGACAGGGAAGCTTGGCATGCTGTAGTCCGTGGGATTGCAAAGAGTCAGACATAGCTGAGTGACCAGACTGAACTGAACATTTTTCAACCGATGTGATAGGCATCATTAAACAAAGAAGGGTGGAACCATGTTGTGTAAGAGATAAAACTCCTACCATAAATTGAGTGTAATCATGATAAACAATGTGAAGTAGTAGAACTTCAGAAGGGATAGAAAAAAGAGACAGAAGCAAAAGCCTATCCTTCCCTTACCATGTGTGTTAACTATGGCCTACCTCCTCCCCAATACAAGCTGAACAAGAATACTTATTTAACTTAGCAAAAACCACTTGGAAATCTCTGCATATGTATGTTTGTGTGCATGTGTGTCCATGTGTATGTAAATATTCAGAGGAATTTTGTTTAAAGTACATTAAGATATACCTGGTATGATTTTGGTATTTTTCATCATTAATCTAAAAAAATCTTTGCAATTTGAACTTTACAATACTTGTACATTTTGTCATTAGGGAAGTATTTCTTTGATTTAATGACTTACAATTGCTCTGTATTCCAGAAACATATGTTTACTTATAGAGTGCCCTGGAGGAGGGCATGGTAACCCTCTTCAGTACTCTTGCCTGGAGAATCCCATGGGCAGAGGAGTCTGGTGAGCTAAAAGTGCATAGGGTCACACTGAGTTGGACACCACTGAAGTGACTAAACAGCAGCATTTTTAGGGTATCTATCCTAGGAATTTTTATTATTTTATAAAAGGGAAACTGGTTCCTTCTTTTTCCTTTCATTCTTTTTTTTTTTTTTTTTTTTTTAAGAAAGTGAGAATTCACTACATTTGAAAATTAGTACTATTGAGGAGGAGTTGGGGAGAGAAGTACTAAGTGAGGAGGGGTGTTGGCAGTTCAGTTCAGTTCAGTTCAGTCGCTCAGTCATGTCTGACTCTTTGTGACCCCATGAATCGCAGCATGCCAGGCCTCCCTGTCCATCACCAACTCCCGGAGTTCACCCAAACTCATGTCCATCGAGTCGGTGATGCCATCAGCCATCTCATCACAGGATGCTCTGTCGTCCCCTTCTCCTCCTGCCCCCAATCCCTCCCAGCATCAGAGTCTTTTCCAATGAGTCAACTCTTCGCATCAGGTGGCCAAAGTACTGGAGTTTCAGCTTTGGCATCATTCCTTCCAAAGAAATCCCAGGGCTGATCTCCTTCAGAATGGACTGGTTGGATCTCCTTGCAGTCCAAGGGACTCTCAAGAGTCTTCTCCAACACCAAGTTCAAAACATCAATTCTTTAGTGCTCAGCCTTCTTCACAGTCCAACTCTCACATCCATACATGACCACTGGAAAAACCATAGCCTTGACTAGACGGACCTTTATTGGCAAAGTAATGTCTCTGCTTTTGAATATGCTATCTAGGTTGGTCATAAACTTTCCTTCCAAGGAGTAAGCATCTTTTAATTTCATGGCTGCAGTCACCATTTGCAGTGATTTTGGGGCCCCCAAAAATAAAGTCTGACACTGTTTCCACTGTTTCCCCATCTATTTTCCATGAAGTGATGGGATCAGATGCCATGATCTTCATTTTCTGAATGTTGAACTTTAAGCCAACTTTTGCAGTTAAGAATAGACAATCAGAGAGAACGGTTCTAAAGTGCTGAATGAGTAAACAATGGACTGGAACAAGGGGCTGATCTTGGAGAAGTGGTGATGGGTGGTCTAATCCTTGAGAAGGTGTGGGGGAGGGTGAGATCTAGACCAGGTATGGATAACTGACTTCAGATAGAACAAAGGGAATTCATGTATTACAGTAACAGGGAGGAAGGATGGATGGGTTTTGAATGTGGTAGTTATACACATTTGGGAGTGGAAATTTATGGTAATTCTGATCTGATTATTTCTATTTTTCCTGTTATTATGTATTAAAGCTAACAGCTATGACTAATACATGATCAGAGAAACTGCAGAATTGAGCAAGAACAGAGCTGAAAGCAAGTTGAATTTAGAGTTGATTGTTTACTGAAGGAGCATACCTCAGTTTGACTACCACTTGGAATGAAGTTAAGCAGGATAACTTGTGAGGAAGAGGAGTCAGGAGTTTATTTTGTCCTTGGTCTAGGGGGATAGGTAACAATGATGGGAAATTTGGTGTTGTCTTTTTTCTGTTAGTTGAAGAATGTATTTACAAGATATCTCCAGTAGATAACAAAAAGGAGTTGCATGTTCTTTGGAAATTTAGACTAAAAGATAGAAAGAGTAGAGATAATCTATATGATATAAAAATTAGAGATACATTGATTTAAAATTAGATGCAAACTATGATTAAACCTTAGCTAAATACCACACTTAATTTGCTTTTAAACTGAGATTACTTTCTCTCTGATTCATATAGAATGGCACTTTACTGTCAACACTGGGTATTTCAGAAGGTCATATTAGTTGAAGCAAAGCTTTCCTTCATCTCAAAGAAAATGCAGTTAATTTTGTGTATGAGGGAAAGGCAGTTAATTGATTACAGGATAAATAAAGGCTTCCTTTTTGGGGTTTTGGATTTTAAAAATTAGAATAAAAGTTTTTTTTGTTTTCTTTTTTGGTTTCTTATTTTTAGCAAAGAACTATCACAATTAGATTCAACAACAACAACAAAATTTTGAGATCAAATGATAAGTTTGATTTTTCCCTTCTGAACAAATGTTGGTAGTAGACATGGGCGGTGTTTTGTGTTGTGTAAAAATGAGTATTGATATAATAGAACAAAAACCAAATGTAAATTTTTGTGTAATGTTAAGCAACTCTGCACATAAATTTAGGAATTAATACATAAATACCATAGGACTATGTGTCTGACTTGACTCTAAATACATTAAAAAAAAGGAAATACATAAATTATGGCATGTGACATAGGCAGGCAATGTCTCATAATTTTGATAAAATAATAAAAAGTTCTGAGATTTAGTTCATTCAAGTAGATAACTTGTGTACTGTGCTTAGTCACTCAGTTATGTCTGATTCTTTGCTACCCCATGGATTATAGCCAGCCAGGCTCCTCTGTTCCTGGGGATTCTCCAGGCAAGACTACTGCAGTGGGTTGCCATGTTCTCCTCCAGGGAATCTTCCCAATTCAGGGATCAAACCCAGAGACAAAAAAAAAAAAAAAAAAAAAAAAAAAAAAAATCAATTTTCTGGGGAAAAACTACACAGGTCCTTAGAGATCTGAGAAAATATGTGTGTCAAAATAACACAGGTGATGTTAATAATGATATTCCTCTAACATTTGTGACATAGTTCCTGAAGACTCCCAACCCACAAAGTAGATCAGAAAAAAAAAAAAAAATGACTTGTAATATAGACATTTTGAAAATAATATTTATGGTTGGGTGGTAGTGGTTTATTTGTTTTGCATGCCAATGCTCTCCTGCCTTTTTTTTTAAACTATAATGGAACTTTTCTATTTTTGGTTAGTCAGACTGTTCTTCCTGTTATTTATATACTATATGTGCCTATAAATGCTTATTTAACCTTTCTGAAAAAGGAATTCGTCTTTCAAAGGATAAAACTAGCAACAGTGAACAAATGCAGCCCTCCTGAGAAAATAAACAAAAGCAATTCTTTAGATTCTCTAAAAAATTTAGTGAATCTGATTCTTTGAATCCATGTACTACCTATTTAGATGATCACTTGAGGTTGACTGGTACTTATGATTTTCATTAGAAGATCTAGTGTGCTTGTTAAATTAATATAGTTTCAATGATTTATAACTACACCTTATAACTATTGTCAACTATAGAGTAGGGAATTCTGAAAGGCAAATTTTGTAGTTACTGGACATATTATTAATTCTTTATGATTAAAATTAATAATTTGCCATTTCACACAAAGAGTATACTAATAAATGAATCAAACATGGGGATGTGTGTGTATTCATCAACTATAGAATAATCAATCTTAATTGTATAGGAGCTTTGTTTTGTGTTGTCCCCCCCCCCCCACTTTAATCTTAAACTCCTACTTTGGTGAACCACAATGACATTTTGGGTACCTAGGAATTTACATAATTTCAGAGCTGGGATCTAGTAATCCCTAAACAGTCTTCATATTTGCCTTTCCATCATGAACAATCATATGACTCTGGGGAAATCTTGGAAGAAGAGATATTATGTATACTTTTTGCCATGTGATTTCCCCAGGGTGTCTTCATTTTAATCAGAACTCTGGTTAATATACTGACTGAAGTTGGAAACCTGGGAGAGGAGCCATGTCTCTTTTTCGCCACTCAAGTCGAGCTTCTAGAGATCAGATCTATATTTCCCCCTATTGTGTAGATGAAATAACACTTTAGTAAATGGGTCAGTGGCCCCCAAGACCACCCTCAGGCTCTATGATTTTTAGAAGGGCCGATAGAATTCAGAAAAGCTATTATATTCATGGTTGTGATTTATTACAGAAAGAAGCATGAGTCAAGTCCAAGAGGAACTAAGGAAAACTTCTAGTTGTCCCTTTTAATGGTACCTGACAATTATTAGACAATTTGTTCTCACATTTGCACCTTGGAATAACAGACATGAAGTGTTGCAAACAGGGGAGCTCACCTAATCCCAGGGGGTCTATCTCATAAGCATACAGCAACCACTTGATTGACCTCAGTTTCCCTACTCCACATTTACTCTCAAAGTTAAAAAATAGGCATTCAATTTATGTTACATTGTTAGGGTTAACTAAAACTGGTGGTCAAACTGGTACAACAATGTACAAGGCTTCAGGTATACAAAAGCATTCTTGCCAGGAAAAATATTCTAAGACCTCAGAAGTTATTTCCCTGTAAGCAATTAAGGATCAGTCCTGAAAACAAGCTTTCTTTGGAATGTGCAGAATTTGAGCAACAAGGTCCTGTTGAGTTAGTCTTTTCTTGCCCAGTGGGTTTTTCATCTACTTTATTTTTAGGAGCATCATTACCAACTAAGACTCCTGTTGGTAAAAATATCCCTACTCTTGCTACCTATTACAATGACCAAATTCATCTTATCTCTGGAGCTTCCTAGACAGCATTTATTCCATCAAGTTTAGAGAATTAACCTCAATGATGGCACCTCCACCATCATCCTCAACCTGCAAAGGACAGAGACTGGGAATGTTTATGGGGATGTGTTGCTTCCCTTACTGCTTCACCATGTCTTAGTAGAGTGTCCATTGAGTTTCTCTGGGGATATAGTATTTGTGTGTGTGTGTGTGTGTGTGTGTGTGTTTAAGGGAAGCTGTTTGTAGTTCACAAATGAAATTTTTACCCCATCATTTCTGGTTCTCTAAGCTTTTGGATTCCCTACTGCATATTAGAAATGAGAACCTGTGGCACCTCAGTCTTGTTGAAAGTAGTCCATTTGTTGTTGTTCAGTCTCTAATTCATATCTCTTTGTGACCCCATGGACTGCAGCTCGCCAGGCTTCCCTGTCCTTTGCTATCTCCCAGATCTTGCCCAAACTCATGTCCATTGAGTTTGTGATGTCATCCAACCATCTCATACCCTGTCACTCCCTTCTCCTTCTTCCTTCAATCTTTCCCAGCATTAGAGTCTTTTCCAATGACTCAGGTCTTCACACCAGGTGACCAAAGTATTGCAACTTCAGCTTCAGCGTCAGTTCTTCCAATGAACATTCAGGGCTGATCTCCTCCAAGATTGACTGGCTTGATCTCCTTGCAATTCATGGGACTCTAAAGAGTCCTCTCCAGCACCATAGTTTGAAAGCATCAATTCTTCAGCTCTCAGCCTTCTTTATGGTCCAATTCTCACATCTGTACATGACTACTGAAAAACAACATAGCTTTGACTAGACAGAACTTTGTTAGTAAAGTAATGTCTGTGCTTTTTAATATGTTAGGTTTGGCTTCCTTTGTGGCTCAACTGGTAAAGAATCCATCTGCAATGAGGTGGTCCTGGGTTCAATTCCCTAGGTTGGGAAGCTCCCCTGGAGAAGGGAAAGGCTACCGACTCCAGTATTCTGGCCTGGAGAGTTCCATGGACTGTATAGTCTATGGGATCACAAAGAGTCCAACACGACAGAGTGACTTTCACTTTCAAGTTTGTCATAGCTTTTCATCCAAGGAGCAAGCATTTTTTAATTTCATGGCTACAGTCACTGTAAGTGGTCTATTACTGAGCCGGATTTTCAGTCAACCAAAGTAACTCATTGATTTGTGTTGTGTGAGAAAACATAATTCTGGAATCTTGGGTAAACATAGCCACATTGATAAATTCTGAAATGTGTTCTATCCTCTTTGGATTGATTCACTTGTCATTCTTTCCCACACATATTCCACAGGTCTCTAGTGAAATGAGTTAGTAGCATCTTGCAACTTTTTGGAGTAGAAGCTATTTCATGCCAGGTCAAGCTTGGCACCTGTCCCTCCGGGGCAGGTTAAGGTCTCATCATAGTTACAAGACTAGGAGAAATAAAAATTTGCTACAGTATGTCCTTAGAAAAATAGATATCCATTAATAAATGACTAACTTAAGTGACAATATTGCATGGTTGGCAATTTAGGATGACCTCAGATATGAGTGCAAGTTCCTCAGGGAAACTCATGCACTGAAGATTTTCAGCTTTGTCTCAATACACACAGATGCCCGTGTCCCAAGGTTCGGAATCTCACTTATTGTTAAAATATGCCCTTATTTTCATATAAAAAGCATAGCAATGTTGTGAATTCAACTTCCATTATGACATTGTTCAGTTGCTCAGTTGTATCTGACTCTGCAATGCCGTGGACTGCAGCACACCAGGCTTCCCTATCCTTCACCA
This sequence comes from Bubalus kerabau, assembly GCF_029407905.1. NCBI lineage: Eukaryota > Metazoa > Chordata > Mammalia > Artiodactyla > Bovidae > Bubalus > Bubalus kerabau. The sequence continues at coordinate 54,346,578 of NC_073634.1, forward strand.
TCTCCCAGAACTTACTCAAATTCATGTCCATTGAGTCGGTGATGCAATCCAACCATTTCATCCTTTGTTGTCCCCTTCTCCTCCTGCCTTCAGTCTTTCCCAGCATCAGGGTCTTTTACAGTGATTTTACCAACAGTAAAATTATCTTTGGGCTTTATTTTCATATAGGTTGGGTCCATTACAAAAAATGAAAAGAAAACCCTGATGCTAGGGGAGATTGATGCCAGCAGAAGAGGGTGACAGAGGATGCAGTGGTTACATGACATCACCAAATCAATGGACATCAGTTTGAATAAACTCCAGGAGGTAGTGAAGGACAGAGAAACCTGGCATGCTGCAGTCCATGGGGTGACAAAGAGTCAGACACAACTTAGCAACTAAACAACAACTACTACTACTACTACAAAAGAACTAAAATATTAGGACCATGATTTGAACTGAGAACTCAAAGTCCTGAGCTTAGTATTTGTTACCTTCTTGGATCTGTTGAATGCATTGAGAAATAATAACCCCACTCCCGAGTCTATGCAGTGTTCATTACTGTCATGGATTAAACTACACAAACTGCTTGGTCTGCCTAAAGTACTTCCTTTTTAATAGACACTTGATATGAATTGACCACAGGTGATTTTCCAATTAGTCACGATGCCATTGCATAGCATGTGCTATTATAAAGCACAATTTCCCACTGCATTCAAGATCAAAAATTATAGTAAATAATCACATAACTCTTTTTGTGTCTGTTTCCTTCAACCACTCCTGGTACTAAGTATGTATCAGCCATACAATAAAAGCTATTTATACCCTGTCCATAGCTTTCAGATCTTCCATTGCAGTGGGTTTGACTTCCAGTTGCATGAGAACTTTCTCTAGAGGCCATAAATCTCTCTATCAGCAATGCTGGCCAGAGAACCTGGAAAAATATTATTTCCTAGTAATAATCATCATCCAGTGACAGACAAGAGTTGGCCCCTAATAAACATGGATGCCAACAGGGGAAGTGAGATGGAATGAATTGGAAGATTGAGATTGACATATACATACTACTAATTCACATGAAATAGAAAACTGATGAGAACATACTATAAAGCACATGAAACTCTACTCAGTGTTCTGTGATGACCCAAAGGGGAAGTAAATCTAAAAAGAGAGGGAGTATATGTATAACTGACTCACTTTGCTGTACACCTGAAACTAACAACATTATAAATCAACTATGTGCAGTGCTAAGTTGCTTCAGTCGTGCCCAGTTATCTGCGACCCCATGGACTATGTAGTCTGCCAGGCTCCTCTGTCCATAAGATTCTCCAGGCAAGAATACTCAAGTTGTTGCTGTGTCATCCTTCAAGGGATCTTCTCCACCCAGGGATTGGGCCTACATCTCTTATGTCTCCTGAATTGGCGGGTGGGTTCTATACTACTAGCATCACCTGGGAAGCCCTAAATCAACTATACTTCAACAAAAATTAAGACAAATAAGTTGGTTCATAAACATCCCAGCTCACTTGTCTCTTTGCTGATATAAAGTATATATTCTGCAGAGATCCTCAGAGTTCCCCAGGCAAAGTTAGCTTTGTACTAAAGTACTTTGTACTTTACCACAGTAAGTGGTACTTACTGTGTACTTTGTACTTAAACCACAGTACTAAATAGCTTGATAAGTAACTGTTTATTGTCCTATTCCCTCCCTTGTCTTATTTTTCTACCACTGTTCTAGAATTTTCTGAGGTCATCCCTGCTGCTGCTAAGTCGCTTCAGTCGTGTCCGACTCTGTGTGACCCCATAGACGGCAGCTCACCAAGCTCCCCAGTCCCTGGGATTCTCCAGGCAAGCACACTGGAGTGGGTTGCCATTTCCTTCTCCAATGCATGAAAGTGAAAAGTGAAAGTGAAGTCGCTCAGTCCTATCTAACTCTTTGCAACACCATGGACTCTAGCCCACCATGCTCCTCTGTCCATGGGATTCACCAAGCAAGAACACTGGAGTGGGTTGCCATGCCTTCCTCCAAGGCTCTTCCTGATTTAGGAATTGAACCCTTGTCTGCTGTGTCTCCTGCATTGAAGGCCGATTCATTACTGCTGAGCTACCAGGAAAGTTCATACTCACCATGAAAGTGAAAGTGAAAGTCACTCAGTTTTCTCTGACTCTTTGTGACCCCATGGACTATACAGTCCATGGAATTCTCCAGGCCAGAATACTGGAGTGGGTAGCCTTTGCCTGTTCCAGGGGATCTTCCCAACCCGGGGATCGAATCCAGGTCTACCACATTGTAGACAGATTCTTTACCAGCTGAGCCACAAGGGAAGCCCCATACTCACCATATGGTTTGTTAAAATGTAATGTATAATGATTTTATGCATTAAAAACATCCAAGAGAAAGATGCACTTGACAGAGCCTAGAAGAGTTCAGCCATGAAGCTTCTAGACGTCCTTTCCCTGTGGAGTTATAGACAGCATTATTGACTACTGTCAATGATATAGGAGGATACACATAGACTACTGTCAACTGGGTAAGTTCACCCGAATTTTGGTGTTCAGAGTCTACATTGCAGCTTCATCAAATAGGCATGGTTGATTGTCCATGTGCCTGATTCCAGTTTCCAGACTTTCATAATGTTGAGATGATAGCATGTGACCCAGAGTTCTCAACCTAAGCCATGTTTTCTGGTAGCTTTTAGCCCCCAATCTTAATGACATTGAGCTTCTCTGGTAGCTTAGATGGTAAAGAATCCACCTACAATGCAGGAGACCCAGGTTTGATCCCTGGGTCAGGAAGATCCCCTGGAGAAGGAAATGGCTACCCACTCCAGTATTCTTGCCTGGAAAATCCCATGGACAGAAGAGCCTGGTGGGCTCTTCATGTGGTTAGGAAGAGTCTGACGTGACTGAATGACTAACACAGTGATAGCTTAAAGACATTATTAATATCAGACTGGCTCAAAGCCCAGATACATAAAAAGACTTCTATCAGCATGATAGGGCTTCCCAGGTGGCACAGTGGTAACGAATCCATCTGCCAATGCAGAAGACCCAAGAGACATGGGTTTGATATCTGGATCAGGAGGATCTCTTGGATTAGGAAACGGCAACCCACTTCAATATTCTTGCCCGGGAAATATCTGGGTCAGGAGGATCTCCTGGAGTAGGAAAAGGCAACCCACTCCAATATTCTTGCCTCGAAAATACAATGGACAGAGGACACTGGTGAGCTATAGTCCATGGGGTCCAAAGAGTTGGACACAGTGGAACACACAAACATCAGTATGACATTCCAAGTGCTTGGACATTAGCTTCCAGAAGCCAAGAACAAATACTAGGCTCTCTGTGCAACATTAAATTTTTATTTCCCATGGAGATTGGGGAAGGGACTATAAAGTTTCCCAAGTTATTTAGATGTAGCTTGTTCAGCATTGGTTTGTAAACCAGCATTTTTGGAACACGGACTCAAATTACACATATTCCCTGCTCTATCACAATCTGATCTTCAGTACAATTTCCTAAAGAAAATGATATTTGATGGCATAAAAGTAAATTTGATAATGGTCCCTTTTAGTCTCCTTATGAATACTTAATTACAATCATTTTAATTAATGATATGTTGATACTTTAAAAACAGCAAGGAAAATATGGGAAATGGGGAACATATACAGCATGTGCATTTCAAAAGGAAATACTGCTAATTAAGCCATCTGGTATATTGTCTTATACATAGTCGTTATTCAAAAATTCACATATCACATTGGTTTTCAAAAATGAAAGGGATAATTTAAATTCAAAGATATGCTGATATTTGGATAAAATATGTTTTTATTCTAAAGGAAAAGTCATGTTAGAACTGGTGATCTTTAAATTGTCCAGTCCATTGACAAAATGACAAATTAGGACCTGTCCTATGGAATGACTTTCCCAAACCATGTTTTGAATTGGGATTGCATATAACAGATGCCCCAGGAGATCCAACCAGTCCATTCTGAAAGAGATCAGCCCTGGGATTTCTTGGAAGGAATGATGCTAAAGCTGAAACTCCAGTACTTTGGCCACCTCATGAGAAGAGTTGACTCATTGGTAAAGACTCTGATGCTGGGAGGGATTGGGGGCAGGAGGACAAGGGGACGACAGAGGATGAGATGGCTGGATGGCATCACCAACTCTATGGATGTGAGTCTGAGTGAACTCCGGGAGTTGGTGATGGGCAGGGAGGCCTGGCATGCTGCGATTCATGGGGTCGCAAAGAGTCAGACACCACTGAGCGACTGAACTGAACTGAACCGATAACAGACACCTTCCTATACTGGCTTAAGCTAGTTAAGATTGACTTCTCATGTGTGAAGAAATCCAGAGGCACAATCTAAGCCTTGAGCAAGTACTCAAAGAAGCCATTAGGGGATTAGAGCTCAGCTAGGTTTCTCATCCATTATCCTCAGTGATTTTTTTCACTTGTGCTCTTATCCTGACTTATTTTCTTTGAGATAATATATCCACATTCCAGAGGACATATAGTGAGCAGAAGGGAAATACAAAAGACTGACGCTGACCGTTTCTGAGTCTGATCCTTCCATTAAGTTGGACAAAATTGTGTGTTATGATCCTTGTACAATGGAGTAGTGAGAAGTAAGTACTCTATTCAGTGCTTAGTATTGCCTAAATACTGTGGTTCTGCTATTAAGAGAGAAAGAGAGATTATACGTTGGGTATACATGTTTTCTGCAGTCTTCTTCAACAGATATTTATTTAACATCCTTTTATCATAGGCTCAGATTCTAGAGTTAAACAAAACCAACATAGTCCCTATTCTCTATTCTCATGGATTATAGAAGAATGAGGAAAAACTAAATAGTGAGCTAATAAGTGTATACACATATTTATAATTGCAAATTGTAGTACATGTTCTTTAAGAAGACTAAAATACTATTTAAAAGAGTATTTGAGCACTAGGGACATCATGATCCACTTTGGGTTCTGTGATCATAAAGACATATTTAAAGGGATGGCATTGCAGTTGGGACTTGAAGGAGAAGAATCAGCTTTTAAAGGGGAGGAGAAGTCTAAAAAATGAGAACATAATGTTTGAAGGTGCTGAGTCCCAAGGGAATGGAATATTCAAGAAAGCGAGCACATGTCAGTGTGGCTGGAGTATGATGGATGAGAGAAAGAAGCTGTGAGAAAAAGCAAGACAAATGTTTGATTTCTTTTTACCCTGATTCTTCTTCCTCCTTAGAGGAGGTAGATTCTGAGATACCTGATGCCATGGAGAAAAAATTATAAAACAGACATACAGAGAATAAATTTTAGTTTCAAAAGCCAAGGCTGAAAAGTAATGGATATCTTGATAAACAAGAACAATCCTCTCACCCTGGATAGTAAAAGATTTTCCCAGTAAGAGGTGAAATAGGAAACAAGAAATAATAAAAGAGGGACAGAGACCTATAGGACTCAGACTGGAAAGGATATGTGGGGAGATGAAGTGAGGAGGAACACCTGTTGTCAACAGTCAGAGACTGTCCATGTCCCATTGTGACACAGCCCAGAGCTGTGGAGAATGTAAATCAGCACTAGTCTGTCCATCTCAATTTGAAAATATAGGTGGCAGAGTCTATGCATGCCATCTTTATTCTGGTCATCTAGAACGGTTCTTTCCTTCCTGTAGTAAATATTGTTTATTGATTACTCAGAAGTTATGTCTACTTGTGCCCTTTGGCTTTGCTCTACCTAAAAGACACTAAGCTTTGTACTAATAACACAAGCTCTTTTGTTCTACATATCCCAATGACAAGAAGGGCAGTAAACCAAAGAACAAAGAAAATAAAGAAAGATATTGGTAAGTTCTATAGCAGCTTATTTCATTTAATATAATTGGGTTTTCTTTAAAGATGAACTTTATTTCACTCATTACATGATTATTTAGAGTTTATTGTGAGTAAGACACTGAACTGTCATTCAGGAAGACATATCTTAAGCAGGAGTGCAGTATTCTTGGCATACATTGAATTTATTTACTTGTATCTTATTCCTGTTATCTCTTGGCTGACAACTGACAGGATTTTTATTCTTAACTTTAAACACGTTACCAAGCACCAACACTCAAGCTTTTGATGCTGTTACTCTATATTAATGCTGATGCCATTAACATCTCTGCAGGTGACATGTCTTCTTCATTGGTAGGTTCTAGAATCCCTGACTTTCAATACTGCAAGTCTGTGTCTGCAGGGCATGACAGAGTTTATTGATTTTCAAGGGGAGGAAGGGCATCATATACCACTACAGCTGATGTTTATACTACTCTGTGTAGTACCAGAGAGAGGATTTTGGCATAATAATCTCTTGAGTCACTTGTTATTCTTGTCACCATTTTATCAGCATCTGTCAGGCAGGGACACATGCTGTCTCTGTTTTGTATGACATGACTGTTCCGGGGTTTCTAGCAATGAAGCCACAATCCCCAGGGGCAAGCACTTCACATTGATAGGATGCTTGGCACTCAGACTTGCTCATCAACATTTCATGAATTATAAACATTTCAAGTTTGATTTACATTTTATTTTTAATATGATTTCAAAATGCCCTGAGATCCCTCTGCATGATAAAAGTCCTATTGGAGTTTAAGTTGCCTTTGTTGCAATTCAGGGCAATCAAATGCATGGAGTCATCCTTGAGTGACCATGATAATCATGGCATTTCTAAAGAAAATGTTGAAGCTTTTTATAAATGATGGCTTAGGACTAGATGCATCACCAATTCCATATATATGTGTGGCTGTATATATGGAATGCATTTTAAGAAGAGGACTTTCAATATAAAAATCTTTTGAAATCAAACATATTTTAGTCTCTGTATGTTACTATTTAATATCTAATCTTACCTTCTCATTTGAAGCAGGAAAAGTATTTAATAGAGTTTATTTCCTTGAAATTTCAATTATTTCCAAAATACTAGTCTGTAGTTTTAGTTGTGCTCTGGCTCAAGGGAAATCTAAAGATTAAACATATGGGCAATGTAATTGGTCCTATGGGTTTTATTCTTGACAATAAATTACTATAGAAATGGAAAAAGGTTAAGAGGAGGAGGACACACCAGGGAGTAGCCGAAAATGCACTAGTTAGGGTTAGGAAGTCCTACTCATAGTGCTCTCTTCGATCTGTTTTCTTATTTTAAGTAATATTAAATGATAATTTCCTCTCTGTGACTTAATTATGACCTTTCTATTTTCTGCAAACCAATGAAACTGTATGTTATAACATACATAACAAATATTATACCCATGGAATAAGTTATTATTATTTGATGAGCAATTATTAAACACACAAATTGGCATATCAGCCAGCTAAAGCCCACACTCAAATTTTATTTATTTCTCAATAACCTAAAATATTCAAATTAAAAAAAATTATTTTTACCTAGGTATTTATTCATTGCATATGTTGTAAAATAATGCTTAAATTTGAACTTCATTATTTCATCACTGTTTATAGCGTACATTTTTGGCATACATTTTTCCTTACTCTACAGCGCTTCACTAATTCATACTCTCTCCTTTCACACAGTACTAATTTAGTTTGAATGGCACATCTTTGTCCTTAAAGGATGTATCAGAATAGGTCCAAGCTAATGATGGCCACCATACACCTGTGGTGTTGACTGATTAACTACTGCACATAACTCTGATGGTTGGGTGGAGAAAGAGAGAGATACAAATAAACTCCTGGGTTCTTAATAACATATCATCAAGGCAACAAATCAGCCCTTTGATTTCTAATCAGTAAAAAGTTTACTAACTAACAGAAAATGACTAAGATGTATGATATAACATATGATAAAACAATTAATATATGTTTTCTGTTCCATGTGGCTGAAAGCATCTGATATTAGTGGTGCTTTGACACCCCCTGCCTTCTAGTAAGATTTTTAGGATACTACTCCATTAGCCTGATTTCCTGAGTGATTTTGATAAGCAGAATATTATCATCTACCATGACTAAGAAATAATTCTTTGTTACTGTAAGCCATGTGTTACTTGGGCTTTATTACTATAGTATAAACTAGACTGATTGATAAAAGTATCACTTTTATGGGGTGATATGTGACCTCTGAAAAGATGTGTTGAAAACTTAACCCCCATGCCTCAGGATTTGACCTTACTTGGACATAGAATCATTGTAAATTAATTTATGTAAAAGTTGGGGCAGGATAGACCCTTTATTCAATATGGCTGATGTCATGAGAATAGGAGAATTTGCATACAGACACATAGGAGAAAGTTGTGTAGTGTCAGAAACAGAAACTGAATTATTGCAAATGCAAGCTAAGGAACACAAAGGATTGAGAAAAAAAGAAAAGCAGCTAGAAACATGCAAGGAAGAATTCTCCCCAACAGGTTTCAGAGGGAGCATAGATTTGCTACTGCCTTGATTTTGAACATTTGGCCTCAAGAACTCTTCAGGCAATATATTTCTTTTGTTTTAAGCCACCCAGTTTGTGATCCTTTGTTATTAAAACTTTATTTTTAGTTAGGAAATTAATTATTTAGGGAACTAATACTATCAGGTAAGACAATGCTGTAATTATTCTTGTTTTTGTTGATTTAGTTGCTATTGGGTTACTCACAGTGAATATATAGATCAAGTTAGAAAGAACTGACATCTTGACAATATTGAGTCTTTCAATTTGTGAACATCAATACCTTTCCATTTTAGCTAGTTCTTTCATTTCATTCATCAAAATTTTTTTTTTTTTTAGTTTTCCTTGAAAAGATCTTGCACATACTTAGCAGATTTATACTCAAAGATTTTTTTTGTGATAATGTAAGTGGTATTGTGTTTTTCATTTCAACATCCACTTGTTCATTGCTGTAACCTTTCTATAATCATTTATAGATTTCATAAGCCTTTTTTTTTTTAAAATTCCAATTTTCTACATTGATAATTATACCAACTGCAAACAGGTAGTCTTATTCTTTTTTCTTTTTTTTTTATTCTTTCCTTCTCAGTCTATATCTGCAATTTCCATTTGTTTTCTTATTGTATTAGCTAGGACTTTTGGCATGATGTTGTAAAAGAAAGGTAAAAGGAGACGTCTTTGCCTTTTTCCAGTAGTCCCTTAGACTGCAAGGAGATCAAATCAGTCAGATTCAAAGGAAATCAACCCTGATTATTCATTGGAAAATCTGATGCTGAAGCTGAAGCTCCAATATTTTGGCTACCTGAAGCGAAGAGCTGGCCAACTTATTTGAAAAGACCCTGATTCTGGAAGAGATTGAAGGCAAAAGGATAAGGGGATGGCAGAGGATGAGATGGTTAGATAGCACCATCAACTCAATTGATCTGAATTTGAGCAAACTCTGGGAGATAGTGGTGGACAAAGGGGTTTGGTGTGCTTCAGTCCATGGGTTCGCAAAGTGTTTGACCTGACTTTGCAACTGAACAACAGCAACCACAACAAATTATGCAAGCTCATTAAGGTAATTATTCCAGTCTTAAATGGAAAAACAAAACAAAACAAAACATACTTTTATCAGGGTCCAAAATTAGAAAACATGTAGCTATCTGTCATTCTTTTTTTTTTTCTTTGTTTATTTATTTATTTTTTTCTTTGTTTATTTATTTTTTTTAAATTTTATTTTATTTTTAAACTTTACATAATTGTATTAGTTTTGCCAAATATCAAAATGAATCCGCCACAGGTATACATGTGTTCCCCATCCTGAACCCTCCTCCCTCCTCCCTCCCCATTCCATCCTTCTGGGTCGTCCCAGTGCACCAGCCCCAAGCATCCAGTATCGTGCATTGAACCTGGACTGGCAACTCGTTTCATACATGATATTTTACATGTTTCAATGCCATTATCCCAAATCTTCCCACCCTTCCCCTCTCTCTCAGAGTCCATAAGACTGTTCTATACATCAGTGTCTCTTTTGCTGTCTCGTACACAGGGTTATTGTTACCATCTTTCTAAATTCCATATATATGCGTTAGTATACTGTATTGGTGTTTTTCTTTCTGGCTTACTTCACTCTGTATAATAGGCTCCAGTTTCATCCACCTCATTAGAACTGATTCAAATGTATTCTTTTTAATGGCTGAGTAATACTCCATTGTGTATATATACTACAGCTTTCTTATCCATTCATCTGCTGATGGGCATCTAGGTTGCTTCCATGTCCTGGCTATTATAAACAGTGCTGCGATGAACATTGGGGTACATGTGTCTCTTTCCCTTCTGGTTTCCTCAGTGTGTATGCCCAGCAGTGGGATTGCTGGATCATACGGCAGTTCTATTTCCAGTTTTTTAAGGAATCTCCACACTGTTCTCCATAGTGGCTGTACTAGTTTTCATTCCCACCAAGAGTGGAAGAGGGTTCCCTTTTCTCCACACCCTCTCCAGCATTTATTACTTGTAGAATTTTGGATCGCAGCCATTCTGACTGGCGTGAAATGGCACCTCATAGTGGTTTTGATTTGCATTTCTCTGATAATGAGTGATGTTGAGCATCTTTTCATGTGTTTGTTAGCCATCTGTATGTCTTCTTTGGAGAAATGTCTATTTAGTTCTTTGGCCCATTTTTTGATTGGGTCTTTTATTTTTCTGGAGTTGAGCTGTAGGAGTTGCTTGTATATTCTCGAGATTAGTTGTTTGTCAGTTGCTTCATTTGCTATTATTCTCTCCCATTCTGAAGGCTGTCTTTTCACCTTGCTAATAGTTTCCTTTGATGTGCAGAAGCTTTTAAGGTTAATTAGGTCCCATTTGTTTATTTTTGCTTTTATTTCCAATATTCTGGGAGGTGGGTCATAGAGGATCCTGCTGTGATGTATGTCAGAGAATGTTTTGCCTATGTTCTCCTCTAGGAGTTTTATAGTTTCTGGTCTTACGTTGAGATCTTTAATCCATTTTGAGTTTATTTTTGTGTATGGTGTTAGAAAGTGTTCTAGTTTCATTCTTTTACAAGTGGTTGACCAGTTTTCCCAGCACCACTTGTTAAAGAGATTGTCTTTAATCCATTGTATATTCTTGCCTCCTTTGTCAAAGATAAGGTGTCCATATGTGTGTGGATTTATCTCTGGGCTTTCTGTCATTCTTATTTATCTGAGCCAAGTCAGCTAAGTCTTGGGAAAGCAGATCTTGTCCTTAGATCTTGACTCTGGATGAATCAGAGCTGAGATGTAGATTGACCTCATGAAAATTGTGGGATGCAGTAAAAGCAGTGTTCAGAGGGAAATGTAGAGCATTGAATGTGTCTCTTAGAAAAGGAGAATGATCTAAAATCAATAACTTAAGCTTCTACATAAGAAACAGAAAAAGAAGAGCAAATTAAATCCAAAGGAACATAACAGAAGGAAATAATAAGAATTGATTTAAATGTATTCTTTTTAATGGTTGAGTAATACTCCTTTGTGTATATGTACCACAGCTTTCCTATCCATTCATCTGCTGATGGACATCTAGGTTGCTTCCACGTCCTGGCTATTATAAACAGTGCTGCAATGATTTGAATCAGTTCTAATGGGGTGGATGAAACTGAAGCCTATTATACAGAGTGAAGTAAGCTAGAAAGAAAAACACCAATACAGTATACTAACACATATATATGGAATTTAGAAAGATGGTAACAATAACCCTGTATACGAGACAGCAAAAGAGACACTGATGTATAGAACAGTCTTTTGGACTCTGTGGGAGAGGGAGAGGGTGAGATGATTTGGGAGAATGGCTTTGAAACATGTATAATACCATATAAGAAACGAGTCACAAGTCCAGGTTCGATGCACTATACTGGATGCTTGGGGCTGGTGCACTGGGATGACCCAGAGGGATGGTACGGGGAGTGAGGAGGGAGGAGGGTTCAGGATGGGGAACATGTGTATACCTGTGGCAGATTCATATTGATATGTGGCAAAACCAATACAATATTGTAAAGTTAAAAAATAAAATTAAAAACAACAACAACAACAAAAGAAATGAAGTAGAAATCAGGGAAATTGAAAGCAGGGAATCAGTAGAGATAATTAATGAAATTAAAATCTGATTCTTTGCAAAGATTGTGATGAGTCTCTAACCATGATAAGTTAAAAAAGGACGGAGTACACAAATGAATAATATCAGAAATGAAAGAGGTGAATCATTATAGATCCTCTGAACATTAAAGGGATAATAAGAGAATGATAATAATAACTTAACACCTACAAAGCTGATAATCTAGATGAAATGAACCAATTATCTCCAAATTCACAATTTACAACACACATACAAAAGACAGTAAATTATATTAATAGGTCTATATCTATTAAAGAAATTGAATCAATGATTAATAACGTTCAAAACAGAAAGCATCATGCCCAGATAATCTCACTGGTTAATTTTACTAAAAATTTAAGAAAGATATTGTACCAATGCTTTATAATATCTTTCAGAAGATAGAAGCTGAGAGAATACTGTCTAAGTCATTCTATGAGGCCAGCATAACCTTAATACCAAAACCAGATAAGACATCTCTAGATGAAAACAAATGGACAAAAAACTAGAGATCAATATATTTCATGTATATAACTGTAAAAATCCACAACAAAATATTAGTAAAACAAATCTAACAATGCATAAAGAGAATATCACACCATGGCTTAGTGCAACTTATACTAGTTATGCAGGATTGGTTCAATATTCAATAATTCGTTAATGTAGTTTATCGTTTCAAAAGACAGAGAAAAATCACATGATTATATCAATAAACACAGAAAAAGAATCTTGCAAAATCCAATATTTATTTGTGATTAAAAATTCTCAGTAAATTTGGAATAGAAGGAAACTTCTTCAACTTCTATAAATAATGTCTACAAATAACTTACAGCAAATGTTATACTTAATAGTGAGAAATGAAGTTTTCACACTAAGATCAAGAAAAAGGCAAGGGTGCATAATTTACCTGGACAGAAATCACAAAGTTAGAGCTTGGCAAAACATGATATGCTTCTATCTCCTTCCCCCTTTTACATGACCTTTTATAAAACTATTTTCCAGGCAAAGAAAGGATTGTTACTTGGCAAATGACTAATATGTCCTCTAGTCCGAATGGAAGCTTTCCTCAGCCTCTACTGGCACAGGAGAAACTAAAAATATTTAGCCCAGAAAACAAATGGCTTAACCATTGCTTAATGTTTTCTAGGTTATATATAAGAAAAGTTGATTTCTTTTCTAAATAGTGCTACAAAAAGGATCAGGAAAAGAGTGTGGTAATTAAATAATGCATTTTCTGCCTAGCAAAATATTGTCCTTTTGAAATACCCTACTTCCTATTAGATGGCATGTTTAGATCAAGGATGAAAGAACATTTTTCAGATAAATTTAAGACACTATTTTTACATGGGGTAGGGTTTTTGTCTAGAAATTTCTAAGCTGTCACTGAACTTCAAAATTATGTCATTCTCTAAAATAATCTTAGTCAAATTTTTAAAGTTGTTAATCACTCAGAGTGAAAGAAACTCTGCAGGTGAAAGAGGCTTGAAGAGAGCAAAGATGGTCTCATGGAAAGAACATGATCTGTTAAATAAGACCCATCTAGCTTTCGACAAATTTCTGTAGGTTTTAAAGCTAAGATTTCATAATCAATAAAATTAATAACACCCACTTTTCAAAGTTCAATGAGACAAAATTGCAGTCATTAAATATACATTTGTTAAATTGTAATAGAATTAAATAATTTTTCTTGTCAAATAACCAAATATCAAGGCATTAAAAAGAAAAAGAATTGAACAGTCACTTTGTAATCCTGTTGATTAGGTGAAGAAATAATGACATCCATAACCTTCCTGTCTCTTTTAGGTGTAGAAACTCTACTGATGCGAAAGGAAGATTTGCTTTTCATGCTTGTTTATTGCACACTTTTGCGGTTATTCTTTCTTTTATCCCAAGACAACAAATTATGTAGGAGCAATAGTAGGATCAAAATCAGTAGACATGCAAGACCGAAAAAATTCATAAACAACATATTTACAACTCTTCTTTCCAAATGGCCCATAGTTACATGCAAATAAACTACTCTCAAATTTTCTGAAGTCAGCATCCTCATCTCAGTCACACTGTAAGGCAGTGGTGAATAGATCTAACTGCCTATCAGGGAATGCAGACTCTGTACCTTTAACTGCACTTTTTTCAATTTTCTTATTTGAAAACTTCATTGGTATCTGTGTAACTCTTTATGATACATTTTCTCTCTGACATCCCTTAAAAGTTTTGGTCTGACTTTGTATTAAACTGCTTCAACCCAGGTTTTGCAATATTCTTATCCTTAAATTTCACATCTTAAATGTCATCTCTGACCTTGATCAATGTATCTCAGGAATCTGGCTCCACAGGGAACACAGATTCTTTCTGATTTATGCTGACATTTCTGTATAAGTAGCAGAGCTGAGATAGAATTGAAGATTCCACAACATGGAGGGTTAAGAATATCAAGTGATTAAGGGAACTAAGAATAGCAGCATAGTGTCTGGGTAAAGTTATGCATATATTTGATGTTGAAAAAAGTAAAGATATGGTTGAATCTTGAATCTCTGAATTCTTGACCTGATATCTACTGATGAAGCTGAATTTTGAGGAAGAAGTAAGGAAGGAACATTTTAGGAAAAATGATTCTCTATTGTTCTATTAGAAAAAAAATTCTAATGAAACTATCATCCTGACTGTGATTGGAGATTTTCTGATGACAGGTATCTTTTCAGATTCCTTGAAATATATATATCTGGATAAATACTTTGAAGCTGAAATGACTCTGAACTTTGGCTTCCTGCACTGCAGGCAGATTCTTTACCATATGAGCTATCAAGGAAGTTCACTATTTCCAACTATATGAAACTCAATAATAAATATGATATATGATAAATATGTGGCTTCCCTGGTGGGTCAGAGGTTAAAGAATCTGCCCGCAATGCGGGAGACCTGGGTTCGATTCCTGGGTCGGGAAGATCCCCTGGAGAAGGAAATGGCAACCCACTCCAGTATTCTTGCCTGGAGAATCCCATGGATGGAGGAGCCTGGTGGGCTACAGTCCATGGGCTCGCAAAGAGTCGGACACGACTGAGCGACTTCACTCATTCACTCACTCATGATAAATATAAATATGATAATATCAAATTCAAACATCTACATTTTAGAAAGCAAGTCACTTCCTCTATAATTCCATAACCCAATATAAACATTAAAATAGTTTTACATATATTGATATAATCCTATATTCCATATAAATTCTGGGCTTCCCAGGTGGCTCCAGTGGTAAAGAACCCATCTGTCAATGCAGGAGACACAAAAGATGCAGATTCGGTCTCTGGCTCAGATATCCTGAAGAAGGAAATGGCAAATCCACTCCAGTATTCTTGCCTACGAAATCTCATCAACAGAGGAGCCTGGTGGGCTACATACCATGTGAGTGGCATGAATCAGACATGACTGAGCACCATATAAATTCTATTCATTGGCACAGCAAATGCATCTCTAGAAAAGGACCCGCATTTCTAGCAAAAACTAGTTACCTTCGATGCAAAATTCAATACCCTTTCTCAATGCATGAACTTGCTCATGAAAAATGTGACTGAATTTGAAATATGATGTTTCATACAAACCAGAGTTAACTTTAAACTCATACATTTATTCTGTTATTAATTAATAATTCTATTATTTTTTTCTTCTTTGTTTAAAAAAATTTAAATCTATGTCTTTTTAATTGGAGGCTAATTGCTTTACAACTTTGAGACATAACTGAGTGACTAACACTTTCACTTTGACTTTTCTGCCATATATCATCATGAATTAGCCAAAGAGGGATGACGCATATGAAAACTTAGATGTTTTATACATTATCATATTTTAAAATAATTTTGTGTCAGATTTTGTTCATAGTAAATTCAACTATGACAACATTTGGGAGAGTAAGTATATATCTGTATATACCCAGATATATACATTCCAAGGAATATTAAAAGATACTTGTTGTCAGAAAATCTTCAATCACAGTCAGAATAATAGTTTCATTAGATTTTTTTTCCAATAGGACAATAGAGAATAATTTTTCCTAAAATGTTCCTTATAAAACACAGGCCTTTGTACCTGTCTGACTGTAGTTTTCTAAATCATACATTTTTTTTCTAATTCATACCTTTTTGTGATTAATATCGAAAAAATTGGCAAATATAACTCTGCTGCTGTTGCTGCTAAGTCATTTCGGTCGTGTCTAACTCTGTGCGACCCCATAGACGGCAGCCCACCAAGCTCTGCCGTCCCTGGGATTCTCCAGGCAAGCACACTGGAGTGGGTTGCCATTTCCTTCTCCAATGCATGAAAGTGAAAAGTGAAAGTGAAGTCGCTCAGTCGTGTCCGACTCTGTGCGACCCCATGGACTGCAGCCTACCAGGCTCCTCCATGCATGGGATTTTCCAGGCAAGAGTACTGAAGTGGGTTGCCATTGCCTTCTCCGCAAATATAACTCTGGAATGATACAAATTGGAGGGTATATGCACAGAGAAAGAGTACAGTGAAGTTACCCTATGCGTTACTATATTTTATTCCAGTCTGCAATCTGCAAATTCTAACACCTGTTTGATATCCAAATGTATGCAGATCCTATCAATCAGACATAGAATATAATTTTTTAAAATTCTTATCTAGGTCCACACTGTATTTATATGGCCCTTTAGAATTTTCTACTATTATATTGAAAAAAGACAAAGAGAATGCTGAAAAAAGAGTAGAAAACAGTAAAATATATTTTCTCCTGTCAAGAATTTAGCTAAGATACTGCATGGTATTACTGCTTCAGCATCTATTTTATTTGCCAGGAAGCTGAGGGAGCCTTAAACTGACACTAGCCCCGTCCTGCAAGTGCATGTTCTAGATAACAGCTTGCAGAGTCACAAGAAAGCATGCGTGCTTAGGCACGCAGTCTTGCTGGACTCGTTGCAACCCTTTGGACTGTAGCCAGCCCAACTCCTCTGTCCATGGGATTTTCCAGGCAAGAATATTTGAATGGGCTGCCTTTTCTTCCTCCAGGAAATCTTCCGCATCCAGGGATTGAACCTGTGTCTCCTGAGACTCTTGCTGTGGCAGGAGGATTCTTTACCACAGAGCCACTTGGGAAGCCCTACAAGAAATTATAAGGTCCTGATATGTCTTCCCCAATAGGTCAACAATTTCCCCACCTCCCAGAATCTTCCCTTTGTGCACCCTTCGATAAGACCCCCAGGGAGTTTACCCAAATTACACTCTTTTGGGTTTGAATTGACCAGTCTCGGCTTAGCTCCAAATTTCCAAAACATTCCACCCATGGACCCATATAAAGGGGCATGCCCCAGGACCTGCCTCATTCACTGCCTGCCCCTGCCTTTAGCTCCACTTGTTTGGACTCATCTTTCAGGACTTATGAGTGATATACTTCTCTATTCTAGTTTCTCTGGTGATCTTTTGTTGAGCCACAGCTCACCATATTGCCCACTGTGCTCCATTTAACAATCCTAATAACAAATCCTTATCATACAAAGTAGAGGCTAAGCCATTTTCTCCATGCTTACTTTCCTCTTCAGCTCACCTAAGTTTCTGCCTATCTCTCTTAGGATTCAGGCCCATCCCCAAAAGCAGGAGGCCCAGAGCAAATCTTTAAACAGTCACTGGGAAAAATAAGTCCTCAGTGTTAGAGATTCTATAAGTAGTTATACATCAGTGTACTGTGGAAATGAAATAACTTTTAGCCCTTTGCAAAGTTACTCCTTTATCAGGGAGTACAATGTTACAATTTCTTCCTGCAAGAGTCTGAAAGAAAAAAACAAAGCAAAAGTTCATGATTTCCCCAAAGCCCACAGAAATCACCTGGAGCCAACTGACCTAGAGAATTATCCAATTTTCCTCACAACTTGAAATCCATGAATAAAGACTGGGGAAATTTGGAAACCCAATATTTCCTTCAGACCATTAATTTGAAAAGTATGTTAAAGAAAAATCAGCTCATGATCAATTCAGGGACAAAACTAATTTTGAATTTGCTTTGGGCAAGCTTTTAATGTAGCCTAAAAACTCTGTTTAAAAGTAAAGTATCATATTAGCATTTTGTCCTGAAGAAGTCATATAATTACACTCACACATGCTACACAATAAAGAAATTGCCTTTGGTCCTCATTACTTTGACATGTCAGGATAGCACACAGTTGTAAGCACAGTGTGTATTTTTTAAAATTTAATATTGTTTTGAACTGTAAACTAGGGGCAATTGTCAGGCCACAACATGGTTCCCTTTCCGAGAGCTCCCCCCTTGAGTACAGAAATGTTAGGATATGACAGTCCTCAGGATTCCTTCATCTGTAGGTGATAGTAGAGGCACTAAAATCAAGTGTAGTATAATTCTATGTTTCAAAGTCACTGTGTGAGTTCATTGTTTAACTTATGCCCTGGGACAGGCTTATGAAGATGAATGCACAGACTCTGTGTTTCAAAACAACCAGCCTTATGCAGTGGGTGAAATCTGAAATTTGAAGTCAGATCATCAATATTTTGGTCTGGTATTTTTACTTGAAATCTGTATCTACCAAGTCTTTGACTGAATTTTTAAAATTTGTTAAATGAACATAATAGGAGTGGCCTTACATAGATTATTCTGTGCATCAAATTCATTAGCATTGTCACATGGAATTTAAACTATAAATCATTATGCAGGTGGCTAATTTTTACTTAGAGAAGCTGAAAATCTTCATCTCTCATACACTGAGGATTTACTACCTACCATCCTCTTACAGCACTTGGTTCTTCATCATTTACTCCCTTGGGCTAAAGGTATCAAAAGGTTTGTTTTAAAATATAACCATACTGCTTGGAAGCCATAATGCAAAAGTTATCCCAGTTAATCAAACATTGAGACATTTGGCATACTAATATTCATTGAGTATGGCTAGTTTGTCAATCAATTTGCAAAAATATACTATAAAATTTTCATATATGGAATAAAGCAACACTCACTAAGTTGAACTAAGGTTGCAAACTAGAAGCTAGTGTCCATAGAAGCAAGTACCGATGTTATTTTTTTTCCTTGATTTATAGTATATTACAAAAGTACTTGAGCCAATAATTATATTAAAAGAATTTCATTAAAAAGATGACATGTAGCTTATTTTAATAATTAGACTAGAAATTGTGGAAAGATTTGGTATGTTTTCAGAGAGCAGCCATTCATAGAAGTTCAACTACCGCTGTCACTTGATGTGTGTATCCTCTCTAACTTACTACTATTCCCAATGTCACTTCTCGCTTTTCCATGAAAGTAATTTATCTAATTTTGGACTGTTGTTGTTCAGTCACTAAATCACGTTTGGCTCTTTGAGACCCCATGGATTGCAGTGTGCCAGGTTTCCCCATTCTTCTCTATCTCTTGGAGTTTGCTCAAACTCATGTCCATTGTGTCAATGATGCCATCCAACCATCTCATTCTCTGTTGCCCCCTTATTCTCCTGCCTTCAACTTTTCCCAGAATCAGGGTCTTTTCTAATAAGCCGGCTCTTGACATCAAGTGGCCAAAGTATTAGAACTTCGGCATCAGCATTTGTCCTTCCAGTGAATATTCAAGGTTGATTTCCTTTACGATTGACTGATTTGATCTCCTTGCAGTCCAAGGGACTCTCAAGAATCTTCTCCAGTACCACAGTTTGAAAGCATCAATTCTTTGGTGCTCAGCCTTGTTTATGGTCTGACTCTCACATTTGTACATGACTATTGGAATCTATTAGCTATAATTTGAAATTCCCTAAAAAGGGATTCTAACTGATCCTTGTAGGCCAGGTATTGACTGCTATTTTAATGTTTTACATTGAAAGCCATCAGACCAAATGACTTAGTAATGACTGCAAAATCTATTTGAGAATTTCTTGTTAAAGCAGTGTAGTATGATTTTTCTCTAAATTGACAACTTATTGGCATATCCTATGATGAGGCTGGGATAAGGCATGGCATGGTAAACTCTCAATATTTGGGTTAAGAACACCTCTACACGAATTTAATGTAAGTCAGAGCAACAATAGTTCAGGAGAGCAAAGAAGTTGCTCATGGTACTAAACAGGTGATCAAAGGTCTTATGTCAGAGATTTGTGCTCAGTCATAGATCTAGAAGTGCTATTTGGGGATGAGTTAAAGCATTCCAAGGGTTTCCACTGAGGGAGGAGAAGGAAGTAAGTATAGGATCCAGATCTGTAAAAGAAATGGAGCAAATTGAAAGCATCAGTGTAAAATCTTGGCTGTAGGAAAAAGTTCTTGTAACATTGCAGATAAGAAAAATATCTAAATAATAAAACATAAGCAGAGCAGGCCCAGTGATATTTAGCAAGAGAAAATTAGATAACAAAATAACCATTGAGCCTAAGTTTTCTTCCCTTATGTGCAGAACTATCATCCTCAAAACTCGAAATGGCAGGCATGAAGTGAGGAAAGCTGGGCTTCTAGTTTAAAGAAAGAGATGTAGCTTCACACATTTGGAAGTTCATTCAGAAAAGCAGGAACAGGGGTTAGCCAAAAGGTTTATTTTATATATATGATCAAACCTGCCTCCATACAATCATCTTTAGTGATTCGAATTGTTTAACACAAGTCCAATAAGCGTTTATCAGGAAGATGACATGGTCAGTGAAAGTAAAAGTTGCTGAGTCTGTGTGCAACTCTTTTGAGACCCCATATAGTACGTGGAATTCTCCTGGTCAGAACACTGGAGTGGGGTAGCCTTTCTCTTCGCCAGGGTATCTTCCCAACCTAGGGATCAAACTCAGGTCTCCTGCATTGCAGTCGAATTCTTTACCAGTTGAGCTAGGAGGGAAGCTCTGATTCTTTACTGACAGCTATGAGGGAAGCCGGACATGGTCAATGAGCTGTCTGAAATAGTAGCCTCCCTCTTTGCAGTTCTTGTAGAGCTGGTTTTCCCAGTTTCAGCATTATTCACACTCAAGGCCAGATAATATTTTGCTGAGGGTGTGGGGGAAGGGAGCGCTGTACTGTGTACTGCGGGATGTTTAGCCACATCCCTGGCTTCTATACACTAGGTACCAGTAGCCCTCTCCTCCACTTTCCTCGAACATGATGACTAAAACTGTCTGCAGACATCACCAGAGGTCTTGTGGGGGGAAATTCTCTTCAGCTGAAAATTTTCATGTAGAACATAATATTAAAGAAAAACTGGGCTACTCAAGCAATAAAGCCAAGTCCTTATACTGTCTTAAATTTATACGAATTCAAAGTAGTTTTTCCTGCCATCCAATACTGTCTATGAAGGTGGCACTTTTATTTCCCATGAAATGCTAGTTCGAATTTCTCAGTAACATTAAATAAATTATGGTAACAAACATACAGTAGAAAAGGATTTCATCATTAAAATTATTACATAGAAGAATATTTTATGTCATGAGGAAACACTCACAGGATATTAATAAGTGGGAAAAGGTTATAATACATAATTGTAATGATGCTCAGTCTGAAACTCCCTCTTTTATGAAAGTGAAAGTTGCTCAGTCGTGTCCGACTCTTTGCGACCCCATGGGCTATATAGTCCATGGAATTCTTCAGGCCAGAATACTGGAGTGAGTAGCCTTTCCCTTCTCCAAGGGATCTTCCCAACCCAGGGATTGAACCCAGGTCTCCACATTGCAGGCAGATTCTTCACCCGCTGAGCCATAGGGGAAGCTCCTTTCATGAAAGGGAAAAGTCTAATGTCCATTTGACATGGGAGGACAATTTTGACAGGAGATTGATTGACTTCCTCACCCAGACACAGCACTAGAAGAATTTTTTGCTGACATGATTTCCTGTGGGCAGCCCTGTTGAACAGAGAAATAGGAGAATCAGAATAGACATGCAACCTTGTAATACACAACTTCTGAATTAATACTTTGACCAGAGAAGGTAGAAGATGCAAAAGTATGCAATGATCCAGAAAGTCTTAAACATGTTGTCTTGGATCGTCATATTTATAAAGACAAAGAAATAAGAATAAAACAAAGCAAATAACTTTTCTTCATTCTCTCTTTTGACTACAATTTTGTTCACACCCAGGACTCCTTCAGAGTTCTGTATATTTTCCTGTGAAAATTTCCGCTGTACACATTCATGCTTGTGTCATCATATTGTTAAATATGGGAAGTACTTGTCCTTAGGTAGAGTCCAAGCAGAGCATTTTTTCAAGGTAACACATTAATACTAGCTCATTTATGAAATATTTGGAAATTCATATTGAGCCTGTATATAAGACTGTAATATTTGAGTGATGTTATATTTTATTGGCACCAATAAGAGCACGCAGGTATTTTCCCTGCTTCTCGGAAATAGTATATATTCCTATAGATTATAAATATTCCTGTCTCTAAAATATTATTTGTATTTCAACATATAAAACTGCTATGTTGTCAGTTTTGTTTCTGGCTATATTACATGGCAAAAAAGATAATCCATGAAATTAAATGAGTGTGTGTGTGTGTTTGCATACACGTCTGCCCCAAAACTTTAATCCTAGAATTGTATATATTACTAATGCTGATTTTATATTAATTTTCATCTTCACTCATCTTTTTACTTTCTAAAAATGTATTATTTCTTGAACAGGAAACCAGTTATTTAAAAATAATAAATAGGATGAAAATGTTTTGGAACTAACTTCAGCTGGCATTTGTACAAAACTGTGAATGTACTAAATATCGCCAAATTGTTCACTTAAAAATATTTATTTTATGTGAATTTTACCTCAACAAAAAATAAATACTGCATTGAATTGTAAAAAAAAAACCTCTAAAGAAAGGGGTGTATGAGTGTTTGTGCGTCATAAAAATAAATATATTAAAGATGATCACAAATCAGTTCTTGTTGAGATTGCTGTTTAAAAATATAGGGTTTGAAATGCCAATTAATAGTGTTTTTACCCTGGTACTTCACATGTGAAGGGAAGAGAATCAGAGAGTGCCAAGAAGAACAGTTTCACTTTATAAAAATATATGTAGAAAAGGATTTCTACTGCTAACCAATCAGGGGCTTCCCAGGTAGATCAGTGGTAAAGAATCTGTCTGCCCATCATTGCAGGAGATGCAAGAGACATGGATTCGATCTCTGGGTCAGGAAGATACCCTGAAGAAGGAAGTGGGATCCACTCCAGTATTCTGGCGTGGAGAATCCCATGGACAGAGTAGCCTGGCAGGCTACAGTCCATGGGGTTGCAAAGAATCAGACACGACTGAGCAACTAACACTAATCTAAATCAAATTCTCATTTAGCAAAAATGACTCAACGGTGAAGACAATTTTTTTTTTTTCAAAGTCAAAATCTCTTGGAGAATTCTAATCTCCCAAGTCTGAAATAAATATCCTGGTGCCATGTGTGTGTTGAAAAAAAAAAAAAAAAAACTAATCAAAGATGGTATTTGTCTATGGGAGCTATTTGTCTATGGGAGGATGTAAAGAAAGTGACCCTCAGTGAAAGGGTCACTTTTCAAACCTCACAGAAGTTCCCTTCTAACCAAGGAACAACCTGCTCTAGCTATTTTTATTGCCAAGGAAAAATTTTAAATCTGGCCTTGGATTTACAGACACAATCAATTCAGCATTTTGGTTACACAGAACTAGTGCACCAGCAATGATTAGGGCAGAGGGTGAGTACATGGAATGTGTTATTATCTACTTCAAAAGTACATGGCATATATGCCTCTCAAAACATGACCAAAGGAAATGCAGTGCAAGGATTTTCAAAAGACAAAGGAAAGTAGGTGGGAAGTTGTGATTCTAAGATAAATGAGCTATCTTAGACTTGAGAAATGGGACTTATTTTTACTATTGATAGGAAAATCTCTTAGTATTTTTTTTTTTTAGCTTATGTGTCAGCATATTCAAATCCCCTAAATTCACATCTCAAAATATGCTCCAGAGAACCTATAGAAAAAAATAAGGGAAAGTGAAAGTGAAGTCGCTCAATCGTTTCTGACTCTTTCTACCCCTTGGAGCTCACCAGGCTCCTCCGCCCATGGGATTTTCCAGGCAAGAGTACTGGGGTGGGTTGCCATTTAGTCTTGTATAAGCCCGTTCTAACTTTTACTGAAAGATGCTAACTGTGGTGAGGGCTTCCCTGTAAGTCAGACAGTAAAGAATATGCATGCAATGCAGGAGACCTCGGTTTGATCCCAGGGTTGGGAAGATCTCCTGTAAAAGGGAATGGCAACCCACTTTAGTATTCTTGCCTGGAGAATCACATGGGCAGAGAAGCCTGGTGGGCTATGGTCCATGGGGTCGTGAAAAGTCAGACATGACTGAGTGACTCACACACCTAATTGCTCAGATGGTAAAGAATCCTCCTGCAATACAGCAGACATGGATTTGATCCCTGGGTTAGGAAGATACCCTGGGGAAGGGAATGGCTACCCACTCTAGTATTCTTGCCTGGAGAATTCCATAGACAGAGGAGCCTGGCGGGTTACAGTCCATGTGGTTGCTTACAGTCAGACATGACTGAGCAGCTAACACTTATATGTACTTATATGGTGAAAAAGGAGAAAGGTTGTTCACCATCATCTACAAAATTTTGCACAGTATCAAGATGTTCTGGTTACTGTTATTGAATAATCACTTCCAAACTCAATAGAGAAATAATTTTATTATGACCATAGATTTTATGTCAAGAATTTTTATCCCCCCCAGGTTTATTGAGTTATAATTTACATATAAGATTATATAAGTTTAAGGTGTATAACAAGACAATTTGATATATGCTATATTGTGAAGTGATTACCGCAATAAGGAAAATCAACACATCCATCTTCTTATGTGGTTACCTTGGGTTTTTGTTTCTTTTTATTTGTGTGTGTGTGAGAACATCTTTAAGATTATCTCTCTTAGCAACTATTGAGTATACAGTACAGTATTACTAACTATAATCACCAAGTTCTAAAGAAAGATGACCAGTGAATCTAATCTAATCTAATGAATGATTCCCAGAACTCATTCATGTGATAACTGGAAGTTTGTACACTTTAATCTCTTTCATCTATTTCCCCTACTCTTCTGTTCCCTCACTCTTGACAACCTCCAATCTATTCTCTGTATTTATAAGTATTGTGTTCTGTTTGGTTTTATTTATATTCTATATATAAGTGCTGTCATAGAGCATTTGTCTTACTCTATCTGATTTGCTTCATTTAGCATAATGTCCTCCAAGTTCAACCCTGTTTCATAAATGGCAAGATTTTATTATTTTATTTAATGGTTGAAAAATATTTTATTATAGGTATTATCACATTTTACATAGTCATCCCTTGACAGACACTTAGATTGTTTCCTAAGTGTCTTGGTTTATAGGAGATAATGCTGTAATGCAGAAATCTCTTCCAGAAAGTGATTTTATTTTATTTGGATAAATATACAGAAGTGGGATTGTTGGATCATATGAGAGTTCTACTTTTAATTTTTTCAGAAATCTTCCATATTTTTTTCCATAGTGGCTGCATCAATTTACATTCCAAGGTTCACAAGGCTTCCCTTTTCTCCACATCCTCATTAACATTTGTTTTTCTTGGTATTTGAATAATAGTCATTCTAGCAGATATGACATGGTACCTGATTGTGGTTTTCACTTGCATTTCCCTAATGATGAGTAATGTTGCATATTTTCATTTACCCACTGGCCATTTGTATATCTATTTTGGAAAAATAGCTATTTAGATTCTTTTTAAAACTGGGTTGTCTTTCCTTGAATTGAGTTGTATGTTTGCTTGTTTTTATTTACATATTTTGACTGTTTTTTTTAACATATTTTGACTGCTACCTCTATCAGATATATAAACTGCATTTTTTTTCTCCCATTCTGCATGTGGTTTAGTTATCATAATTTTTTTCTATACATAAGATCTTTACTCTGATGTAGTCCCACTTCTTTAGTTTTGCTTTTGTTGATTGTATTTTTGGTATTAAATGCAACAATATGTTGCAAAACCAATGTCAAGGAACTTTTCCCCCATGGGTCTTTTAGAGTTTTATTATTTCAGGTGTTGCATTTGAGTGTTTAATCCAATATGAGTTTATTTTTATGAGTGATATAAGATAGAAATCCAGTTTCATTCTTTTGCATGTGGATATCCATTTTTCCCAACACAGTTTATAAAAAGACTATCCTTTCTCCATTGAGTATTCTTGGCTTAGTTATCAAATATGAGTTGACTGTATGTGCATGCCCTTATGCTGGGCTCTCGGTTTTCTTACATCTGTCTCTGCATCGCTTTTTGGCCAGATTTAGATATCTAAGTGAAAGACTCTTCATCATCATCAATATCGATAGCAATATCTTCATTATCCCAGCTACAATTTGATAGGTGTCTACATGATTCCAGGACTTCTTCAAGGCCATTTTCATATTAAGTTTTAATAATTATAATAATAAAACCATTATTATTATATGATATTTCAATTTAAAATATCCACATACAAATACATCCTTTTTTACAAAATAGGCTCAGTTTAGTTCAGCAGTCGCAACCACATAGACTGCAGCACTCCAGGACTCCCTGTCTATCAAAACTCCCAAAATTTACTTAAACCCATATCCACTGGGTCAGTGATGCCATCCAATCATCTCATCCTTTGCTGTCCCCTTCTCCTCCTGCTTTCAGTCATTCCCAGCATCAGGGTCTTTTCAAATGAGTCAGCTCTTTGAATCAAGTGGCCAAAGTATTGGAGTTTCAGCTTCAGCATCAGTCCTTCCAATGAATATTCAGGGCTGACTTCCTTTAGGATAGACTGGTTGGAATCTCCTTGTTGTCCAAGGGACTGTCAAGAGTCTTCTCCGACACAATTCAAAAGCATCAATTCTGAGTGCTCAGCTTTCTGTCTAGTTCAACTCTCACATCCATACATGTCTACTGGAAAAACCATAGCTTTGACTAGATGGTCATTTGTTAGCTGTCATGTCTCTGCTTTTTAATATGCTGTCTATGTTGGTCATAACTTTTCTTCCAAGGAACAAGCCTCTTTTAATTTCATAACTTCAATCACCATCCACAGTGATTTTGGAGCCCCAAAAGATAGTCTGTCACTGTTTCCCCATCTATTTGTCATAAAGTGATGGGTCCAGATGCCATGATCTTATTTTTCTGAATGTTGAGTTTTAATCCAACGTTTTCACTCTCCTCTTCCACTATCATCAAGAGGCTCTTTAGTTCTTCTTCACTTTCTGCCATAAGGGTGGTGTCATGTGCATATCTGAGGCTATTGATATTTCTCCCTGCAATACTGATTCCAGCTTGCATTTCCTCCAGCTCAGTGTTTCTTATGATGTACTCTACATATAAGTTATATAAGCATGGTTACAATACACAGCCTTGACATACTCCTCTCCCAATTTGGAATCAGTATGTTGTTCCATGTCCACTTTTAACTGTGCCTTCCTGACCAGCATACAGATTTCTCAAGAGGCAGGTGAGGTGGTCTGGTATTCCCATCTCTTCAAAAATTTTCCACTATTTGTTGTAAACCACACATTCAAAGGCTTTGGCATAGTCAATAAAGCAAAAGTAGATGTTTTTCTGGAACTCTTTTGCTTTTTTGATGGTCCAATGGGTGCTGGCAATTTGATCTCTGGTTCCTCTGCCTTTTCTAAATCTAGTTTGAACATCTGAAAGTTTGTGGTTCACATACAAACCTGGCTTGGAGAATTTAGGCACTACTTTACTAGTGTGTGAGACGAGTGTAATTGTGTGGTAGTTTGAGCATTCTTTGGTATTGCCTTTCTTTGGGATTGGAATGAAAACCGACCTTTTCTAGTCCTGTGTCCACTGCTGAGTTTTCCAAATTTTCTGGCATATTGAGTACAGCAGTTTCACAGCATCATCTTTTTAGGATTTGAAATAGCTTAACTGGAATTCCATCACCTCCACTAGCTTTGTTGTTTGTGATGCTTCCTAAGGCCCACTTGATTTCTCATTCCAGAATGTCTGGCTCTAGGTGAGTGATCACACCATTGTGGTTATCTGGGCTGTGAAGATATTTTTTGTATATTTCTTCTGTATATTCTTGCCACCTCTTCTTAATATCTTCTGCTTCTGTCAGGTCCATACCATTTCCATCCTTTATTGTGCCCATTTTTGCATTAAATGTTCCCTTGGTATCTCTAATTTTCTTGAAGTGATCTCTAGTCTTTCCCATTCTACTGTTGTCCTCTATTTCTTTGCATTGATCACGGGGAAGGTTTTCTTATCTCTCCTTGCTATTCTTTGGAACTTTGCTTTCAAATGGGTATATCTTTCCTTTTCTCCTTTTCCTTCTGCTTCTTTTCTTTTTTTAGCTCTTTGTATGGCCTCTTCAGACAACTATTTTGCCATTTTGCATTTCTTTTTCTTGGGGATAGTCTTGCTCCCTGCTTCCTGTACAATGTCATGAACCTGCATCCATAGTTCTTCAGACACTCTATCAGATCTAATCCCTTGAATCTATTCCTCACTTCCACTGTATAATCATAAAAGATTTTATTTCAGTCATACTAGAATGGTCTACTGTTTTCCCCACTTTCTTCAATTTAAGTCTGAATTTTCCAGTAAGGAGTTCATGATATGTGCCACAATCAGTTTCTGGTCTTGTTTTTTGCCTACTGTAGAGAGCTTCTCTATCTTTGGCTGCAAAGAATGTAATCAATCTATTTTAGGTATTGACCATCTGGTGATGTCCATGTGTAGAGTTGTCTCTTATGTTGTTGGAAGAGGGTGTTTGCTATGACCAGTGCGTTCTCTTGGCAAAATTCTATTAGCCTTTACCCTGCTTCATTCTGTACTCCAAGACCTAATTTTCCTGTTACTCCAGGTATTTCTTGACTTTGTACTTTTGCATTCCAGTCCCCTATAATGAAAAGGACAGCTTTTTTGGGTGTTAGTTCTAAAAGGTCTTGTAGGTCTTCATAGAACTGTTCAGCTTCTTCAGTATTACTGGTCAAGGAATAGACTTGGATTACTGTGTCCAATGTATTGAATGGTATTGAGTAGCCTATACTGTGGCATCAAAATATACCCTAATACCCAATAGCTTAACAACTTAGAATTAAATATCTCTCAAAGATATTTGAGTGGACTAATAACATGCAATTTAAGTTATATAATATTCATATTAGGAAAGAGGAAATTGCTGTTTAGCGAGCTTTTATTTATTTTTTTTTAATTTTATTTTATTTTTAAACTTTACATAACTGTATTAGTTTTGCCAAATATCAAAATGAATCTGCCACAGGTATACATGTGTTCCCCATCCTGAACCCTCCTCCCTCCTCCCTCCCCATACCATCCCTCTGGGTCGTCCCAGTGCACCAGCCCCAAGCATCCAGTATCGTGCATCAAACCTGGACTGTAGTGGGGCACTCAATGACCATGACCTCATATGTAGATCTCCGAAGAAATTCACAATTTGCAGATGAAGAAGTTGAGGTACAAATAGGTAAAGTAACTCATTTTCAGCCACCTCTAGGAGAAATTGAACTCAAGCGGAAAGGTATGCATTGTCTAGAGGACATCCTTACAGGTTATCTGATGTTAACCTTTCATTATCTTTAAGCTAATGTTCAATATTTTGCAAGCTGTAGTTATCTGGTAGATGTGCAAAACCTTCTGATCCTATATAAAAGCATTTTCCTTACTTTCTTCCATGTGGAGAAACCAATTTTGCTTCTAAAATTGCATAATCATTTCAATATAACACACCAGCATGTATATAGCAACATCCTACTTTCCTCATTAATGAGAAGAATAAAATCTTTAGAATTGCTTATTTTTATATCTGCATGGCCGTTACAATTTTAGCTTTTCATAAAATCATCTTTTTATACAGATTTGAGTTTTATATTGTAGTACAAGGATTTGAAACTTGGAATTTCTGATTCAAAAGTCCATTTTTGGGGATACCCTTATCCCCAGGGATCATAAGCAGCTGGCAGAACAATAACATGTGTTCTCATTGGGTACAAACAAAACAAATCAGAGAATATTTCCTTGACAGAAGCAACATGGTTGCTTAAATGGTTGTTTAAATATTCACCTGTAGATCTCTAGTGGTAGGACTCGTCTGTTATAACATCTGTTTTGTTTGTTTGTTTGTTTACCAAATAATTGTACTGGGATGATGTTTTCCTGTAGAAAGAGATATGATGAAAACTTTGAAGTGGTCCTGGAACACAAAGGAAGAAGCAGAAAGAAAACTTTCCAAGAGACAAAGCAGTAAGAGAGGATGGAGGATGATGAACACCAGCCAGAGGATATGAGGGGCCAGGGAAAAAGTATTTTATTAGCTAGCTCAGTTCACTTCAGTTCAGTTCAGTGGTTCAGTCATGTCCAACTCCTTGCGACCCCATGAACCGCAGCATGCCAGGTCTCCCTGTCCATCACCAAATCCCGAAGTCCACCCAAACCCATGTCCATTGAGTCGGTGATGCCATCCAACCATCTTATCCTCTGTCGTCCCCTTCTCCTCTTGCCCTCAATCTTTCCCAGCATCCGGGTCTCTTCAAATGAGTCAGCTCTTCGCATCAAGTGGCCAAAGTATTGGAGTTTCAGCTTCAACATCAGTCCTTCCAATGAACACCCGGGACTGATCCTTTAGGATGGACTGGTTGGATCTCCTTGCAGTCCAAGGGACTCTCAAGAGTCTTGTCCAACACGACAGTTCAAAAGAAATTAATATGGGGAATGGCACTGAAACATGTAAATTATCATATATGAAATGAATCGCCAGTCCAGGTTCTATGCATGATACAGGGTGCTTGGGCCTGGTGCACTGGGATGACCTAGAGGGATGGGATGGGGAGGGAGGTGGGAGGGGTGTTCAGGATGGGGAACGTATGCACACCCATTGCAGATTCAAGTCAATGTATGGCAAAACCAAAACAATATTGTATTGTAAAGTAAAATTAAAAAAAAAAGAAATTAATGGGAATGGGAAGTCTAAATTCACTTTGGGACAGAGATTACTTTTTTTAAGCCTTATAATACTATTTTCAGCTGGATAGGTTAAGAAAAAATTCCACTTGACTAACCACTAGTGGACTTATAAAAGTCTACTGTTTAAAATAATCTGCAATTAAAATACAGTAATAACTCTGAATTAAACAAAATCTCTAAAACATAAGGCATTCCTACATTTTAACCTTCATTAAACTTTGTATTGATAAACTGATCCAAAAGTTAAATTTGTGGCCACAATGATGATTCAGCTGAATATTTATTAAATAGAAAAGAAAATCAAGGTCAAGGATAATTAAGGTAAATTAAATTATAATGGTTTATGCTGTTGTTGAAGAGAAAAGACTAGACAAAGTGGCTCTTAAAAATCTTTATTTATTGATTTTGTTTCACTTGACTATTTCAGGAGCTCATGTGACACAGGCTATTATTTCATCTTGTTAGTGCCAGTTTCATAATGGTCAAATTTACAAAATATTCTAGATAAATGTTTGATAAGTGGTTGGAAAAAAATGTTTGATCATTGAATATTGAAATAATTAAGTGTGTCTTTGTAGGAGGAAGAGGAACTTAGAAACATATTAAGTTATTTTGGATAATGGCTCTCCCATCATATACCTGAACAGTCTCTAGGATGATTATCAAATTAGCTCATTGCTTTGATGCTTTCATACATTCCTCTCCTAGTGCATTTCAATAATACCCATGTTCACAGAGTTTTATAAGATGCAGGTACTGTAAGGTTAACTTTAATAAAAGTCAAAGTATTTTGAATATTCATGAATTGGTTTGTATGCAGTTTCTTTCAAAATCCAAAATTTCAGTGACTGAGGAAATAAATTAAAAAGATATAATAACTGATTGTTGATTCTTTCTCTTTTCCCACCAACTCATACTTAAGACTGTATTTCAGAGATAATTTCAGATGCCTGTGTATTTTTTATTCACATAAAAAAATTTTTTAGTTTTCATTCAGAAAAGCTTGATCCAAGCATGTTCAGCAGATATTTATTGAGGACTTACTATGTTTCAGGATTAGTATTTGGATGCAGCACTATATGATACAGAGGGGCCTACCAGGTTCCTACTCTCTGATAATGATTAGTATAGTAGAAGATCAAAATATTAAATATAGAACAACTTATTTACAGTTTATTCATTTTTATTGCCTGCACCTATTGTAACTTAACATGACTACAAACAGATTGTACCTTCTTTTTTTTCCTCCTGTGCTATACAATAGGTTCTTATTAGTTATTTATCTTACAAATAGAAGTATATATATGTCAATCCCAATCTCCAGGTTTATATCACCCCACGACACTTGGTGTCCATACATTTGTTCTCTATGTCTGTGTCTTCATTTCTGCTTTGCAAATTTATTCATCTGTACCATTTTTCTAGATTCCACACATATGCATTGATATATGATATTTGTTTTTGTTTTTTTCTTCCTGACTTATTTTAGTCTGTATGACAGTCTCTAGGTCCATCTACATCTCTACAAAAGACACTAATTTCACTCTTTTTATGGCTGAGGAATATGCCATTATATATATATATATATATATATATATATATATATATATATATTTTTAACTTTACAATATTGTATTGGTTTTGCCAAATATCGAAATGAATCTGCCACAGGTATACATGTGTTCCCCATCCTGAACCCTCCTCCCTCCTCCCTCCCCATACCCCATACCATGCCATTATATATATTAACCACATCTTCATTATCCATTTCTTTGTTGGACATTTAGGTATAAATAGTGCTGCAATGAACACTAGGGTGATGTATCTTATGGAATAATGGTTTTCTCTGTGTTTATGCCTATGAGTTCAAATGTTCAAGCTGGATTTAGAAAAGGCAGAGAAATCAATGATCTAATTGCCAACATCCGTTGGATCATCGAGAAAGCAAGAGAGTTCCAGAAAAACACCTACTTCTGCTTTATTGACTATGCCAAAGCCTTTGACTGTGTGGATCACAACAAACTGTGGAAAATTCTTAAAGAGATGGGATCCCAGACCACCTGACCTGCCTCCTGAGAAATCTGTATGCAGATCAAGAAACAACAGTTAGAATGGACATGGAACAACAGACTCATTTGGTTCCCAATCAGGAAAGGAGTACATAAAGGCTGTATGTTGTCACCCTACTTATTTAACATATATGCAGAGTACATCATGAGAAATGCTGGACTGGATGAAGCACAGCCTGGAATCAAGATTGCAAGGAGAAATATCAATAGCCTCAGATATGCAGATGACACCACCCTTATGGCAGAAAGTGAGAAGAACTAAAGAGCATATTGTTGAAAGTGAAAGAGGAGAGTGAAAAGGTTGGCTTAAAACTCAACATTCAGAAAACTAAGATCATGGCATCTGGTCCCATCACTTCATGACAAATAGATGGGGAAACAATGGAAACAATGATTGACTTTATTCTTTTGGGCTTCAAAGTCACTGCAGATGGTGACTGCAGCCATGAAATTAAAGGACGCTTACTCCTTGGAAGAAAAGGTATGACCAAACTAGATAGCATATTAAAGAGCAGAGGCATAACTTTGCCAACAAATGTCCATCTAGTCAAAGCTATGGTTTTTCCAGTAATCATGTATGGATGTGAGAGTTGGACTCTAAAGAAAGCTGGGCACCAAAGAATTGATGCTTTGAACTGTGGTGTTGGAGAAGACTCTTGAGAGTCCTTTGGAAAGCAAGGAGATTGAATCAGTCCATCCTAAAGGAAATCAGTCCTGAATATTCATTGGAAGGACTGATGCTGAAGCTGAAACTTCAATATTTGGCCACCTGATGCAAATAATTGAAACATTTGAAAATACCCTGATGTTGGGAAAGATTGGGGCAGGAGAAGAAGGGGACAACACAGGATAAGATGATTGGGTGACATCATTGACTCAATGGTCATGACTTTGAGTAAATACCAGGAGTTGGTGATGGACAGGGAGTCCTGGCGTGCTGCAGTCCATGGGGTTGCAAAGAGAAGACCATGACTGAGTGACCGATCTGAACTGAATTGATGCCTATGAATGGGATTGCTGGATGACATAAATCTATTTTTCAGTTTTTAAGGAAGCTCCGTACAGATTTTCTAATTTTCATTCAGAAAAATTTAACTCAAGCATGAATTCACATGTTCAGCAGATACTTACAGAGGAGTTACTATGTGTCAGGAGCAGTGCTTTGGATGCAGAGTTCAATAATACAGAGACCTGCTAGGTTTCTACTCTCTGATAATGACTAGGATAGTAGAAGATCTAGACATTAAATATAGAATAAGTTATTTGACTTATGCTTACACTGTTATAAAAAAATGAGGAAACAGGTATAATGAAAAAAGGTATATAAGGTGGCTTTAGTGGTATTTATGATTAGAAAGTAGCAGCTCAGTTAAGTTAGTCATATCCGACTCTTTGCAACCCCATGAAGTGCAGCATGCCAGGCCTCCCTGTCCATCACCAACTCTTGGACCCATCACCCAAACCTATGTCCATTGAGTGGGGGATGCCATCCAAACATCTCAACCTCTGTCATACCCTTCTCCTCCTGGCTTCAATCTTTCCCAGCATCAGGGTCTTTTCAAATGAGTCAGCTCTTCTCATCAGGTGGCCCAAGTCCTGGAGTTTCAGCTTTAACATCAGTCCTACCAATAAACACCCAGAACTGATCTACTTTAGGGTGGACTGGTTGGATCTCCTTGCAGTTCAAGGGACTCTCAAGAGTCTTCTTCAACACCAAAGTTCAAAAGCATCAATTCTTCAGCACGCAGCTTTCTCTATAGTCCAACACTCACATCCATACATGACCACTAGAAAAACCACAGCCTTGACTAGACGGACCTTTGTTAACAAAGTGATGTTTCTGCTTTTTAATATGCTGTCTAGGTTGGCCATAACTGTCCTTCCAAGGAGTAAGCGTCCTTTAATTTCATGGCTGCAATCACCACGTGCAGTGATTTTGGAGCCCCAAAAAATAAAGTCAGCCACTGTCTCCAATGTTTCCCCACCTATTTGCCATGAAGTGATGGGACCGGATGCCATGATCTTAGATTTCTGAATGTTGAGCTTTAAGCCAACTTTTTCACTTTCCTCTTTCTCTTTCATCAAGAGGCTTTTTAGTTCTTTGTCACTTTCTGCCATAAGGGTGGTGTCATCTGCATATCTGAGGTTATTGATATTTCTCCTGGCAATCTTGATTCCAGCTTGTGTTTCTTCCAGCCCAGCATTTCTCATAATGTACTCTGCATAGGAGTTAAATAAGCAGAGTGACAATATACAGCCCTGATGTACTCCTTTTCCTATTTGGAACAAGTCTATTGTTCCATGTCCAATTCTAACTGTTGCTTCCTGACCTGCATATAGGTTTCTCAAGAGGCAGGTCAGGTGGTCTGGTATTCCCATCTCTTTCAGAATTTTCCAGTTTATTGTAATCCACACAGTCAAAGGCTTTGACATAGTGAATATAGCAGAAGTAGATATTTTTCTGGAACTCTCTTGCTTTTTCAATGATCCAGCAGATGTTAGCAACTTGATCTCTGGTTCCTCTGCCTTTTCTAAAACCAGCTTGAACATTTGGAAGTTCAGGGTTCACATATTGTTAAAGCCTGGCTTTGAGAATTGTTAGCATTTCTTTACTAGTGTGTGAGATGAGTGCAATTGTGTGGTAGTTTGAGCATTCTTTGGCATTGCTTTTCTTTTGAATTGGAGTGAAAACTGACCTTTTGTAGTCCTGTGGCTACTGCTGAGTTTTCCAAATTTACTGGCATATTGAGTGCAGCACTTTCACAGCATAATCTTTGAAGATTTGAAATAGCTCAACTGGAATTCCATCACTTCTGCTAGCTTTGTTTGTATTGATGCTTCCTAAGGCCCACTTGACTTCACATCCCAGGATGTCTGGCTCAAGGTAAGTGTGAGTAATCACACGATCATGATTATCTGGGTAGTGAAGAACTTTTTGTACAGTTCTTATGTGTATTCTTGCCACATCTTCTTAATATCTTCTGCTTCTGTTATTTCCCTACCCTTCCTGTCCTTTATTGAGCCCACCTTTGCATGAAATATTCCCTTGGTATATCTATTTTTCTTGAAGATATCTCTAGTCTTTCCCATTGTATTGTTTTCCTCTATTTCTTTACATTGATCACGGAGGAAGACTTTCTTATGTCTCCTTTCTATTCTTTGGAATTCTGCATTCAAATGGTATATTTTTCCTTTTCTCCTTTGTTTTTCTCTTCTCTTCTTTTCACAGCTATTTGTAAGGCCTCCTCAGACAGCCAGTTTGCTTTTTTGCATTTCTTTTTCTTGGGAATGGTCTTGATTCCTGTCTCCTGTACAATTTCTTGAACCTCTGTCCATAGTTCATCAGGCACTCTGTCTATCAGATCTAGTCCCTTAAATCTATTTCTCACTTCCACTGTATAGTCATAAGGGATTTGATTTAGGTCATACGTGGATGTTCTAGTGGTTTTCCCTACTTTCTTCAATTTCAGTCTGAATTTGGCAATAAGGAATTCATGATCTGAGCCACAGTCAGCTCCTGGTCTTCTTTTTGCTGATTGTATAGAGCTTCTCATCTTTGGCTGCAAAGAATATAATCAGTCTGATTTCATAGTCAACCATCTGGTGATGTCCATGTGTAGAGTCTTCTCTTGTGTTGTTGGAAGAGGTTGTTTGCTATGACCAGTGCGGTCTCTTGGCAGAACTATATTAGCCTTTGCCCTGCTTCATTCTGTACTCCAAGGCCACTTTTGCCTGTTATTTGAAGTGTTTCTTGACTTCGTACTTTTGCATTCCAGTACCCTATAATGAAAAGGACATCTTTTTTGGGTGTTAATTCTAGAAGGTCTTTGTAAATCTTAATAGAACCATTCAACTTCCGCTTCTTCAGTGTTACTGGTTGGGGCGTAGACTTGAATTACTGTGATATTGAATGGTTTGTCTTGGAAATGAACAGAGATACTTTTTTCATTTTTGAGATTGCATCCAAATACTGCATTTTAGACTCTTTTGTTGACTATGATGGCTGCTCCATTTCTTCTAAGGGATTCCTGCCCACAGTAGTAGTTATAATCATCATCTGAGTTAAATTCACCCATTCCAGTCCATCTTATTTTGCTGGTTCCTGGAATGTTGATGCTCACTTTTGTCATCTCCTGTTTGACCACTTCCAATATGCCTTGATTCATGGACCTAACATTTCAGGTTCCTATGCAATATTGCTCTTTACAGCATCAGACCTTGCTTCTACCAGTCCCATCCACAACTGACTGTTGTTTTTGCTTTGGCTCCATCCCTTCATTCTTTCTGGAGTTATTTCTCCACTGATCTCCAGTACCATATTGGGCACCTACCGACTTGGGGAGTTCATCTTTCAGTGTCCTATCTTTCTGCCTTTTCATACTGTTCATGGGGTTCTCAAAGCAAGAATACTGAAGTGGTTTGCCATTCCCTTCTACAGTGGACCACATTCTGTCAGATCTCTCCACCATGACCCTTCCATCTTGGGTGGCCCCACACGGTATTGTATATACACTTTACATTATTTTAAAATCATTTAAAGATATTAATGCTAATCTGTATCTTGGTTTTTATTTTAAATTTGTTTCAATTCTGGTCTGAGTTTATGACGAGAATCTTATCTAGGAAATACAAATATGAATGTGATTTGAAGCAGGTAAAAAATAGTTTTATTCACAAACCTTTCCCATATTGTCATTCAAAGAAAAATTTAGGAAGAGTTATTTACACAGTTTCTGATGGGTGATAATAAAATTCAAATGCTTCAGAAGCTAACAAAATACATGTTTTCCTCAAATTGATAGCAAAAACAAACATAAGATAAAATCATGTATTTTCCTTCACTAACACTTATAGGTGTGATTATACATTTATAAAGTAATTTCAAATTATTTTAATTTCATCTGGAAGAACATATATGACACTAATCTGAAAAGTCTTAAAAAAGAAATGTAATATGTGAGAATTTATTTTGAAGATATATTTATTAAAATCTTAACATCTTCATGGAAGATCAGCAAAACAAAGGTTTTTGACAGTATCACTTAGAATACATATAAATAATGGATAAATAAATAAATAAATGCAAGATGCCCTATAGTACATTAAACAAAATAGATCACAGATGGTTCAATAATGTGCTTAAAAGTATAGAATGTGTTATAGATAAAATTTTTATTCAATTTTTGATATAATTTTATTTAAAGTGTTTAGTTGATTTTTTTCTCTGTGGTGAAAAGCAATTTCATTGGCATAATTAAGTCAGGAAAGTTAAAAGTTAGCTTAGATACTGAAAATGTAAAATAATTATAGCAAACTTAAATTTTAAAAAATCATGTGAAAAATACTATACATATAAGAGATGAAAACTAGATATTCTTCCTATGTAATATAATTAGCCTTTACCAATAAATAAGATACTATGAATAAGATGAAAGGCAAGAACAAGAAACAAATAATATAATTTAATTGTCCATCTACAGAAGATTTGCCAATTGCAAATGACTATTTTAAATGACTTTCAATATTTCAATTAATAAAATACATACAAAAATAATAATTTTGTCTTTTTACAAATATTTTTTTTAACTAAGTGCACTAGATTTGGGCTTCCCTGGTGGCTCAGACGGTAAAGAGTCTGCCTGCAGTGCGGAAGACCTGAGTTAAATCTTTAGGCCGGGAAGATCCCGTGGAGAAGGAAATGGCAACCCACTCCAGTATCCTTGCCTGTAAAATCCCATGGACAGAGAAGCCTGGCAGGCTACAGTCCATGGGGTTGCAAAGAGTTGGACATGATTAAGCGACAAAAAAGAAAAAGAAGAAAAGAAAAAGCACTAGATTTTGCTTTTCTGATTTAAGACTTATTTATGTAAATGTATTTTCCATCATTATGAGGACCAAGAAGAAGTTAAGAAAATATATTAGAGAGTAATACTGTGTGTGTGTGTGTGTGTGTCTTTGTGTGTATTTATAGAGGTTTGAAAGGTTAGGAGTACTTACTGTAGATGTGGTAATTTAAAAATTCATTCTCAAAGATATTTGAAATGGAACTTGAAAGATAATGAGTCTTGCATAAAAGAACTAAAGGAAGAATAATCCTGGCTAAGGGTAAAACTATGGAAATGTGATGAAGATCAGTTTGGCAGAGGTGAAGTAAAGAGAGTAAAAAAGAAAATGTGGAAGACAGTAGTATTCAGTAAGTTCTTAGATCAAGGGGCTAGAGGCAGCAATTTGGAGCTCAGGGAAGGACTTTGGATTCGATCTTAAGTGTCATGGGGCAAGGCTGTGGTGTGAAGTCCATATCGTTGAGTTGGGATTTAGACAGAAATACATGTCCATATTTGAAATAGAATCATCATTTGGAATCAGGTGCTAGCTACACTGCTAAGGAGAAACAAATTCAAAATATATTTTAGGATAATGATGACATGCCTTGATGTGCCATTGGATACTGTTGAAACAAGACAGGAATCAAGGATAACAACTTTTCTTTTTCCTAGGAAATTAAGCAGAAGTTTGTACCATTTATTGATATGGTTTTGGATAGATTTCCTCCTTCAGCTTCATTGAATTTTGGTTGTCTAGCCCCAAACAGCATCAGTGTCTCCTGAAAGTCTCCCATAGCAATGACATTGGAGGTGTGAGAGTCACTTGTGAGTTAAGATTTGCCTTCATGAGTTCCATTCATCCTTGTTTACCCTCCTTGTCCTTGCTCTTGTCCACATAAAGCTTTCTTTCCTGACTACTCATCTAGCTTAACTGTAGTGACTTTACTCTGATCATCTGACCCACAAAGTCTGATCATCTGACCCACAAAAAATAGCCTTGTACAGTCTTCTCCACCAGGTCTACTAGTTTCTTGAGGCCTAATCTCTTTGATAAGTTTCTTATATCTTTATCTCTTTGTAGTTGTTTTGCTTCTATGATAACATCTTGACTGATATAGATGCTGTCACTGTTGCAAAAAAAGATGAGAAAAATATGGCTGGGGATGAGGTCTGTTGGTGACTGTATGGAAAAGAAAGATTTTCTGTCTGATCCCATTTTCTCAGTGAAGCAAGGCCATGAACTTGGTCTTGGCACAAAGTGAGAACATGGGGCTTATCAGAATGGGGAACAAACTAACTGGAAAAAAATAGCAGGATATCTGATCACTGTTGAATCATGATGTGATATTTGTGGTAAAGAGCAAACTTTTGGATTCAGTGGATGAAAAAGAGGGTGGGATGGTTTGAGAGAATAACATTGAATCGTATACATTGCCATGTGTAAAATAGATAACCAGTGTGGGTTTGATGCATGAAGCAGGGCATACAGAGCTGGTGCTCTGTGACAACCTAAAGGAATAGGATAGGGAGGGAGGTGGGGGGGGAGTTCAGGATAAAGGGGACACATGTATACCTATAGCAAATTCATATTGATGTATGACAAAAATCATCACAGTAGTGTAAAGTAATTGCCCTCCAATTAAAACAAATAAATTAAAAACATAAATGAGGGGCTGGGCTGTGTGATTTTTCCACTAGGGATTTTCAGTTAATGAAGAGTCACCAACTGAAAACAGCAGAATTTTCTATCTCAACTTAGCAGATACAGAAGGGGTTTGTAACAATCCATATAAACAGGTTTTCAAACATTGGTATTTATTACTTCTGATTTATATCTTGATTTAATACAACTTTCCTAAAGTATTTTATATGACTACATACATAGTTTTATAATTTATATTGTTTTAACAAAGACTATTATCAGATCAGGAAAATAGGCTATGGATTTTTTATAATTTTAAGCTACAAAAATCACTCATACTAGAAAGATAATCTATTGAGCTATCTAAAGACAAGATGTGACTTCCCAGATGACACAGTGGTAAAGAATCTACCTGTCAATTCAGGAGATGCAAGAGAAGTGGATTTGATCTATGGGTGGGGAAAATTCCCTGGAGTAGGAAGTGGCAACCCACTACAGTGTTCTGCTTGAAACATTCCATGGACAGAAGAGCCTGGCAGGCTCTTCCACGGGGTTGAAAAGAGATGCACACTGAGCATACACACACACACACACACACACACACACACACACGCACATACACAATGACAAGACTTTAAGATACCAGAGTTTATGGAATTCTTAGATGACCATTTGAGGATCTGAATGTTCTATGTAAGTTTGACAGCACAATGCAATAACAAATTAAAAAAAAATTGGTATGTGCATTATATGAAGATGTGCTTTATGAAGAAGTTTTTATGGTTGTGTGGAAAGTGAGAATTCTTCATGCTAGACAGGCTTATATTTTGAAAATATATGGCAGCATCTTTTATTTGTATATGAAAGCCTGTGATCTCCATTTATTTTCATACTAGATATTATGGAATACTTTATTCCCTCCCCACTGTCTTTATAAACTTTTCCTCCAGGGGAGAAGACTATGTTCATTCCAAATCATCTTACAATTAACCTCTGGTAACTATGAACCTTAAATAGTTATAGTCTCAATTTGAAAATGAAATTAATAATACAAGATTAGGTGTACAATAAAAATGACTGTGAAATTCCCAAAGATCCCATCTAACTTCTCAGCTAATTTAATTATTTAATTACAAGATCAGGAAGCAGATTTATAGACAAGCACATAGATGCCTATTAATTTGAAAGTCAAAAGTAGGAGATGATGATCAAAAGGTAATCAAGGAGCTTTTGATCTGTAATTTCAGAGAAATAAAAATCCCTAAAAAAAAAGACGATTTTAGGTACTCACATTGTTTAAGTATTGGTCTGTATTATAAAAGTCACATCATTTTATTTTATTTAGTCACATTATTTTATTTTAAACACTCTTAAGTTCATTGATTTTCTTAGCAAAAATATATAAAATACTTTTTTTTCTGCACAAGTTATTCTTTAATTTTGGTCAATGTTAGCATTGGAAAAAAATAGCAGAAACTTTAAGTGTCAATGTTCTTATGAATAAAACAAATACTTGCAGGACAACTTACTGGAGAAGAAAACTATAACCAATGGTTTTTTAGGCAATAAGTATCTATGGATTTTTACTATGTGTGTATTTCACCTGTTTGTAATGGGAAAGGTGACAAATAAATTTAAATGTACAAGAAATAAGACCTCATCAGACAAAGGAAAATGTGTACTTCTTTAGGATGATAAAAGAATAAGATGCACCAAGTGAAGACAGAGAGTATGCCAGGCTTCAGGAATGATGAGAAGTTGAGTGAATCAAGAGAATTAGCTTTGGCTGTTAAGGAAAAGTAGATTTGATAGTTTGAGTTTTACTAGAGTGTTGTGAAATTCAGATTCCAAGAGTTGATTCCAACCTAGGAGTTTATCCTCAGGCAAGTAGAAAACCAACTGAGAGGATTACAGTTCATGTTAGTCACATTAGAAAAACTGGGTTAAAGGAACAATAGTGTGAAGCAAAGATCCTCATAGAATGTGGAAGGATAAAGAAAATGTTTTAATAAGTTAATGTCACCTGAGACTTGAAAAAACATGAAAACATGAAAAGAGAAAAACTAATGCTTACATTTTACAATTGCTATTTTAAAAATTAATTTTGTAGGCAATTTAAATCTTCTAAAGAAAAAAGAAAAAACAATTTTAGCTACCATTTTTTGCCCCTAGTTTTCATAGATTTGACAATTTTATTGTTCTCTTACCAAGAGAAATTCTGGTTTCCTACAAACTATGTATCTTTGTACTAATGACAGAGACCTTTTAGAGACAGTTTGCAGAAAAATCTTAAAGCTGTTTGATGGGTCTTTCTAAAGTGATGTAGTTTTTCATTACTATATTTTATTGGCTATTCACCTTTTTTCTTGCTTGAAACATTACTAATGACTTTTGCCATGTTTCTACTTTTCTAATAGGTCATAAAGATTTCCTATATATTCTGGATACAAATCCTCTTTCATCTCTATGTGAAAAAATTTTCTCCTTTCCTTTTTCCAGTCTTACAAACAAATACTTCATGATATGTTTTGCCTTTTGGTAAAATTAAATTTTAATTTTGATGTAATTAATTTCACTGAGTTTTTCTCTGGTCAACTATAACTTTTGTATATTGTTTAATAAAGCTCCCATATTCAGAACTTATTAAGTTATCCAGTTTGGTTAATGTTTTCTGACAGAGAGACAAGATCAAACGACAAAGGCAAAGATAAGTGGGAGGAAAAGGAGCCAAAAAAGGATAATATACGGTACCTATCTCTTTTCTGAGTTTTTATTTAGATACTCAACTCTTCCCTATGGCTTGGATAGTATTCTGGTTGTTTAGGTAGATCTGTGCTCATTACTTGCTGCAAGAGTTCTCTGATGGCCCACTCTCTGTTCCTACTATGCTCTGATTCTAGTCTCCTTTCCCAGGCCTTGCTTGTCTAGGCTCAAACATATTACTAGTTGAATCCTCCTTAGTGGAAAAAGTATATATTATATAAAAAATTATATATATATATATATATATATATATATATATATATATATATATTTCCATAAAAGAAGAGAAACAAAAAGCAAAGGAGAAAAGGAAAGATATAAGCATCTGAATGCAGAGTTCCAAAGAATAGCAAGAAGAGATAAGAAAGCCTTCCTCAGTGATCAATGCAAAGAAATAGAGGAAAACAATACAATGGGAAAGACTAGAGATATCTTCAAGAAAATTAGAGATGCCAAGGGAACATCTCATGCAAAGATGGGCTCCATAAAGGATAGAAATGGTATGGACCTAACAGAAGCAGAAGATATTAAGAAGAGGTGGCAAGAATACACAGGAGAACTGTACAAAAAAGAGCTTCATGACCCAGATAATCATGATGGTGTGATCACTGACCTAGAGCCAGACATCCTGGAATGTGAAGTCAAGTGAGCCTTAGAAGGCATCACGATGAACAAAGCTAGTGAATTCCAGTTGAGCTATTTCAAATCCTGAAAGATGATGCTGTGAAAGTGCTGCACTCAATATGCCAGCAAATTTGGAAAACTCAGCAGTGGCCATAGGACTGGAAAAGGTCAGTTTTCATTCCAATCCCAAAGAAAGGCAATGCCAAAGAATGCTTAAACTACCACACAATTGCACTCATCTCACATGCTAGTAAAGTAATGCTCAAAATTCTCCAAGCCAGGCTTCAGCAATATGTGAACGGTGAACTTCCAGATGTTCAAGCTGGTTTTAGAAAAGGCAGAGAAACCAGAGATCAAATTGAAAACATCTGCTGGATCATGGAAAAAGCAAGAGAGTTCCAGAAAAACATCTATTTCTGCTTTATTGACTATGCCAAAGCCTTTGACTGTGTGGCTCACAATAAACTGTGGGAAATTCTGAAAGAGATGGGAATACCAGACCACCTGACCTGCCTCTTGAGAAACCTGTATGCAGGTCAGGAAGCAAGAGTTAGAACTGGACATGGAACAACAGACTGGTTCCAAATAGAAAAAGTACATCAAGGCTGTATATTGTCACCCTGTTTATTTAACTTCTATGCAGAGTACATCATGAGAAACGCTGGGCTGGAAGAAACACAAGCTGGAATCAAGATTGCCAGGAGAAATATCAATAACCTCAGATATACAGATGACACCATCCTTATGGCAGAAAGTGAAGATAAACTAAAAAGCCTCTTGATGCAAGTGAAAGAGGAGAGTGAAAAAGTTGGCTTAGAGCTCAACATCCAGAAAGCGAAGATCATGGCATCTGGTCCCATCACTTCATGGGAAATAGATGGGGAAACAATGGAAACAGTGTCAGACTTTATTTTTGGGGGCTCCAAGATAACTGCAGATAGTGACTGCAGCCATGATATTAAAAGATGCTTACTCCTTGGAAGGAAAGTTATGACCAACCTAGATAGCATATTCAAAAGCAGAGACATTACTTTGCCAACAAAGGTCCATCTAGTCAAG
Organism: Bubalus kerabau; assembly: GCF_029407905.1. Lineage (NCBI taxonomy): Eukaryota > Metazoa > Chordata > Mammalia > Artiodactyla > Bovidae > Bubalus > Bubalus kerabau. The sequence goes on from NC_073634.1 coordinate 54,391,494, forward strand.
GCTATGGTTTTTCCTGTGGTCATGTATGGATGTGAGAGTTGGACTGTGAAGAATCCTGAGGGCCGAAGAATTGATGCTTTTGAACTGTGGTGTTGGAGAAGACTCTTGAGAGTCCCTTGGACTGCAAGGAGATCCAACCAGTCCATTCTGAAGGAGATCAGCCCTGGGATTTCTTTGGAGGGAATGATGCTGAAGCTGAAACTCCACTACTTTGGTCACCTCATGTGAAGAGTTGGCTCACTGGAAAAGACTCTGATGCTGGGAGGGATTGGGGGCAGGACGACAGAGGATGAGATGGCTGGATGGTATCACTGACTCGATGGATGTGAGTCTGAGTGAAGTCCGGGAGTTAGTGATGGACAGGGAGGCCTGGTGTGCTGCGATTCATGGGGTTGCAAAGAGTCGGGCATGACTGAGTGACTGAACTGAACTGACACAGCACTGGAGTGGCAGCTGCATGGTGCTGGAGTGACTTTGAGGAGATATCCCATATCCAAGGGAAAAGGAGAAAACCCAGCAAGATGGTAGGAGGGGAAAAATTGCATTTAGAATCAAATCCCATACCCACCAGAGACGCTCAGAGATTTCAAACATACCTCGTGCACACCAGGAGCCAGAGACCCCACAGAGACTGAGACAAAACTGTGTTTGAGTCTCTCCTGAGGAGGTATGGGTCAGCAGTGGACAGCTGCAGGGGGAGTGGCTCTGGGTGCAGTAGACATGGGTATGGCATAAGCTCTCTTGGAGGAAGTCACCATTAACCCCACCATAGAGCTGCCAGAACTTACACAAGACTGGGGAAACAGACTCTTGGAGGGCACAAACAAAACCTTGTGCACACTTAGGCCCCAGCAGAAAGGAGCAGTGACCCCACAAGAGACTGACCCAGACTTGCCGATGAGTGTATAGGAGTCTCCAGTGGAGGTGTGGGTCAGTGGTGGCCTGCTACATGGTAGGGGGGCACTAGGTATAGCATGGGACCTTTTGAAGGAGATCATCATTATCTTCATTACCTCTACTGTAGTTTGGTCTCAGGTCAAATAACAGGGAAGGAACACAGCCCATCAACAGAAAATTGGATTAAAGATTTACTGAGCATGGCCCCGTCCATCAGAACAAGATCCAGTTTTCCCCTCAGTCAGTCTCTCCCATCAAGAAGCTTCCATAAGCCTCTTACCCTTCTCAATCTGAGGGCAGACAGGCTGAAAACCACAGTCACAGAAAACTAACCAATCTGATCACATGGACCACAGCCTTGTATAACTCAGTGAAGCAATGAGCTATGCCGTGTAGAGCCACACAAGAAGAACAGATCATGGTGGAGAGTTCTGACAAAACATGATCCACTGGAGAAGGGAATGGCAAACCACATCAGTATTCTTGCCTTGAGAACCCCATGAACTGTATGAAAAGGCAAAAAGATATACCAAAAAAAAAAAAAAAAAAGGAGATGGCAAGAGTGAATATTGAAATTTTAGATATCAGTGAGCTAAAATGGACTGGAATGGGTGAATTTAACTGTACCATTATATCTACTACTGTAGGCAAGAATCCCTTAGAAGAAATGGAATAGCCATTAGAGTCAACAAAAGAGTTCAAAATGCAGTAAAGAAAGAAAGAAATTGAAGTTGCTCAGTTGTTTCTGACTCTTTGTAACCCCATGGACTGTAGCCTACCAGGCTCCTCTGTCCATGGAATCTTCCAGGCAAGAGTACTGGAGTGGGTTGCCATTTCCTTTTCCAGGGGATCTTCCCGACCCAGGGATCACACCCGGGTCTCCTACATTGCAGGCAGAAGCTTTACCATCTCCTTGAACGCAATCTCAATAATGACAGAATGATCTCTGTTCATTTCCCAGGCAAACCATTCAATATCACAGTAATCCAAGCCTATTCCCTGATCAATAATGCTGAAGAAGCTGAAGTTGAACAGCTCTATGAAGACCTACAAGACCTTCTAGAACTAACACCCAAAAAAGATATCCTTTTCATTATAGAGGACTGGAATTCTAAAGTAGGAACTCAAGAAATACGTGGAGTAACAGGCAAATTTGTCCTTGGAGTTCAGAATGAGGCAGGGCAAAGGCTAATAGAGTTTTGCCAAGAGAACGCATTGGTCATAGCAAACACCCTTTTCCAACAACACAAGAAAAGACTACAAATTGACATCACCAGATGGTCAATACCAAAATCAGATTGAGTATATTCTTTGCAGCCAAATATGGAGAAGCTGTATACAGTCAGCAAAAACAAGACCAAGAGCTGACTATGGCTCAGATCATGAACTCCTTATTGCCATGTTCAGATATGAATTGAAGAAAGTAGGGGAAACCACTAGACCATTCAGGTATGAACTAAATCAAATCCCTTACGATTATACAGTGGAAGTGAGGAATAGATTTAAGGGATTAGATCTGATAGACAGAGTGCCTGAAGAACTATGGATGGAGGTTCATGACATTGTACAGGAGGCAGTGATCAAGACCATCCCCAAGAAAAAGAAATGCAAAAAGGAAAAATGGTTGTCTGAGGAGGCCTTACAAATAGCTGTGAAAAGAAGAGAAATAAAAGGCAAAGGAGAAAAGGAAAGATATACCCATTTGAATGAAGAGTTCTGAAGAATAGCAAGGAGAGATAAGAAAGCCTTCTTCAGTTATGAATGCAAAGAAATAGAGGAAAACAATATAATGGGAAAGACTAGAGAGCTCTTCAAGAAAATTAGAGATACCAAGGGAACATTTCATGCAAGGACAGGTACGATAAAGGATAGAAATTGTATGGACCTGACAGAAACAGAAGATATTAAGAAGAGGTGGCAAGAATACACAGAACTATAATACAATATATATATATATATATATATTTTGAAATAAGCATAAAATATATAGTATTCATATAATTTGTTATGTATATACATACATTAAATCTATCTATCTATCTATCTATCTATATATATATATATATATCTGACTATTTGTGATCCCATGGGCTGTAGCCAACCATGCTCATCACTCCATGAGGATTCTCCAGGCAACAACACTGGAGTGGGTTGCCATGCCCTCCTCCAGGGGATCTTCCCAACTCAGGGATGGATCCCAGCTCTCCTGCAATGCAGGCAGATTCTTTACTGTCTGAGCCACGAGAGAAACCCTTATATATACATGGGGCTTCCCAGGTGGCACTAGTGGGAAAGAACCTATGTTCCAACACTGGAGACCTAAGAGACTCGGGTTCCTTCCCTGGGTTTGGAAGATCACCTGAAGGAAGAAACGGAAACTCACTCCAGTATTCTTGCCTGGAGAATCTGATGAACAGGGGAGCCTGGTGGGCTATAGTCCATAGGGTCTCAAAGAGTTGTACATGACAGAAGCAACTTAGCATGCTCATGTATACATATCATCTCACCTATAACAGAAGTATGAGAGCCAGTTCTATCTGTATTAAAAGATAAGATACTTAAACACAAGGAATATTGCAGTTTTTCACCCTTGGCTATAGCTCAGTATATATCCTGAAGATCAGAAATCAGCCCTGAATATCATTAACAAGGCTGATGCTGCAGCTGTGACTACAGTACTTTGGCCACCTGATGCAAAGAACTGACTCCTTAGAAAATATCCTGATTCTGGGAAAGATTGAGGCAGGAGGAGAAGGGTACCACAGAAGATGAGATGGTTGGATGCCATCACCGACTCAATGGACATGAGTTTGAGCAAGCTCCGGGAGTTGGTGATGGACAGGGAAGCCTGGTGTGCTGCAGTCTATGGGGTCACAAAGAGTCAGACACAACTGAGGAACTGAACTGAACTGATATAGCTCAGTGTCATATACATCCAGTAAAAATATTAGAATTTAAATGAAAAAAAAAAGTTCTTAACACATAAAGGCAGCTAGAATAAACACTCTAAATATATAAAGCCAGTTGGTCTAGAAACCTCTAATTTTTGTCATGAACAGTGCTGACTATGGATAAGCAAGCTCTATGGTCAGGCCAGTCAAGATGGCTGTTCTCTTGCTCTCTGTATACCTCTTACTCCACCAGTGCCTGCTTCAGCTTCACCCTATTCACATGACTGATCTTCTGACATACTTGCTCTGGCCCCAGCTAGTGATTGCTCTAACTTTAGATCAGAATCTCTCCTTATGATAGCTTATTCAAGGTGTGCTGAGGAGTTTACCAGGTTTCCCTGGTAACTAATGAGTCAACTTGACTTCAAGTCTCCCTATAATTGGTAACCTGCCCTCCCTCTCAGTCATGTCCTGGTCCACCGTCATTCACACAAGGGTGGAGTGCTGCTCCAGGACCTTATTTTAGAGATAAGCTTCTGTTATCCATTAACCATTGCTTGATGTCTCTGTCACTGACTGTGGGCTCTTTCTTTGGTCTTGAAGCTGGATAAGTGTAGGTTTTATAGACTTGCAGGGTGCAGGCCAATACATGTATGAGAAATAAGCCCCAATATTGGAGAAGATAGGGGAGACTCTATAACTAATGACTTTGCAGCTTCACTCTTAAAATCCAGTGCCAGAAGTGATACATATTTTTGATCAGAGGCTTGTGAAAATATGCTTCCAACAGAAAAATTCTCTATTATAAGGCTTCAATCAGGAGATTTATGTATGTACATATTTATTTATGTTCTTCATGAGAAGAGAGGAGTATAGAATTTTAATTTCCATCCCCTATTTTATTATAATATGATAAAAATAACTTTACTAATAAAATACAATAAAAAATCTCCTTTTAGATAGATATTTTCTAATGTGTTTTCTTGATTTTTATTTCATATTTATTTTATTAAGGTCGAGGAATGCTTACCATTGTTTTTTAAGTAAAATATGAATACTCCTCTCTTTTAAACTTCTGACCACAATGCCCATAAGAAAGATTCCTGTTAGACACCAAGAATACTACATGGAAGTATTAAAAGAAAAATAAATCCACAATAGAAATACTATACAGTATCAATACAGATGAGAAAAGCCTGAGGATTGTGGGATAGCCTTACACACAGAGAAAGAGACAGGGCAAACGTCTTTCTCTTTGTGGCCCCTTTGCAGGATCACAGACACTATAACATTTTAAAGTGAATAAGACATAAATTCAGATGACTACAAGGTGAAGATGAAGGTGCTTAAGGCATGGCCTGGTCTGACCTTCCAAAGATCTGGTGCACAGGAGACATAAATCTCAAGCCTGTTTGAGATATAATTGTTTTAAACCAGGAATGATGTTGTTCCTTTCCAAAGGTCATTTATTAATAGAAAAGTGTGATATGGTGGTATGGCTCCTGATATTTCTTGGCTGAAGCTACTAGTTTGAGTAAATCTCCTGCACAGTGAGAGATTTTATATAACACAAAATACAATAGTGTGCTAATTGAGAAAAACATGCATTGGTTTCAGGACAGAGGAGTCAAAGAGCTCTGTTTTACTATTGGCTCTGACTATAAGGATAAAAGAAAGGTGAACTTTATCATTTTATCTGTGTCTAATTCAGCACAGAAGATAGCAAGAAAAGGGATAAGAACTACATTCTTATGACTGTCAGTGGTGATTGTGACTTTGCTTCCATCTTGGGCTGATGAAAATTTGGAAGTTACAAAGCTACTGTTGTGTACTTCCTGAGTATGGCCCCAGGTAGGCACTGAAAGGCTTTTCAATTACCAACACATCTAGGTGTTTCTTAAACATACAATCTATACAAAAACGTCCACCAGGCAATAGTGGCAGTAAGGTTTATTTTTGAATGGTCTCAATCAACTAAGAAGAATGTGCACTTACACAAAATAGTGAATACCAAAATAAGTGTCAGTGCTGAGTATTGACTATGTGCCATAGACTAAAGTTCTCTGGAGGTTCAGGAGAGGAAAGAATAGTTAAACAGTCTCTATAATATACTCAGATTTTTGAGTTTTTTTTTTTTTTTTAATATATAGTATGGGAGCAGATGATGTGAACCAAGAACTCCCTGTTGGATTTTTGTTGTTGTTCAGTCATTGTTTTGTCTGATTCTTTGTGACCCAATGGACTGTAACACACCCAACAGGCTTCCCTGTTCCTTCATTACCTCCTGGAGCTTGCTCAAACTCATGTCCATTCAGTCAGTGATGCTATTCAGCCATCTCATCCTCTGTTACCAGCTTCTTCAGGTGTTATAATTTATTTTCTCCAGGAGGAAACTCAATAGAGTATTTGCTAGCACCAGGTTAAAAAATTAACTTACCACTCCCTGGGTTCCTTCAACTTTTCAATTATGTGGAAATACATTAAACTGAAAATAACTACTTCCAACAAAATATTTCCCAGAAGATGGGCTCAAATAACTAAAAGTCAACTGAAAACAAGAGGTATAATCAAATGAAGACAAGAAAAAGCACTTGAAATGAGAAAAAAAAAATGAAAAGGACTTAAAGACAAACATCAAGCTGAGATGAATAGTGGTGGTTTTCATTTAAATTTATCTAATTGAGTTAGCTTCCTAATTTCAAGTAATATCTAAAAGAAGTATTTGATTTTGAAATTCACTTTCAGAATTTACTAACAAATTAAATACATTAGGATCTCCACTTCAAAAGCTGTGATATTTCAAATAGCAGCCATGAAATTCTCCATCATACAATCAAAGTAAGCAAATCTTACAGACTGAAAAAGCCTGGAAGTTACAGCTTTTCAAATGTATTAAAGAAACTGGTGTTGGATTTTAGCAGCTACTCAATTTACACTTTGAATTTTTTAAAAAGAATGTTAATTTATTTAACCAAACAAAAAATAGTTCATTCATTTTTTTCTATTCTTCCATTCCCCACCTCTGGTAACCACCAATCTAGTTTTTGTATCAATGAACTTGCTTTTCTTGTTGTAGCTTGTTTGTTTATTAGATTCCACATACAAAAAGTGATATGGGATTTGTCTTCCTTTGTCTGACATTATACTTGGAAAAGAACCCTCGAAGTCTCTCCTTATTGTTGCAAGTGGCATTATATATATATATATAATGTCTGAATAATTTATTTGTACATTCAAATGCCAATGGACACTTAAGTTGTTTCCATATCTTGGCTATTGTAAATAATGTTATAGTGAACATGGGATACCTATATCTTTTTAAGTTAATGTTTTAATTTTCTTTAGATAAATTCCCAGAAGTAGAATTGGTGAGTCTTATGTGTAGTTTTATTTTTTTAATTTTTTGAGAAACTTCATATTGCTTTCCACAGTGACTACATCAAATTACATCCACGTTAATCCTGCACAAGGTTTTCCTTTTCTGTAAATCTTCACAAATAATTGTTATATACTTTCTTTTTGATAATAGCCATTCTAACAAGTATGAGGTGATATTTCACTGTGGTTTTGATTTGCATTTATTTTTTGTGTTTTAATAATTTGCATTAAATAATTACTCTATTTAAACCTATATTCTAATTGTTATTTTTATTTGACAAATATTCCCACTTACTGTAGTTTATTTTTATAATCTAGATTCAGCTACTTGTTATGTCAAACGTTTCTACTTTTTCTTGAATTTCAAGACCATATCAATTAGTAATCTATTCTTTGAAAGAAGATGTTAATTGTAAGTAAAGGCAATACATGTCCAATTCAAAGACAATTAAAATATTTTTACTCTAACAAAAATAGAAGCATCAATATTCCTCACATCTTCAGTCAAATCTAATTTATTCTCATATCCTTATAATACAACAATGAATAAAAGAGATTCTATATTCTGACACCAATTGTACAGAAATATAATTCAATTCTGATGCCAACCACCTGGCGCTAGTGTTATTAATAGAATCTGCAGGTTTAAGAATATGATCCCCAACAAGCTCACCCTTACTTTAGATGTTAATTGCATGTTGGATCTCTAGGTTACTTGTTTATTGTTGTTCAGTCACTAGGTCACGTCTGACTCCTGGTGACTCCCATGGACTGCAACATGCCAGGCTTCTCTGTCCCTCACCATCGCCCAAAATTTGCCCAAGTTCATGTCTTTTGCATAAGTGACACCATCCAGCCATCTCATCCTCTGATTCCCACTTCTCCTTCTGCCCTCAATCTTTCCCAGTTTCAGGGACTTTTTCAACGAGTCAGCTATTCGCATCAAGTGACCAAAATACTGGAGTTTCAGCATCAACATCAGTCCTTTGAACGGGTATTCAGACTTGATTTCCCTTAAGATTGACTGGTTTGACCTCCTTGCTGTCCAAGGGACTCTCAGGAGTCTTCTCTAGCACCACAGTTCAAAGATATCAATTCTTCAACGCTCTACCTATAATTCTGATCAACTGGCCTCTGATCTGGGGTTTCCATGAACTTTCTCAGGTTTAATTCACTAGAAGGACTCACGTGCATGCATGCCAAGTTGTTTCAGTCATGTCTGACTCCTTGTGATCCTATGGACTGTAGCCCACCAAGGTGCTCTGTCCATGGGATTCTCCAGGCAAGGATACTGGAGTGGGATGCCATTACCTTCTCCAGGGAATCATCCCAACCCAGGGATCAAACCTGTGTCTCATATCTCTGGTATCAACAGGCAGGCTCTTTACCATTAGCGCTACCACATAACTCTTTTATTACAACACCCCTGGCATACTCTGTGGCTGGTTTAATTACTTCTTCATTTTCAACCCAATGTATATGTCTCCTGTTATTGATCTTTCCTAGACCTCAGGTGGAATTCATCACTTTGTGCTACTTTTAAATCTAGTCATAATGCTTTCTATTGGGCTTTTTGTTGTAAGTTTGGTTTGAGCATGCTCCTTAGTAAATATTCACATCCTTGAACACAAGGTTTATGTCATCTTTGGCTCTGTATCTTCTGGGAACCAGCACTGTGTCTTTCATGCATGGGACACACACATGTACGTATGTATATGCGTGTTCATATGAATATATGTGTATATGTGGGCCTGTGTGCATAATCCATATAGTCGTAAAGTAGGGGAGTTTTCTAATCAGCTATGAATTCCAAAAATTCTATTTTCTTGCTTGCTATTTTCTTAATTTCTCTTTCTCTTGCTATTGATCACTCACATGAAATACAGAATATAAAGAAGATGTTCCTCCGCTCAAATGTCTTGGAACACTTTCAATGCCCACTGATTAGGAGCTTAGTCTCTGCAACCAAGAACAGCAATATATAATAGGTTCCAAACTTAGATTTCATTGATTTTTGTGACACTGTGGGGAAAAAAACTATTCTGAGGATGATTACAGTGTAGAAGCATTATCTTATTACTCCTGAAATGACTTCTCTTTTTTCCTCTGGACCCATGCTCTTTTCTTTTCAAAACAATGAAGACACAGAGAAAATTCATTAAGCTTTTTGAATCTCGGTTTCCTAATACAATGGCATTCATACCAATGATGATAATATTGACAATGATATGCAAAGATTGAAAGATATACAAAGCCTAGAGTTTGGATTAAGTTTATATTGAGCATTGTTCCTGCATTTTGTTTCCTAAAATTCAAGTTGGCTGCAGATGAATTTAATTTTGTTTTCTTAGATATCCTTCATCATCCTAAAACATAGTTGGGTACCCAAGAAATATGATCACCTGACTGATTTTCAGTGACTAATCAAATCATATGTTTTCAAGGAGATTTGTATGCTGGTAAAACTTAAGAAGGTAGCTAAAAAAAAGTGTGTAAACAGGTCATTAAAACAGAGAAAGAGAGAACTAAAAGGGAAAAAAAGAAACAGAAACATTATCTTCAGTTTGACAATTGCTCTGACCCACAGCAGAGGTTAAAGAAACTTCAATATGAGACCAAAGGATAGAAACCCCAATGTGATATCAGTACTTATAATACTCTGATAGCTGGTGATACTTATTACCTTCTGAGAATTTAGGTACTCATATTAAAGTAAGTGTTGGGGAAAAGTCAGTGAGGCAGAGTTTTGAGAATGATGAACTTTTTCTCTAGGTGCACTGAAGGTAACTAGGAAATTTATGTGAGAAATTACTTTAGGCAGAGGGATGCTTGCCACCAGTTTTATTGTTGGAAAATTTCAGGGAATCACTTTTTTACCTACTGGGACTTTTAATACATACCTGATTATGTTGTAGCATATCATTAATGGGACTCTAAGGGATAGAATATGGGATTGTCTTTCCTTGAAGTAATTACAGTACCAATATAGTTAATTAACAAGAGAAGCCCCTGTAATTAAGGGACCTTAAAATAACTAATCATGAAATTTCAAGTTTAAATAAGGCCCTATCAATAAAAGAAACTCAACTACATTAATAGATTTTTAAAGTTAGGGGATAAAGTACATTTTGTTGAAAGGGATTCCTTAACACAGTCTGGTATATCTACTAAATGAAGGTGGAAATTAAGGAGAATAAGGAACTGGACAAAGGTTGATATTCTAAAATTTTCTATCATTCTTTATGTAGAATATAATGACTGAAGAGAACAAAATTGTCATTAAATATTTTATAATAAATAGAATGGGTGAATTTTCATCCAATATTCTATAATCCTTAGCAATATTATAAATAGTGGTCTTCCCAGGTGGTGCTAATGGTAAAGAATAAGCTTGCCAGTGCAGGAGACATAAGAAATATAGATCTGATCCCTGGGGCTAGAAGGAAATGGCACCTTACTCCAGTATATTTGCCAGGAGAATCCCATGGGCATCATAGAGTTGGACACAACTGACTGAGCACACATGCTCATGATATATATTAAATATTCTAAATTCATATTGAAGCATTAAAGGTAATGTACCAAACCAAGTTACGTTAAAGCTCAACATTTGAAAAACTAAGATCATGGCATCCGGTCCCATCACTTCATGGCAAATAGATGGGGAAACAATGGAAACAGTGAGAGACCTTTTTTCTTGGGCTCCAAAATCATTGTGGCTGGTAACTACAGCCATGAAATTAAAAGATGCTTGCTCCTTGGAAGAATATCTACTACCAACCATAACCCTGTGTACGAGACAGCAAAAGAGACACTGATGTATAGAACAGTCTTATGGACTCTGTGAGAGAGGGAGAAGGTGGGAAGATTTGGGAGAATGGCATTGAAACATGTAAAATATCATGTATGAAACGAGTTGCCAGTCCAGGTTCGATGCACGATACTGGATGCTTGGGGCTGGTGCACTGGGACGACCCAGAGGGATGGAATGGGGAGGGAGGAGGTAGGAGGGTTCAGGATGGGGAACACATGTATACCTGTGGCGGATTCTTTTTGATATTTGGCAAAACTAATACAGTTATGTAAAGTTTAAAAATAAAATAAAATTAAAAAAAAAAAGAAATACTTACCAAAGGAAGTAGCTTTTCATAAAAAGACATCATGGGCTATTCCTGCATACATTTATATGTTTATTCATCCACCCAGCTGAGATTCTGTTACTATTACTGCTACTAAATAGTATTAATAAAGTTTTGGAACTTAAAAAAAAAAAGCAGAGACATTCTTTTGCTGACAAATATAGTTGAAGCTATGGCTTTTCAAGTAGCCATGTGTGAATATGAGAGATAGACTATAAAGAAAGCTGAACACTGCAAAATAGATGCTTTTGAACTATGCTGTTAGAGAAGACTCTTGAGAATCCCTTGAACTGCAAGGAGATCCAACCAGTCCATCCTAAAGGAAATAAGTCCTGTTATTCATTGGAAGGACTGATGCTGAAGCTGAAGCTCCAATACTTTGGCTACCTGATGTGAAGAATTGACTCATTTGGAAAAGACCCTATTGCTGGGAAAGATTGAAAGCAGGAGGAGAAGGGGCTGACAGAGGATGAGATGGTTGGATGGCATCACCAACTCCATGGACATGAGTTTGAGCAAGCTCCAGGAGTTGGTGATGGATAGGGAGGTCTGGCATGATGCAGTCCATGGGGTCGCAAAGAGTCTGACACAGCTGAACAACTGAACTGGACTAAGCAAATTGGAGAATGAAATGGCAACCCAGTCCAGTATTCTCACCTGGAAACTCCCTTGTGCAAAGGAATCTGGCAAGTTACAGCCCAAGGGATTTTGAGAGTCAGACATGACTGAGCAATTAAACCACCACTACCATCAAGTGGCAGTACCAATCAAGTGCCTAGAGATTATCATACTAAGTGAGTCAAGTCAGATAGAGAAAAATAAATATTTCTTATATGTGGAATCTAAAAAAAAAGAAATGTGGAATCTAGAAATAAAGAAATGAACTTATTTCCAAAACAGAAAGAAATTCACAAGCACATAAAATCAACTTGTGAATACCAAAGAAGAAAGACAGGTGGGAAAAGAAATAAATTAGGAGGTAGAGATAAACATATACACACTATTATATTTATAAAATAGATAACCAAAAACAACCTACAGTACAGCACAGGGAACTGTACCTATACTTTTTTAATAACTTGTCCCAAGTGGCTCTGGTGGTAAAGAATCCTGAAATGCTGAACATGCAGGTTCAATCCCTGGGTTGGGAAGATTCTTGGGAGAAGGAAATGGCAACCCGTTCCAGTATTCTTGCCTGGGAAATACCATGGACAGAGGAACCTGGTGGGCTACAGCCCATGCGTTAGCAAAGAGTCAGATTTGACCAAGTAACTAAAAAAAATAAGAAGAAAATCTGAAGAAGAACATATATATATATATATAATATTGTTATATATAATATAAAATATAATATATATTCTAATATATTATTATTATTATGAGATATATACAAGATTAATATCAACCATAGATTATTTTTTAGTTAATATACCTTATTTTGAAGAAAAACTGCTTTAGGTTTACACAAAATTTAGCAGATCACATACAGTTGTCATATACCTGCTTTCCCCTCAGTTCAGTTCAGTTCAGTCGCTCAGTCATGTCCGACTCTGTAACCCCATGAATCACAGCATGCCAGGCCTCCCTGTCCATCACCAACACCCGGAGTTCACTCAAACTCCTGTCCATCAAGTCGGTGATGCCATCCATCCACCTCATCCTCTGTCGTCCCCTTCTCCTTCTGCCCCCAATCCCTCCCAGCATCAGTCTTTTCCAATGAGTCAACTCTTCACATGACGTGGCCAAAGTATTGGAGTTTCAACTTCAGCATCAGTCCTTCCAATGAACACCCAGGTCTGAACTCCTTTAGGACGGACTGGTTGGATCTCCTGGCAGTCCAAGGGACTCTCAGGAGTCTTCTCCAACACCACAGTTCAAAAGCATCAATTCTTCGGCACTCAGCTTTCTTCACAGTCCAACTCTCACATCCATACATGACCACTGGAAAAACCATAGCCTTTACCAGACGAACCTTTGTTGGCAAAGTAATATCTGTGTTTTTCTATATGCTATCTAGGGTGGTCATAACTTTCCTTCCAAGGAGTGTCTTTTATTTTCATGGTTGCAATCACCATCTGCAGTGATTTTGGAGCCCAGAAAAATAAAGTCTGACACTGTTTCCACTGTTTCCCCATCTATCTGCCATAAAGTGATGGGACCAGATGCCATGACCTTAGTTTTCTGAATGTTGAGCTTTAAGCCAGCTTTTTTACTCTCGGCTTTCACTTTCATCAAGAGGCTTTTTAGTTCCTCTTCACTTTCTTCCATAAGGGTGGTGTCATCTGCATATCTGAGGTTATTGATATTTCTCCCGGCAATCTTGATTCCAGCTTGTGCTTCTTCCACTTCCAGCGTTTCTCATGATGTACTCTGCGTAGAAGTTAAATAAGCAGGGTGACAATATATAGCCTTTACATACTCCTTTTCCTATTTGCATCCAGTATGTTGTTCCATGTCCAGTTCTAACTGTTGCTTCCTGACCTGCATATAGGTTTCTCAAGAGGCAGGTCAGGTGGTCTGGTATTCCCATCTCTTTCAGAATTTTCCACAGTTTATTGTGATCCACACAGGCAAAGGCTTTGGCATAGCCAATAAAGCAGAAATAGATGTTTTTCTGGAACTCTCTTGCTTTTTTGATGATCCAGCAGATGTTGGCAATTTGATCTCTGGTTCTTCTGCCTTTTCTAAAACCAGCTTGAACATCTGGAAGTTCATGGTTCACATACTGCTGAAGCCTGGCTTGCAGAATTCTGAGCATTACTTTACTAGCATGTGAGATGAGTGCAATTGTGTGGTAGTTTGAGCATTCTTTGGCATTGCCTTTCTTTGGGATTGGAATGAAAACTGACCTTTTCCAGTCCTGTGGCCACTGCTGAGTTCTCCAAACTTGCTGGCATATTGAGTGCAGCACCTTCACAGCATCATCTTTCAGGATTTGAAATACCTCAACTGGAATTTCATCACCTTCACTAGATTTGTTTGTAGTGATGCTTTCTAATGCCCACTTCACTTCACATTCCAGGATGTCTGGCTCTAGGTGAGTGATCACACCATCGTGATTATCTGGGTGGAGAAGCTCTTTTTTGTACAGTTCTTCTGTGTATTCTTGCCATTTCTTCTTAATATCTTTTGCTTATGTGGTCCCTACCATTTCTGTCCTTTACTCAGCCAATCTTTGCATGAAATGTTCCCTTGGTATCTCTAATTTTCTTGAAGAGACATCTAGTCTTTCCCATTCTGTTGTTTTCCTCTAATTCTTTGCACTGATCCCTGAGGAAGACTTTCATATCTCTCCTTGCTAGTCTTTGGAACTCTGCATTCAGATGCTTATATATTTCCTTTTCTCCTTTGCCTTTCACTTCTTTTCACAGCGATTTGTAAGGCCTCTTCAGACAGACATTTTGCTTTTTTTGCATTTCCTTTCGATGGGGATGGTCTTAATCTCTGTCTCCTGTACAATGTCATGAACCTCAGTCCATAGTTCATCAGGCACTCTGCCTATCACATATAGTCCCTTAAATCTATTTTTCACTTCCACTGTATAATCATAAGGAATTTGATTTAGGTCCTACCTGAATGGTCTAGTGATTTTCCCCACTTTCTTCAGCTTAAGTCTGAATTCGGCAATAAGGAGTTCATGATCTGAGCCACAGTCAGCTCTTGGTCTTGTTTTTGCTGACTGTACATAGCTTCTCCATGTTTGGCTGCAAAGAATATAATCAATCTGATTTCGGTATTGACCTTCTGGTGATGTCCATGTGTAGAGTCTTCTCTTGTGTTGTTGGAAGAAGGTGTTTGCTATGACTAGTGTGTTCTCTTGGCAAAACTCTTATTAGCCTTTGCCGTGCTTGAGTCTGTACTCCAAGCCAAATTTACCTGTTACTCCAGGTGTTTCTTGACTTCCTACTTTTGCATTCCAGTCCCCAATAATGAAAAGGACATCTTTTTTGGGTATTAGTTCTAAATGGTCTTTTAGGTCTTATAGAACCGTTCAACTTCAGCTTCTTCAGTGTTACTAGTTGGGGCATAGGCTTGAATTACTGTGATACTGAATGGTTTGCCTTGGAAACAAACAGAGATCATTCTGTCATTTTTGAGATTGCATCCAAGTACTGCATTTGGAGAAGGTAATGGCACCCCACTCCAGTACTCTTGCCTGGAAACTCCCATGGACGGAGGAGCTTGCTAGGCTGCAGTCCATGGGGTCGCTAGGAGTCAGACACAACTGAGCGATTTCACTTTCACTTTTCACTTTCATACATTGGAGAAGGAAATGTCAACCCACTCCAGTGTTCTTGCCTGGAGAATCCCAGGGAAGGGGGAGCCTGTTGGGCTGCCATCTCTGGGGTCGCATAGAGTCAGACATGACTGAAGCGACTTAGCAGCAGCAGCAGCACTGCATTTTGGACTCTTCTGTTGACCATGATGGCTTCTGTTTCTTGTAAGGGATTCCTGCCGACAGTAGTAGATGCAATGGTCATCTGAATTAAATTCACCCATTCCAGTCCATTTTACTTCACTGATTCCTAGAATGTCGACGTTCACTCTTGTCATCTCCTGTTTGACCACTTTCAATTTTCCTTGATTCATGGACCTGACATTCCAGGTTCCTATGTAATATTGCTCTTTACAGCATAGGACCTTGCTTCTATCACCAGTCACATCTACAACTGGGTATCGTTTTTTCTTTGGCTCCATCCCTTCATTCTTTCTTAAGTCATTTCTCCACTGATCTCCAGTAGCATATTGGGCACCTACTGACCCAGGGAGTTCCCTTTTCAATAGCCTATCATTTTGCCTTTTCATAGTGTTCATGGTCTGGTGGCTCAGATGGTAAAGTGTCTGTCTACAATACAGTAGACCTGGGTTCGATCCCTGCATCAGGAAGATTCTCTGGAGAAGGAAATGGCAACCCACTCCAGTACTCTTGCTTAGAAAATCCCATGGCCTGAAGAGCTTGGTGCAGGCTACTGTCCATGGGGTCTCAAAGGGTTGGGCACGACTGAGCGACTTCACTTCACTGTTCATGGGGTTCTCAAGGCAAGAAAACTGAAGTGGTTTGCCATTCCCTTCTCCAGTGGACCACATTCTGTCAGATCTCTCCACCATGACCCTCCGGTCTTGAGTGGCCCCACATGGCATGGCTTAGTTTCATTGAGTTAGACAAGGCTTTCGTCCATGTGATCAGATTGGCTAGTTTTCTGTGATTATGGTTTCAGTGTGTCTGCCCTCTGATGCCCTCTCACAACACCTACCGTCTTACTTGGGTTTCTCTTACCTTGGACGTGGCGTATCTCTTCACAGGTGCTCCAGCAAAGCGCAGCCACTGCTCCTTACCTTGAAAGAGGGGTATCTCCTCACCACTGCCTCTCCTGACATTGAATGTGGAGTAGCTCCTCTCGGCCCTCCTTTGCCCGCATGGCTGCCGCTCCTTGGGCGTATGTCTCCTAGGTGGGTCAAATGGTAAAGAATCCTCCTGCCAATGCAGAAGACACAGGCAGGAGATGCAAGTTCCGTTCTGGGTGGTGAAGAGCCTCTGGGGAGGAAATGACAATACTCTCTGGTATTCTTGCCTGGAAAATCCCACAGACAGAGGAGCCTAGTGGGTCACAGACCATGGGGTCACAGTGTCAAACACGACTTAGTGCCTGAACACACATGCACTGCTATTATTATCTTGCATTAGTAGATAATACTGCTAGTATTATCTTGCATTATTATTTAGAATCTGCAGCTTAAAATGGAAGCCACTCTAGTATTCTTGCCTGGGAAATCCCATGGACACAGGAGCCTGACAGGCTATGTGTCACTAAAGAATTGGGCATAACTTAACAACTAAACAGCAACAGTTTACAGTAGTGCCCTCTCTGTGTTGTGCAGTTTCATGAGTTTTGACAAATAGGTAATGTCACTTATCCACCATTACAGTATCATCCAGTATAGTTTCGCAATCCTAAATATATCCTATTCTACCTGCTTGTTCCCATCCTACCACAGAAACCTCAAGCTGCTGCTGCTGCTGCTGCTAAGTCGCTTTGGTTGTGTCCGATTCTGTGTGACCCCATAGACAGCAGCCCACCAGGCTTCCCCGTCCCTGGGATTCTCCAGGCAGGAACACTGGAGTGGATTGCCATTTCCTTCTCCAATGCATGAAAGTGAAAAGTGAAAGTGAAGTCGCTCAGTCTTGTCCGACTCGTAGCGACCCCATGGACTGCAACCTACCAGGGTCCTCTGTGTGTGGGATTTTCCAGGCAAGAGTACTAGAGTGGGTCTCCAGTGCCTTGTCCGAACCTCAAGCTACTACTCAACATTTTACTGTCTCTAAAGTTTTACCTTTTCCAGTGTAATATAGTTGTAATCATACAGTATGTAGCCTTTTCAGACTGCATTTACATAGGGATTTAAGCAGTATTCTTTTAAGGTTTCTTTATGTCTTTTTGTGACTTGATAATTCATTTTTCCATATTATAAGCATTTCATTGTAGGGATGGGCCACCGTTCCACAGTTTGTTTTTATTTTGTTTTTCCCTTCATCTATTGAAGGACATTTTGGTTTTTTAAAGTTTTGGGAATAACATAAAAAGCTGCTACAAACACTTATGTGCAGGTTTTTGTATGGACATAATTTTCAACTAATTTGTTACATGTCTAGGATACAATTGCTGGACCATATGCTTTGACTGAGTTTAACTTTCTAGCAGACTGCCAAACTGTCTTCCAAAATGGCTGCTGACTGTATCTTTTTTAAAGTTTCTACCAGCAGTATACATTTAGGTCCATTTTAACTTTTTTTTTTAAGGTATAATGTCTGTGTCAAAATTTATTTTTTTACCTGTGTATGTCCAATTGTCATAGCATCATTTATTGAAAGATTATATTTTATTGAATTGACTTTTCTCTTTTGTCAATGATCAGTTAACTGTATTCTCATGGGTCTATTTTGGGGCACTCTACTTGGTTTCTTTGATCTAATCACTGAATGGTGGTTGGTTTTCCTATAAAACCAATTTTGTCTGCCTTGATTGTTTTCTATTTTTTTTTTCTATTTTTATTTATTTGTGCTGCTATTATTGTATTTATTTTACATAATTAAAAAAACTGTTCTTTTTATTATTTTCTTGTGGTGGAATTTTGCATCATTTATTTTCATCTTTTTTAATATAAGATTTAATGCTGAAGGAAAGTAAAAATACTCTTAATAACTACATAGAAGATAGCAGTAAATATTCTCAAATATACCTTTTACACCTACATCAATCTGATTTTCAATAAACATTTGTTTCCTCCCGTTTTACTACCTTTCCAGCATCAATTTTCCCTATCTCTGATATCAGATTCCCTATCTGCTTTTATCAGGGAGAAATATCCCCCTACTGCGCTCAGTATTTGCAAGTCTGCTGATCAAGGCATTCTTCCCCTGGTCAAGAAGATGGAGAATTTGTTCATTAGTTTATAACCAATTCTTATTAAGCTGAAACTATATCCAAGACAATGAGAGATGCACTGAAGATCCAGTAGTAAACCAAACAGAAAAGATTCCTCCCTTATTGTATGTATGTTTTAATTGGAGATTCTGATATAAAGCAGATAAATAATCATTAAGAGGTCTACATGTGGAGAATAGAACTTAATATTCAAGTTAGGAAATTTGGACTAACTTTACCAAAAAGCGAATATAGAGTAAGGAAAGGCAAGGACAGAAAATAGGTGGAACTGGCTGGTGTTAGGGATTCTTTAGTTTTTTTCTATGGGCTTCCCTGGAGGCTCAGATGGTAAAGAATCTGCTTGCATTGCAGGAGACCTACGTTCGATTTCTGGATAAGGAAGATCTCCTGGAGAAAGGAATGGCTACCCATTCCAGTATTCTTGCCTGGAGAATTCCATGGACAGAGGAGACTGGCGAGGTACAGTCCATGGGATCACAAAGAGTCAGACACACCTGGACTACTCAATACTACCACCACCACTACTACTAGTTCTCTCTATATAGTTAGAGACACTTTGATTTTTGTGATGACTGAACTATTCTCTGGTTGCTTTGATGTTGTGAATTGTACAGCACTCTTTCTTTTTTTCAACTTTTTTTATTACATGAAAGATTTTTAAAAATTCTATAATGTTTTCAAAAGTTTCACACATGAGTCCATATAATTCCATACAATACCCTTTCTATCAATTTCTTTTTACTAGCATTAACTACAGATGATTTCTGTTGCTTGAATCCAAAGTACAAAAATTAACACAATGTTGAAAACATTTCTGAGGGCAATAAACTAATGGAATATTGGAGACTGAGATGCTTTTAAATTTCCCCTTGCTGTTTCAAATGTAAGATTAAATTGAAGCTTAACATCTTTTTCAAAGAACCAATCAATGAGCCAGAGATATGTTATAGCAAACGGATGCATCAAGGTTTATTTACCAATGCTCTTATTTTAATTGCTGAATGTAACTTATACATGCAACTATTAAAACCATCACCACCTTATATATACTTAGCCTTTTGTGAAGATGTCTTACTCTGGGTTTAATTTTCTTGAGTGTACACAAATGAATCATTTATCTTTAAAGGCCAGTTCCTCCAGGACCGTACTATATCAAAGATTAATGTTAAATAATTGTTTTTGTTATGAAAGCAATAGGATCCCATTAATAAAACCTTCTCAGCTTCCCATGTTAGAATATTTCCTTTCCTCATGTTCATTTATTTCTAGTGCTCTAGTTTTCTGCATATTATAATTTTTCCTTCTATCTTTCAGCTAAATCAAAATGAAGTAATCCTGAGATTTAACTAAGAGTGTGTGTGCATGTATGTGAGTGTGTTTATTTCAATGACATAAGCAAATCTAAGCATATTCAGATTGTTTGGATGGCCAATGTAAAACCAAGTAAATCCATACTCTTTCAGAATAAGCATTTTTGTTTGTGCTTAAAATTATGCTGGTGCCAAAAGTAAGACTTTAATTGTCTTAGTATAATTAGAAAAGAAGTAAATTTAATAAGTAAAAGATGACTTTATGCCAACTGAAAGTCAATTGAGTCACAGCATGCTTTACAAAGGAATTTTACACACTCCCTGGAATAGGGAAATGTGGTGGAAATTGAGTCCTTCAAGGGCTCAGGGAAGTAGAAGAATGCTGACTCAAAAGAATCTGTACCATGGTAGTCAATAGCATAGTCCTTTAGTGAGTAGCAATTTAGTTCAGAAAACCCTCAACTGACACTTTAAATAAATGTTGCTAATTTGAATTTTATTGACTTTGTTGTTTTTTTATTTTATGTAATGTATACATTTGTTTTAGTTTTATGGTTGTATAAAAGCTATAACATTAAGGGTTTATGTTTATACATATTTAAGTAACATAATCAAAATAATTTAGCTTAACATTGGAAGACTCATATTTCCCTTTTAATATAGATTTATACATTAAATAAACTTGGAGAAACATTATCCTAGACCAACATCTTTCTTTCCAAAGTCAAATTTTTCAATAACATTAAAGGTTTAAGCTCTGAAAGACCTGTGTGTCTCCTGCTATATACTTTTGGGCAAAGTGTAGCTGGAAGTTTCTGTCAGTATGTTCTATTCAATTATGTCACTGCCACCTTTTTTATTTCTATTTTATCTTTCAGCTAATATTCCAAATAAAAATTTAAGTGTGATCACATTGCTATAAATTTTTATGAGCTATTTGGTATATTATTATTCATATTTCATATCAGTCACTATTAGTTTTTTCATTATAACTAAGAGGCACTAAAATGTTTGCTGCTTTCTAAAAAAAAAAAAATACTTAAAAAAAAAAAAAAAAACACTTTGCCTTCTGATGAAAGGTAATTCTAACTGTATCTCTCCTATAGTACTTCTAAATTTTTTCCATCTTCTGTTACAAGGGCCCCGCTCTGAGAAACAGTTTTGTTTGCTCTGAAAACCAGACCTACTTTGGCATTTATTAATTTCAGAACAATTTTATGATAAAATAAGGAACCCGATGAGAGTTATCCTATAGGATCAGGAAACTTAGAAAGTAAGTTTAAGAGTAAATTAATGCTGAATATACTATAAATGTATACTCAATATCTTAGCTTAGGAAATACAAATAAAACAAAAATTTAAAAATTATTTTAAAATTATTTCTATGAATTTTGGTGAACATTAGGTTGGATTTTGATTAGGTCACAGGTGGTTAGAGCATTGGTTTCAGGGCGGTAGAGACAGGCATCACACTTGCACTAACTGGCATTGGCAATGCTATTGAGGCTGGTGACAATGCTGCTGACAGCAGGAGTGCTGGAGGCAAGCACTCCTGTTACAGTGCTATGACAGTCACATATGGCGCTAATACTGGCTGTGCAGGTCACAGCACTGGTTGGTAATCAGAAGTCATGTTTCTGCCAGAGGCATTGGCAGGAATGATATGGATGACAGTACCAACACAGGCCCTTCATCATCTTCAGTGGTGAACACCAATGCTTGACTCTAGGCATATGAATTAATGACATAAAAATGACAATTTCCATATACAATAATTGAGAAAGGCAAAAGAATAGATAATGATATCTACAGCTTTTTTTCTCTTTCCCCTGAATCTTTCTCCCTTGCCCTTTAGAAATCTCAGCATTAGTCTCAGTTTTTCTTTCAGGAACCACTTCAGTTTTGGATGGTAGAAAGCATTGACACAGGCTATTGAAAGTCAATAAGGAATTCGTAAGATGATGGAGTTATTATGAATGTTTCACACAGCACTTAGTGCATGTTTCTGAGCTTTGCACTCACCAAAAAGGCAAAAGAGGGGAAGAATATAATAGCAAACATTGGCATGAAGTATATTAGCACTGGTAGAGCACACTGGTGCAGGAATTCTGGAAAGAAAACAATTTGGCTTTATTTTTGTTGTGGAAGTGGGAGATGAAGGCAATCTGTGTTTCTAATCAAAGAGGACACTGATATATGTCCATTGAGATACTCTACAATATATAGAGAACAGGAATTAGTTTTTCAAATCATAAAAATGTATTTTCAAATCATAAAATACATAATACAGGGTGAAAGAAGTAAAGAAACAATTATCAGAAGTATTAGAATAGATGAGTGTGAAGTAGATGTACTAGAACAAAGAATTAAAAAAAAAAAACACAAAATAGATCAAAAAAGAAATCTTGCACTACAGGTTATGGTAATATATTATGAACTAAGGAGTATTATTAATTTCATTGTCTAAAATAGAGATTAAATATTTTTAAAAGGAAAAAAAATGCAGGCTTCTTTCTGCTGTGTGTGTATGTGTGTTTAATTTGCTACATACAGAAAATAAAATGTTCAAAAAGAACATCTACCAAGAAAAGAAAATAACAATTCTATTGACAAAGTAAAAGTATTTTTTTTAAAGATGAATTTAGTTTTAAGACCCACTCCAGAAATATTTTAACTTTCCTATCCATTCAGTTGCTGGCAGAAAATGGTTGTGCAGCCAAGCAGGAAATTACAGTAGGCAAGGAATTGTTTTCTCTGTATCATTTTAGACTAACCTTTTTCAAAATACTTAAGGTTTCTTTGACTTATTGTTGAACCAAATTGATTGTATTATCACAAATAACAAAAGCCAAAACTTATGGTTAAACAAGAGAAAGATAAACAGGAAATGAAAGGTAGTGTCATAAGCTCTTAAAGTGTCTTTCCCCTACTTGATGATTATAATATTTTATAAAATTTAGCCTGTATCACAACAGAAAAGATATTTTTCATAATTGTTTAGTGATTTCATTGCTCTGAAAGGTTCAGAAAATACAATTTCTTTAAGTTAATGATAGTAGGATATTGCATTATGTTGCCAAGCTTAAGACATATCTGTAGAAGTGTATGTGTGTGTGTGTGTTTGTGTGTGTGTACTAGGAAGGGTGAATGATGTCAGATGAAGATGTCAGAACAAAGTTGAAGCACTTCATTCCTTATTATTATTACTATTATACTGAGGAGAAAAGAGATTACTGGGTATATGGATATGTGGGTAGACTTCATTCTGTACAGTTTAAGAACTTCTTTTTTACCTCTATGGTAACATATTGGAATATGGATTCACGTTTCAGATGTAGTAGAGAATGGACACCATGGATGACTATCCAAGAGTCAGTGCACCTCGGCCCTATGTGTGCTGCAATGTGGTTAAGGAGATGGTGGAACAAGATTGGAGAACTATAAGGATGGCTATGGATGGTTCTGGCATATGCAGCAGCATCTATCAGATGATGACAGATTATTGTGTTTAGGGGATTAGCAGAATCAGCAGCTTCACTTATCTGAAAATAACTCCAGAGGTAAGTCCTAATTAGAGGTGGCTACTCATTGATTTTTTTTTTCCATTATTCTATTCAGTTCAGTTCAGTCATTCAGTCATGTCGGATTCTTTGTGACCCCATGAATCACAGCACGCCAGGCCTCCCTGTCCATCACCAACTCCCAGAGTCTACCCAAAGCCAAGTTCATCAGGTCGGTGATGCCATCCAACCATCTGATCCTCTGTCATCCCCTTCTCCTCCTCCCCTCAATCTTTCCCAGCATCAGGGTCTTTTCAAATGAGTCAGCTCTTTGCATCAGGTGGCCAAAGTATTGGAGTTTCAGCTTCAACATCAGTCCTTCCAATGAACACCCAGGACTGATCTCCTTTAGGATGGACTGGTTGGATCTCCTTGCAGTCCAAGGGACTCTCAGGAGTCTTCTACAACACCACAGTTCAAAAGCATCAATTCTTCTGTGCTCAGCTTTCTTTATAGTCCAACTCTCACATCCATACATGACCGCAGGAAAAACCATAGCCTTGACTAGACGGACCTTTGTTGGCAAAGTAATATCTCTGCTTGTTAATATGCTATCTAGGTTGGTCATAACTTTCCTTCCAAGGAGTAAATGTCTTTTAATTTCATGGCTGCAGTCATCATCTGCAGTGATTTTGGACCCCCAGAAAAATAAAGTCAGCCATTGTTTCCACTCTTTCCCCGTCTTATTTCCCATGAAGTGATGGGACCAGATGCCATGATCTTAGTTTTCTGAATGTTGAGCTTTAAGCCAACTTTTTCACTCTCCTCTTTCACTTTCATCAAGAGGCTCTTTAGTTCTTCTTCACTTTCTGCCATAAGGGTGGTGTCATCTGCATATCTGAGGTTATTGATATTTCTCCCGGCAATCTTGATTCTAGCTTGTGCTTCCTCCAGCCCAGCGTTTCTCATGACACACTCTGCATATAAGTTAAATAAGCAGGGTGATATTATACAGCCTTGATGTACTCATTTTCCTATTTGGAACCAGTCTGTTGCTCCATGTCCATGTTTTGTTTTGTTTTTAGAAGTTTTCTTTTTATATATACAAGACATATTAATCCATTAAATTTGAGGACACAGTACAAAAAAAAAAAAAAAACACTTCAACTAATTTATCTGACAATGATGTTCATATTCATGACGCCATTTTTTGTTGTTGTTGTTTTGTTTCCTAATAATAAAGGAGGAGACTTACGGCTGTTGGGCTGATATATATTTGGGGGTCCCCGCACCCCACCTCACCCACACACCACCAGGGTGAACAGGAGGAGGAGAAGAGAGGGCAGGGCCCACAGCAAAGTTTCATAATCTTGAATGCAAGAGAGGAGGAAGAGAGGAAAGGAAAAAAAAAAAAGAGAGAGAGAGAGAAAAAATACAAATCCTATAATACATACAACAGAGTGGGGATGGTATGGGAATGGGACAGACATGAAGCTGAGGCATGGGGTGGGCCGCTGGGGGTGGGGGGTAGCGGAAGCCCCCCACATTCTTTTCTCTCTTTGATGCTGTTTCCATAGTTGCCAGGCTGAGTAGTAAAAGTAAGACTAATATGAGCCGCTGAGACAGGAAAAGACTTCTATT
Source organism: Bubalus kerabau (assembly GCF_029407905.1). Lineage (NCBI taxonomy): Eukaryota > Metazoa > Chordata > Mammalia > Artiodactyla > Bovidae > Bubalus > Bubalus kerabau. The sequence goes on from NC_073634.1 coordinate 54,416,695, forward strand.
GGAAGCATCTAGGAATACAAATGTTTTGTTCTTAGGTAAAAGATAGAAGGGACTTATTTTTCTCTCTCCCAATGAAATGCATCCCAGGCACAACAAAGGGAGCACTGACATTATGTCACCTGGCAATGATCTTATGACCATGAGAGAAAGTATTCATGGAGCCAATGCATAAAGAAAGGCAGTGATATGGAGCCCATGACTTCAAACCTCATGTAATACTGTGTTTCCAGTTATGTGGGTTAAAAAAAGCCCAAAAACCTTTAATAGTGTTAAGCACATTTAAGCTGACTTTTTGTTACTTTAAATCAGTAGCAAGCTATTTGACACAAAATAATAAAGCTAAATATACTATTTGATATTAGAACACCAGGGAGAACAAGAAAGAAGAGGAGAGGAGAAAGAGAACTAGAAATGTGAAAGATTTGTTAGTTAGTAAGTATGAACCATGAGTCAGGCATGTGCCTGGTAAATGATCTTCAACATCCCAATCTGTCTTGTAGCCCTTTAATGTGAGTATTACTACATGACATTATTAACATGAGTATTAAAATGAGAAAACACTTAACACAAGATCAACCATTTAACAGTAGGGAGAGGTTTTGAAAATGATACTTGAGGTACAGAAAGAAAAAATAGAGCGTGTGAGAGATACATGAAGTTAGAGCAGAAGGAGGGAAGCCAAGCTGGTTGATAAACTAAGACATTTTGGAGAAGGAAAGAATAGTCCATAATTCCTGCAATAAAGTCAGTTACAGCTAGGACTATAATGTGTTCCTTTAAGCTGATCATTAGTGTAACATTGGTGTTCCTTTCAAAGCAGTTGTCAGAGGTGAAGACTGTAAGGGGAAAATTGTATAGTGGAAATAAAGGGTGAAATTGAGGAATATTTTAATGAAAAGGAGTTTACAAATAGAGATACTTGTATTCAGGATGACTTATTAATTTATTGTATATATCTAAGAGTTAGCGAAGGAGAAGAAATTAAATATCCAAGAAGAGTAAAACACTGTAAAATAGATTTGGGTATTTAATTACAAAAGACTGAGTTGGCACTAGCCAGTTCACAGAAAAGAAATTTATATTAAAGAATACCAGCTCATCTAAACATTCATTTGGAGAGATGGAGAACTTAGTCATATCTGAGCTTATATGAACAATTACCAGAGAACTCTTACAAAATAGCCAGACAAGGACACTGCTGATTCTGCTGAACTCCAAACCATAGCAAATCTGCCATGATCAAAAAGCTGCTGTGAGAAACTCAGACCACCTGCTATCATCCCCAAAACCTCCATGCAGTCTCTGCTCCACCTAATGGAGCAGGCGATTAGCTGTCATGTCACAGATCAGCACCCTAGTGGCAAGGGAGTGTGTGCATGTGTATTTCCTTCCATATGGGAAAAGAGATTGACAATGGTGGGCATTTTCAAAATGTGAAGTGTCAGAAATCTGTAGACAGCCACAAATAATGATACCACAAAATTCTTAGAAAATGTGGAGAAAGATGTCACCTAAAGCACAGGAAAATTTAGGCAGGGGTTTTATGGAATTGAGGACATAGATTTTTTTTTCACTCCTGATAATATTTGATTTTTTGTTTCTTATACATTAGTGATGTATCCAATAGACATCACATGCCTCAAGTCTTTCATAAGCTGTTGCTGGCTTTTGACATCCCTTATTGTTGAAGTCTTTTGGCTTTTCAAGGACTCCACAAACATGAAAGCATAATGGGGAGGTGAGTTACAGGGGTGTTATCCTCTGCAACCATCCTAAGGATGTTTAGCAGTGATGTGGTGTGGATCCTAGAAACAAGCTCTCAAGGTACATCCTAATTGGATTAAATTAATCATCGTATTTTTACCCTCATTGTTAGTTGTTACAAGAAAGAAATAGACAAGGGCTGTTCTTTGTGGGTTTGATTCAGAAATGCACAAATTTCAGTTACCAAGATTTAGTAAAAAACAGCAGTCCCTTAAAATCATGGTTCAAATTCCAGCTTCCATTGTATCAGTTCAGTTCAGTAGCTAGTCATGTCCAACTCTTTGTGACTCTGGGTGGTGTCATCTGTGTATATGAGGTTATTGATGTTTCTCTCAGCAATCTTGATTCCAGCTTGTGCTATATCTAGCCTGGCATTTAGCATGATGTACTCTGCATATAAGTTTAAAAAGCAGAGTGATAATATACAGCCTTGACAAACTCCTTTCCTGATTTGGAACCAGTCTGTTCCATGTCTGGTTCTAACTGTTGCTTCTTTACCTGCATACAGATTTCTCAGGTGGCAGGCCAGGTGGTCTGGTATTCCCATCTCTTTCAGAATTTTCCAGAGTTTATTGGAATCCACACAGCTTTGGTATAGTCAATAAAGCAGATGTAGATGTTTTTCTGTAACTTTCTGTTTTTTTTCAATGATCCAGCAAATGTTGGCAATTTGATTTCTGGTTCCTCTGCCTTTTCTAAATCCAGCTTTTAACATCTGGAATTTCATGGTTCACATAATGTTGAAGCCTGGTTTAGAGACTTTTAAGCATTACTTCGCTGGCATGTGAAATGAATGCAGTTGTGCAGTAGTTTGAACATTCCTTGTCATGGCCATTCTTTGGATTGGAATGAAAACTGACCTTTACCAGTCCTGTTGCCACTGCTGAGTTTTCCAACCTTGCTGGCATATTGAGTGCAACACTTTAACAGCATCATCTTTTAGGATTTGAAATAGCTCAACTGGAATTCCATTACGTCTCCTAGATTTGTTCATAGTGATGATTCTTAAGGCCCACTTCACGTTCCAGGATGCCTGGCTCCAGGTGAGTGATCACACTATCATGGTTATCTGGGTTCTTCTGTGTATTCTTGCCACCTTTTCTTAATATCTTCTGCTTCTGTTAGGCCCATACCATTTCTGTCCTTTATTGTGATTATCTTTGCATGAAATGTTCCCTTGGTATCTCTAATTTTCTTGAAGATATCACTAGCCTTTCTCATTCTATTACTTTCCTCTATTTCTTTGCATTGATCACAGAGGAAGACTTTCTTGTCTCTCCTTGCTATTCTTTGGAACTCTGTATTGAAATGGGTATATATTTCTTTTTCTCCTTTGCCTTTAGCTTCTCTTCTTTTCTCAGCTCTTTGCAAGGCCTACTCAGACAATCATTTTGCCTTTTTGCATTTCTTTTTCTTGGGAATGGTCTTGATCACTGCATCCTGTACAATGTCACAAATCTCTATCCATAGTTCTTCAGGCAGTCTATCAGATCTAATCCCTTGAATCTATTTGTCACTTCCACTGTATAATTGTAAGGGATTTGATTTAGGTCATACCTGAATGGTCTAGTACTTTCTTCAATTTAAGTCTGAATTTGGCAATAAGGAGTTCATGATCTGAGCCACAGTCAGTTCCTGGTCTTGATTTGCTGACTGTATAGAGCTTCTCCATCTTTGGTTGCAAAGAATATAATCAATCTAATTTTGGTATTGACCATCTTGTGATATCCATGTGTAGAATCTTGTGTTGTTGGAAATGTATGTTTGCTATGATCAGTGCATTCTCTTGGAAAAACTCTGTTACAGATTTTAACCTGCTTCATTTTGTACTCCCAGGCCAAATTTGCCTGTTACTCCAGGTATCTTTTAACTTCCTACTTTTGCATTCCAGTCCCCTATAATGAAGAGGACAGATTTTTTGGGTATTAGTTCTAGAAGGTCTTGTACATCTTCACAGAACTGTTCAACTTCAGCTTCTTCAGCATTACTGGTCGGGGGAAAGACTTGGATTACCCTGATATTGAATGGTTTCCCTTGGAAACAAACAGAAATCATTCTGTTGTTTTTGAGATTGCATCCAAGTTCTGTATTTTGGACTCTTTTTTTGACTATATTGGCTACTCCATTTCTTCTAAGGGATTCTTGCCCGCACTTGTAGATATAATATCATCTGAGTTAAATCCCATGGTACATTAATTATGAATAATTGCATAAAGTACTAATTTTGTTGCTTCCTCTTCAGTGCATAGACCCCTATGTAAAATACAGAGGCATGTCATAGTGACTAATCACATCACCTGTTTCAAACTCTGTTGGTAACTAGTCACTGCTCATCTGTCATTCAATTCATGTACTAACAATAAATGCTATACTTGTGTTATATATTTGTCTCGGTTACAAACTCTCATGACAATTTACAAAAATTAAATAATTAAAGAAGAGAAGTGGCCATCAAAAATGAAAGCCAGCAAAAAACAGAAAGGGATAACTGGAAGTGAAATTTAAATAGAATACAGATGAAGTTATAAGAAAGTGATTGTGCCATTGGAAAGACTTTAAATAGAGTAAAAAATTTGTCTTAAAACTCAACCTGGACAGCCTATTAAAAAACAGAGACATTACTTTGCCAACAAAGGTCCATCTAGTCAAAGCTTTGGTTTTTCCAGGAGTCATTTATGGATGTGAGTGTTGGACTATAAAAAAAGCTGAGCGCTGAAGAATTGATGCTTTTGAACTGTGGTGTTGGAGAAGACTCTTGAGAGTCCCTTGGACAGCAAGGAGATTCAACAACTCTTTCCTAAAGGAAATCAGTCCTGAATATTCATTGGAAGAACTGATGCTGAAACTCCAATACTTTGGCCACCGGATGCAAAGAACTAACTCAATGAGAAGACCCTGATGCTGGGAATGATTGAAGGCAGGAGGAGAAGGGGATGACAGTAGCTGAGATGGTTGGAGGGGATCATCGATTCAATGGACATGAGTTTGAGTATGCTCCAGGAGGTGGTGATGGATAGGGAAGACCGGCATGCTGCAGTTCATGGGCTCACAAAGAGTAGGACATGAAAGAGTGACTGAACTAAACTGAACTGAACTGAATCTTCATTCCAGTTTGTTCTTCATGTGGCTCAGCATTTTGCATGATGTACTCTGCATATAAGTTAAATAAGCATGGTGATAATATACAGTCTTGACGTATTCCTTTTGATTTGGAACCAGTCTGTTATTCCACATGCAGTTCTAACTGCTGCTTCTTGACCTGCATACAGATTTCTCAGGTGGTCTGGTGTTCCCATCTCTTTAAGAATTTTCCAGAGTTTATTGTCATTCACACAGTCAAAGCTGTGGCATAGTCAATGAAGAAGAAGCAGATGTTTTTCTGGAACTCTCTTGCTTTTTTGATGATCCAAGAGATGGTCACAATTTGATCTCTGGTTCTTCTGCCTTTTCTTAGTTCAGTTCAGTTGCTCAGTCGTGTCCAACTCTTTGCAGTCCCATAGATTGCAGCATTCCAGGCCTCCCTGTCCATCACCAACTCCCAGAGCCTAATCAAACTCATGTCCATTGAATCGGTGATGCCATCCAAACATCTCATCCTCTGTCGTCTTCTTCTCCTCCTGCCTTCAATCTTTCCCAGCATCAGGGTCTTTTCCAATGATACTTCTTTGCATTAGGTGGCCAAAGTATTGGAGTTTAGGGTCAACATGAGACATTCCAATGAATATTCAGGACTGATCTCCTTTAGGATGGACTGGTTGGATCTCCTTGCAGTCCAAAGGACTTTCAAGAGTCTTCTCCAACACCACAGCTCAAAAGCATCAATTCTTCACTGCTCAGTTTTCTTTATAGTCCAACTCTCACATCCATACACGACTACTGGAAAAACCATAGCCTTGACTTGATGGACTTTTGTTGGCAAAGTAATGTCTCTGCTTGTTAATATGCTGTCTAGGTTGGACATAACTTTTCTTCCAAGGAATAGAGTCTTTTAATTTCTTGGCTGCAGTCATCATCTGCAGTGATTTTGGAGCCCCAAAAAATAAAGTCTGACACTGTTTCCACTGTTTGTTTGTCTTTTTGCCATGAAGTGATGGGACCAGATGCCATGATCTTAGTTTTCTGAATGTTGAGCTTTAAGCCAACTTTTTCACTCTCCTCTTTCACTTTCACCAAGAGGCTGTTCAGTTCTTCTTCACTTTCTGCCATAAGGGTTGTGTCATCTGTATATCTGAAGTTATTGATATTTCTCCAGCAATCTTGATTCCAGCTTGTGCTTCATCCAGCCCAGCATTTGTCATGGTGTTCTTCTTATAAGTGAAATAAGCAAGATGACAATATACAGCTTTGAGGTACTCCTTTTCCTATTTGGAACCAGTCTGTTGTTCCATGTCCAGTTCTAACTGTTACCTCCTGACCTGCATACAGATTTCTCAAGAAGCAGATCAGGTGGTCTGGTATTCCCATCTCTTTCAGAATTTTCCACAGTTTATTGTGATCCACACAGGCAAAGGCTTTGGCATAGTCAATAAAGCAGAAATAGATTTTTTTTTTTTCTGGAACTCTCTTGCTTTTTTGTTGGTACAGCAGATGTTAGCAATTTGATCTCTGGTTCCTCTGCCCTTTCTAAATCCAGCTTGAACATCTAGAAGTTCATGGTTCATGCACTGTTGAAACCTGGCTTAGAGAATTTTGAGCATTACTTAAGTAACATGTGAGGAGATCATTACATTGCATTTCTGTTTAGAAAGGTATTATTCATTTCATAAATCATTATTCATAACATTGGATTTAAATAGTATTTTTGACAACTTATGATAATGAAAGAACAATAAGTATTCACATTACCTTCAGAGGTACTTATATTAATGATTATTTTACTGCTATTTAAAATATAATAAAGTGTCCTCTAGACAGAAATTATATAATTTTGTCTATGGCCATACCACCATGAATGCACCTGATCTCATCTTATCTTGAAAGCTAAGCAGGCTTGGACCTGGTTAGTACTTGGATTGAGAAATTAAATAATTTACTGACATAATTTGCCTATTATTTTAGGCAAGGCAAAGAAATTTCGAGTTTAATGAGATTCATTATCTTGGGAATGGAGTCTTTGTTATGTTACTAGAGGAAGAAACCCTATTACTTTAGGCTAAATTGTATAACGGTGTGTGTGAATCTGTGTGTCTGTGTATGTGTGTGTGTGTGAAAGAGACTATGGTGGAGAACTAAACCAATCAGAGGTCCAGATTTTGTTAAGTACAGTCTTGAAAAATCTCTATGCAGATTGCACAGTACTTCAAAGGCTAGCGTGAAGAAACGGAGAAGGCAATGGCACCCCACTCCAGTACTCTTGCCTGGAAAATCCCATGGACGGAGGAGCCTGGTGGGTTGCAGTCCATGGGGTCGCTAAGAGTCAGACACGACTGAGCGACTTCACTTTCACTTTTCACTTTCATGCATTGGAGAAGGAAATGGCAACCCACTCCAGTGTTCTTGCCTGGAGAATCCCAGGGATGGGAGAGCCTAGTGGGCTGCCGTCTATGGGGTCACACAGAGTCGGACACGACTAAAGCGACTTAGCAGCAGCAGCAGCAGCAGCGTGAAGAAAAAGCTTCAGATTCTAGCTCTTGTTTCAAGAAGCATTTATAGATTCTGGGTTAATTTACTCTAAGTAATACTTTAGATAGAGACATGGTGATAAAGAAATCCAGTAGATAAGCTGTGTTTCTCTTAACAGAGAGCATTAACTTATTTCCTAAGAAGTAAGGAGATAAGAACAGGCCACCTGCCTTCTTTTTTAGATATACACTCAGAAAAATGAAAAACAGGTGTTCAAACCTTGTATACAAAAGTTTGTAGCAGCACTGTTTACACTAGCCAAAAAATGGAAACAATCCACATGTTGATCAGCTGAAGATTAGATAAACAAAATTTAGCATAAGCATATAATTGAATGCTATTCAGCCATATAAAATGATGAAGTACTGATGTGCATGTGGGCTCAGTTGCTGTCAGTCATGTCCGACTCTTTTGTGATCCCATGGACCACCAGGCTCCACTGTCCATGGGATTCCCCATGCTGTGATCTCATGGACAGCAGCACAACAGGCTTCCTTGTGCTTCACTATCTCCTGGAGTTTGCTCAAACTCATGGCCATTGAATCAGTAATGCTATCTAATCATCTCGTTCTTTGCTGTCCCCTTCTTCTTTTTGCTGTTTATGCTAATTATGTTAATTTATTTGTCTATTACTCTACAGGACTTGAGGTAGGTCTCTTGACCCATAGGGATGGTACGGGGAGGGAGGAGGGAGGAGGGTTCAGGATGGGGAACACGTGTATACCTGTGGCGGATTCATGTTGGTATATGGCAAAACCAATACCATATTGTAAAGTTAAAAAATAAAATTAAATTAAAAAAAATAAAATAAAGTTCCTCTCTGTTCTAAGACTTTGGCATACTGTAATTTGGGTCTAAAGATAACATTTGACCTTCATGTTAATAGTAGGACTTTCACTTCTTTAATTTTCTCACCAATTATCTATCCAATTGCCTTATTCCCCCAAACTTCTACATCTCATCCATCACTGCACCCTTTTATTTGTACTGACAAAGTGTTTTCAAGTCATTCCCCTACTTACAAATCCCAGACTACTTGGTTAGTTCAAGTCTTCACCTAAAACATCCTTACAACCTACAACATAGATGTCCTTCCATCCATTATTAACTGTCTGTACTTCACATCAAAATTTTTTTTTTTACATTTTAACTTTAGGAAAATTAAGTCACAAAATATATAGAGAAAAATAGAGTGAAAAGTTATGCACTCATCATACAAATTAGATTGTCTTACTGTATTTGCATTTTTGTAAATAAATAATTGTGATTAATATTGAATTCCTTTTTATAAGTCTTCCCAATGTTTTTTCCATCTGCCTTACAAAAAGGACATGTATGAATATTTTTCCTATAGTTCTAATCTATATGATGACATATTTAATGCATGTATGACACCACTGTAAATGTATTATGGTCTTGGGAATTAAAAAGTTTTTGAAGGTAAAATACTATATACATAAATTTACAACTTTAATTTTTACTTGGCAGTTGCATTTTTTAAATGAATCAATGTATTTCAAGTTCTCTGTTTTTAATTGCTCTAAGATCCTCCACAATGTGAAATATCACACTGTACTTTTATTTTCCTATAGACCAGAACTTTCTATTATTCTTTATTGTTACTTCCAATTCAGAAGATATAATAGAAGTGGGTTTGATCCCTGGGGTGAGAGGATCCCCTGGAGGAAGAGATGGCAATCCACTCCAGTATTCTGGCCTGGAAAACCCATGGACAGAGGAGCCTGGCAGGCTACACAGTTCATGGAGTTGCAAAGAGTCAGATATGACTTAGCAACTAAACAACAAGCAATAGTGTAAAGAAGAAACTTGGTATGTGATAGAGGTTTACACAAATTACTATTTAACCTGATATATAATTGAAATGTGGTAGAGTAAATGCACATACAGCTTTATGGATTTGGGCAAAATTCTCTACAAAGCAGTTTCTAAATATGTGTGTGAATGTTTCTGAGTTCAGTGTCATGTTCCATTTTTCTAATTATCTTTTCCATAAAATTCTATCTGCCTTTACATTTTAAAAATATGGTAATTATATTTATTTATAAATATGAGTAACTCCTATTTCCTAATATCTTTATATTTCTAAGTTTAACTTACTTTGCCATGTTTTTTTTTACTGTATTTCTAGATAAAATTAATAATATTTTCATAGAATTTGTGCATGTGTGACTTTGTATTAGTGAAATTAGCCTTTATTTAACTTTTATTTTACTATCTTCTTTCTGTTTTGCTATCATGGTTATAGAAGTCTCACTTTTAAGTTGTGGATTACTTTTCTATTTTTGACACTTGAAACTATTAATATCTATTCCTTTTCTCCATGCTTTGCTAGGTTTTTTAATTTATTTATCGGTAGATTTATGTATTTAAAAGAAACATAACTGCATCTTGAAAAAACTAGATAGGATTTTTTTTTAATTTTATTTTATTTTTAAACTTTACATGATTGTATTAGTTTTGCCAAATATCAAAATGAATCCGCCACAGGTCAAGGCATTCTACTATTCTGTCCTTTAGAAGTGTCCCCAAATATCCTGATTTATTTTACTTTTCCTTAATTGTTTCTTTACTTGCAATGCACTTGTCATTACCCCTAACATTGTTCCAAATCATGCTCCAAACCACTTGACCTGCCAAGACTTCACTTTCTGCAAGTATCTTTTATCCTGGTAATAGAAGAATTGCTAACTGGCGTACTCGAAACATTTTCATATGCTCTTATCACACTCTGAAGTGATTTCATCTCTGCTTTCTATATGATACACCCTTTTAATATTTCTTTCTGGTTCTTCATCCTCTGTAAAACCATAGCTGATTTAATCACATCCTATTGCTTTCAGTATCAGCTTGCTCTTACCTAATACATAGCAATTAGTCCATTTCATTGTAAGCTTTTCTTGTGTATGTGTTTCCCTCCCAATTTCCATTTTTTTTTAAGGAAAAGGCAATATTTTAATGTTTATGTATGTAAGTATATGGTGCTTCCCAGGTAGCTCAGTGATACAGAATCCACCTGCTAATGCAGGAGACACAGATTTGATCCCTATATGGGGAAGATCCCCTGGAAAATAAAATGGCAACCCACTCCAATATTCTTGCCTGGAAAATCCCATGGACAGAGCCTGGTGGGCTACAGTCCATATAGTCACAAAAGAATCAGACACAACTTAGCAACTAAACAACAACATATATATGCATATATTGCCCAGATCATATAATAAATATTTAAGCAATAAATGCAAAAGTAACAATATTATGCAATTGCTTTTCAGAATTTTTTAAACAAGCTCTTTGCTTCCTTTTCATTAGCCATCTCTTTATCACTTTTTTAATCAGGCTTTACACTTTGAGGCCACTTTATTTGGTTTCCAGGTTTACTTCCTATCCAATATATTCAAGGCTATTTTTGCATATGGGTTTTTAAACTCCCAGCTCAGCATTACAAGCCAACGATAACTGATATCCTGTTCTAATTTACAGCTTTGGATTTACTCCAGAAATGGATAATGATTAACACTCCACCAATGAAAGTCAATATTTCTAACCTGAACATTTGAAAAATTGTCAGTAAAGAAGAGAAATGTTCCAAACGTAAAGAAGGAAAATTGAAACTTGTCCAAGAGACACTTATTTTCTATTTAGGAGGCAAAGGTCAACCATAATGTAGAATAAAGTATAATTGTTATATTTACATATGGCCCGTTTTGCTATTTTTACTTTAATTCTATGATCAAAAGAATATCTTTATTCTCTGCATTTTATAAATTCATTTAGATTCAGAGGCTTTCTTCCCAAGGGCAATTTGTCTTCTGCCCAATTCTGAAAATTTAAGGTGGACTATTTACTAAAGTGTAGGGCATGCTGGCATATTTTCAGATTATTCTCCATATTTTGGACTAGATAACACATATTTTGGCTCATATAGAAATTAATATTTACTATATCCTATTTCAATGCAGTTTTCATGATCTGGATGAATTTTCTCAAACTATGGTGCTCTCGAGAGTCCCTCCAGAGACAGCAAGGAGATCAAACCAATCAATCTTAGAGGAAATCAACCCAGAATATACATTGAAAGGACTGATCCTGAAACTGAAGCTCCAATACTTTGGCTACCTGATGCAAAGAGTTGACTCATTGAAAAAGACCCTGATACTGGGAAAGATTGAGGGCAGGAGGATAAAGGGGCAACAGAGGATGAGAGGTTGGATGGCATCACTGACTCAATGCACATGAGTTTGAGCAAACTTCAGGAGATGGTGAAGGACAGGGAAGTCTGGTGTGCTGCTGTTCATTGGGTTGCAAAGAATGGGACATTACTGGCAACTGAACAGCAAAAAAGATCTTTTTACAATATATGTTGGATTATAAAACATATTTTAAGTTTGTAAAAAATAATCTCTTACATTATTACCAGAAATTAGTGTTATATTTATCAAGTTCACTATTCAGAGTATCCAGAATATCAACATTAAAGAAGAGGATACTCTTCTTTAATGGTATCTTAAAGGGTCTTTTCCAAAGAAGAGGATATTTATAGCTCCTCAGTATAAAAAAAAAAAAAAAATTCTTCAGCAATAAACCTTAGAATAAAGTGTACCTGAACCTTCCATTATGTGCATGTGTGTGCATGCTCAGTCGTGTCCCACTCTTTGAGACCTATGGACTGTAGCCCACCAGGCTCCACGTCCATGGAATTTTCCAGGCAAGAATACTGGAGTGGGTTGCCATTTCCTTCTCTAAGGGATCTTCCTTTCCCAGGGATTGAACCCACATTTCCTGCATCTCGTGCATTGGCAGGCATATTCTTTACCACTGAGCAACCTGGGAAGCCCTTTCCATAATAGTGTACACTTACCAAACATTTCTACTCTTGACAAGGACTCTGAGAACTCATTTTAAACATCAAATTTAACTGGCCCTTTGATTTGATTGAAGTACTTCTATAGCTTCATCTTAGACTGCTTGAAAACATTTAAGGAAACTGCCAAAAGTTATTAAATTTAGATCTTTGAAACCAGATTTGGCCCAAATAAATTTTTGGTAGTAAGTGTTTAAATAATTTAATGTTTAAGTGACAGTGAAATTAGGAGACAACTCAGCTTTAGACATATGTTCATGCTAACTGCTGTTGAGTCTAACTGAATGATCTGCATTTCCCATGTCACTGTCTTACATATGTTTCCATTAAACTAAAATCCCAGGTTGCATATAACCTATTATTCATGCCCAAGTTGATTTCTTGAATCATAAAACTGTAAAACATTTGTAGGCCTTAATTAGATGTTCCTGCTTACTAGAAGAATAGCTTTAATATTTAAATAGGAGGTTGAAAAGTAAGCAAAATTATTATGCCAAAATGAACAGACTGGGGAATATGTTCTTTCTATTAAAGGGAAAAAGAAAGAAAGAAACAAAACCTTTCCTGAAGTAAAGACAGTAAATAAAAGTCAACAACTTTCTACTGGGTTTGGCATTTCCTGCATTTTGAAAATCCTCTGTATGTGAATTTATTGTGAAGTATAGATTCAATCAGTTTTATTAATTTCAGTTCTTTTCTTTCCTCACCTATCACAACTTAAAAAAATTAAGGAGAACCATCAAAAGCTATCAGATTGGGAGCTCTGAAATTGTTTGGCATAAATAATATTTTCCATATCTTAAAATATTTAAATACAAAACAGAAGATAAAAATTAAGCAATCACTAATTTTGAAAGTAATCATTAGATAGTGAATGTGTGGTGTCTCTTTGTCCTTCTTTCTTGATGTAACTTTCAGGCATAAAATCCACAGATTAATCACATTGTGAAAAAATGTACTTAGGAAAATAGTATAAAGTCTTCAACACCAGCATTTCGGTAGTTGGATTGGATGGTTGTTAACATTTTTCCAACTTTAAAGCTTAATGATTTGTTAGATTCTGGGAAATCTTCTTGTAGTCTACAATGAAAACCACAAAACAGACCTACCTACAGGATAATTTTATTAAGAGTAAGTGCAGATTAGCAATCCACTTGCTTTTTAAACATGTTATTTTTTCAATTTAAACAAACAGATTCAATTTGTCCAATCATGGGTTATAGTTGTAGTTATAACCATATTTATAGTTAGAATTATAAATGCATAGAATGCTTTCCTATGAAGTTGGAAAGTATTGGCAATGAACATACAATGTTTTCAAATATGATGCACTTGTTTTCAGCACAAGAGATCCATTAACTGTACACAAGCTTAGATTAGGGAAACTAAGCAAATCCTTCTATGAGAAATTCTATTTCCAACATCTTTTGCTTTTGCATTAAAAAGACTTGAGAAATAATCAGACAACTTCTCTGATGCATATGCAGCTCACTTTGTCTCTCATGCCAATATTCAAGGTTGGATTATTCTAACCATCAATAGCATACAAGAGTCATGTGTGCTCAGTCGCATCCCACAGACTGTAGCATGCCAGGCTCCCCTGTCCATGGAATTTTCTAGGCAAGGATACTGGAGTGGTTGTCACTTCCTATAGGGTATCTTACCGACTCAGGGATTGAAACCATGTCTTCTGAGTTTCCTGCATTGGTAGGAGGATTTTTTTCTAGCACCACCTGGGAAGCACCTACAAGAGTCAACATAGAATAAAATTTTGAGAGGGGTGGAAAAATAGAAAATTCTCCTTTCTCTTTATTCTCTTACCTTCGCTCTTTGAGGTCTCAAGTCATAAAGTTGGATGAATCTTTTATTTGTGTAGGTTTTTTTTTTTGGGGGGGGGGTTGTTTTGCCTTCTAGAGAGTTAAAGGTGTGAAATAAGACAAGGAATGAGAACCTAAGCACTGTTGCCTCTAGATTTCAAAGAAAAAAACTAATAGGAAGTCCTTAAAATTTATTTTCTCCCATGCTCACATCAACAGGATGCATCTTAAACAGAGTTCTAGAACAGAAGACAATCAATTATAATGAATACGTATTCAGTTAAAGTTACCCAGTACCATGTTTCTTAGAAATTCCTTCAGAAAAGGTAGAATAAAGAGTATTTGTTGGTGACGATACTCTTTTGTCACAACACACTGCTTATGTTGTGAGTAACTTTACCTATTGAAAGTAAGAGGAATTAAAAAGTTGGTCAAATTCTGCTAATAAGTTGATTAAGGTAAAAATGAGAGAAAAAAAAAAACAAAACTTTGCATTTGCTATTATATAGTTCCACACAATTTTGCTCTAAACTGGAACAGATTTAATACAATGGTGATGGACTAGAATGAAAAGGTCTGTTTCTCCCACTACACTCTAAACTTCCTAAAGACAGAGATCTAAAAGATGATAGAAGTTAGTGTTGCTTACCACTTGGACATGTGTATTTGGCAATGAATATTTACATAACGATACCCAGGTGGCTCAGTGGTAAAGAATTCTCCTGCCAATGCAGGAGACATGGGTTCAATCCCTGGGGTGGGAAGATTCCCCAGAGAGAGAAATGGCAATCTATTTTAGGGTTCTTGTCTGGAAAATCCCATGGACAGAAGATCCTGGCAGACTACAGTCCATGGGATCTCAAAGAGTTGGACACGACTCAGTGACTAAACAATGACAACAATTTATTTAACAAAAGAAAATTGAGCTGGATTTGATTTTGACCAAGTCACTTTATTCCTTTGGTTTCCTGTAGCCTAATGAGGTATAATTTCCTCATGCCCTGAAACTCCACCCAAGAGTCTAGGCACATTTTTGCATTTGACATTCATTAATCTGATTCAGGGGGCTTCCCTGATGGCTCAGTGGTAAAGAATCCATCTGCAATGCAGGAGATGTGTGTTCGATACCTGGGTCAGGAAAATTCCCTGGAGGAGAGCATGGCAACTCACTCTAGTATTCTTTCCTGGAGAATTCCATGAACAGAGGTGCCTGGCAGACTACACTCCATGGGATCTCAAAGAGTCTGCTTGACTGAAGCTATGGAGCATGCTCATAGTCTAATTCAGGGCCTGTTTGTTGTTTTTCAGTTGCTCAGTTGTGACAGACTCTGTGAATCCATGGACTGCGGCAAACCAGGCTTCCCTGTCCTTCACCATCTTCAGGAGTTTGCTCAAACTCATGGCTAACATAGAGAAGAGGAAAAAGAACAGAAAACACTTTAAGGAACTGGATCCTTCAACGGAATTCTTTCACTGAATCTCAGTGAAATGTGACCCTTCTGACACATTCTGACATAAACCCAGACCTTGGAAAATGTCTATTTTGTTTCTTCATTATATTAGCAAAATATACAGTGGTTTTAATTGTAAGCAGCAGCTGGTAAACAATTTTAAAACTGAGCCTGAGGGAAGTAAAAGAGAAGAGCTAAGAAATAAAATCAAATTAGGAAGTCCAGGGCTGCACATTAACTTTCACAGAGATTAAATGTTTTCTTTGCAGCTAGAAAAACAGTTCATGTCCTATTGTCCTGAATTTGGATAGAAAAGAATCCTACATTCCAAATTAAAGATCATCAGTTTTGCGACATGTTGCTAATAAAAGATAAGCAAGCCACACCATTCTAAATCTATTGTGTAATATTTCCATAAGGAACTGAAGAAATTGGCATTTTATTCAGAATGATCTTGTAAAGGAAGGATTCAAATACACAAAATCCTACACTAAAGAGCTCTCAATATGATATATGTTTGAAAATAGTAAATGTATCTAGCAAATTTATGCTTCCTATATTATACTTCAGGCAGCATTATCAGTACATAGCTTTGTATTTAGGGAATTCTGAATTCTGTAAGATGGTATTCTCAGTGCTTTATCTCTTTTGATTGCTGTACTTAACATTTGAATAGAGAATTTAGAGAGGAAAAAAATGAAAACCCATCTCTAAGCTAAGGAATGGGGATTGGAAAATGAAGTTGAGCTCCAACAAATTTAGAATTCTAGTGAGAGTTTGGTATGCCAACTCAAACTTTCAATATTAAAATAATTGGACTGCCAATTACTTTTCTTTCTGAGTTAGAACAGGAACAATGTAAAATCTTCCCTTTTTTATATTTGCTATGTGAATTAATGTGAAGGAAAATAAGGTTGTCTCAAACTGATTTGCCCAAAGGTCATAAAAATATTTTTGAAAGAACAATGTCTACAGAAATTCTTATACCTCATCACATGTCATGCTGATGGAGACACTAAGGGCTCTTACTAGTATATTTACATATGGAGAAAGTATTCATAGAAATTGAATTAAACCTCCTGATTTTACAAATCAGAAATCTGAGTCCAGAAAAGAGATGTGACTGTTTAAAACTATAGAAATTATGAGAAATGAAACTTTTTCTGCAAATTCTAGAACTTATTCCCTATGTTGTATGTAGTATGCTTCTGATATCTACCTTCAGGATAGGGAGCAACCTCCTTTTTGCCTGTATAATTCTGGCATTCTTAAAGTTGCATAAGCTGTTTAAACAAAACTGCATCATTTTAGATGTTTACTAAATTGATTGTCATGGATTTGAAAGTAGCTTTCCTTTCATTTTCTCCTGAGCATTCTTTACACCAGTGCAAGTTCTTCTACAGAAAATACTTGCAATTTCCATAGTATGGGTTATTTGGAGCTTCCCTGGTAGCTCAGAAGGTAAAGAATGTGCTTGTAATGCAGGAGACCCAGGTTCAATCCTTGGGTTGGGAAGATACTGTGGTGAAGGAAATGGCAATCCACTACAGTATTCCTGCCTGGAGAATTCCGTAAACAGAGGAGCCTGTGGGCTACCATCCATGGGGTTGCAAAGAATCAGATACTACTGAGTGACTAACACTTTCACTCTCATGGGTTGTTTCAGTCAGTTCAGTTCAGTCACTCAGTCCCCTCCAACTGTTTGCAATCCCATTGACTGCAGCACACCACACTTCTCTGTCCAAAAAAAAAAAAAAAAAAACACAAACCTCCCAAAGATTGCTCAAACTCATGTCTATCTAGTTGGTGAAGCTATCCAAACATCTCATCCTCTCTCATACCCTTCTCCTCCTGCCTTCAATCTTTCCCAGAACAGCATTTTTTCAGTGAGTCAGTTCTTCACATCAGGTAGCCAAAGTATTGGAGCTTCAGCTTTAGCATCTGCCCTTCCAATGAATATTCAGGACTGATTTCCTTTAGGATTAACTGGTTTGATTTCCTTGCAGTCCAAGGGACTCTGAAGAGTCTTCTCCAAGACCACAGTTCAAAAGCATCAATTCTTTAGACTTAGCTTTCTTTATAGTCCAACTCTCACATCCATACATGACTACTAGAAAAGCCATAGCTTTGACTAGATGGGCATTAGTCATCAAAGAAATGTCTCTGCTTTTGAGTATGCTGTCTAGGTTTGGCATAGCTTTTCTTCCAAGGATCAAGTGTCTTTTAATTTCATGGGTGCAGTCACCATCTAAGAAATTTTGGAGCCCATTAAATAAAGTCTGTCACTGTTTCTATTGTTTCCCCATCCATTTTCCATGAAGTGATGGACCCAGAGGCCATGATCTTTAGTTCTTGAATGTTGAGTTTTAAGCCAGGTTTTTCACTCTCCTCTTTTACTTCCATCAAGAGGCTCTTTAGTTCTTCTTCACTTTCTGCCATAAGGGTGATGTCATCTGCATATCAGAGATTACTGATATTTCTCCCTGAAATCTTGATTCCAGGTGTGCTTCATCCAGTCCAACATTTTGCATTATGTACTATGCATGTAAGTTAAATAAGCAAGGTGACACTATACAGCCTTGATTCATTCTTTTACCAATTTGGAAGCAGTCCGTTGTTCAATGTCTGGTTCTAACTATTGCTTCTTGACCTGCATATAGATTTCTCAGGAGGCAGGTAAGGTGGTCTTGTTATTCCCATCTCTTGAAGAATGTTCCACAGTTTGTTGTGATCCACACAGTCAAGGCTTTAGCATAGTTAATTAAGCAGAAGCAAATGTTTTTCTGGAATTCTCTTACTTTTTCTACAATCCAACAGATGTTGGCAAATTGATCTCTGGTTCCTCTAACTTTTCTTTATCCAGCTTGAACATCTGGAAGTTCTCAGTTCATGTACTACTGAAGCCTAACTTGGAGAATTTTGAGAATTACTTTACTAACATGTGAGACTAGTGCAATTGTGCTGTAGTTTGAACTTTCTTTGGCATTACCTTTCTTTGGGATTGGAATGAAAACTTACCTTTTCCTGTCTTGTTGTTACTACCGACTTTCCAAATTTGCTGGCATATTGAGTGCTGTGACGCACTTTCACAGCATCATCTTTTAGGATTTGAAATAGCTCATCTGTAATTCCATCACCTCCACTAGCTATGTTTGTAGTGATGCTTCTTAAGGCACACTTGACTTCATACAGCATAATGTCTGGCTCTAGGTGAGTGATCAAACTACTATGCTTATCTGAGTCATTAAGATCTTTTTTTGTGTAGTTTTTCTGTGTATTCTTGCCACTTTCTCTTAATATCTTCTGCTTCTGTTAGATCCATACCATTTCTGCCCTTTATTGTGCCTATCTTTGCATGAGATGTTCCTTTGATATTTCCAATTTTGTTGAAGAGATCTCTAATATTTCTCATTCTGTTTTCCCCCCTATTTCTTTGTGTTGATCACTTAGGAAGGCTTTCTTATTTCTCCTTGCTATTTTTTGGAACTCTGTATTCAGATGGATATATATTTCCTTTTCTCCTTTGATTTTTGCTTGTCTTCTTTTTCTTAGCAATTTGTAATCCCTCTTCAGGCAACCATTTTGCCTTTCTGCATTTCTTTTTCTTGGGGATGGTTTTGATCACCACCTCCTGTACAGTGTTACAAACATCTGTCCATAGTTCTTCAGGCTCTCTGTCTTTCAGATCTAATCCCTTGAATCTATTTGTTTCTTCCACTGTATAATCCTAAGGGATTTAATTTAGGTCATATCTGAATGTTCTAATGGTTTTCGCTACTTTCTTCAATTCAGTCTGAATTTGGCAATAAGGGGTTCATGATCTGAGCCGCAGACAGCCTCTTGTCTTTTTTTTTTTTTCCTGACTGTATAGATCTTCTTCATCTTTGGATATAAAGAATATAATCAATCTGATTTCAGTATTGACCATCTGATGATGTCGATGTGTAGAGTCATGTCTTGTATTGTTGGAAGAGAGTGTTTGCTATGACCATTGTGTTCTCTTGGCAAAACTCTGTTAGCCTTCACCTTGCTTCATTTTGTACTCCAAGGTCAAACTTGCCTGTTACTCCAGGTAGCTTTTGAATTCCTACTTTTGCATTCCAGTCTCCTATGATGAAAAGGGCATCTTTTTATTGATGTTAGTTCTAGATGGTCTATAGAGATTCATAGAACAGGTCAAATTCAGCTTCTTTGGCATTAGGGATTGGGGCATAGACTTGGATTACTGTGATATTGAATCATTTGCCTCGGAAATGAGCTGAGATCATTCTTTAATTTTTGAGGTTGTATCCAAGTACTGCATTTTGGACTCTTTCATTGACTATGCAGGATACTCCATTTTTTTCTAAGGGAGTCTTGCCCCCAGTAGTAGATAGAAGATCATCTTAATTAAATTTGCCCATTCCAGTCCATTTTAGTTCACTGATTCATAAAATGTTGATGTTCACTCTTGCCATCTCCTGTTTGACCACTTCCAATTTACCTTGATTCATGAAACTAACATTCCATGTTCCTAATAAATATTGTTCTTTATAGTACCGGACTTCACTTACATTACCAGTCATATCCAAAACTGGGCATTTATTTTGCTTTGGCTCAGCCTCTTCATTCTTTCTGGTGTATTTCTCCACTCTTCTCTAGTAGCATATTGGGCACCTTCTGACCTCAGGAGTTCATCTTTCCATGTCATATCTTTTTTTTTCCTCTTCATACTGGTCATGGGGTTCTCAAGGCAAGAATACTGAAGTGGTTTACATTTTGTCAGAACTCTCCACCATGACCTGTCCATCTTGGGTGGCCCTACATGGCATGGCTCATAATTTCATTGGTAGACAAGCCTGTGATCCATGTGACCAGTTTGGTTAGTTTTATGCCTCTGTGGTTTTTATTTGTCTGCCTTCTGATGGATAAGGATTAAGAGGCTCTTGGAAGCTTCCCAATGGGAGGTACTGGCTGTGGGGGAATCTGGGTCTTGCTCTGATGGCCATGCTCAGTAAATTTTAAATTCAATTTTCTGTTGGTGGTTGTGGCTGTGTACCCTCCCTGTAGTTTGGCCTCAGGCCAAAGGTAAGGTTAATAATGGCAGTAATGGTGACCTCCTTCAAAAGTACTTATGCCAGCATATCACAGCTCCCAGGACTGTTGTATTCAGAACCCCTGACCCCACAGCAGGCCACTATCAACCCACTGTGCCAATGGAGACTTCTGGGCACTCACAGGCAATTCTGATTTAGTCTCTTGTTGGGTCATTGCTCCTTTATCTTGGGTCCTGGTGTGCACAGAGTTTTGTTTTTGCCCTCCAAGAGTCTGTTTCCCCAGTCCTGTGGAAGTTCTGTAATCAAATTCCATTGGCATTCAAAGTCAGATTCCCTGGGGGTTCTCAGTCTCTTTGCAGGATCTTCAGGTTGGGAAATCTGCTGTGGGCCTTAGAACTTTTGCACAGTGTGAAAGCTTCTTTGGTATAATTGTTCTTCAGTTTGTAGGTCATCTGCTTGGTGGCTCTGTGGTGGGGCTCACACTTGGCTCCTTCCAGGTCTGCTTCAGCCAGAGCCCTTGTCCCCATAGCAGGCCACTGCTGACCTGTGCCTCCACAGGAGACACTTGAAACTCAGAAGCAGGTCTGGATCAGTCTCTTGTGGGATCCCTGGGTCCATGTGCTCATAAAGTTTTGTTTGAGCCCTCTGGGTGTCTCTACGATATGGGGTTTGATTCTAAATTTGATTTCACCCTTCCTACCATCTTCCTGGGGCTCCTCCTTTGCCCTTGGATGTGGGTTTTATTTTCTTTGTGGGATCCAACATTCTCCTGTTGATGGTTGTTCAGCAGTTGGTTGCAATTGTGGTGTTCTTGCAGAGTGTGCATCTTTCTACTCCACCATCTTTAGTAACAAAAAGTCAATTGTTTACACAATACTTCTTCTGTTCAAACACCCAGTCCCTCAGACAGAGATTTTCTTTCTCCTAGCTCTCCTTTCAAAAGTTTTGAAATAAATGTTCTACTTATAGCTTCTGATTGAAGATGCCTTTCCATATAAGTCACCTTTAGTTATGTTGAAATAAATAAAAATGATCCAAATGATAAAAAATGTGTGCATGCATTATGTGCATGCTCAGTCACTCAGTTGTGTCTGACTTTTGCAACTCCAAGGAATATAGCCCACCAAGCTCCACTGTCCATGGGATTTTCCAGGCAAGAACACTGGATAGGTTGCCATTTCCTACTCAAAGGGATTTTCCTGACTCAGAGACTAAACCCACATCTCCTATGTCTCCTGGATTGGCAGGCTGATTCTTTACCACTGTGCCACCTGGGAAGCCCCATGAGAACAAATAGAAACTATTTATTCACAGTTTGCTATAGAAAAGGAGTTAGTCAACATCATTTGCATTTGACAGATTTGGAGGCAGGCAGGGGAATGTTAAAATTTTATAATTAAAAAAAAAGGGAAAGTATGCTCCAATTGGAGGATCTTGTCCTTTTATGTGGATGTTTTTTGAAAGTATATTTGACATTCTTTGGTTCAACTGTCATTACCATGTCAGAAGAATTTCTGAACTATAGAGTATCAGCTCTGGTGTCAAAAGCTTTATCAGGTTTTCATCAAATATAGTAAATAAGGCAAAGGTACATCCAGAGAAGATACAGCTGATTAGAAATAGAGACATGCTCTGGAACCTCAATAAATAGTCCATCTAATGGACATCTAATATTATTATTCCATTTGTAAGCAAATCTCTCCTTATTAAATTCACAGAGGTGGTATCACAGACAGAAAGGATTGTGTTCTTTATTTTTATATTTTCCCAGCAAGGGCAGAAAGATTACATTTAAAAGATGGGAGATAGGGATAATCTCTGTGGTATATTTAGCCAGAAGAAGAGGTTTAGCAAAGGTACCTGAGTGAGAGTGTCAGTGTTTAATGTAGAGAGGGTAGCACCAGTAACTAGCAAGCACTGATGAGCTTGACCATCATTGTTTATAATTAAACAACCTTGAGTGTTAAGGATGAGGCAGGAGATTGGATGCTCTTTCCTCAGACCCTCATTGGTCTGAATTGAGAGATTTTTCTTTATCTTGGGTTTTCTTTCATAAGATGGAATATTCTCTGGTTAAAAACCAAACTGAATCATGGGATATTAAAATTACAGGTGACACCCACTAATCTAGAGCAGCCACTTCCTTCTATAAAATGAAAGACTAGAACCACAGAAGTGAAATATCTTTTCAAGGTTTTGGAGCCATGATAAATTCAAATCAACTACCAAATTGTTCTGGTAAAAATAAATAAATAAATAAATAAATATCTTAATGTAGGACACACTATAACACATTTTGGTAAAGTATGCCTTTTTAAAAGATTAAAAATGACCCATAAAATAAATATATATTAAATATTTTATTACATTCACTATTTGAGGGGGGACTGTAAGATGAGAAAGCTGATTCAAAGGACATTTGAAATGTTAGCAATTGTGCAAATAATGTTAGAAAGGTTGCTAATGTATATTAAAACTTGTCAATGTCTCATGGGGAAAACAATAATGCTATTTAGGGTAATTATATTGTATTTAACAGGGTAGAGAAAATTTATACTTCTAAAAAAATCTGTAAGTTAATATGTCATATTAATTATTGCCTATTTATTGAGTTAAATAATGCTTTAGTGGTGCTATTAAACAATATTTCTTATCAAATTAAAAGTATGTGCTGCTTAACTGTTTAGTTTTTATTGGTAAGATTTTTACTTAAAACTTTTATAAACAGGCAGTTTAACTGTATGTTGTTATCTTATTTATAATAGTTATTGTAACTTTCTTAATTGCTATACTATTTGGGGAAATTATTAAAATAAGATTATTTGTTTGTGTTAATGGCTCCAAAATTCATGCTTCTGATTTCTATTGTCCTTTTTAACTTCAGGAATTCTTTTCTCTCCAGCCATCATTGATTATTCTGATCTTTCCAACTTTATGCACAAACTTTTACTTCTAAATCCTGATTCTATCAACTTAAGAGTTCAGAGAATAAAATCAGAACAAGATAACGGGGCTTGATGTAGACTGAAGTTTTATGTGTCACTCCCCTCTCCACCAAATTTTATATTAGAATCTAATCTTTAATGTGATGAAATCGGAAAGTGAAGAATTTAGAAGGTGATTATGTTATGAGGGAGGGTTGAAATGAATGAGAATGATGTTGTTGTTCAGTTGCCAAGTCATATCTGAATCTATGCGGCCACATGAACTGCAGCACACCAGGCCTTCCGGTTCCTCACCATCTCCCAGAGTCTGTCCAAGTTGATGTCCATTTAATAGATGATGCCATCCAACCATCTCATCCTCTGTAACCCCCTTCTCTTCCTGCCCTCAATCCTTCCCAGCATCAGGATCATTTTCCAATAAGTCAGCTCTTTGTATCAGGTGGCCAAAGTATTGGAGAGTGACCTTGTAAAATAGAACTTCTACTGTAAAATAGACCTTCTATTGTAAAATAGAAGAACACTTTCCTCTGACATGACAATGAGAAGACGGCCAACTCTGAAGGAAGAAGTGGGTCTTCATCAGACACTGAATCTGCTGGTGACCTGGTCTTGGACTTCTCAATCTCCAGAATATTAAAAATAAACTCCTGTTGCTTCTGAATCACCCTGTCTTTGTGATTCTGTTACAACAGACCAAAAAAAAAAAAAAAAAACTAAGACAGGGCTATTTTATGGATAGCTTGGGAAATATCAACTTTGAAGCACTGATCAGTGCATAGCTTCCATAGATGACTTTTGAGTCCAAGGTTTGCTTCTGGAATCAACTCCTGTTAGTCTGAAGAGCATGGCATCACCAACTACTCACCTAAAGAATCTCATGTGTTTAGATAGTATATGCATATTTTTACAATCTTCTAATTATTTTATAATAATAACAGCTATAAGGGGGAAACTGTATTTACTTCTGAGCAACGCTATTATATACCTCAGAGTCATTAAGAAACTAGATCTTTAATATTCCTGACTCAAAAAAAGAAGTGATAGTTATGTGACAATTAGGTGGCATGATGAAAATTGGAGATGTTAGCCAATGCTATGGTGGCAATTGTATTGAAGTGTGCAAATGTGCCAAGTCAACATGTTGTACACCTTAAACTTATGCAATGTTATATGCCATCATATCTCAATTGAAGAAAAGGAAATAGGTCATTGGAATCTTTTCAGTAGCTATGACAATAAATGGGAAAAGAATAGGGGAAGGACCTGGAAATTATCTTCCCTCATATATACAAGTATTTGGGCTTATCCTTTTGCACTTTCACTTACATAATAATTTGTTAATTTCTTATCTGCATTCATAAGCTCTGAGTTCTTCCCATTGTGAAGAAATGCATGGAATATAGAAATAAATACAAAAGATTGCTCACCAAAAAAAAAAATCACCTTGTGTTGTAGGAGACAAACACAGGAATCTGTAAGATTAATAAAACAATTTTTAATATTATTATAAAAATACACACAAACTACTATACTTATACAAAGAGCAATAGCAAAAGATTGCAGGGAAAATACATCTGATATGATACAAAAGATATCTGAAAGGTGGAGACTCAGGAGTTGAGAAGGGAATGGAGGCCATCTCTGACAGAGGATAACAGAAAGAGAAGCGCTTGAAGATAAGAAACAACACAATATCTCTGGGAAGAGCAAGTGATTTGATGACATTTATTTGATAAATATTTTTTGACCACCAGATGCCAGGAACTGTTTCAGTTGCTGGAATCTTACTACTATAAGATTATGCTTGCATTTCTTCAGAAATTTACCATCTATCTATTTTATCAGATTATCACAATTTGTAGCATTTCCCAGATGCTAAGGTATCTCTGCCAGCTTTCACTTACTTTCAAAGCACTCTGTTACAAACATATATCAACTCAGACAAGCTTCATAATAGCTGAACTTGGATGTGATCCTGCTCTGAAACTCAATATATAAATAAAAATATCCCAAAATAATCACCCATTTTAAGCTGTTCATTCAAAGATTCTGGGAAATCCAAAGGTCTTTCCAACATCAAAACTGTCATTGTTTATGTTAGTTTTCTATTGCTGCTGTAACAAATTACCATCAAGTTAGTGAACTAAAATATCACAAATTTATCATCTTATACTTCTGTAAGTTATAAGTCCAAAATAGGGCTCGCTGGACTTAAATCAATATGTCACCAGGGTTGTAATCCTTTCTGGAGGACTTTAGAGAAGAATGGGCTTCCCTCATGGCTCAGCTGGTAAAGAATCTGCCTGCAATGCGAGAGAGCTGGGTTGATCCCTGGGTTGGGAGGATCCCCTGGAAAAGGGAAAGGCTTCTAGTATTCTGGCCTGGAGAATCCCATGGACTTTATAGTCCATGAGGTCACAAAGAGTCGGATACGACTGAGAGACTTTCAGTTCACTTAGAGGAGAATCCATTTACTTGACCTTTTTTCAGTTTTTAAAGGTCATTTGCATTCCTTGGATCACCGTCCCATCCTAATATTACTCAACATCTTGCTTCTATCATCACATTTATTACTGCTCTGATCCTCCTGTCACCCTCTTGTAAAGACTCTTTCATTTATATTGAGCTCCCAGTTAAACCAGGGTAAGACTAATTCAAGATTTTTAAGCATATCTTTAATGTTCACTAAGTAAGGTTATATATTCCATTTCTGGGGTGACAATAAGGAAATTTGGGGTCACCATTATTCAACATACTGAAGCCTGTCATCTGTCCCACAAAGATCCATGGTTATCACACATGAAAAAAAAATACACTTGCCACACCCCAAAGTCTTATCCCACTGTAGCAACACTTCCAAATCAGAAATCTCATTTTGATGTCATCAGCTCAAAAGACCCACATCTCATCACAAGAGTATAGAGGAAACTCATCCTGGGGCAAAATTCCTATGTGTTTTTGAACCTATGAATCTAGAATATAAATTATTAATACTAAAAATTAAAATGTAATTGACACTGGATATGAATTTTAGACATTCCTATTCAAAAGGGAGAAAATGAGAGGAAAAGGGAAGCATTAGTTCTAAGCAGTTTTACAATTCAACAGGATAAACTCCATTGTGTTTCAGAAATGGTATGGACCTAACAGAAGCAGAAGATAATAAGAAAAGGTGGTAAGAATATACAGAACCATACAAAAAAGCTCTTAATGACCCAGACAACTGCAATGGTGTGATCCCTCACTTAGAACCAGACATTGTGGAATTCGAAGTCAAATGGGCCTTAAGAAGCATCACTATGAATAAAGCTAGTGGAGGTGATGGGATTCCAGCTGACTATTTCAATTCCTAAAAGATGATACTATGAAAGTGCTGCACTCAACATGACAGAAAATTTGGAAAACTCAGCAGCAGCCACAGGACTGGAAAAGGTCAGTTTTCATTCCAATCCCAAAGAAAGGCAATGTCAAAGAATGTTCAAGCTACAGCACAATTGCACAAATCTCAAACATTAACAAAGTAATGCTCAAAATTCTCCAACTGAGGCTTCAACAGTATGGGAATGAAGAACAGCCAGATATTCAAATTCTAAATTCTCTAGATTTAGAGAAGGCAGAGGAATCAGAGATTAAATTGACAACATCCATTGGATCATAGAAAAAGCAAGAGAGTTCCAGAAAAACATATTCTACTTTTAGATTATGCTAAAACCTTTGACTGTGTGGATCACAACAAACTGGAAAATTCTTCAAGAGATGGGAATACCACACCACCCTACCTGCTTCCTGAGAAATCTGTATGCAGGTCAAGAAGCAATAGTTAGAACTGTACATGGAACAATAGACTGGTTCCAAATTGGGAAAGGAGTACATCAAGGCTGTATATTGTCACCCTGCTTATTTAATGTATATGCAGAGTACATCATGTGAAATGCTGGGCTGGACAAAACACAAGCTGGAATCAAGATTGCAGGGAGAAATATCAATAACTTCAGATACACAGATGACATCATTCTTACGGCAGAAAGGGAAGAGGAACTGAAGAGCCTCATGATGAAAGTGAAAGAGGAGAGAGAAAAAGATGGCTTAAAACTCAACAATCAAAAAACAAAGATCATGACATCTGATCCCATGTCTTAATGGCAAATAGATGGGGAGACAATAGAAACAGTGACAGACTTAATTTTCTTGGGCTCCAAAATTACTGCAGATGGTGACCACAGCCATGAAATTAAAAGACACTTTCTCCTTGGAAGGAAAGCTTTGACAAACCTAGACAGCATATTCAAAAACAGAGACATTATTTTTCTGACAAAGGTCCATCTAGTCAAAGCTATGGTTTTTCTGGTAGTCATGTATGGATGTGAGATTTGGACAGTAAAGAAAGCTGAGTGCCAAAGAATTGATGCTTTTGAACTGTGGTATTGGAAAAACTGCTGAGAATCCCTTGGACTGCAAGGAGACCAATCCAGTCAATCCGAAGGAAAATCAGTCCTTAATATTCTCTGGAAGGACTGATGCTGAAGCTGAAGCTGCAATACTTTGGCCACCTGATGCAAAGAACTGACTCTTTGGTAAAGGCCCTGATACTGGGAAAGACTGAAGACAAAAGGAGAAGTGGGATGACAGAGGATGAGATGGACAGAGTCCATCACCAACTCGATGGGCATGTGTTTGATTAAACTACAGGAGTTAGTGATGGACTGCAGAGAATCCTAGAGTGCTGCAGTCCATGAAGTCACAAAGAGTCGGACACACCTGAGTGAGTGAACTGAAGTGGTGATTACATTGGGCCCAAAAAGATAATCACAGATTAACTAAATTCAACATTCTTACTCTAATAACATCTACAGAGTCCCTTTTTATCATGGAAGTTAACATATTCACAGGTTTCATAATTAAGATGTGAACATCTGAGGAAAATGGCTTCCCTGGTGGCTTAGTTGTAAAGAATTCGCTTGCAATTCATGAGACTCGGGTTTGACCCCTGGATAGGAAGATGCACTGGAGAAGGAAATGGCAACCCACTCCAGTATTCTTGCCTGAGAAATCCCATGGACGGAGGAGCCTGGTGGGCTACAGAAATCTCATGGACAGAGAAGCCTGGTAGGTTAAATTGTGTCTGACTCTTTTACAGCATCACACAAGAGTCAGATAACAGCTTAGTGACTAAACAACAACAATAAATTTGAGGAAATCACTATCCATCCTATGATAGGGAGTGTAGTTTTCTTGTCCTTCTAGGCTTCTAAAGGCTGATTTTATTCCTTGGCTCATGGCAGTCTTGATTAATTTTCAAAATCAGCAATAATCAGTGAAATCCTTCCTACCGTGTATCATGCTGACACTAAAGCCATCATTATATTTGAATCTAACTGACTTTTCTGCTTTCATCTTCCACACTTAAGGACCATTATGATTACTTTGGACCCACTCAGATATTCTACAATGCTATCCATATTTAAGAGGAGCTAACTAACAACCTTAATTCTTTCTGAAAACTTAATTCTCATTTTTTACATAACATAGCATATTACAACATATTTATAGGTTCATAGGATTAGTATACAGATATCTTGGGGCATTATTCTGTGTACCACATTGTTTATTAAAGTTAAAACTCTTTGGTAAGTAAGAAAATATAATTTCATTTTATATATTAAAAAAGGTTGATTTAGATAATTCATTGCTTTAATAAATATAATATGTGCCACACACTAAAGATGTAGTAATATTAAAATACAAGTTGTAATTTATGAAAATTAGAAATTGAGAGATTAGCAAGCATTACAGTTATACCTCAGCATAAAACCATGTAACTGGTGCTTCATGTTTACTCTAGAAAGTAAATCCTTGAGTTGTTGAGATATTTATACTCCGCTGTTGGGAATGCATATCAATGTAGTTATTGCTGAGACAGACTTGATGGTATCTGAACAAATTTAGTATAAGTATGTTTATGATAATAGAATTTTTGTTTTGAGGATGTAAGTCAAATAAATTTTCACTTGAATTCATAAAGAGCACACAGAAGGATGTTATTTGCAGTGTTATTTGTGTCTGGGAGCTGGAAGCAGTCCAGGTTAGTGTCCATCAGTGTGAGAGTGCACAGAAAAAAAAAAAGGAATATATAAAAAAGCCTAATATGAGAAAAATGTGAAGAAATTAAGAGCAATGATCTTCTAGATGTTAGCAGTAAAAGCAAACTACCATGTGAAAACATTATCATACATTATCACTTATATAAATATAAAAATACAGTCAAAGCGATATAGATTTTGCAAGAACACATACAAAGGATACACATCAAGCACTTTAGCATGATTATCTATTGAATAATTTGATTATCAGATCCTTCAACCTCCGAGATACTCACCTCTGCCCCCAAGGAAACCAGAAGAGAGAAGAAGAAGAAAAAAGGAATGAGAAAAGAAGATGAGGGAAAATATAGAAATAATTCTAGAATAGAATAGATTTGGGGAACATGGACAAAGAAAACAATTTCAGGCAAAGATAAATGGACTACCACAGATGGAGTCTTTACAGCCCTATGGACTGTAGCCTGCCAGGCTCTTCTGTTCTTGAGATTCTCCCAGCAAGAATTCTTGAGGGGATTGCCATGCCTTCCTCCAGGGGATTTTCCGTATCCAGGGATTGCACGTGCATTTTCAGCATTGCAGGAGGATTCTTTACCACTGAGCCACTTGGGAGAGGTTATTGTAAAATATTAAGTACAGTTCCCTGGGCTATACAATAGGTCTTGCTTTGGTTACCTATTTTATGTATAATAGTGTGTATATGTTAATCTCAACCTCCTAATTTACCTCTCTTCTCATCCTCCTTTGGTAACCGCAAGTTTATTTCCTATACTTGTGAATTTCTTTCTGTTTTGGAAATAATTCATTTGTATAAATTTTTCTAGATTCCACATATAAGTGATATTTATGTTTCTCTATCCTACTCCATTCACTTAGTATGACAATCTCTGGCACTTGGTTAGATACATTACCTTCAATGCTTCAATATGATTTTAGAATATTTAATACATAGCATGTGTGTATGTTCTGAGACTTTCAGTCACGTTCAACTCTTTGTGCTCCCATGGACTGTAGCCTGCCAAGCTCCTCTGCCCATAGACTCCTCCTGAGAAGAATATTGGAGTGAGGCTCCGTTTCCTCCTCTAGGGGATCCTCCTGATCCAATGATTGAACTCAAGTCTCTTAAGTGTCCTGTATTAGCAAGTGGGTTTTTTAATACTAGTGCCACTTGGAAAGCCCCAGGTATAGAATAAGGATCTGCAAACTTTGTGTGTGTGTAGAATCCTAGATAATAAATATTTAGACTTTGAAGGCTATATGTTCTGTATTATAAGTATCAGGTAGTGTAAAAGTAGCATAGATATTATATAAGCATGACTGGGTCCTGATAAAGCTTTATTTATGAGTACTGGGGTTTCAATTTCATATAATTTTCATATGTCATAAAATATTATTCTTCCTTTGAGTTGTTTTCAACTATTTGAAAAATGTAAAAATCACAACATATGGCCCGTACCAAAATAGAGGGTAGGCCTGATGTGTCACATAGGTTACTGGGATAGTAACTAAATTAGTTATTGGTTACTGGGTCAGCTTGCTGACCCATGTGTAAAAGCAAAAAAGTACTAGGAATCTCAGACACTGAAAATCAGCTTCATGTTGAGTAAAACATTTTATTCAGTAATTGTTAATATGGTTATACAAAATATCCTGATAATTTTATAATTTTACTTATTTATTTATTTTTGGCTGCTCTGGGTCTTCATTGCTGTGTAGACTTTTCTCTAGTTGCAGAGAGCAGTGTCTATTCTCTAGACGTGGTGCCTAGGCTTCTTACTGCTATGGCTTCTCTTGTGGAGCACAGGCTCTAGGGCACATGGAATTCAGTAGTTGCAACTCCCAGGCTCTAGAGCACAGGCTCAATAGTTGTGGCACAGGGGCTTAGATGCTCTGAAGTATGTGGGATTTTTTTCCCCCACCACAGATCAAACCTGTGTCTCCTGCATTGGCAGGTGGATTCTTTACCACTGAGCCTTGAGGGAAGCCTGAAAATAACCCGAAAATGTTAAATGAAAGCAATTCTTATGAATAACATTGGATCACTATGCTCAATACAAGAAAAAATGCTTGCTAATATATTCAAATTAGTAAATAGCAGCTCTTTTTGTACTCTTTCCTATGTTGATTCTAAAAATTAAGCAAATGCTCTTGCTTTGATGATAAACCTTAGGATATAGAAATCTTTTATTCTCTAAAATATGTTTGCATAGCACAAAGTTTTTCTTTAACTCTAGGATTTTGGCTCTGGAAATGCATTATAAATCTTGTGCCAACTACAGAAACCATATTTTAGACTAAAAATTTCCTCTAACTGCTAACAAAGCTGATACAGTTGATATTGATGAGTCTGGCCTTGGGATTTTCCATGCCCCCTTGAATGAATATGTATTTGAGACAACAGAGGTGACTGCTCAGGATAGTTAAGCCCCTCAAAAATTCTACTAAACCTTATGCCTACAACCTCATCCAGACTAATCATATTAGACCCTCTGGAAACAGGACCCATTTTAAAAAGCTTTTCAGGTAATTTTAACTTGATAGGTTTTTTAGAATCTCCTTGAATAGTTTCCAAATTATCACACAGAAAAATTTATCCTTAGACCAAACCTAAGGAGACTGAAGAGAAATAATGGTCTGTCCCAGCATGCATACAGACTGACAACTTGACTACTCTACTGTGTGCAGGATGGAAATCTATCACTAAGCTTTTGGAGGAGTTTCTTTTTTTTCATTGCAAATAGGTGGTGAAAAGAGGAAATAGTGACAGACTATTTTCTTGGGCTGCTGATGATAACTGCAGCAATGAAATTAAAGATGCTTGCTCCTTGGAAGAAAAGCTATGACAAACCTAGACAGCATGTTAAAAAGCATAGGATCCAAACTTTCTGTTAAATTCTAAAATTTCCCAAATCCCCCATTACCCATCTTGTCCATCTACCTCACAAACACATATCCCCACCCCCAAAATAAAAAACCCCAAAAAACAATAAAAAAAAGAAAAAAGGGGATTGCCATTTGAGATACTCTTAATTGTAAAGTATGGATTGAGTTAGACTATCAGAAAATTGCACCAGGATCATGTAATTCTGGTTCCATGTATAACAGCTTAAATTGAATGTTTCTTGGCCTGATGCCATAAAGAAGCAGCTCTATGATTTCTTTCTTTTTTTTTTTTTTTTTGTCTTGTTCGTCAATGATGATTTTCACATTGGAATCCTTGTGGAAACGTTTTCTTTATTCTGAAAATTAAGAATCGTGCTGTCTTACTTCTCCTGCGAATGTGATTTGCTTATTCTTTTAAGATATTTTGAATTTTACAAGTGATCACTTTTGTTTTAGTTTGAACATCCAGAGAGGACTCCCTGCAAGAACAGAGCTCATCACCAGTTATAAAGTTGGAGTATAAGATTGGAATTGACAGATGAGAAAGACTGATGATGGTGAGGTCATTTTTGTGTTCAGTAATCATGTTTGAAGTTCCTTCTACTCATGACTGTATGAGCTGAAACTCCCTGCTAATGATATAATTGGTTCTAAGGCTCCTGCTGCTGCTGCTGCTAAGTCGCTTCAGTCGTGTCCGACTCTGTGCGACCCCAGAGACGGCAGCCCACCAGGCTCCCCCGTCCCTGGGATTCTCCAGGCAAGAACACTGGAGTGGGTTACCACTTCCTTCTCCAATGCGTAAAAGTGAAAAGTGAAAGTGAAGTCACTTAGTTGTTTCCGACTCTTCACGACCCCATGGACTGCAGCCTACCAGGCTCCTCCATCCATGGAATTTTCCAGGCAAGAGTACTAGAGTGGGGTGCCATCGCCTTATCTGCTAAGGCTCCTAGATTAGCTAATTTTACCTGTAACATTGGATTATTCCTGTACTTAGCATCCCAAATCTGGTGAGGAGAAAAATATATTTATTAAACAGCAATCTTTTCATAGAGGAGACAAAAATCAGCACAATTTTAAATCTTCCAGTTTTCTTCACTAAACTCTTTAGAAAGAGTTCAGCATTTAGAAAACAGTTTGCCTTTCTTTCTCTTCCTTGCTTAAAAAAAAAATGCTAATCCTAAACATGAAATATATAGTTTTAAAATTTTGGTGAGAAATTATTATAGTCCTATATTTTTAAATGGTTTTATTGAGTATATACATAATTGAATTACGTTTGTTTACTAAAGAGTCTAATTTCATTATCCTTTGAACACATCTTGCCAGTTCCACAAAGTCCTGAAAGTGGACTCTTTGACCATCATAATACTAAAAAGATTTGATTGACAATGTTTGTATTCTATTTACATACAATCATATTTGAAAAGAGGGAAATTCATTTGATGACTCTCTTGAAAGCTTTTCTTTAAAGAATTGCACTATTGTTGGGACTAAGATCATGCTAAGTGGAAAATAAACTTTTATTTTACATAAAGTACGGTAAGCTCTAGAAAAGTTTACCATCCAGAGATTTCAGGTAAACACAGTTGGACTGTTAAAGAAGCAATTAGTAAAAGTGCATCATGAAGATAAATTTGGCGAGAAGAGAAAAAAGTTTGAGCTTTCATTATTTGAAGTGTGCTTTACCACTTAATGATGAGAATGCCCTGAGGGGATTCCTTTAATTTTCTTTTAGGAGTAGAAGAAACACAGCTTCAGGAATTGTTAGGCCCTGGGAAGCTGTGTGTTTTGGAAATATTTTCAAAGTTTGAGATTATCTTTGATGGTAATTATAAAAGCGTGTAGTAATATCTGTAGACCTCCTTCCTTGAAGTTTTTACAAGGAATTGGATTCAGTGTCTTACACAACTTTATTTCATTTACTCTTCAAAACACTAAAATGTAGACTTTCTATAATTAAATATTAATAAGTAAATTAAATATAAAATTAATTTTATATTTCAGCAGTCTTAGCTTTATAGAAAAATTGTACAATAAGTGCAGAGTTCACATAGATTTCATTTCTACCTTATCCCTAAATTTCCTCCTATTATTAACAATTTGCATTCAGTTCAGTTCAGTTCAGTTGCTCAGTCATGTCCAACTCTTTGCAAGCCCATGAACCACAGCATGCCAGGCCTCCCTGTCCATCACCAACTCCTGAAGTTCACCCAAACCCATGCTCATTGAGTCAGTGATGCCATACAACCATCTCTCCTCTGTGGCTCCCTTCTCCTCCTGCCCTCCAGCTTTCCCAGCATCAGGGTCTCAGGGTCTTTTCAAATGAGTCAGCTCTTCACATTAGGTGGCCAAAGTATTGAAGTTTCAGCTTCAATATCAGTCCTACCAATGAACACCCAGGACTGATCTCCTTTGGGATGGACTGGTTGGATCTCCTTGCAGTCCTAGGGACTCTCAAGAGTCTTCAACACCACACTTCAAAAGCATCAATTCTTCTGCACTCAGTTTTCTTTATAGTCCAACTCTCACATCCATACACTACCACTGGAAAGACCATAGCCTTGACTAGATGGACCTTTGTTGACAAAGTAATGTCTCTGTTTTTTAATATGCTATCTAAGTTGGACATAACATTCCTTTCAAGAAGTAAGTGTCTTTTAATTTCATGGCTGCAATCACCATCTACAGTGATTTTGGAACCCCCCAAAATAAAGTCAGCCACTGTTTCCACTGTTTCCCCATCTATTTGCCATGAAGTGATGGGACTGGATGCTGTGATCTTGGTTTTCTGAATGTTGAGCTTTAAGCCAACTTTTTCCCTCTCCACTTTCACTTTCACCAAGAGGCTCTTTAGTTCTTCTTCACTTTTTGCCATAAGGGTGGTGTCATCTGCATATCTGAGGTTATTGATATTTCTCCCGGCAATCTTGATTCCAGCTTGTGCTTCCTCCAGCCCAGCGTTTCTCATGATGTACTCTGAATATAAGTTAAATAAGTAGGGTGACAATATATAACCTTGACATACTCCTTTTCCTATTTGAAACCATTCTGTTGTTTCATGTCCATTAGTGTGGTACATTTGTTACATCTTGATGAATAGATTTATATCAACTAAAGTCTATAATTTACATTAGAGCTAGCATTTTTTGTTGTACTTTTTATAGGTTCTGATGCATGCATAATGGCATTTATCCATCATCACACTATCATACAAAATAATCTTCCCAAGCTAAAAATGTTATATGTCCTGCCAATTCATCTCTCTACCCATTCCCTCAAGCCCCAGGGAAACTTTGATTTTTCTATTTGCTCTGTAGTTTTTCATTTTTCAATATATCACAAAGTTGGAATCATACAATATATAGCCCTTTTCAGATTGACTTCTACTCAACAAATGGTGGAATAGATGGACAATCTTCTCAACAAAATGGTTAGATGGCATCATCGATTCAATGGACATATACGTTTGAGAAAACGTCAGGAGATAGTGAAAGACAGGGAAGCCTAGTGTGCTGCAGTCCATGGGGTCACAAAGAGTCAGATGTGACTGAGTGACTGAATAACTCAACAGTAAACATATAACTTCTTCCATGTTTATTAGTGGTTTCATAGCTAATTTCCTTTTTATTATGTAATAATTTCATTAAATGAAGGAGCTACAATTTGTTTCTTGATCCACTTACTGAAGGAAATTTTAATTGCTCCAATCTTTGGCAATTATGATTAAAGCTAATATGAGTATTCATTTAGAGAAATTTATGAGAAGATAAGTTTTTCATTCACTTGGAGTATGATTGCTGGATTCTGTAGCAAGCCTGTGTTTCACATTGTAAGAAGGTAGTCAGCCATCTTCCATAGTGGCTGTATCATTTTACCTCTGCCCTAGTAGTCAATGAGAGTTCCTGCTGCTCAACATCTTTGTCAGCACTTGGTTTTGTTAGCATTTTGGGTTTTAGTCATTCCAATATGTGAACAATGGTATCTCATTATTGCTGGAGTATCATTTCCAACCACTGAAGTGGTCAGAACAAGAGTTTTAAAGGAGCCAGCCTGTGGATATTCTCACTGTCTTGATATTTTATTTATTTATTTATTTATTTTATTTTATTTTATTTTTAAACTTTACATAATTGTATTAGTTTTGCCAAATATCAAAATGAAATTTTAATAATTAGGGAAGGCTAAACATTTTCTATATGAAGACCATACACATGTCCACAGACCTAGTTCTCATCTAAATCTAGTTTTATAAATGCTGATAATAAACCAAGTCTGATTTATATGATGCATCTTATGTGGAAAATATCTGTGACTCAAGTTATCTGATCAATCATGAGAAATGACAGCTCAGCCTGTATAATAATTTTGAAAATAACTATTGTTAATTTGATGATTACCAGTTTTCATTAAATTAATTGTAAGGTTATCATTTTTTATCTAGAACAAAATGAAGCCAGAGGTCTTGATATTTCATTTTGTCTGTGATAATTCCTAATTTTGTGACCTTAGGTGATTTCTTTAAGAACATTGTGACTCAGTTTCTTTTTTTTTTTTGTAAAATAGCATTAATAATAATAATACTTTTAAGGGATACTGGAAGAAAAAATAAACTGATATAGTTACAATGCTCAGAACAGTGTCTATGTGTCATAAGTCTCCATGAATAGTAGAGTGTTATTAGCATGGTGTAACTAATTTTTGAAATTTGAAAAAACATTATGTATTTTGCCCAAGTTTACCAGTTTAGAAAGTACAGCATCTAAGGTTGAATTTCGGGTTTATCTCTTGAGTTCCTTTTAATATTCCATGAAGTTTTTAAGTTGGTATGTACATGGAAAGGCAGTGCCCCCATTTTCGGAGTTTCTTGGCATTGCAAGTGAAAAGCAATTAAATCTCAGTTGTACATTATTCCAGAGTCTTTAAAAAAAATGAAGCCAATGAAGTGCATCTTTGGTGCCCTCTGCTCCTCTTTGTTTGCTAACTGTATCCCTCATAGGCCAGCATTTCCATTTCTTGCTTTTCTCACCTTTCCCCTTCTGGCTACCCAGGAAACCCTGTTGCCCCTGCCCTTTCACATCCTGTTATAAAATTATTAAACAAACAAACAAACAAAAAAAAACACTGAAGATTCTATATACAGATGCTTTGCTTTTGTTACTATTAATATTTTTATTTTATTTAAGGAAGTTCATAACATAAAATAATGCTACCCCTTTGCAAATATTTCAAGCCTGTTAATAATGTGGGTGGTTTCAGTAGATTTAAAAGAATACATTTTCATTGTATGAAGAAGACATACCTAGAAAACTAGGTTAAAATCTTATTTATCTTTTTATCCCACTGAACTGTCATATTCCCCAGGATACATGAGTCATTTGAAATGTGTATCTGAATAAATGAACAACACATGCTTTGGACCCACCAATGCAGGAGGGATATGAAAAATCAATCACAAACAAAGAAATGGGTGCCCTTATTCTTGAAAAAGACCACAACAGAGAGGTTCACTGGATGGTTATCAACTGGCATGGGAGTGGTTTCCTCTTCCAGCTGGACTGCCTAAGGAGCTGTCAAACTGTGTAGTTGTCAATGGAAAGTTCATAAACTGTTCCTTCCACTCCATCATCAATCTTGGCATCTTTGTTATGTTCTTAATCTTCATTATTTTTAAGAGACATTAATAAACTTGCTTGTTAATTGTTTTAATATACTCTTATTTTTGTAATTAATTTTACTGGCTCTTAAAATCTTAGTTTGAAATGAATTGCATGTCATTTACATGTCATGTTAGTGCTTTTACCAAAGACCTAAAGTTCGGCCCATCAAAAGCATACTTATCTTGTTGTTGTTGTTATTGTAGATGGACAGGGAGGCCTGGCGTGCTGTGGTTCATGGGGTTGCAAAGAGTTGAACACGACTGAGCTTCTGAACTGAGCTGAACTGAACTGAACTCTTTTAGTGAAAATCTCAATTCTATAACACAATTACTTGATTCTTTAGCTGGAATACTCCAAACTCAGTTTCTATGTTTATCAGTGCCTTGGGGTCATCATTTTGAGTGAGTTATTTCAATGTGAGGTAAGACAAGGTGTATATATTATTACACTATGTGAAGCAGCTTGTTTACAACTAAAAAGACACATGATTTTCTCTTTGTAGTATTTATATTTATGTATGTGTACAAAAGTGTGTGATTTCTTAATTTCACCTTCTTCATTCTTAACTGTGACTTTTTATTGCTACTAGTGTCTTGCTTGTACCAATCCCCTTATCTTGTTTTTTAATTACTTTAAGATTTTAAGGTTTGAGAAGTAAAATGTTTATAAATCCAAGAGTAAATAAACCACTCATCAATGTCCATGCTATCTTATTCTGTTCTATATGACCACATAATTAGCTTTCTCAGAAGCATACATTTGAGCATTAAAATCTTGAGCACTATAAGAGATTGAATCCTTAGAAGATAACCTGAGCCCAGAGTGAAAGATAGGGCTTTGTGGGCAGTGTGGTGGTAAAGAACCTGTCTGTCAATGCAGGAGGTGTAGGGGATGCAGGTTCGATCCCTGGGTAAGGAAGATTTCCTGGAGGAGGAAAAAGCAACCTACTCCAGAATTCTTGCTTGGGAAATCCCGCAGACAGAGAAGCCTGGCAAGCTATAGTCTTTGGGATAGCAGAGTCAGACAGGACTGCACAGAGTGAACTTTGATGATTTGAATTATAACCTCATCATTTGTGAGGTTTGATAGAGTTTCTATAGAATTTGCTAAATGAGAGTTACTATTATTATTATTCCTATGACTATATTTGCCTTAGCCTCCTTTTGAGGAAAATGTGTGTGTTGATAATCTAAAAGCTTTATGTCAATATTGTGACTCTCAAGGAAAACAGTGTATGTGAGTTTTTCATAAGCTACATAAACTGCAAACATGTCAGGTTTGTCTCTTTTACCCTTTCATATAGTTGGTCCTCTTCCAGAGCTCTGAGGTTGCCAGAAATTTGACATAAAATTAGATAGGTTGTCATGTGTTAATTTTGTCAATTAAACACAAAATTATGTGTTTAATTTGTACACACATAATTTGACCTATATCTGTGTTGTTTCCAAATATGTACTTTCTTTGGCCTCTAAGAGTCTAGAAAGAAAAAAAGAAAAAGATGACACCATCCCCCTTTCTTCCCATTTCCTCCCACTTGATTAGGGTTTAATGGGGTCATGGATATTGGATGCTGGCCATGGTTTTGTGGCCTGCTAAGTGGCCCACTCTGTTGAATAAATCATGTTAAATTAGGAGGTGCAGGTGTTCAAGAAAGAATGGAGAAAACACATTTCTCCTTGACTAACATCTTTTTCTAATTGATTCCAGACCAGCATCGCAGTTTGTAATCTTGTGGCAGCTGCCATAGCCCACCATTTCTGGCCTCTCAGCTCTGTGGGCCACTGGCTCCAGTTCTGCTCCTGCTGTGGGGTCTACTCATCTGTGGGTCCCAGCACAATAGAGACTTTCTGAGAGTTAGCTATGTCACTGATCACAAATCTATGAAACATTAAATCTGAACCTATTTCATATTTGGAGCTTTGCTTTGTTCTAAATGCTTAGAGGATTATGGATCAAGTTGTCCCCACTTATGCAATGGGATATTTGAGAGAAAGATGTAGACATTTATGTAGAAAAATGAAGTACAAAATGATGCAATATAAATGAAAAACTAGTTTAATTTAGTTATTAAAGTCATAGTGAAAGAAAGCAACATTTGAAATGGAAATTTATTAATCTGAACACATATGAAGATGGAATGAGTTCTGAAACTTCCATGATGCTAGAAGTCTCTCTCTCCAAACTCAAGTCATCTTATTTTAAGAACACATCGTTTCAGAACTTCCCTGGCTGTGCAGTGGTTAATACTCCACCTTCCAATGCAGAGGGCACAGCTTGGACCCCTGGTTGGGCACCAAGATACTGCATGCCTCCTGGCAAAAAAGAAAAACATAAAACAGAAGCAACATTGTAACAAATTCAAAAAAGGCTTAAAATAATTTTATATATATTATAAAAGAATTTTGCACATATACATATACATGTGTATATATATATATATATATATATATGTATATATACAAAGAACACACTGTTTCCTGCCTGATACCTGCAGATCTCTACTCCCTAATTCTCTTTGGAAATCTCTCCTACTCTTTCAAATTGTCATACATTGACATCTGGCTTCACATACAAAAGTGGCTCCACAGTTCAGTTATTTGATGAAATTTCAGCTAATTGGATAGGACATAAAGGTCAATGATTTATTTATGATTCTAGAACTATTAGAGAAGCCTTGACTGCAGAGTCACTTGGCTTTCAAGAGCATCTTGGCCTAATATTATCACTATGCTGAGAATCCCCTTAAAATGATTCACTTGAAAAACATGTATTCTTTGCCTTGACAGTCCAAGTCTTCTTGCAAATAGTCTCATGAAATATTTCTTACTTTACTTGAAATCTTGTCCATTTGTTCTTTTCTAACAGCCTGAAGAATTTAAGGCTTTTCCTTAATCACTTAACCTGGTGTTGTGTTATAGTAATCAGTGATCTGGGTCCTAAATTTTTTTTACTATTCAAGTTCAAGTACTCCAGATAATTCATTTCTGAGTGGGTGGCATCCACTCTGTGCTTTCCTGCCTGCTCAGTATTCTGTTCTATCATGGCTGCATTTCGTATTTATAAATCCTTTCCCCATGCAAGCTATATTTCAACACATTACCTATCTGGGCTGCATGTAGGAAACTGACAAAATTTCAGATAGGTTGTATTGAATATGGAGATAATTTAAGAATTTTAGAGTTAATAATATGAATAGACATGAAAACAAAAGATGATCTTCAACATCATTGGATGTCAGAAGATACAATCTCCATGAGAAAAGGGACTCTTTCTTTTGTCTCTTGTCTTAGTCCCTATTACAGTGAAATTCTTCCCATTGCATGTAATTAATATTAATTGAATTAAACAATAAATTAAGACAAAGCAGACCATTCAACTAGTTACCCAAATTAGCTCAGTATAGACTGGAATTCCAATTAACAGGCAGATGAATTTATTTATTAGAAAAGGAAAATGAGAAGAAAGTAAGCAATGCTAAAGAAGAAATGCCTGGATAAATCCTTCAGAGCTCAGTTAAAGCTATTATTTTTAGGATTTCCATGAGGTCAAAAGTAGGGAAGGATTCATTAAACCCGCTGACCTATCAAAATCGCTATCTTGAAATCTAAATTATATTTATGTTTAAAAATTCTGCCTACATATAACCAGATTTTTCTAGTCTCTTCCCACAAAAATATCATCTCTTCTTTTATTTTTTTTATTTTTTTATTTTTTTTTCTTGATAAGTGTGTTTAATTTTTAAAAAACAGACTTAAGCAAGTTAAGCCATTAACTCATACACAAAGTTAGTGATGAAGCCAGGATCATATGTTATTTAGAAATACAGTTAGTCATTTAAAGCCACATTAAATACTGACACCCAAAATATTCAAATTTCCTTCTATAATCCACTGTAGGCTCACACGTTTAGGAGTCATAGTTTTCATCAGTCATTGTAATTGAATCTATAGCACTGTGCTCCATATTTACTCTTCTATGTACTGTTTTTGTTTTCTTTTATTTATTTTATTTTTTTTAAATTTTACTTTATTTTTAAACTTTACATAATTGTATTAGTTTTGCCAAATCTCAAAATGAATCCGCCACAGTTATACATGTGTTCCCCATCCTGAACCCTCCTCCCTGCTCCCTCCCCATTCCATCCCTCTGGGTCGTCCCAGTGCACCAGCCCCAAGCATCCAGTCATCTCTTCTTTTAATTTTTCTCTTCCCAAAGACTCACATACTGATCTTATCTTGCCTCTCAAAGTAAGTATAAGATCTTTGAAGGCAATCTTTGTGGCCAATTGACTTTTGCTTTTTCCTGTTTCTTTCCTCTGCAGTGAATGTTTAGATGCCGGCCCAATAATGTGGGCACAGTCAGCACTATTGAAAACGATTGAGTTGTATGGCTCAGACCTGGGGTGGAGAGCCTGAAGACAATGCGAGAATGGGAATGGAATAGAACAAGGCAGCTTCCTAGGGAGATATGCAGTCTAGCTGCCAAGTGACCTTCAGTTACAATGATCTTCTTCTCCCCATACTTTGAACCTGAAAGGAAATATACTACCTTTGATTAGTTTTTAAGGAGTAGTCTCATAAAAAGCACATTATGTGTGCCAAACCTTTTACATGAAACACAGTGTAACTCATGGGTTTTCATTAGCATTTTATTGATGCTCTTTAAAACTCTTACTGGACAAAACATTTCAAAGGTTCATTCTCTCTGGTGTATATCGCTGCTGTGACATCGGCGTTTCATATCTCTGTAAGAATTCCTTTATCTCTTTTTCTTAGCTGGATAGATTTGCCGTGACAAGACCTCAGTGTCACTTCTAAGACATGCAAACTTACATAGAGCTAAAAAAAAAAAAATCTGTTCAGGCTATTACTTGTAAAATAAGCAGAAAAACAAAGATCTTGTTGCTGTTTTTAGAAAGGTAACAAAGACCATTTACCCAGTAAATCTCAAAATAATTGAGTGTATTTTAAAGCTATTTAGCCTTCCCAGGTGTCTCAGACAGTAAAGAAATCTGCCTGCAATGTGAGAGATCCAAGTTTGATCCCTGGATCGGGAGGATCCCCTGGAGAAGGGAATGGCTACCCATTCCAGTATTCTTGCTCAGAGAATTTCATGGACAGAGGAGCCTGGTGGGGTCACAAAGAGTCAGACACGACTGAACAATTAACACTTTCACTGTACACACATAGTGAAACACTAAGACTGTGTCCTTTCTGAACTTCAGATCTCCTTCACCTTATTCTTCTAGAAAGTTCAATAATACAGTTGTACAAGTGAATGAGAATTTATTTACATACTTTTATCTGCAGCAGATAATTTTTAAGGCTCTTTAGGAAAAGAAATGCAGTGCCAGTGTCCAGGAAAACAACAACAGTGATGACTCTTGAGTTCCTTTAGATGTTTTGCCACAAGAGTACTGCCAAGCAAAATGTGCTTGTTTTATTTTATCTCAGTCACAGATCCAAATGCAAAATCCTCAAGGGCATCTTGTGCATTTGCATAAATCTCTTGAGAATATTAGTGTAAATATTCAAGAGAGGATTGTTTTGCTGCTTTGATAAAATGACTGTGGATTCCATGCAGATTGAAGTAGAGAGCTGGGGTAATGAGGTTTCAAACATTAATCGAGGTTCATGCACGCAAAGGGAAGAAAACTTTCAGAACCTAGTTTTCAGAGTACATATCGGGTACTTACTTGGAATACATAGGCTTTGGAGGTACACACTGAATACTTATTTTGTTCCAGGATCTCTGTTAGAAACTTCCAGAGGTTATCTGGTGCCACTTCGACACAACCTTGTAAATCCTTTAGCTTGTCGAAAGGGCACCCAATTCTTAAGCAACTGAAGCAGATTCTGAATGTAGGAACTCAATTTCAAATTCCTCACTACTGTCTTTTAAATGCATGTCATGTCTGATTTTACTTTGCTTTTGAAGCTTATGTTAGGTAGAT
The DNA here is from genome assembly GCF_029407905.1 of Bubalus kerabau. Lineage (NCBI taxonomy): Eukaryota > Metazoa > Chordata > Mammalia > Artiodactyla > Bovidae > Bubalus > Bubalus kerabau. Next base: position 54,460,803 of record NC_073634.1, read on the forward strand.
TCCCAACACTTAAAAATTAGATCCAACTTTTATTGGTTTTTTTTTTTTTTTCACAGTATCGAATGTCATCCTGGCTAAAAACTGAAGTCTAGTATGAACTTATTTCAGCTTTTTATTGTTTGGCAATTACTTGAATTTACTCAAATACTGGACTTTCTCATCTCTGCAGATCTAAGTTTTTAGGTTTACTAATAGTTGGAAATTGCCAACTGATAACATATGTACAATAGTACTATGTCATCTAGTGTTTATACATTGCTAGAGGGTTGTTCAGCTTCATGTAACAATATTAGAGCAGTGATTCTCAAACTTTTTCATGGATTATAATCATTTGAACCTCTTGTTTAAACACAGATAGCTGGATCCTACCCAACTTTCTAATCAGCAGGTCTGAAATGGGTCCTGAGAATTTGCCTTATAATAAGTTAAGAGGTAATACTGATGTTGCTGATCCAAGGACAAGGTGTTAATACCAACTGGTATAGGACATTAGATAAATGGTTTCAAGCAAACTTTTTTTTTAATCTATTTATTTTAATTAGAGGCTAATTACTTTACAATATTATATTGGTTTTGCCATACATCAACATGAATCTGCCTCATTTTTTTAATATGGTGGGAGGTCAGGTTGATGTATGGCAAAACCAATACAATATTGTAAAGTAAAAATAAATAAATAAATAATAATTAAAAAAAAAAGAATGAATTGCACAAAATAATCAAAATGTCAAATCTCTCATGGACATACAGAAGTTATACCGTGTGTTGTGCCTTTGTTTAGGTCAATGCAAAGAAGTGAGAACATTACCAGCTAAAATAATGTATGTTTACCATCAATGGCTTACCTCTGAATGAGTGCCAGTTATGACAATATGTGTTTTGTGGTGTGAACATAAGTTTATGAACTGTAGCCTGGCTGGCTGCTCTGTTCATGGGATTTCCCAGGCAAGGCTAAAGTGTTGCCATTTCTTTCTCCAAGGGATCTTCCTGACCCAGGGATCAAATCCCAGGCTCCTGCATTGCAGGTGGTCTCGTGCATTTCAGGTGAATTATTTACTGACTTAGCTACTGGGAAAATCCAATGATATCACAGAGATGCTTAAATTTAGAAACTACTACTAAATAGTTCTTGGACCAAAGAGATGCTCAAAATAAGATATTCAGTTATGTGAATGCCTGAATGACCTATGATACTGAAATAAGACCTAAACAAACTGCTCTCACAGGCAACACTATAATACAGTCTTGGCAGTGTTTCTGAGTTCTGCTAGGATTTGTTCACTCTCTGAAATCCTATCAACACTTACGGGCTCAGGAAAGAACAATATAAAATCAAGTCTCCTACTCCATACTTTCATTATTGTTCCCCCTTAAATGAAGCTTAAGAATGCAATACAGAGGGACTTCCCTGGTAGTTCAGTGACTAAGGGTCCTTGCACCCAATGTAGAGGCCTGAGTTTGATCCCTGGTCAGGAAACTAGATCCCACATGCCACAAATAAGAATTTGCTTGCTGAAACTAAGAGTTCAAATGCCACAACTACGTATGCCACAACTACGACCCAGCACAGCCAAATACATAAATACTTAAAAAAAGGAGAAAAGAATGCAATACACAAGGTAGACAAAATTATAGGACTTTCCCCCTGCTGAAATCAGTTCTATTTATTGAAATTCTGGGTTAAAAATAAAATATTTAGAATATTTCTCTCACTCTTGCTCGCCCTACCCCTACAAAAATTTCTTTTCAAATAAACTCATCCCTAGGTTACAGGTCTTCTGTTTCACTTCTCATGTGAGCATAAAAAAAAATCATAACAGGACTTCAAGCCTGATTGTCCAGTGGTTAAGAACCCATGCAGGGGACACGGGTTTGATCTTTGGTCATGGAGGATTCCACATGCCGTGGCACAACGAATGGTCTACAAGCTGCAACTTCTGAAGCCTGAGCACCCTAAAGCCCATGCTGCACAACAAGAGAAGCTGCTGCAGTGAGAAGCTCATGCCCCAAGACTAGAGAAAGCCTGTGAGAAGCAATGAAGGCCCAGAACAACCAAACATAAATACAAATCATAAGAAAACAATTCCCAATTTTCAAATATATAATGTTAACATATCTATCTCTATAAAAAGGAAGAAGTGGAACTATAATATAGGTCATTAGAAAAATTTCTACTAATTTTCCATAATTGTAATTCCTCAGGGTTTCATGTTTAACAGAAAAACAAGCAATTCATTCAAGTCTTCATTTTCTTTATTATTTTTTTCCAATCGTATTTTCTGATTTTCCACTGTTTCTTCTGGGATATTATACCAAATGATCAAGAACACCTAGCATATAAGACAAAATCCATTTCCTCCCTTCCTGCAATCTCTTCTGGTTGCATCTCAAAATAAGACAATAATATGTTCCTTCAAATTTTAACCTATAAAATGGCTGTTAGAAAGAGCATACCATCCATATTCAAAACTCTTTTAAAGGCAAGATACATCCCAGGATAATATTTGACATTAATATTATTTAAGGCATCAGTAAATATAGAAAAAAATATGCTATTCAGGTAGGAAAATATAAACAAGTAAATTAAAAACCTGGGTATTGGAGATCTTAATGTACAGAGGCATTCATATGTATTTTAATGTAGAAATTATATACTAACTAATTAGAATTATGCTTAGAATTTGACCTCCCAACTGCATTATTCTATAACAAAAAAGAAGACCTGATTAGTTAATAAAGAAAAAAATTTCATTTCTTGAAGTTGTATTTAGATATTGCAATTAAATTTTGAGGTCTTTGCATTTCCATTTTTTATCTGTTTTGTAAGCTTGAATAACATTGTACCAAATTAGATTACCTAAACATATACTCTTTCTGAACTTGGAATACAATGAGCACCTAAAGGTGAGTTTTCCCCTTTTTGTACACATGTGAGTGGCCAGTTAGCAGATCTGAGATGACAAATCACTTCCCAATTATGCACCTTTTTCATATTCAAGGATTTGCAATAAATGCTTGTAATATATTGTGACTATGCTATAAAATGCTTCTTAAAATCATTCCTTTACATCAGGAGGAGTCAGGAAAGCTCTTTTAGAAAGAAATATTTTTACTAGCAATAAACCTGAAGGAAGTAATGAAATCAAAGAGAAATTCAAATAAGTTGAGTTATTTAAGAAGTTTCAGGATCCAAACACACAGAGAATTTTGATGTATTGAGAGAAGATAATGACCATGAAATAAGGCAGTAGAGAATTAAAGACTAAACTTTTGAACATTTTCATATCTAAGAAGTGAGACACAGAATAGGAGTTAGTAAAAGACATGAGATGTGGTCAGAAAGGTAAATGTGAAGGTGCATACTGCAGTAATAAGGAAGAGAGAAGGAGAGAAAAGTTAAAAAAAAAAAAGTACCTTATATTACACATATAGAAAGTTCTAAACCAAGTAGATCAAAAGTGAAAAAGAAAAAAAAAATATTAAAAACTGAAAAGCAGCTAAAGGAGAATATATGAGAAATCTGTATACCTTTCCCTCAGTTTTGCTGAGAATCTAAAGCTACTCTGAAAAACATTAAGTGTAACATACAAAAACACACAGCAAAACCCAAGAAAACCAGAGCCAATAGCATCGATGCTTCAGTCTTCAAAAGCAAATCACTCTCATAATATGTACTAGATGTATGCATTCAGAGAAAAGACTATCAGACTATAAGAATATCTTGGGGCATACTTTTGTAAAAAAGGGATGTGGGCAGCCATGTGAAGGATAGCCTACTTTATCTCTGTCCATTGCACATGTATTAAATAAATTTCTATTTTAAGATTTTAAAAGGCAACTACATGTGGGAGCTGTAGATAATTACTGGCATTTGAAAGAAAAAAAAAAAGTCTCAGTATTTGCCTCTCAAAATATAATACAGAGCTGGCAGGGGTCCTCATATTCTTTCTACTCTTATTGCTTTTCCAATCTTAATCGGGAATGGTTGCCCTTACCTTTATTCATTTTATGACATTGAAATCAACACCACTTTGAAAGTGTTCCAAAAATAATTAAATAATGTAGTATCAAGTGGGAAAAATGATCTATAGGGAACATTTCACAACTTCTCTTGGCAACTGTAGTCTCATTATCTTGAGACAGAATTTCATTTACTTTCATAAAGTATGTCTCACCCAGCAACTGCATGAAAAAAAAAAATCAATTTCTCATGTATGGTTGATTCCCATTTATAAAACTTTTGAGTCCAATGTGGAATATTCTTTGCCAGAGACTAGTATTTTACTTTCCAAGTAAACAGAGAATCAGATTCAGAAAATATTTCCTATTCATAGTTGTTTCTCCTGTGAGTGCAGAAAAATGGTCCTTACCATAGCTTTGATTTGCATTCTTGCTTTCTGTCAGTAATAGAACTGGATTTGGTATTTCCAAGTTGTTAAAATGTTTATCTCTAAAAGCTTCAGAATATACTACAACTGTTTCCTGCTGAGGCCCAGAGAGCAATCTGTGGGCCTGGAACACAAGCTGTTTTTGTTCTAAGTCTAGCCTCCAAGCTCTAGAAAAATCCCCTTGAAAATTCCAATTCCAAATTCAGTGGTCTTTTTTCTCTTTAAGACTTGTCTCCTGTTTTCTGAGCAGTTTTCCCTGTGATCTTATGCCCCAGTCTGAGAATGTTATAGTTCTAAAAACTTGCAGATAGGTAGAAAAGAAAGCTGGGCTTCCCTGGTGGCTCAGTGCTAAAGAACCTGCTTTTTGGTGCAAGTGTTGTGGGTTCAATCCCTGGGTCAGGACGATCGATGCCCTGGAAAAGGAAATGGCAACTCACTCCAGTATTCTTGCCTAGGAAATCCATGGACAGAGGAGTTTGGCGGGCTCAAGTCCATAGGGTCGCAAAAAGAGTTGGACAAGACTTATCAACTAAACAGAAACAATATCAACAACAGAAAAGAAAGTCCTCAAAACTGTCCAGCAGTGCAATAGTCTAGATGTCAATTAAGGGTTAGTGGGCTAGGTGGGTGCGTGGGAAGTGAAGTTGTAGGTTTGGGCATGAAGATATGGCATACTAGTGAAGCCCAGGACAAACTGATGGTTAAGAGAACAGTGATACTCCCCCTACAAGAGAATCTGATAACAAGAGAGGTGGTAAGTCTGATGCAAATCCAGAGTAGAAAAGGAAAAGATTACAACAGAATGGTGAATAAGTACCTTAGTCAATATGACCTAGTAAAGTGCCAAATAGATGCCAAATAGTGGTCTAAATTAAGACTATAGTTAGTACATGTCTGACTAGGATATTTAGTGAGGGGCCATGCAGGCAACATCAGGCATTCATATCCTGTAGTCTTGTTTGTATGAATAGATGATTTGAGATTATTGAAGGCAGAGAGGAATATGCAGGGATGGGAAAGTGGGTGGGCAGAGTAGTACATGTCTAACCTATTATTATGGGTGGTATTTGAATTTCACAGTAAGAGGAACCTCAGATAGAAGGCAAAAGGTCTCTATTTGTGAATGACCCTGAGAACCAAGTACACAAGTGGCACTGCTTACTTTTCCAAGTAACAAAGTATGATGCAGTGAGATATAGACACCAACCTGTACATGTTTTCAAGGATGTCTTTAAACACTCCTGTTCAAACAGCAGCCCTGCCATTTTACCTGGGTCTTCACCACAATAGTAATGGTGAAGTAGAGCCAAGAAATTCCAAAGACCAAGAACAAGGAAGCCAGAAGATTAAGGGAGGACACACTGTTTACTCATGATGGCTATTTCTGGTGGAAGGTGAAATCTACCAACGAGTATATTTTTCAAGGTTAGCAATGCCTAGAGGCGTAACAAGTCATTGCTCAGAAGAAACTTCTTTCTATAGTATCTTCCCATTGACTAGAGAGAAGAGCTCAATCTTAGCTGTATGGCATTTTCTTCAGGAGAGAGATTGGGTGTTTGGGAGGGGATAGGACAGGTCATAAACTGTGATCATAAAGTAAATATAGTTTGATGCTGCTCTGACCTGTTGTTTGTGCAGGATTAGCATGATACGTTAATATTTTCCCTGCAAACACTTATCGATGATACTTGCAAGTTGAAGTTTGTCAGCTAAAAATCCAGAATGGAGTAACATGGGAAACTCTTCTCATAAGCCCATCCAATATACTTTGTGAGTTTAGTAGGGTATAAATCAATGAGTCAATTAATCCTAAATTTTGTTTCTTTGGCCACAAATATTGAATACATTATTAAATCAATATGGGATTTAATTTAACTTGAAAGTCATTCAGAGAAAATATGTATTGACTAGAACAAAACAAGTAGCTCTTTTTGGTGAATGAAACCATTTATAAAGAACTGATAACAAAAGAAGAGCAAATGACTTTAGACAGCTCAATGCACAAAACTTATAAGTTCACACTCCATGAATACTAGAACTAATAGATTTATTTTAAAATGTCAGGGAGGAATTTGAATTGAAAAATAGGGAAACAGATAAAGAGAAACAATGCTAGAGAATTTTGCTGCAATTAATGAAGATAAGTTAAAACATGAAAGAATGGTCTAGATAAGGCAGAAGAATGCATAACATATGCACTAGTGTTACAGTTTTTTTTTTTTTTTTTTTTTTTTTTAATGCTTCCCTGATGGCTCAGCAGTAAAGAATCTGCCTGTAATGTAGGAGATGTGCATTTGATCCCTGGGTGGAGAAGATACCCTGCAGAAGGAAATGGCAACCCACTCCAGTATTCTTGCCTGAAAAATTCCATGGACAGAGAAGCCTGGGGGGCTACAGTCCATGAGATCCCAGAAAGATTTGGGCATGGCCTCTAAAGCATACACATACACATACACACACATACACATCTTTAAATAAATCAGGCATCCCAAGAATTAAGGTAAATTCCTTCCCACAACCAACATATGTATTTCCTCTAATACATTAAAGGTCTTTTTCTTTTCTTTTTTCAAGTGTAACCTAGAGATGAAGAACTTATTGAAATTCACATTTTACTTGCATTTTCTAAATTTTTGAAATTGTTTTCTTTTTTTCCAGACAGTATGGGGATCAAAGGCATCACAATATTGTAAAGCAATTATCTTCCAATTAAAATAAATAAAACTTTTGAAAAATTGTTTAAGTGGATGACATTCTTCCAAGCTATGAAATTGCTATCATTTGTGTGAGGGAAGAATCTTGCTTTGTTCAATCTTTCAGTTCAGTTTAGTTCAGTTCAGTCACTCAGTCGTGTCTGACTCTATGCGACCCCATGGATCATAGCACGCCAGGCCTCCCTGTCCATCACCAACTCCCGGAGTTCACTCAAACTCACATCCATAGAGTCTGTGATGCCATCCAGCCATCTCATCCTCTGTCATCCCCTTCTCCTCTTAAAGATAGTCAATTGCAGTGGATGGGACCTATGAGGAAAATTTTTTCACAAATTTTAGAAATGTAGTTTTTATTTGCTCTTTTAAAAATACCTTTCCTGCTTGATCATCATGATATATGTTTGTTGACTAAATAGGCAGTCAGAAGAAACATGTTCAAAGAAGTAGCATCTTGTTTAATGGTGTCTCAGCAAATTGGTTGTCTGGAAGGAAAAAATAAAAAATGCTTTATTTTGTAGTGTTTTTCCATTTCGGTGATGGCAATACTCCCAGCATGGCAAATTTTAAAAACTCAAAGGTTTAACAAGCAGCTTACAAAATTTCTCAAAATTTAGCTATTAGTTTATTTCAGTTTGTATAAACCAGCTCCAGTACACCACTGTGTATGTAAGCATATTGTTGAACACCATTTCAGAAATCACACAATGGCTCATGCTATGTTAATAAATAAATAAAATTTAAAAATAATTTTGTAAGAAAGGGCATCACGTTTTTTAAAAAGGAAGACATGGAAAAGTTAGTAAAACTCAGATTACTATTTATTAACCATGAGAGCAATGCTGCCTAAAATTACCAGGTAAAATTAAGGAAAAATTATGAAAATGATTAAGCTTTTGGTGTCATCATTTAAAAAATGTCCATATTATTAAGCAAAAAGGACTGCTTTTCTCAAATGAACAAAGTTTTTAGAATTTTTACACTTCTTTCAGTTAAGTTCAGTTCAGTCGCTCAGTCATGTCTGACTCTTTGGGATCCCATGAATTGCAGCATGCCAGTCCTCCCTGTCTATCACCAACACCCAGGCTTCACTCAACCTCATGTCCATTGAGTCAGTGATGCATTCCAGCCATCTTATCCTCTGTCATCCCCTTCTCCTCCTGCCCCCAATCCCTCCCAGCATTAGAGTCTTTTCCAATGAGTCAACTCTTCGCATGAGGTGGCCAAAGTACTGGAGTTTCAACTTTAGCTTCAGTCCTTCCAAAAACCCCAGGAATAATCTCCTTTAGAATGGACTGGTTCAGTCTCCTTGCAGTCCAAGGAACTCTCAAGAGTCTTCTCCAACACAACAGTTCAAAAGCATCAATTCTTCGGCGCTCAGCTTTCTTCACAGTCCAACTCTTACATCCATGCATGACTACTGGAAAAACCATAGCCTCGACTAGATGGACCTTTGTTGGCAAAGTAATGTCTCTGGTTTTGAATATGCTATCTATGTTGGTCATAACTTTCCTTCCAAGGAGTAAGTGTCTTTTAATTTCATGGCTGCAATCACCATCTGCAGTGATTTTGGAGCCCCCCCAAAAATAAATTCTGACACTGTTTTCACTATTTCCCCATCTATCTGCCATGGAGTGATGGGACCAGATGCCATGATCTTAGGTTTCTTAGTGTTGAGTTTAAGCCAGCATTTTAACTCTCCTCTTTCACTTTCATCAAGAGGCTTTTTAGTTCCTCTTCACTTTCTGCCATAAGGGTGGTGTCATCTGCATATTTGAGGTTATTGATATTTCTCCCGGCAATCTTGATTCCAGCTTGTGCTTCTTCCAGCCCAGCATTTCTCATGATGTACTCTGCATAGAAGTGAAAAAAGCAGGGTGGCATATACAGCCTTGACATACTCCTTTTCCTATTTGGAACCAGTCTGTTGTTCCATGTCCAGTTCTAACTGTTGCTTCTTGACCTGCATATAGGTTTCTCAAGAGGCAGGTCAGGGGGTCTGGTATTCCCATCTCTTTCAGAAGTTTTCACAGTTTATTGTGATCCACATAGTCAAAGGCTTTGTCATAGCCAATAGCAGAAATAGATGTTTTTCCGGAACTCTCTTGCTTTTTTGATTATCCAGCAGATGTTTTCAATTTGATCTCTGGTTCCTCTGCCTTTTCTAAAACCAGCTTGAACATCAGTAAGTTCACAGTTCACGTATTGCTGAAGCCTGGCTTGGAGAATTTTGAACATTACTTTACTAGAGTGTGAGATGAGTGCAATTGTGTGGTAGTTGGAGCATTCTTTGGCATTGCCTTTCTTTGGGATTGGAATGAAAAGTGACCTTTTCCAGTCCTGTGGCCACTGCTGAGTTTTCCAAATTTGCTGGCATATTGAGTGCAGCACTTTCACAGCATCATCTTTCAGGATTTGAAAGAGCTCAACTGGAATTCCATCACCTCCACTAGCTTTGTTTGTAGTGATGCTTTCTAAGGCCCACTTGACTTCACATTCCAGGATGTCTGGCTCTAGGTAAGTGATCACACCATCGTGATTATCTTGGGCATGAAGATCTTTTTTTGTACAGTTCTTCTGTGTATTCTTGCCACTTCTTAATATCTTCTGCTTCTGTTAGGTCCATACCATTTCTGTCCTTTATTGAGCCCATCTTTGTGTGAAATGTTCCCTTGGTACTCTAATTTTGTTGAAGAGATCTCTTGTCTTTCCCATTCTGTTGTTTTCCTGTATTTCTTTGCATTTATCATGAAGGAAGGCTTTCTTATCTCTTCTTGCTATTCTTTGGAACTCTACATTCAGATGCTTATATCTTTCCTTTTCTCCTTTGCTTTTCACTTCTCTTCTTTTCACAGCTATTTGTAAGGCCTCCTCAAACAGCCATTTTGCTTTTTTGCATTTCTTTTCCATGGGGATGGTCTTGATCCCTGTCTCCTGTACAATGTCATGAACCTCCATCCATAGTTCATCAGGCACTCTATCTATCAGATCTAGTCCCTTAAATCTATTTCTCACTTCCACTGTCTAATCCTAAGGGATTTGATTTATGTCATACCTGACATAGACCTGACAGGTCTAGTGGTTTTCCCCACTTTCTAAATTTAAGTCTGAATTTGGCAATAAGGAGTTCATGATCTGAGCCACAGTCAGCTCCTGGTCTTGTTTTTGCTGACTGTAAAGAGCTTCTCCATCTTTGGCTGCAAAGAATATACTCAATCTGATTTCGGTGTTGACCATCTAGTGATTTCCATGTGTAGAGTCTTCTCTTGTGTTTTTAGAAGAGGGTGTTTGCTATGACCAGTGTGTTCTCTTGGCAAAACTCTATTAGCCTTTGCCCTGATTCATTCTGTATTCCAAGGCCAAATTTGCCTGTTACTCCAGGTGTTTCTTGACTTCCTACTTTTGCATTCCAGTCCCCTATAATGAAAAGGACATCTTTTTTGGGTGTTAGTTCTGAAAGGTCTTGTAGGTCTTCATAGAACTGTTCAACTTCAGCTTCTTCAGCATTACTGGTCTGGGTGTAGACTTGGATTACTATGATATTGAATGATTTGCCTTGGAAACAGAGATCATTCTGTCATTTTTGAGATTGCATCCAAGTACTGAATTTCAGACTCTTTTGTTGATCATAATGGCAACTCCATTTCTTCTAGGGGATTCCTGCCCACAGTAGTAGATATAATGGTCATCTGAGTTAAATTACAAATTTTTATATTTTTTCAACCATGATTATTTAAATTATTGAATCATTTTGCTATAGTCATGTGACATCTTTGTTCATTAACAATGATTGTATGATAATTTCTCCATTCCTGGATTTATAAAACTAATAGTAATGTAATTAATCTATTGGTTTCCTGGATTTTATCACTGCTGCTGCTGCTGCTGCTGCTGCTGCTGCTAAGTCACTTCAGTCATGTCTGACTCTGTGTGACCCCATAGACGGCAGCCCACCAGTCTTCGTTGTCCCTGGGATTCTCCAGGCAAGAACACTGGAGTGGGTTGCCATTTATTTCTCTAATGCATGAAAGTGAAAAGTGAAAAGTGAAAGTGAAGTTGCTCAGTCATATCACTGATGAGTTTTATTTTAATTTTTTTTTCAAGAAAGGATGATGTATAATTTTTGCAATTATACTTAAATGATATTTAAGAATTAACATGTTTTCTTCATATTTTGATTTCCCCAGAATTTTGTAGACAATGCATATGTGATTTTCTCTCACTGAAAATCCATGTATTATATGAAATATTTAAAATGAAAAAATTCAGTTATTTTTTCCCTGAAAACTCAAGTTCCTGACACTAAAATCATTCCACAAAAACTGTATATCTCCATTGCATGAAATCTGGATTATATCCCCACTCATTAATACACTTGAGCAGATAACACATCCAAAGAGTCTTAATAATTTTATAACATGGAAACGTTTCATTTCATAATGTATCCTTTGGTATTAGTAAGTTCTACTTCAATATATAAACATATTTTAAAAATGAGAATTTTCAACGTTTGTTATTCAACATCTTTCCTTAGTGAATCTGGTGGTACTAGTGTGAGAGTGTTGCTCACAAAACACTGCTGCAGGCAATCATTTTCCACATCAAAATCTTTTTTGTTCTTTGGCTATTACTTTTCAAAGGGCATGAGACCTCTCCCATTTCCAGGTTCTCTGTTGCCAGTTAGTGTTTGAATTAATTTAACTACTATTTTGTACACTAATGAATTTAATTACTATAATTTTTGAAACTACTTTCTTTGGCCACCTTTAAACTGTATTTTCGGAGAAGGCAATGGCAACCCACTTCAGTACTCTTGCCTGGCAAATCCCATGGATGGAGGAGCCTGGTGAGCTGCAGTACATGGGGTCACTAGGAATCGAACACAACTGAGTGACTTCACTTTCACTTTTAACTTTCATGCATTGGAGAAGGAAATGGCAACCCACTCCAGAGTTCTTGTCTGGAGAATCCCAGGGCCGGCGGAGCCTGGTGGGCTGCCGTCTATGGGGTTGCACAGAGTCAGACAAGACTGAAGCGACTTAGCAGCAGTGGCAGCAGCAGCAAATTGTATTTTAAACAAATAAAGCTGTCCCGCAATGGGATTTGATAACAAAGACTAGTAGGCATGTATATTGCACCTGCTAAGTTGCTTCAGTCGGGTCTGACTCTGAAATCATGTGGAGTTGGGTTCAAAGTTGGCCAAGCTCCTCTGCCCATGGTATTCTCTAGGCAAGAATACTAGAATTGGTAGCCATTTCCTTCTCCAGGGAATCTTTTCCACCCAGGTATCAAACTCATGTCTCTTATATCTCCTACATTGTCAGGCAAGTTCTTTATAACTGGTTTAGTCATTAAGTCATGTCCGACTCTTGACTGTAACCATGAGGTGTCACAAGAATCAGATACGACTTAGCGCCTAAGCCACCACTACCGATAAGCTAAAGGTACATTGCACATCCCTGTTCTATGCACATGCTCCATTGTGCCATTGGACTTCACTCAAAAAACACAAATTCTAGAGTAAAGTTACTGACAATTTCAAGATCCTTAGTTCAGTTCAGTTGCTCAGTCATGTCTGAATCTTTGCAATGCCATGGACTGCAGCACTCCAGGCTTCCCTGTCCATTACCAACTTCTGTAGCTTACTCAAACTCATGTCCATTGAGTCGGTGATGCCATCCAACCATCTCATCCTCTATCAGCCCCTTCTCCTCCCACCTTTAGTCTTTCCCAGCATCAGGGTCTTTACCAATGAGTCAGTTCTTCCCATAGGTGGCCAAAGTATTGCAGTTTCAGCTTCAGCATCAGTCCATGGACTGATTTCCTTTAAGACTGACTGGTTGGATCTTGCAGTCCAAGGGACTCTTAAGAGTCTTCTCCAACACCACACTTCAAAAGCATCAGTTCTTCGGTGCACAGCTTTCTTATAATACAACTTTCACACCCATACATGACTACTGGAAAAACCATAGCTTTGACCAGTTGGGCCTTTGTCAGCAAAGTAATGTCTCTGCTTTTTAATATGCTGTCTATGTTGGTCATAGCTTTTCTGCCAAAGAGCAAGTGTCTTTTAATATCATGGCTGCAGTCACCATCTTCAGTGATTTTTAGAGCCCAAGAAAATAGTCTGTCACTGTTTTGATTGTTTCCCCATCTATTTGCTGTGAAGTGAGGGGAAACAGTGGAAACAGTGTCAGATTTTATTTTTTTGGGCTCCAAAATCACTGCAGATGGTGATTGCAGCCATGAAATTAAAAGATGCTTACTCCTTTTAAGGAGTAAAGAAGAAAGTTATGACCAACCTAGATAGCATATTCAAAAGCAGAGACATTACTTTGCCAACAAAGGTTCATCTAGTCAAGGCTATGGTTTTTCCTGTTGTCATGTATGGATGTGAGAGTTGGACTGTGAAGAAAGCTGAGCACCGAAGAATTGATGCTTTTAAACTGTGGTGTTGGAGAAGACTCTCGAGAGTCCCTTGGACTGCATGGAGATCCAACCAGTCCATTCTAAAGGAGATCGGTCCTGGGTGTTCTTTGGAAGGAATGATGCTAAAGCTGAAACTTCAGTACTTTGGCCACCTCACGTGAAGAGTTGACTCATTGGAAAAGACCCTGACACTAGGAGGGATTGAGGGCAGGAGGAGAAGGGGTCGACGGAGGATGAGATGGCTGGATGGCATCACTGACTCGATAGACATGAGTTTGAGTGAACTCTGGGAGTTGGTGATAGACAGGGAGGCCTGGCATGCTGCAATTCATGGGGTTGCAAAGAGTCAGACACGACTGAGCGACTGAACTGAACTGAACTGATGGGACCAGATGCTATGATCTTAGTTTTTTGGATGTTGAGTTTTAAATCAGTTTTTTAACTCTCCTCTTTCACCTTCATCAAGAGGCTCTTTAGTTCCTCTTCACTTTCTACCATAAGGGTGGTGTCATATATGAGGTTATTGATATTTCTCCCTGCAGTCTTGATTCCAGCTTGTGCTTCATCCAGCCTAGTATTTTGCAAGATATACTCTATATATAAGTTAAATAAGCAAGGTGACCATATACAGTCTTGATGTACTCCTTTCCCAATATGGAACCAGTCCCTTGTTACATGTCTGGTTCTAAATGTTGCTTCTATGAAATATAAATTGTATAATTTTGATGAATCCTCATGTGAGTTCAATGCCCTTATATTTGGTTTCACGATGGCTAAGATGGTAAAGAATCTGCCTGCAATGTGGGACACTTGGGTTTGATCCCTGGGTCAGGAAGATGATGTGGAGGAGGGCATGGCAACCAATTCCAGTATTGTGGCATGGAGAACTCCATGGACAGAGAAGCCTGGCACGCTACAGTCTATGGGATCACAGAGTCAGACAGACCTGAGTGACTAATATTTCATTTCATTTTCATATTTGATTTAAATCTGACATTGTGCAATATAATGATGAACAGAAAATGCACTAAAAATTAAAATATTTTGTTTTGACTTTTCTTGGAATTACATTGAATAAATGCCATTAAAATGTATTTTTAGTCTAAATAAACAATTATGTAATGCTTTAAAGCAATAAATATATTTTATCCCTAAATTTTTTTATTTGAATGTTTTTAATTAATTTTTTATTGAAGGATAATTTCTTTACAGAATTTTGCTGTTTTCTGTCAAACCTCAACATGAATTAGCCATAGGTATACATATATCCCCTCCCTTTTGAAACTCCCTCCCTTCTCCCTCCCCATCCCACCCCTCTAGTATCTCTTCAATATTTTAACATGTTTATTCCCCCAAAGTTTGAAATAGTTATGTAGAAACTCAAGAGAGGAACTTACATATCAAATACTAGGTCATGAGTTTTAACATGAGGGTAAAGTTTGGACTATAATTAAATGTCATATGCTCTTCATATTGTTATTTAAAGTGTTTATAAAGTTATAGAGTTTGTTAGTGATTGAGTTCATTTAAGAGATTAACCTTAATATTTGAATTGCTACATGTATCTATCCTCATAGATGAAAATAATTTAAATATTCTAGTTCAGTTCAGTTCAGTCACTTAGTTGTGTCCGACTCTTTGCGACCCCATGAATCGCAGCATGCCAGGCCTCCCTGTCCATCACAAACTCCAGGAGTTCACTCAGACTCAAGTCCATCAAGTCAGTGATACCATCCAGCCATCTCATCCTCTGGCGTCCCCTTCTCCTCCTGCCCCCAATCCTTCCCAGCATCACAGTCTTCCAATGAGTCAGCTCTTCACATGAGGTGGCCAAAGTACTGGAGTTTCAGCTTCAGCATCATTACCTCCAAAGAAATCCCAGGGCTTATCTCCTTTAGGATGAAGTGGTTGGATCTCCTTGCAGTCCAAGGGACTCTCAAGAGTCTTCTCCAACACCACAGTTCAAAAGCATCAATTCTTTGGCACTCAGCCTTCTTCACAGTCCAACTCTCACATCCATACATAACCACAGGAAAAACCATAGCCTTGACTAGACGGACCTTTGTTGGCAAAGCAATGCTCTGCTTTTGAATATGCTATCCAGGTTGGTCATAACTTTCCTTCCAAGGGGTAAGCATCTTTTAATTTCATGGCTGCAATCACTATGTGCAGTGATTTTGAAGCCCAAAAATATAAAGTCTGACACGGTTTCCACTGTTTCCCCATCTATTTCCCATGAAGTGATGGGACCTATTTTAATAATCTAAAATAACTCTTAAAACTCAGTCTGATATAAATAAGAAGCTATCTGGTTTTTCCAGTTCCTTTACACTATTTAGTAGGTAAAAGAACTGCTTCTGCTGCTAAGTCACTTCAGTTGTGTCTGACTCTGTGCGACCCCACAGACAGCAGCCCACCAGGCTCTGCCATCCCTGGGATTCTCCAGGCAAGAACACTGGAGTGGGTTGCCATTTCCTTCTCCAATGCATGAAAGTGAAAGGTGAAAGTGAAGTCATTCAGTCATGTCCGACTCTTAGCGACCCCATGGACTGCAGTCTATTAGGCTCCTCCGTCCATGGGATTTTCCAGGCAAGAGTACTGGAGTGGGGTGCCATTGCCTTCTCCAAGGTAAAAGAACTAGTGCTCATTAAATATACATCTACTGAACAGATTCTATGAGTCTAGCAAGATGCAAGGGGTCATATATAAGTATGGGCATCATAACATAAGTATGGTACAAGTTAGCAACTTCTAGCTATGACATAAGTAGCAATGAATAAGCATGCAAAATTGTATATACTACTTCAAAAGAGTGGTTTAATTATTAAGTGATATGAGAATTCAAAGAGGTTTGATAAGGACATGAGTAATTAAGACTTTAAATCTAATGATTTGAATTTATAATACATCTTGCACTGTCTCAATTTTCTAATAGTGGAAAATTGAGATTACTTTTATGATTGCAACCTTGCTAATTGTTCTAAATATACTGACTGAGCTCCTTAAAAACAACATAGAGAAATTTATTAAGACTGAATAAGAAACATGCATTTATGTGTGGTGGATTTGGGAAAACAAAGAGGGTTGGAGCAGTCCAAGGATAGCAAGACTAAACAGCTAGGTAGTGTAAAGTTTCAAGTTAAGTTTCCATAGTAGGACATAGAATCTATATTAGGAGTTGAAAATTCTAACTTAGGCAAGTTAATATGAGTGTGAAATTAACCTTAAGTCTCCATTGTTGTTGTTCAGTCACTACGTTGTGTCCAACTCTTTGCTATCATGAACTGCAGCACACCAGGCTTCCCTGTCTTAAACCATCTCCCAGAGTTTGCTCAAATGAATGTCCATTGAGTTGGTGATGTCATCCAACCATCTCGTCCCCTGTTGTCCCTTTCTCCTCTTGTTTTCAATCTTTCCCAGCATCAGGGTCTTTTCCTATGAGTTAGCTCTTCACCTCAGGTGGCCAAAGTATTGGAGCTTTAGCTTCAGCATCAGTACTTCCAATGAATATTCCAGGTTGACTTCCTTTAGGATTAACTGGTTTGATCTCCTTGCTGTCCAAGGAACTCTTAAAAGTTTTTCCAACCCCACAGTTTTAAAGTTTGTAAGACAAGAGGACATGTGAATAAAATTAACAAAAGATTCAAGTCTTGTTAGAGATTCAAGGATTCTTATAAAATAGAGATGGGAACCCAACACATGGATCTACAATAGCTCAGTCACTCTACATTAGTAAATAGTGCCAAAATGTAGTTAGAGAAAAGGAGATACTGGAGGGGAAGAGACAGGATTGAAACTACAGCAGAAAGTTCCTCAATTATCACTGTAGGGAAGATAGGCAGGATTTGCATTAGAGGACAGATTATGCATTACCCAAATTGACTTCTTGGATAACACATAATAAATTTGGAGTATTTATTATCTCCATGTACCCGAGTCTAAGTTGCAAAGCAGGATCAAAAGCCAGAGGTTTAAGTAGCTCAGTTTTCTGACTGAATAGCATGGGACAAGAGAATAAAAGCTGAATTGGCCTTCAGAAGAAACTATGAGGCCTTTAGACTCAACTAATCCAAAGAGTTGTGAGACTAATTTGCTGAAATCCTTGGAGATTAATTATGAAAACCTTCATTATGAACCATACGAGAGGTTTGGAAGTTTGGTAGACTTTGCAAGTCAAGAAAGTGATGTCTAATATGCGGAATTCATAATGCACTGGAGCACTCAGAACTGGGTCATGAACATAAAATCTATCTACTGCTACAGTAATCCAGTGGAACCAGTGAGGATGTTCAGAAGAGGATGGACATGAGGCTGAGGTAGATAGGATATAATGGTAGTTTGCAGAATTTTAAAATTGTACTTAACCATCAGTTTGAATAAGATTTGCCATATTTCTTCTGCCTTAGTCAAATATCAAAAATGAGTCACGCTCTTTATTACACCAGGCCTTGCTTTTTTAATGTAGTTTGATAGTTTCTATCCTTCTAATAGAATGTTTAGATCATTAGTGTTTGCTGTAATTATGGAATTAAATTGACCATATTGCTTTTGTTTTATGCATTTCTCATTTATTTGTTGTTCCCTTTTTATTCTTTTCCTGATTTCTTTATGATTATTTTTAGCATTCCATTTCATCTCCACTACTGACTTCCTGCTGCTGCTGCTAAGTTGCTTCAGTCGTGTCTGACTCTGTGCGACCCCATAGACGGAAGCCCATAAGGCTCCCCCATCCCTGGGATTCTCCAGGCAAGAACACTGGAGTGAGTTGCCAGTTCCTTCTCCAATGCATGAAAGTGAAAAGTGAAAGTGAAGTCGCTCAGCCGTGTCCGACTCTTAGCGACCCCATGGACTGCAGCTCACCAGGCTCCTCCGTCCATGGGATTTGCCAGGCAAGAGTACTGGAGCAGGGTGCCATTGCCTTCTCTGACTGACTTCCTAGTGGTTGCCTTAGAGTTAATACTATCAATATTAGCCTCACAGGCTATCTTAAGGAAATAGTATACTGCTAAATTTTTAACATGATGGCTTTACAAAAATGTACTTCTATTCTGTCCTTTAGTGCTACTGTCATTATAGATTTAAGTTCTATGATTCTTATAAATCCGTAATAAATTGTTATTCTTTTTGCAATTAAATAATTATATTCTACCAGTGAACAAAAATGTCTTTTATATTTACTCCCCCCCAAAAAAATTTATCTGTCTTAAAACTTTTCTTTCTCTAATCATTTTGGAGAATGCCTGCATGTTGAACAAGACATCTATCCACCTTATGGGGTCTTTCTGAATGACAAATGAAAGGTTAAAATAAGTGAAGTGTGATGTCATTCATTACAAAAAATATTGACACCATTTAGACTGTAAAATAATTCATACATTCAGTGAAAGATACAGACTTGACATAAAGATTAAGTTTTTATAGTCATTCTGTCCACATATGTCACACCCAAGTATTACCTATCCTTGAGTGAGAAACTAGAAACTGAACTGGTTAGAAAGGTTTCAGATATTCTGCAATCAGGTGAGGAATTTGTATGGAATCTTAGAACCCATTCTCATCCAGGAGTCTTAAAACAAAACTCATTCATACTCCATCAGCAGATCTGATTTTGTGATGTTATATCTTAAGAATCAACATGTAGTATGTTATCCAGACTATAAAATGTGTGTTGACTCTTAAGGATGGAAGAAATGAGTACAGGATATTCAATCTAAACCATACTTCTAAATTTTAAAAAAGAATTACTGATATCACATTTGGTTTTAATCAAATCTAAAGAAAATAAGAGTTATGTTTTACATGGGTTTTAACAGTTCAGCAAGACTAAAATTAATTTTTAACAAGCTGGATAGATCAGTTGCAGTTTTCTATGGTGTGATTAAAACCTTTGTAACTCTTTAATGGATGCAGTTGGCTCTGTCAGTAAAATTGACAAACTCTACAATGGCTTCCTACAGATGTCCAATTATTGACAATGAAGACAATCAAAGCCAACATCCTTCAAAGGGCTTAAATAGCTTATGCCCTGCAGGATATCTGGGTTGGCACTGGCAATATTAAGTATCCCAATCTTATCTTATGAAAAACATATCATATGCTGAAGTTTCATTTCATCATTTTTCTCCTTGAGACTGAAAATGAGGTGGAGATCATCAGGCCCTTAGCTGTAAGCATAATCATTCTTTAAAAAACAAACAAACAAACAAACAACAATGGCAACAAAATTCACAGGCAGACTTTCTAAAAGAAACTGGTGTTATCAATAAAGTTATTTTAGAGAATGTAGGCTTAAATACAAGAAGCATAAAGGTATCAGATCCATTGGGCAGAATATCTAGATGTAATGTGATATTTTTAATTAACTTGTTATCCCATAACTATATTTTTTATAATCTTAATGGGTGCAAATTATATGATTTTGTCCTTTATAGTTTATGATATATATACCAGTCCTAAACTGACAAGGTGTGGACTTGTCTCAAGATTAATTTAATGTATCAACTTGGCTGGGACATGGTTCCCAAATGTGTTGTCAGACATTCTGAATCTTTCGGTGACAGTGTTTTTGGACAAGGTTGACTTTTGAATTAATGGACCTTGAACAAACTATTGTAGGTTGCCTTCCATAATGTGTTGTTGTTCAGTTGCTCGCTTGTGTCTGACTCTTTGTGACCACATGGACTGCAGCATGCCAGGCTTTTCTGTCCTTCACCATCACATCCATAATGTGAGTGAGCTTCATCCAATCAAATGAAGGCTTGAGCAGAACAAAAGGCTGATTTCCCCCAAGCAAGAGAGGATTCTATCAGCAGTTTTGGGACTTTTGTTGAAGCATTGCCTCTTCCTGGGTCTCCAGTATGCTGGTTATCCTGCAGATTTAGAATTTACCAGTTTCTGTAATCACATGAATCTATGTATGCATATACACACACACACAAACACACACTTACACTTATACTCCTTTTAATTGTGTTTCTCTGGAGAATCTTGAACTAACATAGGTGGTTCTTAGATAACAAATAGAAACAGCAAATATTTGAAAGATTTGAAATCATGTAAAATTTGGATAGATGTAATCTGTACAACAGTTTGAAATAGCAATAATTTTAAAAATAACTTAAATAACCACTAGAAATGTGTCTTAATAAAAAATGATTTGTTCATATAAATTAAGAAACAATCAAGGAATAATGTTAGAGATACATGAATATTCAACTCTAATAATGAATTTACAATTGTGTGATTTGGGATGATTTAATTTTTTGAATTTACTGTTAGTGTATTACTGTATATTTTATTTGCAATGATAACATAATACTGGTTTAAATAACTTAATTAATTAAAGCCTAAAAGAGTCCTATAAAATGACCATTACTACTTGTATATTGCTTTCAAATTTTCATAATTACTTGAAATCTTCATTTTCTGTCCTGAGACTACTTATTTTAAGCTTTTTTTTGGTCACAGTTTCTCCCTTCCTATATTTCCAACACTAAAATAAAGCAGTCTTAAGGTGATGAAGTCAATTTTGTCTTATCTGTAAAATTATGAAATATCAAAAATTGTCACCAGCTTTAAGAAAGTAGACTTCAGAAAATTTTAATTAACAATCTGTTTTCATAAAAACCATTTTCTTTTTACCCAGATGAAGTGAAGTCTCTCAGTTGTGTTCAACTCTTTTTACGACCCTATGGATATAGCCTACCATGCTCCTCCATCCATGAGATTTTCCAGGCAAGAATACTGGAGTGGGTTGCCATTTCCTTCTCCAGGGGATCTTCCCGACCCAGGGATTGAACCTGGGTCTCCCGCATTGTAGGAGATCTATACAATTAATTGTCACACATAAGGACTACATTTAACCTTGATATAAGGTGTTTTTAAGTAAAATACTTCAATGTAATTAAATGTAAAACAATAAAAAAATCCTGCATGCAAATTTCCATTTTAAACACTTTAAAATTATTGATAGAATCAGAATAAAAATGCATATACAAATCAAGGGAAAGAATGACAGGTTTATTTCTTATTTTGATACTTCCATTATTTGTACTAATATAAATTTCTTCAATACTTCTTTCCCAATATATTTGAATAGAACTCCTGGGAAAAGTTTACCATGAAAAACTACATTTGTATTTGAAGATCAGGTGGTTTACCTAAACTTCTCAGGTTGATGTTCTGGCCCTGACATATTGTCCACAGTATGCTTGTCAGCTCTCCTTACATTCAAGCCAAGCCTGACTCTTCCAACACCCATCCTGTACTTCCCACCCTTCTTTACAGTGTTCATTCCCTTCAATGAAAGATATGCTTTGTATGTATCTAATTTAGATAATGCCAGATAATTTCCATCCTCCAAAGTCCATAGTGTTAAAACTCTTTCTGTTTCCATTCCTGTTCAGTTTTCAGCTTTCCCTAACCATTTCTTTTATTTTTTGTTTGTTTGTTTCTAGGTAAGTTCTTAAAAAAAAAAAAAAAAAAAAAAAAAAAAAAAACTCTCTCAAAAGAGGGCCCATAATTCTATCATTTACTGTGTAATTGGTTGATTATTTTCTTGTACTACTCTTTCTTTTTTTTTCCCAAGTAGTTAATAGTTAGGGCATGAAAGTGAAAGTGAAGTCATTCAGTCGTTTAGTTGATAAGTCCTGTCCAACTCTTGTGACCCCATGGACTGTAGCCTTACCAGGCTCCTCTGTCCATGGAATTTTCCAGGCAATAGTCCTGGAGTGGATTGCCATTTCCTTCTCCAGGGGATCTTCCCAACCCAAGGATAGAACCTGGGTCTCCCACATAGTAGACAGAAGCTTTACCATCTGAGCCAACAGGGAAGTCCAGTTAGGGCATATATACTGTCAAATGGTCAAGCAACTGCTAAGCAGATGACTACTGACACATTAGTTTGGTTTGCAACATTCCCATGGATTCAAGCAGTAAGGAGACAATGACCCCAAATAGATGCAGGCAGTTTATTACTTACACACACACAGACAAGAAAAATCAGTGTGGTGTTACCATCTTGTGACAATAGTCATATAGGATGACAATGAACCAAAGGAATGAGATAGAAGACTATAAGCTATATGGTGGGGGAGTGAAGGCAGACAGAGGAGACAACCCTGAACTATGGACAGTTTTATAGTCTATAACTGTATCTGTATGGGAAGAGATGGACAGATCCAGGCCTTAATATATCCTGGGAGATGAATGATAAAATGCTTCATGGGAGCTCCCCATTAGATATGCAGTCAAATGAAAAAGCTTTGAGAACCTCCTCATAAAATTGCTTATCTTGTCATTTTGTATAGAGGTTTACAGGTGGTTCACCAATGGTTCAATCTGATTGTGGTTGAGTTTTACTTAAAGGCCTACTTAAACGCATGCAGGGTTACATGGCCTCCATGGATGAGCATTTACTCTACTAGAACATATCTGCTGACTTACTGTCCTGGTTTTTTTTGTTTGTTTGTTTGTTTTTCTTTTTCTTTTTTACTATCTTCTTTTTTTTTTAAATTTTATTTTATTTTTAAACTTTACATAATTGTATCAGTTTTGCCAAATATCAAAATGAATCCGCCACAGGTATAATAGTAATTAAGAGTGCAATATAATTTTTTTTTAATAAAAAGGAATACTACTTTGTGTTTTTGTTTTCTAAATTTTATTCTATATTGGGGTGTAGTCAATTAACAAAAACAATGTTGTGATAGTTTCAGGTGAATAGTGAAGGGACTCAGCCATATATATGCATGTATCCATTCTCTCCGAACTCCTTTCCCATCCAGGCTGCCACATGACTTTGAGCAAAGTTCCATGCAGTGCACTATCCATTCTTAAAGTCTGTCATCTTGCATACTATGGGTTGGCCAAATTTTATTTGAGTTTTTCTGTAACATTTTGTCCATCTCAATAGTAAAGCTTGTTCTTATTTATTTTATTTAAATTTATTAGAGAGAAAGTAACATGGCTTTTTGTGGGGGAGTAGCTTCTGCACCGGAGAAGGAAATGGCACCCCACTCCAGTACTCTTGCCTGGAAAATCCCATGGATGGAGGAGCCTGGTAGGCTGCAGTCCATGGGGTCGTGAAGAGTTGGACATGACTGAGCGACTTCACTTTCACTTTTCACTTTCATGTATTGGAGAAGGAAATGGCAATCCACTCCAGTGTTCTTGCCTAGAGAATCCCAGGGCCGGGGGAGTCTGGTGGGCTGCCGTCTATGGGGTCGCACAGAGTCGGACACGACTGAAGCGACTTAGCAGCAGCAGCAGCAGCTTCTGCACAGAAAACCTTGTAGAGTGTTAGTCATTCAGAAGACTACCATAAATCCTAGTTGTTAATCTAGATAGTATGTTTGAGGGTAAGGGGGAAAAAAAGTAATGGACTTAGAGGATAACTAAGTTTGCAATTGTTCATTTCTATAAATCTTTCTTTATTTGTAACCTGCCTGATGGAAGAAAGCATAGTTGGTCCCAGTGGATACTTGCTGAGTATCCTTCTAACAGTATCCTTCTATGATATAATGTAAATGCAACTGGAAAGTTAAACAAATAGTTTTTATTGAATTTCTCTTTTGAGCATGGCACTGTCACTGGCACATTGAGCTCACAGGTCTGTGTGTGCTCACTTGTATCCGACTCTTTACCATTCCATGTACTGTAGCTTGCCTGGCTCCTCAGTCCATGGAATTTTACAAGCAAGAATATTGGAATGGGTAGCTATTTCCTATTCCAGAGAACCTTCCCTACCTAGGGATCAAACCCACAACTTTTGTGTTGTCTGCAATGGTAGGCAGACTCTTCACCACTGCTTCACCTGGGAAGGCCTATCTTTCAGTCTGGGTTCAGGTTATCATCTAAAGATTTAATTTCTTATGAGATTAAATCTTTTCAAGATTATAAACTGTAGATTCCAAATGTTATGTCTGAGAAAACTAATTCTGTGGTCATATAGAATAGACGATGCTGGCATAGAAACTGTTGAGTGATTTATTTGCTATAGGGTTTATAATCATTTTAGATCTTTTCAAATCTTAACCTGGGAATCCTGAAGGTCATCTTGCCCTAGTCATTAAGCCAAGGAACAAAAGATTCTTTACGGCGAGAGGAACAGAAATAACTTTTACTCTGAATTACAGCCATCTGAAGGCTGGAATTCATTCTCTATTTATTTCTTCATTTTTCACTGTCAATTTGCAACCTGTTAAAATTTGGGCAAAATACCACTTTGTTGAATATCACAAGCTGATTTTTTGGTTTGTTTTAAACATGTGTATTGTACTTTTAATGATAAAGGGTAAATGTTTGTAATAAATATCCTTGAAATCAATAAGCTGGAAATTCCTCTGCTGGAAAAGCAGAATGTGTCATAGGGGTGGTAGTGGTTGGCCAGAAAAGCATGGGAGGGAACTCTAACAGTGGAGGACTTTCTCTTCCTAAATTAGTATACCAACCTCTGTACTTGGGATTATCCTGGCAAAAATACTGAAGTGGGTTGCCATTTCTTTATCCAGGGGATCTTCCCATACTAGTGATTGAATTGATGTCTCCTGCATTGGCAGGTGGACTCTTTACCACTCTGCCACCTGGGAAGACCATCTAGAAGAAGATAATATTGTCAATAATGTGTCTAAGAACATGGCTGTACAGATATTTCTTCAAGACTTTGCTTTCAATTTTGCGGGTATATACCAAGAATTGGAATTGCTGGAACATGTGGTAACTCCATTTTTAATTTGTATGGAATAATCATACTGTTTTCCATAACATCTGTCCCATTTTACACTCTCAATAGTACAAAAGAGTTCCAATTTCTATACATCCTTGCCAACACTTGCTATTTTTTTAATTTTTTTTTTTTTTCTGATAGTAGCCATGATAACTGGTATGAGGTGGTACCTCATTGTAGTTTTGATTTGAGTTTCCTTATTGATTAGTGATATTGAACATCTTTTGTGTGCTTATTGCTTACTGGGGTATATCTTTTTTGGATATCTATTCAAACCTTTTCCTATTTTAGATTCAATTTGTTTGATATTTATTGTCAAGTTTTAGGAGTCTCCTGTATATTCCCAATATTAATCCCTCATCAAATATATGATTTGGAAACCTTTTTCTTCCACAGCACAGGTTGCCTTTTTACTCCACTGAGGACTTGACTTTTTTTTTTTTAATGCTTTGCAAGTGGGGCCTGTGAACTGAGGGGAGATGAGTTTTGAGGGGTTAATCAGGACTATATCTCATTTTGCACAGGAAAACAGATGTGTACCACCAATATGATCAAGGAAAATCCTGTCTCTTATTATATTTAGACTTCTAAAACCCTTAACATCTGTGGGATCCTTAGCTGGGATGAAGCGTAAGTGTTTTTTGATATACAATATTTTTAAATTTTCATGAATGCAAATCTATTAGATCTAGTTAGTTTATCATGTCATTTGCCCTCTATTTTCTTTTTTCTTTCTTTAAATTTATGTTTCTTTGTTCTATCCATTATTAACAGTCTGATATAAAGGTCTCTGACTACTATTGTAGTTCTGTCTTTCTTCAGTTTCATCAATTTTTATTCTATATATTTTGGCTTTCTGTTATTAGCTAGTAAATATTTATAATTGATATATCATCTTGTGATAGTGAACCTTTTATTAATATATAATGTTCTTTCTTGTCTCATAAATTTTTCTATTTAAAGTTTACTTTATCTGACACTTAGCTACTTGTAGTAACTATCTGCATGAATTTATTACTTTCTTTGTATCTAAAGTGAGGACTTTTTTTTTTTTTTTCTGTTTTGTTTTTACCCATTCTGCCAATCTCTACCTTTTGGCTGGAGAGTTTAATCCACTTACATTGAAAAATGACTAGCAAGCTTAAGATTCTGTCAAGATCTCTCTCTGCCATAGCTTGAGATTCTTAAATTTCAACTGTGTGTTCCATTGTTCCTTGAGGCCTTTGGAGCTCCCTTTTGTTTTGTATCACATCTGTTCTCCAAATACTTCTCATTGAGTTCTAAATTTTGCATTCATTTTGGTTTTTAGGGATAATGAGTCCTTTGTGGATCAATTTTGATTATCTGGTTAGATAGAAACGTGCCTGCTACTTAAAAAAGTGCAATTTATTTTACACATCTTTATACATCTGTTTCCCTCATTGTTTGTTGCAATTTCAAATGAAGAAGATTTTAGGGTAAAAGACGGTAATATGTCAAACATGTCCAGCTCTCAAGATGACTTTGTGGCTGATGTCTTCAAAGGTTTCCTCAGAACAGTGTATTTTATTGGTATCACTTAAGATAGTTAAGGGGCTTCCACGTGTTACTAGTGGTACAGAATCTGGTTGCTGAAGCAGAAGAGGTAAAACATGCCAGTTTGATCCCTGGATTGGGAAGATCCCTTGGAGGAGGGCATTGGAACCCATTCCAGTATTCTTGCCTGGAGAATCCCATGGCAAGAGGAGCTTGGCAGGCTACAGTCCATGGGGTAAAAAACAGTTGGACATGACTGAAGTGACTGAGCATCCAAGCAAGATAATTAAGATTTTTCACAGGCAATTTTTGTTCTGTCCATGAGAACATAAACCAGGGAGATTTCCTCAAATTTTTGTCTCTGTGAATTTCAGTTTGTTGGATTCAAATAGGAGATGGCTAACTATTAAGTCCAGTAGCCATGTAAAGCTATGGTTTTTCCAGTAGTCATGTATGGATGTAAGAGTTGGACTATAAAAAAAGTTGCGTGCTGAAGAATTGATGCTTTTGAACTATGGTGTTGGAGAAGACTCTTGAGAGTCCCTTGGACTGAAAGGAGATCAAACCAGTCCATCCTAAAGGAAATCAGTCCTGAATTTTCATTGGAAGGACTGGTGGTGAAACTCCAATACTTGGGCACCTGATGCAAAGAGATAACTCATTGGAAAATACCCTGATGTTGGGAAAGATTGAGGGAAAGAGTAGAAGGGGATGACAGAGGATGAGATGGTTCAATGGCATCACTGACTCAGTGGACAGAGTTTGAGTAAACTCAGGGAGACAATGAAGGACAGGGATGCCTGGTTGCTGCAGTTCATGGGGTCACAAGATTTGGGCATGACTTAATGACTGAACAGCAACAACAATTATTAAGTTATTGACCTAACAGAAAAGGTGGTCAGGATCACAAATGATGAACCATTGTTAGATATTCAATTCATGTTTTCTTTTCAGTCTGTATCCATGATCTTTCAGGACAAACTAGTTTCTTACATGTAATGACTATAATCTAACTCATGTGCTTTTTTAAAGCATAATATTTAAAAAAAGGGATGATAAAGAGAAATTAGAATGTATCTGAAGAAACCCTAAGAGACCCTTAATTGCTCCATAAAAATTTATGTTTAGATAATAGCAACACTCTGCTAAATGGTATACAAGATATTTTTAAGATTTGCTATTTTCAAAGGGTTTTCTGTGAAGATGGCAAAAATTTTGACTTAGAAATTAATTTAGTGGACATTAAAGAAAAATTAGGTAGATTTGATACTTCAGAGTAGTCCAGTTACATTTCTACAATATTCTAAATTAGATTGCAAATCAAATCTGATTATGTATTATTAGTTGCTAAGTTGTGTGAAACTCTTTGTGACCCCATGGACTGTAGCCCATCCTCTGTTCATGGAATTCTCCAGGCAAGAATACTGGAGTGAGCTGCCATTCCTTTCTCCGGGGGATCTTCCTGATCTAGGGATCAAACCCAGGTCTCTTGAATTTCAGACAGATTCTTTACCATTTGAACCATCAGGGAAGCCCCATCTGATCATAGCTCTCACTATTTTTTTTTTTTTTTCCGTATCATCTTGAACCAGAAAAGTTGAGTTCAATGCACAATCTGAAATTTGACTGTCTCCTTGACAGATATATTAGTTTACTAGGACTGTCAAAGCAAAGTACAACAAACTGAGTGATTTAAGACAGAAATTTATTCTCTAACAGTTCTGGAAGCAAGAAGTTCTAAATCAAGATGCTGGCAGAGCCTTGTTCTCTTTGAAGGTTCTGGGAAAGGACTGACCTTTGCTTCTTCCTAGATTTTGGTGGCTCCTATCAATCGCTGGCATTCCTTGGCTTATAGATGCATTACTCCAATATTTTACCCCAGTTTTACATGCTCTTCTTCTCCTGGAGTGCATGTCTTTCCATGCCATTTCTTATTCTTATCTTAAATATGGTATAACTATATATGTAAAGAATCTATTCTCAAATTCAATTACAATCACAGGTACAGAAAGTTAGGAATAGAATATATATTTTTTGGGTGGATATTCAATCAGAGCATGATTCAGTCCATTGCAACAGATAGTCAATTCACTGTTAAGCATTTTAAATAGGATTTAGAACAAATCAGAATAAGATTTACCAAACTAATGAATTTACAGTAATATGGGCTTTTACAGTTGGTAAAAGATCTGCTTGCAGTGTGGGAGACATGGGTTTGATTCATGGGTTGGGAAGATCCCCTGGAGAAGGAAATGGCAACCCACTCCAGTATTCTTGCCTGGAGAATCCTATGGACAGAGGAGACTGGCAAGCTACAGTCCATGGGGTCACAAGAGTTGGACAGGACTTATCAACTAAACCACCACCACCACCAAAATGGCTAAATACTTTGATTTATTAAAACATCAGAGAAACAATATTTTGGTAAAGGGACCACAGATACTGTGAAGAGAAAGAACTGTAGGGACAGAAAAAGAAAAGTATATGTTTAGCCAAGTGGGGAGATAAGTCATTCCCACAGAAAGTGAAATTCAAGGAAGACTTGTAGACTAAGATTTGAAAGTGCCCCCAAGACCAAACACACAGATCTTTCAAGAGAGAGTAAAATCTTACCAAGTTTGATGTCCAAATATGTAATAGCAATTATTTTACAAATAAGGGACTCTATTTCACAAATGAAAACTACAAAATTAGATTTTTGAGGTAGCACATACAATGATTGAATAAAATATTCACTAAGTGAATATTTACATAGCATATCTGATGAAGAAGCAATGACTCTTAAGAGAAAAAATGAAGGTGAATGTCGCTCAGTCGTGTCCAACTCTTTGCAAGATGAATTCTCCAAGCCAAACACTGGAATGGGTAGCCTTTCCCTTCTTCAGGAGATCTTCCCAACCCAGGGAACTCAGGTCTCCCATATTGTAGGTGGATAGTTTACCAGCTGAGCTACAGAGAAAGTCTATAGCTACAAGGGAAGCCCATAGCTTAAGAGAGACTCTTAAGAGAGGTCAATAAAAAACTAATTAATTGAAAGAATTGAGAGGAAAAATAAGAAAGACAAGTAGACAGAGTCTCAGAAACCAATGAAACTATGTCAAGAATATACATAAATGTATAATTGTAGAAGAAACAAAATTGACAAAGCTTTAGCCAGACTTCCCAAGAAAAAAAAAAAAAGATAAATTCCTGAAACACAATTACAAATGAAAGTAAAGCATTAGAATGACACCATAGAAATGCAAGGGGTAATAACACCCTATTATAAATAATTAAACAAAAAGAAGTTGTACAACCTAGAAGAAATGGATAAATTCTTAGGAATATACAACCTTACAAGTATGAGACATAAGAAAGAAACTCAGAACAGACAAATGAAAAGTAAGAAGATTAAATCATTAATGAAATCCCACCCAACAAAAAGAAACCCTGGACCTGATTGATTTACTGCTGGATTCTACCAAAAAGGAAACAATCAACAAAATTAAATGGGAATCTATGGAATAGGAGAAAATATTTGCAAACCATATATTTGATAATGGGTATGTATACAGAAATGGTATGGACCTAACAGAAGCAGAAGATATTAAGAAGAGATGGCAAGAATACACAGAAGAACTGTACAAAAAAGAACTTCACGACCCAGATAATCATGATGGTGTGATCACTGACCTAGAGCCAGACATCCTGGAATATGAAGTCAAGTGGGGCTTAGAAAGCATCACTACAAACAAAGCTAGTGGAGGTGATGGAATTCCAGTTGAGCTATTCCAAATCTTGAAAGATGATGCTGTGAAAGTGCTGCACTCAATATGCCAGCAAATTTGGAAAAGTCAGCAGTGGCCACGGGACTGGAAAAGGTCACTTTTCATTCCAATCCCAAAGAAAGGCAATGCCAAAGAATGCTCAAACTACTGCACAATTGCACTTATCTCACACGCTAGTAAAGTAATGCTCAAAATTCTCCAAACCAGGCTACAGCAGTATGTGAACAGTGAACTTCCTGATGTTCAAGCTAGTTTTAGAAAAAGCAGAACCAGAGATCAAATTGCCAACATCTGCTGGATCATAGAAAAAGCAAGAGAGTTGCAGAAAAACATCTATTTCTGCTTTATTGACTATGCCAAAGCCTTTGACTGTGTGGATCACAATAAACTGTGGAAAATTCTGAAAGAGATGGAAATACCAGACCATCTGATCTGCCTCTTGAGAAATCTGTATGCAGGTCAGGAAGTAACAGTTAGAACTGGACATGAAACAACAGACTGGTTCCAAATAGGAAAAGGAGTTCGTCAAGGCTGAATATTGTCACCCTGTTTATTTAACCTATATGCAGAGTACATCATGAGAAATGCTGGACTGGAAGAAGCACAAGCTGGAATCAAGATTGCTGGGAGAAATATCAATCACCTCAGATATGCAGATGACACTACCTTTATGGCAGAAAATGAAGAGGAACTAAAAAGCCTCTTGAGGAAAGTGAAAGTGGAGATTGAAAAAGTTGGCTTAAAGCTCAACATTCAGAAAACAAAGATCATGACATCCAGTCCCATCACTTCATGGGAAATAGATGGGGAAACAGTGGAAACAGTGTCAAACTTTATTTTTTTGGGCTCCAGAATCACTGCAGATGGTTACTGCAGCCATGAAATTAAAAGATGCTTACTCCTTGGAAGGAAAGTTATGACCAACCTAGATAGCATATTCAAAAGCAGAGCATTACTTTGTCAACAAAGGTCCGTCTAGTCAAGGCTATGGTTTTTCCAGTAGTCATGTATGGATGTGAGAGTTGGACTGTGAAGAAGGCTGAGCACCGAAGAATTGATGATTTTGAACTGTGGTGTTGGAGAAGGCTCTTGAGAGTCCCTTGGATTGCAAGGAGATCCAACCAGTCCATCCTGAAGGAGATCAGCCCTGGGTGTTCTTTGGAAGGAATGATGCTATAGCTGAAACTCCAATACTTTGGCCACCTCATGCAAAGTGTTGACTCATTGGAAAAGACTCTGATGCTGGGAGGGATTGCCGGCAAGAGGAGAAGGGGACGACAGAGGATGAGATGGCTGGATGGCATCACTGACTCGATGGATGTGAGTCTCAGTGAACTCCGGGAGTTGGTGATGGACAGGGAGGCCTGGCGTGCTGCGATTCATGGGGTCGCAAAGAGTCAAACACGACTGAGCTACTGATCTGATCTGATTATTGATATGCCGTATATAACCATATATTTGGCTAATATTCAAAACACTTAAAGAATTCATACAACTCAATTGTCAGGGAACATTTAACAGGAGGATTCCTGTGTGCTGCTTTTTGTCTCTCATAAAATCCTCTGTTCCTTATCAGTTCCTGGTAATGAGTGGAGCGGCACACTGCTCCCAGGACTGAGGTCATGAGATAAAATATATGCAGAGATTTCCTTCAGCAAACATTCTCCTTATGGCAAAACTGCTTAGTCACGACCCTCTTTCTTGAGATATCCATTGTCTTCTGACCTTATGACCATTGCTAATTTCTTGTTAATGGTTGCTGTGCATCTGGTGTCCTGATCTTTATCATTGTAAAAAGAAATTCCTTGTGTAACAGCCTATATATCCTCACAGAAATATTAAAGCACCCTTGCTCCACCAGAGACTTGGGTCTCTGGGTCTTTCTCTCTCTCTCTCTCTCTCTCACACACACACCTCTGGCTAATTCTCTGGAGCATAGAAACCCACTGAGCTCACTCTCCTGGCCCAGGCTTTGAAGACCTCCTTGAGAGGATGCCCTGTGTCTTGGTGAGTGGTGCAAGCTCTGTTCTAGGGTTTTATTGGTTCTATGTGTAAACCAGAGAATACTAGCTTCTTTCTCTCCTTCACTTTCTTATCGTCAATTCCGGACCACCAGGTTGTGGTCCATTAAAGGACCGCAATGCTCAATAGCAACAAAAAAAAAGGGGGGGGGGGCAAACAACCTGATGTAAAATGAGGAAAGGATTTCAGTTCAGTTCAGTTCAGTCACTCACTTGTGTCCAACTATTTCCGACACCATGAACTGCAGCATGCCAGGCCTCTCTGTCCATCACCAACTCCCAGAGTCAGTGATGCCATCCAATCATCTCATCTTCTGTTGTCTCCTTCTCCTCCTGCCCTCAATCGTTCCCAGCATCAGGGTTTTTTCAAGAGAGTCAGCTCTTCACATGAGGTGGCCAAGTATTGGAGTTTCAGGTTCAACATTAGTCCTTCCAATAAACACCCAGGACTGATATTCGTTAGAATGGACTGGTTGGATCTCCTTGAGGTCCAAGGGACTCTCAAGAGACTTCTCCAACACCACAGTTTAAAAGCATCAATTATTCAGCACTCAGCTTTCTTTATACTCCAAATCTTACATCCATACATGACCAGTGGAAAAACCATAGCCTTGACCAAATGGACCTTTGTTGGCAAAGTAATGTCTCTGCTTTTTAATATGCTGTCTAGGTTGGTCATAATTTTCTTTCCAAGGATGAAGCGTCTTTTAATTTCATGGTTGCAATTACCATCTGCAGTGATTTTGGAGCCCAGAAAAATAAAATCTGACACTATTTACACTGTTTCCCCATCTATCTGCCATGAAGTGATGGGATCAGATGCCATGATCTTCGTTTTCTGAATGTTGAGCTTTAAGCTAACTTTTTCACTCTCTTCTTTCACTTTCCTAAGAGGCTCTTTAGTTCTTCCTCACTTTCTGCGATGAGAGTGGTGTCATCTGCATGTCTGAGGTTATTGATATTTCTCCCGGCAGTCTCGATTCTAGCTTGTGCTTCCTCCAGCCCAGCATTTCTCATGATGTATTCTGCATATAAGTTAAATAAGGAGGGTGACAATATACAGCCTTGGCATACTCCTTTTCCTGTTTGGAACCAGTCTGTTGTTTCTTGTCCAGTTCTAACTGTTGCTTCCTGACACGCATACAGCTTTCTCAAGAAGTAGGTCTGGGACAGCGTCCGAGAGGAGCTACCCCATGCCTGAGGGCAGGGGAGGTGGCCGAGAGGAGCTAGGCCACATAGGAGCTAAGGAGCAGTGGCTGAGCTTTGCTGGAGCAGCCTTGAGGAGAGACATCACTCCAAAGTAAGAGAAACCCAAATAAGACTGTAGGCACTGAGAGAGGGGATCAGAGGGCAGATAGACTGAAACTACAATTACAGATAACTAGCCAATCTGATCACATGGACCACAGCCTTGTCTAACTCAATGAAACTAAGCCATGCCATGTGGGGCACCCAAGATGGCCAGGTCGTGGTGGAGAGGTCTGACAAAACATGGCCCACTAGATAAGGGAATGTCAAACCACTTCAGTATTCTTGCCCTGAGAACCTCATGAACAGTATGAAAAGGCAAAAAGATAAGACACTGAAAGATGAACTCCCCAGGGCGGTGGGTGCCCAATATGCTACTGGAGATCAGTAGCATATTGGAGATTAGTGGAGAAATAACTCCAGAAAGAATGAAGGGATGGAGCCAAAGCAAAAACAACACCCAGTTGTGGATGGGAGTGGTGATGGAAGTAGGGTTCTATGCTGTAAAGAGCAATATTGCATAGGAACCTGGAATGCTAGGTCCATGAATCAAGGCTACTGGAGATCAGTAGCATATTGGAGATTACTGGAGAAATAACTCCAGAAAGAATGAAGGCATGGAGCCAAAGCAAAAACAACACCTGGTTGTGGATGGGAGTGGTGATGGAAGTAGGGTTCAATGCTGTAAAGAGCAATATTGCATAGGAACCTGGAATGCTCGGTCCATGAATCAAGGCAAATTGGAAGTGGTCAAACAGGAGATGACAAGAGTGAACATCGACATTCTAGGAATCAGTGAACTAAGATGGACTTAAATGGGTGATTTTAAATCAGATGGCCATAATATCTACTACTGTGGGCAAGAATCTCTTAGAAGAAATGGAGTTGCCATCATGATCAACACAAGAGTCCGAAATGCAGTACTTGGATGTAATCTCAAAACAACAGAATGATCTCTGTTAGTTTCTAAGGCAAACCATTCAATATCACGGTAAGCCAGGTCTATGCCCCGATCAGTAATGCTGAAGAAGCTAAAGTTGAACAGTTCTATGAAGACCTACAAGACCTTTTATAACTAACACCCAAAAAAGCTGTCCTTTTCATTATAGGGGCCTGAAATGCAAAAGTAGGACGTCAAGAAACACCTGGAGTAACAGGCAAATTTGGCCTTGGAGTACAGAATGAAGCATGTCAAAGGCTAATAGAGTTCTGCCAAGAGAACACACTGGTCATAGCAAACACCTTCTTCCAACAACACAAGAGAAGACTCTACACATGGACATCACCAGATGGTCAACATTGAAATCAGATTGATTATATTATTTGCAGCCAAAGATAGAGAAGCTCTATACCGTCAGAAAAAAACAAGACCGAGAGCTGACTGTGGCTCAGATCATGAACTCCTTATTGGCAAATTCAGACTGAAATTGAAG
This sequence comes from Bubalus kerabau, assembly GCF_029407905.1. NCBI lineage: Eukaryota > Metazoa > Chordata > Mammalia > Artiodactyla > Bovidae > Bubalus > Bubalus kerabau. Next base: position 54,496,040 of record NC_073634.1, read on the forward strand.
AAAATGGAGAAAACCACTAGACCATTCAGATATGACCTAAATCAAATCCTTTATGACTATACAGTGGATGTGAGAAATAGATTTAAGGGACTAGATCTGATAAACAGAGTGCCTGATTAACTATGGATGGAGATTTGAGACATTGTACAGGAGACAGGGATCAAGACCATCCCCATGGAAAAGAAATGTGAAAAAAACAAAATGTCTGTATGAGGAGGCCTTGCAAATAACTGTGGAAAGATGGGAAGCAAAAAGCAAAGGAGAAAAGGAAAGATATACCCATTTGAATGCAGAATTCCAAAGAATAGCAAGGAGAGATAAGAAAGCCTTCCTCAGTGATCAGTGCAATGAAATAGAGGAAAACAATAGAATGGGAAAGACTAGAGATCTCTTCAAGAAAATTAGAGATACCAAGGGAACATTTCGTGGAAAGATGGGCTCAATAGAGGACAGAAATGGTAGGGACGTAACAGAAGCAGAAGATATTAAGAAGAGGTGGCAAAAATACACAGAAGAACTGTACAAAAAAGAGCTTCACCACCCAGATAATCACAATGCTGTGATCACTAACCTAGAGCCAGACATCCTGGAATGTGAAGTCAAGTGGGCCTTAGAAAACATCACTACGAACAAAGCTAGTGGAGGTGATGGAATTCCAGTTGAGCTATTTCAAATCCCGAAAGATGATGCTGTGAAAGTGCTACACTCAATATGCCAGCAAATTTGGAAAACTCAGCAGTGGCCATAGGACTGGAAAAGGTCAGTTTTCATTCCAATTCCAAAGAAAGGCAATGCCAAAGAATGCTCAAACTATCACACAGTTGCACTCATCTCACACACTAGTAAAGTAATGCTTAAAATTCTCTAAGCCAGGCTTCAGCAATACGTAAACTGTGAACTTCCAGACGTTCAAGCTGGTTTTAGAAAAGGCAGAGGAACCAGAGATCAAATTGCCAACATCTGCTGGATCATCAAAAAAGCAAGAAAGTTCCAGAGAGACATCTGTTTCTGCTTTATTGACTATACCAATGCCTTTAACTGTGTAGATCACAATAAACTGTGGAAAATTCTGAGAGGAAAATATTTGAGTAGATACTTTGCTAAACACTTGCACAACCTACAAGTTCCTGCAAAGATGCTCAACATAACTAATCGAAGAAATATAAATCAAAGCCACAATATCATCTCACACCTCTTAGCGTTGCCCTTATCTAAAAGACAAGACTGATGATAACAAAAAGGAAGTACAAATACTGGCAAGAATATGGAGCAAAGGGGCCCCTGGTGCACTGTTGATGGAAATGTAAATTGGTAGAGCTACTATAAAACATTATGGCAGTTCCTTGAAATGTTAAAAATAGAACTATCATATTACCCAGCAATCCCGCCTTAGGATATATATCTAAAGAAGATGAAATCACTCTTTCAAAGAAATAGTTTACTCCAGCATTATTCACAATAACCAAGATGTAGAAACCATTTACATGTCTGTCTATTAATGACTAGATAAAGAAAATGTTTTACATATGTGATGGAATATTATTTAGCCATAAAAAGATAGAAATCCTGTCATTTATAACAGCATAAGTGAACGTTTGGGGTACTATGATACTTGAAATAAGTGAGACAAAGGAAGATAAATATTGCATGACCTCTCTTATATGTGGAATCTAAAATCATTGAACTCATAGAACTCATAGAGAGAGAGAGTGGAATGGTGGTCACTAGGAGCTGAAGGTTGGGGGAAATGATGGGATGCTGGTCAAAGGGTTCAAACTCCCAGTTACAAAAATAATAAGTTCTAGGAATCTAATATACAAGGCAATGACACCCCACTCCAGCACTCTTGCCTGGAAAACCCCAGGGACAGAGGGGCCTGGTGGGCTGCAGTCCATGGGGTCGCTAAGAGTGGGACATGACTGAGCGACTTCACTTTCACTTTCATGTATTGGAGAAGGAAATGGCAACCCACTCCAGTGTTCTTGCCTGGAGAATCCCAGGGACAGGGGCGCCTGGTGGGCTGCTGTCTATGGGGTCGCACAGAGTCAGATACGACTGAAGCAACCTAGCAGCAGCAGCAGAGTATAGTTTACAGTGCTGTATTGCATAATTTAAAACTTCTGTGATAGAATTTTAATGTCCTCACCATAACAAGATCAAAATGGTGATTATATGAGATAAAGGATGTTTTAAGTAACCTTATTGTGGTGAGCAGTTTGCAATATTTATGTGAATCAAATCATTATGTTAAACATCTTAAAGGTACAAAATGTTGTGTGTCAGTTATATCTCAGTAAAGCTGAAAAAAAGATCACTGAGTGACTTCTAACATCTATTATTATGTTTTTAAGGTACAATAGTCTATATTTACTACTGCAAGCAAATTGTGTGGGGATGTGTTCTTTCAGTAAACATATGGCTGCATTCATTGTAGTCCCTGTTATTTCTAAGATCTATCTTGTTTTTCAGTTTCCTGTCTCAGAGAAAAAGATTATTCGATCATTGGATAAGTGAATTCTAAACAGAAGAAAATCGTGTCTCAGTTTGTATTCAAAATCTTTAGCAACTTAAGTAGAATTTTTCAAGTTTTCTGATACCCTGAAGGCTTCCCAAGTGGATCAGTGGGTAAAGAATCTGTTTGTTATTCAGGAGACACAGAAGACACAGGTTCAATCCCTGGGGCAGGAAGATCCCCTAGAGGAGGGCATGGCAACCCACTCTTGCCTGGGGAATCCCATGAATAGAGGAGCCTGGCGGGCTACAGTCCATGGGGTCACAAAGAGTCAGACATGACTGAAGCGACTGAGCATGCAAGATCTATGAACACAGCATACCCCAAACCCTTTCACTCTCTATTATGAGACACTAAAGTTGGGTGACTCCCTACTTGTTTTACAGTCTAGTTGAGCAGGGACACTGAACCATGCAACTAAGGTCTTAGAACTTCTTGCCTGAGTTCCATGACAATGTAAAGTACTCTTAATTAAAATAAAAGAAGACTTGTTTAGATACAATGCTGGACTCTCAATAATGGATTTTTGCTGTCTTAGAAGAAAAATATAGCCGCAAAGCTCTCTGGTAACATTTCTATTATAAAAATGAATATAGAAATAAAGAGGAAATGGTTAAGGCAGTCTGAGTGCAGAATGCAAAATAATTTCCAGACACAGAGCATTTCAGAAGAGAGAAAGTTTATTAAGAACCAAGAGCAGAGAGAAAGTGGGCGCTGTGAGTGTAGTGGGCCGACAACTCCTGACAGACCAGGGAGAGTCGACAGTTTTTGTGTTAGTAGCCAATTTTTATAGCCTCATGACAAAGAATATTCCTGCTGGAAGTTTGTCATTAGGTGATTGATTGGGACACTATAGGGTATTTACTGGAGTGGGCATTTTTGCCTACTTGGGACTCAGGACGCTTGCTAGTGATGATCAGGAACTTTTGGCAAGGTTACAAAGGGGCTCAGTCAGCTTCAGAACCTTTGTTCTGGGCTCTGCTTCTGTGGCCATGGAGCAAAGCCTTGCACTTTTTGCCTGGGGCAAGACTCAACAGAAACAGCTAGGGAAATTAGAGTGATTCTGACTAAAACCCTCATTTCTGGTTCTATACATGCTTCAGACTGAAGACATTAACAGTTCTGTTGGTCTAATTTGGGGACTCCAGGATTTTAAGTTCCAAATTCTAAGGTTATACAGTTTGATTATAATTTCTTTCTTAGCTTTTCTCTGGGGTACACAGTTCATACATTTAGTATGCAGAGTCTTAAATTCTGCTGTGAAATTGCTGTTTTGTCATATGACTTAACAAATCATGATAGCAAAAAACAAAAACACAAAATTAAAACATTGACATGATGTTCTAATAATCTGGACCCAAGAACTGAAACTAATATATTTTCCACTCTCTGTGCTAAATAATACTGAAATGCTGTCTCCATGGTGAACAATTCTGAGAGTAAGTATAATAATCAGGCAAGAGTATAGGACATGTTTTTTCTGCTTTAGCACTACTGACCTTTGAGCTTGCTCAAACTCATGTCTATCGAGTTGATGATGCCATCCAAACATCTCATCCTCTGTTGTCCCCTTCTGCTCCTGCCTTCAGTCTTTCCCAGCATCAGGGTCTTTTCCAATGAGTTAGCTCTTCACATCAGATAGCCAAAGAATTGGAACTTCAGCTTCAGCATCTGTCATTCCAATAAATATTCAGGGATGAATTTCTTTAGGATTGATACGTTTGATTTTCTTGCAGTACTTAGGACTCTCAAGAGTTTTTCTAGCACCACGATTTGAAAGTATCAATTCTTTGGCACTCAGCCTTCTTTACGGTCCAGCTCTCTAATCTGTACATAACTACTGGAAAAAGCATAGCTTTGACTATACAAACCTTTGTTGGCAAAGTGATGTCTCTGTTTTTTAATATGCAGCCTAGGTTTGTCATTGTTTTCCTTCCAAGGAGCAATCATCTTCTAGTTTCCTGGCTGCAGTCACCGTCTGTAGTGATTTTGGAACCCAAGAAAATAAAATATGTCACTGCTTCCACTTTTTCCCCTTTTATTTGCCATGAAGTAATGGGACCCATTGCCATGATCTTAATTTTTTTTAGTATTGAGTTTTAGGCCAGCTTTTTAACTCTCCCTTTTCACCCTCATCAAGAGGCTCTTTAGTTCCTCTTCACTAGTTGCTTTTACAGTGCTATCATCTGCATATCTAAAGTTGTTGATATTTCTCTCAGCAATCTTGATATCAGCTTCCAATTCATTCAGCCTGGCATTTTACCTGATGTACTCTGCATATAAATTAAATGAGGATGACAATATATTGTCATAAACTCCACCAAATCCAACCAGTTTCCTGGCTCTCAGGAGCTTCTTTATTTTTCTAAAATATTTATTTGTGTATTTATGTTTATTTATTTTTGTCTGTATCATGTCTTATTTGGGGCCCAGGATCTTTGTTGTGGCATGTGGACTGTTTGTTGTGGTGCATGGGATTCTCTCTAGTTGTGGTACTTTGGTTCCAAAGCAAGTGGGCTCAGTAACTGCAGTGCCAGGGTGTACTTGCTCTTTGGCATGTGTGATCTTAGTTCCCTGACCAAGCATTGAAGTTATGTCGCCTGCACTGGAAGACAGATTCTTAACCATTAGACCACCAGGGAAGTCTCAGTATCTACCATAAAATCACCCCAAGTGAAAGTGAAGTAGCTCAGATGTGTCCTACTTTTTGCAACCCCGTGGACTGTAGCCTACCAGACTCCTCTCTCCAGGGGATTCCCCAGGCTAGGATACTGGAGTGGGTTGCCATTTCCTTCTCCAGGGGATCTTCCCAACTCAGGGATTGAACCCAGGTCTCCCGCATTGCAGGGAGATGCTTTAACCTCTGAGTCACCAGAGAAGCCCATCCCAACTACACTCTAATTTCATATAAATGTCCTCTCCTGAATTTGGCTCTCCCATGCTGCTGTAATTCGAACAAACTTAGGTTTGATTTTCCAATACTTTTAGGAAGTATCTAGCTGAAAACTCCCAATAGACCTGATGCTAAAATCTGAGTGAGTTAGAACAAAAATTCAAGTGGAGGCTCACATAGTATTTGTCTCAAAAGTTAAATGTTGCAAATCAAGCCACATTCATTGTTTGCCCACATTCTCACAGAGCATTGCACAAGCTACATCCTGGCATTGCTGACCTGACCTAGAGGCTTAAACACTCTGGCTGTCCCTTAGAATAGCACACAGTCAATCTAGTTGGATATTATCAGAGACCTTCTAGGGGAGGGTAGAAGCTAGGTTTTTCCTATGACTCCTAGGTCATGACTGGGTCTTTCTAAACCTATCATGGGGATTAATCTACCTAGCTATCCAGTGATCCAGAGAAGCCAATCCCCTTTTACAGTTTTACCTTAATTTTATGACTCAGGATTCCTAAGCGGTTTTAAGCATTTAACAAATCTTTACCCAAATTAGAGAACAAAAGAGTACTATTAATTATCTGAGGAAGCTAGTTGGTCTACACTTCCACTTTGGGTGATTTGGAGCATGTAACTTTTAACAAAAACAACATTCTCTGGTTTCCCAGAGGGAAATATGCCTTATGTTTAGCTCCTTGTGATAAACAAAGCATCCTAATTTCATTTTGTCCAAAGTTTGCTCCATAGACTAGCTATATATATATCCTTTGGGAACTTGATAAAAATATGGAACTTCAGGTCAGATCTATTAAATCAGAATTTCTATTTTAACAAGATCCCTAGGTAGTTTGTATTCACATTCAAATTTGAGAAAATTCTCTAGGAAGCCTACCTACAAGAAGGGTACCCTTAGCTGTTTCTTGCCCCCCACCCCCCATGTCTGTAACTGATCAGATTGAAAAATTCACAGATTACTTTAACACCAACAGAATATGCATAAAGTAGGGAAACCCAGGATATAAATCCTGATTGTCATGAACTCATTGAATGTTAAAAAAAAAAAAAAAATAAAAATAAAGCTTTCCTGTGTTTGGTAGCATTGTGTGTGTGTGTGTGTGTGTGTGTGTGTGTGTGTTTTAATTCTCAGGCAAATTATCATGGTGAAATTTTTCAGGGAAGAACAGTATGACATGTTTTTGTAATGTAGGAAAAGGGCTATTGTTAAAATTTCTTTTTAGACAGTTTTATCCTGGAAAAAGTGTATGTCCTGACACATAATCTGCCGGGAGTCAGCGTGAGGAACTCCGCCCGTGGCAAAGGTCATGAGGAAGGAGGCTAGGCATATGCAAAAGTGGGATCGAGCCTCAGGAGTCCCCCTGGAAATTCTCGAGCATCTACCCCCAAGACCAGAGTCTGCCTACTTTCTGCTTTGTGCTCTCACCTACACCTCCAACTTTATGGGGGGGCTGTCCTCCACTACTTCTCTCTGGAAAAAGAGTTAACTTACAGCTCCAGTCAATAAAGTTCCTGGGTGTGATAGTGTTTCAACCTACAAACTCCTTTGGAAGTCCTCTCTAGCCTGCCTGAATAGGTTTTTCCGGCCACATGTGATTGCTCAGAGCCTCCCAACTGTGAGAGGCATGAGATGTTCTAAACCGTCTAAATACAGATTCATTTGAGCAGTTAAAAGATTGATTAGAAATTGTATTGGTGAAGGGTTTTTCACTTGTTGGGCCAATGTTTGTTGCTAAGTTTCCATATCCCCTACCTGCTGTGTCCCTGGCAGTGTGTTGATTAATATAATTGGTGTAAGTAGTAGCTTTAATGTTTGTAACCTTGGACCCTTGAGTTAATTCTTTTTCTTGTTATAGCCCACCACACCTTTGCCCTATAGGAATGCAACTTTAATGCTTTTGGAGGGTGGTGCCTGACTAATCACCTTTAGAGAAACATAAGTTTTCTGAAAAAAGGATCTTAAAATGTTAACAGGTCTGTTGGCCAGAAGATGATGTAATTCACCTAAACTTTTGCATATGATAAGTGTGCAGGAAGAAAGCCTGGCTTACTGCTAACTCTACCCCTTTCCCCATTATCCTCTATGCACAACTTAAGGTATAAAAACTACTTTGGAAAATAAAGTGCAGGCCTTGCTCACCGAAGCTTGGTCTCCCCATGTCGTTCTTTCTCTCACCTTCTGGCTGAATTATTCAGCCTCTTTTCTCCACTGAGCTATCCTTATTTAACCACTTTTTATATCCTTAATTAATGTTTAATTAAGCAATTGTTTCCTGATCCTCGCTGACGCCGTCCCCACTTTGAATTCCCTGGATCCACCAGGGCTGGACCCCGGCAATAATCTTCTCTGAAATGGTAAGAAATGAGGTCATATCCATCAACCATACATGAAATGTAAACAGGTCAAGTATTCCAATAATCCCATAAACTTTGATTAATCTGATTGTACCAGTTAGCTCAAGCTGCCATTACAAAATACTGCAGACTGGATAGTTTAAAAAATAGATACCATTTTTCTTACAGTCCTGGAGGCTAGAAGTGCACAATCAGAGTGACAGTATAGTTGGATTCTGGTGAGAGCTTGTTTTCTGGCTTTCAGACAGTTGTTTTCTGTGTCCTCATGTGGTCTTTCCTAGTCACGTGCACGTGTGTGCATGCTCAGTTGCTTCAGTTCTGTCTGACACTTTGTGACCCCATACACTGCAGCCCTTTGTCCACTATGGACAGAGGCAAGGATACTGGAGTAGGTTTCCACGCCCTCTTCCAGGGAATTTTTCCCGACCAAGGGATCAAACATGCATCTCCTGCATCTAATGCAATGAAGGCAGTTTCTTTACCCACTGAGCCACCTGGGAAGCCCAGTTGCATGCACATTAGGGAGAAAAAAAAAAAACTCTTTCTTCTGCTATCAGGCTGCCAATTCTCTGGAATGGAGGGTGCATGCTAAGTTGTTTCAGCCCTGTCAGACTTTTGGCAACCCTATGGACTATAGCCCAGCAGATTCCTCTGTCCATGGGATTCTCCAGGCAAGAATAGTAGAATGGGTTGCCATTACCTTTCCCAGGAGATCTGCCTGACCCAGGGATCAAACCCACATCTCTTACGTCTCCTGCATTGGCAGGCATGTTCTTTACCACTAGCACCACCTGAGAAGTTCACATGGAGGATAGGGGCTACAAAATCACATAGATTAAAAAAACAAAACAAAACAAAAAATTAAAAAAAAAAAAATCACATAGATTCCCCCCTCCCTGGGGAGTGGGAGGGACAGGAGTGGCAAAATTCCATCAATGGAACCAACAAAGTTACTCATAAAAATCAGAATTTTCATTTAGTCATAAAACCATGTTAGATAATCAAATTAAATTATTTTGCCTCAAAAATAATTTGATAAAATATAGCTTCATATTTCTTTCTGCATTTGACAAGTTTAATAATTTGGCTTTAAATAAGGTGATGAGTTATGTTTTTTTCTTTGCTAATTGATTTGGTCAAGCTTGTAGTTTTTCTAGCTCAATTATTATTATTATTAGCACAACTGTCCATTGTGGTATGTTCTTCAAATATTTTAGAATTGAAAGTATATAGAAAATATATAGAGATAGTTTACCTGGTGGCTCAGTGGTAAAGAACACACCTGTCAATGCAGGAGATATGGGTTCCATCTCTCCTTTGAGAAGATCACCTGGAGAAGGAAATGGCAACCTACTCTTGCCTGGGAAATCCCATGGACAGAGGAGGCTGGTGGGTACAGTTCATGGGGCTCAAAAGAGACAGACAGGACTTAGCAACTAAACAAAGACAAGAACGTGGGAATAAATAAAATATAATAAAGAGATTAAAAGAAAGAAAAAAAAAAGCCACAGCATGATGCTAAAGGAAAAAGAACTTCCTGTTGTTTTCCCCTTTACTCCTTAAAACTTTTCTTAGATGAAAACAATTAACTAAGTAAAAATGCACCCAGCTGTTTGTCTATAATTATAATTTTGTTGTCTTAAGGAATTGCATCTGTAATAGTTCATTACAAGGTACTATAATTTTGATTTTACAAGCAAAATGTCTCATTTCCTTATGGGGAAGTAGAATTTTTCTCACATGTATTTACTAAAATCCTTAGAGGGTTTCTTGACTGTCTTTAGCAACAGCACCATAACTTGGGAAATAAAGCTCAAATGAGCTTGTTAAATACTATTTTGTCTTTTGTTCTTTCTCTATTTAGTTGATAAAGTTATCCAATGGGAATTCCTAAGACTTAAATGAAATATATAGCAATTACCAAATCCACCCCTCCCCCTCTAGATTTTTCATGCAGGCAGTTGCCAAAGAGGCAAAGGAACATGACATGACTATGAGCAAATGCAATTCAGCAAGTCATAGGAAGGCAAATCCCTGTTTTTTGTGTTTGTTTGTTTGTTTATTTTTTTTATTATTATTATTTTTTAAAGTAGCAAAGGCCACAGAAGACTAAAGTGTGAATAAGAGACAGATGGCATAATATCCACAAAAGCCAGAGATGATAAACACCAAGACTGGAATATCACTTCTTTCCTAGATTTCTGAGAGTTTTATCTGTGATAAAACATGACTATCAATTTCTATAGTTTTAGGTACCTTGGTAAGCATGAATTATATTCTTTGTCTATCCACTGTGATGGTAGGTAACAAACTTAGGCAAAAAAATTTCCATATATTTCCTATAAAGTCAACTGAATGACATTCAGGGAATTTAGAACTCTGTAGCATTTAAAAAACATGAGTATCATGACTGACAGAGAGATAAGTGGATTCATAGTAAGATATCATTGATTCTAAAGTAGGATCGCAAGAAAATCCTGAAGAGCGGTGGGGCAAATAACTTTGTCTAGTGCTGGCAGGAAGTTCAGTATGAAAATGAGACTGGCCCTGCTTTTTGGTAGTTAGCAGAGGCTTAGGTTCTTAAGGTGTCCATGACACAGGGGAGGAAAAACAGAAATAGGAAGTGCAGGACAACTCAAAGATGAGTCAGTGGTTTCCAGTTCCTGGAAAAGGATGGCTTAATGTTTCAGTTCTATCACAATTTTATCAGACACTAACAAAGAGCTTAGGTCCAAAGATTGCAGCTCTTTGTTATGTAAAAATTATTTAGGAACCTTAAGTCTTGACAGAAGTATGTGCTTGCTCAGTCACTCAGTCCTGTCAGACTCTGCAATCCTTTGGACTGCAGAGGAGCCAGGCTCCTCTGTTCATGGGATTCTCCAGGCAAGAATACTGGAGTGGGTTGTTATTCCCTTCAACAGGGTATCTTCCCAATCCAGGAATTGAATCTACATCTCTTATGTCTCCTGGTCTCCTGCATTGGCAAGCAGTTTCTTTACCACTAATGCCACCTGGGAAGCACTTTATAGGAAGTAGGAGATACTATTATTCGAGACCAGCATTTAAGCCTATTTGTCTCAAATCATTCTCCTACTCACAAGACCCATTCTGTCAGTAAAAAAGAAAAATATTTTGTAAGTAGTCTAAAATTGGCTTTGCAATGTTTGCTCTAAAGCACAGAGCTATATGAACCATCCTCAAAATGACTTATCTTCCAAAATTCTCTAGCTGTGTCCTTCACCAGTGGAGGATCCATTTACTTTGCACTTTCTTTCTTCATTACCCAGTATCATTGGCTCTTTTTTCCTTTCAGTTTCCTAATGCCCTCAGATTACCAATTTTGTCTTTCTTTCTCCTTTTTCATATGATGTAGTTCTGCCTTAGCCACACAATAAGTATGACCTACTTCTAAGAATCCACTTGCAATGTAGGAGGCCTGGGTTCAATTCCTGGGTTGGGAAGATCCACTGGAAGAGGTCATGGCAACCTACTCCAGTATTCTTGCCTGGAGAATCCATGGACAGAGGAGCCTGTAGAGCTGCAGTCCATGACATCACAAAGAATTGGACCCGACTGAACATCTATGTACAGAACTTCTATTGATCTGTTGTGATAAAACAAATCACTCTAAAATTTCTGGTGAAAAAAAATGCCATAATTTATATTCATGAATTCAGAAAGGACTATGTACTTCAATGTTCAAGACCTCATCTGGCTACAATGCTTCTAAAATGGCTAATCAATTGAATCAGTTGGATGCTTCTCCACTCATATGCCTGATACCTGAGTTGGAATGACACATAGTTTGGGCTCATGACATTGCCTGCTAGAGCAAATGCACTTGGATTCTCAATAGCTTGTGCTTATCAGTGCATATGATCCAGCAATCTCACTACTGTGCATATACTCTGAGAAAACTGTAATTTAACAAAATATGTGTACCCCAATGTGCACTGTAGCACTATTTACAATAGCCAGGGCATGGAAGTAAATGTCCATTGACAGATGAATAGATAAAGAACATGTACTACAAATATACAATGGAATGGTACTCAGCCATAAAAAGGAACAAAAGTGAGTCATTTTTGTGAGTTGGATGAACCTATTGGAGAAGGGAATAGCAACCCACTCCAGTATTCTTTCTTGGGGAATCCCATGGACAGAGGAGCCTGGAGGGTTACAGCCCAGAGGGTTGCAGTCAGTCATGAATTAGCGACTGGTCATCCACATTCAGATGAGCCTAGAGTCTGCCATATAAAGTAAACTAATTCAGAAAGAGGAAATCGAATATCATATATTAACATAGATATATATGGAATCTAGAAAAAATGATACTGATGAGCTTATTTTCAGAGCAGTAATAGAGACACAGACATTGAGAATGGACTTGTGAACACATGGAGCTGGAGAAGGGGAGGTGGGAAGAATTCAGAGAGTAGCATTGGCATATATACACTGCCACATGTAAAATAGCTAGCTAGTGGGAAGCTACTGTATAGCACAGAGAACTCAGCTCAGTGCTCTGTTATGACCTAGAAGGGTGAGATTAGCCGGTGGTTGAAAGGGAGGCTCCAGATGGAGGGGGTATATGTATACATTAGCTGATTCACCTTGCTGTACAACAGAAACTTACACAACATTGTAAAGCAATCAAACTCCAATTAAAAAAAATAAAATAAGGAGTCTGAGTTTCAAAAGAGACTGTCTCAAGGGAGTGAACATTCTAGGGGAACAAAGCAGAGAAGACTTCTGATTTAGTCTCAGATGTTGTATAGCCTCTCTTCTGACATATTCTATTTGTTGAAGCAGTTATAACCTTTCCCAGACTCAAGATGGAAAGGACCTAAACCCCAGGTTTCAACAGGAAGAGTGTCAAAAAGCATAGTAAATCTATATCACATGACTCTAAAGATGTATCTAACTATGCAAATTATTACACTAATGCCTGTTATACAAAGTGAAGTAAGTCAGAAAGAATAAAAAGAAACAAAAACAAGTATTGTGTATTAATGCATATATATGGAATCTAGAAAAATGGTATTGATGAACCTGTTTTGCAGGGCAGCAATGGAGATGCAGACACAGAGAACAGACTTATGGACACATTGGGGACAGGAGAATTTGGGACAAATTGAGAGACTAACATGGAAACATACATTACCATATGTAAAATAGCCTATGGAAACTTGCTGTATGAGGCAAGGAGCTCAAATCAGATGCCCTGTGACATCCTAGAGTGGGGGGAATGGGATGGGAGGAGGGAGGGAGGTTCAAGAGGGAGGGGGCATAGGTATAACAATGCCTGGATGTATGACAGAAACCAACACAACATTGTAAAGTGATTTTCCTCCAATTAAAAAAAAAAGTCTCGTACACAATAACAATAACCCTGTGTACGAGACAGCAAAAGAGACACTGATGTATAGAACAGTCTTATGGACTCTGTGGGAGAGGGAGAGGGTGGGAAGATTTGGGAGAATGGCATTGAAACATGTAAAATATCATGTATGAAATGAGTTGCCAGTCCAGGTTCGATGCACGATACTGGATGCTTGGGGCTGGTGCACTGGGACGACCCAGAGGGATCGAATGGGGAAGGAGGAGGGAGGAGGGTTCAGGATGGGGAACACATGTATACCTGTGGCGGATTCATTTTGATATTTGGCAAATCTAATACAGTTATGTAAAGTTTAAAAGTAAAATAAAATTTCAAAAAAAAAAAAAATATGTAACTGAGAGGAAAAAAAAAAAAAAAAGAAAGCTGTGGTACATATACACAATGGAGTATTACTCAGCCATTAAAAAGAATACATTTGAATCAGTTCTAATGAGGTGGATGAAACTGGAGCCTATTATACAGAGTGAAGTAAGCCAGAAAGAAAAACACCAATACAGTATACTAATGCATATATATGGAATTTAGAAAGATGGTAACAATAACCCTGTGTACGAGACAGCAAAAGAGACACTGATGTATAGAACAATCTTATGGACTCTGAGAGAGAGGGAGAGGGTGGGAAGATTTGGGAGAATGGCATTGAAACGTGTAAAATATCATGTATGAAACCAGTTGCCAGTCCAGGTTCGATGCACGATACTGGATGCTTGGGGCTGGTGCACTGGGACGACCCAGAGGGATGGTGTGGGGAGGGAGGAGGGAGGAGGGTTCAGGTTGGGGAACACATGTATACCTGTGGCGGATTCATTTTGATATTTGGCAAAACTAATACAATTATGTAAAGTTTAAAAAATTAAATTAAATTGAATAAAAAAAAAAAAAAAAAAAGTCACCATTTTGTAATTTTTAAATTTCTTTTGTTTTAGTTCATAGACTAAAACTTCCTAGTTACCAAGAAGCACCATTCTTGAAAGCAAAGGCAGATGATAAGAAAAAAAAAATGCTTTTGTTAAGTAAGAATGGTTAACTGATAGAGAATTTAAGAATGTAAAAGAAAATGTGGGGTGTGAAGTGGTTAACAATAAAAAGCTGTCTTAAATTATTTTTTATTTCCAGCTGATACTCCATCAGTGTACCATCTCAAGGGAAAAGCTTGGTTAGAAAATAATGCACATGGTATTCTAGAAATTAGAGAAAATGGAGGACAGAACAAGTAAAGTAGGTTTCTCAGTTCAGTTCAGTCGCTCAGTCGTGTCCGACTCTTTGAGACCCCATGAATTGTAGCATGCCAGGCCTCCCTGTCTTTCACCAACTCCCGGAGTTCACTCAGACTCACGTCCATCGAGTCAGTGATGCCATCCAGCCATCTCATCCTCTGTTGTTCCCTTCTCCTCCTGCCCCCAATCCCTCCCAGCATCAGAGTCTTTTCCAATGAGTCAACTCTTCACATGAGGTGGCTAAAGTATAGGAGTTTCAGCTTTAGCATCATTCCTTCCAAAGAAATCCCAGGGCTGATCTTCAGAATGGACTGGTTGGATCTCCTTGCAGTCCAAGGGACTCTCAAGAGTCTTCTCCAACACCACAGTTCAAAAGCATCAATTCTTCGGCGCTCAGCTCTCTTCACAGTCCAACTCTTACATCCATACATGACCACTGGAAAAACCATAGCAGAAGCAGAAGATATTAAGAAGAGGTAGCAGGAATACACAGAAGAACTATACAAAAAAAAAAAAAAAAAAAAGTAGGTTTCTACTTAGCATAAAACCCTGCAATGGAAACAGCCTGATATGGAATCACGGCATTGATGGCAGAGCAAAAAGGATGAGAACCATGCTTAAAATAATGAACACGAGAAAGAGAGTCTACTGATAGATTTAAAGTTGAAGGTTCGATGCAGGATACAGGATGCTTGAGGCTGGTGCACTGGGATGACCCTGAGGGATGGTACGGGGAGGGAGGTGGGAAGGGGTTCAGGATGGGGAGCACGTGTACACCCGTGACGGATTCATGTTGATGTATGGCAAAACCAATACAATATTGTAAAGTAAAAAAAAATAATAATAATAAAGATAAATAAATAAATAAAGTTAAAGGAAAGTAAATGAGTCAATAAAGACTTTAAAATTTCTATCCTTATACACTAAAGCCTACACATATGTGTGCTTCGTCACTTAGTCGTATTTGACTCTTTGTGACACTTTGTACTCTGGCCCACCAAGCTCCTCTGTTCATGGGATTTTTTCAGACAAGAATATTGGAGTGGGTTGCCATGCCTTCCTCCAGGGGATCTTCTTGACCCAAGGATTGAATCTGTGTTGCCCGTGTCTCTTGCATTGCAGACGGATTCTTTACCACTGAGCCATCAGAGGAGCTCAAAAACCTATATAAGCACACTAGGATAATAAAGAAATGGAATGTTAAGAAAACATTCAAAATTTGAAAAATGTGGTGTCCTTTAAAGGCAAGCTTTGACATTTTTTAAGAATCACCTAAGAATAGTTATCTAGAAGAACAAAACTGAGTTGAACTTTACTATTTAGTCTTTGACTTGTCAATACAAAGTTATATATATATATATATGTATATATAACTTTAATTATAAAATATTCAAGTTCTATATATAATTTATGCAATTATAAATCTATGTTTTAGATATATGCTTAGTCACTCAGTTGTGTCTGACTCTTTACAACCCCATGGACTGCAGCCTGTCAGACTCCTATGTCCATGGAATTCTGAAGGCAAGAATACTGGAGTGGGTTACCATATATATGGGCTTCCCAGGAAGCACTAGATCTTCCTGATCCAGGGATTGAACCTGCGTCTCTTATGTCTCCTGTATTGGCAGGTTGGTTCTTTACCACTAGTGCCTCCTGGGAAGCCCATATATAAATTGGGGGAGAAAATGGCAATCCACTCCAGTATTCTAGCCTGGAAAATCCCATGGACAGAGGAGCCTGGTGGGCTATGGTCCATAGGGTTGCAAAGAGTCAGATATGGCTGAAGCGACTGAGCATGCATATGTATTTTTGTATGTGTGTGTGTATAATATATATATATATATATGTATGTATATGTAGATATGTTGATCTATATAACTTGTATATTTCTTCCTAGAATAAATAATTCTAAAAATTTTGCTTTATTGCTTTTAGAACACTGCTGAATTTTATTTCTAACTTAGAACACTCATTCACATATTCTTATTTTTATTCCTTCTTTGAAGATTGCATAAATGTTTTTGGAACCAACTTTACCATTCTACTGGTCCCCTCATTCAATAATACATTGAATAAAAATGTTGCTATGTATTCAATTCATGTTTGTAGAAGCATTTTGACCACATTTTCTAGTTTCTGAATCTGATGTTTGAAATATGGGGTCCTACTGACCAGGGATGTTCTGCCTCTGCAAAGGATCATGAGACTTTCATAGGCAAGGTAATCTATCCAAGATCTCCATTTCCCACACCTGCCATTTTTTTGGGGGTTGGGGTGGGATGGGGACGGGAAGTGGGGGGATACTCTGCCATTCAGAAAAGTATTTCATGTCCAAACCACCTTGGGCCTTGCACTAGAAAACTAGGGGCAACTCCTGTATGTTGAAACTCACTGAAATTGTTCAAACTAACCAGTTCTAAACCTGCTTAGCCTGTTTATGAAAAACCACAATAATAACTTCCTAATTCCTATAGCTCCCTTGTCAAAGAGTTCTCTTGCATGACTTTGCCTATATGTGGCTCTCTTCTTGGAAGCTGTGAGTAATAAATAAAATATTTTTTGTTTGTTATTTGTTTAGCAATCCTACCTTGACCAATTGACCTCATCATGCCCAAGCAGAAATAAAATCTACATTTTAAAACAAAGAGTGTTCTATTTTTAACACGTGAATGAATTATTTGGGGGGAAAAAAAGAATTTTCCAACACATGCATGCTTAGTTTATTAATCTTATGTGCTTCTAACTTCTCTAAATAGAGATGTTTATATAAAGCTTTCACCATTTGTCTGGAATATTGTTTTGATCTGACATTTTTCTACTGTAAAACAAGACTTTGAGATTCCTTTCTCCAGGGGATCTTCGCAACCCAGAGATCAAATCCAGGTCTCCTGCATTGCAGGCAGATTCTTTTTTTTTTTTTTTTTTAACCACTTGTTTTCTGGAGTAAATTATTTATGAACTTTATTTTTAATTGAAACTTTTTTTTTACATTTTAGTGCCATAAAGTTTTATTTGGGTGCAGATTCTTTACCATCTGAGCCACCAGGGAAGTCCAAACGCTTTCATGTCCTCTCACAATAATTAGAATCTATGTGGCTTGAGATATGTACCTACTGTTTTGTTTAAAAGAATATTGGGTAAAGCCAACATTCTATAAATTCTTATTGAAAAATGACATGAAGAAATGAATGGTATGAAAAATTAATAAAGAAGGTGAGCAATGAATAAACAAATAGTGGATGAACACTTCAGAAATGTAGATAATTCAGAAATGATTGAAGCTCTGACCTAGATGATGCACTCCTTCTTGTCCATTGGAATGTAATGCCTACTCTTCACAGAGTTGATCTGTTTAATGTTCCTTCATCCCTAAACATCTAGATAGAGACAGGTTTTCACTTTAAGTTTGACTTTTCTCTTGTGTGTACATGTTTGTGTGTTAGTTGCTCAGTTTTGTTGAACTCTGTGCAACCCCATGGACTGTAGCCCACTACCAAGTTACTCTGTCCATGGAATTCTCAAGGCAAGAATACTGGAGTACATTGCCATTGTATGCCAACACTGGATTCCATTGACATCCAGGAGATCTTCCCAACCCAGGGATTGAACCCAGGTCTCTTGCATTGCAGGCAGACTCTTTACCAACTGAGCCACCAGGGTAGGTCATTTAAATATATGTGTGTTTTTTTTTTTTATTAATAGAAAAAGCTACTTTAAACCAATAGGTACTGTATTAGTCAGTCTATACAAGATTAATAAAGACAAGTACAAGAGATAAGGCAAGAAGGTAGCAATTCAGACGGCCTTGGGTTCTGATATTCAAATTTGTGCCCCACTTTCTTCAATAGACCTTTTTTCATGTGTCACAAATTTAAGAAGCTCTTTAATAAAAAGCATAAAATCATTGAAGTCTAGTGGCTAATATTTCTATTGGTTAAAGTGTATTTGTTTTGCAACTTATAGGCAAACAGAAACAGTTCTGTGTCATAGATGAGGTTTGCTGTTACAACCAATCAGATGTAAAAGCAAGTAAAATGCCACTCTGTACACTGGTTTGGCACTACACAGGGCAAATAAACTAGGTTACACTGCAAAGGTTTTTCTACATTCCATTCCCCATCCTAATAGCAAAAAGGAGCTTTATATCAGAAACTATCTATGATATAATTTGAATGTGATTTTCCAAAGCACCATTCTATTTGCAAAAATAAAAATAACTAACATTTTTTCCACTTATCTGCTATTTCTGCTTTATTGACTATGCCAAAGCATTTGACTGCATAGATCACAATAAACTGTGGAAAATTCTGAAAGAGATGGGAATACCAGACCACCCGACCTGCCTCTTGAGAAACCTGTATGCAGGTCAGGAAGCAACAGTTAGAACTGGACATGGAACAACAGCCTGGTTCCAAATAGAAAAAGGGTTATTTGTAAATAAAATTTACTGTGCCATTTGGTTGAATGGCACTCAATAAACTGTATCATATGTGTATAAAATAAATTGTGGTTGGTTAGTTGCTACGTTGTGTCCGGCTCTTTGAACCACATGAAATTCAGCATGCCAGTCTTCCCTGTTTTTCAGTATTACCCTGAGTTTGCCCAAACTCATGTCCATTGATTCAGTGATACCATCCAAAGATCAAAGAGGCATTTGTTCAGGCTGTGTGTAGAAGTCAATCTAAGTGTCCAGATCAAAACTGTATTTTTGAAAAGGCTTTATGAAGTAGGACTCCTAATAACTGGACTATTCTACCTTTAGATGCTATGAATACAAAAATACTCCTGCTGTGTAGACTATGAACAATTTACGCACTTGAGCTGAACTGTGTGTGATTACTAGCTTTCCTCAAATCTCTCAATGCTTTACCTAAAATAAAAATAGTTTTAAAAAATAAAAAATAAAATATCTGAATAATTTCCTTTTTGTCAAGTTATTCCGGATAACTTTAATGAGAAACTAAGAAGTATATATGATTATAATCTGTGAAATGCCATTTTACATTTATTATTTCCTTCTCTGTTATTGGTAGAGTAAAAGTTTCATGCAAGCCATCGTTAAGTTACCAAGGAATTAAAATATCAAATCTGGTGTATGCCAAATTATTTTTTTAAACCAAGACTAAGAATAATGCAAGAGTAGGTCTTTTCCTGAAAGCCATTTTGTTGTGATTTTTTTTTTTAATACTTAAATCTTTCAGTTTTATTTTTTTAATGTAAATTTATTTATTTCAATTGTGATTTTTAAGTTATTTGCCTCACAAACATAATTGTATGAATTTGTGTGTATGTATTTTAGTTATCTCTAGTTCGTTAGTGTTAGTCACTCAGTCATGTCCACTTTTTTGTGACCCCCATGGACTGTAGTCTGCCAGGCTCCTCTGTCCTTGAAATTTTCCAGGCAAGAATACTGGAGTGGGTAGCCATTCCCTTCTCCACAGGGTAGTCCCAATCCAGGGATCGAAAACAGATCTCCTGCATTGCAAATTCTTTATCCTCTGGGCCACCAGGGAACCCCATTAATTGGTAGGTCTCTATATGATAGAAAAGATAACCGTAAAGTTTTGGCTCTAGAATAATAAACTTTTATTGTGTCTATTAGCAATGTCATTTCAGCACTTTATGATTGTATACATAAATTTCTCTTTCCTCAAATTCTTATCTAACTAGCTTTATTTTCTCACAGATTTCCTCATTAATTACTGTGTTGAATAGCATTATTGACACATGTGGTTTTTATATTTAATTAAAACCATAGTTTAACTCTTTGAAAGCTATTTTAATAGAATATTCTATATGAGAAAATTCTCTTTTAAAAAAATTAGTTCAACATTGATCATAAAAAAATCTCTTTATCTGGATACAAGGAAAATTTCTCTCATCTCAATATCCAATTATTTAACCTAAATTAGATCATTAAATATTCATTAACTAAAAATGAATGTGTGTTTACCAATCTACTAACAGAACAAAAATGGTTATTATTTAAAGTTCTGACCTGGAAACTTTTATCATCAAATGAAGAAATGCTTCTTTTCTTAAAAGAGTTCAAAATCAACTTTATAATACAACTTTTTGTTTTTTTTTAATTAATTTATTTATTTTAATTGGAGGCTAATTATTTTACATTAGTGGTTTTTGCCATACATTGACATGAATCAACCATAACTGTACATGTGTTCCCCATCCTCAGCGCCCCTCCCACCTCCCTCTTCATCCCATTCCCCAGAGTTGTCCCAGTGAACTGGTTTTGAGTGGTCTGTTCATGCATCGATCTTGAACTGGTGATCTATTTCACATATGGTAATATACATGTTTCAATGCTATTGTCTCTAATCATCCCACCCTTGCCTTCTCCCACAGAGTCCAAAAGTCTGTTCTTTACATCTGTATCTCTTTTGCTGTCTCGCATATAAGATCATCATTACCATCTTTCTAAATTCCATATATATGCATTAATACATTGTATTGGTGTTTTTATTTTTCTGACTTACTTCACTGTGTATAATAGGCTCCAGTTTCATCCACCTCATTAGAACTGATTCAAATGCATTCTTTTTAATAGCTGAGTAATATTCCATTGTATATCTGTATCACAGCTTTCTTATACATTCATCTGATGGTGGACATCTAGGATTGCCGGGGTCCAGCCCCAGTGGATCCAGGGAATTTGAAGCGGGGACGGCGTCAGCGAGGATCAGGAAACAACTGCTTAATTAAACGTTTATTAAGGATATAAAGAGTGGTGAAATAAGGATCACTCAGAGAAGAAATTCAGAGAAGACAAGAGGCTGCATAAAATTCCAAAGCAGGGAATTTACATCACCTACGAAGGCCACAGGCGTCCTCCCGTTCTCCAGAAGGAGAGGAGACACTAAGGCCTCCCCGGTCAGATCTTAGAAGCCCAGGCAAAATTAGTAGGCTTGACGAGCTTCCCCGCCTCAGAGGAAAAGTTCAGCCAGAAGGTGAAAGAAAGAATGACATGGGGAGACCAAATTTCGGTGAACAAAAGGGCGTACTTTATTTTCCAAAGTAGTTTTATACCTTAAGTTGTGCATAGAGGATACTGGGGGAAGGGGTAGGGTCATGCAAGGACAGCAGTTCCTGATCCTAATCAAAGCCAGGCTTTCAAACTTATCATATGCAAAAGTTTAGGTGATTTACATCATCTTCTGGCCAGGAGGCCTGTTAATATTTTAAGAAATTTATTTTTCTCTAAAGGTGATTATTCTAAAGTCAGGCGCCAGCCTCCAAAAAGCATTGAATAAAGTCGCATTCCTATAGGGCAAAGGTGAGGTGGGCTCAATCAAGAAAATAATTAACTCAAGGGTCCAAGGTTACAAATATTGAGGCTACTACTTACATTTCTATACACCCATTATATCAATCAATACACTGCCAAGGACACAGTAGGTAAGGGATATGGAGACTTAGCAGCAAACATTGGCCCAACAAGTGAAAAACCTTTCACCAATACAATTTCTAATCAATCTTTTAACTACTCAAAGGAATCTATGTTTAGACAGTTTAGACCATCTCTTGCCTCTCACAGTTGGGAGGCTCTGAACAATCACATGTGGCTGGAAAAACCTATTCAGGCAGGCTAGAGGATTTCCAAAGGAGTTTGTAAGTTGAAACACTGTCACACCCAGGAATTATTAACTGGAACTGTAAGTTAACTCTTTTTTCAGAGAGAGGTAGTGGGGGACAGCCCCCTGTAAAGTCAAAGGTGTAGGTGAGAGCACAAAGCAGAAAATAGGCAGACTCTGGTTTGGGGGGTAGATGCTCGAGAATTTCCAGGGGGACTCCTGAGGCTCAATCCCGCCTTTGCGTATGCCGAGCCTCCTTCCTCATGACCTTTGCCATGGGTGGAGCTCCTCACGCTGGCTCCTGGCAGTGATAGACTTCCAACTAAGCTATTCCAGATCCTGAAAGATTATGCTGTGAAAGTGTTGCACTCAATATGCAATATGCACTCAATATGCAATATGCAGGCTCCCGGCATAGGATGTTTCCATTTCCTAGCTATTTTAAACTGTGCTTTGATGCACATTGGGGTACACATGTCTCTTTCAATTCTTTTTTCCATGGTGTGTATGCCCAGCAGTGGGATTGCTGGGTCATATGGTAGTTCTATTTCCAGTTTTTAAGGAATGTCCACATTGTTCTCCATAGTGGCTCTACTAGTTTGCATTCCTAACAACAGTGTAAGAGGGTTCCCTTTTCTCGGACCCTCTCAGGCAATTATTGCTTATAGACTTTGATAGCAGCCATTCTGACTGGTGTGAGATGGTACCTCATTGTGGCTTTGATTTATATTCCTCTGATAATGAGTGATGTTGAGCATCTTTTCATGTGTTTGTTAGCCATCTGTATGTCTTCTTTGGAGAAATGTCTGTTTAGTTCTCAGGCCCATTTTTTGATTGGGTCATTTATTTTTCTGGAATTGAGCTGCAGGAGTTGCTTGTATATTTTTGAGATTAATTCTTTGTCAGTTGCTTCGTTTGCTATTATTTTCTCCCATTCTGAAGACTGTCTTTTCACCTTGTTTATAGTTTCCTTTTTTGTGCAAAAGGTTTTAAATTTAATTAGGTCCCATTTGTTTATTTTTGCTTTTATTTTCAATACTCTGGGAGGTGGGTCATAGAAGATCCTGCTGTGATTTATGTCAGAGAGCGTTTTGCTCTATGAGTTTTTCTCTAGTATGTTTTCCTCTAGGAGTTTTATAGTTTCTGGTCTTAAGTTTAGATCTTTAATCCATTTTGAGCTCATTTTTGTGTATGGTGTTACAAAGTGTTTTAGTTTCATTATTTTACAAGTGATTAACCAGTTTTCCCAGCACCACTTTTAAAGAGATTGTCTTTTCTATTAAAGAGATAATGTTTTTTCAAAACCTCATTGTGGTTTTGATTTATATTTCTCTGATAATGAGTGATATTGAGTATCGTTTCATGTGTTTGTTAGCAAATATTGAAGAATCCTTGAGTCCCTGGGATAAAGCCCACTTGGTCATGAATGTATGATCTATTTAATATGCTGTTGGATTCTGTTTGCTAGAATTTTGTTAAGGATTTTTGCATCTATGTTAATCAGTGACATTGGTTTCTAGTTTTCTTTTATTATAGCATCTTTGTATGGTTCTGGTATTAGCGTGATGGTGGGCTCATAGAATGCATTTGGACGTTTACTTTCCTCTGCAATTTTCTGGAAGAGTTTGAGTAGGATAGGTGTTAGCTCTTCTCTCAATTTTTGGTAGAATTCAGCTGTGAAGTCATCTGGTCCTGGGCTTTTGTTTGTTCAAAGATTTTTGATTATGGTTTTGATTTTCATGCTTGTGATGAGTGTGTTAAGATTTTCTATTTCTTCTTGGTTCACTTTTGGAAGGTAATACTTTCTTAAGAATACATCCATCTTTTCCAAGTTGCCCATTTCATTGGCATATAGTTGCTGATAGTAGTTTCTTATGATCCTTTGTATTTCTCTGTTGTCTGTTGTGATTTCTCCATTTTCATGTCTAATTTTATTGATTTGATCCCTTTTTTCTTGATGAGTCTGTCTATTTTATTTATCTCTCACAAAACCAGCTTTGAGTTTTGCTGATTTTGCTCTAGACTCATTTCTTTTTCATTTATTTCTGCCCTAGTTTTTAGGATTTCTTTCCCTCCACTAAACCCGGGGTTCTTCATTTCTTCTTTTTCTAGTTGTTTTAGGTATATAGTTAGGTTTTTATTTGATTTTTCTCTTGTTCATTGAGGTAAGCTTGTACTGCTATGAACCTTCCCCTAAGCACTGCTTTTACTGAATCCCATTGGTTTTGGGTTGTTGTGTTTTGATTTTCATTCGTTTCTGTGCATATTTTGATTTCTTTTTTGATTTCTTCTGTGATTTGTTGGTTACTCACAAGTGTGCTGTTTAGCTTCCATATATTTTTATTTTTAATAGTTTTTTTTTTTTTTTTTCCCTGTAGTTGACATCTAATCTTACCGCATTATGGTCAGAAAAGATGATTGGAATGATTTCAATATTTTTTTGAATTTACCAAAGCTATATTTATGACCCAGAATGTGATCTATCCAGGAGAATGTTCCATGTGCAATTGAGAAAAAGGTGAAATTCATTGTTTTGTGGTGAAATGTCCTATAGATATCAGTTAGGTCTAACTGGTCCATTGTATCATTTAAAGTTTGTGGTTCCTTGCTGATTTTGTTTGGTTGAGCTAGCCACAGGTGTGAGTGGGGTATTAAAGTTTCCCACTATTACTGTGTTACTGTTAACATCCCTTTTCATACTTGTTAGCATTTGCCTTATATATTGCAGTGCTCCTATGTTGGGTGCATATATATTTGTAATTGTTATATTTTCTTCTTGGATTGATCATTTGATCTTTATGTAGTGTCCTTCTTTGTCTCTTTTCACAGCCTTTATTTCAAAGTCAATTTTATCTGATATGAGTATTGCTACTCCTTCTTTCTTTTGGTCTCCATTTGCATGAAATATATTTTTCCAGCCCTTGTTTTTCAGTCTGTATGTGTCCCTTGGTTTGAGGTGGGTCTCTTGTAGACAGCATATGTAGGGGTTTGTTTTTGTATCCAACCATCCAGTCTTTGTCCTTTGATTGGGACATTCAATTCATTTATATTTAAAGAACCTAGAATGTTAGGTCCATAAATCAAGGCATATTGAAAGTGGTCAAAAAGGAGATGGCAATAGTCAGTATTGACATTTTAGGAATCAGCAAACTAAAATGGGCTGGAATGGGTGAATTTAACTCAGATGACCATTATATCTACTACTGTGGGCAGGAATCCCTTAGAAGAAATGGAATAGCCATCACAGTCAACAAAAGAGTCCGAAATGCAGTTCTTGGATGCAATCTCAAAAATAACGGAATAATCCCTGTTCATTTCCAAGACAAACCATTCAATATCAGGGTAATCCAAGTCTATGCCACGACTAGTAATACTGAAGAAGCTGAAGTTAAATGGTTCTATGAATACCTACAAGACCTTCTAGAACTAGCACCCCAAAAGATGACCTTTTCATTAGAGGGGACTAGAATGAAAAAGTAGGAAGTCAAGAAACACCTGGAGTAATAGGCAAATGTGGCCTTGGAGTATAGAATGAAGTAGGGCAAAGGCTCATAGAGTTCTGGCAAGAGAACACACTGGTCATAGCAAACACCCTCTTCCAACAACACAAGAGAAGACTCTACACATAGCCATCACCAGATGATCAAAATCAAAATCAGATTGATTATATTCTTTGCAGCCAAAGATGGAGAAGCTCTATACAGTCCGCAAAAACAAGACAGAGAGCTGACTGTGGTTCAGATCATGAACTCCCTTTGCTGAATTCAGACTTAAATTGAAGAAAGTAGGAAAAACCAATGGACCATTCAGTATGACCTAAATAAAAACCCTTATGATTATACAGTGGAAGTGAGTACCAGATTGAATGGATTAGATCTGATAGACAGAGTGCCTGAAGAACTATGGACAGAGGGTCATGACATTGTACAGGTTGCAGTGATCAAGACCATCTGCAAGAAAAAGAAATGCAAAAAAGCAAAATGGCTATATGTGGAAGCCTTGCAAGTGGCTGTGAAAGAAGAGACATGAAAAGCAAAGGAAAAAAGGAAAGATATACTCATTTGAATGCAGAGTTCCAAAGAATAACAAGGAGAGATAAGAAAGCCTTCCTCAGTGATCAATGTAAAGAAATAGAAGAAAACAGTAGAATGCAAAATACTAGAGATATCTTCAAGAAAATTGGAGATATCAGGGGAACATTTCATGCAAAGATGGTCTCAATAAAGGGCAGAAATTGTATGGACCTAACAGAAGCAGAAGATATTAAGAAGAGGTGGCAAGAATACACAGAAGAACTGTAAAAAAAAAAAAAAAAATCTTCACAACCCAGATAATCACGATGGTATGATCACTTACCTAGAGCCAGACATCCTGGAATGTGAAGTCAAGTGGGCCTTAGGAAGCATCACTACAAATAAAGCTAGTGCAGGTGATGGAATTCCAGTTGATCTATTTCAAATCCTGAAAGATGATTCTGTAAAAATTCTGCACTCAATATGCCAGCAAATTTGGAAAACTCAGCAGTGGCCACAGGCCTGGAAAAGGTCAGTTTTTATTCCAATCCCAAAGAAAGGCAATACGAAAGAATGCTCAAACTACTGCACAATTGCCCTCATCTCACATGCTAGTAAAGTAATGTTCAAAATTCTCCAAGCCAGGCTTCAACAGGACCTGCATCATGAACTTCCAAATGTTCAAGCTGGACTGAGAAAAGGCAGAGGAACCACAGATCAAATTGCTAACATCCGTTGCATAATCAAAAAAGCAAAAGAGATCCAGAAATATATCTATTTCTGCTTTATTTACTTTTCCAAAACCTTTGACTGTGTGGGTCTCAACAAACTGGAAAATTCTTAGAGATGGGGATATCAGACCACCTGATCTGTCCTGGAAACCTGTATGCAGGTCAGGAAGCAACAGTTAGAATTGGATATGAAACAACACTGATTCCAAATAGGGAAAGGAGTATGTCAGGCTGTTTGTTGTCACCCTGATTATTTAACTTATATGCAGAGTACATCATGAGAAACACTGTGCTGGATGAAGCACAAGCTGGAATCAAGATTGCTGGGAGAAATATCAGTAACTTCAGACATGCAGATGACACTACCCTTATGACAGAAAGTGAAGATGAACTAAAAAGCCTCTTGATGAAAGTGAAAGAGGAGAGTGAAAAGTCAGCTTAAAGCTCAACATTCAGAAAACTAAGATCATGGCATCCGGTCTCATCACTTCATGGCAAATAGGTGGGGAAACATGGAAACAATGAAGGACTTTATTTTGGGGGGCTCCAAAATCACTGTAGCTGGTGACTAGATCCATGAAATAAAAAGACACTTACTCCTTGGAAGAAAAGCTAGGACCATCCTATACAGCACATTAAAAAGCAGAGACATTTATTTGCCAACAAATGTCAAACTAGTCAAAGCTATGGTTTTTCCAGTAGTCATGTATGGATGGGAGAGTTGGACATTAAAGAAAGCTGAGCACCAAAGAATTGATGCCTTTGAACTGTGGTGTTGGAGAAGACTCTTGAAAGTCCCTTGGACTGCAAGGAGATCCAACCTGTTCATCCTAAAGGAAATCCGTCCTGAATATTCATTGGAAGAACTGACATTGAAGCTGAAACTCCAATACTTTGCCCATCTGATGCAAACAGTTTGCTCATTTGAAAAGACTTTGATGCTGGGAGATATTGATGAAGGGAGGAGAAAGGGACAACAGACAATGAGGTGGTTGGATGGCAAGACTGACTCAATGAATACGAATTTGAGTAAACTCTGGGAGTTCGTGATGGACAGGGATGCCTGACATGCTGCAGTCCTTGTGGTTGCAAAGAGTCAGACAAAACTGAGCAAATGAAGTGAACTGAACTGAAGTGAACTGAACTGATTGATAAGTGTGATCACTTTGCCACATACTTTGTTGTTTTGGATTCAAGTGTATAAACCTTTTCTGTGTTTCCTGTCTATAGAAGATCCTTTAGCATTTGTTGAAGAACTGGTTTCCTGGTGCTGAATTTTCTCAGTTTTTGCTTGTCTGGAAAGCTTTTGATTTCTCTTTCATATTTGAATGAGATCCTTGCTGGGTATAGTAATCTGGGTTGTAGGTTTTTCTCTTTCATTACTTTAAGTATGTCCTGCCATTCCCTTCCAGCCTGAAGAGTTTCTATTGATAGATCAGCTGTTATCATTATGGGTATCCCCTTGTGTGTTATTTTTTGCTTTTCCCTTGCTGCTTTTAATATTTGCTCTTTGTGTATGATCTTTGTTAATTTGATTAATATGTGTCTTGGGGTTTTTTGCCTTGGGTTTATCCTGTTTGGGACTCCCTGTGCTTCTTGGACTAGTGTGGCTATTTCCTTTCCCATTTTAGGGAAGTTTTCAGCTATTATCTCCTCTAGTATTTTCTCATGGCCTTTCTTTTTGTCTTCTTCTGGGACTCCTATGATTCAAATGTTGGGGCATTTGACATAGTCCCAGAGGTCCTTGAAATTGTCCTCATTTCTTTTCATTCTTTTTTTCCTCTCTGCTTCATTTATTTCCACCATTCTGTCTTCCACCTCACTTATACTACCTTCTGCATTAGTGATTCTACTGTTGGTTCCCCCCAGAGTGCTTTTGATCTCAGTTATTGCATTATTCTGGAGAAGACAATGGCACCCCACTCCAGTACTTTTGTCTAGAAAATCCCATGGATGGAGGAACCTGGTAGGCTGCAGTTCATGGGGTCGCTAGTGTCGGACACGACTGAACAACTTCACTTTCACTTTTCACTTTCATGCATTGGTGAAGGAAATGGCAACCCACTCCAGTGTTCTTGCCTGGAGAATTCCAGGGACGGGAAGCCTGGTGGGCTGCCATCGATGGGGTCACACAGAGTTGGACACGACTGAAGCGACGCAGCAACAGCAGCAGCAGCCTTGCATTATTCATTATTGACTGTCTATTTTTTATTTCTTCTAGGTCTTTGCTAAACATTTATTGCATCTTCTCAGTCCTTGTTTCTAGTCTGTTTATCTGTAACTCCATTTTGTTTTCAAGATTTTAGATCATCTTTACTATCATTATTCTGAATTCTTTTTCAGGTAGACTCCCTATCTCCTCCTCTTTTGTTTGGTTTGGAGGGCATTTATCATGTTCCTTTACCTGCTGAATATTTCTATGCCTTTTCATTTTGTTTATATCGTTGTGTTTGGGGTGGCCTTTCTGTAGGCTGGAAGTTTGTGGTCCCTCTTTATTGTGGATGTTCCTCCCTGTGGGTGGGGTTGGACTAGTGGTTTGTCAAGGTTTCCTTGCTAGGGAAGCTTATGTTTGTATTCTGATGGGTGGAGCTGGGTCTCTTCTCTCTGGAGTGCAATGAAGTGTCCAGCAGTGAGTTTTGGGTGACTATGGTTTTGGCATGGTTTGGGGCAGCCTGTATTTTAAGGCTCATTGCTGTGTTCCTGAATTGCTGGAGAATTAGTGTGGTATGTCTTGCTCTGAAACTTGTTGACTCCTGGGTGGAACTTGGTATCAGTGTAGGTATTGGAGGCATTTGGATGAGCTCTTGTCGATTAATGTTCCCTGGAATCATGAATTCTCTGGTGTTCTCAAGTTTGGGGATTAAGCCTCCTGCCTCTGGCTTTCAATATTTTTCTTACAGTAGCCTCAAGACTTCTCTATCCATATAGCACAGATGATAAAACATCTTCATTAATGGTGAAAAAATTCTCTACAGTGAAGGAACCAAAGAGGTTCACAGAGTTACACGGAGAAGAGAAGAGGAAGGAGGGAGATAGAGGTGACCAGGAGGAGAATAAGGGGAATCAAAAGGGGAGAGACCATTCTAGCTGGTAATCAGTTCCCTAAGTGTTCTCCACAGCCCAGGAAACCCAGAGAGATTCACAGATTTAAGTAGAGAAGAGAAGGGGGAGGGAGGAGATAGAAGTGACCTGGGGGAGAAAAGGGAGAGTCAAGAGGTGAGAGAGCAATCAAGCCAGTAATTGCACCCCTCCTTTCGAAGAGAATGGGCTGCCTTTCTCGGTGCCTGGTGTCCTCCGCCAGCATTCAGAAGTTGTTTTGTGGAAGTTGCTGAGCCTTAGCATCCAAATGATCTTTTGATTAATTTTGGGGGGAGAAAGTGGTCTCCCCTTCCTATTCCTCCACCATATTGGTACCACCCCCCAACTTTTTGTGTTTTATTGATGATTTAATTGTAACACATCTTTATTCTTTTACATCATAAATTCATTTATTTCTATCAGAGTAAATACTGCCACAGAAAGAAAGTGAGAGACAAAATTAGGATAAAGTAATGAATGTTTTATTAACAATGTCTGCTCAATGTTTTCAATGTTATTTTGAAATATATTTGAATAAATTTCAACTAAAGTACTCAGTAAAGAAAACAGGATTAATTTCACTGTTGTAGTGTCTCAAATACTCTGCCTCTGGCAATCAGGGAAAAAGACACCAAAATTTTTGTTCTCTAAAACTATTTTTATATTGACTGCAATTGTCAAATCTTGTCTGACTCTCTTGATTAAAATTTCTGTGGCATGTAGCAGCTGCTGTTTTTAAACCTTACGTATTTTTTATAGCTTTATTTTAGACTTTGTGATTCTTCACGTCCAAGTAAAAAGTATATTTTGTGAAACATTATTTACCAGAAGTATCAGATGCTTTATCACAGGGTAAGTCTCAGAGAAGATTTGGAGCTGGATTTTGGCATCCCAGGTTTCTCAGTGTTAAAGAACCTGCCTGCCAATGCAGGATATGCAAGAGACCCCAGTTCAATCCCTAGTTTGGAAAGATCCCCTGGAAAAGGAACTGGTAAGCCACTCCCATATTCTTGACTGGGAAAACCGGTGGACAGAGAAGCCTAATGGGCTACAGTGCATGGGGTTGCAAAGAGTCAGACATGATTTAGTGACTGAACATGCATCACACAGTCAGGGTTTTAAGGCCAAGAACAATTCATCATTTTTATTGACTGTCAGGAAAATTGCTAACACACACACAAACTTTTACACAAAACAATTCTCAAAAGCTGTTTATTCATATATGAAATATTATATACTGATATTTAGAGTCACACAGGAACAAATGTGATTGTATATATGTAAGTACATTTTATTTTTAACCCAATACCTTTTACAAATATCATTTTATATTGACAAGATAATTGTAATTTGGTGGCAAGAACTTGTGATTTCTTCCATATTATGGCAGAGGTATGCCAGTTGTACTTGTAATCAATCACTGATATAAAGCAAGCCTATGTTTAAAATAAAATGTAAAACAATTAAACATAGTAAAAAGTGATTTGCATTCCAAGGTTTTTAAATAAATAAATATTTATTTATTTAATTTAAATTTATTTATTTTAATTAGAGGGTAATTGCTTTACAATATTGTATTGGTTTTGCCATGAATCTGCCACGGGTGTACACATGTTCCCAATCCTGAATCCCCCTCCCACCTCCCTCCTCATGCCATCCCTCTGGGTCATCCCAGTGCACCAGCCCCAAGCATCCTGTATCCTGCATCGAACCTGGACTGGTGATTCGTTTCTTATATGATATTATACATGTTTCAATGCCATTTTCCCAAATCATCCCTTCCGTCCCTCTCCCACAGAGTCCAAAAGACTGTTCTATACATCTGTGTCTCTTTTGCTGTCTCACATACAGGGTTATCGTTATCATCTTTCTAAATTCCATATATATTCATTAGTATACTGTATTGGTGTTTTTCTTTCTGGCTTACTTCAATCTGTATAATCGGCTCCAGAAAATTTTGGATTTTTAGAGTCAAAAGTGGAGAAGGCAATGGCACCCCACTCCAGTACTCTTGCCTGGAAAATCCCATGGATGGTGGGCTGCAGTCTATGGGGTCATGAAGAGTCGGACATGACTGATCAAGTTCACTTTCACTTTTCACTTTCAAGCACTGGAGAAGAAAATGGCAATCCAACTCCAGTGTTCCTGCCTGGAGAATCCCAGGGACAGGGGAGCCTGGTGGGCTGCTGTCTGTGGAGTCGCACAGTCAGACATGACTACAGCGACTTAGCAGCAGCAACAACAGTAGCAGCAGTAGCAGAGTCAAAAGTAATGTCTTTATTCTATAAGGTTCTTCCATGATTTGTTGTTGTTTGCTAAACTCCATGAAAAAAATCTAATGAAATAAAAATATGTGCGCTCTTTATCTACTTTTCTCCCAAACCTAGAATTTGGTTTCAACCATAGTCTCTTGCTTTGTCAGCACATGTGTCTCCTCAGATAATTCATTTCTGAGTGCTAGACAAGAGCCCAGTTTCGGGCCCTGGAAGGGGTCTGCCTTCCTGCAACAAATGGCGACTCTGGCGGGGACTCTTCTTCACTGAGACTGACATCCTGAGCGCTCGGGGTACTCAAGGGCCAGCTTGCCTGCCAATGGACCAGACCCAGCGGCCACAACTGGGACCCTTTTGTCCCTGATCTCCTCCTAACACAGACAACCGGCCAGAGTGCCCTCACCGGCCCCTACAGTGGATTGGTCTATAGAGAACACAGCTGACCTGATCTCACCTTAAAATGATGCTCAAGCAGGAGAAACTACACTACACCAGGATGAGAAGATAACGACATCAGAGGTACACAGCTTGTCCAAGATGCTGGACCTGATTTGTATGATCATTTATGTTTTCTTGACTTCTTAGACCTCTGCATATAAATAAAATGCTTTTCTATCATAGGCCTGATTCTATGCTAGTTTTAGAAATCAATTCAATTGTTGGGTTTGTGGCCAATTACCTGTGTCTAGTTCTGGGTTACCTTGTTAAATTTCTCTACTATAAGACTCTAACTGGTTGGCCCTGAGAAAATTTACTTAAAAAAATTATAGTCATATTCAGGTTACTGTGATATTACTAGATATGATCCCCTCACTGGGCCAATTAATTATGCCTGCTCTGACTCTGGCCATAAATTTGAGCTTTTTTTCTATTACTCAAGCTCAATCAGAGCAACAAGAAAAGTTTAATCAAAGCAGGAAAAAATCTCCCACAATTATGGGATGGATTTATATAGATAACACGAGGCTATGGTAACTTAGGTTTAAAGTCTCCTCTGTGTTGGAAACAATTAGATCATACTAAGTGCAGACACACTGAAACCATACTCACAAAAAACTAGTCAATCTAATCACACTAGGACCACAGCCCTGTCTAACTCAATGAAACTAAGCCATGCCCGTGGGGCAACCCAAGATGGGCGGATCATGGTGGAGAGATCTCACAGAATGTGGTCCACTGGAGAAGGGAATGGCAAACCACTTCAGTATTCTTCCCTTGAGAACCCCATGAACAGTATGAAAAGGCAAAATGATAGGATACTGAAAGAGAAATTCCCCAGGTCAGTAGCTGCCCAATATGCTACTGGAGATGAGTGGAGAAATAAATCCAGAAGAATGAAGGGATGGAGCCAAAGCAAAAAGAATACCCAGCTGTGGATGTGACTGGTGATAGAAGCAAGGTCCTATGCTGTAAAGAGCAATATTGCATAGGAACCTGGAATGTCAGGTCCATAAATCAAGGCAAATTGGAAGAGGTCAAACAAAAGATGGCAAGAGTGAATGTCAACATTCTAGAAAGCAGCAAATAAAATGGATTGGAATGGGTGAATTTAACTCAGATGACCATTATATCTACTACTGCAGGCAGAAATCCCTCAGAAGAAATGGAGTAGTCATTATGGTCAACAAAAGAGTCCGAAATGCAGTACTTGGATGCAATCTCAAAAACGACAGAATGATCTCTGTTTGTTTCCAAGGCAAACCATTCAATATCACAGTAATCCTAGTCTATGCCCCAACCAGTAATGCTGAAGAAGCTGAAGTTGAACGGTTCTATGAAGACCTACAAGACCTTTTAGAGCTAACACCCAAAAAAGATGTCCTTTTCATTATAGGGGACTGGAATGCAAAAGTAGGAAGTCAAGAAACACCTGGAGTAACAGGATAATTTGGCCTTGGAATACGGAATGAAGCAGGGAAAAGACTCATAGAGTTTTGCCAAGAAAATGCACTGGTCATAGCAAAAACCCTCTTCCAACAACACAAGCGAAAACTCTACACATGGACATCACCAGATGGTCAACACTGAAATCAGATTGATTATATTTTTTGCAGTCAAAGATGGAAAAGCTCCATACAGTCAACAAAAACAAGACCAGGAGCTGACTGTGGCTCAGAACATGAGCTCCTTATTATCAAATTCAGACTGAAACTGAAGAAAGTAGGGAAAACCACTAGACCATTCAGGTATGACTTAAATCAAATCCCTTATGATTATACAGTGGAAGTGAGAAATAGATTTAAGGGCCTAGATCTGATAGATAGAGTGCCTGATGAACTATGGAATGAGGTTCGTGACATTGTACAGAAGACAGGGATCAAGACCATCCCCATGGAAAAGAAATGCAAAAAAGCAAAATGGCTGTCTGGGGAGGCCTTACAAATAGCTGTGAAAAAAAGAGAAGTTAAAAGCAAAGGAGAAAAGGAAAGGCATAAGCATCTGAATGCAGAGTTCCAAAGAATATCAAGAAGGCATAAGAAAGCCTTCCTCAGCGATCAATGCAAAGAAATAGAGGGAAAAAACAGAATGGGAAAGACTAGAGATCTCTTCAAGAAAATTAAGGATACCAAGGGAACATTTCATGCAAAGATGGGCTCCATAAGGACAGAAATCTTATGGACCTAACAGAAGCAGAAGATATCAAGAAGAGGTGGCAAGAATACACAGAGGAACTGTACAAAAAAGATCTTCATGTCCCAGATAATCATGATGGTGTGATGACTGACCTAGAGCCAGACATCTTGGAATGTGAAGTCAAGTGGGCCTTAGAAACATCACTATGAACAAAGCTAGTGGAGGTGATGGAATTCCAGTTGAGCTCTTTCAAATCCTGAAAGATGATGCTGTGAAAGTGCTGCACTCAATATGCCAGCAAATTTGGAAAACTCAGCAGTGACCACAGGACTGGAAAAGTCACTTTTCA
This sequence comes from Bubalus kerabau, assembly GCF_029407905.1. Taxonomy (NCBI): domain Eukaryota; kingdom Metazoa; phylum Chordata; class Mammalia; order Artiodactyla; family Bovidae; genus Bubalus; species Bubalus kerabau. The sequence continues at coordinate 54,531,040 of NC_073634.1, forward strand.
TTCCAATCCCAAAGAAAGGCAGTGCCAAAGAATGCTCAAACTACCGCACAATTGCACTCATCTCGCATACTACTAAAGTAATGCTCAAAATTCTCCAAGCCACGCTTCAGCAATATGTGAACTGTGAACTTCCTGATGTTCAAGTTGGTTTTAGAAAAGGCAGAGGAACCAGAGATCAAATTGCCAACATTTGCTGGATCATGGAAAAAGCAAGAGAGTTCCAGAAAAACATCTATTTCTGCTTTATTGACTATGCCAAAGCCTTTGACTGTGTGGATCACAATAAACTGTGGGAAATTCTGAAAGAGATGGGAATACCAGACCACCTGACCTGCCTCTGAGAAACCTATATGCAGGTCAAGAAGCAACAGTTAGAACTGGACATGGAACAACAGACTGGTTCCAAATAGGAAAAGGAGTTCGTCAAGGCTGTATAGTGTCACCCTGCTTATTTAACTTTTATGCAGAGTACATCATGAGAAACGCTGGACTAGAAGAAACACAAGCTGGAATCAAGATTCTGGGAGACATATCAATAACCTCAGATATGCAGATGACACCACATGCAGATGATATGGCAGAAAGTGAAGAGGAACTAAAAAGCCTCTTGAGCAAAGTGAAAGACGAGAGTGAAAAAGTTGCTTAAAGCTCAACATTCAGAAAACAAAAATCATGGCATCCGGTTCTATCACTTCATGGGAAATAGATGGGAAAACAGTGGAAACAGTGTCAGACTTTATTTTTTTGGGCTCCATAATCACTGAAGATGGTGACTGCAGCCATGAAATTAAAAGACGCTTACTCCTTGGGAGGAAAGTTATGTCCAACCTAAATAGCATATCCGAAAGCAGAGACATTACTTTGCCAACAAAGGTCCAGCTAGTCAAGGCTATGGTTTTTCCTGTGGTCATGGATGGACATGAGAGTTGGACTGTGAAGAAGGCTGAGCGCCATAGAATTGATGCTTTTGAACTGTGGTCTTGGAGAAAACTCTTGAGATTCCCTTGGACTGCAAGGAGATCCAACCAGTCCATTCTGAAGGAGATCAGCCCTGGCATTTCTTTGGAAGGAATGATGCTAAAGCTGAAACTCCAGTATTTTGGCCACCTCATGCGAAGAGTTGACTCATTGGAAAAGACTCTGATGCTGGGAGGGATTGAGGGCAGGAGGAGAAGGGGACAACAGAGGATGAGATGGATGGATGGCGTCACTGACTCGATGGACGTGACTTTGAGTGAACTCTGGGAGTTGGTGATAGATAGGGAGGCCTGGCGTGCTGCAATTCATGGGGTCAAAAAGAGTCGGACATGACTGAGCAACTGAACTGAACTGAACTGAATAATGAACATATGTTTTATATCATCAATTCTGGACCTCATTCTCATCTCTGACGTGTTCAGATAATTTATTTACTTTCTTAATGTAGAAGTATTACAAATCAAATGAGAAACAAATAGAAAAAGAGATAAAAGCATACCAGACCTTTAAAGGCTTAGAAACCTATCCCTAAAAATCTTAATACTTAAAACAAATCTAAATTTAAAAACAGTGCTTAAAAATCAGGGGATATAAAGTTTCCATCAGTTCATTTCAGTCGCTCAGTTGTGTCCGACTCTTTGCAACCCCATGGACTGCAGCATGCCAGGCCTCCCCAGAGTTTACCCAAGCTTATGTCCATTGAGTCAGTGATGTCATCCAACAGGCTCATCCTCTGTCATCCCCTTCTCCTCCTGCCTTCGATCTTTCCCAGCATTATGGCCTTTTCAAATGAGTCAGCTCTTTACATCAGGTGGCCAAAGTATTAGTGTTTCAGCTTCTACATCAGTCTTTTCAATGAACACTCAGGACTGATCTCCTTTAGGATGGACTGATTGCATCTCCTTGCAGTCCAAGGGACTCTCAAGAGTCTTCTCCAACACCACAGGTCAAAAGCATAAATTCTTTGGCACTCATCTTTCCGTATAGTCCAACTCTCACATCCATACCTGACTACTGGAAAAACCATAGCCTTGACTGGATGGAGCGTTGTTGGCAATATGAAGTTTAGGCTGCACTGATTAATTTGCATCCTACACTAATAATAACCAAAATGTCTGGCCTTATACATGCTGTGACATTGCTAAATTTTCCACTTTGTTCGATTTTCCTATATGTAATGCCCCCCCCCCTTTCCTTCTTATATCTCACTCTGTATTTTCTTGCATTGAAAGATGCTGAAACTGATCAGCCTTTCCCACTACTCAGAATTTATACTGAGTGTGTTAGTGAAACCCCTGACTAAAACCGCCCAACCTGGCCAGGTCCCAATGTAACCACTTGTATGAGTCATCTTAAGTAGAGGTCTTGGTACGGAATGTGGAACCACCAAGCTTCTATCAACCAGAATTCAAGAAAAGTCAAAAGGAGAGAAGAAATTTCAGTCCATATGTCCTATCAAACTCCCAGAATCCTTCTCACTGGAGTCCATCTTGGCAGAGCAATGCAAACACTACCAGGAAGCACTCTGACTCATAATAATTAGCCAGAGACAACCTAGAAAGCAATTTAATTACCATAAAACCAAAGACTGCAAGCCATATGGCAGAGCAATTATCCTGAGCTCCCTCCTCCTGCTGCTCTCTGTCTAGGCACCCCTTCCCAATAAAATCATTTGCTCAATCAGCAAGTCTGTTTCTTTGAATAATTCATTTTTAAGTGCTAGACAGGAGCCCAATCTTGAGCCCTGTAAGGGGTCCCCCTTCCTGCAAGAACTGTAGAAACAGGACTAGAATTTTCTTTAAAATAAATCATTTTGGAAAGACTTATTGACTATAGATTTGTTCCCCTCCTTTTTAAAAATTCTTTTGTTAGCATGAATTTTCAGAAAACAAGATTTTTGAAAGCAGAATTATTTGGCATTCAATATATTTAAAAATTGATCTAACCTTTAAATCAGAAATGCAAAAACCTTCTTAAAAATTTATAAGAACTTTTATTTCCTTGTTTCTGGCCTTAATTTCTATGCCAAAGCACTGTTAAATAATAAATTGCATAACAATTACCTTTAACTTTATTAGCAATAACTTTCTACATAAACAATAGACTTACATCCACAGCTACCATCTGCATCTTACTTAACATTATTTTAATGAATTTTTCTTTGCACATGGAAAACTTCAATAATTTTACATAAATTTCCGGTATATATTATTTATTCTAAAAGCAGAGGGAGAGTTGAAGTGATCTGACATGTGAATGATCCCCTGTCACAAAAATGTTTCTGAAAAACTGAAAACAAAATTTCAAATTTTATCTGACTGAGATAGTTACTGATTTACATGAATTGCAAAGTACCATTTATAATGATTTGAAGTTTAAATATTTACTAACATGCTTTTGACCCAGTTTTAACATTTCTGAAATTATCGAATATTTCAAAGTGCTTTCTCTTTCAGAAACACATATTAAAAAGAATGTTCCTTGGAGACCTTATATTTCTCTTAGCTATAATTCTACTATTGACACTACATTTACTGCTGTACACAGTCAATAATAAAATAAAATATAATGAAAATAATGAAATAAAAAATATGTGCTCTCTTTATCTACCTTTCTTCTAAACCTAGAATTTGCCTAATTTGCCTAAATATTTGCCTATTTCCATCAGTATATTCTGGCAGCTAAGAGAAGTTTTCGCTTTTCTCCAATAAAATTTTGCCTTTTGATATTTTTTGTTTTGGTGGTCACATGCTTGATTCCTCACCTAAAGGTCAGACCTCTGAGTTGTAACTGGAGTTGATTGATTGTGTCACAACAATTAGATTTTAATCTCTGTTTGGTCTGGACTTTTGAATATCCCAGTCACTTGTTCTGGCTTTGTCATCTCCATTTCACTGACTGAGCTATAATCAGGAGTGGGTCTACTTCATGAGTGCATGCTAAGCTGCTTCAATTGTGCCCAACTTTTTGCAACTCCATGGACTGTAGCCTGCCAGGCTCCTGTCCTTGGTATTTTCCAGGCAAGAATACTGGAGTGGGTGGTCATGCCCTGCTCCAGGGGATCTTCTCAACCTAGGGATCAAACCTGCATCTCCTGCATTTCAGGAAGATTCTTTACTGCTGAGCCACCAGGGAAGCAGAGGTCTACTTCAGGGCCTCTTATGTCTTCAATTCCTGGATTCCCCAGTGTGTTCTATCCTCCATGCTCATGGTGTCCAGTTATTTGTTTAATCAACACATACCTTTGGAAAACTCTGAACCAAAAGTGTGTTTGTGATGGGTTATTGTCTATCATTACAAATGATACACAAAGTGAAGAGTGATTTTTCTAACTAGATCTCTAGGCACCAGCATTTGCTTGACAAGGTTTCCATCTGTGACTGGAATACCAGCCACTTCCTGGGCATGGACATGCCCAATTTCCTTGCCCCTGCATAGATGTGAAACCACGTAACTCAGACTGGGACTGGAATCCATGCAGTCAGGGCTCAGACTGGCCAAAACCCAGATTGGGAATTAAACCAATGATCTGTTAACTGAGATCACACACCTAGTTTCAGGACTTAATGAAACTTGGGTTTTTGATGTCTCATGGCAGGGAGAATTCAGTGACAGACAAAGTGACAGGTAAGAAGTGGATTTATTTAGATAGAAACACACTCCATAGATGGAGTGTGGGCCATTTCAGAGAATGAGAGCAGACTGTAAATATGGCATGGTTAGTTTTTATGTGGGAATTAAAAAACAACAACAACAACAACAACAACACTATTCCTGGATAGCTCAGCTGGTAAAGAATCGCCTGCAATGCAAGAGTTCAGTTCAGTTCAGTCACTCAATCATATCCAACTCTTTGTGACCCATAGACTGCAGCATGCCAGGCCTTCCTGTCCATCACCAACTACTGGAGTTTATGCAAACTCATGTCCATTGAGTCGGTGATGCAAGACCCTGATTCAATTCCTAGATTGGAAAGTTCCCCTGGAGAAGGAATAGGCTACACACTCCAGTATTCCTGGGCTTCCCTGGTGGCTCAGATGGTAAAGAGCCTGCCTGCAATGCAAGAGACCTGGGTTCGATCTCTGGGTTGGGTAAGTCCCCTAGAGGAGGGCATGACAACCCATTCTAGTATTCTTGAATGGAGAATTCCTGCAGACAGAGGAGCCTGGCAGGCCACAGTCCATGGGGTCACAAACAGTTGAACATGACAGAGAAACGAAGCACAACACAGCACAGTTTTTATGGACTGAGTAATTTCATAAGCTAAAGAGTGAGAGGATTACTCCAACTATTTCAGGAGAAGGGAAGATTTCCAGGAACTGGGAATTTGGTCTTTGATGCTTGGCCTCAGAACTGTCATGGCACTGGTGGATCTGCCACTTAGCTTACTTATATGGCACTAAGTGCATATACTGAGGCTCAGGGTCAAGTGAAAGTAGAATCATCAACCATCTTGAGCTTATTTGTTGCTAATCAGTTTATATTATGTCCTCAACCTTTGTCATTCATTTAAATAAATGTTGTACCCTGCCCCCTTCCCTCCTGTTTCAGCTGGAGGACATCTTATGTTTTCACATCTAAATCTTCAAGATTTTGGTTGCAATTCAAGTCAGATTTAACTCAGTATTCAAAAAACTAAATCATGACATACTGTCCCATCACTTCATGGCAAATAGATGGGGAAAAATATGGAAACAGGACAGACTTTATTTTCTTGGGATCCAAAATCACTGTGGACAGTGACTGCAACCACAAAATTAAAAGATTCTTGTTTCTTAGAAAACAAGCTGTGACCAACCTAGACAGCAGGTTTATTAAAAAGAAGAGACATCACTTTGCTGACAAAGGTCCATAGAGTTAAATATGATTTTTCTAGTAGTCAAGTATGGATGTGAGATCTGGACCATAAAGAAGACAGCGCCAAAGAATTTATGCTTTGAACTGTGGTGTTGGAGGAGACTCTTGAGAGTTCCTTGGACTGCAAGGAGATCAAACCAGTCCTTGGTGAAGGACAGGGAAGTGTGGCATGCTGTAGCTCATGGGGTTGCAAAGAGTCTGACACTACTGAGAGACTGAACAACAACAAATCAGATTCTAATTCCAGGGCACAAATCAATAGAAAATAGTGCCTTAGAAAATGTGCCACAAGCAGCAGCCTCATTGTGTACTCTGTTTATTCTTATGCTGCAAGTTTATCATCTTGGGTTGAAAACATAACAAAGATACCATACTTAGACATAACTCAAGGGCACAAGCAAAGGAATGTTAAGGAACTTTTAGGAGCTAGTCATTAGGTATTATCTAGTCAAAGACCTCAGGGAGTTCTTCCAACTTCCTTTCCTCTTACTGAATTCAGAAACAGTGTGCAAACATAGTAGAGATGTTTCTAATTGAGTTTCTAACTAATACCAACCAGACCTCTTGAAAAAAAAAAAGTCCGGAGGAAGGAATGGAAGTATGGGGTAAGGAATAAAACTCACAAAGAAACAAGTGGCTTGAATAAACACAATCAGGTAAATGTGAATCATTTTGCTTAGTAGGCAAAAGGTCAATGCAAATGGAAGAAGATGGAAAGTTGTTCCCTACAGCTGGCTAGAGTATGTTTCTTATATGGGAAGACAGAAAGTGATGAGTTTACAATCTGCAAATGAGATTTTAGCTACTGTCTATCTGTCTTCTGGACATGAATGTTGCATTCATTCAATTACTTGTTTATTTTCTTGAACATATTCTTTGAAAACTTACTAAGCATTAGACGTTGTGATCAGTCTTGGAAAGCAAATGATTAAGAGGTCACAATCAATTTTTTTATACCAGAAATAGCACATGTTTACAATAGAGTGAGATAAATACAATAAAGATAAAATATTGGGAAATTGGAGAAGAAAAGAGCTAAATGTTTCTTGACAAGTCAAAGATGGTTTTGCAGCTGAGGAGACAGATAGGCTGTGTCTTAATGATTATACATGTGCATTCTGTATGGAGAAAGCAAACAATAAAGATGTAGAGTTAGAAATTGCAGATATCCATTGGATCATAGAAAAAGCAAGAGATTTCCAGAAAAACAAACAAACAAACAAACAAACTACTCCTGCTTCATTAACTACACTAAAACCTTTAACTATGTTGGAACACAACAAATTGTGGAAAATTCTTAAAGTGATGGGAATACCAGACCACCTTATCTGTCTCCTGAGAAACTTCTATGTAAAGTCAAGAACCAACAGAACAATGGACTGGTTCAAAATTGGGAGAGTAGTCCTTCAAGGGAGAAGGCAATGGCAACCCACTCCAGGACTCTTGCCTGGAAATCCCATGGACGGAGGAGCCTGGTAGGCTGCAGTCCATGGTGTCGTGAAGAGTCTGACACGACTGAGTGACTTCTCTTTTACTTTTCACTTTCATGCATTGGAGAAGAAAATGGCAACCCACTCCAGTGTTCTTGCCTGGAGGATCCCAGGGACAGGTGAGCCTGGTGGGCTTCCATCTATGGGGTTGCACAAAGTCGGACACAACTGAAGCAACTTAACAGCAGCAGCAGCAGTCCATCAAGGCTGTATATTGTCACCTTGATTATTGAACTTATATGCAAAGTACATCATGTGAAATGCTGGGCAGGATGAATCACAAGCTGGGATCAAGATTTTCAGGTGAAATATCAACACCTCAGATATGCAGATGATACCACCCTAAATGCCAGAAAACAAAGGGAAACTAAAGAGATTCTGGATGTGCCATGGGTGTACACGTGTTCCCAATCCTGAACCCCCCTCCTATCTCCCTCCCCATACCATACCTCTGGGTCATCCCAGTGCACCAGCCCCAAGCTTCCTGTATCCTGAATGGAACCTGGACTGGCAAGGCAAAACCAATACAATATTGTAAAGTAATTAGCCTCTAAATAAAATAAATAAATTTAAATTAAAAAAAAAGAGAGAGAGATTCTGGATGAAGGTGAAAGAGGACAGTGAAAAGGCTGGCTTAAATCTCAAAGAGAAAAAAAAAAAAAAAAAAGACCATGGCATCTGGTTCTATCACTTCATTGCAAATAGATGGGCAAAAAATGGAAACAGTGACAGAATTTATTTTCTTGGTCTTCAAAGTCACTACAGACAGTGATTGCAGTCATGAAATTAAAAGATGCTCACTACTGGAGCAAAACCTATGATAAAGCTAGACAGCATATTAAAAACAAGAGGCATCACTTTGCTGACAAAGGTCCATATAGTCAAAGCTATGATTTTTCCAGTAGTCATATATGATGAGAGTTGGGCCATGAAGAAGGCCGAGTGCTAAAGAATTGTTGCTTTTGAACTGTGGTACTGGAGAAGAGTCACTTGGACTGTAAGGAGATCAAACCAGTCAGTTCTAAAGGAAATCAACCCTGAATATTCACTGGAAGGACTGATGCTGAAGCTGAAGCTCCAATACTTTGGCCACCTGATACAAAGAGCTGACTCATAGGAAAAGACCCTGCCTGATGCTGGGAAAGATAGAAGGCAGGAGAAGGGGATGACAGAGATGGTTGAATGGCATCACTGACTCAATGGACATGAGTTTGAGCAAGCTCTAGAAGATAGTGAAGGACAGTGAAGCCTGGTATGCTGCAATCCATGGGGTCACAAAGATTCACTTATGAGTTAGAAGTTAGATTGTAATAGAAGTTCATGTAACTTGTATATAACATGTGATAGAATTTGACGTGGATGAGAGAAAACCTTGGAGTTCAAAAATATGTAATTTAAACTATTTACAAGAGAAATTTTAGAATGTATAATAAAACACATAACTCACACCTGAAACTGACTTAATGTTTTATGTCAACAATTCAAATTGCTCAGTTGTGCCTGCCTCTTTGTGACCCCATGAACTGTAGCCTGCCAGGCTCCTCTGTCCATGGAAGTTTCTAGGCAAGAATGCTGAAGTGAGCAGCCATCCCCTTCTCTGTGGGATCTTCTTGACCCAGGTATCGAATCCATGTCTACTACATCACAGGCAGATTCTTTACCATCTGATCCACCAGGAAAGCCCAAGCCACCCTATAACTCAATTAAAAAAAATAATAATACAATAAAGCAAATGCACCTGAGAAGAATAATCAGTTTGGTAAGCAAGCATTCCCAGAAAATCATTACTAAATTTTAAACATAATTATAGAAATACAAAATCTGACTAGTCATTAAATAAATCTCAAAATCACACTTTCTAAGGTTTTGCTTACACTGTACCTTTTCAGAGAGATTCTACTCAATCCATGTGAAAGTAGAAAACCACAACCTCCCATCCTTTTAAATTATTTTATTTTTTCTTTGAAGTTTTATACAGAACTTATCACTAAATTACTCATTCCATTTCATCATTATTTGTTCGGTCTTTCTCCTCCTTGAAGCTCAGTGAGAACTGTATTATTTTGCTTACCACTGCATCATAACTGCAAAAATTGTGCCTATCAATTGATAGACACACCAAAAATGTTTGTTGGTGAATAAATCCATACAGAAATTAAAACATCTTTTACTCATAATATTGATAAAAATTAAAAATAATGATAATGATGTCAACTATTAAAATAAACTATGTACTCATATAATTAATGTGAGTTTAAGCTGAAATATCTACTTTGGAGTTGAACTTTCTCTGTCAAAATTAAAATATATAACCCTCTTAAGAATATTTCTTCAGTTATATTTGTACAAATGAGGGAAAAGATATAAAAATTCTACAAATTGAAGTAACATTGTAGTATCAAAATACAACTATTCATCTGTGTGGGTAAAGAAAGATAAATTAGAGTATATTTTAAAATATTGGGAAAACATTACAAATAACGATAGCTACAAATAAAACTGTTCATAGTAATTTTTAACAAAAAAATGCAAATTCAGAAATAGCATTACCATTGAAAAATGAAGTTTGCTTTATATAAATGTCATGATATAAAATTGTGACATTTTATAAACTAAGGAAAAACAGATTCCTTCTGGGTAATGATGTGCCTACATATATTTGAGCCAGAACACAAAAAATAAGATTTAAAAACACAACCTGGGAACAACATTGGCAGCTCCAGCTACTTCACACTTTATCTGTGCCTTAGGATTACTAGGATTCTTGACACTATTTGAAAAGCTTTATATTGAATAAGGTGTCAGATTGTTGTAAAATTGAATTTTACTTGACAATCTAACCCTTTTTTGTAACCTCATATGGTTCTTCATATCCATATATAAATACATATGCAACTGTGCATAAACTGTGTGTTTGTGTGCGTGTGTGAGTTTAGAATATCTTTAGAGAGATTCATGGGAAACTCTCAAAAGTGATTACCTCTAGGGGATTTAACCAGCAAAGCAAATTGTGAGAAGGACGTTTTTTCTTTACTTGAGTGTGTTATGTGTTTACATACGCTTGAATTGAATTTGCAACAATAATAACAATGATAGCAAAACTGAAGACAATTAAAATATATTTGAATTAAGAGTATATTCATGAAAGAAATTTTTTCAGAAGGTATAAATACATCTGAATTTTAGAAAAAACTATTTTGGAATTGAAGAGTATGAAGTAAAGAGGTGAGATGGTGGTAATAACATCATAAAATAAAAAAATTGGTCCAAAAAACCAGGTATGAGCATGAGGAAGAAGTCAAGCTCATGTAGGAGACACAGAACTATGGACTTAATGAGTTAGAAATGTAAAATATTAACTGGCTCCCTGCAGTGAATGAGAACACAGAAAATACTAAAAATGGCTTTTAAATTTCTAGAGTGAGAGACAAGAAGAATTATTTAGTAACTCAGAAAAATGCAGGCTAGTTCTGTCAGTTGTCTGGAGAAGAGGCAAATCTTCCAGGAGGAAAATTACAATAGAAAAGCATCAGTGCCAAGATTAAGCTACAAGGTAAATAAAATGGAGTTAAACTGATTGTGTTCAGAGGTTATCTGAAGTCATTAAAATGATGGAAATCCTAGGTTAAATTAGATCAAGAGATATTAAACTGACAACATTAGGTTAAGCAAACCTTATCCTTGAGCAAAAATCTTGATTTTTATTACTGATGATATTAATATGAGTGATAGTATGGTTCTTCTTATAGTCAAGTTCATACATCTTCTATCATTTTCCATATACAAAATTTACTTTGTAATAGGCATAGTTAAATTATAGATGGAAAACTGAGGCTCCAACAGAATATCATGTAACATATGCAGCAAAATTATTGAGTGGTTAAACTGGAATTTGAACTTAAGCAATGAAATCATCCCACACTTTTAAGCCTTATGCTCATAATTGCATTGGGATTTAGAGTTATTTTGGATACCTTCAAATGATATTAGAATATTTCTATCATCTCTACCTAAGGATAAACCATTCATGAGTATTTAGACAGTGGCCTGAGCATCAAAGTCCTTTGGGGATCTCATTCAGGTCTGAATTCAAAGGGCTGGAGTGTAAAGGGAATTATTTTATTCTTGTCTCTAAATTTCATTTTTAATAGCTTTCATTCAAGGTTTATATGCCTCCAAGAAACCTCAAGTCAACAAAGATCACTTGTGATAAGGACAATGTGACAAACCACAAAATCATTCAATAGGAAGATCAAATGAATCATTATACTTAATAGGATTTGTTTGAAACATGCAATTTTCAGTGACAGCAAAACTTCTAGATTGTCCTTGCTAATGAGAGTAAAAGTAAACTGCATTATAAATTTTGCCAATATATCTCTTTTTGATCTAATTCTGATATTTTGTCTTGTTGTTTTTATCCCATTTTTCAAATGTTAGTTCACAATTTTTGCCTTGTTTTATTTTTTGTTCTCTCTCATTTTTGTTGGCCTAGCCTTACCTTTAATTCATAGTTATGAATAACACATAATTTGAGATATGAATGAAACAAAAGTGAAGTTTCCAGAATGTTTCATATAAATCTTCTTGAGGAAGATAGGCATATGGAAATTGAGACAACTCCGAAATTAGTTATTAATAAGTAACTCGATCTCTAAATTCAGAAAAGTGGCCTGGCTCTCTACTAAAAACTAAAATAAATTATTTTTCCACTTACAGGATAGCGTGAAAAAATTATTTTCTATTCAGAGTGTGTTTTCTTCTATGTAATATCATTTAAATTAGATTATAGACCTCCAGCTAGGGAGTCCTCCTTTTGGAATTTAGGAGTCTGAGTTTAAAAAGATGAAGATAAATCTATAAAACCTCTAGTGACAGTGCTTTAAAAAGTGGCGTGTGTGCTTTGCATGCTAAGTCGCTGCAGTTTGTCTGACTCTTTGTGACCCTCTGGACTGTAGCCCGCCAGGCTTCTCTGTTGATGAGATTTTCTAGGCAAGCGTACTGGGGTGGATTGCCATGCCCTCCTCAAGGGGATCTTCCTGACCCAAGGATCATACCTATATCTCTTAAGTCTCCTGCATTGGCAGGTGAGTCTTTACCACCTGAGAAGTTCACAACCTGGGAAGCCCATAAAAGAGTAACGGTTACTTTTAAAGATGGACTTGATAGCTAATTTAAGGCTGTAAAAGAGAACAAAGTTATCCAATTTCCAGAAACTTAAATTTACATTAGCTTCAGTGAACATCTCAGTTAACTAATCTAGCAATAGACTCTGTTCAGAGGTACCCTAAGTTCTCACCATATTATGAGTACATTTGATTATGATCCTGCTTTTTAACTTATTCACAGATCACATCATGTGAAACACTGGGCTGAAAGTGTTACAAGACGGAATCAAGATTGCCAGGAGAAATATCAACAACCTCAGATATGCAGATGATACCAGTATGATGGCAGAAAGCAAAGAGGAACTAAAAAGCCTCTTGATGAGGGTAAAGGAGGAGAGTGAAAAAGCCAGCTTAAAACTCTATATTAAAAAAATACTAAGATCATGGCATCTGGTCCCATCCACTGCATGGCAAACAGAAGGGGAAAAGATGAAAGCAGTGTCAGATTTCCTCTTCTTGGGCTCTAAAATCACTGTTGATGGTGACTGCAGCTATGAAATTAGAAGACAATTGCTTCTTGGCAAGAAAGTTATGAAAAACCTGGATAGTATGTTAAAAAACAAAGACATCACTGTGCCTACAAAGGTTCAAATAGTTAAGGCTATGGTTTTTCCAGTAGTCATGTACAGATTTGAGAACTGGATGATAAAAAAGGCAGTGCACTGATTAACTGATGCTTTCCAACTGTGGTGCTGGAGAAGACTCTTGAGAGTCCCCTGGAAAGCAAGGGGATCAAACTAGTCAATCTAAAAGAAAATCAACCCTGAATACTCTTTGGAAGGACTGTTGCTGAAACTGAAGCTCCATTACTTTGGCCATCTGCTGCAAACAGCTCATTGGAAAAGACCCTAATACTGGGGAAGATTGAAGGCAGAAGGAGAAGCAACAGAGAATGAGATGGTTGGTTGGCATCACGAATTTAATGGACATGAGTTTGAGCAAACTCTGGGAGATGGTGAAGGACAGGAAAGCCTAGTGTGCTGCAGTCCCTGGGATCAAGAAGAGTCAGACATGACTTGGCAATTGAACAACATCATCAAAATAGTGAAAGATTTGTTTTTAATAATATGTTGAAGAAGGTTATTATGATAGTTAACTATGAACTTCATTAGAAAAAAAACATAAAGTGTTTTACTCATTCAGTTTAAAATTATAAGTTAACACTCAGTTGAGTTAAAATCCAGAAGTATGCAATATTATCTTAGAATGAAAGGTTACATTTTATTTAGAAAAAACCCAGTGACCTCAAATGTGATGGTGTCACAACTGATAGAAAATTTCCTACTTAGAGATGCTTCCCTTGTGGTTCAGAGGGGAAAGAATCCACCTGCAATGTAGGAGACCCAGATTTGATCCCTGGGTCAGGCAGATCCCCTGGAGTAGGGAATGTCAACCCATTCCAGTATTCTTGCCTGGAGAATTCCATGGGCAGAGGAGCCTGGCAGGCTACAATCCATGGTGGCACAAAGAGTCAGACACAACAAGTAACTAACACTTTCACTTTCAGAATGATATATGATAAATATGGCAATTCAAATTGTTTTTCAATGAAGCCTAGACAGTTTCATATTCAATATCTTTCCTAATTTCAGAGACATTTGAAGTAGAAAATTAATATAGTAGATGAAGAATCAAAATCTGCATATTGCTTATTTTTTGTTTTGAGTTTCACAAGTATAAATTAATTTGATAGTACCAAGTGAGTATGAAACTGGTATCTTTTAGATTAAAAAAATTATCAAAAATAAGATGATAGTTGCATCAGTCAAGATGAGATATGAGTCAACTGATCTTATGTATGGAAACTGTACATCTTCTGTATATGATTATGAAGGATGGGAATATCAATTAAGGGAAGAAAATGGTTGGCATATTGCTTGACACAAATAACAGAGTGTATAACACACACGTGTATTAAGGATAACATGGTGTTATTTATTCAAATTTATTCAAATACAGTAAATAAATCCATGTTCTTTTAGTATTATTGGCTCAGTTCAGTTCAGTCACTCAGTCGTGTCTGACTCTTTGCAACCCCATGAATTGCAGCATGCCAGGCCTCCCCGTCCATCACCAGCTACCGGAATTCACTCAGACTCACGTCCATCGAGTCAGTGATGCCATTCACCCGTCTCATCCTCTGTCGTCCCCTTCTCCTCCTGCCCTCAATCCCTCCCAGCATCAGAGTCTTTTCCAATGAGTCAACTCTTTGCATGAGGTGGCCAAAGTAGTGGAGCTTCAGCTTTAACATCATTCCTTCCAAAGAACGCCCAGGGCTGATCTCCTTTAGAATGGACTGGTTGGATCTCCTTGCAGACCAAGGGACTCTCAAGAGTCTTCTCCAACACCACAGTTCAAAAGCATCAATTCTTCGGCACTCAGCTTTCTTCACAGTCCAACTCTCACATCCATACATGACTACTGGAAAAACCATAGCCTTGACTAGACGGACCTTTGTTGGCAAAGTAATGTCTCTGCTTTTTAATATGCTATCTAGGTTAGTCAAAACTTTCCTTCCAAGGAGTAAGCGTCTTTTAATTTCATGGCTGCAATTACCATCTGCAGTGATTTTGGAGCCCCAAAAAATAAAGTCTGACACTGTTTCCACTGTTTCCCCATCTATTTGCCATGAAGTGATGGGACCAGACGCCATGATCTTCATTTTCTGAATGTTGAGCTTTAAGCCAACTTTTTCACTCTCGTCTTTCACTTTGCTCAAGAGGCTTTTTAGTTCCTCTTCACTTTCTGCCATAAGGGTGGTGTCATCTGCATATCTGAGGTGATTGATATGTCTCGCGGCAATCTTGATTCCAGCTTGTGCTTCTTCCAGCCCAGTGTTTGTTGTGATGTACTCTGCATATAAGTTAAATAAGCAGGGTGACAATATACAGCCTTGATGTACTCTTTTTCCTATTTGCAACCAGTCTGTTGTTCCATGTCCAGTTCTAACTGTTGCTTCCTGACCTGCATACAGCTTTCTCAAGAAGCAGGTCAGGTGGTCTGGTATTCCCATCTCTTTCAGAATTCCTACAGTTTATTGTGATCCACACAGTCAAAGGCTTTGGCAAAGTCAGTAAAGCAGAAATAGATGTTTTTTCTGGAACTCTCTTGCTTTTTTGATGATCCAACTCTATGTATATTATAAAAATCTATGAAACTGAGATATTTTGAAGCTGCTTGATATAAAAATATTTTATTAGCATGATTTACTTAATACAATTTATTAAAAGTAGATATTTTTTTATATATTTGGATATAGAGTTTATAATGTTTTTTTTAAAAAAATACAGGATCACAAATCTGAGATATGAAATTCAAGTATCATAAATATAATAGTTTTATAGATGTTTCTGGGGATTAAAATATCAGTGCTACTACCTGAAATAAGCATTGACTACAATAACATATCTATCACATATGCAAATTATTTCTTATGGCAGAAACTGAAGAGGGATTAAAGAGCCTCTTAAAATGAAAGAGGAGAGTGAAAAAACTTGCTTAAAACTCAACATTCAAAAAACGAAGACCATGACATCTTGTCCCATCACTTCATGGCAAATAGATGGGGAAACAGTGGAAACAGTGTCAGACTTTTCTGGGGGGGCTCCAAAATCACTGCAGATGGTGATGGCAGTCATGAAATTAAGACACTTATTCCTTGGAAGAAAAGCTATGACCAACCTAGACAGCATATTAAAAAGCAGATATATTACTTTGCCAACAAAGGCTCCTCTAGTCAAAGCTCTGGTTTTTGCAGAATCATGTATAGATGTGAGAGTTGGACTATAAAGAAAGCTGAGTGCCAAAGAATTCATGCTTTCGAACTGTGGTATTGGAAAAGACTCTTGAGAGTACCTGGACTGCAAGGAGATCAAACCAGTCAGTTCTAAAGGAAATCATTGGAAAGACTGAAGCTGAAACTGTAATACTTTGGCCACCTGATGAGAAGAACTGACAGTTGAAAAGACCCTGATGCTTGGAAAGGCTGAAGGCAGGAGAAAGGGACAACAGAGGAGGAGGTGGTTGGATGGCATCACCGACTCAGTGGACATGGGTCTGAGCAAGCTCCGAGAGTTGGTGATGGACAGGGAAGCCTGGTGTGCTGCTGTCCATGGAGTTGCAGAGTCGGACATAACTGAGTGACTGAACTGACTGAGCATTAGCTTCTACTTGTGAAAATATGTACCATTATTCTTCTTTTCCTCCCTATAAAATGTGCAAAAGATAAAAGCAAAAACAATGCAGTCAACTGATGAAACAAAATTTATGCCTTTAAAGTCTTAGCTTTTCAAGATTCTATCCACTCTTACTCATTTTCCCAATAAACAACAAATTGCAGGTCCTAAAATAATGCAATAGTTTATTAAATTTCATCTTTGCTCTGGTGTCCTTCTATTTAATCCATCTTCAATATTCTATTGTTAAAATAAATTAATACATTCTTAGAGTTAGGATAAAGCCAAACCTCTTTTCTGGCTTAGTTTATTTCTTTTTGTTTGTTTGTTTGTTTTCACTTGCCAGCCATCCTCTGTTCACTTTACTATTTTTTTTTTTTCTGGCCATTAATGGATATCATGCAACATTACACACATGCCCTGATATTTGAATTTTGCTATCCATGTCTTAGACTTTCTTTTTAATTTTGAGGTATCACTTTTCCTTCAAGGTCTTCCTTTTTAAGCTATTTTAATATTCTTGGTCTAGTTATAAGTTTCTCTTTGGATAACATAACACAGTTTACTTTTCTTTTTAGCATAGAATATCACTTTTAAAAAACTCAACTCTCTCTCCCGTTATTTCTAAAGTACTTATCAAAAGCAAAGACTGTAGTTTCTTTCATCATGGGGTTTTTATTAGCTAGAACAATGATGGCTTTAAAGATGCATTTCATAAATGTTACCTGGATTAAATTAATCTTAAATAATCACAATAATAATTTGTTAACTTCTCTAACAAAAGTCTCATACAAATCATTTCACCAAGAACTTATATGAAACTTGAAAAACCTCTGTATTTAATTATCCAAACTGTGACTAATAATGACTGAATTTTGTTACAAGATGTCATGCTAAGACTTCTTATAAGACTCCAGGAAAAATAATAAAAAGAAAAACATTTTTATTCTTCTCTTACACAAGTTTTTATCTTAATTAGTGCTTTCTATTTGGAGACATACACAAATGTTTACCTTGTTCATTTAAAGGAATACATGAGCATGCCAAGATGTTTTAAATAAGTACAAAATAATACGGAATATAATAATACTTTTTTGTTTCTTCAGACTTTAGTCATATTATCTGAGGATGGTAAAATGATGAAACCATATTTCCAGCTTTATTCTATTTGTAGTTCTCTAATAATACCAAATGTGGCACTTATATTCCTATTTCTTGATGTATGAACTTAAAACTGATATTCTGAGATATAAAATGAGAGTCAATGAAATATTAGCACATGCATGGCTTATTATTGGTATTTTCTGCATTCCATATTATTTTCAATATATAAAATGGCTATAAATATCATTAATAATATGACTATAAAATTGTAGTCACTCAAAATGATTGGTTAAATTGGTTCTGTAGAGAAAAGACATGATCCTGAATTATTAAACATATACCTTCTAAAGAAAGGTGTGCAAAGAATCCAATTCTATCTATATACTCTATTTTCAAACATAATTCTATGAATTTTAAAGGCAAATAATAAGCCTTCTCTTGGAGTTCTCTTTAGAATCTTAAGAATAAAAGATGTTGGAGATGACACAAGTTGGGATCAATAGCTTTCTCACTTATCCAGCAAAAGAATTTTTTTGAGAATTCTATTTTATGAAATTATTAAATACTTCCTAACTATGTAACATATTTAGTAACCACTCCAATCACTTTAGTGTAATAATATATACCCATAATGGAAAAACAATTTTATTTTTCAAGCTTTATTTGTTGATATAAAATATTATCAGCAAGTCCTTCTAGATATAATATACCTATGTCATAGTAAAGAGAATAAAATAGTAGATATACATCTATATGTTTTATTAAAAAAGAATGTTTTAATAATTCCAAGCTAAAGGAATGACAAATTTAAAGAAATGTGAATCTCAGAGGACACCAGTAAAGTGAACAACAGAAAGTAGAGAAAGGAAGAATAGTTGCAAAATCTTTATATTATAGTTCCACTGAGTTAACCTTAACTTTAATAAAAATTTGATTCAATAAATCAAGTATTAATATAGGATATATAAAATGATTTGAAATATAATAAAATTTTATTAATATCATAAATTCTTCATTCCCCTCTCATAGATATAACTGAAGTTTTCCAACATTAGCACCAACCCCTGTAACTAGAAGTAAATAAAATGTATGTATATGTGTGAGCATATGTGCTGTTTGCTAGCATGTATATATATATATATTTGTGATTTAATCAATTGCCTTAAACAGAGAAACTAGATAAAATTAAAGAAGATTCAAATGTCAGTTAAAATGGAATAATTCCACCTCAAGTTTTCTTTCTAAATGATTATTATTAAAATCTGTAGAAAGATTACAAAACAAATCACCAGCAGTTCAGTTCAGTTGCTCAGTCGTGTTGGACTCTTTGCAACCCCATGAACCGCAGCATGCCAGGCCTCCCTGTCCATCACCAACTCCTGGAGTCCACCCAAACCCATGTCCATCGAGTCAGTGATGCCATCCAACCATCTCATTCTCTGTCATCCCCTTGTCCTCCTGCCCTCAATCTTTCCCAGCATCAGGGTCTTTTCAAATGATTCAGCTCTTTGCATCAGATGGGCAAAGTATTAGAGTTTCAGCTTCAACATCAGTCCCTTCAATGAACACACAACACTAATCTCCTTTAGGATGGACTGGTTGGATCTCCTTTCAGTCCAAGGGACTCTAAAGAGTCTTCTCCAACATCACACTTCAAAAGCATCAATTCTTCAGTGCTCAGCCTTCTTTATAGTTCAACTCTCACAACCATACATGACCACTGCAAAAACCATAGCTTTGACTAGACAGACCTTTGTTGACAAAGTAATATCTCTGCTTTTTAATATGCTATCTAGGTTGGTCATAACTTTCCTTCCAAGAAGTAAGCATTTTTAAATTTCATGCTGCAATCGCCCTCTGCAGTGATTTTAGAGCCCCCCAAAATAAAGTCAGCCACTGTGTCCACTGTTTCCCCATCTATTTGCCATGAAGTGATGGGACTGGATGCCATGATCTTAGTTTTCTGAATGTTGAGATTTAAGCCAACATTTTCACTCTTCACTTTCACTTTCATCAAGAGGTTTTTTAATTCTTTTTCACTTTCTGCCATAAGGGTGGTGTCATCTGCATATCTGAGGTTATTGATATTTCTCCTGGAAATCTTGATTCCAGCTTGTGCTTCCTTTAGCCCAGCATTTCTCATGATGTACTCTGCATATAAGTTAAATAAACAGGGTGATAATATACAGCCTTGATGTGCTCCTTTTCCTATTTGGAACCAGTCTGTTGTTCCATGTCCAGTTCTAACTGTTGCTTCCGGACCTGCATAAAGCTTCCTTAAGAGGCAGGTCTGGTATTCTGGTATTGCCATCTCTTTCAGAATTTTCCACAGTTTATTGTGATCCACATAGTCAAAGGCTTTGACATGGTAAATAAAGCAGAAATGGATGTTTTTATGGAACTCTCTTGCTTTTTTGATGATACAGTGGGTGTTGGCAATTTGCCATCTGGTTCCTCTGCCTTTTCTAAAGCCAGCTTGAACATCTGGAAGTTCACAGTTCATGTATTGCTCAAGCCTGGCTTGGAGAATTTTAAGCATTACTTTACTAGTATATGAGATGAGTGCAATTGTGTGTTAGTTTGAGCATTCTTTGGCATTGCCTTTCTTTGGGCTTGGAATGAAAAGTGACCTTTTTCTAGTCCTGTAGCCACTGCTGAGTTTTCCAAATTTGCTGACTTATTGAGTGCAGCACTTTCACAGCATCATCTTTCAGGATTTGAAAGAGCTCGACTGGAATTCCATCACCTCCACTAGCTTTGTTCGTAGTGATGCTTCCTAAGGCCCATTTGACTTCACATTCCAGGATGTCTGAGTCTAGGTGAGTGATCACACCATCGTGATTATCTGGGTCATGAAGATCTTTTTTTTGTACGGTTCTTCTGTGTATTCTTGCCATCTCTTCTTAATATTTTCTGCTTCTGTTAGGTTCCTACAATTTCTGTCCTTTATTGAGACCATCTTTGCATGAAATGTTTCCTTGATATCTTAATTTTCTTGAAGAGATCTCTAGTCTTTCCCATTCTACTGTTTTCTTCTATTTCTTTGCATTGATTGCTGAGGAAGGCTTTCTTATGTCTGCTTGCTATTCTTTGGAACTCTTCATTAAACTGAGTATATCTTTCCTTCTCTCCTTTGCTTTTCACTTACCTTCTTTTCACAGGTATTTTTTTAAGGTCTCCTCAGACAGCCATTTTGCTTTTTTGCATTTCTTTTTCTTGGGGATGGTCTTGATTCCTGTCTCCTGTACAATATTATGAACCTCCATCCATAGTTCTTCAGGCACTCTGTCTATCAGATCTAGTCCCTTAAATCTATTTCTCACTTCCACTGTATAGTCATAAAGGATTTGATTTAGCACATACCTAAATGGTCTAGTGGTTTTCCCTACTTTCTTCAATTTCAGTCTGTATTTGGGAATAAAGATTTCGTGATCTGAGCCACAGTCAGCTCCCAGTCTTGTTTTTGCTCACTGTATAGAGCTTCTCCATCTTTGACTGCAAAGAATATAATCGATCTGATTTCGGTGTCAACTATCTGGTGATGTCCATGTTTAGAGTATTCTCTGTTTTGTTGGAAGAGGGTGTTTGCTATGACCAGTGCCTTCTTTTCGCAGAACTCTATTAGCCTTTGCCCTGCTTCATTCTGTACTCCAAGGCCAAATTTGCCTGTTACTCCAGGTGTTTCTTGACTTCCTACGTTTGCATTCCAGTCCCCTATAATGAAAAGGACATCTTTTTTGGGTGTTAGTTCTAGAAAGTCTTGTAGGTCTTCATAGAACTTTTAAACACCAGCTTCTTTAGCATTACTGGTTGGGGCATAGACTTGGATTACCGTGATATTAAATGGTTTGCCTTGGAAACAAACAGAGATCATTCTGTCGTTTTTGAGATTGCATCCAAGTACTGCATTTCTGACTCTTTTGTTGACCATGATGGCTACTCCATTTCTTCTAGGGGATTCCTGCCCACAGTGATAGATATAATGGTCATTTGAGTTAAATTCACCAATTCCAGTCCATCTTAGTTCACTGATTCCTAGAATGTCGATCTTCACTCTTGTCATCTCCTATTTGACCACTTTCAATTTGCCTTGATTCATAGACTTAACATTCCAGGTTCCTATGCAATATTGCTCTTTACAACATCGAACCTTGCTCCTATCACCAGTCACATCCACAACTGGGTATTGTTTTTGCTTTGGCTCTATCCCTTCATTCTTTCTGGATTTATTTCTCCACTCATCTCCCGTAGCATATTGGGCACCTTCTGACCTGGGGAGTTCATCTTTCAGTGCCCTATCTTTATGCCTTTTCATACTGCTCATGGGGTTCTCAAGGCAAGAATACTAAAGTGGTTTGCCATTCCCTTCTCCAGCGGACCACATTCTGTAAGTGGATCAATTCCACTTCAATTTTTCTTTCTAAATGATTATTATTAAAATATGTAGAAAGATTACAAAACAAATCACCATAGGACCCTAAAAAATAAATAGTAACAGACGATTTGTGAATGAGTTAAGTCAAAACTTGAAAACTACCAATACAGTGGTGGTGATTTTTTCTTTCCTTTCTTTCTTCTTTTCTTCCACCTTCACTCATGAATGGGTAGAGTGAGCATTTGTGTATCAAGCAAGGATGTTAAGATCTCAAAAAATTAAACTATATTTTTAGCAAATGAAAACTGAACATCTGTAAGTCCAAGGGTTTGAAAAATATCATCATTTTTGTGTGAACTTTTTTGTTTGTTTGTTTTTTAGTTTTTTTTTTTTCTTCTCATGTTCCTGCCCCAGTTACACAAAACATAAAAACATTGCTGTCATAGTGAGAAAGACACTTAAAACTCTAAGAGAAAACATATATATGTGGATTGGGGGGGGGTGCGGGGGAAAGGAAGAAAAAAAGTCATATGATGAGTGCCAGGAAAATGCCTATGTTTTTTTCTTTATTTTAGCACCATTAACCTGAGAGCTACTCAGTATACAGTCTGTTCATGGTTAAAACTGAAAGAACCCCATAACTGTAGCTAGATGACTCAGGAAAAGGTACTGTGGAAACAGAGAGGAAGCCACTTGAGAAATCAATCCCTTAAAATAGTATATGCAAAAAAAAACAATTTATTTAAGCTTTGCCTTAGCATTATATACATAAAAGAGTTTCCTAAAGCCTCTGATAATAGAATTTAAACAGCTATCCAAATTTAAGAATGAACACAGAAGTGAAACATAAGAGGGACAACTGCAAAGATCATAGCAAAAGATTTGGAAACTGAACTGACATTGTAATCCATCACCCATAGTAGATGAGACACAAGTGACTGTTTGAAGTTAGGTCTGATTCCTTGTTAAAATAAACAAAAGAATTCAAGATTCTCCAGATTAATTATTACAAAATGAAGAATCAAAACATAGTTTCAAAGCTAGATAATATGTTATCTAGTATACAATTCAAATTTACTTAGTGTACCAACAACCAGGAAACCTAACCAATTCAAAAGGGAAAAGACAAAGAGAGTGGCCAAGATGGCAGAATAGGAAGACCTTGAGCTTATCTCCTCCCAGGGACACACAAAAATTACAATTATTTACAGGACAGCATTTACAAGAGCAACCTAGAGAGTAGCAAAAATATTTTCTGCAGCCAGATATAAAGAAGCAATCATGATTAGATGAGTAAGAGGGTCAGAGATGCAATGCAGTAAAGATCCACAAATGAGAAGGTAATTTCTAGGGCAGAGGTTCTCCCCAAGGAGCAAGGGTTCCAGGCCCCACATCGGGCTTCCCATCCTACAGGTCCTGCCCCCAGAATGTTTAGCTTGAAAAGTCAATTGGATTTAATCTTGGGAGAGTCAGATGGCTGGGGGAAATAGTGACTTCAGTTTTAAAGGTACACACAAAATCTCACGTGCTCCAAGACCCAGGGCAGAAATTGTTACTAGAATGGACTCTGGAAGAGTCCCATCCTCACCTGCTGACCTTTGAGAATCTCAGGGAGAAGCCAGAGACACCTGAGCCTCACCCTGCAGAACACAGATGCTGACAACATTCTTTTGGGAGAGCTCATCCCATGTGAGTACATTGTTGCTGGTGAGTGCCATTTTAGCATTTTATTCCCAACTTATCAGTGCCAGGTCCTGGCCCAATCATAAGTCAGTCAGCACCAGTCCTGGAATACCCTAGACTAGACAATTAGCTGGTTAGGCAAACGGCACCACCTACCAGCAGACCATCTCCCCTGGGTACCCCTGAATTCCCAACTGTTGGGAAATTCATGTCCACACACCAGAGGGCAGTCCATAACCCTGAGACCCCCAGACCTCCTGAAGCTGGACATCAGATGCAATCCAGCCCACCAGCAGGCTGGCAGTAGCCCAATCACTGGCTTCATACACCAGAGGCTGTGAGTTGCTGGGCCCTGGCCCCACCTACCTGCAGACCAGCACTGACTCCAGGAACCCCAGGGCCCTACAGTAAAATATCCTGGGCCTGGCTCTGTACCAACACTAGCCGTGAGTCCTTCTAGGCCTCAGCACTGCCTACCAATAGGTAGACATTAGCTCTAAGACCCTCTACCCTTCTCCATAGCCAGAGAACTTAGGCACAGCACACTGCATCAGTGAGCTGACACTAGTCCCAGGACTCAGCTTCACCTACTACTGTGTGTACACTATTCTGGCACTTCCTGGATTCTGACCATGCCTGCCAGTAGACTGCCATCAGACTCAAACTCAGTCCTATGACCAGCCATGTCAAGACCTGGTCAACCACTGGCCAGAAGCAACCTAGCAGGTACCCTGGATCCCAGTCTGCTCAACAACAGGAAAAATACAGTTTGGGTCTGTTAGTCTTGTCAGAATTTGGCCCTGCCTACTAGAAGGCCATAACCAGCTGTAGGTGATGCCAGACACCATAGCCAACCTTGTCAAGAATTGGCTCTATCTAGCAAAAAGTTGGTTTAAGGCTTGGGATCCTCAGGACAGGATCCCATACAACAGCAGGCTGACACTAGCTCTGGGAACTTCAGCCTTCATAGCTAGTTGCCTTGTGACCAGACAGTGTTCACCTGTGGACTGGCATCAGGATCAGGACTCCCCTGGAAGTGCAGCCAACTACAGAAGGTGCCTTACCCATCAGTGGTCTGCATTTGCTGCACAATCTCTGGCAATCAACCAGACCAGGGCCCAGCTACATCTGTTAGTATGCCCGTAGTAGACAGCCTACCAAAACAAACGTGCAGCCTCTAAAGCGGGCATATAACCTTGTAACAAAAAAGGAGTGTGTTACTGGGCCCCATAGGACATTTCTTACAGAAGAGTCTTTCTGCAGGGTCAGGAAACTAACAATTTTCCAAACGAAAACAGTATATAGGCCAAACGAGGTGACAGAGGAATACACATTCCAAAAGAAAGAATAAATAAGGCTCCAGAAGAAGAACTAAGTGAACTTGAGATAGGCAATCCACCCAATAACAATTTTTAAGGTTAATTATCCTAAAGATGCTTTAAAAACTTAGGAAAATTATGGATAAACAGAATGAGAAGATAAAAGTTTTTAGCAAACAGAAAATATAAAGAACAACCAAATAGAACTGAAGAATACAATTAACAAAATTAAAAATATGTTAGAAGAAATAACAGCAAATTAACAGATAGAGATGACCAGAGCAGTGAACAGGAAGACAGAGTAGTAGTTTAGTAGTTCACCAAAGTAGTTCACTAAAACGAAAAAGAATATGATGAGGGCAGTTTAAGAGACCTCTAAGACAACATCACAATAAACTGTGGAAAATTCTGAAAGAGATGGGAATACCAGAACACCTGACCTGCCTCTTGAGAAACCTATATGCAGGTCCGGAAGCAACAGTTAGAACTGGACATGGAACAACAGACTGGTTCCAAATAGGAAAAGGAGTATGTCAAGGCTGTATATTGTCACCCTGCTTATTTAACTTACATGCAGAGTACATCGTGAGAAACTCTGGGCTGGAAGAAGCATGAGCTGGAATCAAGGTTGCGGGGAGAAATATCAAGAACCTCAGATATGCAGATGACAGCACCCTTATGGCAGAAAGTGAAGAGGAACAAAAGAGCCTCTTGATGAAAGTGAAAGAGGAGCGTGAACAAGTTGGCTTAAAGCTCAACATTCAGAAAACGAAGATCATGGCATCTGGTCCCATTACTTTATGGGAAATAGATGGGGAAACAGTGGAAACAGTATCAGACTTTATTTTTGGGGGCTCCAGAATCACTGCAGATGGTGACTGCAGCCATTAAATTAAAAGACACTTACTCCTTGGAAGAAAAGTTATGACCAACCTAGATAGTATATTGAAAAGCAGAGACATTACTTTGCCAACAAAAGTCCATCTAGTCAAGATTATGGTTTTTCCAGTGGTCATGTATGGATGCGAGAGTTGGACTGAGAAGAAAGCCGAGTGCCAAAGAATTGATGCTTTTGAACTGTGGTGTTGGAGAAGACTCTTGAGAGTCCCTTGGACTGCAAGGAGATCCAACCAGTCCATTCTGATGGAGATTAGCCCTGGGATTTCTTTGGAAGGAATGATGCTAAAGCTGAAACTCCAGTACTTTGGCCACCTCATGCAAAGAGTTGACTCATTGGGAAAAACTCTGACACTGGGAGGGATTGGGGGCAGGAGGAAAAGGGGATGACAGAGGATGAGATGTCTGGATGGCATCACCGATTTGATGGACGTGAGTTTGAGTGATCTCCGGGAGATGGTGATTAACAGGAAGGCCTGGCGTGCTGCAATTCATTGGGTCTCAAAGAGTCGGACACGACTGTGGGACTAAACTGAACTGAACTGAACTGAACTGAAGATAACATCAATACTAACCATTACTTTATGAGTCCCACAAAGAGAAGAGAGAAAGAATATTTGAATATATAATAGCTTGAAACCTCCCTAACCTGGGAAGAAGCACGGAGTCTAAATTGTATCATCTTAAGGGGCGGACTCATTTTGATATTTGGCAAATCTAATACAGTTATGTAAAGTTTAAAAATAAAATAAAATTAAAAAAATAAATAAATAAATAAAAGCAACACAACATAAAAAAAAAAAGAAAGAAAAAAAAAAAGAAGAAGCAAAACCAAAAAACACCAAGACATATTGTAGTTAACATGACAAAAAATAAAGATAAAGATAGACTATTAAAAGCAGCAAGGGAAAAACACATTACATACAAGGGGATATCCTTAAGGCTATCAGCTGACTTTTCAGCAGAAACTTTGCAGACCAGAAGGGAGTGACATGGTATATTTAAAATGATGAAAGAAAATATAACCTACAAGCAAGAGTTGTCTACCTGACGAGGCTTTCATTCAGATTTGTTGAAAAGATCAAAAATTTTGACAGGCAAAAGCTAAAAGAGTTTAGCACCACAAAAGCAGCTTTAAAAGAAACAAACAGCAACAAAAAAGGAAATATTAAGGGCATTCTTTAGCTCTTTTTTATTTATATTTCAGTGCAAATTAATTTCAGATTCTCTACTGAGAGTATAATCTGACAATTCCAGTAGTACTATGTGGAATAGGGGTGGCAGAATGCCAAGGAATTGATGCCTTTGAACGGCCATGCTGTCCAGCCATCTCATCCTCTAATGCCCTCTCCTCCTCTGCCCTCGATGGTTCCCAATATCAGGGACTTTTCCAATGTGTCATCTGTTCACATCAGATGACCAAAATACTGGAGCTTCACTTCAGCATCAGTCTTTCCAGTGAATATTCAGAATTGATCTCCCTTAACATTGACAGGTTTGATATCCTTGCTGTCCAAGGAACTTCAGGAGTCTACTCCAGCATTACAGTTCAAAGGCATCAATTCCTTGGCATTCTACCATTCCTATTCCACATAGCACTACTGGAATTGTCAGATTATACTCTCAATAGAGAATCTGAAATTAATTTGCACTGAAATATAAATAAAAAAGAGCTAAATAATGCCCAACCTGTGTAGAATTTCTGATTACTCCTTACTGTTGTTTCAAGTATTACTCATTATATACATTTTATTTAAGATACTTAATAGGAAAATAAAGTGCCTGAACCCTTCAGAAATAATTTGATTTTAGAGATAAACTGAGATGATTCCAGTATAATTTTAGAGTATTTCAGCTTTATTTTTACATCCTGTAAATCCTTTATTTTCTCCTCATATTTCCCAATTTATTAAAGATATAGAAGGACACATACAAGTTAGAATTAAAGCATAACTTAGCTGTAGATGACAAAGCATTTGATATTTTTAAAATACCTGTTCCTAGAAAGACAACAATCTTGATAATGAATGTTGATCCTCAAAAGAGAAGCAGAGAATCTATTGATCAAACCAAGTTAAGCCGTTAAGCCTTACTGCAGTACAGGAGAAAAATCCCTTAGTAGAGAATTAGTAGAATTCTTCCTAGAAGGAGAAAATCAGGAGAGGGTATTATTAGAGTTTAAGTTAGGATAGAGGGGAATTTGTAAAACAATACTTTTGGATTGTGAGTCCAGGGCAGCTAATGTCTTGAAGCTGTGTGGATTCTTAAGCTGTTCATCTTAGCACATCAGTAGATACTTCATATTCTTATCTTTCAGGAGCAAGTGTTAAACTTACTTAACTGTAGCAACAGTTTTTTTTTTTTTTAATCTTCTGCTGTTTAGCATAGAGACAGGAAAGGTTGCCTAGTCCCAGGGATAGGAAAATATGTTGGTTTCAGTTTTCACAAGTCTTTATTGAGAGATAAAAAATTATATGAATTCTCTGTTTTTCCCGTTCATAGGTCAAATGGCAGACCAGAGGACTCTATCATTATCATTATTATAATTCAATGGACAAAAACTCAAGATAAAGTTTTTAAAAAGCCAGATTATTTTGAACAGGATAAGGGAAAATTAAGTAGGGAAACTAGACAATGAAGTTTATTTTGTTTTCTTGGTTTACTCTGCATTTCCCTTGGATATGACAAGACCCTGTATGAAGTAAAGTATAGTAGTGAGTGCTGAATCACAACATCTTTTTGCTGGCTAGAAAGAGAAGCTAAAGGATGCTCAATATTTTCATTAATAACAAGTCATTCAATATACTCTGTACCCAAGGGAATAAAAGTTTACCCCCATCTCTTGAAAAAGAAGTGTGAAAAAAATTTAGATGTGTTTCAAAATCATCACAGAGGTTAAGTATTTCAAGAACAATGACTGAGAATGATGAAATCTATCATGACTCAGGGAATGAAATTTTATTCCTACTTACATGTAAGTTTATACCTTACTGTCATGATATCATATGATATATCATATGATTAATGATATGTCATGGGTACACAGTCAATGTATATGCATTGTCTATATTGTTATAAAGACAGAAAGCTAATTTCAAAGAGAATGCATTTTTATTTTTTAAACTTTTTTAATAAAAATGAAGCCATTTATTACAAACACAATTAAAATAGGTTTCTGACTCAGAATTGCCAATTAGAACAAAATTGATGAAAATAATGCATCTCAATTAAACTAAATTATAATTAATTCAAACCTATTTGAGTATAAACGCCTAAAGTATAAACTGAAGAAACTATACTGTATATCTTCCTTTTTTGTTGTTGTTGCAGCAATAAAACGATTATCATTGTAAGTCAAGTAAGTCAGACAGAGAAGACAAACTTTATATAATATGACTTATATGTGGAATCTAAAATTGTGATATAAATGAACTTATTTACAGAACAAAACAGACTCATAGACATATAAAATAAATAAACCAAAGGAGAAAGGTGCATGAGTAAGGGATAAATTAGAAGGTTGGGGCTAAAATATACACACTATTATACATGAAATAGATAATCAAGGACCTATTGTACAGTACAAGGAACTCTACATAATACTCCATAATAACTTAAATGGCAAAAAATCTGAAAAAAAAATAGATATAGGTATATGTGTGACTGAATCATGTTGCTGTACACCTGAAACTAGCACAACATTGTAAATCAAATATACTCCAATATACAATAAATTTTTAAATAGGAAATACACTTTTAAATGTTGATATTTTATCACAAATTTCTCATTAATCTCCATCTTAATATGTAAGTAATTTGGGGAAAAAACAAAACAAAACAAAAACTAGACCTGGGGTGCTGGAAAATATGGTGGGTTGAATACAAGCATTAAACTCTGACCTTTCACAAAACTCCATTATCACAATATTAAAAAGCATTAAATGACATAAATTCACTAAGTGAAGAGGAGGGACAAGAAAAATACAATTTAGGAAATGGGGAAAAGAAAAATAAGAATAAAAAGATATAATCCAGAGGTTTAGATAACAATATTAAAAATGATTAGCATAAAAAATGCTCAACATCATTAGTTATTGCATGCTAAGTCGCTTCAGTTGTGTCTGACTCTTTGCAACCTTATGGACTGTGTCCCACCAGGCTCCTCTACCCATGGAATTCTTCAGACAAGAATACTGGAATGAGTGTCATTTCCTTCTCCAGGGGACCTTCCCAACCCAGGGATTGAACTCCTGTCTCTTAAGTCTCCTGCATTGGCATGTGTGTTCTCTACCACCAGTGCCACCTGACTCATTAGTCATTAAGGAACTACAAAATCGAGACCACAATTATAGGCATTGACATATCCATTGCACAGGATAAAGAAAAACTTTCAATTTTTTTTTGTGTGTGTGTGTGTGCAAATGCTAAATAAGAAGTGATTTGACAATTTCTACAAAAGTTAAATACATAATTATATGACTTAAGGCAGAAGCTATGTTGCAGATTTGTAGGGTTCCTGTAATAAATTACTATAAACTAGGTGGATTAAAACAGCAGAAATGTGCTTTCTCATTGTTCAGTAGACTAGAAGTCCTTCTTTGTAGGTTCTAGGAAAGAATCCTTCCTGTCTCCTAGCTTCTGCTGTTTGCCAACAGTCCTTTGCTTTCCTTGGTTTGTAGCTGTGTCACTCTAACTTTTGCATCTGTTGTCACATGACCTTGTGTCCCTTCAGTGTTTTGTGTCTCTGCATATATAAATCCCCCACCCCGACATAGAAACCATTCATTAGATGTGGAACTCTACCATAATACAGCATGACCTCATTTATCTTGATTACATAATACAAAGGCCCTCTTTTCAAATAAGGTCACATTTACAGTTTCTCAGTGAATATGAATTTTTGGAGGACACTATTCAACACATGAAAGTTCTATTTATAATCATTCAAAATTGGGAACAACTCAAATATTCTTCAATTGGAGATTGAATAAATCTGCTCTGCATACTGAAAGAATTGCTCCTCACTTCTAAGAAATCCCAGGCAGGATTAATATTAAAATATTAAAATTGTCTTTCAACAACTATGATTATCATGTGTGTGTGCATGTTCAATTGTGTCAACTTTTGCAGCCCCATGGACTGTAACCCACCAGGCTCCTCTGTCCACAGAATTTTCCAGGCAAGAATACTGGAGTGATTATCACTTCCTACTCCAGGGGATCTGCCCAATCAAGGGATTGAACCTGCCTGTCTTATGTTTCCTGCATCGGAGGCAGATTCTTTACCACTAGCACCACCTGAGAAGTCCCTATGATTATTATTTAATGACAATTCATTTAGTAATTACCAAATGGAGGGCACTGAGAGACAAACTAGAGGATAAAATCTGAGTAAGGCAAACATCCTTGATTTCAAAGGAGTTTAAAAGATAGTAGATAAGGTGGATTATTTTTTTTTTCCAGTTTTTTTTGGGGGGAAGAAAAAGAGTGAAACCAGTCTTTGAAAAAACGTCTTAAAATAGGATGTGCATAGAAACCCATGCTTTCAAGGTTCCAAGTTAATATTTGTATTTCTGCACATAATACCACTACCTCAATTCTAAACTCCACTGCCTGTCTTTTAAAAACTCCTTTGAAAGGTTGTACCTTTCTATTCCATTGTTCATCAACAAGGAATTCCTAAGCTAGGTGACTTCTTTAAATCCTGTGGATATTTCTGGTTGCTTCTAATTCCATTATTTTGTTATTTCTTTTTCCTAAGTTATCTCTGTCTTCTAAACTATTGTCTAAATCCCATTTTAATCACATTTCCTTTGCACAACTCTCATTTTAATATATAATAATATCTCCTTTCTTAAAAAATTAACATAATAGAATATTACACTTCCTTTAGGCCTGTCATTAAACGTTGTGGAGTCCAGGAAGGAATACATGAAGATGTACATCTGAATTTACACCATAAATCTAAATGTTTAAAGACATAAATTTAGCTAATAAATCATTAAATGTACTATATTCTAGCGTCTTATTTCAAAACTATTTTCACATTGGCACGATTGGAAAATGTGTGTAAAGCTTTAGTTTTATGAGTAAAATAAGCAAAGTCTCAAAGACAAAACATTTAATTATTTTTAAGTCTTTTTGAATAATCTGTATGTGTTTATCCTGAATACTGTTAAAGTTTGGATTAGTAGCCTAATAAAGTGAAAGTTTCTCAGTCGTGTCCGACTCTTTGTGACATCATGGACTATACAGTCCATGGAATTCTCCAGGCCAGAATACTGGGGTGGGTAGCCTTTCCCTTCTCCAGGGGAATCTTCCAAACCCAGGGATCAAACCCAGATCTTCCACATTGCAGGTGTACTTTTACCAGCTGAGCCATAAGGGAAGCCCAAGAACACTGGTGTGGGTAGCCTAAATCTTCTCCAGTGGATCTTCCCTACCCAGGAATCAAACTGGAGTCTCCGGCATTGCAGGCGGATTCTTTACCAACTGAGCTATGAGTTAAGTAAAAATACAAGAAAACTAGTACATTCTGCTATCATATAAATTGGCTTCTTTACATTCTTTTTAACAAAATTGCAAATGTTATAACCAATACTTTAGGTATGGTTTATTGAAAATAATGGCAAGCACAATGACCTTTGGTCTTCCCGGGTAGCTTAGCTGGTAAAAAAATCCACCTTCTATTCAGGAAACCTTGGTTTGATTCCTGGTTTGGGAAATTCCCCTGGAGAAGGGATAGATTACCCACTCCAGTATTCTTGGGCTTCCCTGGTGGCTCAATGGTAAAGAACCCACCTGCAAAGTGGGAGACCTGGTTTCAATTCCTGGGTTGGGAAGATCCCCTTGGAGGAGGGCGGCCAAGCGGCAACCCACTCCAGTATCCTTGCTTGGGAATCCCCATGGACAGAGGAACCTGGTGGGCTACAGTCCATGGGGTCACAAGAGTCAGACACTACTGAGTGGCTAAGCACAGTGCAACACTATGACCTTTATGAATCATTGTGGATAATCCACTCTCTGAGGAAAATAATCAACTTGTAAATTAGAAAGTATTGTAAGCAATGTGTTATTTATTCTTTTCAAACATTGGAATGGAGAAAGAAATGGCAACCCACTCCAGTATTTTTTTCTGGGAAATCCCATGGACAGAGGAACCTGGCAGATTACAGTCCATAGGGTCATAAAAAAGTTGGAGAAGACTTAAAGACTGGGCAAACATTGGAAAGGAGTCTGTAAATACCTCAAATATTGGGTTGGCTGAAAAGTTAATTTGTGTTTTTCTGTAAGATATTATGGCCAACCCAATAATTTAATTCCATCACACAAAACTTACCATTTGCATCACAATTTTCACTCTCTTAAAAATAATACATGGGTCCATATAGTAGTAAAAGAAAGGGTATTAGGCTTCATGTATGGTTTGCCAACACATACACACATTCAAATTAAAGACTGACAGGAATTGTTTGACTCTACAAAATGCTCCTCATATTCTATGTGCAACTGCCTTAAATATTGAAATAAATTGTATTTTTGGAACCAGAAATTAAAACATAAAGAACAGATCATTTGTCTTTTTTCTTTTCAAAGAATTTCCACCCCTCAAATCTTCCTTGTATTCAGAAGCAGTGTCATCAGACACATGGGCTCATGCCTATCCTGGCTTCAATCAGCACTCAACTGCCAGAGGAGGTTGAACACAAGTGGAGGAGAATTCCTGGGGGCTGAAGATGTTGCTCATGAGCAGGAATGTTGAAGGATACAGAGCAGCCTCCCCAGCACCAAGTTCCAGATCCCCAGGCTTGGACCCCAAATGTTTTTAAACAACTCAATCTTTGTTTGCCATATACAGACTCTTTCTAAATAAAATCAGAGGCCCTTTTGTTTAAGAGTTGCACTGCATTTGATTATTCTTTATTTTTCCCACCTTATGGTCTTTGATGAGGTCACATCAGGAATACATAATTTCTGTTAACTGGGTTGCGAGGAGACCAATATTTTTCTATGATACTACAATATAATATTCAAAATATTGCATATTCAAAATCAATATTTAATAAGAAAAACATATATATTTCTATGAAAAATGAGCTCAACTTATTTATTCACACTTCTTAAAATCTAACTTTTTTGTTTTAAAAAGTTAGATTCTTTAAAAGTTACCAGGACCTGCAAATTTTCTTCAAATTATGAAGTGCTCATTTGTACTACTTGCAAAATATTCTTTAGTCCCTAGTAGTTGCAAAGGGCTGTATAGCAATAGTGTGGCCAATGTGTTCTGGATGGAAGTGTCTTAACTACATATGTGACATTGTAGTACTCTCTTTCCCCACGCTTAGCTGTTGGTCATGATCTAGGTAATGAATATTCTATTAGCTGATGTACATTAGTGACTATGATCAGACCACATTGGGTGATTCACAATGGAAGTGTAGAGTCAGTTAGAAATAAGCTCTTTTAATCCCATATCTTTCTTCATTACCCCTCTTTCTCATTATTGATTTCATTGTGTATAATTAATCAGTTGTTATTTTTCTGTATCAAGACATCATTTAATTGTATCAGGACATCATTTGATTGTTATCATTTTTAACCAGTAGATAGCTCCACTCTGTTTATAGGGAGGGGTTGATATATATAAAGCTGAATTTAACATTTGGCAGCACTGTTCACAAAAATGATTCCTTAAAAATATGTATGACTGACATATGAATTAACAGAAAAGTAGAAAAATATATAAATAGGGCCTTTGTTGGTAATAGAGAGCTTTCCTGATAGCTCAATTGGTAAAGAATCCGCCTGCAATACAGGAGATCCTGGTTCAATTCCTGGGTCGGGAAGATCCTCTGTAGAAGGGATAGGCTACCTACTCCAGTGTTCTTGGGCTCCCTTGTGGCTCAGCTGGAAAAGAATCCTCCTGCAGTGTGGGAGATCTGGCTTTGATCCCATTGTTAGGAAGATCCCCTGGAGAAGGGAAAGGCTACCCACTCTAGTATTCTGGCCTGGAGAATTCCATGGACTGTATAGTCCACAGGGTCCCAAAGAGCCAGACACAGATGAGTGACTTTCACTTTCTTGGCAATATAGTATATATTAATAATGTATCATTTTTTTGATATTTCCAACTAGAATATATTTCTCATTCTATCATCAAATAGTCTAATTACTCTCATTCTTAAGAAAACTAAAGACAATTTTAGCAAAATACACATGGTTGAGAAAAAGTACTTTAGCTAATTTATCTCACTTTCTTGCTTTAAAGAAATGGAAAAAAAATGTACACCATTAAATTATATGCTTTCATTTTTCCTTCTGTTTGTTTTAACTTAAAACAACAACAACTTGATATTTGGCAAAACTAATACAGTTATGTAAAGTCTAAAAATAAAATAAAATTAAACAACAACAACAACCAAAAAAAAAATAGGTTTTCTGGCCACACTTTTCTGCATGTGGGAGCTGAGTTTCTGACCAGGGATCGACCCTGAACCTTCTGCAGTGGAAATGCTGTCTTAACCACTGGACTGCCAGGGAAGTCCCTATATATATTTTCTGATTTTATGCATACATAAATCAGAAATATGAGTTAAATATACCAATCCAGTTGGTGGTAGCCATTACTAAGAAAAACACATAGGAGAAATTTGTTGAATATACTGAAGTCATGGTACTACTGTTGAAGTACATTATCATTAAAAAAAATGTTGGTAAGAATTTAGTGGGAAGGAAATATCTGTTTTTCTATAATGATGAAACATAAAAATCTAAAGAATCCAGTTTTCTCATTATTAACACATTAACATATAAAGAGTTAATAAAATGTTATGTAAAACATTATTATCATCTTTTATTTTACTAATTTCTTTTTATGTAACACTAGTGCAAAAAACAGTGCTAACTGGACTGCTGGTAAATCTGTGGTGAATTCTAAAAAAACATCTTACCATCACCAGAAGAAAGGTTCAAATATTAAAGAAACAGTTTTGAATTTTGTTCCTAATGATCCAAACTTCCCCTTCAAAGCTATTTGCTAAATAAGCTAAAAATCAATAGTGAGAATTAACTCTCACAAATATTGGACATTCTTAAGTCTAACATGTAGAAAGAAGATGCTAAAGAAAAATAAATCATATTTGTGTGGTAGGGAACTGATAAGAATCATTACTTATTCATGGTAAATGGCAGAAAACCCAGCAAAGGCTAACTTAGATGGTGGAAAACATGGTTCACATAACTAAAAAATTCAGGAGAGACTGGATTCAGGCTTCATTTTATTCTGATGCTCAAACACACTCTTGTGGAATTTGCTTCTTGTCTTATGATTTTGACATTCTTATCAAATTTCACAGCATTTCCCTTTCTCAGAAAGTTTTTGTCTTGTGTTCACCAGTTAGATATAGCAGTTCTGGCCTACCACCATCCCAATTTCAAGTTGCAAAGACTAAAAAAGTCTGGTTCATTTAGAACAAATTAAACTTTTTTGTATTTCTATGAAAAATGCATTGAAACTTTTCCACTTTTAAAATGATAAATTTGGCCAACTCCAAATCTGCTTGCTAATGGATGACTACAAGTGTATCCTCATAAAGTGATAATCAAATGCATGTGTGTTCTCAGTCATGTCATACTCTTTGGGTCCCCATGGACTGTAGCCTGCCAGGCTCCTCTGTCCATGGGATGTTGCAGGCAAGAATACTGGAATGGGTTACCATTTCCTCCTCTAAGGGGTCTTCCTGACCCAGGGATTGAACTTGTGTCTCCTGTGTTTTCTGCATGGCAGGCAGATTCTTTACTGCTTGAGCCACTGGGGAAGCCCCATAAGGTGATGGATATGTGCTTTTATGTGTGTTACAAAATACGTGAATAATATTTGTCAAAATTTGGAATATTTTATTCATTAGTAATTTCCCATAAAATTTGTCTCCTAATCTCTCCATTTCAATAATTATACTCATATGAATCATTATGGGAATTGCTTCTGAGGTCTTGGGGCATAATGGGGAATTAAGATCCTTAGGATATTGAAAGACTGAAGTTAAGCACAAAAATGCAAAGTAGGAGATCATTTATATTAAAAAAAAATTTGCCCACTTTTCTGTTTATCCATGAAGCTATCTTTTGTTGATGATATTTTCTTTTCTTCATGCCTGGTGCTGCTGCTGCTGCTAAGTCGCTTCAGTCATGTCCAACTCTGTGCAACCCCATAGACGACAGCCCACTAGGCTCCTCTGTCCCTGGGATTCTCCAGGCAAGAATACCGGAGTGGGTTGCCATTTCCTTCTCCAATGCATGAAAGTGGAGGTGAAAGTGAAGTCTCTCAGTCATGCCCAACTCTTAGCGATCCCATGGACTGCAGCCTACCAGGCTCCTCTGTCCATGGGATTTTCTAGGCAAGAGTACTGGAATAGGTTTTTCATGCCTAGGGCTGCTCAAATGTGAGGAGAATTTTGTCATGGCATCTGCTGTTTGTAGAAAATTAAATCAGTGTACTGATTTTATATCATGCAATTACACCATTACAATATATTGAGAATAGAGAATTTTAACCAATTCAAATCATAACTAACCACAAATTCTTATTTTATTTTGTGTTACAATAAAGCATGTATATCAAAGGGGAGAATGCTCTGTATAAGATAGAGTCAAGGCTAACACAGTTAATAAACCATGCTGGGTGATACTCTGTCAAATACCAGCATGGCAGACAGAGAGTTTTAAAGTACTGCCACAAAAAAATGAAATTTTGAACATTGATCACTTTTCCTGTTTTTGTTACATTCAAAGCACAAATATTTAAAGGAGTAAACTTCAGTAGGACAAAAATGATTTCGATATAAAATTTATAAAAAGCTGAGGCATACTGTATTGGTGTTTTTCTTTTTGGCTTACTTCACTCTGTATAATAGGCTCCAGTTTCATCCATCTCATTAGAACTGATTCAAATGTATTCTTTTTAATGGCTGAGTAATACTCCATTGTGTATATGTACCACTGCTTTCTTATCCGTTCATCTGCTGATGGACATCTTGGAATTTAGAAAGATTGTAACAATAACCCTGTATACGAGACAGCAAAAGAGACATTAATGTATTGGACTCTGTGGGAGAGGGAGAGGGTGGGATGGTTTGGGAGAATGGCATTGAAACATGTATAATATCATATATGAAATGAGTCTCCAGTCCAGGTGTGATGCACAATACTGGATGCTTGGGGCTGGTGCACTGGGATGACCCAGAGGGATAGTACTGGGAGGAAGGAGGGAGGAGGGTTCAGGATGGGGAACACATGTATACCTGTGGCAGATTCATGTTGATATATGGCAAAACCAATACAATACTGTAAAGTTAAAAAATAAAATAAAATAAAATTTAAAAAAAAAAGCTGAGGCATTTCTAAAGGGAAGGTAACCTACTGAAAATGAAGTATGTATATATTTATTTAACCAATTTAAATTTATGTACTAGAAGTACTGTGTCCAAGATGAAAACCATTATGTTAGTGTGTCCTAAGGACTAAATTTTATTTAAAATTTAAATTTAAATGTATAAGCTGTTAATTAATTTATAACATATAACATATAATAGATATATCCAATTTGTATTAGTGTGACCTAAGGACTAAATTTTATTTAAAATTAAATTTAAATGTATAGCTGTTAATCAATTAAGTTACTAAAAACTAAGTGTGCTCAGAAGAATTTGAGCATGTTAATCTACATTTTTAATATTCAATTTTATAAAATCTGAAAACAAATAATGCATTCTGATGAAAATTTAGTACAAAACTTAAAATATGTAAATATTTCAAATAGTACAAAAAAACTTTGTACTAAGAAAACAATGTAAAGCATCATAAATACTTTTATATTTATTACACATTGAAACAATATTTTGAATATATTGGAGTAATTAATATTCTATTAGAATAGGTATCTGTTATAGATATATGAATATGCAGTAATAAAATTGGATATATGTATTATGTTATTCAAGTGAACTTTGTTTCTGTCACTCATTTAATATAGGTACAAAAAACTTAAAAGTGCATATGTTTCTTATATTTTTATTGGACATCAGTATCTCAAAATGATGAATGATACCTATCATGCGCTTGCAACTAATTTTCTCTGCCTTTCCTCCTTCTTTTTCCTCCCTTTTTCTTTTTTTTCTAAATGTGATTTCCTAGACAGCATATTAAAAAGCAGAGACATTACTTTGTTGACAAAGGTCCATCTAGTCAAAGCTATGGTTTTTCCAGTAGTCTTGTATGAATGTGAGAGTTGGACCATAAAGAAAGCCAAGTGCTGAAGAATTGATGCTTTTGAACTGTGGTGTTAAAGAAGACTCTTGAGAGTACCTTGGACTGCAAGGAGATCAAGCCAGTCAATCCTAAAGGAAATCAATCCTGAGTATGCATTGGAAGGACTGATGCTGAAGCTGAAGCTCCAGTACTTTGGCCACCTGATGTGAAAGACTGACTCATTGGAAAAGATCCTGTAGCTGGGAAATATTGAATTCAGGAGAAGGGGAAAACAGAGGGTAAGATGGTTGGATGGCACCAACGATGCCATCGTTGGACATGAGTTTGGACAAGCTCTGGGAGTTGGTGATGGATAGGGAGGCCTGGCATGCTGCAGTCCATGGGACTGCAAAGAGTCAGGCACGACTGAGTGACTGAACTGACCTGAACTGAGAGATAGTGGAGGACAGAGGAGCTTGGTGTGCTATAGTTCTCAGGGTCCCGAAGAGTTGAGCACAACTTACCAACTGAACAACAATATAGATTTATATCTTTCGCTAAACTTTGCAAGTTTTTAGCTATTATTTCTTCAGTTCAGTCTTTCAGTCATATCTGACTCTTTGCAATCCCATGGACTGCAGCACGCCAGGCTTCCCTGTCCATCACCAACTCCTAGAGCTTACACTTACTCATTGTTTTATTTCTTCAAGTACATTTAAGTACATTCAAGTACATTTCTTCAAGATCATTATTTCTTCAAGTACATTTTAATCATGGTTCTCTTTCTCCTTTTCTTCTGGAAACTCTGCTAAAACAAGTATCAGAAGT
Organism: Bubalus kerabau; assembly: GCF_029407905.1. Lineage (NCBI taxonomy): Eukaryota > Metazoa > Chordata > Mammalia > Artiodactyla > Bovidae > Bubalus > Bubalus kerabau. Next base: position 54,571,158 of record NC_073634.1, read on the forward strand.
TTTGTGTTTGTCTCATAGATTCCTGGAGCTCTGCTCATTTCTTTAATTTTTCTCTTTATTGCTTATATGGAATTATTTCTATTGTCATATTTTCAAGTTCAGTCTTTATTCTACCATTTTATTTTACCATTTATCTTAGCAAATTTTTCATACCTATCATTATACTCTCTCTTCTAAAATTTCTATTTTGTTCTTTCTTATAGTCTTTGTTTCTTTGTTGATATGTTGAATGTGTTCACTTTTTCAAGTGTCAGTGACTGTTAGAGCATTTCTGTAATGGCTAAACACTTTGTCCTAAAGTTACAATATTGGTGCCATTTCATTACTGAGCCAGCTGATTGTCTATTCCCATATTAGTTGAAATTTTGCTGAGCAATTTTGGAGTATATTTTGGACACTGATTATTATGCAATGGGATGTTGAGTTACTTCAAGCCACAAGTTTTTACCACCTTTCTATGGGTTGTGATTTCAATATAAGTTTATTTTTCATATTTTTTTCATTGATTTTCAGATCTGCCCTGGTTTCACACCACCTGTGTTCACCCTCGGTCATTGATGTTGGTCAGTTATCACAGTATTTATTATGGTTGTTAAGATAATATCAATGCATGTGAAAGTTTGGATGAATCCAGTGTTTCATACACAACTTCATGGGCTTGATTTCTTGAGCTCATCCCTCAGTGTGATGTTCTAAGTACTTTATGATTCCCTGTGACTCCCTTTTATAAATACAAAAGGACAAAGTTTTTTTGTTTGTTTGTTTTTTGTTTTTTGAAGTGATGGGTTGGAGGGGAGTTGCTGATTGTAAACAAAGCTCCCCACTCTCAGAGTTTTGGTTCTTGTGCCCTACCTCACTACCTGACATGTCACTATTACTTGACATTTAACTGAAAGCTGGAATGTGAGAGAATATAGAGAAATAAAATGTGGGAGGGAGGAGAATCCCACACTGTTGCTGAGAGTCAAGAATTTCTTGCTTAACTCCTTGATTTAGAATTAGGGAAATTCTACTGGATCTCTCTTTGATTGTTTGTTGTTGCTCACTTACAGGTTTCATGCTGCATTCTGATTAAGGGGCATTCAAGAAAAATAAATGGCAAACTCATTATTTAGCTACTTTTGGCAACTTAAAAAAGTTACTGCTGGTATCCTTCTTTAATCTCCTGTTACTACTTTCAGTTTAGAGCTCTAAAATGCTTCTGAATGCATTAGGATCTTTTGCTTGGATAGAATCGATAAAGGATGCTTAGTCTATCATATCCAGAATTGAAATTGAACAATGATACACATTTTTAATCTCTGTCCTCTCAGATTTTGTGCCTTCCTTGTACCCCAAGATAGATGACACTTTCAGCTTCCCTCTGATTTCAGGCACCCTACTTGAACATCATCTTTTGCTGGTTTAAGCCTTATATCTACTAAATCTTCCTTTATTTTGAAGTAAATTTGACATGATATTTGATCATGGAAAGTTCAAAATGATTGAATATTCTTCTCTACCAAATTTCATTCTTCAGTTTCTGTGGGAAATAGATGACAATTATGGCCTGCAAGGGGAAAAATATGACTACATTGGGCTTGAATTCAACCCCAAATGGAAACCCTATCCTGGGAAGCTAGATTGGCTGTTGTAGGTTTTAAAATGGAGGATTCAATGCTATTTCTCCCAGACATTATTCTCATTTATTTGATTTTCAATAAGCTGTGATTTTCTATCAATGTGAGAGCTATGCAGAACAGTTTCTCACTTGAAGAGTATAGAATAGGCACTACTTAAACTAAACTTGGACTTCTTACTACACAGATAACAAGCATTAAGAAGGATTATTTTTTCTATTGTTGCCTCTTAATTAGATTATTCATCATCTTTCAGATTTTGAAACTCAATGAACAAAGAAATGAGTGATTCTCCATCTGCATGGAAATAATTTTAAATGCTTACTTTGCTGAAGAGGATATACAGAAACTGATCTTCAAACAGAATATTGTAGAAAGTAAATTTTATTTGAAGACAGTTTTCCATATTCCACTTTTATTGACAAACATTTTTCTAAACAAATGTTAAGAGTCTTACTTCCTATCTTACCCTTACTTATTTCAGTGTTAAAATGTACTGTAGTACTTTATTGTAATAAAGACATTTTGGGGAGATCCAAACATCACAAAGAAAGTCAACTTGATTGCTTTTTTGATGGCATATCACATAATTAAAGTTGTTGCAGTCTGCCGGGCATAGAGTAAGGATGTTTTAAGTCCAGAGAAGTAATAGCCTTAAAGAATTTAGTCATTAAATAGCAGAATTTGTGTCCCAGAAATGTGGAGTTTGGGTTGAACTTTGATTAAAAAGAAGGAAGCTGAAATAGTGCAAGAGAGTAAAGTTGAACATCTATTTTTCTAAAAAATTTAAATGCAACTACAGAATTTAAATCCCTTTCCTTTATATGAAGAATATGCAAATAAATATCACTACTTTGTATTTTTGAAATCTTTATTTTTATCTTCTTCAAATGTCTTCCTTCCACAGTTAAAGGTAGCTGCTGAATTAGACAGGTATGCCCTCATGCAAGACATTCTGAGTCATGAATCAAAATACTGATGGCCTTTCTGACTCTCCCCCAGTGTTTTTTTTAAAGTGCTGACTCTTAAAGGAGTTACTTTCCTACTCAGCAATGGAATGGAGTTTTTAATGAATAACTTATACAGCATTCTCCACATTTCAATTACATTTGGAGAGCTGATGCATAAACTCATTATTGACTCAGGGTCCCTGGGGTTTAAACTAGTTTGTAATGTATTTTTAAATAATGTTTAAATTGTACCTTTTTGATGTCACTGCAATTATTTTCAAAGTGCCCATATTTCACCTGGATTTCTGTTCTAATTTCTTATTCTGCATTTCCAAACAGCTGTTCCTTCCTCTTTCAATTGCTCTTGTTTCATAAGTACCACTAATAAGCCAATGAGAAGTCTACTAAATCCCCCCAAGCTGTACCAAATGTGAAGACAGAATTTGAATACTTGCTTTATTTGTACACCATTTAAATTCTAATGTCAAAATTAAACATACACATGCAGATTTCTGAAGCTGATTTTCCTCTTTTTTCTCTTATGCATGAAAGGTAATACTTGGTTTCTCTAAGAACATGTAAGCATACACTATTTTGGAAAATATTAATAAATACACAGACTCCTCTGTCCATGAGATTTCCAGGTAAGAATACTGGAATGGATTGCCATTTCCTCCACCAGGGGACCTTCCTGACCCAGGGATCAAACCAAGTCTCAAGTCTTCTGCATTTGCGGGCAGGTTTCTTTACAACTATTGCCACCTGGAATGCCCAATAAATACACAAATTTATACTGAATCAGTTGTAAAGTTTCATGTGTACATAGAAATATAACACTGATGAGTGTATCAATAAAAAGTAGGCAGTTGACTACATATAATGATTCAAGAGATGTCTTCAATGATTCACTTCAATGATTCAAGTCTTTGTATGGGCCCAGATATACACTTCCCAGGTATGCTTATGATAAAGAATCCAGCTGTCAATTTAAGAGCCACAGGGAAATGCCACAGGTTTGATCCCTGGTCAGGAAAACCCTCTGGAGAAGAAAATGGCAACCCTATCCAATATTCTTGCCTGGGAAACCCTGTGAACAGAAGAGCCTGGCAGGCTACATTCCATAGTATTGCAAAGAGTCAGACCCGGCTAAGCATGAGCACAGTGTGACATTCAAAGGAGCAAAAGACTAATAACTTTTAGTTAAAAATATGAGAGAGTTACTGGACACAGCTAATACTATCTTCCCTATTCACATTTAAAAAAAAATTGAATGGGAGAGAAATATGGAGTTATTGCTAACAATCAGAGCATTGTGGATTGTTCTCATCAAACAAATTTTGAAGCCCTTTTGTTGTTCAGCAAGGTTTTAATCCAAGTTGTAACAGAAGAAAGATTCCACCAGAAAGTATAGATGACTAAGAGGTAGGTCAGAGGTCAGGCCCATCCCTTGCAGATAGTAACACCTTAGCCAACAAAGATACAATAGAAATTGTCAGATCAGATCAGTCGCTCAGTCCTGTCCGACTCCTTGCGACCCTATGAATAGCAGCATGCCAGGTTTCCCTGTCCATCACCAACTCCCGGAGTTCACTCAGACTCACGTCCATCGAATCAGTGATTCCATCCAGCCATCTCATCCTCTGTTGTTCCCTTCTCCTCCTGCCCCCAATCCCTCCCAGCATCAGAGTCTTTTCCAATGAGTCAACTCTTCGCATGAGGTGGCCAAAGTACTGGAGTTTCAGCTTTAGCATCAGTCCTTCCAGTGAACACCCAGGGCTGATCTCCTTCAGAATGGACTGGTTGGATTTCCTTGCAGTCCAAGGGACTCTCAAGAGTCTTCTCCAACACCACAGTTTAAAAGCATCAATTCTTCGGTGCTCAGCCTTCTTCACAGTCCAACTCTCACATCCATACATGACCACAGGAAAAATCATAGCATTGACTAGACGAACCTTTATTGGCAAAGTAATGTCTCTGCTTTTGAATATGCTTTCTGGGTTGGTCATAACTTTCCTTCCAAGGAGTAAGTGTCTTTTAATTTCATGGCTGCAGTCACCATCTGCAGTGATTTTGGAGCCCAGAAAAATAAAGTCTGACACTGTTTCCACTGTTTCCGCATCTATTTCCCATGAAGTGTTGGGACTGGATGCCATGATCTTCGTTTTCTGAATGTTGAGCTTTAAGCCAACTTTTTCACTCTCCACTTTCACTTTCATCAAGAGGCTTTTGAGTTCCTCTTCACTTTCTGCCATAAGGGTGATGTCATCTGCATATCTGAGGTTATTGATATTTCTCCCAGCAATCTTGATTCCCGTTTGTGTTTCTTTCAGTTCAGCATTTCTCATGATGTACTCTGCATATAAGTTAAATAAACAGGGTGACAATATACAGCCTTGACGAACTCCTTTTCCTATTTGGAACCAGTCTGTTGTTCCATGTCCAGTTCTAACTGTTGCTTCCTGACCTGCATACAAATTTCTCAAGAGGCAGATCAGGTGGTCTGGTATTCCCATCTCTTTCAGAAGTTTCTACAGTATTGTGATCCACACAGTCAAAGGCTTTGGCATAGTCAATAAAGCAGAAATAGATGTTTTTCTGGAACTCTCTTGCTTTTTCCATGATCCAGCGGATGTTGGCAATTTGATCTCTGGTTCCTCTGCCTTTTCTAAAACCAGCTTGAACATCAGGAAGTTCACGGTTCACATATTGCTGAAGCCTGGCTTGGAGAATTTTGAACATTACTTTACTAGCATGTAGGATGAGTGCAATTGTGCGGTAGTTTGAGCATTCTTTGGCATTGCCTTTCTTTGGGATTGGAATGAAAAGTGACCTTTTCCAGTCCTGTGGCCACTGCTGAGTTTTCCAAATTTGCTGGCATATTGAGTGCAGCACTTTCACAGCATCATCTTTCAGGATTTGGAATAGCTCAACTGGAATTTTATCACCTCCACTAATAGGTACCAACAACTCCACTTGCTATGAGGAGACTTTTTTTTTAATAAATGTGATAATAATTGACTATCACTGTTTATATCTGACTAGCATTTTTAGGATCATTTTTAAATTTAGGATATCAAAATCATGTCTAAATCCCCTGTGTTTGTTTGTACAGATTATACATGTTTATACATCAAAACTGAAACCCTTTGGAAACTTGAAGGTTTGTTTCATAACTTTATATATGTTATTTTACAAACGTGTGAGTTTTTTTTTTTTTTAATATTTGTACAAGTTTAATAACACTGCTGGTACTAAGTTGCATATTATAAGATTACTGTATATCCTGGTATTGATACTCACATAGTTCAATATTCCTTTGTTTAGTTATAAGCATGTTTTATGAAAAATCACTTGGAAAATTATGGTTTTGTTTATTTGAAGAATTAGTTCTCATTATTAAAGATTATTCACATTTCAGCACATTTTTTACATGTCTTATAAAATGGAAATTGCTTTGTAATGCTGGAAATCTGGAGCAGACTTTGTTATCCATACTGGTGAAATGTTTGAAACTCAGTCCTTACAACTTACATTTTATCGACATTTGGAAAATATTAGTGACTTGGCTTGGAATCACTATAATCACTGCTGGATTAGATTAAATGAAACACGCACACACACACAAAGATCTTGACCTGTCTAATACAAATCAGGATATATGTGAATATGTGTGCAAGTCCACTCCTGTCTGACTCTTTGTGACTTCATGGACTGTAGCCCATCTGGTTCTTCTGTGCATGGGATTTTCCAGGCAAGAATACTGGAGTAGGTTGTCATTTCCTTCTCCAGCAGACATTCCCAACCCAGGGATTAAACTGTGTCTCTCGTGTCTCCTGCATAGGCAGGTGGGTTCTTCACCAGCTGAGCCACCAGGGAAGCCCCTACAAATCAGGATCAATTAGTTCATCTGACTCTAATTAAATATTACTCTAAGATTAGGAACTCATCTAATAGTTTAGGGTTCAAAGTTACTATGATGTGTTGGAGATTTAGAAATATATAAAAACTATCTTCAAAAAGAAGTAAAGTTGTTAGGTACTTTAAAATTATCACATCTCTGATAATGAGTGATGTTGAGCATCTTTTCATGTGTTTGTTAGCCATCTGTATGTCTTTCTTGGAGAAATGTCTATTTAGTTCTTTGGCCCATTTTTTGATTGGGTCATTTATTTTTCTGGAATTGAGCTGTAGGAGTTGCTTGTATATTTTTGAGATTAGTTGTTTGTCAGTTGCTTCATTTGCTATTATTTTCTCCCATTCTGAAGGCTGTCTTTTCACCTTGCTTATAGTTTCCTTTGTTGTTCAGAAGCTTTTAAGTTTAATTAGGTCCAATTTGTTTATTTTTACTTTTATATCCAATATTCTGGGAGGTGGGTCATACAGGATCCTGCTGTGATGTATGTCAGAGAGTGTTCTGCCTATGGTCTCCTCTAGGAGTTTTATAGTTTCTGATCTTACGTTTAGATCTTTAATCCATTTCGAGTTTATTTTTGTGTATGGTGTTAGAAAGTGATCTAGTTTCATTCTTTTACAAGTGGTTGACCAGTTTTCCCAGCACCATTTGTTAAAGAGATTGTCTTTAATCTATTGTATATTCTTGCCTCCTTTGTCAAAGACAAGGTGTCCATATGTGCATGGATTTATCTCCGGGCTTTCTATTTTGTTCCATTGATCTATATTTCTGTCTTTGTACCAGTACCATACTGTCTTGATGACTGTGGCTTTGTAGTAGAGCCTGAAGTCAGGTAGGTTGATTCCTCCAGTTCCGTTCTTCTTTCTCAAGATAGGTTTGGCTATTCGAGGTTTTTTGTATTTCCATACAAATTGTGAAATTATTTGTTCTAGCTCTGTGAAGAATACCATTGGTAGCTTGATAGGGATTGCATTGAATCTATAAATTGCTTTGGGTAGTATACTCATTTTCACTATATTGATTCTTCCAATCCATGAACATGGTATATTTCTCCATCTATTAGTGTCCTCTTTGATTTCTTTCACAAATGTTTTGTAGTTTTCTATATATAGGTCTTTAGTTTCTTTAGGTAGATATATTCCTAAGTATTTTATTCTTTCCATTGCAATGGTGAATGGAATTGTTTCCTTAATTTCTCTTTCTGTTTTCTCATTATTAGTATATAGTAATGCAAGGGATTTCTGTGTGTTTATTTTATATCCTGCAACTTTACTATAATCATTGATTAGTCCTAGTAATTTTCTGGTGGAGTCTTTAGGGTTTTCTATGTAGAGGATCATGTCATCTGCAAACAGTGAGAGTTTTACTTCTTCTTTTCCAATTTGGATTCCTTTTAAAAAGAATACATTTGAATCAGTAATAATGAGGTGGATGAAACTGGAGCCTATTATACAAAGTGAAGTAAGCCAGAAAGAAAGACACCAATACAGTATACTAACCCATATATATGGAATATAGAAAGATGGTAACAATAACCCTGTATACAAGACAGCAAAAGAGACACTGATGTATAGAACAGTCTTTTGGACTCTGTGGGAGAGGGTGGGATGATTTGGGAGAATGGCATTGAAATACGTATAATATCATATATGAAACCAGTCGCCAGTCCAGGTTCGATGCACAATACTGGATGCTTGGGGCTGGTGCACTGGGACGACCCAGAGGGATTGTATGGGCAGGGAAGAGGGTTCTGGATGGGGAACACGTGTATACCTGTGGTGGATTCATTTTGATATTTGGCAAAACCAATACAATATTGTAAAGTTTAAAAATAAAATAAAATTTAAAAAAAATAAAATTATCACATCATTTACCATAGCATCTGAGATATATGTCTCCTGATGTCTCTTTTTACAGATTAGGCAAATGAGGCTGGGAAGTGATTTTAGCATTACCCTGAAACAAGCAAATTCATAAGGGAGTTGGGAGTTTGTGATGGAGTGGTGATTTGAACTCTTGACAGAAAAAGTACTCACACAAATTTGAGATCCACAAAATGATTTCCTTTTTCTACTCTACCTGTGAAATTATATATTTCATGAGAAATACTAGATGCTACACTCATTATTATGCCCCTAAGAAATATATATTATGGACATTGGAAACTAATAGGTTAGGCAAGGAGAGCTTTGAATTATTAAACTTTGAATTATGGAAGATTAAAAATTAAAAAAATAAAATAAAACTTAAATGCCAGTGAGAAAAAAGAACTGAATAAGGGCAGTACATTTAACAATCATCCACAAACAACTATAGCCCACATAAGAAAACCATAAGCAGGCTATGTAATTGTGAGTGGGGAGTAGAATAAAAGATTAAAAAAATTGTTATTTAATTTTGATGCGTTATAATAATAGCCATAGCTAAGAGTTGTCACTTTTGCAGCACCTTTAATTTTCTCCTCCCAGTATTAATGTGCATTAATATAGAATGCTTTGTAGAAACAAAAAAAAAAAATTGACTAATAAAGTGCGATCTCAGTTCATGAGTTAAAGGCATGGTTGTTTAGAGGAAAATGTTTATCATGGGGCTATATTTAATGTACAGTTCTGGAATTTTAACAGATCAGTTTTTCATTTTCCTTCTTCTCTCTCATTTATATTACTAGTTTAGAGAAGCAGGGAGAAAAATGGTTTCAAGAAAGAGTAGAAACTACATGTTAAAGAGCTCTACTGTCAAACATACATGTATAAAATATGACTGAATCTCATTTCCTCAAACTCCCCATGTACATTGTAATTAAGTCAGTTTTAAGTCCCCAAATTACTGTTAATATGCCTACTAATTTTGATTTTTTTAAATAGTAATTACTCCATGTATTTTAACATCAAACTCTTCCTTCTTTGTTTTTTTTTCCCTTGACTTTTAATGTCTCCTGTTTTAACAGTGATAAAAAAGTGTTTGGAGTGCAAATGGACACTCTCTACAGCACTGAATTTAACTGAGTTGAATTACTTTCATGTTGGGGCCATTATGTTGTTGAAGTTGCTACTCTCTTTTATCGGGGTTTTTGTGAATATTATTAAGTTTATGACACCAAAAATTTTAAGAATGTTTCAAATTATCTGAATCACTAAGAATTATAAAGGCTTCAACTTAAATCATGATTCAATGCAGTTTCAAAATACTTTAGCATTTTTGTATTTATTAAATGAACATTTTATAGTTATTTAGACATTGTAATCTTACACCACTCTTGTGCATAAATAAAAATAAATTCTCAGCAAAATAATTCACTTCAGTGTTTCTAAAACCTCCTCACATTCAAAATCCAAATCTCCTGACTGGGAACATTTGTTGTGCTTGTCTTGCTCATGATAGCATCATCTGTTTCATCAGTACTATTAGAGATGCAGCCTTTGTTATTATTTTTGAAACATTATTCTTCCCTATAAAATAGTGTCATTTGTAGTCATCCAGGTATCTGAATAATTCCCACTATCATATTCTAGATCTAAAGGAAAACGTTTCACTGGAGAAACTGGAAAGCTATAGTTACCTAAGGATGTGAAGAATTAAGTCTCTTAATTCTCCTGTTGTCCTACTGATAGGAGAATCAGTAGCATGCTCTTCTGCTAGACATGGAGGACAGGATTGCTACCTAATGGAGACAACCTGCTCCATCTTATTATTTCCATTTTTCATTGAAAAATAGTGACAAGCAGCCTTGCTAGTGGGAACATGAACAAACTACTTCAGGACTAGACAGTCAACTTGGATGTTATCTCACATACTGTCTGAGAAGGCCACCTGTCCATCATCTGGGAATAAGAAGCAACAAAAACCATAGAAAGCTTGCCATTCCTAAACTCATAACATTGAGATAAAAGGGAGTCCCATGACTCAGCTAACCAATTTTCCAATCACCAAACTGGGCAATTTTTCAGAAGAATTTTACTGTAGTCTAATCTCTGTATCATATCTTTCAAGATGCTAACATCTCATTCTGTGACTTTTGGTGCTGACATCTAAACCTTATGGATAAAAATTAGCACTCAGATTCCGTTCTCAAGGGACCCTTAAATGGTTTGTTGACTAATTCATTGATGGGATGCAGTTGTCCTGTCTTGTCACCAGGAATATCAACCAAGTGCAGTCAACTATATCAGGGCTGCTTCCTTGCCCTCAGCAATTATAATAAGCCATATATTGTTGGATTTCTGGGTTGGGAAGATCCCCTGGAGAAGGTAATGGCAACCCACTCCAGTAGTCTTGCCTGGACAATTCCATGGACAGAGGAACCTGGGGAACTAAAGTCCGTAGGATTGCAAAGAGTTGGACAGAACTGAGCAACTAACACTTTCTCTTTTCATATATTGTAAGATACAGACAAATTTCAATTATGACAAACTGTGAATAATAGAAGTATTTTAGGATGTTGAAGGTATTCGCTTTTCATGCACTCTCTTCCTTTTCTCTTCTCAATTCAAACCGAGAAAAGAAAAAAAAAAAATACACTATCAGTTCAGTTCAGTCATTCAGTTGTGTCCAACTCCTTGCGACCCCATGAACCACAGCACACCAGGCCTCCCTGTCCATCACCAACTCCCGGAGTCCACCCACATCCATGTCCATCGAGTAGGTGATGCCATCCAACCATCTCATCCTCTGTCATCCCCTATTCCTCCTGCCCGCAATCTTTCCCAGCATCAGGGTCTTTTCCAATGAGTCAGCTCTTAGCATCAGGTGGCCAAAGTATTGGTGTTGCAGCTTCAAAATCATTCCTTCCAATGTACATTCAGGACTAATCTCCTTTAGGATGGACTGGTTGGATCTCCTTGCAGTCCAAAGGACTCTCAAGTGTTTTCCCAATACCACAGTTCAAAAGCATCAATTCTTTGGCACTCATCTTTCTTTATGGTACAACTCTCCCATCCATACATAACCACTGAAAAAACCAGAGCCTTGACTAGACTGACCTTTGTGAACAAAGTAATATCTCTGCTTTTTACTATGCTGTCTAGGTTGGTCATCACTTTCCTTCCAAGGAGTAAGTGTCTCTTTTAATTTCATGGCTGCAATCACCATCTGCAGTGATTTTGGAGCCCCCCAAAATAAAGTCTGACACTGTTTCCACTGTTTCCCCATCTATTTCCCAGGAAGTGATGGGACCAGATGCCATGATCTTAGTTTTCTGAATGTTGAGCTTTAAGCCAACTTTTTCACTCTCCTCTTTCACTTTCATCAAGAGGCTCTTTAGTTTTTCTTCACTTTCTGTCATAAGGGTGGTGTCATCTGCATATCTGAGGTGATTGATATTTCTCCCAGCAATCTTGATTCCAGCTTGTGCTTCTTCCAGTCCAGCATTTCTTGTAATGTACTCTACATATATGTTAAATAAGCAGGGTGACAATATACAGCCTTGATGTACTCCTTTTCCTATTTGGAGCCAGTCTATTGTTCCATGCCCAGTTCTTACTGTTGCTTTCTGACCTGCATACAAATTTCTCAAGAGGCAGGTCAGGTGGTCTGGTATTTCCATCTCTTTCAGAATTTTCCACAGTTTATTGTGATCCACACAGTCAAAGGCTTTGGCATAGTCAATAAAGCAGAAATAGATGTTTTTCTGGAACTCTCTTGCTTTTTCCATGATCCAGCGAATGTTGACAATTTGATCTCTTGTTCCTCTGCCTTTTCTAAACCAGCTTGAACATCAGGAAGTTCACAGTTCACACATTGTTAAAGCTTGGAGAATTTTTAACATTACTTTACTAGCATGTGAGATGAGTGCGATTGTGCAGTAGTTCGAGCATTCATTGTCATTGCCTTTCTTTGGGATTGGAATGAAAACTGACCTTTTCCAGTCCTGTGGCCACTGTTGAGTTTTCCAAATTTGCTGGCATATTGAGTGCAGCACTTTCACAACATTATCTTTCAGGATTTGAAATAGCTCAACTGGAATTCCATCATCACCTCCACTAGCTTTGTCCGTAGTGATGTTTCCTAAGGCCCACTTGACTTCACATTCCAGCATGTCTGGCTCTAGGCTAGTGATCACACCTTCGTGATTATCTGGGTCATGAAGATCTTTTCTGTATAGTTCTTCTGTGTATTCTTGCCACCTTTTCTTAATATCTTCTGCTTCTGTTAGGTCCCTACCATTTCTGTCCTTCATTGAGCCCATCTTTGCATGAAATGTTCCCTTGGTATCTCTAATTTTCTTGAAGAGATCTCTAGTCTTTCCCATTCTGTTGTTTTCCTCTATTTCTTTGCATTGATAGCTGAGGAAGGCTTTCTTATCTCTTCTTGCTATTCTTTGGAACTCTGCATTCAAATGGGTATATCTTTCCATTTTGCCTTTGCTTTTCTCTTCCCTTTTTTCACAGTTAAAATACACTATAGACTCATTTATATTCGAGAATCAGAGACTTAATATGTTTTAAAACCAGTGGCCTACTAAAATTTGAAAGGAGAAAGTAATAGTTTTCTCTAAAAATTATTCATTAATTTTGCTATTTTAAGATAGTTGAGGATATAAGTATTTTGATTCTCCCCCAAATTTTGAGGATTTCAATGGGAAAATTTTCTCTAGTTTAGAATTTCATGTCTAGCATGCTAATTTGCATTTACAAAGTTTTACATTGCCAATGAGAGTGATAATCACCTGTTATTGTTCCTTCAAAAATCCACCTTGTGGGTAGCTTACAAGCGAAGTTTCTTCTCAGATATGATTTAGATGAATCATGCTATCTTCATTCCATAGACAAAGATATAGAGGTTCAAAGAGATTAATTTCACAAGGACATGCAGATATTAAAAGGTCAGATTAGCTTACAACCCGTGCCTGGTTAACAATGTCATATCATCAGTGGTTCATGATCTCCAACTTCTAAATTAACTTTACTGACAAAGGTTAAGGATTTGTCCAGGATCACACACAGAAACTGTTGGCCTTTGAATACCAATCTAGGTTCTGTCAGTCCAAAGTGTAGGCTTATTTTATACTTTTCTATCAATTCTAAGCTACCTCTATGCTATGCCTGAATCTGTTCAGCCATCATTCTTATATGGAGGGTCTTTCTCACCTTATGATTTTTTGTAGTTAAATTATAGATAAATCTGATAGCTCCTTTATTCCCTAAAATCCATGTCTATTTGTCCTCTGTTCATGCCCTACCTGGACAGGACAGTTTATAAAAGCCTCATAAATTGATTTTTAAATTTATTAGTAATCTAAGTAGTTTAATTATGGCCATGGTGATTATGTACGTTTTTGTGAGATATAAGATATACAGCGGACATGAAATTTCTCTATCGATTAGTTTTGTTATTATATTAACTACTTTCATTTTTTTCCTCAAATATTCCTTTTTAGCTGAAATGCTATAATTAGATATTTCTCTAGTTTAAAATTTTATTTACAATTAAAATAAGATTCCCTTGAAAGTAATTATGTGACAATTGAAGGTGACAATCTCTTAAGAAGCTCATATCTCTAATAGAAAGAAGTTCACCAGCTCCATTCTACACACAGTTTTGAGACTGAGAAGCTGATGAGACCCAAAAAGAATAAAAGTCCTTCATCAGTGAGTATGGAGTCACTGCTGAGAACATAGAGACGAGGCCTGGGGAATTACACATATTACATGACTGCTGCATTCTGAATAGGTTCTGTGGATAAGCACCAATTTACAGTGGAGGGAGCTTTAATGTTATGTCAAAGTCATGTATATTATTAAGCCCCACAGACAGTAAAAATCATGTATTCTGATTCCTTTCATTTGTACCTCCCATGCGAATATTTCATTAAGGTTTAATTTGCAACCAAATTTTAAAATACTACATTTTTTGATAAGATTTTCTTGTTTGAATTACATCTAGAAAAATAAAAATATTGAGTTTAATAAAATGCTTCATTGAAAATTAATTTAATTTGAGACAGTGGAAGAGTCCAGGTGAAATACCAGGGTCCCTAATTGCTATACTTTTTGTTATAACTGGCTGTGACTGTCTTAGTCTTCCCATATATAAACGAATCTTCCTACAGTTATTACAATTAGATGGTCATTTTTGGATTTGAGAAAGCTAACATATTTTATGACTTTATTGTTTTCTATTTTCAGAGCAAGACTGTCCATTGTACACATATTTAACATGGAAAAAATGATAGAGGTTAATATCTTGATTTTGTTTGCATAATAATTTGTATTATAATATAAAAGCCCCAGAAGAAAGAGTGTAGAGAAATTAATCAGTGAGAACAAGGGGAAATTTCTGCATTTGAATAAAAGCTTGTATCACAGAGTACAGCTAAACTTTACCTTCTTTCAAAGTATTTATTATGTCTCCCAAACAGAAATAATTCTTAAGGATACACATCACACAATAGGCATCCCAAAATACAGAAGATTATCCAGTATAAGTAAGTTCTTAAGAATATCAAACATACCAATGGTTGAAAATGATCACCAGGGAGGGAGAATGAGAGGCAGGCAGAACATGTGATAGATATGAGTCTTCATTTCTGAGAATGATTTATGCTAAGCAGAGTTATTTTCAGTAATGAGCTTTTATAATCAATTATATTCATTTTAAATATGGTGATTATGTAAAGCACATTTATGCTGGCTTACTCCAAGCTCTTTAAATCCCCTGAACCTATCTAATAACTTTCTTGTCCTTAGACACAAAGAAAAAACTCAGTATCTGCCCCTACTAAGCAATCACACACCCAGTATCCTATCTCCCTGAATTCAGTCTTCTTACTTTTATTTTGTTGTTGTTGTTGCTTTTTTCTTATTTTAATTGGAGGTTAATTACTTTACAATACTGTGGTGTTTTTTGCCATACATTCAAATGAATCAGCCATGGGTGTACATGTGTTCCCCATACTGACCCTCTCTCCCACCTCCCTCCCCATTGCATCCCTCAGGGTCATCCCAGTGCACCAGCCCTGAGCACCCTGTCTCATGCATTGAACCTGGACTGGCAATCTATTTCACATATGACAATATACATATTTCGATGCTATTCTCTCAAATCATCCCACCCTTGCCTTCTCCCACAGAGTCCAATAGTGTGTTCTCTACATCTGTGTCTCTTTTGCTGTCTCACATAAAGGGTCATTGTTACCATCTTTCTAAATTCAATATATATGCATTAATATACTGTATTGGTGTTTTCTTTCTGACTTACTTCACTCTATATAATAGGCTCCAGTTTCATCCACCTCATTAGAACTGATTCAAATGCATTTTGAATAGCTGAGTAATATTCCATGGTGTATATGTACCGCAGCTCTCTTATCCATTCATCTGCCAATTGACATCTAGGTTGCTCCCATGTACTGGCTGTTGTAAACAGTATTGAGGTGAACATTGGGGTACATGTGTCTCTTTCAATTCTGGTTTCCTCGTGTGTATGCCCAGCAGTGGGATTGCTGGGTCGTATGGGGATGAAGAAAGCTGAGCGCCGAAGAATTGATGCTTTTGAACTGTGGGGCTGGAGAAGACTCTTGAGAGTCCCTTGGACTGCAAGGAGATCCAACCAGTCCATTCTGAAGGAGATCAGCCCTGGGATTTCTTTGGAAGGAATGATGATAAAGCTGAAACTCCAGTACTTTGGCCACCTCATGCGAAGAGTTGACTCATTGGAAAAGACTCTGATGCTGGAAGGGATTGGGGGCAGGAGGAGAAGGGGACAACAGAGGATGAGATGGCTGGATGGCATCACTGAATCGATGGACATGAGTCTGAGTGAACTCCAGGAGTTGGTGATGGACAGGGAGGCCTGGCGTGCTGCAATTCATGGGGTCGCAAAGAGTCAGACACGACTGAGCGACTGATCTGATCTGATCTGATGTAGATGATCATGTCATCTGCAAACAGTGAGAGTTTTACTTCTTTCCCAATCTGGATTCCTTTTATTTCTTTTTCTTCTCTGATTGCTGTGGCTAAACCTTCCAAAACTATGTTGAATAGTAGTGATGAGAGTGCACACCCTTGTCTTGTTCCTGACTTTAGGGGGAATGCTTTCAATTTTTCACCAATGATGATAATAATTGCTGTGGGTTTATCATATATGGCTTTTATTATGTTGATGTGTGTTCCTTCTATGCCTGCTTCAGTTCAGTTCAGTTCAGTCGCTCAGTCATGCCCGACTCTTTGCGACCCCATGAATTGCAGCACACCAGGCCTCCCTGTCCATCACCAACTCCTGGAGTTCACTCAGACTCACGTCCATCAAGTCAGTGATCCCATCCAGCCATCTCATCTTCTGTCGTCCCCTTCTCCTCCTGCCCCCAATCCCTCCCAGCATCAGAGTCTTTTCCAATGAGTCAACTCTTCGCAGGAGGTGGCCAAAGTACTGGAGTTTCAGCTTTATCATCATTCCTTCCAAAGAAATCCCAGGGCCGATATCCTTCAGAATGGACTGGTTGGATCTCGGTTTTGTTTTTTTTTTTTTTTTTATCATAAATCAATGTTGAACTTTGTCAAAGCCTTTCTCTGCATCTATTGAGATAATCATATGTGTCTTTAAATTTGTTAATGTGGTGTATCACATTGTTTGATCTGGGAATGTTGAAGAATCCTTATATCCCTGGGATAAAGCCCACTTGGTCATTATACATGATCTTTTTAATATGTTGTTGAATTCTGTTTGCTAGAATTTTGTTAAGGATTTTTGCACCTATGTTCATCAGTGATATTGGCCTGTAGTTTTCTGTCTTGTGTGTGTGTGTGGCATCTTTGCCTGGTTTTCGCATTAGCGTGATGGTGGCCTCATAGAATTAGTTTGGAAGTTTACCTTCCTCTGTAATTTTCTGGAAGAGTTTGAGTAGGACAGATGTTAGCTCTTCTCTAAATTTTTGGTAGAAATTACCTGTGAAGCCATCTGTTCCTGGGCTTTTCTTTGTTAGAAGATTTTTTATTACCGTTTTGATTTCCGTGCTTGTGATGAGTCTGTTATGATTTTCTATTTCTTCCTGATTCAGTTTTGGAAGGTTACACTTTTCTAAGGATGCATCCATTTCTTCCAAGTTGTTCATTTTATTGACATATAGTTGCTGATAGTAATCTCTTATGATCCTTTGTATTACTGTATTGCCATGATTTTTCCATTTTCATTTCTAATTTTGTTGATTTGATCCTCCTCCCTTTTATTCTTGATGAGTCTGGCTAAACTTTTGTCTTTTTCTTTTTTTTTTTTTTTAATCTTCTCAAATAACCAGCTTTTAATTTTTTTGACTTTTGTTATAGTCTCCTTTGTTTCTTTTTCATTTATTTTTGCCCGAATTTTTATGATTTCTTTCCTTCTACTAGCCCTGGGGTTCTTCATTTCTTATTTTTCTAGTTGTTTTAGGTGTAAAGCTTGGTTATTTATTTGATTTTTCTCCTGTTTCTTGAGGTAAGCTTGTATTGCTATGAACCTTCCTATTAGCATTGCTTTTACTGAATCACATAGCTTTTGGGTTGTTGTGTTTTCATTTTGACTTGTTTCTATGCATATTTTGATTTCATTTTTTATTTCTTCTGTGATTTGTTGGTTATTCAGAAAAGTGTTGTTTAGCCTCCATATGTTTGTATTTTTAATAGTTTTCTTTTTCCTGTAGTTGACATCTAATTTTACCACATTATGATCAGAAAAGATGCTTGAAATGATTTCAAGTTTGTTTGTTTGTTTGTTTGTTTGTTTAATTTACCAAGGCTAGATTTATGGCCCAGGATGTGATCTATCCTGGAGAAGGTTCCGTGTGCACTTGAGAAAAAGGTGAAATTCATTGTTTTGGGGGTGAAATGTCCTATAGATATCAATTAGGTCTAACTGGTCCATTGCATTATTTAAAGTTTGCATTTCCTTGCTAATTTTCTGTTTAATTGATCTATCCATAGATGTGAGTGGGTTATTAAAGTCTCGCACTACTATTATATTACTGTTAATTTCCTCTTTCAAACTTGTTAGCATTTGCCTTACATATCGTGGTGCTCCTATGTTGGGTGCATATATATTTATAATTGTTATATGTTCTAGGATTGATCCTTTGATCATTATGTAGTGTCCTTCTTTCCCTCTTTTCATGGCCTTTATTTCAAAGTCTATTTTCTGATATGAGTAATGCTACTCCTGCTTTCTTTTGGTCTCCATTTGCATGAACTATCTTTTTCCTTGTTTTGAGGTGGGCCTCTTATAGACAACGTATATAGGGGTCTTGTTTTTGTATCCATTCAGCCAGTTTTTGTCTTTTGGTTGGGGCATTCCACCCATTTTCATTTATTTTTTTATTTTATTTTATTTTTTAATTTTACAATATTGTATTGGTTTTGCCATATATCAACATGAATCCACCAAAGGTATACATGTGTTCCCCATCCTGAACCCTCCTCCCTCCTCCCGCCCCATACCATCCCTCTGGGTCGTCCCAGTGCACCAGCCCCAAGCATCCAATATCATGCATCAAACCTGGGCTGGCGACTCATTTCATATATGACATTATACATGTTACAATGCCATTCTCCCAAATCATCCCACCCTCTCCCTCTCCCACAGAGTCCAAAAGACTGTTCTATACATCAGTGTCTCTTTTGCTGTCTCGTACACAGGGTTATTGTTACCATCTTTCTAAATTCCATATATATGCGTTAGTATACTGTATTGGTGTTTTTCTTTCTGGCTTACTTCACTCTGTATAATAGGCTCCAGTTTCATCTACCTCATTAGAACTGATTCAAAGGTATTCTTTTTAATGGCTGAGTAATACTGCATTGTGTATATGTACCACTGCTTTCTTATCCATTCATCTGCTGATGGACACCTAGGTTGTTTCCATGTCCTGGCTGTTACAAACAGTGCTGCGATGAATATTGGGGTACACATGTCTCCTTCAATTCTGGTTTTCTCAGTGTGTATGCCCAGCAGTGGGATTGCTGGATCATAAGGCAGTTCTTTTTCCAGTTTTTTAAGGAATCTCCACATTGTTCTCCATAGTGGCTCTACTAGTTTGCATTCCTAACAACAGTGTAAGAGGGTTCCCTTTTCTCCACACCCTCTCCAGCATTTATTGCTTGTAGATTTTGGGTCGCAGCATTCTGACTGGTGTGAGATGGTACCTCATTGTGGCTTTGATTTATATTCCTCTGATAATGAGTGATATTGAGCATCTTTTCATGTGTTTGTTAGCTATCTGTATGTCTTCTTTGGAGAAATGTCTGTTTAGTTATAAGGCCCATTTTTTGATTGGGTCATTTATTTTTCTGGAATTGAGCTGCAGAAGTTGCTTGTATATTTTTGAGATTAATTCTTTGTCAGTTGCTTCATTTGCTATTATTTTCTCCCATTCTGAAGGCTGTCTTTTCACCTTGCTTATAGTTTCTTTTGTTGTGCAGAAGCTTTTAAGGTTAATTAGGTCCCATTTGTTTATTTTTACTTTTATTTCCAGTATTCTGGGAGGTGGGTCATAGAGGATCCTGCTGTGATGTATGTCGGAGAGTGTTTTGCCTATGGTCTCCTCTAGGAGTTTTATAGTTTCTGGTCTTATGTTTAGATCTTCAATCCATTTTGAGTTTATTTTTGTGTATGGTGTGAGAAACTGTTCTAGTTTCATTCTTTTACAAGTGGTTGACCAGTTTTCCCAGCACCACTTGTTAAAGAGATTGTCTTTAATCCATTGTATATTCTTGCCTCCTTTGTCAAATATAAGGTGTCCATAGATGCGTGGATTTATCTCTGGGCTTTCTATTTTGTTCCATTGATCTATATTTCTGTCTTTGTGCCAGTACCATACTCTCTTGATGACTGTGGCTTTGTAGTAGAGCCTGAAGTCAGGTAGGTTGATTCCTCCAGTTCCATTCTTCTTTCTCAAGATAGCTTTGGCTATTCGAGGTTTTTTGTATTTCCATACAAATTGTGAAATTATTTGTTCTAGCTCTCCGAAGAATACTGTTGGTAGCTTGATAGGGATTACTTTGAATCTATAAATTGCTTTGGGTAGTATACTCATTTTCACTATATTGATTCTTCCAATCCATGAGCATGGTATATTTCTCCATCTATTAGTGCCCTCTTTGATTTCTTTCACCAATGTTTTATAGTTTTCTATATATAGGTCTTTAGTTTCTTTAGGTAGATATATTCCTAAGTATTTTATTCTTTTCATTGCAATGGTGAATGGAATTGTTTCCTTAATTTCTCTTTCTATTTTCTTATTATTATTGTATAGGAATGCAAGGTATTTCTGTGTGTTGATTTTATATCATGCAGCTTTACTCTATTCATTGATTAGTTCTAGTAATGTTCTGGTGGAGTCTTTAGGGTTTTCTATGTAGAGGATCATGTCATCTGCAAACAGTGAGAGTTTTACTTCTTCTTTTCCAATTTGGATTCCTTTTATTTCTTTTTCTGCTCTGATTGCTGTGGCCAAAACTTCCAAAACTATGTTGAATAGTAATGGTGAAAGTGGGCACCCTTGTCTTGTTCCTGACTTTAGAGGAAATGCTTTCAGTTTTTCACCATTGAGGATAATGTTTGCTGTGGGTTTGTCATATATAGCTTTTATTATGTTGAGGTATGTTCCTTGTATTCCGGCTTTCTAGAGAGTTTTTATTATAAATGGATGTTGAATTTTGTCAAAGGCTTTCTCTGCATCTATTGAGATAATCTTATGGTTTTTATTTTTCAATTTTTTAATGTGGTGTATTACATTGATTGATTTACGGATATTGAAAAATCCTTGCATCCCTGGGATAAAGCCCACTTGGTCATTGTGTATGATCTTTTTAATGTGTTGTTGGATTCTGATTTCTAGAATTTTGTTAAGGATTTTTGTGTCTATGTTCATCAGTGATATTGGCCTGTAGTTTTCTTTTTTTGTGGCATCTTTGTCAGGTTTTGGTATTAGGGTGATGGTGGCCTCATAGAATGAGTTTGGAAGTTTACCTTCCTCTGCAATTTTCTGGAAGAGTTTGAGTAGGATAGGTGTTAGCTCTTCTTTAAATTTTTAGTAGCATTCAGCTGTGAAGCCATCTGGACCTGGGCTTTTGTTTGCTGGAAGATTTTTGATTACAGTTTCAATTTCCGTGCTTGTGATGGGTCTGTTAAAATGATCTATTTCTTTCTAGTCCAGTTTTGGAAAGTTGTACTTTTCTAAGAATTTGCCCATTTCTTCCATGTTGTCCATTTTATTGGCATATAATTGCTGATAGTAGTCTCTTATGATCCTTTGTATTTCTGTGTTGTCTGTTGTGATCTCTCCATTTTCATTTCTGATTTTATTGATTTGATTTTTCTCCCTTTGTTTCTTGATGAGTCTGGCTAATGGTTTGTCAATTTTATTTATCCTTTCAAAGAAACAGCTTTTGGCTTTGTTGATTTTTGCTATGGTTTCTTTTGTTTCTTTTGCATTTATTTCTGCCCTAATTTTTAAGATTTTTTTCCTTCTACTAACCCTGGGGTTCTTCATTTCTTCTTTTTCTAGTTGCTTTAGGTGTAGAGTTCGGTTATTTATTTGACTTTTTTCTTGTTTCTTGAGGTATGCCTGTATTGCTTTGAACTTTCCCCTTAGGACTGCTTTTACAGTGTCCCACAGGTTTTCGGTTGTTGTGTTTTCACTTTCATTCATTTCCATGCAAATTTTGATTTCTTTTTTGATTTCTTCTGTGATTTGTTGGTTATTCAACAGCGTGTTGTTCAGCTTCAATATGTTGGAATTTTTAATAGTATTTCTCCTGTAATTTATATCTAATCTTGCTGCACTGTGGTCAGAAAAGATGCTTGGAATGATTTCTATTTTTTTGAATTTACCAAGGCAAGATTTATGGCCCAGGATGTGATCTATCCTGGAGAAGGTTCTGTGTGCGCTTGAGAAAAAGGTGAAATTCATTGTTTTGGGATGAAATGTCTTATAGATATCAATTAGGTCTAACTGGTCTATTGTATTGTTTAAAGTTTGTGTTTCCTTGTTAATTTTCTGTTTAGTTGATCTATCCATAGGTGTGAGTGGAGTATTAAATTCTCCCACTATTATTGTGTTATTGTTAATTTCTCCTTTCATACTTGTTAACATTTGTCTTACATATTGCAGTGCTCCTGTGTTGGGTGCATATATATTTATAATTGTTATATCTTCTTCTTGGATTGACTCT
Source organism: Bubalus kerabau (assembly GCF_029407905.1). Classification (NCBI taxonomy): domain Eukaryota; kingdom Metazoa; phylum Chordata; class Mammalia; order Artiodactyla; family Bovidae; genus Bubalus; species Bubalus kerabau. The sequence continues at coordinate 54,593,776 of NC_073634.1, forward strand.
TTGATCATTATGTAGTGACCTTCTTTGTCTCTTTTCACAGCCTTTGTTTTAAAGTCTATTTTATCTGATATGCGTATTGCTACTCCTGCTTTATTTTGGTCTCTATTTGCATGGAAAATCTTTTTCCAGCCCTTCACTTTCAGTCTGTATGTGTCCTCTGTTTTGAGGTCAGTCTCTTGTAGGCAACATATGTAGGGGTCTTGTTTTTTTATCCATTCAGCTAGTCTTTGTCTTTTGGTTGGGCCATTCAACCCATTTACATTTAAGGTAATTATTGATAAGTATGATCCTGTTTCCATTTACTCTATTGTTTTTGGTTCGAATTTATACACCCTTTTTGTGTTTCCTGTCTAGAGAGTATCCTTTAGTATTTGTTGGAGAGCTGGTTTGGTGATGCTGAATTCTCTCAGCTTTTGCTTGTCTGTAAAGCTTTTGATTTCTCCTTCGTATTTGAATGAGATCCTTGCTGGGTACAATAATCTGGGCTGTAGGCTATTTTCTTTCATCACTTTAAGTATGTCTTGCCATTCCCTCTTGGCTTGAAGAGTTTCTATTGAAAAATCAGCTGTTATCCTTATGGGAATTCCCTTGTGTGTTATTTGTTGTTTTTCTCTTGCTGCCTTTAATATTTGTTCTTTGTGTTTGATCTTTGTTAATTTGATTAATATGTGTCTTGGGGTGTTTCGCCTTGGGTTTATCCTGTTTGGGACTCTCTGGGTTTCTTGGACTTGAGTGATTATTTCCTTCCCCATTTTAGGGAAGTTTTCAACTATTATCTCCTCAAGTATTTTCTCATGGTCTTTCTTTTTGTCTCCTTCTTCTGGGATTCCTATAATTCGAATGTTGTAACGTTTAATATTGTCCTGGAGGTCTCTGAGATTGTCCTCATTTCTTTTAATTCATTTTTCTTTTTTCCTCTCTGATTCATTTATTTCTACCATTCTGTCTTCTAATTCACTAATCCTATCTTCTGCCTCTGTTATTCTACTATTTGTTGCCTCCAGAGTGTTTTTGATCTCATTTATTCCATTATTCATTATATATTGACTCTCTTTTATTTCTTCTAGGTCCTTGTTAAACCTTTCTTGCATCTTCTCAATCCTTGTCTCCAGGCTATTTATCTGTGATTCCATTTTGATTTCAAGATTTTGGATCAATTTCACTATCATTATTCAGAATTCTTTATCAGTTAGATTCCCTATCTCTTCCTCTTTTGTTTGGTTTGGTGAGCATTTATCCTGTTCCTTTACCTGCTGGGTATTCCTCTGTCTCTTCATCTTGTTTATATTGCTGAGTTTAGGGTGTCCTTTCTGTATTTTGGCAGTTTGTGCTGTTCTCTTTATTGTGGAGTTTTCTCACTGTGTGTGGGTTTGTACAGGTTGCTAGTCAAGGTTTCTTGCTTAGGGAAGCTTGTGTCGGTATTCTGGTGGGTGGAGCTGGATTTTTTATCTCTGGAGTGCAATGAAGTGTCCAGTAATGAGTTATGAGATGTCTATGGTTTTGTAGTAACTTTGGGCAGTCTGTATATTGGAGCTCAGGGCTGTGTTCCTGTGTTGCTGGAGAATTTGCTTGCTATGTCTTGCCCTGGAACTTGTTGGCCCTTGTGTGGTGCTTGGTTTCAGTGTAGGTATGGAGGCGTTTGATGAGCTCCTGTCAATTAATGTTCCCTGGAGTCAGGAGTTCCCTGGAGTCAGGGTTTGGACTTAAGCCTCCTGCTTCCAGTTATCGGTCTTATTTTACAGTAGTCTCAAAACTTCTCCTTCTATACAGCATCATCGATAAAACATCTAGGTTAAAGATGAAAAGTTTCTCCACCATGAGGGTCACCCAGTGAGGTTCACAGAGTTACATGGAGAAGAGAAGAGGGAGGAGGGAGTTAGAGGTGACCCGAATGAGATGAGGTGAAATCAGTAGAGGAGAGAGTGGGCTATCCAGTAATCACTTTCTTATGTGCACTCCACACCTGGACCGCTCAGAGATGTTCACAGAGTTATACAGAGAAGAGAAGAGGAAGGAAGGAGACAGAGGTGGCCAGGAGGATAAAAGGGGGGAATGAAAAGGAGAGAGACAGATCCAGCCAGCAATCAGTTCCCTAAGTGTTCTCCACCGTCTGGAACACACAGCGATTTACAGAGTTGGGTAGAGTAGAGAGGGGTTAGGGAGGAGACACAGGTGACCTGGTGGAGAAAAAGGAGAATCCAAAGAGGGAGAGAGCAGTCAGGCCAGTAATCTCGCTCCCAAGTAAAAAATGGGTACTGAAGATTGGGTTCTTAAAGGTACAAAATTGGTAACAAATACCTAAAAGCAAAAATTAAAAATCTAGAGTAGAGCTTGGAATTTCAAAAATACAATGTTAAAGAAAGGAAGAAAGAAAAGAAAGAGAGAAAAAGAAAAAAAAGTCACAAAAATTATAAAGAAAATATAGGTACAGAATTGGTAACAAATACCAAAAAGCAAAAGTTAAAAATCTATAGTAGAGTTTGGAATTTCAAAAATACAATGTTAAAGAAAAGAAGAAGAAAAAGAAAGAGAAAAAACAAACAAACAAAAACAAACAAAGTCACAAAAATTATAAAGAAAATATAGGTACAAAATTGATAACAAATACCAAGAAGCATAAATTAAAAATCTAGAGTAGAGTTTGGAATTTCAGAAATACAATGTTAAAGAAAAGAAGAAGAGAGAGAAAGAGAGAAAAAAAGTCACAAAAATTATTAAAAATATATATATATATATATATATAGGTACAAAATTGATAACAAATACCAAAAAGCTAAAATTAAAAATCTAGAGTAGAGTTTGGAATTTCAAAAATACAATGTTAAAGAAAAGAAAAAAAAAAAAGAGAGAGAAAGAGAAAGAGAAAAAGAAAAAAAGAAAAAAAAAAAACCAAGGTTACAAAAATTACGAAGAATATATATATGAAGTTTGCTTTAAAAAAAATAGGGTCTTTTTTTTTTTTGCAAAGTAATAGTAGATTATAAAAGTGAAAATTAAAGGAGTAATAGAGGATTTAAATTTTTTAAAAAAAATTAAAAAAAGAAAGAAAGAATGATCGTAAAAATATATCTAGGACTTTCTCTGGTGTTGTGGGTATTGTGGGGTCAGTTCATTTTCGGCTAGTTCCTTGGTCCGGCTTATATTTCTCAAGATCTATAGGCCCTTTCCTGTGTAGTCAGTACTAACGACAGGGTTTTAATCTATTGTCTGTCGCTTCCAAGGTGGTTCCCTCTGTTATAGCTTCTTCTGTTTGCTGGTCTCTTCAGTGTCTGATTTCCACCCTGATACAAAGGGGGCGGTGGTGGACACTTTTTTTTTTTAGGCTCACTTGTTCAGTCGCACTGTGGGGAGGGAGAGACGCTGCAAACAAATAACACTGGCATGTGCTCGCAGTGCCTCAGCCACACTGGGCCTGCCCCCGCTCATGGCACGTGTAGCCTCCCTGCCCACAGTGCTCAGGCTCTAGGTTGCTCCACCGGGAACCATCCGAGGCTGGCCCTGGGCTGCTTGCACCTCCCAGGTCTAAGCTGCTCAGGTTCAGGCACTCGGGTAGTCCTCAGAGGCGCAGACTCGGTTGGACCTGCATTTTGTGCCCTTCCCAGGTCCTAGCAGCTCAGGTGATGACGTGTTTGGCGAGTGGGTTGCTGCTACTTATTGCCTCTCCACCACTCGGATTTCTGGGTGTACAACCGGTGCACCTTCTCCAGCGGATGTTGACCATCCAGAACCCCAAGAAGTCTTAGTTAGCAAAGAAGCCTGCTTACAGTTTTGTAGATAATGTCTCTCTGGGGCTGCAATTGCCCCTTTCTGGTTCTGGCTGCCTATCACCGGAGAGGGATGGTCTGCAGCCGGCTACCTCTGTTCAGTCCTTTGTTCCGTGCGTGGGCCTGGTGGTGTCTTAGGTTAGGGCTGGCTTTTCGGGTGGTAGTTATCCCACAGTCTGGTTTGGTAGCCCAAATTAGTTCACTCAGATAGCGCTCGGGGCATTCAGGCCAGATCCTTACTTTAAGCGATGCAGCCCGCGCCTCCCTGCCGAGCCCCTGCTTGCTAGTGGTGGGTGCAGGCATCTGCGCTGCTTCTCTGCTGGGGGAGCTACTATTGGGCTCGTAATCTGTGGGTTTTAATTGTTTATTTATTTTTCCTCCCTGTTATATTGCCCTCTGTGCTTCCAAGGCTCGGCACAGACTGGGCCGTGAGAGTGTTTCCTGGTGTTTGGAAACTTCTCTCTTTTTAAGACTCCCTTCCAGGGACGAGCTCTGTCCCTCCCTCTTTTGTCTCTTTTTTTTGTCTTTTATATTTTTTCCTACCTCCTTTTTGAAGACAATGGTTTGCTTTTCTGGTTGCCTGATGTCCTCTGCTGGCATTCAGAAGTTGTTTTGTGGAATTTACTCGGCGTTTAAATGTTCTTTTGATGAATTTGTGGGGGAGAAAGTAGTCTCCCCATCCTATTCCTCTGCCATCTTAGCTCCTCCCCCCCATCCATTTTCATTTAAGGTAATTATTGATAAGTATGATCCTGTTGCCATTTACTTTGTTGTTTTGGGTTTGAGTTTATACACCCTTTCTGTGTTTCCTGTCTAGAGAAGATCCTTTAGAATTTGTTGGAGAGCTGGTTAAATGGTGCTTAATTCTCTCAGCTTTTGCTTTTCTGTAAAGCTTTTGATTCCTCCTTCATATTTGAATGAGATTCTTGCTGGGTATAGTAATCTGGGTTTTAGGTTTTTCTCATTCATCACTTTAAGAATGTCCTGTCATTCCCTTCTGGCCTGAAGTTTCTATTGAAAGATCAGCTGTTATCTTTATGGGAATCCCCTTGTGTGTTATTTGTCACTTTTCCCTTGCTGCTTTTAATATTTGATCTTTGTGTTTGACCTTCCTTAATTTGATTAATATGCTTTTTGGGGTGTTTCACTTTTTTGTTTATCCTGTTTGGAACCCTCTGGGTTTCTTTGACTTGGGTAGCTATTTCCTTCCCCATTTTAGGGAAGTTTTCAACTATTATCTCCTCAAGTATTTTCTCATGACCTTTCTTTTTGTCTTCTTCTGGGACTCCTATGATTCGAATGATTAGGCCTTTAACATTGTCCCAGAGGTATCTAAGGTTGTCCTCACTTCTTTTAATTCTTTTTTCCTCTCTGCTTCATTTATTTCCACCATTCTATCTTCCACCTCACTTATCCTACCGTCTGCCTCATTGATTCTACTGTTGGCTCCTTCCAGAGTGCTTTTTATCTCAGTTATTGCATTAATCATTATTGATTCTTTTTTATTTCTTCAAGGTCCTTAATAAACATTTATTGCATCTTCTCAATCCTTGTCTGTTGTCTATATATCTGTAATTCCATTTCGTTTTTAAGATTTTGGATCATCTTTACTCTCATTATTCTGAGTTCTTTTTCAGTAGATTCCCCATCTCCTCCTCTTTTGTTTGGTTTGGAGGGCATTTATCATGTTCTTTTACCTGCTGAATATTTCTCTGCCTTTTCATTTTGTTTAGATTGTTGTGTTTGGGGTGGACTGTCTGTATGCTGGAAGTTTGTGGTTCCTCTTTATTGTGGAGGTTCCTCCCTCTGGGTAGGGTTGGACGAGTGGCTTGTCAAGGTTTCTTGGTTAGGGGAGGTTGTGTCTGTGTTCTGGTGGGTGGAACTTCATCTCTTCTCTCTGGAGTGCAATGAAGTGTCCAGTAGTGAGTTTTGAGGTGCCTGTGGATTCGGTTTGACTTTGAGCAGCATGTATTTTAATGCCCAGGGATATATTCCTGTGTTGCTGGAGAATTAGCATGGAATGTCTTGCTCTGGAACTTGTTGGCTCTTGGGTGGAGCTTGATTTCAGTGTAGGTATGGAGGAGAAGGGGAGGACAGAGGATGAGATAGCTGGATGGCATCACTGACTTGATGGACATGAGTTTGAGTGAACTTTGGGAGTTGGTGATGGACAGGGAGGCCTGGCGTGCTGTGATTCATGGGGTTGCAAAAAGTCGGACACAACTGAGTGACTGAACTGAACTGAACTGAACTGATGGAGGCTTTTGGAGGAGTTGTTTTCAATTAACATTTCTTGTAGTCAGGAGTTCTCTGATGTTCTCAAGTTTTGGATTTAAGCCTCCTGCCTCTGGCTTTCAGTCTTATTCTTCCTGTAGCCTCAAGACTTCTCCACCCATACTGCACTGATTATAAAGCATCTAGGTTAAGGGTTAAAAGATTTTCCACAGTGAGGGACACCCAAAGAGATTCACAGAGTTACACGGAGAAGAGAAGAGGGAGGAGGGAAATAGAGGTGACCAGGATAAGAAGAGGGGAAATCAAAATGGGAGAGAGCAATCTAGCCAATAATCAATTCCCTATGTTTATTTACCATCTGGAACACCCAGAGAGATTCATGTAGTTACATAGAGAAGAGAAGAGGGAGAAGCAAGATAGAGGTGACCAGGAGGAGAAGAGAGGCAGTCCAAAGGGGGAGACCAATCTAGCCAGTAATCAGTTCCCTAAGTGTTCTTCACAGGCCAGAACACCCAGAGAGATTCACAGAGTTTAGTAGAGAAGAGAAGGGGGAGGAAGGAGATAGAGGTGACCTGGGGAAAAAAGGGGAGAGTGAAAAGGGGAGAGAGCAATCAAACCAGTAATCACACCCCTAAGTAAACATGGGTACTGAAGATTAGATTCTTAAAGGTACAAAATTGATAACAAACACCAAAAAGCAAAGATTAAAAATCTAGATTAGAGGTTAGACTCTCAAAAATACAAAACAAAATTAATCACAAAAATTATACAAAATATATATGTGAAATTTGCTTTAAAAATAAGGTCTTTTTTTGCAAGGCAATAGTGGGTTATAAAAATGAAAATTAAAGGAATAATCAGTTCAGTTCAGTCACTCAGTTGTGTCCGACTCTTTGCAACCCCATAAATTGCAGCACTTCAGGCCTCCCTGTCCATCACCAACATCCGGAGTTCACTCAAACTCATGTCCATCTAGTCGGTGATGACACCCAGCCATCTCATTCTCTGTCCCCTTCTCCTCCTGCCCCCAATCCCTCTCAGCATCAGAGTCTTTTCCAATGAGTCAACTCTTCTCATGAGGTGGCCAAAGTACTGGAGTTTCAGCTTTAGCATCATTCCTTCCAAAGAAATCCCAGGGCTGATCTCCTTCAGAATGGACTGGTTGGATCTCCTTGCAGTCCAAGGGACTCTCAAAAGTCTTCTCCAACACCACAGTTCAAAAGCATCAGTTCTTCAGTGCTCAGCTTTCTTCACAGTCCAACTCTCACATCCATACATGACTATTGGAAAAACCATAGCCTTGACTAGATGGACCTTTGTTGGCAAAGTAATGTCTCTGTTTTTTAATATACTATATAGATTGGTCATAACTTTCCTTCCAAGGAGTAAGCATCTTTTAATTTCATGGCTGCAATCACCATCTGCAGTGATTTTGGAGCCCCCCAAAATAAAGTTGGACACTGTTTCCACTGTTTCCCCATCTATTTCCCATGAAGTAATAAAGAACTTAAAAATAAAATAATCACTAAGTGATAATTGTAAAATATATATTTAGGAATTTCTCTGAAGCTGTTGAGAGCAGTTTGGGGTCCTTTCAGTTTTAGATAGTTCCTTGTTCCAGCTTATACTTCGTCTTAAGGCCTATAGGCCCCTTCCAATGTAGTCAATGCTAACTACAGGGTTTTAATCTGTTGCACTTGTCACTTCCAGAGCGGCTCCCTCTTCTTTGTTTATTTTGGCTTCCTCTGTTTGCAAGTTTCTTCAGTGTCTAATTTCTGCCCTGACACAAGGGGGTGAATGTGGTCACTTATTTAGGCTCACTTATGGCAATTGTCCTGTGGGGAGAGAGGAACACTGCAAACAAATATCACTGGCATGTGTGGGGAGTGCTCACAGTGTCTTGGCCACACTGGGGTTGTCCCAGCTCATGGCTCCTGTGCTTTCCCGGTCTACACTGCTCAGGTTGCTCTGAAGCGGAACTGTCCAAAGCAGGTCCTGGGTTGCATGCACTTCCCAGGTCTAAGCTGCTGAGGTTCAGGTTCTTGGGTACTACACAAAAGCACAAACTCAGCTGGGCCTGTTTTTTGTGCCCTTCCTAGGTCCGAGGGGCTCAGGCAACCAGATGCTTGGTGAGGGCACTATCCCAGGTGTGTGGTGCTTCTTATCACCTCCCCGGTCCCACCACTCAGTTTCCTGGGTGTGCTATAAGAACGCTGTCTCAGGTGTGCCATGTGTCTCCTCTAGGGGCCTGATCTCAGGCTGTGACCCTTCTGGCAGATGTCAACCGTCTAGGATTCCAGGAAAATTTGGTTAGCAACTGGGAGCCTACTCACAGTTTGTTAGAGGATGCTGTGTCTGGGGCCGAGATGGCCTCTCGCCTTCTGGCTCTGGCTGTTTCCCACCTGCCTCTGTGCCTTCAGCAAGGGGATGGGCCGTTCTGCAGCTAGCTGGCTTAGAGCTTTTCATGGGAAGGTTCTTTCTCTCTCTCTTTTTTTTCCTCTCTCTCTCCCTCTCTCTGGCAATCCCACAGTTTGGGTTGCTATCTCACATTAGCTCCTTCAGATTGTCCTCAGGGCATTCAGTCCTGGTCCTTACCCTAAGGATGCAACCCATGACTCCCCTGCTGGCTGGTGGCAGACATGAGCATCTGGGCTATTTCTCTGCTTGGAGTTGTGGTTAAGGCATGTATTCTGTTTTTGTTTGTTTGTTTGTTTTTTCCCATTCCGATTATGTTGCCCTCTGAGATTCCAAAACTCCCCACAAACCAGCTGAAGAAAGGGTTTCCTGGTATTTGGAAACTTCTCCTCCTTTGCAACTCCCTCCCCAGTATGAGTCTCTGTCCTTAACTATTTTGCCTCTCTTTTTGTCTTTTATATTTTTTCCTACCTCCTTTCAAAGAGAATGGGCTGCCTTTCTGGGTGCCTGGTGTCCTCTGCCTGCTTTCAAAAGTTGTTTTGTTGAAATTACTCAGCATTCAAATGACCTTTTGATGAATTTGCAGAGGAGAAAGTGGTTTCTCTGTTCTATTCCTCACCATCTTAAGTTCTTGACCTCAGTAAATCTTTAATCTAATTTTCTGTTGATGGGTGGGGCTATGTTCCCTCCCTGTTGTTTGACCTGAGGCCAAAAAGATACTGGCAAAAATTTCTGGTTTCAGTTAGACTCATCCCCAGTCTTGAGAAATGTTTCTCCAAGCTGATTAAAAAGGGAGCTTCATAAGAGACCTTATTTTTCCCCAGAGCCCTGTCACTGAGAATCGTGATGAAGTTGCAAAGACTGGTTAGAGGGCTGAAAGTGTCTAAAGTTTTTGAATTTATAACAATTCCTGGCTCTTTTCAATAATAGTAGAAACCATGAGAGTTTTTTATTTTTTTACTTTACAATAAAGAGACACAGATGTATAGAACAGTCTTTTGGACTCTGTGTGTGTGTGTGGGGGGGTGATTTGGGAGAATGGCATTGAAACATGTATAACATCATATAAGAAATTAATCGCCAGTCCAGGTTCGATGCAGGATACAGGAAGCTTGGGGCTGGTGCACTGGGATGAACCAGGAGAATTTTGGTTTCATTTAGAGGCCTTCATTTGTTGAGAGTAATCATATGTACAGTTGTATGTACAGTTTTAAGTGACTCATGTTGAATTTTAGAGAATTGGTTTTCCAGATTAAGTAAATAAGAAATGGACATGCTTTTCCATTCTACTCTGGTCTTTTTCACTAGAAGAGATAAGTCCCAGTGCAGCCCTTTAATAAATATAGAGTTAAATGCTACCCCTATAGAATCAGTATCTGAAGGAAGGTCAGAATTTATTTTTATTTAAAAATAATTTTGATTATTTATTTTTGGCTATACTGGGTCTCCATAGCTGTGTGAGCTTTTCTCCAGTTGTGTCGAGTGAGGGTTATTCTCTAGTTTTGGTGCATAGGATTCTCATTGTGGTGGCTTCTCTTATTACAGAGTGTAAGTTCTAGGATGCATGGGCTTCAGTAATTGTGGCACATGGACTCAGGAATTTCAGCTCCTGAGTTCTAGAGTTCAATAGCTGTGGTGTATGAGCTTGCTCCAAGGCATGAGGGATTTCCCTGGACTAGGAGCTGAACCCATGTCTCTTGCATTGGCAGGTGAATTCTTTACCACTCAGCCACCGGGAAAGCCCCAGAATTTTATTATAAAACAATTTGAAGTTGATTATAATATTCATGAATGGTTCATCAGAATTTTCTGTGCAAGCCTGAATTTTGTTTCAATAGATAGGTTTGGAAGATCGTTGAGAATTTTTGATGAAGTCACCTGGCTCTAGGTTGATTGTATACTAAGTAAGTGAGATGTTTCCTTGGTTGCAACTATAGAAACCTTTCAACATTTTCTGAGTCAGAAGTTTTATCTAAAGCTGGACCTGGCTTTACTGAAAGCATGTGAACTAGTTGACATAAATCAGAATAATAAGATTGATTAGTTTAAATGACTATATTAAATGCCTTAACAAATCTGGAGGATCTTCATTTACTTTAGGAAAATCTTTGACTATGGCTTGCAGTTCAGCTGTAGTCCATGCAATATAAGAAACTGAGAATTTAGTATCTGGATCCTCAGAAGGCTTAATTTTAAAGTAGTAGATTCCAGTAAGTTCAGAAGGAAAATACGTAAGAAGAGTTTCATAGTAAAAGGGAAGTCTGATGAAATAATTAATATGGGGGAACTGAGGGTATAGGGCAGGTGCAAATGGTATAAAAGGGGGGATGAAGATGGTGCTAGAAGTGAAGCCTGACCATAAGGAGCCAAAAATGAGAGACAAGATGGTACCAGAGCTGGAGCCTGAGACAAAGGATCCAAGAAAGAAGAAAATGAGACTTCAGGAGCCATTTTAAATTTCTTTAATCATTTTTTTTTTGCCTCAGTTAATCTTAAATTTTTATTTTGCAGAGAGAAAATTTTCCTGACAATGTTTGGAAACCTCAAAATACCAATCAAAATAGACATACTGTTCAGTTCTGAAAATTCAGTTTTAAGAAAATTAAGTATGAGAATTTCAAAAGTTTCCCATAATAGCCATCTAAGTTTCCTTTTATCAGACAGGTCCATTTAATTAGAAATGCACATGAGGAAGATCATGGTTTTTAAACATGAAATTGGTCAAAGTCCTTACGGGGGACATGCTTTCAAAACACCTAGATAGCTAGATCCCATTTTTCAGAGGATTTTCTTTAGCGTAAAAGAACAACAGGTTAAAAAGCAGCTTTAACAGCTCAATTCAAAGAGTTTATATGATGTTAAGTTTAAAAATAAAATAAAATTAAAAACAAAAACAAAGAGTTTATAACTCAAATAGCCTTTAGTGCTAATACCAGCCAATTCTAAGAAAACAGCTTGGTACCAGGGGAGCCAGACTGAAGGCTTCTCTGCCAGTTCTCGTAGAACAGCCCCTATTCCCAAGAAATGGGCCAACAGAAGAACTGGCAAAATTTCAATGAAATGGCCCCTGCTCCCCCAAAAGAATGGGCCAAAGCCTTCTCAGCAAGCTTTGGTTGAAATAGCCTGATCTCAAAATCAAATCAAAATTCCAATGAGTATTCATATATAGAGCAGTACCTTAGCCAGAATGGAGGAAACCTTAGAATGGATCCCAAATAAAGTCTGGAGAGTTTTAAATGGAAAGAGGGCATGAGCTTGGATTCAGAAGAAATACATACCTTCAAACTTCACTGTCAGGGAGAAAATCAAGGAACTCTGTGGACTCGGTTGTGGATATTGCATCTGTTTTCTCATAAGCCCCAGAGCCTTCAGAAGTTTCTCTCTGATTCCCATATGAATAAGCAAAATGTTGACGAAAAGCAAAGAGATGCAGTTCTCTCTCTAGTAAAGGCTTCACTCACGATCAGCAGAAAATCGCACTATGGGTTCTGCAACCATAGAGAGACATAAGCAAGTTCCTGCACAGCAAGGAACCACTTTTATAGAGGGGGAAAGGAAGTTGAGAGGATTACAGTAAACAAAAAGTTAAAGTTTACCATGGCTTTTTATTGGCTGAGTCCTTGACAAGAGAAATGTTGGTTCTTTCTTATTCCTGTTGGGTCCTGGTATTATCACAGGATGTAAGAGCTCCCCTTTCTGGTCTCCTGACTATTTAATTGGAGTTTCTGTTTATTAATTATTAGTGCATTTTAATTACTTTCTCTATTCATCTTTCTACTTTTCTTTTGGTTTAGTTTGATTTTTTCATTTATATTCTGTTCCTTTCCTAAGTTGATAATTGACTATCTCTTGCTTTATCTTTTTATTGTTTACCCTTAAATTAAGATGCCACTTTAAAAAACTAAATATATCCATTGCTTTCACTCAACTTCCAAACACTTCAAGGACTTTAGGATGATTAATATCCCACACCCCCCACCCTCAATCAGTCACCTGGATTTCATGTTATTATCATTTTCTACTTTCATTCACATTTAGTTTTTCTGTTTTGATCTATTGTAGATAAACAAATAATGATGTGTGCACCTTTGCACATTTCTGTATTAACTCTTTCTTCTTGAATTTCAGACTTTCCTTTTGTGATTATTTATCTTCCTACTAAATGTAAATAAAAGTGCATAGTAATTATATCTCAGAACTTTGAAGTTTTCTCACATTGTTCTGTCATAAGGTTGTGCTGTTAAGATAATGTCTTGATGTTCATTTTTCAGTCACTTGCTTTTTCCTCCTTCTTAGTTTTTTTTTTTTTTTTTTTCCTCCTAGATTTTCAATGTTGATACACTTATATGGGCGTTTTTGTTGATTTTTCTTTGTTAATATTCATTGGGCTTCTTGAATTTGAGATATGGTATCTTTTATTGTTTCTGTGCCATGCTGTGCTTAGTCACTGTCATGTCTAACTCTTTGCTATCCCATGGACTGTAGCCCACCAGGTTTCTCTGTCCATGGAAATTCTCCAGGCAAGAATACTGGAGTAGATTACCATGCCCTCTTCCAAGGGGTCTTCCCAACCCAAGGATTGAATTCAAGTCTCCTGCATTGTAGTCAGATTCTTTACCATCTGAGCCATGAGGGAAGCCCAAGAATACTGGAGTGGGTAGCCTATCCCTTCACCAGTGCATTTTCCTGACCCAGGAATTGAACTGGGATTTCCTGAGTTGCAGGAGGATTCTTTACCAGCTTAGCTACCAGGTGAGCTACCAGGGAAGCCCTAGTAGAAGCCTTCTTTCTAGTATATCCAAAATAAATATTTATTTAAAAATTGCCTCTCCCTATGAGATTTTTTTTTTTCAGTTTAAATGCCAGTTGCTTTACAGCATTTTATCCTACCCAGATTCTTAAATTCCCCATCCTATGTAACGTGTGATTTGTATTATAATACTTATCATCTACTTTTTAACTTGATCTTTATTTGACTCTGATTATTTGCTTTTTTTCCCAAAGTCCTTTTAAATTTACTGATTTTATTTTTTTTTTCATTCTAAACAATCTAGTAATAAATTTATTTTGATATGTTTGCCTATTTTTGATGATTTCTTGCTTCTTGAACACATGTTCAATCCCATGTTTGTTCTCTTCAAATACGTATGATGTCATTCTTTATGTTTCAAAATTTGAAGATTTTGAGGATTGAGTCTGAAGCGTATTTATTTATTATTCCTAAGTCCTCATAATAATAGCAAATTTGCATGTGTTTGTAAGTGTGTATTTATGAATTTAAGCAAACTCCAGGAGAGAGTGGAGGACAGAGGAGCATGGCATGCTACCATCCATAGGGTCACAGAATTGGACATGACTTAGCAACTAAACAACAATAACATGTGATAATACAAAATACAAATATAATAATGTACTATGACATAATACAAATATATGTCATGTAAGTATATATACTTTGATTAAGTTAACCAGTGGGTATCTTGAGGAATCTATTTTAGGGCTATTTTATGCATAAGTGATGATTTACATTATCTTATGCACAAAGCTCAAAGGCTGCCAATCTCAGCACAATTAATTAATTTATTAACTTGGAATCTTTCTGATAATTCAAGTGTTGTATATTGGAGCACCAAATCCAGATGAGGGAATAGCTATAGTTTGAATTCTGGGGGCTGATTTTAGTACATTTTCCACTTGACCTGTAGGTCAAAAAGAAGTTCCTTGATTGCCTTCTTTTGCCATCAGGGCATATTTTCCTATCTTACCCCTTCACAGAAGGAAGATCATTCTGACATGTGTCTTTAGGTGAAGTGCTTTGAAGAACCCAAGGGATTATTTATATTTCTCGAGTGGTAGTTAAAACCAAGTTTGTACCTCTCTGATATTGGCTAATCCCCTCAGATTTACCACTCAGATTTTCATTTTTCTATTTTTATGTATTCTTTAAATTTTCTCTCTGGAAGTTATTTTATTTTCTCTTTTTGCTTAGCTATGCATTTATAATTATTTTTAAAATTATTATCTAGCATATTTTGTCCCTTCAGTCTTACCTGACTGCAAGTTATACATTCCTCAGAAGGGATCCCTTCCCAGAACACTCAGTTTGTCTTTTTCCAGCAATGGGAGTCTTCTGGTTTAGTCCCCATTTGCTTTTACTTCATCTAGTACCTCTATTCTGACCACGAACTAACATTTATAACTCCAATTGTATTCTCATGTGTCTAAATCCTTATAACACTCAATGTTTATTTCTTAGTTCACATATGGTACTTGTTTTTGAACTCTTCTTGAGATCAAAAGTTGTTTTGTGCTTTCTAGACCTTGAATACGAATTAATCAAGTTCGGATAATCTCAGGTTCCTACTTTCCAAATGTGATGAATTCAACTATTCTATTCTTAATAGTTAACAAAATGCTTTATCTGACCTCCATAGAACCTGTCAATTTTACAGCTATGAGACAAATTTTCTGTTTATTGTATGTGTATTCCAGTTAAAATGCTAGACACAAAATAAAAAGATAGACAAAATTGCCCATAGCTAGTCAATTTGTTTGACACAATGTGAGCTATGAAAATGAAAATGAATAATAATAGTGATATATATATATATATATATATATATATATGCAGTGGAAGTGAGAAATATATTTAAGGGACTAGATCTGATAGACAGAGTGCCTGATGAACTATGGACAGAGGTGTGGAACATTGTACAGGAGACAGGGATCAAGACAATCCCCATGGAAAAGAAATGCAAAAAAGCAAAATAGCTGTTTGAGGAGGCCTTACAAATAGCTGTGAAAAGAAGAGAAGTGAAAAGCAAAGGAGAAAAGGAAAGATATTCCCATCTGAATGCAGAGTTCCAAAGAATAGCAAGGAGAGCTAAGAAAGCCTTCCTCAGCGATCAATGCAAAGAAATAGAGGAAAACAAAGAATGGAAAAGACTACAAATCTCTTCAAGAAAATTAGAGATATGAAGGGAACATTTCATGCAAAGATGGGCTCGATAAAGGACAGAAATGGTAGGGACCTAACAGAAGCAGAAAATATTAAGAAGAGGTGGGAAGAATACAGAAAATAACAATACAAAAAAAGATCTTCACGATCTAGATAATCACAATAGTGTGATCACTCACCCAAAGCCAGACTTCCTGGAATGCAAAGCCAAGTGGACCTTAGGGAGCATCACTACAAACAAAGGTAATGGAGGTGATGGAATTCCAGTTGAGCTATTCCAAATCCTGAAAGATGATACTGTGAAAGTTCTGCACTCAATATGCCAGAAAATTTGGAAAACCCAGCAGTGGCCACAGGACTGGAAAAGGTCAGTTTTCATTCCAATCCCAAATAAAGGCAATGCCAAAGAATGCTCAAACTACCACACAATTGCACTTATCTCACACACTAGTAAAGTAATGCATAAAAATCTCCAAGTCAGGCTTCAGAAAGATGTGAACTGTGAACTTCCAAATGTTCAACCTCATTTTACAAAAGGCAGAGGAACAATAAATCAAATTGCCAACATGTGTTGGATCATCGAAAAAGCAAGAGAGTTCCAGAAAAACACCTCTTTTTGTCTTATTGACTATGCCAAAGCCTTTGACTGTGTGGATCACAATAAACTGTGGACAATTCTGAAAGGGATGCGAATACCACACCACCTGACCTGTCTGTTGAGAAATCTGTATGCACTTCAGGAAGCAAGAGTTTTAACTGGACATGGAACAACAGGCTGGTTCCAAATAGGAAAATGAGTATGTCAAGGCTGTATATTGTCACCCTGCTTATTTAACTTATTTGCAGAGTACATCATGAGAAATGCTGGGCTGGAAGAAGCACAAGCTGGAATCAAGATTGCTGGGAGAAATATCAATCACCTCAGACATGCAGATGACACTACCCTTATGACAGAAAGTGAAGAAAAACTAAAGAGCCTCTTGATGAAAGTGAAAGAGGAGAGTGAATAAGTTGGCTCAAAGTTCAACATTCAGAAAACAAAGATCATGGCATCTGGTCCCATTACTTCATGGGAAATAGATGGGGAAACAGTGTCAGATTTTGTTTTTTGGGGCTCCAAAATCAATGCAGATGATGATTGCAGCCATAAAGTTAAAAGATGGTTACTCCTTGGAAGAAAAGTTATGACCAACCTAGACAGCATATTGAAAAGCAGAGACATTACTTTGCCAACAAAGGTCTGTCTAGTCAAGGCTATGGTTTTTCCAGGGGTCATGTATGGATGTGAGAGTTGGACTGTGGAGAAGGCTGAGTGCAGAAGAATTGATGCTTTTGAACTGTGGTGTTGGAGAAGACTCCTGAGAGTCCCTTGGACTGCAAGGAGATCCAACTAGTCCATTCTGAAGGAGATCAGCCCTGGGATTTCTTTGGAAGGAGTGATGCTAATGCTGAAACTCCAGTACTTTGGCCACCTCATGCGAAGAGTTGACTCATTGGAAAAGACTCTGATGCTGGGAGGGATTGGGAGCAGGAGGAGAAGGGGACGACAGAGGATGAGATGGCTGGATGGCATCACCGAATCGATGGACATGAATTTGGGCAAACTCCAGGAATTGGTTATGGACAGTTAGGCCTGGTGTGCTGTTAAATAAACTTAAAAAAAAAAAAAAAAAAAAAAAAGCTTTGACTAGATAGATCTTTGTTGGCAAAGTAATGTCTCTGCTTTTTAATATGTTGTCTTGATTGGTCATAGCTTTTCTTCCAAGAAGCAAGTGTCTTTTAATTTCATGGCTGCACTCACCATCTGCAGTGATTTTGGAGGTCCCCCTCCCCAAACAAAATCTCTCACTATTTCCATTGTCACCCCATCTGTTTACCATGAAGTGATGGAACTAGATCCCATGATCTTAGTTTTCTGAATGTTGAACTTTAAGCCAACTTTTTTCACTCTCCTCCTTCGCTTTTATCAAGAGGCTCTTTAGTTCTTCACTTTCTGCCATAAGGGTGGCATCATCTGTGTATCTGAGGTTATTGTTATTTCTCGCAGGAATCTTGATTCCAGCTTGTGCTTCTTCCAGCCCAGCATTTCACATGATGTACTCTGCATATGAATTAAATAAACAGGGAGACGATTTACAGCCTTGACTTACTGCTTTTTCAATCTGGAACCAGTCTGTTGTTCCATGTCCAGTTCTAACTGTTGTTTCTTGAACTGCATACAGATTTCTCAGGAGGCAGATAAGGTGGTCTGGTATTCCCATCTCTTGAAGAATTTTCCACAATTTGTTGTGATCCACACAGTCAAAGGCTTTGGCATATTCAGTAAAGCAGAAGTAGATGTTTTTCTGGAACTCTCTTGCTTTTTCGATGATCCAACAGATGTTGGCAATTTGATCTCTGGCTCCTCTGCCTTTTCTAAAACCAGCTTGAACATCTGGAATTTCACGGTTCACGTCCTGTTGAAGCCTGGCTTGAGAATTTTGAACATTACTTCGTTGCATGTGACATGAGTACAATTGTGTGGTAGTTTCAGCATTCTTTGGCATTACCTTTCTTTGAGATTGGAATGAACACTGAACTTTTCCAGTCCTGTGGTCATCGCTGAGTTTTCCAAATTTGCCGGCATATTGAGTACAACACTTTCATAGCATCATCTTTTAAGATTTTAAATAGCTCAACTGGAATTCCATTGTCTTCACTAGCTTTGTTTATAGTGCTGCTTTCTAAGGGCCACTTGACTTCGCATTCCAGGATGTCTGGCTCTAGATGAGTGATCACACTATTGTGGTTTTCTGGGTCATGAACATCTTTTTTGTATAGCTCTTCTGTGTATTCTTGCCATCTCTTTTTAATGTCTTCCGTTTCTGTTAGGTCCATACCGTTTCTGTCCTTGATTGTGCCCATCTTTGCAGGAAATGTTCACTTGGTATCTCTAATTTTCTTGAAGAGGTTTCTAGTCTTTCCCATTATATTGTTTTCCTCTATGTATTTTCATTGATCACTGAGGAAAGTTTTATCTCTCCTTGCTATTCTTTGGAACTCTGCATTCAAATGGGTATATCTTTTCTTTTCTGAATTGCCTTTAGCATCTCTTCTTTCATTAGCCATTTGTAAGCCCTCCTCAAACAACCATTTTGCCTTTTTGCATTCCTTTTTCTTGGGTATGGTCTTGATCATTGCCTGCTCTGCAGTGTTAGGAACCTCCATCCATAGTTCTTTAGATCTAATGCCTTGAATCTGTTTGTCACTTACACTGTATAGTCATAAGGATTTGATTAAGGTGATACCTGAATGTTATAGTGGTTTTCCCTGCTTTTTTCAATTTAAGTCTGAATTTAGAAATAATAAGTTCATGATCTGAGCCACAGTCAACTCCCTCTCTTGTTTTTGCTAACTGTATAGAGCTTGTCCATCTTTTCCTGCAAATAATATAATCAATAAAATCAATCAATCAATATAATCAATGGCAGCGATGGTTCTGGAATATCCCTCTTAACAAATTCAATGTGTCTGTGGATGATGGAGAGTGAATTAATCTAGTTAAGTTTCATCAAGTAAGTTCTAGAATGAAGAATTTTCCTCTAGTAAACTGATACAGCAGCAAAATTGAAAGAATAAATAGTTTCAATGATAAGTAGAAAGACTAAGTTCAATAAAGAAATGAGGGAGTGCAAGTTGATGAGACATAAAAGTAATTTAGAGCATAAAAATATATTTAGTTGTAAAGCTAAGCTCTAAGTTAACATAAGAATGCCTGGTGTACAGAATTTATTGTAGGGTAAAATGTTGTTGCCTAGTGAAGAAAATGTTTGTTTATATTTTGTTTTAAAAAACAAAATATACAGTAAAGAATAAGTGGGTCAAATTGACTAAGTAGCCAGATTAGAGCAGAAAAGAGAAAAAGATAAATGGAAAGAACTATCATCAGTTCAAGCTGGTTTTAGAAAAGGCAGAGGAACCAGAGATCAAATTGCCAACATCTTCTGGATCTTCGAAAAAGCAAGAGAGTTCCAAAAAAATATCTATTTCTGCCTTATTGACTATGCCAAAGGCTTTGACAGTGTGGATCACAACAAACTGTGGAGGATTCTGAAAGAGATAGGAATACCAGACCACCTGATCTGCCTCTTGAGAAACCTATATGCAGGTCAGCAAGCAACAGTTAGAACTGGACATGGAACAACAGACTGGTTCCAAATAGGAAAAGGAGTACATCAAGGCTGTATATTGTCACCCTACTTACTTAACTTATATGCAGAGTACATCATGAGAAACGCTGGACTGGAAGAAGCACAAGCTGGAATCAAGATTGCCGGGAGAAATATCAATAACCTCAGATACGCAGATGACACCACCCTTATGACAGAAAGTGAAGAGGAACTAAAAAGCCTCTTGAGGAAAGTGAAAGTGGAAAGTGAAAAAGTTGGCTTAAAGCTCAACATTCAGAAAACGAAGATCATGGCATCTGGTCCCACCACTTCATGGGAGATAGATGGGGAAACAGTGGAAACAGTGTCAGACTTTATTTTTCTGGGCTCCAAAATCACTGCAGATGGTGACTGCAGCCATGAAATTAAAAGGTACTTACTCCTTGGAAGGAAAGTTATGGCCAACCTAGATAGCATATTGAAAAGCAGAGACATTACTTTGCCAAGAACGGTCCATCTTGTCAAGGCTATAGTTTTTCCAGTGGTCATGTATGGATGTGAGAGTTGGACTGTGAAGAAGGCTGAGAGCCGAAGAATTGATGCTTTTGAACTGTGGTGTTGGAGAAGAATCTTGAGAGTCCCTTGGACTGCAAGGAGATCCAACCAGTCCATTCTTAGATCAGCCCTGGGATTTCTTTGGAAGGAATGATGCTAAAGCTGAAACTCCAGTACTTTGGCCACCTCATGCGAAGAATTGACTCATTGGAAAAGACTCTGATGCTAGGAGGGGTTGGGGGCAGGAGGAGAAGGGGACGACAGAGGATGAGATGGCTGGATGGCATCACTGACTGATGAACTTGAGTCTGAATGAACTCCAGGAGTTGGTGATGGACAGGGAGGCCTAGCGTGCTGCTATTCATGGGGTGGCAAAGAGTCGGACACGACTGATTGACTGAACTGAACTGAACTGACCATCAGAAAGGGAATCTTGGTGATTCACTTTGCTTACTCTTGAAACTAACACAAGGTTGTAAATCAACTATACTCCAATGCAAATAAAAAAAAAATAAATAAATCATCATTGAATTGAACTCCATAATCATACATTATAATAGTAAAATGGAAATAAATTTGCTAGTTCCAGCAGTAAAGCGAGTCCCTTGACAAGGTAAAAGGCAATAATGTCTAATTAGACAATCAAAATGAATATATATAGGATTTAAGGTCTAAATCAGTGGCTTAATATAGGTCACTTAATATAGGTCACTCCTTAATATAGGAGAGGAACTGCTGGGGTTAGATAAAATTCTTGATATAATAGTTTAAAATCGGTAGTCATAGCAAGGTGAGGTTGTTGAATTAGTCTTTGAAATTAAACAGTTGCTCCTTAAGGAGGCCATTTTCAAGGAGATTGATATATCAGATCATTGATCTACATGGCATTCCTGATGCAAGCAATAACGTTATTTATTGGTTTACAGTTTTATGCTTCCCCGGACAAGTTTCCCTAAACTAAATAACTAGGTCATGTTGACTCAGATCATCTTAATTCATGGTAGTGATAGCTCAGTCATGTTAACACAGGTGGTCACAGCTGAAAAGTCTAACAGGCTGTGATAAGAATTAGGTCAATCAAGTTTTAAGGTCTGTTTTCCTTTGATTTATTTTTTAATATGTATACATTCATTCTTCTATGGTGGTCATACTTTAGTCATATTCCACTATAAGTGTCTGTTCAGAATAGTAATGTCATTATATTGCTGATGTCTGTATACTATTTCATTGAGCATGTTAGAGTTCAAATATCACACTATTTGGGGATAATTGCAGTACTAAAATTTTTCTCTATTATAAAATAAAGTCTGTGAACATGTCAATAGTACAGTTTTTCAGAGTATTTTTTGTTCTAACTACATTGAAAATTATACTATATATAATATTTTAATTTCCATCAGTTTTAATCAGGAAGATAATGCAATTTATTTGACATCAGTATTGGCATCTAACAATTAAGCATTGATTTAAGTTCCATATCTCCCCTGAGACAATCAAAATGTTGTGACAGGACTTCCACATGATGCTTTAACTAGAGAAGCAATCATGTTAGACAGTATTATCATCAACAGTGTTCTTATTCAAGTAGTGCTGGCACTAAGAATGTGTACTATCAACAAGTGAAGTATAACACACAACATGTTTCTCTTTTAGAATTCTGATTCAA
The DNA here is from genome assembly GCF_029407905.1 of Bubalus kerabau. Classification (NCBI taxonomy): domain Eukaryota; kingdom Metazoa; phylum Chordata; class Mammalia; order Artiodactyla; family Bovidae; genus Bubalus; species Bubalus kerabau. The sequence continues at coordinate 54,615,517 of NC_073634.1, forward strand.
AAGTTGTATACAAATTTCCTTCAAAATCACACAGCTAAGGTTATTTTCATAAAAGGTTATTCCAGAAGTCTAGAGTGCCTCTTCAATCAAGGAATAGAGCTTTATAAGTCTTATTATAAACAGTCTACAGCAAAATTAACTTTGGCATTTCACAGCAAGACCAAAGTTATTATATACTAATCTTGAGATAGCATTATTTTAAATGCTCTATAAAAATTATTTGATCAAGATTATAGAGACTTTGGAAGATTCCTGAGCCCCTGTATTATGGAGTAGATAGAGTGTAGATTACTGAAGGTAAGAGGAGTAAGGAAGGAAATGGGAAGAATTGTGATAAATAGAAACTGTGCCAAATAGAAAAAAAACTTCTTTAATGTATGTTATACAGATGGAATGAAGAATTTAGGAAAACAATCCTTATACTGATCAGGAAAGTAGTGGGAATTCTGGCATCATTAGTTAGTGAAAGAATTAGTTGATCAGTCCTATACAACTTTTTGTGAACTCATGGACTGTATCTCGTGAGGCTTCTCTACTCATGAAATATTCCAGACAAGAACACTGGAGTAGATCACTGTTCTCTTTTCCAGAAGAACTTTCGGACCCAGGGGTTGGACTCCAGTCTCCTGGATTGCAGGAAGATTCTTTACCATCTGATTCACCAGAGAATCATTGGTGAGGTAGACAGTTAATTGAATAACTCAAGCGCAGGCGGCTGCTATGGGCGCGCCAAAACACGGCCGAGAGGAGCCACCCCACATCCGAGGTCAGGGGCAGAAGCAAGGAGAACCCCATGCCTGAAGGGCGGTGGCCAAGAGGAGTTACCCCACGTCCAAGGTCCGGGGCAGTGGCCGAGAGTACCAGACTGCGACAGCGCAGGAAAGGCCGAGAGGAGCTAACTTGCATCGGAGGTCAGAGGCGGCGATGAGAGGAGTTACCCTAAGCCCAAAGCCCGAGGCCAGGGGCAGCAGGCAGGAGGAGCTACCCCATGCGCCTAAGCCCAAGACCAGGGGTGACGGGTGGGAGGAGCTACCCCACGCCCACACACCCCCACGCCAGAGGCCAAGGGTGGCAGCCAGGAGGAGCAACCCCATGCCCAAGGCCAGGGGCAGTGGCTGGGAGGACCAACCCCACGGCCAAAGAGCCGTGGCTGTGAGGGCACATGAGGGCCAGAGGAGCTATCGCAAGTTGAAGGTCAGGAAGGGTGGCAGTGAGGAGATACCCCTCGTCCAAGGTAAGGAGCAATGGCTGCACTTTGCTAGAGCAGCCATGAAGAGATATCCCACGCCCAAGGTAAGAGAAACCCAAGTAAGATGGTAGGTGTTGCAAGAGGGCATCAGAGGGCAAACACACTGAAATCATACTCACAGAAAACTAGCCAAAGTAATCACACTAGGACCACAGCCTTGTCTAACTGAATGAAACTAAGCCATGCCCGTGGGGCAACCCAAGATGGGCTGGTCATGGTGGAGAGATTTGACAGAATGTGGTCCACTGGAGAAGGGAATGGCAAACCACTTCAGTATTCTTGCCTTGAGAACCCCATGAACAGTATGAAAGGCAAAATAATAGGATACTGAAAGAGAAACTCCCCAGGTCAGTAGGTGCCCAATATGCTACTGGAGATGAGTGGAGAAATAAATCCAGAAAGAATGAAGGGATGGAGCCAAAGCAAAAAGAATGCCCAGCTGTGGATGTGACTGGTGATAGAAGCAAGGTCCTATGCTGTAAAGAGCAATATTGCATAGGAACCTGGAATGTCAGGTCCATGAATCAAGGCAAATTGGAAGTGGTCAAACAGGAGATGGCAAGAGTGAATGTCGACGTTCTAGGAATCAGTGAACTAAATGGACTGGAATGGGTGAATTTAACTCAGATGACCATTATATCTACTACTGTGGGCAGGAATCCCTCAGAAGAAATGGAGTGGCCATCATGGTCAACAAAAGAGTCCGAAATGCAGTACTTGGATGCAATCTCAAAAACTACAGAATGAACTCTGTTCGTTTCCAAGGCAAACCATTCAATATCACAGTAATCCAAGTCTATGCCCCAACCAGTAATGCTGAAGGAGCTGAAGTTGAATGGTTCTATGAAGACCTATAAGACCTTTTAGAACTAACACCCAAAAAAGATGTCCTTTTCATTATAGGGGACCTGACTGCAAAAGTAGGAAGTCAAGAAACACCTGGAGTAACAGGCAAATTTGGCCTTGGAGGACAGAATGAAGCAGGGCAAAGCTAATAGAGTTTTGAAAGAGAACCCACTGTCATAACAAACACTCTCTTCCAACAACATGAGAAGACTCTATACATGGACATCACCAGATGGTCAACACCGAAATCAGATTGATTATATTCTTTGCAGCCAAAGATGGAGAACCTCTATACAGTCAGCAAAAACAAGGCCAGGAGCTGACTGTGGCTCAGACCATGAACACCTTATTGCCAAATTCAGACTGAAATTGAAGAAAGTAGGGAAAACCATTAGACCATTCAGGTATGACCTAAATCAAATCCCTTATGATTATACAGTGGAAGTGAGAAATAGATTTAAGGGACTAGATCTGATAGATAAATTGGCTGATGAACTATGGAATGAGGTTCGTGACATTGTACAGGAGACAGGGATCAAGACCATTCCCATAGAAAAGAAATGCAAAAAAGCAAAATGGCTGTCTGGGGAGGCCTTACAAATAGCTGTGAAAAGAAGAGAAGTGAAAAGCAAAGGAGAAAAGGAAAGATATAGACATCTGGATGCAGAGTTCCAAAGAATGGCAAGAAGAGATAAGAAAGCCTTCCTCAGCAATCAATGCAAAGAAATAGAGGAAAACAACAGAATGGGAAAGACTAGAGATCTCTTCAAGAAAATCAGAGATACGAAAGGAACATTTCATGCAAAGATGGGCTTGATAAAGGACAGAAATGGTATGGACCTAACAGAAGCAGAAGATATTAAGAAGAGGTGGCAAGAATACACAGAAGAACTGTAAAAAAGAGATCCAGAAAATCACGATGGTGTGATCACTGACCTAGAGCCAGACATCCTGGAATGTGAAGTCAAGTGGGCCTTAGAAAGCATCATTACGAACAAAGCTAGTGGAGAAGATGGAATTCCAGTTGAGCTATTCCAGATCCTGAAAGATGATGCTGTGAAAGTGCTGCACTCAATATGCCAGCAAATTTGGAAAACTCAGCAGTGGCCACAGGACTGGAAAAGGTCAGTTTTCATTCCAATCCCAAAGAAAGGCAATGCCAAAGAATGCTCAAACTACCACACAATTGCAGTCATCTCACATGCTAGTAAAGTAATGCTCAAAATTCTCCAAGCCAGGCTTCAGCAATATGTGAGCCATGAACTTCCTGATGTTCAAGCTGGTTTTAGAAAAGGCAGAGGAACCAGAGATCAAATTGCCAACCTCCGCTGGATCATGGAAAAAGCAAGAGAGTTCCAGAAAAACATCTATTTCTGCTTTATTGACTATGTCAAAGCCTTTGACTGTGTGGATCACAATAAACTGTGGAAACTTCTGAAAGAGATGGGAATAACAGACCACCTGATCTGCCTCTTGAGAAATTTGTATGCAGGTCAGGAAGCAACAGTTAGAACTGGACATGGAACAAGAGACTGGTTCCAAATAAGAAAAGTTCGTCAAGGCTGTATATTGTCACCCTGTTTATTTAACTTATATGCAGAGTACATCATGAGAAATGCTGGACTGGAAGAAACACAATCCAGAATCAAGATTGCCGGGAGAAATATCAATAACCTCAGATATGCAGATGACACCACCCTTATGGCAGAAAGTGAAGAGGAACTAAAAAGCCTCTTGAGGAAAGTGAAAGTGGAGAGTGAAAAAGTTGGCTTAAAGCTCAACATTCAGAAAACGAAGATCGTGCATCTGGTCCCACCACTTCATGGGAAATAGATGGGGAAACAGTGGAAACAGTGTCAGACTTTATTTTTCTGGGCTCCAAAATCACTGCAGATGGTGACTGCAGCCATGAAATTAAAAGACGCTTACTCCTTGAAAGGAAAGTTATGACCAACCTATATAGCATATTCAAAAGCAGAGACATTACTTTGCCAAGAAAGTTTAGTCTAGTCAAGGCTATGGTTTTTCCTGTGGTCATGTATGGACATGAAGGTTGGACTGTGAAGAAGGCTGAGCGCCGAAGAATTGATGCTTTTGAACTGTGTTGCTGGAGAAGACTATTGAGAGTCCCTTGGACTGCAGGGAGATCCAACCAGTCTATTGTGAAGGAGATCAGCCCTGGGATTTCTTTGGAAGGAATGATGCTAAAGCTGAAACTCCAGTACTTTGGCCACCTCATGCGAAGAGTTGACTCATTAGAAAAGACTTATTCTGGGAGCGATTTGGGGCAGGAGGAGAAGGGGACGACAGAGGATGAGATGGCTGGATGGCATCACTGACTCAATGCACGTGAGTCTGAGTGAACTCTGGGAGTTGGTCATGGACATGGAGGCCTGGCATGCTGCGATTCATGGGGTCGCAAAGAGTCAGACACGACTGAGCGACTGATCTGATCTGATTTATTGTAACTATTATTTTTCATTAGCAAGTATGTAAAAGACCAGCCTGTAAGATATTTATCCTAGTTTGACAGATTTGTGTGCTCAAGGCAAATTATCTAGAGCAAGAAGGGAAAAACCTGAGTAAAAATGGACGAAAGCTAAACCAGAAGTAAAATATTGCAAGCACAAACATACTGTTCTAAATTTTTAAGATTGTACCTCCCTGTCTAAAAAACAACAACAACAACAAAAAACATGTATTTCTTTTGAACCTCTGAATAATTCATTTGGAAATAATAATTCATGTTCTCTGTATTCCTCTCCTTTTTTGGAGATTTTAGTGGAATAAACTTGTTGATATGTTGCTTGGTGACATGAAGCTTACACAATAATACATTATGTCTTGCACCCAGGGCATATTCTGCACACAGTTAGAATGTAAAACATTTATCAAACTGTTACTATTTCAAGGCTTTCTTGGCTTAATAATGATCTCAAAGCTTCTACCATTTTATACACATAAACATATATCCAGAGAATCTTTTCACTTAGCTCTGTATACAATGTGAAAATAAAAGAACCCTGAGGCACCACTTGCTGCATGGTGCACCCAAATATATATAATCTACTCAACTAGAGCCTATAAAAGGAAATTCTATGAGATGACCATCTCAGAGCAATTAAAGACCTTGATACACATAGTAAGAAGCAATGCTGAGCTTTGCTCCTGGATATTTTATCCATAATACCATGTTCTGTGTCAAAAATGTTAAATTTTTTTGATTAATAGAATTCCTTTACTTCAAGATATTTTACTTCTTTGATTCATCTCTTAAAATCAAAACTATTAATGACATCAGTATTAGTTATTATTGTACCCGATGTTTAAAATCTTTCATTTATTTTAATCAAAACCTTCTGTACTTTGATAATAAAGCTGACAGCAATTATTGGTTACAGTTAAGCCAATATAAATAGCATAAGATACACAAGAAAAACATCTTGTGTTCCAGAAAAATATCTACTCTGCTTTATTGACTATGCCAATGCCTTTGACTGTGTGGATCACAACAAACTGTGGAAAATTCTTAAAGAGATGTGAATAACAGACCATCTGACCTGCCTCTTGAGAAATATTTATGCAGGTCAAGAAACAACAGTTAGAACTGGACATGGAACAACAGACTAGTTCCAAATTGGGAAAGGAGTGTGTCAAGGCTGTATATCGTCACCCTGCTTACTTAACTTATATGCAGAGTACATCATGAGAAATGCTGGGATGGATGAAGCACAAGTTGGAATAAAGATTGTTGGGAGAAATATCAATAACCTCAGTTACACAGATGACAAAATCCTTATGGAAGAAAGTGACGAAGAACTAAAGAGACTCTTGATGAACGTGAGGGAGGAGAGTGAAAAGGTTGGCTTAAAGCTCAACATTCAGAAAACTAAGATCATGGCATCTGGTTTCATCACTTCATGGCAAATAATTGGGGAAACAATGGAAATAGTGACAGAATTTATTTTGGGGGGGGGCTCCAAAATTACTGCAGATGGAGACTACAGCCATGAAATTAAAAGACGCTTGCTCCTTGGAAGAAAAGTTATGACCAACCTAGACAGCATATTAAAATACAGAGACATTACTTTGCCAACAAAGGTCCACCTAGTCAAAGCTATGGTTTTTCCAGGGGTCATGTATGGATGTGAAAGTTGGACTATAAAGAAAGCTGAGAACTGAAGAACTGATGCTTTTGAACTGTGGTGTTGGAAAAGACTCTTGAGAGTCACTTAGACTGCAACGAGATTCAACCAGTCCATCTTAAAGAAAATCAGTCCTGGGTATTCATTGGAAGGACTGATGTTGAAGCTGAAACTCCAATACTTTGGCCACCTGATGTGAACAACTGACTCATTTGAAAAGCCCCTGATTCCGGGAAAGATGGAAGGCAGGAGGAGAAGGGGATGACAGAGGGTGAGATGGTTGGATCGCATCACCAACTCAAGGGACATAAGTGTGAGTAAACTCTGGGAGTTTGTGATGGACAGGGAGGCCTGGCATGCTGCAGTCCATGGGGTTGCAAAGAATAGGACATGACTGAGCGGCTGAACTGAACTGAACACAAGAATAGGGGTTTCCCAGGTAGTACTAGTGGCAAGAATTCTGCCTGCTAATGCAGGAGATGTAAAAGATGCTGATTTGATCCCTGTGTCAGAAAGATCTCCTGGAGTTCATGGCAACCCGTTCCAGTATCCTTGCCTGGAGAATCCCATGGGCAGAGCAGGCTGGTGAGCTACAGTCGATAGGGTCACAAAGAGTCATATACAACTGCAGCAACTTAGCATACATGCACACACAAAAATAAATCAAAATGGCATAGAGAGGGATGGTATGGGGAGGGAGGAGGGTTCAGGATGGGGAACACGTGTATGCCTGTGGCGGATTCATTTCGATATATGGCAGAACCAATACAATATTGTAAAGTTTAAAAATAAAATAAAATTTAAAAAAAAGGCATAGAAATAACAAACCTGGAAATTAGATATTTTATAAGATTGAGAAAACACACAGAAAAGAAAACAGCTTTGTTTAAATTAGCTTATGCAAATTTACTTTTCCTTTCTTGGACTGAATATTGGTCTATTCACCATAAGCTATCCCTTCTGAGCTAGTTTAGCTAAGATTATATTTGAAAACCATCAAGTAGACTCTAAGATGTTTGTTCAAAAGGTTGATTTTACTTAAGTAAGAAGATATTTTATGCAGGAGGAGAGGCTAAAAGAAAATTTACAATCTAGTTAATCTTTTAACAAAAGGAATTGGTTAATTAAATTAAATTAGTAAATTAAATAATATAGGAGCTCATACAGCTCAATATCAGAAAAACAAACAACTCACTCAAAAAGTGGATAGATGACCTTAATAGACATTTCTCTAAAGACTTACCAATGACCAAGAGGTACATGAAACTATGCCAAATATCATTAATTATTGTGTGCGTGTGCTCAGTCACTCAGTTGTGTCTGACTCTGTACAACCCTGTGGACTGTAGCCCACCAGACTATTTTGTTCCTGGGATTTCCCAGGCAAGAATACTGGAATGGATTTACGTTTCCTCCTCCAGGGGATCTTCTGGACCCAGGGCTTGAACTCAAGTATCCTGTGTCTCCTGCATTGCATACAGATTCTTTCCTGCTGAACCATCATTGATTATTAGATAAATGTGAATCAAAACCACTGTGATATATCACATATACATATATTTATATATACACGTATGTGTGTATGTGTAAGTATAACTGAATCATTTTGCTATACACTTGAAACTAACACAACATTGTAAATCAATTATATTTCAATAATGTTTTTTGAAAAAATTCAAAGCATATTTATAGTGGAATCTCTTTAAGGTGCAATAATCAACCTTGGGTAGATATTTATGTATGTTTTAGAGGTGCAACAGAATGGCCATGTTGTAGAGAATGCCACTGTGAAAGTGTTGCCTTTTTCTGTCACCCTTACAGCAAAAACTATCAATCTTATTCACAGCCACTTTCAAAGATTCTGATAGAGATTAATACACAATTTTTCATGGAATACTCTTACTTTCTTCTTCCATCATAATATAATTTTCAGTGAAGAACAAAAGATGTGTATAAATGCAAGAATGAAAATATACTTTTATAATTTACAAATGAGTATTCTTCTTATGATTATTTTTCCTGTTTTTATTTAAAATTTTAGGTCACATCATTACTGCCTATCTTTTTTTGGAATGAAGAACTTTTACCTATTTATAAACTCTGATATCTCCTTTGTCCTTTTAAATACCATTTACTCCTATACTGTGATAATTACATCCTTCTTGTGGTTTAAAATATATATATATATATATATATCCTTCTTGTGGGTTCCTGGTAGTCTCATTGTTCATTTGATGAACTCAAATTTCCTGCACACTAAGACTGCATACATGGAAGATGATCATTTATCTTAGGAAGATAGAAAGAAGCCTTATTATGTAATCCTTATTATATATATATATATATATATAAAAATATATATATAAAATTAAATTTGTTCAGTCATGTCCGACTCTTTGCGACACCATGGACTGTACTCCAGGCCAGAATACTGGAGTGGGTAGCCATTCCCTTCTCCGGGGATCTTCCCAAACTAGGGATCTAACCCAGGTCTCCCACATTGCAGACAGATTCTTTACCAGCTGAACTACAAGCGAAGCCCAGGAATACTGGAGTGGGTAGCCTATTGGTTCTCCAGCGGATCTTCCCAGACCAGAAATCGAACTGGGGTCTCCTGCATTGCAGGTAGATTCTTTACCAACTGAGCTATGAGGAAAGCCCATATATATATGGGGATGTATATATATATATATATATATATATATATATATACACACACACACATATATATTTTATATAGTATTATGCATAATATGTTTGCATGCTCAGTCACTACAGTTGTGTCCAACTCTGTGATCTATGGATTATAGCCAACCAGGCTGCTCTGTCCTTGGAATTCTCCAGGCAAGAATCCTGGAGTAGATTGCCATTTCCTTCTCCAGGGAATCTTCCCAATCCAGGGATCAAACCTGCATCTTTCATGTCTCCTACATTGGCAGGTGGATTCTTTACCACTACCACCATCTGGGAAGCCCATTATACATAATATATACATATATAACAATTTTACTCCATTGAGTTTGATAATGAAAAAGAAAGCTACCATAGTACTAGGCTTTTGCCTGAATATCCTGATCACATCGACTTTTGTAAGGTTGCTGTCTGAGGCAGTAAGGGCCTTAGGAAAGTTCTATTTGTGCTAGACTTTATATTGCATCAAGGACATCAATTTTGGGTTGTTTTCTTTTAATACGTGGTATGTGTTTAATATTTCCCTCTGGCTGTGATGAATAGTTGACTTATACACTCTCTTGGTAATTGTGCTAAAATCAATAGTCACTACTGCTTGCATAGTTTTGCCTTTCTCTGAAGAACAGAAACACCTAGCACACTATAATCACACACTCTAAATCATATTCTTGGATCAGAGTAAAGAATAGAAAGCTGCTCATGCTATATATTGATCCTGTGTTCATCTCTTTAACAGAGTTGCACTGTGTTCTCCATCCTGCAGAATTGGTCGGGTGAAAATCCTTGAATCAGTTTCTCTTCTGGAGGCTAAATCCCATGCCAGCATTGACCAGGACCAATGGTGGTCCTTTACACGCTGCCAGGCTGATCTCTACACCTTTCCCTCAGCATCTTTACTTACCCTCTGGCCTGACATACCTATCCTCTTAGTAATTCAAATATGTTCTATCCTCGTTTCAACACGAGTTTTACTTTATTTCATGAGGACGTTCTGAATACCTTAGCTAGCAACCAATCCCAAAATCTTTGTGACTAAATAAAACAAAAAACTTTTTTATTCACTCAAATTTCCCTGCAGATTTGGTGACTCATGAAAGTCATAGTACTCCATATAATGACTCAGTAATTCAGGCTACTCGATATCTTGACTCAATATTTTAGCACCACACTTCATCTACTCTGGCTGTAGAAGAAAAGAGGAGGCTAGAGAATTTGGGTGAGTATTAAATGCTTCAGTTCAGTTCAGTTCAATTCAGTCACTCAGGCGTGTCCTACTCTTTGCGACCCCATGAATCACAGCACGCCAGGCCTCCCTGTCCATCACCAACTCCCGGAGTTCACTCAAACACATGTCCATCGAGTCAGTGATGCCAGCCAGCCATCTCATCCTCTGTCGTCCCCTTCTCCTCCTGCCCCCAATCCCTCCTAGCATCAGAGTCTTTTCCAATGAGTCAAATCTTCGCATGAGGTGGTCAAAGTATTGGAGTTTCAGCTTTAGCATCAGTCCTTCCAATGAAAACCCAGGACTGATCTCCTTTAGTATGGACTGGTTGGATCTCCTTGCAGTCCAAGGGACTCTCAAGTCTTTTCCAACACCACAGTTCAAAAGCATCAATTCTTCAGCACTCAGCTTTCTTCACAATCCAACTCTCACATCCATACATGACCACTGGAAAAACCATAGCCTTGACTAGATGGACCTTTGTTGGAAAAGTAATATTTCTGCTTTTCAATAAAACCTAACATAACCCATATCATTTCTACCAGCTTCTCGAACAGAACTAGTTGTATAAGCTCTACTCATAACTCCATACTACATGTGTCTGGAAACTGAGGAAACAGGACATCTGTAAATATAATCTTACTATAAAAAAGTAGTAATAGACAAGATTTAAATGATGCAAAAGGAAAATTTTACACAGACATACAAAATATGCATTCTTTCGAAATCTCTATGAAACTGATAACTAAGCAAATCATATATATGACCAGTTTAAAAATCAAAATCAGTTCAGTTCTGTCGCTCAGTCTTGTCTGACTATTTGCAACCCCATGGACTGCAGCATGCCAGGCCTCCCTGTCCATCACCAACACCTGACATTTATTCAAACTCACGTCCATTGAGTCAGTGATGCCATCCAACAATCTCACCCTCTGCCTTCCTCTTCTCCTCCTGCCTTCCATCTTTCCCAGCACCAGGGTATTTTCAAATGGCCAAAGTATCAGCCATCAGGTGGCCAAAGTACTGGAGTTTCAGCTTCAGCATCAGTCCTTGCAAAGAACACCCAGGGCTGATCTCCTTTAGGATAGATTGGTTGGATCTCCTTGAAGTCCAAGGGACTCTCAAGAGTCTTCTCCAACACCACAGTTCAAAAGCATCAATTCTTTGGTGCTCAGCTTTCTTCACAGTCCAACTCTCACATCCATACATAACTACTGGAAAAACCATAGCCTTGACTAGATGGACTTTTGTTGGCAAAATAATGTCTCTGTTCTTCAAAATGCTGTGTTGGTCATAACTTTTCTTCCCAGTAGTAAGTGTATCTTAATTTCACGGCTGCAGTCATCATCTGTAGGGATTTTGACATCATTTCCATTGTTTCCTCATTTATTTGCCATGAAATGATAGGACTGGATGCCATGATCTTAGTTTTCTGACTGTTGAGCTTTAAGCCAACTTTTTCACTCTTTCACTTTCATCAAGAAGTCTTTAGTTCTTTTTCACTTTCTACCATAAGGGAGATATCATCTGCATATCTGAGGTTAATGATATTTTTCCTGGCCATCTTGATTCCAGCTTGTGATGGAGTCAAAATAAATAGTGATAAAGAATTCTAATTATAATGCAATTGACATTGCAATTAATAGCAAAAAATAGAAAACACTAAAGCTAAACCATTGATAGTTACTTAAAAGATTCCCATAATGAGTGCATGAAAAAGTTATCTATAAACCAATGACAATACTAACAATAAAATTTAATATTTTATAGAATTTATTGCTTGGCAGGCATTATTCACAATTTTTACTTCATTGATCCTAACAACCTCTCTATTAGTTTTTTTGTTTGTTTGTTTGTTTTTAAATCAGTCTTACTTTACAGAAGAGTAAACTGAGGAACAGGTAAATAACATGACAAAGATCACAAAACAGTAAGTGGATTTGCACTGCCACTTAGATGATAATGATCCTATCAAAAATTACATAGCATGACTTTCAGGAATGCTCAGAAAAAAGTAATTTAGCTTGTTCAAACAAGATATTTGGAAAGTGAGCCAAACTGCCTGGAGATGAAAAAGGAAGAAAGGAGAAGAACTGACAAATAAAACCTAGAATTATTTCTTTAGATAGATAAATGTCTAGCCAGTCCAATCAAAAATGCTTTAAAAATCCCCCCAAATACCTTAAAATTATCTTAAGTATAGAAACAGGATTCCCACCATCAAATTATTAGTCATTGTATTCACTCCACAATGGTGCACTTTATCAGATCAGGCTCTCAGGGAGGCGCTGGGATATATAGGAGTTTTTGCGACAAAGACAAGGTTAGTTAGAACATAAAAAGATTGCCATTAACTAAAGAAAAATAGGTATCGCAGGCTAAGGAATTTAGTGCTTTTCTATGTATGGAAAGATGCAAAATTCTGGGCTCATTGAAGTCATTCCTTTGATGTGCACCCCAGCTATCTGGGGCCAGTGTCCTGTTTTTTCTCATCCTGAGTCTCCTCCAGGTGCACGATTGTTGGGGTGGCTGCAGTGTTTGATAGCTTGGTGGCAGACATCGTGTTTCTATCCTGAGTTCCCTCAGAGCTCACCATTAAGGCAGTTGTAATGTGATGATTTGATGGCTGTAGCATCTTTATTTACTCAATACAAGTTACCTGACATATGAGTAAATATGTGAGTGATTTTTGTTTTTCGCTCACAAGATCTATGAAATGGAACTAGATTACTTAGTATATAATATTACTAATGACTTTAAATAAAGCCTGTGTAGTTGGTGATAGGATCTTCTTGATTAGTTTGAGGGAGAAATATAATCAACTTCTGTCTCTGTCTCTGCCTCTCTTTCTCTTTTCAGGCCAGAGTAACTTATCAAAGTCTCCTCACATGTTTCTATCAGAAGAAAACTCTTAAAATAGCCTCCAAACTTCCATTAAACCTTATCCCAAATTGTTCCAGTATTCCAGATTCTTCCAAAGCTGTCAGTTTACATCATGTGTCCCAGGAGGTACAGGAAAATAAATAAGATTTTTCAGGGTTTAGTTGTTTCAATGTACCTTTGTTTGTTTGTTTGTTTTACAGACAAATGTATTTGATTTATTGCTGAAAGCTTTCTGTTCAGTGTATTATTTTCTTAATATGACCCATTTACACAAGTGACTAGGTGTCATGCTAAATTATAACCACCAGCACACAATGTCAGAAATGAGCCATTTTCCTGGTTTCTGAACCTCCAAACCACAGTTTCCTCAGGATGAATTTAACTTTGTAGTCAGACTTTCATTCCAAATCAGCTTCACTTATAATTATCTCAACCCATCACATATTCTCTAAAAATGCTATTTTTCCCAAAATGCAGTCACTCATATGCAAATGTATTCAGTTAGCTCTCAGATATCAGCATATAGGGGAGTGTTGGAGAGTCGAAGATATTCTTTCCCTGAAGCATTGGGTCCCATCTCATCTTAGGTTAAATGCTTTATGCTCATTTTAGTGTTAGCATACTGGAAGCTAGTACATTACAATTTTAATTTTAGGCTTCCATTACTTCTCTTTCTATTGCATATTTAGCCCACACATTAAAAAAAAAAAAAAAAGAAAGAAAGAAAAAAAGACAACACAGGCATCCATACTTAAAAGTGAAAATGTTAGTAGCTCAGTCATGTCTGACTCTTTGAGATCTTATGAACTGTAGCTCTCCAGGCTCTTTTGTCCATGGGATTTCCAGGCAAGAATACTGGAGTGGGTAGCCATTCTCTTTTCCAGGGGATCTTCCTCATCCAGGGTTTGAACCCGAGTCTCCTGAATTGCAGGTAGATTCTTTACTGTCTGAGCCATCCATACTTAAACTGAATACTGATTCATGTATATATAATTTTAATGCACTGAACATACACATATTTCTTAAATTTTACACAACATTTTTATTTCTTTCTTTGTAGGTAACTGGCTTTATTTTTCCTTTAGAAAGACAATATATAATGCTTATGAAAGAGATTTAAGTTAATCATTGTTTTAAAGTTAACTTTTTTGTTTAATTTTCTTCTTGACTAAAGATAAATGTGGTTGCTTCCAAGGCTGGATTTTTCTTCTCCCTGATGCTCATTGTTCTTCCTTTTATTTTTTTTTTATTTTTTTTTTTTAAATTTTATTTTATTTTTAAACTTTACATAACTGTATTAGATTTGCCAAATATCAAAATGAATCCGCCACAGGTTTACATGTGTTCCCCATCCTGAACCCTCCTCCCTCCTCCCTCCCCATTCCATCCCTCTGGGTCGTCCCAGTGCACCAGCCCCAAGCATCCAGTATCGTGCATCGGACCTGGACTGGCAACTCATTTCATACATGATATTTTACAATCCTGTGTACGAGACAGCAAAAGAGACACTGATGTATAGAACAGTCTTATGGACTCTGTGGGAGAGGGAGAGGGTGTTCTTCCTTTTAGAAGCACAAAAACAATTTTCTTCAGGAACTACATACCTGCCATAGTGTATTGATTGCTTTTTGGTTTGAGGAATTTGAATGTGCAACTGTATTTCTTCCTACTGGGAAACATTAAACTGTACTAGTATTGCATTTTAGTGGGAGGAAGATGAAGGAGCTAGGATAGAATGGGAAAGAAGATAAATGAGATCAATTTCATAGAAGTAGGACTTTTTTTTTCTGCCTCACAATATTTGTACCTTTCTTTCATGTTAATTCTCTTTTTTCTACACACATGCACACACGCACAAACTGCACCTTAATCTTCTTTTACTAAAGTAAGGAATTCCATAAATAGACCATGAATATACAAATGATTAATTTAACAGTTGAATCAAAACAAACTGCATCCAAGTGATTTGGTAAAAATAAGTGGCCAACAAATGCAAAATTAGCAAAGATCTAGATAGTAAAATGTGTACATAGCAGTATGAGGAGCTAAGAGGATTAGATCTGACACTAAAAATGAGAAAAAAGAGACAAGCTTCTCTCAATTATCCATTGAGAATTAATAGTCTAATTATAATCTTGATTCAGCATTATTTATGGCACTGAAGTGAAGTGAAATGAAGTCACTCAGTCGTGCCCGACTCTTTGCAACCCCATGGACAGTAGCCTGCATCAAGCTCCTCCATCCATGGGATTTTCTAGGCAAGAGTACTGGAGTGGGTTACCATTTCCTTCTCCAGGGAATCTTCCCGACCTAGGGATCGAACCCAGGTCTTCCACATTGTAGACAGATGCTTTACCATCTGAGCCACCAGGGAAGCACTGCCAGGTTCCAATTATTTTATTTTTTATTTTAAAATTTGTAAAAAGAATAAAAGAATTCATTGCTTATTTCTGTCCTTGTAAGAGTATGTTTTAAACTGAGAGCAAAGAGTTGGGGGAAAGATACTTAAAATGCTTAGAAGGAAGTGAACAGAATAATAGTCCCAATCAGAAAGAACTTTGTTGTTTATATCTGCAAAATTCTCATATTCTGCTTTGGAAAAGTGTGCCCTTATGGGTATTAAGCAATTAACCCAAATCCATTCAACATGCTTTGTATATATTGTATGTTGGCATTCATAGTTTGCACAATGGTGATAGCAAAATCTTATTGTCCATAATTCCAGTGTTATTTATTTTATCAAATATACTTTCTAACAATGTATTTATGTATATATCTAATTTTAAATAATGAATTATTCATTGAATAAATGCAAATCTTAAGGGAAAAAATGATCCTTGGGAAGTTTATAAATTGCTAAGAGAAAAGCTAAGAAATTAACTTCATATCTTACTTCAGTTTCTACTAAAAACTCCTTTTGTTGTAGAATGAACATCAAATTGGATTTAAGACAGATCATTATTTTTCTGAGGTACTGTCTTGACTCTTCACATAAGTGTAGATTCTTAAGCACTATTCTCTCCAGTAACTCTCAACCAGGAATTCTCATCCATCGCAGGGAGCATTCACAGTACATCAGGCTACCCTCAAGATCAGAAAAGTATGATTAGCCTTATCTCCATCAGGGAGTAGAATAGTAGTCAAAAGGAGCCTCAACTTTCAAAACCTTCCGTCTTCTCTTCATAAAGCTTTCTTTATTGCATCAGTAATTTTGCTTATCTGGGTCAGATAAAAACTTAATTAACTGAGAAGAAAGTTGAAGCTATCTCAGTCCTCATCAATGTATATCATAAAATAAACTGAACTCCACTCAAAATACCAATCAATACAACAATGTTTTAAGTATGATTGGCAATATGATAGAATGCATTTTCAATATTTTATAATATGAAGGGAAATGTGAATATATTTTCAATCTTCTTTCTCTTAAAATCTACTTGGTATAGAATAGTTAACCAAGTGTACTGTATTGGTGTTTTTCTTTCTGGCTTACTTCAGTCTGTATAATAGGCTCCAGTTTCATCCAGGTTCGATGCATGATATTGGATGCTTGCGTCTGGTGCACTGGGACGACCCAGAGGGATGGTACAGGGAGGGAGGCGGGAGGGGGATTCAGGATGGGGAACACGTGTAAACCTGTGGCGGATTCATGTTGATGTATGGCGAAACCAATACAATATTGCAAAGCAATTAACCTCCAATTAAAATAAATAAATTTATATTTAAAAATAAATAAATAAAAGCAAAAAAAAAAAAAAGAGTAGTTAACCTATCAGTAACTTATTTGTGATTCAACTGAATATACAATTCCACTAGATTAAATCTTTTTAATATTGATTTTCACTCCATAAATATTTTTTATCATATTGCCAATAAGTTCAATTATGTAAAATAGACACAGAATATAAAGAACTGAATGAGCTAAGAACCAAAGAAAAATGTATAAGATATCCAAGCTAAAATAGTGAGATAAATTAAAAACACAAAAATTAGCAAAATAAATTATAGAGATACAGATATATTGTGCCTGAAATCAAGACTTATTATATAATTGAGACAGTAAGACATGTTTAAGATAAATAAAAAGAATAATAGCATATAATGGAATTCAAAAAAATTGAGAGTGAATTTATGAAAAGGCTGGCACTGAAGAATAGTGGTGTAAGAATTTCTTCTGGATAAACTTCTTTCTAGAAAAACACACACACACAAAACAAAGACAAAAACAAATATAAATAAAAATAATAGGAAAGGGAAGTTTAGTAAGAAAAGTACTATTAGAAAATAACTGCTGTATTTCAGACAAACCTCATGGAAAAAAAACTTATGACCCCACCCCGAGTCTTGCCAACAATGGCTGAGAGTGCAGACTTCCATATTTGACAGGCTGTAATGAAGCAACCCATTTCCTTCACCAGGGTACTGTCAGAGATTATCAAGTAGAAAACTCAGACTTTCAATCACACTGGTAGTAAAATAAGGTTCCTTCCCATTGTGTCAGTGGAGACCAGTTAGGGAGCTTGGGCTTCTACCTTCATTGAGGGAAATGGAAGAGCCTTTCACGCCTTGCTGAAGAGTTTGGGAGGAGGTCTAGTGGAGAGTCAGAACTTTTACCACTGTTCAGTTTTAATGAGGCTGCTATGGTGACTCATTATAAAAGACCCTGATGTTGGGAGAGACTGAAGGCAGGAGGAGAAGGATATGACAGAGGATGAGATGGTTAGATGGCATCACTGACTCAATGGACATGAGTTTGAGCAAACTCTGGGAGATAGTGAAGAAAGGGAAGCCTGGTGTGCTGCAGTCCACGGGGTCACAAAGAGTCGAACAGGACTGAATAACAACAGTAACTACTATGCACTTGTAATTATTTCAGTTTATGTTATTGCATCTTGATGGGAAACAATATGAATATCTTCTAACTTTTTCATAGTCAGGACTTTCTTAATAAAAGCTAATAGCAATTTGAGATAAAGGACAAACCTTGAAAGTCAAAGGATGACTTAAAAGAGTGCAATTATATGATAGTGGTGGATTTTGGGGAGATTTTCATTCTCCAGATATGAGCTTTTACCAAAAGGGAGTAACCTAAAGCCATACATTTGTCCTCTGAAGGGCTGTAAAACAATAGGTAACATAAGTTTCTCTTGCTCTTTTCAGGGAGAGGGGAAAAGTGACCAGAATCTATATATGCTTTTAGAGTTCTATTTTCTGTGTACTTTTCCTGTGTTCCTCTTACCACGGGAAGAGTGAGATGTGCTCTCATCTCATTTACATGAAGCTAAAAATATGAGGCATGAGAAAATGATGCATGCATTGCTATAAAGAAAAATAACTTTCCCTTTCATCCAGAAACATCATGTTTTCTTTCATGACAATAATTAAAAATAAGCACACATGTTAAAAACCTATCTGAAGACTTCCTTTATCATATTATTTAAAGAAGAACAAAGAATGAAGAATATTATTTTTATTTCAGCTTCTGTTTTTTTTTTTTTCTTTAATGTACTTATTAATATTGTAAATGTTTATGTGATCCATTTAGGGCAGTAGGTTTAAAAAAAATATTGGTGTTTTCAATCTCCACAAGTAGGTTTCTCATCTACAATGTCTGCACATCAGTGAATAACCTTGGTTAATATCATTCCCAATTCTGTTTTACAAGTAACTTGAAGGTGTTCCTTCAAGAACGTCAGGGGCGGTGGCCGGGAGGAGCAAGCCTACGCCCGAGGCGAGGGACGGTGGCCGGGAGGACCAACACCACGTCCAAGCAGCTGTGGCTGCGTGGGCGCAGGAGGGCCTAGAGGAGCTATCCCACGTTGAAGGTCAGGAAGGGTGGCAGTGAGGAGATACCCCTCGTCCAAGGTAAGGAGCAATGGCTGCACTTTGCTGGAGCAGCCATGAAGAGATACCCCACGCCCAAGGTAAGAGAAACCCAAGTAAGATGGTAGGTGTTGCAAGAGGGCATCAGAGGGCAAACACAGTGAAACCATACTCACAGAAAACTAGTCAATGTAATCACACTAGGACCACAGCCTTGTCTAACTGAATGAAACTAAGCCATGCCCGTGGGGCAACCCAAGATGGGCTGGTCATGGTGGAGAGATCTGACAGAATGTGGTCCACTGTAAGGGAATGGCAAACCACTTCAGTATTCTTGCCTTGAGAACCCCATGAACAGTATGAAAAGGCAAAATGATAGGATACTGAAAGAGAAACTCCCCAGGTCAGTAGGTGCCCAATATGCTACTGGAGATCAGTGGAGAAATAACTCCAGAAAGAATGAAGGGATGGAGCCAAAGCAAAAAGAATACCCAACTGTGAATGTGACTGGTGATAGAAGCAAGGTCCGATGCTGTAAAGAGCAATATTGCATAGGAACCTGGAATGTCAGGTCCATGAATCAAGGCAAATTGGAAGTGGTCAAACAAGAGATGGCAAGAGTGAATGTCAACATTCTAGGAATTAGCGAACTGAAATGGACTAGAATGGGTGGAATTTAGGGAATAAATTCCCTAAACTGGAATTTAACTCAGATGACCATTATATCTACTACTGTGGGCAGGAATCCCTTAGAAGAAATGGAGTAGCCATCATGGTCAACAAAAGAGTCCGAAATGCAGTGCTTGGATGCAATCTCAAAAACGATAGAATGGTCTCTGTTCGTTTCCAAGGCAAACCATTCAATATCACAGTAATCCAAGTCTATGCCCCAGCCAGTAACGCTGAAGAAGCTGAAGTTGAACGGTTCTATGAAGACCTACAAGACCTTTTAGAACTAACACCCAAAAAAGATGTCCTTTTCATTATAGGTGACTGGAATGCAAAAGTAGGAGGTCAAGAAACATCTGGAATAACAGGCAAATTTGGCCTTGGAATATGGGAAGCAGGGCAAAGACTAATAGAGTTTTGCCAAGAAAATGCAAAGGTCATAACAAACACCCTCTTCCAATAACACAAGAGAAGACTATGCATGGACATGACAAGATGGTTAACACCAAAATCAGATTGATTATATTCTTTACAGCCAAAGATGGAAAAGCTCTATACAGTCAGCAAAAACAAGACCAGGAGCTGACTGTGGCTCAGACCATGAACTCCTTATTGCCAAATTCAGACTGAAATTGAAGAAAGTAGGGAAAACCACTAGACCATTCAGGTATGACCTAAATCAAATCCCTTATGATTATACAGTGGAAGTGAGAAATAGATTTAAGGGCCTAGATCTGATAGATAGAGTGGCTGATGAACTATGGACAGAGGTTCATGACAATGTGTAGGAAACAGGGATCAAGACCATCCCCATGGAAAAGAAATGCAAAAAAGCAAAATGGCTGTCTGGGGAGGCCTTACAAATAGCTGTGAAAAGAAGAGAAGCGAAAAGCAAAGGAGAAAAGGAAAGATAAATATCTGAATGCAGAGTTCCAAAGAATGGCAAGAAGAGATAAGAAAGCCTTCTTCAGCGATCTATGCAAAGAAATAGAGGAAAACAACAGAATGGGAAAGACTAGAGATCTCTTCAAGAAAAGTAGAGATACAAAAGGAACATTTAATGCAAAGATGGGCTCGATAAAGGACAGAAATGTTATGGACCTAACAGAAGCAGAAGATATTAAGAAGAGATGGCAAGAATACACAGAAGAACTATACAAAAAAGATCTTCATGACCCAGATAATCACGATGGTGTGCTCATTGACCTAGAGCCAGACATCCTTGATTGTGAAGTCAAGTGGGCCTTAGAAAGCATCACTACGAACAAAACTAGTGGAGGTGATGGAATTCCAGTTAGCTATTTCAAATCCTGAAAGATGATGCTGTGGAAGTGCTGCACTCAATATATCAGCAAATTTGGAAAACTCAGCAGTGGCCACAGGACTGGAAAAGGTCACTTTTCATTCCAATCCCAAAGAAAGGCAATGCCAAAGAATGCTCAAACTACCACACAATTGCACTCATCTCACACACTAGTAAAGTAATGCTCAAAATTCTCCAAGCCAGGCTTCAGCAATATGTGAACCGTGAACTTCCTGATGTTCAAGCTGGTTTTAGAAAAGGCAGAGGAACCAGAGATCAAATTGCCAACATCCGCTGGATCATGGAAAAATCAAGAGAGTTCCAGAAAAAACATCTATTTCTGCTTTATTGACTATGCCAAAGCCTTTGACTGTGTGGATCACAATAAACTGTGGAAACTTCTGAAACAGATGGTAATACCAGACCACCTGATCTGCCTCTTGAGCAATTTGTTTGCAGGTCAGAAAGCAACAGTTACAACTGGACATGAAGCAACAGACTGGTTCCAAATAGGAAAAGGAGTACGTTAAGGCCGTATATTGTCACCCTGTTTATTTAACTTATATACAGAGTACATGATGAGAAACGCTGGACTGGAAGAAACACAAGCTGGAATCAAGATTGCTGGGAGAAATATCAATAACTTCAGATATGCATATGACACCACCCTCATGGCAGAAAGTGAAGAGGAACTCAAAAGACTCTTGATGAAAGTTAAAGAGGAGACTGAAAAAGTTGGCTTAAAGCTCAACATTCAGAAAATGAAGGTCATGGCATCCGTTCCCATCACTTCATGGGAAATAAATGGGGAAACAGTGGAAACAGTGTCAGACTTTATTTTTGGGGGCTCCAAAATCACTGCAGATGGTGACTGCAGCCATGAAATTAAAAGACGCTTACTCCTTGGAAGGAAAGTTATGACCAACCTAGATAGCATATTCAAAAGCAGAGACATTACTTTGTCAAGAAAGGTTCGTCTAGTCAAGGCTATGGTTTTTCCTGTGGTCATGTATGGATGTGAGAGTTGGACTGTGAAGAAGGCTGAGTGCCAAAGGATTGATGCTTTTGAACTGTGATGTTGGAGAAGGCTCTTGAGAGTCCCTTGGACTGTAAGGAGATCCAACCACTCCATTCCAAAGGAGATCAGCCCTGGGATTTCTTTGGAAGGAATGATGCTAAAGCTGAAACTCCAGTACTTTGGTCACCTCATGCGAAGAGTTGACTCTTTGGAAAAGACTCTGATGCTGCGAGGGATTGGCGGCAGGAGGAGAAGGGGACCACAGAGGATGAGATGCCTGGATGGCATCACTGACTCTATGGACATGAGTTTCAGTGAACTCCGGATGGACAGGGAGGCCTGGCATGCTGGGATTCATGGGGTCGCACAGAGTCGGACACAGCTGAGCAACTGATCACATCTGATCTGATTTGAAGGTGTTCCGTATTTATTTATGCTTTCTCAGGTTGGAAGCAATATATGATAATTCGATGTGGGTATAGTCACAAACTAAATTCCATATTTTTTTCAGGTGTCAAAAGTGGCATCTTTTGGCAACTGTCCCTAATACAATGAATTTGGTAAAGCTAATTGTTGCTTATAAGAGAAAAAAAAAATAAAAACCATTGTTCTCTTTTATATGACAGACAAAATAGAAGAAAATGGTTTTACCTGACTTCCCCCTCACACACAAATTGATGTTACTAATTTTAGTAATCCCAGAGAAGCAATTTGTGACACAAAAATTACTTTATTTAAAATAAATAATCAAAGAAGTGTTTCACATGCAAACATAATAAACAAGAAGAACTGAGATCTAAATCAGGTCAAATGGCTGTGATGATGCATTAATTACACATAAGTTGTATACTTATGAAATAGTCAATGAATTTCAGTTTTGATGTCAACTTCTGATTACCCATACAACTCAAAAGTGGTCACTGCATCCAGTTCACTAATATTCTGACAGCCAAATTTTAGTATAGCACTATATGGAAAATGCATTTCTGTCAGAAACAGTGAATGCAAATCTTGATCACTGTTATTACGCTTCTTGGAAAATGTTTATTTTGATGTCATAAGGTTGATTCAGACATTGTTTTCTTAAAGTGCTTTCAAGTTGTTGACAAAATTTTAGTAATATCATTACTCCAATATAAAAAAATGTGTTCATTGCTTATTTTCAAAAGAATGCAGAAGTTTTATAGTAATTTTAAATTCTTATTACATTGTACTGATTTCAAAATTAAATCATGTTATTATAAATTCCTTTGTTATGATTATGTACACATCAAGAATATGTTATTATCTAGAAACAAATAAATTGTAAAATATTGGAAAGTTAAATTACCCCTTCATCTTCACTAATTTGTTCCTATTGACAATTACAATATTTAGAAATAATATGCTCACATGTGTCTGAATACTTTCTGCACTCCCATATCTTTTTGCTATTCCTATTTGTGTGTGTGCACTCACTTAATTATGTCTGGTGCTTTGTGACTCTTTGTACTGTAGCCCACCTGGCTTCTCTGTCAGTGGGATTTCTAGGCAATAATACTGAAGTGGGTTGCATTTCCTCCTCCAGGGGAATCTTCCTGACCCAGGGATCGAACCTGTGTCTCCAGTGTCACCTGCATTGGCAGGTGGATTCTTTACTACTGAGCCACCTGGGAAGTCCATTCTTATTTTAGATATTCCATATAAAAGTAAAGTGATATTTTAAAAAGGTCATGATTTTTATTAATTGCAGAGAATCTAGCAACCCTCATACAGGTAACAATTACAAACTTTGAACAGATATTTGTTTTAAAATACCATTTGCAAACATTGGAATGTGACAAACACTATTCTGAAATTGGAATTGATTTACTGTTCTTAAGGAGAAAATTTCCCTCTGTGAGATTCATGTTTATTCAGCTCCACCCCTCCCACAAACATTCTACTGTTCTATATCATCCAATGTCTAGCTAGAACTGAAATACAAGTTTATAGTCTTAATGTCTTGAGATGTGAGAGAGTGTTCTGAGAGCTCTCAAATATAGTATCTGAAGTTTAAGTGGAGTAAGTTTTGAGCATAAGGAAACCACAGAAGGAGGACTCTCAAAATCTTAGTATAAACCTTAAATTTTTATTGAAAATTATTAAATTTCCCATGTACCAGGGAAATTACAAGGAGCACAGTGGGAACTACAGCTAGAAGACTGGAAGTGCTGAACATAGATTTCAACTCTTACTCATTTTAGGAGAATTAGAGTTAAAGTTCCCCCAAGATAAAATGGCTCTACTAGTACCTTGGAATACATGAAAACCCAAGAAGAGTTATGTCTTTTGAGTAAAACTGTTTATGAACTACAAAATTTACATTATGATTAAGTACACAACAGAAAGAGATAGCCTAACAAAGAATAAAACTAAGTATAGTGACTGCAGCCATGAAACTAAAAGACGCTTACTCCTTGGAAGGAAAGTTATGACCAATCTAGATAGCATATTCAAAAGCACAGACGTTACTTTGCCAACAAAGGTTCGTCTAGTCAAGGCTATGGTTTTTCCTGTGGTCATGTATGGATGTGAGAGTTGGACTGTGAAGAAGGCTGAGCGCCAAATAATTGATGCTTTTGAACTGTGGTGTTGGAGAAGACTCTTGAGAGTCCCTTGGACTGCAAGGAGATCCAACCAGTCCATTCTGAAGGAGATCGGCCCTGGGATTTCTTTGGAGGGAATGATGCTGAAGCTGAAACTCCAGTACTTTGGCCACCTCATGCGAAAAGTTGACTCATTGGAAAAGACTCTGATGCTGGGAGGGATTGGGGGCAGGAGGAGAAGGGGACCACAGAGGATGAGATGGCTGGATGGCATCACTGACTCGATGGACGTGAGTCTCAGTAAAGTCTGGGAGTTGGTGATGGACAGGGAGGCCTGGCTTGCTGCGATTCATGGGGTTGCAAAGAGTCAGACACGACTTAGCAACTGATCTGATCTGATCTGATCTGATGGTCTCAAAGTGACTAGCTGGTAAAAACCTACCTTATAGAACAAAAATCAAAATATGGAGATAAGAGAATATAACCCCATAAGTATTATCCATACAGTTCAGTATTAAAATAGGTGAAATATGACCCATATTTTAGAAAAACAGTGGCAAAAAAAAAAAACAAAACACTGAGACAATCTTGGAGTTATCACATTAGGAGTGTACAGAAGGTCTTAAAAATATATTTACAGAGTAAGAAAAGTTGAAATATTCAGAATAAAAAATGAGAAAAAAAGCTGGTAAAACAAAAATAAAATAGAAAAACTGCACAAAATATTTAAATAGACTGAACACCAGTGTTGATATGAAACAAGTTTAGTAGACAAATATGCCAGGAATAAAAGTGGAAATAGAAATGACCCCATATGAAGTAAAAACAAAACAAACAAACAAAAATTACCATATGACCCCCCAAATTCCACTCCAGAAACTGAAAGCAAGGACTTGAACAGAGGTTCACCACAGTATTATTCACCACAGCCAAAAGGTGGAATCAACAGAGGTGTCTGCCAACACATGAATGGATAAACAAAATGTTTATACATACAATGAAAATTATTCAAACATAAAAAGGAATGAAGTTCTGATACATGCTACTTCATGGATGAACCTTGAAAACATTATGCTAAATGAAATAAGCCAGATACAAGAGGACAAATATTATACGATTCCATGTACAGGAAATATCTAGAATAGACAAATTCATCATGACAGAAAGTAGATTAGAGATTACTAAAGGCTGGGTAGTGGGGAAGCTGTGGGTGCGTTATTACTTAATGGTAACAGAGTTTCTACTTAGGGCAATGAAAAAGTTTTGGAAATGGATAGTAATGATGGTTGCACAACATTATGCATGTACTTAATGCCACTTAACTGTACACTTAAAAATAGTTTAACCAAATTTTGTTTTATAGATATATACTTGACCACAACTTAAAAAGTTAAAACCAGATTGTCTTCAAATACCACTGAGCTGTATCCTTAAAATGAGTGACTTTTATGGTATGTGAATTGTAACTCAATAAAACGGTTTTAAAAGAAAAAAAAAAAAAAACCCACATTTTTAAAACAAGTAGTTAGGAATTCAGTGAATCAAGAGGGAATAATAAAAAGATCCACACCCTCACTCTGTATTGGAAATACCAGTTAAAGAGAAACATATTCATAGACATAGCTTAATGGGAACTCTCAGTTCAGTTCAGTTCAGTTCAGTCTCTCAGTCGTGTCCGACTTTTTGCGACCCCATAAATCACAGCACGCCAGGCTTCCCTGTCCATCATCAACTCCCGGATTTCACTCAGACTCACGTCCATTGAGTTAGTGATGCCATCCAGCCATCTCATCCTCTGTGGTCCCCTTCTCCTCCTGCCCCCAATCCCTCCCAGCATCAGAGTCTTTTTCAACGAGTCAACTCTTCGCATGAGGTGGCCAAAATACTGGAGTTTCAGCTTTAGCATCATTCCCTCCAAAGAAATCCCAGGGCTGATCTCTTTCTGAATGGAGTGGTTGGATCTCCTTACAGTCCAAGGGACTCTCAAGAGTCTTCTCCAAAACCACAGTTCAAAAGCATCAACTCTTGGGCGCTCAGCCTTCTTCACAGTCCAAATCTCACACCCATACATGACCACAGGAAAAACCATAGCCTTGACTAGACGGACTTTTGTTGGCAAAGTAATGTCTTTGTTTTTCAATATGCTATCTAGGTTGGTCATAACTTTCCTTCCAAGGAGTAAGCGTCTTTTAATTTCATGGCTGCAGTCACCATCTGTAGTGATTTTGGAGCCCAGAAAAATAAAGTCTGACACGGTTTCCACTGTTTCCTCATCTATTTGCCATGAAGTGATGGGACCAAATGCTATGATCTTCGTTTTCTGAATGTTGAGCTTTAAGCCAACTTTTTCACTCTCTACTTTCACCTTTATCAAGAGGCTTTTTAGTTCCTCTTCACTTTCTGCCATAAGGGTGGTGTCATCTGCATATCTGAGGTTATTGATATTTCTCCCAGCAATCTTGATTCCAGCTTGTGTTTCTTCCAGTCCAGCGTTTCTCATGATGTACTATGCATATAAGTTAAATAAACAGGGTGACAATATACAGCCTTAACGTACTCCTTTTCCTATTTGGAACCAGTCTGTTGTTCCATGTCCAGTTCTAACTGTTGCTTCCTGACCTGCATACAGATTTCTCAAGAGGCAGGTCAGGTGTTCTGGTATTCCCATCTCTTTCAGAATTTTCCACAGTATAGAAACTCTAGAAACAAGTTAATTATTTGTAACAACCAAGCAAACTGCCAACCAAGAAAAAAGATATATGCAGAATGGTAGGACATTTTATGACATCTTTGCATGCCTTTGTCTCACATTCTCCCCCAACACAGTGCACTGTGTTCAGAAGAAAAGAAAAAGAAAAAAGACATATATTGTCTGTCTCTTAAATTTGCAGTGTTCTGGACTGGTTGTACTGTCTTCTCAAATGACTGTAACTTGCCTAACTGAGATTATTGATGGGAATAGCAATGAGGTTGGAGTCAACTGAAGAGTGGTGGGCATCATAATATGTGCAAGAGGACTCCATACTCACAGTTTCCTCGTGACCTGAGGTTATGGGCAGAGGAATATGATAGACCATTCATGTCCTGAGAAAAATCAGAAGCAAAACATTTTGCTAAACATTGAAAAGCACAGTACATATCGAGGAACTGGGAAGAAAGTCCATATACCAGTCCAGGGAAGATGCCTCCCCAGGGAAAGCCTAAAAGTCTATGATCTTTTATACTGGGCTGATTACAGAAGCATATATCCTGCATGTAGACAGACCACAAAACAGGAAAGGTATCTATTTTTTAAATATCCAGTTTTCACTAAAGGATTACAAAGCATACAAAAAAGGAAAATGAGACTTATTTAATGGAATAAAATAGATCTCCAGAAACCAATCTTAAAACAAAATATAAGGTTCAGATTTGTTTGGCAAAGACTTTAAAGTTACACTCTTAAATATAATCAACTATTTTAAGACAGATTAAAAAAAAAAAGAAAGAAAATCAGGGGAAAATATATGAATAAAATGAGGATATCAACAAAGGAACAGAAATTATAAAAAGGAACCAAACAGAATACTGGAGCTGAAAAATACAAGAATAGAATTGAAAAAAAAAAATTACTAGGAAGTTTCAACAGCAGACTTAGATCAGGAGAAAAAAGAATCTTAACTTTTCTTAGGGACTTTAATCTTTTCAATAGGTCCATTCTTAGTTTTTCCAATGTTATTTCCATTGATTCTATCATGGTTCATTTACAGTTCCTCATGTACAGCATGTATAGAATACTAATCAGTTCTCAAATTGGTCTTATTACCTAGTATTTTCTTTCTTTACCCTCCTATCTTTATGAATTGAATGCCTAGGTCTTATTCTACCATGTAATCAATCTATAATAATTTATTTGTTATAAATGTATTATGCTTGAAGAGACAAAAAAGGATTGGGAAGCTATTTCTTCTTTATACCCTCCAAAGTTCAGTTCAGTTCAGTTGCTCAGTTATGTCTGACTCTTTGCAACCCCATGAATTGCAGCACGCCAGGCCTCCCTATCCATCACCAACTCCCGGAGTTCACTCAAATTCACGTCCATCGAGTCAGTGATGCCATCCAGCCATCTCACCCTCTGTCGTCCTCTTCTCCTGCCCCCAATCCCTCCCAGCATCAGAGTCTTTTAGAATGAGTCAACTCTTTGCATGAGGTGGCCAAAGTACTGCAGTTTCAGCTTTAGCATCATTCCTTCCAAAGAAATCCCAGGGCTGATCTCTTTTAGAATGGACTCGGTGGATCTCTTGCAGACCAGGGGACTCTCAAGAGTCTTCTCCAACACCACAGTTCAAAAGCATCAATTCTTTGGCGCTCAGCTTTCTTCACAGTCCAACTCTCATATCCATACATGACTACTGGAAAAATCATAGCCTTGACTAAACGGACCTTTGTTGACAAAGTAATGTCTCTGCTTTTTAATATGCTATCTAGGTTGGTCATAACTTTCCTTCCAAGGAGTAAGTGTCTTTTCATTTCATAACTACAGTCACCATCTGCAGTGATTTTGGAGCCCAAAAATATAAAGTCTGACACTGTTTCCACTGTTTCCCCATCTGTTTCCCATGAACTGACGGGACCAGATGCCATGATCTTAGTTTTCTGAATGTTGAGCATTAAGCCAACATTTTCACTCTCGTGTTTCACTTTCCTCAAGAGGATTTTTAGTTCCTCTTCACTTTCTGCCATAAGGGTGGTGTCATCTGCTTATCTGAGGTTATTGATATTTCTCCCAGCAATCTTGATTCCAGCTTGTGTTTCTTCCAGTCCAGCGTTTCTTCTGATGTACTATGCATATAAGTTAAATAAGCAGGGTGACAATATACAGCCTTGACGTACTCCTTTTCCTATTTGGAACCAGTCTGGTGTTCCATGTCCAGTTCTAACTGTTGCTTCCTGACCTGCATATAGGTTTCTCAAGAGGCCAGTCAGGTGGTCTGGTATTCCCTCCTCTTTCAGAATTTTTCACAATTTATTGTGATCCACACAGTCAAAGGCTTTGGCATAAAGCAGAAATAGATGTTTTTCTGGAACTCTCTTGTTTTCCCATGATCCAGCAGATGTTGGCAATTTGATCTGTGGCTCCTCTGCCTTTTCTAAAACCAGCTTGAACATCAGGAAGTTCATGATTCACGTATTGCTGAAGCCTGGCTTGGAGAATTTTGAGCATTATTTTACTAGCATGTGAGATGAGTGCAACTGTGTGGTAGTTTGAGCATTCTTTGGCATTGCCTTTCTTTGCGATTGGAATGAAAAGTGACCTTTTCCAGTCCTGTGGCCACTGCTGAGATTTCCAAATTTGCTGGCATATTGAGTGCAACACTTTCACAGCATCATCTTTCAGGATTTGAAAGAGCTCAACTGGAATTCCATCACCTCCACTAGTTTTGTTCGTAGTGATGGTTTCTAAGGCCCACTTGACTTCACATTCCAGGATGTCTGGCTCTAGGTCAGTGATCACAACATTGTGATTATCAGGGTCGTGAAGATCTTTTTTGCACAGTTCTTCTGTGTATTCTTGCCATCTCTTCTTAATATCTTCTGCTTCTGTTAGGTCCCTACCATTTCTATCCTTTATTGAGCCCATCTTTGCATGAAACGTTCCCTTAGTATCTCTAATTTTCTTGAAAAGATCTCTAGTCTTTCCCATTCTGTTGTTTTCCTCTGTTTCTTTGCATTGATCAGTGAGGAAGGCTTTCATAGCTCTCCTTGCTATTCTTTGTACCTCTGCATTCAGATGCTTATATCTTTCCTTTTCTCCTTTGCTTTTCACTTCTCTTCTTTTCAAATCTATTTGTAAGGCCTCCCCAGACAGCCATTTTGCTTTTTTGCATTTCTTTTCCATGGGGATGTTCTTGATCCCTGTCTCTTGTACAATGTCACGAACGTCTGTCCATAGTTCATCAGGCTCTCTATCTATCAGATCTAGTCCCTTAAATCTATTTCTCACTTCCAGTGTATAATCATAAGGGATTTGATTTAGGTCATACCAGAATGGTCTAGTGGTTTTCCTACTTTCTTCAGTTTAAGTCTGAATTTGGCAATAAGGAGTTCATGTTCTAAGTCACAGTCAGCTCCTGGTCTTGTTTTTGCTGATTGTTTAGAACTTCTCCATCTTTGGCTGCAAAGAATATAATCAATCTGATTTCAGTGTTTACCATCTCGTGATGTCCATGTGTAGAGTCTTCTCTTGTGTTGTTGGAAGAGGGTCTTTGCTGTGACCAGTGGGTTCTCTTGGCAAAACTCTATTCGCCTTTGTCTTGCTTCGTTCCGTATTCCAAGGCCAAAGTTGCCTGTTACTCCAGGTGTTTCTTGACCTCCTACTTTTGCATTCCAATCCCCTATAATGAAAAGGACATCTTTTGGGGGTGTTAGTTCTAAAAGGTCTTGTAGGTCTTCATAGAATGGTTCAACTTCAGCTTCTTCAGTGTTACTGGTTGGGACATAGACTTGGATTACTGTGATATTGAATGGTTTGCCTTGGAAACGAATAGAGATCATTCTGTCGTTTTTGAGATAGCATACAAATATTGAATTTTGGACTCTCTTGTTCACCATGATGGCTACTCAATTTTTTCTAAGGGATTGCTGCCCACAGTAGTAGATATACTGGTCATCTGAGTTAAATTCACCCATTCCAGTCCATTTTAGTTCGCTGATTCCTAGAATGTTGATGTTCACTCTTGCCATCTCCTGTTTCACCACTTCCAATTTGCCTTGATTCATGGACCTGACATTCCAGATTCCTATGCAATATTGCTCTTTACAGCATAGGACCTTGCTTCTATCACCAGTCACATCTGCAACTGGATATTGTTTTTGCTTTGGCTCCATCCCTTCATTCTTTCTGGAGTTATTACTCCATTGATCTCCAGTAGCATATTGGGCACCTACTGACCTGGGGAGTTCCTCTTTAAGTATCCTATCATTTTGCCTTTTCATACTGTTCATGGGGTTCTCAAGGCAAGAATACTGAAGTGGTTTGCCATTCTCTTCTCCAGTGGTCCACATTCTGTCAGACCTTTCCACCATGACCCGCATGTCTTGGGTGGCCCCACAGGACATGGCTTAGTTTCATTGAGTTAGAGCAGGCTGTGGTCCATGTGATTAGATTGACTAGTTTTCTGGTGATTATGGTTTCTTTGTGTCTGTCCTGTGATGCCCTCTTCCAACACTTACTGTCTTACATGGTTTTCTCTTACCTTGAATGTAGTGTATCTCTTCACGGCTGTTTGTTAGTTTATAGAAATGTAACAGATTTCTGTGTATTAACTTTGTATCCTGCAACTTTACCAAATTCATTGATGAACTTTAGTAGCTTTCTGATAGCATATTTAGTATTTTCTATGTATAGTATCATTCATCCACAGTGACAGTTTTACATTTTTTCCAACTTGAATTTGTTTTATTTATTTTTCTTATTATAACTACCAAAATTACATTTAATTAAAGTGGCAAGAGTGGACATGCTTGTCTTATTCCTGACCTGAAAGGCTGTCAGCTTTTCCCATTAAGCTTGTTGCTAACTAGATATTTTTGACATATGGCTTTTCTTATGTTGAGGTATATTGCCTTAATGCTCACTATCTGGAGAGTTTCATTTAATGAGTGTTGAATTTTGTCAAAAGCTTTCCCTGCTTCTGTTAAGATGTTCATATAGCTTTTATTCTTTAATTTGTTGTTGTGGTATACCACTCTGACTGATTTGTGGTTACACAAAAGACTCTGAATAGCCAAAACAATCTTGAGAAAGAAAAAAGGAACTGGAGAAATCAGGCTCCCAGAATTTGTACTATACTACAAAGCTTTATACACAGAGTCATGCCTGACTCTTTGTGACCCCATGAACCATAGCTCACCAGGCTCTTCTGTCCATGGAATTTTTCAAGCAAAAATACTGGAGTGGGTTGCCATTTCCTTCTCCTAGGGATCTTCTCAACCCCAAAATTGAACCTGGGTCGACTGCATTGCAGGCAGATTCTTTACCACCTAGCCACCACTACAAAGCTACAAACATCAGAAAAGTATTGCACTGAAACAAAAACAGAAATATATATTAATGAGACAAGATAAAAAGCCAAGAGATAAATCCACACACCTATGGTCAATTAGTTTGTGACAAAGGATGCAAGGCTGCACAATGGAGAAAAACAGTCCCTGTAATAAATGCTGCTGGGAAAACTGGACAGATTCATACAAAAAATATAAAGAACATTAATTAACATTATATACAAAAAGAAGCAGATTGAATGGATTTAAATGGATTACATTGTCTAAATGTAAGACAAGACAGTATAAAGCTCTTAGAGGAAGACATAGGCAGAATTGGCTTTGACATAAATTGCAGCAATATCTTTTTTGATCCTTCTCCCAGAGTAATGGAAATAAAAGCAAAAATGAACAAATGGGACCTAATTAAACTTAAAAGCTTTTGCACAGCAAAGGAAGCCATACACAAAATAAAAAGACAATCCACAGAATGAGAGAAAATATATTTAAAGTGATGTGACCAACATGAGATTAATCTGCCAAATTTTTAAACAACTAATGCAGCTCAATAAAATACAAAACACAAATAACCCAATCCAAAAAATGGACAGAAGATCTAAACAGACATTTCTCCAAAGAAGATATACAGCTGGTCAAGAGGTATATGAAAATATGCTCGACATTGCTAATTATTAGAGAAGTTCAAAACTGTAATGAGGTATCACCTCACACTAGTCAGAATGTCCATCATTGAAAACTCCACAAACAATAAACACTGTGGAGAGTGTGGATAAAAGGGAACTCTCCTGCACTGTTGGTAGAGATGTGAATTGGTGCAGCTACTAAGAAAAGAGTAGAAGTTTGCTTGAAAGACTGAAAATAGAATTACCATATTATCCTGCATCCCACTCCTGGACATATATCAAGAGAAAGCCATGATTCAAAGGGATTCACTTACCCTAATGTTCATTGGAGCATTGTTTACAATAGCTAAGACATGGAAGCAACCTAAATGTACCTCAAAGGATGAATGGATAAGGAAGATGCAGTACATATTCACAATGGACTATTACTTAGCCATTTAAAATAATGAAAAAAATGGCAGTTGCGGCAACATGGATGGACCTGGAGTTTATCATACTAAGTGAAGTAAGTCAGACAGAGAAAAACAAGTATCATATGATATTGCTTATATGGGGAATCTAAGAAAGTGATACAAATGAACTTATTTACAAAACAGAAACAGACTCACAGACTTAGATTTTTCTAAAATTTATGGTTACCAGTGGAGGAGGGTTGGGGAAGGATAGATTGGGAGTTTGGGATTGTTATGTATACACTTATTTAAAATAGATAACCAATAAGAATCAACTGTATGGCATAGGAAACTGCCCATATTTTGTAATAACCTAAATGGGAAAAGAACTTGAGAATGAATAAATTTATGTATTTGTATTACTGAATCACTTTGCTATATGCCTGAAGCTAATGTAAAATTGTTAATCAACTATACTCATATATATGTTAGTTCTTTTATGTCAGACATAATGGTAGGCACAAAGATATAAAGATGAGGGAGTTATAAGACTCTTTTTGAAGGAAATTGCTCCCAGATCCTAGTTGTATAGGGGAGACCCAATTATTACTGGTTAGGAGACCACTTACTTTTCAGAGAGCCTAGAAATGAACTGGCCAGTCTCCAGCTGATCTCAACCCTGAAATGCCAAATATCCAATACAGCTCATCTCTTCAATCAGTATGTCCATCTTTCCAACTAGGTAATGTGCTTAACCATGTGAATCCAGGCATTCTAATTTAAATTTCTACAATAATGTTTGGGTAACCCTGCTGCATTTCAACTTGCTGCTTAATTTGTGAAATAGGGGAATGGGACGGACTCTCTTAGATCATTCTATTTTTAGAGGGAAGATTAGGACTCACTAGGCCATGGACATTTTGTTGATTGTTTGCTTTAAAATTTCTCCTGCAACCTTGCCTTATGAATATACTGTACTATTGTAGTGCTTGTATCAACTCAGTTTTTGTGCTGCATGTGTTCAATTCACATACTGAATTTCAGTTTTCAAACACCTATTCTTGCATATTTTCAAACTTGTTGCCTAATTTATATTTGATTTATGCATTAATTTATACCAGTTGATTATCCATCTCTTCTATTCTTGCCCTTTGAGTTTACCATGCTATCTCTCTTGTAATCTGCATTACCTGCAAAATGGAGCACGTGATAAAATGGGATTTTTAAAAAATATCCCATTGAAAATTTGCTTCACAGTTCATCAATATTTCACTTAAATGACTGTTATTCAAACATGCTCTTCTCTTTGAGGTAATGTAACTGACAATATGTCAACAATTTTTAAAACATTTTCAAGGGCATACTTTATACAGTAATATCATTAATAGATGATCTCCTTGAAATTAGTTATAAATAAGCAATTCTATGCCTTTAATGACAAATGATAAAATATTCATCATTCTCCTCCTGGATTTATATTAATAGAGAAGTTATCCTCCAAATTCCTCTAAATTTCTGAGGAAATTATTTTCTTTACAAAAGTCACTGTAATATTTAGTGCACAAAATGAAAGCAATTTTAAATAAAGCTGAAAATCTTTACAGCAAATTTCTGCCAGACATTATTTGTTAGGCTGTAAACCCTTGAAATATCATAGGCAATAAATATGACAACAGGCCTTTGGCTATAATACCATAAATGTATTTATCCTATGAAAATATCTATGCTCATTTTCTTCTGTTGAGGTCATTTGAGGAGAGCTTGTTTTTAGTATTTACTAGGAAAGAGCCTTAACCTTGTCATAGATTTGATAACAAAGTGCATCATTTCTATGCTTCCATAGAAGCACCATCCATTAGCTGCAGGGAAGAAGTAAAGTCAAAGTCTCAATTTTATGAAACTTACCACTGTGTCTTATTTAACATGCCCTAAAGAAGTGAAAGTATCTTTTACTTAAAATTCATCGCAGCACTGTTTATAATAGCCAGGACATGGAAGCAACCTAGATGTCCATCAGCAGATGAATGGATAAGAAAGCTATGGTACATATACACAATGGAGTATCACTCAGCCATTAAAAAGAATACATTTGAATCAGTTCTAATGAGGTGGATGAAACTGGAGCCTATTATACACAGTGAAGTAAGCCAAAAAGAAAAACACCAATACAGTATACTAATGCATATATATGGAATTTAGAAAGATGGTAACAATAACCCTGTGTATGAGACAGCAAAAGAGACACTGATGTATAGAACAGTCTTATGGACTCTGTGGGAGAAGGAGAGGGTGGGAAGATTTGGGAGAATGGCATTGAAACATGTAAAATATCATGTATGAAACGAGTTGCCAGTCCAGGTTCGATGCACGATACTGGATGCTTGGGGCTGGTGCACTGGGACAACCCAGAGGGATGGTATGGGGAGGGAGGAGGGAGGAGGGTTCAGGATGTGGAACACATGTATACCTGTGGTGGATTCATTTTGATATTTGGCAAAACTAAAAAAATTATGTAAAGTTTAAAAATAAAATAAAATTAAAAAAAAAAAAAAACAAACAACAACAAAAAAAATCGAAATAAGATGATCACATGCCAAACAGTCTATCTTTAAATACCATTAAAATCTCTTCTTTTTCATGAAGAATAATACTATGGCATATTTATCTGGATGTCCAGAGTCCTCTCAAGACAAATAAAGTAATGGCCTAACTTTAACCTGGCACATAGATAGAGCACTTACAAAATTGAAACTGATGTTTTCCCTATCTGTAAAACAAACAAACAACAATGACAACAAAAATCTCAGCTCTCTAATTTCTACTTCTTATCTCACCTAGTCAGTATTCTAACACCTTAATCAAAATCTGTCCTTAATCCCAAACTCTTTTTTCTCTCCAGTTATTCACCAACTCCATGCCATTTCATTTATTTCTTTGTATCCTTAGCATTCTTTTTCACTGATTCTCAACAGAACTCCATCATATATGACCAGCTGTGCTTAGTCACTCAGTTGTGTCTGATTCTTTGTGACCCCAGGGGCTATAGCTCATCAGGATCTTCTCTCCATGGGGATTCTACAGGCAAGAATACTGGAGTGGGTTGTCATGTTGTCTTCTCCAGGGCATCTTCCCAATCCAGGGATTGAACCCAGGTCTCCCCAGTTGCAGGCAGATTTTTTACCATCTGAGTCGCTGCTGCTGCTGAGTCGCTTCAGTCGTGTCTGACTCTGTGCAATCCCACAGACAGCAGCCCACCAGGCTCCCTCGTCCCTGGGATTCTCCAGGCAAGAATACTGGAGTGGGTTGCCATTTCCTTCCCCAATGCATGAAAGTGAAAAGTGAAGTCGCTCAGTCATGTCCGACTCTTAGCGACCCCATAGACTGCGGCCTACTAGGCTCCTTCATCCATGGGATTTTGGAAGCCCATATGACCAGCACTGGTATGAAATCACTTTCTCATTCCTTTCTCTTAACCAGTTTTCAGGCAATCTATATTTAATACTTCTGCCAAAATCTGATCAAGTTAGTCATGTTTGAGGAAGTCAATGGTTTCCCCCTCTGTATGCTGCTGCTGCTGCTGCTAAGTCACTTCAGTCGTGTCCGACTCTGTGCGACCCCATAGACGGCAGCCCACCAGGCTCCCCCGTCCCTGGGATTCTCCAGGCAAGAACATTGGAGTGGGTTACCATTGCCTTCTCCAATGTATGAAAGTGAAAAGTGAAGTCGCTCAGTCGTGTCCGACTCCTAGCGACCCCCTGGACTACAGCCCACCAGGCTCCTCCGTCCATGGGATTTTCCAGGCAAGAGTACTGGAGTGGGGTGCCATTGCCTTCTCGGTCCCCTATGTCTAGGGATCATATTTAAATGAAGCTGGACCTTTTATATTGGATGTGCTCCTCTGAGAAGGAAATTGGTGAAAGACTAAGAACAAACTGTGTAGGAAATACCAGAGGTCTTGGAGATGTCATCGTGCCTGGCCCCAACTCTCAGGCCCTATGAAATATTTAAATGACTACTGTATTTTCAACACATAGGTATATGCACAGTAAATAATACAAAAGAAAAACTATTATTTATACTAAAGTAATTTTGTCTAGTCTGTATGATTGAAACAATAATAAGCATTCTCATTCATTCAAATAAAAGTGTCTATTCAGTTCTTACAAGACACTGGAAACTGTACTGAGTGATGTAATAAACAGTTGGATAAAAGCATTGTACATTAGAAGCTATGACATGCAGAAAAAAGAAAATTAAATTTTAAAGAGACAGAGATTAAGCATTTCAGCAACTGAGGAGGGAGTGATAATTAAAAGTG
This sequence comes from Bubalus kerabau, assembly GCF_029407905.1. NCBI lineage: Eukaryota > Metazoa > Chordata > Mammalia > Artiodactyla > Bovidae > Bubalus > Bubalus kerabau. The sequence goes on from NC_073634.1 coordinate 54,653,309, forward strand.
CAAGCCAGTGACAACCTCAATAGAAGATGCAGCATTCAAGTTAGAACCTTTAATAGGAAATTCTTTTTAACAATTTTCAGGTGGATTCTGAAGACAGTTTGAGACCCCTGTGTCCACAAATACAATTATACCATTCACTTGCTTTGCTGTGTTCTTTTTTTCATTTCCCAGCATTCAGAATATGTTTGCTTCTGTAAGCAATGTGATATTTAACTAAAACTGTTAAGGAGTTTTATTAGCTTATAGGACATCTGATACAAGGCCCTGAGAGTTACGGCCAGGCACAGTGAAATCTCTAAGACCTCTTGTACTTCTTATACAGTTTATTCTCAGTCTTTCAGCAATTTCTCCCTCAGGGAAGCACATCCAATAAGGAAGGTCCAGCTTCATTTACAGAGAAGGCAATGGCAACCCACTCCAGTACTCTTGCCTGGAAAATCCCATGGACAGAGGAGCCTGGTATTCTGCAGTCCATGGGGTCGCATAGAGTTGGACATGACTGAGCAACTTCACTTTCTCTTTTCATGCATTGGAGAAGGAAATGGCAACCCACTCCAGTGTTCTTGCCTGGAGAATCCCAGGGACGGCGGAGCCTGGTGGGCTGCTGTCTATGGGGTCACACAGAGTCGGACATGACTGAAGCACCTTAGCAGCAGCAGCAGCAGCTTCATTTAATACGACCATATATACAGCAGAAGAAATGAAGCATTACCTTCAAGTGTCCCAGTACTAAGAAGGAAGATTTTCTGGGAGACCTTCTCAGTTCTCATTGAACACAATAGTGTACTCGGCCATATGCTATTGTTCTAGTTTCAAGAGGAGATGGTAGAAAAGCAAAAAGGTGATGTTTTCAATACTTATCTTAGAATACAGGCTTTGTTAGCAAGTAAAAACAGGATAAGGTTGTAATCAACAATATCTTTTCTTCTTTCCTAAGGTTTCTCTTTACACCATATGATCTTTTTACTGTCATCATTCCTCTAAACTGCTATATCATTTCACAGATAGACAATGAGCTGTACTGCTAGGTACTGTTTTGTGAATATGTCTCCATTAGTTTCTTAGAACTGACATAACAAAGCCCCATAAACTGGGTGGCTTTAATATTAGGAATTTTTGGTCTCACATTTCTGGAGGCTAGAAGTCTGAAATCAAGGTGTTCATAGGGCCATGGTCTCCTCAAGTGCTATGGAAGGATCTATGCCAGGTTTCTCTCATAGCTTCTGATAGTTCATTGACTTGTGGCAACATAATTCCAGTCTTCACTTTGTGCTCTCCCTGTGTGCATGGAAGTTAAAGTATTAGTCACTCAGTTGAGTCCAACTCTTTGTGACCGCCAAGCTTCTCTGTCCATGGAATTCTTCAGGCAAGAATACTGGAGTGGGTAACCATTCCCTTCTCCAGGGGATCTTCGTGACCCAGGGATTGAAGCTGGGTCTTCCACATAGCAGGCAGATTCTTTACTATCTGAGACATCAGGGAAGCCCATGTACCTTTGTCAAATTTCTCCTTTTAGTAAGGATACAATCAGATTGAAATCTAATGACCTCATCCTAACTTGCTGCTGCTGCTGCTGCTAAGTCGCTTCTGTCGTGTCCGACTCTGTGCAACCCTATAGACAGCAGCCCACAAGGCTCCCCCGTCCCTGGGATTCACCAGGCAAGAACACTGGAGTGAGTTTCCATTTCCTTCTCCAACGCATGAAAGTGAAAAGTGAAAGTGAAGTCGCTCAGTCCTGTCCAACTCTTAGCGACCCCATGGACTGCAGCCTACCAGGCTCCTCTGTCCATGGGATTTTCCAGGCAAGAGTAATGGAGTGGGGTACATATATACAAAATCTCTACTTTCAAATAAAGTAATATTCAGAGATACTTGGTATTAGAACTTAAATATCTGTGTGTTTTTTTTTTTTTTTCTGTTTGTTTGTTTGTTTTGGGAAGGGGGGGGCAAATTTCAATCTATAGCAATGTCTAACTAACCTGATGAGAAAGTAAACAACCTCAGGATAAAATCTTGTTTTTAAACATGTGTTTCACAGAGAGAATGTAGTAGAATACCTCTCACATAGCATTTGTTTAATAAATATTCTGGTTGAACATTATTCAAATTTTCCTGCTCTGACTCAGTGTTACTCCAAATAACTTTGAAAAATTTGTACTCGGGCAGATTCTAATATGCTTTCAATGGAGGAAAATATTCCAAGGCCAAAGCGGATTTGACAGTGGGTTAAAACTTGTTATTATAATATAATAATTTATATAACATATGTTATTTTACCTCTGGATAATTTCAATGATTTTAGCATGCCATATGAATCTTTCAAAGAGGACTGAGTTATCTGATATTTCTCAAGAATATGTGCATTTATTATTTCTCCTGTAAAGAATGCTTGTTAGCCTTTTGATGAAGAGTATCGAGCCATAAATCCTGTTTGGGAACAGTTCTCAGTTTAATTAGGAATTAGCCAATTAGAAAAAGGCTAAGATATCACAGCTAATGAAACCAATAGATCTAATTTTTCAGCTCCTAATTTTTATATTAAGCCAATGTATAATTTATTTTAATAGATATATATTTTGTTTTTATAATTATTTATGAACCTCAAAGGTTTAGCTATTTTGTACTGTAATATTAAAACCCTCCAAAGGGAGTGTGAAGTTTTGAAAAAAAAAGTACAGACATAGCTGATCTTGTTATTATATTTAAATTTTATTTAGAAACCTAAAAATGTCTGTAGTTATTATTATAGAGTAGATTTTTTTTTGTTGGTTTTTTAGATTTTATTTTGTTTTTTAATTTATTTTTTTATGGAAGGGTAATTGCTTTACAGAATTTTGTTGTTTTCTGTCAAACCTTAACATGAATCAGCCATAGGTATGCATATATCCCCTCCCTTTTGAACCTCCATGGAAGCAACCTAGATGTCCTTCGACAGATGAATGGATAAAGAAGCTGTGGTACATATACCGTGGAATATTACTCAGCCATAAAAACCATTTGAGGCAGTACTGATGAAGTGGATGAACCTAGAACCTATTATACAGACTGAAGTGAGTCACAAAGAGAAACACAAATATCGTATTCTAACGCACATATATGGGACATAGAAAAATGGTACTGAAAAATTTATTTACGGGGCAGGAATGGAAAAACAGACATAGAGATAGGCTTATGGACATGAGGAGAAGGGAGGAGAGGGTGAGATGTATCAAAAGAGTAACATGGAAACATATTACCATAGGCAAAATAGATAACCAACAAGAACTTACTGTATGGCTCAGGAGATGAGAAGGAGGATTAGTAGGTGATTTAAAACTCTTCCTTTGGCAATGCCCAATACTTGGTTATATAATTTGTTTATTTGAGTTTTCAGATTTGATCACATTTCAGTTCAGTCCAGTTCAGTTCAGTCACTCAATCGTGTCAGACTCTTTGCGACCCCATGAACGGCAGCACACCAGGCCTTTCTGTCCATTACCAACTCCTGGAGTTTACCCAAACTCATATCCATTAAGTCGGTGATGCCATTTAACCATGTCATCCTCTGTCATCCCATTCTCCTCCTGCCTTCAATTTTTCCCAACATCAGGGTCTTTTCAAATGAGTCAGCATTGCACATCAGATGGCCAAAATATTGGAGTTTCAGCTTCAATATCAGTCCTTCCAATTAACACCCAGGACTGATATCCTTTAGGATGGACTGGTTGGATCTCCTTGCAGTCCAAGGGGCTCTCAAGAGTCTTCAACACCACACTTCAAAAGCATTAATTCTTCTGAGCTCAGTTTTCTTTATAGTCCAACTCTCATATCCATAACGTGGAAAAACCATAGACTTGACTAGACGGACCTTTGTTGACAAAGTAACGTCTCTGCTTTTTAATATGAGGTCTAGGTTGGTCATAACTTTCCTTCCAAGGAGTAAGTATCTTTTAGTTTCATGGCTGCAATCACCATCTGCAGTGATTTTGGAGCCCCAAAAAATAAAGTCAGCAACTGTTTCCACTGTTTCCCCATCCATTTTCCATGAAGTGATGTGGCCAGATGCCAGATTTTAGTTTTCTAAATGTTGAGCTTTAAGCTAACTTTTTCACTCTCCTCTTTCACTTTCCTCAAGAGGTTTTTTAGTTCCTCTTCATTTTTTGCCATAGGGTAGTGTCATCTGCATATATGTGGTTATTGATATTTCTCCTGGCAATCTTGATTCCAGCTTTTGCTTCCTCCAGCTCAGCATTTTTCATGATGTACTCTGTATAGAAGTTAAATAAGCAGGGTGACAATATACAGCCTTGACATACTCTTTTTCATATTTGGATCCAGTCTGTTGTTCCATGTTCAGTTCTAAAAATTGCTTATTGACCTGCATACAGGTTTCTCAAGAGGCAGGTCAGGTGGTCTGGTATCCCCATCTCTTGAAGAATTTTCCACAGTTTATTGTGATCCACACAGTCAAAGGCTTTCCCATGGTAAATAAAGCAGAAATAGATGTTTTTTTCTGGAACTCTTTTGCTTTTTCCATGATCCAGCATATGTTGGCAATTTGACCTCTGGTTCCTCTGCCTTTTCTAAAACCAGCTTGAACATCTGGAAGTTCATGATTCACATATTGCTGAAGCCTGGCTTGGAGAATTTTGAGCATTACTTTACTAGGGTAGGAGATGAGTGCAATTGTGAGGAAGTTTGAGCATTCTTTGGCATTGCCTTTCTTTGGGATTGGAATGAAAAGTGACCTTTTCCAGTCCTGTGGCCACTGCTGCATTTTCCAAATTTGCTGACATTGAGTGCAGCATTTTCAAAGGATCATCTTTCAGGATTTGAAATAGCTGAACTGGAATTCCATCACCTCCACTAGCTTTGTTCGTAGTGATTCTTCCTAAGATCCACTTGACTTCACATTCCAGGATGTCTGGCTCTAGGTGAGTGATCACACCGTCATGATTATCTGGGTAATGAAGATCTCTTTTGTATAGTTCTTCTGTGTATTCTTGCCACCTCTTCTTAATATTTTCTGCTTCTGTTAGGTCCCTACCATTTCTGTCCTTTATTGTGCCCATCTTTGCATGAAATGTTCCCTTGGTATCTCTAAATTTCTTGAAGAGATCTGTAGTCTTTCCCATTCTGTTGTTTTCCTCTATTTCTTTGCATTGATAGCTGAGGAAGGATTTCTTATCTCTCCTTGCTATTCTTTGGAAATCTGCATTCAAATGGATATATCTTTCCTTTTCTCCTTTTCTTTTTGCTTCTCTTATTTTCACAGCTATTTGTAAGACTTCCTCAGACAGCCATTTTGCTTTTTTTTTTTTGCATTTATTTTTCTTGGGGATGATCTTGATCCGTGTCTCCTGCACAATGTCACGAACCTCCATTCATAGTTCATCAGGTACTCTGTCTATCATATCTAGTCCCTTAAATCTATTTCTCACTTCCACTTTATAATCATAAGGGATTTGATTTAGGTCATACCTGAATGGTCTAGTGGTTTTCCCTACTTTCTTCGACTTAAGTCTGAATTTGGCAATAAGCAGTTCATGTTCTGAGCCACATTCAGCTCCTGGTCTTGTTTTTGCTGACTGTATAGAGCTTCTCCATCTCTGGCTGCAAAGAATATAAATCAACCTGATTTCAGTGTTCACCATATGGTGATGTCCATGTGTGGAGTCTTCTCTTGTGTTGTTGGAAGAGGGTGTTTGCTATGAAGAGTGTGTTCTCTTTGCAAACTCTATTTGCTTTTGCCCTGCTTCATTCCGTACCCCAAGGCCAAATTTGCCTGTTACTCCAGGTATTTCTTGACTTACTACTTTTGCACTCCAGTCCCCTATAGTGAAAAGGACATATTTTTGGGGGGTGTTAGTTCTAGAAGGTTTTGTAGGTCTTCACAGAACCATTCAACTTCAGCTTCCTCAGCGTTACTGGTTGGGGCATAGACTTGGATTACCATGATATTGAATGGTTTGCCTTGGAAATGAACAGAGAACATTCTCTCGGTTTTTGAGATTGCATTTGATTGATCACATTTAACTGTGACCATGTAAGAATGTACTGAAGAGAGCTCTCAGAGGCAGCCTTAAGTTAGAACTGTCAGGAAGAAGAGAGAAAGAGGAATATGAAAAATCAAAAATCTGCATAGAGTAAGCCAGTTTAAACGTTATTTAGAAAAGATCATTCTAACACTTGCATATGCAGAGGCACTGAGAACGAACTCCTCTCCCCACAGATACATTCCAAACAGGTATCTGGCTTTCAAGACCCAGCTGAAAATGGCACTAAGTCCAAGAAACTTTCCATCTGATTTCTCTGGGAATATGAGTGTTTCTTTGTTTGATCCTGAAGTGTTGCTCTGTACTTAAAGCCAACTCAAAAGGCCTAAATGTATGTAGTTTAAAGCACAAGAAAAGATAAGGAGACAATATCTAAAATATATTAAAAACTTATACAGCTCAACAGCAAAAAACCCACAAAATGTGATTAAAAAATAAGCAGAAGATTTGCCTAGCCTTTTCCCCAAAGATACACAGATGGCCAATATGAACATGAAAAGATGCTCAACATCAGTAATCATCAGAGACATGCACAAAACTACAATGAGATATCGCCATGCCTGTCAGAGTGGCTATCATATAAAAGACCAGAAATAACAAATATTGATGAGGATGTGGAGAAAAAGGAAACTTTGTGTACTGTTAGCCGAAATGAAAATTGGTATAGTTACTGTGAAAAGCAGTATAGAGGTTTCTTAAAAATCTAAAAATGGAAGTTTTATAGAATCCAGCAATTCCTTTTTTGGGAATATGTCCAGGAAAAATGAAACACTAACATAAAAAAAAAAAAAATCCATGCATCCTCATATACAGTGCAGCATTATGTTCAATAACTAAGATCTGGAAACAACCGAGGAGTTCATTGAATAAAGAAAATACACACACACATAAACACAAAATGGGATATTACTCAAGTATAATAAAAGAAGAATTAAATATTTTGTGTGTGTGTGACAAAATGGATGGACCTTGAATTTACTTTGCACGATTAAGCCAAGAAGAGAAAAACAAAAACTCCATAATCTCACTTAAATCGAAAATCTTAAAAAAACAAATTTCAAGTTCATAGATACGAAAGAGAACAGATGGGTGGTTGCCAGAGTTATGGGATGAGGGAAAAATGACTTGGGTGAAAGGGATCAAAAGTACAAACTTCCAGTTATAAACTAAGTGAATCATGGAGATGTAATGTACAGAATGGTGACCTTAATTAATGATCCTGTATTGGATGTCTGAAAACTATCAAGAGAGATCTTAAAAGCTGTCATTCCACACCAAAAATATGTAACTATGTATAGTGACAGATGTTAACTAGACTTATTGTGGTGATAATTTTGCAATATATACAAATATTGAATCATGTCATTTACCTGGTTAACCAATATAATGCTATATGTCAATTATACCTCAATTTGGATTCATTTCGATATTTGGCAAAATACAATATTGTAAAGTTTAAAAATAAAATAAAATTTAAAAAAATCAAATTTTACTTAGAACTCTTACTTCAACCACATTATTTGTCAAGTTAAAATAATTGGGTAAACAACTAGAACTTAAGGGTCATGAAATAAATAAACACTCAAGTCAATATACATGCTTGTGTTGCAAGTCACTTCAGCCATGTCCCACACTTTGCAACCCTATGGACTGTAGCCTGCCAGGCTCTTCTGATCATGAGATTTTCCCAGCAAGAATACTAGAGTGGGTTGCCATTTCTTCTTTCAGGGGATCTTCCCAATCCAGGCGTCCAATCTGAGTATTCTGCAATTCCTGCATTGGTAGGAGGGTTATTTTCCACTGGCACCACCTGGAAAGCCTAGAGTTGAATCAGTATATTTTCAAATTAATGCTGAATTTGAACTCAAAAGAAACTGTGCTGAACACTAGCTGAATTCTCTGCAGCCTTTGTATCTTTTTGGAGCATATGACTTAACCTCTCTTTGGCAAAATGAAGTCAGGGATATTTATTAGGTTGAACAGTATGAAATAGCTGCTTTTAAAAATCAAAATATTAAAATATTACAACTTTATGTGCTTAAACTTACTATCCAGATCATAATTATAGGATTTAAACTGTAAATAGATCTAAAGTACTTAGCCATTTTTAAAGAGTACCAATAATGAGGAGTTATCATCATTGTGTTTCCATCTAAAGGAGTCTTTACTCTCGATTAAACACTGGAAACTATAGAAAGAAGATATTGGTCACTCCCATGGAACCCATGTGTTAAATTAAAAATTAAAAAATCAAAATTTCAACTAAATATCACTACATATTTCACTCATTCATATTTTAAAAGAATCACAAAGGAAATGAAGCAATATATTTGGGCATCACAACATATCTATTTTTATGGACCTTCAATGCATAAAAACAATAGCCTAAACCAGTGGTTTTTCTAAAGATTCAGCTTATCTTTCTAAACAAAAGATTTAAGATTTTAAGTGTTTTTAAACAGAGAAAAAATGTTTATTGTCATGCTTGAAAAAAATCTGTCAAATAGCTGTTTGTTGATCATACAATAGGAAAATAAAAGCCTGTTTGGAGTTGTAGCTTGAGCTCTTACTTCTTATAAGGCCCAAAGCTCCATTTCAAAGCAGCACAATTGCAATTGGCAGAGTCTTCTCTGGCCACCTGGGCTGAGATTTGCAAACACAGTTGGAAATGTATTGGCCTCAATCTGACTTCAGGCAAGTATTCTATACTCCAATCTATTAATTTCACATGTCCAGATTTGGCTGAAAACTGACAGCTCTTGGCTAAGAAAGGTAGGGAGTAGATTAAATTACATTGACTTCTGAATCTAAGCCCTATAAACAAACAAACAAAAAACAGTGACACTGACTTTATTTTAAGATTTCAAGGTTTGAAGTAATTATGCACAATGAAAAAATTCAGTAGTTGGCATTTGGTGGCTAGAAAGTCATTCATTTATTTGGACAAAGGAAATGAGGCATAGATTTAATCTATAGCAACACCCAGTAAACTTTAGGACCTGGGCTTGTCCACTGATGATCAAGAGACCTTCATTCGCCACCCATCCTGAGAGGGATGCACCTGGTCCCTGGGACCTACAAGCAAAGGATGGTGATAATTTTTGTCTCTTTAGTTGTCATCCTCCCTCCTAAATTTCATGAAGCATATTGGTCCTAAAATATACACAGTTTTCCACAATTCCACAGAATTATGTCTTTAGTTTTTAATTTAGATGCAAATGGAAAGTTAAACTAGGAGTATAATTGGTTCTTAGTGACTGTGTTTGAGTGATTTGGAAGGATATCTTTGCTTGTGCAGCCAGGAATTTTAATTGGCTTCTTCTTCTCCCCCTTTCAATGGGGGTTTGGAAATGAAGCTTTCTTTAGATTTGTTCTTAGATGGTGAATCTGTATTCTATGCATAAGACCCCTCTAGGTTAAAGGAAATAAACTATTATTCGGTTTCTCTGTAAAGTGAGAAAATTAGTCACCAACTAAATAAACCCAAGCAAAAACTATTATGGTAAATGAATCTACCTTTTTTTTTTTTTTTCTTTCTTTTAAATAGAGACATGTAGACTTCCTTTTTAGTGAACTTGGGCATAAATTTTGGAACTGAGGGCTATGACTTCAACAATTTATCAGCCTTTATGTTTACAATTTTCATTTGTCATATTTCAAGGTTTAATAGTTTACAAAAAGAGGAAACTAACCAAAGATATTCTTTGAAACGCCATTGTTCAGAGCGAGCCAATTTACCCTTCTATCCCCATTGGATTCTTATTCTTTTCTCTCCTTCATCTGCCACAAGTTTCCACTCTCTCATGCTGATGGAAAGTTTCTATGAAGATTTTCCTTAACTATAAGCTGAGACTTTTTGAATTCACAGATTTTATTGTTACCTCTAACAGTAAACTGAAAGTACAAAATCAGAATGTGGTAGATTTGTAGTCCTGCATCTTCTTAGAAATCATACTGGATAACAGATTATTTATATTTATGTTGAGCCCAAAGTATCATCACTTACACAAGTATTTTCTTTTCTGCCATCTTATTTCATTGGCAATATGGAGACAATAAAAAACTTATTCAAAACACAGGCTAAAGTATATATCCTGACTTTTTAATGTCAAACTTTGAAGAATAATTTCCATATGAATCAGAACAATAGTTCAGTTATGATTATATTTTTTCTCAATTTTAGAAGACAGGATGCATGCATGAACTGAATTCACTCTAGAGATAGCAAGGCTATATTATGCTTTATTTAAGCATCCCTATTGCAACAGGGAGGAGAAACCAAACTCAATTTCACTGAAACAAAATGTAGGAGAGATTTAAATGCTAGAGTGAGCAAGTGGAAAAGTACTGGAGGGCTTTAGCTGAGAGGTCTATCCACGTGATTAGGCCATCTATGGCTTATTAATAGCTGCTTATCTACCTTAGACTCCCCAACCTACAGGGATTTGGGAGGTAGAGAACCATCCTTTCTTTTTGATTATATTTCAGAAGGACAGCTCCCCTGTCTTTGAGAAAGACATTTCTGGATCCTAAAATTGGCAAAAGGATTTTAAGATTTTCAGAGAACCTCACGGGCAATTAAACATATTCTAAAGTAAGTGCTTACTTACTTTAAGAATGGGAAATTCAGATATTCCCATCTGAATGCAGAGTTCCAAAGAATAACAATAAAAATACAAAAGCCTTCCTCAGAGATCAATGCAAAGAAATAGAGGAAAACAACAGAATGGGAAAGACTAGAGATTTCTTCAAGAAAATCAGAGATACCAAGGGAACATTTCATGCAAAGGTGGGTTAGATAAAGGACAGAAATGGTAGGGACCTAACAGAAGCAGAAGATATTAAGAAGAGGTGGCAAAAATACACAGAAGAACTGTACAAAAAAGATCTCCACCACCCAGATAATCACAATAGTGTGATCACTCACCTAGAGCCAGACATCCTGGAATGTGAAGTCAAGTGGGCCTTAGAAAGCATCACCACGAACAAAGCTAGTGGAGGTGATGGAATTCCAGTTGAGCTCTTTCAAATCCTAAAATATGATCCTGTGAAAGTGTTGCACTCAATATGCCAGCAAATTTGGAAAATTCAGCAGTGGCCACAGGACTGGAAAAAGTCAGTTTTCATTCCAATCCCAAAGAAAGGCAATGCCAAAGAATGCTCACACTACTGCACAATTGCACTCATCTCACATGCTAGTAAAGTAATGCTCAAAATTTCCCAAGCCAGACTTCAGCAATACATGAACTGTGAACTTCCTGATGTTCAAGCTGGTTTTAGAAAAGGCAGAGGAACCAGAGGTCAAATTGCCAACATATGCTGGATCATGGGAAAAGCAAGAGAGTTCCAGAAAATCATCTATTTCTGCTTTATTGACTATGCCAAAGCCTTTGACTGTGTGGATCACAATAAACTGTGGAAAATTCTTCAAGAGATGGGAATACTAGACCACCTGACGTGCCTCTTGAGAAACCTATATGCAGGTCAGGAAGCAAGAGTTAGAACTGGACATGGGCCAACAGACTGGTTGCAAATAGGAAAAGGAGTATGTCAAGGCTGTATGTTGTCATCCTGCTTATTTAACTTCTATACAGAGTACATTATGAGAAACACTGGACTGGAAGAAGCACAAGCTGGAATCAAGATTGCCTGGAGAAATATCAATCACCTCAGATATGCAGATGACACCACCCTTATGGCAGAAAGTGAAGAGGAACTAAAAAGCCTTTTGAGGAAAGTGAAAGAGGAGAGTGAAAACATTGACTTAAAGCTCAACATTCAGAAAACTAAGATCATGGCATCTGGTCCCATCACTTCCTGGGAAATAGATGGGGAAACAGTGGAAACAGTGCCAGATTTTATTTTTTGGGGCTCCAAAATCACTGCAGATGGTGATTGCGGCCATGAAATGAAAAGACACTTACTCCTTGGAAGGAAAGTTATGACCACCCTAGATAGCATATTAAAAAGCAGAGATATTACTTTGCCAACAAAGGTCTGTCTAGTCAAGTCTATGATTTTTCCAGTGGTCATGTATGGATGTGAGAGTTGGACTGTGAAGAAGCCTGAGCGCCCAAGAATTGATGCTTTTGAACTGTGGTGTTGGAGAAGACTCTTGAGAGTCCCTTGGACTGCAAGGAGATCCAACCAGTCCATTTCTGAAGGACATCCTTCCTGGGTTTTCATTGGAAGGACTGATGCTGAAGCTGAAACTCCCATACTTTGGCCACCTCATGCAAAGAGTTGACTCATTGGAAAATACCTGATGCTTGGAGCTATTGGGGCAGGAGGAGAAGGGGATGACAGAGGATGAGATGGCTGGAAGGCAACACCGACTCAATGGACATGAGTTTTAGTGAACTCCGGGAGTTGGTGATGGACAGGGAGGCCTGGCATGCTGTGATTTATGGGGTTGCAAAGAGTCGGACACAACTGAGTGACTGAACTGAACTGAACTGAAGATAGGTGCTCGTCATGATGAAGAATTTTAGTGCTTTTCTAGATATGAGGAGATACCAGAACGTAAGTTTAGGAAGTGTGCCCAGTTGCTCAGCCATGTCTGTGTCCTTTGTGACACCAGGGATTATATAGCCTGCCAGGCTCCTCTGTACATCGACTTTTTCAGGTAAGTATACTGGAGCAGGTTGCCATTTCCGACTCCAGGGAATCTTCCCGACCCAGGGATAGAAACTGAAATTGTCTCTGCTGCATCTCTTGCTTTGACAGTTGGATTCTTTACCACTTGAGCCACCTGGAATACCTCCTGGTTAGGAAGAAATCTGTCTAAAATTTAGTCAGTATGAGGAAGTCACCAAGTTCATCTTAGTCCTCTTCCAGGTGGTAAAGTCGTGCAGCCAGGGTAATTATCACCATATCAAATTTCCTGAACATGATGACATCGCCTGTCCAACCAAACTGTTAGGAGCTGGTATATCCCTTCACCTCATAAAGGCAGAACAAAGAATTTGACTGCTCACTTGAATATTTCAGCATGCTGAACCAGAATCCTTTTTTATTATAATTACTGATACTGATGTGTCAGGAAGGAAGTATTTCTATCTTTCATAAAATGTGGTTTTTTAATTTCTCTTAAGAATTTAAAATTGTCCACTTAAAAAAAAAATGCTCCACATGAGAGTTGCGGCTTAAGTTTTATTTGGGACAATATGAGGATGGCAGCACAGGAGACAGCATCTCAGACAGCTCTGAGAAACAATGCCAAAGAGGTAAGGTGGAAGGACAGTATATATGTGATTTTGGTAAAGGGGAGTACCTGCAATCAAACACTTGTTCACTCTAGCATTTAAAAACTCTTCTATGTTTTGTTTCAGTGAAATTGAATTCAGTTTCGTCTCCCTATTGCAATAGGGATGCTTGCTGCTGCTGCTGCTGCTAAGTCACTTCAGCAGCGTCCGATTCTGTGCGACCCCAGAGACAGCAGCCCACCAGGCTCCCCCGTCCCTGGGATTCTCCAGGCAAGAACACTGGAGTGGGTTGCCATTTCCTTCTCCAATGCATGAAAGTGAAAAGTGAAAGTGAAGTCGCTCAGTCGTGTCTGACTCCTAGCGACCCCATGGACTTCAGCCTACCAGGGTCCTCCGTCCATGGGATTTTCCAGGTAAGAGTACTGGATTGGGGTGCCATTGCCTTCTCCGAATAGGGATGCTTAAATAAAGCATAATATAGCCTCGATATCTCTAGAGCGAATTCAGTTCATGTATGCATCCTGTCTTCTAAAATTGAGAAAAAAGATAATCATAACCTGCTGGTTCTCATGAAGCTTCTGCTAGTCACAAGAAAAAATCATTATCATGAAGAATTTTGGTTCTTTTCTAGATATGAGGAGATACCAGAATTGGGCTCATAAAATCAGCTGCTGAGAATATCTAAGTATCTGGAGACCTGTCTTGTCAGTTTCCCAGAGTACAGAGTGCCTCACTTCTGCCCTCCACCCTGAACTCTTTCAGGGGATTTTGGAGGTCAACCACTGCAGTGGTACATGACTCAATCCTTATAGAGGCAGATGGCAAGCACCCACAGCAAGTGCCAATTTGTGGTTGACAATATAATAGACTATTTCATGTTTTTCTCTTTTGCAATATTCAAGAAGATTTTAAAAATTCCCATAATGACAGATTTTAGAGAATATTTCAGTCAAATGTCCATAGAAAGAGGTAAGTGCTGGAGTCAATGTATCATCTCAATAAACCATCTCTTATTTGGCCAAAACCCATAGAGTTTTAGGAATAGCAAAGTTATGCACTGTTGAATAATATAAGCTGTTTCAGGAACAGCCACCTGGGAACCTGCCCAAGCAGCTGTAAAGAGACCTACCAGCCAGAATTACCCTAAAATTCTCTGTGCACTTGTCTGATTAATTCATTCAGAACGACATTTACATGTAGTCCTATGGAAAAAGCACTCTAAATATTTCATTTCAGGGACACTGGACCAGTTTTATCTGTTAAAATAGTAACTCCAGAACAGAGAATTCCAGAAGACAAAATGTCTCCATCAGGGAATACTTTGTTACGATAACTTTTACGTAACTGCTCATCTTTCCTTGGAGTGCTTTTTCAAATAGATCTGGTTAGGTATGTTTGCTTATCTAGTCTTAGAGACAGATGTCAATGCTCCCTGTGTCCATTTCTCCCTTCAGGTTAGTTGATAAGTTTCACTCAGTCTGTCTCTCTAATGTCTTTCACAAAGCAGGAGAAAAAAAAAAATCATTATGCATTTTATATCAACACCTGTTCTTCTATTCCCAGGAATATTCTCAATGTTATTGATGTCTCTCCAGTCCAGTACATATCACCAATCATTTCCAATGCCTCAAATAGTTATTTGCAGATCTTTCAGACAAATATGTACCAGGTTGAGTGAGGTGCAGTTAAAAAATGCTTTCAAACCTCCCCAGTGGCATATAAAGTAAAACCTAATTTATTTTAGTATAAACAAAAAGATAAACCTCTTACACTATATTTTTGTTGGTCAATAGATGAAATTAAATCACAGTTAAATGATTAATCTTAATTTCTTAATCTAAGTTTCTATTTTAAATAGAAATAAAAAATGTCTACCTCAGGTGTACTTTGTTATCAAATATGATTATATAACATGTGTCTGTATGTTTGCACATGAATATATATGTATATGCTTATGTGTGCATCTATACACATAGAAATTGCTTAGCCCAGTATTTGGTTATTGCTAAGCATTTTATATGAAATGCTTATATGAATGCTTTTAGATATAATAAAAATAATTGTTTTCTTTCTTGTTATTAAAACTGGTATTAATCCAAACCGGTTTCACTGAAATTTCAACATGAATCAGGATATTATTTTACAAGAAAAATTTTAGGACTTCCTCAGTAGTTCAGTAATTGGGACTCCACCTTCAAGTGCAGAGAGTGTGGTTTTGATCCCTGGTTGGGGAGCTAGGATCCCAAATGCTGCAGGGTGTGGCCAAAATGAAAATAAAACTTGAAAAAAAATCCTTTAAAAATGCTTAAGAAAATTTTCTTTTTTTTTTTGAAAATTTGAAAAATATTTAAAAATAGCAAGGATGACATACCAGGCAGATGAATGGAAGGTGAAGATAATGTAGATATACAAAATGATGAGATTTTTGATTTGGTAGGTCATATATTTGGCAAAGTTGAGTAGAGGGATATGTGTATGTGATGTTTGCTATGTGAAATTTATGGAACGGTTTTGAATTCAGGCTGTTATAGTTATTTTTGTACTGAACAGTGAAAAGCTAAAGTCCTTTCTATTAAAATCAAACACAGCTGTGTGTTGGAGCAATTAGGTACTACTTCTCTCTGGTTGGATTGGTGTTAAGAAAGAAAACAGATAACAATGGATAAAACAGGGACCGAGTATCAACTCTTTGAAGACTCTCAAAGAATAGATTACCAAATTTAAACTAAATGGGAGACTATATGCCCAGCTCAAAGACCAAGACAAGATATCTTATTATATCATCTGTGTTCAACATTTCATCACTTCAGTTCAGTTCAGTTGTTCAGTCGTGTCCGACTCTTTATGACCCCATGAATCACAGCACGCCAGGGCTCCCTGTCCATCACCAACTGCTGGAGTCCATCCAAACTCATGTCCATCAAGTCGATGATGCTCTCCAACCATCTCATCCTCTGTCATCCCCTTCTCCTCATGCCCTCAATCTTTCCCAGCATCAGAGTCTTTTCAAATGAGTCAGCTCTTTGTATGAGGTGGCCAAAGTATTGGAGTTTCAGCTTCAACATCAATCCTTTATATGAAAACCCAGGACTGATCTCCCATCGGATGGATGGATTAGATCTCCTTGCAGTCCAAGGGACTCTCAAGAGTCTTTTCCAACATCACAGTTCAAAAGCATCAATTCTTATACGCTCAGCTTTCTTTATAGTCCAACTCTCACATCCATACATGACCACTGGAAAAACCATAGCCTTGACTAGATGGACCTTTGTTGACAAAGTAATGTCTCTTCTTTTTAATATGCTGTCTAGATTGGTCATAACTTTCCTTCCAAGGAGTAAGTGTCTTTTCATTTCATGGCTGCAATCACCATCTGCAGTGATTTTGGAGCCCAGAAAAATTAAGTCAGCCACTATGTCCTCTGCTTCCTCATCTATTTGCATGAAGAGATGGGACCGGATGCCATGATCTTCGTTTTCTGAATGCTGAGATTTAAGCCAACTTTTTCACTCTCCACTTTCACTTTCATCAAGAGGCTTTTAGTTCTTCTTCACTTTCTGCCATAAGGGTGGTGTCATCTGCATATCTGAGGTGATTGATATTTCTCCCGGCAATCTTGATTCCAGCTTGTGCTTCCTCCAGCCCAGCATTTATCATGATGTACTCTACATAGAAGTTAAATAAGCAGGGTGACAATATACAGCCTTGACGTACTCCTTTTCCTATTTGGAACAGGTCTGTTGTTCCATGTCCAGTTCTAACTGTTGCTTTCTGACCTGCATACAGGCCATCACTTACCAGTGGGGAAATCCAGGTCATAATATAGTCAAGTATATTTACCAGTGAGCTACACAGAGACCCATGCTTTAGTTCTAGCACTGCTGCTGCTGCTGCTGCTAAGTCACTACAGTTGTGTCTGACTCTGTGCGACCCTATAGACGGCAGCCCACCAGGCTCCTCTGTCCATGGTATTCTCCAGGCAAGAACACTGGAGTGGGTTGCCATTTCCTCCTCAAATGCATGAAAGTGAAAAGTCAAAGTGAAGTCGCTCAGTCGTGTCCGACTCCTAGCGACCCCATGGACTACAGCCCACCAGGCTCCTCCGTCCATGGGATTTTCTACGCAAGAGTACTGGAGTGGGATGCCATTGCCTTCTCCAAGTTCTAACACAGCTGGTCCCAAAATCTCTTCTCAATGCAGTGACTCTGTCTTCTGGAAACACAGCCCAGTGAATATGAAGATCTTACCGTTTCACCCAAATGTGAAGTTATTGATCCCATGGGATGCAATGAAAATCACAAAGAGGGACCTTGATTTTGTGAAGAAAAGTGGTAGCTCTAACTTTTAGGAAA
Source organism: Bubalus kerabau (assembly GCF_029407905.1). Taxonomy (NCBI): domain Eukaryota; kingdom Metazoa; phylum Chordata; class Mammalia; order Artiodactyla; family Bovidae; genus Bubalus; species Bubalus kerabau. The sequence continues at coordinate 54,670,901 of NC_073634.1, forward strand.
GCACCAGAATGGTAGAATTAACTTTTCTTTCCAACATTGTGAAACATCTACATGAAATGCCATTGTGGAATTACCAACCCATGTATGTATAATGTAAAAAACAAGAACAGAAAAAAAGTTATAATTATTTTATATAAAATGATGTAGTAAAGTGTTTGGAAGTGACTGGCTACAATAGGTTTATACAGTGTTCCTCTATGCCAGAAATCACAATTTGCATGATAAAATTTAATGACATCTTATTCCTAATGGGAATAAGACATGTAAAGATACACAAAAATATCTGAAATATAATCTTAGTAAAAAATAGGCAGAATTTCTTATTGGGACACAATATGTATATTTGACTAAAATAAAAAACATATATTTGATTAAATAACTTAAATATGGATTTTATTCAAATGTACCCATTCAAAGATTTTTGATAAATAGAATTATAATAGCAATTCAAATAAATTTCATTCTAAAATAAGACAAAATAATGTATGTTTTATTTAGAAGAACTATCAGGAGAATATATATAGGACACTGTGGCATTGAGACCCCCCCCCATAGGAAACTGAATCCAGACTTAAAAGTCAAATTGAATAGAATTAATAAAGAGGTTATTCAAGAGTTATGATCAGGGTTAAGGCAATAGGCATAATGTAGGGAATAGGCATAAAGGTATCAAGTCTTCAGGAACTGACAGCAACATGAAGAACTGATCTATCAACCCAGAGAAGGAACTGCGTTGCTAGATCCTAGAGAGAGCTCTTTGCCTTAGAAGAAGAATGTCCTGTGGAATCCAGCTTCTGTTAGAATTGTGATTAAGAGCACTAGGAAGGAGACACCTACCTGATCACTGCCGGATCCTCCTGCTGTCATTGACTGGCCAAATCTAAGCAGTCATGGGGCAAGAGGGAGTGGATGTAAGAGTATGAACAAAATTAAAAATATCCTTAACAAGTACTATCAGATCAGATCAGATCAGTCCCTCAGTTGTGTCCGACTCTGCGACCCCATGAATCGCAGCATGCCAGGCCTCCCTGTTCATCACCAACTCCCAGAGTTCACTCAGACTCATGTTCATCGAGTCAGTGATGCCATCCAGCCATCTCATCCTCTGTCGTCCCCTTCTCCTCTTGCCCCCAATCCCTCCCAGAATCAGAGTCTTTTCCAATGAGTCAACTCTTCGCATGAGGTGGCCAAAGTACTGAAGTTTCAGCTTTAGCCATCATTCCTTCCAAAGAAATCCCAGGGCTGATGTCCTTCAGAATGGACTGGTTGGATCTCCTTGCAGTCCAAGGGACTCTCAGGAGTCTCCTCCAACACCACAGTTCAAAATCATCAATTCTTTGGTGCTCAGCCTTCTTCACAGTCCAACTCTCACATCCATACATGACCACAGGAAAAACCATAGCCTTGAGTAGACGAACCTTTGTTGGCAAACTAATGTCTCTGCTTTTGAATATGCTATCTAGGTTGGTCATAACTTTTCTTCCAAGAAGTAAGTGTCTTTTAATTTCATGGCTGCAGTCACCATCTGCAGTGATTTTGGAGCCCAGAAAAATAAAGCCTGACACGGTTTCCACTGTTTCCCCATCTATTTCCCATGAAGTGATGGGACCGGATGCCATGATCTTTGTTTTCTGAATGTTGAGATTTAAGCCAATTTTTTCACTCTCCACTTTCACCTTCATCAAGAGGCTTTTTAGTTCCTCTTCACTTTCTGCCATAGGGTGGTGTCATCTGCATATCTGAGGTTATTGATATTTCTCCCAGCAATCTTGATTCCAGCTTGTGTTTCTTCCAGTCCAGCGTTTCTCATGATGTACTCTGCATAGAAGTTAAATAAACAGGGTGACAATATACAGCCTTGACGTACTCCTTTTCCTATTTGGAACCAGTCTGGTGTTCCATGTCCAGTTCTAACTGTTGCTTCCTGACCTGCATACAGATTTCTCAAGAGGCAGATCAGGTGGTCTGGTATTCCCATCTCTTTCAGAAGTTTCCACAGTTTATTGTGATCCACACAGCCAAAGGCTTTGGCATAGTCAATAAAGCAGAAATAGATGTTTTTCTGGAACTCTCTTGCTTTTTCCATGATCCAGCAGATGTTGGCAATTTGATCTCTGGTTCCTCTGCCTTTTCTAAAACCAGCTTGAACATCAGGAAGTTCACGGTTCACATATTGCTGAAGCCTGGTTTGGAGAATTTTGAGCATTACTTTACTAGCATGTGAGATGAGTGCAATTGTGCGGTAGTTTGAGCATTCTTTGGCATTGCCTTTCTTTGGGATTGGAATGAAAAGTGACCTTTTCCAGTCCTGTGGCCACTGCTGAGTTTTCCAAATTTGCTGGCATATTGAGTGCAGCACTTTCACAGCATCATCTTTCAGGATTTGGAATAGCTCAACTGGAATTCTATCACTTCCACTAACTTTGTTCGTAGTGATGGTTTCTAAGGCCCACTTGACTTCACATTCCAGGATGTCTGGCTCTAGGTCAGTGATCACACCATCATGATTATCTGGGTCGTGAAGATCTTTTTTGTACAGTTCTTCTGTGTATTCTTGCCATCTCTTCTTAATATTTTCTGCTTCTGTTAGGTCCATACCATTTCTGTCCTAAATAGCAAGAAGAGATAAGAAAGCCTTCTTCAGCGATCAATGCAAAGAAATAGAGGAAAACAACAGAATGCGAAAGACTAGAGATCTCTTCAAAATCAGAGATACCAAATTCTTGATAAAGAAGAAGTACTATAGCTATTTCTAAATTAAAAAAATAATGTTTAACCTCAACACATGGATGATACATTTATTGAAATAGTGATATGTCCAGAGAGTCTGAGACAAGTGGCAAACACAGAAGAACAGAGTGTTTGGAAATATCCTTTTATAGATTAGTCTAAGTTCCATTATGCTGTGGGAATGAAAACCAAAATCCTGGTGTCTTACAATAACAAAGCCTTATTTTTTGCTTTCATCATATATCAACTGTGGGTCAGATATGGCTTTGCTCCATGTCACCTTCACTGTAGCCCTAGGATGACAGAATAAGCTCAATATGGAATGTGACTGTTTTGTTGGCAGTGGAAATAGGGATGTGCTAGTGGCACCCCACACTAGTACTCTTGCCTGGAAAGTTCCATGGACGGGAAGCCTGGTAGGCTGCAGTCCATGGGGTAGCTAAGAGTCGGGCACGACTGAGCAACTTCATTTTCACTTTTCAATTTCATGCATTGGAGAAGGAAATGGCAACCCACTCCAGTGTTCTTGCCTGGAGAATCCCAGGGACGGGGAGCCTGGTGGGCTGCCCGTCTATGGGGTCACACAGAGTCGGAAATGATTGAAGTGACTTAGCAGTAGCCGTAGCAGCATATAAAGGTTATAAAACTTCCACACAGGAAGTACAATGTCATTGTTGCTCACATTTTATTGGCTAAAGAAAGTCACATGTCCAGTTCTCAATAGTAGAGGATGCAAGCATTCTTGGAGGAGAGGAAGGGCAAGACACTATTTTTCTTTCTTTCTTTCTTTTTTTTTTTTTTTTGGCCAATGAATCACACAATTTATCACTCTTCCTTATCTATGAATGAATACATTATAACAAAAGTATAATTTTTCAATAAAAAGCCCATCTAAAACTTGTTCATATATTATATAACTGTAGTGAGTTGAAGGCGGAAGGGAGCTAAAGCAATATCTGGATTATACTCATGTAGAAAATGAGCCTCAGAAAGATGAAGAACCCTAATCAATTTGGGAGAGATCAAGAAGAGCCAGTTCTACACTAAGCCTTTGTTCCAGTATTTGTCAGTTCTTCGAGAACAGGCATTGTTGAGCAGGAAAAAGCTCATTTTTTTGTGAATTTAACACAACATATTAGAGCCTAGGATCAATGCCAATTCATTTTTTAGATGTGAAATATAATGCATTTTTAGGGATCTGGAGAAATAACATGGTCATTCCTCCCCCACCTCCCAAATCTCCTCTATTCCTTCTGCTGCATAAGAGAGCATAAGCAAGAGAAAGAACAATGGGCATGGGGTTAGCAGACAGAGTACAGGCACTCAGACTCAGATTTCAGAAGAAACGTTTTTTCCATAATTTTTTTTTCTGGGTTAACTATGGATACGCAATTAATTTCTGTGCTCAGATTATTTAAAATGGGAAACTATGAAGAAAGCAAAAATTAATTGATCTACTCAGGTAGCCAAGTGACCAAAGTCTCAAAGTCTTTAGGCACTTTATTGCAGTGGTTGCCCAGAAACCCATTGTTTTATTCATACTGTGAAACCACTGAGAATTATTTGTTTGTGCTGTTTGAAGCAACCAGACAAATTATATGTCTTGAAATCACATGTCTTGAAAAGAAGTAAGTACAATGCCAGCCTTCCTTCTGTCGTCTTGAAAAGACAAAACATAACACTTTAATAGTATTCATACTAACATCCTATGAATCAGTACTGCTTATAAAATACATGAATATGTTAAAGAGCTATTTCAAATCCTGAAAGATGATGCTGTGAAAGTGCTGCACTCAATATGCCAGAAAACTGGGAAAACTCAGCAGTGGCCACAAGACTGGAAAAGGTCAGTTTTCATTCCAATCCCAAAGAAAGGCAATGCCAAAGAATGCTCAAACTGCCACACAAATGCACTCATCTCACATGCTAGTAAAGTAATGCTTAAAATTCTCCAAGCCAGGCTTCAGCAATATGTGAATCGTGAACTTCCAGATGTTCAAGCTGGTTTTAGAAAAGGCAGAGGAACATGAGATCAAATTCCAACATCTGCTGGATCATGGAAAAAACAAGAGAGTTCCAGAAAAAAACAAAACAAAACATCTATTTCTGCTTTATTGACTATGCCAAAGCCTTTGACTGTGTGGACCACTGTAAACTGTGGAAAATTCTTCAAGAGATGGGAAAACCAGACCACCTGACCTGTTGCCAGGAGCCAGTGTGAGGAACTCCTCCCATGGCAAAGGTCATGAGGAAGGAGGCTCGGCATACGCAAAGGCAGGATCGAGCCTCAGGAGTCCCCCTGGAAGTTCTCGAGCATCTAACCCCAAAACCAGAGTCTGCCTATTTTACTGCTTTGTGCTCTCACCTACACCTCTGACTTTATGGGGGGCTATCCCCCACCACCTGTTTCGGAAAAAGAGTTAACTTAGAGCTCCAGTTAATAATAATTCCAGGGTGTGACAGGAGTGTTTCAACCTACAAACTCCTCTGAAGGTTCTCTAGCCTGCCTTACAGGTTTGTCCAGCCACATGTGATTGTTCACAGCCTCCCAACCGTGAGAGGCACGAGATGCTTTAAACCTTCTAAAAACAGGTTCTTTAGAGAAGTTAGAAAACTATTAGTATAGTATGGTGGGCTGATTAGAAATTGTACTGGTGAAGGGTTTTTTCATTTGTTGAACCAATGTTTGCTGCTAAGTCCCCACATCCCCTGCCCTTATACACATTAATGAATATATAGAAGAAATAAGTATTAACCTTTGATATTAATCACGTTAGACCTTAGGCTAAGCAAATTATTTCCTTAATTAAAACCCACTGCACCCTCACCCTATAGGAATGTAACTTTATCTGATACCTTCGGAAGGTGGTGTCTGTTTTAAAAATAATCACTCCTGGAGAAATAAGTGTTCTGGTTGACTGACCGCTGTCACAAGGAAAGGGTCATAAATTGTAAGCAGGCCCTCCGGCCAGAAGATGATGTAACACCCCTAAGACCTTCGTATACATTTGTATAAAGCACCTGACTTTAATAGAAGTCAGGACTGCTGACCCCGTGTGACTTTTGTGTAACATCTCAGTGTATAAAAACAGACCCTGGAAAAATAAAAATGGGATCAGTTCCTGGAAAGACTGGTCTCCCCATGTCGTTCTTTCTCTCACCTTCAGGCTGAATTCCCATCTGGAATGTGGAGGCTCATCAAGCCTACTAATTATGCCTGGGCTTCTAAGATCTGACCAGGGAGGCCTTAGTGTCTCCTTTCCTTTGGGAGAATGGGAGGACGCCTGTGGTCTACATAGGTGATGTAAATTCCTTGCCTTGGAATTTTATTAGCTTTTCACGTAAACCAAGTTATTCAGCCTCTTTTCTCCACTGAATTTTCCCACTGAGCTATCCTTATTCTATTACTCTTTATATCTCTAATTAATATTTAATTAAAGCTATTGTATCCAGTTCGCCAAAGCTGTCTCCCTTTTGAATTCCCTGGATCTGCCAGGGCTGGACTCCAGCAACCTGCCTCTTGAGAAACCTATATGCAGGTCAGGAAGCAACAGTTAGAACTGGACATGGAGCAACAGACTGGTTCCAAATAGGAAAAAGAGTATGTCAAGGCTGTATATTTTCACCCTGCTTATTTAACTTCTATGCAGAGTACATCATGAGAAATGCTGGGCTGGAGGATGCACAAGCTGGAATCAAGAGTACTGGAAGAAATATCAATAATCTCAGATACGCAGATGACACCACCCTTATGGCAGAAAGTGAAAAGGAACTAAAGAGCCTCTTGATGAAAGTGAAAGAGGAGAGTGAAAAAGTTGGTTTAAATCTCAACATTCAAGAAACTAAGATCATGGAATCCAGTCCCATCACTTCATAGCAGATAGATGGGGAAACAGTGGAAACAGGGGCTGACTTTATTTATTTATTTATTTATTTTGGACACCAAAATCACTGCAGATGTGATTGCAGCCATGAAATTAAAAGTATTCCTTGGAAGAAAAGTTATGACCAACATAGACAGCATATTATAAAAAAGAGACATTACTTTGCCAACAAAGGTCCATCTTGTCAAGGCTATGGTTTTTCCAGTAGTCTTGTATGGATGTGAGAGTTAGACTATAATCAGGATGGGGAACACATGTATACCTGTGGCGGATTCATTTTGATATTTGGCAAAACTAATACAGTTATGTAAAGTTTAAAAATAAAATAAAATTAAAAAAAAAAAAAAAAGAAAGTTGAGCACTGAAGAATTGATGCTTTTGAACTGTGGTGTTGGATAAGACTCTTGAGAGTCTCTTGGACTGCAAGAAGATCCAACCAGTCCATCCTAAAGGAAATCAGTCCTGAATGTTCATTGGAAGGAATGATGTTGAAGCTGAAACTCCAATACTTTGGTCACCTGATGCAAAGAGCTGACTCATTTGAAAAGATGCTGATTCTGAGAAAGATTGAAGGTGGGAGAAGAAGGGGACAACAGGATGAGATGGTTGGGTGGCATCACCGACTCAAGGGACATGAGTTTGGGTGGACTCTGGCAGTTAGTGATGGACAGGGAGGCCTGGAGTGCTGCAGTTCATGGGGTCACAAAGAGCCAGACACGACTGAGTGACCGAACTGAAATGAATTGACAAACCCAGGGGATATTTTATTCATTGTGTTCATGCATTTGATAAAAGTTTGATTCAACTGTGTTGAGACCATTAGAATGGGCATAAATCATCTGATACCACCAGACTGGGTAGGTGTGTTCAATGTCATTTGCTTATTGGTGTGTTTATCTCCCATTCTTTAAATACAGCTGGACTGCTATTCTCAAAAGGAGAAAGTACATGCACACCATAGTCAGAATCTTGTGCATGACCTCTGATGATCTCTCTATAAGCTGCATCAGCTCTTAAATAGATTCTCTCAGTACTTACAGAGAAATTTCACAGACAACGGAAGCTCCACCAGACAGCGAAATGCAAAAAACTAAATATGTGCTTGAATTCCTGCCAGGCCAAACTGATTGACTCATACATTAAAAAAAAAAAATAAGTGTGGGATCAGTAAATGCATAATCCAACTTAGTCAATGAAAATTAAAAAAAAAATGCTTATTTACTGCAACAACACTGCAACAACATGCATATGGCAACAAGAAAAAATTTATTTTATTATCCACAGCTACTCCTCCCTAGATTGCAATGCATCTTAGCAAGATACGATTGGATATATACAAAATATGGACAGTTTTCCCCTAAAATAACCCAGAGAAATATTTGGGAAAGTCTCAACTTGTAGTTTCTATGTCAAATAAATCACATCTGATATTGTGTAATTCTGACTATTAAAACATATTAGGAAATATGGCCTGTCACTCTTTTGGCAGAAGCACATGATTAAGCAACTTGGTGAATAGAATGAACAGGTGCTGGGATAAAAACCAGAAAGCCCATTCATCTTTATGCTTCTGGAGAGAAAATAAACCATTTGGGGATTTCAACTAGGAAAACATTACTTTCTTGTTTTGGTAATTTCATATATTAAGCATTTTTCTCTGATAATTTTAGGCTAGCCAATGTGGGAAACAATGATATTGAATTGCTTTCAGTGTGTTTGCTGCCTTATTGTGAAATCATGCCAAGCATTAGTGGGGAACAGAGCTGTTTCCTACCACTTAGGCATCACTGAATTGTATCTATCCTTTGTGTATTGAGTGAAAATATTGAACTATGAAATCTGAATGCAAGATCATATTTGAGTTCTTAATATCAACAGTTTCTTACATACAATAAATTATCAAAAGTGTTGGTTGAATATTGAATTGGAAATTACAATTAATTTAATAAGCGGGGGCTGGTTTTGTATGTGTCATCATCTATCCCTGATAAATATCCTCCTTATCTGGTGCATGCTAATTCATTCTTTAAATTTGGTGTCAGACACCACTACTTACAAGAATTCTTCCCTGGTCATACCCCAAAGCAAAGATAATTTTTATCTCCTCTGAGCTATATTGATACTATATGTATGCTTTTATGCTGTGTATATACACTCTTTTAGAGTCGGGTCTCTTGTGTAATTGGAAATAATTTCTTTTGGTTATAGAATATAGAATGGTATTTCTCTACCTCTGCATATTGTTTTCCAAGTATAGGCTATGTAACAGATATACCATACAGTTGAATAAATGCAAGGATGGGTAAATGGGTTGAAGAACAGATGGTGTCTGTATACCTGATTTCCAGACAGATATCTTTAAATAAATATGTGTTGCTAACATAAAATTAGTTGAATGTTATATGTGAGCTACTAACTTCCCCTTCAGTGGCTAAAAAGAGAACTACTTAAAGATAATTTTGCATAAGGAAAATGGGTGGAGATGTTGGATAGGTGACAGTGTACATGGGATTTCACTCCAAACAAAGGAATATTTCACTTGTTCTTCAGTTGTTTCACTATTAATTTTAAACAATTTTTAAATTAATATGTACATTACAATTATAAATGAGAAAACCTAATATTCTACAATCAGCTATATTTTGTATATCATGACTAATAAATGTTCTTGAAGGAAAATTTTAAATTCCTCAAAGCTTTGCTTTGAATATACTTGCTAAGAATAGATGATACATATAAAGCTCAGGATTTTTGCTTTGTTTTTTTTTGCTGTTGTTATTTTGCCATACCAAAAAAAACCGATGGTGGGATATTTTGAAGTTTAGTCAAATTCTTCAAGTCTCAGTTTTCATCTAAACACTACCATGTTTCAGGAACACTACCATATTACTGAAGTTAAATGAGAGAACTTGTGATATCAAAAATTAGAATCCTGAATATACTTACAGAATTTTAATTACCTACAATAACTTAATTAAATTCAATTTTACTCTAATGAGCTCATTATACTGTTCCTTGAAGTAACATTACATAGTCACCTTAATAGACTGGTAATATTTTTGTTACTGGCTGCATAATTTTTCTAGGAATTTTTAAACTTACATTTTATGCAATGTACCAAATATGCTTTGCACAGAGTTGTGGAGAAAATAGCATTGAACTGATTAGTATCTTTTATTTGAAACTCAATTTATAACTTCTTTTTGATGTTATATATATATATATATATATATATATATATATACATATATTCCATATATGCTAATTCAAGTCCTAAAACATTTCTTTTATTTTTCTAAATTATAGTTTATGATAGCTCATTAAATCACAAAAATGTCAATTAAAAATGAATATATACTTACATGTTTTAGTTATTCTGAAACAAGAAAATGGGAAGACTAATTATCTAAATTTACTGTTTGATAGATAAATTAATAAATATTCTAAATGGTTGCAAGATGATATTATAGTTTTACATTTTTGATGAATATGTGGTGGATGGAGAAAAAAGGAAGCAGTATTTATTAAGTGTGTATTAATAGCAGAAATCAGGTTTGGAAGCCTGCACCCTAGAGACTTGCAGGCTGGCATGCTGTCCATGGGGTCACAGAGAGTCAAATACGACTGAGCAACTGAACAACAATAAATAGCAGAAATAATACCTATACTCCATCTTTCATCATTAAAACAACTTTCAATCTTACAGTTATAGTACTTGAGACACTGATATTTGACATAGTGTATTTCATGCCCTGGGTCTGGAAATAGGCTGGCCAAGATTTGAATTTACAATGCTCATTTTTTTAAATCCATGAAAGTTGATTTTTACCAAATAGAAAACTATTGCATTATTATTCTCTATTTCTTTTGCTGATTATAACTACTTTATAAGAAAAAGTGCAAAAATTATAAGAGTTCAGCTTGATTAATATTAATGAATTGGACAAGGACCTAGATAAAGAGACAGAATGTAAAAAATCCTCCAAAAGCACTCCTCATGTTATTTTCCAGGAATTAGCCACACAAAGTTAAAAATAAAACTTATTCTTATTTCTGACATGATATATTTTTGTCTGTTTATGAAGTATAAATAGTACAATATTTAAGGTGATTTTTGCATGTATCTTTCTCTTGGCATTATATCATGGTATTTTATCTATTTTTTGAAGTAGTAGTAATAGTTAATTCATTGTTATTGTTGTATAGCTTTCCTTATTATGAATATTGACAGTTTATTTATCATTGTACAGCCACAGGATATTTTTTTGTTGTTGGATACTAAAAATAATACAAATTTGTACTGTGTGTTCAACTAAGGGAAGAATTTCTAGGCTAAAGGAATTTGTTCTGATTTGAGTTAAAAATAAAGTTGATGTGTACAAATTAATACCCTTGTACATTGCTAGTGAGAATGTAAAATGGTGCAGCTTTTGTGGTAAATCGTTAGGTGTTTTTTTTAATATAAATTTAAATATGAATTACCTTCAACAATTCTACTCCTAGGTAGGTACATACCAGAGAGAATCGAAAGAAGGGACTCAAACTGATATTTGTATGGCAATGTTTTTGTAGCTTTATTCAAAATAGCCAGAAGGTAGAAACTATCCAAACGTTCACTTACAGATGCCTGGATAAATACAATGGACTTGCTAGGACATCAGTGAACCTTGAAAAATTTTTAAGTGAAACAAACCAGATACAAAAGAGAATATGTTTTATGATTCTACTTACATGAAATATATAGAAAAGGAAAATATGATGGTAATAGAAATTAGATTATTAATTATCAGGGGTTAAAGGGAAATAGGGAGTTGTTACTTAATGGTTATAGAATTTTTATTTAGGATGATAAAAAAGTTTTGGAAACGGACTTAAGTTCAGTTCAGCTCAGTTCAGTCGCTCAGTCATGGCCGACTCTTTGCAACCCCATGAATTGTAGCACGCCAGGCCTCCCTGTCCATCACCAACACCTGGAGTTTACTCAAACTCACGTCCATCGAGTCAGTGATGCCATCCAGCCATCTCATCCTCTGTCATCCCCTTCTCCTCCTGCCTCCAATCCCTCCCAGCATCAGTCTTTTCCAATGAGTCAACTCTTTGCATGAGGTGGCCAAAGTATGGGAGTTTCAACTTCAGCATCATTCCTTCCAAAGAACACCCAGGACTGATCTCCTTCAGAATGGACTGGTTGGAACTCCTTGCAGTCCAAGGGACTCTCAAGAGTCTTCTCCAACAACACAGTTCAAAAGCATCAATTCTTCAGTGCTCAGCTTTCTTCACAGTCCAACTCTCACATCCATACATGACTACTGGAAAAACCATAGCCTTGACTAGACGGACCTTTGTTGGCAAAGTAATATCTCTGCTTTTCAATATGCTATCTAGGTTGGCCATAACTTTCCTTCCAAGGAGTAAGTGTCTTTTAATTTCATGGCTACAATCACCATCTGCAGTGATTTTGGAGCCCCAAAAAATAACGTCTGACACTGTTTCCACTGTTTCTCCATCTATTTCCCATGAAGTGATGGGACCAGATGTCATGATCTTAGTTTTCTGAATGTTGAGCTTTAAGCCAACTTTTTCACTCTCCTTTTTTACTTTCCTCAAGAGGCTTTTTAGTTCCTCTTCACTTTCTGCCAGTTAAATACAAATTTTCTTACTTATCAGATCAGATCAGATCAGATAAGTCGCTCAGTCGTATCCAACTCTACGACCCCATGAATCACAGCACACCATGCCTCCCTGTCCATCACCAACTCCCGGAGTTCACTGAGACTCACATCCATCGAGTCAGTGATGCCATCCAGCCATCTCATCCTCTGTCATTCCCTTCTCCTCCTGCTCCCAATCCGTCCCAGCATCAGAGTCTTTTCCAATGAGTCAACTCTTCGCATCAGGTGGCCAAAGTACTGGAGTTTCAGCTTTGGCATCATTCCTTCCAAAGAAATCCCAGGGCTGATCTCCTTCAGAATGGACTGGTTGGATCTCCTTGCAGTCCAAGGGACTCTCAAGAGTCTTCTCCAACACCACAGTTCAAAAGCATCAATTCTTTGGCGCTCAGCCTTCTTCACAGTCCAACTCTCACATCCATACATGACCACAGGAAAAACCATAGCCTTGACTAGATGAACCTTTGTTGGCAAAGTAATGTCTCTGCTTTTCAATATGCTATCTAGTTTGGTCATAAGTTTCCTTCCAAGGAGTAAGTGTCTTTTAATTTCATGGCTGCAGTCACCATCTGCACTGATTTTGGAGCCCAGAAAAATAAAGTCTGACACTGTTTCCACTGTTTCCGCATCTATTTCCCACGAAGTGGTGGGACCGAATGCCATGATCTTCGTTTTCTTACCTATACCTCACCACAATTTTAAAAAATGTATGAGAATTACTGACTTTAAGGAATTTGTTACTTATTTGAGAAGAGAGACATATAAGATGATCTATAATTTCATAGCAATGATCAATAATTTTTTACTTTACCATTTTCTTATCTCTCCCCCATAGTTTGTATTTTCACACAAGTACATAAAAACATACAACTAAATTCCAGGTCAATATTTTTTTTTGTTGTTTTATAATGTTTTGCATAATTGGTTATCAAATTTCTGCTCTCCTTGGTCTACATTTTCTCATGTGTGATTTATTTAGTCTCCTAATCCCCTGCTCCTAGGTTTGTAGCCACTCTTACACAGCTGCCTGATTTAAGTTCTATTCATAGTACTCATCAATTTGAGAACTTTAATGACTCTCCATTGTCATGTTGTTTTTTTCTACACTTTCAGGTCTTAAAATTTATCATAAGACCTTTTCTGATATGGTGTAGAATTATATCTCTAGCCTGTTTACTCATTATACCATGATGCAAGTAACTTATTTTCCACATAAGAAACGTTTACACATGAAGGTTATAGATGCCATTCTCTCCATCTAGAATACACTACAACATCTGTGTATTTAGAACAGAAGTCTTAGCTTTTACCCTTTGAGTCACATCATGTCTTCATTAATTAAAACTGTTGCACTTAATAGAAAGATGTTGCTGCAATCCTTCATACATATTCTTTCTAGGTATAAAAACTTTGATAACAGAGTGTTTCACTCATCCTTGCAACTCCAACACCAAATAAATTTGTGTTGACTAAATACATAAAGAAATTGGGGAAAGGCTTTGAATATGAAAGAAAACTTTACTTTCAAAATCACACAGTAATCAGAACATTTAGCTTAGGAGCTGTTTCAAGGACTAACTCTTTTCAATCTATCAGTCACATTAGTAGAAGAACATATCTGCATAGAGATCACTAATATATTCAAACCAATAGATAGTTTTGCTGTTTTAAGTAGGCTGAATGCATCCTATACAATCTCATTTACAAAAGGTATTCTTTGTCATATTTGCTCACAATAGGTTGTGTGTCAGATAGTATTTCCTTAATATATTGAATACTCACAAATGTCTATAGCTCATATTGTTTTAAAAAAAAGTGAAGATCATGTACATCTTTAGCCAATAGAATGAATCCTTACAGTAGTGAAATATTTAACAATAATAAAGCTAGTGAATCAGTGAAACTGGAAACCTAAAAAGAATTTCTGAAATCAGTCTACAGTCTATTGCTAAATCAAAAATTAGTCTGCTTGGGTCTTTAATTTTCAGAGAGAAACTTGATCCCATTTTTGACATTATCATTTCTCAGAGAAAAAAATATGCAATTTGAAAAGCCTAATTTTATGGCAGAAATAGCTTCAAAAAAGGATAATTCTAATTTTGCTAGAACAATTTACTTCCCAAGAGGAAAACTTTGCTATGAAGCACAAGCAAATTCAGCTAAAATCCCAAGCTACAAAATCCTGTTAAAATTTTTTGAATATGTCTTTAGAAAACAACAGATGTAATCATAATAAAATAAACAGAAGCAATATAGAAAATAAACAAGTTATTTTATAGCACAACAGTATCTGCCTTAGAGTTTTTACAAGAGGACAGAAGAATTTTCCAATTTAAGCACCGAAGAATTGATGCTTTTGAACTGTCGTGTTGGAGAAGACTCTTGAGAGTCCCTTGGACTGCAAGGAGATCCAACCAGTCCATTCTGAAAGAAATCAGCCCTGGGATTTCTTTGGAAGGAATGATGCTAAAGCTGAAACTCCAGTACTTTGGCCATTTCATGCGAAGAGTTGACTCATTGGAAAAGACTCTGATGCTGGGAGGGATTGGGGGCCAGAGGAGAAGGGGACGCCAGAGGATGAGATGGCTGGATGGCATCACTGACTCAATGGACGTGAGTCTGGGTGAACTCTGGGAGTTGGTGATGGGCAGGGAGGCCTGGAGTGCTGTGATTTATGGGGTCGCAAAGAGTCGGACACGACTGAGCGACTGAACTGAACTGAATGTGCAATATGAAAAATCACTGCGAAGCATCGAGGAAAAGATAGAGAAGGAGAGGATAAAAAGGATCTAATTGGCCTGCATATACTCTTCTGCATCAGAACTGAGCATTTTGTAGCATTCTAGAATGGCACAGAGGCTGAACACAAAGAGAGAAGTAGCAATCAGCATTTTGTTTCATTTATTTTTCTTCCCATCCCTGCTTTTTCTACAAGTTTTCTCAGGTGTCTTTGACAACATTATGCAATATGTGAAACATCATATACACCCTCAAAACCCCAACTTTACAACATTCCAATCTGAGTGAATCCACAGCCCTTAGAGAAATGTCTGGAGAAGGCAATGGCACCCCACTCCAGTACTCTTGCCTGGAAAATCCCATGAACCCGGAGGAGCCTGGTAGGCTGCAGTCCATGGGGTCGTGAAGAGTCGGACACGATTGAGCAACTTCACTTTCACTTTTCACTTTCATGCATTGGAGGAGGAAATGGCAACCCATTCCAGTATTCTTGCCTGGAAAATCGCAGGGACAGCAGAGCCTGGTGGGCTCCTGTCCATGGGGCAGAGTCGCACATGACTGAAGCGACTTAGCAGCAGCAGCAGCAGCAGCAGCAGAGAAATGTCTAACGAATGTCTTACTTTCTACTTTAATTAAAGTGGAATGTATAAAAATTCAAAAGTTAAATCTTAGAATAAGACTTGTAACACAGAAAAGCAGTTTGTTTGCAAAGTCTACTCTAAGCTCAAATTCAGTTCCTGCTCCCCCAAATAACACACACACACACACACACACACACACACAAATGCACACACTGCATACATGTAACTGCATGCCTTTTTTCCATCCTTGAATGCTTTTCATGTTTACTTTAATGAATATTCTCTTTATATTACTATGAGAGTGAGCAATAGTTCACTGCTGATTTAGTCATAAACTATCATTACACTTTTTTTTTTGAGACTCTCAAGTAATTAATAATTGTCTTTTATTTTTGTTGGGGCTTCCCTGGTGGCAGTAGTGGTGAAGACTCTGCCTGTCCATACAGAAGATGCAAGAGAGGTAGGTTCAATCAATACTTAAGTCGGAAAGGTTCCCTGGAGGAAGAAATGGCAAACCCACTCCAGTACTCCCTCCTGGAAAATTCCGTGGACAGAGTCGCCTGATGGGCTACAGTCTATGAGGACTCAAAGAGTCAAACACGACTGAAAGACTGAACACAAACTCATTTCTTCCTGGACAAGGTCTTTATTGAAGTCTAAATCAATTGTTCATAAATGCAAGCACAGAGAGTTTGAAACAGTCTGGGACCCTTTGCAGTGGTGTTTGCCCCTAGACTAACTTCTCCTGGAGCAACAAAATGGGAAAATCAAAAAATATAAGTTATAGACTAAAAATAACTGCATGCATGCACAGTTGAGGCAAATTATGAACAACACAACATGATACAAAAGACCAACATCTCAAATAGCACCAAAAAGGGTACAGACAGACCATCTAAGGCCAATCTTCTGGCCCTACCCCTGGACTTATTCCTAACCTCACCCTGTTTAAGAAACCAGCTCACTAGTCACACTCCCCACTCCCAGCAAGCAAGCACTGGAACCTATTGTTTTCACCATGCCCACACACCACCTCCTCACTGCAGCAAGAACCCTGATAAAGCCTTGCTAGAATTTCTTGTTTGGAATCTTATCAATTTATATTGATAAGGTAGACCAGGAACCCTAGTTGGTAATAAGTTGATAATCTCTGTTCTGTTACTTTTCTTTGGTGATGGAGTCTGAGTTCTCAGACACCATCTTGGAATGACTGTTCTCTAGGCTCCTAGAAACAAATTGACAATGGGGTTGAGCATCTTTCACTTCTATTTTAGTTATTGATTTGTAGATGCCAGGAATTCTTTGTTTTGGTTTATTTCCTTGATTTTGAAGGACCACATTTTAACTTCCTACTTTCCTAAAGAGTTACAAGTTTTGTTTTTTTTTTTTAATTTTTAGTATTTTCACATTTACTCATGTCTTTCTTTCTTTTCTTATTTGATCATTTAACTGGATATAAAATTTAAAATTCAAAATAATTTTCTCTCATAATGTTGAATGCAATGCCCCATTGTGGGGTATTGATAGTTGGGGGTCTGATGTTATTTTGTTTCCTAATCTACTTTTGTGACTTGTTTATATTGTATATTTCATAGTAAGCATTGTTTCAAATCTGTTTGTTTTGCTAAGATCTAATTGAACTTTCTGAGAATAAAATCAAAATTCTTATGGTAACTAGGCCAATGTTGAATTTTTGATAGACTTCACTGAAGGAGAAGCAAGAGATAGTTAACATAGAATTGTTTCATAGAGCAGTTGGAATAGACTTATTATTGTTTATTTATTGCCTCTTTTCAGCATTAGGGTAGTTTACGAATATTTACTGCACTGCTTTTGCCACAGGTCCTTTCTAGACTTCCCAGATGGTCAGTGGTAAAGAATCCACCTGCCAAGCAGGAGACACCGGTTTGATCCCTGGGTCAAAATACACTCCAGTATTTGAATACACTCCAGTATTCTTTCCTGGGAAAATCTATCGACAGAGGAGCCTAGAGGACTGCAGACTATGGGTTTTCAAAGAGTTGAACGTGACTTAGTGACTAAACAACAAAAACAATGTCCTTTCTAAACCCCTTTTCTTTCTGAAAGAATGAGAGAAAGAAAGAAAAAAAGATGTTATTTTAGCATATGTTTTCTGGTATATGTGATGCTTCTGTTCTGTTTTTCGATTTTTTTGTCACCTAGACTCATCCCCTAGCTGGCCTTGTAATAACATTTAGGGGACTGGGGGCCAGAGGAATAGTATAATTAACAGAAGCCACTTAACAGAGGCCTGTCCCCAAGAAATTGGTCCCATTAGGACTCTATACTAACTTTTGAATATCTGAGCTAAGCTAGGCCACAAACCAAAAGGCATTACAAATACTGTGAATGTGATTCAGACTACAGAGTAGATTAAAACAAACAAACAAAAAAAAAAACCCACAAAAACAAAACAACATTCAAAAAACTGTCTTTTCTGGAAGCTGAAGAGTCATAGATCACATGCATGCATGCCAAGTTCCTTCAGGTGTGTCTGACTCTGTGCGACCCTATGGACTGTAGCCCACCAGGGTTCTCTGTCCAAGGGATTCTCCAGGCAAGAATACTGGAGAAGGTTGCCATGCCCCCCTCCAGGGGATCTTCCTGACTCAAGGGTTGAACCTGCATCTCTTATGTCGCCTGCATTGGCAGGAGGGTTCTTTACCACTAGGACCACCTGGAAAGCCCTGTCATGGATCACAGGTGTGTGCTTCTACTGTTCTTGCCTTTTGTCGCTGCTGAGTTGTCTTGCTCTTCCTGCTAAGAGACCTTTGTTCATGGGACTCCTTAGTAACAGGAGATTCTATGCAGGTGTGAAAGTGAAGACAACCCCCCAGATTTCTCTAACAAATGTTAAGTAGGCTCCCATGGGAAGGAGAAGCATAAAGGATAGGAGCACATATTCTGGATTACTTACATTGTTTGTGATGACATGACGTCCTTGAAACACAAAACAGCTCTGAATGCTTTTTTTGTTTGTTTGGTTGGTTGGTTTTGTTCTATTAATTAAAAAAAATCAATTAAAGGATAATTGCTTTACAATGTGGTGTTAGTTTCTGATGTATAGGAGCATGAGATGTAAGTATACATGTGTCCCCTCCCTCTTGAATTTCTCTCACAATCCCCACCCCATCCCACTCCCCTAGGTTGTTGCAGAGTACTAGATTGAGCTCCATGTGATATACAGCAACTTCCCACTAGCTGTCTGTTTTACATATGGTAGTATATGTGTTTCAATGCTACTCTCTCAATTCGTCTCAACTTCTCCTTCCCCTACTATGTCCATAAGTCTGTTCTTTATGTCTGTGTCTCTATTCCTGCCCTGCAAATAGGTTTATCAGTACCATTTTTCTTGATTTCATAT
Source organism: Bubalus kerabau (assembly GCF_029407905.1). Taxonomy (NCBI): domain Eukaryota; kingdom Metazoa; phylum Chordata; class Mammalia; order Artiodactyla; family Bovidae; genus Bubalus; species Bubalus kerabau. The sequence continues at coordinate 54,689,889 of NC_073634.1, forward strand.
ATATGTGTCAATATATATATTTGGCTTTGTTTTTCTGACTTACTTCAGTCTGTATAACAGATTCTAGGTTCATCTACCTCACTAGAACTGACTCAAATGCATTCCTTTTTATGGTTGAGTAATATCCCATTGTATATATGTACCACAACTTTGTTATCCATTCATCTGTTGATGGACATCTAGCTTGCTTCCATGTCCTCTGGCTATTGTAAGACAATGCTGCAATGAACATTGAAGTATAGTGTATTTTTTAATTATGATTTTTCTCAGGGTGTATGCCCAGTAATGGGACTGCTGGGTCACATGTTAGCTTTATTCCTAGTTTTTAAGGAATCTCCATATTGTTACCCATAGTGATTGTATCAATTTACGTTCCCACCAACAGTGTAAGAGGTCTCCTTTTTCTCCACATCCTCTCCAGCATTTATTGTCTGTAGAATTTTGATGATTGTCATTCTGACTAGTGATACCTCATTTTAGTTTGATTTGCATTTCTCTGATAATGAATGATGTTAGGCTTTTTTTTTTTTTTTTCATGTGTTTATTGGCTATCTGTATGTTCTGTTTGGAGAAATGTATGTTTAGGTCTTATATTGTTTTTGATTTGGGTTGTTTGTTTTTGTGATATTGAGCTGCTTATATATTTTGGAAATTAACTTTTTATCAGTAGCTTCATAGGCAATCATTTTCTCCCATTCTGAGGGTTATCTTTTCATGTTGTTTTTAGTTTCCTTTACTGTGCAAAAGTGTTTAAGTTAAATTAGATTCTATTTATTTATTTTTTGTTTTTATTTATATTACTCTAGGAGGTGAATCAAAGAGGATCTCTCTGCAATTTATGTCAAAAAGTGCTCTGTGTTTTCCTCTAAAAGTTTAATAACCTCTGGTCTTACACTTAGATCTTTAATCCAGTATGAGTTTATTTTTTTTACTCTTGCCTGGAAAATCCCATGGATGGAGGAGCCTGGAAGGCTGCAGTCCATGGGGTCACTAAGGGTAGGACACGACTGAACGACTTCACTTTCACTTTTCACTTTCATGCATTGGAGAAGGAAATGGCAACCCACTCCAGTATTCTTGCCTGGAGAATCCCAGGGACGGGGGAGCCTGGTGGGCTGCTGTCTATGGGGTCGCACAGAGTCGGACACAACTGAAGTGACTTAGCAGCAGCAGCATAGTGTTCTAATTTCATTTCTTAAAATCCCCTTTTCTTCTAATATGCTGTTTTTTCTTCTGGAAGTTTCTACTTCAAAGCCTCCTCAGCCTTTGCTTTGTGGCTATAAATGGATTCATTCCTTCCTGAATCAAGTTTTTAATGAATGTTTCTGTTATTTTTGAAAAAAAAAATAAAATATTACTCAATCTCCAATTATGAATAATATGGAGTACTCATTTGCCTGCTGAATGAGTCCTTTCTAGATTGGAACCCAAGAAAATTGCTAAGAAAATAATGTAAATAATGCAGTACAGAATTATGCATGTGATAATACCAATATTATCTGTCAAAATATCTGTGATTTCCCATCCAAGTACTAACCAGGCCCAACCCTGCTTAGCTTCCAAAATCAGATGAGATCGGGCATGTTCAGGGTGGTATGGTAACCACCATATGACCCAGCAATCCCACTACTAGCCATATACTCTTGAGTGTGTAACAGATAGGAAAGCCAGAAGTCCCCAACAGGCAGGAAGAAATAAACTGCAAATGGAAGACCTTTTTTGTTGTTTTTTGCTTTTTTCTTCTCTATACAGAGTTAAAAGAAGCTTCTTTTAATTCTGTGTTGAGGACACTTGATTCTGCCTGACTTTTCTCAAACCTTGAACTAACCAATGCTTTTTTATTATGGAATTTTTTTCTTAAATTATGGTAATAAAACTATATATTTGCTTTCAAATCTGCCTTTCTTCAAAATGGTACCACCTGACTTTTTTCTTTTCTCAATCCTTGGGCTGATAATGGCTCAACAAGCCAGTATTCACATCAATTGTCTTATGGCGGGGATGACATATCTCATGCCATTCTACCTCAAAAATACACATTGTGGGAGAGGGGCCTGGTGAAACTCCCTCCGCCTTGAAGTGTTTTCCTTATCTGATTAACAACCTGCTAACAGACATAAATGCCTTGCTAAAGGGGGAAAGGGGCATTTTTTCTGCTCCCTTCTGATGTCTATGTCAGAGACTTATTCTATCTCTTTCATACTGTAGTAAAATTCTGTTACACAAAAAATTCCAAGTGGTCAAATTTGGTCTCTGGCCCTGGATCGAAATCTTCTCCTCTGGAGGTCACGAATAGGCATAGCACACAACTTGTGGCAGCAATCTTTCACTATGAGGATCCAAAATTGAAAAAGACACATGTACCACAATGTTAACTGCAGCACTATTTACAATAGCTAGAACATGGAAGCAACCTAGATTTATATCGACAGATAAATGGGTAAAGAAATTGTGGTACATATATTCAATGGAATGCTACTCAGCCATAAAAAGGAACACATTTGAGTCAGTTCTAATGAGGCGGATGAACTTAGAGCCTATTATTTAGAGTGAAGTAAGTCAGAAAGAAAAATATAAATATAATATACTGATGCTTATATATGGGCTTCCCTAGTGGCTCAGATGGAGAAGGAAATGGCAACCCACTCCAGTGTTCTTGCCTGGAGAATCCCAGAGACCGGGGAAGCTGGTGGGCTGCCGTCTATGGGGTCACACAGAATCAGACATGACTGAAGCGACTTAGCAGCAGCATCAGCAGTGGCTCAGATGGTAAAGCGTCTGTCTGCAATACAGGAGACCTGGGTTCGATCCCTGGGTTGGGAAGACCCCTGGAGAAGGAAATGACAGCCCACTTCAGTATTCTTTCCTGGAAAATCCCATGGACTGCACACCCTGGTAGGTTACCGTCCTTGGGGTCGCAAAGAGTCGGACACGACTGAGCGACAGGAATCTAGAAAGATAGTACTGATAAATTTATTTTCAGGTCAGCAATGGGGAAAGACATAGAGAACAGACCTATGAACATGGAGGGAGGGGAGGAGGGATAGGGTAAGAAGTATGAAGAGAGTAACATGGAAATTTAAAATACCATATGTAAAATAGATCACCAATGGAAATTTGCATATGATTCAGGGAACTTCAAATAGGAACTCTGTGAACAATCTAGAAGAGTGGGATGGGGAGGGAGATGGAAAGGAAGTTTAAGAGTGAGGGGACATGGGTGTACCTATGGCTGATTCTTGTTGATGTATGACAGAAAACCACAAAATTCTGTAAAGCAATTATCCTTCAATTAAAAAAAAATAAAGTGGCAAAAACAAATATCCACGATCATAAGAATTTCCTTGATCTATTGTTATAGGAGTACTTGGGCTGGTATACCTCTAAACAGGTTATTTTTAACAATTGCATGATTTGATAATTCATATACTATGCAAAAATCAGGACAAGCTTCATAGATACATACAAGCCAAGAGAGAGGTTATACTGTTCACATCTAGCTATGACCTACATGAAGGAACTCAGCTGTTGGTGAGAATCATACCCATGACAGCGTCCCAACCAAACTGTCACAAAGAATATGACAGACATATTCCCAAAACTTTGCTTCAGAATCAGGAGAAGGACATTGTTTCAGTGTTAATGTAGTTCCCAGCAGAGGCCATTTATTGATTGTTATATATATATATATATATATATATATATTTTTTTAACTCTAATGTGCCCTTGAACATATATATATATATATATATATATATATATATATATAATCTAAGTTACCTCTTCTTGGGTAATTAATGCAAACATCTTTTTTCCCCCGTGTAAATACTCTAGGAGGTCCCTAACTGCCCCCAAACAACCTTCTGTAACTGCAGAGATTGCTTTTCCATGGAAATATCTGTATATTTTTGTTCAAAGATATAGTATTCCTTTGGATGTCTGGCTGCACATAGGACTGTTACTCTTAGGTGTTTTATATCCTCTAAGGATTTGCTGAGGGGATCCATAGATAATAATGAATAAATAAATGAATGAATAAATGTATTATCATGTATGAGCAAATGAGTTCAAGCAAGTTCATAAACCTTGTTAGATTTTAAAAGATTCTGAAAGAATGGAACTCAGAACAGGATAAAATTGATACGATGGGGGAAATCAAGATATTTAATAACAGTTTTAAAAATTTGTTATTGTCTTTTGACAGTATTTTTCTGTCACTCAGCCATTTCCATCTTCTTGCAACCCCATGGACTGCAGCATGCCAGGCTTCCCTGTCCTTCACCGTCTCCTGGAGTTTGCTCAAATTCGTGTCCATTGCATCGGTGATGCCATCCAGCTCTCAAGTGAAGTCAAGTGGGCCTTAGGAAGCACTGCTGTCAATAAAGTTAGTGGATGAGATGGAATTCTAGTAGAGCTATTCAAAGCCCTAAAAAGATGATGCTATCAAAGTGCTGTACCCAGGAGTACCTCTAAATAACTCTGTGTGCTGTTCTAAGTTGCTTCAGTCATGTCTGACTGTGCGACCCTATGGAATGTAGCCTGACAGACTTCTCTGTCCATGGGATCCTCCAGGCAAGAATACTGGAGTGGGTTGCTATTTAGTTCAAATATTGAACTACATTTCTTTTTTTTTTATATAAATTTATTTATTTTAATTGGAGGCTAATTATTTTACAATATGGTATTGGTTTTGCCATATATCAACATGAATCTGCCACAGTATACACGTGTTCCCCATCCTGAACCCCCTCCCATCTCCCTCCCTGTACCATCCCTCTGGGTCGTCTCAGTGCACCAGCCCCAAGCATCCTGTATCCTGCATCGAACCTGGACTGGCAATTCATTTCATATATGATATTATACATGTTTCAATGCCATTCTCCCAAATAATCCCACCCTTGCCCTCTCCCACAGAGTCCAAAAGACTGTTCTATACATCAGTGTCTCTTTTGCTGTCTCGCATACAGGGTTATCCTTAACATCTTTCTAAATTCCATATATATGCATTAGTATACTGTATTGGTGTTTTTCTTTCTGGCTTACCTCACTCTGTATAATAGGCTCCAGTTTCATCCACCTCATTAGAACTGATTCAAATGTATTATTTTTAATGGCTGAGTAATACTCCATTGTGTATATGTACCACAGCTCTCTTATCCATTCGTCTGCTGATGGACATCTAGGTTGCTTCCATGTCCTGGCTATTATAAACAGTGCTGCAATGAACATTGGAGTACACGTGTCTCTTTCAATTCTGGTTTCCTCAGTGTGTCTGCCCAGCAGTGGAATTGCTGGGTCATAAGGCAGTTCTATTTCCAGTTTTTTAAGGAATCTCCACACTGTTCTCCATAGTGGCTGTACTAGTTTGCATTTCCACCAACAGTGTAAGAAGGTTCCCTTTTCTCCACACCCTCTCCAGCACTTATTGCTTGTAGACTTTTGGATCACAGCCATTCTGACTGGCATGAAATGGTGCCACATTGTGGTTTTGATTTGCATTTCTCTGATAATGAGTGATGTTGAGCATCTTTTCATGTGTTTGTTAGCCATCTGTATGTCTTCTTTGGTGAAATGTCTATTTAGTTCTTTGGCCCAATTTTTGATTGGGTCATTTATTTTTCTGGAATTGAGCTGCAGGAGTTGCTTGTATATATTTGAGATTAGTTGTTTGTCAGTTGCTTCATTTGCTATTATTTTCTCCCATTCTGAAGACTGTCTTTTCACCTTGCTTATAGTTTCCTTTGTTGTGCAGAAGCTTTTAAGTTTAATTAGGTCCCATTTGTTTATTTTTGCTTTTATTTCCAATATTCTTGGAGGTGGGTCATAGAGGATCCTGCTGTGATGTATGTCAGAGAGTATTTTGCCTATGTTCTCCTCTAGGAGTTTTATAGTTTCTGGTCTTACATTTAGATCTTTAATCCATTTTGAGTTTATTTTTGTGTATGGTGTTAGAAAGTGTTCTAGTTTCATTCTTTTACAAGTGGTTGACCAGCTTTCCCAGAACCACTTGTTAAAGAGATTGTCTTTAATCCATTGTATATTCTTGCCTCCTTGTCAAAGATAAAGTGTCCATAGGTGCGTGGGTTTATCTCTGGGCTTTCTATTTTGTTCCATTGATCTATATTTCTGTGTTTGTGCCAGTACCATACTGTCTTGATGATTGCGGCTTTGTAGTAGAGCCTGAAGTCAGGCAGGTTGTATTTCCATACAAATTGTGAAATTATTTGTTCTAGCTCTGTGAAAAATACCGTTGGTACCTTGAAGGGATTGCATTGAATCTATAGATTGCTTTGGGTAGTATACTCATTTTCACTATACACTTCAACTACATTTTACTCAAGCTCATAGGACCTCCAACTGTTTCTGACCCTCTTGGATCAAATGAATGCCAATTGTGTTCTTCCATGCCCAGTGCCTCTCATGTCTTTTGAATGAGACCTGGTCCAGCAAACCAGAGCAGAAACTTTAGTTGTTGATCAAGGAATGATAAATGGAGAACTCCTACTCTAAAGAGACAACCTTGTTAAGGGGAGGGAGGCAAGAAACTTTTAAGTGGGTACTTCCTCAGAATTCGTGGAAAGTGGCAACAATTTCTAGAAACTGCCAGATCATGTACAGTCTTTTGGACTCCTTTGCACACAGCACTGTTTGTGCCTAGCAAAATGCAAGTCCTCATGTTGGATACAGGTCTGGCACCTGGGACTTTTTGCTGTAATATTACAAGGCTTATACCTGGACACACCTCTTCTTAAGCAACAAAATACAAGAAAATATATGGAACTAAAAATAACTGCATGTAGGGTGCTTGGGGAAGAATGGATACATGCTTATGCATGGCTGAGTCCCTTCGCTGTTCATCTGAAACTACCACAACATTGTAAACTGGCTATACTCCAATACAAAATGTTTTTGGTGTTAAAAATAATAAAAATTAAAATTACAAAAAAAAAAGTATTCATGCACAGTTAGGGTAAATTCTGAACAAAAGATATGAGGAGACCAAAAAACAAAACAAAACAAAAAACACCCCACTGCCACTTCTGAAGACCTTGAAGCAAAAACAGGGGATTGGTGGCAAATCCAAATTACTGAGCATGACCAGCCCCCCTTCCCAGCATACAACATCACCTAAGATGTGGGCAAACTACCTAAGCCACCAGTCCAGCCCAACCCCAGGACACAGCCCTGCTCTCACCCCATATAATAAATAAGCTCTCGCCCACCCCCCACCATCTCTCGGGGAGCTAGACAGTAAGGGCACTATCAAACAATAGGTTCTCACTGCTTCCTACTGCATCAGAGGCCCCAGTAAAGCCTTGCCTGAATTTCTTGTCTGGTCTCTGATCAATTTATATTGATTAAGGCAGCCAAGAACCCTGGCCAGCAGCAGTTCAGGCAGAGATTTTAGCATGTTAATAAAACAAAGGCAACTTCTGTACACTTTGGGTCTCTGGTTACCCTCACGGTTGGTTAGCACCTGGTTCAGAGTAGCTGACTGTTGCCACCTTGGCTGATGCTGACTCTGGTTGGTTCTGCATTTTGTCTTATGTCGCCATCTGCCTTAGTTTCTGTTAAGTGTGGGCATATGCTAATAGATTGTGGTACAGAATAAAGCAGGTCAGTTTCTACTGTAACTGTAACCCACAGTTACAGCCATGGGTCTCTCCCAGTGACACAAACAGGGGTTTGGAACAGCTTTGATGACTAACGTGACTCTGCCCCTACACCTTAAAATGACATTGCTGAGGACTTCATCCACTGCAAGTTCTGATGTGCCTAGAGTTTAGCAACCTGTCTTTAAAATCAACAGAAATATAAAGGACCCGAGGCTGGGTCTTTGAGGCTCTGATCTCTCAGTTAGTTCATCCTACTATAATCCTACTGTGCTGTGCAAAGTCGCTTCAGTTGTGTCCGACTCTTTGCAACCCCATGGACTGTAGCCCACCAAGCTCCTCTATCCATGGGATTCTCCAGGCAAGAATATTGGAGTGGGTTGTCATGCCCTCCTCCAGGGGACCTTCTGGACCTGGGAAAGAACCAGCATCTCTTATGTTTCCTGCATTGGCAAATGGGTTCTTTACCACTAGCACAACCTGGCAAACCTACTGACTGGTTCTAGTTACTGGGCTCTTGTCCTCTTTCTTGCTCACAAAACTTTATACTGTGGTACTCTTCTAGGAAGGGATAACCCTTTCACTGTTTATTCCCAATGCAATATAGCAATTCCTCTGAGACAGTGATCCTTCTTGGCTCTCTATGCTATTACTTTGGAATATGGTTGGGTCCCAGTGGCTGTGCCAATAACCTGTTTGCCTGATGGACTTGTTGCTGCAAGTGGAATGCTCAACCCCTGGGACTCCTGGCTATCATCAGGTGCCTGAAAACTGTCTAGTTACCAGTTCATGACTCCTTCTGTCTAGGTGGATTCTATAAAACTGAACTTCAGACTGTTGGGTTGGGGTGAACAAAGGAAATTAAGATGTAAAATAGACCAGTGCTGCCAATGCCAGTTTGGTTAGGATTATGCTTGTCATAGCTCACTAGATAGTTTGGGAGGCATGAACTGTGGTTCTCTCAATTCTCCCATGTGTTTAGATGTAATATTGAAAAAATCATTTTCCTAAATATCAAGTTCTGTATTTGTGGAATGGTTTTCTGGACTAAATAACCTCTAATATACTTATAATAATTTACAGTATATCTGATATTTTAGGGTTTCACAATTGTACCATGGAAAATAAACACTGTGCTCTTCATCTTTCCATTTGTGCTACAAATGCTTTTTAATTGTTTCTCCTTGTCCCTCCAGATTGTATATCCATACCCATTCATATCTATGTGATTTATTTTCTAGTGACACAGAGGAAAATGTGCTCCACAATCGCATCACTCACCTCAAACTCCAAATTTCTACATTGAGAAATTAATCTCTGGGCTCTTTGTCATTCAGGCATTCCTAATCTAATTCTCTTTTGGATCATCAGAGACGTCAAGACAGACATAGTCTTCCTGAAGGCCATTGACTCAATGAATAACTTGGAAATTATAATATGCCATGCCCTTCCTCTAAAATGTATCAACATATTGAATCTGAACTGTAATTTATGAAATAGTTTATTTTTCTCATTTTACAGATGGAACATCTGAAATACAAAGAAATTATGTATATAGATAAAGGTCACTTAGATGGTTGAACTGGGATTCAAAGTCCAACAGATCCAGCATCTATCCTTCTAAGCACTGTATTGTGCTACTTTTCTGATGGAGATGTGAAGGTTCCTTATAAATAACTTCTGACAGGCACATGACACACACAAACCATTCTTCTCTCTCTCTCCCACTCTTTTGCCAGAAGTTTTTTTTCACCATGAGTGAAATCTCTATGATGTCAGATTATTTATTTGATTTCTGCAACAAAGCAAAACAAAACTATTTCCTCAAAAAGAAACTCAGTGAAGCAAACCTTAAATTATAAATGTCAGACCTGCCAATTAGCAGTGTGACCTTTACCAAGTCACTCTCCCTCTGTCGGTCTAAGTTCTGCTTCTCTATGGACTCTGAGTTTTGCTGTAGCCTAGAGAAGGCAATGGCAACCCACTCCAGTGTTCTTGCCTGGAGAATCCCAGGGACAGTGGAGCCTGGTGGGCTGCGGACTATGGGGTCGCACAGAGTCGGACACGACTGAAGCGACTTAGCAGCAGCAGCAGCAGGTGATATTTTGGAACTCTGATTTCAAATGGGCATATCTTTCCTTTTCTCCTTTGCTTTTTTGCTTCTATTCTTTACACAGCCATCTGCAAGGTCTCCTCAGATAAACATTTTGCTTTTTTGCATTTCTTTTTCTTGGAGATGGTCTTGATCCTTGTCTCCTGTACAATGTCACAAACCTCCATCCATAGTTCATCAGGCACTCTGTCTATCAGATCTAGTCCCTTAAATCTATTTCTCACTTCCAGTGTATAATCGTTAGGGATTTGATTTAGGTCATACCTGAATGGTCTAGTGGTTTTCCCTACTTTCTTCAATTTAAGTCTGAATTTGACAATAAGGAGTTCATGATCTGAACCACAGTCAGATCCCTGTCTTGTTTTGCTGAGTGTATAGGCTTCTCCATCTTTGGCTGCAAAGAATATAATCAATCTGATTTCGGTGTTGACCATCTGGTGATGCCCATGTGTAAAATTTCCTCTTGTGTTGTTGGAAGAGGGTGTTTGTTTTGACTAGTGCGTTTTCTTGGTAAAGCTCTGTTAGCCTTTGCCTTGCTTCATTCTGTATTCCAAGGCCAAATTTGCCTGAGACTCCAGGTGTTTCTTGACTCACTACTTTGGCATTCCAGTCCCCTATACTGAAAAGGATATCTTTTGGGGATGTTAGTTCCAAAAGGTCTTGTAGGTCTTCATAGAACCATTCAACTTCAGCTTCTTCAGTGTTACTGGTCAGGGCATAGACTTGGATTACTGTGATATTGAATGGTTTGTCTTGGAAATGAACAGAGATCATTCTGTCTTTTTGAGATTGCATCCAAGTACTGCATTTTGGACTCTTTTGTTGACTATGATGGCTACTCCATTTCTGCTAAGGAATTCTTGCCCACAGTAGTAGATATAATGTTCATCTAAGTTAAATTCACCCATTCCAGTCCATTTTAGTTCGCTGATTCCTAAAATGTCGACATTCACTCTGGCCATCTCCTATTTGACCACTTCCAATTTGCCCTGATTCATGGACCTAACATTCCAGGTTCCTATGCAATATTGGTCTTTATTGGACCTTGCTTCCATCACCAGTCCATAACTGGGTGTTGTTTTCACTTTGGCTCCATCTCTTCAGTCTTTCTGGAGTTATTTCTCCACTAATCTCTAGTAGCATATTAGGCACCTACTGACCTGGGGGAGTTCAGTGTCCTATCTTTTTGCCTTATCTTTCAGTGTCCTATCTTTTTGCCTTTTCATATCATTCATGGGCTTCTCAAAGCAAGAATACTGAAGTGCTTTGCCATTTCCTTCTCCAGTGGACCACACTTTGTCAGAACTCTCTACCATGACGTGTCCTTCTTGGGTGGCCCTATATGGCATGACTCATAGTTTCACTGAGTTAGACAAGGCTGTGGTCCATGTGATTAGATTGGTTAGTTTTCTGTGATTGTGGTTTTCAGTCTGTTTGCCCTCTGATGGAGGGTAGGAAAATGGCAACCCACTCCAGTATTCTTGCCTGGAGAATCCCACAGACAGAAGAGCCAGGCAGGCTACAGTCCATGGGGTCGCAAGAGTCGGACAAGACTTAGCGACCAAACCGCCACTGCGGCCAGAGGATAAGAGACATACGGAAGCTTCCTGATGGGAGAGACTGACTGAAGGGAAACTTGATTTTGTTCTGATGGGTGGTGCCATACTCAGTAAATCTTTAATCCAATTTTATGTTGATGAGTGGAGCTGTGTTCCCTCTGTGCTATTTACCTGGGGCCAAACTATGGTGGAGGTAATGAAGATAATGGTGACCTTCCTTCAAAAGATCCCATACATGTACTACTACACTTTGTGTCCCCAACCCTGCAGCAGGCCATCATGGATCCATGCTCCACCGGAGACTCCCTGACACCCATAGTCTAGTCTAGGACAGTCTTATATGGGGTCACTGCTCTCTTCTCTTGGGTCCTGGTGCACAAGGTTCTGTTCTGCCCTCCAAGAGTCTATTTCCCAGTCATGTGTAGGTTCTGACAGCTCTATGGTGGGATTAATGGCGGCCTCCTCCAAGAGGGTTTATGCCATACCCAAGTCTGCTGAACCCAGGGCCTCTGTCCCTGTGGCAGAGCACCACCAACCCATACCACCATAAGAGATACTCAAACACAGTTCTGTCTCAGTCTCTGTGGGATCCCTGGGTCCTGATGTGCACGAGATTTGTTTGAGCCCTCTGAATGAAAATGAAAGATATAACCTTTTGAATGCAAGTTCCAAAGAATATCAAGGAGAGATAAGAAAGCCTTCCTCACTGATCAGTGCAAAGAAATAGAGGAAAACAATAGAATGGGGAAAACTAGAGATTTCTTCAAGGAAGTTAGAGATACCAAGGGAACATTTAATGCAAAACATTTTCATGCAATAAAAGACGGACTCAATAAAGGACAGAAATGGTATGAAGCAGAAGATATTAAGAAGAGGTGGCAAGAATACACAGAAAAACTGTACAAAAAAAGATTTTCATGACCCAGATAACCACGATGGTGTGATCATACACCTAGAGGCAGACATCCTGGAATGTGAAGTCAAGTGGGCCATAGGAATCATCACTACAAACAAAACTAGTGGAGGTGATGGAATTCCAGTTGAGCTATTTCAAATCCTGAAAGATGATGCTGTGAAAGTGTTACACTCAATATGCCAGCAAATTTGGAAAACTCAGCAGTGGCCACAGGACTGGAAAAGGTCAGTTTTCACTACAATTCCTAAGAAAGGCAATGTCAAAGAATGCTCAAATTACCACACAATTGCCCTCATCTCACACACTAGTAAAGTAATGCTCAAAATTTTACAAGTCAGGCTTCAACAAAATGTGAACCGTGAACTTCCAGATGTTGAAGCTGGTTTTAGAAAAGGCAGAGGAACCAGATCAAATTGCCATCATCTGCTGGCTTATCAAAAAAGCAAGAGAGTTCCAGAAAAACATCTATTTCTGTTTTATTGACTATGCCAAGGCCTTTGACTGTGTGGATCACAAGAAACTATGGAAAATTCTGAAAGAGATGGGAATACCAGACCACCTGACCTGCCACCTGAGAAACCTGCATGCAGATCAGGAAGCAACAGTTAGAGCTGGACATGGAACAACAGACTGGTTCCAAATAGGAAAAGGAGTACATCAAGGCTGTATACTGTCACCCTGTTTATTTAACCTATATGCAGAGTACATCATGAGAATCACTGGGCTGATTGAAGCACAAGCTGGAATCAAGATTGCTGGGAAAAATATCATTAACCTCAGATATGCAGATGACACCACCCTTATGGCAGAAAGTGAACCAAGAACTAAAGAGCTTCTTGGTGAAAATGAAAGAGAAGAGTGAAAAAGTTGATTTAAAGCTCAACATTCAAAAAACTATGATCATGGCATCTGGTCCCATCACTTCATGGTAAATAAATGGAGAAACAGTGGAAACAGTGGAAGACTTTATTTTTCTAGGCTCCAAAATTATTGCAGATGGTGATTGCAGCCATGAAATTAAAAGATGTTTATTCCTTGGAAAGAAAGTTATGAGCAACCTAGACAGCATATTAAAAATCAAAAATATTACTTTGCCAACAAAGTTCCACCTAGTCAAGGCTGTGATTTTTCCAGTAGTCATGTATGGATATGAGAATTGGACTACAAAGAAAGCTGAGTGCCTAAGAATTGATGATTTTGAACTGTGGTGTTGGAGAAGACTCTTGAGAGTCCCTTGGACAGCAAGGAGATCCAACCAGTTCATCCTAAAGGAAATAAGTCCTGAATATTCATTGGATGGACTGATTTTGAAGCTTGTACTCCAATACGTTGGCTACCTGATGTGAAGAGCTAATTCATTCGAAAAGACCCTGATGCTAGGAAAGATTGAAGGCAGGAGGAGAAGGGAACAACAGAGGATGAGATGGTTGGATGTTTGAGTAAACTCCAGGAGTTGGTGATGAACAGGGAGGCCTGGCGTGCTGCATTCCATGGGTCACAAAGAGTCGAACATGACTGCGCAACTTAACTGAACTGAACTGGCGATATTTTGTAATGTTATGAACAAAAGAATTTGACTTTTCATATTTAATGGTAATTATTTGGTGTTAGCAGATAATGAAATTATTAGTTATGAATGTCTTTACCATTTTCAAGTAATTAACTAAATTTAGGTATATAGTGAGAAGCTTTAAAATGAGATGAGTTTTAAACATATAGAGATCTTTCATGACAGCTTGGTACACTCAAATAAATTACTTAATGATCTTCCCTTCAATTGGTGAAAGAATGAATGCACATAATGATGGAATTAATTAACAAAGTAAGTACTGTCATGTTTAATAAAATTTTTGATCTTTATAGCTTTATTAATATGATTTTCCAAATATGATCAGCCCAAAGATTCTTGGCATTGCACCTCCCGCAGGTCAGATTTTATCAGATACTCTCATTGTTTCTGACTCTACATTTTCCACCTATAACTCTCAAACAGCTTATTTTTTTTTTAATCAAATCATTGAGATGTGGAGAACCAGAGTTCTCATTACCCTCTAGATCACATAATCTAATAGCTGTCTTTTTTGCCAATTGATTCTGAAAGACTGATTCTCAGAGTACATGCTCCCTTTGACCATGGAGTCACCTCCATTACAGCAGTTATCCTGCTTCATTATGATTATTTATCTCCTAAACCCTCTAGACAGTAAGCACTTTGATATGAGAGATTGTACCTTTCTACCCCTCTTCTCATGACTGGTCTGTTATTCATGAGGAAATGTTACTTGAACTTTATAACAAATGATGTAATAGAAGCTATAAAATTATAACTGCAAATAGTTCCCATTCAACAACTATGACTCATAAGACTTTGGAAGCTGTGAAAGTTCTGTAAGCATGCTCTTTGGAAGGAAAGCTATGACAAACCTAGACAGAGTATTAAAAAGCATAGACATCACTTTGCTAACAAAGATCCATATAGTCAAAGCTATTTTTTTTTTCCAGCAGTCATATACAGATGTGAGTTTTGGACTATAAAGGAGGCTGAGCACCAAAGAATTGATACTTTCCTACTGTGGTGCTAGAGTAGACACTTGAGAGCCCCTTGGACTGCAAAGAGATCAAACCAGTCAATCCTAAACGAAATCAACCCTGAATATTCATTGAAAGACTGATGCTGAAGCTGAAGCTACAATACTTTGGCCACCTGATGTGAAGAGCTGACTCATTGGAAAAGACCCTGATGATGCTGGGGAAGATTGAGGGCAAGAGGAGAAGAGTGTGACAGAGGATTAGATGGTTAGAAAGCATCACTGATTCAATGGACATAAATTTGAACAAATTCTGGGAGATGGTGGAGGAAAGGGGATCCTGGTGTGCTGCAGTCCATGGGGTGACAATTAGTTGGACATGAGTTAGCAACTGAACAATAACAAAAGTTCTGTAGAAATTATTATGTTTTTGGAAACATCTGCTGGGATATCACATAGGAGATATTTCAGCCTAACATCCCTTCTTCCAGATGTCCCTCTTGGGCAATCACTTTTGCTCCTAAGAGTATCTTTTGTGAAGTAGCTCTCTGCTGTCAGAAAGTCAAGGACTTCAAACCATTATGTGAATCCTGGAGCTTCCTTAAGAAATCTTGGGCAGATCATTTCAGTGCTTCATATAAAATTATCTAAACTAGATTTTCAGTTTTTCTTTCAAGGTTATAGTACATATCCTATTCCCTCTGTTTCATCTGTTACCTAATCTTAGAGTAGAATTTAAATTACTCAAAACATGGTCCTTCTATTCTTTCTAAAGATAATTGCCTTTTTATCATGAATAATAGAATTTTTCTCACCTTATATGATACTAAGTTATATAATTCATATTATACCTGCAAAATATTTGCAAAGAAATTGTGTAAACAAATTTGGACATAGATGAGAATAAAATAGTTCTGTAATATAGCAAATCAAAGTTGTCCAGCTTATAGTAATAATAACACTGCCAGATATTGTGAAATAAGAGCCTTAAGAGAGAAACAGAAACCTAGGGGTGTTCAGACTTCTTCAGTCCCATCATCGCCTGAACAAGCCATCTTAAAAAATTGCTGTAGACTGAATATTTGTGTCCCACCCAAATTCATATGTTGAAACTTATTCCCCAATGTAATGGTATCTGGAGGTGGAGACTTTGAGGAGCATTAGGTCAGGAGAATGGAGTTCTCATGAATAAGATTAGTGCTTTTATAAAAGAAACACCAGAGAGCTCTCTTGTCCTCTCTGCCACATAAGTCATGGCAAAATGATAGCAGTGTATGAGCCAAGAAGCTGGCTGTCATCAGACACCAAGAAATAAATGATTATTGCTTATATATCACCCAGTTTATGGCATTTTTTGTTATAGCAAAGGACTAAGACACAAATTTTGTATCAAGAAATACAGTTGCTACTGTAACAGATAGATGAAAACAGAGTGTATTTCTTAAACTTAAAAAAAAAAAAGAAAATGGAAAAATAACTTTAAAATGGGGAAATGGGTAGAGGTTAAATGAGGTGTATGCTGGAAAATAAGTCCATATTGCTGTGAATGAACCATTAGGGACAATTCTAGTGAGGTCTTAGAAAGAAAAGAAGGGAGCTGTACAGGAAGTCTCAGTCTTCTTAGAGAATACATAAGTAATCGGGCACAGAATGTGGGCAGCAACATGGATGGTGCAGCCCATTCTGATGAGGTCTCAGATAGAAATGATGAACATGTTATTGGACACTGGAGGAAAGATCATCCTTGTTGGTAAAGGTCTTTACTAAATTGTATCTGTTTTCCAGTGTTTTGTGGAAGGTTGAAATTGCAAGTGATAGCATTGAATATTTAGCTGAGCAAAGTATTGTTTGGAATGGCCCTGTTCTTCCTGATGCCTTAGAGTAAAATTTCTAGAAGAGAAAATCATTTAAAGGTTGAAATATAGAAAAAAAGAAGTAGAACTTAAAGACTTGGAAAGAAGTAAAGAAGGAAGAAATAAAATTATTGCTGCAGAAGACATGATCATATATGTAGAAAAACCCTAACTAAAAGTACTCTTTACAACTAAAATGTGAATTCACTCAAGGTAAAGGGTGCAAAGTCAACATACAGAAATCATTCATATTTCTGTACATAAACAATGAATTATCTGAAAATAAAATGAATAAAATAATCCTTCTCAAAGTAGCAACACAAATAAATACTTAGGAAAAAACTTATCCAAATAGATGAAAAATTTGAATAGTGAAAATATAAATGTTGATGAAGAAAACTAAATAAGACACACAGATAAATAGAAAAAGACTCCATGTTCAAAAATATGAATTAATACTGCTGAAACATTTCTTCTTATTCTGGGAATAACTTAATTGTATCCCACAGGTCCTTTAGGCACTCATTCTTTCTTATTTCTTCAATTATTTTTCTTTCTTTTATCCAAATTGGACACATTCAATTATCTTATTTTCAAGTTCACTTTTTCTGTCTTATGTCTGCTCATAACTGCCATTGAATTCATCTAATAAATTTATACTTTAGTTATCATACTTCCCAGTTACAGGATTTCCATTGTATTCCTTATTATTATATTCATCTCTTTAACATTCTCATTTTGTTCATATACTGTTTTCCTGATTTTTTGTAATTTCCTGATGTTTTATGATTTTCTTTAATTTCCAAATTTTCCTTTGTCTATGGTATTATTTTGTCCTTTCACTATATTTAAGACAGTTGTTTTTAAGTGTTTTTTTCTAGTAATTTTATATCTGAGTTCACTTGGAGACAGTTTCTTTTTTTTTAATAATTTAAAAAATTTATTTATTTTTCGCTGTGCTGGGTTTTTGTTGCTGCACAAGCTCTTCTCCAGTTGTAATGGACACGGGCTACTCTTCATTGCATTGCACAGGTTTCTTATTGCAGTGGCTTCTTTTGTTGCCAAGCAGAGGCTCAAGAACACAGAGGTTCAGCGGTTGTGGCACATTGGCTCAGTAGTTGCAGTTCCCAAGAGCGCCAGAGCACAGGCTCAATAGCTATGGCCAACTGGCTGAGTTGCTCTGCTGGCATGTGGGATCTTTCTGGATAAGGGATCAAACACCAGTCTCCTGCATTAGTGGGTGGATTCTTCACCACTGAGCCACCAGGGAAGCCTCGACAATTTCTCTTCATTTATTTTGTTCCTTTGAAATCAAGGGCCATATTTTCCTGTGTTTTTGTAAGTTTTGCATTTTATATAACTGAACATTTGAATATTGTAATGTCATGCCACTGGAAATCATTTCCTCATACTTACTCAAGAATTTCCTGTGTTTTTAGAAAATTATTGAAGGCTGGGAATTGATTCTTCAATTATTGTTTCAGATACTGCACTTCTTGTGCGTCAGTTCTTGAAGTCTCTGTTCCTTAGTTGTTTGTAGCTAGTATTTTGATAGATATTTTATTGATTGTCAGATGTTCAAATAAACAAACAAGATTCTCTCTTTGTCTTTTAGATTTCAGTAGTTTGATGATGATGATATGTTTCAGTGTGTGGCTTTTCGATTTTATTCTACTTGGATTTTGTTGAGATTCTTAGATTTATAGATTCATCGTTCATCAAATTGGGGATAATTTCAGGCATTTAAAAAATATTCTTTCTTAATTCCCCTTTTTTTCTTTTCTCTTTTACTAGGATACCCATATTGCCTATGTTGATATAATCGATGGTACCCTTAGGCTCTGAGGATTTATTTAATTTTTTACACTTTCTCATTTCTGTTCTTCAGGTTGACATATTTTAATTAACCTGTATTCAAGTTTATTGATTCCTTCTTCAAGATTAAATCTGCTTCAGATCCCTTGTATAAAATTTTAATTTCTATTATTTTAATTTCAATTAAAATTGTATTCTCTTTTTATTATAGTTTCTATCTCTTTATTGGTATTTTCTATTGGTGAGTCATAATTCTCAAGTCTTCTAATATTTATTCATGATTTTGTTTAGGCATTTGAACATTTTTATTATATTAATAATAACTGCTTTAAAGCCTTTGGCTAGTAAGTCCAATGTCTGTGTTTCCTTAAGGATAGTTTCTGTTGACAACTTATTTACTTTCTCTGTATGGATCATACTTTACTCTTTGTAAAGTGATCACACTTCCACTCTTTGTGGCATTCATGAGTTTTTATTTAAATCTTCTGCTGCTGCTGCTAAGTCACTTCAGTCGTGTCCGACTCTGTGCGACCGCATAGACGGCAGCCCATCAGGCTCCCCTGCCCCTGGGATTCTCCAGGCAAGAACACTGGAGTGGGTTGCCATTTCCTTCTCCAATGCATGAAAGTGAAAAGTGAAAGTGAAGTCGCTCAGTCGTGTCCAACTCTTCGGGACCCCATAGACTGCAGCCTACCAGGCTCCTCAGTCCATGGGATTTTCCAGGCAAGAGTACTGGAGTGGGGTGTCATCACCTTAAGCTAGGCATTTTAAATAATATAATATGTCAATCCTGGAAGTTAGATTCTCAGATTTTTATTGTTTTTCTGAATTTTTCTTCTGCTGTTTGTTTAGTAATTTTACTAGATTAATTTTGTAAACTTTTGTTCTTTCTTGTGTGCAATTTTCTGCTTGGATTGCATTTTGTTCAGCTGCTGACCAGATATTCCTTAAATATCCATGTGTGTATATATATAAATACACTAGACAAATAATATCCCCAGCCCATGTGTGTGTTATGATACCACTTAAAACCTTTGTCAGGTTATCACTTGCTTAGATTTCATTTGCTGTTTGTAAAAGGATTTAAGGTCAGCTAGAGGTGAGACTTTAGGACCTACTTTAGTCATTCTTGGACATATGCACAGCTTTGGATATGTACCTGGCTTTATAGATTTACAAAAATATGTTGGCACTTATTAAATTCTTCTATAGGCGTCTCGTTCTTTATATTTGGTTTTAAGTTTTTGTTAAGCCTCTTGTAGACCTTGTAAGTATCATCAACTAATGCCACTATAATCTTAGAACAATTGCTGATTGTTTTTGACAAATATTCTCAGCATAAGGCTGTTCATAGAAAGAACAATCTGAAACAGGTTAAGCAATGACCATCTCTAGGGAGCGAGATTTTCACTTCAGCTATCAATCAAGTTAAATATAAAAAATTTTCAGGGATGGGTTTTGAGGAGGGTGTGCCAAATCCATTCTGCCTTCTTCAGTGCTTGCTCAAAGGTTAGTTTTCATAGCTTTTGAATCTGTTAGTCTTCAAGGCTACAGGAAGTTAAGGAGAGGATGATAGGGTTAAGAAAAGTCACAGTGTCAAAAGTAAGCTATTCTGACAAAGATAAACTACTTTTTCAAAAAATACTTTTCATATTACAGACAGTAAATTTCTAAAGTTCTAAAATGTTGATTTTCACAATTTGCTAATGTTCTCATTGTCATTATGAAAAGTGAATTTTTAAAGAACTTTGCAATTCCAGAAGTGTCTTCCATTCTTGATGTTTAGTCACTAAATTGCATCCCACTTTTCTTGCTTACCCATGAACTGCAGCCCTGTCAGGCTCCTCTGTCCATGGGATTTCCCAGGCAAGAATACTGACGTGAATTGCCATTTCCTTCTCTGGGGGATCTTTTCGACCCAGGGATCAAACTCAGGTCTCCTGTATTGGCAGGTGGATTCTTTATTACTAAGACACTTGGGAAGCCTGATGATGTTCTTTTAGGTGATTTTTATTTAAATTTTTTTTTCACATTATGCAAACGTTACCTGCATGATAAAAATTATCTATTTTTAAATTTTTTATTTGAATCATATCTATAGTTCATATCTATTATCTACCTATATATCTGTTTTTCTATCAATTATATGACTAATTTATATCTATATTTAAAGGAGAGCATAGGCTTTGGAATCATAAACAATTATCTTGATTTATATAAACATTTGTTTACCCATTTTGTGAGATTGTCAGATTGACCATTTTATCCAAACTTTTTGTACGTTAGTCTTCTCATTTTGAATAAACATCTCAATACTGCTCTGTGAACTAAAAAGTAAGACATATAGAATATATTAATTATCATTCCTGATTTATTTAATAAATAAAAGTCATATAATAAATAAAAGCTATATTAGTGGATTTATTTGTTCCATGATATATTTAATCCATTTGTCATGGACTCAAAGTAGTTCCTTAAGATACATGCTGAGGCTTTATATACATAGATTCTCTCTCTCCTGGTGAGAACAAAAAGTGCCTAGAGATGGGACAGAATATGATGAATAGAGTAAATCTGAGAGGCATTGAGTTTCATTAAAACATAGGCTGAAATAGGAGTGAGCAGAAGTGAAATCATTGCTGAGCAGACTTAAAACCCTAAAAAACAATTTATCAGATTATAAAGTATGAAGTGAGAATTAATCAGGAGACCTGTATTCATAGTAGCAGAAATGTCTGAGGTGTATGCAAGATTCAGTTAAGAGTCCTTCAGAAACTTAAGACTATGAGTGGATATGCAACAGGAATTCTCTCCATGAGGCTAAATACATGCTGTGATAGGAAATTCACTGCCAAAAAAGGAGTCTTGTAGGCCTAGCAGCTATAATCACATTTTATCAAAGTAATTCAGGAAACAAAAAGAAAAACAACAAAAGCAAAAAATAGAGTATAGGGTATTAAAAATCGTGTATTTGGGGAGATATGTTGAATATGTAATAAGTGATGTGAAAAAAAAAAAGTTTGGATTCCTTTGACTACTTGATGCTTCCTTTGTAAACATAATTCATGAAGACAAGTTAGGAGACAATGAAATATAAGAATGAGGCTGAACGTGAGTCTGGGTGAACTCTGGGAATTGGTGATGGACAGGGAGGCCTGGCATCCTGCGATTCATGGGGTTGCAAAGAGTGGGACACAACTGAACGACTAAACTGAACTGAGCATCAAAGGATAGGGGAGTGGTCTAACAAAGTAATAAAGCCTGTGAAGCAAGCCTCAGTTTCTTTTTAAAAAGTTGCTTTATTTTTTATTTTTTTTTTAATTTTATTAAATTTTATTTTTTAACTTTACAATATTGTATTGGTTTTGCCATATATCAAAAGGAATCCGCCACAGGTATACATGTGTTCCTCATCACACATTTCCTTCTCAGTTCCAAATTTTATTTTCCAGCTGATTCTGCATGTATTCTGCCTCTAACTACTAGCACATTAACTTTAAGCAATATACTAAACCTTGGGGGTAAAAGCCATAATATAAATGGATGGAAAGTTTATGGTAAACCTAATCAATTACTCCCTAGATACACATAAAGGATACTCCCTGAGAATGCTCTTTGTAGCTGTATGCACCAGAATTAACCAGGATAAATTTAGCATTATCTACATCATAGGCACAACAATTTTTGCCTATTCAAATAGTGTTTTGTCTACAATAATTCTCTTACTTCTCTTCAAAGTCATCAATCTATATTTCTTACTCATTTGCATGTAATCATGGAAACAATGCTTACTGAGGTTTCACTCAATTCTCTGTTTTTGAAATTTTTATTTTTACCTGGACAATAAAATTTTATTACTATTTAATAAACCTTAGTTATATTTAAACAGAAGACATAAAATGTTAGTAATAAACCTGATATAAATTTTACTTCCATAATGAATAATAAATGTGAAAGAAAATAAGACAAAATAAAGATTCATATACTATTAGAACCGATAGATGTGCAATGGTAAATCTTAGGGGAGATAATTGACTCTAAATCTGCTTATGATCTGATCTTTTGCAGAGAAGTAAATGGGGCTTCCCTGGTGGCTCAGAGGTTAAACCGTCTGCCGGGAATGCGGGAGACCCGGGTTCAATCCCTGGTTCAGGAAGATCCCCTAGAGAAGGAAATGGCAATACTCTAGCCTGGAGAATCCCATGGAGGGAGGAGCCTGGTAGGCTAAAAGTTCATGGGGTCACAAAGAGTCGGACACGACTGAGCGACTTCACTTTCACTTTCAAATGTTTCCTAGGATGTTCCCTAATGTTCTTAACTGTTTAGAATTTTTTAATTTTCACAATATTGCTATTAAAATATGTACATTTAGAATTATAGATTCCCAAGTACTTTGGACACCTCATGAGAAGAGTTGACTCATTGGAAAAGACTCTGATGCTGGGAGGGATTGGGGGCAGGAGGAGAAGGGGACGACAGAGGATGAGATGGCTGGATGGCATCACTGACTTGATGGACGTGAGTCTGAGTGAACTCCGGGAGTTGGTGGTGGACAGGGAGGCCTGGCGTGCTGCAATTCATGGGGTTGCAAAGAGTCGTACACGACTGAACGACTGAACTGAACTGAACTGAACTGAAGGCCATAAAACCAATCAGTAGTAAATCCAAATTGCAAATAAGATTCTCCTTACCCCTTGACCAGCACTCATTCATTCCAATTTCCTTCTATTCTCTAGGGGCATTTATTTACTTTTACTCTCTGTGGCACTAGTAGTAAAGAATCTGCCTGCCAGTGCAGGAATCGCAAGAGATGTGGGTTCCATGCTTGGAGTAGGCAAGTTAACCCGCTCCAGTATTCTTGCCCAGAAAATCCCATGCACAGAGGATCCTGGCAGATTACAGTGCATGGGGCCTTAGAGAGTCAGACACAACTGAGTGACTAAGCAGCACCAGCAGCAGCTCTTAAGAGAAAACTACCCTGCTACACATTGTTACTCATTTTTTCCCCTACAATCCTCAATTATTTAATGTCTTGCTAACAAAGTGGAAGAAAAATTTCCTATTTTATTCCAATATGAAAATTATCGTTACTTAGTGTATTAGCTTCCCCACAGAACATGACATTTTCAAATAGGATACTTATTTTTCCTTTAGGGATAATCTCTAACCCCTAAGTACAGGCTCTGATGGCAACTTGCTGTGAATATTATTAGGCAGGGATCCAGCATTTTTGCCTGGAGAATCCCATGGAGAGGGGAGCCTGGCAGTCTACAGCCCATGCTGTCACAGAGTTGGACACAACTGAGCAACACATGTAGAAATTATAAATATGTTTGTGTATTCATACACATATTTTATTGGTAAATTATCTATACCTAGGAAATGAAATGTGTGAAATCAGGAGTTTGACTAGATATTGAAATATGTGTGTGATGTGTGTGTGTATGTGTCTGGGTCAACATATTAAATGAAATAAAATGCATAAAGTATAAGAGAAATATTAACTTATGCATCCTAACATACTTTTGTACCATCAATGATAGAAGATACAGATATAGCTTTAAGCAATGGTGAAGCTGGTGCTATTTTTGAACATAGAGGGAATTGTTTAAAGAAATCATTCCAAATAAAACAACACATAAAATTTCCATATAAATTATTACTTTTAAACAATTCCTGGTTTAGCTTATGACAGATAAAGGGAATCACAAGAAACCAGAAGCCACAGAAAACATGTTTTGATCAGAGAAGCAGGGAATCAAGCTGGTGCTTCCCTTGGGTTTATTTTTCAAGGCTGTTGGTCTACAGCCAGAATATGAATGAGTTATACAACTTAGTTGGTGGGAGACAAAGATGCTCAAAAGGATGAGTGTTCAGATATAAGGACCCCACAAAAAGTCAAATAATTCAAGTAAAAATTTTCTCAGGTGAAATAGAAAGAAAATCTAATTTTATTTAAATGGAAAGGATGCCTGAGTGATAAGCTTTGGTCCTGAGTCAGAATAAAATGCATCCTTGGGGAATTTATGTCACCCCTCATAAGTCTATAAGTTTGAATTTACATTTGTATTACTCTCCACACTCCCCAAAGTACCTTGAGATTTAAAATAGCTCAAGTTGGTAGAGTCCACAGACACTGGATATAAACAAATATAAGTTATATCTAGATTAAGGTACCCAATCAGAATTCCAAATGATTCTCAACATTGAAAATTCAAGGAATAAGCACTTTGAAAAACAACTAAGTACCTAAGGGAATCTTCTGCCATAAACATGTCACTAATGAAAGAACAAGAGCAAATTAGAAAAAGATCCAACAAACAAAAAATCTAAACTGAATATTGGAGTTATAGAGTTTAATACAAATGGATTTTATGTATTAAATAAATCAAAGATAAAAAGCTATAATAAAGGCACAGGAAACTAACAAGTCTATCTAATAGACTTGAAAAGAAGCTAAATAAGAAATTTTATGTTTGAAAAAAGATAAAACTGTAAGCTTAAACTTCAGATTTGTCACCGTTCAGGATAATAGTGACCTGGACATTTGTATTAAAAAATCGCACAACACAAAGTAAAGAGACACATATTAAAAAACAAACAAACCAAACAACAACAACAACAAAATCAGTCATTTAAGAGGAGTATAGTTTAATATACTCCATTTAATGGAGTATAGTTTAAAAAGGTCTGAAAGTCAAAGTCTCTCAGTTGTGTCTGACTCTTTGCAACCCCTTGGACTATACAGTCCATAGAATTCTTCAGGCCAGACTACTGGAGTGGGTAGCCTTTCTCTTCTCCAGAGGATTTTCCCAACCCAGGGATCGAACCCAGGTCTCCCACATTGCAGATGAATTCTTTACCAGCTGAGTCACCAGGGAAGACCAAGAATATTGGAGTGGGTAGTTTATCCTTTCTCCAGGGGATCTTCCTGACCCAGGAATTGAACTGGTGTCTCCTACATTGCAGGCAGATTCTTTATCAACTGAGATATCAGGGAAGCTCACATAATTTAAATGCCCCAAAAGATATAATAAATATAAAAAAGATATAATAAATTGGGTAGAGGTAAAATTTGTAGACATAATGGCTGAGGAATGGTGGATAAATGAAAAAAACCAAATTTCCATTTGGGTAAGCTCAGTGATTGCAAAGTAAAATTAACACACACACACATGAATGTACACATGTGCACACACACACACACACACACACTTATTGACACGTATATTCACTAACAAAATTTAATATAACTTTAGAAAACCTAACCTCTTATAATCAAAATATTTATTAAAAAAAGCCTCAGATAAAAGACAATTAAAACTACAATGGTTGAAGTGAAAACTGAATGATCAATGGAAAGGAAACTTATACAAAGGAAGCACTAAATATGGAAGGAATATAACTGACATAGTATAATTGTACACCTGGCCAAATTGTTTTCCATTTTCTTTGACTTTTAAAAAAATAAAGTTAACAGAATTTGACAAAACATCTCATAGATTTATTCAAGGAAAATAAAAATTATTCTGGAAGAGGTGAAATGGACCCCTCATCTAAATTTTAATTTGGATATTGAGACTTAAAATGTTATGCCCAAGAAGAAGATTTGAAAACATTCACTACTCATATAATGTGGCTTTCTGAGGAAAGAAGGTCAAACGTCCTAAATTTTGATTCAAAAAATATCTCTACAGAGCAGGGACAGGAGATTGGAGATTTGAAGCTTTCATGCTTATTAGGAAAGTGAGGTTAGAATGAGGGCTTTTGTGTGAAAGTAAGGTCTGATGGGCTTTGAATTTTGTGAGGCACATGATATTTCTTATGAGCTTGCTCAGATGTGAGGTATAAGGGGAAGAGTGAAGGGTGAACCTTAAAAAGTATTGGTAGATAAATGTCAAACAGAGCAAAGCACTTTTTTTTTAAGTTGATCAATGAAGATATTGTTGTTGTTCAGTTGCTCGGTCATGTGTGACACTTTGTGACCTCGTGGAATGCAGCACACCTGGCTTCTCTATCCTTCACGATCTCCCAGTTCAGTTCAGTTCAGTTCAGTCTCTCAGTCATGTCCGACTCTTTGCAACCCCATGAATTGCAGCACGCCAGACCTCCCTGTCCATCACCAACCCCTGGAGTTCACTCAGACTCACGTCCATCGAGTCAGTGATGCCATCCAGCCATCTCATCCTCTGTCGTCCCCTTCTCCTCCTGCCCCCAATCCCTCCCAGCATCAGAGTCTTTTCCAATGAGTCAACTCTTCGCATGAGGTGGTCAAAGTACTGGAGTTTCAGCTTTAGCATCATTCCTTCCAAAGAAATCCCAGGGCTGATCTCCTTCAGAATGGACTGGTTGGATCTCCTTGCAGTCCAAGGTATTCTCAAGAGTCTTCTCCAACACCACAGTTCAATAGCATCAATTCTTCGGTGCTCAGCCTTCTTCACAGTCCAACTCTCACATCCATACATGACCACAGTAAAAACCATAGCCTTGACTAGACAGAACTTCGTTGGCAAAGTAATGTCTCTGCTCTTTAATATGCTATCTAGGTTGGTCATAACTTTCCTTCCAAGGAGTAAGTGTCTTTTAATTTCATGGCTGCAGTCACCATCTGTAGTGATTTTGGAGCCCCAAAAAATAAAGTCTGACACTCTGTCCACTGTTTCCCCATCTATTTGCTATGAAGTGATGGGATCAGATGCCATGATCTTCGTTTTCTGAATGTTGAGCTTTAAGCCAACTTTTTCACTCTTCACTTTCACTTTCATCAAGAGGCTTTTTAGTTCCTCTTCACTTTCTGCCATAAGGGTGGTGTCATCTGCATATCTGAGGTTATTGATATTTCTCCTGGCAATCTTGATTCCAGCTTGTGCTTCTTCCAGTCCAGCGTTTCTCATGATGTACTCTGCTCTCCCAGAGCTTGCCCAAACTCATATACATTGGGTTAGTAATACCATCCAACCATTTCAACTCTGTAGTCCCCTTCCCCTCCTGCCTTGAATCTTTTGCAACATCAAGGTTTTTTCCAATGAGTCAGTTCTTCATATAAGGTGACCAAAATATTGGAGCTTCAGCTTCAGCATCAGTCCTTCCAATGAATATTCGGGACTGATTTCATTTAGGATTGACTGGGTGGATCTCCTTGCAGGCCAAGGAACTCTCAAGAGTCTTCTCCAACACCACAGTTCAAAAGCATCAATTATTTGGTGCTCAGCTTTCTTTATGGTCTAACTCTCACATCCATACATGACTACTGGAAAAACCATAGCCTTGACTAGATGGACCTTTGTTGGCAAAGTAATGTCTCTGCTTTTTAATATGCTGTCTAGGTTGGTCATAGCTTTTCTTCCAAGGAGTAAGCATCTTTTAATTTCATAGCTGTAGTCACCATCTGAAGTGATTTTGGAGCCCAAAAAATAAAGTCTGTCTCTGTTTCCATCATTTTCACATCTATTTGCCATGAAATGATGGGACCAGATGCCATGATCTTAGTTTTCTGAATGTTGAGTTTTAAGCCACAATTTTCCCTTTCCTCTTTCACTTTCATCAAGAGGTTCTTTAATTCCTCTTCATTTTCTGCTGTAAGGGTGGTGTCATCTGTATATCTGAGGTTACTGATATTTCTCCAGGCATTCTTCATTTCAGCTTGAGCTTCATCCAGCCCAGTGTTTCTCATGATTTACTCTGCATATAAGTGAAATAAGCACAGTGACAATATACAGCCTTGACGTACTCCTTTCCCAATTTGGGACTAGTGTATTGTTCCGTGTCCAGTTCTGACTGTTGCTTCTTGACCTGGATACAGGTTTCTCAGGAGGTAGGTAAGGTAGCCTGGCATTCCCATCTTTTTCAGAATTTTCCACAATTTGTTGTGATCCACACAGTCAAATGCTTTGGCATAGTCAATAAAGCAGAAATAGATGTTTTTCTGAAATTCTCTTTCTTTTTTGATGATCCAACAGATGCTGGCAATTTGATCTTTGCTTCCTCTGCCTTTTCTAAATCCAGCTTAAACAACCAGAAGTATGCAGTTCATGTACTGTTGAAGCCTAACATGGAGAATTTTGAGCATTACTTTGCTAGTATGGGAGATTAGTGCAATTCTGTGGTAGTTTGAACATTTTTGACATTGCTTTTCTCTAAGATTGGAATGAAAACTGATATTTTCCAGTCCTGTGGCCACTGCTGAGTTTTCCAAATCTGTTGGTATATTGAATGCAGCACTTTCACAACATCATCTTTTAAGATTTGAAATAGCTCAGATGGAATTCCATCACCTCAACTAGCTTTGTTTGTAGTGATGCTTTCTACACTCCAAGATTGCTCTAGGTGAGTGATCACACCATTGCGGTTATCTTGGTCACGTATATCTATGGGCCTAAAAGGAAACTCAACTGAAACTTCTTTAGCATTATTTGTTAAATTTTAATGCACATCCAGAAATCGCATACAATAATTTATATATTAATTTACTTTTCTATGGGATCATGTCTTATTTTCACTGTCTCATCTTTATTTTCTCAATGTTTGTGCTAAGCTCTGTTGGTTCTTATTCAACAATTTAAGCAGAATGCATTATTTTCCAGAATTACAATAACTTCACTGTTCACTAGAAGTGATTAATTACTGATTGCATAATTACTTTATCATGAAACTCACAGAAGACATAAAATAAAATGTCTGAGTTTGTTTCCTTGTTCATTTTTATTTTAAGGAAATTACTACTGAATTTTTAAATTAATTATTAACCCCAAATTATAGATTTGAAATGCCAACATTGTTTAATACAAAGCAATTATGTACATATATAACAGGAACTTTTTGATGGCACTGCAAAATGGAATGCTTAATTAGTAGTGCCTGGTGCTATAAAATAAATATGTGATAAAG
Source organism: Bubalus kerabau (assembly GCF_029407905.1). Taxonomy (NCBI): domain Eukaryota; kingdom Metazoa; phylum Chordata; class Mammalia; order Artiodactyla; family Bovidae; genus Bubalus; species Bubalus kerabau. The sequence continues at coordinate 54,719,173 of NC_073634.1, forward strand.
CTGACACTCTTGTGAATTGATTATTTTTAATTTGAACAAATAAAATTAATCTTGGCATTTTAAGAGGACATTTTTTTTTTATAGGATCATGGCTCTTATCAGCTTAAAGTAGTTCACTTTATGTGTTTCTAGATAAAACACTGTACTGTTTTCTGAGCAGGTTGCTCACAAAAAAAAATTTCATTCTGCTTTCTTTATATCTTCAAACAGAACAAAGGAAAATAGAGCAAAATACATTGTCCTGCCTTTTTTCAAATAAATATGCACCTTTTGTTAAAAATGTAGTATATGCTATGCAGGATGTTAGGGAATGAGACACATCATGAAATGAAATTCTACATCTTGAATGTCATTCAGCTCTTATGACTTGATCTCAAGAGTGTTCTGCAGGAAAACAATATGCATATAATCCTATAAACATATTTGACTGTATGTTTGTAGTTATATATTTATAGCTATATTTATATTAAAAGTGAAATAGTTAAAGTGTTAGTCTCTCAATCGTGTCTGACTCTTTGCGACCCCATTGGATATAGTTCACAAGGCTCCTCTGTCCATCAAATTCTCCAGGCAAGAATACTGGATGGGGTAGCCATTCCCTTCTCCAGAGGATCTTCCCAACCCAGGGATTGAACTCAGGTCTCCTGAATAGCAAGACGATTATTTACCATCTGAACCACCAGGGAAATCTATAGTTATATTTATTATACATATATTATTAACAACTGAATTGACCTGAGTGATGAGCAAAAATATGTTGCTTTCTAAGCACAGACTGAAAAATGAAAAATGTTTGGCTTTCCTAGAAAATGTGAAATTGAGATAAAAGTTGTTAGAATAATTGAATTTTAAGATTTGCCATAAGCTTGTTATGATTTGGTGTTACTCATTTAATCAATCTCAACATTTGTCTTTATGCTTATTCAGAAATTATTTAATGTAGATAATTTCAATTATTTGTCTTTTAATGCTGTGAAGACTCCTGTTTAAAGGGTAAGCATCTGGGGGGAAAATAGCTTTTAAATAATACTTAATTTTGAATAGTATAAATCTGAAACTTTTTTTAAATAATATCAGCTCAAAATGTTATGCCTCAGCATCTTTGCCATTGATATGACATTGATCAAATTAAGCATGTTTTCATGTCATATCAGAAAAAAATATCTTGAATAACCCTATCTAAATTGTCTTAAAAGTTGAACGTTCAACAAAGCAAACATTTACATAACAAGGGTTATAGCCTTGTTGAATTTATCACCTCAAGATATGATAAATGAAATTATAAAATATTTCAAGTTAAAAATATTATCCAATATTAATAAACCACTTTCATCAAGAATTTTTTCAAAATATTAGTAAAAGTTATTTTCAATGGATTCTCTTCCCTAGGGGAAAAATATGAATATGGATCATAGAGATTTTTGAGATAGGTTAAAAAAAGGTGCTTGCAGCCATGAAATTAAAAGACACTTACCCCTTGGAAGGAAAGTTATGACTAACCTAGGTAGCATATTCAAAAGCAGAGACATTACTTTGCCAACAAAGGTCCGTCTAGTCAAGGCTATGGTTTTTCCAGTGGTCATGTATGGATATGAGGGTTGGACTGTGAAGAAGGCTGAGCGCCGAAGAATTGATGCTTTTGAACTGTGGTGTTGGATAAGATTCTTGAGAGTCCCTTGGACAGCAAGGAGATCCAACCAGTCTATTCTGAAGGAGATCAGCCCTGGGATTTCTTTGGAAGGAATGATGATAAAGCTGAGACTCCAGTTCTTTGGCCACTTCATGCAAAGAGTTGACTCATTGGAAAAGACTCTGATGCTGTGAGGGATTGGGGGCAGGAGGAGAAGGGGACGACAGAGGATGAGATGGCTGGATGGCATCACTGACTCAATGGACATGAGTTTGAGTGAACTCTGGAAGTTGATGATGGACAGGGAGGCCTGGTGTGCTGCAATTCATTGGGTCACAAAGAGTTGGACATGACTGATGGACTGAACTGAACTGAACTGAAATATATGATCATGATCATGCCATTTAATCTCTCTAGTCCTCAAATTTTCCATCTATTATGAGGATACAGATAATGCATAAAGGTACTTAACAGTATCTGGCCAAGAGTAATCATTCAGAACATTTTGCTTCTATGTCCATTATTCAAGGATATTTAATTCATATTAATCTAATTTCACCTAAATCTATATTTTTCAGAGTTCATATAGATTAAGTAAATAACAAATGAATGAACTGCTTTAATCACAAAAAAAGTGGATACAGTTTTTCTATGTTTCCCAAATTTTTTGTAAATAAGATAAATCTTACCTCCTAGATTATAATGAGAGCAATCCCCAAGTGAATGTGGAATAAATGGCTTCTCTTATTTCTTCCTGGTTTTCTTTCTGTTCTCATTTTTTATAGAATTTAGCTTCCCTTAAGCATCAACCCTGCTCTATTACCTTTCCAGAAAATTAAAAATTTACCAACCTTTCCAAGTTTATTTTAAATGACACCTTTAAATTTGAAATTTTGAAATATTTGCTTCTGAAAATATTAAAATCAAAGTATTTTCCCATCTTTGAACTTTTATGAAATTTACACCCTAAAATTCATTTTAGTCTTTTAATCAGATAATGTCTATTCATATGTTCCCCCAAGAATCTGATCTCTGATGACAAAATTGAACTTAACATTCAATACATACTTTGTGGTGGTGGTGGTTGGTCATTAAGTCATGTCCAACTCTTTCAACCCTATAGACTGTAAACCTACAGGCTCCTCTATCCATGGGATTTCTCAGGCACAAATACTGGAGTGGGTTGCCATTTTCTTCTCCAGTGAATCTTCCTGACTCAGGGATCCAACGCATGTCTCCTGCATTGGCAGCAGTGGCCTGCATTGTATATGGATTCTTTACTGCTGAGCCACTAGGGAAGCCCTCAACATATACTTAATGCACAACAAAAACCTGTTCATTTGATTTTTTAATATTAACATGGGACATATATTACTGTACTGTATGCTGGCAAGGAAAAAATAAATGCATGTGATTTACTACTAAATTAATACTTTAGTTCCAGATTCTGAAAAAAAAAATCAAACAGAAGGGAAAGAGGAAAACAATAAGTAATTTTATGTTAAAATTATTATTTATCCAAGAGGGATAAAATAGATTTCCTTTTATTTGCCAAAATTAATTAAAGTGACTGTTACGCTTACTTTGTTGAAAAAATCTTGCAGAATTTTTGAGTTGAGCCCCCAAATGGGAAGAACAATGATGAGATGAAATGTCTCTGAGTTGGATCTTGTACTGAAAGTAGTAGTGTGTATGGCTCTCATCTGCCATCATAGAAACCTCATAGCAGGGCAACAGCTGGCTATTAGAAGGGTCACATGCCTTTAATAGCATCTGTCTATACAGTTAAGATATTATAATAATCTATTATTTAATGTTACATTAGGAAAATATATGTACATAGAGTAAAGGCTGAACTTCCTTTCTTTTTAAGGAATCTGTTCATGTTCAGTAGCTTAAGAAATATATTTAAAGGTACACATGTCTCTTTCAATTCTGGTTTCCTCCCAGAGGGATGGTGTGGGGAGGGAGGAGGGGAGGGTTCAGGATGGGGAACACATGTATACCTGTGGCAGAGTCATTTTGATATATGGTAAAACCAATACAATACTGTAAAGTTAAAAAATAAAATAAAATAAAAAGAAATACATTTAGAGTACTCCCCAAAGCGTTAGAAATCCAGAACGATGATGCTGTGAAAGAGCTGCATCCAATATGCCAGCAAATTTGGAAAATCAGCAGTGGCCACAGGACTGGAAAAGGTCAGTTTTCATTCAAATTCCAAAGAAAGGCAATGAAAAAGAACGTCCAAACTACCGCACAATTGCACTCATCTCACACGCTAGTAAAGTAATGCTCAAAATTCTCCAAACCAGGCTTCAGCAATACGTGAACCGTGAATTCCCAGATGATCAAGCTGGTTTTAGAAAAGGCAGAGGAACCAGGGATCAAGTTGCCAACATCTGCTGGATCATGGAAAAAGCAAGACAGTTCCAGAAAAACGTCTATTTCTGTTTTATTGACTATGCCAAAACCTTTGACTGTGTGGATCACAATAAACTGGGAAATTCTGAAAGAGATGGGAATACCAGACCACCTGACCTGCCTCTTGAGAAACCTATATGCAGGTCAGGAAGCAGCAGTTAGAACAGGACATGGAACAACAGACTGGTTCCAAACAGGAAAAGGAGTATGTCAAGGCTGTATATTGTCACCCTGCTTATTTAACTTATATGCAGAGTACATCATGAGAAACACTGGGCTGGAAGAAGCACAATCTGGAATCAATCAAGATTGCTGGGAGAAATATCAATAACCTCAGATATGCAGAAAACACCATGACACCATCTTATGGTGTCAGAAAGTGAAGAGGAACTAAAAAGCCTCTTGATGAAAGTGAAAGAGGAGAGTGAAAAAGTTGGCCTAAAGCTCAACATTCAGAAAACGAAGATCATGGCATCTGGTCCCATCACTTCATGACAAATAGATTGGGAAACAGTGGAAATAGTGTCAGACTTTATTTTTGGAGGCTCCCAAATCACTGCAGATGGTGACTGCAGCCATAAAATTAAAAGACGCTTACCCCTTGGAAGGAAAGTTATGACCAACCTAGATAGCATATTGCAAAGCAGAGACATTACTTTGCCAACAAAGGTCTGTCTAGTCAAGGGAATGGTTTTTCCAGTGATCATGTATAGATGTAAGAGTTGGACTGTGGAGAAAGCTGAGCACCAAAGAATTGATGCTTTTGAACTGTGGTGTTGGAGAAGACTCTTGAGAGTCCCTTGGACTGCAAGGATATCCAACCAGTCCATTCTAAAGGAAATCAGTCCAGGGTGTCCACTGGAAGGCTGATGCTAAAGGTGCAATTCCAGTACTTTGGCCATCTCATGCGAAGAGTTGACCCATTGGAAGAGACTCTTATGCTGGGAGGGATTGGAGACAGGAAGAAAAGGGGACAACAGAGGATGAGATGGCTGGATGGCATCACTGACTCAATGGACATGAGTTTGAGTAAACTCCGGGATTTGGTGATGGACAGGGAGGCCTGGAGTGCCTTGATTCATGGGGTCACAAAGAGTTGGACGTGACTGAGCGACTGAAGTGAACTGAATAATCATACCTGTCCTGACTTTTTCTCATGTAACTATGCATCAAATAAAAGTACATACACAATTGAGCTCCACACACTGGAAAGCGGTGTGAGGGTGTGTTAAGTCATTCTAACTGATAGTGACAAAAAATAAATTAATAAATAAAGAAGGTTGTGATCTTGAAACTTATGTGGCTTTATTCCATTCAGTTGTAAGAGTTATATTATTTTTTTGAGTAAAATCCCAAATTATTTGGGAAATTTTCATAGGTTTTATCCTTCTTTCTAAAATTAAATGCCTTTAAGTTGTTTTTTTTTTTTTTAACTTGGTATTAATTTGCTGTAGGTGTCATTGCTTTTTGTCTGTGTGTTTTATTTTTATTTATTTATTTTTATATAAATATTTAAAATTATCTGCATTAAAACATGTAACAAGTCTATAGTTTCTTTAGGTAGATATATTCCTAAGTATGTTATTCTTTTCATTGCAATGGTGAATGGAATTGTTTCCTTAATTTCTCTTTTTATTTTGTCATTATTAGTGTATAGGAATGCAAGGTATTTCTGTGTTAATTTTATATCCTGAAACTTTACTATATTCACTGATTAGTTCTAGTAATTTTCTGGTGGATTCTTTAGGATTTTCTATGTAGAGGATCATGTCATTTGCAAACAGTGAGAGTTTTACTGAAAACTATAAAACACTGGTGAAAGAAATCAAAGAGGACACTAATAGATGGAGAAATATACCATGTTCATGGATTGGAAGAATCAATATAGTGAAAATGAGTATACTACCCAAAGCAATCTATAGATTCAATCCAATCCCTATCAAGCTACCAATGATATTTTTTAACAGAACTAGAACAAATAATTTCACAATTTGTATGGAAACACAAGAAACCTTGAATAGCCAAAGCAATCTTGAGAAAGAAGAATGGAACTGGAGGAATCAACCTGCCTGACTTCAGGCTCTACTACAAAGCCACAGTCATCAAGACAGTATGGTACTGGCACAAAGACAGAAATATAGATCAATGGAACAATATAGAAAGCCCAGAGATAAATCCAAGCACCTATGGACACTTTATCTTTGACAAAGGAGGCAAGAATATACAATGGATTAAAGACAATCTCTTTAACAAGTGGTTCTGGGAAAACTGGTCAACCACCTATAAAAGAATGAAACTAGAACACTGTCTAACACCATACACAAAAATAAACTCAAAATGGATTAAAGACCTGAACATAAGACCAGAAACTATAAAACTCCTAGAGGAGAACATAGGCAAAACACTCTCTGACATAAATCACAGCAGGATCCTCTATGATCCACCTCCCATAATATTGGAAATAAAAGCAAAAATAAGCAAATGGCACCTAATTAAAATTAAGAGCTTCTGCACAACAAAAGAAACTATAAGCAAGGTGAAAAGACAGCCTTCAGAATGGGAGAAAATAATAGCAAATGAAGCAACTGACAAACAACTAGTATAAAAAAAATATACAAGCAACTCCTACAGCTCAATTCCAGAAAAACCAACGACCCAATCAAAAAATGGGCCAAAGAACCAAAACAGACATTTCTCCAAAGAAGACATACAGATGGCTAACAAACACATGAAAAGATACTCAACATCACTCATTATCAGATGCAAATCAAAACCACATTGAGGTACCATTTCACACCAGTCAGAATGGCTGCGATCCAAAAGTCTACAAGCAATAAATGCTGGAGAGGGTGTGGAGAAAAGGGAACCCTCTTACACTGTTGGTGGAGATGCAAACTAGTACAACCACTATGGAGAACAGTGTGGAGATTCTTTAAAAAACTGGAAATAGAACTGCCTTATGACCCAGCAATCCCATTGCTGGGCATACACACTGAGGAAACCAGAATTGAAAAGAGACACGTGTACCCCAATGTTCATCACAGCATTGTTTATAATAGCCAGGACATGGAAGCAACCTAGATGTCCATCAGCTGATGAATGGATAAGAAAGCTGTGGTACTGGAGTACCACATTTCCTTCTGCAGGGGATCTTCCCAACCCAGGGATCAAACCTGGGTCTCCTGCACTGCAGATAGATGCTTTGCCATCTGTGCCACCAGGGAAGCCCACAATGGAGTATTACTTAACCATTAAAAAGAATACATTTGAATCAGTTCTAATGAGGTGGATGGAACTGGAGCCTATTATACAGAGTGAAGTAAGCCAGAAAGAAAAACATCAATACAGTATACTAAAGCATATATATGGAATTTAGAAAGATGGTAATGATAACCCTGTATGCGAGACAACAAAAGAGACACAGATGTATGGAACAGTTTTTTTGACTCTGTGGGAGAGGGAAAGGGTGGGATGATTTGGGAGAATGGCATTGAAACATGTATAATATCATATATGAAAAAAATCGCCGGTCCAGGTTTGATGCATGATACAGGATCCTTGGGGCTGGTGCACTGGGGTGACCCAGAGGGATGGTACGTGGTGGAAGGTGGGAGGGGGTTCAGGATGGGGAACACATGTATACCTGTGGTGGATTCATATTGATGTATGGCAAAACCAATACAACATTGTAAAGTAATTAGGCTCCAATTAAAGTAAATAAATTTATAATAAAAATAAACCATGCAATGGACTAAGAACTATAATATCACTTTCTAAATTCTCTGTAATCTTTATTACTAAACAAGCATTTTATCAAGTTTTAATATGCTACAACGTTATATTTAAAGCAACCATTGCTTTTTATTTCCTTAATAGCTTTTAGTATGGTTACAAAAATAAGGTGCTGTCCTCTGAAATTCTTTGTTATATGAATGGTGTTATGTATCAAACACATATGTTAGGGGTACTAAATTAATTTGAAAGGTAATAATGATAATGTTAGAAAGGATATTATATTCAGAATACATGGAATTGAAAGATTCTTGAGAGATGAGTAAGATTTGAATGGAAACTGGAAAGATTTAAGGACTCGGTAGTCAGTAGAACAGTATGAATGAACCACATCTCAGTAGGTTTCTTCCATATTTTTCTCTATCACTGAATATGTAGGTTACACATATGTTATCACTTGTAGAATCCTTGAAACCTCTCCTTTGTTTCTTACAATTAAAGAGAAAAATTCCCATTAATTCTACTACCTTTATTTTTTCACAATCCTATATACCAATTCTCTATGACAGAACTAAAATATACATTAATCCAATTTTATTGTAACTTTTATAAAGGTAGGAAAATATTTATCTAGTGGTGTTTATGAGTTGGAAACTATCTTTTCAATGTAACAAGCTTCCAAACACATCTTCAAATATATACAAATGTGTTTTAATCACAATTTTTAAATAATAATATATTTTCTGGTTTGCATGCTTTGACTTCCCGGGTGGCGCTAGTAGTGGTAAAGAATCTGCCTGTCAATACAGGAGACATCAGAGATGTGGGTTCGATCCCAGTGTCTGGAAGATCAACTGGAGGATCATGGCAACACTCTCCAGTATTCTTGCCTGGGAAATCCCTATGGACAGAGGAGTCTGGGGCTACAGTCCTTAACATCACACAGAGTTGGACACAACTTAAGTGACTAAGCACGCACATGCCTTGCCTCAGGCTACTCCCTCTGCCCAGAATTAGCTTTCCTGTTACTTTTACAGCAATCACACTCATTCTTTAAGGATCAGCTTCCCTGATGGCTCAGATGGTAAAGTGTCTGCCCACAATGCAGGATACCTGGGTTCGATCCCTGGGTCGGGAAGACCCCATGGAGAAGGAAATGGCAACCCACTCCAGTACTCTTCCTGGAAAATTCCATAAAATGAGGGGCCTGATAGGCTACAGTCCATGGGGTCATAAAGAGTTGGACACGACTGAGTGACTTCACCTTCACTTTCAAATAAACTTATCTGTGAAGCTGTCTATGTCTTCTCATAAATACTTCTTATATTTTCACTCATTATACCTTGTGTACAGTTAGTTCTATAGAGCACTAATTGAACATTTTTCCCAATCAGGCAAGTGGAGTCCTGAAATGATGAGTTCAGATCAAAATACTGTGTCAGTGCATCACTTTTATTTTAGAAGGTAAGAGGTAGCACAGAGGGACCACATCCAGAAAAATACCTGGTCAAACTTGGTGGGTCATCTGTGACTGATCCTTTTTGGTTATTAGGAAATGTCAATTTCCTAACTGACTAAGTGCCTACAAATTGGCACTTGCCATCTACCTCTATAAGGATTAAATCATGTACTGCTACAACTGCTTGTTTCTAACATCCCATGAAAGGAGTTCAGAGTGAAGAGCAGAATGAGACACTCTGTGCTCTGGTAAAACTGGTAAGATAGGTCTTCAGGCAGATATTTTCAGGAGCCAATCTTATGAGCCCAATTCTTGTATCTTCTCGTATCTAGAAAGCTGAGTACTGAAGAATTGATGGTTTTCAACTGTGGTGTTGGAGAAGACTCTTGAGAGTCCATTGAACTGCAAGGAGATCCAACCAGTCCATCCTAAAGGTCAGTCCTGGATATTCATTGGAAGGACTGATGTTGAAGCTGAAACTCCAATACTTTGGGTACCTCATGCAAAGAGCTGACTCATTGGAAAAGACCCTGATGCTGGGAAAGATTGGGAAGAAGGGGTCAACAGAGGATGAGATGGTTGGATGGCATCATCGACTCAATGGATATGGGTTTTGGTGGACTCCAGAAGTTGGTGATGGCAGGGAGATCTGGTGTGCTGCAGTTCATGGGGTCACAAAGAATCAGACACAACTGAGCTACTGAACTGAACTGAACATATCTAGAAAAGTACTAAAATCCTTCATGATGATGACTGCTCCTCATAACAGGCAGAGAGATCAGAGATCAGTAGCTCAGTCGTGTCCAACTCGTTGCGACCCCACGAATTGCAGCACGCCAGGCTTCCCTGTCCATCACCAACTCTCGGAGTTCACTGAGACTCACATCCATCGAGTCAGTGATGCCATCCAGCCATCTCATAACAGGCAGAACTCTTCTGCAAATAATATGTGTTTGATTGTATTGCAGCTGTGTGGTGCTGGAGCAGCAAGTGGCCGAGAGGAGATACCCAACATCCAAGGTCAGTAGTGGTGACTGTGAGGAGATATCCTATGTCCAAGAAAATAAGCAGTGGCTGAACTTTGCTGGAGCAGCCTGAGGAGATACCCCACGTCCAAGATAAGAGAAAACAAAGTAAAACGGTAAGCGCTGAGAGATAGCATCAGAAGGCAGACAGACTGAAATCACAAAAACGAACCAATCTAATTACATAGGCCACAGCCTTGTCTAACTCAATGAAACTAAGCCCTTCTTTGTAGGGTCAACCAAGACGAACGGGTCTTGGTGGACAGTTCCAACAAAATATGGTCTACGGGAGAAGGGAATGGCAAACAACTTCAGTACTCTTGCCTTGAGAAACCCATGAACAGTATGAAAAGGCAAAAAGATATGACACTGAAAGATGAACTCCCCCAGGTCAGTAGGTACCCAATATGCTACTGGAGATCAGTAGAGATATAACTCCAGAAAGAATGAAAAGATGGAGCCAAAACAAAAACAACACCCAGTTGTGGATGTGACTGGTGATAGAAGCAAGGTCTGATACTGTGAAGAGCAATATTGCATATGAACCTGGAATGTTAGGTCCATGAATCAAGGTAAATTGGAAGTGGTCAAACAGGAGATAGCAAGAGTGAATGTCAACATTTTAGGAATCAGCAAACTAAAATGGACTGAACGGGTGAATTTAACTCAGATGACCATCATATCTACTATTTTGGGCAATCTCTTCAAAAAAATAGAGTAGCCCTCATAGACAACAAGAACTGTGAAATGCAGTACTTGGATGCAATCTCAAAAATGACAGAATGATTTCTGTTTATTTCCAAGGCAAACCATTCAATATCACAGTAATCCAAATCTATGCCCTGACCAGTAACACTGAAGGAGGTGAAGTTGAACGGTTCTATGAAGACCTGCAAGACCTTTCAGAGCTAAAACCCCCAAAAGATGTTCTTTTCATTATAGGGGACTAGAATGCAAATGTAGGAAGTCAAGAAACATCTGGAGTAACAGGCAGATTTGACCTTGGAGTGCAGAATGAAGTAGGGCAAAGGCGAATAGAGTTTTGCCAAGAGAACACACTGGTCACAGCAAAGACCCTCTTCCAACAACACAAGAGAAGACTCAACACATGGACATCAGAAAATGGCCAACACCGAAATCAGATTGATTATATTCTTTGCAGCCAAAGACAGAGAAGCTGTATACAGTCAGCAAAAATAAGACTGGGATATGACTGTGGCTCAGATCATGAACTCCTTATTGCCAAATTCAGACTTAAATTGAAGAAAGTGGGGAAAACCACTAGACCACTCAGGTATGACCTAAATCAAATATCTTATGATTATACAGTGCAAGTGAGAAATTGATTTAAGGACTAATTCTGATAGACAGAGTGCCTGAAGACCTATGGACAGAGGTTAGTGACAGGAGACAGGGATCAAAACCATCCCCAAGAAAAATAAATAAAAAAAGCAAAATGGCTGTCTGTGGGGGCTTTACAAATAGTTGTGAAAACAAGGGAAGTGAAAACCAAAGGAGAAAAGGAAAGATCTACCCATATGAATGCAGATTTCCAAAGAATAGCAAGGAGAGATAAGAAAGTCTTCCTCAGTGATCAGGGCAAAGAAATAGAAGAAAACAATAGAATGGGAAAGACTAGAGATCTTTTCAAGAAAATTAGAGATACCAAAGGAATATTTCATGCAAAGATGGGCACAATAAAGGTCAGAAATGGTATGGACCTAACAGAAGCAGAAGATATTAAGAAGAGGTGACAAGAACACACAGAAGAACTGTACAAAAAGTATCTTCACGACCAAGATAATCACGATGGTGTGATCACTCACCTAGAGTCAGACATCCTGGAATGTGAAGTCAAGTGGACCTTAGGAAGCATCACTACGAACCAAGCTAGTGGAAGTGATGAAATTCCAGTTGAGCTATTTCAAATCCTAAAAGATGATGCTGTGGAAGTGCTGCACGCAATATGCCAGCAAATTTGGAAAACTCAGCAGTGGCCACAGGACTGGAAAAGAACGGTTTTCATTCCAATCCTTAAGAAAGGCAATGCCAAAGAATGATCAAACTACCACACAATTGCACTCATCTTACACACTAGTAAAGTAATGTTCAAAATTCTCCAAGCCAGGCTTCAGCAATATGTGAACCATGAACCTCCAGATGTTCAACCTGGTTTTAGAAAAGGCAAACGAACCAGAGATCAAATTGCCAACATCCACTGGATCATCGAAAAAGCAACACATTTCCAGAAAAATATCTACCTCTGCTTTGTTGACTATGCCAAGGCCTTTCACTGGACATGGGACAACACACTGGTTCCAAATAGGAAAAGGAGTACGTCAAGGATGTATACTGTTACCCTGCTTATTTAACTTATATGAAGAGTACATCATGAGAAATGCTGGGCTGAATGAATCACAAGCTGGAATCAAGATTTCTATGAGAAATATCAATGTCAGATATGTTTATGACAACACCATTATGGGAGAAAGTGAAGAGGAACTAAAAAAAACCTCACGATGGAAGTGAAAGAAGAGAGTAGAAAAACTGGCTTAAAACTCAACATTCAAAAAACAAAGTTCATGGCATCTGGTCCCATCACCTCATGGCTAGATGGGAAGTAATGGAAACAGTGACAAACTTTATTTTCTGGGCTCCAAAATCACTGCAGACGGTGACTGCAGCCATGAATTTGAAAGATGCTTGCTCCTTGGAAGAAAAACTATGAAAAACCTAGAGAGCATATTAAAAAAGCAGAGACATTAGTTTGCCAAAAATGGTTCATATAGTCAAAGCTATACATTTTTCAATAGTAATGTATGGATATGAGAGCTGGATGATAAAAAAAAAGGCTGCATGCTGAAGAATTGATGTCTTTGAACTGTGGTGCTGAAGAAGTCTCTTGAGAGTCCCTTGGAGATCAACCCAGTCAACGAAATCAACCCTGAATATTCATTGGAAGGACTAATGCTGAAGCTGAAGCTCCAATATTTTGGCCAGCTGATGTGAAGAACTGATTCATTGGGAAAGACCCTGATGCTGGGAAAGACTGAAGGTGGGAGGAGAAGGGGAGGACAGAGGATGAGATTGTTGGATGGCGTCACTGACTCAATGGACATGAGCTTGAGCATACTCAGGGAGATGGTGAAGGACAGGGAAGTCCTTGGGATCACAAAGTGTCAGACATGACTGAGCGACTGAACAATAACAGCTCAGATCAGAAGTGTCCTGGCATCCCTGCATGATGAGTACTTTTTATGTGCAAGTCTAAGTTTATTGTAATGAGAGCATAATGAGCAACAGGTTACAGGGGCCCTAGGAGATTCCCACCTTTCCTCATCTTTCTTTGTCTACTTCCCAGAGGCTTACCACCCAAAATATATGGTTTCCTGTCAGTCTGGAGGTTCCTGCTCTTCTTTGTCTGACCATGGACCCCTGCTGTTTACAAGATGACTGATTTCCAGCCACCTGGCTCCTGCCCCTATTTCTCTGCTAATACCTAGCTACCTGCCTGCTTTAACAATTTCATATAAGAAACATAAGTTTTAAAATTTATGATAATTAGCAAAACTTCTCATAAATGTAAAGAATGCTGAACGCTTACTATATATTTTTTTGAATATCAATACCTGCTCTGAACACTGTGAGTGCCAACTACCATTAAAGTAAAATACTTGGAGATACATATCAGACTGCACTATTATACAAAGCAAATTTTAAATCAAGCATGTTGTCAAAGAAAATATAACACTATTCAAAAAAGAAGAGAGGGAATCTGGGAAAGAAATAAGAGGATGTAAACTAAAGAAATGTTAGAAATTAAAAGGAAAGGAAATAATAAAATTTTTAAAAAAAGATCCCTAAATAGAAGGTGAGGATAATTTCCAGCTATGAACAACCTAGACAGCATATTGAAAAGCAGAGACATTACTTTGCAAACAAAAGTCTGTCTAGTCAAAGCTACGTTTTTTTCCAGTAGTCATGTATGGATGTGAGAGTTGGACTATAAAGAAGATGCTTATGATCTGTGGTGTTGGAGAAGACTCTTGAGAGCTCCTTGGACTGCAATGAGATCCAACCAGTCAATCCTAAAGGAAATCAGTCCTGAATATTCTTTGGAAGGACTGACACTGAAGCTAAAACTCGAATACTTTGACCACCTGATGAGAAGAACTGATACACTGGAAAAGACCCTGATGCTGGGAAAGATTGAAGGCAGGAGGAGAAGGGGACAACAGAGGATGAGATGGTTGGATGGCATCACTAACTCATTGGACATGAGTCTGCACAGGCTCTGGGATTTGGTTATGGACAGGGAAGCCTGGCATCCTGCAGTCCATGGGGTTGCAAAGAACAAAGAGTCAGACATGACTGGGTGACTGAAATGAACTGATAATTTCCTGGCAAAAAAAAAAAGAAAAAAAAATGAAAAAAGTTTTGCTGATACACTGAACTATGCCTATGAAGTAACCCAGAGGAAGATGTTCTTTATCCACTCATTATTAACATACAAAATTATTCATATATATGCTTTCTCCCTGTTTGGATTGTAAAATCCTTGAAAGCTTGGGCTTCTTTGTTTTCACTGCTATTTTCCTTTCCCAGTGCCCATTTTAATGCTTCATATATGCATTTATATATAGGCATTTAACAAACAACTATTTCCACAAGTGAACCTACATTATTTTCTTCACACTTTGAATGGGAACCAGTCATAGTGTCCTTCTTCACTGACTTCAGTTCATTGATATCATGCTTACGAAAGAACTCTGATAATTATTTATGGATAAACCATTTAATTTTATATTCCTATGAAGATATAATTATATTGCTTCTAGAAATATACCTCTAGTATGCAAACATTTGTAATTGCACTTGCTGTTTGCAACAAATACAAATGTTTAATAAGATTTCATTTCAGAATGCATGTTGCTTCTCTGCAAAACTTAAGCTATCTTCCAAGTAGTGATAATTCTTTCAAAGATTAAGCAATGAGGAGATATAATAGAAGCAATATCGAGTAACATATTAAGATCTCAGTCATAAACTGCATTTAATAATAATGGCAACAGGTTGGAATTAAGTTAAAAATATCATAGCTCTTGCCTCATTGCTGAAGAATAGCAAAATAAACAAGGTTTTATAATGCCCTAAGTTTTTGTTGTATTATTGGTGAGTGTCATGTGGACATACTACTGATAATGATTAATAATTACAAGTAAAATGCATCTTGATAGTATTATGTATCTAAATTTGCTAAGGGGTAAAAAAAAAAAAGTTGCTTAATTAAAGGGCATGATTTCTGTAACTTTCCTCCACTTCAGTTCAATTCAGTTCAGTCACTCAGTTGTGTCGGACTCTTTGCGACCCCATGAATTGCAGCACACCAGGCCTCCCTGTCCATCACCAACTCCCAGAGTTCACTCAGACTCACGTCCATCAAGTCAGTGATGCCATCCAGCCATCTCATCCTTTGTCGTCCACTTCTCCTCCTGCTCCCCAATCCCTCCCAGCATCAGAGTCTTTTCCAATGAGTCAACTCTTCGCATGAGGTGGCCAAAGTATGGGAGTTTCAGCTTTAGCATCATTTCTTTCAAAGAACACCCAGGACCGATCTCCTTTAGAATGGACTGGTTGGATCTCCATGCAGTCCAAGGGACTCTCAAGAGTCTTTTCCAACACCATAGTTCAAAAGCATCAATTCTTTGGTGCTCAGCTGGTACATTAATTTAGTATAACATTTTTTCAATTCTAAAATGTCGTGGTTCATGTGTGGGATGGAAAAGAATTTACAGACATGAGACAGAATGAGAGGGAAATAAAGTTTATTAGAGTGGGAGACACTGTTAGAACAGTAGGCCAGCTCAAGGGAGAACCAACGTTGAACAGGGGCCCTTAGTCCATTTTTATAGCTAGTGTACAAAGAAAGGGACAGGGATCTTGAGGGTCATTTTCTGATTGGATGAGGCACATATACTGGGTGGGGGAAGAGTAAGCAAATACCTTCTCCCTATGTGGTAGGAGAGGAGCCAGTTTATACTGCTCAGTTCAGTTCAATTTAGTTGCTCAGTAGTGTCTGACTCTTTGCAACCCCATGAACTGCAGCACACCAGGCCTCCTTGTCCATCACCAACTCCTGCGGAGCCTACCCAAACTCATGTCCATTGAGTCGGTGATGCCATCCAACCATCTCATCCTCTGTCGTCCTCTTCTCCTCCTGCCCGCAATCTTTCCCGGGAGGACCTGAAATCCGTTAATAGTTACAACATGGGGGAGGGAAGTATGATAAGGGTCTGGATTTTCCATTCCTGCATTCCAAGACCCTCCTTGACTTCATCTGTTCTTTCATCCTTAGGTCACCACATAAAACACATTTGAAAATATTTATTAACTTGGCTGCATCAGGACTTAATTGAAGCATGTGGGATCATCACTGTGTCGTGTGAAATCTTTCCTTGTGATGCATGGACCCTCTAGTTGTGGTGTGCTGCTCAGTAGTTGAAGGCTTTAGGCTCTCTAAGTGTGGCACACGGGTTTAGTTGCTCAGAGGCATCTTAGTTCCCCAACCAGGTATCAAACCTGTGTCCCCTGCATTGCAAAGTGAATTCATAACTACTGAACCAGAGTTATCCCCCAAACACATTTTAATTGAATACTTTGATAATTATTCAAAATTTTCCATTTTATGGATGAGGAAACGTTAAATTATTCTCTCATCAAATTTGTCATAGAACTCCAAATTCAAGCATTTGTGTTTATAAATACTGAGTTTTCTTCAACTATGCTATTTCATAGATGGTATTATATTCAAAGTTCATTCTCATTTCCACTATACAAGCTTTCATGGGAATTTGGCTGGAGTTTCTGAGAACATAAAATACTGGGAATGTGCAAGATAGATAACTGAAACTGCAGATTAGGACATGCCAACCACCAGGTAGAAATGACAAGTGCTAGCCAGGTTTGCTCCAATAAAATTTCTTTATCATTAATTCCACCCATTCACCTAACCCACACAAACACCCACATACACACATATAAACATACCACTTGTAGAGAAAATAAAAGATCTAGGATGGGCATAGTATGGTATGGACCTATCTACTATGTTCAGACACGTATTAAGGAAAAAGACAGATATCAAGAAAAAAAAACTAGATTTCAGAGTATTGGAACTGACTTAAGACATTTTCATAAAAACTTCACAGGACTTTTTGGTAGTCTTTTGCAGTCACTGAATATTTTAAGATACTAAAGGTATGTGACACTTTCTCCTTTTTAGCCTACTCTCATTTTTCCAGCAGCAGCTTTTCTATTTTACATTTGATCGCAGTATAGATAAGTATAAAGCTTGAATTGTCATTAAAATGTAAATATGCCTCTTCCTGTAATAATTCAATTCATAGAATATCTGCATAAGTGTAAATGAAACTATATTGTAGTGTTATTCTTCAACCATATAAATGCTAGAGCATCAGGTTGCCTCCATTTAATTTTATATCCAGTTCATGCAAAAAAAAAAATGTTTTGTGTGTGTGAGAGAAAGAAAGAGTGGGAGAGAGATGTAGAAAGAAAGATTGAGGGGCAGAGAACAACTTAAACAAGAACTAGGGCAAAGACAGCTTCACTGAGAGTAATTAAAAACTAAGGAGATTTTTTTTCCTAGAAATACAATGAAAAGACAAATAGAAATCAGTATTCTCTTTTATTGCCAACCCAGGATCTGATTGAACCCTATGATTGTTAAGTCTTTAAGTATATACTCAGAAATATATTCCAATGTTCTGCTGTCATTGTCTTCCATGAGCTTTGGCTTTTATGCTTTTTAATCAGAGACACAGTGCAGCTCGTGTGTGACTTGTGTGGCTGGCAGAGTACTGATGTAACCAATTAATTGGCTTCCTTTGGAAACATTGATGTTATGCTCAGAATACAGTGTTGTTAAGTCAGTCTCTCTCATTCATTCTCTTCTATTTTTTAACTAATTGAGCCAGAAGGAATGGGTTATATATATTTGTTGTTTTGCATATAAATTGGAAATTATTCCTTTCCTCCACCTAGGCTTGCAAATGATGTTTCCTCCACTTTTGTCTGAATAAAAATCTCCATCTTTAGGTGAGGACTGTCCAAATTATTGAAAAATAACATTTGCTGGGAGTCTGCTTAGAAGTTATCAATCAAAGTTTCCCAAGAGAAAATTATATTTTTAAAGAAGCTTTTTAACTTTGATGGCTTCAAAGGTCAAGTTATTTCTTTTCTTTAATTTAAGGACATGTTCTAGAGTCAAACAATTTTAATTCAACGTAAGACCTTACTCCTCAGATTCACCTAATACATTAACTAACATAATTAAACCTACATTGCTAAGCAAAATGCTGGTTACCTTTATCTGATGGACAAAATATTCCATCTGCTTTTTATTTTCTTTTTCAATTTTTCTTAATTTGGAAGAGCAGATTTATTTTCTTTCATTGAGCATAAAATAAAAGCAATTACAAGCTCAAGGCTTCCTTGCTATCCCTCATCCCATCTGTTTGGCGCAGAATTAGTTGGGCTGTGTTGAGCAGTAGTCTCCGGGGATGCTTTCTGTTCAGTTCGTTTCAGAAACTTCGTGAAAGTCTTACAGAAGTCCATCTAAGATGGGACTCAGTGTCCTAAAATATCTTCTTTTGCTCATTCTCTAATGCTATGAATATTATCCTGAGTTAGACTGGCTTGATACTCACATTTTCATAATACTTTTCAAGAGATTCTCTAGAATTCCAATGACTTTGTTCTTACTTTTGCCTTAGACCTCCAGTAATTCATTCAGATAGATACCCACTCTTTCTTTTTAGCAATGCACAAAGCGCAGTATAATTTTGCTTTTCAAATAATAATAGTCCTAGGCTTCACTCTACCTACTCGGAATGCACTATTATATTTCTATACCTTCATTAATGCTAATGGAAAAAGCTAACACTCACTTTTACAGGCAAAAACTAAGCTATCACTTTTACAGAACAATCTTATCTAGCAAAAACTAAGCTAAAAATGTAAAATCAGATTGTCCATTCCTAAGGCAACATTCAATAATATTTGTGAAAATGTTGTGAAAAAGATTAGGTACGTATAAAAATAAGGGCATACAAATATGTATGAATATGTGAAATTATTTGCAAGGATAGTAAAGTATAAATATATAAACATACAACATATATTAAAGCATATATATATATATATATATATATATATATATAATGCAAGCTTTTGTGTGTGTAAATTAAAAATACCCAATGTAGTATATAAAAATATAAGCAAATATAGTTGGCCCTTGAACAATGTGTACTCATATTAGCTTAAACAATTTGCAGTTGACCCTTCTTGTGTTTGGTTGCTCCATATCCATGGTTCCACATGTGTGAATTCAACCAACTATAGATGGTGCAATACTGCAGTATTTACTGTTGGAAAAAAAAAAAAAAATCCATGTATAGCTGGATCCACCCAGTTCAAATCTGCTGTTCAAGGGTCAACTGTAGTTTACATTACACATATATGTTTCAAACCAAAATAGAAAAAAAAAAAATAGAGTGGAAACTTTCCTATAATAGAATTTTTATGATTTTGACACATATGTACAAATTTGGGAACATATACTTTGAAATATCATAGTCTATTATGTTCTTTTGACACATATGTACACATTTGAGAACACACATACTTTAAAATATCATAGTCAAAATGAAGTCAAGCCAATCCACATCACTTAAAATTACGGACATTTCCTTCCTCTTTTTAAGCCTGGTTGACCATTCTTATTTGTTTTTACCATAGCTGTGAAAAGAAGAGAAGCGAAAAGCAAAGGAGAAAAGCAAAGATATAAGCATATGAATGCAGAGTTCCAGAGAATAGCAAGGAGAGATTAGAAACCCTTCCTCAGTGATCAATGCAAAGAAATAGAGCAAAACAATGGAATGGAAAAGACTAGAGACCTCTTCAAGAAAATGAGAGATACCAAAGGAATATCTCATGCAAAGATGGGCTCAATAAAGGGCAGAAATGGTATGGATCTAACAGAAGCAGAAGATATTAAGAAGAGGTGGCAAGAATACACAGAAGAACTGTACAAAAAAGATCTTCATGACCAAGATAATCATGATGGTGTGATCACTGACCTAGAGCCAGACATCCTGGAATGTGAAGTCAAGTGGGCCTTAGAAAGCACAACTATGAACAAAGCTAGTGGAGGTGATGGAATTCCAGTTGAGCTATTTCAAATCCTGAAAGATGATGCTGTGAAAATGCTACATTCAATATGACAGCAACTTGGGAAAACTCAGCAGTGGCCACAGGACTGGAAAAGGTCAGTTTTCATTCCAATCCCAAAGAAAGTCAATGCCAAAGAATGCTCAAACTACCACACAATTGTACTCATCTCATACGCTATTAAAGTAATGCTCAAAATTCTCTAAACCAGGCTTCAGCAATACTTGAACCATCAACTTCCAGATGTTTAAGCTGATTTTAGAAAAAGCAAACGAACCAGAGATCAAATTGCCAACATCTCCTGGATCATGGAAAAAGCAAGAGAGTTCCAGAAAAACATATATTTCTGCTTTATTGACTATGCCAAAGACTACAATTAATAAATTGTACAATTTATACAATTAATAATTAAAACAATTAATAAATTGTACTAAGTAAATCATGCTAATAAAAATACTTTTATATAAAACAGCTTCAAAATATCTCTGTTTTATAGATTTTCATAATATACATAGAGCTGTATCATCAAAAAAGCCAGAGAGTTCCAGAAAAATATATATTTCTGTTTACTGACTATGCCAAAGCCTTTGACTTTGTGGATCACAATAAGCTGTGGAAGATTCTGAAAGAGATGGGAAGGTCAGACCACCTGACCTGCCTCTTGAGAAACCTATATGCAGGTCAGGAAGCAATAATTAGAACTGGACATGGAACAACAGACTGGTTGCAAATAGGAAAAGGAGTACATCAAGGCTGTATATTGTCACCCTGCTTATTTAACTTCAATGCAGAGTACGTTATGAGAAATGCTGGGCTGGAAGAAGCACAAGCTGGAATCAAGATTTCCGAGACAAATATCAATAACCTCAGAAGTGCAGATGACACTACCCTTATGGCTGAAAGTGAAAAGGAATTAAGAAGCCTCTTGAGGAAAGTGAAAGAGGAGAGTGAAAAAGTTGGCTTAAAGTCCAACATTTAGAAAACTAAGATCATGGCATCTGGTCCCATCACTTCTTGGGAAACAGATAGGGAAACAGTGGAAACTGTCAGACTTTATTTTTGGGGGCTCCAAAATCACTGCAAATGGTGATTGCAGCCATGAAATTAAGCTTATTCCTTGGAAGGAAAGTTATGACCAACCTAGACAGCATAATCAAAAACACAGACATTACTTTGCCAACAAAGGTCTGTCTAGTCAAGGCTATGATTTTTCCAGTGGTCATGTATGGATGTGAGCGTTGGACTGTGAAGAAAGCTGAGAGCCAAAGAATTGATGCTTTTAAACTGTGATGTTGGAGAAGACTCTTGAGAGTCCCTTGGACTGCAAGGAGATCCAACCAGTCCATTCTGAAGGAGATCAGCCCTGGGATTTCTTTGGAAGGAATGATGCTAAAGCTGAAACTCCAGTACTTTGGCCACCTCATGCAAAGAGTTGACTCATTGGAAAAGACTCTGATGCTGGGAAGGTTTGTGGGCAGGAGGAGAAGTGGACTAAAGAGGATGAGATGGCTGGATGGCATCACTGACTCGATGAACATGAGTTTGTGTGAACCACTGGAGTTGGTGATGGACAGGGAGTCCTGTCATGCTGCAATTAATGGGGTCTCTAAGAGTCAGACACGACTGAGTGACTGAAATGAACTGAACTGAATGTGATGTAACACACTATCTAAAGTTCTTGTCAACTTTTATTTATACATCTTCTAACAGAAAAACAAATTCTTTACAAGAGTAGAAATTTTAATCTGTTTTGTTCATAGTTATGTCAGGGACAGCTAGAATAGTTTATGATAGCTGCTTAACAAACATAAGGTGAATATATTCTTCTATGTTTTCTGGGGAGGCCTTACAAATAGCTGTGAAAAGAAGAGATGTGAAAAACAAAGGAGAAAACTAAAGATATAAGCATCTGAATGCAGAGTGACAAAGAATAGCAAGGAGAGATAAGAAAGCCTTCCTCAGCGATCAATGAAAAGAAATAGAGGAAAACAACAGAATGGGAAAGACTAGAGACCTCTTCAAGAAAATGAGAGATACCAAGGGAACATCTCATGCAAAGATGGGCTTGATAAAGGGCAGAAATGATATGGACCTAACAGAAGCAGAAGATATTAAAAAGGGGTGGCAAGAATACACAGAAGAACTGTACAAAAAAGATCTTCACCACCCAGATAATCAGGATGGTGTGATCACTCACCTATAGTCAGACATCCTGGAATGTGAAGTCAAGTGGGCCTTAGAAAGCACAACTACGAACAAAGCTAGTGGAAGTGATGAAATTCCAGTTGAGCTATTCCAAATACTGAAAGATGATGCTGTGAAAGTGCTGCATTCAATATGCCAGCAAATTAGGAAAACTCAGCAGTGGCCACAGGACCAGAAAAGGTCAGTTTCCATTCCAATCCCAAAGAAAAGCAATGCCAGAGAATGCTCAAACTACTGCACAATTGCACTCATCTCACACGCTAGTAAAGTAATGCTTAAAATTCTCCAAGCCAGGCTTCAGTAATATGTGAACTGTGAACTTCCAGATGTTCAAGCTGGTTTTAGAAAAGGCAGAGGAACCAGAGATCAAATTGCCAACATTTCCTGGATCATGGAAAAAGCAAGAGAGTTGTAGAAAATCGTATATTTCTGCTTTATTGACTATGCCAAAGCCTTTGACTGTGTGGATCACAATAAATTGTGGAAAATTCTGAAAGAGTTGGCAATACCAGACCTCTGGACCCGCCTCTTGAGAAACCTATATGCAGGTCAGGAAGCAACAGTTAGAACTGGACATGGAACAACAGACTGGTTCCAAATAGGAAAAGGAGTACATCAGGACTGTATATTGTCACTCTGCTTATTTAACTTAAATGCAGAGTACATCATGAGAAACGCTGGGCTGGAAGAAGCACAAGCTGGAAACAAGATTGCCAGGAAAAATATCAATAACCTCAGATATGCATATGACAACCACCTTTATAGCAGAAAGTTAAGAGGAACTAAAAAGCCTTTTGAGGAAAGTGAGACAGGAGTGTGAAAAAGTTGGCTTAAAGCTCAACATTCAGAAAACTAAGATCATGGCATCTGGTCTCATCACTTCATGGCAAATAGATGGGGAAACAGTGTCAGACTTTATTTTTTGAAGCTCCAAAATCACTGCAGATCGTGATTTTAGCCATGAAATTAAAAGACGCCTACTTCTTGGAAGGAAAGTTATGACCAACCTAGATAGCATATTCAAAAGCAGAAACATTACTTTGCCAACAAAGGTGTGTCTAGTCAAGGCTATGGTTTTTCCAGTGGTCATGTATGGATGTGAGTGTTGGACTGTGAAGAAAGCTGAGCACTGAAGAATTGATGCTTTTGAACTGTGGTGTTGGGGAAGACTCTTGAGAGTCCCTTGGACTGCAAGGAGATCCAACCAGTCCATTTTAAAGTAGCTCAGTCCTGGGTGTTCTTTTGAAGGATTGATGCTGAAGCTGAAACTCCAGTACTTTGGCCACCTCATGTGAAGAGTTGACTCATTGGAAAAGACTCTGATGCTGGGAGGGATTGAGGGCAGGAGGAGAAGGGGATGACAAAGGATGAGATGGCTGGATGGCATCATCGACTCTATGGACATGAGTTTGTATGAACTCCGGGGGTTGGTGATGGACAGGGAGGCCTGGAGTGCCTTGATTCATGGGGTCGCAAAGAGTCCAACACGACTGAGTGAGTGTACTGAACTGATGTTGTTGTTGATGATGCTTTTAATAAAACACCTTTTATGGAGTACTTAATATGTGCCAAATAAGCAATATATTCTGTTTTCACAAAAAAATCCCTAGGGTTTTATTATCCACATGTTTAATATTACTATATTAGAATATTGTGATTTAGTGTTTTTAAGTTGTTTGCCTAAGTTTTTAAGTTCTTCTTGTTGTGGGAGAATACCAATTTAAACCCATATATACTCAATGTGAAGGTTATTGTTTTCAAACACTAAGCAGTTCCAGCTTCAAGTAATAAATACTACGTAAAGGTTTGTGTAGTCTTACCTATTGCACTAACCCTGCCGATATATATCTATTATCAGAGAATTCTGCTATAATTAAGTATATTATTGAGCTGTTTAAGTGAGAAAAATACTTGATTTTAACAAAGGATGAATAAGAAAGAATATATAATACAATTTTATTCAATTCATTTGTCAGAATGCATTAATAGTCAAAGTTGACAATGTAAGCTAGGAGTTTATTACTCTGATTAAGATGTCAGTCCAGATTTTTTTTTTTCTTCCTTAATTGTGTAAGAGTATAGATTTGCACCAGGGATGGTATGGGAAGGGAGGAGGGAGGAGGGTTCAGGATGGGGAACACATGTATACCTGTGGCAGATTCATTTTGATATTTGGCAAAACTAATATAATTATGTAAAGTTTAAAAATAAAATAAAATTTTAAAAAATAAAAAAAAATAAAATGGCACAGTGACTAACAACAACAACAAAAAAAGTAGAAACAACAAATCCAAAGTGACATGCATTTTTTGGGTAACTTTCTTTTCATTAAATTATATTTTCTGCTTCATCTGTAATAGTACACTCAATTTTTAATTATGTGTTGCAATAGCTAAGCTTATTTGCTTTACTCCTTCAGTTATCAAATGTTGTTTAAAATGTGCCAGACAATCCTCTTGACATTGAAGACCTTGTAGAGAACATTTTTAAAATTTTCTTCTCTATAAATTTTGCATTTCAGTTGTTTCTTCTTAGTTCATGCTGTTACTTTGTAAGATGAACTGGCGGATTCTGCTCTGTTGTATTTTTTTTTTTTCCCCTTCAGTGAGTCCAGAACCATGAGAAACAATTTTAGTAGGAATTTTTTCCTAAGATAACTAGAGCAATTAATTCCTATTTCTTCCTTAAATGCACTTGTTTTACTTGAGACTCTTTTAAGCTTCATATTTTGCCTTTTGTTATGTTGTGGAAGCGGAAGGAAGTTTGTCTAAGTTACATATCTAAATAAAGATTTAAACCAAAGTAAGAAAGAAACTCACAATCACAAAGAGATTACAAAGGCTTAACATATAGCTATTATTTTTAGTATTTGATATTAATTTATTTTTTCTTAGTTGTAAATTATATAGTTGCTTGAAATATTTTCTCAGTAACTTAATTAGATTTTGGACTAAAGTAATTGTCAAGTAGCACTAAATTTCCAATTATTTACCATTAGGAACCATAACAATTTCCAATTAAAATGTCATTATTATTTCTATCTATTGGAAAGTGAAGCATTAAATACAATGATAGGTCATTTTGGATGGGACCACATATTTGAGTCAGATTGTGAAGTCATAGTTCAGCAGCTTAGCAACAATATTTAAATGATTTAGCTTGCATTAGTAAAGTACTAATAACTTTATATAGTGCATCATTATATTGAGATTTAAGTTAAAGGCATCCAGTACAGAAGCCCAAAATTATAGTAGTTAATGTCATAATAATCATCATTAAATAGTAATGTTTTTATTCCACAAACTAATGTAGGATTGTAGGAAATGTCTTGATTCATATGTTATGCCAAATTAATTTAGCTGTCTGTTTTATCTTCAGTGTGATATCCCTCCTGTTAAGTTGTTATAAAGAATGTTTCAGCTGCACTTTCATTGTAAGTAGATATCCTTGACTATGTTTTTCTTTTTTTAACAATTCAAGACTAAGGAAGAAGAAACAAACTAGTATCTCAAAATCCAACAGTGTTACTGAAGATGAAGCATTATAAATGCTAATAAAAGCATTATAAATTTAAGTCACATTTCATTTTAAGGTAAGTTTGCAAAAATAGTACTGCTTAGCTAGGTGAAAAGGTAGGCCATTATATACAGTAATTTTCTGTTAAATATTGTGTATTCATTGGTGAGATTTTATAGAGTTCACCATGGTGTGTGAAGGCTTCCAGAAGCAGGGAGCATTTCCTTGAATCCCACGGTTCATGGTGGTCTATCTGAATGAGAAATGACTATTATCAAGATTGATGAAGGCAATGAATCCTTTGAGCTTTCATATACTGCTTCCTTGGAGATAGGTGGGAGCCTCAGTAAGTCTCATTAGCAACTAGGAGCCAACAGGAACCAACATGAGCAAAAGCTTTGGCTGAGGAGCTGTGAGGTTGTGTGTTTGTGGGTGAATATTTTACTATCAATAGACTCTAAGTGTATGGATTATAGGGCTTACTGGGTAGCTCAGCTGATAAAGGATCCATCTGCAATGCAGGAGAACCTGGTTCAATTCCTGGGTCAGGAAGTTCCTCCTGTAGGAGGGATAGATTACCCACTCCAGTATTTTGGGGCTTCCCTGGTGGCTCAGACAGTATAGAACCCACCTGCAATGTGGGAGACCTGAGTTTGATCCTTGGGTTGAGAAGATCCCCTGGAGGAAGGCATTGCAACTCACTCCAGTATTCTTGCCTGGAGAATCCCATGGACAGAGGAGCATAGAGGGCTACAGCCCATGGGGTTGCAAAGAGTCAAACACAAATGAGATGACTTAGCACAAGCACAGTTCACTTATTTAATTCAACAAACCTAGCTTATTTCTGTTCTGAGCACTGTGCATCAAAAGTCACATCTGTAAAACAGAGATGATCCTAATGTCTACCTCTTGTTGTGACAGGAAGCATTTTGTAACACTATGTGTACTGTAGCATACATTTCCTAAAATATCAGGATAATAATAATGATGATGTTAATGGGTTTTCTGTCCCTTGTGATTAAGCAAAAAACATTAGATATCTTAATTTTAGCAATTGGATTCTTGCCTTGATTCTCAAATGAGTTGCTCTCTATTTTTTTTTTTTTTTTCATGTTTTTGGTGAAACTGTGAAATTGTTTTCTTAAGAGTTCTCCAGGTATAGAATATTTTTTTCTTAATTGAAACTGTAGAAAGAGCAAATTTGTAGTTCTTAATCTCCTGAGGAGCATTTTAGAGGTTGTGGTGATTTAAATATAGATGATAGTTGGTATTTAGCATGCCACATGGCAACAGTGTATGGTATGCTGACTGTCTACTAGTCAGTGTTTCCTGAGCTCTCATTATTATAATACTTCCAAATTGATTATCTTCCATTGAACACCTATCACGTACCACCGAATATACAGAATAGCTTGCAGGAGACAATGGTTATCTATTACTGATATTTTGTAGCTGAAGAAACTAGTAAAATATAATGTGTTCAAGGTGACAGAGTCAGTGTGAGAAAGGAGATTCCAACCCAGTTTTGGTCAAATCCAAAAGCCATGTGTTTACTTTCTGTGTCTCTGAACCTAAGACCATATTCATATCTTGTATTGCACTTATTTTCCAACTACTTAAATTGATTTATTATCGGAGGATGGGGTTTAATGTGCTCAATGTAAGGAACACCAGGTACCTTTGTAAACAAAAACTCACTTTGGATATCTACCTTGTACATGAATAGCAATTTAACTTACAGATTTTTTTTTTATCAAGTGTATAATGTTAATGAATGTCTTTCCTTCACT
This sequence comes from Bubalus kerabau, assembly GCF_029407905.1. NCBI lineage: Eukaryota > Metazoa > Chordata > Mammalia > Artiodactyla > Bovidae > Bubalus > Bubalus kerabau. The sequence continues at coordinate 54,747,202 of NC_073634.1, forward strand.
AGCAGAAAGGGAGTAAATACAACAAAGAGATATCCCAGTCTTCCTATAAATACTGATTTCCATATCCTTCAATTACTGTAAAGTATAAGTAACTGAGGACAGTTGTATGGTTGTATAATCCATAGGACTTTTTCTGAGTTTTAGCAAGAAATTAAAAGGGCTTTCCAGGTGATGCAGTTGGTAAAGAATCTGCCTGCCAAAGCAGAAGACCCAAAAGATGCGAGTTCAAACACTGGGTTTGGAAGATACCCTGGGGAAGGCTATAGCAACCCACTTCAGTATTCTTGCTTATAAAATTCCATAGACAGAAGATCCTGGTGGGCTATATAGTCTGTAGAGTTGAAAAGAGTCAGACACCACTGAGCAAGAAGTTAAATCTTCAGCTGAAAATACCTTAAATGGTGAATTCCTAATGGCAGAAAATTGTTCTTAATAGAAAAATAGGGTACGATCCCAACAACACAACAAATTTATGAACCACTTAATTCATATAATCTTCCTTAGTTATATTTCTAAAAACATATCATTCCTACCCCAGAGTTAAACTAAACTTACAACTATAAACACAACATGGGTACTCAGAAAAAGGGGAGATAGTTCCTTCATCAGAGAGACGCTAATAAAATATGAAGTGGACTTTTTAAATAAGAAATGCAGGAAGTGCTAAAACAAGTTGCCAGGTGGGAATAATCTAAAATAACTATGGTTCAAAGTTTGATTTTTATTTCACCAGCTGGTCTCATTAATGAATATCCCAGAGCAAAGCATTAAAAACAGTCTGGGGCTTATTCAGATAAGAACTTCCTGTTTCCATTATGAACTGAAATAAAGTTGAGTGATTTCATGTAATTTTGAAATGAATCTTGATATTTCATGTATCTTGAAATGATTGTTGAAATTTCATGTAATCTTGAATGAATAATGTAATTTTGATTGGCAAGGGGCACATATTTCTCATTCTTGTGCATTATTTGTAATAAATTGCACTATGTACTGAGTAAGATTAAATGACCTAAAGAGAGTGGTAACATGGTGACATTATATACTAAATGAATCCATATAAATCATTTTAAATAATTCAAAGCAAAACATTCTAAAGGGGAAAAACTGTAAAATGAGGCTGCCCTGAAGTTATCTTGCAATCCTAAGAATAAACTTTGGAAGGATGATGCACAGTCAGTTCAGTCACTCAGTTGTGTCTGACTCTTTGTGACCCCTTGACTGCAGCACGCTAGGCTCCCTTGTCTGTCACCAACTCCCGGAGCTTGCTCAGACTCACGTCCATCGAGTTGGTGATGCCATCCAACCATCTGATCCTCTGTCACCTCCTTTCCTTCCCGCCTTCAATCTTTCCCAGCATCAGGATCTTTTCCAATTAATCAGTTCTTCTCATCTGGTGGCCAAAGTATTTGAGTTTCAGCTTCAGCATTAGTGCTTCCAATGAATATTCAGGACTGATTTCCTTTAGGATGGACTGGTTGGATCTCCTTGCAGTCCAAGGGACTCTCAAGAGTCTTCTCCAACACCACAGTTCAAAAGCATCAGTCCTTTGGTGCTCATTTTTTTTTGTAGTCCAAATCTCATATCTATACATGACTACAGAAAAACCATAGCTTTGATGAGATGGACCTTTGTTGGCCAAGTAATGTCTCTGCTTTTTTATTTGCTGTCTCGTTTGGTCATAGCTTTCTTCTAAGGAGCAAGTGTCTTTTAATTTCATGGCAGAAGTCACCATCTGCAGTGAATTTAGAGCCCCAAAACTCAAAGTCTGCCAACTGTTTCTACTGTTTTCCCATTTATGTGCCCTGAAGTGATGGACTGAAATTCTCTTGCAATTCTCCTACAATCCTAAGACTAAAATTCGAAGACTGCAGTCCTAAGACTGAAATTCTCCTGCAACCCTATGGATAAACTTTGGAAGGATGATGAACAACATGGATTTAAATCACAGAACTGTTCAGTAGTTACTCGCTGAGATAATGCTAGGCACAGGTAGCATGGAACAATATATACTTACAGTTTTCCCTAGTTATTAACTTCTGGCACTCACACAATAATGTGGAAAATAAGAATATGCTTGGCAGAGACAATCTCCAAAGAGCTATTTGAGTATTCCTCAACCTTCATTGAAGACATGGAAACTCACTACAACTACCTATTTCTCTCCTCCAAATTTAATTAGTCATTGTTAGATACATTTGCTCTTTGGGTATCCTCAGTTCAGTTCAGTCACTCAATTATGTCCGACTCTTTGCGACCCCATGAATCAGAGAACGCCAGGCCTCCCTGTCCATCACCAACTCCCGGAGTTCACGCAAACTCACATCCATGGAGTCGGTGATGCCATCCAGCCATCTCTGCCTCTGTTGTCCCCTTCTCCTCCTGCCCCCAATCCCTCCCAGCATCAGAGTCTTTTCCAATGAGTCAACTCTTCGCATGAGGTGGCCAAACTACTGGAGTATCAGCTTTAGCATCATTCCTTCCAAAGAACACCCAGGACTGATCTTTAGAATGGACTGGTTGTATCTCCTTACAGTTCAAGGGGCTCTCAAGAGTCGTCTCCAACACCACAGTTCAAAAGCATCAATTCTTCGGCACTCAGCTTTCTTCACAGTCCAAAGCTCACATCCATACATGACCACTGGAAAAACCATAGCCTTGACTATACAGACCTTTGTTGGCAAAGTAGTGTCTCTGCTTTTCAATATGCTATCTAGGTTGGTCATCACTTTCCTTCCAAGGAGTAAGCACCTTTTAATTTCATGGCTGCAATCACCATCTGCAGTGATTTGGGAGACCCAAAAAATAAAGTCTGACACTGTTTCCACTGATTCCCCATCTATTTCCCATGAAGTGACAGGAATAGATGCCATGATCTTAGTTTTCTGAAGGTTGAGCTTTAAATCAACTTTTTCACTCTCCTCTTTCACTTTCCTCAAGAAGCTTTTTAGTTCCTCTTCACCTTCTGCCATAAGGGTGGTGTCGTCTGCACATCTGAGGTGATTGATATTTCTCCCAGCAATCTTGATTCCAGCTTGTGCTTCTTCCAGCCCAGCATTTTTCATGATGTACTCTTCATAGAAGTTAGATAAGCAGGGTGACAATACACATCTTAAAGTGCTCTTTTTCCTATTTGGAACCAGTCTGTTGTTCCATGTCCAGTTCTAACTGTTGCTTCCTGACTTGCATACAGGTTTCTCAAGAGACAGATCAGGTGGTCTGGTGGTCCCATCTCTTTCAGAATTTTCCACAGTTTATTGTGATCCACACAGTCAAAGGCTTTGGCATAGTCAATAAAGCAGAAATAGATGTTTTTCTGGAACTCTCTTACATTTTCAATGATTCAGTGGATGTTGGCAATTTGATCTCTGGTTCCTCTGCCTTTTCTAAAACCAGCTTGAACATCTGGAAGTTGGGTATCCTATATAATCCCATTTCAAAACGTCTCATACTTTCTAAATCCTCACTTTTACACTTTCTTTCTGCTCTCCATAAAAATTGAGATATAGATTATATACATTTATAATTGTCATAGACATATAGTTTATTTTATATACCTATTTAATGATATATCATTAAATATTGCCAACAAAGGTCTGAATATTTTCTGAATATAACATGAAAGATTATATATGAAAAGTTAACTCCTTGCTTTTCTCTATCTCCTTTTATAGCAGCAGAAATTCCAGGTATGGAGTTTGTTTTAATTTTCTTGCCTTTTTTGTTTGTTTGTTTATTTTAAATGATAGTGGATGCTTGGGGCTGGTGCACTGGAATGACCCAGAGGGATGGTATGGGGAGGGAGGAGGGAAGAGGGTTCAGGATGGGGAACACGTGTATACCTGTGGCATAGTCATGTTGATATATGGCAAAACCAATACAATATTGTAAAGTTAAAAAATAAAATAAAATAAATAAAAAGCATTCTAAAAAATAAATAAATAAATAGTGGGTTGAATTTGAATTGGAAAGAAGTAGAAGAGGAGAACACACCAGGCTCATGGAACAGTTTAAGATCTTTAGGACTGCTGGCTAAAATTTAATTATCTAGCATCTAGTCTACTAGCTACTATGTAGCTAGAGCTACATACTTCATGATGTTTTCAGTCTTCTTTCTGACAGTGATCTTACATATTTAAAACCCTAATTTATCATGACCTTTCTTGTTGTCCAGTGGTTAGAACTCTGCATTTCTAACACAGGGGCCACCAGTTTGATCCCTGGTTTGGGAATTGGGATCTCATATGCCATATGGCACAGCCAAAAAGCAAAACAAAACCTGATTTATCAACTTGACAAAACTTTATCAAAACCTGATTTATCAGCAAAACAAACCTGGTTCTCCTGAGCTCCTGACATTACTTCCATTTTTCTGCTATATTCTAAGTCAATTCAGTCAACCGGTTTTTGTCTCTTATCTAGTTGCTGTAAGGTAGGTTTTTCCTTACCACTTACACAAGCCGTGGTTTGTGTAAGTGGTAAGGAACTTACTTAGCAACTTATCAGGACTGTCTGAATTGTATAATAAAGGTATATATCCATGTGATATGCTTATATACATACACATGCACACTTTTTTAAGGGTGAAGGAGAAATGCATTAAACAAACCATATTAATTATTTCTAAGTAACTAACCGTTAGCCAGCATGGCAAAAAGTCATTTGGGGTTTCAGTTCTGTTCAGTTGCTCAGTTCTGTCCGACTCTTTGCAACCCCATGGACTGCAGCATGCCAGGGTTCCCTGTCCATCACCAACTCCCATTCTTGGATTTGGGGTCTAGCTAGATGTAATATATTCAGAGTTCTCCAATAATAAGGGCACACACAGGATCTAGAAGTTTCCCAGGAATACAAAATTAATTCTTTATTATATTCTCAATCATGTTATGCTATCCTCTGCCTGCTATGCCTACCTCCTGTTCTTAAGATATAATACTGTTCCTGGAAGAAGCTGATTAACTTTCTAAGATGACAGAAAGGAGGTTTGTTCACTATTTTTTGTTGTTTTCATGTAATTTTACATGCATAAATTTCTCTGCTGAGCATTATGGCTTCTCTCATGTGGCAAAGGGAAGGGTGAAGATGCAGAGACTGTGTTGTTTATTAAAAGGAAAACCACAGTTAAACTATATTATATATTATTCTAATATATATGATAATGTGTATATATCACATATATGATATATCATTATAGGCATTCTAATATGTATATAAAATTAGTTTCAAGATAATTAGCACATGCATAAAAATATGCACTGGTGTTACTGATACTTTTGTTTTGTTACTTTTGGGTTCATTCATAATAATATTCCACTTACCATTTGTTTCAGCTAAGTACAACATGTGACACTAGTCCAGGATCACATGAACATAATACTTAATGTCAGTGACAAGAAAACAGAAGATTCTGTCCCTGATTTAAGAAATGGAGCTTTGGGTATAAAGTGAAACTCCATTAGAGTTACAAATGACATAATTGTGGAGATGCCAAAAGTTATGGTTCAGAGTCTACCAGATACTGAGGAATTTGGGAAAAGATACAGGATGTGAGATGGCTTCCTAGGTGGCTCAGTGGTAAAGAATCTGCCTACTAAAGCAGGAGTGACAGGAGACGTCTGTTCAGTCCTGAGCATATACACACACAGGATGTTGAGCCACTAGCAACTTGAGAAATCATAGAACGAGTGGGCATGCTGGACCAAAGAGCACCTTTATTTCTTGGGTCTAATATGGCTTTAATAAGCAGCACATGTGTTTTCACTGCATCCATGTGTCTTAAAAGTGTGGTCCAATTTCGCACTTGTCAAGTCATCAATTCATCCTTTAACAACAATCTTGAATTGACCTTACTTCCTGGAAACATTGGTCAGATCATAAGTGCATTTAGTAAGTGTATTAGTGTGAACACTTTCTGATTGGCATCAAATAATCAATGATTCAATTATATTCCTTTGCTACAATGTGTGATCTCATTTTACTCTCATCATCCTCTCAAGTTCAGAGACCCATTCCCAGCTTAGAAATTGTTCAATAAATAAAAGAACGATTTTACTTGCCTTGACTGAACCAATTTAACATCTGTAAACAGTTTGACTGGATGCCCATTTTAGAGGAAAACTAACAATGTTTTGTGGGATCGAGAATTTTCATTTAGTTGATCATTAGGAACATATATGAGTATCAATATAAACTCCAGAAAACAGTTTTTAAAAGCTTTGAGTAGGTAAGATTTAGAAAGTGATTTTTTTATTTTATTTTATTTTTTTCATTACCCATTCTCAAATAAATTTACTGGCATTGCCCTGTCTTCAGGGAAAATATCAGGGCAGCTAGTCAATGACTGCTAGCTTTCCAGGCCAGAAGTAATTCTATAGCAATTGTCTGAATGTTTGAAATGCAGAGGATGGACGGCAGATTCATTGCTGGGAAATATAATCTCTGTAATGGCCTTTGTCACACTTTGCAGCATATAAAACATCCCTGAGAGACAAATATGACTCACTTAGTTTGCAGCTAGCTCTTTAGGGTCCATCCGTCTTCACAGATGTGTCAGTAAAGACACTAAAGTCATGGTGGAGTGTGTTCTTCAGGGAAGTTTCATTTACTCTTTAATGCAACAGCCATTTATAAAATACAGCTGGAGAAAACAGTCATTTCAAAGAAACTCATCAGTGGCAATACCATCCCATTCAGAAAGCCTGTACAAATGAACCAAGCCAAAGCAGATTTAACGTCCTCTGAGATGTCTTCCACTGTTTATCCCCTTCAGGCATAGGACAGGAATCACAAAAGCTAACGTTATTTTCACTGCTCTGATGCCATGAATGATATGCTTTTACTAGAGGGCCTACCTCTAGTTATCCCACTTAGACCTTTAATAAGCCAGAATGACTATGCAGCTCTTGACACCTATATTTTCTGTGTTGCATCATAATTATATTATTGGAAAACAGACATAAGAATAATAAATTTGGTTAGAGAAATATAAATCTTTTCTCTTGTATCTGTATTTGTGTGTGTGGGTGTGTACTTGTGTTCAATGCAAGGTCACTGTTTAGAGAGGGAAAAAAATACTTCTCTATTAAAACAAAAAATAATGATGGGAAAATGAATGTCTATTTCCATTAAACAACCAAGGATGGTTCTTTAACAAGACATGACACAATTGGAGGACTTTTCTCTGTCTTCTTTAATTAAGTTTCATAAGAGTTCAAATAGCTAAGTAACAGAAGAATAGGGGTTTTTTTTGTTGTTGTTTTCTCTTTGTGAAGGGCTTCCTTCAATGGGAAATCTGAACTTACTAGGAAAATGTACTATAGCAATACACTTTTACTCATCCCCATGCTTATCTTAGCTCTTGCTAAGAACCTCAGTTTTTATACTACCTCCCTTGATATGCTTTCCTACCTGCCATTTTTTTTAACCTTGTTCTTGTAAATGTTCTTGCATAAGGTCATTGACCTAATATTGTAATAGTAAAATAAAGGATAAAATAATTATAGGTCAAGTGTCAGTAGCTACTGGTGACTTAGAACATTATAGATGATCTTAAGGAATTTTGGCAATATCAAGATTTGCATACTATCACCAAAAAAGTGATTAAGTAATTGTTTTAACAAAATTATGCAGATTTAAGAAAAGACACTATTTTTGTATATTATATATTTGCCATTTGTAAAAGTCAATGATAGCAAAAGTTTAAGAATAGCAGACACATGTTCCAGAAAAACATCTATTTCTGCTTTATTGACTATGCCAAATCCTTTGACTGTGTGGATCACAATAAACTGTGGAAAATTCTGAAAGGGATGGGGATACCAGACCACCTGACCTGCTTCTTGAGAAACCTGTATGCAGGTCAGGAAGCAACAGTTAGAACTGGACATGGAACAACAGACTGGTTCCAAATAGGAAAAGGAGTACATCAGAGCTGTATATTGTAACTCTGCTTATTTAACTTATATGCAGAGTACATCATGAGAAATGCTGGGCTGGAAGAAGCACAAGCTGGAATCAAGATTGCCAGGAGAAATATCATTCACCTCAGATGTGCAGACGACACCACCCTTATGGCAGAAAGTGAAGAGGAACTAAAAAGCCTCTTGATGAAAGTGAAAGAGGAGAGGGAAAAAGTTGGCTTAAAGCTCAACATTCAGAAAACAAAGATCATGGCATCCGATCCCATCACTTCATGGGAAATAGATGGGGAAACAGTGGAAACAGTGACTGACTTTATATTTGTGGGCTCCAAAATCACTGCAGATGGTGATTCCAGCCATGAAATTGAAAGACACTTACTCCTTGGAAGGAAAGTTATGACCAACCTAGATAGCATATTGAAAAGCAGAGACATTACTTTGCCAAGAAAGGCCCGTCTACTCAAGGCTATGGTTTTTCCTGTGGTCATGTATGGATGTGAGAGTTGGACTGTGAAGAAGGCTGAGCACCGAAGAATTGATGCTTTTGAACTGTGGTGTTGGAGAAGACTCTTGAGAGTCCCTTGGACGGCAAGGAGATCCAACCAGTCCATCCTATAGGAGATCAGTCCTGGGTGTTCATTGGAAGGACTGATGTTGAAGCTGAAACTCCAATACTCTGGTCACTTGATGTGAAGAGCTGACTCACTTGAAAAGAACCTGATGTTGGGAAAGATTGAAGGCAGGAGGAGAAGGAGATGACAGAGGATGAGATGGTTAGATGGTATTACTGACTCAATGGACATAAGTATGGGTGAACTCTGGGAGTTGGTGATGGACAGGGAGGACTGGTGTGCTGTGGTTTGTGGGGTCACAAAGAGTCAGACACAACTGAGCGACTGAATTGAACTGAACTGAACTATTACCTATAGAATGGATAAGTTATAACAAGCTCCTACTCTATAGCATAGGAAACTATATTCAATATCCTGTGATAAACTATAATGGAAAAGAATATGAAAGTAATGTATATATAGATGTGACAATAATTTTACTATACAGCAGAAATTAATAAAACATTATAAATCAACTATATTTGAATAAAATAAGTTAAAAAAATAATAAAGACAGAGAATGACTCACCACAGTTTAAGGGGCACTGATTTGAAGGTACACAATGAAGCTTTCTGGATTGTTAAAATTTTTATGCAATTGAGGTTGGATGATGGCCACATAAGCACATGTATTTGTGAACATTTACTGAGTTATACATTTGCAATTTGTGTAGCTATGCTCACAATAAATGTTTTTAAAAGATGAAATTAAAAAGCAGGTATTATGAATCGATTCACGTTTTTCCTTGGGCAGGTGGTCTTAGTGCTTATTCTTGCCTGACTCCATGAACAGGCCCCATTCATGCTCGGAATTATAATTTGAGTGCCTTATTAAGGGCTCAAATGTGATACTTCTGTTTGGGAGAGTTTCCCTTATTCACTGATGATGAACAAATTGGAATTATTAAATCTCAAAAGGACTCCTACCTAAATGAATCCTTTGGCACATGTCTCTAAAGTTAAAAGCTGCCATCTTAGTTTTGAGTGCTCTTGAATACCTTTGGGTGTCCAGTGGATAAAGATACTTACTCTCTTTGAGCCAGTATGCTACAGCCCTAAAATGAATGCCATTGAAATGCATGTGCTGCCACTTATGCAGGAGACCATTATGTGTGCCAGCATACTATAAGACTTTTGTTTCTTTGTTTTAAATAGAAAAAGCTCTTTCCATCTGGATTCTTTCCTAAAAATTCAGTTCTTAAATTACATAGCCCTGCGTGTGTACAAACAAACATATACACCAACAACAAATGTTTAATTTCTTATCTTGGTTTTTCAAGTTCCTGATACATTATTGCAAATAGACTAACCTGGAATTGAATCAGAAAGTACATTTAAATAAAATCAAATTTAACTCCATTTTAAAGCATGGTTGGGTTTTTTGTTCAAATGCAATGGCAGTTACCTAGAAAAAAGTAACTTTGTAGTTTCAGCTGATGTTCTATCCCCAGTTTCCCCTTAGCAAATCTGCAGATACTGCATGGGCAAGATGAGATGCCAAAAGCATCTCAGAAAATAATCAATTATTAAGACATATTTATTGTTACTAACTCTGATATTACTTGAGGGCAGAAGGAAAAGAGGGCATCAGAGGATGAGAAGGCTGGATGGTATCACCAGTGCAATGAACATGAACTTGGGCAAATGGGAGATGGTGAAGGATAGGGAGGTCATGGATGCTGCAATCCGTGGGGTCACAAAGAGTCCAACACGACTAGCCAATTGAACATAGTAAAATAATTCAACATAAGCAGTTAGGAGTGCTAAACTGCCTCATTTCTCTACATTGGAAGGAGGCCCAAGTGATGAACTAATCCAGATTAAGTCTAAATGAGCACTTTTGTCTAAAAAAAAAGGAATTCAAAATTAAGAACATAGGATCTTGGCTTTACATTTGAGGACAAAAATGCAAATTAGATGCTGCTAGTGGTATAGAATCCATCTGCCAATGCAGGAGACATAAGAAATGTGGGTTCGATCCCAGAGTTGGGAAGATCCCCTAGAGGAGGGCTTGGCAACCCATTCCGGTATTCTTGCCTAGAGAATCCCATGAACAGAGGAGCCTGGCAGGCCACTGTCCACAGGACTGCAAAGAGTTGGACACGACTGAAATGACTTAACACAACCAAATCCAAATTAAAAGGGGCTGTGCATAAATGTGCAGCCATGTCTGACTCTTTGCAACCCCATGGACTGCAGCCCACCAGGCTCCTCTGTCCATGGAATTTTCCAGGCAAGAATACTGGAGTAGGTTGCCATTTGCTACTCTGGGGAAATCTTTCCCACTCAGGGATTGAAACCATGTCTCCTGTATTAGCAGGCAAATTCTTTATCACTGTACCACTTGGGAAGTCCCACAGGGGACTGCATTTTGGCTTTATATTCCCACTGGGTGCTTACTAATTAAAGTCTATAGTCAAAAGTCTGGATGTTGGGAGATACTTCTCCATAGGTCTCTTGTATTCCAGACTGCTTTGTGGTTATACATCAAGTTCAAGCCAAAGATGTGTCTTTGTCAAGGCCATAATTGTATTTGTGATGAGCAACCCTGAGAATTGAGGTGATGTCTCTTCAGAAAAAAAGAACAAACTTACTAACAGGCTGCTATAAAGCAGTGGATTCCCAAGGATCAGTGTTCTCTTGCAATACAACCCACTGTATTTTCAGGCATATATTTAGGCCAGTGATCTTCACCTGGGGGGGATTTTGTTCCTCAGGGGCATTTGGAAATATTTTCAGACATTTACTGTGATAATATTTGGAATGTGTGTACGTGTGTGTGTGTTGGTCACTCAGTCGTGTCTGCATCTTTGCGACCCCACAGACTTTAGCCTGCCAGTCTCCTCTGTCCACTGAATTTTCCAGGCAAGAATATTGGAGTGGGTAGCCATTCATTTCTCCAGGGATCTTCCCGACTCAGGGATTGAACCCAGTTCTCCCACATTGCAGGTAGACTCTTTACTGTCTGAGGAACCAAGGAAGCCTAATGTTTTGAATATATATATATATATATATATATATATATATATTTATACACACACAACACACACATATATATGTATAATGTCCTTTTAATCATAGGGGACTGGAATGCAAAAGTAGGCAGTCGAGAGATACCTGATGTAACCGGCAAGTTTGACCTTGAAGTACAAAATTAAGCAGGGAAAAAGCTAACAAAGTTTTGCCAAGAGAACACTGGTCATAGAAAACACCCTCTTCCAGCAACACATGAGACAACTCTATACATGGAAATCACCAAATGGTTAATACTTAAATCAGAATGATTATATTCTTTGTAGCCAAAGATTTAAAAGATCTATACAGTCAGCAAAAACAAGACCAGGAGCCGACTGTGGTTCAGATCATGAACTCCTTATTGCAAAATTCAGACTTAACTTGAAGAAAGTAGGAAAAACCACTAGGCCAATCACATATGACCTAAATCAAATCCCTTATGATTATACAGTGGAAGTGACAAACAGATTCAAGGCATTATATATGTTAGACAGAGTGCCTGAAGAACTATAGACAGAGGTTCATAATATTGTACAGGAGATGGTAAGCAAAATAACCCCCAAGAAAAATAAATGTAAAAAGGCAAAATGGTTGTCTGAGGTGGTCTTACAAACAGCTAAGAAAAGAGAAGTGAAAGGCAAAAGAGAAAATGAAAGATATATCCACCTGAATGCAGAATTCCAAAGAATAGCAGTGAGAAATAATAGAGCCTTCCTCAATAATCAATGAAAAGAAATAGAGGAAAATGATGAAATGGAGAGACTAGAGATATCTTCAAGAAAATTAGAGATACCAAGGAAATATTTCAAGCAAAGATGGGCACAATAAAGGACACAAACAGTATGGACCCAACAGAAGCAGAAGATATTAAGAAGAGGTTTCAAGCATACACAGAAGAACTATACAAAAAATATCCTAATGACTCAGATAACCATGATTGGGTGCTCACTCACCTAGGGCCAGACATCTTTAAGTGCGAAATCAAGTGGGCCTTAGAAAGCATCAGTATGAACAGAGCTAGTGGAAGTGATGGATTTCCAGCTGAGTTATTTCAAATCCTAAAAGATGATACTGTTAAAGTGTTGCACTCCATATACAAGCAAATTTGGAAATCTCAGCAGTGGCCACAGAACTGGAAAAGATAAGTTTTCATTCTAACTCCAAAGAAGGCCAGTGCCAAAGAATGTTCAATTGCACTCCTTTCACATGCTAGCAAAGGAATGCTCAAAGTCTTCCAAGCTAGGTTTCAACAGCACATGAGCTGAGAACTTCCTGATGTACAAGCTAGATTTAGAAGACAGAGGAACCAGAGATCAAATTGTCAACACATTGGCTCATTGAAAAAGCTAGAGAATTCCAGAAAAACATCATCTACTTCTGCTTCATTGACTATGTCCAAGCCTTTGTGTGCATCACAACAAACTGTGGGAAATTCTTAAAGTAATGGGAATACCATACCACCTTACCTGCCTCCTGAGAAACTAGTATGTAGGTCAAGAAACAACAGTTAGAACCAGACAGTGAACATGGACTGGTTCCAAATTGGTAAAGGAATACATCAAGGCTTACATTGTCACCCTGTTTATTTAACTTATATGCAGAGCACAACATGAAAAATGCCAGGCTGGATGAAGCACAACGTGGAATCAACATGGCCAGGAGAAATATCAATAACCTCAGATATGCAGATGACACTACCCTCATAGCGGAAAGCAAAGTGAAACTAAAGAACCTTTGGATCTAGGTGAAAGAGAAGAGTGAAAAAGCTGACTTAAAACTCAACATTCGGAAAATTAAGATCATGGAATCTATTCCCATCACTTCGTGGCAAATAGATGGGGAAACAATGGAAACAGTGATAGACTTTATTTTCTGGGCTCCAAAATCACTGCAGATGGTGACTGCAGCTATGAAATTAAAGGATGATTGCTACTTGGAAGAAAAGCTATGATAAACCTAGACGATATAATAAAAAGTAGAGATATCAGCTTGCCAAAAATGGTTTGTATAGTCAAAACTTTTTTTTTTTTTTTCCCAGTAGTCATGTATGGCTGTGAGATTTGGACCATAAAGAAGGCTGAGTGCCAGAGAATTGATACTTTTAAACTGTGGTGTTGGAGAAGGCTCTTGAGAGTCCCTTGGACTGCCAAATGATCAAACTAGTCAATCCTAAAGGAAATCAGCCCTGAATATTCATTGGAAGGACTGATGCTAAAGCTGAAGCTCTAATACTTTCACCACCTGACAAAAAGACCCAACTTATTGAAAAATATCCTGATGCTGAGAAAGATTGAAGGCAGGTGAAGGGGATGACAGAGGATGAGCCAGCTGGATTGCATCACTGACTCAATGAACATGGGCTTGAGCAAGCTCTGGGAGATTGAAGCAAGGGGAAGTCTGGTGTGCTGCAGTCCATGGGGTTGCAAATATTTGGACATGACTGAGGGACTGAGCAGCAACAATGTATGTGTACATATCTAATACACATGCATACATACAATGCAATGTGTATACATACATATGCTAGTAAAGTAATGCTCAAAATTCTCCAAGCCAGACTTCAGCAATATGTGAACCATGAACTTCCTGCTGTTCAAGCTGGTTTTAGAAAAGGCAGAGGAACCAGAGATCAAATTGCCAACATCTGCTGGATCATGGAAAAAGCAAGAGAGTTCCAGAAGAACATCTGTTTCTGCTTTATTGACTATGCCAAAGCCTTTGACTGTGTGGATCACAATAGACTGTGGAAAATTCTGAAAGAGATGGGAATACCGGACCACCAGACCTGCCTCTTGAGAAATCTGTATGCAGGTCATGAAGCAACAGTTAGAACTGGACATGGAACAACAGATTGGTTCCAAACAGGAAAAGGAGCACGTCAAGGCTGTATATTGTCACCCTGTTTATTTAACTTATAAGCAGAGTACATCATGAGAAATGCTGGACTGGAAGAAACACAAGCTGGAATCAAGACTGCTGGGATATCAATAAACTCAGATATGCAGACGACACCACCCTTATGGCAGAAAGTGAAGAGGAACTAAAAAGCCTCTTGATGAAGGTGAAAGAGGAGACTGGAAAAGTTGGCTTAAAGCTCAACATTCAGAAAATGAAGATCATGGCATCCAGTCCCATCACTTCATGGGAAATAGATGGTGAAACAGTGTCAGACTTTATTTTTCTGGGCTCCAAAATCATTGCAGATGGTGACTGCAGCCATGAAATTAAAAGACGCTTACTCCTTGGAAGGAAAGTTATGACCAACCTAGATAGCATATTGAAAAGCAGAGACATTACTTTGTCAAGAAAGGTCCGTCTACTCAAGGCTATGGTTTTTCCTGTGGTCATGTATGGATGTGAGAGCTGGACTGTGAAGAAGGACTGTGAAGAAGTTGGACTGCCAAAGAATTGATGCTTTTGAACTGTGGTGTTGGAGAAGACTCTTGAGGGTCCCTTGGACTGCAAGGAGATCCAACCAGTCCATTCTGAAGATCAGCCCTAAGATTTCTTTGGAAGGAATGATGCTAAAGCTGGAACTCCAGTACTTTATCCACCTCATGCGAAGAGTTGACTCATTTGAAAAGACTCTGATGCTGGGAGGGATTGGGGGCAAGAGGAGAAGGGGACGACAGAGGATGAGGTGGCTGGATGGCATCACCGACTTGATGGACGTGAGTCTGAGTGAACTCTGGGAGTTCGTGATGGACAGGGAGGCCTGGCGTGCTGTGATTCATGGGATCGCAAAGAGTCGGACACGACTGAGCGACTGATCTGATCTGATATGTGTGTACATGTCTATATATGCGTAAATATATACAGATAGTGATAGGAGAGTGGAGAAAGAGATTGTGAAAATGTATTATATGACTAGAAGCTAGTAATGGTTGCTTCTCTTAAAATCTGAAATATTTCATGATGTGAATTTGATATCTTGGAACAGCAATACACTGTGCATTTGCTGTACCTAGCCACCATTGACCCAGTCTTTAGTTATTTTCTTGAGGTAGAGACAGCACTTGCATTACAGCAAACAAACAAATAAAAAATAAATTCACTGCACTCAAAAACTTTAATTGATTCCCTGGATAGTTACTTCCTTAAACTGGCAGCATCTTTATTAATTTATTGAATTTTATTTATAAATGAGAAAAATAATCTTTATAAAGTTCTTGTGACGGTTACTTTCATATGTCAATTAGAACGGAACACAGAGTTCTCAGGTATTTGGTCAACCTTTTTTCTATGTGTATTTTGAAGGTGTTATTGGATAACATTAACTTTTTTTTTCTTAATTTGTATTTTCTTGGCATGTTATTATCTTTATTTATATTTAGTTGTGTTTTTTTTATTTTATTTTATTTTTAAGCTTTACAATATTGTATTGGTTTTTTCCAAATATCGAAATGAATCCGCCACAGGTATACATGTGTTCCCCATTCTGAACCCTCCTCCCTCCCCATACCATCCCTTTGGGTCGTCCCAGTGCACCAGCCCCAAGCATCCGGTATTGTGCATTGAACCTGGATTGGTGACTCATTTCGTACATGATATTATACATGTTTCAATGCCATTCTCCCAAATCATCCCACCCTCTCCCTCTCCCACCGAGTCCATAAGACTATTCTATACATCAGTGTCTCTTTTGCTGTCTCATACACAGGGTTATTGTTACCATCTTTCTAAATTCCATATATATGCGTTAGTATACTGTATTGGTGTTTTTCTTTCTGGCTTACTTCACTCTGTATAATAGACTCCAGTTTCATCCACCTCATTAGAACTGATTCAAATGTATTCTTTTTAATGGCTGAGTAATACTCCATTATGTATATGTACCACAACTTTCTTATCCATTCATCTGCTGATGGACATCTAGGATGCTTCCATGTCTTAAGGTAGACTGAGTCAAAGGGATTGCCCTCCATAATGTGAGAGGGCTTCATCCAGTTGGATAAAGACTTAAATATAGGAAAAGGCTGACCCTCCTCCAAGTAAGAGGATTTTCCTGCCTATCTTTGAATTGATATGTTGGCTTTTTCTGGTTCTAAAACAGCTTCTAGCCTTTAGACTAGAACTGAGATACACACACACACACACACACACACACAGATTTGGGTCTGTTTCTCTGGAGAACCTTGATTAGCATAGTTCTTTTTAAACATAATTTAATCTATTCAGTTCAGTCTCTCAGTCATGTCCGACTCTTTGCGATCCCATGAATCGCAGCATGCCAGGCCTCCCTGTCCATCACCAACTCCCAGAGTTCACTCAGACTCACGTCCATCAAGTCAGTGATGCCATCCAGCCATCTCATCTTCTGTCGTCCCCTTCTCCTCCTGCCCCCAATCCCTCCCAGCATCAGAGTCTTTTCCAATGAGTCGACTCTTCGCATGAGGTGGCCAAAGTACTGGAGCTTCAGCTTTAGCATCATTCCCTCCAAAGAAATCCCAGGGCTGATCTCCTTCAGAATGGACTGGTTGGATCTCCTTGCAGTCCAAGGGACTCTCAAGAGTCTTCTCCAACACCACAGTTCAAAAGCATCAGTTCTTTGGCGCTCAGCTTTTTTCACAGCCCAACTCTCACATCCATATATGACCACTAGAAAAACCATAGCCTTGAGTAGATGGGCCTTTCTTGGCAAAGTAATGTCTCTGATTTTCAATATGCTATCTAGGTTGGTCATAACTTTCCTTCCAAGGAGTAAGCATCTTTTAATTTCATGGCTGCAGTCACCGTCTGCAGTGATTTTGGAACACCCAAAAATAAAGTCTGACACTGTTTCCACTGTTTCCCTATCTATTTCCCATGAAGTGATGGGACTGGATGCCATGATCTTCGTTTTCTGAATGTTGAGCTTTCAGCCAACTTTTTCACTCTCCTCTTTCACTTTCGTCAAGAGGCTTTTTAGTTCCTCTTCACTTTTTGCCATAAGGGTGGTGTCATCTGCATATCTGAGTTTATTGATATTTCTCCCAGCAATCTTGACTCCAGCTTGCCTTTCTTCCAGTCCAGCATTTCTCATGATATACTCTGCATAGGACTCCTTATTACCAAATTCAGACTGAAATTGAAGAAAGTAGGGAAAACCCCTAGACCATTCAGGTATGACCTAAATAAAATCCCTTATGATTATACAGTGGAAGTGAGAATTAGATTTAGGGGCCTAAATCTGATAGAGTGCCTGATGAACTATGGAATGAGGTTTGTGACATTGTACAGGAGACAGGGATCAAGACCATCCCCATGGAAAAGAAATGCAAAAAAGCAAAATGGCTGTCTGGGGAGGCCTTACAAATAGCTGTGAAAAGAAGAGAAGTGAAAGGCAAAGGAGAAAAGGAAAGATATAAGCATCTGAATGCATAGTTCCAAAGAATAGCAAGAAGAGATAAGAAAGCCTTCCTCAGCGATCAATGCAAAGATATAGAGGAAAACAACAGAATGGGGAAGACTAGAAATGTCTTCAAGAAAATTAGAGATACCAAGGGAACATTTCATGCAAAGATGGGCTCCATAAAGGACAGAAATGGTATGGACCTAACAAAGGCAAAAGATTTTAAGAAAAGGTGGCAAGAATACACAGAAGAACTGTACAAAAAAGATCGTCACAACCCAGATAATCATGATGGTGTGATCACTCATCTAGAGCCAGACATCCTGGAATGTGAAGTCAAGTGGGCCTTAGAAAGCATCACTACGAACAAAGCTAGTGGAGGTGATGGAATTTCCATTGAGCTATTTCAAATCCTAAAAGATGATGTTGTGAAAGTGCTGCACTCAATATGCCAGCAAATTGGGAAAACTCAGCAGTGGCCACAGGACTGGAAAAGGTCCGTTTTCATTCCAATTTAATTTATTAATTTAATTTATTTATTTTTGTCTGTTCTGGGTCTTCATTGCTGCACAGTTTTTTCTCTAGTTGCAGAGAGCAGGGGCTACTCTCTATTTGTGATACTTGGTCTTCTCATCATGGTGGCTTCTCTTGTTGCAGAGAAGGGCATGCAGGCTTCAGTAATTGCTACACCTGGGCTGTGGAGCACAGCCTCAATGGTTGTGGTGCACAGGCTTAGTTGAGATGGTTTAATAGCATGGCCAACTCAATGCACTTGAGTTTGAGCAAATTCCAGGAGATAGAGAAGGACAAGGTAGCCTGATGTGCTGCAGTCCATGGGGATGAAGTGTCAGACATGATTAGCAACTGAAAAATAATAATAATAACA
The DNA here is from genome assembly GCF_029407905.1 of Bubalus kerabau. Taxonomy (NCBI): domain Eukaryota; kingdom Metazoa; phylum Chordata; class Mammalia; order Artiodactyla; family Bovidae; genus Bubalus; species Bubalus kerabau. Next base: position 54,765,964 of record NC_073634.1, read on the forward strand.
GGTTTAGTTGCTCACAGCGTGTGAGATCTTCCTGGATCAGGGGTCAAACCTGTGTCTCCTGAATTGACAGGTGGCTTCTTTACCACTGAGCCACCAGGGAAGTCCTATTATAGCTTTTTTATGCACTACGAAAGTTAGTCTTTAAGGGATTGACATTTACCCTTTCACTCTATGCTCTCCTCTGCTTTATAGTTTCCTTAATACCAGTACATATCTTACAATATTTTGTGTATTAAGGAAATGGCAACCCACTCCAGTGTTCTTTCCTGGAGAATCCCAGGGATGGGGGAGCCTGGTGGGCTGCCCTCTATGGGGTCACACAGAGTCGGACACGACTGACACGACTTAGCAGGAGCAGCAGTAACAGCAGCATGTATAAAATATGAGACAAAATTATCTTATTTACTAGTATATCTCCAAGGTTTTTTATATCTGGTTCACATGTGAATTAAAGCACTGTGAACCTCTATGCTTGTTGAAAGAGTGGGCAGCAAAAAATATATTTCTCAAATATTAGCTGATGATATGATTCATTTCATAATTTTAAGCTTAAATTTAAACTGTATATTTTTTTTACCCATTGAAGACAATTGCTGTTGCTACTGGCATTATTAAAACTGCTTTTAGAATAAATAAATAATTATAAGCCAGGCAGTAATTTGTTTTAAATTACATTCATTCATAATCAGATACTCTAAGGAAAAAGTCTGAGTATTCTTTTTTTTTTTTTTTTTTAATACCTCCCTCAGCCCTGGGATTTCTTTGGAAGGAATGATGCTAAAGCTGAAACTCCAGTACTTTGGCCACCTCATATGAAGAGTTGACTCATTGGAAAAGACTCTGATGCCGGGAGGGATTGGGGGCAGGAGGAGAAGGGGATGACAGGGGATGAGATGGCTGGATGGCATCACTGACTCGATGGACATGAGTTTGAGTGAACTCCAGGAGTTGGTGATGGATAGGGAGGCCTGGTGTGCAGCGATTCATGGGATTGCAAAGAGTCGGACATGACTGAGCAACTGAACTGAACTGAACTGAGAACTGAAAAAGGTCCTCCCTGGTGACTCAGATAGTAAAGATCTACCTGCAATGCAGATCTGGGTTGGGAAGAACCCCTGGAGAAGGAAATGGCAACCTATCCAGTTTTCTTGTTGGAGAATTTCATGGACAGAAGAGCCTGGAAGGCTACAGTCAATGGGGTCTCAAAGAGTTGGACACAACTGAATGACTAATCCTTTCCAGAGCTGAAAAGCATTCTCCTATATGACCTGGCTCTAGTATATCTTTTTAGAGGATGCCCCTAATAGTCTCTTTCTTGCTTATGTAACTCTAGTCCTGAGGCAGGAGATAGATAGGCCCCAGGCTGAATAGCTGAACTTTCAAAATAGCAGGAGAGAGGAAAAGCTGAGTCCTGCCCTCACAAGAAATAAAAGACCACATATTACTTATTTTCAAAGCTGAGGAGACCTTACTGACTACACAAGTATAGAAAGGCTCTTGGAGTGCCACCTCAGAGTGATTCCAACCTACCCATAGGCCTCTTCACTGGAGTTCATCTTGGCTAAAAGACATATGTGCACACATGGGAGGACCTTAAGATACATCAAACATAGATGCAGAGTGGGGAAAAGCAAGACAATTGGCCAAAGGAAACTCAGAAGAAATCCCCCATGTCACTTAATCAAACTACCATGAGGGCATAACTCTCTCTGAGTCTGCTTGTGTGTTCATCCACAAGTATTCTTTTTCCTCCTAGTAAACACTTCACTTGTTTCACTACTTCCCATCTCTATGTGGAAATTCATTTCTACACAGCTGACAGGCTAGGGCCATGTTACTGACCACTGGTCCCTTGTAGCCTAGTGACTAGTATTTAGCTCTCTCATTGGTCTCAGCCTGACTTCAATCTCTGATGAGGAACCAAAATCCTGATTCAAGCTACTGCAGGTTGAGTCCCTTGGAAATCAATCCCATTGACTTTTTGTGGTTCCTTAAATAAGCCAAGCTTGCTTCCATCTCAGCAACTTCCAGTTAGGTTCAGTTCAGTCACTCAGTCGTGTCCGACTCTCTGGCACCCCATGGACTGCAGCACTCAGGCTTCCATGTCCATCACCAACTCCCAGAGCTTGCTCAAACTCATGGCCATCAAGTTGGTGATGTCATCCAACCATCTCATCCTCTGTTGTCCCCTTCTCCTTCTGCCTTTGATCTTTGCCAGCATTAGGAATTTTGGTGTTGTTTTTTTTTCCCCCATATTGCTCATTTTCTCATTCCTTGCAATAAATATTTCCCTTGTACTCTATCTGATCAGCACTCTTATCATATATTGGTCTACTTGGTTTTTCCTTATTGCACCTGTCTACCTATATGTATACCTGTGCTTTCATCTCTTCTTCCAGAACACAGGGTTGATAAGAGCAGAGTCATTTTCTTTCTGGTCCTTGATCTAACTTTAATGCTTCAGTGAAATTGAAAGTGTTAGTCAGTCAATCGTGCCCAACTCTGCGACCCTAAAGACTGCAGCCCACTAAGTTCCTCTGTCCATGGAATTATCCAGACAAGAATACTGGAGTGGATTGCCATTTCCTTCTCCAGGGGACCTTCCTGACCCAGAAAATGAAGCCAGGACTCATGCATTGCAAGCAGATTCTTTAACATCTAAGCCACCAAGGAAGTTCCTTTTATTAATATATAAACACTTTATCAATAATACTAAATGAAAGTATATATCAATTAGAAGTTCCAAACAAAATACAAGTAGTAATATCAGAAAGTGTCCATTGAGCTGATCTGTGCTCTTTTCTCATTTTAATCTACTTGGAAGCAAATACAGAGATTTCTAGAATTCAGGAAGTTTGAAACTGGGACATTATACCAGGAACCAATTTTATAGAGACATAGACTTGTTTGTTCTGATAACTATGTGATGTGCTTAGTCATTCAGTCGTGTCTGACTCTTTGCGACCCCATGGACTGTAGTCTGCCAGGCTCCCTTGTCTGTGGGGATTCTCCAGGCAAGAATACTGAAGTGGGTCACCATGTCCTCCTCCAGGGGATCTTCCCAACACAGGGATCGAATCCAGGTTTCCCACATTGCAGGTGGATTCTTTACTATCTGAGCCAACAGAGAAGCCAGTTTCTAATAAAGATAGGCTGCGGTATAAAATTATTTAATACTTAATCCAGTATCTGAGCATTTCATTTCCTCCTCCATCAAGTTGCAAATGAGACTCACTTTCTTATTTAGTGTTCACCTTTCATATAGAGCTGGGCTGGACATTTTTAAAATGCTTTTCTTTTTGAGGATGTGGATTATAAAATAAATGTATGGAAATTAGTGGCATGGTCTGACTTCACCATTAACCAGAATAACCCTTTATTCAAATATACACACAGGGATATTTTGATTGACATATAGCATATTTAATTAATTAGGAGTATTACTAATAAGGAAGGAAGGGGGTACATGATTTTACACCTGGTTGTGTAACACCTATAATGGTTTTACCTCAATGTAGTCCTCTTTAAGAATATACCTGCTGTTTGTTTTTTCCTCAAATGCTTTCATTTAATCCTATTGCATATGTTTGGCTTCAGATGGCACTGTGCATACCTGCACAACCTGTTTATTTGGTAGCTATTCCTGTTGCTAAAGGACTTCTCTGGTGATTCAGCAGGTAAAGAACCTGTCTGCCAATGCAGGAGACAAGAGATGTGAGTTCAATCCCTGGGTCAGGAAGATCTCCTTGAGAAGGAAATAGCAATCTCCTCCAGTATTCTTGCCTGGGAAATCCCATGGACAGAGGAACCTGGTGGGTTACAGTCCATGTGGTTGCAAAGAGCCAGACATGACTGAGTATGCATACACACACATACCTGTTGCTAAATATTAGTAAATTGGAAACAGTGACACCATTTGCCAGATTCCTATTATAATTCTTACTACAGAACTGCCTTCTTTCAAATAGCTTTACTTTTACACAGAGAGCAATAAATGCATCTTTTCTTTCTATTTCTCTGTAATGGAATCACAACACTTTTTTTCTTACATTTATATAAATAGAAAAATCTGTGGTGATGCTCCATATCAGAGACACTGCATAATCTCGAGGTATGTATGTTGTCTTCTATCACTTTGCATTAAGGATATCAGTTCCAACATCTTTAGCCACTTTCCAGCAACATTAGGCTACTTGCTTTAGGACACAATTTTCAGACATGTCACTCTTGACTGGAAATAGTCAAGGAGTTATGGAACACCAGTTTCAAAAATAGTTCCTTGGATTCTATTTTCTATCAGTCTGAACTAAATATGAACCAAAGATAAGCCTTTTATATAAAGTGTTCCACCAATTGAAGGGGACTCCAAATTCCCCACTGTAAAAAAAACTGAACCCTTTATAAAAAAATTTTGCCCAACTATTTTCACAAAGCACCTCGATTACCACATTAATCATTATTTGCCATGTATGTCAGTGCCATGAAAAGAGAAGAAGTGTTTGGCCCACAAACTCTGGACTATTAAGTGAAAATGATTTCATTTCTTCAAAATCTCATGACAGCATCCTTCCTCTAAAAATACTTCTTTTACCCTATGATTGATGGGAAATTTCCCCATTTAAATTGACATTCTTTTAACAAGGGTCAACACTAGGTCACAGTTTTTGTTGCTGTTTAGTCAATAAGGCATGTCTGACTCTCTTGTGACCTCATGGACTGTAGCCTGCAAGGTTCCTCTGTCCATGGGATTTCCCAGACAAGAATACTAGAGTGGGTTGCCATTTCCTCCACCAAGGGATCTTCTATGTCAAGGGATCAAGCCTACTGATCAATCAGGGAAGCCCAGGACACTCTTAGGTCTGTTGAATAATGCTTATTTTTCCATGACTTCACCCTCTGTAAAAGCGCCCTCATATTTCTCTCACATCATAATCCCTCACTCTCTGAATGATACCCCAGCATTAAATCATTCTCTTCAATTACCATTGCTATTTTCAAATGTGGCTGATAACCTAATAAATAAATCTTACATGCAATATTCACCAGAGAGAGAGAGGAGGCGAGGAACCTTCCATTTTCATCCTTCTACTGTCTTTGTAACTTGTACATATTTCATTTAAAAAAGTAATGCTGCTAAGTCACTTCAGTGTGTCCAGCTCTGTGAGACCCCATAGACGGCAGCCCACCAGGCTCCCCCATCCCTGGGATTCTCCAGGCAAGATCACTGGAGTGGGTTGCCATTTCCTTCTCCAATGCATGAAAGTGAAACGTGAAAGTGAAGTCGCTCAGTCGTGTCCGACTCTTAGCAACCCCATGGATTGCAGCCTACCAGGCTCCTCTGCCCATGGGATTTTCCAGGCAAGAGTACTGGAGTGGGGTGCCATTGCCTAATAAGCCATAATATAAAAAGCAGTTCTAGGGGGCATGTTTAAAGAATAAGTATGATCTAAAAGAGAATCTTGATCAACCCCTTCTTCCATACATTGACTTTGTTACTCTTTACCACTACCATTTTGTTTGTGGTTGACTTTTCAGATTTTTGAAGTTTCATATGATAATAATAAAGAGAACACCAAACTTACTTGTAATAAAAATTCAGATGAACAAAATATATATAGAAAACCTCAAAAGTGACCTCAAAAGTACTTTTCAAATGATTGTCAAGTGTTCTAATTGTTGCACCTACTCAGAGTCTTAGACTTCCCTGGTGGCTTAGATGGCAAAGAATCCTCCTGCTATGAGGGAGATCTGGGTTCAATCCCTGGGTTTGAAAGATTCCCTGGAGGAGGGCATGACAACCCACTCTAGTATTCTTGCCTGGAGAATCCCCATGGACAGAGGAGCCTGGCAGGTCTACAGTCCATGAGATCACGAAGAGTCAGACACGACTGAGATACTAAGCACACAGCCCACTCAGAGTCTTACATCACTGTTCATATTATGCACTTTATCTTCTGGCTGCAGTTGGGGCCTTCTTCTCACACCAGATGGCTGCAATAACTCCTGAAAAAAGATTAGCTTTCTCTCTGGATTGAAGCAGGACACATTGTTGTTCTGAATATTGGGGGAATGATGAAGCTAAATCATACACTTCCCCTTAATTACAGAGAAAAGTATTTCTCACATCTGTTTCTATTTCCATGAAAGCGAAAGTGAGAGTGAAGTCACTCAGTTGTGTCCGACTCTTTGTGACCCCGTGGACTGTAGCCCACAAGGCTCCTCTGTCCATGGGATTCTCCAGGCAAGAATACTGGTGTGGGTTGCCATTTCCTTCTCCAGGGGATCTTCCCAACCCAGGGATCGAACCCAGGTCTCCCACATTGCAGGCAGAGGCTTTAACCTCTGAGCCACCAGAGAAGCCCCTTGGCAAGTTTGAATATTTCAGATTTTCAACCAAAATGCATTGTGACTGTCAGACCCAGAATTTAGCAAGCAATTATGCCTTCAGAAAAGCACAAATGAAGGTCACAGAGTTCTGTGGGGTCTATGATATTACCAGAACACTTTACAATTGGGAGAAAATAACTCTTAAAGTTGATAATCACTCCAGGTACCTTGAGTAGTGATTTTTCAGATGGTTAATGTGATGAAACAGTTTGGAAGAAACCAACCCTATTGGTTGACTTTCAGCTGCTGATATTATTTATTATTATTATTATTAATTGAACTGATCTCCCCCTGTACCTCTACTGTTCCTTCCTTGCATCTTGCATCATCAAGAGGATTTATCACACAGAAAAAAACATTTGCAAAGGCTGTTTTTGACTTTGCCTAATGTAAAAATACATTACAAGGATTTCTACAGTGCAAACAGGGATGTGAGAGGAATCAAGAGAAGCTTAGATAAAGTAGTGTCCAACTGCATGATAACCTAGTGGCTAGAGAAGTAGAAAGCTTCTCACATGCCGTGATTTGGCAGAGACTCCAAAGTTCATCTACCCCAAAATACTTCATATATTATCTGAAAATAGTGGTTTACTGGTAAAGAATCCATCTGCACTGAAGGGGAGTTGCAGGGAACTCACATTCTATCCTTAGGTTGGGAAGATTTCCCAGGAGAAGGAAATGGCAACCCAGTCCAATATTCTTGCCTGGAAATCCTCATGGGCAGAGAATCCTGGTGGGCTACAGTCCATGGGGTTGCAAAAGAGTCAAACATTACTGAGTGACTAGACAACACCAATACCTGGCAGGTTTATTACATCAGTGCAGATTGAGTTAAAGTGTTATATATATTGAATGAAATTGGCATATTTGAAAAGTTTAAATGGTTCTTTATATATGGAGAGAACATCATTTGAACCTATGGCAATTTAATTTTTAAAAAATGATTTTGCTTAAAATAAGGAAAATCTATTCAAATTCTGGAGTTATCTGACAATGGAGTGTGATGCACTGCTATCTAAATAAGTGGTGTGCTCTTTGTCATCACAAACACTCAGGCTGCAATGCATATTATAGAATAGCACTATCCAAAGGAAACAAAACATGAACAAGAAATGCAAGTCATATATGTAATTATAAGTTTTCTGGTATTCTCATTCAAAATAATTTTAAAGTGGAAATTAAATAATATATTTGACTAAACCCAGTATGTCCAAAGCATTATAATTACAACATGCAATGATTATAAAAGTAAGACTTTTCAAATTTTGTGCTGGGTATTTGAAATTTCATGTGAATTTCAGTTTTTCCTTGAAATATGGGTTGGTCATGTTTCAATAGTTGCACATGCCTAGTTGCTACTGGATTAGACAGTATAGTTATAGAGATTTCCCAGATATAGTAAGAGATCCATCCTGTAAAGTTACTTCCATTTTTTAATATTTATTATTCCCATTGTTTAAAGACCACGGCTTATTAAATGGACTTCCAATTGCATAAAGCAGCTGCAACAAGGGGTCTCTTTTCTGGGCACAGGGAAAAGAAACCACTTGGAGGACACTGGTCACCTCGGGGAGAAAGGACAACACAAATTAACATTTTCTGCCTCAGACCTTTGAGTCAAAAAAATTATGCACAACTTAAGGAAACTGGTGATACAGAGAAATAAAATATTTCAATCCATATTTACTGGTTATTGTTTTTTTACACAGCATTATAAAGAAAACAAAGGCTGTGCCTTCAAAGAGTATACAGACATATACTCGCATAGAAAACTAATATGAAACAGTAGGACATGAGAAGATACTCCAAATTGCTAATTGTTAGAGAAATGCAAATCAAAACTACAATAACATATCACTTCACACTAGTCAGAATGACCATGATTAAAAAGTTTACAAATCACAAATGCTATAGAGGGTGTGGAGGAAAGGGAAATGTCTTGCACTGCTTGTGGGACAGTAAATTGGCAAAGCCACTGTGGGAAATGATATGGAGATTCTTCAAAAAATTAAAAATAGCGATCCTATTCCTGGGTATATATACAAACAAAACTGTAATTTAAAAAGTTAAAAGTTCCCCTTATGTTCATAACAGTACTATTAACAATAGTCAATACACAAAAATAACATAAATGTCCATCTACAAATGAATGGATAAAGAAGATGTGGTTACATATATACAATATAAGAGAATACTTTTCAGCCATAAAAAAGAATGAAGCTATGCCATTTGCAGCAACATGAATGAAACAAGAAATCATAATACGAAGTGAAGTAAGTCAGAAAGAGAAAGACAAATACCAAGTGAAATCACTTCTATGTGGACTCTACAACAGAGAAGACTTTACCTACAAGACAAATATATTAACAGTCGTTGAGAACATACTTGTGGTTGTCTAGGAGGTGTCAGGGGCAGATGAATTAGAAGTCTGAGATTAGCAGATTCAAACTATTGTATATAGAATAGGTAAACATCAAGGTCCTACTGTTTAGTACAGGTAGCTACATTCAATATCCTGTGATAAACCATAAAGGAAAACAATTTGAAAAAAATATACATGTACAACTGAGTCACTTTTCTGTACATTGAAATTAGCACAAAATTATAAATCAACTATATTTCAATAAAACACACACACACACACAACTGGTTTTATTCCTACTTCTCCTTTTTTCATACCTCACATGTAATTTACTATCAAATTTGATTGGCTCTACTTTTATGTATACTGAAACCTGACCTTATTTCACTGGCTAATGCTATCATTCTGGCCCAATATGTCTTTAACTTACTACATTTTGATAATTACAAGTCTTCCAAGTAGGTCCCCTTCTGTCCATCTCCTTTTGCAGTCTCTTCCTAATAGAATGGGATCTTTTTAAAACTTAAATCAAATTTTATCACTCTTCTGTTTAAAATTCTTTTTGTTTCCCATCTCTCTCTAAATAATCACGTAAATCTGTATTCTGATTTAAAATCCCTTACATGAGCTGCTCCTTCTCAACCCCTAAAATTGTCTCTTTGACTTCATATCCTTTGTCCTCTTACTTGATCACTCTGAACACTGAGATTATTGCTGTTTCTTTAAAAAAAAAAAAAAAAAAAACTCCAAGTTGGCTCACCTATAGATTTTTCGCTTGCTATTTCCTCTTTCCACTATGCTGTTCCCCAAGCTATACACATATCAAGCTCACTAGCATCATTTTCATCTTCTCCATGAATACTTCTCTGCTCAGCACATTTAGAAAAATTTACCTTCCTTCCTGATACCTTCAAATTTCATTTATTTCTTAATTATTTTCTACTTATTGGATGTCTTTATCTAACATAAAATAGCAAATCTCTCTCTCTCTCTCTCTCTCTCTATATATATATATATATATAATGTGCCTATAATACTGAAATATGTGCTTCAGAAAGGAGTTTTTTTTTTCTTTCTGTGTTCTGCTATATTCCCATTTTGTAAGACAGTGTTCACACATAGTAAGCATTTAATAAGTATATTTGAATGAATAAATAAATGTTGCAGAGGAAGACAAAATAAATGCATGTATTGTCTAACAGTAGGTTATAGATAAGAGGTAATGAATAAGGGATAAAGATAATTATTTCTCTAGGAATTCAAAAGGTAGATATATCTGTAATTGTGTAGGCAGAGGAGCTTCTTAGAGACACACAGAATGCCTGGAGGAATCTGAGGGGAATAAGAAGGTAAGCATCTTTAAGAAGAGGAAAAGGGAAGCAAAGTAGTATATAAATAAATATAGAACAACTATTATTTTTAAAAGTTACAAATACAGATGAATAACAAACCTAAGTTTAAAAAGCTATCCTGTAGCTCAGACTAATGTATATCTCAATCATTTTTCCTACTTGATGACAGGTAGATTAATCTTGGGAACTTTTGAACAAGACTAGGAAGCATAATCTATAAAACTATTTAATCATTATTTGTTTTTCTCTGTATAACTTATTTCACTACATATAATACCCTCTAGGTCAGTCGATATGGTTGCAAATGGTAGAATTTCATTATATATATATATATATATATATATATATGGTATGTATATATATATATATGGTATGTGTATGTATGTATGTATGTATATATATATATATATACATATATATATATATATACACACCATTCATTTTGTCACAAATAACAAGATTCCATTCTTTTTATGGTTGAGTAATATTCCAATGTGTATGTGTGTCTTCTTCATTCATTTATCAATGAGTGGGCACAGATTGTTTCCATACCTTGGCTATTGTAAATAATGCTGCACTATACATGGGGATGCATGCCTTTTTTCATGTTAATATTTCATTTTCCCTAGGTATATTCTCACCAATGGTACTGCTGAGTCCTATAAAGTTTCTATGTATAGTTTTTAGAGAAACCTCCATACTATTTTTCACAGTGACTGCAACAATTCACATTTCCACTAACAATACACATGTTCTGTTTTCTCCACATCCTCACTAACATGTGTTATTTGTAAACATTTTTTTAACTTTTTAAAAAGTTTTTAATAGGAGGATAACTGTTTTACAAAATGTTGTGTTAGTTTCTGTCATATATCAACATGAATCAGCCATAAGTGTATATATGTCCCCTCCCCCTTGAACCTCCCTCCCATTTCCCATCCCATCCTACCCCCTAGATTGTCACAGAGCACCAAGTTTGAGCTCCCTGTGTTATATATATATATATATATATATATATATATATATATATATATAATCTCCATAGGATTTTCCAGGCAAGAATACTGGACTGGGCCATTTCCTTCTCCAGAGGATCTTCCCGACCCAGGAATCAAATGCACGTCTCCTGCACTGGCAGGCATTGGCAGGTGGATTTTTGTGGCTCAGACAGTAAAAGTGTCTGCCTATAATGCAGGAGCAGAGAAGGCAATGGCACCCCACTTCAGTACTCTTACCTGGAAAACCCCATGGATGGAGGAGCCTGGTAGGCTGCAGTCCATGTGGTCGCTAAGTCGGATACACTGAGCAACTTCACTTTCCGTTTCACTTTCATGCATTGGAGAAGGAAATGGAAACCCACCCCAGTATTCTTGCCTGGAGAATCCCAGGGACGGGGGAGGCTGGTGGGCTGCCATTTATGGGGTCCAAAGATTCGGACACGACTGAAGCGACTTAGCGGCAGCAGCATAATGCAGGATACCTGGGTTCCATCCCTGGGTCAGGACGATCCCCTGCAGAAGGAAATGGCAACACACTCCTGTACTCTTGACTGGAAAATTCCATGGATGGAGGAGCCTGGTAGGCTACAGTCCATGGAGTCACAAAGAGTCGGACACAACTGAGCGACTTCACTTCCTTTCTTTCTTTATCACTGAGCCACCAAGGAAGCCCCTAGACTTATTGATATTAGTAATTTTGACTGGTGTGAGGTGATAAAAAGCCCTCATTGTGTTTGGGCTTTCATTTCTCTGATGATTAGTAATTTTTAACATCTCTTCATGTGTCTGTTGGCTATCTGCATATCTTCTTTGGAAAAGTGTCTATTCAGATCTTCCCACTTTTTTAATACTTTTTATTTTGCTTTGGGGTATAGCTGATTAACAAACAATATTGTGACAGTTTCATGTAAACAACAAAGGGACGCAGCCATACATGTACATGTATCCCTCTCTCCAAAACTCCCCTCCCATCCAGGCTGCCTATTTTCATTTTATTTTATTTATTTTTATCTTTTTCTGACGGCCCATTTTTAAATTGTGTTTTTTGTATTGAATCGTATGAGCTGTCTATATAGTTCAGATATTAACCTTTTATTTGTCATATAATTTGCAAATATTTCTCCCATTCAGTAGGTTTTATGTACATTTTGTTGATAGTTTCCCTTGCTGTGCAAAGCTTTTTTAATTTAAGTAGGTCACCTTTGTTTATTTTTGCTTTTGTAACATTTTAAGTATATTTTGGAGACAGAATTAACAAGTATTTTGTAAGAATAGTACCTTCATTGTTACCAGTTGGGTGTCAAAGAAGGTCATTTGTTATTAGCCATTTCTCATGCAATAGGTTTCCCTGGTGACTCAGACAGTAAAAAACCTGTATGCAATCCAGGAGACCCGAGTTTGATCCCTGGGTTTGGAAGATTCCCTGAAGAATGAAATGGTAACCCCCTCCAGTATTTTTGCTTGGATAATTCCATGGATAGCGGAGCCTGGTGGGCTGTAGTCCATGGGGTCACAAAGTCAGACACGACTCAATGACTAACACACACACACACACATACACACACATATGCAATAGGGGTTTCCCAGGTGGCGTTAGTGGTAATGAATCTGCCTGCCAACATAGGAGACTTAAGAGATGCGGGTTCAAATCTTGGAAGATCCCCTAGACGAGGTCATGGCACCCACTCCAATATTCATGCCTGAAGAATCCCATGGAGAGAGGAGCCTGGTGGGTTATGGTCCATAGTGTCTCAAAGAGTCCAACACAACTGAAGTGCCTTAACACACATGCATGCATGAAATAGAGTAAGGGAAGATTTCTACGGTGTCTCAAAACACGGGTTAAGGGATGGGTTTCAATGCAGGAACTTAAAAGCTGGTATCAGTGCAAGAGAACAGGGCATACTTAACTTATGGGTACAATTACTGGAACCAGGGATGAACCCATAGGGTGGATCTGCTTTCCTGCAAAGGCATCTCAAAACTTTTGCTCCTATGCCTTCTTATAGGAAGTTGAGTTCAGTTCAGTTCAGTCACTCAGTCGTATCCGACTCTTTGCAACCCCATGAATCACAGCACGCCAGGCCTCCCTGTCCATCACCAACTCCTGGAGTTCACTCAAACTCATGTCCATCGAGTCGGTGATGCTATCCAGCCATCTCATCCTCTGTGGTCCCTTTCTCCTCCTGCCCCCAATCCCTCCCAGCATCAGGGTCTTTTCCAATGAGTCAACTCTTTGAATGAGGTGGCCAAAGTATTGGAGTTTCAGCCTCAGTATCAGTCCTTCCAATGAACACCCAGGACTGGTCTCCTTTAGGATGGACTGGTTGGATCTCCTTGCAGTCCAAGGGACTCTCAAGTGTCTTCTCCAACACCACAGTTCAAAAGCATCAATTCTTCGACACTCAGCTTTCTTCACAGTCCAACTCTCACATCCATACATGACCACTGGATAAACCATAGCCTTGACTACATGGACCTTTGTTGGCAAAGTAATATCTCTGCTTTTGAATATGCTATCTAGGTTGGTCATAACTTTCCTTCCAAGGAGTAAGAGTCTTTTAATTTCATGGCTGCAATCACAATCTGCAGTAATTTTGGAGCTTCAAAAAATAAGATCTGACACTGTTTCCACTGTTTCCCCATCTATTTTCCATGAAGTGATGGGACCAGATGCCATGATCTTCGTTTCTGAATGTTGAGCTTTCAGCCAACTTTTTCACTCTCCTCTTTCACTTTCAGCAAGAAGCTTTTTAGTGCCTCTTCACTTTCTGCCATAAGGGTGGTTTCATCTGCATACCTGAGGTTAGCCTCTTTCAAAAAGGGGCACATAAACTGTTCGGATGTCCACAGTCTGAATTGTCTGCCAATGCTTCATAGGTGTTTGGGTTCCCAGCACACGTTCATCATGGAGCTATTGAAAATTACAACCTTTCTGTTTAGGAGAGGAAGATACTATTCTTCCTTTTAAGTAAGAAGATATTATTCTCTCCCTTAAGTAGGCAGAAGCTTATCCCTACTTAAAGAAGGAGGAATCCTCATTACTATGTAGCTCATTGCCTGAGAGATGCAGAGTGACCACCTAGGGTCATTTTCAGTAATTCTGTTTCATCCATCAAGTAAAATTTTATGATAGAATTAATTATAGTGTTTTGGTGGTGAAAGAGAGAAATCAAGGGTAAATCCTAGGTTTTGACTTGACACCTGAAAAAGCTAGTAACATTATTTATTAATGTGGAAATGCAGGAATAGATAGTTCTGAGGAAAAAGAATCATTATTTGTTTTGCACATGATGCATTTGAGATTTCCTTTGAGACACATAATTATAAACACTGATAGTAAGTTTTAGAATATGATTGTGTTATGATATGGGTCTAGAGCTCAGAAAACAGATAAGTCAATAAGATGTACATCTTGGAGTAATCAGCTTATAAATGAAACTTAGTCAAGGGAGAAAATATACTACCAGAGTACAGTGAAGAGAGAATAAAAGGTTTGGGATCTCATTCTCAGGGCACTTTCAATTTCAGAAATTACAAGAATAAAAGAAAAAGAAAACTAGCAAATGAGCCTTAGCTCATTTGTCTAATGAGGGAAGAAAGGGTGACAAGAAGCAACCCTAAAGTCAAGTGAAAAATATATTTTCAGAAAGCATTACAGCAGCTTTGTATACCAAATGTTGCTATAGTTCAAAGAAGGGGGCAGCTGACGAGTTAGAATTGCTCTCATTAACTTTGACCTCAATGGAGTGATTGGGACAAAAGCATACAGGGGAGAATTTAAGAGAGTGAGAGGTGTGGTATGGGAAAACACAAGCATAGTGAGAGATTCTTTTGATACATTTTGCTGTGAAGGGTAGAAAACAAATGCCATACTGACTGGCATATGTGTTGTTGTTAATGTTTTCTCATAAAAATGAAAATGTATTTACATGCTCACTCAAAAATTTGCAGGTACAGAGGAACACTCCTGAGATAGTATCAGTTCTAAATAGATAATAAACTTAGGTTGTGTTCCCTAGTTAAGCAGTGCTTCCCCATATCTCTCAAAGGCATTCAATCTCAATGAGAAGAAAAAAAAAAAATGCAGTATACAATAAATCCACCTATCTCTCTTCCTAATGATCTATGCTTACTATAGATTTTTTTGGTCATTTGCTAGCTTTCCATATCTCTATATTATCATCATGATGCTAGGAAAAAAAAAAAAAAAACAACTGCTATAGGATTTCTTTTTTTAAAATAAATTTTGTTAAAAAGTAGTGAAATAACACAAAGTAAACAAACCCATGTAAATATTTTCCAGGTTAAGCAATAGAACAAAATGGTATCCAAAAATGCCCGTTGTGTTCTTTCCAAACACTATCATCTTTCATTTTCTTTTTTTTTAAAATTTAAATTTATTTATTTTCATTGGAGGCTAATTACTTTACAATATTGTACTGGTTTTGCCATACATCAACATCAATCTGCCACGGCTGTACACAAGTTCCCAATCCTGAACCCCCCTCCCACCTCCCTCCCTATACCATCCCTCTGGGTCATCCCAGTTAAACAGTATCCTGAAGTCTAACACTAAAAAAATATGCTTTGGTCATTTTTCAACTTTTCAAAACCATGGGAAATTTTAAACATGTACAAAAGTAGAAAGAACAACATAATGAAGCCCTGGACACCTACTTTCTAGCTTAAATAAGTATCAATTCATGGAATATTATTTCATGTGTCAAATGATTCTCAAAATGTGGTGCCTGTACCAAAAGAAGCAGTATGACCTAACAACTTGTCAGAAATGCAAATCTTCAGGCTTCGGTCTAGACCTATTCAATCATAAACATCAGAGATGGAGCCCTAGCAATCACTCTACAAATGATTCTACTGCATAGTAATGCTTGGAAGTTATTCATCTAGACTCATAAAGATGTCTTTCTCTTACAGGATTAGTCTGATGCACATTTTTAAATAACTTTAAATTTCTGCTATAAATGTCTAAAAATGCAATCCCTATTACAAATAACAATACAACCTGAATATCAATAAATATCCAGTAAGTGTTCAGATTATTTTATATATTTTAATTTTCTTTACTTTAAGCCAGAATTCAGATAAGGCCTCTGTGCTGCAATTGGTTAAATATGTTTATTACATGGCTTTAGTTTATAGTTTCTCCCTTACCTTATGATTTGTTTTTATTCTATCTGTCTCTATTTTTTCTCACTCTCTCTTCCTCTTTTATGCAATGGAATTGTTGAATAAAATTGACCATATGTCTTTTAGATCTTCTTTGTGTCTGAGCTTCATATATTGAAGCTCAAAGAGTGTGTGTGTGTGCGTGTGTGTGTGTGTGTGTGATAAGATGTTTATCTACTCCTTGTGTTTCCTGAAAACTGAGAATCAGTTCTAGTGAATTTATCATGATTATATTTAATTTTTCTAAAAACTTTAAGATGTTTTCCCCTATGCACAGTCAGTGCTGAAATTTTAAGAAAAACAGTGATTGAAAGAAGAAAATGATTTTAAAGGTGAGGGCAAAATGATTATGGGGTACAGACTAGGATAGTCAAGGAGTCAGGCTACTGGGAAGTCATGGATCTAGCAAGAGTTTAGTAATTATCCTATGTTTTTGAGCTCATGGTAGTAGAAACATAAAATGGGAAATAATTTGGGGGAATGGTAAGAAACATACCCTTGGTGACTGAAGATCAAAGATAAATCCAGGTTTCATTCCTGGTGGCTTGAGACTGTGGTGTTGTTCAAATTATTAACAATTTTTTTTTTCTAAAGTACAGTATTCATTTAATTTGTAGAAAAGCATGTATAATGGACTTCACTGGTGGCTCAGATGGTAAAAAATCTGCCTGCAATGCAGGAGGCTGGGTTTGATCCCTGGGTAGGGAAGATTCCTTGGAGAAGAGAATGGCTTCCCACTCCAGTATTCTTGCCTCAAGAATTCCATGGACAGAGGAGCCTGGTTGCTTACAGTCCACGGGACCACAAAGAATCAGACACGACTGAGCAACTAACAGTTTCACCTTGTTTTTTTTTTTTTTTTTTTCCCTACAAGAAGGAAATGGCAACCCACTCCAGTACTTTTGTCTAGAAAATTCCATGGATGAAGGAGCCTGATGGGTTACAGTCCATGGGGTCACGAAGAGTCAGACACGACTGAGCAACTTCATGATGATGGCATTGCTAAATGCTCCACATGCTTGTGTGTTCAGTTGTGGCTGACTTTTGGCAACCCCATGGATGATAGCCTGCGAGGCTCCTCTGTCCATGGAATTTCCCTTGCAAGAACGCTGGAGTAGTTGCCATTCTCAACTCCAGGGGATCTTCCCTATGGAGGGATCAAATCCACATGTCCAAAGTCTCCTGTATTGTAGGCAGATTCCTTAGCCACTGAGCTATTAGGGAAGCCAATAGAAAGCCATAAAATCCTCAGATGTACATGGCTGCCTCTATTTTCCCTCTTCTTTATTTCTGTGATAGGAGTTCCTGCATGTGCAACATTACTTCACCTTTATAATCTGCCTGTATATAAAAATAAAGCTCTTTTTATGTCTTCACTAGTCTAGAAAGAAGAGCAGTCCTTCTTCCATTATTTTTTACTTTGCATTTGTTTTTTAACTTTGTGAGTCTTTTATTATAAGTATTTTAATGTTTCTCTTTTGCACACTGAATAGGAATCCAAATTCCTGTCATAATTAATTCTAGACTCACAGGGCTACTTTTGTGTCATATCTTGTCTCAGGACCCTGTGTTTGAGGGAGAATTCCTGATTTTATCCAAAACAAGGGAGTGCTCTTTTTTCTCTATCCTCTTTTTGTTCACATGATCTATGAAGTCTATAATGAATTATATGCTATTCTTAGAAAAAAGTGAATAGAATTTATCTCGGACACATTTCACTATTTATCAGTGACTCAATTTATTTTCTGTATGATGTGAAAATAAATGCTGACTTACTTTGTAGGGTTAATTTAAGGAATAAAATTAAGTATTTATTATATGTTTTAGCATAGAATAGATAAATGTGGGGATTAGGTAAGGTCTGTGGTCTGTCTCTAGGTAAGCAGTGTAACCTGCACACTTTCTTGATTTTATCATCATAGAATAAGGAATTCATGGAGAGATTCCCTTCTCTACCCTGAGCAAGCTACATTCCAGAAATTTTATAAGTTATCCATTCGAAAGGAATACTACATTGGTTATGGGCTGTGTTCCCTGGCAGTGACCCCTGCCCAATTATTTTTTCTGCTTCTCCGTGACCCCTGCCCAATTATTTTTTCTGCTTCTTCAGATCAAAAATATATTTTTTTAATTCAAATTCTTAAAAAGCTATAAACCAGTAAAAAAATACAAGAGCAAAATAAGAAAAGGTACACCTTAATATTTTATGTATATAAATATCTTTGAAAATTATCTTTAAAAATTATTTTAACAACTGAGCAATAGACTCACAATTCAGATTTGTATTAGTATACTGAAAAACGGCAAGTCAAATTGGTTTATTGCGTATATCTCAAGAACTCCATTTGCAGGAAAGAAATTAGCCAGTGAAAATTGTAGGCTACAAACAAGCACATTTCTGCATCAATTTTTCCCTATTAAAAGGAAGAAAAGAATCTCTTCTCTCTCTGCTACATCCTTTCTTTACTTTCTGACCCTCTTTAGAAAGGTGAAGGAAAAAAGTAGAGATGAAGTTTCGAAGTGCCAAAAATATAGTTCTCCATCTCTCATTTTCATGAAACGACTGCATGTTGTAATTCATCGTAAATTCAAAATGCTTAATACATCAACAAAATTAATAGTCTATTCAACTGGTTTAACCTGTGGTCATGTATGGATGTGAGAGTTGGACTGTGAAGAAGGCTGAGCGCCGAAGAATTGATGCTTTTGAACTGTGGTGTTGGAGAAGACTCTTGAGAGTCCCTTGGACTGCAAGGAGATCCAACCAGTCCACTCTGAAGGAGATCAGCCCTGGGATTTCTTTGGAAGGAATGATGCTGAAGCTGAACCTCCAGTACTTTGGCCATCTCATGCGAAGAGTTGACTCATTGGAAAAGACTCTGATGCTGGGAGGGATTGGGGGCAGGAGGAGAAGGGGACGACAGAGGATGAGATGGCTGGATGGCATCACTGACTCGATGGACGTGAGTCTCAGTGAACTCTGGGAGTTGGTGATGGACAGGGAGGCTTGGCGTGCTGCAATTCATGGGGTTGCAAAGAGTCGGACACGACTGAGCGACTGATCTGATCTGATCTGATCTGATTCAATTGAAATTATTTTCATATTACTAGTCCTCATTTTTTGTATGTTCAAATTCTGAAAAATAAAATATTTTATCACATTCATTGACATAAATGCTTTACAAATGGTCATCAAAAGATATTTTTGATTGTAGCATCTTTATTACACACAAAAGCAGCATATAAAACTGAACTTCTGTTACAAAACCAACAAGCACATCATTTAGATAAACACAGCTAAAAGGAAAGATAAAGAAGAAAATAGGTTTCTGGTTTCCTCTGCAAATAATATTGATATATTTGATATCATGGGCTTATCGAATTTGCTCATGTAGTTTATTAAATGCTAAAAATAAATTCTTCCTTTGGTAAGTATTTTGACACATTCACCTTATTATTTTGAATATTTCATTATAAAGGAACATGACAACCATAAAATAATTTGAGCAACAATTTGTATTTCTTTCAAAATAACAGAGAACAACTAAAAATTATCATGTCTTTGACATACAATAGACTTATATATCTCCACTTTATTAAAGGGGGTTGTTTTTTTTTCTTTACATGAGTTTGAGCAAGCTCTTGGAGCTGGTGATGAACAGGGAAGCCTGGCATGCTGCAGTTCATGGTGTTGTAAACAGTCAGACACAACTGAATGACTGAACTATGTCAAAAGTATTAGCTTAAAAACTTTGGTCAATTATTGTATAGAAACCATTGAGTCTGTAATGATGTATTATTTAAAATTTTATCATAATAATAGAGAAAATTTAGTAGAAGAGGGTGTTTAAATGGTGGCCTTAAACTGAACTGAAAGTCTCTCAGTCATGTCTGACTTTCTGCAACTTCATGAGCTATAGCCCACCAGGCCCCTCTGTCCGTGGACTTCTCCAGGCAAGAATACTAGAGTGGGTTGCCATTTTCTCCAGGGGATCTTCCCAACCCAGGGATCAAACGTGGGTCTCTTGCATTGGAGGCAGATTTTTTACCATCTGAGTCACAAGGGAAGTCCTGGTGGTCTTAAAGTTCTTTTGCAAATCATACCACAGCTATATCATAATTTTCTATTATACCTTAAGAAGCTCTTAGCTAAGAACACATCAGATGAATACCGAAAGTACTAAAAAGTCCAATACTAGCCTATTTTGATTATGTTTACCATTCTTAGAAACTGGATTTATTTTGAAATAAGACTTCTGCTTCAAGTGTTAACACATACCATTAAATAATGAAATTAACAACTTTCACAAGAATATTAAAGATCAGTAGTCATTGTTTCTTATCAGGAACACATATTCAATCAATATTTTCCCATAATGACAAGGGTTTAAGATGCTCAGTCTTTTACTTAGGCTGGTGTATTAGGTTTATTACTAGGAGAAGAAGCTGAGATAATTTGTGTGCATGGGATTTTCTGAACAAATAAGAAGAGTCAGGCAAGAGTAGGAGGGGAGCAACATACTTAAAAGGAAAGGCTACTCAAGGTTGCAATCTTGGGTGAAATCTAGATTCAACCTCATCCTGCTGGGAACTCTGGAGAATAAATGGCATAACAGAATCTTTCCTGTTCAGAGGCCAGGGGGCTAGTTAATTTCAGTTCAGTTCAGTCACTCAGTTGTATCTGACTCTTTGCGACCCCATGAACTGCAGCACGCCAGGCCTCCCTGTCCATCACCAACTCCTGGAGTTTACCCAAATTCATGTTCATTGATTCGGTGATGCCATCCAACCATCTCACCCTCTGTTGTCCACTTCTCCTCCTGCCCTCAATCTTTCCCAGCATCAGGGTCTTTTACAAAGAGTCATTTCTTCATATCAGGTGGCCAAAGTATCGGAGTTTTAGCTTCAACACCAGTCCAACACCCAGGACTGATCTCCTTTAGGGTGGACTGGTTGGATCTCCTTGCAGTCCAAGGGACTTTCAAGAGTCTTCTCCAACACCACAGTTCAAAAGCATCAATTCTTCAGTGCTCAGCTTTCTTTATAGTCCAACTCTCACATCCATACATGACCACTGGAAAAACCAGAGCCTTGACTAGATGGACCTTTGTTGATAAAGTAATGTCTATGCTTTTTAATATGCTGTCTAGGTTGGTCATAACTTTCCTTCCAAGGAGTAAGAGTCTTTTAATTTCATGGCTGTAATCACCATCCGCAGTGATTTTGGAGCCCCCCAAAATAAAGTCAGTCACTGTTTCCCCATCTATTTGCCATGAAGTGATGGGACCAGATGCCATGATCTTAGTTTTCTGAATGTTGAGCTTTAAGCCAACTTTTTCACTCTCATCTTTCACTTTTATCAAGAGGCTTTTGAGTGAGTTCCTCTTCACTTTCTGCCATAAGGGTGGTGTTATCTGCGTATCTGAGGTTATTGATATTGCTCCCAGCAATCTTGATTCCAGCTTGTGCTTCTTCCAGTCCAGCGTTTTTCATGATGTACTCTGCATATAAGTTAAATAAGCAGGGTGACAATATACAGCCTTGATATACTCCTTTTCCTATTTGGAACCAGTCTGTTGTTCCATGTCCAGTTCTAACTGTTGCTTCCTGACCTGCATAGAGGTTTCTCAAGAGGCAGTTCAGGTGGCCTGGTATTCCCGTCTCTTTCAGAATTTTCCAGAGTTTATTTTGATCCACACAGTCAAAGGCTTTGGCATAGTCAATAAAGCAGAAATAGATGTTTTTCTGGAACTCTATTGCTTTTTCAATAATTATACCTCTAAACATATACTGCTATATCCTACCCAGGCTTTGGTCTCAGCAATCCAAGAACAGGGTGCATAACATACAGTCATGACTGTATAAGATGGTTGTAGTCAGTCCAAGTGTGACACTAGAGAGGAAATTGAATGTGTGGATTATTGGCAATACGTGCATAATAATTAAGGAGTGACACATGATAAACTAGTAAAGGAATCTCATGCATGACAACATTTGTGTCAGGTAGCAAATTATTGTTGTTAACCCTCAGAGAATAAATAAACCCCATTTATTCATCTGTTTTATTTTCTTTTTCTGTAAGTTTGAAATCATCCCCATTGTAGTCTTTTTTACTGGAGTATCATTGCTTCACAATGTTTTGTTGGACTTCCCTGGTGGCACTAGTGGTAAAGAACCCTCCTGCCAATGCAGGAGACATAAGAGACTTGGGTTAAATCCCTGGGTCAGGAAGATCCCCTGAAGAAGTTCATAGCAGCCCACTCCAGTATTCTGGTCTGGAGAATCCCATGGACAGAAGAACCTGGCAAGCTACAGTCCACAGAGTCACAAAGAGTCAGACATGACTGAAACTACTTAGCAGGCACACATGCTGTATATATAATCAGTTATATATATAACTGATTCATTTTGTTGTAGGAGGAGGTTAGGGTGAGGTAGGTAAGTGTGTATATATATATATATAATATATATATATGTATGTATAATATATATTTATATATATATATCCCTTCCTTCTTAGACCTCCTTCCCACTCCACCATCCCATCGTGCATCCCTCTAAGTCATTACAGAGAACCCAGCTGAGTTCCCTGTGCTGTACTCCAGGCTCCCACTAGCTATCTATTTTACACAAGACAAAAAGACAACCCTTATATTGGTAAAAGAAATTTGCAAATGAAGCAATGGACAAAAGGATTAATCTCCAAAATATACAAACAGCCCATGCAGCTCAATATTAAAAAAAAAAAAAAAAAAAATCGAAAAATGGGCAGAAGACCTAAATGGACCCATTTTAGTCTTACCATATATAATATTTATGAGCTTGGTAGATATATTTATGTATTCTGGCAAGTAAACTTTTTTTTTTTAACCTACATGAAAATTGAGCAAAACACAGCAGCACTAAATTGATATTGATCCCTGCAAAAGTATAGAACGCTTAACAAACAACTTTTTTGGTTAAATTTATCAAAAGAAATGATAAACAGAATTGAATGAAGGTTACCTATTCTTTCTTGTGAGTAGAAAAACTAATTTACTTAATTTCAACATTGCTAGAAACATAGACTGATTTTATACTCATGTTCAATTTAGTAAACTCCAGTCTGGTATAAATTAAAGCTGAAAAGGCATCATTCAAATTTTGCTTGCCACTACTTTATTGTTACTTCCCAGTTTTTCTTTTATACCTAATAAATAACCTAATTATTCTAATCTTATCCTCATTTTTATATTTCAAAGACATCCTTGTCCCCTTTGACAGCTATGAGGAAGTGAAAGGTTGCCACTATGAGCCATGAAAAATATCAGGATTCTTGGCTTCTGGAGGAGAGGAATTAGATCTGGGGCCAGTGACGAGGCTTAATCCTCAGAGCTTTTGTGTAATAAAGTTCTATTAAAGTATAAAAGAGATAGAGAAAGCTTCTCTATAAACATAAACATAAACATCAGATGGGGGCATAAAGAATGCCCCCTTTGCTAGTTTTTAGCAAGGAGAAGCGCTCTGGAGCGACGGACCTTGCAGAAGGGTGGCCAAGAGGAACTACCCCTCACCCAAGGTCAGGGCCGGTGGCCAAGAGTGCCAGGCTGTGTGACAGCACAGAAGCAGCCTAAAGGAGCTACTCCACATTCAAGGTAAGGAGGGCCGGCTATGAGGAGATACCCCTAGACCAAGGTAAGCAGCAGCAGCTGCACTTTACTGTAGCAGCTTTGAAGAGATACCCCACGTCCAAGGTAAGAGAAACCCAAGTAAGATGGTAGGTGTTGCTAGAGGGCATCAGAGGGCAGACACAATGAAACCATAATCACAGAAAACTAGCCAATCTGATCACACAGACCACAGCCTTGTCTAACTCAATGAAACTAAGCCATGCCGTGTGGGGCCACCCAGGACGGCCGGGTAATGGTGGAGAGGTCTGACAGAATGTGGTCCACTGGAAAAGGGAATGGCAAACCACTTCAGTATTCTTGCCTTGAGAACCCCATGAACAGTATGAAAAGGCAAAATGATAGGATACTGAAAGAGGAACTCCCCAGATCGGTAGGCGCCCAATATGCTACTGGAGATCAGTGGAGAAATAACTCCAGAAAGAATGAACAGATGGAGCAAAAAAAAAAAAAAAAAAAAAACACCCAGTTGTGGGTGTGACTGGTGATAGAAGCAAGGTCTGATGCTGTAAAGAGCAATATTGCATAGGAACCTCGAATGTCAGGTCCATGAATCAAAGCAAATTAGAAGCGGTCAAACAGGAGATGGCAAGAGAGAATGTCGACATTCAAGAAATCAGTGAACTAAAATGGACTGGAATGGGTGAATTTAACTCAGATGACGATATATCTATTACTGTGGGCAGGAATCCCTCAGAAGAAATGGAGTACCCATCATGATCAACAAAAGAGTCTGAAATGCAGTACTTGGATTCAATCTTCAAAAACAGCAGATTAATCTATGTTTGTTTCCAAGGCAAACCATTCAATATCACAATAATCCAAGCCTATGCCCCAACCAGTAACACTGAAGAAGCTGAAGTTGAACGGTTCTATGAAGACCTACAAGACCTTTTAGAACTAACATCCAAAAAAGATATCCTTTTCATTATAGGGGACTGGAATGCAAAAGTAGGAAATCAAGAATCACTTGGAGTAACACGCATTTTTGGCCTTGGAGTACGTAATGAAACAGGGCAAAGGTTAATAGAGTTTAGCCAAGAGAATGCACTGGTCATAGCAAACACCCACTTCCAACAACACAAGAGAAGACTGTACACATGGACATCACCAGATGGTCAACACCAAAATCAGATTGATTATATTCTTTGCAGCCAAAGATGGAGAAGCTCTATACAGTCAGCAAAAACAAGACTGGGAGCTGACTGTGGCTCAGATCATGAACTCCTTATTGCAAAATTCAGATTTGAAGAAAGTAGGGAAAACCACTAGAACAGTAAGGTATGACCTAAAATCAAATCCTTTATGATTACACTGTGGAAGTGAGAAATAGATTTAAGGGACTAGATCTGATAGATAGAGTGCCTGATGAACTATGAACTGAGGTTCATGACATACAGGAGACAGGAATCAAGACCATTCCCATGGAAAATAAATGCAAAAAAGCAAAATGGCTGTCTGAGGAGGCCTTACAAATAGCTTTGAAAAGAAGAGAAGCGAAAAGCAGAGGAGAAAAGAAAAGATAAAAGCATCTGAATGCAGAGTTCCAAAGAATAGTAAGGAGAGATAAGAAAGCCTTCCTCAGTGATCAATGCAAAGAAATAGGGGAAACAACAGAATGGGAAAGACTAGAGATCTCTTCAAGAAAATTAGAGATACCAAGGGAACATTTCATGCAAAGATGGGCTTGATAAAGGACAGAAATTGTAGGGACCTAACAGAAGCAGAAGATATTTAGAAGAGGTGGCAAGAATACACAGGAAAACTATACAAAAAAGCGCTTCATGACCCACATAATCACGATGATGTGATCACTAACCTAGAGCCAGACATCCTGGATTGTAAAGTCAAGTGGGCCTTAGAAAGCATCACTACAAACAAAGCTAGTGGAGGTGATGGAATTCCAGTTCAGCTCTTTCAAATCCTGAAAGATGATGCTGTGAAAGTGCTGCACTCAATATGCCAGCAAATTTGGAAAACCAGCAGCGGCCACAGGACTGGAAAAGGTCAGTTTTCATTCCCATCCCAAAGAAGGCAATGCCAAACAACGCTCAAACTACCGCACAATTGCACACATCTCACACCCTAGTAAAGTAATTCTCAAAATTCTCCAAGCCAGGCTTCAGCAATACATAAACTGTGAACTTCCAGATTTTCAGGCTGGTTTTAGAAAAGGCAGTGGAACCAGAGAGCAAATTGCCAACATCTGCTGGATCATCAAAAAAGCAAGAGAGTTCCAGAAAAACATCTATTTCTGCTTTATTGACTATGCCATATCCTTTGACTGTGTGGATCACAATAAACTATGGAAGATTCTGAAAGAGATGGGAAAGTCAGACCACATGACCTGCCTCTTGAGAAACCTATATGCAGGTCAGGAAGCAACAGTTAGGACTGGACATGGAACAACAGACTGGTTCCAAATAGGATATTATCATGTGAATTCTAGGAAGTTTACCAGCATCCCCCATTCCTTCTCCAGTTGTGATAATCAAAAATGTCTCCAAACATGGCCAAATGTCCCCTTAGGATTAAAATCCACCCTCCCCTCAGAATATTACTGGCTTAGACCACTTCAATGACTTGCCCTCCCCTAGTAAGGTCAACTCATTCATAAATAATACAGCTGCAAAAAAATATATCTATTTAAGTTCAAGATTCCAATATTTCTTGAAGTCTCCATTTTGTTTTCAAAGTATTTTTTCTTTTTCTCTGATACCAGCTTCACAGGTTTCTACTCCTTTTTGTCAGTGTGGTTGAACTCTTCTGTGTAGTTTATCTCCCTATCCTTGCTATCTATTTCAGTATTGTACCTCCATATTATCTCCTTGGGCTTTCCAGGTGGTCTAGTGGTAAAGAACCCACCTGCCAATGTAGGAGACATAAGAGATGCCTGTTCTAAACCCTCTGCCCAGAGGAAGCCCTGGAGGAGGGCATGGCAACCCACTCCAGTATGTTACTTGGAAAATCCCAAGGACAGAGGGGTCTGGTGGGCTACAGTACATAGGGTTGCAAAGAGTCAGACACTACTGAATGAAATTTATGTAGATTTCCTTGTTTCTTTAGTTTTCTGATTGCTTTTTACTTACTAAATTGTCTTTAGGGTTTTAGAACCTAATCTCATTTCTGCAGTTGAGCCAACAATGGATTAACTCTCCCCGAACTTCTGTCCATCAAAGGGTATGATTCATACTCAATGCAAATAAATAAACTAATTACAACATTGTAATTAGTTTATTTTCAATTATTTCCCTGATGCACTGAGCAATAATTCTTTAGGATGAATGTATGACATTCAGAGTGCGTTTTTAAAAGGCTAAAATAACCAGATTAACTCCTTGGAAGTTGGATTATATCATTCTTAAACAATGATCTAATTAATTTTCTTTGAAATTTTAAACTGGACCTATCAGTAGAAATTGTATTTACTCAAAGTAACATATTTGTAGACTGTACATCTAGGGGATAAGGAAATATTTCTTTAGTTCCTTAAGAAATGAAACAATTTTGTCTCCAGCAACTGCAAAGTGAACTGGAAGTTGGTTCTCAAGGTGGAACTGAGAAGCTGCAGTCATTTCTAAATGGATGTTATTCCCAAATAGTTGATTCTGGTGACTTATTTGTGTAAATATCTGTCTTCTTTATATCTAGAGAGAAGAAGAAAAATTAATAGTGTTTGTTACATTTTATTTATTTCCTCTTCTTTCTTTTTTTTTTTTTTTTTTTTTGGTTTCAAAATGCCTGACAAATATTAAGGACAGGGAGGGCAATCTTAGGCAGCTGACACAGCCCTTGCTAAATTAGTAAGAGGAATAAGGTAGTTCATTTTTGTGCATACCCATTTTGTGATTTTTCCATGCAAAAATGTCAATGAAAAATATATGCAAATCAAGAGTTACAAGCGTCTAGTTATAAAATAAGTAAGTAATAGCTATATAATGTACAGCATGTTGACTATAGTTAATAATATTGTACTACATATATAAAGTTGGTAAGATAGTA
The DNA here is from genome assembly GCF_029407905.1 of Bubalus kerabau. Taxonomy (NCBI): domain Eukaryota; kingdom Metazoa; phylum Chordata; class Mammalia; order Artiodactyla; family Bovidae; genus Bubalus; species Bubalus kerabau. The sequence goes on from NC_073634.1 coordinate 54,793,922, forward strand.
AATCATAAAAGTTACTATCACGAGAAAAAAAAATTCTGTAACTATATGTGGTGATGAATTTTAACTGCACTTACTGTGGTGATTATTTTACAATATATTCAAATATCAAATTGTTTTGTTGTCTACCTGAAATTAATAAAATGTTGCATGCTGATTATATCTCAATGAAAAAAAAACAAATATAAAAGTCATCAAAGACATGGACAATTTATTTCCTACAATATCTGACTAGTATCAGTGGCTCCTCTGTCCATGGGATTTTTTAGACAAGAATACTGGAGTGGATAGCCATTCCTTTCTCCAGGGTATCTTTCCAACCTAGGGATCAAACCCTAGATTTCCTACATTGCAGGCAGATTCATTACCATCTGAGCCACCACGGAAGCCCCTCTCAGCTGAAAGGATTGTATCAAATATTCTTTGCAAATCCTGCCTGAAGAAATAGACCTCTGGGTGCATGCAGTGAATCTTGTCAGCAGGCACAGTCACCTGACAGACTGTGCTATGGCCCTTATGCTCAGGATTTCTAGGAAGCAGATGATAAAAATAATCACTATTCTCAGAACAAGATATAATTATAGTATTTAAGAGAGCAAATAAATAGGGAAATGTGGTCATGAAATATTTAGAAAAAATCTTGCAATATTCGTTTTTGCTTTTTAAAAATAGATTTTAAAAGAATAGGCTTAGATTTACAAAAAAGTTGCAAAAATAGTACCCAGGATTTCAGGGTACTTTATACTCAGTTATCGTATTGTTCTCAATCCTAAAGAAAATCAACCCTGAATATTCATTGGAAGGACTGATGCTGAAGCTGAAGCTCCAATATTTTGGCCGCCTGACGTGACAAGCTGAATCATTGCAAAAGACCCTGATGGTGGGAAAGATTGAAGGCAAAAGAAGAGGGCTGCAGAGGATGACATAATCAGATAGCATCCCGACTCAGTGGATATTGTTGTTGTTCTGTACTCAGTTGTGTTCCACTCTTTGTGACCTCAAGGACCACAGCTTGTCAGGCATCCCTGTCCTTCATCATGTCCTGGAGTTTGCACAAACTCATGTCCATTGAGTTGGTGATGCCAGCTCTGTCATCTGCTATTGCTTTATCCTCCTTCTTACAATGGACTTGAATTTGAGTAGACTCCAGGAAATGGTAGAGGAGAGAGGAGCCTGGTGTGTCCATGGGGTGTGCAAGTCCATGGAGTTGCAAAGAGTTTGATATGACTTAGTGACAGAACAACAAAAATTGCACTGATATAATGCATGTTGTAATTAATGAATTGACTTATTAGGGAAGCTCATTTATCATTATCTAAATACTATTCTTCATTTGAATTAAAAGATGTTTGCTCCTTGAAAGAAAAGTGATGACTAACCTTGACAGCATATTAAAAAGCAGAGACATTACTTTGCCAACAAAAGTCCGTCTAGTCAAAGCTATGATTTTTCCAGTATTGATGTCAAATTTGGACTATAAAGAAAACTGAGCACCGAAGAACTGATGCTTTTGAACTGTGGTGTTGGAGAAGACTCTTGAGAGTGTCCTGGACTGCCAGCGGATCCAACCAGTCCATCCTAAAGGAAATCAGTCCTGAGTGTTCATTGGAAGGATTGATGCTGAAGCTGAAACTCCAATACTTTGGCCACCCGATGAGAAGAACTGACTCATTGAAAAAGACTCTGATGCTGGGAAAGATTGAAGGTGTGAGGAGAAGGGGATGACAGAGGATGAGATGGTTGGATGGCATCACCGATGCAATAGAGATGAGTTGGAGTAAACTCTGGGAGTTGGTGATGGACAGGGAGGCCTGGCGTGCTGCAGTCCATGGGTCGCTAAGAGTTGGACAGTACTGAGTGACTGAACTGAACTGAATTATTCTATAATGTCCTTTCTGTGATATGCTTCCATATCACCACATTACATTTGGTGGTCATCTCTCAGGCTTCTCTATGCTGGAATAATTTCTCAGACTTTCATTTTCTGTGATGAACTTGTCTGTTTTGAGGAGTACAGTTTAGGTATTTTGTAGAGTGTCTCTTAAGTTTTGCTAATGCTTTCCTAATGGCTGAACAGGTTATGAACACTTAAAAGAAAGACTGAAAATATAAAGAATGGTTATATTCACGCCATATCCAAGATACAACTAATCAACATGGCTTGTCTTTGTGTAACAGATTCACTTTGGTATACACCTGAATCTAACACATAAATCAATTATTGTTTGTTGTTTAGTCGCTCAGTCATTTCTGACTCCTGCAAACTGCCAGGCTCCTCTGTTCATGGGCTTTCCCAGGCAAGAATACTGGAGTGGCATTTTCTTTCCCAGGGTATCTTTCCAACCCGGGGATCAAATCATCGTCATCTGCATTGGCAGGCAGATTCTTTACCACTGAGCCACCAGGGAAGCCAAAATCAATTATACACCAAGGACATTTTTTTCTTTTCAAATTAACTCATCACTGTTAATATGGACATTCATCACCTGCTAAGGGTTAGGTTTGTAAGGTTTATGCAATGTTACACTCTTTCCCTACTTCCCTGATGGAACTCTTTGGAAGGAAGCTGTGATATTCAAAACCGACAGGTGAAAGCTATACTCCATTGCCTTGAAGAAGGATATCTACATAAATTGTTTAACTTTGTTTTATATGTGAGATTTTCTTTCCCCCATCATTTATTTATTTTTAAAATCTATGCTGTCATTTATTTAAATGTGGGATCATAAATATTTCATAACAAATTATATTCCAATACTATATATGTGTTTTTATTTGTATATTTTTTTATTCTGTTGCTCTGATTTTAGTTTGACTATTAGAGATTTTTCTGTTTCTTTGGCTTCTCTGTATGTTTGTCATATCTTCATTATCTTTTTTGAGAACTACTACAAATGGATCAAGGCTCATCTTACGTATTCCCTCCCCTGGTGATAGAATCAGTCCTTTCTCAAAGAAAATTTTTTCTTGTTAGAGAATGAAACTAGAAACCAAGTTCTGGATATTGGTTCTTGTCATTGTTACTGAGCTATGTCTGCTTCTAGGCTTTCTCAGTGGACAGAGCTTGGATAAATATGAACACTATACATACAGTTCAGTTCAGTTGCTCAGTCATGTCCAACTCTTTGAGACCCCAAGGATTGCAGCACGCCAGGCCGCCCTGTCCATCACCAACTCCCAGAGTTACTCAAACTCATGTCCATCGAGTTGATGATGCCATCCAACCATCTCATCCTCAGTTGACCCCTTCTCCTCCTGCCTTCAATCTTTCCCAGCATCAGGGTCTTTTCCAATGAGTCAGTTCTTTGCATCAGGTGGCCAAAGTATTGGAGTTTCAGCCTCAGCATCAGTCCTTGCAATAAATATTCAGGACTGATTTCCTTTAGGATGGCCTGGTTGGATCTCCTTGCAGTCCAAGGGACTCTCAAGAATCCTCTCCAACACCACAGTTCAAAAGGATCAATTCTTTGGTGCTCAGCTTTCTTTATAGTCTAACTCTGACATCCATATGTGTCTATTGGAAAAACCATAGCTTTGACTAGACAGACCTTTTTTGGTAAAGTAATGCTTCTTTTTTTAATATGCTGTCTAGGTAAGTCATAACTTTTCTTCCAAGGAGCAAGCATCTTTTAATTTCATGGCTGCAGTCACCATCTGCAGTGATTTTGGAGAGTTATGTATACTATACATACATGTATTTATAATTGTTTCTATATTTATTCATCTATAGTTCTAGCTCTAATTCTTTACCATGTGGTTAACTCATTGATCCTTTTACAAGATTGAGCTGTGAATGAGATTCCCTGTTGCACTACATGCTTGACAGTTGGATTTATCCAGTCTTTGATTTTTAGTAATTCTAATAGAAGTGTGACTATAGTTCATTGTTATTTTAATTTGCATATCCCTTATGACAACTGTGGAGAAGGCAATGGCACCCCACTCCAGTACTCTTGCCTGGAAAATCCCATGGATGGAGGAGCCTGAAAGGCTGCAGTCCATGGGGTGGCTAAGAGTTGGACATGACTGAGGGACTTCACTTTCACTTTTCACTTTCATGCATTGGAGAAGGAAATGGCAACCCACTCCAGTGTTCTTGCCTGGTGAATCCCAGGAAAGGGGGAGCCTGGTGGGCTGCAGTCTCTGGGGTCGCACAGAGTCATACACGACTGAAGTGACTTAGTAGTAGTAGTAGTAGTATGACAAGTGATGCTGAAATTCTCTCATATGCTTATCTTTCATTTGTACACCTTCTTTGGTGAGGTGTTTGTTCACTTTCACTTTCACTTTTTTAATTAAGTTTTTATTTTTAATTAAGTTATTTATTCTCTTGTTATTGAGCTGTAAGACTACTTGTTTATCTTTGCCTATTGATGCTTTCTTATAATTCTCAAAATTTTTCGTATTTCAGCTGACATTATTCATCTCCTTTTGTCAGTAAAGTCTTTAATATATCAATCATAGTTATTTTAAATTCCTGACTGAAATTTCCAACATTTGCATCACATTTGAATATGGCTCTGGTGTTTGCTTTGTCTTTTCAGACTTTGTTTTTCTGCGCTTTTTTCACACCTTATCATTTTCTATTTGGTCTTCCCCTGGTGTGAGTGAGTGATAATTGCTTAGTTATGTCTGACTCTGCATCCCTATGGACTACAGACTGTAAGCCTCCTCTGGAAGATCCTGTGGAGTGGAAACACACTCCAGTATGATTGCCTGGAGAATCCCATGGACAGAGGAGCCTGGCAGGTTACAGGCCATGGGTTCACAGAAGATGGACATGACTTAATGACTAAACCAGAATAATTCTCTGTTGAAAGCCAGAAACATTGTGTCTGCAATAAAAATAAGTTAAATAGGCTTTCAGTGTTAAAATCGATGTTAATCTGGCTAAGTGTTGGTGTCTTTAATATTTGTCATAGGTATTAATAACAGAAACATAAAATTTTTCCAGTGTTCTTGTTTTCATCTCCCTTCCTGACTTAGTGTTCCCCTAAGTACTTCTACTCTTCATGAGTTTTTCAACCATGATCCATTTTTATTATTCTTGAGCTCTGTTAATGCAAAAGTAGCATGTGAGGGAAGGATTATACACTTTAATCTTCTGATCAAACCTCAATATGTTACTGGGCTTTTTTCTCTGGAGTGTGGCCTTCGCAAGTGTTTCCATTCCTCCTCCACATGCGTTTGTGCTTGCTGAGTCGCTTCAGTCATGGCCAACCCTTTGCAACCCTATGGACTGCAGGCTTTCATGCTCCTCTGTCCATGGGATTCTCCAGGCAAGAATATTGGAAGTGGTTTGTGATTCCCACCTCCAGGGGATCTTCCTGACCAAAAGATCAGACCCAGGGATTGAACCCGCATCTCCAATATCTCCTGCATTGGCAGGCAGGTTCTTTACCACTAGCGCCACCTGGGAAATCCCCTCCTCCATGTATATGTCTACTAAGCCACCCTCTACTCCCTTCCCCAGCTTCAGCAAGCTCAAAATTTTTGCTTAACACCCTAACATTTGTTGACTTCTCCTTAGGTGAGAGAGAAAGGCTTTGTCTCTTCTTTTTAATACTTTTGTATCTTTTGTCCTGATGTTACTTACTTCTAACACTGCTGAAATTTGCATGATTTGTCTTTTTTGTTTAAACATTTTTTTTTAATTTTGCAAGATTATACATTTTACTGCACACAAAATAGATAATGAGAGCAATAGGAATGTTTATTACCTGTAATTTTAAAATCCATATGTAAAGACATTTTTCTTTGCTATAAATCTTACAATGTTTTTTCCTATGTATATATGAGGATAAGCTATTTTGTGAAATGTAGTCATGCTATGCCTAACCAAAAATACAGCCAAATAATTTCATGTGTACATAGCTATGTATCTATACTGGAATTATTAATTCAATAACAATGATTTTTATGAATTTACAAAAATATATTTAACAAATCAGCATTGGTTAGCCATATGGGTTGTTCCTATTTTGTTCATATAAAGTTACTTCAGGGAATGTCTTTATGCATATGCTTATAATAAGTCTGCTTTTAACCTTTTCAGATAAATTCTCTGAAGTGGTATCTTTGAGCCAGAAGACTATGTTTCTTTTCAGTCTTTTTAAAAACACCTAAAAGTGAAGCTAAATCCTCTCTTTTATGGGTTTTATATAAATTAACAATGCAATTTCCTGAAAGTTAGCATCAATTTTCTTTCCTACCAATAATATATGGCACTTGTAGCTAAATATTTTATATCTTAAAGGAAGTATGCCTTACTCTTCAGATAAGTTATTTCAGGGAAGTCTTATGGGAGTTTAACTCCTCAGTCCATGTTCCACTGATGGAATCCTCATGGGGAACCCGTAAATTTTTTACCAGGAAAAAAAAAAAAAAACACACATTGACTTTTCCTGCCCATTCTGTGTGCCTAAGTCTGAAAGCATGAGTAGCTGAGAATGTTTTTAAACATCTTATTCTTAGATCATCTTCTTCTAGAAAACTATCAGCATTCATGAGCTCCCACAGATATGAGAGATTTTTTTTTTTTTTTTTAGAGCGAGCAAACTAATTTTCCCTTTACCTATAATAGGATATGGTGCTAAGACAGAAACTTAAGAAATAGTGGGAAGCTCCAAAGTCAGACTTCCCAGGTAATATGCTTTTTATTAGGTCACTTAAAATTTTTAACTTCAATATTCTTCTTGGAAGATAGTTCAGCATTTTTTTATTGTTTTTGTCATCTGGTAATTGGAAATAATCTCTGAGAATTCTTACCAGTGCTTCTGGAATTCAATGTGAAAGGAAGGTGATATTTGTTTAGGTGTCAGCTAATTTAATAGAACATTTATTATTGCAAGCCAACTAATGCCTCTTTTCAAACGTACCTAAAAGGCAACTGGAGACAACTTAGGCAATTTGTGCACTTGTAACTTGCTATTGTTGGCTCTCTGTGCATTTTGGAAAGCAATTTTCCATGAAATTGCTGTTACCTTTTAGATATGAGATTGTTTTGTACAATACACCAGTGGCGGATTCATGTTGATGTATGGCAAAACCAATATAGTATTGTAAAGTAATTAGCCTCCAATTAAAATAAATTTAAATTAAAAAAAAAGAAATCACCCCTTTTGTATAAATATCATTCTGACTAACTACACAAAAGGTGTCAACATATTAACCCTGTTAAATTTATGGCTTAGGGGATAAAATAAAACTTTTCTATACTCTAAGTAGTACCTGATTATCATTCTTCTTAGGACATATTTCTAGTTGATTTGTTTGAGCAATGCTGTACTTTAATTGCCAGTGATCTCAGAACATATAGGTCCCATTTTATATATGGAGGGTCCAAAATTATAGCAACAGTTAAATCTTCTTGCTAATAAGCAGCAATGGAATTCTAAATCACAAGTATTTTTAGGACTTCTCTGGTGGTCTAGTGGTTAAGACTCTCCTTCCAGTGCAGGGGTTGTGGCTTCAATCACAGTTTGGGCAGCTAAGATCCCACATGCCTAGCAGCCAAAAATCCAAAACATAAAACAGAAGCAAAGCAATACTGTAACAAACTCAATAAAAAGTTTAAAAATGGTCCATAACAAAAATTTGAAACAAAAAACAAATACATTGTTAATGATAGAATTCATTAGTTGAAATGAAGACTAGCAAACATTTTTCAATATGATTATTTCCCTAATAGAAAGAAGGTATTTCTTCTTCTTTTCCTGGTACCTATAAATCTTACACTTCTTTTAGATTTCTAGACCTCACTTGGTACATCCTCATTTTAGTTATTCATTCCATGATTTTAGTTAAGCTAATCCTCTTAGTGGGCTTCCCAGGAGTGCTAGTGTTAAAGAACCTACATGCCAGTGCAGGGGATATAAGAGACATGGGTTCAGTCCCTGGGTTGGGAAGATCCTCTGAAAGAAGGCATGACAACCCACTCCAGTATTCTTGACTGGAGAATCCCATGGACAGAGAGGAGTCTGGAGGGTTACATTCCATAGGATCACAAAGAGTCAGACACAAATGAAGCGACTTAGCACACATGCATGCAATCCTCTTAGTAATCAGTAGACCTGACTGTCTTCTCTTTCCTTTTTTAACAGCTAGAGAAGAATCTCTGTCATATTTTGCCTATATTTTCACTCATTTATGAGAACATATGACAAATAAAATCATATATTTAGGGAGCAGAATGTCAGGAAAATTGGTGATTAGAAACCTTGAGATTAACTGAAATGTCACCTATGCTAAGTGTTTACTGAAAATCTGTGTGTGCTACTCTCAGAATTTTGAGGAATGTGTTGTTATTGCCTTTTATTCCTCCAAGTCAATGCCCTCTTTAATTTTATGGAATAATTTTTTTCTAAATGTTTACCAATCTTCTACTCCCCAAGTAAACTTTCCAGTAACCTAGTCACTTTGGTTGCTGAGATTTTCTGAAATATCGCATATATAATTCAGTAAACTTACCATAGATTTTTCAGTCTTCTCTAAGAATAAACAATATTCAATTCTCTTTCTTTTACTTTAAAAATATTAGTGGTTACTTTCTGCTAGCTAATTTTAAAAATAAACTATGTCTTATATAAGATGGAGCTCACAAGTAGAATAAGCATGATGAATAACTTCAGAATATGGATTGAATTTGTTTTCAATAATGTAACCATTTCATTAGATATATATATTGGAAGGAACATTGAAATAATGCTAAAAGAAAGCCCAAGGAATGATAAAATTAGAGTTAAAGAGAAGCTGATTGCATAAGGATTTTTATGCTGCGTAATAAACAACAGTGGAGAGGGTGCATATCAAGGCTGTGGTAAATGTGTTCACAATTCCAGGTAGAACTCTGAAATCAAATTTTGTTAAATCATATTGGCCTTCCCTTTGAATTTTTAGGACAGAATAGTTTAGCAATAGATTACTGATTTAGGTAGTCTCCAACTCTTACCTTTACCATCCCTGATATTATTAGTCACCTGGATAATATTTTTGAGCACTTATTGACCGCTTATACCTATAGCCTTCAGTTCAGTCACTCAGTCATGTCCGACTCTTTGTGACCCCATGAATCGCGGCAGGCCAGGCCTCCCTGTCCATCACCAACTCCCGGAGTTCACTCAGACTCATGTCCATCGAGTCAGTGATGCCATCCAGCCATCTCATCCTCTGTCATCCCATTCTCCTTCTGCCCCCAATCCCTCCCATCTGAGTCTTTTTCACTGAGTCAACTCTTCGCATGAGGTGGCCAAAGTACTGGAGTTTCAGCTTTAGCATAATTCCTTCCAAAGAACACCCAGGGCTGATCTCCTTTAGAATGGACTGGTTGGATCTCCTTGCAGTCCATGGGACTCTCAAGAGTCTTCTCCAACACCACAGTTCAAAAGCATCAATTCTCAGCTTTCTTCACAGTCCAACTCTCACATCCATACATGACCACTGGAAAAACCATAGCCTTGACTAGATGAACCTTTGTTGGCAAAGTAATATCTCTGCTTTTTAATATGCTGTCTAGATTGGTTATAACTTTCCTTCCAAGGAGTAAGTGTCCTTTAATTTCATGGCTGCAGTCACCATTTACAGTGATTTTGGAGCCCCCCAAAATAAAGTCTGACACTGTTTCCACTGTTTCCCCATCTATTTCCCAGGAAGTGATGGGACCAGATGCCATGATCTTAGTTTTCTAAATGTTGAGCTTTAAATCAACTTTTTCACTCTCTTCTTTCACTTTCATCAAGAGGCTTTTTAGTTACTCTTCACTTTCTGCCATAAGGGTGGTGTCATTTGCATATCTGAGGTTATTGATATTTCTCCCGGCAATCTTGATTCCAGCTTGTGCTTCTTCTAGCCCAGTGTTTCTCATGATGTACTCTGCATATAAGTTAAATAAGCAGGGTGACAGTGTACAGCCTTGACGTACTCCTTTTCCTATTTGGAACCAGTCTGTTGTTCCATGTCCAGTTCTAGCTGTTGCTTCCTAACCTGCATACAAGTTTCTCAAGAGGCAGGTCAGAACCAATACAATAGTGTAAAGTTTAAAAATAAAATAAAATAAATTGATCTTTAAAAAAAAAAAAAAGAAGAAGAAGCAGGTCAGCTGGTCTGGTTCCCATCTCTTTCAGAATCTTCCACAGTTTATTGTGATCAACACAGTCAAAGTCTTTGGCATAGTTAATAAAGCAGAAATAGATGTTTTTATGGAACTCTCTTGCTTTTTCCATGATCCAGCAGATGTTGGCAATTTGCTCTCTGGTTCCTCTGCCTTTTCTAAAACCAGCTTGAACATCTGGAAGTTCACGGTTCACGTATTGCTGAAGCCTGGCTCGGAGAATTTTGAGCATTACTTTACTAGTGTGTGAGATGAGTGCCATTGTGTGGTAGTTTGAGCATTCTTTGGCATTGCTTTTCTTTTGGATTGGAATTAAAACTGACCTTTTCCAGTCCTATGGCCACTGCTGAATTTTCCAAATTTGCTGGCATATGACCAGGCAATTACATTGTTTTTTTTAACATATTTTTTAAATGTATATATTTATTTATTTTTGGCAGTGCTGTGTTTTCATTGCTGTGTGGGCTTTTTTTTTTTTTTTAATTGCAGTGAATGTGAGCTACTCTCTGGTTGAAATCCATGAACTTCTCATTGCAGTGGCTTCTCTTGCTGCAGAGCACGGGCTCTAGGGCACAACTTCAACACATTTAGTAGTTGCTGTGTAAGGGCTCAATAGTTGCAGCTCCTGGGCTCTAGAGCACAGGCTCAATAGTTGTGACACATGTACTTAGTTGCTCTGAGGCATGTGGAATCTTCCTAGACCAGGAATTGAACCCATGTCTTCTGCATTGGCAGACACATTATTTACCACTAAGCCACCAGGGAAGCCTGAGCAATTACATTCTTAAGTATTTACCCCAAATAAATGAAAGTGTTTGGCCACAAAAATATTTTCATGTAAATGTTCACTGCAACTTTATTCTTAATCCTCAGTCATAACTAAATATCAATCAACTGATGAATGGATAAACAAACTGTGGTAGATCCACATAATAAAATACTATTAAGCAGTGAAAAGTAATTAATTACTCATATATGCTACACCGTGGGGAATTTCTTCTACACTATGCTAAATAAAAAATTTAGATGCAAAAATATTGATACTGTTTAGCACCAATAATATAAAATTTTATAAAAGGCAAAATTATAGAGATAAAATGCTGATCAGTTGTTACCACTGTCCAATGAGTAGAAACTACAAAGAAGCACACAGAAACTTTTTGGAGATAATGCAAATATGTCCCACACTTTAATGCAGCATTGTATTTACATGGCTGTACAGATTTCTCAAAATTTATCTTATCATAGACTTAAAATCAGTGAATTTTATTGTATTAATTATACCTCAATACAGCTAACAAAATATTAAAGAAGATCGCAAAAGAGGAAAAAAAAAAAAAAAGCAAATAGAGTCAGGCTTTTTGACAATTTATCTGTTGTTTCATTAAAAAGAAGGTTTCTGCTATATTTGGTCCTAAACCAGGGGTCCTCAACCCCCACGTACCGTGGACTGGTAGCAGTCTGTGGCCTGTTAGGAACTGGGCTACACAGAAGGAGGTAAATGGCTGTTAAAGATGAAAACTTCATCTCTATGTATAGTTGCTCCCCATCACTCACATTGCCACCTGAGCTCTACTTCCTGTCAGATCAGTGATGGCACTGGATTCTCATAGATGGTGAGCCCTACTGTCACTGTATCACATCATCCTTAGAGCCGCCTAGATGCAGAAAAACAAGCTCAGGGTTCCCACTGGTTCTGCATTATGGTGAATGTGATGTATAATTATTTCATTATATATCATAATGTAATAATGATAGAAATAATGTACACAATAAATGTGATGCCCTTGAATCATCTTGAAACCATCCCCCACCCCCTACTCCCAGTCTATGGAGAAACTGTTTTCCATGAAACTGGTCCGTGATATCAAAAAGATTGGGGCCCACTCTCTTAGACTGTTTCATGTTCTTCTTAGACAGTTTCTTACACCCAATCTTCTGTTCTCAACCTATTCCTCTCATTCTAATTTTACTCATACCTGACTTGGATCACCTTTGTTCAGTCAACAGCTTAAGTAGGAAGACCATGTCTTGGTCTGATCATTAGACATTAAATATTATAATATTAGACAAATATATTTGACAAATATATATTAGACAAATATATTTGTCTAATTATGTATTAGATAAACTTTCCTTTTGTCCCTGGCAATCATAACAAGCTTCCAGAAAGCCTCTGGTAACAGCCTTATTTTCTAGCATAAATACAAAAGAAGCTGAATTTTTCAAACCAGTTAGACCACAGTTATCTCAACAGTATTCATTTACTTTAATCGCTGAAGTTTTATCATCTATTACTCCACAGTAGAATAAGACTAGACAGGACTGAAGTGACTAAGCACATGTGCACAGAATAAAACTCATCTGTTATCCAGAGGCAACACAAGTGTCTTCTGTACTTGCCACTCTATTGCTAAGTAGATGTCACATATATTTTAAGTTTGTTAAAGTAATGCCTTATTTTTTGCATGAATTTTTATAATAGACAAATGAACCTAAGCTATTGCAAAAAAAGAAGGAGCTCCAAATACAATGGATTCAACAAAGAAGTTGATTTCAATTCATATGAGTTTCAGTTGAGCAATTCACAGTGACAGCTTTTCAAGGACAAAAGTTTTTTTTTTTTTTTTTTTCCACTTTATTGTTGAAATGAAGTCATGTATACTTCCATACTCCAGCTCAGGAGGAGGGAAAGAAAGGTTGGATGATTATTCACTCAGGTACTTTGGACTCATACCTAAAAGTTTTCCAGTTTTTGTAATAATGTACCTATACTGAGAAGTTAGTCATGTGGACACTCTGATTTAAAGGGAGGTTGAGAAATATAACATGTAAAACAAATCATAATGTATCTCAGAGACTATTTTATATCCATTTAATTTTTTAATTGTTGTTTATAATTTAAGAATCAGGTACCTACAAAAGGAAAAAAATGAAGACTTTAAATATTTACATATTTTAAGTTACATTTTAGGTGCTTTGTTTCTAATTTCAGTATTTTTTTAAGAAACTATAATAATTTTATTTTATTTTTAAACTTTACAAAATTGTATTAGTTTTGCCAAATATCAAAATGTAAAGTTTAAAAATAAAATAAAATTTTAAAAAAAGAAACTATAATAAGCACTAAGGATACAATATAAATAGAACGTGATCTCTAGCTTCAAAGATACTGTTCATAGCTCAGTTGTGCCTAACTTTTTGTGACCCCATGGACTGTAGCCCACGAGGCTCCCCTGGTCTAGGGAATTCTCCAGGCAAGAATATTGGAGTGGTGTGCCATTACCTTCTCCAAGGGATCTTCCCAACCCAGGGATCATAACCAGGTCTCCTGCATTGCAAGCAGATGATTTACCAGTGAGCCACAGGGAAGCTTCAGGGAATCCGTAGTCAAATGTAGCAAAATTAAGTGTGAAAAATGAAAGACAGTGCCTTATTAAAGAGTCTCCAAACACACGAGAGTACAAAGAAAAATTGTGACACAAATATAATAAATGGCTCATACTTTTGACATTATCTGGGTTATCCTCCAAGCATGAGCATTTACAGTTTTTTAATTGCTCCATCAGCCTGCATTTTCTGCATGGCCTATTACAAGAGAATGGATATTCTGTCTTAGTTTATGATTCAATGCCCTCATGATCTTGTCCCAATTTTCTCCCCCAGATGTACTTCTCAACATATCATCTTCATATGTGACTTCACCTGTGTCAGAAATACCTTTCTTCCAAGGAGAGGCCAAGCAATACTTGATGGTGAGTGATGTAAAGGGTAAAAATGAAAGAGAAATATGCAGAGTACAGTTTTGAAGACATATGTTTTGTATTTTTATTTGTTTATCACTATGATCCTCTTTTCTGTATGTTCATCTTAAATGCCACTGTTTCATAGTCAGAATCAATTACTTGTTCTCTTTCTCCAAGACAGAATGTACTATTTAAAGTTTAATTTTCTGATGATAATTGAACCTCAGGTTTACAGTCAATGGCCTTTATATTCTAAATTTATCAACAGGCTTAAATAATACAGTTGTTCAGTAAATACTGGTTAAGCAAAAAACAAAATGACACTTTTTTAGAATGAACATACTCTTAAGTAGACCTTATGGCTTTTCTGAGAATTATTATTCTTTGATGCTTGTGTACATGCTAAGTCGCTTCAGTTGTACCTCATTCTTTGTAACGTTATGGATTGCAGCCCACCAGACTCTTCTATCTATGGAATTCTCCAAGCAAGAATACTGGGAAATTACTGAATTATGATATTAAATTACCAAATTCAATAACCCCCAATACCAGCGTGTATAAAGTAAGCTGACAAATCAGAATTCAAAATTACATTTTGTTCCACTTGTTTTCTCTCCTCGAGTTGCCCCATGTTCAAGGGCAAAGGAGAAGCCCCAACAAAATGGTAGGAGGGGCAAAACTGCATTTAGAATCAAACCCCATACCCACCAGAGATACTTGGAGAGCTCAAACAAAACTTTGTGCACCAGGAGATGTCACAGAGACTGAGCCAGATCTGATTTGAGTGTCTCAAGCGGAGGTACACATCAGCAGTGGCCTGCCGCAGGGGCAGGGGCCCTGGGTGCAGTAGGCCTGGGTGTGACATAAGCCCTCTTTGAGGAGGTCGCCATTACACCACGATAGAGCTGCCAGAAATTACACAGGACTTGAGAAACAGACTATTGGAGGGCACAAACAAAACCTTGTGCACACCAGGACCCAGGAAAAAGGAGCAGTGACCCCACAAGAGACTGACCCAGACTTGCCTATGAGTGTCCAGGAGTCTCCAGTGAAGGTGTGGGATGGAGGAGGCCAGCTTCAGGGTTGGGGGCTCTGAGTGTGGCAGTGCCTGTACTGAACCTTTTGAAGGAGTTTGCGATTTTCATTACCTCCACCATAGTTTGGTCTCAGGTCAAACAACAAGGAGGGAACACAGCCCTGCCCATCAACAGAAAATTGGATTAAAGATTTACTGAGCATGGCCTCACCCATCAGAACAAGACCCAGTTTCCCCTACAGTCAATCTCTCCCATCAGGAAGCTTAACCTTATCCATCTGATGGGCTTCTCTGATGGCTCAGAGGTTAAAGCATCTCCCTGCAATGTGGGAGATCTGGGTTCGATCCCTAGGTTGGGAAGATCACCTGGAGAAGGAAATGGCAATCCACTCCAGTATTCTTGCCTGGAGAATCCCAGGGAGGGAGAAGTCTGGTAGGCTACAGTCCACGGGGTTGCAGAGTTGGACACAACTGAGCTACTTCACTTTCACTTTTCACTGATGGCAGACAGAATTAAAACTGCAACCACAGAAAGCTAATCAAACTGATCACATGGACTGCAGCCTTGTCTAACTCAAAGAAACTATGAGCCATGCTGTGTAGGGCCACCCAGGCCAGATGGATCATGGTGAAGAGTTCTGACAAAATGTGGGTCACTGGAGGAGGGAATGGCAAACCACTTCAGTATTCTTGCCTTGAGAATCCCATGAATGGTATGAAAGGGCAAAAAGATATGACACTGAAAGATGAACTCCCCAGGTTGGTAGGTGCCTGTTATGCTACTGGAGATCAGTGGAGAAATAACTCCAGAAAAAATGAGACAGAGCTGTCAGGCGAGTGTACATTTTCTTGTCTTATCACAACAATGATTTGGAGTGACAGACATTAAAGCCTTCAGCATGTCACAGCTCTCGGGTCTTGAATAAATCATGTCATAGCTCTTAGAAAAATCAGTGTTACAGCTCTATTTTATTTAGAAGATAGCAGGAGAATCCATCCTCCAAGAAGAGAAGAGAGTGGAGGAGCAGGCCAGCGCGTGTGGGCTGGGGGTTGGGGAGGGGGGAGGAGAGAGAGAAAGAGAGAGAGAAAGAGTGTACACACGCAGGAGAGACAGATTGAGAGAGCACTTGGCTCCTCCTTTTATATGTTTTCTTCCCTCTGGGCCTGCCCTATGCAAATTGGGCTCAGCTAGGAGTGCTATGCTACCTGAAGTCCTCACTCAGGTCCTTGGACCTTTCTTTGACTTTCCTTTGTTCTATTTTCACGGGCTTTTCCCTTCCTTGTCTTTTAGCCACCACAAGTTTGGACTCCCTTTCCCTATTCTACCTAACTAACAGAGTCAGTCTAGTCAAGGCTATGGTTTTTCCAGTGGTCATGTATGGATGGGAGAGTTGGACTGTGAAGAAAGCTGAGCACCGAAGAATTGATGCTTTTAAACTGTGGTGTTGGAGAAGACTCTTGAGAGTCGCTTGGACTGCAAGGAGATCCAACCAGTCCATTCTGAAAGAGATCAGGCCTGGTATTTCTTTGGAAGGAACGATGCTAAGGCTGAAACTCCAGTACTTTGGCCACCTCATGCGAAGAGTTGACTCATTGGAAAAGACTCTGATGCTGGGAGGGATTGGGGGCAGGAGGAGAAGGGGACGACAGAGGATGAGATGGCTGGATGGCATCACTGACTTGATGGATCTGAGTCTGAGTGAACTCCAGGAGCTGGTGATGGACAGGGAGGCCTGGCGTGCTGTGATTCATTGGGTCGTAAAGAGTCAGACACGACTGAGGAACTGAACTGAATTGAACAGAGTCAAAGCAAAAAAAAAAAAAAAAAAAAAAAAAAGCCTAGTTGTTGATGTGACTGGTGATGGAAGGAAAGTTTGATACTACAAAGAACAATATTGTGTAGGTACCTGGAATGTTAAGTCCATGAATCAAGGTAAATTGAACATGGTCAAACGGGAGATGGCAACAGTGAACATATATTATAGGAATCAGTGAAATAAATAGACCGGAATGGGTGAATTTAACTCAGATGACCATTATATCTACTACTCTGGGCAAGAATCCCTTTGAAGAAATGGAGTAGCATTCATAGTCAACGAAAGAGTCCATAATGCAGTTCTTGGGTGTGATAGCTTACTGTGAAAAATGTCAGATTCATGATCTCCAAAGATTTAACTTCAGGACTAGGGACCAGGCTTGATTACTCAGAGCTTTTGTGTAGCAGAGTTTTATTAAAGTGAAAAAAGGACAGAGAAAGCTTCTGACATAGACATCAAATGGGGGATGGATTCAAATGTATTCTTTTCAATGGCTGAGTAATACTCCATTGTGTATATATACCACCAATTAAAATAAATAAATTTATATTAAAAAAGGGGCAGATGGAGAGTGCCCTACTTGCTAGTCTTTACCAAAGGAATTATATACTTTTTAAGTTAGTTATTACAATAAATCAAAAGAATGTCTCAAGGTTGTAGGAATTTTACCAAACTCACTCCCACAATTTACATTTTATAATAGCAGGATTAGAATTTAAAAAATGAAAGATCCTACCAGACTCACTCCCATAATATACATTCTAAGATATCAGAATTAGTCAGAAGGTTTTCTGTAAAGAGAAACTGTCCTCAAGCAGGACACATTGTTGTCATCAAATCCTTCAGCTCAGTTCAGTCGATCAGTCGTGTCCGACTCTTTGTGACCCCATGAACTGCAGCACACCAGGCCTCCATGTCCATCACCAACTCCCAGAGTTCACTCAAACTCATGTCCATTGAGTCGGTGATGCCATACAGCCATCTCATCCTCTGTTGTCCCCTTCTCCTTCTGCTCCCAACCCCTCCCAGCATCAGGGTCTTTTCCAATGAGTCAACTCTTGGCATGAGGTGGCCAAAGTATTGGAGTTTCAACTTTAGCATCAGTCCCTCCAATGAACACCCAGGACTGATCTCCTTTAGGATGGACTGGTTGGACGTCCTTGCACTCCAAGGGATGCTCAAGAGTCTTCTCCAACACCACAGTTTAAAAGCATTAATTCTTCAGCACTTGGCTTTCTTCACAGTCCAACTCTCACATCCATACATGATCACTGGAAAAACCAGAGCCTTGACTATATTGACCTTTGTTGGCAAAGTAATGTCTCTACTTTTTAATATGCTATCTAGATTGGTCATAACTTTCCTTCCAAGGAGTAAGCGTCTTTTAATTTCATGGCTGCAATCACCATCTGCAGTGATTTTGGAGCCCCAAAAAATAAAGTCTGACACTGTTTCCACTGTTTCCCCATCTATTTCCCATGAAGTGATGGGACCAGATGCCATGATCTTCGTTTTCTGAATGTTGAACTTTAAGCCAACTTTTTCACTCTCCTCTTTCACTTTCATCAAGAGGCTTTTTAGTCCCTCTTCACTTTCTGCCATAAGGGTGGTGTCATCTGCATATATGAGGTTATTGATATTTTTCCCAGCAATCTGATCCCAGCCTGTGCTTCTTCCAGCCCAGCGTTTCTCATGATGTACTCTGCATGTAAGATAAATAAGCTGGGTGACAATATACAGCCTTGACGTACTCCTTTTCCTATTTGGAACCAGTCTGTTGTTCCATGTCCAGTTCTAACTGTTGCTTCCTGACCTGCATACAGATTTCTCAAGAGGCACGTCAGGTGCTCTGGTATTCCCATCTCTTTCAGAATTTCCCACAGTTTATTGTGATCCACATAATCAAAGGCTTTGGCACAGTCAATAAAGCAGGAATAGATATTTTTCTGGAACTCTCTTGCTTTTTCCATGATTCAGCGGATGTTGGCAATTTGCTCTGTGGTTCCTCTGGCTTTTCTAAAACCAGCTTGAACATCTGGAAGTCCATGGTTCACATATTGCTGAAGCCTGGCTCAGAGAATTTTGAGCATTACTTTACTAGCATGTGAGATGAGTGCCATTGTGCGGTAGTTTGAGCATTCTTTCGTATTTCCTTTTTTAGGGATTGGAATGAAAACCCATCTTTTCCAGTCCTGTGGCCACTGCTGAGTTTTCCAAATTTGTTAGCATATTGAGTGCAGCACTTTCACAGCATCATCTTTCAGGATTTGAAATAGGTCAACTGGAATTCCATCAGCTCCACTAGCTTTTTTTGCAGTTTTTCTTCCTAAGGGCCACTTGACTTCACATTCCAGGATGTCTGGCTCTAGGTCAGTGATCACGCAATCGTGATTATCTCTGTCGTGAAGATCTTTTGTGTATAGTTCTTCTGTGTATTCCTGCCACCTCTTCTAAATATCTTCTGCTTCTTTTAGGTCCATACCATTTCTGTCCTTTATCAAGCCCATCTTTGCATGAAATGTTCCCTTGGTATCTCTAATTTTCTTGAAGAGATCTCTAGTTTTTCCCATTCTGTTGTTTTCCTCTATTTCTTTACACTGATCACTGAGGAAGGCTTTGTTATCTCTCTTTGTTATTCTTTGGATCTATGCATTCAGATGCTTGTATCTTTCCTTTTCTCCTCTGCTTTTTGCTTCTCTTCTTTTCAAAGCTATTTGTAAGGTCTCCTCAGGCAGTCATTTTGCTTTTTTGCATTTCTTTTCCATGAGGATGGTCTTGATCCCTGTCTCCTGTACAATGTCACAAACCTCCGTCCATAGTTCATCAGGAACTCTGTCTATCAGCTGTAGTCCCTTAAATCTATTTCTCACTTCCACTGTATAATCATAAGGGATTTGATTTAGGTCATACTAGAGTGGTCTAGTGGTTTTCCCTACTTTCTTCAATTTAAGACTGAATTTGGCAATAAAGAGTTGGTGATCTGAGCACAGTCAGCTCCCGGTCTTGTTTTTGCTGACAGTATAGAGCTCCTCCATCTTTGGCTGCAAAGAATATAATCAATCTGATTTCTGTGTTGACCATATTGTGGTATCCATGTGTAGAGTCTTCTCTTGTGTTATTGGAAGAGGGTGTTCACTATGACCAGGTCGTTCTCTTGGGAAAACTCTATTAGCCTTTGCCCTGCTTCGTTCCGTACTCTAAGGCCAAATTTGCCTATTACTCCAGGTGTTTCTTGACTTAAGTTGTTTGTTGTGTAATCATCAGTTCTAGGCTTAAAGAAAAAAAAAAAAAGACTTAATATGTGACTAAGACTAAGGAATGGAGAGAGAGAGGGAGAAGAGACATTTGCCTTTTCCTCCTCGAGATCCCAGACCCCTATCTCCTCCTCAAGAACCCCAGAACCCTCTCTCCTCTGACACCCTCCAGACTTCTTATCAACCTGCCTAGGAACTAGCTCTCTCACTTGCAATCTCAAAAAGGAAGAAATGATCTTTGCTCATTTCCAGGGCAAACCATTCAACATTACAGTGATCTTAGGCTATGCCACAACCGATAATGCTGAAGAAGCTGAAGCTGAATGACTCTATGAAGACATACAAGACCTTCTAAAACTAACACCCAGAAAAGATATCCCTTTCATTTTGGGGGAATGGAATGCAAAAGTAGGAAGTAAAGAGATACCTGGAATAACAGGCAAATTTTGCCTTGGAATACAAACGAAGCACGTCAAAGGTGAACAGAGTTTTGCCAACAAAAAGCACTGGTCATAGCAAACACCCTCTTCCAACAACACACGAGAACTTCACATGGACACATGGACATCACTAGCCTGTCAATACCAAAATCAGTTTGATTATATTCTTTGCAGCCAAAGATGGAGAAGCTCTATACAGTCAACAAAAACAACATTGGGAGCTGACTGTGGCTTAGATGATGAACTCCTTATTGCCAAATTCAGATTTAAATTGAAGAAATAGGGAAAAGCACCAGACCACTCAGGTATGACCTTGGTGAAATCCCTTATGACTGTAGAGTACAAGTGATAGACTGATTCAAGAGATTAGATCTGATAGACAGAATGCCTGAAGAACTATGGATGGAGGTTTGTGACATTGTACAGGAGGCAGTGATCAAGATTATCCCCAAGGAAAATAAATGCAACAAGGCAAAATGACTGTCTGAGGAGGCCTTACAAATAGCTGAGAAAAGAAGAGAAGCTAAAGGCAAAGGAGAAAAGGAAAGATATACCCATTTGAATGCAGAGTTCCAAAGAATAACAAGGAGAGATAAGAAATCCTTCCTCAATGATAAATGCAAAAAAGTAGAGGAAAATAATAGAATGGGAAAGACTAGAGATCTCTTCAAGATAATTAGAGATACCAAGGGAACATTTCATGCCAAATTGGGCACAATAAAGGACAGATATTGTATGGACATAGCAGAGGCATAAGATACTGAGAAGAGATGACAAGAACAGACAGAAGAACTATACAAAAAAAAAAAAAAGAATCTTCATGATCCAGGTGACCATGATGGTGTGGTCACCCACCTAGAGCTAGACATCCTGGAATGAAAAATCAAGTAGACCTTAGGAAGCATTACTATGAACAACCATAGTGGAGGTGATGAAATTCCAGTTGAGCTATTTCAAATCCTAAAAGATGATGCTGTGAATGTGCTGCACTCAATATGCCAGCAAATTTGGAAAACTCAGCAGTGGTCACAGGACTGGAAAAGGTCAGTTTCATTCCAATCCCAAAGAAAGGCAATGCCAAAAATGTTCAAACTACTGCACAATTACACTCATCTCACATGTTAGTAAAGTAAAGCTCAAAATTCTCCAAGCCTGGCTCCAACAGTGAATTTCCAGATGTTCAAACTGGATTTAGAAAAACCAGAGGAATCAGAGATCAAACTGTCAACATCCTTTGGATCATTGAAAAAGCAAGAGAGTTCCAGAGAAACATCTACTTCTGCTTTATTGACTATGCCAAAGCCTTTGACTGTTTGAATCACAAAAAAACTGTGGGAAATTCTTAAAGAGATGCAAATAACCAAACCACCTTGCTTACCTCCTGACCAACTTAGACAGGAGACATTACTTTTCTGACAAAGCTCCATTCAGTCAAAGCTATGGTTTTTCTATTAGTCATGTATGGATGTGAGAGTTGGACTATAAAGAAAGCTGAGCACTGAAGAATTGATGCTTTTGAACTGTGGTGTTGGAGAAGACTCCTGAGAATTCCTTTGACTGCAAAAAGTTTAAAAGAGTCAATCCTGAAGGAAACCAGCCCTGAATATTCATTGGAAGGGCTGAAGCTGAGGCTGAAACTCTGATACTTTGGCCTCCTGATGCAAAACACTGACACATTGGAAAAGACCCTGATGCTGGGAAAGATTGAAGGCTGAGGGAGTAGGGGATGACAGAGGATGAGATGGTTGGATGGCATCACCAGCTAGATGGACTTGAGTTTGAGGAACCTCCAGGTTGTGGTGATAGATAGGGAAGCCTGTCGTGATGCAGTCCATGTGGTCCCAAAGAGTCAGACATGACTGAGCGACTGTACTGAACTCACTGAGTTACATACAGGAAAATAATCAGTGAAATAAATGACTCTTTGGAAAAGAATTAATTTTGCTCCTCATGATTAGCAATATATATATATATATATATATATATATATATATATATTAATTTTAAGTTTCAGTCTGAGTTATTTATCTTGACTTGACTCTTCTGTATAACAAAGAAATTCATTTGTGTTATAATGAGCACAGTAGAAGACCTACCTCTATTCTATTTGCTTTGATTTGACATTCATACTCTTATACTAGAATAATAATGTGTGTAAACTATGGAAATAGCACTACCAGAAATTATTTAAAGCAGAAAGAGATTAACAAGTATCTACTGCTGCAGAGACTGAAGATGACAAAGTTAAGTTGAAGTAGGGGTGGCAGCACAGGCATTATCAGTGATTATCTGGCAGTAGTTTTTATAAAATGTTAGGAATTGACTACAGATTGCTGTTTATACATGAATAAACAGCAGAAAGTGTTGAATATATTTTGCTGCTATGAACAAGATATTTCAATGGAATCTTGAAAAGTAACTGAGGGAATTATGGCCAACATAAGTCTATAGTTCATGCATTTAAATATTCCTTTCCCTTCAAAAATGGCAATCTTAGGAGTACATTAAAATGATAAAGCTATAAACAAGATATTTTCATGGCCAGAATATGAATAGAAATATACTGTAGCAAACAAGGGCAGAGGTTGTGTGCCTGCTGGGATCAAGGATTGAATCAATGAGAAGAGGGCCTGGAGGTTCAGTTCCTGGATAACAGGGTCCAAAAGCACCTTAGGCTTTATTCAGAATCAAAGTCTAACTGACATTGTGAAACTAGAGGCTGGGACTACCTACCTATTAATAGAAGCTGAAAAAACTTAGTCCAACTCTCTGAGGTTTGATACAGCTCCTTGTCTTGGTTGGCTGAAGAAAATAAACACAACTAGCAAAAATTATTTGGCTTAGCTGGAACTAAGCTAGACCCAGTATCAGCAGGAACCACAACTGTAAATCCAAAATATGAAATGTGTGATCATCAAGACACAGTCTCCACTAATATTTTTGAGGATAAGACCGAGAATGAAAGTTTCAAAATAAATGACCGAAGCTATCATTCAAATTGAGAGCCAACATTTGAAATACCAAGTGCATAAATTTATGCTTAGCAAAAATGAAAATCTGAATTATGATATTAAATATCATATTAAATTCCATTATAATAGAATATATACACCTATAATAAAATAAAATAGTTATGGGAGAAATACATTATAAACTCAAATAATAAAATATGAATTACTAATGGCTTATATGAAAGATAACAGATAAATATAGAAAAAAGAACAAATTAGACACATTGGGTTTATAAATACAGTTATAAGAATGATAGGTTGTGGTTTGTATATTGCATACATGTGAAGGTGGAATTTGTAAATCAGAAGATTACTGAAAGATTCTTTCTGAATTAACACACACACATATTTGATGGTCATGTAAAAGGAGAGAAACAAAACCTCTATTCTCATCTGGCCTGAGTTATCAAATGAACAGAAGAAAAGGAATAGATTTCAGTGTGGCAAGGGAGAGGTGGATATAAAATGTTTATTTGTGAAATATTGAGCTTAGCATGCTGTGGGCAGTCAGCTTTCTCCACCCAATTGTCAATTTCAAATAGAGATTTGAATTTGCAGAGATCAGAGTTATAGGTACAAATTTTAGTGTAAGACAAACTGATGTCAAAGGATGGTAAATAACAGCTTTTAAGAGGAAGAAATAAAATCCTAACAATAGCAACAAAGCAAGGATTGGTGTATGGGTGCCAAAGAGTAATGATTTTTTAAAAAAAGTCATTGTTTTAAATGATGAGAAACAATCTTAAGGGATACAAAATTCTGGGATAAGCCAAACAATTTTTTGAATTTGAATATGGATTATATATTAGATGACATTATGGAATTTTTATTACTTTTGCTAAATGAATTTTCTATTACTTTTATTAATGTCATGCTTGGCCATTGATAGAAACTGTTTTAATATTTAGATATATTTTAATACATGATAAAGTATATAAGGGATTATGATGCTTGTAATTCTCTTTAAATATCTTCAGCATTAAAATTTAAAATTAATACAAATAATATGATAGCAGATAGTCCATATGTGAGAAGGGAAACTGAAACTTTGAATTTTATTTGTTGAAAATTCAGTAAGGCTGATCTGAGAATGATTTTTTACTTTTCTGAAAGTTCTTCTGTTTTTAAATAAAGGTAAGTGCTTTGGGGCCTTCTGGGAGTGATTATAAGAATCCTAAAGAGTATATCTGAGATCATAAGGATGTTCCCATAAGCCACATAAATTGCCTCTGCTCCTTACCCCAAGCAAATGTGTCCAATAGTAAGGGTGGGTAATTATCTCAGTTTGCTAGAACAATCCTGGACTTAGCACTGAAAATTTCACATTTCAAGAAACACATCAATTAGTCAATAAATTCCAGGAGGCAGAAATTTTATGTGAAACCTTGACTGTTTTTGCACTCAGTGCTCAAATATACATATACTGACAACTTTGTGCTTGGTAAGTGAGATCTGTGTTACATAATTGTTTCCATGCCCATACACCTCTCATTATTAATTCTCTGATTTTCTCAAAGAAATCTGACTTGCTTTTTCATTTATGTAAATTATGACCTAAGCCTTTCTCCATATATCTGCCTTATAAGCAGTACTGAACATGGCAAAGAATGTCTAAAACTCAAAAAGCTTAATAAATAATTAGAATATAAAGTGTTTGTTTTTGATGTTATCTGAAATACACTAGAATCCTAGCATTTTTAACTTTAGTGAAGGACTGCATTAATTTTATGTATTATAATGTGTATTAAGTGCTACATGCCTGTATGCTAAGTTTCTTCAGTTATGTCCAACTCTTTGCAACTGTATGGACTTCAGCCCACCAGGTTCCTCTGTCCAAGGCATTCTCCAGGCAAGAATAATGGAGTTAGTTTCCATGCCCTTATCTAGGGGATCTTCCTGACCCATGGAATGAACCTCTCTCTTATGTCTCACATTTGCAGGTGGGCGCTTCATTAGTGCCACCTGGGAAACCTTTTAAATGATGATTAATATGCGGCAGTGAGGAGATACCCCTCGACCAAGGTAAGGAGCAATGGCTGCGCTTTGCTGGAGCCATGAAGAGATACCCCACGCCCAAGGTAAGAGAAACCCAAGTAAGACGGTAGGTGTTGCAAGAGGGCACCAGAGGGCAAACACACTGAAACCATATTCACAGAAAACTAGTCAATCTAATCACACTAGGACCACAGCCTTGTCTAACTCAATGAAACTAAGCCATGCCCGTGGGGCAACCCAAGACGGGCAGGTCATGGTGGAGAGATTTGACAGAATGTGGTCCACTGGAGAAAGGAATGGCAAACCACTTCAGTATTCTTGCCTTGAAAACCCCATGAACAGTATGAAAAGGAAAAATGATAGGATACTAAAAGAGAAACTCCCCAGGTCAGTAGGTGCCCAATATGCTACTGGAGATCAGTGGAGAAATAACTCCAGAAACAATGAAGGGATGGAGCCAAAGCAAAAAAAAAAAAAAAAAAAAATACCCAGCTGTGGATGTGACTGGTGATAGAAGCAAGGTCTGATTCTGTAAAGAGCAATATTGCATAGGAACCTGGAATGTCAGGTCCATGAATCAAGGCAAATTGGAAGTGGTCAAACAAGAGATGGCAAGAGTGAATGTCGACATTCTGGGAATCAGTGAACTGAAATGGACTGGAATGGGTGAATTTAACTCAGATGACCATTATATCTACTACTGTGGGCAGGAATCCCTCAGAAGAAATGGAGTAGTCATCATGGTCAACAAAAGAGTCTGAAATGCAGTACTTGGATGCAATCTCAAAAAAGACAGAATTATCTCTGTTCGTTTCCAAGGCAAACCATTCAATATCACAGTAATCCATGTCTATGCCCCAACCAGTAATGCTGAAGAAGCTGAAGTTGAACGGTTCTATGAAGACCTACAAGACCTTTTGGAACTAACACCCAAAAATCATTATAGGGGACTGGAATGCAAAAGTAGGAAGTCAAGAAACACCTGGAGTAACAGGCAAATTTGGCCTTGGAATACGGAATGAAGCAGGGCAAGGACTAATAGAGTTTTGCCAAGAAAATGCACTGGTCATAACAAACACCCTCTTCCAACAACACAAGAGAAGACTCTACACATGGACATCACCAGATGGTCAACACCTAAATCAGACTGATAATATTCTTTGCAGCCAAAAATGGAGAAGCTGTATACAGTCAGCGAAAAAAGACCAGGAGCTGACTGTGGCTCAGACCATGAACTCCTTATTGCCAAATTCAGACTGAAATTGAAGACAGTAGGGAAACCACTAGACCATTCAGGTATGACCTAAATCAAATCCCTTATGATTATACAGTGGAAGTGAGAAATATATTTAAGGGCCTAGATCTGATAGATAGAGTGCCTGATGAACTATGGAATGATGTTCGTCACATTGTAGAGGAGACAGGGATCAAGACCATTCCCATAGAAAAGAAAAATAAAAAAGCAAAATGGCTGTCTGGGGAGGCCTTACAAATAGCTGTGGAAAGAAGAGAAGCAAAAAGCAAAGGAGAAAAGCAAAGATATAAACATCTGAATGCAGAGTTCCAAAGAATAGCAAGAAGAGATAAGAAAGCCTTCTTCAGCAATCAATGCAAAGAAATAGAGGAAAACAAGAGAATGGGAAAGACTAGAGATCTCTTCAAAAAATCAGAGACACCAAAGGAACATTTCATGCAAAGATGAGCTCGATAAAGGACAGAAATGATATGGACCTAACAGAAGCAGAATATACTAAGAAGAAATGGCAAGAATACACAGAAGAACTGTACAAAAAAGATCTTCACAACCCAGATGATCACGATGGTGTGATCACTGACCTAGAGCTAGACATCCTGGAATGTGAAATCCAGTGGGCCTTAGAAAGCATCACTATGAACAAAGCTAGTGGAGGTGATGGAATTCCAGTTGAGCTATTCCAAATCCTGAAAGATGATGCTGTGAAAGTGCTGCACTCAATATGCCAGCAAATTTGGAAAACTCAGCAGTGGCCACAGGACTGGGAAAAGTCAGTTTTCATTCCAATCCCAAAGAAAGGCAATGCCAAAGAATGCTCAAACTACCGCACAATTGCACTCATCTCACATGCTAGTAAAGTAATGCTCAAAATTCTCCAAGCCAGGCTTCAGCAATATGTGAACCATGAACTTCCTGATGTTCAAGCTGGTTTTAGAAAAGGCAGAGGAACCAGAGATCAAATTGCCAACATCCGCTGGATCATGGAAAAAGCAAGAGAGTTCCAGAAAAAGATCTATTTCTGCTTTATTGACTATGCCAAAGCCTTTGACTGTGTGGATCACAATAAACTGTGGAAACTTCTGAAAGAGATGGGAACAGCAGACCACCTGATCTGCCTCTTGAGAAATTTGTATGCAGGTCAGGAAGCAACAGTTAGAACTGGACATGGAACAACAGACTGGTTCCAAATAGAAAAAGGAGTTCATTAAGGCTGTATATTGTCACCCTTTTTATTTAACTTATATGCAGAGTACATCATGAGAAATGCTTGACTGGAGGAAACACAAACTGGAATCAAGATTGCCAGGAGAAATATCAAAATCTCAGATATTCAGATGGCACCACCCTTATGGCATAAAGTGAAGAGGAACTCAAAAGCCTCTTGAGGAAAGTGAAAGTAGAGAGTGAGTAAGTTGGCTTAAAGCTCAACATTCAGAAAACAAAGATCATGGCATCCGGTCCCAACACTTCATGGGAACTAGATGGGGAAACAGTGGAAGTAGTGTCAGACTTTATTTTTCTGGACTCCAAAATCACTATAGATGGTGATTGCAGCCATGAAATTAAAAGACACTTACTCCTTGGAAGGAAAGTTATATCCAACCTATATAGCATATTCAAAAGCAGAGACATTTCTTTGCCAACAATGGTTTGTCTAGTCAAGGCTATGGTTTTTACAGTGGTTATGTATAGATGTGAGTATTGGTCTATGAAGAAAGCTGAGCACTGAAGAATTGATGCTTTTGAACTGTGGTGTTGGAGAAGACTCTTGAGAGTCCCTTGGACTGCAAGGAGATCCAACCAGTCCATTCTGAAGGAGATTAGCCCTGGGATTTCTTTGGAAGGAATGATGCTAAAGCTGGAACTCCAGTACTTTGTCCACCTCATTCGAAGAGTTGACTCATTGGAAAAGACTCTGATGCTGGAAGGCATTGGGGGCAGGAGGAGAAGGGGATGACAGAGGATGAGATGGCTGGATGGCATCACTGACTCGATGGACGTGAGTCTGAGTGAACTCCGGGAGTTGGTGATGGACAGGGAGGCCTGGTGTGCTGCGATTCATGGTGTCGCAAAGAGTCGGACATGACTGAGCGAGTGATCTGATCTGATTTGATGCAAATGAACATAATAAAATAAAATTTTAGAGCGAGTAGGTTCATATTATTAAGAGAAAAAGTGTTTAAGAAATTTATTTATGTAAACACTACCACTAGCATCATGATTACAATACTCTTTATTCTTTTGTTGTTAGACGCAACTGTATTTCTAAAGACATTTTTTAAAACTCACTGTAAATACTTGAAAGTAATGAAATCATAGTAATGTATGTGAAAGCATTTTATAAGTACAAGAATATTATGCATGTGTGTAGTAGCTATGTTTTATTCTCTCTAATTGTACATTGTAAGTCTTGTTTTTCACAGAATCAAGCCTCAGTTTCCAAATAGGTTGGAATTTAGTGTAGAAATATATGCTAATTCTATTTGTGACTTATTGCAATTACAGCTATTTTTTATTGACAATTTAGCCATTTCTCTATAACTGTATCTAACTTTTCACAGACATTACCTTCAATAATATAAAGAAATCCATTTTGGCTTGAATGATGATATGTTTTTTATTGATTTTCCTTTACGACCCAAAGGAAATTATGACTTTGTACATCTTCTCTTTTAATAAGATTACTGGACTGAGTATAATATACATAACTCTTCTATTCTCAGTTCTGTTGCTTATAAGATGATAAATCTTGCAGGCATTTAGATGCTGGTTCTTTCTGGATGCTTTAGTTCTTGGGCTTTTGCTTATCTGTTTCTGTACCTGGGATGCAGAAAGTTTCATGGAGTACCAGTGGAATTTCATATCAAATATAGTCCCACCAAAGGACAGGAATAGAGGCAGCAGACACAGAGAACAGACTTGTAGACACAGGATGAGAAGGAGGGGCACAGACTGAGAGACTAGCATTAACATAAATACACTACCATGTGTAAAACAGATAGCTAGCAGGAAGCTATTATATAGCACTGGGAGCTCGGCTTGGTGCTCTGTGATAATCTACAGGGGTGGGATGGCAAGTGCAAGTGCAACGGAAGCTCAAGAGGGGTAGGATATACATATACATATAGCTGATTCATGTTGTCGCACAGAGGAAACTAACACAACATTGTAAAGCAATTATACTTCAAAAAAGAAACAACAACAACAACAACAACAAAAAAAAAAAAACGGTGGGGAGGGTGGCTTCCCTGGTGCTTCAGCAGTAGAGAATTCACTTGCAATGCAGGAGGCATGGGTTTGATACCTGGTCAGGAACATCCCATGGAGAAGGAAATGGCAATCCACTCCAGTATTCTTGTGTGGGAAATCCCAAGGGCAGAGGAGCCTGGCTATCTACAGTCTATGGTGTCTCAAAAGACTCAGACACAACTTAGTGACTAAACAACAACAACAAAAGAAAACATGCCCAGCAATTTAATGGACAGACCTATTTATGCTGACTTCAGATAGTTTACTGTTGGGCAGAAAAGAGACAAAATACCCAATAATTACATTGCAAGAGACTGTGTCCCCAGGGTATTATCAAATTCACCCAGTCATAGGATGAGTTGGGAATAGACATAATTTTATCATCATGGCAGTGGTTCATTTGAAATCAGATTTCAGCAAATATAGAAGAAAGAAGTAAATGGCATAATAATGAATCTCAGACTCCCATGCCATCTGCTTCAGCTGACCCATCACCTCTCCCTTAACTCATGCCTCTATCTTCACATGTGGTTCCTTACAAGGAAGGAAAGGACGTAGGCCAAGTTCATAACTAATGCAATTATTTGGCACTAGCTGTGGAAGATCTTCTACTGAATTACAACTCACCTCAAGGGTAACCCTTAACACAATGGTCAAATAAAGCCCATTGTCTGGTGGGAGAGTAAGTCTGACCTGATGCATGGATATAACCATAACATTGGGCTTTAGAGAATAACTGCATTGTTTGATCAGAGGCCTAACAAGAACAAGAGAGGAAATTTCAAAATAAAATTACCTCATGAATGGATATTCAGATAAATCTAAGAAATGAGAAGAAAAGATGCCAGCAACTTTGTCTCCTGTGAATGATCAACAGAAATTATCCACCACAGATGTGTACTCAGTTGCTCAGTCATGTCCAACTCTTTTGTGAACCTTTGGACTGTAGCCTGCCAGGTTTCTCTGTCCATGGGATTTTTCAGGCAAGGATACTTAAGTGGGTTGCTATTTCCTTCTCCAGGGGATCTTTCTTACCCTTGGATTGAACCCATGTATCTCCTGTGTCTCCTGCATTGCACGCTGATTCTTCACCCACTGAGCTATAGGGGAAAACTGCCTAGTTGACTGCCTAGGTTACTCGTTCTATGATGGTCACTTTGACGCTTCCCTTGACCATCTTGGCACTTCTACACATGCCCATGGACAGAGTAACCCTTTGGGAAGGGATAGAATGTATGTGTGAGCACCAGAACAGGACCTCCTCTTCTCTAAGGATGTGCTAGCTAACAACTACTGGCATCCAAATTATCAGCAACAGAGATAGATGGTAAAACACTAATATAACATGATCCTTCAAGGTTAGCAACCATCAAATACTGACAGTCTCACCAAACACCATCCATTTTGGCAAGAAGTAGAAACTCAACCAAATTAGAATCAATAGTTGGCTTAGCCATTAATGCTTGTGTGTAGTAACTGAAGCATCAAGAGAAACTCTGATAATGTGAAGTAGTCTGTACTAATATCAGAAGATTTACAGCATACCTGGTCTATTGACATGGTGCTCCACACAATATTGCCTCTGATCTTTACAGAAAAGAAACTGTGGCAATGAGTATATAATCATGGCTTTCATTGGTCGTGTCATGTACTCTACAACAAGAATTAGCCAGTCCCATTGAACAGAACTGCTACTGTTGGAATAGAGTGCTGAAGACTTAATTAATGTACCAAGTTGACAATACCTTGTGAAACTGAGCATTGTTTTTCAGGATGCAGGTTATCACTTAATTGATGATTAATGCAGAGTGCAGTGTTCACAGTTGGATATAACATTCCAGCAGTCAAGGAGTGCAGGTAAGACCAACATCTCACACACTCATTCCCACTTATCCAAGTGGAGAATTTGCACATCTCATTCCCTGTGTCTTAGGATGTGTCAGATAGTTGTTTTTGTTTCCTCTGGTGTGAACGGTGGTGATAAGTTTATCACAAATCAATCAGGGAAGAGGTGGCAAGAATACACAGAAGAACTGTACAAAAAAGATCTTCACGACCCAGATAATCATGATGGTATGATCATTCACCTAGAGCCAGACAGCCTGGATTGTGAAGTCAAGTGGGCCTTAGAAGCATCACTATGAACAAAGCCAGTGGAGGTGATGGAATTTCAGTTGAGTTATTTCAAATCCTGAAAGATGATGCTGTGAAAGTGCTGCACTCAATATCCCAGCGAATTTGGAAAACTCAACAGTGGCCACAGGACTGGAAAAGGTCAGTTTTCACCCCAGTCCCAAAGAATAACAATGCCAAAGAATGTTCAAACTACCACACAATAGCACTTATCTCACACATTAATAAAGTAATGATTAAAATTCTGGTATGGGGAGGGAGGAGGGTTCAGGATGGGGAACACATGTATACCTGTGGCAGATTCATTTTGATATTTGGCAAAACTAATACAATTTTGTAAAGTTTAAAAATAAAATAAAATTAAAAAAAAATTTTTCTCCAAGCCAGGCTTCAGCAATGCATGAACTGCTAATTTCCAGATGTTCAAGCTGATTTTAGAAAAGGCAAAGGAACAGAGATCAAATTACCAACATCCACTGGATCATCAAAAAACAAGAGAGTTCCAGAAAAACATCTATTTCTGTTTATTGACTATGCCAAAGCCTTTGACTGTGTGGATCACAATAAACTGTGGAAAATTCTGAAAAAAAAAATGTGCATACGAGACCACCTGACCTGCTTCTTGAGAAACCTGTATGCAGGTCAGGAGGCAACAGTTAGAACTGGACATGGAACAACAGACTGGTTCCAAATAGGAAAAGGAGTACATCAAGGCTGTATATTGTCACCCTGATTGTTTAAATCATATGCAGAGTACATCATGAGAAATGCTGGGCTGGAGGAAGCACAAGCTGGAATCAAGATTGCTGGGAAAAATATCAATAACCTCGGATATGCAGATGACACAACCCTTATGGCAGAAAGTGAAGAAGAAATAAAGAGCCTCTTGAGGAAAGTGAAAGAGGAGAGTGAAAAAGTTGGTTTAAAGCTCAACATTCAGAAAACGAAGATCATGGCATCTGGTCCCATCACTTCATGGCAAATAGATGGGGAAACAGTGGAAACAGTGTCAGACTTTATTTTTAGGCTCCAAAATCACTGCAGATGGTGATTGCAGCCATGAAATTAAAAGACGCTTACTCCTTGGAAGGAAAGTTATGACCAACCTAGATAGCATATTAAAAAGCAGAGACATTACTTTGCCAACAAAGATCCATCTAGTCAAGGCTCTGGTTTTTCCAGTGGTCATGTACGGATGTGAGAGTTGGACTATAAAGAAAGTTGAGCACTGAAGAATTGATGCTTTTGAACTGTGGTGTTGGAGGAGACTCTTGAGAGTTCCTTGGAGTGCTAGGAGGTCCAATCAGTCCATCCTAAAGGGGATTAGTCCTGGGTGTTCATTTGAAGGACTGATGTTGAAGCTGAAACTCCAATACACTGGCCACCGCATGCGAAGGGCTGACTCATTTGAAAAGACCCTGATGGTGGGAAAGATTGAGGGCAGGAGAAGAAGGCGATGATAGAGGATGAGATGGTTGGATGGCATCACCGACTCGATGGACATGGGTTTGGGTGGGCTCCGGGAGTTGATGATGGACAGGGAGGCCTGGTGTGCTGTGGTTCATGGGGTCACAACCAGTCGGATATGACTGAGAGACTGAACTGAACTGAGGGCATATAGTAAGGCATTTCCTGAACTGCAATCTGGATCTATCACTAGGCTATTTTGGTCTTTATTTATTGGGAAACCTGAAAGCAAAGGAAGAAATTATAGGAATTATACTATAATACTAATAATCCAATCCGATTATCTGAAGGGTGGTGGTGATAGTTTTCCTGTGCTTCAGTGGCCTATATAATATTAAAATAGCTTTCCTAATCATATCCACAACAACAAAGAGACTAGATGTACAGATCACCATGGGCTCACTATGATCTCTCTCTCCAAGAAAGCAATCCTCATCAGCCAATGTGATGGCCAATGGTGGAGGAACACTAAACTAGATGGGAGAGAAGCAAGATGGCTATGAATACTAACAGCTGTGTTTGCTTAGTCCTCTTATTGAGCTCTTTTTGGAATATTTCAACTGGTGGTGACCTTTGAAGACTGGATATATTCTTTGTTACAACTGAGAACAATGTTCTTTCATTTATGTTCCAACTCTATAGAAATGGGACAGGAAATGGCCTTTACCAAACTAAATTATGTGCCACCCAAGTTACGGTCAATAACCTACTTCTCCAACTTTAGACCTTTCTTGCTCTATGATGACCCTAAAGATGTTTCTAGCCCATATTGCTTCAGCAAATGCTGCCACCACCACAGAGCAAGGATCTCAAATGTACAAGGTAGATGGTTAAGTAGAGACAGCTACATCTGTGCACTACCCAATCTGGATACACAGACCATCTGACATCGCCAAAGCTCAGGTGCAGGGCCAGGTAGCATATCCTGGACATAATGACCCATGGATAGGCTTTAACTAATAGCGAATGGAAGCTGATAAATTATTCTTCCATTCTACCTCAATCAATTTCCCTGAGATACAGTAGTTTTGTTTGGCCTTTCTGAGGATGTCCTACCTTCAGCTGTGCTTACTGAGAACAAATAGTCCTTCTATTTGCCTGTCTCACTTTCCTTTAATCATTCACTTTTGCTTCCCTCTAATTGAAATTCCCTATAATATGATAGCATGAAAACTTCTACCCTAAACTTTGTTAATTAGGGAAACTGAAATATTTAATTATTTTGTATTTTCACCCTTTTCATATTTTCACTACATATATGACACTTTTCAACTCACCAGTATAAATGAGAACATTTGAGACGAGAAAATAAATGCTCTGGACAGCTAGTAGGTGGCAAAATTTTTATGTGAAATATTAGGACTAATTATGGACAAAGAGTTTTTTGAATATCTTATTTTGGTATTTCTAGGTTTTTTTCTTTTGGTGCCTGACTTAACTCCAAGAGCCTGTCACTTGGTACCTAATTTTCTTTTTTTCAATCAGAAGAAACAGTATCCTGAATTTCAAGTTACTACCACAATCCTATGTAATATTAAATCAGTTTTTTTTTTTTCTTTAATGGTTGTGCTGTTTAAATGGGATAAACCTGAACCAAGTTAAATCATTTGGTGGCAAGTAGAAAAGGAAAATAGTGGCTCAGATAGTAAAGAATCTACTTGCAATGCAGGAGAACTGGGTCAGGAAGATTTCTTAGAAAAGGGAATGGCTCCCCAGACCAGTATTCTTGCCTAAGGAAGTTCATGGACAAACAAGTGTGGCAGGCTACACTCCATGGAGTTGCAAAGAGATATCACTGAGCCAACTAACACTTCCAATTTCACATTGCTTTTTCTTAGACAATACTACATGCATTTTATTAACTACAGAGAATTGAAACTAGCAGCCATGAAATTAAAAGACGCTTACTCCTTGGAAGAAAAGTTATGACCAATCTAGATAGCATATTCAAAAGCAGAGACATTACTTTGCCAATAAAGCTTTGTCTAGTCAAGGCTATAGTTTTTCCTGTGGTCATGTATGGATGTGAGAGTTGGACTCTGAAGAAGGCTGAGCGCCAAAGAATTGATGCTTTTGAACTGTGGTGTTGGAGAAGACTCTTGAGAGTCCCTTGGACTGCAAGGAGATCCAACCAGTCCATTCTGAAGGAGATCGGCCCTGGGATTTCTTTGGAAGGAATGATGCTAAAGCTGAAACTCCAGTACTTTGGCCACCTCATGCGAAGAGTTGACTCATTGCATAAGACTCTGATGCTGGGAGGGATTGGGGGCAGGAGGAGAAGGGGATGACAGAGGATGAGATGGCTGGATGGCATCACTGACTCGATGGACGTGAGTCTGAGTGAACTCCGGGAGTTGGTGATGGACAGGTAGGCCTGGCCTGCTGCGATTCATGGGGTCGCAAACTGATCGACTGATCTGATCTGATCTGATCTATCTCAGATAATTCTGAGTATATGGAACCTTGATTGGAATTTAATATGCTGAAGTAGAATAGTAAGCCTCTTCTTTGAAATGAGAAACAGAAATATTAATTTCCTTTACTTAATAGTCTGTAGATTTTCCCACAGATGCAATGCGCTATTCAAAAATCGGCAATTCTGAGGTTTAATCCACGGAGAAATTAAGCCACTCATGTAAGACTGATAAAATATATCTTGTCAGCTTCTGGTTCCTAAGATGTTTCATGTCTTCCCACCTGTCATCCCTGGCAGTACTGATGAGTAGTGTTTATTTCTTTCACAAGAGTATACTCAATTAATGAAATTCCTAAGGTATCTCTCCAGATTTCTTCTCTGGTTTAAGCATACATTCCCGTCTCCCTGATGCCAGGCTGTACTGTGAGAGTGAAAAAAAAAAAAAAAAAAAAATCCCCTTGTAAAATAAAATATCACAGTGAGGTTCTTTTAGTAACAAAAAGGCAGTTGCATTTTATAAGACAGATATATAATCAATATAAAATAATAGTTGGCACAGCAATGTTGTTCATTACTATTTAAGAGTGATTACTATTATTAAAATTAATCTTTTATTGGTAATGTCATATTTATCCTTCTTAAATCTTAAATATTTCCATAAGGAAGATTTTATTTGTATTCAACTTGTACTATGTTGAGAGATACCACAAGAATAAATAGGATCACTTTTCTTGGAGAATTTAAAGACCAGTCTGCTGCTATTTAGGAACATGAAAGTGAAAGTGAAGTTGTTCAGGCTTGTATGACTCTTTGGACCCCATGGACTGTAGCCTATCAGGCTCCTCTGTCCATGTTTTTTTTTTGTTTTTTTTTCCAGGCAAGAATATTGGAGTGGGTTGCCATTTCCTACTCCAGGAGATCTTCCTGACCCAGGGATTGAACCCAAGTCTCCCACATTGTAGGCAGACGCTTAACCATGTGAACCACCAGGGAAGTCCATTTAGGAGCATAGGCAGACACCACTGCACATCTGATAGCTGCTTGTCTTTCTGTTCATTTGTTTGTTTTCACATTTGAGCCTAATCCTCTAAAGATGGAGTAGCAACTTTATTGCCTAGGTAATAATATGGAAATACTGAAAGGGACATACATACAAAGAAGGACTTCAATGTTGCTTATTATCATTGTCATTTCCCAACCTCTTAATTTATCCCAAAATTTAGTTCACAGGATTTCTAACTATCTAGCTTCTGCCATCAATGTGAGAGATCTTATTATCCTAGAGGGCATTTCCTTGATCTAATGGACAATATTTGTTTTTGCATGGTTTCATCTATATATAACTGTGTTTGTATACCAAGACTCACAAATACATGTACTTTCTCTGAAATCTTCAATTGTAATTTGCATCCACTGACATAGTAACCTGCCACTCTCTCATTTCTTATACTCTTTCCCCTTCCCAGGTCTTTTATCTTTATTCCATCTTTTGTCTTCAAGTTCACTACTGTTTTCCACAGACTACTAGTTTCATTTTCTTGTGTTAAAGCTACACACAAATTGGATATTGTGTTTAACAAGACTTATGATAAAAAGTTGCTGTAATTAGCAATTAAAATTTAGTACTGTGTGTTTGAAGAAATGTACAAACAAGAATTTTACTTCATGGTTATCAGCATAACTTGGTCACCATCAGTCAGTTCAGTTCAGTTCAGTCACTCAGTCATGTCCGACTCTTTGTGACTCCATGAATCGCAGCATGCCAGGCCTCCCTGTCCATCACCAACTCCTGGAGTTTCCATCACCAACTCCTGGAGTTTACTCAAACTCGTGTCCATTGAGTTGGTGATGCCATCCAGCCATCTCATTCTCTTCTGTCCCCTTTTCCCCCTGCCCCCAATCCCTAGCAGCACCACGGTCTTTTCCAAATGAGTCAACTCTTCACGTGAGGTGGCCAAAGTATTGGAGTTTCAGCTTTAGCATCAGTCCTTCCAATGAACACCCAGGACTGATCTCCTTTAGGATGGACTTGTTGGATCTCCTTGCAGTCCAAAGAACTCTCAAGAGTCTTTTCCAACACCACAGTTCAAAAGCATCAATTCTTCGGTGCTCAGCTTTCTTCACATTCCAACTCTCACATCCACACAC
The DNA here is from genome assembly GCF_029407905.1 of Bubalus kerabau. Lineage (NCBI taxonomy): Eukaryota > Metazoa > Chordata > Mammalia > Artiodactyla > Bovidae > Bubalus > Bubalus kerabau. Next base: position 54,831,994 of record NC_073634.1, read on the forward strand.
GACCACTGGAAAAACCAGGTAAACTACTTAACTGAAACCCAAGCAGAACAATGAAAGATAAACAAATGAATAGTGCAAAACTGTAACATTTCTTGTCTTTAATTTTTAAAATTTGAATTTTCATTTAACTTATGCAACTTTTGATTTATTATAGAGTGTATCAAGAGCCCGGAAAAGATAAGACCTCAGCTAATTTCTGCATCTCCATTACTTTGATCCATCTGCTTCACTCTGAATATTGCACCATTTTATATATTTAAATAAGTATATGTGTCCTATATATCAAGTGCATTGATAACACTTTTCAAACCACTCATGTCATTACTGTTTATCTGCCTTATTGCTATATTAATCATGAGGTGGCCAAAGTACTGGAGTTTCAGCTTCAGCATCATTCCCTCCAAAGAAATCCCAGGGCTGATCTCCTTCCAAATGAACTGGTTGGATCTCCTTACAGTCCAAGGGACTCTAAAGAGTCTTCTCCAACATCACAGTTCAAAAGCATCTATTCTTTGGTGCTCAGCTTTCTTCACAGTCCAACGCTCACAACCATACATGACCACTGGAAAAACCATAGCCTTGACTAGATGGACTTTGTTGACAAAGTAATGTCTCTGCTTTTCAATATACTATCTAGGTTGGTCATAACTTTTCTTCCAAGGAGTAAGTGTCTTTTAATTTCAAGCAGCATAGATAGATATAAATGCCTAATTTTGGCACTGGCATGTCCAACCTATTCTTCTCCACCTGTATGTGTGAGCTAATATTGTCCCCTTTGCCTGAATTAGTATGCTTCTGATTGGGCCAGTTTCAGTCCTGCTTTTACTTTTAAAAAACTATATAAAAACTTTTTAAAGAAGGTCTTATTAAACCTCACTTTAAACACTCTTTCTTGCTCCCAAACAAAGTAAAACATAAAATCTAGATCTAGAAAGGCATTTATCAAGGTATTGTCCACATTTGCACTTAGTCCCTGAGAAGTGAAATAACTTTTAAGAGGTCATGCACTGTTCGAAGAATTTAAGTGTGGCCTAATGACCAGTTGTTTCTCTTATGTCTAATTTCCTGCCTATGATTATTCCATTTTTAGGCTAAGACCCTGTATGTCCAACGTTACCCTTGCTAAGTGACATATCATGGATTCCATCTCTCACTAAGTTAGACCATATTCATTTTACTATTATCACACAATCTACAAAAATGAGAATTTACTTAAAATACTACCAGACTACATTTAAGAAGAAAGGAGAGAGGCTTAATTTCCAAAATACACAAACAGCTCATATATTTCAATATATAATAAAATTCAGCAACAACAAAAACAAAAACCTAATCACAAAGTCTATAGAAGGCCTAAATAGACATTCCTCCAAAGAAGACATACAGATAGCTAACAGGCACAAGAAAAGATGCTCAACATCCCTAATTATTAGAGGAATACAAACCAAAGCTACAATGAGGTACTACCTCACACCTTCAGAATGGCCATTATTGAAAAGTCTACAATATTAAATGCTACAGGGTATGTGGAGAAAGAGGAACAAATATGTACTATTGGGAATAGTGTGGGTTTCTTAAGAAACTAAAAATTGAGTTACCTTAAGATCCAACAATCTCTGGAAAAAACAAAAACTCTAATTTGAAAAGATACATGCACCCCAATGTTCATAGTAGCAACACTGACAATAGCCAAGATGTGGAAGTAACCTAAATGTCCAGATGATTGGATAAAGAAGTTTTGATTTCTCTCTCTCTCTTTCTCTCTCTATATAAATATTCAGAGTATATACTGAATATTATTCAGCCATAAATGATAATGAAATAATGCCATTTGCAGCAACATGGATGGAGTTAGAGATTATCATATTAGGTGAAGTAAGTCAGACAGGTATCTTAAATATCTTATGATATCACTTGTATCATATGATATCAGAGAAAGACAAATATGATATCATTTACATGTGGATTCTGAAAGAAATGACACAAATTAAATTATTTACAAAACAAATACAGACTCACAACTTAAAGAACAAACTAATGGTTGCAAAGGAGGAAAGGGAAAAGGGATAAATTAAGAACTTGGGATTAACAGACACACACTACAACATATAAAGTTGGTGAACAACAAGTCCTCCTGTATAGTACAAGGTACTATATTTAATACCTTGTAATAATCTATAATGAAAAAGAATATGAAAAAATATACATATATATACACAAACACACACATCTACACATTTACATGTCTTTTTGTGTATATGTGTATATGTACATGTGTGTATGTGTGTAACTGAATTGCTTTGCTTTACTTCTGAAACTGTCACAACATTTTTCCGTTCAGTTCAGTCACTCAGTCGTGTCCGACTCTTTGCGACCCCATGAATCGCAGCACGCCAGGCCTCCCTGTCCATCACCAACTCCCTCAGTTCACTCAGACTCACGTCCATCGAGTGGGTGATGCCATCCAGCCATCTCATCCTCTGTCGTCCCCTTCTCCTCCTACCCTAATCCCTCCCAGCAGCAGAGTCTTTTCCAATGAGACAACTCTTTGCATGAGGGGGCCAAAGTACTGGAGTTTCAGTTTTAGCATAATTCCCTCCAAAGAAATCCCAGGGCTAATCTCCTTCAGAATGGACTGGTTGGATCTCCTTGCAGTCCAAGGGACTCTCAAGAGTCTTCTCCAACACCACAATTCAAAGGCATCGATTCTTCAGAGCTCAGCCTTCTTCACAGGCCAACTCACATCCATACATGACCACAGGAAAAACCATAGCATTGACTAGACGGACCTTTGTTGGCAAAGTACTGTCTCTGCTTTTGAATATGCTACCTAGGTTTGTCATACTTTTCCTTCCAAGGAGTAAGTGTCTTTTAATTTCATGGCTGCAGTCACCATCTGCAGTGATTTTGGAGCTCAAAAAAATAAAGTCTGACACTGTTTCCACTGTTTCCCTATCTATCTATTTCCTATGAAGTGATGGTACTGGATGCCATGATCTTCGTTTTCTGCATGTTGAGCTTTAAGCCAACTTTTTCACTCTCCTCTTTCACTTTCATCAAGAGGCTTTTTAGTTCCTCTTCACTTTCTGCCATAAGGGTGGTGTCATCTGCATATCTGAGGTTACTGACATTTCTCCCAGCAATCTTGATTCCAGCTTGTGCTTCCTCCAGCCCAACGTTTCTCATGATGTACTCTGCATATAAGTTAAATAAGCAGGGTGACAATATACAGCCTTGACGTGCTCTTTTTCCTATTTGGAACCAGTCTGTTGTTCCATGTCCAGTTCTAACTGTTGCTTCCTCACCTGCATGCAGATTTCTCAAGAGACAGGTCAGGTGGTCTGGTATGCACATTTTTTTCAGAATTTTCCACAGTTTATTGTGATCCACACAGTCAAAGGCTTTGGTATACTCAATAAAGCAGAAATAGATGTTTTTCTGGAACTCTCTTGCTTTTTCCATGATCCAGCAGATGTTGGCAATTTGATCTCTGGTTCCTCTGCCTTTTCTAAAACCAGCTTGAACATCAGGAAGTTCACAGTTCATGTATTGCTGAAGCCTGGCTTGGAGAATTTTGAGCATTACTTTACTAGCTACCCTGTGTCTGAGGTCAGGGGTGGTGGCCGGGAGGACCAACCCCACATCCAAGGAGCGGTGGCTGAGCGGGTGCAGGAGGGGCTAGAGGAGCTATCCTACGTTGAAAGTCAGGAAGGGTGGCGGTGAGGAGATACCCCTCGTCCAAGGTAAGAAAAACCCAAGTAAAACGGTAGGTGTTGCAAGAGGGCATCAGAGGGCAGACACACTGAAACCATACTCACAGAAAACTAGTCTATCTAATCACACTAGGACCATAGCCTTGTCTAACTCAATGAAACTAAGCCAAACCTGTGGGGCAACCCAAGACGGGCGGGTCATGGTGAAGAGATCTGACAGAATGTGGTTCACTGGAGAAGGGAATGGCAAACCACTTCAGATTCTTGCCTTGAGAACCCCATGAACAGTATGAAAGGCAAAATGACAAGATACTGAAAGAGGAACAACATTTTTAATCAACTGCAATTCAATTTTAAAAAATTCATATGATTATCTCAATAAATGCAGAGAAAGCCTTTGACAAAATTCAACATCCATTTATGATTAAAAAAAAAAAAAAAAGAAAAAACAAACCTCCAGAAAGCAGGAATAGAAGGAATATACCTCAACATGATAAAAGCTATATATGACAAACCCACAGCAAACATTATCCACAATGGTGGAAAATTGAAAGTATTTCCCCTAAAGTCAGGAATAAGACAAGGTTGCCCACTATCACCACTACTATTCAACATAGTTTTGGAAGTTTTGGCCACAGCAATCAGAGCAGAAAAAGAAATAAAATGAATCCAGATTGGAAAAGAAGAAGTAAAACTCTCACTGTTTGAAGATGACATGATCCTCTGCATAGAAAACCCTAAAGACTCCACCAGAAAATTATTAGAGCTAATCAATGAATATAGTAAAGTTGCAGGACATAAAATCAACACACAGAAATCCCTTGCATTCCTATACACTAACAATGAGAAAACAGAAAGAGAAATTAAAAAAACAATTCCAGTCACCATTTCAATGAAAAGAATAAAATACTTAGGAATATATCTACCTAAAGAAATAAAAGATCTATATACAGAAAACTATAAAACTCTGGTGAAAGAAATAAAAGAGGACATAAATAGATGGAGAAATATACCGTGTTCATGGATCAGAAGAATCAATATAGTGAAAATGAGTATACTGCCCAAAGCAATCTATAGATTCAATGCAGTCCCTATCAAGCTATCAATGGCATTTTTCACAGAACTAGAACAAATAATTTCACAATTTGTATGGAAATACAAAAAAATCCTCGAATAGCCAAAGCAATCTTGAGAAAGAAGAATGGAACTGGAGGAATCAACCTGCCTGACTTCAGGCTCTACTACAAAGCCACAGTCATCAAGACAGTATGGTACTGACACAAAGACAGAAATATAGATCAATGGAACAAAATAGAAAGCCCAGAGATAAATCCATGCACCTATGGACACCTTATCTTCAACAAAGGAGGCAAGAATATACAATGATTACAGACAATCTCTTTAACAAGTGGTGCTGGGAAAACTAGTCAACAACTTGTAAAAGAATGAAACTAGAACACTTATAACACCATACACAAAAATAAACTCAAAAAGGATTAAAAATTTAAACATAAGGTGAGAAACTACAAAACTCCTAGAGGAAGACATAGGCAAAACACTCTTCGACATAAATCACAGCAGGATCCTCTGTGACTCACCTCCCAGAGTATTGGATATAAAAGCAAAAATAAACAAATGGGACCTAATTAACCTTAAAAGCTTTTGCACAACAAAGGAAAATATAAGCAAGGTGAAAATACAGCCTTCAGAATGGGAGAAAATAATAATAAATGAAGCAACTGACAAATAATTAATCTCAAAAATATACAAGCGGCTCCTGTAGCTCAATTCCAGAAAAATATACCACCCAATAAAAAAATGAGCCAAAGTACTATATAGACATTTCTCCAAGGAAGACATACAGATGGCTAACAAAAACATGAAAAGATGCTCAACATTATTTATTATTAGAGAAATGCAAATCAAAACCACAATGAGGTACCATTCACACCAGTCAGAATGGCTGCTATCCAAAAGTCTACAAGCAATAAATGCTGGAGAGGGTGTGGAGAAAAGGGAACCGTCTTACACTGTTGGTGGGAATGCAAACTAGTACAGCCACCATGGAGAACAGTATGGAGATTCCTTAAAAAACTGGAAGTAGAACTGCCATACAACCCAGCAGTCCCACTGCTGGTCATACACACCAAAGAAACAAAATTTGAAAGAGACATGTGTACCCCAATGTTCATCATAGCATTGTTTATAATAGCCAGGACATGGAAGCAACCTAGATGTCCATCAGCAGACGAATGGACAAAAATCTGTGGTACATATACGCAATGGAATATTACTCAGCTATTAAAAAGAATACATTTGAATCAGTTCAATGAGGTGGATGAAACTGGAGCCTATTATACAGAGTGGAGTAAGCCAAGAAGCAAAACACCAATAAGTATACTAATGCATATATATATGAAATTTAGAAAGATGGTAAGGATAACCCTGTATGTGAGATAGCAAAAGAGACACAGATGTACAGAACAGTCTTTTGAGCTCTGTGGGAGAGGGCGGGGGTGGGATGGTTTGGGAGAATGGCATTGAAATATGTATATTATCGTATGTGAAATGGATTGCCAGTCCAGGTTTGATGCATGATACAGGATGCTTGAGGCTGGTGCACTGGGATGACCCAAAGGAATGGGATGGGGAGGGAGGTGGGAGTGGGGTTAAGGACCAGAATACATGTACACCTGTGGCGGATTCATGTCAATGTATGGCAAAGCCAATACAATATTGTAAAGTAATTATCCTCCAATAAATAAATTAATTAATTAATTAAAAAAAAACTCTCCTTTATATTCACAACAAAAAAAAAATAAAATAAAATAAAAAGAGAAGAGAGGATTCCATTGGTCATGGCATATAATCACAGGTCTTTTAACTTCAAATTTCCTTTTGGAGTTTAAAGTTGATGCTACCAAAATAAGTGAATGTTTGGAAAAAAAAAAAAAAAAGGTGATACTATAAAGTGTTAAAGTAATCCTGACTGTGCAAACACTCTGCGTTTTACTTAGTATGCATGCACTCTGAAAGGAGGAAGGCTAATGCACAGAGATATGGGTCAGTACCCAGAAAGCAAGGGAGGACCATTCAAGAGGAAGTCAGTGTTTTGGGGGGACTTTCTAAGATGTCAGTGAGATGGCTATTTATGCAGAGTCACTCTGAGGCTGCCACTCTGTCATCAAAATGCAAATACCTAAATCCTCTCAAATATACTCTGCCAGTAACATAATTGTCTATATGTAGACAAAGAATTATTCTTATTTTTAACCTGTATGTGAGGAAATTGTTTTTTTCTTTATCACTTCTGAATACTATGATTCAATTGCCACTAATCTCCATTGATTCTATTACTTCATTTGATTGAGAAAACAAATTACTTGAATCTCTTTAATCCCTGTTGACACAGAATGGAGGAAGTCTTTTCTGCTCTCTTCTGTAGGCGACTTATGTGACTCAACTGGAGGAACAAGTGACTGGGTTTCAAAGAAGGATTGAGGTCTCTGACAAAAAGGCAGAGTGAGAAAGTCACCAAATCAGAAACTTGCCCCCCTCAGTTTTCACAGGTCTTTTCATAGTTCCAAGTCTAGCATGTTGATTACTTGTATTAAGTAATAAACAAGGCACAACCATATTCTAAGGAAAGAGAGAATGCAGTTGAACAAAGTTGAGGCCTTTTATAGCACTGTTCATGCTAAATCACCTCAGTTATGTCCAACTCTGCGACTCTGGACTTTAGCCCCCCAGGGTCCTCTGTCCACGGGATTCTCCAGGCAAGAATACTAGAGTGGATTGACATTCCTTCCTCCAGGGAATCTTCCCCATGCAGGGACTGAACTCGTGTCTCATGTCTCCTGCACTGGCAGGCAGGCTCTTTACCACTAGCGTCACCTAGAGATGATCAAGTTACAACGATCATTGACTAGTTTTCCACAGTTAATCCTTTCTTGAATTTTAATCAATAAGTCTTATAGGTATAACAGACAAAAATGAGAGGATTGCTTTGCTTCAATGGAGTAGAATCTTATTACTCTGCCCTTCACTTCTCTTGATGTCTCCTGATAGCTCTATGTGGAATCATTCAGACTCTGGGCCACAGTATGAAGACATCTAGCACTAGAAATATAAGTTTAATCTTGAACATTGGATAAAGAAAGTTTTGTGAGCAGTTCAGTGATATCTGAGGAAATCCTAGTCAGTTCCTAAGTATCCGTGGTTAAATAGCTTTGTAGTCAGCACAAGGCGTACATCAACAGATAAATGTTTCTCAGTGTAATTCAAGATGAAATAATTGAAAGTTATTGAAAATAACTGTAATTGAAGATGAAATAATTGAAAAAAAAAATCTGGATTCCCCAACTCTTAGCAGCAAAGATCACCAAAGTATAAAATCCAGAGTCATATTGGTAGGTGTGAGTTGTGAGAGGTCATTCTACAGGTGATCATTACCTTCTTCATATGGGGATCAAGCCTAGGCCCTTGGAAATAATCTTTGCATGTGGCTTTTCCTTAAATAAAAGAGAGATACAAATATTATTTTTCCACTTAACCTTTGCTTATTTCTGTAGATCAGATCCCATGCCATGATGATCTTCAATTTGAATCAGGCTTCTCACAGTCCACAAGTCATGTTGAGGCAGATGTAGTTTCAAGCATGTCTATTATCACAAATCCACTCTCTGGTATAGGATAAGAATCTATGAAATAGACACCTGCCCTAAATATATTCCTCTCTAAAATGTCATATCGCCTGATAGCCAAGAATAATTCCTTCAGCTTATGACATTTTCAAATGCATTGTTCTAGTCTTTCTTTGGGGCATCAGGAAATTTATGTCAGGACATGATCTCTTGGGTTGTCATGGAGAAAATATCTTGTTCTTGCAATAAGAATATGATGGTTTCATGGCAAATTCTCAAAAGGGCTTTGCAACCAAGGATTTTATAGCTTTATTTATATTTTCAGCTGTAACACATTCAAGAAAATAAAATCCAGTTGTAAATATAAATATACGAAGAGAAATATACCCTTTGTTTCTTCTAAAGTATTAGATATTGTAGGGAAAAATAAAATTAGACTTTCCTATGTTGGGATGGCAAATAAAAGCCAAATTCATTAAAAGTTAATGATATAGGATGCAAATAATGAGAAATATAAATGGAATTCATAAAGATGTATTATCCTTCTGATGCATAGCAGAGTTTAATGTATAGTCAACATTACTCAAAAATTCTAGGGTCTATTTTTATCCCAGTGTCTTTAAAACTCAAATCCCATTAAAAATTCATGATCCCCAAGCCTTGTGTTATCTACAGTTAAAAACAATTATGTCATATGGTTAAACTGCTTTCTAATATTACTAGAAATACCTTTTTTAAAAACTTTCCTTTCGATCTTTATTCTATGCATACATGTTTTTTCACAAATTTTGAGTTATATACAATGTTTTATTTCTTACTGTTTTTAAAGGTATAATTTACCTTAGCATAAAATTAAAACCATAAAGATTCCTTTTAAAATGTACAATTCAGTGGTTTTTAGTATATTCACAAAGTTGTTCAGCTAACACTCTAATCAGTTTTAAAATATGTTCATCACTCCAAAGAGAAACTCTTGTACCTGTTAGCAGTTACTCCTCCAGACCTTGGAAACTGCTGAACTGCTTTGTGTCTCTGCTTATCCTGAACATCTCATATAAATGGAATAAAAATATGTGGACTTTTGTAATTGATTTTTTCACTGAGCATATTGTATTCAAGGTTTGTCCATGAGAAGCATGTACTTGTACTTCATTTCTTTTTTGACTGAATAATATTCTTTTGTATGGATATACACTTTTCACTTATCCATTCAGTAGTTAATAGACAATTAAATTGTTTCTACTTTTTGGCTATTATGAATAATGCTCCTGTGAACATGTATGCCAGTTTTATTTGTGAATATATTTTTAGTTTCCTTGAAAATGTTAGTCGCTCAGTCATGTCCAACTCTCTGCAATCCTGTGGAGGACCCTGCCAGACTCCTCTGTCCATGGAATTCTCCAGGTAAGATACTGGAGTGGGTAGCTGTTGCTATCCATAAGTAAGTAGAAATACTTATTATTTTGCATTGTAATAAAAACAGCACAGTTTTGCTTAACATCATCACTCTTTAATTTTATAAGCACAAACTGAAGGATAGTGAAATGATATGCACCTGGATAAGCAAGGAAGTGCACAGGGCCAACCCTGAGAGACTTGCATTAACCCTGAAAAAAAAGAAAGATGGATTAGATAGAAAGAAAGAAGAAGAAAGCTAGAGACAATGATGTCATGATAAACTGGAGAATATTCAACACTGAGAGAAATGCAGCAATCAGCTCACTCAGTATCCCAGTTTTTGTTTTTTTGCAGTAATTAAATTCATTCTTTTTTTTTTTTTATTATTTATTGGCTGCACTGAGTAGCATATGTGACATCTTTCTTCCCCGACCAGGGATCCAACCTATGCTCTGCTGCATTGGAAGCACAAAGTTTTAACCACTGGACCAACAGAAAAGTTACAGTCCCCCAGCTTTATGGAAGAAAAAACAATGCGTTCTGAGGTTATTCATTGTCTCATCATTGGCAAAGTCACTCCAATCTCTACTTTAAGTTGGCTTGTGCCTTTTCTACTATATCATATTCTGGCTACCATCAGAGAGCAGAGAGTATCTATGTACATTTAAAAGCATTTCTCTTGCTACCCAAGGCCCAAAAAACATAAAGTTAGCATGGAAAGTAATGCCAATAATATTTTTCTTAAAATAATACATTGCAATCAATAGAGTTCCCTTATTTTTAAGGTGTGGACACCACATTTTTTATTAACGTGAATCTGGAAATAAAAATATAACCATAATTCATATATAAATGATTTTTTGATCTGTATATCTGAAATTACCTTATGAAAAAACATAAAGTATACATTTTTAAACCAGAGGGAAGAAATTAATAAGTAAGTAAATTAATGAGTTGTATCTGTGTTCTTTCATTTTTTAAATGAAGATTAATTTAAATTATATAAAAATCAATTTTAAATGATAAATTAAGGATAATGTTATTGTTGATTTTTAGTACATAAAATATAGCAGGATCAGTAGAGTACTATAATAATCTAAGTATCCTCAAACCTCTTGTTGTATATCTTCAATCTCTCTTGCAATTGACAAAAAGAGTAAAATTTCAGCAATACCTAATTATTTATCTTTGAACTGGATTTAACACTATTCAATGTGTCTTCAAAATCTGAATTATAAATTCTAAATTCCCTTATTTTCATATAAATATATTTTGTATCCAGTTCTTATCTTTTCATCCTCTTCTTCCTAGTTTTTTTGCCAGTCTATATATATTATCTGCAAATAAAGACAGAGTTTTGTTTGTTCCTTTTCTAATATTTATATATTTAATTTCTTTTTCTGACCTCAATACACTTGATATGTTCTTTAGTACATTGTCAAATAAAACTGAGGAGAATATCCATCCTTGTCTTATGCATGATCATAGGTAAAAAGAATTGACACATTTATAATTGATTTGCAATCAATAATATTGTATATTGTTGTAGAATTTTTTATCAGCTTGAACAAATTTTCTTCCATTCCTAGTTTCCTGAGATTTCTTGTCATGAAAATTGTTGAATCTTATCAAATATTTTTCAAATGTACTGAAAGAAGACTTTTTCTCTCTATTATTATTGTGACTATATTGATTAATTTTACATTAAACTAATCTTGCATTCCCAGAATAAAAAGCACATGGCCATAAAGTATTATATATTTTATATATTGTTGAACTTGTATATCAATATACTGTTAAGAAATTTTTCATCTATATTTATTGCTAATTCTGTTTCTTGTGATGTCTTTGATTTCATCATAGGAACATTGTCCCCTCAAAATTAGGTGATAAATATCCTTTCTAAATTTCCTGAAAGAATTTGAACAGGACACATGTTTTTTACTTAAATATTTGACAAAATTCATCTTTAAAACCCCTTAATGCTAACAAAGTCTTTATGGATAGCTTTCAGATTAAGAAATCAAATTATTTCATTGATAAAGAAAGTTCAAGTTTTCTATTTATTCTGGGTTAATTTGGGTAATTTATGACTACCAGGGAAATTTTGCACTTTATATGTAATATATTGTCACATTTTTTGCAATACAGTCATACAGAATGTTCTTGAATTATTATTTAAAGCCTGAATATATATATATAATTTAACGATATTAATATATATAAATTATATATATTATTTAGTGCCTGTATATATAATATATGTGTGTGTGTGTGTGTGTATATATATATATATATCTCATCTTTCTTTTTTTCTTTCTTAGTAAGATGTCAAATTTATTGATGTTTCTATGAAATTCATTAAATAGCTTCTGGGTTTGTTGATTCTATAGTTTACTTTTCCCATTTTCTTTGATTTTATCTAAGATTTTCTATTTTCTATTGTATTAATCTTGTTATTTTCTGTTATATACTTTCATTCCATTGCTTTGGTATTAATTTGCTTATTTAAAAAAATAATCATAGGTAGGTAAATGGAGATTTTTCTCTTTTCTAGCTTAAGGATTTAAACTTGTAAATTTCTCTAAGTAATATATTGTTTTAATTTATTCCTGGGGAAAAAACATTATTTTTTATCTTGGCTTTCCTCACTGATTATAGTATACCACAGCATGAGTTTCTTTGAATTCATTCTGTTTATTTTTCATTTTATATCATATATCTGAAACTTCTGGTCTATTTCACAATTAGGAAATGTTTTACCATTATTTCTACTATACTGTTTCTACCCTGTTTTCTCTCTCCTCTTCTTTTTTTTTTTTTTATATTTCAATTTTATCTTTATTGGACTGCTTGAGATCATCGAATAGGTCTTAAAGACTCAGTAATTTTTATCTCAGTCTGCTTTCTCTATTTATTCACCTTGTATAAATTCTGTTAATGTATCTTCAAGTTATTAATAACTCTTTCATTTGTCATCTCCACCTGTTTTTATTTGCACTTATGAATTTTTAAATCATAGACTTAAAATCATTTCATTCTCTTTTGGTCTGTTTTATGGTCTATCTTTCACAGCTTACATTTTTGTCCATTTAGAAAACATATTTTGTATAATATTACATCATTAAGGATTGTTATAATTGCTGCTTTAACACCCTATCAGTTCTTGGTTAATCATGAAGCTGATATTAACTGACTTCTTCTGTCTTGAAAATGCATTACATTATTTTAATTCTTCTATGTCAGATAATTTTTGTTTGTATCTTGGGCAATAGGAGATTCTGGATTTAGATATGCTTTTCTTCCTTGAGTTTCTTTCTTTCTTTCTTTCTTTATCATGTAATTTTCATGACAGAATTTGAACTTTTTAACTCTGTTTATTCGATGACAGCTCCAGTCTAAGTCCAGAGCTTTTATATTTGGCTGAGCTACTTTGACTATTCTGCACATGTAGTTATGATGTCAGTAAAAGCATAGAAGAAATTTTGTAATCCCCTTCTCACTGCAGTGTCAACCCCTGCCTGGCTTAACTTTTCTGTTTTTATAGTTTAGAATGACTGATATTTTTGCCACAATGTGTGAGTTATCTCTGCAGTGCTCTGACCTATGCTATGTTGGAAGTGACTTCATTGAGACATAGGATAAAACCTGAAAAAAAAATAATTTTTGGAATTTACTTCTATATCTACCTATCGACCATTTTCCAATAATTTCAACTTCTGACCCTATTTGTGTGCTCTGTTTCCCTCTCCTAATTCATTCAGATTACTTCTTTTTATATGGTGTCTAGCTTTTATTGTTGTGTTTGTGTGGCAGCCACTTGGTAGGATCTTTGTCATACTGAAAAGCAGTACCAAAGACCCTTATTGGTTGTAACCTCTCCTGTTTGTCCTTCCTGCTTTCAGCTCTCAACAAATTATCTTTATTTAGTTACTTGCTAGAGGAGCTACCGCACACCTGCGGTCGTAGGCAGCGGCCCAGAGTACCAGGCTGTGACGGTGCAGGAGCTGCTGGGAGGAGCTACCCCAAGTCCAAGGTCAGGGGAGGCAGCTGGGAGGAGCTACCCCATCTGAGGTCAGGGGCGGAGGCTGAGAAGAGCAACCCCACGTCCAAGGAGAGGTGGCTGCTCGAGAGCAGGAGAGCCTAGAGGAGCTACTCCACGTTCAAGGTCAGGAGGGGCTGCACTGAGGAGATACCCCTCATCCAAGGTAAGGAGCAACAGCTGTGCTTTGCTGGAGAAGCCGTGAAGAGATACACCATGTCCAAGGTATGAGAAACCCAAGTAAGACAATAAGTGTTGTGAGAGGGCATCAGAGAGCAGACACACTGAAACCATAATCACAGAAAACTAGTCAATCAAATCATACAGACCACAGCCTGGTCTAACTCACTGAAACTAAGCCATGCCCTGTGGGGCCACCCAAGACCAGTGGGTCATGGTGAAGAGGTCTGACAGAATGTGGTCCACTGGAGAAGGGAATGGCAAACCACTTCAGTATTCTTGCCTTGAGAACACCATGAACAGTATGAAAAGGCAAAATGATAGGATACTTAAAGGGGAACTCCCCGGGTTGGTAGGTGCCCAATATGCTACTGGAGATCAGTGGAGAAATAACTCCAGAAAGAATGAAGGGATGGAGCCAAAGCAAAAACGATACCCAGTTGTGGAAGTGACTGGTGATAGAAGCAAGGTCCAATGCTGTAAAGAGTAATATTGCAAAGGGACCTGAAATGTTAGGTCCATAAATCAAGGCAAATTGGAAGTGGTCAAACAGGAGATGACAAGAGTGGATGTTGACATTCTAGGTATCAGCGAACTAAAATGGATTGGAATGGGTGAATTTAACTCAGATGACCATTATATCTACTACTGTGGGCAGGAATCCCTTAGAAGAAATGAAGTAGCTATCATGGTCAACAAAAGAGTCCGAATAGCAATACTTGGATGCAATCTTAAAAATTACAGAATGATCTACAGAATGTTCATTTCCAAGGCAAACCATTCAATATCACAGTAATCCTAGTCTATGTCCCAACCAGTAATGCTGAAGAAGCTGAAGTTGAACAGTTCTATGAAGACCTACAAGACCTTTTAGAACTAACACCCAAGAAAGATGACCTTTTCATTATAGGGGACTGGAATGCAAAAGTAGGAAATCAAGAAACACCTGGAGTAACAGGCAAATTTCGCCTTGGAATATGGAATGAAGTAGGGCAAAGGCTAATATAGTTTGGCTAAGAGAACGCACTGGTTATAGCAAACACCCTCTTCCAACAACACAAGAGAAGATTCTACACATGGACATCACCAGATGGTCAACACCAAAATCAGATTGATTATATTCTTTGCAGCCAAAGATAGAGAAGCTCTATACTGTCAGCAAAAACAAAACCGGGAGCTGACTGTGGCTCAGAGAATGTACTTCTTATTGCCAAATTCAGACTTAAATTGAAGAAAGTAGGGAAAACCACTAGACCATTCAGGTATGACCTAAATCAAATCCCTTATGATTATGCAGTGGAAGTGAAAAATAGATTTAAGGGACTAGATCTAATAGATAGAGTGCCTGATGAACTATGGAAGGAGGTTCCTGATATTGTAAAGGAGACAGGGATCAAGACCATCCCCGGTAAAGAAATGCAAAAAAGCAAGATGACTTTCTGGGGAGCCCTTACAAATAGCTGTGAAAAGCATAGGAGAAAAGGAAAGATATAAGCATCTGAATGCAGAGTTCCAAAGAATAGCAAGGAGAGATAAGAAAGCCTTCCTCAGAGATCAATGCAAAGACACAGAGGAAAACAACAGAATGGGAAAGAATAGAGATCTCTTCAAGAAAATTAGAGATATCAAGGGAACATTCAAGGCAAAGATGGGCTCGATAAAGGACAGAAATTATAGGGACCTAACAGAAGCAGAAGACACTAAGAAGAGGTGGCAAGAATACACAGAACTGTACAAAAAAGATCTTCATGACCCAGATAATCACGATGGTGTGATCACTGACCTAGAGCCAGACATCCTGGAATGTGAAGTCAAGTGGGCCTTAGAAAGCATCACAATGAACAAAGCTAATGGAAGTGATGGAATTCCAGTTGAGCTCTTTCAAATCCTGAAAGATGATGCTGTGAAAGTGCTGCACTCAATATGCCAGCAAATTGGGAAAACTCAGCAGTGGCCACAGGACTGGAAAAGTTCAGTTTTCATTCCAATCCCAAAGAAACGCAATGCCAAAGAATGCTCAAACTACTGCACAATTGCACTCATCTCACAGTCTAGTAAAGTAATGCTCAAAATTCTCCAACCAGGCTTCAGCAATACGTGAACTGTACACTTCCAGATATTCAAGCTGGTTTTAGAAAAGGCAGAAAAGCCAGAGATCAAATTGCCAACATCCGCTGGATCATGGAAAATGCAAGAGAGTTACAGAAAAACATCTATTTCTGCTTTACTATGCCAAAGCCTTTGACTGTGTGGCTCACAATAAACTGTGGGAAATTCTGAAAGAGATGGGAATACCAGACCACCTGACCTGCCTTTTAAGATCTATATGCAGGTCAGGAAGCAACATTTAGAACTGGACATGGAACAACAGACTGGTTTCAAATAGTAAAAGGAGTACGTCAAGGCTGTATATTGTCACCCTGCTTATTTAATTTATATGCAGAGTACATCATGAGAAACGCTGGACTGGAAGAAGCACAAGCTGGAATCAAGATTGACAGGAGAAATATCAAAATCTCAGATATGCAGATGATACCATCCTTATGACAGAAAGTGAAGAGGAACTAAAAAGCCTCTTGATGAAAGTGAAAGAGGAGAGTGAAAAAGTTGGCTTAAAGCTCAACATTCAGAAAATGAAGATCATGGCATCTGGTCCCACCACTTCATGGGAAATAGATGTGGAAACAGTGAAAACAGTGTCAGACTTTATTTCCTTGGGCTCCAAAATCACTGTAGATGGTGATTGCAGCCATGAAATTAAAAGATGCTTACTCCTTGAAAGGAAAGTTATGACCAACCTAGATAGCATATTCAAAAGCAGAGACATTACTTTGCCAACAAAGTTCCATCTAGTCAAGGCTATGGTTTTTCCAACAGTCATGTATGGATGTGAGAGTTGGACTGTGAAGAAAGCTGAGCACCGAAGAATTGATGCTTTTGAATTGTGGTGTTGGAGAAGACTCTTGAGAGTCCGTTGGACTGCAAGGAGATCCAACCAGTCCATTCTAAAGGAGATCCGTCCTGGGATTTCTTTGGAAGGAATGATGCTAAAGCTGAAACTCCAGTACTTTGGCCACCTCATGCGAAGAGTTGACTCATTGCATAAGACTCTGATGCTGGGAGGGATTAGGGTAGGAGGAGAAGGGGATGACAGAAGATGAGATGGCTGGATGGCATCACCCACTCGATGGACGTGAATTTGAGTGAACTCCATGAGTTGGTAATGGACAGGGAGGCCTGGTGTGCTGCAATTCATTGAGTCCCAAAGAGTCAGACACGACTGGGTAACTGAACTGAACTGAGCTGAATTCATGTCTACTCTTGAGGTGAAGAGGTCATATGTGATATTCAGGAATTTCATATAACTCAGAATGAAATGTCTCTAAGTCAAATGAAAGTTTCCATGGGTTAATTTATCATTTTTTAGGATATATTTTTGCTTTAATTTTTCTATTGCTGATTTCCTGTTTCTGGTACTTAAGTTTCTCCTTTTATTTTTGTTCAGTTCAGTTCAGTCGCTCAGTCATGTTCGACTCTTTGCAACCCCATGAATCGCAGCTTGGCAGGTTCCCTATCCATCACCAACTCCCAGAGTTCATGAGGACTCATGTCCATCGAGTCAGTGATGCCATCCAGCCATCTCATCCTCTGTCGTCCCCTTCTCCTCCTGCCCCCAATCCCTCCCAGCATCAGAGTCTTATGCAATGAGTCAATTCTTCGCATGAGGTGGCCAAAGTACTGGAGTTTCAGCTTTAGCATCATTCCTTCCAAAGAAATCCCAGGCTTGATCTCGTTCAGAATGGACTGGTCAGATCTCCTTGCAGTCCAAGGGACTCTCAAGAGTCTTCCCCAACACCACAGTTCAAAAGCATCAATTCTTCGGCACTCAGCCTTCTTCAGAGTCCAACTCTCACATCCATACATGACCACAGGAAAAACCATAGCCTTGACTAGACGGATTTCTGTTGGCAAAGTAATGTCTCTGCTTTTGAATATGCTATCTAGGTTGGTCATAACTTTCCTTCCAAGGAGTAAGCATCTTTTAATTTCATGGCTGCAGTCACTAGCTGCAGTGATTTTGGAACCCCAAAAATAAAGTCTGACACTGTTTCCACTGTTTCCCTATCTATTTCCCATGAAGAGATGGACTGGATGCCATGATCTTCATTTTCTGAATGTTGAGCTTTAAGCCAACTTTTTCACTCTCCTCTTTCACTTTCATCAAGAGGCTTTTTAGTTCCTCTTCACTTTGCCATAAGGATGGTGTCATCTGCATATCCGAGGTTATTGATATTTCTCCCAGCAATCTTGATTCCAGCTTGTGTTTCTTCCAGTCCAATGTTTGTCATGATGTACTCTGCATATAAGTTAAATAAACAGGGTGACAATATACAGCCTTGGCTTACTCTTTTCCTATTTGGAACCAGTCTGTTGTTCCATGTCCAGTTCTAATTGTTGCTTCCTGACCTGCATACAAATTGCTCAAAAGGCAGGTCACGTGGTCTGGTATTCCCATCTCTTTCAGAATTTCCCACAATTTATTGTGATGCACACAGTCAAAGGCTTTGGCATAGTCAGTAAAGCAGAAATAGATGTTTCTCTGGAACTCTCTTGCTTTTTCCATATTCCAGCAGATGTTGGCAATTTGATCTCTGGTTCCTCTGCCTTTTCTAAAACCAGCTTGAACATCAGGAAGTTCACGGTTCACATATTACAGAAGCCTGGCTTGGAGAATTTTGAGCATTACTTTACTAGCATATGAGATGAGTGCAATTGTGCAGTAGTTTGAGCATTCTTTGGCATTGCGTTTCTTTGGGATTGGAATGAAAACTGAACTTTTCCAGTCCTGTGGCCACTGCTGAGTTTTCCCAATTTGCTGGCATATTGAGTGCAGCACTTTCACAGCATCATCTTTCAGGATTTGAAAGAGCTCAACTGGAATTCCATCACCTCCATTAGCTTTGTTCATTGTGATGCTTTCTAAGGCCCACTTGACTTCACATTCCAGGATGTCTGGCTCTAGGTGAATGATCACACATCGTGATTATTTGGGTTGTGAAGATCTTTTTTTGTACAGTTCTTCTGTGTATTCTTGCCACCTCTTCTTAGTGTCTTCTTCTTCTGTTAGGTCCATACCATTTCTGTCCTTTATCAAGCCCTTCTTTGCATGAAATGTTCCCTTGGTATGTCTAATTTTCTTGAAGAGATCTCTATTCTTTCCCATTCTGTTGTTTTCCTCTGTTTCTTTGCATTGATCACTGAGGAAGGCTTTCTTATCTCTCCTTGCTTTTCTTTGGAACTCTGCATTCAGATACTTATATTTTTCCTTTTCTCCTTTGCTTTTTGCTTCTCTTCTTTTCACAGCTATTTGTAAGGCCTCCCCAGAGAGCCATTTTGCTTTTTTGCATTTATTTTCCATGGGAATTGTCTTGATCCCTGTCCTGTACAATGTCACAAACCTCAGTCCATAGTTCATCAGCCATGCCCGTGATGCAACCCAAGACGGGCGGGTCATGGTGGAGAGATCTGACAGAATTTATTTTTGTAAATAAAATTAAATATTCATTCAGCCATTCTATATGCATATATACACATATACACATACACATACATGCACGTGTTCTCACACACACACATATATATAAAACCAAACAATCCATTTGCTATGAAAAAAGGAAGAGATGTGTTTATTAGTCACTGTTTAGGATAACATAGAAGTCTATTTTTCTATTCTTATTGTGGCTTACCATAAATTAGTGATGTATAAATGCTTTGAAGTTATGTCTTGAACCTTTTAAATGTTTGAAGGGTATAAAAGTCCTGCTTTCTCACCTCTTTACATATGTAATGCAAATTGTGTAATGATCCTAAATGGGAATAATTTTTAAAGTGTGTTTTCCCATAAAAAGAATTGCACTGGAAGAACATGTTTTTTAGCACTTGGAATTTTAAAAGTCTATGACCTTAAATAAGATAATAACATGACTACTCTGGTATTATATACTATAAGTACTGTATAAGACATTGTCAGATATAGTATTATCCTCAAGTAGATACTAAACCATGGGTTAAAATTAGGGTTGATATTTCAGTTTTCAACAAAATTTTAAAAACAATGAGAAATTAAAAAACAGTAAAACATATAAAGTAGCCCAGGGTTTCTAATAGATTGGTCATTACTAACAGAGACAGATGTAAATGTAGTTCATGTTTACAAAGAGCCGAGAATTTTAGAAAGCATTCTGATGATTAAAAAAGATGAATACAAATCTTGCCATGAGATATCATCATATATATGTATGAGAGTAGAAATAATTATCCAGAACAGATTTATCTTCAGATTACATATTGGTTACTTTGTCAGTTGTTCAGAGGCTCATGTTTTGTGTCCTCGCATTATTTCTAGTTAAAATATAAGTATCCCAGTATGCTTTGTCAATTCTGGGAATAGGAAATAGTATCTTAAAAGCAGACAAGTTCCAACAAGTTCAATGTTGCAGATAAATATACATAGCAAACAAAACAAAATCTCCCATGATTTTCTTTAACTTTACCTAAATATATTTTTTTAGCTTGGAGAGTGTTTTTTTTTGTTGTTGTTTGTTTGTTTTGTTTTGTTTTTTGTATTGGAATAGAATAGCTAAGTGACTCCTGACAATAACTATAAATCCTGAATATATTACAATACAACCAAAGGAGAACTCTGAAAGTTAGTAATAAGTAAAACTTACTAGGATTCTCAGGAGTAGAGAAACAACCCAGCAACAGGACTGTCAACAGAGGGCAGCTCAGGAGGACTCATTCTTTTCCAAATGGAAGGGGAGTTCTGACAACAGATGAGCCCGGTAGTGGTGGTTTAGTCGCCAAATCTGACGCTTGAGACCCCATGGACTGTAGCCCCCCAGGCTCCTCTGTTTATGGGATTTTCCAGGCAATAATACTGGAGTGGGTTACCATTTCCTTCTCCAGGGGATCTTCCTGACCCAGGAATTGGATTCAGGAATTGAACCTGGGTCTCCTGCATTGCACGTGGATTTCACCCACTGAGCTACAAGGGAAGTCCTGTATCATTACCTGGTAAAGAGGTGAACCCAGCATTAACTACAAAAGGACAGACTGTAGTCCTTCCAACATGAAGTGGCCAGAAGAAATACCCTCCAATCCTGCCAGGCCTAAGACTCCCCTTCTTGAGTCTACCAATTTGAGACTACCAAATTGGCCAAGTAACACCAGCAAATGTTTCTAGCACAACCTGCAGCCAAGCATAGGAAGTTCCTTTGAATCTAGGTCCTGAAACTTTTCTGCCCAACAACCGTAGGAAAGAGTGCATGCATGCATGTGCCTGCTTGGTAGTGTCCAACTCTTTGGGACCCCATGGACTGTAGTCTGCCAGTTTCCTTTGCCCATGGAATTTTACAGTCAAGAATACTAGAGTGTGTTGCTGTTTCCTACTTTATTTCCTACTCCTGACTCAAGGATTGAATCTGTGTCTCCTGCATTGGCAGGCGGATTCTTCATCACTGTGCTACCTGTAAAGCCCCTAAGTCTCTTATTTTATCAACTAAAATAAAAGATTTAAATGAGTTTCAGTGTCTCCTCACATACAAAACTTTGATTTATTAAAATCATATATTGAAATCGCCAGGATAACCGCAAAAATTTAAAAAGAGCAGGAGAATTTATTCTTTTGAATTGTTGTGCTGGAGAAGATGCTTTAGAGTCCCCTGGACTTTACATAAATCAAACCAGTCAATCCTAAAGGAAATCAACCTTGAACATTCACTGGAAGGACTGATGCTGAAACTGAAGCTCCAATATTTGGCCACCTGATATGATGAGCTGACTCACTGGAAAAGACACTGATGCTGGGAAAGATTGAAGGCAACAAAAGAACAAGACAGAAGAAGATGAATCAGATAGCATCACAGACTCAAAGGACATGAATCTGAGCAAATTCTAGGAGATAGTGGAGGACACATAAGCCTGGAGAGCTGCAACCCATGGGGTCACAAAGAGTCATATATGACTTAGCTACTAAATAACATCATAAATAATGGATTAAAAAGGGAGACATAAAAAAATTGTAAGAATGATCAATTAATCTGTGAAACTATATAAGTAGAATAAAAAAGATAAAGAGCATTTTGAACAAATAGAAAACTAGCAGGAAGGTAGTATTCAATCCATCTATATCATTAATTACATGAAATGTGAGTTCCCAAACCTACCATTTAACACCATAGATAATCTAATTGGGTAAAAGAATTTAAATTCAATTATATGCTTTCTATAAGAAACCTGCTTTAATTATGAATATAGTTCAAAAATAAAACTTTGAAACATGTACTGTGCAAAGACTGACTAAAAGAAACTGACATAGCTATATTCATATCAGACAAGCTACATTTCATAACAGGGAAGAGTATCAGGAATAAGGAAATATATTGTGTAATCAAAAGTAGAACAAATTTATGAAAATATATAAATATTCTAAATATGTGTGTAATTAACATGAAGAATTTCAAAGTTCAAGAAGCAAAAATTGATAAAACTGGAAGGTGAAACTGGCATCTATACAACTAGAGTTGGAGAATTCATCTCTATCTCAGTGATTAATATAGCAATAAGGCAGATAAACAGTAATGATATGAGTGGTTTGAAAAGTGTTATCAATTCACTTGATATATTGGACATTTATAAAATACTTCAGCTAACAACTGAAGAAATGAAAATTCAATATATCAAAAATTATGGAACACACATAAAGCCATCTTTTAAGGAAAACTTATAATATGCTTATATTAGAAAACAATTACAAATTATCAATATAAACTTTAACATTAAAGAGTAGCAAATTAAATGAAGTGGACATCAGTTCAGTTCAGTTCAGTTCAGTCACTCAGTGGTGTCCAACTCTTTGTGACCCCATGAACCGCAGCAGGCCAGGCCTCCCTGTCCATCACCAACTCCCGAAGTCCACCCAAACCCATGTCCATTGAGTTGGGGATGCCATCCAACCATCTCATCCTCTGTCATCCCCTTCTCCTCCCACCTTCAATCTTTCTGTGCATGAGGGTTTTTTCAAATGAATCAGCTCTTCATATCAGGTGGCCAAAGTATCAGAGTTTCAGCCCGACATCAGTCCTTCCAGTGAACATTCAGGACTGATTTTCTTTATGACGGACTGGTTGGATCTCCTTGCAGTCCAAGGGACTCTCAAGATTCTTCCCAAAGACACAGTTCAAAAACATCAATTCTTAGGTGCCCAGCTTTCTTTATAGTCTAACTCTCACATCCATACATGACTTCTGGAAAATCCATAGCCTTAACTAGATGGACTTTTGTTGGCCAAGTAATACCTTTGCTTTTTAATATGCTGTCTAGGTTGGTCATAACTTTCCTTCCAAGGAGTAAGCGTCTTTTAATTTCATGGCTGCAATCACCATCTGCAGTGAGTTTGGAGCCCACAGAAAATAAAGTCTGCTGCTGTTTGTTTCACCATCTATTTGCCATGAAATGATGGGACCAGATGCTGTGATCTTAGTTTTCTGAATGTTGAACTTAAAGCCAACTTTTTCACTCTCTTCTTTCACTTTCATCAAGAGGCTCTTTAGTTCTTCTTCACTTTCTGCCATAAGGGCAGTATCATCTGCATATCTAAGGTTATTGATATTTTTTATGCCAATCTTGATTCCAGCTTGTGCTTCCTCCAGCCCAGTGTTTCTCATTATGTACTCTGCATATAAGTTAAATAAACAGGGTGACAATATACAGCCTTGACGTGCTCCTATTCCTATTTGGACCAGTCTGTTGTTCTATGTCCAATTCTAACCGTTGCTTCCTGACCTGCATACAGATTTCTCAAGAGACAGGTCAGGTGGTCTGGTATTCCCATCTCTTTCAGAATTTCCCACAGTTTGTTGTGATCCACACAGTTCAAGGTTTTGGCATAGTCAATAAAGCAGAAATAGATGTTTTTCTGGAACTCTCTTGCTTTTTCGATGATCCAGCAGATGTTGGCAATTTGATCTCTGGTTCCTCTGCCTTTTCATAATTTATTTCTAAAACTAGTGTTGAAAGACAAAAGAAAGAGAATAGCCAACACATTCTGACAACAAAGAAAAACACTGGAGAAAACTCACTTTAACAAGAATGCATTATAAATTATGTGGAATATTTAAGGTTCAAAGACCCCATGTGCCATGATTTTATTCAAATTATATTTACAAAAGGGCAACTCTGTAGAGACAGGTAAAGGTGGATGTTTGCCACGTTTGTGTAGGCAGAAAGAAAGTGAGAATATTAGTCATTCAGTTTTGTCTGAATCTGCAACGCCATGGACTGTATGTAGCCCACCAGGCTGTGCTGTCCGTGGAATTCTCTAGGCAAGAATACTGGAGTGGGTAACCATTCCCTTCTCCAGGGGATCTTCCCAACCCAGGGATCAACCCAAGTCTCCTGCATTGCAGGGGGGATTCTTTACTGTCTGATCTACCTGAACACAAAAGAAAGCTTGTGGGAATGCTTGGAGTGATGGTACATTCTGAATCAGTACTATTTGGACAAACTTTGAATTTATTGAAATAAATGGAGCCATGCACTACAAAGAACGACTTTCTTCTCTATGCATAAAAGATAACTGAAACTGTTGAAATTAAAATGAATCTATATATATTATAAATGAAATGACATAACCACACTGTATTTGTCAGGGTTCTCTGGGAAAGCAGAACAAATAGGACATACAGATAGAGATAAAAGAAGAATTATAGAAATTTACTCACACAGGTATGGAAGCTGCTAAACCCCATAATTTGCTGTCTATGTGCTAGACAACTAGAGAAGCCAGTGGTTTAATTCAGTCTTAATCTGAAGGACTTAGACAGGGAGGTCTGAGGTTAAGTCCCAATCAGGATTTCAAAACCCAAGAAAGAGGAGTGATAAAGTTTGAGGGCAAGAGAAGACTCAGTACAAGCACAGGGAGAGCAAATTCATTCTCTTCCTGTTTTATTATAGGGTGGCAATAAACATGGTAGAAATATGTTTGTATTCTAGAGTTCTGTGGAAGATAGAACTTGTGAGCAATGAAATTGGACGTTTCACTGAGGAAATACATAAGGGATGTAGTAAAGGAGTGACCTGGTTTCTCTTCAATGCTTATAGTAAAATACAAGAAAAGATGGATGATAAAAGAGGGAATTATAGATCAAAAGTTAAGTAGAACTTTAAATTTTTGAAAAATTTTACCCTATTATTAATGGAAAAAAATGAGAAAGTATATTGAGACATATTCAACAATGTGGCCAAATTAGATAAGGTAATTAGTATGAATTGTCTTCTCAACAGAAGCTCAGAGGTATTCATGATGAAAATTGAGAGATTAGTCAGTCGTCTAAACAGAGAGTCTATTGCTAAAGACAAGGTAAGAATGACCTGGAAGGCATTCCCATGATCACCTGGGTTGCCCTCCCTTCACAGACCCAGAGTTTAATAAATTTGGCCAAAGAGAGGTCACTGCAGAATCCTCTTTCTATCAAAGTCCAGTAGAGAGAGCTGTGAGGTTGGTCCAGACTCTGAGCTTGTTAAGTCATGTCCAACCTTTGCAATATCATGGACTGAATCCCATCAGGCTCTTCTGCCCATGGAATTTTCCAGGCAAGAATACTGAAGTGGGTTGCCATTTCCTACTCCAGAGAATCTTCCTGACCCAGGGATCAATCCTGTGTCTCTCGCATCTCCTGCATTGGCAGGTGGATTTTTTACCACTGTGCCACTGGAAGTTAGTGTAAGGAAGCCCTAAACTTTGGGAACATGGTCCCTGGAAGCCTTTGGGGCCCAATTTCTTACCTGGGAGGTCTGAAAGTTGGGAGAGTTCTACAATGGATCAAGAGGACCAAGCATCTAGTGAAGAAAGATTATTCTGGGACTTCCTTGGTGGTTCAGTGATTTGGACTCCATGCTTCCATGGCAGGTAGCAGTGTTAATGTTGTTTGCCCTGCTGGATTTTAAACTTGCTCAAGATTTGGAATCTGTGCTTCCTTTTTTTTCCTATTTCTCCTTTTAGGAATGGGTGTGCATATTCTTTGCCTGTACCACCATTGTATTTTAGAAAAGCATAACTTATTTGGTTTCACACGTTCACAGCTGGAGAGAAATTTGCCTCAGAATGGTTGCACTATGAGTCTCATCTGTACCTAATTTAGATTTCTAGATGAAATTTTGGACTTTTGGACTTTGCTGGAACAAGTTAAGAATTCTGGGGCTACTGGCAGGGGATGAATGTTTTTTGCATGTTAGAAGGATGTGAATTTTGGAATACCAGGAAAATAATGCTATTGTCTGAATTTCTGTATCCCACAAAATTCATGTGTTGAGATCTTAATGCCCAATGTTATGATATTAGGAGATGCAGCCTTTGAAAGTTGATTAGGTTATGAGGCCAGAATTCTCATGAATGGGATAACTGACCTTATAAAAGAGATGACTTATAATAGAGAGCTCCCTCTTTTCTGCTATGGAAGGGCACAGTGAAAAGATGTTCTCTAAGACAGGGGGCAGTACCTCACCCAGCAGCAATCTGCTAGCAATTTGAACTCAGACTTCCAGACTCCAGAGAGAACTATAAGAAATACTTTTTAACTTTACACTGTTGTATTGGTTTTGTAAAGTTAAAAAATAAAATAAAAAAAAATTAAATTAAATTAAAAAAAAGAAAAAAAGAATAATAAAAGAGTAATAAAAAAAAAGAAATACTTTTCTATTTTTTATAACCCACCTAGTGTATGATATTTTGCTGTAGCAGCTCGAAAGCAATAGCAAAAAGTTTGAGGTAGCTTCTTCAAATATATATGTTGTCCAGTACTGTATGAAACATTCAAAAAATATCTTCAGCTTATCTTTTTCATATCTCCGTTCTCTCAAGTGAGCTGTCTTGCCACCTGTAACCACTTCAATCTCCCCATTTCTCATGTCTGTTTCCTTAGATCAAAGCAGTCTACCAGTCTTCACATAGATCCCCTTTGCACAGTGGCTCAAAAACTCCCTCAAGACAGTAAGTTGTTGTGGTTTTAGGGACCTTCTTATCATCTTCTATTTCTCAGGAATTACTGTCCTTTGTTGCCTGACATTCAGTGTCTTGAAAACTATTGTTTCAAGTATTTTGTCTTTTATCTTGTGCTTGTTGTTATTTTTATTTCAGACAGGAAGATAAGTATGATCACTGTTATCCTATCTTGCTTGAAAGTAGACATTTCATCTTTTAGTTTTTGAATGTTACACCAAGCAAATCATTTCCATTATTATAAAATTTTCTGATTCCAAAAAAAAAAATATTGTGGAAACCATATAAATTCTAGGATCTAATGGGGAAAAATAAGACTACAGAAGTATTTCTGAAACAAATTTACACTTTGGCTGGGGTACTTGGTTAACATGTGTCAGTAAATAACAAAATGTAAAGTACATTGTATTCTTTCCTTAATCTAAAGTTGTCTGAAGTCAATGCTAAAATGTTTGTTTTAAAAAATAAGATAGCATGTGCATTTTCAGAAGAAAAGAAAAGGTCCCCCTCCCCTCCAGCATGTAATAAAGTCAGTAGTTGTAAAGATTAAAAAAAAAAAAAAAAAAAAAAAAAAAACCTCAGGTTTATTTAAGGGGGAAAAAAGTTTTGTTTTTTTTTTTTTTTTTAAAGATTAAATAAAAAAGTTTATTTAAGAATCATTTTTAAGCTTTGAGTTACACACAAATAGTAAATACAATTTCCTTGTCTTCCTTTATCTCCCAAAAGGTGGAGATTCCTATAGGCCTTATACATTTCAAAATCTATGACTAAGCTGAAAGCTTTTCTAAAATCCCCACTAAGAGCCATGAAAGATTTTTATTTTTTTCTATAAATATCATTGTAATATCTTTGAGTTACTCATTTTAACTTAACTAGGCAAAGGTCATTTTAACTTAACTAGATTTAACTTAACTATATTAACTTGACTTACTCATTTTAACTTAACTAGATTTAGCTTAACTAGGCAGAGTGAAAAGGTTGGCTTAAAACTCAACATTAAAAAACTAAGATTATGGCATCCTGTCCCATCACTTCATGGCAAATAGATGGGGAAACAATGGAAGCAGTGAGAGACTTTATTTTCTTGGGCTCCGAAATCACTGCAGATGTTGACTGTAGCCATGAAATTAAAGGACACTTACTCCTTGGAAAGAAAGCCATGACCAACCTAGACAACATATTAAAAAGAAGAGATATTGCTTTGCCAACAAAGGTCCATCTAGTCAAAGCTGTGGTTTTTCCAGTAGTCATGGATGGATATGAGAGTTGGACCATAAAGAAAGTTGAGCATCAAAGATTTGATGCTTTTGAACTGTGGTATTGGAGAAGACTCTTGAGAGTCCTTTGGACTGCAAGGAAATCAAACTAGTCAATCCTAAAGGAAATCAGTCCTAAATGTTCATTGGAGGGACTGATGGTGAAGCTGAGGCTCCAACACTTTGGCTACTTTATGCGAAGAACTGATTTATTGGAAAAGACTCTGATGCTGGGAAAGATTGAAGACAGGAGGAATAGGGGATGACAGAGAATGAGATGGTTGGATGGCATCACCGATTCGAGGGACATGAGTTTGAGCAAGCTCTGGGAGTTGGTGATGGACAGGGGAGCCTGATATGCCACAGTGCATGGGGTCGCAAAGAGTCATACACAGCTGAGAGACTGAACTGAACTAAACTGAGGCAGAGATCAGCTTTAAAGAATATTCCAAATGAGAAGAGATCAATAACCATAGTTAACCATATCTCTTTGTCTTTTAAAAGTTCTAACTTTAAACCAATAAGCACAATTATTTTCTTTTTTTTTCCTGTTTATTTATTTAAACTTTACAATATTGTATTGGTTTTGCCATATATCAAAATGAATCCACCACAGATATATATGTGTTCCCCATCCTGAACCTTCCTCCCTTTTCCCTCCTCGTACCATTCCTCTGGGTCATCCCAGTGCATCAGCCCCAAGCATCCAGTATGGTGTATTGAACCTGGACTGGCAACTCGTTTCATATATGATATTATACATGTTTCAGTGTCATTCTCCCAAATCATCCCACCCTCTCCCTCTCCCACAGAGTCCAAAAGACTGTTCTATACTTCAGTGTCTCTTTTTCTGTCTCACATACAGAGTTATTGTTACCATCTTTCTAAATTCCTTATATATGTGTTAGTATACTGTATTGGTGTTTTTTCAGATGTGTGTAACCTTTATATATCCTCTAGAAATGATTATTCGCCTTATAAATTCTTATTTATGTGCTCTATACCCTCTATACCAGCTTCCCTGGTGGCTCAGTTGTAAAGTGTGTGTTTATACACGCTAAGTTGCTTCAGTTCTGTCCAACTCTATGTGATCCCATGGACTGTAGCTCTCCAGGCTCCTCTGACCATGGGATTCATCAAGCAAGGATACTGAAGTGGATTGCCATGCTCTCCTCCAAGTGATTTTCTTGACCCAGGGATTGAACCCATGTCTCTCATGTCTCCGGCACTCGAGGGTGGGCTCTTTATCACTAATACCACCTGGGAAGCCCCCAGGGGTAAAGAATCCACCTTAAATGCAGGAAACACAAGAGAGTCAACCCTGGGTTTAGAAGATTCCCTGAAGGAGGGCACAGCAACCCAGTCCAATATTCTTGCCTGGGAAATCCCATCGACAGAGGACCTTCATTGGCTACAGCCCATGGGGGTCACAAAGAGTTGGACACAACTGAAGTGACTGAGCATGCATACTTGCAGGCTCTTTATGTACATGGGTTTCATTTCCTCACATTTAAGTGACCATGGATCAAAATTCCATCTGTAGTTGGTTGAAGCCATGAATGTGAAATCCACAAATACAGAGGGTTTATCATAAGTTTATTGAAAAAAATTCTGGCTGTATATCTTATTTAATAAATTAGTAAATGTTTTGTGTTTCTCTGAGTTCTATGAGTCATTCTAGCAAACCAAGCCCAAGGAGAGGGATCATTGGAACTTTTAATATATAGATGATTGGCAGAAACACGGGTAATAACCTAGACTTAAAATCAGCATCTGAAATGTGTATCTGTTGGTGAAAGCAGCTGAGTAGTATTGTAAGACTGAGCCCTAAAGTTGTGGGATCTTGGGGTAAATAGTGTCAGAATTAAACTAAACTCTAGGAAACCCAGCTGATGTTGCAGAGAAATGCTTGGTGGGGAAAAAATCTCCACACATTTGGTAACCAAAACCGAAAAGTTTTGTGTGAGTAGTAAAGGAGATGCACAGGGAAAAGACATGCATAGGAAAGGCCTGGGTTTTTCCTTGCATAGAAGGCGGGGTGGGGGTGGGGGAAGGTCTTTCATCTATAAGGGTGTATATTCAAAATTCATCTGACTATATTTTTATAACAAATATATTATTTAATTATGTGTAATTGCTAGTCAGATTGAGAAGTTCATTCTAACATGTATTAGTTGCGCAGTCATGTCTCTTTATGATCCCATGGACTATAGCCCACCAAGCTCCTCTGTCCATGGAATTTTCCAGGCAAGAATACTGGAGTGGATTGCCATTCTCTTCTCTAGAGGATCTTCCTGATCTGGGGTTCAAACCCAGGTCTCTTGGATTGCAGGCAGATTCTTTACTGTCTGAGCATTTAGTGTTAATTAGCAAAAATGTGGCTCAGTGGTAAAGAATCCACCTGCCTGTCAGGAGACACCGGTTCTTCCTGGGTCAGGAAGAATGCACTCTAATATTCTTGCCTGGAAAGTCCCATGGATAGAGGAGCCTAGCAGGCTACAGTCCACATGGTTGAAAAGTGTCAGACATGATTTAGTGACTAATCACAGCAAGAATGTAGCTTTGATTGTAATAAGAACCTGTAAACAAAGTTAGCCATTTACATAGGGGTGTGTAAAAATTAAAAGCAGAACCTGATAACATATTTTAATAACCTTAGGACTTCTCTGACTGTTCAGAGGTTAAAGTTCAATCCCTGGTTGGGGAAGTCAAATCCCACATGCCAAAAGGCTTAAATACAAAACATAAAAAAGAAACAGTATTTTAACAAATTCAATAAATACTTTAATAAAAGGTCCACATTAAAAAAAAGAAAAAATACTTGAAATGTGTACTGTATTCTTATTCATATATCTTCAGAATAAAAACATATGGAATAATTTTCACAATTTGAAATGCTTAAAGTTGTACTTGAAAGTTTGAATGTAACACAGAATTATCATATATTCAGTTTTAGGCAATTTATTTAATTATTTAATAAAATAAATCATGACTAATAAGTGAATCAATATTCATAATTTAAAGCTTATAAAAATACTATGGATTGCTTAATATGTGTTTTGAACTCTATTGTCTTAATTTACCTGATTATTTGACCCATTGTGATGCTTGATAAAACTTCTGATAATAATTAGCTTTAAAAGAGTTAGACAGATGAACCATCAGAAATGGCTTTAGACATAACTCAATAATGTTAATAAGTTCTAGGTTTAAAATATGAAAATGTGTTCAGTCAATTTATTGAATCAGGCTAAATTCATCAAAATAAAGGTTTGTACCTACAGGAAAGCAACTGAAGAGGAGAGTGGGAAGAGGAATGAAGGGGGAAGGAGAGAGAGGAGGCAGGAGGAGGAAAGGAAGAAAGAAAAATAACATGTTGGCCAAGTCTAAGGCTTATGATCATATTAACTGAGATTTGCTAAGACTGGACATCTTTCCTCAGTTTAGAAATAAAACTGGGTTATTAATGACCATATAACAAAATATTTGAAAAATATTATTGAGCCTTTATCATGAACATGACATTATGGAAGCTACTTCATTCTGCCTGAACAAGAATTTGTTACATTTTCATCGATTTTGTTATTCTTCTAAACATATTGAAACAAGTTTTTGTTGTTGTTGTTTTTCTTTATATATATATATATATATATATATATACACACACACATACATACATACATATATCACTCTATCATAAACAAAAAAACATTTTAGCAATTAGATTTGTTCAGCATAGAAGGTGGTAAGTTTCCAACTTTGTTCTGGGTAGAAAGGCTACTACATAAAAACCAAGTTTCTGTAGAAAGGAAAAATGAGGTATAATACCACTAAATGTTATTTCAACATTAAAATTCCAAAAGAAAAAAAAAAAGGCTTTACATCACCTTTTTTTCTTCAGTTCAGTTCAGTTCAGGGGCTCAGTTGTGTCTGACTCTTTGCAACCCCATGGACTGTAGCACGCCAGGCTTCCCTGTCCAGTCGGTGATGCCATCCAACCATCTCATCCTCTGTTGTCCCCTTCTCCTCCTGCCTTCAATCTTTCCCAGCATCAGGGTCTTTTCCAATGAGTCAGTTATTTGCATCAGGTGGCCAAAGTATTGGATTTTTTCTTATCAAGCACCAAACAATATAACATATTTTCTATACTCTAAAATCTTCTTTAATCATGAGCCTGGAGTGGTGTTTTTAATTTCTTTCATAGACTTTTACATTAACCCATGGTATTTCTTGAGGAATTTAATTCTACTCACTTATATTCTTTGCTCTAAAAGATGTTTTCTGAGACTTCCTTGCTGGTCCAGTGGTTAAGACTTTGCCTTTCAATGCAGAGGATGTGGCTTCAAACCCTCCTTGGGGAGTTAAAATCTGACATGTCTGGTAGTCAAAAAAACAAAACATAAAACAGAAGCAATGTCATAACAAATTCAATTAAGTGTTAAAAAAAGGTGTTTCCTTATGCTTTCACAGTAGTTATAGAACAATAATTAGTAATATGTTTTATAAAACACTTGAAATGTTGTTACTTCAGCTGTACCAGTCTTCAGCATATCAATTCACTCTCTCCTTGTTCACTCTGCATAACTCAAAGCCTACCAGCAAGCAAGTCAAGCACAGAGGTCTCAGCCAAGTTCCTATTCATTTCTTTTTAAATATAAAGAAGAAGTAAAGGATTAAAAGACTGGAGGCCTATGATCAAGAAGAAATCTTTCAAAAGTTTAATCAAGTCAGGGAGAAAATATATAAATTGAGTGCAGGCTGATTTTTAAATAGAAAATATTTTCAGATCAGCAAAGCCAACACAACTGTAATACTCGGTAAGGAACAGAGATATTCAGAGCCTCTGTGATCAGGAGTTGCTTCTGCTTGGGAGCATTTGCCAGTAGAATAAACACAACAGAGATGTAGAACTCTGCCTTTGCAAGACTCAGAAATCAGGAGGTCAGAATCCTGTGGCCTCCAAAGACAGAATTGCTCTCTATGGAGAAGACTCTTATACTTTTTGTTGGGGCCTCGGTACTGCTTTGTTTTTGGATCTAAAGGAAGTCTCTGAAAGGAAAAATTTCATACTGGGAAATTGTAATGGGATAAGAAATGGAATTGAAATTCAGTATCTGTCAACAACTAAAACCTCAGGAAAACAACTTCTGCTCTGGTTGGAACTCCTAATAGCTGTACCCTGTAGGTAGAGAAATAGACATTGCTCATCTCGGAAAAGTTTATATCCTTGACTCTGGATTGCCAGCACATTTGGAAGACAGGCAGAGGAAAAGGAGACTGGAGGCCTATAGTCAAGAAGAAATCTTTCTAAAGTTGAGTCAAGTCAGGGAGAAATTTTCAGCCATTATGGTCAAAGGAAAGAAATACATAAATTGAGTGCAGTTTATTTTTTAAAAAAAACAGAGATTTCAAAGTTATTTTTTCATATTCATCTATTAGTGATGGTAGAATAGAAATTAAAGTTAATCTTTGTCTTTTCATGTCTAAATTGACACATTTTCTTGCTGTTATTCTCTTTCAGTCCCAAGTCATCATTCATGCTTATGTTTTCTGGGGCACAGTACCTGCAACATAGCAAGATATAGAATTTTCAGGTTCTAGAAAATTGAATTCCTCTCCCTTGACAGAGTTCAGAATCAACTTGTCAATAGACACAGAGGTCAGAGGGAAGGAGGACATACTATTACTTTTACTCCTGATAAATGGCCCGTCACTATGGTCTTGCTGTCAGAAAGCAAGACTTTTGCTCTTAGACCAGTTACTGCTCCCGAGTGTCATCCTGGAATCGATGATGCTCAGTGTAGCTTTCACACCAGCAAGGTTCTAAACCTAGTCAAGAAAGTCCATTAAACTGAACTCAGTTATAGTGTACCCTGGTCTAAAGAGTGAAAATTCACTTCCTACTCTATGCCTTATTCTTAATTATGTCAAATCATTCTCTCCAAAAGAGTTTAAAATGACTATTTGCCAGTAAAGACCAGTATTGTCTAACATTCAATGCAACACCCAGAAGGCTCAATTTTAATGTAAATTCACCTATTACTGTTCTCTTATTAAGAAGTTAAAAGTTAGAATATCAAATTCTCTTGAAAATTAAAGTTCAAAGAGTCAACATGCAAGTAAATTAAATTTTAAGATTAAATTCCCCTGTGTATTATTCTTGGTTTTGGCCAGCATAGTGTTGCAGGAAGGGGGACCCCTTCCAGGTCCTGAAACTGGGCTCTTGTCTAACACTTGGAAATTAATTGTCTGAGGAGACACATGTGCTGACAAAGCAAGAGATTTTATTGGGAAAGGAAAGCAGTAGGGTAAGGGGACCCAGGAGAACAGCTCTGTCACATGGCTTGCAGTCTAGGGTTTTATGGTGATGGGATTAGTTTCCGGGTTGTTGTTAGCCGATCATTCTGACTCTGAGTCCTTCCTGGAGGCCCACCCCTTGTTAAGCCAAAATGGATGCCAGAAAGAAGGATTATGGGAGGTGGTTGGACATGTGGTGCATTCTTTTGACCTTTCCCAAACTCTTCAAGTTAGTGGGGGCTTATTAGTTCTGTGTTCCTTACCGGGACCTCCTGTTGTAAAACAACTCATGCAAATGGTTACCATGGTGCCTGGCCAGGGTGGGCAGTTTCAATCAGTGCGCTTCCCCTAACAATAGTATTTTTCCAATTCTTGTGTGGATTTTGTTTCTTAAACAACTCCAACCAGACCACTCTTCCACATAATGGGTGTATTTCTTTCTCTTTTAAAAACATATTTCTTTATTTATTTGGGTGTGTATCAGGTTTAGTTGCAGCATATGAAATCTTTCATTGCAGCACAAGGACTTCTTTCTAGTTGCAACACAAGGGATCCTTCAGACCTGCAGTCTCAGTGGTTGCTATGCACAGATTTAGTTGCCCTGCAACATATGTAATCTTAGTTCCCTAACTAGGGACTGAACCAGCATGCCTTGCATTGGAAGTCAGATTCTTAACTACTGGACCACCAGGGAATTTCAATAAGTGTTTCTTGTAAGTCTTTAACTGCCGAACTAATCTTGCAGACATTCGTCTAGTAAAGAGTCCAGAGACATCAGATAGCACTAAAGACCATGGCCCATGCTAACAATAAGACCATACTGTAGCTGTCTCAAACAAGGTGACATTCTCAGAATAAACACAGTTATTGACTCATTACAGGTCCAGGTTAATGATGCCAAAACCAAACGTATGGAATCAGGGATGCTAAAGAATTCAATCTTCTTGGTTTCAACCATGTTTGAATACTAGTCAAAATATGATAGCATTCATAATGTAAAACTGGATGCTGTAAGAGATAAGCTTCCCTGATGGTTCGGCAGTAAAGAATCTGCCTGCCAATGAAGGAGATGTGATTCCACCCCTGGGTCAAGAAGATCCCCTGGAGAAGGAAATAGCAACCTACTTCTATGTTCTCGCCTGGGAAATCCCATAGACAGAGGAGCCAGGTGGGGGGTCGCAGAGTCAAATGTGACTTGGTGAGTAAATAGCAAGAGCAATAAGGAGATAAGCCATAGAATTTTAGAGGCTTGACCCAATAGTAGTTTATTTCATGCTCAAATAAAGTAGTAAGGGATGAGAAGAGGGAAGTACAAACTAAGGAATCCTATATAAACACCTTGTAGACGTCATGGTAATGCTCCAACAGTTACCACGAGTGTTCATTTCCAGTTGGTCTGTGGAAGAAGAGAACTGAAGGTCATAAAGGAAGTCTGATGGACCACACCTGGAAGCAGCATGTACAATTTTTGTCTGCATGTAATTGGTCAAAGCAGTGTCATATGACTAATCCAACTATAAAGAAGATTGATAAGCTACAAGGCTACTTGTCTGCCAGAAAAAAAAAAAAAAATGTTCATCTCTATAGTGACTTGGTTTATGCCTAACAATTAAGATGTATCTTTCATCTAAAGTTGGTTATAACATTATGATTGGCCATAATTACAGAGGTGGGAGGGATCCACCTAAGTACATAGTCATCTGTCTCAGAGAGTGACATTTTAGTATTTATTACTACCAAATTTAGGAACTTGCAGGGATCATGACTCCATTCACCAAGATTTTAACATGGTGTAATTTTGTTCTAAATTCATATGTCCAAAATTCCCATTTCTTTTGCAAGTCCACAGTTTTTAATAGACTGGCAGTCTAGAAAGACAATAATGCCATCTAACTTTGGTCCTTGATACAATAGTTTATTCTGATCACTATGTCTGATAAACAAACTTTTTTCCATGCTGGCTTAATGTAGGTGCCTTGAACTTTAAAGTTAAGACTCAGACATGCAGTGAGATTAATTCCCAACACAACTTGATAATGTGCCCTTGAGTCCTTCCTTTTCTATTGGCCTGGGTTGCTCAGATCGTGTGTGTATTGGACCGGTGTGTTTACTATAACATCTTTTTCAGTTCAGAGACCAGGGATTCACTATATTTCTCTTAATGATGAGAACCAAAAATTAAAGGTTATATTTCTGTTCCCACCTTGTACATTAGATCAGATCTATTTACTGTTTCATAGTTTTTGGTAGTGGTGTTTTTGTTTTTGTTTTTTAACTGGACTATGACATGCAGAGTTGACACACATATTCATACAATATTATATGCTCTCTTTTTTCAGTTCAGTTCAGTCACTCAGTCGTGTCCGACTCTTTGCGACCCCATGAATTGCAGCATACCAGGACTCCCTGTGCATCACCAACTCCCGGAGTTCACTCAAACTCAGGTCCATCGAGTCAGTGATGCCATCCATCCATCTCCTCCTCTGTTGTCCCCTCTTCCTCCTGTCCCCAATCCCTCCCAGCATCAGAGTCTTTTGGAGTTTCAGCTTTAGCATCATTCCTTCCAAACAACACCCATAGGCTTAAATATTTAATAAGGTATTTGCATCTGTAAATCCATAGACAGAAGAACTAAAACATTGATAAAAATCTATATCTAACCACATGTTCACTGTATCAACACATTTTATTATCTCATACCCTAAGTTAACCATTTTCTGGAATACTTTGTTATTCTTATTATAAAGTTATATATATATATATATATACATATGTATGTGTGTGTGTGTATGAAGTATATTCATATATATTCTTTTAAAATAATAATCAATGTACATTTTGAGAGTATATTTATATATATATATATGAATATATGTGTGTTACTTTAAAAGTATAAGATCTTTTGATGTAAATTATTCTTCACATTTTTAATGAGTATTATGCTTTATATATTTTTGGAGTTTATTTCAGTGGATGTTGTTTTACTAATATTTAGGAATATTATGTGGATCTCTGTATTTCATTCATTTTGAGTGCT
Organism: Bubalus kerabau; assembly: GCF_029407905.1. Classification (NCBI taxonomy): domain Eukaryota; kingdom Metazoa; phylum Chordata; class Mammalia; order Artiodactyla; family Bovidae; genus Bubalus; species Bubalus kerabau. The sequence goes on from NC_073634.1 coordinate 54,869,620, forward strand.
ATATAATTTTCCATTGTCTGAATATAATGTAGTTAATTTATTATCTTTGATATATATTTAGGTTGTGCAGTGGACAGACTTGAAGATGGCCCCCAAAGATCTCTGTACCATGGTATTCATGTAACTCTGTATGTGAATATGAGTATGGACTCTCTTCTAACAAATAAAATATGGTAATGTAATAAAATATCATTTCCAAGAATAGCTTATAAAAAGATTGTGACTTTTGTTTTGGTCTCTTCTCTGGGGAAGACAGGCTGCCATATTGTGAGCCATCCTATGAAAAGAGTAACATGATAGTAAACTATGTTTCCGGTCAAACAGGAATGAAAACCTAAGAACTGCCAACGGTCAGAAGAGTGATACTGAAAGGATACTGCTCCTCATTGAGCCTTAAAACGACTATAACTCTGACCATCACCTTGATTGCAGCCTTTTGAGTTATCCTGAATAAGAGGCATTTAAATAGCAACCCACTCCAGTGTTCTTGCCTGGAGAATCCCAGGGATGGTGAAGCCTGGTGGGCTGCCATCTATGGGGTCGCACAGGGTAGGACACGACTGAAGTGACTTAGCAGCAGCAGCAGCAGCAGCAGCTAACTCAAACTATGAAACAATAATGTGATTTGTTTTAAATCACTACATTGCTTGCTTTTCCATTGAACTTTTTTGTTTCATTTACTTTAAATGTCCATTTATTTCGGTGCTTTGCTTGGGACTGGTTCAGCCAAATGCTTTACTTTTTGAAATAAAAATAATTTTACATATGCTATTTATTCAAAAGCACAACAGGACAGTTTGGATTTTTAAAAATGAATTGCGTTATATAGAACATCACAAAGACTTCCTTTGGCTTAGAAGATAAGGATATGAGATGCAGGCTAATTTGACTAATGATTTAATTTGTGTATATATGTACTTGCCTCAAAAATACTTTCTTTCAACCATAGATACAAGAATATGTTATCAACATCCTTATTTCTCCCCTCCTTCCTTCTCTCCTTCCTTTGTTTACTTTTCTTTTAAAATTTTTATTTGCTTACTTAATGGTGGAGAAGGAATAGAGATGCCAGAACATTTCCAGACAGGACCCTGCAGAGCCTGGGGAACCCCAGATGCCTCTCCTCCTTATCTCTCCCTGTATCGCTCTCTGCCACCTTCTCCTCTTTCCTGCCCCCCCCAAATAACAATATAAATAAATGAAAAATCAAAGGTGTTACAAATCTGTAATATCTATGTTGAATAATTTAATAAATTACATTTTAATGCAAAAACCAAAATGAAGTATAATTGGTCCATAAAATTATTGCAGGAATTTCATATGCGAAATAAAGCATACTGCAAGTCAGATAATGTCATTTTTAATGGGCATTTTAAAGCTATATAATGAGCATTTTTCAGAACTTAATGATGCTCTGTGACTTCATGATGATGACTTGGGGAAATAACTCCAGAGGTGACTACAAATAAATGACAATTCTCACCCTCCCTTCTCCTCATCCCTGGGGTGGGCACTAGGCCTGGCCCTGCCAGACATACTTAATACAGCAAGTACCCAAAGTAAAATCAGACCTTATTTTGAAATTAGAAACATGATCCTATGAATATTAGTGAACTCATGTGCCCAAGGGCTTCCCTGATAGCTCAGTTAGTAAAGAATCTGCCTGCAATGTAGGAGATCATGGTTTGATTCTTGGGTCAGTAAGATCCCCTGGAGAAGGGACAGGCCACCCACTCCAGTATTCTTGGGCTTCCCTGGTGGCTCAGCTGGCAAAGAATCTGCCTGCAATGCAGGAGATCATGGTTCGATTCTTGGGTTGGGAAGATCCCCTGGAAAAGGGAAAGTCTACCCACTCCAGTATTCTGACCTAGAGAAGTCCATGAACCCCATGGAGTCCATGGGGTTGCAAAGAGTCAGACATGACTGAGCGACTTTCACTTCACTTCACTCCATGTGCCCAAAGCCAGATGTTTCATTTATAACTGTTGTGAGATTTCACCAATGTAGTGATCAGAGTTGACTAATAAACCAAGAGATAACAGATATCAACATTAGAGAAGAGGAAGAAAAAAAAAATGTCCTTTGACAGCACTTTTGCAACACATCTGGTATTGTTCCAGTGACTACATTGCTGCAGAGACAATTGACCACATCCATAGGGACATATTTCTCAGCAGTACCCTTAGAGTAGCACTGGCATGAAAGAACATATTTTTCCTATTACTTTGAGTCCTTATGTGGCTTAGCTATTCCTTGCCCTAGGTGAGTGATATTAGGACTGCATTCCAAGGATAGAGCTTAAAGACTTTTTTTTTTTTTTTTTTGATGTAACAGTGAATACAAACTGTAAAGTTATTTTGAAAAAGCTAAAAAGTTAAAAATAATCTGATCTTTCAGTCTGAAAGATAATTTGGCAGCCCAGCTGTGTAGATATGCTCAGAAATGAAGGCTAGTAGGATGGGCATGGAAACAGTTACTCAACTATTAGGTTAGCAGAACTGACCTCTTTGGGTGATGATCAAAATCATGAATTTTGGGGTGAGATAATCCCAATTCAAATATTAACCTACACATCTAACAGCAGTGTGGCCTGGAATAATATTTTTAAGCATCCTTAAGTTTTAGTTCCCTCCTCTGTCTAATATGAATAAGCATTAATCTTTTGATGAAGACAAAAAAATATTATTGTGTCAATACTCTAGAACAATAAATGTCAGTGACTACTATTATTTTCCATTATTATTGTTGTTAATATTTCTATTATTTATCATTGATATGCATCAAGAAGGGCTTCCCTGGTGGCTCTGTGGTAAAGAATCCACCTACCAAGTAGGAGACGTGACTCCAATCCCTCTGTCAGGATGATCCCCTGGAGAAGGAAATGGCAACCCACTCCAGTATTCTTGCCTGAGAAATTCCATAGACAGAGAAGTCTGGAGAACTACAGTTCAGGGGAGTCTCAAAGAGTTGAACACAACTTAAAGACTGAGCATGAGAGCATGAGAGCATGATACAGTAAGAAAATAGAACAGTACAACTGATTTATGCTTCCTGATGCAAAAATATTTAATCCAAAGAGTTTACGTAAAATGAACTTCGAAGGAGTTATGGAGTCCAAAGTAAATCATGTTCTACATTAAGTGAACATAAAATGGTAGTTTTTAGGGGAAAAAAAAAAAAAAAGAGAGAAACCAATAGAGAAAGTGCAGTTTGAGAGATTAACAATTTAATGTCAACTACTTCTTAAATATCATTATGAGTTTGGTATTTTTTCCATACAACTCCTGGAGTGCACAGTTATTATCAACTTTTTGCAAATAAGCAAATTGGTGCTAACGAAAAATATTCAACTTGCTGAAATTCTTAACAAATAACAAGTGAAAGCCTCAGTAGTCAGATTACTATACCAAGTAAGGAAACAAGTGCTTTTGCCAGCCCTTAATATTGGAAATGGGAGGCTCTTCAAACTATTTTACTTTGGTTACCAGAATGGCATGAACCCCAGGTTTATGCTATTATGGGTAGGCAGTCTTCTCTATAAATCCATCTAAGTCACTGTCCAGATTCTTAGGCATGACTTGGGATCACATTTACAATTTGAAAAGAACCATTAAAAATTACAGCATATTCATTACCATATGTAGGGTATGTTTTAACTACAAATCAGTATTATACTTGGGTCAAAATTCATGGTGTATGGTCATTTAACTTTATTTCTACACATTCATTACCAAGAAATTAAGACATATTCCAGTGATTAGAAAGTGTTTAAAAAATGCTCACTTTTTAAAAATTGATTTTCTTTTAATTGATTTTCTAGTATATTCCAATTACAGTGTGGAAGGTTAAAATAATCATTGTCTTATTAAGTTTTGCTTTGGATGATTTAAATCTGGCAATCTAACATCTCAATATTTGAGCATTAAATATATAACTTAAAAAAAATGTGAAGCTAAATAAAAATGGAGAATCAGAAGTCTGATTGGATTGAAAGAACGTTTTACACATACATGTATGCTGCGGCTACTAAGTCACTTCAGTCGTGTCCGACTCTGTGCGACCCCATAGACGGCAGCCCACCAGGCTCCCCCGTCCCCGGGATTCTCCAGGCAAGAACACTGGAGTGGATTGGCATTTTCTTCTCCAATGCATGAAAGTGAAAAGTGAAAGTGAAGTCGCTCAGTTGTGTCCGACCCTTAGCGACCCCTTGGACTGCAGCCTACCAGGCTCCTCCTTCCATGGCATTTTCCAGGCAAGAGTACTGGAGTGGGGTGCCATTGCATGTATACATCAGTATATTATTATTATTTTATTTAAAGAATTTCAGGCAAGGTTTTTTCATTTATTCAAACAAGTTCATTAGGTTTCAATTGTTTGATAAAAGATATTATAGTTTCTATCTAAGTAGTTCCTAATTGGACTTTATAGATCAGATGTAAATACTATACAAACAATGCAATAAACATCTTAAAATGAAACTAGCAACAATGCAAAATGAATACTTTACCTTTTCCTTGAAAATTCTCTGTATTTTCAATATTATAACTCTGTACCTTTTTAGTGTATATTAATTTCTGGGAAGGATAATGTAGTAATAAGACTCAATGATATTTGCAAGAACAAAAAAAAAATAATCACTGGTTATTCAATGCTTCTTCTCTGCCCTTCCATGAACTATAAATATTGGACTTAATCTTTTGCATGCAATTTAATAGGATGATTTTGAAATTTAATCACAGTCCCTGTAATATCATTTGCATAGAATAAATAATAATATTATTTTTTCCTATATGAAACATATCTTTGTCATGATATTTTTATTTCAGCAAAAAAAATAGCAGACTTATTTTTAAAAGACTCTATAGCTTGACTCTGTAATGAGAAATCTTTGTCTCATTTTATAACTATTTTTTGTTTAATATTAGTACCAAGAACAGAAAAATCCAATCATATTATTCAAATATAGCTGATTTAAAAGAAATATAATTTGTTATTACCTAAGAAGAGATGATATATTTCCACAAAAATTAAAAAAAAATACAAGTAAATAAAATGTTATTTCCCTGGAATTTGTTCCTATCATTCTCCAAAACCCAGATGACATGGAGGGATAGGAGTATGGCATTTTAATTTAGTTCTATATAATACAAAGGGAAATAGATGGGGAAACAGTGTCAGACTTTATTTTTTGGGGCTCCAAAATCACTGCAGATGGTGATTGCAGCTATGAAATTAAAAGATGCTTACTCCTTGGAAGGAAAGTTATGACCAACCTAGATAGCATATTCAAAAGCAGAGACATTACTTTGCCAACAAAGGTCCGTCTAGTCAAGGCTATGATTTTTCCATTGGTCATGTATGGATGTGGAAGTTTGACTGTGAAGAAAGCTGTGCACCGAAGAAGTAATGCTTTTAAACTGTGGTGTTGAAGACTCTTGAAAATCCCTTGGACTGCAAGGAGATCCAACCAGTCCATTCATGTTGATGTATGGCAAAACCAATACAATATGGTAAACTAATTAGCCTCCAATTATAATAAATAAATGTATATTAAAAAAAATAAAGGAAATCAGTTCTGAGTGTTCATTGGAAGGACTGATGCTAAAGCTGAAACTTCAAGACTTTGGCCTTATTGGAGGCCAAACTCCTCATGCGAAGAGTTGACTCATTGGAAAAGACTGATGCTGGGAGGGACTGGGGGCAGGAGGAGAAGGGGATGACAGAGGATGAGATGGCTGGATGGCATCACTGACTCGACAGACATGAGTTTGAGTGAACTCCAGGAGTTGGTGATGGACAGGGAGGCCTGGCGTGCTGTGATTCATGGGGTTGCAAAGAGTCGGACACGACAGGACAACTGAAATGAACTGAACTGAACTGAATGCAAAGTCAATGTCAAATTGACTCTCTCTGTTTCTACTAGTTCTCTCTTTATACTGCTGTGTGCTGTGCTTAGTCACTCAGTCATGTCCTACTCTTTGCAGCCCCATGGACTGTAGCCCACCAGGCTCCTCTGTCCATGGGGATTTTCCAGGCAGGCATACTGGAGTGGGTTAAATGCCCTCCTCAATATACTAATCTAGCATTTTCCCAGAGAATCATTTTGTTTAACTAAATTATTTTCAGAAATTCATACAGGTGGTTTATATTAGGTTCAGGAAAGATTTGAACATATATAATATTCCTTTTAGTTATAGAGTATATATAAGTAAACATATTTTTTATTTGAACATTTTGATTATTTAAAGAGGACTGAAACCATCTATGGGGCTTTTCTGGTGGCTCAGATGGTAAAGAATATGCCTGCAATGCAGGAGACCTGAGTTTGATCCCTGGGTTGGGAAGGTCTCCTGGATAAATACAAAAATACTATACAATCCAGTATTTTTGTATAGAGAATTCCATTGAGAAAGGAGCCCAGTGTACTACAGTCTGTGGCATCCCAACTCACTCAGCTTACCGTCTACATTAACACCACTTTTTTCTTTGGCTCTTTTCACTAATAAAATGTCACTGTCTTCATCAATATGACTTTGTTCTTCCAGAAAATTTGTATTCAAGAAGATAAATGTTTAAATAATATTACTGTTTGTTTCAGGGACTTCCTGAATAATTCACTTTAATACATATAAAACCATTCAACTTTTCAGTAGACAACAATAAGCAATTGCTTACCCTCTAAAGCTTTTGAAACTTATATCCACCAATTCTGAAATACCATATCATGTTCCTTAATCAATAGCAATTAAATACTTTCACTGAAGCACTTAGCTGAAACCAGATCACAAAATTTCAAAGATTTCTAACTGATACTATTAATAAAACTCTGTCAAGGTAGTACTCTTCTTCAATGCAGCAAGCAATAAATCCAGCTTTGACTTAGAAATGTGTTTCTTGGGTTGTTTGGAAAGCCAGCATTTGACAAAGCCTGCTCACTTTCATTTTCTACTTCTATGTGGATAATGCCCTTTTGAAGATGAGAAAGCTACTTCAGTTTGTAAAATTCTTAAAGAGCCATTGCTAACAGGACTTCAGTGTGATGTACTCATAATACTCATGTCTACTGCAGCTCACATTTGCAAATTATTAATGTAAATTTTTGTGCCATAGTTTGATTTATATGTTTAACTTCAAATCAGGATTCATGATAGGTAGAGAGCATTTTATTATCACATTATCTTTATATTATAACCACAAAGCTGATACCTGACAACATATTGATATATTTTCCAAGGTCATGAAGCATATAAATAGAAGAGCAAGGACAAACCCAGGTGTTTGGGAAACTGTATCAGTTGTAGTCTACCTCGAACAGGTGGTAGGTATGATTTTCCATCTGTGGAATTAGTCACCCACGAAATTACTTTTGTCCATTTAAAACATTTGATCATTAAAAAGATAGACTCATGTGTTACAGGAATAAAATTTAAGAATCCTCACTTTTATATTAAAATGTCTCCTCCAAGGACACCATATCACTTCTGACATGACTTGCAATCAGGTATCTGAAACTTTCTCAATTGACTTCCTACTTAAAATATTTAAAAACTAAGATAATAAACCCATATGTTTAATGAATTTAATTTCCTATCTGATGGAATTATGTTGTTTGTTTTGGATTCCTCTTAACTGAAAACTCATTGCAAAATAAATTTAAATTCAATCAAGCTTGACTATATCATTTGTCCCCATTAGGTCATGCTTCTTACTATTTGCCAAAATTAATTTTTAAGGAAATCATCTGGATGGCAGATGGGCTCTAGGGCAGACAGCAACTCCTGGACCATAAGATGGGCTTTAGGACAGCCAGAAGTAGCAGTGAGGCCAGGGGGCCCTCCTCTCCTGGGCATCATCCAACATCATCTCTAGCCTTCCCCTGACACCCTTCCAGCCATTCCAGCAGGGCCTTTGCTTTGACCCCAGGCCTCACATTGACTGACACCACATGCACAGTGAAGGTTTACTCACTCAACAAGGACTAGCAGTGGGACAACCAGGGCACTGAACATGTCATCCAGATAACATGGAGTGGCGGAAGGGCATGTCCCTGCTATTCAGGGCCTGACAAAATGTGGTCCACTGGAGAAGGGAATGGCAAACCACTTCAGTATTCTTGCCTTGAGAACCCTGCAAACAGTATGAAAACAATCATGTTAGAAAACAGCAAAATACACTTACCTTAAATTGGGAATTGGAGCAGCACTGCCTAGAACGTTATAAAATTTTATAGTTGTTAATTTTTGATAGTTTAAATGAAGGGGAATGAACACTATTTATAGCTATTCTTAACAGTAAATCTATCTAAACAATTTTTAAATAAAGAAAACAACTTATTTCGACAAGATGAGATAATGAGTAGGCATACAGATAAACCAACTATAGTTGAGAAGGGGAGGATTAAAAATGAATGGACACTGTAATATTTAATTGTATCTTTATATGTGTCACGAGTATTCCAGCTTATATTTTAATTTCTTAAATGTGTAGTGTTACAATGGCACCACCTGGGACTTGTTGATAATTTAAAATGTATCTGCTCAGACCAGGAAATGGTTCAACCCAAGATCTCTCTGGCAAATGAATGCATCACTATGGTTAACTTGAAAATGATTTGTATAACAGTCTAAGGAAAGAATATCTATTATCCATTAGTGTAAACAATAGAAAGAAACAAGATAAATTACAAGTCAGAAAAAGATTCAGTGACAGTAGTCAGTGGGGAAAATGTTCCTTTTAAGATATCCAACATGTTTAAAACACATTTTTTCCTACAGAAAAACGGTAAGAGTACCTTGAATAATTGCACTCTAAATGCCCCCCTCATAAACTCTGAACATTTCTTTGGCATGATCAGACTGTAAAAATGAAACGTCTCTGGACAAATAAGTATTATTTTTCCTTCTGACCTTTCTCATTGCCGCAACTGAGTATCACAACCTGAGAGGCAGCGTTTAGGTTAAAGTTATATTCTAGATTTAAAATCTTTTTTTTTTTTTTTTTTTTTATCCCCAGCAAAGCATTTCCCCTACCTGCCAAGAATGAGAGATGACTCTTCCATGGCTCACAATACAGACCTACTAATGAGCAACAGGACTTGTCTGGTGGCTCAGCAATAAAGATTCTGCCTACAATGCAGGTGTTGCAGGAGATCTGGGTTCTATCCCTGAGTTGGGAAGATCCCCTGGAGTGGTGCATAGCAACCCACTCCAATATTCTTGCCTGGAGAATCTCACTGACAGAGGAGCCTGGTGGGCTACAGTCCACAGCTTCACAAAGAGTCAGTTGCAACTGATTGACTGACAATTTCACTTTACTTTCACTTTTCTGTGATTAAGATAAACAGAGATATCATCTTTGTTTCTGAACACCTGGAGTTCCAGAGCTATGTCTTGTATATACCAGCCATGTGCCACTTCTCTGCTTGGAGAATGGTGATATTAAGGACTTTTCCACTTCAGCTTCCTTAATATACAGTAAACACTTAATCTCATCAACACCTATGGCAATATATAATAGATGATTCCAACATATAGGACACCAGTAAAAGTTTAAGTACATTAACAGTGTCTAACCTAGAAGCCATCTGTCCAGATGTTTTAAATTTTAAAAAACTTGAAACACTATTTATTTATTAACGACTATACTTATCCACATCAGCTCAGAGGGTCCTGCTTTCCTTAGTGTAGAGAATGTGATTCCTTGCATTTTATACTGAGCAGTTTAAAGTGATTTGAAACAAGTAATGAGAATGTTCCAGTCCTGGGAATGGAAAAAATCTTAGATTGTTAGTAAAAGCTTAAGCCACTGAGACAATTGTGCTATAAAAAATAGCAAGATTTAGGCTAATCCATTGTCTTGGTGTTTAATTCAGCACCATAGACATCATGATTGTATAATTCTTTTTCTGGGAGCTGGATGTTTAGCATCATTCCAAACCATCACCCTATAGATGACAGTAGCTGTCTCCACACAGTGTGACAAAATGAAATGTCCCCAGATCCTGCAAAATGATTCCTGGGGAGCAATATTTCCCTTAGTTGAGAACATATAATGCAGTGCTTGATATAAAAAGAGACAGAGTTTGATAATTTGCCCTGTTAGGCCTATCTAATACAAAATATGTAGTCCAAGGTTATGTGTTTTGTCAATTTTTAGTAACAGCTTATTAAGCAAAAATCTTACAACAATGTACCTCTCTTGCAACAGACAAGTGAAATAAATAGGTAATAATACCACCTTGATTTTGCATAGATTTTTATTCTCAACCATTTTCTTATTGCTTTCTCTGCAAAGTATTTGTAGAAAAGATTCAGTTTTAAAGCAACATAGCAAGCATGAATAATTCTAGAAGCTTTGACTTGAACGATGGCCAAGTCTGAAGGATTTATAGTTAGGAAAGTCAGAGAAGTAGTAACTCCAAAGTCTATCATCAGCAGAATTCTATTAAAACTTGGCAATGCATCTTGTTAAACACCTGAAGGTCTCCATTTTATTGTAAGATGAAGCCTCTATAGACAGAGATTTGCACAATGAAAAATTAATGAGGAAGACTAGGTTTAAATGAGAATGGTTTATCCCATAGTTTGCCTTTTTTATATTTAAAATGCATGCAAAACCAAAATTAAATAGCTATATCTATATACATATACATTTGTGTTAGAATCACAGTGTGAAACTTGAGATCATTATCTTTGAATAACTCTTATATATATACAATCAATCAACTAAGAGTGATTTATTGAAGACCTAATAATTTCAGGTCATTATAATAGATACTGTTGTTGGGGGTGAGTGTGAGGAGAGTGAAGATCTAAGAAATTAGATGAGAGAATCCAATTGCAAATTACACATAGAATGCTGAAGTAATGGCAAATGTGTTTAAAGATACTTTATACTGGCCTTTACCATTCATTATCAAATATACATCATTCTAAAATTCTAAAAGGTGGCAGATATGAACTCCTTTTATATTTCTTTTCAGTAATATTGCTTAAGAAAATAAATATGACCATTGCACATGATCTGCAATCATGATTATGCATCAGAAATTTCACCTTTGTTATCCCCAAAGTATTTGACTTACCAGGTTTAAGAATTCCTTTATTTATATGCACAACATAATAAACACAGGCAATTGGTTGGTCGGTAAAATTAGATATGTATATGTATGTATATATGTAAAATATACTGTATAAGTATGTATATGCATACATTTTTACGTTGATCGTCTAGGTTACTATATGCACAGTAAATTGCTAAGTGCATAAAACCAGGCTCCTAAGGATGTTGTTTTTAATGAATTCAGTTAAACAGATCTGCTTATAAGTATAAAACATTTTTTGAATATGGAGTGTTTCTCCATTATTATCTAGATTTTTAATTAATATATAAGTAAAAATTTGTTTTATTAAGATGCCTGTTAAGGAGATTGTTTCAGGATTAAATTGTATTGCTCCAAACTTTTATACATTATACATTTTCCATCTCGAGTTATTTAAGAATGACAACAGAGGTCTATAAAAAGAGACAAGATAATTATTTGAAAGAAAATTAAATGACCAAGGAATAGAGTAATAAATGAAAATTTGACCTCTAATTTTAAAATGTCATCTGGTTCTGACCAGGAGCCCTCAGCATATTCCTTCCTAACTTTTCATCATATTTTATATAGAAGCAATATAATAGATGAAAACTCACATCACTGACTTAAACTAAGATTAGTTTCAAATCTATCATTAAAGTTCAGTAGGGCACAGAAGACAGTCTACCTGCATTAAACACTGAGCGAAATGTCTGTCAGAAACCGGAAAGTAGGTAATCCCACTTTCTCCTCTGTCTACCACTTGAATAATAAACACAAATTCTTCACAGAAGCCCATTGCCCTGAAATCTATTCCTGGAACAAATGGCCTTTTTCCATCAGAAAACCACCTTCCTTATCTCTTCAGATATTCATACCTAAGTCAGTTAGAACAATATATGGAAACTTTCAGGAAAACATGTGCAAGTGTCCATTAAGGACCACAGATGTATAACAATCTAGACGATATAATTTTTGCAACTGCCACAAACAAGAAAAAAAATAATGAGAATTTTGGCAAAGAATTGTGGTGACATTAATTTTTGATTTACAGAGGTATTCAGAGTTAAACAGTAGGACATATCTGTATTTCAGACCTACAGAATTACATTAGATCAAAGGCTGCTATTTGAACTTGGAACTGGCATTAAGTCATTAAATATCTACTTATCATCCCTCTTGATCTAATAACAGATTGGATCTTTATTTACTAATCAGGAAATTGTGCCAAGGGCAATATTCAAACTCTGTTTATTAGATGAAATTAAAGCAGAAGTTTTATTTTAATGAAAGATGAGAAAACACATAAAAGAACTAACAATGTAAAACATTTTAAAAAATCAACATAGATTGAAAAAAGGGCACATTACCACACTTCCAGTAGAAGTAAATAACAACAAAAAAAATACTTCAGAAATGAAAAATTTAAAACTTTTTGAATGTAAATTATAAGATATATGATAGCATGACTTCCATAGAAAATGGCAAGTTAAATACAAGATGAGAGGAAAAGTCAGCTAGATAAAATTAAAAGCAGGTAGGGAAGATACCAAGAAAATGGAAAACACCAAAATCAAAGTATTATGTTATTTTCAATATAGATTAAGAGTAGAACTGACACTTAGTAAATTTAAGTTTGTTTTAACAAAGAAAAACTTCAGTCATTTTCTGATGATTTTCTCCCAAAAAAATCCCTGAAAATTCAGAGAAAAAATAATGACAGTTTGCTTAATATGGTGAAAAGGAAATGAACCATACTAAAATAATCATCATCATAAATCATCATCAGTAGTAAGATCACTATTTTTTCTAAGACTCCTGATTATGTCAACTAAAAAGGATTACTCACATTCAAAAAAAAACATTGAGAAGTATATCTTTTTTCCCTATAGCTTTAAAAGCCATTATTACAAAGACAAATTCTTTAAGATACTTACCCATTTTTTAAAAAGCAGATCAAGTTGCCCCCCCAAAACAATAAAAAACACCCCAGCTGCTGTCAGACTTTTGATTATCACTCCATATTGGGAATTAGAAGAGATTTGCAACAAGTTCATAGATGTGTGTTTTTACCTTGCCAATCATTTTTTACATAGCAGTATTATCTTTCAAGTATGAAATCAACAGAAGTGAATTTCTTATATAGCAAAAAGGTGCCTTTCATGAGATAAATGCTAAAAAAGTGACCTAAAACAAGATATTTATGATAATAAAATAATACTAGAAAAAATATTAAATAAAATATTGTGTAAATAAAATTTTTAAATTTACTTTTGGCTACCCTGAGTCTGTTGCTGCATGTGGCTTTTCTCTAGTTGCAGTGAACGGTGGCTACTTTCTAGCTGTGGTTCATGGGATTCTCATTTCTGCAGCTTCTCTTGCTAAGCACAGGCTCTAGGCACTCGGGTTTCAGCAGTTTTGGCTCTCAGGCTCAGTAGTTTAGACTCACGGGCTTAGTTACCCTGCAGATTACCCTGTAATCTTCCTGGACCAGGGGTCGTACCTGTGTCCCATGCATTGGCAGACAGATTCTTTGCACTGGGCTACCAGGGAATCCCTGTAGTAATTATTTAATTAATATTGGACTGTCAACTCAAGAAGAGATCTGTTCATGTACTATAAATTGGATGCTATAAACCCAGTGTTGGCAGGTGGTCCTTGAGGGTTTTGCTTAGCCTTCTCCTCTCTTCACTTCTATCTTTATTTTGAAAACAAAAAAAAATACATATGCAATAACTTTTAGCTTATTGATAGTCACCTATAATAATAGCACAACTTAACTCGTGTCAAATCATTCAAAGCCAATAAAAGAAATCTTAGATTGTCTTATCTAGTGCATTTAAATATCTTTTTTGGTTATTGGATTTAGAATTAACCCATGCATTTTTTAGAAATCTTAGCATACAACTGATGAAAAAGTAATGGGTTAAGAAATAACTTGTATTTCATTATATTAATATTTTCATATATTAAAATACTTATAATTGGACAGCTGAGTTATTTCAAATCCTAAAAGATGATTCTGTGAAAGTGCTATACACAGGATGCCAGCAAGTTTGGAGAACTCAGCAGTGTCCACAGGACTGGAAAAGGCCAGTTTTCATTCCAATGCCAAATTAAGGCAATGCCAAAGAATGTTCAAACTGCCATATGATTGCACTAATCCTACATGCTAGCAATGTAATACTCAAAATTCTCTAAGTAAGGTTTCAACAGTACATGAAGCAAGAACTTCCAGATGTTCAAACTGGATTTAGAAAAGGCAGAGGAACCAAAAATCAAATTGCCAACATCCATTGCATCATAGAAAACACAAGAGAGTTCTAGAAAAAAAAAAAAAATCTACTTCTGCTTTACTGACTACGCCAAAGCCTTTGGTGGATCACAACAAACTGTGGAAAATTCTTCAAGAGATGGGAATACCACACCACCTTACCTGCCTCTGGGAAAATCAGTATGCAGGTCAAGAAGCAACAGTTAGAACTGGACATGGAACAACTGACTGGTCCCAAATTGGGAAAGGAGTACATCAAGGCTGTAAATTATCACACTGCTTATTGAACTTATATGCAGAGTGCATCATGTAGAATGCTAGGCTGGATAAAGCACAATCTGAAAAGAATGCAGGGAGAAATATCAATAACCTCAGATATGCAGATGACACCACCTTTACAGCAGAAAGTGAAGAGGAACTGAAGATCTTATGAAAGTGAAAGAGGAGAATGAAAAAGTGGGTTTAAAATTCAACATTCAGAAAACTAAGATCTTGGCATCTGGTCCCATCACTTCATAGCAAATAGATAGGGAAACAGTGCAAACAGTGTCAGACTTTATTTTTTGGGGCTCCAAAATCACTGCAGATGGTGATTGCAGCCATGAAATTAAAAGATTAAAAGACGCTTACTCCTTGGAAGGAAAGTTAAGACCAACCTAGATAGCATATTCAAAAGCAGAGACATTACTTTGTCCATCTAGTCAAGGCTATGGTTTTTCCAGTGGTCATGTGTAGATGCGAGAGTTGGACTGTGAAGAAAGCTGAGCACCGAAGAATTGATGCTTTTGAACTGTGGTGTTGGAGAAGACTCTTGAAAGTTCCTTGGACTGCAAGGAGATCCAACCAGTCCATTCTAAAGGACATCAGTCCTGGGATTTCTTTGGAAGGACTGATACTAAAGCTGAAACTCCAATACTTTAGCCACCTCATGTGAAGAGTTGACTCATTGGAAGAAACTCTGATGCTGGGAGGGATTGGGGGCAGGAGGAGAAGGGGACGACAGAGGATGAGATGGCTGGATGGCATCACTGACTCGATGGACGTGAGTCCGAGTGAACTCTGGGAGTTGGTGATGGACAGGGAGGTCTGGCATGCTGCAATTCATGGGGTCACAAAGAGTCGGACACGACTGAGCGACTGAACTGAACTGGACTGAACTGAGTGTAAAAGAATTGATGATTTTCAACTATGTTGTTGGAGAAGACTCTTGAGAGTCCCTTGGCCTGCAAGGAGATCCAACCAATACATCCTAAAGGAAATCAGCCCTGAATATTCACTGGAAAGACTGATGCTGAAGCTCCAATACTTTGCCACCTGATTCCAAAGACTGACTCACTGGAAAGTATCCTGATGCTGGAAAGATTGAAGGCAGAAGGAGAGGAGGATGACAGAGGATGAGATCATTGGATGGAATCACCAACTCGATGGACATGAGTTTGAGCAAGCTCTGGGAGTTGGTGATGGACAGGGAAGCCTGGGCATGCTCACAGAGTGAGACATGACTAAGTGACTGAATTTAACTGAACTGATAATTGAACAACAATAACTTCTCTTTTTTCTCTTTCTTTCTTTACTTATTTATCTATTCATTTTTGGCTGCAAAAGGGTTGCATGTAGAATCTTGAGTTCACGGACCATAGATCAAACCCATGCCCCGTGCACTGGAAGTGTGAACTCTTAACCTCTGGACTTGCAGAGAAGTTCCTACTTCTCTTATTAAGAAGCAAGTACTATTTTAAAAATTCAGCTTATATACATAAACATAATTGCACTTAAAATTAAGCAATGAAGTTGAAAAGTATCTGAAAAGTTGGCAGTAATTTTATGTTTTTTTATTCATCTTTTTTTAAAAAAATTACTTTGATTATATGTATGCATTTTCATGATGGAGATGTCTAGGGGAAATCACAGAGTTCTTGACATCAAAATAATATTCTCTAAAGTATTTTATATTTAATTTTTTGAAAGTTAAGATTTGATATGAAAGCAATAAACTACAAAATGCTAAAGGAAAACTTGAAGAATTTATAAACATGTAATACATACTTATAATACATATAATCATTACATTAACAAGGACTTCCCTGGTGGCCCAAAGGTAGAGAACTTGCCTGCCAATGCAGGACAGATAGATTTGATCCTTGGATCAGAAAGATCCCATGCAGAAGGAAATGGCAACACACTCCAGTTTCCTAGTCTCAGAGTTCCACAAACAGAGGAGACTGGTGTGTTACAGTTCATGTGGTCGCAAAATAGTTGGACACAACTTAGTAATTAAACAGCAACAACAAATGCATTAACATCTATATCATATATGTACAGCTAGAGCAACTTAAACTTTTCATTATCCAGATGAATCCCTCTTTTACCCTCATTCAATAATCTCCCACCTAATGTAACTCTTATCCTTATTTCTTCAAAAACGTCTTTTTTTTTAAAACTTCATGTCTATGAAATTATTCAATATATCCTCTTCCCTCTCTTCCCTTTTTTCTCTTCTCTCTCTCTGTATACACACACACACACACATATAAAAATTCACATACAAGTACAGTTGTTCAATGTACATCTGAGTTGCATGGAACATAATTTTTTGTAAATGGCTGTGTGGTTGTCCATTGTATAACTATATGATTGCAAACAAATTTCTTCTATTTTTAATGGACATCTGTTGTTTCCAGCTTTGGGCTGTTAAGAATACAGCTTCTTATACTTGCATTTTATATTTTGAGTAAATCACAGATTGTGCCATTGTTGTTTATGGTTGAAAATAGGCTGAGTTTCAGTATACTCTGCCAAACAGCTTTACAAAGTGATTCTACCAATTTGTACTTCTATCAGAAAAATATTTTAAAAATCCATTCACTCTAAATGCTTCTTGGGACTTGACACTATCATTTGTTATTTCGGTGTATTCACAGAAAAAGCACATAATGGTTATTTGTTTTTTCTGATGGCTAATAATGCTAGATATATTACCATAAATTTATGATGTATTATATATTCGTTTTGAAGTATTTGTTCCACTATTATGCCCATATTTAAATATCTTCTTTTTCATGTTATTTATATAGGTGTTTATATTTTTATTAATGTATTAGCACATTGTTAAATAAATTAATCACATGTCTGTTTTTTAATATATTCACTAAAAGTTACAATTTTCCTGTAAGAGCAGCTTTAACAGTAAACTATGAAGATTAATATCAATTTTAATTTTATTTTTCTCTCTGACAAGTTGTGTAAATCACATATTTCAATTTGCTAGCATTTTGAAATTTGTGTGATAATTATGATATTGTTTTCTACTTTGATTACACTATCATAGAACATTCTCATTATGATTTCAATCTTCTAAAATTCATTTAAACATTTTATGATCTACATATGGTCATTTTGATAAATCAGATCAGATCAGTCGCTCAGTCATGTCCGACTCTTTGCGACCCCATGAATTGCAGCATGCCAGGCCTCCCTGTCCATCACCAACTCCCGGAGTTCACTCAGACTCACGTCCATCGAGTCAATGATGCCATCCAACCATCTTATCCTCTGTCGTCCCCTTCTCCTCCTGCCCCCAATCCCTCCCAGCATCAGAGTCTTTTCCAATGAGTCAACTCTTTGCATGAGGTGGCCAAAGTACTGGAGTTTCAGCTTCAGCAACATTCTTTCCAAAGAAATCCCAGGGCTGATCTTCAGAATGGACTGGCTGGATCTCCTTGCAGTCCAAGGGACTCTCAAGAGTCTTCTCCAACACCACAGTTCAAAAGCATAAATTCTTTGGTGCTCAGCCTTCTTCACAGTCCAACTCTCTCATCCATACATGACCACAGGAAAAACCATAGCCTTGACTAGACAAACGTTTGTTGGCAAAGTAATGTCTCTGCTTTTGAATATGCTATCTAGGTTGGTTATAACTTTCCTTCCAAGGAGTAAGCGTCTTTTAATTTCATGGCTGCAGTCACCATCTGTAGTGATTTTGGAGCCCAGAAAAATAAAGTCTGACATAGTCCATGTACAAATATACAAGTGAAAGTGTAGTCAGAAATATATATATATATATATTTAAATTGGCTAAATATGTTGAATTTTCAGCTATCATGGATTCCATCTCTTTTCTTTTTAGTTTAATCTATTTTTCACTATCATTTTTAAATTATATTTTTAAGTACATTCCCTTAATATTTTCATAACTTGCCATTGAATTTATACTTTCATTTCTTTCTTCTTGCTTCCAAATCTCTGTTTCTGATATAAGTATAGTTCTACGGTTAGTAGATAATCAGTGTTGAAGAGGACTCTTCTTCATGGGTCTAGTTCTCAGTAAGGACACAAAGAAGAAGCTGAGGTCTTACCTATGGCAAAAATAAATTTATTGAATAAAGAACAGAAAAAACATAGAGATATGAAGTATTTTATGGTATATTAAAATCATGGAGATATGATCTTATCTTTCTATTAAGAGCCTTGCATTTCCTTTTAAAATGCTGATGGAACACATATAAGCTTTAACGCTTTCATAGTTTGAAGTTAGGTTTTTAAAATACTTTGCATACATCTCAATGGCACATAGCAAACAGATATCTGGGTTCATTTTCCTGTTGTCACCTACTCTGGAGAATTATGTTCTTCAATTCCCAGGAAATTTGGCATCTCCAAACTTGTATTTTTTTACTAGGACTTTATCCTGGCATTACTTTAATTGGCAGATGTTTTGAGGAAAGAGCTTGAATTAATGTAACATTCACTTTGCTGTTCTTCACTAACTTTCAGGAATTAAACCCACCTAAGTTGGCACCATTTACCCTTGTTATTAACATAACTGCAAATCTAAAGGTTTGATGTAAATTCAACTCTAAAATTAATTTGATCTGTTGTCTCTATAGACTAGGAAGACATTTTTAATGGCCAAATGTCCAGTAAAAAAAAAAAAAAAAAGCGTGTTTTGATGGTTATAAAATGACTATCATAATGTCAAAAATACTTTAGGAAGATTATACTTAGTCCTCTAAGAATATGTTTTCAGTTAATGTAATAAAGTAGCAGATTATACTCTTTATCATTCTCCTGATACAGAAAGTAAATTTTTGAAAAGGTGTAGAACCAAAATTAAGAAGTAAATGTGGAATGTGGATTATTGCACTTGGAGGAGTTTGAATAGTTTTGTTTTTCCTTTATTTTCTTTTTATTATATTGGCTTTGACTTCCCTGGTGGCTCAGACGGTAAAGCGTCTGCCTACAATGCAGGAGACCTGGGTTCAATCCCTGGGTCGGGAAATTTCCTAGAGAAGGAAATGGCAACCCACTCCAGTATTCTTGCCTGGAAAATCCCATGGACCGAGGAGCCCAATAGGCAACAGTCCATGGGGTCGCAAAAAGTTGGACAGGACTGAGCGACTTCACTTTTCTTTCTTTCTTTGTTAGAACATACAATTAAGAGGACCTAGTTTCACTCACATATCTGACTTGTCAGTGAGGTAAGTACAATAGAAACCTTTTTTCCTCCCCTGCTCTATCTTGTTTACTGATCTATAAACAAGATATTAAGGTTGACTGCTGCTGCTAAGTCATTTCAGTCGTGTCCGACTCTGTGTGACTCCATAGACGGCAGCCCACGAGGCTCCCCCATCCCTGAGATTCTCCAGGCAAGAACACTGGAGTGGGTTGCCATTTCCTTCTCCAATGCAGGAAAGTGAAAAGTGAAAGTGAAGTCGCTCAGTCATGTCCGACCCTCAGCGACCCCATGGACTGCAGCCTTCCAGGCTCTTCCATCCATGGGATTTGCCAGGCAAGAGTACTGGAGTGGGGTGCCATTACCTTCTCCGTTAAGGATGACAGAGCTTACCAAAGATCCCCTGATAGCTCAGTTGGTAAAGAATCCAACTGCAATGCAGGAGACCCTGGTTCGATTCCTGGATTGGAAAGGTCCGCTGGAGAAGGGATTGGCTACCCACTCCAGTATTCTTGGGCTTCCCTTGTGGCTCAGCCAGTAAAGAATCCACCTGCAATGCAGATGACCTGGGTTCAGTCCGTGGGTTGGGAAGATCCCCTGGAGAAGGGAAAGGCTACCTACTCCAGTATTCTGGCCTGGAGAATTCCATGGACTGTATAGCCCATGGGGTTGCAAAAAGTCGGACACAGCTAAGTAAGTGACTTTAACTTTACTTCAGCGCTTACAAAAAAACACAGGTGTTTTTCTTGAAGATTGCACAAGCAGCGCTTGAGAGAAATCATACCCAAACCACAACTTTTACTCTAAATAATATGATTTTTCTCCATTCTATCTGAAGTATAAATGAACTTTTGCTTTCCCTGAATAATTATCCTGTACTTCTTTTACGATCATCTTCCCTAGTAGTTCAGTTGGTAAAGAATCCGCCTGCAATGCAGGAGACTCTGGTTCGATTCCTGGGTAGAAAAGAGCCGCTGGAGGAGGGAAGAGCTACCCACTCCAGTGTTCTTGGGCTTCCCTGGTGGTTCAGCTGGTAAGGAATCCACTTGCAATGTGGGAGACCTGGGTTCAATCCCTGGGTTTGGAAGATCTCCTGGAGAAGGGAAGGGCTACCCACTCCAGTAATTTGGCCTGGAGAATTCCATTGATTGTATAGTTCATGGGGTCACAAAGGGCTTCTTTTACTACAAGAGAATTTCTTTTTCTTTCCCTGAATAATTTTGCTTTCCTTGAATAATTCTCCCATTGTTCTTTTACTCTTTTATTGAATCATATGTCTTTAGCATCCAAGTCAAAATGTTTACAGTTTTGACATTATGCTTACAAAGAGCCCTGTGTTAATTATGTGACATCAAAGCAAATGGGTTTTCAAATGTATAGTGTGCCCATCATCTTTGTGACAAAGAAATCACATCTCTGGAACTAGCCTGCAGATTTTCCCTTTTGGCCAGTATATTTCTTAATATGCTATTACTGTCTATTTAATTAGGGTTTCCAGAAAGCCAAAACTGATAGGATACACACACACACACACACACACACACACATACATATATTTAGAGAGAAATTTATCTTTAGGAATTGAATCACATGATTTGGGGCACAGGCAAGTGTGAAATCTGCAGTGAGATCCAGGAGTGCTAGCAGTGCTAGCCTGGAAATTTTGCCAGGAGTCAATATTGCAGTCTTGAGTCCAAAGGTAATCCTTCCATTTATGGGTCCCTCAGTCTTTTCTGTTAATGTCTTCAGTGGATTGGATGAGGCCTACTAACATTATCATGGATAATCTTTACCCAAAGTCTACTGCCGGGAGCCGGCATATTGCATATTGAGTGCAGCACTTTCCACAGCATCATCTTTCAGAATATGGAATAGCTCAACTGGAATTCTATCACTGCCGGGAGCAGGAGCTCCGCCCATGGCAAAGGTCATGAGGAAGGAGGCTCGGCACACGCAAAGGTGGGATCAAACCTCAGGAGTCCCTGGAAATTCTCGAGCATCTACCCCCAAACCAGAGTCTGCCTACTTTCTGCTTTGTGCTCTCACCTACACCTCTGACTTTACGGGGGCTGTCCCCCACTACCTCTCTCTGAAAAAAGACTTAGCTTACAGCTCCAGTTAATAATTCCTGGATGTGACAGTGTTTCAACCTACAAACTCCTTTGGAAATCCTCTAGCCTGCCTGAATAGTTTTTTTCCGGCCACATGTGATTGTTCAGAGCCGTCCAACTGTGAGAGGCAGGAGATGTTCTAAACTGTCTAAACACAGATTCCTTTGAGTAGCTAAAAGATTGATTAGAAATTGTATTGGTGAAGGGTTTTTCACTTATAGGGCCAATGTTTGCTGCTAAGTCTCCATACTCCTTACCTACTGTGTCCTTGGCAGTGTATTGATTGATATAATGGGTGTATAGAAATGTAAGTAGTAGCCTCAATGTTTGTAACCTTGGACCCTTGAGTTAATTCTTTTCTTGATTGAGCCCACCTCACCTTTGCCCTATAGGCATGCAGCTTTATCCAATGCTTTTTTGGAGGCTGGTGCCTGACTTTGGAATAATCACCTTTAGAGAAAGATAAGTTTCTTAAAATGTTAACAGGCCTCCTGGCCAGAAGATGATGTAATTCACCTGAACTTTTGCATATGATAAGTTTGAAAGCCTAGCTTAGATTAGGACCAGGAACTGCTCTCCTTGCATGACTCCACCCCTTCCCCCATTATCCTCTATGCACAACTTAAGGTATAAAAACTACTTTGGAAAATAAAGTGCAGGCCTTGTTCACCGAAACTTGGTCTCCCCATGTTGCTCTCTCTCTCAAATTCTGTCTGAGTCTCCATCTGGAGTGTGGAACCCGCCATGCTTGCTAATTATGCCTGGGCTTCTAAGATCCGACCGGGGAGGCCTCAGTGTCTCCTCTCCTTCGGGAGAACGGAAGGATGCCTGCGGCCTATGTAAGTGGTGCAAACTTCTTGTCTTGAAGTTTTATTGGTCTCCCGCGTAAACCAAGCTACTCAGCCTCTTTTCTCCACTGAATTTTCCTACTGAGCTATCCTCATTCTATTACTCTTTATATCTCTAATTAATATCTAATTGAAGCTATTGTATCCTGATCCTCGCCGACGCCGTCCCCGCTTCGAATACCCTGGATCAGCCGGGGCTGGACCCCGGCAGTTTACCAATTTGAATGCTATTCACATACAAAAAATACTTTCACAGCAACATCTAAACAAACTTTTGACCAGAGTTAAGCACCATAGGCTAGTCAAATTGAGACATAAAATTAGCTCTCACACCCTCTAAATATTCACATAGTCATTGTAAACCTGATTAAAGAAGGCCTTGGACTAGTTTCATTTTTAATTTATTTATTTTAATTGAAGAACAATAGTTTTACAATACTGTATTGTTTTCTGCCATACATCAACATGGTCAGCCATAGGCATACATATGTCCCTTCCCTGTTGAACCTCCCTCCAACCTCCCACCCATCCCCACCCCTCTAGGTTGTTACAGAGTACTTTTCACATTCTTTACTCCAAATTGCATACATAGCATTCATGTGTGTTAAGTCACTTCAGTCATGTCTGACTCTTTGCAAACCCATGGACTGTAGGCTCTTCTGTCCATGGAATTTTCCAGGCAAGAATACTGGAGTGGGTTGCCATAACCTCCTCCAGGAGATTTTCTTGACCCAGGGATCAAACTGCTTCTCCTGTATCTTGTGCACTGCAGGCACATTGTTTACTGCTGAGGCACTGGGGAAGCCCCATACATAGCACTGCTGCTGCTACTGCTGCTAAGTCACTTCAGTCGTGTCCAACTCTGTGTGACCCCATAGACGGCAGCCACCAGGCTCCCCCATCCCTGGGATTCTCCAGGCAAGAACACTGGAGTGGGTTGCCATTTCCTTCTCCAATGCAGGAAAGTGAAAAGTGAAAGTGAAGTCGCTCAGTCGTGTCGGACTCTTCCCGACCCCATGGACTGCAGCCTACCAGGCTCCTCCATCCATGGGATTTTCCAGGCAAGAGTACTGGAGTGGGGTGCCATTGCCTTCTCTGCATACATAGCACAATATGTTATAAATAAATGTGTTTGTTGATTGAATAGAAGAAAGAGAACTAAATATATTGTCATAGAATGTTTTCATTATGCTTTAAGAAATTCATGAGATGCAAATGAAGATGTCTCTTTAAATGTAATTAATATATTTTTCAATTCAAACAATTTAACAAAATATAATTTTAAAACAGAACCTCTACTTTGCCGTTTTGAGCAACGTGAGTCACATTCAGTAACTTTATTTTTACATGTGGAAAACATATTCAGTCATATAAGCACACACACATATAGTTCCCCACTTTTAACTTTGTGAGCTTCATTCTCAGACCTGCAATCTGAGTTGTTGGCATTCTGCAGTATCGTTCATTCTGGTGCATTATTGGAAGCAAGTTTAGATTAGTTTTCATGGAATAGAATTGAGAGAAATATGAAATATATATAATATTTATCTCACAACAGCAGCAGTTGTTAAGTTCAGGAAGAAAAGGGACAAGTTTAAGAACAGTAAGAAAAAAATATTGAGGATACTCTCAATATCTTAATAGGTTTTGTGTGATAAAATATTGTGGGAAATAAAGGTTATTCATATTAATTATAGAAGAGTTTATTTTGCTCTCTTCATGGAAATTATGTGATTTTTAAGCATAGTTCAAATTTTGTCAACATTCATATTTCACAAATTTCATTGGTGATATCAAATTATTTTGACTATTTGATCTTCTTCCCACCAGCTATAAATCCATTTCAAAAAGTTAACCTGAATGTTTTCCTTCCCTTTGAATATGTAGTCCTATATAAATAATTCCAATCATTTCATTTCTTGACTGATCTACATTATACCTCTGGCTTAATAACCAAGTCTGGCTGCAACATGTTGCTAAAGGTTATGTCTATAATGAAAATTTTCTTGTGAAATATCTTACTGAGACTCTGCTCTCTGCTACACAGAAGTTAATATCAAGTGTCTTGAAATAGTATTACTGTACATGATATTTTATTTATAATATATACTATTTCAATGTTATCTTCCACTGTCATGCACCATATACTGTTTGGTTTCAATGAACGAATCACAACTTACAAATTTGATTATTCACTTCTTTGACATTTCACATGTTAACCCTGAGGTATGGAAATCTTCTCAACCCTCTGTCAGCCTGCTGAATTTCATCACTGAAAAATCATTTCAAATATCCCCTTACTTCTAAAATATTTACTAATCACATTCTTCTATGAGTGCATAAAGTACTTGCTCCCTTTTCTGATGTCAAAAATACTTGAAAAATATGTCCCTCAAAATAAAGCAAGACGATATTTTGTTTCTTCATTCTCAAGTTATAACTTCACTTCTAAAGTGTGGGAAGTTTGTATATTAATTTTTACTATAAATCTGTTGTTCAGTCTCTAAATCATATCCAACTCTTTGCGACACCACCAACTGCAGCATTCCAGACTCCTTCATCCTCCACTATTTCCTGGGTTTTCTCAGATTCATGTTTACTGAGTTGGTGATGCTATCTAACCCTCTAATCTTCTATTGACATCTTTTCCCTTTGCCTTCAGTCTTTTTCCAGTATTGAGGTCTTTTTCTAATGTGTTAGCTCTTCACATCAGGTGGCCAAAGTATTGGAGCTTCAGCTTCAGCAACAGTCCTTCCAATACATGTTCAGTGTTGATTTCCTTTACGATTCACTGGTATGATCTTGCAGTCCACAGAGTCTCAAAAGTCCTCCCCAGCACCACAATTTGAAAGCATTAATTCTTTGGCACTCAGTCTTCTTTATGGTCCAATTCTTACATCTGTACATGACTACTTGAAAAACTGTAACTTTGACTATATGGAAGTTTGTCCGCAAAGTGATATCTCTGCTCTTTAATGAGCAGTCTAGTTTGTCATAGCTTTCCTTCCAAGGTTCAAGTGATTTTTAATTTCATGGCTGTAGTCACCATTCACAGGGATTTTGGAACCCAAGCAAATATGGCAAAACCAACACAGTATTGTAAAGTTAAAAAAATAAAATAAAAAATAAAATCTATCACTGCTTCCACTTTTTCTGTTTCTATTTAACATGAGGTGA
Organism: Bubalus kerabau; assembly: GCF_029407905.1. Taxonomy (NCBI): domain Eukaryota; kingdom Metazoa; phylum Chordata; class Mammalia; order Artiodactyla; family Bovidae; genus Bubalus; species Bubalus kerabau. Next base: position 54,895,562 of record NC_073634.1, read on the forward strand.
TGGAACTGGAGGTCATGATCTTTGTCTTTTTTGTTTTTGCTTTGTTTTGTTTTTTAATTTTATTTTATTTTTAAACTTTATAATATTGTATTGCTTTTGCCAAATATCGAAATTAATCCGCCACAGGTATACATGTGTTCCCCATCCTGAACCCTCCTCCCTCCTCCCTCCCCATTCCATCCCTCTGGGTCTTCCCAGTGCACCAGCCCCTAGCATCCAGTATCATGCATCGAACCTGGCCTGGCGACTCGTTCCATATATGATATTATACGTATTTCAATGCCATTCTCCCAAATCATCCCACCCTCTCCCTCTCCCACAGAGTCCAAAAGTTCTATACATCAGTGTCTCTTTTGCTGTCTCGTACACAGGGTTATTGTTACCATCTTTCTAAATTCCATATATATGCATTAGTATACTGTATTGGTGTTTTTCTTTCTGGCTTACTTCACTGTGTATAATATGCTCCAGTTTCATCCACCTCATTAGAACTGATTCAAATGTCTTCTTTTTAATGGCTGAGTAATACTCCATTGTGTATATGTACCACAGCTTGCTTATCCATTCATTTGCTGATGGACATCTAGGTTGCTTCCATGTCCTGGCTATTATAAACAGTGCTGCGTTGATGAACATTGGGGTACACGTGTCTCTTTCATTTCTGGTTTCCTCAGTGTGTATGCCCAGCAGTGGGATTGCTGGATCATAAGGCAGTTCTATTTCCAGTTTTTTAAGGAATCTCCACACTGTTCTCCATAGTGGCTGTACTAGTTTGCATTCCCACCAACAGTGTAAGAGGGTTCCCTTTTCTCCACACCCTCTCCAGCATTTATTGCTTGTAGACTTTTGGATCGCAGCCATTCTGACTGGTGTGAAATGGTACCTCATAGTGGTTTTGATTTGCATTTCTCTGATAATGAGTGATGTTGAACATCTTTTCATGTGTTTGTTAGCCATCTGTATGTCTTCTTTGGAGAAATGTCTATTTAGTTCTTTGGCCCATTTTTTTATTGGGTCATTTATTTTTCTAGAATTGAGCTGTAGAATTTACTTTTGTTTTTAATGTTGAGATTCAAGCCAGGTTTTTCACTCCCCTCTTTCACCCTCATCAAAGGCTCTTTAGTTCCTCTTCAGTTTTTGCCATTAGAGTGGAATCACCTGCATATCTTAATATCTTGAATCCAGCTTGATATTTCACATGATGTACTCTGCATAGAACTTAAATAAATGGGTAAAAATAAACAGCCTTGATGTACTCCTTTCCCAATTTTGAACCAGTCAATTGTTCAATATAAAGTTCTAACTGTTGCTTCTTGACCCACATACAGGTTTCTCAGAAGACAGGTAAGATGATATGGCATTTCCACTTCTTTAATAATTTTCCACAGTTTGTTGTTATCCACACAGTCAAAAGCTTTTCATGGTCAATTAAGCAGAAGCAGATGTTTTTCTGGAATTCCTTTGCATTCCCTATGATCCAATGAATGTTGGCAATTCGATCTCTGATTCCTCTGCCTTTCCAAAACCCAGCTTATACATTTGAAAGTTTTCTGTTCATGTAGTGCTGAAGCCTAGCTTGAAGGATTTTTAGCTTAACTCTACTGGCTGTGTGAAATGAACGTAATTATATGGTAGTTTGAACATTCTTTGGCATTGGCCTTCTTTTGAATTGGAATGAAAACTGACCTTTTCTCTTGCCTTTCACTTCTCTTCTTTCCTCTGCTATTTGTAAAGTCTAATCAATCTCTTTATCTTCTTGCATTTCTTTTTCTTTGAATGGTTTTGGTCACTACTTCTTGTACAGTGTTATGAACCTCTGCCCATTGTTCTTCAGGCACTCTGTCTACCAGATCTAATCCCTTGAATCTATTTGCCACCTCCATGATATATATTATCATGCACATTTGGAGTAGAATATCCATCACACTCCTTGAGTCTTATTTCTTCAGAAGCAGAATTATTACAGTTTAGAAAGAACTAATGAAAAACCTAAGGCAAGTGATTGCCACTTTTTTTATTACATGGGATATATTCAGGAGGTCTGGAAAGTTTCCTTTACTTTTGTTCAACTCTTTTAACTCTCTAATTAGTGTGAACAGAGTATCTATTTAAATCACAAAACTATGGCTCAAGAATAGTATAAAAGTATAGATTATACAGAAAAAAAGAAGTACATCAGTATTATTGCACATTAAATTGGAAATTACTACTCTTGAGTCCCTGAGATAGGGTAAAAGGAAGAGAAGTAAATACAAAACCTCTAACAAGAAAATATGGGTATGGGACACTAAGTGTTACCAGGTGATAAATAAAAAGATTGAGTCTGCAAAAAAGAAGTCTATCTGGTCATTTCATTGGTTATGTCAGGAAAAAAAAAAAAAATGAGGATGAGAAAGAAACAGGTTGTTTTTCCAACAGATTCAAATTTTTCTTCCTCTTCTTTTTAAAGTACATAAAGTACACCCTTTGGGGATAAAAGAAGGAAAAAATTGACCTAAAGTCACAAGTATTCTCATTTAAAAGTATAAGGAAAATGGTCAAAGTGCTTTTATGCAATAATGTAGTCATTCTTCTATTCAAATGAATACTACACCTAACACAACTCCCATTCCTCATTATAAACATGTAGTCATTTGTACCTCATTAGATTAGTCACTAATGCCTTTCCTTTAAATTAAAAGCTATATAATTACTTTTGCCTTTTAATGGAGTCACATAGTATGTTAGTCATTCATTTAATATGCTAACTGTTAAGATCACCAGTGGTTCAACTTAAGGTGTTCTGTCTCATTTATTTGAGAGAATACATGGCTGTTAAATGGACGGTTGTGGAAGTGTGTAACTCAATGACTCTCTGTGTAGCCAATGAATTATTCATTGAAATGGAAAGAATAGTTTAAATGAATATTAAATCTCATGGAAGAGAGTAAAGTGGAGTAGAAATGAAATAAGGCTCTCTGTTATGTCTATTTACCAATAATATAATTACCATCGCCCTATTTACAAATTGGCTTATGAGATAAGAGCTGCCTCCATTAACTCAGTAGCCCATTACAATGCAACTTCTGAAAGAAAACATTTTTTATTCCTATTTTCATGTGTATGTTTCTCATTGCTGTTGCTTTTAGTTGCTAAGTGATGTCCGACTTTTTGCGATTCCATGGACTTTAGACTGCCAGACTCCTCTGTCCTTAGGATTTTCCAGGCAAGAATACTTGATTGATTGGGTTGCCATTTCCTTTTCCAGGAGATCTTCTCTACCCAGGGATCAAACCTGCAGCCTCTGCTGAGTTTCCTGCATTGGCAGGAGGGTTCTTTACCACTGTGCTACCAGGGAAGCTCATATTTCTCATACTCTTATCTAAATTCAGCTTTCTACATTTACCACATACACAGCATATTCTACAGATATTTTTACTAGTAAAAGATTCCTTCTCCATTTCTTATTTGTATTATTTAAAAAAACTGTATCATTCTTCAAAATATAGGCCACTCATTCCATTTTTATGATGAAGTTCTTCTATGACTATAATTGGAGTTTCCTCTCTTGAATGTATGTTTTAATTTCAATGCTGACATATTGGAAGGGATAACTGAATGATTGGTAAACGATTTAATCTGTTTTTTTTTTTTTTTTTTTTTTTTTTTTACATTTTCATGCTTACTATTTAAGGCATTATTTCTTTCTTTGTCTACTCTTTGTGTCCACCCATGAAGGCTTTGTGCAATACATGAAGTTTTCTCTAATCAGTCAAACCTTGTAGTAGGTAGTGTAGTCTAAAGAAAGAACATAGAGTTGAAAACAAAAAACAGATTGAAAAATTTGACTCTATCTACTTCATTTAGGAACCAAGATTTCTCTAGATATCTTTATATAATACATATGTATATACATATGCATATACATATAAACAAACATATACATAAAAATGCCACTAGTTACCTGTGTCTCTTTTGCTGTCTCCCATACAGGGTTATCATTATCATCTTTATTGTAAAGTAATTAGCCTCTAATTAAAATAAATAAATTTAATTAAAAAATAAAATAAAAATGCAAAAAAAGTCACTAGATATCAAATAGTATCTGAGATTAAAATATTATATTTAAAATTCTCTTTGAACAGCAAAACTTTCAATGAATTTTATCACATTTTTAGTGTTAAGATGATTTTATATATATATATATATATATATATATATATATATATATATATTCTGCTCAGTTCAGTTTAGTTGTTCATTCATGTCCAACTCTTTGTGACCCCATGGACTGCAGCAAAACTAATACAGTTATGTAAAGTTTAAAAATAAAATAAAATTAAAAAAAAAAAAGCATCAATTCTTCAGTGCTCAACTTTCTTTATAGTCCAACTCTCACATGCATACATGACTACTGGAAAAACCATAGCCTTGACTAGATGGACCTCTGTTGGCAAAGTAATGTCTCTGCTTTTTAATATGCTGTGTAGGTTGGTCATAACTTTCCTTTCAATGAATAAACTTCTTTTAATTTCATGGCAGTAGTCACCATCTTCAGTGATTTTGGAGCCCCCCAAAATAAAGTCTGCCACTGTTTCCACTGTTTCCCTGTCTATTTGCTATGAAGTGATGGGATCAGATACCATGATCTTAGTTTTATATACCTTTTGACAGTCATTTATTTTCTTTAATTGTTCAAATAAAGAACATCTAGGAATACTGTTTACAGACATCTCTAAGAAATTGCAGGTTCAGTTCAAGTCACCACTGGTAACCTATCAGGTTGGTGGTTATTAAAGATTGGAGTGGCTGTGACAGCTTTTTGTTTTTGTTTTGTTTTTCTTTTTTTAGAATACAGTGAAGTTTGCCACATTAACTAACTCTTATTTTCAGGAATGATTTCTCTGTAGCATGCAATGCTGTTTTATAGCAACGTACCCACAGTTGAACTTCTTTCAAAACTAGATTCAATTCTCAAAACCTGCCACTGCTCTACCAATTGTTTATACCATTTGTTGTTATTTCAACTGTCTTTGCAGCATCTTCACAGGAGTAGATTCCATCTCAAGATACCACTTTCTTTGCTCATCTATAAGAAGCAACTCCTCATCTATTAAGATCTATTGTGAGTCTACAGCAATTCAGTTACATCTTCAGACTCCACTTCTCTTCTTATTTCTAACATATATTACTTACATCCTCCACTGAAGTCTTAAAATCTTCAAAGTCAACCCTTAGAATTTGGAATCACATTCTAAAATACTTTTATTTTGATCTCCTCATGAATCACAAATGTTCTTTATGACATATGGAATGATAAATCCTTACCAGAGGTTTTCAATTGACTTTTCCCAGATCCATCCAAGAAATCTTTATCTATGGCAGCTATAGCAGTATGAAATGTATTTTTAAAATGATAACACTTGAAAAAAATTTTAAAAAAATAAAATGATAACACTTGAAAGTTAAAATTATTCCTAGAACCACAGGCTGCAGGATGGATATGTTAGCAGGCATGAAAACAACATTAATCTCATTGTACATATCCATGAGAGCTCTTAAGCAAACAGGTTCATTGTCAATGAGCAGTACTATTTTAAAAGGAACTTTCCTTTTTCTGAGAATTAAGTTTCAAAAGTGGGCTTAAAATATTCAATGAATCATGTTGTAAATAGATTTGCTATCATCCAGACTTTGTTGTTCCATTTATAGATTTTAGATAGAGTCAGTTTAGCATAATTCTTAAGAGCCTTTGAATTTTTGGAATAGTAAATGAGCTTTGACTTCAATTTTAAGTCATCAGCTGCATTTGTCCCTTAACAAGAGTCAGCCTGTCCATTGAATCTAAAGCAGACATTAACTTGGCCTCTTTAGCTTTGAATGTCCTCAATGGCTTCTTCTTCCAATAGAAGTTTATTGTATCTATACTGAACATCTATTGTTTGTTCTAGTCACTATTATTATCTTAGCTGGAATTATATAACTTGCTGGATTTTCTACATCAGCACTCACTGCTTCATTTTGTACTAGTTAGGTTATAGAGGTGATTTTTTCCTTAAACTTCATGAATCAACGTCTGTTTGCTTCAAATTTTTCTTCTGCATCATCATTACTTTTCTGAGGCTTCATAGAATTGAAGAGAATTAAAGCCTTTCTCTGGATTAAGCTTTGGTTTAAGGGAATGCTGTGGCTGGTTTGGCCTTCTATCCAGACAGCTAAAAATGTCTCCATATCAGCAATAACACTTTCTTATCATTCATGAATTCATTGGAGTAGCACTTTTAATTTCCTTTATTTTTTCCTGTGCATTCACAATTTGACTAACTAATGAAAGATGCTACCTTTTGGCCTATTTTGTCTTTCAATATGCCTTTCTAATCAAGCTTAATCATTTCTAGCTCTTGATACAAAGTGAGAGATGTGTCAATCTTCCTTTTATTTGAACACTTAGAGACCACTGTAAGATTATTAGTTGATCTAATTGAAATATTAATGTGTTTCAGATAACAGGGTGGCCCAAGGACAGGGAGAGAGATGAATGGACAGCCAGTCAATGGAGTAGTAAGAACATATTTATTGATGAATTTTGCTATCTTACATGGATGCAATTTGTGTTACTCTCCCCCAAATTACAATAGTAACACATGTATACCTGTGGCAGATTCATTTTGATATATGGCAAAACCAATACAATATTGTAAAGTTAAATAAAGTAAAATTTAAAAAAAAAATGCTTGTTAAAAAAAAAAGATCATTGATTGTAAATCACCAAATCAAATATAATAGTAATGAAGAGTTTGAAATATCACAAGAATTACCAAAATGTAACATAGAAATATGAAGTGAACAAATATTGTTGGGGGAAAAAAATGGTGCTGATAGACTTGCTTAACACAGAGTTGCCATGAACCTTCAATTTGTAAAAATGCAGTAACTGGGAAGTGCAATTAAGTGAAATTCAATAAAAAGAGGTATATCTGTTTTTAAATTAAAAATTATAACTTTTAAAGAATAAGTCTATGTCCATTTGATATTTTAATTTTTTCTTTGTAATTCTTACTCTGTGTAAAAATTAAGCTAAGAAATTTGCTCTTCTGCCAAGAATAGTGATTTTTCAATGTTCCAGTGCTTTTACATGTTCTTTCATAAACTGTCCCCTGAGATTTAAGAATTGCTGAGAAATGATTAGCAATTTATGTCTCCTATGCCCTGTTTTGATGAGTGTTTACTGGGGTCTGTGGCTATATTACTATAAACTTTTAAGAAATTTTACCTCTAGGTCAAAAGGAGTCATATTGCAGTCCATATGGGGACTCTATCAGGATTACATTGACTGGGATATTTATTTGCTTCGCTGAGGAAAGGATAATTGCATATGTTTAATAAGAAAAATGGACTTATGTGATTTCCAAACTTTAATGACTCTTTGCGTTAATATATGGCCATGTGATTTGCTTATGTTGGTGAAATGAAAACATGCAATGATTTAATTCCATGCAAATGCTTTAAGAGTTGTTGGTGTGCTATCTGTTTTTCACTCTTGTTCTTCAATTTCTACCACTATTAAAATTATTGAAGCACAAATCAAGAGGAAACTCTATTAGGATGGATCCTTGCTGGGTTAAAATGAACAGAGCAAGAGAGACTACTATTGTTCAACTTGTAGTTTTGATGAGAGATAAATTTGGCAGTATTATGGCACTGAGATTTGGGGAATCATTTGTTACTGCAACAGTACTTGCTTATCCAGACTGTTACATATACTTTTATAATTCGATCCTACCTCTCTCCCATTCTATTTTTCCTTTTTCTTTAGCACTTTAAAACTTCTTGACACACGAAACACTTTTCTTATTAAAGTTTGCTAATTGTTCCCCCAATTTCCCTCCAACAGCAAGAAGAAAATTGAATCAGAGAGTTGTCTGAGTTATAAGAAAGCAGTGGCATGTAGGGAAATATATAAAGTATACTAGAGTATCAACTGTACTGTTGACTATAAAAATAAATTTGTATTTCTTTTTAAACTCTAAAGATGTTAAAAGTTCAAGGTCAATGCTGTTCGATATGAAAGTCATTAACCACAGGTGTTTATTTCAATTTGATTTAGTTATAATTTTAAAATTAAATTAAAATTTCATTTCCTCAATTTCACTCCCCACATTTAAAACTCCCTTTAAGCCAGATAGAGCTAACAAGTGACTATGGTTTCCATGGTGGCTCAGATGGTAAAAAATTTGCCTGCAATGCAGGAGACCGAGGTTTGATCCCTGGGTCAGGAAAATCCTTCCTGGAGAAGGACATAGCAACCCACTGCAGTATTCTTACCTGGACAATTCCATGGACAGAGGAGGCTGGTGAGCTATAATCTAAGAGTCAAACACAACTAAGTGATTAGCACACATTATGTATCAACCAGTGAAGATATAGAATATTTCCATCAATTTAGGTCAACCTGTCAGACAGTACTGTTCCTGTCAACAGTCACAAAGTGGAGAGACTGCACAATCAGGGGTTGAAGCAACTTCATCATATTGTGGGTGAGGTATTATAAGTAATAAATAAACTAGATTTCTAAGAAACAACAATGCAAAAATTGAACGCTGGCTCGCAAAAGAACACAAATAGCTTCCAAACAACAGATTTTTTCTTAAATTCGAAATTTGATAATAACAGCAGATTGCAGTGCCTACTAGCTTCATGACGATGAAAACATATGTTTCTGTGCCTTCGTTCCCTCACTTGTGAAACTGGGATGCTGGTTGTACCTATATCATAGACTCATATGTGGATTAAATGAATCATTATAGGCAAAATGCTTAAAATTGTGAATATCTTAGTATTTTAGGAAGGAGGTAAGTTGTGTGTGTGTGTGTGTGTATGCGTGTGTGTGTGCTCAGTTGCTCAGTCCTGTAACTCTTTGTGACCTCATAGATTGTAACCCACCGGGTTCTTTGGTCCATGGAATTTTCCAGGCAAGAATACTGTAGCATACTGCAATTTCCTACTCCAGGGGATCTTCCGGATTCAGGCATCAAACCCACATCTCTCGCATCTCCTGAACTGGCAGGCCTAAAGACGACATTAAAACTGGGTTAATGAATTTTTGCTGGCACTAATCTTTCTCTGCCTTTGTTCATCAACCTTTCTGCACTGTGCACATAGGGAGCTTATGTGAGCTACATCCCCAAGTGAAACAAAGGCCACTGTGTTTATAAGATCAGTAGATGAAGGGCTTTGAGGACACCTAATTGAAGAATAAGGAGTTTTTGTGTGCCCTGTCCCACTTCCCCCATGGAATGAGTGAAAACAGAGATGCATTAAGAACTTTGTTCCAAAACAAACAAACAAACAAAATAACTTTATTCCTTTCTTGCAAAGTTTCCCAGACTAACATGAACTTGAAATAGCAATTAATCCATCTCTTGTATCAGTTGAATTGTTTATAAGAATCTATTATAAAAGTTTAAAATAATTACTGATTATTTTACTAAAATGATTGTGAATATATATATTTTTTTCATATGTGCTTTGGTAAACAGCTACTTGAGGAGGTTTTCAAGTAGGCTTCAGATTCAAAGCCAGACAGATTAGAATTCTACATCTTAAGGGAAACATGCTCTGTTATATAGTTTTATTTGTTATTCAGGAGGTGATGCCATTTTCTATAAATATTTCTTTGTCCTGAGAGTTATAGTCATGCAGGAATTTATTTTGTAGGTTATTAATATTAAGGCATGCTCTTAAAAATAAGCATTGCTATTAAAGCTAAAATTCATATTTGAAATAAATTTAATGTCTTCATGTAGAAATCTTTATTTTTATCTGTTGTACATAAAGAATAAAAGAAAATAAGTAGCTAATAGCAGGATAAAACCACAACAAGGAGTGAACAGAGACTAAGACTCTCTTGAGAAACATAGATAGCTTTAGGGAGTATTATTGTATATATCATCTCTTTATATTGAATTCAAGGACATAAAGGCACACATAGTTTGTGATAATCAAGTCTGTTTTATACATATTTAGTTTACAAAACACCATCATGAATAGAAAACATGCCCCACAGTATATATTTATGTTTACACTTATTTCAAACAACTTTTGGTAACATGTTGATAGTATATAGAAGTCAATATTTTAAAACTGCATTTGTAAGTCTAGGCTAATACTAAAATTTTATACTTTCAGATATTCCCAAATGAATGGGTTTTGGAAGAGTTGCTGTATTTTATCACCCAGAAGCTACTGAAGAAAGATTACAGGTACTGCAGAGAGAATGTAAAATGCTTACAATTTCTGGATATTCTGAATATATCTTTCCTATCTGTGGTCATCCATATAGTACAAAATAAGGGCTAAATATTAGTCAAGAAAAATTTATACATGCAAATACACTCACAAAACAGAAACAAACAAACAAAAATATATACGCTACTTTCTGTAGAGAAGAAAGATGCTGGTTTTGCTTATTAAAATTACTTCTTTACACATACATGTTTGCTAATAGTGTCCCATCTGTATTACATTCCATTGATAGAGACATAAATCTGGAATAAACAACATTGCCATTAAAATATATAAATAGGCTTTCTGCCTTAAAATGGTTGACTGTTATTTCATGTTTATGTTGTTTTGGTGTCTGGAAAATCAGAGAGAGTGGGAATATTGAAATAACCAAATGATCTCAAAGATCTAGCAAATATTCTGTAATTGATTTTGTAGTGGTAATTAATCCTCTGCAAAAATATATTTAATTTGGAATTAAAATAGGAACCTATCTGTTAGCTTCTGTGCTGTGTTTAGTTGCTTAGTCCCGACCAACCTTAGGACTCTTTGCAACCACATGGGCCATAGCCTGCCAGGCTCCTCTGTCCATAGGGATTCTCCAGGCAAGAATACTGGAGTGGGTTGCCATTTCCTCCTTCAGGGGATCTTCCAAACCCAGGGATCAGGCGGAGTCTTTATAGTCTGAGCCACGAGGAAAATCCCTGTTAGCTTCTACTAGGTAACAAAACGGGTTAGAGTATAATGATACTTGTGTGAATAATGCCACATTGGGCACACTAGAGTTTAATAATTTTGATTATTATGAAGATAAAGATGATATACCAGATCATGAGGCAAATGTTCAAAATGTATGAAAAGCTCTATATAAAATTGTAGATATCCAGGTGAAAAAGTATGTATATATCTTTGTATGTATCTAATCAAACATTGTACTACAATTTACTTTTAAATTTCTAGAAGGTATCTTCTGCATAACTCACTGAAAGAGAAAAAATCAGGGAAAATTTTCTGCTTGAAACAGAAGTCAAAAATTATATTTTGGAAGACCGTATATTTTCAGAAAATTTATAGTGAATGATAGGAGAAGTTTTAGCTATAATAGGTTAGCATAATTTCTTTTTTCTAAATAACAATTTAGAAATTGTTGGGAATTAGATTAGAATAGTTGCAATTGGGAAATAGAAGCATATATAAAGCTAAGAGACAAAGTAAGGCATTAACATTAATAAAAGTAAAATGTTGCTTAAGAAAACATTGACTTAATATTCGATTAAACTAAATGACATACTGAGCTTGTTATGGTCATATAAATTAATTATGAAATTATCAGAAATTATCTCCTAAGAATTCTGAGAGAAAGGGTGTATTTGGGGGAAGAAAGATCAATTACAGGAAATAAATATTTCATTTGAATGGAAAAGCATGAAGACAGTGCATTCCTTAGTATGTGCTAAACATACCATAAATTCTCTGGTAGTTCAGCTGGTTAAAAATCCACCTGGAATGCAGGAGATTTCAATTTAATTTCTGGGTCAGGAAGATCCCCTGGAGAAGGAATAGGCTACCCACTCCAGTATTCTTGGGCTTCCCTAGTGTCTCAGAAGGTAATTATCCATCAGCAATGTGGGAAACCTGGATTCAATCCCTGGGTTAGGAAGATCTCCTGGAGGAGGGCATGGTAACCCACTCCAGTATTCTTGCCTGGGAAAAAAATACCCATGGACAGGGGAGCCTGGCGGGCTGCAATCCATAGGGTCATAAGGAGTCAGACATGACTGTGTGACTAAGCACAGCACAAACATACTATAAATAATCAAAAATATTGAAATTGTGCGTGAAGATTAGTCATCAGTTCACTAGTATCCACTTCTCAATTTTTCTTTCTCCTTTTATTCCAACATAAAAACTTAAAACATATCCACACTATCAGTTGTTACTAGATTAGGAAGGCACTGCTGCTGCTTAATCGCTAGTTATGTCCCAGTCTTTGGGATCCAATGGACTATATCCCTCAAGGCTCCTCTGTCCATGGGATTTCCCAGGAAAGAATACTAGAGTGGGTTGCCATTTCCTTCTCCAAGGAATATTCCTGACCCAAAGATCAAACCCACATCTCCTTTGGAGGCAGAATTTTAATCAGTGAGCAACCTGGGAAGACTGTGAGGGCGTGGAGAACTACTATTTTGATTATGGGCTTCTTACTTCTCATTTTTAATCAATATGCAAATATTCTAAAAATTGTTTAAAAACTGAAGACAAAATGTAAATTAAATTTTAAAAATAGACTTTGCCAGTCCAGGTTCGATGCACGATACTGGATGCTTGGGGCTGGTGCACTGGGATGACCCAGAGGGATGGTATGGGGAGGGAGGAGGGAGGAGGGTTCAGGATGGGGAACACATGTATACCTGTAGCAGATTCATTTTGATATTTGGCAAAACTAATACAATTATGTAAAGTTTAAAAATAAAATAAAATAAAAAAATAGACTTTGAATGTGGTAAACCATATGAAAATTGTAGAAAGGAAAAGAAATAATAAATTAAAAAAACTTCTTTTTTAATAAAAGCTAGTTTTAAAATTTTATAAAACTTCAGTTTGTGACTTGAGATAAAGAAATAGATCAATGTAAAGGGTTATTACTTAAGCCACATTGCAGAGTTGATGAATGATAGGGTTGATTGATACTAGTTATCAATCTGTTTAACAGCTAGTACAATACAGAAAGGGACAGACCCCTGATACAGGAAAGTCTATGAAGAGATGAAAATTGACAACATAGTTTTTGTTGATTAATCATAGTTTTTGTTGATTTTGGCTGAATAATCAATACATGAGGATGGGGAAGTACTCTGCTCACTTGAAAAAATGCAGGGAACAGAGACATGATAAGGTTGTGGTGGATGGCATGTTACTTTAAAAAAATTAAGGTGATATCCTCTATCAATTTTCTAGGACATGATTTAGTGTTGTTTGTAAGAGTAAGTGCTGATTATGAGTGTTGAGATAGGAGACATAATCTGAAGAACCCATGGGGGCTGACTCTGTGGCCATTCTATGCCCTGTTGTATCTCAAGAGTGCTATGTCAAGTCTTGCACATAGGTGCCCAATGAATGGATTTTTAATAAATATATACAAAGACTGAACACCTTTAAAGTAAAAGAGAAAAAACTAAATTTGACTATGCAAATTTTAAGAAATTTGTTGATGCCTTTGAGGATCCAATTTTTCATTATTTCCTCCGTGGTGTGTGTGTGTGTATATATATATATATATATATATATATATATATATATATCTTTAAAAGGTTCTTTCAAATATTCTGAAAAATAAAGATAGGGCTGGCATCATGGACATGTGATCCATGGATTTGCCTAGGAAACTGTGTGATCTGGAAGGCCAAAACTGACTTAATGTTCTGCTGTAAAGACTTGAAATGCTTGGGAAAAAAATAAATGAGCATCATTTTCATTTGGCACCGGACTCCATAAATTAAGTAGCCCTTTTATCAATAAGAGATCAAGAAGAGGGGGAAAGTCCTAAGATGGCAGAGGAATAGGACGGGAGACCACTTTCTCCCACACAAATTCATTGAAAGAACATTTGGATGTTGAGCAAATTCCACAAAACAACTTCTGATTGCTGGCAGAGGACATCAGGCACCCAGAAAGGCAGCCCATTGTATTCAAAAGGAAATGTTTTGTCATCGGTGGTGTATAGACAGAGAAGTCTTGAGGCTACTGTAAGAATAAGGCTGAAAATCAGAGGCAGGAGGCTTAAGTCCAAAACCTGAGAACACCAGAGAACTCCTGACTTAAGGGAACATTAATCGACAGGAGCTCATCAACACTGAAACCAAGCACCACCCAATGGCCAACAAGTTCCAGAGCAAGACATACCACACAAATTCACCAGCAACACAGGAACATAGCCCTGAGCTTCAATATACAGGTTGCTCAAAGTCACTCCAAACCCACTGACATCTCAAAACTCACTACTGGACACTTCATTGCACTCCAGAGAGAAGAAATCCAGCCCCACCCACCAGAACACCGACACAAGCTTCCCTAACCAGGAAACATTGACAAGCCACCCGTCCAACCCCACCCACAGTGAGGAACCTCCACAATAAAGAGAACCCACAAACTGCCAGAATAGGGAAAGGCCACCCCAAACACAGTAATATAAACAAGATGAAAAGGCAGAGAAATACTCAGCAGGTAAAGGAACAGGATAAATGCCCACCAAACCAAACAAAAGAAGAAGAGATAGGGAATCTACCTGATAAAGAATTCCGAATAATGATAGTGAAAATGATCCAAAATCTTGAAAACAAAATGGAGTTACAGATAAATAGCCTGGAGACAAGGATTGAGAAGATGCAAGAAATGTATAACAAGGACCTAGAGGAAATTAAGAAGAGTCAATCAATAATGAATAATGCAATAACTGAGATCAAAAACACTCTGGAGAGAACCAACAGTAGAATAACGGATGCAGAAAATAAATGAAGTAGAGAGGAAAAATAAATAAATAAAAGAAATAAGGATAACCTCAAAGACCTCTGGGACAGTGTCAAATGCCCCAAGAGTCAAATCATAGGAGTCCCAGAAGAAGAAGACAAAAAGAAAGGCCATGAGAAAATACTTGAGGAGATAATAGTTGAAAACTTCCCTAAAATGGGGAAAGAAATAGCCACCCAAGTCCTAGAAACCCAGAAAGTCCCAAACAGGATAAACCCAAGGCACAACACCCCAAGACACATATTAATCAAACACAAAGAACAAATATTAAAAGCAGCAAGGGAAAAACAACAAATAGCACCAAGGCTATTCCCATAGGATAACAGCTGATCTTTCAATAGAAACTCTTCAGGCCAGAAGGGAATGGCAGTACATACTTAGAGTGATGAAAGAGAAAAACCTACAGCCAGGTTACTGTATCCATCAAGGATCTCATTGAAATATGACGGAGAAATCAAAAGCTTTACAGACAAACAAAAGCTGAGAGAATTCAGCATCACCAAACCAGCTTTCCAACAAATACTAAAGGATATTCTCTAGACAGGAAACACAGAAAGGGTGTATAAACTTGAACCCAAAACAACAAAGTAAATGACAACGGGATCATGCTTATCAATAATTACCTTAAATGTAAATGGGTTGAATGCCCCAACCAAAAGTCAAGACTGGCTGAATGAATACAAAAACAAGACCCCTATATATGTTGTCTACAAGAGACCCACCTCAAAACAAGGGACACATACAGACTGAAAGTGAAGGGCTGGAAAAAGAAATTCCATGCAAAGAATGAAACTAGAACACTTTCTAACACCATACACAGAAATAAACTCAAAATGGGTTAAAGATCTAAACATAAGACCAGAAACTATAAAACTCCTAGAGGAGAACATAGGCAAAACACTCTCTGACATACATCACAGCAGGATCCTCTATGAACTACCTCCCAGAATATTGGAAATAAAAGCAAAAATAAACAAATGGGACCTAATTAAACTTAAAAGCTTTTGCACAACAATAGAAAATATAAGCAAGATGAAAAGACAGCCTTCAGAATGGGAGAAAATAATAGCAAATGAAGCACCTGACAAAGAATTAATCTCAAAAATATACAAGCAACTCCTGCAGCTCAATTCCAGAAAAATAAACGACCCAATCAAAAAATGGGCCAAAGAACTAAACAGACATTTCTCTACAGAAGACATACAGATGACTAACAAATACATGAAAAGATGTTCAACATCATTCATTATCAGAGAAATGCAAATCAAAACCACAATGAGGTACCATTCCACGCCAGTCAGAATGGCTGCTATCTAAAAGCCTACAAACAATAAATGCTGGAGAGGGTATGGAGAAAAGGGAACCCTGTTACACTGTTGGTGGGAATGCAAACTAGTACAGCCACTATGGAGAACACTGTGGATATTCCTTAAAAAACTGGAATCTGTTTTTCTGAACTTTAGTTTTATTATTTATTTATTTTTAGCTGAGCTACATCTTTGTTGCTGCTCACAGGCTTTCTCGAGTTGTGGCAAGTAGGGGCTACTCTTTAGTTGTGGTGTGCAGGCTTCTCATTGCAGTGACTTCTCTTGTGGAACATGGGTTCTGGGGCGTGCAGAATTCAGTGGTTACAACTTTCAGGTTATAGAGTGAGGGCTCAGTAACTGTGACACATGGACTTAGTTGCCCCATGGCATGTGCAATCTTAGTTCCTCGACAAGGGATCAAACCTGCATCCCTGCCTTCTCTGCATTGGAAGGAACACTACAGAAGTACCTGGACTTTAGTTTTAGTGTTTTATGCCAGCCCTTTGAGAAGTGAATTTAAGTCTCACAGCCTTTCGCAAATACATGCAAACATGTTTATGACTAATACATACAGTTGAATATAGCATTTGTTGGATCTCAGAACATGAATTTATGTTTACAAAATTTGCAATAAGAAACAATTTTTATTCCTCAAATTATATGTCCTGCCCTGTGCTATGCCTTATTTACTCTAATTCTGCATTAAATTGAACAGAACTAATAAATTGTGCCTAATAGGGAACTTAAGAGCCTAGGAACAATTCCAGTTACCAAACAGTGCTGTGAGTTCTGAAACTCAAAGTTCTAACTCAAAGTAAAAACTGACATCCACCTAAAACCTATACCTTTTACACCTTCTCCAATCTATTTGCTAACTTTCTAGCACTTGTAAACACTTACACTGCTGAGTATAAATACTTTTCTCTGCAAGGAATCTGAGATTTGGAACTGCTGTCTTGCAACATATATTTCTACACAGAGAATGAATTTGAGGAGAAAGCTAAATCCTTTCTGAGGAACTGCATTTTGTCACATGCAATGATTTATTCTGTTAGGAAAATAGATTATTTGAAGAATTGTAAGCCCTTTTGGCAAGAAAATTCATTTAGTCAAAAACTTTAATCTATCCCAGTGACAAAATTCTCTCTTTAGTTTATTGCTTAAAAATTGAGTTTTATGACTTCCTACACTTTTGCAGAAAGATTGCCATTTTATGATGATCTTATGGCAATCCTAGATCACATAAAAAGTAATTCATCACCATATAGGAACTGAGATTTTGCATATTGAAAATAAATGTCTAGATGTGATGCAAATATGGATTTTTCTCTAAACTATGTGAGCAGAAGATATTAAGAAGAGGTGGCAAGAATACACAGAAGAACTATACAAAAAAGATCTTTACGACCTAGATAATCATGATGGTGTGATCACTTACACTCACTGAGAGTCAGCCATCCTGGAATGTGAAGTCAAGTGAGCCTTGGGAAGCATCACTATGAACAAAGCTAGTGGAGGGGAGGGAATTCCAGTTGAGCTATTTCAAATCCTGATAGATGATGCTATGAAAGTGCTGCACTCAATATGTCAGCAAATTTGGAAAACTAAGCAGTGGCCACAGGACTGGAAAAGGTCAGTTTTCATTTCAATCCCAAAGGAAGACAATGCCAAAAAAATACTCAAACTACCACACGATTGCACTCATCTCACATGCTAGTAAAATATTGCTCAAAACTCTCCAATCTAGGCTTCAGCAATATGTGAACCGTGAACTTCCAGATAGTCAAGTTGGTTTCAGAAAAGGCAGAAAAGCCAGAGATCAAATTGCCAACATCCACTGGATCATCGAAAAAGCAAGAGAGTTCCAGAAAAACATTTATTTCTGCTTTATTCACTGTGCCAAAACCTTTGAATGCATGGATCACAATAAACTAGAAATTTCTGAAAGAGATGGGAATACCAGACCACCTGGCCTCCCTCTTGAAAAACTTGTATGCAGGTCAGGAAGCTACAATTAGAACTGGACATGGAACAACAGACTGGTTCCAAATAGGAAAAAGAGTACGCCAAGGCTGTGTATTGTCACCCTGCTTATTTAACTTATATGCAGAGTACAACATGAGAAATATTGAGCTGGATGAAACACAGTTGGAATCAAAATTGCAGGGAGAAATATCAATAACCTCAGATATGCAAATGACACCACCCTTATGGCAGAATGTGAAGAAGAACTGAAGAGCGTCTTGATGAAAGTGAATGAGGAGAGTGAAAAAGTTGGCTTAAAGCTCAACATTCAGAAAACTAAGATCATGGCATCTGGTCCCATCATTTCATGGCAAATAGATAGGGAAACAGTGGAAACAGTGGCTGGCTTTATTTTGGGGGGCTCCAAAATCACTGCAGATGGTGATTGCAGCCATGAAATTAAAAGATGCTTACTCCTTGGAAGGAAAGTTATGACCAATTTAGACAGCATATTAAAAAGAAGAGATATTACTTTGTCAACAAAGGTCCATCTAGAAAAACTATGGTTTTTCCAGTGGTCATGTAGGGATGTAAGAGTTGGACTATAAAGAAAGCTGAGTGCTGAAGAACTAGTGCTTTTGAACTGTGGTGTTGGAGAAGATTTCTGAGAGTCCCTTGGACTGCAAGGAGATCTAACCAATCCATCCTAAAGGAGATCAGTCATGGGGGTTCATTGCAAGGACTGATGTTGAAGCTGAAACTCCAATACTTTGGCCACTTGATGCAAAAAGCTGACTCATTTGAAAAGACCCTGATGATGAGATAGATTGTGGGAAGGTGGAGAAGTGGATGACAGAGGATGAGATGGTTGGATGGCATCACAGGCTCAATGGACATGGGTTTGGGTGAACTCCAGAAGTTGATGTTGGACAAGGAGGCCTGGCGTGCTGCAGTCCATGGGGTCACAAAGATTGAGACATGACTGAGCGACTGAATTGAACTGAAGACAGCATATTATAAAGCAGAGATATTACTTTGCTAACAAATATCTGTCTAGTCAAGGCTATGGTTTTTTCAGTCATTTATGGATTTGAAAGTTGGACTGTGAAGAAAGCTGAGCACCGAAGAATTGATGCCTTTGAACTGTGGTGTTGGAGAAGACTCTTGAGAGTTCCTTAGACCGTAAGGATATCCAACCTGTCCATCCTAAAAGAAATCAGTCCTGGGTGTTCATTGGAAGGACTAATGTTGAAGCTGAAACTCCAATACTTTAGCCACCTGATGTGAAGAACTGACTCATTTGAGAAGACCCTGATGCTGGGAAAGATTGAAGGCTGGAGAAGGGGACGACAGGAGATGAGATGGTTGGATGGCATCACCGACTCAATGGACATGAGTTTGAGTAAACTCACGGAGTTGGTGATGGACAGGGAGGCCTGCCATGCTGCAGTACATTGGGTTGAGAAGAGTCAGATACGACTGAGTGACTAAACTGAACTGATGTGAAAATTTTGATCAATTCCTTATGAAGTTTTAAATCTGCAGATCTTAAAACAGTCACAATATCCTTCAATGATATAATGGTCATTAAAATTTCTTATGCAAAAACTAAGTTTTATAATTCCCTTAAAAAAAAAAAGTTACATTCTTTGTCAAAGTCAGTGTTATCATCTAAGTCACATTATTTTTATCTGCAGATTAAATTTCAAATATATAGTTCTGGTTTGTCAATCAAGTAAAATGTATGAACTCTTGAAACTTGTAATATGATACTCACTTCTCTTTCTGTCTCCAAGTTTACTTAGCAAGTTTACTGCTCTTATTTTGGATATTAAATTGCTCTTAACTTGTAAATTAAGTATATTTAATATTAAATTTGTAATATTAAATATCAATGAATATTATTATATTTTAATATTTTTTATTTAAAATCCTAGATATTTAATTTGAAGCCTATTAAAACATCATTTTGAGTAGGGGTCCACAGGTTTTACCAGACTGCCAAAAGTGTCTGTTTGAAATAATAGTAAATAATCTCTAATAGGGGTTCTCTCCTTAAAGTTGAGCTTATGCTATGACTGCTATTCGTATCCTTATGTAGAAATAAAAGTTATTCACACATCAGATTGGGTTTATGCTTTTTTTTTTTCTCTCTTGGCCCAATCAAGACCACATTTATATGTATAATTTTATAAATATATTTCTTTCCTTCATGATTTGCAGCACTAAGCAACTCAGTCTTTGGTATTAGTTTCCAAGCTACATAATGTCACTGAATCATTTCCTCCTACAGTTTTGAGTGGTCATTAAGGAAGTACTGGAGATGAGTTACAAGGCATCATGCCATCAAAGCTTCCAAAAGCCTAAAAGTACCCTGCATTTGCAGGTGTGACAGCTTTGCTAGGGGAGCTATGAGATACTAGAAAAACAGCAGTGCTCCAGACACTATTCCTGATTTCAGAGAAATGTCCTATATCAGACAGAACTCATCATCTTTTTTGTAGACAGGCTTATATTAGGACACACAAAGCTTCAACTTTTAAAAAGAGACATGATGTTTAAAGTTGCTAATTTCATAGTACACACAAGGAATAAAGAAATACATTTTCTGTGGCCTTATGGACCACTCTTTAAAATTGTCTAGATCTCAAAAACACTCTAAACCCCTAACTGTATTGAAGAATCCACCTTGTGCCTGCAGACTTTGCTACAACTAGGTGCAATGTCATGTCCTTCTATGAAATGTGGGATCCTTAACATCAAAGCTGAAATAGCACACTGATATAAAATTTGGAGAAGGAAATGGCAATCCACTCCAGTATTTTTGTCTTGGAAATCTCATGGGCAGAGGAGCCTGGTGGCTAAGGTCCATGGGGTAGCAAAAGTCAGACACAACATAGTGACTACACCAAACTCAATCCATTATAACAGTTTGAGAAAGTGCTCAGAAACTTTCTTCAAGATGAACTGATAAAGCCCTTTACTCCACTCTACCTATTGCCTTCTTATTAAAATCTCAACAATGACTTCTGTATTACACAGGAATCATTTAAAATAATACATCTCTATGTGTGAAGAATTTCACATTAATAAATGCATATACTAATTCTGTTTCTTAAGTCATGACCTTGCTGGAACTATAATACTGAGCCAACAACTAAGGGAGTACACACTTCCAATTCATTGACATTCTAGCATCATGCTTACTCTTTTCCACTTTGGCACAGTTAATACTTGCCACCTCTATGACTAATAGATGAAGCTTTGCACTCAACCAGGAAAAGATTTATTTCTTGACCCCTATTGTTCTACCTGATGTGAACAGCTAACTCATTGGAAAAGATCCTGATGCTGAGAAAGATTGAAGGCAGAAGGAGAAGAAGATGACAGAGGATGAGACAGTTGGATGGCATCCCCAGTTCAATGGACATGAAACTGGGTGAACTCCGGGAGATAGTGAGGGACAGGTTAGCCTGGCTTTCTGCAGTCTATGGGGTCACACATAGTCAGACATGACCACCAACAAAATTTGTTCTACCAAGCTGTGTATAAATCCAAGATCCTTGAAAGTATATTTAACTTAATATTGAAAATAATCCTACATGAGAGCTTCTCAATTCTTTGCTCAAACACTAAAAGCATGGACAATTCTGATTTTTTGGGGGGAATTAACAAGCTGATTAACTCTGCTTCTCAGTTTCTTTCAAGAAATGGGACAAAATAGAAACTGTTCTGTAGGGTTGTTCTGAGTATTAAATATGTAATTGTAATATTGTTAGAGGAGTGCCATAAGCATACACATTACTTTATGATTGTTGATTTTCTTGTTTCTGAATTACTGTAGTTGTCAATATTAATTATTATTTGCCCTCACTAAAGGACCACTGTCATAGATACTGAATGCTAGCAAATTAGCTCTCCAGAACCATATAATTCTATTGGTGTCACAGAACATGGCTTTCTAGGTAGGTCATGGCCAGCATGGTGGCCATGGTGTGGCTTTTGACTTAGGCAATGTCCTAAGTCTGGCTCTCTTTCAAATTTGATTTTGCATGCCTTCCACGGCATTTTAGATACTCTTTATATCTACTGAATATCATTGGGGTCTTCTTCTCAAATAAACATCTTGAAATTGAGTTCCCCTATAATCTAGTTCCCTGAGTTCTTTCTTGTCCCCTCTGACTTCAATCCTGAGGTAATGAGTACTAATTAACCACAGTCACACAACTAAAAGTTCTGTCACTGATAACATTGTTAATGTACTACACTTGCTATTACAGGCACCATCATTAACATAAAAACACAGGCTGTTTTCCCCAGGCAAGATGAGCTAATAGACTTCTAAGCTATGGACCATCTGAGAATTGTAAACCAGGGACATTCTGGCTTCCAAAAGACAAATATCATGTAGTATAACTTATATATGGAATCTAAATGAACTTACAGGCAAAACAGAAATAGACTATGTGGAGTCCTCCCTCAAGGCTATAGATGCAAGGTCTCGCACCAAGGCCACAGATGGTGCCCAGAACCAAGGTCACCTCCAAAACTGAATGAATCCTTTTGCAACGCTTTGTAATTAAATTGTGTCCATTAGCCGCACATTCAGACACTATTGTTACAAGTGAAGGAGGTTCTCCCCAGTTATCCTCATTTTGGAGAAAAATTCCAGGCTCTCCTTCTTGACTTTCATTGACATCTGGGAGAGGGAGGGAATCCTTGTTGCTGCCTGATAAGAGTGGTGATTTAGGCTCCCTTCCAAGCTTCCACTAATATCTCCATGACTAGGAGGGAAATGACATCTTATTTTTGTTCCTCACTTGTCTTCCACTGGCACTGAAGGAGAGGTTGTCCCTACTATTAAGCAGTTATATAAATCCTGACATGTCACTGGGTTTTACCTGAAGCAACTCCAGTAAGGGGAGAAGAGTCATCTTATTACCAGTGGGTAGAGGCTGAAGTCTAAGATCCCCACCTGGTTTCTACTGTCATGTCAAAGTGGATGTTTTTGTTAAGCAGAGTTTGTAATGATGTTTTATCTCCTCCTTCAGATTTCTTTTGTTGGGGGAGTTTGTAGTTTTCTCAGTTCTGTCTTGCCACAGCAAAAATTTGAAGTGATGTATGGACCAGTATTACACCTCAGTTTTATTCGGCAAGCAAAAGAAAATACATCCTTGAGGCATGAGGGTGGGCCAACCTGAAAGACATGAAGAGAAGAGAGGTGAGCCCCCTGCTCAATTTTGGCTCCTCTTTTTTTTTTTCTCTCTCCTCCCCCTGAGCCAGCCCTATGTAAATCAGGCTAGCCAGGAGCGCTGTTTGTTTCACCTGAGGCTCTCACTCCTGTCCTCGGACCTTTCTTTGTTCCATTTTTGTGGGTTTTTTTTCTTTGTCTTTTAGCCACCACCATTGTGGACTCCCTTTTCCTATTCTAACTACCTAATGCTCCCCCCCTCATGAGATGGAAGGCCCAATTCTTTGGGAATAGAGGCGTCAAGATCTGGCTACCTCCTGCTGAACTAGGATGGCAAGGAGCATTGGGCCTCCCCCTCTTGCTAGTCTAAAGCCTCAGAGTCCTTAGAGCAGTGTCCATCTAAGTGTGAGTTATATTTTCCATGGTTGGCTGTAGTTTCATATATTCTTGATGAACTGGCACTACATGTTGTAGTTTGTTGCCTGGGAAGAGGCAAAACAGCTTAGACGATTGACAATACATGGAACAATCATAAGCAGCATCAATATGGTCATAACAAGGATTAGTAGGGGCCTTAGCCAACTCCAAATTCCCCCTTGCCAGGAGAAGAATTCCCCAAAGAGAGATTGTTGCCACCCCCAAGAACTCTCCAGCTCATTCTTTTGAGGTTCTGTAAGATCTGAAATGTTTTTCTTGAGGACTGTGAGACTTTTTTTTTTAACTTAGCTGGATATATTTAACCAGAAACAACACATCTCATTCAAGATGGCTCAAGTCCCTCCTTGTTCAGGGATCAGATCTATTTCCTGTCTATTTTGGAGTGCAACCCCTGCCAAACTGTGTTAGATTTTTAGAGCTGTCCTGAGAAATATTACCACTAGAAACTTAATTTTGGGTGTGTTCATTAGAATGGCACTCATTTGTTGTTCTGAATAGGCATCTGAGATCTCTCAGGGACTTACAGGTATATTGAGTGTCCTCTTCTGTTTTCTCCTATGACTTGACTCGTGAGTAGTGAATCTAGGAGTCGTATCCTGGTACCTTGACTGCTATGGGTGTAGAAAGTATTACAGGGAATGGGCCCTTCCATGTGGGCTGGAGTTGAGCCTTTGGGGACCCATCTTTCCATACTTTAATTAGGACTTGAGTCCCTGGAGCATATAATGGTGGCTCTTTAGAATCTTTTGGGTCCTGGTTGACACCTCTCAAATGTATATTCTGCTGGAATTGCCCAATGGCCATGCTATAAGATCAGAGGGTCTGAGACTCTGGATCTAGGAAGAGGTCATTGACATAAACAAAAGGTCTTCCATATAGCATTTCATAATGACTAAGACCAACCTGTGTCTTAGGGGCAATATGGGTGTGGAGGAAAGCTATTGGTAAAGCTTCCTTCCATCCCAGGAAGGTCTCCTGGGTTATCTTCTTTATTGTTTATTTTAAGAATTGCTTGGCTCTCTATACTTTTCCTTAAGACTACTTTTCCTTAAGGCCTCCAGGAACAATGGAGATAATAAGTAATGCCCAATACTTTAGAGACCTCTTGGATGACCTTAGAAGTAAATGATGTCTCGTTGTCACTTTGTAATGACCTGGGCAGATCAAATCTTGGAATGATTTTATGGGGCAGTTTTTTGTTTTTGTTTTTCACCACCTCCTCAGCCTTCTCAATCCAGGTGGGAAAGCCTTTAATCCATCCTGTGAATATATGTTTCATGACTAATAGATATTCATACCTTGAGAAATTGACATCTGGTTGAAGTCCATCTGCCAGTCCTCTCCTGGGTAGGTCTCATTTCATTGGATGGGATGGACAAGCTGGGGTCTTTGAGCTCCTTGGGGGTTGTTTACTTGGCAAGTGGGACAAGAGGAGACCAGTTGCCTTATAGTCATTTGGAGACTGTTCCTCTGAAGGACCTTTCTAATAATCTTTGGGAGGGCCTTCTCCCTTAAATGAGTGGTGGTGTGTATGGAGTTAACCAACTTCCACTGGAGATTCCCAGGCAGATAGAGTCCCTCCTTGTGGAACAACCCCATATGATCTTCTTGAAAGCCCTCACTCTTAGCTTTAAGAGTCTCACCTTAAATATATGAAGGAGTTTCTGGTAAATTCGTCTGTGGAACTAAGGTGGCAACCCCTATTAGGTCATTGTTCTGCATTGCTGCTCTCTTAGCTGCCTGATTGGCTGCTTGGTTCCCTCATGCCACTTCCATGTTCCCTTTTTTGTGTCCTTCACAATGGGAGACTGAAACTTCAATGGTCAGATGAAGTGCCTCCAAAAGCCTAAGGATTTGATCATCATTTTTGATTGGGTGCCCTCAGGTGGTCAAGTGGCCTCTTTTTTCCCCAAATAACTTCATGTGCATGTAGCACCAGAAAGGCATACTTGGAGTCAGTGTAAATGGCTACTGTTTTTCCTTTTCCAAGCTCTAAAGCTCAAGTCAGGGCTATGACCTCAGCAAATTGGGCTGAAGTACCTCGTGGCAAAGGTTTAGCCTCTATGGTCTCAAAATTGGAGGCTACTGCATATCTGACTCTTTATCCATCCAAGACAAAGCTGCTTCCGTCAATGTACCAGATTTCCTCATGATTGGTCATAGGATCTTCTGACAATCCCTCTCAGGGTTTTGTCCATTGGCCCAAGGTTTCTAGGCAACAGCAGAAGGGGAGAGAGCCCTGGGGTGTAGGCAGGAGGGTAGTTGGGTTAAGAACCTCAGAAGGGGATATAGTCAAGTCTGGATTTTCCATCAGCACTACTTGATATCAGAGGATCCTTTGGCCAGACATCCACAAATGGCCTCTCCCATTCAGGAATTGTTTCACTTGGTAGCTGGTAAAAATAGTTTTTCCCCAGAAGATAGTTTTAAAACATCCTCTATAAGAACTGCAATAGCTTTAAGATTCCAAAGGCAGGGAGAGATCTCTTCCCTATAAGGGAGTAGGATGCTCAGGGAACACCAGAAACTTCTGGGAAAATATTTGTCCATCCCAGCAACAAAGTGAATCTTTTTGTAATTGTTTTTCCTGTATCACCTAAAATGGGACAGGTTTGGGAGGAGAAGGCTTCAGAGTAGGAGGTCAGGACAGAGTAGGTATCCCCTCTGTCAACCAAGAAATTCTCGAGCCTACCTGCTACATACATTTGCACCCTTAGTTCCAGCCCCATGATGGTTATCTGTGACAGGCAGGCTGGCTGGAGTGGGCCTGTTCAGTCCTGCTGAACCATCGTGAGGGAAGGCTTGGTGCTTGACCTTGAGGTTCTTGGCTCCTGAGGGCAGAGTGCCATCCAATGTCCCAATTGATGGCATTTGTCACAAGCTGTTTTAGGATACTTGTCATGGTTTGGACCCTCTTTAGTCCTGCCTATCTGCAGATTGGGCATTTGCCTTGTGCCTTGTCCTTCAAGGACTTGGGGTTTGTCATAGTGCTTCCCTGGAGGGTGGCCAGCATCTGGGCATGCCTTATCTCTTTCCTTTCCTCCCTTTTCTGGGCCTTGGATTCCCTCTCCTGTTCTCCATTGTAAAAGATATCAGTGGCTGTCTGGACCATCTCATCTAAAGAGGCAACAGGGTCCTACTGCTGTAGCTGTTGTAACTTTATCCTGATGTCTGATGAACTTTAAGACAGGAATTTATCCTTTAAAATCACCTGTCCCTCATAAGAGTCTAAGTTCAGAATGGTAAACTTTTGGAGGGCCTCTTTTAGCCTTTTCAGAAAGGCAATGGGGATCTTTTTGGGCTCCTGAGTTGTTGCTGAGACCCAGACATAGCTGATTACTTCTTTCTGGGCTGCTTTTAGTCCTGCCTTTACACAGATCAGGAAACAATCTCTTTCCCAGATGTGTTCAGGGTCATTATAATTCCAATTAGGATCTGAGGAGGGGACCACAGTTTTCCCCTACTGAGAAACCCCATAGCATACATTTGAGCTTCTTTTAATACCCTAGCATGTTCAGGGTCAGATAAAGCTTGACTAAATATGACCATGATGTCCTTCCACGTCAAGTCAAAGGTCAATGTAATGTGTTGGAATATCTATATATTAGCCTGGGTCATCTGTATAGCTTTCCAGGTCTTGTTTGATCTGTCTTAGTTCTAAGAGGGAGAAGAGGTAAGCCTTCTCTGAAGCCTTCTCCTCCCAAACCTGTCCCATTTTAGGTGATACAGGAAAAACAATTACAAAAAGATTCACTTTGTTGCTGGGATGGACAAAAGAGGGCTTATGGACCTGGGTTGGTCCAAAGTCTCCTCCATACTTGAGTTGGCTTTTGTAGAGGGGGTGCTCTCGGATACGTGGGCATGTTTGAATACAAGGAAGGAGAATCAGGCAACTCAGGAGACATGGGAGGTGAGCCTTCACAGAGTGCTTGCTTCTCTTGCTTGTCTGTGCCTAACACCATTTGCCTAGTAGGCTCACTTTTAGGACATGGAACAATCCCATACTTAAGACAGAGTTCCTTCATATCTCTTAGCTGGAAGAAAATTTGGACATAGGGAATCTCTGTCCATTTCCCTTATCTTTTGCAGTCTAAATCTAGCTGCAGGATGGTATTGTAATTCAAACTCCCATCCTCAGGCCAGTGTTCCTTGTCCCTCAGAGGATATCATGACCATGCAGTGACACAAAAGAATTTTAAGCAACTTTTCCTTGGGGTTAGAGGATTGAACAGTTTCCAGTTATCAGGGATTAATCTCAAGGGCATCTGTCCAGAAGTAGATTGGTTATTTTCCATCTGAAAGACAGTAATGACAGGGAGAAAAAGAAAAAAAGAAAAAAAAAAAAAAACTAATAGGCCTCCTTCTATTTCTATGGGTGGACTTCTTTAGGGGTGAGTTTTTTTGAAGCTTATCCTACCCAATACTGTTGCAACCTGAGATCCAGGCGTCCCTGGGTCAGGGTGCAGATCCCCAGTAAGGCTGGGGCATGC
Organism: Bubalus kerabau; assembly: GCF_029407905.1. Lineage (NCBI taxonomy): Eukaryota > Metazoa > Chordata > Mammalia > Artiodactyla > Bovidae > Bubalus > Bubalus kerabau. Next base: position 54,923,743 of record NC_073634.1, read on the forward strand.
AGCTTCCTGGAGATTGAATCCCCAGGCAAGTTGAGGCAGGCCTCCCAAGAATTGGGTCCCTGGGCAGGTCCAGGCATGTTGACCTCCTGGGACCCCTGGACTGGCTGATCCCTGGACAGGTTGAGGGGTGACAACCTTCCAAGGACAAGATCCCTAGGCAGGTTGAGGCAGGGACACCCCGACTGGAGTTGGGTGTCCCCAAGGTATGCAGTGCTGGGTAGGATTAAGGGGTTGTAATCTTAACTCATTGCTGGATTGTCCACTGCAGATGGGAATATACATCATGATGTAAGTCAATCCAAGTCTGTGTCCTGAGACTGGGAACCTGGTAAAACAGCCATAAGCTTCATCCTCTTATTGCTCTGAGTGAATGTAGGTCACTGATTTTCTCCCCTAGTCCTCCATAAGAGCAGTTTAGGGTGCTTTTGCCGGTAAACATTTCATTGTCATAGACCCATGTTAGGTAGTAACAGAAGTAATGACAAAGGAGTGAGTCATCTGGTCCTGTTAGGTTCATTAAAACTCTTTAAATAATAAGCGGGGTGGAGTGATGTTGCCAAAGAGGGGGCAGGGTCCTGGTTGTAGGAATTAGTAAGTGGCTTAAGAACAAACTGAGATGAGGCAGCAGATCAGATGTTCCATAAAAGTGGAGTGGATATTTGATCCGGGGGTGTTTGTTACTTTAGGAGAAGGGTGGTAAGGGTTTGGGCCAAAATGGCCCACAGGGATAACTCCCAAAGTGACAAACATTATCCCTGGAAGCTCAATTGCCCTTGAAGTGCTGACACCACAAGATGGACTTCTACCAGGCATTGTGTGCCTGTCAACCACCCTAGCATGTTCACTGAGAAATGCTCTTATTACACATGCTGTAGGAAACATGAAAGAAGAAGGCCTGAATATCTAGAGGGATTGGATATTATACAGTATTTCCCTCCCAAGGGCTAACTATTTTCTGGTTGTCCCTCCAGAAGATTATAAAGCAGCATTGTGGGCTTGGACTGGGCTCAGGAAAAGAGCATGAAACAGGAGGGAAGGGGGCAGGGCACAAGTTTTGAAAGAATGATATAACTCAAGTAAAAGTGAAAGTCGCTCAGTTGTGTCCAACTCTTTGCTACCTCATGGACTGTTCACAGAATTCTTCAGGCCAGAATACTGGAGTGGGTAGCCTTTCCTTTCTCCAAAAGATCTTCCCAACTCAGGGATTGAACCCAGGTCTCCTGCATTGCAGGCGGATTCTTTACCAGCTCATCCATAAGGGAAGCCCAACATAGCCCAAGGGCATAATATAAACTGATTAAAATCAAATGCAGCTAAGATGAGAAGTCAAATTCAGCTAAATTTTGATCCTCAATCTGCAAGCTAAATGACACACCCAGAAGTGTCAAGAGAGTTCCAAGTCACTGTAAAAAGACAGAGGAGTAGGTGGTTCTCCAATTGTTGGAATGATCTTCCCACTCATTAGCATATGAAATCATCCAGCTTGCAAAAACTAACCACACACACCACATTTCATGGCCACCACACTCACCCTCTGCAATGGCCCACACTCTGTGTAGTTTGCTTCTTTCTGAATCTGAACCAATCTACTGCTTACCTATTGCTGTGTCTCTCACTGAATTTTCTTGCAATGAGACATAAAGAGCCTGAGCTTCATTAGGTCCTAAAACCAAGCACATTTTGGCCAGGCTCAAGCCCCAATCGGATATGACTGAGTGACTAAGCATAGCACAAGAGTTCCTGCCACGTGGGTTTGAGTCCCAATCTTAGGTAATCAGTTTCAAGCACAACTTTCAGAAATGGAAAGACGATGACCTGCCCAATACTTTATAGGCAGTGGAATAGATGGAGAGAGAAGCTGAGAGAATGGGAGGAAAGAGCAGTGGGAAAACAAACCAAGGAATCCCCTTCATAGCCTGTGGGAAAATCTGCTAAATACCCAACCTGTGCTCACAGTTTCATTGGCCTGATCCTTGGCACAAAGAAGACCAATGACAGAAGACTCCACCTGCTTGAGCAACAGCAACTAAGTACCCCTGCCAGAGTCACTCAGATGCACCCACTGATGTTCTCTTGTTCACGGGGTTTCAAGGAAACAAGAAATGAGAGATTGAAAAGGAATTAAGATTTTGTTAGCCATATGTCCTTCCAGCCATAAGAGGGAGGTCCCCCTACCTTAACCAGAGGTATTCTGGAATCTGAGACTGAGCCATGTGAGCTTTCTCTTGAGTTAGTTTTTGCTGTCCTAGTTTCCGGCATGCTGGGCTTCTTGTCATTTCCACTGTGCTGGGTTTGCTTTGCATTCAGCTTCTGCTGATGGGACTTTTGTTGAGTTGGGATTCTGCTGTGCTTGGCCCCACCTCGTGCACCCCAAGCCCGGGTTGTTTCAGCCAGGTTAAATCTAAGTCATGGCACCATATATGTCAGGGAGTTTGTAATTTCCTCGGTTCTGTCTCGCCATAGCAAAAATTTGAAGCAACATGCGGACCTATGTTACAGCTCAGTTTATGTCAGGGGAGTGTGTAATTTCCCTGGTTCTGTCTCACTGTGTCAAAAATTTGAAGCGATGGATGGACCAGTGTTACAGCTCAGTTTTATTTGGCAAGCAAAAGAAAATGTATCCTAAAAATGTGAGGATGGGCCAATACAAAATATACGAAGAGAAGAGAGGTGAGCCCCTGGCTCAATTTTGGCTCCTCTTTTTATGTTTTTTTCTCCTCCCCCGAGCCTGCCCTAGGTAAATCAGGCTAGCCAGGAGGGCTGTTTGTTTCACCTGAGGTTCTCATTCTGGTCCTCAGACCATCCTTTGTTCTATTTTTGTGGGCTTTTTCCTTTCTTTGTCTTTTAGCCACTGACATTATGGACTCCTTTTTCCTATTCAAACTACCTAACACTTTGAGGTTTTTCATTTGTTGGTTGTTTTGTGGTACCTCTATACAACCTGATGAGTACAGAAATGTATAGACTTCAACCAACTTTTGTTTGGCAGATTTTTTATTTGCTGAATTTTCCAATATTCTGACTAGCAACTCAGCATCATGTCATTCTTGTAACAAGTTTTTCACCTTCTCTCCATTTTTAAAAACCTTCTTATGTTTATTTTACTTATAATGTCCAATGTTTTCAGCTCTCTTTTGTGAAGCTAATAGGGAAAAGCATGTCCACTTTATTTTTTCCATAACTGGAATTTAGAAGAATATTTTTTGTGGAAAACATTTTTGCCTAGAAGAATTATGAATTTTCATTGAGAGTAGACATAATAGTTTTACCTAAACAATATTATTTATACACTTATTACTGGACAAAGAAGCTGGTGGCATGATTTGAATATGAGTATAAAAAAAAGAGAGTCCTAAATAATTGAGAGTTAAAAAAACTGATTCTAAACTGATACTTAAAATATTGAGTCAACTTGGCATAACTAAAATCATACAGTTTTCAATAGAGAATAGAAAAACCACAATTGGGAGTCAGATAAAAAATTTTAGGATCCAAACCAAAAATCAACACAATGAAACTTAGCTAAAAGAAAATAAAAGGTAATTATCTTTTGTAATTTTGATTACTAGTACTTGTATTGTGGATGTCAATAATTTGTCCTAACAATACCACTCATTTTCCTCATAGACACATATTATTCATGGATAAACTGCTTATATATATATATATATATATATTATCTTTTCTGACAAAATGTGGAGAGTTCTGAAAAAATGTAGTCCACTGCAAAAGGGAATAGCAAGCCACTTCATATTCTTTACCTTGAGAATCCTATCAATGGTATGAAAAGACAAAAAGATAGGACACCTTTCAGTGGTTGGTATGAGACAAATATGCTACTACAGATCAATGGAGAAATAACTCTAGAAAGAATGAAGAGACAGAGCCAAAGCAAAAACAACATCCAATTGTGGATGTGACTGGTTTTGGAAATAAAGTCCAATCTGTAAAGAGCAATATTGCATAAGAACCTGGAATGTTAGGTCCATGAAACAAGGCAAATTGGAAATGGTCAAACAGGAGATGGCAAGAGTGAGTATCAACATTTTAGGAAGCAGCAAGCAGATGGACTGAAATGGGTGAATTTAACACAGATGAGCATTATATCTACTACTGTGGGCAAGAAACCCTTAGAAGAAATGGAGTACCCATCATAGTCAACAAAAGAGTCCGAAATACAGTACTTGGATGCAATCTCAAAAACAACAGAATGATCTCTGTTCATTTCAAAGGTAAACAATTCAACATCACAGTAATCCAAGTCTATGCCCTGACCGGTAATACTGAAGAAACTGAAGTTGAACGGTTCTATGAAGATCTACAAGAACTTCTAGAACTAACCGCCAAAAAAGATATCCTTTTCATTACTGGGCATGTAATGCAAAAGTAGGAAGTCAAGAAATACCTGGAGTAACAAGCAACTTTGGCCTTGAAATACATAATGAAGCAGGACAAAGTCTATCAAAGTTTTGCCAAGAGGATGCCCTGGTCATAGCAAACATGCTCTCCCAAAAACTCAAGAGAAGACTCTACACATGGATGTCACCCGAGGGTCAATACCAAAATCAGATTGATTATATCCTTTGTAGCCAAAGTTGTAGAAGCTTTATACAGTTAGCAAAAACATGACCAGAAGCTGACTGTGGCTCAGATCATGAACTCCTTATTGCAAAATTCATACTTAAATTGAAGAAAGTAGGGAAAACCACTAGACTAGTCAGGTATGACCTAAATCAAATTCTTTAGGATTATACAGTGGAAGTGACAAATAGTTAAAGGGCTTATATTTGATAGAGAGAGTGCCTGAAGAAGTGTGAACCGAGGTTTGTGACCTTGTTTGGAAGGCAGAGATCAAGACTATCCCCAAGAAAAGGAACTGCAAAAAGGCAAAATCATTGTCTAAGGAGGCCTTACAAATAGCTGTGAAAAGAGAAGCAGAAGGCAAAGGAGAAAGGGACAGATATATCCATTTGAATGCAGAGTTCAGAGGAATAGCAAGGAGAGATAAGAAAGCCTTCCTGAGGGATCAATGCAAAGAAATAGAGGAAAACAACAGAATGGGAAAGACTATTTCAAGATCACTTGAAGGGATCACTTGATGGGAAAGATCACTTCAAGAAAATTAGAGATACCAAGGGAACATCTCATGCAAAGAAGGGGAACATAAGGACAGATGGTATGGATCTAACAGAAGCATAAGATATTAAGAAGAGGTGGCAAGAATACACAGAAGAACTATACAAAAAAGATCTTCATAACCCAGATAACCACAATGGTGTGATCGCTCACCTAGAGCCAGACATCCTGGAATGTGAAGCCAAGTGGGCCTTAGGAAGCATCACTACAAATGCAGCTAGTGGAGGTGAAGGAATTCCAGTTGAACTATTTCAAGTCCTAAAAGTTTATGCTATTAAATTGCTGCACTCAATATGCCAGCAAATTTGGAAAACTCAGCAGTGGCCACAGGACTGAAAAGGTCACTTTTCATTCCAATCCCACAGAAAAGCAATGACAAAGAATGTTCAAACTACTGCACAGCTGCACTTATCTCACATGCTAGCAAATAATGCTCAAAATTCTCCAAGCCAGGCTTCAACAGTATGTGAACCATGAAATTCCAGATTTTAAGCTGGATTTAGAAAAGCCAGAGGAACCAGTGATCAAATTATCAACGTTTGTTGTCTCATCAAAAAGGCGAGAGAGTTCCAGAAAAACATCTACTTCTGCTTTGTTGACTATGCTACAGCCTTTGACTGTGTGGATCACAATAAACTGAAGAAAATTCATAAAGGAATGGGAATACCAGACCACCTGACCTGCCTCCTGAGAAATCTATATGCAAGACAGGAAGCAAAAGTTAGAACTGGACATGGAACAACACAGTCTGGTTCCAAATTGGGAAAGGAACATGTCAAGGCTGTATAATGTCACCTAGCTTATTTAATTTATATGCAGAGTACTTCATGCCAAATGCCAGGCTTGATGAAACACAAGCTGGAATCAAGTTTGCCCGGAGAATTATCAATAACTTCAGATATGCAGATGATACCACCCTTATGGTAGAAAGTGAAGAAGAACTAAAGAGTCCCTTGATGAAATTGAAAGAGGAGAATGAATAAGTTGGCTTAAAACTCAACATTCAGAAAACTAAGATCATGGCATCCAGTCCCATCACTTCATAGCAAATAGAAAGGGAAACAATCGAAACAGTGGCAGACTTTATTTTAGGGGACTCCAAAATCACTGCTGATGGTGACTGCAGCTTTGAAATTAAAAGATGCTTGCTCCTTGGAAGAAAACCTATGACTAACATAGACAGCATATTAAAAAGCAGAGACATTGCTTTGCAAACAGTGTTCCATCTTGTCAAGTTTTTCCAGCAGTCATGTATAGATATGAGAGTTGGAATGTAAAATAAAAGCTGAGCACTGAAGAATTGAAGCTTTTTTTTTTTTTTAAATGAAAAATATTTTATTTTTTGTGTTTGTGGTGTTAGAGAAGACTCTTGAGAGTCTCATGGACTTCAAGGAGATCAAACCAGTCAATCCTAAATGAAATCAATCCTGAATATTCTTGGAAGGACTGATGCTGGAGCCAAATCTCCAGTATTTTGGCCACTTGATGTGAAGAACTGACTCATCTGAAAAGCCCCTAATTCTGGGAAAGATTGAAGGCAGGAGGAGAAGGGGATGACAGAGGATGAGATGATTGGATGGCATTACCAATTCGATGGACATGAATTTGCTGCTGTCCATGGATTCCAAAGAGTTCCACAGGACTGAGCAACTGAACTGAACTGAATTACCTTTTCAGAGATTCTTTTCCAAAAGCCTATGAAATGTAGGAAGCAAAATGAATGATTACATTCCCCAGGCTCAGTGCTATGGAAACAAGATAAGATATGATTCAAACTGAGCCAACATATTTGTCTCTCTTGACACTTTGGGATTACAATTAAAAACAAACAAGCAAACAAACAAATAAAAAAATGTACCTCACATTGTGCAGAGCTTTTGCTTCTGAGAGGATGTGTAAAAGCAGAAATAATGGAAGCAAAGCACACTTCACATCCAAATAATAAGCCAGTCCTCCCTTAAACAGTTCAAGATTTGTGTGGCCCTGGAGCAAGTGGGGGAATACTATGGCTCCTGACTTAACAGGTTATATAGCCAATCCATTAGAAGCCACATTTTAATTGTTGCCTGTGGGTTTTATAACATGCTTCTCTTTGTTTATGGGAATTAGGTTTTTAAAATATTAATGAAACTCCTTCATTTAGGTAAATGTTATTTGACCTAAGTCCTCAAAATGTAATATATATTAAAAAATGTGCTTTTCACATATTACCACTTAACTTTTATTCTAACATTTAAGCTGTAATTGACAACCTTTTCTTTGAAAGCTTACTAAAAAGAAATAGACTGTAAAGAAATAAGGAGAAATCCAAGTCTTGATTTGAAATTTATCTGCATATAATGTAACTCATCAAGAAAATAAGCTATATATATCAAGTGAATGATAAAAAACACAGTGGAGAAAACTTTCAAGAATAATTTAACCAACTCAGAAAAAAGTAAAACAAGCCAGGATAAATAATAATTTGTACATAAATATATGTTTAGTTCAACAAGGTAACATATTAGAAGCCAAATTAATTAAGAATTGTTATGAAATACAATGAATGTAATAAGTCATCTGGAATATAAGAGTTAGGCGAATTATAATAGGCTCAAAGTGCTTCATGTATTTTAGGTCATAGTGAGGGAAAATAGAGGAAAAAATTACATTCATTTTGAAATAAGAATATTAAAATTAATATTTTTAAGTTTTAAATACCAAAAGTATAAGGCTTTCATAACCATAAGGACGTGTTAGTCACTCAGTCATGTCTGACTCTTTGCGATCCCATGGACTGGGGCTTTCCAGGCTCTTCTTTCCATGGGATTCTCCAGGCAAAAATACTGGAGTGGGTTGCCATTACCTTCTCCAGGAACCATAAGGGTGAAGTGAAGTGAAGTGAAAGCTGCTCAGTCGTGTCCAACTCTTTGCCCATGGGGTTCTCCAGGCCAGAATCCTGGAGTGGGTAGCCTTTCCCTTCTCCAGGGGATATTCCCAACCCAGGGATTGAACCCACATCTCCCGCATTGCAGGCGGATTCTTTACCAGCTGAGCTACCAGGAAAGCCCAACCATAGGGGACTAGAGGATTAATGGAATCTAGAAAGGAGTTCTGTTAACAGGGATCTCATTTTAACAGAGGAAAAGTTCTATTTTTGAAAAATAAATAGATAAACCATTCATTCTGCAGTAAGGCATACTAGCAGAGGAAAGAATGGTTCTTAGTAGGTCATCAGAGAACTCTACACAGTAATAAGTGCAGTTATGTGAACATTCAATTGTAAAAATATGGCACTGATAAAGAATGCTGTCTGTGCTATATAACTGATGTAGTAAGTGTGAGTTTATAGTTGTTACTCTATGTCCATATCCACTCACTGGTCTTTTAGTGTGACTTTCACCACATCTTCTTCATTTGTACCAATGTTTGGGACACAGGGGAACCTTTGTTGGAAAAGGAAAGTAGCTAGCTCTTATGGAAACATGCTGAAATTTTGATTATCTTACTATTGTATTCTTTCTTGCAATAAGAAACTTCTTTCTAGAAAAATATATTTAGAATGTTTTTTGTTTTAATATAACATCTTTCTATACATATAACATTATGAAACAGTCATCACTATGGAAGAAAAAAATAGAGCATAGTTATTCCATTTATTTATCAAGCTTCACCAATCCATGTACGTTTGTTTTTTCCTAATCACCATTTTTTTATTGATAAGGATTTATGTCTGAAAATGTGACATAAAGTATTCTGTTTATCATCCTGAAAAGTGGATGTTTCTACTCATTAAGCCCTTATGCCTATATTTTGGATGGATTCGACCATGATTTTAAAAATTGTACAGAAGTATTTTAACATGAGGAGATACGTAGTTCAATAAACACCTTTATATCAACTGTCCATGCTTCCAAATTTATGTACATGAATTCTAATTTTAAAAAAGAATAATTATTAAAAATTAATCCACTTGTGGTTGATATTTCAGAACTAGGGTCTAGAATGGTCTAATATAGTAGAATGAATATAATGTCACTGTTGGAATAACTGATTTAATCCATCCTTGAATGGTATAAAAGTAAAGCTAACGAATACATTATAAATTCAAAACTGTGATATACTGAACTCTCTAAAAAAGATTCCCATTTCCAAAAGAGAAGATGAAAATGAAGATTTTTTGGAAAGATTTTATATCCATCATGTTAACTCTATGTGACCTCATCATCATGATAGACAACATCCAGTTGAAATATCGTTCTTTAAATGTACTATATTTTTAAAATAAAAATTTTTATAGATACTCTATTCAGATCAGATCAGTTGCTCAGTCGTGTCCGACTCTGCGACCCCATGAATTGCAGCACGCCAGGCCTCCCTGTCCATCACCGACTCCCGGAGTTCACTCAGACTCACGTCCATCGAGTCAGTGATGCCATCCAGCCATCTCATCTTCTGTCGTCCCCTTCTGCTCCTGCCCCCAATCCCTCCCAGCATCAGAGTCTTTTCCAATGAGTCAACTCTTCGCATAAGGTGACCAAAGTGCTGGAGTTTCAGCTTTAGCATCAGTCCTTCCAAAGAAATCCCAGGGGTGATCTCCTTCAGAATGGACTGGTTGGATCTCATTGCAGTCCAAGGGACTCCCAAGAGTCTTCTCCAACACCACAGTTCAAAAGCATCAATTCTTCAGCACTCAGCCTATATGTAATTTTTATAAAACTCAAATCAATACATTTTAACAGAACATATAGAATACTAATTAAGTACTGGCTAGATAGCATATTAAAAAGCAGAGACATTACTTTGCCAACAAAGGTCCATCTAGTCAAGTCTATGGTTTTTACAGTGGTTATGTATGGATGTGATTGTTGGACTGTGAAGAAAGCTGAGCACCAAAGAATTTATGCTTTTGAACTGTGGTGCTGGAGAAGACTCTTGAGAGTCTCTTGGACTGCAAGGAGATCCAACCAGTCCATCCTAAAGGAGATCAGTCTTGGGTGTTCATTGGAAGGACTGATGCTGAAGCTGAAACTCCAATACTTTGGCCACCTCATGTGAAGAGTTGACTCATTGGAAAAGACGCTGATGCTGGGAGGGATTAGGGGCAGGAGGAGAAGGGGATGACAGAGGATGACATGGCTGGATGGCATCACTGACTCGATGGACATGAGTTTGGGTAAACTCTGGGAGTTGGTGATGGACAGGGAGGCCTGGTGTGCTGCGATTCATGGGGTCACAAAGAGTCAGACATGACTGAGCAACTGAACTGAACTGAACTGACTCAAATGAACTCTGAAAGTTAATTAAAGAGACTTTTACTATAATCTCACTACTATAATATATTAATTTTTAAATTGTATTTACATAGTCCCAGATACAGGAAAAAAAAAATGACCTTTATAACACTTGATGATGGATGATAGGTAGTAAGTAAAATATATCTGGAATTTTGAGGAGAGAAATAATCTTCAAAAATAGTAACAATCATTTAAAAGTGGCAAAGAAAAACATCTCTGCTGGAGAGTCTTATTAATAAAGCATTTTGTAATAAAAAGTCTATTTCTTTAACTTGGCTAACAATGTGGAAGTCATTCCAGATTTCGTCTTTTCTCTTACACTATCATGTACTTGTTCTATGTAATTTTTCATTGCCTTATGCAAAAATACATTTCTATTGCAGATTCATCATTTCTCATTTTAGCTGGAGGCACAGACCCCAATTATCCTTGATTTAAATTTATGTCCTCCAGCACACTCACTGGAGGCTACCCACTCCAGTATTCTTGGGCTTTCCTGGTGACTCAGTTGGTAAAGAATCTGCCTGCAATGTGGGAGACCTGGGTTTGATCCCTGGTTTGGGAAGATCCTTTGGAGAAGGGAACAGCTACCCACTCCAGTATTCTGGCCTGGAGAATCCCAAGGACTATACAGTCCCTCGGGTCACAAAGAGTCAACACAACTGAGCCACTTTTACTTTGGCATGCATTATTGAGCACCTTATTTAATTACATAAACTAGAAGGATTAATAAAGCTTTTCTATTTTCCTGAATTGTATCACATTTAGCAGAAAGACAAAATTCATTTTGATAGGCATTATATAATCAGGAGAATATGAGGTAAGAAGAACAATTGAGGGATGACAGCTCAATTCAGCCTAGGGCAGTGAATAAAACGATTGCCAACAGATATGAGTTATGAAGTGACATTTTGGATTTAACCTCAAAGATGAAAATTAATGTCTGAGTATTGCATCAAAAGACCACATTCAATTGTTACTTAAAGGCAGGTTTACCTGTTTAAGATTCTTCACATTTGAAAGGTAATAGTGGTTTCTTATATATTTAAATTTTCTTTTAAATATATATATATTTAAATATTATGTATACATGAATTATGTATGATGTATAATTATACAAGTATATATTATGGAAGTATTTACAAAATATATCATTTTCCAAATATAATTTCTGAATGATTATAGTATACCTAATATTTTACTATTTCTAATTCATTCACTTCTCTATGCCAACTTCTCACTTCTCTAACAAGCCAGAAATAGTGGTACATCAATGAACTGGGATGGCAGAAATCTATTGAACAAAATCTTTTGATAAGCAAGATAACAAGGAAAAGAGCATGATCTTTTGAATCTTCAGAGGTAGAGCTATTGTAGGAGAGCTTATTTCTGATGCTCATTATGAAAATAATTTGCTTCTAGCTTTTAAAATCTCAGTTTCGTGCTTTCAATCAGTTTTGGAATGGAAGACTAATATTTACCAAATGGGTGCTTTTGATTTGAATGAACTTGCACAAATAATATGCAATAAAATAAAATTAAAATTCAAGACCTTTCTCAGAGCTGAAATGCTGAACACATGTTAGCCATCCTCTCCCAACCCTTCCTAAGGAAATTTACTTTAAAAAATTGAAGAATCTTTTTAATAATTTGAAGAACTCTGTATTCTAATGTTGATATTACTGTTTGGATTTATTTCAAATGTAAGAAAGCAATGTATGTCATATATTCAGGTATGCTATTTCCTCCATTGCATACTCAGCATTGTTGTTATTCCATAACACTTTTTTCCTCAAATAAATGTTTTTGCATTGTTGTCTTTGGGAGACAGGGTGTACAGTGGTAACTAAAGGTTCTTAAATCAAACAGCCTATCTTGGAGTCCTGGCTCTACCTCCTGATATTGGAAAAGTATCTTATCCTCTCTGCTCTGCAGTTTTCTCAAGTGTCAAAGAGCTATAGAGTGTTCCAATCTACTTCATCGGGTTGCTGCAAAGATTAAATCTGATAATATGTATAAAGGGTTTACCAAAATACCTGGCATATTTAAGGGCTCAATAAATATCACCTGCTTCTGCTCCTGTTGTTTCTGTTGCTGTTCTTTCAAAGATCATTCTCCCTCATTCAGCCAAAACAAGAGATCCTGAAACTGTTATGTATGTGATCATACATACACCAGTACTGGGTTCAGTAAAAGCAGTACTGGGTTTCAGAGAGTTAAAGTTTTGTATGGAAGAGCAGGGCAATAAAATATAGTGGGAAATTGATACCTGGTTCTGTTAAGCTCAGAAATGGAGAAGGAAGAAGTTGATTTAGAGAAACACTGCTTCATCACCTGTTACCAATCTTTGCATATGGAAGACCCTCCTCATACTTTTGGTTAAAGTAATAGAAGCCACATATGAAACAATGAGTGTGAAGTATTTAATTCACTATATTAAAGTGCTTTCTTTTTCTGATGCTGCGACAATTTATCATAAACTTAGTGGCTCAAATAAAACAAATTATTAGCTTACAGTTCTGAGGAAAAGTCTAAAATGATTCTCTCTGGGCTAAAATCGAGGTATCAGCAGGGCTGTATTCCCATCTAGGGGCTATAAAAGAGAATCAATTTCCTTATGTTTTCCTGCTTATGTGCATGCTTAATTGTTAAGTCATGTCTGACTCTTTGCAACTCTTTCAATTATAACACTAGGCTCCTCTGTCCATGGGATTTTTCAGGCAAGAATACTGGAATAGGTTGACATTTTCTTCTTCAGGAGATCTTCCCAACCCAGGGATAAAATCTGTATCTCCTGTGTTTCCTGTATTGCAGGTAAGACTTTTTACCTGCTGAGCCATTGGGGAAGCCTTTTCCACTTATAGGTATAGCTTTTATTCCTTAATTATTTTCTTGTATCATGGAAGCCAGCAAGAACGGGTTAGGTTCTTCTCACATCACATTATCCTGACTCCTCTTCTGCTCCTTCTTCCACTTTAAGGACACTTGTGATTATATTGGGCCCACTCAGATAACCCAGGATAACTTCCTCATCCCAGGTCAGTTAATTAGCAGACTTAACTCCATCTACAACTTTAATTTTTCTTTGCTGTATAATCTAATGAATTCACAGATTCTGGGGACCAGAAGGGAGACATCTTTGGGATATTATTATTCTGTTTACCATACTCACTGCTTCAGGGAACTATACAAAGATAAACAGCACATTAAAATTATGCTCTAATCTTGAAAATTATGATTTTATTTGTATTACCTTCTAAGCAACTGTTTCTTTGGGCAGCAAAAAGAGAAGTATAATAACCCAATTTCAGAACAGCTTAAGGAAAACAGAGCTGAATTTTCTTACTTTTTTGTATAGCTGCTAATGAGCAAAATGATCAGAGTTTATATGGTAGTTATTATAAACTAATCAGGGCATTGGGGAAATCACTGTCTTACCCTTAGCCTTCAGCAAGTCATTGGGCATTTTATAGCCTGTTTTTACATAGGAAGGAGGAGGATAGCAAATACTGCCTTATATAATTACAATTCTTTCTCACATATGCATGGGAAGGAACCTCAAAATATGAGAAGAATGCAAATATATATTGAGTTGGCAAAAATATTTGTTCAGGGTTTTCCATAGCATCTTATGGAAAAAAACATGAACAAGCTTTTTGGCTAACTCAATATTTGTGTGATTAATTTGATACCTTATGTTCTTGGGGATAAAGATGTGGGAAGATGGTTATTTATCTCTCTAACCTTTAGCTACATTGCCATGGGATGTCAGGAGAGATATGATTTTATGTCAAATTGACTCTATTTACAATCAGAAAATTCTTAATTGTATCTAAGTACTATACATTTAGCAGATTGAGGTCATATTATGGGCTGGAAAATATCCTGCCAAATTCACATGTTAAAGTCCTAAACCCCAGTAGCACAAATTTGACTTTTAGAAGTAGGATCTTTAGAGAAGCAATAAAATTAAATATTATTAATGTGGGTCCTAACTCAATATGACTGGTATCCTTAAGAATATATGAAATTTGGATATAGACACATACAGAGAGAGAAGAACACAGAGAGAAGAAGGGGACCTACAAGCCAAGTAGAGAGACATTAAACAGATACTGCATGCATGCCCTTCATAAGGAACTAAACTTGCCAACCCCTTGGTCTTAGAATTCTAGCCTCAAATGTGTGAAAAATACAGTTTCTGATATTTAAGCCACCCAGTTCTTCTCTATGTTGTTATGGCAGTCTTAATAAACTAATACAGGTATTAATAATGAGATTGTGGAAGATATGCACCTACACAAAACAATTAGCCTTGCAAATATTAATGATTTTTTTCTTCATGTGCTCAGAATGATTTATTTCATGTAAGCCCTATGGTAGGTATCATGATGGAGATATAGACTTCATTCATAACCACTTCTACTATAAATATGTTTTCAATCTAGTATATAGAGTCAATGTAGTTTTCTCTTGCCTTTATCTAAAAGTAGAATATGAGAACTTACTCTCAGTGGTTTATTTGCTAAGTTGTGTCTGACTCTTACAACCCCGTGGACTGTAGCCTGCCAGGCTCCTCTGTCCATGGGATTCTCCAGGCAAGAATACTGGAGTGGTTTGCCATTTCCTTCTAAAAGTAAAATATGAGAACTCTCTCTCAGACACTGTGTCAAATAGTCATGTGCATTGAAAGATTACTTACATCATCATTAATGGCATCATGAACAGTGAGGAAAGGATGGTTGGTATCACTTCCTGCCCTTAATTATCTCTGAATATTAGAATTAAAATTATCTTGTTAGAGCTCTGCAATAAGTCCACTGTAAACAAAGATACAAAGCCACCTTGTAAGAATTATTTGTGAAACTCACATCATTTCAATGGAGCAATTATTTCTATTTTGGTGTATAATGAATGTATCCTACTGTATTGATATATGATATTTCTCATATATAGTACAAGGCATGTATATATACTGTTATGTATATTAAAAGATATAATTTTTAGCTAAGCAGTACTTTTTAGTTTTAATCCAGATAAGAGAGTTTTTTCCTTTATGAATTGTTTGGCAATGAGGGAGTTTGTAGGTTCCTGTACCCTCAAGTAGAATATGTGATGAGTCACTTCATTAATGTCCAACTCTTTGCAACTTAAGGACTGTAGCCTGCCAGGCTCCTCTGTCCATGGGATTCTCCAGGCAAGAATACCGGAGTGGGTTGCTGTGTTCCTTCTTCCTCCAGGGGATCTTCCCAACACTGGAATTGAACCCATATCTCCTACATCTCTGGCATTGAAAGCAGGTTCTTTACCCACTGAGCCATCTGGGAACCCTCCAAGTAGAATATAGTAAGTGGCAAGAAGATGCAAATTAAGTTTTACAAGGTAATGAAGAAATAAATTGAACTTTATAATTAAGATAATTAAGGAGACTTTAAAGGGAATATGGGTTTGCCACCACATAACACAACTAAGCTGAACTAACCTGATGAAAATGAAATGGAATGTGTAGCCTGTGCAGAGGATATTTATGGTTTTGATGAAAGAGAAGAAAAATAAGATAAACTAGTAAATTAAAAAATCATATTAGAATAAAATTTAGAGCTATTTATTCATCATTTTCTTTCTTTCTATATATAAAGCAACTTTAAGACTTTTACCCGAGTTAAACATTTTTAGCAGCATTATTTATAATAGCCCTAAAATTAAAACAATCTAATTGTTCAGCAAATGATGAATGTATAAACACAATGTGGTATGTCCACACAATGAAACATTATTTATCAATAAAAGAAAGATAGGCAGTAATGTCAACATCATGGCAACATAAGATGTTTCCCTTTCCACACCTCATTTTTAACAGCTAATTATACATTTGCCCATGGACAAAAGTGCACTTGTGGGAGTCATGTGATCCAGTGCCATATGCCAAGAGACATATGGACAGTCTTGCCCTTCTGTGTATTTGGTAAGAGGCAGATGGAACTTAGTATGGACTGAGCAGCCAACAGAGCCAACAGACCTGCCCTAATCCTCTTCACACAATCAGTAAAAACATGGTGTGTGTTGACCCCATGGGCACATATTGGAGATTGGATTTAAAAAAAAAAAGAAATAAAATATATGCATTTGTGTGTATAACTTTTTTGAACCTGTTACAACACTAAAACATGCATACTGTTTATAATCTCTTTACATAAAAAAGTAAACTGATGCAAAAAAGTTTGCTTATTGGTGACACCCTAGGGAAACAATGAATTCTGCACATGAAACCAGATAGTCAGTATATAGAATCTATGTTCTTCATTTTTACAGTATACTATTTCTATTGAATGGTAATTTAATTAATTTATTTTTGTAATATGTATGTGCTCAGTGCACAGTAACTCAGTCATATCTGACCCTTTGCGATCCGAAGGGTTGTAGCTGTCCAAGTTCCTCTATCCATGGAATTTTCTAGGCAAGAATCCTGGAGTGGATTGACATTTTCTACTCCAGGGGTGTCCTACTTCCTGACAGGGATTGAATCTGTGTCTCTTATGTGTCCTGCATTGGCAGGTGGATTCCTTACAGGTAGTGCTACCTGGGAAGCTCTTATTTATGTAATAGTGAATATTCAACATCATGTGAAAAAATACTAACTGAATTTGTATTTTTTTTGTCCAGTATGGTTACATATACCAAGCCTTGCTCTGGTCACATCGCAAACCCAAAGGAGCTGTAACTTGGAGCAGAAAACATTGATCTCCCACCATCGTGAATTACTCTTTTAATCAGGGCTTACTCTGTGCATCTAAGACCTGAAACCACCAGCAAAAAACAATCATGCCTACAGTTGTCATTCTGGACTGCTGGCACTAAGCAGTGGTTTCTTTCTCTTGGCACATACTGCTTAGCTGCTGGCATGACAAGTTTGTTTTTGTTTTTTCCCCTCACTGAAGCTCCAGGAAAACACTATTGATTTTTTCTGAATGACTAAAAAAGAATCACTATCTTGTGATCTCTCTTGCATTAGCCTTGGGACTGTAATTTTCCAACCTAGACATAACATGGCTAAAAATACCAATTTCATATATTTAAGAAGAGTGTAAGATATTGATGATTTTACTCATTTATTTTTGACTCAATGAATACAATGGAATATACAGCTTTATTCTTTTGTAAAATTCTTAATGATGAGTTATTCAACCTCTTGATAAACTTCTATTCAACCAAAGAAATATCAGTTTCTGGTCATAGGGGGAAGAATCATCTTTCAGAAATGTAAGTGGAAAATTTCAGAAAGTCAGTGGCAGTTGCAATAAATATTTTGCCTTTACTTTTGAGCATAATAAGGAAGTCCTTCCTTCCATTTTTCATATATATATATATATATATATATATATATATATATTTACCTCAAGGTAAGAACAAAATATGAGATGTCACAGTTGAATATTTTACTCTCTATAAAAGTTTGTGGTTACCATAGAAGGGATTTGTACATTGCAGTGGAGATACTAGGAGTAACATTCTCAGTGAGAAACTCTTCAGAAAGATGTCTTTATAATAAGACCTACAGTTCCGTATCAGTTACCCTACATTCTAGCTGACAACCAGGAGTATAAGAGAAGGGGTAAATTAGCTATTGCAATTTCTACTGTTATCACTGTCAATACTATTTATTATAGATTTTTACCTGGCATCATCTTAATCACTGGTGGGATGCTGGGAAAGATAGAAGGCAGGAGGAGAAGGGGATGGCAGAGGATGAGATAGTTGGACGGCATCACCAACTCAATGGATATGAGTTCGAGCAAATTCCATGATATGGTGAAGGACAGGGAAGCCTGGCGTGCTGCAGTCCATGGGTCGCAAAAAATTGGACTTCACTGAGTGACTGAACAACAAATGTTAATCACACATATGCATTATTTTATATATTCCCTACAGAAACATCATGAGGTCGATTTTTGTTAATTTCACTTACAGTTGAGAAAATATGCTCAGAGATTTTAAGAAACTTGCTTTTAATTTCACTGCTGCTGCTAAGTCACGTCAGTCATGTCCGACTCTGTGCAACCTCATAGATGGCAGCCCACCAGGCTCCTCCGTCCCTTGGATTCTCCAGGAAAGAATACTGAAGTGGGCTGCCATTTCCTTATCCAATGCATGAAAGTGAAAAGTGAAAGGGAAGTCACTCAGTCGTGTCCTCTTCACGACCCCGTGGACTGTAGCCTACCAGGCACCTCCGTCCACGTTCATGGGATTTTCCAGGCAAGAGTACTGGAGTGGGTTGCCATTGCCTTCTCCAATAATTTCACTGGTAGTACTTAATCAAGTTGAACTAAGATCTGTCAGAGTCAACTTATATCCTTTAATCACTAAGATATAAGTCATAAACCTTTGCTCAATTTTTCTATTCCTAAATTATGTGGGTTGGTGATTTGATGACATTTGAGGCAAAACTCATTTGTTGAAAATTTAAATTAAAAATAATAATAATAATGAAATTAAGAGAAGATACCCTAGGTCAGAGAAGTGTGTGTGTGGAGGGGGTGGGAGTAAAAAAGATATGTATATATATAATAATGATCTTCTCTGTAATAATGATCAGCAGAGGGAAATGAAACATTTAGATATATCCCATTATTCTTTGCCAATACATGGCTGTCCATAACATAGAAGGCATTCTAAATAAAACAGAGAACTTAACGCATTGAGACCAAATATTTCCTTGAAATTTTTTTCAATGTAGCTTTCATGACAGAGACTAACCTTTCTTTTTTTTTTTTTTTAATAAAAAGTGAGTAACTGTACTCATTTTTCAAAAGCAATCCAATTCATGAATTTGTAAAATCTGTCTATAAGGTCCATGTTAGGGTACATAATCCTGATTTGCAAGTAAAGAACTGAGTCTTAATCTCAGACTGATCATAATCAGCAAAATCTAATATAATTAGTTTTCCAGACTTGTCTTAATGGACATCAACATCTCTACATTTTCAAAAATACCATCTATGGGAAGTCAAAACCAGAGCATTCAAAATCAAATTTTCCTATACTTTAAATGCCTGTCAGCATCTTCTTCCATCCATTCCCAAATTTCAAAAAGATCTGCATTTCTTAAATACAGCAGATGGCTCAGGACCTTCTTTTCATAATTGTGGGATGTCATTTAATCACATAGTGTTCAGGTTTTAAGCCTCCTATCTCCATCAATTGCCACTAATCACTAAAATATTTTAAATTTTATTTTATATGGGAGTATAGTTAATTCACCCTGTTTATTTAACTTATATGCAGAGTACATCATGAGAAACGCTGGACTGGAAGAAACACAAGCTGGAATCAAGATTGCCGGGAGAAATATCAATAACCTCAGATATGCAGATGACATCACCCTTATGGCAGAAAGTGAAGAGGAACTCAAAAGCCTCTTGATGAAAGTGAAAGTGGAGAGTGAAACAGTTGGCTTAAAGCTCAACACTCAGAAAACGAAGATCATGGCATCTGGTCCCAACACTTCATGGGAAATAGATGGAGAAACAGTGGAAACAGTGTCAGACTTTATTTTTCTGGGCTCCAAAATCACTCCAGATGGTGACTGCAGCCATGAAATTAAAAGACGCTTACTCCTTGGAAGGAAACTTATGACCAACCTAGATAGCATATTCAAAAGCAGAGACATTACTTTGCCAACAAAGGTTTGTCTAGTCAAGGCTATGGTTTTTCCTGTGGTCATGTATGGATGTGAGAGTTGGACTGTGAAGAAGACTAAGCACTGAAGAATTGGTGCTTTTGAACTTTAGTGTTGGAGAAGACTCTTGAGAGTCCCTTGGACTGCAAGGAGATCCAACCAGTCCATTCTGAAGGAGATCAGCCCTGGGATTTCTTTGGAAGGAATGATGCTAAAGCTGAAACTCCAGTACTTTGGCCACCTCATGTGAAGAGTTGATTCATTGGAAAAGACTCTGATGCTGGGAGGGATTGGGGGCAGGAGGAGAAGGGGATGACAGAGGATGAGATGGCTGGATGGCATCACTGACTCGATGGACGTGAGTCTCAGTGAACTCCAGGAGTTGGTGATGGACAGGGAGGCCTGGCGTGCTGTGATTCACGGGGTCGCAAAAAGTTGGACATGACTGAGCGACTGATCTCATCTGATCTGATAGTTAATTAATAATGCTCTGTTCATTTCAGGTGCATAGAAAAGTGATTCAGTTATACATATGACATGTATCTATTCTTTTTCAAAAATTTTCCCCATTTAGCCTATTACAGAATACTGAGCATATTTTCTGTGGTATAAATAAGTTATTGTTGGTTATCTGTTTTAAATATAGTAGTATGTATGTGTCAATACCAAACTCCCAATTTATCCCCCCTACCATCTTTCCCTTTTGGTAAGTGTAAGTTTGTTTTCTAAGTCTGTAAACCCATTTCTGTTTTATAAATCCATTTGTATCATGTTTTTTTTTAAGATTCAGCATATAGGTGATATTGTATGATATTTGTTTTTGACTTACTTCCCTTAGTATGATAATCTGCAGGTCCATCCATATTGCTTCAAATGGCATTATTCCACTCCTTTTAATGGCTGTGTAATATTCCATTGCATATATTTAATACATCTTTATCCATTCATCTGCAAATGGACATTTAAGTTGCTTCCATGTCTTGACTATTGTAAACAGTGCTGCAGCGAACATTGGAGTAAATGTATCCTTTCAAACCACGGTTTTCCAGATATATGCTCAAGAGGGGAATTGATAGACCATGTGTTATCTATACTTTGTTTTTTAAGGAAACTCCATGTTGTTCTTCATAGTGGCTGTACCAATTTATATCACATGCAACAGTGTAGGGACTTCCCAGGTGGTGCTATTGGTAAAGAACATGCCTGCCAATGAAGGAGATGTAAGAGACATGGGTTTGATCCCTGGTTGGAAAGGTCCCCTGGAGAAGAGAATGGCAACCCACTCCAGTGTTCTTGCCTGGAGAATCCCATGGACAGAGGAGCCTGGCAAGCTATAGTCCATTGGGTCACACAGAGTTGGACACAGCTGAAGCAACTTAGCATGCATGAACATGAGAAATTAAATATATAAATACATACATTTGTGTGTGTATAGTGTAGTAATGTAGTGTTAGTTACTTAGTCTTGTCTGACTCTTTGTGACCCCATGGACTGTGACCCGCCAGGCTCCTCTGTCCATGGGGATTCTCCAGGCAAGAATACTGCAGTGGATTGCCATTCCCTTCTCCAGAGTGTGTGTGTGTGTGTGTGTGTACATGTATGTATGTATATATGTATATATATTACATTACTATGTTATAAATAAGCATTATATGTTATATATATAAATATGGCTATGGTTTTTCCTATGGTCATGTATGGATGTGAGAGTTGGACTGTGAAGAAGGCTGAGCACCGAAGAATTGATGCTTTTGAACTGTGGTGTTGGAGAAGACTCTTGAGAGTCCCTTGGACTAAAATGAGATCCAACCAGTCCATTCTGAAGGAGATCAGCCCTGGGATTTCTTTGGAAGGACTGATGCTAAAGCTGAAACTCCAGTACTTTGGCCACCTCATGCAAAGAGTTGACTCATTGGAAAAGACTCTGATGCTGGGAGGGATTGGGAGCAGGAGGAGAAGGGGACGACAGAGGATGAGATGGCTGGGTGGCATCACTGACTAGATGGACATGAGTCTGGGTGAACTCTGGGAGTTGGTGATGGACAGGGAGGCCTGGCATGCTGCAATTCATGGGGTCACAAAGTGTCAGACACGACTGAGCGACTGATCTGATCTGATCTGATCTGACAACAGTGTAGGAGGGTTCCTTTTTCCCAAACTCTCTCCAATATTTATTGTTTGTAGACTTTTTGATGATTTTCATTCTGACCAGTATGAGGTGATATCTCACTGTAGTTTTAATAATTACTCTAATAATTAGCAATATTGAACATGTTTTTATGTGCCTCTTGGCCATCTATATGCCTTTTTTGAAGAATTGTTTACCTCTTCTGCTCAATTTTTTGATTGGGTTGTTTATTTTTGATACTGAGCTGCATGAGCTGTTAATATTTGGAGATTAATTCCTTGTCAGTTGCATCATTTGCAAATATTGTCTCCCATTCTTTGGGTAGTCCTTTTTGTTTATGGTTTCCTTTGCTGTGAAAAAGCTTTTGAGCTTAATTAGGTTACATTTGCTTATTTTTGTTTTGTTTCCATTACTCTAAGAGAAAGATCAAAAAAGATAGTGCTGTGATTTATGCCAAAGAGTGTTCTTCCTATGTTTTCCTCAAAGAGTTTTATAGTATCAGATTTTATATTTAAGTCTTTAGTCCATTTTGAGTTTATTTTTATGAGTGATATTGGAGAGTGTTCTAATTTCATTCTTTTATATGTAGCTGTCCAGTTTTCCCAGCACCACTTATTGAAGAGACTGTCTTTTTTCCATTGCCTAGCATTGCCTCCCTTTTTGTAGACTAATTGACCATATTTGCATGGGCTTATTTTCTAGGTTTCTATCCTGTTCCATTGATCTATTTTCTGTTTTAGTGAAAGTGCCATAACATTTTGATGACTGTAGCTTTAACTATAGTCTGAAGTCAGGGAGTCTGATTCTTCCAGATTTGGTTTTCTTTCTCAAGATTGTTTTGGAATCTTGAAACAAAGGACCTATTAAGGGTATTTTGTGTCTCCATATAAATTTAATTTTTTTTTGTTCTAGTTCTGTGAAACATTCCATCAATAATTTGGTAGGGATTGCATTGAACTGTAGATTGAATATTTTTTTTCATATTAATATATGAGTTGTACTTTAATACTTTTATCTATAGAGAGGTATATATTAATGAGGTATATATTACCACTCTATAGAGGTAATTTTGAAATGATGGATCATCAACTATATAAAACCTGCTACCTACTGTTGAAGAGGAAAAAAGTTGAGACCATGAGCATAGTTTTCACTTTGTTTCTTTAATTATCCTCTTCACGACTGGAGAAAATAGTTTTTGTTTATCTAACAAGATGCCCTTTTCTGTTATCAGATCAGAAGTCAATAAATTGTGAAAGAATAAAATGTGAATTACCTAATACATATTTTGGTCTTATTTTTATATACTTTGTAATATTCATGGTGTGTTTTAGATCATAAAATTAAACATATTTTTTAATATAATGACAGGAAATAGAAAAGTCTATTTAAACACAATTTCTTATCAGCAAGACTTAAAAAGTAAAAATTTTATAAAAAAATTCTGATAAAGACTTGGTAAGAAGGAAATTATAATATGGAAAAAGGTGACTGGTAATAGACATATTTTGGTCTATATAATAAGACAAAAAGAATGAAATTAAAAATACAATAAATAGAATCAGCAAAGGATTAACATAGTATAGATATGCAAGATAATAACTAATAAAAGAAAAAGATGATATGAGTTTGTACAATATATTTTGAATCCTTATGGATATCATAACTTTAAAATTAGAGATATGGGATGATGTTTTATTCAAAAAGCACTGATATTCTCATTAAAAATTGTGTCCAAGGGGAATTTAGAATTTTAGTGACTATGTTTTAACAGATGTAAGGCATTTTATAGCAGAGCAGAGGGAGTAGAGAAGGCACTATCTTATTCCTAGTACTTCATTTCTCCAGTTTCCAAAGGCATTTAGCAATATGTTTTGGTTGGTAGTCTTAGTTTGTGGTGTATCATATTTAATACAATACTTTCCCTAGTTTGCAAGGTAATAAAATAAAAAGAGCAACTTAAACAATACCTTTGTAAAATAGTCAAAAGAAACTTATTTTTGATTAATCATTGTAAAAATTATATGTAGTGATTCTTTTAGATATATTTCTTACAGTAAGGTCCTTTATTAATAGCACATAGACATCATTATTTCCACCCTAACTCTCAATGTCTGATATACATTTACTAATAGGAACTATATATTTAATTGTATAGTTGAATGAAGATGAGCTAAAATAAATATAAGGCGATTTTGAGAAAAAAAGTGAAAGATTAAGAATGATTTCAATAATTGAGCTTTTATGGCAATGCTGTGTTACTATGCAGTAAAACAATGAAATAGAATGATGAATCCGGCAATAGATTCATGTAAGCATATAGAGATCTATAAAGCTATATTTTCATTCTGTTTCATGCATATGCTGCTGCTGCTAAGTCGCTTCAGCCGTGTCTGACTCTGTGCTACCCCATATACGGCAGCCCACCAGGCTTCCCCGTCCCTGGGATTCTCCAGGCAAGAACACTGGAGTGGGTTGCCATTTCTTTCTCCAATGCATGAAAGTGAAAAGTGAAAAGTGAAGTCTCTCAGTCGTGTCCGACTCTTAGCGACCTCATGGACTGCAGCCTGCCAGGCTCCTCCGTACATGGGATTTTCCAGGCAAGAGTACTGCAGTGGGTTGCCATTGCCTTCTCCGAATTCCATGCATATATGTATATATACTTATATATGTATATAGTCTACTGCCTTTCAAAAAATGCAAATATAATTAAGTAGGCTAAAATTATATTTTGAAAAATGTGGTGCTCAGAAATTTGATTCCAGTATTGATAAAAGGTAATTGCTAGCCATTATTTGAACATATACAGAAATAAGATCTCAAAATAGATAGAGTCTTGTGAGATAAAATTATAAAACAGCCTGATGATCTACAAGGGAAAAGAGACAAATCCATTATTTCATTGGGGACTTGGTACTTTTCTTTCAGCAATGGACAGGTTAACAAAATAGAAAATCAGTAAGAATACTGTTGAGCTGAAGAGCATTATCAATCACTTTCATCTAATTGACATTTATACAAATACTCAAAGAACAGTTTAATATACATTCTTTCAAAGCTCATATAAGCCATTCACCAAAACAGACCAGGTTCTTTTTCATTGTTTGATGCACGATACTGGATGCTTGGGGCTGGTGCACTGGGACGACCCAGAGGGATGGTATGGGGAGGGAGGAGGGAGGGGGATTCAGGATGGGGAACACATGTATACCTGTGGCAGATTCATTTCGATATTTGGCAAAACTAATACAATATTGTAAAGTTTAAAAATAAAATAAAATTTAAAAAAGTACTTTAATAGTTTTTTAAAAAGAAATCACTCAAAATTTGTCCTCAGACCACGATGGAATTAAAGTAGAAATTATCAGATCTAAATTTGTTGGGAAGCACAAAACTTCCTGAATAGCCAAAGCAAATATGAGAAAGAACAAAATTGTAGGATTATGCTCCCTTACCTGTTGGGTCAGTGATAAAGAACATGCCAACCAATATAGAAGACATGGGTTCGATCCCTGGGTTAGGAAGATCCCCTGGAGAAGGAAATGGCAATCCATTCTAGTATTATTGCCTGGGAAATCCCATGGACAGAGAAGCCTGATGGGCTACAATCAATCCATGGGGTCACAAAAGAGTCAGATACAACTTACTAACTAAACAAAAACAATAATATTTCAAACTATACTATAAAGCTATACTAAAGGAATCAAAATGATATAATACAGGGGCAAAAATAGATACATAGATCAATGGAACAGAATAGAAAACCTAGAGATATGCCCAAAATAATATGGCCAATTAATCTGTGACATGGAAGGAATCATATATGATATGGAAAGACAGCCTCTTCAATAAATGATGTTGGCAAACTGGATAGATAAATATAAAAGAATCAAATTGTAATGCTTCCTCACACTATATATCCCAAACTCTCAAAATGAATTAAAAACCTAAATATAAACCTAAAATCATAAAACTCTTAGAAGGAAACATAGGCAGTACAAATTTTGACATTGCTTATAGCAGATTTTTTTTTTCTTTTTTTTATCTGTATCCTTGGGCAACGGCAAAAAAGCAAAAGAAACAAATGGGACTACAGAAAACCAAAAAAGCTTTTGCACAGTGAAGGAAACTATCAAAAGAATGAGAAAGCAGCATATCAAATGGTAGAAAACATTACAAATGACATATCTGATAACCGTTAATATCCAGAGTATACAAAGAACTCATACAGGTCAACATCAAGATATGGACAAACAAACCAAAGAAAAATGGGCAGAGGACCTGAGTAAATATTTTTCCAAAGAAGACATGGCAATCTGGACCACAAACTGAACACCAATATTCCTCAGGGAAATGCAAATCAAAACCATAATGAGATATCACTTCACACCAGTCAGAATCACTACCATCAAAAGGTCAAAAAATAACCAGCATTTTTGAGGGTGTGGAGAAAAGGGAACACTCACACACTGTTGATGGGATTTCCGTGGTAGGGTACAGCCGCTATGAAAGTCAGTATGAAGGTTTCTCAAAAACTTAAAAATCAAACTGCTATCTGATCCAGGAATTCCATTTCTGTGTATTTAACTGAAGAACATAAAAATACTAATTCAAAAAGATGTATGTACACCAATGTTCATTACAACACTATTTAAGACAAAATGTAAACAAAATTTTGAAGCAAACTAAGCTAAGTATCTATGTAAGAAGATGATCTATATTTATATAAATGTTGAACTATTTACCTTAAAAAATAAAACTTGCCTTTTGTAACAACATAGATGGATCTAGAGGGTGTTATTCTAAGTGAAATAAGCCAGGCAGAGAAAGAAAATACTGTATATATGGAATATAAAAAAAAAAACAAGCAAAAAAAATAAAAACAGACTCATAAAGGTGGGTCATGGAATAAGTGAAGGGGATTAAAAGGTAAAAAGCTGAGTGTGCTCAGTCACTCAGTCATGTCCAGCTCTTTGTGACCCCCATGGACTATAGCCTACCAGGCTCCTCGGTCTATGGAGTTTTCCGAGCAAGAATCCTGGAGTGGATAGCCATTTCCTCCTTCAGGAGATCTTCCCAACCCAAGAATTGAACCAATCCTTCCCCATGTCTCCTATATTGCACACAGATTCTTTACCACTGAGACACTGGGGAAGCCCCATACTAAACTCTAGTTATAAAATAAATAAGTCACAGGAATGTATTATATAGCATGAGGAATATGGTCAATATATACACTACATTAATAAAATGAAAAATTAAACTCATAAAATCATCTAAATAGACACACACACAAAAAACCCCACACCATTTAACACCATTCTACACCCATTTATGATAAAGATCTCAACAAAGTTTGTAACCAGGCTATATACCTCAATATAATAAAGGTCATATAAAACAAGTCCACAACTAACATAATATTTAATGTTGAAAAGCTGATAGCATTTCCACTAAGATCAGAAAAAAGACAAGGATGCCCATGTTCAGTGCTTTTATTCAACATAGTATTTGAAGTCCTAGCCATAGCATTCAGATGATAAAAGTAAGAGGCATCCAAACTGGAAAGGAAGAAGGAAAAGTGTCACTGTCTGCACATGACATAAACTATTCAAGAAAAGCCTAAAGATACCACCAAAAAAAAAAAAAGTTTTAGAACCAATTGAATTCTTTAATGTTGCAGTATAACAATTAATATACAAAACCTATATATTTTCTATATGCTAATGACAATGTATGAGAAAGAGAAATTAAGATAATCCCATTTACAGTTTCATAAAGATGAATAAAATGCATAGGAATAAATTTAATAAAGGAGATGAAATGCTTGTTTTCCAAGATTTTAAGACACTGAATAACAAAATTGAACATGACACAAAATACATGGAAATACTGTGCTCAGGAAAAAAAAAAAGAGAGAGAGAGAGAGAAAGAAAAGAAATATCATGTGCATGTATTGGAAAATCAATATTGTTAAACTGGCCATAATACTGAAAACAATCTGTAAATTCAATGAAATCCCTACTAAAATACCCATGGCATTTTTCACAGAATTAGAAGAAAAACCCTACAATTTGTATGGAATCAAAAAAGAACCAAAATAACCAAAGCGATCTTGAAAAAGAAGAGCAAAGCCAGAGGTATCCTGACTCCTAATTTAGTCCATACTACAAAGGTATAATATTAAGTCAGTAGTGAAATTTCACACACACACACACACACACACACACACACAATGTAACAACCAATGGAACAGAAAAGGAATCCTAGAAATAAACCCATGTTTATGTGGTCAGTTAATCCACGATAAAGGAGGTGAGAATATGGACCAGGGAAAAGGCAGTCTCTTTAAAAAAATAGTGTTGGAAAAACTGGATATTTACATACAATAGAATCAAACTGAACTACTTTCCATACCATATACAAAAATAAATGTAATAATAGTTTTATACAAGACTTAAATGTAGACCTGAAACCATGAGATTCCTAGGGAAAAAAAAAAAAAACAAAAACAAGCAGTAAACTCTTTGATATTGGTCTTAGCAGCATATTTTTCTTGGATATGTCTTCTCAGACAAGAGAAATAAGAGCAAAATTGACGTTGTTCAAGAACAACGTCAAACTAAGAAGTTTTTGACAGCAAAGGAAATTATCAACAAAACAAAAACCAAAAACACAATTTATTAAATGGGAGAAAATACCTGAAAGCTATGTGTGTGTATATATATATATATATATATATATATATATATATACACTAAGAGGTTAATATTCAAATTATATTAAAGAAATCACACAACTTAATATCAAAATATGCAAGTAGCTCATGTAGCTCAATAACAGAAAAATGAATGATCCAATCAAAGAGTGGGCAAAAAATCTAAACACATACTTATCCAAAGAAGGCATAAAGATGGCTAATAAACACATGAAAAGATGTTCAACATCATTCTTTATAAGAGAAATAACAAATCAAAACCACAATAAGTATCATCTCACACTGGTCAGAATGGCCATTATCAAAAAGTCTACAAACAATAAATACTAGGGAGCGTGTGGAGAAAAGGGAACCCTCTTACACTATTAGTGGGAATGCAAACTGCTACAGCCACTGTGGAGAACAGTATGGAGATTCCTCAAAAAAAAAAAAAAAAGCAGAATAGAACTGCCATACAACCCAGCAATCCCACTGCTCAGCATATACCCAAGGCAAATAGAATCGAAAGAGACACATGTACCACAATGTTCATTGCACCACTGTTTACAATAGCTAGTAGAATACTATTTAGCTATAGAAAATGAAATACTGCCATTTGTGACAACATAAAAGATTTAATGCGAAGTAAATAAGTCAGACAGAGAAAGACACACACTGTATGATCTTACTTAAGTGCAGAATTTAAAAAATGAAACAAAAAGATATTGATACAGAGAAAATTGGTGATTGCCAGAGGGTAGAGGATGAGGGTTTGGTGTCGTAGTTGAGGGGGTGAAAGAGATATAAACTCCTAATTATAAAATAAACGTCATGGTAACATAATACACACCATAAGGAATATAGTCAATGACACTGTATTTTATATGCTGGCAGATGTTTTTTGGACTTATGGCAATCATTTTGTAATGTATTTCATTATTGGATCACTCCGTTGTACACCTGAAATTAACATAAAGTGCACATCTACAATACTTCAATAAAATGATACAAATAAACATATGAAATAATGTTCATTGTATTTTTCATAGTATTTTCAAATTAAAAAAATAATGAGAAACAAATACCTATTATACTGACTTACAAATGGAAATTCCAAATTACCATGAGAAAGCAGAATAGCTAGAACTTGTATTTTGTGGGGTCGCAGAGTCAGACACAACTGAGTGACTGAACTGAACTGAACTGAGGAACTAAAAATGGCACAATCACTTGTTATATAAGGTATAAGTTTCTTACAAAGGTAAACATGAAAGTTTCTTACAAAGGTAAACATGAAAACCTGTGTTCATGCAAAAACTTACATGCAAATATTTAAAATAGTTACATTTATAATGACTACATCTGGAGGTAAACAAGATGTGATTTGGCAGCTGAAGGGGTAAAAACACTGGCACTTCCATAGAATGAAATATTGTTCTATTAAAAAAAAATGAGACTCTTGAGAGTCCCTTGTATATGGAAAAACTTTAAACACATAATGATAACTCATAGAAGGCTTCTGTCAAAGCTAAATATTTTGATTCTTATTACTGGACATTCTGAAAAATATAAAACTCTATAGAGATGGGAAAAAGACAAATGGTTTTTGGGGACTTAGAGGGATGGGATAAATAGGTGAAGCACTGGAAATTATTTGCACAATAAAATCATCCTATATCATTGTAATTATGGATACAAAATATCATGCATTTGTCAGAATCCATTAGGAAACCTAGAGGGGTGGGATGGGGAGGGAGATGGGAAGGAGTTTCAAAAGGGAGGAAATATATGTATACCAATGGATGATTCATGTTGAGGTTTGACAGAAAACAGCAAAATTCTGTAAAGCAATTATCCTTCAATAAAAAAATAAATAAATTAAAAAAAATTCACAAAGAGTAAGTCTAAATGTATTCAAGTTTTAATTTCATTTAGGAGATGGGAAGAATCCAGGAAAAGAATGAAGACTACAATAAAAGAATGTAACTTATTTACCAATATATGAAACAGCTTCTCTGAAGGGGATGGAGTAAAGAAATGCTGACATGAGTATCTTTAGAAATGAGTGAATTATACAAAACTAAAGTCAAAAGGAACTGAACATTGATACTGTACTGTAGTTGATCAAATTATTTCTCATCAATGTATGGTTTAACAATTCTGGCACTACTATATATGTATACTGGAATGATACAGGAGACCCTGGTTTGATTCCTGGATTGGGAAGATCCATTGGAGAAGGGATAGACTACCCACTGCAGTATTCTTGGGCTTCCCTGGTGGCTCAGCTGGTAAAGAATCTGCCTGCAATGCGGGAGACTCTTGGCTTTTACCATCTGATATCCATTTGATTCATTATGTCATTTCAGTATAGTGAAAGTCACTCAGTCGTGTCCGACTCTTTACGACCCCATTGATATACAGTTCCTGGAATTTTCCAGGTCAGAATGCTGGAGTGGGTAGCCTTTGTTTTTTCCAGGGGATCTTCCTAACCCAGAATATAAATATAAATTTAAGTAAGCATTAATAAAGTATAAATTCAACATGCAGAAAAATAAAAGATGGACTTGTAAATCTAAGAGGTAAAAGTGAAGATACTATTATAATTAGGGCATTTTAAAGTTAAATATTCATGTGGGAATTTTAAAAGTTATCAAACAAAAAATAAATAAAATATATAGCATATTTAATTTCCAAATCAGAAAGAGAAAAGAGAAAAAATTAGAGAAAAATAAATAAAACCAATAGAGAAGAATGAAACCAAAAAGAATGAAAGTAGAAGCAAAATAAATTTTCTAATTATGAAACACAAAACAGTATTTTTTAAATAATGCTTATTAGTAATAAAAATAAGTTAAATTCACATTTACAAAACAAAAATTTAATCAAATTTTATGAAATTAATTTTATGTTAAAAGGAGACACAGAAAGTATTATGAGAGGAATGTTTTCAGTTAATATAGATAAATATATAATATACAAATATTGGCTAAAATAAAGTTAGTAGGCTAGATATAGAACTCAGATCTTGATTTCTAATATATGCAAACAAACTGAATCAGAGATCTCTGGAGAAAAAGTGGACTTTAGGACTAGGGCAAGAAATATATAAGGTGATCTCAGAGCATCATACACTGGTGGAAAACTGGCAAAGGAACTGATCACCCAAACAGAAAAGCTCCCAATGGTTCAAGACAGAACAACTTGAGCAATGACAAAAAAAAAAAAAAAAAAAGTAATACTGTATTATCACCCAGAGTATGAATATCCATTAGTTCACACTGATATAAATAATTGAGAAAGAAGGAAAGAGGGAAGGAGAGAAGGAAGGAGGAAGGAAGGGATGAGGGATGCAGGCAGGCAGTCAGGTACACATCTTTCATGCAAAAAAATTCCAAATAATTTGAGTACATATCTACCCTCAAGTAAGTGGAATATAATTCCGCACTTCATGATACATAGTGACTTTCTTTCAAAAAACACAGCATTGAAAGGAGAGGACAACTTTACAGTGGAGAAAGTCGACAAATGCTACCTTAGTATTCTGGGTAAGGACAACATGAACAGTGATGTCATGCTGATATTATGTACTCTTGCTATGATGTAATATTAATGACACTTCACCTTCGTAGTCTTCCTCCCAAAAGCTAGTAACCCCCGGGGTAATCATAAGACAAACAACAGACAAATCTTAATGGAATGATGTTCTACAAAATATCTGACCAACACTCCTTAAAACACTCTAGGTCTTAAAAGAAAGAAAAATCTAAGAAATTGACAAAGCGAAGAGGAGACTAGGGACACCAATCAAGTAAATGTACAGTTTATCCTGGATAAGATCCTCAAACGGAAAAAGAACATTAAAAATAAAGAAACCTGGATAAAGTATTGACTTAGTTAATAATAAGAATATTAAAATTTACTTAGTGTTGCAATATTAATATAAGAAAAATAGAATTAAGGCAAATAACATTATTAAGGGAAATTAATAATTGTATGATTATAAATGGACAATTTCATGAGGAATATGAATCAATCTTTAATATCCACACTGTAACTATGGAAACTCTAGAAAGGGTAATTTACATACATAATTTTGATATTGGCATGTTAGAGAATTGTCTGCAGACAATGAGAACTGGAAATCAGTTAACATAGAATATAATGATTAAAATAAGCAATAAAAAAGCAAAATATATTACTAGCACATACTTGAGTGGGAGACACTTTTCTAGGAAGAATAAACACTTTTTTTTTTAAAGTTCAGAGACCTTCTATCCTGTACATTAGTCAGTCAGCATACAAAGCAAAAAGCAAGGTAACAATGAGGTACATGGACTAAGTCAGGACAGTGACCCAGGGAATGAGGGAGTATCCCTATTTGCTGAGTTAAAATATTATGGTTACTTGAGCACCTTTATGTGTTGTTATAATATAGTCAGACATTAAGCAAATATTAAGACATTAGATAATCCAGATAGGCTGGAGATGATCTTGCCTTGAAAAATCAGATTACTGTTAATTATTGCCACTTTGCTGACAAAGGTCTGTACAGTAAAAGCTATGGTTTTTCCAGTAACCATGAACAAATGTGAGAGATAGACCATAAAGAATGCTGAGTGCTGAAGAACTGTTGCTTTTGAAGTATGGTGTTGGAGAAGACTCTTGAGAGTCCCTTGAACTGCAAGGAGATCAATCCTAAAGGAAATAAACCCTAAAGGAATAATCATTGGAAGGACTGATGCTGAAGCTGAAGCTCCAATACTTTGGTCACCTGATATGAAGAGCTGACTTGTGGGATAAGATCCTGATGCTGATTGAAAGACTGAAGGCAGGGGAAGAAGAGGATGACAGAGGATGAGATGGCTGGATGGCATCATCAGCTCAAAAGACATGAGTTTGAGCAAACTTGGAGATGATGAAAGACAGAGAAACCTGGCATGCTGCAGTCCACGGGCTTGCAAAGAGTCAGACACAACTGAGTGATTGAACAACGAATCACCAATAGGAAACAAGGTACAACTGTCTAGTTCATGAAAAGAACTAAAGAAAACAAAAATTGGCTGAAGTGGTCTAGGATTTTTAATCCATCACAATGTTTCACAAAATCTCCTGCACTTATGTATGTACCAACTATCTATTTGAGGTTAAACAGGTGAGATGACAGATAAATGGCACTTGCCAGAGGGTAGAGAAATGAATATAACTCAGTGGAAGGACCAAAATTTTTACATTGGATAGTTTGAGAGTTAAATCAAATATCATAATTCAAGTACTCCATTTGAAACTATTTTGAAGCATCTTATAGGGTTTTGTGCATTTTTCTCTCATAATATTAAGTAAACTGCTGCTGCTGCTGTTAAGTCACTTCAGTCATGTCCAACTCTGCAAAGAAATAGAAGAAAGCAATAGAATGGGAAAAACTAGCGATCATTTCGAGAAAATTAAAGATACCAAGGGAACATTTCATGCAAAGATGGGCACATAAAGGACAGAAATGGTAGGGAGCTAACAGAAGCAGAAGATATTAAGAAGAGGTGGCAAGAATACACAGAACTGTACAAAAAAGATCTTCACGATCCAGATAATCACAATGGTGTGATCACTTACCTAGAGCCAGATTCTGGAAAATGAAGTCAAGTGGGCCTTAGGAAGCATCACTACGAACAAAGCTAGTGGAGGTGATGGAATTCCAGTTGAGCTACTTCAAATCCAAAAATATAATGCTGTGAAAGTGCTGCACTCAATATGCCAGCAAATTTGGAAAACTCGGCAGTGGCCAGAGGACAGGAAAAATGTCAGTTTTCATTCCAATCCCAAAGAAAGGCAATGCAAAATAATGCTCAAACTACTGATCAATTGCACTCATCTCACACGCTAGTAAAGTAATGCTCAAAATTCTCCAAGCCAGGCTTCAACAGTACATGAACTGTGAACTTCCAAATGTTCAACCTGGATTTAGAAAAGGCAAAGGAATCAGAGATCAAATTGCCAACATCTGTTGGATCATTGAAAGAGGAAGAGAGTTCCAGAAAAAGATCTATTTCTGCTTTATTGACTATGCCAAAGCCTTTGAATATGTGGACCACCGCAAACTCTGGAAAATTCTTATAGAGATGGGAATACCAGGCCACCTGACCTGCCTTCTGACAAATCTGTATGCAGGTCAGGAAGCAACAGTTAGAACTGGACATGGACTGGTTCCAAATAGGAAAAGGAGTACGTCAAGGCTGCATATTGTCACCCTGCTTATTTAACTTATATGCAGAGTACATTATGAGGAATGCCAAGGCTAGATGAAGCACAAGCTGGAATCAAGATTGCTGGGAGAAATATCAATAATCTCAGATATGCAGATGACAGCACCCTTATGGCAGAAAGCTAAGAAAAACTAAAGAACCTTGATGAAAGTGAAAGAGGAGAGTAAAAAAGGTGGCTTGAGGCTCAACATTCAGAAAACTAAGATCTTGGCATCTTGTCCCATCACTTCATAGCAAATAGATGGGAAGACAGTGGAAACAATGCGAGACTTTATTTTTCTGGGCTCCAAAAATTACTGCAGATGCTGACTTCAGCCATGAAATTAAAAGACACTTGCTTCTTGGAAGAAAATTTATGACCAACCTAGACAGAATATTAAAAAGCAAAAACATTACTTTGCCAAGAAACATTCGTCTAGTCAAAGCTGTGGTTTTTCCAGTAGTCATGTATGGATGTGAGAGCTGGACTATAAAGAAAGCTGAGTGCCTAAGAATTGATGTATTTGAACTGTGCTTTTGGTGAAGACTCTTGAGTGTCCCTTGGGCTGCAAGGTGATAGAACCACTCCATCCTACAGGAAATCAGTTCTGAATATTCATTGGAAGGACTGATGCTGAAGTTGAAATTCTAATACTTTGGCTACTTGATGCGAAGAACTGACCTCTTAGAAAAGATGCTGAGGCTGGGAAAGATTGAAGGCAGGAGGAAAATGGGACAACAGAGGATGAGATAGCTGGATGGCATTACTGATTTAATGGACATAAGTTTGAGTAAACTCTGGGAGTTGGCAATGGATAGGGAGGCCTGGCATGCTACAGTCCATGGGGTCATAAAGAGTCGGACATGACTGAGTGACAGAACTGAACTATACTGAGACCAATAGGATGTGAGGATAATATTATGAGGGATTGTTTTAAAGATTTCTGCACTGATAGTATCGTACAAGTGGTGTCCAATGAAAGCATGTTTCTCTTATTCCACCTTACACTATCATGTCTGTATGATTCTTGGCACTGTGACAGCCAGGTTTCTTTCATGAGGGAAAATAGCATGAATATGACAGAATGTAACATTGTTAAGGAACCAGGTGAAGCTGGAGATGGTTTTCAAAAAATAATAAAATGCGAACTGTAGCTTAAACAATCAGATTGTTATAGTCCAGAACAATACATTAGAAAGTTGTAAAGAAGAAAATATAAACATTAACACTCAGGTTTTAAATTTAGAATGCCCTTAGAAACTTTTTTTGTATATCTCATTATATTTTATCTTTCTTATATCTCCAAAATAGACATATTTTCCCACCATTCTAATGATAATAAAACTGAAATTCTGAAGTCTTTTGCATATTATCTAGCACCAAACAAATTAGAAACATGATCAATGTTGGAGCCTGTGATTTCAAACACTGAACATGATGTTTTTTCTACATTCCAATGGTGAGTCATCCTAAGAGAAAATAAAATAATTCCAGTTGACATTATTTGTTCTTAATGTCTTAATACATTTTTACATCATAGAACCAAAGAGGGAAATAAGAACAAATATAGAAAAAGAAACTATCATCTTATGCTTTATACTAGGGCATTTCTTTACTTTTTTTTTTTTTTTTAACGTTTGTAGATTTTTTTTCTTTTTTTTTTAATTTTATTTTATTTTTAAACTTTACATAATTGTATTAGTTTTGCCAAATATAAAAATGAATCTGCCACAGGTATACATGTGTTCCCCATCCTGAACCCTCCTCCCTCCTCCCTCCCCATTCCATCCCTCTGGGTCGTCCCAGTGCACCAGCCCCAAGCATCCAGTATCGTGCATTGAACCTGGACTGGCAACTCGTTTCATACATGATATTTTACATGTATCAATGCCATTCTCCCAAATCTTCCCACCCTCTCCCTCTCTCACAGAGTCCATAAGACTGTTCTATACATCAGTGTCTCTTTTGCTGTCTCGTACACAGGGTTATTGTTACCATCTTTCTAAATTCCTTATATATGCGTTAGTATACTGTATTGGTGTTTTTCTTTCTGGCTTACTTCACTTTGTATAATAGGCTCCAGTTTCATCCACCTCATTAGAACTGATTCAAATGTATTCTTTTTAATGGCTGAATAATACTCCATTGTGTATATGTACCACAGCTTTCTTATCCATTCATCTGCTGATGGACATCTAGGTTGCTTCCATGTCCTGGCTATTATAAACAGTGCTGTGATGAACATTGGGGTACATGTGTCTCTTTCCCTTCTGGTTTCCTCAGTGTGTATGTCCAGCAGTGGGATTGCTGGGTCGTATGGCAGTTCTATTTCCAGTTTTTTAAGGAATCTCCACACTGTTCTCCATAGTGGCTATACTAGTTTGCATTCCCACCAACAGTGTAAGAGGGTTCCGTTTTCTCCACACCCTCTCCAGCATTTATTACTTGTAGACTTTTGGATCGCAGCCATTCTGACTGGTGTGAAATGGTACCTCATAGTGGTTTTGATTTGCATTTCTCTGATAATGAGTGATGTTGAGCATCTTTTCATGTGTTTGTTAGCCATCTGTATGTCTTCTTTGGAGAAATGTCTATTTAGTTCTTTGGCCCATTTTTTGATTGGGTCATTTATTTTTCTGGAGTTGAGCTGTAGGAGTTGCTTGTATATTCTCGAGATTAGTTGTTTGTCAGTTGCTTCATTTGCTATTATCTTTTCCCATTCTGAAGGCTGTCTTTTCACCTTGCTAATAGTTTCCTTTGATGTGCAGAAGCTTTTAAGGTTAATTAGGTCCCATTTGTTTATTTTTGCTTTTATTTCCAATATTCTGGGAGGTGGGTCATAGAGGATCCTGCTGTGATGTATGTCAGAGAGTGTTTTGCCTATGTTCTCCTCTAGGAGTTTTATAGTTTCTGGTCTTATGTTTAGATCTTTAATCCATTTTGAGTTTATTTTTGTGTATGGTGTTAGAAAGTGTTCTAGTTTCATTCTTTTACAAGTGGTTGACCAGTTTTCCCAGCACCACTTGTTAAAGAGATTGTCTTTAATCCATTGTATATTCTTGCCTCCTTTGTCAAAGATAAGGTAAAAGGATGAACAAATACGAAACAATGTTATTAATTGGAAGGGCTTCTCTAAGCTGGATATAAAGGATGTGAGTACCTTGCTTAAAGAAATGCCCTATTATTGGTAGGGCATTTCTTTAAGCAAGGTACTCACATCCTTTATATCCAGCTTAGAGAAGCCCTTCCAATTAATAACATTGTTTCGTATTTGTTCATCCTTTTATTTTTTTTCCTGAAATTTTGAAACTTTATTTTGCAAAAATAAAAAACTCAGCAATATGCTATATAGTAGGGTGGAGGTGAAATGTAAACAGTGGGGATGGGACAGCACCTGGATTCCCTAGAGAAAAAGGGGAGCCAGTGGGAATGGGAATCTTATTTAGCAGCTAAATACAAACTGGGAATTGGTAGAAGGAAGGGGTCACAAGGGCCTTGGGCTCCTCATCCCAAGATCCCTGGAGCAGGGGCTCAATTCCAGGGTGTAAACAAAACTAATAAACAGAGACTTCCTCTAGGTCCATGTCCAATATTTCTGGATTCTTTCCCAGTATCTCCTATATACCATCTTGTATTGTATCTATCTTCCTTATTTAGTCTTTAAATTTTATTTACAACTGTCCAATATCCTGTCTTCTCTATTCACCTTAATTTTTATGTCTAATTAGTTCAGCTATTTTAGAAGCATTTCCCATGAAATACTTGACATGAACATCTCTGAGTGTGGTTTATAGATGAATATAGTCTGTCTGGCTTCCCAGGTGGTACTGGTGGTAAAGAACCTGCCTGCCAATGCAGGAGACATGGTCAGGAAGATTCCCTGGAGGAGAGCATGGCAACCCACTCCAGTATTCTTGCCTGAAGAATCCCACAGACAGTAGAGCCTGGAACGCTATGGTCCAATGTGTTGCAGTGAGTCAGGACTGGGGCAACTTAGCAGGCACAAAGGCATATTCTGTTTTAATAAGATATGTTCCTGCCTGCCTTTGATTCCCTATTTGCCTCTGGCTTTACAACACACAGACTCCATGATCCTTTTGTCAGTTCAGGAAGACACAGATAAGTTGAGCACTGGGGATTCTTTTTGAGTAACTGCTAGCATTCTTGTTCTGTCAGTATGCCACAAGAAGTGCTTTGTAGAATGAATCCTGTGGTGAGGGGTAATCACATAACATAATCAGCTTTTGCTTACAGACCAGGTGAGACTCTTATCTCTAGAAAGTCATGTAAATTGTGCGCTATTTAAGTTAGTTTTGAGTGGAAAATAAAAAGCAAATTCATCTCTTCTAGAAAGATAACACTGCAGAAATATTGAACCACAAGTATGTTCTGTACCCAAATCGTTCCTTTTTCTATCCTGCAAATCAGGCTTATTTTCCCATCAGTTACTCCTAGAGTAAATCCAATGAAGGGTGATTTTAATTCAGTACAATGACTGAAGTTTTGGCCACTATTTACCCATCTCCATCAGGCTTTGCATCTAAATTCTATGACTCCAACACCCATTCGACTCTAATATTCCCATTCTATTCCATCTTAACTTTATAGGTTTCCCTCACACCCATTGCCAGAAATGAGAGGGTTTTATCTGCTTAAGTCCTGGTCAAGGGTGCAGTGGAAGAAACAGGATGTTCTGTGGCTGTTTCCTTTTTATTAGGCTGTCAGTATCAGTTTTTGGTGCCCACATCCAATCTGGTTTCTTATATTACTAGAATACTTTTGAATCAGTTCTAATGAGGTGGTTAAAACTGGAGCCTATTATACACAATGAAGTAAGCCAGAAAGAAAAACACCAATACAGTATACTAACACATATATATG
Organism: Bubalus kerabau; assembly: GCF_029407905.1. Taxonomy (NCBI): domain Eukaryota; kingdom Metazoa; phylum Chordata; class Mammalia; order Artiodactyla; family Bovidae; genus Bubalus; species Bubalus kerabau. Next base: position 54,963,777 of record NC_073634.1, read on the forward strand.
GAATTTAGAAAGACGGTTAATGATAACCCTGTATGCGAGACAGCAAAAGAGACACAGATGTATAGAACAGTCTTTCGGACCCTGTGGGAGAGGGAGGGGGTGGATGACTTGGGAGAATGGCATTGAAACATGTATAATATCATATATGAAATGAATCGCCAGTCCAGGTTTGATGCAGGATACAGGATGCTTGGGGCTGGTGCACTGGGATAACCCAGGGGGATGGCATGGGGAGGGAGGTTGGAGGGGGGTTCAGAATTGGGAACATGTGTACACCCATGGTGGATTCGTGTTGATGTATGGCAAAACCAATATAATATTGTAAAGTTATTAGCCTTTAATTAAAATAAATAAATTAAAAAAAAGAAACTATCTGCATATGCCCTTGCCAGCTGCCAGTTCCCTTAATCTGAAAAGTAGTGCTGCCATTTGGGTCTGTGTGACGAAGTTGGTGGTCTTTGAATCTCACCTGAACAATACCCTATAGCTTCTGATGTTAGGAATTCTACAGAAACTTGGTAACCATTTCTCCCTCTGTTATCTATTTTAAAACTTCTCATTTGTGAGGTCTTACCTCTTTTCTAGTGGTAAAGAACTCACTTGCCAATACAGAAGATATAAGAGACGAGGTTTCCATCCTTGGTTGGGAAGATCCCTGCAGGAGAAAATAGCAACCTGCTTCAGTATTCTTGCTGGGAGAATCCCATGGACAGAACAGCCTGGTAGGCTACAGTCCCTGAAGTTGCAAAGAATCAGACATGACTGAGCATCTGAGGATGCACATATATTGGTGGCTCAGTCAGTAAAGTATCTGCCTGTGATGCAGGAGACTTGGGTAGGATCCCTGGGTCAGGAAGATGCCCTGGAGAAGGAAATTGCAACCCACTCCATTATTCTCGCCTGGGAAATCTCATGGACAGAGGAGCTTGGCAGGCTTTCCCCCAGGGGGTCACAAGAGGTGGATACAACTTACTGACTAAACTGCCACTACCACCAACACCTCTTAAATACTCCCTAACTAACTAGGAAGGGTGATAGCAATTTTCCCAGCTTATATTTTCTGCAGAGTTCTCTATACCCACAAAGAATGAGTCCTGACTACATGAAGTATGGCTATTTAGGAAAATTTTATGTTTTTCCCAATTCTATAAGCACTGCCCACATCCCATGTCCTTTTACTTAATAGCAAGAGTTACCAGGGTCTGTCTCCATGTCCTGATAACCAGTCAATTCTGTCTGGGGGAGAGATGCTAATCTCTCCTATATCTAGGATGACCAATTGAACAAATTTTTCCTGAATTTAGAATTCCAAAATGTGGCAGTTTTTGTTTTAACACAGGGGACATCCTGAACAAGTGTGTTAAGTTCACCACCTTACCTGTTCACATTCATCTTCAAATTAAATAAGCATACCCACGCACCAGATCAACAAAACCACTGATAGATCTCAAGATATTCTGGAAGAATCTGCTGCAAAAATAAATTAGAAGCTGAAGCCATACCTTTTAATTCTCAGAGTGAGTTTTCAATTACAGCATTAGAGTCGTTGAGAAAGTTGGACTATAACACTAGAAAACCTAACCTTACCTTACCTAACCTTTATACATCTTTACTTTCAGTTTCCTGGTTTCCCAAATACATTGTAATCCTTTTAAAAACAGAGTGAATTCTCTGGGCTTCCCAAGTGGTTCAGTAGGTAAAAAATCTGCCTGCAATGCAAGAGATGTGGGTTTGATCCCTGGGTCAGGAAGATCCACTGGAGGAGGGCATGGTAACCCACTCCAGTGTTCTTGCCTGGAGAATCCCATGGACAGTGGAACCTGGCAGGCTACAGTCCATAGGGTGGCAAAAAGTTGGACAGGACTGAAGTGACAAACCAGGCACACACGTGTATTTTTATTCTTTACTGTTATTATTAATGTTTGTTTTGTTTTGTTTTGTATTTCCCAACTCATTAGATATATTTGTCAAAACAAGCTTATGAACATGTATTTTATACCCACAAGTATCCACCAGATCAAGCTTCCTTAGTAGCCTCATTTCTGAATGCAAAGTACAGTGAATTACAGAAAGAGTGCCTTCACATAGAGAAAATTTATTCTTTCTCATGTTTTATTCCTGCATTGCACCTCCTTTGCTTTGCCAAAAAAAAAAAAAAAAAAAAAAAAAGCCACTTCCATTAATCCATCACAAACTTTTTTACATATTTCTACCCACAATTGCCTTGCTTATCAGACCCTCAAGACATTTTCTGATATGTGGGCTGTTCCTAACTGAAATGTATTGTATTTATATTGGTGACTGCAATTGCCGGTGGATGCCCATAAATAAACTCAAATTTTAAGCATATTTCACTGGAGCAATTGATGTTTTGTTTAACCTGGACAAGACATATATCTTCTTTGTTACTGAACAGCCTTGTGGTATAGTCGGGGCAATTTTAATGGTATTGTCTCTTCCTTTGCACTTTCAAATACCGTATCCCCACAGCTGCAGTACCATATAGGCATTTTGTACAAGTGATGTAAACATAGTTCTTCTTCTTTTTTTACTTTTTTAAGCAACAGTGGGGAAACTATTTTACACTTTCACTGTATATGAGGAAAATCCTTCTAGGTTGACAACATATTGAGAAACCAAGAATAAAAGAAAGAAGGGAAGGCAGGTGTTAGATAATATTTGAGACATTTATAGAGTTGATGACTGGCTGGTTAATCTGACTTACCCCTTTTCCTAAAACTCACTTTGCATAGATTTGATTCAGGTTCAGTCGCTCAGGCTCAGTCTGTCTGACTCTTTGAGACCCCATGGACTGTAGCATGCCAGGCTTCCCTGTCTTTCACCATCTCCCAGAGCTTGCTCAAACTCATGTCCATTGAGTTGGTGATGCCATCCAACCACCTCGTCATCTATTGTCCCCTTCTCCTCCTACCTTGGGATAGGCTTCCCTGGTGGCTCAGTGGTTAAAGCGTCTGCCTCCAATACGGAAGACCCAGGTTCTATTCCTGGGTTGGGAAGATCCCCTAGAGAAGGAAATGGCAACCCACTCCAGTATTCTTGCCTGGAGAATCCCATGGACGGAGGAGCCTGGTAAGCCACAGTCCACGGGGTCGCAGAGTTGGACACGACTGAGCGACTTTACTTTCACTTTCCTCCTACCTTCAGTCTTTCCCAGCCTCAGGATATTTTCTATTGAGTCGGCTCTTCGCATCAGGTGGCCAAAGCACTGGAGCTTTGCTTCACCATCAGTCCTCCCAATGAATATTCAGGATTGATTTCCTTTAGGATTGATTGGTTTGATCTCCTTGCAGATTGAATAGATTAGGGTACCTTTAATTTTTAATTTTTATCCTTTCTTCAAGCCCAAGAGATTCAGTCCATTTTCTTTTGCCTTATTACTCTATTACATGTTGTTACTTGGTACAGAAAGAAATAGTGCTTCCCAGGTGTCACTAATGTTAAAGAACCTGTCTGCCAATGCAGGAGAGGGAGAGATAAAGAGTTCAATGGGTTCAAATGGGTTCAATCCCTGGGTTGGGAAGATCCCTTAGAGGAGGGCATGGCACACCTCTCCAGTATTTGTCCAAGGAGAATCCCTTGGACAGAGGAGCCTGGAGTGCTATAGCCCATGGGGACAGAAAGTCGGACACAAGTGAAGTGACTTAGCATGCACAGAAATAGTCTTATCAGTTTTCCTGTTCCTCTATTCAGAAGTATAAGAATGTAAACTTTTGCTGCTGCCGTTATTGTAGTCTTCATGCTATTCTATGTGAGGATGCAAAGATAGCCCAGGTAACAAACTTGTAGAAGTTAGAAAGGTTCAGAAGCATCTACAACTTATCTCCGACACAGCTCTAGAGTTCTAAGTCAGTGTTTCTGTCTTCATTCTATTTTTTTTTTTACCTTGATTATTTTGGAAGGTGGAGAGCCAACCACTTAAATTATTCCCTATGCACATTTGCTTTACTTTCCTGCACATATCACAATGAGTCCCATGGCAAGATTATGCTTATATTGTATCCTTTGACTGAAATATCATTTCCAATCCCGTTGGTCTGGTTAATTGTTTTAGTCCTTTATGCTGCTGCTGCTGCTGCGTCGCTTCAGTCGTGTTCAACTCTGTTCGACCCCATAGACGGCAGCCCACCAGGCTCCCCGTCCCTGGGATTCTCCAGGCAAGAACACTGGAGTGGGTTGCCATTTCCTTCTCCAATGCATGAAAGTGAAAAGTGAAAGTGAAGTCACTCAGTCGTGCCCGACTCTTAGTGACCCCATGGACTGCAGCCTACCAGGATCCGCTGTCCATGGATTTTCCAGGCAAGAGTACTGGAGTGGGGTGCCATTGCCTTCTCCGTTAGTCCTTTATAGCTGCCATAATAAAATGCTTCGGATAGAGTAGTTTGTAATCAATTGAAATTCATATCTTACAGATTTGCAGGTTAGAAATCCATGATCAGGGTGCCACAATGGCCAGACTCTGATGAAAGTACTCTTCTAGGTTGTAGGTTGCCAACTATGTGTCCTTGCATGGGGAAAGAAGGGTAGTCAGCTCTGTCAACTCTCTTTCATAACGATGATACTTCCATCCACACAGGTTCTTCTCTCATGACCTAATAACCATGCAAAGGCCTCATCTCCTAATGATTTTACCTTAAGAATTAAATTTCCAACATTTGAAATTTGGAGGGGACATGAACATTTAGAACACAGCCAAAACCCTACCTAGTCTGTTACTACCAGGCTATCTGGAATGTTAAGACATGAACTTGGGCAAAATCCGGGAGATAATGAGGGACAGGGAAGCCTGGTTTGTTATAATCCATGGGGTCACAAAGAGTCGGACAGGATGTAGTGCCTGAACAACAAGTCTGTTAAGACACAGTTTTTTGTTTTGTTTTCTTAATTAATTCACTTATTTATTTTCAGCTGTATTGTGTATTGTGTGTATTGCTACACACAAGCTTGCTCTAGTTGTAGCAAGTGAAGGGTACTCTCTAGTTATGGTGCATGAGCTTTTCATTGCAGAATGCCAAATGCTTCTCATTGTATTCTCTCTCTGCAGAGCATGCGATGTAGACATGCAGGCTTCAGTGGCTGCAGTGCCAGGGGCTTAGCTGCTCTGTGGCATGTGGAATCTCCCCAGACCAGGGATCCAACCCATGTCCCCTACATTGGCAGTCATATCCCCAACCACTGGACCATCAGAGAAGTCCAAGATAGTGTGGATGCCATCTCTATAAGTACTTTTCTCACCCAAAGATGATATGACTGTCCTTTGTGCCAGATAGCACCATACACATGTCCTTACTTTGATTTTAGCTTTTCTTCATTAAACCAGGAACTCTTTGATGGAAGGATTGCTGATGTATTCATGCTGCTATCTAGAGGTCTTAGGTAACTGTGACTCTCCAGTGCTTATCTCAATATTTTAGAATATATATATTGATTCTCTCATCTCAGTTTTGTTGATTCAGTTTGTAATCTTGTTTTGTAAGATTGCAAAGATCCACTTTGCAATCTTTTTCTTTTACTTTATTTTATTTTATTTTTAAACTTTACATAACTTTGCAATCTTGTCCTGGCTCTTTTGCCACCTTCCTCTTCCAGGTGCCTGTAATAAACATATCCACTTCTTCACTCAAGACCACTGAGTTGTTCCCAACTCCGTCCAACACACACTGACTGAAACATACTGTATATCTTCATTACAGTCAGTGGGACTATTACATCTAACTGTTTCAAGGATTCCCTTCTTTACAGCAAACAGGATACCTCAGAAAGTGGAAGACTTCAGCTTTCAATAGATTAATAAAATTCTTCTCATCTTAGATGACTCCCTCTGTGTTTCTTTTCTTTGATTTTGATCCTCAATTAGCTCTTCTGAGTTAGGAGCCAAACTTAGCAAGAGGAAATGTTTTCCCCTGTAACATCCAAGTATTTGTTATCATGTCACCCTTTAGACATATAACTAACAGATAGCAAGGGTCTTTGAGAAATAGGTTTGTCAACTGTTACACAGAGTGAAGTAATTCAGAAAGAGAAAAGCAAATATCATTTATTAATGCATACATATGGAATCTATAAAGATGGTACTGATGAACCTAGCAATGGAGATGCAGACATGGAGAACAGACTTGTGGACAAGATGGTGGAAAGAGAAGGTGGGACAAATTGAAAGAGTAGCACTGAAACAAATTCATTACTGTATGTAAAATAGATAGTCAGCAGAAATTTGCTGTGTGACACAGGTAGCCCAAATTTGGTGCTGTAACAACCTAGAGTGGGTGGGAGGTTGGAGTGAGGTTCAAGAGGGAGGGGGTATATGTGTACCTATGGCTGATTCATGTTGATATATATATATATATATATATGGCAGAAACCAACCCAATGTTGTAAAGCAGTTATGTTCCAATTAAAAGAAAAGAAAATTTAAAATTTTAGAAAAAGAAAATATGTATCTTGTCTTAGAGTAGTCTCTTCCAGAAGGAAGGCATTTCTTATTCACTTCTTATTCATTTCTTATTTATTGTGATCTAGTACAAGAAATATTGAAGTGAATAAGAAATGTTATATATATATATATATATGAAGTGAAGTGAAGTGAAAGTCACTCAGTTGTGTCTGTCTCTTTGCAACCCCTTGGACTGTCCATGGTGATTCTCCAGGCCAGAATACTAGAATGGGTAGCCATTTCCTTCTCCAGGTGATCTTCCCAACCCAGGGATCAAACCCAGTTCTCCCACATTGAAGGTGGATTCTTTACATGCTGAATCACAAGGGAAGTCCATATGTGTGTGTGTGTGTGTGTGTGTGTGTGTGTGTATGTATAATCTCATAATATGTATTTCTTATTCATATTCTTTGTGACAATATAATTTCACATTTAGTCATGAGATTTTCTGATTAATGCTTTTTGATCATTATAAACCAAACTCCAAGGAGCTTCAGTTATTATAAACAGTTGTTTAGCATGTGATATAATACAACTATTGACTTAGCAAAATTAAATTAAATAATAATGTGTTGAGTGAAAGTGGATACATTAAAGTTTTGTATCTTTATGCCATTCTTAAAATAAATTTCCAACGTCTCTGTTCTCCCATTTAAAGTATGGTGTCTGGAATTGAGCATGCTAAATAGAAGTGATATGATTCAAAGTAGAACATGAGATTCTTTCCTTCTAATGATGCTTCTCTTTTAGCTTCCTGATAGCAAACCATATCACAGTTTGCTTATTCCCAACCATATCTCATATTTATGAGATTCTACTTATTCCCTTGGCTCATTAAGTTATTCACCAAGATTCTGTCCTTATTGGAATATTAACTTTCAGCCTTCTTGGATTCAAGACATAGTAGTTCATTACCCACACCAGTTCTTATGATGATCCTGATCTTCGGAGCTACACACAATAGTCATACCAGACATATTTGAAATCTTCATATATATAATTAAAGAGTCCCGAATAATACTGTTTTCTTTTAAAACAACAACAACAAACTATTTATTGTGTGTTCTGGCTTATTTTATCACATCATTGTTCATTATAGACTTAATTGAGTCCCTACTTCCCAAATTCATAAGTTGAAATCCTAACCCCAAATACCTCAAAATATGGCTGTATTTGGAGATAGAGATTTTAAAGAAGCACTAAAATTAAAATGAGGTCCTCCAGATACTTTCTTATCCAACCTGATTGGTATCTTTATAAGAAGGGGAGATTAGGAAACACCAAGAGGTTCTGCACAGAAGGAAGATCATGTGAACAAGTAGCAAGAGAACAACCACATGCAAGCCAAGGAGAGAGGCCTCGGAGGAAATCGACTCTGGTGGCACTTTGACCTTGGACTTTCAGCTCTCAGAATTGTGAGGAAATAAATTTCTGTTGTTTAATCCACCCAACCTTTGGCTTGATGTCCCAGAAGTCCTTATATTTAGTACATTCTCCATTTATCAACTCAGAGAAAAACCTCAAGGTTCTCTTCAATGATTCAGTTGTTTTTTCATCTATTCCATCTCATTAATCACAAGGTACTTCTGACTCCATCATACCAAATTCTTTAGGTTCTGTGAGTTTCTGTTCCTCATGGCACAGTTCTCTTTCAGTGCCAAGATGATAGATCATGCCAACAGTTCCACAGATTAGCTTGACTCAACTATCCCTTGACTCTAGGTTTTCTTTCAAAACATCACCAATAATCATCTCTGTAAAATGGAACTCAATTCAATCCTTCCTCCATTTAAAGATTTTTAATAAAAATTTTATTGGGGTAGCCTTTTTAAAAGTTTTTTCAGAATTTTCCATAAGATGTTACAGAATAACACAAATGGACATTTTGCCAATCCAATATTTTAAAAATCTCCTTTGCCTATTTTCCCAATTACCAGGAAAAGAAAACTCTTTACACATTGACCCCAGCCTTCTCAAAATCTCATCTGTTGCCCCTTTGAAGTTTCTCCACAAGTCATACTCTAATTTTAGAAACAGTAGATTACATAAAAGTCCACAAAATGACACACATTTTCATGTGACCAAATCAGGGCTTGATTCTTGCTTCCTATTCATTCCTTAGTTTGACTTCCTTAGAAATGCCAGTGTATGTTATATTGTTCCTATTTTTTAGCTAAGAGGTCATTTTGCTTTATGGGTTTCCATAGAAGGTTCCACATTTCTTTTATATAATACTCAGGTCTCAGAGTTATAACTGTTCTCACATCCCTTCTTCCACACCTCACCAGCAAGCTCCCAACAAAGAAAGAGAACACAATATATTCCTCTTTATTTTCTCAGATTCCTAGTGTAGTAGCTAAAGAAAGACAGGGAAAAAAAGTCATTGCTATAGGACTGAGTTCACTTAAACACCTTTTGTCAACAAAGAAAATAGGAAGAAAAGCGAGATTGGACTAAATGATTTGCTAAGAGTACATATATTGGTCAAGCAGTTGACATTTTAACTCCTGTTTCCTTATTAACAACATCAGACTAGGTTCAAGCATGATATCAATCAATATTAAATAATGTACAAAACATTAACACTAGACAGACCCAACTGTATGTATTATCATGTAGTTCTATATCAGAAAACTGTCCTAATGTGTTCTAGTTGAAAGCTGCATTCACAGAACACAGGGTTAAATCCGGTTGTGTTGTGGAAGCAAAACACTCTCCTAGATAAGAGCCGGAGCAGTCACTGTGCTGTAATGTGGTAACCAAGTGCAACCACTACACTCAGTGGTTCCATGAAATACAGAAGAGTCAGCAAGTTTCATGTGGTGGCTCTTCTCCAGTTTTTGCATCACACTGAGGTTTATGCATTTCTCATTGTAGGTCTAGACTAAAGTAACAATCCTTTTTCACATTCCAGTGGTCAGTACAAGTCAGATGGTCAAACCTGAATCAATACAGGCTAGCACAAGGGCTCTGACATTCACGGTGCATTGAAAAGGGCAATATGCCTTTTCTGCGCTTCTAGTTTTGATATAAATGGACCTGAAAGCTTCCCATGAACAGCTCTTCATTGTTAATATTGTGAAAATATTAAGCTGTTTGAAAAAAAATAAGGAAAAGAAATATATATATATATATATACACATATATATACTATTTAAATTCTCTTAGACATAAGGGTAAAGTCTAATAGAAGATGAGGTTGATAGATTGTGCATCACACTACATATAGTATAAAGGTTTGGGGAGAGGTAAGATTATTTATTCCCAGGTGGCATTAGTGGTAAAAAAAAACCTGCCTGCCAGTACAGGAGATGAAAGAAGTATGGATTTGATCCCTGTGTAGGGAAGATCTCCTGGAGGAGGGCAAGGCAACCCAATAGGGTATTCTTGCCTGAGAAATCTCATGGACAGAATTGCCAGGCAGGCTACTGTCCATAGGGTTTCACAGAGTCAACATGACTGAACTGACTTAGCACACACATATGCAAGACTATGGCATATTCCATTCATATGTAACCTGCAGAATTTGACTTTTCCATTAGTTTTCAGGAAATCACTTGTTCCACATGCTAGCACTGCTTCTGTACACAGAGAACCATGACTGCAACAAAATGGATAAATCATCACAATAGCTCCTTGTTCAGGAACTAGATTTAAAAATAAAAGTAAATCAACTTTTTTAAATGAAGAAAAAGTGTGTAGCTCTAAGTCAAGCATTGGTGGTATGTGGTTTAGTAGCTCAGTATGTCTGATTCTTTTGTGACCCCATGGACAGTAGCCCACCATGCTCCTCTGTCTGTGGGATTTCCCAGGCAAGAATACTGGAGTGGGTTGTCATTTCCTTCCCAGGGGATCTTCCCAACCCAGGGATCGAACCTGCATCTCCTGAATTAGCAGGTGGGTTCTTTACCACTGAGCCATCTGGTAAGCCAAGTCAAATATTGCACACTGTTAATACATTATTTTTCATACTATTGTAAAAATAAAAAGAGTGACAATGTTAAAGCAAAATCTCAGTTCAGATTCTAAACCAGTTAAGCAATGGAACACGTGTATACCTGTGGTGGATTCATGTTGATATATGGCAAAACCAATACAATATTGTAAAGTTAAAAAATAAAATAAAATTAAAAAAAAAGAAATGGAGGCTTGTCCTAGGCCACTGTGAAAATGTGCTCAAGGCACATGACTTGGATATTGGCATTCTGAAAATGAATTTAGTGATCAGAAAAGCCTCATGAAGTGTTATTCAAAATGTAAGATATTGTGGACTTAACCAGAAGCAAATTGAATATGGTTCATATTCAGACAATAAAACACAATGATAACTATTAGTTTTGCCAGAATAATGTTTTAAATTCTTAGGATTCTTAAGATTTAAGTATTTAAAATACTGGGAAAATAGCCCAGCTTTTGGAAATATGGTTCACTTTAAAAAGTCAAGTGGAAGAGTAAAAGAAGTAGACTGAAAGAAATACATACTTTACATGTATACCTGTGGCGGATTCATTTTGATGTTTGGCAAAACTAATACAATTATGTAAAATTTAAAAATAAAATAAAATTAAAAAAATAAAGATGGGAATTTTTCAAATAAGCCTGTGTAATAACAGGAAGTAATTATTCTATCTAATATATCTTATTTTATTGATGTTCATAAAATTATTCTTCCTTGGAGATTACCTCTGAGCTAATTAATTTGGTGGTTCAATTCACCAAGTGACATAGTTCAATTTTGTGTCAGTTTGGTTTATTGAAGGGAAATGAAGTGAAAGGGAAGTTTAAAGTAATAGGAAAAATTTGATTTATTTCAAAAGCTAAGAATTAATGTGAGGGAGGATCATAGGTCTGCAATTAAGAGTTTTTTTTAATAAATTTAAAGAAATTTAAATTTCCAGAATTAAAAAAAATATTGGAATCAGTTATTTTATAGAGTAATATGAGGGGGAGAGAACTTTAACTGTCGTCTCTTAAGTGGGTGGAATAATATACTATAATATTATAGGGGTAAAGCTTTGCTTATTATCTCTAAACTTTGAAATTATGTGCAATCCAAGGCAATTTTCCTGTTCTAGTAACTTCACAAAGGTGCATGAAACATAATTTCATGAAATTTTGGATATTATGTATAAACAAAATTATTTCTTATATTTCTTATATGTTAGAAGTTTACAATTCTATTGTTAAAGTTAAGAGTTTCACTTGCACAACAATTCTTAGTTGTTGTTCAGTCGCTAAGTCATGTCCAACTGTTTATGACCCCATGAATTGTAGCAGACCAGGCATCCCTCTCCTTCACTCTCTCTTTGAGTTTTCTCAAATTGATGCCCATTGAGTCAGTGATACCATCCAACCATCTCATCTTCTTCTCATGCCCTCAGTCTTTACCAGTGTCAGGATCTTTTCCAATGAGTTGACACTTTCAGCTTCAGCATCAGTTCTTCCAATGAATATTCAGGGTTGATTTCCTGTAGGACTGACTTGTTTAATATCCTTACTATCCAAGGGACGTTCAAGAGTTTTCTCCAGTACCACAGTTCAAAAACTCACAGATTTTTCTATAGCTCTCAGCCTCCTTTATGCTCCAACTGTCACATCAATACATGACTACTGGAAAAATCATAGCTTTGATTAAACAGACCTTGTTGGCAGTGATGTTTCTGCTTTTTAATATGCTAGGTTTAGCTTGAATGGTTTAAGTTTGTCATAGCTTTCCATCCTTAATGGAACCTTGCAGTTTTGCTTGAAAGTTAACATTCAGTTCAGTTTAGTTCAGTCGCTCAGTTGTGTCCAACTCTGAGACCCCATAAACCGCAGCATGCCAGGTCTCCCTGTCCATCACCAACTCCCAGAGTCCACCCAAACCCATGTCCACTCAGTCCGTGATGCCATCCAACCATCCCATCCTCTGTTGTCCCCTCCTCTTCGTGCCCTCAATCTTTTCCAGCATCAGGGTCCTTTCCAATGAGTCAGCTCTTTGCATCAGGTGGCCAAAGATTTGGAGCTTCAGCTTCAACATCAGTCCTTCCAATGAACACCTAGGACTGATCTACTTTAGGATGGACTGGTTGGATCTCCTTGCAGTCCAAGGGACTCTCAAGAGTCTTCTCCAACACCACAGTTCAAAAGCATTAGTTCTTCTGCACTCAGCTTTCTTTATACTACAGTTCTCACATTCATACAGGACCACTGGAAGAACCATAGCCTTGACTAGACATAACTTTATTGGCAAAGTACTGTCTCTGCTTTTTAATATGCTGCCTAGGTTGGTCATAACTTTCCTTACAAGGAGTAAGTGTCTTTTAATTTCATGGCTGCAATCACCACCTGCAGTGATTTTTGAGCCCAGAAAAATAAAGTCTGACACTGTTTCCACTGTTTCCCCATCTATTTCCCATGAAGTGATGGGAACGGATGCCATGATCTTAGTTTTCTGAATGTTGAGCTTTAAGCCAACTTTTTAACCCTCCTCTTTCACTTTCATCAAGAGGCTTTTTATTTCTTCTTCACTTTCTGTCATAAGCGTGGTGTCATCTGCATGTCTGAGGTTATAGATATTTCTCCCGGTAATCTTGATTCCAGCTTGTGCTTCTTCCAGCCCAGCATTTCTCATGATGTACTCTGCATAGAAGTTAAATAGGCAGGGTGACAATATGCAGCTTTGACGTACTCCTTTTCCTATTTGGAACCAGTCTGTTGTTCCATGTCCAGTTCTAACTGTTGCTTCCTGACATGCACACAGGTTTCTCAAGAGGCAGGTCAGGTGTCTGATATGCCCATTTTTTCAGAATTTTCCACAGTTTATTATGATCCACACATTATTTATGCTTATTTGTTCTTAGTTATGAATAAAACTTCCTGAAAACACACACACCCAGTCTTTCTACAACCTAGTCAGGGTTGTTTCCAGATTCTCTGAACAGATCATGTAAAACAATTATATTTGGAATGGGACAGGACAGGTTTATGTACATTGGTGACCTCTGTGCATCCAATTGACTGGATTATGTGTGCATTCTGTTTCCTGTCATCTTGTTTGTATTTCCAGGGATGTTCATCACTGAAATTACTGACATACTCTGCTCATGTTAGCAATTTGTAACCTTTGGGGTCATCTTTGAACTTTTCCGAAGCTATGGTAATTCTGTTCTCAGAAATGTTGAAAGTTACCAGAAAAGAGAGCCTCATCCACAGCGTTAGATGAATGTCACATTTTATTTTAATGTTTTAAAATATTTATTTATTTGGCTGTGTCAGGTCTTACCTGTGAAACTCAGGATCTGCAAGCTCCAGAGTATGTGGGCTGAGTAGTTTTGGTGAGTGGGATTAGTTGTTCAGCAGCATGTGGGTTGTTAGTTCCCTGACCAGGGATTGAACCCATGTCCCTTGTGTTGCAGGGCGGATTCTTAACTACTGAAATGCTATGGAAGTCCCTGCACTTCACATTTTAATTTAATGCTGACATCTCATCAATTTCATTCCCCCAGATTTCTCTTCTTAATCCTGGTCGACTTTTGTAGAAATGGACTTTTGCTATCTAAGGACCTCTGTTTTCTGGTTCTACTTATTGGGAAGGAGAGTTCCTTCCCAGGAGCTGTATACTCCTCATCATTTCTAGTCCCATTAGCTTAAAACATACAGTGAATGAATGTGGCTACTGATGACTTTTAGATATTGACAAGGGAGAAGACAATGGAAACCCACTCCAGTACTCTTGCCTGGAAAATCCCATGGACAGAGGGGCCTGGTGGGCTGCAGTCCATAGGGTCGCTAAGAGTCGGACATGACTGAGCAACTTCACTTTATTTTTTCACTTTCATGCATTGGAGAAGGAAATGGTAACCCACTCCAGTGTTCTTGCCTGGAGAATCCCAGGGACGGGGGAGCCTGGTGGGCTGCCGTCTGTGGGGTTGCACAGAGTTAGACACAACTGAAGCGACTTAGAAGCATGGGCTTAACAGTTGCCTCTTGAGAGTCAGCCCAACTAATTCCAGATATATGCCAAGTCTTCTTTGAAATTTTCCTTACTCCCAGAGCACTATCTCATGCCTCATTTGAGCAATTTTTAAACTATTGATGGTAAAAGATCTTTCCTCCAAAATTTTAATTGGTAATGGACTGATAATTTTATATAGATGGGAAAAATTAAATTACTATGAAAGTGAAATGAAAGGCAAAAAAATAAAACTGCACAAAAAACAACTGCATATGTTTTATTATTAGATTCATTATACATATGTTTTCTATCACACTACTTAAAAAAAAAACATTTTCTCAGTTTGCTGTCCAGTATTCATTTATGAATATATATATAGTATATTCATAAATATTTATATATCATATGCAATTAAATATTTATTCAAATATATTTATGAATAATGTGTCCATATATATTGCATATGACATATATGATATATACCCACTTAAATCCATAAACTATATAACTATCACCCAATTTTTCAGTCCAGTACTTGTTTATGAATAAAGGTTTGAGTTGAAGGCTGGAGCTCTTCCTTAGAGTTCTGACGATAAAAATTCATGTATTTGAAACTGAGTTGGAAATCAGTCATGCAATTTATAATTAAAATGAAAATTATAAAGCAGTTGTTTAGACAAAATAAATTTAACTCGACATATTTGCATTTGATTTCATATGGCTATGGTTGGGGTTGTTGGTTTGATAAGGTTTTGTGTGGTATTTTGTTCTTTTTAACATATCTGCATATATACTTGAGATCTTCACTTTTATGTATAGTGAACACATATCTGCAATAGTACTAGAATAAAATAATACTAAAACAGTGTGCTGTCCACTACAAATATCACAGGCAAGATCACAACTGTAAAAACCTTGGCTAGATTATTATACCTGTTTTTTTTTTTTCTCTATGATCCAATATTCACTTTTGGACTTTTCTTTTCCCACACTCTGATGTGCAACACCTTTAGACATACTCTTGGGCTCCTTATCTTTGTAGCACAAATGATTTGAGAAAGACTTTATCCATAAAATATAAATAACAGTTTTGGGTGCTTACTCTCTCAACTACTCTTTGAATGTCCACATACCTATTAACATAGTGTATTAAAAAGCAGAGACACTGCTTTGCCGAAAAAGGTCCATATAGTCAAAGCTATGGTTTTTCCAGTGGTCATGTATGGATTTGAGAGTTGGACCATAAAGAAGGTCAGCTCTGAAGAATTGATGCTTTTGAACTATGGTGTTGGAGAAGACTCTTGAGAGATGGTGAAGGACAGGGAAGCCTGGTGTGCTCCTGCAGTCCATGGGGTTGCAGAGTTGTCCATGACTGAGAAACTGAACAATAATCCTTACAATAATCCACATCATCTTCCACACTGCCAATAAGAAATAACAAAAATTTTAAAGAAAGAGGTTAAATAACTTTTCCAAGATCACACAATTAAGAGTGGTTGACCTAGGACTTGAGCCAAAGCTCTAGACTCAGGTTTATGATCCTACCACTGATAAAATACTACGATATGTCTCCCATGGCTATTTCTGCTTGTACAGAAGATAAAATTTAAGCCAGACAAATAATGTAAGAACTTATTACTAAATATCTTTTTATTTCAAACATAGAGACATAACTCACACTTGTATTCAGAGTCATAGACAAATAAATAAAATAAAAACTAACAGAGTGTAATTGGATCCAGGATAGAAATGTCAGTATCTGGGCACTGTTTAGTTTTGTTATTTTTCTTTCTTCTCTTTTGACTTCTATCACAGATAGCAGATTTACAGTGGCACAGTGGTAAAGAATCCACTTGCCAATGCAGGATAGACAAGGCTTTGATCCCTAGGTTGGAAAGATCCCCTGGAGAAGGAAATGACAACCCACTCCAGTATTCTTGCCTGGAAAATTCCATGAACAGAGGAGACTGGTTGGCTACAGTCTATGAGATTTCAGAGTCAGATGCGACTGAGCCCACACACACAGTACAGATGGGAGGGCTTCAAAGAGCTGCATACTTCTGTTACTTTCATGAAATGCAATTCTATTGCATTCCTTAAATTTAATAATAATTTCAACAGTATCCTAAGGATGACTTACTAACCTAGTTTAGGTGATATTACCATTCCTGCATTACTCACTGAGGCTAAGTTAGAAATTCTGATTGGCTAGATCTGAATTCACAGGTTCTTTTCTCTCTGAACATTCTTCAGTGCCCTACCAAGTGCATGAAGTAAGAAGTGAAGAAATGTGGGCATCTAGCATCATATTTTATAGAAGATATTCACTACCCAAAAGAGTCATCATCTGTATAAAGCTGTGTTTTCAACATATAATAGCATATCAAATAGTTCTGATATTAAATGAGCAGTCCAAGAAAAATCAGCGATTGAATGATTGTTAGTGGAACTTAAGATTACCAAATTCATAGTACATAAACTTACCAATATCTGATAAAGAGAAGCCCTTACTTGGTTCCTTTTGATGTATATTTAGGAGCAGACGTTGAAGAACCATGGCCTGCAGGTCAAATTCAGCTCACAAACTGTTTTGTGAATAAGATTTTATTAGAACACCCTAATTTGTGTGCATATTTTCTATGCCTTCTTCCATTCTTCAAAAGCAGAATTGAATAGTTTTGCACAATTTTGCAACAGAGTTGGAATATTTACTGCCTGGCCTTGAATAGAGAAACAGACATGCTAAATGGTTTAAGAGACATTCTAAAAATAGTTAAACTACAGGAATTTTAAGAAGATACTTAAGCATACAGTGAATATTAGGATTCTAATTGCAAATCCATCTGAAATTTTGAGAGATATATCAGACATCAGCTATGATCTATAATCACTAAATATTCAAATAAAATATTCTTGTCCTTAGTTCGTGACTTGTCAAGTCATCTTGTGACAGTGATTTGACCTCTGTAATGGTCTACTTTCCTTTGGACACAAATACTCAAATTGCACTTTCAGGAAGACATTTGAGATATAAATGAGGCCAAAACCTTATAATTATGAGTACTTTTATGTTATATTGATTGCCTTATATACATTGAATCATTTCATTTTTTCATCATCTTAAAATTATCTTTCACCACTGTTCACTGTGCAGCTATGCCTATTTCAATCTTGCAATTATTTTTTTTTCACAATAAACTTCTTAGTAGGCACTTTGATGGTTCATTTTTTTAAAGTAATTCTGAAGGAAACAAAATCCTAATATTATTATTTTGAATGAGTGATTTCCAATAATTATACACAAAATAAATTGAATTTATTAAGGAACATAAAAAGTATGAAACAAGGCAGTTTAATACTGCTACTAGGGTAGAAAATGTGAACGGATGGGAGAAGGATGGCAGGATGAAGAAAACTTGAAGATAAAGATTGTCTGCTTTGTATAATAGGCTCCAACTTCATCCACCTCATTAGAACTGATTCAAATGTAGTCTTTGCTTTGTGTTAGGTACTTTTTATGTGCATATAATTTATTTGTCACAGTTGCTTAGCAAGGGAAGACAAGTTTCTTTTACTGTCAATAAGAAAACAGAGATTCATAAATGTTAAGTTACAAGTCTCAGTGGTAAGTATTAAGCCCGGCCATGTGAGAAAAAAACTCTACTTTATGATCTGAGAAATGCAGTGTTCAATTTCCTTCACTTTTTATTTTAAGAGTCTTAGCTATATGTAAGGAAAAAAGAAAAATAAAAGCAAACAAATGGAGAAAGAAAAAAGTACGGGCTGACTTACGTGTTTCTGTTGTCATTGATCAAACATGTAACATCTCTGGAAACTGCTTTTAGATATCATTAGCAGACACAGATTTCAATGATATCTAATTTTGCCAAGTAAATGATACACAAGAGTCATTGCTGTTCAAAGAATCAAAAGAAAATGACAATTGCAACAGCATTGTAACAGCTATAATTTTTTAGTAGTTAGTATGTATCATTTTTTAGTAATTAAATGTTAGGTTTAGGTACTAGCCTAGTTCAATGTTCTGTGAATCCTATAAATGACAATGAAAAAATGTTCTACTAATATCCTCATTTTACAGACAAGAAAACAGAGGCCATGACAAATTGAGTAACTTGCTTATGGTATAAAGTGGCTGGTAAGCAGCTAACAAGGGGCTAAACGAAAATATGAAGCCAGTTAGTCTGTGAGACTTTGCTCTGAATCATTGCATTATACTGCTTCACCTGTACTGGATTTTCAGTTCATATAGTCATTTGTTCAAAATATATATTGAGTTTCTACCACAGGCTGTGTGGTAGAGATATCACCGTGAACATAAAATATTCAAAATGTCTGCCTTCATTAGATTGAGTAATATATTTAGAAATTTAATGTGGCGGTGTTAGATTTGGTAGATGGAAGGGAAATTTTCATAGGAAGAATTAAATCTGCTCCTGAAAACTTATATACATATTTATTTTAAATCAATGAGAACAGAAAGGAAGAAAACCACAACTTTAAATATTCAAATAAATATTTGTTGCTGTTGTAACAATATTGTAACAATATTGGTTGTTGCAATCACTCCCATTGCCTTATTTTTATCTGCTAGCCTGAATTTTAAGATGATAATTTCTTTGCTTTACTTATAGTCATTATATATATATATATATATATATATATATATATATATATGTGTGTGGGTGTGTGTGTGTGTGTGTGTGATTATTTATTTTGTAGCACATTGTCATTTTCAAAAATTACTATAGCATCATTCCTGCTCCTCAGTTTCAGGCAAATTGAACAGTTAGTAAAGGTATTTTAGATTTGTTACCTGATAAGGAGAGTCGAAGAGAACCCTTCCTGGTGGACTTCGGTTCTTGGTAAGGACACAAAGAAGAATCTGATGTCTTACCCATGGCAAACACAAGTTTAGTGAAGAAAGAACAGGAAGACCACCTCAAGGGAAGGTGGGCCAAGCCAAGAGAGGCACCTGCGTCATAATAATGAAGTTCTGGAGTTTTAAAGACAGTATTTTCATCTAAGTGGGTGTGGATGACAGCTGCAAATTACATAACAGCAGGCAGTATAGCACATGTCTTTCCCATAATTCAGTCTGTTGTAATCGGATGTATTATGCATAGAATATTTATGAGCTCTTAATAGGCTGCTGCTCCCTAAGGTCACTTGAGGACACAGCCCTGCATCAAGGGCACAGGTGGCTGAGTTGAAGTCCCTGTGGTTAGTTGGTATCCACTATGCTATGCACCTAGGATGCAAGCACCAGAGTTGGAAAAGTCTCTTTGGTTATTTTGTAGCATAACTGTGAGATCTTCTGGGCCACACTGGGGTGTGTCTAGGGTGGGATTTAGAAATCAGCTTGAATCTTTTCAGGTAGGCCACCACTTGTTGCTCACACCTAACTTCCTACCTAACAGACTCATCCCGACCTAGACACCAAATATGTGACTGAAAAATCCTCTGAATAATTACAGCTGCAATCCTTCAAGTTACCCACAATCTTCAAACCTTCTCAACTGAAGCCTCAGACATAGTGAAGGATAAATAGAAATTATCCTCCCATGACTATTTGAATTAATGATTCACAGAATTAATGATAATAATAAATCTATTGCTTTATGCCATTGAGTTGAAGTACCGTTTTATAAACTGTTACATAAGGAAAATATTATAAACTTCTCATGAACTTTTTATAAACAACATGATTTTTACTTTTTACCTCCTTTGTAGTATAAATGATAAATTTGAAAATATACACCAGAACAATAGAAAACTTAAGCAAATATATAGCAAAAACCATTGAAACTGCAAGAAGAAAAAGACAAATCCATAATTAAAGTTGGAGAATTCAAATCTCTCTTTTATTAAGGTTTTATATCTCTCTTATAGTTATATATCCAATGGAAAAAAAATCAGTGTTTATAGTTGAATTAAACAACACCATCAATAAACTGGAAACAATTAGCATATATTGCTATTGTTCAGTCACTCAGTCATGTCCACCTGTTTTCAATCCCATGGACTACAGCATGCCAGGCTTCCTTGTCTTTTCACTATCTCCTGAAGTTTGCTCAAACTCATGTCCATTGTATCAGTGATCCCATCCACCTATCTTGTCATCTGTCATCCCTTTCTCCTCCTGCCTTCAATCTTTCCCAGCATCAGGGTCTTTTCTAATGGGTCAATTCTTTGCATCAGGTGGTCCAAGTAGTCGAGCCTCAGCTTTAGCAGCAGTCCCTCCAATGAATATTCAGGGTTAATTTACTTTAGGATTAATTGGTTTGATTTCCTTGCTGTCCAAGGGACTCTCAAGAGTCTTCTCCAATACAACAGCTCAAAAACCAATTCTTTGGCACTCAGCCTTCTTTATGGTCCAAATCTCACATCAATACATAATTACTGGAAAAGTCATAGTTTTGACTAAGCAGACCTTTGTCAGCAAAGTGATAGCTCTTCTTTTTAATATGCTGTCTAGTTTTGTCACCACTTTTCTTCTAAGGAGCAGGCATCTTTCAATTTCTTAGCTGCAGTCACCATCTGCAGTGATTTTGGATCCCAAGGAAATAGTCTGTCACTGTTTCCACTTTTTCACCATCTATTTGCCATGAAGTGATGAGAATGAATGTCATGATCTTAATTCTTTGAATGTTGATCTTTAAGCCAGCTTTTTCACTCTCCTTTTTCACACTCATCAAGAGTTTCTTTAGTTCCTCTTCATTTTCTCCCATAAGAGTGGTGTCATCTGCATACCTGAGTTTATTGATATTTCTCTGGGCAGTCTTGATCCAGCATGAGCTTCATCCAGCATGGTATTTCACATGACGTACTCTGCATAGAAGTTAAATAAGCAGGGTGACAATATGCAGCTAAATATACTTCTTTCCCAATTTTAAACCAGTCTGTTGTTCCATCTTCAGTTCTAACTATTGCTTCTTGACCTGTATACAGTTTTATCAGGAGGCAGAAAAGGTGTCTCTTTAAGAATTTTCCACAGTCAAAGGCTTTAGCATAGTCAATGAAACAGAAGTACATGTTTTTCTGGATTTCTTTTGCTTTCTCTATGATTCAACACATGTTGGCAATTTGATGTCTGGTTCCTCAGCCTTTTTTAGAACCACATTGTACATCTGGGAGCTCTCTATTCACATACTTTTGAAGCCTAGCTGGAAGGATTTGGGGCATAATCTTGCTAGCATGTGAAATGAGTGCAATCGTTTGGCAGTTTGAACATTCTTTGGTATTACCCTTCTTTGGGATTGGAATGAAAGCTGACCTTTTCCAGTTCCGTGGTCACTGCTGTGTTTTCCAATTTGCTGGCATATTGAGTGCAGAACTTTAACAGGATCATCTTTTAAGATTTGAAATAAATCAGCTGGAATTTCATCACCTCCACTAGCTTTGCTTGTAATGTTTCCTAAGGCCTACTTGACTTTACACTCCAGGATGTCTGACTCTATGTGAGTGATTACATCATTGTGGTTATCCAGGTCATTAAGAACTCCTTTGTATAGTTCTTTTGTGTATCCTTGCCACTCTTCTTAATATATTCTGCTTCTCTTAGGTCTACACTAACTACCCTTTATTGTGCCCATCTTTTCATGAAACTTTCCATTGGTATATCTAATTGTCTTGAAGAGATCTCTAGTCTTTCTCATTCTTTTTTTCCCCCTCTATTTCTTTGCATTATTCACTTAAGAAGGCTTTCTTTTCTCTCCTTGCTATTGTTTGGAACTGTGCATTCAGATGGGTATAGCTTTCCTTTTCTCCTTTCCTTTTACTTATCAGCTATTTGTGAGGGGAGTTCTCATATAGCCATTTTGCCTTGTTGCATTTCTTTTTCTTGTAGGTCTCTAGAGCCCTACAAGATTGTCTAGAAGTAACACCAAAAAAGATGTCCTTTTCATCACAGGGAATGGAATGCAAAAGTATGAAGTCAAGAGATACCTGCAGTAACAGGCAAGTCTGGTCTTGGAGTATTAGCATATATCTGATGAGATCAGTCACTCAGTCGTGTCCGACTCTTTGTGACCCCATGAATCACAGCACCCCAGGCCTGCCTGTCCATCACCAACTCCCGGAGTTCACTCAGACTCACGTCCATCGAGTCAGTGATGCCATCCAGCCATCTCATCCTCTGGCGTCCCCTTCTCCTCTTGCCCCCAATCCCTCCCATCATCAGAGTCTTTTCCAATGAGTCAACACTTTTCATGAGGTGGCCAAAGTAATGGAGTTTCAGCTTTAGCATCATTCCTTCCAAAGAAATCCCAGGGCTGATCTCCTTCAGAATGGACTGGTTGGATCTCCTTGCAGTCCAAGGGACTCTCAAGAGTCTTCTCCAACACCACAGTTCAAAGGCATCAATTCTTCGGCCCTCAGCCTTCTTCACAGTCCAACTCTCACATCCATACATGACTGCTGGAAAAACCATAGCCTTGACTAGATGAACCTTTGTTGGCAAAGTAATGTCTCTGCTTTTGAATATGCTATCTAGGTTGGTCATAACTTTCCTTCCAAGGAGTAAGTGTCTTTTAATTTCATGGCTGCAGTCACCTTCTGTCGTGATTTTGGAGCCCAGAAAAATAAAGTCTGACACTGTTTCCACTGTTTCCCCATCTATTTCCCATGAAGTGGTGGGACCAGATGCCATGATCTTCATCTTCTGAATGTTGAGCTTTTATATATGATATATTTATATTTATATATTATATATTAGCTTATATAGATTACTCTAATAACAGAGGGCTTGTGGTAATGAACGTGCCTGTCATTGCAGGAGACAGAAACTTGTGTTCAATCCCTGGGTCAGGAAGATCTCCTGAAGGAGGGCATGGCAACCTATTTCAGTATTGTGGCCTGGAGAATCGCTTGGACAAAAGAGTCTGGAGGGCTATGGTCCATAAGGTCACAGAGTTGGACATGACTGAAGTGACAGCATGCATTCAACAATGTGAGAGACCACACATTGTACCAAAAATCTCAAAAAATGTAGAGGAATAGAAATCATACAAAATATGTTCTTCTTCCACATTAGAGCTAAACCAGATTAATTACAGAAAGATAACTAGAAAAACTCCAATATTTGGATATTAGATAACACATGAACTTAACACATAATTTTAAATAGCACAGCGATCAAAGATGATGTATCAGAAAGTTAAAATTATTTAATTAAATATAAATTTACAACAAAATAATATTTCTGAGGTGGAAGAAAAGTAGTGTTTCAATGAGAATCTGTAGAATTAAATGTATCTATATAAAAGAAGTGGGACCTAAAATGAAAATACTATTTCCAACACTGTACACTGCATAAATAACTTGAAGCAGTATGAAGCTAGCAGATGAAGAGAATAAAATCTAAAGCAGAAATTTATGAATTTAAAACTAACAAATCAAAGGAGAAATTAGCAAAACTGAAAGCTATTTTTATGGAAAAGAGGAATAAAATTGACAACCTTGCAGCCAGGCTAAACAAGAAAAAGATAAAAATTACCAATATAGGATTTGTTTCAGTAATCATCACTGCTGATTCATTGGACCCTGAGATTTTACTGAAGGAATAATATAAATAATTCTAAGGCCATGAATTTTGTAATTTAGATGAAATGCATCAATTATTTTTGGACATGAATTTGAACAAACTCTGGGAGATAGTAGAGGACAGAGGAGCCTGGTGTGCTACAGTCCATTGGACTGCAAAAAGTTGAACATGACTTAGTCACTGAGCAACAACAATCAATTAATTTTCAGATACCAACTGTCAAATCTTGCATGAGGAGAAGTAGATTACTAAGGTACTGTGCTGTGCTTAGTCACTCAGTGGTGTTCAACTCATTGCGACCACATGGACTGTAGCTCACCAAGCACCTCTGTCTATGGGGATTCTCCAGGCAAGAATCCTGGGATGGGTTGTCATTCCCTCCTCCAGGGGGAATTTGTAACCCAGCAAACCCAGGTCTCCCATATTGCAGGTGGATTCTTTACCATCTGAGGTACCAGGGAAGTCCAAGAATACTAGAATGGGTAGCCTATCCCTTCTCCAGGGTATCTTCCATCCCAGCAATCAAACCAGGGTCTCCTGCATTGCAGGTGGATTCTTTACCAGCTGAAATATATATATATATATATATATATATATATATATACACACACATATAAATATCTATTATATATATATTTTTATATATAAATATATATATTTATTGGAGAAGGAAATGGCAGTCCACTCCAGTGTTCTTGCCTGGAGAATCCCAGGGACAGGGCAGCCTGGTGGGCTGCCATCTCTGGGGTCGCACAGAGTCAGACATGACTGAAGCAATTTAGCAGTAGCAGCATATATATTTATATATAAATATATGTATACTTATATATAAATATACATATATATATTTATATCATATGTATATCTATTTATACATATAAATATATATAAAGTAAACTGAATCAATAATGAATAACCTTCTAAATGGGAGATCATCAGAACAGATAATGTTTATCATTACACTCTGTCAATTGTTTAAGCTAGAGGTAACACCAATTTTCCACATTCTCTTCTAGAATATTGAAGTGGAGGAAAAGTTCCCAATTTGTTCAATGAATCCTGCATTAGCCTATTATTAAAATCAGATTAATGTATTAGAAGAAAAAAAAACAGGTCAAGATCACTCATGAATACAAATGAAAATATCCTCCCTTAAGAATTAGCCAATCAAAATCCAAAATTAAAATGTAATAATGAAATATAATGGAAAATGAGATTTAGTCTACTTTTGCAAGGGTATTTCATCATTTAAAAATTAAGTCGATACAGTATAAAGAAAAAAAAAAAAAAACAGCTATATCATTTGGGCAGAAAAAAAAGTTTTGAAAAACTCCACCACCTATTGATGACCAAACAATCTCAGCAATCTATGAATAGAGAAAAACTTTCATAAATATAAAAACAACTTCCATAAAATATCAATCACCAAGCTTATACATAAATTGTGATAACATGGACATTTTACCCCTAAATTGAAGAACAAGGCAAGATTGTCCTCTCTCACATTATGCTGGAATTGCTAACTGAAGCAATTATACAAGACAAATAAATGAAAAACATGCACATTCAGTTCAGTGCAGTTCAGTTCAGTTCAGTCGCTCAGTCGAGTCTGACTCATTGTGACCCCATGAATCGCAGCACGCCAGGCCTCCCTGTCCATCACCACTGATTTTATTCACAGAAGACAATATTGCCTACATAAAAAATTGCAAGAATCAACATGAGCAAATGAAAACCTCCTAGAATAAGTAAGTGAATGTAGCATTGTGGCAGGATGCAGGCCTAACAGAAAAGTCACTTGCTTTCCTATATATCAGTCATGAAATCATTTTATTTTTATTGAGATATATTTGAATTACAATATTATCTTAGTTTCAAATTTACAATACAGTAATTAGAATGTATGTTACACAAAGTTATTGTAAAGATCTTGACTATATCCCTTGTATGGTATATTACATCCTTGCACCTTGCTCATTTTACACCTGGTAGTTCATTCCTCTTAGTCTTCTTCATTTATTTGGGCCCTAGCCCAGTTAACTTCCCTCTGGAGATTACTAGTTAGTTCTTTGTATCTATGAGTCTATTTCTGTTTCATTTTATTTGTTCCTTTGTTTTACATCTTACATGCCACATAAAAATGAAAATATATTGCATTTGTTTTTCTGTCTAACATTTCACTAAGCATAATACTCTCTAGGTGCACTCACATTGCTGCAAATGGTAGAATTTCATCTTTTTTATAGCTGATCAATATATATGTTAATATATATATATATATATATATATATATATATATATATATATACACACACACACACACCTTAATCCATTTGTCTGTTGATGGACACTTAGATTGTTTCTATATCTTGGTACTATCAGTAATGATACCCTGAACAGTGAGATGCAGATATCTTTTTGAATTAGTATTTATGTTTTCTTTGAATAAATAAACAGAAGTGGGTTTGTAGGATTATATACTAGTCCTATTTTAAGCTGTTTAATTTTTTTAAGGAACATCCATAAAGTTTCACTTTAGTGGCTATACCAATCTTCATTCCCCCAACAGTACGCAAAGACTACCTTTTGTCACCAAACACTTATTATTTCTTGTCTTTTTGATTATTACCATTCTGTCAGGTATGGGATGATATTTCATGGTTGTTTTTATTTGCATTTTCCTGATGATTGGAGCACCTTTTCATATATCAGTTGCCTATCTGTATGTCTGTTTTGGAAAAATGCCTATTCAGATCCTCTTGCTCCAAATCACTGCAGATGGTGACTGAAGCCTTGAAATTAAAAGACGCTTGCTCCTTGGAAGAAAAGCTATGACAAACCTAGACAACAGATTAAAAAACTGAGACATTACTTTACCAGTTAATGTCCATCTAGTCAAAGCTATGTTTTTTTCCAGTAGTCACATATGGATGTGAGAGTTGGGACATAAAGAAAGCTGAGCACTGAAAAATTAATGGTTTTGAATTGTGGTGTTGGAGAAGACTCTTGAGAGTCCCTGAACTGCAAGGAGATCAAACCAGTGAATCCTAAAGGAAACCAATCTTGAATAATCATTGAAAGGACTGATGCTGAAGCTGAAACTTCTATACTTTAGCTACCTAATGTGCAGAACTGACTTATTAGAAAAGACCCTGATGCTGGAGAAGATTGAAGGCAGGAGGCAAAGCAGATGGCAGAGGACTAGACTGTTAGATGGCATCACTGAATCAATCGGATGTGAGTTTGGTGAAGGACAGAGAAGCCAGGCATGCTGCAGCCCAAGGGGTCACGGAGAGTCAGACATGACTGAGTGACTGAACAACAACAAAGACTTAGCAGACATGATTTGCAAAGATTTCTCCCACTCTGTGAGTTTCACTTTCTTGATTTTGTTCTTAAAATCACTTTCTTGATTTTGTTGCTTAAAAGTTTTAATTTTGAGGAAGTCCATGATATATGTCTTTTCCCCCTTGCTGTTTGTATTTTAGGTGCCATATCTATAAAATGACCGCTTAATCTAAGGTTATAAAGATTTATATGCATGTTCCCTATAGGATTTTTATAATATATAAAATATAGCACTTATATTTAGATCTTTGATTCATTTTGACAAATTTTTGAGTATTATTTAAAGTAGGTGTTCAGCTTAACTCTTGAATGTGGGTATGTATTTGGTCAAGCACCATTTGTTGAAAAGACTATTTTTTTGTTTCCACATTGAATTGTCTTAGTGCTCTTAGTCAGACACCAATTGCCCAAACATGTTTAGGTTTATTTGAGTATCCTCAATTCATTTCATTTATTATGCCATTAATCTATATGTCAGTATTGATTATCATAGTTTAATATAGTGTATTTTAAATTTGGGAAGTGTGAGTATGCCAGTTATTTTCTTTCTTTGTTTCTTAGTGCTCTTCCTGGTCGCTTGTATTTCTTATGAATTTTAGAGTCAGTTTATTTATTTCCCCCCCCAAAAAAAGCAATTTAAGAGTTGGAATATAAGTCACTTTGGAGGGTAAAGACATTTTAGTGGAGAAGGCAATGGCAACCCACTCCAGTACTCTTGCCTGGAAAATCCCATGGACGGAGGAGCCTGGTGGGCTGTAGTCCATGTGGTCACTAAGAGTCGGACACGACTGAGCGACTTCATTTTCACTTTTCACTTTCATGCATTGGAGAAGGAAATGGCAACCCACTCCAGTGTTCTTGCCTGGAGAATCCTAGGGATGGCAGAGCCTGGTGGGCTGCCGCCTATGCAGTTGCACAGAGTTGGACAAGACTGAAGCGACTTAGCAGCAGCAGCAGCTGACATCTTAGTAATGACAAGCTTTCCATTTTTTAAATGTGAAATGTCTTCCCATTCATTTGGACTTTTAATTTTTTTGACAATATGTATGGGTTTAGTGTCTAAGTCAAATTATTTTTCAAATTCATCTACACGTTCTTTATTTTCTAATCTTGATTTCTTACTCTAATTTTCATACCATTTATTGTCAGTGTGTAAAAATACAACAGATTTTTGAAGTCATTCATTAGTTGTAATTGTTTGTTATTCTTCAGAATGTACTATAAACAAGATCATATCAAGTGCAAATAGTTTCAATACTTCTTTTTCAATTTGGATGAGTTCTATTTTTTTCCTTTTCTTTTTAGTTTTATTTATTTATTTACTTTACAATATTGTATTGGTTTCCTAATTTCCTTTAATAGAATCTCTAGTACAATGTTGAACAGCAATAATAAGAGCAGATATCTCTGTCTTTTCCTGATCTTTCACTCTTACTATTTCTCTGTGAAGTTTATTTTAGCTGTGAATTTTTCATAGATGAGTTTTATGAGATTGAACTAGTTATCTTTGAAATATTTTTATTTTGCTGCTTGTTTTTTATCACAAAAAAAATGTTGTGTCAATTGCTTTTTCTGCCTCTACAGAGATTCTCAAGCTTTTCATGCTCACACTCAGTCATATCTGACTCTTTGTGATCCCATGGACTGTAGCCTGCCAGGCTCCTCTGTCCATTGGATTTTTCAGGCAAGAATACTGGAATGGTTTGTATTTCCTCTTTCAGGGGATCTTCCTGACTCAGGGATAGAACCCAACTCTCCTGCCTTTCTTTCATTGCAGGTGGATTCTTTACCAGTGAGCCATTGGGGGAGACTATCATGTGGCATTTACCCTTCATTCTATTGATATAGTGCAGTATTTTAATTTCTTTAGCATGTTGATTCAGTCTGGAATTCCTGAGACAAATCCTACTTTTTCATGGAATGTAATCTTTTTATTATGCTGGTGAATTCAGTAATTACAGAAGTCTAGGTTTCTTTGGAATTTCTGTCAGAGTCATTTTTGTATTTTCAGTGGGTCATTCTTTCAAGTTTCTTTGAATGGTTTGTAATATTTTTGCAAAGAACTGAGCATTCTGTGTTATAATGTGGTAAATTTGGAAGTACGATGCTCACAGTCCTCAGGGATTGTTGCTTTTGCTTGTGTAGGCTTGGGAATGTCCATTTGTGTCTATTTTTCCCAAGTGTGTACTCCTTTTGTACATTGACATTTTTGGCCCATTTTCTCCATCTTCAGACAGTGATCTAACAAAGTGTTGGCAGAAACCCCAGTGGCTCCAGAGGTAAAGAATCCACCACAATACTGGAGGTTTGATCCCTGAATCAGGAAAATCCCCTGGTGGAGGAAATGGCAACCCACTCCAGTATCCTTGCCCAGGAAATCCCATGGACAGAGGAGCCTGGTGAGCTAGAGTCCACAGAGCTGCAAAGAGTCAAACATGACTGAACATGCACACCAAGATTTTCTCTATCTTGAGACAGTGATCTGACAAAGATATTGTTAAATGTGTGATTCCAAAAAGGGATGGGGAAGAAGGATTCTTCTTTACATGCCCTGATAGATGTCACCAGGGAAGATCACTATGGCTAAAAAGACTGAAACCAAAGAAGGTGTCTCTGCCAGTTCTTCAGAGTTCTGCCACACTAACCCAAATGCACTTCCTCTGGTTTTTGGAGTGCAAGATCTCCTGTGCCTGCCACAAGGAATGAATACCACTGTCCCCAAGTTGATAAAGGAGCTGAGGAATGGGGCATGGGAAATGTTTGTGGATTCTACTTTCTTACCAAAAACGGCTTCATCAAGCACTCCCCTTTCTGTTATAAGTGATCAATCATATTCTGTGTTCCAAAATAGTTGATCTAATTCTTTTCCAGTTCAATGGTTGCTTAGATGGAGGGACCAACCCTTGGATCTTCCTACTCTGGCATTTTGCATGCATGTTAGCTTTATTGGATATTCAGGGTCCTTAAAAATTCTACTGCTGTCATTTCTGTCTTTCCAAAAGTCTGATTAAAGTTTTTGTTCTTGTTTCATAAAATCTCCCATGTTTCAAAGTTCTTAAAATATTATCTCTCTTGATTTTCTGAGGCATTTAAATTTTGGCTTAAACATAGATATTCAATCAACCAGTTACAAGCACCTTTTTATTAAAAAAGACAAATTTTCCCACTCTGGATTACCTTCTCATTCATATGTCAATAGTTCTTATATATACTTGTATCTGTATCTAGTTTCCTCATTCCATGGCATTGATCTATTTATACAACTTTGTTATTACTACAGCATTTCATTTTTAAGACTTTTGAAGTCAAATTTTTGTGCAATTAGCATGACAGTGTATTGGCCATTCTTGGCTCCAGACATTTCCAAATCTACTTACTAAGTTGTGCAAAATAACAACACAAAGTACTTTGGATTGCAAATATAAAAACTGTATATATAAATTGATTTAATAACAATTTTGAGGACACGCATTAAAATCCAATTTCTAATGTATTACATGTATTCATTTATCAAGCCTTCTTTAAAGATTATCAATAAAAGTATAAAATTTTACACAAATAGACCTTGTATTTCTTTGTTACCTATTTTCCAAAGCAATTTCTATTTTTCATTTTATTGTAAATTATTCTCATCAGTTGATAGTACGTAGAGGTACAATTGATTTTGGTATATTGATTAGATATACAGAACCTTGCCAAATACACTAATATATTTTTAACAAGAGTTTTAAATTTTCTCTATGCACAGTGATATCAAATAAAGGAATTATATTATAAAATTGATTTTAATAGATATATAACATTGGCTATTACCTCAGTTACAATACTGAATATTAGTACATACTCTAGTTTTCACTGTTAATTTTTTTTTTAATTTCAAAAGAAGAAAATTCCAATTTTTACCTTTGAGCAAAATACTCATTGTAAGAGTTTAAGAATTACTTATAGGAAATTTAAAAACACTGTTTATCACCTAGTAGATATTTACTCACAAATAAATGTTGAATCCTATGTGAAATTTTCTGCAGCAATATAAATTATCAAATATATTCACCCTCTTTTTTATCAATGTGTTGTTGTATTGATTTATTTTCTAATATTAAATGGCCTACATTGCTGGGATTAACCCAAATATCCATTATGTATTATTTATTCTGTATAATGCTATAATGAAATTTTTTTTCACTTTTGTTCCAAGTATGCTATTAACCTGTGATTTTCCTTTCTTTTAATTTCAGCTTCAGATTTTAGTATCAAGGCTTTGCATCCTGTCAGCATAAATTGGGAATATTTTTGCATCTTCTCAGCATAAATTGGGAAACATTGCTTCTCTTTCTCTATTCTGCTAAATTTTGTGTAAGATTGAGTTTATTCCTTTATTAAAATTTGGATGTAATTTGATATTTAAAAAGCCTAGCATGCATTGTATATGTTTATGTGTGTCTGTGTGTGTTGTTTTGTTTTAAGGGAAAGATCTTTTTAAAAGTTAATTAAACATTTAAAATTTTCTTATCATCTTTAATGGTTGCAGAGTTATTCTGAGTGTAGGAAACTATTTCCATTTTATCTAAATAATATTTAGATAAGTATTTTTTCTAATGTTTATAAAATATTTCCATTTTATCTAAAATCTCAATGATGTAAAATTTTTCATAATGTTTCAATATAATCTTATTTAAATTTGCAGATTTATTTTGAAATACTTTTTAAAAAATTTCTAATATTTATTGTCTACTTGTTTCTTCTTTCTTCTTTGTTTGCTTTTTACTTTTTATAGTCAGTTATTTTTAAATAGTTTGTATTTGGTTCTGTTCAGCCTCCCTCTATTAAAGATTATTTTCTAATTTCTTGATTTCTGCTTTAGACATTATTTTCCCCTTCTTTTACATTAGTTAGGTTATTTTATGGATTTTTCTAACCATTTAAAAATACAAAAATGCAGACTATTTTATCATTTGCAGGTAAAGTATTTTTTTCGGAATCATATGAGTGTATGTCAGTTGTTTACATGGTGTCCTTTATATTTGAATAATTTACTGTGTAATCCCTACAAAGGTTTTAGTCTATATAACCTCAGTATAGATATCAAAAACAATAAAATTGCAGTTAGATAATAAGTTCATGTAATGTACAGTTGTTCAAGTTTCAAAATTTGTCCCAATAATGCCCACTATTGCAAAGCCTACCAATTTGCAGTCATTTATAGCAACCTCTTTGTTTTCTTTTATTTTTTTATTTATTTTTTTTTCATTTATGTATTCATTTATTTTTTTTTTCATTTCATACATGATATTTTACATGTTTCAATGCCATTCTCCCAAATCTTCCCGCCCTCTCCCTCTCTCACAGAGTCCATAAGACTGTTCTAAAGTCTTCTGTAATTCTTCATTTACATGCTGTTGTTGAAGATTCCAGTTCAATTATTAATACTCACTCTCAGTTTATGTTTTTCTTATGACTCATCAAGATCATATTATGTTGTTATTTTTGTAGGTATATCACAAAACTGAGAGTGTATCCTTTCATTGGATTCAATCATGTGTCACAACAACTTTGAGTTATTCTATTATTGCTGAGAAATGGAACAAATCACTAACTTTGTTAATCTTATTTACAAGTGGTCTCCCACGTATTCCTCTGTAAAATTATTCATTTCTCTCTCTCTTTCTCTCCCCTTTTCCTTCGTTGCCTTCTTCTTGATGAACTGAATATTCTTTTATTCTTTTTTGTTTCTTTGTTTTTGTCTACCTCTTTGGAAGTTGTACACTCTATTTTATTCTTCTGGTATTAATCCTAAAAATTAA
Source organism: Bubalus kerabau (assembly GCF_029407905.1). Classification (NCBI taxonomy): domain Eukaryota; kingdom Metazoa; phylum Chordata; class Mammalia; order Artiodactyla; family Bovidae; genus Bubalus; species Bubalus kerabau. The sequence continues at coordinate 54,996,878 of NC_073634.1, forward strand.
ACATAATTTTAAATCATCAAAGTAATTGTAAATCAAAATTAACAAACAGATTTCATTTCCTTCAATATAATAAAATTAGAATACTTTAGCTCCACATTCCTAATATACTTTTAATATTTTAAATCTAATTTCATAATGCCATCAAATGTTAGCATTTTGCTGTATTATATATATGTCCATTCAGTTTTACCCACATAGTTACTACTTTGCTTTATATATCTTCTTATATCACAGAACTTCAGTCTACAATCACATTCCTTCTACTTGAAGTATATAACTCAGAAATTCACTTAGTAAGAATTGGCTGTGATAAACTCAAAAGCACTGGTAAAGGACAATTCCACTTCTACCCATTAGCGCCAGATCTATGTGTTATAGATATTGAATACTTAGCATTGTGCATTTGCCATTTGTTTTCTGCATTATAGAGCATTAATATGTAAAGGTGATTCTTTTGACTGGGGTTTAGCTAAACTTTCAAAAGTTTATTCCTATATTCCTTAAAACATTGCTTCTAGAAGATGAAATAAGACACAATAGCAGTGGATCACAAAGTTATAAGCCTATTATGTCACTACTTTTTTTTTTTTGGTAAAATAATTTTCTTAGTCTGTGTACATGCTCATTTGCTTCAGTCATGTCCGACTCTTTGCGACCCCAGGGACTGTAGCCCACCAGGTTCTTCTGTCCATGAGAGGAATTTCCAGGCAAGAATACTTCAGTATGTTGCCATGCCCTCCTCCAGGGGATTTTCCTGACTCAGCAATGAAACTGTGTCTCCTGTGTTTCCTGCATTGCAGGTGGATTCTTTATCCACTGAGCCAGCTTAGAAGCCCTTCCTCAGTCTGAGGCAATTTAAATGGAAACTCCCTGTCAATAGGCTATTGTTGCCCTTGGATGATGGTATCAGTGGTATGTATCAATAAAAGTAAACCCATCTCCAGAATAGGCCCTACCAAGTGGGAGGAAATTTGATGTGATCAAGCTGTTTGCAAGTAGACGGTTAATTAACTAATGAAGGGGATGCATAGCACTTAGCATAGACTTTTGTGATATAGGATTAAATATTCAGTCATGCTATGTGCTTAAGTGGTATCTACATTCTTCCAATCATGTCTATTTTGGCCATGAGGAAAATGCTAGATAGGCATTAACATGAGACACAGAGAAAAACATCTGCACATTTTTGGCCTACATCATCATCCAATTCATATTTCTTCTCAAGGCTTACTTGTTTCCTTATCCTAATGCCTTATTTCCAAAGCCATGATCAACATCCAAAATAGTTCCATTTTCCTGGAGTACATATTGTTATTACAGACAACTTTTCCTGTTAAAAAAAATTAAAAGGGAACAGTCAATCATATTGCTCTTTGCTTAACCCAGTGGAAGAATTTCCCTTCAACCCGGTCTTTCAAGTGAGTCTATAAACTAGAAGAGTATATTTTTGCTGAGAATCAGGGTATCATGGCAATCCATCTGTGAAACAACGGGGTTCTTACTGCTGTCATCAGTTGGTCATTCTGAAGTGCATTGAGGTTAAGGTGTGAATCACTGGAGATCCTTTGGTGGGACTGCTGTGCTTAGTCACTTAGTCATGTCGGACTCTTTGTGACCCTATGGTCTGTAGCCCAACCATGGTCTGTCCATGGGGATTCTCCAGGCAAGAATACTGGGTGTTTTCATGCCCTTCCCAGGGGATATTCCCAACCCAGGGACTGAACCCAGGTTCCCCACATTGCAGTACATTCTTTACCATCTGAGCCTCCAGGGAAGCCCAAGAATACTGGAGTGGGTAGCCTATCCCTTCTCCAGGGGATCTTCCTGACCCAGGAATCAAAGCCAAGTCTCTTGCTTTGCAGGTAGATTCTTTACCAGCTGAGATACCATGGAAGCCATCTGTAGATACTACTTCAAAATAAATCTCATGGAGTGAAAAGCTTTTTATTTGAATTAATAACCACTGTGTTGATGCATCACCTTGTATTGATTCCTGTGGTAGCCTCATTTCATTGTTTTATCTTTTTTTCCTTTTTTCTCTTTTAATGTTCCAGGATTGTTTTCCCTAAAAATAAGATGATTTTTTCCTCAGCCCACTATGCAACCTAAGACATATGTGGAGGAAAAAATTTAGAAAACTAGTTCAATAGCAAATACATTTTAATATTATAACACAGAATAGGAAAATATCATCATTTGTAAGATGTGTAATACAAGGAAAGATTTACAATGAGGATTTATATTTGACAAAAATAGAACAAAGCAAGGTAAATATCACTGAGAAAGCTCAGAGATCAGATCAGTCGCTCAGTCGTGTCTGACTCTTTGCGACACCATGAATCACAGCACGCCAGGCCTCCCTGTTCATCACAAACTCCCGGAGTTCACTCAGACTCACGACCATCGAGTCAGTGATGCCATCCAGCCATCTCATCCTCTGTCATCCCCTTCTCCTCCTGCCCCCAATCCCTCCCAGCATCAGAGTCTTTTCCAATGAGTCAACTCTTCGCATGAGGTGGCCAAAGTACTGGAGTTTCAGCTTTAGCATCATTCCTTCCAAAGAAATCCCAGGGCTGATATTCAGAATGGACTGATGGGATCTCCTTGCAGTCCAAGGGACTCTCAAGAGTCTTCTCCAACACCACAGTTCAAAAGCATCAATTCTTCGGTGCTCAGCTTTCTTCACAGTCCAACTCTCACATCCATACATGACCACAGGAAAAACCATAGCCTTGACTAGACGAAACTTTGTTGGCAAAGTAATGTCTCTGCTTTTGAATATGCTATCTAGGTTGGTCATAACTTTCCTTCCAAGGAGTAAGTGTCTTTTAATTTCATGGCTGCAGTCACCATCTGTCGTGATTTTGGAGCCCAGAAAAATAAAGTCTGACACTGTTTCCACTGTTTCCCCATCTATTTCTCATAAAGTGATGGGACCGGATGCCATGATCTTTGTTTTCTGAATGTTGAGCTTTAAGCCAACTTTTTCACTCTCCTCTTTCACTTTCATCAAGAGGCTTTTGAGTTCCTCTTCACTTTCTGCCATAAGGCTGGCGTCATCTGCATATCTAAGGTTATTGATATTTCTCCCAGCAATCTTGATTCCAGCTTGTGCTTCTTCCAGCCCAGTGTTTCTCATGATGTACTCTGCATATAAGTTAAATAAACAGGGTGACAATATACAGCCTTGACAAACTCCTTTTTCTATTTGGAACCAGTCTGTTGTTCCATGTCCAGTTCTAACTGTTGCTTCCTGACATGCACACATATTTCTCAAGAGGCAGGTCAGGTGGTCTGGTATTCCCATCTCTTTCAGAATTTCCCACAGTTTATTGTGATGCACACAGTCAAAGGCTTTGGCATAGTCAATAAAGCAGAAATAGATGTGTTTCTGGAACTCTCTTGCTTTTTCCATGATCCAGCGGATGTTGGCAATTTGATCTCTGGTTCCTCTGCCTTTTCTAAAACCAGCTTGAACATCAGGAAGTTCAAGTTTCACATATTGCTGAAGCCTGGCTTGGACAATTTTGAACATTACTTTACTAGCGTGTGAGGTGAGTGCAATTGTGCAGTAGTTTGAGCATTCTTTGGCATTGCCTTTCTTTGGGATTGGAATGAAAACTGACCTTTTCCAGTCCTGTGGCCACTGCTGAGTTTTCCAAATTTGCTGGCATATTGAGTGCAGCACTTTCAGAGCATCATCTTTCAGGATTTGGAATAGCTCAACTGGAATTCCATCACCTCCACTAGCTTTGTTTGTAGTGATGCTTTCTAAGGCCCACTTGACTTCACGTTCCAGGATGTCTGGCTCCAGGTGAGTGATCACACCATCGTGATTATCTGGGTTGTGAAGATCTTTTTTGTGCAGTTCTTCTGTGTATTCTTGCCATCTCTTCTTAATATCTTCTGCTTCTGTTAGGTTCATACTATTTCTGTCCCTTATCGAGCCCATCTTTGCATGAAATGTTCCTTTGGTATCTCTGATTTTCTTGAAGAGATGCCTAGTGTTTCCCATTCTGCTATTTTCCTCTATTTCTTTGCACTGATCACTGAGGAAGGCTTTCTTATCTCTTCTTGCTATTCTTTGGAACTCTGCATTCAGATGCTTATATCTTTCCTTTTCTCCTTTGCTTTTCACTTCTCTTCTTTTCACAGCTATTTGTAAGGCCTCCCCAGACAGCCATTTTGCTTTTTTGCATTTCTTTTCCATGTGGATGGTCTTGATCCCTGTCTCCTGTACAATATCACAAACCTGATTCCATAGTTCATCAGGCACTCTATCTATTAGATCTAGGCCCTTAAATCTATTTCTCACTTCCCCTGGAAGTATGCAAATACCAAATGACAATTTATTTTAAGTTTTAAGGAATAAGTTAAAATAACCAATTTACAATCATTATGTTACAAATTAAAAGCAATGGTATTTTTACACACTCAAGGTCTATCAATTGTCTCAGGAAGATTTTTCCACTGTGTCTGGATAATTTTTAGCTCTATATTGTTTTATAAATTATACCATCAATTTTAAAGTAACTTCTTAGTATACATTTTTTCATGCTTTATGATTACTTTCTAAGAGGGTGTGTGCACACTATCTATCTACCTTGTACTTTAAACAACTCTGATTTTTTCCTGATCTGTGAGTGCTTTTCATTGTCATCATGGTCGTGTTGTCTATGTTTCAAATAACAGGAAATTTTTTACACCCAAAGAAAATAATGGCATGTGATATGGAGAGTGGCTAGGTCTTTGCTCCATAATCCATTTTTTCTGTTTTTCATATTAATGTTTCTATCACTGAATGTAATAGTCATAGTGGACTAGAATGTATTACCATAGCAATACATATTTCAGAGTATTTCTAAAATGGAGGTTTCCTTACCACACTATAGTCACCCTGGCTTATGGAATCTTCTTAATGCCCTTTGTTAAAATATCTTTGCCAAGATGAAGACAAAAGAGGGAATTATGTACTGGCTCAAACTACAGTTCCTGAAAGTGAAGTATCATCTCTACTCACGTTTCATTGGCCAAAGACAGTTACACAGCCTTATCTAACTTAGAACAATGCAGAAGTGTAATCTTTACAAGTACAGATGGAGGTTACTTTAGACAACTGTGATATTTGGAAAGAATCCTAGTGATCCCTGCAGTGACAAAATTTTGTGAAGAAATGAAAAATAAATAAATGGACATTTACAACTAAAGGTTTCAATTATTATAAGTGAAACTGAACAAGATATCTTGAAGTTGTCAACACAAAATTTTGATTATGTAGGACTTTGAGTTTCTATTTATATCATATAAATTAATGCTCACAAATACATTAGGAAGTCATTAAGCAATTTATAAACTCATTCCCTCAAGATACTTCCACTTATGTGGTTAATACTATTAAAAAAAAAAATAAGATCCTAGATTGAATATTAGCTGAAAACCTTTATATGAAAGTAGGTAGCTGAACTATCTTTATATGAAGAATATTTGAAAAAGAAAAAAAAAGTATATCTTTTGACATTATAACTTGTAGTATAATATTATTCCATGATTCTCAAACTCATGGCCATAAAATCACATGAAATGCTGCTGAGAATGGCATTTATGGTCACCAGCCATGAAGAATTTTATTTGCTAAGTTGAAAAGAAATTTTGTAATCTGAACTTGTAAAACACCCAAATGAAATTTTGCACCAATGGCACATAAAAACTGTGCTAGTAGATAACATTATTTTTGGAGAAAGTCAACTTCTCTTCCAATTTAGCTTTACTGCTTAGCAGCCTCTTGGACTTAAGGAAACTGTATATTCTCAGGGTATCACTATACCCATTTCTAAAAAAAAGAAATGGATTTATTTTATTTGATCCATAGATACTACCTCTTAGAGTGATATATAGTTAATGATAGAAGATTAAATTTCATTTTTTTCCCTAATAATATCTATTTCATTGGATTATAATGAGGATTAAATAAAATAATAAAAGTGTAGTGCTCAGCACAGCATTTTTGCTATTCAAATGTTCCACTAAATAATGGCTATTGCTCTTGCAGTTATGAATAGTAATAGTATTAGTAGTAATGGTACTAGTAGGAGAAACACCATCACCTAAAGTGTGTGATACAATAAACCAAATGAGGCTGCTCCATAGGTAAATAACTACTCCATAGACAAATGACTGTTCCATAGGTAAATGACTGCTCCATTGTAGGCAGTCAGGCCATGCAAGTAAGAATGCTTAACCTTATCCAGCACTTAGAAAGCATTTCTTTACTTCATTAGTGGTAATTTGCTTCATTAGTTGCTTTCACCATCCCAAGATTACTGAAGTGGGTAGCCAATCCCTTCTCTAGGGGATCATCTAGAAACAGAAATCTAGTTCAGTTCAGTTCAGTCGCTCAGTCGTGTCCGACTCTTTGCCATCCCATGAATCACAGCACGCCAGGCCTCCCTGTCCGTCACCGACTCCCAGAGTTCACTCAAACTCATGTCCATTGAGTCGGTAATGCCATCCAGCCATCTCATCCTATGTTGTCCCCTCCTCCTCCTGCCCCCAGTCCTTCCCAGATTAGGGTCTTTTCCAATGAGTCAACTCTTCACATGAGGTGGCCAAAGTCTTGGAGTTTCAGCTTCAACATCAGTCCTTAAAATGAACACACAGGACTGATCTCCTTTAGGATGGACTGGTTGGATCTCCTTGCAGTCCAAGGGACTCTCAAGAATCTTCTTCAACACGACAGTTCATAAGCATCCATTCTTTGATGCTCAGCTTTCTTCACAGTCCAACTCACATCCATACATGAAAACTAGAAAAACCATAGCTTTGACTAGACGGACCTTTGTTGGCAAAGTAATGTCTCTGCTTTTCAATATACTAACTAGGTTGGTCATAATTTTCCTTACAAGGCGTCAGCGTCTTTTAATTTAATGGCTGAAATCACCATCTGCAGTGATTTTGGAGCCCCCCAAAAATAAAGTCTGACACTGTTTCCACTGTTTCCCCATCTATTTCCCATGAAGTGATGGGACTAGATGCCATGATCTTAGTTTTCTAAATGTTGAGGTTTAAGCCAACTTTTTCACTCTCCTCTTTCACTTTCATCAAGAGGCTCTTTAGTTCTTCTTCACTTTCTGCCATAATGCTGGTGTCATCTGCATATCTGAGGTTACTGATATTTCTCCCGGCAATCTCGATTCCAGCTTGTGCTTCTTCCAGCCCAGCATTTCTTGTGATGTACTCTGCATAGAAGTTAAATAAGCAGGGTGACAATATACAGCCTTGACGTACTCCTTTTCCTATTTGGAACCAGTCTGTTGTTCCATGTCCAGTTCTAACTGTTGCTTCCTGACCTGCACACAGGTTTCTCAAGAGGCACATCAGGTGGTCTGGTATTCCCATCTCTTTCAGAATTTTCCACACTTTATTGTGATCCACACAGTCAAAGGCTTTGACATAGTCAATAAAGTAGAAATAGATGTTTTTCTGGAACTCTGTTGATTTTTCCATGATTCAGCGGATGTTGGTAATTTGATCTCTGGTTCCTCTGCCTTTTCTAAAACCAGCTTGAACATCTGGAAGTTCATGGTTCACGTACTGCTGAAGCCTAGATTGGAGAATTTTGAACATTACTTTACTAGCGTGTGAAATGAGTGCAATTCTGCGGTAGTTTGAGCATTTTTTGGCATTGCCTTTCTTTGGGATTGGAATGAAAACTGACCTTTTCCAGTCCTGGGGCCACTGCTGAGTTTCCCAAATTTGCTGGCATATTGAGTGCAGCACTTTCACAGCATCATCTTTCATGATTTGAAAGAGCTCAACTGGAATTCCATCACCTACACGAGCTTTGTTTGTAGTGACGCTTTCTAAGGCCCACATGGCTTCACATTCTAGGATGTCTGGCTCTAGGTGAGTGATCACACCATCATGATTATCTGGGTTGTGAAGCTCTTTTTTTGTATAGTTCTTCTGTGTATTCTTGTCACCTCTTCTTAATATCTTCTGCTTCTCTTAGGTCCATACCATTTCTGTCCTTTTTCGAGCCCACGTTTGCATGAAATGTTCCCTTGGTATCTCTAATTTTCTTGAAGAGATCTCTAGTCTTTCCTATTCTGTTGTTTTCCTCTATTTCTTTGCATTGATCCTTGAGGAAGACTTTCTTATCTCTCCTTGGTATTCTTTGGAACTCTGCATTCAGGTGCTTATATCTTTCCTTTTCTCTTCTCTTCTTTTCACAGCAATTTGTAAGGTCTCCCCAGACGGCCATTTTGCTTTTTTTGCATTTCTTTTCCATGGGGATGGTCTTGATCCCTGTCTCTTGTACAATGTCACGAACCTCCATTCATAGTTCATCAGGCACTCTGTCTATCAGATTTAGTCCTTAAATCTATTTCTCACTTCCACTGTATAATCATAAGTGATTTGATTTAGGTCATACCTGAATGGTCTAGTGGTTTTCCCTACTTTCTTCATCTGAATTTGGCAATAAGGGGTTCATGATCTGAGCCACAGTCAGCTCCCAGTCTTGTTTTTGCTGACTGTATAGAGCTTCTCCATCTTTGGCTGAAAAGAATATAATCAATCTGATTTCAAGGTTGGCCATCTGGTGATGTCCATGTGTAGAGTCTTCTTTTGTGTTGTTGGAAGAGGGTGTTTGTTATGGCCAGTGGGTTCTCTTTCAAAACTCTATTAGCCTTTGACCTGCTTCATTCTGTACTCCAAGGTCAAATTTGCCTGTTACTCCAGGTGTTTCTTGACTTCCTACATTTGTATTCCAGTCCCCTATAATGAAAAGGACATCTTTTTTGGGTGTTAGTTCTGAAAGGTCTTGTAGGTCTTCATAGAACCGTTAAACTTCAGCTTATTCAGTGTTACTGGTTGGGGCATAGGCTTGGATTACGGATGATATTGAATGGTTTGCCTTGAAAACAAATAGAGATCATTCTGTCATTTCTGAGATTGTATCCAGGTACTGCATTTTGGACTCTTTTTTGACTGTTATGGCTACTCCATTTCTTCTAAGGGATTCCTGCCCACAGTAGTAGATATAACGGTCATCTGAGTTAAATTCACTAATTCCAGTCCATTTTAGTTCTCTGATTCCTAAAATGTCAGTGTTCACTCTTGCCATCTCCTGTTTGACCACTTCTAATTTGCCTTGATTCATGGACTTGACATTCCAGGTTCCTATGCAATATTGCTCTTACAGCATCAGACCTTGCTTTATCACCAGTCACATCCACAACTGGATATTGTTTTTGCTTTGGCTCCATCCCTTCATTCTTTCTGGAGTTATTTCTCCACTGATCTCCACTAGCATATTCAGAACCTAGTGACCTGGGGAGTTCCCCTTTCAGTATCCTATCATTTTGCCTTTTCATACCCAGGAATATACCTGGGAATCTAATTGCAGGTGGATTCTTTACCAACTAACCTACCAGGGTAGCCCGTTGTATTTTCAGCCAAACTTAGAAAAAAAAAAGCCTCCTAAATATCTATGCATTGCTCTACAGCTGTAGTTTTAATATTTGGTAAAAATTGAGATTATGTCAAGTTAATGTTTTTCAAGAACAGAGTGTCTCAATATTGATCTTATTGATATTTTGATAGTTGTAAGATGTCTGTCTTGTGTATTTTGCTAAGTCACTTCAATCACATCCAACTCTTTGTGACCCCCGTGGACTGTAGCCCACCAGACTCTCTGTCCATGGGATTCTCCAGGCAAGAATACTGGAATGGGTTGTGTTTCCTTCTCCAGAGGATCTTCCAGAACTAGGGATCAAAGCTGCATCTCCCATGTCTCCTGCATTAGCAGGCAGATTCTTTATTTCTGAGTCACCAGGGAAGCCCATCTTATGTATTATGGAATACTTTTTAACATCCCTGGCATTAAAATTAGATGCCATAGAAGTTCCTGAGTGTTACAAATAAAAATGTCCGCAGAGCAGACATTGACAGAATCCCTTTGGAAGTTAAAAGTGTCCCTAGTTAAATTTATCTCCAGATAAAAATAATCCTTTTAGCAATTCTTTGGGTTTACAAGGTATCTTTTAATTGTATTATATATGAAATAACAGATATGGAAATATTATTCAATATGAACTGCCTAAGATACACAATAGTACAAACCTTTAATTTCATGCAAATAATGTACATAAGTCCCAATGTTATTAAGCAGGGATTGAGAATAGTTAAAGGGAAATTAGTTGGTGATAATGTGCCAGTCATAATTACAGTGATGCATTTTATTTTAATAAGGAGAAGACTGAACATTATTATATCTGAAAATTTAAGCAGTTTTTCTATTTGATGTTTAAATTTAACATTGAAACATTTCCATATTTAAATGGGAGATATTAAACAGAAAAATATGCATGATCATTTCAATAATAGAGATATAACCAAAATCCTAAAACCTGAGGACTTTTTGTAGCATGTGGTTCTGATAAATTGTAGTAAAGGCTGATTACGCACAACTCAGTACAGATAAAGGAAAGCTCCATAGAAGAAAGTTAAAGAAGCTCATATCTGGATTCTACTATCATCATAAAATAGAGACTTTAGGATATTGTAGTTGAAAGCAAATTATGGGTCAGTGCTAGAGTGAAATTATTGATTTCAAGAAGGATTAGTTGATGGGTAACTAACATTCCAAGGGAAATCACTTATATGTAAGCTTGGTGCTACTGCTAATCTCTGATGAAGACACAACTATTTCAACTGATGACAAGCTATGGCAGCAGAATTAATAAAATGGTTCTTTCATCCAGTGAATTATGAACATGTGACTTGTTTTATCATCTAACATGTTTTGTCATCTAATATAATACTCCATGTTCACCTTAGAAGAATGAGCACTATGCTGTCTTTAGGCAGAGTGTTACATACTTGCTGGTTTGAGTTGATTTATAACATTGTTCAAGTTCTCTATTCCTCTGCCCAGATGTTCTATACGTTATTGAATATAGGGTACAGAAGCATCCAATGATTATATAATTTCCCATTTCTTCTTTAAGTCTGTTAGTTTTTCATATATTTTTGAGCTTTGTTGCTAGCTATGTATATGTTTACAGTTGTTATTGTTTTGTGATGGATTAACACTTTTATCAGTATGTAATGTTGATCTTTGTTTCTTGTAACAGTTTTTGACTTGAATTCTGTTTTGTCTGGTATCATTACAGCCACTAACAATTCCCTTATGTTTAATACTTGCATGAAATATCTTTCCACCCTTTCACTTGCAACTTCTTGTGTCTTTGGATCTAAGGAACTCTCTTGTAGACAACATAGAGTGTGTCATTTTTTAAATCTATCCTTCCAAACTTAGAGTCTTTCACTTAGAGTTTAATCAATTTGCATTTAATGCTATTACTGATAATAAGAAAATTTACTTCTGACATTTTGAAATTTCTATCTTTCTATCTTGCATGATCTGTGTTCCTCAATTCCTCCATTATTGTATTCTTTCATTTATAGTTTATGTTTTTTAGTTTGCCATTTTGATTCTGTTTCTATATAACTTATTATATATATATTTTTTATATTCTTTTTTTTAATTTTATTTTATTTTTAAACTTTACATAATTGTATTAGTTTTGCCAAATATCAAAATGAATCTGCCACAGGTATACATGTGTTCCCCATCCTGAACCCTCCTCCCTCCTCCCACCCCACTTATTATATATATTTTTAATTATTTTCCTAGTGGCTAACCAGGGGATTACACTTAACATCTTAATTTGTATAATTAATTTAAATTAATACTAACAGTTCAGTTCAGTTCAGTCACTCAGTCGTGTCCGACTCTTTGCGACCCCATGAATCGCAGCACACCAGGCCTACCTGTCCATCACCAACTCCTGGAGTTCACTCAAACTCACGTCCATCAAGTCTGTGATGCCATCCAACCATCTCATCCTCTGTCATCCCCTTCTCCTCCTGTCCCCAATCCCTCCCAGTATCAGAGTCTTTTCCAATGAGTCAATTCTTTGCATGAGGTGGCCAAAGTTAAAATGGTGTAAAAACTTGCTTTATAAACCACAGCTTCCTTATATTGTTGTCATAAATTGCATCTGTATTTTTGTATGTACTTTAACATAGATTCATAAGTACTGCATTATGCATTTGTCTTTTGAATCACTTAAAAAAAGATAAAAATCAGACAATAATACTAGATTTATATTTAGCTATGTAATTCTAATAATTATTACAATAATACTCAATTTATATTTAGATACATAAATCGAGTATTATTGTCTTTGATTTTTATCTTTTTGTACATGATTCAAAAGACAAATGCATAACCTGGTGGTTCAGATGGTCAAGAATCCACCTGCAATGAAGGAGACCTGGGTTCGATCCCTAGGTTGGGAAGATCCCCTGCAGAAAGGAATGACAACCTACTCCAGTATCTTGCCTGGGAAATCCCATGGACAGAGAAGCCTGGCTGGCTACAGTCCATGGGATTGCAAACAACAGGACACCACTGAAAGACTAAGTCTACACAGTACAATTCTTTTAATGGTGTTGTTTACCTCATTTTATGTCTTTGACTTAGATACTAGTGTCCTTTCATTCCTACCTGAAGTACTCCCTTTAACATTTCTTTGTATATGGGTCTGCTAGCAATGGGCCCCCTTCTAAGCCTCAATTAAACTCTCTTCTCAGTCTCTGGAGCCTTCTCTGGGGTGTGGAGCTGCATCACAGGGCAGGAGGGGCCCCATGTACACTCTTGCATTGGTTGGAGCACAGGCTGTAATGGTTCCATTGCAGACAGAAATCAGGGCTGCTTCTTATGTACTCCTGTGTCAGTAGTGTTTACCTCCCATGTTCAAATTCCGCTTCTGGTCTGAGCCCCCTTTGTCCCTCACAGATGGGCTTTCCCCTCATCCTCTGCTGCCCTTGCCCTGGTTGTGAGGTTGCTTCCTGAACAAAGTATGGCTGGAACTTTTGCTCCCATCAGTCTGGGATGTATGTAGTGGTGTTTTCAGGAAACTCAGCAGCCACTCTTGCATTTTTCCACCCTCTCCATCCTGGTTTGGGCACAAGCTCCTCACAAGTGGAATCCATGTTCCCTCTACCCTCTTTTAGTCCTGCCACCTATCCACTTGGCTAAGAGGATTCATCTTTTCTGTTAATCTGCCTTCTCCTCTGAGTCACTCTCAGGGACACAAGTCCTAGGGTAATCACTTTACTTCCTTGCCTACCTGGTTACCTGTGCATCTTTCTTACAGCTGTGTTTGTATAGAAGTCTTTCTCCTGTTAGTTTTTCCAAGAATTACTCCACATGTACATGTATTTTTGATGTGTTCATGGCAGAATTGTGTTCTTGCCCTCCTAGTCTACTATCTTGGTAAAGTCCAGAACAACTCCTCTCTTATAAATAACATATTATTTATAATGGACCTTATTTCTGTATTCTGATCTAGCAGTCACAAAAGTAACACAAGTAATTAAAATTTTTGAATGATAAAAATGACAATTTCATGTGGTCTAAACTATCAGTTTATTCCTTTAGAACTATAAAATATTTCTAATATTTTTTTAAAAAAATACTTTTAAGCTGATTGTAGCTAAAGTGAAAGTCACTCAATCATGTCCAACTCTTTGCAAAGCCCTGGACTACACAGTCCATGGAATTCTCCAGGCCAGTATACTGGAGTGGGTAACCTTTCCCTTCTCCAGGGGATCTTCCCAACCCAGGGATCGAACCCAGGTCTCCCACATTGCAGGTAGATTCTTTACCAACTGAGCCACAAAGGAAACCCAAGAATACTGGAGTGGGTAGCCTATCCCTTCTCCAGCGGATCTTCCTGACCCAGGAATTGAACCAGGGTGTCCTGCATTGCAGGCATATTCTTTACCAACTGAGCTATCAAGGAAGCTGATTGCAGCTAAAGTCCTATATATATATATATATATATATATATATATATATATATATATTTTTTTTTTTTTTAATCACTTCTCTGTTATATTCTTACCAAATGGTTATTCACTCTAGGCTTGAATACAAGGAGAGTGTTATGGACTCAACTGTGCCACCATCTCAAAATTCTTATGTTGAAACTCACACATCTGAATCCTTAAGAAATAGCTGTGATTTGGAGATGGGGCCTTTACCAATGTAATTAAGATGATATGAGGCTATTAGAATGGACACTTATCCAAGTTGCCTTATGTCCTTATAAGAAGAGAAAATTTTGGTATATAATAATACACCAAGTATCAGTCAGTTCAGTTCAGTTGCTCAGTCGTGTCCGACTCTTTGTGACCCCATGAATCGCAGCACTCCAGGCCTCCCTGTCCATCACCAACTCCTGGAGTTTACCCAAACTCATGTCCATCGAGTCAGTGATACCATCTAGCCATCTCATCCTCTGTCATCCCCTTCTCCTCCTGCCCCCTGTCCCTCCCAGAATCAGGGTCTTTTCCAATGAGTCAACTCTTCGCATGAGGTGGCAAAAGTGGAGTTTCAGCTTCAGCATCAGTCCTTCCAATGAACACCCAGGACTGATCTTCTTTAGAATGGACTGGCTGGATCTCCTTTCAGTCCAAGGGATCTCAAGAATCTTCTCCAACATGGCAGTTCAAAAGCATCAATTCTTTGGTGCTCAGCTTTCTTCACAGTCCAACTCTCACATCCATACATGACCACTGGAAAAACCATAGCCTTGACTAGACGGACCTTTGTTGACAGAGTAATGTCTTCATATTACTTGGATTACACCAAGGATACCACTTCACAAAGGAGACACCTTGTGAAAGCAGTCATCTGTAAACCAAGGAGAGTGGCATAAGAATAAATTAAACATATTATCACCTTGGTGTTGAATTTCTAGGCTTCATAACTATGAGATATTGTACTTCTGTTTTTTAAGCCACCCTATCTTTGGTATTTTGCTATGGTTGCCTTAGCAAACTAATAGAGTGCCACAAGGTCATAGTGGAGGGAAGAAAATATGTTTATTAAAAGTCTCTCTGGTTTTAAGTATACAAATTCATAAATCTTAAGGTTTTATTTGCATTTTAAAACCATTTTTAAAGCTCTAGCATGTTGCTTATCCATGTTATACCAACAGTTGAATAAGCTCTACATTTACTTTGCAATTGCTATGGGTCAGAAAACACAATCAGATTTATAAGATACAAGTAAGCTTCAATCTGATACTGCATTGATTTTATGGAAGCAAAAGGACTGAAGAAGCAGCAGATAGATTTCAGTTTCTTTTGGATGACCAATGGCTCTGCAATTCCGAACTTCTTTTGTCCCTTACCCCCATGATTGTATAGGACTGTCAGAGACAGGTGCCTAAGAACCAAAGTAAGTCACCTTGACACTGAGAGCCTACAGACTCAAATTCTCACCAGCTATCCAGGCCCACAGTCGGTGAGAAAATTCAGTTTGGTCAGTTCAAGTGAATTTTTACCAATTACGTGTTTATAAAGAGGAACAGACACCAAATTCCACATTTATTTTAAATGTAGTTTTCCAGAAAACAAACACTGAGATCATTTACCAGCAGGCCAGTATCAGCCCAGACCAGGTGTTAATCCTCTGCTCATAGGTCTGTTGGAAGAGTTTGAAGATAATGCATAATGAAATGAGCACGTGTGATCTTGGAAAGTCTCTGAAACTCTGCAGTGTATCACTTATTCCAAACCTGAACTCATCCTTTCTTATGGTCTTATAGGTTCAGAGATTCAATTTTTGCTAGTTTCCTGAATTTGGTAAGACAATGCTAAATTGGGGTAAAGATGTTTTTGTGACACATCCTCCCAAATCAGAATTCATTAGAATGTACTGATCAATAAACTCTTAGCAGGACAAAAGCCATAGTAAATGGGCCAGTGTATTTCCTTCATGTGAAAAGGTCAACAACTTATAAGACAATATCCTTTAGAGAAGTTTAAAAAGTATGGAAAGAGATAAAATCTGATACAGAAATCATCCATTTATTGACATAAGTCACTGATACCTTTCTGCTTACCCAAGGGCATCTTTTTCTCTACATCTGTGAGATGTGCTAAAAGTTTATTTTGTAGCTTAGCTGGTAAAGAATTTGCCTGCAATGTGGGAGACCTGGTTTCAATCCCTGAGTTGTGAAGAGCCCCTGGAGAAAGGAAAGTCTACGCACTCCGGTATTCTGGCCTGGAGATTTCCATGGACTGTATAGTCCATGAGGTAACAAATAGTCAGACACAACTGAGAATTTCACTAAGGGGTCCTTATTCCAGTTCTCTGGGGGGAGAGAACTGGAATCAAATGTATGTATATATATATATATATATATATATATATATATATATATATATAATATATATATGTATAAGATTTATCAAAATTGGTTGCATGCCCATCCCTACCCCTACCAGCCTAAACAATGTTCCATATACACTATGAAGTATGAAGATTGTCATTGTAAAACTACAAGATAAGCTGAGTTTTTACTTTTATTTCTAAAGAAATATCCTCAGATCATCTTTATGTGGGAATTTGCTTTCTCTGGGCTTCTATTCACTTCTTTTCTAGAAATTGCTCAAGTCTTAGCTCTTCATTTAACCTTAATATTGTTCATTGCCACATGCAAAAATACAATGTCTGATTCTTTTTCAAACCATTATACCAGAGAGGAAGGCCATGATAGACTCACATAGTCACTGTTAGAGATGAAGTTGTCAAGGGAAGAATATTTGGGGAAATGTGTAGTCACTCTACTGATATTCAATAGCAAGTCCTAAAAATAAATTTATTTTTAAACTTTAGCACAACATTCTTGCCTCTCAAATTCATTTTTGGATCCTAATTAAATCATTGAATATTTTTTTAGCACTTTTTACAACAAAATTTCACCTATAAATTTGAAAAATCATGTATTTTTCTTTACAAACTGAAAGACTGTCAAAGCTTCTTTTTTTTTTTAGTTCTGAACTTATGCTTATTAACAAATAATTATTAATAAATTTTTGAATCTATTCAGTCTCTATATGTTATTTTATTCTTCAGTTTGTCATTAGAGATTTCTGTCTATGTAGTCATGGCTTAGCTGATTCTGTTGAAATTATAGAATTAGGGTTTGACATCACAAAGTAGGTGCACATTTTTCTTGGGTTCACAGTATTCATTCTTGGTCTTCACGATGTTCTATTAAATGTTTTATAAATTGTTTAAATATCTGGTCTGAATTTTGTTTAAAATGATATTTGAGTTTATCTCTTGCCTCAAGGTATATGTGGCTCTCTAATTAAAAAAAAAATAGTAGACTTGAAGCACAATATATTTAGTATTTAAAATAGTCTGGAAATATTTTGTCAATGTGTTTATTCTTTATTGTTTTGTAATATCAATGAATTTGCTTGCTTTTGACCACCACAGATTAGTCTAGTACTTTTCTATGTATCTACATATGATATTTATAAACGTTTGCTTAACAAGTGGTAAACTCTTTAAAACTGAAATAGAAACCCATTTGTTTTGCAGTCTCATTTGTATTACCCAGTAATTGAATTTTTTTATTCTATTGCTCTCCAGAAGAGTACACACAATTCCATTACACTTTAAAAATAGCTTAAAAACAGCTTTAACTTCATTGTGTTATTAACTTAAACACATTTGATCTTATGAAAGAACTATATCCTTCTACCATATGTGAGAATTAAAGTGTGAAACTATTTCTCAAATTGCTTGCTTTAGAACTGACCCTTACACATTTTGTTCAACTTGCTACCAAAGATTTATATATTCATCATTTGCCTCTTAGAGACTACTGGAATATTTCACAGGCAACTCAACATTATCATATTCAATTGCTCTCACATCACTGCCACCAACCACACTTGCCTCAAAACATACAAGCAAACAGAAGAACCATAACTTTGTTGGTCATTCATTTACCAATTTAGAAAGTAGTTCTTTTTAGAAGTAAATTTTAGCTGATGGGAAAGAGAACCCTAGACAGTAGGAAAAAAAACTTATTTTAGTGCCTACAGTAATGAATGAAACTAAGTAATTGTTTATCAAATATTTAGTTAATGTAGTTTTTAGTCACATAGTCTTGAATAGTTTCTTGAACTTGGGCAATAAGATTTGACTATTTGATAATAAAAGTGTGTCTACCTGCTAATGGAAGTATTTCTTCATTTGTGTTGTATGTATGAGTGTTTCATCAGTTTTCAGTGTGTAAAAAAAGCATTTGGATTTTTATTAAGACCAAAAGACTATCAGTCACCCAGTCATGTCCAACTATTTGCGAACCATGGACTGTAGCTTGCCTGGCTCCTCAGTCCATGAATTTTCACAGGCAAGAATACTGAAGTGGGGAGCCAATCCCTTCTCCAGGGGATCTTCCCTACCTAGGAATATATATAAATTTGAAGATATTTTTTACTCTTCTCTAATTCAATTTTTACTTCTTAAATGTAAATATACAGACATAAAACAAAAGTTTACATAATTGTGTGACTATTTCTTTTAACTATACATTAAAATGTTCACTTTTTTCTATAACTTGCTGACATGCAGAGGGATATGTGACCCCCTTTGTTAAATAGTGTTGATCATTTCTTTCTACCTTGCCAGGAGCACACAGGGAATAATGTGATGATTTATATGCAAAACACTGCACACTTGCTTGGGGCGTCCCACAAGTGCTAGATGTTTACTAAGAAGATACTGTGTTCCTGAATCTTGATAGAAAACAAAATCATGGAATGAGGCTATGCCTGTGACTATTTGCCTACGGAAGCTATTGAAGCTCCTTTGCTATTTCCTTACATCCTTATGGTATGCAGATGTAGGGCCTTGAAGAATTTAATGTGTTCTGGTAACTTTCTTAAATTTAGCCATTTTCAATAAACAAAATCAGTGGATTTTTCCCGACATATAGCTTTTGCCTGTTGAATAGATTACTCAGACATGTTTGTGCATGTGTGTTTGTGTATGTGTAATATTCAGCCTATTTAATGTTGGAGAAACAAGACATTCAAATATAATGTAATAAATTCCAGGGAAATAATCACAGACTAATTGATGTTAACATACCAAAGAATAAAAGTGCTTTTTTTTATTTTATGAACACAATTAATTAAAAAAAAAACCAATATATGAACCTTGAAAAGTAATGATAAAGAGGAAAATAAGAGGAAAAAAAGAACTATTGTGCTCAGTATGAAGCAGTGGGCCTTAGTTTTAAAAATCTGTAATGAGGGAAGAAAAAATCCAATCTATGTCTGATTCCCAAGCCAAAATTCACAGTAGTGTTGGAAGGAAGATGTGACACATTTATAGTTAAGAAGACTTCCATAAAAACAAAATGTAATACCATATTAAAATCATATGTCAGTTATCAACAAAATTTTTTTTCAGGAAAGTAAGAATGAACCAATTCTATTAACACAACCTGCCTGATAATATATATATTTTGCCTGTAGACTGAATTGCATTTTTCTAGTGTTATTGAGGTATAATTAACAAATGAAAATTGTATCTATCTAAGGATTAAAACATAATGTTATGATATATATATATATATATATACATTGTTAAATGATTACCACAATCAAGCTAATTAAATGATCCATCACCTCAGATGGTATGTTTAATTTCATTTTGGTAGGAATACTGAAGATGTACTCTCAACACATTTCAAGTATACAATACAATGTTATTAACTATAATCCCCAAGATGCACATTAAATCTTCACAACTTTTTCATTCTACATAATTGAAATTTTGTAAATTCTGACCAATATCTCCCTATTTTCACTACTATCTATTTCCTGGCATTCACCATTCTACTCAGATTTTATCTTTCTAGATTCCACACGTAGTGAGATCCTGCAGTATCTGTCTTTCAGTTCTTGGATAATGTCACTTAGCATAATGTCTAGCACATTCATCCATGTGGTTAAAAATGGCAGGGTTTTCTTTTTTGAAGCTGAAAAATATTCCAATATGTGTGTATTACATTTTATAATCTGTTCATTGATGGGCATTTAGGTTATGTTCATATCCTATCTATTGTGAATGATGCTGCAATGAGGCTACAAGTACAGAGAGCTCCTCAAGATAATGATTTAATATACTTTGTATCCAGGAGTAGGATTGTTATATCATATGATAGCTCTATTTTTAATGTTTAAAGAGATCTGCATAATGATTTCCATAGTGACTGTGGCAATTTACATTTCCATGGACAGTGTGCAAGACTTCCCTTTTCTCTATATCCTTTTCACTTGTTGTCTTTTTCTTTTAATAATAACCATTCTAAAGTAAAGTGATATCTCATTGTAGTCTTGATATACATTTCTCTGATGATTAGTAATATTGAGCATCTTTTCACATAAATTGGGCATTTGTATCACTTTTTTGAGCCTGTTAAAGTTCTTGCCCATTTTAAGATGAAGTTACTTTTTTGATATTGAATTGTTTGAGTTTTAAATATTTTCGATATTAACTTCTTATCAGATGCATGCTTTCTACATATTTTCTCCTGTTCCATTGGCTTTCTCTTGACTCTGTTGATCGTTTCATTTTCTGTACAGAAGCCTTTTAGTTTGATGCAATCTCATTTATTTTTGCTTTTGCAATGTGTGATTTTGTATTGCATCCAAGAAAACCATTGCCAAAAACAATGTCAAGAAGGTCTTCTGCTATTCTATAATCTATTTTGAGTTGATTTTTGTTTATAGTGTCATTCTACATGTGTATATTCAGTTTTCACAACACCATTTATTGAAAAGATTATCCTTTCCCCATTGTGTGCTTTTGCTACCTTTGTCAAAGATCAATTAAATACAGACACATAGATTTATTTCTGAACTCTCAGTTCTGGTCCATATGTCTATTTTGATGATACTATCAAATTTTTTTGATCACTATACTATAGCCTTGCAATAATTTGAAATACAGCATTGTGTTGCCTCCAGCTTTGTTGCTCATGCTTAAGCTTGCTTTGGCTGTTTGAGCTCTTTTACGGTTTTACATTATTTTTAGGATTGCTTTCCTATTTCTGTGAAAAATCCCAGTGGAATAATAATAGAGAAAGAATTAAATATGTAAATTGTTTTGAATAATATGGCTATTTCAACAATATTAAAACCCATAATCATGGGATATATTTCCTATATTTGTGTAGTCTTCTTGTAAATCAATGATTTACACATGTCATGGTGAAAATTTTTCGTTTACTTGATTAAATGTATTACTAAATATATTATTGTTATAGATGCTATTGTAAATGGGATTATTTTCTGTCTCCTCCTCCTCTTTACATCCACTTTTTCTTCCTACTTCTTTCATTGATTTGTATCTACTGGAAGAATAGATTTTAATGACATGTTGAGCAGATTTCCTGACATGTCAGGGGTATTTTCAGTTCAGTTATTGTCTTTTTCAGTTCTGCTATTTTTGTTTGGCTCTTTTTTTTAATATAAATTTATTTATTTTAATTGGAGGTTAATTACAATATTGTATTGGTTTTGACATACCTCAACATGAATCTGCCATAAATTGTTTTTGCTTGCTGATATTTTCATTTTGTTCATTTACTCTTTCCTAGATTTAGTTATGCCATGCTTTTCATAACTCACCAAACTACTTTAAGACGATTATTTAAAAATTTTACTTAGCAGATCTTTAATTCTTTCAGGTTTTTACAAATGCAGAGAGTCTGCATCAGTTGTGTCCAACTCTTTGAGACCCAAAGGACTGTAGCCCGCCAAGCTCCTCTGTTCGTGGGATTCTTCAGGCAAGAATACTAGAGTGGGTTGCCATGCCCTCCTCCAGGGGATCTCCCTGACCCAAGGATTGAACCTGTGATTCCTGCGACTATTCCTGCATTGCAGGTGGATTCAGGTTTTTACTGGACATTTATTTTATTCCTTTGTATAAAATTTTCTTTGTATAAAATTTTTTAGATTTTCCAGGTTCCTTGTGGGTTTACTTTGTGTCCATACACTTGAAAATGTAGATTTTCATTCTGCAACTTTTCACAATCTTGAAGATCAGTGCTAGCTCTAAGAGGATGCTCATCCATTTTCCTTTATCCCAAGCTGCCCCAAGACCCAGACTCTGCAGGTTTCTCAGAAGTCAGTATGAAGCAAGACAGAGACCGGATCCACTCTGAAATGCTGGGGGTAAGGCCCTTTTCACACATCTCTTGTGGAGGCAAAAGCCTCAGTCATGTGCCTTCTCCAGTCTCATAGAGCAGCACTGATTGTAAGAGAATGTCTTACCCTTTGTTGTTTGATGTTCCAGGGGACTGGGCTCTGCAGACTGTTCATTTTTTTGTATGAGGTGAGATAGAAACCAACTCAGTGGAATGTGTCCTGATAGGGCAGGAGGCCAGGCAACCAGATACAGGTGCCAATCTCACTTTTCTTCCCATGAAAGAAATCACAGGTTGTCCATGAAATCAAAGTGTCTGACTCTTTGCTACCCCATGGAATGTAGCCCATGAGGCTGCTCTGTCCATGGGAGCTCCCAGGCAAGAATACTAGACTGTGTTGCCATTTTCTTTTCCAAGAGATTGTCCCAACCTAGGAATTGAACCTGTGTCTCCTGTCTTGTGGGGGGATTCTTTACTTCTAAGCCACCAGGGAAGCCTATTGTCTTCTTGGTGCTGAGCTAAGCTGGTTTGAGGGAGGGACTGATATAGGGACTGCACTCAGTTTGTGCTCTTTTTCTTTGACTTTTTATCTGCATTCTAAAATTCCTTTTAAGGTATTTTGCTCTCAAAATTGTTATTGTATCAGTGGTTCTGTGAGGAAACAAGAGCCAGAGTTTCCTAATCCACATTCTTGATGATATCACTGTCTCCAATCATGTATTATCTCAAATGTAAAAATTCATGTTTTGGTAGGGCTGTAAAATCTAGCAGTAATTTTTACACTGTTTTCTTCAACTTTCTAAATTAAATTAATGTAGAGACCATCCACTATTTTATTACTTGCATTTATTTATAGGTATGCCTTGTTTTATTACACTTTGCTTTTTTGAGCTTTGAAGATGTTGAATATTTTACAAAATGAAGATTTGTGGCAACCTGGTGTCGAACAAATGTATTGGCAGCTTTTTTTTTTTTTTTTTTTTTACAATAGCATTTGCTTACTTCATGTTCACATACCACATTATGGCAATTCTTAACAATATTTCAACTTTTTCATTATAATTGTATTTATTATAGTGATCTGCAATGTGGGGGACCTGGGTTTGATCTCTGGGTCTAGAAGATTCCCTGGAGGAAAGAATGGCAACCTGCTTCAGTATTCTTGTCTGGAGAATTCCATGGACACAAAATGTGGAGGGCTACAGTGCATGGGGTGGCAAAGAGTTGAACAGGACTGAGAGACTAACATTTTCACTTTCATGGTGATCTGTGATCAGCGATCAGAGATCTTGTTACTACAAAAAGATTTTTGCATATTCTTGTTGCAGAAAGATTATGACTAGCCAAAATGTCAGTTGATTTTTAGCATTTTCATGTTTTAGTTAAGGTATTTGCATTATATTTTTAGACACAAAGCTACTGCACACTTAATAGATTACCACATAGTTTAAACATAACTTTTACATGCACTGGAAAACTAAAACACACACACACACACACACACACACACAAACCTTGTAACTTGCTTTATGGTGTATTGACTTTGTTCTAGTAGTCCTGAACTGAACCTACAATATCTTTGAGGTATGTCTATATTTTTTAACATTGGTCACCATCCAGGAATTCACTGACTTTTCTCCATTTCAAGATTTTCAGGCTGGTCAAAGGTAGAATTGGTGTCACATGACTCATCATATAGGTGTTTCTTTCATCCATAGAAGCAAAGGGTGCAGGCAATCATTGAGCTCTAGGGAAATACTTATCCCTGTTCAAGGCTCATACAGATTTTTAGATTATCTCTTAGGCATCAAATGCCCTTAATTGATTTTTTTTTTCAGTCCTGCTTCAGATGACTGCCTTTATAGTAACCTCATTTATAGAGATTACACAATGATAATCTACATGTGAAGCTTAACCAGGACTACATAGGAAGTCAGGACATTTTGCATATATAAAATTCACTGTCTCACAGTCAATATAAAGGAACTACTCTTAACATTCTTTTAATGTATGACTAAAACTTCAAAACATCCATTATCAATGTTGATACACTTAAATACCAAACTTCTGTAAATATGCATTAAAAATAACACCAGTGCTATCTATTCATAGATGGTAAGAATATATGAGACACTTAATGAAGTACAGATTCAGCCTTGATCAGTACAATAATACAAAAAATGATACAGAATATTTGAATATAAATATGCACAGAAGAATACTACATTTTTACATGAATACCTACATGAATCAAGTTTTAAATATGAAACACTAAAAAAATCACTGATATAGTAAAAATGAAGCAAATATGTTCATCTTTTCCATTAATATTTAGCATCATTCTAAGGATTAATATACAACTTGACAAGAAGAGTAAGTAGTGTACTCATTAGAAAAGTGGAAATAATTTGCTTACAATAATAAAATCACAAATATTAAAAAAAATAAAGCTAAATGTTACCACAGTGTAAAAATCTTATTGCATCATTAAAATGGATGCTTATTTTTCAGAAAAAAATTCAGAAAGTATAATTAAAAATATATCCCATATACAACAGCAGTAAAATTATAAACTGCTGACAAACTTCACATTATATAAAATGGCCTTAAGTCAAAAGCATTTATGCTTCTCGTGATATGGGCGTAATTCTATTTTAAAGACATTTGAATTTTTAAGGATTCTGTTTTTTGGTTGACTAGAATTTGTATCATTTAAAGGCAAATATGTAATCTAGGTAGTAATCAGGAAATGGTATATTTTTCACATTATATTCCCTTGTGGCTGGATTTTTTAAGTGTAGACAGTGTAGACCTTCACTTTCTTCTGCCTTTATAATCTACATTCAATTTATTGTAATATAGATTATTGCTGTTGTTATTCAGTTGCTAAGTTATATCCAACTCTTTGTGACCCCATAGACTGTAGCACACCAGGCTTCCCTGTCCATCACCAACTCCTGGAGCCTACTCAAACTCATGTCCATCGTGTCCATAATGCCATCCAGCCATCTCATTCTCTGTCGTCCCCTTCTCCTCCCATCTTCAAAATTTCCCAGCATCAGGATCTTTTCCAATGAGTCAGTTCTTTGCATCAGGTGCCCAAAGTATTGGAGTTCAGCTTCAGCATCAATCCTTTCAATGGAACATTCAGGACTGACTTCCTTTAGGATTGACTGGTTGGATCTCCTTGCAGTCCACGGGATTCTCAAAATCTTCTCAAATGTCACATTGGCATTGAAACATGTATAATATCATGTATGAAACGAGTCGCCAGTCCAGGTTCGATGCACGATACTGGATGCTTGGGGCTGCTGCACTGGGACGACCCAGAGGGAGGGTATGGGGAGGGAGGAGGGAGGAGGGTTCAGGATGGGGAACACAGGTATACCTGTGGCGGATTCATTTCAATATTTGGCAAAACTAATACAATATTGTAAAGTTTAAAAATAAAATAAAATTAAAAAAAAAAAAAAGCATCAGTTCTTCGACACTCAGCTTTCTTTATAGTCCAACTCTCACATTCATACATGACCACTGGAAAAATGATAGCTTTGACTAGACTGACCTTTGTTGACAAAATAATGTCTCTGCTTTTAAATATGCTGTTTAGGTGGGAAACCTGGGTTTGATCCCTGTGTTGGGATGATCCCCTGTAGAAGGGAAAGGCTACCATTCCAGTATTCTGGCCTGGAGAATTCCATGGACTGTATAGTCTGTAGGGTGGCAAGGCGTCAGACATGACTGACTTTCAAAAAAAAAAAAAAGAGGTTTGTCATAGCTTTTCTACCAAGGAGCAAGTGTCTTTTAATTTCATGGCTGCAGTCACCATCTGCAGTGATTTTGGAGCACAAAAAAATAAAGTCTGTCACCATTTCCACTGTTTCTCCACCTATTTACCATGGTATGATGGGACCACCTATTTACCATGGTATGATGGGACCAGATGCCATGATCATAGTTTTCTCTATGCTGCACTTTAAGCCAACTTTTTCACTCTCCTCTTTCACTTTCATCAAGGGCTCTTTAGTTCTGCTTCACTTTCTGCCATAAGGATGGTGTCATCTGCATATCTGAGGTTATAGTTATTCCTCCCGGCTATCTTGATTCCAGCTGTGTTTCTTCCAGCCTGGCATGTCCCATGATGTACTCTGCATAGTAGTTAAACAAGCAGGGTGACAATATACAGCCTTGAGGTACTCCTTTCTCGATTTGGAGCCAGTCTGTTGTTCCATGTCCAGTTCTAACTGCTGCTTGTTGACCTGCATACAGATTTCTCAGGAGGCAAGTCATGTGGTCTGTATACTTAAACTAGTGTAAACACTAGGAAGCTTTTAGGCTTTATACTCAATACAGTTTCTACATCAATATCAAACTTTGTCTGAAATGCACAAACAAGAAGCAGTCTTAGAATTAAGATTCCAAGACATTTGCACAGTGCTCCACCTTTGTCCAGTTTCTCTCTACATGTAGAATTGATCTTCTGGCCAAATTTCTTCCTCAAATTTCAAACTATCCTTCTGATGGTAAGTGTTTTTCCTTTATTGTTTTCTGATGATAAGACTCATCACAACAACAACAACAAAATAATAAAGAAATCATGCACATATATTGAATGTGTAAGGCAGGACAGATTTTATTCTGAATACAATAGTATAATAACTCATTTAATTGTCCAAGAAACACATTGAAGTCTACAAAAAATTCTATCTTTTTTCTTTCTCCTCATGATTTCACTGAAGAGGAATACTAGGTGCAAAGAAGCTATGTAAGTTCTGCAATCATAGAGTTGGTTAGTGATGGAGGAGGATTTTATCACAAGCACTCTAATGCTAGGACTTACATTTCTATTGACTGTAGTATGCTGCTTAATCAAGGATAAACTAGAAGAAATAAGTATGGGAAGATATTTCAAATTAGTATGTCAATTGAATTATGTACTATATATTAAGTGATGCAGCTTTATTGTCTTACTAAACACATATAATAACATGCTTTAAAACATAAGCATCAATTAGTTAATGGATATAGGATTATGAATTAAAAGCATTGTTAACTATTTGTAAGCATTTATCGTGCTCTAATAATTTTCTAAATCATTAAGACCAATAAAAGCTTTGATATTAAACTGTCTTAAAACATGAATTTTCTTATCTTTATATTTGCCAATGAGAACACTGAGGAAAATGATAATTAAATGGCATTTCTTTTTCTCCAAGAGATGCTTCTATCAATTATTTTTTTACAAATTTAGAACCTCTTAACTAAACTCATCACACATTTATTTTTAACCCTTTCTAACAGGAAACAAAGATTAAAATAATTTGCAAATACTAACTGTTCTCAAATAAGTCTCAGCTAGCTACTGTGTGTTTTTCTCAGTAAAAACGAGCTGAATTTCACATGAAAGAAATTACTAAAACTGTGGTGATTCTAGTTGTAAAGAACCCACCTGCCCATGCAAGAGACGTAAGAGCTGTGAGTTCGATTCCTGGAAAGGGAAGATGCCCTGGAGGAGAGCATGGCAACTCCAGTATTCTTGCCTGGAGAATGCCATGGACAGAGGAGCCTAGCAAGCTACAGTTTACAGGGCCACAAAGAGTCAGAAATGACTGAGAGACTAAAACTTTCACATTTTACACTAAAGACTTAAAATTGGTTTTGTAATAGTATTTTTAATTAGATATAATTCTTAGTAAGACAATTCAGTCACCCAATCCAGGAAGTCCTCTGACTTGATAAACACAGGCACAATTAATGTGTCTGAGTTATTTCTAAAGCTCAGAATGACACATTATAAGTACATATGTACTCTTATAGTAACTCACTGCATACTGGACTATGAATAAGTTAGTTCTTTTCTTTGGGCTTTATTCACTTGTAAAATTTGGAGTATGGATTGGGTGCTATTTTAGCAGTATTAAGTGTGACCTCCCTGGTGGCTCAACTGATAAAGAACTTGCTTTCAATGTGGGAAACCTGGGTTTGATCCCTGGGGCTGGGAAGATCCCTGGAGAGGGGAATGGCTACCCATTCCAGTATTCTGGCCTGGATAATTCCATGGACTCTATAGTCCATGGAGTCACAAAGAGTTGGACACGACTGAGCGACTTTCACTTAAAACTTAAATTTAAGTAGTATAACATTAATAATCTTTAATTTTGCACATGAAAGTCATGTGTCCTCTTCAAGAATTTAACTCCCAATTTATATCCCTGACATAGTCCATCAAAGCTGTTTATACCAAAAATCAGCATAGCAATCCCCTTATACACAAATACTGCAAAAGTATATTTTAGTCCTGTTGTCATAAGATCTGAGTTAATGAATTCCAAATGTCTTGTGCTGTATAGTTTTTATTTTTGTTCAAAAGTGATTTTCTGAGTTAACTTCACACTCTGCCTGAGGTGCATGCTAAATCACTTCAGTCATGTCTGACGACCCTGTGGACTTAAGCCCACCAGGGTCCTCTATCCATTGGATTTCCCAGTCAGGAATACTGAAGTGGGTTGCCATGTCCTCCTCCAGGGGATCTTCCCAACGCAGGGATTGAACCCACATCTCAAGTCTCATGCATTTGCAGGCAGGTTCTTTACCACTAGCGCCACCTGCCTGATGTAACACATCTCTGTTAAAGTAGGAGTTTTTAACTTGACTGGGTTAACAATGGGTGCATTTCTCTTGCACTTTTCTTTTTGAAAATTTAAAATGAACATTATTTAAAATGTATAGTTCTCTCATTATGTTTTAAATAACTTTGTCCACTTATTTGAAGGTGCTTTGATAATATTTGGTAAATATTTGTGACTCCAGTATCAACTGACTGACTGATGGTTGGTCAAAATATAATAATCTGGGAAATAATAAGATGAAATTTGCTATGCTCATTGTACACAACTCAAGAGTGACTGTTGTAAAGGCTCAGCAATCCATGTCACCCAGCTGTTTATCTGCCTAGTCTGTCACCTCTTCCTTCCACTTATCTTTGAGTGGTGTGTGTCTGCTGGAGAAACAGACTTAGTGACTCACTGAGCTTATTTTCTGTATATAACTGAAGCAAGATGACTCTTAACTATTGACAGTAACATAGCTTTTTCCTTCCTTCATCTTTCCTTTCATGGAACGTTTGAAGGAAGTGGTATAGGTTGGAAGTAATTGACTGATATTTATAGTATTTGACAATTTGTGAAGAATAAGTACAGGCAAATCAGAATGGAAGCTGCATGTATTACTGAAGAAAAACCTGTTGGATTAGTCTTGATGGTTGGGGCATTTCTAGGGAGGGGAGGACACAGGTAGTACCAGAGTGGGTGAGAACTTGAACACAAGATAGTTACAACTTGTATGGAAGCATTTAAATACTTAAGCAACATGTAGGGTGGCATTTGTCAACTTTGGGAATTAGAAGGTTAAAATTGTTAATAATTTGATGAAATTATAAAACACAAAGAGACTCACAGACACAGAGAATGAACTTATGGTTGCCAGGGGGAACAATGGGTGTAAAGGATGGACATGTACACATTGCTGTATTTAAAATGTAAACCAAGACTCACTGTAAAGTACATGGATCTCTGCTCAATATATGTGGCAGCCTCAGTGGAAGGGGAGTTTGGGGGAGAAAGGATACGTGTATATGTTGGCTGAATTTCTTCACTGTTCACATGAAAGTATCACAACATTGTTAATCAGAAATGCCTCAATACAAAATAAAAAGTTAAAAATAAATTATTAATAATTTGTAATTTTGTTGCCTGAGTTTTTGCTCAAAATACAAAATTTAAAATCTAGTTAATTAAGCAATGATAATGTAGAAGACCATGTAAACGGCTCATGTTAAGACTGAGGTGTCTTAAAGTCACCAAAGACTATTCAAGCAGAAGCTAGAGGAAAACACTGAAATGCTTTTTGATCAAATTTTGTTACCAAAAAGATTCTGCCTTTGATTAAAACTGAAGTTACATTTAATAACATCTTTCTTTTTAAAATTTAGTGAAAATACTCTCCATGAGTTGAATAATATTGAAAATATATTTTTGAATGGTTCATCCAAGTCTATTTAATACAAAAAATGGCACCTATAAGCTAAGGGAATTATGATGTAAGGACACATTTCATAGCTGTAAATTTACCTTTGTATAATAGTTTGAAAGGTGCTTTTTCAAGCTATCTTAAAATACATTATTCTCAATGATACATTTGACAAATAAATTATCATTAATTATTTTATAGTTTAAAAGCATACATCCAGAGAATTATGGGAAAATTGAATAATAGCATCACCATCACACACACACAAAATTCTTCCTCAGAGAAACAAGTCATTGTTAGCACACATGATTTCTCAAAAAGCAAGGAAAAAGTAAAAGTTGCTGATGCTCTGTCTGAAACATGCTTAGATGCTAGTTGAACAATGCTCTGATACCTGTATTGTTTTTCTTTCTCTTTTTCTGAGTCTAAATGTGTTCGATATAGCTATATCACATAAAGGGATAAAAAGGGATGATTTTAGCAGAACTTATGATACTAATGTGTAAACCTGAAGAGAAATGATAATTTGTCTGTTTGCCATTGCAGGATTTAACAGAAGACAAACAGTATAACCAAATCCTTCATAAACACTGTTTTGAACCATTTGCTTAGTAGAAGCTATAAAGTGAATTTTGCTTCTAGTCTAAATAATTGGTGAAACTGTATTCATTAACTGAATAAATGACATTGCCATTCCTTTACATTTTCTAAAATATTTTAATATTGTTAAATATTGATTTTTTTTATCCCTTAATTTTTTTTCTCCCTTATATGCTTCTAATATAAATTCTTATCTAGGATATTCAATCTAGACTTTCATTCTTACTGTTTGAAAGTTGTCTATAAATTACATTCTTAATTTAAATCACTTTTCTTTTCTATTTTTTCTCTTTTTCAATAGTTCAGTTCAGTTCAGTAGCTCAGTCATGTCTGACTCTTTGCGACCCCATAAATCACAGCAATACTGCTCAAATAATTTCACCAAATTTTCTGAATGTTTCTGTTTCAAAGAGCTCTTTGTAATTCTGAAATATCCTTACACCACTTAGCATTCTTGCATATGTTTGCAAGTATAAATGTATGTTTATATACATGCATATGGATTATTTACAGTGCAAATAATGCATGCATACACATATATCAAAATATGTATAATATATTGTATACACACTTATATAGTAAATAGACAAAACGCACATGTATGAGCATATACATATATTATTGATACAGACATTTTAAACTTTTTCATTCACTTCTTATGAATATGAGTTTAAACATAAATAATTGACAACATATAGCAGCATAAAATTTTACTAATATTTTGCTTTTATTATTAATATAAATAATCAAGTGAGGTGACTCTGTCGTGTCTGACTCTTAGTGAACCCACAGACTATCCAGTCCATGGAATTCTCCAGGACAAAATACTGAAGTGAATAGCTGTTCCCTTCTCCAAGGGACCTTCCCAACCCAGGGATCAAAGCCAGGTCTCCCACATTGCAGAAGGATTCATTATCAACTGAGCAACAAAAGAGGCTGATTATTTTTCTTATATATCAATACTGTCATTCTCCTGTATACAACTTTACCCCTAAGATTCTCATATAAAAAAAATCAATATTATTATCATCACTTTTCAGTTCAGTCATGTCCAACTCTATGTGGCCCCATGGACTGCAGCACACCAGGCCTCCCTGTCCATCTGTAACTTCCAGAGCTTGCTCAAACTCATGTCCATCGAGTTGATGATGCCATCTAGCCATTTCATTCTCTGTCATCTCCTCCTCCTGCTTCAATCTTTCCCAGCATGAAGGTCTTTTCCAAGGAGTCAGGTCTTCACATCAGGTGGCCGAAGTATTGGAGTTTCAGCTTCAGCATCAGTCCTTCAAATGAACATTCAGGACTAATTTCCTTTAGCATGGACTGGTTTTATCCCCTTGCAGTCCAAGGGACTCTCAAGAGTCTTCTCCAGTAACACAGTTCAAAAGCATCAATTCTTCAGCCCTCAGTTTTCTTTAGTCCAACTCTCACATCCATACATGACTACTGGAGAAACCATAACTTTGGCTAGATGGACCTTTGTCGGCAATTAAAAAGCAATATCTCTGCTTTTTAATATGTTCTCTAAGTTGGTCATAGCTTTTCTTCCAAAGAGTAAGTGTCTTTTAATTTCATGGCTGCAGTCACGATCTGCAGTGATTTTGGAGCCCAAAAAAGTAGAGTCTGTCACTGTTCCCATTGTTTCCTCATCTATTTGCCTTGAAGTGATGGGACCAGATGCCATGATCTTCATTTTTCAAATGTTGAGTTTTAACTCACCTTTTCCACTCTCTTCTTTCACTTTCATCAATAAGTGCTTTAGTTCTTTTTCACTTTCTGCCATAAGGGTGGTGTCATCTGCAAATCTGAGGTTATTAATATTTCTCCTGGTAATCTTGATTCTAGCTTATGCTTCATTCAGCCTAGTATGTCGCATGATGTACTCTGCATATAAGTTAAATAAGCTGGGTGACAATATACAGTCTTGATGTACTCCTTTCCCGATTTGGAAACAATCTGTTGTCCAATGTCCAGTTCTAACTGTTGCTTCTTGACCTGCATACAGATTTCTCTGGAGGCAGGTCAGGTGATATGGTATTCCCATCTCTTGAAGAATTTTCCACAGCTTGTTGTGATCTACACAGTCAAAGGCTTTGGCATATTCAATAAAGCAGATGTAGAAATTTTTCTGGAACTCTCTTGCTTTTTCAGTGATCCAGTGGATGTTAGCAATTTGATCTCTGGGTTCCTCTGCCTTTTCTAAATCCAGCTTGACCATCTGAAATTTCACAGTTCATGTACTGTTGAAGCCTGACTTGGATAATTTTGAGCATTACTTTACTAGTATGCGAGCATTACTTACTACTTTACAATTGTCTGGTAGTTTGAACATTCTTTGGCATTGCTTTACTTTGAGATTGGAATAAAAACTGACATTTTCCAGTCCTGTGGCCACTGCTGAGCTTCCCAAATTTGTTGGTATACTGAGTGAAGCACTTTAACAGTATCATCTTTTAGGATTTGAATTAACATCCCTTTTGGATGTACATATAAGAAAATATATTTACTTTGCTATAGTCCAAAAGAAAGCCTGAGTTCTAAACTAGAAGAAACTCTATTGAGGTCCAACATCAATGTCTACTAATACCTCAAACAAAACTCTATGAACAGAAATTTTCATAATTATGTGAACTTGCAGATCATTCCCATGACTGAATATAAGAATCAGTTTTATACACCTGCCATGGGCCATTTTTAGAGCACTTGTCATGAGCCTAAAATTCAGTTTTGATTTAAATTTGTTTGCTCTCATTTCATCAGTTTAAACTGGATATTCTTAATAAGTAAGAAATTCTAGATGAATACTAGAAAAGAAAAAGTCTTTTAAAGCTATTTTAATGGAAAAAATGGGCCTTATGTTTAAAAAACAAAATTCACCAAACCAAGCATATTTATTATTTAAAGTACAACTAAAAACAAGGAAGTATTCATGAGCATACACTCTTATGCTCACTATTTTTGTGAGGAATTTAAATAGGAATGACTCTCTGAATCCACTGGGAGTCAATGAAAGAATCTGATTTTATGACCTTAAAGGCATTTCTTTCAACAGAAGATAGAAGTCAAACTTCTATATTATAGGTCAGAAAAAGTTTCAATGGGCACAACAGCGTGAGTTTAATTCACCAGACAACTAGGAGTTTATATGAAATTATTTGTTGACATTAACTCTTTTGAAAATATTCTAAATTGTTTGAACCTACTTTGTGGTTATAGGTCAATTAACACTAACAGATGTGAAAGATAAAAAAGAGTATCTTATTCCTAAATAGATATTGAGTATCTTCACTGAAGTCTGAGTCAAATCTAAAGAACAAATTCACTCTGTGATCTTGAGACCAGTTACTTACCCCTGTAGTTACACATTTTACCGACAAATAAAAGACCACTGAACTAGACAACTCTTAGAGTTTTTACTAGAACTAACATATATGACAGTTGTTTGGTCACTAAGTAGTGTTTGACTCTTTATGACCCCGTGGAACATGCAGGTTCCATTCGGTTTTCTAGGCAAGAATACTGGAGTGGTTTGCCATTTCCTCCTCCAGGGGATTTTCCTGACCTAGGGATCAAACCCATGTCTCCTACATTGGCAGGAGGATTCTTTACCACTGGAGCCACTCAAGAAGCCCAACATACATGTCGATTTTCTTCTTTATTACATGAAAAGGGAAAGTGACTTTGAGTAATTTAAGAAGGGAGAATAATATCACAGCAGATATTGTTTATGAAAAATCTGGACTGAGAAAGTCTCATATAGAAACTGATATCACTGGACTATTGTAATTCCATGGGTAATTTAATCTGCTAACTCACAAACTTAGTCCCATTAAAAATGCTGAAATGAACAAAATGAAGTTTTTACCACAATTCTTAAATTATTGTGAATAACTAAAACTAGCAAGGAGAATGTAAAGAAAATTTAAAGCCCTCTTCTATCCTCAGCTCTGCTGCAAAAAGTAAAAAATGAAATTGGAGGATCTGATATGTGATTGCTGAATGTGCAATTATTTTTCAGAATAATAGACTCATTCAGAGAAAATGACAATGGCATTGTCTGTGATGGTCTTTGGGGTTTCCCTTGTGGCTCAGCTGGTAAAGAATCCTCCTGCAATGCCAGAGACCTGGGTTCAACCCCCAGGTTGGGAAGATGCCCTGGAGGAAGAAATGACAAACCACTCTAGTATTCTGACCTAAATATAAGAAAATCACACTTTAGAATATGTGGGTGCTATTCTTTAGAAAGAGAAGTATATGCCAAGAAACACACTATTCATATGCTTAATATTATTCTAAATATTATTGATTAATGAATTTAAATAATTTACTTATTACTATAGTAAGATTATATCATTTGTTTGGTGTTGATTTATAATGTGATAAAATATTTCTGAAACAGAATTTGTTTGGTTTACAAATCTGACAATAAAAATTTCCACAGTCTTTGCCTGGCATCTGAGAACAATCAGGTGATTTTTGAGTTTGAGAAACTGACAACACTCCATTTCAAGCACCTGAAGGAAGAAATGGTTACCTCCTTTTTTATATATAATTACTACTAATGAAAATCTTTAAGGCAGAAATGAGATACAATTAGAATATACAATAAAGTGGGAAGAGATAAATGCATACTGTTCTTGGTAAATAATGGATCATTATCTTTTAAAGAAAGAAGTTAAGAACACTTTGGGCTCCCCACTTGTTAGTAAAATTTATTTGCAGAGAGAAGTGATTTGTCTAAACAATAGTGAGTTGATAACAGACCAGACATTCAAATGAAAACCAAGTTCCTTGGACGCCAACCTAAGTCCTCACTCTTTTTATCACAAAACTTTATAACAAAATTGAAATTGTATACAACCATGTTTTCAAGTGGTGGTAGATTGCTTGCTCTGTGCTGTGCTGTGCTTAGTTGCTTCAGTCATGTCCAACTCTGCAACCCCATAGACCTCAGCCTGTCAGGCTCCTCTGTTCATGGAATTCTCCAGGCAAGAATACTGGAGTGGGTTGCCATGCCCTCCTCCAGGGGATCATCCCAAACCAGAGATCGAACCTGTGTGTATCCTGCATCCCCTGCCTTGTAGATGGACTCTTTAATGTCACTCTAGAAGCTCATATTAGATTGCCTATTAAAAGTCAATACTAATAATATGTTCCTTCCTTAATAATGCTAATTCACTTGATTTGAGTCACTCATGTGTAAATAGAAAATATTGACATCTAGGTAATATGGTTTTAAAAGGGTCAAAGGTTTGCAACTTGCCAAATGCACTCACTTCATGACTT
Organism: Bubalus kerabau; assembly: GCF_029407905.1. NCBI lineage: Eukaryota > Metazoa > Chordata > Mammalia > Artiodactyla > Bovidae > Bubalus > Bubalus kerabau. Next base: position 55,032,892 of record NC_073634.1, read on the forward strand.
ACATAAAATCTGATTTTACCAGACTTTTTACACCAATATTTTTGTAAGAGTAATAATTTTTATGGGTTCAAAATTAATTTGTGAATAATAATAACAGAAGTGTTATCAGACTGATTAGCCTTACAGAGCAGAATCTTAGGGAATGATGCTAGATAAGATGGATAATAAGATTACCGCTAGGAACTACCTGCTATACCATATTTTTCTGTATGCATCTTTTATGAAATTATAATAGAAATAACATGAACCTAGAAATTCAACTGAGATAAAACTGAAATGTAATTTCTCATATGCTACTCATTCACCCAAATATTTACAAGTTGCCTGAATTCTTTGAAAATCAGTTTTCTATTACCTATAATGAGAAAGATAATAATACCTTACTTGTTTAGCTGTTATTAAATGTGATGATGTATATAAAGCACCTAATTATCAAATAATATTGCCAGACAATATGCATGGATCTCTTCTAGTCAGTTTTAGATAAGCATAATTGTTATTTTTGTTTCACAAATCCATAAAATTTGAGGGTAAATAATATTTTTTACATCACACAGCTAATAAATGACAAAATGTAGAAATAGAACCAGATTCATCTGACTCCAAAGTTTTGATGCATTTAATCTTTCTGTTATATTCCTTCTCAAAGAGCATGATGGGTAACATATGTGTCAACTTTACTGGACTAAGGCATGCATGGATGGTTGGTCAAAAATTTCTAGGAACTTCTGTGAAGGTATCTCCAAAAGAGATTATCATTTTGAATCCGAAGACTTAATAAAGACGATTCTTCTCTCCAAGGAGGGTGGGCATCACCCTTACTGTTGAGGATATGAATAGAAGAAAAATGTGGCATGTTTGCATGCTCAGTCTTATCTGACTCTTTTTGACCCCATGAACTGTAGCCCTCTAGTGTCCTTTCTCCGTAGGATTATCCTGGTAAGTATACTTGAGTTAGTCACAATTTCTTCCTCCAGGGGATCTTTCTGATCCAAGGATAGAACCCATATCTCCTGCAGCTCCATTATTGATGGGTGGATTCTTTACCACTGAGCCACCTGGAAAGACCAACAAATGTAGACAAAGGGCAAATTCACTCTCTCTCCTTCAGCTGTGATATCTGCCTTTTGCCCTTTGATATTGGTGATGCTCCTGGATCTTGGGCTTTCAGATTCAGATTGGGGCCTGATTCTTAGACCTTACCTTTTGAACTTAAGTACATCACTCTTTCTCCAGCTTACAGACAACAGACCATGGAACTTCTTATCTTCCATAACCACAGGAACCAATTCCTATAACAAATATAGCAAACCTCTCTCTCTCTCTCTCTCTCTATATATATATATATATATATATATATATATATATATATGATATTTTCTCTGGAAAACCCTGACCAACACACAAAGCTGACAAGCTGACAAAATTTAGGTGTTCAGTAAGACAGCAGGAGAAAGATATAGAAATTTAAAACATCCTTTAAAAAAACAAAAACTTCCCTTATCTTCTGGTGTAGCACATCCTCTCCAAGTACACATAATTGCTCAACTTTGAGACTCCATGGGTTATGAAATGGGGTTTCCTATGTAAAGCTACTGGACAATATAAGAATCAAACCCATTGATTTCAATGATACTAACCTCTGAATGATTGAAGATAATGAATCCCAATAAGAAAGGCATATATTTATTCACTTGGTCAACCAACAGACATATACTGAATAACCTGCCATAAAGGCACCATGCTAGGCAGTCTTTGGTATTCTATAGAAAAAAAAAAAATCTCTATTTTCTAGGAACTCATGATCTATTTTTACGATTGAATAACATCATGGACTCAATGGACATGAACTTGGGCAAACACCAGGAGATAATGAGGGGCAGGGGGGCCTGGTGAGCTGCAGTTCATGTGGTTGCAAAGAGTAGGACACAACCTAGTGACTGAACAACAATGACAACAACACGATTTATTTAGGCAGTTGAGTACAGGAATTCAAATATCTACCATTTGAGCTCTTTCACTGAAAAGACCTAGAACAGTAAAAGGATAGTATGTCTAACATACTACTATAAAGTATTTAGCCCCATGATTTCAGAAAAAGATTATGTTAAGTGGTATGGATATACTATATTTTAGATAATTTTTTGACAGCATAAAACACAAACACTACTAGAAAAAGTATATGGCATTCCTCAACAATTAGCCCTTGCTCCTCTTCCTTTATGCATTTTCCATAGTACTTATACACTGCTGCTGCTGCTGCTAAGTCGCTTCAGTCGTGTCTGACTCTGTGTGACCCCATGGACGGCAGCCCACCAGGCTGCCCCATCCCTGGGATTCTCCAGGCAAGAACACTGGAGTGGGTTGCCATTTCCTTCTCCAATGCATGCAAGTGAAAAGTGAAAGTGAAGTCGCTCAGTCGTGTCCTACTCTTCGCGACCCCATAGACTGCAGCCCACCAGGCTCCTCCGTCCATGGGATTTTCCAAGCAAGAGTACTGGAGTGGGGTGCCATTGCCTTCTCTGACTTATACACTGCAAAGCACTAATACTTAATTAAGTACTGGAACTGTTTGCTAATTGTTGTCTATGTGCGAGTATTGTAAGCTCCCAGAAGACAGAAGACATGCTTCATGCTCCTTAGAATTTCCCACAGGAACTAATCTGGGCACATCATAGGCACCCAATTAAATGCTAAAAACATTGAACGCCTGCATTTGTTAGCTTCCTTAAGAGCAAAGAGGATTTTTAAAAATTGCATTAAAGGTGGTATTTTTCTAAATTAAAAATGTCTGTAATAATGTTTTACAATGATATAATAAAATACATTGTGTGTATGAAAAAAAAAAAAAAAAAAAAGAAGTCTCCTTTAAGAGCAGAAAGTCTAGTAGTGAATTCCTTGCCCTGGCATGAATGATTTTCTTTTATAATTATTAAATAAAGAAAGAGGCTTAATTCTTATTGACTAAGAAGAACACTTTAGCAATGTTTAAACTTTGCAAAATAAATTTAAAAAGGTCATGTGCTATCACCATTCATAACATTTTTTTAGAAAGTGTTCTAGTTTCATTCTTTTACAAGTGGTTGACCAGATTTCCCAGCACCACTTTTTAAAGAGATTGTCTTTAATCCATTGTATATTCTTGCCTCCTTTGTCAAAGATAAGGTGTCCATATGTGCGTGGATTTATCTCTGAGCTTTCTATTTTGTTCCATTGATCTATATTTCTGTCTTTGTGCCAGTACCATACTGTCCTGATAACTGTGGCTTTGTAGTAGAGCCTGAAGTCAGGTAGGTTGATTCCTCCAGTTCCCTTCTTCTTTCTCAAGATTGCTTTGGCTACTCGAGGTTTTTTGTTTTTCCATACAAATTGTGAAATTATTTGTTCTAGCTCTGTGAAGAATACTGTTGGTAGCTTGATAGGGATTGCATTGAATCTATAAATTGCTTTGGGTAGTATACTCATTTTCACTATATTGATTCTTCCAATCCATGAACATGGTATATTTCTCCATCTGTTAGTGTCCTCTTTGATTTCTAACACCATACACAAAAATAAACTCAAAATGGATTAAAGATCTAAACATAAGACCAGAAACTATAAAACTCCTAGAGGAGAACATAGGCAAAACACTCTCTGACATACATCACAGCAGGATCCTCTATGACCCACCTCCCAGAATATTGGAAATAAAAGCAAAAATAAACAAATGGGACCTAATTAACCTTAAAAGCTTCTGCACATCAAAGGAAACTATTAGCAAGGTGAAAAGACAGCCTTCAGAATGGGAGAAGATAATAGCAAATGAAGCAACTGACAAACAACTAATCTCGAGAATATACAAGCAACTCCTACAGCTCAACTCCAGAAAAATAAATGACCCAATCAAAAAATGGGCCAAAGAACTAAATAGACATTTCTCCAAAGAAGACATCCAGATGGCTAACAAACACATGAAAAGATGCTCAACATCACTCATTATCAGAGAAATGCAAATCAAAACCACTATGAGGTACCATTTCACACCAGTCAGAATGGCTGCGATCCAAAAGTCTACAAGTAATAAATGCTGGAGAGGATGTGGAGAAAAGGGAACCCTCTTACACTGTTGGTGGGAATGCAAACTAGTACAGCCACTATGGAGAACAGTGTGGAGATTCCTTAAAAAACTGGAAATAGAACTGCCTTATGATCCAGCAATCCCACTGCTGGGCATACACACTGAGGAAACCAGAAGGGAAAGAGACACGTGTACCCCAGTGTTCATTGCAGCACTGTTTATAATAGCCAGGACATGGAAGCAACCTAGATGTCCATCAGCAGATGAATGGATAAGAAAGCGGTGGTACATATACACAATGGAGTATTACTCAGCCATTAAAAAGAATACATTTGAATCAGTTCTAATGAGGTGGATGGAACTGGAGCCTATTATACAGAGTGAAGTAAGCCAGAAAGAAAAATACCAATACAGTATACTAACACATATATATGGGATTTAGAAAGATGGTAACAATAACCCTGTGTACAAGACAGCAAAAGAGACACTGATGTATAGAACAGTCTTATGGACTCTGTGAGAGAGGGAGAAGGTGGGAAGATTTGGGAGAATGGCATTGAAACATGTAAAATATGTATGAAACGAGTTGCCAGTCCAGGTTCGATGCACGATACTGGATGCTTGGGGCTGGTGCACTGGGACGACCCAGAGGGATGGTATGGGGAGGGAGGAGGGAGAAGGGTTCAGGATGGGGAACACATATATACCTGTGGCGGATTCATTTTGATATTTGGCAAAACTAATACAATTATGTAAATTTTAAAAATAAAATAAAATAAAAAAAAAATAAAACATTAAAAAAATAACATTTTTTTTAACTGGATTTAATTCAGATAATTATTTAGGCTTCAGAACAATAGACTTCCAAATATTTAAACAGATACACACAGACCTTATGATACCATAAGGGATGTAGCTCCAAGAGGATGGTAAGTGCTACAGCTGTGAAGATGACTACAGAAATGTAAATAAATGACAGATGGGAAAAAAAAATGGAGAAAAAATACAAACTCAAGTGGATAGCCTAAAAATGCCTCTGCCAACTTGGTAATTAAACTGAGAAGTTTATAAGGCAAACTGAGAATCACATATCTGTGGAGAAAGGCAAAATTGTATGACTATCTCAGGGCTCTGACTGGAAAACCTAAACCGAGAATAGGATAAGCCCTGTGAAAACTGATGAAGGAAAAAAGGAAACCTTTGAAAGAAGGTAAATCAATACAAATGAGATATAGGAACACTATTTGAAGCATATAGCATGATATTACCATATGTCAAAATTTTATTTGAGTGATTTGGATACAGGAGATAAACAAATGAAAGACACATGGAAAGGGATTAGTCATTAGGGATCAGATACTGTACAAGTGTTTTATATTATGTATATTGAATACCTATAATTTAATATATATTATATGTACACATAATCTATGCTCTCTATGTGTATATATATATTTTTCTCACAACAGCCATGGAGGATATTATTATTTTCATCTAGGAGACAGGTATTCGAGTCACTTAATTTTCCAGGTCACACAGTTTGGCGACTTGACCCTGAACTCATTTTCATTTTGTTTTACTTTTTTAACAGAATAAGGGATTTAATTATTTATTTTAAGTTAATTTTTACTGAAATATAGTTGATTTACAATGCTGTGTTAGTTTATGTTGCTCATCAAGTGAATCATTTTTACTTATACATATAACCACTTTCTAGATTATTTTCCCATATAGGTCACTATAGAGTATTGAGTAGAGTTCCCTGTGCTATATGGTAGGTCTTCATTAGTCATCTATTTTATATATAGTAGTGACTATATGTCAATCAGAGTTTCCCAGTTTATTTCTCCTCCCTTTTTCCCCTTGGAAACCATAAGTTTGTTCTATATCTGTTATTCTATTTCTGTTTTGTAAATAAGTTCATTTGTACTTTTTTTTTTTTTTTAGTTTCCACATATAAATGACATCATATGATACTTGTCTTCCTCAGTCTGACTGACTTCACTCTGTATGATAAATCATTTCAACTTTCAGTCTTAGACAAGGAACAGATCTGTCCCACAGTGGATTGAAAGTATCTTTAAAATAAAGAATTATGATAGGTTGAAACTTATAAAAATTATTTCCCTTATATCATTGTATGCAGAGGCAGTTTGAAGTATCAGAAAGTGGAGGAGTTAATTCTGTGCTAGGGTGAGCATAAGAGAAGCCTATACAGATAAGACAATATCTATCAGCCTTCAAACTCAGAATGACTGTTCTTCTCTGTCTTATCCCATGTTATATACCTTGGGGTGTATATGTCAAGTACTTGGTAACTGATCAATAAATGCTTGTTGGGTAAACTAATTTGGGACCAGTTTGCAAATAATGAAGTCACTGGGTTATAAACAATACATGGTTGTATTCTTTTTAAATCTCCAACTGTATCAGACCCACTTTCATCTATTTAGTTATTACCTTCTCAGTATCCTTATTTATTTATTTTTTGACATATCTAAATAATAAATGGTCTCATTTTGCTTCCTGAAGGTATGTTCTGATTATATTCAGAGCTGTGATATTATACCCAATTCAAAATTATTTTTATCTGTTTCCCACAGTACAAAGTAGACCAAGGGTGTTTGGTGGGGCAAAACAAGGAAAAGGGCACAAGAAGTAGACAGAGTTATTTTGTTTGAATATTAGGTTATACTTCTCCCCTTGGAGGTGACTAATGCACACTATTCAATGTAACTTTTGTACTTCATGTGGATTTGACAGAGGAGTAGTGGAAATTCTTTACCATCTGAGCCACCAAGAAAAGAGTTAGACATGACTGAAGAAAGCTGAGTGCCGAAGAATTGATGCTTTTGAACTGTGGTGTTCGAGAAGACTCTTGAGAGTCCCTTGGACTGCAAGGAGATACAACCAGTCCATTCTGAAGGAGATCAGCCCTGGGATTTCTTTGGAAGGAATGATGCTGAAGCTGAAACTCCAGTACTTTGGCCACCTCATGCGAAGAGTTGACTCATTGGAAAAGACTTTAATGCTGGGAGGGATTGGGGGCAGGAGGAGAAGGGGACGACAGAGGATGAGATGGCTGGATGGCATCACTGACTCGATGGACGTGAGTCTGAGTGAACTCCAGGAGTTGTTAATGGACAGGGAGGCCTGGCATGCTGTGATTCATGGGGTCACAAAGAGTCGGACACGACTGAGCGACTGAACTGAACTGAACTGAAGTGACTTAGCACACACTAATGCAGGGGAAATTCAGAGTCCTAAAGACAAAGGGCTCACTCCTGTGCAAGATGCCATGGCTAGTCATATCCTGGTGCCCCAATTACAGCCCTAAAGACCTCTAATTGCTATTTCTCTTTGGGTTCTTTATTTCCTGTTCTAAAAAGTACGAGTATGAATCAACAGATTTCCTGGCTGAGCATAGTTCAGTTGAGTCATAAAATGATGGCCCTTTGATTTTCAAGATACTCCTCAGTCTTTATGTGGGATTCTGTTTGGATTCCCTTGGTCTCCAGGAGGATGGGCGCCATTATCTCTGAAGAAAGGGATATGAAGAAAGAGCATAACTGACCATGATATTACTACTGTAAGGTAATCCTGCAAAAGACAGATCTGCTCTCCTTAGTAAATGGATGTGGGGTTGAAGATAAGAACTGGTGCCTGAACTTTCAAACTCCTATATATCTTAGAGAAAGAGACTGACTCTATCTGCTCTTTATTAGTGTGTGCTTCGCATGCTGATTGGCTCAGTCATGTCTAACTCTTTGCGACCCTATGGACTGTAGCCCACCAGGCTTCTCTGTTCACAGGATTCTCCAGGCAAGAATACAGGAGTGGGTTGCCATGCCCTCCTCCAGGGGATCTTACCAACCCAGGGATAAAACCTGTGTCTCTTATGTCTCCTTATTGGCAGTTGGATTCTTTATCACTAATGCCCTGTTTTATTTTGCTTCAAATGTAAGGGAAATAAATTACATATTGTCAGTTGCAACACTCCATCGTAATGCCAGGCCAAGATTAATAATTATTTTAAAAATGGCTGTTACAAATTACAAACACAGTATTCAAATTAATTAGTGTAGTACTTTTAATTGTGTCAAAAAGTATATTTGGCCTTGTAGTACTACACAGAGTGAGAAAGAATATTCCAAGCAAGGAAAAAAGCAATAATTCAATGATACTAGACTATGGGTCCTTAGAGTAGGATTCTATGAATGGACTGGGTTTGGGAGAATGGCATTGAAACATGTAAAATATCATGTATGAAATGAGTTGCCAGTCCAGGTTCAATGCACGATACTGGATGCTTGGGGCTGGTGCACTGGGATGACCCAGAGGGATGGTAAGGGGAGGGAGGGGGGAGGAGGGTTCAGGATGGGGAGCATGTATATACCTGTGGCGGATTCATTTTGATGTTTGGCAAAACTAATACAATTATGTAAAATTTAAAAATAAAATAAAATTTAAAAAAAAAGAAACAACTCTAGAGAATGGACTTTATTTTGGACTTTTTTCAGCAGCCCTTGAGAAGGCACTGGACCATGTGTAAGTTGTAGAGACATTTTATTGTGTTTGTAATCAAAATATAACCCTTATATAAGCATCCAAGTTAGGAAGGAAGGAGGAAGCAATTTGTATAGGAAGATAGTGCAATATTTCATGAGAGAACTGAAGAGCTTGATGGGAGAATTTGATGCAACCACAAAGGAAGTGAAAATTAAAAATAAATAATAAAACCAAGAGAATAGATTATAGAGTTATATCAGATGTGGAGAATTTAGTCTTTGTTACATGTTGCCTAGCAGAAAGAAAAGTTTGTGTCCAGGATTCCTCTCAGAAAAGAACTGGAGCAGGTAATTGTAACTAACTAGGACAGGAAAAAACAGGTTTTTCCCTAATACATGTGAATATGGAGCTGTTTTTTTTTATTACACTAATATTTATGAATATGTAATGCCTTATTTCTGATAAAAGGTAGCTTTATGCAAGTTATCTCAAGTTTATGGAAGCCTTCCTACACATATTTTGAGATATAATTTCTATAAAACATGAAAGATGCAGAGTTTGCCTTTATCTACTTTGAAAATGTAGCAGATGAATCTCATATGAGTCCTTGATAAAAATTTATTTCTTTATCTCTGATCCAAGAAGTCAAAAGTCAAAGGAGATGAGTCACAACAATTAATGCAGGTACAAATATCTACCCTTTTAAACCACCTTTGGTAAAGCTGTTTATGTAAATTGAAGTCTGACTTGACTTGCCTATTCATTACTCTGCCAATTTACTTTGCTTTATTTTTGCAATTCATTCTTTTCCCTGTTCTTGCTTTTTTTTTTTTTTTCCTATCTCGGACTTCCTGCAAGAATTTTTACTGGCATGACTTTATTTTTTTTTTTTTCTTTTTTTTAATTTTATTTTATTTTTAAACTTTACATAATTGTATTAGTTTTACCAAATATCATGACTTTAAAACACCATAGAAGATGTCTACATTTTCCTTCAACATCATCACTGGAGAGAATCACTTGCTTACAAATTCACTCTGCTAAATTCTTAATCTCAACCTCACTCAAACTTTCACACACAAAAAGCTAAAGATACCTTGTACATTACTCAGATTGCTCATATCAGTGTGATAGGATAAAGACAGAATATAAATAGTAAAGGAGAAATGCTGTAATAAGGGATTGTTTTCTTAAAACTCCTATCACCTCTGGTTAATGGAAGTCATTGATTTATCCAGTATCAATGAACACCTTTATTCTGAGAATTGTTCAAATCACTATTATTTCATAAACAAGTAAAAAAGGAAAAATTCATAATATTTATTTGTGTTGCCATATCCCTCTCCAATGCATGAAAGTGAAAAGTGAAAGTGAAGTCACTCAGTCGTGTCCGACTCTTTGCAACCCTATGGACTGCAGCCTACCAGGCTCCTCCACCCTTGGGATTTTCCAGGCAAGAGTAATAGTGGAGTGGATGGCTATTCCCTTCTTCAGGGGATCTTCCCAACCCAGGGATTGAGCCCAGGTCTCTTGCATTGCAGGCAGATTATTTTGCCATCTGAGCCATAAAGGAAGCCCTATTACAAAAGATAAGCTAAAACAATGCAATATAAGTTCTAAGTGCTAAAAGGTTTAGTCAAAAAGGTGACTGAAAAGATGTTTGGGGAACAATCTTCAGCACAGGAATAGAAATGATTTTATGTTACAAGTGTCGATGACTATGAGACTAAGAGAATTTGAAGCCCTTTCCATAGGTCAATGTTTTCTGAAGTACACATATTTTAAAACTAGAATTTTATTGGAAATTTCAAATATTAATTTTTTTTAAATTGTGGGAACATCCAAATGCTTCTTTGCTTTTTTTTTTTTTTTGCTGTTTTGAAAGGTTTATTTTTAAAATTTTAATCAATTTTTAATATTTTAATTGGGTGAGAATCGCTCTACAATGTTGTTGGTTTCTGCTGTACAAGAATGCACTCAGCATCACCAATTATTAGAGAAATTCAAATCAAAACTATAATGAAGTATCTCCTCATACCAGTCAGAATGACAATCATGAAAATATCTACAAACAATAAATGCTGAAGAGGATGTGAGGGAAAGGGAACCTTTGTACACTCAGTGGAAATATAAATGATACAACCATTGTGGAAAACAGTATGGCAATTCCCATAAAAACTAGAAATATGGAGAAGAAAATAGCAATACACTCCAGTATTCTTGCCTGGTAAATCCCACAGATAGAGGAACCTAGCTGCTACAGTCCATGTGGTCCCAAAGAGTCAGACAAAACTTAACGAGTAAAGAACAACATATAATAAGATTAGTTTTTCATCACTGGGGAAATGATGTTTTAACTATAGATTATCAACTCTCCAAAAATAAAGAAAACATACACAGACCTTACAAAGAAATATGAGACAATTGTATTTAACAGGTTTAATTATGAAATAATATGTTAGAGGAAAGCACAGGAAGGAGGAAGGCTTTACTGAGTAGGAAAAGAGGCATGGAAGACATGAAGAGAGTAAGCCAGCTTGTACAAAGATTTAAATAAACTTCAGCATAGCAAAATATGCCAAAACAATATAATAGACAACTGGCAAAAAAATCACAGTGCATATAAACAAACATGTCATTTATGAACAGAAGAGTCCTATGACACATACAAAGCAATTGGGGAAATAGGTGGGTCACCAACAGGTGTGTCATGCTAGAACTCAAATAAAGAAAATGTACTAGGTTCTTAACCTCATTGGTCAGACAATTACAAATGTATAACAAATCTTGACTCTCAGATGCGTAAAAATCTAACCTGGTTAATATGTGGTACCTGTATCAGTGTGGAAAACAGGAGGCTGTTCATCATTACCAGTGTAGATGTGTCTCCTCTGGTTTGGGGTGGTAATATGCAAGACCTGTTCATTTATAAAGGTATGTTTCTTTTGAAAGAGTATTTCTAGAGCTAAAGTTTCATCCCACTGGGAAAAAATATATAGGTATAAATAAAAAATAAAAACCAGGAATAAATCCACCATATGACCCAGCAATTCTATTACTAGGCATAAACCCTGCTGATGCTAAGTCACTTCAGTCGTGTCCAACCCCTGGCAATCCCATGGACTGCAGCCCATCAGGCTCCTCTGTCCATGGGATTTTCCAGGCAGGAGTACTGGAATGGGGTGCCATCACCTTCTAAGCCACAATTCATGTACCCAAACATTCATCGCAGCACTATTTACAAATACTTCTTTTTTACAACTATTTAATGTATTAATGTTGCTGACATGTCACCTTTGGAAATTAGAATAAAATAGAAAGGCATACATTTAAAATAGAGCATATTAGAATTAACTCATGGTTTCCCTTTTATTTGTGACTATATTCAATTTAAATTTGCTAGGCTTCCATTTTAGGGGTTTCCCTAAGTGACACAATGGTAAAGAATTCACCTGTCAGTACAGGAGATGCAAGAGATGTAGGTTCGATCCAAGGGTCAGGAAGATTCCCTGGAGTAGGAAATAGAAACCTGCTTCAGTATTCTTCCCTGGAAAATTTCAGGACAGAGGAGGCTGGTGGGCTACAGTTCACAGGGTCACAAAGAGTTGGACATGACTGAGTGGCTGAGCATACACACACACAGGCTTCCATCTCACTATCTCAAAGTGGAGGAAACAAAACTTGTCTCAAGGACCTTGAAGGAACTGAGTAAGAAAATTTATACAAAGCCCTGAGCATTGTGTCTGTCACAAAGAAAATACCAATATATGTCTACTTGATATTTCTCTCTACACTTCCTAAATTATGGTCCACAGAGCAGTAAGTACATTACATGTTTGTAGTGCTTAATGGCTCAGTTGTGTCTGACTCTTTGTGACCCCATGGATTGTAGCCTGCAAGGCTCCTCCATCCGTGTGGATTCTCCAGGCAAGAATACTGGAGTGGGTTGCCATGCCCTCCTCCAGGTGATCTTCTCAACCCAGGGGTTGAAACCAGGTCTCCCATGTTGCAGGAGTATCAGTGTGTATCAATCTTATATTGCCATATATTTTCTTTCTCTTGGATGATATCTAGGATTAGAACAGCTGGGTCATATGTAAACATGTAAATCAGGATTTTTGAACCTCAGTTATGTTGCCATTTTGGACCAGATAATTATTGTGGAAGGTTGTTCCATACTTTGTAGAATATTCAGCAGAATTATGGTCTTAATCATCTAAATGCGAGTAACAGTCACTGCCAGTTGGGACAGCCAAAAATTAGATATTTACAAAGGTCTCTGGTGAGGCAAAATCATATCACTGTTGAGAATTTTTCTGTTATTTAGTTGCTAAGTCTAAACAACAGTGAGCAATGCAAGGAAATAGAAGAAAACAATAGAATGGGAAAGACCAAAGATAACTTCAAGAAGCTTAGAGATACCAAGGGAACATTTTAGGCAAAGATGGGCACAATAAAGGACAGAAATGGGATGGACCTAACAGAAGCAGAAGACACTAAGAAGAGGTGGCAAGAATATGCAGAAGAATTATATAAAAAAGACCTTCATGACCCAGTTCAGTTAGGTTCAGTTGCTCAGTCGTGTCTGATTCATTGTGACCACATGAACTGCAGCACACTAGGCCTCCCTATCCATCAACAACTCCCAGAGTTTACCCAAACTCATGCCCATTGAGTCAGTGATGCCATCCAACCATCTCATCCTCTGTTGTCACTTTCTCCTCATGCCCTTAATCTTTCCCAGCATCAGGGTCTTTGCAAATAAGTCAGCTCTTCACATCAGGTGGCCAAAGTATTGGAATTTCAGCTTCAACATCAGTCCTTCCAAGGAACACTCAGGACTGATCTCCTTTAGGATGGCTGTGCTCAGCTTTCTTTATAGTCCAACTCTCACATCCATACATGACTATAGGAAAAACCATAGCCTTGACTAGACGGACCTTTGTTGGCAAAGTAATGTCTCTGCTTTTTAATATGCTCTAGGTTGGTCATACGTTTCCTTTCAAGGAGTAAGCATCTTTTAATTTCATGGCTGCAATCACCATCTGCAGTGATTTTGGAGCCCAGAAAAATAAAGTCCCTACTGTTTCCCCATCAATTTGCCATGAAGTGATGGGACTGGATGCCCTGATCTTAGTTTTCAGAATGTTGATCCTTAAGCCAACTTTTTCACTCTCCACTTTCACTTTCATCAAGAGGCTCTTTAGTTAGGTCCATACAATTTTTGTGCTTTATTGAGCCCATCTTTGCATGAAATGTTCCCTTGGTATCTCTAATTTTCTGAAAGAGATCTCTAGTCTTTCCCATTCTATGGTTTTCTTTTTTTTTTTTTTTAATTTTATTTTATTTTTAAACTTAACATAACTGTATTAGATTTGCCAAATATCAAAATGAATCCGCCACAGGTATACATGTGTTCCCCATCCTGAACCCTCTACTTCTTTGCATTGATTGCTGAAGAAGGCTTTCTTATCTCTCCTTGCTATTCTTTGGAACTCTGCATTCAAATGGGTATATCTTTCCTTTTCTAATTTGCTTTTCACTTTTCTTTCACAGCTATTTGTAAGGCCTCTTCAGATGGCAATTTTTTTTTTTCCATTTATTTTTCTTGGGGATGGTCTTGATCCCTGTATCCTGTACAATGTCATGAACCTCCGTCCATCGTTCATCAGGCACTCCGTCTTTGAACTCCGTCAAATCTAGTCCCTTAATCTATTTCTCACTTCCACTATATAATCATAAGGGATTTGATTTAGGTCATACCTGAATGGTCTAGTGGTTTTCCCCGCTTTCTTCAATTTCAGTCTGTATTTGGAAATCAGGAGTTTATGATCTGAGCCACAGTCACCTCCCAGTCTTGTTTTTGCTGACTGTATATAGCTTCCCCATCTTTGGCTGCAAAGAATATAATCAATCTGATTTCAATGTTGATCATCTGATGATGTCCATGTGTAGAGCCTTCTTTTGTGTTGTTGGAAGAGGGTGTTTGCTATGACCAGTGTGTTCTCTTGGCAAAACTCTATTAGCCTTTGCCCTGCTTCATTCTGTACTCCAAGGCCAAATTTACCTGTTATTCCAGGTATTTCTTTACTCCCTACTTTTGCATTTCAGTCCCCTATAATGAAAAAGACATCTTTTTTGGGATTTAGTTCTAAAAGGTCTTGTAGGTCTTCACAGAACCATTCAACTTCAGCTTCTTCAGCATTACTGGTTGGGGCATAGACTTGGATTACCGTGAGAGTGAATGGTTTTCTTTCTAAATGAAGAGAGATCATTCTGCCGTTTTTGAGATTGCATCCAAGTACTGCATTTAGGACTCTTTTGTTGACTATGATGGCTACTCCATTTCTTCTAAGGGATTTATGCCCACAGTAGTAGATATAATGGTCTTCTGAGTTAAATTCACCTATTCCAGTCCATCTTAGTTCACTGGTTCCTAGAATGTCGATGTTCACTCTTGCCATCATTTGTTTGACCACTTCCAATTTGCCTTGATTCATGGACCTAACATTCCAGGTTCCTATGCAATATTGCTCTTTACATCATCGGACCTTGCTTCAATCACCAGTCACATCCACAACTGTGTGTTGTTTTTGCTTTAGTTCCATCCCTTCATTCTTTCTGGAGTTATTTCTCCCCTGATCTCCAATAGCTTATTGGGCACCTACTGACCTGGGGAGCTCATCTTTCAGTGTCCTATTTTTTTGCCTTTTCATGCTGTTCATGGGGTTCTCAAAGCAAGAATACTGAAATGGTTTGCCATTCCCTGCTCCAGTGGACCACATTCTGTCAGACATCTCCACAATGACCCATCCATCTTGGGTGGCCCCACACGGCATGGCTTAGTTTCATTGAGTTAGACAAGCGGTGGCCCATGTGATTAGATTGGGTAGTTGTCTGGGATTGTGGTTTCAGTCTGTCTGCCCTCTGATGCCCTCTCTCAGTGCCTACTGTCTTATTTGGGTTTCTCTTACCTTGGATGTGTGGTATCTCTTCACGGCTGCTCCAGCAAAGCACAGCCACTGCTTCTTACCTTGGACATGGGATAGCTCCTCTCAGCCACTGCCCCATACCTTGGTATTGGGGTATCTCTTCTTGGCTGTTCCTGCACCATGCAGCCACCACATGCCTCAAATAACCACAATGGTGTGATCATTCACCTAGAGCCAGTCATCCTGGAATGTGAAGTCAAGTGGGCATTAAGAAGCATCACTATGAACAAAGCTAGTGGAGGTGATGGAATTCCAGTTGAGCTATTTCAAATTCTAAAAGATGATGCTGTGAAAGTGTTGCACTCAATATGCTTTACACTTTCAGTTCAGTTCAGTTCAGTCACTCATCATGTCTGAATTTTTGCAACCCCATGGGACTGCAGGTCAAGAGTCTTCCCTGTCCATTACCAACTCCTGGAGCTTACTCAAACTCATGTCCATTGAGTCAGGGATGCCGAAAAACCATCTCATCATCTGTCTTCCCCTTCTCCTCCTGCCTTCAATCTTTCCCAGAATCAGGGTCTTTTTAAGTGAGTCAGAACTTCGAATCAGGTGGCCAAAGTATTGGAGTTTCAGCTTCAGCATCAGTCCTTCCAATGAATATTCAGGACTGATTCCCTTTAGAATAGACTGGTTGGATCTCCTTGCAGTCCAAGGGACTCTCAAGAGCCTACTCCAACACCACAGTTCAAAAGGGTCAGTTTTCAGGGCTTAGCTTTCCTTATAGTCCAACTCTTATATGCATCCAGACTACTGGAAAAAACATAGGTTTGACTAGATGGACTTTGCTGGCAAAGTAATGTTTTTGCTTTTTAACATGCTGTTTTGTTGGTCATAGCTCTTCCAAGGATCAAGCAAGCGTCTTTTTATTTCATGGCTGTAGTCACCAACTGTAGTGATTTTGGACCCCAAGAAAATAAAGTGTGTCACTGTTTCCATTGTTTCCCCATTTATTTGCCATGAAGTGTTTGGACTGGATGCTGTGATCTTAATTTTCTGAATGTTAAGTTTTAAGCCAGCTTTTTCACTCTCCTTTTTCACTTTTATCAAAAGGATCTTAGTTCTTCTTTGCTTTCCGCCGTAAGGGTGGTGTCATCTTCATATCTGAAATTTTTGAACTGGCAATCTTGATTCCAACTTGTGCTTCATCCAGCCTGACATTCAGCATGACATACTCTGCATAGAAGTTAAATAAGCACGCTGACCAAATGCAGCCTTGGCATACTCCTTTCTCGATTTTGAGCCAGTCTATTGTTCCATGTCCAGTTCTAACTGTTGCTTCTTGACTTGCATACGTATTTCTCAGGAGGCAGGTCATGTGGTCTGGTATTCCCATCTCTTTAAAATTTTTGACAGTTTGCTGTGATCCAACAGTCAAAGTGTTTGGCATAGTCATAAATCAGAAGTAGATTTTTTCAGGAGACAGGTAAAGTGGTCTGGTATTCCCCATCTGTTTAAGAATTCGTCACAGTTTGTTGTGATTCACCCAAAGGCTTTAGGAGAGTAAAGGAAGCAGAAGTAGAGAATTACTGAAGTGTGTGTTAATCGTTAAGTCATGTCTGACTCTACGACCCCATGAACTATAGCCCTTCAGGCTTCTTTTTCTATGGGATTCTCTAAGCAAGAATACTGGAGTGGATTGCCATTTCCTTCTCCAGAGGATCTTCCCAACCCAGGGATCGAATCCAGGTCTTTGCAGAGAATTACTGAAACAGTTGATAATTTTTGGCTTGTTTAATGAGAAAACACTGCATAATTTTTGAAATGTTTCTGCCAATAATATATGTTGTGTCACATCCTTACTGTTAGACTTAATTCTAGTCACAAAGGCTTCTCTTGTGGCTCAGATGGTAAAGATTTCTCTTGCAATGCAGGAGACCCAGGTTCAATCACCCTTTTGAGAAGATCCCCTGGAGAAAGAAATGGCAACCCACTCCATCTTGCCTGGAGAATTCCATGGACAGAGGATCTTTGCAGGCTATAGTCCATGGGATCATAAAAAGTTGGGCATGACTGAACAACTAATACTTTCACTTTGTGTATATATACATATACACACACACACTATCAGAGTTTTAATTTGCATTTCTTTGATTTCTAATAATATTAAACATTTTTCAAAAGTCATTTTACACTTCTTTGAATTATCTTCAAATATTTTATTTTTAATAAAAATTGTATTGAAATTAGTGTGAGTATAAATCCTGTGTGAACTCTATCCATTTTCATCAATTTTAAAGTTTGTGAAAACTATAGTATATTATCAAATTGAGTTTGCTAGAATTGATAAAGCCCACAAATCTTGTTCAGATTTCACCAGCTTTACTTGTACTAAGCTGTGTGTGCATGTATTTAGTTTTTTTAATTCATTTTTTATTGAAGGATGATTGCTTTACAGAAGTTTGCTGTTTTCTGTCAAACCTCCACATGAATCAGTCATAGGTATACATATATTCCCCCTCCCTTTTGAAACTCGCTCTCATCTCCCTCCCCATCTCACACATCTAGGTTGATTCAAAGGCCCTGTTTGAGTTTCCTGAGCCATAAGGCAAATTCCCATTGGCCATCTATTTTACATATGGTAATGTAAGTTTTAAACTGTTTTACAATGGGTGTAAGTTTGTATATGCACCATCACAGGCAACATACTAAACGATCCCATCATCACTGTTCCCTTCCTGTCTCCTACTCCATTTTCCAAAATCGTGGAAATCACTAATCTCTTCTTTACTCAAGTTTTCTCATCTCAAAAATGTCTTACAAATGAACCATACAATATGTAAATTTGAGCGGCTGTCTTTTCTCATTTAGCATAATTGTCTAGAGATCCATCTGCTTCCTCTTTATCAATATTTCAGTCTTTTTATATTGCTAAGTAGTATTCCATTGTATGTTTTGCCAGTTTATCTTATCATTCACCTGTTGAAGGACATTGCACTTTTTTTTTTTTTTTAACCACTTTGGGTTATAAATAAACCTGCAATGAGCATTCATGTATAGATTGTTGTGTGAACATTTTCATTTTCTGGGATAAATGTCCATGAACACAATTGCTTGTTAATATGGTAATTGCAAGTTTAACTTTACAAGAAACTGCCAACGTTTTCCAGAATGTTTTTACCATTTTGCAATCCCATCAGCAGTGTATGGGTGACCCATTTTTTTCACATCCTTATAATCATCTAGTGTTGTCAATATTCATGTTTTATTTCAGCCACTCTGATGGGTACATAGTGATATTTCATTTTGGTGTATATATATATATATATATGTGTGTGTGTGTGTGTGTGTGTAGGTATATATATATATGTATATATAAAATATATAAAACCACAGGTTTTGTATGCCTGTGTTTTCAGATTCCATAAGCAATATGCATATATAATCTGATAGGTAATGATATTGCAATTCTTTCCATGTGCTTACTCATCATCTAATAATGTATGTCCTCTTCACTTCAATGTCTGTTTATGTTTTAGCCCAATTTCGTATTGAATTGCTTGCTTTTTTACTGTTATCTTTTGGGAAATTTTTATTACATTAGAGTTCTTCAGAGAAACAGAACAAATAGGAGTATATTTATTTGTTTCTATATATGTAGATCTCTTCACGCCTTCTCCAGCAAAGTGCAGCCATTGCTCCTTACCTTGGACGAGGGGTATCTCCTTACCACCGCCCTTCCTGACCTTCAACGTGGGATAGCTCCTCTAGGCCTTCCTGCGCCTGTGCAGCCACGGATCCTTGGACGTGGGGTAGCTCCTCCCACCCGCCGCCCCTGGCCTCCGGGCTTGGGGCATGGGGTATCTCCTCCCGGCTGCCGCCCCTGACTTCAGACGTGGGGTAACTCCTCTCGTCGCAGCCCCCGACCTCGGACGCTGGGTATCTCCTCTCCGCCATTCCTGTGCCGTCGCAGTCTGGTACTCTCAGCCACTGCCCCTGACCTCGGACGTGGGGTAACTTCTCTTGGCCGCCCCCCTTTGGGCATGGGGTCCTCCCAGCTTCTGCCCCTGACCTCGGAGGTGGGGTGGCTCCTCTCGGCCACGCTTAGCGCACCTGTCGCAGCTGCCAGCAAATTTGGAAAACTGAGCAGTGGCCATGGGACTGGAAAAGGTCAGTTTTCATTCCAATCCCAAAGAAAGGCAATGCCAAAGAATGCTCAAACTACTGCACAATTGCACTCATCTCACACGCTAGTAAAGTAATGCTCAAAATTGTCCAAGCCAGGCTTCAGCAATATGTAAACCGTGAACTTCTTGATGTTCAAGCTGGTTTTAGAAAAGGCAGA
Source organism: Bubalus kerabau (assembly GCF_029407905.1). NCBI lineage: Eukaryota > Metazoa > Chordata > Mammalia > Artiodactyla > Bovidae > Bubalus > Bubalus kerabau. The sequence continues at coordinate 55,052,738 of NC_073634.1, forward strand.
GGAACAAGGGATCAAATTGCCAACATCCCCTGGATCATGGAAAAAGCAAGAAAGTTCCAGAAAAGCATCTATTTCTGCTTTATTGACTATGCCAAAGCCTTTGACTGTGTGGATCACAATAAACTGTGGAAAATTCTGAAAGAAATGGGAATACCAGACCATCTGATCTGCCTCTTGAGAAATTTGTATGCAGGTCAGGAAGCAACAGTTAGAACTGGACATGAAACAACAGACTGGTTCCAAATAGGAAAAGGAGTTCGTCAAGGCTGTATATTGTCACCCTGTTTATTTAACTTATATGCAGAGTACATCATGAGAAAGGCTGGACTGGAAGAAACACAAGCTGGAATCAAGATTGCCAGGAGAAATATCAATAACCTCAGATATGCAGATGACACCACCCTTATGGCAGAAAGTGAAGAGGAACTAAAAAGCCTCTTGATGAAAGTGAAAGTGGAGAGTGAAAAAGTTGGCTTAAAGCTCAACATTCAGAAAACAAAGATCATGGCATCTGGTCCCATCACTTCATGGCAAATAGATGGGGAAACAGTGTCAGACTTTATTTTTTTGGCTCCAAAATCCCTGCAGATGGTGACTGCGGCCATGAAAATGAAAGACACTTACTCCTTGGAAGGAAAGTTATGACCAACCTAGATAGCATATTCAAAAGCAGAGACATTACTTTGCCAACAAAGGTTCATCTAGTCAAGGCTATGACTTTTCCTGCGGTCATGTATGGATGTGAGAGTTGGACTGTGAAGAAGGCTGAGCGCCGAAGACTTGATGCTTTTGAACTGTGGTGTTGGAGAAGACTCTTGAGAGTCCCTTGGACTGCAAGGAGATCCAACCTGTCCATTCTGAAGGAGATCGGCCCTGAGATTTCTTTGGAATGAATGATGCTAAAGCTGAAACTCCAGTACTTTGGCCACCTCATGCAAAGTGTTGACTCATTGGAAAAGACTCTGACGCTGGGAGGGACTGGGGGCAGGTGGAGAAGGGGATGACAGAGGATGAGATGGCTGGATGGCATCACTGACTCGATGGACGTGAGTCTGGGTGAACTCCGGGAGTTGGTGATGGACAGGGAGGCCTGGTGTGCTGCGATTCATGGAGTTGCAAAGAGTCGGACACGACTGAGGGAGTGATCTGATCTGATATATGTAGATAGATATGTACATATATATTATTTAAAAATTTTTAAAGGGTATCAAATGTAAGTTGCTCACTATTATTCTGGTCAAAGCACACAGTCTATTCAAGTCACTTCAATTTATTATTTGTTCTCACCTTAATTTTTTTCTCTTTGCCCTTCAACTCTACTATCTTCACTCTGCCCCACCCCAACCCTTGTCATAGGCTAGTACCCTTGTATATTTGCAACCTTGAAAAATTGAGTTTTGTATGCCTGTGTTTTTAGATTCCATAAACATGCTGTAATATTGTATTAAAATATGTATGAATATTTATTTAAATAAATTTATGGTGAGAGATTAGCTCACACAGTTATGGTGGCTGAGAAGGTCTATGATCTGTTGCCTACAAGCTGGAAGCCCAGGGAAGTCAGTGATACAGTCCCAATTCAAATTTGAAGGTGTTAGAACCAGAGGAGCCAATGGTGTAAATCACCTGGGAATCAGGAGTAATGATTTCTAAGGGCATGTGAACATGGACATCCAACTCTACCAATCTGTCCTTCACTTTTTTGTTCTATTCAGTCTGCATTGATGGGGGTGATCTTCGTTACTCAGTCTGTGGATTTAAAGACTAACTGTGCTGGGAACACCCTTACAGACACACCCTGAAGTACTAGTTTACCAGCTACCAGGGCTTCCCTCAGCTCAGCCAAGTTAACACATAAAATTACCCATCACATTTAAATACTCCAGATACTAATTCTTTGTCAGATATATGATACGGAGATATTTCCCTCACCTATATTTTGCCTTTACAGCCTCTAAAGGAGGTCTTTTGTAGAGCAAAATTTTTCTTTGTTTTGACTAATTCATTGTCAAATAGGACTATCATGACAAAGTATCACAAATGCAGTGGCTTAAACCAACAGAAATTGAGTCTGTCAAAGTTCTAGAGTCCAGAAGTTCAAAATCAAAGTGCTGGCAAAGCTATGTACCCTCTGAAGGCTTTAAGGGAGAATCCATTCTTGTCTCTTTCTTGCTTATAGGTCTTCTAGTAGCTCAGGCCTTCCTTTTGGGTAGCTCGCAACTTTAGTCATGGCCTCTGTCTTCATATGGCCTTTTCTCTTTCTTCCAGTGTCTATCATCTTGCCTATTTTAAGAACCCATTCTCATCAGATTTAAGACCCATCTATATAACCAAAATGGCCTTATCTCAGTATTCTTAACTATATCTGCAAATATGTATATATAAATATTGTAGTGGGTAGCCATTGCCTTCTCCAGGTTTATTCCTGACCCAGGAATTAAACCTGGGTCTCCTGCATTGCAAGCAGATTCTTCACTGTGCCACCAGGAAAGCCTATATATATATATATATATATATATATATATATATATATATATATCTCAACACAAAATCTGTCCAGCCAAAAACAACACTTCCATTCAACCAGCTACAAAGGAAGTCCAAGTTGTCATTTGTTCCTCCATTTCGTTGATATTCAATTTCCTTTAATTTTCTGAAACTTTCTGCTTTTATTTCAAAAGAATTTTAATTGCTTGTTAAAACATTTTTATGATGACTGCTGAAAATAACATCTGAATCATCTCTGTCTTAGTATCATTTGATTAACTTTTCTCATTTAGATTATTATTTTATTTGTTCTTAGTAGAGTGGATGATTTTTTTAAAGGACCCCAGATATTTTGTTTGTTTTGTTAGTTGACCCTAGGTTCAATTTAAAGCATTTAGTCTAACACTCAGCTTAATTAGATTTAACACATAGGTTTGGCCTATATTTATGGGCTGTGGTTCCAATGGCAGTTTAATTTTCTGAACCTTTGTATAATGGTCTGCTTGGCTTATGTGGTGCTGCTGGGGCTCCTACTTCTGATGTTGCTGCCTGAGGATAAGAAAGAAGCCCCAAGGATGGACTCTAGGTGTTTTACAGTCAGGGAGAGAAGTCTTTGATCTGAGGAGAAAAAGAGCGTTCTTCAGCTAGACAGATTTTGTGTTGGTGTCTCCTTGCCCATGACTCTGAAATGCACCAAGTCTCTGGCAAGGTAAGAAAAGTTTCAAAGCCCTGGAACAAAAAGACACACAATATCCCAAGACCAAGACCAAGCAGGTTGCTGTGGTTGAGTTCTTCCTTCAGGTTTCACTCTACTTCAGTATCTCTCTTGAAGGAATCTCAGGCATGGAGGGGAAGGAGAACACTTCCTCTGGCCGCTTACTGATGGCAAGTCTACTGAGAGATGCCTTTTGCAGGTGGATGTCTGGTTCAACTGATGTTGAAAGATACTTGTTTGGCCTAAAGGAGAAGTAAAACCTATCTGCGTTGCCTTCTGTTATTAAACTGTAAATCAGAAACACTAGGTCTGGGTTGTCTGTTTGGTTTTTATTTTAGTTGCCCAGTCGTGTCCAACTTTTTTGTGAGCCCATGAACTGTAGCCCACCGGGCTTCTCTGTCCATGGGATTTCCCAGGCAAGAATACTGGAGGGGGTTATGATTCTCCAAATGGCTGCCTTGTCCAGGGAATCTTCACAACCCAGGGATCAAACCCGTGTCTCCTGTATTGACAGGTGAATTCATTACCACTGAGCCACCTGGGAAGCTTATCTGTTTGGTTGGAGGTATATAAAGCATCTTGTTACTGCACTTGTCACTCCAATCCTAAGGTCTATAGCAAGTGTCTTTGTCTTATACCTTTCACATTTCTTCATTAGTTGTCTCTTGTGTTTTGTCCAGGGTTTTTAGTTGTGCTTAGTGGAGAGGAGTAAGGAGAAAAAGGTTTGTATCACATTGTCTGAACTTAAAATCCCAGCTATATTTTAGAGCAATTAAAACTAAAAAATGAATTTTATTTTATTTTTTTAAATTTTTTATTTTATTTTATTTTTTAACTTTACAATATTGTATTGGTTTTGTCATATAGCAACATGAATCCGCCACAGGTATACACGTGTTCTCCATCCTGAACCCTCCTCCCTCCTCCCTCCCCGTACCATCCCTCTGAGTCACCCCAGTGCAGAGTGAAGTAAAGGGAGAGGTAGAGTCAAAAAATGGACATGTTATGTAAAAGGGTAGAGGCTGAGATAAATAGTTCTTATGCATGGCGATTAGTGTTGCTTTATTTCTGCTATTATTTTAGTGTTGGGGCTTATGTCAATCTAATTCAAAATTGGGCTGGCCTGTTGTTGCAAGTGTACCACAGATTTGAAATTTTTCTTGATGTTTAGGGTATAGATTGGCCAGAAGTTATGTTCTCAATATTTGTTCACTTTTATTTATTTTTCGTTTTTCATTATACCTGAAAAAGAATACATTTCCTGATGCTCTCTTAATAATGCTCTACAGTTTTATCAAATTCTTATTATTTTGGAAATGGAAATCAACAAGAGAAACTCTCCTCTGATGTTCTAACAGCCTCCATCCTATGCAAGCAGAGTGTCCAAAGTTCCCAGGAGTATGGTGGAAATAATCACTTTGCCTCTGCTTCACTTGTAATGATAGTGTTAGGACTATTTCTGTCTCTCCTCTGAGACACATAATTTATTTTTTGCTCCTTTACTCTTTCTCCAGTATCAAGGATTACACAATTTCCTAAAAAGCCAATAGTCATTATCCTTTTACCTGGAGTGCAAGAGTTTTGTTCTACGGAGGAGAAATATGAGGTAGGTGTCAGCAAAGTGTCAGTACCTTAAGCTACTTCAGTCCTGTAGCCAGGATCACAAGGAAAGATTTCTCAGGGTTCTCCCCAGCCTTCCTTGTAAGAACCTCATTAAACTCATGGAGAAAGTCTATAACTGGTCCAAACATTTTCTAAATCTGTAATCCAAGAGGGATTTACACTTTCACATAGTCCATACTTGGCTTATAACAACAACAACAACAAAAAGACATTTCAGCTCAATTCTTATTCAGTTCAGTTCAGTTCAGTCGCTCAGTCACGTCCGATGCTTTACGACCCATTGCATCACACCAGGCCTCCCTGTCCATCACCAACTCCTAGAGTTTACTCAAACTCATGTCTATTGAGTCAGTGATGCCATCCAACCATCTCATCCTCTGCCATCCCCTTCTCCTCCTGCCCTCAATCTTTCCCAGCATCAGGGTCTTTTCCAATGAGTCATCTCTTTGCATCATGTGGCCAAAGTACTGGGCTTTCAGCTTCAACATCAGTCCTTTCAATGAACACTCAGGACTGATCTCCTTTAGGATGGACTGGTTGGATGTCCTTGCAGTCCAAAGGACTCTCAAGAGTCTTCTCCAACACCACAGTTCAAAAACATCAATTCTTTGGCGCTCAGCTGTCTTTATAGTCCAACTCTCACATCCATACATGACTACTGGAAATACCATAACCTTGACTAGACAGACCTTTGTTGACAAAGCAATGTCTCTGCTTTTTAATATGCAGTCTAGGTTGGTCATAACTTTTCTTCCAAGGAGTGAGCATCTTTTTATTTCATGGCTGCAATCACCATCTGCAGTGATTTTGGAGCACAAGAAAATAAAGTCTGCCGCTGTTTCCACTGTTTCCTCATCTATTTGCCATGAAATGATGGGACCAGACACCATAATCTTAGTTTTCTGAATGTTGAGCTTTAAAACAACTTTTTCACTCTCCTCTTTCATCAAGAGGCTCTTTAGTTCTTCACTTATGGCCTTAAGGATGGTGTCATCTGTGGTTATTGATATTTCTCCCAGAAATTTTGATTCTAGCTTGTGCTTCATCCAGCCCAGAATTTCTCATGATTTACTCTGCATATAAATTAAATTAGCAGGGTGACAGTATACAGCCTTGATGTACTCCTTCTCCTATTTGGAACCAGTCTGTTGTTCCACATCCAGTTCGAACTGTTGCTTCCTGAACTGCATACAGATTTCTCAAGAGGCAGGTCAGGCAGTCTGGTATTCCCATCTCTTTCAGAATTTTCCATAGTTTATTGTGATTCACACAGTCAAAGGCTTTGGCGTAGTCAATAAGGCAGAAGAATTCTTATTAGCTTATTCCATGTCCAACAGCAACACTTGCTCAATTCAAGGTGTTCCTACTATATCTCTCTGTACAGATGCCTGGCTCTTCCAGATCTTGGTTTAGTTAAAAGACATGAGAGGTCAGTCCACTAATGTGTTCCAAAAAGTTATTAACTTGTATTCCAGCAAGCTTCTTCCTTGTTATAAGGGTTAGTAAGTTTTTACTGTTGTTGTTGTTTTTATCTTCTTATCTGAGGTAAGAATCAAAAGCTTTTCTTAATAATTTAATGAATTTTAGTGAACAAACCACTCAATTTACGAACCACTCTATCTACTAACCTAGTTCATTACAAGTAACATGTATCTAATAAGAAGTGCACTTCTCTATCATATTTGTCCCCTTTTATATTAAAACACTATTTAAATCATGTATTTACTATTTTGTTGCCTTTTCATTTTTAGTTTTAGTTATACAAATCGAATATTTGTATTTCAAGTATATTTAGGATTTGACAAAATTTTGCTTTTCTTAATTCCATTCATTATTCTCTTAGGCATACAGTGGCTCCTTGTTTATTCATATAAGATGGCTAGGTTTGATGGCTTGAAAACCTTTATTCTCTCTTCTAGCATCAATATTGGTTTTGTGTATGAATATAAAAGAATAAAATTATTTTCAAAGTAAGTCATTCAACCAATTTCCTGGTGCAATGATGGAAAGATATGTCTTATTTCACCTTGATGTGTCTCAGATACTAAGTTTCTTAGACTAACACATTCAAAATTTCATCAAAATTAATTTTTCTTACTATATTTAATCATAATAAAATATTAATGATTAATCAAATCATACTGATAAAAAATAACTTCCAAAGTGCAGACTATATCACAGAGTGCCAGACTGGACTTCTGCTGAGCTAGAGGAGTGGGATGAGGGGAAGGAAGGGAGACTCAAGAAGGAGGAGATATATATTATGGTTGTTGTATGGCAGAAAACAGCACAGCATTTTAAAGCAATTTTCCTCAAATTGAAAAATAAACAAAGTAAAACAAACATGATCTCAGATCATAGAAACAGAAAAAAAATTGAAACTTACAGATAGTTATAATAAAATTTAAGCTATTTTCACTTGAAAATTTAATCTGTAAGAGAGTGCAGTTTTTGACATCTGCTTTTTTTGGGGGAAAAAAAAAAAAAAACCCTGAACAAGAATATTTTAATACATAAATTGACTATGAAAAGATATTTTCCAAGTATTTGCATACAGGATAATATCAGTTTTTGAAATAATTTTGCTCTTGAAATATTTGGAAATATATTTAAATTACAGTTGAGTGCTCAAGGTTAAAACCTAAATGTCATCTGAGAACTTTAATATTAACCTTTCTCTATCCTTGGTATCTTAGACCACTAAGGTTGCTCATCTAAAGTATTGCTGTTATGTTTAATTAAATAGACTAAAATAAAAAAGATAAAATTAGCAAGGCATAAGGCATTCACTCTTTAGCAAACACTAAGCAATGCAATGGAAAAGGAGATGGCACCTCACTCTAGTATTCTTACCTGGGAAATACCATGGATATAGGAGCTTGGTGGGCTACAGTCCATGGAGTTTCAATGGGCCAAACACAGATTAGCAACTAAACCAAAACCAGGCAATACAAACTTAACTTAAATCTGGGAACCACAATAAGGGGGCAGCTGGGTGTTCTTTGGAAGGAATGATGCTAAAGCTGAAACTCCAGTACTTTGGCCACCTCATGCAAAGAGTTGACTCATTGGAAAAGACTCTGATGCTGGGAGGGATTGAGGGCAGGAGGAGCAGGGGATGGCAGAGCATGAGATGGCTGGATGGCATTATCGACTCGATGGACGTGAGTTTGAGTGAACTCTGGGAGTTGGTGATGGACAGGGAGGCCTGGCCTGCTGCAATTCATGGGGTCGCAAAGAGTCGGACACGACTGAGCGACTGAACTGAACAGGCATTTTAAGCACTTACTAATGAGCCACAAAATTAAACTGAAAATATATTAACTTTGGAGAAGTGTCAAATCTCTACAATAAATTCACTTCAACTTTCTGGAGTTTGCAACTCCAGGAAGAAAATAGGAGCTTATCCTATGCTGTATTATGCCCAACAAAATAAATAAGGTTTGTCTGGTAAAGCTTGAGCTCCACAGAAATCAGAAATCAAGCCATGGCTAGCAGAGTAATTGAATTCCTCTCCTGGCCATTATGCAGATAGCAAGATATTGATGAAACACAGAGATGGCAAAATAAACATCTTTGAATGATGTTGCATGTTTCTGGAAGGAGATGATTGGTTCAGAATTGGTGAATATTTATGAACCTTAGTTTATCAGCATCATTCTACATGTATTTGTTCAAAGGTTTATCTAAATATTGCAAAAATTAAAGTCATTTTTTTTATGAACAAATAGCTTTCTCAGGAGACACAACAAAGTTTTAGGGTAGCCTGGAAAAGTTAGACAACACCTAAATTATCTTCAGCTATCAAATGGTTGACAAAATCAAAAAGTGACAATAACTGATTAAAAGAATGTTTTAGATGACAGTTTCCAACTATTATTTTAAAATTTTTAAAATACATGCATCAATCTGAATATGTTAATAAATGCAAACAAGTTGATAAAATGATGTTTTTATCCCCAGGAAAACCCTCACCAATTAAGTTCTAATATAATTAACTACAAGTTTCTTCAGTTCAGTTCAGTTCAGTCATTCAGTCGTGTCCAAATCTTTGCAACCCCATGGACTGCAGCACGTCAGGCTTCCCTATCCATCACCAACTCCTGCAGCTTGCTCAAACTCATGTCCATCGAGTTGGTGATGCCATCCAACCATGTAATTCTCTGTTGTCTTCTCTTCCTCCTGCCTTCAATCTTTCCCAGCATCGAGTTTCTGAGTGTTTTCCCAAAAAGACTTCTATTATTTTTCACACTATTATGGCTTTTATAATCAAAACTCTCAAAACTTTTCATAGGAACATATGAAAACAATTTCTTATTGCATAATTTATCCTGATAGCATAGAAATAGACCTCCTAAATTATATATATACACACACACACATAATTCTTCAAATTGATGGTTGAAAATTAAATATATATATATATATATATATATATATATGTTAAATCTCCTATTGTCCTCAGAATAAAATCCAAAGTCATTTGCTTGCATGTAGTATAAGGCAGTTTAAGTTTTGACACCTATATTACTTGAACTGAACTGATTATCAATTGTAGCACTCACTAATCACTTCCTGAATTATGTTGCTATTCTTCAGTCAGTTGTGTCCAACTCTTTACAACCCCATGGACTGCAGCATACAAGTCTTTCTTGTCCTTCACCATCTCCCAGAGCTTGCTCAAACTCATGTCCATTGAGTCATTGATGCCATACAACCATCTCGTCCTCTGTCGTCCCCTTCTCCTCCTGCCTTCAATCTTCCCCAGCATCAGGGGTTTTTTCTAATGAGTAGGCTCAGTCCTGGGTGTTCTTTGGAAGGAATGATGCTAAAGCTGAAACTCCAGTACTTTGGCCACTTCATTCGAAGAGCTGACTTATTGGAAAACACTTTGATGCCGGGAGGGATTGGGGGCAGGAGGAGGAGGGGATGACAGAGGATGAGATGGCTAGATGGCATCACCGACTTGATGGACGTGAGTTTGAGTGAACTCCAGAAGTTGATGATGGACAGGGAGGCCTGGCGTGCTGCGATTCATGGGGTCACAAAGAGTCGGACACGTGTGAGTGACTGAACTGAACTGAGGCTCTTCGTATCAGGTGGACAAAATATTGAAGGTTTAGCTTCAGCATCAGTTCTTCCAATGAATATTCAGGGTTAATTTCCTTTAGGATTGACTGGTTGCATCTCCTTGCAGTCCAAGGGATTCTCAAGAGTCTTCTCCTCTTTTTTTATAGCTTAAGTGAACTACTTTCATTCCTCAATATACCACACTGTTTCTCATGTTTTTTTTTGTTTTTTTTTTTTTTTTTTTAATTTTGCTCCCTTTGCCTTAAAGATCCACCATTACCTCTTTACCTGAATACTCCTATCTTCAGTTCAGTTTAGTCACTCAGTCCTGTCCGACTCTTTGCGACCCCATGAATTGCAGCACGCCAGGCCTCCCTGTCCATCACCAACTCCCGGAGTTCACTCAGATTCACATCCATCGTGTCAGTGATGCCATCCAGCCATCTCATCCTCGGTCATCCCCTTCTCCTCTTGCCCACAATCCCTCCCAGCATCAGAGTCTTTTCCAATGAGTCAACTCTTTGCATGAGGTGGCCAAAGTACTGGAGTTTCAGCTTTAGCATCATTCGTTCCAGAGAAATCCAGGGCTGATCTCCTGCAGAATGGACTGGTTGGATCTCCTTGCATTCCAAGGGACTCTCAAGAGTCTTCTCCAACACCACAGTTTGAAAGCATCAATTCTTCGGTGCTCAGCCTTCTTCACAGTCCAACTCTCACATCCATACATGACCACAGGAAAAACTTTGGCCTTGACTAGACGGACATTTGTTGGCAAAGTAATGTCTATGCTTTTCAATATGTTATCTAGGTTGGTCATAACTTTCCTTCCAAGGAGCAAGCGTCTTTTAATTTCATTGCTGCAGTCACCATCTGAAGTGATTTTGGAGCCAAAAAAAAAAAAAAAGTCTGATACTGTGTCCACTGTTTCCCCATCTATTTCCCATGAAGTGATGGGACCAGATGCCATGATCTTCGTTTTCTAAATGTTGAGCTTTAAGCCTACTTTTTCACTCTCCACTTTCACTTTCGTCAAGAGGCTTTTGAGTTCCTCCTCACTTTCTGCCACAAGGGTGGTGTCATCTGCATATCTGAGGTTATTGATATTTCTCCTGGCAATCTTGATTCCAGCTTGTGCTTCTTCCAGTCCAGCGTTTCTCATGATGTACTCTGCATAGAATTTAAATAAGCAGGGTGACAATATACAGCCTTGATGTACTTCTTTTACTATTTGGAACCAGTCTGTTGTTCCATGTCCAGTTCTAACTGTGGCTTCCTGACCTGCATACAAATTTCTCAAGAGGCAGGTCAGGTGGTCTGGTGTTCCCATCTCTTGAAGAATTTTCCACAGTTTTTTGTGATCCACAAAGTCAAAGTCTTTGGCATAGTCAATAAAGCAGAAATAGATGTTTTTCTGGAACTCTCTTGCTTTTTCTATGATCCAGGGCATGTTGGCAATTTGATCTCTGATTCCTCTGCCTTTTCTAAAACCAACTTGAACATCAGGAAGTTCACAGTTAACATATTGCTGAAGCCTGGCTTGGAGAATTTTGAGCATTACTTTACTAGCTTGTGGGATGAGTGCAATTGTGCGGTAGTTTGAGCATTCTTTGGCATTGCCTTTCTTTGGAATTGGAATGAAAACTGACCTTTTCCAGTCCTGTGGCCACTGCTGAGTTTTCCAAATTTGCTGGCAAATTGAGTGCAGCACTTTCACAGCATCATCTTTCAGGATTTGAAATAGCTCAACTGGGATTCCATCACCTCCACTAGCTTTGTTTGTAGTGATGCTTTTTAAGGCCCACTTGACTTCACATTCCAGGATGTCTGGCTTTAGGTCAGTGATCATACCATCATGATTATCTGGGTCGTGAAGATCTTTTTTGTACAGTTCTTTTGTGTATTCCTGCCACCTCTTCTTAATATCTTCTGCTTCTGTTAGGTCCATACCATTTCTGTCCTTTATTGAGCCCATCTTTGCATGAAATGTTCCCTTGGTATCTCTAATTTTCTTGAAGAGATCTCTAGTCTTTCCCATTCTGTTGTTTTCCTCTATTTCTTTGCATTGATCACTGAGGAATGCTATCTTATCTCTTCTTGCTATTCTTTGGGACTCTGCATTCAGATGCTTATATCTTTCCTTTTCTGTTTTTTTTTTGTTTGTTTGTTTTGTTTGTTTGTTTTCATTTCTCTTCTTTCCACAGCTATTTGTAAGGCCTCCCCAGACAGCCATTTTGCTTTTTTGCATTTCTTTTCCATGGGGATGGAGATGAGCCCCTTATGAGAAGTTAGAATTCCTAGTGCTTAACATAGTGCTTAAGCTTAACATAGTACTTAAGCAGTGTACAGCTTGCTGATGTTATGAATGTTTTGGAAAATGTCTGAGCTTCAGTTCCCACAATCTATAGGAAGGATTATTTGAAATCAGTCTTTCCAAATTGAATCTCAAACTCCTTTAGGTATTCACTGTGGAGGCTTAAACAGTCACATAATTTCCTTAAGTCTCAGTTTCCTCATCTATATAATAGACATAATAGAAATCCAAATTATTGAGTTGATGTGAGGACTTAATAAGTTCACAGTAAGTGCTACTTGATAGTATTATAATTTATTTTTCAGGGACAATAAATCACTTTTGGAAATGATAGGTTTTTCTAACATGAATATCAGTATATTTTTCATTATCTAAAAGGTACACAGGATATAAAAGTCATATATAGTAAATGCATTTTATGAATAAAACTTAAAACAAATTATTTTATCAGTTATTCAAACCTGAAAGCCTAATGAAATAGATTCAAGAATGAAAATCATCACTTTCTATTTTTGAAAGTCATGATTGAGCAGACTCACTTTCTATAGAATTAAGTGTATTTTATACTTCATAAGAGCTCTTCCTCATGTTTTAGCATGCTGCCACACACACACACTTCACAGTATCCAGTATTTTGTAAAGTCTATAAACATAATTGATTCTCAATGACATGAAAGTGAAAGTGAAGTCACTCAGTCGTGTCCAAGTCTTTGCAACCCATGGACTGTAGCCCACCAAGGTCCTCCGTCCATAGGATTCTCCAGGCAAGAATACTGGAGTGGGTTGCCATTTAACACATGGGCAAATGTTCTCTTTTTACCCCATTTTCAAATAGCTTTGTAATTAATTCAGTGAACAAAAATAGATTGACCCACTCAAGTGGACATTGCAGAACCTTCCTCATCATTTTAAATAAACTCATCCTATTCACACAAAACTGCTATATAAAGATAACTAGAAACCAGTAACATAAACTAATTTGCTAAATCTATATTTCACTTGGTCCTTGTCTGGAATTTCCATCCATACAAACTTTTTCTAGTATTCATTCTGCTGCTTAGGTTTACATGACATTTTGCTCCCATCTTTTTCAATAAGTAGTTGTGATAAATTCAAAGAGAAAGGTTAGGGCGAGCATATTATTTTCTTTGTGACAGTAGCCCCAGCCCTAATACTTTACTCAATTAAATATATATATTCATCCATTTATCCATCAAGTACTGTTCAATATATTACTGAGAAGCTCTTCAGTTCTACACCCATGAACTTTATTTGGCATTGGAAACACAAGAAAGTTCAAAAGAGACATGGTTCTTGTCCTCAAATTATTTCAATATTCTAGAAGAATAAAATAAAATATTCATTTGGTGTATTTAGAAATAATAACTATAAATGATCAGTTGGATGGGATATGAGCTTTTATTACCCTAATTAATATGAGAAAATTAGAGAATGCTTTTCTGATGACATAAAATTTCTATAGAAATCTGAAGAATGAATAGGACTTCACTAAGTAAAAGAGGGAGGGAAATTGTTAACTGGAAAAGACAACAACAGGTACAGTAGTCATGAGTAATGAAGGAGTCTGGTGCATTAAAAGGCTTAAAATCATTTCATGTGTTCATTAGCCATCTGTTTGTCTTCTTTGGTGAAATGCCTATTTGGTTCTTCTGCCTATTAGAGAAATGTGAATAAAACCTACAATAGGTATCACCTCACACTGGTAAGAATGGCCATCAAAAAAAAAAAAAAATCTAAAAACAATAAAAAAAATGGTGGAGAGGATGTGGAGAAAAGGAAACTCTCTTGCACTGTTGGTGGAAATGTAAATTGATACAGCAACCATGGAGAACATAGTTTTCCTTAAAAAAAAAAAATTTAACGAAAATAAAACTACCACATGATCCAATCATATGGGTCAATCCCACTACTGAGCATACACCCTGAGGAAACCTTAATTGAAAGACTCATGTACCCCAAAGTTCATTGCAACATTATTTACAATGTCTAGGACATGGAAGCAACCTAGATGTCCATTAACAGATGAATGGATAATGAAGTGGTGGTACATATTTACAATGAAATATTACTCAGTTATAAAAAGGAATGAATTTGAGTCAGTTCTAATGAGGTGCATGAACCTAGAAACTATTATACAGAGTAAAGTAAGTCAGAAATAGAAAAACAAACAGTTATATCAACACATATATGGAATTTAGAAAGATAATACCGATAAACCTATTGCAGGGCAACAAAAGAGATGCAAACATAAAGAATAAACTTTGGACACAGTGGAGGAGGGAGAAGGTGGAAAGAATTGAGAGGGTAGCATTGAAACACATAATTACCATATATAACATTAGGTAGGCAGTAGAAATTTTCCGTGTGATGCAGGGAGCTCAATTCTAGTGCTCTGTGACAACCTAGAGGGGTGAAATGGAGTTGATGGTGGGAGAGAGGTTCAAGAAGGGATAATATATGTACACCTATGGCTTATTCATATTGATATATGACAGAAACCCACACAGTATTGTAAAGTAATTATCCTCTAATTAAAAATAAATAAATTTGTTTTTTAAAAAAAGGCTTAAGATCTTCCTGTCTTTCATCTTCTTGTGGGACTGCATGGGAGATGAAATGTGTGGGAATGAAACTCCAGTAGTAGTCTAGTCATGTTATATACAACATATTAATGACTTGAGTTTTAATCTTATGAGTAAAGCAAAGCCATGGAAACCCTTTAAACACTAAAATGTATCATTTAAAAATATCACACTGTGTTGTAGAAAGAAAAGGCTGGGGAGAGAAATCATAAAAATGAGGAGATTAAAAAGAAGTTCATTTTAGAAATCCAAGATATTTCAGTATTGCCCTAGTTTATAGCATCCTCCATCAGTGCTAGATATGAGACTGACATGAGGAATTGTTAGAATATAAAAAGTGGGAGATATTAATGACAAAAAAAAAAAAGAAATGTTTTTTTATTTTTGTGATTGAAGGTTGAGGATGAGGCCAGAGGGAGCATGATCAAGTATCACCTATCCCAGATCTATTCTAAAATATATTAAAGACTTTGAGCAAACCCAGTATATGCTGTTAATACTTCTCCTAGAGTGTCAGCTGTGCTGGTCCTTTATACAGTGGCCCTGGTGTATACATGTATACATTAACTGGACACATTTTATGGACATTAACTTAAAGTTATTTCCTTCTGCTTTTAAATGCCAAAATTTCATTGAATGCATATCTCTGCCCTCTATTTTCACTTCAGTCACCACAGCTGAATTACACACGAAGCACTTCTTAAGTTCAATAATATACAAGACAATGACAGCATGATGGGAACTGTAAAACAGCCAGTTTCTAATATTGTCTTTATGAGTCTATGGGATTATGTAAAAGAAGGTCAGATCAAAATATGCTACTGATTTTAAAAGCAGCAATTATTGAAGATATATTATTCCAGGCATCACACTGATACCTGACCTACATTATCTACTTTGGTATTTCTCAAAATAAGCTTCATAGACCATTATCACTATGACATATTTAGCTAAAATGTATACAAAAGCCAAATAATTTTGGAAGCTCATACCAAAAAGTTAAATATTAAAAGTTCAAACAATTCCTGAGTGGTTATTTAAAATTAATTTAACATTACTTAGGCTACTAAACATTTCTTTTTCATAACACTTAATAACAACCCACCTAACTGGTATTACACAGAATAAGCTAGGGGAATGCTAATTCTATTAAAATTTCACAATCATGAACTTCTCTGTTCAGCCTTGTTGACACTCCTTATATCCCCATGAAAATGTCCAACATTACAGTAAGGCATATATCATTTTCTATTGTTTGTATTCTTTGAACTCATCCAAACCTCTGTACTGGCAATGTGCTATTTTATCTCAACCTCACTACCCAAGTCGTTGATCATCTCCTTTTTTATTGGGGAGGGGTATATTATTTTTATTTGAGGGATAATTGCTTTACAGAACTTTTCTGTTTTCTGTCAAACTCAACATGAATCATCAATAAGTATACATATCCCCTCCCTTTTGAAACTCCCTTCCATACCACCCCTCTAAGTTGATACAGAGCCCCTGTTTGAGTTTCCTGAGCCATACAGCAAATACCCATTGGCTATCTATTTTACATATGGTAATGTAAGTTTCCATGTTACTCTTTCCATACAGCTCATCCTCCCATCCCCTCTCCACATGTCCATAAGTCTATTCTCTATGACTTTTACCTCCTGAAAAAAGTCTGTAGTCAACATTTCAATTATCTTCTGGTCTAGATTCTCAACACACAAACTTCTTGTCGTCTTCTTGCAATTGTTGTTATTATTCAGTCGCTAAGTTGTGTCCGACCCTTTGCAACCTCGTGGACTGTAAGCCGGCTAGGCTCCTGTCCAAGGAGTTTTTCCAGGCAGGAATACTCAAGTGGGTTGTCATTTCCTTCTCCAGTGGGCTTTCCTGACCCACATCTCCTGAATCTCCTGCATTAGCAGGAGGATTCTTTACCACTGAGCCATCAAGGAAGCCTCTGGCACAATAATGCTTGTTCAAAAGTATATAAATCAATCACATTGCCTTTTCTAGGTCAAGCTACTGACCCTGCTGAGGGTAGCACATAAATAGAAACAAACAAACAAACAAAAAACTTTACAAAGGAGATGTCAGTAACAAATGGCTCTCAACAGTGATTAGTATAATACCTGTTTCTAGTCATTGTATGTTTCCATTGCCAAGGGTAAGATATTTGAGGACTTCACCACTTTCCCATATGCTGTATCTAAATATTTTTGTTTTCCATGAAGTCTTCAGAAGCTCTTTTACTTTACTCACTCTTTGTTGATGATTTAAATGTCTCATATCATCATTCACTAAATGAATATACTTGCCCAGTTCCCCTTCTTTTGCCTGTGGTTCACTGTTTACTGCCAACCCCAACCTGGTTATTCCACTAACAGATTTAATTGAATGTGTCTCCTCCTCCATACTCGAAGATTTTGATCTTCCGTGTTATCTCCAAAATTGGAGAAAATCTACTCCCATTTGTTGTCAGTATCTTCCTTGGTCATTCTCAAAATTTTTGTACCCTGTTTTCTATACAACTAATTCAGCAATATCCTTTTCCTAAAATACTGCAAAATTTCCCACAAATCTCCAATCTTTCCTTCCTGGAATTCCCTATTCCCTATAACACAGCAAGAACAAACTTTCAAAAAAATAAATATAGTTTAACATACCTTCATTGGAAGGACTGATGTTGAAACTGAAGCTGTAATACTTTGGCCCCCTATGTGAAGAGCCAACTCATTGGAAGACTCTGACACTGGGAAAGATTGAGGACAAGAGAAGAAGGGAGTGACAGAGGATGAAATGGTTGGATGACATAACTGACTCAATGGGCATGAGTTTGAGCAAACTTCAGGAGATAATGAAGGACAGGGAAGCCTGACAGCCTGCAGCATGCAGTCCATAGGGTTACAGTTCATAAGGTCACAAGTCAGACACAACTCAGTGACTGAACAACAACATACCTAGTTCAAAATATTTCAGTGTTTTAAAGCATTCAAAATCAAATGCAAACTCCTAAGCTGACACAGACATCTCTCTTTTGTTTTCAGGTCTGGCTTGTCCTTCCCTATTATTGCCCTTCTCCACAGAATCTTCTTCCCATTTTTCATTTAGCTAATATTTTCAGGTATTTCATCACAAAATGGAATCCTAGCTTCTAACAAAATTTCTATACCCTAAAACAAGTTCTGTTGTATCACACATCATATTATAATTGTAGTTTTACTTAACTGTCATGAAAATTTAAGTTTCTTAAGAGCAGGGATTTTATTTAATATTTTATATATAGTTCTGATTCTATGTTTCAAATAGTGTGAGACCAGTTAATATTTTCATACAAATTTGTAGTTATTACATGCTATTCATAGAGATATTAATTACTTTTATTAATATTTACTAGAAAATCCCTAATGGGAAATGTTTTTATCCTCAGTTATTAAGAACAGAAATGAAGTAGCTGTAACTGGCCGTTGAATTTCCTGACTCAAAATTTGATGGACTTTTCAATAATTTTGTCATATAAAATCAGTCAAAGGCTAGATTCCCATATAAATAAGTTCTATTCCAATGTCACGGCTTTGACAGGTGAGTAACTTCAGCAAGCCTCTATTATTAAAATTTTAACTCAAATATACTATGAAAATATATATTGCAAAGGAGTTAGAAAAGAGTACCTAAGGATAAACAGATCTATGCAAAATCTTTTATCATGAGTGCAGTAGTATCTCAATTTCTTATATTAAATGTCTTCCAATTGAAAACTGTGTTGTGCTGCTTGAATAATTTAAATGCATTTTAAAGTGACTTGGGATGTGCATCCCCAATATTATTCTGCTACTTTACTTACTTTTCCATTCTCTAAATTTTGTTTTGTTATGATCAGAATACTTTCTAAGTTCAGTCATTATGCTGATTTTGAACTTTCTCATATAAGTATGAGGCACTCCAATAAAAGGTCACCCCAACCTTAGTGATTTAATGAAAATAAAGTGAAGAAAATTTAGCCTTCAAAGATCTGACAGACATGTCCTTCTATTTCCATTGCATTTCTCATGTTCAATATAGAACTTAGATTTGCCTTCTTAAAGTCTATCAGAGAAATGAGAAACTTCAACAATAGGTTTGAAGCCCTTACTGTGTACATTATGTACATTTTAACTGTTGGACATTGAACTATATTATCTGGACATTTTATTTATCTCTAAATTGATTTGGCTTTAATAGATTATTTCTAAGGCTATTTTAAGCTCTAACACTTGGTTACTTTAAGTTGCGGTATAGACTTTAATATACAGAAATAAATATCTGGTGTTACAAAACTTGAGTCCAATTGTTGCTGCTTAAAAATCAGTATCTGTGTGTAAGAGAGAAATGTTGGTAGAGGTGAAAGTTGTTTTTAATCAGAATGCTAGCAATTTGGGGAGATGGTGGACTAAGCTACCCCCAAAACCATCTCTGAAGATTCTGTTCAGTCATGGAAGTTTTTAAAAGGAAAAAGGGAGTGATTTCTGTTAATCATCGGGATAAGGGGTCATAGTCCTCACTATCTCCCATGGTGTGCAGGCTTGTGTGCAGACTTGTCGACTTCTTGTGTTTTTTCTTTAGATATTATCTTGTTCACACAGTTTGTGAGATGGTTTGTGTTTTAGTCTCTAAGTCATGTCCATCTCTTTTGTGAACACATGGACTGCAGTCAGTCACTCTTATCTGTCCATGATTTCCTAGGCAAGAATACTGCAATGGGTTGTCATTTCCTTCAGCGAGGGATCTTCCTGATCCAGGGATTAAACTAGAGTCTCCTGCATGGGCAAGCATGTTCTCTACCTCTGAACCACCTGGGAAGCTCTCTCGGCTATATTAAAAAAAAAGTTGTTGCTCAGTTGCTCAGCCATGTCCAATACTTTGCAACCCCATAGACTGCAGCACATGAGGCTTCACTGTCCTTCACCTTCTCCCAGAGTTTGCTCAAATTCATGTCCATTGAGTCAGTGATGCTATCCACTATCTCATCCTCTGTCATCACCTTCTCCTCCTGCCTTTAATCTTTCCCAGCATCGAGGCCTTTTCTAATGAGTCAGTTCTTTGCAACAGGTAGCCAAATTATTGGAGCTTTAGCATCAGTCCTTCCAATAAATATTTAGGACTTATTTCCTTTAGAATGGATTAGTTTGATCTCCTTGCAATGCAAGAGACTCTCAAGAGTCTTCTCCAAGACCACAGCTCAAAAGCATCAATTCTTTGGTGCTCAGTTTCCTTTATAGTCCAACTCTCACATCCATATGTGACTACTGGAAAAACCATAGCATTGACTAGACAGACCTTCATCAGCAAAGTAATATCTCTGCTTTTTAATATGCTGTCTAGATTGGTCATAGCTTTTCTTCCAAGGAGCAAGCATCTTTTAATTGCATTGCTACAGTCACCATCTGCAGTGATTTTAGACCCCAAGAAAATAGTGTGTCACTGTTTCTGTTCGTTCCCATCTATTTACCATGAAGTGATGGGACAGGATGCCATCATCTTTGTTTCTTGAATTTTGAGTTTTAAGCCAGCTTTTTCACTCTCCTATTTAACCATCATCAAGAGGTTTTTTAGTTCCTCTTCACTTTCTGGCAGAAGGGTGGTGTCATCTGCATATCTGTGGTTATGGATATATGTCACAGCAATCTTGATTCCAGCTTTTGCTTCATCTGGCCAGCCTTTCGCATGATGTACTCTGCATAAGAGCTAAATAAGCAAGGTGACATTATACAGCCTTGATATACTTCTTTCCCAATTTGAAACCAATTCTTTGTTTCATGTCCACTTCTAACTGTTGCTTCTTGATCTGCATAAAAATTTCTCAGGAGGTAGGTAAGACGGTCTGATATTCCCATTTTTTGAAGAATTTTCCACAGTTGTGAAGAATTTTCCACAGTTTGTTGTTTCCCTAGCTTTAGCATAGTCAATGAAGCAAAAATAGATGTTTTTCTGGAAATCTCTTGCTTTTTCTATGATCCAACCAGTATTGGTAATTTGATCTCTGGTTCCTCTGCCTTTTCTAAATCCAGCTTGAACATCTGGGCATTCTTAGTTCATTTACTAAGCCTAGCTTGAAGAATTGAAGTCTAACTTGAAGCCTAGCTTGGAGAATTGTGAGCATTACTTTGCTAGCATGTGATATAAGTGCAATCGTGTAATAGTTTGAACATTCTTTGGCACTGCCTTTCGTTGGGAATGGAATTAAAATTGATCGTTTCCAGTCCTGTGGTCACTGCTTAGTTTTCCAAATTTGCTGTCATATTGAGTGCAGCTCTTTTATAGACTCATCTTTTAGGATTTAAAATAGATTGACTGGAATTCCATAACCTCCACTAGCTTTGTTCACAGTGATGCATCCTAAGGCCCATTTGACTTCACACTTCAAGATGTCTGACTCTAGGTGAGTGAGCACACCTTTGTGGTCATCTGGGTCATTAAGATCTTTTTTGTATAGTTCTTCTGTGTATTCTTGCCACTTCCTCTTAATATCTACTGCTTCTGTTAGGGCCATACCAT
This sequence comes from Bubalus kerabau, assembly GCF_029407905.1. Taxonomy (NCBI): domain Eukaryota; kingdom Metazoa; phylum Chordata; class Mammalia; order Artiodactyla; family Bovidae; genus Bubalus; species Bubalus kerabau. The sequence continues at coordinate 55,074,069 of NC_073634.1, forward strand.
TTTTGTCCTTTATTGTGCCCTTCTTTGCCTGAAATATTCTCTTGCTATTTCTAATTTTCTAGAAGAGATCTCTAGTCTTTCCCATTATATTGTTCTCCTGTATTTCTTTGCATTGTTCACTTAGGAAGGCTTCCTTATCTCTCCTTGCTATTCTTTGGAATTCTGCAGTCAGATGGGTATATCTTTCCTTTTCTCTTTTGCCTTTTGCTTCTCTTCCTTTCTCAGCTATTTATAGATCCTCCTCAAACAACTATTTCCCTTTTTGCATTTTTCTTGAGTATGGTTTTGATCACTGACTCCTGTATAATGTACAAACCTTCATCCATAGTTCTATCAAAAGGGATTTGATTTATGTCATACCTGAATGGCCAAGTGTTTTTCCATACTTTTTTTTTTCAATTTAAGTCTGAACTTTACAATAAGGAGTTCATGATCTGAGCTACAATCAGATCCCAGTGTTCTTTTTGTTGACTATATAGAGCTTCTCCATCTTTGGCTGCAAAAATGTAATTAATCTGATCATGGTATTGACCATCTGGTGATGCCCATATATAGAGTTTGTCTCTTCTCTTGTGTTGTTGAAAAGGATGTTTTCTATGACCAGTGTGTTCCCTTGGCAAAACTATGTTAACCTTTGCCCTGTTTTATTTTGTACTCCAAGGCCCAACTTGCCTGTTACTCCAGGTACCTCTTGACTTCCTACTTTTGCATGCCAGTCCCCTATGATAAAAAGGACATCTTTTTTTGGGTGTTAGCTCTAGAAGATCTTGTAGATCTTCTTAGAACTGTTCAACTTCAGCTTCTTCAGCATTAGTCATTGGGACATAGATTTGGATTACTGTGATATTGAATGGTTTGCTTTGGAAATGGACAGAGATCATTCTTTTTTTTTTTTTTTTTTTTTTTTGAGACTGTACCCAAGTGATGTATTTCAGACTCTTTAGTAGTACCATTTCTTCTAACGGATTCTTGCCCACAGTGGTAAATGTAGTGGTCATCTGAATTAAATTAACTCATTCTGGTCCATTTTTGTTCACTGGTTCCTAAAATGTCAATGTTCACTCTTGCCATCTCCTGTTTGACCACTTCCAATTTACCTTTTTTTTTTTTTTTTAATTTAATTTAATTTTATTATTTTTTAAAAAATTTTATTTTATTTTTAAACTTTACATAATTGTATTAGTTTTGCCAAATATCAAAATGAATCCTCCATAGGTATACATGTGTTCCCCACCCTGAACCCTCCTCCCTCCTCCCTCCCCAGACTTAACATTCAGATTGTTAGGCAAGATTCTTTACGGTTTGAGACTTTACTTTCACCACCAGACACATACACAACTGGGCAAAGTTTCTGCTTTGGTTCAGCCTCTTCATTGCTTCTGGAGCTATTTCTCTCCTCTACTCCAGTACCATATTGGTCACCTACCAATCTGGGGAGTTAATCTTTCAGTGTCATATCTTTTTTGCCTTTTCATACTGTTCATGGGCTTCTCAAGGTAAGAATGTTGAAATGCTTCGTCATTCCTTTCTCCAGTGAGCAGATTTTGTTAGAACTCTCTACCATGACCCATCCACCCTGGATGGCTCTACACGTTGTGGCTCATGGTTTCATTGAATTAGACAAGGTTGTGATTCATGTGGTCCATTTTGTTAGTTTCCAGTGATTGTGGTTTTCATTCCATCTGCCCTCTGATGGATAAGGATTAGAGGCTTGTGGAAGCTTCCTAATGTTAGGTACTGGTTATGGGGAAAACTGGGTCTTGCTCTGGTGAGCAGGCCATACTCAATAAATCTTTAATCCAATTTTACTCTGATGGGCATGGCTGTGTTCCCTCCATGTAGTTTCACTTGAGGTAGGGGTAAGCCAGCACCCACAGCTTCCAGAACTGTTGGAGTCAGTACCCCTGACCCAACGCAGGCCACTGTTGACCCTTGCCTCTGCCAGAGACTCCTGGACACTCACAGGCAAGTCTGCTCCATCTCTTGTGGGATCATTGCTCTTTTCTCCTGGATCTTGTTGTGAACAAGTTTTCATTGTGCCCTCCAAGAGTCTGTTTAAAGGTTATTCAGCTTTATGGACTATGACTGGTATTGAGTCAGTGTTTGTTTTCTATGCTTCAAATTAAATCATCTCTCCTCCTTCTGCTTCCAGTTGAATAACTCATATCATAACAAGAGGAGTGGGAAGTGCTCTTCTACTGAATGTCAGATAAGATTTACCAAAGTCAATATTCAGTTCCCTGACTCCCATGCGGGTTTCCAGTTTCCTTGGCCCTGTAGCTTATATGTCAAATATGGGTTTATACTGAATTGTCTTTTTTGTATAGCGTAGTAACAGCTCACTTTATATGATTTAGATTTCTGACTCACATTTGGGGCACCCATTTTGTCCTCTCTCCTCATTTTTTTCCTCTCAGTTTTAGTCAGTCTTTTGTGTTTCCAATATCATCACAATCCTTCTCTGTTCAGTATCCTGTGTCCATGAGAGGCATTTTTCCCCTTTTCAGTAGTTGTTTCCAAGACACAGGCAATTTCAACTGCCTCATCTATTTCACCTTCTCTTCAGGTCTTTAATTCCTAGAGTTTCTGCTTGCTCTGATCCATTTCATATATGTTAGGGTCATAATTATTATTTCTCATATTCTCTGGTTTCTAAATAAGAAAATAAAAGTATCCACAGGGTAGCCACAAGTAGAAGAAAGAGATCAAAGTGTTTCTTTTATTAAGTGATATCCAATAATTGCCAAAGTACAGAATTTGTGTAAGGTACAATAGATTGAAGGGGAAAAAAAATGTTACTTTAAGTTCAAGTTGAACTTTCCTCTACTTTCTACAAAGTCAAGATATTTAGACCCATTTGAAAGATATATGAACTTTCAGAGAACTACTGATTCACATTCATCAAGCTTTCTTTAGTCCAAAAGATTTCACTTCTAAGAATTATCCTTGGTAGCAGAAAAACTATAATACAGAGAAAGCCAGTTACTGCTTTCTCAACATAATATGTTTTTGCCTTAATAAAGATGTCCATAAAAGTCAGATTTACAAAAGAAAAAAGAAAAAAAAGTAAATATTGACCAAACCATCCTTGATGCGCCCTTTAGCTTGACTAAACTTTAGATAGATTTCTTCCTGACCATGGGCCCATGGTATCTTTTGTCTTAAAACATTTAACATATAATTATATATTTTCTGTTCCTTTGAGATATAAATGTTATCCCAGACTCTTAATCATTTTACAATGTGGAATGACCTTCTCAAATATCTGAGAAGTATCTTTTTGAAATGTAACCATGGAGAAAGATATTGCTATATTTCATTATCTATAGATAGGTGGATAGGAGTCTAGTTAATTAGCAAACACAGATGACATGATCACACTGAACAACCTCCCCTTTAATGTCAGGAAATATTTTCCCACTAGCTCATCCCAACCCCAAGTACCTAAAAATTTTGCCTTTTTATTTCAGTGGAGTGGAGCTCACTCTACACTATTAAAAGAGTTAAGAAATGGAATATTTCTTTCCATATCAGTAAACAGTGGATATCATAATCATCAAGGATTGCAACCCTCCAACATGAGTCAGTGAGCCTCAGAAACTCAGGGCTGAAAACAATACCTGTCATCGGACTACAGGCACTCCCTAAAGTGAGCTCAGTATACTCAGGATGTGAAAACACAGTATATTGACCTCAGAAAGCTGTTGGTGCATATTAAAGGGTTGATTTTCAGTGAGCCCAGACTCTTGCATCTTCCCATACATAGTAAAGTAGTTAATTCTTTAACTTGGTACATCTATTTCTTTCTTTTTTTTCTTTTTTAATTTTAATTTAACAATAATCTTTTGATGCTCCCAATTATCTCTACCTTGTTGGAAAATTCCTATATAGTCTCCCTTTACCTCCTCAGTCTCATTCTCCCCTTATCTCCTCAGTCTCCTTCTCTGGGAGCTCAGTTGGCAAAGAATCTTCCTGCAGTGTACAAGACCCATGTTTGATCCCTGGGTTGGGATTATACCCTGGAGAACAAAATGACAAACCACTCCAGTATTCATGCCTGGAAAATTCCATGAATAGAGGAGTCTGGCAGGCTACAGTCCATGAGGTTGCAAGCATGAGACACAACTTAGCAGTTAAACTACCACCACTACCTCCTCAGAGTAGTTTTTCAGAGCTATTGGAAGCAGTGTCTCTCAGGCTGCAGTCTTTATTTTGCTCCAAATAAAACTTAACTTGCAACTCTCATATTGTGCATTTATTTAACTTGACATAGTCCAATATAATATCTCTTGGACAGAATTAATATTTCTTAGAAAAGAAGCCAATAAATGAATAGTGGGAAAAACTGGAAAGATTCCTCTGTGAGAAAGAAGCAGACTATACATGTTTGGTAAAAACAGGAGGAGCAGAATGATCTTTCCTCCCTTCCACTCACAACTGTATTTATACTTCATTTTCCTGGAATGGGTAACATCTAAATGCACCTATATATGTGTGTGTGTATATGTAGGCTTTCCCGGTGGCTCAGTTGGTTATAAATCTGCCTGCAATGCAGGAGATTGCGAGTAATGCAGGACACTTGGGTTCAATCCCTGGGTCAGGAAGATCCCCTGGAGAAGGAAATGGCAACCTACTCCAGTATTCTTCCCTAGGAAATCCCATGGACAGAAGATAGAGGAGCCTAGAGGTCTACAGTCCATGGGATCTCAAGAGTCAGACAAGACTTAGTAATTAAACCAAATCAAATGAAGAAGAACACAATGAGAAATTAACAACAGTGACTCTTGAAGACTGTGTTGATCATTATTGGACTTAGGTTGAAAACTAAGTAGGATACACACAAACACGAAACTTTTGAAGGATTTGGAAAAATAAACATCATGTGGAAAAGTGATCCAGACATGTTTTATGTGTCCCCAGAGAATGGTACCAAGATAAATGCAAACAAGTTAAAATGGAGAACGTTTCAGTTCAGTTAAAAAAGAATCTTCCAAAATCCCTAAATGTTCAAAAATGGAATATGCTCCATATTCTTGGAAGGTACTGAGTGCAGTGTCAAGGGATATAAAGACACCATGGTTTAGGAAGTCTTAACTGAAGTGTTGAAGAGAAGCTTCAAACATCACAGGACTAGGTGAGAGGCAGGTGTGATTTTCTGTCTAGTGTTGATTTTTTCTCCTTTTGTTATTTATAGTATGGAGAGGATATTCATATGAAATTAACAGCAGTGACACAGTACAAAATATCTTTTGTAACAAATAAAATATTGAATAGTTTTAAATACAGACAGGGCCACACAGACACACACACACACACTCACACAAAATAAAGTTAATTTCCATCATTGAAAAAGTTTTTCTGAAAACATTTGAGAAATAGAAAATAAAAACAGATATACTATTAACATAAAACTAGAGAACTATATTCCATTAATCCTCTATTAGAAATCTATAGTCCTTGAAAGAATGAAAAGGAACATTCTTGTTGTTGCTGCATCTTTTATGGTCATTCATAGCCTTTTAAACTGAAAGTTCTGCATCTCAAAGTTCTTTTATTCACTTTGTCTTCTTAACTGCATCTTTCACCTCCAAGCTAAATTAGTCTATATATCACAGGAAACATAAAGTAGACCAATGACCTTAAGAAATTCAGAAACGGTGGGATCTTTGATTTTCAAAATAGATTAAAAATAAGATGACTTCAGATGGCCCTGTTGAATGACTCCTCTGGGAAAATCAGCCTGAGACTATTAGTGTGATTTGTCCAGTGTGCTGGACTATAAGGATATTGTCAACTGCCATGCAGAATATGCTTTGCAGAAACTTTCTCTGAAATGTATAATAGCTTCAGCCACTGAATAGAAAATTACCAGATATTTCCTGGTCACCAAATAAAAGAAGTTAGAGATTATATTGATATAAAATGATGACCCAGGGCAAGGTTAAAAATCCAAACCAAACAAAATTCTAACATTCATAAGATTTCCTAGTATTCACAGGTATATACCTACCCCCATGCATTCCAGGACATCCACTGGCCACGAGGAACTGGATAAAACAGGCTCACTGAAGAATACATTTGAATCAGTTCTAATGAGGTGGAAGAAACTGGAGCCTATTATACAGAGTGAAGTAAGCCAGAAAGAAAAACACCAATACAGTATACTAATGCATATATATGGAATTTAGAAAGATGGTAACAATAACCCTGTATGCGAGCCAGCAAAAGAGACACAGATGTATAGAACAGTCTTTTGGACTCTGTGGGAGAGGGAAAGGGTGGGATGATTTGGGAGAATGGCATTGAAACATGTATAATATCATATATGAAATGAATCGCCAGTCCAGGTTCGATGCATGGTACAGGATGCTTGGGGCTGGTGCACTGGGATGACCCAGAGGGATGGTACGGGGTGGGAGGTGGGTTCAGGCTGGGGAACACGTGGCAGATTCATGTTGGTGTATGGCAAAATCAATACAATATTGTAAAGTAATTAGCCTCCAATTAAAATAAATAAATAAATTTATTAAAAAAAAAACAGACTCACTGAAATTTCAAATGTCGGGTGAAAGCACATGTATTATTGATGGGAGATTGTCACTGACATCTTCATCATGTAACAATTTTTAATTCAATTATTCTCTATATGAACTGCAGGGATATTGCTACTGCTGCTAAGTCACTTCAGTCGTGTCCAACTCTGTGCGATCCCATAGACGACAGCCCACCAGGCTCCCCTGTCCCTGGGATTCTCCAGGCAAGAACACTGGAGTGGGTTGCCATTTCCTTCTCCAATGCATGAAAGTGAAAAGTGAAAGTGAAGTCGCTCAGTCGTGTCAGACTCTCAGCGACCCCATGGACTACAGCCTACAACTACAAGAATATATACCTGTGGCGGATTCATCTTGATATTTGGCAAAACTAATACAATTATGTAAAGTTTAAAAATAAAATAAAATAAAAAAAAATCCTAAAAGAAAATAAAAAGAATATATAGTTATAAAAGAAAGGGCTCAGAGGATTTTAACATTTCTAATTTTATGTTGCATAGTATATAGACAGGACTATCACTGTGAAATCACAGAGCATAATTTTAGTATAACATATGCATATCCTCGGAAAAGGCAATGGCACCCCACTCCAGTACTCTTGCCTGGAAAATCCCATGGACAGAAGAGCCTGGTAGGCTACAGTCCATGGGGTCGCTAAGAGTCTCACATGACTGAGCAACTTCACTTTCACTTTTCCCTTTCATGCATTGGAGAAGGAAATGGCAACCCACTCCAGTGTTCTTGCCTGGAGAATCCCAGGGACGGGGGAGCCTGGTGGGCTGCCGTCTATGGGGTCGCACAGAGTCAGACACGACTGAAGTGACTTAGCAGCAGCATCAACAGCAGCAGCAGCATGCATGTCCTAAAACCTTGTTTTGATATAAATAGGATGGTTGTCCATTTAAATATCTATTTAATTGATCAAACAAAAATCTGATATTTCAAAAAATTGGTGCCATTTTCTTACTACAGGGTCTTACCCTAAATGTTTTCTCACTTGCTTTCCACCAAAATAAAAGTGAATGTACCTCATGCTTCCTGTTATACACATCATCAATTTATACTTAAAACAGAAAGGAATTTTAAAACTTGCATAGTGCTTTAAAAATAGTAAAATAGTATATAGCATCAATATTACTATGAGGTACCTTTGTCAGATTTCACAAAATTTCAAGGCATGTGTCTCTTTTTGTGTTCTACATAATCATTACTTCCTTAAGTAAACAATTCAGATCATTGAGCCTGTCAGCTTATAATTTCCACTTTTCTGCTGGTTCCAATTGTCTCCAGCACTGGAACTTCTCAGTGGAATTATGGTGACAATCTGAATGTACCTGGGGTTACAGACCTCGTTATCTATACCCTTTAAGAGAATTTCCTCTAATTACTTTGTGTTACAATTAAGGAAGTATTGAAATTTTCAGCATCAGATCTCTAGCACTTAGGAACCTTTTTTTAAATATAAATTTATTTATTTTAATTGGAGGTTAATTACTTTACAATATTGTATTGGTTTTGCCATACATCAACATGAATCCACCACGGGTATACATGTGTTCCCTATCCTGAACCCTCCTCCCTCTTCCCTCCCCATACCATCGCTCTGGGTCATCTCAGCGCACCAGCCCCAAGCATCCAGTATCATGCATCGACCTGGACTGGCAATTGGTTTCATATATGATATTATACATGTTCCAATGCCATTCTCCCAAATCCTCCCACCGTCTCCCTCTCCCACAGAGTCCAAAAGACTGTTCTGTACATTTGTGTCTCTTTTGCTGTCTTGCATACAAGGTTATCATTACCATCTTTCTAAATTCCATATATATATACATTAATATACTGTATTGGTGTTTTTATTTCTGGCTTGCTTCACTCTGTATAATAGGCTCCAGTTTCATCCACCTCATTAGAACTGATTCAAATGTATCCTTTTTAATAGCTGAGTAATAATCCATTGTATATATGTACCATAGCTTTCTTGTCCATTCGTCTGCTGATGTGTCCAGGTTGCTTCCATGTTCTGGCTATTATAAACAGTGCTGCAATGAACATTGGGGTACATGTGTCTCTTTCAATTTTGGTTTCCTCAGTGTGTATGTCCTGCAGAGGGATTGCTGGGTCATAAAGCAGTTCTATTTCCAGTTTTTTAAGGAATCTCCACACTGTTCTCCACAGTGGCTGTACTAGTTTGCATTCCCACCAACAGTGTAAGAGGGTTCACTTTTCTCCACACCCTCTCCAGCATTTATTGTTTGTAGGCTTTTGGATAGCAGCCGTTATGACTGCCGTGAAATGGCACCTCATTGTGGTTTTGATTTGCATTTCTCTGATAATGAGTGATATTGAGCATCTTTTCATGTGTTTGTTAGCCATCTGTCTTCTTTGGAGAAACGTCTATTTAGTTCTTTAGCCCATTTTTTCATTGGGTGGATTATTTTTCTGCAATTGAGCTGCAGGAGTTGCTTGTATATTTTTGAGATTAGTTGTTTGTCAGTTGCTTCATTTGCTATTATTTTCTCCCATTCTGAAGGCTGTCTTTTCACCTTGCTAATAGTTTCCTTTGTTGTGCAGAAGCTTTTAATTTTAATTAGGTCCCATTTGTTTATTTTTGCTTTTATTTCCAATATTCTGGGAGGTGGGTCATAGAGGATCCTGCGATGATGTATGTTGGAGAGTGTTTTGCCTATGTTCTCCTCTAGGAGTTTTATATTTTCTGGTCTTACGTTGAGATCTTTAATCCATTTTGAGTTTATTTTTGTGTATGGTGTTAGAAAGTGTTCTAGTTTCATTCTTTTACAAGTGGCTGACCAGCACCACTTGTTAAAGAGATTGTCTTTAATCCATTGTATATTCTTGCCTCCTTTGTCAAAGATAAGGTGTCCATAGGTGTGTGGATTTATCTCCGGGCTTTCTATTTTGTTCCATTGATCTATATTTCTGTCTTTGTGCCAGTACCATACTGTCTTGATAACTGTGGCTTTGTAGTGGAGCCTGAAGTCAGGCAGGTTGATTCCTCCAGTTCCATTCTTCTTTCTCAAGATTGCTTTGGCTATTCGAGGTTTTTTGTATTTCCATACAAATTGTGAAATTATTTGTTCTAGCTCTGTGGAAAAATACCTTTGGTAGCTTGATATGGATTGCATTGAATCTATAGATTGCTTGGGGTAGTATACTCATTTTCACTATATTGAGTCTTCCGATCCATGAACATGGTATATTTCTCCATCTATTAGTGTCCTCTTTGATTTCTTTCACCAGTGTTTTATAGTTTTCTATACATAGGTCTTTAGTTTCTTTAGGTAAATATATTCCTAAGTATTTTATTCTTTTCGTTGCAATAGTTAATGGAATTGTTTCCTTAATTTCTCTTTCTATTTTCTCATTATTAGTGTATAGGAATGCAAGTGATTTCTGTGTGTTGATTTTCTATCCTGCAACTTTACTATATTCATTGCTTAGCTCTAGTATTTTTCTGGTGGAGTCTTTAGGATATTCTATGTAGAGGATCATGTCTGCAAACAGTGAAAGTTTTACTTCTTCTTTTCCAATTTGGATTCCTTTTATTTATTTTTTTCTGCTCTGATTGCTGTGGCCAAAGCTTCCAAAACTATGTTGAATAGTAGAGGTGAATGTGGGCACCCTTGTCTTGTTCCTGACTTTAGGGGAAATGCTGTCAATTTTTCACCATTGAGGATAATGTTTGCTCTTGGTTTGTCATATATAGTCTTTATTATGTTGAGGTATGTTCCTTCTATTCCTGCTCTCTTGCTGCTTCTTTTATTTGAAAAATATTAGTCAACACATTTTACTAGGACATCATTTAGAGAAAAGAAAGATTTTTCTGACAGCTTTATTTAAAGAAGATATTTACTTATTTGTATATACAGTACATATGGTAATGCCCTAGCTTGACATACAATATTGGAAATATATTGTCTACCAGTTAGTTCCTGTCTACACATTTATATCATGTACAATACACAACACCAACTGCAAACTAAGTGAACTATCTATTCATATCATTTATTGCTTTTATTTGTTGTTGTTCAGTTTCTCAGTCGTGTCTGATTCTTTGCAACTCCATGGACTGCAACATGCCAGACTTCCCTGCCCTTCACCATTTCCCTGAGCTTGAATAAACTCATGTTCAGTGAGTCAGTGATGCCATCCAACCACTCTAATGACAGATGCCATCCTCTGTCATCCCCTTTTCCTGCTGCCTTCAATCTTTCCCAGCATCAGGGCCTTTCCTAATAAGTCAGCTCTTTACATGAGGTGGCCAAAGTATTGGAACTTCAGTTTCAGCCTCAGGCCTTCCAATGAATATTCAAGATTGGTTTCCTGTAGGATTGACTGATTTGATGTTTAATTCTTTAATAAAAAGATATTATTTATTTACTCTGTGGCAGGCATTTGGTTACTCTAAGAGTGCAAAAATATTTAAGAAATTATTTCTGCAATTCAGGAGTTTATAGTCTAGAATGAAAAAAAAAATAATTCCCTAGATATCAATGAAACAATAATGGCATGTCATTTTTCTCTTTAGCTCCATGTAGTGGATACACTGGCTTCCCAGGTGGTGCTAGTGGTTAAAAAAAAAAAAAAAAAAAAAACTCTGCCTGCCAAATGCAAGAGACATAAGAGATGCAGGTTCAATCCTTGGATTGGGAAGAACCCCTGAAAGAGGGAATGGCAACCCCACTGTGTTATTCTTGCCTGGGAAATCCCATGGACAGAGAACCTTGACAGGCTACAGTCCACGGTGTTGCAAAGATTCGAACACAAGCAACTTCACACGCATGCATTGGATACACACATTTTAATAAATAATTACAGCTATCTCTTATTGACTTTTTCCTATGTTGAAGATATACAAATGCAGATAAGCACATGAAAGGCTGTTCAACATCACTAATCATTAGAGAAATGCAAATCAAAACCACAGCAATATATCATCTCATACCTATCAGAAGGACCACCACTAAAAAGTCTACAGAAAACAAATGTTGGTGAGAAAATAAAGAAAATGGGAACTTGTATACACTGTTGTTGGGAATGTAAACCAGTACAGACACAGAAAACAGTATAAACTTTACTTAGAAGCATTAAAAATAGAACTATAGCATGATCCAGCACTCTCATTTATTCATATATATTTAAGGAATACAAATTCATTATATTAAGGAGATATGTAGGCCCATGCTTATTGCTGAATTATACACAGTAGCCAACACATTGGAAGCAATCTAAAAGTTTGTAAATAGATAAATGGATAAAAATGATGTAAATAAATAAAAAAGAATTTACTAAATCTTAAAAATTAAGAGAATTCTTATATGTGTGACGATTTGCATGAGTGAGTTTGTAGGTCACTATTCTAAATGAAATAAGCCAGAGAAAGACAAATACTACATGATATCAATTATATATTGAATTAAACAAATAAATAACATTGAACTGATAACTCACAGAAATAGTAAATTTGAGGTTTCAAGGAATTAGGGGCTGAAAACAATATAATGAGAGTCTGTTAAAAGGAGCAATGCTTTCAGTTATTAGATGATCTTCATTAGGTCTAAGATTCTGAAGTATACCACGATGATTGATAATTGTGCTGTGTAAATTAGAATTACTTAAATAATATAATTTGTGTTTTTATAAAACTTTGAATTTTAAATATGTGAAATAATGCATGTTTAAATTCACCAGCTCTATAATTGAAAATCCTGTTATAATGTAAACATAAATACACATATGCATATATATATATATATATATATATATATATATATATATAAACTCATCACATTGTATTCTGGATATGGAACAACAGACCGATTCAAAATTGGGAAAGGAGTATGACAAGGCTGTATATTGTCACCCTTCTTGTTTAACTTATATGCAGAGTACATCATGAGAAATGCTGAGCTGGATGAAGCACAAGTTAGAATCAAGATTGCTGGGAGAAATACCAATAATCTCAGATATGCAGATGACACAACCCTTATGGCATAAAGCAAAGAAGAACTAAAAAGCCTCTTGATGAAAGTTAAAGAGGAGAGTGAAAAAGTTGGCTTAAAACTCAACATTCAAAAAACTAAGATCATGACATCTGGTTCCATCACTTCTTGACAAATAAATGGGGAGATAATGGAAACAGTGTCAGACTTTAATTTTTTAGGCTCCCAAATCACTGCAGATGGTGACTGCAGCCACCAAATTAAAAGACACTTGCTACTTGGAAGAAAAGTTATGATAAACCTAGACATGATATTAAAAAGCAAAGACATTACTTTTCCAGCAAATGTCTGTGTAGTCAAAGCCATGGTTTTTCCAGTAGTCATGTATGGATGTGAGAGTTGGACTATAAAGAAAGCTGAGCACTGAAGAATGATGCCTTTAAACTATTGTGTTTGAGAAGACTCTTGAGAGTCCCTTGGACTGCAAGGAGATCCAACAAGTCAATCCTAAAGGAAATCAGTCCTGAATATTCATTGGAAGGACAGATGCTGAAGCTGAAGCTCCAATACTTTGGCCACCTGATGTGAAGAACTGGCTCATTGAAAAAGATCCTGTTGCTGGGAAACATTGAAGGCAGGAGAAGAAGGGAATGACAAAGAATGAGATGGCTGAATGGCATCACCGACTCATCACCTGGAGTTTGAGTAACCCCAGGCATTGGCAATGGACAGACAGGCCTTGCATCCTTTGTCCATGGGGTTGCAAAGAGTCGGACATGACTGAGGGACTGAACTGAACTGGACTGAAGACAGTTTTTTTAATGACAAATATGTATCTATACATGATGCAAAATGAAGAAAATCAGAAAATATGTATTTATGACCTTAGATTTAATGAGACATGTTCCTAAAATTTATCTACAGAAATAGTCACACAAATTTGGAAAGAGTTGAAGCAACAGTTAGAACTGGACATGGAACAACAGCCTGGTTCCAAATAGGAAAAGGAGTACGTCAAGGCTGTATATTGTCACCCTGCTCATTTAACTTATATGCAGAGTACATCATGAGAAACGTTGAGCTGGAAGAAGCACAAGCTAGAATCAAGAAATCAAGAAATATCAATAACCTCAGATATTCAGATGATACCACCCTTATGGCAGAAAGTGAAGAGGAACTAAAAAGCCTCTTGATGAAAGTGAAAGAGAAGAGTGAAAAAGTTGGCTTAAAGCTCAACAATCAGAAAACTAAGATCATGGCATCTGGCCCCATTATTTCATGGGAAATATATGGGGAAACAGTGGCAGACTTTATTTTTTGGGGCTTCAAATTCACTGCAGATGGTGACTGCAGCCATGAAATTAAAAGATGTTTATTCCTTGGAAGGAAATTTATGACCAACCTATATAGCATGTTGAAAAGCAGAGACATTACTTTGCCAACAAAGGTGCATCTAGTCAAGGCTATGGTTTTTCCAATGGTCATGTATGGATGTGAGAGTTGGACTGTGAAGAAAGCTGAGTGCCCTAGAATAGATGCTTTTGAACTATGGTGTTGGAGAAGACTTTTGTGAGTCCCTTGGACTGCAAGGAGATCCAACCAGTCCGTCCTAAAGGAGATCAGTCCTGGGTGTTCACTGGAAGGACTGATGGTAAAGCTGAAACTCCAATATTTTAGCCACCTCATGCGAAAAGTTGACTCATTGGAAAAAACTCTGATGCTGGGAGGGATTGTGGGCAGGAGGAGAAGGGGATGACAGAGGATGAGATGGCTGCATGGCATCTCTGACTCGACGGACATGAGTTTGGGTAAACTCTGGGAGTTGGTGATGGACAGGGAGGCCTGGGGTGCTGCGATTCATGGGGTCACAAAGAGTTGGGCATGACTGAGCAACTGAACTGAACTAAACTGATATACAATAACCATTTAAACTACATAGCATATCTTAGCTAATCTTTGAGAACAAGTTAAAAGCTCATTAATGTGGAACTTTGACATAATTAAACTTTTTTTGTTTTTGTTGTTTAGTCACCGTGTCATGTCTGACTCCTTTTGGGACCCCATGGACTGTAGTCCACCAAAGTGGGTTGCCATTTCCTTCTCCAGGGTATCTTCCTGACTCAGGAATTGAACTTGCGACTCCTGCATTGTCAGGAGAATTCTTTACCACTGAGCTGACAGGGAAGCCTTTATGTCCTGACGTAAAGAAATGCCCATGATAAAATTCTAAAAGAAAAGTAATACCTGAAAATCTGTATAATACTGTAGATCATATACACAAGTTTTATTTAAGAAAAGAAAAACAATATCGACATAATATATGTCACTATATTTACTAGGTTATTGAAATAAAATTCATCTAAGAAGGATTATCTTCAAGTGAGAAAGTAGACTTCAGTGTGTCAATTTTTCATATTATATAATTCTATATTATGTGAATATTAAATTTTAAAATTTGATTAAGCTTAATCAAAGAGCAATGTAATAGTTCTACATGCTATGTATTCCATTCTTACTTTGTGTAATGTAATGGTAATAAGTTCTGTTCTGCCAAATTCACAGAACTGTTACCAGCTGAAGTATAGCATATATAAGATAACATATGAAAGTCCTTTGGCAAGCATAAAGTGCCGTGCTAATAACAGATAAGTAGACTCCTTGAAAGAAGTCCATAGCACTTTTACTCTTTGGAATTAATAAAAGATCTATGCCAAGCAACAATCATTTTATACTTGGGGAATATAGAAACGTAGTCCCTGATTAATGCGTGTGTACATATAAGTAGCTTCAGTCATGTCAGACTCTTTGCAACCCTGTGGACTGTTGGCTGTCAGGCTCTTCTGTCCATGGTATTCTCCAGACAAGTGTATTGGAGTGGGTTTTTGTGTCCTCCTCAAGGGGATTTTCCCAACCCAGAGATCAAACCCAAGTGTTTTATGCTTCCTGCATTGGCAGGTGGGTTCCTTTACCACTAGTTCCACTTGTGAAGCATGCCAAGATTCATACTATCTATTGAAAGTATTTGTTGTTAAGAATGATTGTAAGATTGTGAAGAATTGATGGTTTCCAGGGAAAACTTTAATTCATTCAATACATTTCTGGCCACATTTAAATTTTATAAATTTCCCTAGTAAAGGTCTTCAGAGCTACTTTATAAAATTTAGGACCAATTAATATTTAATAATTTCATTTATTTGCCATGAACCTCTTTATCTTCATTAATCTAGGGGGCTTTTTACTTATTCCTTATTTATTTTTTCTCTTTTATTACATTGATATTTTAAAATAAGTCAAGCCAATTTGTTCTTAGAAATCACTAAGTTTGGATTTTCCTATGTTTTCTTCATGACTATATATAAATTGAACACTTTGGTAGTTATGGTGTAGAGTGGTGCTTTTATTTTATTTTTTTTATTTTTTAACTTTACAGTATTGTATTGGTTTTGCCATATATCAACACCAATACATTATAGTGGTGCTTTTTTTCTTCTCAGTGACCTTAATCAAAATATTCATATTGTGTATTTTGCACATAATAGCTAAAATTGAATTGAATTTCTTAATTAAGATGATGGCCATCTGGTTTTTCTACTGTGAAGAGACAATTGTTATGTATATATATAATAAATGTTCCATAGACCATTTGGATGTTTTTTTTTATGAGAATATCAAAGTAAAAACATGAATCAATGCACACCTCTCATAATTAAAAATAAAGAAACACACAGAGAAATAGATAAAACAGGTTAAAAAAAAAAAAAAACTTGTATAGATAGCCTAGGATCTTTCTGTGGAAAAATCTTGAATCTTAGGATAAGTATTTGTTTTTCCTTTGGTGCTGAATGTGTATGTTGAAGCATTAGAAATAGATCAGTTGTACCATAGCATAGGATAATGAGAATAGTTTCCACTATTTATTAATAAAATAAGCATGTGATAATAGAAGATGATGTGAGAAAGATCTGCAGGGGGTTGTGATGAAATCAGATTTTAGGACTTCATATAGGTAAACAGAAGGAAAGAAGGCAAAGTGATTTGTCTGAGGAGGTTTTACAAATATCTGAAGTAGGAAGAGAAGCAAAAGACATCTAAAAAAGGAAAATATATACTCAAATAAATGCAGAGTTCCAGAGAACAGTGAAGAGAGGAAAGGTCCTCTTAAATGAACAATGCAAAGAAATAGAGGAAAATAATAGACTGGGTAAGACTAGAGATCTCTTCAAGAAGACTGGATATATCAAGGGAACATTTCATACAAGGATGGGCATGAAAAAGGACAGAAAGAGCAAGGATCAAACAGAAGCAGAATAGATTAAGAAGATACAGAAAGAAAACACAGAAGAACTATATAAAAAAATGTTGATGGTGTTGTCACTCATCTAGAGCTGGACATCCTGGAGTGTGAAGTCAAGTGGGGCTTAGGAAGCATTACTATGAACAAAGCTATTGGAGGTAATGGAGTTCCAGTCAAGCTACTTAAAAATCCTAAAATATGATGCTATTAAAGTGTTGCACTCAATATGTCAGCAAATTTGGAAAACTCAGTGGTGGCCACAACTGGAAAAGCTAAGTTTTCATTCCAATCCCAAAGAAGGGCAATACCATAGAATGTACAAACTACTATACAACTGCACTTATTTCACATCTAGTAAAGGTTATATTCAGAACCCTTCAAACTAGGCTTCAGCATTATGTGAACTGAGAAATTCAAGATGTAGAAGCTGGGTTTCAAAGAGGCAGAGGAACAAGAGACCAAATTGCTAACATTCTCTGGATCATGAGATAAGTAAGGGAATTCCAGAAAAAAAAAAAAAGTCTACTTCTGCTTCATTGACTACCCTAAAGCCTTTGACCATATGGATCACAACAAACTGGAATATTATTAAAGAGATGGAAATATCAGACCACCTTACTTGTCTCTTGAGAAATTTGTGTTCAGGGTCAGGAAAAAAGTTAGAAGTGGGCATGGAACAATTGGCTGGTTCCAAATTGGAAAAGGAGTACAAAAAAGCTATACATTGTCACCCTGCTTATTTAATGTCTATGTAGAATACATCATTCAAAATGCATGGTTAGATGAATCATAAGCTGGAAACAACATTGTCAGGAGAAGTATCAGCAACTTCATATATGCAGATGATACCACTCTAATGGCAGAAAGTAAAGAGGAACTAAAGAGAATATTGATGAAGGTGAAAGAAGAGAGTGAAAAAACTGGTTTGAAACTCAACATTAAAAAATCTAAGGTCATTGCATATAGTTCCATCCTTCATGGCAAATGGAAGGAAAAAGCGTAAGCAGTGGCAGATTTTATGTTCTCAGGCTCCGAATTCACTGTGGACAGTTACTGCACACATAAAATTAAAAGATACTTGCTCCTTGGTAGGAAAGGTTTGAAAAACCTAGAGAGCATATTAAAAAGTAAAGACATCATTTTGCTCAGAAAAGTCCATACAGCCAAGGTATGGTTTTTCCATTAGTGATCTACAAATGTGAGAGTTGGACCATAAAGAAGGCTGAGCACCGAAGAATTGATGCTTTTGAGTTGTGGTGCAGGAGAAGATTCTTGAGAGTCCCTTGGATTGCAAGGAGATCAAACTAGTCAGTCCTAAAGTAAATCAACCCTAAGCTGAAGTTCCAATATTTTGACCACCTGATGTGAAAAGCAGATGCATTGGTGAAATCCCTTATACTGGGAAAGATTGAAGGCAAAAGAAAGGGAAAACAGGCTGAGATGGTTAGATATCATCACCAACTTAATGGACATGAATTTGAGCAATGTTCAGGAGATAGTAGAGGATGGAGGAGGCTGTCTTGCTGCAGTCCATGATGCCACTAAAAGTCAGACACAACTTAGCAAAGGAACAACAACAATGAATAAACAGTGAAAATTAGATTTACAGTATTATCTGTATAATGCAAAAACTGAAGGCACAGTTAACACTGCTTTTCAATTAGTTGTTGGTGTTCAGTTACTCAATCAAATCTGACTCTTTGTGACTCCATGGACTACAGCACGTCAGGCTTCTCTGTCTTTCACCATCTCCTGGAGTTTACTCAAATGCATGTTCATTGAGTCAATTATGCCATCCAATTATCTCATCCTCTAATGCCTCCTTTTCTTCCTGCCCTCAATCTTTCCCAGCTTCTGGGTCTTTTTGAATGAGTCAACTCTTTGTATAAGGTGGACAAAATATTTTTAATCAGTAAAAGTGGAATTTAAGAGGAAGATAGTTACTATATAGGTTTAGTTCACCTGCGTAACAGATGACCACATGACATTTTGTTGAAGATATGAAAAGTAAATGATTACTCATAACTAGAACAATAGGATTGAAAAGCCATAAAAATTATTTTGGCTGCCACTTGAAGAGAGAGAAATTGTGTAACCATGGATGTATTTATGTTCTTTGAAGCAAGAATGATGAAGAGGAGAATGGAGATTAGTGCATTGGTCCTTGTGCCCTATCCTTAGTATTTAAAAGAGAAAGAATGGATGCAAGGAAAGCAGAAAAGGAAAGGATGCTTAGAGGAAGAGGAGATATTCAATTATATTGTAATTCTATGGAAATATAATCAAGAAAGTTGGGAATTTCAACAAATATGAGGCTGACTGATCAATATATTAAATGATGAGAAAAACTAATAAAAGTTATTACGGAGAAAATTTAGACAACTGGGAGATATTATTGAGTTATGAGAGATTATTTCAATAAAGGGATGAATGAAAGAAAAAGCCAGATTCAGAGATAATGAGATACTCAGTAGTGCCAAAATACAGGGAAAGTAGTAGAAAGTAGTATCTATGCTGAAAGAAAATTTTAATCATCAGTCCCATTTTAAAATTATATGACTATTAAAGTGTTCAAAACACTTTGAAAATACATATTGCTAATTTATTTCATAAAACTTTATTAATCTACTGTATACCACAGTACAGAAAAAAATGAATATGTTTGTATATGTTCAAAGGTCTGACACCTTCAATTCAAAATATTTGGGCTTATTCTCCTTCTTCATTGTCTAGAGAAGACCAAGTCTTCCCACTTGTTCCTCCACCTTGCACATCTACTCTAGTTACCCTAAATGATTATTAAGCCCCTCACATAATATTTATAACTTGAAATTTTAGGGTACAGGATGAGATTCCAAGAAAGAAACATGAATTGTTAATCATGTTTATAGAACATGAGCTTCGGCTGGCAATCTTTGTCTGTGTATGAATCAGGTCTCTTCAAGTTCAGCATTTAATATAGGAATAATGAGGCTCTCTAATTCTCAAGAGCTCTCTGCAAACTTTATCTTCACAGCTTTGAATTTTTAATAAGCATTTTCTGTTCTTAAATTATCATATTCTTAACCAAGTTTTATTCCCAATTTCTCCACTTTTCTTTTTTGAAAAATTCTGAACATCATTTGAGCATATTTTCAATAATGAAAGCTTGTGAACATTACCGTGGTTATACATGGAAGGTTATTGTGAGATTTTTTTCCCCTCATATCCAATGCCAGAATATTTAGCTCCTTAAAAATTCTGTGCTAGAAGGCAGAAACCTGTTTCAAAGTTGTACAAACAATTACTAAAAATGATTGTTAAAAATACTGAAAAAGACTCCAGGAAGGCCTAATTAATTTAATTAGAAAGAGTGGCAGGGTTATTTTCTCAAGTTGAGAAATGTTGAGACAGCATCTAAATAAGGGGGAAGAAAAGAAAAGGATCAATGACAAACGGCTCTACTCACATATCACTTTCAGTCTTGTAATTATTGACCTTTTCTTTTACACTGAAAACAGCTTACGGATGTGAAATTGAAAGACATATTCTGGACTTGAAATCTGCAATCTGTGGCCATAAACTTTACTTCTAATAAGTGTCATGAATCAAGAAGCAAATGTAGCTTTATGCAACTTTGTGCTGTTTGGCCTTTTAAGAACCAAGCTTTTTGGTGGTGTTAGAGGAAACTTGTCATCCTGAATTAATACGTTGCAGAGGGAGAGGTGCTCACATTGGGTTTTTGGTCAGCCTTGATTGTTAAAGATGGTAAAGACATTTTAGTCACCTGGCAATTTAGCAACCTTGTTCCTCACATCACATACAGAAATGGTACTTTCAAGAGATGGGAAAAGAAGAGATCCAATTATAAAACATAACAGGATGAGTAACAAGTATATGAATTTTCTGAGTTTTGAAATCATCTTATCCAAAAACTGGCTAAAAATTAAAATAGCTATCAGTATTCCTATTAAAATATTCAGTCACCAGTATATATGCATATCCATCCAATATTTGATTAAATTGCTTAGAAATTCTTTCCTATGCATTAAAGATCTTCAGTATATAAGCATAGTAGAAACCATTAGTTGTAGAGATACCAATTGAAAACATATTGATTGAAACAAAATATTTCAAAAGTAAGTATATATTCCAGGTGAATTTTTTTCAGATATTCATCACTTTGGTAGTCCATTAAGCCTTATCTTTTAACATATATTTTTGTTTTTTGTAAATTTTCACAGTTTATATTCATCCCTTTACTTTTCCACATTTGACAAATATTTATCAAGTATTTTCCATTTTCTAGGTGGCTCTACAGAAGTACCTTTGCCTTTATTGACACTTGGAACAGGTTACAAACTTTAATCTAAAATCATATAAATGTAAATTTCCAAATGTGACAATTGCTGTGAAGATAAAGAATTTCACTGAGAGCTTTGCCAAAAAAGGAGAGTCATATTAAAAAAAAAAAAAAAAAACCTCCCAAATTAGGTGAAAAGTAGGAGATAATTAACAAAATACACTTGAAAATTTAGAAAATATCATGAAGAAACCTGGTAATAGAGAAGTTATTGAATAATTATTAACAAAGAACACTTCAAAACAGGGAGGACAAAAAATAGAGATAAGCTAACAAGGTATGATCTGAGACTATGATACATAATTTATACTTTTTAACTCACTATGTTACTATATTATTTTGTTCTTGTGTGTATAATTAAGTATATGTGTGTATAATCATGTGTGTGTACATACATGTGAATGCATAAATGCATCTCACATACACAAACACACAAACAACTATATATATGCACACATATATATATTTTTAAAACTTTAAGAAACTTTTACAGAATATAATTAATAGCCCTTCATGATTTTTGTATTAAAAACACTTGATGACATAAGTCACATTCAAAAATGAACGTAGAGTGAATAAAATTTGTGACTTCCATTTGGATTCAGTTTAAGCCTTGCTTTAATAATGTAATGGTTTATAGAAAATTTTGCAATTTTAATTGCAAAATTAAAGTTGACAATAACATTAGGAACTTTATTACAGTACAATAAGAAAACACTAAAGATTTCAAATTTTTTTTTTTACATTTTGTCTATGACCACATAACTGCACCACTACCACCTCAATGTCTAAAAATCGGAAAATAAGTTTGAACTTTGAAATCTGTTTCAGTAGCTAGTTGCTTTCTCTTTTCTCTGTCTTGGCATTGTGTGGAATTATTAGATGCAATTACTGGCAGATATATGGATTATAATTTATTTTAAGCTCCAGGCAAATTTGAACAGTCAAATAATTTTCATCATTCTACAAATTTTCAAAAACTTGTTTTTCTCTTTGTAAATGTATGTTCTATTTATATTTCTGATATTTGAGGGATTACAAGCATTTTGAGTTCTCTGTAAGCATTTCTATCTTTCATACTCACAAAGTCTGATGTTACCTAGACCATAAAGCCCTATTCAAACCTTACAGTTGGAGATAATCTTTCTTTTAAGCTGTACTACATTTTTAATACCTTTCATGGTACTTGCTTTACTTCATTTTGTAATCTTTGTGTTTATTATTTAAAACCTCATCAAAGGTACATATATATATTGTGTAATTGTCAAATTGAATATTGAAATGCCTGGTGAGAGAAATCAAAGAGGACACTAATAGAGAAATATACCATGTTCATGGATTGGAAGACTCAATATAGTGAAAATGAGTACACTACCCCAAGCAATCTATAGATTCAATGCAATCCCTATCAAACTACCAATGTTATTTTTCACAGAGCCAGAACAAATAATTTCACAATTTGTATGGAAATATAAAAAACTTCGAATAGCCAAAGCAATCTTGAGAAAGAAGAATGGAACTGGAGGAATCAACCTGCCTGACTTCAGGCTCTACTTCAAAGCCACAGTCATCAAGACAGTATGGCACTGGCACAAAGACAGAAATATAGATCAATGGAACAAAATAGAAAGCCCGGAGATAAATCCACACACCTATGGACACCTTATCTTTGACAAAGGAGGCAAGAATATACAATGGATTAAAGACAATCTCTTTAACAAGTGGTGCTGGGAAATCTGGTCAACCACTTGTAAAAGACTGAAACTAGAACACTTTCTAACACCATACACAAAAATAAACTCAAAATGGATTAAAGATCTCAACATAAGACCAGAAACTATAAAACTCCTAGAGGAGAACATAGGCAAAACACTCTCCAACATACATCACAGCTGAATCCTCTATGACCCACCTTCCAGAATATTGGAAATAAAAGCAAAAATAAACAAATGGGACCTAATTAAAATTAAAAGCTTCTGCACAACAAAGGAAACTATTAGCAAGGTGAAAAGACAGCCTTCAGAATGGGAGAAGATAATAGCAAATGAAGCAACTGACAAACAACTAATCTCAAAAATATACAAGCAACTCCTGCAGCTCAATTCCAGAAAAATAAACAACCGAATCAAAAAATGGGCCAAAGAACTAAGTAGACATTTCTCCAAAGAAGACAAACAGATGGCTAACAATTGCATGAAAAGATGCTCAATATCACTCATTATCAGAGAAATGCAAATCAAAACCACAATGAGGTGCCATTTCACGCCAGTCAGAACGGCTGCTATCCAAAAGCCTACAAACAATAAATGCTGGAGAGGGTGTGGAGAAAAGTGAACCCTCTTACACTGTTGGTGGGAATGCAAACTAGTATAGCCACTGTGGAGAACAGTGTGGAGATTCCTTAAAAAACTGGAAATAGAACTGCTTTATGACCCAGCAATCCCACTGCAGGACATACACACCAAGGGAACCAGATTTGAAAAAGACACGTGTACCCCAATGTTCATTGCAGCACTGTTTATAATAGCCAGGACATGGAAGCAACCTAGATGTCCATCAGCAGAATGGACAAGAAAGCTGTGGTACATATACACAATGGAGTATTACTCAGCTATTAAAAAGAATACATTTGAATCAGTTCTAATGAGGTGGATGAAACTGGAGCCTATTATACAGAGTGAAGCAAGCCAGAAAGAAAAACACCAATACAGTATACTAACGTATATATACGGAACTTAGAAAGATGGTAATGATAACCTTGTATGAGAGACAGCAAAAGAGACACAGATGTATAGAACAGTCTTTTGGACTCTGTAGGAGAGGGAGAGGGTGGAATGATTTGGGAGAATGGCATTGGAACATGTATAATATCATATATGAAACAAATCGCCAGTCCAGGTTCTATGCATGATACAGGATGCTTGGGGCTGGTGCACTGGGATGACCCAGAGGGATGGTACGGGGAGGGAGGATGGAAGGCGGTTCAGGATGGGGAACACGTGTATACCCATGGCAGATTCATGTTGATGTATGGCAAAACCAATACAATATTGTAAAATAATTAACCTCCAATTAAAATAAATAAATTTATATTAAAAGAAAAAGAAATCACATTAACTGAAACACATTAAAGTGCAGTCTAAAACCCAGTACAGTATGCTTTTTAGTGAGCTTCCTCAATTTCACACAATAGAATTATAACATGACATTAGCGTAAATAACATCTTTAGAACATAGGATCTAATACAAACTACAACTGTAAAAAAAAAAAAGAATGTCACAACCTTTTCTAACTCAATGAAACTATGAGCCATGCTGTGTAGGGGCAAGCAAGGTGGACAGACATGGTGGGGAGTTCTCACAAAATGTGGTCCACTCGAGAAGGGAATGGCAAACCACTTCACCATTCTTGCTTTGAGAACCCCATGAACAGTATGAAAAGGCAAAAAAGATATGACACTGAAATATGCACTCCCAGGTCAGTAGGTGCCCAATATGCTACTGGAATAGAGCAGAGAAGTAGCTCCAGAAAAAAATGAAGAGGCTGAGCCAAAGCAGAAACAAGGCCCAGTAGTGGAGATGTCTGGGTGAAAGTATGCTGAAAGAACGAACAATCTTGCATAGGAACCTGGAATGTTAGGTCCATGAATCAAGGTAAATTGGAAGTGGTCAAACAGGAGATGGCAAGAGTGAACATCAACATGATAGGAATCAGTGAACTAATTGCATCAGAATGGATAAATTTAATTCAGATGATCACTATATCTATTACTGTGGGCAAGAATCCCTTAGAAGAAATGGAGTAGCCCTCATAGTCAACAAAAAGTGTCTGGAATGCAGTACTTGGGTACAATCTCAAAAATGATAGAATGGTTTCCAAGGCAAACCATTCAATATCACAACATTCCAAGTCTATGCCCCAACCACTAATGCTGAAGAAGCTGAAGTTGGCCAGTTCTATGAAGCCCTACAAGACCTTCTAGAACTAACACTCAAGAAAGAATTCCTTTCATCATAGGGGTCTGGAGTGCAAAAGTAGGAAGTCAAGAGATACCTTAAGAAACAGGAAAGTTTGGCCCTGGAGTGAAAAATGAAGCAGGGCAAAAACTAACAAGAATTTTGCCAAGAGAACACACTTGTCAAAGCAATCACCCTCTTCCAACAACACAAGAGATGACTCGACACATGGCCATCATCAGATGGCATATACTGAAATCAGATTTATTATATTCTTTGTAGTCAAAGATGAAGACTGTCTATACAGTCAGCAAAAACAAGACTGGGAGCTGACTGTGGGTCTGATCATGAACTCTTTATAGCAAAATTCAGATGTAAATTGAGGAAAGTAGGTAAAACCACTAGACCATTCAGGTAAGACATAAATCAAATCCCTTACAATTATACAGTGGATGTGACAAACAAATTAAAGGAATTAGATTTGATAGAGTGTCTAAAGAACTATAGATGGAGGTTCATGACATTGTACAGGAGGCAGTAATCAAAACCATCCCCAAGAAAAAGAAACTCATTAAGGCAAAATGGTTGTCTGAGGCAGGCTCACAAATGACTAAGAAAGAATAAAAGCAAAAGGCAAGGGAGAAAAGGAAAGCTATACCTATCTGAATGTAGGGTTCCAAAGAATACCAAGGAGGCATAAGAAAGCCTTCCTCAGTGATCAACACAAAGAAATAGAGGAAAACAATAGAATGGGAAAGACTAGAGATATCTTCAAGAAAATGAGAGATTCCAAGGGAATATTTCATGCAAAGATAGGAATAATAAAGGACAGAATGACATGGACCTAATAGAAGCAGAAGAGATGAACAAGAGATGGCAAGGATATGCAGAAGAACTATACAGAAAAGAGCTTAATGACCCAGACAACCACAATGGTGTGATAACTCACCTAGAGCCAGACATCTTGGAGTGTGAAGTCAAGTTAGCCTCAGAAAGCATTACTAAGAACAAAGCTAGTGGAGGTGATGGAATTCCAGCTGAGCTATTTCAAATCGTAAAAGATGATGCTGTGAAGGTGCTTCACTCAATATACCAACAAATTTGGGAAACTCAGTAGTGTCCACTGGACTGGAAAACTGGCCATGGTTTTCATTCCAATCCCAACGAAGGCAATTCCAAAACACGTTCAAAGTACCAAACTACCACAGTGCTGCTGCTGCTGCTGCTGCTAAGTCGCTTCAGTCGTGTCTGACTCTGTGCGACTCCATAGACGGCAGCCCACCAGTCTCCGCTGTCCCTGGGATTCTCCAGACAACAACACTGGAGTGGGTTGCCATTTCCTTCTCCAATGCATGAAAGTGAAAATTGAAAGTCAACACCCGTGGTGGATTCATGTTGATGTATGGCAAAACCAATACAATATTGTAAAGTTAAAAAATAAAAATAAAAAAGAAAGAAAGTGAAGTCGCTCAGTCATGTCTAACTCTTCACGACTCCATGGACTGAAGCCTACCAGGCTCCTTCATCCATGGGATTTTCCAGGCAAGAGTACTGAGTGGGGTGCCATTGCTTTCTACCAGACAATTGCACTCATTTCACAAACTAGCAAATTAATGCTCAAAATTCCCCATGCTATGCTTCAACAGTACATAAATCGAATACTTCTATATGCACACATTGGATTTACAAAATGCAGAGGCACCAGAGATCAAATTGCCAACATCTGTTGAGTCATAGAAAAGCAAGAAAATTCCAGAAGAGCATATACTTCTGCTTCATTGACTATGCTGAATCCTTTGGCAGTGTGGATCACAAAAGACTGTGGAAAATTCATCAAGAGATGGGAATACCACACCACCTTACCTGCCTCTTGAGAAACATGAATGCAGGTCAAGAAGCAACATTTAGAACTGGACATGGAACAATAGATTGTTTCCATATTAGGAAAGGGGTACATCAAGGCTGTATGTTGTCACCCTGCTTATTTAACTTACATGAAAAGTACATCATGTGAAATGCTGGGCTGGTAAACCTTACAAGGTGAAATCTAGTTTGCCAGGAGAAATATCAGTAACCTCAGATATGCAGATTGACACTACCCTCATGGTAGAAAGTAAGGGGAAATAAGGGGCACCTTGATGAAGGGTAAAAAGGAGAGTGAAAAAGCTGACTTAAAACTCAGCATTCAAAAAATGAAGAGCATGGCATCTGGTCCCTCACTTCATGGCAAATAGATGGGGAAACAATGGAAACAGTGACACACTTTATTTTCTTTGGCTCCGGAATCACTGCCGATATTGACTGCAGCCATGAAATTAAAAACACTTGCTCCTTGGAAGAAAAGCTTTGACAAACTAGACAGCAAATTAAAAAGCAGAGACATTACTTTTCTGTCAATTGTCCATCTAGTCAAAGCTATCCTTTTTCCAGTATTCATATATGGCTGTGAGATTTGAACCATAAAGAAGGGTAAACATAGAACTGATGCTTTTGAATCATGGTGTTGGAGAAGACTCTTAAGAGTCCTGTGGACTGCAAGGAGATCCAACCAGTCAATCCTAAAGTAAATTAACCCTTAATATTCCTTGAAAGTACTGGTGCTGAGGCTGAAGCTCCAGTGTTTTGGCTATCTGATGTGAAGAGCTGACTCATTAGAAAATACCCTGATGATGGGAAAGATTGAAGGCAGGAGCAGAGGATGAGATGGTTGGAGGACAACACTGACTCAATGGACATGAGTTTGAACAAGCTCTGGGAAATGGTGAGGAAAAAGGAAGTTTGGCCTGGTACAGTCTATGGGGTCACAAATAGTCAGACAACACTGAGCTACTGAACAGAAAAAACAGCAAAGTACTTCTAAGAACTATTAAATTATCTGGGTGTAAAGGCATAAAAATTCAACCCACTAGATTGTCTCAAGGAATCGTGCCTCTTTGTCCTTCCTGTAACTGAACTCACTTTGAATAGAACTAACATTTGTGATCAATAAGATATTGTAGATATTACAGAGCATGAAGTCATAAAAAGAAAAGTTAGGAAAAAACAAAAAAGGATTTATGGATTCTTTTCTCCCTTTGGATTGTTTGTTCTGGTGGAAGCAACCCTATAGGGAGTGCCAAGCAAAGAGGGACAAAGTCTTGTTCCAGTAGTTAGAAAACACAGTCAAACCCTCCTGCCATGGACACATGAGTGCATCACCTTGGCATCTGATCCTCTGGGCCAAGTCAAGACAGAAAACTGAAACCCTGGCCAGTATCTTGACTATGACTCCTGAGACATCTTGAGATAAAACCACTTAGCTAAGCCATCTCTAATCCCAATCCTCAAAAACTATGTAACATAAATACTTGTTTGTTTGTTTTTTTAATGCTAAAATGTGGGCTAATTTGTCATAATGCCATAGATAACTGTTATGACATTTAATCTATCAAGAATTACATCTAAATACCGGGTATTTAGATGAGTACTTAGCTGAGCTAAGCACTTACTTTGTCTTATATCATTTATCCTTCATAAAATACCTATCTGGTATTAACCAATTTTACAGATAAAAGTTATAAACACTTAAAAACTTGCCTGAATATTGTATCCACAAAAAGCTGCTTAATGATGGAGATAAAGTTCAAACACATTTAATTCTTGCTCTAAGCTCTAACTGTAGGAAATATATTTTCTTTGGGGTAGCAGATGATGAAAATATTTATATGATGTGATCTCTGAATTAAATATATAGTGCATTAGGAAGATAATAGACTTATTCATGAACATTTAGTAAAATGAAAATGCCAAAATAAACATTTGAGTTCTATATGATTTCAGAAATATGAGAAATATATGCTGAAGTATTAGTGAAATTCCATTAGAAAGAAGAATTTTTTGCTGAGAAATCTTTATTGGTGACAAGTGATAAGACAGAAGAGGAGCCAGATTTGTATTTCACAGTTATTTGGTTTGGTATCAGGAATAATCCCTGGAGAAGGAAATGGCAACCCACTCCACTATTCTTTCCTTGAGGATCCCATGGACAGAGGATCCTGGCAGGCTACAGTCCATAGGGTTGCAAGAGTTGGACAGGACAGCGCTAAACAACCACCATAAGGAATAATAATTACTTGTATGAGAGAAAGAGGATTTCAAAGTTTGTGTTCAAAAGTAGTGGAGAGATAAGATGTAAAAGGAAATTTGAAGGATCAAGAAAATATTAAATGATAGTTTTAAGTGTTTTGTCGTATTAACAGTTGATAATTTATCATCAGTAGAGTTATTTGACAAAAGGGAAATTTAAAGGAGATCAGTGCAGATGTTCATGTGAATACACAGAGAAAATTAAATTTTAGAAAATAAGCATAAATGTTGATGCCAAGCATACTTTACCTGTTCTATATAAAGAACTGATCTGAGAAAGAAGAGGAAAGTGAAAGATGACCATAGAATGAATTAGTAATTCAGGGACAGAAGAGTCTGGCAGGCTACAGTTCACAGGACTGCAGAGAGCCAGACACGACTGAGTGACTAAGCAGAAAGCAAAAAAAGAAAGAAAGAAAGAAAAAGCCAAAGTGATTAAATAGCTTAATAAATAAATAAGCAAGTTGGGTTATAATCAATGAATTATTTGGACATGAAAGAAATATATCTCTTCACCACTTAAATACTTCAAAACAGGTAAGATTCAATCTTAAAATAGTATGATGTGCACATCAAAGGAAACTATTAGCAAGGTGAAAAGACAGCCTTCAGAATGGGAGAAGATAATAGCAAATGAAGCAACTGACAAACAACTAATCTCGAGAATATACAAGCAACTCCTACAGCTCAACTCCAGAAAAATAAATGACCCAATCAAAAAATGGGCCAAATAACTAAGTAGACATTTCTCCAAAGAAGACATACAGATGGCTAACAAACACATGAGAAGATGATCAACATCACTCATTATCAGAGAAATGCAAATCAAACCCACTATGAGGTACCATTTCACACCAGTCAGAATGGCTGCAATCCAAAAGTCTACAAGTAATAAATGCTGGAGAGGGTGTGGAGAAAAGGGAACCCTCTTACACTGTTGGTGGGAATGCAGGCTAGTACAGCCACTATGGAGAACAGTGTGGAGATTCCTTAAAAAACAGGAAATAGAACTGCCTTATGATCCAGCAATCCCACTGCTGGGCATACACACTGAGGAAACCAGAAGGGAAAGAGACATGTGTACCCCAATGTTCATCACAGCACTGTTTATAATAGCCAGGACATGGAAGCAACCTAGATGTCCATCAGCAGATGAATGGATAAGAAAGCTGTGGTACATATACACAATAGAGTATTACTCAGCCATTAAAAAGAATACATTTGAATCAGTTCTAACGAGGTGGATGAAACTGGATCCTATTATACAGAGTGAAGTAAGCCAGAAAGAAAAACACCAATACAGTATACTAACGCATATATATGGAATTTAGAATGATGGTAACAATAACCCTGTGTACGAGACAGCAAAAGAGATACTGATGTATAGAATGGTCTTATGGACTCTGTGGGAGAGGGAGAGCGTGGGAAGATTTGGGAGAATGGCATTGAAACATGTAAAATATCATGTATGAAACGAGTTGCCAGTCCAGGTTCGATGCACGATACTGGATGCTTGGGGCTGGTGCACTGGGACGACCCAGAGGGATGGTATAGGGAGGGAGGAGGGAGGAGGGTTCAGGATGGGGAACACATGTATACCTGTGATGGATTCATTTTGATATTTGGCAAAACTAATACAATTTTTTAAAGTTTAAAAATAAAATAAAATTAAAAAAAATCTCAAAGTAAAAAAAAAAGAGAGATTAAAAAAAAAATAGTATGATGAAATTGATTTAAGACTTTCAAGGGAGAAACAAAAAATCAAACTAATTACATGTGCCTGTAGTACACAGTTTGTCCTCTAAAGGCAAAGCTACTATTTTAATCATACATAAAGATTTTCCCCATTAGTTTAAGTATTCTGTCACAACCATAAATGTGTCTACAATGGAAATTTCAAATGTTTCTACAATGGGAAATGTCTTTTTGTGTGATGGCATCATCAGCATGTAACAAATTATCTGTTTACTAACTGGAAATTAATGACTCCAGAGCGTCAAGTTTAATATTCAGTTCAGTTCAGTTCAGTGACTCAGTCGTGTCCGATTCCTTGCGATCCCATGAATTGCAGTATGCCAGGACTCCCTATCTATCATCAAATCCCAGAGTCTACCCAAGCTCATGTCCATTGAGTCGGTGATGCCATCCAACCATCTCATCCTCTGCCGTCCACTTCTCCTCCTGCCCTCAATCTTTCTCAGGATCAGGGTCTCTTCAAATGAGTCAGCTCTTCGCATCAGCTGGCCAAAGTATTGAAGTTTCAGCTTCTACATCAGTCTTTCCAATGCACATTCAGAATTGATCTCCTTTAGGAGGGACCGGTTGGATCTCCTAGCAGTCCAAAGGACTCTCAAGAGTCCTCTCCAACACCACAGCTCAAAAGCATCAATTCTTCAGCACTCAGCTTTCTTTATACTCCAAATCTCACATCCATATATGACTACTGGAAAAACCTAGCCTTGACTAGACGGACCTTTGTTGAAAAAGTAATGTCTCTGCTTTTTAATATGCTGTCTAGGTTGGTCACAACTTTCCTTTCAAGGAGTAAGTGTCTTTTAATTTCATGGCTGCAATCACCATCTGCAGTGATTTTGGAGCCCAAAAATATAAAGTCAGCCACTATTTCCACTGTTTCCCCATCTATTTCCCATGAAGTGATGGGACTGGATGCCATGATCTTAGTTTTCTGAATGTTGAGCTTTAAACCAACTTTTTCACTCTCCTCTCTCATCAAGAGGTGATGAAAATTCACTTTCATCAATTTCATCAAAATTCTTCATTTTCTGCCATAGGGTGGTGTCATCTGCATATCTGAGGTTATTGATATTTCTCCCAGCAATCTTGATTCCAGCTTGTGCTTCATCCAGCCGAATATTTCTCATGATATATTCTGCCTATAATTTAAATAAGCAAGGTGACAAGATACAGCCTTGACGTGCTCCTGTTACTATTTGGAACCAGTCTGTTGTTCCATGTCCAGTTCTAACTGTTGCTTCCTGACCTGCATACAGGTTTGTCAAGAGGCAGGTCAAGTGGTCCTGTAGTACCATGTCTTTCAGAATTTTCCACAGTTTATTGTGATCCACACCGTCAAAGGCTTTGGCATAGTCAATAAAACAGAAATATATGTTGTTCTGGAACTCTCTTGCTTTTTTCATTATCCAGCAGATGTTGGCAATTTGATCTCTGGTTCCTCTGCCTTTTCTAAAGCCAGCTTGAACATCTGGAAGTTCACGATTCACATATTGTTGAAGCCTGGCTTGGAGAATTTTGAGCATTACTTTACTAGTGTGTGAGATGACCGCAATTGTGCCATAGTTTGAGCATTCTTGGCATTACCCTTTGAGATTTGAATGAAAATTGACCTTTTCCAGTCCTGTGGCCAGTGCTGAGTTTTCCAAATGTGCTGACATTGAGTGAAGCACTTTCACAGCATCATCTTTTTGGATTTGAAATAGCTCAACTGGAATTCCATCACCTCCACTAGCTTTGTTTGCAGTGATGCTTCCTAAGGCCCACTTGACTTCACATTCCAGGATGTCTGGCTCTAGGTGAGTGACCATCAGGATTATCTGGGTAATGAAGACCTTTTTTGTATAGTTCTTCTGTATATACTTGCCACCTCTTCTTAATATCTTCTGCTTCTGTTAGTAAGCGTTAGTCACTCAGTCATGCCTGACTCTTTGCGACCCCATGGACTGCAGCCCACCAGGCTCCTCTGTCCATGAGATTTTCCAGGTAAAGATACTGGAGTGGGTAGGTCCATACAATTTCTGTCCTTTATTGAACACATTTTTGCATGAAATGTTCCCTTGGTGTCTCTAATTTTCTTAAAGAGATCTCTACTCTTTCCTATTCTATTTTCCTCTACTTCTTTGCATCAATCACTGAGGAAGGCTTTCTTATCTCTCCTTGCTATTCTTTGGAACTCTGCATTCAAATGGGTATACCTTTCCTTTTCTCCTTTGCTTTTCACTCCTCTTCTTTTCACAGCTATTTGTAAGGCCTCCTCAGATAGTCATTTTGCTTTTTTGCATTTCTTTTTCTTGGGGATGGTCTTGATCCCTGTCTCCTGTACAATGTCATGAACCTCCATTCATAGTTCATCAGGTACTCCGTCTATCAAATCTAATCCCTTAAATCTATTTCTTACACTGTATAATGATAAGGGATTTGATTTAGGTCATACCTGAATGGTCTATTGGTTTTCCCCACTTTCTTAAATTTAAGTCTGAATTTGACGATAAGGAGTTCATGATCTGAGCCACAGTTAGCTTCCAGTTTTGTTTTTGCTGACTATATAGAGGTTCTACATTTTTGGCTGCAAAGAATATATCAGTCTGATTTCTGTCTTGACCATCTGTTGATGTCCATGTGTAGAGTCTTCTCTTGTGTTGTTGAAAGAGGATGTTTGCTATGACCAGTGTATTCTCCTGGAAAAATTCTATTAGCCTTAGCCCTACTTCATTCTGTACTCCGAGGCCAAATTTGCCTCTTACTCCAGGTATTTATTGACTCTCTACTTTTGCATTCCAGTCCCTTATAATGAAAAGGACATCTTTTTTGGGTGTTAGTTCTAAAAGGTCTTGTAGGTCTTCATAGAACCTTTCAACTTCAGCTTCTTCAGCATTATTGGTTGGGGCAGAGACTTAGATTACCATGATATTGAATAATTTGCCTTGGAAACCAACAGAGATCATTCTGTCATTTTTGAAATTGCATCCAAGTACTGCATTTTGGATTCTTTTGTTGACTATGATAGCTACTCCATCCATTTCTTCTAAGGGATTCTTGCCCACAATAGTAGATATAATGGACATCAGAGTTAAATTCACCCATTCCAGTCCATTTTAGTTCACTGATTCCTAGAATGTTGACCTCCACTCTTGCCATCTCCTGTTTGACCAGTTCCAATTTTCTTGATTTATGGACCTAACATTCCAGGTTCCTATGCAATATTGTTCTTTACAGCACCATAACAATGCTTAAAGATGCTGTGATGGTGCTATAAAATCTAATCTTACATAGCCATTTATTTAATCTTGCTATCATTTCACTTATTTAATCTTGCTATCAGTATGTGTAAACCTACAAAATAATAAAATAATTTGCTCTTAATCATGGTAATGATCAATTTATTTCAGTGAACAAAAGAACTGGAAAATATAAGATTCCTTTTTTCTAAGATATTTATGTTTTTTAATATTATTCCTAGCAAAATAAAAGCCCTTTATAGTTTTTTTCAGATATTATTAATGTTGGAATGGTAAATTTCACTTTACCAATCTTATTAATTCAAAATTAATTTTGAATATGAAAAAATTTTATCCACCAGGGACTGTCTATGATGTTTCTTTACTTTTATGATTTTCCCATGTCATATATATATATATATATATATATATATATATATATACCATCAACTCTGAAATTAGTACAAAGAGTCTGGGGTAATATTACTAATGTTATGCAAACATTCCCAGAGAGTTCCATGAACCAGGTGGCCCAAAGATGTGCAAAGAAGGGGATATGATTGTTCTGGAGCTTTGTTTTTTTTGATTGTTAATAGACTATTATGGTCACAGCTGGCAATATCCTGAATTGAAATGTTCTGGAACTTCAAATGAAATACCTCCCATAAATACTTAGTTAAATAAATGATTGTTTACCATTTCAATGAGTTAGGCCTCAGATTCCTAAATGAAATAAATGGAAAATTTAAATGTAAATAGGATGATTTTTTTTTCTTTACTATTTACCAAATATCTTAACTTGCACAAAAATTATTATTCTCTTTGACTTTCAGAACTGACCCAGAAATGATGTACAACACTTTCTTCCCATGTATATCTACTCTGTAAGACAAAAAATAAAAGTAAAAAAATAAAATAAAATAGAGAGAAGTAGAAAACATGAACAAATTAAAGAAAGTGTATATTTACTGATGTTTCCAAATTCTACAGTTATCTCAGTCAGAATATTCTTCATAAAATTCTACAAAGTGAAATATATATTTTAAAATTTTATTGGAGTACAGTTGATTTACAGTGTTGTATTAGTTTCAGCAAAATGATTCAGTTATACAAATACACATATCCATTCTTCTTTAGGTTCTTTTTCCATATAGGTCATTATAGAATATTGAGTAGATTTCCTTGTGCTATACAGTAGGTCCTTATTAGTTGTCTATTTTATATATAGTAGTACATATATGTCAATCCCAATCTCCCATTTTAGCCCTCTTCCCTCTTTCTCTCCTGGTAACCATAAGTGTTTAAGTTTGTTTTCTACATCTGTGACTCTATTTATGTTTTGTAGATAAGTTCATTTGCATCCTTTTTTAGATATCACCTTTAAGTGATATCATGTATTTGTGTTTCTCTGTCTGGCTCACTACACTCAGAATGGCAGTCTCTATGTCCATCCATGTTGCTGCAAATTGCATGATTTTGCTATTTTTTATGATTGAGTAATATTTCATTACATATATTAATATGTATCACATCTTCTTTATCCACTCCTCTGTTGATGGACATTTAGGTTGCCTCCATGACTTGGATGCTATAAAGAGTGCTATAAGACTGGACACTATAAAACTCTTAGAGGAAAACATAGGCAGAACTCTTTCTGACATAAATTACAGCAAGATCGTTTTTGATCCATCTTCTAAGATAATGAATATAAAGACAAAAATAAAGAGATGAACTCTAATTAAACTTAAAAGCTTTTGCACACAAAGGAAACCATAAGCAAAGCAAAAAGCCAACCCTCAGAATGGGAGAAACTATTTACAAATGAAATAGTTGACAAGGTATTGATCTCCAAAATATGCAAACAGCTCATGTAGCTCAATATATAAAAATGGAAGCGACCCAATCAAAAAATGGATAGAAGAGCTAAATAGACATTTCTCCAAAGAAGACATACAGATGGCCAAAAGCACATGAAAAGATGTTCAGCATCACTAATTAGTAAAGAGATACAAACCAAAACTACAATGACTATCACCTCCCACCAGTAAGAATGGAAAAATCTGCAAACAATAAATCCTGGGGAGGATGTGAAGAAAAGGGAACCCTCTTACACTGTTGATAGGTAAAATAGCCACTAGGGAGAACAATATGCAAGTTCCTTTAGAAAAAGCTAAAGTAGAGCTCCCATATCATCCAGCAATCCCACTCCTGGGTGTATACTCAGAGACAACCATAATTTGAAAATATCCATGCTCTCCAATAGTCATTACATTATTTACAAGCAGTACAATATTTATTTAATATGAAGAGCTATGCAGCCTCAAACCATTACTCTCCTCTACCTCTACTTTTATTTACATTTATCAAAAGATACTTAATATTATTTGCAAAGACAAAACAACTTGCCATTCCTAGTAGTTTAATTCATTTTCAAGACAGTTTCTTTCTCTATGGACTTAATATACGCTTTTCTTCTAAACATACATTTGCTATGGCTCATTGCTTCCATTTCTGCTTGTATATGCTTCTGATATGTAAAAGGACATCTTCATGAAAGTTTATCAGAATGTTCTTGTTTGTGTCATGAGGAACTTAAGACAAACTAGGCCATTGGTACAAAAATGAATAAATAAAATGTGGCAGGTGCATACCATGGAATGTCATGTAGGACTTAGAAGCAAAGAAATAGATATGTGAAAAGCAGTTTCCAGTAACCTCCGTCTCCTGATGTTTTCCTCCTTGTACAATCTCTTCCTCCTCAGTGTGGGGTGAATCTCCTAAATGACTTCTATGATTTCTAATGAATAGAACATGGTAGAGGTGGTGATACATCACATTTGGTTACAAAAGATCATGGCTTCTGTCTCTCATTCACTCTGGGGGATGCAACTGCAATGTTGTAACTGACCATATGGAGAGGATTATGTAGCAAGGAACTGATATCTCTCTCTAGAAGCCAGGAGAATTTGAGAACTATCAACAGCCCCATGTGAGTTTGAAATTGGATCTTCTGAGCCCTAGCAAGAGCCATGTGAATGAGTTTAGGATAGAAATTCCCCCAGTATGACTTTGCAATGGACTGTAACTTAGGATATCATCTTGACTTCTGCCTTTTGTGAACTGTAAGACATACCTTGATTCTCAATTCACAGACACATAAGGTATTTTAAGTTGGGAGTGGGTAATTTGTTACACAGGCTTCCCAGGTGGCTCAGTGGTAAAGAATCTGCCTGCAGTGCAGGAGATGAGGGTTTGATCCCTGGATTGGAAAGATCCCCTGGAGAAGGACATGGCAACCCGCTCAAGTATTCTTGCCTGGAAAATCCATGAACAGAGGAGCCTGCTGGTCTACAGTGCATGGTGTTACAAAAGAGCCAAACAACAAGGGACTAAACAACAATAACAAACTTGTTACAGTGTGGTTGATAGCTGTGTAGACACACTGTAAAATTTACCAAACTGAAAGAACTTGTATACTTTGTGGGTGTTGGTATTAATTTTTTTTGTCTATTGCTTCACAACCATCACATATGTGACGATTGGGGAAAATAATTGACTCTCATTTAAATTTAAATAATAAAAGATATCACAGTGCCTTCTGACAGATTGAAGCTTAAATTGAACATTGATTTATTTGTTCAACAAATATCTGAGGGACTAAATATGTTCATATATATTTTTCTTGGTGAAGACAGACAAAAAATGTACTTCACATTCTACCACCAAGGACTTATTAATCAACAAAGGGAACAGAGATACAAACAACTATTAAGACACAGGGAAAATTTAGTGTTAAATAGAAGTACAAGTATTCCAGACACAAAAGAGTTTCTGGAAATTGATACCAAAAAACCCCAATTTTTATATGCTATAAAATATTTTATATCTAAAAATGGTAAAAGAAAACATAAAAATGAAACAATGAAATTATAATAAAGGGAATGAGAAATTAAAACCGCCTAGATAAAATCAGGGTATGGACATTAAAGAACAATGAAAGACAGCTGGTATTAGAAGGGTGTTTCATCTTTCCTATGTGTTAAGTTCATTTTACTGATTTTAGAACAGCACTATCAAGAAACAGCATGGCTTGGGTTACTTTATTAGCTCTGCATAGCATGATCTCAAATTAAAGAGTTTTTTAGGAACGAGAAAATATTTTGCTAAAAATTATCATATATATAGTAAAATGAAGCATCTTCATTTATGTAATTGAAAGAGCTGCCAGAAACCTCATTCTGTTTTTGGGGTAAGTTTATGGTGTGTCTGTATGTGTGTATTTGTAGTCAGATGGGTTAATTAAAAAAAAAAAAGGCATGAAAAATCACAAAATGCAGAAACAGTCCATTCTTGTATCTGACACTTCTATGAATTAATTTAGGACACAAATAAAATAAAACCATGTTAAGGCATCACCATTGTTCACTGGCTACGTTACATCTTTATACTAATACTCCTCTTTTCCTGGATAATATTTTAATGAAGAAAAAAATACAATTGAAATTTTAATAAAACACATGCTTAGTCAAAAATATGGTTGAAAGTTGTAACTATTGCTGGAGGGAGGTAATGTCATCAACATAAATATTTTCTGGATAATGTTAAGAGATCAAATATTATCAAATACCATAAAAAGCCCTGGGCCACAAAGGTCCCCTGGAGAAGAGAATGAGTACCCACTCCAGTATTCTTGCCTGAAGAATTCCATGGACAGAGAAGTCTACCGAGGAACAGTCAATGGGGTTGCAAGAAGTAGGACACAACTGAACAGCTAACACTTTTACTTTTGCTATAAAAAGACCAAGTAGAAGTGATAAATCCAGACCTTCTAACCATATGTCAGATAATTTATTTGGGTAAAAAAAAAAAGAAGATTGGAAACCACTTCAACAACATCAAAAGTTATCACTAGGGCAAGTGATATGGTGAGACAAGCAAAGATAACCCGAGTTGTGAAGCTGAGGTAAGTCAGTTGATCAATAATGAATAGTGAGGTGCCAACAAATCAGAAGTTACTGTGGTTCAGTCAGGTCCTACTTGAGACCATCAAAAACTAGTTCAGTGGAACTAGCTCAAAGCACTGCTAAAATTAGGATAGTACTTTATTGTGTAATCTGGCCTGTTAGTTCACTTGATTATAAAGGAAGTCCACATCTGTATAATGGATAAAATCTACTTAAACAACTGGTAAATGGCTACTGAGCATCTTAAAAACAAAACCTTAATCCAGCATGTCTTAGAATAAGAAATAAGGATCTCTGGTGGCTGAGAGATATGTAATTGCCTTAAGCAAATTCTAAGAATTTTTAAATTGGGAATCTGAGCATGTTATAAATAGTGTGTTACTATATTTTACATACATAGGACTGTCCTTGCATTGATTCTATTTGCTTTTACATTTTATAATCAATTTGGCCATAATCATTTATAGGGAAATTCTTAAATTGTTAATGAAATGTTATTCACATTGATGTTCATACAGCTCTGAAAGTCTGTAAATATCATCCCAGGAGTTTATAATTCCTCAAGATTAAAATACTCTCAGTTAAACCTATTAAATATAAAGAAGCTGACTGTACTTTAGGAACAGTCATTTAAATCTGTCTGTCAGTTTGTTCTCTGAACATGCCCAAAATTATCTGATTGAATTAAGGATTGTCAAGTGTGAGGGGGGTTTCTCTATTAACATTAGCAAAAAGGCTGTGCACACAGGAATAGAAAATTATTTAGACATTTTCAGAATCCAAGCCTTCTGGATACTTTGCTTCTGTCTGAGCAACTCTTCTAGCTATCTCATATTTATGTATCTTCAAAAATTCTTCTTCTTCCATGAAGTATACACTAAAAAAAAAATCACCTCAGAGTAATTGTTTTCTCATTTCAATTTAAAACAACTGTAACCCATGTTGTTTTGGAAATTGTAACCTTAGTTTTCTGACCTAGGAATAAGACTAGTTATGATTTCTATGTCCACCCAAAGCAAAGTCTGAAGCAAGGAGGTGATTGCAAGTGGCATATTTGGCAGCAAACCTATGAAGTACATGATTGTAATGGGGTAAAGAGAGGCAGAATATAATAAAATGTGCATTTTCTAAAAGGTTACTCTGAAGGACTATAGGCCTTAGTCACCAGGGGGATAATGAGAGAGAAGAGAGAGAACCCAGACCTGTCTGTGAAACATGATTCAGAGTTGAGTTATATCACCAAAGGTAAGAGAACACTTTTGTTATTAATAGACAGCTTCTTCTGGGGACAAATGCTTTTCACTATTTTAGGTTTGTTCTACTAGAGGAAAAACCTTGCAGCCTCATGAAAAGATTAGCCCTCAAGCAAAGTCTAGGTTGTGATTAGAAGCAACCCTGGGAACACGGTTGTCTAGAAGATATGAACATGTCACACACTGTGTCTGGTACAGTAACTCACATTGATAAGAATACACAGTAGATTACTATCTATAGGTCTTGACTAATGTTATATCAGACAAAAATTTCAAAGCAAAAAAAATGTATTAGTGATAGTCATGCTTTATAATGAGAAAATGGTCAATTTGTCAGGAAAATATAACAATCATAAAGACATAAAGATACAAAGAGAGCACCAAAATACATGAAGCAAAAACTGTTGGAAATGAAAGCAAAAATACATAATTCATCAATAGTAGTTACAGACTTAAATACCTCACTATCAATTATGGTCAGCAAAACTAGACAAAAAATTACCAAGGAAATAGAATATGACAGGCAAACCAGTGAAAGCAGAGTATAAGTTATTCTAAATTGCACTTATGCCATTATTTAGGATAGAACAATACTAGGACATAAAACAGAGGATGTTCTCTGACCACAATGAAATGACATTAGAAATCTAACAAAAATAATATAAGACATCCAAAACCATGTGAAAATAAAATGACACATTTTTCAGTTCAGTTCAGTTCAGTCACTCAGTCATGTCCTACTCTTTGAGACTCCATGAACCGCAGTACACCAGGCCTCCCTGTCAATCACCAACTCCTGGAGTCTACCAAAACTCATGTCCATTGAGTCGGTGATGCCATCCAAACATCTCATCCTCTGTCGTCCACTTCTCCTCCTGCCCTCAATCTTTCCCAGCATCTGGGTCTTTTCAAATGAGTCAGCTCTTCACATCAGCTGGCCAAAGTATTGGAGTTTCAGCTTCTACATCAGTCTTTCCAATGAACACTCAAAATTGATCTCCTTTAGGATGGACTGGTTGGATCTCCTTGCAGTCCAAGGGACTCTCAAGAGTGTTCTCCAACACCACACTTCAAAAGCATCAATTCTTCGGTGCTCAGCTTTCTTTATACTCCAAATCTCACAACCATATATGACTACTGGAAAAACCATAGCCTTGACTAGACGGACCTTTGTTGAAAAAGTAATGTCTCTGCTTTTTAATATGCTATCTAGGTTGGTCATAACTTTCCTTCCAAGGAGTAAACGTCTTTTAATTTCATGGCTGCGATCACCATCTGCAGTGATTTCAGAGCCCAGAAAAATAAAGTCAGCTACTGTTTCCACTGTTTCCCCATCTATTTGCCGTGAAGTGATGGAATCAGATGTCATGATCTTAGTTTTTTGAATGTTGAGCTTTAAGCCAACTTTTTCACTCTCATCTTTCACTTTCATCAAGAGGCTCTTTAGTTCTTCTTCATTCTCTGCCATAAGGGTAGTGTCATCTGCATATCTGAATTTTTTGATATTTCTCCTGGCAATCTTGATTCCAGTTTGTGCTTCCTCCAGCCCAGTGTTTCTCATGATGTATTCTGCATCCTTAAAAGAACTAAATTATAAAAATATCACAAGAGGAATAATAAAATGCTCAGAGATGGAAGAAAATGAAAATACAATACACCAAAACTTATGAGAAGCAGAAAGAACAATGCTTACATGGAAATTTATAGCTAAAACCACCTCTACTAACAAAAAGAAGCATCTGAAATCAATAAATTAGCTTCTCAACTTATCAAACTTGAAACAAAAGAACAGAGTAAAACACATCCATACAAAAGGATTATGGAATTCCTAGGTGGTGTTTGTGGTAAAGAACCTGCATGCCAATTCAGGATACATAAGAAAATTGGGTTGAATCATTGGGTGGAAAAGATCCCCTGGAGAGAGCATAACAACCCACTCCAGTATTCTTGCCTGAAAAATACCATAGACAGAAGAGTCAGGCAGGCTACAGTCCATAGGGTTACAAAGAGTCAGACACAACTGAAACAGCTTAGCAAGCAAGCACAGAAAG
Organism: Bubalus kerabau; assembly: GCF_029407905.1. Classification (NCBI taxonomy): domain Eukaryota; kingdom Metazoa; phylum Chordata; class Mammalia; order Artiodactyla; family Bovidae; genus Bubalus; species Bubalus kerabau. The sequence continues at coordinate 55,116,542 of NC_073634.1, forward strand.
ATTGAAATAATATGATAGAAGGAAGAAATATAATAGAAATTTTTCAAAAATAAAAAAAAAAGTAGAAAAATAAGTACAGCCAGAAGTTATTCTTTGAAAATAGCATCAAAATTGACAAAATTTTATCTATACTGACAAAAAAAGGAGAAAGAGGAAAAGGTAAAACTATTAAAATCAGCTATAAAATAAGAAATACTTCTCATAAACTTACAGAAATATATATAAATATATTTATATAGCAGTGATTCTATGCATACTCTGAAGCTTAGGTTATGCAATGAACAATTGGACAATTTTGATGGAATAGGCAAATTTCTAGAAAGATAAAAAATACTGGAACCAACTTAAGAACAAATATAAGATCTAAATGTCCCCATTTAAAAAAAAAAAAAAAAACTAAAGGGAATTTTCAAAAACAAACAAAGAAAATATTTCCAACAAAACTACTCATAAAAAGAAAAACCCAGGAAAGTATGGCTTCAGCAATTCTTCTACTGATTATTGAAAGAAGAAATAATAACAATTCTTCTCAAAATCTTCCACAAAGTAGTAGAGGAAAGATTGCATCACATCTCAAAGAAGCTAGTGTTACTTTGATATTGAAATCAGAATCCACAAGAAAATAAGCCACAGGCCAATATCTGTCATTAATATATACATGGAAAATACACACAAAATATTATTGAGTCAAATCCAGAAAGGTATTACAAAATTATGCCATCACCAAATGAGATTTATTAACCTAAGAATAAAAGGTTGGTTTAGTATACAACAATCGCATAGTCTAATACACCATATCAGTGGGGAAAAAAAAACCCCAAAATTATTTTAATAATAATAAATAATAACAAATAAAAAATGTGATAAAATCCAGCACTCTTTCCCATAGATGACAGCCTATCAGGCTCCTCCCTCCCTCGCATTCTCTAGGCAAGAACACTGGAGTGGGTTGCCATTTCCTTCTCCAATGCATCAAAGTGAAAAGTGAAAATGAAGTAGCTCAGTCCTATCCTACTCTTCGTGACCCCAGGGACTGCAGCCTACCAGGCTCCTCCATCCATGGGATTTTCCAGGCAAGAGTACTGGAGTGGGGTGCCATTGCCTTCTCCAATATTAAGATGATTTATGGCAAAATTGACAAATTTTTTTCTTTTGAACTCTTCCTTCTATTTTCCCCTAAAACTTTACTGATTCTCACGTCTACCTAGTTTAAATATCTTTTTCTATTTAATATTGTTCATCTGCCAACCAATAAAGCTCTTTTGTTGAAGATGAAAACCTTACCTAATGTGAAAACCAAAAGATGGTGGAATTGCAAGTCCCTAAGTTGAAAATGTTGAATAAGACTTTTTTCCCATGTCCTTCAAAGTACTCCAGTTAGATCACTTCCCACATAGCCACGTCTTCAACAAATTAAGACATATGGCTTGCAAGCATCAATCATTGTTTCGAATAGACATTATCTTCCTTGTTTTTATTTTTCCTTTTTAAAACTTCACAGTTTATAGGGACAACATATTATTTATCATGTTATTTCAGCCTGGGAAACCATTTTAAGAACTGGAAATAGGTACATAAATGATACGTTAAATTTTCATCAAGTCAGTGAAGTGTTTTCCTATTTGACACATCTTAGTGTGTAATGAAACATAATGGTGTGAAACTGCTAAGATGAAAGGAACTGCATGTGGCCTGCCCAGAATGTGAAAATAGTCACTTTTACAATATATGACTCAGAGTTTAAAGGATAGTGATATGTTTGGGATTTTTTTTTAATAGAATGATTCATATGGTTTTTTATGCCTTTGATACTTTTGATGTTTGAAGTATGTACTCTTACATATTCTCGATAAAAGTCCTATTTTAATTGTAAATTATGGAGGAAAATAGGTGGTTTATTGATGAAAAGTTGAATTTAATTTAAATAATGTTTTTCATCAATTCTTAGTGAAAATTATTACAACCATAGCACTGAATCTCTACTACGTCAGAAAATCTACTATTTGTTTTACATATATTATATCACTTAATTTCTAAAAATATGTGACCTAGGCACAATTTTTATCCTCATTTTCCAAATAAAAAAACTGGGGCTTTAAAGAAAGTAAGTGATTTACTAGGGATACATATGGGTTAATTACTGGGTGGGGATTCAACATGCCTGTCTATCTCCAGAGACAACAGTCTTCACCCCAAGTGACTGAGTAATTGTGTGAGATCCTTAAATACTTTTACAAATAGTAGAAAATTAAATTGCCACAGAACAATACAACACAGTTTTTAAGGGTTCAGCAAAAAGAAATATATTTTATCCTTGTAGAGGATGTCATTTCAGGAGAGAGTTGAAAAACAAATATAATTTGGATAAGGAACAGTTAGTAAAGGCTATGGTTTTTCCTGTGGTCATGTATGGATGTGAGAGTTGGACTGGAAGAAGGCTGAGCACTGAAGAATTGATGCTTTTGAACTGTGGTGTTGGAGAAGACTCTTTAGAGTCCCTTGGACTGTAAGGAGATCCAGCCAGTCCATTCTGAAGGAGATCAGCCCTGGGGTTTCTTTAGAAGGAATGATGCTAAAGCTGAAACTTCAGTACTTTGGCCACCTCATGCGAAGAGCTGACTCATTGGAAAAGACTCTGATGCTGGGGGGGATTGGGGGCAGGAGGAGAAGGGGACAACAGAGGATGAAATGGCTGGATGGCATCACTGACTCGATGGATGTGAGTCTGAGTGAACTCCGGGAGTTGGTGATGGACAGGGAGGCCTGGCGTGCTGCGATTCATGGGGTCGCAAAGAGTCAGACATGACTGAGTGACTGAACTGAACTGAACTGAAGCACCCTAGAATGGTGAGCAAATGGTATGGCTGCAATTCAGAGGTATCTTGCAATCATCTAATTTAAGTACAAGATAAATGCCATTTGATTTTTGTAGACTGATAAGGTCAATGAGGTTTTGGGGTATTTTTATTTTTTGTTTTCACTAAATGTTTTATTTTGTATTGGAGTATAGCTGAATAACAATGTTGTGATAGTTTCAGGTGGATAGCATGGGGACTCAGTCATACATTTACATATCTCTATTCTCCCCGAAACTTCCTCTCATCCAGGCTTCTACATAATATTGAGCAGAGTTCCATGTGCCATACAGTAGGCCCTTGTTGATTATCCATTTTAAATACGTGTCCACCCCAAACTCCCTAAATATCCTTTCCCTTCATCCTACCCCCTGGCAGCCATAGAGTTTACTACACAGCCTGAATTATGCATTATCCATTTCGTACATCCTAAATATCAAAGTAGGGGCTCTTTCAGATTAAAATCTCTTTTATTTCAACAATGAATGCAGAGTTTGCAACATTTCCCCATCAATATTTTTGCATGAGTGCTGGGGTAATCAATCCTCTCTGGAGTCAATAGAGTTAGCCTCTTGAGTATTGGTTCTTGCTCCTTAGAATGCATTGGTTTTTGCCACTTAACTATATTCAGAGCATTGGTGGGGATATTTTATAGCATAGTATTAGGTCAAACCAGGAACACTGTTGACCTGCTTCTGGTTTTGAGCTCAATTTTCCAGCATTGCAGTACAATAGATTCTGGAAAACAGGAGAATGTACTGCCTAGAATTATGTCATCTTAAAAGGAATTTCAAAGAATCTTCCAAAAGTGATTGCTGATGATACCCTTATTCTAGCCAATCCTGAAAGCTGAAAGCAGGGAGTTCTAGTCTGAGTCCAATACTCAGTGAAAACTCCCAGTAAATCCATGCTTCTCTCCTAGTTTATTCTGACAATGGTATCCAATGAGATGTGTTTTTATTCTTCCAAGGAAACAATTTTAGAAAGGAGGAAGACAGCCCCCTTCCTTCACATAAGTGATCTTCCACAATAGATTGATTACGAAAAGCAGAGTGTATGATTATAAAAATTGGCCAGCAGAACAGCACTTCTCTGACCAGGCTGTATAGAAAGAAACACATAGAATCTGATAGAAGAGAAAGAGAAGTAATCTAGTCAGGATCCACACACCTAGTATGTGATCCAGAAGACAAGAAGCATGTCACTGGCTTGGAGAGCCTCCCCAAGGAACAAAAGGTTGAGTCCCATATTATTCAGTCCCACTCCAGAGTCCATCATTGGGAAGATGAACCCTCATCTGGTATGAAAATGAGCAAGCCTTTTCTGAAGGGCTGTGGAAAACTGAGACTCCACACTTGAAGAGCACACTAATGAACTTCTTTGTTCCCAGTCCCAGCACAGGCGCAGCAGATTGAAACTTTCCTGGTGGGCATGCCAGTGCCCCCTGCTCACACCAAACTCCTGCTCTAGCCGTTCTTACTGTCCCTCTGACTGTAGCCCTACATTCCACCAAGGCAGTGGTGACTAGTTAAGCCAGCGAGAAGACATAGGCTCTGCTCATTTCAGATTCAGCAGTCCCACCAAAGCCATTGAATACACACACACTGGGTTTTCCCTGGTGGCTCAGATATTAAAGAAGCCACCTACAATGCAGGAGACCTGGATTGGATCCTTGAATTAGGAAGATCCCCTGGAGAGGGGAATGGCTACCCACTTCAGTCTTCTTTATTGGAGAATTCCATGGGCAGAGGAGCCTGGTGGGCTACAGTTCATGGGGTTACAATGTCAGAAAGGACTGAATGACTAACACTTTCATTTTCACACACAGACTACATAGGGAAGCTCCCACATGAAGACACTCCTTAAAGACTGGGATAGATAACTGTTTCACATAATTTCACAGAGACAAGCAGAGAAGGAAAAACAAAACAAAACAAGATGACAGAAGAATATGTTTCAAAAGAAAGAACAAGTTAAAAGCCTGGGGTGAAGGGAATTTAAGGCAATGGAAATGAATAATTTGCCTTATTTATAAAATAAAATAAATAATAAAAAATAAATATTTAATAAATATTAAAATAAATAAATAAATAAAATAATAAATGAAGACATAAGCAATTTTGATAAAAATGCTCATTAACTCAGGAAGATAATAGAGGAATACAGAGATAAAACATATATTAACCTGTATCCAATATACAGAAGTGAAAATAATATAAAAATATTTTTTGTTTCTTATTTATTCATCTCCTCTAATGATTTCACATAGTGTTAGATTTAAACCACTCAGTCCAGACATTAAACAGCACACTATAATCGAATTTTCTTCACATTTGTTTCTTCCCATTTCTCAAATTCCCCATGGCTTCTTACAAAGACTACTTTCATAGATTGAAAAAAGGAATTATAGAATGGCATTTCAGTCCTGGTCTATCTTTTCAGCAAAATGGTTAAGTTTGATTCCCTCTGCCAGTAGTTCCCTAGTTTCGGTTGAAAGCAAAACTACAAACTGAAACAGCAAAGTAAATACCCCGGGGGGGGGGGGGGCGGGAGGCGGAGGGGCGCACGGGGGGAATGAGCAGTATGAGAAAGTTACTTTATACCCTGAAAATGTGGCTGACATCTGGAGCACTGTCTCTTGCTTGAATGAGCAACCCACAATAGACTGGCATTAGGGGAGAAAAAAATAAAACTGGGCTTTATTGTTAAGACAAGGAGTCATTCTGAAAGGTTGATAATCACTATTGGCCAGGGCTGGGAACATACTTTGTGAGATTGAGTACAAAATAAAAATGTCAGGACCTTTTATTTATTTAGTTGGGAAATAAGATTATTTTCCACTCACATACTTTTAAACTGTCCATTAATGTATCAGGCACATTATTAATTAATTTTTGAAGGAGATGAACTTTCTTTTTCCCTTTTTTTAATGTCTGTTGTTTTTATAATTTTAGATAAACTGCAAGGACCTACTATACAGCATAGGGAACTATACTCAATATTTTATATAACCTATATGAGAAAACAATCTGCAAAATAATAGATATATGTATAATTGAATAACTTTGCTTTATACCTGAATCTAACACAATATTGTAAATCAACTATACTTCATTAAAAAATTAATGTACAAAAAGTATTATTGATAGCCTGTGGAAGTTCAATGTATGACACAGGGAAAAAAAGCTAGTGTTCTGTGACAACCTAAAGGTGTGGGGGGAAAGAAGGTGGGAGGAGGGGTTCAAGATGGAGGGAACTTAATGCCGATTCATGTTGCTGTATGGCAAAAACCATCACAATATTGCAAATTATTTGGGAGAATGGCATTAAAACATGTACAATATCATATAGGAAATGAATCGCCAATCCAAGTCCGATGCTGGATACAGGAAGCTTGGGGCTGGTGCACTGGGATGACCCAGAGGGATGGTATGGGGAGGGAAGAGCGAGGGGGGTTCAGGATGGGGAACACGTTTACACCTGTGGCGAATGCATGTTGATGTATGGCAAAACCAATACAATATTGTAAAGTAAATAATAATAATAATAAGTTAAAAAAATAAAATATAAAAAAATAATTATAGAAAAAGAAAAAATCTTCAAAAAATAAAAATATAAATCAAACCAATATTGTAATCATCAATCAATTAAAATAAATATAACTATAAAAGATAAATAAACATAAATTATTAATGGGCTCAATGCATTAATAAATAACTTAAAGATGCATGAGTAGGAAAATAGTTATAATTTTTTTTAAATATAATAATGCCATTTACAGCAACATGGATGAACCTAGAGAGTACCACACTAAGCAAAGTGTGTCAGACAGAGAAAGATAAATATCATATTATATCACTTTTATGAGGAATCAAAAAGATGATACAAATGAACTTATTTACAAAAGAGAAACAGACTCACAGACATAGAAAACAAACTTATGGATACCAAAGGGTAAAGGTGAGGAGAGTGATAAATTAGGAATTTGGGAACAACATATACACATTGCTGTATATAATATAGATAAGCAACAAGGACTTACTGCATAGCACAGGGAACTATAATCAATAGTTGTAACAACCTATATATGAAAAAGTGTGTCCCAGGTGGCTCAATGGTGAATCTGTCTGCAGTGTAGGAGATGAGATTTTGATTCCTGGGTCAGGTCGATCCCTTGGAAAGGGAAATGGCAACCTACTCTTGTGGGTTGTACCGGGGAAATCAATGGACAGAGGAGCCTGGTGGGCTACAGTCCATGGGGTTCCAAAAGAGTCGGACATAACTTAGTGACTAAACACAACAACATTTGAAAAGAATCTGAAAAAGAACATTTATATATTTATATACATGCATATTTATATATGTATAACTGAATCATTTTGCTATATATCAGAAACTAACACAACACTGTAAATCAACTATAACTCAATTAAAATTAAAAAATAATAATTATAAAAAGGGACTCTTTAAATGGAAACAAAAGTTTTTTTCTTTTTTGAGCTCTCCTGATGTTTTTGTATTTGCTATTCAATCTTGCACTTCCCTGGCCATGAGAATAATCATGGGCAATTGTAGGTCCTCATAGGCATCCTGAGTTCCACTCTGCAGGTAAGTAGATGCTCAGAGCCTCCACCTTAATGTTCCTGCACTGAACCCAAGACCCCGGGTTGCACATGCTACAGTGCTTGCTGGTTAGAGTCAGGAAACAGACAGCCAAGAATTTATTGTTCATTGAACTTCACTTAAAGTAAAAAAGGAAATTATTAAGAATTTCAAACTGGCAGCTACAGAGCATCTGACGTCAAGTGTGGGCCTTCCTGTGTGGCTCTGGTCTCATTTCATGAAGCCAGTCCTGCTGAAAATATTTATTAGTAAAAATATAATTCCAAACAATATGTATTTCCTCCTAAAATAACTGAATTTGCTGATTGTCTTTTGTATTTTTTGATCTTTTATTCTCATTATATGGTCCTTTTATACATATTTTAGCATGTCTAACCCTACAGCTAATTTGTCACTATTGTGTTCTGCCAGAAAATAGTTTATTAATACTTAAATAATCTCTATAGTTGATCATCTCTGTAGATATAATATTTATATAACCATATACAAAAATATATATGTGCTGTGCTGTGCTTAGTGGCTCAGTCATGACCAACTCTTTGCAACTATAGTCTATAGTTATAGCCCACCAGGCTCCTCTATCCATGGGATTCTCCAGACAAGAAAACTGGAGTGGATTGCCATTTCCTTCTCCAGGAGATATGTTCCTGTCTGTATCTATTATACATGACCACACATAGAGATCCACATAATATGTGATTTTATAATTTTTCTAATAACTGTTAGAAATTATGGAATGAAACTCAACACATCAGAAACTGTATAAACCTTATTTCTACTATAAGACTCTTTTCAAATCATGTTATATTTTAAGATATCTCTCTATATGTCATCTTTAAGGAAAATAATGTTTTGCAGGGAAAATGCTACCCGGAAAACTTCCCTGTATACATCATCCATCTTTAATTTTTTTTTTTTTTTGTAGTTTTCCTTACTGTGTGACCATGCATGCTAAATTACTTCAATTGTACCCGAGTCTTTGTGACTCTATGGGCTGTAGACTGCCAGATTCCCCTGTCTATGGGACTGTCCAGGTAAGAATACTGAGTGGGTTGCCATTTCCTCCTCCAGGAGATCTTCCTGACCCAGGAATTGAACCCAGGTCTCTTGCATTTCCTGCATTGGCAGGCTGGTTCTTTACCACTGGCGCCATCTGGAAAGTCCTGTTTTCTTTACTATCTTCTTTAAATGCCAATCTTCCCCTCCTCTCTCTTATGCTTCCTCACTTCCTAGTTTATGGGAAAGTTAAGACATTCCCTTGAACTACAAGTTTTTCCCCCCTAAATGATGCTGAGTGAATCATAAGTAATTGAAGTTTTCCTGTACACTCTGAGTGGTTGTAGAGGCCATGGTATATTATTTTCCTCCATATACAAACAATAAAAAAAACATCCCTGGTACTGAGATGGAACTCAAGAAAATCTTATAAAAGTGAATAAATCATTTAAATATTCACTTCAATATTCAGTATTCACTGTGCATAACTAGTCATTCTATTTCTCTCTTTTTCTTTCCATAACTTAGAGTTAGTTCATTAAAAAGAGCTATAAAATCTATTGATGTAGTGATTCCTGTGAGATGCTTGTATTTTAGTCAAATTCAGAATGACTTTTATTAATTGGTTTATCCACTTAGTATTTTAATCTCTATTTCTGTCGTATGATACTAGAAGCATTCATAGAAAACTTTTCCTCAAATTACTTTATTCTTCTCTAATGTCAAATACATACAGAGACTTCTGTCCCCAAACTTCTCTTAGGAAAAATGTCTTTTCCATCCCTGCCTCAAATCCCTTATCTTCTCCCAGCAAACTCATTTCTTATTGCAAAACCTGCCAGACTACATTTTCAGATTCTTATTTCTGTTTATTTTAAATATGGAAAAGTAGTTGAAAATATCATTCTTATTAAATGCCAGCTAATTAAGTTAATTTGATCCATGTGAAAAATGGTATTAACATTCAAATGTGCAACCTGGAAGTTAAACAAATCTTGCTGAAATTGATTATATATAGTCCCTCTTAACTGGCATAGGATATCACACTTCAGATTTTTTTTTTGTTCTTGTTAGAACTTGAACTTAAACACAGATTCTTATTTTAAATGTTTTATCTTTCCACATGTACACTCATGGCTGATTCATGTCAAGGTATGGCAAAAACCAAAGCAATATGGTGAAATAATTAGCCTTCAATTAAAATAAATAAATAAAGTTTTATCTTTCTGCTTGTGAAATTTTTAAAATATGTATGCCAAATGTATAATATATCTCTTGTCATACTAGTAATTTCCATCCTCGTGCCATTTCCTCATATTTCTCTTCTTGCCTAACAGTGACTTTTAAACCATTTGATATTCTTGATACGCTGCTTCTAATAGGACAATTTACCTTGTTCCTCAAGCCTTATTCTGAACTGTGACCAAGTTCAGTCAAAATCAGAAGCAAGGTAAATTTCAGATTTGCCCCTTCATTGTAGTTCTGCTGTAATTAGAGTAAATCAAGCTCTCTTTATCTGTCAGTTACAAGACTACCATAGACTTCAAATTCGTGTTTGACTTTGCCCTTTACATTTTATATAGCATAATAAAAATTCAGGGCAAGATAGCCAAGTCTCTCTTATATGTCACTGTCCTTTACAAATTTAAAGACTGCTTTCCAAAGTCTCCACAGTGGTTGCACAAATAATGCAATCTTATTTTCCCCCACCCTACAGCATTTTGCATAATAATGTTCTTTTTTATTTCTTACAAACCTTGCTTATTTTATAGTGGATGCTATATGCATGTGCATATAGATAGATAGATATAGATATATATGTGGGTGTGCTCAGTAGCTTCAGTTGTGTCCAACTCTTTAAGACTGTAGCCCTTCCAGCTCCTCTGTCCATGGGATTCTCCAGGCAAGAATACTGGAGTGAGTTGCCATGCTCTCCTCCAGGGGATCTACCCAACCCAGGGATTGAACCAGCATCTCTTATGTCTCCTTCATTTTCAAGTGTGTTCTTTACCACCACTGCTGCCTTTATATATATAAAATTAAGCATCTCTCTTTTTCACAGTGATTTTGCTCAGTGTTAGTTTTCTCATTTTTCTAATGATCAGCTGACATGTAATCAAGATAGGATTCTTGTTCCCATCCTGGGACTTTTGGGATTCAAAAGTCTAAGTCTTTAAAGTCACTGCTTGCATTTATTTATTACTATTTTTTAATTTTTAATTTTTTAAAATTTTATTTTATTTTTAAACTTTACAAAATTGTATTAGTTTTGCCAAATATCAAAATGAATCTGCCACAGGTATACATGTGTTCCCCATCCTGAACCCTCCTCCCTCCTCCCTCCCTATACCATCCCTCTGGGTCGTCCCATTTAAATGCCAGAGAAACATTTGTCTTCCTATTTTTAAGACATTTGTGTAGCTTTCATTTCAGGTACATTTTCTTTCAAGTTTGTTTAAAGTTTGTCTTATCTGTTAGTTTTTGGATGATGGATGTATATAGTCCTTGCATGCACTCTTCTTTCCAAAGGTTTAGAGGATTTCATTGACAATATTTGTCATAGAGCTTGTATTCTACTTTTAGTAACCCTGTTTCAACTAGAGTGTAATCTCCACTAAAACACATTTAATTCCTAATACAATACATGGCATTTCTATGAACACCAATATGATGTATATATTCCTGAAGATTTTCCGATTTTTTGACTTGAAACATGTTCTCCAACATTGTCAAATCTTCCACAATTACTTTTCCTTTACCATGGGCCTTTTGTGATGAAATGATAATCTTGTAATGCATTAACTATTTCTGTGTATAATGCTGAGTGGGGGAGGGAAAGAGGATGACTTATTCCATCAGGAAAGAGAATTTTATGACTAGTACTACTACTGCACAATGATAATAAAAATATTAGCTTTTACTTAGTTTTATTATTATGTTTAAATTTTTTACAATGCACTCATTCTTGCCTATACCCAGAATGGACTTCACCTACTCTTTTCTTAAATTGCAGATTGGGTATTACATTTGACTTGTTATGAGTATTTTAGGGCTTCTAAGATGGTACTAGGGGTAAAAGAACCCTCCTGCCACTGCGGGAGATGTAAGGCTTTGATCCCTTGGTTGGGAAGATCCTATGGAGGGCATGGTAACCCACTCCAGTACAGTTGCATGGAGAATCCCATGGACAGAGGAGCCAGGCAGGCTACATTCCATAGGGTCACAAAGAGTTGGACATGACTGAGGCAACTTAGAACACATGAACATTTTAATCTCTTTCTTTTCAACCTGTAAGTTAGGGAAGGACAGCCCAACAGATTGTACTTGACACTGGAAAAAAGAAATTGATGATAGTTTAATTCATCCCACTCACAGCCTGGGGAGGAGAAGACTGCAGACCACACACTTCCTCATCAGGACTGCACTTTGAGACAGAGAGAACAAACTTTGGGAGGTGCCCTCTGACTGCTATGGGAGGATGTGATTGGCTGGTTTAAATAATCTCACAAACTTGCAGGGAACTGAGGGCCACTTCTTAGGAATAATCTGGGACTATTTCTAGTCACTTTGTTAAAATGTGGTTTGGCTGGAGAGCTTATCCATGACAGCAGAGTGGAGATGAGAGACTTTGGCTCAGACATTTGAAGCCCTTTTGATTTTATTAAGTTTCAAGGCAAGTCACATATGAATGTGAGAGTTGGACCCTAAAGAAGGCTGAGCGTCAAACAATTGATGCTTTTGAATTGTGAGATTGGAGAAGACTCTTGTGAGATCCCTGGGCTGCAAGGTGATCAAACCAGTCAATCTTCAAGGAAATCAACCCTGAATATTCATTGGAATGATCGATGCTGAAGCTGAAGCTCCAATAATTTAGTCATCTGATGTGAAGAGCAGGCTTATTGATAAGATCCTGATGTTGGTAAAAACTGAAGGCAAAAGGAAAAGGTGGCAGCAGAGAATATTGCTAGATAGCATCATCACTGACTTAATGGACATACATGTGAGAAAATTCTGGGAGATAGTGAAGGACAGGAAAGCCTGGCATGGTGCAGTCCATGGGGTTGCAAAGAGTTGGACTTGACTTAGTGACTGAACAAAAACAACAAGGCAGGGCATATTATTTAGGTTTATATTTAGGCTTTATATCACAGTGAGTTATCAAATGTTTCTGAAGCTTAAATTCTTTGAGATTTATGTCACACTTGGGCAACAGCTTGTATAATTATATCTTCTGTTAATATTATTGGTATTGGAAATTAATTGATGCATAAGCATTAACCAAATCTTATCAAAACAATTAATATTACAATCATGGGCTTCTTTGAGCTACTATCTAAAAATATATGTGCAATCTTACTATAAATTTGTAAGTTAAAAAAAAAAATCTTAACAGGAAAAAAGTACCAACTGATCATGATCAACCTTGCTGTATAGAGTGTGACACACACTGCTGTATTAGACAAAGTTCCATTTCCTCTGAGTTATAAACAACTAGACAGGGATATTAAATAAATACATCAAATCCAATATGATGGTTATTTAAGAGCTTTACAAAACATTACCATGGAATGTTAAAAAAAAAAAAAGTTTTTTCTCATATGAGAGTACAAATCTTTCAAACTCTTTATCCTCTTCAAATACAGAATATTATCAGTAACTTTATATTTACTTTCTTCGTGATTAAAGGTCAATGTAGACTAGGGTCTTCCTGAGTATATATTACTTTTATCATATTGTTGTTGTTCAGTCGCTAAGTCATGTCCAACTCTTTGTAACCCCATGGATTGCAGCATGCCAGGCTTCCTGTCCATCACCAACACCCAGAGCTTGTTCAGATTCATGTGCATTGAGTCCATGACGCTATCTAACCATCTCATCCTTTACCGTCCCCTTCTTTGCCTTCAATCTTTCCCAGCATCAGGGTCTTTTCCCACAAGTCAGCTTTGTGCATCAGGTGGCCAGAGTATTGGAGTTTCAGTCTCAGCATCAGTCCTTCCAATGAATATTCAGGGATGATTTTCTTTAGGATTTACTGGTTTGATTTTCTTGCTGTAAAAGAGACTCTCAAGAGGCTTCTCCAGCACCACAGTTCAGAAGAATCAATTATTCAGCACTCAGCTTTCTTTTAGGTCCTATTCTCACATCCAAACAGGACTACTAGAAAAAATCATAGCTTTGACTAGATGGGCCTTTTTTGGTAAAATGATCTCTCTGCTTTTTGATATGCTGTCTAGTTTTGTCATAGCTTTCCTTTCAAGGAGCAAGCGTCTTTTAATCTCAAGACTGCAGTCACTATCCACAGTGATTTTGGAGCCCAAGAAAATGAAATCTGTCACTGTTTCGATTTCTTCCCCATCTATTTGCCATGCATGATCATAGTTTTTGAACTTTGAGTTTTAACCCAGCTTTTCACACTCCTCTTTCACTTTCATCAAGAGGCTCTTTAGTTCCTTCTTACACTTTCATGAAGAGTTTATTTAGTTCCTCTTCAATTTCTTCCATTAGGATGATGCCATTTTTATATCCAAGATTATTGATATTTCTCCTGGCAATCTTGATTCCAGCTTGAGCTTCATCCAGCCTAGCATTTCGTATGATGTACTCTGCATTTAAGTTAAATAAGCAGGGTGACACTATACAGCCTGATATACTCCTTTCCCATTTTTAAATCAGTCCATTGTTTCATGGAGGAAAAAAGAAAAGGAGGAAGGAGGAGGAAAAAAAGAAAAAGGAAGAAGGAAGAAAAAGAAACAGAGAAGGGAAGAAAAATGGAAGAAATGGATGGGATGAGAAAAATAAGAAAAAGAGAAACCAGATGAAGAAAAAAATGGAGAGGAGAAAAAATGAAAGAGAAGAAAAAACAGAAAAGGACTAAGAGAAAGGTTCAGTTCAGTTCAGTTCAATTGCTGAGTCATGTCCAAATCTTTCCAACCCCATAGACTGCAGCACACCTGGCTTCTCTGTCCATCACCAACTCCAGGAGCTTACTGGAATTCATGTCCATGATGATGATGTTATGCCATTACATAATCCGGAATGGTGATGCCATCCAACCATCTCATTCACTGTCATCTCCTCCTCCTGCATTCAATCTTTCCTAGCAGCAAGGTCTTTTCAAATGAGAAAGCTCTTCACATCAGGTGGCCAAAGTATTGTAGTCTCAGTTTCAACATCAGTCCTTCCAATGAACACCCAGGACTGATCTCCTTTAGGATGGACTGGTTGGATCTCCTTGCAGTCCAAGGGACTCTCAAGAGTCTTCTCCAACACACAGTTCAGAAGCTTTGATTCTATTGTGCTCAGCTTTCTTTATAGTCCAGCTCTCACATCCATACCTGACTACTGGAAAAACCGTAGCTTTTACTAGACGGACTTTTGTTGGCAAAGTAATGTCTCTGCTTTTTAATATGCTTTCTAGGTTTGTCATAGCTTTTCTTCCAAAGAGCAAGTGTCTTTTTATTTCATGGCTGCAGTCACCATCTGCAGTGGTTTGGAGCCCAAGAGAACAAAGTCAGCCACTGTTTCCACTGTTTCCCCATCTATTTGCCATGAAGTGATGGGACTGGATGCCATGATCTTAGTTTTATGAATGTTGAGTTTTAAGGCAACTTTAAGACGTGGTAAGTTTAAACAGAGAGGTTAAACAAGGAAAAGAAAGAAAAGCAGGAAACTACAAAATCCATTCAATGATTTGTTCATTACTCTCTTATGCTTCAGTTAGTTTTCAAGAAAAAAATCTTCTACACCAACTGCTTGATACCTATTAACATATGTTATTATAGCAGGTAGAAATGACATACTATTTTCCTCTTTTTTTTTTTTGTATTATTACTGTTTTCCAGAAGTTCAGTGATATTGGAAATGTGACATTTGTGAACTGACAGTCCAAAGGGTAAAGTATAAATGTTTGCTTGTGAAACCATATATGTCCCAGTGGAAATGTTCTGAAAGAGAACATTTCACAAGAATGGTCTTTTTAGGCACAATTTACTAAAGTGAACCCTGGAGATTTTGCGATTTCAGTACTCAGCACATGGGTTATGCTATTCTAATACTTAGCTTTATGGCATTTTGTGATTCTGTGTTAGTTTCTTTCACTCAGTTGTTTACCAAATATAATAGAAATATTTCAAAACAATGATTACTTATATGACAATTAATTTGACTCATCAAATTACTAATAATTTTAAATATTTATAAATTGATACTGCACATACACATAAGCAGCAGCACGTGCGCACACACACACGCACATACATACCTACACTCACAAACACATCTCTGAATTAGTGCTAAATGACCTATTTTATAAAGCCTGGAAAAAGAAAGTAAAATTTCCATAGTCATTCTAACACTTTGATAAGATCCTGTCCAGTGAAAACTTATAGCAATTGTCTGAAACATTTTTAAAAATTGATTTTATTCATCTATATCTTTAATGATAACTAAAATATGTAGCTTATAATGTCAGCCTTATGATTAAGCTGAGAAGACATTTTCTTGCGTATTCAGATAAAACTTGTCCTGATTATACCCTTGTTTCTCCCCTAACACACAAAATCATCACCAATGACAACAACATTTTGGCCACATGTAATGCCTATAAGTTCTTAATTAAACCCACCCTTTGAATTTCTTTCTCCCTACATTGTAATAATGATTAACTGGATCTGAAATGTATCCGTAAGAAGAGGAGAAGGATAAGCACTTCAGGGCACCCCTAGAAGATGGAAGAGGTCTGGGGCTTATATCAGAATATGATGTATAAGGTTAATTGTAAGTTGTCCCACATTATTTCTGATATTTTAAAACTTCAGTGGAGTCCATGTCTTGGGTTCTGGTAGGTTTATGTGCAAGGACTTTAAGAAAGAGATCTGAGAACTTGACACATCTTATATTCAGGAACTAGGAGAGAAAAGGGTAACATGCTAATACTAAGGAGGCTACATATTCAAACACAGGTCCTGGAAAGTTGACTTCAGCCTTATTGGAGGCATAAGTTACAGCTCAGAGTGTGCCCTCAGTGGAGGCAAGGAAGCTCAGTTTCTATCCTCCTTTGTTGTTGTTTAGTCTCTAAATTGTATCCAACTCTAGCAACCCCATGGACTGTAGCCTGGCAGTCTCCTCTCTCCATGAGATTTACCAGCCAAGAATACTGGAGTGGGTCACCATTTCTTTCTCCAGGAGATCTTCCTGACCCAGGAATTGAACTAGCCTCTTCTGCATTGACAAACAGGTTTTCTGCATTGGCAAGCAATAGTTTTCTCTACCACCTAGCCACCAGAGTAGACCCCACTTCCTTTGTGCATGCTCAGTTGCTCAGTCACGTCTGACTCTTTGCTATCCCATGGACTGTAACCCACAAGACTCATCTGTCCATGCGCCCTCCTTTATTAGTCAGTGATTGGCTAAGGTCCTCCATGAGAACTGTAGCACTCCAGGCTCCTGCCAGGTGGTTCCATTAGCCCAGGACAATCTTCCAGAGAAAGCCTAGGATACAAACTGTTAAAGCAAAGGCCTGGAAAAGCTGTGAAGAGACAAATAAAAACAAATAAAAATATTTACGAGAATCCATGAAGAATGATGACATGTTTTTCTTCACAGATAAACAAAAGTTAAACTATTACTTGGAATTACATCACAGCTAACGGAAAAGTCAAGCCACATTGAACATTTTTTAAAAACATCTTTATTGGAGTATAATGTGGGGCTTCTCTGGTGGCTCAGATGGTGAAAAGCCTGATTGCAATGCAGGAGACCTGGGTTTGATCCCTGATTAAGGAAGATCCCCTGCAGAAGGAAATGGCTATCCACTCCTGTATTCATGCTTGGAGAATTACATGGGCAGATTTACATACCATAAAATCACTTATTTTAAAAGTACTATTCAATTTTTTTAAAATAAATTTAATGAGTTGTACAACCTCCTCCATAATCCCATTTTAGAACATTTTCATTCTTCCAGTAAAATTGCTCATTTCAGTTTATATTAATAGTTAATCCCCATTTCCACTCTTAACCCTGCTGCTGCTGCTGCTGTTAAGTCACTTTAGTCATGTCCGACTCTGTGTGACCCCATAGATGGCAGCCCACCAGGCTCCTCCGTCCCTGGGATTCTCCAGGCAAGAATACTGGAGTGGGTTGCCATTTCCTTCTCCAATGCATGAAAGTGAAAAGTGAAAGAGAAGTCGCTCAGTCGTGCCCGACTCTTAGCGACCCCATGGACTGCAGCCTACCAGGCTTCTCCATCCATGGGATTTTCCAGGCAAGAGTACTGGAGTGGGGTGCCATCACCTTCTCCCCTCTTAACCCTAAGCAACCGCTAATCTACTTTCTCTATATAGATTTGGCTTTTCTTGATATTTCATAAATAAAATTGAGAAGCATGTGGTGTTTGGGCTTTATTTTTTTTTGTATTAAATTTAATATAATCTATTAAACTAATTTTACTGAGGAATTCTATTACCAGACATTATTATAAACACTGAGGACCAAAAAGTGTCATGTGCATGTTATATTCTAGTGAGGAAAATGGACAGTAATCAATCATACAAAATAAATACAATTTCAAGTAAGTTTTATGATGCTCTGGAAATGTGAATGGGAGCTTACTTTCCTGAGGAAGTAATATTTGGATGAGATTAAAGAATAGAAGCTAATGAGTCAAAGAGCAAAAGGGATCAGAGAGAAGGAACAAAGTATGCCCCGAGAAAGGAGAGTGTTTACTATAAGTGATTGAGAAAATATGAGGAGTTTTGAGAGGGAAAGGGCAAGAAATGACACTGGAGAGAAAGGCAAGGTCAGATTATGTTGAGAGTTATTAAACCTCATAAAAATGTCTGGTCTATTTTAAGGCTAACAGAAAGACATTGGAATGTTTTAAGTTGGGTTGTAGTAGGGAGGTGATTGACATTACAGTCTTTTTGCTTGTTTTTAGAAAGACCCATACTTGATGCTGGATTAGAACAGTCTTTTGGATTTTTTATTTTTTTAATGTTATCTAAATATAACCTGTAAGTATAGGAAGAAACACATCTTATTTTCCCTGTTAGATGATTAGTTCACGACAAGTAGGTTATTTTAAATGTCACTGAATTTAACATTCAAATGATAAAACAATCTACTAATGTATATTTCTGGACAATTTATAGTTCACTTTAGCTGTTTCATTCTGATTGAATAATAGGATAAGCACATCTCATGTGTGTCTGAGCATTGTTCAACAATCATCTATTCTGATTAAATACTGAGTCTTTATCTCATTTCTCATTTAAGAAATGTTAAATATATTCTTTGGGCTTCCCAGGTGGTACAGTGGTAAAAAAAAAATCTGCCTGCCAGTGAAGGAGACACAGGTTCAATCCCTGGGTTAGGAAGATCTCTAGGAAAAGGAAAAGGCAACCCACTCCAGTATTCTTGCCTGAAAAATACCATTAACAGAGGAGCATAGTGGAATACAGTCCATAAGATCACAAAGAGTCAGACATAACTGAGAGACTGAGCATGCATATCCATTAGTCCACTGTATTGAATAAACTGTGGATAACTATATTGTGTCTCCACATATTTGCAATTTTTGTGGGGTATATGACTAAAAACTGAAAACTCAAAAAGACTTGACTTTGGTAAGAAGCACATAATACATTTACATTAAAAAATAAAATAGTTAAGGCAATTACACAGATCTTTTGAGCAAAATGCTTACTTTGTTGACCTGAATGGTCCTGATGAGTTATTTATATGGATCCAATTTACCAGAAAATGACTTTGCAACACCTTCCAATATTCCTGAGTAGATAAAAACTGGATGATTTACCTAAGACATAGAGTAAGATGAAAAATGTGTTATACTAAAATGGAAAACTCATGCTCAATAAATAAGAGATAATATGTCTGGTGAATATGAAAGAGGTCATTATGTTGTCTGGTTTCCAATAATCTTTATAATGACTTTGAGAAAAAAATAACATAAATGAAGTAGGGACAGTGAAACTTAAATAGATATGTTAGAAATTGGGACCTAACATATGCACTTGCTTAGACACACACACACTCACACACACACACACACACTCACACAGGCCAGGTTCTGAAAAGCCATACCCAAATAATCACTTCTAAGATGTGAAACTGAAAATCTTTATGGAAATACAATGGACTCATTTTATTCATTGGAATTATTCTGACTTTGTGACCAGAATCAACAATAATCATCAGTACTTTAGTTTATACATTGTTTAGAACACTCTGGATAAAGATATATATATATATATATACTATATATATATATATATATAGTATAATATATATATATACTATATATATATATATATAGTATATATATATATTAAAATTCCTTTTTGTTGTTGCAGTCTGGGTGTGGGTTGGAAAATAACTTCTAGACACATTTCATTTCAGAAGGGAGTGAGTTTATCAAAGACAAGAAGCAGAGATAATGAAGGCACAGCAAATGTAGCAGCCTGACCTCCTGACAGGCCAAGGAGAGCTGACACTTTTTATGGGTTAGTAGCCATTTTTTTTAATATACATTTTTTAAAATTTAAATTTATTTATTTTAATTGGAGGCTAATTACTTTACAATATTATATTGGTTCTGCCACACATCAACATGAATCCACCACGGGTGTACACGTGTTCTCAATCCTGAATCCCCCTCCCACCTCCCTCCCCGTACCATCCCTCCAGGTCATCCCAGTGCACCAGCACCAAGGATCCTGTATCGAACCTGCACTGGCAATTCATTTCTTATGATATTATACATGTTTCCATGATTGTTTTTTTAATTGGTAGAAAATTGCTTTCAAATTTTTGTTGGTTTATGACATACAGCAAAGTGAATCAGTCATAACTGTATATACATCATTTCCCCTGAGCCTCCCTTCCCTCCCCACATTCAACCCTTGTAGGTCATCTCAGAGCACTAGGCTGGGCCCCTGGGTTATTTAGCATCTTCCCACTATCTATTTTACACATCAATGCTATTTTCTCAGTAAGTCCTGCCTTCATCTTCTCCTACTGAATCCACAATCTGTTCTCTAGTAGGTTGATTAGTAACATTTTTCTAGATTCCATATATGTGTGTTAATATACAATGCTTGCTTTTTATTTTTCTAATTTACCTTTCTCTGTATATGAGGCTCTGAGCTCATCTACCTCACTACAACTGACTCAAATTCATTTCTTTAAGCATTTGTTCATTCTAAGTCACTTTAGTCACGTCCAATTCTTTGCAACCCTATGGACTGTAGCCCGCCAGGTTCCTCTGTACATAGATTTCTCCAGGCAAGAATGCTTGCCCTCCTTCAGGGGACCTTCCCAACCCAGGGACTGAACCCATATCTCTTAAGTCTCCTGCATTGTCAGGCAGGTTCTTTACCACTAGCTCCACCTAGTTATATGTCTGGGTAATATTCCATTGTATAAATGTATTACAACTTCTTTATCCATTAAGCTGTTGATGGATATCTAGTTTGCTTCTACATCCTGGCTATTGTAAGTATTGCAGTGAAAATTGGAATACATGTGTCTTTAAAATTGTGATATTCTCAAGGCATATGCTCACTAGTGTGGTTGCTGGGTCACATGGTAGATTTATGCCTTTTTTTTTTTAATTTTATTTTATTTTTAAGCTTTACAATATTGTATTAGTTTTGCCAAATATCAAAATGAATCTGCCATAGGTATACATGTGTGCCCCATCCTGAACCCTCCTTCCTACTCCCTCCTCCCTCCTCCCTCCCTATACCATCCCAGTGCACCAGCCCCAAGCATCCAGTATCGTGCATTGAACCTGGACTGGCGACTCATTTCATATATGATATTATGTCTAATTTTTAAGGGAGTCTTCACACTGTTTTCTACAGTGGCTGTATCAGTTTACAGTCCTACTAACAGTGCAGGAGTGTTCCCTTTTCTCCACAACCCCTCCAACATTAACTGTTTGTATGCTTTTTATTGATGGTCATTCTGACTGATGTGAGATGATAACTCATTGTAGTTTTAATTTGCATTTATCTAATAATGAATGATGTTGAGCATCTTTTCACAACATCATTTGGCCATCTGTATGTCTTCTTTGGAGAAATGTCTGTTTAGGTTTTCTTTACATTTTTGATTAAAGGTTCAATCCAAGAAGAAATAACAATTATAAATATATATGCAACCAACATTGGAGCACCTGAATACATACAGCAAATGCTAATATTATAAAAGGCAAATGAATAGTAACACAATAATAGTGGGGGTCTTTAACACCCCACTCATTGGATGATATTGACCTAATTTCTATCTATAGGATATTCTATTCAAAACTGGCAGAATGCACTTTTTTCTCAAGTGCACATGAAACATTCATTAGAATAGATCACTTCTTGCATCACAAATCAAGCCTTGGTAAATTTAGGAAAATTGAAATTATATCATATATATTTTTTACTGACCTAAACATGTTTACAGGGAAAAAAAAAAAACAAAACTAAAAAGACACAAGCACAAAGAGGCTAAACAATGTTGCTATGTAGCCAAGAGGTCACTGAAGAAATCAAAGAGAGAAAAAAAAAAAAAAACATAGAAATAAGTGACAGCAAAATCACAACTCAAAACCTATAGGATGTAGTAAAAGCAGTGCTACGAGGAAAGTTTTGACCACTTTCCTTGATTCATGAACCTAGGTTCCTGTGCAATATTGTTCTTTATAGCATCAAACCCTGCTTCCATCACCAGTCTATTCACAACTGAGTGTTGTTTTTGCTTTGGCTCTCTCCCTTCATTCTTTCTGGAGTTATTTCTCCACTGATCTCCAGTAGCATACTGGGCACCTACCGACCTGGGGAATTCATCTTTCAGTGTCCTATCTTTTTGCCTTTTCATACTGTTAATGGGGTTCTCAAAGCAAGAATACTGAAGTGGTTTGCCATTCCCTTCTCCAGTGGATCACATTCTGTCAGACCTCTCCACCGTGACCTGGCCATCTTGGGTGGCCCCACATGGTATGGTTTAGTTTCATTGAGTTAGACAAGGCTGTGGTCCATGTGATCAGATAGGCTACTTGTCTGTGATTGTAGTTTCAGTCTGTCTGCCCTCTGATCCCCTCTCTCAGTGCCTACCATGTTACTTGGGTTTCTCTTACCTTGTATGTGGGGTCTCTCTTCACGGCTGCTCCAGCAAAGCGCAGCCGCTGCTTCTTTCCTCAGATGTGGGGTAGCTCCTCTCAGCCGCTGCTTCTTTCCTCAGATGTGGGGTAGCTCCTCTCAGCCGCTGCTTCTTTCCTCAGATGTGGGGTAGCTCCTCTCAGCCGCTGCCCCTGACCTCAAGAGCGGGGTAGCTCCTCTCAGCCGCTGCCCCTGACCTCAGGCTCAGGGTAGCTCCTCTCAGCCGCTGCCCCTGACCTCAGGCGCGGGGTAGCTCCTCTCAGCCGCTGCCCCTGACCTCAGGCGCGGGGTAGCTCCTCTCAGCCGCTGCCCCTGACCTCAGGCGTGGGGTAGCTCCTCTCAGCCGCTGCCCCTGACCTCAGGCGCGGGGTAGCTCCTCTCAGCCGCTGCCCTGACCTCAGGCGCGGGGTAGCTCCTCTCAGCCGCTGCCCCTGACCTCAGGCGCGGGGTAGCTCCTCTTGGCTGCACTAGTGCACCATCGTGGCTGCCACGCTCCTGCACCATCGAAACTCCACGCTCAACGGAGAAAACCACGAGACCATTCAGTGGTCTAAATCAAATCCCTTATGTCTATCAGTGGAAGTGAGAAATATATTTAAGGGACTAGATCTGATCGACAGAGTGCCTGATGAAGTATGGATGGAGGTTCATGACATTGTACAGGAGACAGGAATCAAGACCATCCTCAAGAAAAAGAAATGCAAAAAAGCAAAATGGCTGTCTGAGGAGGCCTTACAAATAGCTGTGAAAAGAAGGGAAGTGAAAAGCAAAGGAGAAAAGGAAAAATATACCTATTTGAATGCAGAATTCCAAAGAATAGCAAGGAGAGATAAGAAAGATTTCCCCAACAGTGCATGCAAAGAAATACAGGAAAACAATAGAATGGGAAAGACTAGAGATCTCTTCAAGAAATTTACAGATACCAAGGGAACATTTCACGCAAAGATGGGCTCAATAAAGGACAGAATTGTATGGACCTAATAGAAGCAGAAGATATTAAGAAGAGGTGGCAAAAATACACAGAAGAACTGTACAAAAGAAAAATTCATGATGCAGATAATCATGATGGTGTGATCATTCACCTAGAGCCAGACATCCTGGAAGATGAAGTCAAGTGGGCCTTAGGAAGCATCACTATGAACAAAGCTAGTGGAGGTGATGGAATTCAGGTGGAGCTATTTCAAATCCTGAAAGATGATGTTGTGAAAGTGCTACACACAATATGCCAACAAATTTGGAAAGCTCAGTGTGGCCACAGGACTAGAAAAGGTCAGTTTTCATCCCAATCCCAAAGAAAGGCAATGCCAAAAAATACTAAAACTATGGCACAATTGCACTCATCTCACACGCTAGTAAAGTAATGCCTAAAATTCTCCAAGCCAGGCTTCAGCAATATGTAAACCGAGAACTTCTAGGTGTTCAAGCTGGTTAAAGAAAAGGCAGAGGAACCAGAGTTCAAATTGCCAACATCTGCTGGATCATCAAAAAAGCAAGAGAGTTCCAGAAAAAATCTCGTTCTGCTTTATTGATTATGCCAAAGCTTTTGATTGTGTGGATCACAATAAACTGTGGATCTGAAACAGATGGGAATACCAGACCACCTGACCTGCATCTTGAGAAACCTATATGCAGGTCAGGAAGCACTATTTAGAACTGGACATGGAACAACAGACTGGTTCCAAAGAGGAAAAGGAGGATGCCAAGGCTGTTTATTGTCACCCTCCTTATTTAACTTATATGCAGAGTACATCATGACAAAAACTGGGCTAGAAAAAGCACAAGCTGGAATCAAGATTGCGGGAGAAATATCAATCACCTCAGATATGCTGATGATACCACCCTTATGGCAGAAAGTGGAGAGGAATTAAAGAGCCTCTTGAGGAAAGTGACAGAGGAGAGTTGAAAAGTTGGCTTAAAGCTCAACATTCAGAAAACGAAGATCATGGCATCTGGTCCCATCACTTCATGGCAAATAGATGGGGAAACAGTGGAAACAGTGGCTGACTTTATTTTTCTGGCCTCCACAATCACAGCAGATGGTGATTGCAGCCATGAAATTAAAAGACACTTGCTTCTTAGAAGGAAAGTTATGACCAAGCTAGACAGCATATTAAAGAGCAGAGACATTACTTTGCCAACAAAGGTCTGTCTGGTCAAGGCGATGGTTTTTCCAGTGGTCATGTATGGATGTGAGTGTTGGACTATAAAGAAAGCTGAGCACCAAAAAATTGATGCTTTTGAACTGTGGTGTTGGAGAAGACTCTTGAGAGTCCCTTGGACTGCAAGGAGATCCAACCTGTCCATCCTAAAGGAAATCAGTCTTGGGTCTTCATTGGAAGGACTGATGTTGAAGCTGAAACTCCAATACTTTGGCCACCTGATGCGAAAAGCTGACTCATTGGAAAAGTCCCTGTTGCTGGAAAGATTGATGGCAGGAGGAGAAGGGGACGACAAAGGATGAGATGGTTGGATGGCATTACTTACTTGATGCACATGGGTTTGCGTGGACTATGGGAGTTGGTGATGGACAGAGAGTCCTGGCGTGCTGTGGTTCATGGGGTCACAAAGAGTTGAACGTGACTGGGTGACTGAACTGAGGACTGAAGAGGAAAATTTATGGCAATACAAGCCTACCTCAAAAAACAAGAAAAATATCACATAAGCAACCTAAATTTACACCTAAAGCAATTAGAAAAAGAAGAAGAAAACAACAACAAAAACCCAAAGTTAGTAAAAGGAAAGAAAAAATAAAGATTAGAGCAGAAATAAATGGAACAGAAATGAAGGAAGCAACAGCAATAATTAATAAAACTAAAAGTTGGTTCTTTCAGAAGATAAAATGGACAAACCATTAGCTAGACTCATCTAATAGCCAGTTTTCATAGCCTGAAAAGAAAGAAAATACCTGCTGGAAGGCTTGCATTTGTCAACTGGTTAGTGTGCTATAGGATGAGAATAGGGTGGGCATTTTTTTGCCTAATTTGGTGTCAGGAAGCCTTCCAGTGATGATCAAGTGGGTTTCAGCAATAGTAAGATAGGGACTCAGTCAGACTCAGAGGTGATCTTGGTTCTGGGTTCCACTTCTGTGGCCTTCGTGCAAGGCTCCCCATTTCTGTTCTCAGATGCCTGTGATGAAAGTACATTATTGCTACTACTCTATAGAAGAAGAAACTGAGAATGAGAATAACATATTTGCATAAAGCCACACAATCATCAAAGTAATGAATCCAGAAATTAAATCTCAGATTTTTATGATTCCAGAGTTTCTATAATTTTCCCCTTTTTCTGTAAAGTACTTGCAATTCATAATTCTATGCTAGTTTTACCTGAAATGCATTTCCTTCCTTAAAATATCATATTAAATTTACTTATATACTAGATAGATGTTTTTATCTTATAAAAACTGTGATGTGAAGAATTGAAGATTTATTTATTTTGCGATATTGTTACTTTTTTAGTAATACAAACTCTTGAAAATGATTATAATATAGATAGATCTGTGTATTAGATAAAATATTTCAATTTTAATGACTGGAACCTGCAGATAATAAAGAGACTGACACACTTTGCAGTATATATATTTCTCAACCTGCAATGGAGTTATATTCCAATAGTTACATCCTAAGTTAAGCATAGCATAAGTTAAAAATGTATTTAATAAATTCCTAAACATCACCACTTAGGTGAGCCTACCTTAAATGTGCTCAGAACATTTAAAGTAGCCTACATATGTTTGAGTATCATTTAACACAAAGCTTATTTTATAATAAAGTGTTGACTATCCCATGTACTTTATTGAATATGGTACTGAAAGAAAAAAAAGGAATAATTATCTGAGTACAAAATGGTTGTAAGTGTAGCAGTTGTTTACCTAAAGGATGTGTGACTGACAGGGAACTCTGGTTCACAGATGTTGCCTCATATCACAAAAGAATATGTATCTCTGGGGAAAGATCAAAAATCAAAACTGCGATCCAAAAGTCTACAAGTAATAAATGCTGGAGAGGGTGTGGAGAAAAGGGAACCCTCTTACACTGTTGGTGGGAATGCAAGCTAGTACAGCCACTATGGAGAACAGTGTGGAGATTCCTTAAAAAACTGGAAATAGAACTACCTTTCTGATCCAGCAATCCACACTGAGGAAACCAGAAGGGAAAGAGACACGTGTACCCCAATGTTCATCACAGCACTGTTTATAATAGCCAGGACATGGAAGCAACCTAGATGTCCATCAGCAGATGAATGGATACGAAAGCAGTGGTACATATACACAATGGAGTATTACTCAGCCATTAAAAAGAATGCATTTGAATCAGTTCTGGTGAGGTGGATGAAACTGAAGCCTATTATACAGAGTGAAATAAGCCAGAAAGAAAAACACCAATACAGTATACTAACGCATATATATGGAATTTAGAAAGATGGTAACAATAACCCTGTGTACGAGACAGCAAAAGAGACACTGACGTATAGAACAGTCTTATGGACTCTGTGGGAGAGGGGGAGGGTGGGAAGATTTGGGAGAATGGCATTGAAACATGTAAAATATCATGTATGAAACGAGTTGCCAGTCCAGGTTCAATGCACGAAACTGGATGCTTGGGGCTAGTGCACTGGGATGACCCAGAGGGATGGTATGGGGAGGGAGGAGGGAGGAGGGTTCAGGATGGGGAACACATGTATACCTGTGGCGGATTCATTTTGATATTTGGCAAAACTAATACAATTTTGTAAAGTTTAAAAAAAAAAGTGGTTCTACTTAAATAAAAATATGAAGAGAGTAAAAAAAAAAAACAACTGAAGTACAGTTTCTATTGAACTGGTATCACTTTCACATTATTGTAAAGTCAAAAATAAATAAGTGAAAATATCTTAAATCAGTGACCATAAGTGTTCCCAGTTATGTGTAAGAGTTTGAAAAAAATTAGGTATCTGGACATTTGTCCTATTTGTATCATGGTGTTCTTCCTATGTTGTTATTGTTGTTCTATTCTTATGTGGGAATTGAGAGTGTTCTACCTACTTTTGAGATCTTGTCCTAAGCTTATGTTTATAGAGTATAGTAGTAGTGTTAGTTGCTCAGTCATGTCTGACTCTTTACAATCCCACAGACTGTAGCCTGCCAGGCTCCTCTGTCCATGGGATTCTCCAGGCAAGAATACTGGAGTGGACTGCCAGTCCCTTCTCCAGAGGATCTTCCTGGCCCCAGGGATCGAACCTGGGTCTTCTGCATTACAGGCAGATTCTTTATTGTTTGAGCAACAGAGAAGACCTCAATGTCTACATAATTTGACCATATAATTGGTCAAATCATTCAAATGACAATTTGGCTTTGTAAAAACTAGGAAAATAAACAAACCAATTAATTATATGGCTGAAATGAATAGTCTGAAGAGTTCTTTTCAGGGCTCTTTAATACAATGTACCAAAGGTTTCCTGGAGAAGGGCAATATCCACTGCAGTATTCTTGCTTGGAGAATCCCATGGATTGAGGAGCTTGGCAGGCTACAGTCCACAGGGTCACAAAGAATCAGACATGACTGAAGTGACTTAGTGCTCACACTGTTCGACTGTTCCACATTCTCTTAAAGAAAGATCCATATTCAGCAATTTTATGGGATTCTGAAAGACAGTGAAACTGATTTATAGTAGGTTAATGAACAGCCTATGTAATCAGTACATTATATGGACATACACTGAATTCTAGAAAGGAATTTTTACTTTGAAATGAAAGGGGTTATTAGTGGAGGAGAAGTAGTAAGCGAGGTTTGTCTGCAGAAATACCAGGATTTCTCTGGATACTTTTCAAAGCATACCTCTCTGCTCTTCCACCCTGCTATACCTCCCCGCCCCCCAAGCATATGCACACATATGTCAAGTGTTACCGTTAGTGTTACTAGCAGAGCATATTACATACCTTCCAGGTTTTAAAAGTGTAAGGAGGAATGAGAATCAGTGAGGTGGTAGAGATAATGGCAGAATGGTGTGGGGTGGAGAGATTACCAGATCATGGCCATCTGCTAGCTGCATGAACTGGGGCACATTACTCACACATCTTGCCTTTTTGTTTCTTACCTGAAGGATGAAGATTTAGATCTTCGTGAATTGTAATATTCTTTCCAACTCCTCTATCTTCTATTACTATGTTCTTTAAAATTGACCCAAGACCTAGAAGTCTATAATTTTAATACAATTCAACAAACTAAAGTTATAAATAAATAGCTCTATTGAAGCTCTATTGTTGTTTTATATCCAATCAGCTAGGGAAAAAAACTTCTTTTATCTTTCTTAATTCTACCTCATTTCTTCCCTATTCAAAACCCTCTAATTGGAAAATATTTCACTTTAAATAGTATAATTTATACTCAATTCCTCATTGACATGTCAGTCATATTCCAGGTGTCATTGTCAGATGTTTGTCTTATATTTAAATGTGTGCTTTTCCAGGTTTTAGTCTATTTACTTTGTTCCACCCACACCCAATGTGAACTGCAGTTTTTATTTGTTTGTATTCAGTGATAATTTTTTTTTTTTTCCCTCCTAAGGAACATTCTTTCTTAAGCGCTCCAATGATAAAGGCATTTGGTGTATACTCTAGGCAGAGATCCAGATCCAGCTTTGGAGAAAATAATAGTGTACTTCCAACTAGTTTGAGCAATGTAAGAAGAGTACTTTTATGGTGTAAGCAATGTTTAGCACATCAAGAGAAGTGTTTTGTTCTGGCAGTGTCAAAACTTTCATAACACTGGGAGTGCTTTTACTATTTTATTCAAATTAATTCTCCATTCAGTTATCCTAAGTAATGAGTGATAAATTTAAAATTATGATTGAATAAAATCCCTTACTTTAGCGCTGTTGTCATAACATTAGAAATGCAGCAGAGCTCCTGGATTAAGATTTCAAATGGATGTGTCAGCAAGGCTTATTGTCCAATAAACTACATTGTACTGGCACTGTACCATGAAAATGGACTTAGATTCTTAACAGTGGCTGCTGCTTTAAAAGAAAGAAACTATTTTCCAAAAAGTAAGTGCATGCAGAGTAAAATGGCCTGCCTGCAGACAGTGCACTAGGCTCACAAAAGTAGCTGGACTTGAGCATAGAAAAAGGCTTTAAACTGATTTTGGTAATTTCATATTCGGGGCACATC
The DNA here is from genome assembly GCF_029407905.1 of Bubalus kerabau. NCBI lineage: Eukaryota > Metazoa > Chordata > Mammalia > Artiodactyla > Bovidae > Bubalus > Bubalus kerabau. Next base: position 55,146,337 of record NC_073634.1, read on the forward strand.
TGCCCTTCAGACTTTCCCTGAAATATACCATGTTTCAGACCCCACAGATTCCCAGCACGTCTCCTTTTGCTATGCTCTCAGCACACAGAGCCGCTGGAGGAGTTGAGATCCCAGCCTTGTAATGGTAGCCTGCCCTTGGAACACTGCAGGAACAAGGAGATATTAAGATCATAGGGTCTTAGAGTTTGTGGAAGCCTCTGAGAGACTCTAGTCTATTTATCCACCCAAAGGAAGTATCCATACTCAAATATCTCTAACAAATGACTATGCAGTTTCCTCTTGATACTTTCTGTCATGGAGAGATAATTTGAATTCTGGGAATCTCAGTCATTTCTTCCTGATTTTACCCCAAATATGTCTTCCAGATCAATCTGCTGGTTGTGTTTTCATTGTCTATGGCAAACCACAATCTTTTCACAACTGATTATATTTAAACTGTCGAAGAATACAAACATGACCCTATTTACTTTACTGAGTTTCATGCTTAAAAACCAATTTTCTTTCTACTTCTTCTCATAAAATCTCATACTCAGATCCTGTGAAACAATAATCAGTTTACATATGGTATGGTGAGAAGCTGACTCACAAATACATGTTGAGACTATAATAAGCAAAAGAGAAACAACAGATTCCTTACTGATCTCTCTAACATTTCAACTGTAGGCCGTCTGTTCTGTGGTTATTAGTGTTACTACAGGCAGTCGTCTTTTCAACTTATCTTTACCCACAGAAGGAACAGACTACTGATTAAAAGTCCTTCTTTGACAATCAGCTACCATTTTAGATGCCTTCATGTGTAAACCATGCTGAGAACTATAAATAAATAAATGCATCCATAAAACCAAATAGAACTAATTTGGGAAGCTTGCCTTCAAGTTTATCCTAATTTAAAATCTCTGTTAAGGTAATACCTAAGATTAATGGTTGTATGTACTAGTTTTGTGCCAAGTGAACACCTCTATAACTTCTCTTTTATTAAGGAAATACTAATTGTAATAGATAGAAAAATTTAAAGACTTAAAATGATGCATTTTATTTCTATAAAAATCTCTATCAAAATCAATTGATGTGTTTTTTTTTCCATCAAAATAATGTATTATCATGACAAAAACAAAGTATATATTTAAAAACAAAATACAATATACAAACAGACCCAGATCTGTGTACAAGCACTGGCTGAAGTTAAGGAGGTCAAAGGCAGCGATAAATTCTTCATAAGGGAATAGTAACTTCAAATTTTAAGAATGAGATTATGTGAATATTATTCATTAGTCATGGTGGTAACCAAGAGGGGTTGGGCCATAACATAGTAAGGATCATACAGTAGTAACTCCAGGAGATAGTGAAGGATAGGGGAGCCTGGCATGCTGCAGTCCATGGGGTTGCAAAGAGTTGGCCACGACTTCGTGACTGAATAACAACAACAACAATAACTTTGGTTAAGATCATTTCTTGAAGGCCTATCTTGCCTTTGTAAGGCTGCTGAGACTTGTTCTGTAGTAGCTCCCATAAGGTTCCATGTGCCAAGGACAAGTAGACAAGATGGTATGGGGCCAAAATTATTCAGAAAGTGTGAGAATGATTGGTAGTTCTGGCATTTTTTTTTATAAATTAGTTTTATCATATCTTGGTAAAAGACAGCTTCTATTGCAAGTTTATTCATCTGAATCACTAGCATAATTAAATAAAATTGCTGTTGTTCAGTCACTGAGTCCTGTTTGACTCTTTGCAACCCCATGGATTGCAGCACGTCAGCCTTCCCTGTCCTTTACTATCTCCCAGAGTTTTCTCAAATTCATATTCATTGAGTAAGTGATGCCATCCAACCATCTCATCTTCTGTCACCCCTGTCTCCTCTTGTCCTTAATCATTCCAAGCATCAGGGTCTTTTCCAACAAGTCAGCTCTTCGCATCAGATGGTCAAAGTATTGGAGCTTTAGCTTTAGCATCAGTCCTTCCAATGAATATTCAGGATTGATTTCCTTTAGGATTGACTGGTTTGATCTTGCTGTCCAAGGGACTCTCAAGAGTCTTCTCCAGCACCACAGCTCAAAACCATCAACTTTTTGCCACTCAACATTCTTCATGGTCCAACTCTCACATCCATACATGACTACTGGAAAAACCATAGGTTTGACTAGAGACCTTTGTCAGCAAAGTGATGTCTCTGCTTTTAATATGCTGTCTAGATTTGTCATAACTTTTCTTCCAAGAAGCAAGCATCTTTTAATTTCATGGCTTCAGGTAGTGTCGCAGTGATTTTGGAGCCCAAGAAAATAAAGTCTGCCACTTTTTCCATTGTTTCCCCATCTATTTTCCATGAAGTGATGAAAGAAAATTAAAATCACTTAAATCTGGGGAAAGGGTAAAAGAGCAGTCCAGGAAGACTATGTGATTGTCAAAATGGAGTTTCTTAAAATATAAAATTAAGAAGGTTAATGTCAGGTGTAAAAAGGAAGTCAAAGTTTTATTTATTGAAAGGTTTTCAAAACAGTATCCTAATGCCTTCTATAGTAGTTGGTTCAATTTTTAATAGAATCAAAACATCCTAATACATCTAAATAACTTTTCCATGTTAATTCAGCAAGAAATTCAGAGAAGATTCACACTCATATCTGCTTTTCTTCAAATTCATTTCTCTGCTTTTCCAAATACAGCATGCTATCTCTAGGAACTTTCAAAGAGTTATAGAATTGAGAATCAACTATATCAGTACTCTGCTCTAATTTATATAACATTACATTTCCATTTTTCAGGTGAGAAAATGCGAGATTAAGAGTGCTAGTGATTTTTCCAAAGTCATAGACCTATTATGTAATAGTTATAGAGTTACTATGAGCAGCAAAATGAAGACATTTACACTTTCTACCTCTTTCTTTCCTTCTTTATTCCTTTTAACCTTTATTATTTCTATATAATTTTTTTTTCCCAAAAATCAGTGGAGCAGCCCAAGGCCAGCTATCCTTCCCCTAGATAGTTCAAACATTTGTAAAGCCTACTGATTTTGCCTTCCTACGAGCAACTTGTACGCCTGTAAAACTTTGGCTGCTCCCATTAGATCTCTCCTACTCAGCAGACTCATTTATGAATCACAATCTTCTTTTAAAATCTGGGAATGCATATGTGACTATATTTTAACCGATAAAAATAATACAGCCTCATGTATTAGATGCTAATAAACTATTGTTATATTTTATAGATAATGGATTTGCAAAGCAAAAGTCCAAAAATAAAATAATGACATGAAAGTTTTAAAAAATACCAAGAGAGAGAAAGGGTATTTCCATAACATAAACATAATAAAAAATTGTTCTATGATGGAAAACACTTTCCAAAAGACAAGTATTCTTCAATTCCAACAATAAATCAAAATAAGTAAAAAATAACACAGTAAGTGAACTTTTAAGCAAAGAATGGCTCTACCAGAAGTTTTTTTTTTCCTCTTCTATCTATTTCCCCTCAGTTTAATTCTATTCTTGTCCTACTACACTCACCCCAGCTCCATTTTTTTTGAATCATTGCCTCTGACTCTTGTTATTCATTCATTTATTTATTTATTCAAGCATTGACAATTTGAGACTTTCTGAGCTCAGCAATCTACAGATCATTCATCAGCATGTAAATATCTTTTCAGCAGTGACCTTGGCATTCCCAGAAAAACATCCTAGTCCATTAGGTCAATATCCATGTTATAGAGCAAATTTAAATCTAAGGAGAAACTTATTTAAAAGGTTACATAATCTTTCTGGGTTACATTTTTGTACATTCTCTTACATTATTAGTAAAATGAAAATAAACACTGAGCAAAAGTTTATGAAATCAGCAGGTGGTTGTAAGCCACTCTTATTCTATATTTATTATTTATTGCCAAAATTGGGATTCACTGCTCAATTTAGATGCATTTTATTTTCCCTGAAAGATGTTGCTTGTTGTGGAATGATCTGTTGAATTGCTCAAGTTGCAAGCAGAGTTGCAAAAAGAAACCTCCAGCTTTATGATTTAAGCACTTGGGTTGTGATACATAATATATGCCCTTTTGCTAGTATTTTATTATTCTCTCAGAATGGAAGGTCATTTTTTTTTCCCTTTATGAACTCCTTAACTACACAAAGCTGCGTATTTATGGAAGTCTACCCCAATCTCTTAAACACTGGCCTGAAAGAACATGGTCTGTAAGGAAAGAAAACCACACTTTTGAATCTTCTTTTATCAACATTAGCTGCAAGACCTTGTCAGGTTCTTTTTACCTGAACTGCATTTTCCTAAAATGTCTAATGTGAAGAATATTTCTCTTGCAAGGTCATTTGAAAAATTATAAACTCTAGGCCTAAAATAACTTTATAACACATTATTTAGTAGCAGTACTTCACTTGGAATTGATCAGATTTTCATAACAATCTCTTTTCTGAAAAATATTATTTTATGTTGGAGGAGGATTGATTGTTGTGTTAATTTCAGGTGTACAGACATATATATTGTACATCAAAGTGAATCAGTTATACATATGCATGTATCTATTTTTCTTCCATTTATTTTCCCATTTACGTTATTACAGAGTGTAAAGCGGAGGTCCCTGTACTATAAAGTAGGTCCCTGTTGGTTATCTATTTTAAATCTAGCATGCTGTACCAGTAATTTTTTTTTTTGGCTACTCAGTCTATGGGATCTCAGTTCCCTGAGAAGCGATTGAACCCAGGCCACAACAGTGAAAGCCAGGAATCCTAACCACCAGACAACCAAGGGATTTCCCATAACAAAGTGGGTATTAATATCCTTAATATCAAAGTGGGTATTAATTAATATTTATAGATAATGACATTATAATTCAACTAGCTAAAAAAAAATTCCCTCAGTTTATTTAAGTGATCTCATATATTGTACTTCCTTTATGTGTAATCCTCTGTAAGAAGACTCTGAGCTTCTAATGGTCATAGATTATCTCAAATTAACATTTGTTTCACATTCCTCCTCATTAGTTGCATGAATTGCCTTGATAATCTCCTAGAATTATTTCTCAGTGTTTATATTTGTGTGTTCAGTTCAGTTCAGTTCAGTTACTCAGTTGTGTCAGACTCTTTGCGACCCCATGAATCACAGCACTCCAGGCCTCCCTGTCCATCACCAACACCTGGAGTTCACTCAGACTCACGTCCATCCAGTCAGTGATGCCATCCAGCCATCTCATCCTCTGTTGTACCCTTCTCCTCCTGCCACCAATCCCTCCCAGCATCAGAGTCTTTTCCAATGAGTCAACTCTTCACATGAGGTGGCCAAAGTACTGGAGTTTCAGCTTCAGCATACCTTCCAAAGAAATCCCAGGGCTGATCTCCTTCAGAATGGACTGGTTGGATCTCCTTGCAGACCAAGGGACTATCAAGAGTCTTCTCCAACACCACAGTTCAAAAGCATCAATTCTTCGGTGCTCAGCCTTCTTCACAGTCCATCTCTCACATCCATACATGACCACTTGAAAAACCATAGCCTTGACTAGATGAACCTTTGTTGTTAAAGTAATGTCTCTGCTTTTGAATATGCTATCTAGGTTGGTCATAACTTTCCTTCCAAGGAGTAAGCTTCTTTTAATTTCATGGCTGCAGTCACCATCCGCAGTGATTTTGGAGTCCAGAAAAATAAAGTCTGACACTGTTTCCACTCTTTCCCCATCTATTTCCCATGAAGTGATGAGACCGGATGCCATGATCTTAGTTTTCTGAATGTTGAGCTTTAAGCCAACTTTTTCACTCTCCACTTTCACTTTCATCAAGAGGCTTTTGAGTTCCTCCTCACTTTCTGCCATAAGGGTGGTGTCATCTGCATATCTGAGGTTATTGATATTTCTGCCAGCAATCTTGATTCCAGCTTGTGTTTCTTCCAGTCCAGCGTTTCTTATGATGTACTCTGCATATAAGTTAAATAAGCAGGGTGACAATATACAGCCTTGAAGTACTCCTTTTGCTATTTGGAACCAGTCTGTTGTTCCATGTCCAGTTCTAACTGTTGCTTCCTGACCTGCATACAGATTTCTCAAGAGGCAGATCAGGTGGTCTGGTATTCCCATCTCTTGAAGAATTTTCCACAGCCTTTGGCATAGTCAATAAAGCAGAAATAGATGTTTTTCTGGAACTCTCTTGCTTTTTCCATGATCCAGCAGATGTTGGCCATTTGATCTCTGGTTCCTCTGCCTTTTCTAAAACCAGCTTGAACATCAGGAACTTCACGGTTCACATATTGCTGAAGTCTGGCTTGGAGAATTTTGAGCATTACTTTACTAGCGTATATATGTATACATATGTATGCATGCATGTTAATATCTTATAGATGAATTTATTACCAGAAAATGTTAGTAAAGAAAAAGTTTGGAGAAATGTTATCCAAATGGTTATCTAAGTGCTATATAAATGTAATTTAAATAGAGAAAGCAAGAAAATTCCATAAAAGCATCTACTTTTCCTTTTTGGCTATGAGAAATTAATTGACTGTGTAAATCACAACAAACTGTAGAAAATTCTTAAAGAAATGCGAATACCAGATCAAGTAAACTATCTCCTGAGAAACCTGTCTCCTGTTAAAATTTGACATGAAACAACAGATTAGTTCAAAATTTGGAAAGGAGTTTGACAAGGCTGTATATTGTCACCTTGTTTATTTAACTTATATGCAGAATGCATCATGCAAAATGCCAGGCTGGATAAAACACAAGCTGGAATCAAGATTGCTGGGATAAATATCAATAACCTCAGATATGCAGATGATACCACCCTAATAGCAGAAAGTGAAGGGAACTAAAGACCCTCTTGATAGGAGTGAAAGAGGAGAGTGAAAAATCTGGTTTAAAACTCAACATTCAAAAAACTAAGATCATGGCACCTGGTCCCATCACTCTGTGGCTAATAGAAGAATTAAGTGAAAACAGTGACATATTTTCTTTTCTTAGGTCCCAAAATCACTGCAGATAATGACACAGCCATAAAATTAGAAAAGCCTTGTTTCTTGGAAGGAAAGCTATGACAAACCTGGACAGCATATTAAAAAGCAAATGCATCACTTTGCCAACAAACGTCTGTATAGTCAAAGCTATGGTTTTTCCAGCAGTCTTGTAGAGATGTGAGGTTTGGACAATAAAAAAAGCTGAGCGCGGAAGAATTATTGCTTTCAAATTGTGGTGGTGGAGAAGACTCTTGAGAAACCCTTAGACAGTAAGGAAATCAAACCAGTCAATCTTAAAGAAAATCAACATTGAATATTCATTTGGAAGGACTAATGCTGAAGCTGAAGCTTTAACACTTTGGCCACCTGACATGAAGAGTCAACTCATTGGAAAAGACTCATAATTCTGGAAAAAAATTGAAGGCAGAAGAAGATTACAGCAGAGGATGAGATGGTTAGATAACATCACCAACTCAATGGACATAAACTTGAGCAAACTCTGGGAGATGGTGGAAGACAGGGAAGCCTTACAAGCTACAGAACATTGAGGTCATAAAGAGTCAGACACAATGACTGAACAACAATGAAATCTAAATGGATTATTTAGCTTCAGTAGTTTAACTTACCATTTACCTGGGCTATGGGTATATCACTAGAATAAATCTCATATGGCCTAGAAATAGGAAAATAGAATATTCAACAGTCATTCTTATGTTATGACCAGACATTTCAAATTTATGCTCCTGATTCTAATTTTTCTTTTTTATCCATTTTCTCTGTTTTTAAGTTTGTTTGTTCTGTCCTAAAATAAGTCATAATTTGACCATTGACAATTTCTAAAATTAAGACAACTAACAATGTTTGACACTATATTTATATATATACCTTGTATGTGGTAACAAAATTTCCATAGTTTACATCAGCATTATTCAATAAAATACCAAAGTCATTTTTATTGACACATACGTAATTTTCAACTCAGTATCTCAGGTTTAATAAACAGAGGGAGTAGCTTAAGCTGCACTGTGTATATCATCAAAGTTCTTCAGCCTTCCATTAATTCTCAGATGGCCTGATCTCTTCAGACCTACACAGTATGCTTATTTGAACAGAATATTTTCTCTGAAACCTTATAAAAAATGTCCTTTAAGGTATTTAATCTAAGTTTTAGTCACAGAGGCTTTTGAATTTTGATTGAGGCCTTTTCAAGAGGTTTGCTGCTGCTAAGTCACTTCAGTCATGTCCGACTCTGTGTGACCCCATAGACGGCAGCCCACCGGGCTTCCCCGTCCCTGGGACTCTCCAGGCAAGAACACTGGAGTGGGTTGCCATTTCCTTCTCCAACGCATGAAAGTGAAAAGTGAAAGTGAAGTCGCTCAGTCGTGTCCGACCCTCAGCCACCCCATGGACTGCAGCCTTCCAGGCTTCTCCATCCATGGGATTTTCCAGGCAAGAGTACTGGAGTGGGGTGCCATTGCCTTCTCCATTCAAGAGGTTTAATAATGCAAATAATAAACATAATAGGAAGAGAAGAGATTATTTGCAAGAAATGTACCTTCTGAGAGTTCTTTAGAACACAGTATATGAACATTTACTGCTATTAATTGGAGGAGGTGGCCATGAAGTGCATTAGAGCCCAGATGCTAGTCTTTCATCTAGAGCTATAGTCTGGTGGAGAAATTAATTATTTCATACATTATTCCTAAACCAAGAGACATGTATTACCCAGTAGAGTTGGAAGAAAAGATTGTGACAAGATAAGTTCTGTGAGAAGAGAGGTAGGTAACAAGGGAAAGAATAATTGAGATTTCAAAGATAACTTCTTTCACCTAATATGAGTTCTTAACATTTTTGAAATGACTGTTACCACTTTTAGTTGCAAAACATATCTGTAGGCCACATCTTAAAGTGAATTAATATGAACTGCAATATTAACTGTGAATGTACTTTATCCAGAATGACTAGTTGAAAGTAGAAAAAGTAATATAAAAGTCTTTAGTAGCAGAGTTGAATTAATGGAGTGATGAAACAGGAAATAAACATGTAGAATTATGAAAAGGTAGTGCCTGATACATGAGTATGACTGCCCATCATTTTTTTTAATGTTCTATTTATATCCTAGCTGTTTAGAAAAGTGACACCTTTTCCCTGGCACATGAGTTCCAAGAAAACAGTGCTATGTATGAAACAACTTTCCTTGAAGGGCTTCCCCAGATATACTGTCTATGTTAGTAGCTAGTATAAGCCATTGAAGAAATAAGCCATTGAGTAGAAATTACTTGCTGCCTAAAATATTCGTTATTGCTGAAAGTAAAAATATACTTCTTATAAACATCTATACTCAAGCAAAAGGCTACTTCTACCCACAGACAGACTATTGACTAAATTGTGCTAAATATCCAGGTGATTTGGCCTCATGGAGATTATTTTGATGTGTGGAAAAGAACAAATGACTGAAGTACATGTGTGCATTTCCCAAGAAGTATTGTATTTTCAAGGTTCTTCTAGCAATATCAACCAAAATGAGCATGACAGTATATAAAAAGCAATTTTCAGGAAGTATCATGCTATCAGCATTTTATATTTGTTTTTTAAATTAATGTACTTTTTATTAAAGGATAATTGCTTTACAGAATTTTGCTGTTTTCTGTCAAACCTCAACATGAATCAAACATAAGTATACATATATCCCCTCCCTTTTGAACCTCCCTCCCATCTCCCTCCCCATCCCAGCCCTCCAGCAATTTATATTTGTGATACTAGTTTATTTGTCCATCATTTTGAAATCTGTAACTTTAGACACATCATATATCCTTATACTGTGGATGAAGCACAGTGAGGGAGAGAATTATGTTCATTTTATTATTATTATTTTTTACTTGAAGTTTCTCATCCATCGGCAATGAATTACAGGTGACAAAAGATGGTGAAACAGATGGAGTCAGAGAAGGAGTGGAATTTTTCTAACAAAGGAGCAGAATACAATTGAATACACTGCGTGGGCTCACATTGTGTAACCATCAAAGAACCAGAAGTCTGAGTAGAAAATCTTTGAGCCAGAATAGCTGAATAAGTTAATGAAGTAGCAAAACCAAGTAATGTCAGTGTTATCAGAAGAGCTGTCTCACAGTATATATGCAGATACAGTGTAGCATATGAGAGTCACTTCACTGGGAAGGGAAAAAATCTACACAAAGAAATGAATGTGATTAAGACCTCATTCCTAGAAAACTCCCTCATGTTTCTAATATGAAACATGGGATATTTAAACCAAAAGTTCTGAGAAAATTAACCTAAGTAGACCTACTCATACTATCACTTATCGGTCATTAAAAATGTTGTTAAGTATTCTATACTTTTTAAGGAGGTATATGGGGCACCAGAGGGTTTCCCAGGTGACTCGGTGGTAAAGAATCTGCCTGCCGATGGAGGAGATATAGAAGACTCAGGTTCAATCCCTGAGTCAGGAAGATTCCCCTGGAACAGAGAATGGTAACCCACTCTAGTATTCTTGCCTGGATAATTCCATGGACAGAGGATCCTGGCAGGTTGCAGTCCACGGGGTCACAAAGAATCAGACATGGCTGAGTGACCAAGGATTATACATGGGGCACTAGACCATTTGTCCCAAATTATGTCAATGTCATGCCAAAGGATTCTAGAAGTGTCTATTGACATTTCTTCCAGGAGGTCAATCTATAATTTAATTTCTAATTATTTCTCATTTGTGTCATACTCTTCCAAAGTTTTCCAACTTTGACCAAGTTTTTCTTTTTGCCAAACTTAACTTACTCATTCTGCTGTTTAGAAACTTAAATCATTTGTATGAAGTCTTTAGAAGACCAAGCTTAAAATTTTTCTCTTCTGTGATCCCTTCACTGATGATCCATTTTATGTAGTGACAAAAATCGTTATCCTTATCTTTTTAGAATACTTACACAACTTTTCTTTTAAAATTTGTTTGCATGTGTTTCTTTTCTAATAAATGTCTTATTGCAACTAATATAGAGATTGTGTCCTTTTCATCGTCATGTCCTCAGAGAAGTGAGCCAAACATATAGTATGGTACATAATATTAAATAAATATGCATTGTATAAATACAAGAATAAATTAATCTCACTCCCAGTCCTAATGTTGTATGAATAGTTGAGGAATTCCCTCTCACTTCTTATATTGCATCCTTCTGGAATATGAAAGGTCAGGTTGCATAGTAGAAAATAAAATGTTTAGGTAGACAAGCTGCCTCATGAGTTCTGACTGAGAGGTAGTTATTAGATACTATGCAACCTGAAGAAAATCATAATGCTTCTAGTCTCAAAGGGAGCGTGACCTTTTAAGACCTCTCCAGTTAGAAGCCTTTACATTATTTTCAATATGTGATCCATTTGACTTGGGTCACCAATTTTAGGCTCACAAGTAATTAGCTTGTGAATATATTAATAATAGATATCTGAATATCTTTTAGACAAACTCACAATATATAAACTATATAACTAAATGCCATGGAAAGTTACTCTAAGTTGTAGTTATAAAAAGAGATGTCCTTATTAGTTTTTGTTTCTTAGCTATAAAATTCAAGTGATACTATTCTGAAACAGAACAAAATGGAACTTATTATTTTGAACACCAAACTGCAAAATGATATGGGGGAAGTTATTCTATATACCAAAGAATACATGCCTACACACACACACACATATCAGAGACTTAGCTTATGTAGCATGAGGAGCCAAATGCTCATTGACTGGTACTCAAAAAACTTGAGTAATCCTATCATGAAGAAGTTAATCATACTCTGAAGTAGCAGATAATTTCCCCTTCATGCTACTTTTCTATAAACAGGTAGAATGAGAACAGTGGACCAAATTATCTTTTAACTCTTTTAGAGCTTGTATGTGTTCAGTTGCACAGTTATGTTCTACACCTTGCAACCCCATGGACTGTAGCCCACCAGTCTCCTCTGCCCATGGAATTTTCCAGCCAAGAATACTGGAGTGGGTTGCCATTCCCTTCTTCAGGGGATCTTCCAGAACTAGAGATTGAACCTTAGTCTCCTGCATCTCCTGTATTGGCAAGCAGATTCTTAACCACTGAACCACCTTTATAACTTACAGTTTTGATTATTCCATATTTTCTGAAGTGAAATCTAAACACAGATCTGTGAATTCCTGATAGTCTCTTTAACGTATACCTTCTGTTGGTTAGAAAGTGTGTTGACGTTGCTTAACAGATGAGGATTGCAAGCTTTTCCATTACTTACATAGTGTGCTTAATTTGATAGTTCTGATCCTTTTTAGCATGAATACAAGATGAAACAAATGTCATTGTCACATATCATTTGGCCATGGAGAAATAAGTTTACGAGTTTTTGTGCAGATCTGCAAAAAGTCATGATCATACTTTGGATAAATGATCAATGCAGTTAAGGAAGACTGACTCTTCAAGCTATGGAATTCATTTGCAAATAATGTCAACATTTTTCATGCAAATCCTCTAAACATATTCCATTATTGATAGCTATCTATCCTGCCATGCTATGAAAAATAAACATGCCGCAGACTCTAGCAAATGACTCTGTTGATAATGTCCAAATTAATATATTCACCAATACTGGGTAGGCGGGCTGAGTGTGTTGCATAATCAATTTGAATAAAGAGATACAAAATGAAATTGTTTCTATACAAATAACCTTTAAAGAAAAGAGCAGTTTTCTAAAGAGTATCCGAATTGAACAAATGGCTTAAATAACTGCAGAACATTATTTCACTGATCCTTATTTCTTGTGTCCCAATTTTGTCTGTGATTCTTGTGCAACCTAGTTTCAACCTGAGGTTAAACTGTCTGCTTCACTTTCTTCATGATTAGACTTTATTTTAACAAATTTCTAAACTCCACTTTCAGCAAAAGTTTAAAGCCCCCATAACATAAAGAATGGATATTTAACCCAATTTGCTTGAGAACTGCTGAAATCTGAATAATATTATTTAACTATATTCCTGTCTAATAATAGAATCAGTTTTTATAAATACACTATCATATTAAGAGATTATAAAACATATGAAAAGATAGCGAAAAGTTGGGTACGATTATTTGATACTATTGATAAAGTACTAAAAGTAAGATAAAAGATAACTTATATGCTTATTATTCAGTGATTTCCATGGTGTATTTCTTTTTAGCCTTTCTTCATATCCATAGCTTTAATTTCTTATTTACACAATTATTATAGGGCTACCCAGCTGGCACTAGTGTTAAAAACAAAACAAACAAAAAAAAAACCTCCCTGTCAGTGCAGGAGGTGTAAAAGACTTGGTTTCCACCCCTGGGTAGGGAAGATACCCTAGAGAAGGAAACGGCCACTCACTCCAATATTCTTGCCTGGAGAATTCCATGGAAAGTGGAGCCTGGCAGGCTAGAGTTCATAAGGTTGCAAAGAGTTGGACACAACTAAAGCAATTTAGAACATGCACAAACAATTATTATAACATGTATGTGTATCAGATCAGAGCAGATCAGATCAGTCGCTCAGTTGTGTCTGACTCTTTGCAACCCCATGAATCTCAGCATGCCAGCCTCCCTGTCCATCACCAACACCCGGAGTTAACTCAGACTCATGTCTATCAAGTCGGTGATGCCATCCAGCCATCTCATCCTCTGTCGTCCCCTTCTCCTCCTGCCCCCAATCCCTCCCAGCATCAGAGTCTTTTCCAATGAGTCAACTCTTTGCATGAGGTGGCCAAAGTACTGGAGTTTCAGCTTTAGCATCAGTCCTTCCAAAGAAATCCCAGGGCTGATCACCTTCAGAATGGACTGGTTGGATCTCCTTGCAGTCCAAGGGACTCTCAAGAGTCTTCTCCAACACCACAGTTGAAAAGCATCAATTCTTCGGCGCTCAGCCTTCTTCACAGTCCAACTCTCACATCCATACAGGACCACAGGAAAAACCATAGCCTTGACTAGACGGACAAACAACAACAACAACAACCAACAAACGCTTTCTCAATAAATCATATTAGGATAGACACTACAAATGAGAAAGAATGGGATGAGCTGAGGGGTGCTGAGACCCATAGTTACTGCAGACATTTTTTCATCCCTCAAAAATTATTGAATGGTAGGAGTTTAGAGCTCCCATATTGTATGCATATTTTACGTTCTAACATCTACTGAATTAATGCCATGGAAAATTTTTATTTGAAAGAAGTATGTGGGCACAGGGAGAGAAAAAGTTTGTGCACTGCCACCTGAAATTATTCCCAGCAGCAAGAAGGCACATTTAAAGGCATTGAACACACTTGACATGACAAAGTTGTCACCACTATTTAGGAATGAATCAAGTGATTAAACCCCATTTTCCCACCATTTACAAGAAAGCAGTGTTGTTTCTATCCACTAATTTTTAGAGACAGCAATTTATGTGAGCAATAAATACTTTTAATCACTTTCTGTGTGACAAAAGGTAAAAGCGAGAATTGTCTATCTTGTGCTTCATCTTTTGAGTAAATTTGAAGAAATAGTTTATCTAGAAACATAATTGTGGCTTTTCATTTTTGTCTAGGTAAACAGAAATCTCAATATTAATAAATTACTTCCTCTACTATCAAGAGCATCATCTTTATATTCCTATACCAAGTATCCAAGCATATTGTAAATGACAGAATTTGTAACTTTTATTCATGCTCGACTTCATGGAGACCCAGTCCCTTGGACTGCAAGGAGATCCAGTCAGTCCATCCTAAAGGAAATCAGTCCTGAGTGTTTATTGGAAGAACTGATGCTGAAGCTGAAACTCCAATATTTTGGCCACCTGATGAGAAGAGCTGACCCAGTTGAAAAGACCCTGATGCTGGGAAAGACTGAAGGCAGGAGGAGAAAGGGACGACAGAGGATGAGATGGTTGGATGGCATGAAGGACTCAATGGACATGAGTTTGAGTAGGTTCCGGGAATTGGTGATGGATGGGCAGGCCTGATATGCTGTAGTCCATGGGGTCACAAAGAGTCAGGCATGACTGAGTGAACCGAATGGAAATGATTCATGCTTGACACAGTTTATGGTATTTTCAGTCATTGAGAACATTGACTATTATCAACTGTATGTGTTTTGTTTTTGGTTTTTTTTTTCCTTCAGATTAAACACCAGCTGCCCATCAAAAAACGGCTGCAGAATTTCTAAAAGAGTGAATGGTGGACACTGATGTATAGAACAGTCTTATGGACTCTGTGGGAGAGGGAGAGGGTGGGAAGATTTGGGAGAATGGCATTGAAACATGTAAAATATCATGTATGAAATGAGTTGCCAGTCCAGGTCCGATGCACGATACTGGATGCTTGGGGCTGGTGCACTGGGACGACCCAGAGGGATGGAATGGGGAGGGAGGAGGGAGGAGGGTTCAGGATGGGGAACACATGTAAACCTGTGGCGGATTCATTTTGATATTTGGCAAATCTAATACAGTTATGTAAAGTTTAAAAATAAAATAAAATTAAAAAAAAAAATCAAAAAAAAAAAAAAAAAAAAAGAGTGAATGGTGGAACACAGTTGCACAGTTTTGCCCATTATTCTGTTTTTCAGTTGTACCAACTGTCTCCCTGACTTCTGGTTTTCTGTTATTAACATCCATTGTGGAAGATAAGGTATTCCTGCATTTCTCAAAAGGAAAAAGAGAAGGTCTGTTTGTTAATGTTTTCTGTATTAGAACAGTTACCGTGACCCACACATATCACCCCCAAATTTGAGCATTATTTCTCAGAATTATCAATCCCATTAGCCAAGACACTTTTTATGAGTGGAGGCTTGATATACCATTATCACAGGCAGCTAAATATTCATGCTTTAAAGAAAGTTATATCTTATCTTTGTTATATAACAAAAGGAGCATAATTGGAATTGCTTTTGTTAGAGAAATTTAACACCCTCTAAATAATGGTACTACTTTTTCTTTAGGGACACCATTGCATTACAGTTTTGCTTCATTAAATTAAAAATGCCATCAACTTGGTATTAAATTCTGAAATTTGTTACTGAGGAAACTCTAAAGGCCATTTGGAGGCCAGGAGCTCATATATATCAACAGAATCAAATTAGACACAAAATTTAAAAGTATGCTTTTATTATAGGAAACTTTGAAAGCATATCAACATTATGTCAATTTTCTTTTGTTGTTGTTGCTAATGCTCTATTACAATGTCTCAGCAGATGACTTCTCTGATGTTTAGCTTGTGAAGGAGGTAAATTTAATAATGCTGAGTATTTGAGAGTTCAAGAATATTTTGACTGTGGACTTCTCTACAATAACTGAAAAATATTCCAAAAGAGTTTTTCTATGACCATTTTTTAATTGAGCACTTATAATAATCTGATAAATAATCCCAATAGAAAACTTTTAAGAACTGATCAAATGACCAGCCATTCTTTATTTCCTGGAAGGTCAATGCTTGTGCTCTAAAAGAATTTGAAAGCTTGTAAATATGAGGGAGAAAGAAAATGCTAAACTGAGAAGGATGGCCGAAACATCTAAGAAGTTTCCTGTCCTAGTTTTATTTTTGTAAGTGATATCAATTAATCAAAATATCACAAGCATTAAGGGTTGCTGGGGCTGAGAATGAACAAAGCAGAAGGGTTAACAGGACTAAATGCCATCATGTTGCCAGAAGTGTCCTGCCCCAGAAGTAAACATTCACAATCCAGACACTATGAGGAAATGTGGATGCCTGAGGATATTTAAGGACAAAATTAAAATTAAATATAAGACTCATTCTAGTAAAAGAGGGGTATATGGAATTACAAATCAGGATGATGGTTTAAGCGGGATGATGATAGATAAAGTGGGAAACATCTTTCCAATTTTATAGATCTAGAAAAATGAAAAACAAATCTGTTGACCTAAAACTATTTCTGGATAATTTTCAAAATGTTTTGCAGTTCTTCTATGCAAAACTTTCTACATAGTCATTTGCGGATGAATGTACTTTTAATACGGAGAAGGCAATGGCAACCCACTCCAGTACTCTTGCCTGGAAAATCCCATGGATGGAGGAGCCTGGTAGGCTGCAGTCCATGGGGTCGTGAAGAGTAGGACATGACTGAGCAGCTCCAATTTCACTTTTCACTTTCATGCATTGGAGAAGGAAATGGCAACCCACTCCAGTGATCTTGCCTAGAGAATCCCAGGGATGGGGGAGCCTGGTGGGCTGCCATCTATGGGGTGGCACAGGGTTGGAAATGACTGAAGAGACTTAGCAGCAGCAGCAGTACTTTTAATAAAAAGTAATTTTAATTATTAATAAAATACTTGAAGTATTTTTATTAATTTAATAAATTAATTTAATAATAATTAAAAATGACTCAGTCTATGAAATTTTTAATCCTCTCATCACTTTATATGTGTCCCAATTTCATCAAATTGTGAAATTATGTGTTCCTTAACAAGGTAAATTTTAATGTCTGCAGAATTCTGCTGTTTTACACAGAAAAGTAAATTTTGTTTTCTTCCAAAATTTTTGGGATTCATGGGTAGATTCTCCCTGGTGCCTTTGAATATCTTATTATGCTCATCTTATTTCTGCTCTTTTGTTTACTCTGTTTTTCCAAATACTGTCAACTGACTTTTCCCTTAAATCACCACAGTTATTGCTATTTTTCACTAGAAGCATCGAAATACAGAACTGAGAGTAAATATGTGGCTATTCTATTGCTCAAAAGCCCAGGTTTATCTTTAATTTTGGGTCCTTTATTCTGTTATGTGCTTCCACTAGTTGCAAAGATCCTTTATCCCCGTAAAAACAACGTTTAGCTCCCTCCCATTCTTCAGACTGCATCTTGAAAATGAAATCCCAGAGGAAAGTTTCAACTTCTCTTTAATTTAAGCCCTACTCCCACAGTATTCTTTATTGATTATTCATTAAGATTTTAAGAATTATAGTAATTATGACCCAAGATAAGGAAATTCCTTCAAGAAAATCCTACCACCACCTTAAGGAAAGTATTCATGTCCAATACATCCCAATAGAACATTGACTTCAGAAAATGATAATGCAATCTAAGGCCACTCTGTGAAAAGTGAAAGTGTCAGTCATATTTGACTCTTTGAAATCCCATGGACCATAGCCCATGAGGCTCCTCTATCTGTGAAATTCTCCAGGCAAGAATACTGGAGTGAACACTATTCGTTTCTCCAGGGATCTTCCTAACCCAGGTATTGAACCTAGATCTCCTGCATTGCAGGCAGATTCTTTACCATCTGGGCCACCAAGGAAGCCCACTCTAATTCTTTCTTATATACAACACAAAAGAGTATTTCTGTTCTTTACACTGTAACAAGGCAAGTCCATTTCCTTTCCCCAATTACTGCTGAGTTTAAGCTTGGTAATGCTTGCTGCCCAACAGACCAATAAGTTGAGTGACAAGATGTTGAGACAAGGAATACCACCTTTATTAGGAAAGCCAGCAGACTGAGAAAAAGGTAGAGTAGCAATCCAAGAACCAAGAAGGCAACACCAAAATAGAGATTACCTTAAATATACAATTAAATATTTTTGAGACTTGATAAAAAAACAGTGTTGCTTATGTATTGCAAAACATTAAAGGATCCCAAAGAAAGAACGAGCTCCAAACAGATTGTGAAAATTAAGAGACCATTTAGTTTTTGTTTTGTTTAATTCATTTTTTAAGTAATTGGAGTGATTTCTTCAGAGAAAATCTGATTTAGGGAATTCTTATTAGTTTACAAACAGAGAAGGAATGCTAAAATGATAATAGGAAATTTATTTTGAATTAGTAGAATACCTAAAAAAGAATTAGACATAAATTATTTAGATATTTAAAGGAAATATTTTAAAAATAATTTTGAAGTACCAATTATTGTAGTTAAAAAACAGATATAAAATCTACTCTAAAAGAAGAGATGCCGGAAATGTATGAAAGTAGATCTCTAAGAGAATCAGACAATGAGTGAACCTCCCAGCAATTGAAGGGTGACTAGTTGAAAACTAGACCACAAATGGTTAAATGTTGAACTGATATCATGATAACTCCTGGACAGAATCACTGTCTTCAGAAGTCTGACTTGGGAATTAGTTTTTGCCTAAATGGATTTTTCAAATCAACCTGGACTGACCCACTTATTGGTACAACTGGGTGTCTCATTAGGCTGAATATGAGGAACAGTTCAGGAACATAAAATGAGGATGGTTTTTCAATGTTCAAAGTTAATATTACAGATGCAAATGACACAGTCACAAGAAGAGAAGATAAACATAATGCAAATGAGGAACCAATTATTTGAACAATGACAGGTAACAGAAGAACAAATGGGATTGTAAGAATTTAAAGATCAAGATAAATCATACTCAACCTCAACTTACTTCTGCACAGCAATGAGGACTGAAAAATATTGGTTATTCCCCAGTTTTAGGAGAAGACAGCTGTGCAGTATGGCAATGGATATACCAGATAGGGGAGAGATATAATATATGATATAGTGAAAATTCATTGACAATGCTAAAGCTTTTGATTGTATTCATCACAACAAAATGTGGAGGATTCTTAAAGGGATACATGTACCAGATCACCTAACCTATCTCTGGGAGATAGTGAAGGACAAAGGAACTTGGCAGGCTGCAGTCTGTGGGGTCACAATGAGTCAGACATGACTTAGCAATAGAACAACAACAACAACCATAAATCATGAAAATAGGGCAAACTTGTTCTTTAAGGGGTTTTCTCCACAGAAACTCTGAGACTTATGTATTGATATTGCAATATCAAATAACTGAGACTGATACCTTCTGAAGTCAAAATTTTAGAGGAAATGCTCAGCATT
The DNA here is from genome assembly GCF_029407905.1 of Bubalus kerabau. NCBI lineage: Eukaryota > Metazoa > Chordata > Mammalia > Artiodactyla > Bovidae > Bubalus > Bubalus kerabau. Next base: position 55,166,088 of record NC_073634.1, read on the forward strand.
GTTTATGACAGTATTAAGAGAAATCAGTTGAAGTCTTGAAATTACTAAGTTGTTTCTCCCTGTTTTTACTGTTTATGTCAATGTTTTATTAATTTTATATTTAGAAGATACCTTATTTTAAGAGGAAATTTCATGAGAGTTCTCCACTCTTGATGTTATAGTTTCTGTCATAGAACGATCCTCTTTTTCAGATTAAATTTTCTCCAAGGTGGTCTGATAGTGCCATTTCAAACCCCAATCATTTTCTCTTTCTATTGCTAGGTATATTCTATTATTTTATTTTGAACGCCTTAGAGACTCTTTGTATTAAAGACATTATCTCATGTACAGCAAATTTTTAGGTTTAAGTTTTTCCACACACTTCCATTTTCCCTCTAAATAGTTCTAATCAACCCAATAGAGGTCAAGAGAGATGGATATATGTTCTTTGTCCTCTTTTGATGGCTTTACATTTATAGCATATATGTGTATATTTGTTGTTTAGTCTCTAAGTCATGTCTGACTCTTTTGCAACCCATGGACTGTAGCCCACCAGGCTCCTCTGTCCGTGGGATTTTCCAAGCTAGAACACTGGAGTGAATTGCCATTTCTTTCTCCAAAGAGTCTTCCAAACCCATGGATCTAATCTGCATCTTCTGCATTGGCAGGCGGATTCTTTACCACTAAGTCAGTTTGTATGAATGTGTACATATGTGCACATAGTTAACAACAAAATATTTTGTTTGATAAGACATGTCAGGTCACAATCTACACACTACTCCTTTTTTTTTTATTTTTAAACTTTACATAATTGTATTAGTTTTGCCACTACTCCTTTATGTGTTTATAATTAACTATAGTTTTGAATTTTTTCTGTGTTAGAGTTTTTAATTTTTAAACCCTTATATTTAATATTTGTAGAAGAGGACATAGTTTGGATGTTACTCAATTTATATAACTGGTTTACACAAATCAACATCTAGGGTATTTCAATTTCTACTTTTGAAATATTTGTCAGTTCTACCTTTTTCCAGTCCTTATTTTCAACTTTTTCAAGTTAGCTTTTACTAGGTATCTGTGCATTAAACAGCATACACAGAGAATGAAATTTTTAACAATTTTCAAATGTCTGATTTTTCATGAGAAAAGACAGTCCATTAAAATTTCTTATGATAAGTCAGGTGTTTCTAAAGTTTCTTGTGTTGTTATTTTTTTCTCTGTCATCCCTTAAGTTTGTTACTTTCCTTTTTAAAATAGTCTTGCTTTTATTAAATTATTGTTATTTTCTTCTGCTTCTTCTACCAGAACTGTAAAACTTGCATATACACTTCACATTGTTTTAGTGATCATTTTGATAATTTTTAGACACATAAAATAGTACTTTTCAGTTTGGGTCAGCATCATAAAGGATCAAAATTTTAATACCCTTTGTTCTCTTCCTTCATCTACCATATTAGAGGAATAGATCACCCTGATTCATAGTCATAGAAAAATGTAAATGCACATATATGTGCACACAAACACACGGTCAAATTAATTAAATACTTAGTTTTTTTTAAAAAACCACTTTAGTTTTTCCTATGTCATCCTCTTCCTTGGAAACATTTCACAGTTAGCTGTAGTAACTACTCAGTTAATTCTGAGTGATCTTTGGATGGTACAACTTCCAAATCATTTCATGTACAAAGACATTTTTTATTTTTCTCTTCATTTAAATATTATCTTGGGAGACACAGATCTAAAGAATGGTCTGGTGGACTCAAGGGGAGAAGAAGAGGATATGATAAATTGAGAAAGTAACATTGACATATATATGCTGTCCTGTGTAAAATAGATAACTAGAGAGAAGGTGCTGTATAACATAGGGATCCCAGCGTGGAGCTCTGGGATGACCTAGATGGGTGCAATTGGAGGGAAGGGGGGCTCAAAGGAGTTGTGGTAAGATCCCCCAGTGAGGGGAAAGTCTACCCAGTCCAGTATTCTTGCCTGGATAATTCCATGGACAGAGGAGCCTGACAGACTACAGTTCATAAGATTGCAGAGTCGGACATGACTGAGTGACTTTCACCAATATATATTATACATATTATGATGTTATAATAATGTAACATGTTAATATTTATACATATATATCATTATTATTTTTATTATTATGACTGATTCATATTAGTGCATGGCAGAGAACACCACAGCATTTTAAAACAATTAATCTCCAATTAAAAAAAATTCGACTTAAAAAAAAAGGAAATTAGAAAATATATATAAACTTTTTATTGAATAATATATAGATGGCAAAAAAAACACATGAAAAGATGCCAATGTTATTAGACATGAAATGCAAACTAAAACCACAATGAGATAGCACTATATACCAACAAAATGGCTTTAAAAAGTGACAATGCCAGCTGCTGGGAAGGTAATGAGAAACATGATAACTCTTACATTTCTGTAGGTAAATGTAAATGCTATGTCTACTCTGGAAAATAGTTGGGCAGTAAAAATAAATAAATAAATAAAACAAAAATGTGCAACTTACATAATCCAACAGTTGTACTCCTAGGCACTTATTCCCAGAAAAGAAACTTATGGTCACATAAAAACATGTACATAGATATTTATAGCAAGGGTCCTTGTGATGGAATGCTCTCTTGACTGTATTACTGTCAATATCCTGACTGTGATATTGAACAAAATGTTTTGTAAGATGCTACCCCCGGGGGAAAACTAGGTGAAGAGTATGTGGCATCTCTCCATGTTGCTTCTTACAGATGCATGTGAATCTATAGTTGTCTCAAAATATAAAGCTTATTCTAGAAAAATAAATGAGTAAATATTAACCTTGTTGGCTATTTATTTTTAGGTTGAATTCATCAAGCACAAATAAATGTCAGTATCAAATTTAAGAAAAAAATCCTTCTCTTCAGCAGGAATGCAATTTAAGTTTTTGCCTACTCAAATTCAGTTTTACTCATGGAAACACAAAAGGATAATGCATACTTATAATGTTAAAGTCAACAATTTTGTAACAAACATCTTAAACAACATATTACAAAAATTATATTTTAGTTTAAAATGCTGATTTCTTACACTTTTGTTTTCTTAAATAGTTTGGATTTCCATCTTTCTAAGGTAGCTTTAGTGTTACTGTTTGCTTTTACAAGAGATTCTCTTTGAGTTAGATTGTTGCATATTCACCCATACTCTGTTTACAATACAGAAATTCCTTTGCCCACATTTGAAATTCACACTGGAAGTTCACCACAAGTCTCAAATGTAATATATTTCATTCATCCATAGGTGCATATTTCTAATGTCCATAGTATAATAATTTGTTATATACTTGATCTTTAATTTTTTTAAGACAATTATATCACACCTACAGGAGTCAGTATTAAAGTTTTTGAATTTGTTTTGAGTCTAATTTCTTTTTATTGAGTTGGATAGATTCTTCTGTATGCTTCTAAAATAATCTTAATTGTAGATTTTTTCAAACTAATTTCTCTTTAACAACCATTATTTAGCTGTTAAAATTGAAGCACTTAGAGTGCTTCATAATATTTAAACTATTTTAGCTAATAACTACTAGTTAGTAAGTACTTTCTTCATTCTCTTTGGTGTATTTTTATGTTTACTTGCTGTAACATTAATTATGCAAGTATGATTTTTTCCTTCATTTTGCTCAATTCTGAATTTCTTCCCATATAATGACTTTTTTCTTTATTTTTTCAGGTCTAACAATTTTTTTGTTACCAAATCCTTCCATTAGCCCTGAAATTAAAAGTCACTTGCTCCTTGAAAGAAAAGATATGACAAACCTAAACAGCATATTAAAAAGCAGAGAGGGGGGTTCAGGATTGGGAACACGTGTACACCCATGGCAGATTCATGTTGATGTATGGCAAAACCAATACAATATTGTAAAGTAATTAGCCTATAATTAAAATAAATAAATTTAATTTTAAAAATAAATAAATAAAAAATAAAAAGCAGACACATTACTTTGCCGACAAAGGTCTGTATAGTTACAACTGTGGTTTTTCTAGTAGTCATGTATAGATATGAGAGTTAGACCATAAAGAAAGCTGAACACTGGAGAATTGATGCTTTTGAGCTGTGGTGTTGGAAAAGACTCTTGAGAGTCCCTTGGACTTCAAGGAGATCAAACCAGTCCATCCTAAAGGAAATAAATCCTGAATATTCTTTGGAAGGACTGATGCTGAAGCTGAAGTTTCAATACTTTGGCCACCTGATGCAAAGGACTGACTCATTGGAAAAGACTCTGATGCTGAGAAAGATTGAAGTCAGGAAGAGAAGGGGATGACAGAGATGAGATCATTGGATGTGATAAGAGACAAAGGTCCAATCCCTGGGTCAAGAAGATCCCCTGGATAGGGGCATGGCAATCCACTCCTGTACTCTTGTCTGGAGAATCCCATGGACAAAGGAGCCTGATGGGCTACAGTCCATGGGATCACAAAGAGTCAGACACAACTGAAGTAACTGAGCGTGCACATAAACAAGAAAGAAAAATTTAACAGAGAACATCATGCAAGATGACCCCTCAATACAACCTCATGGGAGGGCCTCACAGAAGGTGATTAATCGCAGTCTCTAAGGAGATGCAACAAGTGTGGGACCTTGGACTAGAGAAAGTACAGTAACTCAGAGGCTGACAGTGTGAGGGGAAATACACAAGCAATATGCCTGAGAATAGCAGTAGGACTCCACAAAATAGTGGTGAGACTGTCACTGCATTAGAATGTTTCAGCATTCTGGCTTCCGAAGACCTTGCTGCAAAACCAGAAGCAGCTAAGAATGTAACAGGAATCTAAGGTTTCAAAATATAAGCACAATCAAAAACAAACATAATGAAGAATATCAGTACTATGTAAAAGCAATTAAATCAGCAAATATTAAACACATACATACACACACGCAATAAAGGAAGTACAGTTAAAAGGTAGCTCAGAAAAATTATTTTCTGTGAAATGTTCATTTTGGTAAGTTTGGAAATCACAACTAATGAACCATGAATAATACATTTAGATGAAGAATTAATAAGAAACCTTGGCAACAAACAAGCAAAAGATAAACATGAAAATAATTATCTCAACCATTCAGGACAGAATACATGTGAAGCAAAAACAAAATAGCTGCTGTAAGATGGTGACTAAAATTTATCTGAGAATGCAGCTCTCAATTCAATGACAATTATCAAATAAAAAATATATTAAATGACATAAAGAACAGATCAAGAGTCTCAAAATTTTTCCCTGAAGATTTCCACTCGTTTTTTTTTTCTTTCTTTCTATTTTTTTTATTATTATTTTGTTTTACTTTACAATATTGTATTGGTTTTGCCGTACATCAACATGCATCCTACATGGGTGTACACGTGTTCCCAATCCTAAACCCCCCCCTCCCACCTCCCTCCCCATACCATCCATCTAGGTCATCCCAGTGCCCCAGCCCCAAGCATTGAGCCTAGACTGGTGATTTGTTTCTTATATGATATTATACATGTTTTAATGCCATTCTCCCAAATCATTCCCCCCCACCTTTTACAGCAAAAGAGACACAGATGTACAGAACAGTCTTTTGGACTCTGTGGGAGAGGGCGAGGGTTGGATGATTTGGGAGAATGGCACTGAAACATGTACATTATCATATGTGAAACGAATCGCCAGTCTAGGCTCAATGCTCGGGGCTGGGGCACTGGGATGACCCAGAGGGATAGTATAGGTAGGGATGTGGGAGGGGCGTTCAGGTTGGGGAATACATGTGTACCGTGGTGGATTCATGTCAATGTATGACAAAGCCAATACAATATTGTAAAGTAATTAGTCTCCAATTAAAATAAATACCTTTATATTAAAAAAGAAATTAAAAAAAGAAAATATAGAAGAGGCATTATTCAATAAAATAGTAGCCAACATACTTCCTCAAATTAGAGATCCAGTGTATATTCATCAAATTTTTAGAAGGCAAAACTAGTTAAAAAGAGTTATAGTAACAATAAATTAAACAAAATTAAACAATATACTATTAGAGGCAGTGCCAGAAATAGAAGTCAGTTCTTTACCTCTTGGATTAATTTTCTGTTCCAATTTACTAGATTCTCAATTCAACAAAAATATATTTAACAGTTTTACATGCTCATTATCATATTTGCCTTCCCTAGTTACTCAGCTGGTAAAAAGTCCGCTTGCAATGCACCATACCCTGGTTCTATCCCTGGGTCAGGAAGATCCCCTGGAGATGAGAATGGCTACCCACTCTAGCATTCTTGCCTGAAGATTTCCATGGACAGAGGAGACTAGTGAGTTACAGTCCATGGGGTTGCACAGAGTCAGACATGACTGAGGAACTAACACTTGTATGTACTTACATGCTGAAAGAGGAGTAAGGTTGTCCACCATCCTCTACAAAATTTGAGTTTTTCTGATGGCTCAGATGGTAAAGACCCTGCCTGAAATGTGGGAGACCTGAGTTCAATCCCTGGGTTGGGAAAATCCCCTGGAGAAGAGCATGACACCCCTATATTCATCAGAATTTTTAAAAGGCAAAACCAGCTAAAAAGAGTTATAATAACAATAAATTAAACAAAATTAAACAATATACAATTACAGGCAAAGCCAGAAATATGTCAGTTTTTTGCCTCTTGGATTAGTTCTCTGTTCCACTTTATGAGATTTTTAATTCAATTCAACAAAAATATATTTAACACTTTTTATGTGCTCATTGCCATATTAATTACTATGCAAAATAATATGAATAAGATTGAATTTAGAACCAGAAAGAGAAGTAAATAAAATACAGCTTAAGTAAAACTTGAGTATAAACAATGTTTTTTTATGAGTAATCAGAGAGGATTTTACATGATCTCCATTTGATGGTTTGAAAGAACAATCTTTCTAGCTCACATATCTTTTAACCCATTTATTCTATTTAGCTGTCACTATGTAATTTTAAATTCTTATGTCAGCATAAAAAGAAACAAGGGCAGGAATTTCCTTGGTGCTCCAGTGATTGGAAATTCATTTTGCAATGCAGGGGACATGCGTTCAATCCCTGACCAAAGAACTAAGATCCTACATGCCTAGGAGCAGCTGAGTCTGCACACTGCGACTACTGAGCCTGTGCACTTTGGAACCTATGGGCCCCAATTAGAGAGTTCACATGCCACCATGAAAGATCCCGCATGACCCAATGAAGATCCTACATGCCACAAGTAAAACTTGATGTGGCCAAATAAATGCATGCTAAGAAAAGGAAAAGAAAAGAAACAAGGGCTAATTTCAGTAGGAATCATCTCTGGATAGAAAGGTAGGACACTTGGAAGGGTACAGAAAAAATTTCTTCCTAAGATATTACTGATTATTAGTCAATGTGAGTCAACCAAATTTTCCTTAATAAAAATCTTCAGTATTCATTCTTAAATATGGTTACATTCAACATTAACATATTTAATTCTAAAATAAAACAATTCAATGACCTCAAACTTTTCTCCAATGCAAACACAATCAATTCACCTACATGAAAAGAAATTACTATATGTGTACAACTCATGAAAAAAATAAATATTAAGTGTCATTTCTTAACCTGAAATAAATTACATGAAAGATTTTCAAGCACTGAGGTTAGATAAGCAATATAATTTTTGAGTTCAAGATTTTCCCTGGTCCTGGGGGAAAAAAAAATCTTAGAGGAGTTTATATAAATTTGGAAAACAGACTTCCAGAATGGTTAACAAACTGGCTAACAGAGTTTTGCCAAGAGAACACACTGGTCATACCAAACAACCTCTTCCAACAACAAAAGAGATGACTCTACACAAGGACATCACAAAATGGTCAATACCCAAAATAGGTTTATTATAGTCTGTGCAACTAAAGATGGAGAAGCTCTATACAGTCAGCAAAACAAAACAAAACAAAAAAATACACCTGGAGCTGACTGTGGCTCAGATCATGAGCTCCTTATTACAAAATTCAGGCTTAAATTGAAGAAATGCAAAAAACCAGTAGGCCATTCAGGTATGATCTAAATCAAATACCTTATTATTATACATTGGAGGTGAGAGATAGATTCAAAGAATTAGATCGGGTAGATAGAGTAACTGAAGAACTATGAACAGAGGTTCAGAACATTGTACAGGAAGTGGTGACCAAAATCATCCCCAAGAAAAAGAAATGCAAGAAGGCAAAGCAGCTGTCTGAGCAGGCCTTAAATATAGCTAAGAAAAGAAGAGAAGGGAAAGGTAAAGGAGAAAGGGAAAGATATACCAAACTGAATGCAGAGGTACAGAGAAGAGCAAGGAGAGACAAGAAAGCCTTCTTAAGTGAACAATGCAAAGAAATAGAAGAAAACAGAATGGGAAAGACTAGGGATCTCTTCAAGAAAATTGGAGATATAAAGGGAACATTTCATGCAAAGACGGGCACAACATTGGACAGAAACCATAACAACCAAACAGAGGCAGAAAAGATTAAGAGGTGGCAAGGAAACACAGAAGAATTATACAAAAGAGGTCTTAATAACCCACCAGGGAACCATACATAATACCAAACAGCACAACAATTCCTGAATCATAGAAGCCATCTACCCTACATAATGCAGTAATCAGCTCCTTAACATTGTTGTATATAAAAAAAAATCAATTATGTATGTAAATATGCATTTCAATCATTAAAAAAGTCCAGCATTTTTTACATCTCAACTAGTTGTTTGTCCCTAAGACAGTGACAGAGAGAGAGAGATGGAGAGAAAAAAAATAAAGATAGCGATTAAAATCATCAACTTTAGAGCCAGGTTTTCTGGTTATAAATCTTTGTATTTTAAGCAAATTATTTACCTCCATATGCCTTGATTTTCTTAGCTATAAAGTAAGGAACTAATATAAATGATACCTACTTCAAGTGAGTGGAAGTAATATAAAGTATTTAGAAAATGTTTGGCACATAGTAAGGACACTGTCATCACTTTCCTGACAAGAAGCAATCATGTTCTGATTTCATGGCTGCAGTCACTGACCACAGTAACTTTTTGGAGTCCTAAAAGGCTCCATTTTCACCATTTTTTTCAGCACTTCAATTTTTCCTATGTCATCCTATTCCTTGGAAACATTTCACACTTAGCTGTAGTAACTATTCAGTTAATTCTGAGTGATGTTTGGATGGTACAATTTCCAAATCATTTCATGTAAAAAACATTTTTACTTTTCATTTAAATATTATCTGGAGAGACACAAATGTAAAGAATGGTCTGGTGGAGAAGAAGAGGGTGTGACAAATTGAGAAAGTAACACTGACATATAGACACTGTCCTGTGTAAAATAGATAAACAGAGAGAAGCTGCTGTATAACATAGGGAGCTCAACCTGGATCTCTGGGATGACCTAGATGAGTGAAATTGGTGGTATTAATCATCCAGATAACCATGATGTTGTGTTGACTCACCTAGAACCAGATATCCTGGAGTGTGAAGTCAAGAGGACCTTGGGAAATTTTACGAGGAACAAAGCTAGTGGAGGTTATGGAATTCCAGGAGATTTATTAAAAAAAAAAAAAAAATAGCAACCTGATTGTAAAAATTCTTCAAGCTAGGCTTCAGCAGTACATAAACTGAGAACTTCCAGATGTTCAAGCTATACTTAGATAAGGCAGACAAACCAAAGATCAAACTGTAAACATCCATTGGATCAAAAATAAAGCAAGGGAATTCCAGGAAAACATTTACATCTGCTTCATTGCTTATGCTAAAGCCTTTGCCTGTGTGGATCACAAGCTGCTGAAAATTCTCAAAGGGATGGGAATACCAGACCACCTTACCTGTCTCCTGAGAAACCTGAATGCAAGTCTGGAAGCAACAGTTAAAACCGGACATAGAACAACTAGTTGGTTCAGAATTGGAAAGAAGCATGACAAGGCTGTATATTGTCACCCTGCTCATTTAACTTTTTTTTTTTTTTTTCCTGCTCATTTAACTTTTGTGCAGAATACATCATGTGAAATGCAAGGCTGGATAAATCACAAAGCTGTAATCAAGTTTACTGGGAGAAATATCAACCAACTTAGATATGCAGATGATTCCGCTCTAATGTCAGAGAGTAAAGAGGAACTGAAGAGCCTTTTGAGGGTGAAAGGGGAGAGTCAAAAATCTAGCTTAAATCTCAACATTCTAAAAACTAAGATCATGGCATCCAGTCCCATTGCTTCATGACAAATACATGGGAGAAAAAGTGGAAACAGTGACAGATTTATTTTCTTGGGTTCCCAAGTCACTGTGGACAGTGACTGCAGCCATGTAATTAAAACACACTTGCTCCTTGGAAGAAAAACTATGACAAATGTAGACAGCAAATTTAAAAACTGAGACATATTTTTGCCAACAAATGTCCATATAGTCAATGCTATGGCTTTTCCAGTCATGTACTGATGTGAGAGTCAGACCATAAAGAAGGCAGAGTGCCGAAGAATTGATGCTTTTGAACTATGGTGCTGGATAGGAATCTTGAGAGTTCTTTGGGCTGCAAGGAGATCAAATCAGTCAATCCTAAAGGAAATCAACCCTGAATATTCAGTGGAAGGACTGATGTTGAATCTCCAATACTTTGGCCAGTTGATGTGAAGAACTGACTCATTGGGAAAGACCCTGATGCTGGGAAAGATTGAGGGAAGGAAGAAAATGGGGTAACAGAGGATGAGATGGTTGTATGGCATCAACAACTCAATGGACATGAGTTTGAGCAATCGCCGGGAGATAATGAAGGACAGTGCTGCATGGTGTGCTGCAGCCCATGTGGTCACGGAGTCGGACACAACCTAGTGACTAAACAACAACAAAGTCTTCCAAAGTTCCTATGAGAGCATATATCTAATTTTACTAGAATATGATATGACTTATCCTAGAAGGGGCATTTTAGTTGCCACAATCAACAATTTTAATATCACTATCTTTCATTGCTAACAAGAGTGTAATGTTTAGTGGGGTTAATATGCTCACTTTCATTGACTAGATTATATAGTAATCTACCCATTTAATAGATATATGGTCTAAACTTTATGTCTCAAACCCTACATCTCAAGGGACTTTAGGGAAAGGAAGTAGAACTTACTTTCAGGACTGAACTAATAGCTAAGAGAATGACACATTTATATTTGTAGTTACACTGTGTTGTTACTGACATCTGCTGAGAAAATGCTCTGATATTTTCAGTGAAATGATTAGCCCATCATCTTCATAGAATTGGACTGGAGGCCCCAAATAACACATTTATTCTACTTGCTTAAGGATCTATAGTTCAAACTGGAGCATTAAAAATGGTCATTATGTAGCACAGAGCCTCAAACCATATTCTAATTTTCCACTTCAAAGCTAGGAAGTAAATGATATCACTGTTAATTGCTTCTTAGGTTTCTGTTTAAAACGTAGCATGAAATGCTTTAAAATAAAATAATTTAATCTTCATTGCAAATAGTACAATCATATATAATATACATGTATACAATCATATATTAAATAATAACAATAATGTATTTCTCTTCACTTCCAAATGAACAGTATATGAAATTCATAGCTCTTACTTTAGAAGAATCAGTTCAGTTCAGTCTCTCAGTCGTGTCCGACTCTTTGCAACCCCATGAACTGGAGCATGCCAGGTCTCCCTATCCATCACCAACTCCCGGAGTCCACCCAAACCCATGTCCATCAAGTCGGTGATGCCATCCAACCATCTCATCCTTTATCGTCCTCTTCTCCTCCTGCCCTCAATCTTTCCCAGAATCAGGGTCTTTTTAAATGAGTCAGCTCTTCTCATCAGGTGGCCAAAGTATTGGAGTTTCAGCTTCAACATCAGTCCGTGGAATGAACAGCCAGGAATTAGAAGAATAAGATTGCTTTTTTTTTTTTTTTTTCCCAAATAAGAGGAAAAGCACTTTGAAGTGATTTTTAAAGGTAGATTTTTTTTTTTTAATTTTATTTTATTTTTAAACTTTACATAACTGTATTAGATTTGCCAAACATCAAAATGAATCCGCCACAGGTTTACATGTGTTCCCCATCCTGAACCCTCCTCCCTCCTCCCTCCCCATTCCATCCCTCTGGGTCGTCCCAGTGCACCAGCCCCAAGCATCCAGTATCGTGCATCGGACCTGGACTGGCAACTCATTTCATACATGATATTTTACATGTTTCAATGCCATTCTCCCAAATCTTCCCACCCTCTCCCTCTCCCACAGAGTCCATAAGACTGTTCTATACATCAGTGTCTCTTTTGCTGTCTCGTACACAGGGTTATTGTTACCATCTTTCTAAATTCCATATATATGCGTTAGTATACTGTATTGGTGTTTTTCTTTCTGGCTTACTTCACTCTGTATAATAGGCTCCAGTTTCATCCACCTCATTAGAACTGATTCAAATGTATTCTTTTTAATGGCTGAATAATACTCCATTGTGTATATGTACCACAGCTTGCTTATCCATTCATCTGCTGATGGACATCTAGGTTGCTTCCATGTCCTGGCTATTATAAACAGTGCTGCGATGAACATTGGGGTACTCGTGTCTCTTTCCCTTCTGGTTTTCTCAGTGTGTATGCCCAGCAGTGGGATTGCTGGATCATAAGGTATGTCTATTTCCAGTTTTTTAAGGAATCTCCACACTGTTCTCCATAGTGGCTGTACTAGTTTGCATTCCCACCAACAGTGTAAGAGGGTTCCCTTTTCTCCACACCCTCTCCAGCATTTATTACTTGTAGACTTTTGGATCGCAGCCATTCTGACTGGTGTGAAATGGTACCTCATAGTGGTTTTGATTTGCATTTCTCTGATAATGAGTGATGTTGAGCATCTTTTCATGTGTTTGTTAGCCATCTGTATGTCTTCTTTGGAGAAATGTCTATTTAGTTCTTTGGCCCATTTTTTGATTGGGTCATTTATTTTTCTGGAGTTGAGCTGTAGGAGTTGCTTGTATATTCTCGAGATTAGTTGTTTGTCAGTTGCTTCATTTGCTATTATCTTCTCCCATTCTGAAGGCTGTCTTTTCACCTTGCTAATAGTTTCCTTTGATGTGCAGAAGCTTTTAAGGTTAATTAGGTCCCATTTGTTTATTTTTGCTTTTATTTCCAATATTCTGGGAGGTGGGTCATAGAGGATCCTGCTGTGATGTATGTCAGAGAGTGTTTTGCCTATGTTCTCTTCTAGGAGTTTTATAGTTTCTGGTCTTACGTTTAGATCTTTAATCCATTTTGAGTTTATTTTTGTGTATGGTGTTAGAAAGTGTTCTAGTTTCATTCTTTTACAAGTGGTTGACCAGAGTTCCCAGCACCACTTGTTAAAGAGATTGTCTTTAATCCATTGTATATTCTTGCCTCCTTTGTCGAAGATAAGGTGTCCATATGTGCGTGGATTTATCTCTGGGCTTTCTATTTTGTTCCATTGATCTATATTTCTGTCTTTGTGCCAGTACCATACTGTCTTGATAACTGTGGCTTTGTAGTAGAGCCTGAAGTCAGGTAGGTTGATTCCTCCCGTTCCATTCTTCTTTCTCAAGATCGCTTTGGCTATTCGAGGTTTTTTGTTTTTCCATACAAATTGTGAAATTATTTGTTCTAGCTCTGTGAAGAATGCTGTTGGTAGCTTGATAGGGATTGCATTGAATCTATTTTATCTTTTTGCCTCCAAAATTCCCTCCTGTCTTCTTTTTCTAGTGAAAAAAACACATCATATCTATCTACTTGTCTATCTCATTTTTTGACAAAAAATCTTACTATTTGATTGAACAATGTGTCTTTCTAAATGCATGGAAATGTAGCCAGTCTTCTACTTCCCTTCCTCTTTAATTCTTTTAATCTTAATACAGATTTGTTTTTAGGATATTTTATTCTGTTGAACAATCTTACTGTCAAGCCAAAATTACATGATGACTGCTTTAAAAAGCAATTTATTAACTATTGAATTATAGGTATCATTAATACAAGTGTAGATCATAATGAAACTATGAGTTGTAGTTCATGTAGGCTTCATTTGTAGCTTGCATTTAAGTCTACATTACATAAAATTGACAAAAATATTTTAAAATCATCAATATCAAGTGTGCTGTCAATGTAGTTTAAATATTCCTTTTCATAAAAATCATTGCATCAGTTAGGATACTTGACTTCAAGTAATAAAATATCTTGTTAACAGTGGACCACAATAAGACATACAATCATTTCACTAACACTATAACTGAAGGTAGGCATTTCCAGTTTTATTTCAATTCCATCCTCAACATATCAAAAAATGTCCAACTTTTGCAACCCCATGGACTGTATCCCACCAGACACTTTATCCATGAAATTCTCTAGGCAAGAATACTAGAATGGGTCTCCATTTCCTTCTCCAGAGAATCTTCCTGACCCAGGGTTCAAACCTGGATCTCCCTTATTGCAGATAGATTCTTTGCTGTCTGAGCCGTCAGGGAGCCATACATACCAACAGCACAGCAATTCAGAATCATAGAAGCCATCCACCCTACATAATGTAGTAATCAGCTCCTGAACATTGCTGTATTAAAAAAACAAAAATATTCAATTATGTATGTAAATATGCATTTAATTTTTTTTTCAATATGCATTTTCTATCTCCAGCATTTTTTATATCTCAACTAGTTGTTTGTCCCTAAGACAATGACCTAGAGAGAGATGGAGAGAAAGAAAATAAAAATAGCGATTAAAATCATCAACTTTAGAGCCAGATTTTCTGGATATAAATCTTTGTATTTGAGCAAATTATTTACCTCCATATCCCTTGACTTCCTACCTATAAAGGAAGGAATTAATGTTAGTTATACCTATTAAGCTATACAAAAAAGATCTTCATGACCCAGATAATCAGGATCGTGTGATTACTCACCTAGAGCCAGACATCCTGGAATATGAAGTCAAGTGGGCCTTAGGAAGCATCACCACAAACAAAACTAGTGGAGGTGATGGAATTCCAGGTGAGCTATTTTAAATCCTGAAAGATGATGCTGTGAAAGTGCTGCACTCAATATGCCAGCAAATTTGGAAAACTCAGCAGTGGCCACCAGACTAGAAAGGGTCAGTTTTCATTCCAATCCCAAAAAAAGGCAATGCCAAAGAATGCTCAAACTACTTGCAGAATTGTACTCATCTCACACACTAGTAAAGTGATGCTTAAAATTCTCGAAGCCAGGATTCAGCAATACATGAACCATGAATTTCCAGATGTTCAAACTGGATCTAGAAAAGGCAGAGGAACGAGAGATCAAATTGCCAACATCTGCTGGATCATCAAAAAAGCAAGAGAGTTCCAGAAAAAATATATTTCTGCTTTATTGACTATTTCAAAGCCTTTGACTGTGTGGATCACAATAAACTGGAAAATTCTGAAAGCAATGGGAATACCAGACCACCTGACCTGCCCCTTGATACATCTGTTTGCAGGTCAGGAAGCAACAGTTAGAACTGGACCTGAAACAACAGACTGGTTCCAAATAGGAAAAGGAGTACGTCAAGGCTGTATATTGTCACCCTGCTTATTTACCTTATATGTAGAGTACATCATCAGAGAAGGCAATGGCACCCCACTCCAGCACTCTTGCCTGGAAAATCCCATGGACGGAGGAGCCTGGTGGGCCACAGTCCATGGGGTTACTAAGAGTCAGACAAGACACAGTGACTTCACTTTCACTTTTCACTTTCATGCATTGGGAAAGGAAATGGCAACCCACTCCAGTGTTCTTGCTTGGGGAATCCCAGGGATGGGGGAGCCTCGTGGACTGCTGTCCTTGGGGTCGCACAGAGTCAGACATGACTGAAGCGACTTAGCAGCAGTAGCAGCAGCAGAGTATCATGAGGAATGCTGGGCTGGAGGAACTACAAGCTGGAATCAAGATTGCTGGGAGAAATATCAATAACCTCAGATATGCAGATGACACCACTCTAATGGTAGAAAGTGAAGAATAATTAAAGAGCCTCTTGATGAAAGTGAAAGAGGAGAGTGGAAAAGTTGGCTTAAAGTTCAACATTCAGAACACTAAGATCATGGCATCCAGTCCCATTACTTCATGGCAAATAGATGGGGAAACAGTGGCTGACTTTATTTTTCTGGGCTCCAAAAATCACTGTAGATGGTGACTGCAGTGATGAAATTAAAAGACACTTACTCTTTGGAAGGAAAGTTATGACTAACCTAGGTAGCCTATTCAAAAGCAGAGACATTACTTTGCCAACAAAAGTCCATCTAGTCAGGGCTATGGTTTTTCCAGTGGTCATGTATGGATGTGAGAGTTGAACTATCAAGAAAACTGAGCACAGAAGAATTGATGCTTTTTAACTGTGGTGTTGGAGAAGACTCTTGAAAGTCCCCTGGACTGCAAAGAGATTCAAGCACTCCATCATAATGGAGATCAGTCCTGGGGGTTCATTGGAAGGACTGATATTGAAGCTGAAACTCCAATACTTTGGCCACCTGATGTGAAGCGCTGACTCATTGTAAAAGACCTTGATGTTAAGAAAGATTGAGGGCAGGAGGAGAAGGAGACAACAGAGGATGAGATGGTTGGATGGCATCACCAACACAATGGACATGGGTTTGGGTGGACTCTGGGAGTTGGTGATGGACAGGGAGGCCTGATGTACTGGGGTTCATGGAGTCACAAAGAGTTGAACACAACTGAGCAACTGAGTTGAACTGAACTGAATACCTACTTCAAGTGAGTGAAAGTAATATAATGTATTTAGAAAATGTTTAGCACATAGTAAGAACACTGTCATCACTTTTCTCCCAAGATGCAAAAATCTTATGATTTCATGGCTTCAGTCACCAACCGCAGTGACTTTGGAGCCCCAAAACAGGAAATCTGTCATTACTTCCACCCCCCCAACTTGTATTCACCATGCAATAATGAGGCCAGAGGAGAAGGCAATGGCACCCCACTCCAGTACTCTTGCCTTAAAAATCCCATGGATGGAGGAGCCTGGTAGGCTGCAGTCCATGGGGATGCTAAGAGTCGGACATGACTGAACGACTTCAATTTCACTTTTCACTTTCATTCATTGGAGAAGGAAATGGAAACCCACTCCAGTGTTCTTGCCTGGAGAATCCCAGGGATGGGGGAGTCTTGTGGGCTGCCATCTATGGGGTCGGACAGAGTCAGACACGACTGAAGCGACTTAGCAGCAGCAGCAGCAGCAATGAGGCCAGATGCCATGATCTTAGTTCTTTTTTTTTTTTTTTTTTTAATATTTAGTCTTAAGTCGGCTTTTCACTCTGCTCCTTAACCCTCATCAAGAGGTTCTTTATTTCCTCTTCGCTTTCTGTTCTTAGAGTGGAACTATTTTCATATCTGAGGTTGTTGATGTTTCTCCCACCTATCTTGATTCTAGCTTGTAATCCATCCAGCCAAGCATTTCTCATGATGTGTTCAGCATATAGGTTAAACAAACAGGGTGACAGCAGATAGCCCTGGCATACTCCTTTCTTGATATTGAACCAATCAGTTGTTCCATGTAGGGTTCTAACTGTTGCTTCTTGACCCACATACAGGTTTCTCGGAAGATGGGCAGATGATCTGGTATTCTTGTCTAAGAGCTTTCCACAGTTTGTCATGATCTACACGAAGAATGTTCAAACTACCGCACAGTTACATTCATCTCACATGCTAGCAAAGTAATACTCAAAATTCTCCAAGCCAGGATTCAACAGTACATGAGCCCAAACTTCCAAATGTTCAAGAAGGATTTAGAAAATGCAGAGGAACCAGAGATCAAATTGCCAAACATCTGTTGGATCATCGAAAAAGCAAGAGAGTTGCATAAAATATCTACTTCTGTTTCATCAACTACATTGAAGCTTTTGACTGTATCACAACAAACTGGAAAATTCTGAAAGAGATGTGAATACCAGACCACCTCACCTGCCTCCTGAGAAACTTGTGTGAAAGTCAAGAAGCAGCAGTTAGAACTGGACATGGAACAATGGACTGGTTCCAATGGGGAAAGGAGTACGTCAAGGCTGCATAATGCCACCCTGCTTATCTAACTTATATGCAGAATACATCATGAGAAATGCTGGGCTGGATGAAGCACAAGCTGGAATCAAGATTGCAGGGATATGCCAGTAACCTCAGATATGCAGATAATGCCACCCTTATGGCAGAAAATGAAGAGGAACTAAAGAGTCTCTTGATAAAAGTGAAAGATGAGAGTGAAAAAGCTGGCTTAAAACTCAACATTTAAAAAACTAAGAACATGGTATCCAGTTCCATCACTTCATGGCAAATAGATGGGGAAACAATGGAAACAGTGAAAGACTTTACTTTCTTGGGCTCCAAAATCACTGAAGATTGTGACTGTAGCCATGAAATTAAAAGATGTTTGCTCCTTGGAAGAAATGCTATAACAAACCTAGACAGCATATTACAAAGCAGAGTCATTTCTTGCTGATAAATGTCCATATAGTCAAAGCTATGGTTTTTCCAGTATTCATGTATGGATGTGAGAGTTGGGCCATAAAGAAAGCTGAGCATTTAAGAATCAATGCTTTTGAACTGTGGTGTTGGAGAAGACTCTTAAGAGTCCCTTGGACTGCAAGGAGATCCAACCAGTCAATCCTAAAAGAAATCAACCCTGAATATTCATTGGAATGACTGATGCTACAGCTAAAGTTCCAATACTTTGGCTACCTGATGTGAAGAACTACCTCATTAGAAAAGACCCTAATGCTGAGAAAGATTGAAGGCAGGAGGAGAAGGGGATGATGGAGGATGAGGTAGTTGGATGGCATCAATGACTCAACAGACGAGTTTTATCAAGTTCTGGGAGCTGGTGATGGACAGGGAAGCCTGGTTTACTGCAGTCCATATGGTCACAAAGAATCAGACATGACTGAACAACTGAACTGAACTGAACACAGTCTCAATAGAATAGTTGATGAAACAGAGAATTTTTTTCCCCCTGACATCCCCTTGCTTTTTCTACAATCCAGTGAATGTTGGCAATTTGATCTCTAGTTCCTCTTCCTTTTCTAAACCCAGTTTGGAGATCTGGGTGTTCTTGATTCACATAATACTGAAGCCTAGTAAGAGAGATTTTAAGCATTATCTTACTAGCATGGGAGATGAGTGTGATTGTTAGATGGTTAGCATATTCTTTGGTACTACTACCCTTCTTGGAAATTGGGATGAGGATTGACATTTTCCATCATGTGGGCACTGCTGGATCTTCTAGATTTGCTGACGTAATGAATGCAAAACCTTGATGGCATCCTTCTTTAGGGATTTGAATAGTTCTGTTGGAATTTCATTGCATCCACTAGCTTTATTAACAGTGGTGCTTCTTAAGGCCCCTTTGACTTAGCACTCCATAATGTCTGGGTCTGGGTGATTAACCACACAATCTTAATGGTTGAGTTCACTAAGAGCTTTTTTTTTATACAGTTTTTCAGTATGTTCTTTCCCTCTCCTCTTACCTCTTCAACATCTACTGGGTTTCTACCATTTTTACCCTTTATTTTGCCCATCTTTGGGCAGAAATCTCCCTTGATGTTTCCAAATCTCCTGAAGAGATCTCTAGTCTTTCCCCTTTTGTTGTTTTCTTCTTTTATTAAAAACTTCTTCATTGAAGAAGGTCTTCTTTTCTCTTTTAGCTATTTTTGAAATTCTGCATTTAGTTGAATGTACCCTTCCCTCTCTCCCTTGCTTTTCACTTTTCTTCATTCTTCTGATATTCATAAAACCTCCTCAGAGAACCACTTTGCCTTCTTGCTTTTTCTTGGGATAGTTTTGTTTGGGCCTCCTGTACAATATTATGGACCTCTGTCCATAGATTTTGAGGCACACTGTTATCTAGATCTAGTCCCTTGAATCAACTTGTTACCTCTGCAGTGAATTCAAAGAGGATTTGGTTTAAATCATACCTGGTTGGCCCAGTGTTTTTCCTGGATTTATTTAGTTTAAGTTTGAATTTTACTATAAGAACCTGATGATCTGAACCAGGGTCAGCTCCAGGTCTTATTTTTGATGACTATATACATCTCCATCTTTGACAACAAAGAATGTAATCTATTTATTTTTGGTATTGATCATTTAGTAATGTCCATGTGTAAAGTCATCTCTTGTGTTGTTGAAAAAGAGTATTTGCTGTGACTAATCAATTCTCTTGGCAGAATTCAGTTAGCCTTTGAACTGCTTCATTTTGTTCTCCAAGGCCAAATTTGCCTTTTATTCCAGGTATATCTTGATCTCCAACTTTTGCATTCAAATCCCTGATAATGAATAGAGCATCTTTTTTATGTGTCAACTCTAGAAGGACTTCTAGGTCTTAATAAAACTGATCAAATTCAATTTATTCAGCATTGGTGGTAGGGACATAGGCTTGGATTACTGTGAGGTTGAATGATTTCTCTTGAAAACAAGCCGAGATCCTTCTTTCATTTTTGAGGTTGCACCCAAGTACTGTATTTCTGACTCTCATTGATTATGAGGGTTATTCCATTTCTTTTAGGTATAATGGTCATCATAATTAAATTCTCCCATTCCTGTCCATTTTAGTTCACTGATTCCTAGGATGTTGATGTCTATTCTTACCATCTCCTGCTTGACCACATCCAATTTCCTTGATTCATGGACCTAAATTCCAGGTTCCTATACAATACTGTTCTTTGCAGCAACAGAGTTTACTTTCATCACCAGACACAGCAACAACTGAGCATCGTATCTGGCTTGGCCCAGCCGTTTCCTTCATTCTTGGGGTTACTGGTAATTCTCCTCTGCTTTTCCCCTGTAGTATACTGGACACCTTCAGACCTGGGGCACTCATCTTTGGTGTCAGACATTTTTGGGCTTTTATACAGTTCATTAGATTCTCACAGAAAGTATACTGGTGTGGTTTGCCATTCCCTTCTCCAGTGGATAATGTTTTATCAGAACTCTCTGCCATGACCCATCCATCCTGGGTGGTCCTGCAAAGCATGGCTCATAACTTCATTGAATTATGCAAGCACCTTCACCATGACAAGGCAATTATCCATGAAAGGGTGACAAAACTAGACTGTGTTGAACAGCAGAGACATCATTCTTCTGACAAAGGTCTGTGTAGTAAAGGATGTGGTCTTCTCAGTGGTCATGTAAGGTTGTGAGAGCTGGACTATAAAGAAGGCAGAATGCCAAAGAATTGACGCCTTCAAACTGCTGTGTTGAAGAAGACTCCTGAGAGTCACTTGGACAGTAAGGAGATCAAATAAGTCAATCTTAAGGGAGATAAACCCTGAATAATCACTAGAAGGACTGATGCTGAAGCTGAAGCTCCAATATTTTGGTCATCTGATGTGAACAGATGACTCACTGGAAAAGTCCTTCATGCTCAGAAAGATGGAAGGCAGAAGGAGAAAAGGGCTTCAGAGGATGACATGCCTTAATGGCATCACTGGTGCAATGAACATGAACTTGGGCAAACTCCCAGGTGAGGGAAAGGGAGACCTGGCATGCTACAGTCCTTGGGGTCCCAGAGTCAGACATGACTGGGAGACTGAACAACAGCAACAAGAACACTGCAACAGTTAGCTTTTATATTTTTGACCATTTTCCAGATCTGTAAATTGAAAATCTATTTTGTTGTTGCTGTACCTGATACTCATACATTCCTTTGGTAACAGTACTCCCTCTCTAGTGTCAATCACAATAGTTGCTTTTCTACATCACCGACTATGCTGTTTTCCTTCCCTGGAATATTTGATAATGACTAATATAGTTTCAACTTCTAAAATAAAAGTCCAAACAGCAGTGGCTTAAATAGAAGCAGACTATATGTCATGTCCATAACAGTCCAAGATGTGAAGTTCAGGACTGACATGACCTATCCACTGTGCTACTGTCTTGGACTCTTTCTATCTTAATATTTTGAGACTTCCATCTCATATCCTAAAAGATCTGCTTCAGCTTCTGTTATTTTCAGTGAATTGCTCTTTAGAAAATATGCAATAATAATACAATCTTCTCAAAAATAATTCTCCAGCTCCTTGCACTATCCTTATATAGTACCATCAATCCTATCTCTGTCTTTTCCTAGCTTTAACACTTTCTATAAAGTTTAAGGGGTATGGAGGATTATTCTGTAGGTGAAAATAAAGATTTTTGTTTTTATTCTAAATATCCATCTTTTCTCTTTTTATTGACCTTGCTCCATCAATTATATCATCTTTAACTTCAAAGATATTTCTTGATTTCTCCCCAATAGCAGATGAAGGAGTTTCTATTAATATTTCTCCCCTTTGTTTCTAGCTGCCTCTGCTTCAACATTTCATATCTCCTTAGTAACTCTCCTTGAATGATGAGAATATATTCTTCCTCTGTGTCTTCCAATGTCAGTCACCTGGTAACTGTCTCCTCCATCACACATTACAAATTTTCTTCTCAAGAAAGTCTCAACAAGACTCTAAAATGTAAAAATAAATTGTAGTTTTATTCCTTAGTGTTTTCTTTAATTGCTTTAAATTCTAGTATATTGATTTTGTTCTTGAAAGTCTGTCTTAATTTCATGCATAACTTCTTGTTTTCTAAACATTAACCAAGCTCAGCATTGCTTTTCCTTTTGAGAACAATCTCTTTCTCTGCTATTTCTGCATTATTGACTATGCCAAAGCCTCTGACTGTGTGGATCACAATAAACTGTGGAAAATTCTGAGAGATGGGGATACCAGACCACCTGACCTGCCTCTTGAGAAATCTGTATGCAGGACAGGAAGCAACAGTGAGAACTGGACATGGAACAACAGACTGGTTTCAAATAGGAAAAGGAGTACATCAAGGCTATATATTGTCACTCTGCTTATTTAACTTATATGCAGAGTCCACCATGAAAAACACTGGGCTGGAGGAAGCACAGGCTGGAATCAAGATTGCTGGGAGAAATATTAATAACCTCAGATATGCAGATGACACCACCTTTACGGCAGAAAGTGAAGAGGAACTAAAAAGCCTCTTGATGAAGGTGAAAGTGGAGAGTGAAAAAGTTGGCTTAAAGCTCAACATTCAGAAAACTAAGATCATGGCATCCGGTCCCATCAATTCATGGGAAATAGATGTGGAAACAGTGTCAGACTTTATTTTTCTGGGCTCCAAAATCACTGCAGATGGTGATTGCAGCCA
Source organism: Bubalus kerabau (assembly GCF_029407905.1). Classification (NCBI taxonomy): domain Eukaryota; kingdom Metazoa; phylum Chordata; class Mammalia; order Artiodactyla; family Bovidae; genus Bubalus; species Bubalus kerabau. Next base: position 55,189,221 of record NC_073634.1, read on the forward strand.
TGGAATTAAAAGACGTTTATTACTTGGAAGAAAAGTTATGACCAACCTAGACAGCATATTGAATAGCACAGACATCACTTTGTCAACAAAGGTCCATCTAGTCAAGGGTATGGTTTTTCAAGTGGTCATGTATGGATGTGAGAGTTGGACTATAAAGCAAGCTGAGTGCCCAAGTTTGATGCTTTTGAACTGTGGTGCTGGAGAAGACTTTCTCGAGTCCTTTGGACTGCAAGGAGATCCAAACAGTCCATTCTATAGGAAACCAGTCCTGGGTGTTCATTGGAAGGACTGATGCTGAGGCTAAAACTCCAGTACTTTGGCTACCTCATGCAAAGAGTTAACTCATTGGAAAAGACCCTGATGCTGGGAGGGATTGGGTGCAGGAGAAGAAGGGGACGACAGAGGATGAGATGGCTAGATGGCATCACCGACTTGATGCACATGAGTTTGGGTTAACTACAGGAGTTGATGATGGACAGGGAGGCTTGGTGTGCTGCGATTCATGGCATTGCAAAGAGTGAGACATGAATGAGCGACTGAACTGAACTGAACTGAACTGAACTTATATGCAGGGTACATCATTAGAAACGCTGGGCTGGAGGAAGCACAAGCTGGAATCAAGATTGCCGGGAGAAATATCAATAACCTCAGATATGCAGATGACACCACCTTTATGGCAGAAAGTGAAAAACTAAAGAGCCTCTTGATGAAAGTGAAAGAGGAGAGTGAAAACGTTGGCTTAAAGCTCAACATTCTGAAAACTAAGATCATAACATCTGGTCCTATCATTTCATGGCAAATAGATGGGGAAACAGTGGAAACAGTGACAGACTTTATTTTGGGGGGCTGCAAAATCACTGCATATGGTGACTGCAGCCATGAAATTAAAAGATGCTTGCTCCTTGGAGGAAAAGTTATGACCAACCTAGACAGCATATTAAAAAGCAAAGACATTACTTTGCCCACAAAGGTCTGTCTAGTCAAGGCTATAGTTTTTTCCAGTAGTCATTTATGGATGTGAGAGTTGGACTATAGAGAAGCTGAGCACCAAAGTATTGGTGCTTTTGAACTGTTGTGTTGGAGAAGACTGTTGCGATTCCCTTGAATTGCAAGGACATCCAACCAATCCATCCTAAAGGAAATCAGTCCTGAATGTTCATTGGAAAGACTGATGTTGAAGCTGAAACTCCAATACTTTGGCCGCCTAATGCCAAGAGTTGACTCACTGGAAAAGACCCTGATGCTCGGAAAGATTAAAGATGTGAGGAGAAGGGGACAATAGAGAATGAGATGGTTGGATGGCATCATCGACCCAGTGGACATGTGTTTGAGTAGGTTCCAGTAGTTGTTTTTGGACAGGGATGCCTGGCTACGCTGTAGTCCATGGGGTCACAAGGAGTTGGACACGAATCAGAGACTGAACTCAACTGAACTGATGTGGTGTGCACGTGCTAAGTCGCTTCAATCGTGTCCAACTGGGTGAGACCCTATGGACTGTAGCCTGCCAGGCTCCTCTGTCTATGGGATTCTCCAGGCAAGAATACTGGATATGGTTGCTATGCCCTTCTCCAGCTTATATTGTAAGAATGATATTTTTTTTAATTCAGACTGATGCCTTTTTCTCAATACGGTAGTATTTTTGCCATAGTTTCTCACTAAATATCAAGATCACTAGGATAAAACCTCTTTCAGTATCTCTGCAGAGTGTTTGGAAAGAAGTTGTCTATTCAAATATTTTTTCACTGAACAGACATGAATCAATCAGCCAATTTTAAGGCAGAAGTCATTTTGATTAAGTGAGAAATGGTATTATTACACCAGAGTTCTTCAAATTCTTTCACAAATTAAACAAATGTGTTCAAAGAGAAAAGTAGACTCAGCATACAGCAAGTGTAAGAAACTTGCAACTGAAGTAGCTGGAGGATTCATACCCAGTTTAAAAAGCATATATACTTAAAAAGCATATATACAAAATTTAATTTCATGAGGAATATTGGGCCTATTTTCAAACACTAAGATTTTTATTTTTTCAAAAATGTTAAAATTTCAATTTGGGAATGTGAACAACCCTAATATTCAAAATAACTTCAATATTCATTTAACAAGCCATAAAAACACACCATCTAGACAGAGGAAGCCTATGATTGACCAACCATATATTAATTTATAATATAGAAAGTATTAAAGAGTGTTCTAAAACTAAATTGCATGAAATTCTTAAAAATGAATAAAATAATTTTAAAATCTAAACTGGGATTTTTAACTGAATTAGAGTTAATTGAGCATATTACTACAAATCTAGACAGATAAAATAGATTAATACTTTTACTGATGAATAGATTATTTTGATATACATAAAGACATAGATGATAGACAGAAAGATAGAGATTCTAACTTAATTAATCCCCACTCCTTGTTATTATTTCAGTCACATTATAGTTGCTACATACATAATATATACACCCTAGGTTCAGTTATCAAATAAAATCTCTGTGCTCCTCTAGTAAGATACCAGTACTAAACATTATATTTTGGTTCAATGATTTGGCAAAAATGAGAAGGAAGGAAAATAGTCAATAAATATCAACAAACCTGGTTTTATTCTAACTTAAATTTTATTTATTTTTTGATCTATCTTAGAATCCCCTTTCTCAAATTTTACTTTTTAATTTCACTATGATTTTATTTGACCTCTTTTATCAGACTAGAAAATGAAAGCTTGGTTTTAATAAAGTATAGGTAGAGAAGGCAAGATTGAAATTTCAGGATATTTTTTTAAATGATGAAGTGGTATGACTTGAAGAAAATATAGTTGAATCTTCAACTGAAAATTATTATTAAAATGTGTTGAGTAATTATGAGAATCTTGTTAAGAGATTTGCAGTACAAAAGCATCATAATCTATTTTTAAAAATTTATTTTTAATTGAAAGATAATTGTTTTGCAATATTGTGTTTGTTTTTGCCATACATCAACATGAATCAACCATAGATATACATATGTCTCCTACCTCTTGAAATTTCCTCCCACCTCCCACCCAATCCTAGCTCTCTAGGTTGTCACAGAGCATTGGTTTGAAATTTCTTAAAAAATATATGACAAAAAAATACACTGAATAGAGGCTTTTCAGGCCTGAAGTTAAACAAAGCTGAAAGGGACAGCTTACATGATAGATGACTAAATGAAGATTTAAAATAGGCATGACAACCTAGATAGCATATTCAAAAGCAGAGACATTACTTTGCCAACAAAGGTTCGTCTAGTCAAGGCTATGGTTTTTCCAGTAGTCATGTATGAATGTGAGAGTTGGACTGTGAAGAAGGCTGAGTGCCAAAGAATTGATGCTTTTGAACTGTGGTGTTGGAGAAGACTCTTGAGAGTCCCTTGGACTGCAAGGAGATCCAACCAGTCCATTCTGAAGGAGATCAGCCCTGGGATTTCTTTGGAAGGAATGATGCTAAAGCTGAAACTCCAGTACTTTGGCCACCTCATGTGAAGAGTTGACTCATTGGAAAAGACTCTGATGCTGGGAGGGATTGGGGGCAGGAGGAGAAGGGGACGACAGAGGATGAGATGGCTGGATGGCATCACTGACTCGATGGACATGAGTCTGAGTGAACTCCAGGAGTTGGTGATGGACAGGGAGGCCTGGCATGCTGCGATTCATGGGGTCGCAAAGAGTCGGACAGGACTGAGTTACTGATCTGATCTGATCTGATATGACAATTTCATACCAAAATGAAATCAACAAGATGGATTTTACAAAAATATGTGTAAATATTTGAATTGAAAATCAACTTTAATTATGGTAGCATTGGGAGAAAGAGACTAGGATGGCTCAGGTGACAAACATCTGTGGATGCTGTGACATTGAAAGGTGACAAGGCATGAAATGACTTCTTAATACACAAACCAGAACCAAAGCTACATTAATAAAAATGGTGTTGCTTTTATGATACAAAATTATTTAATTTTATAATTATTTTGTTTATGAGTTGTCAAGAATAACTGAAGGTTTTGTTTTTAAATTAGTTGATCCCTGTTTATGATAGGCTAAGAGATGTTTTCCCAGATAAAGTAGACCATCATGGTAAAGAGCTATAGAAATATTTAAAGGAATATGAAACATTCAAATATGCTTTCTTCATATTTGAGGAACTGTTATTGTGACTAAGAAAGCTATTCTCTCTAGAATTTCTACAAGAGGTACAGTAGGACTAGTAAGTTGAAATCTGCTGGCAATCAGATTCATTTTTGAGGGAGTTTTTGTTTTTTTTTTTCAAGTAGTTATAGCTGTCCTAGATAAAAATGAGTTACTTCAAGAATAATATTTTTACATCACTGCTGTTGTTCAGTTATTTTAAAACCAGGAAGCCAAAATATAAGTAATGTTGTGGTTGTTTCAATTTTATTTTTAGATTATCAAATCATATGAGCATCCCTTATATGAGTGATAACTCTTTGTCACACTTGCAGCCAGAACAAAATATGCATAACATTTTAATCATATAAATTCCAAGGAAGACAGGGCCTGTTAATGATCTATCAATGTGAGGAATACTTTCTCGTTTCTAAACTATTGTTATTATACAATCAACATGTGCATTGTTTCTATGATGTTTCCAGACAAATCAACATGTTAGAACAGATTCATTTTTTACTGGTATGGCAAAATTGGTCATCATATTAAGAAATAAATTATAAAACTTTGCAATGAGTGTTGAGAATATATGTTCTAAAGCAAGATTTTATGAGGGTAAAAGGAAAGAATATATGACCAGCATTCCCAAGAAAACAGTTTGCTTATTAAAACTATCTTAATCTCTTCAAGATAGGTAAGATTAACACTATCTTAATCTCTTAAAAATAATGCTTTAAATTCTCCAAGCCAGGCTTCAGCAATATGTGAACCGTGAACTTCCTGATGTTCAAGCTGGTTTTAGAAAAGGCAGAGGAACCAGAGAGCAAATAGCCAACATCCGCTGGATCATAGAAAAAGCAAGAGAGTTCCAGAAAAAACATCTATTTCTACTTCATTGACTATGCCAAAGCCTTTGACTGTGTGGATCACAATAAACTGTGGAAAATTCTGAAAGAGATGGGAATACCAGACCACTTGATCTGCCTCTTGAGAAATTTGTATGCAGGTCAGGAAGCAACAGTTAGAACTGAACATGGAGCAACAGACTGGTTCCAAATAGGAAAAGGAGTACGTCAAGGCTGTATATTGTCACCCTGCTTATTTAACTTCTATGCAGAGTACATCATGAGAAATGCTGGACTGGAGAAGGCACAAGCTGGAATCAAGATTTCCAGGAGAAATATCAATAACCTCAGATATGCAAATGACACCATCCTTATGGTAGAAAGTGAAGAGGAACTAAAAAGCCTCTTGATAAAGGTGAAAGTGGAGAGTGAAAAAGTTGGCTTAAAGCTCAACATCCAAAAAACGAAGATCATGGCATCTGGTCCCACCACTTTATGGGAAATAGATGGGGAAACAGTGGCAGACTTTATTTTGCTGGGCTCCAAAATCCCTGCAGATGGTGACTGCAGCCATGAAATTAAAAGACGCTTGCTCCTTGGAAGGAAAGTTATGACCAACCTAGATAGCATATTCAAAAGCAGAGACATTACTTTGCCAACAAAGGTTCGTCTAGTCAATGCTATGGTTTTTCCTGTGGTCAGGTATGGATGTGAGAGTTGGACTGTGAAGAAGGCTGAGCACTGAAGAATTGATGCTTTTGAACTGTGGTGTTGGAGAAGACTCTTGAGAGTCCCTTGGACTGCAAGGAGATCCAACCAGTCCATTCTGAAGGCGATCAGCCCTGGGATTTCTTTGGAAGGAATGATGCTAAAGCTGAAACTCCAGTACTTTGGCCACCTCATGCGAAGAGTTGACTCATTGGAAAAAACTCTGATGCTGGGAGGGATTGGGGGCAAGAGGAGAAGGGGACAACAGAGGATGAGATGGCTGGATGACATCACTGACTCAATGGATGTGAATCTGATTGAACTCAGGGAGTTGGTGATGGACAGGGAGGCCGGGAGTGCTGTGATTCATGGGGTCGCAAAGAGTCGGACAGGACTGAGTGACTGATCTGATCTGATCTGATCTGAATCTCTTAAATTGAGACGATCCCCTGGAGCAAGAAATGGCAACTTACTCCAGTATGAAGTGAAGTGCAGTGAAGTCACTCAGTCTTGTCCAACTCTTTGGGACCCCATGGACTATAGTCTATAAGGTCCTCCATCCATGGGATTTTCCAGGCAAGAGTACTGGAGTGGGTTGCCATTGCCTTCTCCAGGGGATCTTCCCTACCCAGGGATTGAACCCGGGTCTCCCACATTGTGGGCAGACACTTTATCCTCTAAGCCACCAGGGAAGCTAAAGTTCATGGAGTCACAAAGAGCTGGACACGATTGCAGGACTGAGCAAGCACACAAGCAATTTCTTCAATATGAAGAGTTTAAATTAAAATACTAAATATAAATGTAATATACTATTCCCTAGGGTATTTGGAACATAAAGAAAATTAATATGAACAGACTTTTGAATTAATTTTATAATATAAAATATGCAAATATATAATGATACTACTTAACAAACATTATATTAGGAATGCTTATACAACTTTTACAAATAAATAACTTTAGAATCTTACTAAATGAGAAGAAGAAATAATCATTCCCTGGTATTTTAATAGCTCTAGACAATTCCATATATAAAATCATGAGCTTCCTTAATTGATTCAATCTGCATTTGTTTTCTTCAGTTCAGTTCAGTTCAGTTGCTCAGTCATGTGTGATTCTTTGTGACCCCATGAGTCGCAACATGCCAGGCCTCCCTGTCCATTACCAACTCCAGGAATTCACCCAGACTTACATCCATCGAGTCTGTAATGCCATCCAGCCATCTCATCCTCTCTCATCCCCTTCTCCTTCCCCCAATCCCTCCCAGCATCAGAGTCTTTTCCAATGAGTCAACTCTTTGCATGAGGTGGCCAAAGTATTGGAGTTTCAGCTTTAGCATCATTCCTTCCAAAGAAATCCCAGGGCTGATCTCCTTCAGAATGGACTAGTTGGATCTCCTTGCAGTCCAAGGGACTCTCAAGAGTCTTCTCCAACACCACAGTTCAAAAGCATCAATTCTTTGGCACTCAGCCTTCTTCACAGTCCAACTCTCACATCCATACATAACCACAGGAAAAACCATAGCCTTGACTAGACAGACCTTTGTTGGCAAAGTAATGTCTCTGCTTTTGAATATGCTATCTAGGTTGGTCATAACTTTCCTTCCAAGGAGTAAGCGTCTTTTAATTTCATGGCTGCAGTCACCATCTGCAGGGATTTTGGAGCCCCAAAAAATAAAGTCTGACACTATTTCCACTGTTTCCCCATCTATTTGCCATGAAGTGATGGGACCAGATGCCATGATCCTAGTTTTTTGAATGTTGAGCTTTAAGCCAACTTTTTCACTCTCCTCTTTCACTTTCATCAAGAGGCTTTTTAGTTTCTCTTCACTTTCTGCCATAAGGGTGGTGTCATCTGCATATCTGAGGTTATTGATATTTCTCCCGGCAATCTTGATTCCAGCTTGTGCCTCCTCCAGTCCAGCATTTCTCATGATGTACTCTGCATAGAAGTTAAATAAGCAGGGTGACAATATACATCCTTGACGTACTCCTTTTCCTATTTGGAACCAGGCTGTTGTTCCATGTCCAGTTCTAACTGTTGCTTCCTGCCCTGCATACAGATTTCTCAAGAGGCAGGTCAGGTAGTCTGGTAGTCCCATCTCTTGAAGAATTTTCCACAGTTTATTGTGATCCACACAGTCTGGATGCCTATTAAATTTATAAGCCATCTATCTTACATAACTCAAAAAGAGAATTTTCAGCTCTCTGAAGGAATGTGTGGTATCTTATTTTTCTTTTATAGTTTTCATAATCCCAAAGAGTGTGCTGAAAATAGTGGATGTTTAATGGTTGTGTAACAATTAATTGTTTCTTCACATCTAAGTGTAAAGATTTCTGTTTTTCCCTAGAAATTGTCTTCTTATATTGCTATGCCCTGGAGAAGGAAACAGCAACCCACTACAGTATTCTTGTCTGGAGAATCACATGGACAGAGGAGCCTGGTGGGCTATAGGCCGTGGGATCACAAAGAGAAGAGCACAATTGAGCAACTGAGAACACACATTGTTGTACCCAGAGCTAAACATAGTTTAAGGTGAATTACCAGAGCACGTGTAAAGACAAAAACAGTCAGTTTAGAAGTAGAAGGTAAGTTTCATTGCCATTGAGTTGGATGAAATTCTAAAATTATTTCATTGAAATTTTCCACACCTGTTAGGAACTCTGTGTCTCAATATGTTAGACCTTGGGAGGATTTCATCCTGGTAAAATGCAAAGGCCCCATTTGCTTTGATATGTTATCTTTGGCATATCTCTGTGTGTGAGACATTATGAGGAGGGGGCCAAAAGAAAATTGTCATAGGGCACCTGTCCATTAGTGAGTCCTCATGCCCAGAAGATGGAGACGGCAATGGCAACCCACTCCAGTACTCTTGCCAGGCCAATCCCATGGACAGAGAAGCCTGGTGGGCTGCAGTCCATGGGGTCGCTAGGAGTTGGACACGACTAAGAGACTTCACGTTTACTTTTCACTTTCATGCACTGGAGAAGGAAAAGGCAACACATTCCAGTGTTCTTGCCTGGAGAATCCCAGGGACGGGGGAGCCTGGTGGGCTGTAGTCTATGGGATTGCACAGAGTCAGACACAACTGAAGCGACTTAGCAGCAGCAGAAGCAGCATGCCCAGAAGAAACTTTCTGGCACCATCTGGTTATAATCCTCTGAAGCATGAGAATTGATGGACCTTTTAGTTTTTTTCTCAGCTGGTATAATTGTGATGCTATTCTTATTCAAAATGGGCCACATTTCACTCATGGCTGAAAGCATACAGTTCCCATTGACTTTAATATGTGGACAGGCATGAGAAAATTACAAAAGAATTCAGTCTAATGCTTATAATTGTTTTATGAATCTTAATAAGCCTGTTTAACTTAATAATACTCAATTTTGAGGATGTTCACAGGTTACTTATTCATTGGCCATAAAAAGCATTTCCTTGAACCCTTTCTGAAAGGTTGTGTTTTCATTAAAGAGCAGATTCTTTGCTTTCTGTGGCCAAAAAGCATGGTGGTGAGTCATGGATTTTATGCAAACAAAAGCCATTTGATAGGACTGAAAATGTTAGTTGCAATGTTCAAGCAGACATAGAAAGTGCATGCCCCCAAAAGGAGAAAAAATGCTTAAGAGAATTTATGCAGTGCATTTTTTTTTACACAAAGACAAAAGCAGTTTGTCACAATATGGAGAATCATAGCTAATTACACTGGTTTTAAATCCAATGCTTTATAGAACTATCACTGCTGCAAAGGAAAAATACAAATTGTAAAATATACAGAGAAGCTGACTATAGAGAACTAAGTAAAATAAAATGAGGCAGCATTACCAATAGGAAAGAGTCAGCATAGAGTCAGAATGAAGTTCATATTTCTAAGAGAAAATAAAGGGGGAATAAACTTTCAAACTTAAAGGTAGCTTAATTTTCTATCTCTACTTTAAATTATCAAATATGGACAATATATATTTGGGTGTACCTATTCTCAGATACAAAAATAAAATGCCTCCTTTGAGTATGAAGTTATGTTTCCCTTACACATATGGAACACTTACCACTGTAGGGAGATAACAAGAGCAAGTCATGATGTGAGGGGTTAAGAGGAGCTGACCTATTCTATTCCTGTTGAATAGTAATAACATGATCAACAAAAGAGTCGACATTAAAATACTTACATACACACACAATCACACATGCACAAACATAGAGAATTAAAAAATACGTATTAGGGACAGTGATTCTCCCAACTTTGGCAGACAAGCACCATATTTAATGATTAAAAATAATATCATTTCTCTCTTTTATGAGCAATCATTTCTTAAGCTCCAGCATATTTTTGTGGCAAAAGGTTAATAAATTATCCAGTTTATATATTCATTAGTGAATGATACTGATGTTAAACATAGTGCTGCTGGAAATCTGTGTTCAAATGTAACAAATCCTATTTTTGGGTGTTATTAAGAATCCACATCTTCGATGGAAACTCTAAAGTCTTCAGTTCAAAGAGGAGAGAAAGAGGGAAAGATCTGGGCTCAAAAACCATTGGGTTGATGATCTGCATTATATCATGGAGGGAAGGTCTACAGTTTGCGATACAAACAAGGATGTGTGTCAGCCTAGGACTACACAGATTTGCATTTCTCATATGAGCATCATTTCTCAAAGTCCAAAAATGGTTATCCTACTCCATTTATCTTTTCTTAAGATGCCAGAGAATGCCTTGAGGTTCTTACTGAGTCACATAGGGTCCCTATAGATGTTGATATGGTATAGGTAGGTGACTAGATATAAAACTACAGTGATTGGGAAAATGTGACTGCCTCATTGCTATATTAAAGGTACATTTTAGAGTAAACTAAAAAAAGATCTTCACGACCAAGATAATCACGATGGTGTGATGACTCACCAAGAGCCAGACATCCTGGAATGTGAAGTCAAGTGGGCTTCAGAAAACATCACTATGAACAAAGCTAGTGGAGGTGATGGAATTCCAGTTGAGCGATTTCAAATCCTGGAAGATGATGCTGTGAACATGCTGCACTCAATATGCCAGCAAATTTGGAAAACTCAGCAGAGGCCACAGGACTGGAAAAGGTCAGTTTTCATTCCAATCCCAAAGAAAGGCAATGCCAAAGAATGCTCAAACTACCACACAATTGCACTCATCTCACACGCTAGTAAAGTAATGCTCAAAATTGTCCAAGCCAGGCTTCAGCAATACATCAAGCGTGAACTTCCAGATGTTCAAACTGGTTTTAGAAAAGGCAGAGGAACCAGAGAGCAAATTGCCAACATCCGCTGGATAATGGAAAAGCAAGAGAGTTCCAGAAAAGCATCTATTTCTGCTTCATTGTCTATGCCAAAGCCTTTGACTGTGTGGATCACAATAAACTGTGGAAAATTCTTCAAGAGATGGGAATACCAGACCACCTGACCTGCCTCTTGAGAAACCTATATACAGATAAGGAAGCAACAGTTAGAACTGGACATGGAGCAACAGACTGGTTTCAAATAGGAAAAAGACTACATCAAGGCTGTATATTGTCACCCTGCTTATTTAACTTCTATGCAGAGTACATCATGAGAAACGCTGGGCTGGAGGAAGCACAGGCTGGAATCAAGATTGCTGGGAGAAATATTAATAACCTCAGATATGCAGATGACACCACCCTTATGGCAGAGAGTGAAGAGAAACTAAAAAGCCTCTTATGAAAGTGAAAGAGGAGAGTGAAAAAGTTGGCTTAAAGCTCAACATTCAGAAAATGAAGATCATGGCATCTGGTCCCATCACTTCATGGGAAAAGGATGGGAAAAGAATGGAAACAGTGTCAGACTTTATTTTTTTGGGGATCCAAATTCCCTGCAGATGGTGACTGCAGCCATGAAATTAAAAGATGCTTACTCCTTGGAAGGAATATGATCAACCTAGACAGCATATTCAAAAGCAGAGATATTATTTTGCCAACAAAGGTCCGTCTAGTCAAGGCTATGGTTTTTCAAGTGGTCATATATGGATGTGAGAGTAGGACTGTAAAGAAAGATGAGTGCAGAAGAATTGGTGCTTTTGAACTGTGGTGTTGGAGAAGACTCTTGAGAGTCCCTTGGACTGCAAAGAGATCCAACCATCCATTCTAAAGGAGATCAGTCCTGGGATTTCTTTGGAAAGAATGATGCTAAAGCTGAAACTCCAGTACTTTGGCCACCTCATGCGAAGAGTTGACTCATTGGAAAAGACTCTGATGCTGGCAGAGATTGGGAGCAGGAGGAGAAGAGGATGACAGAGGAAGAGATGGCTGGATGGCATCACTGACTTGATGGACATGAGTCTGAGTGAACTCCAGGAGTTTGTGATGGACAGGGAGGCCTGGAGTGCTGCAATTCATGGGGTCACAAAGAGTCAGACATGACTGAGTGACTGAACTGAACTAGAGTAAACTAAAAACAAAGTTCCATTATACAAATAGTAATTGACATTTGAAATTGTTTAATAAGTACATTGAAACATTATGTATATTAATCATATATAGGTAGTCGAACACACACATGTAAATACACATGCATATATATACAATATTTGATGAATAACACCCCCAAATTTACATATGAAGAAAATATTTCTTAAGTTAGTTGTTTAGTGTCATATATCTGTTTTCTAAGATTTATTCTGGGCATAATGTTAATGCCTGCAGCAAATTTTTGTATCTCTAAGAGCAGCATGCAAGTTCAGTTGAGAATCCTATGCATTGATATTATTAAATATGCTGTTTATACAGGTTCTGTGGCCTTAAAGCCAAGCAGATGTTCCTAAAAAGAATATTTATTAATGCTTAATATAGAAGACTTCTGCAGAAGATTGGTGCATCTGAACTTAATCAATAACCAGATCTTACTAAAATGATCAAATTAAAAAAAAAAATATCAGATAGAACTTAAGTAGATCTAGGAAGTTAGGGCAAAGTATGTTCCATGTTCTGCAACCTTAGTCTATATATTGATCTTTCTCAACTTACAATAAGCTTACATCCTAACAATGCATAATAAGTTGTAAATGTTGTAAGTGGAAATTCCATTTAATACATCTTTCCTACCAACTTCATAGGCTTCCCTGGTGGCGCAGAGGGTAAAAATCCACTTTCAGTGCAGGACACCAGAGTTTGATCCCTGGGCTGGGAAGATCCCCTGGAGAAGGGAATGGTAACCCACTCCAGTATTCTTGCCTGGAGAATCTGTGGACAGTTGAGCCTGATGGGCTACAGTCCGTGGGGTCACAGAGAGTCAGACACAATTGAGCGATGAAGCACATACATAAACACCAACATTGTATCTTAGTCTAGACTCCTTAAATGTGCTCAGAACACTTTACATTAACCTAGAGTTGGGAAAAAATCATCTAACATAAAGCCTGCTGCTGCTACTGCTAAGTCGCTTCAGTTGTGTCCGACTCTGTGCAACCCCATAGATGGCAGCCCACCAGGCTCCGCCATCCCTGGGATTCTCCAGGCAAGAACACTGGAGTGGGTTGCCATTTCCTTCTTCAATGCATGAAAGTGAAAAGTGAAAGTGAAGTTGCTCAGTCGTGTCCGACCCCTAGTGATCCCGTGGACTGCACCCTACCAGGCTCTTCCGTCCATGGGATTTTCCAGGCAAGAGTACTGGAGTGGGGTGCCATTGCCTTCTCCTAAACATAAAGCCTACTTTGTAACAAAATGTTGAAAATCTTATGTAGTATATTAAATACTGTACTGAATGTGAAAAGCAGAATGGTTGTAAGTGTATGTTACAGTGTTGATGAACAATGTTGATCAACAATCAATGATATTGATTGTTTACATGGGAAATCTTGTGGGTTACTGGGAGATCACAGCTTCTATCCAGCATCTGGATAGAGTATGGTACCTCACATTGCTATCCTGGGAAAAGATCAAAATTCAAAATCTGAAGTACAATTTTTACTCTATGTTATATCCCTTTCACACCACTGTGAATTTGGAAAATCATTAGTCATTAGTTGAGCCATTGTAAATCAGGGGCTGTCTGTATTCTAATCTGCATTTTGGATAAAATAATAGAATGATTCTAAATACACACAAGTGCTATGCTTTTCTTACTCATTCAGTCGTGTCTGACTCTGTGACCCCATGGACTGTCACCCACCAGGCTCCTCTGTCCATGGGGATTCTCCAGGTAAGAATACTGGAGTGGGTTGCTGTGCCCTCCTGCAGAAATACACAAAATTTTATTTAAAATACGTATTTTTATGCAGACACAAAATTTTATTTAAAATATGTATTTTTTCACTAAAATAAGTACAAGAACCTAGAACATAGCACACTAAAATAAATGTGGATAGATATTGGAAGCATAGGTAGATCTCAGAACCAAATAACACTGAAATCACAATGTATAAGTGCAAATCAACAATGTTTGTTAGAAGGTATACTTGAAAATATGGTTTTAAGTATAATTTTCTAAAGCCAGGAAATAAAATTAAAAGTACAAATATGAGAATAACCAAGATCAATTAATACAGATGTCTAAATAAGTATCATAAAGCAGCTTAAAAACTGAATGTAAATGTCAAATATTATTCTAGAAAGAAAATACATGCCATGATAAATAATACTATTTTTTTCATTTAAATACCCATATAACATTACCAAAGTAGAGAGAACAACAAGGTGAAAAATATATTACTTAAATTCTTTCAAATATCATCACAGAAAATATTCTATTTCTCATTAAAACTATATATATATGTGTGTGTGTATTAGAAATGATTTTGAAATATTGTATTTTGTTAACCAACAGCAGAATTAGATAGTGAAATATATAATACTTTCCATATGGTGGAGGGTGTGAATGGAGCACATACAGCCTTTGCACCCTATCCTAGAGGAAGTGTATACTCCTATAAAAGAGAAATTTGGGTAATTATGTGTTTATACTTCTATAGGACAATCACATTCTTGGAATCTATTATATGTAAGCAAGCTACACATATTTCTTCTGTAAAAATCAAAAACTTATTCTTAAATTCACATGTCATGGCATAGGACCTACAATCACCAAAACAACTTTGAAAAAGAAAACAAAGTTGGATAAATAACACTACCTGATTTCAGGACTCATGGTAAAGCTGTAGTAATCAAGATAGTATGGTACTGTTAAAACAGACAAACAAATCAATACTCAAATTAGAGTTCAGGAAAAAAAAAAGCCCACATTGATTTCAACATGAATTGAAAATAATTCAGTAGAGAAAAGATAGTCTTTTAAATAACTTAGATATTCAACTATAATACAACTAAATATATATGAAATAAATAAAATAAAATAAAAATCCATGTGTGCCATGCCAAGTAACATCAGTGGTGTCTGACTCTTTGCATATTTTTTTATTTATTTTAAAATAAAAAAAATAAAATAAAAACTAAATATAAATAAAATAAATAAATAAAATAAAAATCCATGTGTGCCATGCCAAGTAACATCAGTGGTGTCTAACTCTTTGCAACCATTTGGATCATAACCCGCCAGGCTCCTCTGTCTATGGATTCCCCAGGCAAGAATACTGGAGTGGGTTGCCATTCTCGAGGGGATCTTCCCAACCTCAGGGATCAATCCTGCATCTCTTAGTCTCCTGCATTGGCAAGTGGGTTCTTTACCACTAGTGCCACCTGGGAAGCCTGCAATTCATACTTCATACCATATACAAAAATTAACTCACGATGGATCACAGACACAAATATAAAACTTTACACTATAAAAATTGTAGAAGAAATTGTAAGAGAATATATTTATAACATAGAAGTATGTAAGATTAAGAAATATAAGGGAAAAAATGAATGACCTGTAAAAATATGCAAATATCTATTTTTATATGCATTGCATGCAAAATTGTCCTCAGTACTTAGAACCATCCAGAAAGGCTACTCAGAGGCAAGGGTTTCTAAACTTGGCTTTGTATTAAGTAGTGAACAGTAATGAGATTCCATTGACCACTGTTAGTATATGTGTAGGAGGTGTGGCGGCTGCTGCTGCTGCTGCTGCTAAGTCGCTTCAGTCGTGTCCGACTCTGTGCGATCCCATGGACTGCAGCCTATCAGGCTTCTCTGTCCATAGGATTCTCCAGGCAAGAACACTGGAGTGGGCTGCCATTTCTTTCTCCAATGCATGAAAGTGGAAAGTGAAAGTGAAGTCGTTCAGTCGTGTCCGACTCTTAGCGACCCCATGGACTGCAGCCTACCAGGCTCCTCCATCCATGGGATTTTCCAGGCAACAGTACTGGAGTGGGGTGCCATTGCCTTCTCCCAGGTGTGGTGGGGGGGGGCATATTTGATGCCACTCAAATAAGATATGTTGAGACAGTCACTTACTGAAACACTTATGACTTTTTTTTGCCTCTAGCTACTTAATAAAAAAGCAAAGCTAATATCTATCTCCCATGGTGCACAGTTACTTGCCAACTTTACAATAAACTATGATTTATTTGAACGATTTATGTAAGAACTTGGTGTGGAGAGGAGAAAACTGCATCTGAGACTTAACTTTGATTATTAGTCTTTGAAGCTGCCTCCTGTAATTACTCATAGTTTTATTTTAAAGGATTGGGAACACGTGTACACCCTTGGCGGATTCATGCTGATATATGGCAAAACCAATACAATATTGCAACGTAATTAGCCTCTAATTAAAATAAGTAAATTTAAATTAAAAAAAAAACACTGCTCTATCATTCTTTCTCCATAGTCTTAGAATTTAAAAATCAAGACAATCTGATTTTATCAGCTATTAGTATAGTTACCCACATTCCACTTTACCCTAAATTTCTTTTCCCACTTCCCCCAAAGAAATAAGTTGGCTCAAATATTCCCCTGATATCTTTATCTTCTCTATTAGTAGAATATCTGTCTTGGACCAAAGAGGATTGTCTCTGAATATTGTCACTTTTCCTAAGTATCACAGCCTTGGAAGTATGTGTCATGGCAATTCATTCCTCCTTATAAAGAGCATATGAAATCTCAAATGCAAAATGTACAGCATTTTCCAATAAAATAATAATTTAAAAAATTTTCAAAATATACTTTGTTTTGTGAACATCCTAAAATGTCAAATGGATACATATATATGTATGGCTCAGTTACTTCCAGAGAAGGCAATGGCAACCCACTCCAGTACTCTTGCCTGGAAAATTCCGTGGACTGAGGAGCCTGGTAGGCTGCAGTCCATAGGGTCGCGAAGAGTCGGACATGACTGAGCTGCTTCAATTTCATTTTTCACTTTCATGCATTGGAGAAGGAAATGGGAACCCACTCCAGTGTTCTTGCCTGGAAAATCCCAGGGACAGGGGAGCCTGGTGGGGGCCCTCTGTGGGGTTGCACAGTCAGACACGACTGAAGCAACTTCGCAGCAGCTGCAGAAGTTACTTCACTGTTCACTTGGAACTATCAATATTGTTAATCAGCTATATCCCAGTAGAAAATAAAAAGTTTAAATAAAAAAATGCTTGGTGGAAAAAAAAAAGAGAGATAAAATCTATGTGCACTAGTATTATGGTAAGATATTAAACAGAAAAGTTACATTGATTGATGATTGCAGTCTACAATATGCACATTAAATGCATTGATTCCTCCCCTCAATCATCCAGAGAATCTGAAAACATCCAAAATATCCATTGAGTGTTTTTACCATATGTCTGGCACACTGCTAGAAATGAGGCATGAAATATTAATAAGGCAGAAGTCTAGCTTTAAGTAGTTCCTAGTTCACAATGTCAAAGATTTCACTCATACTGCCACTCCCAGTGAGTTCTCATTGTCTAACTTGCAAAGTGACCTCTTCATCCCCTCTGCTGTAACCTCTGATACAGATTCACAGTCCTCTGTACAACTTTCAGAAAGTCACAGCTAAACAGTTTTTAAAGGAAGAATACAACTGTTTGCAATTCCACTTTGGTTTTAAATTAGGGCATTTATTTTTCTCCTCAGTATTTTAACCTTCCTTCTTTTTCAGAGCTACAGAATCAGCAACATCTGTATAAAGCCTTTTAAAATTTGTTAACAAAGTAAAGAAAACTAATTGTTGAAACATTGGATAATACTCTTGGTACAAGACTAGATTTGATTTCTTAGAACTGAATACATAAAAATAAGAGATGGGACTAATTATTTCCCTAAAGAATTTTCTATTTTGACAATATCTATTTTAATCCCTCTTTAATACTTCAATATAGATAGCATATAAAAAATTATCTTCATATGCTCTACATTCATTACTGGTTTTATATTGGAAAACATCCCAGAAAATCAGAAGAAGGGTATTCTTGGAATTAATTGAAACAGAACAAAAGGATGCATTTATTTTCATAATGTCATTCTTATCATTTATTTGGAGGATAAGCTTGAACATGCAATGATAATTGTCTTTTTTGCAATCTCTTGGAAATAATACAATATTTATAAACTGATGGTAGATAATGATAAATTGAACGTGAAGTCCTTGTTTATAATTTAAATACTTTATATTTGTTATTTTTTCTTAGTTTGTTTCTCAAATAGTTTACTCAAACTAGAGTTAACCACATTTTTTTACTACTCCTCTACGGGATTGCAGCCATGAAATTAAAAGATACTTACTCCTTGGAAGGAAAGTTATGACCAACCTAGACAGCATATTAAAAAGCAGAGACATTACTTTGCCAACAAAGGTCCATCTAGTCAAGGCTATGGTTTTTTCAGTAGCCTTGTATGGATGTGAGAATTAGACTATAAAGAAAGCTGAGCGCAGAAGAATGGATGCTTTTGAACTGTGGTGTTGGAGAAGACTCTTGAGAGTCCCTTGGACTGCAAGGAGATCCAACCAGTCCATCCTAAAGGAGATCAGTCCTGGGTGTTCATTGGAAGGACTGATGATGAAGTTGAAACTTCAATAGTTTGGCCACCTGATGCAAAGAGCTGACTCATTGGAAAAGACCCTGATGCTGGGAAAGATTGAGGGCAGGAGGAGAAGGGGAGGGCAGAGGATGAGATGTTTGGATGGCATCACTGACTCAATGGACATGAGTTTGGGTAAACTCAGGGAGTTGGTAATGGACAGGGAGGCCTGGTGTGCTGCAGTTCAGGGGATCACAAAGAGTCGGACACAAGTGAGTGACTGAACTGACTGATGGGATTATACATTCATAGCTGAGGATCTTTTTTCTCTTCTCTTTTCTAGAAAAGAAATTGTGTGTGCATGCTGTTGCTTCACTCATTTCTGACTCTGGGACACTAGGGACTGTAGCCCACCAGACTCCTCTGTTCATGGGATTCTCCAGGCAAGAAAAATGGAGTGGATTGCTATGCCCTTCTCCAGGAGATCTTCTCAACCCAGGGTTCAGACCCACCCACATCTGTTATGTTTTCTGCACTGGCAAGTGGGTTTTTTTGTCACTAGTGCCTCATGGGACATCCGGAAAAGAAACCAAATCCTCATAAAAAGAGCAAAACAGCAATAAATGTACCCTTTAACTTAAACTCAAAGTGCTTTAAAGGAGGTATTAAAAGGGGGAGAAAATTATCACCAAGAAATTGCAGTCTCAAATGTTGCCTTGACAAAAATGTGACCCAATGTACACAAAGTCTGTGTCAGCAGTGGATGTGCAACCCTTAAAAATAATTGTTTTTTGAGGTAAAATGATTTAGTTAGCAATTTCCTCTCTAGGTCAGTGACAGTCAGTGAAAGTGAAAGTCGCTCAGTCCTGTCCAACTCTTTGCAACCCCATGGAGAGTCCATGGAATTCTCGAGGCCAGAATACTGGAGTGGGTAGCCTTTCCCTTCTCCAAGGGATCCTCTCAACCCAGGGATCGAACCCAGGTCTCCCACATTTCAGGTAGGTTCTTTACCAGCTGAGCCAAGAAGTCCAAGAATTCTGGAGTGAGTAGCCTAGCCCTTCTCCAGGGGGTCTTCCCAACCCAGGAATCAAACAGGGGTCTCCTGCACTGCAGGTGGATTCTTTACCAACTGAGCTATCAGGGAAGCCCCAGTGACCACCAAGTATCAGTATTTACCAGGATTATGGTAAACGATATGAAAACTTATGATTGAGAATCTGTATAAACAGACTGATAAAAACTTCATGTTAGAATTAAAAGAGATTTCAAAGCAAATGTGCTTACCATGTTTAAAGCACCAAATAACAAAACATAGAATTTATTATATCATAGAATATATATATATATATATAAAGTGGTCAACTGATTTAAAGGAAAACAAAAGATAACGTCTACAATTTAAGCATTTAATGACAAAATTAAAAACCTTAAAGGTCATATTTGGAAGTGTATTAATGTAGTATATTGGACTTAGAATAGAAAGAACTAGTTGGCTAAAAGATTATACTTAAATTACTCAGAATGCAGCAAAGAGTGAGAAAAAAAAAAGACTGACAATAGCTAAAAGAAAATGAACGACAGGAACTATAGAAGGAGGAGCCAGTGTATTTTTGAAATGAGTTCTATAAGTAAAAATAAGAAAAGGATAGATGGCAAAGACTAATTTTGAGGCAATAACGGAGGACATATACATGTCAGTAAACTATATCAAGCTGGAATTAATACTTAAAAGATTCTTTCTGATAATGCTGTTTAATCCAGCCTTCATCCCATTTTCAGAAATTTGTATTCCTGCAGCATACTATGCTTACCGTTTTGTTGTTGTTCAGTCACTAAGTCACGTGCAACTCTTTGCCACCCTACGGACTGCAGCACGCAAGCCTCCTTTGTTCTCCACTATTACCCAGAGTTTGTTCAATTTCATAACCATAGAGTCAATGATGCTATCTAACTATCTCATCCTCTGCTACCCACATCTCCTTTTGCCTTCCATCTTTCCCAGCCTCAGGGTCTTTTCCAATGAGAATACTTACTGTTAACACAATGCTTACTGCAAATTTTTATAATTACCTCTTGACTTTTCTTTCTTCTAATTAGATTTTCAGTTGAGTAAAGGTAAGACACTGGTTTCTATTTCTTAAATTCTTGGCCAAATTTAGTCATTATTTACTTTTTGAAGGAATTGACTCCATCTTGGAATCAATAGCTCTTTTTTAGTACAGTGGTATTATATTCAATTCAATGGTAATATTAATTTTTCTGATCTAATTTCTCAAAAGTACATCTCTGGTAGTGTTGCATTCTCTCTAGGTTATTATTATAATTTTTAATGTACAATTTCATTCGACATTATTTAGTGGATACCTACTATGTAATGCATTGTTCTAGAAACCAAGACAATATTTATGACCAACAGAACAATTTAATTATTATATGTAATTAAAGTTTCAGTGAACAAGTGTAAGTGAACAAATAAAATGATTTCAGGGAATAATAGGCTCTATAAAGGAAATAAGTAGGGCAGCATGATATTTGAGGCTTGGGTACCCTAAAAGGAACATTCATGTGCTAAGTTCAAAATATATGTTATAAAGAAAAACAAAGAAAGAACAGAGCTTTTCCCCTTGGATTATTTCCATAAAAAATGGTTATCACTAAAGGTCATGAAAGGATATACCTCTGATGTAGATAATTTCTACAAGACATTTTTGTAGGGCAGTATGCAAATCTCAATGGAATATAAATATTAAAAGTTTCAAAATTATATATTTATTAATGAAAAATATCAAATACTTGGCATAGTAGTTTCATTCTGTTTACAAATGTTCTTAAATCTAGTTGAGAACTTTACAGTCTAGTTCAGTAGACACTTATTTTTAAAATTTAGAAAGATGGTAACAATAACCCTGTGTACGAGACAGCAAAAGAGACACTGATGTATAGAACAGTCTTATGGACTCTGTGAGAGAGGGAGAGGGTGGGAAGATTTGGGAGAATGGCATTGAAACCTGTAAAATATGTATGAAACGAGTTGCCAGTCCAGGTTCGAGGCAGGATACTGGATGCTTGGGGCTGGTGCACTGGGACGACCCAGAGGGATGGAATGGGGAGGGAGGAGGGAGGAGGGTTCAGGATGGGGAACACATGTATACCTGTGGCAGATTCATTTTCATATTTGGCAAAACTAATACAATTATGTTAAGTTTAAAAATAAAATAAAATTAAAAAAATAAAAATAAAAATGAGAAATTTGTTATCAATACAGAACAGAGAAGACATAGGATTTAGCTGCATGTGAGTTGACTCCTTATGTGCCTTGGTTTTGTAGTCTTACCTATAATTTATTTCTATTCAGGAATAAAGTTCTCTTTCCTTTGATCTCATTTTTGCCAAATTTCAGAGAAATAGTGGGGAAAACACTCCATTTGCAATCACTATGATGAAGGCATGACTGCATTGTCATTCAATTAAATTACTTTGAGAACTAGACTTCAATTTCTGAAAGGTATAATAGGGTTAGGATGACCACATCTTTCTTATAATATTTCCTTAGAGAGAAGAAGTTTGTCAAGTCTTCAGGGATGCTCATTCACCTTTCGACTTCTGGAGACTTGCTTTTCTTTTCACTTTTTATTGATTGGGAAGAAGGAGTCATTAACTGTTGACAAAGTTCTCCTAGTATGTGATAGCTCTGATAAATATTTTGATAAAAAAGAAATGATTGGTATGAGGGAGATTTCTAAATTTGTATAATGTGTGACTTTAAAATTATCTTTGATTTTTTTTTATTTTTTTATTCACTAAATCCTTTTTTTAATTTAAATTTATTTATTTTAATTGGAGGCTAATTACTTTACAATATTGTATTGGTAAGTTCTTGTCGTCTATCATAAGATAAAATGAAGTTGATTCATTTGAATAGAACCTGGTAAGCATGGAAATAAAACTAGCTTGCTGTTGACACGGAACATATAAGAAAGTTACAAGGTACTGGTAAAAATATTTTTTCATGTTAACAGGAAAATTTAGATAACATTCTAAGTACACCGTTTGCCATAATTGTGTTTAATATTACAACGGTAGAAAGAAGGTTGTCTGCAATTCTGAAATTTCTAATACACTCTAGCTCAATTCTGCTTAAACAGAAAACACTGATTTGAAAAGCAAATGTAATATGCCTGAAACCAAACTATTTGTATTTCCAGAGTACAAAAATTACAGCACTGTGCCAAATATCTTTGACAGAACACTTGAGCAGAGTAGAGCTCATAATGCCATTTATACAGACTTTAAAGCCTTTTCTGTACATTTTTGCTTCATAGGTGAAAAAGAGACACTTCAAATCAAAGGAAAAAAAAATGAAGATGAGGAAATGATATTGTTAAGGATGAAAAGGCAAGAAATAAACTAAATGCATGTAAATCCAATTTTTTTTTCCCCTAAAGTATAGCAAAAGTATAAGTTGATAGAAGATTGTGTAATTTAGAGTTTCTAGACTTTGGAAAGTATAATTAATTTTATCAGAGTGGTATAAACTGGTGGTGCATCCACTCAGTCATTGTAAAATTGGATACTTCTCCTTAAAGATATGGCTAATTCTAGAGATGGGGGAGAAAATATATACAAGATGAGTTTGAAGGGGTAAAAATTAAGGAATTATTCTTTTAAAAAAATAAATAAAGTAAGGCATGCCCAAGGATTCAAGAGAAAATAGAATGCCCAAAGTATTTTGTGCAGGAGAATTTCAAATAATTTATGTAGATACTCTGCTTTTGAAATGTGGTGCTAGAGAAGATGCTTGAGAGTCCCTTGGTCAGCAAAGAGAACAAACCAGTCAGTCTTAAAGGAAATCAACCTTGAATACTCTTTGGAAAGACTGATGCTGAAGCTGATACTCCAATACTTCGAAAGCTACCTGATGTGAAGAGTTGACTCATTGGACAAGATCCTGATTCTGGGAAAAATTGAAGGCAAAAGGAGAGGAGGGCAACAGAGGATGAGATGGTTGGATGGAATCACTGACTCAACGGACATGAACTTGGACAAACTCCAGGAGATGATGAGGGACAGGGAAGCCTAGTGTACTGCAGTCTATGGGGTTGTGAAGAATGGGACACGACTTGGCTACTGAACAGCAGTTCTGCTTTCAACTCACTCTATACATATCAGCTGCACATTGTGACTTCTTTCCAAAGTGTACTGTATGGAAAGTGAGTAAAGTAATTTGATGATAAAAACTTAAAAATACTACTTCAGGCAGGTGACCAAAATCAACATCAACAGTGTTAAGTTTTATTGATAACATGTACCCTTGAAGTGATCTAATAAAAATTGCATTTCATCTCTGTGATCTTCCTTTCAAAAACCCATATATCCTGAGAAAAATATTAGGCAAATTGCACCATAGGATCAGCCTACAAAATACTTTACCAATATTTTTTAAAACTGTCAATGTCACCACAAACAAAGTAAACTTAAGGATCTATAACAGTCCAAATGAGCCTAAGGAACATGAACAACTAAATGTAATGCACTATTTTGCAATCTGACGCTGGAAAATTAAAAAAAATGATGTGAAATCTAAGGGAAATGTAAATTATAAACATTAATAATAGTGTATCAATAAGGTTTATCAATTATGACAAATGCACCATAGAAATGCAAGATGTTAATAATAGAAGGATATAAGTGTGAGGTATACAGGGATTCTCTGTGCTATTTTTGCAAATTTTGTGTAAACCTAAAACTACTCTGTAATAAAAAGTTCATGTAAATATATGTTTTTAAAAGTATGGACCTTGGAAGATTTCTACTGGTTTAACCCTAGAGAAAATGATTGCATTATATTTCTCATTAGAAACAACTTCTCAAATTGTTCAGTTTAATCTTCTTTAAAACATGCCTTATTCTGCATTAAGGATAATGTCATGTAACACTCATTTCCCTAAGGCCATATAAAGAATTAATTTTTGCTAAAATAATATTTAGATGCAAAATGAGAATAAAGTTACTTTGAATCAACTATATACTTAAGAATATACTAACTGGTAAAAAAGATATTTCAGAAGTGCTCTTTATTCAAAATATATGTAATATAAATGGTGTGGTAAAACTAATAAAATCAAATACCACATAAATATCAGTTGTTGCTGTTACTTAGTTTCTCACTTGTGTCTGGCTCTTTGCAACCCCATGGATGGCAGCTGGCCAGGCTTCCCTGTCCATTATCGACTCCTAAAGCTTGCTCAAACTCAGGTCCATCGAGTCAGTGATACCATCCAACCATCTCATCCTCTGTCATCCCTTTCTCTCCTGCCTTCAGAGTTTCCCAGCATCAGAATCTTTTCTAATGAGTCAGTTCTTTGCATCATGAGGCCAAAGTATTGGAGCTTCAGCTTTAGCATCAGTCCTTCCAATGAATATTCAGGATTGTTTTCCTTTGGGCTTCTCCTGTGGCTCAGCTGGTAAAGAATCCTCCTGTAATGCAGGTGACCTGGGTTCTATCCCTGCGTTGGGAAGGTCCCCTGGAGACGGGAAGGCTCAGTTCAATTCAGTTCAGTCGCTCAGTCCTGTCCGACTGTTTGCAGCCCCATGAATTGCAGCACGCCGGGCCTCCCTTTCCATCACCAACTCCCGGAGTTCACTCAGACTCACGTCCATCCAGTCAGTGATGCCATCCAGCCATCCCAACCTCTGTCATCCCCTTCTCCTCCTGCCCCCAATCCCTCCCAGCATCAGAGTCTTTTCCAATGAGTCAACTCTTCGAATGAGGTGGCCAAAGTACTGGAGTTTCAGCTTCAGCATAACTTCCAAAGAAATCCCAGGGCTGATCTCCTTCAGAATGGACTGGTTGGATCTCCTTGCAGTCCAAGGGACTCTCAAGAGTCTTCTCCAACACCACAGTTCAAAAGCATCAAGTCTTTGGCGCTCAGCCTTCTTCACAGTCCAACTCTCACATCCATACATGACCACAGGAAAAACCATACCCTTGACTAGATGGACCTTTGTTGTTAAAGTAATGTCTCTGCTTTTGAATATGCTATCTAGGTTGGTCATAACTTTCCTTCCAAGGACTAAGCGTCTTTTAATTTCATGGCTGCAGTCACCATCTGCAGTGATTTTGGAGCCCAGAAAAGTAAAGTCTTACACTGTTTCCCTATCTATTTCCCATGAAGTGATGGAACTGGATGCCATAATCTTCGTTTTCTGAATGTTGAGCTTTAAGCCAACTTTTTCACTCTCCACTTTCACTTTCATCAAGAGGCTTTTTAGTTCCTTTTCACTTTCTGCCATAGGCTGGTGTCATCTGCATACCTGAGGTTATTGATATTTCTCCTGGAAATCTTGATTCCTGCTTGTGTTTCTTCCAGTCCAGCATTTCTTATGATGTACTCTGCATAGAAGTTAAAAAAGCGGGGTGACAATATACAGCCTTGACGCACTCCTTTTCCTATTTGGAACCAGTCTGTTGTTCCATGTCCAGTTCTAACTGTTGCCTCCTGACCTGCATACAGATTTCTCAGGAAGGCTACTCACTCCAGTATTCTGATCTGGAGAATTCCATGGACATATAGTCAATGGGGTCGCAAAGAGTTGGACTGGGCCACTCTCACTTTCAGTTCCTCAAATGGTTTCCTTTAGGATGGACTGGTTTGATCTCCTTGCAGTACAAGGGACTCTCAAGAGTCTTCTCCAACATCACTGTCAAAAGCATGAATCATTAAGTGCTCAACCTTCTTTATGGTCCAACTCTCACATCCATACATGAATACTGGAAAAACCATAGCTTTGACTATACAGACCTTTTTTGGCAAAGTAATGTTTCTGCTTCTTAAAATGCTGTCTTGGTTTGTCATAGCTTTTCTTCTAAGGAGAAAGTGTCTTAATTTCATGGGTGCAGTCACCATGACTGAGCCCAATAAAATTAAGTCTCTCAGTGTTTCCATTGTTTCCCTATATATTTGCCATTCCCCACAGGACACCATGATGTTAGTTTTTGAATGCTGAGTTTTAAGCAGGCTTTTTCACTCTCCTCTTTCACTTTCATTAAGAGGTTGTTTAGTTCCTCTTTGCTTTCTGCCATAAGGGTGGTGTCATCTGCATATCTGAGGTTATTGATAAATGTCAGTAAAGAAAACAAAACCCTAATTGAACAATAACGGGATAGTACATTCCATATACCTGCTTAACAATTGACACAAATTATGATAAGTATTCAGAGACAGAAGAGATCAGGTGGACAGAGTAAAAGGATATAGAGCTCACTTCCCACATGAAAAGAGCAAAAATATATCTATATGTGGAACAATTCTCACTGAAAACTAACTGGAATCTAGCAGAAGCATAACCATACAATCTTGGCTTTAAGAAAAATACACGCATAATTAGATAGGTAGGGAAGAACACTGTTTAGGTCAGAACATATGCCTCTGTGAGGGAACTCAGAAGAAAAAGGCATTTGCAGAGGTGGACACTCATCCTGGGAAGTAAGCAAGTCAAGTCATGGACCGTATGTCCCAGTCATGTAGTTAACAAAGGATTAAAGATAAATTAAATAAGCCAGCATGTAGAATAAAATGTTAAAAAGTATGATAAGGATTATAACTGTAATATACAATTCAGAGATAAGCATGAAAATGTAAAATATGACATCAAAAAAAAATAAGCTGTGTCCAGTGGTCAAGTATGGATGTCAGAGTTGGACTGAAGAAAGCTGAGCACCAAAGAATTGATGCTTTTGAACTGTGGTGTTGGAGAAGACTCTTGAGAGTCCCTTGGACTGCAAGGAGATCCAACCAGTCCATCCTAAAGGAGATCAGTCCTGGGTGTTCATTGGAAGGAATGATGCTAAAGCTGAAACTCCAGTACTTTGGCCACCTCATGTGAAGAGTTGACTCATTGGAAAAGACCCTGATGCTGGGAGGGATTGGGGGCAGGAGGAGAAGGGGACGACAGAGGATGAGATGGCTGGATAGCATCACTGACTCGATGGACATGAGTCTGAGTGAACTCCGGGAGTTGGTAATGGACAGGGAGGTCTGGCGTGCTGTGATTCATGGGGTCTCAAAGAATCAGACACAACTGAGCAACTGAACTGAACTGAACTGATAAGGGAGTAAAAAAATGCAAATCATTTAGAATGTATTTGAACTTAAATATATTTAAGTAAATAAATGAACTTAAATAAAAACTTAAAGGATTACCAGTTTAAAACAAGTAGATATAATTTAGGATCAACATGTATGAACCCAATGACAACACTGATAAAAAAATAATGAAGATGATACAAATAAATACAAATAAATTATTTACTTAAAATACATTTAAGTAAATAAATGAACTTAAATAAAAACTTAAAGGATTACCAATTTAAAACAAGTAAATATAATTTAGGATCAACATGTATGAACCCAATGACAACACTGATAAAAAAAATAATGAAGATGATATAAATAAATAAGCAGATAACCTATGCTCTTTGTTTGGAAGAACTAACTGTTAAAATGTCCATACTATCCAAAGAAATATATAGATTTTATGCAATCCTTGTCAATAAACAAATGGTATTTTTCACAAACCTAGAACAAATAATCCTAAAATTCATATGGAATCAAAATACCCTGAATTGCCAAAACAATCTTGGGTAAAAAACATAGCTAAGGTATCACCCTTCTGTACCTCAAACTATACTAAAAACTATAGTAACCAAAACAGTAGAGATACTGGCACAAAAACAGACACAATAGAAATGGAGAGAGACTGAGAGAGAAAAGGCATTTCTTAATCTAGCTGATAGGTCGTTTCTGCTGTTTAGTCACTAAGTTGTGTACCATCCTTTGCAACCCCATGAACTGTTGCCTGCCAGGCTCCTCTGTGCATGGGTTGGAAAAATCCCCTAGGAATGGAAGTGGCAACCCACCTCAATATTCTTGCTTGGGATATCCCATGGACAGGGAAGACCATGACAAGGAATATTACTACTCCATTTAAAAAAAAAAAAAAGAATGTAACTGTGCCCTTTGCAGCAGTGTGGATAGACCTAGATAATATTATGCTTACTAAAATAAGCCAATAAATACTGTATGATATCACTTATACGTGGAATATAAAAAAATAATACAAATGAGTATACATGCAAAACAACACAATCACAGATTTAGAAAACAAATAGTAATTATTAAGGGGGAGGAAGTGGGAAAATTTTGGTTAGAGATTAAAAGATAGCAGCTACTATATATAAAATAGATAAGCTACAAGGATATATTGTATAGCACAAGGAATTATAGCCATTATTTTAAAATAATTTTAATACAATATAATCTGTAAAGCTACTGAAACTATTGATATACCCCTGAAACTAATATAACATGGCAAATCAACTACATTTTAGTTTATTTAAAAAAAAAAAAGTCCTTCAATGTAAAAAGAAAAAGAAGTATTAGAGGAATAAGTGATGAAAGCATGAGATTTTCATAGGAAGCATTATTATGATTACATTTGGGTAGAATAAATTGAATTCAGTGACTATAAAAAATACAAGGAAATAAAGAAAGAAGCAAAACAAAACTAGAGAACTGTTTAGACTATGGAAGCAAAGATTAAAAAATTATTTTGTAAGGTAAAGTATGGACAGAAGAGCCCGGAGGACTACAGCCCATGCATCTGTCCAGGCAAGAATACTGGAGTGGTCTGCCGTTTCCTTCTCCCAGGGATCTTCTGAACCCACAGATAGAACCCATGTGTACTGTGTCTTCTGCATTGCAGATAGATTATTCACCTGCTGAGACATCTGGGAAACCCAAACAAAAGCAAAAAACCTTTCCAAAAAGGCACTTATTAAACTGAACAAAAGAAGGAGGGCTTGGTTTGTTAGCGTGTAGGTGGAGGCAGTATATCTTAACGGTGGGTACATCTTGAAACCTGGTTTATAGAAGACCTGGGTGCTACAAATAAACGTATATACATGTGGGAAAACCTGACGTATTTTCTAATTACCCATAATCAGTTCTACCTTAAATTTTTTAACCACTTTTCACTATTTTAATATATACTGCAAATAGTATATACATAGGTATATAATTATACTTTGAGATAATTTCACACCTGAATTTATATATATTTGTGTGAAAACATATTTAACTCTATAGCATTGAAATTATATATATGGGCAATGAGGATACCAACATTGATATGTCTTTGATAGGCACATAAATATGACACTGATAGACTTAGATTAAAACCTCTTGTTTGAACGTTTATTTATAAATTTTTGGAAAATGATCTCCACATTTCAAATCACTCAATATTATTCTCTAATGTCTCTATACAGTTCCCCTGCATTTCCTAAATATGAAAGATATCTTATTTCTTTAGAATTTCCTGAGTGAAGAAAATTTAGAAATATAAGCAGATTATTAAACTTACTGAAGTAGGAGATAGATGGGCTCCAGGTTGGACATTTTACAACCAGCCAACCTCCTTTTTGCATTTCCTAAAATGAGAGATAGGTGGGCTCCAGTTGAGGGATTTACAGTCAGCCTTCTGCTTGCCCTCTAAAATGGAAGTACCAACAGAAGCAGAATAAATAGCCAGTCTTTGTCTCTTGCAAACATTTCAAGGAAATAATCATGGCAAGGACAAAGAGAGGCATAACTCTTTCTGAGTAAAGAATTAAGGAATCCCCCACCCCATCCCACACCCCCCTTTTAGGATGAGGGAGACTATGCAGTCAGGCTCCTGGAAGTCAAAAGTCAGAGGATAATTCCAGGTCATGAAGAGTCTTGCTCTTCCAAAAGACCCTCACTTAGAGATCCATCTTGGCTAACTGGTGGGTGAACACCCAAGGGGAGGGCACTGAGACAAATTAATTAGTGGAGGACAAAGCAAGAGATTGGCCTGCGGGAAGAAAAGACCCAGAAAACTGCTTCAATGCAACATTCTGGAATGGAAATGTTCTTTATGGGAAAAATTTTAGCTATTAATTCCATTTACATATGCTATACAGGTCAGATTTATATAAATATTTCTTTGAAAGCCAGTTTTAGCAGTTTGTCTCTCAAGAAATATATCCATTTTAAATTGTCAAATTCATTTTATAATTTTAATGCCTTTCTTCAATTAAAATCTATAAAATAGGTAACATAAATATATTTAAACTATATGTAATATAAAATATAAAGGCATACAGTATTTGTAAAATATAAAAATATTTATAATGTAATATCTACAAAATATCACTACATATACTCCTGACAATGGCACACATATACCTACCTATTTCTCTTGATCAATCAGCTTTATGTTTATCAACTTTGTTTTTGTTCAGAAAAAACTAGACTTTGATTTCATTAACATTTTTATCATGTTTTTTAATTTATTGATTTCTGATCTGATTTTTCCCTTTGTTTATTGACTTGACAAATAATTTCTTCTGGAATCTCCTGTTGCAAGACTATGAAAGAACACAAATTTAAGATTCTTTTCCTCATATAGACAACTGCTGCTGCTGCTGCTAAGTCACTTCAGTCATGTCCGACTCTGTGTGACCCTATAGACCGCAGCCCACCAGGCTCCCCCATCCCTGGGATTCTCCAGGCAAGAACACTGGAGTGGGTTGCCACTTCCTTCTCCAATGGATGAAAGTGAAAAGTGAAAGTGAAGTCGCTGAGTCATGTCTGACTCTTAGCGACCCCAGGGACTGCAGCCTACCAGGCTCTTCTGCCCATGGGATTTTCCAGGCAAGAGTACCGGAGTGGGGTGCCATTGCCCTCTCCACATATCAACAACTAGTACTATAAATTTTCTTGTAATTATATCAACAGTTGTAGTCCACATATTTTAATTAATTATGTTTGAAATTTTATTTGTTACTAAATGGCTTTTAATATCTGTATCAAATTATCATTTAATGTATAACTTTAATTGTCTTATTTACAAACTATCCAATATTTGGGTATTTTCCAGAGATTTTTCAGTTATTGACATCTAATTTTAATTTCCTTATGTTTATAGTATATACTTCAAGGTTTTTTAAGGTAAGTTTATAACCAAATGTTATCTATCTTAGTGAAATGCTTCATATGCACTTGAAAAGCGTTGGTTTTTATCTAGAGTGTTTCTTACATATTAATTACATACAGTTGATAATACCATTATACTGATGATAAGTGATTTATCTAATACAGAGCTGAAAATAACGTTCCTACAGATGTTTACCAAGGTCAGGAGAGCAATGTATGAAGGAAGTAAGAATCCAACAAAGAGAAAATATTAAAAAGCGACAGAAATCACAGAATTGAAGACTATAATAATGGAACTGAAGTTTTAAATATAAGGATTCAACAGTAGATCAGATTGCACAGAAGAAAGGATCAGAACCTCAAAGACAGGCCAGTAGTGTCTATTCAATGAGGAGCAAAATGAAAAATATAGTGAAAAAGAGTGAAGCTAGCTTAAGAGACGTTATCAAGAAGATCAACGTGGTATTGTAGATTCCCAGAAGGGCAAGATATAAAGGTCAAAAACTGTGCTCAAAAAAAAAAAAAAAACGATGGCTGAAAACTTCCCTATGGAGATACAGAATACAACAAAGTTCTGAAAAAGATAAATATAGAGAGACCCACTCCAAGACACATTATAATTGTTAAATGTTAAAGACAATTAGATAATCTTAAAAACAGGAAGAGAACAACTTGTTACTTACAAGGAAACTCCCATAAGACAGTAAACATAATTATTAACAGAAAGTTTCCCTGATGGCTCAGATGGTAAAGAATCTGCCTGCAATGCTGAAGACTGGGGTTCAATCCCTGAACTGGGACGATCCCTTGGAGAAGGAAATTCGAACACACTCTAGTATCCTTGCCTGGAAAATTCCATGGACAGAGAAGCCTGATGGGCTACAGTCCATGGGATCACAAAGAGTCAGACACGACTGAGCTACTAACACTTGCAGTCCAGAAGGAAGCACTGTGATATATTCACAGCACTCAAAGAAAAGAAACTGCCAAACAAGAATAATCCACAAAGCAAACTTGTCCTTCAGAATTGAAGGAGAGGTCAAGAAATTTCCCAGCAAGCAAAAATTGAAGTAGTTCATCACCAATAGATTAGTCTTACAAGAAATGTTATTGTGAATTCTTTAAGATGAAATGTAGTTATGTTAATTAGTAATTGAGAAAAATCATGTAAAAGTTTAATACTTCTTAACAAAAATTTTGGTAAAAATGAATATATTATAGCCAAATTAGGACTACCCCAATATTGTAATCATGGTGACTCCAATGTTATAACTCTAGTATGAATATAAAAAAAGCATTTAAAAACAACTACAACCACATTAAGTTGTTAATGGATACAAAATGTAATATGTAAGTTATGACTTAAAAAAAAAACATAAAAAGGGAAAATAAAAGAGTAGTATAAGTTTGTGTTCATTCAAAGTTAATTTTTTTTTTTCAGTTTGTTGTTGTTTAGTCACTCAGTCATGTCCAACTCTTTGTGACACCATGGACTGTAGAACATCAGGCTCCTCTGCCCATGAAATTTCCCAGGCAAGAGTACTGAGGTGGGTTGCTATTTCCTTCTCCAGGGGAATCTTCCTGACCCAGGGATTGAACCTGCATCCCCTACATTAGCAGATGGACTATTTACCAATGAGGCACCTGAGAAGAATAGATATTCATTATTTTTATATTAGTCAGAGGTAAATTAAAAAAAAATCTAGATATCCAGGAATGCATGCTTTTTTCTTCTCATTTTTTATATTTGTCTCTTTCATTATGATTAGGACATGTCAAGAGTCAGTATCCATCTGCTGGATCATCGAAAAAACAAGAGAGTTCCAGAAAAACATCTACTTCTGCTTTATTGACTATGCGAAAGCCTTTGACTCTGTGGATCACAATCAACTGTGGAAAATTGTGCAAGAGAAGGGAATATCAGACCACCTGACCTGCCTCTTGAGAAATCTGTATGCAGTTCCATGCAAATAGGGACCAAAAGAAAGCAGGAGTAGCAATACTCATATCAGATAAAATAGACTTTAAAACAAAGACTGTGAAAAGAGACAAAGATGGTAACTACAAAATGATCAAAGGATCAATCCAAGAAGAAGATATAACAATTATAAATATATATGCACCCAACATGGGAGCACTGCAGTATGTAAGACAAATGCTAACAAGTATGAAAGGAGAAATTAACAATAACACAATAATAGTGGAAGACTTTAATACCCCACTCACACCTATGAATAGATCAACTAAACAGAAAATTAACAAGGAAACACAAACTTTAAATGATACAATAGACCAGTTAGACCTGATTGATATCTATAGCACATTTCATCCCAAAACAATGAATTTCACCTTTTTCTCAAGCGCACATGAAACCTTCTCCAGGATAGATCACATCCTGGGCCATAAAGCTAGCCTTGGTAAATTCAAAAAAATAGAAATCATTCTAAGCATCTTTTCTGACCACTATGCAGTAAGATTAGATCTCAATTACAAGAGAAAAACTATTAAAAATTCCAACATATGGAGGCTGAACAACACGCTGCTGAATAACCAACAAATCACAGAAGAAATCAAAAAAGAAATCAAAATTTGCATAGAAACGAATGAAAATGAAAACACAACAACCCAAAACCTGTGGGACACAGTAAAAGCAGTCCTAAGGGGAAAGTTCATAGCAATACAGGCACACCTCAAGAAACAAGAAAAAATTCAAATGAATAACCTAACTCTACACCTAAAGCAACTAGAAAAGGAAGAAATGAAGAACCCCAGGGTTAGTAGAAGGAAAGAAATCTTAAAACTTAGAGCAGAAATAAATGCAAAAGAAACAAAAGAGATCATAGCAAAAATCAACAAAACCAAAAGCTGGTTTTTTGAAAGGATAAATAAAATTGACAAACCATTAGCCAGACTCATCAAAAAACAAAGGGAGAAAAATCAAATCAATAAAATTAGAAATGAAAATGGAGAGATCACAACAGACAACACAGAAATACAAAGGATCATAAGAGACTACTATCAGCAATTATATGCCAATAAAATGGACAACGTGGAAGAAATGGACAAATTCTTAGAAAAGTACAACTTTCCAAAACTCGATCAGGAAGAAATAGAAAATCTTAACAGACCCATCACAAACACGGAAATTAGAACTGTAATCAAAAATCTTCCAGCAAACAAAAGCCCAGGTCCAGACGGTTTCACAGCTGAATTCGACCAGAAATTTAGAGAAGAGCTAATACCTATCCTGCTCAAACTCTTCCAGAAAATTGCAGAGGATGGTAAACTTCCAAACTCATTCTATGAGGCCACCATCACCCTAATACCAAAACCTGACAAAGATCCCACAAAAAAAGAAAACTACAGGCCAATATCACTGATGAACATAGATGCAAAAATCCTTAACAAAATTCTAGCAATCAGAATCCAACAACACATTAAAAAGATCATACACCATGACCAAGTGGGCTTTATCCCAGGGATGCAAGGATTCTTCAATATCCGCAAATCAATCAATGTAATACACCACATTAACAAATTGAAAAATAAAAACCATATGATTATCTCAATAGATGCAGAGAAAGCCTTTGACAAAATTCAACATCCATTTATGATCAAAACTCTCCAGAAAGCAGGAACAGAAGGAACATACCTCAACATAATCAAAGCTATATATGACAAACCCACAGCAAACATTATCCTCAATGGTGAAAAATTGAAAGCATTTCCTCTAAAGTCAGGAACAAGACAAGGGTGCCCACTTTCACCATTACTTTTCAACATAGTTTTGGAAGTTTTGGCCACAGCAATCAGAGCAGAAAAAGAAATAAAAGGAATCCAAATTGGAAAAGAAGAAGTAAAGCTCTCACTGTTTGCAGATGACATGATCCTCTACATAGAAAACCCTAAAGACTCCACCAGAAAATTACTAGAACTAATCAATGACTATAGTAAAGTTGCAGGATATAAAATCAACACCCAGAAATCCCTTGCATTCCTATACACTAATAATGAGAAAACAGAAAGAGAAATTAAGGAAACAATTCCATTCACCATTGCAACGGAAAGAATAAAATACTTAGGAATATATCTACCTAAAGAATCTAAAGACCTATATATAGAAAACTATAAAACACTGGTGAAAGAAATCAAAGAGGACACTAACAGATGGAGAAATATACCATGTTCATGGATTGGAAGAATCAATATAGTGAAAATGAGTATACTACCCAAAGCAATCTATAGATTCAAT
Source organism: Bubalus kerabau (assembly GCF_029407905.1). Classification (NCBI taxonomy): domain Eukaryota; kingdom Metazoa; phylum Chordata; class Mammalia; order Artiodactyla; family Bovidae; genus Bubalus; species Bubalus kerabau. The sequence goes on from NC_073634.1 coordinate 55,225,049, forward strand.
GCAATCCCTATCAAGCTACCAACAGCATTCTTCACAGAGCTAGAACAAATAATTTCACAATTTGTATGGAAATACAAAAAAACCTCGAATAGCCAAAGCGATCTTGAGAAAGAAGAATGGAACTGGAGGAATCAACCTACCTGACTTCAGGCTCTACTACAAAGCCACAGTTATCAAGACAGTATGGTACTGGCACAAAGACAGAAATATAGATCAATGGAACAAAATAGAAAGCCCAGAGATAAATCCATGCACATATGGAAACCTTATCTTTGACAAAGGAGGCAAGAATATACAATGGATTAAAGACAATCTCTTTAACAAGTGGTGCTGGGAAATCTGGTCAACCACTTGTAAAAGAATGAAACTAGAACACTTTCTAACACCATACACAAAAATAAACTCAAAATGGATTAAAGATCTCAATGTAAGACCAGAAACTATAAAACTCCTAGAGGAGAACATAGGCAAAACACTCTCTGATATACATCACAGCAGGATCCTCTATGACCCACCTCCCAGAATATTGGAAATAAAAGCAAAAATAAACAAATGGGACCTAATTAACCTTAAAAGCTTCTGCACATCAAAGGAAACTATTAGCAAGGTGAAAAGACAGCCTTCAGAATGGGAGAAGATAATAGCAAATGAAGCAACTGACAAACAACTAATCTCGAGAATATACAAGCAACTCCTACAGCTCAACTCCAGAAAAATAAATGACCCAATCAAAAAATGGGCCAAAGAGCTAAATAGACATTTCTCCAAAGAAGACATACAGATGGCTAACAAACACATGAAAAGATGCTCAACATCACTCATTATCAGAGAAATGCAAATCAAAACCACTATGAGGTACCATTTCACACCATTCAGAATGGCTGCAATCCAAAAGTCTACAAGCAATAAATGCTGGAGAGGGTGTGGAGAAAAGGGAACCCTCTTGCACTGTTGGTGGGAATGCAAACTAGTACAGCCACTATGGAGAACAGTGTGGAGATTCCTTAAAAAACTGGAAATAGAACTGCCTTATGATCCAGCAATCCCACTGCTGGGCATACATACTGAGGAAACCAGAAGGGAAAGAGACACGTGTACCCCAATGTTCATCACAGCACTGTTTATAATAGCCAGGACATGGAAGCAACCTAGATGTCCATCAGCAGATGAATGGATACGAAAGCAGTTGTACATATACACAATGGAGTATTACTCAGCCATTAAAAAGAATACATTTGATTCAGTTCTAATGAGGTGGATGAAACTGGATCCTATTATACAGAGTGAAGTCAGCCAGAAAGAAAAACACCAATACAGTATACTAACGCATATATATGGAATTTAGAAAGATGGTAACAATAACCCTGTGTACGAGACAGCAAAAGAGACACTGATGTATAAATCAGTCTTATGGACTCTGTGGGAGAGGGCGAGGGTTGGAAGATTTTGGAGAATGGCATTGAAACATGTAAAATACCATGTATGAAATGAGTTGCCAGTCCAGGTTCGATGCACGATACTGGATGCTTGGGGCTGGTGCACTGGGATGACCCAGAGGGATGGAATGGGGAGGGAGGAGGGAGAAGGGTCAGGATGGGGAACACATGTATACCTGTGGCCGATTCATTTTGATATTTGGCAAAACTAATAATTATGTTAAGTTTAAAAATAAAATTAAATTAAAAAAAAAAAAAGAAATCTGTATGCAGGTCAGGAAGCAACAGTTAGAACTGGACATGAAAGAACAGACTGGTTCCAAATAGGAAAGAGTATGTCAAGGCTATATATTATCACCCTGCTTATTTTATGCAGAGTACATCATGTGAAATGCTGGGCTGGAAGAAGCACAACCTGGAATAGAGATTTCTGTGACAACTATCAATAACCTCAGACATGCAGATGACACCACCCTTTATGGCAGAAAGTGAAGAAGAACTAAATAGCCTCTTGATGAAAGTGAAAGAGGAGAGTGTAAAAGTTGGCTTAAAGTTCGATATTCAGAAAACTAAGATCATGGCATCCAGTCCCATCACTCCATGGCAAATAAATGGAGAAACAGTGGAAACAGTGGCTGACTTTATTTTGGGGGGCTCCAAAATCACTGCAGATGGTGATTGCAGCCATGAAATTAAAAGATGCTTACTCCTTGGAAGGAAAGTTATGATTAACCGAGACAGCATATTAAAAAGCAGAGACATTACTTTGTCAACAAAAGTCCATCTAGTAAAGGCTATGGTTTTTCCAGTAGTCAGGTATGGATGTGAGAGTTGGACTATAAAGAAAGCTGAGTGCCAAAGAATTGATGGTTTTGAACTGTGGTGTTGGAGAAGACTCTTGAAAGCCCCTTGGACTGCAAGGAGATCCAACCAGTCCATCCTAAAGGAGACCAGTCCTGGGTGTTCATTGAAAGGACTGATGAAGCTGAAACTCCAATACTTTGGCCACCTGATGCAGAGAGCTGATTCATTGTAAAAGACCCTGATGCTGAGGAAGATTGAGGGCATGAGGAGAAGGGGACAACAGAGGATGAGCTGGTTGGATGTAATCACTGACTAAATGCACATGAGTTTGGGTGAACACCAGGAGTTGGTGATGGACAGGGAGGCCTGGCGTGCTGCAGTTCATGGGGTCGCAAAGAGTCTGATGTGACTGAGTGACTGAACTGAACTAAAGAGTCTGTCTTCCCACAGAATGCCTCTGTGCATTTGATTTCATTGAAGCTATACATCTAAAGATTTGGCACTTGCCAACTTCACAAGCACTATTTAATTCATAACATTTATTATAACACATTCTACCTCCCCCTTTTTTCTTTTCTTCCATTCTGGCTCTCTCTCTACTAGAATGTAATAGTGGCAGTCTAGCCAGCACTACCTTGTAGTTGAGATAGCGTAGCATTTTTTTGTTTGTTTGTTTTGTTTTTTTGTGATAATCCAGATTTAATTTGATTCCCTGCTCTAAGAATTACTAGATGTCTGATATTGTGAAATTTGCATTGCCTTCTGAAACATTTTTTTTTTCCTTTGATTTTTAAAACATCTGTTTTAGGAGAATGAAATAAGACAATATATGTGAAACACTTGGCAAAATATGTGCCTCATAACAACAGTTGTTGTTACTCAAGTTATACTTCATACTCAGCTGAATATTCTTCCAATTTCCTACATTCCATTAGAACTTCAGGATAATTTTAAGTGAAATTACAATAATCCCATATATATGTATATATATATGTATATATATATATATAATTAATATAAATTAAATTTGATAACATACTTGCTAACTACTTTAACATTAAAAATTCTTTTTGATAAATTTTCAACATATGTAGATTGATTCAGATTTGGTAAATGACCAACAAACATATTCAAATTGCTAGGTGATTCTTTGAAGAATTATAGACGTTTGCAAAAAAAGATGTACCCAAATATCTCAGTTTGACTTTAAGAATTGAAAAGTAATCATGTCTTCTTACATGATACTTTCTAAAATGTGGAAGATCCAGCTTATAGTATTATAGTCAAGAAATCAAATGTCTAATACAGAATGTACATTATACTTTGCATTTAAGGAGTTCTCAGGAGTGTCTGAAGAAAACATCACTGTTGTTCTTATGACTTCATTATTAGAAAACTTTGTCCCTCAGTGAGACAGAAGTTAATTTTGATGATTTTCTTTTTGTTGTAATCTATCCATTTTTTTTTTTTTTTTTTTTTGGAATGACAGACACATTTGAAATTAATTTGGGAATTAGACCATCTATATTTTCATGGTAAATTTGTAGATGAACTCTGCTTATTCTGAGTTCTGGACTAAACTAAACATATAGGTGGGGGGAAATTCCTTATCTTGTTTAGATTTCCAGAATGAAAAAAATGGTAACTTAGCTTTCATGTTCTGCTATCATTTCAGCATGTATAAATCTCCACTCTTCATTTTCATCTAAATAGGTTAGCTCTTTTTAATCTGAATGTGTTTGAATAATAAAACCATTGTCTCATTAATCTTGGCTCTAAGCTTTGCAGTTAATTAAGTTTCTTCCTCTTTCTGCATCCAATACATCCAATCAATAGTCAAATCTGTTTAGCTTATTTCAAAATGCCTCTTAAACTTGTCACTTCATTTTTATTTAATTGTGAAGATCAAAGCATTTTCGTTTTAGTGCTTCCAAACTGATTATTCTCACTATAGTTTATTTTGGTCCACTTTATATTTTTCATAAATATACTTTTCATTATATGTTGTTCCCGCTTGGAAATATTAATAATTCACTATCCACTTATTCTGATGCTGAAGCTTCAATATTTTGACCACCTGATAAAAAGAGCCAAGTCACTGGAAAAGACCCTGATGCTGGGAAAGTTTGAAAGCAGGAGGAAAAGGGGGCATCAGAGGATGAGATAGTTGGATGGCATCACCAAACTCAATGGACATGAGTTTCAGCCAACTTCAGGAGATAGTGGAGGACAGAGAAGCCTGGCGTGCTGCAGTCCATGAAGTCTCAAAGAGTCAGACATGATTTAGCAACTGAACAAAAATCCATTTATTCATTAATTATTTATTTGACAATAGCAGTCTTTAACATGTTAAGAATATTAAAAGAAGACATTTACCACAAGGAAAATTATAAGCCCAGGATCTTTTTATCTTTACTGCCTCTTACTACTCCTCAGTTGTTCATTTATTAGAACCATCCTTTAATCCATCTATCCTCTATAAAAGCAGAAACTTCCCATCTTATCTTCTTCAACTTTCACCTTTAAATACCTATGTCATTGCCAACCTATACTGAGTAATCACTGACAATTTTAGGATAATATACTTTTCCATGTAAATCTTAGACTTTATTCTATTTTATGTACATATTTTTCAGTTCTTAATATTAACTTCTTTTTCTGTGTGTATCTTCTCAGTGTATCATAATATTGGATATATTTAATATTTAATGAATGTGATTTTCTCAACTAAAAATCAGTGGACTTGTCATTATGAGATGGCTGATTAAACAGCCTTGTTGCAAGGATAACCCCTTACAGGGCCTGAAAGAGGGCTTTTGTCTAACATTCAGGAATGAATTTTATGAGGAGAAACAGGTGCTAACAAAGCAAGAGACTTTACAGGGTGGGAAACAGGAAGGTAAGGAAACCCAGGAGAACTGCTCAGCCATGTGACTCAGTCTCACCGTCTCAGGGAATTAGTGATTGGATTAGTTTCCAGGTTATTTTTGGCCAATTATTCTGACTAAGGGTCCTTCTGGGTGATGCACCCATTGCTAAGCCAGGTTGGATGCCAGCTAGAAGGATTCTGGGAAGTGGCAGGACATCACTGTGTGGTGTCTCTTTTTGACCTTTCCTGAACTCTTCCAGTTGGTGGTGGCTTGTTAGTTCTGTACTCCTTACCAGGACCTCTTGTGGTGGAATAACTCACACAAATCATTATTATGGTGTCTGGCAAGCGTGGGCGGTTTCAGTCAGTGTATTTCCCCTAACAGTTTGAGAAACAAACCAGTCCAGTCTACTTGATATTTTTAAGTAAACCATCATTATCAATGATCAAAGTGAGGAAAGTGCCTCTGTTAGTGTATATTGAGATAATAGCATTGTGCTGCTGCTACTGTTGCTAAATCGCTTCAGTCGTGTCCGACTCTGTGTGACCCCATAGATGGCAACCCACCAGGCTCCCCCATCCCTGGGATTCTCCAGGCAAGAACACTGGAGTGGGTTGCCGTTTCCTTCTCCAATGCATGAAAGTGAAAAGTGAAAGGGAAGTCGCTCAGTCGTGTCCGACTCCTAGCGACCCCATGGACTGCAGCCTACCAGGCTCCTCCATCCATGAGATTTTCTAGGCAAGAGTATTGGAGTGGGGTGCCATTGCCTTCTCCAAATAGCATTGTATTTTTCCTTAAATGAATTACATTTGATTACGTTGTCAAATCAGGACTCACATGATCAATATGGGTGATCACATTTACCTGTAATGACTTTCAGACTTTTCACCACTAACCTCTCACAATGAATGGAAACTTTTTCAGTCTTCTCATTACCCAGTTAAATCATATGTTTCTCTAGAGAGTCATTATTAAGGCAGTGTTTGCCTTTCTTTTCATAACCTTCACATATGAAATTATGAAACATAGCGAGGGCAGCTGCGACAGCACACAAGCGTGGTGTAGAGGAGCTACCCCATGTCCGAGGCCAGGGGCAGAAGCCGGGAGGACCCCATGCCCAAGGGGCGGTGGCCAAGAGGAGTTACCCCACATCCAAAGTCAGGGGCGGCCACCGAGAGTGACAGGCTGCAACAGCACAGCAGCAGCCGAGAGGAGGTACCCCATGTCAGAGGTCAGGGGCGGCGGCCGGGAGGAGCCTCCCCATGCCTGAGGACAGGGGCGGCGGCTGGGAGGAGCTACCCTACGTCCAAGGAGCAGTGGTCTCCAGGCACAGAAGGGCTTAGAGGAGCTATTCCACGGTCAAGGTCAGGAGGGGCAGCGGTGAGGAGATACCGGTCATCCAAGGTAAGGAGCAGTGGCTGTGCTTTGCTAGAGCAGCCATGAAGAGATACCCCATGTCCAAGGTGAGAGAAACCCAAGTAAGATGGTAGGTGTTGCAAGAGGGCATCAGAGGACAGACATACTGAAACCATAATCACAGAAAACTACTCAATCTAATCACACTAGGACCACAGCTTTGTCAAACTCAGTGAAACTAAGCCATGCCTGTGGGGCCACCCCAGATGGGCAGGTCATGGTGGAGATGTCTGACAGAATGTGGTCCACTGGAGAAGGGAATGGCAAACCACTGAAGTATTCTTGCCTTGAAAACCCCATGAACAGTATGAAAAGGCAAAATGATAGGATACTGAAAGGGGAACTCCCCAGGTCAGTATGTGCCCAGTATGCTCCTGGAGATCAGTGGAGAAATAACTCCAGAAAGAATGAAGGGATAGAGCCAAAGCAAAAACAATATCCAGTTGTGGATGTGACTGGTGAAAGAAGCAAGGTCCTATGCTGTAAAGAGTAATATTGGATAGGAACCTGGAATGTCATGTCCATGAATCAAGGCAAATTGGAAGTGGTCAAACAGGAGATAGCAAGAATGAATATAAACATTCTAGAAATCAGCGAACTAAAATGGACTGGAATGGGTGAATTTAACTCAGATGATAATTATATCTACTACTGCGGGCAGGAATCCCTTAGAAGAAATGGAGTAGCCATCGTGGGCAACAAAAGAGTCCATACTTGGATGCAGTCTCAAAAATGACAGAAAGATCTCTGTTCATTTCCAAGGCAAACCATTTAATATCAGAGTAATCCAAGTCTATGCCCCAACCAGTAATGCTGTATAAGCTGAAGTTGAATGGTTCTATGAAGACCTACAAGACCTTTTAGAACTAACACCCAAAAAAGATGTCCTTTTCATTATAGGGGACTGGAATGCAAAAGTAGGAAGTCAAGAAACACTTGGAGTAACAGGCAAATTTGGCCTTGGAATACGGAATGAAGCAGGGCAAAGACTAATAGAGTTTTGCCAAGAAAATGAACTGGTCATAACAAACACCCTCTTCCAACAACACAGGAGAAGACTCTACACATGGACATCACAGATGGTTGACACCAAAATCAGATTGATTATATTCTTTGCAGACAAAGATGGAGAAGCTCTATACAGTCAACAAAAACAAAACCAGGAGCTGACTGTGGCTCAGATCATGAACTTCTTATTGCCAAATTCAGACTTAAATTGAAGAAAGCAGGGAAAACCACTAGACCATTCAGTTATGACCTAAATCAAATCCCTTATGATTATACAGTGAAAGTGAGAAATAGATTTAAGGGCCTAGATCTGATAGATAGAGTGCCTGATGAACTATGGAATGAGGTTCCTGACATTGTACAGGAGACAGGAATCAAGACTATCCCCATGGAAAAGAAATGCAAAAAAGCAAAATGGCTGTCTGGGGAGGCCTTAAAAATACCTAGGAAAAGAAGAGAAGTGAAAAGAAAAGGAGAAAAGGAAAGATAAAAGCATCTGGATGCAGAGTTCCAAAGAATAGCAAGAAGATATAAGAAAGCCTTCCTCAGTGATCAATGCAAAGAAATAGAGGAAAACAACAGAATGGGAAAGACTAGAAATCTCTTCAAGAAAATTAAAGATACCAAGGGAATATTTCATGCAAAGATGGGCTCAATAAAGGATAGAAATGGTCTGGACCTAACAGAAGCAGTAAACTGTGGAAAATTCTGAAAGAGATGGGAGTACCAGACTACCTGACCTGCCTCTTGAGAAACCTATATGCAGGTCAGGAAGCAACAGTTAAAACTGGACATGGAACAATGACTGGTTCCAAATAGGAAAAGGAGTAAGTCAAGGCTGTATATTGTCACCCTGTTTATTTAACTTATATGCAGAGTACATCATGAGAAACGCTGGGCTGGAAGAAGCACAAGCTGGAATCAAGATTGCCAGGAGAAATATCAATAACCTCAGATATGCAGATGACACCACCCTTATGGCAGAACGTGAAGATGAACTAAAAAGCATCTCGATGAAAGTGAAAGAGGAAAAAAAAAAAAAAGAAAATTAAAGAGGAGAGTGAAAAAGTTGGCTTAAAACTCAACATTCAGAAAACTAAGATCATGGCATCACTTCATGGGAAATAAATGGGGAAACAGTGGAAACAGTGTCAGGCTTTATTTTTCTGGGCTCCAAAATCACTGCAGATGCTGACTGCAGCCATGAAATTAAAAGATGCTTACTCCTTGGAAGGAAAGTTATAACCAAACCAGATAGCATATTGAAAAGCAGAGACATTACTTTGCCAACAAAAGTCCGTCTAGTCAAGACTATGGTTTTTCCAGTGGTCATGTATGGATATGAGAGTTAGACTGTGAAGAAAGCTGAGTGCCGAAGATTGGAATAGACTCTGATGCTGGGAGGGATTGGGGGCAGGAGGAGAAGGGGACGACAGAGGATGAAATGGCTGGATGGCATTACTGACTCGATGGACGTGAGTTTGAATCTGAGTGAACTCCAGGAGTTGGTGATGGACAGGGAGGCCTGGCGTGCTGCAGTTCATGGGGTCACAAAGAGTTGGACACGACTGAGCAACTGAACTGAATTAAACTGAACTGAACTGTGGAGAGTATTATCTTTAATGAAAAATCCTGTTATCAAGTACAAGTTTGTTCTACTCAGCACAGGACAGGCTAATAAGTCAGGAGAAGAGGTGTTTGGGCAAGGAATAATTACTTTGTTTGGAAAGCTGTGACTCCAAGAAGATGGCTAACTAACATCCTAGAGAATGGTCTTACTAAGTCTAGATCCTAGTTTCTTTTATAGCAAGAAGAGCAGGGAGATGGGGAGGTAAACTTGAAAAAAAAAAAAAAAACAAGCAAACAAAAAGATCATAAACTGTGACAAATATCTCCTGTTTTAGGTCAGACTTCAGAAAGGGATGTATTAATTTCTTTCCTGCAGTCATTCACAGGTGGACTGGGTCAGGATATTTCCTAAGGGGTGAACATAGATATTTTAGTTTTACCTTAAGGTGTGAGGGGCTGGGAGATGGCCATTATATATACTTTAAGCGTTTGGGATTCGCTATTAGCTCAGTCAGTAAAGAAGCTGCCTGCATTGCAGGAGACTGGGGTTACATTCCGGTGTGGGAAAGATCTCCTCGAGAAGGAAATGGGAACCCACTCCAGTATTCTTGCCTGAAGAATCCCATGGACAGAGGAGCCCGGTGGGCTAAGGTCCATGGGGTTGCAAAATTCAGGAAACGACCAACCACCACCAAGTTATTGGCAATATCCCTTTAGTGATTCAGATCAGATCAGTCCCTCAGTCGTGTCCAACTCCTTGCGACCCCATGAATTGCAGCACGCCAGGCCTCCCTGTCCATCACCAACTCCCAGAGTTCACTGAGACTCACGTCCATCGAGTCAGTGATGCCATCCAGCCATCTCATCCTCTGTCGTCCCCTTCTCCTCCTGTCCCCAATCCCTCCCAGCATCAGAGTCTTTTCCAATGAGTCAACTCTTCACATGAGGTAGGCAAAGTAATGGAGTTTCAGCTTTAGCATCATTCCTTCCAAAGAAATCCCAGGCTGATCTCCTTCAGAATGGGCTGGTTGGATCTCCTTGCAGTCCAAGGGACTCTCAAGAGTCTTCTCCAACACCACACTTCAAAAGCATCAATTCTTCAGCGCTCAGCCTTCTTCACAGTCCAACTCTCACATCCATACGTGACCACAGGAAAAACCATAGCCTTGACTAGACGAACCTTTGTTGGCAAAGTAATGTCTCTGCTTTTGAATATGCTATCTAGGTTGTCATAAGTTTCCTTCCAAGGAGTAAGCGTCTTTTAATTTCATGGCTGCAGTTAGCATCTGCAGTGATTTTGGAGCCCAGAAAAATAAAGTCTGACACTGTTTCCACGGTTTCCCCATCTATTTCCCATGAGGTAGTGGGACCGGATGCCATGATCTTCCTTTTCTGAATGTTGAGCTTTAAGCCAACTTTTTCACTCTCCATTTTCACTTTCGTCAAGAGGCTTTTGAGTTCCTCTTCACTTTGTGCCATAAGGTTGGTGTCATCTGCATATCTGAGGTTATTGATAGTTCTCCCGGCAATCTTGATTCCAGCTTGTGTTTCTTCCAGTCCAGCGTTTCTCATGATGTACTCTGCATATAAATGAAATAAACAGGGTGACAATATACAGCCTTGACTTACTTCTTGTCCTATTTGGAACCATTCTGCTGTTCCATGTCCAGCTCTAACTGCTGCTTCCTGACCTGCATACAACTTTCTCAAGAGGCAGATCAGGTGGTCTGGTATTCCCATCTCTTGAAGAATTTTCCACAGTTTCTTGTGATCCACACAGTCAAAGGCTTTGGCATAGTCAAGAAAGCAGAAATAGATGTTTTTCTGGAACTCTCTTGCTTTTTCTATGATCCAGCGGATGTTGGCAATTTGCTCTCTGGTTCCTCTGCCTTTTCTAAAACCAGCTTGAACATCAGGAAGTTCACAGTTCACATATTGCTGAAGCCTGGCTTGGATAATTTTGAGCATTATTTTACTAGCATGTGAGATGAGTGCAATTTTGTGGTAGTTTGAGCATTCTTTGGCATTGCCTTTCTTTGGGATTGGAATGAAAACTGACCTTTTCCAGTCCTGTGGCCACTGCTGAGTTTTCCAAATTTGCTGGCATATTGAGTGCAGAACTTTTACCACATCGTCTTTCAGGATTTGGAATAGCTCAACTGGAATTCCATCACCTCCACTAGCTTTGTTCCTAGTGATGCTTTCTAAGGCCCACTTGACTTCACATTCCAAGATGTCTGGCTCTAGGTCAGTGATTACACCATCGTGATTATCTGGGTTGTGAAGATCTTTTTTGTACAGCTCTTCTGTGTATTCTTGCCATCTCTTCTTAATATCTTCTGCTTCTGTTAGGTCCATAACATTTTTGTCCTTTATCGAGCTCATCTTTGCATGAAATGTTCCTTTGGTATCTCTGATTTTCTTGAATAGATCCCTAGTCTTTCTCATTCTGTTGTTTTCCTCTATTTCTTTGCATTGATCGCTGTGGAAGGCTTTCTTATCTCTTCTTGCTATTCTTTGGAACTCGGCATTCAGATGTTTATATCTTTCCTTTTCTCCTTTGCTTTTCACTTCTCTTCTTTTCACAGCTATTTGTAAGACCTCCCCGGAGAGCCATTTTGCCTTTTTTCATTTCTTTTCTATAGGAATGGTCTTGATCCCTGTCTCCTGTACAATGTCACGAACCTCATTCCATAGTTCATCAGGCACTCTATCTATCAGATCTAGGCCCTTAAATCTATTTCTCACTTCCACTGTATAATCATAAGGATTTATTTTAGGTAATACCTGAATGGTCTAGTGGTTTTCCCTACTTTATTCAGTTTAAATCTGAAATTGGCAATAAAGAGTTCATCGTCTGAGCCACAGTCAGCTCCTGGTCTTGTTTTTGCTGACTGTATAGAGCTTCTCCATCTTTGGCTGCAAAGAATATAATCAATCTGATTTTGGTGTTGACCATCTGGTGATGTCCATGTATAGAGTCTTCTCTTGTGTTGTTGGAAGTGGGTGTTTGTTATGACTAGTGCATTTTCTTCTTGCAGCAAAAGCAATAGAATACAAGGTTAAATTAAAGAAACAGATTCAATGTGGTGTCAGATTCTCTTCCCTATTAAAATATTAAAGAAATATTGAGTTAACAGAAAGAGAGGGGTAAAGAAATAGAGAGGTAGATTGAGAATAAGATTCCATGGAAATTACCACCTTGTCCCTCAGAACTTTGATTCTTTCTCACATTGTCAAAAATGTATGAGTCACTGTATTTGTCCTTTGAAAAATTTGTAGGGGATATCTGCCTCAATTGATTTTTCATTATTTGATAGAAAGATGTTTAATCTGTCAAAAAAAACTTTTCTGAACTCATATTAATTTTGAGAATGCTGCATAAATATATGTAGTTTTTCAGTTGTATTTCTTCAGTTCACACAGAAAATTAGTGAATACCCTCCTCTACGGAGGAGACATTTTGTTAATTTTCATTTCCTCCTTGAATATGTCTCCAAGGTCTTGCTGACAGTTTAGAAAGACTAATCTCTATTTGACAGCATTGCATAATGCATGACAAAATAAAACACGCTTAGTTTCTGAATTTGTTACTGGGAAAAGCCAATTATGATTCCAAGTTAGATCTGTTTCTTTAATTTTAACCTTTGCTTCCCATTGCTTTTGTTAACTAAAAGGATTTTGTTTTACATAATTGTCTCCCTCACAGGACCCTGTCCCTCTGCCTGAATACTAAACCAAAGTGCCCCTGTTCAGGACCCTGTCCACCTGTAGGTTGCTACAGGAAGGAAGAAATTAACACATCTCCTTCTGAGGCTTGTTCATCTAGAAGATATTTACAAGATTAATGGCTAACTTTACCTGTATTTCCTCCCCCTTCACTCTGTGTTCTATAAAAGAACCTGACATTCAGACAAAATTAGATCATTATTTTGAAACATTAGTCTGCCATCTTCTTGGTCAGCTGGCTTTCCAAATAAAGTCATATTCATTGCTTCAATACCTATTATCTCCGATTTATTGGCCTGTGGTGAGGACAGCAGAGTGAACTTGGACTTGGTAGTGAATTTCATAAACTAAAAAAAATAAAAGAAATAAAAGAAGATGAATAAAATAAAAATAAGAAAGTAAAACAGTCATTACAATATCATCTCATTTTCTATAATCTCATTATCTCCCACTCAAATTCAAAGGTGAAGATTAGGAAACTAACCTGTGAAAAATAATTTTTTAGGGATGTTTCATCTACCATATTTCTATTTGTATGCATATGTATGCATTTGTTTGAATCTTTTGAAGAGAAGAAAATAAGTAATGAGAAAAAAAAATTGAACACATTTAAAGTATCTCATTTTTATCAGTGATTCTCTTATATTCACATGGTCACATCTTTGAAATAAAACTATATTATTTTTACATTAACTGAGCATCCATTCTAGATTCAGGGATTCTAGACTGACAGTAAATTTATTGAAATGCCAAAGTGTTAAATAATATCCATTTCCAAATTCACCTCACTCTCAAGTGTTCAAGCATCCCTTTAGAAATGAGACACAGTATAGGTTTAGGAAATATTCATAGGCAGACTGTCTCTAAGGTGGTGGTGTGGGGAGGGCATTTACCCCAGACAAGGTATCTGTCTCTTCTCTACCCACTGTCCTCAGATCTCATCACTCTTACTTCTTCCCATATACATACCAGTACAATCAGAAATGGGCAAATAATCTAAGGTGTCTATGAATGAATCATATTTTAGCCAAACCACAGGCTCATATGTTCCTCAGAAGTAGCAAAGAACTTTCTGTTTGGGGGCTCTCTTGGGGATAAGCAAACTTGTGAAAAACTAGAACTCTGAAATGACATTGCATTTGACTTTTTACGTGGATAGCTAAGTTTAAATAATCTCACAGGTTCACATGTAGACATTCAGGACAGAAGAAACACATAACTAGGCTGCATAGATTTCCTGAACCCAGCGCACATGAGACATTAACATGACAAAAAGGAAGTAAAGAGATCCTAAGGTAAAAGTAATGACGTACACATACACAAAAAAAGTCTAACATGATCTTATACAATAAAGTAGAACATTAGCATGTCAAAATATCAGCGTTGAAATAAGAGAACATGAAATACATTATAAAATTGAATATTTAAAGTTATTAAAGGAATAATGATAGATTGGAGGCTATGGAAAAAAATGGAAAAAATGGGGAAAAAAAGAGTAAAATGTTACTTTTAGAAAGAAACATTCAATTACTGAAAAAGATTTAAAGAAAAAATAAATTAACATGATAATTAGCAGGCTAGATGTTATTGACATAATGTATAAATTTTGAGATAGATCTGAAAATAGTACTAAAATTAAGCTGGAGAAATATATGTATGGAAAATAGAAAAGATAGAAGACATAATAAGAGTATATAAATATAATATAGGAGATCAAGGTAAAGAAAATAAGTGCAATGGGAAACCACCACCCAGCCCCTAGTGATAATGGACAAGAAATATTTAGCACTGAATAAAGACAAGTCCTAAAGGAATGAAAATCAAACTGACCCTTGATCTGTTTTAACAGTAATAAAAGCCATAATTACCTAAAATATCTTCAAAAAGCAAAGGAAATATCTCTACATTTAGAATTGTATATTCAGCTAAATGTTCATAAAAGGGTGAAAACAATATGAGGAATTATTTTCAACAAGCAATGTAACTATTAATGAAATTTAACCCACAAATATCATCAACAGAGGGAATAACAAAGATATAACTAAAAATTAAATTTTGAAAGGAAAAATGAGGCATAAGAAGTTAATAGTAATCAAAAAGGCTGGGACATTGTAGACTAAATATCTTACAAATATTTTGCCAATTAGACCTCAGTAAAGCTGAAAATTATTAAAAGCAGAGGGTAACAATAATAAAAACAATAATAACAATAATAAAAACAACAATAAAAACACAGGTAAACGTTTCATAAACCCAGATAACTACTGATTAAAATTATGAAAGAAAGAGGAAATAAAATATTATACCATAAAATAATAATAGCTAATATACACAGTACTTAAAGTGTTTCAAATTACTTTACATGCACTAGTGCACTTAATCTTTATAATGACCAACTGTAACAGATACTTACCATTTTGCCATATTTTACACATGATGGAACTATAGCATGTCAATTTTGTATTTGTCTAGTAAGTAATTGATTTGAGACTTGCTATCTGGCAATCTGTCTTAAGAGACTTCACTTAACTACTAGAATCTATTGCCTCTCCAAAAACATTAAAGATGGAAAGTAGTAAAAGGACTTGAATTCTTACATTCTTAGACTTTTTGGTAAAATAATAGAGATACAGATTAAAATGTACATGTTAAAATATATGATAAGTGCAATAAAATATATTGAATGTGTAATTTAAGAAAATAATAAAATATGGGAAACAGTCAATTCACTACTACTTAGGAAAAAAGGAATAAAACATGGTTACAATAATAATAATATATGGTTGTATATATAAGTCAGAAAATACAACAGGGCAAAACTTTAAATCATAGCAATTTATTCATTTATTTAATGTATATGTTAGAATCTAACATGTATCAGAAAATTTTCTAGACTAGGAAATAATTCTATGATAAAAAGGACAAAAATCCCTTGTTTCACAGAGCATACTTTTAGCAATCACAATAAATGTTAATCTTTCCAATTATTCAGCTAAAATTTTTTTCACAAACGTTCTAAGAGTGAAAAAATCCAGTTACCTGATGCTCACACAAAACACCTAACAGAGAAAAATATAAAAAGGTTAAATGTTAAAAAATTAAAGTACATCAAGAAAAAGCTAATCAAAAACAATGAACTTCCCTGGTTGTCCAGTGGCTGGGAATCTGCATGTCAATGCAGGAGACATGGGTTTGGTACTTGGTGGTCCAGGAAGATCCCACATGCCACATGCCACAGAGCAACTAAACCTACATGCTACAACTACTGAAGCTCTCTTTAGAACCCAAGGACCACAGTTGCTGAAGCTGAGAAGCCTTGAGCTCATGCTCCACAAGAGAAGCCACCACAATGAGAAGCCTTAGCAGTATAACTAGAGAGTAGCCCTTGCTCCCTTCAACTAGAGAAAGCACACGTGAAGCAACAAAGACCTACCACAGCCATAAATAAATAAATTAAATTAAATTAAAGAAAAGTTATGTAGCAGTATTAAAACCAAACTAAATACACTAAAGGCCAAAAGGCCTTATTTGAAATAACAAAATTCATTTCACAATGTTATAATGAACAAATTACTGGAACAAAAATAAAAGAATGAAAATTATAGCCCCAAATATAGGCTAATAAAGTGTGAAGCAACATTTTTAAAATAAAGATTGCACAAAAACCTCCAGAGATTCTTATAGAACTTCATTCAGAAAGGGTCAAAAAAGAAAGAGAGGAAATGAAGGAAAGAAGGAAGGAGTAAAGGGAGAAGAGGGAAAAAAAGAAGGAAATACATAAAAATTTAACAACAATTAGCAAATTTGATACAGTGCAAGCACTTTATATGTAAACAGTTAACTAATGTACTTTGACTTAGAAGTATAAAATAAAATCACTTTATTTGGTTTTTCACCTATAATGCAGGAGACTCAGGTGATGTGAGTTTGATCCCTGGGTTGGGAAGATCCCCTGGAGGAAATGGCAACTCATCCAGTATTCTTGCCTGGAAAATCCTATGAAGAGAGAAACCTGGTGTGCTATAGCCCATAGGTTCACAAAGAGTCAGATACGACTGAGCACACACATTTTTTTTTTCTTTAATTTTGCAGTTGTTATCATTTCTCATTATTCTAGAGGCTTATTGAGGTCTCTAGTGTAGCTGGGGCTGGAATTATCTAATCTTCCTTACTCACATGTTTGGTGGTTGATACTGACTGGAGATGACAAATGGAACATCTGCATATGCTTCACCTGGGATTCCTCACACTATAGAGACCAAATTCTTACATGCATAAGAATCTCAAGAGAACAAGACAAAGGGAAGGAATATTTCCTTTTATTACCCAAACTCAGAAGTCATATAGTCACACACAGTCTTTCTACTCAGTAGAAGTATGCTGTGATATTAACCTATAGTCAAAAAGAGAGCTACTAGAATCTATATCTTGACAGGGGAAATGTCATAGAATTTCAGAATATGTTTAAAACTCCTGGTAAACAGACTTGTGTTTACTGGAGGTGGACATGAGGAAAGGGGGAATTGGATTAAGTTGATCAAAAGGCAACAACCTCCAGTTATGAGATAAATAAGAATTAGTGATGTGATGTACAATATGATTAATATAATTTACACTGCCTAAAGTTACCAGACCACCTGACTTGCCTCTTGAGAAATTTGTATGCAGGTCAGGAAGCAACAGTTAGAACTGGACATGGAACAACAGACTGGTTCCAAATAGGAAAAGGAGTATGTCAAGGCTGTATATTGTCACCCTGCTTATTTAACTTTTTTGCAGAGTACATCATGAGAAACGCTGGGCTGGAAGAAGCCCAAGCTGGAATCAAGATTGCTGGGAGAAATATCAAGAACCTCAGATATGCAGATGACACCACCCTTATGGCAGAAAGTGAAGAGGAACTAAAAAGCCTCTTGATGAAAGTCAAAGTGGAGAGTGAAAAAGTTGGCTTAAAATTCAACATTCAGCAAACGAAGATCATAGCATCTGGTCCCATCATTTCATGGGAAATAGATGGGGAAACAGTGGAAACGGTGTCAGACTTTATTTTTGGGGCTCCAAAATCACTGCAGATGGTGACTGCAGCCATGAAATTAAAAGATGCTTTGTCCTTGGAAGAAAAGTTATGACCAACCTAGACACATATTCAAAAGCAGAGACATTACTTTGCCAACAAAGGTCCATCTAGTCAACGCTATGGTTTTTCCTGTGGTCATGTATGGATATGAGAGTTGGACTGTGAAGGAAGCTGAGCGCCAAAGAATGATGTTTTTGCACTGTGGTGTTGGAGAAGACTCTTGAGAGTCCCTTGGACTGCAAGGAGATCCAACCAGTCCATTCTGAAGGAGATCAGCCCTGGGATTTCTTTGGAAGGAATGATGCTGAAGCTCAAACTCTAGTACTTTCGCCACCTCATGTGAAGATTTGACTCATTGGAAAAGACTCTGATGCTGGGAGGGATTGGGAGCAGGAGGAGAAGGGGACGACAGAGGATGAGATGGCTGGATGGTATCACTGACTCAATGGACTGGAGTCTGAGTGAACTCTGGGAGTTCGTGATGGACAGGCAGGTCTGGCATGCTGTGATTCATGGATTAGCAAAGAGTTGGACACGACTGAGTGACTGAACTGAACTGAAAGTTATATATGTTTAGTATTCTTGCCTGGAGAATCCCATGGATGGAGGAGCCTGGGCAGCTACAGTCCATGGGGTGACAAAAAATAAGACATGACTAAAGCAACTTAGCATGGATGTATGTAAGGTTATATATGAAAGTTGTTAAGAGAGCAAATCCTAAGATTTATTATCAGAAGGTTAAAAAAAAAGTATATTTCTTTTATTTTATATCTTTGTGAGATGAATGCTTGCTAAAATTTATAGCAGTAATTATTTCATGATGCATGTAAGTCAAATCATTACACTTTACAATACAGTGTTGTTTGTTAGACATAGCTTAATAAAACTGGAAGGAACAAACAAACAAAAAAAGAACACTGTGAATATAGGCCACTTCAACCAGAAAAAAAAATGTAATTTATAAACATATATTAACTATTAATAAAAATGTACCACATGGTATATCACAAGGGAATTCTCAAAATCAAGGAAATAATGATACCTGACTGGATGAAAATAAAATAAAACATGCTATCACTAAGAGAAAGATTATCTAAACAATATTGGAAACAATGTAAAATGTAGTTCTAAATAATTCATAGATGAAAATATAAATCATGATGAAAATTACACAGTATTTTATTTGAACTTAGTGTTAACACAGTAAATACATATTGTGCTTATTATAATTATGTAAGATGTAACCACTGAAGGGTCCAATAAAGCAACTTATCAGCACTTAACCTTCACTAGAAAAAATACTAAAGGAAGTTTCTTCAGTCTATGGAAATAATAAGTGATGGACACTTGGATCTAAACAAAGCATCACAGAACAGTAAATGCAAATAAGAAGTATGTGGATAAAGATGCCTTTATTCTTGCTATATATTTAACAAATGTCTGTTTAAAACAAATATCATAGCAATTGTAATTTGAGTTTATAGCATTAATAGAGGTAAAGTCTATGAAAAGAGAAAAGGAAAAGAAAGGTATACATGAAAAAAACTTTTTTTTTTTTTTTTCACCCAGCGATGGGGAAGGAATAGCACAGAGACAGCTCTACCAGCCCATCCAATGGCCTCTTTGTGGATAATCACCTCCAAACCGCTCGGTAGCCCCTGTGCCCAATGCCTGCGCCACATGTGGGGAATGGAACTCCAAACACCAGGACCTACAGCCACCCTGACAGGAATTCCCACCTTAAATGAAAACCACAATCACAGAAAACTAATCAAACTGATCACATTGGCCACAACCTTGTTTAACTCAATGAAATTATGACACATGCCATGTAGGGCCACCCAAGATGGACAGGTCATGGTGGAGATTTCTGACAAAACATGGTCCACTGGAGAAGGGAATGGCAAACCAATTCAATATTCTTGCCTTGAGAACCTCATGAACACTATGAAAAAGCAAAAAGATATGACACTGAAAGATATACTCCCCAGGTCACTAGGTGCCCAATATGCTACTGGAGAAGAGTGGAGAAATAACTCCAGAAAGAATGAAGTGATGGAGTCAAAGCAAAAACAGTATCCAGTTGTGGATGTGACTGGTGATGGAAGTGAAGTTTGATGCTGTAAAGAGCAATATTGCATAGGAACCTGGAATGTTAGGTCCATGAATCAAGGTAAATTAGAAGTGGTCTAGCAGGAGATGGCAAGAGTGAACACTGATATTTCAGTGAACTAAAATGGATGAACTAAAATGGACTGGAATGGGAAAATTTAATTCAGATGACTATTATATGTGTGCAAGAATTCCTTAGAAGAAATGGAATAACCCTCATAGTCAACAAAAGAGTCCAAAATGCAGTAATTGAGTGCAATCTCAAAATTGACAGAAAGATCTCTATTGGTTTTCAAGGCAAACCATCCAATATCACAGTAATCCAAATCTATGCCCCAACCAGTAATGCTAAAGAAGCAGAGTTGGACTATAAAGAAAGCTGAGTGTTGAAGAATTGATGCTTTTGAACTGTGGTGTTGGAGAAGACTCTCAACAGCCCCTTGGACTACAAGGAGATCAAACCAGTCAATTCTAAAGAAATCAGTCCTGAACAGTCATTGGAAGGACTGGAGCTGAAGCTGAAACTCCAGTACTTTGGCCTTCTGATGCAAAGAACTGAATCTTTGGAAAAGACCCTGATGATGGGAAAGATTGAAGGCATAAGGAGAAGGGGATGACAGAGGATGAGATGATTGGATGGCATCACCAACTCAATGGACATGAGTTTGAGTAAACTCCAGGAGTTGGTGATGGACAAGGAGTCCATGGGGTCGCAAAGAGTTGGACATGACTGAGTGACTGATCTACTACATATGAAATGTTATACTATCATTTCAAGGAAGATTGTAGTAGTTTGACTAAATATTACAATCGTTGGTGGATGAGGTATATGGATTTGGTTTCTCTCTTTACTGGAGAGTAGCCATAGGGAAATAAAGAAGGTAGATGACTTTTTTCTAATGTCCTTGTTAACTTGAATTACAAGTAAATATATTCTTCAAATTGACATGACAAAATCTTTATAAAGAGAATATCTTTATCAGTATGTTCCTTGCTAAATATTACTTAGAGTAAATAACCCCAGGAGCAACGGTTTCCTGAAGCATGGTATTTTTAAATACGGTGGATCTCATATTCAGTGTTCTTACCACAATACAAAATAAAGCCTATTTCAAGGTACAAAGACTGAGTTTGACAGACTGTAAATTATCAAGGCCCACATTTAGGCTACTTCCAAGAAATGCATGTTAAATAACAAAATAAAACATATGTTAAAAGTACATCGTTCAAAAAAAAAAAAAAAAAGTACATCATTCAATGTAATTCTAGCTGAACAGTAATTATAAGAATTCTTGAAGAACTATGTTAATGTCAGCCTAAGTTTGAGGTAAGGAATACTATCAGAGAGAAAAAAAATATATATATATATATATATATATCCTAATGATAGGGATGCTGATATCTTAAGAAATAAAACAATATAATAGGGTAGTTATAAATTTATCCATAATTTGATTAATTTTGTCACTAATGAAAATTTAACTATCTTTGTTTCACTAAAGGGCTTCCCCGATGGCTCAGACAGTAAAGAATCCACTTGCAATGTGGTACACTTAGGTTGGATCCCTGTGTTGGGAAGATCCCCAGGAGGAGGGCACAGCAACCCACTCCAGTATTCTTGTCTGGAGAATCCCCATAGACAGAAAAGCCTGGTGGGTTACAGTCCATGGGGTCACAAAGAGTCAGACACAACTTAACTGAGTGACTAAGCACAAAGAAATTTGTTGTTTAGCATAAAAATTTTAGAAATACATTCAGTTTGTTTAATTTTGTTTCCTTTTCCTATTCAATCCATTGTTGCAATGACAGCTGGTTCCCAAGGTTTGGGGAAGGAAACAACCCTCTATATGAAAATATGTAAAAAAAAAAAAAGAAAAAGAAAAAAAAGAACAAGTTGTTGAAGATAAAGAAGACATTAATTCTATGCTGTACTAACAGAATTCTATCCTAGGGGACCTATCTGTGACTTTGATCTACTATAACAATAGCTCATTTGCAGGATTTACTGAGACCATCTCTGTAGGCTAGGTTGCAAGGTGTTTGATTTTGTTTTTCTAAGTGTTTTCAAATAAGTATATTTAAGATAAACTAATAAATTAGCAGTTTAAGAAGGCTACTAACGAACTCACTATAGACAGGAGATAAGTGCTTGATTTCAGGAAGTAGCTAAAGAAACAACAGAATTGAATAAAATTCAATAGGATACTTGGCAGGCTAAAAGCTAGAGACATCACTTTGCCAACAAAGGTCTGTCTAGTCAAGGGTATGGTTTTTCTGGTTGTCAGTTGTGGATGTAAGAGCTGGACCGTAAAGAAGGCTGAGCAGCAAAGAATTGACACATTCAAACTGTGGTACTGGAGAAGACTCTTGAGAGTCCCTTGGACTACATGGAGATCAAACCAGTCAATCCTAAAGGAGATCAGTCCTGAATATTCATTGGAAGGACTAATGCTGAAGCTGAAACTCCAATACTTTGGCCACCTGATGAGAAGAGCTGACTCATTGGATAAGACACTGATGCTGGGAAAGATTGAGCATAGGAGGAGAAGAGGTGACAGAAGGTGAGATGGTTGGATGGCATCACCAACTCAGTGGTAATGAGTTTGAGCCACTCCAGGAGATACTAAAGGACAGGAAGCCTGACATGCTGCTGGCCATGGGTTTGCAAAGAGTTGGACACTACTGAGAAACTGAACAACAACAGCAACAACAAAAATACTAGATTAGACTTCCAAGGTGGTGTGAATGTTAAAAGAACTCACCTACCAATACAGGATAAGTAAGACATGGGTTTTGATACCTGGGTTAACTTGGCAACCCACTTCAGTATTCTTGCCTCTAGAAGTCTGTGTACAGAGAAGCCTGGCAGGCTACAGTCCAAAGAACTGAAAAGAGTTGGGTGTGAAAAGAAGGAAGGAAAGAGGGAAAACAGGGAAAGAAAAGAGAGAGACCAACAACAGTCAGATCACTTCGTGAATGGAAATAGAAAATGCAGGCTGTGCTTCTTTGACATTAAAATATAGTGAAGCAAATGTTGTACTTGAGTTTGAAGTACCTGAGCTGTCAAAGTGAGAGTAAGACAGGAAGCAAGGGAGAAAGGCATAATCAGTAAAAATATGATGCAATCATTGAAAGGAACAGGATACAATATGAACTGGTTAGAATCAACTATCCCCAAAATAGTGGAAGATTCTACTTCCATTGGACCTTGAGACTTATTATATGTACATTATAATGCATTGGCTAAATGACTCATCCACAGGTTCCATGACAGTCTGAGGCCAACCATAAAGTGCCAAAGAATGGGCGGTGCCCCATTCCTGGAAATCCCCACTCCTTCTCCAAGATAGAATATTCTTCCCTCTTTCATTAGACTATTAAAATTCTAAATCCATAAAAACTAACTACCCTTCTCAGCCCTTGCCTCTCTTTTACAGAGGACCCCAAGACATGCAGTACCAATTCTTGCTCTCTAAGACAGCCCACACTTTGTCTATGAAATGTACATCTCTTTACATCAACTGTTTTCACTTTACTATGGCTCAGTTCTTGTATTTTTTGCATACCTCCCTACCTCTGTGATTGGACATGACTTAGTGACTAAACCACCTACCTCTGTGATAATTGTCAAGGACCTTCACTTGCCAACTAGTCTCAGGGACTCATAGGAGACCTGGGATATGCCAATCCTCTTGCTCTCCATTTTTCCTACATCAAAATTAAAAATAAAAGTTTTAAGTTTAGAAAAGGTGCAAAGATTGATGTGTCCTCCCTTTGCAGAGTTAGTTGCTCAGATGTGTCTGACTCTTTGTGACCCCATGAACCATATCCCACCAGGCTCCTCTGTCCATGAAATCCTCTAGACAAGAATATTAGAGTGGATTTCCATTTCCTTCCCCAGGGAATCTTTCTGACCCAAGGATTGAACTCAGGTCTCCTTCAGTATGGGCAAATTCTTTACCTTCTGAGCCACCAGGGAAGCCATAATAGTAGGCAATTTCCATACTTGGAGTTTCTTTCCTACATTATCTACCCTCTAAAATCAATGCATCTATAAAATGTATGAAAAATTACCCTGAAAATGTTGGCCAGATAACCAAAATCATTTTAGATTACAATGTAAAGTTTAAGAAATCTGCATTTTTATTGAAAATTGTCATCAGGGCTCCTGACTATGTTGTATTAAGCCTTTTCATATATTCTCTTATGTAATAGCAAGCACAGTGTGGGGTTCACCCTGTTTTCATTCCTAAGCATCAATGTGAAATGCTGTATTAATGTGCAATATAGGATAGACTGAATTAAAAGAGATTTGATCTTCTTTTGTATTCATTTATCTCTCATAACTTAACTTTTGTTTGTTTTCCACACGTATCTTCCCATGTTTCAGGATTTAAGAGTAGCAGTAATGATCTCAGGTGGACTCAACGATTGATGCAGGATTTTGGTTCCCAAACAGAGATTGAAGTCAAACCTTGGCAGTGAAAGCACTGAATCCTAGACACCAGTAGCCAGTGATAAGGCCCTGGCCCATCAGCTGTATAGAAATAAATTTCCACATAGAGATGGAAAGTAGTGAAACAAGTAATGTGTTTATTAGGAGGAAAAGGGTACACATGGATAGAAACACTGATGGGCTCAGAGAGTTGCAGCATTGCAGTAGTTTAAATCACTTACATGGGACATTTCTTCCAGGTTTCCTTTGGCCAATCAACTTGCTTTGCCTGAATCTGAGTCCCTGTATGGTATATTTCAGGATATTCCCATGTATGTGTGTGCATCTCTTACCCAAGATGGATTTCAGTGAAAAGACCTGGTTGACATTACTCCCCTTTCAAACTTCAAGGAGGCTTTCTGTGCATTTATAGTTGGCAAGGTCTCCTTGACCTTGGGAATGAAAAATATGTGGTCTCTGTCTTTTATCTGGGCAGTGCTCAGCCTCTGCTATCTTCATCTGTCCACAGAGGACAAACTCTGACTGCTCAGCCTGGGACCCTTCTATCTTCTACTACAGTAAGAACTAAAATACCCTTGTGTTGAATGTGTTTGTGTGAGAGAGAGAGAGACAGTGTGAGAGAGAAAATTTAGTGACCTTCTTTGCCAATGGGATGTTAAAATGAGAATTATAGAATACATTTCCATATATATATATATATATATATATATATATATATATAGGTATACATAGATTTACACATTTGTGGGAAATTATACTTTCTTAAAAAAAAAAATAAGTCCTGTTTTAAATTATATCAAGTTTGCTACTGAGCTCCTCTGTGAGGTCACTCTATATTTAGTCTTCAAGATCAGCATCTTTTATTTTGCCATCTGTTTAAAAAACACTTTCATCATTCTCTTCTCTCTGACTTAGTAGAATCAGAGGAGAGAGATTGCAGCCTGTTGAATTTTTAGCAAGTAAATTCATTCCAGAAAAGAAATCTAAACAAGGCAATGACCCTAATATATCAACCACCCATAGGATTGTAAACCAGAATAGAAATGTTGGGCATTTGTTTAAGCTCCTCATTGGAAAATGAATTAGGCCATTGAAGTCACTGTTATCCATCTCTATTCACAATTGCAATTCTATACCTGTTCCCTTAAATACCAGTGAATCTCTATGAGATTAAGTTCAATCACCCAGCGTGGTAACTGCAAATATCAGGAATTAATTTATATATTCCTTTGCTTCCTGCTTTCCAGGTGCCAGCCTGCAAATAAGGACCTGAGTGGAGGAGTGGGCAAAAAATATTTGTAAATCACATTTGGATTGGTGGGAGAATTATCCCCACAGAAGACACCCTATGGAGTGAAATCAGATGACTGCTCTTTGGAAGACTTGGAAAGAGTCTTCAGAAAGAAAGTGTTCTGTTTGTATATTACCTGTCTTACCATTCCAAGATTTTAATGATTGTTCGGTTACTAAGTCATGTCCAATTTTTTGCAACCCCATGGACTGCAGCATGCTAGGATTCACTGTCCTTCATTATATCCCAGAGTTTGCTAAAATTCACATCATTGTGTTGGTGATGCTATCTAACCATCTCATCCTCTGTCACCTCCTTATGCTTTTGCCTTCAGTCTTTCCCAGCTTCAGGGTCTTTTCCAATGAATCAGCTCTTCACATTAGGAAGCCAAAGTATTGCAGCTTCAGCTTCATCATTAGTCTTTCCAATGAATATTCAGGGTTGATTTCCTTTAGGATTCATACATAGCTTTCAAATAAACATTTTGTATATTGGTTAAAAAAAATGATCTAACTAGAGTATTAAAGGAATTGGAAGAGTATTCCTCTCCTTTATTTCACCAAGATCCACTTATCAAGTTTTAGAAGAAGTATACAAAGATGAGAAGGAAATGCTTTTATCTGGGTTTTCCTAATAAAATTTGATTTTGATACAAATGGAATGGTACATTTTTCTTGTTGCCTTTTCAAGTATCACTTTTAAAAACATATATAAGAGGATATAAATGTTCACTAAATCCTTGAGGGATAAATTTTAATAAAAAATGAATCAAAAACAGGATGCTAAACTAAGTTCTTTAAATGTTATGGCTTTGTCTTTATTAGCTTCACCATCATGTTCATGGTTATATATTAAACAAGGGCACCCCATTACAGCCATCCTTCCTTTGTTTCTTAGATCTCTTTCTTGTTCTTTGCCTTAACATATATTTATAACTCTTTATATCTCTGACCATATTAACCTAGAACCACAAACAAAGTTGATACTAATATTTAATTTCTATGACCTTTATAGAATGTGTTTCTTTCCAGAAACACTCTTTTTTCCCTCTCTGGTCTTAAACCAAAGTCACCATATAATTCTGAGAAAGTCCTCAAGAATTTATCTTGCTGTCACATTGTTGTCTCTGATAAATATAGCTGCTGGGAAATTACTACTGTGCAATGTATGGTTGACCACTGAAGAAACCTAGCTTTCACCTCAGAGAGAATGTAGGTGACCAGAATTAGTGACTAAGTATAATCTGTGGACAGATGGTTGCACTTAATCCCCGCCCAGCTTCCAACCAGAGAGTCAATCAAAATCAGCATCCTTGCACCATTCTGTTCGTGTGTTGGTTGCTCAGTTGTGTTCAACTCTTTGCAACCCCATGCACTGTAGCCCACCAGATTCCTCTCTGTCCATGGGGTTCTCCAGGCAAGCATACTGGAGTTGGTTGCCATGCCCTCCTCCAGGGGATCTTCCTGACCCAGGGATCAAACACAAGTCTTACTTCTCCTGTTTTGGCAGGCGAGTTTTTTTTCTTTTTAACAACTAGCACTACTTGCCCTATAAACCTGGGAAAGAAATACCAGGCTGGCCAGTGGGTGTGACTAGTTCACCCAGCCACACTCCTAGAAGACCACATAGACATTAAGCCTGTACTACTTGAGTCATCTAGTTTACCACAGACATGGAAGTTGAGGGTTGTAGAGCACTCTGAATAGAGAAACAGAGCTGTAGCATCATACGGGTCCATTTCTACTCAGATTATCCTACATAAATTTAGCGTTATTCTGCTCCCAACCACTTGAGAAGGGTGATAGGCAATTTTGGAAAAGGTGCTGCATTCATGCTTAGTCATGTCTGATTGTTAGCCCTCCAGGCTCCTCTGTCCATGGAAGTTTCCAGGCAAGAATACTAGAGTGTGTTGCCATTTCCTGTTCTAGGGGATCTTCCTGACCCAGAGATCGAACCCCACATCTCCCAAATTTCCTGTATTGGCAGGCAGATTCTTTACCACTGAGCCAGAAAAGGTGCTTCTGGAGACCAAATCTAACCTTGCTATGCATGGGCTATCTCTACTAATCAAATAAGTCCAGGTGTCAGAGTGTTAGCTAGAACACTTTATAAAAGAAAATCCACAGGGGAGGTCCCCTTAGGTGTAGGACCCAAATAATGAGTCAGCTTGTTGAGGTCTCTGGACAGTGTTGTTGCCACTACAATATTAATGAGATCATCTGTTTTATTTCCTATGTGTTCTTGCTTATTTGATTTCAATCGTATCTATGTCTATAATCTATATGAATAAATAGGGGCTTTCCTGGTGGCTTAGATGGCAAAGAATCCAACACCAACACAAGAAACCTAGGTTCTATCACTGGGGCCAAAAAATGCCCTGGAGAAAGAAATGGCAATCTTCTCCAGTATTCTTGCCTGGAGAATTCCATGGACAGAAGAGCCTGGGTGGCTACAGTCCATGGGTTTGCAAAGAGTCAGACACCACTGAACAACTAAGCACATAACACACACACACACACACACACACACGAGTAAATATATATATATATATATATATATATATATATATATATATATATATCAGTTCAGTTCAGTTGCTCCGTCGTGTCTGACTCTTTGCGACCCCATGAATCGAAGCACGCCAGGCCTCCCTGTCCATCACCAACTCCCGGAGTTCACTCAAACACATGTCCATCGAGTCAGTGATGCCATCCAGCCATCTCATCCTCTGTCGTCCCCTTCTCCTCCTCCACCCAATCCCTCCCAGCATCAGAGTCTTTTCCAAGAAGTCAACTCTTCGCATGAGGTGGCCAAAGTACTGGAGTTTCAGCTTCAGCATCATTCCCTCCAAAGAAATCCCAGGGCTGATCTCCTTCAGAATGGACTGGTTGGATCTCCTTGCAGTCCAAGGGACTCTCAAGAGTCTTCTCCAACACCACAGTACAAAAGCATCAATTCTTTGGCACTCAGCTTTCTTCACAGTCCAACTCTCACATCCATACATGACCACAGAAAAAACCATAGCCTTGACTAGTCAGACTTTTGTTGGCAAAGTAATGTCTCTGCTTTTGAATATGCTATCTAGGTTGGTCAAAACTTTCCTTCCAAGGAGTAAGCATCTTTTAATTTCATGGCTGCAGTTACCATCTGCAGTGATTTTGGGGCCCCCCAAAATAAAATCTGACACTGTTTCCACTGTTTCCCCATCTATTTCCCATGAAGTGATGGGACCAGATGCCATTATCTTCATGTTCTGAATGTTGAGCTTTAAGCCAACTTTTTCACCCTCCTCTTTCACTTTCATCAAGAGTCTTTTTAGTTCCTCTTCACTTTCTGCCATAAGGGTGGTGTCATCTGCATATCTGAGGTTCTTGATATTTCTCCCAGCAATCTTGATTCCAGCTTGTGCTTCTTCCAGCCCAGCATTTCTCATGATGTACTCTGCATATATGTTAAAAAGGCAAAAAAAAAAAAAATAATAATAAATAAAAAGGCAGGGTGACAATATACAACCTTGATGTACTCCTTTTCCTATTTGGAACCAGTCTGTTGTTCCATGTCCATTTCTAACTGTTGCTTCCTGACCTGCATATAGATGGGAATAGCAGACCACCTGACCTGCCTCTTGAGAAATATATGTAAATATTTATGTAAATATTCTATACGAATATTTATATTAGTAGATATAGATATATGCATTATATATAATTATATTATATATAAGTTATTTCATATCAAACACACACACACACCTGTTATTATATATTTTATTGACCTGATGTTAATCCTTCCAGTGTTAATTCTTCCATGATCCTAAAGTAAAATAAGCATAACATTCAAGCATATTCACCATTTGTTATAGAAAATAATGTCTTTGTTTTACCAAGCAATTAATGCATCACATTTCAGTTAGCAAGAATAGTTCTCTGTGGTATTGAGATGCAGAATTCACTACTTAGTGAACCGTTTAATTCCGTCAATGGCAATTATCACAGAGATACTTGGGTAAGCAGAAAATGCAAAATATTCTAATTGTTATTTTTAGTATAATAATTAGCTACTGTGTCTCAGAGGTCAAAACACCACACAGTTTAATTTTTACTCCTGGTTGAATCATTTACAAATATAATTTCTTCTTAATTTGAATTTATACTCATATTTTTCATCTTTTTATGTATTTATGTTATCAAATATATTTATGCTAAAGTCAATCATAAATGGTATACTTATATGTTTTAAGTGAAATTGTTATTCACAGTGATAACATGAGACAAAATACTCCTTTACTTAAGCCTACAAAGTTTTTAACTATAATCCTTAGACACTAAGACTCAGTGAAATGGACATATGTATAAGATCATTACCTACAGGTCTACACTTCAAGTATCATCGAACATTCTGATTATGAAGTAACATTGGCCTGAAGACACTCTATCTCCTCTCATAACTGAAATTTGGTGATAATCTGTAAACTCTATTTTAAGAATTAAAGCAAAGAAAGAATATTTTCCTAGAACATACCATTAAATTTTACAAAATCAAAGGCAGCTGTCTTTTACCATATGTTTTTAAATTTACCTTTCCTTTTTCAAGCTATTTTTACTCCTTATTATTTCATCTCCTGCACTGATACATTGAATCTTATGAGAAAATAGAAAACTTCAATGTTCCTGTTTCATTTCTTGCCATTCTTACCTTTCCCCACTGTTTCCACAAGTGTGTTCTTTATGTCTGCAACTCTATTCCTGTCCTGCAACTAGCTTCATCAGTATCATCTTTCTAGATTCTATATTTAAACATTAAATACGATATTTGTTTTCCTCTTTCTGACTTCACTCTGTACAATGAACTAGACACACTACCAGTTGTAAAATACACAGTCTTTAAAAATACCAGTGGGAAGTTGCTGTATAGCACAAGGAACTCAGCTCATGCTCTGTGATGACCTAGAGAGGTGAGATAAGGGGACAGAAGGGAGCCTCAAGAGGGAAGGGATATTTGTATGCATATAGCTAATCCACTTTGTTATACAGCAGAAACTGACACAACATTGTAAAGCAACTATACTCCAATTCAAAAAAAAAAAAAAAAAGTCTCCTCACCATTCATGCTTTAATTTACTAGCCAAGGATTTATCACATCCTTCATTGAGCTAAAAGTACTCTTTTTATAACTTTGCTTTCATTTTTTATTATTTTGTCAATGAGTTTTAAAAATATACTGTCAATGATAAATCAATAGGGCAAAGTGGTGGCTTTTATAGGGTGAGCATAATTCAAAAATCTATCAATATGAGTGAAAGCCACTCAGTCGTGTCCGATTCTTTGCTGTCTCATGGACGGTAGCCCTCCCGGCTCTTCTGTCCATGGAATTATCAAGGCAGGAATACTGGAGGGGGTAGGTATTCCCTTCTCCAGAGGATCTGTGCAACCTAGGGATGGAACCCAGATTTCCCACATTGAGGGCGGATTCTTTACATCTGAGGCACCGGAGGGGTGGGGAGGGGGGATCATTAAAATGAATATTATAAAAATACCATATATGTTAACCACAGGTTTATTTTAGGATTAAAAATCACACTGTTTTATTATGTAATATTTGGGGTTCAGTTCTTTAAAACTACCTTTACTCATAATTTTAAAAAGTTCCGATGACATCCTATTAACTACAAAGTAAAGAGAAAACTCTTTAGACTAAGATTAAAGGTGGTTTGTAATCTGTGTCATTTATTTCATCTCTGCCTGCCCCTACCCCTCAATATGGATTGTTTTCCATCCACATAATAATTCTTACTTTCAAGATTGTTTCCATGCTTTCTCTTGGGTATGTAGCTCTATCCTCTCCTTTACACTTCCCTATAATTTTCCCTTAAGAATCTAGTCAAATTTTAAGTTTGAACAGAAGCTTTATTTCTACATTTACAGAATTTGAAGTGACAACTTGCCTTCTAATTTGCTCTCACATTCATATGTATTATTCATTTACTAAGTTTTCTTTATAAATATACATATTAATTTAGCAATTATATTCTCATCAAGAAGAGGCCATGATTGATATATATTTTTTGTATATCATGCCACTGCTGCTGCTGCTGCTAAGTCACTTCAGTCGTGTCCCACTCTGTGTGACCCCATTGATGGAAGCCCACCAGGTTCCCCTGTCCCTGGGATTCTCCAGACAAGAACACTGGAGTGGGTTGCCATTTCCGTCTCCAATGCATGAAAGTGAAAAGTGAAAGTGAAATTGCTCAGTCGTGTCCGACTCTTCATGACCCCACTCTGTGTGACCCCATTGATGGAAGCCTACCAGGCTCCTCTATCCATGGGATTTTCCAGGCAAGGCAAGAGTACTGGAGTGAAGTGCCATTGTCTTCTCCAATATCATGCCACATTGTACGTATTTTACATAGACATATTTTTTTCATTAAATGGGAACCCACTCCAGTATTCTTGCTTGGAAAATCCCATGGACAGGGGTACCTGGAAGGCTACAGTCCATGGAGTTGCAATGAACTAGAAATGACTTAGTGTCTAAACAATAATAAATAATGTTTTAAAACTTCTAAGAATACAGTAGAATCTAGATGAATATTTTATTGACTGATTGCCTATAATCTATTTAAGCACTTAAATATTCTGCACATATAAAACTCATTGCTAAACTTCTCTGCTGTTTTTATAATGAGAAACTCTTATGGAGAAAATAGTCAATGATGTCAAGAAATATAAAGGATCTTTTATTTTGATCTTTTATCTTTTATCTTGATCTTTTATATCAAGAATATAAAGGGATTTTGCTGTACTTGTATGCTAGCAAGTTAGCTTGACACCATTCATGAATGCTCGCAGAAAACACAAGGCTTTAATAGAACAAACCAGAAGGAGAACCATCATGGTTTTGTTCATTCACCTTTCCCCAAATCACACAACACCCAAAGCAGTCTAAGTGATTCCTGCACATACAAAGCTTGTGTTACAGGAGAAGAATCTTGAATTTAGGGTACATAAAACTTTTATTAATACAATGGGCAATAATCTTGTCTGGGCTAACCCCAGGAAAAATTGCCAATCTTGTCTTTCAGGGGTGCAAGATATCCTGCCCTCTGTTTCAGGACATATTTTGCTATCATATAAAGCAGTTTGCTGTACAAACATTCTTAAAAGTAGAGACTTACAAAAAGGAGGTCATTGCCCTTACCTGTCTGATGTGCAAAAGTATGACAGTCTTCTAAATAAGACTGGCCCAAAAGAGAAAGGGAGCCAAAATTAAATATAGCTTCAGGAAGATCCCCTAGAGAAGGAAATGGCAACCTACTTCAGTATTCTTGCCTGGGAAATCACATGGACAGAAGAACCTGATGGGCTACACTCCATGGGGTTACAAGAGTTGGACGTGCATGCTAAGCTGTGTCTGATTCTGTGACCCTATGGACCATAGTCTGCTAGGCTCCTTTGTCAATGGGATTCTTCAGGCAAGAATACTGGAGTGGGTTGCTGTGCCCACTTCCAGGGGGTCTTCCCAACCCAGGGACTGAACCTGTGTCTCTTAGTCTGCTGCATTGGCAGGTGGGTTCTTTACTGCAAGCGCCACCTGGGAAGCCCAAAGGAGCTGGACATGACTGAGCAACTAAACAACAAGAACATGCTAACTAAAAAGTCATTCATGTTTATGACTTTTTTTCACCTTTCTTATTACAGAAGTGAAATAGACTCCATCTTTGCATGAGTAGAAACCCTGCTATGTCTCTCTACCACCACCACCCCCTTTAGGACTTTCAAACCTGTCAGAATTAGTTATAAATTGACTAATTATTTTTCTTATAATTATTTTCCACTATCACCCTTACATATTACTAAACTACTAAGGACTATGCTCTTCTAGCTGTGGCATTTTTGGACTTCCCTTGTGGCTCAGTTGGCAAAGAATTCACCTGCAATGCAGGAGACATGAGACCCAGGTTCGATCCCTGGGTTGGGAAGATCCCTTGGAAAGGAAATGACAACCAACTCCAATATTCTTGCCTCGAAAATTCCATGGACAGAGGAGCCTGGCTTGCAACAGTCCTTGGGATCATAAGAGTTGAACACACCTGAGTGACTAAACCACCTCCAAGGACTACGCACCAATGTAAGATGAAAAACAGCTCTTTAGCTCATTAATTACTCTCTCTTCTCTCATGTAGCAGTAGCTGAGCTTAGGTATCCTGGCACATACTTTAGGCCAAATGAAGCTAGTTCTAAACTTGAGTCATCCAGTAATTTAGTCTTTAGTCATTTGTGGCCACTGACACTTGAAATGAGTCTATTGATACATGCTGTTTGAAATATATGTAGAATTTTAAAGACAACATGGAAAAGATGCAAAATAGTACATTAATAAACAATTTTTATTGAAATTATATTATTTGGGATATATTGGGTTAGACAAATTATCAAAATTAACAGTGTCATTTTATTTTTTTTACCAAATTAAAAATTAAATATGTGCCTCACATGTGTGGCTCATTTTTTTAATTTTACTTGTACAACACTTTTCTAGAGACAGTGCATGGAAGATGTCTGGTCAATATACTGCCTCTATGAATATACTCCTGTTAGCATTGGGTTTCATTGGACCTTTATTCTCTTAGCTTAGGGAAAAAAAATGAATGTTCTATATGACCAAATCAAATTTATCTCCTCTGCCTTGTTAAAAACAGAACTTAAATTGTCATACATCTTTCTCATACCTTTGTTAGGGATCATTTGTAAAAGGAAATGGTTTGTAATGAGTATTCATTGATTCCCCAGTGATTGTTGTTGTTGTTGTTCAGTTGCTAAGTCATGACAAAGTCTGTAATTATGACATCAAAATGTTGATGTTAGAGGCAGTAGACTAGATAGTACTGTATATCTTTAGTATTGATTCACTTTACCATAGACCCTTAGTTATTACCAAATGGCTCAGTTGATTCTAAATTCTAAGTGAATTAAGAGAAATGTTATTTTCAAATGTGTCTACTCTCTGACATAAATCATAACAGGATCCTCTATGACACACCTCCCAGAGTAATGGAAATAAAAGCAAAAGTAAACAAATGGGACCTAATTAAAAGCTTTTGCACAATAAAGGAAACTGAGCAAGGTGAAAAGACAGCCTTCAGAATGGGAGAAAATAATAGCAAACTAAGCAACTGACAAAGAATCTCAAAAATATACAAGCAGCTCCTGCAGCTCAATTCCAGAAAAATAAATGACCCAATCAAAAAATAGGCCAAAGAACTAAATAGACATTTCCCCAAAGATGACATACAGATGGCTAACAAACACATGAAAAGATGCTCAACATCACTCATTATCAGAGAAATGCAAATCAAAACCACATTGATGTACCATCTCACGCCTGCAAAATGGCTGCTATCAAAAAGTCTATAAACAATAAATGTTGGAGAGGGTGTGGAAAAAGGGAACCCTCCTACACTGTTTGTGGGAATGCAAACTAGTACAACCACGATGGAGAACAGTGTGGAGATTCCTTAAAAACTGGAAATAGAACTCCCAAACGACCCAGCAATCCCACTGCTGGGCATAAACACCAAGGAAACCAAAAAGGAAAGAGACTTACGTACCCCAATGTTCATCTCAGCACTGTTTACAATAGCCAGGACATGGATGCAACCTAGACGTCCATCGGCAGACAAATGGATAAGAAAGCTGTGGTACATATAGGCAATGGAATATTCAGTTCAGTTCAGTTTAGTCATGCAGTCGTGTTCGGCTCTTTGCAACCCCATGAATCGCAGCACACCAGGCCTCCCTGTCCATCAGTAACTCCCGGAGTTTACTCAAACTCATGTCCATCAACTCAGTGATGCCATCCAGCCATCTCATCCTCTTTTGTTCCCTTCTCCTCCTGCCCCCAATCCCTCCCAGCATCAGAGTCTTTTCCAATGAGTCAACTCTTTGCATGAGGTGGCCAAAGTATTGGAGTTTCAGCTTTAGCATCAGTCCTTCCAATGAACATCCAGGACTGATCTTCTTTAGAATGGACTGGTTGGATCTCCTTGCAGTCCAAGGGACTCTCAAGAGTCTTCTCCAACACCACAGTTCAAAAGCATCAATTCTTCAGCACTCAGCCTTCTTCACAGTCCAACTCTCGCATCCATACATGACCACAGTAAAAATCATAGCCTTGACTAGACGGGCCTTTGTTGGCAAAGTAATATCTCTGCTTTTGAATATGCTATCTAGGTTGGTCATAACTTTCCTTCCAAGGAGTAAGTGTCTTTTAATTTCATGGCTGAAGTCACCATCTGTAGTGATTTTGGAGCCCAGAAAAATAAAGTCTGACACTGTTTCCACTGTTTCCCCATCTATTTCCCATGAAGTGATGGGACCAGATGCCATGATCTTCGTTTTCTGAATGTTGAGCTTTAAGCCAACTTTTTCACTCTCCTCTTTCACTTTCATCAAGAGGCCTTTCAGTTCCTTTTCACTTTCTGCCATAAGGGTGGTGTCATCTGCATATCTGAGGTTATTGATATTTCTCCCGGCAATCTTGATTCCAGCTTGTGTTTCTTCCAGTCCAGCATTTCTCATGATGTACTGTGCATATAAGTTAAATAAGCGGGGTCGTGTCCAACTCCTTGCGACCCCATGGACTGCAGCCTACCAGGTTCCTCCGTCCCTGGGTTTTCCAG
This sequence comes from Bubalus kerabau, assembly GCF_029407905.1. Taxonomy (NCBI): domain Eukaryota; kingdom Metazoa; phylum Chordata; class Mammalia; order Artiodactyla; family Bovidae; genus Bubalus; species Bubalus kerabau. The sequence goes on from NC_073634.1 coordinate 55,261,495, forward strand.
TCAAGAGTACTGGAGTGGGTTGCCATTGCCTTCTCTGAAAAGAGCATTGAAAGATGTATATTATCATATGTGAAACAGAGTGCCGGTCCAGGTTCAATGCATGAGACAGTGTGCTCAGGGCTGGTGCACAGGGATGACCCTGAGGGATGCGATGGGGAAGGAGCTGGGAGGGGGGTTCAGGATAGAGAACACAAGTACAGCATGGCTGACTCATGTAAATGTATGGCAAAAACCACTACAATATTGTAAAGTAATTAGCCTCCAATTAAAATAAATAAAGTAATTAAATAATAAAATAAGTAAAATAAGTGTCTAGACTATGCTGTGCTGTGCTGTGCTTAGCAATCAAGTGTGTTAGACTCTTTGCAACCCCATGGACTGTGGCTTGCCAGTCTCCTTTGTTCATGGACTACAAGGAAGGTAATTAATGGTAATATTTGGAGTTTATTTTATTTCTTCCTTTCTTGAATTCTTCTAAATAGTGACTTTTATTTTTGGCCGGTGTAATAAGAGTTTAATTGAAGTTTTGTCTTTTCATGTGTTTTATTTTACTTTGTTTTTTGCTTGTTTGTTTTGGGATTATTTGAAATTGAAGAGTTTACATAGGAATTGAAATATATATGATCTAAAAATTAGGGGGGAAAGCTATATCTTTTCAGTTCTCTTGTAAGTTAAACAAAAATGATTTAAATAAGCTACTTGAATAATAAAAGGTGTATATCAAATTATATAATTCTTAGAACTTCTCTCTAAAACCAAAAGTTACCTAATATTTCATTATTCAGAATAAAGCCATATAGTTATGTCTGTAGTGATTTGATTCCAGTCTAATTCTATCAAGCATCTCTGAAAATGTGTTAAACTTATAATTTTGTTGTTGCTATACCTTACACTTCAAACATGAAGACATGAAGATTGGGCACAATATTACTCTCGAAAGAAATTTCATTTTTATCAGGTGTTTTCACTGAGAACCAGATGCTCTCCTAGGGTCTAACAGCAGAGAAGTTGGCCCTTCTGCCCATGTAAGTTTATGGCTACTTGGCTTCATATAATTTTTTGAATCCTTTACCTATATTAAAGGGATTATGTACCATTTTCAATTGTTATAGAAGAGTTCACTCTAAACTAGGTGAAAAATAGATGCCAATGACAAGGGGTAGTAATTAGTTATAGTCATCTAAATAATAAACTTCATACTTATCTATCATGTAGTTTTGTTGATTATATTTCCTCCTGCAGAATCATAGGAGTGCTATTATACTTGTACTAAAATACTGTGTTTCTCTACTGTTTGACCACAGAAGAGTGCTTATATAAATCATTAGAAAAAAACAAAAAGTGTGGAAGAGGATCATCTTATAATAATAAAACTAAGAAGTAAAAGTATTTTGATGTGCCAAAGCTTATACTAAACACCTAAACTATCAAATTACAGTTTGTGTGAATAAAATGAATGTCCTCTAATCAGTCTTTAAGGATTAAGTGTAAGTTTTATTAAGTTTTAAATGTGTTTCTAAACAATGATTATCTTGATATAGTAAAATTATAGGCAAAATTAAGCTAACATTTTTAGAAGATAAATAAAACATAGCTAAATATAAATACATAAAATATAAAAGTAAGAATTAGTAATGATCAAATAATGTTTCACATTAGAGTCAACATATTAGGAACAAGAATGTTTACTCTTATCACAGAAATGACTCTTATTTTTTATTACAAATATGTATCTTTATAGTGGAAAATCTAGAATAACCTTTCATTTTTTATATCATCAAGTGAGGTTAGGCTTCTGAAGTGTGACCATACCAGCTGGTTTATGAAAGACAATTCCAGTTTATGCTATTGCCCTCTGGTGATTATCCATAATATTTTCTTTCATTCAATAGTTTTGAAATTATCAAATGGATTGAAATTATCTGATTCTGTTGGGGGAAAATCTGTGTTATTTAATAAAGTAATCAACTAAGAAGACTGAAGATCAAACTTACATGGATTAGTCACAAGACTAAAGTCATTAAGTCATTAAGACTTTAAGATAAGTTTTTTGGGGACACTATTTTACTTAAGTTAGGAGCAAATGAATTTTAAAAATGGGACAGGAAGGTAGGCAGGAGGTGGCAGAGATAAATTCAGATGCATAGGGCTGACATCTGCCATGGTTTTAATTGAATTCTCAATGCAAATTTATAGGGCAAGTCAGGATCATTTAAAGAAAAAAGTAGAAAGAAGTAATTCTTCTGCTCTTTACTGTTTTTTTTTTTTTTTTTTTTTTTTTTGTCATTAAATTGCTTAAAGAAAACTAAGCTATTTTGGCAGCAGTTGAACAACGTTTGGGGAATTTCATTTTGGCTACAATTTAAAGTAAACTAGAGGAAATATGTAAACATCGAAAAGCTATGCAACAGAATGCTCAGATTTTCAGAAGAAAGAATTTAATTGATTTCAGAAAAGCTTTAACACTGAAAACCTATTCAAATTGTAAGCATGACATTTTTAGAGGTACACGGACAAACCAGCCATGTTTTTCCAGGTTTCTAAATACCATGATAGGGATATTTTAAACTATAAGATTAAACAAAATGTATGAATTAAAGTCAAGTCATATTATTATGAATTAAATGTGTCTCTCTAATTCATTGTGTAAGTCATGTAATGTGTGGATTTTGTTATTGCAGTTCAAACTGACTAAAGCATAGATATTCAAATAATATTTTCTTATACATAATGGCCTGCTGCCACATAGAAGTGTACCATGTGGCTTGTTGATTTGCTATTTAGTCATTAAATCATTTCAGACTCTTTTGCAACCCCACAAGCTGTAGCCCTCCAGGCTCCTCTGTCCATGGGGTTTTCCAGGCAAGAATACTGGAGTGAGTTGCCATTTCCTTCTCCAATGGATCTTCCTGATCCCTGGATCGAACCATTATATCCTGCATTAGCAGGTGGATTCTTTACCACTGAGCCACCTGGAAAGTGCAGTGTGTGGCAAACAGGCAACTAAATTTTAGGATAATTTTGTAGTTATGTCATTGTATCAGACTTTGTTTCTTTCAGAACAAGATTTTTATCAGTTAAATTGGTTAGTATTAAATTTGCAACTGTCTATGAAAACAACCATTTACTCATAAATTAAATATTTTTAAATAAATATAGGAAACCAATTTACTGTGGATATCATGGATGTAAATTATAGGCAGAATCAAATATTGATGAGACCACAAGAATCTTGGAATAGCATTCTGTTAAATATGTTGCAGATTTTTTTTTTACTTAGTTTACATAAAATATTACATTTCCATTTTAAGGGTGCCTACATTGATATCAAATTTAGTTACTATTGAACTCTGCATATTATACCACATACAATTGCATCAAGAATATCAAATATCTAGCAATACTTTAACATGTGAAACTCTATAGAGAAAACCATGAAACATTACTTGGAGAAATTTTTAAAGATCTAATAAATGAAAGACATTCAGTATCCTAAGGATGTCTATTATCCCTCAAGTGTTCCATAGAATTCAAGTAATCCGAATTATAATCCCTGCAGGATTTTTCCTAGATATCGACAAATTGATTATAAAATTTAAATAAAAATGCAAATAGCCAACAACTACTCAAATAATACTGAAGAAGAAAAATAAATCAGAGGACCTACATTACACGATTTCAATATGCATCATAAAGGTACAGTAATTAAGAGAGAACTAAAGACTGGTTCCAAATAGGAAAAGGACTATGTCAAGGCTGTATATTGTCACCCTGCTTATTTAACTTATATGCAAAGTATATCACGAGAAACGCTGGGCTGGAAGAAGCACAAGATGGAATCAAGATTGCCAGGAGAAATATCAATAACCTCAGATATGCAGATGACACCACCCTTATGGCAGAAAGTGAAGAGGAACTAAAAAGCCTCTTGATGAAAGTGAAAGTGGAGAGTGAAAAAGTTGGTTTAAAGCTCAACATTCAGAAAACTAAGATCATGGCATCTGGTCCCAACACTTCATGGGAAATAGATAGGGAAACAGTGGAAATACTGTCAGACTTTATTTTTCTGGGCTCCAAAATCACTGCAGATGGTGATTGCAGCCATGAAATTAAAAGATACTTACTCCTTGGAAGGAAAGTTATGACCAACCTAGACAGTATATTAAAAAGCAGAAACATTAGTTTGTCAACAAAGGTCCATTTAATCAAGGCTATGGTTTTTCCAGTAGTCATGTATGGATATGAGAGTGGACTGTGAAGAAAGCTGAGCGCCAAAGAATTGATGCTTTTGAACTGTGGTGTTGGAGAAGACTCTTGAGAGTCCCTTGGACTGCAAAGAGATCCAACCAGTCCATTCTAAAGGAGATCAGTCCTGGGTGTTCATTGGAAGGACTGATGCTAAAGCTGAAACTCCAATACTTTGGCCACTTGATGCGAAGAGCTGACTCATTGGAAAAGACCCTGATGCTGAGGAAGATTGAGGGCAGGAGGAGAAGGGGAGGAGGACAGAGGATGAGATGGGTGGATGGCATTACTGACTCAATGGACATGAGTTTAGGTAAACTCTGGGAGTTGGTGATGGACAGGGAGGCCTGGCGTGCTGCTATTCATGGGGTTGCAAAGAGTTGGACAGGACTGAGCGACTGAACTGAACTGGTTTTGAGGATAAGAAGCAAAGGAAACTCTCGATCATTGTTGATGAATTGGCAAATCTGTATGCAGGTCAGGAAGCAACAGTTAGAACTGGACATGGAACAACAGACTGGTTCCAAATAGGAAAAGGAGTACATCAAGGCTGTATATTGTTACCTTGCTTATTTAACTTATATGCAGAGTACATCATGAGAAACGCTGGACTGGAAGAAACACAGGCTGGAATCAAGATTGCCAGGAGAAATATCAATAACCTCAGATATGCAGATGACACCACCCTTATGGCACAAAGTGAAGAGGAACCAAAAGGCCTCTTGATGAAAGTGAAAGTGGAGAGAGAAAAAGTTGGCTTAAAGCTCAACATTCAGAAAACGAAGATCATGGCATCTGGTCCCTTCGCTTCATGGGAAATAGATGGGGAAACACAGGAAACAGTGTCAGACTTTATTTTTTGGGGCTCCAAAATCACTGCAGATGGTGACTGCAGCCATGAAATTAAAAGACGCTTACTCCTTGGAAGGAAAGTTATGACCAACCTAGATAGCATATTCAAAAGCAGAGACATTACTTTGCCAACAAAGGTCCGTCTAGTCAAGGCTATGGTTTTTCCTGTGGTCATGTATGGATGTGAGAGTTGGACGGTGAAGAAGGCTGAGCACCGAAGACTTGATGCTTTTGAACTGTGGTGTTGGAGAAAACTCTTGAGAGTCCCTTGGACTGCAAGGAGATCCAACCAGTCCATTCTGAAGGAGATCAGCCCTGGGATTTCTTTGGAGGAAATGATGCTGAAACTGAAACTCCAATACTTTGGCCACCTCATGCAAAGAGCTGACTCATTGGGAAAGACTCTGAAGCTGGGAGGGATTGGGGGCAGGAGGAGAAGAGGACGACAGAAAATGAGATGGCTGGATGGCATCACTGACTCCATGGACGTGAGTCTGAGTTAACTCCGGGAGTTGGTGATGGACAAGGAGCCCTGGTGTGCTGCGATTCATGGGGTCGCAGAGTCGGACACGACTGAGCGACTGAACTGAACTAAACTGAACAGCCATTTAAAAAACAGCTTGGTAATTTGTTACCAAGATTATAGTAGTATTTACCTTAGGACTCATTAATCATATCATAAAGAATCCACCTACCAATGCAAGAGACACAAGAGTCATAGGCTCAGTCCCTAGGTTAAGAAAGTCCTTTGGAGTAGGAAATTGCAACCCACTCCAATATTCTTGCTTGGAAAATTCCATGGATGGAGGAGCCTTGTAGGCTATCATTCATGGGGTCATAAAATATTCAGCCATCACTGAGCATGCACACATGGAATTACTTCACAGATTCCTTATGCAACTGATATGAAAGTTATGTTAGCATGAATTTGCATGTAAAAATTTAAAACAGCTTTAATCAAAATTGCCCACAATTGGAAGAAACCAATTTGTCCTTCAATAGGTGAATGATTAAATAAACTGTGGTACATCCACATAACGCAATGTGTTCAGTAGGAGAAAATGAGCTAACAGGTTGTAAAAGTACATCAATGAAGCAAATGTGTATTCCAAAATAAAAGACAGTCTTCTATGGCTACAGACTGTGTAGTTCTAATTATATGCCATTCTGGAAAGGAAAAGCCCTAGAGCGGGAGGAATGAAAACTGCTAAAAGTAATCTAACTGAATTATAAATGTTTGAAATCACCTCAGGGAAGAGGGTGAGGAAATGTATTATGTGAATTTGTATGAGTTGAGTCTAAGATTAAAGACAAAAAGAAACACACATAAGCAGTGTACTCTAGCTAATAAAGTTGTTCTCTTTTGGATACAGAAATAATTCTACTATTGGCAGTAGAATTGAACAACTCATAAATAGCAGATGGCAGGAGTGAGAATTTTTGCAGATAAACAAGGAACAGAGCCTGGAATAACCTTGGTGTTAATAGATTAGAGTTGGTGACATAAGCTTGAACTAGTGTTTATCTTATTATTGATATAGATGGTTATATATAGAAATATTTATATATGTGTGTGCGTGTGTGTACATGAGTTAGTCTAGAGAATATCTTTTCTTGCTCTTTTCTATGAGTATGACAATAATAAACAACACATCAATTGTTGAACAAATCCAATGTGAAAATCTTCTTTTTCAATCCCATTCTCCAATAGAAGAAATTTGAGCTTCTTGGAAAATGCTTGAATATAGGCCTGGGTGAGAAAATAATACTAGATGAGCCTGCAACATCTTCAAATGTTAAAGAATAACAAAACACACACACACACACACACACACACACACACACAATTGATGAAGTTATGTCAAAGTGACACCAGATATGACTGGAAGAATTCCAAATGGGCAAAGTTGGAAAAAATTGAATAAAATAAATAATACTGCATTATATTATACACTTCTGAGAAGGAAATGGCAACCCACTCCAGTGTTCTTGCCTGGAGAATCCCATGGATGGAGAAGCCTGGTAGGCTGCAGTCCATGGGGTCACACAGAGTCGGACACGACTGAAGTGACTTGGCATATTATACACTTTAGGATAAATAAATATTCTGGAATCATGATAATATAAATAAATGGCTGGATAAATCAATAAATGGAGGAAAAGAGACAAATATTTTATACAGAAGAATTCCAAATAGTTTTTGTAGATTCTCCACCTTCTTGGAGGTGGTAGCATAAATTGTTACTCTGTAAGTATCGGCTGGGCATGGTAGTTTCTTTCCATAGAGTACTTGTAAAGGGGGTCAAAAGATTATCTTTATAGTGGATACAATTGACAAACTTTAATGCAACCCTTTGATCAAGGTCAACATTTCTATAGACAAATCATGTTGATAGTCTTTTCCCAAGATATGATGTGATGAAATTATACTTTATCTTGCAGTCTTCCTCCCCAAAATATATAACCTGAGGAATTGATAAAGAAAAGGATATCAGACTAATTCCAATAGAAGGCCATCTTATAAGATACTTCAACAGTACTTATAAAAATGTCAAATTCAACAAAACAAGAAAATTTGGATAGATGATCAGGCCAAGAAGACCTTAAGAAGACACTATAGCATAATATCCTGGAATAGAAATAAATATATTGGGTAAAATATAAGGTTTTCTGAATAAATTATTTTAATAATAACATATCAATTATAGGTTCATTAATTTTGACAAAGGTACCATACCAATATATGATATTAATAATAATAAAAACTAGTGAAGGAGTGTATGTTAACTCTCTACAAAGTTCTCTCAATTTTTTCTGTCATGATAAAACTCTTCTAAAAATACAACATTTTGAAAAATCTGAAAAAGATATGTGTCCCTATATCCACAGACATAAAAATCTGAAAAAAAAATATAGCCAAGTTTTATGATGAATACATGATTCTTGAAAGAAATGTTAATCATTCTAATTTATGTTAATCATTCTATATTGAATTATTTTACTTAAACTGAACATTGATTCTTTTATTAACTAAAGCAATAACAATTAAAAATTTTTTTTATTTCTCAATAATAATTAGAAGAGTAAACACATGCCACTCGTTGTATGGATTTAATTACTATTTACATTATGAATAGGATTTTAATAACAATCTCTTACATTCAATGAAGATGCTTCTAGTGCTTCATTTTGAGGATGAGGTTTGGGGTGGATACTGTAGCACCTCTCAGGGGTACAAAAATGATCTCAGGAACAGGCTTCAAATTCTGGCAAATAAGTGGATTTAATTTGGTGGAAAGCATCTACGATATTCCTCAGAAGAATAATTTTAAGTAATATAATGTGGTCTTTACTGGATAATGTTGGCAAAAAAATAAATAAAATTTCAACCACAAAATCCTCTCTAAATAAACCATGGATTCAGTGGAGCTTGGGGAGCTGTCAACTGAGTATTCCTAATTATCTCAGCTGGAGTATGCCTTTTGGGAAAATGAATAATTTCTTAGCAAACACAGGGTTGGCTCTTGAAGAGTTTAGAGATGCCTCTTAGCATTTTTATCTTGTAAAATGGATCAGAGGGACTAAAAATGCAGCTATTAAATAATTGATTTTTAATTTATATAATAAGAAATAGATTTAGTTACATAAAATATGAACTTAAAATATCATTTTAATAAAACTTTTACATCACTTTTGATTCTCACAGCCCACTGAAATACCGTTTGGTAAATGTCATTGTAGATATTATGTATTGAAGTAAAATGAGTTTCAGAGAGGTTAAATACATTGCCACAGTTTATACTATTTGCAGTGACAAGATCTGAACTTGACTTTTGTCTTTTGAATCTATGATTATTTTTTTTTCTTATTTAGTCTTCAGAAAATATGATTTTCTCCAGGACTCTGAATTTAGTATAATCTTAGCAGAATATTACACAGCCATTGATTGAATGATCCTAAACCATATTTTATACCATATATTGGGTGATTACATAGGTATAAATTAAAGTTGCTTAGAGAATCTTGATTTAAAAGATTCAAATTAATTTTATTACCTTTAATAATCTACCTACATAATTATTTACCTTCATCAACATCCAAATCATTGTTCTAAACATGATTAACTTTGATTTAGGGTAAAAACCAAAGGTTGCTCATTATCTTTAATACCAGGTTATAGGCCTCCTAAAATGTCTAAATCTTTTCTGTAGGCTGTCATACATCCTAGGAAACAACCTATAAAGACTGAACATATGCATATAGAATTTGCTATTGGAGAGAAAAACAAATCCTTTAGCAATAATATAGTGATACATATTCAGTGATGACAAACCTCAAATTATATATTTGGAAAGAATTTTGAAGCATATGTGAATAAAGTACCTAACTGCTTGTATTTAAATTTCATCCATAATATCTCTGCCAAACCATGTCAACATTTTACCCAGAAATTTGTGTCTGTTTTATTGTGTGTGCTTTTTCAAAAAATCCCAGTGACTATGCTTTCATTGTATAATATATAATTTAGAATTATAAATACTTCATATAATAGCTTTGTTAGATATCTGTTCATAGTTACCTGCTAATTCTTTCTTTGAGCTTGTATATATTAGAAGTTTTAATCCTGACATTAGGGAAGTCATCTTTCACTGCATAGTGAACAAATATTTTCTAAGAATTTCATAACAACCAGCAGTTAAACTCTGGGGTCACAACTATGTATGAAATAAATTTTCTGCTATCAGGATATTTGATTTCATTGAGGAAATCCCTACAGAGCTTTGAGGAAGCAAGTTATGATATAAAAACTATATAACCTGCCCAATTTATGTTGTCTTATGAAGGCAACAGGAAAAGAAATCTCAAATATATAAAAATCAAGCAAGCCAAATAACAGTTGCTACTGCTAAGTCACTTCAGTCGTGTCCAACTCTGTGTGACCCCATAGACGGCAGCCCACCAGACTCCCCCATCCCTGGGATTCTCCAGGCAAGAACACTGGAGTGGGTTGCCATTTCCTTCTCCAATGAATGAAAGTGAAAAGTGAAAGTGAAGTCGTGCAGTCATGTCCAACTCTCAGCAATGCCATGGACTGCAGCCTTCCAGGCTCCTCCGTCCATGGATGCCAGGAGCCAGCGTGAGGAACTCCGCCCATGGCAAACGTCATGAGGAAGGAGGTTCGGCATACGCAAAGGCAGGATCTAGCCTCAGGAATCCCCCTGGAAATTCTCAAACATCTATCCCCAAAACTAGAGTCTGCCTACTTTACTGCTTTATGCTCTCACCTACACCTCTGACTTTATGGGGGGCTGTCCCCCACCACCTCTCTCTGAAAAAGAGTTAACTTAGAGCTCCAATTAATAAAAATTCCTGGGCGTGACAAGAGTGTTTCAACCTACAAACTCCTCTGAAGGTTCTCTAGCCTGCCTAACAGGCTTGTCTGGCCACATGTGATTGTTCACAGCCTCCCAACCGAGAGAGGCATGAGATGCTCTAAACTTTCTAAAAACAGATTCTTTTGAGAAGTTAGGAAATTATTAATATAGTATTAGTGGGCTAGTTAGGAATTATACCAGTGGAGGATTTCATTGTTGAGCCAATATTTGCTGCTACATCTCCATATCCCTTTCCCCTTATACACATTAATGAATATAACTAACATATAAGAGAAAGAAGTATTAACCTTGATATTAATCATGTTGGACCTTAGGCTAAGTAAATTCTTTTCTTGATTATATCCCACTGCACCTTTGCCCTGTAGGAATGCAAATTTATCTGGTGCCTTTGGAAGGTGGCATCTGTTTTAAGAATAATCATCCCTGGAGAAATAAGTGTTCTGGTTGACTGACCGCTGTTACAAGGAGAGGGTCATAAATTGTTAGCAGGTCCCCTTGCCAGAAGATGATGTAACACCCCTAAGACCTTTGTATATATTTGTATGAAGAACCTGATTTTGATAAAAGTCAGGACTGCTGACCCCACATGACTTTTGTATTACATCTCTGTGTATAAAAGTGGACCCTGGAAAATAAAGAATGGAATCAGTTCCTGGAAAGACTGGTCTCCCCATGTCGTTCTTTCTCTCACTTTCTGGCTGAATTCCCACCTGGAGTATGGAGGCTCATCAAGCCTACTAATTATGCCTGGGCTTCTAAGGTCTGACCGGGAAGGCCTTAGTGTCTCTGCTCCTTTGGGAGAATGGGAGGACGCCTGCAGCCTACGTAGGTGATGCAAATTCCTTGTCTGGAATTTTATTGGCTTTCCACCTAAACCAAGTTATTCAGCCTCTTTTCTCCACTGAATTTTCCTACTGAGCTATCCTTATTCTATTACTCTTTATATCTCTAATTAATATTGAATTAAAGCTATTGTATCCAGTTCACCGACGCCATCCCTGCTTCGAATTCCCTGGATCCACCGGGGCTGGACCCTGGCACGTGGGATTTTCCAGGCAGAAGTATTGGAGTTGGGTGCCATTCCATTCTCCGCAATAACAGTAAGTTATGGCTAAGATGGATGGGCTATTAACCCTTTTATATATTTCTGAAATGATAGGTTCCCCAACTTTCTGTGCTATTTTAATTATTTCTACAATGTAGTCTTAATAAAATCCAATTTATATAGACATAGATTTTTTTGCAATCACACTAAGAACACAAAAATTATCATAAATGATATTAATGTTACTAATGAAGCAATGTTACAATTTTGGTAGGAAAGATAATGAGACAGCTCACCAATATTGACTGGTATTAGAATGCTTATCTATTAGATAAGTGAGAAAGTGAAAAATAGATTTAAGGGCCTAGATCTGATAGATAGATTGCCTGATGAACTATGGAATGAGGTGCATGACATTGTGCAGGAGACAGGGATCAAGACCATCCCCATGGAAAAGAAAAGCAAAAAAGCAAAATGGCTGTCTGAGGAGGGCTTACAAATAGCTGTAAAAAGAAGAGAAGCAAAAAGCAAAGGAGAAAAGGAAAGATATAAACATCTGAATGCAGAGTTCCAAAGAATAGCAAGAAGAGATAAGAAAACCTTTCTCAGCGACCAATGCAAAGAAATAGAGGAAAATAACAGAATGGGAAAGACTAGAGATCTCTTCAAGAAAATTAGAGATACCAAGGGAACACATCATGCAAAGATGGGCTCGATAAAGGACAGAAAGGGTATGGACCTAACGGAAGCAGAAGATATTAAGAAGAGGTGGCAAGAATACACAGAAGAACTGTACAAAAAAGATCTTCATGACCCAGATAATCACAATGGTGTGATCAATCATCTAGAGCCAGACATCCTGGAATGTGAAGTCAAGTGGGCCTTAGAAAGCATCACTATGAACAAGGCTAGTGGAGGTGATGGAATTCCAGTTGAGCTATTCCAAATCCTGAAAGATGATGCTGTGAAAGTTCTGCACTCAATATGCCAGCAAATTTGGAAAACTCAGCAGTGGCCACAGGACTGGAAAAGGTCAGTTTTCATTCTGACCCCAAAGAAAGGCAATGCCAGAGAATGTTCATACTACCAAACAATTGTACCTATCTCACATGCTATTAAAGTAATGCTCAAAATTCTCCAAGCCAGGCTTCAGTAATGCATGAATGGTGAACTTCCTAATGTTCAAGCTGGTTTTAGAAAAGGCAGAGGAACCAGAGATCAAATTGCCAACATCCGCTGGATCATGGAAAAAGCAAGAGAGTTCCAGAAAAACATCTATTTCTGCTTTATTGACCATGCCAAAGCCTTTGACTGTGTGGATCAAAATAAATAGTGGAAAATTCTGAAAGAGATGGGAATACCAGACCACCTGATCTGCCTCTTGAGAACTTTGTATGCAGGTGAGGAAGCAACAGTTAGAACTGGACATGGAACAACAGACTGGTTCCAAATAGGAAAAGGAGTTCGTCAAGGCTGTATATTGTCACCCTGCTTATTTAACTTCCATGCAGAGCACATCATGAGAAACGCTGGACTGGAAGAAGCACAAGCTGGAATCAAGATTGCCAGGAGAAATATCAATAACCTCAGATATGCAGATGACACCACCCTTATGGCAGAAAGTGAAGAGGAACTGAAAGGCCTCCTGATGAAGGTGAAAGTGGAGAGTGAAAAAGTTGGCTTAAAGCTCAACATTCAGAAAACGAAGATCATGGCATCCAGTCCCATCACTTCATGGGAAATAGATAGAGAAACAGTGGAAACAGTGTCAGACTTTATTTTTTTGGGCTCCAAAATCCCTGCAGATGGTGATTTCAGCCATGAAATTAAAAGACGCTTACTCCTTGGAAGGAAAGTTATGACCAACCTAGATAGCATATTCAAAAGCAGAGACATTACTTTGCCAACAAAGGTTCGTCTAGTCAAGGCTATGGTTTTTCCTGTAGTCATGAATGGATGTGAGAGTTGGATTGTGAAGAAGGCTGAGTATCAAAGGAATGATGCTTTGAACTGTGGTGTTGGAGAAGACTCTTGAGAGTCCTTTGGACTGCAAGGAAATCCTACCAGTCCATTTTGAAGATCAGCCCTGGGATTTCTTTGGAGGGAATGATGCTAAGGCTGAAACTCCAGTACTTTGGCCACCTCATGCGAAGAGTTGACTCATTGGAAAAGACTCTGATGCTGGGAGGGATTGGGGGCAGGAGGAGAAGGGGACGACAGAGGATGAGATGGCTGGATGGCATCACTGACTTGATAGACGTGAGTCTGATTGAACTCTGGGAGTTGGTGATGGACAGAGGCCTGGCTTGCTGTGATTCATGGAGTCGCAAAGAGTTGGACACAACTGAGTGACTGAACTGAGATAAGCATTCAGAAGTCAATGACATTGTTATTTATTTATTGGTTATTTATTGGTTTTTTATAATTATTTGAATGCATTAATCATTCACTCAAGACCATAATGAAAAAGAGATTGTATTACAGTTACCAAAAAACTGAGTAGTTTATAAAAATTATTAATTAATTAAAACAATATCTTCTTCATACGAGGAACTTTCTTATAAGTGTAATAGGAAAAAAAAGGCAACATTATTATTGAAGAATGTGATACAATCAAATAAATTTATATAATAATAGCTGACACTACCCACTGCAAAAACATTATCAAAATAAACAATAACTTATCCTTAATGAGAGGACCTGATGACAAGGACAGCACTTGTCACCTAGATTCTATCCTAACTTAACCTAAAATTCGGTGCATATCTGTGTTAGCTAATTGGATTTACTCAGAGAAAGAGCTAACCTTCTCATATCAGTGTAATAGGAGGTAGTTTTACCAATTGAAGCAAGGAACCCGCCTTAGTTGGAATCCTTCACTCCCATAGAACCCAGGAGATGAGGTGCAGTCTCCCTTGATGTTTACATTTCAAAGAGATGGCTCCCAGGTTCTTGATAAAGATAGTCCCAGTTTAAAAAGGTTGACAAAGTGCCTATCTAGTCTTCAAAAGGATGTATATGCATTTCAAAGAAAGGAAAAAGTACTTATAATCACAACTTTGCTAAGATAAGTGCTCTGAGGAAAAAAAGAGAGGGAGAAATTCCTTTCTTTATTTTAATAGGGAGGACTAAGCCTCTTCCTTAGTTTTAATTTGTATTTGTCCTTACATTCCTCAAGCTTCAACTCTTAAAGCAATTGAAGGATTAAAAAGAAAATATAAACAAAGGAAATAAAAAGTATTTAGCACTAAGAACGAGTAAATTATGATGAAGCAGGAAATGACATATGGAAAAACTGTCATATATCCGAAATTTACAATTTAACATATATAAAATACTGTGCAATCTCATGAAAATGTTCAATTTTTAAATGTGTATTATCAAAGCAAATAAGAAATCCAAAAACTTTTAAACTGAAAAGCTCTTCAAACTTCCCTTTAATCAAAGAAGTTGTTATTGTTCAGTTACTATGTCATGCTTGACTCTTTGTGACCCCATGGACTAAAGCATGCCAGGCTTCCCTGTTCTCTATCTCACAGAATTTGCTCAAACTCATGTCCATAGAGTCAGTAATGCCATCCAACTACCTCATCCTCTGTTGCCCCCTTCTCCTCCTGCCCTCAATCTTTCCCAGCTTCCGGGTCTTTTCCAAAGCAATGGCTCTTCTCATCAGGTGGCCACAATATTTGAGTTTCAGCTTCAGCATCAGTTCCTCCAGTGAATATTCAGGATTTAATTCCTTTAAAATAGACTGCTTTAATTTCCTGGCTGTCCAAGGGAAACTCAAGAGTCTGATTATCCATGATGGGGGGAAGAGCTTATGTATTATACAGAGTGAAGTAAGCCAGAAAGAAAAACACCAATACAGTATACTAACACATATATATGGAATTTAGAAAGATGGTAATGATAACCCTGTATGCGAGATAGCAAAAGAGACATAGATGTATAGAACAGTCTTTTGGACTCTGTGTGTGTGTGTGTGGGGGGGGATGATTTGGGAGAATGGCATTGAAACATGTATAATATCATATAAGAAATGAATTGCCAGTCCAGGTTCGATGCAGGATACAGGAAGCTTGGGGCTGGTGCACTGGGATGACCCAGAGGGATGGTATGGGGAGGGAGATGGGTTAAGGATTGGGAACATGTGTACACCCGTGGCAGATTCGTGTTGATGTTTGGCAAAACCAATACAATATTGTAAAGTAATTAGCCTCTAATTAAAATCAATAATTTCAAATTAAAAAAAAAAGAATCAAGATATGGGAATAAAAGGACATGTGTTCATCTCCTGCAAGAACATCAAAATCACAACTAGCTGCTGAACAATAATCAACAGGAAGCTGTTGGAATCCACTAAAAAAAAAAAGTACCCTGTGTCCAGAGACAAAGGAGAAACCGTAATGAGACAGTAGGAGGGGTGCAATCACATTAAAATCAAACCTCATACTCACGAGGTGGGCAATCCACAAACTGGAGAACAATAATAACAAAGAAGTTCTCACACTGTTGCAAAGGTTCTAGGCCCCACAGCAGGCTTTCCAACCTGGGGATCCTGCAAAGGGACTGCATATCCCCAGGGAATCTGACTTTTAAGGACAGCAGGATTTGATTACAGAACTTCCATAGGACTGTGGGAGACATAAACTCTTGGAGGGCACAAACAAAATGTTTTGCACTCAGGGGAAAGTAGCAGTGACTCCACAAGAGACTGAGCCAGACCCGCCTGTGAGTAATAAATGGAGTAGTCAACATTAAAAAATTATCACCAACTCAATGGAGATGAATTTGAGCAAACTTTGGGAGACAGTAGAGGACAGAGAAGCCTGGTATGCTGTTCAGTTCAGTTCAGTTCAGTCACTCAGTCGTGTCCAATTCTTTGCAACCCCATGAACTGCAGCATGTCAGGCTTCCCTGTCCATCACCAACTCCCGGAGTTTACCCAAACTCATGTTCATTGAGTTGGTGATGCCATCTAACCATCTCATCCTCTGTCATCCCCTTCTCCTCCTGCCTTCAATCTTTCCCCAAAACAGGGCCTTTTCAAATGAGTCAGCTCTTTGTATCAGGTGGCCAAAATATTGGAGTTTCAGCTTCAACATCAGTCCTTCCAATGAACACCCAGGACTGATCTCCTTTAGCATGGACTGGTTGGATCTCCTTACAGTCCATGGGACTCTCAAGAGTCTTCTCCAACATCACAGTTCAAAACCATCAATTCTTTGGCGCTCAGCTTTCTTTATAGTCCAACTCTCATATCCATAGGTGACTACTGGAAAAACCATAGCCTTGACTAGATGGACCTTTGTTGTCAAAGTCATGTCTCTGCTTTTGAATACGCTATCTATGTTGGTCATAACTTTCCTTCCAAGGCGTAAGTGTCTTTGAATTTCATGGCTGCAGTCACCATCTGTAGTGATTTTGGAGCCCAAAAAAATAAAGTCAGCCACTGGTATGCTGTAGTCCATGACATCTCAGAGAGTAGGACACAACTTAAAGACTGAACAACAGTGACATTTTTTTTTTAAACTTTTAATTTCATCTTATTTATTATTGGTTTATAACATTATATGTTTTATGTGTGCAATACTGTGTTTTGACACTATACACTACAGTGTGGTCATCAACCAAGGTTTAGTTTCCACCCATAATCATACAGTTGATGCTTTTTATCCATTTTTGCCACTCTCCACTCCCCCCTAACCTCTCTAGTAACAACTACTTTGTTCTTTCTAGCTTGTTTCTCTTAGCATGATAGCTTCAAGGTCCAACATTGTAAACAGAAGGATTTCACTTTTTTTTTTTTAATGTCTGAGTACTATTACATTGTGGATTTCCCTGGTGGCTCAGACGGTTAACAGTCTGTCTGCAATGAAGGAGACTTGGGCTCAATCCCTGAGTCAGGGAGATCCCCTGGAGAAGGGAATGTCTATTCATTCCAGTATACTTTCCTGGAGAATTCCATGGAGAGAGGAGACTGATGAGCTTCAATCCATGGCGGTCACAGAGTTGGATATGAACAAGTGAATAATACACGCATGCAGTATTACACTGTATACTTATCACATCTTCTTTATTCATTTATATGTCAATAGGCATTTAGAATTATCATATGCTTCAAGTATTCCACTTCTGAGTATTTATCCAAAAAATATAGAAATGTTAGTAAAAAACGGGTACATTTTAGCTAAAAGAAGCACTTGAGGAGAGGCAGGAAATCCATTCCTATCCAAGGTATTTCAGCTTCCCCACTGCTTTCCATCACCACTGTTCACCTGGGATTTCTTTCACTGAAGCAGAACATTAAAAATAGTTTTAATCAGCATATAAAATTAATAAACTAAGTTCTGACTTAGACATTATGTCACACTCTTTCTTTTTAATCTCAGAATTTTAAACAGGTCAATCTAAGATTTAGAAATCAAGAGGCTAGGTCTGATAGCAGTTTACATTTAAGTTTCTATTATTAGAATGATCCTTATTTAAATCAAAGGACAACTTCAGTTAGTGAATTGATATTTCATACTTCAATGAATTGAACAATAAGTTATGCTATAGACCACTCAAAGGAAAAGCCAAAGAACAGCCACATTTTTTGAGCAGGAATATTGCTTACAATAGTTTGCTTGTTTTAGTGGAGGAGAAGAGGTTGTCCTTCTGCAATACAAAATTCACATACAGATTGACAACTTACAATGTTTACCATACCTCCCATAGAATCAGATAATGTGGAAGGGTGTTCTGTAGACAGTGAACTTTCTATCTCATTGAAGAACACATTTGTCTCTACAGTTTCTACTACATCAGTACGATTGAATATCAGATCCACTTTTATAAAAATAAAACACTTTTTTCCTCATTTTAAATATGCTCAACATCCACTGATAACTATACATTTTTCTCTAGTGAAGGAGTTTCAAACAATAGCCAGCTCATAAGCTGAATCTGATTTGTGGCCTATTTTTGTAGGACCTTGAAAACTAAGATTTTTGTTTATGTGTACATTTTGTAAAGGTTACAAAAAAGAACAAAAAGACTACTAAATAAGAAAGAGCATATGTAACGAACAAAGCCTAAAGTATTTGCTATCTGGGCATTGGCAAAAATATACAACTATTCCTACTTTTATTGATTCAGCTGTTTGTTGAGAGGAGTTTACATTTTCCAAGCAGAGCTAAAACATTACACACTTTAAAATTTCTTTGTTTTTAAAGTAAAAATAAATTCTTTTTCCTTTAAATTTCTGCATTTCAAACTTTCTGATTTTTTAAATTAATTGCACAAAGATATACTGCATTTTCTTATATATGTGTGTGTGTTGTGTGTGTGTGTGTGTGTATATATATATATATATATATATATATAAACACTTGTGTATCAATACACCTTCCTTGTGGTAGAATTCATTAAATACGTGATATGGGTGATTTTTATAGATATAAGACCCTAGGTGGTAGCAAAACATTTAGTTTTAAAAAGTCAAGTGAGAGGTGTTCTAAGGGAATCACTTGTAAAACACTGGGGTATCTACAATGTAGAGATTGGCATCTCAGTCTCCCATGAGACATGTCCATTTAAGCAGCAGCTGTGTTGATCAGGTTTGCATCTCCTGGTTCTGTGTAAAGAGAAACTGCAAAATCATGATAGTCAAGCATCCTGCCTTCTTGCCAGTTGGCATAGCCATGCTGAATTCTTTCTAAAGGGTCAATTGGGCTCTCTGGAGAAGAGCTATCCTAAATCACTTACTAGTATTGTGCATAAGAGGTCTTGCTGAAACAAATGTTCTGCTTTCGGGAACTGTGCCCTTGGGAGAACTCCCAAAGGAAATCCAGATGCTTTCACATAGCCCTCATAGAACAGTCTGTATTTAGAAACCAGTCATATGAATGACATAGGAGCTCCATTAGTATTTATCAGAAAGCCAACATGAAGCAACAGAAAGTGGATTCCTGGGTCAGTAAAATAGAGATCTTTTTCTGTCTTTCTTCTACCAAACATGACACCCGAAGAGCTGCTGCATGCAAGAGGGAGTTGGGAGGAAGGTAAACATACTCCTACTTAATCCAAAGAAGAAACATAAAAGCTAGCCAATTGAAATATTCTATTTCGAGCAGTGATTACAAGGGGAAGGAGGGCTAATTCTAGCTTTTATATGAATATTGGCTTTTAACTGGACAGATTTATAAAAGAAAATAGCTTGAAAATTATAATTGCTGAATACCCTTGAGAAATCTGGCACCAGGTAGGAATAATCAACATAGTATATTTGAGTTCAGAGATTGAATACATAGATACAGTTGATATACAAATAAGTTAAAAGTATATGAAGCATAGGCTATCATTACAATGAGTTTTATTCATTCTACTGTAATGAGTTTTATTCATTCTACTGTAATGTCCCTTGTTTAAAATTTACTTAAAAATATATTATTTTTATACATACAGTCATTGATTGAATATTAAAACTATCATATATCATTTTTCAAACATTTAAATTATTCCACTTTTCATTTGAAGTACATCCATAATGATTATTTTGGTATTTTTGCTTGTGTTTTTTTATTATTATTTCCATTCACACACATTCTTACTGAGTCCATTTTTGGAAAAAAAAAAAAGGTCTTTCAGCAATTAGGTTTAATTTAAGGTATATTATTTGGGGAGAATTACATATGTTGAACACAATTAGTGTATTTCAAACTTGGAAAATAAAGGACAACAATGCCACTAAATTGAAAAATAATATATTTACTTTCTCATATGACACAAATTATGACTGACATTTGAACATAATTATCAGACAGTAATCTTCCATGTCATAAAACATGTTTTTCTCCCAATTGCACTGGCTTCTCTAGTCATTTGATTAACAATAAATGTCTTATACCTTGTCTTGGTTAAAACAAAATTCTCCTGACATTTGCAGTAATTCACTCTATGGAGAAAAAGGAGAAATAATGTCACCTGATAACTTTAGGCTCATTGAACAACCAACTGAGCTTAAAGAAGTTCCCATTTTTATTTGGAGTTAATACAAAGTCCCCCTGGACACTCCCTAGTACAGAGATCATCTTATTACACATTACTCAAGGTCATTAAGATATACTCTTACTTCCATGAGTCTCCTCGTTCTTCCTCAAGTAAGTTAACAGATAACTGCTCTGTGAACTTCACCGGAAGAATGAATCTTACAAAGGAAGAACTTGATATCTAAGGCAGACTAAACAATGCCTGTGAGACTATAGAAGCCCAAGATATCTAATTATGAACCACAGAACAGAGGGAATTATGTGTTGTGGGAGCTGATGGGAATTGCTTTGAATGTTTTATATTAACACTTCCAATGCTAATATATAATTAAGATACATTTTTGTTCCATCAGTGTGAAATTCACAATCACAAATTCAGTATGAGGGAGAACTGTGTATGTGTATGTGTGTGTATATTTAAGAAGGACAATAACTACTAAGAACAAAAAAAATAAGAAGGTTGATCTGTAAGTTGATATGCAGACTGTATCCTCAGATATATAATCTTTGCTGTGCAACAATCCACTTAGTAAATTTCTTTCTTTGTATTATGGTGATATAATCCTGGAATGTGAAGTCAAGTGGGCCTTAGGAAGCCTTACTATGAAAAAAGCTAGTGAAGGTCATGGAATTCCAACAGAACTATTTCAAATCCTAAAAGAAGACACTGTTAAAGTGCTATACTCAATATGTCAGCAAATTTGGAAAACTCAGTAGTGACCACAGGATTGGAAAAAAAGTCAGTATTCATTCCAATCCCAAAGAAAGACAATGCAAAAGAATGTTGAAACAAATGAACATTTTTACTCATTCCACATACAAGCAAGGCTATGCTCAAAATCCTTCAGGCTAAGCTTCAGCAGCATGTGAACTGCAAACTTACAGATGTAAAATCTGGGTTTCAAAAAAGCAAAGGGACCAGAGGTCAAATTGCCAATATTCACTGGATCATGGAGAAAGCAAGGGAGTTCCAGACAAACATCTATTTCTGCTTCATCTGCTTTTGACTGTGAGTATCACAACAAAATGTAGAAAATTCTTAAAAAGATGGAAGTACCAGACCAACTTACCTGTCTCCTGGGAAACCTGTATGCAGGTCAAGAAGCAGTAGTTAGAGCCAGACATAGAACAATGGAGTGGTTCGAAATAGGGAAAGGAGTATGGCAAAGCTGTATATTGTCATCTTGCTTTATATTCATTTAACTTATATGCAGAGTATATCATGTGAAATGCCAGGCTGGATGAATCATAGGCTGGAATCAAGATTGCCAGGAGAAATTTCAACAACCTCAGATATGCAGATATTACCACTTTAATGGTAGAAGAGGAACTAAATGTCTCTTGATGAGGGTGAAAGAGGAGAGTGAAAAAGGTGACTTGAAACTCAACATTAAAAAAATTCATTTTTTAATGTTTTCCAGTCCCATGATTTCATGGCAAATAAAATAGAAAAAGTGGAAACAGTGACAGATTTTCTTTTCTTGGGCTCCAAAATCACTGTGGGTGATGACACGCACCAATGAACTTAAAAGTTGTCTGCTTCTTGGAAAGAAAACTATAAGACTATACAGTATATTAAAAAGCAGAGATATCCCTTTGCTGGCAAAGGTCGAGATAGTCAAAGCTGTGGTTTTTCCAGTAAACATGTATGGATGT
The DNA here is from genome assembly GCF_029407905.1 of Bubalus kerabau. NCBI lineage: Eukaryota > Metazoa > Chordata > Mammalia > Artiodactyla > Bovidae > Bubalus > Bubalus kerabau. The sequence goes on from NC_073634.1 coordinate 55,283,721, forward strand.
GAGTTGGTCCATAAAAAAGTCTGAGAACCAAAGAACTGATGCTTTCGATTTGTGATGTTGGAGAAGTAACCTGGACTCAAAGGAGATCAAACCAGTCAAACATAAAGGAAATCAATTCTGAATGTTCATTGGAAAGGCTGATGCTAAGCACCAATACTTCTGCCACCTGACACAAAGAGCTGACTGATTGGAAAAGACCCTGATGTTGGGAATGATTGCAGGCAATAAAAGAAGTGGGTGGTAGAGGATGAGATGGTTACATAGCATAACTGACTCAGTGGACATGAATTTGAGCAAACTCTAGGAGTTAGCAGAGGACAGAGGAGCTTGGTGTGTTACAGTCCATGAGTTCACACAGTTGGACACAGCTACTGAACAGCAGCAACAACAATTCGTTCCTTTACACATTTGCTGTAAACTGAATGGACCTAATAATTGTGAGGGTGATATGGATCAGTTCTCACAACAGATGCTCATAGAGATTTTCCAGATCAGATCAGATTAGATCAGATGTGTCACTCAGTCGTGTCCGACTATTTGCAACCCCATGAACTGCAGCACGCCAGGCCTCCCTGTCCATCACCAACTCCCGGAGTTTACTCAGACTCATGTCCATCGAGTCAGTGATGCTATCCAGCCATCTCATCCTCTGTCGTCCCCTTCTCCTTCTGCCCCCAATCCCTCCCAGCATCAGTCTTTTCCAATGAGTCAACTCTTCGCATGAGGTGGCCAAAGTACTGGAGTTTCAGCTTTAGCATCATTCCTTCCAAAGAAATCCCAGGGCTGATCTCCTTCAGAATGCACTGGTTGGATCTCCTTGCAGTCCAAGGAGAGATTTTTACGTTATTGATTATCAATCAAAAATTTAGCTGTGCTATTTAACTAAGCATATATTTAAAACTCTATGTACTTGTGAGATTAAAAGTCAGGAAAAGTCAGAAATCGGACTAACTCCTCTGGCGCTGGAGTCTCTTCAGTTTTGAACTCAGTGATGATTGTATCCAACAGGAAGCAAGATTGGAGTACACTTGGCTGATAGTCCCCAAACTCAGACACAGATCGATTTGTAACAGAAAGCGAATGGAAATTCCATGGCCTGCCAAGCTAACTGGGAAGTGGTAAGTGTCTTATTTTTCCTGTGAAGTTGAAGCAAAATTGAGAGGACAAATTCAGTCCAGAGCTTTTTTTTTTTTTTTTTTTTAAATGAAGACAATTGGAAACAGCACAAGGAATATCATAACCTCTGTCTTTTCCATTCAAGGGGCCACCATTTTATTCATCAGTGTTGGAGACCCACAGCTAGTATTTATTCTTGTCCATTGCTATTTTTTCTAAGATTATTGAATGCCTACTTCTCCATAATTTATATTTAAACAAGATATCTTTAGGAATAATTTTTTATCTGTTTCTTAACCATTAACCTACACAGTAGCCTCAATACTGAGGTCAAATTTGACTTTTTCCTAGGAAGTCTTCTCCATCCCTAATCTATGGTGTTAGTGATGTCTGATCTTTAGTCATATAGCATCTTATTCATATTTTTATCAAATTATGCTCTTCAGTAAATATTGGTTGACTTGTTTTCTCCTCTGCAAGAAGAAAAGGGTGTGGCAGAGGATGAAGTGGTTTGATAGCATCACTGATTCAATGAACATGAATCTGAGCAAACTCTCAGAGATAGTGAAGGACAGGGGAGCCTGGTGTGCTACAGTACACGGGTTAACAAAGAATTGGGCATGACTTAGTGACTGAACAACAATAACAAAAACAAGGATAGAACCTGTGGGTCATATACAAATATTCATATAAAGGTATTCTCTCAAAACTTGACACATATTTGCAGCTAGATGTATTAAATGTATACATTTCAGTTTCTTATCTTCACTCTCATAAGTTCCCACCTCCAGCAGCTGGAATTACAAATCCTTGCCAAGTTTATATACTGGCTGCTAAAGATTAAGACTGTAAGTGATAGGCTTAGGAAGACCTGCTAGAAATAATATTAATAAATCTTCTATAATCTTGAAATATAAATATGGAAAAAATTTATTTCTGGCTAATAATTATATCCATACAGACAAGGAAACATTTTCAAATTATAATTATCTCAGGGGCTAAACTATCCTGTTGTCTCTTTTCATCCTTCAGAATTAATTTGAGGCATTCACTAAAGGATATAGAAATATTTTACAGACTGCCAGCTCAAAGAATTATTCTTGAGACAAATCACTACTGAACAGATAAAGTAGGGAAGGGAAATATATGTGAGTGTGTGGGTGTGTATCTATGTATGTGTTCTATGTGTTTATCACTTATTATATATAGGCGTTTTCTTACACATGCCTGCAAAACATACATGCTCAGACACATTTAAGTGAATTGACTCTTCCTACAGCTATTAATGGGATTTCTCCAGAGGCTCCGTGGTAAAGAATCTGCCTGCAATGCAGGAAAGACAGGAGACATGGATTCAGTTTATTTGGTGACTGAATAAGAGAAGTTTGGTGTTAAACCTCCTATTCTGCCATCGTCTTTACTTCATCCTCTTTGCTTTCTTAGTCACATTTCCTATTGTTTATTCTGCCTTGTCTCTTATATTTAGTATATTTCTCACTTAGTGCAGAATACAGGGGATAGACTTTCGGACCAGAGAGATTTGAGTTTTATATTCTTCCTCCTTTATTTATTCTCTGAGAGAATTTGGCAAGTTACTTGAGTTTTCTGAAGGTCAAGGGTAAAACAAGGACAAGAAGTATGTCCTGGAAATAGTACAAGACAGACTCTACTAAATAAAAATATAAAACATTAGTTCAAAGTCATGTCTCCCTACCTTATACATGTAAGGTATTGAACACTTGCACTATCCATTTGCCAATTATTTGGTTACACTTTTTATTGCTTTGTCAAGATCTGCACCCAAAATTGACTTTATTTCCTCCCATTTGCATCCTCTGCATTTCCAAAAGTTTATATTCTAGTTCAATCTCTCAATATTTTAAGACACTAATTAAAATATTTTAAAATATTAATTAAGCATCATCCCATCTACCTTCAGTTTCTCCTTATAGAATCATACTATTGCCAATTTCACTCTCCTAAATGTTCTCTATCACCGTATTATGCTCCTAAGGACATTTAACCTTCCCCTTCACTACAACTATACCAAATAACTTTCTACCTGGTTTCCAAGGCATATAAATTTTTACTTCCTATGCTAGTGCTTCTTGAGGAATAGGGCCACACTTCATTTTAAACTTCAAATATTTCATATCATTTTAATACTTTAAAAATTTTAAATTTTTATCTTATATTGGAATTGAGTTATTTAAAAATGCTGTGTTAGTTAACAGCTGTACACAAACTGATTGTTTTATATATGTCTACATATTATTTTTCAAATTATTTTCCCATTCAGGTTGTCACAGAGTACCGAACAGAGTTCCCTGTCTTTGTTGACAATCTATCTTAAGTATAGTAGTGTGTACGTATCAATGTGAAATTTCCAATATGTACCTTCCTTCCACCTGTCTCCCACTATTAATCCAAAATCTATTCTCTATATCTGTGAGTCCCTTTTTGTTTTGTAAATAAGTTCAGTTGTATCATTTTTTTTATTTCTCACATAAACAATATCATATGATATTTGACTTTTTTTGTCTGACTTACTTCACTTAATATAGTCTCCATCTATGTTCCTTCAAAATATTATTTCATTCTTTTTAACTAATATTCCATTGTATATAAAACATCTGTCAGTGAACACTTAGGTTGCTTCTAGGTCTCAGCTATTGTAAAGAGTGCTACAAAGAACATTAAGATTCATGCATCTTTTCAAACTACAGTTTTCTACAGATATATGTCTAGGAGTGGGATTACTGGATTTTATGGTAACTGTTTTTAATTTCTTAAAGAGTGCCCATACTGTTCTCTATAGTGGCTCCACCAATTTACATTTACACCAATAGTGTTGGAGGATTCTTTTTCTCCATACCTTCTCCAGCATTTAATGTTTATAGATTTTGTGATGATGGCCATACTGACAGTGGTGAAGATATATCTAATTTTAGTTTTGATTTGCATTTCTCAGATCAAATTGCCAACATCCATTGGATCATTGAAAAAGCGAGAGAATTCCAGAAAAAAAAAAAATCTACTTCTGCTTTATTGACTATGACAAAGGCTTTGACTGTGTGGATCACAACAAACTATGGAAAATTCTTAAAGAGATGTGAATACCAGACCACCTGACTTGTCTCTTGGGAAACCTGTATGCAGGTAAGAAACAGGAGTTAAAACTGGACATGGAACAACAGACTGGTTCCAAATCAGGAAAGAAGTATGTCAAGGCTGTATATTGTCACCCTGTTTATTTAACTTCTATGCAGAGTACATCATGAGAAACGCTGGGCTGGAGGAAGCATAAGCTGGAATCAAGATTGTGGGGAGAAATATCAATAACCTCAGATATGCAGATGACACCACACTTATGGCAGAAAGTGAAGAAGAACTAAAGAGCCTCTTAATGAAAGTGAAAAAGAAGAGTGAAAAAGTTGGCTTAAAACTTTCCATTCAGAAAACTAAGATCATGGCATCTTGTCCCATAACTTCATGGCAAATAGATGGGTAAACAATGAAAACAGTGACAGACTTTCTTTTTGGGGGCTCCAAAATCACTGCAGATGGTGACTGCACCCATGAAATTAAAAGGCACTTGCTTCTTGTAAGAAAAGTTATCACCAACCTAAACAGCATATTAAAAAGCAGAAACATTACTTTGCCAACAAAAGTCCATCTAGTCAAAGCTTTGGTTTTTCCAGTATTCATGTATGGATGTGACAGTTGGACTATAAAGAAAGCTGAGTGCAGAAGAATTGATGCTTTTGAACTGCGGTGTAGGGGAAGACTCTTGAGAGTCCCTTGGACAGCAAGGAGATCCAACCAGTCCATCCTAAAGGAAACCAGTCCTGCATACTCATTGGAAGGACTGATGCTGAAGCCGAAGCTCTAATACTTTGGTCACCTGATGTTAAGAACTGTCTCACTTGAAAAGACCCTGATGCTGGGAAAGGTTGAAGGTGGGAGGAGAAGGGGATGACAGAGGATGAGATGGTTGGATGGCATCATCAACTGAATGGACATGAGTTTGAGTAAGCTCTGGGATTTGGTGATGGACAGGGAAGCCTGGTGTCCTATAGTCCATGGGGTTGCAAAGAGTTGGACACAACTGAGCGACTGAACTGAACTGAACAATAACTAAGCTTCTTTTCAAGTATCTCTTGGCTATCTTCATGTCTTCTTTGGAGAAATGTCTATTTACATCTTCTGCCTATATTTTGATTGAGTTATTTGTTTTCTTGCTATCACGTTTCATGGACTCTTTGCAAATTTTGGAGATTAATTCCTTGTCCATTTCATCACTCGCAAGTATTTTATCCTATTCTGTGGGCTGTGTTTTTCTTCTTGTTTATGTTTCCCTTGCTGTGCAAAAGTTTTGAGTTTGATTAGTTCCTGTTTGTGTACTTTTGTTTTTATTTTGCTTACTCTAGGAGATCGATTTAAAAAAAATATTGATGCAATTTATATCAATCTGTGTTCTGCCTATAGTTTTCTCCAAGAGTTTTATAGGGTCAGGTCTTACATTTAGATCTTTAATATATTTTGACTTTAATCTGTTTGTGTGTGTGTGTGTGTATGTGTGTGTGTGTAGTGATAAAACATGTTTTAATTTCATTTTTATATATAGTTGTCAAGTTTTCCCATCAATATTGATTGAAAAGACTATCTTTTCTCTATTGTGTATTCCTGCCTTCCCTGTCATAGATTAGATGATTATAGCTATGTGGGTTTAATTCTGGGCTTTTTATCCTGTTCCAATGATCTATATTTCTGTTTCTGTGCCAGTACTATACTGTTTTGATGACCATAACTTTATAGTATAGTCTGAAGCCAAGGAGCTTGATTCCTCCAGCTCTGTTTTTCTATCTCAAGATTTATGTTTCTATGCAGGGTCTTTTGTATCTCCATACAAACATTAAGATTTTTTTGTTCTTGTTCTGTGAAAATACCATTGGCAATTTGATAAGAATTGCATTGAATCTACAGATTGCCTTTTTTATAATATTCTTACAATACAAGATCATGGTATATTTTTCCATTTGTTTGTGTCATGTTTGATTTGTTTAATCAATGTCTTATAGTTTTTGGAGTGCAATTCTTTTGCCTCTTTAGATAAAACCTCAAAATTAACATCTTACAAGCTCAGCTCATTTATCACTGCCATAAACTGTTCTTTATCTTTTTTCCCATACTTATTTAAGAAAAACAGAAATCTAAATTTTATTCTCAAATCCTATTTTTTTTATTCCTAGAATTAAGGTACCAAATAACATATATGATGAAATAAAATTTGTATTGTAAGGCAGACAATAAAAATTAATCATAAAATTCTGTGTGTTTGTCTGAGCTCCTCTCTCTTTCTTAACTGTCCAGTGTGTGGTTTTGTTACATGTTAATCAGAGCATCTCAAAAATAAGAATGTTTGTAAAGATCGATGTCTTTTTCTTTCTTATGATGTTAACAAAGTAATTTCTTAAAAAGTATATAATTATTTCCCAGCTCTGTAGGTGGTCATGATGACTGACTGTTCACTTTGTACATGCTTACCTTTGCTATGTATTCTTGGTGAATTTTATATAAAATATCAAAATGTCATTTTGATGTGATATCTTTTGTTTCAAAAATGTGTAACTGTGCCTTTGACCTCTAAAAAGCAAAACAGTTCTCAGAGGTTTCTGAGAGTCTGTGTCCTAAGTTACAAACTTCACTTTGGCTCAAGCAAAATTCCTTTTTTTTTTTCTGACTCTGAACTGATTTTTATTAACATATATTGGAGTTTATAAATATCATCAACACTATTTTATCTGCATTTTCTTGGATTATTTCAGGATCTTATTATCCTGCCCTTTTGAAGTCATATTTTCACAGTCAAGAATTTATTCTGAGAGCATCAGTCAATGCTTTCTTATAAAATGGAACTCACATCTCTTAAACCTATTGGAAAGGTCCAGATGTGGTATGTAGTGTCTTTCAAAAGTAGGGGTCTTCTGCATCACCTCCTATCATACTTTTCTTGTGTCAGAAACCTTCTCTCTGAAAACTAAACTTCTTTCAGCTCTTCAAATGGCAGTGGAATCTAATGATTCTACTTTCAATTGGCCTGAAATAAATTTTCTCATCTTGATCGTATAGAAAATGTCTATATATCTACTAACACAAGCTATAGTCACTTGGCCTTTTGGAACTAGTCAACCCAATTAGTTCATTTGTGTGGCTTTAATTCCCACCATATAACTTTTTTATAGCTCTCATCATTCTGAATTGCAGTTGTCTAGTGCATATGCTGAATCGCTGAGACTGATTCATTCCTACAAATGGTTGATGCAGTTAATGTTCCTTGTGCAAGTTAAAGGAGAGTGCATTCTGTTTTCCCTTATGGCTGTTGTCTCCATACTGCCATCAATCTGTGATACTTACTTGTTATACTCACCTTTTCTTTTGGGTTTCAGTTTTATATTTGTCCTTCTTCAACATGTCCTCTTTTTCACCTCACAATATTTTTTGGTAAGCATTGCTTCTGTTAATTCTTAAAACATCATTGTGAAGTAGGCATTTTATCTGCTTTAATGGTAAAATTAATTGAGACAAAACATTAATGACTGCCAAAAATTCTAACACTCAAAAACTTACAGAACAAGGAAAAGAAACCAGAATTGGGCTAAAACTCATAGCATTCTTACTATATAATACTTTAAAGTCCTCTAAACTCTACTTTGCAAAAATATCACAACCACTCCCTATGTTAATTTGGCTAATTATTCTAGGCTTAAATGATCTGCCTCTTCTCTCTAGTCACCTATATCAATTACTTTCTGAATCACAGAGAACTAGATCATATGCTATTTTTTTTTTACAATTGTCTATTGATTTATAAGGAGAAGGCCATGACAACCCACTCCAGTACTCTTGCCTGGAAAATCCCATGGACGCAGGAGCCTGGAAGGCTGCAGTCCATGGGATCTCGAAGAGTCAGACACGACTGAGTGACTTCCGTTTCACTTTCATGCATTGGAGAAGGCAGTGGCAACCCACTCCAGTGTTCTTGCCTGGAGAATCCCAGGGCGGTGGAGCCTGGTGGGCTGCCGTCTATGGGGTAGCACAGAGTCGGACACGACTGAAGTGACTTAGCAGCAGCAGCATTGATTTATATTATCATATTCAAACTCCTAGTCTGAGATCCAAATTCTTCATTTGTAAAATGGAGATATTAGTATAAATATCATAAGATTAAAACAAATGTTAAATGGATAAAGCATTTAAGAGATGTAGCTCAAGATCAGTACATATTAGTGTCCCATAATATATTAATGTTATTATTTATTTAAGATAACCTCAACTAGTTTGAAGTTTTGTAATAGCAACAGTTATCTCTTAATCTCTGTATATTACATAGCCCATTACATAGTATAGCTGCATACCAAGTAATCAATAATATAGCTTTTATCCTTTTCCTACTTATGAGTTTTTAAGATGTAGCATGAGGATTTAAGTATCTTCATATATTATCATTCTGACCAGTTTTTTCCTTATTGATTCATTAGAATGGAAAAATCTGGCACTTCCTTAGTGATCTAGTGCCTCAGATTTTGTGCTCCCAATACAGGAGACCCAGGTTTGATTCCTGGTCAGGGAACTAGATCCCACATGCTCCAACCAAAAGCTTGCATGCCACAGCTAAGGAACCTGCAAGCCATAACTAAGACCTGGTGCAGCCAAATAAATAATAAATTTTTTTTAAAGAAAAACCTTTATCTTGATTTTAGAAGTACAAATAAATTCACAGCAACAAGAAAAAGTAAATGAAGCATAAAAATTGTGTAGAATATGGGCAAAAGGAAAATATTAATTTTGAAAAGCATGTTTAACTTCCTGGATTTATTTGAACAGCTAATTCATGCTCAGCTATTTGCTTACAAGTAAGATAAATAATGAAATCAAGACTTTGTATGAAAATGTTATATAAATTGCTTTGTCATCTCCATTGAAAGGAAAAATTACCTATATATATGCCCCTGAGTTTTAGCAATATTTCTCAACTTATGTATAAATAAGAATATAGAAATTAATAGACTTGAATTAGAATAAACAAATGCAATAATCTGTGAAGTACAATATTTCTTTATTTCTTCAGATGCAAATCTTGAGGATCACTCTCTACTTCTCTGTATTGCAGACCCACATAAAATACTTTAGCAAATGCTATTAGCTAAAAATATTTCCAGAATTTGGTCATGTGTTGCCACCTCCATTTCCACTGCTTCTATGTCATAATTTTCCATAACCTGGATGATTTTAATACCCTCTTTTCTGATTCCCTTACTTTCACTTGGTACTTGATTATGTAATTCACATAATTGGTACTTACGAGCCCTCTTTGAAGCATAAGTCAGAGTAGGTCTCCCCTGCTCTGTAGAAAAATCAGATGGCCTCAACTTCTTCTTATGTAGGACTTCTTATAAAATCGTACATAGTAACCTATCCATACTTACTATGACCAGTGCATTCTTTTGGCAGAACAAAAGAACATTCTATTAGCCTTTGCCCTGCTTAATTCTGTACTCCAAGGCCAAATTTGCCTGTTACTCTAGGTATTTCTTGACCTCCTACTTTTGCATTGCAGTCCCCTCAAATGAAAGTTCAGTTCAGTTGAGTCGCTCAGTCATGTCCGACTCTTTGCCACACATGAATCAAAGCACACCAGGCCTCCCTGTCCATCACCAACTCCCAGAGTTCACTCAGACTCACGTCCATTGAGTCAGTGATGCCATCCAGCCTTCTCATCTTCTGTCGTCCCCTTCTCCTCCTGCCCCCAATCCCTCCCAGCATCAGAGTCTTATCCAATGAGTCAACTCTTCACATGAGGTGGCCAAAGTACTGGAGTTTCAGCTTTAGCATCATTCCTTCCAAAGAAATCCCAGGGCTGATCTTCTTCAGAATGGACTGGTTGGATCTCCTTGCAGTCCAAGGGACTCTCAAGAGTCTTCTCCTACACCACAGTTCAAAAGCATCAATTCTTTGGTTCTCAGCCTTCTTCACAGTCCAACTCTCACATCCATACATTACCACAGGAAAAACCATAGCCTTGACTAGACGGACCTCTGTTGGCAAAGTAATGTCTCTGCTTTTGAATATGCTATCTAGGTTGGACATAACTTTCCTTCCAAGGAGTAAATGTCTTTTAATTTCATGGCTGCAGTCACCATCTGCAGTGATTTTAGAGCCCCCCAAAATAAAATCTGACAGTGTTTCCACTGATTCCCCATCTATTTCCCATGAAGTGATGGGACTAGATGCCATGATCTTCATTTTCTGAATGTTGAGCTTTAAGCCAACTTTTTCACTCTCCTCTTTCACTTTCATCAAGGCTTTTTAGTTCCTCTTCACTTTCTGCCGTTAAGGGTGGTGTCATCTACATATCTGAGGTTCTTGATATTTCTCCCAGTAATCTTGATTCCAGCTTGTGCTTCATACAGCCCAGCATTTCTCATGATGTACTCTGCATATAAGTTAAATAAGCAGGGTGACAATATATAGCCTTGACATACTCCTTTTCCTATTTGGAACCAGTTCTGTTTTTCCATGTCCAGTTCTAACTGTTGCTTCCTGACCTGCATATAGGTTTCTCAAGAGGCAGTTCTAAAAGGTCTTATAGGTCTTCAAAGAACCATAGAACTTCAGTTTCTTCAGTGTTACTGGTTAGGGCATAGACTTGGATTACCGTGATATTGAATGGTTTGCCTTGGAAACGAACAAAGATCATTCTGTCGTTTTTGAGATTGCATCCAAGTACTGCATTTCAGACTCATTTGTTGACTATGATGGCTACTCCATTTCTTCTAAGAGATTTCTGCCCAGAGTAGTAGATATAAGGGTCATCTGAGTTAAATTCACCCATTCTAGTCCATCTTAATTTGCTGATTCCTAGAATGTCGATGTTCACTCTTGCCAACTTCTGTTTGACCACTTCCAATTTGCCTTGATTCATGGACCTAACATTCCAGGTTCCTACGTAATATTGCTCTTTACAGTATCAGACCTTGCTTCTATCACCAGTCCCATACACAACTGGGTTTTGTTTTTCCTTTAGCTCCATCACTTCGTTCTTTCTGGAGTTATTTCTTCACTGATCTCCAGTAGCATATTGGGCACCTACTGACCTGGGGAATTAATCTTTCATTGTCCTATCTTTTTAGCCTTTTCATCCTGTTCATGGGGTTTTCAAGGCAAGAATACTGAAGTGGTTTGCCATTCCCTTCTCCAGTGGACCACATCTGTCAGATCTCTCCACCATGACCTGAATGTCTTGGGTGGCCCCACATGGCATGGCTTAGTTTAATTGAGTTACACAAGGCTGTGGAATGTGTGAACAGATTGGCCAGTTGTCTGTGATTGTGCCTTCAGTCTGTCTGCCCTCTGATGCCCTCTCTCAGCGCCTACCATCTTACTTGGGTTTCTCTTACCTTGGACGTGGGGTAGCCCCTCTCAGCCACTGCCCCCTGACTTGGGCATGGGGTAGCTCCTCTCGGCTGCTCCTGTGCTGTTGCAGTCACTGCTCCTGCATCGTCTGGACACCACCAGATGGTCAACACCAAAATCAGATTGATTATAATCTTTATAGCCAAAGATGGAGAAGCTCTGTACAGTCAGCAAAAACAAGAATGGGAACTGACTGTGGCTCAGATCATGAACTCCTTACTGTCAAATTCATTGAAGAGAGTGGAGGAAACCATGAGACCATTCAGGTATGCCCTAAATCAAATCCCTTATGACTATACAGTGGAAGTGAGAAATAGATTTAAGGGATTAGATCTGATAGACAGAGTGCCTGATGAACTATGGACGGAGGTTCATGACATTGTACAGGAGACAGGAATCAAGACCATCCAAAAGCAAATGAAATACAAAAAAGCAAAATGACTCTCTGAGGAGGCCTTAAAAATAGCTGTGAAAAGAAGAAAAAGGCAAAGGAAAAAATGAAAGATATTCCCATTTGAATGCAGAATTCCAAAGAATAGCAAGGAGAGATAAGAAAGCCTTCCTCAGCCATCAGTGCAAAGAAACAGAGGGAAAAAATAGAATGGGAAAGTCTAGAGATCTCTACAAGAAAATTAGAGATACCAAGACAACATTTCATGCAAAGATGGGCTTAATAAAGAACAGAAATGTTATGAACCTAACAGAAGTAGAAGATATTAAGAAGAGGTGGCAAGAATATACAGAAGAACTGTACAAAAAAGATCTTCACGACCAAGATAATCATGATGGTGTGATCACTCACACTTGCTTAGAGCCAGACATGCTGGAATGTGAAGTCAAGTGGGCCTTAGGAAGCATTACTATGAACAGTGGAGGTGATGGAATTCCAGTTGAGCTATAATAAATCCTAAAAGATGATACTGTGAAAGTGCTTCACTCAATATGTCAGCAAATTTGGAAAACTCAGCAGTGGCCACAGGACTGGAAAAGGTCCGTTTTCATTCCAATCCCAAAGAAAGGCAATGCCAAAGGATGCTCAAACTACAAAACAATTGCACTCATCTCACACGCTAGTAGAGTAATGCTCAAAATTCTCCAAGCCAGGCTTCAGCAATACATAAACCTTGAGCTTCCAGATGTTCAAGCTGGTTTTAGAAAAGGCAGAAGAACAAGAGATCAAATTGCCAATGTCCACTGGATCATGGAAAAGCCAAGAGAGTTCCAGAAAAACATCTATTTCTGCTTTATTGACTATGCCAAAGCCTTTGACTGTGTGGTTCACAATTAACTGTGGAAAATTCTGAAGGAGAATGGAATACCAGACCACCTGACCTGCCTCTTGAGAAACTTATATGTAGGTCAGGAAACAACAGTTAGAACTGGACATGGAAAAACAGACTGTTTCCAAAGAGGAAAAGGAGGACATCAATGTTGTATATTGTCACCCTGTTTATTTAACTTATATGCAGAGTACATCATGAGAAACGCTGGGCTGTTTGAAGCACAAGCTGGAATCAAGATTGCTGGGAGAGATATCAAAAACCTCAGATATGCAGATGACACCACCGTTATGGCAGAAAGTGAAGAAGAACTAAAAAGCCTCTTGATGAAGGTGAAAGTGGAGAGTGAAAAAGTTGGCTTAAAGCACAACATTCAGAAAACTAAGATCATGGCATCCATTCCCATCACTTCATGGCAAATAGATGGGGAAACAGTGGAAACAGTGGCTGGCTTTATTTTTGGGGGCTCCAAGATATCTGCAGATGTTGATTGCAGCCATGAAATTAAAAGACCCTTACTCCTTGGAGGAAATTTATGACCAACCTAGATAGCATATTATAAAGCAGAGACATTACTTTGTCAACAAAGGTCCGTCTAGTCAAGGCTATGGTTTTTCCTGTGGTCATGTATGGATGTGAGACTTGGACTATAAAGAAAGCTGAGAACTGAAGATTTGATGCTTTTGAACTGTGGTGTTGGAGAAGACTCTTGAGAGTCCCTTGGACTGCAAGGAAGTCCAATCAGTCCATCTTAAAGGGGATCAGTATTGGGTGATCATTGGAGGGGCTGATGTTGAAGTTGAAACTCCAATACTTTTGTCACCTGATGCGAAGCGCTGACTCATTTGAAAAGACCCTGAAGCTGGGAAAGATTGAGGGTAGGAGAAGGGGATGACAGAGGATGAGATGGTTGGATGGCATCACCTACTCAATGGACCTGGGTTTGGGTAGACTCCAGAAGTTGGTGATGAACAGGGAGGCCTGGCGTGCTGCAGTTCATGGGGTTGCAAAGAGTCAGACACGACTGTGTGACTGTACTGAATTATCCATATTTTTGTTACTTAAATATATAACACTGAGTTTCATAGCTTCTGCACTATGCAATAACCCATAAAAAATAGTATCATTTGAAATTTGTTATTCCTATTTCTGAATATGTGTTAGAAACCTGCTATGATTGTTTTTGGATCACTGCAGAATACAATGCTGTTTTATTTTTACAAATCCTATAACTCATGTCTGTTACAAGTAAGACTAAAACTGGCTCTAAGGAGCTACTGAGGACTTTCCCAGCACTGCTTCACAAAGCATTCTTCCTCTGACATTAATTAATTTTTATGTGTTGTTCATACAGCTCCAGCTATTTCATTTTCCCTTATAATACAGTCTAATCTGTACTTTTTATTCTTTTCAAAAGGTATTCCATTATCACTAAAGATACTTCATTCTCAGATGTGGGTATCATCATAATATCAACTGAAAGTAAAATAAGGGCATTATTTTCTCCTTTCTTGTCATTCATTTTAATAAAAAATGGCTACTTATAGCACAGATAAAATATTTTTTAAAACACAGATTCAGGTTCTGTTAAATTTTCTCAGGTTTTAGCAAAAGTTTATCTTGGTGATGTCTTTAAAACACTGGCCTGTATCTCAAGCAATCTCAGTTTTAGATGTCCATATGATAGAGTATAATATAAATCAACCATCATTTTCATTCCTTCTTTGAATCTGGAAATGTTTTTTTATAAGACATAAGTATCAAAGTATTAATATTTCTTTTCAATTTTATACATCTGAAAGAAAGCCATCATTGAAATTGATCACATAAAATATTCATAAAATATTAAAACAGATATACATGAATTGCCAGTCCAGGTTCGATGCATGATACAGAATGCTTGGGGCTGGTGCACTGGGATGACCCAGTGGGATGGTACGGGGAGGGAGATGGGAGTGGGGTTCAGGATGGGGAGCACATGTATACCCGTGGTGAATTCATGTTGATGTATGGCAAAACCAATACAATATTGTAAAGTAGTTAGCCTCCAATTAAAATAAATAAATTTATATTTTAAAAAATGTATACTTTGGCCACATGATGTGAAAAGCCAACTCATTGGAAAAGACCCCAAGGCTGGGAAAGATTGAAGGCAGGAGAAGGGGACGACAGATGATGGAATGGTTGGATGTCATCACTGACTCAATGGACATGACTTTGAGCAAGCTCTGGGAGATTTGAAGGACAGGGAAGCCTGGCCTGGTGCAGTCCATGGACCACAAAGGCTTGGACATGATTAAGCAACTGAATAGCAACATTTTAAAAACATGTGCTGGTGTCTACAATATAATCCCTAACTCCAAATATCTTATAAATTATTATGAAAAAATAATAATATAGTTTGTATAGAATTTGGAGTGATTGCTTCTAGGAGTGAGAATTTTTCATTACTTCATAGAATATGTTGTGGCACTTGAAGCTGGGGTGAGATTAAAAAAAGAAATGTATTTGGTGGTTTCATCATTGTCAGGGGTAATGGTACGATTCCATCAAAAAGAAATTATTTAAGAAAGATCATAGAGTTGGAAAAATATTAATTTCATTTAGAGAATATAATTAACCTTCCCAGACAAAACAAATAAAGTAAAAATGTTTTAAATATAAATTGAGTTATAATTATTATTTTTTTTTGGTAGGTGGCAGTTTTTTTATTATTATTATTAATTTGTTTATTTTAATTGGAGGCTAATTACTTTACAATACTGTGGTGGTTTTTGCCATACATTGACATGAATCAGCCACGGGTGTACTTGTGTCCCTCATCCCCAAAGCCTTCCCACCTCCCTCCCCATCCCATCCTCTGGGTTGTCCCAGAGCACCAGCTTTGAGTGCCCCACTTCATGCATTGAACTTGGACTGATCATCTATTTCACATAAACATGTTTCAGTGCTATTCTCTCGGATCACCCCACCCTCACCTTCTCCCACAGAGTCCAAAAGTCTGTTCTTTACATCTGTGTCTCTTTTGCTGTCTCGCATATAGTGTCATCATTAGCATCTTTCTAAATTCCATATATATGCATTAATATACTGTATTGGTGTTTTTCTTTCTGACTTACTTCACTCTGTATAATAGGCTCCAGTTTCATCCACCTCATTAGAACAGATTCAAATGCATTCTTTTTTATAGCTGTGTAATATTCCATTTGTATATGTACCACAACTTCCTTATCCATTCATCTGCCAATGGACATCTAGGTTGCTTCCATATCCTGGCTATTGTAAACAGTGCTGCAGTGAACACTGGGGTACACGTGTCTCTTTCAGTTCTGGTTTGCTCAGTGTGTATGCCCAGCAGTGGGATTGCTGGGTCGTATGGCAGTTCTATTTCCAGTTTTTTAAGGAATCTCCACACTGTTCTCCATAACAGGTATACTAGTTGGCATTCCCACCAACAGTGTAAGAGGGTTCCCTTTACTCCACACCCTCTTCAGCATTTATTGTTTGTAGACTTTTTGATAGCAGCCATTCTGTCTGGCATGAGATGGTACCTCATTGTGGTTTTGATTTGCATTTCTCTGATGAAGAGTGATGTTGAGCATCTTTTCATGTGTTTGTTAGCCATCTGTATGTCTTCTTTGGAGAAATGTCTGTTTAGTTCTTTGGCCTATTTTTTAATTGGGTCATTTATTTTTCTGGTATTGAGTTGCATGAGCTGCTTGTATATTTCTGAGATTAATTCTTTGTCAGCTGCTTCATTTGCTATTATTTTTCCCCATTCTGAAGGCTGTCTTTTCACCTTGCTTATAGTTTCCTTCGTTGTGCAAAAGCTTTTAAGTTTAATTAGGTCCCATTTGTTTATTTTTGCTTTTATTTCCATTACTGTAGGAGGTGGGTCATAGAGGATCTTGCTGTGATTTATGTCAGCGAGTGTTTTGCCTATGTTTTCCTCTAGGAGTTTTATAGCTTCTGGTCTTACATTTAGATCTTTAATCCATTTTAAGTTTATTTTTGTGTCAATGGCAACCCACTCCAGTACTCCTGCCTGGAAAATCTCATGGATGGAGGAGCCCGGTGGGCTGCAGTCCATGGGGTCGCTAAGAGTCAGGCACAACTGAGTGACTCTACTTTCACTTTTCACTTTCATGCATTGGAGAAGGAAATGGCAACCCACTCAGTATTCTTAAATTAAGTTATAATTATAGTCATGTGACCTTGTCCAAATGATTTAGCAGGTCAATAGATGTATTGATTTTTTGTTTGATAAAAGTATTCAAAGGACATCCACTCATATGTCAAAGAGCTTAATATAAAATGAGAATATGTATACAAGTCTAGCTTGTTATCTAGTTTGTTTTCTTATTATAAATACTTTTAATTCTATGTTTTGTAGGCTAGTTTGCATACATTAAAATTCATGAATTTTCAATTTGATGCATTTGTGAAAATATACAGAGTATATAACCACAATGATCATGACAATGACAAATATATTTCCTTCAATTGCCAAAAATTTCCTCCTGTCCCTTTGGAATATGTTCTATCACTCAACCTCAGACCTTTGCAACCTCTGATTTGTTTTATGTCACTTTAGTTTTGCCATTTCACAAGTTTTATATAAATGAGTTTACACAACATATATCATTTTACCTCAGGCTTCTTTCACTTGTTATATATATATTTTTTTTTTGAAAAAAAATTTTTTTTCATATTACTAGTGTATCAGCAGTGTGTTACTTTTTTTTATTGCTGAGTAGCATTCCAGTTCATAGATTTATTTGAATCCATTTATCTTTTCATATGTAGATGTACATTTTCATTGTTTTGAGTTTTCTGGATGTTATGTGTAAAGCTTCTATCACCATTCAATACAACTTTTTGTGTGACCCATATATTTTACTCTACTGGATCATTTGCAAAATGACAAATTGTTTCTCCAGAATGATTTGAGTATATCAGCAAATTACACAAAGTTGAGAGTTTGAAAACTGAATGACAAAGCCACACATTCAAGCTGGATTAGAAATCTAAAGCATAAAAAATACAAATTACACCTAGTTATATCATGGTAAACTGAAAAATCATAAAGTAAACAGAAATTTATGAAGGCAAACAGAGAATGAAAAGGACATGACATAGAACAATTGAAGGATGAAATCAATGAAGCAGTGTATTCAATAATTTTAAAGAAAAAAAACTAGCCTTCAAAATTCTAAAATCAGAAAAAATAGCATTCAAAATTTAGGTAAGCTGATTGCATTTTATAGACAAAAATGTTAGAGAATGCACCAGTAGAAGACTCAATAAAACAGCTTTTTTCTACCAGACGAAGGAGGCTATGAAAAGAATAAATATGTGAGAAAACCTGGCTGAAAGTTGATTATAAAACAACATTAACATAGATTTATTTAAAGTATATTAAACATTTAAATGCATAACTAGCATTACGTATACTTCTAGGGTAAGAAGATGAGTGAAGTTCAAGACCTCTATATTCTTACATATGCATCAAGAGTTAAATTGAAAAAAAAAAAAAGAGTTAAATTCTACTAGTTATTCAAAATTTGAAGATGTGATTTTTCTAGATTATAAATATACTTTAATAACTTTTAATATACTGAATTTATACCATCTGTGTTATTAGGCAACAGTAAGTTAATGTGGTTAGGCATTTAGTACAGTTAATCAGAATATCTTATGAAACTGAAAATTATTTAAAAAAATTTTTAAATCAACTATGAAAGAAGAAATCACAAGTTAAATTAATCTAGAGGGAAGATTTATAGCCTTAGATGATGGGGAAAGATGTCAATATTCATTTTATAATGATAGGAAAGATCAGCAAATTGAATTCAAAGTAGAATAGCAATAATAGAGAACATAACAATAATAATTTTGTATATGTATGTATATATATTTATAAGTATGCATATATTTGTGTATTGCACATATATTTGTATATTCATAAATATGTATAAATTTTATCAAAATTGATTCTTTGAAAAAATAATTAAATAGATAAATATTGGGTTGGCAAAAGTTCAATTTTTTTCCATAAAATGATTCTAGTAGTATTTACTTGCCTTTAACTTCATTTGATGGAGAAGGTAATGGCACCTCGCTCTAGTACTCTTGCCTGGAAAATCCCATGGACAGAGGAGCCTGGTGGGCTGCAGTCTGTGGGGTCGCTAAGCATCAGACACGACTGAGCGACTTCACTTTCACTTTTCACTTTCATGCATTGGAGAAGGAAATGGCAACCCACTCTAGTGTTCTTGCCTGGAGAATCCCAGAGATGGGGGAGCCTGGTGGGCTACCGTCTATGGGGTCATACAGAGTTGGACATGACTGAAGTGACTTAGCAGCAGCAGCAACTTCATTTGAAACAATTTTGTTCAATAGTATTGTGACAGCTGTCATTTCAATGTACATTTTAAAAAACATAAAATTGGAGAATTTTTATATAACCATCTTAATATTGAATATGGAAGAAAACAACATGTTCAGCATATTATACTTTATTATTTAAAGAAAGCTAATGATGTAACTGAAATGCAAAAAAAGATTTATGCAGTATGTGGAGAAGGTCCTATGACTGACCAAACCTGTCAAAAATGTTTTTTGAGGTTTCATACCGGAGCTTTCTCACTGGGCAATGCTCCACAGTCTGGCAGACCAGTTGAACTTGATAGAGACAATTTTGAGATATTAATTGAAAGCAATCAATGGTATACCACCTGAGAGATACCTGAAATACTCAAAATATTCAAATCAAACATTGAAAATCATTTGTACCAGCTTGGTTATGTTCATTGTTTTGATGTTTGGATTTCACATAGCTTAAGTAAAAACAATCCTTCTATTTCCACATGCAATTTTCTACTTAAATGTAATTAAAACATTGTTTTTAAAACAAATTGTGGTGGGTGATGAAAAGTGGATACTATACAATAATGTAGAACAGAAGAGATCATGGGGCAAGTGAATGAACCACAACCAATGACACCAAAGGCCAGTCTTCATCCAAAGAATGTGACATTGTATATTTGGTCAAAGTGGAAGGGAGTTCTCTATTATGAGCTTCTTCCAGACAAAAAAAAAAAAAAAAAAGATTAATTACAACATGCACTGCTCCCAATTAGACCAACTGAAAGCAGTACTCTATAAAGAGTGTCCAGAATTAGTCAACAAAATCAAACAATCTTCCATCAGGATAAGATAACACCACATGTGTCTTTGGTGACAAACCAAAAACTGTTAGTTTGGCTATGAACTTCTGATTCATCCACCATATTCACCAGCCACTGCAACTTTGGATTTCTATTTATTTTGTTCTTTTATAAATTCTCTTAATGGAAAAAAATTAAATTCCCTGAAAGACTGTGAAATGCACCTTGAAAAGTTCTTTGTGCAAAAATATAAAAAGTTTGAGGAAGATGGAATTATGAAGTTTCCTAAATGTAGAAGATAATGGAAAAAAATGGTGACTACACTTTTCAATAAATTCCTGGTGAAAAACGGAACTGAAAAAAGACACAGATACCCCAATATTCATTGCAACACTATTTATGATAGGTAGAACATGGATGCAACCCAGAAAGAAGCCCACTGGCAGGTGAACAGATAAGGGAATTGCTGTACATATACACTATGGAATATTGCTGTTCAGTCGCTCAGTCCCTCAGTCATTTCCAACTCCTTACAACCCCATGGACTGCAGCACATTGGGCTTTCCTGTCCATCACGATCTCCCAGAATTTGTTCAAACTCATGTCCATTGAGTCGGTGATGTCATCCAACCATCTCATCCTCTGTCATTCCCTTTTCCGCCTGCCTTCAATCTTTCTCAGCATCAGGGTCTTTTCCAAAAAGTCAGATCTTTGGATCAGGAAGCCAAAGTATTGGGGCCTCAGCTTTAGCATCAGGCCTTCCAATGAATATACAGGGTTCATTTCCTATAGGATTGACTGGTTTGCTCTCCTTGCATTCCAAGGGACTCTCAAGAGTCTTCTCCAACACCACATTTCAAAAACATCAATTATTTGATGCTCAGCTTTCTTTATGGTCCAGGTCTCACATTCATACATGACTACCAGAAAAAACATATCTAAAACTCTATGGACCTTTGTTTGCAAAGTAATGTGCCTCCTTTTTAATATGCTGTCTAGGTTGGTCATAGATTTTCTTCCAGGCAACAAGCATCTTTTCATTTCATGGGTGAAGTCACCATCTTCAGTGGTTTCAGAGCCCAAGAAAATAAAGTCTGTCATTGTTTCCATTGTTTCCCCACCTATTAGCATGAAGTGATGGGACCAGATGCCATGATCTTAGTTTTCTGGATGTTGAGTTTTTAGCCAACTTTTTCACTCTCCTCTTTCACCTACATCAAGAGGTTTCTTAGTCTCTCTTTGTTTTCTGCCAAAAGGGTGGTGTCATTTGAATATCTGAGGCTATTGATATTTCTACCAACAATCTTGTTTCCAGCTTGTGCTTCATCCATCTCAGATTTTGCATGATGTATTCTGTAGATGAGTTAAATAAGCAGGGTGACAATACACAACCTTGAGGTACCCCTTTCCCAACTTGAAACCAGTCCATTCTCTGTTGCTTTTTGATCTGCATACAGGTTTCTCAAGAGGTGCATAAGTTGGTCTGGTATTCCCATCTAATTAAGAATTTTCCACAATTTGTTGTGATCCACACAAAGGCTTTAATGTAGTCATTGAAGCAAAAGTAGATGTTCTTCTAGAATTCTCTTGCTTTTTCTATGATCCAACAGATGTTGGCAATTTGATCTCTGATTCCTCTGCCTTTTCTAAATCCAGCTCAAACATCTGGGAGTTCTCAGTTCACATACTGTTGAAGCCTAGCTAGCAGAAAATTGAGCATCACTTTTCTGCTGCTAAGTCGCTTCAGTCGTGTCCTATTCTGTGTGACCCCATAGACGGCAGCCCACCAGACTCCCCCATCCCTGGGATTCTCCAGGCAAGAACACTGGAGTGGGTTGCCATTTCCTTCTCCAGTGCATGAAAGTGAAAAAATAAAGTGAAGTCGCTCAGTCGTGTCCAACTCCTAGCGACCCCATGGACTGCAGCCCACCAGGCCCCTCTGTCCATGGGATTTTCCAGGCAAGAGTACTGGAGTGGGCTGCCATTGCCTTCTCCATCACTTTTCGAGCAAGTGAAATGAGTGCAATTGTGTGGTAGTTTGAACGTTCTTTGGCTTTGCCTTTCTTTGGACTGGAATGAAAACTGACCTTTTTCCAGTCCTGTAGCCACTGCTGAATTTTCCACATTTGCTGGTTCATTGACTGCAGCACTTTCACAGCATCATCTTATAGAATTCAAAATAGTTCAACTGGAATTCCATCACCTCCATTAGCTTTGTTTATAGTGATTCTTTCCAAGGCCGCCTTGATTTCACACTCCAAGATGTTTGACTCTAAATGAGTGATCATACCATCATGGTTATCTGGGTCATTAAGATCTGTTTGATATAGTTCTGTGTATTCTTGCTACCTTTTCTTAATATCTTCTGCTTCTGTTAGGTTCATACCGTTTCTGTCTTTTATTGTCCCCATCTTTGCATGAAATATTCCCTCGGTATCTCTAATTTTCTTGAAGAGATCTCTAGTCTTTCTTGTGTTTCTCTCTATTTCTTTGCATTGTTCACTTAGGAAAGCTTTCTTATCTCTCCTTGATATTCTTTGAAACTCTGGACTCAAATGGGTATATCTTTCCTTTTCTCCTTTGCCTTTCACTTCTCTTCTTTTTTCAACTAATTTTCAAGTCTCCTCAGACAACCATTTTGCCTTTTTGCATTTCTTTTTCAATGGAATATTACTCAGCTATAAAAATGAACACGTTTAAGTCAGTGCTAATGAGGTGGATGAACCTAGAGCCTATTATACAGAGTGAAGAAAGTCAGAAAGATAAAGACATATTGCATATTAACACATATATATGGAATCTAGAAAGATGGTACTGATCATCCTTCATGCAGGGCAGCAGAGGAGACATAGACTCTCCCTTGAAGAACAGACTTTTTGACTCAGTGAGAGAATGAGGGGTAGGATGATTTGAGAAAATAACTGAAACATACACCTTACCATATGTAAGCTAGATAATCAGTGCAAGTTTCATGTATGACAGAGGGTGCCCAAAGCTGATGTTCTGTGACAACTTGGAGGGATAGGGTGGGAAGGATGTGGGAGAGGGTTTTCAAGATGGAAGGGACATATGTATACTTATGGCTGATTCACATTGATGTATAGCAAAAGCCATTACAATATTGCAATTATCCTTCAATTAAATTATGCAAATAATTAAAAACAAAGGAACTTTTTGGCCAACCCAACATAAAGTGAAGCTGTCTTTAAAAAGAAGTGAGGGAGGAGATAACACAAAATATATCTAATGCTAGAAATGAAGGATAATATTTTTAGGAAAAAAAAACACAACAAAATATAAAATCTGAAGTGTTCTGTTAACATAAAATACATAAACTTCAAATTTAAAATTTCTTCTAAAGGAATATTTCAGGTCTAGATGGCCTCCTTAGCTACTTCGATCAACCTTTGTCAGAAATAATGCTGTTTCATGCACTGTATGGCTAATATAAATTGGAAATCAAAATCTAGCAAGGAAATAAAATTATCCTCCTATACTATATTGACCAGAAATGTAGAAAGTCCTAAACCAACTATTAACAAGCCAATTTATGTATTACAAAAACTGTAAAATACATAGCAACTAAACTGGACTTATTCCAGTTATAAACTGGATTATATTCTAGCAATGCAAATTTAGTTAAACATTGAAAATTAATGTATGTTACTATATTAAGAAAATTCAGTAAAAATTCTATCATCTTAAAATATTTGCCAACAATCAGTATAAAATTATAACAAAAATCTTTAACAATATAGGAGTGAAATGGATCTTACTCATGTGGTGCAGGACATGTATAAAAACCTTCTGATACAGAGCAGGAGTTTTGATTGGGTGGTGGCACTCTGGAAGTTACTGGGGTGCTGGAAACATTGATTTCCTTTTGGTTATTAATAACATAAGTGTGTTAATTTGAATATTTTGTTGAATTGTACACTTGCAACATAGACATTTTTCTGAGATATACTCCATTAAAAGTTAAAATTAATTTTCTGATGATTCTGTATTTCCTCCAGCCTCAATGACAAAGTCCTTACAGAGATCTCTGGCTTATCTCTGCTTCTGGCTTATCCCTCGGACCTTCTCTCCTGCTTCCTTTACTCTTGTTCCCCAGGATCCTTACTCCATGTGAGACACAACTGACAATTGACACCAATGACTTAGACCCACTTGAGTGTTCCAAAGTTTGCTCAAATGTTTACTTTAATCAGTTAATAACAATATGATAATATTTTTTATCAATGAATCTCTTTGCTTTATAATCATAGTAATGTTTCACGTGGATAACATCGCCTACTGACCAAGTCAAGGACATCTAGATGAAGAAAAATTAATTTTCTTTCTTAAGCAAAACAACAACAGATTGCATAGTGACTTCTGCAAAACAAATGACTTTCTTCAAAATTGTTTTGAAATCATGCTTTCTGCTAAAGCCAATACTCCACAGTGATGACCAATGGGAACTCTTTTTTTTCACTTTTGCAACTTATTTTTTTTTTTCAGAACCTTAACTTTGTTTCTTCAAACAGTGCATATGCTATTCTTATATATTTTCAAATATCTTTTATTTATATGTGATAAAATGGTTGGGGTGAGATACAGATGACTCAGAACAGCTTCATGCATTTTAAAGTCATTCTAGTCTTAAATTAAAGGACTGCAGCTATAATGGTGGGTTTTAAAGTCACTATTTAGCAGATAAGTGTTGTAGGTTGAGGAAGGTAATTAAGAAAGTCTATTTCCACAAAATATGTTATATTCCATGAGTATATATCCTGTTATTTCTTCCTCTCATCCATGAATGTTATATGGAAATGAATATTGGATTTTATTCTTGGAACCTCATCTCCCTACTTCATAGCTGAAACAGTGACCCACATCTGATGTAACTGGCTTGTTCAGTCTCTAAAGTCGTGTTATTGTTCTCAGTTGTGAAGTATAGGATAGAGGTGAGAGGGAACTATGACCGGTAGAATTTCCAATCAACTCTGAGGCCTAAGAGCATTCTCAGACTACAGGTAGCATATAGCATCTTAGTTGAATCTACCAGCTACACCACTGCTCTGCCACTGCTGATCTTAGTAAAAGTCAATACTGATAAGAGTAACTTGATAGTTATTGTTTTAAGGATAGAGATGGTCTGTTCTGTTGACCTATTTTTGGGGGGGTGGGGGGAGGGGTGGATAAAGCTGCCAGAATTCTGTTTCACTGGGGAAAAAATACATAAGTATTTAATATCCATATGACATTGGTGAATCATTGCATATATTTAACTTCAAGATTATGCATCTCTTAAATAAGGGAAGATGGTGAAAATAAACACATTTGTAAGCTTTAATTTGTACTGATTGTTTGTGGACCATGCTCACTCTATCACTTTATCTCAGATTGCTGTATATTATTAGGATATTGCCATCATCAAGAGAGTTTTGATACTGCACAAACCCATGTTTTTGTCAAGGTAGTACTTGTAATATCAGATGATGATATATATATATATATATATATATATATACATACATACATATATATATAGGGGTGCAGGTGGAAGAGGGAAGAACAAGTCTGACTCTGTTTCTATTACTTTAGCTTTTGTATTCTGTTGCTTTTGCTACAAGTTAATCACTAAAGGGAAGTTGCCTATAGCTTAAAGTAAACATAATGGCCCATCTCTAGGAATCTTGCCTCTCATGCCTGAGTTTAGTCTTAAAAACCTTTGTTTAGCTCACAGGAAACATCTTGCCCAGGACCACTAGCCAATGGCTGCAGGAAAGAAGAAATTACCACATATTTGGAATCAGGTGGAATCAAGAAATATTTACAACTCACAGTTTTTTGTTTTTATTTTTTAATTTTATCTCCTCACCCCCTGTTCTTTGTTCTATAAAATAAACTAGCATCCAAACCTGTACCAGATGATGGTTCTTTGAGACATGAGTCCACCATCTTCTCAGTCTGCTGACTCTCTGAATAAGGTTGCTACTCCTTGTTTTATCTTCATCTCTGGTTTTATCATCTGGTCATGTAATGTGCAGTATGAGCTTAGATTCAGTAACAGTCATTTTAATTCCTTTTCCCTATAGGCTTCTGGTCTGAAGTATGTTCAAGCTGAGAGGAAAGGATTTGTTGAGTTTGAAGTTTGATTATTTCATGAGATGAAAAATTCTTATTTATGAATTGAGACTCTAGAGTGTTTTATTACTTATTGAGAGCAAAAACTCACAGGGTGCCTGGTTTTTCTTTAGAATCAAATGAAATTTCTCCCACTGAATACTGTTTGGAGGATAGTGGATCAAAGTAAATAAATTTTATTTTATTTCATGAGTTATTCTTGTTCAGTATTATCAATATCATGAGTATACAGCATAATATAGACTCAGAAAGAAAAAGAAAACTGAAATTTCTACTTAAAAAATTGGAATGTTGGATTATATTAAAAAAGGATATGTAAAGATGGAACAGCAATAGCTTACCTGCAGACAGGGTGCATGGTAATGACTTAAGTTCTTGATATTAAACTCTAAGGGAGCTCTTATTAACAGATTTTTCAGAGGATAGCATATGCATTACAGAATTGGCTTAAAATCAAGTAATATTAAAGGAGAGGTGTGGAATTGAGGTGTTTATCTTGGGAAAGAGATAATGAAGTTGTAAAAAGTGCAGGAGTTATATGTGGAAGACAGTTTAGGATTTCCATGTGAAAGTGCATATAGCAGAATTAGAAATAGTCTAAAGAAAAGCAAATTTCAGATTTGCATAACCAAAAATGTTAACTATTTAGAACTACCACAGATTGTCATTTCTCATTCTACAAATTCTGCTATATGTCACTTTTAACCTAATAATGTGGAGTTCTAGACAATAGGTGGAAATGACTCATTTGAAACAATATTCAGTGTGTGTTTTTAAAGTGTAATAGGAGTCTTCATAGCAGAGAAGAAAAAAATATTAATTTCTAAGGGAAAAAGTTAGGTGTGAAGAAATACTAATGTAAATAGGTATTGCATTATGAGGCATTAGTGAGGAATCCAGTATTGATGAATACGGAATATTTCCATAAAAACTAAGTTCTATAGGGTCTGTCTAATTCTTTTCCATATGGCTGACCCTAGAACAATGAGTTGCAATATTTTTATACACCATTTTATGAATATATAATGTTATAGTTTATTTTTAATACTAACAAAAAAATCAAACAACATTTCAGAGTTATGGGAAAGTGTATTCTCCCTTTTTCAAGATTTATGCTCACAAATGAAGGAGGTACATATACATGCATATATATTATTTCTCTAGATTTCTCAAGGGATTTTTGGTAATTTTTCCTTAAAGTAGAATTTTGTATATGTGCATGAAAGTGAAATTCACTCAGTCATGTCCATGTCTTTGAAACCCCATGGACCTACCGGGTTCCTCTGTCCATGGAATTCTCCAGGCCAGAATACTCGAGTGGGTAGCCATTCCCTTCTCCAGAGGATCTTCAGGGATATGCATATATGTACACAAATGTATGTATAATTTAGGTTAAATATCATAATTATTATATGCATTATATCTAATGTAGTACATATAATATATACAATATCATATACAACATATATACCAAACACATGTTCTAAATATACAAAATTATATATATATGTATATATATATACACACATACATATATGTACATATATATGTATATACACTTTAAGCCTTATGTGAATGAATGTAGTGGAGAAAATATTTAAAGGAAAAAAGAAAAGGAGAGACAGTAAAACTTAAAAAATCTTGAATACAATATTTTGAAATCCACAAAGAAAAAGCTCATTATAGATTGCTAGGACATCTTACTTTGAAGATGCTAATTTTCTCAGCTGCTTTATAATGATCAACATATCTTATCCTGAATTATAAAGAGTTTCAGTGAATTTGCTATTTGTTCCTGTTGCTGAGTGTCCTGTTCTGAATGTCTACTTGGAAATTTAAAGAAATCAATCACTAAGATAAGAAAAATGCAGCCTTTTTATATACAATTATCTTTGACTATGAGATACAAATGTATACAAAATATATGTGTAGAGATAAATAATGAATTAGCTCTGAGTCTCTCTGAGTTTATTGTGTTAAATTAAGTCTTTTTTTTTTTTTTTTTTTTTTAGTTTTCCCTATTCTATGGTAAACTATTTTCTGGAGATAAAACATTATTGCCTATCCAGAAATATAAATTCCATGATCAGTTCTGACAATATATGGGAGAATTGAGCCATTAGCTAAATTTTCTTATTTGTCTTTTGTCTTTCTTTCTTATTTTTAAATGAAGAGTTTATATTAGAACAGTGGTTTTCAAAATAGTTTATGAAGGTCCTTTGGAGGTCATTGATGGATATGAGAGTTGTCTGAGTGTGGAGGTTTATCTCGTTTTACCCAGATTCATCCTCCTGTATTCATTTTTTTGGAAATCAAAATGTTTTTATTATTATTATTATTTTTTATGTATACTGGATTTTTAAAAATTCTGTTTGATGTGAGATTATTTTTTATACAAATATATTATACCATGAAAAATTATGCTTGTATCACTTTTATAAACATTTAAAACTCCCTGATCCAAAAGCACCACCTCCCTGCCCATGTCTTTTTCTGCTGTTGACACTTGAAATTTTCTGAAAATTGAGAAGGGTTTTAATATCTTTATTGGAATAAATGTGTCATGCAAATTACAAACTTCATCTTTTTTTCTGTAAAATAATTATGTTTTCTCAGATATATTGAATGTTTTTCATCAATGTCTTCTTAACAAAAACAAATTCTGAAATTGCAAAATTATATACATAAATAGCACCTTAGGCAATTGTTTCAGTGCTGTCAACAGTCACCTAATACTTTGTCTTTTCTTTTTTTTTTTCTTGTTAATTAAAAAATGCTTTTCCCAGTTTTATTAAGATACAATTGCAACTATAACATCCTATTTTTCTAAGGTGTAAAACATACTGATTTGATATATGTGAATATGGGGCATGATTACCACAAGAAATTTAGTTGACATCAATCACCTCACATCATTACAATATTTTTCTTGCAGTCAGAACTTCTAAGGTCTACTTTCTGGGACTTCTTTGGTGGTTCAGATGGTAAGGAATCTGCCTGCAGTGCAACTTCCAAATATACACTACAATAATGTTAACTATAGACACCACACTATACCCTACATCACCATAGCATATTTATTTTATAACTGTAATATTTTATATTTTGACTTTTTTCATCCATTTCCTCAACTGCCAAGGCCCCAATTCTGGCAACCACCAATCTGTTCTCTGCTTCTATGAGGTATATTCATTGGTGGTTTTTTGATCCCACATATGGGTGAGGTCATATAGTATTTGTCGTTCTCTACCTGACTTATTTCACATAGCATAACACCCTCAAGGTCATTTTAACTTCATCTTAATTTCAACATTGGCCACTACTTCCAAAATGTTGTTTGTAATAGAAGTTATCCAGTTTCTATATATTGTGTACCCAGAACTTTTGAAAAGGTTTAAGAGCCAGTTTCTTCCCTTTAAATGACTGAATGTCTTCTTTTAGACTAGGTCAGAAATGTACTGGACCACGGTGGGGCCAAGTTGTCAAGCAAGACTTGGTAGTCTGTTGTCTCAGATAATTAGACTTCAGACAAATAAGGACAGGAAAATGTAACTATAGGCAATATAGGAAAGAGAGATGAATTAATTAAAATATTCCCATTCTGAATAACATAACTGAGGAGTAGAAGATAATTTAACATCTTAAAACATAATGAGAAGAAGAGTAAGGAGCATATATTTGAAAATAGAGAGCACACAGAGTTGATGGAACATTCAACCCTGTCTTTGCTCTTTGCATGTAATACCTCATTTAATTCTCCCAAATACCTGAAAGTAAATGTAGCTATCACCATTTCACAGATGAGGCAACCATATATCAAAAGGATTAGACAATCTGTCTTAAGGCATAGCACTTCCAAATCCTCTAACTCTTATTCAAAACCAATTGAGGTATCTTCTTAAGCATATGGCCTTTCTTCTATACCACCTGGATCAAGACATGCAGTGAAATTTTAAAAGTGATGATATTTCAAATGATGGAATTGCAATTCCTGCATTTACATTTTAAGAAATAAATAAGACACATGTTATATAATTAACTATACTAAAGTGTACATTTAAGTGGGTTTTATTATATTCACATTGCAAAATCATTTTCATTATATTATTCCAGAAATTTTCTATTGCATCAGAAAGAAACCCCACTATATTAGGTTTACTTTCTATTTCACCCTTCCTCTAGCCTCAGAAAACCACTAATTTACTTTCTGTTTATTAAATTTGCTTAATCAGAATATCATATATATGCTGCTGCTGCTGCTGCTAAGTCACTTCAGTCGTGTCCGACTCTATGCGACCCCATAGACGGCAGCCCAGCAGTCTCCACTGTCCCTGGGATTCTCCAGGCAAGAACACTAGAGTGGGTTGCCATTTCCTTCTCCGATGCATGAAAGTAAAAAGTGAAAGTGAAGTCGCTCAGTCGTGTCCGACTCTTAACAAGTGTTTGCATGGATGTATGTATGGCAGGATGCAGCTTCTGTGGAAAATTGTCAGTACCTCAAAAAATTAAACACAGCCTTACCGTATGACCCTGAATTTTCAGTCCTAACTATGTATTTCAAAAAACCAAAAAGACAGGTATTAAGAACTCTTACATGAATGTCTATAGTATGAATGATTTTATTCATAAAAGTAAAAGAATGGAACTACTTTCCTGGTGGCTCAGTGGTAAAGAATCTGCCAGACAATTCAGGAGACCTGACTTTGATCCCTGGGTCAGGAAAATCCTCCAGAAAAGGCAATACAATATTGTAAAGTTAAAAAATAAAATAAAATAAAAAGGCAATGGCAACCTACTCCAATATTCTTGCCTAGGAAATCCCATGACAGAGGAGCCTGGTAGGTTAAAGTCCGTGGGGTCTTAAAGGAGTCAGACCTGATTTAGTAACTAAACAATAACAACAAAAGAGCTGACAGAAATTTCCATCAATGGACATATGGCTAAACAAAATAGACTTATCCATATCATAGAATATTATTAAGCCCCCAAAGGGATAAAGTATTGATAAATGCTACAGCATGAATACATCTGAAAACACTATGCTAAATGAAATATTATAACAATAAAAGGATATATATATGTATATATATATATTTATATGCATATGCATATTTTATTTATATATATTTATACACTTATGCATATATGGACTTCTCTGGTGGCTCAGGTTTAATTACAAAGTAAATGAAAGTTTCACTTGATAAAAAGATTTTTCATAATTTTTAGTAAGATAAAATATTAGAATTTGACAACGTAGGCTTTTTTTTTTTTTTTAACAGATAAAGCCTACAGGAAGAAGTATATGATTTAATGTTGCTTTCTAGTCCTGGTGCTGGATGCAACTGTCTGATTACCATATTCCTAAAATATAAACTAAAAATGCTGTAACATATAACAAAAGACCAGTACTACAATTAGATTATATATCTATATAGAGATGATGTGTTTTTGCAAAATAGGGCAGGATAAAAAAGAAATATAAAGAATAAATTCCATCAAACATTACCTCTTTTATTTTCCCTTGGAGAGCATACTCCTTTATGTACACTTTTCTAATAATACAACCACTTAGAATTTAATTCATAAAAGAATTTTAATGTGGTCCTATACATGAATAAAAGTAGTCAATGGAATCAGAATTCTTTTAGGCCCCCAAACCTATGCTATTTGACTCCATTCATCTCCCTTTTTTCTGTATATCCCTCAGTCTCAGACTCCACTGGGTCTGGCCTGATGACAGCACAGTATAATTTCAATTTAGTCAGTTAACATTATAAACTAAAAATAGAAAATCTGTTTATACTATCTCAACTTCCATTTTCCCCTAATTTGTATACTATGAAAAGTGTTGCCCTTACCAGTGACCCAAGAAGAAGGAAAAATGTGAGAGAAATATTCAATATATTTAATAGGGAGACTGGCAACAGTAAAATTTATTTTATACTATGAAACATAGTACCATATATAAGCATTTGGTATTAAATTAGATAGTAAATAATTTTTAAGATGTTTTCAGCACTCAGTTCGATATACCCTTCTATAATTAGTGCACAATATATCTGTCTTAGTCCATAAAATCTAATTTGTGTAAGATGAACAAAAACAAGTTAGAGAAATGCTGATTTTTTCCTCAGTAAGGAAGTTATTTAGAATAAATTGAAATCTTCAGTAATATGAATCAGAGCTTCCCATCACAGAATATGATCCAAAATATATTGCAATGTTATTTCCTGGACTTACAAAAATGATTGTTCAATAATTTATTCTTTTATCTTATGTAATTGAGAGTCTGACAAATGCCGGCACATGGATTAGAGCAATTGATGAGAAATTGCATTTCTCCTGGCATTTCTGGTTTACAATTTAATAGACATAAGGCAATAATTACATACAGGATGGTGGTAAATATTCTGTGAAGTTGTAGAAGGTTCTTACAAAGTGTATAATCATGAAACTAAACCTTACCTGAGATCCAGTGAAAGATTTCCCCAGGAATTCATACTTAAATTCAACTTTGAAGGGGATTAATATTCAAGCTGTATGTGTGCATGCTAAGTTGCTCCAGTCCTGTCCAACTCTGTGTGACCCTATGGACTGTAGCCCACCAGGATCCTCTGTTAATAGGATTCTGCAGTCAAAAATACTGGAGTGGGTTGCCTTGCCCTCCTTCAAGGGATCTTCCCTATCCAGGGATAGAACCTGCATCTCCTGAATCTCCTGCATTGCAGGCAAATTCTTTACTACTGAGCCACTGGGAACATCCCAATATTCAGGCTACAGAGACTATAAAGAAGGCAGTTAACACTTTAGCTAAGACTCATAACACATTATTCACAAAGGTCATCTTCAACTATGTTCTATTTATTTTCCTAATTAACCCATTAAAACATCTATATCTGGGAGAAAAGCACAAAATATAGGTTTGTTTCCTTTGGGGTAGATGGTAGGGAAGGAGGAAAAGAAATTATTATTTCTTAGAAGAGAGAAATTGTTCTATCTTGACTTAGGAATCAAAGTCAATAGCTGGGACCTGATTAGAAGTCTTCAATAGGCTGCACAGGAGACCATCTAAGTTCTATGGAATTCTGGGAGTTAGCAAAGAAGATGGTGCTAGAACATGATCAGTGAAGTTGAGAAGAGACAACGTCTTCTTCAAAATTTCACATAAAGTATGCCTGTGATGCCACCATCCACATAATATGTTTCAGTGAAGGCTTTGAAGTCTCCCTTAATATGGCAATTGATATCATTATGAAGTGGTAAAAGAAAATACCCTTAGCACACTGTTCACTCTATTTTTGATATGTCTAGCACAACCTGGATTTGAGTTATGACAAAATACAGAGTCCGTAAGGGGGTACCTATCCCTGCATACTGTAGCATGTTAAAGTCCTCTTAGAAATTATCCTTTTAAGATCAAATAGACCAAATGTAGGAGAAGGCAATGGCACCCCACTCCAGTACTCTTGCCTGGAAAATCCCATGGCCAGAGGAGCCTGGTGGGCTGCAGTCCATGGGGTCGCTAAGAGTCGGACAAGACTCAGCGACTTCACTTTCACTTTTCACTTTCTTGCACTGGAGAAGGAAATGGCAACCCACTCCAGTGTTCTTGCCTGGAAAATCCCAGGGATGGGGGAGCCTCATGGGCTGCCGTCTATGGGGTCGCACAGAGTCGGACACGACTGAAGCGACTAAGCAGCAGCAGCAGCAGACCAAAGGTATATAATTTAATCCAAATAATCCACTTATTAAGAGGTGTAGAAACATGAATGCACAACTCATAAAAACCACAAGAAACAGGTTTCTTTTTTCACAATATTTTTGGACTATTTGGTAAATTGCAATAGACTAATTCAGCCTAATACACGGGGAGAAGAAAGAATCACAGTATTGGTGAGGGTCCTCAGAATAACAAGAACCGATAAGCGGCTGCTAGTTTGTAGGCTGCGTTTGCAGTAATCTGAAGGCTTAACTGAAGCAGAGGATCTGCCTTTAGGTTAGTTACTTACATAGCTTTTGTCAGAAGGCCTCAATCCTTTTCTAGTTATCAGCAGAGGACTCAGTTTCTTGCCACATAGACTTCTCTACACGACAGCTGACTTTCATTAAACTGAATGATTTGATTTTAAAAAAAATAAAAAAATAAAAAATAAAATAAAATAAAGTGAATGATTTGAGACAGCAAGTGAACAATCAAGATAGAAACCACAACACCTCATACAATCTAATCTCAGAAGTGATACAACATATCCTCTTCCATATGCAACTGGTTATGTGGACTCACTCTGGCACAATGTGGAAGAAACCACACATAAGTGTGAATATCAGAAAGTGATGATCATTGGTGGCCATCCCAGAGGACAGCTAACACAGTAGATGTGAGGCCTTAAACACTTTAGTTTCCTTGTGATATAATTTGTTCATTCATAAAACAGATTAAACAATAACACTGACTCATCAGTTTTAATGAAGTTTATGTAAATGCTATGTAAGAATCCATACTTATATTGTTATATATGTATTTAACACTTGCAAAGAATTATTGTTTCATATAAAAACATAATATTAGACTACATCTAGCCTGAATTTTATAAGTATATTTTATTTATCAATACCCAATAAATATACTATATTATATATTTAAAGTAATTATATGATCAGTTAATTTGAAATAATACTTTTTATAGATATGTTTCTATACCCAACTGAAATCTTTTTATACTATTAACTTCTTTTGGATGGAGCATCATTTTATTAATATTTGCATAGAATTTATTCTGTTGTCTTTCTTTATATCATGACAGCTATTTGTCAAAGAAATGAATGGCTTGGCAAAAAAAATGAATGGAACTTTCTTTATACATGATTTAATATAAATCAGTGCCTCACCAGAAAAGTTTTGATTTTCAGTGTACCAAGGGGATTTAATTTTTTTTTTTCCCTACCCTTATGCAGCAGTCGAAATACAGAGATCCTAAGGATAACCAGAAATGCTTCTGTGTATTCCTGGGCATTAATGGCTCAACATGTAACTCCCTTTCTACTTTGACCATGTTCAGAAATGAGTGAGAGAAATTCAAGAGGCAGGAAGCAGGCAATTGGAGATCAGTTTTACTTGTTACACTGTTGAGGCTGTATGGAGGGCATAACTCAGATCTCATTGAAGGGCTTGCTAACACTGCCTGAATTGAGACTATCTCCCCAAACTAACTAAGTCAAGTGATGTCCCAGGAACCTTAATGCTGGGCTGAGAGTGGGCAAACTTCCTTCTGCAGTAGGAGTCTGGAAGATGGATAAAGAAAGATGCTGAGCCAAAGAGCTCAGTTTCTCTCCTGAACTCACAAAAGCAATGAGTCGTTACTTTCTCCTGAGGAAGAAGAGTAAGGAAAAGTTTTCCCTGTGACTCTAATCAATCTTATCACATGGGAATGTGAAGCCACAAGAAATGAGTTCCTTTCCCCAAAATTTTTGATATCTTTATAAAAATAAATTATATAAGTTCTTTAAAATGGAAAGGACATGAATCAGTTTTTATAAGTCAATTGCTATTATATCACAGTTTCAGAAAATACTCAGAAATGCTACTACAGATGAAAAGTACATTTGTGTATACTTTTCCTTCCTGTTGATAGTGGACTCTAAATTTCTTATTGTAAATGATCTGCCAATTTATTTGACCCAAAAGTTGATTATTTGCTTGATGTGTTTTTCTGTTTCTTTTATTTTGTAATTTTCCCTGCAGTTTTTTTTTTTTCTTTCTGTGAACTTTATATTGTGCCTTTCCCACCTCCATGGTATGCCATCATGAATGTTCCAGAAAATCACTATCTGCTGTGAGACATCTTTATAACTGATATGTGCGATTACCCTTTTTATCAATGTCATGTAGAATTATTAGGCAGTGATATAGAAACACACAGGTGATATCTGTAGAGTTATTTTTTCCAACTGAGACTGTCTTCAAAATTGTTAATAATTTAACAACTTAGGAATAATTTAGCATACTTATAAGCTACTAGATCTTTTAAATATTGCACAAGATACCTTCTGTTTAAATATTTCCCATTACAATTTTCCTTTCCCTTTTCCAAAGGAAAATATTACTAATTTGGAGGGAGAGAGATACATTAAAATAAAATCTTTCTCCTCTCCTTAGATTCCTTTATGTAATTGATTGATTAGGAAAAAATAATTAGTCAATAATGTAAAATGCATGACTATTTCAATCATTGTTTTTAACACTAGCTGTTTTATTAAGGAGATTTTTAAAAATAATTAACTATCTGGGTCTCACTGGATGCTTGATATTGTCAGAACTCATGGATTGCTTCAGATACTCAGGCATGATTTTTAAGTCTGCTTTCAATATAAGGAATATACATCTAAATGCTAATTAACAATAGGGGTTATTGACCTGAAAAAGTCCTATCTTAGTGAAGCATTTAAAAGTTCTTCCAATGTTATTTCCAATTCTTCATCTTTAGCCTTAGAAATAAACTACTAACTACTCTCTCTATAGGTCTCAAAATGTTTTCTTCTAGCTCTTGTGCCAATAAAATTATTTATAGATACCAATCTCTATCTATCCAATCCCATTAGTCATTTAATTCTTAATAATTTTATCCATTTTTCATGGGAATTTCCTTTGTTCTTCTTTGAAGAATACACTTATGGCACATTTAAGTTGCTATTGATTCATCTATACCTTTTGATCTGTTAATAAATAATGTTGGTATATATTCTGTAGTCTGCAGTTACCATCCACAATGATTTTGCTGACAAAGCTCTGTATAGTCAAAACTATGGTATTTTCAGAAGTTGTGTACAGATGTGAGAGTTGGATCATAAAAACAGCTGAGTGCCAAAGAATTGATGCTATAGAGTTGTGGTGCTACAGAAGACACTTGAAAGATCCTTGGACAGCAAGGAGTTCAAGCTGCTCAACCCTAAAGGAAATCAACCCTGAATATTCATTGGAAGGACTGATGCTGAAACTCTAATAGTTTTGTCACCTGCTGCAAAGAGCCAACTCACTGGAAAAGACCCTGATGCTGGGAAAGATTGAAGGCAAAAGGAGAAAAGGCAACAGAGGATGAGATGGTTAGATAGGATTACTGACTCAACAGACATGAACTTGAGCAAACTCTGGGAGAGAGTGGAGGACAAGAACACCTGATGTGTTGTAGTCCATGGGGTCGCAGAGTTGGACACAACTTAGTGACTAGACAACAACAACATATATTCTGTATTTTCACTTATGATTAACGATTTATTTTTCAAAATTATGCTACATAAGGCATGACACACATAAGTCTAAAAGATGAACAATGAGTGAATGAATGAAAGTGAAGTGAAAACCACTCAGTTGTGTCCGACTCTGCAACCCCATGGACTATACAGTCCATGGAATTCTCCAGCCTAGAAAACTGGAATGGGTAGCCTTTCCCTTCTCCAGGGGATCTTCCCAACCCAGGAATCAAACCCTGGTTTCTCTCATTGCAGGCAGATTATTTACCAGCCGAGCCACAAGGGAAGCCCAAGAATACTAGAGTGGGTAGCCTATCCCTTCTCCAGCAGATCTTCTCGACACAGGAATTGAACTGGTGTCTCCTGCATTGCAGGTGGATTCTTTACCAACTGAGCTGTCATAATTAGCAAAATATAAATCCAGATTTCTAACCAGTGATAAATAAATAGAAGATAAATGTACATATTCAAAATAGAGAAGGCAGGATCAAGACAGCAAAGTAAGAGGATCCTGCTCACCTCCTTCCATAGACACACCCAGTGTGTACACTGTAAGAAAACAACTCTTTCTGAGGATACCTGGAAACTAGCAGAATAGCTCTTCTACAATTTAGGAAACAAAAACAAACAAGCACAAAGCATCCAGATGGTTTTAAGCGTGCAAAGATATAATCTACTCAGGACCCACACCCTAGTGGATGACCCACAAGTGAAAGGCAATATCCCAAACACAGATGTCCTTCCTAAGGAGCAAATGCTTTGAGACTCACATTAAGCACTCAAGCCCTGGGGACAAGTACTGGGAAGATGACCTCCCTGGTTTTAAAAACAGCAAGGCTTATATCCAGAAGAGCCAGATGGTTGTAGCAAATCAAGACTTTACTTTTAAAGGGCTAGCACACAACTTCACTTGCTATGCATCTGAGCACAGGGACAGTTCAGATTGAAAAGTGCAGGTGCTGTAGCTGGTCTACCGACTATCCCACCCCACAAAAAGTTCTGGTGCCAGTCACCCCCCACCAAGGTGGCAACACCCAGTGTGCACTGGCTTGTGCCAGTCTCCAGCTCCTACCTTCATATACACCAAAGCAGTGGTCCCCAGTGTACCCTGGGAGGGAAAAAAAAGTCACTCTATGCCTGAATCAGCTCTAGCCCTCCTACCAAAGTCATTAGGTATACACAGTCTGTATAGGGACTTTCCTACACAAGGACACACCTTCCTGGCTGGGAGAGGAACTCTTTTGCCTAATTCATAGAAAGAAATATAGACAGTCAAACAGAATTAGAAGACAAGGGATAAAACTAAAGAATAAGATAAAAATATCAGGGAAAAATCATGAAAAAGAGAAAAATACTTGACTTGATAAAGAGTTTAAAGTGCCAGTCATAAAAACGTCCACTGAACTCTGGAGAAGAATGGAGAAGCGTATTGAAAACTTTCAACAAGGGACCAATGACTGCTGTAGAACCAAATAATTGAAATGAAAACTGCACTAGAGGAAATCAATTGGTGATAAGATAATACAGAAGAATGTGTAAAAAAAAAAAAACCTGGAAAATAAAACAGTCTAAATTACCCAGAACAGTTTAAATTAAAATATCAAAATGAGAAAAAGATTTTTTAAAAAATAGAATAGTTTAAGTCTTTGTTTGTATGTTTCTTTCAATCCATTCAGCAACTCTATGTCTTTGATTTGAGCATTTATTCAGTTACATTTAAAGTAATTATTAATAGGCCTGTACATATTGCCATTGTGTAACTTGCTTTCTTGTGGTTTTATAATTTATTTCTTGTTCCTTTCTTCTTTTTTGTACTCTCCTCCCTTGTGATTTGATAACTAGCTTTAGTATTTATACTTTATTTGGATTCCTTTCTCTTTTGTATCTGTGTATCTGTTACAGACTTTTGGTTTCTAATTATCATGAGGTTTATAAATAAAACATATGGAATGCTTCACAGATTTGCCAGTTATCCTTGCACAGAGGCCATGTTTATCTTCTCTTTACCATTTCAATTCAGTAAATGTTCTGTGGAATCTAGCACTGTAGGGTTTGCTTATGTTAATTTTGAGTGAATAACGTGAGACTTAAAACAGTATGAGTTAGTGAACTGTTTCTATTTCAAAGTCACCACTTTAAGATTTAGTGTTTTGAGAAGACAATAACTATGTATTTTTGGTCAGATCTTGGTTACATTGTGTAATAACTGAGCTGATTTGTGTGTAAAATAAGAACCTATGGAGTGAGAGAAATATTTGTAAATATATCTGATAAAGTGTTAATATTCAAAATATGTAAGACAGTTACATAACTCAACAACAAAAACAATTTGGCTTTAAAATGGTCAAAGTATATGAAGAGATAATGTTCAAAGAAGACATCTAGAACACGTAAAGATACTCATTTCTAATCATAAGGGAAATGTAGATCAAAACCTCACATCTGTTAGGATGGCTATTATCAAAAAGACAAGAAATATTAAATGTTGCCAATAATTTGGAAAAGAGGAAACTGTGATACAGTTTATTCCTGGCAGAAATGTAAATTTGTATTTTCACTATGAAATACAAGATGGATGATGGCCAAAGTATTAAAAAAAAAACAAAACTATCATATGATCTAGCAGTTCCACCTTTGAGTATTTATTCAAAGGAAATGAATTTACTCTCCTATAGGTATAGATGCATCCCCATGTTGATTCCAGCATCATTCATAGTGACCAAACATTAAACAAATCTAAACAACCTATGTCTACTGGTGTATGACGGAGAAGGCAATGGCACCCCACTCCAGTACTCTTGCCTGGAAAATCCCATGGATGGAGGAGCCTGGTAGCCCGCAGTCCATGGGATAGCTAAGAGTCGG
This sequence comes from Bubalus kerabau, assembly GCF_029407905.1. Lineage (NCBI taxonomy): Eukaryota > Metazoa > Chordata > Mammalia > Artiodactyla > Bovidae > Bubalus > Bubalus kerabau. Next base: position 55,324,006 of record NC_073634.1, read on the forward strand.
ACACGACTGAGCGACTTCACTTTCACTTTTCACTTTCATGCATTGGAGAAGGAAATGGCAACCCACTCCAGTGTTCTTGCCTGGAGAATCCCAGGGATGGGGGAGCCTGGAGGGCTGCCGTCAATGGGGTCACACAGAGTAGGACATGACTGAAGTGACTTAGCAGCAACTGGTGTATGAATGGAAAAATAAAATATGAAATATATGTATATATGATGGAATATTTTTCTGCCATAAAAAGAAGAAAATCTTGCCATTTGGGGGGTGGAAAACATGAATGGGTCTTCAGACACTATGCTAAGTGAATCTAGTCAGTCAGAGAATGATGAATACTATATGATCTCACTTCTTTATGAAATCTAAAAACATCAAACTCATAGAAATAGAGTAGAATGGTGATTGCCAAAGGCTGAGGGGTGGAGGAAATGAGGAGATGACAGCTTAGATAGAAATACAAAGGCCAAAAGGCCATAGATTTAATATTTGATATGTATTTGATTTACTACTTTCTGATAATTCTCATTAAAACTTTTCATTTTTATTTAGCCACTCAGATAGTAAGATGATTGAGAAATATTTAAAAATATATTCTAACATATTCCACTCCCCCTAGGGCATTTTATCATAGGAAGAGATAAAAGTTAATCAAAAGTATCACAGGTTAAGGGTTTCCCTGGTAGCTCAGCTGGTAAAGAATCTGCCTGCAAGGAAGATCCCCTGGAGAAGGGATCAGCTACTCACTCCAGTATTCTTGGGCTTTCCCTGGTGGCTCAGATGGTAACGACTCCGCCTGCAATGCAGGAGACCTCAGTTCAATCCCTGGGTTGGGAAGATTCCCTGGAGGAGGGCATGGCAACTCACTCCAGCATTATTGCCTGAAGAACCCCATGGACAGAGGAGCTTGGCTGGCTACAATCCATTGGATCCCAAAGTGTTGGTCACAACTGAGTGACTAAGCACAACACAGCACATGACAAATTGAAGTTTCAGGAATGTTTAATAAAATACATAATGCAAAATGGAATCAGTTATAACTACTAATTTCACAATTATTTTACCATAACTCAAGGATTTTCAAAGTATTCAAAGTTTTTTTATTTCATGTCACTGAACATCTTTTTATAGAATATCTGCTAAGCATAAAATCCTACTCTAGAAATATAATGAATGTGACTCTGTCAACATTCAAGGAATTTAGTAGAGGAATATTAGTATGTAAACTGACAACTGTAAGCACAGCATGGTGGTATCTGGGATTTCAGAAAGACTGGGTTTTTCTGGAAAGGAAAGAGTATAGCAGCATTCGCAGAGGAGAAAGAGAATGTCAGAGGTGATTCAGAATTTTTCATGAAAGTAAAGTTCAGAGTAGAAGGCAAGTTAGAATCCTTCATTTAAAAAAAATCAGAGCAATGAGTTAATTGCTAAGTTCATGTAACTAGCATTCTCTTTGTACAAAAGGTTCAGCTGTATTCTGTCAATCAAAAGGAAGTAGTGGGGAAAGGGCATTCTGGGTAAAGAGAATAATCCAAGTTAAAGTGGAGGCAAATAAAATTTGCAAAGAAAGAAAAGTGCTGCTGTTAAATAAAAACGGCTTAGTGAAAACTTTGGAATTAAGGAAAACAAAGTCTTCACATATTTGGCCTCCAAATGTATGTGTGTGTGTGCGCATGTGTGTGTGTGTGTGTGTGTGTATTTTGCCTGTACCTATAATAGAGGAACAGAAGTGTCTTTGCAATCACCATTCAGTACTCCAAATTTATAAATTTATATAAGATATTTCAGAGATTTATATACGTTTCTTCAAATAGAGTGAAAAATGTGTTATGACTTTTGGCATAATGTATTTTATTTCTAAACAACTTTATTGTTGAGGTATTATTGACATACAAAAACTTTCATATTTCATGTATATAACAGGAAAAAATTCAAGATAACATACATTCATGAAATCATGACCACAATCTATGCCCCGAATATATCCATCACTTCTAAGTTTCCTAGAGCACTCTTTATTTATTGTATTTTGTGATAAGATTATAACATCTAACATAAATATACATTCTTATCAAAAGTTTGTGTACAATATTTAAATGCTAAGATTTATATTAATTTATATCATTTCACTGAATACACAAAAATTGTATTAGAACATAGAAGCTGTTAACAAATTTTCTAGTAAAACAGAGGAAATGTTTCTATAGCCCAGAATTTTTATTAAGAAAAATTCAAAATAGAAAAATAAGACTCAGACATTCCTGTTAATAGCTCTAAGTAAAAGAATTTGCTCACTCCAAATAAATTCTTGTGAATGAAATTCTTCTTAAGTGTTAAAAGGTGTTTATTTGGTTTCTTGTATCAAATGTTAGTGTAAAAGAGTGAAAGGATTAAAATATTATCTTTTTGCTTACATACCATTGTCTTTTTTATTTCAATTTCTTTATTCCCCTATTCTTTTATTGTGTCTGTTTTTCTCTATTCTTCTTTATTTTCCTCAATGCCCTTTAAACCTCCTATAGTTCTCTGTTTTTCTAGTATTTCTACTCACTTAGTTTTTAATTTGGAAATGTTTTATCTAGTGCGTTTCTGAATTTTTTGTTTCATTTCACACTTGCCTATTATCCAGCTCATACATACCATTTGTATCCAATATCTTTTTTTTTTCTATTTTATGTTGCTTTTTGAAATTTTTGCTTACTTTTCTAAATTTTGAATATATTTTGAAATACTAAGTTACTATTATTTCATGTTTGTAGATACTTCCTTCCCTGTTATAGTTTATTGACAGAAATTATATTTTCATCTGTTTTCTCACCTTAGTCTATTGTATCTAATGTGAGTCCTACTCTGGGCAGTGTTCTGCTATTAATACATACTATGCTGTTTGCTTCTTAAAAGGAATATGTTCTGAAGATTTCTGAGAAATGTACACACTTAGACTCACCCTGACCTTTTGAATGATCCGATCAGCTAGAGCAAGACAGTTTACCTGTAGGGTTAAATAATTTCTAATGGAATATATATTGACTTGGATTGAATTGTTTATTTATATAAATTATTAAAAAAACATTAAAATGTGATGTATAGTGCTTAGAAAGTATGCATGTAGTCTAGCATTAAAAATTTATGTGAGCACACTAGGGTGTTTGTGGGTTTTTTTTTTTTTTTAATACTTCCCTTTAGGATATAGTTTGACAAGTGAAAAATTGTGAAAGTGTTATCCATTCAGTCCTGTCCGACTCTTTGTGACCCCATAGACTGTAGCCTGCCAGTCTCCTCTGTCCATGGCATTCTCCAGGCACGAATACTGGAGTGGGTTGCCATTTCCTCCTTCAGGGGATCTTCCCAACCCAGAGATTGAACCAGGGTCTCTCACTTTGCAGGCAGATTCTTTACTGTCTAAGCCAGAGTCTGACATGCTGGAATGTATTACAGTCACAGTTGTAAGCCTGATATCTGGAGATATGCATGCAGCATAGAGTACTACAATCTTCTTTTACTTGTATGTTCTAAAATATTTATGGTATCAAAAAATAATCCCTGAAATATGCATTGCTTCTAGCTAAACCAGAATTAAATGGATACTATTTCATTAAGCATCAAATAACTAAATGTTTTCTCTTCAAAAATGAAGCATTGCACTAAGTAGATGGGTGATGTTTGCAGATAAGGTATTAAAAGTCATAATGGCAACTGGAAATGACAACAGGAAGTTGTCATTGGAAGTTTAGATAGAAATAAAAGATAAAAGTTTCTCTCAATGAAACTGCAACATATTTGAGTAGGCAGCATCCTATCCTGTGCATTTCATAGAGTGCACTTAGGGTACACTCTATTTAATAGAAAATAAATTAGGATATACAGGAGAGTGGAGAAAGGAAATGGCAAGCCACTCCAGTACTCTTGCCTGGAAAATCCCATGGATGGAGGAGCCTGGTAGGCTACAGTGCATGGGGTCACAAAGATTCAGACAGGACTGAGCAACTTCACTTTCACTTTTTACTTTCATGCACTGGAAAAGGAAATGGCAACCCACTCCAGTGTTCTTGCCTGGAGTCCCAGGGATGGGGGAGCCTGGTGGGCTGCAGTCTACGGGGTCACACAGAGTCGGACAGGACTGAAGCAACTTAGTGGCAGCAGCAGCAGCAGAGTCAACGAGGTTGCTTGAGATGTTGGGAAATAAGGAATTTAAGCATATGAAATGGAGATATAAATGGCATGCAAGTTGTTAGAAAAGGAATACAAGTGTGGAATGACAAATACCAGACTTTATTTTAAAGATGATGAGTAGAACATTCATTTTTTTTTCTTCTATTTACTCTCTTGATTAATCATGGCAGTAGATTTCTGTTCTGTATGTGCAAAAGGAATGGAGAAAGTGGGAATATGGTTATGACTAGTCAAGTAGCCTTAATTTCAAGGGTGTGAAGATCCGTATTATTCATATGTAAGAATTCTGGAGTAGGACCTAGAAGACCAAATAAATTCTAATCTATGTTAAAAGTAAAAGTAATGAGTTTTTACAATGCAAGGTATGTCTGCTCAACTTTATTTTTTTTATTTTAATTTTTTTATTATTTTATTTTATTTTTTAACTTTACAATATTGTATTGGTTTTGCCACAGCCCTACTTTAAAACAAAGGGCATCATACTATAGAAAGTTAGGCTAGACAAAGTATTTACTCCAAATGCATATATCTCAGACTACAATATAACTGTAATGTTAGATATTTTATCGTTTTAACCTGTGTTTGATGTGTTCCTTACAGACTAAGGGGACACTTCATGAGCAAGTGCTTTTCAATACTCTTTCTCACTTAACATTAAATTACTTTTTTTTGCTCTCAATGACTGGCATATTCTCAGATTGTGAGACAATGGGAAATTTAGGTCAAAGTAATAGTTGTTTATTGAGTTGTAATGATTGACTTGAAATAAAAGTTGAAATTAATTCTGATTGTGCAATGTCAAAAGATTAGCCTAAAAAATGTCCATGTTTTATTTTTGTTGAAAAAAAGGTGTGTATTGAAGAAAACAATTAAAAACAATCATACTTTAGGTAGCTTTTTAACAAAGTAGTTAGAAAAAATAAATAAACTAGATTTCAGGCAATGCTCTGTTTTATAGAAATAACTTTCACAACCCCGAATACATTTTATTTAAAATAGAATAAAAGAACAAGAGAATTTTGGTAATAGACACTGAAATTTTATGATTGAATTTTCATCAAAATGATGTAAGAAATTTTACAGAAACAGTGAAAGGGAGAGAAATACACTAATTTCTATTTTTAAAAAGCTTGAGAACATAGTCAACATATATGCAGAAGATGTTTATTATAAAAATGAAAAAATAATTTTCTTTATCATATTAATGGGATACCACCTGTCTGCAAATATTCTAAGCAGATATACACACAAGCACAGATTAAATCATGTATAAAAAGTCCAGTGGTATTTAAGAGAGTGAGGCATCTACATGCAAGTAAAAATGGATTTCAACTCTATCTCTATTACCATTCTACTGGATGACTAAGATTCTTCAGATATATAAGAGAGAAAGAAGGGCATATACTCTAATTAGTTACCATTTCATTAAAGAAAGAGTTTTGTAGTGAAAATGAAAGTCACTCAGTCGTGTCTGACTCTTTGTGACCCTATGAACTATACAGTCCATGAAATTCTCCAGGCCAGGATACTGGAGTAGGTAACCTTTTCCTTATCGAGCAGATCTTCCCAACCCAGTGGTGAGTTCATATTAATAGAAGATTGACTTTATATTTATGGCATGGATTTGAAAAATCATCATATATTATTAGCTGTGCCATCTTAGGCAAGTTATTCAATTTCTCTTTGCCTATTTCTGGAAGAAGGATAATTATGATGCTTATTTAAAATATTGTTATTGAAATAGGATTGGTTTAGATAAGTTATATTAAAGCTTTGGAACCCCAAGAAGCAAATAGTAAATTCTCAGCATATTATTGGTTATTTTTACTTAATCTGAATTATCCTCTGTGAGATAATGGAAACTGTATATACTGGTCTCTACTCCCAGTTCCTGTTGCATGGCTTCCTAAACCCTTATAAATCTCTAATGATAAGAACACTTGGAGAATCTTCTGTTTTAATGAGTTGATTCAGCATGGAATCCTGGATGGCTCTGATTACACAAGGACAGAAGTTCCTGTGCTAAGGACCCTGCCATATCTTGCCCTTTGTATTAGTTCATCTGGTTATTCACCTTCATCATTTAGCATATCTTTTAATAAACTGATAAACACGAGTGTTTCCATGATCCTTGAAAATGTTCTAGCAAATTAACTGAACCCAAAGAAAGACTTACTGGAACCTCCCACTGCAGATGGCTGATGAGAACCTGGGCTTGAGACTGACCTCTGAATTGCTAGGGGGGACAAAGAGGAAAGGCTTGTGAGACTGAGCCCTTAGTTCATGGGATCTGATGCTTTCTCAGGGTAGAGTGGAGAAGGCAATGGCACCCCACTCCAGTACTCTTGCCTGGAAAATCCCATGGATGGAGGAGCCTGGTAGGCTGCAGTCCATGGGGTCTCTAGAAGTCTCACATGACCTAGTGGCTTCACTTTCACTTTTCACTTTCATGCATTGGAGAAGGAAATGGCAACCCACTCCAGTGTTTTTGCCTGGAGAATCCCAGGGACGGGGGAGCCTGGTGGGCTGCCATCTCTGGGGTTGCACAGAGTCGACTTAGCAGCAGGGTAGAGCATGTAAGAATTGAGTTAAATTTCAGGACATGCAACTGGTGTCACAAAGAACTGTTTGGTGTGATGAAAAACCTTCACACATCTGGTGATCAGAAGTGTTAAAAGTTAAATGTTTTGTGTGAGTATAATAGTAAAAGAAACTCATAGGGAAGAAATACATAATAAGGAAGAATTGGGCTTTTCTCTATACAGAAATAAAAAAAGTGTAGGCTTTTCCTTTACATCTGCCTTTTCTAGTCTCTATTTTGATGTGTCTCTTATGCTTATCATTATCCTCCTGGAAACTTTTTCCCACAGTCCTAAATTGTGTTGCATTTTCCTCTTTCCACTTCAAGAAACACACCCTATGGTGTTTTGTATTGATACTAATATAACATGTTGATTTATTTGTCTCCCTCTCTAGGTCATGAGTTTCTTGGGAGCCAAACTACATACCATTCTTCTTTATATCATTTAGACTTCCATCTGTGTCTCAAAGAAGCATGGCTTAAATAAATTGATTGGGTATAGGATACAATGTATTACATTTCAGAATAGAGTTTATTTTGTTTAAATCCTTCATATCTTCCTTATAAGAGATGCAGGTTCAGTCCCAGGTTGGGAAGATCTCCTGGAGGAGGGCACAATAACCCCCTCCAGTATTCTTGCCTGTAGAATCTCCATGAACCAAGGAGTCTGACAGGTTCAAAGTGTCCCTAAGTAACAGACACAACTGAAGCTACTGAGTACAGAACAGCACATCTCCCTTCTACATAGAAACTATTTGTCCTTAAGATAAGATTTTTTTTTTTCACTCTGCTACAATAAAATGGCATGCAATGTGTTGCTTTCATAAATAACCAGAAGGCAAGTCAGCCATGTCAAGTATATATGAAAACAATCAGCCACACAGAGGATTGCTAGTTCACTGGTGGTGACTTAAAACTTCATAGTATGAATGGAGTTTACAGTTTATCAGAAAGGCCTGAATGCTTTGCAGAATTGCTTTCCATTTTTTTATGTGATGTTTTTCCATGTAGTTCAACTCATTGCCTCCTACCAATTTCAGGACAGAGGTTATTTCACTAGAGTTTTGTATAATCCTTATTCAAAGATTTCTTCTCTTTTTAATTTCAAATGAAGTTAAGTCTTCTGCCTTCAGCTTCTTTTGCTTTAAGTAATAAACATCGGAATTGAGCAAGCATCATTTAATCAGCATGTTTATAATGGTACCTGCAGTTGCTGATAAGTTATTGCATCATTCCTAACCAGATAATAGCCCAAACTTACAGAAAAATGAGTCAAATGTAGCCTAATTTTTAGATTCAGAAACTCAGGAGAAGTAACTTGTCTGTATCAGTGAGAGAGGTAGAATTGAAATTCAGATCCTTTATTCAACATTCAGTTCAGTTCAGTTCAGTCGCTCAGTCATGTCCGACTCTTTGCGACCCCATGAACCACAGCACGCTAGGCCTCCATGTCCATCACCAACTGCTGGAGTTCACCCAAACCCATGTCCATTGAGTCGGTGGGGCCATCGAACCATCTCATCCTCTGTCATCATCTTCTCTTCCTTCCCTCAATCTTCCCAAGCATCAGGTTCTTTTCCAATGAGTCAGCTCTTCTCATCAGGTGGCCAAAGTATTGGAGTTTCAGCTACAATATCAGTTCTTCCAATGAACACCCAGGACTGATCTCCTTTAGAATGGACTGGTTGGATCTCCTTACAGTCCAAGGGACTCTCAAGAGTCTTCTCCAACACCACAGTTCAAAAGCATCAATTCTTCAGCGCTCAGCTTTCTTTAGAATCCAACTCTCACATCCACACATGACCACTGGAAAAACCATAGCCTTGACTAGATGGACCTTTGTTGACAAAGTAATGTCTGTGCTTTTCAATATACTGTCTAGGTTGGTCATAACTTTCCTTCCAAGGAGTAAGCATCTTTTAAGTTCATGGCTGCAGTCACCATCTGCAGGGATTCTGGAGCCCAGAAAAATAAGTCAGCCACTGTTTCCACTGTTTCCCCATCTATTTCCCATGAAGTGAGGGGACCAGTTGCCATGATCTTAGCTTTCCAAATGTTGAGCTTTAAGCCAACTTTTTAACTCTCCTCTGTCACTTTCCTCAAGAGGCTCTTTAGTTCTTCTTCACTTTCTGCCATAAGGGTGCTGTCATCTGCATATCTGAGGTTATTGATATTTCTCTCAGCAATCTTGATTCCAGCTTGTGCTTCCTCCAGCCCAGCATTTCTCATTATGTACTCTGCAAATATGTTAAATAAGCAGGGTGACAATATACAGCCTTGACATCCTTCTTTTCCTATTTGGAACCAGTCTAAGTGTTGCTTCCTGACCTGCATACAGGTTTCTCAAGAAGCAGGTCAGGTGGTCTCGTATTCCCATCTCTTTCAGAATTTTCCACAGTTTATTGTGATCCACACAGTTAAAGGCTTTGGCATAGTCAATAAAGCAGAAGTAGACGTTTTTCTGGAACTCTCTTGCTTTTTCGACGATCCAGCAGATGTTAGCAATTTGATCTCTGGTTCCTCTGCCTTTTCTAAAACCAGCTTGAACATCTGGAAGTTCACAGTTCACATATTGCTGAGGCCTGGCTTGGGGAATTTTGAGCATTACTTTACTAGCGTGTGAGATGAGTGAAATTTGCAGTAGTCTGAGCATTCTTTGGCATTGCCTTTCTTTGGGATTGGAATGAAAACTGACCTTTTCTAGTCCTGTGGTCACTGTTGGTTTTTCCAAATTTGCTGGCATATTGAGTGTAGTACTTTCACAGCATCATCTTTCATCATTTGAAATACCTCAACTGGATTCCTTCATCTTCATTAGCTTTGTTCATAGTGATGTGTCCTAAGGCCCACTTGACTTCACATTCCAGGATTCAACATTTGCCTATTGACACTTGAGATAACAATAATAAATATGGTAAGATTACTATTTTGGGGAACCTATGATGTGAGAAGAAGTTAGAAAGTTTAACAGGACTATGGGAACAGAAAATAAGCTAATACTCATCCACAATGTGTAAGATCTGGAAAGGTCTCATAAAAGGTGGTTTTTTGGTTGTTCTGGAAGGATAAGTAGTGGTTGCACGCATATGTGCTTAGTCACTCAGTTGTGTTCTGCTCTGAGACTCCATGTAGGCCCCCAGGCTCCTCTATTTGATGGCGAAAAAGAGAAATTAATTCAGGCGAAGAATAACATATTTGCCAAATCAAGATAGATCAGTATTTATATTAAAATGTGGAAATTATATCTTGAGTTGCCTTAAAAACCTATGTGTCACCTTCAGCCAATATAGTGTGCTTCATGAAGTACAATGTTTTGGAAATTTTCCTGACATTTCTTCACCTGAAGTTGAAGTTCATGCACATTAAAATACATTTTTGGAGGGTAGGCTTCCACACTGTTTTTGCCTAGATACCTTGAACATAGGGATTTTCTAATTTTTCTCTAGAGAACTGATATTCAGGAAATGTTTTATATTACCTGGTTGTTATCTGTATCTTTATCCTCGCTTTATTGCTTTCAGCTCTTTATTTGGATTTGACCCATTTTTCCTCATATATTAATTATCTTATTCTCTAAATGATTTTCTATATTCCACTTTGGACAACCTAAAACACCACATGCCTTCTTCCTGCTGCTGCTACTAAGTCGCTTCAGTCGTGTCCGACTCTGTGAGACCCCATAGATGGCCTCCAACCAGGCTCCTCTGTCCCTGGGATTCTCCAGGCAAGAACACTGGAGTGGGTTGTCATTTCCTTCTCCAATGCATGAAAGTGAAAAATGAAAGTGAAGTCGCTCAGTTGTGTCTGACTCTTCGTGACCCCATGGACTGCAGCATATCAGGCTCCTCCACCCATGGGATTTTCCATGCAAGAGTACTGGAGTGGGGTGCCATTGCCTTCTCTGTGCCTTCTTCCTACTTCAAAACAAAATTCTATCCTCATAGCACTGGACACAGAAGCAAGGCAGCTGTATAACTCTTCTTCTCCCTTCCATGTTCTAAATTAGAATTCCTCATTTCTTAATTATTTTATTAAATTTAAGATATACTCTATATAGGTCACATAGTTTTTATTCTTTATAATGATTTTATTCATTATTCAAGGGCTCCCTTTCTATATACTGAGGAGTCTTTCATCTAACCCAATATTTTTTTTAATTCTTTATTTTGTTATAATTCTTGGGAACACACTGACCTTGGCAGAAAGTCATCAAATAATCTAATTATTATTTTATAATTTATTTTATAATTTATTTCCTAGGTTTTCTAAGTTCAAATAATGTTCACATACTTTACCCTTGATCACAAATTTTGAATGGATTCCAAGCCAGGAAGACCTAAATTATTAAAAGTATTTCTTCATCTCTCAAAATGATGATAAGAAAGCTCAAGTTGTGCTAGTTATATCACAGAAAACAGACTACAACATCATACATTCCTGTTGATAAAGACATGATCCTACCTTTGTGAGGTAGGAACTTGGAGAACATGGATTTCTTGGGATCTACATCAACTCCTGCTGAATAGAATGTGGGACCCAGAGGGATGGAATGGGGAGGGAGGAGGGAGGAGGGTTCAGGATGGGGAACACATGTATACCTGTGGCGGATTCATTTTGATATTTGGCAAAACTAATACAGTTATGTAAAGTTTAAAAATAAAATAAAATTAAAAAAAAAAAAAAAAAAAGAAGAATGTGGATGCCAGAGAAGAGGCATTCTAATTTGGACAAGCAAAGTTCTGATTTGTGTGTGTGTGTGTGTTCAAATGGAAGAAAGAAGAGTGGATAGGATTGATTTTAACTGCAGTGTGTAGAATATTTGGATTTCATTTTACTTTCTGCAAACAGAGATTTATCGGAAATGAATGCAGTCACTAGATATCAAGAAATAATTTTGGACTGTGAGAATAACTGCCACACATCAGAAAAGATCTGCAAGAGCCTAGACTTTGCACATTTTATAGAGCTGCCGTGTTAGCCAGTCCTAAACTGTCTGAACTGAAAGGTCTAGAAATATTTATGAGATGAACTTACATTATTTAAAAGACATTGTTATTTTGATGTTTCTTGTTTCGTGCAGCCATCAGTTCAGTTCAGTTCAGTTCAGTATCTCAGTCATGTCCGACTCTTTGTGACCCCATGGACTGCAGCATGCCAGGCCCCCCTGTCCATCATCAGCTCCTGGAGTTTACTCAAACTCATGGCCTTAAGTCAGTGATGCCATCAAACCATCTCATCCTCTGTCGTCCCCTTCTCCTGTCACCTTCAATCTTTCCCAGCATCAAGGTCTTTTCCAGTGAGTCAGTTCTTCGCATCAGGTTGCCAAAGTATTGGAGTTTCAGCTTCAGCATCAGTCCTTCCAATGAACATTCAGGACTGGTCTCCTTTAGGATAGACTGGTTGGATCTCCTTGCAGTCCAAGAGACTCTCAAGAGTCTTCTCCTACACCACAGTTCAAAAGCATCAATTCTTCAGCGCTCAGCTTTCTTCACAGTCCAACTCTCACATCCATACATGACCACTGGAAAAAACCATAGCCTTGACTAGACGGACCTTTGTTGACAAAGTAAAATCTCTGCTTTTCAATATGCTGTCTAGGTTGGTCATAACTTTCCTTCCAAGGAGTAAGCATCTTTTAATTTCATGGCTGCAGTCACCATATGCAATGATTTGGAAAAATAAAGTCTGACACAGTTTCCACTGTTTCACCATAAGTAATCTTAAATATTACATGCAGCTTTAATATATTATTTTTTATTTGTCTGCCTAGCTCTTGTCATTATTCTTAATATTGTTTTTGAGGTTCCATTCTTCTAACAACTTCTTAAAAACTAGTTGTCCTAGGATCTTTTCTTAGATGTCTGCACACTTCAATATCTACAGTTCTGTAGAATACACTTATTTTTAATTACACAGGTTTTAATGTCACTCTCATAGACAAGTTGTTTTAGCCCAGGTATAGTCGGACATGACTGAGTGTCTAAGCACATAAGAATGTAATATACAACTGCTAGTTAAATATCTTTACTTCAGTATTCTACCATCATTAAAATTCAACTGTAAATATTGAACTCAATGTCATTCCCTATTTCATTCCCTAAATTTATTTTTCTCTTTACATTTTTATTTCAACAAATGACATCAATTCACATATTAATACAAACTTAAAATTCTAAGTTATTCTAAATACGTCTTTCTATTAAAATCTTCATATCATTTAATTACAAACTCCTGTGGATTATACTTTTTATTTACTCTCTTGGTTCATCATGGTCCTCTTTTTTTACTTTAAGAATTATATTTTGGCATAAATAGAGTGACACCTGTTCTTGGATGCCTACACTCTCCATTCTCAATTAGTATAATATTTGCAAGCCTATATAGCCTCTGAGATGGAAATATCATTTTGAATACCATAAAAATATGATTTATTAGAAAAGAACTGGGCAACTAACTCAAAGAAATCATCCATATGCCCGTCAATGACTTAATGCTCAGAATTTAAAAAGTGATAAATCTGTCAATCCAATCCTTGTTCAAGATTAAGTTTAGGAATTTGAGAGGTTGCTAGATAACATGAGAAATGGAACTAAAAGTTTTGTAAATTTAACAGTCAAACAAGTCATGGTTGTGTGCGTGTGCATATGTGTGTGTATGTGTGTATGTGTGCTCAATCACGTCTGACTCTGTGAGCCCATGAACCGTAGCCAGACTACCAGGCTCCTCTGTCCATGAGATTTTCCAGGTAAGAATACTGGTGCAGGTTACCATTTCCTAGTCCAGGGGGTCTTCCTGACACAGGGATTGAACCCACCTCTACTGAGTCTTCTGCATTGGCAGATGTGTACTTCACTACTGAGCCACCTGGGAAACTTCAAATCATGGTGATTGAATGTAAATATAAGTCATAAAAAAGCTAGTTGTTTTGAGAGTAGAAACTTCAGGAGATGTGTAGAAAAATAGGGACAAGACATCATTCAGTGCTGAGAAATGAGACTTCATGTTGTCTGACATTTCAGTTTATGCATTGTCTTTTGTATCTCCATAAGATTCTGTTTTTGCATCTGCACTTATAACCTTAAAATAAATTTGTCTTTAATTGAGTGAGTTTAAGTATATATTCCTACTTCTTATTATCAGAAGAGACTTAAACCAAATGACTAAAACATTGTGAGAAATAGGAGCAGCATACATACCAATGTTACTGTCTTCTTCAGTAAAGAAACATTGTTCTTTCTTGGCCTCATTCAGAAATCTTACCTTTTTTCTATGGCATCTTATTATCAAGTGACATATAACATTCATATAAGATCACTAAACTTGTTTGTGGTAGAATCTGGATGTTCTCAACATCTTGGAAAATATTCACTAAGTGCATTTTTATTTTTCTCCACTGTCACTCCCACCAGCATATCCAGAATAAATGGAATAATAAAATTTAGTGTAGTTTATGTACCAAATGAAGCAATGGTAAATACAATATGACTCAAGAGGCATGAAATGTGAATTATCAATCAGTGGCCTACATCTATCAGTAAGAAAATATGGTTTTAAATTTGTAAAAGTGAAAATCTGGATAACAATCCAATGAAGAACATATTTAATAGGATTTTGTTGTTTTGAGGAGCCATGGCAATGGGGTTGTGAGTTCTAAGCCTAGTGCATTATACTATCATTTTATTTCTGTGTCTTAATTAAAGCAGAGACATCACTTTGTTGACAAAGGTTTGTATAGTTGAAGCTATAGTTTTTTTTCCAGTAGTCATGTGGATGTGAGAGTTGGAGCATTATAAAAGGTTGGGCACCAAAGAATTGATGTTTTTAAACTGTGGTGCTGGAGAAGACTCTTCAGAGTCCACTGGACTGCAAGAAGTTCAAACCAGTCAATCCTAAAGGAAATCAACCCTTAATATTCATTGGAAAGACTTGTGCTTAATTGGAAGCTCCGGTACTGATGTGAAAAGTATCAGGTGGACAAAGTATTGGAGCTTCAGCTTCAGCATTAGTGGAAAAGACCCTGATGTTGAGAAAGATTGAGGGCAAGAGAAGAGGGTTACAAAGGATGAGATGGTTGGATGGTATCACTGACTCAATGGACATGAATTTGAGCAAACTGCAGGAGATAGTGAAGGCAGGGAAGCCTAGCATCCTGCAGTCCATAGGGTCACAAAGAGTTGCACATGACTTAGCTACTGAACAACAGCAATTAAACTACCAGTATCATGGATTTCAAGCCACAGGTCTAAGAAGCTAGAAAAAGATTTCCCTATGGGTGATGTACACAACAGATTACTGTTGCATCATATAAATCTGAAGTGGTATGGAAGATAAATGGGAGAGACAGTGGAATCTGTTAGAAGGATACTGCAGTTCTACATGACTGCCCACAAGATTGATTATAGAAAGGTCACAAAGAAAAAACTGCTTATTTTATTTTTCTTGAAATTGTCAGAAAATTAGCTATTTTTATTATTCAATTGGCTTTTGAATAGGAAGCTACCATGTATTTCAAACATGGGCAGAAACTTGACATTCTTTTGATGATACTTCAGGGCTTTTAGAATCTAGTGCAGGCATATGCTTACTGCTCAGAACAAGAGTTAACATTGCAATATACTTCAGAGGGAGGAAATGCTAATCAATAAAGTTCCATTTGGTAAAGTCCTGAGTAACCTGCTTTCACTATTTTGCAGATGGCAAGATTGGGAAGCCTGGATTTTATGAAAATAACGGACAATCATAGGTATAATGGAATTTTATATTTCCAAAGAAATGCTGTTCTCTTTTATCCTCCCACTAAAACAGCATATTTTCATGTGCCTATTTTGTTAGATATTTGGGACTAGTAGTTCAAGGTAAGAAGGGCATAGAAAACAAGCATATCTCTTCCCTTCCAGTTGCTTATATGCTAGTTAGGTTGATAAAACATCTATAATACAATTCTGGAACACTTTATGTAAATGATAAAAGTTCTTGTTGTTTTTTGTAGAGCACTGCTTCTGCTTTGCAAAGATAGGATAGAGTAAATAATTTCCTGCTTTATAATAATAGGTCCTTTTGCATGCCTAAATCTAATACTAACTCTAGTTGTATAACTTGTAGCTGAAATTATATATCAAGTGAAATGCAAAAAATATGTACATCAGTCATCTTTTAAAAGCACACAAGTTCTTTTTTTAAGCAAGGAAGCTTCAGTCTGAGGCACTTTCTGGAGTATTCTGCTAGATTTTACTGTAGGTCCTATTCAGTATTCTTATCAGCATTACACATTGCAGCATTTATATTAATCATAACAATCAACTTTTAGACTGACTTTAAGCTGAGATAGAGCTAATGGAAGGTACACACAACATCTATTATGACATTGTCAAACAGATAAAAATGTGACCTGTAGATAGTTAATACTAAGTTAGCACACATAACTACTAAAATAAAATTAAATTTTGTAGATATGAGGAAACTATTATTTTTCTTTTGATGATTACTTAATTTTGCTTGCTCAGTTGCTTCAGTCATGTCTGATTCTTTGCAGCCCTATGGACTGTAACCTGCCAGGCTCCTAAATCCATGGGATTTTCCCAGCAAGAATACTAGAGTATGCTGCCATGGCCTCCTTTAGCCGATCTTCCTGAACCAGGGATCGAACCTTCATGTCCTGTGTCTTCTACATTACAGGTGGTTTCTTTTCTGCTGAACCACAAAGAAAGCTGGGTTACTTAATTTTAGAAAATTGTAAATACCCAGATATCAATGTATTTATCATTATTTATAGAATTTATGTGTTTAGGGGGAACCAAGAGTCCACTTGTGCATCTGAGGAAGACAATTCTTCAAAAATGAGATGCCAACCTTGAAAGCAGAAATTTAAAATATTGAGTAATTTTCCTGGAGTGCTATGTGTTATAAACATCAAATAGAGCGTGTGATCTGGGAATAAGAAACCTCAATTATTATTTTTTTTTCCACCTCAGGTAATCAGAAGAGAAGGGTTTCTATGCTTTATATACAATTTGGCTAACACCTACACTTTTGAGATTGACTTAAAATAACACTTTTTTCCCTTTTCTTATGGAGTCACTGAACTTCAAAAGTAAGTTAAGATTTCATGAATTGCACGAACTGACTTTGTTCTTTAGCTTTCAATATTTTCCCAGGTCTCCATGAGTATAACACCTGACAAGGAAAAAGAGGTTGATTTCTAACATGTCCTTTTAGCATGCAATCAGATCTGACAAGAATAAGTCCAAACAGGAGATTCAGAGAAATGGTTCCAGATTTCTGTATATTCATTAAAAATAGCGTTTGTTCATTAGAGAAACTTTAAGGATATGAGGAATTTAGGGACATTTCTAGAATTAGACAGATGACCATTGTGAGCACTAATGTGAGTCTAAAACAAAATTGTGTGTTCTATAGGCAATTATGAGAGGAAATACATGTTTAGTTTCTCTGAAGGAAAATATTTATCATGAAAAAAAAAATCTGCTTTGGGGATTCCTGTAGCCCATGAACCTGCTAGGACATACACTAACACTCTCTGTGAACAGAAAAGAGAGGGAGTTTCTCTCTCTCTCTCTCTCTCTCTCTCTCTCTATATATATATATATATATATATATATATATATATATATATATATAGCTCAGACAGTTCTGGGACTCTATAATATGGCATTTTTCAACAGTTAGAAATATAGTAAGTAGCTCTGTAACATTAACCAAACTCAAAATACCCAATTAACAATGGCTACCCTCTTCTTTGCTAACTGGGAAAATCTTGTAGATGACTCCATCTAATCTCAGAGAAACATCAACGAGTGATCCTGATAAAAAGAGACCTTATTCCACTACCCAGGAATTGAACTTGTGTAGCCTGGAAAAAAACCAGGACTCCTGCCTACTAAACCACCAAGGGTTATAGGCTAGAAGCAAAGTTTCCCTGACTCTTACCCCTATTGAAAGCAAAATTGTTTAAAGGAGGCAAAAACTTTGAGAATGGATACAAAGTTTATTATTAGAGATTCAGCATGACACATTGGGAGAGCATGCAGAGAAACAGTTTGTTTATTTCAGAGTGAAGCAAGATAGAAATACACATCTGGGAAAAAAGGGTATGGGGGAGGAGTGCAGTAAAGAGGTGATTTAAATCACTTATATAGCACAGTCCTTTCAGGTCTTTGTTTACCTTTGACAAATTACCTTTTTTTCTTTTTTCACACCTGACTATTCCTAAGACCCTCCCCAACATGCATGTGCAGATTTTTGCTTAGAGGGATCCTATTGCATGTGGGTGTATGTGTACACTTATTATGGGCCCACTGTAATAAGGTGGCCAAAAAAGCCACCTACTTTTTTGACCCTCAAGGACTCTTCCTGCACATGTGCAGACAGGGAAGTTTTCCTTGACCTCAGAAGTGGTCATCTTATCTTTTTACTTCAACAGAGCTAAGCTTCTGTCACCAGCTTTGTCCTTAGAGTGTGTATGGGTAAAAGAATAAAGCTTCAATTTTACTCCACTTGACAAGCACCAGGTGTCCAGTCCAGGGGCCATCTATTTTCTAACTCACACCCACAAATCTCCCTCTTTATCTGTGCTGATGCCTCTCCACAGTGTATTCCTTTATTTGTTTCAGCAGTACTTGAAGATTTCTATAGGAATAAAATATGCTGGAGGATCTAGGGGAACCATGACAAGGGTGTCAGCAGGATTTGTAGTGAATTTTCTTACATGTATCATATGTGGGGCAGACAGTGTTTGCAAATGGAGACAGAATGTTGCTAATCTGACTTGGAAGGAATAAAGTTCATTTGCTGATCCTTGGAAAGAGATCCATAAGAGTAGATGAGGATTTTTTTGATGTTTTTAAAACGTGTATCAGATGATAAGCCCTAGAGAGAGAGAGGTGTGTGTAATAAACCTGGTACTCAACTTGAGGTTCTTAAGAGTGCTTTTGAGATTACAACTGTGGATTAATTACCCTGTCCAAATAGTGAAACATTCAACTGACTAAAATAGTTGAGAAAATAAGCAAAAATAAAATTTGAAAAAACAACATAAAAATTACATCTTAAGCATTGAACAAATTAGTACTGGTGACAACTTGCAAGATGTGTCTAAGAGTGGTGATCCTTTGACAGTGCGTGAGGAAGGGATGAATGGGTCTACACCTACTGGTTCTTAAGAATTTTAAAAATAAATTAAATAGTATTTATGGAATGTATGAAACAATTAAAAATATGTGACCAGGAAAATTTGATTAAACTTAGAGGAAAGTAATGAATTATGGTGTGAGATAATTAGTGAGATGCATGGACGTTCTTCTTTTCTATGGCAGATATGTTACTTGGCTTCTGTTTGAAGACTTTGGAACAGGAGGGAGGTTTTCACCAAAGATGAATCCCTGTCCCTATACATACTTATTCTGAAGACTAACAATATCTTATGGGAAACTGTGGCAGAACCAGCACAGTTTAGCCAATTGGCCCATTTTAAAGGGCTGATTTTGAAGCTTCCTCACTCTAATCACTCAAAGGATAGGAATGACCTGAACCAACATCCTCAGGGAATTTTCTCCACCTTCACATCTTTGATATCAATGATCTCAGAACTGTTCTGCTGGCTCTCTTGTGACTAGTTCCTACATATGCTTCCTGTATCTGCTTAAATGTCACCCTCACTGAGAAACCTCCATTAACCTATCTTTCTAATTTCCAGTTCCCTTCCCATTTCTTGAGTCTGGTAACAAAGATATTTAAACTGTTTTACTTATTCCTGAACAAATATTATTTATTTGTTTAGTCTCTGATTCTCCCTTTAGAACATAAATGCCACAGGAGGAGAGAGATTGCACAGTTTACTGCTAATCTTGCCTAAAAACATCTGTGATATAAGAATTAACTGATGAATGAGTGAATCAATTTCCCTGAAGAGATTGTGAATTTAAGAAAGTATTGCAGAGGCCAGAATAAAAGAGTTACTTTTGATAGGCAGTACATTATCTCTAATAATGATTGAAGAATTTGAAAAGAATTTTAAAATGACATTGTATTTCCTACTATGTGCAAATATGCTAAGTCGCTTCAGTCATATCTGACTCTCTGTCACCCCATGGACTGTATTCCACCAGGCTCCCCTGTCCATGGGATTTTCCAGGCAAGAATACTAGAGTGGGTTGCCATGCCCTTCTCCAGGGGAACTTCCCAACCCAGAGATCAAACCTGAGTGTCCTGTGGCTCCTGCATCGAAGGACAGATTCTTTGCTTCCATCTAAACACTGGGGAAAAAAAAAATTGTTTTGATAGATAACCTCACCATTAAAATTTATGCTTGTTGCAATTAAAGTCAGTCCTTAAAGATATTCAAATACAAAAAGAAACTTGGGACAATCACATCTATTCCAAACTGAAATCAGAATTATACAAATCACACTCAAGAAAATAAAAGCTGATATGACAAAATTTTTCTAGACATGATTAGAACTAGGATTTCACAAAGCATCCATATTATTCTACATATTTCAATGTTATAATAAGATCTGATGAAAAGATAAACTAGATTTTAAAACAGAAAATACATAATTGGATCCCTGACATAACAAAGACCATTCAGTAGTGTAATGTGCAATTAATTGATTAAAATATATATATTGTGTTGGCCACAAAGTTCTTTAGGATTTTTCATACATTATGGGAAAACCCAAACAAACCTTTTGGCCAACCCAATGTATTATGGAATGATGTAAATCAAATTATCTTATCCAATGTACTAAGAACATTATATTTAAGTAACCCTGTTGACAAAGGAAGATGGTGATATAGCTTGAAAATATGCTACATGAAGTAATACTGGAAGCACAGTAATCTGATTCTGGTGAGAAAAGAACTCAAAGTTGGTGCATTGTAAGGTGAAAGAGAAAAACATTCATTTTGTGTCATGTAAATAATAGAAATGGGAGCAAGAGAAGTTTCATCTTTAAAAATTCTAAAATAAAGAAGATCTTACAAGAGCTATTGAAACAGACTATGGTTCCTTCTCAAGGGCTGTAGATAACATTCTGAACCATATCCTGTGAACTGTCTTGTAGATACTGAAACCCCCACTGGATTGGAAAATAGTTAACCACATGATGACCAAATTGTAATCACAACATAAGCAGCCACAGTTTTGAGAATTAGCCTCAAAGAAATGGAAACAAACTTGTTTGACCCTGGAACTGAAGATTAATTGTACCCAGAACAATCAAGATGATAATGGTCAGACCATGGATGACCGATTTCAAGATGACTGTCAGAGATGATTGTGCTGTTTCTGCATATAGTTCCCTCCCTTTGTCTGTAAAAACTCTTGTCCCTGGTTGCCAGTAAGGGAGTTGGCCTTTGAACAGACATCTACCCTCTCTGTGACCCCCACCTCGCTTGCCAGCATCCAAAATAAAGCAAACTTTCCTTTTCACCAACCTGGTCTCTTTAATGGCTTTTGAGGATGACGAGCAGGACCCTGGGCTTAGTAACACTACTAAAGAATGCATTTTTGGTGATGATGGTCTTTCTTATCCTTTTAATAACTTTTACATTGTTTTTGCAGTTATTCAAGCAAAGACTAAAACATCTAGATTTTGCAAAGAATTAAGACTAGTTTATGCCAAATTACACATGCCTTTTGCTTGTCTCTTTCCTTGAGTGGGGCAAATTACGTGACTATTCAGGCATTTCTCAAACTCTGCCAACAACCTTCACCTTTGAGCACCAAGAATAGTTCTGAAATTCTGAACTCTAGACTTTTCCTGTTTCTTGTTTTAAAATGCTATATGCCGAATGTGCCTAGGTTTTCTTGCTTATGAATGCCATTATATTCACAGCCTTCTCTCCAGTGTAAGTCACTACATGATTATGCATGTAACCCTTGTTACCACCATTCTCCCCACTGCATTCACTAAGCTGCAAAGAAACCAAGATTGAAAATAGTCTTAAACCCAAGAAAGAAAATAGTCTGACTGGTGATCTACCTAGAAAAATAAATGAACCAATCTAAATATATTTCTGTACAGAATTTTACTCCTGTAAACTGCAGCTTATGAAGAATTTAATTCATTAATTCAACAAATATTGTTGATTGTATCTGATGCTCCAGATATGTTGTTTAGAAAAAGAACTGTATTGGTGAACAAAGCTTAGTCTTTTATTTCAAATAATTTTTAATGTTAAGTATTTAGAAAGTTAGAAGAAGGTTTTATAAATTTTAGACAGGATAGGGAAATATATGAGTAAAAGAAGTAAAACTGTAATGAATGCAGTCTCTTTGACTTCACACTGTGTTGCCATAGTATAATATATTGTCTAGCTAAGTTTTAGGAAAGTTCTTTGTCTTTTACACCTTTCTCATTATATTCATTGCCACCAGAGCATTATTGGGAAGAGAGCAGATGATCAAGAAAAGTGTTGACTGAAAGATATCACACAGCCCAGGAGTGGTGAGTTAAATTTTATTTGTGTTCCTTCCTGAGGATTATAACCCAGGAGACAATTTCTCAGATACTCCTGAGTAACTGCTCCAATGAGGTAAGGCAAGAGCCAGGATATATGAGTTTTTTTGTTGGGGGAAAAAAAACCTAGGAAATCATCAAATGATTACTTCTAATCACAAAGAACAGGACTCTCAAGTTAATAACTACAATGCTTTTGTGTGTATGGTGTATTGCTCTTCATCCTGTTCATGACGCCAATTGTCTCGCTGTTCACAGCATCTGCGCTGTTCACCTAACCCAGGGTAGGCAAGATGCAAGCTAAAAGGCTGGAAGGAGGCTTGAAAAGCCATAGGAAGTGCAGACATGTTTATTTTCTCATGGCTTATGCAGCAGCCAGCAGCCATAGCAGCAGCCATAACATAACCATGATACAGCAATAACATAGCCATAACACAATCTCATATAACATAACCATGATGCCACTCCAATGTTGCCCCAGTATTGTAGCAGTCAGGGCTTTCGTGGTGAAGCTCTCACAGGCATACTACACAAAGCAGCTCCTGCCTGACCAAGTGGGTACCTCCTGACCTGCATGTGCAGTGCTATAAGTGATCACAGCTGTTACATAAACCACATGATGTGGCTGCACAGTGCTATGAATGATCTCAGCTCTTACACAGTAATTATTTACAAAACTTGGGGCAAAAAATCCTGAACACGCCATCTTGGCTAATTTGCTCTCTCCCTACATATGGGAAGATGCAAGAATCTAGGTTTGTTCAAATTATTCCTTAGATACACTTAACTATCTAGGGGCAGTGTCCAAAGCACAGAATGCTTCGTTTTTCTCCATCTTACATTCCCCTCAGTGTGTATTGTTAGTGGGTGACTGCACTGGCTAATGGCCCGATCCCTGTAGAACAAATTGTTACTGACCATGTTTTATGGTCTTCCTTAATCCTTAGAGATTGGTAAGACATTAGACAGGAAATTCAGGCAAGGCCATTTTGGGACCCTTGCTGCTTCAGAGGACACCAAAACCAAGTGACGGTTTCCTGGGCTCACTCCCCTAGGCAGGGCATTGGAGAGCTGGTTCCCTATATGGGGTGGGGTGGGTTAGGGTTTGGGCTGGAGGGGTGGCTTAGTGGGTTGGCTGGTGGTGGTATATGCAGGGAGCATTCACAGTAATCTGTTTTTGCTCCCAACACCCTGAAACCCTGTTTTTGGTCCAGGCTCTGGTTCTTTAGAAGTGGCAGTTGGGTTTTGGTTGTTTTGTATTTGAGGTCTATAATTTGCCCCAGCTGCACATGCATGGAGTTATTTTTAGTTCCTTATGGTTTCATTGTATTTTGTTGCTCTAGGAAATGTTTGTCCAGTTGAAGTATTGTAGCAAAGAGACCTAAATTCCAGGTCCCAGGTCCCAGCATGCATCAGAATGGTGGGAACATCCTTCACTTATGAAAGCATCAAGAAGACTTCTCCCTCCTCCTTCACATTTCTTGACTTCATCGTGTGCACTTACTCACCTTGCTGCTGTTCTCAGGTACTCAGTCATGTCTGCCTTTTTGTAATTCCATGGACTGTAGCTCCTCTGCCCATGGAATTTTCCAGGCAAGAATACTATAGTGGGGTGTTATTTCCTTCTCCAGGGGATCTTCCTGACCCAGGGATCAAACCCATGTCTCTTGTGTGTCTTGCATTGGCAGGAGGATTATTTACCACCAAAGCCACCTGGAAAGGCCTTTACCCCTTAGGCTGACCCATATTAAAAATAATTGAGCTACTGTTAGAACTTTTTAATGCTGAATAGAAGTGAGACGAGGAAAACAAAGTAATGGAAGTTAGTATAATGATAACCAGAGATTCCCTCAAATGCTTTTGCATGGGAAGTAACAATTCAAATAGAGAAGCAAAAATGTCTGGGGCTCTCAGTGGTATCCCAATAGGTCTTGGAGAAACAACTCAAGAGACAGGAATTGAATTTACATTATGATACAATGTAACTCTTTTTCTTATTTGCTACAGGACAGAATGAGTAAACGTAATATCAAGAATTTCTATTAAGCACACATCCTCCCTGCAGTTTCAGATTACACTCAGCCATACACCAAGAATTAAACAGAGTCATAAAGGAAAAGTAAAGGAGATCCAGGAGGAGAAGGGCAAGGGATTTATGGGGTTGAAACTATTTTCTAACTGCTTCAAATTATGTTTAAATCCTGAGAAGTTTCATATTTTCTATTTTGATTTATTTACCCTATTAGTGTGTGTTTTTCAGTTCTGTCTATCAGTTCAGTTTGTGTCCGACTCTTTCTGACCCCATAGACTGCAGCACACCAGGCTTCTCTGTCCATCACCAACTCCAGAAGCTTGCTCAAACTTATATCCATGATGATGATGTGATGCCATCACATCATGCAAAATAGTGATGCCATCCAACCATCTCATTCTCTGTCATCTCCTCCTCCTGAATTCAATCTTTCCCAGCATCAGGGTCCTTTCCAGGGAGTCAGCTCTTTGCATCAGGTAGTCAAAGTATTGGAGCTTCAGCTTCAGCATCAGTCCTTCCAATGAATATTCAGGGTTGGTTTCATTTAGGATTGACTGGTTTAACCTCCTGGCAGTCCAAGGAATACTCAAGAGACTTCTACACAACCAAAGTTCAAAAGCATCAATTCTTTGGGGCTCAGCTTTCTTTATAGTCCAACTCTCACATCCATACATAACTAACTACTGGAAAAGCCGTAGCTTTAGCTAGATGGAACTTTGTTGTCAAAGTAATGTCTCTGCTTTTTAATATGCTGTCTAGGATGGTCATAGCTTTTCTTCCAAGGAGCAAGCATCTTTTAATTTCATGGCTGCAGTCACCATCTGCAGTGATTTTGGAGCCCAAGAAAATAAAGTTTGTCACTGTTTCCATTGTTTCCCCATCTATTTGCCATAAAGTGATAGGACCAGATGTCATGATCTTAGTTTTTTGAATGTTGAGTTTTAAGGCAACTTCTTCACTTCCCTCCTTCAATTTCATCAATAGACTCCAGTTCTTTCTCACTTTTTGCCACAACGATGGTGTCATCTGCGGATCTAAGGTTATTGATAATTTTCCCGGCAATCTTGATTTCAGCTTGTGCTTCCTCCAGCCCAGTGCTTCTCATGAAGTACTCTGCCTATAAGTTAAATAAGAAGGGTGACAATATACAGCCTCGACATACTCCTTTTCCTATTTGGAACCAGTCTGTTGTTCCATGTCCAGTTCTAACTGTTGCTTCCTGACCTGCATACAGATTTCTCCAGAGGCAGATCAGGTGGTCTGGTATTCCCATCTCTTTAAAAATATGCTACAGTTTGTTGTGATCCACACAGTCAACATCTTTGATGTAATCAATAAAGCAGAAGTAGATGTTTTTCTCAACTCTTTCTTTTTCTATGATCCATTGAATGTTGGCAATTTAATCTCTGGTTCTTCTGCTTTTGCTAAATCTAACTTGAACATCTGGAAGTTCACTATTCATGTACTGTTGAAACCTCGCTTGGAGAATCTTGAGCATCACTTTTCTAGCTTGTGAGATGAGCACAATTGTGTGGCAGTTTGAACTTTCTTTGGCATTTCCTTTCTTTGGGATTCAACTGTGATAAAGTCATTCTTGAAGTTTTATTGCCAAGCCTCATATTGTAGAATTGGCAACTGGATGGAAGTTTCAATACAAAAGCCTCCCACAGGAGCAAAGCCAGTGCACTTACCTAGGATATTCTTCGTATCATCAGATCAGATCAGATCAGTCACTCAGTCCTGTTCGACTCTTTGCGACCCCATGAGTCGCAGCATGCCAGGCCTCCCTGTCCATCACCAACTCCCGGAGTTCACTGAGACTCATGTCCATCGAGTCAGTGATGCCATCCAGCCATCTCATCCTCTGTCGTCCCCTTCTTCTCCTGCCTCCAATCCATCCCAGCATCAGAGTCTTTTCCAATGAGACAACTCTTCACATGAGGTGGCCAAAGTACTGGAGCTTCAGCTTTAGCATCATTCCTTCCAAAGAAATCCCAGGGCTGATCTTCAGAATGGACTGGTTGGATCTCCTTGCAGTCCAAGGGACTCTCAAGAGTCTCCTCCAACACTACAGTTCAAAAGCATCAATTCTTCGGTGCTCAGCCTTCTTCACAGTCCAACTCTCACATCCATACATGATCACAGGAAAAACCAAAGCCTTGACTAGATGAACCTTTGTTGGCAAAGTAATATCTCTGCTTTTGAATATGCTATCTATGTTGGTCATAACTTTCCTTCCAAGGAGTAAGCGTCTTTGAATTTCATGGCTGCAATCACCATCTGCAGTGATTTTGGAGCCCAATAAAATAAAGTCTGACACTGTTTCCCCATCTATTTCCCATGAAGTGATGGGACCAGATGCCATGATCTTCGTTTTCTGAATGTTGAGCTTTAAGCCAACTTTTTCACTCTCCACTTTCACCTTCATCAAGAGGCTTTTGAGTTCCTCTTCACTTTCTGCCATAAGGGTGGTGTCATCTGCATATCCGAGGTTATTGATATTTCTCCCGGCAATCTTGATTCCAACTTGTGCTTCTTCCAGTCCAGCGTTTCTCATGATGTACTCTGCATATAAGTTAAATAAACAGGGTGACAATATACAGCCTTGACATATCATACCTACATATTAAAATAATTTTTTCTGTTCTTCTTATTCATAGAATTCATATACTTGTAGAATCATTCAGGCTCATTTTTGCAAAAGAAGTTTTGTACTTGATTTGGTCTGACTTTGGTTTGGTCCCCTTTCTTCTTGTTGTTCCTCATACAATCTAACCATCCATTTTATATAATAACTCCAACAGTCACAGCTATTGTTTCATATGTGATATTAGCTTACTTATTCATTAAATTATTTGTTTCTTTGCTTCTGAACTGTTATTTCCCTTAGTTTGATCATAAGCTTCATAAAAGTCAAATATTTTCTAAAGGTTCATTATGGTAATCCCAGAATTTAGAATACTACATGCCTGAGACTTAGTGATACAATGAAATACATGTATTGAAGAATTAATTAACTTGAGCATAAAAATGCAAAACGTGTTTTATTCATATCTAATAGTATAAGAGAGATTAAAGTATGCATTCAGAAACAAATTCAAGAAATCTGTGAATATGTTTGTGCATAATCATATAAGGATTCTTCTTACTATACTGTTTTTTAAAAATTTTACTTTATTTTTCCACGTTAGTGCCCTTGAAAAAATCATGCATTACAAATAGCCCTCAGATTTAAAATTACTTGCAAAAAATAACTCTCTCCAAGAGAAAAAAGGATAGTAGTTAAACTAGGAATATAAACTTATCAATTCTATAAAATATACAATGTACATGGGCCATGGTTTTCTTATAAAGTGTCTTCAGTTATTTTAATTAAATGCAGAGTTGAAATAAATCATAATTCATTGAGGTAAAAATAGAGTCTTTCTTAATAATTAAAACCATTATATAATCACAATGTTGTAAACTTTATACATGAATTTAAGAAGATGCACTATTTTGCTTTCTGAAGGTGAAACCAGTACAGTTTTTATTATTATTATTATTTTTTACTTTACAATATTGTATTGGCTTTGCCATACATATTTTCGCACATTAGAGATACTTTTACTATGTCTTTATGAAACTAGACATACTGTATATTCAGGTCCTGTTGATTAAAACTCTTCTGACCTCTCTCAGTCTCTCTCTCTGTTCACATACACACACATACACACACGCACATACTCCCAAAGACTTGAACTATAAAAATAACATATTCTTTGTAATTCAAAACATATAATGATGACAATATCCCAAGGAATATTGTTGTCCCATTAGTTGGGTTATAGTCTTTGTAATTAAGGTCTTAGACATTGTTTGATCATGGGTTCTCTAGAAAGTGGAGCCTGAGGCATGAATTAGCTGCTAACAGATTTTTTTTTTTTTTTTTTTGAAAGAGGTTTATTCCCAAGGCCATGAAAGTAAAGAAAAGGGAAAACTAAGCAAAATAGACTTGGAATTGATCAATGGATTACTACACTGGCAAACAACTTTATAAAGAGATATGAGACAAAGCATATTGCTCTACTCTGTATACCTTGCTCACTCTACTTCTCAAAAACATTAAAAGGACAAAGATTCACCTATCATAGTTCATAAGAGAGCAGTTAAAGAGAGATTTTTTCCTGTGTGATTCTCCTATTTCTAGCTGGTAATATTTCAGCCCTTGTGAAGAAGTATTTCTATTTTTCTGGTTTTCAGAAACTGCTCCAAGGAGTGCACTCAGGAAGCCAGATCAATGGTTTGGAGACTTATTTATATATGGAATTGAATCAGGATAATGTAGTATGGTGCACCATCCCAAGAGAAAGAAACTAGGAGGAAGTCACAAGACTCTGAGAAAGAACACAAATGTGTGTTTCATAAAAGCAATTGAAGTCAGAGACTATAGGTCCATTTCTCTACCCACTATTATCTAATATTTTAACCAAGTGGAATTTAAC
Source organism: Bubalus kerabau (assembly GCF_029407905.1). Lineage (NCBI taxonomy): Eukaryota > Metazoa > Chordata > Mammalia > Artiodactyla > Bovidae > Bubalus > Bubalus kerabau. The sequence goes on from NC_073634.1 coordinate 55,352,749, forward strand.
CTTTCTAGTTTTTGCTGATGTTGTTGTTCTCATGTACAATTCTTTCTGTATCTTAAAACTGGGCTTAAAAGTATTTTATGCACTGAGTGAGTATTAATGCATGCAAATTTAAAAACATAATTTAGGAAGACAAAAGAATTCCATGGTAGAATGTAGATGGTGACAAAAGATATACATTATGCATGCTAGAAATAACCTCACTGGAAGAGTAGGGAGTCACAGGCAGGGAGTTAATAACTTTCAAAATGAGTGGATCCTGTAGGACTGAAAACAAAAGGAATTTTACATGAGTGCTGTGGTCTTGTTGATATTATTGTATTATTATATATTTTTATAATTATATTATTATATTACACTGGGATAATGATTCTAATATTGCTATGCAGGTATACTGGAATTGAAGGTATAAGAAAATGATTAGATGATGGTAGGAGCTGGGTTACTCACTGGTGGAGTGAGAATTTACAGATAAATGGGGAGGAGTCCAGAAGATTCATGTGCTATTGTGTTAGAGTTGAGGACATCAGTATGAACTGGGGTTTATATTTATATAAATAAAGACCAATTAACATAGATGTTTATATATGTATATGTGCACAGGTTAGTGTAAATATATATGCATTTGTGTGTGTGTGTGTATGACGTCCCAGTTACCTCAGTGGTAATGAATCTGTCTGCCAATGCAGGACATGCTTTTTAATAGACTGTCTGGGTTGGTCACAACTTACCTTCCAAGAAGTAAGCATCTTTTAATTTCATGGCTACAATCACCACCTACAGTGATTTTAGAGCCCCCCAAAAATAAAGTCAGCCATTGTTTCCACAGTTTTCCCCTCTATTTGCCATGAAATGATGGGACCAGATGCCATGATCTTAGTGTTCTGAATGTTGAGGTTTAAGCCAACTTTTTTTTCACACTTTCTTTCACTTTCATCAAGAGGCTCTCTAGTTCTTCTTCACTTTCTGCCATAAGGGTGGTGTCATCTGCATGTATGGGGTTATTGATATTTCTCCCAGCAATCTTGATTCCAGCTTGTGCTTCCTCCAGCCCAGTGCTTCTCATGAAGTACTCTGCCTATAAGTTAAATAAGAAGGGTGACAATATACAGCCTCGACATACTCCTTTTCCTATTTGGAACCAGTCTGTTGTTCCATGTCCAGTTCTAACTGTTGCTTCCTGACCTTCATATGGGTTTCTCAAGAGGCAGGTCAGGAGGTCTGGTATTCCCATCTCCTTCAGAATTTTCCACAATTTATTGTGATCCACACAGTCAAAGGCTTTGGCATAGTCAATAAACCAGAAGTAGATGTTTTTCTGGAACTCTCTTGTTTTTTCGATGATCCAGTGGATATTGGCAAATTGATCTCTGATTCCTCTGCATTTTCTAACACCAGCTTAAACATCTGGAAGTTCACGGTTCATGTATTGCTGCAGCCTGGCTTGGAGAATTTTGAGCATTACTTTACTAGCGTGTGAGATGAGTGGAATTGTGAAGTAGTTTGAGCATTCTTTGGCATTGCCTTTCTTTGGGGTTGGAATGAAAACTGACCTTTTCCAGTTCTGTTGCCACTGCTGTATTCCAAATTTTCTGACATATTGAGTGAAGCACTTTCACAGCATCATCTTTCAAGATTTGAAATAGCTGAACTGGAATTCCATCACTTCCACTAGCTTTGTTCATAGTGATGCTTCCTAAGGCCCACTTGACTTCACATTCCAGGATGTCTGGCTCTAGGTGAGTGTGAGTGATCACACCATCGTGATTATCTGGGTCGTGAAGATCTTTCTTGTACAGTTCTTCTGTGTAATCTTGCTACCTCTTCTTAATATCTTCTGCTTCTGTTAGGTCCATACCATTTCTGTCCTTTATTGAATTCATCTTTGCATGAAATTTTCCCCTGGTATCTCTAATTTTCTTGAAGAGATCTCTAGTCTTTCCCATTTATTGTTTTCTTCTATTTCTTTGCATTGATTGCTGAAGAATGCTTTCTGATCTCTCCTTGCTATTCTTTGGAATTCTGCATTCAAATGGGTATATCTTTCCTTTTCTCCTTTGCTTTTCACTTCTCTTCTTTTCACAGCTATTTATACAGCCTCTTTAGGCAGCCATTTTGTTTTTCTCCATTTCTTTTTCTTGAGGATCTTGATTTTGTCTTCTGTCTGTTAAAATATATAAATAAGAGAGTAAGCTAAATATATAACAAAATAGGACTCCCTGTACTAATATTGTAATTTCTGTATAAATACAAAAACATCCTAAAAAAAGTTTATTAAAATATGATTTTCCATATTGTATAGAAACTTGCCTAGAAAAGAATCTGACTCATACAAATTGGGCTTTCCTGGTAGTTCAGTTGGTAAAGAATCCTCCAGCAATGCAGGAGACCCTGATTCAATTCCTGACTTGGGAAAATCTGATGGAGAAGGAATAGGCTACCCAATCCAGTATTCTACGGCTTCCCTTGTGGCTTAGCTGGTAAAGAATCTGCTCGCAATGTGAGAGATCTGGTTACAATCCCTGGGTTGGGAAGATCCCCTGGAGAAGAAAAAGGCTACCCATCCCAGTATTCTGGCCTGGAGAATTCCATGGACACAGTCCATGGAATCACAAAGAGCCAGACACGACTGAGTGACTTTCACTCACTCACTCATAGTAATCACTGTTATATTAACTTCACTGCATATTTTGTTCTGTTATTTTAATAATTTTATTATTTTTCCATATTATGCCACCTCCCTATCTCTCTCATATACATCCAAACTTTGTGATCCTCATATTGTAGAATAGCCCAATATGCTCCTCTGACAATGGAATTTTCCAGGCAAGAATATTGGAGTGGGTTGCCATTCCCTTCCCCAGAGGATATTCCCAACCCTGGGACCAAACACTTGTCTACTGTGTCTCCTGTTTCAGCAGGTGAATTCTTTACCATTACACCACCTGGGAAGCCCCTTATACATGATAATACTTAACAAAATGTAATGTAGGTAACCATAACAGAAACATGTAACATAGGTAACCATGACAGAAGCAATGTAACATAGGTAACCATGATAAAAACAATAAATAATTTCTGTCATTGTTACCCACGTTACATTTTGTTAGGTATTATTACGCATAAGGGGCTTCCCAGGTGGTGTAATTGTAAAGAATTCACCTGTCAAAACAGGAGACACATTAGACACGGGTTTGGTCCCTGGGTTGAGAAGTTCCTCTGGGAAGGGAATGGCAACCCACTCCAGTATTCTTGTCTTGAAAATTCCATGGACAGAGGAGCATGCTGGGCTACAGTCCATGGGATCACATAGAGTTGGACAAGAATGAGTACTCACACACACACATGCATCATGTATAACTTAATTTTCAAGATGTATCATGTTTCACCAAATTATACTAGGTCCTTTAAAAAATTACATACCTTAAACAAGCTCTGCCCTCTCAAGAAGAAGTAAAACCTGATCCTGAGATTTATTCTTACCACTTTCCCCTTGCCTTTTCCAACCTTGTACCCCTTGCTTAAGTTATTTCTGGTTTTCTGATATCTTTTCATTCATGACCACCTCAAATCTTACTTCTTTTATTCTGTGGTCAAGTAAATCAGGATTGGAACTGACTCACTTTTTGAAAGATAATTTGCACTTTTGTTCTGGATTTCTAACTGCAATATCTTGAAAAGTACCTCTTTTATTTTATTTATCTATTTTATTTTTTGCTCTTTCTAGAGCAACCACAATGCAAACAGCCTTCAGTGACCTCCATAATGGTAAAGTGTAATTAGAAAAATGATCAGTCTAAGAATTGGAAAAAGTCATAATGGCCTTATAATCCAACCTTGCTCTAGTTATTACTTCTAATTAAAATATGTTCCTGATATTATCATTCAATATTGTTTAAATCATGATTCTTGGAGGTAACAAAGAAATCACATTATCAAAAGGGATAGAAAATTATTAAGAAGGATTAGTATCTAGTCCAGAGAAGGCAATGGCACCCCACTCCAGTACTTTTGCCTAGAAAATCCCATGGATGGAGGAGCCTGGTAGGCTGCAGTCCATGGGGTCGCTAGAGTCAGACGCGACTGAGCAACTTCACTTTCACTTTTCATTTTCATGCATTGGAGAAGGAAATGGCAACCCACTCCAGTATTCTTGCCTGGAGATTCCCAGGGACGGGAAGCCTGGTGGGCTGCCGTCTATGGGTCGCACAGAGTCGGACATGACTGAAGCAACTTAGCAGCAGCAGCAGTATCTAGTCTCCTTTGCATGTTTGGTAGATTTCACTAGTAAAGACATGAAATTGGCAGGTTCTTGGTTACTGGTTCAATCCTTTTACTTGGTATTAGTCTATCTTGGCTATTTCTTCTTGATTCAGGTTGTGTAGGTTGTATGATTCTAAAAATTTAACCATTTCAAAAAATAGAAGAATACGGAACACTTCTAAACTTATTTTATATGACAGTGTTTACTATCAGACCATAGCTAGGAAAAAATACTACAAAATAAGAAAATACTACAAAAAAAGAAAACTGCATGCCAATCTTCCTGGGAAACATAGATGCAAGATGCCTCAATAAAATACTAGAAAACAAAGTTCACCAGCATATTAAAAGGATTATATAACATTACCAAGTGAGATTTACTCAAGGATAGTTCGAAACAAACAAATACATCAGTGTGCTAAACCACATTAACAAACTAAAAGGAAAAAAAAAAAACACACACACGATGATCTCAATAGCTGTAGAAAAAAGACTGAACAAAGTCAAACACCTATTTATTTTTAGAATCCAAGATTGAAAACCCACAGCTAACCTGAAAATAAATGCAGAAAAAAATGCAAATATTCCTGCGAAGATCTAGTACAAGGAAAGGTTGTTTACCCTCATTATTTCTATTCAGTTCAGTTCTGGTCAGTTGCCCAGCCATGTCTAACTCTTTGCGACACCACAGACTGCAACATGCCAGGCTTCCTTGTCCATCACCAACTCCTGGATCTTCCTCAAATGTATGTCATTCGAGTCAGTGATGTCATCCAACCATCTCATTCTCTGTCATTTCCTTCTACTCGAGCCATTAATCTTTCCCAGCATCAGGGTCTTTTCCAGTGAATCAGTTCTTCCCATCAGGTGGCCAAAGTATTGGAGTTTCAGCTTTAGCATCTTCCTTCCAATGAATATTCAGGTCTGATTTCCTTTAAGATAGACGGGTTGGATCTCCTTGCTATCCAAGGGACTCTCAAGAGTCTTCTCCATGGGTGTGGAGGATTCATGTTGTTGTATGGCAAAGCCAATACAATCAGATCAGACCAGATCAGTCGCTCAGTCGTGTCCGACTCTTTGCGACCCCATGAATCGCAGCACGCCAGGCCTCCCTGTCCATCACCAACTCCCGGAGTTCACTCAGACTCACGTCTATCAAGTTGGTGATGCCATCCAGCCATCTCATCTTCTGTCATCCCCTTCTCTTCCTGCCCCCAATCCCTCCCAGCATCAGAGTCTTTTCCAAAGAGTCAACTCTTTGCATGAGGTGGCCAAAGTACTGGAGTTTCAGCTTTAGCATCATTCCTTCCAAAGAAATCCCAGGGCTGATCTCCTTCAGAATGGACTGGTTGGATCTCCTTGCAGTCCAAGGGACTCTCAAGAGTCTTCTCCAACACCACAGTTCAAAAGCATCAATTCTTCTGCACTCAGCTTTCTTCACAGTCCAACTCTCACATCCATACAAGACCACAGGAAAAACCATAGCCTTGACTAGACGGACCTTTGTTGGCAAAGTAATGTCTCTGCTTTTGAATATCCTATCTAGATAACATATTCAAAAGCCAATACAATATTGTAAAGTAATTAGCCTCCAATTAAAATAAATAAATTTATATTTTTTTAAAAAAGCGTCTACTCCAACAGCACACTTCAAAAGCATCAATTTTTCCACTTTCAGCTTTCATTATAGTCCAACTCTCACATCCATACATGACTACTGGAAAAACCACAGCTTTGACTAGACAGAACTTTGTCAGCAAAGTAATATCTTTGCTTTTTAATATGCTGTGTAGGCTGGTTATAACTTTTCTTCCAAGGAGTAAACATCTTTTTAATTTCATTGCTGTAGCCACAATCTGCAGTGATTTTGGAAGCCCCAGAAAACAGAGTCCGTCACTGTTTCCATTGTTTTCCCATCTATTTTCCATGAAGTAATCAGATTGGATGCCATGATCTTAGTTTTTTGAATGTTGAGTTTTAAGACAACATTTTCACTCTCCTCTTTCACTTTCATCAAGAGGCTCTTTAGATCTCTTCACTTTCTGCCATAGGGTGGTGTCATCTGCATATTTAAGGTTATTGAAATCTCTTCCAAAAATCTTGATTCCAGCTTGTGTTTCATCCAGCCTGGCATTTCACATGATGGACTCTTCATGTAAGTTAACTGAGCAGGGTGAAAATATACAGCCTTGATGTATTCCTTTTCCTATTTGGAACTAGTCTGTTGTTCCATATCCAGTTCTAACTGTTGATTCCTGACCCTGCATACAGATTTCTCAGCAGGCAGGTCAGGTGATCTGGTATTCCCATCTCTTTAAGAATGTTATATGGTTGTTGTGAATTTCTAATCAACATAGAACTAGAAGTCATACCAAGAGCACTTAGACAAGAAAAACAAATTAAAAAAAATCAAAATGGGAAAAAAAATAAGCTCAATTTGCCAAGATGTAATCGTAAGTGTAGCAAAACCTATAGACTCAACAAAAAATAAGAAAAAACTACAAACTTAGGTTACAGGATATAAAATTGAATACAAGAAATTCTTCATATTTTTATATACAAACAACAAAATATCCAAACACAGAAATCAAGAAACATTCAAAAAAGATGTCCTTTTCATTATAGGGGACTGGAATGCAAAAGTAGGAAGTCCAGAAAAACCTGGAATAACAAATAAATTTGGCCTTGGAGTACAGAATGAAGCTGGGCAAAAGCTAATAAAGTTTTGCCAAGAGAACTCACTAGTCATAGCAAACACCCTCTTCCAACAACACAAGAGAAGACTTTACACAAAGACACCAGAAGGTCAATATTGAAATCTGATTGATAATCAATTCTTTGCAGCCAAAGATAGAGAAGCTCTAAACAATCAGAAAAAACAAGACTGGGAGCTGAATGTGGCTCAGATCATGAACTCCTTATTGCCAAATTCAGACTTAAATTGAAGAAAGTAGGAAAATCACTAGACTATTCAGATATGACCTAAATCAAATCCCTTTCAATTATACAATCGAAGTAACAGATTCAAGGGATTAGATCTGATAAAGTGCCTGATGAACTATGGATGGAGGTTCATGACATTGTACAGGAGACAGGGATCAAGACCATCCCCAAGAAAGCCTTTTTGGCCAGTCTTGCTCTGTAGCTCCCTCCACCCGTTCAGGCACTTAAAGTGCTTCCTTGTTTGGGGTCCTTCTTTGTTGTTCCACTGATCAGGAACATAGTGGAGCTCCCCACCTGAGGTCTACTCAGGAGATCATCATGTCAGGCACTTAAAGGGTCACTCTGGGTGGAGTCTTACTCTGTAGTTCGGTGCATCAGTCACTTGAAGGAGCACCCTGGGTGGGGTCCTACTCTGTAGTTCAGGTTCCTGACATTGTACAGGGGACAGGGATCAAGACCATCCCCAAGTAAAAGAAATGTGAAAAAAACAAAATGACTGTCTGAGGAGGACTTACAAATAGCTGTGATAAGAAGAGAAGTGAAAAGCAAAGGAGAAAAGGAAAGATATACCATCTGAATGCAGAGTTCCAAAGAATAGCAAGGAGAGATAATAAGAAAGCCTTCCTCAGTGATCAGTGCAAAGAAATAGATGAAAACAATAGAATGGGAAAGACTAGAAATCTCTTCAAGAAAATTAGAGATATCAAGGGAATATTTCATGCAAAGATGGGCTCAATAAAGGACAGAAATGGTATGGACCTAACAGAAGCAAAATATATTAAGAAGAAGTGGCAAGAATATACAGAAAAACTGCACAAAAAGATCTTCACAGCCCAGATAATCACAATGGTGTGATCAATCACCTGGAGCCAGGCATCCTGAAATGTGAAGTCAAGTGGACCTTAGGATGCATCACTATGAACAAAGCTAGTGGAAGTGATGGAATTCCAGTTGAGCTACTTCAAATTCTAAAAGATGATGCTGTGAAAGTTCTGCACTCAATACGTCAGCAAATTTGGAAAACTCAGCAGTGGCCACAGGCCTGGAAAAGGTCCGTTTTCATTCCAATCCCAAAGAAAGGCAATGCCAAAGAATGCTCAAACTGCCACACAGTTGCACTCATCTCACACGCCAGTGAAGTAATGCTCAAAACTCTCCAAGCCAGGCTTCAACAGTATGTGAACTGTAAATTCCAGATGTTCAAGCTGGTTTTAGAAAATGCAGAAGAATCAGAAATCAAAATTCCAACATCCATTGGATTATTGAAAAAGCAGGAGAGTTCCAGAAAAGCATCTATTTCTGCTTTTCTGACTATGCCAGAGCCTTTGACTATGTGGATCACCACCAACTGTGGAAAATTCTTAAACAGATGGGAATACTAGACCACCTAACCTGCCTCTTGAGTCATTGAAACTATGTGGACTGTGGCCTTCCAGGCTTCTCTGTCAGATTGAGGGATTCTCCAGGCAAGATTATTAGAGCCTATTGGCCAATACTGGTTGCCATACCCTTCTAGAGCACTATATTTCCTACTGCCCTAGCTGCCAACTCCCCTGAGTGCGTGGTATTTCTGGAACCCCCGTGGCTCAAGCAGCTGCACTACCTCCATACCTGGCCTTCACAGGGGCAAACCCAAGTCCTCCAGGGCAGCCTCAGGAGCAAACCCCAGTGGACAACCCATATCCAGAAGTTAAAATAAAATCACGATTGAAACCCAGGGACAGTATGACTAAGGAAGAAGACCCAAAACCCTCCCATCAGCTGTACAGCTGCAGATTAAATCCACACGATCAACTAGGCAGACTTTTTGTCTGTGGAATATATAAAAGGTCATTGAGAGTTCCCACAAAGGAAAATGCACTAGTTCTGATAGCTGTGGAGTTTGGAGGCAGGAACACAGAGGAATAGGAACAGATTAGAATTTTAGCTGCACTCACAGCAGGTTCAGAGATCAGCACAGTGTTAGAGAGCATCCTAGAAAGGTGAAGTGGACTATGACTCCCAGCGAGAGAAAGTACTCTGACAGCAGTGAGTCACAAAAAACATTTATTATTTTTATGTTTTGACATGTTCTGTAGATTTTCTGGATTTTTTTTTTCTTCATTTTTTCGCCCCCTCCATTGTGGTTGTAGATTTTATTGGCACTATGAAATATAATTAAGGTTTTGAGTTTTTTTTTTTTTTTTTTCCTCAGTCACATTTTTTATTGTTGTTATACACCTCTGCCTCCATATCAAGATATTGCAGTTCTGAGGAGTATTTTTTTTCCTCTCTCTCTTTTTTTAATTTTTTAAAATATATTATTATTTTTTCTACATTTATTCCTTTGTTTGCCTTTCCTACTGTTCTTTTGCCCTTACAGTTAATCTTCAATGTATACAAACCTTCTTCATTTACCTCTATTTAACTTTGCATAGCTATTCTTTCTTTTCTTTCCTCCCAACATATTTGTTAGTTTTATTTTCATTTCTTTATTTCCCAATTGACACCTTGCTTTAATTTTGTTTTCCAGTTTGTGCTTTGTTAGTTTTTTTTTTTTTTTTAACTGGTAAATATAAATTTAGGTTTCCTTTGTTCACCGGGTCAAGCTATTGTACTTTTTTTTTTTGGACTGTTTTGATTTTTTTCATGGGTGTATATGTATATGCGTATAGTCCATTATTTTAATTATTATTGCCTGATTTTGTAACGGCCGTTTGTCTGAGGTTCATCTTTGGTTTCTTATTTTTGATTTTTTTTTTTTAATCTCACTTAAATACATTAGAAACCACTTGTGGAATCTTTGTTCCTGACCAGAGATCAAGCCCTGAGCCTTTGGAGTGGGAACACTGAATCCAAGACCCTAGACTACCAGAGAATTAATTCTAGGGAGTATCAAATAGTGAGTACTCACAAAAAGGAAACCACTTGAATACAAGACCCAGCATCACCCAACCACCAGTAGCACCCTGTACAGGATGCCTAATCTAAACAACAAACAAAACAAAAACACAAATCCAATCGTCATCAGATAGGCTCATCAGAGGAAAAACAAAGAAAAAAACAGACAAAAACTCAGCACAAATCTTACCCTATAAGAAGCTTATACAAACCACTGGACCAAAAAAGACCTTAAAAAGAGGGCAGAAACCAAAAGGAATAAAGAGTTCAACCTTGAAGCCTAGGAAAAGAAGACCTTCCACACATTAAGTTAATAATAATAATGAAAAGGAAGAGAAATACTACACAAATGAAGCAACAAACTAGAAACACATAAAACCAAATAAATGAAGAGGAAATAGGCAAGCTACCTGAAAAAGAATTCAAATAATGATAGTAAAGATGATCAAAACTTTGAAGCAAAATGGAGAAAATGCAAGAATCAATTAGCAAAGACCTAGAATAATTAAAGAATAAACATGCAGAGATAAACAACACAACTACTGAAATTAAAAATCCTTTAGAAGGAATAAATAGCAGAATATCTGAAGCAAAAGAATGAATCAGTGAGCTGGAAGATAAAATGTTGGAAATAACTTCTGAAGAGCAGAATAAAGTAAAAAGAATGAAAAGAACTGAGGATAGTCTCAGAGATCTCTGGGAAAATATCAAATGCACAAACATTTGAATAATAGGGGTCCCAGAAGAAGAAGAGAAAAAGAAAGGGCATGAGGGAATTTTTGAAAAGATTATAGTTGAAAATTTCCCCAACATGGAAAAAGAAATAGTCAACCAAGTTCAATAGACACAAAGACTCCCATATATTAATCAAACTAACAAGACTAAACACAAAGAAAGAATATTAAAAGCAGTAAGGGAGAAGCAACAAGTAACATACAAGGCAAACCCCATATACTTAACAGTTGATCTTTTAGAAGAAACTCTGCAGGCCAGAAGGGAATGGCAGGATATATTTAAAGTACTGAAAGGGGAAAATCTACAACCAAGATTACTGTACCCAGCAAGGATCTCATTCAAAATTGATGGAGAAATCAAAAGCTTTTCAGACAAGCAAAAGCTAAGAAAATTCAGTAGTACCACAAGACCAGCTTTACAACAAATATTAAATGGACTTATATAGTCAAGAAATACAAGAGAAGAAAAAAGGTTTACAAAATCAACTACAGAGAAAATGGTAATAGAAATTTCTATATCAATAATTATTTTAAATGTAAATTGATTAAATGCTCCAACCAAAAGACACAGACTAGCTGAATGGATACAAAAACAAGACCCATATATATTCTGTATACAAGAAACCCACTTTAGACCTCAGGATATATATAGAGTGAAAGTGAAAGATGGGGAAAAAAAAATTCCATGAAAATGTGAAGCAAAAGGAAGCTGGAATAGCAATCCTCATATTAGACAAAATAAACCTTAAAATAAAGAAGATTACAAGAGATAAGGAAGGACACTACATAATGATTAAGGGATCAATCCAAGAGGAAGATATAACAATTGTAAATATCTATGCAACATCCGCTGGATCATGGAAAAAGCAAGACAGTTCCAGAAAAACATCTATTTCTTCTTTATTGACTATGCCAAAGTATTTGACTGTGTGGATCACAATAAACTGTGGAAAACTCTGAAAGAGATGAGAATACCAGACCACCTGACCTGCCTCTTGAGAAACCTATATGCAGGCCAGGAAGCAACAGTTAGAACTGGACATGGAAAAACAGACTGGTTCCAAATAGGAAAAGGAGGATGTCAAGGCTGTATATTGTCACCCTGCTTATTTAACTTCTATGCAGAGTACATCAAGAGAAACTCAGGGCTGGATGAAGCACAAGCTGGAATCAAAATTGCTGGAGAAATTCAATAACCTCAGATATGCAGATGATACCATCTTTATGGCAGAAAGTGAAGAGGAACTAAAGAGCCTCTTGATGAAAGTGAAAGAGGAGAGTGAAAAGTTGGCTTAAAGCTCAACATTCAGAAAACGAAGATCATGGCATCTGGTCCCATCACTTCATGGGAAATGGATGGGGAAACAGTGGAAACAGTGTCAGACTTTATTTTTTTGGGGCTCCAAAATCACTGCAGATGGTGACTGCAGCCATGAAATTAAAAGACTCTTACTCCTTGGAAGGAAAGTTATGACCAACCTAGATAGCATATTGAAAAGCAGACATTACTTTGCCAAGAAAGGCCCATCTACTCAAGGCTATGGTTTTCCCAGTGGTCATGTATGAATGTGAGAGTTGGACTGTGAAGAAAGCTGAGTGCAGAAGAATTGATGCTTTTGAACAGTGGTGTTGGAGAAGACTCTTGAGAGTCCCTTGGACTGCAAGGAGATCCAACCAGTCCATTCTGAAGGTGATCAGCCCTGGGATTTCTTTGGAAGGAATGATACTAAAGCTGAAACTCCAGTACTTTGGCCACCTCATGCAAAGAGTTGACTCATTGGAAAAGACTCTGATGCTGGGAGGAATTGGGGGCAGGAGGAGAAGGGAACAAAAGAGGATGAGATGGCTGGATGGCATAACTGAGTCAATGGACATGAGTTTGAGTAAACTCCCAGAGTTGGTGATGGACAGGGAGGCCTGTCTTACTGTGATTCATGGGGTTGCAAAGAGTCAGACATGACTGAGTGACTGAACTGAACTGAACTGAATTGATGCACCCAATATAGGAACACCTTAATACATAAAGACAAACATTAACAGACATAACAGAAGAAATGGACAGTAATACAGTAATAGTAGGAGACTTTAACACCCCACTCACACCAATGGACAGATCATCAAACAGAAAATTAGTAAGGAATCACAAGTCTTAAATTATATATTAGATGAGACGGATTTCATTGATATCTTCAGGACAGTCCATCCAAATGCAGAATACACCTTCTTCTCAAGTGCACATGAAACATTCTCCCGGATAGACAACATCTTGGGTCACAAGTCAAACCTCAGTAAATCTAATAAAATTGAAATTGTATCAAGCATCTTCTCTGACCACAATGCTATTAGACTACATATCAACTACAAGAAAAAAAGTGCAAGAAACACAAACACATGGAGACTAAACAACATGTTTCTAAATACCCAACAGGTTACTGAAGAAATACAAAAGGAAATAAAAAAAGTTCTAGAAACAACTGACAATGAAAATATGACAACTCAAAACCTTGGGATGCAGCAAAAGAAGTTCTAAGAGGGAAGTTAATAGCAATACAATCCTACTTCAATAAACAGGAAAAATATCAAATAGACAGTCTAACTCTACACCCAAAACAATTGGGGGGAAAAAAGAACAACAAAAAATCCAAAATTAGGAGAAGGAAGAAATCATAAAGTATCTGAGCATAATTAAATGAAAAAAAAATAGTAAAGATTAATAAAACTAAAAGCTGGTTCTTTAAGAAGATAAACAAAATTGACAAGCCTTTAGCCAGACACATCAGGAAAAAAAAAAAAAGGAGAGAGAGATAAGAATCAAATCAATAAAATTAGAAATGAAAAAGGAGAGGTTACAACAGACAATGCAGAAATACAAAGGATTATAAGAAACTTTTATGAACAACTACATGGCAATAAATTTGATAACCTGGAAGAAATGGACAGGTTCTTAGAAAAGTTCAGTTTTTAAAGAATAAACCAGAAAGAAATAAAAGTTATGAACAACCCAATTACAAGCACTGAAATTGAAGATGTGATTAAAAAACTCTCCCCAAAAAACAAAAGCCCAGGACCAGATATCTTCACAGGAGAATTCTGTTCAACATTAAGAGAAGAGATAATGCCATTCTTCTAAAATTCTTTCCAAAAATTGCAGAAGAAAGAACACTTCCAAACTCATTCTATGAGGCCACCACCAGCCTTATATCAAAGCCAGACAAAGACAACACAAAAAAAGAAAACTACAGGCCAACATCAGTGATGAACATGGATGTAAAAATTCTCAACAAAATTTAACAAACAGAATTCAGTAACACATCAAAAAAGCTCATACATCATGATCAAGTTGGGTTTATTCCAGGGATGCAAGGATTCTTCAATATATGCAAATCAATCAATGTGATACACCATGTTAACAAATTGAAAGATAAAAGCCATATGATCATCTCAATAAATGTAGAAAAAGCATTTCACAAAACTCAACAACTATTTATGGTTAAAACTCTTTAAAATATGGGGCATAGTTGAGGAACCTACCTCAACATATTAAAGCCATATATGATAAGCCTACAGCAAACATTATTCTTAAAGGTGAAAAACTGAAAGCATTCCCCCTAAGATCTGGAACAAGACAAGGGTGTCCACTTTTGCCACTGTTATTCAATATAGTTCTGGAAGTCCTAGTGAGAGAGTCAATTCCTAGGCAGGTTGATAAGAAGTTCGGGGGTCCCCAAGGAGACAAGGGTCTGGAATTCTCAAGGAGGAGGAAAGGACAAATATTTTTTTTTTTCCCTCTACATTCCTTAGGATTATATAACAATACTATATCTTGCTTGAGGACAGTTTCTGGAAAAAAAAAAAAAAAAAAAAAAAAACCTTCTGGCTAATCCTGTTATCTTAAAGTGTAAATTATGGGAGTGGATCTAGTAAGGTCTTTACAACCTCCAGACATTCTTTTGATTCATTGTAATAACTAATTAAAAACTATATGACTCCATGGCTAACACTAGTGAGAGGGCACTCTTTCTGCCCCTTTCTGATGTCTATGTCAGAAGCTTTCTCTAGCTCTTTTATACTTTAATCAAATTTTATTATACAAAAGCTCTGAGTGATCAAGCCTCGTCTCTAGCCCCAGACTGACTTCTTCTCCTCTGGAGGCTTAGAATCCTGGCGTCTTTTGAGGCTCAGCAACAACCTTTCACTAGCTACAGCAATCATAGAAGAAAAATAAATGAAATGAATCCAGATCGGAAAAGAATTACAGCTCTCACTGCTTGCAGATGACATGATACTCTGCACAGAAAACCCTAAAGATAGTATTAGAAAATTAGTTCTGCTAATCAGTGAATTTAGCAAGGTTGCAGGATACAAAATCAATACATAGAAATCACTTGCATTTCTATATACTAACAATGGAAAATGAGAAAGAGAAATTAAGGAATCAATCTCATTCACCACTGCAGCAAAAGGAATTAAATATCTAGGAATAAACTTACCTAAGGAGATGAAAGAACTATACACAGAAAATTATAATAAACTGATGAAAGAAATCAAAGATGACATAAACAGATGGAGAGAGATTTTATTTTCCTGGGTAGAAAGAATCAATATTGTGAAAATGACTATATTATCAAATGCAATCTACAGATTGAGTGCAATCCTTATCAAATTACCAATGGCATTTTTCACAGAAATAGAGCAAAAAATTTCACAATTCCTGTAGAAACACAAAAGACCCCAAATAGCCAAAGCAGTCTTGAATGGAGAATGGAGCTGGAGGAATCAACCTTCCTGACTTCAGATTACACTACAAAGCTAGAGTCATTAAGACAGTATGGTACTTGCACGAAAACAGAAATATAGACCAGTGGAACAAGATAGAAAGCCCAGAAATAAACCCATTCACCTATGGGCACCTTATTTTTTACAAAGTAAGCAAGAATATACAATGGTGCAATGGCAGCCTCTTCAATAAATGGTGCCAGGAAAACTGGACAGCTACATGTAAAATAATGAAATTAGAACACTTACTAACACCATACACAAAGGTAAACCCAAGATGGATTAAAGACCTAAATGTGAGACCAGAAACTGTAAAACTCTTAGAGGAAAACATAGGCAGAACACTCAATGACATAAATCAAAGCAAGATACTCTATGACCCACCTCCTATACTAAAAGAAATAAAAACAAAAGTAAGCAAGAGGGACCTGATTAAACTTAAAAGCTTTTGTACAGCAAAGGAATCTACAAGCAAGGTGAAAAGATAACCCTAAGAATGGGAGAAAATAATAGCAAATGAAACAATTGACAAATAATTAATTTCAAAAATATACAAGCAGCTTATACAACTCAATGCCAGGGAAACAAACAACTCAATCAAAAAGTGGAGAAAAAACCTAAAGAGACATTTCTCGAAAGAAGATATACAAATGGCTAACAAACACATGAAAAGATGCTCAACACGGCTCATTATTAGTAAGATGCAAATCAAAACCACAATGAAATATCACCTCACACTAGTCAGAATTGCCATCATCAAAAGGTTGACAAAAAATAAATGCTGAAGAGTGTGGAGTAAAGGGAACACTCTACCACTGTAATTGGGGATGTAAATTGATACAGCCACTATGCAATACGGTATGGAGATTCCTTAAAAAATATGAATAAAATCACCATATGACCCAGTAATTCCACTCCTAGGCATATAATCTGAGGAAACCAGGTTTGAAAAAGACACATGTGTCCTTTTGCCCATTTCAGCACTATTTACAATAGTTAGAACATGGAAGTAACCTACTTGCCCATTGACAGATAAGTGGATATATAAGTTGTGGTACATAAACACAACGGAATATTCAGTTCAGTTCAGTTCAGTCACTCAGTGGCGTCGGATTCTTTGTGACCCCATGAAATGCAGCACACCAGGCCTTCCTGTCCATCACCAACTCCCGACGTTTACCCAAACTCATGTCCATCCAGTCGGTGATGCCATCCAGCCATCTCATCCTCTGTTGTCCCCTTCTCCTCCTGCCCCCAAACCCTCCCAGCATAAGAGTCTTTTCCAATGAGTCAAGTCTTCCCATGAGGTGGCCAAAGAACTGGAGTTTCAGCTTCAGCATCAGTCCTTCCAATGAACACCCAGGACTGATCCTCTTTAGAATGGACTGGTTGGGCCTCCTTGCACTCCAAGGGACTCTCAAGAGTCTTCTCCAATACCACAGTTAAAAAGCATCAATTCTTTCACGCTCAGCTATCTACACAGTGCAACTCTCACATCCATACATGACCACTACAAAAACCATAGCCTTGATTAGACAGACCTTTGTTGGCAAATATCTCTGCTTTAATATGCTATCTGGGTTGGTCATAACTTTCCTTCCAAGGAGTAAGTGTCTTTGAATTTCATGGCTGCAATCACCATCTGCAGTGATTTTGGAGCCCCAAAAAATAAAGTCTGACACTCTTTCCACTGTTTCCCCATCTATTTCCCATGAAGTGATGGGACCAGATGCCATAATCTTAGCTTTCTGAATGTTGACCTTTAAGCCAACTTTTTCACTCTCCCCTTTCACTTTCATCAAGAGGCTTTTTAATTCCTCTTCACTTTCTGCCATAAGGATGGTGTTATCTGCATATCTGAGGTTATTGATATTTCTCCTGGCAATCTTGATTCCAGCCTGTGCTTCCTCCAGCCCAGTGTTTTTCATGATGCACTCTGCATAGAAGTTAAATAAGCAGGGTGACAATATACAGTCTTGACGTACTCCTTTTCCTATTTGGAACCAGTCTGTTGTTCCATGTCCAGTTCTAACTGTTGCTTCCTGACCTGCATACAAAGTTCTCAAGAGGCAGATCAGTTGGTCTGGTATTCCCATCTCTTTCAGAATTTCCCACAGTTTATTGTGATCCACACAGTCAAAGGCTTTGGTGTACTCAATAAAGAAGAAATAGATGTTTTTTTCTGGAACTCTCTTGTTTTTTCGATGATCCAGCGGATGTTGGCAATTTGATCTCTGGTTCCTCTGCCTTTTCTAAAACCAGCTTGAACATCTGGAAGTTCACGGTTCACATATTGTTGAAGCCTGGCTTGGAGAATTTTGAGCATTACTTTACTAGCGTGTGAGATGAGTGCAATCGTGCGATAGTTTGAGCATTCTTTGGCATTTTAGTCAGCCATAAAAAGAAACACATTTGAGTCAGTTCTGATGAGATGAATGAACCTAGAACCTATTAAGCAGAGTGAAATGAGTCAGAAACAGAAAGATAAATATTATATTCTAATACACATATACGGAATCTAGAAAAATGGTTCTGAAGAATCTATTTACAGGGTAACAATAGAGAAAGAGACATAAAGAATATACTTATGGATATGGGGAGAGAGAAGGAAAGGGTGAGATATATGAAAAGAGCAACATGGAATTTGCTGTATGGCTCAGGAAACTGAAACATGGGCTCTGTATCAACCTAGATGGGTGGGATGGGGAAGGAGATGGGAGGAAAGTTCAAAAGGGAGGGGATATATGTATACCTATGGCTAATTCCAATCCCCAAAAAGGCAATGCCAAAGAATGCGCAAACTACTGCACAATTCCACTCATCTCACACGCTAGTCAAGTAATGCTTAAAATTCTCCAAGCCAGGCTTCAGCAATGCGTGAATCGTGAACTTGCAGATGTTTAAGCTGGTTTCAGAAAAGGCAGAGGAACCAGATATCAAATTGACAACATCTGCTGGATCATCAAAAAAGCAAGAGAGTTCCAGAAAAACATCTATTTCTGCTTTATTGACTGTGTCAAAGCCTTTGACTGTGTGGATCACAATAAACTGGAAAAATCTTCAACAGATGGAAATACCAGAACAACTGACCTGCCTCTTGAGAAACTTGTATGCAGATCAGGATGCAACAGTTAAAACTGGACATGGAACAACTGACTGGTTCCAAATAGGAAAAAGAGAATGTCAAGGCTGTATATTGTCACCCTGATTATTTAACTTATATGCAGAGTACATCATGAGAAATGCTGGACTGGAAGAAACACAGGCTGGAATCAAGATTGCCGGGAGAAATATCAATAACCTCAGATATGCAGATGATACCATCCTTATGGCAGAAAGTGAAGAGGAACTAAAAAGCCTCTTGATGAAAGTGAAAGAGGAGAGTGAAAAAGTTGGCTTAAAGCTCAACATTCAGAAAACGAAGATCATGACATCTGGTCCCATCACTTCATGGGAAATAGATGGGGAAACAGTGGAAAGAGTGTCAGACTTTATTTTTTGGGGCTCCAAAATCACTGCAGATGGTGATTGCAGCCATGAAATTCAAAGACACTTACTCCTTGGAAGGAAAGTTATGACCAACCCAGATAGCATATTAAGCAGAGATATTACTTTGCCAACAAAGGTCCATCTAGTCAGGGCTATGGTTTTTCTAGTGGTCATGTATGAATGTGAGAGTTGGACTGTGTAGCAAGCTGAGCACGGAAGAATTGATGCTTTTGAACTGTGGTGTTAGAGAAGACTTTTGAGAGTCCCTTGGACTACAAGGATATCCAACCAGTCCACTCTAAAGGAGATCAGTCCTGGGTGTTCATTGGAAGGACTGATGCTAAAGCTGAAACTTCAATACTTTGGCCACCTCATGGGAAGAGTTGACTCATTGGAAAAGACTTTGACACTGGAGGGACTGGAGGCAGGAGTAAGAGGGTACTACAGAGGATGAGATAGCTGGATGGCATCACCGACTCGATGGACATGAGTTTGAGTGAATTCCAGGAGTTGGTGATGGACAGGGAGGCCTGGCGCGCTGCAATTTATGGGGTCGCAAAGAGTCTGACACCACTGAGTGACTGAACTGAACTAATGGCTAATTCATGTTAAGGTTTGACAGAAAGCAACGAAGTTCTGTAAAGCAATCAGCCTTCAATTAAAAAAAAAAACACAAAAACAACAACATTGCCCTGAGAAATATCAATAACATCAGATATGCAGATGACACATTTATGGTAGAAAGTGAAGAAGTACTAACGAGCCTCTTGATGAATGTGAAAGAAGAGAGTGAAAAAGTTGGCTTAAAACACAACATTCAGAAAACTAAAATCATGGTATCTGGTCCCATCATATCATGGCAAATAGATGGGGAAACAATGGAAACAGTGACAAACTTTCTTTTTTGGGGCTCCAAAATCACCACAGACAGTGACTGCAGCCATGAAGCTAAAAGACTCTTACTCCTTGGAAGAAAAATTATCACCAACCTACACAGTGTATTAAAAAAGCAGAGACATTACTTTTCCAACAAAGAACCAACTAATTAAAATTATGGTTTTTCCAGTGGTCATGTATGGATGTGAGAGTTGGATTATAAAGAACGCTGAGTACTGAAGAATTGATGCTTTTGAACTGTGCTGTTGGAGAAGACTCTTGAGAGCCCTTTGGACAGCAAGAAGATCCAAACAGTCCATCCTAAAGGAAATCAGTCATGAATATTCATTTAAAAGGCTGCTGTTGAAGCTGAAACTCCAATACTTTGGCCACCTGCTGCGAAGAACTGACTCATTGAAAAAGACCCTGATGCTGGGAAAGATTGAAGGTGGGAGGAGAAGGGGATGACAAAGGATGAGATGGTTGGATGGCATCACCCACTCGATGGACATTAGTTTGCATAAACTCCGGGAGTTGCTTTTGGACAGGGAGTCCTGGAGTGCTGCAGTCCATTGGGTCATAAAGAGTCAGACACGACTGAGGTAATGAACTGAACGGAACCGAAATTAACAAAACATTCTGATTCACTATAGCAAAAAAGGTAATAAAATGCTTAGGAATAAGTTTAACCAAGGAAGTGAAAGACTTAATGATCATGATAGCTAATGGTGAATGATGTGGGATTCATAATCTCCAAAGAAGAAGATTTAGCTTCAGGACTGGGGCCAGGCTTGATCACTCAAGAGCTTTTGTGTAGCAAAGTTTTATTAAAGTATAAAAAGGAACAGAGAAAGCTTCAGACAGACATCAGAAGGGGGTGGAGAGTGCCCCTTAGCTAATTTATCAAGGCCTTTTATACTTTATTATAGGAAAGGGTCTTACCAGACCCACTCCCACAATATAAGATAACAGGATTAGAACTAACAATTAAAAGGTCTTAGTAGACCCACTCCCACAACATACATTTTAAGATCACAAGATTATTCAGAAAGTTCTTGTTAAGGAGAAAGTGTCCTCCAGAAAGACACATTGTTATATTGACTAAGACAAAGCCATGTAGAAAATAACATTTGTCCTTTTCTCCTCCTTGAGAACTCCAGACCCCTTTCTCTTCCTTGAGGGTTCCAGACCCCTTTTTCCTCCTTGGGGACCCTGAACTTCTTATCAACCTACCTAGAAATTGACTCTCTCAATTTTATCTGAAAATTATTAAACATTGAAGAAAGAAATTAAAGAAGACTCAAATAAACTAAAACACATTTATGTTCATGGACTAGAAGAATTAATATAATTAAAATGCCCATACAACACAAAATTATCTACTTGTTCAATGCAATCTACTTTCTTAGCTTATTTAACACATATCACTGTCATATGTATTTTTCTATAAGGAGATAAAGTTTATCCTTACCGATTCATTGGAAAAGACCCTGGAAAATATTTACTGTTAAAGACCCAGATGCTGGGAAAAATTGAAGGCAAGAGCAGAAGGGAATGACAGAGGATGAGATGGTTAGATAGATAGCATCACCAACTCATTGGACATGAGTTTGAGCAAGCTCCAGGTGTTGATGATGGATAGGGAAGCCTGGCATGCTGCATTCCACGGGGTCGCAAAGAGTCGGACACAACTGAGCAACTGAACTGAACTGAATGCACTTTCTCAAATTTTGTCTTTAAATTTTTTATCCACTGCTCTATCCCCAGTACTTATTTTAAATAATTATGTTTTGAATGACCACCCAGTTCTACTCTATCATTTTCCTTTATAAATAGAGATATCATTTATATTATAATTTTTCTAGCAGACATGTACATGTTAGGGCCTTTAAGTGAATTTTCAAGATGCAGAGCTATCTGAACCAATGAGTAATGCTATCTGTGTTTGCATTTTCTGCTACTTGCCTTGAGAAAGGGATGTTAATCTGAAATATATATGAATACACATGTCATTTATACCTAAATAAGAATTATGACAGAAAAATTTGTGAAAGAGTATTATCATATATAAATCAATGAATCCATCTAAAATATGTGTAGAAAAACTAAATATAATTTTTACAACATGTCAGAATAATGTTTTTATTAAATGGAACACAATTTAAATCTGAAACTCATTTTATCTCAATATATAATAACAAAATAATGGTTAAAGGAAACACAAAGAAATACTGCTTGTGGTATTTGTATTATTCATGGGGTCGCAAAGAGTCAGACATGACTGAGCGACTGAACTGAACTGAACTGAATCTCTCCCCAAAACTGAAATTTCTAAATAAACTCAGGAAAGCATTCAAAAAATTTTACAAGCTAAAATGAAAGTCAATAAATATAAGATATTCACAAGTTTCCTCATGTAACACTAACAATTAAATAGAAATCCAACTGCAAATACTGTTTGATAAGCCTGTAACATTAGATTTAAAAATTAATGTCAAATTTGTTGGCAACACAAGGATTTCTACAGAATAGAATTTCTCTTGTGTATATCTGAAACACTATGCCTGGCCTTTAAAGATTAATCCTTGTCTGCATGCAGTCAACAAATCAGAATTTTGCCTTTGGTGTGCTTTTTTAAAGCCTTATGAAATGTTTTCACACAGGTGGTCAGTTTCAATATGGGCAGATTGGAAATAGTTGCCATCACTAGAGTCAGCATGCTACAGTCCAGTGGGCAGACTTGGAAAGCTTTATTTATGGATAATACTGTTTTTGCTGCTGACCTGTTGTCGAAATTCACAACTCTTATCAAACCGGTACTCTGCTACTTCGTAGCTTCTATAGATTCAAGGTGAGCTTCAGCTGAAGCCTTGTATATTTTGCAGCTGAGAAGTTAGCTGTGATTGATCCCACTACTCTAGTTTTCTTTCTTACCATCTGCAGCTTTCCACATCATAAATTATTGGCATTCTGGAATGGACTTTCATATTTCAAATTAAGTCTTAGAAGTCAACAGAATACACTAGACAACATATTTCATGTCGATAGTGAAAGAAGCAATGTCAATTTAAACTACAGTAGAGGAAAACTTTTTAAAAAATCAAATGCAACAGCCTTGTCAACCTAGTCTTAAGGTGTTCAGAGTCTATTATTACTCTCCTTAATTTTTCAAATCTAGTATTGTGTATTGATGTCATTTTCTCAAATTTCTGATGAAATTTTGCATAGCCATAAACAGTCCTAGGCTTAGTTGATAACAGAGGAAGTAACAGTATTCTGTCACGCAGCATCTGCTTATCAGATATTGGAGAAAGGCACCGACTCACTTGGCTTTTTCAATATTGTGACTAGATTCCCAAGTCATTCTGTTATGTTGAAAGTTTTCACTTGATCTCAGGCTCAAAAGATTTGTTAACAAAAGAAGCCACTCACTGCAATCAAATAAATAATACAAATATTTATTAGAGAGTTATCTAGCTTACTTTCAGTACACTAACATTAAAAGAAAAGAGAAATAGAAAGAGCAGAGGATACATCATTAAATTGGGCTTTGACCAACATCCAGACTTAAACAGTGCTGAAAAGTCTCATGTCAGAGAATATCTGGAGTCCCAGTTGGGAAAGGGCCCCAGGCAGCATGTCTGCTCTGTGGGTGAGACTTCAAAGATGGCAGTTCTGAGATTCCTATTTACATTCCCAGGATGGTGGCAAACTGATAATCATCATCAATCTGTGACCAAATTGCAGCTCTGGTTTCATGTTAATGCCGTTTGTTTTGTTGCGTAAAACTTTGCATGTTGCTAAGCCTGGGCTTGGCTGGCCAGGCCCCCTCCAGGGGTTCAACAATCTCAAAATTTCTCCCCCATTTTATCTATGATGCTGCACATCTTGTACTCACAGCAGACAGTCGCTCATAAACACTTCTAGTCAGGGCAGTGTCTAGGCAGGTTAGAACAAGGTCAGAGGCTTGCTCTGCTTTGTCTCTGAAGTCTAAACAAGACTATTCATTTAATTTTCCTAATGCATTGGCATTGTCAGTCCCATCTAAACTACATGGATTCCAACAGAGAAAGTGATTTTCTGAAGGAGGAGACACTGGTCAAACAAACAAGACCAACAAGTGTTAGCAGGACTTTCTTTTCTCTTCTTTTTAAGTTCGTGTATGATGGTAGGGCCTGTCACTTTGACTACAGAGGAAAATGCCTGGGACTCTGAAATAAGACTTTTTATGTTTCATCCTTCTGGCCTTGTTGGCTCAATAAAGAACTGCAGTTGTTTCTTTAGCACCATAAAGCTAAAGAAAATAGTAAATACTAATCAGATGGCACTTTGTTGCAGGTGATTCAGCATTCTAATCTCTTTCAGTCTTTTCACAGGTCCACTTCCAGCTTCAAGTCTCCAAGACACTCTTTCTGTCACAGGAAGAGGTGGCAGGTCATGAAAAGACCAAGAGTAGAAATAAGTGATACAGAGAAGAGTATGTGCTGGCTGGGGCTGGATTGTGGATGGAGATCTGATTAGGAACTGGGGGTGGGGTGAGTAGCACAGTCCACTTAGCTCATGACTCTTATTCCAGACAGTCAGAATCTTCAGTTATTGAAGTAAAGTCTTCAAAGCTCTTGTATACCAACTTTTTCATGATGGTCAAGTGCAGGACAGTTTTCACAGTGGAAAGAGGAAGTTCAAAAGGCTGGGCCAAGAGATTCTTACTGACCAATTGTACATAAAGAAGGCAGTACTTATAGGAAATGCAAACTTTAGGCTTCTTCATTTACCTTATTGGTTGCTTTTTAGAAATTTAACCTAAATATATTTGAAAAAATTACTAATGCATGGAACTTGTTATGTATTGAGTTAGAGCTGACACATCAGGAAAAGTGTTTATGTTTCTTATTCTTCAGACTTAAAGTGTCTTATGTTGGGATTATTGATCACTTTGTCTTTGGTTTACTGTCCTCTTAATGCTTTTCTTCTTATTCAGAATATTTCATGCAAGCCAGTTCAAATCAACTCCTCCTCTTCTTCTTCTTCCACACCACATTTTAGAGACAGGATCCCCATGATTTGACCTCCTGCACTGTCTAGTCCTCTGAGTCTGCCTTTTTATTCTATCTTATTGATCCAGTTCTGGCTGCTTATACTCTAGTCTTAAGACTCGAAATGGCTTAACATTAAGCTCTCAATGCTGACTATGAGAAAATAAAAATTTATGTTTCTCAGGTTACCTATCCATAAAAAAAATATTTTTTGGATTGTAATACAAAATGCAAACAGTTCTCAATTATATGTTGACATTTTCTGAGAGAAATCAATAGGTAGAGGCAATTCAGTTCAGTTCAGTCACTCAGTTGTGTCCGACTCTTTGTGACCCCATGAACCACAGCATACCAGGCCTCCCTGTCCATCACCAACTCCTGGAGTTTACCCAAACACATGTCCATTGAGTCAGTGACACCATCTAACAATCTCATCCTCTGATGTCCCCTTCTCCACCTGCCTTCGATCTTTCCCAACATCAAGGTCTTTAAAAATAAGTCAGCTCTTACAACAGGTAGCCAAAATATTGCAGTTTCAGCTTCAACATCAGTACTTCCAATAAACACCCAGGACTGATTTCCTTCAGGATGGACTGGTTGGATCTCCTTGCAGTCCTAGGGACTCTCAAGAGTCTTCTCCAACACCACAGTTCAAAAGCCTCAATTCTTCAGTACTCAGCTTTCTTTATAGCCCAACTCTCACATCCATACATGACCACAGGAAAAATCATAGCCTTGACTAGATGGACCTTTGTTGGCAAAGTAATGTCCCTGCTTTTTAATATGCTGTCTAGGTTGGTCATAACTTTCCTTCCAAAGAGTAAGTTTCTTTGAATTTCATGGCTGCAATCACCATCTGAGTGATTTTGGAGCCCAGAAAAATAAACTTAGCCACTGTTTCTACTGTTTCCTCATCTATTTGCCTAGAAGTGATGGGACTGGATGCCATGATCTTAGTTTTGAATGTTGAGCTTTAAGCCAACTTTTTCACTCTCCTCTTTCACTCTCATCAAGAAGCTCTTTAGTTCTTCTTCACTTTCTGCCATAAGGGTGGTGTCATCTGCATATCTGAGGTTATTGATATTTCTCCTGGCAATCTTGATTCCAGCTTGTGCTTCATCCAGCCCAGCGTTTCTCATGATGTACTCTGCATAGAATTTAAATAAGTAGGGTGACAATATGCAGCCTTGACGTACTCCTTTTCCTATTTGGAACCAGTCTATTGTTCCATGTCCAGTTTTAACTGTTGCTTCCTGACCTGCATACAGTTTTCTCAAGAAGCAGGTCAGGTGGTCTGGTATTCCCATCTTCTTCAGAATTTTCCACAGTTTATTGTGATCCACACAGTCAAAGGCTTTGGCATAGTCGATAAAGCAGAAATAGATGTTTTTCTGGAACTCTTGCTTTTTTAATGACCCAGTGGATGTTGGCAGTTTGATCTCGGGTTCCTCTGCCTCTTCTAAAACCAGCTTGAACATCTGGAAGTTCACAGTTCATGTATTGCTGAAGCCTGGCTTAGATAATTTTGAGCATTACTTTACTAGCATGTGAGATGAGTGCAATTGTGCAGTAGTTTGAGCATTCTTTGGCAATTAGCAATGTATTAAAGCCTCAATAACTAAATATCCTTAAAAGGCAGAATTTGAGTTTTATATTATAAAATGCTTTTTTTCCTCATCAATTTTCTGTTTCCTCTGTATATACATGGGCTTAAGTTGGCTTTCATAATAATTGTCTCTAGGGGAATTACTCCAAATTTTAAAATATCAATTTCTAGAGTGGGGTCTATCTTCTTGGAGAAGACATTTAAATTTAAGCCACTCAGTAATCAATTATGACTCTTATTTTTTTTAATTAATTATTGGTTTTTAATATTTCCTGGTGGGAATTTTAAAATATAATATTCGAGTTGGCCAAGAAGTTTGTTCAGCGTTCCTGAATGAACTCTTTGGTGAACTCAATGGGCTTCCCTGATAGCTCAGTTGGTAAAGAATCTGCCTGCAAAGCATGAGACACTCGTTTGATCCTCATCTTCCCAGTAGGGTCAGGAAGATCCCCTGGAGAAGGGGTAGGCTACCCACTCCAGTATTCTTGGGCTTCCCTTTTGGCTCAACTGGTAAAGAATCCACCTACAATGCGGAAGACCTTGGTTCCATCCCTGGGTTGGGAAGATCCCCTGGGAAGGGAAAAACTACCCATTCCAGTATTCTGCCCTGGAGAATTCCATGGGGTAGCAAACAATTGGACACAACTGAGTGACTTTCATTCACTCACAGATGCATCTGTATATATCTGTGTTAACATGTATGCATATATGTGTGTAAAGAAAATGAAACTGCCTTTCACATATGTCCCTGTATAAGTTATGTGTTTGCTTAGTCATCTTCAACTCTTTGTGAACTCATGGACTATATAGTCCATCAAGCTCCCTGTCCATGGG
Source organism: Bubalus kerabau (assembly GCF_029407905.1). Classification (NCBI taxonomy): domain Eukaryota; kingdom Metazoa; phylum Chordata; class Mammalia; order Artiodactyla; family Bovidae; genus Bubalus; species Bubalus kerabau. The sequence goes on from NC_073634.1 coordinate 55,380,183, forward strand.
ATTATCCCAGCAAGAACACTGGAGTGGGCTGCCATTTCTGACTAAAAATATAAAATAAGCTGCTCTTTTTCTTGAATCAAAAAGAATGATTCTCTTGATTCTATAGTTCTCAAAAGAATTGTAGGCATGTTCTGGGAGTGACTCAATCAAATCACATTAAGACTATAGAGAGATATTTGTGCTTCTTCAGTTTCTTATGGTTCCTTTAGATCATTACAGGCAAGGCAAACAGCCTTTCAACTTTGCAGGAATTCTAAATTATATGAGTCAAGAAAACATTTTAAAACCTTGTTTATTTAAATCCCACCCCTGATATTAATAATTATCAATAGCTAGTGATGTGCCAAATCTCATTCACAGAGACAGTCACTAAGACACTTCCTGGAAAAATATTAGTTTTTTCCTGAAGTTAGACAAAAAGTGTAATATCAATCTCCAAGCATCCTAAGGGAAAGAGAAATGGATTTTAAAATTACCTTGTTGGTTTGCTATTAATATTTAACTTTACCACTCAAAGCCAACATAGTTCTAGTAGGCAACATAGATGATAATGTAATTTATATCATGAAAGAAGAAAAAGTTTGTTCATTGGCTTTTTGATGAGCCCTTCTTTAAATTTTCTTAACACATCTGTTCTTATCTAATTCCTACCTTTGAAAGTTAGAAGCTCAATTCTGCCTTAAACACAGAAAACTGGTGTTTGTGATTACCTGTTATAAACTTATCTGATTTCCCTTGTTTCAATTTTTTTCCATGGGATACCAACCTAATATTCCATAATATTTCTTGAGCCTCTAAGCATTTTTACTTAGTTCATAATCATTTTCCTAGTAGAGGAACTTTTCCCTGATAGTTTTAACCTTGTTATCAAGCAGATTGTCAACTCAGTCTTCATATGATGGTAGATACTGCTGTATGAATGTCTAAATACTGGTTTTAAAGCCTCCCAGATCAGACTTTGTATAGGAAAATGGAACCCCCTGCAATCATTTTATTTACTTCACCAATGTTTAGAGTTAATTTAAAATAAGAAACATTTTCCTAAAAGCAGAGTTAAAAATCATCATCCTGGTTTGTGTCTACACCTCATTCAGACAACTCATTATTCTGAAGTACCTTTCTCTTCCTTGGCAAAACATCATAATGACTATTGTGCTATTCACAGAAGAACTTTAACCATACCTCAGTTTGCTTACTCTGACAAAGACAAGTTTCATTTTGCAATGACAGTAAAAAATAAGTCAATACATTAGAGCTTATGGACACAGTATAACTGGGCCAATCAAGATAAAATTTTCAAGAAGACAACATGTATATACAACCTGTTCCTTGGCACGTTTCCTTAATAACAGAAGCCAGGAAAGAGTTGAAAACATTTCTAAATCAGGAGTCAAGAGACACTGGCTTAAGTTCTGGCATCACACTGTCCTTGCTGGGTGACAAAAATGAGTATAACTAAAGTTTATAAAAATTATGTAAAATTATGTATGTGCCAGCACATTGCAAATTGTAAAATTTCATTAAAATGTTAATTTTTCTTTGATTGCATTGATTTTCAATGATTGCAATGGAAACAGATGGATCAGCTCAGGAAAAGAGAAGGGATAAAATGAGTGCAGGATAACACAATACACTCACTGTACAGTCAAAATTAGAACCTACCCTTCTTAGTAACAATTGTATCAAACCATAAAATTAAGAAAACTGATCTTCAATTTCAAAAGAAAAGGCTTAGAGATGTGTTTTAATTATCTCCTATTCACACAGTGAGTGAGAAAAGAAACCCCAATCCAGGCTTATGGGGATGGTCAATCACACAACACCCAAAAAAGGCAAGCTGAAACCACAACAGGTTTTTAGTCATGTGTGCTCACAGTGCATGGAGGACAGAACACACTGCATGGCCATATGGGTGTTGCACTTGGGAACAGAGTAAACGATTAGGGAATGTGGGAGGCAGGCTCCATTTTATCAAGAAGATGAGATGGCTTCTGGTTACCATGGGAGAATGCGCTTCTTCTGTTGTAATAATTCCATGGGCTGTCATGGAACTGGCTCTACCTTTCAGAGACAAGCAAGAACTGGTTCTGGCTGTTTTGACATGGAAGATTGTTTAGCTGTGCTGTGTTTAGTCTCTTGGTCTTGTTTGACTCTTTGCAACTCCATAGACTGCAGCCTGCCAGGCTTCTTTGTTCATGGTAATTCTCCAGGAAAAAATACTGGAGTAGGTTGGCATGCCCTCCTCCAGGGGAATCTTCCTGACCCAGGAATGGAACCATTGTCTCCTGCATTTTAGGGAGATTCTTTAGCAGCTGAACTACTAGGCTTCCCTTGCAGCTAAGTGCCCAGGCTTCTCTTGTTTAGCTAAGGGACTATTTTTTTTTTTTGGGGGGGGCACAGGAGAGAGGAAAACTTGTTGTTAAGATCTGTGAAATCTTCCTGTTCTCAATAGATGCCAAGGCAGGACTTAATAGTATGCTTTAATTTTAGACCTTAAGACATGAGAGATATTAACTCAGCTAGTTCAAGTAGAAAACTTTGAGTGGAAGTTGTGACTGTGAAAGCAATTTCATACAAGAAACAAAGTCTAAATGAAAAACATGGAAGCAGTAACTTTTAATAAAATGACACAGGAAAAAAAACACTAATAAAAATAATGAGGAAGAATGGAATAAGTAGATCAAGAATAAGGAGAAAATGGTGTCTTGAAAATTCAGAAAGTATTTGAAAAAATGAAAGATGGAGGAGATCAATTATGTCCATAAATACAAAGAAAAGAAATAGGTCATGACTTGAGATTGATTTTGAAATTATTTTGAAAATTATTAAGTCAATTTCAAAGTCTGTATTTGAGTATGTCCGCCACTGGGGGTCATGCTGAAAATTTTATATGCTCTTGGAATGAACTCAGGAAATCATTCAAGGAATGATGCAGTTGCATCCCAAAGGCTTACCTTGAAAATCTTACATTTTACTACTAGGGATACATCATTGCACCTTAAGCATACTTTTTAAATTAAAACAAACACTATAGCAAGTCAATGTGTCCCTTATAGAATCCTGGGGAATTAAGGCAATGAAAATAAACAAAATCACAATGTAAATCACATTTTCATGTAATTCTATTAATATCTTTTCCAAAGTAGCAATATTTTCCTCCAAATTTACCAACCTATTTGAATGGCAAAAAGCACACTCTTTTGGGGACCAAGGAATCTAATGTTATTCTTCAACTCAATAGAGATATTTGTTAACTCCACCTGTAACTTACCAATATATTTTCTTTTGAAGAAACCAAAACTTTATTTATTTTAGAAAGTTTATTTTTGTAACTAAAAGCACCAAACAATGAATTTCCTCAACATTGAAAGTGATTGATATAAAACATAGATTGAAAAAAAAATCAGTTTCTCTGCTGCAAATTATGCTGTAGAAAGGTGAGACAAAATCACGTTTAGTATTTAAGAAATATAAAAACAGTAAAACTGGATAGTACAGGCACTCAGCAGGTTCACATTAAGATGTATTGGGCCATAATATGATATTTTTGGTTTTCTACATTACTCTTTATAATAATTAAAACCTTCAGTTAAAAACAAACAAAAAGTGATCAAAAACCAAACCAAAACAACAAAGAACACCAAGAATAAGAAACACAAAGCAAAAAACAAAGAAAGGAAAATTATCTGGAGACAATGGGGTGAAAGGACATGGGCTTCTCTGCTTGGCTCAGTGATGAAGAATCCACTTGCCAATGCACGAGATGTAGGAGACCCCAGCTCAACTCCAGGGTTGGGAAGATACTCTGGAGGAGGACATGGCAACCCACCCCAGTATACTTGCCTGGAGAATCCCATGGACAGAAGAGCCTTGTGGATAACAGTCCACAGCATCACAAACAGTCAGACACAACTTAGCACAACTTAGCTGAAGCAACTTAGCACAGCACACATGCATGCAGAAGGACATAGGGTTCCCCTTCCCCACAAATGCAACAACAACAACAAATACAGCTACAGATGAAGGAATTCTAGAGACTGGCAGAAGGAATCCTATACAACCAAGACAATCACCTAAAAGAATTAGGAAAAGAAGAACAAACAAATTCAAGAATCAACAGAAGGAAGCAATAAAGATCAGAGAGGAAATAAATAATGTAGATAAAACAATAAAGATTAATGAAAACAAGATCTTATTTTTGAAAAAATAAATAAAACTGAAAAACTTTTAGCCAGATTTGTCAAGAGAAAGAAGACCAAATTAAACAAACTAAGAAATGAAAGAGGAGAAACAGCAATTGATACAACAGAGATACCAAATATTATAAGAGAATTCTACTAAGAATTATATACCAAGAAATTGGACAATCTGGAATAAATGGACAAATTTCTAGGAACATACAATATGCCAAGAGTAAGTGGTTGGTGGATATGTAAACTGGAGTAACCACTATGGAAACTAGCATGGCAATTCTTCAAAAAACTCAAATTAGAACAACCAAATAATCTAGCAACTCCAGTCCTTGATATATGTCTAGAAAAAAGGAAAACATCAACTCAAATGATACATGCATCCCAATATTCATAGCAGTACTATTTACTATAACAAGAATATGGAAGCAACCCAAATGCTCATGTCATACACACACAAACACACTAAAATCTTTCTTTCTTTAAATTTTTAGTTCATTCTCTCCCCTTTCCTTCATTTATTCTTTCCCTCCTCCTTTCTATTCTTCACTTTACTCTCATTTTTCGCCCCCCTCGGAAAATTTCCATTTTTATTAACTGTTAGGTATTCTTAATGAAGACTTCCTTGATGGCTCAGTGGTAAAGAATCTACCTGCCAGAGGAGGAGATGCAGATTCAATCCCTGAGTCAAGATGATAACCTCTAGAAGGAAATGGAAACCCACTCCAGTATTCTTGTAAGGGAAATTCAATGGACAGAGATGCCTAGCACACTATAGTCTTAGGGGTCCCAAAACACTTGGACATGACTTAGCAGCTAAAAAAACAGATTCTTTTTTTTTTAATTAATGAATTTTAATTGGAGGCTAATTACTTTACAATATTTTGGTAGTTTTGCCATATATTCACATGAATCAGCCATGGGCACACATGTATTCCCCATCCTGAACCCCATGTTCTCCTCCCTCCCCATCTCATACCTCACGGTAATCCCAATGTACCAGCCCAGAGCACCCCATCTCATACATTGAAGCTCGACTGGTGATCAATTTCACATATGATAATATACATGTTTCCATGCTATTCTCTCAAATCATCCCACACTCACCTTCTCCCACTGAGTCCAAAAGTCTGTTTATACATCTGTGTCTCTTACGCTGTCTTGCATATAGGGTCATCATTACCATCTTTCTAAACTCCATATATGTGCATTAATATGGGTATTGGTGTTTTTCTTTCTGACTTACTTCACTCTGTATAATAGGCTCCAGTTTCAACCACCACATTAGAACTGATTCAAATACAATCTTTTTCAGTTCAGTTCAGTTCAGTTCAGTCTCTCAGTCCTTTCCGATTCTTTGCAACCCCATGAATTTCAGCAAGTCAGGCCTCCCTGTCCATCACCTACTCCCGGAGATCACTCAAACTCACGTACATTGAGTCGGTGATGCCATCCAGCCATCCCATCCTCTGTCATCCCCTTCTACTCCTGCCCTCAATCCATCCCAGCATCAGAGTCTTTTTCAATGAGTCAACTCCTCACATGAGGTGGCCAAAGTACTGGAGTTTCAGTTTTAGCATCATTCCTTCCAAAGAACACCCAGGACTAATCTCCTTTAAAATGGACTGGTTGGATCTCCTTGCAGTCCTAGGGACTCAAGAGTCTTCTCCAATACCACAGTTCAAAAGCGTCAATTCTTCGGCACTCAGCTTTCTTCACAGTCCAACTCTCACATCCATACATGACCGCTGGAAAAACCATAGCCTTGACTAGATGGACCTTTGTTGGCAAAGTAATGTCTCTGCTTTTCAATATGTTATCGAGTTAGGTCATAACTTTCCTTCCAAGGAGTAAGCATCTTTTAATTTCATGGCTGCAATCACCATCTGCAGTGATTTTGGAGCCCAACAAAATAAAGTCTGACACTGTTTCCACTCTTTCCACATCTCTTTCTCATGAAGTGATGGGCCCAGATGCCATGATCTTCGTTTTCTGAATGTTGAGCTTTAAGCCAACTTTTTCGCTCTCCTCTTTCACTTTCATCAAGAGACTCTTTAGTTCCTCTTCACTTTCTGCCATAAGGGTGGTGTCATCTGCATATCTGAGGTTCTTGATATTTCTCCCGGCAATCTCGATTCCAGCTTGTGCTTCTTCCAGCCCAGCGTTTCTCATATTGTACTCTGCATGTAAGTTAAATAAGCAGGGTGACAATATACAGCCTTGACATTCTCCTTTTCCTATTTGGAACCAGTCTGTTGTTCCATGTCCATTTCTAACTGTTGCTTCCTGACCTCCATAGAGGTTTCTCAAGAGGCAAATCAGGTGGTCTGGTATTCCCATCTCTCAGAATTTTCCATGGTTTATTGTGATCCACAAAGTTAAAGGCTTCGTCATAGTCAATAAAGCAGAAATAGATGTTTTTCTGGAACTGTCTTGCTTTTTCAATGATGCAGCAGATGCTGGCAATTTGATCTCTAGTTCCTCTTAATGGCTGAGTAATATTCCATTATGTATATGTACCACAGCTTTCTTATTCATTCGTCTACTGATGGGCATCTAGGTTGCTTCCATGTCCTGGCTATTATAAATAATGCTGCCATGAACATTGGGGTACATGTGTGTCTTTCAGTTCTGATTTCCTCAGTGTGTATGCCCCACAGTGGGATTGCTGGGTCAAATGTCAGTTCTATTTCCAATTTTTAAAGGAATATCCATATGTGCATGGATTTATCTCTGGGCTTTCTATTTTGTTCCATTGATCAGTATTTCTGTCTTTGTGCCAGTACCATACTGTCTTGATAACTGTGGTTTGTAGTAGGGCCTGAAGTCAGGTAAGTTGATTCTTCCAGTTCCATTCTTCTTTCTCAAGATCGCTTTGGCTATTCGAGGTTTTTTGTATTTCCATACAAATTGTGAAATTATTTGTTCTAGCTCTGTGAAGAATACCGTTGGTAGCTTGATAGGGATTGCATTGAATCTATAAATTGCTTTGGGTAGTATACTCATTTTCACTATATTGATTCTTCCAATCCATGAACATGGTATATTTCTCATCTATTAGTGTCCTCTTTGATTTCTTTCACCAGTGTTTTATAGTTTTCTATATATAGGTCTTTAGTTTCTTTAGGTAGATATATTCCTAAGTATTTATTCTTTCTGTTGCAATGGTGAATGAAATTGTTTCCTTAATTTCTCTTTCTGTTTTCTCATTATTAGTGTATAGGAATGCAAGGGATTTCTGGGTGTTGATTTTATATCCTGCAATTTTACTATAGTCATTGATTAGTTCTAGTAATTTTCTGGTGGAGTCTTTAGGGTTTTCTATATGGAGGATCACCTTAACTTTGACAAAGGAGGCAAGAATATACAATGGATTAAAGACAATCTCTTTAACAAGTGGTGCTGGGAAATCTGGTCATCCACTTGTAAAAGAATGAAACTAGAACACTTTCTAACACCATACACAAAAATAAACTCACAATGGAATAAGATCTAAACATAAGACCAGAAACTATAAAACTCCTAGAGGAGAACGTAGGCAAAACACTCTCTGACATACATCACAGCAGGATCCTCTATGACCCACCTCCCAGAATATTGGAAATAAAAGCAAAAATAAACAAATGGGACCTAATTAACCTTAAAAGCTTCTGCACATCAAAGGAAACTATTAGCAAGGTGAAAAGACAGCCTTCAGAATGGGAGAAAATAATAGCAAATGAAGCAACTGACAAACAACTAATCTCAAAAATATACAAGCAATTCCTACAGCTCAACTCCAGAAAAATAAATGACCCAATCAAAAAATGGGCCAAAGAACTAAATAGACATTTCTCCAAAGAAGACATACAGATGGCTAACAAACACATGAAAAGATACTCAACATCACTCATTATCAGAGAAATGCAAATCAAAACCACTCTGAGGTACCATTTCACACCAGTCAGAATGGCTGCGATCCAAAAGTCTACAAGCAATAAATGCTGGAGAGGGTGTGAAGAAAAGGGAACCCTCTAACACTGTTAATGGGAATGCAAACTAGTACAGCCACTATGGAGAACAGTGTGGAGATTCCTTAAAAAACTGGAAATAGAACCGCTTATGATCCAGCAATCCCACTGCTGGGCATACACACTGAGGAAACCAGAAGGGAAAGAGACACATGTACCCCAATGTTCATCGCAGCACTGTTTATAATAGCCAGGACATGGAAGCAACCTAGATGTCCATCAGCAGATGAATGGATAAGAAAGCAGGGGTACATATACACAATGGAGTACTACTCAGCCATTAAAAAGAACACATTTGAATCAGTTCTAATGAGGTGGATGAAACTGGAGCCTATTATACAGAGTGAAGTAAGCCAGAAAGAAAAACACCAATACAGTATACTAATGCATATATATGGAATTTAGAAAGATGGTAACGACAACCCTGTGTACGAGACAGCAAAAGAGACACTGATATATAGAACAGTCTTATGGACTCTGTGGGAGAAGGAGAGGGTGGGAAGATTTGGGAGAATGGCATTGAAACATGTAAAATATCATGTATGAAATGAGTTGCCAGTCCAGGTTCGATGCACGATACTGGATGCTTGGGGCTAGTGCACTAGGACGACCCAGAGGGATGGAATGGGGAGGGAGGAGGGAGGAGGGTTCAGGATGGGGAACACATGTATACCTGTGGCGGATTCATTTTGATATTTGGCAAAACTAATACAATTATGTAAAGTTTAAAAATAAAATAAAATAAAAAAAATAAGTAAAGGAATATCCACACTGTTCTCCATAGTGGCTATACTAGTTTGCATTCCCACCAACAGTGTAAGAGGGTTCCTTTTTCTCCACACCCTCTCCAGCATTTAGCTTGTAGACTTTTTGATGGCAGACATTCTGACCAGCGTGAAATGGTACCTCATTGTGGTTTTGATTTGCATTTCTCTGATAATGAGTGCTGTTGAGCATCTTTTCATGTGTTTGTTAGCCATCTGTATCTCTTCTTTGGAGAAATGTCTATTTAGTACTTTGGCCCATTTTTTGATTGCATCATTTATTTTGCTGGAATTGAGCTGCCGGAGCTGTTTGTATATTATTGAGATTAATTATCTGTCAGTTGCTTCATTTGCTATTATTTTCTCCCATTCTGAAGGCTGTCTTTTCACTTTACTTATAGTTTCCTTCAATGTGCAAAACCTTTTAAGTTAATTAGGTCCCATTTGTTTGTTTTTGCCTTTATTCCCATTACTCTGGAAAGTGGGTCATAGAGGATCCTGCTATGATTTATGTCAGAGAGTGTTTTGCCTATATTTTCCTCTAAGGGTTTTATAATTTCGGTCTTAAATTTAGATCTTAATCCATTTTGAATTTATCTTTTTGTATGTTTTCTTTTTTTAAAATAATCTTTTAATTTTAGAACAATTTTAGATTTACAAAATTATTAAAAAGGTAGTAATAATGATACAGAGAATTCCAGTGTATGCATGCCCAGTTTCCCCAGTTATTAATATATTAATATAGTACAATTGTCATAAGGTTTAGAAAGTGTTCTAGTTTCATTATTTTACAAGTGGTTGACCAGTTTTCCCAGTATCACTTCTTAAAAAGATTGTCTTTTACCCATTATATATTCTTTCTTCTTTTGTCAAAGATAAGATGTCCATAGGTGTGTGAATTTATCTCTGGGCTTTCTATTTTGCTCCATTGATTATTTTTATGTCTTTGCACCAGTACCATACTGTCTTCATGACTATAGCTTTGTAGTATAGTCTGAAGTCAGGCAGGTTGATTCCTCCAGTTCCATTCTTCTTTCTCAAGATTGCTTTGGCTATTCGAGATTTTTTGTATTTCCATACAAATTTTGAAATTATTTGTTCTAGCTCTATGAAATAATTAAAACTACTATTTTAATAATATGAACTATGAACTAGTTCTCTAGTTCATTGGTAGCTTGATAGGGATTTCATTGAATGTATAGATTGCTTTGGCTAGTATACTCGTTTTCACTACATTGATTCTTCCGACCCATGAACATGGTATATTTCTCCATCTATTTGTGTCATCTTTGATTTCTTTCATCAGTGTTTTATAGTTTTCTAATGGCACCCCACTCCAGTACTCTTGCCTGGCAAATCCCATGGACGGAGGAGCCTGGTAGGCTGCAGTCCACGGGGTCGCTAGGAGTCGGATACGACTGAGCAACTTCATTTTCACTTTTCACTTTCCTGCATTGGAGAAGGAAATGTAAACCCACTCCAGTGTTCTTGCTTGGAGAATCCCAGGGACGGGGGACCCTGGTGGGCTGCCATCTATGGGGTCGCACAGAGTCAGACACTACTGAAGTGACTTAGCATAGCATATGTACATCTATTGTTTCTTTAGGTAGATTTGTCATGACGTATGATCTTTTTAATATGTCATTGGATTCTGTTTGCTAGAATTTTGTTAAGGATTTTTTGCATCTATGTTCATCAGTGATATTGGCCTGTAGTGTTTTTTTTTTTTTTTTTTTTTTTTTTATGGCATCTTTGGTTTTGGCAATAGGGTGATGGTGGCCTCATAGAATGAGTTTGGAAGTTTACCTTTCTCTGCAATTTTCTGGAAGAGTTTGAGTAGGATAGGTGTTAGCTCTTCTCTAAATGTTTGGTAGAATTCAGCTGTGAAGCTATCTGGTCCTGGGCTTTTGTTTGTTGGAAGATTTCTGATTACAGTTTCTATTTCTGTGCTTGTGATGGGTGTGTTAAGATTTTCTATTTCTTCCTGGTTCAGTTTTTGAAAGTTATACTTTTCTAAGAGTTTGTCCATTTCTTTCAAGTTGTCCATTTTATTGGCATATAGCTGCTGATAGTAGTCTCTTATGATCCTTTGTATTTATGTGCTGTCTGTTGTGAGTTCTCCATTTCATTTCAAATTTTGTTGATTTGGTTCTTCTCCCTTTTTTTCTTGATGAGTCTGGCTAGTGGTCTGTCTATTTTATTTATCTTCTCAAAGAACCTGTTTTTAGCTTTGTAGATTTTTTCTATGGTCTCCTTTGTTTTTCATTTATTTCTGCTCAAATTTTTATGATTTCTTTCCTTCTACTAACCCTGAGGCTCTTCATTTCTTCTTTTTCTAGTTGCTTTAGGTGTAGAGTTAGGTTATTTATTTGATTTTTCTCTTGTTTCTTGAGGTAAGCTTGTATTGCTATGAACTTTCCCCTTGGCACTGCTTTTACTGAATCCCAGAGGTATGGGGTTCTTGTGCTTTCATTTTCATTTGTTTCTATGAATATTTTGATTTCTTCTGTGATTGTTTGGTTATTCAGAAGTGTGTTGTTTAGCCTCCATATGTTTGTATTTTTAATACTTTTTTTTTTTTTTCCCCCCTGTAGTTGACATCTAATCTTACTACATTGTGATCAGAAAGATGCTTGGAATGATTTCAATTTTTTTTTTTTTTTTTTAAATTTACCACGGCTAGATTTGTGGCCCAGGATGTGACCTATCCTGGAGAAGGTTACGTTTGCACTTCAGAAAAAGGTGCAATTCATTGTTTTTTTTTTTTTTTTTTTAATTTTATTTTCTTTTTAAACTTTACAAAATTGTATTAGTTTTGCCAAATATCAAAATGAATCCGCCACAGGTATACATGTGTTCCTCACCCTGCACCCTCCTCCCTCCTCCCTCCCCATACCATCCCTCTGGGTCATCCCAGTGCACCAGCCCCAAGCATCCAGTATCGTGCATCGGACCTGGACTGGCAACTCATTTCATACATGGTATTACACATGTTTCAATGCCATTCTCCCAACTCTTCCCACCCTCTCCATCTCCAACAGAGTCCATAAGACTGTTCTATACATCAGTGTCTCTTTTGCTGTCTCGTACACAGGGTTATTGTTACCATCTTTCTAAATTCCTTATATATGAGTTAGTATACTGTATTGGTGTTTTTCTTTCGGGCTTACTTCACTCTGTATAATAGGCTCCAGTTTCATCCACCTCATTAGAACTGATTCAAATGTGTTCTTTTTAATGGCTGAGTAGTACTCCATTGTGTATATGTACCCCTGCTTTCTTATCCATTCATCTGCTTATGGACATCTAGGTTGCTTCCATGTCCTGGCTATTATAAACAGTGCTGCAATGAACATTGGGGTACATGTGTCTCTATCCCTTCTGGTTTCCTCAGTGTGTATGCCCAGCAGTGGGATTGCTGGATCATAAGGCAGTTCTATTTCCAGTTTTTTAAGGAATCTCCACACTGTTCTCCATAGTGGCTGTACTAGTTTGCATTCCCACCAACAGTGTAAGAGGGTTCCTTTTTCTCCACACCCTCTCCAGCATTTATTGCTTGTAGACTTTTGGATCGCAGCCATTCTGACTGGTGTGAAATGGTACCTCATAGTGGTTTTGATTTGCATGTCTCTGATAATGAGTGATGTTGAGTATCTTTTCATGTGTTTGTTAGCCATCTGTATGTCTTCTTTGGAGAAATGTCTATTTAGTTCTTTGGCCCATTTTTTGATTGGGTCATTTATTTTTCTGGAGTTGAGCTGTAGGAGTTGTTTGTATATTTTTGAGATTAGTTGTTTGTCAGTTGCTTCATTTGCTATTATTTTCTCCCATTCTGAAGGCCATCTTTTCACCTTGCTAATAGTTTCCTTTGATGTGCAGAAGCTTTTAAGTTTGTTTTTGGGTGAAATGTCCTATAGATATCAATTAGGTCTAACTGGTTCATTGTATCATTTAAAGTTTGTGTTTCCTTGCTAATTTTCTGTTTATTTGATCTATCCATAGGTGTGAGTGGGATATTAAAGTCTCACACGATTATTGTGTTACTGTTAATTTCCCTTTTCATACTTGTTAGCATATGCCTTGCATATTGCAATGCTCCTATGTTGGGGTGCATATATATTTATAATTGTTATATCTTCTTCTTGGGTTGATCCTTTGATCATTATGTAGTGTCCTTCTTTGTCTCTTTTCATGGCCTTTATTCCACAGTCTATTTTATCTGATATGAGTATTGCTACACCTCCTTTCTTTTAATCTCCATTTACGTTAAATATCTTTTTCCAGCCCTTCACTTTCAGTCTGTATGTGCCCCTTGTTTTCAGGTGGGTCTCTTATAGACAGCATATATAGCTGTCTTGTTTTTGTATCCATTCAGCCATTCTTTGTCTTTTGGTTGGGGCATTCAACCCACTTACATTTAAGGTAATTATTGATAAGTATGATCCTGTTGTGGAGAAGGCAATGCCACCCAACTCCAGGACTCTTGTGTGGAAAATCCAATGGATAGAGGAGCCTGGTAGGCTGCAGTCCATGGGGTCGCTAAGAGTTGGACACGACTGAGTGACTTCACTTTCACTTTTCACTTTCATGCATTGGAGAAGGAAATGGCAACCCACTCCAATGTTCTTGACTGGAGAATCCCAGGGACAGCGGAACCTGGTAGGAGGCCGTCCATGGGGTCGCACAAAGTCAGACATGACTGAAGGGAATTAGCAGCAGCAGCAGCAGCATGACCCTGTTGCCATTTACTTTGTTGTTTTGGTTTTGAGTTTATAAACCTTTTCTGTGTTTCCTGCCTAGAGAATATCCTTTAGCATTCGTTGAAGAGCTGGTTTGATGGTGCTGAATTCTCTCAGCTTTTGCTTGTCTGTAAAGCTTTTGATTTCCTCCCTCATATTTGAATGATATCTTTGCTGGGTATAGTAATCTGTGTTGTAGGTTTTTCTCTTTCATCACTTTAAGTATGTCCTGCCATTCCCTTCTGGCCTGAAGAGTTGCTATTGAAATATCAGCTGTTATCCTTATAGGAATCCCCTTGTGTGTTATTTGTTGTTTTTCCTTTGTTGCTTTTAATTTTTGTTCTTTGTGTTTGATCTTCATTAATTTGATTAATATGTGTCTTGGGGTGTTTTGCCTTGGGTTTATCCTGTTTGGGACTCTCTGGATTTCTTGAACTTCGGTGGCTATTTCCTTCCCCATTTTAGGGACATTTTCAACTATTATCTCCTCTAGTATTTTCTCATGGCTTTTCTTTTTGTCTTCTGGAACTCCTATGATTCAAATGTTGGGTATTTAACATTGTCCCAGAGGTCTCTGACTTGTCCTCATATCTTTTAGTTCTTTTTTTCTTTTTTCCTCTCTGCTTCATTTATTTCTAAGAGTCTATCTTCCACCTCACTTATCCTATATTCTGCCTCAGGTATTCTACTGTTGGTTTACTCCAGAGTGCTTTTGATCTCAGTTATTGCATTATTCATAATTGATTGACTCTTTTTTATTTCTTCTAGGTCCTTGTTAAACTTGTTTTTTGCATCTTCTCAAGACTTGTCTCCAGATTATTTATCTGTAACTCCATTTTATTTTCAAGATTTTGGAGCATCTTTAATATCATTATTATGAATTCTTTTTCAGGTAGACTCCCTATCTCTTCATCTTTGGTTTGGTTTGGTGGGTATTTATCATATTCCTTTACCTGCTGAATATTTCTCTGCCTTTTCATCTTATTTAGATTGCTGTGTTTGGCATGGCCTTTCTGTAGGCTGGAAGTTTGTGGTTCCTCTTTATTGTGGAGATTCCTCCCTGTGGGTGGGGTTGGATGAGTGGCTTGTCAAGGTTTTCTAGTTAGGGAATCTTGTGTAAGTGTTCTGGTGGGTGGAGCTGGATCTCTTCTCTCTGGAGTGCAATGAAGTGTCCAGTAGTGAGTTTTGAGGTGTCTGTGGGTTTGGTGTGACTTTTAGCCGCCTTTATTTTAATGCTCAGGGTTATGTTCCTGCGTTGTTGGAGAATTAGGTTGGTATGTCTTGCTCAGAAACTTGTTGACTCTTGGGTGGAGCTTGGTTTCCATATAGGTATGGAGGCTTTTGGATGAGCTCTTGTTCATTAATTTCCATGGAGTCAGGAGTTTTCTGGTTTTCTCAAGTTTTGGATTTGAGCATCCTGTCTCTGGCTTTCAGTCTTATTCTTACAGTAGCCTCAAGACTGCTCCATCCATACAGCACAGATGATAAAACATCTAGGTTAATGGTGAAAAGATTCTCCACAGTGAAGGACACCCAGAGAAGTTCACAGAGTTACATGAAGAAGAGAAGAGGGAGATGGGAGATAGAGATGATCAGGAGGAGAAGAGGGGAGATCAAAAGGGGAGAGAGAAATCTAGCCAGTAATAAATCCCCTATGTACTCTCCACAGTCTGGAACACTCAGAGAGGTTCACGCAGTTACATAGAGAGAGAAGAGGGAGGAAGGAGATGAAGGTGACCAGGAGGAGAGGAGGGTGAGTCAAAAGGAGAGAGACGAATCTAGCCAGTAATCAGTTCCCTAAGTGTTCTCCACAGCCCAGAACACCCAAGGAGATTCACAGATTTAAGTAGAAAGAGAAGGGGCAGGGAGGAGATAGAGGTGACCTGGGTGAGCTAAAGGAGAGTCAAAAGGGGAGAGAGCAATCAAGCCAGTAATCACACTCCTAAGTAAATTGGGTACTGAAGATTGGATTCTTAAAGGTACAAAATTGATAACAAATACCAAAAAGCAAAGATTAAAAATCTAGAGTAGAGGTTAGACTCTTGAAAATACAATATTTAAAAAAATCACAAAAGTTATAATATATATATATGTATATGAAATTTGCTTTAAAAATGGGGTCTTATTTTTGCAAGGTAATCGTTGTTTTTAAAAATGAAAATTAAAGGAGTAATAAAGAACTTAAAATGCAAAAATTAAAAAATGATAATAGAAATTAAATTAAAATTAAAAATATATCTAGAAATTACTCTGGAGCTGTTGAGGGCTATGTGGGGTCAGTTCAGTTTCAGATAGTTCCTTGTTCCAGCTTATACATCTTCTCAAGGTCTATATGCACCTTTCAATGTAGTCAATGCTAACTACAGGGTTTTATTCTGTTGCACCTGTCACTTCCAAAGCAGTTCCATCTTCCCTGTTTATTTTGGCTTCCTCTGTTTCCAAGTCTCTTCAGTGTCTAATTTCAGCCCTGACACAAGGGGACAAAGGTGGTCATTTATTTAGGTTCACTTGTTCAATTGTGCTGTGGGGAGGGAGGAACACTGCAAACAAATATAATTGGTGTGTGGGGGAAGTGTCTGGGCCACACTGGTTTTTACCCTGCTCATAGTGTGTGTACTTCCCCGGTCTACACTGCTTAGGCTCCGAGTTGCTCTGTGGGAGAACTGTCTAAAGCGGGCCCTGGTTTGCATGTACTTCCCAGGTCTAAGCTGCTCAGATTCAGGTTTTTGGGTACTCCACAAAGGCACAGACTCGGTTGGGCCTGTGTTTTGTGCCCTTCCTGTCAACCATGCAGGATCCCAGGAAGACTTGGTTAGCAGCTCAGAGCCTGCTCACAGTTTAGTGGAGGATGCCATCTCTGGGGCCGAGACTGCCTCTTGCCTTCTGGCTCTGGCTGTCGCTGCCTGCCTCTCTGCCTCTGGCGGGGAGATGGGCAGTCCACACCTGGCTAGCTCTCCTCTGGTATTCACTTAATCCTTTGTTCTGTGAGCAGGCCAGGCTGTGCCTTAGGTTAGAGATTTTTGCGGCAAAGTCTCTCTCTCTTTTTCTTTTCTCTCTCTGGCTATTATACAGTTTGGATTGCTGTCTCACGTTAGCTCCCTCAGATTGTCCTCAGGAATTTCAGGCCCAGTCCTTAGAGCATCTGAGCTACTTCTCCTCTGGGAGTTGCAGTTAGGAGTGTAATCTGTAGGATTTTTTTTTTTCCCCCTCCCAGTTATGTTGCCTTCTGAGATTCTAAAACTCCCCACAGACCCACCAGAGAGGGTTTCCTGGTGTTTGGAAACTTCTCCTCCTTCATGACTCCCTCCCTGGGACAGGTCTCTATCCTTAACTCTTTTGTCTCTCTTTTTATCTTTTATATTTTGTCCTACCTCCTTTCAAAGAGAATGGGCTGCCATTCTGGGTGCCTGGTGTCCTCTGCCAACGTTCAGAAATCGTTTAGTGGAATTTGTTCAGCGTACAAATGATCTTTCAATGAATTTGTGGTGAACAGAGTGGTCTCCCCATCCTATTCCTTCACCATCTTAGGACTGCCCCACAGACTCTTAATGAAAGAAAGAGTATGCCAATATATTCATTTCCTTAATCATACTGTTTGGTTTTATGATGCCTTTAAACATTTTGAATTCTGTTTTGTTTGTTTATTATACTTTCTTTGCTCTATGCACTATTATATACAAAGTTTTTTGCTCACTACAATTGCAATACATTTTGTTTTTATCAATATTATGTCACTTATTTTTTATCTTCCCACTTGTTTTATAAAAACTTTATTTATATTTTCAGGTCTTTTTTTTTTTTTTTAGTCCAGTAATTGTATTATTCAATTTTTCCTATGTCAGTTTCTTAATGGCTCCCCCTTGCCTCAGTGTTCTGCATGGGAAATCTATCTTCTTAGAATGAACCCTCACTTATGTTTGCTAGGTTAAGACCTTCTTATTCTTTAGACCTTAACTAAACTATCTCTTTTTGTGGTTATTCATTCCAAATCTTCTCTGGCTAGCTTTAATCCTTTTCTCTAGATGCCATACCAATGGAATGGAATGGATTCCATACCAATGGAACCTTTTAGTTAATTGTGATGGTTCCACCTTTGCATTTTTTTCTTTGCCTTTTTTTTTTTTTTTTTGAGTAACTGACAAATTTTGTGCATCCTGTTAAATTATTTTGGGGACATGCTGGTAGAAGCCAGCTCTATTATTACTTATATCTAAGTTCTCAATGCTTAGCCAAGTACATGTCATAGGAGAAATACACAAAATTTCATAAAATAGATAAAATAAATCATAAACTTCAGGGTCAGAGGAAAAGCATCTGTCCATGAGATACTATCCAGGAGACTTATGGAAGACATCACTGTTGGAGTGCCATAGCCTGAGACTCAGCACTTGAATTCCATAACATCTTTGGAGACATTATTTACAATGAACACCACATAGGAATTAATTAGAAGAATGGCCAGAGATCATGGCAGAGTTAAGGTCATTGATTAATTGCTTATTCAAGAGCTTTGCAAATGATGCATTTTATAAACAAATTAATTTTAACTTCAAAATGGTGCTTATTATTTGGAAATTTAGAAAATAAATTAAAATATTTAGTACAATATCATCAAGATTTAGGATGGAAAATCCCAGATATAGATAATGTGTCAAGTATACACATTTGCTTCTTATTTGATCTACTCATTGCCATCATCACATGAAAAGCTTGCTAAGCTATTAATACACATTTGCTTCTTGTTTGATCTACTCATTGCTGTCTTCACATGAAAAAGTTGCTAAGCTATTAATCTTCATTAATAAGCACTATTTTAGATTATAGTAAGTGCTATCACATATGTTTAATGTTCTATGAACAATGGATGGTATAGATGTAATTCTGTAAGCATTGTAATAATAAATACATTTCAACTATGAAAACTTTTTGTATTTAAAAAGCTCATGACATCTTATGGACAGATTGCTTTTTAAAATCACACAGTATTTATAAAATTGTGGCAAGAGTTGCAAACATCTCAGTAATTTTTTGCAAATTAATAATGAGAAGAAAGAGATTAAGGAAAATGGTTGTTGTTGTTCAGTTGCAGCTGTTGCCTAACTCTCTATGACCCCACGAACTCCAGCATGACAGGCTTCCCTGTTCTCCATTACCTCCCTGTGCTTGCTCAAACTCATGTCTACTGAGTCAGTGATCTTGTGCATGTGTGCTAAGTAGCTTTAGTAGCATCCAACTCCTTGCAACCCTACAGCCACAGCCTGACAGGTGCTTCTGTCCATGGGATTTTCCAGGCAAGTCCTCCTCTGGAGGATCTTCTGGACCCAGGGATCAAACACATGTCTCCTGCATTGACAGGTGGATTCTTTGCCACTGGCACCATCTGGAAAGACTATAGTCAGTGATTAGGTCATTTAAAAAAAAGAAGGAAAGAAAGAAAAACCTCAACAACTCTTGAATCAAAGAAACTTCTCTTTAAGTTATACTTGGAGATCACATGATCAGTGATTCCCAATGAATGTAAACCTGTTGTATTGTAGACCTATTTTACTTACAGGAAAAATTAATGCTCTAAATACTTCCAATATTGAAGAAGACATAAGTAAACATTAAACTTAATACTTAATTCTGGATGCTTGAGAAAAAACAGCAAAATAATCTAAGATACTCAGAGATAAATGATAAAGAAAAATAGATTAGTGAATTCAGATGTAGTGAAGGACCAGTGAAATAATCAAATATTTATTAAGATTAATATATTGCACACACAAAGAAAAGAAATAGAATGAAAGATAGAGAACACTTTATTAGGTTTTAATATATGTGAGAAAGCTAATTTAACAACACAAAAAAGTTAAGGCAATTATTACTGAATATTAATCTATAGCTATATGTTAAAATATTCATTAAAATATGTATGTAAATGTACTGGAGACTTCCCATTTTAGATTAAGCCAAACTGGATAATCTAAATTTATCTCCTCATTTTGAGATAGGTCCTAAATTTTAATCATATTTTCAAAGTTCATTTTGTCATATTAGGTAGCAAAAGTACAGGTTCCATAGATAGAGTATGGACATCTTTAAGGGACCATTGTTCTGACTATCATATACATTGAATTACAGTTTTCTCTTGTCTTTCTCTATAGTTCTCAAAATCACTGTTTTACAATCTACCTCTTTAGGGATCAGCAAAAATACAGTCCCTAATTCCAAGTTTTACTACTCTAATAATTATTTTCTTATAATTATTTAACCGGTTCTTAGCTTACAGATTAGTTTACAGTTTAGCTTACAGCTAAAAAGTGGTTAAATAATTATGAGAAAATGAGAATTATTAGAGTAGTAAAACCTGGAATTAGGGTATTGATTATCTAACTTCATACTCTTGAAAAAAAAAATGACATCTCTATTATTCACTTCTAATTTGAAGTCTCCAACACAAGCATTTTATAAGATTTCCAGTATATTTATATGCCCTAGATATTATAGACATGTAAAGTTAAGGTGAAGTATTTATCTTGGAGCTATATGACCTAAGGGCTTCCTTGATGGCTCAGACAGAAAAGAATCCACCTGCCAATGCAGGAGATGCAAGAGGTTTGGCTTTGATTCCTGGATCGTGAAGATCCCCTGGTGAAGGAAGTGGCAACCCACTCCAGTACTCTTGCCTGAGAAATCCCATGGACAGAGGAGTCTGGTGGACTATAGTCCATGGGATCACAAAGAGTTCCACACGACTGAGCAAGTAACAACACAACAATATGTATATGATTCAAAATAAGAATTTCCCAAATAAAGAGATGGATGGGTCAAAATATGACAAATATTCACATTTATCCCAAATTTACATTGATCTGCTAATGTATTTATCTACATGTCATAAACATTTATCTTTGTAGACCAAAATGAAAAAAAATAAAAAATCAGCCTGAAAATATCACAGAGATAAATGTAAATGAAATTAACATTTTGTATATTATTGAAACTTTTATACTAAACTTATTTTTAACATAATGATAAATAAAATGATATCACCTTGTGATAGTAAAAAGGCAACCTGTTTTTCTTGTTCACTTTTGTATTTATATATTATAGCACAATTTCTGAAACAATTTGGATAGGATCTCCATCTCTGTCATTCATATATTTAAACATCACTGTGCTCATCTTTATTTTCAAATATAATAGAGAAGATTTACAAATTATCTTGCACATGACACTTGATATTTTTATGCCAAAATACTTTAATACTACCTTATAATTTTTCTACTGCAATTTTATTTAATCCTTTTAGAAAACATTTCAATTTCACCTGGTTGCCTTTCACCTCAACTATTCCTGACATTTTATGCTATTTTCCTTTTATCTCCTGTTTTCTCTTTGTGCCTTTCATTTTTCTTTTCAGAGGTGTGTGTATGTTGCATCTTGTTAAGAATGTCAAGCCATGTTTAAACATGTTTTCCATTTCCCACAATAAATCATTCTTCAGAGGTATTCAGAGATATGTTCTCCTTCAGGGATTTCGAAGCCATTTTTTTGTTTTTTTGTTTTTTTATTCTCTCTCTCTCTTCTGCTAAAGCTTTTACCATGTTGCGACCAATATTGATTTTTTTTTCTTTCTGCATTAATCCTTAAATGAAAAAGAGAGAGAGAGAGAGAGAGAGCATGTGGGTTGGTTATAGCACTGTTATCTTCTTTATTTGGGCATTGAATAAAATACTTCAAAGTCTAAAGGAAAATAACTCTTCAGGGAACCTTATCTGTTTCTTTTTGTTTATCAGTTATTCATCTAATTTATACATTGATCTGCTGAACTTCTAGATTCTCTTCTATTCAATTTCCTGATTCTATAAAAAATTTGCTAGGCAGGTAACACAAAAATCTTTCATTTCCAGAATGCAAGGGTTCTTGCAGACTCTTCAAGATCTCTGCCATGGACAGTACGGATCCCACTGGTCTTTACTTCCTTCTTACTTCCTGTGTCTTTAAATTTTTATGGCTTTTGAATACATATGGAGATATGGTTAAATATGATGTAAATGACATACAGATATATCCTTGTGTTTCTAAAAGTACAGTTTTCATTTGTGCCTTTCACTCTATTGCATCATCCAAACAAAAATACAGAGCCTTAAAGCACAAATTATAAAGGATGAAGAAAGATGTAATTTCCGTGGTTATAAGAAGGTGTAAGAAGAAAGGTGATTAAATTTTGCAGAACACAGATTCAGCCTAAAACTTAGGTGATATTACCTAAATATATACTATGTTCTCTCTAGTATAGGTAATGGACTAGTAAGTGAGGGCAAGGATAATACCTAAAGCAAAACACTTTATACTCTTTTTCATATGATGGAATACATTGAGACTGGACTCTCTTTCACTTATCATATGTATTTTATTTATTTTGCTACAGTAAACTTATATTTAGGTAAAAGAATTTCAGTTAAGTTCAGTCACTTAGTCCTGTCCTACTCTTTGTGCCCCCATAGACTGCAGCAGGTCAGGCTTCCCTGTCCATCACTAACTCCCAGGGCTTGCTCAAACTCACATCCATCAGTCAGTGATGCCATCCAACCATCTCACCCTCTGTCATCTCTGATCTCCTCCTGTCTTCCGTCTTTTGCAACATCAGGGTTTTTTCCAATGGCTCTCTTCTTTGCATCAGGTAGCCAGAATACTGGGGCTTCAGCTTCAGCATCAGTCCTTCGATGAATATTCAGGACTTATTACCTTCAGGGTTGAATGGGTTGACCTTCTTACCATTTAAGCGACTCTCAAGAGTCTTCTCCAACACCATAGTTCAAAAGCATCAATTTTTCGGCACTCAGCTTTATTTATAGTCCAACTCCTACATTCATACATGACTACTAGAAAAACCATAGCTTTGACTAGACAGACCTTTGTTGGCAAAGTAATGTCTCTGCTTTTTAATATGTTGTCTAGGGTTGTCATAGATTTTCTTCCAAGGAGCAAGCATCTTTTAATTTCAGGGCTGCCATCACCATCTGCAGTGATTTTGGAGTGCAAAGATATAGTCATTTCCCCATCTATTTGCCATGAAGAGATGGGACCGGATACCACGATCTTAGTTTTTTGAATGTTGAGTTTTAAGTCAGCTTTTTCACTTTCCTCTTTCACTTTCATCAGCAGGCTCTTTAGTTACTCTTCACTTTCTGCCATAAAGGTGGTGTCATCTGCATATATGAGGTTATTGATATTGCTCCCTGCAATTTTGATTCCAGCTTGTGCTACATCCAGTACAGCATTTTGCCTGATGTACTCTGCATATAAGTTAAATAAACAAGGTGACAATATACAGGCTTGATGTACTTCTTTCCCAATTTGGAACCAGTCCTTTGTTCCATGTCCGGCACTAAGTGTTTCTTCTTGACCTGCATACATATTTCTCAGGAGGCAGGTAAGGTGGTCTGATATTCTCATCTCTTGAAGAATTTTCCACAGATTTTTGTGATCCACACGGTCAAAGGCTTTAGTGTACTCAATGAAGCAGGTGTTCTTCTGTAATTCTCTTGCTTTTTCCCTGATCCAACTGATGTTGGCAATTTGATCTCTGGTTCCTCTGCCTTTTCTAAATCTAGCTTGAAACATATGGGAGCTTTCAGTTCACATACTGTGAAGCCTAACTTGAAGAACTTTTAGCATTACTTTGCTAGTGTGTGAAACGAGTGCAATTGTGTGGTAGTTTGAACATTCTTTGGCATTACCTTTCTTTGGGGTTGGAATTAAAGCTGACTTTTTTCCAGTCTTATGGCCATTGCTGACTTTTCCAAATTTGTTGACATATTGAGTGAAGCAATTTAATCATCTTTTAGGATTTGAAATAGCTCAGCTGGAATTCCATTGCCACCACTAGCTTTGTTCATAGTGATGCTTCCTAAGGCCATTTTGACTTTGCATTCAAAACCTTTAATTATAATACTTTGTGCTACAGTCTCTGTATCCTCTAGGTATTTTCTTTGAAGTTGGCTATTTTATTTGGGTATATTATTTATTATTTTACTGATGTTCAAAATTACTTTCTAGTAAAAATCTACCATCCTAGTGTCATCTATGCTTTGTGTGCTAATTAATATGCAAATTTTAATGTATGTTCCTTTCTTAAATCTAAAATTGTATTAAGCTTTGCAGTGCATAATGATATTTATCTCTTGATTTATAATTGAAGCAAGTTGCTCTTATTAATATACTTCCGCTAGGCAAGGACAGAAGTATAGCTAAATTTTGTAAACTGTAATAAAAGAGAATGGTGAAGGTTTGATTAATATTTCATTTTTTCATCTTTTAAAAATGATAAAACTATATAAGAATGCCTTTAGGTTGAGTATTTATATTATTGAATAAATAGCCAGCATATTTATTCCTTTATCATAAAATGAATGTTTTTATCATTCAGTGTTATTCTGTAATATAAAATACATGATTTTCAAATAATGCATGTATTTTGCAAATAATATGGGGAAGTGATATGATACTGGAGAAACTAAATGCAATCAAAGTACTATTAGTGACCTAGCTCTGCCTGGTGTTTTATTACAAATGCTTCAGTTTGGTTCAAACAAGACTGCTACTGCTGCTGCTAAGTCGCTTCAGTCATGTCCGACTCTGTTGGACCCCATAGACGGCAGCCCACCAGGCACCCCCGTTCCTGGGATTCTCCAGGCAAGAACACTGGAGTGGGTTGCCATTTCCTTCTTCAAAGCATGAAAGTGAAAAGTGAAAGTGAAGTCGCTCAGCCGTGTACGATTCTCAGCGACCCCATGGACTGCAGCCTACCAGGCTCCTCCATCCATGGGATTTTCCAGGCAAGAGTACTGGAGTGGGGTGCCATTGCCTTCTCCGTCAAACAAGACAGAGGAAGGAAAATCCCTTCCTGGATGTTAGAGGATATAGAAAACTGGTCCTCCAATTTTATTCCCAAATCTCCATCTTCTTCCTGATAGATATGTGAAAAAGAAAATTAGAATTGAGTCAATCCTTCATTTTATTTGATTCTTTCAAAAGAGTATACGTTTTCCAAGTTTTATTCTCACAGAATATTTGAATTTCATAATAAAAATGTTAATATCATTTTTTTCACTTTTTTAAAATGTAGAGAGTCTGAATTCAGAGCAAATTCTGATGCTCTAATTATCCTCCAACTCAAGGTATTGAATCCTTATGTAGTGCATCCCACTCAGATGTAGTACTGAATTTCTCTTACAACGCACACTTAGCACTGCCACACACCTCAGGTGACTGAGAATTCTTCCCATTCTGAGGAAGTCAGTTCCATTCATCCTTGGAAGGCTTTTGTTATGGGACTGCCATACAGTCAATACAGGTCAGTCTTGGTCCCATTTATTCTTTTTTTTTTTTTTTTTTCTCCCCATTCTGGACTGCAGAGAAAGTATTTGAAATTTTTTTGTTTTTTATTTCCCAACACCTCACTGGTTGCCTCACTTCATTTTATATTTCCTAGTCCTTCTCTTTGTTTTTTTTTTTTTTTTAATTTTCTTCATGTTCACAATCCATTTTTTTCTATACATTCCTAACTTCTCATTATCCTCATCTTTCATTTAAATTTACTGGGCCAGTTCTATGTACCTGACAATGAAGTCACTAGGGAAGCAAAAGTGAAAATTAGACCAAAATCTTGCTCATATGAACTTTTGTTCATTCATGTTTTCTATCAGTTTTTACCTTATTTTCCATCATTTTCTTTCCACTCTTTCCACTCTAACATAAACTAACAAATAGACATAGTTTAAAACTCTGAATAAGCACAATAAAGCCTGTATTTACTTTTCATATAAGAAACATCATGGAAATACTAGTATGAGTTTTAATCTGAACACAGTTCTATAAAAGGAAAAATGTGCCTGGGCCAGGTTTAAACTTATGCATTTAAAAATGCAATTAATCACTTTAAGCATTATCCAGTATCTTTATTGGAAACAATGAGCACAAGCGAGATTTATCTCATGTCAATTTTAACAGAAACTGGTGTGATAAAGCAGGTTTTCCACATAGATGGCCTGAATTCAGAGTAGTCCTCGACTTTTGTATTACACTGAAATTTATAATTCGCTCTTCAAAGCATCAATCATCATCTCTTCTATGTCTATTTACTCAGACACCATGTGAGCACTGAACTGAAACATGTATTGGTTACCTGTTTTGCATCAGATCCTATGTTGAATGCAAAGTCAGTTCAATCACTCAGTCATGCCCGACTCCCTGAGACCCGATGAACTGCAGCAAGCCAGGCTTCCCTGTCCATCACCAACTCCCAGAACCTACTCAAACATGTCCATCACATTGGTGATGCCATCCAACAATCTCATTCTCTATTGTCCCCTTCTCCTCCCACCTTCAATCTTTCCTAGCGTCAGGGTCTTTTCCAACGAGTCAGTTCTTAGCATCAGGTGGCCAAAGTATTGGAGTTTCAGCTTCAGCATCAGTCATTCCAATGAATATTCAGGACTGATTTCCTTTAAGATTGCAAAAAGGAAAGCTAAAATCCTAAATTTAGGTTTACTCTCTTATCAATGTTTTTGCATTTTAATATCTTCAACAAAAATGAAGTTTTATTTAGCTATTTTACTTAACATTGAAACAAACTAAGGGATTTTAAATACTTTCTGGACATCAGACATAAAAGATAGCATAAATAAAATTGAATATGAATTTGTTGGGCTTCCCTGGTGATTCAGATGGTAGAGAATCTGCCTGCAATGCAGGAGACCCAGGTTTGATCCTTGAGTGGGGAAGATTCCCTGGAGAAGGGAATGGCAACCCAATCCAGTATTCTTCCCTGGAGAATCCCACAGGCAGAGAAGTCTGACAGAATCCATGGGGTCATAAAGAGTCCAGACACAACTAAGCGACTAACACTTTCAGACTTTTCGTGAATTTGATCATTGCAATATCACTTCTTATTCCTCAGATATAATTTAGGAATCCATCAAATTCGATCTGTCATGAAAACTTAAAATTTTATAAAAGTTATCCAAACCTAAAAGGGCCAAATCTAATCAGATGGAAAGAGATCTTGACTTTATCTTGCCTTCTACTGGACAATGGTTTCTTCCAGAAGATTCTTCATTAATGAGATTTCTAGACTGAAGGTCAGCAACATAAATTCTTCAGAAAGGAAGATGATCTTTCTTTTATCTGGACTGTGCTCTGAATACCATCGTTTGCCTAAAGACAAAAGTAGAAAATTCACCGAATTTGAGTTCCAAGTTAGAGAAAGTAATTTGAAGGAAGATTAAGAATAAAGTGACATTCCCTATTTGTCTGAAAGAACATTTTAAATCTTCTGGGATAACCAAACTTCTTTTTTTAAAAATTATGAATATAATTGCATGCCTTCCAGCTAACAGTGACCAGTTTAAAACCTTGCCCTTCTCTTACAGATTCCAGTGGTCATAACTCATTGACTAATGTTTTAATATTTTCTTCATACTTTTTTGGGGTCAAGATTTAAGTGGCAAGTGTGAAGCTGTCTACAGAGGATAAATTAAACAACAAAATTCACTTGTCAAACTCTGGGCTACAGAGTGGTTAGATGTGTAAAGATACATGTGTGCATGTGTGCTAAGCTACTTAATCATGTCCAACTAAATATGAACCTGTGGACTGCAGCCTGCCATGCTTCTCTGTCCATGGGGTCCTCCAGGCAAGAATACTGAAGTGGATTGCCATGCCCTCCTCCAAGGGATCTTCCCAACTCAGGGATCAAACCCATGTCTCTTGCACTGGCAGGTGGATTCTTTGCCATTAGCATCAAATGGGAAGCCCCCAAAGATGCATAGTCAAAGATAATCTTCAGATAATCTTAAACTGGAAGAAACTTTGTGGATGAATGCTTAATAAAGTCTAATTAATTAAAAATATGATGCAGGGACATTATGTAACTTTTCCAGAGTTAAAAATATGTCACTGAACACCTGTGACTACTACCCAGACTGACCTTTGAATCCAGAATTTTTGCCAACATCATGCTGCATTTCAACGCCTAAAATGTCATAAAAGGAATGAAGACGAATACAATTTACAATTGTACAGTTACAATAATACAATTTACAAACTTCTGAGTTAAAAATAGATAAGTGGCTATACTTTTCTGAGGGCAGAGTATGATGCCTGTACTTGTGCTTTATTTCACATAATGCTTATGGCAAAAATTATTTGTGTACCTCATATATGGATCCTTCTCTTTCTGGGCATACAGAACCTGCTTGTCCCAGGTCTCTTACAGTTAGTTGTTGCTCAGTCGCTAAGTCATGTCTGACTCTTTGCAACCCCATGAACTGCCCCCTTCTCCTCTTGCCCTCAATCTTGCCCAGTATCCATATGATCAACTGGGGCCAGTACACCGTAAAGAGAAATAACACATGACCTGTTAGGCTGGAACACAGGATAAAGGATGAAAATCTCTATACATGTATTTCATATGGTGAACCTGAAAGATGAAAGAACCTTTATTCACCCCCCCCAGATGGTTGCCATCTAATGTGAAACATAGGGAGTGAGCAAGAGATGCATTTTTGTTGAATCACCTCACCAGTATTTACACATTGCTCTTCACTAAATTGAAATCTTGTCTAATCTATTACTTTGCCCAGTTGAACTAAGTTTTGTTACTCCATTTTATAGGTAAAGAAATGGAAACTCGAAATGTTCATGGGAAATGCTCATCTGCGTAAACTACTGATACTGAAGGAAACAGTGACACTATTTCCACTGTGGACAGTGACTGCAGCCATGAAATTAAAACACTCTTGCTCCTTGGAAGGAAAGCTATGACAAACCTAGACAATGTATTAAAAAGCAGAGATGTCACTTTGCCAACAAAGGTCCATGTAGTCAAAGCTGTTGCTTTTCCAGTAGTCATGTACAAATGTGAGAGTTGGATCATAAAGAAGATTGAGAGCAAAAGGATTGGTGATTTCATATTGTGGTGCTGGAGAAGACTTTTGAGTTCCTTGGCCCTCAAGGAGATCAAACCAGTCAATCCTAAAAGAAATCAACCCTGAATATTCATTGGAAGAACTGATACTGAAGCTGAAGCTGAAATACTTTGGCCACCTGATATCAAGAGCCAACTCATTGAAAAAGACTTTGATGCTAGGAAAAGAAGGCTGCTGCAGAGGACAAAATCATTAGATAGCATCATTGACTCAATGGACATGACTTCGAGCAAACTCTAGGTGATAGCGAAGGACAGGGAAGCCTGGCATGCTGCAGTCCATAAAATAAGAGTCAACAGTACGGGACTGCTGATACTGCTAAGTCTCTTCCGTCGTGTCCGACTCTGTGTGACCCCATAGATGGCAGCCCACCAGGCTCCCCCATCCCTGGGATTCTCCAGGCAAGAACACTGGAGTGTGTTGCCATTTCCTTCTCCAATGCATGAAAGTGAAAAATAAAAGTGAAGTTCCTCAGTCGTGTCCGACTCTTCACGACCCCATGGACTGCAGCCTACCGGGCTCCTCTATCCATGGGATTTCCAGGCAAGACTACTGTAGTGGGGTGCCATTGCCTTCTAAACAGCAACAATTGAAGGAAATAGATACAATGTCAAAAAGCACAGATGCACCAAAACCTAAGCTATTATTTAACTAAACTTGAAATTCCACCTTATATCACTATCTTGCTAAATGAAGAAAATTCAATGTAGCTAAATCCAAGTAAAATTTGTTACATAGATGTTTTGACTTAAATTTGTTTATTGAGAATTTCTATAAACCTGCATGCTCTTGAAAACTATAATTTTATAGAAATTATTTGAAACAAGCATGACTTTTTTTTTTTAATCAAGATTATGTTGGGTGTTCTAGGCCTATCTATCTATCTTGTTATTAATACTTTCTCCAAAACTGATAGAATTTTATAGACCAAATTGGAGAGAATGAATTGAAATTTGGGGAGGATATATATGTTGTTTTCCTGCTAATTAATAAAAATTACATCTCATTTCTTCATGACATATATTTTTTCACTAATGTTATTTAACTTTGTGTACATGTATCACAATATTAAATGTAATCATAATTATTTCATAGGTTTGTTGCTATTCTATTTTTTAAATATTTCATTTTCCATTTGTTTGATGGTAATAGTAGGTAGACACAAATTTGTTTAACATGAAATTTTTTTAAATCATGAATAATTTAATAATCATAAATAAATTTAAATTCACTTATTGAATCTAATTTCTGTAAATGAAATTTTTAGCATTTTCTATATATAACCACCATGTCATTTGTAGACAAAAGCTGATTTTATTTCTTTCCCATATTTATGCTTTTCTCCTATAATGCAATTGTTAGGACTTTTGCTACAATCTTAACTTGGAGAGAATAAAAATCTTGCCTTTTATACAATGTATTTTTTTTAAATTTTATTTTATTTTTAAACTTTACATATACCTGTGGTGGATTCATTTTGATATTTGGCAAAACTAATACAATGTATTTTTTAATGTCTTTTTTGTTTGTTTGCTTTGATGGAGTGGAGGGCAGATACTTTTTATTTCACTATGAAGTAAAATTAAAAATACGACCTATGGATTGTTTATAGATTCCCTCTTTCTGGATGAGGAAGAGCTCCAAAAAGTCCTCTCTTTAGAGTATTTTCTTTATGAGTAGCCTTTAATAAAGTGATTTGTTCAGTATCTTTTGAGAGGTTCTTTATCTCATCATTGTATTGAAGCACAATGATTGATACCTCAATGTTAAATCAAATTTACAATTCCTGAGAAAAATTAATGTAGGCTATCTCCCTTAATCCTTATAATTTTGTGAAATATTGCAATTACTATCATTTTATAGGCAAATGAAATATCAAGATATCAACTAATAGTGATATCTTTATTGAGTCCCATTTCAACTACCTCAGTTCAGTTCAGTTCAGTTGCTCAGTCGTGTCTGACTCTTTGCGACCCCATGAATCATAGCATGCCAGGCCTCCCTGTTCATCACCAACTCCTGGGGTTTACCCAAACTCATGTCCATCGAGTCAGTGATGCCATCAAGCCATCTCATCCTCTGTCATTCCCTTCTCCTCCTGCCCCCAATCCATCCCAGCATCAGGGTCTTTTCCAATGAGTCAACTCTTTGCATGAGGTGGCCAAAGTATTGGAGTTTCAGCTTCAGCATCAGTCCTTAAAATTAACACCCATGACTGATCTCCTTTAGGATGGACTGGTTGGATCTCATTGCAGTCCAAGGGACTCTCAGGAGTTTTCTCCAACACCACAGTTCAAAAGCATCAATTCTTTGGTGCTCAGCTTTCTTCACAGTCCAACTCTCACATCCGTACATGATGACTGGAAAAACCATAGCCTTGATTAGACGGACCTTTGTTGGCAAAGTAATATCTCTGCTTTTGAATATGCTATCTAGGTTGGTCATAACTTTCCTTCCAAGGAGTAAGCATCTTTGAATTTCATGGGTGCAATCACCATCTGCAGTGATTTTGAAGCCCCTAAAAATAAAGTTTGACACTGTTTCCACTGTTTCCCCATCTATTTCCCATGAAGTGATATGACTAGATGCCATGATCTTCGTTTTCTCAATGTGGAGCTTTAAGCCAACTTTTCACTCTCCTCTTTCACTTTCATCAAGAGTCTTTTTAGTTCCTCTCACTTTCTGCCATAAGGGTGGTGTCATCTGCATATCTGAGGTTATTGATATTTCTCCCGGCAATCTTGATTCCAGCTTGTGCTTCTTCCAACCCAGCGTTTCTCATGATGTACTCTGCATAGAAGTTAAATAAGCAGGGTGACAATATACAGCCTTGATGTACTCCTTCTCCTATTTGGACCCAGTCTGTTGTTCCATGTCCAGTTCTTACTGTTGCTTCCCGACGTGCATATAAGTTCCTCAAGAGTCAGGTCAGGTGGGCTGGTATTCCTATCTCTTTCAGAATTTTCCACAGTTTATTGTGATCAACTACCTAGTGGGGAATTAAAAGACGCTACAGATAAGACTCCTGAAATTCCCTTGGATAGCAAGAAGATTAAATTAGTTTTTCTTAAGGGAGATCAATCTAGAATATTCACAGAAAGGACTAATGCTGTAGCTGAAGTTGCAGTATTTTGGTCATCTGATGTGAACAGACAACTCATTGGAAAAGTCCCTAATGCTGGGAAAGATTGAGGGCAGAAGGAGAAGAGGGCATCAGACGATGAGACAGCTGGATAACATCACCGGTGCAATGAACATCAACTTGGGCAAACTCCAGGAGATGGCAAGGGACAGGGAGGCCTGATGTGCTGCAGTCCATGGAGTCACAGATTCAGACATGACTGGGTGACTGAATAGCAGCAACAACAATGATTTAGAACTTATTATTTAAATTGTCTGATGAAGAGAATGAAATTAATGTTTGTATTGAACAAACATTACAGATGAGTTAGACAAGATGAAAATGTGAGGAAGGAAACAAAACTACTGGGAAACTACTATGCAATGAACTGTAATAGCCTATTCTAGGAAAGCACACTTAAAGGTAAAAAAAACAGAGGCACAGAGAGGCAATTTTCTTTTATGTGATTTTAATTCAAAATGTCTAGACCAAAATGGCATGGTGGCTTGTTAACTTAGTATGGCCTCTTAATTGTGCCTTTTACCTTATTTGCCTAACTTTGACCTAAATCTATGGTAGTCATGTTAAGCATTTAGACTTACACAAGGAACTGCTAGTAAATTGATTAATTCTGTAAATCAATCAACGGGATTACACAGAAAATTCAACAACTCAGGGCTTTAATTCTGTATCTACCCTGTTAAATGAAGTGTGCAAGCTTTTCAAATTTACTTCTTTGCAGACAACTCCCTATCAGCCAGAAACAGATGGGCTGATGGATAGTTTAATCAAACAGCCTAACAGATGCTAAGAAAATTCATCATCAGTGAACCACAACATTGGAATAAATTGATACTTTTTGTCTGTTTTACCTATTGGGATGTTAGTCAATCATCAACAGACTTGTTTCCTTTGAAATGTGCCAGGAAAGAATTTCCAATTAGGGACACCAGCAAGCATAAACTAGCCTAACTGATGACAAGCATCTTAATGACAGTAGGTGTAAAGATCAAATAATATTGTCAACAGAGTTCAGTTCTCAATAGGACAGAGGTGGGAATTTACATTCAGCTTATTGTGTCAAAGACAATATCCTCATTTGGGTGAAATGTTTACAATCATTTTGGATGTAAGCCAATAGCTTTGTCATTTTCACCCTGATCATTAAAGGGCTGTAATTACAAAAGTGCACTGGGACGACCCAGAGGGATGGAATGGGGAGGGAGGAGGGAGGAGGGTTCAGGATGGGGAACACATGTAAACCTGTGGCGGATTCATTTTGATATTTGGCAAATCTAATACAGTTATGTAAAGTTTAAAAATAAAAAAAAAAAAAAAAAAAAAAAAAAAGTACATATTATGAGAAAATATAAAAAAAAAAAAAAAAAAAAAAAGTGTGGGTATTTTATGAGGGTTAAAATGCAAGGGTAGTTATATAACTATATAAATAAATTCTGACAGAGGATTTATATCTCTAGACCTAGAGCTAAATATTGATATAAATACAAGTGTGTGTTTTTCTGGGTGAATACAACAATAACAACTAAAAGATATATACACAAATGTATGCATTCTACCCCTAATATATGCATTCCAGTCAACTAGCACACCTAAAATCTAAATTTTGGTCCCTAAATACTATTGTGCAATAAAAGCCAACAGGACTGATTCCAGAGCTCAGGCTAGTATAGGATAAGCCTGAAATATCAGGTTGTGCAAACAATAGGAATGCAAAACATAGAAATATAAACGAAAGTAGGAAGAAATATGAAAATTTTTCCTAAAATATTTAGCACTGTAGAATTTAAAAGTTACGTTATTTATAACTGCAACAAGCAATACATCCTAAAATATTAGCTTATGTTCTTATCCAATAAATATCCACTTCCACAGAATAACAGTTAAATATTTTATGTGTCAGACTGAAGAATTTGTCTATGATATAGTTTATCTATTATCTCAGACATTTAATAAATGTGAATATTGAGTCTATATAATTAAATGAACTTAAAGTGATCAGCTCTTGAATTTTGGCATATAATCCTAAATTAATTTAATTTTGACATCTGTTACAAAAAATAAAGGCCACTATAAAAATTAAAGAAAACAGAAATATAATAAATCAGATAAAAAGTAAAATGTTCTATTAGTATGTTAAATACATAAATTATTGGTTTTATAAAGAATGTCATTCAAAGGAACCATTAGAGATTATGAAAGTATATTTAGATATTAAAAATTATAAAATTGTGGAGCTATGACATAAAAACTAATGTATAGGTTCTAGAAGCCCCGAATCTCTCCAAACTATATAGAGCCATAATTACCAACAGAAGATATGAGAGAAAAGATAGGAAGTCTAGTGGAATTTCATGGATAGACCTAGAAAAATGGAGATTATTGTTCAGTCGCTAAGTCATGTTCGACTCTTTGCAACCCCATGGACTGAAGCATGCCAGGCTTCTCTGTTCTCATGGACAGAGAACAGAGAACCACTATCTCATGGAGTTTGCTCAGACTTAAGTCCATTGAGTTGCTGATGCAATTGGACCATATCATCCTCTGTCATCCACTCCATTTACCTTGAATTTTGCCCAGCATCATGGTCTTTTTCAATGAGTCACCTCTTCACATCAGGTTACCAAATTACTGGAGCTTCAGCTTCAACATCAGTCCTTCCAATGAACATCAGGGTTTATTTCCTTTAGGACTGACTGGTTTTAAAAATGGAGATTAATTAAGATATAATAAAATATAACCAGATTGATCTGAGAAATGATTAAAATTAACCACTGTAGACATAATATTTATGCACTTTTCAAGTGTTATACCTTAATAAGTTAAATTCAAAAACATATTAATTATAAGAATTGTTAAGAGAGTTATCTAAACTGGATCTTACAGGAGTTAGAGAAAGTATAACTTATCCACATCTCAGCCCAGATGAAATCTGAAATTTGATCATTTATTGTCTGAACTCAGGCATCCAGAACATCTGCCTATTATTCCAGAAACAATATACTTATCTGACCCTTACCCTAAAATAACCCATGTCAGACTGTTCCTTGAGAGAAAATATTTCCTTTTTTGTATCAGAGTCAATCTTAATTCCTGCCATACACTTAACAACCTTGTGGTTTTGCCTTTATAATCCCCTGACTCTTTCTCTTCCCCAGAATGCTCTTCCAATTTTATCTGAATCTGTGTCTTCTGGATCACAAATCCTAAGACACCAAATAATGACCTAAGACCTTCTTAAGCTCTTCATCCTTTGCAGCCTGGATACTGATTATTTGATTATTATTTGATAGTAGGTCATGACCAAGTTGACTTGCATTGTAGAACAACCAGTTTGGTGTCCAGATAACTGCTTGATGGTGGTGGGGAAACCTCTCCTCCACTGTATGTGAATAGGGATTTGGGATCTGGACACTTTGAGCTTCCTAGGTGGTGCTAGAGGTAAGGAATCTGCCCATCGATGCAGAAGACAAGGGACATGGTTTCAATCCCAGAGTCAGGAAGATCCGTGGAGGAGGAAATGGCAGCCCACTCCAATATTCTTGCCTGGAGAATTCTATGGATAGAAGAGCCTGACAGGCTACAGTCCAGGGCTACTGTCCATGGGGCCACAAGGAGTCAGACACAACTGAACAACTTAGCACCACCAGCACTTTTATTAATGGCATACTAGAAAAGTAACTTAAAATAACTCCTCTTTATATTCACAAATGGGATGCTCTTACATACATTATATATATATATATATATATATATATATACACACATATATATACATATATACATACATATACACACATATACATACAACATACACACACACATTCATATACATACAAACACAGAAAGAGAGAGACAGAGAAAAAGAGGCAGACACACAGAAGAGAAGAATTATTGTAAAGACATTATTGGACCTGCAATGGTTTAAATGAACCTTTATTTTGGTATCAAAAGACTATGCATTACAAGCTAGTCTCTGATATCATTTAATATTTTCTGACATCTATATTTAAAAATTTCCTGACAACTATATTTTGCTATTTCCCCTTTTCTCCTTTACTCTTGTCTTATTCAAACTCTTACCTATAGTTCAGTTCAATTCAGTTGCTCAGTTGTGTCTGACTCTCTGCAACCCCACGAATCACAGCACGCCAGGCCTCCCTGTCCATCACCAACTCCTGGAGTTCACCCAGACTCATGTCCATTGAGTCAGTGATGCCATTCAGCCATCTCATCCTCCGTCGTCCCCTTCTCCTCCTGCCCCCAATCCCTCCCAGCATCAGAGTCTTTTCCAATGAGTCAACTCTTCGCATGAGGTGGCCAAAGTACTGGAGTTTCAGCTTCAGCATTATTCCCTCCAAAGAAATCCCAGGATGATCTCCTTCAGAATGTACTAGTTGGATCTCCTTGCAGTCCAAGGGACTCTTAAGAGTCTTCTCCAACATCACAGTTCAAAAGCATCAATTCTTCAGCGCTCAGCCTTCTTCACAGTCCAACTCTCACATCCATACATGACCACAGGAAAAATAATAGTCTTGACTAGACGGGCCTTTGTTGGCAAAGTAATGTTTCTGCTTTTGAATATGCTATCTAGGTTCATCATAACTTTCCTTCCAAGGAGCAAGCGTCTTTTAATTTCATGGCTGTAGTCACCATCTGCAGTGATTTTGGAGCCCAAAAAAATAAAGTCTGACACCGTTTCCACTATTTCCCCATCTATTTCCCATGAAGTGATGGGATGCAGAGTTTTGTTTTTTTTCTTATTGGAAGATAATTTTTTTACAATATTGTGCTGTTTTCTGCCAAACATCAACATGAATCAGTGAGAATATAAATTGATACAACCACTATAGAGAACAGTATGGAGATTTCTTTAAAAACTAGGAATAGAACTACCATATGACTCAACAATCGCACTACTGAGCATATACCTTGAGAAAACCATAATTGAAAGAGATACATAGACCTCAATGTTTGTTGCAGCACTTGTACATAAGAGCATGGAAGCAACCTAGATGTCCATTGACAAAGAATGGATGCAGAGTTAAATATTTTGATAAAATAGAATTAAATATGTGAAACTAAAATTAAGCACTACAAGACTAGAGGGCTGTATTAGTTTATATATATATATATATATATATATATATATATATATATATAGGCTCGATTTACAAAGACATGATCATGGAGTTAGTTAGCATATATCTGGCCATAAGAATATAATACATTCATGTAGTAACTGGAGTCTATATCCTCCTGAGAACTGGGAGTGATACAATGATATATGCTCTATACATCTTGGAAAGAATAGTTATCAAAAGAGTTGGAGATTCTAATGTACAAGCTATCAGAATTTAGGAATTCAATCTATAAGAATCAGTAATACAAGCTCAGAATCCAAGCACAGATGGACTCGAGGACAAGATTAAAATAGAGGATGGGGAGCATTCTCCAGGGAAAGAATCTGATTAAGGAGGATGTGAACCATTTGACACTAGCAAAAAGGAATAAATTAGTTAGCATAAGCAATTTGAAAACTGACCATTAGTTTAGGTCCACAGTCAGTGTACTCTGTTTTGCTTTTTTAATTAATTTTCAGTGATAACAAGGTGAGATGAGGTAGAGAGAGAGAGATAAAGTGGGAGGACAGCAGGAGAGGACAGAGTGACAGAAGCAGAGACACAGAGACAGAGAGATATCAAGGAAATTTTAATGTCTCAGGAGCCTTAACACCTGCTGTCTTCAGAGGAAAATAGTAAGTAAGATGGGCTAGGGTGCTCTTGTAAAATATTTTGACCTATGTTCATATTTCTTGTGGGATGATTTGGGAGAATGGCATTGAAACATGTATAATATCATATAAGAAACGAATTGCCAGTCCAGGTTCAGTGCAGGATACAGGATGCTTGGGGCTGGTGCACTGGGATGACCCAGAGGGATGGTATGGGGAGGGAGGTTGGAGGGGGGCTCAGGATGGGGAACACGTGTACACCCATGGCGGATTCATGTTGATGTATGGCAAAACCAATACAAAATTGTAAAGTAATTAGCCTCCAATTAAAATAAATAAATTTAAATTAAAAAAATATTTTGACCTATGTTCATATTTCTAAATGAGGACACTTCTGTGAGAAAATCTTAGAATCTCTTTCCATCTGATACAAATTGTCTTTTATGTAAATTGTTTATCACACCAACATGAAGAGAGATAAAAATCAAGTAACTCCAGATGAGGAGGATGCAACTAAAACAGTTGAATCTATTAGAAATCACTATTGAACATAGTATGCACAAATGCACTTATAAATGTGGCACACATGTAAATATATGTATATATGTATACACCTAAATCTAAATATAGATAGATATCTCCATCATAAAAGAGTTGAAAATAGACAGGTTGGGCTCATAATTGGGAAAGCAAATTGCATAGGAAGCCAAGTAGTATGAACAATTTGCCAAAAATAGTGATCAAGACAAAAACAGCAAAAAAATCTATAAGCCCAATGACTTTACTCCTACTATCTCATCCTCTGTGGTCCCCTTCTCCTTTTACCTTCAATTTTCCACAGCATCAAGGTCATTTCCAATGAGTCAGCTCTTCACATCAGCTGGCCAAAATATTGGAGCTTCAGCTTCAGCATCAGTCCTTCCAATGAATATTCAGGGTTGATTTCCTTTAGGATTTACTTGTTTGATCTCCTTGGAGTTCAAGAGACTCTCAAGAGTCTTCTCCAGCACCACAGTTGGAAAGTGTCAATTCTTCAGCACTCAGCCTTCTTTCTGATCCAACTCTCACATCCATAACTAGCATTCTCACATCCAAACAGTATACACAAAGATAAATTTGAAATGGATTAAAGAGCTAAATATAAGACCAGAAACTAAAACTCTTAGAGGAAAATACAGGCAGAACAGTATATGACATAAATCACAGCAAGCTCCTCTATGACCTACCTCCTAAAGTAATGGGGGGAAAAATAGATAAGGAGCACCTAATTAAACTTGAAATCTTTCCCATAGCAAACAAAACTATAAGCAAGGTGAAAAGCAACCCCCAGGATGTGAGAAAATAAAAGCAAATGAAACAACTGACAAAGGATTAATTTCCAAAATATAAAAACATCACATGGAACTCAATACCAGAAAACAAGCCACACAATCAAAAAGTGGGCAGAGGATCTAAACAGACATTTCTCCACCTCACACCAGTCAGAATGGCTATCATGCTAACATGTGCAAACAATAAATGCTGAGAGGGTGTGGGATAGAAGGAACCTTCTTGCATTATTGGTGGAAATACAAATTGATATAGCCACTGTAGAAGACAGTGTGGAGAATCCCTAAAAGTCTAGGAATAAAACTACCAAATGACTCAACAATCCCACTGTTGGGCATGTATACTAAGAAAACCATAACTGAAAGATATACATGTACCCCAATGTTCATTGCAACACTATTTACAACATCTAGGACATGGAAGCAAACTACATGTCCACTAACAGAGGAATGGATAAAGAAGCTGTAATACATATAAAGAATGGATTATTACTCAGACATAAAAAGGAACACAGTTCTAATGAGGTAGATGAACCCAGAGCCCTTTACACAGAGTTAAGTAAGTCAGAAAGAGAATAACAAATATTGTATATTAATGCATATATATGGCATCTAGAAAGATGGTACTGATAAACCTATTTACAGGGCAATAATGTAGATGCAGACATAGAGAACAGACTTGTGGATGCAGACAGGGAAAAAGAGGGTGGAACGAATGGAGAAAGTAGCATGGAAACATATACACTACCACATGTAAAATATATAGCCAGTGGGATGCTATGTGATTCGGAGAACTCAACCCTATGCTCTGTAACAACAGTGAAGTGAGAGATGGAAGGGAGATTCAAGAGGGAGAAAGTATGTGTATACCTATGGATGATGCATTTTGATGTATGGGATAAGCCAACACAATATCGTAAAACAATCATCTTTTAATTACAAATAATTTTTAATTAAAAAAAAAAGAATTTTCCAGGTTGTTATGATCCACACAGTCAAAGGTTTTCACGTAGTCAATAAAGCTGTCTATGTAGATGTTTTCCTGGAATTCTCTTCCTTTGTCTATGATCCAGTGAATTTTGACAATTTGATCTGTGGTTTATCTGACTTATCTAAACTCAGCTTGTACATCTGGAAGTTCCCAGTTCACATACTGCTGAAGCCTAGTTTGAAGGATTTTGAGCATAACCTAACTAGCATGTGAAATGAGCACAATTTTACAGTAGTTACAAACATCATATACAATCTTTAATTCTTTTTCTTTCTCTTACTGCTGTTACTACTGTGATGTTTCCATTTGTAACCCACTGTTTCCTCTTATCTATGGCCTACAGAGTCATAACTGGTTCAGCTTCACATAATAGATTTTAAAAAATGGAAAAGGTCAAAATTTTAAGTATTTTCTATCACAAATTCTTGGCTTTCTTTTTAATTAACTAGCTTCCGTTAATGGTTCTGCTAAGACAAGTTTTTAGATTAATGTCTACCTTTAGAGTAACAAATTCTTCCTAATATCTATAATTTGTCATGGAAACAACCTTCAAATTCACTAAATGCTGCCTGCAACACATAGCAATAAATGTTTGCAGGTATGAATCTACCTATGTTTTACAGTGATTATAATACAAAATAGTATTAAGTTCAGAAATTAAATGTCTTTTTGCAGGAACTCAGTGCAGTTAGACTGCAAAAGAAAATGATGGTACAGTTTTTATATAAGTATTTGAGTGACTGACATATTTACAAGAATTCTAAACAATCCAAGATATTTCAGAGACAAGTTTCTTTGACCGGATACAAACATTCTCTTTTGAATATTTCATTTGCGATTCTGATTCAATTTTTAAAGGATATATTTTTGTTGGAGTTGGAAAGTGCAATCATTTAAAATCAATAATTAGATACCAAATATTATGGTTAACCTAAGTTACAATATTACACAGGATTTTTAAAGCTCTGGTATTTTATAATTAAAAAAAAATCCCCAATAAACAGCCCATCTAATTTCCTTTCAACACAAGGCAGGCATCTATTGTCTTAAGGACTTTAGCAATGTGATATATTTTCCTCAATGCTATAGATGAGAAGGAGATGAAAGTGATAAAGGTGGGAGGAAAAGTGGAGGGAGTGGGTAGACTCATCTAAAACAGAGATCAGAAAACTTTTACGTATAGATTATATTTTGGAGTTTTCTTTTCTCTTTCTTTTTTTTTAAGTTACATGATCTCTGTTGTAATTATTCAACTTTGCTATTGTGGCAAGAAAGCAACATAGGCACCCTGTAACCCAGTAGTCATGTCCTGTTACAACAAAACTTATTTATAAAACAGGCAACAGACCGGGTTTGTTATGGGGGCAGTAGTTTGCCAAACTTTCATCTAAGCTTTGGTTTCATGTACCCAACAGAAAAGTTGCAAGCCAACTTTAATGGATTAAGGCATCCAAGTTGGAACTGACAATTTTAGAAATATTTATTACCTATAAAATGTGTATAAAAACAACTGAATTCTTCTGGACTAGAATTATACCTGAAGGCTTCAAACCATTTTTATTTGGAATATGTGTAAATAGTATAAATATTGTCTATGTTTAACAAATGCTGTGGATCATTTTTACATGTTTTAGTTGAATAGGATTGTGTGAGAGTGGTTTGTGAGCTTCTTAATCTTGGTTTCAGGAAAAGAAACTGTTGGAGAACATTGAAATTAAAACTCCACAGTAAAAGGATAAGAGTTATAGGCAGTCTTGAGACTATAACTAATTTCTACAAAGTACACATAAAGTTTGAGAGATGAAGGGGATCATTTGGATTTCTTTGCTAATCTCATCATTTCACAGATAAAAATCAAATGGCAAATTAGTCATAGGTTAATATTAGAATATAATTTACTCTAAAAGAAAGAAAATACTGTTTATCAACTGTTTTGATGCTTGAGGACAAATGTAAAAAAAGTTTCTACTTTGGATGATTCATACTTAAATGCTTAAGCTTGAATTAATGTAAGAAAATTAATGTTGTTGGAGAAAGTAAAGATTTTAAAAATATATTCTAACTCTTCATCTTAAAATGATATCTCCAGCCTAATCTCATCTGTAAGCAACATATCTCTTTTTTTATATTACTATTACAACTGACTAATTTTCTTTGCTTATATAAAGGTCACTTTGCTCTCTTCTCCTTCTCAGGGATTTATTCCAGCAAATACACCGTTTCTGCTCTTCTCCCTCTTTCATGGATTGTTCCATCAGCAAAGAGATATGTTCTAGGGAATCCCATTAAGGAAAAAAGACAGAAAACATTAAAAAAAAAAAATCCTTCCCTTGAGCTTATGTCCACCTCCAGCTATTACTGTAACTCTCTGCTCCTCTTCACAGGAAAATACCTTAAAGGAGTTGATGATAGTTACTTCCTCTACTTTGATAATCAAATAATCTTTCTGTTGGATTCCATGGCACCACACAGCCAGGATTTTCCCGCTTATTCATTGGCTTTCATTCTCTGCCTCTTTCATTGAAATTATTTTTCCAGTTCACAAGTAAGTATTTAAGTATCATCAGACTTAGTTTTGTATCCATTTCTCCCATCTATCCTCCCATTATCCCTCAGGTAAATTAATTGAGTTTCATGGCTTTAAATACCCTCTATAGATGAATGATTTCAAATCCATAACTTTGGTCTTTTCCCTCGAGCTTCAGGCCAACATCTTTAAAGGCCACCCCGGGATTTCCAGTTAAATGGTTGATAGGCCTAGAAAAATACTTGATTTTCTGCCCCTTCCATCACCTATATTCAAACAATAATGTAGAATTATTTTTATTTTTTTTTAATTTTTTTAAAATTTTATTTTATTTGACTTTACAATATTGTATTAGTTTTGCCATATATCAAAATGAATCTGCCACAGGTATATATGTGTTCCCCATCCTGAACCCTCCTCCCTCGTCCCTCCCCTTACCATCCCTCTGGGTCGTCCCAGTGCACCAGCCCCAAGCATCCAGTATCATGCATCAAACTTGGACTGGCGACTCATTTCATAATGTTTCTTAATCCAGGCCTCAATAATCATTCCCTATAACCACACCTCAATGGCTCAGCAGTTAAATAATCTACCTGCAATGCAGGAGACATTTGTTCAATCTCTGGGTCAGGAAGATCCCCTAGAGAAGAAAATGGCCACCCACTCCAGTATTCTTGCCTGAAAGATCCCATGGATGGAGGAGCCTGGTGGGCTACAGTCAAAAAGGATGCAAAGAGTTGGATGTGAGTGAGTAACTAAGTACACACACATACCCACATCCATACACTTCACAAACTCAAGAAATGCATCAACAAGTTTATATAGCCTGTATGGATTCACAGTTTTTAAATTATACTCTTTTCATTCTAAGTCAGATTACTTTATCTCTCACTGACACTATTGTAAGCATACCCTATTCTTTCACACTTAGAATAAAATTTAAGCTTGTTATCATGACTTTCAAGGCTTTGCCTCATTGAAATCTTTCCCATTATTCTCTTTTATTAAGATCCCTCATGTTCAATAAGCTAAATCCATTCTAGATAAGTAGTTTTCTTAATATTCTTCAAAAATTAATTTTTTTCTGACTTTAAGGTTTTTCTCTCTACTATTATTCCCCCTTGAGCCACTGACATCAGATCTTCATATTTTGAGTCTTTCTAGTCTAAATGTATCTCCTTAGATTATACATGCTTGTCCAATGAATTTAATACAAAACTCTGGATAACTGTGTAGTATAACCTCTTTTTAAATTCTTCATAATGTTTATTACTATCTGAAATTATGTTTCTCATATATTTGACCATTTCATGTTATTTGTCTCTGATACCTTTAGATAAAAGCTCACCCTGAACTATTTCAACTATTTTACTCTCCAGGGCTAGATAACACATGTCTGGCAGAGAATGAACATTCACTACACATATATTGAAAGAAAGAATAGAATGGCATATTGAATAATACTTTATAAAAACTTTTCTCTTCAGCCAGGATGGAAAATATATAGCAAGAACATATCCCCACAACTTTGCACATGTAGCCCATACGAATAACTGGGAATAGCATATTTTCCGATTGATTCTTAACATAGCCTGGGATATTCTCAACACAGTACTCAATCGGTCTGCTATTCATACAGCATTACCTATGAGCTGATGTATCAGGAACCTGTTTCCTGACCCTAAATTAAATAATAGAGCTTAGTTTCTATGTAGTTTTAGACAAAGTTGTCAATTTTATTTCATAAGAGTCTGATAATTATTTCAATTCAACAGACATTTATTGAGCATCTAAGTCTGCTAAAATCTTGGTGTCTTTTTGAGAGATCAAAGTGTAGCAGGAAAAGAAATGTACAAATAATAAAAGTTAATGAAGAAATTTAAGAAATAGAAAGCAGCACAACGTGTGAAAAGTTGAGTAACATGACAGTCAAAAATTCATCTTAATGACTGAAAGGACTGCTGGTGGAAATAAGGCTGGGAAGAGTCAAAGTCATATTGTGAA
Organism: Bubalus kerabau; assembly: GCF_029407905.1. NCBI lineage: Eukaryota > Metazoa > Chordata > Mammalia > Artiodactyla > Bovidae > Bubalus > Bubalus kerabau. Next base: position 55,424,587 of record NC_073634.1, read on the forward strand.
ACTTGTAATCTGACTCAGAGCTTGGATCTTGATGTGCACACATTGGTGAAAAAAGAGTGTGATCAGAGTTTTGTTTGAGAAAGATAAGTGGTGGTAGAGGGTAAAATTGAACAGAAAAGAGAAAATCTAGGGCCAAAGAGACAAGCTACAATGAAAATGAAAAAATCTTAAGTATCAGGCAATTAGGATCTATATCAGGTATTAATGTAAAAGAAAAGAAGGAATATATTTTAGGAATCATTGCAGTTATAACCACACATTTAATGTTTGTTTTGTTCTGAGTAATGATAATAGAAAGTTATCGAGTGAAAAATATCACTGTGATAGATGGTGACAGACACCCAAGATGGAGAAGCAATTTCAAAAGAACAGAGAAGTCTGTTATCACACATGTTGAATTTGAAAAGCTGTAATGCTCTCAATGTTGAGTTATTTAGCCATGGTAGAAAATAAATGGCTTGGAATTTATGTGGGTCAAATATATACTTCCTCTATTGAGTTCTGAACTCAGAAACGTGCACAAAATTCATATAGTTTCAGATTGTTTGTTGCTACTTAGGCTGAATTAGAGAACATAACCTAGGGTACCAAATCTTCAACTGTTGAAATTGATTGGCTCCCAAGCAACAAGAGATCTGTCCAATGAGTGTACAGAATAGCCTTAGTTTTCTACTGCTGTATATCTCATTCTACTTTAAACTGTGAAAAAATTCTAATCTGAACAATAGGCATATCAACTGGTTGAATATTGCACATAATGTGTCTTAGAATTGTCAGTTCTTTGGAAATGAATTAAAAGTCTGAGTCATAAATGTTCTATTTCACCATTAATCACCATCCTTCATCAAGTTTCCCAGCTTCAAATAAATCCAGAATCCATTGTCTGCAAACATGTGGCATAACCCTTCATCTAACTTTAAGATGGTTACTAATAATAACAACAGCAAAAATGATATTTAATCCTTATTAAATAGCATGGGCCACGCTGGGACTTCCCTAGTAGCTCGGAGAGTAAAGCATCTGCCTGCAATGCAGAAGATCAGAGTTCAATCCTTGGGTCGGGAAGATCCCCTGGAGAAGGAAATGGCAACTCAATCCAGTATCAATGCCTGGAAAATCCCATGGACAGAGGAACCTGGCAGGCTACAGTCCACGGGGTCTCAAAGTGTCGTATACGACTGAGCAGCTAACACACATGGGCCACCCTATGTTTTGAAAATATTAATACTGATAAATGTTGCTACGTATTGTTATACTTACTATATACTACTTTATTAGGAGCCTTGGTATTTAGGTTATATAACTAAGCAAAAAATATAAAATAAAATGAAGATCCAGGGGTCTTCTTGAACTTCACCTGATTATCTGAGTCTGGGATCCATATAGTCAATTGAAAAGTTTCATTATCTCACCTTGTTTTACTCTTTGGAAGCTTTATCTGAATTCCTAACTAAATATGTTAATGTTATCTGTATATCTAGACTAGGCTTCCTAACCCTTGCTTTGGATTCATACTACCTGAAAAAGAATTTGTTTTTATTGCTTCCCTTCTTTTGTTCCATGCTGTTACCCTTAATGGTTAACATCAGAATTTCAGTCTTCCTAGGACAAGTTTCACTACACTGATGTTTTTCTAGGCATCTGAGTTTAGAACCAGACATGAAACAATGGACTGGTTCCAAATTGGGAAATAAGTACATCAAGTCTGCATATTGTCATCCTGCTTTTTTAACTTATATGCAGAGTATATCATGCAAAATTCTGGGCTGGATGAAGCACGAGCTGTAATCAAGATTGCTGGAATAAATAGCAATAAACTCAAATATGCAGATGACACCACCCTTATGGTAGAAAGGAAAGAGAAACTAAAGAGCTTCTTGATGAAGGTGAAAGAGGAGAATGAAAAGGTTGACTTAGAACTAACTCAGCATTCAGAAAACTAAGGTCATGGCATCCAGTCCCATCACTTCATGACAAATACCTGGGGAAACAATGGGAACAATGACAGAATTTATTTTCCTGGGCTCCAAAATCACTGCAGATGGTGACTGTAGCCATGAAATTAAAAACAAACAAACAAACAAACAAAAAAAACACTTGTTCCTTGGAACAAAAGCTATGACAAACCTAGACAGCATATTATACACAGATATTGCCCTGCCAACAAAGGTCCATATTGTCAAAACCATGGTTTTTCCAGTGAAGTGAAGTGAAGCAAACTCACTCAGTCGTGTCCAACTCTTTGCCACCCTGTGGACTGTAGCCGACCCGGCTCCTCTGTCCATGGGATTCTCCAGACAAGAATACTGGAGTGAATGTGAGAGCTGGAACATAAAGAAGGGTGAGCGCCAAAGAATTGATGCCTTTGAACTGTGGTGTTGAAGAAGACTCTTGAGATTCCCTTGGATTGCAAGGAGATCAAATCAGTCAATCCTAAAGGAAAGCAATCCTGAATATTCATTAGAAGGCCTGATGCTGAAGCTGAAGCTCCAATACTTTGTCCACCTAATGGGAAGAGTCAAATCATTAGAAAAGACCCTGATGCTGGAAAAGATTGAAAACAGAAGGAAAATGGGACAACAAAGGATTGAATGATTAGATGGTGTCCCTGACTCAGTGCAGATGAGTTTGAGCAAGCTTCGGGAGATGGTGAAGGACAGGGAAGCCTGGCGTGCTGCAGTCCATGGGGTCATAAAGAGTTGGACACGATTGAACAACTGAACATCAAACTGAGTTTAGACTAGAAATAGCCTTAAAACTATGCAATCACAAACACATAATATTTCTTCCTGATTTAAATATAGACTCTAATCAGATGTATGCCCTCTCTGCTGAAAATGCAGCTATTCAAATGTCATATGAACACTTTATTTCAATAAAACTAAAAAGTCATTATTTTTTAATTTAAATTTATTTATTTTAATTAGAGGCTAATTACTTTACAGCATTGTATTGGTTTTGCCATACATCTACATGTATGTGAGACAGCAAAAGAGACACAGATGTATAAAAAGCCATTAATTTTTAAGTTGCACATCAGTTTATATATCACTAGGAAAGAAAAATTTACAAATATTGGACTTGCTTAATTTGATTAGTTTTAAGACTGAGATTTCAGGGTTCTTAAATGTGGAGAAAAAAGTTGTACCTTGGAATGAAATGTAAGTTGTTTGAATTTTCACCACCTTTCAGATTTCTCTTACTACTATTATGCTCAGTTGTGTCCAGTCCTTAGCAAGCCAGTGAACCATAGCCCAGCCAGGTTCCTCTGTCCATGGGATTTTACAAGCAAGAAGACTGGAGTGGGTTTCCATTTCCTCCTCCAGGGTACTACCATTGTATGCTTTGTTAATTAATTGCACCTCTTTTTAAAAATTCTGCAAATATAGTGCAAAGGAAAATCCCCCAAGGTAAATTATAGCTGACAGTTTATTGTTATTGGTACCTGCAGACACAGATGGATCCTTAGTCCAAATTTACTTTGAATGTAGAGACTGAAGATACCATTCAAGCAAAGAAGGAATGAAAAAATATATTACTGACATACTTGAGATCTCTGGGAGCAGGGCAGTCCCCTCAGTCAAGTCTGAAATGGCTTGAGTGTCTGTGTGCTCAGTTGCTCAGTTGCGTCCAACTTTCTGTGGCCCCATGGACTGTTACCTGTCAGGCTTCTCTGTCCATGGAATTTTCCAGGCAAGAATTCTGGAGTGGATGGTCATTTTCTTCTCTAGGGGATCTTCCCTACCCAGGGATTGAACCAGAATTCCTTGCATCTCCTGTATTGGCAGGGTGATTCTTAAGTAGGGAAAGGAGACAGTCCTGGTTTTGAACTGTGATTAATGAGTGAGTTCAAGTGTGAGCTTCCAAGCAAGGAAGGGGCTGGCAGGGTTTCAGTTTCCCTCTGGAGACAAAAGAAGGAACACTGGACCTCCTTGTCAGGCTTCCCAGATGTGGGGAAGAAGGGGAGAAGAAAGATTGAGTTTTAAATCCTGTCAGCATTCAAATATTAAAAATTGGAGTCCAACTCCTTTATTTTCAAAACTTGTAAATGTTTTTTACAAGTAAAAACAAATAGTAAATATTATTTACTGTATGTGCCAGGCAATGCAGCTTGTGGAATCTTAGTTCCCTGACCAGGGATCAAACTAATGTCCCCTACAGTGGAAGCACAGATTGCAAACCACTGGACTTCCAAGGAAGTTCATCAATGTTTTAATTTAACAAGGCAGAAAAGTTAATCAGAATTGTTATGAAAACTAACTTTCCATATGTATAACAAAACACTAAGATCTTTTGATTGGAATCTATGTCTGTTTTCCAAAACTCTTGACCATCTCTTTATAGAATCTTTCTCAAGGGCTAATGTCACTCTCTCAGAGACAAAAATGATAAAGAGTATACCTGATGCATGTTGGCTTTCTCATAACTTTCAGGCAGATAATCATATTGTTTCTCTGACTTAATATCATGGCCAGAGTAGAGAATGACTTATTCATTTCTCTCTTGTATTTCTTTGACATGTTGGTAGGTACCTTCTTTTATTGTTGTTGTTGTTAACTTTTAATTTTATGTTGCATGTGTACATGCTAAGTCACTTCAGTTGTATTCAACTCTGTGTAACCTTATGGACTGCAGCCCTCCAGGCTGTTCTGTCTATGGAATTCTGCAGGCAAGAACACTGGAGTGGGTTGTCAGTTTTTTTCTCCAAATTTGTATTGGAGTATAGCCAATTAACAATTTCAGGTGCCCAGCAGAGCTACTCAGCTATGCATTCATTCTTCCCCAAACTCCCCTCCCATCCAGGCTGCTAAATAACATTGAGCAGAGTTCTTGGTGCTATACAGTAAGACCTTGTTAGTTATCCATTTAAAATATAGCAGTGTGCACCTGCCCATCTCAAACTCCCTAACTATCCCTTTACCCCTGGTAAGCATAAGTTCCTTCTCTAACTCTATGATTCTATTTTTGCTCTATGAATAAATTCATTTGTATTATTTCTTTTGAGATTTCACACATAAGAGATACCATACGATATTTCTCTTTCTCTGATTTACTTCATTCAGAATGACAGTCTCTAAGTGAAGTCGCTCAGTCATGCCCAACTCTTTGTGACCCCAGGGACTGTAGCCTACCAGGCTCCTCCATCCATGGAATTTTCCAAGCAAGGGTACTGGATTGGGTTGCCATTTGCTTCTTCAGGGCATCTTCCCAACCCAGGGATCTAACCTGAGTCTCCCACATTGCAGGCAAACACTTTACAGTCTGAGCCAAAGGGAAAGCTTGACAGTCTCTAGGTCCATCCATGTTGCTGCAAATGGCATTATTTCATTTGTTTTAGTGGCTGAGCAATATTCCACTGTATATATGTGCCATAGGCTAAATAGCAAGATGGATATTGCTGAAAAGTATACTAACAAACAGGTGTATTTAAGTGAGGATTGCACACAAAAAGAAGACGGATTGTGAAGTATGAAAAAAGAAGATGTAAGAGACTTGGGAAAATCATGTTATATTCAAACGTACAAATTGCTGGAATACTAGAAAGAGAAAACCAAGAAAATAATGAGAAATCAATGATTCAAATATCAGTGTCTAACTGTGAGAGTATAAATCGGTACATTCTTAATTGACACTTTATTTCATTTTTCATATGAAATGTTTAAGGCAAAAAATCAAAAGTATCTGAACATAGAAAACTGTACAATCCAAAAGTACAGACATGAATCTTGCATGAAGCTTTCAAATTGTGTAAAATAATCTTATAAATATTTTTTCTATATTTCCTCCATTTTAATATTATTGAGATGAGTTTGGTCTTATAGAAAGTTTAAAACCTGCTTAAGTGACAAGTTACTACTGGTAAGACAGCTTCTTGTAACTACTATACTAGTTCAGCATTTAGGGAAAATATGCTGCCTAAAAAGGCCATTATGTTTCTTTTTCCTTTTTTTTTTTTTTTCTTCTTGTGCTTAAATTATTGTTTGTTTAGTAACTCAGCTGTGTCCTGCTCTTTGCAATCACCTAGACTAGAGCCTGCTAGGCTCCTCTGTCTGCGGGACTTTCCAGGTGAGAATACTGGAGTTGGTTGTATACTTAAATTGGAAATTTCTGAAAGACAAAGTGGAGTTGTACAACAGTCAAATCTGGATGAACCAGCCTTCAGTAGAAAAACTGCAAGACTTAATTTCTGAACTCAGAAGTATTTATATTGGAGAGAGTTACTCTACCAAAACATAGTATAGACCGTATTCCCCCCAAAAACTCTTCTGTTGGTGGTTCTTTGTTGAAAGCAGTTATGTACATGAGTTATTTTGTTATTATTCTGGACAAATAGAAATTATTGGACACTGGACCACACCAATCAGTCCAGAAAAGAAATAATAGTTATTCAGATATTTGAGCTTTGCCTTAGGAAGATCACAGAGGTCATCAGTGCTATAAGGGCCTTTATTATGTCTCCTTCAGGGAAGAGTCAGAAACCAATAACTCATGAAGCACAGAACCCTCACACAGAATTTTGATGTTAACAATATTTAACCACTACAAATCTGGACTAAATTCAGCTATGATCTCAGCATCCTGGCCATTAGTAACCTCCCTGTGTGAATATGTCCTCCATTTATTGCATTCTGTGCCAGTTAAATGAAGCACTGGCTTGACAGTTATAATTTTTGAAAAGGTGGGCATTTTTTATATCCATCTCAAAAGAATTCAAACCTGAAGTAATATCTGACTCTGAACACTTTATGTGACTTTTATTTGAGGGAACATAGCTAAAAGATTTAAGAACTAGACAATTTCTCACTTGGGTTGCTTGTATTTTATTTCAACTAATTTTTCATAGCTTTTGAAGCAGTTTCAGATGGTGTATGGAAACACAGGTGAATAATACTTATGGTCTTTGGCCCATTTTTCTTGTTTTCTCTACCAGTTACTACATAAAACAGACCTGTTATATTGGGATCTAGTCAAGTCTTCCCATTCCCAGGGCACTGCAGCTTCCTGTGGAAGATGTATATCACTTTGGAGAGTGGGTCTTCATCATATCTCCACATCAAAGCAAATTAAAAATTAATACATTCCAAATTGGGGGAGGAAATGAATAGAAAATAACACCAAATAAGAATAGCTGTATCATTAAATTTTAATTTTGCTTTTCAAAATTTGAGAGTCAACTGTGGGAATGTTTTAAGTACTGGAATTTGACCTAAAATGCATCTGTATAACATTGGAATATGTCATTATGGTAGGCAGCATGAAAACATACAGCCAGAATTGACAGTTCCTTCTCAATTTTGTCTCTAGGAGTGCCCTGGAAATCTACTCCCATGGTTGTAGTGGGAAGAACATGGTAGAGGAAAAGATACAAAAATTTAGGTTCCAATCCTCTATTCCACTCTGGTTCCAGATTAGACCTTGTCAGTGTGAAGTGCTCAGGGAGGTTTGAGGGCAGAAAGGGAAGAAAAGGCAAAGTTCTTCAGAGGCAGCTGCAAAAGATTAAAAGGAAGATATGAGGTTCAAAGCAGTTTCTAGGGGTGGAGATGAAGAACCTTAAGGCAGTAGGGGGTAATTAATTCCCAGCTTATGCTTCATAGCTTCATCAGGGTCTAGCTATAGAGAAGATAAAGTACAAAGATATACAGTATATATGAACAAATTCAGTTCTGAGGGCAAGTTTGTAAGTTCAGTTTGTTTGTAAGTCCAACAAAGTTAGCCTATGCATCCAACTAACACAATTGGCTATATAGTACCATACTATAATAGGTTTTTAATATTTTTACACAAACACAAAAATAAAGAAAATAGTTTTAATCTCAGAGTACATTACCTTGCCAAGTACAATTCTGTTTTGTTTACTCCTTCAGTCATGTCTGACTCGTTGAGACACCATGGTCTGCAGCACACCAGGCTTCCTTGTCCTTCATCATCTCCCTGAGTTGCTTGAACTCATGTCCGTTGAATTAGTGATGCTATTCAATCATCTCATCCTCTGTCATCCTCTTCTCCTCCTTCCTTCAATCTCTCCTAGCAGCAGGGTATTTTCCAGTGAATTGGCTCTTCCCATCAGAGGGCCAAAGTATAGAACTTCAGCCTTAGCATCAGTCCTTTCAATGATTATCCAGGGTTAATTTCCTTTATGAGTGACTGATTTGATTGCCATGCCATTCAAGGGACTCTCAAGAAGCTACTCTAGTACCACAGTTCAAAAGCATCAATTTTTCAGTTCTCAGTCTTCTTTTTGGGTCCAACTCTCACATCTATACATGGTTACTGGAAAAATCATAGCTTTAACTATACGGATCTTTATTAGCAAAGTAGAGTAGGACCAGCTACATCACTGCTGCTTTTATGCATGCTTCTGGACATCCTATGCTTGAAAAAATTACTGCTGTACTCTGTAGTGTACTTATAGTAGAGTACACAAAAGCACAACCAGTTGTAGAGGATGCAGGCAGGCATGACCTGTGAATTTACATATTGAACATGCAAACACACATTTGCATCTTTGAAAGTTCACAACTTGAAGAATCTTATGTAGGGATTCTTGTTGCACTTATTTGAGACTCTCAGCAGATTCCAGGCAAGCTCTTAACATTTACGCCTTCCTATACTGCAGGCTGAAGCTGTTAGTGGCACCTCTTCTGACCTTCATTCATTCTGTTTTACCAACATTGGTGTAAGTCCCCACTCTATTGTTTTAAAATCCTTCTGAATGTCTTCTGATTATTTGACTTACTGTTAGATAATATTAATGTTAATCATCATTCTTTAAATTCAAAATAAATACATAGAATCAATGCTTGCATTTAATTTTTTTTAAAAATCTTTCAGAGTTTATAGTAGATACTAGATATCCTCTAAAAGTGTGCAGTCCCAGCATAAAAGGTATGTAAATATTACATTAATGACGCTTTTAGTTAAGTAACACTATTTTTGACCTGGGAAATGCCTGGGGAATCCCATGGACAGAGGAGCCTCGTGGGCTAAAGTCCATGCGGTCACAAAGAGTCAGACACAACTGAGCTATTAACACACACTTTCCGTTTTTGAAGAACTATCATAGTTGAAATACAAAGAAAAACTTTGTTCTTGTATTTTGCTTTCTTTATTTGTTGCCATTTAAACCATGATACTCTTTGACAGTTGGTTTTCCTCAAGATGTAGGAAATTTGATACTGAATTTAATTTTATATACCAAACATTTGGTTTCTATTTAAGGCTTATGTTTTCAAAAGATTTGGAAACTCACCAGGATGATTTGAAGGACTTTTCTTGCATTTGTTTCCTTTTTGATCAAAAGGTTTAAATGGTGGCATACTGCTTTGGTGCTAATGCATGCTTCCTGTAGCTAAATACAAATGTGGGGGAAATATTAATGGGGGTATATAAGATTGGTTTAAAAGGTTTAGAAAATGAACTCAATTTTTTAAGGAATCTCCACACTGTTCTCCATAGTGGCTGTACTAGTTTTGCATTCCCACCAACAGTGTAAGAGGGTTCCTTTTTCTCCACACCCTCTCCAGCATTTATTGCTTGTAGACTTTTGGATCGCAGCCATTCTGACTGGTGTGAAATGGTACCTCATAGTGGTTTTGATTTGCATTTCTCTGATAATGAGTGATGTTGAGCATCTTTTCATGTGTTTGTTAGCCATCTGTATGTCTTCTTTGGAGAAATGTCTATTTAGTTCTTTGGCCCATTTTTTGATTGGGTCATTTATTTTTCTGGGGTTGAGCTGTAGGAGTTGCTTGTATATTTTTGAGATTAGTTGTTTGTCAGTTGCTTCATTTGCTATTATTTTCTCCCATTCTGAAGGCTGTCTGTTCACCTTGCTAACAGTTTCCTTTGATGTGCAGAAGCTTTTAAGTTTAATTAGGTCCTATTTGTTTATTTTTGCTTTTATTTCCAATATTCTGGGAGGTGGGTCATAGAGGATCCTGCTGTGATGTATGTCGGAGAGTGTTTTGCCTATGTTCTCCTCTAGGAGTTTTATAGTTTCTGGTCTTACATTTAGAGCTTTAATCCATTTTGAGTTCATTTTTTGTGTATGGTGTTAGAAAGTGTTCTAGTTTCATTCTTTTACAAGTGGTTGACCAGATTTCCCAGCACCACTTGTTAAAGAGATTGTCTTTAATCCATTGTATATTCTTGCCTCCTTTGTCAAAGATAAGGTGTCCATATGGGCGTGGATTTATCTCTGGGCTTTCTATTTTGTTCCATTGATCTATATTTCTGTCTTTGTGCCAGTACCATACTGTCTTGATAACTGTGGCTTTGTAGTAGAGCCTGAAGTCAGGTAGGTTGATTCCTCCAGTTCCATTCTTCTTTCTCAAGATCGCTTTGGCTATTCGAGGTTTTTTGTATTTCCATACAAACTGTGAAATTATTTGTTCTAGCTCTCTGAAGAATACTGTTGGTAGCTTGATAGGGATTGGATTGAATCTATAGATTGCTTTGGGTAGTATACTCACTTTCACTATATTGATTCTTCCAATCCATGAACATGGTATATTTCTCCATCTGTTAGTGTCCTCTTTGATTTCTTTCACCAGTGTTTTATAGTTTTCTATATATAGGTCTTTAGTTTCTTTAGGTAGATATATTCCTAAGTATTTATTCTTTCCGTTGCAATGGTGAATGGAATTGTTTCCTTAATTTCTCTTTCTGTTTTCTCATTATTAGTGTATAGGAATGCAAGGGATTTCTGGGTGATGATTTTATATCCTGCAACTTTACTATAGACACTGATTAGTTCTAGTAATTTTCTGGTGGAGTCTTTAGGTTTTTCTATGTAGAGGATCATGTCATCTGCATCCCACTGCTAGGCATACACACTGAGGAAACCAGAAGGGAAAGAGACACGTGTACCCCAATGTTCATCGCATCACTGTTAATAATAGCCAGGACATGGAAGCAACCTAGATGTCCATCAGCAGATGAATGGATAAGAAAACTGTGGTACATATACACAGTGGAGTACTACTCAGTCATTAAAAAGAACACATTTGAATCAGTTCTAATGAGGTGGATGAAACTGGAGCCTATTATACAGAGTGAAATAAGCCAGAAAGAAAAACACCAATACAGTATACTAATGCATATATATGGAATTTATAAAGATGGTAACAATAACCCTGTGTACAAGACAGCAAAAGAGACACTGATGTATAGAACAGTCTTATGGACTCTGTTGGAGAGGGAGAAGTTGGGAAGAGTTGGGAGAATGGCATTGAAACATGTGTAATATCATGTATGAAACAAGTTGCCAGTCCAGGTTCGATGCACTATACTGGATGCTTGGGGCTGGTGCACTGGGACGACCTAGAGGGATGGTGTGGGGAGGGAGGAGGGAGGAGGGTTCAGGATGGGGAGCACATGTATACCTGTGGCAGACTCGTTTTGATGTTTGGCAAAACTAATACAGTGTTTGAGGTTTAAAAATAAAATAAAATTTAAAAAGAAAATGAACTCAATTAAGTGAAATGAACTATCATTATTCAGTTTGAGAAAGAAATTTTAGCAGAAAGGGGAGAAGTTAAGACAGAACTAAGTTCTTTTTTGCATTTGTACTAGGTTGAAAAACTGTAACATAGCAATTTGAGCTTAATACCTTAAACAAAAATTTTGTACTCATGAATTTGTATTTGGAGAAATATCATTGGGTATTGTCTAAACATAGGATAAAATGGGATAACTTTCCATCTATCAGGAGTAAGGGGAGTTTAGTCTGAATACCGATGAAGTTGTTGGACCTTTTGCTGCTTCTTAGGCTTAGAACTTTTTTCCCTCACTCAACATATACAATTTGGGATGTAGAACTTCCATGTAAAAAATAGATAAGGTATCCTTTTGCCCTGTTGATAAAATGGGTTCTGATATTTAATGTTATAACTTATGATGATTTTTGTCTATTCCTTGAATTTGGTCATGTCAAGCCTAAATATGATGGTCTACTATATCCACTAATTTATGGTTTACCATATGCACTGGAGAAGGAAATGCAACCCACTCCAGTGTTCTTGCCTGGAGAATCCCAGGGACGGGGGAGCCTGGTGGGCTGCCATCTAAGGGGTTGCACAGAGTCAGACACGACTGAAATGACTTAGCAGTATATCTACTAAATGTATTGTATTCACTATTTCATCACCTGAATCCTCTTCACCTAATCCTCTCTCTAACTGAATAGACAGCTACTAGTCCATCAACATTTCAAAATTTTCCCAAAACACCTGTATGTCAAGAGATCCTCCTACACATTGTCCTTTTACTGAGAGATAAGCATTCGTATTTTCAGTAAAATAATCACCTAGATTACATAATTTTCCTATGCAGTCCTTTTACTTTGTTCTCAGTTGAATCAGCTCTTGGGATCATTTTAGGCACAGAAAATGCTGCCAAAACCACTTAAGCAAGGCCAATTATTTGAATGTGAAATTTAATTTAATCACATCTCTTCCAAAAGGGGTAGCCAAATAATAACTGTATCAGAAATCTTTCAAACATTACATCTCTAATATCATTTTTCTGGAAATATTTTCTAAAGAATGGAAGACTCTTTTGAAAGCATTGTATGCAGGAGCTAGGTAAATGGAATTTACCTCGGTTAAATTATATTTATCACTGAAATATTCACATAATTTCAAATGCTGTAATTGAAGCACATCATACATTTCTAACACAAACTTTTCATTTTACAGTTGGGTAAACAAGTCTCTGATGAATGGAATTGTTTTCCAAATATCCTTTAAATCCCAATAATATTAGACTCTACTCATAATATCTTGAATGATTTTCCTTTGCAATGTCTCTGACACATTTTCTCCTTGAGAAATAAGGCAGAGGAAAAGATGAAATACAGTATTTATATATAAAGTGTATAAATGTAGTATTTAATTTAATCTTAATTTATAGTATACACATAAAATAGTGTTTAGGTAAAGTACTTGGAAGTTTATCTTCCATTCCACAAAGAGTAAAAGCTTTTATTATATAAAGGACATTCTCTCTTTTACTTTACCTAGACTGAGATTCTTCTAACCAAATGAATTCTTTTCAACTGAGAATATAGTTATAAAGGTATTGGGCACTACTTCCCCTTTGGGAAATGGAAATTCTGCAACCGGTTTTGCCTGGAAGATTGGCAGCTATCCTTTGCTAAAAATTCAGGGGGGTAAACCCACCAGATTGTAGCTTTTCAGTCTTCCATCAACTTGAAACATTTCCTTAAAGTTGGTGGGGGATGATTTTGGTTATGAAAGAAATGCCTCTCAAAGATTTTACAGGACTTTAGGGCTTGGCAAGTAGAAATGCCCACTGTTTTGCTAACCAATCAAAAAAGAAGAACATTACTGGCAACGTGCCTACACTGAAAACTAACTGATCAGGAAATTGATAAAGCTTTACTACCTGGGGTGGTTGTATAGGATTTCAACCTTCCAACACAAAAAGTCACTAAGTACAAATAATTTGTTTGCTTTCTCTTTCAGAAAGGAACAAACCCGAATGGGCAGTAAGATGATATAGATACCAATTTAGTGCCTGATATATCCCCTGAGCAGAATAAAAGACAGTTAAGTCTCTGACTTTCAGGTATTTATATTTTAATATAGTTGAAGAAGCATGCAGTCAAATCAACAAAGAAAATAGTTTTTGCTTGTGATAAAGGAATAAAGCACGGCGGCAGCTGCAACCGCTGCACTAAGTGCGGCCGAGAGGAGCTACCCCACTTCCGAGGTCAGGGGCAGAACCCAGGAGGACCCCATGCCTGAAGGGGGGAAGCCAAGAGGAGTTACCCCATGTCCGAGGTCAGGGGCAGTGGCCGAGAGTGCCAGGCTGCTAAGGCACAGGAAAGGTGGAAAAGAACTACCCAAGTCCGAGGTCAGGGGCGGTGGCTGGGAGGAGCTACCACAAGTTCGAGGTCAGGGGCGGTGGCCGGGAGGATCTACCCCAAGAACGAAGTAAGGGGCGGGGTGCCGGGAGGAGCTACTCCATGCCAGAGGCAAGGGGCAGCGGACAGGAGGAGCTACCCTATGCTGGAGGCCAGGAGCGGCAGCTGGGAAGACCAACCCCACGTCCAAGGAGCAGTGGCTGTGTCAACGCAGGAGGGCTTAGAGGAGCTATCCCACATTGAAGATCAGGAAGGGTGGTGGTGAGGAGATACCCCGTGTCCAAGGTAAGGAGCAGCGGCTGCGCTTTCCTGGAGCAGCCGTGAAGAGATACCCCACGCCCAAGGTAAGAGAAACCCAAGTAAGATGGTAGGTGTTGCAAGAGGGCATCAGAGGGCAGACACGCTGAAACCATACTCACAGAAAACTAGGCAATCTAATCACACTAGGACCACAGCCTTGTCTAACTCAATGAAACTAAGCCATGCCTGTGCGGCAACCCAAGACGGGCAGGTCATGGTGGAGAGCTCTGACAGACTGGTCCACTGGAGAAGGGAATGGCAAACCACTTCAGTATGCTTGCCTTGAGAACCCCATGAACAGTATGAAGAGCCAAAATGATAGGATACTGAAAGAGGAATTCCCTAGGTCAGTAGGGGCCCAAAATGCTACTGGAGATCATTGAAGAAATAACTCCAGAAAGAATGAAGGGATGGAGCCAAAGCAAAAACAATACTCAGCTTTGGATGTGACTGGTGATAGAAACAAGGTCCGATGCTGTAAAGAGCAATATTGCATAGGAACCTGGAATGTCAGGTCCAGGAATCAAGGCAAATTGGAAGGGGTCAATCAAGAGATGGCAAGAGTGAATGTAGACATTCTAGGAATCAGCGAACTAAAATGGACTGGAATGGGTGAATTTAACTCAGATGACCATTATATCTCCTACTGTGGGCAGGAATCCCTCAGGAGAAATGGAGTAGCCATCATGGTCAACAAAAAAGTCCAAAATGCAGTACTTGGATGCAATCTCAAAAATGACAGAATGATCTCTGTTCGTTTCCAAGGCAAACCATTCAATATCACAGTAATCCTAATCTATGCCCCAACCAGTAATGCTGAAGAAGCTGAAGTTGAACGGTTCTATGAAGACCTCCAAGACCTTTTAGAACTAACAGCCAAAAAAGATGTCCTTTGCATTACAGGGGACTGGAATGCAAAAGTAGGAAGTCAAGAAACACCTGGAGTAACAGGCAAATTTGGCCTTGGAATACAGAATGAAGCAGGGCAAAGACTAATGGACTTTTGCCAAGAAAATGCAGTGGTCATAATGAACACCCTCTTCCAATAACACAAGAGAAGACTCTACACATGGACATTACCAGATGGTCAACACCAAAATCAGATTGATCATATTCTTTGCAGCCAAAGATGGAGAAGCTCTATACAGTCAGCAAAAACAAGACCAGGAACTGACTGTGGCTCAGATCATGAACTCCTTATTGCCAAATTCAGACTGAAATTGAAGGAAGTAGGGAAAACCACTAGACCATTCAGGTATGACCTAAATCAAATCCCTTATGATTATACAGTGGAAGTGAGAAATAGATTTAAGGGTCTATTCTGATAGATAGAGTGCCTGATGAACTATGGAATGAGGTTCGTGACATTGTAAAGGAGACAAGGATCAAGACCATCCCCATGGAAAAGAAATGCAAAAAAGCAAAATGGCTGTCTGGGGAGGCCTTACAAATAGCTGTGAAAAGAAGAGAAGTGAAAAGCAAAGGAGAAAAGGAAAGATATAAGCATCTGAAAGCAGAGTCCAAAGAATAGAAAGAAGCGATAAGAAAGCTTTCCTCAGGGATCAATGCAAAGAAATAGAGGAAAACAACAGAATGGGAAAGACTAGAGATCTCTTCAAGAATATTAGAGATACCAAGGGGACATTTCCTGCAAAGATGGGCTCGATGAAGTACAGAAATGGTAGGGACCTAACACAAGAGGAAGATATTAAGAAGAGGTGGCAAGAATACACTGAGGAAGTGTACAAAAAAGATCTTCATGACCCAGATAATCATGATGGTGTGATCATTCATCTAGAGCCAGACATCCTGGAATGTGAAGTCAAGTGGGCCTTAGAAAGCATCACTACAAACAAAGCTAGTGGAGGTGATGGAATTCCAGTTGAGCTATTTCAAATCCTGAAAGATGATGCTGTGAAAGTGCTGCACTCAATATGCCAGCAAATTTGGAAAACTCAGCAGTGGCCACAGGACTGGAAAAGGTCAGTTTTCATTCCAATCCCAAAGAAAGGCAATGCCAAAGAATGCAAAAACTGCCACACAAATGCACTCATCTCACATGCTAGTAAAGTAATGCTCAAAATTCTCCAAGCCAGACTTCAGCAATACGTGAATCGTGAACTTCCTGATGTTCAAGCTGGTTTTAGAAAAGGCAGAGGAACCAGAGATCAAATTGCCAACATCCGCTGGATCACGGAAAAAGCAAGAGAGTTCCAGAAAATATCTATTTCTGCTTTATTGACTATGCCAAAGCCTTTGACTGTGTGGATCACAATAAACTGTGGAAAATTCTGAAAGAGATGGGAATACCAGACCACCTCACCTGCCTCTTGAGAAACCTATATGCAGATATGGAAGCAACAGTTAGAACTGGACATGGAACAACAGACTGGTTCCAAATAGAAAAAGGAGTAGGTCAAGGTTGTATATTGTCACCCTGCTTATTTAACTTATTATCAGAGTAAATCATGAGAAACGCTGGGCTGGAGGAAGTGCAAGCTGGAATCAAGATTTCTGGGAGAAATATCAATAGCCTCAGATATGCAGATGTCACCACCCTTATGGCATAAAGTGAAGAGGAACTAAAAAGCCTCTTGATAAAAGTGAAAGAGGAGAGTGAAAACGTTGGCTTAAAGCTCAACATTCAGAAAACGAAGATCATGGCATCAGGTCCCATCACTGCATGGGAAATAGATGGGGAAACAGTGTCAGACTTTATTTTTCTGTGCTCCAAAATCACTGCAGATGGTGACTGCAGCCATGAAATTAAAAGTCGCTTACTCCTTGGAAGGAAAGTTATGACCAACCTAGATAGCATATTCAAAAGCAAGAACATTACTTTGCCAACAAAGATCCGTCTAGTCAAGACTATGGCTTTTCCCGTGATCATGTATGGATGTGAGAGTTGGACTGTGAAGAAGGCTGAGTGCTGAAGAATCGATGCTTTTGAACTGTGGTGTTGGAGAAGACTCTTGAGAGTCCCTTGGACTGCAAGGAGATCCAACCAGTCCATTCTGGTGGAGATTAGCTCTGGGATTTCTTTGGAGGGAATGATGCTGAAGCTGAAACTCCAGTACTTTGGCCACCTCATGCGAAGAGTTGACTCATTGGAAAAGACTCTGATGCTGGGAGGGATTGGGGCAGGAGCAGAAGGGGAGGACAGAGGAAGAGATGGCTGGATGACATCACTGACTCAATGGAGTGAGTCTGAGTGAACTCCAGGAATTGGTGATGGACAAGGAGGCCTGGCGTGCTGTGATTCATGGGGTCGCAAAGAGTCGGACACGAGTGAGCGACTGAACTGAAGTGAAAGGAATAAAATAAAAAGAAATGGCTATGGAGGCAGAGATCAGGCCACTTTGTGGATCAGACAAATCGGAGGCCATTTGGTGTAGGGAATGTACATATCTAAAGGAATGGCAAACTTGCCTGAATATGGCAGCCAGTAAAATGAAATATGAAAAATAGTAGAATTTTTGAATAAACAATTATATGTCTCCTGGACATTGATACTAATTTGGGTCTCATGATTTCTCCTAGAATCCAACTCAGTTCAGTTCATTTGCTCAGTCATGTCCGACTCTTGCGACCCTGTCCATCACCAATTTCCAGAGCTTACTCAAACTCACATCCAGTGAGTTGGTGATGGCATCCAACCATTTGATCCTCTGTCCTCCCCTTCTCCTCCTACCTTCAATCTTTTCCAGCATGAAGGTCTTTACCAATGAGTCAGATCTTCTCATCAGGTGGCCAAAATATTGGAGTTTCAGCTTCAGCATCAGTCCTTCCAATGAATTTTCAGGACTGATTTCCTTTAGGATTGACTAGTTGGATCTCCTTGCAGTCCAACAGACTCTCAATAGCCTTCTCCCAACACAACAGTTCAAAAGCATCATTCTTCAGCTTTTAGCCTTCTTTATAGTCCAACTCTTACATCCGTACATGACTACTGGTAAAACTGTAGCTTTGACTAGTGGACCTTTGTTGGCAAAGTAGTGTTTCTGCTTTTTAATATGCTGTCTAGGTTTGTCATAGTTTTCTTCCAAGGAGTAAGCGTCTTTTAATTTTATGGCTGCAGTCACCATCTGCAGTGATTTTGGAGCCCAAAGAAGTAAAGTCTGTCACTGTTTCCATTGTTTCCCCATCTATTTGCCATGAAGTGATGGGACCAGATGCCATGATCTTAATTTTCTGAATGTTGAGTTTTAAGCCAACTTTCTTTCCAACTAAAGTCCTTAAATACTTGAGGATCTTGATGATATTGTACATTCCAGCAGAAGCTGAAAACAAATCTGTAGATCAGATTTGGATGAAAACAATTGAGGTGATCTATACAATGTTTAAGGGCTTCCCTAGTAGCTCAGATGGTAAAGCATCCGACTGCAATGCAGGAGACATGGGTTCGATTTCTGGGTTGGGAAAATCCCCTGGAGAAGGAAGTGGCAACCCACACAAGTATCCTTGCCTGGAAAATCCCATGAACAGAAGAACCTGGGAGGCTGTACAGTCCATTGGGTCACAAAGAGTTGGAAATGACTGAGTGAATAACACACACATATAGTGTCTAGCAACACAGAATTTGTATAATATTGCTTAGTTGCCAAATCAAAATGAATTGACTTTACAAAACCAAGATCATCAGCTTCTTTTTGAATATTAGATTGCCAATAACCTGTGTCTACATTCCTGTATGTGAAAAATAGGCTGTTTCTCAGAATTGCCATTTTTTTAAATTTTATTTTATTTTTAAACTTTAAATAATTGTATTAGTTTTGCCAAATATCAAAATGAATCTGAATTGCCATTTGAAGGAGCGTGCACACTCTAATTTGCTGCAGTTCCAACTTATTCCTCTTCCCATCAAAAAAAAGCTAGTCTCTTTTGACTTTTATTCTTCCTCTTGAACTATCATTTTCCACTTAATAAAACTAAGGGACAGTGAATTATTACTTATGTGTGCTTGCTAAATCATTCAGCCTTGTCGGACTCATTGAGATCCTATGGACTGTAGCCTGTCAGGCTCCTCTGTCAATGGATTCTCTAGACAAGAATACTGGATTGGTTCAAATGTATTCTTTTTAATGAGGTGGATGAAACTGGAGCCTATTATACAGAGTGAAGTAAGCCAGAAAGAAAAACACCAATACAGTATACTAACGCATATATATGGAATTTAGAAAGATGGTAACAATAACCCTGTGTACAAGACAGCAAAAGAGACACTGATGTATAGAACAGTCTTATGGACTCTGAGAGAGAGGGAGAGGGTGGGAAGATTTGGGAGAATGGCATTGAAACTTGTAAAATATCATGTATGAAACGAGTTGCCAGTCCAGGTTCGATGCACGATACTGGATGCTTGGGGCTGGTGCACTGGGACGACCCAGAGGGATGCAATGGGGAGGGAGGAGGAAGGAGGGTTCAGGATGGGGAACACATGTATACCTGTGGCGGATTCATTTTGATATTTGGCAAAACTAATACAATTATGTAAAGTTTAAAAATAAAATTAAAAAAAAAAGAATACTGGATTGGGTTGTCATGCCCTCTTCCAGGGGATCTTCCTGAAACAGGAATAGAACCTGCCTCTCCTGCAGCTCCTGCATTGCCATCAGATTCTTTACCACTGAGCCACCAGGGAAGCCTTGATTCATTACTAAAACTCCAGTAAAAATGAGATTTAGAAAGAGATGAATTTTTTAGGAAGTGCAATATAGTATGTGCTATGCTGTGCTTAATCACTCAGTCATGTCCTACTCTTTGTGACTCCATGGACTGTAGCCCGCCAGTCTCCTCTGTCCATGAGGATTCTACAGGCAAGAATACTAGAGTGGGTTGCCATATTCTCCTCCTGGGGATCTTCCCAACCCAGGGATAGAACCCAGGTCTCCTGCATTGCAGGCAGATTCTTTACCATATGGGCCACCAGGGAAACCAGGGAAATAAAGTATAATTATTATTAAAATTGACTATTCTTGGATACTTACTGAATGAATTCTATTTGCTTCCAAAGAACAATTTATTCATGCATTTACTTTTCTGCACTAGCCTCTTTAGATGTGTGGGCATTTGATGTTTGGAGTAGAACCATTATCCTCCAAAATGTCCTTGCTGTGCCCAGAAAATGAAGAACTCTTATGTCCTACTTGCAAGCCAGTGTATATATATATATATATATATTTTTTTTTTTTTCCTTTCATTATTCAGCATTCATTTGGGATCAGTTGCTGCCCCTGATGTCAGAGATTTAAAGCTATAGCCAAATTACTCAAGTTCTCATATTTACCTCTGTCCACAATATTAGATCCTTGATAAGGTGTATTTAGTCTCCCCACACTATCAGATATGACTTGGGTTATAGAGGACATCAATGTCACTGCAAACAGCCTGAGGTAGCATCCTTGGACTTGATTGCTTAGAATTAGGTATTGTGTTTTTGTAGCCTGTGAGTTAGTAATGCAAATAAGATTTACCTAGTTTTTTTGAAGGTTAAAATAAAAAAAAAAGGGGGGGGGTCCAGCAAAACTGTAAGGTAAAAAGAATGATCTCTTTCTACTTTATTTTTTTTTTTTTATGCCAACAAAAAGTTTTTGATGCAGGCTAGCAATCCAAAGACACTGGTAATGTTGGCATGTCCCTATGTATCGCTCAGATGCAGACTGCACCCTTAAACAATGTTAAATCACTTCAAGAACATTCCTTGCCCTCTTCCACCAACCCCATGTCAATGAACAGTTCTTATGTATCTAGAGAGGCAAGTGGAGTTTACTAGGATTGGCATCTGATGACATGAGGCCAATAATAATTATCCACATTAACCCATGCAATTTATTTTTAAATCCTAAGTCTCAGTTATTTCACCTGTTAAGAAGAGATGGCACTACTCATTCTCCAGGTAATTGTGAGATTTCAGGAGGCAAACTGATACAGGATAATGGAATGGTTAGGAACATAAGCTCACAAGTCAGGCTAACTGGTTTAAAAACTCTTCCAATTGATTACTGGGGCCTTGGAGAGCTATTCAAATTAAATGAACTTTAATTTCTTCATCTTTATCACAGAATTGTAATATGTTATGTTTAGGATTGAAGGATTTGATTGTTTAACACATGTCTAGCCATCAACTGTCACATAATAGGTGTTCAGTAATTGAGGATAACAATATATATGAAAGACCTTTAATAAACAAAATGAATATACTTACCAAATGATTCTGCTTTTGAGCTAAGTTAGTCCTAAGAGAAACTGTCTAAAGAACTACTTTAGCACTCTTTTATAGCTTTTCTCTTAATCCAATTTTTCTTCACCTTTAGTAGCTTAAAAAAAAATCAAATCTGTTCCTGGAAAATGATCTGATACAATAACATTTGGAGTTCAGTTGAATGAAAAAATGCATAGCCAGTAATTTTCCCTTGCAATATTTCCTTTAAAACCAGTATTATTTTCTAAAAGAAATGGAAATTCCAGAGAGCAATTACATTGTTTGGGAGTCATACTTTGGATAGGAGATTCCCTAACCATTCTAGACTGCTGATCATCTAAAGTTTTTTGTCTCAAGGCTGTCCTAGCTTGGGATATTCAAAACAAAATGAATATGTAGAATACCTGCTCATTTTCTATGAGAGGAATTAAAGTTGACATGCTTGGATCAAGCAGCATATATCTGCATTCCTGTTTTCCAGCCAGCTTGAAAAGCATGTAGCTCAATATTACTTTTTTTATCTCAGAACATAGACATACTGTAAAAGCATGCAGAATTTGCCAAGTCTGATTTTATGACTAAGAAGATATGCCAGGAAGCAGCAATATCTATATTTATCTGTTAATATATTCTTAAATTCAATGGTAATATAATATTTACTAGAGTTACCTATTTAGGTTTGGATATGCATAAATGGCTTTGTTTTTTGCTGAATATGTTTTCAACAATAATGTTCATGAAGCATGTTCATAAGGAATTTTTTTGTGAAATTAATCAATCATTTGGTTTTATGGTAAAACTAGTTTTATAACCTAGATGCACAGATAAAGGTATAACTGTAATGCATTTGCCCTAAAGGTCAGTTATAATAAGACATCAGCTTCTGCACAAAATCTTAAGTCCTGAAATTACAGTTGCATTTAAAATTTATCCAACTTTAAATTTAAACAACTACATATCTATCCTTAAAGCCAGGAGGAAAATTAATTTTAACTTTGAATTATTATTGCATGTATACTTATTAATGTATATTATTTAGTTGTCTAAATATTTTATTATTGAAATAATACATATGTTGAGCTATAACTCACAATATGCTCTGATTCATCAGTGACCTTATCAGTTGGGCCTTCAACTTAAAGTAGGATCTAAATAATGGTAGTAATAGATTAAGGAGGAATTAATTTTATCAATATCATTGGCTTATAATTGCTATTCTATCTACAGGTGGAAAAAGTTAAGAAATTTTCATTTGAAAAATAAGTTCTCTTATTACATCATATTAATAATAACTTTAAGGTTTCCACATCCACAAATTTGTGGGGGGGGCATTAATATACTTGCTGATATGGCTTTCTGCACATATTTGTGAGGCTAATATTTAAGATCAAATATGACATTGTTTCTATATAAAACTATTTCATACAATCAAAACATCTGTCTGGCAACACATAGGCCACTCAATTTTATTTATTAGAAATATATATAATAAATGTGTGTATATACATATATATATATGGAGAAAGGCTTTTACTTTTCTATTTCTTTCTCTGATATAAAATTCTTCTTCATGGAATTATTACTACCCTTTATACCACTGCTTCTCTATCAAAATTATATTAATAAGCAGATGATATTTGAAATATCACACTCTGAAACTGACTGTATATGGAAAGTCAAAGAATACGCCTGGAGTTTTACTGAAATCCCTACTTGAATTTTACATATCATTTATTAAATTTATCCAATCAGTAATTATTGAGTAGTTTCTATGTCTTAATTATAGTGTTAATTTTGGGATTATAAATGATGAATGAAAAAAGTTCTGTCCCTTCAAGAAATTTAAAAATCACATTTGAGAGCAAAATTAAATAGGCAGTTTTGATATTATAATAATAAAAGTGTGATATACACTACTGAACCAGTGTTTTAATAACCCAAATTATTCTATATTATATTCCATTACATCTTGATATTCATATTTGCAAGCCTATTAAACAGTATGGGGACTAATGAGTAGTTGTGTGCTATTGGGTAATCTTTTCAGCAGCTTGGAGACTTTTATGCATTGTTTCTTCCTTTTTCGAAGATGGTGTCTTAGTTTAGAGAAAGGGGGGCTGATTTGTATTTTGAGGTCACAGTGAGAAATGGGATTACTCAGACTAGATGATTTTCTGTGCATGTTAGCTGCTATACTTGGTGTAGTCGTTTGCATGTCTTTAAACAGTAACCATGGAGGTCCATTAATGATCTGGGAACTACAGACCATATAAATTATTAGTTTGTCATTGCAAGATTTATTCTTCCAGACACATATTAACTACACAGTTTTGGGGGGTTTTATTTTTATTCTTATTTTCCTTTAAAGTAGCCTTTAAAAAACTCAACTGGGCTGCTTATTACCACTGCAACCCTTCTCTAGGACATGCAAGAATTTCTGGATTTTTTCACACAAATCTGTAGGCTATGTGGTCCAAGGATTCTTCTAGTGTTTTATTTTTCTAGATTCCTCCTACAGCACCTACAAGCCATCTTTTATTCTAATTTTTTCCAGAGTCTTCTATACTTCATGCCTTCCTCATATCAGGAGATAGAACCCACATATATTAGATGTAAGGTTTTGGTATTTTCAGGATTTATCCTTCTCACATGGCTCCTCAGTTCTGGGGTTGACCATGAGAGAATGTTAATCAGGGCACTGGTATGTTGACTTTTCTGCTATTCCTTCCTCTCATTTTCCTTTACAATGCACTTCATTAGCAGCAATGGGCTTTTCTTTTTCCCATTTTTCTGTACAGAATATCTGAGTAAGATTAAGAGTAACAAAAGGTCTCACATAGTTACACTAGTGCTTCCATAAAAACAGTATTAAAAAAATAGGACAAAGCTAAAGCCTAATTGCCAAACCTTCACATTAAAAGGGCTCATAAAGAACTAAGCAATAATATAAATGAGAAAAAGGCAAATCTATATTATATGGACATTTAAAAACATTAAAGAACAAGAGAAAATTCTGAAAGCTTATGTAAAAGAAAATCAGGAAATGGCCAATGGATAGAAACTAATTAATATAATATTTTTCAATGTCATTGGATGCAAAAGAGAAAGGAATAATGATATATCCAATGTTAAAGGAAAATGCCTTAATATTTAAAATGTCCTCACTTTAGCAGTTATATTTTAAAAAATAGCTGCGTTTCCTAGACGTACCAAGAAAAAGCTTGCAGAATATTTGTTAGCTAAGGCTCCAGGTACACACCTTTAATGGGTCTTGTCAAGTCCTCTAACTTTCCTCTTTTGATAGATGAGATGGTGTTTTCTTTTGAAAGTCCTACCAATTGAGACAAATCAGAAGGAAGGAGGGTAAAATGATGTGATACTAATTAACTAAATTAACAAAATGTACCCCAAAAGAGTTCCCCTTTAAACTCATTTGGATTGTTAAATATTTAATATGGGGGTGGGGAAAAATCAAATAAAATATATTTATGATATTGTAGGCAAGTTCTTTTTGTATATTTATGTACAAATATAATATATATATATATATATCAGTCTAAAGAAAGAAGTGGAAATTAAGGACTTGGATTGTTATAATGGAAATATTATTAAAATCGGCTGCTGCTGCTAAATCGTATCAGTCCTTTTCAACTCTGTGCGACTCCATAGACGGCAGCCCAACAAGCTCCTCTCTCCCTGGAATTCTCCAGGCAAGAATACTGGAGTGGGTTGCCATTTCCTTCACCAATGCATGAAAGTGAAAAGAGAAAGTGAAGTTGTTAAGTCATGTCCAACACTTAGCAACCCCATGGACTATAGCCTACCAGTCTCCTCTGTCCATGTGATTTTCCAGGCAAGAGTACTGGAGTGGGTTGCCATTGCCGTCTCCGTATTAAAATCTAGAGGTTATTAAAAGTGATATTTAGTTACTAAGGAAACAAGTAATGTTAAGAGTGTAGATAAGAAGCAATACTTTGTTAAGAATATACATAACATATTTTGAATCCTCATGTAGAGCATTAGAAAACACTAACAAAATGCATTTGAACATATTTGTTGCAAATATCACTTTTAACAAACTAAATTTCAGTTCAGTTCAGTGGCTCAGTCGTGTCCAACTCTTTGCCACCCCATGAATAACAGCACTCCAGGCCTCCGTGTCCATCACCAACTCCTGACCTTTACCCAAACTCATGTCCATCCAGTCGGTGATGCCATCCAGCCATCTCATCCTCTGTCATTTCCTTCTCCTCCTGCCCCCAATCCCTCCCAGCATCAGAGTCTTTTCCAATGAGTCAACTCTTTGCATGAGGTGGCCAAAGTATTGGAGTTTCAGCTTCAGCATCAGTCCTTCCAATGAACACCCAGGACTGATCTTCTTTAGTATGGACTGGTTAGATCTCCTTGCAGTCCAAGGGACTCTCAAGAATCTTCTGCAACCCCACAGTTCAAAAGCATCAATTCTTCAGCGCTCAGCTTTCTTCACAGTCCAACTCTCACATCCATACATGATCACTGGAAAAACCATAGCCTTGACTAGACGGACCTTTGTTGACAAAGTAATATCTCTGCTTTTCAATATGCTATCTAGGTTGGTCATAACTTTCCTTCCAAGGAGTAAGCGTCTTTTAATTTCATGGCTGCAGTCACCATCTGCAGTGATTTTGGAGCCCCCAAAAATAGTCTGACACTTTTTCCACTGTTTCCCCATCTATTTCCTATGAAGTGAGGGGATCAGATGCCATGATCTTAGTTTTCTGAATGTTGAGCTTTAAGCCAACGTTTTCACTCTCCTCTTTCACTTTCATTAAGAGGCTTTTTAGTTCCTTTTCACTTTCTGCCATAAGAGTGGTGTCACCTGCATATCTGAGGTTATTGATATTTCTCCCGGCAATCTTGATTCCAGCTTGTGCTTCTTGCAGCCCAGCATTTCTCATGACGTACTCTGCATCTAATTTAAATAAGCAGGGTGACAATATACAGCCTTGACGTACTCCTTTTTCTATTTGGAACCAGTCTGCTCTATTACTGGAAATAATGGTGGTGGTACATTGTAAAACTATGCAAAACCATTGTAAAACTATGATGTAAAAATATTCAAAAATTATTTAAAAGTTACAGTCAACTCATTCCCTGATGAGTTTCAAACTGCACCCAGTTCCAAAACTTTTCCCTATTTCCTTGCCTCTTTGAATAAAGAAGTCTCTTGCACATAGAAAACAACTGTCTTTCTTACACTTAATTTCCATGATTTATCCACAAATCCATAGTATACAAACCTGTGTATGCTTGTGAATATCCTCTCTTTAAAAATTTCTCCATAATCATTGATGACATTCATTGCCAGTGATATGAAAGAAAATGTGGGAAGAAATAGTTAGTGAACTAGATCATGAAAGGCCTTAAAAACCATTAGAAAAATTTGACAGTTTTCACAGAAATTGGAGAAGAAACAGGAGAGTTTTTTAACATAATAATTACTATCCCTTAGACTAGTCATTTTTAAGTTTGTTGCCATTTTTAGAATAAAACTTTTGAGAGAAGGATAAAAAAGAATGCCAGTTAGATTTAAAATCATCAAACCCACTCTATCTTCCTCATGCAAAAAAAAATTCAGTTCTCCTAAATAGATGTTTAGAACATAGGGAGTACTGGAGGAGTAGCCTATAGGCCAATATTCCAGAAATACTTCTATGGTGTTTAAAATTCTCTCCCTAAGGATGCAACCATGTTTCCCAGAATCAGTAAGGAAAAAAAAAAAACAAAAACAAAAACAAAAACACAGCAGAGAGCTAGTGCTCCAAGACTGCCCTATCTCTCAGCTGTGGTCCAATACCAAGAAAAACAGTTGCCCCATTCCCTGATTCTTGGCATTCACAATTACTGAGCTCAGGAATACTTCTACAAATATCCACCCACTCCCATTCCCCCCACCACACAGATCCTGACCCTAGAATCAACAGAATCAGCAGAAATAGTTACAGCATAACCATAGCCTCATTTCTAACTTTTCAACTGCTCATGAATGCATCTGCTTGGCATGAGTCAAGTATGTGTAGAACCTAGACTTGTAAGACTATTTAAGAAAGGTTATCTTTAACTTCTCAGCCTGCAGCATATCCAAAGAAATGCAAAAGAGCAGTTGGCCTGCTGTTAATAAACCAATCTGCTATCACTGCCATAAACAGGAGGGAAAGGAATGTGTATTAATGTTATATTCAAACTGAGTAAGGAATGTCTGATATTCAAACAAATGAAATACATGTAAGGGAGAATGCATTTTCTTGTGAGAAATTTCCTTTTGGCTATCAGCAGGGACTCTACCTAAAGGTATTTTGAGAATGACTCTCCTTTTTTCCCCTCAAAGAGTCCTCATATTATATCAGACAGCTGGCCTGATTCACATATTTAAAAAGATTTTGGATTTTTGCCTAAAGCACAATCTTGCTCATTTTTCTCTCCCATATCTCCATCATCTTGAGCTTAAAAAATATATATTGAAGAAGTATTTTTTAAAAATAAGCAAGAAACTCTTTTTATTACCCTCTTTTACCTTTTATCTTTCTAAAGTGCTCTTGCCATCCATATAATATTAATATAATCCTGTTTTATACTCTAAATCAGAGGAGAGAATAACATAAGGATATTGTATAAGTATTGAAGTGCTTTCTACTACCCACTATAAACCCCTCAGTCTTCTATTATCTGCAAAATGCTATCACTGCCTGTCTAGAAGGTCAAACCATCCATACTAGATTCTTGTAATTACTTTATAGGATATGCTGAATGCTAGTGACATAGTTTATAAAAAGAAATCCGTTTGTAAAAAAGAAATCCGTTTGTAGCCAAGATTTAAAAGATAGCCACTAACCAATCATACTAACTTTTTTATGAAGTTAGATGTTTTCTTCCGTTCGAGCTGAAAAATTTCAAAAACTGATCATTTTATAAACAACAGAAATTTATTTCTCACAGCTCTGGAGGCTGGAAGTATGAATTTATGTTAATAAATTTAAAAAGTAAGTATTGTGAAGCAGTCAATCTTTTCACTATCCTAGTAGATTCAATCAAAATACCACATTGGCTATTATTCTTGCTCTTCACAAAAGAATTTGATATTTTAATGAGAGAAAAACAACAACAAAGAGCATAAGAAACAACACATACACACATATAAAACAGAGTGTTATATGTTGCAACTTATTCTATTATCTTGCAAGTCATATTTTACAGTTTTACTAAGGAAGAACATAGTATAGTATTGGGTATTGACACAGAACAGGAAAAAAAAAATTAAAAAACCAAGTGTTATAAAATAGCCCTTTTTAGAAAGGAAGCCTTTTAAAAATAGCCAGTTGACTTACAATAAAGCGTGAATTCAGTAACAAGAAAACTAAAGGACTAACTACAAAAAACAAATTGTTATATATTAAGCAAAAGAGCTTCTATTAGAGATCCAATTAGGTAAAAAGAGAAAAGAAAAGAAATAACCAATTAAATAAAGGAAAGAAAAGAAAAACAAGCTACAAATTTAAAGAAGATACTGACAACATATGTAATCCTCTTAGAAGTAGGACTTGGGAACAGAATGTGTTAAACAAACAAAATTAAAAAAAAAAATTAACAAGAAGAAATCAACAGAAAATAGATGAAAGATTTGAAATGACACAGTAGAAAGAAAGTATCACATGATCAATAAATACATGAAACTGTGTGCAGCTTCACTAATAAAGACAATGCAAATTGTATATAATATGATTACCAAGTAATTGTCATGGAAACCACAGACACTGAATAAAACAAAGCTTACATACAAGGACAATTAGAAATCAAAAAGAACCTAGATTAAATAGATTAAATTCAATAACAACAACCAAAAAAAGACACAAAGCAGCTGGTAAACTTTAGCTATTTTTAATTTACATTAGTCATTTCAGTAATGCTGAATCAAGAATTACTTACACCATTTGTAGACATGAAACTTCTTTGCATTTTTATATGGTTAAAAAATAGTAATTTGGGCTTTAAAAATGATATCTTATTTTTTAATTTTACCAGTTTGTCTGTGTAATTTCTTAATATTTTATATCTATATTACATTTTGTAGTTCACAAAGTGATTTCTCGCATCTCACTTCCAAGGTGTCACTAAACAACTTTAGGGTATCTAAGTTCCTACAGCCAGGAAATGGGAAGTACTACTGATTTTGAGTCAGGGAAGGAATTTACTTCCATTTCAGGTACCACTAATTTCCTTATTTTTGTGAACTTAGATTCGTAACTATTTCCATTTCAATGCAATTTCTCATAAAACGCAAGAAAATATTAATACAGTTGCATCTTCCTCACTGTGTTGTTAGGCAAACTCTATGCTGCTGCTAAATGGCTTCAGTAGTGTCCAACTCCGTGCAACCCCATAGATGGCAGCCCACCAGGCTCCGCTGTCCCTGGAATTCTCCAGATGGAATACTAGAGTGGGTTGCCATTTCCGTCTCCAAAAACTCTATGAGGTAGTACTTTTAAAAGCTATTTGCATTTTAGTGATTGCCAAAAAAAAAAAAAAAAAAAAACGGACAAGTGATGATGATGTTGATGAATATTTAAAGTTTCCCTGAGCTCAAAATTCCTTCTTATTTCTGTGATACCAATCATTAAAAAAAAAAAAAAAGTGAGAAATGGAGTATGGAATGAACAGTTACTCCAGCCACATACACCACCAGTCTGAAAAGGAATTTTTGGGCTAAAGAATAGTTAATTGGAAATCATTACTGTATACATGGCATTTGTAGCTAAGCAATAAACTCAAAATATCCTTACTTCTGTTGGCCATTTTACCTCAAATACATTAAATAAAGTTCAGGATTGGGAAAACGTGTACACCCGTGGCAGATTCATGTTGATGTATGGCAAAACCAATACAATATTGTAAAGTAAAATAATAATAATAATAAAATAAAAAAATAAAAAGCCAAAAAAAAAATCCACCATGATTTTTTATCTCCTTTGATTTTAACTTTGCATTTCATTGTGAAGTGGCTATGTGCTAATATTACTTTGCAAGCTAATATAATGCCATCTTTTAAAGGAGCAAATATAAAAACATATTAATGCCTAATTTAGTAAAAAGTTCTGTTTATGTTGGAAGCATTAGATTAATTTTATTTAAACTGTGATATATTTCAGTTTCCATGGAAACTTGGATGCTAACCAAGTTCATTGAGGCATCATGGAGTTTATTTCTGATTCAGCATGGCTTGTCAAGTTCTTTTCCTAAACTGTTTGCTAAATATAATTACATGAGTTTGGAGGAGATACAAAATTGTTCTGTGGAGCAGGCTTTTTTTTTTTAATTGTTGTTTGTATTTATTTGTTTTGTTTGTGAGTCTTATTTTGTTTGTGTCACCGTAGAGGGACATTGGTATTTCTCAAAGAAAAATGTGTTGAAAACAAATTGAAGTAATACCTGGGATTTGAATTTCTGAGCAGTGAGTAATTATCAAAGATTTTCGAGCAGTCCAGATATTTAAGTTAACCTATAGGATATACCCCTGAGGAGGGCATGGCAACCCACTCCAGTGTTCTTGCCTGGAGAATCACAGGGACAGGGGAGCCTGGTGGGCTGCCGTCTATGGCAGACGCACAGAGTTGGACACTACTGAAGAGACGCAGCAGCAGCAGCAGCAGCAGAGGATATACCCCAGAGGAGGGCATGGTAACCCACTCCAATATTGTTGCCTGGGGAATCCCACGGACAGAGGAGCCTGACAGGCTAAGTCTATGGGGTCACAAAGAGTCAGACAGAACTGAAGCAACTTAGCAGGCATGCACACATGCATAGTATAGGACTTTGCCAGTGGTACAGTGGTAAGAAATCTGCCTACCAATGCAGGAGCTGCAGGTTAGATCTTTGGTAGGGACGATCACCTGGAGGAGGGCATGGCAACGCACTCCAGTATTCTTATCTTAAAAATTCCATGGACAGAGGAGCTGGGCAGGCTACAGTCCATAAGGTTGCCCAAGAGTTGCACATGACTGAGCATCTGAACGTGCACGTGTGAATAGGATGTACAGTACAAACTCTACTTCTGTTATGTCACACACACACATGTGCACACACATACATATACATATGTACACACACATGTACATATACACACACATATTCTACCACAAACTAAAGTAGAATTTTGCTCTCAGATATTGAAAGTAAAACAAAGAGATTAGGAGAGAAAAGCAAAGTAAACTGAATTTCTCGTCATGTCACTGATTGATTACATTACACAGTAACTGATTCATTTTAATGCTAGGAATGAGACCATATGTTTATTTTCTTGTTAATTTGTACTATAAATTCAGAGATGTTTGTAGAGTATCACTATATTTGATTAAGTAGAAACACATCATATGGTGCTCGCAACAGGAAAACATTTGAAAATTGTGAATCTCAGGTATCTGCAGAATCAACATAAAACCAAATACCTCAAAATATGTTGTTTGGATATCTATTATTTACCAAAATTCTGCTAGATTAGAATGTTAGAGAAAACACTATTTTTCTACCTTCAAAGCATTAACAATATGGCATGAACACTCTCATGAAAACAATGTATCAGCATAAGGGACAAATTATAATAAATAATGCATTTGACAATATAGTTAGTAACAAAGTAGTATTAAAGAATGTATGCCAAAGAGATAGAGGGACTATATGTACATGTTATGTATGTTGATTTATATTTTTAGGTTTCATGTCATTACTATATGTTACTTTACATATGTAATCTGAGACCAAACTCTACTCGATACTCCATAATGGTATATATAGGAGAATAATCTAAAAAAGAGCAGGTATATATGTATATGTATTATTGATTCACTTTCCTGTATAGCAGAAACTAACATTATAAATCAACTATACTCCAAAGAAAAAGAAACCTAAAAAAAAAAAAAAAAGATGTTACTACCTTGTAGTCCTTAGTGTGTTTTATGCTGTTAATACACCACTACACCAATATTTATTGCAGACATTCCTTTTTGCTGCTTGTGCTCAGTAATCTTACTGCTTTTGTAGATGATTTCACATTAAATTTAATCATTACTATGGGTAGTGTTTCTCTGTGTCTTTTTTCCAGGTATATATCTTTTAATTTTGTCTATATTAATACTCTTTTCTTTTCATTCTTATTGACATCTTAACTGAGTGATAGCTCCCTCACTTGTCATTAGGAGGATCACTGATAATCATAAATTACCCTACAAAATCATCACAGTTTCTATCATTTTTCTCTCTTAATTTTCTTTTTCTTACCAAAGTGTCTGCATTATTTTTTTTTGGTTCTCTCTTACTATTTTTTTCCATTTTGATGTTATCTATATTATCATTGCAGACCTATTTATCTATCCTCTATCACGAGTAAGTCAGTTCTTGACTATATGTGTATGTTTTGTGTGATTCTGTTGGTCCTGTTTCTCTAGTAGAACCCTGACTGATGTCAATTTTGGTAGTATGGCTCTAAAAAATCTTCAGAGAAATTTTTATGTATTGGTTCTGAGTTTCTGACTTTGGTTATCTAATATGATTAAACTTAGAGCACTGAAGATTCTATTTCCACTCATAATTAGTGCATTTGCTATCCCTAATGTCATCCCCCTAGCGTTATATATGTTATCCCCTTAATGTTAGTTGCTCAGTCATGTTTGACTCTGAGACCCCAGGACAGTAGCCCATCAGGCTCCTCTTCCCATGGGATTTTGCAGGCAAGAATACTGAAGAGTGTTACCATTTCGTATTCCAGGGGATGTTCATAACCCAGGGATTGAATCTAGGTCTCCCACATTGCAGACAGATTCTTTACCATCTGAGCCACCAGGGAAACCCATGTCATCATGCCGCAAGAAAAAGACAAAATATCACCACTAGATACTCATAATCAAACATTTGTAAATAATAATAAGGTTTCAAGAACTAAAATATTTGATAACTTAAAACATATTAGTAAGACTATGATGTATAATGACATTAGCTTTTTCTTCCTATCTGTTAGGAAGAATTTGGGAAATAAAGATGATGAGCTCAGGACTTCAAATTTCAAATTCCCAGCTCAAGGCATAATTACCTGCAAGTCTGCCCTGAAAGAAATGTTTATATCTTGTAAGTGCAAGGCAAAGACTTTTACTGAAGGCCATACCCAGAGTCTCATTTTGTATGTGATTAAATTATAATACAAATTGATCAAACTTTAAGAGTATGTAGAATTAGTAAAGACATTGATTGGACAGGAAAGATATCTTAGAAAGTTGAATGAGGACATGTGGAAGATCCCAAAGAAGTTGGGAACACGGAACCTCTACATTCTGATGAGTCTTCTTTGCCTATAGATTTTACCTTTCAACTATGTTTGGAGTAGCTGACTCTATTTTGTCTGAATAACCTATAATTGCTTCCTCTGACCTTGCCAGACACTGCTGATTCTCTTCAGTACCCCCCCCCCCAAACACTTACTTTGCATCTAGACATGCATTTTAAACTGTGCTTTCCTGGTGCTTCAGACAGTAAAGAATCTGCCTACAGTGCAGAAGACCCAGGTTTGATCCTTGGGAAGGTCCCCTGGAGAAGGGAATGGAAAACCACTCCAGTATTCTTGCCTGGAGAATTCCATGGACAGAGGAGCCTGGAGGGCTACAGTCTATGAGGTTTCAGAATTGGACATGACTTAGCAACTAACATTTTCATTTTTATATATCTAAACTGAAGAACCAGCAAGACCCAAAGGGTGAAATAGAAAGCATAAACTACAAGAAAGGGTGCTACACATCAAAACAACTGCAGGATATTTCCAATTTATAAAGAAGGAAAGATGAGTAATATATGTTGTTATTCAGTCACTCAGTCATGTCCAACTCTTTGTGACCCCATGGACTGCAGCACACCAGGCTCCTCTGTCCTCCACTATCTCCCAGACTTTGTTCAAATTCATGTCCAGGTAATATATGTTAGGATATATATTAAGGATGTGGGGTAATGGTGAAAGGAAAATGTAGTTGGAGGAAGTCAAATCTATTTATATAGGGCCCTGATGGCTCAGTTGGTAAAGAATCTGCCTGCAGTGCCTAATTCAGTTCCTGGGTTGGGAAGATCCTCTGGAGAAAGGAAAGGCTACCCACTCCAGTATGCTGGCCTGGAGAATTCCATGAACTGTATAGTCCATAGGGTCACAAAGAATCGGACATGACTGAGAGGCTTTAACTGACTACGCAGGAACATAGAATCAACGTTTTAGAATGAAATTTGCAAGGGTTCTAACTGCTTATTTTGTTGGTTGGCTGAAACATGGACCTAAAAGTGGACTATGTTAAGTAAGGTATACTTTACAGGGAAGTGTCTAAAGTTTTAGGGAGATTGGAATATTACAGTAGATTTATTATATAAAACCTGCCTAGACACTCCTGGAAATTCCCAATAACATATCTTTCAGCATAGCTGTGAGAAATAAATTTGTGAAGGGAGCCCCCACCATACTTGAAACGATATATTTTCACTCTTCTTGTTGGTTGGAAACTTCAGTCAACTGGCATCCCCAAATTCAGTGCAGAAAATTGGATAGCAATTGTCAAGGGGCCAACTTGCAGCACTTAATCATCAAAGCCAAGATGATTGTGGTTTTGCACTCTGTAACGGATAGTTAAATCGAGATAGTTGTCAGAATAGTCTAAAAAACAGTTGGCCTATTCTGTTGGCTGGGGCTTCCCAGGTGGCACTAGTGGTAAGCAGGAAACATAAGAAACATGGGTTTGATCCCTGGGTTGGGAAGATCCCCTGCAGGAGAGCATGGCAAACCACTCCAGCATTCTTGCCTGTAGAATTCTATGGACAGAGGAATGTGGAGGCTTCAAGGACTTGAGAGATGCACAGAGAATGATTGTCCCAACTTCCCCATCCAATTTGCCTATTTGGCCTATGCAGAAAACAGATGGTTCTTGGAGGATGAGAATAGATTATCATACACTTAACTAGGAATGACTGCAGTTGCAGCTGCTTTCCCAGATGTGAATTTATTGCTTGAGAAAATTAGCATCTCCCCTGGTACCTAGTTTGCAGCTATTGGTCTGAAAATTTTTTTCTCAAAAACTGTTAGTAAAAATCTCTAGAAACAGTTTTCTTTCAGCTGAAAAGCTAACAATAACCATTTAGTGTCCTATTGATATTAATACCTTTAACATTCTATTGATATACAGGTGTATATCAATATACCACTATTTACATCAATATACATCCTTATACCACTCCATCCTTATACCACTATTTAGTCTACAAGGAACTTTGTCACCTGTCCTTTTCAGATGGATAAGCTGCATTGATGACATTATGCTGGACCTAGGTATCAAGTAGTAGCAACTATTGTAGACATGATAGAAAGGAATTGCATGTCAGAAAAAGGGAAATAAATTCAACAAAAATTCAGATAACTTTCACCTCATTGCAATTTCTAGGGGCCCAGCGGTGTTGAATATCTTCAGACATTTCTTTTAAGGTGAAGTGTATAAGGGATAACTCACTCCATAGCCCTTCCTGTAATAAAAAATAACTCAGTTAGTATTGAGCAGAACTCTTTGGATTTCAAAGATAACGTATTTCTCATTCAGATGTGCTATTCCTATACTAGTGGTACAAGAAGCACTGTACCCAGAAGATGGGAAGGTTCTGCAACCAGTTCAAACTGCTATGCAAGCTGCTCCACTATTTGGACCCTTTGATCCATAAGATTCTTTGCTACTTGAAGTGTCAGTGGTAGATAGACTCTATTTGGATCCAGGGCTTCCCCTCTCAGTAAGTCATGGGGCTTCCCTGGTGGTTCAATGGTAAAGAATCGGCCTGCAATGCACCAGACATGAGCTCAATTCCTGGGTCAGGAAAATCCATGGATAAGGAAATAGCCACTAACTCCAGTATTCTTGGCTGGGAAATCCCATGGACAGAGGAGTCAAGAGGGCTACAGTCCACGGGGTCACAAGGAGTGACTAAACACATATACACATAGATGAGTCACAGCACAGACTCCTAGAACTTTGCAGCGAAGTCCTACCATATTATATGTAAAACTACTTTCCTTTTGAGAAGCAGCCTTTGGTTTACTATTGGCCTTCAGTTCAGTTCACTGTTCACTGTTCAGTTCAGTTCAGTTCACTGTTTCCACTGTTTCCCCATCTATTTTCCATGATGTGATGTGATCAGATGTCATGATCTTCATTTTCTGAATGTTGAGCTTTAAGCCAACTTTTTCACTCTCCACTTTCATCAAGAGGCTTTTTAGTTTCTCTTCACTTTTTGCCATAAGGGTGGTGTCACCTGCATATCTGAGGTTATTGATATTTCTCCCGGCAATCTTGATTCCAGCTTGTGCTTCTTCCAGTCCCGCATTTCTCATGATGTACTCTGCATATAAGCTAAATAAGCAGGGTGATAATATACAGCCTTGACCTACTCCTTTTCCTATTTGGAACCAGTCTGTTGTTCCATGTCCAGTTCTAACTGTTGCTCCTGACCTGCATACAGATTTCTCAAGAGGCAGGTCAGGTGGTCTGGTATTCCCATCTCTTTCATAATTTCCCACAGTTTATTGTGATCCACACAGTCAAAGGCTTTGGCATAGTCAATAAAGAAGAAATAGATGTTGTTCTGGAACTCTCTTGCTTTTTCCATGATCTAGCGGATATTGAGCTTTACCGTGGGTCCCCATGTTACCATGTGACCTGAATTTGGTGTTTTCTGACCTGTTAAATCAAAAAGTTGATCATGCACAGTAGCACTCTATTTTCAAGTGGAAGTGGTATATAAAAGATGAGACTTAAGTATGTCCTGAAGGCACAATAAGATATGTGAGGAAGTGCCTTGGGCTCTTACCCCTTGAACATTTCTTTTCTTTCTCAGTCCATACCCGTGTCTCATTTGGAGTTCCCTATCACCAGTATCAATAACCTCAGATATGCAGATGACACCACCCTTATGGCAGAAAGTGAAGACAAACTAAAAAGCCTCTTGATGAAAGTGAAAGTGGAGAGTGAAAAAGTTGGTTTAAAGCTCAACATTCAGAAAATGAAGATCATGGCATCCGGTCCCATCACTTCATGGGAAATAGATGGGGAAACAGTGGAAACAGTGTCAGACTTTATTGTTCTGGGCTCCAAAATCACTGCAGATGGTGACTGCAGCCATGAAATTAAAAGACACTTACCCCTTGGAAGGAAAGTTATGACCAACCTAGATAGCATATTTAAGAGCAGAGACATTACTTTGCGAACAAAGGTTCGTCTAATCAAGGCTATGGTTTTTCCTGTGGTCCTGTATGGATGTGAGAGTTGGACTGTGAAGAAGGCTGAGTGCAGAAGAATTGATGCTTTTGAACTGTGGTGTTGGAGAAGACTCTTGAGAGTCCCTTGGACTTCAAGGAGATCCAAGCAGTCCATTCCGAAGGAGATCAGCCCTGGGATTTCTTTGGAAGGAATGATGCTAAAGCTGAAACTCCAGTACTTTGGCCACCTCATGCAAAGAGTTGACTCACTGGAAAAGACTCTGATGCTGGGAGGGATCCAGGGCAGGAGGAGAAGGGGACGACAGAGGATGAGATGGCTGGATGGCATTACTGACTCGATGGACGTGAGTCTGAGTGAACTTCGGGAGTTGGTGATGGACAGGGAGGCCTGGTGTGCTGCAATTCATGGGGTCGCAAAGAGTCGGACACGACTGAGCGACTGAACTGAACTGAAATTATCACCAATTGAATAAGGAGGAAGAAACTTGGGCCTAATTTACAGAGTTCTAAATGATATGTAGGAACCACCCAAAAATCGCTAGTGGTATTACTATAGCTTCTTCCTGGAACATCCTTAAAGGGTATCAGGAAAGCAAAATCTTCCTAGTGAGCATAGCTTCAAGCAGTGTAATTGTTCATTTATTTTTCTTGGAAGACAAAATGGAGAAAGGTGTGATTTTACACTGATTCATGATTGTGTCCAAAGGTTTGGCTAGAAGTTCATGGTCTTGGAAGGAGAATATTAGTAAAATTCCAACAAGGATGTCTGTGAAAGAGATATATTGATTGGCATCTCTGAATAGGCAAAAAATTTAAAGATATTTGTGTCTCATGTAAATGATAATCAATGTGGGACTTCACCAGAGCAAGATTTTAATAATCAAGTAGATAGGTGATCTGTCCTCTGAAATTCAGTCAGCTACCTTCCAGAACTATTCCTTTCACTCAGTTGTGTCCAACTCTTTTCGATCCCATGAATTGCAGCACTCCAGGCTTCCCTGTCCATCACCAACTCCTGAAGTTCACTCAGACTCACGTCCATCGAGTCAGTAATGCCATCCAGCCATCTCATCCTCTGTCGTCCCCTTCTCCTCCTGCCCCGGATCCCTCCCAGCATCAGAGTCTTTTCCAATGAGTCAACTTTTTGCATGAGGTGGCCAAAGTACTGGAGTTTCAGCTTTAGCATCATTCCTTCCAAAGAAATCCAGGGCTAATCTTCAGAATGGACTGATTGGATGTCCTTGCAGTCCAAGGGACTCTCAAGAGTCTTCTCCAACACCACAGTTCAAAAGCATCAATTCTTCGGCACTCAGCCTTCTTCACAGTCCAACTCTCACATCCATACAGGACCAGTGGAAAAACCATAGCCTTGACTAGATGAACCTTTGTTGGCAAAGTAATGTCTCTGCTTTTGAATATGCTATCTAGGTTGGTCATAACTTTCCTTCCAAGGAGTAAGAGCCTTTTAATTTCATGGCTGCAGTCACCATCTGTAGTGATTTTGGAGACCAGAAAAATGAAGTCTGACACTGTTTCCACTGTTTCCTCATCTATTTCCCATGAAGTGATGGGACCAGATGCCATGATCTTCGTTTTCTGAATGTTGAGCTTTAAGCCAACTTTTTCACTCTCCACTTTCACTTTCATCAAGAGGCTTTTTAGTTTGTCTTCACTTTCTGCCATAAGGGTGTTGTCATCTGCGTATCTGACATTATTGATATTTCTCCCGACAATCTTGATTCCAGCTTGTGTTTCTTCCTGTCCAGCGCTTCTCGTGATATACTCTGCATATAATTTAAATAAACAGGGTGACAATATACAGCCTTGACATACTCCTTTTCCTATTTGGAACCAGTCTGTTGTTCCATGTCCAGTTCTAACTGTTGCTTCCTGACCTGCATACTAATTTCTCAAGAGGCGGGTCAGGTGGTCTGGTATTCCCATCTATTTCAGAATTTTCCACAGTTTATTGTGATGCACACAGTCAAAGGCTTTGGCATAGTCAATAAAGCAGAAATAGATGCTTTACTGGTTTTCCATGATCCAGCAGATGTTGGCAATTTGATCTCTGCTTCCTCTGCCTTTTCTAAAACCAGGTTGAACATCAGGAAGTTCATGGTTCACATATTGCTGAAGCCTGGCTTGAAGAATTTTGAGCACACCTGAGAGTAAAACACAATCTGAAAAGGCAAAACAAGCATCAGAACCAACTCAGTTATGACACAGATGATGACATTCACAAGAAAATTGAAATTATATAAATATATTATTATTATATTTTATTATTATAATTATATAATATACATTATATTTATATATATTATATATATATAATTTCAATGTGAATGTCATCATCTATGTCATAACTGAGTTGGTTCTGATGCTTGTTTTGCCTTTTCAGATTGTGTTTTACTCTCAGGTGTGCTTTGTAGGTTTGTCGTTGTTCTTGAAAGCCACACTAGATGTTGTATCAAGTAATAGGACGTTTTATTTAGGCCAGTACCTTGATTTTGTTTAATATTTATTTTAGCTATAGTTGTCAGAATATAAAATGTCTTCTAGTGTTCTTGTTTTTGTCTCCTCTTCTGACTTGAGCTTTCTTAGTACTTCTCAGAGAGTCTGTCTTGCAAATCTTTCACCTGTAA
This sequence comes from Bubalus kerabau, assembly GCF_029407905.1. Lineage (NCBI taxonomy): Eukaryota > Metazoa > Chordata > Mammalia > Artiodactyla > Bovidae > Bubalus > Bubalus kerabau. The sequence continues at coordinate 55,464,930 of NC_073634.1, forward strand.
TCCACTATTATTATACTGGAGTGCGGTGGTAAGGTTTGGTGAAGGAGAAGCATTCTGTAATGTTCCAATTAAATCTCAGCCTTTTAGCGCACAAGTATCTGACCTATAACTTCCACAGTTATTTCTTATTTTATAGCTTCTTTACTCCTCATTGTTGAGAAAATAAATCTAGAAGCTGCTGGAGTGAGAGGAATGCCCTTCCCCAAAGCTCTTGGACAAGGGTTTATTATATGTTTCCTTAGAGTTTAGATGTTTGTGATTGAGAATACTCTCTTCTCCCCATGCCATGAAGTGATTTTTCTTGGTTGTTTACCATGAGAAAATTGTGTGATCATACAGATAAGACCCATGAAACTGTGAAGGTGCCCATAAGACTGTAGACTCCAGGAGTTTCTCACTGTCAATCTAATCTTTATTTAATCTCCATCAACTTATAAAAATTATCATTTAAATGTTTCTACCAGTTGATGGCTCCAATACCATCTGCTCCAGGTAAGCGGATCTTGGCTGTGACTCTCAGAGTTCATCCATCTATCCAGATTTTGGGGTGGTAATTTGCACTACAAACTCGGTTTCATGATGTGTCCATGAATGTTATTTTATTGGAAGGACTGATGCTGAAACTGAAGTTCCAATACTTTGGCCATCTGATGAAAAGAGTTGACTGATTAAAAAAGACCCTGATACTGGGAAAGATTGAAGGCAGGAGGAGAAGGTGATGACAGAGGACGAGATGGTTGGATGGCCTCACTGACTCCATGGACATGAATTTGAGCAAGTTCTGGGAGATGATGAAGGACAAGGAGGCCTGGCACCCTGCAGTCCATTGGAGTCAGAGAGTCAGATATAACTGATTGACTGAATAACAACAATAAAAGTTATTTACTTTTAATTTGCCTCTCTTGTTTTGAAGAGAGAAATGATAACTTCTAAGCAATTCACATTTCAAATCTGAAACTAAATATTAATATTGACTTTTGAATAGTTAATCTGTTTTGATAAAATTTTACCTCAGTTGGATATCCCATCATATCAATTGATTGTTTTACATTAATATCTACTTCGCACAACACAGGAACAGCGTGTCCATGAAGGTCCTAAACACACCATTTTGATGATCATAGATGGTTTTATTATGTCAGAGTGTCATTAGGGTGGAAAAATCTCATAATTGCTTATTATAATTACTATTTTCTTGAATTCACTTTCTTAAAGGAAAAAACAAAATCTTAGAACAATATTTTATTTATTTATTTATTTTAATTAATTATTTTTTTTTTTTACTTTACAATATTGTATTTGTTTTGCCATACATCAACATGCATCTGCCACGAGTGTACACGTGTTCCCCATCCTGAAACCCCTCCCACCTCCCTCCCCATACCATCCCTCTGGGTCATCCCAGTGCACCAGCTCCAAGCTTCCTGTATCCTGCATCGAACCTGGACTGGCAATTCGTATCTTATATGATATTATACATGTTTTAATGCCATTCTCCCAAATCATCCCTTCCCTCCCTCTCCCACAGAGTCTAAAAGACTGTTCTATACATCTGTGTCTCTTTTGCTGTCTCACATACAGGGTTGTTGTTACCATCTTTCTAAATTCCATATATATGCATTAGTATACTGTATTGGTGTTTTTCTTTCGGGCTTACTTCACTCTGTATAATAGGCTCCAGTTTCATCCACCTCATTAGAACTGATTCAAATGTATTCTTTTTAATGGCTGCATAATACTCCATTGTGTATATGTACCACAGCTTTCTTATCCATTCATCTGCTGATGGACATCTAGGTTGCTTCCATGTCCTGGCTATTATTAACAGTGATGCGATGAACATTGGGGTACACGTGTCTCTTTCAATTCTGGTTTCCTCAGTGTGTATGCCCAGCAGTGGGATTGCTGGGTCATGCTGCTAAGTCGCTTCAGCCGTGTCTGACTCTCTGCAACCCCATAGACAGCAGCCCACCAAGCTCCCCCATCCCTGGGATTCTCCAGGCAAGAACACTGGAGTGGGTTGCCATTTAAGGCAGTTCTATTTGCAGTTTTTTAAGGAATCTCCACACTGTTCTCCGTAGTGGCTGTACTAGTTTGCATTCCCACCAACAGTATAAGAGGGTTCCCTTATCTCCACACCCTCTCCAACATTTATTGCTTGTTTATTGACTTTTCAATTGCAACCATTCTGACTGGTGTGAAATGGTACCTCATAGTGGTTGATTTGCATTTCTCTGATAATGAGTGATGTTGAGCATATTTTCATGTGTTTGTTAGCCATCTGTATGTCTTCTTTGGAGAAATGTCTATTTAGTTCTTTGGCCCATTTTTTGATTGAGTCATTGATTTTTCTGGAATTGAGCTGCAGGAGTTGCTTGTATATTTTTGAGATTAGTTGTTTGTCAGTTGCTTCATTTGCTATTATTTTCTCCCATTCTGAAGGCTGTCTTTTCACCTTGCTTATAGTTTCTTTTGTTGTGCAGAAGCTTTTAATTTTAATTAGATCCCATTTGTTTATTTTTGCTTTTATTTCCAATATTCTGGGAGGTGGGTCATAGAGAATCTTGCTGTGATGTATGTCGGAGAGTGTTTAACAATACTTTTTTAAAAAATTCTCATCCCATGATTACTTTTAAATAGCAGATTGCTGACTGGATAAAATTGTAGGTAAAATATGTTACTGGGGAGTAAAAGAACAGCTTTTGGGGAAAGGGAGATATAATATGAAGGAATAAGTCTCATTAATTCTGTGGACTATGTCTGTGTGTGTGTGTGTGTGTGTGTGTGTGTGTGTGTGTGTGTTCATGAGTATATTTCCTTATGATTCAAAGCATACTTGGAAAACGATACTTCATTTCATCCTTAGTGGGTTGAATCTTGTGTGAAAAGTACAGAGATATTCCTTTCCTAACATTTGTACATTATATACCTTACAGTCTTGAAGAATAAGTCTGTCAAAAACTCAAGATAACTAAGTTTTAAGCAGCACAGAAATGGTTCTTAGATAGGCTTACAATCTGAATCCCTTGAGGGGTGCTTCTAACATTCTTTTTATGATTTTGCACCAAAAACAAAGTGCTGAGATTAACTAATTTCTTTGGAAATTTATTGCATCGTTTCCTATTTTATGTAATCAGTCCTTTGTTCCTTCAGTAGCTAAGCTGTGTCACCTTCTGTGACCCCATAGACTGTAGCCCACCAGGTCCCTCTGTCCATGGGGTTTCCCAGGCAAGAATGTTGGAGTGAATTGTCATTTCCCTCTGCAGGGGATCTTCTTGACTCATGAATCAAACCCAGGTCTTCTCCATTGGCAGGCAGATTCTTTACTGTTGAGCCACCAGGGAAGCCCTATGTAACAATTAACATTTGTTTTTTTTTTTTTTTTTTTTTTTTTCTTCTGTAGTTTCCTTTTTTTTTTATTTTTTTTATTTTTTTTTATTTTATTTTTAAACTTAACATAACTGTATTAGATTTGCCAAATATCAAAATGAATCCGCCACAGGTATACATGTTTTTATTTGGTCTATTGTCAAAATTTTATTAGTTCATCATTGTTTTCTTTTGGCTACTATGCAAGCATGCATTGAAAGTGAGATTTTTAATTCCCCAGCAATATCACTATTGATTGGTTCATTTTTCTCAAATGCTATAATTTAAAATATCAGATAGACTTGAGTTTGAAATTTATCTACTTATTATATGACCTGAGGCAAAATATTTAATCTATCTAAATATCATTTTTTAAGTCATTTTATGGGAACACCAACAGTATCTACTACCTAGGGCTATGGTAAAGATCACAAAAATAATGCATTTAATGGGTTTAGCATACTACCTGCCACAGAGTGTGAGCCAAACACACCTGAGCAAAGATATTCTACACTCTATTAATTTATATTTTAGTAGTGTAAGTAAGGCAGATGTTTAGATGGGACAATTTTTTTTCTTTTTAACTTTAGGGATCATTAAAAAAAATTGTTTATATGCCCAAATTGTGATACATTTAAATCATATTCCTGATATTTCATTGTCTTCTTATTGTGAGCAGTCAGAGTGACATTGAAGAGGAAGAAGTTTTTAAAAAAGGAACTCATGACAAGTTGTAAGAACAAAACTTCAAAGTCATATTTTGGAGAGAGTTCAATAAAGCAAATATATAGAATTGATAAAAATGTATTTCCCCAACTAAAAGACAATTAATGGTGTAGGAAACATACATTTTTATTTTGGGGATAATTAAAATGGTCCACTTATATATAAAGAAAAACCATACTTCCAATTAATTAAATTCCACCACTTGGCTTTCACTGGCAATGCATTTTTAGAATTGGTGATAAAAGTAGCTTGGAGGAGTTCATCACTTGAATTATATTTCAATAACATTGAGTTTCACTACAATGTCCAATGTCATCAACCCATGTATAATTAAAATATATCTGGAGTAATAATGTTACACAGCTTCATTTGTATTCCACTTAACATTTTGCATTTTGCATTTAAATCTTTCATTATAAATGGATTGTCAAATTAAATGAAGTGGCAAGTTTTCTATATTTAGCGCCATCTAGTTTTAATTTGCATTTTTCTGGTGAGAAAATATGAACAAATGCCATCCTACTGATGATAACGGAAAAGAATGGAGCAATATAAAATTTCCCCAATAGCTTACATTCATTGTTCCTGACAAAAACACTGTGCCTTCATTTGGCTCAATTACAGAGTCAACGTTTTAAATCTGATTGTAACTTAAAGATCTTATTTTGACCCAGTATATGAAAACTTACTGAATATTCACTGGAAGGACTGATGCTGAAACTGAAGCTTGAGTATATTGGTCATCTGATGAGAACAGATGACTCATTTGAAAAGTCCCTGATGCTGGGAAAGATTGAAGGCAGAAGGGGAAGAGAGCATCAGAGGATGAGATGGCTGGATGGCACCACCAATACAATGAACATAAACTTGGGCAAACTCCAGGGAATGGTGAAGGACAAGGAAACCTGGCGAACAGCAGTCCATGGGTTGGCAGAGTTGGACGCATCTGGGTGACTGAACAACAACAGGAAGACTTTAATATTTTAGAACCGTTATCTGAGAAATCTCATATCCATAGTTTTAAACATCTTTGAGTTAATAAGAAAAAAATATAGATGTACTTTGTGATTTCAGTTCAGAAGGATTTATGGCATATATGCTGCTGCTAAGTCGCTTCAGTCGTGTCTGACTCTGTGCGACCCCATAGACGGCAGCTCACCAGGCTCCCTCGTCCCTGGGATTCTCCAGGCAAGAACACTGGAGTGGGTTGCCATTTCCTTCTCCAATGTATGGAAGTGAAAAGTGAAAGTGAAGTCACTCAGTCGTGTCTGACTCTTCGCGACCCCATGGACTGCAGCCTACCAGGCTCCTCCAGCCATGGGATTTTCCAGGCAAGAGTACTGGAGTGGGGTGCCATTGCCTTCTCCGTATGGCATATATGGAGGTACAATAATTTATTTGATATAAGGATTAAATGAAGCAATATCTATAAAAAGCTTAACACAGGGCTTATAATATAGGGTAATGTGTGTCTATTAGTAATATTATCATTGTCTTTATCTTGCTTCTTTTTTCTTTATTATTAATTATTTACATTATCTAGTATTCAATGTATTTTTCTGCTGGAGTAAATGTTATTACTATACAAGGTGTTATATATCAAGACCATGGTTTTTGCAAAATGTGGATGGACAAGAGAATATGGATTGTATTACATCTCTTCAACTTGTTTAATTATGAAGATGCCAGATAGCATAATTCACTTTTTAATTTGTTGAATTTAATAAATTATTAACAATTTAATTCACATTTGTTTATGTAATAAATATATGTAATTTAAATCACAAGAACTTGAACACACAATCATCTAATAATTCGAGTCAGTTTTCTTCATTAAAATAAAATTATTTCCTATCTCATCCTTCCTACCAACACTTTTACAGTAATTATTGATGATTTTAGTCTTTTAATAGATAATCTTTTCAATATCCTGCTTCCTTGGCCCACTGACTTCTTCTCCTCCACTGATGGTGTCCTTCATTCTAGTTCACATGTTCCACAATAGAGAAGTCCTGGAATGTGGCACTAGTCAGCTAGTAAAGAATCTGCCTGCAATGAGGGAGACCTTGGTTCGGTCCCTGAGGTGGGAAGATCCCCTGGAGAAGGGAAAGGCTACCCACTCCAGTATTCTGGCCTGCAAAATTCCATGGACTGTATATTTCATGGGGTCTCAAAGAGTCGGACATAACTGAGAGACTTTCACTTTCACAATACTTATATTATCTTGATCTCAATTGCCCAGTTTTGTGATCACCAAAATTTTTCTTTCTCTCAATGATATTCTGACTATAATGAACTTTAAATGGTACAAAATTAATTAGCCTCAGGAAATTTTAGCTTTCTATCAGTGCTTTCATGTCCTCATTTCCCTCCATACCCAATTTATATTTCATAGTCAATAACTGTAATCATTATCATACATTCTAATTGCTCTCCTTCCTTTAATGTCAACTTTAAACACTTTATTTCCTGTGGAGCAATGAAGTGGTGTGTAGGGTACAGTGTTTTCAAGCTAAAGCCAGACTCCTTAGAACTGTTACAATAATTTGAGTCATAAATTTTAAAAATTATATATTTTCTAATTTACATGCACAAGATTTTCTCATTTGTATTCTTGAGTGTAGGCTGCTAACCATAACACATCCTCACCTTCAACAAGATTCAGTTCAGTTCAGCTCACTCGCTCAATCATGTCCGACTCTTTGCGACCCATGAACCACAGCATGCCAGGCCTCCCTGTCCATCACCAATTCCAGGACCTTACCCAAACTCATGTCCATCGAGTCCGTAATTCCATCCAGCCATCTCATCCTTTGTCATCCCCTTCTCCTCGTGCCCCCAATCCCTCAGAGCATCAGGGTTTTTTCCAATGAGTCAACTCTTCACATGAGGTGGAAAAGTATTGGAGTGAGTTTCAGCTTCAGCATCAGTCCTTCCAGTGAACACCCAGGACTGATCTCCTTTAGGATGGACTGGTTGGATCTCCTTGCAGTCCAAGGGACTCTCAAGAGTCTTCTCCAACACCACAGTTAAAAAGCATCAATTCTTCAGAACTCGGCTTTCTCCACAGTCCAACTCTCACATCCATACATGACTACTGGAAAAACCATAGCCTTGACTAGACGGACCTTTGTCAGCAAAGTAACGTCTCTGCCTTTGAATATGCTATCTAGGTTGGTCATAACTTTCCTTCCAAGGAATAAGCATCTTTTCATTTCATGGCTTCAATCACCATCTGCAGTGATTTTGGAGCCCCGAAAAATAAAGTCTGACACTGTTTCCACTGTTTCCCAATCTATTTGCCATGAAGTGATGGGACTGGCTGCCATGATCTTCATTTTCTGCATGTTGAGCTTTAAGCCAACTTTTTCACTCTCCTCTTTCACTTTCATCAAGAGGCTTTTGAGCTCCTCTTCACTTTCTGCCATAAGGGTGGTGTCATCTGCATATCTGAGGTTATTGATATTCCTCCCAGCAATCTTGATTCCAGCTTGTGCTTTTTCAAGTCCAGTGTTTGTCATGATGTAGATATTGGCAAATTTTATCTCCCATAATTTGCACTCAATGTCAGTGTGTGAATTACTTTTACTACATATACTAAAAGAATTCCTGAGCTGTCAGAGTTTATAATGGTTTTACAAATCTTATGCATTTGAAATTATATGTTTAGCTTTGTTTAACATTTCCTTACTACTAGTAATATAGAACATCTTCTGAAAGTTTGTTAAATATCATTGATATTTCTTCTTGGATGAATAGCATGTTGATAGACTCTGCCTGTTTTACAGTTAGACTGTTTATATTGCAGTCATTGATTTGTAGAATTCTGTCTGTCAACCTATTTATCTTTCTTTCTGTTATGTATATTACTTTTCCTCTATCTACCACTAATCACTACTGTTGTGTCTTTTACATGCATTTTTAGTATATTTACCTACTGTCTCCTAATGTTAAGTTTTGCATACTTATTCATTGTTTTTTGAAGGAAATTAATAATTAAACCTAGTTTGCCTTTTCATACTGTTCATGGGGTTCTTAAGGAAGGAATACTGAAGTGGCTTGCTATTCCCTTCTCCTTTCTTCTCCCAAAGAAAGGCAATGCAAAGGAATGCTCAAAATACCACACAATTGCACTCATCTCACACACTAGCAAAGTAATGCTCAAGACTCTCCAAATCAGGCCTCAACAGTTCATGAACCGTGAACTTCCAGATGTTCAAACTGGATTCAGAAGAGGCAGAGGAACCAGAGAGCAAATTGCCAATATTTGTTGGATCATTAATAAAGCAAGAGAATTCCAGAAAAACATCAACTTATGCTTTATAGATTAAAAAATATATTTCTGCTTTATTGACTACAACAAAGCCTTTGACTGTGTTGATCACAACAAACTGTGGAAAATTCTTAAAGAGATGGGAATACCATACCACCTGACATGCCTCCTGAGAAATCTGTATACAGGTCAAGATGCAAAAGTTATAAATGGATGTGGAACAACAGACTGTTACCAAATTTGGAAAGGAGTACATCAAGCCTGGATATTGTCATCTTGGTTATTAAACTTAAATGCAGAGTACTTCATGAGGAATGCTGGACTGGATGAAGCACAAGCTGTACTCAAGATTGCCAGAAGAAATATCAATAACCTCAGATATGCACATGACACCACCATTATGATAGAAAGTAAAGAAAAATTAAAGAGTTTCATTATGAAAATGAAAGAGGAGAGTGAAAAAGTGGGCTTAGAACTCAACATTCAAAAAACTAAAATGGCATCTGGCCCCATCACTTCATGGCAAATAGATGGGGAAACAGTGATGGACTTAATTCTGGGGGGGGAAGGGGGTCCAAAATCACTGCAGGTGGTGACTGCAACCATGAAATGAAAAGATGCTGGCTCTTGGAAGAAAAGTTATGACCAAACTAGACAGTATATTAAAAAGCAGAGACATTACTTTGCCAACAAAGGTCTGTCTAGTCAAATCTGTGGTTTACCAGTAGTCATATATGGATGTGAGAATTGGACTATAAAGAAACCTGAGCCAAAAAATTGATGCTTTTGAACTGTGGTGTTGGAGAAGACTCTTGAGAGTTCCTTGAACAGCAAGGAGGTCCAACCAGTCCATCCAAAATGAAATCAGTCCTGAATATTCATGGAAGGACTAATGCTGAAGGTGAAACTCCTGTATTTTGGCCACCTGATAAGAACTGACTCTTTTGAAAAGATCCTCATGCTGGGAAATATTGAAGGCCGGAGGAGAAGGGGATCACAGAGAATGAGATAGTTGGATGGCATCACTGACTCAAAGAACATGTGTTTGAGTAGGTTCTGAGAGTTGTTGATGGACAGGGAGGCTTGTTTTGCTGCAGTCAATGGGGTCACAAAGAGTCAGACACTACTGAGTGACTGAACTGAATTGAAACCTAGTTTAATTATATATATATATATAATTTATATATGTACATATATATATTATATGTCACATATAAATATGTTATATGTTATATACTATTAATGTTAATATATTAATATATAGTATTAATTATTATATAATTATATATTATATGTCTTATATAAATATGTCATATATATAATATATATCCATGTATATATGTATAATATTTTTGTTACTTTTGATTAAATTTTTCATATTCCCAAATTTCTTACATTTTTATAGTAATTTTAAATATTTCTTTCCATATTCAGATTTTTAATACTGCTTTTTTGTTGTGTTGTAAGCAAAAGTTTATATTCAATTTTAATTTTTATTAATGGATATCTTTTGTATCAATACAATTCATTGAATGGCATAATAATATGGATAATTATTTATGGGTTAAATAATAATACAGCTGTCATATTTGATGTGTCAATTTTTCTGTATATAGGGTTGTTCATTTTTAATACTTTGTGTATCTGACCCATTATTATGATACTGGCAACTAATTATATAATAAGCTTTGATATGTATAAGAACAAAGCCCATAACTTGTTTTAAAATTTGGAATTTCATCCTTGTATATGTTTTGAAATGGTTATGTCAATTTTTTAACAAATTTCCACCAAATTTAAGTGAAGAGGAACTAAAAAGCCTCTTGATGAAGGTGAAAGTGGAGAGTGAAAAAGTTGGCTTAAAGCTCAACATTCAGAAAACGAAGATCATGGCATCCGGTCCCATCACTTCATGGGAAATAGATGGGGAAACAGTGGAAACAGTGTCAGACTGTATTGTTCTGGGCTCCAAAATCACTGCAGATGGTGACTGCAGCCATGAAATTAAAAGACACTTACTCCTTGGAAGGAAAGTTATGACCAACCTAGATAGCATATTCAAAAGCAGAGACATTACTTTGCCAACAAATGTTCATCTAGTCAAGGCTATGGTTTTTCCTGTGGTCATGTATGGATATGAGAGTTGGACTGTGAAGAAGGCCAAGAGCTGAAGAATTGATGCTTTTGAACTGTGGTGTTGGAGAAGACTCTTGAGAGTCCCTTGGACTGCAAGGAGATCCAACCAGTCCATTCTGAAGGAGATCAGCCCTGGGATTTCTTTGGAAGGAATGATGCTAAAGCTGAAACTCCAGTACTTTGGCCACCTCGTGTGAAGAGTTGACTGACTGGAAAAGACTCTGATGCTGGGAGGGATTTGGGGGCAGGAGGAGAAGGGGACGACAGAGGATGAGATGGCTGGATGGCATCACCGACTCGATGGACGTGAGTTTGAGTGAAATCCGGGAGTTGGTGATGGACAGGGAGACCTGGCATGCTGCAATTCATGGGATCGCAAAGAGTTCGACATGACTGAGTGACTGAACTGAACTGATATGGGCTTCCATCATTGCTCAAATTGTAAAAATCTGCCTGCAATGTGGGAAACCTGGATTTGTTCCCTGGGTTGGGAATATCCGCTTAAGAAAGGAATGGCTACCCACTCCAGTATTCTAGCCTGGAGTTTATTTTTAGTGTTCTATTTTACTATTCGGAAGACTCAGTTCAATTCAGTTGCTCAGTCGTGTCTGGCTCCCTATGACCCCATGGACATCAGGGCTCCAGGCTTCCTTGTCCTTCATCAACTCCTGGTGCCTTTTCAAATTCGTGTCCATCAAGTTTGTAATGCCATCCAACCATCCCATATCCCTTTTTGTCCCCTTCTCCTCCCTCTTTCAATCTTTCCCATCATCAGGGTCTTTTCCAATGAGTCAGTTCTTCGCATCATGTGGCCAAAACAGTTTAATTTCAGCTTCATTATCAGTCCTTCCAATGAATATTCAGGATTGATTTCATTTTAGATGGACTGGTTGGATCTCCTTGCTGTCCAAGGGACTCTCAAGAGTCCTCTCCAACACCACAGCTCAGAAGCATCAATTTTTTGACACTCAGCCCTCTCTATAGTCTAACTCTCACATTTACATATGACTACTGGAAAAACCACAGCTTTGACTAGATGGACCTTTGTTCACAAAGTTATGTATTTGCTTTTTAGTATGCTGTCTAGGTTGGCCACAACTCATCTTTCAATGAGCAAGTGTCTTTTAATCTCATGGTGGCAGTCACCATCTGCAGTGATTTTAGAGCCCCTTCCCCCTCCAAAGGTCTCTCAGTTTTCATTGTTTCCAAAACTATTTGCCATGAAGTAATGGGACCGGATGCCATGAATGTTGAACTTTCAGCCACCTTTTGAATGTTGAGCTTTCAGCCAACTTTTTCACTCTCCTCTTTCACTTTCATCAAGAGGATCGTTAGTTCTTTTCTTTCTGCAATATGGGAAGACTATGCATTTACTATTTATTATAGTCAGTTTGTTGTGTTCTTCAAATTTCCTATATCTTCCCTAATTTATTAAATCTGTGAATTAACATGAAATGTTAAAATACTTTTTATTATAATGGCAATTTTATCATTAATTAATTTAAAAGCTGTCATTTTGCTTTTTTTTCAGCAGATGCATGCAAATTTATGTTTTGATGTACTGAGATTTTGTGTGTATGTTAGTTGCTCAGCCATGTCCAACTCTTTGTGAACTCATGGACTGTAACCCACCAAGCTCCTCTGTCCATGGAATTCTTCAGGCAAGAATAATGGGGTGGATTGCCATTCCCCTCTCCAGGAGATCTTCCCAACCCAAGGACTGAACCCATATCTCCTGCATAGCAGGCAGATTCTTTACCATCTGAGGCACCAGGGAAGCACTGATATTTTGGTATTACCAAGTGACCCTTTTAACTCTAATCATAGTTTGTAAGACAAAGTCTGTGTTTCTCTGTTAGAACAACATTTGTTGTTTTTCAGTTGCTCCGTCGTGCCTAACTCTTTGCGACCCCATGGACTGCAGCATCTTAGACTTGACTGTCCTTCATCATCTCCTGATTCTTGCTCAAATTCATGTCCATTGAGTCGGTGATGTCACCCAGCCATCTCATCCTCTGTCATCCCCTTCTCCTGGCTTCGATGTTTCCCTGCATCAGGGCCTTTTCTAATGAGTCAGCTCTTTGCATCAGGGAGCCAAAGTGTTGGAGTTTCAGCTTCAGTATCAGTCTTTCCAATGAATATTCAGGATTGATTTCCTTTAGGAATGACTGGTTTGATCTCTTTGCAGTCCAAAGGACTCTCAAGAGTCTTCTCCAACACCACAGTTAGAAAGCATCAGTTCTTCAATGCTCAGCCTCCTTTATGGTCCAACTCTCAGATCCATGCATGACTACTGGGAAAACCATAGCTTTGACTAGATGGACCTTAGTCGCCATAGTAATGTCTCTCTCTCTCTCTTTTTTTTTTTTTTAAGTAGAAAAAATAGCTTTATTGCTTTGCCAGGAAAATGGGAACATAGTGGGTTACTGCCCTCAAAACTTTGTATCCCAACCCAGGTCGATCTGGTGGGGAGTTTTATGGCAATGTTGAAGGGTGGCGTTGCTGATAAGGGTCAGGGTGTGTGCAGGGCCTCAGGTAGTCTCCTGATGAGCTTCTGTGGTCCCTGAGGTTATCAAACTGTGACCTCTCTGGAAAGAAGAATGCCTCATCAAGTAGTTAATGTGTTTGTTAGGGATTTTGGTTCTTTGGAAGAGCTCAAAGATATTATGTGTATCCTTTGAGGTGGAACCAGGACCCTGCCCCAAGGTTGCACTATTGTTTCTGACTGCTTCTCCCTGTCTCTGTTTTTTAATGCACTGTCTAGGTTGGTCATAGGTTTTCTTCCAAGGAGCAAGTGTCTTTAATTTCATGGTTGCAGTCACCATCTGCAGTGATTCTGGAGCCCAAGAAAATAAAGTCTGTCACTGGTTCCATTGTTTCCCCATCTACTTGACATGAAGTGATGGGACTGGATACTATTATCTTCATGTTTTTAATGTTGAGTTTTAAGCCAGTTTTTTCACTCTCTTCTTTCACCTCCATCAAGAGGCTCTTTAGTTCCTCTTTACTTTCTGCTGTAAGAGTAGTGTAATCTACATATCTGAGGTTATTGATATTTCTCCTGGCAATCTTGATTCCAGGATTCTTGATTTATCTGACCCGGAATTTGTGTGATATACTCTGCATAAAAGTTGAATAAGCAGGGTGACAATATACAGCCTTGATGTACTCCTTTCCCAATTTGGAACCAGCCCTTTGCTCCAAATCCATTTCTAACTGTTGCTTCTAGAACTGCATACAGGATTCTCAGTTGGCAGGTAAGGTGGTCTGGTATTCCTGTCTGTTTAAAAATTTTCCACAGTATTTTGTGATCCACACAGTTAAAGGCTTTAGTGCAGTCAATGAAGCAGAAATAGATATTTTGGATGTTTTCTTGCCTTTTCTGTGTTCCAACAGATGTTGGCAATTTCATTTCTGGTTCCTCTGACTTTTCTAAATCCAGCTTGAATATCTGGAAGTTCTTGGTTCATGTACTGTTGGTTAACATTTAAACTTTTTTTTTTCCCCAAAACTTCTCTGTCCTTATCTTTTCATAAATACCATGAATATTTTAACCCAATCCTTTAATTATAGATATTAGTAAAAATTTATGTACTATGCTTGTTTCTGCTGCTGCTGCTAAGTCGCTTCAGTTGTGTCTGACTCTGTGCGACCCCAGAGATGGCAGCCTACCAGACTCTCTGGTCCCTGGGATTCTCCAGGCAAAAACACTGGAGTGGGTTGTCATTGCCTTCTCTGATGCTTGCTGACATATTTTGAATTATATCTATCTCTTTACTCTTTTAATATTTATTTTATCTATTTATCTATTTTGCTGCACTGGGTTTTAGCTGTGGCATGCAGGATCTTTGATATTTATTGTGGCATGTGCAAACACTTAGTTGCAGAGTATGGGGTTTAGTTCTCTAAGCTAGACTCCTGTTCCCTGAGCATGGAGTCTTAGCCAGTGGACCACCAGAGAAGTACTCAAGTTTTGCTTTTTTTTTTATACCTATTATTTGTACTTATTTTAAACTATTTTTCCTTTTTCCCAGCTAATTTTTTTAAATTTTATTTTATTTTTAAACTTTACATATCTGTATTAGTTTTGCCAAATATCAAAATGAATCTGCCACAGGTATACATGTGTTCCCCATCCTGAGCCCTCCTCCCTCCTCCCTCCCCATTCCATCCCTCTGGGTCGTCCCAGTGCACCAGCCCCAAGCATCCAGTATCGTGCATCGAACCTGGACTGGCAACTCGTTTCATACATGATATTTTACATGTTTCAATGCCATTCTCCCAACTCTTCCCACCCTCTCCCTCTCTCACAGAATCCATAAGACTGTTCTATACATCAGTGTCTCTTTTGCTGTCTCATACACAGGGTTATTGTTACCATCTTTCTAAATTCCATATATATGCGTTAGTTTGCTGTATTGGTGTTTTTCTTTCTGGCTTACTTCACTCTGTATAATAGGCTCCAGTTTCATCCACCTCATTAGAACTGATTCAAATGTATTCTTTTTAATGGCTGAGTAATACTCCATTGTGTATATGTACCACAGCTTTCTTATCCATTCATCTGCTGATGGACATCTAGGTTGCTTCCATTTTTTAACTGTTTTTTTTCTACTTTTCATATCCATGCTAACATTTATAAAATTTATTTAAATATATATATATACTTATATATATATTTATTGTACTTGTGGAAGAATATATATTAATAAATAATGTATTGTACCTCATTAATAGTAATTGAAGTTCTTTTTTTAAATGTCTCCCCATTCATAATAATTATTATTATTGGTTTGTAATAACTGGTATATGTTTTGCTTCAATCACTTTCTTAACTCCTTAATTTTTGCACTATTTTTTTTGTAGTTTATTCTTTTATCAGAGATCATTTTTCTTCATTTGAATTATCCATTTAAAATTATTCAATATTTATTATTCCACTATGGACTTACTGTTTATTTTGGTTTTAAAATAGTCTTAATAGTAATTTTTACTTTCTTTTAAGTTTTGCAATTGCAATTTAAATATTATATATATATATATATAAACTTTTTTAGTATAAACATTTATTTTAATTGGAGGTTAATTACTTTACAATATTGTATTGGTTTTGCCATATATCAACATGAATCTGCCACAGGTATACACATGTTCCCCATCCTGAACCCCCTCCTCCTTCCCTCCCCATACCATCCCTCTGGGTCGTCTCAGTGCACCAGCCCCAAGCATCCAGTATCATACATCGAACCTGGACTGGTGATTCATTTCATATATGGTATTATACATGTTTCAATACCATTCGCCCAAATCATCCCACCCTCTCCCTCTCCCACAGAGTCCAAAAGACTGTTCTATACATCTGTATCTCTTTTGCTGTCTCACATACAGGGTTATTGTTACCATCTTTCTAAATTCCATATATATGCGTTAGTATACTGTATTGGTGTTTTTCCTTCTGGCTTATTTCACTCTGTATAATAGGCTCCAGTTTCATCCACCTCATTAGAACTGATTCAAACGTATTCTTTTTAATGGCTGCGTAATACTCCATTGTGCATATGTACCACAGCGTTCTTATCCATTCTTCTGCTGATGGACATATAGGTTGTTTCCATGTCCTGGCTATTATAAACAGTGCTACTTTTATATTACATGTTAGACAATACTAATATTGTGATGTTTATGTTGAGTCATTTCTTTACCTCTTTTCTCTTGTTTTTTAGTTAACTGATATTATTTTGGGATGTCATAAGGGTCTGAGTGAAAGAAATTTGTGTTTCCTGCAAATTATGCTTCCTTCTCTCAAAACTACTGAATTATGTGTATAAACTTTTCAGCAGCAGTTACAATTTACATGACAGTTTTTAAAGTGCTTCATAACTACTAACACAGTTAATGTTAGCTAAATATTTGGCTGGGAAAGTGTTGTAAGCATTCACACATCAATCTTTTATAAGGACCAGGTTGTAGATACCCAAATCTCAAGAAATATTATTTTTGTATTTTTCCTACCAAGTATCATGAATGACTTAGCTTTCTGTTGTGTCTTCCTTTCTTGATGAGCACACATTTTCTAATTCTCTATTTCTCAAATGCTGTAAGCTTTATATATGATTCTATTTCCATGAAATAATCAAGAATGGGCCCAAAGCTCCATACTTATCCAGTCATTAAAACCCAAGGCACTGTTTCTCTGGATTTTACAACACACTCTTTTCAGTCATATTCCAAAGATTTTATTCCTCAGGAAATTTTATTTATAGCCTCTTATAGAATCTATATTCTAAGATTGCTCTTATTGACTTGGGATATTAGCTGCACCTGGAAAAATAATATTACCTGAGCTATAAAAATTATTTATAGACATTTTACATCAGTCAGTTCAGTTCAGTCACTCAGTCGTGTCCAACTCTTTCTGACCCCATGAATCGCAGCACCCCAGGCTTCCCTGTCCATCACCAACTCCCGGAGTTCACTGAGACTCACGTCCATCGAGTCAGTAATGCCATCCAGCCATCTCATCCTCTGTCGTCCCCTTCTCCTCCTGCCCCCAAATCCCTCCCAGCATCAGAGTCTTTTCCAGTGAGTCAACTCTTCACATGAGGTGGCCAAAGTACTGGAGTTTCAGCTTTAGCATCATTCCTTCCAAAGAAATCCCAGGGCTGGTCTCTTTCAGAATGGACTGGTTGGATCTCCTTGCAGTCCAAGGGACTCTCAAGAGTCTTCTCCAACACCACAGTTCAAAAGCATCAATTCTTCAGCACTCAGCCTTCTTCACAGTCCAACTTCACATCCATACGTGACCACAGGAAAAACCATAGCCTTGACTAGACAGGCCTTTGTTGGCAAAGTAATGTCTCTGCTTTTGAATATGCTATCTAGGTTGGTCATAACTTTCCTTCCAAGGAGTAAGTGTCTTTTAATTTCATGGCTGCAGTCACCATCTGCAGTGATTTTGGAGCCCCAAAAAATAAAGTCTGACACTGTTTCCACTGTTTACCCATCTATTTCCCATGAAGTGATGGGACCAGATGCCATAATCTTCGTTTTCTGAATGTTGAGCTTTAAACCAACTTTTTCACTCTCCACTTTCATTAAGAAGCTCTTTTTAGTTCCTCTTCACTTTGTGCCATAAGGGTGGTGTCATCTGCATATACATATGTATATATATGGGCTTCCCAGGTGACTCAGTGGTAAAGAACCCTCCTGTCAATACAGGAGATGTGGGTTTGATCCCTGGGTCAGGAAGATCCCCTAGAGAAGGAAATGGCAACCCACTCCAGTATTCTTGCCTGGGAAATCCCATGGACAGAGGAGCCTGAGGATTACAGTCCATCGGGTCACAAAAAGTCAGACCTGACTTAGCAACTGAACAGCAACAATGATTTTCTTCAATCATTTATACATACATAGATGGATACTTTTGTTGTGTCCATATTTTGGCTATTGTGAATAATGCTTCAATGAACAAGAATGCAGTAATCTCTTAAAAATAATGATTTAATTTTTTGTATATGTACCCAAAGAATTCTTAGATGACTCTTTTAAATTATTGGGGGAAACTCCATATTGTTTTCCATAGTGGCTATACCATTTTACATCTACCAACAGTACAAAAGGGTTCCCTTTTCTGTTCATTCTCCGCAATTTTTTCTTAACTTTTTTTTTTCCTGATAATAGCCAAACAATCCCTTCCTGTATTTTTCCTTCCATCAAAAGACTCACTGAGCAAAAAGTCCAGAATAGAGAAGTTGAGAAGCAGTAGTTTTTTTCCAGAGATATGCTTTATTAAGTTATTCTGCCAAGATTAGCTACTCACAGATTTCATCACTGAGATAGATGAGCAGGATTTTTTTTTCTTAATTAAGGACATGTTTAAACAGCATAAAATTTCATATTTTTGTCCTCATTCTGTGAATACAAGATAAATAGTAGTCAGTTTCTACTAATATCCATTTTATTTAGTCAGTTATTCTAACCATGCAAATTGCTTTATGCATGACAACTTTAACCACTTCAAAATATTTTTCCAGGCATGGTTAAGATATGGTCATCATTAAACAGCAACTGTATCTCAATATTGGAAGATTTAGGAAGGGAGTGTCCTCATTTCTTTCTGGTTATTTGCATTTTTCTATCTGGTTATTTGCATTACTGAACCTCTCACTTCTCATGGATTCTCTTACCTCTATGAACTCTCAAGGCAAAAACTTGCATCCAATACTAATAGAAAGGTTCTGCTGTCATAACAACTTACAAAAAGAGTAAAACTCAACATTGTATATATTTTAATGAAATACACTACATATTTTGAAGTAGGCAATATGATGGCAAATGCACGGACAATTGTCAAAGGGAAGAAAAAATATATAATGGTGAAATGAAACTATTCATTCAGCCTAAACTGGACATCTTGAAGGATGTAGCTCTTCCCATGGGATGTTTAAAGTACTCAGCATTCTTTGTTGTTGCTATTTTCTGAAATTATGCTAGCTAACATTTCAATTTAGAAGTTATTTGTAGAAATGTTTTAACTAAATTGTTTGCTATAATTATTTGATGCTTTTATAGGTCTGATAATAAAGAAGACTTGGTAAAAAATGAATCAAATGTACGATCTTACACGAGCTATTTTATTCTGATCATAAAAAATAAGAACATCAAATTACCATGAATTAAACATAACATTATTAGTGTCATGTTTTGTTTTGTTTTGCCTTTCTGGGAATAATGTTACACTGTTGTTGTAACATTTGACAGTACAAGTGGGGTAAGTGATATGCTATGCAGTTACCAAAAAGGTATTTATGTTTTCTGTATCAGAACACTTTGACATTATTATAATAAATATACATGCTACCAAAATTCCAGGGTCATTTTCATGTTAGCTACTGTTTATGGAGAAATTAATAGATTTTCAAATATTGATGTCTTGGTTTACATCTCACTTCTAAATTTAATAATTTCAATCATATATATGTGTGTTTAATGAGTCATATATCCTCAGAATTGGGTCAAAAGTGAATAATTCTGTTCACCTGACTACTTGGATTTTTCTGTACATTGTTTTATTCTTCATATTCTTCCTATGCAATGCCATGTACATGATGACTTCACTTAAAACGAATATGGGAGGAATCTGGACCCAAAAGTATTCAAATGAAGTGATATTTTCAGGTCCATGACAAATGGTGACTCCCTGTTTATTTTCTCATCTCTTGTCTTTCAGACTAGCTTTCCTCATGGTTAAAAAGGTGACAAATATCTGTTATGAGGATTTGCTACCCTGCTGATGTGCAGCAGAACCAGAGATCAAATTGCCAAAATCCACTGGATCATTAAAAAAGCAAGAGAGTTCCAGAAAAAACATCTTTTTCTACTTTATTGACTATGCTAAAGTCTTTGACTGTGTGGATCACAAAAAAACTGTGGAAAATTCTGAAGGAGATGGGAATACCAGACAACCTGACCTGCCTCTTTTTTTTTTTTTTTTTTTCTTTATTGGTACTAAGTGTTTACTCCAACATAGCATTACAACTCTGTAATATCTCTTAAATGCTCTATTTCTTTCGTTCCATTGTGGCTGGAATGTTTAGAGAGCATCATCATACTTAGTGACTCATGTTTGTAATTTTTAACTGACTTTGCCTTAATCTTAATCTTGCCAGAGATTTCTTCAAGCCAGCTTGGTTGCTACTTCATAGCAAATCTCTGGGTAATGTTGCTGCTGTACTTGAATCCTTTCTGTCTTCCTTTTCAATTCATGGTGTCTTTCTAAACAGATCTCACCTGTGGGTTTACTATCTGCTTCCACTGTTACTGTGTTTCAGAAAAATCTTTGGAGTAGAGCCGTAGTGGGTCAGGTGACATAGAAAATCACTTTTATTTATTTATTTATTTTTATTTTTATATATATTTTTTACTGACCTGCCTCTTAAGAGGAAGTAACAGTTAGAACTGGACATGAAACAACAGACTGGTTCCAAATAGGAAAAGGAGTATATCAAGGCTGTATATTGTCACTCTGGTTATTTAACTTCTATACAGAGTACATCATGAGAAATCTTGGGCTGGAGGAAGCATAAGCTGGAATCAAGATTGCTGGGAGAAATAACAATAACCTCAGATATGCAGATGACACCACCCTTATGGCACAAAGTGAAGAGGAACTAAAAAGCCTCTTAATGAAAGTGAAAGTGGAGAGTGAGAAAGTTGGCTTAAAGCTCAACATTCAGAAAACTAAGATCATGGCATCTGGTCCCATCACTTCATGAGAAATAGATGGAGAAACAGTGGAAACAGTGGTTGACTTTTTTTCTGGGGCTCCAAAATCACTGCAGATGGTGATTGCAGCCATGAAATTAAAAGACGCTTACTCCTTGGAAGGAAAGTTATGACCAACCTAGACAGCATATTAAAAAGCAGAGACATTACTTTGCCAACAAAGTCCATCTAGTCAAGGCTATGGTTTTTCCAGTAGTTATGTATGGATGTGAGAGTTGGACTATAAAGAAGGCTGAGCACTGAAGAATTAATGCTTTTGAACTGTGATGTTGGAGAAGACTCTTGAGAGTCCTTAGGACTGTATGGGATCCAACTAGTCCATCCTAAAGGAGATCAGTCCTGGGTGTTCATTGGAAGGACTTATGTTGAAGCTGAAACTCCAATACTTTGGCCACCTGATGTGAAGAGCTGACTCATTTGAAAAGAAGCTGATGGAAGGAAAGATTGAGGGCAGGAGGAGACGGGGACGACAGAGGATGAGATGGTTGGATGGCATCACTGACTCAATGGACATGGGTTTGGGCGGACTCTGGGAGTTGGTGATGGACAGGGAGGCCTGGCGTGCTGTGGTTCATGGGGTGGCAAAGAGTTGGGCATGACTGAGTGACTGAACTGAATTGAACTGATGTGCAGAAGGGAAGAGATAGGGTATCTCCACTAGAAATGAAAACTCTTCTAATCAGTGTAACTGTGGCAATTTTTTTTTTCTCATGTATGCACTGCTATATTTATTTTTTTATTTTTTATTTTTTGGCTGCACTGAGTGTTTGTTGCTGCATACAGGCTATCTCTAGTTCTGGAGAGTAAGGGCTACTCTCTAGTTGTAGTGCAGGGGCTTCTCATTGTGGTAGCTTCTCTTGTTGTGGAGCACAGGCTCTAGCTGTGTCAGTTTCAGTAGTTGCATCATATGGGCTCATTAGTTGTGGATCGAGGGCCCTAGAGTGTGTGGACTTCTGTAGCTGTGGCACTGGCTCAAATAACTGGCTCGTGAACTCTAGAGTATGGTCTCATAACTAAGCCAACTAAAATTCAGTTCAATAACTCAGTTTTGTCTGACTCTTTGTGGCCCCATGGATTGCAGCATGCCAGGCTTCCCTGTCTATCACCAACTCCTGGAGTTTACTCAAACTCAAGTCCATTGAGTCAGTGATGCCATCCAACCATCTTATCCTTGGTCATCCCCTTCTCATGTCTTCAATCTTTCCCAGCATCAGGGTCTTTTCCAATGAGTCAGTTCTTCATATCAGGCGGTGAAAGTATTGGAGTTTCAGCTTCAGCATCGATGAATATTCAGCTTCCAGTGAATATTCAGGATTGATTTCCTTTAGGATTGACTGGTTTGATCTCTGTGCAGTCCAAGGGACTCTCAAGAGTCTTTTCCAACATCACAGTTCAAAAGCATTAATACCTTGGCATGCTGCCTTCTTCATGGTCTCTCATATCCATACATGACTACTGGAAAAGTCATATACTTTGAGTACATGGACCTTAGTCAGTAAAGTAATGTCTGTTTTCTAATATGCTGTCTAGGTTTGTTGTAGCTTTTCTTCCAAGGAGTAATCATCTTTCAATTTAATGGCTGCAGTCACCATCTAAAATGATTTTGGAGCCCAAGAAAATAAAGTCTGTCACTGTTTACATTATTTCTCCATCTATTTGCCGTGAAGTGATGGCACTGGATGTCATGATCTTAGTTTTTTGAATGTTGAGTTCTAAGCTAACTTTTTCACTCTCCTCTTTAACCTTCATCAAGAGGCTATTAATTCCTATTCACTTTTTGCAATAAGGGTGGTATTAGCTACATATCTGAGGTTACTGATATTTCTCCCAGAAATCTTGATTCCAGCCTGTGCTTCATCCAGCCTGGTATTTTTCATGAGGTACTCTGCAAATAAGTTAAATAAACAGGATGACAATATACAGCTTTGATATACTCCTTTCCCAATTTTGATCCAGTCCATTGCTTCATGTCTGGTTCTGTTGCTTCTTAACCTGCATACAGGTTTCACAACAGACAGGTAAGGTGGTCTGGTATTCCCATCCATTTTAGAATTTTCCACAATTTTTTGTGATCCACACAGTCAAAGCTTTAGTGTAATCAATGAAGTAGAAGTAGATGTTTCCTGGAATTCTCTTGCTTTTTCTATGATCCAACGGATGTAGGCAATTTGAACTCTGGTTCATCTGCCAACCCAAGGATCAAACCCACATTTTTTTAAGCCTCCTGTCTTTTGTAGGCAGATTCTTTGCCACTAGTGCCACCTGGGAAGTCCACATTTAGGCTATGTCTATCAAAACTATGTAATAGCACATCCATTGATGTCCTGCCATACATAGGGTGGCTCAGACAGTAAAGAACCTGCCTGCAATGGAAGAGACTTGGATTCAATCCCTGGGCCAGGAAAGTCCTCTGGATCAGAAAATGGCAGCCTATTTCAGTATTCTTGCCTGGAGAATTCTATGGACAGAGGAGCCTGGAGGACTAGAGTCATTGAGTTCCAAAGAGTCAGACACGACTGAACAACTGACACTTTCATATTTTCTTTCATTGGAGCTTCCTTGGTGGCTCAAATGGTAAATAATCTGCTTTCAGTGCAGGAGACTAGGTTCAGTTCCTGGGTTTGGAAAATCACCTGGAGAAGGGAATGGGAATTCAGTCTATTATTCTTTTCTGTAGAATTCCCATGGGCAGAGGAGCCTGGTGGGCTACAGTCCATGGGGTCACAAAGAGTCAGATACAACTGAGTGACTAACACTATCAACATTGGAAGAAATGACTGACGAACAAAGATTAGTTGAATTATTTGAAAAATGGTCATGTCAGGGATATATTTCTTTAAAGATGAAATGTTTATCACTTCTTAGCTTTACCTCTAAAAGACAAGCTGGCATATTCCTGTGAGTATTTCAGTGTTATGTCTAATCCAACAACCATGTATTATCAGAAAATCTGTTGATATTTGGATATCGATGCAAATTTGTAAATGTATCTGAGATATACTCCTGTGTTATCACTCATGATGATTTTCACTTTCTTTAGTAAATAAGAAAATTATGTTGTGCTACAGTTCTCAAACACTTTTCCATGAAATTCTGGTAATTCAGAAGACCACAGAGGTAGAATGAGTGGATAATGGGACAAGATTCTTGTCTCCAGTTGCAACCTCAAATAGAGTGTCTAGGATTGCATGCCTTATGAGGATTTAGGACTTCATGAAAGGTTAGTTAAATGCTATGTATTTTCAATTTAAAGGTTGAGGTTACCAATAGGTTAAATGATAGCTACAACTCTTTCATTTTCCCAAAAAGAAAAAAAAAAAATACAACAATAGTAATAGAACAGAAGACAATATTCTGAGGGCTTGATTTTTCTTATTTATGATTGCATAAAGCTATATAAGGGCTTCCCAGGTGCCGAAGGGGTAAAGAATCCCTTGCCAATGCAGGAGATAAAAGAGTTGCGGGTTCAATCCCGGGTTAATTGGGAAGATCTCCTGGAGAAAAAATGGCAACCCACTCTAGGATTCTTGTCTGGAAAATCTCATGGGCAGAGGACCCTGGAGAGCTACAGTCCTTGAAGCTGCAAAGAGTTGGACACAACTTACAGACTGAGGATCAAAGTTATTTTTTTCTATCAAGTCATGTTCACAGATACCATGCAATACTATGTAAGGCTAAATTAGTTTTCTTAACTGTAACCTCAACATCTATCCCCTAACTAGTAAAAATCAGCTAATCTTAGGGAGCCACATGTCTTCATATAATTGAAGTAAGATTTCACAGATATATATTTGATGTTCTAAATATATAATGCTAATTTTATAAGACTACACAAATCTAATTTTCTTCTAAAAACATTCTTACTCTGATTTGTACAACGATGAGATCCTGTTTAACATCAGGAGTAACTCTTTGGTCTGTTTCATCATAATGAGGCCCTTGAGCTATTAGATTAAAAACAAAGATAATTCTAGCTCCAAGTTTATTATTCAATGATGCTTGCATGCTAAGTCACTTTAGTCATGACTGACTCTTTGCAAACATATGGACTGTAGCCCACCAAGCTCCTCTGTCCATGGGATTCTCCAGATAAGAATATGAGAGTGGGTGGCCATTCTCTCCTCCAGGAGATCTTTCCAAAGCAGGGATGGAGCCCACAACTCTTGTGTTTCCTGCATTGGCAAGTGGGTTCGTTACCACTAATGCCATGTGGAAAGCCCCATCCAATGATGGATAGCCATTATTTAATATTCTGTTCACTTCTATTGTAATTCAGCATTTTTGCAGTATCAAAGGCCTTAAGAAGTACACAAGTTTTTATTTCTTATAAGAGATGACAGAGAGAGAAAAGAATTTTGAAATGCAGATTTTTAACCATGTGTACTATTAGCAAATATTTAAAGCAAATGAGTCTTTTCATAAATTTTAACAAACAGAATATTTATGGACCTCAGTAGAAAAAGGTTTACTGAACAAGAGACTTTCTGGCCATACTAATCTGGGTCAAGTCTTCTGAGGACAATCCATTTTAAGATTTGAAAGGGGTATTGTCAAACATCCAACATGTACATATTCCAATGAAATTAAGATTCTTTTCAAATCTGAATTCACTGAGTGTGATAGGTTTTGTTTTCTAAAGACCAAAATTTGTTCACAACTGATTTATATTGAAAATATTAATAATATTATATTTTTCTAAAAAAAAAAAATTTCTCATGTCATATAACAAAGTATTGACAAACAGCCTGACACTGTTCAAGAAAAAATGAAGCTGCTCTCATCAATTTAGACTTTACTGTCTTTGTACTTCTATCCATAAGTTTTACATAGGAAAAACTTATAGAAAATTAAACTTATATTTAATAAATACACAAAGAAATATATCTGATAGTTGTGCTTAGTCACTCAGTCATGTCTGACTCTTTGTGATCCCACAGACTGCAGCCCGCCAGGCTCCTCTGTCCATGGGGATTCCCCAGGCAAGAACACTGAAGTGGGTTACCATGCCCTCCTCCAAGGGATCTTCCTAAGCCAGGGATCAAACCCAGGTACCCTGCATTGCAGGCAAGTTCTTTACTGACTGAGCCACCAGGAACCCCAAATTAAAATTACCAAATGGTGTACACCCATGGCGGATTCATGTTGATGTATGGCAAAACCAACACAATATTGTAAAGTAGTTAGCCTCTAATTAAAATAAATAAATTTAAATTAAAAAAAATAAAATTACCAGATAATTTTTATCTGATAGTTAAATGCATATAAAATATTAGTCTAACTGGGCAGATACCAAGTTGTCATTTCTGATAAAGTAGAAGCTTCCTACCTACTCTTCCTGGGCAATCTCATCAAAAACCAACACTGTGGACCTCCTTGGTGGTCTAGTGGTTAAAAAATCTGCCTGCCAACATAGGGGACATAGGTTTTATCCCTGCTCCAGAGAGATTACACATGCAGGCAAATAACTGAGCCCATGAACCACACCTACTGATGCCCACTGTCCTTCAAGACAATGCTGTACAACAAGAGGAACCACTGCAATGAGAAGTGTGCTCACTGCAACTAGAGAGTAGCCTCTACTCGTGGAACTAGAGAAAGCCCAGATAGCAACAAAGACACAGCACAGCCAAAAATAGGTGAATAAATATTTTTAAATAAAAAAAAAAGAACCAACACTATGTTGATTACTCCTAAATCTATCTTCTGTTCATATGTCTTACAGGGGTGAGATAAATATCTTTGGATACCTGCTGACAAAGACATTTGAAAATCTATATGCCTAAAATGACCACAATAACAATGCTCTAACATGTACTTGTTCTCAATTATCTCATTTCATGGCACCATATCTAACACGTTCAGTAAAATAGTTAACTTATACTTATTCTCTGCTTTGTTCTTCACATTCAAGTTACCTGCACTGGTGCAAGTTCTAACATTTTTTGGAATATAAATTTAAAATATGGCACAATAATATTCAGTTTCCCACTTTAGAAATGCATCATACTTTATCTCAGCTGATTTTTTTGAAACTATAATCACCAGATTTTACTGTTTTTTTTTTTTTTAACCTAACAGCATAATTACATAATAGAGAAAGGAATGGGATTCTGTTTCCAGTCCTGCATACATGAAACTTGAAAGTCCACTCATTACTCAGTTCAGTTCAGTTCCTCAGTCGTGTCTGACTCTTTGCAACCCCATGAATTGCAGCTGCCAGGCTTCCCTGTCCATCACTAACTCCCGGAGGTCACTCAAACTCATGTCCATCCGGTCGGTGATGCCATCCAGCCATCTCATCCTCTGTCGTCCCCTTCTCCTCCTGCCCCCAATCCCTCCAAGCATTAGTCTTTTCCAATGAGTCAACTCTTGACATGAGGTGGCCAAAGTATTGGAGTTTCAGCTTCAGCATCAGTCTTTCCAATGAACACCCAAGACTGACCTCCTTTATAATGGACTGGTTGGATCTCCTTGCAGTCCAAGGGACACTCAAGAGTCTTCTCCAACACCACAGTTGAAAAGCATCAATTCTTTGGTGCTCAGCTTTCTTTATAGTCCAAATCTAACATCCATACATGACCATTGGAAAAACCATAGCCTTGAGTAGATGGACCTTTGTTGGAAAAGTAATGTCTCTGCTTTATAATATGCTATCTGGGTTGGTCATAACTTTCTTTCCAAGGAGTAAGCGTCTTTTAGTTTCATGGCTGCAATCACCATCTGCACTCATTTTGGAGCCCCCCAAAATAAAGTCTGACACAGTTTCCACTGTTTCCTCATCAATTTCCCATGAAGTGATGGACCAGATCCCATGATCTTAGTTTTCTGAATGTTGAGCTTTAAGCCAACTTTTTCACTCTCCTCTTTCACTTTCATCAAGAGGCTTTTTAGTTCCTCTTCACTTTCTGCCATAAGAGTGGTGTCATCTACATATCTCAGGTTATTGATATTTCCCCTGGCAATCTTGATTCCAGCTTATGCTTCTTCCAGCCCAGCATTTCTTATGATGTAATCTGCATATATGTTAAATAAGCAGGGTGACAATATACAGCCTTGATGCATTCCTTTTCCTATTTGGAACCAATCTGTTGTCCCATGTCCAGTTCTAACTGTTGCTTCCTGACCTGCATATAGGTTTCTCAAGAGGCAGGTCAGGTGGTCTGGTATTCCCATCTCTTTCAGAATTTACCACAGTTTATTGTGATCCACACAGTCAAAGATTTTGGCATAGTCAATAAAGCAGAAATAGATGTTTTTCTGGAACTCTCTTGCTTTTTTGATGATCCAGCAGATGTTGGCAATTTGATCTCCAGTTCCCCTGCCTTTTCTAAGTTCACATATTGCTGAAGCCTGGCTTGGAGAATTTTGAGCATTACTTTACTAGAGTGTGAGATGAGTGCAATTGTGCGGTAGTTTGAGCATTCTTTGGCATTGCCTTTCTTTGGAATTGGAGAAGGAAATGGCAACCCACTCCAGTACTCTTGCCTAGAAAATCCCATGGACAGGGCAGCGTGGTGCAGGCTACTGTCCATGGGGTCGCAAAGAGTCAGACACGACTGAGCGACTTCACTTTCTTTGGGATTGGAATGAAAACTGACATTTTCCAGTCCTGTGGTCACTGCTGAGTTTTCCAAATTTGCTGGCGTATTGAGTGCAGCACTTTCACAGCATCATGTTCCAGGATTTGAAATAGCTCAACGGAAATTCCATCACCTTCACTAGCTTTGTTCATAGTGATGCTTTCTAAGGCCCACTTGACTTCACATTCCAGAATGTCTGACTCTAGGTGAGTGATCACACCATTGTGATTATCTTGGTCATGAGGATATTTTTTGTACAGTTCTTCTGTGTATTCTTGCCACCTCTTCTTAATATCTTCTGCTTCTGTTAGGTCCATACCTTTTCTGTCCTTTATCAAGCCCATCTTTGCATGAAATGTTCCCTTGGTAGCTCTAATTTTTTTGAAGAGATCTCTAGTCTTTCCCATTCTGTTGTTTTCCTCCACTCCATACTACTAAAAAGTAAGACGCTGAACAAATTGAAAAATGCATTCTTTGTGGAAACTTAAGAGAGAGGAAGACACAGGGTAAAACTCTGCCCACAAGATTGGAGAGATAGACAGCAAACTTGGAATGATACCTCACCAGAGCAGAAACTCATAAGCACAAAGCTGTGCAGGTACTAATATCAGGGTAAGAAAACCTGAAATTCAGAAACTGCTGGAGGCTCAGGCTGGGAAACTCTGAGACTTAAATCTTCCAATCATAAGGGGATTCCTAACAATTTTATAGATTTACCACAAGAAGTTCAACCAAGTTTCCAGAGTAAATATCTTAGGAAAATTCCCAATGGGGTCTGGTAGGGAGAAAAAAAGAATCATTTTGAAATACCACAAACACTGAGTTGTTTTTAACTAGTCCTGTCCTCAGTGGAAACTAATCAACCTGAGCCAAACCTCCTGGATATTGGCACAGCCTCATTAACTTGGTGGAAGGAATATATCCAAACTCAATCCACTCTAGGCATCCTGTCCACCTAACTGGAGACAAAAAAAAAAGAAAAATAAAAATACTGAGAAATGTTTATGAAGTTCACAGTCCAGAGGCATACTCTTACTAAAAGTTTGAGACCTAATTATAAGATTATACAACACTGCTGCCCCCAACACATGTCACCACCACATTACTAAAATCCTATTTACAGTGATTCCTTTAAATAGTACATTAAGTCCCACTTTCAAGGAAAAAAGATAATACAAGTTAAAACAAAAGGTTAAACAAACAAACAAAAACTGAAAATACCTTCACACTTGAAGAGACAGAGAAAGTGTCAGAACAGAGAACAGCAGGAATAGTGGAATTTTCAGACTGAGAATCTAAATCTATGAGAAAGCTTTTGATAGGTTTCTTAGAACACAAGATATGGCTGAGGAAAGAATCTCTGAGCTAGAGACTATATCATAGAAACTTGAAAAACCAAAAGAGCAAAGAGAACAGAAAGTGATAAAAAGAGAGTGGACAGGGACTTCCGTGGTGCACTAGTTATTAAGAATCTGCCTTCCCATGTAGGGGACAGGGATTCAATCCCTGATTAGGGAACTAATATCCCACATGTCACTTAGCAACTAAGCCCTCTGACCCCAACTCCTGAGTCCGCATCCTCTAGAGCTGGTGACACAGCTAGAGATAAGGCCATGCACCACAACTAAGATACAATGCAGCCAAATAGATTTATAAATACACCACACACACACACACACACACACACACACACGTATATAACTAAAAACAGAGCAAACTATTCAAAGACTTAGAAACAGGTACAAATTTGTAACATGCATAATGGGACTATCAGAGGCAGAAGGAAGAAAACATAAAAAAGTATGAGAAATAATAATGACAAAGAATTTTCTCAAATTAAGATCAAACCCCAAACCATAGACACATGAATTTATAGATCATTAAAGATGATAAATGCTAAAAAGAAAAAAAAAATTCCAAAGACACCTGACGGGGATAATAAACATCTTATCTACAGAGGAACAAATACAAGGATTTCATTTGACATTTCTTCAGAAAACCTGTATAAGAAGAGAGTATACTAAAATAAATATTGGGGGGGGGGGCACCTAACAATGTTTTACTCTGTGAAATTTTCCTTCAAAATTGAAGGAGTTTAAAGACTTCCTCAGAAAAACCATTTGATGAAATTTGTTGCTGGTAGACCTATTCTGCAAGAAAAGTTATAAAAGTGATTTAGGATTCATTTTGATATTCGGCAAAACTAATACAATTATGTAAAGTTTAAAAATAAAATAAAATAAAAAGTGATTTAGAGAGAGAAAAAAATGACATGGGTCAGAAACTTGGATCAGCGTAAAGAAGGGAAGAGCATCAAAGAATAAATAATGTTAAAAAAAGATTCATTTTGATATTTGGCAAATCTAATACAGTTATGTAAAGTTTAAAAATAAAATAAAATTTAAAAAAAAAGTTATTTTATTAAATTTAAATTTATAAATTTAATTGGTGGCTAACTACTTTTTCATACTAATGTCAAAGAATGCTCAAACTATTGCACAATTGTACTCATCTCACATGCTAGCAAAGTAATGCTCAAAATTCTCCAAGCCAGGCTTCAACAGTATGTGAATCATGAAATTCCAGATGTTCAAGCTGGATTTAGAAAAGGCAGAGGAACCAGAGATCAAATTGCCAACATCCATTGGATCATTGAAAAAGCAAGTGAATTCCAGAAAAAACATCTACTTCTGCTTTATTGACTACACCAAAGCCTTTGACTATGTGGATGACGATAAACTGGAAAATTCGTAAAGAGATGTCAGTACCAGACCACCTGACCTGCCTCCTGAGAAATCTGTATGCATGTCAAGAAGCAATGGTTAGAACTGGACATGGAACAACAGACTGGTTTCAGATAGGGGAAGGAGAACATCAAGGCTGAACATTGTTACACTGCTTATTTAAATTTTATGCAGAGTACATCATGCAAAATGCTGGATTGGATGAAGGACAAGTTGGAATCAAGATTTCCAGGAGAAATATCAGTAATCTCAGATATGCAGATAACACCACCCTTATGGCAGAAAGTGAAGAACTAAAGAGCCTCTTGATGAAAGTGAAAGAGGAGAGTGAAAAAGTTGGCTTAAAGCTCAACATTCAGAAAACTAAGATCATGACATCTGGTCCCATCACTTCATGGTAAATAGATGGGGAAACAGTGGCTTAGTTTATTTTTCTGGGCTCCAAAATCACTGTAGATGTTGACTGCAGCCATGAAATTAAAAGACGCTTACTCTTTGAAGGGAAAGTTATGACCAACCTAGATAGCATATTAAAAAGCAGAGACATTACTTTCCCCACAAAGGTCCATCTAGTCAAGGCTATGGTTTTTCCAGTAGTCATGTATCAGTATGAGAGTTGGACTATAAAGAAAGCTGAATGCAAAAGAATTGATGATTTTCTTTTATTTTTTTATTTTTTTATTTTATTTTATTTTTTAACTTTATAATATTGTATTGGTTTTGCCATATATCAAAATGAATCTGCCACAGGTATACATGTGTTCCCCATCCTGAACTGATGCTTTTGAACTGTGATGTTGGAGAAGACTCTTGAGAGTCACTTGGACTGCAAGGAGATTCATTCAGTCCATCCTAAAGAAAATCAGTCCTGAATATTCATTGGAAAGACTGATGCTGAAGCTGAAACTCCAATATTTTGGCCACAAGATGCCAAGAACCGACTCATTGGAAAAGACACTGATGCTGGGAAAGATTGAAGGCCGGAGGAGAAAGAGATGACAGAGGATGAAATGGTTGGATGGCATCGCTGACTCGATGATGAGTTTGAGTAAGTTCCAGGAGTTGGTGATGGATAGGGAAGCCTGATGTGCTGCAGTCCACGTGTTCATGAAGAGTCAGACACGACTGAGTGACTGAACTGACTGCCTGGTGCTCTCATTTTGTTTCAGTTACTTACACTTGCATCTATAAAATATGCAGAAACATATATTCAAAATCTTATGGATATTTATATGTGTGGGCATCAGTTTCTACATGTTCTCACTTTCTTTTATAATAAATACTGCAGTATTGCAAAATAAACTTCTACCTTAAGTTATAATGAAAATATACATTTTCCTCATAGAAAAGTTGGAAAATGAGATTATTATCAGTGCAAAAAATAATTGAAATCCTCACAGAAAATATTCAGTTCAGTTCAGTCACTCAGTCATGTCCGACTCTTTGCAACCCCATTAATCACAGCACGCCAGGCCTCCCTGTCCATCACCACATCCCGGGTTTCACTCAGACTCACGTCCATTGAGTAGGTGATGCCATCCAGCTATGTCATCCTCTGTCATCCCCTTTTCCTCCTGCTCCCTATCCCTCCCAGCATCAGAGTCTTTTCCAATGAGTCAACTCTTTGCATGAGGTGGCCAAAGTACTGGAGTTTCAGCTTTAGCATCATTCCTTTCAAAGAACACCCAGGGCGGATTTCCTTTAGAATGGACTGGTTGGATCTCCTTGCAGTCCAAGGGACTCTCAAGAGTCTTCTCCAACACCACATTTCAAAAGCATCAATTCTTTGGTGCTCAGCTTTCTTCCCAGTCCAACTCTCACATCCATACATGACCACTGGAAAAACCATAGTCTTGACTAAAACAACAGAATGGGAAAGACTAGAGATCTCTTCAAGAAAATTAAAGATACCAAGGGAACATTTCATGCAAAGATGGGCTCGATAAAGGACAGAAATGGTATGGACCTAACAGAAGCAGAAGATATTCAGAAGAGGTGGCAAGAATACACAGAAGAACTGTACAAAAAAGATTTTCATGACCCAGATAATCACGATGGTGTGATCATTCACCTAGAGCCAGACATCTTAGAATGTGAAGCCAAGTGGGCCTTAGAGAGCATCACTACGAACAAAGCTAGTGAAGGTGATGGAATTCCAGTTGAGCTATTTCAAATCCTGGAACATGATGCTGTGAAAGTGCTGCACTCAATATGCCAACAAATTTGGAAAACTCAGCAGTGGGCACAGGAATGGAAAATGTCAGTTTTCATTCCAATCCCAAAGAAAGGCAATGCCAAAGAATGCTCAAACTACTGCACAATTGCACTCATCTCACACGGTTGTAAAGTAATGCTCAAAATTCTCCAAGCCAGGCTTCAGCAATACATGAACCGTGAACTTCCAGATATTCAAGTTGGTTTTAGAAAAGACAGAAGATATCACTCTGTAAGAATTTATAAAATTTCTAGATTTTATGTAATCATATATATTTATATTTATAAGAGCTTTATTAATGAATAAATTTAACATCTTCAGGATTAAATGCGAATTTTAATGAATGCATGCAATATGAATAAACATAATTGTTAGTAGCATAATTCTACATAATTTTACATAATTGCATGCAGTACTATTGTCCTGAAACCTATTTAGCTATTGCTGGATAATTATATTTTTAGATAAATACTATAAACTCTACTGGATTACATATTTATATGTATTTGCATGAATTTTAGCTTTATAAATATTGTTCCTTTTAACAGATTTCTAGAATATGTAAAGCTATGTGAAAACACCTAACAGTTTAATGGATCTTTGTATATAATGCAAATATTTTTTCTTTAGAAATTTTGAGATTCTTAAAACAAGTCACAAATTAATAGCAGTTTAATATTGACTATATCAATGTGCTTTTGAACTGTGGTGTTGGAGAAGACTCTTGAGAGTCCCCTGGACTGCAAGGAGATCCAACCAGTCCATTCTAAAGGAGATCAGCCCTGGGATTTCTTTGGAAGTAATGATGCTGAAGCTGAAACTTCAGTACTTTGGCCACCTCATGTGAAGAGTTGACTCATTGGAAAAGACTCTGATGCTGGGAGGGATTGGGGGCAAAAAGAGAAGGGGACGACAGAGGATGAGATGGCTGGATGGCATCACTGACTCGATGGACGTGAGTCTGAGTGAACTCTGGGAGTTGGTGATGGACAGGGAGGCCTGGCATCCTGCGATTCATGGGGTCGCAAAGAGTTGGACATGACTGAGTGACTGATCTGATCTGATATCAGTGTACATGTATACTAAGTCACTTCAATCGTGTCTGACTATTTATGACCCTGTGGACTATAGCCCACCATACTCCTCTGTCCATGGCATTCTCCAGGCAAGAATAGTAGATTGGGTTGCCAGGCCCTCCTCCAGGGGATCTTTTTAACTCAGGGATCAAACCTATGTCTCCTTAATTGGCAGGCAGGGTCTTTATTATTAGCCCCACCTGGGAAGCCCCAACTATATCAATACTCTTTTCTAAAACAAATACCTAAAGCCGGAATTTAAAACATTATATTTTTGGAAAGAAGACTAATTTTAGGAGTGAGAATTTCCTTACGGAGATAGGACAGAGTGTTAGGTAGTCTCATTGAGTAGATACTGAAAGACACTGGATGCTTCTCAGGAAAAAACAAGGTACCCTCAGGATGACAAAAAAAAAAAAAAAAAAAAAAAAGGAAGGAAATGAAGATGTATGGTAAGTAATCTTGACTACTTTTCCTGGCCCATATCAACTTGTACACATCTATTGAAAAAGCCGACTTAAAACTCAACATTCAAAAAGCTAAGATCATTGCATCTAGTCCCATGACTTCATGGCAAATAGATTGAGAAACAATGGAAACAGTGACAGATTTTATTTTTCAGACTTCAAAATCACTACAGATGGTCACTGCAGCCATGAAATTAAAAAACATTTGCTCCTTGGAAGAAAAACTATGACTAAACTAGGCGGCATATTAAAAAGCAGAGACATCACTTTGCCAACAGTGTTCTATACAGTCAAAGCAATGGTTTTTCCAGTAGTCATATATGGATATAAGAGATGAACCATAAAGAAGGCTGAGCACTGAAGAAATGATGTTTTGGAGCTGTGGTGCTGGAAAAGACTCCTGAGAGTCCCTTGGACTGCAAGAAGATCAAACCAGTCAATGCTAAAGGAAATCAACCTTGAATATTCATTGGAAGGACTGATGTTGAATCTGAAGCTCCAATACTTTGATGAGAAGAGCCGACTCATTGGAAAAGACCCTGATGCTGGGAAAGATTAAAGGCAGGAGAAGGGGAAGACAGAGGATGAGATGGTTGGATAGGATCACCTACTCAATGGACATGAGCTTGAGCAAACTCTTGGAGTTAGTGAAGGACAGGGAAGCCTGACCTGCTACAGTCCATGGCATTGCAAAGAGTCTAACAAGACTGAAGGACTAAACAACAACAGTTGTTTCCCCTGATACTGATTGAGCAACTGAGTCCTACTGATACCTCTCTTACAGATAGAAGTTTGAAGGAAAAAAAAGAAAAACTGATATTCAGCAGTGTTTAACTTTCTTACAAAGTCAGAAATTACAATGCTTTTTTGGGGGTCAAATTATGGAAGTAGCCAAATGTCAGATTTGGCTGCTACTTATGCTGTGGTTGAGGATATCTGTCTCATATGGAACTGGATGTGAATATTGAGTTTGCACTAGGAGATTGGAAGCTGCCTGTTGAGATTTGCCATCTGGTGCCCTGAACACATTTGGAAGGAAAACAGCCAGTTTTGTTCGAGGTGAAAGGTGACATATTAACCCCTACACAATAGCTAGAGATTAACTTCTCTGCATCTCCATGATATATGCCTTAGCCAAAAATTTCTTTCTCGTTTGAAGTATTACTGACTCGGTATAGTTGGATATATGTATATATGTGTATATATAAATGTGAAGTTTTCTTTGGGGAACTATATTTACAGTCTCTGTATTGAGATTGGATTTTTGTTTGTATGAATTGGTATTTTGAGAGAATTCCATAATACTCTATTGAGACAGATTAGCATTATGCTCATGTAGGCAGTTCCACAAAGTAGCAAACTACAAGTGTACCAGAGCATGAACTAATCATCACGATCTGAGCAAAATTTAATTTTGACCATGAAGTGGAAGTCTAGCAAGAAAGTCAGGGCTGTTTGGACAATAAGGAGTTTAAAGTCTGTGGTCAACAAGACAGTAAGAAGTAAATATTGGATTTTAGATTGGCAAAATGAAAATATGTGTTTGTAATTATGCATTCCTTTATTCATCATTTATTGAAAATTAACCACTGAGACTACAACAAAGGGTAAAGGATGGTCTTCGTCTCTACCCCCAAAGAACCTATGAGACAAGTTGCAAGTTAATATTACTTTGAGAAATAGTATGAGAAGTGACTCTGAAAGCAGAAAATCCAAATTTGTGCACAGCCTAAAAGCCTGATTAAGTGAACTGTTCATTTCTAATTATTAAAATATAAGAAGAATAATAAACACATTTTAAATTTTTTTAACATGAAAGAATATAAATAGAAAACTAAAATAGTCTTCATATTTTATCACATAATAACTATTTGTATGACTGTGAATTGTTTTATATTTAAAAGGTTATAAAGAAATAGTTGTGACCAAAAAAACAACAAAACTGGAAGTCATCATCCAGAATGAGTCTTTATTATTCCTAATTACTTTTTAATATTTTATTATGTACTTGATATTCACAATTAACATATTAATTCTTATTTGTAAATATTCAGAACCCATTTTAACATACATTATTTTAGTTATCTATCTTTCTGCTTTAAGTATAATTCACATGTGCTTCAAAGTTTACTTTAAAGCTACCATATCATCTTCCTACACAGTACCCTAAAACAACATTTTCTGTATATTGGTCTGTGTTAAACATCAAGGATGAATAGGATGCTAAAGTCTAGGATGATAGAGAGGTAGTGGAACAAACTGAAACCTGCATGCTAATTATTTCTGTTTCCTAGATGATTTATTTTGGTCAGTTTGACTGGCTATAACAAGGTACCATAGACTGGGATGTTTAAATAACAAACATTTATTTCTCATGGTTCTGGAGGCTTATATATTTTCAAGTTGCAAGCAGATTCAGTGTTTGGTGAAAGCCAGTTTCTTGAATTCTAAATTGTGACCTTCTTGCTGTCTGTTCATATGGTCTTTTCTCCTTGCCTACTCTTGGAGACAAAGTGTTCTGTCTCTTCCTCTTCTTAGTGAAAATTGCTCAGTCATGTCCAACTCTTTGCGACCTCATGGACTATAGAGTCCATGGAATACTCCAGGCCAGAGTACTAGAATGGGTAGCCTTTTCCTTTTCCAGGGGTATTTTCCTCTTATTAAGTTAAGTGTGAAAGTCTCTCAGTCATGAAGTCTCTCTTTCTGACTCTTTGCAACCCCATGGACTGTAGCCTGCCAGAGTCCTCTGTCCATGGAATTCTCCAGGCAAGAATACTGGAGTGGGTAGCCATTCCCTTCTCCAGGGGATCTTCCCAACCCAGGAGTCAAACCCAGGTTCCACATTGCAGGTGGATTCTTTACTGTACGAGCCACCAGGGAAACCCCTTCCTCTTCTTAAAAGGGTATTATTCCCATCATGAGGACCTCACCCAAACAACTGAATTTAGCCAAATTAGGATCCACCTCAAAATATCAATACATTG
Source organism: Bubalus kerabau (assembly GCF_029407905.1). Taxonomy (NCBI): domain Eukaryota; kingdom Metazoa; phylum Chordata; class Mammalia; order Artiodactyla; family Bovidae; genus Bubalus; species Bubalus kerabau. Next base: position 55,502,784 of record NC_073634.1, read on the forward strand.
GGCATTAGGGCTTGAAAGTAATGAATTGGGAAGAGGGGAAGAGTTGCAAATATTCAGTACATGACATCATTAGTGTCTTTCCAAAGGTCTTTTACTACTGATTGGCATTTCAGTTGCTCAAAATTGGCAAAACATATGACATTCATTTTTTAATCTAGTCTGGGCTTGATCAAAAGACTAGGTGAATAATTTTCACAGCCAGTATCCATATTTTTGCAAAGAAATAGGATTGCATGTCTAGTGTAAACATACAGGTGTAGAGCATTATTCAAACAATTAAATCTATATGCTATTTATTTCTACCATATATACAGTCCTGTTTAGCTATTTATGTGTCCTTTTACAACTCTAGGTAGATTTAAAGCTCATGGTGGGCAATAACAATGCCCTTACCTAGTGTGTTCATGATAATGCTTAAAAGTACACCTGTGGCTGATTCATGTCGATATATGGCAAAACCCACCACAATATTGTAAAGTAATTAGCTTCCTATTAAAAAAATAAGTTATTATTATTATTTTTAGAAGTGAAAGTGTTAGTTGGTCAGTCATGTCTGACTCTTTGTGGCCCTATCGACTGTAGCCTGCCAGGCTCCTCTGTCCTGGCAAAAATACTGGAGTAGATACCCATTCCCTCCTCCAGACTATAGTATATAAAACATTTTAACACATGCAAATATAATATGCAAAGCTTTTAAATTGAATGCATTTCTCCATAGTTTTCATTAATGATTGCTCAAGAGAGGAAGTAGAGAAGGTTAAGAGAGGAAATAAATTAATGTAACATATTCAGTCCTTTTTCTATCCCTCTACTCCTCATCTATCAATCTATAAGCTTATTATCTACACACATTCAGACAACATCCTGCCACTGAAATTCATCTGCTGGGAATATATCCCTGCAAATCAACTTTACCATGTTTCACAGAGTACTTGGACTATTTCATTTTTGTCACCTCAGTGTTTATGACAGAACATAAGTTATTCCGATGTCTTCTTATGACTAAATAAATAATTAATAAAAATTACACTAACCCAGATCATTTTAAACTGGTAGTAATTTAAAGCAGTGAGCAGTATTTGGTTACCTGTTATCTGGTAAAGAAACAAACCATGTCTTTGGAAACAAGTATATTTGCCTGTGTGTTAGCTTTCACAATTAGCTTCGAAGTGTTTATACTATATCTAAGCCTCTTTTCCCAATTCCCACATTATCACATTTATCAATCTGAGTTTACTCTGTAAATGGACTCAACCTTTCCATATTTGGAAACCTTCCTAAGTGGCCTTGAAAGTTATAAAATTTCAGAGGCAGAGGACAGTCTTCAATGACTTCTAGTCTATCAAGAACTTCATGTTTCTGGTTCTTCTGTTTTATAAACTCATCTATCTGTACCCTGGAGGAACGTATAAGCCAAAGGAAGCTAATGTCCACTGTATTCAGGTAAATAAAAAAGTAGCTAATTTTACTATCTTCTGAATAATTGAAAATTTTCTTCTGTATTTTATTGCTATCTACACCACCAATCATCAGATAAGGAGAAAAAAATAAATCTCTTCATCAATATATATATATTTATTAACTTGTGTTTATGTTTTTCCTTATTTTTGAAAAATAATTAAAATGTTACACATAATTATGTACTTTATGTCCAGATTAAAATAAGCACAGAGTAATCAGAACAAATAGAAGAGAGAGAATAAAGAAGATTAAGTTTCTAGACCCTTTTGTTTACCTGCTCTTACAACTATGCTGTGATTCTCTGGGTTATAAAACACAGTATTTTTCCTCACAAAAATCATATTCTTCCCAAAGAAAGCACTATTTCACATTAGGTTGGATGTTCAGGAAACTGGGAAATACATTAATATCTGTAGATTACTTTAAGTGTAATTAAGAATTCAAGAAATTTTAAAATTCCACAGCAGTACAGTTGCTTTCTCCCACAGGGCCCTATGACAAATGTGTTCCTTTGGGCAAGTGGATGACTTGCATGGAGTGATAATGAAGGAGTCAATATTCCATGTTGACTCAATGCAGTAGGTGACAAATTACTTTCCTCACTACTCCCCAAATGGTTCCTTAAGGCCAGCCTCATAAATAGAAAGATTTAGCATCTGCAGCTTTAGTAAGAACTAGAAGCAGCAAGAGTCTCTACTCATAGTCATAGTAGATTATTTCCTCTAAACTCACTAGTGGAACAAGTAAGAAAGACTGATTCTAAACACTGATCTTGAGATCATATACTTTAACTGAAAGAGTCTCTATGTTTTTGTTTTTTATCTTCTTTAGTTCCTTATTATAGTTTGATACAGTAATTTAATACAGGACAATAATACTACTTTGAAACTGGTGTATATATAGTGCTTCACTAAATCCATTTGTCACTTTCCTTTCTTGGCTTCATTTTTTATAAGTAAAAAATAGGGAAGTTTGACCAAGTATTTCCAATAGCTTATTGAAAAGAATCACTAATTTCTCCAAAATATTCATTGAAGATTTGTTATTCTAGTAGAGTATCACTTAAAAAAACTAATTGAAGGATAACTGGATGATAAATATCCCCAGTAATGGGTATATGCTCTTAGAAAACCATATTTCAAAAAGACACATGTACCTCAGTGTTCATTGAAGCACTACTTACAATAGGCATAGAAGCAACCTAGATATACATTGACAGATGAATGGATAAAGAAGATATGGTACATATATGAAATGGCATATTAGTCATAAAACTGAATGAATTTGAGCTTATTGAACTGAAGTAGATGAACCTAGAGTCTGTTATACAAAGTGAAGTAAGTCAGAAACAGAAAAACAAGTATGTCTATTTTATATAAATAGAAAAATATAAAAACAAGTGTACATTTTCTGTATATATGTGGAATCTAAAAAAATGGTATGATGATCTTTTTTTTAATTTTTTACTTTACAATATTGTATTGGTTCTGTCAGGGAAGGAATAGAGACACAGATGTAGAAATGGACTTGTGGACACAGCAGGGGAAGGAGAGGATGGGGCAAACAGAGAAAGGCATTGAAATATATACATTATCATGGGTAAAATAAATAGCTACTGGGAAGTTGCTATATGACACAGGGAGTTCAACCTGATACTCTGTGATGACACTGAGAAGTGGGATGGGGAGTAGGAAGGAGGCTCAAGAGGGAGGGACTATATATACACTTAGGGCTGATTCATGTCATATGGCAGAAACCAACACAACACTGTACAGCAATGATTCCCCAATTAAAAAAAAAAAAATCTGAAGTGGCAACAAGCTCATAAAGATTCAGCGAAATATCAAAACTGAAGCACAGTGTGGAAAAAGGCGAGGGTGGGATGATCTGAGAGAATAGCATTGAAACATGTATATTATCATATATGAAACAGATTGCCAGTCCAGGTTTGATGCATGAGACAGGGTGCTCAGGGCTGGTGCACTGGGTTGACCAAGAGCAATGGGATGGGGAGGGAGGTGAGAGGGGTTTCAGGATGAAAAAAACATGTAAACCCTTGGCTGATTCATGTTAATGTATGGCAAAAACCACTACAATATTGTAAAGTAATTAGGCTCCAATTAAAATAAATAAATTAAAAAAAATACAAAATTACACCAAAAAAGAAAAAGAAAAAGCAATAGTTGAGTGCAACCAGAATGCCAGGAGAGGACATGGAATTAACAGAGTGGCCTGAAAGTTTTTAATACAGATTAAAGTAGTAAATACTTTAATCAATATTCTTTAATACTGATTAAAAAAGTAAAAAACCACATGGACCAAGAACGAAAAATGGAAGGCAAAAGAAGTTAATGTAAAAGATAACTATGCATGTCAATAAATCAGAACTCTTGATCAGGAGGATAACTGAGAGGAAACCGCCATAGAGTGAAATTGGAACTAAATAACTACATTTTGATCAGTTTGATATGAAAGTCAAAGTCTTAGATGTAGCTGAGAGCTATGTGCTAAAATCAAGAGAAGTTCATTGGAAATGAGGTCAAGCTATTCAGGATTTAGGCTTTTGAATAAGTTTCTCATTCAGGTATTAAAACAAACAGGGATAATGTCAAGAGTTGCAGTGTAGAGAGTTGGTAAAGCTGAGAAATATGATTGACAACTTTTCCCTTACACTCTAATGCATCTAGTTAGTAAGACCTGTGATTGTACTGTTGGAGTTTCTTTTCAATCTGACCACATAATTCCAGCATTGCCACTGCTATTTGTCTTATTTAGATTGGGAAAAAGCATATTGATTGCCATGTCAGTAAACAAAGTATATCACAGTCATCAACAGTTGCAGCTACAGCAAAGATAAGCTGGTGAGCCCTGAGGGAACTCAGAAAGGAAAAGAATACCTTTCATCTACCAGCCATTAGACTGTAGCCATTCTCCAAGATGAGCCCTGAGAAAACTCAGGATGTGAAAACACAGAAAAGCACTAACTTGAGGTATCTGGTTTTCTTTTATTTTTATTATTTTTTATTTTTTAATTTAATTTTATTTTTAAACTTTACAACATTGTATTAGTTTTGCCAAATATCGAAATGAATCCGCCACAGGTATACCTGTGTTCCCCATCCTGAACCCTCCTCCCTCCTCCCTCCCCATACCCTCCCTCTGGGTCATCCCAGTGCACCAGCCCCAAGCATCCAGTATCGTGCATCGAACCTGGACTGGCGACTCGTTTCATACATGATATTATACATATTTCAATGTCATTCTCCCAAATCTCCCCACCCTCTCCCTCTCCCATAGAGTCCATAAGACCGCAAAAGAGACACTGATGTATAGATCAGTCTTATGGTTTTCTTTTATTAACAGTGATATTTTGATATTCTGACTACCTGACTTTTGTTGCAAAACTCATATATTCTGGCTCCCCACTTCCCCTCCTCAGAACAGTTCTCTCAGGGTTTCTTGAGATGCTGCCTATAGAGTTTGAAGTCCCAAGAATTTCCATGGAATAAAACATAAATCAACAATTAGGTAGTGTATATTTAATTTTGTCAACAAGATGAATTACTATAATATCTTTCTAATGGATTGCCTACTTTACAAATGTATTTGTTTTAATAGTTTCATCTTACTATGGCATGTAAGGTTTCAGTAAAATCACAAAACTGATCTTACAATTTCTTTTGTAAAAAGTTTTCAGAGTTTTTCATTGAATTTAAGACAACATACATTCTCTTTTTCTTCTGGGACTCCTAAAAATCAAATTTCATATTTTAATGCATACATGCAGAATCTAGAAAAATGGTATAGACAAATTTATTTGCAGAACAGAAATAAAGACACAGATGAAAAGAACAAACATGTATATCAAGGGGGAAAGGGAGGGTGGGATGAAATGCGAAATTGAGATTCCTATGTATATATCATTGATACTATGTGTAAAATAGGTACCCTGGAGGAGGAAATGGCAACCCACTTCAGTATTATTGCCTGAAAAACCCCATGGGCAGAGGAGCCTGGAGGATATAGTCCAAAGGGTCACAAAGAGTCAGACACAACTGAGTGACTGAGCACATACATAAAATAGATAACTAATGAGAACCTACTGAGTATCATGGCTTCCCAGGTGCTCAGTGGTAAAGAATCTGCCTGCTAAGGCAGGAGATGTGTGTTCAATCCCTGACTTGGGAAGATCCCCTGTTGAATGAAATGGCAAGCCTCTCCAGTATTCTTGCATGGAGAATTTCATGGACAGAGGAGCCTGGCAGGCTACAGTCCATGGGATCACAGAGTCAGACACAACTTGAGGCACTGAGCACGCATGCACTATATAGCACAGGGACCTGTATTCAGTGCTTGTGGTGACCTAAATGGGAAGGAAATCCAAAACATAGGGTATGTATGTAAACATACAGCTGGTTTTCTTTTCTGTACAGCAGAAACTAACATACACTGTAAAGCAACTATATGCCAATACAAATTAATTAAAAAAGGTAATATACAGAATCATTAGCTTGTCCTATCAGTCCTATCTCTCTCAAGCATCTGATATTAATAATTGACTTATTTTAAGGCTAGATAAACTTTTTTTTTAAGTTCCTGGAATGCTATACATATATTTCTAGATCTTGATCTACACACTTTAAAAATTAATTTATTTATTTTTAAAATTTAAATTTATTTAATTTAATTGGAGGCTAATTACTTTACAATATTGTAGTGGTGTTTTTAATATCTTTGATATTTCCCACATTTTACATTTTACATCTCTCATGGTGATTCCCGATGCTCTAGGTGTCCTTCCAATTGTCTCTTTGATTATCTGTTTTGTTATCTTGCTCAAGATTGAAACCACTAACTACTTTGCAAATTCTATCTGCCTCACTGTTTGTACATTTTATTAATATGAAAAGCCCAGCTCCATTCTTCCAAGGCTTTCTTTAATCATTGTTTCATAGATACACAGTAGTGACAAGTCATACCATCCCCAACTTCTTTCTTTACCTGGGATAATATAGTTGCTGTTGTTCAGTGGCTAAGCTGTGTCTGAGTCTTTGCAACCCCATGGACTGCAGCACACCAGGCTTCCCTGTCCTTCACTAGCTACCGAGTGAAAGTTGTTCAGTCATATCTGACTCTTTATGACCCCATGGACTGTCTGTGGAAATCTCCAGGCCAAAATATTGGAGTGGGTAGCCTGTCCCTTCTCCGGGGATCTTCCCAACCCAAGAATTGAACCTAGGCCTCTTGCATTGCAGTCAGATTCTTTACCAGCTGAACCACAGGGGAAGCCCAAGAACACTGGAATGGTTAGCCTATCCCTTCTCCAGGGTATCTTCAGGACTAGTGCCTGAAGTTTGCTCAAACTCATATCCATTGAGTACATAAGGCCATCCAACTACCTCATACTCCGTCATTCCTTCTCCTTCTGCCTTCAATCTTTCCCAGCATCAGGGTATTTTCTAATGAGTCAGCTCTTCCTATGAGGTGACAAAAGCATTGGAACTTCAGCATCAGTTCTTCCAATGAATATCCAGAGTTGATTTCCTTTAGGATTGGCTGATTTGATCTCCCTGCAGTCCAAGAGACTCTCAGGAGTCTCCTCTACAATCCCAAAGCATCAATTCTTCAGCACTCAGCCTTCTTTAAGGTCCAACTCTCACATCCATACATGACTCCCGGGAAAAAACCATAGCTTTGACTCTATGGACCTTAGTCTACAGAGTGGTGTCTCTGCTTTTTTAATACACTGTATAGGTTTGTTGGGCTTCCCAGGTGACCCTCCTTCCAATTCAGGAGATGAAAGAGACATTAATTCAATCCCTGAGCTGGGAAGATCCCCTGGAGAAGGATATAACAACCCACTCCAGTATCCTTGCCTGGAGGATCCCATGGACAGAGGAGCCTGGTGGGCTATATAGTCCATATGGTTGCAAAGAGTTGGACATGACTGAAGCAACTTAGCATACATGTATGCATTCCCCCTTCCCCTTGTTTTTTATAGTTTTCCTTCCAAGGAGCAAGTGTCCTTTAATTTCATGGCTGCTGTCACCATCCACAGTGATTTTGGAACCCAAGAAAATAAAATCTGTCACTGTTTCTACTTTTTCCCTATCTATTTGCCATGAAGTGATGGGACCAGATGCCACGGTCTTAGGGTTTTTTGTTTTTTTTTTTTTTTAATGTTGAGTTTTAAACCAGCTTTTTTGCTCCTCTTTCACCTTCATCAAGAGTCTCTTTATTTCCTCTTCATTTTCTGCTATTAGAGTGTTACCCTCTGCATATCTGAGATTGTTGATATTTCTCCCAGCAATCTTGATTCCAGTTTATGAGTCATCCACCCTGGCATTTTGCATGATACAATCTGCATATAAGTTAAAAAAGCAGGGGGACAATTTACACCCTTAACATAAGATTAACATATAAAAAAAGTGAGACTATTTTGATCAAATTAGAGAAACAAGGATCTCTGACAACCTTTTAGAGCTTTTTTTTTTTTACCACATATTTGCTGTTGATAATGTTATTCTATCCTATTCTACTTGAGATATACTTTCTTTCTGAAAGAAATTAGAATGAAAGTACACACTGATTTTATCAATTTCCTTCAAACTACATTGTATACAGGATGCAACAGTCTCATATAGTGGGATAAAAATCTCTAGATAAGCAGTACAATAGAATGCTAGGTTTATTTTAACTCAAAGAATGGAAGATAAATAGGAATTTCTAGTGATCCTCTCTTTGGTTAACAAATAAATTTGTTTAGCAATGGAGAACTAGAGATATCAATATAAAGACTATATAAGCAGGTGGGAGGAGAAGTGGACAACAGAGGATGAAATGGTTGGCATCACCAACTCAATGGACGTGAGTTTGAGTAAGCTCTGGGAGTTGGTGTTGGACAAGTAAGCCTGGTGTGTTGCAGACCATGGGGTCACAAAGAATCGGACACGACTGAGTGACTGAACTAAACTGAACTGAAGCACACCATTACATCATCATCTTTTAAGGGAAAGTGTTGCTTATAGATTTAGAGTGTTCTGGGAATTCTTCTGGAAGTAGTGAGGAACATTATTTTACTGCTTTCTCCAGTTTGCATCCTGGAGCACAGATGTTATGGCTGGAGCTCTTACAGTCACATCAGATCAGAGGGACAAAGGTCACACTCCATTGAAAACGGCACATAGAGGTGACAGAAGTTTGATTGGTTGAAGCCTTTGTGAAACTGCCTTAACTGTTCTGTTCATTGTACACCTACTGTTGTTGTTCAGTCGCTCCATCGTGTCTGACTCTCTGCAACCCCATGGACTGCAGCACACCAGGCTTCCCTGTCCTTCACCATCTCCCGGAGCTTGCTCAAACTCAAATCCATTGAGTCAGCATCACTGACTCAATGGACAGCATCGCCATCTATACATGTATACAATGTATAACTGTATACATTTTATATTTACTCAGTTATTAACTGTAACTTGTCTCTCTTCTTGGTTGCCCTCACCACCACTTTTGCATTTAGATGTAATCCAAAAACTCACAACAGGATTTCTAATCTACTTTTTTTTAACCTTATTCATCTGAATATTTTCTTTTTTACTGAAGTATAGTTGATTCACAATGTTGTGTTAGTCTGGGGTACAGTAAGGTAATTCAACTATATATATATTATTTTTTCTATTCTTTTTTAGTATAGGTTATTACAAGTTGCTGAGTATAGGTCCTTGTTTCTTTATCTATTTTGTATATAGTAATGGGTATCTGTTAATCCAAAACTTCCAATTTATGCCTCCTTTCCTTCCCCTTTGGCAACCATAAGACTGTTTTCTCTTCTCTGAGTATGTTTCTGTCTTATAAATACATTCATTTGTACTTTTATTTTTTTTAGATTTCACAAATAGGCAATATCAACAGTTGTTTCTGTATGCCTTACTTCCCTTAATAACATAATCTCTAGTTCCATCTATATTGTTGCAAATGACATTAATTCATTTTAAGACATCTTCCTTAATGACAATATAACTTTGATGTTTGGAGATGGGAAAAGAGAGACAGATCACAATTTAAGTACCAAACACAAACAAATGCATGGAGAACAGTGCATTGGATATCTAGGGAATAAATTTGACTTGGAGATTCAGTTTGAAAATTTGCACATATTTTTTGCTGTGGCATTTGAATTAATATCCTGATATTAGAGGGATGTCAGGAAGGCTCTGAAATGATTGTTAGGCTGGGAGGAAATAAATGTATTCCATTAGAAAATGTATTCTCTATCACTAATTTTTTTTTTCTCATTTGCTCAAAGATGAAATATACAGTGCACAGACTTGTCTCCTGTTCAAATATTAAAACATTTTTGACAGTCTTATATATTTTATGGTTCTACATTTAGATATATGATTGAATGCATGGATTAATAACCTACTCTACATCTTTAATTAAATGAAATCTATATTGGGAAGAGTCGGCCTATTTATTTCTTATTATACCTGCTTTCTTTAGCAATTTAATCATCTTTATCAGATGAATTATGTACTTTGGCTATTAATATTTAATTATCATTTTATTGATATTTAACTTCAAATTATTAGATTTGTTTACCTTATTTATAGAATTAAACAGTACTAATTATAAATTTACCATCATATGCATAATGTCTTTACTATAAAATTAGGTTGTTCACCTGCAAGACTTAGAAACATTAGGAAGAACATCTCATATTTAAAATGGAGGGAATTTGAGTTTATTTCAGATTCAATGCATTGATGTAAATAATGATGGAAAACACACTATTTGAATTTATTCTCTCATTTTGTAGTTCATAAGAGAGTGGTTATTGCCATGATAAATTCAAATCTTTAAATTCACAATAAATCTAGTTTGGGCCTCGCTGTCAAGATGCACTTTTATTGAGGATCTCTTTTGTGGGAAGTCTTACACCATGTGTTTAGCTGTTACCAAAGTCAGAGGCATAATTTATGATTTTAACAAGTTGACATTGATTTGGGTATATAGTTGCTCAGTCATGTCCAACTCTTTGTGACCCCATGAACTGTAATCCACCAGGCTTCTGTATCCATGGGATTTTCCAGGCAAGAATGCTGGAGTGGGTCATCATTTCCTGATTTGGGTAGGCAGAAGGAAACATATGGCAATATATCCTAATGAAATATGAACTTCCAAGACAAGTATAAATCACATTTCTAAATCCTAAAAATAAAGACCAATAACATAATCAGAGGGCAAATGCATAGAGATATTATCTTATATTAGCTTGGAGTATGATGGAGCACAGAAATAGAAAATAAGGGACTATAGCATTCCATTCTTTAAAGGATACTTCTAGAATACTATAATCTAACAGGGATTTATATTCTTGTTAACTCATAGGTAGAGATAATTCAACTTTATTTCTTTGGCTCAAATAATGAAAATTAACATGTAGTCTGCTCATATACAAAGTTCTGAATTGTATTTACTTAAGCTGCATTTTTCAGCATAATTAAGGGAAAATTCTCTATTTGTTCCCAGAGGTATTTCTTTAATGAGCTCATGACTTGTGGCAGAACAGAATGTGCCATTAACAGTTTGATACAATTCAATAATGACCCCTCCATATTTCTCAACTCTATCTAATAAATATAGGAATTGAGTTTTATAGTTTCTGGTCTTACGTTTAGATCTTTAATCCATTTTGAGTTTATTTTTGTGTATGGTGTTAGAAAGTGTTCTAGTTTCATTCTTTTACAAGTGGTTGACCAGAGTTCCCAGCACCACTTGTTAAAGAGATTGTCTTTAATCCATTGTATATTCTTGCCTCCTTTGTCGAAGATAAGGTGTCCATATGTGCGTGGATTTATCTCTGGGCTTTCTATTTTGTTCCATTGATCTATATTTCTGTCTTTGTGCCAGTACCATACTGTCTTGATAACTGTGGCTTTGTAGTAGAGCCTGAAGTCAGGTAGGTCATCGCAGCACTGTTTATAATAGCCAGGACATGGAAGCAACCTAGATGTCCATCAGCAGATGAATGGATAAGAAAGCTGTGGTACATATACACAATGGAGTATTATTCAGCCATTAAAAAGAATATATTTGAATCAGTTCTAATGAGGTGGATGAAACTGGAGCCTATTATACAGAGTGAAGTAAGCCAGAAAGAAAAACACCAATACAGTATACTAACGCATATATATGGAATTTAGAAAGATGCTAACAATAACCCTGTGTACGAGACAGCAAAAGAGACACTGATGTATAGAACAGTCTTATGGACTCTGTGGCAGAGGGAGAGGGTGGGAAGATTTGGGAGAATGGCATTGAAACATGTAAAATATCATGTATGAAATGAGTTGCCAGTCCAGGTTTGATGCACGATACTGGATGCTTGGGGCTGGTGCACTGGGAAGACCCAGAGGGATGGAATGGGGAGGGAGGAGGGAGGAGGGTTCAGGATGGGGAACACATGTATACCTGTGATGGATTCATTTTGATATTTGGCAAATCTAATACAGTTATGTTAAGTTTAAAAATAAAATAAAATTTAAAAAAAAAAAGGAATTGATTCTTTTTAATCTACTTTATTGAAGTATAGTTGGTTTAGTTGGCTTATCATATTCTGTTAATTTCTGCTGTACAGCAAGTTGATTCAGCTATACATATATATGTATATATATTCTTTTGCATGTTCTTTTCCATTGTATGTTTTATCATGTGATATTGAATATACTTCCTTGTGCTATATACAGTAGGACTAACAGATGTAAACTCTTATATATCGAATGGGTAACCAGCAAGGAATTGATTCTTAAGACTAAGATTTTAGTGTATTTTGCCTTAATTTCTCAAAAAAATGAAATTAACAATGTATATCTTCCTGAAATTTCATCATTATTCCCTTTAAATTATCCTGAATTTTGATACTTATTTTCATAAACCTTTTTTCTTAATGATTTCATTTATTGCTACTTACATTATTGTTGTTTTTCAACTACGTTTTCCCTGACTTTATCCTAAGCCCGGTCAACCTAGTGGTCTGGAGATAGCCAACACAAATATAGACTAAGCCTTCATGAACATTCTTCTTAAAAAATAAAGAAAATTTGTTATACCTCAATTATTGTCATGCTGTTAAGTACAGCACATTGATATCTGTCTTCATTCATATATATATATATATTTGTGAATTTATTTATTTACCTGTTTCATAAACACACAAACTTCATTGGCTATAGCCATTGATTACTTGTATGTTATAGGGTTTGTCAGATTTCTGAACTATAAGCTTACTGTTTTTCCCTTTTCTTCCACTGAATTTTTTAGACGGAGGTTATTTTGTGTATCCCACACTTGATTTAGGAGTGAGAATTATGCTCCACCTTCTTAATTGCATACTATCTACATAAATGACTTGGAATTCTGCACAAGAGATTTGTCTATTTTCTACCATTTATTTACCTATACTGGAGGAGGAAATAGCAACCCACTCCAGTAATGTTGCTTGGAGAATCCCATGGACAGAAGAGCCTCATGGACTACAGTCTATGGGGTCGCAAAGATTTGGACACTACTGAAGCAAATTAGCACATTTACCTATATAATCATTTAAAAATATATATATTTCAATTAGTATGGAGTAATTGTATTTTTTTTTATACTTTTGCTGATATTCTATTGACACTTTATATATTCTGTTGCTCATATTGCTCCAGTTTTATCCATTGGGTACTTTCAGCTGACTTTGATCCGATGGGCCTATCTCCCAACATTGTGCGGTTTGTTGAGCACTTCCTTAGCTTTTGCCACTATGAATTTGTTGAGCCCATCTTAAATAGTTCTTTGTGGTGTTGCTCTTCTTATTCAAGGCAGCCAAAACCTGCCTTATATCTTCTTGTTAAAGACAGTACTTGAGTAATATTCATATATGTCTTGTCTTTCTTTGGTTCTATGGTGTTTTTTCATTTTTCTGTTTCACACGGACTTCAGCAGCAGTGTGTTTTAGTGCCCCAATTCCAGCACCTTAAAACTTTTGCTTTCTATAAGTGATGATTCCAAGGAAGGTGATAGGGCCTATTTGCCTTTTCTAGCACAGGGCTATTTTCCTTTCCACATTTATGACAACAAGGAAGATTATTTTTTCCCATGTTGCATCCAATGTTCTCAAAAGCATCTGTGAAGGCTATAAAAAGGATTGTATAAGGATTATAAACTCTTATTTCAAATAGGGCTCCAGAAAAATCTATATTTTCATGATATTCCACTGTACGTTTTTAACAGCTTTTTAAAAATTCTAGTGGAGCTGTCCTTATTAATGTGTATTTGGCACATTTTTGTCCTATGTTCTACTTTTGGTGAGATACTGCATGTGTTCCATCCTTCATGCATGGCCCTGCTTATCCTTGGAATTTACAGGTCTTGATTTCCCTAGTGCCTTCATTGGATTTGAGAAAACTTTAATTTTCTCAAAACTACATTGGAACTGACATTTTTCTTTTTACATTTGAGTTGGAAAATGAACTCCAGTCTTTTGACTGTTGTGTTCAATTCAATTCTAATTTATGCTTCCTTTTATATGTGAATATATTTATATTATTTCAAAAGTAAAACTACATAAGTATACATCAAAAATTTTTGATCCCATACTTCTTCAACCTGTCCTCATAAGTATTTATCTTTATTATTTCTTAATGTTTCTGGTACTTTCTTTTGCTAATATAAGCACTTGTGCATAATTTTTTTCACATTTTGTATCACAAAATTTCACATTACCTTTTCATCCTTTTTTTTTTTCACTAAAACTATAGATATTGAAACACTCTTCCTGTAAATATTATCTAACAGCTTCATATTACTCCATTGTGTAAATAAAGTGTGTTTAATCACTCATTCCCTTTGTTATGGGTATTTGGGACCTTTCCAATTATTTACTATTACAGTTTGAGTAGGTATTTCAATGTCTTAGTTCATTTCAGTTCAGTGACTCAGTCATGTCTGACTCCTTGCAACCCCATATATGCAGCACACCAGGCCTTCCTGTCCATTACCAACTCCTGGAGCTTATTAAAATTCATGCCTATCAAGTCAGTGATGCCATCCAACCATCTCATCCTCTGTTGCCCCCTTCTCCTCCCACCTTTAATCCTTCCTATCATCAGAGTCTTTTCCAATGAGTCAGTTCTTCGCATCAGGTGGCCAAAATATTGGAGTTTCAGCTTCAGCATCAGTTCTTCCAATGAATATTCAGGACTGGTTTCCTTTAGGATGGACTGATTGGGTCTCCTTGCAGTCTGAGGGACTCTCAAGAGTCTTTTCCAACACCACAGTTCAAAAGAATCAATTCTTCGATGCTCAGCTTTCTTTATAGTCCAGCTCTCACATCCATACATGACTACTGAAAAAAACATAGCTTTGACGAGATGGACTTTTGTTGGCAAAGTAATGTCTCTGCTTTTTAATATGCTGTCTAGGTTGGTCATAACTTTTCTCCCAAGGAGTAAGCGTCTTTTAATTGCATGACTGCAGTCACCATCTGCAGTGATTATGGAACCCTAAGAAATAAAGTCTGTCAATGTTTTCACTATTTCCCCATCTATTTGCCATGGAGTGATGGAACCAGATGCCATGATCTTAGTTGTCTGAATGTTGAGCTTTAAGCCCACTTTTTCACTCTCCTCTTTCACTTGCATCAAGAGGCTCTTTAATTTTTCTTCACTTTCTGTCATAAGGGTGGTGTCATCTGCATATCTGAGGTTATTGATAATTCTCCTGGCAATCTTGATTCCAGCTTGTACTTCATCCAGCCCAGTGTTTCTAATGATGTACTCTACATAAAATTTAAATAAGCAGTGTGACAATATACAGCTTTGTTGTACTCCTTTCCTGATTTGGAACCAGTCTGTTGTTCCATGTCCAGTTCTAACTGTTGCTGCTTGACCTGTATACAGATATCTCAGGAGGCAGGTCAGGTGATCTGGTATTCCCATCTCTTAAAGAATTTTCCAGTTTATAGTGATCCACACGGTCAAAGGCTTTGGCATAGTCAACAAGACAGAAGTGGATGTTTTTCTGGAACTCTCTTGCTCTTACAATGATCCAAACGATGTTGGCAATTTGATATCTGGTTCCTCTGCCTTTTCTAAAACCAGCTTGAACATCTGGAAGTTAATGGTTTACATATTGTTGAAGCCTGGCTTGGAGAATTTTGAGCATTACTTTGCTAGTATGTGAGATGACTGCATGTGAGATCAATGTCTTAAGAAAAGAAAAATACATTGGGGTAAAGTATTCTAGAAAAAGGAAATGTAACCATAATTCTTAGAGGAAAGAATGGCTTAATGTATTTGAGATGTCTAAAAATTTATATTAGTTAATAATTTTGAAGAAAATGGATGGGAATTAAAAAGGATGGGGCTCAAAAAGCATGGGGCTCATTATAGTATTGGAGAAAGCAATGGCAACCCACTCCAGTACTCTTGCCTGGAAAAACTCACGGATGGAGGAGCCTGGTAGGCTACAGTCCCTGAAGTAGTGAAAAGTTGGACACAACTGAGCGACTTCACTTTCACTTTTCACTTTCATGCATTGGAGAAGGAAATGACAACCCACTCCAGTGTTCTTGCTTGGAGAATCCCGGGGATGGGATTTTCTGTTTACCCAACTATTTGCCATAAAGTGATAGGACTGGATGCCATGATCTTAGTCTTTTGAATGTTAACTTTTAAGCCAGCTTTTTCACTCTCCTCTTTTACTCTTATCAAGAGGCTCTTTAGTTCTTCTTCAATTTCTGCCATTTGAGTGGTATCATCTGCTTATCTGAAGTTGTTGATATTTCCCCTGGCAGTCTTGATTCCATTTTGTGAATAATCTAGCCCAGAATTTCACATGATGTACTCTGCATATAAATATAATGGATAACCATTGAAAGGCTTTAAGCATGGAAATGGCATGATATAGTTTGCATGTTGACCTACATGCAACAGAGTGAGAATATCTTACAGAGTGAAGGCCATTACCTACCTCATCTTGGTTGGTATAATTATGTTTGCTTTTCTGGTTTCATTGTTGCTACTCTATTGAAATTTTACTGAGCTAGTTGAAAGGGAAAGTTGTCCAAAATGCAGTCGTTATGATATGAACATAGGCCAGTGCTTCCCTGCTGGCTCAGCTGGTAAAAAATCTGCCTGCAGTGTGGGAGACCTGAGTTTGATCCCTGGGTTGGGAAGATCCCCTGGAGAAGGGAACAGCTACGCACTCAAGCATCCTGGCCTAGAGAATTGTATAGACTATATAGTCCATGGGGTCACAAAGTGTCAGACACAACTGAGTGACTTTCACCTTCACACTTTCACTTTTTCTCTTTGGTCCTACAAACATATTAAGGAAGTTCTAACACATTTTCATTTTGGTATTATTATTTTTCAGTGATAATTCATTACTTGATTCTTTGTAACTTCACAAAATCTTGACACTTCTATAATTCATAAATAAAGTCCTTCATAGCTTGTAGTACAGAATTCCATTTCTCCTTATTTCCAATGCTAATAGAAGTTTTTCCCTGTATTTATATTTTCCTGCTAATTTCAGCCTTACTCACAAGTTCTGGATTTAAACATTTATGCTCACATTATTTATTCCCATAGATGTTTTAAATAAACATGTTAGGAAAAAACTTTGACAATAATATATTCCTTAACCATATCAGATTGCATCTTATTGTTGGATATCAAGAATGCCTTTATAAAACTTGACTGATGAAAAGATAATTTAAATATAAGAATGCTAAATAGAGTGGACTGGACAAATGAGAAAAGTGTACATTAATGAAACAACAAAGAATCATTATGTCATTTGTATACTAATCAGATATATTGAGACTTTTTAAAATTAAGAAATTTTAAAAATAAAGTTGGCAAGAATATATTAGATACACACAAACATATATTTTAAATTGCTAATGAAAATGTATAGCCAAATCTTCTTTAAGAGATCCAATTTTAGTATCTTAAAATAGGACATATGGAGGAGGAAAAATATCAAACTACATTAGTAAATGAACTCGAGATGGAAGAAATGTTTTTGCAACTAAAGGGAAGAAAAGTGTGTAAATGATATAATTGAACGTAAGAGGTTGTGAAAAATGTGTAGCAAAATTAAGTTATGAGCATAATTATTTTCAAAGATAAAAATAAAATGCTAAAAATAGACAAAATTCTTTGTAGAGCTTTTTAATAAATCCATTGAACTTTGTATTATTTTAGCCAACTCTGAAACAGTGTATCTAATGCTTAGAAGAATATTTTTGAAATAGAGAGAAAATCATTCCTCTGTCTATAATTTTTGTTTCTACTCTTTTCTTTTCCTTTTTGTTTTCTTTCATTCCTTTTTCAACAATTAGGGTTTGCTCACTTCATCCTTGCAATTTTACCCATAGATTTTCAGGATAAACAACAATCCCTGACACATTGTGAATGGAAGAACTACATTCAGGTCATACTGAGCAATGAAGAAAGAAAAGATCAGAGTGAGAAGGGAATGTATAGGAGGATGAAAAAAGTTGAATAAAAATGAAACAACATTTCAAAACTAGCAAGTAGACTTTATAAAATCTAGATTAGAAGGTTTATCTATTAAAGTGTTCCATCTTACTAAATCTTTATCAACTTAACGGGCAGTTATTGTAGATATCAAGCTATTGGCCTCATTACTCAATTTTGTTTGTTGTTTTATTTTGCCGCCATTGACAGGAATGGGTCTGATGGCGATGTAAGGACAGAGGGAACTTCATGACATCTTGTCTTTTTACAGAAAACTAAACAGGCCTGGAAAAGTTAAGCAATTTTTCCTAGACTCATAGTATAATTAACAAATATGTGACTTGATTTTAGGTCCCCTGCCTGTAATTGCCTTCCAACAAAATAAATAAAGCTGATCAGGTTTATTATCAAATTGCATGTTCTCATTCTAGTCACCATTCCTATTTGCCAAATCTAGAGTACTTTGTAGGAACAAGATTCTGAGTTTTTATAATACTGTAAACAATATTTTATTTCCATTCATACCATTCTTGCTTCATTCATTTAAAAGTAACTCTTAAAAATATTCTACTATGTGGTCTACTAGGCTTTAATTTATGCCACCCTTTCCCCTTAGTTGAATTTTATTAGACACAGTAATACCCTCTTCAATGTAGATTTCACTGGGCTATGGAAAAACATTTGGTCAATGGTGATATTTCCAATTCTCATGCTAAGTTTCAGACACCATAGTTACTAAATGCAGATTTAGTTCTTTGGGGCTATTTTAATTTTGTGTCTCTCAAACCAGAGATCTATTCCTAGACCTTCAGAGTTTATAGAAATCTCCTTCAAATTTTGTTTTTGTTATTTTTCCCCTTCCAGATATTCAAGAAATCAAATAATAATTAGAACTCAGAGAACATAGCATTCATGCATGTGTGCTAAGTCATTTCAGTTGTTTCCGACTCTTTGTGACCTTATAGACTATAGCCCACCAGTCTCCTCTGTCCATGGGATTCTCCAGGCAAGAATACTGGAGGGGATTGCATGCCCTCCTCTAGGGGATCTTCCCATCCCAGGAATCGAACTTGTGTATCCTGCGTCTCCTGTGTTGCAGTTGGATTCTTTGTCACTGAGCCGCTGGGTAGGCCCATGGCATTCATAAAATGACTCTATTAGAAGCAAAGAAAAAAAAAGAAAGAAAAAAGCCCCCAAAACAAAAACTTCTCACTGAAATTTAGGTGATAACACAGCACAACACACTGATTTTGATATATGGCCTATCTGGAAACACATTTAGACAGAGGTTGACACTTCTGTAAATGCTGTCTGAATGCCCTGGATTTGTTTATCTTCCTGACCCAATAAGGAATTTTTCTGGGATTTCAAATTTTAAAATTTCACTAAAATATGCTCATATTAGACTCAGCAATTATAAGGACACATTAAGCTTCATTACTTACATTTGGCGAGATACGATGTGCCTTTTATCACTGCTCCCTAAGCATGTAAGCATCTTGTATATCCTCACCAAGGATTTTTCTCAGATTTCAAAAGCTTTCCTGTACTTTGTATGTCAACTGGGACTACAAAATCTCAAGATATTTTGACAAATTCTAAATCCCACTCCTATAACAAGTTGCTAGTTTTGTTTTGTTTTTCATAAGACTTCCTTTTCTGAAAGCAGCTTTAGGTTCACAGAAAAATAGGGTAGAAGCACAGAGATTCCCCTATATCTTCTGCTTCCCATGCATGCATAGCTTCCCCCATTATCAACATCTCTCCTGAGAGTGGTACATCTGTTATACTTGCTGAGCCTATATATTGACACATCATAGCAACTCAAAACCATAGTTTACATTATGGTTCACTCTTGGTGTTATACACTCTATGGGTTTAGAAAATCTATAATGATATGTATCTACCATACTTGTATAATAAAGAATATTTTCACTATCCTAAATACCTTGTTTGCTTTACCTGTTTATCTCAAAGCCCACCTTACCCACAACTGGCAACCACTGATCTCTTTACTGTCTCTGTAGTTTTATATTTTTCCAGGATGTCATATACTTGTGTGTGCATGTGTTAGTTGCTCAGTTGTATTCAACTCTTTGCAATCCTGTGGACGGTAGCCCACCATACTCCTCTGTCCATTGGATTTTCCAGGCAAAAGTCCTGGAATGGGTTGCCAATCCTTTTTCCAGGAGATTTTCCCAATTTAGGGATAGAACCCAGGTCTCCTGCATTGCAGGCAGACTCTTTACTGTCTGAGGTACCAGGGAGTCCTGTTACATACTTAGAATCATACAGTACCCATTATTTTCTTTCACTTAGTAAAATGCATTTAATATTCTCCCATGTAATTTCATGCCTTGATAGCTCATTTCTGCTTAATATGAAAAACATTCCATTGTGTGACTGTAATACAGTTTACCCATTCCCCTACTGAAATACATCTTGGTTGCACCCAAGTTACTACAATTATTAATAAAGCTGCTATATATTTGTATACAGGTTTTGTGTGGACATAAATTTTCAAATTGTTTGAGCAAATACCAGAGAGTACAATTGCTGGATTGTATAAGAATATGTTCAGTCTTCCAAAGTGGCTGTACCATTTTGCATTCCCACCAGCAATGAATTAGATTTCCTCTTGTTTCACTAACATCAGGTTTTGTCAGTGGTGTGGGATTTGTCCATTCTGATAGATGTGTACTGGAATTTCATTGTAATTTGCATTTCCCTGATGACATATAATATGGAGCATCTTCTCACATGCTAATTTTTCCATCTGTAGATCTTCTTTTGTGACATGTCTCTTAAGATCTTTGCTGTTGTTCAGTCGCCCAGTCATATCCAAATCTTCCCCACCCCCATGGATTGCAGCATGCCAGGCTTCCCTATCTTTCATTATCTT
Organism: Bubalus kerabau; assembly: GCF_029407905.1. NCBI lineage: Eukaryota > Metazoa > Chordata > Mammalia > Artiodactyla > Bovidae > Bubalus > Bubalus kerabau. The sequence goes on from NC_073634.1 coordinate 55,523,676, forward strand.
CTGGAGCTTGCTCAAACTCATGTCCGTTGAGTTGGTGATGCCCTCCAACCATCTCATCCTCTGTCGTCCCCTTCTCCTCCTGGCTTCACTCTTTCCCAGCATCAGGACTTTCTCTAATGAGTCGGCTCTTTGAATCTTGTGACCAAAATATTGGAGCTTCAGCTGCAGAATCAGTCCTTCTAATGAATATTCAGAATTGATTTCCTTTAGGATTGACTGGTTTGCAGTCCAAGAGTCTTCTCCAAAACCACAGTTTAAAAGCATCAGTTCCTTGGTGTGCAGCCTTCTTTATGGTCCAATTCTCTCATCTGTACCTGACTACTGGAAAAGTCATAGCGACTTCCCTTTCATTTTTCACTTTCATGCACTGGAGAAGGCAATGGCAATCCACTCCAGTGTTCTTGCCTGGAGAATCCCAGGGATGGCAGAGCCTGGTGGGCTGCCATCTATGGGGTCGCACAGAGTCAGACATGACTGAAGCGACTCAGCAGCAGCAGCAGCACCTTTGTTGGCAAAGTAATACCTCCTCATTTTAATATACTGTCTAGGTTTGTCATAGTTTTTCTTCTTAGGAGCAAGAGTCTTTTAATTCCATGGCTACAGTCACCATCTGCAGTGATTTTGGAGCCCGAGAATATAAAATCTGTCACGGTTTCCATTGTTTCTCCATCTGTTTACCATGAAGTATTGGGACCCAGTGCCATGATCTTGGTTTTCTAAATGTTGAGTTTTAAGCCAGTTATTTCACTTTCCTCTTTCACCTTCATCAAGAGGCTCTTTAGTTCCTCTTTGCTTTTTGCCATTAGCATGGTGTCATCTGCATACTTAAGGTTACTGATATTTCTCTTGGCAATCTTGATTCTGGATTGTGCTTCATCAAGCCTAGCATTTCGCATGATGTACTTTGCATAAAAGTTAAATAAGCATATGACAATATATAGCCTTGATGCACTCCTTTCCCAAGTTGGAACCAGTCCTTTGTTTCATGTCTGGTTATAATGTCTGCTAAATGTTTTTTGCTTCTTGATCTGCATATTAGTTTCTCACGAGGCAGGTAGGGTGGTCTGGTATTCTCACCTCTTGAAGAATTTCCTACAGTTTCTTGTGATCCACAAAGTAAAAGATTTTAGTGTAGTCAATGAAGCAGAAGTAGATCTTTTTCTGGAATTCTCTTGCTTTTTCTATGATCCAAAAGATATTGGCAATTTGATCTCTGATTCCACTGCCTTTCCTAAATCCAGCTTGAATATCTGGAAGTTCTCAGTTCATGCACTGTTGAAGCCTAGCTTGTAGAATTTTCAGCATTACTTTGCTAGCATATGAGATGAGTGCAGTTGTGTGGTAGATTGACATTGCCTTTGACATTGACATTGACATTGACATTCTTTGACATTGCCTTTCTTTGGGATTGGAATGAAAACTGACCTTTTCCAGTCCTGTGGCCACGATTGAGTTTTTCAAATTTGCTGGCATATTAAGTGCAGCAGTTTTACAACATTATCATTTATTTTTTTTTAATTTTATTTTATTTTTAAACTTTACATAATTGTATTAGTTTTGCAAATATCAAAATGAATCTGCCACAGGTACAACTTGAAATAGCTCAGCTGGAATTCCATCACCTCCACTAGCTTTGCTCGTAGTGATGCTTCTTAAGCCTTGCTTGACTTTGCACTTCAGGATGTCTGGCTCTAGGTGAGTGATCACATCAATGCAGTTATATGAGTCATTAGGACCTTTTTTGTATATTTCTTCTGTGTATTCTTGCAACTCTTCTTAATATCTTCTGCTCCTGTTAGGTAAATACTGTTTTTGTCCTTTATTGTGCCCATCTTAGCATGAAATGTTCCCTTGGTATCTGTAATTTTCTAAAGAGATCTCTAAATTTTCTTGAAGATATCCCTATTCTATTGTTTTCCTCTGTTTCTTTTCACTGATCACTTAGGAAAGCTTTCTTATCCGTCCTTGCTCTTCCTTAGAACTCTGCATTCAGATGGGTATATCTTTCCTTTTCTTCTTTGCCTTTTGCTTCTCTTCTTTCCTCAGCTATTTGCAATTCCTTCTCAGACAAGCATTTGCCTTTTTGCATTTCTTTTTCTTGGGGATGATTTTGATTACCACCTTCTGTACAATTGGTCTATTTTTAATCAGGGTATTTACTTCCTTACTGTTGAATTTAAAATATGTTTGTATATTTTTGGATAACAGAACTTTATCAAATGTGTCTTGCAAACCCCAGAGTGTGACTTGTCTTCTCATTCTCTTTATATTTTCTTTCACTGTGCAGAAGTTCTTAATTTTAATGCAGTCCAGCCAATCAGTTATTTCTTTCATGGGTCATGCCTTTGGAGTTTTATCTAAAGAATAACCACTACTATACCCAAAATCCTCCAATTTTTCTCCTATGTTGCATTTAAGAAGCTGTGTAGTTTTGTATTTTACATTTATATTTAATTTCCATTTTTAGTTAATTTTTGTGAAGGGTGTAAGGTCTTTTTTTCCCCATGTGAATGTCCAGTTTTTCAGCAACATATGTTGAAAATATTTTTTTGCTTTATTGTATTACTTTTGTTACTTTGTCAAAGATCAGTGTGTATTTTACTATGTCTATTTTGTTGTACTTCTGGGTCCTCTGTTCTGTTTCACTGATGTGTTTTCTTTCACATTGTCTTGATTACTGTCACTTTATATAACTATTGAAGTATGATAGTGTCAATTTTCCAACACTTTTCAACTTTTTCAGTCTTGTATTAGCTATTCAGGACGTTTCTCCTTTCCATATAAACTTTAGAATCAGTTTGTTGATATTTAGATTATCTTTGATTATTATATTGTGACTGCAGATAGTTGTGCTAAAAAAAAAGTTTCAGAATTCAGAGAAAGATCAAACAAAGCAAAGAAACAAAACAAAAACTCTGGAGCTCAGAAAATATCAATGTCTTTATCAGTTTGGTGGACAAAATTTCCTGTGTAAGCAATTAAGCCATTCTCTTTTATTATTCTAGGTAGATTTTAGTATTCCCGACAGCAGGATACATTTAACGAAAGAAGTGACTACTCACTCAGTAGAGGCACCTAAAGCTTTAGTCTAATGATAGTTTGTTGACCTCAGTTATATGGGTACCTTAGATGCATTGCTTTTTTAGGGTTGTAATTAATATATTCAACATTGAGTAAATACATGTACCTTTATGCTTTATTGGTAAAAGCAAAAAGAACAAAGATCCTCCTTAGAGATTATATATACTGATATTATACATTAATACCATGAAAGAACTAATTAAGAAGTGCTATGTTTATTTATTCAAAACTATTTACTCCTTATTTGTGTCCAAGAAACTCTACCAGATGCTGGGAATACAGCAGTAAATAGAGACAATATCTTTCCTATGAAGTATTTACATTCAAGATGGGTGACATAGCTAATAAGCGGTAAAAAATAAATATTTTTGGCTTGTTTATTTGAAGACAAAAACAAATAAGGGTAAATGGGACATAGAGTCATCTGTGTGGTGCTCTTTTTTAATGGTAAAATCAAGGGAGACTTCCTGGAAAAGGTGATATTTTTGAGCAGTGTTCCAAATAATGTGCACAAATTGGAAGGATTCTTGAAAAGTCCTTGGAAGCAGAGTTCCTGGTGTAGGGGAAAAAGAACGCACAGAAGCAGAAACATTTTTGATATGTTTGAGATAAAAGGAAGCTGGTTGGCTTGAGTGTAGCAAGCTAGGGAGAAAGGGTATTAGGAGGAGAGTGAGACTTCTGTGAAACAGGTAAGATAGTACTTTATAAGCCATAGAAAGTGTTTTGAATTTATAGCACACAGGATATGTAGCCTAATATTTTGCATCCGTAAGCCTTTGGCTGTGATCCTGTAGGATCTACACGTCTGAATCCATATTGTTTTATGTCCTTGAAATTTTAAGACTTCAGCCACTTAATGTGAAGATCCGACTCATTGGAAAAGACCCCGATGCTGGGAATGATTGAAGGCAGGAGGAGAAGGGGATGACAGAGGATGAGATAGTTGGATGGCCTCACTGAATCAACAGACATGAGTTTGAGCAAACTCCAGGAGAGAATGAAGGACAGGAAAGCCTGGTCCATGGGGTCACAGAGTCACACATGACTGAGCAGTTGAGCAATAATTATTGAATATCATTTCCTCAGTGAAGATTCTCCTGACTAAAAACATAATATGACTTCAAACTTTAGCAGTATTAAAACAATGAAGAGGATATACTGTAGAGAAAAATGCATTCTTCTTTAAACTTCTGAGGATTCTCTTATTCTGTAATTTACTGTGGCCAATCAGGGAATCTGATATTTAAAGAAATGGAAGAGAGATTTAAAAAATGTTGGAAAAGTGGAAATCGTATAAGTCTTGAAAATAGGAAAATGAAAACATAGGTATAAGGAAGATTGGGAGGCTGGCTGCAGTGAATGCAGTTGATGCCTCACTCCAATTCCTTCTACACACCTGAGTTCACCCTCAGGTACAAAGCTGGTGGACAGCTGCTTTGCCCGTAATTCCTATCTCAAGCACTCAAGTCTCTCAGGTGCTTTTTAATCCAAAGTCTTTCTCTGGTACCATGAGGATCTGCTCAGTGCTAGCAAAGCATCCTGATTTGATGATAAATGAATGTCATAGAAGTAAGAAATAAGGACTGGACATTCAAATAAATGCTACTTTCACATTTCTTGGTTGTTTGATCTTGAGATGGTTTTACCAGCTTCTTGGTGTTCTCCTAAATGGTTTAGTTTCAATTATCCTGGGTCAGGAGTGGGACGATCCCCTGGAGTAGGAAACTGTAACTCATTTTAGTATTCTTGCCTGGAACATTTCATAGATAGAAGAGGTGGTGGCCTAAAGCCCATGGCCTCACAGAGTCAGACATGAGTGAGCACACTTGCATGCATGCCATGCATCCACAGTGGTAACCTGCTAAATGGGAACTAATGATTGTATATGTTCCCTTCCTGTCACACTCTGCCTGATCTTCACTAATTCCTCCCAAAATCACTTTCCATAAAAACCACCAGCATTCATTTACTTGTCTCATGGTTTGTTTTTGAGAATTGTGTATGGTAGACATGACTGCCTGGGAAAAGAATTGTTAGAAATCTTTGTGTAAAAAAATGAGGAAAAAATTAAAATAAGTAATATCAATTGGTATGAAATAAATAAAGGACTTCAACAAATGAAAAAAAAATCCCATGTTAACTTTGGAAGAACAGTATTAAAATTGTTTAAAATATTAATATTTTGTCATATTTGATATTTTCTTGGCTGTATAAGTTTTATTAGATGTCTCTTAATACACGTTTCACACTTGAGGCAGAAAGGTATATGTAGAAGATTCAATTAGTGATTTCATTATAGATATGGCCTCACTTGGAAGAGCATCTCCAGAACTGGCTCTGGTAGTCAGAGATCAAAAACTCAATTATTTGGTTCTTACATACACATAATTTCCCACTTGATACAGTAGAAAGAAGGAATAATAATTTGGAGATTCAAAGCACTGCTTATAATTCTCAAATGCTTTCAGTGTAAATACACTTAGTCCTCACCATGTCCCTATGTAGAAAATGTTGGATAGTAAGAATAAAGCACAATTATGTGATCAAAGAGACTGCACGTTCCATATACCTGAACATTCATTTATTCAACCAAGTTTCATATATTAATTTTTATATAGTTAGTTTCAAGTAATAGTTTCATGTCTGTTCTATATCTCAATCAGGTTGCAAACTTAAGGTATAGAATTATAAAGTTGGATCCACAATATGTCTCTTCCTGATTTTATCCTTTTTATTCTACTTCAAGGTTCAAAACTACTATAGCCTTAAATATTTCTAAAGCTATGTAAACCTTATGTGTGTGTGTGTGTGTATATATTATATACATGTTATATAGCATAATATTAGTAAAATATAATTGTTTTAATATTTTAAAGTGCAATATAAATCATCTCCTTTACATGTATGATTCTAAAACTTATTTTTTAACTACAAATTTAAAAATAATTCTTAAATAGATCTGTAGCAATACATCAATATTTTTCATTGTTATATTTTGTGAATGAGGCTTCCCAGGGGGCACAGTGGAAAAATATTTTCCTGCCAATGCAGGAGATGCAAGAAACATGGGATCAATCTCTGATTTGGGAAGATCCTCTGGAGTGGGAAATGACAACTCTCTCCAGAATTCTTTCCTGGGAAATTCCATGGACAGAGGTGTCTGTCCGTGGGGCCACAAAGAGTCAGACACAAATGAGTGACTGAGTGCACAGCACATTTTGTGACTATTTTATAATTTAATTATGCAATTGATCTTGGAAGGAGAACAGTGAACGTCCTGAAAAGAGATTTTAGTTCCTTGCCCAAGATTAAATCTGGGTAACCTGGATGAAAACTAAGAGTCCTAGCCACTATACCACCAGGGGCTAGAGGCTAGAGGCAAAGTGGCCCTGGTTGTTTACCCCGTGTGAAAGCAAGACTATCTCAAGGAGGCAAAAACTGTAAAAACAGTAAAAAGTTTATTATTAGAGACATGTATAGGAGAGCACATAGAAAAGCAGGTTGCTTATATAAGCCAGAATCAAAGCAAAACTTCACACCCGAAGAGAGTGGTGACATCCTAAGTCATAAGTGCAGTCAGTCAAAAACCAGGCAGAGTTACACACCTGGAGAGAAAGGGTGTGAGCATCCTCCCTAATTAGGAGAACAGAACGTCAGCACTCAGAAGCTAGGCAGAGATACACATCCTGAGAGGAGTGCTGGCATCCTGAGTGAGGAGGAGCACAGTAAGGTGGCAGTGTAAATCACTTATGTAGGACGGTCCTTCAGGGTGTTTGTTTACCTTTGGCTTATTATTGTCTTTCTTTCTTCACACCTTAGGTCCATGAATCCACCCCAACGTGCATGCGCAGCTTTTTTCTAAGGTAGATCCCACCACAGAGGCCTATGGGCACATGTCCAAACTTCTTACGGAGTAGAGCCACCTTACTTTTCGACCCCCAATCTTCCTGTTGGAGGTTGACAAGGAAGTCCTCCTTGATCTCTGAAGTGGACATCTTATTTCTTTGCTTTAGCAGAGTTCAGTTTTTGCCACTAGCTTTATCCTTGGAGTGTCTGGTTGAGAACAAAGCTTGAATTTTACTCCACTTGACATTACCAGGTGTCCAGTAAGGGGCTCATCTATCTCCTACCTCACAATCACCAGTTTTTGACATTTATGGTTTTTCCAAATTGTTTTATTATAAACATTTCAAAAATAAAAATGTATGTAAACATCTTCTTAAACACACATGTAAAATTGCTCAGAAGTTATATTTTAGGGTGGACTTGATGGTGGTAGGACCAGTGCACTTTTATCTTTAGTATAGTGTTATTTAATTAATTGATAATTAGCTGTGTTATTCAAAGCTGCTTTATCAAGTTCACCCATTGATTAAAGAAAATGTGAAAGTTTTAGTTTCCGTGAGTTTTCCGACAATGTGTATTATAAGATTTTACATTTTTTGCCAATTAAATGGTATATCATATTTGTTTTAATTTGCATTTTGTAATTTCTCTAATAAGTTTTATTGATTTATATCTTTACTTTTACTGTCTGGCCATATTTCCTTCATAAGAATTATATATTCATTTACTTTGTCCATTTCAGTATCTGAATTTATTTTCTAGATGATTAATAAAATATAGATATTAGAACATGTTCGTGGAAAAATCTTGATGATAGATTAAGATGCCAAAGATTCTTTTTTGTCAATTAGAAGCCTGAATGTTTGGAAAAAGCAATTTGAACTGTAATTTCTGTGTGTCACCTTGCAAATGCTATTGCCTTTATGATTATATCCGAAGAATAATATGGCAGAATAAGTAAATGAATTATTAATGATTTAATTTATCAGTTTTTATTGATACAAGATACTTTTCTAAAATTGCATATTTTATACATAATCAACTACTGTTCAAATGTGAATTTATTTTAATTTACTGTGCAACTATTTTTATGAGGTTGAATACATGCCATGCATAAGATATAAAAGCATATATGATTCACTCCCTGTATATATACAGGGCTTCCCTGGATACTATTTTTTCTTTTTAATATTTTGTAGGTATCTTCTTCCAGTATGTATCTCAGATTTTCATTCTGCTGATAGTACCTCTGTTCTAAAATTATTTAAAAGCTTTGGTAAGCTGGTTCCATTATTGAATATTTGTGTTTTTATCTTTAAATCCATCCAGTTATAAAGTTAAAAGTATGCTCTGTATTTTCTTTTTTTTTTAAGCAATAATAAAGCTTTATTTTTGTTTAAACAAAACAACAATAAAGCAATGTTTATATTCATAATTACTATTTGTTCTTATTATAAAAAGGACTCTAAGCTGTTAATTTTTAAATCTTTTTTTTTTACTAAATTTTTTTTAAAATTTTATTTTATTTTTTAACTTTACAATATTGTATTGGTTTTGCCATATATCAAAATGAATCTGCCACAGGTATACATGTGTTCCCCATCCTGAACCCTCCTCCCCCTTCCCTTCCCATACCATCCCTCTGGGTCGTCCCAGTGCACCAGCCCCAAGCATCCAGTATCATGCATCGAACCTGGACTGGCGACTCGTTTCATATATGATATTATACATATTTCAATGCCATTCTCCCAAATCCTCCCACCCTCTCCCTCTCCCACAGAGTCCAAAAGACTGTTCTATACATCAGTGTCTCTTTTGCTGTCTCTTATACAGAGTTATTGTACCATCTTTCTAAATTCCATATATATGCGTTAGTATACTGTATTGGTGTTTTTCTTTCTGGCTTACTATATTTTCTTCTACACTGATAAATTTTAAAATCCACATGTATATCTTTGTCTATGTGAAAATTAATATTTTTGACCCTATTATGTAAGAGTCAATTTTATAGTTCCACATGTATAACAATTACTATAACAACAATAATTTAATTATTCATTAACTATTTCGTTTCATCACACATTTAACAGTGATTTATGGAACATTGTCTTCTCTGTAAGGCAATGTCATAGGCAATAGAGTTTAGAAAAATAAACATGGTCTGTGCTTCCTAGGAGGAGAAGGCAATGGCACCCCACTCCAGTACTGTTGCCTGGAAAATCCCATGGATGGAGGAGCCTGGTGGGCTGCAGTCCATGGGGTCGCTGAGAGTCGGACACGACTGAGTGACTTTACTTTCACTTTTTACTTTCATGCATTGGAGAAGGAAATGGCAACCCACTGCAGTGTTCTTGCCTGGAGAATCCCAGGGACGGGGGAGCCTGGTGGGCTGCTGTCTATGAGGTCGCACAGAGTCAGGCACGACTGGAGCGACTTAGCAGCAGCAGCAGCAGCAGCAGTGCTTCCTAGGAGTGTAATGGAGATGAGGGGACAGAGCTGTAATAGCCAGTTCCTTAGCCTAGACTTAGAGTAGAAATTAAGTTCAAGCTTTAGTTCAATAACTTTTCATTTGTTTGATTCCTTTTGTTTTTTGAAAGATGATAAATCTTCTGGTTTATTGCAAATTGTTTGAGGTGTTACTGGATGCTGAACTTGAATAGCACACTCACACTGGAGTTTTCACTGATTTTTAGCAGCTCTGAAGGTGCAGAGAGGAGCCTTATGAGGTTAAAATTGAGTAATGGCCTTCTCCCTAAAATTATGTACCAGATGAATGAGTGTTGCTGGGCTTAGTTAAGTCGCTTCGGTCATCTGACTCTTTATGAGCCCATGGACTGTACCCCACCAGGCTTCTCGGTCCATGGGATTCTCTAGGCAAAAATAGTTGCCATGCCCTCCACCAAGGATATTACCAAGGTAGGGATCCAGCCAGTCTCTTATGTGTCCTGAATTGGCAGGTGTTTTTTTTTTTTTTTTTTTAACCACTAGTGCCACCTCTGAAGCCCAGGTGAACAATACCCTATACCTAAAGAGAGCTCAGGGCTTCCCCCACAGCTAAGTCAGTAAATCATCTGCCTACAATGCAGGAGACCCCAATTCAGTTCCTGGGTCGAGAAGATGCCCTAGAGAAGGAAATGGCAACCCACTCCAGTATTCTTGCCTGGAGAATCCCATGGACAGAGAAGCCTGGTGGGCTACAGTCCATGGGGGTTGCAAGAGTCAGACACAACTTGGTAACTAAACCACCACCACCACCAAAGAGTGTTCCAAAACTCTTGGTACTCAGGGAAGGCAAAAAGAAATGGGAAGAGGGACCTAATAAAAGCATGTTAATATTTTTCCCCCTAGTGAAGAAAGAAACTTGATGTAGGTCACCCACTACCAGTTGTCTATCCTATAATTCCAAGTCTAATGCCACACTCTGATTCTAGGTCTAATGCCAAAACACTACACCGGGAGGGAGGAGGGAGTGGGGTTCAGGATGGGGAACACATGTATACCTGTGGTACATTCATGTTGATGTATGGCAAAACCAATACAATATTGTAAAGTAATTATCCTTCAATTAAAATAAATAAATTTATATTAAAAATATAAAGCATAAATACATGTTGAAATACTTTATCTTTTATATCATCAGTGCTTTATTTTTCTAGTTAAAATTTTGTTAAGATTAATTTATTAGTTTTTAAAGAACATAATTCAGTGATTAATATGATAATAAAAATGTGTGTGAGGAAACAAGTAGTTTTGTTCCATACCAGGGAATATTACCAAACCTTCTTCCACATTTTTCCTAGTTTCCCTACTAACTGGTGAACAGTTCTATGCTGAGGCCTTCCTGGGACAGGACTTCCCTTATATTCTGCTTTCACTCCTATCTGAAGAACCTACATAATAGTATGTGCATGTGAGCAGGTATGCATGTGTGCTTAGTCATGTCCAACTCTTTGTGACTCCATGGACTGTAGCCTGACAGACTCATCTGTCCATGAAATTTTACTGTCAAGAATACTGGAGCAGGATGCCATTTTCTCCTCCAAGGGATCTTCTCAACTCAGAGATCAAATCCAGGACTCTAATGTCTGTTGCATTGGCAGGTGTATTCTTTGCCACTGTGTGATCTGGGAAACCTCCTAGATAAGGGTATTTGATGAAAATTTCCGGAGTTGTTTTACAGATGTGAAAACCCCCACCAAATGGAAGAGGTTAATTACTTGATGACCATCAACAGATAGCCCCAGGATTCCTGGAGCCTAAAGATTGAGAATGTTAAGTCCTGTGATACCACTCTGTTCCCTCATCATCAGATCAGTCAATCAGAGGATCAAGATCTGAATACATAGCCTGTAACACCCCCTCCCTCACCTGTCTTGTAAAACTACTTTATGAAAACTCTTCAGGGAGCTTGGGGCTTTTTTGAGCGTGAGCCACACATCTTCTTTCATGGTCCTGAAATAGACCTTTCTCTGCTCCAGACTCCAGTATTTCAGTTCGACCTCATTGTGCATATGAACTTGCATTAATATTTATAGATTCTTTTCCTCTAATTTTCTAGCTTTTTATGAGTCACCTAAATTAAAACTTGTTACTTTATTATGTTACTTTATTTTGGACATGAAATTAAAAGCTGTGCACTTTTATAAATCACTAGTGCCCTGATTCAGCTTGAAAACATACTAGCTTTTCTCTGTAAGGGTACTATTCTTTCCTCATGGTCAGCAGTGCATGAACCCTTGCTTGTTTGTCAATAACATCATGGTTTGGGCTCAACTCTCAAGGTTCACTTAGTAAAATCCCTCTTGCTACCAAAGTTGTAAGCTCTCAAGATGCCAGATCAAGGTTATCAGTGAAGTTTATGGCCAGAGAAGCAGAACAACTTACAGGATGAAATGATGACCTTAGTTCACAAGTATCAGCTCTAAATTAATGAGCTAACTTGCTAGAACTATCTATCAACTACTCAAGAAAAAGGCTTTTGTAAAGAAAACAGGTGCTCTTTTTCTCTTCCTTCAGGTTTATTGCACAAAGAGGTCTGATGTTTCTAACCTGGAAAACATAAAGTAATTTCCAGATGATAATAAGGATTTCAATAAAGTTCATAAAACCTCCATAATATGTAAAACTAGAATCAATGCATGCCTGAGAATAAATGATCCCCTTTTCATAAGCCAATTTTCATTATCCAGTTCTTCCACATTTAATCTGTAAGAAAAAATCACTTCTTAAAATATTTAATGCCTAAGATATTAAAGCAAAACTGAAATAATCTGACATTTATGGTGTAGTTGTCATAATTTAATTTTCCTTCTTGGTTTTATTAAACTGATTGAATTGTGACTCCTGGGTTATTGAACTTTGATGTTTTCCCATCAATATATATAGGGCCATAAAAATGATGGTGAGAATTAGGGAACAGCACCCAGCAATAATGGAAAATCTTAACATTTTCACAGAAAATTTTGATCCATATTGAATCAAAGACACACTGTAATGTTTTTAAATCGATAAAGTAGATACATACACATCAAGTCTGCATACACTGAATATCAAACCTAACTCAAGAAGTAATATTACAGGTATACAAAACTGTGGAAAATTCTTCAAGAGATGGGAATACCAGACCACCTGACCTGCCTCTTAAGAAACCTATATGCAGGTCAGGAGGCAATTGTTAGAACTGGGCATGGAACAACAGACTGATTCCAAATAGGAAAAGGAGTATGCCAAGGCTGTATACTGTCACCCTGCTTATTTAACTTCTATGCAGAGTACATTGTGAGAAATGCTGGGCTGGAAGAAGCACAAGTTGGAATCAAGATTGCCAGGAGAAATATCAATAACCTCAGATATGTAGATAACACCACCCTTATGGCAGAAAGTGAAGAGGAACTAAAAAGCCTCTTGATGAAAGTGAAAGAGGAGAGTGAAAAAGTTGGCTGAAAGCTCAACATTCAGTAAACTAAGATCATGGCATCTGGCCCCATCACTCCATGGGAAATAGATGGGGAAACAGTGGGAACAGTGTCAGACTTTATTTTTTGGGGGGGCTCCAAAATCACTGCAGATGGTGAGTGCAGCCATGAAATTAAAAGATGCTTACTCCTTGGAAGGAAAGTTATGACCAACTGAGACAGTATATTAAAAAGTAGAGACATTACTTTACCAGCAAAGGTCCATCTAGTCAAAGCTGTGGTTTTTGCAGTAGTCATGTATGGATGTGAGAGTTGGACTATAAAGAAAGCTGAGTGCCAAAGAATTGAAGCTTTTGAATTGCAGTGTTGGAGAAGACTCTTGAGAGTCTCTTGGACTGCAAGGAGACCCAACCGGTTCATCCTAAACGAAATCAGTCCTGAATATACATTGGAAGGACTGATGCTGAAGCTGAAACTCCAATCCTTTAGCCACCTGATGAGAAGAACTGATTCATTTGAAAAGACCCTGATGCTGGGAAAGATTGAAGGTGGGAAGACAACGGGACAACAAGGGATGAGATGTTTGGATGGCATCACCAACTCAATGGACATGAGTTTGAGTAAACTGGGAGTTGGTGATGGACAGGGAGGCCTGGCGTGTTGCAGTCCATGGGGTTTCAAAGAGTCAGACACGACTGAGTGACTGAACTGAACTATGGAAAAAAAGGATTTTTGTAGTGATGTCTATATGAACAAGACAACAAAATAACACCAAAATGTTGACAGTGGTAATTAATTTTTCCATTTAAACATATTTCAGGAGTTTTGCTTTCTAGGGCTTATAGTTATGTCCAAAACATATATACAGAGAGTTTTTCTATTTTTATCAGTTTTGAATATCTTTGAACAACAACAACAACAACAACAACAAACGAAAGAAAAAAAGAAAGAAAAATGTCCAAAATCTTATAACTTCAATCTTTGGAAGCAGAATTTTCTTTTTTTCTTCCTTAGAATGGAGATTCAGCGTTTTGAATGACAGACTATTGCTTTATTTCCTAGATGTTAGAATGAGTAAATAGTGCTATCTATACAATTAAGGTAATTTTTTATCATCAATGACACACATTTGTAAGATGGATGATCAGAGTTCATAAAGTTAATATTCAGTGTGTAACTACTTGGGGCTCAGACAGTGTGGGAAGAATAATCAATGACTTGCCTCCTGAACCTCACACTCTCATTAACTTAACTAGCCATGCTAGAATACATACATAGTACATCGATTCAAGAATTTCACATTTATTGCAACTTGACTCAGAATACCTATGGATCAATTAAAAAAACAACAAAATTCTAATTTCAAAAATTTTACAAAAGATGGTGCTGTCTACACAGTCTTGATTAATTGTTGTAAGGCAACTGAGTTTATCTTTTATCTTTTTTTTTAACCAATGTTTATTTAACAGCATAATTTATTTGCCTGTTTCAAGATTTACATAGCAGGACACTTCATTTGAGAGTCTGTATATCTTTGGGAAGTATATTGTGGATACAGAGAATAATCTGTCAAAAGTTATTTGATTGTTAAACTAAGTAACATTTATTTTTAATACTGATGTGATTGGTACTTCTAAATTTTAAGGGGTTTTTCTTTAAAAAATGAGTTAATTTAGATGAATTTGTATAGCAGCAAGAATACACAGAGGATGAATTTTTAAACTACCAAGTTAAATTTACCCCTCACCAAAATACTTAATGAAAATCATAACCCAAACCTTCTTTATTCCACTGGTTTCATTGGCCTGGATAATGACTACATCATACTAAGGTACAAATCCAAATTTTGTTTTATTTCCAGAAAGTCTTTCCTCTCCTCACTATGAAAAAAAGAAATAAATAGAAAGGATATAGCAAAACACACTGAAAGATCTCCAATGCTTCCTTTTTTAAGCCAAGTTTCTCTTGACAATACCCATCTTTACATCGTACATATATATATATATATATATATATATATATATATACATTTTTGCTAGCAAACATGCTCATACACACACATTCTTTTATAATTATATAGGTATGTGTGTGTGTATATATATATATAGAGAGAGAAAGAGATAATAATTTTTCATTTACTTCTTGACCATGCCATGCAACATGTGAGATCTTAGTACTCTGACAAGAGATAGAACCATTGACCCCAGCATTGCAAGCATGGAGTCTTAAGAACTGGACTGCTGGGCTGTCCCTATGATTATATGTATATAATATAATATATTACATATATTGTATAATACTATAAACATATGGTACATAATAAAATAAATATATATTGTATTCTAATATATACTTGTATATGTACATCACATCATACATTTAATATACATTTTATTACACTATATTATATATGTATAACGTTATACTAAATGGTATATCTGTAATATGTACTATAAATGTATTATAATGCATATAATATATATAATATTTAACATAATATAATACACATAATATACATATGAGATGAATATATGAGCTATAATGTATTATATTACATATAATATAATATTATAATATAATATATAGCATGCATTATAATTTGTTCTATATTATAATGTGTACTATATATAATTTATTTTATATATATATATATATATATATTCCTCTCATCTACACTTAAGAGTGGTGGAGTTCATGGTGATGATAACTACTGGCATTAACTTTATCTCAGACACTTTGCTTTATATTTTACCTGTATTACATTGCTTATCTGCAAATAATTCTGAAAGTCGGGTATGCTATTGTGCATCATGCAAGTGAAGAAGTAAATCTTACAGAACTCATGAAAAATGAACACAGTCAAAATGCTAACATGTAATATATCTTAAACCCAAATTTACATTCAAAGTCCATAATTTCCCCAAGTGACAAATTTGGAAACAGTGACAGTGCCACAAGGTTTAAACTGGGATGAAATAAAGTGAAAAATTAGGTAAAATAATATGATTATTTATTAACCAAACATTTAAAATATTGTGATTCAATATAGTGAAAACTCAATTACCTGAACATAAAAAATGCAAAATTAATAGTGTGGATGACAATAACATAGGAATATAAGCTTAAGATCTCGACTTGTTTCCAAGGCAAATGATTATATATCACAATAATCTAAGTCTATGCTCCAAACCACTAATGCCAAGAAGGTGAAGTTAAACAACAGTTCTATGAAGACCTATAAGACCTTCTGGAACTAACACCAATCAAGGAAGTCCTTTTTAATGATAGGAGATTGGTATTCAAAGTAAGAAGGCAAGAGATACCTGGAGTAACAAGCAAGTTTGGCCTTGGAGCACAAAATGAAGAGGGGCAAAGACTAACTGAGTTTTTCCAAGAGAATGCACTGGTCATAGCAAACACCCTCTTCCAACACAAGAGATGACTCTACACATGAACATCACCAGATTGTCAATACCAAAATCAGATTGATTATATTATTTGTATCCAAAGATGGAAAAGCTCCTTACAGTCAGTAAAAACAAGACATGGAGCTGACTGTAGCTCAGATCATGAACTCCTCCTTGCAAAATTCAGATTTACATTGAAGAGAGTAGGGAAAACCACTAGGCCATTCAGGTATGACCTAAATCAAATCCCTTATTATTATAGAGTGGCAGTGACAAATAGATTCAAGAGATTACATCTGATTGACAGAGTGCTTGAAGAAATATGGATAGAAATTCTTAAAATTGTACAGGAGGTTGTGATCAAAATCATCCCCAAGAAAAAGAAATGCAAAAAAGAAAAATGGTTGTCTGAGGAGGACTTACATGTAGCTGAGAAAAGAAGAGATGCAAAAGGCAAGGGATAAAAGGAAAGGTATACACATCTGAGTTCCAAAAAATAGCAAAGAGAGATAAGAAAGCCTTCCTAAGTGAAGAATGAAAAGAAATAAATGAAAACATCAGAATGGGAAAGAATAGAGATCCCTTCCAAAAAATAGAGATACAAAGGGAACATTTCATACAAAGAGGGGCACAATAAACATATGGACTTGATACAAGCAGAGGATATTAATAAGAGGTGGCAAGAATACACAAAATACAAAAAAGATCTTAATGACCCAGGTAACCATGACCATGTGATCACTCACCTAGAACCAGACATTCTGGATTGTGAAGTCAGGTGGGCCTTAGGAAGCATCACTACAAACAAAGCCAGTGGAAGTGGTGGAATTCCAGCTGAGCTATTTCAAATCCTAAAAGATGATCCTGTTAAAGTACTGTATGCAATATGTCAGTAAATTTGGAAAAGTCAGCAGTGGCCATAGAACAGGAAAAGTTCAGTTTTCATTCCAATCCCAAAGAAGGGCAATACTAAAGAATGTTCAACCTACAGCACAAAAGTATTCATTTAACATGCTAGGAAAGTAATGCTCAAAATCTTTAAAGTTAGACTTCAATAGTGTATGAACCATGAACTTCCAGATGTTCAAGCTGGTTTTAGAAAAGGCAATGGAACCAGAGATCACATTGCCAACATCTGTTGGAACATTGAAAAAGCAAGAGAATTCCAGAAAAACATCTATTTCTGTTTCATTGACTACACTAAAGTCTTTAACTGGGTAGATGACAACCAACTGGAAAATTCTTAAAAAGATGGGAATAACAGACCACCTTACCTGTCTCCTGAGAAACCTGTATTTAGGTCAAGAAGCAACATTGAGAACCAGATATGGAACAATGGACTGATTCCAAATTGGGAGAGGAGTAAGTTAAGGTGGAATATTGTTGCCCTGTTGATTTAACTTATATTCAGAGCAGCAGTAGTAGTAGTAGCTTAGTCGCTAAGTCCTGTCCGACTCTTGAGACCCCATGAACAGTAGCCTGCCAGGCTCCTCTGTCCATGGGATTCTCCAGGCAAGAATACTGGAGTGGGCTGCCATTTCCTTCTCCAGGGGATCTTCCCAGCCCAGGAATTGAAGCCTGGTCACCTGCACTACAGGCATATCCCTCACCAACTGCGCTATGAGAAAGAAAGAAAGAAAAAGAAAGTGAAGTCACTTAGTTGTGCCTAACTCTTTGAGACTGCATGGACTGTGGCCTACCAGGCTCCTCCCTCTATGGAATTTTCCAGGCAAGAGTACTAGAGTGGATTGCCATTTCATCATGTGAAATGCAGGGCTTGGATGAAGCACAAGTTGGAATCAAAATTGGAAGGAGAAATATCAGTAACCTCAGATATGCAGATGACACTACCCTTATGGCAGAAAGCAAAGAGGAACTAAAGAGCCTCCTAGTGAACATGAAAGAGGAGCGTGAAAAAGCTGATTTAAAACTCAGCATTCAAACACTGAAGATCATAACATCTGGTCCCACCTTGTCATGGCAAATAGATGGAAACAATAGAAACAGTGACAGACTATTTTGTTGGGCTCCAAAATCACTGCAGGTGGTGATCATAGCCTTGAAATTAAAAGACACTTGCTCCTTGGAAGAAAAGCAATGACAAACCTAGACAGCATGTTAAAAAGCAAAGACACTACTGACAAAGGTTCATATAGTCAAAGCTATGGTTTTTCCAGTAGGCATGTATGGATGTGAGAGTTCAACCATAGAAGACTGAGCACTGAAAAACTGATGCTTCTGAACGTGTTGCTTTTGTAGTGTTGAAGAAGACTCTCGAGAGTCCCTTGGACTGAAAGGAGATCAAATGAGTTAATCCTAAAGGAAATCAGCCTTGAATGTTCATTGGAACAACTGATGCTAAAGCTGAAGCTCTAAAATTTTGGTCATTCAACATGAAGAGCCAACTCATTAGAAAAGACCTTGATGCTGGACAAGAATGAAGGCAGGAGGAGAAGGGGTAACAGAAGTTGAGGTGGTGAATGGCATAACCGACTCAATGGACATGAATTTGAGCAGGTTCCAGGAGTTGGTGAGGGACAGGGAAGCCTAGCATGCTGCACTCCATGGGGTCACAAAGAGTTGAACATTATTGAGCATCTGAACAATAACATAGTCCCAAAGCACTCCACATGATTGTTATAAACACATCTAACATGTTATTTGTATGCAGACCATAGAAAGATGTTATTTCATCCCAGTCTATGTGTCATATTTCTAATTCTGGCCTTTTTTTTTTTTTTTTTTTGACTTAAGAATATTCTCTTTAACATTTCTTATAAAGCTGATCCTGGGGCAGCTGGCTGTGACTATTGGAGTCCATAACTGATGTTTGTCCTCTGATGTGTGATGCGTGGGTCATCTGAGACTGAGGCTTGTTTTGGAGTTAGTGAGGACTCACTGGTGGGCAGAGCTGAATCCAAAAACAGTTGGCTTGGGGTTGCGGGGGAGTGCCTCTGGTACTGAAACTGTTATTATCTCACTGGTGTGATAGTCTGGATCCTGTTCTCTCTAGCGAGAAGGGTTGATTCTCAGGGTTGTTGGGGGTTATGTGAGCCTATGGCTATAGTGGCCTTATTTTTAATATCCAGAAAGAGAACTAACACTAATATCCAATAATAGGTAAATGGATAAGATAGTTGTGGTATATCTGCACCACAGAATAAAAATACCAGTAAAACAAAACAAAACAAAACAAACAGGAACACACTACAGATAACACAGACCAAGGTGGATAAACATTTTAGGTAACATGCAAACAATATCCATAGTGAGAATTTATAATTGATACACACCTTTAAATGTTGATTATTGTAGTTGAAAATTAAAGATATTACTTCAATGATTTATCTCTTTTATCCAATAATAAAAACAATACATATATGTATATTATTTGTATTAATATATATTTATTTATTATTGGATAGAATAATTAAATCATTGAAGTAATATCTTTAATCCATAACGTGCTTTCTCTGTTGGCTCAGATGGTAAAGAATCTGTCTGCAATTTGGGAGACTTGGGTTTGATACCTAGGTCGGGAAGCTCCCATGGAGAAGGGAACAACTACCCACTCCAGTGTTCTTGCCTGGAGAATACCATGGACAGAGGAACCTGGTGGGCTACAGTCCATGGCGTTGCAGGATTGGACATGACTCAGTGACTAACACTTTCACTTTCATATATATGTATATTTACATTCTCAAAACTACTAATTGAACATAAGGAAAAAGATGCTACATAAAGTAGTATTCAATGCACTGAAAATAAGTTAGTCTTAGTTTTTGACACAAAAAGAGTTGAAAAATATAATCTGATATGGCTTATTAAACCATCTTCTTTGACATTGCTTAATACCTCATTATGTTTTATAATAATTCTACATTATGGTTGAAAATATCTAGAATTGTATCTGTCCTAAACAATGAAGAAAACTGCATAATGCTTCCTAGAAGATTGATACTAGCACATAGTGACTATGTATGCCAACATTGTCTTTTTTCCAGGGAAAAAATGAAACACTGGAGCAGGAGTTAACTTATATCACATTGTTCAGAGTCTCACAGACGCACAAACTTGACCCTTAAGAATGGCTAATCTAGGAATACTCTGGTGGTGCAATGGTTAAGAATCTGCCTGCCAATGCAGGGGACACATTTTCCTTCCCTAGTCTGGGAAGATCCCCATGCTGCAGAGGCACTAAGCCTGGGTGCTGCAATTTATGAGCCTGTGTGCGTTAGAGCCTGTTTTCCACACAAGAATAGCCATAGCAGTGAGAAACCCATGCACTGAAATGAAAAGTAACTCTGGCTAGCAGCAACTAGATAAAGTCTGTGCATGGCAATGAATACCCAGTATAGTCAATAAGTAAATAAAAAAAAAAAAGAATCTATGCCAGCACTTGAAACATAGGGATGCCAGTACTGTTACACACACACACACACACACACACACACACACACACATTTTAAAACAAAATAATAATTTATCAATTGTATAGAAATAATACACATTTGTTAAAAACTTCCAAACCCTGCTGCTGCTGCTGCTAAGTCGCTTCAGTCGTGTCTGACTCTGTGCAACCCCATAGACGGCAGCCCACCAGGCTCCCCCGTCCCTGGGATTCTCCAGGCAAGAACACTGGAGTGGGTTGCCATTTCCTTCTCCTATGCATGAAAGTGAAAAGAGAAAGGGAAGTCACTCAGTCGTGTCCGACTCCCAGCGACCCCATGGACTGCAGCCCACCAGGCTCCTCTGTCCATGGGATTCTCCAGGCAAGAGTACTAGAGTGGGGTGCCATTGCCTTCTCCACCAAACCCTGTATAGCTGCATAAAACATAGAACAAAAATATAATGTACTCTTATAACTCCAAATAATCATTTCAGATACTACATATTTATGAAAATAAATATTAATAATGCTTAAACATGCAATATCAAAGTCAAGTCAAAATGAAGACAAGACAAGACACTTGGTCTTGTCCGACTCTTTGCTACCCCAAGGGCTATACAGTCCATGGAATTCTCCAGGCCAGGATACTGGAGTGGATAGCCTTTCCCTTCTTCAGGGGATCTTCACAACCCAGGGATCAAACCCAGGTCTCCTGCATTGCAAGTGGATTTTTTACCGGTTGAGTCACAAGGGAAGCCCAAAATATTTACATATTATTTAATAAAACTGCAATCATAGTAATTTACATACAAATAACTTTTGACCTATTATAGCCAAAAAGTAAATTTTACTGAATTTGAAGAAATAGGTGAACTGAAATTGTATATTTCCTCATTGACAGTGAAGTGAAAGTCACTCAGTAGTGTCTGATTCTTTGGGACCCCCTGTACTATACAGTCTGTGGAATTCTTCAGGCCAGAATACTGCAGTGGGTAGCCA
This sequence comes from Bubalus kerabau, assembly GCF_029407905.1. Classification (NCBI taxonomy): domain Eukaryota; kingdom Metazoa; phylum Chordata; class Mammalia; order Artiodactyla; family Bovidae; genus Bubalus; species Bubalus kerabau. The sequence goes on from NC_073634.1 coordinate 55,545,314, forward strand.
TTTCCTTCACCAGGAGATCTTCCCAATCCAGGGATCGAACCCAGGTCTCCCACATTGCAGGTAGATTCTTTACCAGCTGAAGCATGAGGGAAGCCCAGTAATTTTCTCATTACAAATTCCCAGTAATTTGTAATTTTCTCATTACAAAAGATAATATACCTTAAAACATCCTTTTAACTTGTAAGGAAAAGAAAAAATGAAATAAATAAAATACTTTAAATATTGAGGTCATTTCTTTAACACTATATTTCAGCCTAAAAGACTTTTAAAGATAAAAAAGTAAAAAACAAGCAAACAGTACATTTATACTTTATCTCTTCCTTTATTTCATTATTTCCATTTCTGCAATCTTATAGTTGTATAGTATTCAAATGTTTGGGCTTAATTCAAAGCATTGATAGGTCCTTTGCTCATTTCAGTAGAGTGACTTTGTTTCTTTCATTTTTACTTTGATTGTTTCTGTGGTTGATTAGCTTTTACCATCATTTTCTTTTCAGGAAGGCCAAATAGATTCTGTATTCTCTTTATTGACTGTAGTATGTAGTATCAATTTTATTTTTGCAAATTATAGCTGGATTAGGAAAAATGGAGGAAACTATGCCGAGTACATATATACCAAGGATATTCTCTACAATTTAGTGAATACATGCAGCAAACATGTATTCATTTGACATCTGATACTATGTCTAATTAATATACTTAGGAAACCTACTTAATATAATTTTGAACACATACTTTCTAGACAAATTATCACATTCATGCTCATACACCCATACAGAGCTCTTTCATTCAAGTAAAATAGGATGTCTAATGGAAAGTGTCTTAAGCAAAGAAACTTTGGGCAGAATGATATTTCTATATTTTTTCTCTGTTAAAAAGTATGTTTAAAAAAATTTCAATTACAGCTCAGAAACACTGAGACCATATCCAATTAAAATTTAATTCTACTACATAGTTAAATTAAGGATTATTTAAATAATATGTTAGCTATTCATAAATAATGCATTCCTTACTAATTAGCACCTTCTACATTACCTTCTCAACTTCTGTTTAACAAGCATCCTCAGATCTTTAGAACATTTGGAATTGTAGATTTAGTTAGTGGGGGATTACAGGTAGACAATTATTTAGATTTGTTTAAACAGATACTGAGTTTTCTTGAAATAATATTGTTTTGACAGAATAAAAATATTTATTCACATGCCAATTATAAGAATAGTATGTAAATTGCAATACATCTCTCACTTTATTATTCTTGGAAGGTCAACTTTGCACTGGAACAATTTGTGAGATTCTGGCAGATCTATAAACTCTTTAACCAAAACAGGATGGTCAGAACTAAGGTAGATGATTTGCATAGAGAGGACTTGTCAGTTAATTTTGTTATTCTGAAACATTTAGCATTTTATTATTGGAATTGGGAAAATAAACCAGAAAATGACTTTAACGTTATACTTCTTTTTATTTCAGTGACACTAATGAGCCACTATATACATTAGGTGAATATGAGCTTCATCAAGTAACATTTTGGTAGCCTTTCTTGGGGTCAGTGATCCACTCACATGTTTGTGGCAGTAACCAGTCAAATCATATCCCTTGATAAATTATCAATGTGCTGAAGTCTAATTGGTACTTTCAGAGAAAATCCTGCTCCAGAGGCAATAATTATCCAATTGAAAAATTGAACTGATAATACTATACCAAAAAGTTGAGAGCTTACTCCAAGAAATGCCATAGAGAAAATGAATAAACTCATTATTTGTCTCTTATATCACACCTGAATGTGTGATAAAAAAAGTAAATTCCATAGGCATTTGAAAAGGGAAAATAAAAATTTACAGCCAATGATCTGGAGAATATTTTGGTGAGAATGAGACTTAAGGATTCAGAGGGTTTGAATATGTGGAAGAGATGGAAACTACCCTCTAGATAATGAAAGGCACTAAATCCCTGTTTTAGCAAAGACTAGTTCTATAGCTGACATGTTAATTTGCATCTGTCTGTGTGATTCTCAGTTAAAATATCTGTAAAATTAAGATATTATCTACCATAATTAGAGATTTGTTTAATGAAAGGTAAATCATTACAAATATAAAATGAATGCCTGTTTTATACTACTAGAAAAAATATTTTATAATCAATAACTAGAGGGGAATAAAACACTAAATCCATAGATTTGGATTCAAAGCTTACAGAGATACTTCTCTTGTCTTCTTTTCTGTTCAGCACTATATATTCATCATCGAATCGGACAAGGACAACCAACAAGTAACATGCAACACAATAGAATATACATTTTAACAGACATGGTCTCCTTTTCACAATACTGTTTGTAAAACTAATGAAGGTGTTAACTTTTTTTGATCCATCAGAATGGAGTAGTCTATGAAAGTGATGACTACTTACATTCACGTATGTTAGTTAACTAATATAACAATGCTCAGATCAGATCAGTCGGTCAGTCGTGTCCGACTCTTTGCGACCCCATGAATCGCAGCACGCCAGGCCTCCCTGTCCATCACCAACTCCAGGAGTTCACTCACAGTCATGTCCATAGAGTCAGTGATGCCATCCAGCCATCTCATCCTCTGTCGTCCCCTTGTCCTCCTGCCCCCAATCCCTCGCAGCATCAGAGTCTTTTCCAATGAGTCAACTCTTCACATAAGGTGGCCAAAGTACTGGAGTTTCAGCTTTAGCATCATTCCTTCCAAAGAAATCCCAGGGCTGATCTCCTTCAGAGTGGACTGGTTGGATCTCCTTGTAGTCCAAGGGACTCTCAAGAGTCTTCTCCAACACCACTGTTCAAAAGCATCAATTCTTCGGCGCTCAGCCTTCTTCACAGTCCAACTCTCACATCCATACATGACCACAGGAAAAACCATAGCCTTGACTAGACAGAACTTTGTTGGCAAAGTCATGTCTCTGCTTTTGAATATGCTATCTAGGTTGGTCATAACTTTCCTTCCAAGGAGTAAACGTCTTTTAATTTCATGGCTGCAGTCACCATCTGTAGTGATTTTGGAGCCAAGAAAAATAAAGTCTGACACTGTTTCACTGTTTCCCCATCTATTTCCCATGAAGTGGTGGGACCAGATGCCATGATCTTTGTTTTCTGAATGTTGAGCTTTAAGCCAACTTTTTCACTCTCCTCTTTCACCTTCATCAAGAGGCTTTTTAGTTCCTCTTCACTTTCTGCCATAAGGGTGGTGTTATCTACATATCTGAGGTTATTGATATTTCTCCTGGCAATCTTGATTCCAGCTTGTGTTGCTTCCAGTCCAGCGTTTCTCATGATGTACTCTGCATATAAGTTAAATAAACAGGGTGACAATATACAGCCTTGATGAACTCCTTTTCCTATTTGGAACCAGTCTGTTGATCCATGTCCAGTTCTAACTGTTGCTTCCTGACCTGCATACAAATTTCTAAAGAGGAAGATCAGGTGGTCTGGTATTCCCATCTCTTTCAGAATTTTCCATAGTTTATTGTGATCCACACAGTCAAAGGCTTTGGCATAGTCAATAAAGCAGAAATAGATGTTTTTCTGGAACTCTGTTGCTTTTCCCATGATCCAGCGGATGTTGGCAATTTGATCTGTGTTTCCTCTGCCTTTTCTAAAACCAGCTTGAACATCAGGAAGTTCACGGTTCACTTATTGCTGAAGCCTGGCTTGGAGAATTTTGAGCATTACTTTACTAGTGTGTGAGTTGAGTGCAATTGTGTGGTAGTTTGAGCATTCTTTGGCATCTTTGGGATTGGAATGAAAACTGACCTTTTCCAGTCCTGTGGCCACTGCTGAGTTTTCCACATTTGCTGGCATATTGAGTGTAGCACTTTCACAGCATCATCTTTCAGGATTTGGAATATCTCAACTGGAATTCCATCACCTCCACTAGCTTTGTTTGTAGTGATGCTTTCTAAGGCCCACTTGACTTCACATTCCAGGATGTCTGGCTCTAGGTCAGTGATCACACCATCATGATTATCTGGGTCATGAAGATCTTTTTTGTACAGTTCTTCTGTGTATTCTTGCCATCTCTTCTTAATATCTTCTGCTTCCTTTAGGTCCATACTATTTCTGTCCTTTATCGAGCTCATCTTTGCATGAAATGTTCCTTTGGTATCTCTGATTTTCTTGAAGAGATCGCTAGTCTTTCCCATTCTGTTTTTCTCCTCTATTTCTTTGCGTTGATCGCTGAAGAAGGCTTTCTTATCTCTTCTTGCTATTCTTTGGAACTCTGCATTCAGATGTTTATATCTTTCCTTTTCTCCTTTGCTTTTCGCTTCTCTTCTTTTCACAGCTATTTGTAAGGCCTCCCCAGACAGCCATTTTGCTTTTTTGCATTTCTTTTCTATGGGAATGGTCTTGATCCCTGTCTCCTGTACAATGTCATGAACCTCATTCCATAGTTCATCAGGCACTCTATCTATCAGAATAGGCCCTTAAATCTATTTCTCACTTCCACTGTATAATCATAAGGGATTTGATTTAGGTCATACCTGAATGGTCTAGTGGTTTTCCCTACTTTATTCAATTTAAGTCTGAATTTGGCAATAAGGAGTTCATGGTCTGAGCCACAGTCGGCTCCTGGTCTTGTTTTTGCTGACTGTATAGAGCTTCTCCATCTTTGGCTGCAAAGAATATAATCAATCTGATTTCAGTGTTGACCATCTGGTGATGTCCATGTATAGAGTCTTCTCTTGTGTTGTTGGAAGAGGGTGTTTGTTATGACCAGTGCATTTTCTTGGCAAAACTCTATTAGTCTTTGCCCTGCTTCATTCCGTATTCCAAGGCCAAATTTGCCTGTTACTCCAGGTGTTTCTTGACTTCCTACTTTTGCATTCCAGTCTCCTATAATATAAAGGACATCTTTTTTTGGGTGTTAGTTCTAAAAGGTTTTGTAGGTCTTCATAGAACCGTTCAACTTTAGCTTCTTCAGTGTTACTGTGTTTATTTATTGATATCTTTTAAATATTCAGCTGATTAGATTCAGTTTGTAAGCAGACACTGGATAATTATTGAATGCACCAAAGTTTGAATAACTAAAAGACTCTATCCATGAAATAAAGCTGAATTTCTCTAATTGTAAGTACTTCCACATCCCTTCGTTCTTATTGGCTATTCAGTTGAAGATTGTATGTTTCCATGTTACAATCATCTGTTGATCCCAGAGTCATCATTTATTGCTTTATCAGTAATTCTTGGTTTGCTGTCACACTATTTAATCCAGAGAGTAACATGGTAATAACCAGAAACTGAAGGATGGGGCAATGGAAGAGATGTTGTTTAAGGTTACACACTTGCAACTAGTATATAAATATGTCCTGGAGATATAATATACAGGATAATGAATATAAAAAATAATGTATTATAATCATCAATATTTCTAAAAGACTATATCTCAGTTATTTCCATTACACACACACACACCATAATTATGTGATATGATAGAGGTGCTAACCAAAGATACAAAATGTGTGTGTGTTAGTCACTCAATAGTGTCTGACTTTGCAACCCATGGACTGTAGCTCATGAGGCTCCTCTGTCTATGGCATTCTCGAGGCAAAAATACTGGAAAGGGTTGCCATTCCATTCTCCAGGGGATCTTCCTGACCCAGGGTTGAACCCAGTTCTCTCCAACTGCAGGCAGATTGTTTACCATCTGAGTTACCTGGAAAGTCCATAGGTACAATGGTAATCACATTACAAATCAACACATTGTATGTTTCAGATTTGCACAATATTATATTTCAAATACATTACAATGATCATATAAAGCAATGGATTAATTCTTCTATAAATTAATCCTTTGTGAAAATTACTGTCATTTTGTCTATCTTTAAATCTTCCAAGGAATGTTACTATCATTAAAAGACCCTACCACGGTCTCCAGTAACAAATCGACTGTTGCTACTGTAAAAAGTTATTAATGTGAACTGAATGGATTGTATTATTCAGTATATCACTTCTTATTAAATTTAATTTTGTCTAAAATAGGGTTAACTTGCAGCATTCCAAGTGCTGAACTCATTTCTTCTCACTGCAAACAGGTTCCTTTTTTTGAACTACTGCTGTCTTTAGAATATTCTTCTTCCCTTCTTTCTGACCTTGAGATCTTGACATTTCATCATTTCTGCTGGTTTTAACTGTTTCTTGCAGAAATATAAGATTTTTTAAATTAATTTGAAGTCTCTCTTAAATGACAAAACAGTGTCTATTTAAAATATTAATGTTATAGTTCTAATACTAGTAATTTACCACACCACTTGACCCCCCCCAATTATATGTAATTATGTTATATTGTTAGGTTAATCATGTTCCCATTATGGCTTGCAATTATAATTATCTTTTATTTTTTTGTCTGGCTATTGATTGTGAAAACTGATAAACACCTTTTACTATTGTGATTATGTATTATTCACTTAATACCGTTGCATCATGATTAGTCAATAGAAAAACAATGGAATTCCAAAGCTCCAGACATATTTCTAATGAGCAAACATGTTTAAAATCAACTTGACTATATGATGATCTTTTACTGCTATCTGGTTTATTTCACTTCTTCTATCTCATATAAGTACTCTCAATTAATTTAATTCATGTTTTCTAATTACTCCATCTCTCTTTTATGATATTCCTTTTCAAGTCTTTATACATGTATACCTGTGGCAGATTCATTTTGATATTTGGCAAAACTAATACAATTATGTAAAGTTTAAAAATAAAATAAATAAATAAATAAAATAAATAAATTAAAAAAAAAGAATAGTAGAAAAGCTTTTGCACACACACACATATATATGAATAGCATGTATAATATATATATTTTAGAAAACTTATGACTTTTTGCCTAACTATTAAATTTGTGACATTTGCATTCCTATTGTTTCAGTTAATATGAGTAGAATGTTAGATTTGAATTATTGAAAATAGATACACAAAAAGCAACAAAGGTTTACTGTATAGTGCAAGGAATTATAGTCAATATCTTTCAATAACCTATAATGGAAAACAATCTGAAAAATAATATGTGTGCATGTGTATAAATGGATCACCTTGCTGTGCACCTGAAACATTGTAATTCAATTGTACTTCAATAACCACCCAAGTCCCTGCTTCATCATTCAAAGTGCTTTTGGATGGGTCATGGAGGAGGCAAACTCTGTGTGGCAATCACTTCAATAAATCCCCAGTTCAAGGACAAAAATAAAAATAAAAATAAAAATAAAAAATCTATTCTCTATGCAAGAAGTTAATGAGAAAAGCATAGCTTTTGTCTCTGAAAAACTCACTGGTTCATTTATTATAGAAACTTCAAAAAACTAAATTTGGTAAAGCAATTATTCTTCAATTAAAAAATAAATAAATTATTTAACTCATGTTTGAGAAACTTTGTAATTTCCTTTAGAAATACTACACTTCCAAAATAAAAACTAAACTTCTCATAATCACTGCTGGTGTAGGTATTTTCCAGACCCAAAATAAAATTGACAAATATATGTGTGTATGTATATATGTGTGTGTGCGCGTGTAGACATACACATATACATAAAAAAAGAATAGCATTAAGATTATGTCCTGCTTAAATTAAGGTTCCTTTGAATTAAATTATCTTTAGTTTCACTAACTTTGTTAGTTAAACTCTAATGAGTAATAGAATTAATAAGCTTTTTTATTTAATTTCCAGAAAAAAAATAAGTGTTTTTGTAGGTATGTTATAAATATAATACATACATTGTTGTAGATTACTTCCCCACCAGGAAAAAATGATCAAATAAAGCTCTGTAGAGGAGATGATATCAACAAAGCTTTAAATTATGATGGAAATGTAGGATATTCTCAAGTAAGAGAAGATTCTCTATTACTAACATCTTTCTATTATTTTCTTTCCCCAATAAAATCTTTATGACACTACATGATTTTCTACAAGGTAAGCTTGCCTGATTTCTTAAGCTTTTCATCATACAAAGCATTTCTGAACTGCTTTAGAATTTTGACTTTTGTAGTTGGAACACATCCTCTTTCCTCTGGAAACTAGAATGAGTATATTGCAGATAAAGCAGAATATGTATAAATAATATACAAAATGTAGGGATAAATTCACGTGAAAATTCACGAAAGCAATATAGCTACACCACTACTTTGGGCTCCATATATTTTGACTCAGATATTTCCCATTTGTTTATATTTAAAAGAAGTCTGTGATGTTTCTCTCAACTCCAACATTATATAATCTTTTAGACTCTGTGCTCTTTGCACTCCAAAAATAACTCTTTCATCATCTTTCTGTTTCTCTCTGCTGGAAGTTTGATGTCACCAGATAGACATTTTGATTTTTCTATATTCTATAACAAATAATTACATTTCTTAATTTTTTAATATAATTTAATTTTATTTTTGAAAACAAGTCAACAAAGTGAGTTTGCTTCTTTAATTTGTTATGACAACATGAAGAGAGAAATGGATTGTGAATGTATATTTAATTAGAAAACAAAGATTCATGTAATGAAAAATGTCAAATTTGAAAATAATGTCAAAATATTTTCAAACAATCTGATTCATATTTATTTTGAAAACATTATATTGTTCATGTTTAGGATCAAACAACACATCTGTGAAGACACACTATTAAACAAATATCCATGTGCAATATTTTAATATGCAAAATGAGCCTACAAAGTTCAACGTTTTCACTTAAACCATATTTAAGAGTTTTTAAAAGTGATAGTTTTGACTTTTTCTGGTCATTTGTTAAGACTGGCAGATGGCATAACTGAACTGTTAAAAGTCATCTTTCCATCTGCTTAGTCATTCATGATATCCTTACTATTTATAATGAATACTTATATTCATTGACTATAGTATTGTGCTGAAGTAACACCATCAATACCATACGCTTCACATCACTTGATGTAATTACATGGTAATAACCACAGCCCTTTCCATCATTTCAGAATATGATTTCAAATGGTATGACTAAATATGATTATTATTACACTTGAAGCCTCACTTTGGGAAAATATATTTATCATATAGTCAATAAATAATTTTTTTAAGTTTAATGGTGTATTGGTCCCAGAGTAGACTTGTGATTTGATTTTACAAAAAATAACAATTAAAATAAGTGTGAACACATATTGTTTATATTTTAAGTAGATATGCATTTTATTTATTTATTTATTTTAATTTTCTTTTATTTTAAACTTTACAATATTGTATTAGCTCCGCCAAACATCGAAATGAATCTGCCACAGGTACACCCATGCCCCCCATCCTAAACCCTCCTCCCTTCCCACTCCCCACACCCTCCCCCTGGGTCATCCTAGTGCACCAGCCCCAAGCATCCAGTATTGTGCATCGAACTTGGACTGGCGACTCGTTTCATACATGATATTATACATGTTTCATTTTAAATACAATAAACATATATGTGAATATACTATCTGAATACCATATATACACAAATATATACCCACAAAGAATATAATGATTTATCTATTTAAAAACATGCTTGTACAAATATACTGCATTTGTCATTGCAGTTATTAACCTGAATTGGCATATGTAGAAGTAGTAAATTTCAGAGCAAAATAGAAATTTAAAAGTCTATGTACACATTGATTATTTTAACCTATAATTTATCAGAAATAATTTTTGAAAAGCACAATTTTTCTATTTGCAAAGAATTTTCATCACTTCTATTCACAGTATCTTACCAATGAGCTATTACTTATCTCATTGTGTGTGTGTGTGTGAAGATTACACTCTTATGCTTTTACTACTCATTCTCCCATAAAAATTTAAAAGGTCATCTAATTTTTTTTCAAAATATATTTTCTTATTGATAATCTTCATAAAAAAGCTCAAAAGCAGGAAGATAGCACCCATTGCTTCACTATCCTGAGGAAACATGTCAAAATGCAGCCATTCTATAAAAAAAGACAACCAGAAATTAAGTATTCAGAATCCAGTGCAAAATAAAATTTTCTAAGACCTAGAAATGAAACAACAGTGTAAGTTAGTGAATATGGCTTAAGCTGTGGATTGAAAGTTTGACAACTTTCATGAAATTTTTAAAGCAAAAATTCTCATTTTTGAAGAAAAAGCTAATGCAGGCTCACTGACATTGAAAAACAAACAAACAAACAACAACAACAAAAAAAACCCTTGCTAAGTCCTGAATGTAACTAAAGCTTATTGGAAAATACAGACCAACAGATACTGAACCAACCACTGAAGGTTTCCCTCACTGAAGTGTATATTGAGAAAAAAATAATAATAAAATAAAATAAAAAATAAGAAAAATAAACCAGGGGGAAATCTTCCCCTTAGTATGAGTTCACAGACTGTAATTGCAAAATACATGAAAAACTCTGACACTGAAAAAAATGACCAAAATTCATATTTGGAATAGAGTTTATTTTGTACAAAAATGTTTAAAAAGCTTGAGAGTGAAAAAAATATCATTCAAATTAGACATGCACAAGAAGTATAGAAACAAATAGCTAAATTTATAGTGGGCAAAGAGCTGACACATCACAATAGAAGATATCAAATAACCAAAATTACTACAAAAAGTTGTTCATCATCATTAATTACCACAAAATGCAAATTCAAGCCACAATGAGGCACCACTTTAAATGCAGTGAAAGTGAAAGTTGCTCAGTCGTGTTCAACTCTTTGCAATCCAATGAACTATACAGTCCATGGGATTCTCTAGGCCAGAATACTAGAGTGAGTAGCCTTTCCCTTCTCCAGGGGATCTTCCCAATCCAGGGATCTAACCAAGGTCTCCCACATTGCAAGTGGATACTTTACCAGCTGAGCCACAAAGGAAGTCCAAAAATACTGCAGTGGGTAGCCTATCCCTTCTCCAGTGATTCTTCATGACCCAGGAATCAAACTGGAGTCTCCTGCATTCTATGCAGATTCTTTACCAACTGAGCTATCAGGGAAATCCTAGAATTGTCTAAAACAGAAGTTCCCAAATTCCAGGATCCAATGCCTGGTATTCTGAGGTGGAACTGATGTAATAATAATAAAAAATAAAGTTCACAGTAAGTATAATGTGCCTGAATCATCCCCAAACCATCCCCTACCCCCATAGTCCATGGTCCCTGGTGCCAAAAAGGTAGGGGGCTGCTGGTTTAAAATATAGAATGTGAAGATACAGACTAACTACAATTTTTGTATCCTGCTGGCGAGTGTCTAAAACATGAAACTATTTTGGAAAACTAGTTTGCAGCTTCTTATAAAGTTAAATATGCACTAACCATATAATCCAAAAATGTAATGCTTATAATATTTATATACAAATACACATAAAAGCTATATTCGTAATAGCTCAAAAGAAAACAACCCAAATGTCAATCAACTGATAAATGGATAAGTACAATTCGATACTACTCAATAGTAAAATGAAATGAGCCATCTATCCATAGCACAACAAAGGTGAATCTAAATATATATTGTGAAAAGCCAGAAACAGAAAAGTAAATATTGAATGGCTCAATGTGTTTGAAAATCTAGAACGGGCTGAACTAATTTGTCATGACAGAAATCAGATTATATTCCCTGGGTGGGGAGATGGTTGACTAATTACAAAACACCATTAAGATCATGGATAAAATTTCTGATTTAATAGATGTATTTCATATTTTGAGTGGTGTGTGATGAGGTGGTTACATGATTGTGCAACTGTCAGAACTTATTAAACTATACATTCAAAATGTGTGTGGTTTATTGTGCTTAAATTATAGAAGAGTAAAATTAATCTAACAGCAAAAGAGACACAGATGTATAGAACAGTCTTTTGGACTCTGTGGGAGAGGGAGGTGGGGGATGATTTGGGAGAATAGCATTGAAATATGTATAATATCATATAAGAAATGAATCGCCAGTCCAGGTTTGATGCAGGATACAAGATGCTTGTGGTTGGTGCACCAGGATGACCCAGAGGGATGGTATGGGAAGGGAGGTGGGAGGGGGGTTCAGGATTGGGAACACATGTACACCCGTGGCAGATTCATGTTGATGTATGGCAAAACCAATACAATATTGTAAAGTAATTAGCCTCTAATCAAAATAAATAAATTTTAAAAATTAAAAAAATAAAAAAGGGTGGCAGAATTTAAGAATCAATAATAAATTAGTGATGCACTAATAATTGTACTGCACTACATAGTGCATTAAAAGACAATACTGCTATGTCATGTAGAAACCAACACAAAGAGGCAAAAATATTGAGCAAGAGAGAAAGAGAGAGAAAACAAAGAAGGACAAGGAGAAGAAGAAGGAGGAGGTAAGGTGGGGAGGAGAAAGGGAGGAGAAGAAGGGGAGATGGGAACAAAGAGATGGGGGCAAAATAGTAGAAATGGGCTTCCTGGTGGCTCAAGTGGTAAACAATCAGACTGTCAATGCAGGAGCTGCAGGAGACGCAGGTTCAATCCCTGGATCCAAAAGATCCCCTGGGGAAGGAAATGGCAACCTGCTCCAGCATTCTTCCTGAGAATTTCCATGGACAGAGGAACCTGGTGGGCTACCATCCATGTTATCACAAACAGTCAGATACTACTGAGCACATCACAAGCAAATAGTAAAAATACAATTCAGTTCAGTTCAGTCCAGTCACTTAGTCATGTCCAATTCTTTGTGACCCCATGGATTACAGCACACCAGCCTTCCCTGTCCATCATCAACTCCTGGAGCTTGCTCAAACTTATATCCATTGGTGATGTATCAAATAATAAAGTAAGAAAAAGTTAACTGATTAATGTGCGATTAACCATGATAAGGCCTTTATCTTAGGGGAAGGAAAGAAACGTAGAATAACTTTATGTACATATAGATCATTTAATATAGTATATACATAGCAACATACAATAAAGTATATATTCTATTGTAGAATATGTCATAAAACTGAATTATTACATGAGTATCTATAGATTTTATGCTATCAAATAGAAGTAATAAAAAAAAGTTTCCAAAATATCAGAGAGAAGGAAAGGGATGGGGGTGGGGGGGAATCAACTTCGTAGAAGACCAGGAGAAAGAATAGAGAAAACAAGGGGCTGGTAAAATAAAGGAGTGGATACTAATCACAAAGTATCACTGTGGGAGATCACATTTTTAGCCACAGTATATTCAGTTCAGTTCAGTTCAATGGCTCAGTCGTGTACAACTCTTTGCGACCCCATGAACCGCAGCACGCAGGCCTCCCTGTCCATCACTAACTCCCAGAGTTTATCCAAACTCATGTCAATTGAGTCGGTATATTACCCCTAATTGTAGGCTGTGTGGCTGGAACAACTGTGAGAAGATTTACTACACGTCCAAGGACAGAGAAGCCCCAGTAAGATGGTAGGTGCTGGAACAGTGGCTGTGTGGTGCTGGGGTGACTTTGAGGAGATACCCCACGTCTCAGGGCAAGGAAAAGCCCCAATAAGATGGTAGGAGGCTCAAGATCATGGGTAGAATCAAACCCCATACCCGCCAGAGATGCTCAGAGGGCTCAAACATACTTTGTGTGCACCAGGATCCAGAGACCCCACAGAAACTAAGACAGAACTATTTTTGGGTGTCTCCTAAGGAGGTATAGGTCAGCAGTGGACTGCTGTGGGGACAGGATCTCTGGGTGCAGTAGACCTGGGTATGGCATAAACCCTCTTGGAGGAGGTCACTGTTAACCCCACCATAGAGTTGCCAACACTTACACAGGACTGTGGAAAAAGACTCTTGGAGGGCACAAACAGAAAGTTGTGTGCACCAGGACCCAGGACAAAGGAGCAGTGACCCACAAGACACTGACTCAGACTTGCCTGTGAGTGTCCAGGAATGTCTAGTGGAGGCATCGGTTGGTGGTGGCCTGCTGCAGGGCTAGGGGCACTGAGTATAGCAGTGCCTGCATGGGACCTTTTGAAGGAGGTCACCATTATCTTCATTGCCTCTACCATGGTTTGGACTCAGGTCAAATAACATGGAGGAAACATAGCCCCACTCTTCAAAAGAAAATTGGATTAAACATATACTGAGCATGGCCCTGCCCATCAGAACAGGACCCAGTTTCCCCCTCAGTCAATCTCTCCCATTAGGAAGCTTCCATAAGCCTCTTATCCTTCTCCATCAGAGGGCAGACAGTCTGAAAACCACAATCACAGAAAACTAACCAATCTGATTACATGGACCAAAGCCTTGTCTAACTCAATGAAACTGTAAAACATGCTGTGTAGGGCCACCCAAGACAGGTCATGGTGGAGACTTCTGACAAAACGTGGTCCACTGGAGAGGGGATTGGCAAACCACTTCAGTATTCTTTCCTTGAGAACCCCATGAACAGAATGAAAAGGCAAAAAGATAGGACGCTGAAATATGAACTCCCCAGATGGGTGGGTGCCCAATATTCTACTGGAGATCAGTGGAGAAATAACTCTAGAAACAATGAAGAGAAGGAGCCAAAGTAACAATAGCACCCAGTTGTGGATGCGACTGGTGATGGAAGTCAAGTTTGATGCTGTACAGAGCAATATTGCATAGGAACCTGGAATGTTAGGTCCATGAATCAAGGCAAATTGCAAGTGGTCAAACAGGAGATGGCAAGAGTGAATATCGGCATTTCAAGAATCAGCGAACTATGGTATGGGGAGGGAGGTAGGAGGGGGGAACACATGTACAACTATGACAGATGCATGTTGATGTATGGCAAAACCAATACAATATTGTAAAGTAGAAAAAATAATAATAATTTAAAAAAAAGAATCAGTGAACTAAAATGGACTGAAACGGGTGAATTTAATTCAGATGATCATTATATCCACTACTGTGGGCAAGAATCCCTTAGAAGAAATGGAAGGGCCGTCATAGTCAACAAAGGAGCCTGAAATGCAGTACTTGGATGCAAACTCAAAAACGACCGAATGATCTCTGTTCTCTTCCAAGGCAAAGCATTCAATATCACAGTAATCCAAGTCTATACCCCAACCAGTAATGCTGAAGAAGCTGAAGTTGAACGGTTCTATGAAGACCTACAAGACCTTCTAGAACTATCACCCAGAAAAGAGGTCCTTATCATTAAAGGGATTGGAATGCAAAAGTAGGGAGTCAAGAAACACCTGGCGTGACAGGTAAATTTGTCCTTGGAGTACAGAATGAAGCAGGGCAAAGCCTAACAGAGTTTTTCCAAGAGAATGCACTGGTTACAACAAACACCCTCTTCACACAACACAAGAGAAGACTCTACATGTGGACATCACCAGATGGTCAATACCAAAATCAGACTGATTATATTCTTTGCAGCCAAAGATGGAGAAACTCTATACAGTCTACAAAAAAAGACCAAGAGCTGACTGTGGCTCAGATCCTGAACTCCTTATTGCCAAATTCAGACTTAAATTGAAGACAGTAGGAAGAACCAATAGATCATTTAGGTATGAACTAAATCAAATCTCTTATGATTATATAGGGGAAATGACAAATAGATTCAAGGGATTACATCTGATTGACAAAGTGCTTGAAGAACTATGGACAGAGGTTTGTGACATTGTATAGGAGGCAGGGATCAAGATCATCCCCAAGAAAAAGGAATACAAAAAGCAAAGTGGTTGTCTGAGGAGACCCATGAAAAGAAAAGAAGCCACAAACAAAGGAGAAAAGGAAAGATATACCCATTTGATTGTAGACTTCCAAAGAATAGCAAGGCGAGATAAGAAAGCCTTCCTCAGTGATCAGTGCACAGAAATAGAGGAAAACAACTGAATGGGAAAGACTAGATATCTCTTCAAGAAAATTAGAGATTCCAAGGGAACTTTTCATGCAAAGGATGGGCACAATAAATGACAGAAATGGTATGGACCAAACAGAAGCAGAAGCTATTTAGAAGAGGTGGCAAGAATATCCAAAAGAACTATACAAAAAAGATCTTAATGTCCCAGGTAATTATGATGCTGTGATCACTCACCTAGAGCCATACATCCTGGAATGTGAAATCAAGTGGGCCTTAGGAAGTATCACTATGAACAGAGCTAGTGGAGGTGATGGAATTCCAATGGAGCTATTTCAAATCCTGAAAGACAATACTATGAAAGTGCTTCACTTAATATGCCAGCAAATTTGGAAAACTCAGCGATGGCCATGAGGTGAGTCATGTCTGACTCTTCTGCAACTTCATGAACTGTAGCCCACCAGGTTCCTCTGTCCATAGATTACCCAGGCAGAAATACTGGAGTGGGTAGCCATTTCCTTGTCCAGGGAATCTTCCTGACCCAGGTATTGAACTCAAGTCTCCTTCACTAGCAGGCAGATTCTTTACCACTGAATCACCAGGGAAGTTCAGATACAGAAGTTAGGAAGTGGAAACTGGCCACAACTCAAATATGGTCTTCATGGATTAGATTGAACACCTATATAAGAAGAGTAGAGATAAATCTCTTGCTTATTGTAAGAGATGGGACACAAATAATCTATGATGTGTGTTAGCAGCACAAGTACTCTTATTACTGTTGGCATCATGCGATAAAAGGCAGATAGAGAGGAGGTACTTGAAAAATTTAGTGGCTATGCAGCTTTATCACTATGGCAAAAACTTATAAGAACTGTATCCTCTGGTTTCCTGTGAAGAATCTAAAGCATCTATACTGAGAATACAAAATTAAAAGGTATAAGTATATACCTACTTGTGTATCACAAATCTTCTTTGGTAGCCCTGGTTGAAGGAGCCCTCAATTCCTGTAGTTGTACACAGAAAGGCTGAGAGCCAAGCCTAGGATATAACTGTGAATTGCAATACTGATTAGTGCTCAGTCTCATGAATTTGCTTACACTGAAGACAGTGAAAGTTACTTATGAGGATGGAGAGGGAACTAGGGCATGAGATGAGAAACAGTAAAGTATTTAGTAAAAGTCACTCAGTCGTGTCCAACTCTTTGCAACTCCATGGACTATATAGTCCATGGAATTCTCCAGGCCAGAATACTGGGATGGGTGGCCTTCCCCTTCTCCAGGTGATCTTCCTAACTCAGGGATCGAACCCAGGTCTCCCGCATTGCAGGTAGATTTTTTACCAGCTGAGCCACAAGGGAAGCCCAAGAATACTAGAGTGGGTAGCCTACCCCTTCTCCAGAGGATCTTTCCAACCTAACAATCAAACTGGGGTATCCTGCATTGCAGGCAGATTCATTATCAACTGAGCTATCAGGGAAGCCCAAGAGAACATAAATGAGGAAGAAAAATTTTAACTTAAGTATTTCCTTCAACTTTCACATAAAATCCTTTCAATGACTATCTTTGGGGAAACAGCTTATTGATATCACCCTTGATCTTAGGATACACTTCTATCACCTCTGGTTTTAAGTCAATAATGAGACAAGTAAAACATATTCTTGACAGAGAGAGATAAGGACTGGTCTTCAAGGTTC
Organism: Bubalus kerabau; assembly: GCF_029407905.1. NCBI lineage: Eukaryota > Metazoa > Chordata > Mammalia > Artiodactyla > Bovidae > Bubalus > Bubalus kerabau. Next base: position 55,562,723 of record NC_073634.1, read on the forward strand.
CTTACTAAGAGCTGAGACTAAACCATGTACAGCTATTAAGTGGAAGTGGAAATGTCAGGACATTCCTGGCATATAAATGAAGATTTACAATGATTCAGGGAAGTGGACATACTCAGATAAATTTGTGGAGAAGGCAATGGCACCCCACTCCAGTACTGTTGCCTGGAAAATCCCATGGATGGAGGAGCCTGGTAGGCTGCAGTCCATGGGGTTGCTAAGAGTCGGACACGACTGAGCGAGTTCACTTTCACTTTCCACTTTCATGCATTGGAGAAGGAAATGGCAACCCACTCCAGTGTTCTTGCCTGGAGAATCCCATGGATGGAGAAGCCTGGTAGGCTGCAGTACATGGGGTTGCACAGAGTCAGACACGACTGAAGCGATGCAGCAGCAGATAAATTTGTTATAGCAAGTTTTTCTGTATTGCCGTTATCATTGCTTCCAAGAGGGTTGGGATTATACTTTTTTTCACTAAGAAATTAATTGGTAATGAGGGAAGCAATAGCATCCTTTAGGTACATAATGTAGCTGCAGACTATATCAAGGGCTGACAGTGATTTATTCTTCAGAGAAATTGTATTTATAATCTCAATGAGAATATTGGGATACCAGAGTAGAGAAGGCCAGATAATCTTGTTGCTTATCCATCACCACAGAAATGATAGTAATTATAACTATAGATCATGAGAACAGGTAGCTCTCAGATTATTTTGATTCTCAGACCTCTTAGTGAATAGCTGATTAAACACAGGAATCCTAGAAATGAAATAAAGAACAGTGTGCTAAGATTCTATATAGTGCATATAGGAAGAAAACTGGACAGAAATATAACTGAAATCACTACTGTGAAGTTTCACACACTCTTTTCATATCTCAGTTCACAAAGCAATTCATAAGACCAAAAAACAGTCAACTGATTAGTATGCCAGGTCTGCTTTAGGAAATATTCTTTAGTGTACTCTTAGGTATACAGATCTTTCTCCTACCTTCCCAAGAGAAATCAGCAGTAAGTAATGTACCAGGTAGAGGGAAATAATAATATTATCCAGGAGTTATTAGATATTAACTCTGAACTTATACTGATCTTTAGAGACCTGAGTGAGAGTGTGGAAGTATTTAAGGAAAGACAAAGGATCTCTAGGAAAGATTTAAAGAGGTTAGGATATAGATCATGTTTTGAATCTAGCATATTTAATAGTAGATCTGAACTATAAATGTTTTCCATAATTAACCATGAAATATACAGCTTAAATTAAAATTAATAAATGATAGAAACCCTATAATAGTTCTTTATACTTAGGAGTGTCACTATTATGATAGAAAAGGGTGCATGGATGTTCTTGGGACCTTTGCATTAAATCCCCATCTTTATCCAACCTACACTTGGATCAAGGCATTGAAATTACATGGCCTTCATTAATAGTGCTTTCTGGTTGAGTTTGGGCAAGGGGGAATCTCTATGGAAATTTGAAGGAAGAGAGGAGAATGAACCCAGATAATGATCAATTTGTCTTCCTGAAAGTTTCCTGTGATGGACTTTGACTCTTGAATGTGTCCCTGAAGGAAAACTTTTCTGTTTATTTCCAGTCCTCTAGGCCTCCAAGTTCACATTTTGACCCTGCATTCATTCATTATCCTTTAGATTTTCTCTAAACAGTTCCCACACCTTTGACATAAGTAGTATTTGAAAAAAGAAGCTATTTTCAGCTTTTTTAATTAGATAATATATCCTGTTTCCTCTTGACAGTGACTGATACAGAGATCACTATATAATACTGAAAGGAGTAAATCACATATATTATGAAATATCATAAATTGACATGTACTTGATGAAAAAGGCTCAAAATCTTAACCAAAGCTTATCCAATTATGAGTACAATATTTTAGATCATGTCTATTAAAGTTGATGAATAAAATTACAAAGTTGATGTAAGTATAAAAGTTATTAATGTTTTAATAAACAAGATGATTTAATATAAAACATTCAGATTCCAGAAATAATGTACGTTCATTTTGACTATACTTGCAAGACATATAAAAATTGTTATTTAGTATTTTGGAAAAAAAAATCTCAATAGAACCCAGCAATAGAAATTTAGTCAACATATCACTACAAAAAAAGCTAGTAGAGGTGATAGAATTCCAGTTGAGCTATTCCAAATCCTGAGGGATGATGCTGTGAAAGTGCTACACTCAATATGCCAGCAAATTTGGAAAACTCAGTAGTGGCTACAGGACTGGAAAAGGTCAGTTTTCATTTCAATCCCAAAGAAAGGCAATGCCAAAGAATGCTCAAAGTACCACACAATTGAACTCATCTCACACACTAGTAAAGTAATGCTCAAAATTCTCCAAGCCAGGCTTCAGCAATATGTGAACTGTGAACTTCCTGATGTTCAAGCTGGTTTTAGAAAAGGCAGAGGAACCAGAGATCAAATTGTCAACATCCGCTGGATCATGGAAAAAGCAAGAGAGTTCCAGAAAAACATCTATTTCTGCTTTATTGACTATGCCAAAGCCTCTGACTTTGTGGATCACAATAAACTATGGAAAATTCTGAAAGAGATGGGAATACCAGACCACCTGGCCTACCTTTTGAGAAATTTGTATGCAGTTCAGGAAGCAACAGTTAGAACTGGACATGGAACAACAGACTGGTTCCAAATAGGAAAAGGAGTTCGTCAAGGCTGTATATTGTCACTCTGTTTATTTAACTTATATGCAGAGTACATCATGAGAAACGCTGGACTGGAAGAAACACAAGCTGGAATCAAGATTGCCGGGAGAATTCTCAATAAACTCAGATATGCATATGACACCACCCTTATGGCAGAAAGTGAAGAGGAACTCAAAAGCCTCTTGATGAAGGTGAAAGTGGAGAGTGAAAAAGTTGGCTTAAAGCTCAACATTCAGAAAATGAAGATCATGGCATCTGGTCCCATAACTTCATGGGAAGTAGATGGGGAAACAGTGGAAACAGTGTCAGACTTTATTTTTCTGGGCTCCAAAATCACTGCAGATGGTGACTACAGCCATTAAATTAAAAGACGCTTGCTCCTTGGAAGGAAAGTTATGACCAGCCTAGATAGCATATTCAAAAGCAGAGACACTACTTTGCCAACAAAGGTTCGTCTAGTCAAGGCCATGGTTTTTCCTGTGGTCATGTATGGATGTGAGAGTTGGACTGTGAAGAAGGCTGAGTGCTGAAGATGCTTTTGAACTGTGGTGTTGGAGAAGACTCTTGAGCATCCCTTGGACTGCAAGGAGATCCAACTAGTCCATTCTGAAGGAGATCAGCCCTGGGATTTCTTTGGAAGGGATGATGCTAAAGCTGAAACTCCAGTACTTTAGCTACCTCATGCGAAGTGTTGACTCATTGGAAAAGACTGATGCTGGGAGGGATTGGGGGCAAGAGGAGAAGGGGACAGCAGAGGATGAGATGGCTGGATGGCATCACTGACTCGATGGACGTGAGTCTGAGTGAACTCCAGGAGTTGGTGATGGACAGGGAGGCCTGGCGTGCTGCAATTCATGGGGTAGCAGAGAGTCAGACAGTACTGAGCAACCGATCTGATCTGAACTGATCTGATCATGTGTGTTTAGAAATGTCAAAATATACTCAAATAAATGCATCTACATTAGAGATAATTGAACAGAACAGAAATTTGACTATCAAAAAAGCAAAAATTAAGCTAAAAAATAGCAGAAGCAGATGTGGAGAAAAGGAAACACTTCTGTATTTTTGGTGTGAATGTAAACTGATACAGTTATTACTGAAAATAGTTTAGGATTCTTTACAAAAAACTAGGGCTCAATCTACCATAAGAGTCAGCAATCCCATTACAGGACATGTACTCTGAGAAAGCTACAATTTTAAAAGACAAATGTACCCCAGTGTTCATTGCAGAACTATTTGCAATAGCAGGAGAAGGCAATGGCACCCCACTCCAGTACTCTTGCCTGGAAAATCCCATGGGTAGAGGAGCCTGGTAGGCTGCAGCCCATGGGGTCGCTAAGAGTTAGACACGACTGAGCAAATTCCCTTTCACTTTCATACATTGGAGAAGGAAATGGCAACCCACTCCAGTGTTCTTGCCTGGAGAATCTCAGGGACTGGGGAGCCTGGTGGGCTTCCACCTAAGGGGTCACACAGAGTCGGACAGGACTGAAGTGACTTAACAGCAGCAGCAGCAGCAGAGCATGGAAGCTACCTAGATGTCCGTCTACAGATGAATGGATAAAGAAGAAAATGTAGTACACATGTACAATGGAATATTACTCAGTTATAAAAAGGAACAAATTTGACTCAGCTGTAGTAAGGTGGATAAACCTACAGCCTCTTAAACACAGTGAAGTGAGTCAAAAAAAGAAAACTAAGAGTTTTGTATTAACATTATATATATATATATATATATATATATATATATATATATATAATCTAGAAAAATGGTACTGATGAACCTAGTAGAGAATGGACTTGTGAACACAGAAGGGTGAAGGTAATGGTGGGATGAACTGAGACAGTAGCACTGACATATATACACTACCATGCATAAAATAGATAGCTAGTGGGAAGTTGCTATATAACACAGGGAGCCCAGCCTGGTGATCCCTGCTTTCTGTGATGAACTAGAAAGGTGGGATGGGGAGGTAAGGGAGGTTCAAATGTGAGGGGATATAAATATATATATATATATATATATATATATATATATATATATAATGTTGGCTGATTTACATTGTTGTACAGTGGCCACAGGACTGGAAAAAGTCAGTTTTTATTTCAATCCCAAAGAAAGGCAATGCCAAGAAATGCTCCGCACAATTGCTACTGCACAATTGCATTCATCTCACATGCTAGTAAAGTAATGCTCAAAATTCTCCAAGCCAGGCTTCAGCAATATGTGAACCGTGAACTTCCAGTTGTTCAAGCTGGTTTGAGAAAAGGTAGAGGAGCCAGAGATCAAATTGCTAATGTCTTCTGGATCATGGAAAAAGCAAGAGAGTTCCAGAAAAACATCTATTTCTGCTTTATTGACTATGCCAAAGCCTTTGACTGTGTGGATCACAATAAACTGTGGAAAATTCTGAAAGAGATGGTAATACCAGACCAACTGACCTGCCTCTTGAGAAACCTATATTCAGGTCAGGAAGTAACAGTTAGAACTGGACATGGAACAACAGACTGGTTCCAAATAGGAAAAGGAGTATGTCAAGGCTGTATATTGTCACCTTGCTTATTTAACTTATACACAGAGTACATCATGAGAAATGCTGGGCTGGAAGAAACACAAGCTGGAATCAAGATTGCCGGGAGAATTCTCAATAACCTGAAATGCTGATGACACCACCCTTATGGCAGAAAGTGAAGAGGAACTAAAAAGCCTCTTGATGAAGGTGAAAGAGGAGAGTGAAAAAGTTGGCTTAAAGCTCAACATTCAGAAAACGAAGATCATGGCATCCAGTTCCATCACTTCATGGGAAATAGATACAGAAACAGTGGAAACAGTGTCGGACTTTATTTTTTTGGGCTCCAAAATCACTGCAGATGGTGACTGCAGCCATGAAGTTAAAAGACGCTTACTCCTTGGAAGGAAAGTTATGACCAACCTAGATAGCAAATTGAAGAGCAGAGACATTACTTTGCCAACAAAGGTCTGTCTAGTCAAGGCTATGGTTTTTCCAGTGGTTATGTATGGATGTGAGAGTTGGTCTGTGAAGAAAGCTGAGTGCCGAAGAATTGATGCTTTTGAACTGTGGTGTTGGAGAAGACTCTTGAGAGTCCCTTGGACTGCAAGGAGATCCAACCAGTCCACTCTGAAGGAGACCAGCCCTGGGATTTCTTTGGAAGGAATGATGCTAGAGCTGAAACTCCAGTACTTTGGCCACCTCATGTGAAGTGTTGACTCATTGGAAAAGACTCTGATGCTGGGAGGGATTGGGGGCAAGAGGAGAAGGGGACGACAGAGGATGAGATGGCTGGATGGCATCACTGACTCGATGGACGTGAGTGTGAGTGAACTCCGGGAGTTGGTGATGGACAGGGAGGCCTGGCGTGCTGTGATTCATGGGGTGGCAAAGAGTTGACAGGACTGACGGACTAAACTGACTGAACTGACAGCAGAACAGCACTTACAATGTAACATAGCATTGTAAAGTAATTTTCCACCAATTAAAAATTAAAATAAAAAAACCTAAGAATTAAACTACAAAGAAGAATAAAATAATAAAATTGTAATAACGCATTACATTTATATACACATATTTTGTTGTATGAGACAACTAATATAATACAGTCTAAATATAAACAGCAAGAATGTTAGGGTTTCCTATATGCTTTTACAAATAATGAGAAAGCAAAAATATATTTAGAAAGAAGAGACTGTCTCTTTCTGCACAATATACTCACTGTGTTTGAGTTAATAGAAATATGTAGAACCCTGTATCTCACAGTTAGAAATCATACCTTGTTTGCTCATGAAAAATTTATAAAATGTAAGCATTTTACAATATACATTAGAACTCTGAAAAATATCAAAAAACTATGTACAAAATTAAAAAAAGAAGTTTGGATCTCAACAACACACACCTGGATATGTAATTGATTACAAAAGAAATGATAATGGAAATTTATGGAATATTCCATAGTGAAACAAATAAGTGTTAACTTGGGGAATTTAGCCAAAGTAGTAAGTAAAGAATATTAATAGATTCAAATGATGGACAATTTTAAACTAAGTGGCCCACAAGCAAAAATACAAAGAGAAAACAACAGAACAGATCTTATGAAAAGCCACAGAATTAATCTTAAAAAAAACAATAAAATAGGCTTTGTGAAGATACAGATAAAAATTCTATAAACATAAAATAATGAATATAAAGCAAAATAGTCCAACAGGAACAAATAATTTTTCTTTGAAATAGAAATAACGAAATGGACAAAATATTAAGTGAATCTAAACAATACTAAATAAATTACAAATAATAAATATTAGGAGTAAAAATAGGACCTAATTAGAAATGCTATTAGAAAATTTCTATTAAAAACAATAGAAATATTGAGTAATATATTTAATCCTTGGTAAAGGAAATGGCAACCCACTCTAGTATTTTTGCCTGGAAAATTCTGTGGACAGTGGAGCCTGGTGGGCTATAATTCATAAAGTTGCAAAGAGTTGGGCATGACTGAGTACTACCAGTTTCATCACAATATATAAATTGTACAACATGTAAATTAGAAGTAAAAGCAAGCATAAAGACACACACACACACACACACAAATCCTCCATGAATAGTTTTGTAAAATATACTTGTGGCCACAAGTTTAGATGTTTCCATAAACAAAAGCAAAACACAAAAGTTAAATTATGTGTGAAAATCTGATGAATCATAAAAATAGACATTTTTCTTTTTGTTTTTACAAAGAAAAAGTAATTTCATTTTATTGTATTTTTTTTTACTTTAAAATATTGTATTGGTTTTGCCATACATCAACATGAATCCACCACAGGTATACGCGTGTTCTCCATCCCGAATCCCCCTTCCACCTCCCTCCCCATACCATCCCTCTGGGTCATCCCAGTGCACCAGCCCCAAGCATCTTGTATCCTGCATCGAACTTGGACTGGTAATTCGTTTCATATATGATATTATATATGTTTCAGTGCCATTCTCCCAAATCATCCCACTCCCTCTCCCTCTCCCACAGAGTCCAAAAGACTGTTCTATACATCTGTGTCTCTTTTGGTGTCTCGTATACAGGGTTATCATTACTATCTTTCTAAATTCCATATATATGCGTTAGTATACTGTATTGGTGTTTTTCTTTCTTTTTTTTTTTAATTTTATTTTATTTTTAAACTTTACATAATTGTATTAGTTTTGCCAAATATCAAAATGAATCCGCCACAGGTATACATGTGGCTTACTTCACTCTGTATAATTATACAGAGTGAAATAGACATTTTTCAAAGAGAATAATTCATGACTAACATGTATTTGAAAAGATGATTGTTTTCACTAATGAAAAAGTCACATGAAAATTAAAATAAAATTGTAAATATACAATTGATAAAAATCGGAAGGATATATAATTTTAGTGTGAATGTTGCAAAGCAGAAACAAGATTATTTTTCTTGTTTTCTGTGGACAAAAAAAAAAAAAAAAAATGTCACCCGTCTGTAGCACAATCTGGAAGTACCTTACTAAATTAAACGTATGTAAGACTCATTAAAACTACTGAATATTATTGCAAATGCAAACTCTCATGTAAGTCTTAAGGCCACAAGCATGAAGCAGTTCTGTCTGTGATAGTATAAAACAAAAAGCAGTGTTTGAATACACCAACACATACTATATACTATTAAAAATGTTTTCAATATTCAGCTTCAATGTTCTACTTTCCTTGAGTTATAACAGTGACATCATCTTCATTGGTATTAACCTCCTTCATGTATATATTCACATATCTATCTCCTAAGTGATATTTTAGGATTTCTCTCAGTTCAGTCAATAGACATAAATGTATTAAGATCTAACTTATTTGAAGATTTCCTCCTTGACGTTTTCATTATCTATTTTTATTTTTTTATATTTTATTTTATTTTTTAACTTTACAGGAATCATTGATTAAGTCCTCACAAAAAACAAGAGGACACTGTATCATACTTAATAAAATCATACTCTTAATTTTATTTGTGCCTGCTTTCACTTATTTGAACATTTTCCTTCTTACTAATTCTCAATAATTTTGCTATTCAGTAATGACTGTGTATCTCCAGACATTTACATGTCATTTGCTCAAATTCTTATTTCTTATACCCTTAACCTATTATTATCTTTGAAATTCATTCTAAATATGTAATATTATGCACATTAAGCCTTGATTATTTACCTTAATAAAACTCACAGGATTGATATTCTGAAACTTTAATGTTACAGAATTTTGTTTGTAAGCTAATTAATGTAGCAGCTCTCACAGGTAACCATGCCAACACTTTTAAATTCTGCAATCTTGATAATTGTAGGAATGATAGAAATTAGAAATCCATTTATTTGGGGGCCAATATTTCTGGATGTGTGTGTATGTATCTGCATGTGTGTGCATGTGTGTGTGTGTATGTGCATGCAGTTTGGATTGCTTGGAAAGAATAAAGAATTACCATACATATCTATGCTATGTTGTTTTGTTCAGTCCCTAAGTTGTCACCAACTCTTTGCCAACCTATGGAGTGCAGCATGCCAGGCTTCCCAGTCATTGACTTTCTCCCAGAGTTTGCTCAAATTAATGTTCATTGAGTCAGTGATAGTATCTAACAATCTCATCCTCTGCTGCCCTCTTCCCCTTTTCAATTCAATTTTTCCCAGCATCTGGATATTTTTCAATGGGTCAACTCTTCCCATCAAGTGGCCGAAGTATGAGAGCTTCACTTTCAACATTAGTTCTTCCAATGAATATCCTTTAGGATTGACTGGTTTGATCTCCTTGCTGTTCAAGGGACTCTCAAGAGTCTTCTCCAGCATCACAATTCAAAAACATCAGTTCTGTGGCACATAACCATTTTATGGTCCAACTCTCACATCCGTAGCACTTTAACATCATCATCTTTTAAAATAGCTTTTAAATAATCCTAAACAGAATTTTAAATAGCTCCACTAATTACATCATTTCCACTAGGTTTGTTCATAACAATGTTACCTAAGGCCTATTTGACTTCATACTCCAGGATTTCTGGCTCTTTGTGAATGACCATACTGTTGTGGTTATCCAAGTCATTTAGACCTCTTTTGCATAGTTGTATAGTGCTGTGTATCCTTGCCACTTCTTAAGCTCTTCTGCTACTGTTAGGTCCTTGCCATTTCTGTCCTTTATTGTCTCCATTCTTGGATATAATGTTTCCTTGGTATCTCCAATTTTCTTGAAGAGCTCTCTAGTCTTTCCCATTCTAGTATTTTCCTCTACACATTAGCATTGCTCATGAAAGCAGGCTTTTTTTTTTTTTTTTTAACCTATCCGTACTATTCTCTGAAACTCTGCATTAAGTTGAATATATCTTTCCCTTACCCCTTTTCCTTTTGTTTCTCTTCTCAGCTATTTGGAAAGCCTCCTCAGGCAACAAATTTGCCTTCCTGCATTTCTTTTTCTTTGGGATGGTGTAGCTCACAACCTGCTGTACTATGTTATGAATTCCTGTCCATAGTTTTTCAGACATTCTATCAGATCTAATCCCTTGAATCTATTTATCATCTCCAAGATATAATCATAAGGGATTTGATTTAGGTCCTACATGAATGGCCTTGTGGTTATCCTTCAGTTCAGTTCAGTTCAGTTGCTCAGTTGTGTCCGACTTTTTGCAACCCCATGAATCACAGCATGCCAGGCCTCCCAATCCATCAACAACTCCTGGAGTCTAATCAAACTCATGTCTTTGAGTCAGTGATGACATCCAGCCATCTCATCCTCTGTCGTACCTTTCTCTTCCTGCCCCCAATCCCTGCTAGCATCAGTCTTTTCCAATGAGTCAACTCTGTGCATGAGGTGGCCAAAGTATTGGAGTTTCAGCTTCAGCATCAGTTCTTCCAATGAATACCCAGAGGGATCTCCTTTAGAATGGACTGGTTGGATCCCCTTGCAGTCCAAGGGACTCTCAAGAGTCTTCTCCAACAACACAGTCCAAAAACATCAATTCTTGGTGCTCAGCTTTCTTCTCAGTCCAACTCTCACATCCATACATGACCACAGGAAAAACCATAGCCTTGACTAGACGGACCTTTGTTGGCAAAGTCATGTCTCTGCTTTTGAATATGCTGTCTAGGTTGGTCATAACTTTCCTTCCAAGGAGTAAGCGTCTTTTAATTTCATGGCTGCAATCACCATCTGCAGTGATTTTGGAGCCAAGAAAAATAAAGTCTGACACTGTTCCCACTGTTTCCACATCTATTTCCCATGAAGTGGTTGGACCGGATGCTATGATCTTCGTTTTCTGAATGTTGAGCTTTAAGCCAACTTTTTCACTCTCCTCTTTCACCTTCATCAAGAGGCTTTTTAGTTCCTCTTCACTTTCTGCCATAAGGGTGGTGTTATCTACATATCTGAGGTTATTGATATTTCTCCCGGCAATCTTGATTTCAGCTTGTGCTTCTTCCAGCCCAGCATTTCTCATGATGTACTCTGCGTATAAGTTAAATAAGCAGGGTGACAATATACAGCTTGGATGCACTCCTTTTCCTATTTGGAACCAGTCTGTTGTTCCATGTCCAGTTCTAACTGTTGCTTCCTGACCTGCATACAAATTTCTCAAAAGGTAGGCCAGGTGGTCTGGTATTCCCATCTCTTTCAGAATTTTCCACAGTTTATTGTGATCCACACAGTCAAAGGCTTTGGCATAGTCAATAAAGCAGGAATAGATATTTTTCTGGAACTCTCTTTCTTTTTTGATGATCCAGTGGATGTTGGCAATTTGGTCTCTGGTTCCTCTGCCTTTTCTAAAACCAGCTTGAACATCTGGAAGTTCACCATTCATGTATTGCTGAAGCCTGGCTTGGAGAATTTTGAGCATTACTTTACTAGCATGTGAGGTGAGTACAACTGTGCAGTAGTTTGAGCATTGTTTGGCATTGCCTTTCTTTGGGATTGAAATGAAAACTGATGTTTTCCAGTCCTGTGGCCACTGCTGAGTTTTCCAAATTTGCTGGTTTATTGAGTGCAGCACTTTCACAGAATCATCTTTCAGGATTTGAAATAGCTCAACTGGAATTCCATCATCTCCACTAGCTTTGTTCGTAGTGATGCTTTCTAAGGCCCACTTGACCTCACATTCCAGGATATCTGGGTCTAGGTGAGTGATCACACCATTGTGATTATCTGGGTCGTGAAGATATTTTTTTCTACAGTTCTATGTATTCTTACCATCTCTTCTTAATATCTTCTGCTTATGTTTAGGTCCATACCATTTCTTTCTTTTATCAAGCCCATCTTTGCATGAAATCCTTACTTTCTTCAATTTTATCCTGAATTTTGCAATAAGGTGCTCATTTTCAGAGCCACAGTCAGGCCCACATCTTGCTTTTGCTGGAATGGAATGGCTACCCACTTGAGTATTCTAGACAGTGTAATTCCAAGGACAAAGGAGCCTGGTGGGCTATAGTCCTTGGGGTTGCAATGACTGAGGAATTAACACTTTCACTTTTTAATATTCTGTCCAGGTTTGTCATAACTGTCCTTCCAAGGAGCAAGCATCTTTTAATTTCATGGCTGCAGTCACCATCCACAGTAATTTTGGAACCCGAGAAGATAAAATCTTTCACTGTACCTACTTTTTCCCTTTCTATTTGCCATGAAGTGATGGGACTGGATGCCATGATCTTAGTTTTTTGACTGTTGAGTATTAGGCCAGCTTTTTCACTCTCCTGTTTCAAATACATCAAGAGGCTCTTTAGTTTCTTTGCTTCCTGCCATTAGGGTGGTATCATCTGCATATCTGAGGTTGTTGATATTTCTCCAAGCAGTCCTGATTCCATCTTGTGATTCATTCAGTCAAGTATTTCGCATGCTATTCTCTGCATATAAGTTAAATAAACAGGGTGACCATATACAGCCTTTTTGTACTCCTTTCCCAATTTTGAACCAGTCCATTGTTTCATGTCCAGTTTTAACTGTTGTTTCTTGACCTGCATACAAGATTCTTAGGAGACAGGTTGGGTGGTCTTATATTCCCTTCACTTTAGGAATATTCCCAGTTTGCTGTGATCTACAAAGTGTTTCATATAGTCAATGAAGCACAAGTAGATATTTTTCTCAAATTCCATTCTTTTCTCTATTATCCAAGGACTTTAGGCAATTTGATTCCTGGTTCCTCTGCCTTTGCTAAGCTCAACTTTTACATCTGGAATTTCTCAGTGTATACACTGCTGAAGCCTGGCTTGAAGGATTTTGAGCATAATCTTGCTACTCTGTTAAATGAGCAAAATTGTCCTGTAGTTTGAACATTCTTTGGCATTGCCCTTCTTTGGGATTGGAATGAAAATTGATTTTTTCCACTTTCACAGCGTAATCTTTTAGGATTTTAAATGGCTCTGTTGAAATTCCATAATCTCCACTAGCTTTATTCATAGTAATACTTATCAAGGCCCACTTGACTTCATACTTAAGGATATCTGGTTCTTGCTGAGGAACCACAACATCATGGTTATCTAGGCTTAAGACAATTTTTGTGCAGTTCTTTGATGCATTCGTGCCACTTCTTCTTAATTTCTTCTTCCTCTTTTTGGTCCTTTACCACTTCTGTACTTTGGAGTGCCCATCCTTGTATGAAATCCTTGCTTGGTATCTCCAATTTTCTAGAAGTGCTCTCTAGTCTTTCCCATTCTATTGCCTTCCTCTATTTCTTTGCAATGTTCAAAGACTTCTTACTCTCCTTGCTGTTCTCTAGAACTCTCCATTCAGTTGAGTATATCTTTCCCTTTCTCCCTTGCTTTTCCATTCTCTTTTTTCCTCAGCTATTTGTAAAGCCTCCTCAGACAGCCACTTTGCCTTCTTGCAATTCTTTTTCTTCAGGATGGTTTTAGTCACTGCCTCCTGTATAACGTTATGAACCTCTGTCTATAATTCTTTAGACATTCTACCAGATCTAATTCTTTGAATCTATTTGTCATCTCCACTGAATAATAATCACAAGGGATTGTTTTTTAGGTCATACCTGAATGGCCTAATGGTTTTCCCTACTTTCTTCAAATTATGTCTGAATTTTGCAATAAGGAGCTCATGATCGGGGTCACACTTAGCCCCAGACTTTGATTTTGCTGAGTGTATAGAACTTCCCCATCTTCAGCTACAAAGATTATAATCAATCTGCTTTTAGTATTAACCATTTGGTGATGTCCATGTGTAAAACTGTCTCTTGTATTGGAAAAAGGCATTTGCTAAGACCAATGTTTTCTCTTGACAAACTCTGTTAGACTTTGTCCTGCTTCATTTTGTACTCAAAAGCTAAATTTGCCTATTAATCCATGTATCTCTTTAGTTCCTATTTTTGCATTCTAATCTCCTATGATGTCTTTTATTTTGCTATTAGTTCTAGAAGATCTTTTATATTTTTATAGAACCAGTCCACATGAGCTTTTCAACATCAGCAGTTAGGGCATAGACTTCTGTTACTTTGATGTTGAATGGTCTGCCGCAAAATGAATCGAGATCATTCTGACGTTTTTGAGATCGTATTCAAGTAATGCATTTTGGACTGTTTTGTTGCTTATGAGGGCTACTCCATTTCTTCTAAGGAATTCTTGCCCACAGTACTAGATGATATACTTATCATTTACATTAAATTCACCCATTCCAGTTTGTTTTAGTTCACTGATTCCTAAGATGTTAATGTTCACTCTTGCAATCTCCTGCTTGATCATATCCAATGTAAACTGATTCATGGACCTAACATTTCAGGTTACTATGCAATATTGTTCTTTATACCATTGGACTTTACTTCCAGTGCCAGACCTATCCACAACTGAACATCATTCTTGCTTTAATCCAACTGTTTCATTCTTTCTGGAGCTTAACAATTGCCCTCTACTTTTCCCCAGAAGCACATTGGACACCTTCTGACCTGGGGAGCTTATCTTTCAGTGTCAAATCTTTTTGCCTTTTCATACTGTTTATATGAATTTCATGAACATAAAAGTATACTGTTTTGTTGTTACCTAGTGTTTGGTATTCATATGGAAGTCATGAAACTTTATCTTGAATGATCTGTTGCTTTTTATCTCATTGACTTGTCACTAAGTGGTGGTTAAGAAGTATTTAGAATGTAATCAATCTTGATCTCTTATTATTTGTAGAAGTTTTAAAGAACAATAACTTATATGTATGGCTGATGTGTGACCTCCTCATCAATATGCTATTTTCATAATCTTATATTCAATTGGCTGCAGTTTTCTACAAAAGGAAGTTGATCCCATTCCAGTTGATCTGCATACTCTTCAGTACATGGAAAAATTCCACAAGGATTCATAATTGTCTTTTTCCATTATGCCAGTTCCATGCCCTTTTAGAAATCTGGTTTCTAAATTTGTTTTATGATAATACAGCTATGCCAATGGTGTTCTCATTTACTGCATTGATGATAAAGGTCAGTCATTCTCTCCAAGGAGTGCTTAAGAACTGAATATGCCTTTGAAGTCCAGAAGCATTTCAGCCACTAGAAGTAAAATCACTCTTTTAATAAAACATTTCTGCTTAAAGATATGTGAAAGCTTTGGAAAAGAATAACTTCACATTTAATTGACCACATGAAGTCTCCACTTGAACTCAGTTGTCCTGTCCTGTTTTATGGATACTTGTGTCATTAGATTCCTTAGAGCAGATAGATTGGAAAAAAGATGCAAATAAAGTGTGTCAAAATTGTTTTAATTTGCATTTGTGGGTCAGTTCATAACCTAATAGCAAAATTACAACCAAAAGAATTTCTCATAGTCATGGAGATTTTGATGGATTTAAATTCATGTAGCATATGGGCACTTAGTAAGATGCATAAATGAATAGAAAATGATCACCAATGCACATGTGCAATACATTTGTTATTTATATTAAGGAAATGGGATATTAAGGGATGATTCAGCCTGTCATTGTATGTAAGATGAAAAAAAAATCAAAACTGTTTAACTTAAAAAATAAACGTCTTGTCCAATAAACGTCTTGGTCAATCCCCTACCCTCCTCCATTTTCTTTGAACAGGTAGAAGTTTCAAATATCTGAGACTCTATAGGTGGCTTGGAACTATTATTGCTGATATATACATATTACTCAAAGGTGACATAACAAATGACATATTGAATTACAAAAAACTGCAACCCTAAAATTTCCAGAGAATAATATAAAAATTGAAGAAAGTAGTCACTTTACTGATATCTGTTCTAGGCATTAAGGAAAATTTTTTTTTAATTTAGATTTTTTGCACTTTCCCTTTAAGAGATTGAACTAATCATATATATTGATTTCTCTCCTGAATTTATGGGAACTTATATGTTTGAAAAGTCCTACTATAAGATTGATGACTGAAAAGAGTTATTTCAGGGTGTAGTTTTACCTTAGTGGTTTTAAAAATAAATTTACTTATCTTTTTTTTTTTAACTGAAGAAGGAAAAACACCCCAAAGGTAGAACTTAAAAATAAGCAAAAGAGAAGAAATGTGATTACATACCTTAATGTATAACATTTCAGTTGACCAAAAAATTAGCAGCATCTACACTATGGTGTGATTACAATCAGCTAAGATATGGGCTCCCTGATAGCGCTTCCCTGAGAGTTCAGTTTGTAAGGAATCTGCCTGCAATGCAGGAGAACTCGGTTGGATTCCTGGGTCGGGAAGATCCACTGGAGAAGGGATAGGCTACCCGCTACAATGTTTTTGGGTTTCCCTTGTGGCTCATCTGGTAAAGAATCTGCCTACAATGCAGGAAACCTGGGTTCTATCCCGGGGTTCAATCCCTGGGTTGGGAAGATCCCCTGGAGAAGGGAAACGCTACCCACTCCAGTATTATGGCCTGGAGAATTCTATGGACTGTACAGTTCATGGGGTTGCAAAGAGTCCGGCATGACTGAGCGGCTTTCACTTTTAGATTTGGGTTGGGGGTGACCAAACTGTTAGAAAGAAGAAAGTGAAGTCGCTCAGTCGTGTCTGGCTCCTTGTGACCCCATGGACTGTACCCTATCAGGCTAGTCAGTCTGTGGAATTTTCAGGCAACAGTATGGGAGAAGGTTGCCATTTCCTTCTCCAGAGGATCTTCCAGACCCAGGGATTGAACCTGGGTCTCTCGCATTGTGGGCAGACGCTTGACCGTCTGAGCCCACCAGGGAAAACCAAACTGATCACATAAAAAATATCAACTAAATATCAAATCAATATGACTCTATAAGCAAACTTATATTCAACACAGGACACTTATATGCCGAACTTTGACCAGAACTGTATTGTTTAGGAAGGATAGCTTGGCTACCATATGGACCTCTGCCAGGTTTCTCTTTTCATGAAATTCTCTAGGCAAGAATACTGGACTGAGTTGTTATTTCCTTCTCCAGGGAATATTCCTTACCCAAAGATTGAACCCGAGTCCCTTGTCTCCTGCAGTGGCAGGTGGGTTCTCCAACACTAATGTCATCTGGGAAATTATAAGGAGTTTATAAACAAGAGAAAAAAGGATAGAATGGGGGTGGGGGATGGGGAATATGTGCTTTTTTTGTAATTTTAAGTACTCACAGATGTATTTAAGTTGTGATCTGCACAAAGACAGCCAAGTTAGGATAATTCAGTAGAACTTGTAGAGGGACAGATCTGAAAAATAATTTATCTCATTAGAGCCACCAGCAAAATCTTATGAGAATGAATTCTCCAGGCTAGGCTGATTACTGGCCATCAATATAGTTGAGATGCCTGTGATAGTATCATGGAATGACAAGGTCACCATAACCTTTTCTAATTCTGAGGGCCCAGAATTTTCTATTTCTATAACAACTTGGATAGTATTAATACATATTAAATATTACACATATTTTATTTTATTCTTTATATCTTGGGTTCTTAGTGTCTTTATTAAAGGAGGGAAATTCTTCTAAATATAATGTGTGATAGTGAATTATATGTAGTTTATTTTCTAATATTTCTGAATCAAATTGCATATGAAAAAAGTTTAAAGAATTAAATGTATACAGAGAATAAATTACATTTATAGAGCTAACTTTATAAAAATTTAATACACCATTAATTGCACAATGATGTTGTTCAGTCACTCAGTCATGTCCAACTCTTTGTGACCCCGTAGACTGCAACACATCAGGCTTCCCTGTCATTAACTATCTTCCAGAGTTTGCTCAAACCCATGTCCAATAAGTCTGTGATGCCATCCAATCATTCCATCCCCTGTCACTCCCTTCTCCTCCCACCTTCAATTTTTCTCTGCTTTAGGGTCTTTTCCAATGAGTTGGCTCTTTGCATCAGGTGGCCAATGTATCGGGGCATCAGCTTCAGCATCAGTCCTACCAATGAATATTCAGGGTTGATTTCCTTTAGGATTGATTGGTATGATATCCTTGCAAACTACGTATGAGTAATTACAACACATTACTTGCTGAAGAAAATTTTAAAAATATTTCTGCTTAGTTTGAGGAGTTGAGGTGGGTTTTCCTGAGGAAATGACACACAAACTGTATTCCAAAAAATGACTAGGAGATAACAAAGAAAAGGTGAAGAAGATAGTTGTTTGGGAAGGGACAAGAGCCTTTCAGGAAAAGGCAGCTGATGTGCAAAGCTTTCATTTAGAGGAAAGTATGTCAAAATAGGGAAATGAATAACTTAGGAAATTCAAAAAATCTAGAGAAGGAAGAAAAAAAACATACTAGAGGACCAAAGTGTAATTCATAGGGCATACTATGAGCCAGTAAAGGTTTTGAGTGTTTACTCTTATCAAAATGAGAAAGTGTTAGATGACTTAAAGTAGGAGATTTTTTATGTCTCTTTGCTTAACATTACTTTTTTTTTTAATCTATTATTAATTAGGGAGGAGTAAGTGTAAATACTTATTTGCAGAGTACATCATGAGAAACACTGGGCTGGAAGAAGCACAAGCTGGAATCAAGATTGCCGGGAGAAATATCAATCACGTTAGATATGCAGATGACACTACCCTTATGGCAGAAAGTGAAGAGGAACTAAAGAGCCTCTTGATGAAAGTGAAAGTGGAGAGTGAAAAAGTTGGCTTAAAGCTCAACATTTAGAAAACGAAGATCATGGCATCTGGTCCCATCACTTCATGGGAAATAGATGGGGAAATAGTGGAAACAGTGTCATACTTTTTTTTGGGGGGGGGCTCCAAAATCACTGCAGATGGTGATTGCAGCCATGAAATTAAAAGACACTTGCTCCATGGAAAAAAATTTATGACCAACCTAGATAGCATATTGAAGAGCAGAGACATTACTTTGCCAACAAAAGTCCATCTAGTCAAGGCTATGGTTTTTCCAGTGGTCAGGTATGGATGTGAGAGTTGGACTGTGAAGAAGGCTGAGTGCCGAAGAATTGATGCTTTTGAACTGTGGTGTTGGAGAAGACTCTTGAGTGTCCCTTGGACTGCAAGGAGATCCAACCAGTCCACTCTGAAGGAGATCAGCCCTGGGATTTCTTTGTAAGGAATGATGCTGAAGCTGAAACTTCAGTACTTTGGCCACCTCATGCAAAGAGTTGACTCATTGGAAAAGACTCTGATGCTGGGAGGGAGTGGGGGCAGGAGGAGAAGGGGACAACAGAGGATGAGATGGCTGGATGGCATCACCAACTCAATGGACGTGAGTTTGGATGAACTCTGGGAGCTGGTGATGGACAGGGAGGCCTGGTGTGCTGTGATTCATGGGGTTGCAAAGAGTCGGACACGACTGAGAGACTGAACTGAACTGAAGTGTAAATACATGAGTGTGGATAGATTGTTAAATGAGATCATTTCATTTCTAGTTCAATTGTGTCTTGGGTAAAGAATGGATAGAGATGGGAGAGACAAGAGAGATACTTAGGTTATAAAACTACTGGAAATGGAACAGCTTTTTATATATTAAAATTCTAAAATTTATTTTCTTTCAAAATATTCTTAACTTTTTATGGAACCTTGTAACACTGAGTTCTCAAAGCAATCTAAATTAAGGCTGACAACTGCAGTAATCTATAGTTTCTATGGAAACAGTGGTCCTAAACTAGCTTAGGCTTTTGATGTTTCCAAGAGAGGCTGACCTGTAGTTGATATACATGCACTCTAGGTGTGTTTACCCGGCTTCTGAACATTCTCAGCATGTTGGCAAAGGTATATTTCCACAATCATCTTTTTATTTCATTTATAAAAACACTCTGATGACTGCCCTTGTTTCCTGTCTTGTAACCTTGCCCTTAGCTAGAAACACAGAATATTGATTTTGATGAATTATTCAGAACTCCACCATACTGTGTTTGTATGTGTTGGGAACATCAGGAAGAATATATTCACTGATTAATATGGGTCTTCTCTGTGGGTCACTTGAAGTGTTTCACTCACTTGATCTGTGAGTAACATAGCAAAATGGCAACTCTGAAAGTTTTAGTGTTTATCCAATCCCTATTTAAAAAGGGAGTAGTTAGTGAAGGGATGAAATAGTCTAGTTACTAGAGTTAATATTGTCACTGATTGGATTCAGTTGGCTTAGCAAGCCAATCCACCAAATGCATATATGTTGCCTGGATAAAATATCATTCAAAATGCTTGCCTGCCTTGTCTTTGTTTCCAGTCTCATGATAATGTTTTTATACCAGCATTGTATGTACACATACAGTTAGTCCCTTGGTATTTCTGTGGGATTGGTTCTAAGAGTCATGGCGGATACCAAAATCTGTGGATGCTAAAGACACCAAGTGTAGTCAGCCTTCCAACTCTGTGAGTTTCACATCAACGATTTATAGGATCACAGGTGAAAATTCTGATAGTTTGGTTGAGTCTGTGGATGCAAAACCCACAAATAAGGAAGGCTGAGTATATATTTATGGAAAAAAATGCACATATAATTTGATCTGCTCTGTTCAAACCCATTGTTTAAGGATCCACTATATATGCAGTTGTGTTTTTGTTTAGTTGCTGAGTCATGTCTGACTCGTTGAGACCTCATGGACTGTAGCCCACCAGGTTCTTCAGTCTATGAGATTTTTGCAGTCAAGAATGCTAGAGTGAGTTGTCATTTCCTTCTCCAGGGGATCTTATTGAACCAAAGATTGAACCCACGTCTCCTGCACTGCATTGGCAGGCAGATTCTTTACTGGTGAGCCACCTGGGGAGCTTACATATATATATATATATATCTGACTAATGTAATATTTTATTATCAGAATTCCAAAACCAAACAAAGAAAACTAACTCTATAAACCATATAAACCATTACTTAATCACATACACCATGGGACAGATTTCAAGCAGCATCCACTCAATTCTTTCTCATTGTAATCATTTTCTATTGATGCTGTCAAAAATGATTGCAAACTTAATTATTTAATATAGATTGCTTATCTTGTAATTATGTAGGTTAGAATTGTAACACAGGTCTCTCTGGGCTAAAATCAAGTTGTTATCAAGGCTGTGTTCTCTTCTGGAGACACTAGAAGAAGATTCACTTCTTGGTTTTTCTAGATTCTAGGGGCACCTGAATACCTTGGTTTATGGTTTTTGGTCCACCTTTAAAGGCAGTAAAAATAAGCTAAGATCTTCTAACAGTGCTATGTCTATGGTCCTGTTTCTGTTGTTGAACTTCTTTCTCTGACTATAGATAGGAAAGCTTCTTTACTTTTTCCTGTCTCAAGGCCCTTAACCTTAATCACATATTCAAAATCGGCCTTTCCATATGAATAACACATACACAGGCTCCTGGGGTTAAATATAGACATCCATAGAGGGCCATCATTCTCCCTACCTGGAATGTCAGGTCCATGAATCAAGGCAAATTGCAAGTGGTCAAACAGGAGATGGCAAGAATGAATGTTGACATTCTAGGAATCAGCGAACTAAAATGGACTGGAATGGGTGAATTTAACTCAGATGACAATTATATCTACTACTGTGGGCAGGAATCCCTCAGAAGAAATGGAGTAGCCATCATGGTCAACAAAAGAGTCCGAAATGTGGTACTTGGATGCAATCTCAAAAACGACAGAATGATATCTGTTCATTTCCAAGGCAAACCATTCAATATCACAGTAATCCAAGTCTATGCCCCAACCAGTAACGCTGAAGAAGCTGAAGTTGAACGGTTCTATGAAGACCTACAAGACCTTTTAGAACTAACACCCAAAAAAGGTGCCCTTTTCATTATAGGGGACTGGAATGCAAAAGTAGGAAGTCAAGAAACACTTGGAGTAACAGGCAAATTTGCCTTGGAATACGCAATGAAGCAGGGCAAAGACTAATAGAGTTTTGCCAAGAAAATGCATTGGTCATAGCAAACACCCTCTTCCAACAACACAAGAGAAGACTCTACACATGGACTTCACCAGATGGTCAACACCGAAATCAGATTGATTATATTCTTTGCAGCCAAAGATGGAGAAGCTCTATACAGTCAGCAAAAACAAGACCAGGAGCTGATTGTGGCTCAGATCATGAATTCCTTATTGCCAAATTCAGACTTAAATTGAAGAAAGTAGGGAAAACCACTAGAGCATTCAGGTATGACCTAAATCAAATCCCTTATAATTATACAGTGGAAGTGAGAATTAGATTTAAGAGACTAGATCTGATAGACAGAATGCCTGATGATCTATGGACAGAGGTTTATGACATTGTACAGGAGAAAGGGATCAAGACTATTCCCATGGAAAAGAAATGCAAAAAAGCAAAATGGCTGTCTAAGCAGGCCTTACAAATAGCTGTGAAAAGAAGAGAAGCGAAAAGCAAAGGAGAAAGGGAAAAATATAAGCATCTGAATGCAGAGTTCCAAAGAATAGCAAGGAGAGATAAAAAAGCCTTCCTCAGTGACCAATGCAAAGAATTAGAGGAAAACAACAGAATGGGAAAGACTAGAGATGTCTTCAAGAAAATTAGAGATATCAAGGGAACATTTCATGCAAAGATGGGCTTGATAAAGGACAGAAATGGTATGGACATAACAGAAGCAGAAGATATTAAGAAGAGGTGGCAGGAATACACAGAAGAACTGTACAAAAAAGATCTTCATGACCAAGATAATCACGATGGTGTGATCACTAGCCTAGAGCCAGACATCCTGGAATGTGAAGTCAAGTGGGCCTTAGAAAGCATCACTACGAACAAAGCTAGTGGAGGTGATGGAATTCCAATTGAGCTATTTCAAATCCTGAAAGATGATGCTGTGAAAGTGCTGCACTCAATATGCCAGCAAATGTGGAAATCTCAGCAGTGGCCACAGGACTGAAAAGGTCAGTTTCCATTCCAATCCTAAAGAAAGGCACGCCAAAGAATGCTCAAACTACTGCACAATTGCACTCATCTCACACCCCAGTAAAATCATGCTCAAAATTCTCCAAGCCAGGCTTCAGCAATACGTGAACCTTGAACTTCCAGATGTTCAAGCTGGTTTTAGAAAAGGCAGAGGAGCCAGAGATCAAATTGCCAACATCCGCTGGATCATCAAAAAAGCAAGAGAGTTCCAGAAAAGCATTTATTTCTGCTTTATTGACTATGCCAAAGCCTTTGACTGTGTGGATAATATAAACTGTGAAAAAATATTCAAGAGATGGGAATACCAGACCACCTGATCTGCCTCTTGAGAAACCTGTATGCAGGTCATGAAGCAACAGTTAGAACTGGACATGAAAAAACAGACTCGTTCCAAATAGGAAAAGGAGTACGTCAAGGCTGTATATTGTCACCCTGCTTATTTAACTTAAATGCAGCGTACATCATAAGAAACGCTGGGCAGGTAGAAGCACAAGCTGGAATCAAGATTGCCAGGAGAAATATCAATAACCTCAGATATGCAGATGACACCACCCTTATGGCAGAAAGTGAAGAGCAACTAAAAAACCTCTTGATGAAAATGAAATAGGAGAGTGAAAAAGTTGGCTTAAAGGTCAACATTCAGAAAACAAAGATCATGGCATCTGGGCCCATCACTTCATGGGAAATAGATGGGGAAACAGTGGAAACAGTGTCAGACTTTATTTTTGGGGGGCTCCAAAATCACTGCAGATGGTGACTGCAGCCATAAAATTAAAAGACGCTTACTCCTTGGAAGGAAACTGTGACCAACCTAGATAGCATATTCAAAAGCATAGACATTACTTTGCCAACAAAGGTCCGTCTAGTCAAGGTTATGGTTTTTCCAGTGGTCAGGTATGGATGTGAGAGTTGGACTGTGAAGAAGGCTGCGTGCTGAAGAGTTGATGCTTTTGAACTGCGGTGTTGGAGAAGACTCTTGAGAGTCCCTTGGACTGCAAGAAGATCCAACCAGTCCACTCTGAAGGAGATCAGCCCTGGGATTTCTTTGGAAGGAATGATGCTAAAGCTGAAACTCCAGTATATTGGCCACCTCATGCGAAGAGTTGACTCATTGGAAAAGACTCTGATGCTAGTAGGGATTGGGGGCAGGAGGAGAAAGGTACGACAGAAGATGAGATGGCTGGATGTCATCACTGACTTGATGGATGTGAGTCTGAGTGAACTCCGAGAGTTGGTGATGGACAGGGAGGCCTTGCGTGCTGCGGTTCATGGGGTCGCAAAGAGTCGGACACGTCTGAGTGATTGAACTGAACTGAACTGAACTGAACCTTGAAATCTTGTGAAATTTTAAATCAAATTGATAAACTGAGCACTAAAAACAGCTCTTTCAATGTCAGAACTTTTTATTAATTATAATAACAAATTATTATGTAAATGTAATGAGATCTTAAAAAGTCAAAAGTTTTCTCAGATCTTATCATGATGTTTAATTATCACAACAACACTATGAAATAGGAAGTTAACTTTATCACCTACATTTCAAAAATTATATAGCATGAATATCATACTATAGCAATAGTAGCATGAATGGGTTAAATAACTTGCCAGGATCAGACTGAGTTATCACATAAATAGCCACATTAGATAAATGACTAGATGTGTTTGTAAAGACATGCGAGGTGGGAGTTTAAATAATAGTTAGTGCCCTTCTGAATGAAGCAAAACTATGGAACAAAATGCTTTCTACTTTGTTTTTGTTTACAAATGGTCCAGATGTGTTTCATCCTTTGTCTGCTAGCTACTTCCACCTCTCTTAACCCTGCTACTTGAAGGAAGAGAAATCCAAATACAAAAGCAGATGTTAAGCAAGAATTGCTCATGAATTGACCTGACATCAGGATTCTCAGCATTGTAACACATCCAGAATTTACACTGTGGAAATTAAAATCATTTCTGCAACTATAATTTGGCAACCCTTCTTATTAATTCTTGAAGGTGGTTAGGTATTCAAATTTATTAAGACAGCAAAATAGTTTCATTAAAATTACTGAAATCAAGTAAGATTTACTAAAGTATTATGGATAATTATATAGGACTAATTTGTGTGCTTTAATTTTTTTTTAATTTTATGATAGAAAATGTATTTAACAGGCAAAATTGCAATCAACATACACAAATATTTTTTTTAGAAGTTGAGCCCTAAAGACTGACCACTGCTTTTTGATTTTTTTTTTAATTTTATTTTATTTTTAAACTTTACATAACTGTATTAGTTTTGCCAAATATCAAAATGAATCCGCCACAGGTATACATGTACTGTGGCATAACTGATAAACAATGTTGTGATAGTATAAAGTGAACAGTAAAGGGGCTTAACTATATATATACATATATATATATATATATGTATATACACACACATACCCTTTCAACATATATGGTTGAGCTCAACCACACACACACACACACACACACACACACACACAATCCATTCTCCCCTAAAATACCCTCCCATCCAGGTTGTCATATAACACTGAGCAGAGTTCCATGTGCTATACAGTAGACCCTTATTGGTTATCCATTTTAAATATAATAGTGTGTCCATGTCCATTCCAAACTCCCTAACTATCCCCTCCTCCATCCCTCCCACTGACAACCTTAAGTTCATTCTCTAAGTCTGTGAGTCTTTTTGTGTTTTGTAAGTAAGTTCATTAGTAATATTTCTTTTTAGATTGCACACATAAGGGATGTTAAATGATATTTCTTATTTCTGTCTGACTTACTTCCCTTAATATGACAAGTAAGGTCACAGGTCTTAGGTCTGTAGGTCTATCCATGTTACTGCAAAAGGCATTATTTCGTTCTTTATAATGGCTGGGTAATAGTCCATTTTATATATACACACACACACACACACGTATGTATGTGTGTGTATGTGTATATATGTATGTATGTATATATATATATATATATAAAATGTTGATAGACATTTAGGTTGCTTTCATGTCCTGGCTATTGTAAACAGTGTTGCAATGAACATTGGCGTGGGTGTATCCTTTTGGATCATCCCTTCCTCCAAATATATGTCCAGGAATGAGATTAGAGGGTCATACTGTAGTTTGATTTTTAGTTTTTTAAGGAACCTTCACAGTGTTATCCATAATGGCTGGACCAATTTACATTCCCACCAAGAATGTAGGAAGGCTCCCTTCACTCCACACCCTCTCTAGTATTTATTGTTTATGAATATTTTGATAATAGCCATTCTGGCTTGTGTGATATAATATCTCATTATATCAGTATCCCAGAATAATGCAAAGAAAAACAAAAATAAGCAAATGGGATCTATTTAAACTCAAAAGCTTTTGCACAGCAAAGGAGAAAAATAAAGTGAAAAGAAAATTCACACAGTAGGAGAAAATATTTGCAAATGAAGTGATGGACAAGTGATTATCCTACAAAATTTACAAACAACTCAAGACACTTAGGATCAAAACAAACAACCCAATCAACAAATGGGCAGAAGACCTAAATAGACAGTTCTTTAAAAAATGACATACAGATGGCCAAGATGCACATGAAAATACTTTAAGTATCACTAATTATTAGAGTAATGCAAACGAAAGCTACAATGAGATACACTCATTAAAAAATATTCCAATTATTTCTCATAGATGTTGATGCAACTTTATTGCCAAATATGTTTGAAGAAATAGAATAATATATGCCTGGTGGGAAATATGTCTTTCACTGTGAAATTTCTTCATTAATAAATGATCTTCTGAGTCCTGAAAGGTTTGTGTAGGTAAGACTATTTTCTGAAGCAATGTATGTTTAAAGCAACTTTAGATATTGGCCTCACATTTTTGCATAATTCTTTTCTTTGACTTCAGCTCGTAAAGATCTAATTTCTGTCACTTCTGACACTACTAACCATGTGTCTGAACAAAGATTAGGGGATAGGCTAGGGATGATTGTGGGGCTCCTTGGTGGTTCAAAGAGTTAAGAATCTGCCTGCAGTGAAGGAGACCTGAGTTTGATCCCTAGGTCAGGAAGATCTCCTGGAGAAGGGAATGGCTATCCACTCCAGTACTCTTGTCTGGAGAATTCCACGGAGCTTGGTGGGCCTAAAGTCCATGGTCACAAAGAGCCAAACATGACTGAGCGACCAACACTTCTACTTTTCACTGACTCTATGTGGACCTTTATCAGCAAAATGTAACACACACAAAGGTATGATCATATCTAGTTGTTATAATCATTAATGGCAATAAGACTGTCTTTTTTAAATTAATTTATTTTAATTGGAGGCTAAGAAACTTTAATTGGAGGCTAAGCACTTTACAATACTGTAGTCCTTTTTGCCATGCATTGACATGAATCAGCCATGGGTGTACATGTTGAAAGTGATAATATCTGAGTGTTCATTTTCAAATAAAGTAAGCATTCCAAATACAAGAGTAAAAAAACCTATTTTTGTCATATGTTTGTGATTTGTGTCATTTATATAAAGATATTTAAATTAATTAGAATCCAATATAAAATAAAATTTGTATGTTTTCATACAAATAAAGTGCTACAGTAATTAATAATTCTTAAATAGAATAATTTAATATAAAGTGAATTATTATTACTGTTATAATAAATAATGAATAAATAACAGCAAATATGAATATCAATGGACTGTCCTAGCTATATATTTTAAAAACAAAATATTTTAACCAAATATATTCATATTATAAATAATATTGGAAAATAAAATAATGCCTATTGTATTATAGCGTAGAGTCTTTGTTAAATTATTTATAGTGAAGTGAAAGTCGCTCAGTTTTGTCCAAGTCTTTGCGACCCAGAATTCTGCAGGCCAGGATACTGGAGTGGATAACCTTTCCCTTCTCCAGGGGATCTTCCCAACCCAGGGATTGAACCCAGGTCTCCCGCATTGTGGGCAGATTTTTTACCAGCTGAGCCAAAAGGGAAGCCCAAGAATACTGGAGTGGTTAGCCTATCTCTTTTCCAGGGGATCTTCCCAACCCAGGAATTGAACCGGGATTTCCTGCATTGCAGGCCAATTCCTTGCCAATTGATCTATCAGGGAAGCCCGAGTATTAAATGCAAAAATTTGAATAATATACTCTTTTATAACTCTACTTAGGTTTTAGTTGTTTAGTTTTATTTTTTATTTTTTTTTTTAAATTTTATTTTATTTTTAAACTTTACATAACTGTATTAGATTTGCCAAATATCAAAATGAATCCGCCACAGGTTTACATGTGTTCCCCATCCTGAACCCTCCTCCCTCCTCCCTCCCCATTCCATCCCTCTGGGTCGTCCCAGTGCACCAGCCCCAAGCATCCAGTATCGTGCATCGAACCTGGACTGGAAACTCATTTCATACATGATATTTACATGTTTCAATGCCATTCTCCCAAATCTTCCCACCCTCTCCCTCTCCCACAGAGTCCATAAGACTGTTCTATACATCAGTGTCTCTTTTGCTGTCTCGTACACAGGGTTATTGTTACCATCTTTCTAAATTCCATATATATGCGTTAGTATACTGTATTGGTGTTTTTCTTTCTGGCTTACTTCACTCTGTATAATAGGCTCCAGTTTCATCCACCTCATTAGAACTGATTCAAATGTATTCTTTTTAATGGCTGAATAATACTCCATTGTGTATATGTACCACAGCTTTCTTATCCATTCATCTGCTGATGGACATCTAGGTTGCTTCCATGTCCTGGCTATTATAAACAGTGCTGCGATGAACATTGGGGTACTCGTGTCTCTTTCCCTTCTGGTTTTCTCAGTGTGTATGCCCAGCAGTGGGATTGCTGGATCATAAGGCATGTCTATTTCCAGTTTTTTAAGGAATCTCCACACTGTTCTCCATAGTGGCTGCACTAGTTTGCATTCCCACCAACAGTGTAAGAGGGTTCCCTTTTCTCCACACCCTCTCCAGCATTTATTACTTGTAGACTTTTGGATTGCAGCCATTCTGACTGGTGTGAAATGGTACCTCATAGTGGTTTTGATTTGCATTTCTCTGATAATGAGTGATGTTGAGCATCTTTTCATGTGTTTGTTAGCCATCTTTATGTCTTCTTTGGAGAAATGTCTATTTAGTTCTTTGGCCCATTTTTTGATTGGGTCATTTATTTTTCTGGAGTTGAGCTGTAGGAGTTGCTTGTATATTCTCGAGATTAGTTGTTTGTCAGTTGCTTCATTTGCTATTATCTTCTCCCATTCTGAAGGCTGTCTTTTCACCTTGCTAATAGTTTCCTTTGATGTGCAGAAGCTTTTAAGGTTAATTAGGTCCCATTTGTTTATTTTTGCTTTTATTTCCAATATTCTGGGAGGTGGGTCATAGAGGATCCTGCTGTGATGTATGTCAGAGAGTGTTTTGCCTATGTTCTCCTCTAGGAGTTTTATAGTTTCTGGTCTTACGTTTAGATCTTTAATCCATTTTGAGTTTATTTTTGTGTATGGTGTTAGAAAGTGTTCTAGTTTCATTCTTTTACAAGTGGTTGACCAGAGTTCCCAGCACCACTTGTTAAAGAGATTGTCTTTAATCCATTGTATATTCTTGCCTCCTTTGTCAAAGATAAGGTGTCCATATGTGCGTGGATTTATCTCTGGGCTTTCTATTTTGTTCCATTGATCTATATTTCTGTCTTTGTGCCAGTACCATACTGTCTTGATAACTGTGGCTTTGTAATAGAGCCTGAAGTCAGGTAGGTTGATTCCTCCAGTTCCATTCTTCTTTCTCAAGATCGCTTTGGCTATTCGAGGTTTTTTGTTTTTCCATACAAATTGTGAAATTATTTGTTCTAGCTCTGTGAAGAATGCTGTTGGTAGCTTGATAGGGATTGCATTGAATCTATAGATTGCTTTGGGTAGTATACTCATTTTCACTACATTGATTCTTCCAATCCATGAACATGGTATATTTCTCCATCTGTTAGTGTCCTCTTTGATTTCTTTCACCAGTGTTTTATAGTTTTCTATATATAGGTCTTTAGTTTCTTTAGGTAGATATATTCCTAAGTATTTTATTCTTTCCGTTGCAATGGTGAATGGAATTGTTTCCTTAATTTCTCTTTCTGTTTTCTCATTATTAGTTGTTTAGTTTTATGTAGATGATAAATCTTTGAAGAAAATGCCTTGTTTGAGGATACATTATATCCTGGGAGGATAAGACAGATTGTCAACTTGCTGCTTCAAATTTTGATGAGACGGAGAGAAACAGGAAGATGTTAACAACCTCTTCAATCTAGATATGATTAATCCTCTTAACAGATATGAAGAAAATAATAAATTACACTAGACCTGTGAAATACCCCAAACAGTTTGCTTTTCCTGATCAAACTTCAAAGCAACATTCAAGTATTCTTTAGAAAAACAATTTTTTCACAATGCAGTGCTGAATACGTAATAATGTAACATCTGCATCAGCAGTGCTCTGTACCCAGAAAGGTAGTCAAAATAAACTTTGTTTTCTCTCTAAAACATTTGGAGATGAACACCAATGAGGGTTACATGTTTATCTCAGTGACCACAGGGATAACCCAAGAGCATAGAGTTGACAAAAGAAGTCTTGAAATTCAACTACTAATATATAAATTTAATCATGGTAGTTGCAATGAATAACATCTGAAAGTTATTCTCAATCCCATTTATCGTTACCAGTTACCATTGCTCAGCATTGGTGTTTTGCCAGTCCTACAAATAATAAGCTGCACAAGGCAAATTTTGAGTTTTATTTTATGCAACTCTCCAACTTACTTTGAAACACTGAAGTGACTTTTCTCCATGTGAGATTCCTTTGGAGCAGGAACAGTCCTTCGGGTAGCAAAGAGTCGGACATGACTGAGGTCAAACACAACTGAAGTGACTTAGTATAAATGCAGAGTAAAGAATGTAGCTGAAAGAAGGGAAAAACTGTAACCAGGTATGGTCCATTTATTATCACCGTCTCTTAGAGGTAATGGGAAATGTTCAGGAAGGTGAATACTAAGTTAAAAAATGGAAATAAAGACATGTTGCTAAATATTATTGATTGTTTCCTGGATATCATCCTCCTCGGGATGTTTTCCTCCCTTTCCTATAGAAATTTTCCAAGCCCTTTTATATCAGATCAATGATTTATAAAGATCACTACCACCACTGTCAGCATTTTGAAAGGACATAGAAATTTGTACATAAACTCAGTCAGACAGCCCTTCGTAAAAGCAGTTTATACCATAATTTTAGACATTCATATATTTTGATGTAACCATTCCATTTCTAAGGATGTATCTTGCAGCGATAATTAAGCAAATATAGAGAAGCATGCATGAGGAGTTTCACTACAGTAGAACAAAGTGAAATAAAGGTTTAGATAAATATTTAAATGTGAATTTAAAGGAACTCTCTGCAGTTATAATTCATTTCTATCTAAGTATTGACATGGATAAGTTGAAAAAAATAGCAGTTTAGGGATTATCATATATTACTCTCTTTCTGTAAATTCACACACAGACATACACACACACACAAGACACAGCTTAGAAAGATTTTCATTAAGATGTTAATTTTTCATACAATGGGCTATTTTTATTGTTGTTAAGCTCTTCTCTTAGTTCCCTGTTTTGTTTGAATATTTCTCATTTTAGATAAAGAATAAATATTCTAATTCCTTCTCAGCCTTTTGGCTAAAATCAAATGAAGAATAAATATTCTAACTCAGAAATATTTGTTTTTATTAAAATTCCCCTGATAATAAGTGAAGATTTTTTTTTAAGTTGACATATGTAATGCTTAGATCAAAGTTTTTTTTTTTTTTGAATTTTATTTTATTTTTAAACTTTACATAATTGTATTAGTTTTGCCAAATATCCAAATGAATCTGCCACAGGTATACATGTTTTTTTCCAACTTACTTTTGGCTTAACTTTCTTAGTAATTTTTGCATCCTCTTCTTATATTATAGATGCTAATTCACTATTTTAATATTGTAAAAAAATAAGTTATATCAAAAAGCTTTTATTTGTTAGTATACATTCTTTAAGACATGTTTCCAAATTGAAAGTTTAAATAAACAAGTTGTCAGTTTTATTAATCACTTTCTTCAAAGATTCCAACTTTATGGCACATACAGAAAAACTTCAGCAATGTTATTTTTTTTTAATTTACTTCTGCTTTTTCTAAAATAGAAAAAGCAGAAATTTAGAAATTTAATTATAAATTTAGAAGAACATCAATCTTTTATTAAGGAATAAGGTAGATTCATAGGTTTTATAAACAGTGTGCATATATTATATTGAATTATGTTAATATTTGTATATTATCAATTAATATGTAACAGAGTATAGTTTCCACTTACCAAATTTCGACCAACAATTAATATTTTTCCAAGTTTGAAACATTTCCAGTGACTGAAATTTCTGTATATTCTGTTTATTAAATTCACATATATGTTTGTTTTGAGTACTCAAATATTTATACTAATTTTTATTGATTAAGATAAAGTGAAAGTCGCTTATCATGTCTAAGTCTTTGCAATCCCATGACTGTAGCCCACAAGACTCCTTTTCTCATGGAATTCTCCAGGCAAGAACATTGGAATGGGTAGCCATTCCCTTCTCCAGAGGATCTTCCTGACCCAGGGATCGAACCAGGGTCTTCTGCATTACAGGCACATTCTTTGACATCTGAGCCACCAAAATTATTAATATTCATTTTTATGTTACTGTTGTTTTTTAGTCAATAAGTCATGCTGAACTTTTTGTCACCCTATGGACTACAGCACTCCAGGCTATCCTGTTCTTCACTATCCCCTGGAGTTTGCTCAAATTCATGTCCACTGAGTCAGTGATGCTTTCTAATCATCTCATCTTCTGCCACCCTCTTCTCCTTTTGCCTTCAGTCTTTCCCAGCATCAGGATTTTTTCCAATCTTCTCATCAAGTGATCAAAATATTGAAGATTCAGCTTCAACATCAGTGCTTCCAATGAATATTCAGGATTGATTTCCTTTAAGATTGACTGGTTCAATCTTCTTGCTGTCCAAGGGACTTTCAAGAGTTTTCTCCAGCACCACACTCTGTTTTGTTTTGTTTTTTTTTTTAATTTTTAAACTTTACAAAATTGTATTAGTTTTGCCAGATATCAAAATGAATCCACCACAGGTATACATCCATCCTTCAGTGCTCAGACTAAAGAAGTCTGAGCATAAGAAGGAAGTCACCATAAAGAATGGTCTGACTCTCAGATCCATACATGACTACTGGAAAAACCATAACTTTGACTATGAGGACCTTTGTCATGAAGTGATGTCATTTTTGTAAGAGCACATAAATGATAAAACCTTATGTTATAGATTTACATATGTAAGGAAATTTACTTTTTTTATCTTTTCTTGTATACTTTAGTATTAACTCTATTGCTCAGGAACAACATTCAGAAAAACTGAGGTAAGAATAATGACCATTTGAAATATTGTTTGAAATGTATTTTGTTGATTAATTTAGAAAGATTTAATGCCATTAATTCTATCAGAGCTCCTTATCTCAGAATAAGATATGGCTTGCTATTCATATCAAGTCTTCTGTTATTACCTTCAGTGGAGCTTTGTGATTTTCTTAATGGAAGTGTCTATATATTGTTTTAAAATATTATTATGCCTTTTTCAATTAAAACATAGTAATTGTGGTTACTGAATTGTTATATATGCAAGTCAACTGGTTAATTATTTTCAATTTTTTCTTCTTCTGACAAGTTAAAATTAATTGTGAGAAAATTCATGAACAATGGTAACTCACCTGTTAACTGTCAGGATTTATGTGTAAATACTCTCCAGGTGGCTCTAGTGGTAAAGAACCTGCCTGCCAATGCAAGAAACGT
Source organism: Bubalus kerabau (assembly GCF_029407905.1). Classification (NCBI taxonomy): domain Eukaryota; kingdom Metazoa; phylum Chordata; class Mammalia; order Artiodactyla; family Bovidae; genus Bubalus; species Bubalus kerabau. The sequence goes on from NC_073634.1 coordinate 55,596,577, forward strand.
AAGGAAACATGGTTTCAAACCCTGGGTCAGGCAGATTCCCCGGAGGAGGAAATGGCAACCCACTCCAGTATGCTTGCCTGAGAAATCCGACGGACAGAGGAGCTTGGTGGAGTATAGTCCACAGGGTTGCAGAGAGTTGGACATGATTGAAGTGACTTAGCATGCATATGTCACATGGGATACACAAGCACTGATGCATTTTAATGCTTCATTAACAGAAAACAGAAGGAATGAGGCATAAAAATTGTATGCATCAATCCTGGTGAGTGAGAGGCCAATATCTGATCCAGAACATTTTGCAAGCAAAGTGGGATGGTAAATAAATAAAAGGAAGGAAGCCACAGATGAAAAATCCTTTTTAAATTTTCATTTTGTATAAATACATGGGACTTCCCAGGTGGCTCTAGTGGTAAACAATCTGCCTGACAATGAAGTTTTGATCCCTGGTTTTAGAAGATCCCCTGAAGTATGAAATGGAAACCCACCCCAGTATTCTTTCCTGGAAAATTCCATGGACAGAGGAGCCTGGTGGATTACAATCTATGAGGTTGTAAAGAGTTGAATATAAATGAGCACACAAACAAACACACAGATACATTATAAATGATGTTGTTTTAGTACTACATAGAAAAATAAACAATTGTGTATACATATGCCAACATTAGAATTAATAAAGTTATAGTCATAATGATCTATAACATATTGCAAACTTTGCTTTGTGCAATAAAATCTGCTAATCATTCTGTATATTTCATATGACAATTTTTATCATAAATCTATGAGAACCATTCTACTTTTAGCATGAGTTCATTAAGTAAAATTTAGAGTAATTCAGTGCTTGTCTCAGCCTACATTCAAACTTCAGTCAGTTTGATTCCCAGTCATAAATTCTTCATCACTGTTCACTATGAGCATACTGACCTAAAAAGTTCTTGGGACAAATGCTAATGTTGCTCCTAGACACAAGTCTATCTTCCCCTTTCTTTCTAGTTTGTACATTTTGACCATTAACTATATGAGTGTGAACTTTGTTATGGGGGAAAGATATAATTGTGCTAAGCAAGAATCATGATATTGAGGGAATATGCCATCATTTTTTAGCATTGCTTTATGCAGAATTTCAGATTAGTCTATGTTATCTGGGAGAACTCTAAAAGAGAACATTAAAAAAAAAAAGCAAGTGAGTTAGATCCTGACGCTACCAGGAATATGAAAGCATGAAAGCATTCAAAATTCTTTAGGTCAGGTAAGAGAGAATGCTTAATAACAGAATTCCAAAACTAACTGTATGCTATTTTTAAGCATTCAGGTTCAACACATGCACTGAAAATTTTCCAGTAAAGAAAAGATCTCTTTTGATTTTACCTTTTGATTCTCTTTTACCTTTTGATTCTTTCTGAATATAAAACAATTAAATCAAATCATTTGACACTTCAAGAATGAACTCTTGTTTGTTGAACTTATTAGGACACTTCAAACACCACACATCTCACATTTTGGTAGTAGTCATTAAACTTGTACTTCATAAGTTATTTTCCATGTTTCAGAGAATTATCTTCTGAAAATCCCCAAAACATTTTCCAAACTTGGAAGTAACCAAGATGTCCTTTAGTAAGAGAATGAATTAAAAACAAACAAACAAACAAAAAAAACACACAAAAATGTAGGGCACCTAGACAAAGGAATAGTAGTATTTATGGACAAAAAAAGAATGGACTACCAAGACATGAAAATATAAGAAGAAACCTTTAATGTATATTACTAGGTGAAAGAAATAGCAATCTAAAAAGGCTGCATACTGATTCCAACCAAAGGATATTCTGGAAGAGGCAAAAATATGTAAAAAATAAAAAAAAGATCAGTGATTGCTAAGGTGGGGGAGGGGAGAGATGAATAGGCAGAGCACAGGAGATTTTAAGAACAATGAAAATACCTAAGAGGTATAATAATAATATATGTATGTCATTATCAATTTGTCTAAAGTCACAGAATGTACCATGTCAAGTATGAAAGTGAAAGTCACTCAGTTGTGTCCAACTCTTTGCGACCCCTACATTTCCATGGAATTCTCCAGGCCAGAATACTGGAGTGGGTAGCCTTTCCCTTCTCCAGGGGATCTTCCCAACCCAGGGATCAAACCCAAGTCTTCCACATTTCAAGTGGATTCTTTACCAGCTGAACCACAAAATAAGCCCATCAAGTATGAATCTAAGGTAATTTATGGGTTTTGGCTAGTTATGTGTCAATATAGACTCATTCTTGGTAAAAAAAAAAAAATACCATTCTGTTGATATTGTTGTTGATAATGCAGGAAAGTATTTATGTGTGGGAACAGGTTATATTTGAAAAATATCTGTAAATTTCTCTCAGTTTTGTAAAGCTAAAACTTCTTGTAAACTATAAAGGAAAGAAGGACAAAAGGAAGGAAGGTAAGAAGAAAGAAGAAGAAAAAAAAAGTAAGGAAAAAATACTGCAGAATAATTGTTGGAGATGTCATCATGATCTAATTAAGTAAACTAAGAAAGTGAAAGTATTAGTCTCTCAGTCATGTACAACTCTTTGGGACCCCTTGGACTGTAGCCTGCCAAGGATCCTCTGTCCATGAAATTCCCCAGGCAAGAATATTGGATTGGGTTGCCATGTCCTCCTCAGGTGGACTTCCTGACCCAGGGATCAAACCTAGGTCTCCTGCATTGCAGGCAAATTCTTTACCAACTTGGGCTTGGCTAAGCCCAAGCCTCCCTCTAATTTATGGTATTCATTAAATATCCAGCCTTCAGTAAATAGGTATCTTTTCATTGTTCCTATGGGAAAATGAATTATTTAACCTTTCATAGAAGTTTTTTTAATTATAGTATAAAAGACTAATAATTATTATTATTATAAATTTTTATAAATTATTATAAATAAAAACTAATACTTATATTCTATTTTACAGAGTGATGTATATTACTATCCCTTGAGTCTCAAAATTCATTTTAAGAAAAATAACATTGCCTTCTCTAATTTATATATGAGGAAATTGAAGTCTAATTGACTATAGTTACAAACCTAGTAAGAGCAGAGAGAAAAACTGAACTATATTCTAAGCCCTTACTAGAACAAATCACAGAAAGTTCATAAGCCAATCATGTGGAGTTGTAGAATTCACAGGCTGTTTCAACTTTGAAACTTGAGCAAATAAACTAAACATAATGATGCTAGATGCCCAGTTCATTCTAAGCTTGTTTTGTTTGGAGAAATGTATACATTACCCCTTCTATAACCTGAGAAGAATGGGGCAAGTGTTTTCTTTTGAGTTATCTTTTAGCAAGAGAAGTGTGTGCCAAGGGCATATGTTGTAATCATCTACAGTTTAATTTAATACTTTAACAAATAGCTCTCTGTTGGGGTGTTTTTACTATTATTAAATTACCCAGGGAATAATAGCTGATCCCATTTACCTTATACATAACCAATGAAATGTCAAGTCAATCTAGTAAGTTTAAGTCATTCTTACATAACAAAATAAGTGAAAATTAGAAAGTTTTGAGCTTTTGCTATGCTAGAAAGGAAAGGTTTTATCAAGACATATTTGAGGGGAAGAGAGTACTAATTATGCTCCTGGAATGAGAATAATATTGCCATGTGTTTTTTACTTGTAAATAGTAGTTGCAATTTTCAAGTCATTTAGTTCCTTAAATAAATCAAATGAGAGCAAATTTAAAGTCACAATAGTCAACTAAATCAACAGAATAATAAGATGCTACCTATATAGCAAGGCTGAATTCACTGAAAAATGTGGTTTTCAGGATTTGAGGTACATGGTAAAGTAGCAAAAATAACCCCCAGAACAGACACTGATTTGCATAAAGTGCATCTGTAGTAATAGGCCATGTTATGCTATAATGTCAAACAGTATCAAAAAATCTCAATAAAGAAGAGAAATGAATAATCACTCATGTTATATGTTCTGTGTGGGATAACTTCTCTCCCTGAAATATAATCTTGTGATGTCACGATCTCAGTGCTATTCTTCAGGCTTCATCACAACTGGGACAGAGAGAACTGGTGACTTGAGACTTGACAATCATTATGTGTATATGTGTTTAAAAAGGCATATGACACCTTTACTCGCAATCAGTTGAACAGTATTACTGCAGTTCAGTTCAGTAGCTCAGTTATGTCCAATTCTTTGCGACCCCATGGACTGCAACATGCCAGGCTTCCCTGTCCCTTACCAACTCCCGGAGCTTACTCAAACTCATGTTCACTGAGTTGGAGATGCCATCCAATTATCTCATCCTCTGTTGTCCCCTTCTCCTCCCACCTTCAGCCTTTCCCAGCACCAGGGTCTTTTCCAATGAGGGTCTAATACTACTTATTTGACCACATATAGCTAGAAAACAGAAAATTGTATCCCTCTGTATATCCTAAGGTAAAGATTAATCAGAAATCCATGCAACTTAGCCTTATGTAACACAATTAAACTTTGAGTTAAATTTGGCATGATTTCCCAATTATCTTGGTCTAGTTTGTGGAATGTATTTATGTTATCAGAACTGGCATAAATTCCCACATTTTAAGTTTTATTACCAATAAGTTATCAAAAATGATCTTAGAAATTGATGGTTGCAAATGCTTAATATTTTAGTTAAGGAAACAAAAATATTTTATCTATCATTATTATGTTTTCATAAAAGGAATTACTCTGACAACAATGTAATGAAGTACATTTTAAAAAAATTTGGCTGCATTTATATCTTTTAATGTTTCACAGGAACTTTTATTCCCCTTGTTTTTTTGTTTTTTTTTTTTTTTTTTTTGTGTTTTATTTATCATTGAAGAAAATACACAGCAGCAAGTTCTGTGTTGGCTTCAATAAGACCAAATAGTTAATCTTTAACATAGCTATTACACTCCAAAATTGAAGTCAACACAGTCATTACTACAAATTACTTATTGAAAGAATCTATTCTGAAGAGAAAGGAAATTAGGAAAAAGAATTTAAAGAATTCCTCCAAACCACATATTTATAAATATTGTCATATTTAAAATGCTTGAAAGGCATGAATTCTACATAAATGGAAAAGCAGTTTGCTACTGGCAACAGAAAAAACTCAGCCACAGTTTACCAAATGCTTTAAAATTTAAAAGCTATATTTGTTTTGGATTCACACTCCAGCAGTATTCTTGTCATTATAATAATGACCACAAGTTGGCTTATACTCACCTTCTTTCAAGTAAAATCTACCAAAAACTCCACTGTATCCAATGTGTGTAATGTTTACTGCACTTAGAGTAAACCTAAAAACCTTCTGAATTTAGTAAATACCTCAAAATACCTAGAGGTATGTCTCAATGGTGTGAGAACTGTTTCAGCTCCCTGTTTTAGAGACTTCAGATACATTCTCTATAACAGAATCTTACTTCATTCCAAATTAATACCAGATATTTCAAAATCAAAAGAAAAAAGCTTATTTAACCAGGGACTGATAAAAGCCTCAGAATAATGCTATACATGCCTGTAGGGATTTTTGATCTAAATATTAGCCTATAATTAATCATAAAAGATCTGAAATTCTACTTTTAGCATAATTTAAAATGTAAGAAGAAACAAAACCAGGAAAATACCTTTGAAATATACCAAATTAATTAATTTAGAGATAGAAAATAGAAAAGATGAATAACATGACTGTTACAACTCCAGTATTTGCAATGCCTTACAAATATGTTTAAAATCAAATTTTTGAAATAAATACCATATATTTATCAATTTTCTGTGCCTAGTTAGACGATCCTCTATTACTCCTATTTATAGTCTGTAAATATGGTGAATTGTTGTGATCTTTGCTACGATTCCAAGTTTACTTTTCCAGGAAGGTGTCCACCTAGTCTTGGTGCCATTTTCATTTTATATACTGTCATATTGCATTTGCTAAAATGTTATTCAGAATTTTTGCATCACTGATCATGAGAGAGAGCAGTGTAGGGATTTCTTTTTCCATAACATCTTTGGTTTCAGTGTAAAGTAAATGTTAAACTCAGAATACAATGGGAGTTCAGGCTCCTATTAAAAAAAAAATCTGAAAGAGTTTGTATAGAATATATATTTACCATTTAAATATTTGGCAGAATTAACCCAGACAACTATTGGGAATGGGATATTTCTTGTGAAAATATTTAATTGAAGTTTTGTAAAACATATGGGCTATTTTGTTATGTATTTCTTATTAGGTGAGTATGGTAGTTTGTGTCCTCTAAAATTAGTGTCCATTCTAAGTTATTTAGTTTATAAACATGAAATTATTTATAATATTGTTTGATTACAAATTTCATATTTGGGAGCTCGTGTAGTGATGTCACCTCTTTCTTTCTTGCTCCTGGGTCTTTTCTCTTTTCTGATTAGTCAGCCTAACATATCAGTTCTATTGATTTTTACAAAGGTCATATAAAAGACTATAGGCTCTCTTACTTTTCTCTTTTGTGTTTTTGGTTTTTATTCATTGATTTCCACTCTACCTTTGTAATTTATTTTCCTTCTCTTACTTTGTATTTAATTTACTCTCCTTTTTCCCTAGGATATTAAAGTTGAAGTTCTGGTCATTTGGGGTCATTGATTTGAGTTTTTTTCTTGTTGTTTCTTCACTAATATGTATAGAATTTTAGTGCTATGAATTTGCCTTTTACTACAGGTTAAAGGCATGCCACAAATTTCAAGACTTTGTCTTTTGGCTTTTATCCCATGAAAAATGTGCTTTCATTCCTTTTTGTTTTCTATTTTGGCCTTTATTATAAAATATGCTATTTAGTTTGTGAAAAATCTATATTTTTCAAAGAACTGTGATTTTATAATTTACTTATTTCTTTAATTTTTAATTGAAGGACAATTGCTTTATAATATTGTGTTTGTTTCTGCCATGCATCAACATGATTCAGTCATAGGTATATTCTAATTTATGCATGTATAAATTGACTGTTTTTAAGGTCCTTTTTGTACTATTCAACGATCTGTTGGAGACTGCAATCAAAAGTTTATACCCAGGTGAAAAAAAAAAATTAATTGGTTTGAGGAAGAGCAGAAACTGAGCAGGCTATCTCTTGTCTCTTGAATCTATTAAATATTTTGAGGCTAGTTCAATACCCAGTATATGTCCTATTCTTAATGTCTTTATGTAATTGAAAGTAAACTATATTTCATTTTTAGTGGAATTTTCTGAAAATATTATTTAAATCTTCTACATTTTTATTGTCTGTATATCTTTTCTGCCAGTTATTCAGAAATGTACATTGGAATTTCATATGGTAATTGTAAATATGTCTAATACATTCACTTCTATGAAAGTTGATACTTTCTGAATTTTTTAACTCTCTTATGAGGACCTAAATAGTTCTAAAGTAATTAACCTCCAATTAAATAAATAAATTTATATTAAAAAAGAAAAAAGAAAAATTAATCATTTTATTATTAAGAAATGAGAATTTTATTCCCTTTCATACTATAGCCATGAGTCTATGTTGCCAAATATTAACTAGTGACTGCAACATTTTCTTCTTTAGTGTTAGCAAGGTATGATTTTTAGTTCTTTTACTAAATCAACTTGTGTTGTCTCATTTAAGAATGCTTGCAAAGGAGAAAAGGAAAGATATAAGCATCTGAATGCAGAGTTCCAAAGAATAGCAAGGAGATATAAGAAAGCCTTCCTCAGCAATCAATGCAAAAAATAGAGGAAAACAACAGAATGGGAAAGACTAGAAATCTCTTCAAGAAAACTAGAGATACCAAGGGAACATTTCATGCAAAGATGCCTCAATAAAGGACAGAAATGGTATAGACCTAACAGAAGCACAAGACATAAAAAAGAGGTGGCAAGAATACACATAAGAACTATACATAAAGATCTTCTGACCCAGATAATCAAGATGGTGTGATCACCAACCTAGAGCCAGACATCCTGGAATGAAGTCACGTGGGCCATAGAAAGCATCACTATGAACAGAGCTAGTGGAGGTGATGGAATTTCAGTTGAGCTATTTCAAATCCTGAAAGATGATGCTGTGAAAGTGCTGTACTCAATATGCCAGCAAATTTGGAAAACTCAGCAGTGGCCACAGGACTGGAAAGTCCAGTTTCATTCTAATCCCAAAGAAAGGCAATGCCAAAGAATGCTCAAGCTACTGCACAATGGCACTCATCTCACACACTAGTAAAGTAATGCTCAAAGTTCTCCAAGCCAGGCTTCAGCATTACATGAACCATGAACTTCCAGATGTTCAAGCTGGTTTTAGAAAAGGCAGAGGAACCAGAGACCAAATTACCAACATCTGCTGGATCATGGAAAAAGCAAGAAAGTTCCAGAAAAATATCTATTTCTGCTTTATTGACTATGCCATAGCCTTTGACTTTGTGGATCACAATAAACAGTGGAAAATTCTGAAAGAGATGGGAATACCAGACCACCTGACCTCCCTCTTGAGAAATCTGTATGCAGGTGAGGAAACAACAGTTAGAACTGGACATGGAACAACAGACTGGTTCCAAATAGGAAAAGGATTACATCAAGGCTGGATATTGTCACCTTGCCTTTTTTACGTCTATGCAGAGTACATCATGAGAAACGCTGGGTTGGAGGAAGCACAAGCTGGAATCAAGATTGTGGAGAGAAATACCAATAACCTCAGATATGAAGATGACACCACCCTTATGGCAGAAAGTGAAGAGGAACTAAAAAGCCTCTTGATAAAAGTGAAAGAGGAGAGTGAAAAAGTTGGCTTAAAGGTCAACATTCAGAAAACGAAGATCATGGCATCTGGTCTCATCACTTCATGGGAAATAGATGGGGAAACAGTGGAAACAGTGTCAGACTTTATTTTTTGGGCTCCAAAATCACTGCAGATGGTGATTGCAGCCATGAAATTAAAAGACGCTTACTCCTTGGAAGGAAAGTTATGACCAACCTAGATAGCATATTCAAAAGCATAGACATTACTTTGCCAACAAAGGTCCATCTAGTCAAGTCTATGGTTTTTCCAGTGGTCATGTATGGATGTGAGAGTTGGACTCTGAAGAAAGCTGAGCACCAAAGAATTGATATTTTTGAACTGTGGTGTTGGAGAAAACTCTTGAGAGTCCCTTGGACTGCAAGGAGATCCAACCAGTCCATTCTAAAGGAGATCAGTCCTGGGATTTCTTTGGAAGGAATGATGCTGAAGCTGAAACTCCAGTACTTTGACCACCTCATGCGAAGAGTTGACTCATTGGAAAAGACTCTGATGCTCGGAGGGATTGAGGGCAGGCGGAGAAGGGGAGACTGAGAATGAGATGGCTGGATGGTATCACTGACCAGATGGAAGTGAGTCTGAGTGAACTCCAGGAGTTGGTGATGGACAGGGAGGCCTTACGTGCTGCAATTTATGAGGTGGCAAAGAGTTGGACACGACCGAGCAACTGAACTGAATTGAACTGTAGTTAAATATTAGACATGAAACCATAATACTCTTAGAAGACAACATTGGCAAAACATTCTATGCCATATAATTGAGAGATATTTTCTTAGGTCAGTCTCCCAGGGTAAAAGAAAAAAGGCAAAAAACAAACAAATGGAGCATAAGAAAACTCAAAAGCCTTTGCACAGGAAAGGAAACGATAAATAAAATGACAAAACAACCTATTGACTAGGATAAAATATTCATAAATGATGCAACAGAGAATAGTTTCATTTTCAAAATACACAAACAGCTCGTATAACTCAATATCAAAAGAAAAATATCTCAACAGCCTAGTCAAAAAATATAGAGATGAGTAAACAGATATTTCTCCAAAGAATACACTTAGATGGCCAGTAGGCACATGAAAAGATACACATCACTGTGAATTATTAGAAAAGTGCAAATCAAAATAACAATGAGTTATGACCTCACCCTGGTCAGAATTGCCATCAACCAAAAGTTTACAAATAATAAATTCTGGAGAGAGCGTGAAGGAAAGGGAAGTCTCCTACACTATTGGTGGGAATGTAAATTTGAGCAGTCACAATAGAGAAAGATATGACGGTTTCCTAAAAAACTAGAATTCCCATATAATCCTGAAATCCTAGTCCTAGGCAAATATCTGGAGAAAACTCTAATTCAGAAAGATATCTGCATCTCAATGTTCATAGCATCATTATTTACAACAGTCAAGACAGAGAAGCAACCCAAATGTCCACCAACAGATGAACTGATAAATACCAGATCAGATCAGATCAGTCGCTCAGTAGTGTCTGACTCTTTGCGACCCCATGAATCGCAGCACGCCAGGCCTCCCTGTCCATCACAAACTCCCGGAGTTCACTCAGACTCATGTCTATCGAGTCAGTGATGCCATCCAGCCATCTCATCCTCTGTCGTCCCCTTCTCCTCCTGCCCCCAATCCCTCCCAGCATCAGAGTCTTTTCCAATGAGTCAACTCTTCACATGAGGTGGTCAAAGTACTGGAGTTTCAGCTTTAGCATCATTCCTTCCAAAGAAATCCCAGGGCTGATCTCCTTCAGAATGGACTGGTTGGATCTCCTTGCAGTCCAAGGGGCTCTCAAGAGTCTTCTCAAACACCACAGTTCAAAAGCATCAATTCTTTGGTGCTCAGCCTTCTTCACAGTCCAACTCTCACATCCATACATGACCACTGGAAAAACCATAGACTTGACTAGACGAACCTTTGTTGGCAAAGTAATGTCTCTGCTTTTGAATGTGCTATCTAGGTTGGTCATAACTTTCCTTCCCAGGAGTAAGCGTCTCTTAATTTCATGGCTGCAATCACCATCTGCAGTGATTTGGGAGCCCCAAAAAATAAAGTCTGACACTGTTTCCACTCTTTCCCCATCTATTTCCCATGAAGTTATGGGACCAGATGCCATGATCTTCATTTTCTGAATGTTGACCTTTAAGCCAACTTTTTCACTCTCCACTTTCACTTTCATCAAGAGGCTTTTTAGTTCCTCCTCACTTTCTGCAATAAGGAAGGTGTCATCTGCATTTCTGAGGTTATTGGTATTTCTCTCCATAATCTTGATTCCAGCTTGTGCTTCCTCCAGCCCGGCGTTTCTCATGATATACTCTGTATATAAGTTAAATAAACAGGGTGACAATATTCAGCCTTGATGAACTCCTTTTCCTATTTGGAACCAGTCTGTTTTCACTGACATATAAAAGTATCTCATGGATATCAAAGGCAAAGGGAGAGAACTAAATTAGGAAATTAGGATTGACATATACACACTAGCATACACAAAATAGATAGCTAATGAAGACCTGGCTCCCCTGATGGCTCAGACAGTAAAGAAACTTACAGCAGTGTGGGAGACTTGGGTTCGATCCCTGGGTCAGGAAGATCCCTTAGAGAAGTGAATTGCTACTCATTCCAGTATTCTTGCCTGGAGAATTCCATGGACAGAGGAATGTGGTAAGCTACAGTCCATGGGGTTACAAAGAGCTGGACATGACTGAGCAACTAATGGTTTCAATAGGACCCAATGTAGAGTACAGGGAATTCTACTTAATTCTGTATAATGACCTATATGGGGAAAGAATCTGAAGAAGAATATAGATCCATGTCTATATTTACATACATCTGAATCACTTTGCTGTATACCTGAAACTATAACAACTTTATAATCAACTATAATTCAATAAAAAAATAAAACAAACAAATGAAATGCATGGCCCAGACTCAAAATCTCATTTGGATAAACCAGCTTTAAGGAAATAGTTGAAAAATTAGGGTGATTTCAATATGATTGCAGTTTTAGACACACTGAAATTTTATGAAAATTTATTGACAGATAAACATTAGGTTTATTAAAATAAAGCAATCTGTTTACAACATCTTGACTTTGATTAATTAAAAAAAAACATTTGTATGAAAATACCTAGAAATATACGTAATAAAACACTAATACTTACTTTTAAAATGTATGTCTTGTTGGCAACAGGCTTATTTCCTCCTTTTTAAATTGATTCTCATGATCTCTGCTTTTAAGTTAGATTTATGCTATTTATATTTACTGGATTTGATTTTTCATGGTTGAGATTAGTTCAATATTTTCATTCTACTGTTTCCTAATTTTTATACCCAAGCTTTTTTTTTCATTTTCTATTTCCTCTGTATTTATAAATAAATTTTAAAATATATTCCCCTTATTTCTTTTTTAATACCTGTTTTATATATATATATATATATATATATTTTTTTTTTTTAATTCTGTTGGTTTATAGTATATTTATAGTGGCGTTTCCTTATATTTATAATATACAAGCTTAACTCAGTCTTTCTTTACTGATATTGGGCGTATGTGCACCCTCAGTTGCTTTAGTCATGTCCCACTCTTTGGTACCCTATGGACCATAGCCCATTATGCTCCTCTGTCCATGGGATTTTCCAGGCAGGAATACTGGAATGGGTTGCCATTTCCTACTCCAGAAGATCTTCCCAACCCAGGGATGGAACCCACCACGTCTTTTGTGTCTCCTTCACTGCAGGCCAATTCTTTACCAGCTGAGCCATCAGGGAAGCCCTTCAAATACTATAAGAACCTTCAAGAAGTGAGTTTCCATTTCACTCCTTCAACAGTTTTCATAATTTTGTCATATGTTTTACTTTTACAAATATTATAAACTCCACACTACATTGTTTCAATTATTTACTTATCATTTTTTCTTTAAGAATATTTAAACAAAATATTGTGTGCGTGTAGAAGAACAGATAGACTTTGGTGAGGGTAAAGGAGGAGAGTGAAAAAGCCAGCTTAAAGCTCAATATTAAAAAATAATAATAATATTAACTAAGATCATGACATCTAGTCCCATCACTTCATGGCAAATAGAAGGGTAAAATGTGTAAGCAGTGACAGATTTCCTCTTCTTTGGCTCTAAAATCACTGGAGGTGGTGACTGCAGCCATGAAATTAGAAGATGATTGTGCCTTGATAAGAAAGCTATGACAAACCTAGACAGTGTGTTAAAATTCAAAGACATCACTTTGCTGACAAAGATCCATATAGTCAAGACTATGGTCTTTCCCATAGTCATGTGCTGAGGTGAAATTTGGGCAATAAAGAAGGCAGAACTTCGAAGAATTGATGCTTTTTAACTGCAGTGCTGGAGAAGACTCTTGAGAGTCACTTGGTCAGCAAGGATATCAAACCAGTCGATCTTAAAGGAAATCAACCCTGAATACTCTTTAGAAGAAGTGATGCTGAAGCTGAAGCTCCATTACTTTGGTCACCTGATACGAACAACTGATTGATTGGAAAAGACCCTGATCCTGGGAAAGATTGAAGGCATTTGGCAAAACTAATACAATTAGGTAAAGTTTAAAAAAAAAAAAAAAAAGATTGAAGGCAGATGGAGTAGAGGGTGACAGAGGATGAGATGGTTGGATGGCATAACTGATACAGTGGACATGAACTTGGGCAAACTCTGGGAGATGGTGAAGGGACTGGGAAACCTGGTGTGCTGCAGTTCATGGGATCCCAAAGAGTCGGACATAACTTGACAACTGAACAACAAGAAAAAGAATGCATGTATGTTTTTAGCAGTATAATTTCCAGGTCACTTCACTGAGTTTCCTATCGAGAATGGCTTAGTTTCTGTCTGACTGATATCATTGAGCATTTCTTATAGTGAAAGGCTGCTGCTGCTGCTGCTGCTAAGTCGCTTCAGTCATGTCTGACTCTGTGTGACACTATAGACAGCAGTCCACCAGGCTCCCCCGTCCCTGAGATTCTCAAGGCAAGAACACTGGAGTGGGCTGTCATTTCCTTCTCCATGCGTGAAAGTGAAAAGTGTTAAGTGAAGTCCCTCAGTCGTGTCCAAGTTTTAGTGACCCCATGGACTGTAGCCCACCAGGCTCCTCCATCCATGAGATTTTCCAGGCAAGAGTACTGGAGTGGGGTGCCATTGCCTTCTCTGAGTGGAAGGCTATTAGAGGTTAAATCCTTCAACTTTTCTGAAAGAATTTTTTAATTTAAATTTATTTATTTTAATTAGAGGCTAATTACAATATTTTTTTAATTTTATTTTATTTTTAAACTTTACATAACTGTATTAGTTTTGCCAAATATACAATATTGTAAAGTATACATGGGGAACACATGTATACTTTACAACATTGTATTGATTTTGCCATGCATCAACATGAATCTGCCACAGGTGTACACGTGTTCCCAATCCTGAACACCTCTCCCACCTCCCTCCCCATAACATCCCTCTGGATCATCCCAGGGCACTAGCCCCAAGCATCCTGTATCCTGTATCGAACATGGATTGGTGATTCATTTCTTATATGATATTATACATGTTTCAATGCCATTCTCTCAAATCATCCCCCCACTCCCTCTCCCACAGAGTCCAAAAGACTGTTCTATATATCTGTGTCTCTTTTGCTGTCTCGCATACAGGGTTATCATTACCATCTTTCTAAATTCCATATATATGCGTTAGTATACTTACTTTCCATTTTGAAAAATACTTTGCTATATATAAAATTCTAAATTAACAGGTCAACCTCCTCATTGCTCACTTGAGTGGCTGTGCTGTTGTTCTTATCTTTGTTTCTGTACTACTGTGTTGGTTTACTCTGGCTAATTTTTACTTTTCTCTTTTTTGTTTGTTTAGAGGAATTTGATTATGATATACCTTGCTTTAATTTCCTTTATGTTTCTTATGCATCAAGGCTCTTGAGGTTCTTGGTACCTGGATTTATAATACTGAGGATGAAAACATACCATCTCATAATATGCCATTTCAGCATAAGACTTAATTAAGTTGAAGGCAATTGATAATAAGATTCAGAAAGCAGGGATACTAAAGTTTCCTTTATCCAACTGTTACTGAAAGCAGACATTTATGAGAAATGAAGCCTAGCATAAACCCTCTCTCCCAAAGGGAAGTTTTATGGCCATAAATATGATGGAAACTTTGCTCTGTGAAGAATCTGCAAACAAACCTCTTAAATTAACACTTACCTTCCATTGGTGTTGTTCTTGTTCAGATGCTAAGTCATGTCCAACTCTTTGAGACCCCATGGACTGTAGCATGACAGGGTCCTTTGTCCTTCACTATCTCCCAGAGTTTGCTCAAATTCATGTCCATTGATATGGTGATGCTATCTAACCATCTCATCCTCTACTGAACCTTTATCCTTTTACCTTCGATTTTTCCCAGCATCAGGGTCCTTCCCAGTGAGTCAGTTCGTTGCATCAGGTGGCCAAAGTATTGGAGCTTCATCTTCATCATCAGTCCTTTCAGTGAATATTCAAGGTTGATTTCCATTAGGATTGACTTATTTGGTTTTCTTGCAATCCAAGGGAGTCTTCTCCAGAACTACAATTTGAAATAATCAATTCTTTGGTCCTCAGCCTTCTTTTAAGTCCAGCTCTCACATCTGTACATGACTATTGGAAAAACCATAGCTTTGACTATATGGATCTTTGTTGGCAAAGTGATATTTCTGATTTCTAATATATTGTCTAGGTTTATCATAGCTTTCTTCCAAGTAGTTAGTATCTTTTTATTTCATGACTGCTGTCACAAGCACAGTGATTTTGGAGCCCAAGAAAAGAAAATCTACCACTGCTTCCAATTTTCCCCCTTCTGTTCGCCAAGAAGGGATGGGACTGGATGCCATGATCTTAGTTTTTTGAATGTTGGGTTTTAAGTCAGTTTTTTCATACTCCTTTCACCCTCATCAAAACACTCTTGCTCCTCTTCAGTTTCTGCCATTAGAGTGGTAACATCTTCATATATAAGGTTGTTGATATTTCTTCCATAAATCTTAATTCCAGCTTGTGATTCATCCTGCCTGGAGTTTGGCTTGATGTGCTCTGTTTATAAGTTAAATAAGCAAGGTTACAATATACAGCCTTGTCATACTCCTTTCCCAGTTTTGAACCAGTCCTTTGTTCCATGTCTGCTTCTAACTGTTGCCCCTTGACCTGCATATAGTTTTCTCAGGAGACAGGTAAAATGGTCTGGTATTCCCATCTCTTTAAGAATTATCCATAGTTTTCTGTGATCCACACAGTCCAATACTTTACTGTAATCAATGAAGGAGGAGTAGATGTCTTTCTGGAACTCCCTTGCTTTCTCCATGATTTGACAAATGTTGGCAAATTGATCTCTAATTCTGCTGCTGCTTCAAAATTCAGCTTATACATCTGTAAGTTCACATACTGATAAAGCTTAGCTTGAAGTATTTTGAACATAACCTTGCTAGCATGTGAAATGAGCAAAATTGTATGTCAATTAGCTCAGATTGTAAAGAATCTGCCTGAAATTCAGGAGACCCAGGTTTGATCCCTTGGTGGCATAGATCCCCTTTAGAAGGGAATGGCAACCCACTCCAGTATTCTTGCCTAGAGAATTCCATGGGCAGACCATGGGGTCACAAAATGTCAGACACAACTGAACGACTAACACTTGCATTTATACTTTAGCATTTTTGTATTGTCCTTCTTTGAGACTGGAATGAAAACTGACCTATCCCAGTACTGTTGAGTTTTCCAAACTTGCTGACACATTGAATGCAACACTTTAACAACATCATCTTCTAGGATTTGGAATAGATCAACTGGAATTCCATCACTTCCACTATCTTTGTTCACAGTATTGCTTCTTAAGTCCCACTTGACTTCACATTCCATGATGTCTGGCACCAAAGTGAGTGAACACACCATGATGGTTATCCAGGTCATTAAGATCATTTTTGTACAGTTCTTCAGTGTATTCTTGCCACTTCTTATTAATCTCTTCTGCTTGTGCTTTTTTTTTTTAATTTTATTTTATTTTTAAAGTTTACATAACTGTATTAGTTTTGCCAAATATCAAAATGAATCCACCACAGGTATACATGTGTTCCCCATCCTGAACCCTCCTCCCTCCTCCCTCCCCATTCCATCCCCCTGGGTCTGCTTGTGCTTTTTAAGTGCTTATCCTCTCTGTCCTTTATCGTGCCCATCCTTGCATGAAATATTCTCTTGATATCTCCAATTTTCTTGAAGATATCTCTAGTCTTTCCCATTATATTGTTTCCTTCTCTTTCTTTACATTGTTCATTTAAGAAGACCTTCTAATCTCTCCTTGCTATTCTCAGGAAATCTGCATTCAGTTGGGTATATATTTCCCCTTCTCCCCTGCCAAGTTTTTTTTTTATTTCTTCAGCTATATTTAAAGCCTCCTCAGACAACCACTTTGCCTTCTTACATTTCTTTTTCTTTGGGATGATTTTGTCACTGCCTCCTGTACAATGTTACAAATCTCTATCTACAGTTCTTCAGGTACTCTGTCTACCAGATAGAATTCCTTGAATTTATTTGTTGCATCCACTGCATAATTATTATAAAGGATTTGATTTAGGTCACCTACTTTCTTCAACTTAAGCCTGAAATTTATACTAAGGAGTTCATGATCTAAGCCACAGTCAGCTCCAGATCTTGTTTTTGCTTACTGTATAGAGCTTCTCTATCTTTGGCAGCAAAGAACATAATTAGTCTGATTTCATTATTGACCATCTGGTGATGTCCATGCCTTAAGTCATCTCTTGGGTTGTTGGAAATGGGTGTTTGCTATGACCCGTATGTTCTCTTCACAAAATCTGGATGCATCTTGATTTCCTACCTTTATATTCCTCTATGATTAAAAGGGGTGTCCCAGGTGGTGTTAGTGGTAAGGAACCTGCCTGTCAATGTAGGAGTCCTGGGAAACGTGGGTTCAATTGCTGGGCAAGGTAGATTCTCTTGGAGGAGGGCATGGCCAGCCACTCCAGTATCCTTGCCTGGAGAATCCCATGGACAGAGGAGCCTGGCAGGCTACTGTCCATAGCGTTGGACAGAGTCAGATGAGACTGAAGGGACTTTAGCACACACACAAGATAAAAAGAACTTTTTTTTTTTTTTTTTTTCAGCATTAGTTCCAGAAGGTTTTGTAGGTCTTCACAGAACTGGTCAACTTCAGCTTCTTTAGCATTCATAGTTGGGGCACAGATTTGGATTACTGTGATGCTGAATGCTCTGACTTGGAAATAAACCTAGATTATTCTGTCATTGTTGAGGCTGCGCTCGAGTACTGCATTTTGGACTGTTTTGTTGACTACGAGGACTACTCCATTTCTTTTACCCTTTTTTTGTCCACAGTAATAGATATAATGCTCATCTGAATTAAGTTTACCCATTCTCATCCATTTTAATTCACTGATTTCTAAAATATTGATGTTCACTCTTGACATCTTCTGCTTGTCCTCAACCAATTCAATGTGATTCATGGACCTAAAACTTAAGATTCCTACACAATATGGATCTTTACACCATAGGACTTTACTTTCACCACTAGACATCCATAACTGAGTGCAATTTCCACTTTGGCCCAGCCACTTCATTCTTTCTGGAGATATTATTAAGAGTAATCACCATCTGCTCTTCCACAATGGCATATTGGAAACCTTCAAATCTCATTTTCCAGTGTCATATCTTTTTGCATTTTCATACAGTTCATGGGGTTCTCATTGCAAACTTACTGGAGTAGTTTGTCATCCCCTCCTCTGCTGGACCATGTTTTTTTTTCAGATCTCTTCACTATGACACATCTGTCTTGGGTGGCTTTGCATGGATTGGCTTATAGCTTCATGAGTTATGAAAGCACTTTCACCACAACAAGTCTGTGATCAGTGAAAGGGTTTTCCTTCCATTCAGTTCAGTTCAGTTCAGTTGCTCAGTTGTGTCCAACTCCTTGTGACCCCATGAACTGCAGCACGCCAGCCTCCCTGTCCATCACCAACTGCCAGAGTTCACCCAAACTCATGTCCATCGAGTCGGTGATACAATCCAGCCATCTCATACTCTGTCGTCCCCTTCTCCTCCTGCCCCCAGTCCCTCCCAGCATCAGAGTCTTTTGCAATGAGTCAACTATTTGCATGATGTGGCCAAAGTATTGGAGTTTCAGCTTTAACATCAGTCCTTGCAAAGAACACCCAGGACTGATGTCCTTTAGGATGGCTGGTTGGATTTCCTTGCAGTCCAAGGGACTCTCAAGAGTCTTCTCCAACAACACAGTTCAAAAGCATCAATTCTTTGGCGCTCAGCCTTCTTCACAGTCCAACTCTCAAATCCATACATGACCACTGGAAAAACCATAGACTTGACTAGACGGACCTTTGTTGGCAGAGTAATGTTTATGCTTTTGAATATGCTATCTAGGTTGGTCATAACTTTCCTTCCCAGGAGTAAGTGTCTTTGAATTTCATGGCTGCAATCACCATATGCAGTGATTTTTGGAGCCCCCAAAAATAAAGTCTGACACTGTTTCCACAGTTTCCCAATCTATTTCCCATGAAGTGATGGGACCAGATGCCATGATCTTCGTTTTCTGAATGTGGAGCTTTAAGCCAACTTTTTCACTCTCCTCTTTCACTTTCATTAACAGGCTTTTTAGTTCCTCTTCACTTTCTGCCATAAGGGTGGTGTCATCTGCATATCTGAGATTATTGACATTCCTCCTGGCAATCTTGCTTCCAGCCTGTGCTTCTTCCAGCCCAGCATTTCTCATGATGAACTCTGCATAGAAGTTAAAAAGGCAGGGTGACAATATACAGCCTTGATGTACTCCTTTTCCTATTTGGAACCAGTCTGTTGTTCCATGTCCAGTTCTAACTGTTGCTTCCTGACCTGCATACAGGTTTCTCAAGAGGCAGGTCAGGTGGTCTGGTATCCCCATTTCTTTCAGAATTTTCCACAGTTTATTGTGGTCCACACAGTCAAAGGCTTTGGCATAGTCAATAATAGTTTTCTCTATTTATCTGCCTTCCAATAGTTTGCTTCCCTTAAAAATACAAACTCTTTTATTTTGTCATTTCTCTACAAATTTCTTGTTCTTTGTTAAAATGCTACATATGCTTGAGGGCTAACTGCCAATTTTCAGTTATGCATCACTCTTTGCCCTACATGATTAGACACCAGACACTGCACTTGATCATGAGCTCTTTTTTTTTTTTCTCTTGTTAATCTGTCTTTTTTAAGTTTTAATTTCCAGAATATGAGCTGTAGGACCTAAGAATGCAAAGAAAGAATGCTTCGCTGTCTCCCCTAGAATAATATTTATTAACTTTGAAGAAAATTAGGTATTATGTCTTCAAATATTCCTTTCTGCCTTTGCAGCTTCAGGAATGTGTATGTTTGAATATGTGATATAATTTTGTAGATTTTTAATGCCACATTTAATTTTAAAAATAGTTTTGTGTGTGTACTTTTCATTTGGATAAGATTCGTTATCATGTCTTCATTTTCACTAATGTTTTCTTCTGCAATATCTAACATACCATTAAGCCTATTAATGTAATTTTAATCTCACACACTGTAGTTTTCATCATAAAGTATTTCATTTATGCATTATATAGCTTTACCATCTCTACTTAACTATTTGTATATGTGGAATATAGTTTTAATAAATTTAATATCTTTGTTGATTCTAGCAATTGATTTAGTTCTAATTCAATTTCAGTTTTGGTTTTGCTTCTTGTTTTGGTTTATATTTTTTCCTATTTTGTTCTAAGGCAGAATGTTTGGTTGTCATATAATGTGAATCTTAACTCATTGGATTATAAATGCATTAGAAGAATAATTCTCTAATTGTTCCTGAGATTTGTACTGGGACAAACTTAAATTATGTGAAATAAATTTTATCATCAAACCTATTGGCTTGTTAGTTTGGTTCTAGAGCAGAGTTTAGTCTAGGACCAATTATCTCCCATTACTAAAGCAGGAATTTCCTTGTACTTTTCCTAATGACCTATGAACCATGATTTTTTCTAATTGTAAATAGGCATTATTCCTTGTCCTCCTCCTGTGTGATTTCTGGAAATTGTCATCCCTAATACTTTCAGGTGGTTCTTTCTCAAATTCTAATAATACATGCATTCCCTTATCAATAGTCAGCTGAATAATCAAATGGGACCTTCCTTAAAGTTCCAGATGTCTGTTTCTGTGCTACTCTCTCCTCTGGTGTTCTTTTTGTTAACAATAGTCACCTTGATTTCACCATGCAATTAGTTTATTTTCCTCATCACAAGGACTCTATCTGCCTCTACCCTTCCTGAATAGCAGCCTAGAAATTGTCTCAAGACAATGTGGTAAATCCTTAGATCTGATCTCATTTGTTTCCCATCTCTCAGAGATTACTTTTCTTTATAATCTGATGTCCAGTGTCATTGGATACCACACCTTACTTTTTGGTTACAAGAGACATAGTAAATGCCATTACTGCTTTTCTGTCTTTACCCCTGAATATTAATCAATGTAGTAATCTGGTAGGGATGGAAGTTTTTGGAATATATACTTGTACTTTCCTGGGTTAATATCCTTCATACTTCTACTTTGTATATAAGTAACAGTGGTTAATTAACTCTCATATTAAATAAACTAAAATTTTATAGTAGGCATTTCTTCTGATCATCCTAAACTGACTGCTTTCCCCTACAAAGTGATTCAAAGCGCACTCATTAGTTCAGTTCAGTTCTATCAGTGTCTGACTCTTTGCGACTCCATGGACAGCAGCATGTCAGGCTTCCCTATCACCAACTCCTGGAGCTTGCTCAAACTCATGTTCATCAAGTTGGTGATACCATCTAATCCTCTGTCATCCCCTTCTCCTACTGCCTTCAATCTTTCCAAACATCATGGTCTTTTCTAATGAGTCAGTTCTTCACATAAGGTGGCCAAAGTATTGGAGCTTCAGCATCAGTCCTTCCAATGAATATTTGACTAACTCTGAATATTAGCCCGTAGGTTTTTTTTTTTTTTTTTTTTTTCCCTCATGTATGTTTTGTTCATTTAGTTATTTTCTTTCTTTCTCCTTAACAAACATTTTTTTATTGCCTTTTATGTGTCAGGCTGTTCTACAACTAGAATAGAACTGTTCTAGTGCTTTTATTTTCAGAGATGAACAAGATCATTTGAGCTCTATTTTTGTGACACAGATAAAAGAAATTTAGCTCACCTAGACTAATTAATTTTATGAAACTATTCTGTGATAGATTCTGATATATGGTATAACAATTGCTATATTTGTTTTATGCTTCCCTACCAGAATATCATCTCCTTAAAGACAAGTGGTGTGTCATCATCTCTACTCTAAAGTTGTCCTGCATAAGAAAGGCAGGCACATAGTAGATGCTTGCTGCTGCTGCTAAGTCACTTCAGTCATATCCGACTCTGTGATGCTTAATTAAATACAATTGATTGATTTTACTTTCTGGATTTCCTGGCTTCCCTGGAAACACTACATTTTCCTAATATAATTCAGCACTGAACACACACACACACACATGCACACACACACCTCTGCCCAATTATCCACCTGGGAAAACGCATTCAGATGATAAGAAGTGATTTTCCCCAATAAGGATGAGAGAATATTCCATTGCTGGAAAACAACTTAAATATTACAATTTCAGACTTTCAATCCTGTATTTAAGATAAAATTCACTTTCAAACTATATGTAAATGATTTCACAATCAGATATTATTTGTGTGTGTATATATATATATATATATATATATATAGTAGCTAAGCTAAAATATATATATTAAAATCCTCAAAGCCAAAATAATTTTAAAGTACTATACTATTTGAGTGGTTTTGTAGATGATTTACCATTTTCATAGCTGATTTCATTAGTAATTTCCTCTTCTAATGACTATATAATTAAACCATTATGGGAAATACACAATTATGCATATTCATTGAGAATTAGTTACCACAAATAAACCATAATTAACTATAAACCCAAAACGTTTTTTAGTCTATATGGAGGTTTCTCTTATACAACTTATTTCTGTTTGTTTGAAAAAAGAGCATAGTAATAAATACTAACTTCTTGATATAATGGGTTGCATAATGAAAATCTTTTTTCTTTGTTTCTTTTTCACATTACAGTTGTTTAGTTGAAATATTTTAGTTATTCTAATTAAGTGAATATAATTGTTTCCTATTACTATTATTTTTTTTAGGGAAAACTACACACAGTCACATACAGGGCAAATAAATATTGCTTTTTTCTTAAGTGAAAATATGTTGTATTTACACACACATCTATGTATAGTTTTGTGACTGATATAATAGAGTTTAGATTCTAAATCTAAAGTATTTTCTATCACCTTACACTGTTAACCAGTATTGTTTGCAATTAACATTGCATTTCTTTGGTACCACAGAGCTTTAATTACAGTGATATACACACAATATACACATTTAATATGTAAGCTATATAATTGAATAAATAAACAGTTGGGTCATATCATCAATTTGTCAAATTGCATATGCTTATTTGCAACTAGTTTATTATTCAAACAAAAGCAAATAAACATGAGAATATCATCTCATCTCCTTAAAAATTTTTGTAAAAATGGAAAATACACATGTTTGAAAACCAGGTGTCATTTTATCAATCCATACACTAAGAATTATAAATCACATGTTTTCAGACCAGTATGTAAATGTCCTGAAAATTCTGTAATATTAACAACCTGGAAATTAGACACTGTATCTAATTTTTGTGGATTTTCTAAACTCAAAGGTAATGCAAATATGCAATATTTGAAGTTAATCTGACTTCCCTGGTGGCTCAGATGGTAAAGCATCTGTCTACAATGTGGAAGACCCAGGTTCAATCCCTGGTTTGGGAAGATCCCCTGGAGAAGGAAATGGCAATCCACTCCTGTACTATTGCTTGGAAAATCCCATGGACAGAGGAGCCTGGTAGGCTACAGCCCACGGGGTCGCAAAGAGACACAACTGAGCGACTTAGAGTAAATGATGCATATGCATGAACACACACACACACAATCAAACTCTGTATGACGATTTGAAACACTCCATGACTTCAAATATCTGAAATGCCTATCAAATTCCAATGGTGTGGCTGAGAAGGAAAGTAAGTTTAAATATTTGTGATCTTTGTATTTTTATTCAATTTATTTTAGTCAATATTTCTAGAGCATATATGTTCTTATTGGAAGAAATTGAAAAGTTAAAAAGGAAAAATATCACAAGGAAGATGAACCCTTCCAGTTACACATTTCCAAAATTATCATATTTTTCATGCATTTCATTATTCATTTAACAAATATATTATATAAGATATTTTGGCTCAAGGAAAAGTTTTCCAACAGTGAGCTAAAATAAAACCGAGCAACTCTTAATTAGAAGAATGATTTTCTCTGTTTGAACTTGGGATATTATTTCTATTACAAAATCCTGAATAAAAGCTGAGTTGGCTATCATAGACTCCTGGGTTAAAGAAGCAGTATGACTAGGAGACAGCTTGATTTCCCAAGTTTCTATGAACATTTAAGGATTAAGTGCCAGACATAGACATATTTTGTTAATATCACCATTCAGACTCACAGTTCCTTTGAGACAGGCTGATAATTAATGACTGCTAATTAGACTTTAACTGTGTCAGTTCTAGGAAGCTGCTTAGCATTATAGTCTAGGGACATAATTGATCCAGAGGAGGAGACAAAAATCTGTAGAAATATTAGTAAAATAAATTAAATTAATTTTTTTTAAAGAAGGAAAATCTTATCCTTAGGGGAATCAACTGATAAGAGCAATAGTATTTCCAGATGTGACTGGTGATAGAAGCAAGGTCCGATGCTGTAAAGAGCAATATTGCATAGGCATCTGGAATGTTAGGTCCATGAATCAAGGCAAATTGGAAGTGCTCAAACAAGAGATGGCAAGAGTGAATGTTACATTTTAGCAATCAGTGAACTAAAATGGACTGGAATGGGTGAATTTAACTCAGATGACCATTATATCTACTACTGTGGGAAGGAATCCTTTAGAAGAAATGGAGTAGCCTTTATGGTCAACAAAATAGTCCAAAATGTGGTACTTGGATATAATCCAAAAAAGACGGAATGATCTCTGTTCGTTTCTAAGGCAAACCATTCAATATCACAGTAATTCAAGCCTATGCCCTAACCAGTAATGCTGAAGAAGCTGAAGTTGAATGGTTCTATGAAGACCTACAAGACCTTTTAAAACTAACACCCAAAAAAGATGTCCTTTTAATTCTGGGGAATAGAATGCAAAAGTAGGAAGTCAAGAAACACTTGGGGTAACAGGCAAATTGGGCCTTGAAATATGGAATGAGGCAGGGCAAAGCCTAATAGAGTTTTGCCAGGAGAATGCACTGGTCATAGCAAACACCCTCTTCCAATAACACAAGAGAGACTCTACACATGGACATCACCAGATGGTCAACACTGAAATCAGATTGATTATATTCTTTGCAGCCAAAGATGGAGAAGCTCTATACAGTCAGCAAAAACAAGACCAGGAGCTGATTGTGGCTCAGATCATGAATTCCTTATTGTCAAATTCAGAGTTAATTGAAGAAAGTAGAGAAAACCATTAGACCATTCAGGTATGACCTAAATCAAATTACTTATGATTATACAGTGGAAGTGAGAAATAGATTTAAGGGACTAGTTCTGATAGATAGGGTGCCTGATGAACTATGGACGGAGGTTCATGCTATTGTACAGGAGACATGGATCAAGAACATCCCCATGGAAAAGAAATGCTAAAAAGTAAAATGGCTGTCTGAGCAGGCCTTACAAATAGCTGTGAAAAGAAGAGAAGCAAAAGCAAATGAGAAAAGGAAAGATATAAGCATCTGAATGCAGAGTTTCAAAGAAAAACAAGGAGAGATAAGAAAGCAGTCCTCAGCAATCAATGCAAAGAAATAGAGGAAAACAACAGAATGGGAAAGACTAGAGATTTCTTCATGAAAATTAGAGATACCAAGGGAGCATTTCATGCAAAGATGGGCTCAATAAAGGACATAAATAGTATGGACCTAACAGAAGGAGAAGATAATAAGAAGAGGTGGCAAGAATACACAGAAGAACTGTACAAAAAATATCCTCACGACTAAGATAATCATGATGGTTTGATGACTCACCTAGAGCCAGACATCCTGGAATGTGAAGTCAAGTGGGCCTTAGAAAGCATCACTATGGATAAAGCTAATGGAGGTGATGTAATTCCAGTTGCGCTATTTCAAATCCTGACAGATGATGCTGCGAAAGTGCTTCACTCAATATGCCAGCAAATTTGAAAAACTCAACAGTGGCCACGGGACTGAAAAAGGTCAGTTTTCATTCCAATCCCAAAGAAAGGCAATGCCAAAGAATGCTCAAACTACTGCACAGTTGCACTCATCTCACATGCTAGTGAAGTAACGCTCAAAATTCTTCAAGCCAGGCTTCTGCAATACATGAACTCTGAACTTCCATATGTTCAAACTGGTTTTAGAAAAGGCAGAGGAACCAGAAGTCAAATTGCCAACATCCGCTGGATAATGGAAAAACCAAGAGAGTTCTAGAAAAACATATATTTCTGTTTTATTGACTATGCCAAAGCCTTTGACTGTGTGGATCACAATAAACTGTGGAAAATTCTGAAAGAGATGGGAATACCAGACCACCTGATCTGCCTCTTGAGAAACCTGTATGCAGGTGAGGAAGCAACAGTTAGAACTGGACTTGGAACAACAGACTGATTCCAAATAGGAAAAGGAGTGCTTCAAGTCTGTATATTGTCACCCTGCTTATTTAACTTATATGCAGAGTACATCATGAGAAACGCTGGGCTGGAAAAAGCACAAGCTGGAATGAAAATTGCAGGGAGAAATATCAATAATCGTAGATATGCAGATGACACCACCCTTATGGCAGAAAGTGAAGAGGAACTAAAAAGCCTCTTTTTTTATTTTTTTATTTTTTTGACTCATTTACCAGTTTTATTTTTATTTTTTTTTAATTTTATTTAAAAAGCCTCTTGATGAGAGTGAAAGAGGAGAGTGAAAAAGTTGGCTTAGAACTCAATATTCAGAAAATGAAGATCATGGCATCTGGTCCCATAACTTCATGGGAAATAGATGAGGAAACTGGAAACAGTGTCAGACTTTATTTTTGGGGGCTCCAAAATCACTGCAGATGGTGATTGCAGCCATGAAATTAAAAGATGCTTACTCCTTGGAAGGAAAGTTATAACCAACCTAGATAGACTATTAAAATCAGAGACATTACTTTGCCAACAAAGGTCCATCTAGTCAAGGCTATGATTTTTCCAGTGGTCATGTATGGATATGAGGGTTGGACTATAAGGAAAGCTGAGTGCCGAAGAGTTGATGCTTTTGAACTGTGGTGTTGTGAAAACTCTTGAGGGTGCCTTGGACTGCAAGGAGATCCAACCTGTCCGTTCTAAAGGAGATCAGTCCTGGATGTTCATTGGAAGGACTGTTGCTAAAGCTGAAACTCCAGTACTTTGGCCACCTCATGCGAAGAGTTGACTCATTGGAAAATACTCTGATGCTGGGAGGGATTGGAGGCAGAAGGAGAAGGGAACAAGAGAGGATGAAACGGCTGGATGGCATCACCGACTCAATGGACATGAATTTGAGTTAACTCCAGGAGTTGTTGATGGACAGGGAGACCTGGCATGCTTCCATTCATGGGGTGGCAAAGAGTCGGACACGACTGACCCACTGAATTTAACTGAGGAGAAGGGTGTTGTTTCCCTGGTAGCTCAAATGGTAAAATATCTGCCTGCAATGTGGATTAGATCCCTGAGTTAAGGAAATCCCAATAGAAGGGAATGACTACTGGAGAATTCCGTGAACAGAGGCTACAGTCCATTGGGCTTTAAAGTGTCAGACAACAGCAAGCAAGTAGCACTTCAGTTTCAAGTAGGTGGGTGTATCAGGATTCATAATAGACACATCCTAAAACATTGAGTCTAGCAGTTGGAATCATTTACCCATGTGTGTGTTGTTATCAATAAAAAGTACAGAAAATACTGGGATTAGAGAAGCAATTCTATGACAGTCACAGAGGTAAATGGGATTATATTGAAGTGGGGGAATTAAAATGTGTAGTTAGCTATATATATATATTGATACATAGATATAAATAGAGATATCTTAAGGAAGTGATAATCAATGATTATCTACAATTATCTAGAGTAATCAACTGATTATTCTACAAAGAGGAGTAGCTCTCCAGCAGGTGAAACATATTTAAGTTTATTACAAAGAGAACTAAAACAATGTGCTTCATAAATTTGGGAATTCTTAATGAAGCCTATAATAGTTGATCTATAGGTTTTTTTTGAACACAACAGGCTAAAGATGACAAAATTGAGTCATCATGTGAAATGACTTCAATATGAAGCAATGTATTTGGGGCATTATTATTTTGGATTTTTGTCAAGTTTATTTAGGTATAATTTACATAGAGGAAAATCTACCCCATTTAGGTAGTTTGATGATATATGGCAAACATGTGCAGTTATGTAACATCCATCAAGATATAGAAGATTTTCCTAAACCTAAAAAATTCCTTTGTGTCCTTTTGTTTTCAGTTTCAAGCTCTCCAGGTGGCAGTAGTGGTAAAGACCCCATCTGCCAATGCAGAAGACATAAGATGCGGGTTCAATTCTTGGGACAAGAAGATTCCCTTAAGTAAGAAATGACAATACACTCCAGTACTCTTGCCTGGAAACTTCCATGATAGAGGAGCCTGGTGGGCTACAGTCCATGGAACCCACAAAGAGTCAGATACGACTGAGTGACTATGTTATTTTCATGTCCTGATTCCTAGAAGCTAGCAACAACGAATCTGCTTTTTATCTCCATAGTTTTACACTTTAGAAAATGTCTTATAAATGAAATTATATAGAATATAAATATTTGTGTCTGGCTTTTCAATATCTCCTAATACTTCTTTTTCTCCTCCTTAACTTTTCAAGCCCCAATCCCCAGTACAGAGAAGGAGATGTAGAAAAGAATCACCATCACTCATATGATAAAGATTTGAAGGGAAGAAAAGATTAGGCAATTATATTGACAGGTGAATGGAAATAAATTACAAAGGGAAAATTCATCTAATTGCTCTGGAAAATATATAGTCACTAAAACAATGACTAGAAACTAATTGAAATTCAATAAATACTGAAATAGAATGTAAATATGGAAGTAGCACATACAAAAGGACTTTTGGAGGTGAGTCACTCATGGCATATTGGGAAAAACTAATAGGTATTCATATTTGGAGGTTCAGGAGAATTCAGGAATAACCTCAAAGGGAGACATTTTAAGACTAGAATAAGTAACATTATTTTAAAGAAGACTTGACTAACTGAATAGTTTTTTGTTTTTTGTTTTTTCCAATTTTGACTGGGGATAAAATGAGGAAAGTGTGACTGGAAGAGTACATTAGTTAACATTTTGGATAAAAGTGCTAGAATTATGGCCAATTTTTGGCTTATCTAAGCATAAATGGAAAGTATTTGGAATGGTTCACAGAATTTAAACAGTAGTTTATGAATCTGACTTGGACACCACAGTAACTATGGGAAGTTCCATCTAGGATGCAGGTTTATTTTCAAGACACATTGGAGAACCTCTACAGGTAGAAGTGCATGTACATGAGACAGTGATCAATATCTTTTTCCAGCTTCTTTGCCAATTAGCTAGATTACTATCTGAAGTCTCCATGGCAGTTATATATGGTATGTAACCAAGTCCTGATTAAAACAATATGACATAAATAATGGCCACCATTTCCAGGTCTAGACGCTCTAAACTTCCCATGCATTTTCCCATTTATTTTCCCTATGACTAAATGATGTAGAAGCCTTCCCAGGGTAAACCTTGAAGCTCCAGATTAAAATGGATAGAGTCACAATATGGAAAGAGTTTGAATATCTAATTTATAACCCAGAGGAAAGGCAACCACAAGAATTATTCATGTTGAATAGATACATGAGAAGTTTTTTTGGTTTGTTTGTTTGTTTTTTGCATTATGCTATTCAAACCTTGTGGTTTGGCTCTTACGGAAGTCACAATTACCTTCACTAATAGAGTACTGTCCATTTAATTATAAGTCAATACCACAATTTTGCATTTTTGTTCTGAAAAATCATTCAACCAATTTTGGGGGGAAAATTGGTTTTCCAAAAATCAGGGGTGGGAGAGAGTATAATTCACATGTAAAGGATAAATTATAGTGGAGAAATTTGCAAAAGCGAGTTGACCACTTTACAGTCAGTTAAATAATTGAGTATCGAATGGTGAACTGGATTATTAAGGTAGTTACAAAATAAGAGTGGATAGAATTTATTAAGAGGGATCTTAATTTAGAAAAAAAAAGTTATTATGATTCTTCATTTTTTCACTTTTACTAGTGATAAATTTTACTTATAAAGCATAGAGATATGTGGTGGATCAAAAATTTCAAATGAAACATAAGCATCTGTTAAGACTTGAAGGTAAGATTTATTCTGGCAGAAGTTTTAAGACATAAAAATGTAACAGATGTCTATTTTAATAGTACTTTTATACAATCAATGGTTTTTGGTGCTGTGAATTTTACAAAATATACAGGATTTCTTTCTCCATGTGGCTCTCCCTTTATTCGTCATTCACTAATTCATTATTTTGTTCATTTCTTCAACATTGAAATTTGACTAAGCAATTTTCACAGTTTCGAGTGAGTGTGATGAGATAAAAAAGGATTTTAAAGGAGAAGAATACTAGTTTTTTAATTCCTGTCCTCAATTTGGGCATATCTTGTTAGTTTGGGAAGTTTGGAAAGAAATTCATTAAACAGAATAATTTTTTTTAATTTTATTTTATTTTTAAACTTTACATAATTGTATTAGTTTTGCCAAATATCAAAATGAATCTGCCACAGGTATACATGTGTTCCCCATCCTGAACCCTCCTCCCTCCTCCCTCCTGATACCATCCCTCTGGGTCGTCCCACTGCACTAGCCCCAAGCATCCAGTATCGTGCATCGAACCTGGACTGGCAACTCGTTTCATACATGATGTTTTACATGTTTCAATGCCATTCTCCCAAATCTTCCCACCCTCTCCCTCTCCCACAGAGTCCACAAGACTGTTCTATATATCATGTCTCTTTTGCTGTCTCGTACACAGGGTTACTGTTACCATATTTCTAAATTCCATATATATGCATTAGTATACTGTATTGGTGTTTTTCTTTCTGGCTTACTTCACTCTGTATAATAGGCTCCAGTTTCATCCACCTCATTAGAACTGAATCAAATGTATTCTTTTTAATGACTGAATAATACTCCATTGTGTATATGTACCACTGCTTTCTTATCCATTCATCTGCTGATGGACATCTAGGTTGCTTCCATGTCCTGGCTATTATAAACAGTGCTGCGATGAACACTGGGGTACACGTGTCTCTTTCCCTTCTGGTTTCCTCAGTGTGTATGCCCAGCAGTGGGATTGCTGGATCATAAGGCAGTTCTATTTCCAGCTTTTTAAGGAATCTCCACACTGTTCTCCATAGTGGCTGTACTAGCCTGCATTCCCACCAACAGTGTAAGAGGGTTCCCTTTTCTCCACACCCTCTCCAGCATTTATTACTTGTAGACTTTTGGATCGCAGCCATTCTGACTGGTGTGAAATGGTACCTCATAGTGGTTTTGGTTTGCATTTCTCTGATAATGAGTGATGTTGAGCATCTTTTCATGTGTTTGTTAGCTATCTGTATGTATTCTTTGGAGAAATGTCTATTTAGTTCTTTGGCCCATTGTTTGATGGGGCCATTTATTTTTCTGGAGTTGAGCTGTAGGAGTTGCTTGTATATTCTCGAGATTAGTTGTTTGTCAGTTGCTTCATTTGCTATTATCTTCTCCCATTCTGAAGGCTGTCTTTTCACCTTGCTAATAGTTTCCTTTGATGTGCAGAAGCTTTTAAGTTTAATTAGGTCCCATTTGTTTATTTTTGCTTTTATTTCCAATATTCTGGGAGGTGGGTCATAGAGGATCCTGCTGTGATGTATGTCAGAGAGTGTTTTGCCTATGTTCTCCTCTAGGAGTTTTATAGTTTCTGGTCTTACGTTTAGATCTTTAATCCATTTTGAGTTTATTTTTGTGTTTGGTGTTAGAGAGTGTTCTAGTTTCATTCTTTTACAAGTGGTTGACCAGATTTCCCAGCACCACTTGTTAAAGAGATTGTTTTTAATCCATTGTATATTCTTGCCTCCTTTGTCAAAGATAAGGTGTCCATATGTGCGTGGATTTATCTCTGGGCTTTCTATTTTGTTCCATTGATCAATATTTCTGTCTTTGTGCCAGTACCATACTGTCTTGATAACTGTGGCTTTGTAGTAGAGCCTGAAGTCAGGTAGGTTGATTCCTCCAGTTCCATTCTTCTTTCTCAAGATTGCTTTGGCTATTCGAGGTTTTTTGTATTTCCATACAAACTGTGAAATTATTTGTTCTAGCTCTGTGAAGAATACAGTTGGTAGCTTGATAGGGATTGCATTGAATCTATAAATTGCTTTGGGTAGTATACTCATTTTCACTATATTGATTCTTCCAATCCATGAACATGGTATATTTCTCCATCTGTTAGTGTCCTCTTTGATTTCTTCCACCAGTGTTTTATAGTTTTCTATATATAGGTCTTTAGATTCTTTAGGTAGATATATTCCTAAGTATTTTATTCTTTCCGTTGCAATGGTGAATTGAATTGTTTCCTTAATTTCTCTTTCTGTTTTCTCATTATTAGTGTATAGGAATGCAAGGGATTTCTGGGTGTTGATTTTATATCCTGCAACTTTACTATAGTCATTGATTAGTTCTAGTAATTTTCTGGTGGAGTCTTTAGGGTTTTCTATGTAGAGGATCATGTCATCTGCAAATAGTGAGAGTTTTACTTCTTCTTTTCCAATTTGGATTCCTTTTATTTCTTTTTCTGCTCTGATTGCTGTGGCCAAAACTTCCAAAACTATGTTGAATAGTAATGATGAAAGTGGGCACCCTTGTCTTGTTCCTGACTTGAGAGGAAATGCTTTCAATTTTTCACCATTGAGGATAATGTTTACTATGGGTTTGTCATATGTAGCTTTTATTATGTTGAGGTATGTTCCTTCTATTCCTGCTTTCTGGAGAGTTTTTATCATAAATGGATGTTGGATTTTGTCAAAGGCTTTCTCTGCATCTATTGAGATAATCATATGGTTTTTATTTTTCAATTTGCTAATGTGGTGTATTACATTGATTGATTTGTGGATATTGAAGAATAATGCTATAAATCATCAGAGTGTGAATTCTTTCCTACAAGCTACTGCACAGCTGTGAAAGTTCTAGGGCTAGAGAGAAAGGTGTTCATTTTACTTTACTTTTCACAAATTACTTTGTGAGAGCAATTGGAATCCTTAGTGTATCCAGAAACTAATTTATAAAATTCAAGAAAATGGGACTAATAAAATGTCAAAAAAGCAACTAAATGTACTCCTTATAATCATCAGAGTATACTAAATAAAAAGTCTCAAAATGTAAATCTTTCATTCAGGATTAAAAGCAAGCAAGAGTCTAAATGTATCTTTATTTACAAACATGGGAATTTGTCAATTTTTTAAAAATTCAATAAGTATTAATTAACCTTTTGCAGTTACTACTGTGGATGCAGATAAAGTTATTGCTGTTTAGTTATTCAATCATGTCCAATTCTTTGCAACCCATTGGACTGCAGCACACCAGGCTTCCCTGTCCTTTACCACCTCCTGGAGCTTGCTCAAATCCATGACCATTGAGTCGGTGATGCCATCCAACCATCTCATCCTCTGTTGTCCCCTCCTCCTCCAGCCCTCAATCTTTCCCAGAATCAGGGTCTTTTCTAATGAGTCTGCTCATCACATCAGGTGGCCAAAGTATAGGAGCTGAAGCTTCAGCATCAGTTCTTCCAATGAATATTCAGGACTGATTGCCTTTAGGATTGACTGTTTTGATCTCCTTGTAGTCTAAGGGACTCTCAAGAGTCTTCTCCAACACCATAATGCAAAAAAATATCAGTTCTTTGGTGCTCAGCTTATTCATGGTTCTGTTCTCACATCCATGCATGACTACTGGAAAAACCATAGCAGTGACTATACAGATCTTTGTTGGCAAAGTAATGTCTCTGCTTTTTAATATGCTCCTCCGTTTGTAATAGCTTTTCTTCCAAGGAGCAAGCACCTTATAATTTTATAGCTGCAGTCGCTAGCTGCAGTGATTTTGGACCCCAAGAAAATAAAGTCCTTCACTGTTTCCATTGTTTCCTCATCTATTTGCCATGAAGAGATGGGAACGGATGCCATGATTTCTGGTTTTTGAATGAATTTTAAGCCAGTTTTTCACTCTCTCCTTTCACCTTCATCAAGAGGCTCTTTAGTTTCTCTTCAATTTCTGCCATAAGGGTGGTGTCATCTGCATACCTGAGGTTATTGATATTTCTCCTGGCAATCTTGATTCCCACTTTGTGCTTCATACACCTGGTATTTCTCATGATGTACTCTATAAGTTAAGTTAGCCTATAAGTTAAGTAAGTAATAACCTATAAGTTAAGTAAGCAGAGTGACAATATACAGGTGATGTACTCTTTTCCAAATTTTGACCAGTCCTTTGTCCCATGTCCAGCTCTAACAATTGCTTCTTAGCCTGCATACAGGTTTCTCAGGAGTCAAGTAAGGTGGTCTACAATTTCTATCTCATGAAGAATTTTCCACTGTTTTTTGTGATCCACACAGTCAAAGGCTTTATAGTAGTTGATGAAGCAGAAGTAGATTTTGGGGGGTGGTGTATTCTCTTGCTTTTCCTGTGATCCATTGGATGTTGGGAATTTGATCTCTGGTTTCTCTGCCATTTCTAAATCCGGTTTGTACATCTGGAAGTTCTCAGTTCATATAACATTGAAACCTAGCATGGATATTTTGAACATTTCTTTGCAAAGGTGTAAGATGAGTGCAAAGATGTGGTAGTTTGAACATTGTATGGCATTGCCTTTCTTTGGGTTTGGAATGAAAACTGAGCATTTCCAGTCTTGTGGCTACTGGTGAAGTTTCACAAGTATAAATTCTTCAGCTCTCAGCTTTCTTTATAGTCCAGCTCTCACATCCATACATGACTACTGGAAAAACCATAGCCTTGACTAAACGGAACTTGTTGACAAAGTAATGTCTCTGCTTTTTAATATGCTGTCCAGGTTGGTCATAATTTTCCTTCCAAGGAGTAAGTGTCTTTTAATTTCATGGCTGCAATCACCATCTGCAGTGATTTTGGAGCCCCCAAAAATAAAGTGAACCACTGTTTCCCCATCTATTTGCCATGAAGTGATGGGACCGGATGTCATGATCTTAGTTTTCTGAATATTGAGCTTTAAGCCAACCTGTTCATTCTCTTCTTTCACTTTCATCAAGAGGCCCTTTAGCTCTTCTTGACTTTCTGCCATAAGGGTGGTATCATCTGCATATCTGAGGTGATTGATATTTCTCCCGGGAATCTTGATTCCAGCTTGTGCTACTTCCATCCCAGTGTTTCTCATGATGTACTCTGCATAGAAGTTAAATAAGCAGGGTGGGTGACAATATCCAGCCTTGATGTAATCCTTTTCCTATTTGGAACCAGTCTGTTGTTCCATGTCCAGTTCTAACTGTTGCTTCCTGACCTGCATACAGGTTTCTCAAGAGGCAGGTCAGGTGGTCTGGTATTCCCATCTCTTTCAGAATTTTCCACAGTTCATTGTAATCCACACAGTCAAAGGCTTTGGCATAGTCAATAAAGCAGAAGTAGATGTTTTTTTCTGGAACTCTCTTGCTTTTTTGATGATCCAGCAGATGTTGGCAATTTGATCTCTGGTTCTACTGCCTTGTCTAAATCCAGATTGAACATCAAGGAGTTCATGGTTCATGTATTGCTGATTCCTGGTTTGGAGAACTTTGAGCATTACATTTCTAGCGAGTGAGATGCGTGCAATTGTGAGGTAGTTTGAACATTCTTTGGCATTGTCTTTCTTAGGGATTGGAATGAAAACTGACCTTTTCCAGTCCTGTGGCCACTGCTGAGTTTTCCAAATTTGCTGGCATATTGAGTGAAGCACTTTCACAGCATCATCTTTCAGGATTTGAAATAGCTCAACTGGAATTCCATCACCTCCACTAGCTTTGTTCATAATCATGCTTCCTAAGGCCCAATTGACTTCACATTCCAGGATGTCTTGCTCTATGTGAGTGATCACACCATCATGATTATCTAGGTTGTGAAGATCTGTTTTGTACAGTTCTGTGTATTCTTGCCACCTCTTCTTAGTGTCTTCTGCTGCTGTTAGGTCCATACTATTTCTGTCCTTTATTGAGCCCATCTTTGCATGAAATGTTCCATTGGTATCTCTAATTTTCTTGAAGAAATCTCTAGTCTTTCCCATTCTATCGTTTTCCTCTATTTCTTTGCACTGATCGCTGAGGAAGGCTTTCTTATCTCTCCTTGCTATTCTTTGGAACTCTGCAGTCAGGTGTTTATATCTTTCCTTTTCTCCTTTGATTTTGGCTTCCCTTCTTTTCACTGCTATTTGTAAGACCTCCTTAGACAGAAATTTTGCTATTTTGCATTTCTTTTTCTTGGGGATGGTCTTGATCCCTGTTTATTATACAATGTCACGAATCTCCATTCATAGTTCATCAGGCACTCTATCAGTTCTAGTCCCTTACATCTGTTTCGCATATCCACTGTATAGTTATAAGGGATTTGATTTAGGTCATACCTGAATGGTCCAGTGGTTTCCCCCACTTTCTTCAATTTCAGTCTGTATTTGGCAATAAGGAGTTCATGATCTGAGCCACAGTCAGCTCCTGGTCTTGTTTTTGCTGACTGTATAGAGCTTCTCTATCCTTGGCTGCAAAGAATATAATCAATCTGATATTGGTGTTGGCCATCTGGTGATGTCCATGTGTAGAGTCTTCTCTTGTGTTGTTGGAAGAGGGTGTTTGCTATGACCAGTGTGTTCTCTTGGCAAAACTCTGTTAGGCTTTGCCCTGCTTCATTCTGTACTTAGGCCAAATATTCTTCTAGTACCTCTAATTTTATTGACGAAATCTTTAGTCTTGTCCATTCTATTGTTTCCTTCTGTTTCTTTGCATTTTTCACTTATAAATTGTTTCTTATCTTTCATTGCTGTTCTTTGGAACTCTGCATTCAGATGGGTATAGCTTTCCTTTTCACCCTTGCCTTTTCCTCCTCTTCTTTTCTCAGATATTTGTAACACCTCCTCAGACAACCATTTTTACTTTTTGCATTTATTTTGCTTGGGGATGGTTTTGATTACTGCCTCCTGTACAATGTCATGAATCTCCATCCATAGTTCTTCAGGGACAAGGACGTAGTTCTTCAGATCTAATCCCTTGAATCAATTTGTCACTTTTACTGTATAATGATAAGGGATTTGATTTAAGTAATATCTGAATGGCCTAGTGGTTTTCCTTACTTTCTTAAATTTATTTAATTTTTTTAAATTTTATTTTATTTTTAAACTTTACATAATTGTATTAGTTTTGCCAAATATTTAAGTCTGAATGCAATAATGAGTTCATGATCTGTGCCACAGTCAGTTCCCAGTCTTTTTTTTTTTTTTTTCCTGACTGTACAGAGCTTTTCCATCTTCAGCTGCAGGAATTATAATCAATCTGATTTTTATATTGACCATCTGGTGATGTCCATGTATAGAGCCATCTCTTGTGTTGGTGAAAGGTGTTTGCTATGACCAGTGCATTCACTTGGCAAAACTCTGTTAGTGTTTGCCATGCTACATATTGTACTCCAAGGCCAAACTTGCCTGTTACTCCCAGTATCTCTTGACTTACTTTCTTTGTACTCCAGTCCCCTATGATGAAAAAGACAATTTTTTTTTTTTTTTTTGGTGTTAGTTCTAGAAGGTCTTCATAGAACCATTCAGCTTCAGCTGCTTTGGCATTAGTGGATAGGGCATAATAGCTGTTATTTACTATAATATTGAATGGCTTGCCTTGGAAGTGAGCAGAGATCATTCTGTCATTTTTGAGACTGCACTCAAGTACTGCATGGAAATGGCAACTCCTGTATTCTTGCCTGGAGAATCCCCATGACAGAGGAACCTGGTGGGCTACAGTCCTTTGGGTAACAAATAGTCGGACACAACTTAACAACTACACACTGCATTCCAGACTCTCTTGTTGACTATGAGGGCTACTCCATTTCTTCTAAAGATTTTTGCTCGCAGTAGTAGATATAATGGTCATCTGAATTAAATTTGTCCATTCCAGTACATTTAAGTTCACTGATTTCTAAAATGATGATGTTCACTCTTGTCATCTCCTGATTGATCATTTCCAATTTACCTTGATTCACAGACCTAACATTCCAGGTTCTTATGCAGTATTGCTTTTTATAGCATTGCACTTTACTTTCACCACCAGACACATCCACAACTGGGTGTTATTTTGGCTTTGGCTCATCCTCTTCAGTCCATCTGGAGTTATTTCTCTACTCTTCTCTAGTAGCATATTGGGCACCTACTGACCTGGGGAGTTCATCTTTCAGTGTCATATCTTTTTGTCTTTTCATGGGGCTCTCAAGGCAAGACTACTGAAGTCATTTGCCATTCCTTTATCCAGTGGACCATGATTAGTTAGAACTCTCCACCATGACCTGTGCATCTGGGGTAGCCCTACATGTCATGGCTCATTGTTTCATTGAGTTAGACAAGGTTTTGATCCATGTGATCAATTTGTTTAGTTTTCTTTGATTGTGGCTTTCATTCTTTCTTCCCTCTGATTGTTGAGGATAAGAGGCTTGTGGAAGCATCTTGGTGGGAGTGACTGGCTATGGGTAAAACTGGGTCTTGCTCTGTTGGGCAAGGTCATGCTCAGTAAATCTTTAATCCAATTTTCTGCTAATGAGTGGGGCTGTAGTTCGGTCTGAGGCCGAACTATGGCAGGAGTAATGGAGGTAATGGTGACCTCCTTCATAAGGACTTATGCCAGCATGCCAGGTCTCCCAGAACTGTTGTAGTCACTGCCTCAACCCTGTGGCGGGCCATTGTTGACCCATGCCTGCTCCTTTCTCCTAAGTCCTGTTGCACACAAGGTTTTGCTTGTACCCTGGGGGTTTATTTCCCTGGAGGTTCTCAGTCGTTTTGCCAGATCCCCAGGTTAAGAAATCTATTGTGGGCCCTAGAACTTTTGCAATAGTGTGAGAACTTCTTTGGTATAATTGATCTCCAGTTTATGGGTGGTCTGCTCAGCAGCTCTATACTGGATCTAATGGACACACCCTACAAATGAATGCATGCCACAGACCATATCTTTCAGGTCTGCTGCAGCCAGAGTCCCTATCTCCACAGCAGGTTACTGCTGAACTGTGCTGCTGCAGGAGACACTCAAACACTCAAAGCCAGGTCTGCTTCAGTCTGTTGTGGAAGTCACTGACTCATTCTCTGGGTCCTGGTGTGCACAAGGTTTTCTTTGTGCCCTCTGAGCATCTCTGGCTGGTCTGAGATTTGGCTTTAAATGTGACTGTGCCCCTCCTATCATCTTGTTGGGGCTTTTCCTTTACCCTTGTATGTGGGGTAACTTTTTTTGGTGGGATCCAACATTCTCCTGTCAATGGTTGTTCAGCAACTATTTGAGATTTTGGTGTTCTTGCAGGAAAAGATGAGCGTACATCCTTTTATTCAGCCATCTTGAATCTTTGAAGTGATAAAATAATAATAAATGACAACAGAAAGAAACCCTTGCCTTTTTTAGAGATGTATTAATAGAAAGGATAGGTAATAAATAAATACAATAATAAGAACAAATAATTTAATTTCAGACTAAGAAATGCCACAGAGAAAAGTAAGGCAAAGTAGGTGACAGAATATTCTGAAGAAGGAGGAGTATAAAAAGAGTAAATTTAGAGATGGTAAGCCTAGTGTTTCTTTTGGCAAAGATGACAATATAGCATAAACAATTATGAAAGATGAGATTTGCATTAAAATTTGGAACAAAATTATTCCAAGCAGAGGGATTAGCAGAGATAGATACAGGGAGACAAGAATATCTTGGTGTGTTTTGGAAACAAACCATGAGTATGGAGCAGGATTGAAGGGCATTTAAAAGATACAGGTTTGGAAAATTTCAAGGAGGATATAGACTTCATTATGAAGATCCTGATGGGCAGGTGTTCAGCTCTTATT
This sequence comes from Bubalus kerabau, assembly GCF_029407905.1. NCBI lineage: Eukaryota > Metazoa > Chordata > Mammalia > Artiodactyla > Bovidae > Bubalus > Bubalus kerabau. Next base: position 55,636,661 of record NC_073634.1, read on the forward strand.
CTAAGTATAATGACAGAAAGTTTCCGGCTTGATGTTTTTATATCTTATGTGTTTTAAAAGACATCCCTGACTGTTGTGTGGTAGGATGTGTTATTGATAGGATGGTTTAATCAAGTGTGAAAGAAAGTGAATTAGGACGTTGTTACTGCAGGCCAGGTCTTCTCCAGATGCCCTTTTGATGTGTTCTGCTACCTTTTAGGTATAGGATTAAATATAATTCAAATATTCATTCAAGAGAGACAGAATGCTAGGAAGAATTAGGGGAAAAAACGTTAATTCCTATGTGAGGTTCTTTCCGAAATTAAGGGATAACACTCCTTTCCCCCTATTTTTTATTATTTTCTATAATATAATCTCTCATTTTGATATTTTTTTCTTTTGGAATTGAACAGAAAATGATGGCTTACTTACGCTGACATATTCATACATTTAGAATCCAAGACTCCTTAAGAAAGAATGTATTCTTGTCAGCCTAGCATAATGGTTAATAAAGTGATATTTTAAGTCAAACAGATACAAATGTAAATCATAGGTTCACCAGTTATTAACTGGGTTACCTTGATTAAGTTAATGAACGCTTCTAAGACACAGTGTTTCATATTTAAATGAAGAAAACCCTATAATCCCACTGTGGAGAGAATGTGAGACTTAAGCAGCTCTATCTAAAAGTGGAGCATTTAATGTTAAGGAGCCAAAATATAATGATTAAATATAAGCATCATAAAGGAGATAATATGGGTCCTGTTTAAAGCAGACATGATAGTACAAAGAACATATTTGAGTTTTTAACAATTTCTGTTAATTATATATCATAATTGTTATATTATGTTATTATATAAATATATATATATATATATTTATATATATGATAAATATCAAATGTAATAATTTGGCCACCTGATGAGAAAATCTGACTCATTGGAAAAGATCCTGATGCTGGGAAAGATTGAAGGCAAAAAGAGAAGAGTGCCACAGAGCGTGGGATGGTTAGATAGCATCACTGACTTACTGGACATGTATTTGAGCAAACTCCAGGAGATAGTGGACAGGGAAGCCTGACATGCTGAAGTCCATGGGGCCCAAAATTCGGACCTGACTGAGCAACTGAACTACAACAAATAATTATGTATGTCTTCCCAGGTGAAAAGTAAGAGTGAAAGTGAAGTTACTCAGTCGTGTCCGACTCTTTGTGACCCCATGGACTGTAGCCTACCAGGCTTCTCTGTCCATGGGATTTTCCAGGCAAGAATACTGTAGTGGGTTGCCATTTCCTTGGTGAAGAATCTGCCTACCAATGTAAGAAACTCAGGTGCTGAGGTTTTGATCCCTGAGTCGGGATGTTCCTCTAGAGGAGAAAATGGCAACAGTCCCTGTATTCTTGCCTGAAAAATCCTGGACAGAGGTGCCAGGAACCAGACTCCACTGTCAATGAGATTTCCCATGCAAGAATACTGGAGTGGATTGACATTCCCTTCTCCAGGGATCTTCCCAATCCAGGAATCAAACCCAGATCTCCTGCACTGCAGGCAGATTCTTTACCATCTGAGCCACCAGGGAAATATTTTAAAGTAAATAATAAATTGAGGTGCAAAATAAAATAGACTTAAGTAGAAAGATAGTTGAAATAGTGTATTATCTTCTGTGTAAATAAGTGTGTGTGTGTGTAACCTTTCCTGAAAGAGAAACATAGAGGTGATAAAACTTCTAGAAATCCATACAAAGAGCTACATTTATGGATGGGTTACAAAACGGTAGAAGAGATGGATGTGAGTGAATTATACTTTTTTAAGTATAGTTTTCTTACATAATCTTGATTTTAGAACCTTGTAAATTTTATACATTTTCCAAAAAATTAAACATATAAGGATAATAAAACACTGAAATTAAAATTAACTTAAAATAACCAAATGGAAAAGCATAATTAATCCAGAAAATTTTTCAATGCATGACATTTAATTTGAAATCATTAATGAGAAATATCTAAGGGAAAATAGCAATACAAAGAAAGCTGAACTTGTTTTAATTGACTTGCTTTTAACAGTGATGTTTATATATAGTAATACTATAACAATATGTGTTATTAAAGATAGAAAATATGTAAACACACAAACGTTTCTAGATTTCTCTCTGGGAAAATGAAATATAGATTTGGAATAAAAGCAGTTGAGAATTTTGTTAGATTTGAATTAGAAGTATCAGCCATAGTTGGTGATATATTTACAAAGTTATTCCACAGCTGCCTGCACCAGCTCATTTTAGAAACAATGGTGTCTCCACCTTCGCGATTAATGTGTTTAGTTCTCATATCTTCATTTCTAAACACTATTGCCCAGTAAAAAGAGCCAGGGTAAGTGGGGGTGAAATGAATTGGGAGATTAGGATTGACATATATACACAATTGATACTATGTATAAAATAGATAGCTACTATCTACAAAACAGATAACTAATGAGAACCTACTCTATAGCTCAGGGAAACCTACTCAGTTCTCTGCAGTGACTTAAATAGGAAGGAAATTCAAAAAAGAAGAGTTATGTGTATATGTATAGCTTATTCACTTTGCTGTACAAGAGAAGCTAACACAACATTGTAAAGCATCTATACTCCAGTAAACATTCATTTAAAAAGAGAGCCAGAGTAACAACTTTATTGGTCAGAGAAATCACAGTGGGATCCTAATATAGTTTGTTGTGTCAGAAAGTGAGAATGGGCCCAAAGACTGTAGCTGACATGCTAAAAGAACACAGCAACCAGCTCAAAAGGACTTTCACTCACAAAATTTGGAAGAACTTGAACATTAAAAAGAATAGCTATAGTAATAGATTTTAATATATTTAATCAGAATAAATCCATTGATCCATAGCAATATGTTAATAAAAGATGGGTACTTAATTAGTGATGAATGCCAGTTAATCTTCCTGAAAGGAATGAAAAAATTAGATAAAATTCAACTACTGATGCAATAGACTTCCCTGGGGGCTCAGATGGTAGAAGCGTCTGCCTACAATGGAGGAGACCTGGGTTCAATTCCTGGGTTGGGAAGATCCCCTGGAGAAGGAAATGGCAACCCACTCCAGTGTTCTTGCCTGGAGAATTCCATGGACAGAAAGCCTGGTAGGCTACAGTCCATGAGGTCGCAAAGAGTCAGAAATGACTGAGCAACTTCATTCACTGATGCAATACTTTATTCAGGCAAAGAATATTAGTGGATGCCGAAAGCATTTATAGACTATTGTTGGAAAGGAGGATAGACATCATCTGAAACATTACCTTCCCAATCGCTTATTAATTATCTTTACACAATTACCTTTAAAATGGAGAGATCTGGAGGACACCACCAACCAAGTGCTCCAGCTCAGCATCATCAATAAGGACTGATGGAAGTTAAAGGATTCTTGATGTGATAAAATGGGGCACACACAGCATCATATCTGAAGTGCTATTGACACCAACATCTAATCTAAATCTGTTCAAGAAGAAGCCACCAGATAAATGCAGAAAGTGGGATATTTTATCAAACAAGGAAAATGAACCATGTAAAATATCAGTGCCATAAAATAAGCAAAATAAAAGTGAAATGGTTGTTGTAGATTAAGTGAGACCAAAAGTATGAAAACTAAGTGCCATACACATCCTTTGACCAAATCCTAAATTGAACACAAACAGCTCTAAAGGAAATTACTTATACTTCTGGGGAATTTTATTTGAGCTCAACACTAGATAATATTGCTTAAATGTAACCTTTATTTTGTGTGATACTTTTGGGTTTTTTGGTTTTATAGGAGACTGTCACTTTTTATAGATATAAAACATCACGAATTCTACAACTTTCTTTCAAATGGTCAAAATGTCTGTGTGTGTGTATCTGAAGAGAGAGAGATAAAGATTTGAAAAAATGTAATAACTGGTGAATGATAAAATATATGAAGTTTACATGTTGTGTAATAAATGTTAGAAAAAAATTTTGGATGTAAGAGCATATACTGAAAAGGGAGGTACTTTGAAAAATTATTTTGCCTAAATTAGGAAGACTTTAAAATTAGTTGGGCCAAAGAACTAAATAGACATTTCTCCAAAGAAGACATACAGATGGCTAACAAACACATGAAAAGATGCTCAACATCACTCATTATCAGAGAAATGCAAATCAAAACCACTATGGGGTACCATTTCACACAACTCAGAATGTCTGCGATCCAAAAGTCTACAAGTAATAAATGCTGGAGAGGGTGTGGAGAAAAGGGAACCCTCTTACACTGTTGGTGGGAATGCAGGCTAGTACAGCCACTATGCAGAACAGTGTGGAGATTCCTTAAAAAGCTGGAAATAGAACTAATCTTATGATCCAGCAATCCCACTGCTGGGCATACACACTGAGGAAACCAGAAGGGAAAGAGACACGTGTACCCCAGTGTTCATCGCAGCACTGTTTATAATAGCCAGGACATGGAAGCAACCTCGATGTCCATCAGCAGATGAATGGATAAGAAAGCAGTGGTACATATACACAATGGAGTATTACTCAGCCTTTAAAAAGAATGCATTTGAATCAGTTCTAATGAGGTGGATGAAACTGGAGCCTATTATACAGAGTGAAGTAAGCCAGAAAGAAAAACACCAATACAATATACTAGCGCATATATATATATATGGAATTTAGAAAGATGGTAATAATAACCCTGTGTACGAGACAGCAAAAGAGACACTGATGTATAGAACAGTCTTTTGGACTCTGTGGGAGAGGGAGAGGGTGGGAAGATTTGGGAGAATGGCATTGAAACATGTAAAATATCATGTATGAAATGAGTTGCCAGTCCAGGTTCGATGCACAATACTGGATGCTTGGGGCTAGTGCACTGGGACTACCCAGAGGGAGGGTATGGGGAGGGAGGAGGGAGGAGGGTTCAGGATGGGGAACACATGTATACCTGTGGCAGATTCATTTTGATATTTGGCAAAACTAATACAGTAATGTAAAGTTTAAAAATAAAATAAAATTTAAAAATATAAAATAAAATAAAATTAGTTGCTACAAAATATATTTGTAAACAATAGTTAATAAATTATCTAAATGACATTGACCTATAAATTATAGGTTTCAAAATTAAGAAAGTGATATAATCTGATACAGTTCTTAAGTGGTTAAATCTGTTTGAGCTTTGTAGTGACAACTGAAGAAGATAAAGCTCTGAATTCTTGAGAAATGTATCATGTCAGGCCTAATTATTTTCACAGCCTCTTGCCTCTGGTGTCTTAAATGGAGTATTATTAATGTAAAAATACTATCAGCATTTACAAAAGTCTTTTAGAAATAGTTATGAAATATTATGCATATGAATATAACTATAAAATATGTATCAAAACAAAGTGTCTACTGTACATGACTTGTACAATGCTAAAATGATGTTGTATACATCTTTGAAGCGTATTTCTGATAAAAACAGGATCCATATACTTATTTATAATGCTATGGCTGGGTTATATTTTATAGATTTACAGTTCTTTCTGTAGTATCAGGCATTATCTAACAACAAAAATTCCCATTGATATCTTTATCTATCTTGCAAAATGCTTAGAGATGGTAGTGGTCCACTAGAGAATTTTCCCCTTATTCCCTACAGTTAACAGAATGAACTCTGTAGATATGGACTTGTCCATTAGACCTCAGTTTTGCTCATCCTTTCCAAGTCTTCATGTAAAAGATTATGGCAACTAAACTAAGTGTGAAAAACTGTTTGGAAGAAAAAAGAAAAAGTCCCAAAGGATAAACTGATAATTTGCATTTAACTTGGTTTTCAGCTAAAAATAATGCTGTGTGCTTTGAGAGATGATAGAGCATGTTTTGGAGCTAACAAAGGTGGCACTAGTGGCAAATAATATGCCTGCTAATGCAGGAGACGCAAGAGACATGGTTTCAATTCCTGAGCTGGAAAGATCCCCTGGAGGAGGAAAAGGCAATGCTCTCTGGTATTCTTGCCTGGAGAATCTCATGGACAAGAGAACCTGGCGGGCTACATTCCATGGGGTCACAAAGAGTTGGAGATGACACACACACACACACACACACACACACATCATGTTTAGGCTCTAAAATCAGAAAGTAAGGATGATGATCTTAACTCAAGTGTTATCCTCCCATTTTCAACTTTTCAGGGTTCTCATTCACAACATTATGATAGTAATATTGACTGTCTCAGGGTGGGATAATGAAATGAGATAAATTATATAAAATGAAAATGCAGAGCTATGTGATTTACCTTCTAATGTATGTTAGAATTCAGTATGATCTTTCTACAAAAGAAAACTAAATTATCGAGTTAACAATATAAACATCCCCTGCCTGCCTGCCAACTGGTTTTCTGGGTAATCTCAGCAGGTTTCTAGCTTCCTTCCATAGCTCTTATTTATCTTCTGGAACGATTTCTGGAAAGCTGAAACGAGGTAAAAAGTCTCTCTGGAGATGGATGATATGCTGTTTTTGTCCAACACATTTTTGAAACCATGTTTTTCTTCAAAATCAGCTGTAAAATGTACTTTAAAGGACTGCTTTCTGACTTCTGCAGTCCAAGATGTCTGTGGGTCTTCTATTCACTTTCTGAAAGATACCTATAACTTGCAAATAAAAGGATTATTAGGGAATTTGATATTCTAGAGAAGAAAATATCTGCTGAGGATAATTCCAGGCATGAGATTAAGGATCACTGTGCATCTTGGACTTCTCACAAACCTCTTAATTATTGTGTAATCACTTCTTTGAAAGTATAAATCAACCAAGAGTTGACCACATCTGTACTCTCTAATAATAAAGCTTTGAGAATCCACCAGCCTTCTCTGTGGAATAATCATTGCATTTCACTTAGCATAGTATTTTCAGACTGAAGTTTTCATATTTAAGCCAGTTATTTGCCTTCATGCTGTTGCAGCTTTTCAAAGGGGAGCACTGTTGCAATCCAAGCATGTCAATGACTACAAAATCCCTGAGAACATTCTCTGTGTCTGCCAATAACCCAAGAACCCAAGAACAGAAGGTCCCCAACAGAAGAAAGCAACTACAATGCTTTCGTCTAGGATTAGTTGAAAATTCTATATACTGAGAACTTTAAAGATACTCAAACTTATTTATGAGTAAAAGGAAAAATAAGCAAGTGTGTATCCCAAAGGGTGACAGTTGATATAAGTAAACTCCTTCGATAAATATACTTCATGCAGTTTATGTGAAAGTGAAAATTTCAGTCATGTATGACTCTTTGTGACCCCATGAGCTATAGCCTGCCAGGTTCCTCTGCCCATGGGATTCTCCAGGCAAGAATACTGGAGTGGGTTGCCACTTCTTTCTCCAGGGAATCTTCCTGACCCTGCAGGATCTGCAGGGTCTCTTTCATTGGAGGCAGATGCTTTACCCTCTGAGCCACCATGGAAGCCCTGGTTAGTCAATGGGAGGTTATAAAATTTAAAATTATTTGGAAATCTGTGTGTTATATAACCTATAAATCCTTTTGGTGGTGGAACACATAAAAACAAATATTTTATAACTTCTTTTGTACTCTACATAGATTTTTTTTTAATCTGTGATTTAAAGAAAGCTTTTTCATATATTGTAGATTGTGGATTTACCTGCAAGTAGTATTTAAACAGAGTATGAATCTGAATCACATTTTAGTGACCTCAGGAGGATGCGTTTCTCCATCAATCACATGTAGTAAGACAAACGCCACAAGTAAATGCTTTCTTTAAAATGGCAGCATATCCTCATTCAAGTAAAATAATAGCCAGTTAGTTGGAAAGTTAATCACTCACTTGTGTCTGACTAGTTGCAACCCTACGGACTGTAGCCCACCAGGGCCCTCTGTCTATGGGATTTCCCAGGGAAGCCTGTTGTTTTTTTCCCTATTAAAAAAATAAAAATGGTTCTACTGATTTTCCTGGGAGAATTACAGATTTTAACATGGGATAATTTGAACTTCAATAGCCAGAAAGTAAGCCACACAGGTGAGCACCTGCCCTTGATTGGTGGCTTTTTATTATTTTTTCTGAGACATAAAAGACAACTGACAGGGGGGTTAGACAGAGAGCAGTTTAGAACCTCAAATCACTCACTACAAACTTGTATGAGCCCAGACATCTAGTATACATTTTGTGGACTTCCCTGTTGGTACAGTGAATAGGAACCCATCTGCAAATGCAGGGAACATGGGTTTAGTCCTTGTTCCTGAAAGAGTCCATGTAGAGCAGGCATCTAAGCCAGTGTGCTACAACTACTGATCCGGAACCCTAGAGCCCATGAGCCACAACTACTGAAGGCTGAACACCTAGAGCCTGTGCTCTGCAACAAGAGAAGTCAACAGAGTGAAAAGCCCTCTCACTGTGAGGAAGAGTAGCCCCCTCTCACTGCAAGTAGAAAAAGCTCAAGTGCAGCAACACAGACCCAGAATGGCCAAAAACAAATAAATATCTATGCTTCAATAGTTTGAATTGAATATATTTTGTGCTTAATTAAAGCACAGCATAATTGATTGTTTGAAAATGCAGATTACCGTATGTGTTGAGGTATGCTACATACAAACTTTTTTGTTGTTGTTTTTACTTAACTAGTACCTTACTAGGCCCAAAATAATGTCCTGAGGAACCAGAAGTTGGGGGATTGGGATTAAAAAAGTTGCAAAGTATAGCACTTGCATTTATGCACCTTTTACAGAATTGGTTTAAACATATCAATCCCCACTGAAATGCACATTCCACAAAAACTCATAAAGTGATTTATAGCCAATTTGTTGATTGATGTTTTGTGTACCTAGATCAGTGCCTTCTACTCAGCAGGCCCTCAATAAAATTTAAAAAAAAATGAATAAAATATACAGGAAAATACAATTTGGTTTGTGGAACTCCTATAACATTCCTGAGGAAACTAATCAAAATGGGCAGAAGAAATCTGAAAAAGAACCGTGGAAAAATGAGGTATGAACTTACAAGATAGATAAATGGGGAGAAAGAGATTCAGAGTCAATGGCTAAAGTAAGTATATAGAAAATTTGGTGAAGAGTGGTTAAATCATACTTATGAAGTGAGGTATTTTTAAGAGTAAGGAGAATATTGAGTTTTAAATAGAAGTTGAGATATAACAAAAAGATCCTTTAGGGAAGAATATATTCTTCAATCTCAGGTCATCAGGAGCATCTGAAAACTTTGGGATGGACAGATTAAACATTGGTGCCAACCAGCTGACTGATTCTGTCAGTCCATTTAATGCAAGCTGGCTTCCTGTTGGCTAGAATCCATGGATGTGTGTCTGGATTTCATTTTTAAAAGTCAACATCAATTTGATGAGAGAAGCTTCAGAAATCATTCGTTTTCTCAATCAAACCAAGGATGTGATTCTGTTAATTCTAGAACTATGCACATACCAAGTTGCAGTGATAGCAGTTAATTGTTATTGATTGCTGTGTAACAGCATTCATGAATTCCAGAGGGTCTGGCCTTAGTAACGTATAAAGTAATCCAGCAACAGCTTCAATTGGTTTTAGATAAAAATAAAAAGTCACAGGAAGCCAATGATATCTAAGATGCTTGAGAAAATTACTGAAGCACTTCCCTTAATTAGGTTTAATTACCTCTAGAGAAAGATTTGTTGGAAATGAAACTAGAATAGGCCCAAATCTTTCATACTCTGAGCCAGTGCTTCTCAATAGAACTTTCTGATATGATGATAATCTATATATGTGCTGTTCTATGTAGTATCCATTAGACACGTGTGGGTGTTAGTCATGTCTGGCTTTTTGTGGCCCCATGGGCTATAGCCCCCCAGGTTACTCTGCCCATGGTATTTTTCAGGCAAGAATACTGAAGTGGGGTGCACTTTCCTACTCCAGGGTTTCTTCCCAACCCAGGGATCGAACTGGCATCTCCTGCACTGGCAGGCAGATTATTTTCTACTAGTGCCACCTGGGAAGCCCCCATTAGCCACATATATGTGTATTAAACATTAATTTGTGAAATGTAGTTAGTGGTAACTGAGGAAATAAGTTTCACATTTTATGTAGTTTGAATTGATTTAAATTTAAATATTCTAATTGCTAGTGCCCATCATTTTAGAAGGCACAATTTTGCCTAACCAAGAAGAGCAACAGTTTGGAAATTTTTAATCAGCTGGCTGTATCAGTCATGATAGGCTAGGTAATGCTAAATAATATTAATGATATTTTAAAAATTCCACAAGTCTATAGCAACAAATATCTATATCTCTGTTCACATTTAATTTTTCATGTCAGTGTCATGCTGGAACTCAGGCCATAAAGTAGAATCTGTCTGTAACATTGTTGGCTGTCCTTGTAAAGTAAAAGGAAAGCTTGTAAAGCAATGTGTTATACTGGTTCTTTAAGACTTGCCAGTTTTGCTAACACACTCTACTTCTATTGATGGATGATGATGATGATTAGATAGATAGATAGATAGAAAGACATATAGCAGTGAATGATATATCAAAGCATCGCATAATCTATGTTTCCCTCCAATCAATCACATGACCATTCTTGTGTTCCACTGAGGAAGAATGTATAGGTTTCCTCAGGGAATCAATGAACATAAGTGAATAGCAGTACTGGCTCTTCTGTCCATGGGATTTCCCAGGCAAGAGTACTGGAGTGGTTGGCCATTTCCTTCTCCAGGGGACCTTCCTGACACAGGGATCACACCCTGATCTCCCACATTGTAGGCAGACGCTTTTACTGTCTGAGCCACCAGGGATGTCCTTAAAAGAAGATACAAAGAGATATTTTGTTGAATTAATGAATGAGTATTTGCTAGCAAGTTCTGTGTATCTTGACTGGAACTTGATGTTGTAAAACCATCTACTCTATATGTTCATAGAGCAGTGAAATATAGCCTGGTGCAATCTTTTCTAGGGTCAACCTTCCCCAGTTCTTAGGAATAAGAGAGAGAATTACCTAATACTCTAGTTTAATCCAATCTAGTGGATTGTGGCATTTTTGTATAGTATATAAGTAATCATCCAAATGGAATGTATCTTAAATTTATTCTCTACATTTAATGGAGCATGGAATGATAGTGAGAAGGACATGCCACCCACTGCAGTATTCTTGCCTGGAGAATCCCATGGAGAGGAGCCTGGCAGGTTACAGTCCATGAGGTCACAAAGAGTCAGACATGACTGAAGGTACTTAGTATATATACATGGAGAAATAGCAGTGGTCAGATCCAGACAGATCTTAAATAGTGCACCTGGAGCCCTTGGACAAATTATCACTCCCTTTTCATTGCAAGCTCCTTGAAGACAAATTAAGGAATCTGACATGAGTGTCACCAGGCTAAAGTATGATGTTTTCAGGTCTGCATTCCTATCTAGAGGATCTAAGAGAGGACCTGTTTCTTTCCTCATTGAGGTTGTTGTCATAACTCAGTTCCTTGTAGTTATAGGACTGAAGTTCCCATCTCTTTGCTGGCCATCAACTGAGGATATGGGATTGAACTTGGCCCACTCAGATATTCCAAAACAAATTTCTTATTAAAATGTCAATTATTAACATCCTTTTATCATTCTTCTTTTTTTTTTTTCTCTAAAAAAGCTAATAATTTTACTTCAATTTCTCTTGTCTTTTGGAATTTACTATAACCCACAAAAACTCTTCTCTGAGGAAAGGCAACTACACTGATTTAAATTTATAACAGTCATGATAAGGAAATCTTTTTCACCATTTAGATTCTTCAGGGCCAAGAAGGCACTAGATTTGCTGCTGGTAGTCATTTCAGTTCAGTTCAGTTCAGTTGCTCAATTGTGTCTGACTCTGCGACCCCATGAACCGCAGCACACCAGGCCTCCCTGTCTATCACCAACGCCTGGAGTTTACCCAAACTCATGTCCATTGAGTTGGTGATGCCATCCAATCATCTCATATTCTGTTGTCCCCTTCTCTTCCTGCCTTCAATGTTTCACAACATCAGGGTCTTTTCAAGTGATTCTTTAATCTTAATTATTTTTGCCATGTATAGAGAACACATAAAATATTTTGAGAATTAAGACCTGGATACCTATGAGTGGTTGGGGAGGCATTGTTTTTCTTACCACAGTAATTTGAAAGATTTATTGCTTTTACAAAAATATACTTAATCTGCATAAATTTGATTTTGACTTAAGAAATCAATGTGGCAGTATGTTAGGCATTGCTTAAATAGTATTTTATAAATATACATATATATAACTATTTATATATACATAATATGTACATATATGGATGAAATACCAAAACTAAGGGAAACTGAGTCCTGTGGATATTAAACGAATCAACCTTCTTAGGCCCAGGTAATGACAGATTTCTTCAAGCCCCTTGACTTTCTCCCAATAACACTGTCTGCTCATTTCATGTACAGCAAACTATCTGAGTAAATATTTAAAAAAAAAGTTATTCAGTGTAGCATGAAGCATGTAATTAACATAAATGCTTATCTAACTTCATTTTAAAAAGAGATTATCTTTATAATGTTTAATATAAACATTTGAGTTTGAGTAAAACCTAGGAGTTGGTGATGGACAGGGAGGCCTGGCATGCTGCAGTCCCTGAAGTCACAAAGAGTCAGATACGACTGAGTGACTGAACTGAACTGACTCATTTCTGTATGCCAATTTGCTTTTGTTAAATCTTTTACTGAGTACAAAGCATTTTTGGTCTAGTCACAATATAATAGAAATATAGATCAAATAAGTAGTTAAAAGTAAACTAAGCTTATTATATGGGCCTTTTTTACGTTTTCTCCCTCAAAGACAATCTATATAATATGTGTCCTTTGATCAACAGCCCTCCCCAGTAAGCCCTGTGAAAGCAGTATAAGTGTTAATATTTTGTGGCTTAATATTTGCTCAAATGCATGAATGTAACATAATAAAAATTTGGTGTTTCTCTGGGGCTCAGTAAATGCTATTTCTTTTTTCCCCAAGATCTTTGAGAGAGTACATAATATCAAAATGCCCAAAAAATTATGTAATGCATATCCCAGGATGAAAAAGGAAAATTGCAGTCCATTTGTACATTCTTTGGAATTGGATTAGAGTCCTCAGAACTGAAATCACCCAGCACAGACCACAGATTCTGCCCTTAACACAAGACCAAGCTGTAAATCATGTAGTAATTTTTATTGTTGTTTGTTCTCTTGTTTGGGTGACAACTTAATATCCTACAGTAGTATTCAGCTATAAAATGGTGCACATGTCTGGTCACAGGCAGTAAAGAAAGCCCTTGTACTTTCTGATTGCTACAGGAAAATCTTTTGTGTAATTTGTAATTGAAATAAATAAATAACTATACAAACAGAGCAACTTAGGCCTTGCTGAAAAGTGAGTATAAAATCAAATTGAAAGTGAGTTTTCTTTGTCTTCCATGTTTTAAGTGATCTGCTAGATAGGTCTGAAGACAGGATACTTACTGTATGTTTTATTTATGGTCATTTTCATTTTCTTCATAGTTTCATTACAGAAGTACCAAAGCACCCATGTAATATTCCCCAACCTTCAGTTTCATTTATTAGAATGGTTCTTTGTATATGGTTTTCAATTTTAATAGTAATAGCAACTTATTTGGGGCTTCATAGGTAGCACAAGTGGTAAAGAACCCACCTGCCAATACAGGAGATGTAAGAGACGTTGGTTTGATCCCTGGGTGGGAAAGATCCCCTGAAGGAGGTCATGGCAACTCACCCCAGTATTCTTTCCTGGAGAATCCCATAGACTGAGGAGCCTGATGGACTACAATTCATGGGGTCACAAAGAGTCAGACACAACTGAAGTGACTTAGCACTCACAACATATTTGTTATCTGCCTTCTTTGAATATAATCACCAAATGCTACACAAACAATTATGCCCTCTCTAAAATGTATTTGAAATTTCAAAAAAAATTAATATAATGTACTTTAAAACTTCACCAGTAATACACAAACATACACACATGCACAGGTTTATATACAAAACTCTGATTTGTGCTTAGAGCAAGGAGATCAAAGGAACCATTAGATTCTTAAAGGAAGCTCATCTAATTCAGTCACAGGCTAGTGTCTAAAAGCTTTTTGTCTAAAAAATTCATGGATCAATATGTCTCATATTTATCTGCTATCTGTACCTGCTGCTACTATTTTATTTTAGGCCTCCTTAATCATTCTCTGTCCCCTGCATTACAAAAACTTACCAATGATTCTGTTTTTACTCGTACCCCACTAAAAACTAGTTTTCATGTGGCAACAAGAGCTAACTCTTTATAATAGATATCTGATCATACCACTCTTTCCTTACTCTAGTGACTTCTATCACCTCAAAAATAGTCCATACATAGATACGTAGTGAAGATCTTTTGATGTCCTAGATTATTTCCAGTTTGAAACTGCATTTTACTCTCATAGACTGCATGCTTCTTTGCTCATTCTGTACCTCTAGTATAAAGAATTCCTCTCCACAATTATGCACAAATTAAATAACATCTCCCTTTACTTTCTCAGTGACTAAAAACCACTTTATGTGAGCTAATAGAGTATCTTTCTCCAGTCTGTTTCTAGTGTTTTTTTTTGTTTTGTTTTGTTTTTTTCCCCAGTAAACTACAAATGACTTCTATATCTCTCCCTCATCTCTGTATTTTAAAATCTAGGAAGATAGTAAGCTTTTGCCTCTCTTATAGCATATACCAAATACTTGATATGTTCTAAGTTATATTGACCTGCTAGAGATTTAAGACATAAATCAATCATGAACCACGCATATGTGCGCGTGTGTGTGTATGTTGGGATTAAACAGAAACATAACTTAAAAATATTGTGTATCTCATAAAAATTATTTAAAAGGATGAGAAAGATTTGTATTAATTCATCTTTGAATGTTTGGTAGAAGGTAAAATTCATGAATGTAGTCCTCTATCTGATCCTGGATTTTGTTGCTGTTGGGATGTTTTTGATTATTGATTCTATCTACTTACTAGTAGATAGAATTACTTACTAGTAATCAAATTACTTACTAGTAATCAATGTGCTCAGATTTTTCATTTCATCACTGTCCAGTCTAGGTATATTGTTTCTAGAACTTTCTTCATGTTTTCAAGTGTCCAGTATGTTGGTGTATAACTGTTCATGTAAATCTCTTATGATACACTATGAAAGATGCTCAACATATTAAGTGAATTTATTTTATTGAAATATAGTTAATTTACACTGTAGTGTTAGTTTCAGGTATACAGGAAAATGATTCAGTTATACATATATTCATTCTTTTTCACATTCTTTTCCCATAGAAGTTACTACAGAATACTGAGTATAGTTCCCTGTGCTGTATAGTATGTCCTTTGGTTTCTAGTGTATATATGTTAATCCCAAACTCCTAATCTATCCTTCCTATGCATTCTCTCTCATAACAATAAATTTGTTTTCTATGCTTGTGGGTATATATCTGTTTTATATATAAGTTCATTTGTATCTTATATTCCACATGTGAGCCATATCATATAATATGTGTCTTTCTGTATCTGACTTACTTCACTTAGTATGATAATATCTAGGTCCATCTATGCTTGCAAATGGCATTATTTCATTCTTACCTATGGCTGAGTAGTATTTCACTGTATAAATATACTACATGTTCTTTATTAATTCATTTGTTGATGGACATTTAGGTTTCTTCCACGCCTTGGCTATTGTAAACAGTGCTGCAATGAACAATGGAGTGCATTTATCCTTTCAGATTATGGTTTTTCTCTATATATGTGCCCAGGAGTGGGATTGCAGGGTTGTATCACAGCTGTATTTTGCTTTTTAAGGAACACCCATACTCTTCTCTATAGTGACCATACCAATTTACATTCCTACAATGTAGGAGGGTAACAATGTAGGAGGGTAACCCCTGTCCCTACCTTTATTTATAGATTTTTTGATGATGACCAGTATAACTGGCGTTACATGATACATCATTGTAATTTTGATTTTCATTTCTCTAATAATTATTGATGCAGAGCAATATTGTTAGTGAAATTTAAAAAAAAAAAGAAAAAGTGTTAATGACATCGGTGAGAAACTTGGTGAGGCAGTGTACACTGTTGGTGAGGATATAAATTGATGCAGTCACTATAGAAAACAGTATGGAAGTTTCCCCCAGATTTAGAGCAATAATTATCATAAGATCTAGCAAGTCTGCCTCTGAGTATTCATGTGAAGAAAAAGAAAACACCAACTGGTAAAGACACATGGATCCCCTAGTAATTGCAACATTATTTACAATAAGCAGGATAATGAAACAACCTAAGTATCCACCAAAAGATGACTGGGTAAAGACATTATGTTATATATATACATACAATGGAATATTATTGAGCCATAAAATTTAATGAAATCCTGCCATTTGGGACATAATGAATGAATCTTCAGGGCATATTGCTAAGTGAAGTAAGTCCGACAGATAAAAACAAAAATCCTATGATCTGTATTATTAGTGTAATCTGAAAAATACAAAATAAAAATAGAACCACATAGATGCAAAGAACAGACTGCTAATTGCCACAGGCAGAAGGATGAGGAGTGGAAAAAACAAATGATTTTTTTTAATTTGTTTAAAGAAGATAAATTAAGAAATAATATTTTAATAAATGTAAGTTTCATGAGGGTAGTGATGTTTTACTTACTGAATTATGACCAGCACTTTGAAGAATGCCTGACACATAGTAGATGCTTAATAATGTTTATAGAAGCAATACATAGCTATCATTGCTATTTGGAAAGTCTCAGCTGATAAAGGCAAACCCATCTTGTTGAGCATGTTAAAGATTTAAAATGGTAGCAAGAGTATCCCTCTGAAGGACAATTTTCAATTTTTCATGATAAGGTTCTGCTGAGAGGTTATTTGTATTGAAGTATAGTGATGTCAGTTTTGGAATCCTATGGGACAAAACCAGCTTATGCTCAGAGGTTGATAGGTAATTAGAGTAATGGGCAATGATACTGAAAACCCTACACTAGGATATGAAGATAGTGGAGATGGAATTATATCTAGTGATGTTCATTTATATTTCTTAAAGAAGATGGGTGAAACTGAGTAACTCAATTATTGATAGGAAAGACCAGGAATAATAGAAAGAAGTTTACTATTATGTCTTTAGTGTCATGTTAGTCACTCAGTCATGTCAAATTCTTTGTGACCCCAAGGACTATAGCCCTCCAGGTGCTTCTAGTCATGGAATACTCCCAGCAAGAATACTGGAGTGGGTAACCATTGCCTTCTCCAGGAGATCTTGCTGACCCAGGGATCCTGTATTACAGGCAGATTTTTTGTCTTCTGAGCCACTAGGGAACTGTATTATGTCTTTAATATACAATATTGTAAAGTAATTAGCTTCCAATTAAAATAAATAAGTTTATATTAAAAAATAAGAATATCTAACTGTTACATTGAATACATGAATGCTACAAATAGTTCAATAAAGCATTACATACACTAAAAATAATAAAGTAGGGGGGAAAAGTAAAACAGATATATGAAAATGATAAGAATAACTAAGAAATTTTGGGAATAAAATTTTCATGAAAGTCCATGTGTGCTTGTGTTTGTGTGTTTTGGGAGGTGGGGAAGTAAGTGTGAGAATTAAGCTAACGTTGATTATGTATAGCATAAAAAATTTAATGGCTTAAAATAAGAAAGTGCGTTAAGCTAAGGAACAAATTGCTTAATATAGGTGACTGCAGGGTTGATAGTTGAGTCTTTATGGAAGAATCAGGATTTTGTCATTTTTTTCACATTATTTTTGTATTGTCCTCAGTTTAGTTCTCCTCATGTTCTTGAGATCCTAGACCAGTATTACATATAGATACTTCAGTTGTCAGTGAAATAAGATGTTAAAAAGTGCTGTTCATCTATCTTTTACAATAAAGGTGATTTCCCAAAATTGCTGCCATAGTTTACTTCTCATATCATTGAAGAGAATTTCATCACACACCCATGAGTGTGGTACCTATGGGTAAATAAGATTTACCTCTGAGCTGATATTATAGTTATCCTGCCTCAGAAATTATATTGAAACAAATGTGTGTTTGTGCAGCAAGGGATAAATGAGCAACCGATAATAATTTTAGTTAAGGATTTTCACAAATTGGTTTTTATATCCCTGATATTTCTTCATTCTAATATAGAAAAATGAAATTTTCAATAGCGCATTTTAATGCCAGTTTTCAAATGTAAGCAACTTTTTCAATCAGAAATATGGTGTAATACTGATTTGTATTAATATTCCAAGCATGTATTTAGAGGTTTTCCAGATTTACATTTTGAATTTCATTCAAAACTTTACTCATTTTATCATATGAAAGAGCAATTTTAAATTGTAAGTAGGTTGCCAACAAGAATACAACAAAGGTACAGGTGTTTCTATTAAAATACTATAAGTGTGTTTCTGAAAAATCAATTGTTTTGCAAAGTTTCACACTAAAACTATCAGAGCTTATGAGAAAAAAGTAAGAGTAGAATCATGATAATCAAAACATAAGAAACTTTATAACTGAGGTGCTAACCAACACAATATCTACAATAAAACATAATATGATGGCATAGTTACAAAATGGTATTTCTAATAAATAAATGCTACACTGAATACAAGTATGTGCATTCCTTTAAAAACAAGAGAATGGGCTGTATGAGTTGTGCCTCCTAATTAATAAATATTGGACTATTTAAAAAAAAGGCAATGTGGAGATCTTCATAATTATACTTACACTGTAAAGCAGGTGACTAACTGAGTCAAGAGGCAGGTGAAAGTGTGAAAAGATTCATTTCATTACTACGGATTCCTCCAGAGCTCACTGTATTCTGCCCTTGTATTTCCATTCAGATCTTGCTACATGTGCCACAATGGCACAACACATTTACAGGATGAAGGTAAAAATCTCATATGAACTAATAATTTGATTAAGATCTCTCTACAGTATACCAATTATACATCTATCTATTTTTCTACCTATCTATCCAATTCATATTGCTGTATATAACAATAATCTCTCTAAATATGGTTTCTCATGTGGCAAAGTGGTAAATAAGTCAATGATGTTTCAAATAGTTAAATCAGTTCCACATAATTACCAGGTAGATATATGGGAATGTGTTTTTGAACAGAAATTACTTACTTGTTGCAAATGAGTTTCTATATGCTTTAGTGTTATAAGTATAAAATTATGCCATACCATTTGATCTCAAAAATTCTGAGGACTCTTCAAGAACTAGACTAGTTGAATGAATTCATTCTTCCTGTTCTTTCATCCACTGTTAGAAACTTGCAATATGAAGTGGAGTCCGGTAAATCCTTTTTCCTTAATACATGACAGGAAAACTTTAGAAAGAAACTAAAGTTCTTGCCTTATATGACACAAAACTTTCATAATTGTTAAGCTGATTTTTTAAATTTTTTTCCAAATATCTTAGAAACCAAAAAAAGAAGGATGGCAGTTATGAGACTCTCAATGCTTTTAATTCAAGATGCTCAGGAGAAATGTAGCTTTTTTTTGGGGGGGGGGGGAGATAATATAGAGTACATGGTATGAAGCACACAAGAATATACTTGCAACACTATATATATTTTTGCAGTTGTTGTTCATAAAGCCAGAGATCCAAAATGAAAAATTAGTATCAGTTAAAATGACTTTGGATGACAACAGAAAATAATGTGCTAATGCCTGGTTTGGCCAGGGGACAAGAAAGATGTTTCTTAGCTGAATGCCAGTTAGAAATTGAAAGACTATTTACATATTTAACAATCTACTGAGCCAAAAGGTAGTTGAATCTATCTAATTTTTTTCAAAGAGAATTTATGCATGGATTTGAAGGTAAAAAGAAAATTTCCATCAAAGCGGCATAGATAAGCAATCATTGGTGCTGGAGAAAGAACATATTTTCGGAGAGAGTTGCCTTTGAATGGAATGAAAGCGTTAGAGTTTTATAGAATTCATCTATGTTCATGAAATAGAAACAGTATTTTCAGAGATAGGACATAACACATTCTCCATTAATATGTACATTTTTATAAACCTAAAAGTGTATGGTTGAAAAATTACCTTAGAGTAGCTCAATTGCAAAGGTCAAGTTCCATATTTACAAAATTTAAAATATACAAGGCTGTGTGTATGTGTGTAAGCTTTAAAAAGTATAAGAGTTCCAAATCTGTTTTGTATAAAAATGATAATTAGTTTTATATAATATTTATATTTACATTTCTTTTTCCTACAAGAGCTTTCTTTACAATATCTATATCTGTATCATTTACTATTTTCTCTTATAGCTAGTTATTTTTAATACAAAGTTTTATTAATAACTTGCTAAAATTTGTTTT
Organism: Bubalus kerabau; assembly: GCF_029407905.1. Taxonomy (NCBI): domain Eukaryota; kingdom Metazoa; phylum Chordata; class Mammalia; order Artiodactyla; family Bovidae; genus Bubalus; species Bubalus kerabau. Next base: position 55,657,005 of record NC_073634.1, read on the forward strand.
TTTATTTATTTTTAAATTTTATTTAATTTAACTTTACAATATTGTATTGGTTTTGCCATATATCAAAATGAACCTGCCACAGGTATACATGTGTTCCCCATCCTGAACCCTCCTCCCTCCTCCTTCCCCATACCATCCCTCTGGGTCGTCCCAGTGCACCAGCCCCAAGCATCCAGTATTGTGCATCGAACCTGGACTGGCGACTCGTTTCATACATGATATTATACATGTTTCAATGCCATTCTCCCAAATCATCCCACCCTCTCCCTCTCCCACAGACTCCAAAAGACTGTTCGATACATCAGTGTCTCTTTTGCTGTGTCATACACAGGGTTATTGTTACCATCTTTCTAAATTCCATATATATGCGTTAGTATACTGTATTCGTGTTTTTCTTTCTGGCTTACTTTACTCTGTATAATAGGCTCCAGTTTCATCCACCTCATTAGAACTGATTCAAATGCATTCTTTTAAATGGCTGAGTAATACTCCATTGTGTATATGTACCACTGCTTTCTTATCCATTCATCTGCTGATGGGCATCTAGGTTGCTTCCATGTCCTGGCTATTATAAACAGTGCTGCGATGAACACTGGGGTACACGTGTCTCTTTCCCTTCTGGTTTCCTCAGTGTGTATGCCCAGCAGTGGGATTGCTGGATCATAAGGCAGTTCTATTTCCAGCTTTTTAAGGAATCTCCACACTGTTCTGCATAGTGGCTGTACTAGTTTGCATTCCCACTAACAGTGTAAGAGGGTTCCCTTTTCTCCACACCCTCTCCAGCATTTATTGTTTGTAGACTTTTGGATCACAGCCATTCTGACTGGCGTGAAATGGTACCCCATAGTGGTTTTGATTTGCATTTCTCTGATAATGAGTGATGTTGAGCATCTTTTCATGTGTTTGTTAGCCATCTGTATGTCTTCTTTGAAGAAATGTCTATTTAGTTCTTTGGCTCATTTTTTGATTGGGTCATTTATTTTTCTGGAGTTGAGCTGCAGGAGTTGCTTGTATATTTTTGAGATTAGTTGTTTGTCAGTTGCTTCATTTGCTATTATTCTCTCCCATTCTGAAGGCTGTCTTTTCACCTTGCTTAGAGTTTCCTTTGATGTGCAGAAGCTTTTAATTTTAATTAGGTCCCATTTGTTTATTTTTGCTTTTATTTCCAATATTCTGGGAGGTGGGTCATAGAGGATCCTGCTGTGATGTATGTCGGAGAGTGTTTTGCCTATGTTCTCCTCTAGGACTTTTATAGTTTCTGATCTTACATTTAGATCTACTTTGAATTCATCTTATATTTGTAATTTTAGACATTTTAAGTCTTTAATGTTCAGGCTTAGATTTGTGACATCCAGATATTTATTTACAGCAAATAGTCATCATATAATGCAAATGTTATTATATATCAAGGAAACAAATATTTATAAACACTTGTGGGATTTTACCTTATTGACATTGCAAAAATCCTTTATATTATAATTCCAACTTTGTATGTGAAAAACTTGGTTTAGAGGGAGAGTACCATGGGCCTTATGATTTAGAATAAGATATTTTGATTTACAGTTAAACCCTTTAATTTACAATTTGAGTAACCCGGAGCGAGTTACTTATGCTTTCTAAGTCCTAGCATAAAAACATTTTCTCATAAGGTTCGTGAAAACAAAGAATTGTAGAAATGTCTTGACACAGTGCTTGACACACACCAATGACTAAAAATGTGTATGCTATTGTTTTTATTACAATGCTTTTTACTTTTATATCATTATTTACTCTGCAGTTGCTTTACTGACATCTTTAGCATTATTATTACTATCACAGAAAGTAACAGGTTTTTGTCAAAAATCACTGTATTGTAAACAGTTTAACCACATTTTAATTGCATGTCTTTGTTTCAAAAACTGGATTTTAATTTCAGGGTTTTTTTTTTTGCATAAAATATAGGTTTTTCACTATGCTTCTGAAGTTTTAAGTGTTAGTTGCTTAGTTGTGTCCAACTCTTTGCAACCCCATGGACTGTAGCCCACCAGCTCTTCTGTCCATGGAATTCTCCATGTAAGAATACTGGAATGGGTAGCCATTCCCTTCTCCAGGGGATCTTCATAACCCAGGGATGGAACCCAAGTCTCCTGCACTGCACAGGGATTCTTTATCATCTGAGCCACCAGGGAAACCTTTGAAATGATGGACTTTTGGCAGGTGATTAGGTCATGAGTATGAGCCCTAATCATAATTAGGATTAATGCCATTATAAAAGTCACCACAGAAAGCTTGATCACCTCTTTTGCCATGTGAGGTAACAGTGAAGATAGCCTTTAAAGGGGAAGCACATCTTAAGCAGATATTGAATCTCTCAGTGCAATAATCTTGAACTTCTAAGCCTCCAGAACAGTGAGAAATAAATTTCTGTTTATCAGCCACCCAGTTCATAATATTTTGTCAAAATATTTGCCAAATCAACTAAGACAATAAGGAAGTTAATTTTCTTACTTTATCACAATGATAGTAAGTTAACACTACTACTAGCCATGAAATTAAAAGATGCTTACTCCTTGGAAGAAAAGTTATGACCAACCTAGATAGCATATTGAAAAGCAGAGACACTACTTTGTCAACAAAGGTCTGTCTAGTCAAGGCTGTGGTTTTTCCAGTGGTCATGTATGGATGTGAGAGTTGGACTGTGAAGAAAGCTGAGTGCCGAAGAATTGATGAATTTTAACTGTGGTGTTGGAGAAGACTCTTGAGAGTCCCTTGGACTGCAAGGAGATCCAACCAGTCCACTCTGAAGGAGATCAGCCCTGGGATTTCTTTGGAAGGAATGATGCTAAAGCTGAAACTCCAGTACTTTGGCCACCTCATGCAAAGAGTTGACTCATTGGAAAAGACTCTGATGCTGGGAGGGGTTGGGGGCAGGAGGAGAAGGGGACGACAGAGGATGAGATGGCTGGATGGCATCACTGACTCCATGGACGTGAGTCTGAGTGAACTCCGGGAGTTGGTGATGGACAGGGAGGCCTGGCGTGCTGCGATTCATGGGGTCGCAAAGAGTCGGACATGACTGAGTGACTAAACTGAATTGAACTGAAAGGAATTTAATTAGGTATTTTGTGTTAATGTAATTTTTCCTGTTTTTGCTTATTCTTCCCACCTACTTAATTATATACCTTATTTAACCACAGCATGTGCCTATACTATTAGAAGGAAATACAGAGAAAAAATGCTGTCTGAATGTATCCTTGGAAAAAATATTAAATATGACAACGCACTTCAGTTTAACTTCCTATTCTATTTTCCATTCTGAGAATTTTGCAGAATGTTTCTCTGAGTTTTATTCTCAATGTTTTGGTGACTTCTTTTTTTATGTCTACTGAGGAGTACTAGCACTACTATCATTCTTTTGTCACCATTCATCATCTAAACCAAGATGAACATTACATATCAGATTTGGGAAAATCAGACCTCACATTGGGAAAATCATTTTATAAAATAATTTATATAAAACATTTAAACAAATTAATTTAAATATATAAATTATTTATTGATTGTATACAGACATATAATATCCTTGAAAACCAATACAATATTGTAAAGTAATTAACCTCCAATTAAAATAAATATATTTATATTAAAAAAAGAATACTTGGTTTTTGCATAGGAAATATCAAGTAGAAGAATGTGACATGATGTAAAATCTATGAATGAAGTACCCAGTACAAGCAATTAATATCTGCTTCACTAACTGAAATTATACTACTTATGAATTTATATTCATTTTCTGTTTTCCTATCGTGTGTAATATCTAGAAGGAAAATGAAGCTCTATATGCTGATCTTTTGAATGACATCATAAAGATCAAAGAAGAGAACTATATCCAGATACATAAAGCTTTTATTGATGCAATGCCCATTTATTTAGCTAATGAGTAAAAATGGACTCGGTTTCAATCATCCTGCCATGGTTTTAGTCCACAGTGAAAAATGACCATGGTGGAGTGAGCTTTCTACAGATAAAGCTATCTTCTAGACACCAGTGGCAAAAAGAAAGAGAGGAATAAATTACTTTCTTCTAAAGTAATCCAAGTTAACACTTTAATTTTAGAAACAAAGAAATGAATATCTAAAGAAATAAATGAACTCATTCATATACAGTAACAGTTCTTTGAGTAAAAGAGGAGAAAAACATGTATCTCACCACCAAAAAGAAGTATATTTCAATGTTTTACATATATATATATGAGATAAAATAGTATAAAATACAAATATTGGAATGCAAATGAAATATAGATTTATTGCTTCATTCGTTCATGTATTGTATGCATTTACTCTCTCTTAAGAATTGTGCTGCACAATGTTTTCATGGAATATTAAGAAAAATAGTGTCTTAAAATTTAAGAAGCTTACAGAGAGTGGATGTAATAAGCATTTAAAAATAAACTATGTTAAAAAGCTAAATACTTTCAAATATTCATAAAGATTAAAATAAAATAGACATTCTGAGAGAAAATACTTAACCAGGGGCTAGGGAGCAGTGGAAAGGTAAGGTATCACCAAGAAAATTAACAATTACACAGACATCTGAAAAATACAAAGAATTGGTCAAGAAAACAAAGGAATAAATCTATCATGATATTTTAGGGAAAACACATCACAGACAAAGAAAAGAATCATTTTTTTTAAGAAATTGGACAAGAGCAAGGTGCCTGTCATCAACTGGATCTTGATGGCCAAGGGTGAGAACAGTAGATGTGGTTGGAAATACAGGCAGAGAACATATCCTGTTTGCTGGTGTATTTTTTTTTTTTTTGATTATTCACTGTATATGTTTTTTTTTTCCTTGAAATATAACTTTATTAATTTTAATTGGAGGTTAATTATTTTACAATATTGTATTGGTTTTGCCGGTATTGATCAGGCCTTCTTCTCTCCAGTTCTCACTGTGTAACAACTAGCAATATGAGGATGCTGATGATTTTGCTTGTCAAATACATATTTTCTGGTTCTATAAAATACAGATAAAAGCTATTTTCTTAGCAATGTTATTTTGAGGATTAAGTAACATGAGATATGTAGAAATGATTGAACAGTTAAAAACATCATGACTCTGCAGGATCATCATTGTAGGAAACATGACCAGCTTCAGCTTTCAATGTTGGCTAGGCTTTTGATATATATTCACAGAGATCAGTTTATTTTACCAAGATGTCATGATTTTGTTGTAAGTTCACTAGATTCTTGGATGTCACTAGAATATTTCAAAATTAAACCTAAAGCAAACAGTTTTTTTTTTTTTTTTTTTAAGTCACTGAGTTGTGTCAGACTCTTTGCAACCCCATGGACTTCTCTCAGCCCTTGGAATTCTCTATGCCAGAATACTGGAATAGGTAGTCTTTCCTTTCTCCAGGGGATCTTCCCAACCCAAGAATTGAACTGGGCTCTCCTGCATTGCAGGCAGATTCTTTACCAACTGAGCTAAGGAAATGAAATAGAATATTGATCATGATAAGAGCTAATAGATCCATGATCAGAGTGTTCTCCTCCCACTTCTTTACACAAAGAAGGGAGCCATGCAACCTATTGAGAGAAATAAATATTAATTAAGAAAGCATATTAACTGTAAGCTAAAAGGCCTTAGGAGCACAGTGGCTGGCTGGGTACCAGAGAAGATTGATTAGATTATTTGTCTATCATCCAAATGCACGTGCAAAACAAAGACTTAGCTACTCACCAGGGGAAAAAAAAAAAAAAAAGAAAGTGTTAGTTGTTCAGTCCTGTCTGGCTCTTTGTGACCCCATGAGCTGTAGTCTGCCAGGCTCCTCTGTCCATGGAATTCTCCAAGTATCCTATTCCCTTCTCCAGGGGATCTTCCCTGTCCAGGGATTGAACCTAGGTCTTCCATATTGCAGGCAGGTTCTTTACTGCCTCTGAGCTCCTCACCAAGGATCCATATCATTTGGAGGCTTCTCTGATGCCTTAATCAAGCTAGCAGCATCTGCACCTCCTTGAATCTCATCATTCATATCACTTAAGTTGCTGAAAATCTTTACAGTTTACATATTTTTCATGATGTGTAGCTCAGTGAGAGTAAGTTATTTAACAAAATTCTTTCCCTATTCTGAGTCCCAGGATACACATTATATTGTATTATACTATTATTCAATACAATATTATAATATTAGAAACAATCTAGTAATCAGAAGTAAGCTAAAACTCACAGGAAAATAAATAAGCATTATCAAAGTGTAGAATGGTGGGTAAAACCAACAACAGAACATATACTGAATACTTTGAATTAGAATTTTTAATATATTAATATTATTATCTTAATGTTTGAATATATATATATATATAGATAGATAGATAGATATACAGTATGTGAGAGAGAGAGAAAGAAAGAGAAAAGGGGTAGGAGGAGCAAGAGAAAAAAAGAGGGAGAAAGGGAGGATGGTGAATTTGACAAGTAACATCGAAATTTTAAAGTTATATTTTTCTAAAGTCATTGTGAACATCTTATGTTCTTTAGTATACTCATCCAGGGAATATCTTGTAAAACACATTTCACAGGCAGGCAAGATATTTGGCTTTTTTTTTTTTTTTTTTTCTTACCATGGTTTAATCCACTTGTGAGTTCGAAACTTAAATCCTTTTAAAGATTCAGTCCCTTTGGAAATGCTAATCTCAAAAGGATTTTTCTTTCCTTTTTTTTGGTGTAAAAGTAATCATTCATGTCTTGGCAATTATATACTGCATTCTATTTTATTTCTGTTGCATTTTTTTCACATTAATCTTATTCTCCTAATATTCTAGTTACAATCCTGTCCATTTCCAGTAACTCTGTTAACACAAAGTGAAAAAAATATTCTTAGAAAAGAAAAAATTATGCTGAAGTTTTATAAAAGCTTATTTTCCCTTCCTTTTTCTTTTTGCTTTAAAACATTGCACTCCAGTAATGCTTTTACATTTGAGGCTAAGTCTGCAGCTCAAAAATATTGATTCTTTTATCTGCAGGATGTTCTTGTCCACAGCAGGCAGCACAAATGAATGAAAATACATTTATTCTCATCCCTTTCAGAAAAGGTTTGCAATCTGTCTATGGCCTTTCATGATCAAGACACCAAGTCCTTTGGCTTAATGTTATGTAAAGCATAAGTACAGAACAGCCTCAATAAAAGATTCTACCTAAGGAAAGTGAAAGAATCAAGAGGGACTTGGAAATCTTTTGTATAATGATGCATGCCACTCAATGTTTATTAAGTGACTTCTAAAACTAAAAACTTAAAGTTTAGAGATAAAATAACCAGAAATGTGAATTCTCCATAATTTCTTGAAATATCATCCACTCTAGTGAGAAAAGAACAATTCTATGGAAAACAGTATTAGTATTTGAGAAATTCCTAAAAAGAAAATCTTAGTCTATCAAAAGACCCAGATTATGGGTCCAGTTATCAGCAATTAAATTCTCAAATGTAAAATAAAGTTCAAAATACTTACCTTACAGTACCCTCTGGCAGCCTAAGTCACTTATTCTGTGGACATATTATTTTGTTGTTTGTATTATTATGGTTCAGTTACTGGTATTCCCTATTATGTCTTCAACATTTTCATATTTCCAGGTACATTGTAATCTTTCAAACTGTGGTGCTGGGGAAGACTTGAGAGTCCCTTGGACTGTAAGGAGATCAAACCAGTAAATCACAAAGGAAACCAATCCTGAATATTCATTGGGAGGGCAGATGCTGAAGTTGAAGCTCCAATACTTTGGCCATGTGATGCAAAGAGGCTACACATTGGAAAAGACCCCGATGCGGGGAAAGATTAAAGGCAAGAGAAGGGAGCAGCAGAGGATAAGCTGGATAGGTAGCATCACCAACTCAATGGACATGAATTTGGGCAAGCTCCGGGAGATAGTGGAGGACAGAGGAGCCTGGCAGGCTGTAGTTCATGAAGTCACAAAGAATCGGACAGGACTTAGTAACTAAACAGCAACAAATAATAATAACCAAATATATAAGTATGTATGTGTATATATATATATGAATTTGTTTAATAAAATATTGCAAAGCAGTTGTAGTAACATGAGGACTTTCATGTTGTGCTTGAAGGTTACTGAGGAATCACTGTTTAACATCTAGGGGTTTTTATCAGGTGACTTCCATATTATTCCTCCAGACAACCATATTTCCTTTGTTGTTGTTGTTCAGTCACTCAGTCCTGTCCAACTCTTTGTTACCCCATGGACTCCAGTGTGCCAATATTCCCTATCCTTCACCATCTCCCAGAGCTTGCTCAAACTTATGTCCATAGAATTGGTGACCCCATCAAACTGTTTGGTAGTTAGAATAGGAAAAAGGAGTCCAGAAAGGTGATGACTAAAGACAAAAAAGGGAAAAGCCTACAAAAATAGAACAAAGGAAGATGAGAGGATCAGAGTGAGGACCTCAGGTAAGACAAACAGCACTCCTGGCTAGCCCAATCTATATAGGACAGGCCCAGGGAAAGGACGGAGAAGGTAATGGCACCCCACTCCAGCACTCTTGCCTGGAAAATCCAATGGACAGAGGAGCCTGGTAGGATGCAGTCCATGGGGTCGCTAGGAGTCGGACACAACTGAGCGACTTCACTTTCACTTTTCACTCTCATGCATTGGAGAAGGAAATGGCAACCCACTCCAGTGTTCTTGCCTGGAGAATTCCAGGGACAGGGAGTCTGGTGGGCTGCCATCTATGGGGTCGCACAGAGTCGGACACGACTGAAGCGACTCAGCAGCAGCAGCAGCAGGGAGATGAGAAAAAAACATATAAAAAGAGGGCCCAAAATTGGTCTGGGGGCTTCTCTTTGGGTCTTTTGGGTTGGCCCACCCACATGCCTCGAGTATGTATTTTCCTTTACTTTCTAAATAAAACTGAGCTGTAACATGGGGCTGTAACACCGGTCCATCCAAGGGCTGTAACACTGGTCCGTCCATTGCTTCAAATTTTTGTTGTGATGAGACAGAAATGAGGAAAGTACAAATTTCCCTGACACAAACATCTCATCCCATATTTCCTTACCTATTAAACAAAGATATTTTTCACATGTTCTACTGTTCAAGTGCAAGATGCATGAGATTATTATATATTCCTGATTTTATTTTGCCAGGTTTTTGTCTCTGTTGACCTTATGTCTATTAAACCCCAAATTCTTTAGCTAATGGCCAAGGTGTTACTTATTTATAAGAAATGAAACTACATTGAGAAAGGGCTTTCTCAATCGAATTAAATGTGAAGGTTGCACTAGCATACCAAAGCTATCATTCTTGCTAGTAATTTTTTTCTTTCATCCCTGCATTAAGATGTTTGTAGTCAGTATGTTAGGGTGTATAAAGGAAGAAAAGTAAAGGCGATCTTAGAAGAACAAGAAAAGTTAAATTATTAGGTTAGCTTTGCTTTCTCAATCTTTCTTGTTAAGACTTGTGCAGAATGTCCATTTAGAATTCAGCTAGAAATACACAGAAATTTCTATGATAATCAACCAGGCATATCTCAGGCAAGCCATGGTTTACTTATGAAGAATTCTCTCAAGTACTCAAATGGTCTGGACTAAGTAAAATTGGGTTCTCTCACAGGAAGCAAAGGTTTTTCTGAAACTGTGTGTATGTGTTTATTTCCTCAAAAACAGGGCCTCGGGATAAGATAACTTGTAAATGAATGATTTGTCTCATTTTTTTTTTTTTAAATGAAAGATAATCTATACCAAAGCACAGGAGAGAGGAAGAGCTTCTAGGACAAAAGAATTGTACCACCAATAGTGACAGTTCTTATTCCTGGAAATATTTAATGTCGGTTCAATAAGATAAGCAGAGAAGGCAATGGCAACCCACTCCAGTACTCTTGCCTGGAGAATCCCAGGAACGGGGGAGCCCAGTGGGCTGCCGTCTATGGGGTCACACAGAGTCAGACATGACTGAAGCGACTTAGCAGCAGCAGCAGCAGCAGCAGCAATAAGATAAGAACTGCAACTCACATAATTCTCTAGCCTATTTATACCCACACTTAAATAATTAAACATTATGGAGATAGAAATGCTCACCCTTAGTTTGGAAGAACAGAATTAAAGTGGATTTCCTAGAATAAGAGTAGAATCAGAATTTAATACCATTTAGTAGAATCCCTCAATTTACTTAAGAGTTTATCACTTACAAAGTTCATTTGTGCACATTATCATAAATAAATCGCCAGTAAAAATGAGGAGGTAAGTCAAAGCTATTAATCCTTTTATGAATGAGGAGGTAAAACAAAGCTCTTAATTCTTTTATGAATATAAGAAATGAACTGATTTGTCATAATCAGTTTTCAAAGATCAGAAAAATGTCATTTTCTTGACAGTCTTCCCTTAATCACTCAATTGCAAAAAACTCCATCATCCTCCAAATTTTCAGTGAAATATTATAGTTCTATACCTCACTATAAGCTTCCCAGGTGGCTCAGATGGTAAAGAAGTTGGCTGCAATGCAGGAGTCTGGATTTGATCCCTGGGTCAGGAAGATCACCTGGAGAAGGGAAAGATTACCTACTCCATTATTCTTGCCTGGAAAACTCCATGGACAGAGGAGCCTGACAGGCTATTATCCATGGAGTCGCAAAGACTGAGCTAGTAACTAACACTAACTAACTACTCTCCCTATAGACTCTAATTATTGATGAATCAGATCAGATCAGTCGCTCAGTCGTGTCCGACTCTTCGTGACCCCATGAATCGCAGGCCTTTTCATACTGTTTATGGGGTTCTCAAGGCAAGAATACTGAAGTGGTTTGCCATTCCTTTCTCCAGTGAACCACATTCTGTCAAATCTCTCCACCATGACCCGCCCATCTTGGGTTGCCGTATCTAAACACAACTGAGCGACTGAACTGAACTGAAACATATTTTGCAATTCATAAAGTAGAAGGCACTAATTTAATTAAATGTTTGTATTTACTCATTTGCTCTTCCTAACAGTAAGTATTATCTCCAATTTGTAATTAAGGAAATTACAGCTAAAATTAAAACAGAAACCTCACATTTTTATACACCCCATACTGTCTCTTTGAATAAAGAATATCATATTTACTTGTAGATTATTTAGAATGTATAGCAGAATGCTTTGAGAATACTAGATAGTAAGGAAATGCTCATCAAATGACTGAACTAAAAATAAACAGGGAGTGGCAGCAGTCTTATGGCTGCCAAGTGGCAGTTATTATTCTCCTTCCTCAGTGCCCTTAGGGAAAAAAACCTCTATATAATCTGGCTCCTTTCCTCACCTCCTCAGTGCAATTTTCTCAGGGTAACTGGAGACGCTGTGCCTTGGGCTTGAAGTCCCCAAAATTTGCATCCAATAAAACATCACTATCAAAAAACTATCAAGAAAATAAATTAGGACTTCAAAAAAAAAACAAAAACAAAAACATGTTCAAGAATAAAGATGAAAACAGGTCAACTTGACAACATAATCAAAAGCTTATCAGAAAGCAAACATAAAAGGGCCAGAAATAGACAATATTCTGTTTCCCTCAACATGCATATAGATCTTAGGCAAATAAAACATAGTTTAATATGATAGAAGACAAAATATTGAAAGAAAAGTGAATTTGTGTAAGGCAGCTAAGTTAAAGGTGAAAATTGGTCAAATAACAAAGGATTTCTGTCTAATACAAATGGCGTGAACTGCATAAAAATCTAATTTCTCTGATAAAAATGATATCATACATTTAGACATAACTGATACATTTTAAAACTAATTATTTTGCATAATTTTAAGTCTCTATTTTTCTCTGCTCTTACGAACTGTGTATCATTTAAATATATATACCCAACCTATAGATCAAAAACTATTATAGCATAATAAGGAAACAAATATTTGCCAACTTTATTAATGGAAATATTATCTCTACAAATAAAATAAGAAAAATAATTTTAAAATGTAGCAATACACTCAATCCTAAATAATATAACAAAGATATCATTATATTATTATAACTGCATCTTAAAATTCTGTATTCTATGAAGCTTAAAATACCTATTTGCATACACAACATAGTTATATGAAATATACTTGAAATATGCATACAGATTTTGGAAAAGGAGAAGCATGACTGATTAAAAAATGATGTCTGTGGAGGAATAACATAGATGAAATGCAAATTTTAAAATATTAATTTTTCTGATTATGCAAAGTTGGCAAAAGTTGTGAACAGACTCCAAAATGCAAGGAAGGGATATAGATTAAATATATTTTAAAATGATCACCTAAAATGAGATTAGTTCTAACAGTGTGAATCAAACCGGTAAGAGACCATAGAATTCATAGCTGATAGCAGCATAACTCTGGGGTCTTACAAATAACATTCAATTACCTGTCCAATCATGAACATTTTTTCTGACTTGTGCCAAAATAAACCTTTAGAAATCCCAGTAAGTTTCTCTATAAGCAGGGGTCATAGATATGCCTACCTGATTTGCTTGTTGCATAGATTTTAAATGGTATTGTGATGATGGTTTGACAGAGGTGTATGCATGTCAGATATATCAAACTGTACACTCTAAATATGAACAGTTTAGTTAATAAAGCTACTAAAAAAATGTATATAAAGGACTTAAGCAGTTATTTAACCTGTTATATAACATGAGCAATTGCTTTTTTAAAAATTTTTCCATTTTAGATTAAAAATAATATCAGTTAGTAACCAATGGGACACTGACCCATGATTTAGGTCTTGGCTTTGTGAAACACTTGGAAAACATGCTGCTAACATAAGTGACACAAGCACAGGATTGAAACTTTTTAAAAGTGTGGATACTGCCCTTTAAACCTACTGCCTTCATGATAATAAGAACTTCTTCCCTGCACCTTATGATGTGCTTCCAAAATGAAAATATATAAAGCATCATTTCAGTTCAATTCAGTTCAGTTCAGTCCCTCAGTCGTGTCCGACTCTTTGCGACCCCATGATTGCAGCACGCCAGGCCTCCTTGTACATCACCAATTCCTGGAGTTCACTCAAACTCATGTCCATCAAGTAAGTGATGCCACCCAGTCATCTCATCCCCTGTCGTCCCCTTCTCCTCCTGCCCCCAATCCCTCCCAGCATCAGAGTATTTTCCAATGAGTCAACTCTGTGCATGAGGTGGCCAAAGTACTGGAGTTTCAGCTTTAGCATCATTCCTTCCAAAGAACACCTAGGACTGATCTTCTTTAGAATGGACTGGTTGGATCTCCTTACAGTCCAAGGGACTCTCAAGAGTCTTCTCCAACACCACAGTTCAAAAGCATCAATTCTTCCGTGCTCAGCTTTCTTCACAGTCTAACTCTCACATTCATACATGACCACTGGAAAAACCATAGCCTTGACTAAACAGACCTTGGTTGGCAAAGTAATGTCTCTGCTTTTCAATATGCTATCTAGGTTGATCATAACTTTCCTTCCAAGGAGTAAGGGTCTTTTAATTTCATGGCTGAAGTCACCATCTGCAGTGACTTTGGAGCCCCAAAATATAAAGTCTGACACTGTTTCCCCATCTATTTCCCATGAAGTGATGGGACCAGATGCCATGAGCTTCGTTTTCTGAATGTTGAGCTTTAAGCCAACTTTTTAACTCTCCTCTTTCACTTTCATCAAGAGGCTTTTTAATTCCTCTTCACTTTCTGCCATAAGGGTGGTGTCATCTGCATATCTGAGGTTATTGATATTTCTCCCGGCAATCTTGTTTCCAGCTTGTGCTTCTTTTAGCCCAGCGTTTCTCATGATGTACTCTGCATATAAGTTAAATAAGCAAGGTGACAACATACAGCCTTGACGTACTTCTTTTCCTATTTGGAACCAGTCTGTTGTTCCATGTCCAGTTCTAACTGTTGCTTCCTGACATGCATACAGATTTCTCAAGAGGCAGGTCAGGTGGTCTGGTATTCCCATCTCTTTCAGGATTTTCCACAGTTTATTGTGATCTACAGTCAAAGACTTTGGCATGGTCAATAAAGCAGAAGTCGAAGATTTTCTGAAACTATCTTGCTTTTTTGATGATCCAGCAGAGGTTGGAAAGTTGATCTCTGGTTCCTCTGCCTTTTCTAAAACCAGCTTGAACATCTGGAAGTTCACGGTTCACATATTGCTGAAGCCTACTTGGAGAATTTTGAGCATTACTTTACTAACATGTGAGATGAATGCAATTGTGTGGTAGTTTGAGCATTCTTTGGCATTGCCTTTCTTTGGGATTGGAATGAAAAGTGACCTTTTCCAGTCCTGTGGCCACTGCTGAGTTTTCCAAATTTGCTGGCATATTGAGTGCAGCACTTTCACAGCATCATCTTTCAGGATTTGGAATAGCTCAACTGGAATCCATCACCTCCACTGGCTTTGTTCGTAGTGCTGCTTTCTAAGGCCCACTTGACTTCACATTCCAGGAGGTCTGGCTCTAGGTGAGTGATCACAACTTTGTGATTATCTGGGTCATTAAGCTCTGTTTTGTACAGTTTTTCTGTGTATTCTTGCCACCCCTTCTTAATATCTTCTCCTTCTGTTAGGTCCCTACCATTTCTGTCCTTTATCGAGCCCATCTTTCCACTAAATGTTCCCTTGGTATCTCTAATTTTCTTGAAGAGATCTCTAGTCTTTCCCATTCTGCTTTCCTCTATTTCTGTGCATTAATCACTGAGGAAGGCATTTTTATCTCTCCTTGCTATTCTATGGAACTCTGCATTCAGATGTTTATATCTTTCCTTTTCTCCTTTGCTTTAAGCTTCTCTTCTTTTCACAGCTATTTGTAAGGCCTCCCCAGACAGCCATTTTGCCTTTTTGCATTTCTTTTCCATGGGGATGATCTTGATCCCTGTCTCCTGTACAATGTGACGAACCTCCATCAATAGTTCATCAGGCATGAAATCTATCAGATCTAGGCCCTTAAATCTATTTCTCACTTCCACTGTATAATCATAAGGGATTTTATTTAGGTCATACCTGAATGGTCTCGTGGTTTTCCCTACTTTCTTCAATTTAAGTCTGAATTTGGTAATAAGGGGCATCCCTGGAGTCTCAGAGGTTAAAGTGTCTGCCTGCAATGTGGGAGGCCTGGGTTTGATCCCTGGGTTGGGAAGATACCCTGGAGAAGGAAATGGCAACCCACTCCAGTATTCTTGCCTGGAGAATCCCATGGACTGAGGAGCCTGGTGGGCTACAGCCCACGTGGTCGCAGAGAGTTGGACACAACTGAGCGAATTCAGTTCACTTCTTGGAAATGAGTTCATGATAAGAGTCACAGTCAGATCCTGGTCTTGTTTTTGCTGACTGTATAGAGCTTCTCCATCTTTGTCTGCAAAGAATATAATTAATCTGATTTTGGTGTTTACCATTTGGTGATGTCCATATGTAGAGTCTTCTCTTGTGTTGTTGGAAGAGGGTGTTTGCTATGACCAGTGTGTTCTTTTGGCAAAACTCTATTAGCCTTTGCCTTGCTTCACTCTATATTCCAAAGCCAAATTTTTCTGTTACCCCTGGTGTTTCGTGATTTCCTACTTTTGCATTCCAATCACCTATAATGAAAAGGACATGTTTTTTGGGTGTTAGTTCTAAAAGCATACGTGAACCCAATTTGCCAATTTTAGCCAGACCCCACTGCTAGAAAAAGAGCTCCCTGGCGGTCCAACCAGGCTAACAAAACCCAAACACCTAGCAGACTGACAAGTTGTAATACATGATTGATATTCAAAGATGCCAAATTTTTAATTGTTTTTGTATACAAGAATAGCAGGGTTCCAATAAATACTATCTGTAAGTTAAATAAATACATTATAAACTATTTTATTACTGCATATGTATACTCTCTATATTGGCACAGATGAGATTTGAATATTTTATTGATTCTGTTTGGTGATAGAAATACTGCAACTATGTAAATAACATTGCCCATGTACGTAATAATGAATAAATATAGACATAGATTCCTTGAAATGTTAAAAGATGTTTATCAGTATGACAAGACCTATAACATTTAAATAATATTTATTGTAAAAAAATCACCATTATACACATGCAAGCTATGACCACAGGATGAAAATAATATATATGTTCTTTGAATCTTCACATATAATGCCTTCAGTCATTAAATCATTTTCTTCAGCAAGATTTTTAAAGAGAACTTGGCAACACATTGTCAACTCCAGAAACAACATATCAACCATTGATTAAAACTAGTGTCTATAAAAAGTTATTATATTTAAAGCTAGAATGTTTTCATGAATGTATGCTTAACTTTCTTCCAGGTTATATATTTTCCAAAAAGTGTGGCTACATGTTGCTTCTGAATTTGTAGCATAGACTTTAGAAAAATATGTTGTTAGTAAACACTATTCATTTGTGGATCATTGACATGAAAGAGTTACCACAACTTTGCAAGTTTCCCACATTACAAACATTATCAATTAAAAAGAAAGGAATTCAATAGATAGTGAAATAATTTTCAGTCAAGACAAAGTAGTAGTAGTGTTAGTCATTCATTTATGTTTGACTATTTGTGACTCTATGGATTACAAATAATATCAAGCTCCTTGCTAAGAATTTCCAAAGCCTTTTTCTTTATAACATGTCAGTTTGCTATTACTTTTCCATGCTTTCCACATTAACTGGAGATGACCCTTAATACCTGTCACTCAAAATATCCACTGGATAGATTCTCTTCCTTGAGAAGAATTAAAGTCTTATCTAAATAGCATGTCAAGCCATTAGGATCTATTTGCAATTTCTCCTTAAATTGGCTCTAAATATTCTGTGCATTTCAATAAAAGAGAAATATTTCATTGTTGAAACTTTCTGAAGCCATCAGTTCACTTCAGTTGCTCAGTCGTGTCCAACTATTTGGGACATCATGAATTGCAGAACGCCAAGCCTCCCTGTCCATCACCAACTCCTGGAGTTCACTGAGACTCACGTCCATCGAGTCAGTGATGCCATCCAGCCATCTCATACTCTGTCGTCCCCTTCTCCTCCTGCCCCAAATCTCTCCCAGCATCAGAGTCTTTTCCAATGAGTCAACTCTGTGCATGAGGTGGCCAAAGTACTGGAGTTTCAGCTTTAGCATCATTCCTTCCAAAGAACACCTAGGACTGATCTTCTTTAGAATGGACTGGTTGGATCTCCTTACAGTCCAAGGGACTCGCAAGAATCTTCTCCAACACCACAGTTCAAAAGCATCAATTCTTCCGTGCTCAGCTTTCTTCACAGTCTAACTCTCACATTCATACATGACCACTGGAAAAACCATAGCCTTGACTAAACAGAACTTTGTTGGCAAAGTAATGTCTCTGCTTTTCAATATGCTACCTAGGTTGATCATAACTTTCCTTCCAAGGAGTAAGGGTCTTTTAATTTCATGGCTGAAGTCACCATCTGCAGTGACTTTGGAGCCCCAAAATATAAAGTCTGACACTGTTTCCACTGTTTCCCCATCTATTTCCCATGAAGTGATGGGACCAGATGCCATGAGCTTCGTTTTCTGAATGTTGAGCTTTAAGCCAACTTTTTAAATCTCCTCTTTCACTTTCATCAAGAGGCTTTTTAATTCCTCTTCACTTTCTGCCATAAGGGTGGTGTCATCTGCATATCTGAGGTTATTGATATTTCTCCCGGCAATCTTGATTCCAGCTCGTGCTTCTTCCAGCCCAGCGTTTCTCATGATGTACTCTGCATAGAAGTTAAATAAACAGGGTGACAACATACAGCCTTGACGTACTGTTTTTCCTATTTGGAACCAGTCTGTTGTTCCATGTCCAGTTCTAACTGTTGCTTGCTGACCTGCATACAGATTTCTCAAGAGGCAGGTCAGGTGGTCTGGTATTCCCATCTCTTTCAGAATTTTCCACAGTTTATTGTGATCCACACAGTCAAAGGCTTTGACATAGTCAATAAAGCAGAAGTAGATGTTTTTTTGGTTTATTTTTGGAACTCTCTTGCTTTATTCCATGATCCAGCAGACGTTGGCAATTTGATCTCTGGTTCCTCTGCCTTTTCTAAAACCAGCTTGAACATCAGGAAGTTCATGATTCACGAATTGCTGAAGCTTGGCTTGGAGAATTTTGAGCATTACTTTACTAGCATGTGAGATGAGTGCAATTGTGTGGTAGTTTGAGCATTCTTTGGCACTGCCTTTCTTTGGGATTGGAATGAAAACTGACCTTTTCCAGTCCTGTGGCCACTGCTGAGTTTTCCCAATTTGCTGGCATATTGAGTGCAGCACTTTCACAGAATCATCTTTTAGGATTTAAAATAGCGCAACTGGAATTCCATCACCTCCACTAGCTCTGTTCGTAGTGATGCTTTCTAAGGCCCACTTGACTTCACATTCCAGGATGTCTGGCTCTAGATGAGTGATCACACCATCATGATTATCTGAGTCATGAAGATCTTTTTTGTACAGTTCTTCTGTGTATTCTTGTCACCTCTTAATATCTTCTGCTTCTGTTAGGTCCATACCATTTCTGTCCTTTATTGAGCCCATCTTTGCATGAAATGTTCGCTTGGTAACTCTAATTTTCTTGAAGAGATCTCTAGTCTTTCCCATTCTGTGGTTTTCCTCTGTTTCTTTGCATTGATCACTGAGGAAATCTTTCTTATCTCTTCTAGTTATTCTTTGGAATTCTGCATTCAGATGCTTATATCTTTCCTTTTCTCCTTTGCTTTTCACTTCTCTTCTTTTCACAGTTATTTGTAAGGCCTCCTCAGACAGCCATTTTGCTTTTTTGCATTTCTTTTTCATGGGGATGTTCTTGATCCCTGTCTCCTGTACAATGTCACGGACCTCATTCCATAGTTCATCAGGCACTCTATCTATCAGATCTAGTCCCTTAAATCTATTTCTCACTTCTACTGTATAATCATAAGGGATTTGATTTAGGTCATACCTGAATGGTCTCGTGGTTTTCCCTACTTTCTTCAATTTAAGTCTGAATTTGGCAATAAGGAGTTCATGGTCTGAGCCACAGTCAGCTCCTGGTCTTGTTTTTGCTGACTGTATAGAGCTTCTCCATCTTTGGCTGCAAAGTATATAATCAATCTGATTTTGGTGTTGACCATCTGGTGATGTCCATGTGTAGAGTCTTTTGTGTTGTTGGAAGAGGGTGTTTGCCATGACCAGTGCATTTTCTTGGCAAAACTCTATTAGTCTTTGCCCTGCTTCATTCTGTATCCCAAGGCCAAATTTGCCTGTTACTCCAGGTGTTTCTTGACTTCCTACTTTTGCATTCCAGTCCCCTAGAATGAAAAGGACATCTTTTTGTGGTGTTAGTTCTAAAAGGTCTTGCACGTCTTCATAGAACCATTCAACTTCAGCTTCTTCAGCATTACTGGTTGGGGCATAGACTTGGATTACTGTGATATTGAATGTTTTGCCTTGGAAACGAACAGAGATCATTCTGTCATTTTTGAGATTGCATCCAAGTACTGCATTTCGGACTCTTTTGTTGACCATGATGGCTACTCCATTTCTTCTGAGGGATTCCTGCCCACAGTAGTAGATATAATGGTCATTTGAGTTAAATTCACTCATTCCAGTCAATTTTAGTTCACTGATTCCTAGAATGTCAACATTCACTCTTGCCATCTCTTGTTTGACCACTTCCAATTTGGCTTGATTCATGGACCTGATATTCCAGGTTCCTATGCAATATTGCTCTTTACAGCATCGGACCTTGCTTCTATCACCGGTCACATCCACAGCTGGGTATTCTTTTTTCTTTGGCTCCATCCCTTCATTCTTTTTGAAGTTATTTCTCCACTGATCTCCAGTAGCATATTGGGCACCTACTGACCTGGGGAGTTCCTCTTTCAGTATCCTATCATTTTGCCTTTTCATACTGTTCATGGGGTTCTCAAGGCAAGAATACTGAAGTGGTTTGCCATTCCCTTCTCCAGTGGACCACATTCTGTCAGATCTCTCCACCATGACCTACCCATCTTGGGTTGCCCCACGGGAATGGTTTAGTTTCACTGAGTTATACAAGGCTGCGGTCCTAGTGTGATTAGATTGCCTAGTTTGTTGTGAGTATGGTTTCAGTGTGTCTGCCCTCTGATGCCCTCTTGCAACACCTACCATCTTACTTGGGTTTCTCTTACCTTGGACACGTGGCGTGTCTCTTCATGGCTGCTCCAGCAAAGTGTAGCTGATGCTCTTTTTCTTGGACCAGGTGTATCTCCTCACTGCTGCCCTTTCTGACTTTCAACGTTGAATAGCTCCTCTATGCACTCCTGTGCCCGCGCAGCTACCACTCCTTAGACGTGGGGTTGATCCTCCCTGCCACCGCCCCTGGCCTCAGATGTGGGGGTGTGGGGTAGCTCCTTCTGACCGCTGCCCCTGACCTCAGAAGCAGGGTAGCTCCTCTTGGCTACCGCCCCTGACCTCGGACGTGGGGTAAGTCCTCTTGGCCGCCGCCCTTTGGGCATGGGGTCCTCCCGGTTTCTGCCCCTGACCTCGGACGTGGGGTACCTCCTCTCCGCAGCACTTAGTGTGCTGGTCGCAGCCGCCACCGCGCTGAGTGTGCTGGTTTGTGAAGCCATAGAGATGATTATTTAACTAAAGTAATTGTCAGTAATTTCATCAGAAGCAATTCTTTGTAATATTAGAAACATCAAGAAATTCACATTTACCTATTTTGGAAGTTCCAGTATATGAAAGCTTAGCCTGTTTATTTTTTTCCGCAAAGAAATTCACCACACTATCAGTAATTATGAGTGAGTTGCTATGATGTATGCATATGGAACATTTTCAGATTGGGATCTTTTTTTCAGGTTTCTTTGATAAGGTTAAGGTTTTTTCATATAATAGCTCTTATTTATGATTCTAAAATTCAAATAACCATTTATTTAAAATCTGAAAACAACTTTTCTACTCCCTCATGAAAACTTGACTGTAAGTTGGAAAAAGGGCCAAGACATTTGTCATTTTTTTCTCCTACTTTTGGTTTCAGAGACACATACTATTTATATCAAAGCCCTTTTGGGGGACATAACAATTTACTAACTTAATGGAGCTCATATAACATAATTGCACTAAAATCTTTTATGAAATATTCTATTTTACCTCTATATAAATCTTCTTAGCTGACTATTCTAGAATAAGCAGTGAATAACACCATGAGTTCTGAAGAATGAAAGTATCAAGAAAAGATAAACTGAATTCTACATATGCCATTTACTTTTCAGACATTTTAAAGAAAATAGACTTTTAAATTCTGGTTTCATGGAATAGGTATTGAGACTCAAGTGTTTATTTTTTCCCAAAATGAACATATTTTTATTCATAGTGTGTTACTGCTCTCCACAGCCATACCCTCAGTGTTCGCAAATTGCCCCAAGTAGGTTACTGGTTTCCCTGACACCTTCCTGCCTTTTTATTGGGGAGGGGGCATTTTTCCTCATTCCATTTCATAAGCATGGATACACAAGAGAAAGCTAAAATAAAGAGAGGATAAGAAGGGATTGGCAAAAAGACATGTAAAGTCCCCACACAGCAGATAAAAAATAATTTCTATTTGACAGGGCATGATATATAGGAGCAATTCAGAAAATCTGCTATCCAATTGTCAAAAACAATTTATTTTGAGACTTAGTAAACTTTGCTTTGCTTTTAGACAAGAAAACTCCAACAGAATAAAGAGTAAAGCTTAGCGAAGCTAGTAGCTCCTTCCACAGGAGGGTTTACTGTTAGCAAACCAGACTGTGCCACCTATAATTTCCGTGACCATTTAAACACATTGTTCTTCAAAGTGAACAAATTCATCCTCATCTATAATTAATAATTGTTTGTTATACCTCCAGGCTTTTTTTGTTTGCTTGTTTTAACTCATTAACGTCACACTTGTTATTCTAGCCCACAAATGATCTTAATGAACTTTTGTGACACTTTTGTTTGTTAACAGAAGATTTAGTATTTAATTAGTCTCAATTAATTGAATATACCTCAAGTTTTTTGCACAGACTATCAACAACAGAGCCAACACTCAAAGCCATTTTAGAAACCAGTCCTTCTTGTTTTATTCCCTGTGCTTATTTACTCTTGGTTGCAGGTTCCTTATATGATACATTTTTTTGGTGCCATCTGAAGACATCTATAAATATATCTAGATAATATGTGCAGGCTCCTTTAGAAGTATCTTGATCAGCTAGACATTTACTTTGTGTACAGAAAATATGCACTCACATCCTAGACGACTAATCATCTTGTCTTTTTTCATTAAACAACTTTAAAGTGAAAACACCTGACTTTTCTCTTTTTACCAGAGATTTGTACTGTGAACTTCAATGGAGATCATGCTTTTGAATTGTAAATTATTTTAAAAAGTTATTGAGAAGTTTTTTTTAAAGAAACTACAATATTAATTTTATGAAGAAGTTACATAGAAACCCTAATTTCTAATGTCCAGCCTTTCTCCCAGGCCATGAATATAAAGAGGTGAGTAAAGACAATATTATAAAATTATCTTATATCATTTTAGAATGGAGTTAGTTTCAAAATCCAGAACATTTATAAGATAAATTCTTTAACTCTTGTGTTTCAATCCTGGTTTCTGTATTTTCAGGCTTGCAAAGCCAAGAAAGTTACTCAATTTAAGTGTCTCCCTCTGTATAATAATAATTATAATACTAATTGTACAGTGAGGATTAAGTGAGATGGTATATGGGAACATTGTCTTGTCATCAGTGAAATACTTCCCATATATGAGAGAGGATGTGATGTTTATGGTAGACACAGGGGATATCTTTAATAGATAAATCAAGAGGTTGCGTGATAATAAAGAACTATCTGTGGATGGGATACCTACACAGAGGGAATACCATTGTGCTCAGCAGAAAGGCATATGTCATCAAATATCCTTTCTCTTTAGATATTTCTGTAAGATAAGCAATATTGGTTGCCAGGCAGAAAAAAACCCCACCATCATGTATGGTTTTATTTACCTGTGCACCAAGTGAAGCTTTTTTTTTCTTTCTTTCTTTAATTTTTTCAGTAAGTCTAAGTGTTCAAAATTGGAAAGGAAGTACATCAAGGCTGCTTATATAACTTATATGCAGATAACATAATGCGACATGCCAGGGTGGATGTATCACACACTAGAATCGAGATTGCCAGGAGAACTATCATGCAGTTGACGCCAATTTAATGGCACAAAATGAAGAGGAACTAAAGAGCTTCTTGATCAGGGTAAAAGAGCAGAGTGAAAAAGCTGGCTTAAAACTCAGCATTCAAAAAATGGTAATCATGGCTTCCAATACCATCATTTCACAGCAAACAAATTGGGAAAAAGTGAAAACCATTGCAGATTTTGTTTTCTTGTACTCCAAAATCATTGCGGACTGCGACTGCAGCCATGAAATTAAAAGATGCTTGCTCCTTGGAATAAAAGCTATGAGACACTAATAGATGGAGAAATATACCGTGTTCATGGATCGGAAGAATCAATATAGTGAAAATGAGTATACTACCCAAAGCAATCTGTAGATTCAATGCAATCCCTATCAAACTACCAACCGTATTTTTCACAAAGCTAGAACAAATAATCTTACAATTTGTATGAAAATACAAAAGCTATGAGAAACCTAGACAGCATATTAAACAGCAGAGACATGACTTTGCTGAAAGGTCCTCACAATCAAGCTGTGTTTTTTTCCAATAGTCATGTACAGATGTGAGAATTGGACCATAAGGAAGGCTGAACACTGAAGAATTGATACTTTTGAATTGTGGTGCTGGAGAAGATTCTTGAGAGTCCCTTGGACTGCAAGGACATCAAACCAGTGAATCCTAAAGGAAATCAACTCTGAATATTCATTGGAAGGAATGATGCTACAGCTAAAGAGCCAATACTTTGGCCACCTGATTTGAATAGCTGACTCATTAGAAAAAATCCTGATGCTGGGAAAGAGTGAGGCCAGGAAACTTGTTCCATGTATTCCTAATGTCTTGCTGCTAAGTCACTTCAGTCGTGTCCGAGTCTGTGCAACCCCATAAATGGCAGCCCACCAGGCTCCCCCGTCCCTGGGATTCTCCAGGCAAGAACACTGGAGTGGGTTGCCATTTCCTTCTCCAATGCATGAAAGTGAAAAGTGAAAGTGAAGTTGCTCAGTCGTGTCCAGCCCTCAGCGACCCCATGGACTGCAGCCTTCCAGGCTCCTCCATCCATGGGACTCTCCAGGCAAGAGTTCTGGAATGGGGTGCCATTGCCTTCTCCTCCTATTTTCTTAAAAAGTAAAAATATCCAAGCTGGTTAGTCAAGTAAATAGGGATCTGTCCAACACTTGTTTTCCTCAGTTCTGTCTCTTGCCACCTCTTTCTTCATTATGCAAAAAGTTTCACTAGACTCCAGTACTGGCAGCTTTGTGACCACAATCATTAATTTACTACACATCATGTCTTCCTTTTGCTTTTGTTGTCGTTTTGCTCATATTAACTAATAAAGGTACCCACTTTTTGAGACAGGCCTCTCTTAACCCCAACCTAGAAATTCATGATATTAGTGAACCTAGAATTTAGTTCTGGTAATATAATTTACTGGGCTTCCCAGGTGGCTCAGTGGTAAAGAATTTTCTTGTCAAAGCAGGAGACATGGAGTGTTTACCTGGGTCAAGAAACTCCCCTGGAGAAGTAAATAGCAAGCGACTCCAGTATTCTTGCCTGGGAAATCCCATGAAGAGAGGAGACTGATGGATTTCAGTCCATGGAGTAACAAAAAGAGTCGGACATAGGGATTAAACAGCAACAATAACATACCATTTACTAGGTGTCCAGTTCAGTTCAGTTCGGTCACTCAGTCGTGTCTGACTCTTTGCAACCCCATGAATCACGGCATGCCAGGCCTCCCTGTCTATCACCAACTCCTAGAGTCTAGCCAAACCCATGTATATTGAGTCAGTGATGCTATCCAACCATGTCATGCTCTGTCATCCCGTTCTCCTCCTGCCCTCAATCTTTCCCAGCATCAGGGTCTTTTCAAATGAGTCAGCTCTTTGCATCAGGTGGCCAAAGTATTGGAGTTTCAGCTTCAACATCAGTACTTCCAATGAACACCCAGGACTGATCTCCTTTAGGATGGACTGGTTGGATCTCCTTACAGTCCCAGGGAGTCTTAAGAGTCTTCTCCAGCACCACAGTTCAAAAGCATCAATTCTTTGGTGCTCAGCCTTCTTCACAGTCCAACTCTCACATCCATACATGACCATTGGAAAAACCATAGCCTTGACTAGACGAAACTTTGTTGGCAAAGTAATGTCTCTGCTTTTTAATATGCTGTCTAGGTTGGTCATAACTTTCTTTCCAAGGAGTAAGCATCTTTTAATTTCATGGATGCAATCACCACCTGCAGTGCTTTTGGAGCCCCCATAAATAAAGTCAGCCACTGTTTCCACTGTTTCCCCATCTATTTGCCAAGTGATGGGACCAGATGCTATGATCTTAGTTTTCTGAAAGTTGAGCTTTAAGCTAACTTTTTCATTCTCCTCTTTCATTTTCATCAAAAAGCTCTTTAGTTCTTCTTGACTTTCTGCCATAAGGGTGGTGTCATCTGCATATCTGAGGTTATTGGTATTATTAAGTGTTAGACACTAGATATGTCTCTTATTCCCACTGGATTAGTGTTTCCACTCTAGAATTAAATAAATTTAGCAATTATGTTCAAACTACAGCACAATTTCACTCATCTCACATGCTAGTAACCTAATGTTCAAAATTCTCCAAGCAAGGTTTCAACAGTGTGTGAATTGAGAGCTTTCAGATGTTCAAGCTGGATTTAGAAAAGGCAGAGGAACCAGAGATCAAATTCCCAATATCCATTGGATCATCATAAAATCAAGAAAATTCCAGAAACACATCTGCTTCTACTTCAATGACTACACTAAAATTTTCGACTGTATGGATCACAACAAACTGAAAAATTCTTAAAAAGATGGGAATACCAGACTACCCTACCTGCCTCCTGAGAAACCTGTATGCAGGTCAAGAAGCAACACTTAGAACCAGACATAAAACAATGGACTGGAAGCAAATTGGGAAAGGAGTATGTCAAGCTTGTATACTTCCACCCTGATTATTTAACTTATATTCAGAGTATATAATGTGAAATGCCAGGCTAGATGAAGCACAAGCTGGAATCAAGATTGCTGGGAGAAATATCAATAATCATAGATATGCAGATGATATAAGGAAACAAAGAGCCTCTTGATAAAAGTGAAAGAGGAGAATGAAAAAGCTGGCTTAAAATTCAACATTCACAAAACTAAGATCATGGCATCTGGTCCCATCTCTTCATGGCAATTAGCTGGGGAAACAATGGAACAGTGACAGACTTTATTTTCTTGGGCTCCAAAATCACTGCAGATGGTGACTGCAGCCATGAAATTAAAAGTTGCTTGCTCCTTGGAAGAAAAAATATGACAAATTTGGACAGCATATTAAAAAGCAGAGGCATTAATTTACCAACAAATGTCTGTCTAATCAAAGCTATGGTTTTTCCAGTAGTGATGCATGGTTGTGAGTGTTGGACCATAAAGAACGTTGAGCACCAAAGAATTGATGAACTGTGGGGCTGGAGAAGACTCTTGAGAGTCTTGGACCGCATGGAGATCAAACTAGTCAATCCTAAAGGCAATCAGCCCTGAGTATTCCTTGGCAGAGCTGATGGTGAAGTTGAAGTTTCAATACTTAGGCCACCTAATGCAAAGAACTGACTCTTTGGAAAAGACCCTGATGCTGGGAAAGATTGAAGGCAAAAGGAGAAGGAGACAACAGAGAACATGATGGTTGGATGGCATCACCGACTGGATGGGCATGGGTTTAAGCAAGCTCTGGTGATAGACAGAAAAGCCTGATTTGCTACAGTCCATGGGGTCGCAAAGAATCAGACACAATTGAGTGACTGAACTGAACTGAATCATAATTATTTATGCTCAATTTATTAGGTTTTTGTGAGAGTAAATGAGATGCCAAAAATGTTACTTCAATTTTAATGGACTATATTATTAAGAAAAATTACTAAGGTGATCATTGTTATATAGACACTTCTGCTGGTATCTCTTTTAATTTATGCTTTCTTTTTTTTGCATTATTCACTTGGAATAAAGTTTAAATAAAGCAGGAAAAAGAGTAGTAACTTGTTAATCCTTCAGTGATGACTGCCTTGTATAGATTCATTACATCAAGTGTGTTTACATTTTTAAATGATTTGCCAGTGTGGACTTTTTAACCAAAAAATTCTAGAGAAGCTATAGTGGGAATTTGAATAAGATCTGTGCATTTTTCTAGGTCTGTGGTTATTTTCAGTAAGGTTTCTTCCTATGAGGAGTAAATTGTGTGTAGGCTAAAAGAAGTGAATTATTATGGAAAGTAATGTTTTCTGTTCTTAAAATCATGGCACAGATAAATACTGAATATAAAACAAACTTGATTTAACTTTTCATAATTTTCCTTTATATGATAATTCATTGGCATATACTCTTTAGCTTGTATTAATAGGAAAAAATAAGTCTTTTTTAAAAATCAATCTTTATGACAGCAAGAGTGAAACCAATGTGAACAATACAATTCAGAAGTTTATGACATTTCAATTCAAGTTCATCAGTTCTGCCACTTTGTGTGTGGGAGGAGCTGTTGTTAATGGGAGGCTATTCATGAGTAGGGTCAGGAGATAAATGTGAAACCTCTCTGTCTTACACTCAACTTTGCCTAAAACTACTCTGAAATATAATCTATCAAAATACTTTCCAAAAGAGTTTTTAAAAAGTCTCTAAAATGCCCAAGCAATTTATTTTAAAAATTTATTAAAAAAAAAAAAAAAAAAAAAGACTTTTCCTTGAAGGAAAAATAAGAGTATGGCTGAAGACTTTTTGATCAAATGCTCAAATCTCAAAGTAGAAATTAGCATACTTGCTTGCAACTTTTAGGAGATTTAGGACTCAAAGAAGTGAAATACATGATGGAATTTTAACTTATGACAGAATTGATAGGATTTTTTTTTGGGGGGGTGCTTTCAAATATAAAATCTTTATAAAGATTTATAGATTTATAATAAATTTAACATTTATTCATTATTATATAAATGTACAATTTATATTTGGATTCATAGAATTCTGTTGAAATTTTTTTTTTTCTAAGCAGCCTACTTCATTTTTGGTTAAAAGTATTTTCTAGAGTCATTTACCTAGTATATCAAAGATCCAAATATCAAATTATAGTGTATTGACAAAGAATAAGAGGCAAAATATAATAGCTGGAAGGTACTAAGTTCCAAGTCTGTCGTGTTTACATTTAGATAATAGTTATATATTTTATTAGTGGCATATAAAGTTAAATACAATCAAATCCTTTCAAGCTTCAAAGCACATTAAAAATTAGCTAGTGTGATTTTGGTTTACATTCTTCTTGTATTTATGTCTATTCTTTCTTCCACTGGAAATCACGTAAAAGGAGTTTTTTTGTTTTTGTTTTTGTTTTTTTTTTTTTAACACAAACAAAAGTATCAGCTGACTCTACCAATGCTGATAGGTAAAATAAATGTTGATGTACCCTTTCCTGATTTCAGTTTTCCCTCTGATCTACATTTGTTGAAAGCTAAAAACTTCTCTAACAATTATTTATTTAAAAACTAAATAAATAGACTTATTTGTTATATTAAAAGTTAACCCTGAAATTGGGGGTTGTTGTAAAGGGAGAAAATAATGTAAAGGGAGAAGAAAGAAGAACAACGGCCAGTTGTTTCAATAATCCAGAAGAAATGTGTAAGTGTCATGAACCAGAATGGTAGCCGAAAGCAGAATCAGAAAAGCTCACATTCCAGAAATATTTTGGAAACTGTTCCAAGGAGATTTTGTGATGAATTTATTACTGCGGTATAAGAGAGAGGGAAATGAAGAAGAGAAAAAGAGTGAGGGGAAGAGAAAGGGAAGAAAGCAAACAATAAATAAGCAAAGAAAGAGGGTGAGAGTGGCAACAGATATGTTGGCTTATTCAGCTGGAGGGTTGGTGTTGTCAAAAATTGAGATGAATTTAAGTTTAAGGCATATGCCTATTAAATATCAGTATGCAACTATTACAGAGAATGAAGTATAATAAAAAATAAGTTCAAAAGGGGACTGCAGAAGAAATACATAAATTTTGGGAACATTGGTTCAAAGATGACATTCAAAACTATGAGAATTTAAGAGATCATCTAGGTAATGGATAAAATAAAAATAAATACACAAATAAAGAGAGGTTTAAAGAATAAGAAATGGAATGTTTCAAGGAAAATATTTTTAGGGATAAGAAACATAATCAGAAATATAAACAGGAGAAAGGACTCTGAAGAAATAGGAAAATCGGAGAATGCTATGTTCTAGAAATCATATAAAACTAGTTTTTAAAGGAGACAGAGATATTAAGAAGAGGTGGCAAGAATGCACAGAACTATATAAAAAAGATCTTCACAACCCATAATCATGATGGTGTGATCACTCACCTACAGCCAGATATCCTGGAATGTGAAGTCAAGTGGGCCTTAGGAAGCATCACTATGAACAGAGCTAGTTGAGGTGATGGAATTCCAGTTGAGCTATTTCAAATCCTAAAAGATTATGCTGTGAAAGTGCTGCATTCAGTATGCCAGCAAATTTGGAAAACTCAGCAGTGGCCACAGGACTGGAAAAGGTCAGTTTTCATTCCAATCCCAAAGAAAGGCAATGTCAAAGAATGCTCATACTACTGCACAATTGCACTCATCTCACACACTAGTAAAGTAATGCTCAAAATTTTCCAAGCCAGGCTTCAACAATACATGAACCGTGAACTTCCAGATGCTCAAGCTGGTTTTAGAAAAGGCAGAGGAACCAGAGATCAAGTTGCCAACATCTGTTGGATCATCAAAAAAACAAGAGAGTTCCAGAAAAAACATCTATTTCTGCTTTATTGACCATGCCAAAGCCTTTGACTGTGTGGATCACAATAAACTGTGGAAAATTCTGAAAGAGATGGGAATACGAGACCACTTGATCTGCCTCTTGAGAAACCTGTATGCAGGTCAGTAAGCAACAGTTAGAACTGGACATGGAACAACAGACTGGTTCCAAATAGGAAAAGGAGGACGTCAAGGGTGTATATTGTCACCCTGCTTATTTAAATTATATACAGAGTACATCATGAGAAATGCTGGGCTAGATGAAGCACAAAATGGAATCAAGATTGCCGGGAGAAATGTCAATAACCTCAGATATGCAGATGACACCACCCTTGTGGCAGAAAGTGAAGAAGATCTAAAGAGCCTCTTGATGAAAGTGAAAGAGGAGAGTGGAAAAGGCTTAAAGCTCAACACTCAGAAAACAAAGATCATGGCATCTGGTCCCATCACTTCATGGGAAATAGATGGGGAAATAGTGGAAATAGTGGCAGAATTTAATTTTGAGGACTCCAAAATCACTGCAGATGTTGACTGCAGTCATGAAATTAAACAAATGTCCGTCTAGTCAAGACTATGGTTTTTCCAGTAGTCATGTATGAATGTCAATGTTGGACTGTAAAGAAAGCTGAACGCCGAAGAATTGATGCTTTCGAACTGTGGTGTTGAAGAGTCTTGAGAGTCCCTTGGATTGCAAGGGCATCCAACAAGTTCATCCTAAAGGACATTAGTCCTGAATATTCATTGAAATGACTGATGGTGAAGCTGAAACTCCAATACTTTGGCCACCTGATTCGAAGAACTGACTCATTTGAAAAGACCCTGATGCTGGGAAAGATTGAAGGTGGATGGAGAAGGGGATGACAGAGGATCAAATGCTTGGATGGCATCACCAACTCAATGAACCTGAGTTTGAGTAAACTCCTGGAGTTGGTGATGGACAGGGAGGCCTGGTCTCCTGCAGTCCTTGAAGTCACAAAAATTTGCACACTACTGAGTGACTGAACTGAACTGAACTGAAAGGAGATAGAAGTTATTAGGTGACTACGGTAGTTTATCAGTCAAGTAAGATGGAAATTTAGCATTGACCATGGGATTTCATCATATATAGATGACTGGTGACCTAGACTAAGGCAGTTTGAGAAGAAGGGTAAGGGAAACAATGAATTGAATACATACAAAGAAATTGACAAATGAAAATTCAAAGCAGTAAGCCCAGAAAACTTTGAAGTTTAGTTTTTATGTAAAGAGAAGCAGAGAATGGCATTTGCGATGGAAGTGTTAATTGATTTAGAAGACAGACTTTGAGGAGATCCTAATGATACCTACACCCTGTTGTTTATGCCTCTTTGTAATCCCTTATGGGCTATACCTATGAATCACTTCAAACTTACAGTATGTTGCAAAAGTAATGAATGTTACTTCCTTGACATCTTTATATTAGAATCTTTCTAGAATTGCTCTGCCTGCTGCTTTTGCCTGACCATCCATAAGTCCTATAGTCACAAAAAATAAAACTTGCCAAGTACCTAACTGTGCTTTGACACAAACTATCCCCAGTTCAGCCCAGAGAAAAGAGACCATCCTTGGCTCACTTCATGAATGCAGCTGTGCAGAGGGCCCAACTTAGCCACGACCAGACTCTTGACACATAAAATCTGTGAGGAGACAATAATTATGTTATTTAACATTTCAATCTAGGAATTAGATGCAAACATAGATGAGGCAATACATGAAATATAGATTATTGGGAAATTGCAGTTACTAGAATTGGTGATGGACAGGGAAGCCTGGTGTGCTACAATCCATGGGGTCACAAAGAATTGGACATGACTGAGTGACTGAACTGAACTGTGAAGGACTATGTCTAGGTGATGGCCATGGGAAACTGTGTCTAAGGTTAATGGAGATTAATATGAGAAGGTAATTTCAAGGAGGAGACCAGTTTGTTGATAATGTTTTATATATATATATATATATATATATATAATATATATATATACTCAAGTCACTTAAAGTTTAGAATAAAATAGTCTTAGAAAACATGCTAGTGAAGTATAACTTAAATAGTTGAAAAATTAATATCAGTAAACAGTGAGTTGATAAAAGATTATAATAATGAGGTATATTTAATGATATAGCTTGCTATCAAAATATTCAACACAGTTGGCATAGTGGGAGAAAAGCAGTACAGAACAAGTGGTACAAAGACTATGGAATCAAACAGATACCCCTTGAGAGAGCCACAGAGTCGCCTGGTTCTCAGGAAAGACTAGATCATCTATTACGTCAAGAATGAAATATTAGTTGAAAAGATTAAGGATCTAGATCGTTTGTCTGG
Organism: Bubalus kerabau; assembly: GCF_029407905.1. Lineage (NCBI taxonomy): Eukaryota > Metazoa > Chordata > Mammalia > Artiodactyla > Bovidae > Bubalus > Bubalus kerabau. The sequence continues at coordinate 55,689,256 of NC_073634.1, forward strand.
CATGAATTATAAACTGCAAAGGGCTCAGTCCCAGAAGTTGTCAAAAGTGAGAAATGGAGACAGAAGAGATAATACATATATAACTGCATGGAGTTTATGGTATAGATGTTAAGGGAAAATCTGGAAACATGGGACTTTGTAGGGAGACTGATAAGGGGAAAAATATGCAATTAAATCAATCTTCAGTAAATTATAATTATCATAATTATTGTTGCAGATAAAAAGAGTAAGTTTAATATATATATATATATATGTATATATAAATTAGGTATGGAAGATTTCATGCATGAAACCTTGCATTCAAAACTTGATAAAAGCATAATAAATGATTGTAATTTAGGTACGTATAAAGCCTGAGCTTGTTTTATTCAAAATGCATTAATTAATTTATTTTGCATATAAGAAGAAATCAGACAGACAAAATCCTGTACTCACAGAACTTTAACATGGGCACCATTTGTCAAGTTAGACAAAAAATATTATATTAGTTAATATGGTAAGAAAAAAAAAACTATCAAGAAAAACATGCCAGGTAAGATGATAGAAAAATATCAAAGCTTTTTGGGGAAAATATAGAAATGATAAAAAATATTGCAGAAGGGTTGTAAGGAAAGGGTTCTTTAAGGAGTCAACTTCTGAGGAGCCAATGGAAAATGAGGAGGCAGGTCATAAAATGCATGTTCTAAGAGAATACTTCCCAACCAGATGAACAGTAGCATCAATGTTCCTGAGATGGCAATCTTACTTCATTTCAGGAAATATAAAAGAACCAGTGGCACTTCTGTGAAATGATCTTAAGATATAATAGGAGAAACTCTGAAGAAAAAATTCAGAACATTCTCCAAGGAAGGCATCCTGGATCAACGTAAAAAAAAAAAAAAATTAAATTTTTCTTTTAGATATGACGGTGAAAATGAGCTATAGCTCTCCAGGCTCCTCTGTCCATGAAATTCTCCAGGCAAGAAGAATGCACTGGGATGACCCAGAGGGATGGAATGGGGAGGGAGGAGGGAGGAGGGTTCAGGATGGGGAACACATGTATACCTGTGGCGGATTCATTTTGATATTTGGCAAAACTAATACAGTTATGTAAAGTTTAAAAATAAAAAAAAAAATAAATTAAAAAAAAAAAAGAATACTGGAATGAGTAGCCATGGTATGACAATAAACCATAAAAGAATACTGAACATGAAAATGTCTTGATTGTATTTACTTTTAAATCAAATTATGCTGGTCACTTTAGATGTCATAGTATAGACAAGTTAGGAAGCAATTAACGTGTTCTAGGAAGAAACCATAGTGAATTTTAATAAATACAGGAATAATGCCTCCTTCATGCAAGAAAGAACAAAGTGTGCTTGTAAAACAGTAAACAGGGCAGAATTGAGGGTTCATGTTGAGGGTAAACAGATAAAAATTTGGAAATATAAAGTAAACAAGACAGTAAAAGATCTTGGTTTGCACTTAATTTTATTTATTTTGACAGATATTTAAATAAAAGGGGAAAAAAAGGAAGTTTCTGGAAAAAAGCAGGAAACCTATATTACAGTGACAAAGAAAGAGTTCATGAAATGTGGGTTTCTCTTGACTGATGACAATAGAATGGAGAGAAAGTGATTCATAAAATATATTGTAAATGATGAACATGTTAGAATAGATAGAATGATTCTCATAAATAACATCCTTTTTTTTTATATATAATACTCTCCATCACTTCATGGGTAATAGATGGGGAAACAGTGGAAACAGTGTCACACTATTTTTTGGGGCTCCAAAATCACTGCAGATGGTGATTTCAGCCATAAAATTAAAAGATGCTTACTCCTTGGAAGGAAAGTTATGACCAACCTAGATAGCATATTCAAAAGCAGAGACATTACTTTGCCAACAAAGGTCTGTCTAGTCAAGGATATGGTTTTTCCAGTGGTCATGTATGGATGTGAGAGTTGGACTGTGAAGAAAATTGAGTGCCGAAGAATTGATGCTTTTGAACTGTGGGGTTGGAGAAGACTCTTGAGAGTCTCTTGGACTGCAAGGAGATCCAACCAGTCCATCCTAAAGGAAATCAGTTCTGGGTGTTCATTGGAAGGATTGATGCTGAGGATGAAATTCCAATACTTTGGCTACCTCATGCGAAGAGTTGACTCATTGGAAAAGACCCTGATGCTGGGAGGGATTGGGGGCAGGAGGAGAAGGGGACGACCGAGGATGAGACGGCTGGATGGCATCAACGACTCGATGGATATGAGTTTCAGTAAACTCTGGGAGTTGGTGATGGACAGGGAAGTCTGGTGTGCTGCGATTCATGGGGTAGCAAAGAGTCGAACACAACTGAGCGACTGAACTGAACTCAACTGAAAGATGTAGTGGGACAACATTGTTTTCCATTTAATGAATTTTACAGACATTGTTGTTTAGATACACTTCACATAAAAGGATACGTTTTATGTGTTATTATTATCCAGAAGGTGAAGAATCAAAATTCTAGCTTTTAAAATAAAAATATTGGGAAATAGGTACACTGCTGGTTTCAGCTATGACATGTAAAAGATTTTTAAAATGTCATTCTTGTTCTAACATTAAAAGAAAAAGAAGCCAAACAAATTGAAAACCAGTGACTTTTCTTATAGTAATCAGAGAACTGAGGTCACAGGGCAGATTCCCATCCTGCAATTTAAAGAGATGGTATATAAAATATCAGGTGAGATCATCTTATCTGAAGCAAAAGCTGATGTACATACACTGCTAAGAACACTTTTATAAGAATTATAATGAAATGGTGCAGAATAAGTGTAGATTAATTTAAGACTGAGAAACTTCTTGGGCCACAGTCTTAGAAGGACTTCACACTACTGTAGGCATTATTGCCTGCAACCTAAGTAGGTTATAGAAGTAAGGTGCCTAGGAAACTGCCCTTTCTATTGTTTGAGGCAATGGAAAGGGAAAAGTAACTGGAAATATGGCCAAAGGGCTGTCCATAACAAATATGTTCTTTTCAAGTAAAGTAACATTACTTAAAACTAAGTAATGACATTCAGTCCCATCACTTTATGGCAAGTAGAAAGGGAAGAAGTGGAAAAAGTGACATATTTTCTTTTCTTTGACTCCAAAATCACTGTGTATGGTGACTGCAGCCATGAAATTAAGATGCTTGCTCCTTTGAAGAGAAGCTATGACAGACCTAGACAGTGTATTAAAAAACAGACATATCACTTAACCAACAAAGGTCCATATAGTCAAAGCTGTTTTTTCCAATAGTCATGTACTGATGTGAGAGTTGGACCATAAATGAAGCTGAACACTAAAGAATTAATGCTTTCAAATTATGGTTCTGGAGAGGACTCTTGAGAGTTACTTGGACTGCAAGGAGAACAAACCAATGAATCCTAAAGGGAATCAACCCTGAATATTCATTGGAAGGACTGACGCTGAAGCTGAAGCTTCAATACTTTGGCCACATGATGCAAAGAGGTCACAAAGAGTCGGATATGACTTAGTGACTAAGCGACAGCAACAGCAAGAAGAATCACCAGGTGACCTACCCTATAAAAAATATTAAATTAATTCTTTATAGCAATTTAAAGTAGGTTAGAAACTTAGATCTACATAAATTAAAGAAATGCCAAGGAAGGAACAAATGAAGGTAAAATAAATGTTTTACTTTTCTTATTCTTAATTAATTGACCAGAAAATTTAGCTCAAAATAATAATAGTAACAATATATTTGACTTTTAAGTGAAATTAATAGCAACAGTATTACAGAGTTGGCAGGGAATAATTCAGAACACTCTGTTGTATGATACTAACACTACCTAAGAATTGGTGTAATGCTATCTGAAAATGAATTTAGATCAGTTTTAAATATATATGGCAAAGTCTAATGCAACTACTAAAAACAATATAATCAGATATAGCCATGATTTGTCTACAAGAAAAAAAAAAACTTTAGTTATAAAAATACAAATAGATTCAAAGTAAATAAAATGAAAAATACATACCATGCTAACACTAAAAATAATTGGAGTAGATATATTAATTTCAGAAAAAAATTCACTATGCAGCTAATATTAGAGAATGAAACTACATGAGGAAAAACTGACAAAAGTGTAAGGAAAAACAGACAAAACCATGTTATGATTGTAAGCTTCTATAGCCATTGAACAGAAAAAGGATGTTAGATATAAACTTAGGAAATGTGATTAGTTTATACATTTTCATTTCTGTTCAGTTCAGTTGTTCAATCATGTCTGACTCTTTGGGACCCCATGAACCGCAGCACGCCAGGCCTCCCAGTCCATCACCAACTCCCGGAGTTTACCCAAACTCACATCCTTGAGTCAGCAATGCCATCCAGCCATTTCATCCTCTTTTGTCCCCTTCTTCTCCTGTCCCCAATCCCTCCCAGAATCAGGGTCATTTTAATGGGTCAACTCTTCACACGAGGTGGCCAAAGTAATGGAGTTTCAGCTTCAGCATCAGTCCTTCCAATGAACACCCAGGACTGATCTCCTTTAGGATGGACTGGTTGGATCTCCTTGCAGTCCAAGGGACTCTCAAGAGTCTTCTCCAACACTACTGTTCAAAATTCTTCGGTGCTCAGCTTTCTTCACAGTCCAACTCTCACATCCATACATGACCACTGGAAAAACCATAGCCTTGACTAGATGGACCTTTGTCGGCAAAGTAATGTCTCTGCTTTTGAATATGCTATCTAGGTTGGTCATAACTTGCCTTCCAAGGAGTAAGCGTCTTTTAATTTCATGGCTGCAGTCACCATATGCGGTGATTTTGGAGCTCCCCCCAAAAAAAGTCTGACACTGTTTCTACTGTTTCCCCATCTATTTCCCAGGAAGTGAGGCGACCAGATGCCATGATCTTCGTTTTCTGAATGTTGAGCTTTAAGCCAACCTTTTCACTCTCCTCTTTCACTTTCCTCAAGAGGCTTTTTAATTCCTCTTCACTTTCTGCCATAAGGGTGGTATCATCTGCATATCTTAGATTATTGATATTTCTCCTGGCAATCTTGTTTCCAGCTTGTGTTTCTTCCAGTCCAGTGTTTCTCATGATGTACCCTGCATATAAGTTAAATAAGCAGGGTGACAATATACAGCCTTGATGTACTCCTTTCCCTATTTGGAACCAGTCTGTTGTTTTGTGTCCAGTTCTAACTGTTGCTTCCTGACCTGCATATAGGTTCCTTTTAGCTAATGATAATTTACAATAATAAAATATATATACCAAGTCATGTTAATGTATAATATTAATGACAGAAACTGTGTGTAGGGGTGTATTTTATTAACTCTGTACTTTGTTTTCATTTTTCTGAAAATCTAAAGCTAATCTAAAAGCTAACGTTTATTAATAAAAACTGGAAAACAAAGTGAAAGCCTGTGAACAATGCAGTACATATGTGTCATGTGATGTTTTCCTGGTTAGGGGTTCTTGTGCCTGTGTTCTAGTTGATGGAGTTGGATCTCCTCTCTCTGGAGGGCCTTGCAGTGTCTAGAAGTAGTAAGTTTTGTGGTGTCTATGGGTTCAGTGTGTCTTTGGGCAGGGCTTCTGGCTTTGGAGATGTTAGACATGTCTATATCCGCAGCCACTTCAAAGTGGCCCTCTCAGCATATTTTCACTTCTCTCAGCCCCCTACTTATTCCTGGAATCACTGCTGGTGCTTATGTTCCCCATTCCCACCCTGCACTGTTGGCCAAAGCTTGCTAGGTAGGGGCTTGTGTGGATTGTTCTTGGCTCCCCAGCTCTGCTCTCTGTGTTGTGGAGATGTGTGGGCTTCCCTAAGCACTCTGAGCTGCCCTCTGCATAATGGGTCTTGTGTGCACTTGTCTTAGCTCACTGAGCCTCCAAGTCGCAGGGCTTGTGTGTTCTTTTGGCTCCCCAGGCCCATCCTCTGTGCCACAAGGGTTGTGTGCACTGGACAGGTTTGTATGACCCGCCACTCTCAGCACTGTGCTTTGCTGTGCTTTGCAGGGCTTCTATGGGCTTCTCTTGGTTCTGAGCCCACCATTGTTGTGAGCTGTTCATGGGCTGAGAAATTCAGCTTTCTCTGTTTTCTGGCTTCTAAGTCCCTGCTTGGACCAGTTTTCCAAGATTATGAAGCTCCCCCTTGGGTTCACATGTGAGGGAGCTTCCCAGTGTACAGGAAATCCTCCTGTTTCAGGGCTCCCTCTCTTCATCAGGGCACAAGCTTCCATCCAAAAGTTCTCAGTCTTTTCCCTTTTTATGTCTCCATCCTCTGTCCTACACCATTTCAGGGAGCTTATCCTGTCCCCTTGAAGGTCTGGGGTCTTCCGCTGTCACCTAGAGGTTGCTTTGTAGGAGTTGTTATGTATCTTGAGTTTTTGATGTATTTGTGGGGAGGCTTGCAATCTCCCCACCTTAACTCTTCCACTATTTTCTTTCACCTCTTTCCCTGTGAAAAATATTAATAGTACAGTCTAAAAGGAAATTTTAATAACTTAAGAAGTAAAAAGTGAATTAAATAAAGTAAATAAAATGGAATTCTAAAAAACAATAGCCACAAATAAAAAAATCACTTTTGCCCAAATATCTATTATTTTATTGAGCATGATTTTAACCTTCCTGCCTTTTACTTTTCATATTTCTACTGCACATAAGTGATAATCTCTAGAAATTATATAGTCTATACATAAATCATGTTCCGTAATAAGTATTTTGATTTTAGTGATAGAATTTTCTTCGACAAAACTTTTTTGTCCCATCTATTTCTTCTTACATCAGATTTTTTGCATTCATTTCTCTCATTATAGCGCTATTTTACATAATGGGTTTCTTATATTCTTGCTGGATATTTAAAATACAAAAGTATTAAAATAAGGTTTTTTTAGAGCTTTCAATAAAGTCATTTTTCATTTTAGGGAGAGTTATTTTATTTTATGTATTCATCATAATTTCATTTTTTTTCTCTAATGATTTCTAATGAAGGAGGGTATATAGTATAGGCACAAGTTTATTCAGATCCATTTATCCAACTATCTAAATTATAAAATGTATATTTCTTTTTGATCTGGAATTGTAGCACCCTGTTTTTGTTTTTGTTTTTTTTTAAGCACCTGTGATGTTGCATATATTTATGGTATACAATACCCTTTAATTGTTAAGTATGATTTCATTGTATGGCTATACTATACCTTGCGTATCTATATTTGCATTGTTTTCAGCACTATTCCTACAAGTAAAGCTGCCTCTAATATTTGCGTACAAATCTTTGCAAGGATGTATGCTACAATTTCTTTAGGACAAAGGCCTAGAGGTAACCTGGTAATATGATTATATAGTTTTACCTATACAAACCTCATACATACTGTTTGTAAACACACACACATATATATATAATTTAATCAAACTAGAATCCGTGTATGTATATATATATGTAAAATATTTAATTTTTAAGAAATTGCCAAACTGTTCTCAAGTGACTATGCATATTTTATAGCCACACTTGCAGTGACAAAGTTTCAGTTGCTCTGCAACCTTGATAATACCTCATGCTGTCAAACTTTCATTTAAAACATTCTAACGTGTGTATAATGATAACTCATGGATGTGTTAATTAAGAATTTTCAAATAATTAATAATGTTAAACATTCTTCCAAATGTTTAGCTTTCATCTCTATATAGTCTTTGATAAGTATGTAATCAAATAATGGTGCCATTTTAAAATGGAGTTGTTCACTTTCCTATTACTAAGTTTTTAGAGTTATTAATGCATTCTGAATGAAAATCCTTTGTCAGATATACGATATATAAATATGTCATTCCAATTTATGACTTTTCTTTCTGTCTCCTCACAGCATCTTTTGAAGAGTTTTAAATTTTGATGAAATCCAGCTTTAAAAAAAAAAAAAAATATGTGCATCATGCTTTTGCTGTCATGTTCTTAAATATTTGTTTAACTCTAGATTAAAAAAAAAACTTTTTCATACTTTTCTTCTGGAAATATAATGGGTTTATGTTTAGGTATATGATTTATTTTTATTTAGGCATTATGTGGGGTGAAAAGTATAGATCTAAATTCATATTTTTACATATGAATATCCAATTTGGCCACCTTATGTGAAGAGCCAACTCCTTAGAAAAGACCCTAATGCTGGGAAAGATTGAAGGCAGGTGGAGCAGGGGATGAAAGAGGACAAGATGGTTGAATGGTGTCACTGACTCAATAGACATGAGTTTGAGCAAACTCTGGGAGGTGGTGAAGGACAGAGAAACCTGGTGTGCTGCAGTCTGTGCATGGAGCCTTATGGAGCTGGACACGACTGAGAAATTGAACAGCAACAACAATCCAGTTGGTCTTGGCTTCCCTGGTGGCTCAGTGGGAAAGAATCTGCCTGCATGGCAGGAAATGTGAGTTTAATCCCTGAGCCAGGAAGATACCTTGGAGAAGGAAATGGCAACCCACTCCAATATTCTTGCCTGGGCAATCCCATGGAAAAGAGGAGCCTGGGAGGATACAGTCCAGTTCAGTTCAGTTCAATTGCTCAGTCATGTCTGACTCTTTGACCCCATGGACTGCAGCACACCAGCCCTCCTTATCCATCACCAATTCCTGAAGCTTTCTCAAACTCATGTCCATTGAGTCAGTGATGCCATCCAACCATCTCATCCTCTGCCTTCCCCTTCTCCTCCCACTTTCAATCTTTCCCAGCATCAAGATCTTTTCAAATGAGTCAGTTCTTCACATCAGGTGGCCACAGTATTGGAGTTTTAGCTTCAACATCAGTCCTTCTAATTAATTTTCAGGACTGATTTCCTTTAGGATCGACTGGTTGTATCTCCTTGCAGTCCAAGGGACTCTCAAGAGTCTTCTCCAACACCACACTTCAAAAGCATCAATTCTTTAGCACTCAGCTTTCTTTATAGTCCAACTCTCACATCCATACATGACTACTGGAAAAACCATAGCCTTGACTAGATGGATCTTTGTTGGCAAAGTGATGTTTCTGCTTTTTAATATGCTGTCTAGGTTGGTCATAACTTTTCTTCCAAAGAGTAAGCATCTTTTAATTTCATGGCTGCAGTCACCAGTTCTGAGGCAGACTGTGTTTGAGTGTCACCTGTGGAGGTATGGTTCAGCAGTGGACTGCCACAGGGACAGGGTCTCTGGGTGCATCAGACTTGGGTATGGCATACCTCCTCCTCTTGGAGGAGGTCACCATTAACCCCACCAGAGAGCTGTCAGAACTTACACAGGACTGGGAAGTAGACTCTTAGAGGGCACAAACACAACCTTGTGTGCACTAAGACCCAGGAGAAAGGAGCAGTGACCCCACAAGAGACTGACCCAGACTTGCCTGTGAGTGTCCAGGAGTCTCCAGTAGAGGTGTGGGTCTGTGGTGGCCTGCTGAAGGGTTGGGGGCACTGAGTGTAGGAGTACATGCATGGGATCTTTTGAAGGAGACTGCCATTATCTTCTTTACCTCCACCATAGTTTGGCCCCAGGTAAATAGCAGGGAGGGAACACAGCTCCACCCATCAACAGAAAATTGGGTTAAAGATTTACTGAGCATTGCCTGGCCCATTAGAACAAGACCCAGTTTTTCCCTCAGACAGTCTCACCCATCAGAAAGCTTCCATAAGCCTCTTACCCTTCTTCATCAGAGGGCAGACAGACTGAAAACCACAGAAAACTAACCAATTTAATCACATGGACCACAGCTTTGTCTAAACCAATGAAACTATGAGCCATGCTGTATTGGGCCACCCAAGACAGATGGGTCATGGTGGAGATTTCTGACAAAATGTGGTCAGTGGAGAAGGGAATGGCAAACCACTTCAGCAATCTTGCCTTGAGAACCCCATGAATGGTATGAAAAGGATACAGTCCATCGGGTTGCAAAAGAGTCAGACAGGACTTAGTGACTAAACAGCAACATCCAATTGGTCTAGCAAATAATCCTATCCATAATTGCCTTGGCAACTTAGTAAAAATCAGTTAACCATATTTGTGTGGCTCTTTTGCCAGCCTTTCTATTCTATTCCATAGAAATATTTGTCTAGTTTTATTGTTTTTGTCTCTGCAACTTTAAAGTTTCCTTTCCTTTTATATAATGCACGTTAAATGCTTTCTTCATTTAATTAAACTAGAATATATGTATTATTTTTCATTATATGTTATTTCCCTACAAAAGCAACAACCTTATCATGATTTTCACACATTTTTATCAAAAATCTATCATAAAATTTTGTTATTTGCAAAATTTGATTATAGTTAATTCCCTACACAATTCTAACTATACTTGTTTCACATATTTAGTGTTTTTAAAGTAGCAGGCAATACATTTCCCTATGATATTCATTGACTTTTGCTCTATTTATCAGTTTAACAAGTTTTTTTTTTTCAGTTTTATCACTGATCACTGTTAAATTCTTATTCATGTTTCATTAACTTTTTCTTATTAATTTTATCATTTATTGAGTTGTGTGTAGATAATATGCATTTTTTCTTATTAAAAAGAATAACTTTAAAACTAACCAGTATCTGAACATTACCCCCAACATTATGAAATTAGGCCCGGAGAGTGACATGGTATTTTTATTATGATTATTTAATTACAAAGAAGCTGAGCAAATGTTTGTTTTGTTTCTATTTTGGCTTAATCTCCATGTCACATACCAGACGTAGCTTTGCCAGGCTTTGTAGAGTTGCTTCTCAAATTCCCACCAGAGGGAAACTCAACATAATATTAGGAAAAAGTTGAATTACTGGAAACACTCTCACCGTTAAGTTTTTGAACTAATCTGACTTAGTTTGTCTTTGGATCTCTCAGCCTAGTGGCCCTTTGAGAATGGATTCTCTCAGTATTTTTTCTTTTCTGTTCCATGATGCATTTAGGTCCCAGCCTTCTTCCCTAGAAGTTAAGGGAGTGATTTTCTTAAATAAGATGGGCTCATCTTTTTTTTTTTTTTTTTTTTTTTAGAACTCGGTAGTGTTTTGCCTGGGCCCCCCCAGATGGTTCAGAGGTTAAAGAATCCTTCTGTAATGCAGGAGATGCAGGTTCAATCCCTTGATTGGGAAGCTCCCCTAGAGTAGTGCATGGTAACCCACTCTGGTATTCTTGCCTGGAGAATCCCATGGACAGAGGATCCTGGCATGTTACAGTTCATGGCATCAGGAAGAGTCTAACATGACTGAAGTGACTGAGCATGCATGCACTCACAGTGTTTTGTCTGAAGGGATTTTTGAGAAGATCCACAATCTCTCTGCATATACTTTGCAAACTTTAATATTTTGTATGTGGAATATGTGGGTCACACTTTATTTTCCTTTGTTTTCATATTATTTGGTTGTTTCAGAAGGTATCTTCTGAAGAGCTAAAAATGAAAAAGTTTTACAAATGTCAACTCTAAGTCCTAACTTTCAACTGCTGTAACTATCCTTGTTTTATAATAAACAAAAATAAACATCAGGCAAGGCTAACTTTCCTTAATATTTGACTCTCAGATATAATTCTTTAATATACTTGGCCATTTATTTTGTGTGTGTGAAATAAATGTTTATAAGATTATAAGAAAAATTTTTTAGTAATTTTAAATTAATTACAGAAGAATAAATAATTGCCACATTAAAGTTTCTTAAGAAATATGCTATATCATCCCACTTGTTCACATTTTCTTTTTTCTCTCAGATTTTGTAGCTTATGTAATATAGGACACTCATTCTTCATGTTAACTATTCCTAAACACTTGATGTTATTGCTTTTAACTTAACTTGTATTTTCATTTATATTATATTTTAACAAATTATTCATGATTTTTTGATGTGTAGCTTTTGAGGAAATCTAAGACTTAAGATACAAATAAAATTAAATGTTTATAAAAATCAAAGAATAGTTGCATTATTTACCCTTCTGCTTCCTTATCTTCCTTGGTGGCTCAGACGGTAAGGCGTCTGCCTACAGTGCGAGAGACCCGGGTTCAATCCCTGGGTCAGGAAGATTTCCTGGAGAAGGAAATGGCAACCCACTCCAGTATTCTTGCCTGGAAAATTCCATGGATGGAGGAGCCTGGTAGGCTACAGTCCATGGGGTCACAAAGACTGAGCGACTTCACTTTCTGCTTCCTTAGCAATATTATTGGCATTGAAAGTTTTTCCTTATTCAGACTATACATTTATTCTGAAAACTTGTTACAACTATCTTTGTTCAAATATTTTTATATAAATTTTATGTAAATGTCATTGTAAAAGATGTCGTGTCTTATACACTGTAAATTATTAATTCCTTATACTTCAAAGTTCATAATATGAAAACAAACCTTCCAATTTTTATTTATACTTAAAGTCAGCATACAAATATCTCTTTAAAAAGTGGTCTTAATAAGATCTTAAGTTGTCTTGAGCACTTAATGAAAAATTACATTTTGGCATAAAATAAAATATAGAGCTTTTCACATGGTTTCAAACAGTAATCAAATAAGGCACATTTGAATACAAAACAAAGATGTAGAAAAATGAATTCTAATTGCTGCTATATAAATATTAATTCTAAGAAGAAGAATAGGATTTTCATAAATTTTTGATGAAAATAATGAAAAAAAAATTGGTTCCCACATAAAGAAATCTTCACACAAAAAGCATCTAAGTTTTTACTGTTTACAAATAAATTGGTAAATAAATTGTTGTTTATTCAATTAGTTAATGAACCAACCAGCATGACTTATGAGAACTTAAGTTCTTGAAGAATTATCATAGAGATAAGGATATGAAAACAATTTATAAAATAGAATAAGAAATGAAGTAATGGTAATATTTTTTACTTAAAATATGAAAGGGAGTGAAGCAGTCCAGGTAAAGAGAGATGAAAATTTAAATGAGACTTTAAGATTAGGTACATTTTGTATTGACAGAAACAGAGATATAAAACTATTCATAGTAATTAGAAAAAAGTAAAGATATAGTTGTGGAATTTACAAAGTAAACTTACTTGGTTTCATAAGGGAAAAAGGGAATGGCAAAAAACAAAAGCAAACAGCAAAGCTTTTAAGGTAGAGCTATGTTTTAGAGAACCTTATATGTGAAGTGATGTTTGTTTGGTTTTACTTTGAAAGCTAGTGCTTCTTAATGATTTTTGTTGTTGTTTAGTTGCTAAGTCTTGTCCATCTCTTTTGTGACGCCAAGGACCATGACCTCCCAGGCTCCTCTGTCCATGGAATTCCCAGGCAAGAAAACTGGAGTTGATTGCCATTTCCTTCTTGAGGGGATCTTCCAGACCCAGGGATTGAACCCCTGTCACCTGCATTTGCAAGCAGCTTCTTTACCACCAAGCCACCAGGGAAGACCATTTCTTTAGTCATAGATACTGTTTGAGGATCTTATCAAAGTTACTGATGGTTCTACTGTGTGCTATAGATGACTCTTGCTGGCCTATAGATGTTAATTCCTACCTTTTTAGAAATTTTGTGAACCAGCCAGCATTAGCTACTTGAAACAGGTAGTTGTGGGAGTATTATTGCTATGGAATTAGGCAATAATAAAATTTGGCTTGTTTGCTATTTTCTTCCTTACTCCAACTCCTTTCTCTTCCTACTCATCTTCCTTTATACTTTCTCTCTCTGTTTCTCTCTTCCTCTCTGTCTCTTCCTTTATTTATCAATTTTAAAAATTTAATTTATTTTTATTTTTTATAGTGGAAAGCCAGTTGTTAGTCATTTACCAGACTGCTGATTTTTTCATTATCAAATTTTATTTACTGTTTCATATTTTACAGTGTACAAGATGGTTGGATGGCATTGCCAACTAATGGACATGAGTGTGAACAAACTCTGGGAGATGGTGAAGGACAGGAAAGCCTGACATGCTGAAGTCCATAGTGTCGCAGAATCGAACATAACTGAGTGACTGGAAACGTATATTTAAGATTTTGCAAGCAACATTGCAGTATACATTTTTCATAAAACCTTTGAAATGCTACATGGATTTATTCTATTTATTTGAGTGTAAGATTAAGAATCATTCTGTACTTATTTAGGAGTCATTGGATTATTAAGTTAAAAGCTATATTACTAAACTTAGTAAAGTTAAAATAATCAAGCAATGCAGTTTAAATTTCTTGCAGGATAGAGAGACATAATTCAGGCTCACAAGCTGTAATTTTATTGTAATAAATTCAGACTGAGTTGCCTATTTACTTAAGCTACCATTTTGTAGTACTTGTTACCAAATGTTGTAATAATCACTGTAGGCACCTTATTTCCTTTTACTACACAACAACCCAATGTGTCAGATGCAATGATCTCAAATTTACAGAGATGTTAACTGGGTCTTAAAACTAGAAGTGACTTCTTCATATTTATGGTTCACACATGGTAGAGCCTGGACTTGAACCACCTGTGGCGGATTCATTTTGATATTTGGCAAATCTAATACAGTTATGTAAAGTTTAAAAATAAAATAAAATTTAAAAAAAAAAAAAAAAAAAAAAAACAATATGTTCTCAAGGCCATAAATGAATGGGAAGGCTTTGCACCTAATCAGACAACTCCAAAATAGATCAAGCCTTCTTTACAGAAGAAGCATGATGTCATAAACGAAACTTGACCAGTCAGGATGCAGTTTTAGAGGGGAGGCAAATGATTTCAGTTTAAGTTTCAATAAAGTTGAAGTATACACATAAGAAATTTCAGAGTTCTCAGAGTTAGAGCTTGTTCCACATCTTCATGCTCAGATGTTCAGTTGTCACATCATGGACTGTAGCCCACCAGGCTCCACTGTCCATGGAATTTTCCAGACAAGAACACTGGAGTGGGTTGCCATTTCCTTCTCCAAGGGATATTCCCCATCCAGGGATTAAACCTGGGTCTCTTGCAATGCAGGTGGATTCTTTACCAACTGAGCCAGAGCTTGGTCTAATCCTTTCCTATTAGCAAAGTAGATCAAATATTTACATTGTAAATGTTTCTCACATTTCAAACCAGAAAAAGCATTAACAGAAGGAGTAATTTAGCAGAATTTGGTTAACAGGAAAGCCATTGTATCCAAGGTAGGGAATATTTAATGAATTTTCCAATCATTTATCTTTTGCTACTCTCAATAACTCTGAGAAGACAGGCAACAAGATTATGAATCACTAAGGTTCTCATTTATCTTCATATATGTATCTAGTTCCCAAAGAGTTCTTGACCCATGAAAATTGTTCAGTATACAACAGTTAAATGGATTATTATTCACATTTTGTAATTGAAAAAAAATCAGGTTTTTCTGAGTTCATTGAACTATGAATAACAGGAAGCAGAATTTAAACACAGGAATTCAGCACTGAAGTTCAGGATTTTACACGTCAGCTGGCAGACTTAAGTTTCTGAACCAGCCTGTGCTCCCAAAAGCCTTGAGGATGATGACCTATTCTCCTTCCTGTCCCATGCGATTTTCATTTGCTCTTTTGTCAGATGGCATCAATTCAATAAATTAAAGAAAACAGATGGAGAGGCACATCAAGCTGGCATTACACAATCCACTAAAGTAATTAAGCAATTACTTGCAAGAACACATTCCTCCCTCAAATATAATAATGTGTTGCATTATCAACATTTTTCTTACAGAGGATTAAGAGCATTAAGAAAATTAAGCATCATTAAAAGGCTTGCCGTAAAATTACATAGTAAATTATTAAAGTTAAACATTTTTTGCTTCATCAATGGGTTTTTGTTCTTGTATTTAGTAGGGATCAATTTAGTGAAGGGGAAAATAGAATAAGGGAAAATGGAAAACCAAAGAGACTGGCATGGGTTTATCATGCCAGAGATTAGTGGCAAGTTTCCAATGGGTGCTATAAAAACCTTACTTAGAGGCCTCTTCTCTATAAATTATCTAGCAACATAAATTGGGAATGAAAAAGAAAAGAGAGCCTCATCTGTGAAACCAATGCTGACACACAAATTACTTTTCAGCATTCTCCAAAACAAACCAGCTGCTACCTAGAAGCCGAAGGTAATCTTTACCACAGGGACACACATATACACACACACCCACTGTGTTATGTCTTTGCATTGTATGAGAAAAGACTGAGGAAAAAGAGAGGTGAGTCACTAACAGTTATGGGAGCACAGGCTGACACAGAATTGTCACTTGTCTCTGTCAGGCCTGAGGGACTTAAATCCCTAAGCATCAGATTGCACCCAGAGGTAAAACTGGCCCTTTTTTTCTACTTTCTTTAACACCAGTGGTTCTGATTTCAAAGCGCTGTAGAGGAATCAACTTACATGTGTCTGTAAAATGACTGACAAGTTTGCAGGTTAGCATGACTATGACCACTTCTAGTACAATAACAATATTTTATTAGCATACATTTTATCACATGGCCCTTACCATTGGCTCCAAAATGGGAAACATAGGGTCATTGATTAAAAGACAAAACAAACAAACACAAAAACTGTCAAATGATCCTTGACCCTCACATGATATTACAAAAAGTGTGACTCTTTGTGACATCATGGACTGTAGCCCACCAGGCTCCACTGTCCATGGAATTTTCCATGGACACAAAAAGTGTGGTTATCTTGTCATGAGAGAGCATTCTCTGAAGAAGAGATCCTTCATGTGACCAGATAATATTTACTGTGAGTATCAGTAATATAATGGGGAGTTTAAATTTCATATGCAGCTATTAAACATGTGATTTAGACAGAAGCCAAATATATTAATGAAGATCTGAATGAAGTGACTCTTATTTTCTGCATATCTCTACAAGGTAGAATACTAAGAACACATATCTTTTAGAAATTATAGAGAATAGAGAGAAGAAAGAATATTAATGTTCAGACACTGAATGTGTTCTATAATAATTTGTGAGGGAGAAATCAGAGAGTTAGAGAGGGTCACTATTTTTTGTCTTTTAAGCATTATTTCTTTTTTTTAAATTTAATTTTATTTTTTAAACTTTACATAATTGTATTAGTTTTGCCAAATATCAAAATGAATCCACCGCAGGTATACATGTGTTCCCCATCCTGCACCCTCCTCCCTCCTCCCTCCTCCCTCCCCATACCATCCCTCTGGGTCCTGTTTTAATAAAGTATCACTTAGATTAATTTTGTGGAAGAGCCTTTTTACAACTAGATTTTTCAAAAGTGTTATAGGCAAAACTTAAAACAACGCTTCAACCAATGACCATACATGTTGTGCCATGGATTGCTAGCACCAATATCATTACGGAGCTGTATAGAAAAATGTATTATTTTGGTCTCACATTCTTAATTAGATAAGATTGGTGTGGAACCCAGAAAACAAGGAACTGGAATTGATGTGAAATGCTATTATTTTGCTTAATTATTAATAAAGTATTTCCACTAATATGTGTTGAGAAAAAACTATTGTACACATAGTTTATTCATTTGAAAACACCCTGACCTATTCAATGAATTAGATAAGGCTGTAAGAACGCTTAGTGAAACAAAACAGACTTCCTCAGAATCCTCTAGGTTAGACAAAAAGGGTCCAAGACAGCTAGCTTAGTCAGAAAGACAAACTCAGAACTATTCCTGAAAAGGAAGAAAAGTGCAAAGATGGCAGGATGTTCAGAGAAGCACAAAAGGTGTCATTTGCATTATCTGAAAAACAAAAGGGACTATGTGCTATTTTGGTAGCTTTGAAATTTAGAGCTGAAAAATACAAAGACCATCAAAATCACTCTATTTGATTGAATCATAATGTTGAATAACTGTGAAATATCTATCTCCTTATATTACTGATATTCATATTCATATTGTGTGATCACATATAGCTTCTCTTTTCAGGAAAATGCTTTATTGTGTTAAAACCAGCATATATATTATTCCATGGGAGTGAATATGAACAGGCTTTGGGTGTGGTGAGCAAGAAGGTTAAGGTTTGAAATTTTCCACTGAATTCAACTCTAAATTTTACTTAGAATAATCAGAAACAATCCTTACATTCTGAACATCTAAAATCAAGTTGCTTTTTTATAAGACTTAAATGTCACATTTACTTAACTAAAGATTGTTAAGGTTGTGACTGTCTGAATCAAGCTGATGAGAACAGAACTGTTGTGCTAAATTGAATCACTGAAGAACTGAATCAAAAGCCACCTAAAACTTTCTGTTCTTTTTAGCATATTTTAGGCTTGATTACCAAAAATAGTTTCAAATCCTTTGTTCAGTTAGACATGTTGCAACACATAAATGTAAAGAACTTGAAGGAAAAAAATCAATATGTAAACTTCAGCAGACCAAAACCTAAAGAAATATCATTTAAAAGTAATTGCAAAAAAAATCAGGAACTGCTATGAAATGTTATTGTTGTTTAGTCACTAAGTTGTGTCTCACTATTTATGACCCCATGGACTGTAGCCTGCTAGGCCCCTATGTCCATGGGATTTTCCAGGCAAGAATTCTGGAGTGGGTTGCTATTTCCTTCTCCAGAAATGTTATTATTTTGATCTAAATTATTAATAAAGAATTCCCACAAATCTATGTTGTGAAAAAGTTATTATACACATTGTCTGTTCGTTTGAAAACACCCTGATTTATTCAATACATTAGATGAGGCTTTGAGATTGAAACAAAATAGACTTTTTCAGAATCCTCCAGGTTAAGCAAAAACAGTCCAAAACAGCTAGCTTAGTCAGAAAGACAAAGCAGCTGTTGTGAATCTTGATAGAAAAAAAAAAAAAATTAAATCCAAATAAAGTAATGGTTTTATGATGCTGAAACTGTTAACTGGAAGATGCTGAATATTCATTGGAATGACTGATGCTGAAGCTGAAGCTCCAGTACTTTGGCCACCTGATGAGAAAAACTGACTCACTGGAAAAAAACCCTGATGCTGGAAAAGATTGAGAGAAAGAGGAGAAGGGGAAGACAGAGAATGAGATGATTGGTTGGCATCACCAATTCAATGGACATGAGTTTGAACAAACTTGGGGAGCCTGGCATGCTGTAGTCCATGGGGTCCCAAAGAGTCAGATATAACTGAGCGACTGAACAATAGCAATATGGCAATGATCACTGTCTGAAATCTAAAGATTTATGCTTGATTTCAAATTTTGCAGTTGATTAAGGACCACATTCTCACTTATGAAGAGATAAATATATTTGCTATTCTGTTCAAATAGAGTTCTAGGATAGGACAGGTGAACAGTATTTCTTCTATGTTATACCTAACTGTGGGATGCAGCTTGGAGTTCTGAAGGCCAGGATTAGGTGGTAAAGTGAGAAATTTAAGCTCAGATTGTGTCAGGAAAGAGAGAATAAACTTCTTCCAGTAAAACACCAGCCCATTATCTAAAGAGCTTAAAACAAAACAAAAAAATATCATTCACTCACATCATATGTCCATTGTAGGTGAGCAGGTATACCCTGCTAAACATCATCTTACAAAAATCAGACAGAAAAATACTCTAATAGGAAATAAGTTTAGTGAAAAAAAAAAAAAAAAAAAAGAATCAGACAGATAGTCAGTTCAGTCACTCAGTTGTGTCTGACTCTTTGCAACCCCGTAGACTGCAGCACCCCAGGCTTCCTTGTCCATCACCATTTCCTGGAGCTTGCTTAAACTAATGTCCATTGAGTCGGTTATGCCATCCAACCGTCTCATCCATCAACTTACCCTTTTCCTTCTCCCTTTAATCTTTCCCAGCATCAGGGTCTTTGCTGACTCAGCTCTTCGCATGAGGTGGACAAAGTACTGGAGTTTCAGCTTTAGCATCATTCCTTCCAAAGAACACCCAGGGCTGATCTCCTTTAGAATGGACTGGTTGGATCTCCTTGTAGTCCAAGGGACTCTCAAGAGTTTTCTCGAACACCATAGTTCAAAAGCATCAACTCTTTGACACTCAGCTTTCTTTATGGTCTAAATCTCTCATCCATACATGTGAGATTTAGCTTTGACTAGATGGACCTTTTTTGGTGAAGTTATGTCTCTGCTTTTTAAAATGCTGTTTAGATTTGTCATAGATTTTCTTCCAAGGAGCAAGCATCCAGTAATTTCATGGCTGCAGACATGATCTGCAGTGATATTGGAGCCCAATAAAATAAAGTTTGTCACTGTTTCCATCGTTTGTCCATCTGTTTGCCATGAAAGGATGGGACCAGATGCCATGATTGTTGCTTTTTGAATGCTGAGTTTTAAGCCAGCTTTTTCACTCTCCTCTTCACTTTCATCAAGAGGCACTTTGGTTCCTCTTCGCTTTCTGTTATAAGGGTGGTGTCATCTGCATATCTGAAGTTATTGATATTTCTCCCTGCAATCTTGATTCCAGCTTGTGCTTCAACCAGCCTGGCTTTTTACATGATGTACTCGGCTTATAAGTTAAATAAGCAGGGTGAAAACATACAGCCTTGATATACTCCTTTCCCAATATAAACCAGTCCTCTGTTCCATGTTTGGTTCTAACCGTTGCTTCTTGACCTACATACAAATTTCTCAAAAAGTAGGTAAGGTGGTCTGGCATTTACATCTCTTTAAGAATTTTTCATCAGAGAAGGCAATGGCAACCCACTCCAGTATTCTTGCCTAGAAAATCCCATGGGCGGAGGAGCCTGGTAGGCTGCAGTCCATGGGGTCGCGAAGAGTTAGACACGACTGAGCGACTTCACTTTCACTTTTCATTTTCATGCATTGGAGAAGGAAATGGCAACCCACTCCAGTGTTCTTGCCTGGAGAATCCCAGGGATGGGGGAACCTGGTGGGCTGCTGTCTATGGGGTTGCATCGAGTCGGACACGACTGAAGCGACTTAGCAGCAGCAGCAGCAATAATTTTTCACAGTTTGTTGTGATCCACATAGTCAAAGGCCTTAGTGATATTCTTCTGGAATTTTTTTTTTTTTTTTTTTTTTGCTTTTTATATGATCCAACAGATGTTGACAAATTGATCTCTGCTTCCTCTGCCTTTTCTGTATCCAGCTTGAACATCTGGAAGTTCTTGGTTCACATACTGTTGAGGCCTAGCTTGGAGAATTTTGAGCATTATTTTGTTAGTGTGTGAGATTAATGTAATTGTGTAGTCATTTGAACATTTTTTGACATAGGCTTTCTTTAGGATTGGAATGAAAACTCAAGTTTTCCAGTCCTATGGCCATTGCTGAGTTTTCCAAATTGCTGGAATATTGAATGTGGCACTTTAAGGGCATCATCTTTTAGTATCTGAACTAGTTCAACCAAATTTCATCACCTCCACTAGCTTTGTTTGTAGTGATGTTTCCTAAGGTACACTTGATTTTGCATTCTAGAATGTCTGGCTCTAGGTGAGTGATCACACCATTATGGTTATCTGGGTCATTAAGATTCTTTTGTATAGTTCTTCTGTGTATTCTTGCCACTTCTTAATATATTCTGCTTCTGTTTTTTCCATACTGTTTCTGGGTTTTATTATGACCATCTTTGCACGTAACGTTCCCTAATCTTTCACTAATGTTGCCTATATCTAATTTCCTTGAAGAGATATCTAGTCTTTCCCATTCTATTTTTTCCTCTATTTCTTTCCATTAATCACTGAGGAAGACTTATCTCTCCTTGCTATTTTTTGGAACTCTGCATTCAGATGGATATATCTTTCTTTTTCTTCTTTGAGTATTTGCTTTTCTTCTTTTCTCACTTATTTTTAAGGCCTCCTCAGACAATCATTTTGCCTTTTTGTATTTCTTCTTCTTGGGGATGGTTTTGATCATTGCCTCCTGTACAATGCCACGAACCTCCATCCATAATTTTTCAGGCACTTTTTCTATCAGATCTTATCCCTTGAATCTATTTGCCACTTCCACTGTATAATTGTAAGGGATTTGATTTAGGTTATACCTAAATGGTTTAGTGGTTTTCCCACTTTCTTTCATTTAAGTCTGAATTTTTCGATAAGGAGTTCATGATCTGAGCCACAGTCAATTCCTGGGCTAGTTTTTGCTTACTGTACAGAGCTCCATCTTTGGTTGCAAAGAATATAATCAATCTGATTTCATTATTGGCCATCTGGTGATGTCCATATGTAGAATCTTCTCTTGTGTTATTGGAAGAGGATGTTTGCTATGACCAGTGCATTCTCTTGACAAAACTCTGTTAGCCTTTACCCTACTTCATTTTGTATACCAAGGCCAATTTTGCCTGTTATTGCAGGTATTTCTTGACTTCCTAATTTTGCATCTCAGTCCCCTATGATGAAAAGGACATCTTTTTTTTTTTGGTGTTAGTTCTAAAAAGTCTTGTAGGTTTTCGCAGAACTGTTCAGCTTCTTTCACATTAATGGTTGGGGCATAGACCTGGATTACTGTAATACAGAATGGTTTGCCTTGGAAACGCACAGAGATCATTCTGTCATTTTTGAGATTATACCCATTTACTACATTTTGAACTCGGTCCTTTTTAGTTCACTGATTCCTAAAATGTTGATGTTCACTCTCCATTTCCTGTTTGACCACTTCCAATTTTCCTTGGTTCATGGTCCTAATATTCCGAGTGCCTATGCAATAATATTCTTTACAGCATTGGACTTTACTTCCATTAACAATCACACCCGCAACTGGGCATTGTTTTCACTTTGGCTTATCCTCTTCATTCTTTCTGGAGGTATTTCTCCACTCTTTTCCAGTAGCACACTGGGCATCTACCAAACTGGGGAGTTTCTTTCAGTGTCTTATCTTTTTGCCTTTTCATACTGTTCACGATATTCTCAAGGCAAGAATACTGAAGTGGTTTACCATTCCCTTCTCCAGTGGACCATGTTTTGTCAGAACTCTCCACCATGACCTGTCCATCTTGGATGGCCTTACATGGCATGGCTCATGGTTTCATTGATTAGTGCAAACATGGCCAGTCTCCATGCCAGAGCAAAGATACTTTTGAAGAATTTCATTAGTAATAGTTTACCATAGCCCAGAAGTATAACACACCATGCTTGCTCACAGCTCAGTGACCAAAATGAGGTACACATTCCACTTGACTACAAAGGCAAAAAAATAAGTCAATCACCACATATCTGGGAGGTAGAAAGGGAAGGGAAACTATTTTCCAATTAATAGTGACAGCTACTATATCAAGATGTTTCTGTATCAGTCTGAGTTTGAGATTTAAGGTAAAGGACTTAGCAGTAAAAAAAAAAAAAATAAAAATAAATAAAGAAAAAAGTTTACATTGATTGATAAAACTCTTCAGGATGCTTATTGAAAATTTTAAAAGGACTACATAAAAATTTTGTGAAGACATGACCACTGAACTCGTGACAGTGGCTGTTTCCTATCCTAGGTGAGGTAGCCTTTCTGATATGAACAAACAAAATCTGGAAGGTGAGGCTGCTCTCTGTGAAGCAGACTTTTTTCTTAAATTGATTTTCATATGAGGAATTTGAAAGACCCTCGACAGCCCTCACAGTTATGTCAAGATTCTCTTTTCAAGTTTAACCTGTTTATTTTCTGGTTAGCTTCTGAAATACTCAGGACATTTTAGAAATGGCCCACAGGTATAACCTGGACTCTTGGCATCTCCTACTTTGTATTATATCTTTTCTAATATAATGGGAAGGAGACTACTTTCAAACTGGTATCAGGAAGATAATAAATATGAGAGGCTCTGTCTGGGCTTTGGCAAGGGAACACTAGCATGGTAAAGGGATGCATGCATACTTGTGTAGAGTGGTGAAACAGTTGAATAAATAATGTTCTCATGGTTCTGGGGACACGGTGAGAGGAGAGTGGAACTAATAGACACAGAATCTTTGGAAAATACTCTTTGCCTTCCCATAATTAATAATAACTCTGAACATTTATCAAGTGCTTATCTATGGCAGGATCTGTGGAAAGTGATATACTATGCATTTTTTAAATTTATTTTTTAATTGGAGGAAAATGGTTTTACAATGTTGTGATTGTTATGAGGTCAGTAATATTATATACACAAAAGGAGAATAGAGCAAGAGAATGTAGCTCTATTATATAAGAGCAAGATATAAGATATATCTTGCTATATATATAGCAAGATATGTTTCCAGAGAACACAAATATAGTGACAGCTCAGAATATTAATCCAGATAGACAGAGTCCAGAATTGACTGGAGTGTGTATTGCAAGGTGAGTGGGAGGTAAAATTAAGTGGTATCAAACCTAAATACATGACTTGATGTGGAGAATCAGGTAAAGACAGATACATGGAGTGTGTAAAAAAAAAAAAATGAGAGAATTCACATTTAGTAGCTTGGGAGGAGTCAAGAGACACTGAATAATGAAAAATAATGTGATGACAATGCATATTTTCTCTTATCTCCAGAAGAGTTGTACAATGTGTCAGGATGTGAGACTATACACCTGTCTATATTATTTAAGATTTGTGTACTAAGGAGTC
Source organism: Bubalus kerabau (assembly GCF_029407905.1). Classification (NCBI taxonomy): domain Eukaryota; kingdom Metazoa; phylum Chordata; class Mammalia; order Artiodactyla; family Bovidae; genus Bubalus; species Bubalus kerabau. Next base: position 55,713,567 of record NC_073634.1, read on the forward strand.
ACCACCACCCAAATAACATTCTATTAAACTTAGTCTGGTACATGGGGAGGGGAGGGAGGCTCAAGAGGGAGATGATATGTTTATAATTATGGCTGATTTGTATTTGTGGGGTTTCCCTTGTGGTTCAGTGGTAAAGAATCTGCCTGCCAATGCAGGAGATGCAGGTTTGATCCCAGGGATCGGGAAGATCCCCTGGAGAAGGAAATGGCAACCCACTCTGGTATTCTTCCTTGGGAAACCCATGAACAGAGGAGCCTGGTGGGCTACCGTCCATGACATCACAAAGAGTTAGACACGACTTAGAGACTGAGAATGCAAGTGCTCATGGCAGAAACCAATACAACATTGTAAATAAATTTCCTCCAATTAGAAAATAAAGTAAATAATTGAACAATCTAATACATAAAAGTCCAAATTCAAGTCATCCTTTTAGTTACATTTTAAGGCTTAAAGCTCTTTTATTGAGAGCTTGATATAATTTTGTTCATCATCCTTATTCAGCAAAGATTATTTTTAAAAACAACACAACAAAAATACAATAGAAATTAATTCAGAGATAATCTAAAGTACTGTAATAAAACAAACAATTATGACAATAAGGAAGCAGGACTAGAACTTCTATGAATACAGAAATCAAGATGCTCAAGGCTGTTTGGTCAATGGTAGAGGCAGAAATTGACTTAGCAATTGAGTTCAAAGATTCCAGTCAGCCTTGTATACACTTAAATAGACATTTAAGAGATAGGCAGATTTTAAAATTTAAAATATTTGTATAGATGAAAGAGACAATGTAAGAAAAGATTTCTATCAGGAATCCTGGTAAAATAATGATTAATATGTAGATGCATATATTAAATAAATCAATTTTGAAAATTATAACTAAAATATGGAGTTTTGCTTAATATTATTTGGAAGACATGTGCTGAGTGGGGCAAGCAAGAGCTACAGATGTTACTCTCAGTAAGCATCAGAGTAAACATTGAAAGGTAAGCTGGGAATTTTGGTATACGGTTTAGACATGAAAGGAGAGGCCTTTACAAAAGTAACAGCTATTCAAAGGTTAGAAATGTGAGTAACTGGAGCCTATCAGTTCAGTTCAGTTCAGTTCAGTCACTTAGTTGTGTCTGACTCTTTGCGACCCCATGAATCGCAGCATGCCAGGCCTTCCTGTCCATCAACAACTCCCGGAGTTCACTCAGACTCACGTCCATCGAGTCAGTGATGCCATCCAGCCATTTCATCCTCTGTCGTCTCCTTCTCCTCCTGCCCCCAATCCTTCCCAGCATCAGAGTCTTTTCCAATGAGTCAACTCTTGGCATGTGGTGGCTAACTGGTAAAAAACCTGCCTGCAAGGCATGAGCCACAGGAGACATGGGCTCAATCCCTGAGTCTGGAAAATCCCCTGGAGGAGAGCAAGGCAACCCATTCCAATATTCCTGACTGAAGATTCCCACAGAGGATCTTGATGGACTACAGTCCATACTGTCACAAACAGTTGGACATGACTGAAACAACATAACACACAGACACACACACACCCACACATGCACACACATAAAGGGAGAATGTATTTGGGACTTTGGCCCAATGACATTCCAAAAGTGAAATCAATGACTAGCAGTAAGATCATGGGTTACTTATTCATATTTTCAGGAAATGATACACAATTTTCAGACTCAAGATTTCCAAGCAGCACAATACTGCTTATAATAGACAGGCTTAATGATAAGGACCAAAATCTTTGTGCAGACTTAGATTTAAGTAAATGGCCATACTAAAAGGTTTAATTTAGCTTATTGAAGGAAATTTTGAAAAGGTTCTTTACTTGATAAAGCAGGATAAAATATATCCCTACATAGACAATTTAATAAAATACTAATAGAATTTAAAACTGATGGTCTTGTCCCAATACATATTCTCCATCTTTCTCCCACTGTTACCATAATATCAATAATAATATTTGCCAATCCAGGACTATTACAGTTGCCTCACAGGAATTTGGGGAAATTGACTGGAAATGGACATAAGGGAAATTTCCAGAGTGATGGAAATATTATATATTCATAGAATTCTGAGTTGCTTGAATATACATACATATATGTTAAAGCTCATCAAGCTATCAACTTAAAATATATATTTTCCATGTAAATTATGAATATGATGCTATGTATAGTACAATATAATAAAACAGAGTGAAGGAAGGTGAGATGGGAAAAAAGGAATTGATAGGAAGTCCATATAGATAACTATAGATGTAAAAGTAAGTGATAAGATATCTCACTAACTATTGGAAAAATAAGTGCTATCAGGAACCATTCTTACTGAATTTCCTGTTAGTTCTGGGATGATCCACTAATGACGGAAAAATGATGATACTATAGCAATGTTTTAAGTAGAAAAGAAAAGAATAGAGCCTAGAACACTCTTGGTGAATTGACTTTTATAAAAGCTGCTAAGTTCACCTAAATTAATAGAAATGTGGTGCATGTGAGTGCAAAAAGTGGTAGGTTTGTATGTATGCTAGTTAGTCTATGAGATTTCCCTTCTGATTGCTTCACTTTTTTTTTTTTTTTTCACAAAATTAGACAGGGAGCTTTATCTGGAGTGTGGAAGGACTAGAAAGTAATTTGTATTTGAAAGAGAACAAAGAGGAAGAACCAGCCAAACAGCAGAGTGGGAAAATAAAGACCAATATCTGGCAACATCAAAGCTCCAGTTGGTGCTTGTAATTATGGATCCAAAAACAAGTATGTTAAGGCAGAAGAGATACCCCACGCCCAAGGTAAGAGAAACCCAAGTAAGACAGTAGGTGTTGCCAGAGGGCATCAGAGGGCAGATACACTGAAACAATACTCACAGAAAACTAGTCAATCTAATCACACTAGGACCACAGCCTTGTCTAACTCAATGAAACTAAGCCATGCCCGAGGGGCAACACAAGACAGGCAGGTCATGGTGGAGAGACCTGACAGAATGTGGTCCACTGGAGAAAGGAATGGCAAACCACTTCAGTATTCTTGCCTTGAGAACCTCATGAACACTATGAAAAGGCAAAATGATAGGTTACTGAAAGAGGAACTCCCTTGGTCAGTAGGTGCCCAATATGCTACTGGAGATCAGTAGAGAAATGACTCCAGAAAGAATGAAGGGATGGAGCCAAAGCAAAAAGAATACCCAGCTGTGGATGTAACTGATAGAAGCAAGGTCCGATGCTGTAAAGAGCAATATTGCATGGGAACCTGGAATGTCAGGTCCATGAATCAAGGCAAATTGGAAGTGGTCAAACAAGAGATGGCAAGAGTGAATGTTGACATTCTAGGAATCAGCGAACTAAAATGGACTGGAATGGATGAATTTAACTCAGATGACCATTATATCTACTACTGTGGGCAGGAATCCCTCAGAGGAAATGGAGTAGCCATCATGGTCAACAAAAGAGTCTGAAATGCAGTACTTGGAGGCAATCTCAAAAACGACAGAATGATCTCTGTTCGTTTCCAAGGCAAACCATTCAATATCACAGTAATCCAAGTCTATGCCCCAACCAGTAATGCTGAAGAAGCTGAAGTTGAATGGTTCTATGAAGACCTACAAGACCTTTTAGAACTAACACCCAAAAAAGATGTCCTTTTCATTCTAGGGGACTGGAATGCAAAAATAGGAAGTCAAGAAACACGTGGAGTAACAGGCAAATTTGACCTTGGAATACGGAATGAAGCAAGGCAAAGACTATTAGAGTTTTGCCAAGAAAATGCACTGGTCATAACAAACACCCTCTTCCAACAACACACGAGAAGACTATACATGGACATCACCAGATGGTCAACACTGAAATCAGATTGATTATATTCTTTGCAGCCAAAGATGGAGAAGCTCTATATAGTCAGCAAAAACAAGACCAGGAACTGACTGTGGCTCAGACCATGAACTCCTTATTGCCAAATTCAGACTTAAATTGAAGAAAGTAGGGAAAACCACTAGACCATTCAGGTATGACCTAAATCAAATCCCTTATGATTATACAGTGGAAGTGAGAAATAGATTTAAGGGCCTAGATCTGATAGATAGAGCGCCTGATGAACTATGGAATTAGGTTCGTGACATTGTACAGGAGACAGGGATCAAGAACATCCCCACGGAAAAGAAATGCAAAAAAGCAAAATGGCTGTCTGGGGAGGTCTTACAAATAGCTGTGAAAAGAAGAGAAGTGAAAAGCAAAAGAGAAAAGGAAAGATATAAACATCTGAATGCAGACTTCCAAAGAATAGCAAGAAGAGATAAAAAAGCCTTCCTCAGTGATCAATGCAAAGAAATAGAGGAAAACAACAGAATGGGAAAGACTAGAGATCTCTTCAAGATAGTTAGAGATACCAAGGGAACAGTTCATGCAAAGATGGGCTCATTAACAGACAGAAATGGTATGGATCTAACAGAAGCAGAAGATATTAAGAAGAGATGGCAAGAATACACAGAAAAACTGTACAAAAAAGATCTTCACGACCCAGATAATCACGATGATGTGATCACTGACTTAGATCCAGACATCCTGGAATGTGAAGTCAAGTGGGCCTTAGAAAGCATCACCATGAACAAAGCTAGTGGAGGTGATGGAATTAGAGTTGAGCTATTTCAAATCCTGAAAGATGATGCTGTGAAAGGGCTGCACTCAATATGCCAGCAAATTTGGAAAACTCAGCAGTGGCCACAGGACTGGAAAAGATCAGTTTTCATTCCAATCCCAAAGAAAGGCAATGCCAAAGAATGCTCAAACTACCGCACAATTTCAGTCTTCTCACACGCTAGTAAGGTAATGCTCAAAATTCTCCAAGCCAGGCTTCAGCAACATGTGAACCGTGAACTTCCTGCTGTTCAAGCTGGTTTTAGAAAAGGCAGAGGAACCAGAGACCAAATTGCCAACATCCTCTGGATCATCAAAAAAGAAAGAGAGTTCCAGAAAAACATCCATTTCTGCTTTATTGACTATGCCAAAGCCTTTGACTGTGTGGATCACAATAAACTGTGGAAAATTCTGAAAGAGATGGGAATACCAGACCACCTGATCTGCCTCTTGAGAAATCTGTATGCAGATCAGGAAGCAGCAGTTAGAACTGGACATGGAACAACAGACTGGTTCCAAATAGGAAAAGGAGTACTTCAAGGCTGTATATTGTCACCCTGCTTATTTAACTTCTATGCAGAGTACATCATGAGAAATCCTGGGCTGGAAGAAGCACAAGCTGGAATCAAGATTGCTGTGAGAAATATCAATAACCTCAGATATACAGATGACAGCACCCTTATGGCAGAAAGTGAAGAGGAACTCAAAAGCCTCTTGATGAAAGTGAAAATGGAGAGTGAAAAAGTTGGCTGAAATCTCAACATTCAGAAAATGAAGATCATGGCATCTGGTGCCATCATTTCATGGGAAATACATGGGGTAACAGTGGAAACAGTGTCAGACTTTATTTTTGGGGGGCTCCAAAGTCACTGCAGATGGTGTCTGCAGCCATGAAATTAAAAGACGCTTACTCCTTGGAAGGAAAGTTATGACCAAACTAGATAGCATATTCAAAAGCAGAGACATTACTTTGCCAACAAAGGTACGTCTAGTCAAGGCTATGGTTTTTCCTGTGGTCATGTGTGGATGTGAGAGTTGGACTGTGAAGAAGGCTGAGCACCAAAGAATTGATGCTTTTGAACTGCGTGTTGGAGAAGACTCTTGAGAGTCCCTTGGACTGCAAGGAGATCCAAGCAGTTCATTGTGAAGGAGATCAGCCCTGAAATTTCTTTGGAAGGAATGATGCTAAAGCTGAAACTGCAATACTTTGGCCACCTCATGCAAAGAGCTGACTCATTGGAAAAGACTCTGATGCTGGGAGGGATTGGGGGCAGGGGGAGAAGGGGACGACAGAGGATGAGATGGCTGGATGGCATCACTGACTCTATGGATGTGAGTCTGAGTGAACTCCGGGAGTTGATGGACAGGAAGGCCTGTCGTGCTGGGATTCATGGGGTCGCAGAGAGTCAGACACGACTGAGTGACTGAACTGAACTGAAGTGAAAGCAGAAGAGCTGGATTTTCTAGGAAAATATTTTAAATTTAGGAGGCTAACTACTGTACAGTATTGCTTGGTCCTTAAAAGCAGAGTGAGCACTCAGATAGCACAAAAGGATAGGGGCTCAGAAAGCATTTTTGTAGTCTATGATTGAAAATCTTAGTTCCTGGCAATTTTTTTCTCACCGTAATACTAATCTTGTCATAAATCTTTATACTCTGATACCTTGGCATCTTCTCCTATTTTCCAATTTTCTTTTCCATTTCTTTATATCAGCCACTATTTTTATAGTCATATCCTAAAGTTTGACCACTGCCAGTAACTGCAGTTATATAAAAATCTCAGCTGTAATTATTCTCTATTTTGACTTGTATCTCTTACAAATTACATCCTTTGACAGAACTGTGATACCATTACACTGATCCTACTATCTATGCCATATCCCTCATTTCCCCTAACACCTTTATTTTTTTTCCCATGGTCTTTCACTACAATCTCTCCTTTACCTATGTGCTAGTTTTCTTTACCTTTTTCTCCATTTGGGAGAGAAATCTATTTTAGTTCATATTGACTTTGTCTACATTCTTTCTTACCATGCATCTAGATGTGGCTGTAGAGAACCACACGGGTATGCTATAGTCTCACCTAAGTGAAGGAAAGATAACTTTAAGGGAGTTGTTCATCATTTTTAATCCTTTCCCTAGTGTGTTTACTCTTTTTTCCATACCCATTCCCCAATCACTGTGCTACCATACACTGATATACCTCAGATTTGTTACAAATTTGCAAAGTATTGTTGTACTGCTCATAGAAGAGTTAGATGTCTGGGCTGACTTATGGATCCTAGTTACCCTGCAATTACTCCCAGTCACCTTCATCTATGAGCACTCTTACATGTCTTCCAGTATTTTGCACAAATATTTTCCAAGTGTACCATGATGTGAAATATGTTGAAGTACCATACAAGGTGATTATTTCACAACTTTGTCTTTCTTCTTTAAAAGATTCTCTTCTTAAAAGATTTTCTTTCTTCTTAAAAGATTCTCTCTCTTCCTTGTTTTATGCTGATTGTTTAACTTCTGATATCCCTGGAAAGTAAACACTATAGCAGAACATATTAACATCATCCCCACTGGACTGGGGACTTCCCTGATTGCTCAGAGGCTAAGGAATCTGCCTTCTATGCAGGAGACACAGATTCAATCCCTGGGTCAGGAAGATCCCCTGGAGGTGGAAATGGCAATCCACTTCAGTACTCTTGCCTGGAAAATCCCATAGGCAGAGAAGTCTGGTGGGCTACAGTCCATGGGGTCACAAAGAATCAGACACTACTGAATGACTAAACATTCATTCATTCTAGACTGATCAACCTGAAACCTTAACTTTGTATTCTACCACCCTTTCTTTCACTATGGATGAAGCTCCTGTCAAATTCAATTATGTTTCACTAGATTCCATTATGAGTCACCTACTCAAAAATTGTACTCCTGTAATTTTTTTTCCTTACTTCTTACATTTCTGTTCTTTTATCAGTTTATATTCTATCAATTCACCTCTCCTCTCAAGAACACTTTATCCTGAACTCATCTCCTGTTCTACTTTAGCAAACTTTTCAAAAGAGCTATCTTTAGCTTTTTAATCTAAATTTCATCTCCCCCTTCTCTCCTAAATGCGTTCCAATTAGATTTTACACAAAGTGCTCCACAGAGATATTGCTTGATAAGATCATCAATGACCTTCATGTTGCCTATCGTCAATACTCAGCTTTACATTCATTCCCTTTTATGGTAGATAGAATAAGGAACACCCTAAAGATTTCCATATCATAATCCCCAGAACCTGTTAAGTTTTCATGTTACATCAAAAAGGGGAATTAAGTTTTCTAATTAGATGATTTAAAATTCCACTGGATTATCTAAGGGGACCCAGTGCAATCACAAGGGTACTTAAAAGTGGAAACAAGAGACAGAAGAAGTGTCAGTGTTAGAAGAATGCAAAGTGAGGAAGATTTAACTGACCATTGCTGGTCTGAAGATGGATGAGGGCCATGAGAAAGGAAGGCAGATGATCTCTGCTGCTGCTGCCGCCAAGTTGCTTCAATTGTGTCCGACTCTGTGTGACCCCATAGATGGCAGCCCACCAGGCTCCCCCATCCCTGGGATTCTCCAGGCAAGAACACTGGAGTGGGTTGCCTCTTGGAGATAGGAAATGTACAGAAAGAGATTCTCTTTCAGTGTATTATCATCCATTCAGAATGCCTTACCAGCAAGTGAAGGGCTACATGTGAGTCGTAGACTTCATTTTCTCTATCTATGGTCATTATTTTTTACACATTCTATTGATTTTGGACCTGTTGAAAGGCTGGCTCCCTAAATTATCTTTTTGAACTATGTCTGTCTACCTACCCCCTTGCTATCTTAACTTGAATGCTTATTATGATTTCATACTCAGTTCAAGACACACTTTCTTTCCACCAATACCCATCCCCCAAAATAATAGTGGATCATAAGCAGACTTCTGCACTTAATTAAATGACATATCTGTTTTACCATTTGCACAAAAAATGTTGTAGTTATCCTGATAACTTTCAAGTCCTAAGACCAGTTCATTAGTAAGTTATGTTGTCTCTATCTTCAGATTTGCCAATAATCTGCTTCTCCATGTTTTATTTCACTCCTGACCTGCTATTATTCATACAAACAAGTGTCTCTCTACTTTAAGATCTTCTCACACATTTTTCCATTGGTTTATAATAAATGCAGTCCCCCATGTAGCTACATGTTTACCCTCTCACTCCCTTCAAATCTTTGTCAAATGCATTATACTAAAAGCTTTCTTTAACACCCTTCATGAATCACATTCCTTTTTCCCAGGATTATTCTACACTTATTAGACTACTTTATTATACTTAAGATATCTGTAACATTCTTATATGAAATTTCTTTCTTCTTTGCTTATTATATCCACACATTATAATATAAGCTCAATTAGGTTAGGTTTAAAACAAACAAACAACTCTGTATCCCTTCTATGAAGAACAGGATACAGCACTGTGTTATTGTTGTTTAGTCACTGAGTCATGTCCAACTCTTACAGCAACATATAGATACTCAGTAAATATACATTGCTTCAATAAATAAAAGTGAACAAGACTCTAGGGAATACTGTATTTCACCAAGTGCACAGATGCATAGTTTTCATCCCAGCCCTTATATTATCATTAATAATGTTCAATTTGGTATCAAGGATGTTCTGCTTCCAATATCTTGTATTCTTCAGTAATATTAATTTCTTACTCTTAAATATAGAAATTCTACATTTTCAATGATATCATTTGCAAATGACAAAACTAAGAGAGGCAAGAAAAGACACTGTTTAGATTTGTGTTTTTCATTCTAAGAATGAGTTTATTACCTCTTAGAAATTGTAAGGGGATTCCCAGATAGCTCAGTGGTAAAGAATCTGCCTGCTAATGCTGGAGACGTGGTTTTGATTCCTGGGTCAGTAATATCCCCAAGAGAAGGAAATGGCAACCCAGTCCAGTATCCTTCCCTGGAAAGTTCCATGGACATAGGAGCATGCCTGGCTACAGCCCATGGGGTCGCAGAGTCGGACATGACTTAGCGACTAAACACACACACACACACACACAGCACAGAATGTAAGACATTTTTTAATCATTGGAAACAAAGAGGAAGTATCAAGTTTAGATACGATGCATACAAAAAACTAGTGGAGAAAGGGAAAGTTAAAGTCACTCAGTCGTGTCTGACTTTTTGAGACCCCGTAGACTATATAGCCCATGGAATTCTCCAGGCCAGAATACTGGAATGGGTAACCTTTCCCTTTTCCAGCAGATCTTCCTAACTGAGGAATCGAAACCAGGTCTCCTGCACTGCAGGTGGATTATTTACCAGTCTAGATTGGCAATATTAATAATCTTAATTTCCCTAACCCAATTAGGTATTTAAGTAAAGCTAGGATTCAATATTGTGAACCTGCTTATTTAACTTATATGCAGACTATATCATGAGAAATGCTGGACTGGAAGAAACACAAGCTGGAATCAAGATTGCCAGGAGAAATATCAATAACCTCAGATATGCAGATGTCACCACCCTTATGGCAGAAAGTGAAGAGGAATTCAAAAGCCTCTTGATGAAAGTGAAAGTGGAGAGTGAAAAAGTTGGCTTAAAGCTCAACATTCAGAAAATGAAGATCATGGCATCCGGTGCCGTCACTTCATGGGAAATAGATGGGGAAACAGTGGAAACAGTGTCAGACTTTATCTTTTTTGGGCTCCAAAATCACTGCAGATGGTGACTGCAGCCATGAAATTAAAAGACTTTTACTCCTTGGAAGGAAAGTTATGACCAACCTAGATAGCATATTCAAAAGCAGAGACATTACTTTGCCAACAAAGGTTCATCTAGTCAAGGCTGTGGTTTTTCCTATGGTCATGTATGGATGTGAGAATTGGACTGTGAAGAAGGTTGAGCACCAAAGAATTGATTCTTTTGAACTGTGGTGTTGGAGAAGACTCTTGAGAGTCCCTTGGACTTCAAGGAGATCCAAGAAATCCATTCTGAAGGAGATCAGCCCTGGGATTTCTTTGGAAGGAATGATGCTAAAGCTGAAATTCCAGTACTTTGGCTACCTCATGCGAAGAGTTGACTCATTGGAAAAGACTCTGATGCTGGGAGGGATTGAGGGCAGGAGGAGAAGGGGACGATGGAGGATGAGATGGCTGGATGGCATCAGTGACTCGATGGACGTGAGTCTGAGTGAACTCCGGGAGTTGGTGATGGACAGGGAGGCCTGGCCTGCCGTGATTCATGGGGTCGCAAAGAGTCGGACACGACTGACCGACTGAACTGAACTGAACTGAACTGAGGATTCAATATCTGTGAGTGTCATTTTCAGCCTGTTCAAGGGAGTTTTCTGTGTATCATTACATAGAGGAAGTGGCCTTCTGAATCTAACCTGAATTTATGGGTTGTTTACCAGACATGCTGATTTGTGCTAAACCCTAAACTTCAAATTTGCCCTCTCAGTTCTATGAATATGTTATAAATTCTTATTCATTTCTGAAACTTATGCATCAATTTCTCTTGTTTAGGGGACCATGTGGGTACTAAAAAGGAAAACTGATCTTGATACTAAGTTCAGAGCTCTGGGCTTCTAGTGTTATTTAGTTCTTGGTCCTGTAATTCTCCACTTCATTGAGAGCTCTCAAATAATTTTAAACATATTTTGCACATGCTTTTTTTTTCTTTTAGTTTTCTATTTATGTTCAGTGGAAGAGTTAATTTGAAATGACTAGCTTTTCTTTTTTTTTTTTTTAATTTTATTTTATTTTTAAACTTTACATAACTGTATTTGTTTTGCCAAATATCAAAATGAATCCGCCACAGGTATACCTGTGTTCCCCATCCTGAACCCTCCTCCCTCCTCCCTCCCCATTCCATCCATCTGGGTCGTCCCAGTGCACCAGCCCCAAGCATCCAGTATCGTGCATCAAACCTGGACTGGCAACTCATTTCATACATGATATTTTACATGTTTCAATGCCATTCTCCCAAATCTTCCCACCCTCTCCCTCTCTCACAGAGTCCATAAGACTGTTCTATACATCAGTGTCTCTTTTGCTGTCTCGTACACAGGGTTATTGTTACCATCTTTCTAAATTCCATATATATGTGTTAGTATACTGTATTGGTGTTTTTCTTTCTGGCTTACTTCACTTTGAATAATAGGCTCCAGTTTCATCCACCTCATTAGAACTGATTCAAATGTATTCTTTTTAATGGCTGAATAATACTCCATTGTGTAAATGTACCACAGCTTTCTTATCCGTTCATCTGCTGATGGACATCTAGGTTGCTTCCATGTCCTGGCTATTATAAACAGTGCTGCGATGAACATTGGGGTACATGTGTCTCTTTCCCTTCTGGTTTCCTCAGTGTGTATGCCCAGCAGTGGGATTGCTGGATCATAAGGCAGGTCTATTTCCAGTTTTTTAAGGAATCTGCACACTGTTCTCCATAGTGGCTGTACTAGTTTGCATTCCCACCAACAGTGTAAGAGGGTTCCCTTTTCTCCACATATTAATCAAATTAACAAAGATAAAACACAAAGAACAAATATTAAAAGCAGCAAGGGAAAAACAACAAATAACACACAAGGGAATACCCATAAGGATAACAGCTGATCTTTCAATAGAAACTCTTCAAGCCAGGAGGGAATGGCAAGACATACTTAAAATGATGAAAGAAAATAACCTACAGCCCAGATTATTGTACCCAGCAAGGATCTCATTCAAGTATGAAGGAGAAATCAAAAGCTTTTCAGACAAGCAAAAGCTGAGAGAATTCTGCACCACCAAACCAGCTCTCCAACAAATACTAAAGGATATTCTCTAGACAGGAAACACAAAAATGGTGTATAAATTTGAACCCAAAACAATAAAGTAAATGGCAACGTGATCATACTTATCAGTAATTACCTTAAACGTAAATGGGTTGAATGCCCCAACCAAAAGACAAAGACTGGCTGAATGGATACAAAAACAAGACCCCTACATATGTTGTCTACAAGAGACCCACCTCAAAACAGGGAAAACATACAGACTGAAAGTGAAGGGCTGGAAAAAGATTTTCCATGCAAATAGGGACCAAAAGAAAGCAGGAGTAGCAATACTCATATCAGATAAAATAGACTTTAAAACAAAGACTGTGAAAAGAGACAAAGATGGTCACTACATAATGATCAAAGGATCAATCCAAGAAGAAGATATAACAATTATAAATATATATGCACCCAACTCGGGAGCACCGCAGTATGTAAGACAAATGCTAACAAGTATGAAAGAAGAAATTTACAATAACACAATAATAGTGGGAGACTTTAATACCCCACTCACACCTATGGATAGATCAACTAAACAGAAAATTAACAAGGAAACACAAACTTTAAACGATACAATAGACCAGTTAGACCTAATTGATATCTATAGGACATTTCATCCCAAAACAATGAATTTCACCTTCTTCTCAAGCGCACATGGAACCTTCTCCAGGATAGATCACATCCTGGGCCATAAAGCTAGCCTTGGTAAATTCAAAAAAATAGAAATCATTCCAAGCATCTTTTCTGACCACAATGCAGTAAGATTAGATCTCAATTACAGGAGAAAAACTATTAAAAAATCCAACATATGGAGGCTGAACAACACGCTGCTGAATAACCAACAAATCACAGAAGAAATCAAAAAAGAAATCAAAATTTGCATAGAAACGAATGAAAATGAAAACACAACAACCCAAAACCTGTGGGACACGGTAAAAGCAGTCCTAAGGGGAAAGTTCATAGCAATACAGCCACACCTCAAGAAACAAGAAAAAAGTCAAATAAATAACCTAACCCTACACCTAAAGCAACTAGAAATGACTAGCTTTTCTACAGCCAAACCATTCTGAATAAACCTGATCTCTTCTGAAATGACTAGCTTGACACTGTTAAAATCTGCATTTCCTTGGAAATACTTTAAATTTAATTCAATTAAACAACAACAAATTATTAAATCTTGGAGACAAAAGCAACTGACATTAATTTTATAGGAATACATGATATAATTGGATGTTCAAATGATTTCTAAGTGAAATATGTGTTCTTGATAATTATATCAGACTATAGGTCTAGACTTGGGTTGTTCTGGAAAAAGCAAAATGCAAAGCAATTGTATGTTTCCCAAGGTATAATTCCTCCCTATTGGAGTTTTATGCAGAATTATGCTTGATGTGACATGAAGATATATATATATATGTGCATGAAAAAGTTCCCATTTTTCAGTGAACGGTATGCATTAATAAATGAAAGGCGGTAATAATCTGATGAACCAGGCCTTCAAACATGCATATAACTTTACCATGAATATAGTGTCTCCTTCATAGGAAAAAAATGGTAAAGTCATAGAAATATCAATGGCCTTTGTACAATTAAGGAGACAATATTGTAGTAGATAACATAAATATTGTTCTGTTGTCTATACAATATTTTAAAGTCTTAGCTGATTTACAAAATATATGAAAGGTATATAACACAAAGAAGGTGTGACTACCTAACATATGTAGTTTCTAGTGTACAATCATTCATTCTAAAGTGAAGTATTATTATCTATCAATTTAAAAGTGATTGTCATGAAATGTTTCATGCTTTTGTTCTAATTTAATTTCCTCAGTGACTAAGGCACTAAATCCTTATAGAAGTTCAATAAATATTACCTGAACATTTAGGACCATATAATAGCACCTACATTTTTGCTAGATTTTTACTACCTGTCTTCTCCACACAGTCTCAAAAGCTTTTGATATTTGGCAAAACTAATACAATTATGTAAAGTTTAAAAATAAAATAAAATAAAAAAAAAAGAATAAAAATGTACTGCCTACCACAGATAACAAAAATAAATAAACAAATGAATAAAGTGATTTTCACACAACTCCTAAAATGTAAATATCTTATAGAATAAATATGTGTTTCCTTTCAGAGAAGGCAATGGCACCCCACTCCAGTACTCTTGCCTGGAAAATCCCATGTATGGAGGAGCCTGGTAGGCTGCAGTCCATGGGGTCACTAAGAGTCGGACACGATTGAGCGACTTCCCTTTCACTTTTCACTTTCATGCATTGGAGAAGGAAATGGCAACCCACTCCAGTGTTCTTGCCTAGAGAATCCCAGGGATGGTGGAGCCTGGTAGGCTGCCATCTATGAGGTCGCACAGAGTCGGACACGACTGAAGTGACTTAGCATGTTTCCTTTTATTTTACTTTAAAATAAGAAATGGCCTGACCTTCAGTTCAAATAGAGGTTTATATGGAAACCCAAATCTATCGTTGACATGATAGCAGTAGCTAATATCAAATCTTCTTCTGAGAATCGTCCCTAATAGGTAATGTGGTTAGAATACAGGAGTGGTAATTGCCTGAGGGGATGGAAATGGTAGGGAACAGTGTAATATATAGTGTATCATATCAGAAGGTTTATATTATAAAAAGAGTCTCTAAGAACTTTGGTCAAATTCTATTTAATTCAATAAAATTTTGCATAACCATATCACTTTATATATAAGAAGATTGTGATGATTTGTAGTCAGATATGACAAACAAATATCTAGTGGTTTCTCAACAAATAATATGAAAGTATTCACCTGCCTGATTTGCTGGGAGTCCAAAATCTCTTGCCTTAGAACTACTTTAGCCTCTAAATATATTCTGCAAGGTACATGCTATCGTAGAAAGTTATGGATATGCTTGCTTCTTGCCACCCACACGATGAAAACCAGACTGAATTTTACCCTACATCAAAATATGTCAGGAATCCATTATCATAGCACATTAGCTTTGCTTATTTGGCCAATTCCTCAAGAAAATGATCTGG
Organism: Bubalus kerabau; assembly: GCF_029407905.1. Lineage (NCBI taxonomy): Eukaryota > Metazoa > Chordata > Mammalia > Artiodactyla > Bovidae > Bubalus > Bubalus kerabau. The sequence goes on from NC_073634.1 coordinate 55,729,061, forward strand.
GTCAAGGTCAGTTATATTCCATCTGACAAACCACAAATTAATATTTCTGTTCCTCTTTCTTAAGTGAAGGTAAGTTCGTTGATTCATATGTGTGTACCTGTTAGTTGCACAATTGTGTCCTACTCTTTGTGACCCCATGGGCTATAGCACACCAGGGTCTTTTATCCATGGGATTTTTCCAGACAAGAATACTGGAGTGGATAGCCTTTCTCTTCTCCAGGAGCTCTTCCTGACCCACGGATTGAACCTGGGTCTCCTGCCTTGCAGGCAGATTCTTTACTATCTTAGTTACCTAGGGATCTCTCACTGATTCATACCCTTTATCAAAGGCTCCTTCTTATGACAGGTCATTGTTCAGGGTCCCTGGTTATTCCTTAGGAATATCAAGATGCATTTGGATATTGAAGAATATTGTTCAAGGTCTTAATGCTTTGCCTCCAAGAAGTGTTTAGTTTTTAGATACACTTTTATATTTCCAGCTGAATTAACTTTGTATCCTATATGCCAATTGTTTCTCCCAGAGAGGGGGCACATTTACTGTCCTAAGAACTAACCACTCTTTAGGTCTCTTTTCTTTTCTATGACCATTATTACATAACCCTTGGACCACTGTCATAGTTAAAAATTAGCATATGTCTTGAGAGAACATTTCTGCCTCTGTCTTGAGAGAACATTTCTGTCTGTCTTGGTCAAACACTTAAATTTTTAATGAACAATAGAGGAAGCTGAAGTCAAAATTCTGCATTTTATATTATAAAGACCTGACAACCTTACACAATATCCTGGAAAATGTCCATTCCAAAACAACATTTTCAACTAAAAACTCACTGAAATAAAAGATTATTAGGCTAGTGTGTGAGTGTGGTGGCTGTTCATATATGGTTAAGGGATTATTTATTTATTTATTTATTTATAGTGTGGTCAGATGATAATCTGGTGGAAAAATATTTTCAAGAAGAAAAATTTTCTTTTGTGTGTGTGTCTGTTTATTTTCTCAAAGTACTACACCACCTTATGGGCTTCCCTGATGGCTCAGTGCTGGGAGGAGGGTTCAGGATGGGGAACACATGTATACCTGTGGCGGATTCATTTTGATATTTGGCAAAACTAATACAGTTATGTAAAGTTTAAAAATAAAATAAAAAAAATAAAAAAAAAAAGAATCCACCTGCCAATGTAGGAGACATGGGTTCAATCCCTGGGAAGGGAAGATCCCATGGAGAAGGAGATGACAGCCCACTCAATTATTCTTGTCTGGGAAATCTCATGGACAGAGGAACCTGGCAGACTACAACCCATAGTATCACAAAAGTATCAGACATGACTTAGGATCTGAACACCACCACCACCACCTCATAGCATACTCCTAGTATAAAAGATCTGACCCAGCATACCCTATGAAAACCCTAAATTTGGACTTAAATTGTGAAATTACTGATCTGATTTCATCGAAATATGTTTTTTAAACTTGATCAGTAACAATGCAGCTATTCTCAGGTAATACTCTCTTAAGTAATGATTATTGAAATTGAAACAATCTCTTTTGAAAGTATTGAATTGAAAATGCTTCCATTCCACAAGAGTAATGGAAGCATATGATATGCTATATATTTTAACACCCATAAGCCTAGCATAATGTCAAACATTATGCTAGGCATATCTCATGCTATTTTGCTTTACTTTTGCCATTTCCTTTTCCAGGGGGTCTTCCTGACTCAGAGATAGAATCCCTGCATTGTAGGCTGATTATTTGCCTTCTGAGCCACCAGGGAAGCCTTTGTTCAAAAACAGCAGTTATTTTTAATAATAACCTGATATGCCTGCTGAGTCTTGAGGTGACACTACTTTGAAGTAGAATAAGTTTTTAAAGACAATACAACTTTCAATAATAGTTTTTACATCTCTATCGATAAGGATATTTGTTCATCCTTTTCCTATGATTCCATTTTATTTCACCTCATATTCAGATTGAAGTAGTTTACAGTTAATTCCATATAATCTAGGGGAGGAGATTTAACTAATTTTAAAATGAAGAGCTGTTAAGCCTCAACAAGATTTTGAAGTATAGATTGGATTTAAACTCCCCCCAGATCAAGCTGTGTTTGATGGCTTAGTTAACATGTAGTCTCATTTGATGAAAGAAAAAAGGAATCAACCTTGGACTTAGACCCCTGGAATGGGTGGGAAGAAACAGGTTCAGTGGCTTCCCTTCCCCTAAATCCTAGAGACTGACAACCCATTGTAAAGAGTTCCTTGGTTTTAAATTCTAGGCTTCTTTGCAGAGTTGAGTAGTACAGCATTTGTTCTTAAACAAACAGATGATTATCAAATCAATTAAACTGGCCTATGATAAACACTTGTCATTTTGTCTTTATGGTGTTTTTGAATTTCTCCTGGTAACGAAACTTCTGAAGAGTTTCCATGATTCATCATTATTTAGCTACTATGCCACCAGTTTGCAAAAAGCTTCAAATGTTATTTGAGCAAGGAAAACTATTCCTCTTAGTCTCACCAGACATATCAGAAAAATGTTTTAAGTAGCAGGAAACAATACATTCTATTAAACACATGAATGACTATTTCACTGAGTGAATCATTTAATTTACTGTCTTATGGAAGTAGCTTGACTGAATAATAAAGATATTACATTTATAAGAAATAGTCTGCAGTTCAGTATTTCACAGAAATCAGTATTAATTTTCAATAAGCAAAAGTAGACTACATATGATTCCCCCTATTACTATTGGTAAAATGATATTTTCCTTAATCACAGTTGTCTGATTATTGGCTTCCAAAACTCTAATGTCTCTGGATTCTGATTATGTAAAAAGTTTTGCAATGGTAACTTGGTTACGTAACAGTGATAAAACATGAACTTAAGACTTGATGGAGACGCATGAGGACATAAGGCACCAAGCAAAACCACATAGCATATCCTTACTCTCATTGGAAAGCAAGCACAGCACTATTTAAAATATTCTCTAATAATTCTTTCTAAAGACTTCTTGACTGGTTTTATTGGATTTTTAAAAATTACCTCCGTTTTTCATTTCTCTTCTTTCAGTTCAGTTCAGTCCAGTCACTCAGTCATGTCTGACTCTTTGCAACCCCCATGGACTGCAGCACACCAGGCTTCCCTGTCTGTTACCAACTCCCGGAGCCTACTCAAACTCACGTCCATTGAGTTGGTGATGCCATTCAAGCATCTCATCCTCTGTTGCACCTTTCTCCTCCTGCCTTCAATGAATAATAGCTATTTTGTGAATGCAGACAGAAACCTAAGAGGGATTGTTCAAGGAGATTAAACTGTTCTGGGTCTTTGTTGTTGTTCTCTATTTGAGGAGAGAGGCGACTACTCTCTAACTGCAGTGCTGGGGCTTCTCATCATGGTGGCTTCCTTTGTTGTGGAGCATGAGCTCTAGGCATGTGGACTTCAGTAGGTGCAGCATGTAGCGTCAGTAATTGTGGCCCATGGGTTTAATTTCTCCTCTGCATCTGGGATCTTCCTGGACCAGGGATTGAACATGTGTCCTCTGCATTGGCAGATGGATTCTCAACAACTAGAACACAAGGAAGCCCTGAGACTAACTTTTTAAATTTTGTATCAACTAATTTGTGCTTTCCTAAAGTTGGTTTCCAATATGCGGTGATCTGGATGTATACCTGTGGTGGATTCATTTTGATATTTGGCAAAACTAATACAATTATGTCAAGTTTAAAAATAAAATAAAATTAAAAAAAAAAGAAAACAGAAATAGTATGTATCTTCATTCTACTTGAATAAAGTTATACATGTTTTTGCAAACTATTGCATTTTCCCCTAAATTACTATTTAAATATGTATTATCTAAATACTGTTGAAAGTGAAAGTCGCTCAGTCACCTCTGACTCTTTGCAACCCTGTGGATTACACAGTCCATGAAATTCTCCAGGCCAGAAGATTGGAGTGGGTAGCCTTTCCCTTCTCCAGGATATCTTCCCAACCCAGAGATTGAACCCAGGTCTCCCATATTGCAAATAGGTTATTTACCAGCTGAGACACAAGGGAAGCCCATTCATTGAGACTTTGTCTATAGATAATTCTAGTTTTGCCTTAATAAAAGATCAGCACCTAGAGGCTTTGTGCTTTTTATGAAACCTGGGTTGCATGTGATGCTAAAATATTACTATGTAAAGAACACCTACTACTTAGACTTGCTTCTTTTTCCACAATGTAGGGTGTACCCTTTTATGGGCTAGATTTATTTTCTTTGGTGTATTCCTTCATTATGGGTACCACTGCCATAGAAATTTAATGAACAGCACCACTGTGAGCAGTTTGTCACTCATGTACTAGAAACTAAGGCAGAACCATCTAGTTGACCACTAAAATTCATGATCGCTTCCATATTACAGCTGCTATTGTGCACTAAACAGCAACATCAAACATATAAACGTATAAAATACTGGTAAATGCAAACACATAGACAAATAAATAATTATACTACAAAGTTAATGCCTAAATCACATGTGATTTTAGTATAAAAGTTAAAGAAAAAATATTAAAATTATTATATGTACAAAATCTTGTTAGTCACAATTGAAATACGTAAATTGCCATATCATATAAAGTGTGAGGGATGAATATATAAAAGTGAAGGGTTTTATATGTCATTGAAGTTAGGTTGTTATCAATTTTAAAAGAGTTTGTTAAAAGGCATTTTATGAAGGCCTCACTGTAACACAAAGTAAATATTTGTAGAAGATACACAAAAGTAGGAATCAAAATATATCACTACAAAAAATAAAAGACATATTAATACAAAAAAGTGACCAATACATCTAGAGTAGTTACTACATATTGTTTAGTATATCAGTTCAGCATAATGTCACTTTGATATCTTTTACTGAAATATACTTGATGTGCAATATTATATTAGTTTTAGGTATCACTACACAGTGATTTGATATTAACATATTTTATAAAATGATCAACATAAATCCAGTGACTATCGTTCACCATACAAAGTTATTACCACATGCTTCATGATACTTATATTATATTCCCATGGTTTATTGTATGACTGGAAGTTTGTACCAATTTCACAAAGTCCTCCACCACCATACTGTCCAGCAACCACCTGTTTGTTCTTTATATCAATGAGTCTGTTCTTATTTTGTTGTTTGGATTTTTAGATTTCACATATCATGAAATTATATAGTATTTGTTTTACTGTGTCTGACTCATTTCACTTACCATGATACCTTCTAGATTTATCCATGTTGTCACAATAGCAACATTCTATTTCTTTTCGTGGCTAATGAAGCCGAATCTGGCCTAGGTACCCCAAAACTGAATTAAATCGTGGAGACTGAGTTTTGGGTGAAGTAGAAAAAAAAAAAGATTTATTGCTTTGCCAGGCAAAGGGAGCTACAGAAGGTAAATGCCCTCAAAATTGTGCCCCAACCTGGAGGGGGCAGTGGGAAGTTTTATAGTAATGTTTCAAAGAGGGAGTGATTAGCTTGCAGACATTCATCTGACTGGTTGGTTGTGAGATAAGTAGAAGTCAACATACTGCTACATTCTTCCATCTGGTGGTGGTTTCAGTATCTGGAAAACAGCTCAAAGACATTGTTATGTGCATCCCTCAATGGGGAACCAGGACTTTGACCCAAGGAAGCACTGTTGTTTCTCTTGATTATTCTTCCGTTGTCTCCTATCCCCTCCTTTCTTTAATTAACAACTGCTTGAGCTCAGGGAATCAGGGAAAGGCATGAATGCAGACTGTTTCCTATAATGAAACAAATGGAGGACACAGGGAGTGTTTTGTGTCCAGGAGCCCCACAGGGTCCTGCTTCATACCACTAGTGTGTTAATGGCTCAGTCATGTTAGACTCTTTGTAACCACTTGGTGGACATTAGCCCACCATGTTCTTCTGTCTGAGGGATTTTCTAGGCAAGAATACTGGAGAGGGTTGCCATTTCTTTCTCTGGGATTTCTTCCTGACCTGGGGAGAGATCCCAGATCTTGCAGATTGCAGGCAGATTCTTTACCACCTGAGCCACCAGGGAAGCCCTAAGTGTAGTCCATTGTATATAAATATCACATATTTTTAATCTGTTCATCTGTTGATAGGTTGCTTCCATATCTTGGCTATAGGAAATAATCCTGCAATGAAAATAATGCTGCATATATAATATTGAATATATTTTTTCTTTCTTTGGGTAAATAATCAGATGCAAAAATATTGGTTCAGGGACTTCCTTTATAGTCCAATGTTTAGGACTCTGTGCTTTCACTGCAGGGCCCAGAGTTTTGTTTCTCTAATCAGGGAACTAAGATCTCACACACCATGCAGTACAGACAAAAAAAAAAAAAAAAAAAAGGCTGCTTAATAGAGAAGTTCCATTTTTAATTATTTTAGGATCTTTCATGTTTCCGATAATGACTGAATCAATTTATAACAGTACATATTTAGTTCAGTTCAATCTCTCAGTCGTGTCTGATTCTTTGAGACCCCATAGACTGCAGCATGCCAGGCTTTCCTGTCCATCACCAATTCACAGAACTTACTCAAACTCATGTCCACCGAGTCAGTGATGTCATTTCATCCTCTATCGTCGGCTTCTCCTCCTGCCTTCAATCTTTCCAAGCATCAGCATCTTTTCTAGTGAGTCAGTTCTTTGCATCAGGTAGCAAAAGTATTGGAGTTTCAGCTTCAGCATCAGTCTTTCCAGTGAATGCTCAGAACTGATTTCCTTCAGGATAGACTAGTTGGATTTCCTTGCAGTCCAAGGGATTCTCAAGAGTCTTCTCCAACACCACAGTTCAAAAGCATCAATTCTTCGGCTCTCAGCTTTCTTTATAGTCCACCTCTCACATCCATACAAGACTACTGGAAAAAACATAGCCTTGACTAGATGGACCTTTGTTGGCAAAGTAATGTCTCTGCTTTTTAATATGCTGTCTAGCTTGATCATAGCTTTCCTTCCAAGGAGTAAACGCATTTTAATTTCATGACTGCAATCACCATCTGCAGTGATTTTGCAGTCCCCCGAAATAAAGTCTGTCACTGTTTCCATTGTTTCCCCACCTATTTGCCATGAAGTGATGGGACTGGATACCATGATCCTCGTTTTCTGAATGTTGAGCTTTAAGCCAAATTTTTCACTCTCCTCTTTCACTTTCATCAAAAGGCTCTTTAGTTCTTCACTTTCTGCCATAAGGGTGGTGTCATCTGCATATCTGAGGTTATTGATATTTCTCCCAGCAATCTTGATTCCAGCCTGTGCTTCATCCAGCCTGGCATTTCACATGATGTACTCTGCTTGTAAGTTAAATAAGCAGGGTGACAATATACAGCCTTGATGTACTACTTTACTGATATGAACCAGTCTGTATTTCCATGTCCAGTTCTAACAATTGCTTCTTGACCTGCATATAGATTTCTCAGGAGGCATGTCAGGTGGTCTGGTATTCCCATCTCTTTCAGAACTTTCCACAGTTTATTGTGATCCACACAGTCAAAGGCTTTGCCATAGTCAATAAAGCATAAGTAGATATTTTTCTGGAACTCTCTTGCTTTTTCGATGATCCAGCTGAAGTTGGCAACCTGATCTCTGGTTCCTCTGCCTTTTCTAAATCCAGCTTGAACATCTGGAAGTTCATGGTTCACGTACTTTTGAAGCCTGGCTTGGAGAATTTTGAGCATTATTTTGTGTGAGACAAGTGCAATTGTGTGGCGGTTTGAGCATTCTGTGGCATTGCCTTTCTTTGGGATTGGAATGAAAACTGACCTTTTCCAGTCCTGTGGCCACTGCTGATTTTTCCAAATTTGGTGGCATATTGAGTGCAGCATATTCACAGCATCATCTTTTAGGATTAGAAATAGCTCAACTGGAATTCCATCACCTCCACTACTTTGTTTGTAGTGATGCTTCCTAAAGCCTACTTAATTTCATATTCCAGGATGCCTGGCTCTAGGTGAGTGATCACACCATCATGGTTATCTGTGTTGTGAAGATCTTTTTTGTGTACTTCTGTGTAGTTTTTTTTTTTTTTTTCTCTGCATCCTAGCCAGCACATGTTATTTGTTGTCTTTTTTTTTTTTAATTTTATTTTATTTTAAAACTTTACATAATTGTATTAGTTTTGCCAAATCTTTTTGATAATAGTCATTCTGAAAGACATGAGGGACTATCTCATTGTGGTTTTTACTTGAATTTCCCTGATGATTAGATATTGAGCATATTTTCATGTGTCTGTTAGCCACTTCTTTGTCTTCTTTTATATGTATATATTTAGCTCCTTTGGGTCTTAGTTGCAGCATGTGGAATCTTTGTTTTGTCATGCAGGATCTTCTGTCTCACACAGGCTTAGTAATTGTGGCACATAGGCTCCAGAGGCCTTGGGCTTCAGTAGTTGTAGAACGTGGGCTCTAGCGGTGGCACGTGGGCTCTGTAGTTATGGTGCGTGGACTTAGTTGCTCTGTGCCATGTCGGATCTTAATTCCCTGACCAGAAACAAATCCCATCCACTGCATTGCAAGGTGGATTCTTAACCATTGGACCACAAAGGAAGCTCCTGATTATTTTCTTTGGAAAAATGTCTATTCAGGTCCCCTTTCAATTTTTTAATCAGGTTGTTTGTTGATGTTGAATTATGTGAGTTCTTTGCATATTTTGAATGTTAACAACCTCTTGTCAGATATATTTGTTAAAATCTTTTCCTGTTCATTATACTGGCTTTTTCTTTTGTTGATTTTTTTTTTTTTTTTTTTTTTTTTTTTTTTTTTGCTGTGAACAAGCTGTTTAGTTTCAGGTAGTTACATTTGCTTATTTTTGCTTCTGTTGCTCTTGCCTGACTCAATAGATCCAAAACAATATTTGTAAGTATGATGATAAAGTACTGCCCATATATTCTTCTAGTCTGTAATACATCTTAGTTTTATTTTTGTGTATGATGTGAGAAGGTAGTATAATTCTTTTTCGTATAGTTGTCCATTGTTCCCAATACCATTTATGGAATAGACAGTCCTTTCCCACCTCTCTATCTCTCTGTCATCTATTCACCATCTATCTATCATCTACTATCTATCTACATCCTTCCCTACTTCTGCATATTTCCCAAATATATTTCACCAAGTGTTTTCAGTCCAGCTGATGGAAAATCCATCCTGCCAGTTGCTTAGGCTTAGCCTTTTGAATTATTCTTGACTATTCTCTTTCTTCCAAACTCTGCATGTTCATCATAGTATCTAAAATGTGACTATTTCTCACCATTTTCACTTGCTTTGTTCATGGCATAACTCAAAGGCCCAGCATAGTGCCTGATATGTGGTACTCTTTTAAAATAATTTGTGAATAAATGGATTAAAAATGAACAAATGGATAAAATAAATTGGAGAGATATTAGTAAAGTGATGGAAACAGATTTTCATGATTTTCTTGGGTAAAAGTGAACAAAAAAAAAAATAAATGTTGAGCAAAACTCTTTTGGGGAAAGAGGAAAAGGATAAATGGTAGGCAAAGTTTATGGAAAAAGCAAGCTAAAATAATTTTGTGAAACTCCTTATAGCAATGAGTGTTTTGAATTTCAGCCTAGAAATTCTATAAGTTCCATTATATGGAATCCATGAAAAGGACATTAAACCTCACTAAGAGTTAAGTCAAAATAGGAGCATCCAACCAGAAAGCTGAAATTACTATGAAATAAATTTTCTAATTAAAAGAGGAAACCTTAAATTTTTGCAACCTTAAAAAAATCACTCATTAAAATGTTTAAAATGTCAGCTGTTTCTTAAATTATATTAATTAGACACAATGCCAAACTTTAAATTTTTGCTTTAGACTCATCCTAATTAAAAAAGTTCAATGTTCACTTTAAAGAAAGTCCAAGGGATGTCAGCAAAAAATATAAGGAGATGTAAAAAATACAACAATATTTTGATATCAATGTCTGATAAAGTTGAATAAATCCATTGAGTTCACACAGAAACAATATACTTTTAAAAATGGCTGTGATTCCACTGAAAAAAATATCAAATCCACAATATAAAATCATATTTATATTCTCTGAATAAAGTTTCCTTAAATCATTTCTTCAGTCGCTTATTAAATAAACTGATTCTGTGGAAGACAAGTACAAAAATATGCTTTGTGTACTGCAGACACTATAAGTATGGAGCTTCTTGACTATACATGATATAAGGATAGAGGTACTGTCAGTTTTTTCACTATGATCTCCCTGACATTCATCACAGTTTTGAGCACATGGTAGATGCTCCAAAAATGTCAAAAAATCTGAAAATTTAATTTATATAATAAGGTATGCACCTGCAAATATTAATTAAAATTATTCCTTTATATATGACTAACTCCACATATTTTCATGGCAATTATAACTCTTTTGTGTACATTAGTAAGTAATCTCATTTGATTTTAACAGCTTCACTGTATAAAGCACTTTTCTTTTACAAATTAGGACATATTAATTGATGTATCCAATTCACAGAGCAGAGCCACTAAAAATCAGAGGACTAATACTTTTCTTCCCATGAAATTATGTTATCTGTATGATATATTTATACTATAAAATAATGAATTAGGGAAATGGTTCAAAAATACCTGTAACACTGTTATCAAATATAGCTTATATTCATTCTGGTAAGCAATTCAAGAGTACTATCTAAATCCAGTTTTTCATTAAGCAATCATTATATCACGTATTTTTTTACTATTTTCTGACCATAGTTCTTAGATTATGGTCACTGTATGAAATACAAGGGAAATTATTGACTTTCTAAAGTAATTCTTCCTGATTATTTTCACTTCTCTGATCCAAGAGGCTAAGACTAGGAGGTAGATGGAAATAATTAATTCTGCCTTATTGTTCTGAATAATTATTTAAATTGCATGCTTTATAAAATTGGTCAACCAATGTTCATTGATAGCATTATATTGAGATTTTTAATCGAAATATCTTATTTTTCCCTACAAAATCCTGTGAGGTAGGTATTTATTATTTTGTTCAGTCACTAAGTCGTGTCTGACTATATGAGGCCTATCATTTATCATCTATCTACTATCTATCTATACTCTTCCTTACTTCAGTGTATTTCCAAAATCTACTTCACCAAGTGCCTTCCCTGTCCTTCACTATCTCCAGGAGTTTGCTCAAATTCATGCCCATTGAGTGAGTGATGCTATGCACCCAACTCATCTTCTGCTTCCCTCTTCACCTTTGCTTTCAACTTTCCAGAATCAGGATATTTTCCAATGAGTCAGTTCTTCACCCTAGGTGACCAAAGAATTGCAGCCTGTACTTCAGCATCAGTCCTTCCAATGAATATTCAAGGTTTATTTCCTTTCAGTGCAGTTCAGTTCAGTTCAGTCTCTCAGTTGTGTCCTACTTTTTGAGACCCCATGAATCGCAGCACGCCAGGCTTCCCTGTCCATCACCATCTCCAGGAGTTTACTCAAACTCACGTCCATCGAGTCAGTGATGCCATCCAGCCATCTCATCCTGTTATCCCCTTTTCCTCCTGCCCCCAATCCCTCCCAACATCAGAGTCTTTGCCAATGAGTCAACTCTTTGCATGAGGTGACCAAAGTACTGGAGTTTCAGCTTTAGCATCATTCCTTCCAAAGAATACCCAGGGCTGATCTCCTTTAGAATGGACTGGTTGGATCTCCTTGCAGTCCAAGGGACTCTCAAGAGTCTTCTCCAACACCATAGTTCAAAAGTATCAATTCTTACTAGCAACATAATAGCAAGAGCAGCAAAAGCAAGTCAAAGAAACAGTGTCCAACATGGAGTCAGAATTGGTTTCCTCCCAGCAACAATTCCCCACTGTCAAAGTCTATTTCACAATCTTGTGGAAAAAGGAAGTGAAGATCATTCTGCCCAGTCAGATGTATCTTTCTGGGAGTGTCCAATATCTTTTCAGTGTTTCAAATGTTGATATCTGTCTTCTTTTTTTTTCTGTCTTGGCAAGTGTGTATTTTATACCTGGTAGGCTTAGAAATACTGAACTTCAAATCCACAAGACAGTTTTTTTTCATTCTCTTCTGCACCTTCATCAAGAGTCTCTTTAGTTTCTCTTCACTTTTTGCCGATAGAGTGGCATTATCTGCATATCTGAGGTTGTTGATATTTCTCCCAGAAATCCTGATTCCAGCTTGTGAGTCATCCAGCCCAGCATTTTGCAGGATGTATTCTGCATATGGCACCCCACTCCAGTAGTCTTCCCTGGAAAATCCCATGGATGGAGGAGCCTGGTAGGCTGTAGTCCATGGGGTCGCTAAGGGTTGGACGTGACTGAGAGACTTCACTTTCACTTTTCACTTTCATGCACTGGAGAAGGAAATGGCAACCCACTCCAGTGTTCTTGCCTGGAGAATCCCAGGGATGGAGGAGCCTGGTGGGCTGCCATCTATGGGGTCTCACAGAGTCGGACACAACTGAAGCGACTTAGCACTTTGAATATAAGTTAAAATTTCAGCCTTATCTTATTCTTTCCCCAATTTTGATTTAGTCAGTTCTTCAAAGTTGCATTGTGACACACATACAGCTTTCTCAGGAGATAGGTATTGTGGTCTGGTATTCCCTTCTCTTTAAGAATTTTCCACAGTTTGTTGTGATCCACACAGTCAAAGGCTTTTGTGTAGCCAATGAAGCAGGAATAGATGTTTTACTGAAAGTCCCTTGCTTTCTCTATGATTCAATGAATGTTGGAAATTTGATCTCAGGTTATACTATTTTTTCTATATTCAGCTTGTACATCTGGAAATTCTCAGTTCAGGTACGCTGAAGCCTAACTTGAAGGATTTTGAACAACATTTTACTAGCATCTGAAATAAACACAGCTGTTTGATAGTTTGACATTCTTTGGCATTGTCCTTCTTTGGGGGTTGGAATGAAAACTGACATCTTCCAGTCCTGTGGCCATTGCTGAAATTTCCCATTTGCTGAAATTTCCCAATTTCCCAACTAAATTGCTCAAATTAGTTGACATATTGAGTCCAGCACCTTAACAGCACCATCTTTTAGGATTTGAAATAGCTCAATTGGAATTCTGTCACCTCCACTAGGGTTGTTTGTAATAATGCTTCCTAAGACCCACTTGACTTAACACTCCAGGGTGTCTGTATCCAGGTGAGTGATCACACCATCATGATTATATGTGTCATGAAGACCTTTTCTCTATAGTTCTTCTGTGTATTATTACCCACTCTTCTTAATCTCTTCTGCTTCTGTTAGGTTCTTGCCATTTATGCCCTTTATCATGCCCATCCTTTCATGAAATACTCCCTTAATATCTTCAATTTTCATGAAAATATCTCTAGCTTTTCTCATTCTATTGTTTCCTTCTATTTCTTTGCATTTTTCATTGAATAAGGCCTTTTTATCTCTCCTTGGTATTCTCTGGAATTCTACATTCAGTTGGGTGTATCTTTCCCTGTCTTTCATGGTTTTCATTTCTCTTCTTTCCTCATCTACTTGTAAAGCCTCCTCAGACAAACACTTTGCCTTCTTGTGTTTGTTTCTCTTTGGGGTGATTTGATCATCACCTCCTGTACTGTGCTATGAACCTCTGTCCATAATTCTTCACTCTGTCTACTAGATGTAATTCCTTAAATCTATTTCCCACTCTACTGTATAATCATAGGGGATTTGATATAGGTCATACCTGAATGGTGTAGTGGTTTTCTCTTCTTTCTTCAATTTAAGCTTGAATCTTGGAATAGGGGGCTCAGCATCTGAGCCACAGTCAGTTCCAGATGTTGTTTTGCTGACTCTATAAAGCATCCTCATCTTTAGATGCAAATAATGGAATCAATCTGATTTAGGTATTGACTATTTGGTGATGTATATTTGTACAGTCATTGCTTGTGTTGTTGGAATATGGTGTTTTCTATGACTAATGTGTTCTCTGGAGGAAACTGTGAGCCTTTGACCTGCTTCATTTTGTGCTCCAAGACCAAATTTGCCTGTTATTTCTGGTATCTCTTGATTTCCTACTTTTCATTCAAATCCCCTATGATGAAAAGCACATATTTTTTGGTGTTAGTTCTAGAGGGTCTTGTAGGTCTTCATAAAATGCGTCAAATTCAGCTTCCTTAACATCAATGATTGGGGCATAGACTTGTATTACTGTGATATTGAATGGTTTGCCTTGGAAATGAATCTAGATCATCCTGTCATTTTTGAGAATGTATCCAAGTACTGCATTTCAGACTCTTGTTTACTATGATGGCTACTTCATTTTTTCTAAAGGATTCTTGTCCACAGTAGTAGATACAGTGTAGTAGTCTACTACTATAATGTAGTAGTACTAGTTATCTGAAGTAAATTCACACATTTCAGTCCATTTTAGTTCACTGATTCTTAGGATGTCCATGTTCACTCTTTTCATCTACTGCTTGACCACATGCAATTTATCTTGATTCATGGACTTAACATTTCAAGCTCTTATGCAATATTGCTTTTTACAGCTTCAGACTTTTCTTTCATTAACAGACACATCCAAAACTAAGCATTGTTGCTTTGGCCTGGCTGCTTCATTTCTTCTGGAGCTATTAGTACTTGCCCACGCTTTTCCCCAGTAGCATATTGGATACATTCCAACCTAAGCCAAAAAGATGGCTCATCTTCTGATGTCATATTTTTCTGCCTTTTCATACTCTTCATGGGGTTTTTGTGGAAAGAATGCTGAGTGGTTTGCCATTCCCTCCTCGCATACTACATTTTGTCAGAACTCTCCACTATGATCTGTCCATCTTGGGTGGCCCCACAGCATGGCTCATAGCTTCATTAAGTTATGCAAGCCCCTTCACCATGGCAAGGCAGTGATCCATGAAGGGGCAAGAGGTATTAATACATGGTATTATTTTGACAAGGATATCAAGGCTCAAAGGGCATCCCAGCTGATACTAGTGGTAAAGAAACCTACTTGCCAATGCAGGAGACATAAGATAAATGGGTTCGAGCCCAGGGTTGGGAAGATCCCGTGGAGGAGGGCATGGCAATCCTCTCCAGTATTCTTGCCTGGAGAATCCCATGGACAGAGGAGCCTGGCAGGCTACAGTCCATAAGGTCATAGAGTCGGACATGACTGAAATGACATATTATACATGTATACATGCACCAAGGCACAGAATGGCCATATAACTTTTCTAAATTAAGTATTAGAATAAAAACTGGAACCCAGGCTATCTGATTCCTTTTAATCTTATGCTTACCTGAGTGTTTCTACTTGTGTTTGTTTTCTCAGTATGTGTGTACTTGTGTTTAAACATAAATGTTGATTGATTTATGTCTGTTCTTTCTTCTTCTGTTCTTAGTGGCAAATTATTTGTTCTACATAAACACATATATATATATATATGTCAGTTCAGTTCAGTCGCTCAGTCGTGTCCGACTCATGGCAAACCCATGAATCGCAGCACAACAGGCCTCCCTGTCCATCACCATCTCCTGGAGTTCATTCAAACTCAAGTCCATCAAGTTGGTGATGCCATCCAGCCATCTCATCCTCTGTTGTCCCCTTCTCCTCCTGCCCCAAATCCATCCCAGCATCAGAATCCTTTCCAATGAGTCAACTATTCACATGAGCTGGCCAAAGTACTGGAGTTTCAGCTTTAGCATCATTCCTTCCAAAGAAATCCCAGGGCTGATCTCCTTCAGAATGGACTGCTTGGATCTCCTTGCAGTCCAAGGGACTCTCAAGAGTCTTCTCCAACACCACAGTTCAAAAGCATCAATTCTTTGGTGCTCAGCCTTCTTCACAGTCCAACTCTCACATCCATACATGACCACTGGAAAAACTATAGCCTGGACTAGACAGACCTTAGTTGGCATAGTAATGTCTCTGCTTTTCAATATGCTATCTAAGTTGGTCATAACTTTTCTTCCAAGGAGTAAGCATCTTTTAATTTCATGGCTGCAGTCACCATCTGTAGTGATTTTGGAGCCCCCCAAAAAACAAAGTCTCACACTGTTTCCACTGTTTCCCCACCTATTTCCCATGTAGTGATGGGCCCAGATGTCATGATATTAGTTTTCTGAATGTTGAGCTTTAAGCCAACTTTTTCACTCTCCTCTTTCACTTTCATCAAGAGGCTTTTTAGTTCCTCTTCACTTTCTGCCATAAGGCTGGTGTCATCTGCATATCTAGGTTACTGATATTTCTCCCAGCAATCTTGATTCCAGCTTCTGCTTCTTCCAGCCCAGAGTTTCTCATGATGTACTCTGCACAGAAGATAAGTAAGCAGGGGGACAATATACAGCCTAGACATACTCCTTTTCCTATTTGGAACCAATCTGTTGTTCCATGTCCAGTTCTAATTGTTGCTTCTTGATCTGCATACAGATTTCTCAAGAGCCAGGTCAGGTGGTCTGGTATTCCCATCTCTTTCAGAATTTTCCACAGTTTATTGTGATCCACACAGTCAAAGGCTTTGGCATAGTCAATAAAACAGAAATAGATATTTTTCTGGAACTCTCTTGCTTTTTTGATGATCCAGTGGAAGTTTGCAATTTGATCTCTGGTTCCTCTGCATTTTCTAAAACCAGATTGAAGATCTGGAAGTTCATGATTCAGGTATTGCTGAAAACTGGCTTGGAGAATTTTGAGCATTACTTTACTTGCGTGTGAGATGAGTGCAATTGTGCAATAGTTGGAGCATTCTTTGCAATTGCCTTTCTTTGGGATTGGAATGAAAACTGACCTTTTCCAGTCCTGTAAGTATAGATACATATATATATATATATATATATATATATATATATATTATATATACATACATGCATATATATGTTTATGTGTGTGTGTGTGTGTGTGTATATATATATATATATATATATATATATATATATATAGGTGTGTGTGTATACACATACGATTGTACTATTTTCCTGTGCCCATGATCACTGAAATGTATGAGCAAACATCCTTCCAACATTGAATTCATGTAATCTGATAGAAAATACTTTAATTATATAATGTGTTATATAACAGCAGTGTGTGTGCTCAGTCATGCCTACTCTTGGTGACCCTTTGGACTATAGCACACCAGACTCCTCTACGCATGGGATTCTTCAGTAAAGAATACTGGAGTCGAGTGGATTGCCATTCATCTTCCAGGGAATCTTCCCACCCCAGGGATCGAACTCATATCTCTTGTGTTTCCTGCATTACCATCAGATTCTTTACCCTCTGAGTCATTGGAGAAACCATAGTAGCAGCAGTTGGTATTAAATCACAAAGACTGGTTTTAAATTACCAGACTGGAATAGTTGGGATGATGTTATATGTGCAAAATATATAAAAATATGCAAGTCACATTAGAAGTAAGTGTAGAAGAGTAACTCAACAAAATTGATGGACTAATGATGAATCAAGGAACCTAATGTAGTACTTACAATAACTGGGTTTAGGAATTTTCAAAGCATACTTGCAAATATGCTTGTGTCATACTTTTTAAATAAGCACCCTAGAAATTGTGATATAACCTATTCTCAGGAGTAAGAACCCCTGAGAAAAATGAGTTGGTATCCTCTGCTGAGATTATATAAGCCTTATATCACCAAAATCTTATGTTTAGGGGATGATAATATTATGTTCTTCCTAATCAACCTGTATCAAGGCTTAGAATAAGTAGGAATGAGGAACTTGGAGAGGAGTATTGAATTCATGAGAAACGCTGGACTGGAAGAAATACAAACTGGAATCAAGATTGCCAGGAGAAATATCAATAACCTCAGATATGCAGATGACACCACCCTTATGGCAGAAAGTGAAGAGGAACTCAAAAGCCTCTTGATGAAAGTGAAAGTGGAGAGTGAAAAAGTTGGCTTAAAGCTCAACATTCAGAAAACGAAGATCAAGGCATCCGGTCCCACCACTTCATGGGAAATAGATGGGGAAACAGTGGAAACAGTGTCAGACTTTATTTTTCTGGGCTCCAAAATCACTACAGATGGTGACTGCAGCCATGAAATGAAAAGACTTTTACTCCTTCGAAGGAAAGTTATGACCAACCTAGATAGCATATTGAAAATCAGAGACATTACTTTGCCAACAAAGGTTCATCTAGTCAAGGCTATGGTTTTTCCTGTGGTCATGTATGGATGGGAGAGTTGGACTGAGAAGAAGGCTGAGCACCGAAGAAGTGATGCTTTTGAACTGTGGTGTTGGAGAAGACTCTTGAGAGTCCCTTGGACTGCAAGGAGATCCAAGCAGTCCATTCTGAAGGAGATCAGCCCTGGGATTTCTTTGGAAGGAATGATGCTAAAGCTGAAACTCCAGTACTTTGGCCACCTCATGTGAAGAGTTGACTCATTGGAAAAGACTCTGATGCTGGGAGGGATCGGGGGCAGGAGGAGAAGGGGACGGCAGAGGATGAGATGGCTGGATGGCATCACTGACTCGATGGACGTGAGTCTCAGTGAGCTCCGGGAGTTGGTGATAGACAGGGAGGCCTGGCGTGCTGTGATTCATGGGGTCGCAAAGAGTCGGACACAACTAAGCGACTGATCTGATCTGATTGAATTCATTTTCTAACATTTTTTGTGATACCTCAAACTTGAAAAGATATAACTGTCAATAAGTAGCCCAGTTAGATAACAGTTATTTTTAAAGTGTATGCAGAGAAGAGGAAGTGTTGGGAATTTGTATTTGATAGTGTTTTCCAGGGGCTTCCTTGGTAGCTCAGCTGGTAAAGAATCCATCTGCAATGCAGGAGACCCTGGTTCAATTCCTGGGTAGAAAGATCCCCTGGAGAAGGGATAGACTACTCACGCCAGTATTCTTGGGCTTCCCTGGTGACTCAGATGGTAAAGAATGCACCTGCAATGTGGGAGACCTGGGTTTGATCTCTGGGTTTGGAAAATCCCCTGGAGGAGGGCATGGCAACTCATTCCAGTATTCTTTCCTGGAGAATTCCCAAGGACAAATGAGCCTGGCAGGGTGCAGCCCATGGAGGTTGTAAAGGTCGGACACGACTGAGAGACTAAGCACAACACAGGATTTTCCAGAGAAGCAGTATAGATAGATATCTAGATAGACACAGAGTGGAATAGCTGTCTGGAGACCCAGGAAAAGCTCAATACTTCTGTTCAGGCCCAAAACCCAGCAGGCTATAGGCTTAATAAAGAGTTGCTACAATTCAAGTCTGAAGGAAGTTTATAGGGACATTAGTCTTTTCTAATTCAGGCCTTTAACTGATTAGGCCACATTAGGCAGGACAATCTACTTAAGTCCATCAGTTTAAATGTTCATCTCTTGATAGGATTGTTTGTTTTGATGATACTAAGCTGCATGAGCTGTTTGTAATCCACATCAATTTGCAAATATTTTCCCCCATTCTATGGGTTGCCTTTTTGTTTGGTTTATAATTTCCTTTGCTGTGCAAAATATTTTGAGTTTAATGTGGACCCATTTATTTTTGCTTATATTTCTATTACTCTGGAAGATGGATCAAAAATAATATTCTGCAATTTATGTCAGAGAGTATTCTGCCTATATTTTTTTCTAAGAATTTTATAGTTTCTGGTCTTACATTTAGGTCTTTATTCCATTTAGATTTTATTTTTGTATATAATATTAAAAAGTGTACTGATTTCATTCTTTTACATGCAGCTGTCCAGTTTTTCCAGCACTGTTTATTGTAGGGATTGTCTTTTATATATTGTATCATCAAAAAATGTACAAACAAATGCTGAAGAGGCTGTGGAGAAAAGGGAACCCTCCTGCACTGTTGGTGGGAATATAAACTGGTATAACTGTAAAGAACAATAAGGAGGTTCCTTACAAAACTAAAAATAAAGCTACCATGTGATCCAGCAAACCCATAGCTGGGCATATATCTGGAGAAAAACATGATCTTGAACATTTAGGTTGTTTCTACATCTTAGCTCTTGTAAGCAGTACTGCAATGAACATCAGAGTGCATTTATCCTTTCAGACCATTGACAGAAAAATTGATAAAGATGTGGTATGTATACAACAGAATATTAATCAGCCATTAAAAAGAATGAAATAATACCATTTGCAAAAACATGGATGGACCTAGAGATGAAACTTCATATTGAATGAAGTGAATAAGACAGAGAAATACTGTATGATATCACCTATATGCAGAATCTAATATACAGAGTACATCATGTAAAATGTCAAGCTGGATGAACCATAAGCTGGAGTCAAGATTGCCAGGAGAAATATCAACAACCTCAGATATGCAGATGATACCACTCTAGTGGCACAAAATGAAGAGAAACTAAATAGCGTCTTGATGAGGGTGAAAGAAGAGAGTGAAAAAGCTGGTTAGAAACTCAGTATTGAAAAACATTATGATTATGGCATCTGGTTCCATCACTTCATGGCAAATAGAAGGTGGAAAGTGAAAGCAGTGACGGATTTTATTTTCTTGGGATGCAAAATCACTTCAGATGGTGACTGCAACCATAAAATTAAAAGTCATTTGCTCCTTGGAAAGAAAACTATGACAAACCTAGACAGCCTAATAGGAAGAAAAGACATCACTTTGCTGACAAAATTTTGTATAGTCAAAGTTATAGTTTTTCCAGTAGTCTAGTACATATGTACAGAGAAGGCAATGGCACCCCACTCCAGTACTCTTGCCTGGAAAATCCCATGGACAGAGGAGCCTGGTAGGCTGCAGTCCACGGGGTCGCTAAAAGTGGGAAACAACTGAGTGACTTCACTTTCACTTTTCACTTTCATGCATTGGAGAAAGAAATGGCAACCCACTCCAGTGTTCTTGCCTGGAGAATCCCAGGGATGGGGGAGCCTGGTGGGCTGCCGTCTATGGGGTCCCACAGAGTCGGACAAGACTGAAGCCACTTAGCAGCAGCAGCAGCAGCAGTACATATGTGAGAGTTGGACCACAAAGGAGGATGAGCACAGAATAATTGATGCTTTTGAATTGTGATGCTGAAGAAGACTCTTAAAAGTCCCTTGAATTGTAAGGATATCGAACCAGTGAAGACTGATATTGAAGTGAAGCTCCAATTCTTTGGCCACCTGATTCAAAGAACTGACGCATTGGAAAAGCCCCTGATGCTGGAAAAGACTGAAGGAAAAGAAGGGGGAGGCAGAAGATGAGATGGTTAAATATCATTACTGACTCAATGGACATGAATTTGAGCTAACTCCAGGAGATCGTGGAAGACAGAGGAACCTGGCATGCTGAAGTCCTTGCGAAGTCAGACATGACTTAGCACTTAACAACAACAACAACAACAAAATTATACAAATGGACTTAATTAAAGAACAGAAACAGACACACAGACTTAGAAAATGAATTTTTGGTTGCCAGGGGAGAAGGGTGGATAGGACAGATAGTTAGGAGTTTGAGATTGACAAATGCACTGCTATATTTAAAACATATAACCAAGAAGGACCTACTGGGTAGCACAGGGAACTCTGCTTAATATTATCTAGTAACCTAAAATGGGAAAATAATTTGAAAATGAATAGGTACATGTAATATATAACTGAATCACTTTGCTGTACCCCCTGAAACTGACACAACGTTGTTAATCAGCTGTACTCCAGTATAAAATAAAATGTTAAAAT
Source organism: Bubalus kerabau (assembly GCF_029407905.1). Lineage (NCBI taxonomy): Eukaryota > Metazoa > Chordata > Mammalia > Artiodactyla > Bovidae > Bubalus > Bubalus kerabau. The sequence goes on from NC_073634.1 coordinate 55,750,643, forward strand.
CACTCATCTCATCCCAAAACATCCTTAAAGGGCCATTCAGAATAATGTTTGTCTGCATTATGGCCTACCAAGTTGACACTTAAAATTTACCAGCACAGTAGTTAAAAGGCCTCACTTATCATTCTTGAGCATAAATTATTTGACAATTTACTTATATGATAGAGAGTATTTTACCTCTAAAATGAGGAAAGCAATACTTTTTTGACAGTACTGTTCTAAAGAAAAATGATGATAATAAATATAAATGTCTTATCACAATATCTAGTCCATGTTAGCATTTCAATAAATACTAGACTTACCATTTGTTAATAACTTTACATGTCTGCCCTCTGCCTGATTGCACATTTCTTAGACTTTTTCTTGGATTGAAGCCTAGATCTCAGCCCCTCATGAGTCTTTGAGCTGTAGTGCTGCTCCTTTGCCTTTGCTGCAGAATGAAATGAATCTCCTGAGTACAAACTATCGGATCCCTGTTTCTAGCTTTCCACCCTTAAATTAGCATATTTTTGTCCCTTAATTTGATATAAACACTCCCCAAACTACTTAGATATTTCCATGTTTAACTATAGCCTGGCTGATTCTAAATCTAAAATTTCTAACATCAAAACGAATCCGCCACAGGTATACATGTGCTCCCCATTGGCAAAAGTAATACAGTGTTTGAGGTTTAAAAATAAAATAAAATTAAAAAAAGATAATAATAAATCTAAAATTTCTGATTAAAACAAATAAAACTCAAGTGATCTAGAATAAAATAAATGATGATATTTCATTACATAACTATTATGTGCTGCTGCTGCAGCTACGTTGCTTCAGTCTTGTCCGACTCTGTGAGATCCCATAGACGGCAGCCCACCAGGCTCCCCCATCCCTGGGATTCTCCAGGCAAGAACACTGGAGTGGGTTGCCATTTTCTTCTCCAATGTATGAAAGTGAAAAGTGAAAGTGAAGTTGCTCAGTCGTGCCCAACTCTTAGCGACCCCGTGGACTGCAGCCAGGCTCCTCTGTCCATGGGATGTTCCAGGCAAGAGTACTAGAATTGGGTGCCATTACATGCCAAAAAGCAATGAGATAATTTACTGTACTATAGTTATTGATCTCTATAGAGACAATTCAACAAGAAACAACAATGACAAAAAATTGTTGTCATTTGTCTATACCAAAGAGTTCAGAGTCACAATTATAGGACTGCTATTTGGAAGCAGTTAATGTTAATAATATGTGTACCCAAACTGAGGGATTGCAACGTTTGCAAACCACTTCTAAATACAATAAAATTTAACGAAGTGACAGGTTTACAGGTTTTGAAATCTCAAAGCTCTAAAAGTTAGGCTCTTCCCCACCCCCCCACCCCCCACACTTCTGTTTTAGAGTCTTGTAATATTGCCAGTTTAGATATTCAATTGACCTTGTAAGTAAGTGAATCCCACATCTATACTTAAAATTCCAACCTCTGCTTTGACAAACATTCTACTAGTCTGCAGTGCACAACAAAAATGGCCTTACTGCTGTGAAAGTACATTAAGGACAAAGTAAGACCAAGTAAAGAGTTTCTTAATGAACGTGAAAGAGGAGAGTGAAAAAGTTGGCTTAAAACTCAACATTCAGAAAGCTAAGATCATGGCATCTGGTCCCATCACTTCATGGCAAATAGAAGGGGGAACAGTGGCTGACTTTATTTTGGGGGGCCCCAAAATCACTGCAGATGGTGACTGCAGCCATGAAATTAAAATAATCTTACTCCTTGGAAGAAAAGTTATAACCAACCTAGATAGTATATTAAAAAGCAGAGACATTACTTTGTCAAAAAAGGTCTGTCTAGTCAAAGGTATGGTTTTTCCCATATCCTTGGTGTGTATGGATGTGAGAGTTGGACTAAAGAAAGTTGAGCGCCGAAGAATTGATGCTTTTGAACTATGGTATTGGAGAAGACTCTTGAGATTCCCTTGGACTGCAAGGGGATCCAACCAGTCCATCCTAAAGAAGATCAGTCCTGAGTGTTCATTGGAAAGACTGATGTTGAAGCTGAAACTCCAATACTTTGGCCACCTGATATGAAGAACTGACTCATTGGAATAGACCCTGATGCTGGGAAAGATTGAAGGTGGGAGGAAAAGGGGATGACAGAGGATGAGATGGTTGAATGGCATCACCGACTCAATGGACATGAGTTTGGGTAAACTCTAAGAGTTAGTGATGGACAGGGAGGCCTGGCATACTGTGGTCCATGGGGTCAAAAAGAGTCGGACATGACTGAATGAGTGAACTGAAGTGAAGACCAACTTACTTAATATCTTAACACAAATCAAAATCTCCTCCTGAAGTATTGTGTTCTCATTAACCTTGCTTAGACTCTACATTGTTTTTAACTCATCTTTATTTTTAGTTTCCCATTGCTCCATCCCCATATATATTTAATTGGCTAAGATCTCTGTGTCTGTTCTGACTCTTTACCCTAAATCTATTATCAATTGTTACTGTCTTGGTCAAGCATTTTTTATTAAACTTTTTATTTTGTATTGGATTATGGCTGATTAACAATGTTGTGATAGTTCCGGTCAACAGTGTATATATCCATACTCCCATTCTCCTTCTAACTTCCCTCCCATCCGTGTTGTCATATAACACAGAGCAGAGTTTCCCATGCTATATAATAGATTCTTGTTGGTTATTTATTTTAAATATAACAATGTGTATCTTACCATCCCAAACTCCCTAACGATCCCATCCCCTCAAACTTTCCCCTCTCTTCCAACTATAAATTCATTCTCTAAATCTGTGAGTCTGTTTCTGTTCTGTAAATAAGTTCATTTGCATGCAATAAGCATAATTTTTTGACACTCATGATCTCAACTTCTAAAGCAGTGTGACCCCTATTACTCTGTTAATAACAAGGGGCTTTTCACACAGATTAAACATTTAACCTTACTCTGTATTCTCTGTTAATTCACCTGTGAACTCAAAAGTTGGATTTGGCCTTGGTTTTAGCAGAGGACCTAATCTGCTTTCTTTTAGCTTCATGTGGCTTTTTTTGAACAGAGATCTTTAAATTATAGATTCATTTAGAGTGCTGTGAGCACACAATATGCCCTCAAATCACAAGTCTATCTGTGTGGGTCACCAAGTGCATTTATTAGCATTCATGTATCAATTATTTTTAATTAGAACTTTTCTTAGAACTTCTCCTTCACCAATAGCAAATTTATTACCTGCAATTTGCAACCAAAAGTGATCAGTTTCCTATGCCCCACACAATAGTGCCTGTCATTATCTAACCCAGAAAACCACTTAATATTTCCCCTTATTTTGGTCCCTCTTTTCTCTTTATCTGTTAGCCTAACAACCTGTGGAAATCTTAACAATGCAGCAAAAGTCTCCTAATTGCTACTTTCCATCCCATACTGATATCACAGTGAATTCTGACCTCCTCTATTCTTTGTTCTAGTTTATTTTTGTGGAAGTCAAACAACAAAACACATTTTTGAAGAAACACTAAAAAACAAAACCAAAAAACCCTGACTTTGGAACTCACAGCAGCTTTGTATTTCAGCCAGAGAGGAGGAATACCGACTTTCAACCTCCACCTTCCATATCATACAGTCTTTTCACTCAAGGCAATTTTTTGCATTCTTAGTTTAAAAGTGATCAAATTTTAAATGTCATTTTAATATTTTAAATGCAATAACAAGTCATAAATACATTTCTTTGACAGAGCAGTTGATTTATGCCTTAGGCAGAAGATAGTGTCACAAATTTATACTAGGAATAAACTAAATACAAAAACAAATGATTAAGTTGCTCTGCATAAAAGGGACTCCAACTAACCTGTGAACCAATAACCACATTAACAACTGGCTTGCTGAGCTTGTGATTCAAAATTAAAAATCAACACTTAAATAATTTAATTATGAATCAGGTTAATTTATAAAATTCTTTTTAAGTTCAGAGTAGTTTAAATGAAGCAGCACAATATATAGTTTACTTAAATAAGCTAGAGTATCCAAATGTCTCTGAAATGAAATTCACTTTGATTTTTTTTTATTATGGACAAAATTTGTACATGGTATCACATGTTATTTCAGTGGCTTTCAATCCATGTTCCTTTGGAGCAAACTTCGGCAGTAACTACAGAAAGTCTACGAACACACAGCTAATAGTCATAACCAGGACTACCCTGGTTACATGCAAATTAAAATGAAATTAATATGCATAACATCAAATACTTTACATTTTATGTTCCTTATTATTTACATTTTAAAACACATTAGCATATATAATTCATTCAATTTACAATAATGTCAGGAGGCTTACATGGTAACCATTATTTTGTGCTGGATATACAATTCCTCAAACATTTGTGTGATTGTATCATGGTAAATAGATAATTAGTAGACAAGATAGTACTACAATCAAATTCCACTGATTCCTGCACCATCACAATCATGGTTATTACAATAATGTACCATTTCCAGCATCTAGGATTCAATTTTTAATTCAATCAATACATATATCAAGTGACTTTTTTGTATGTTGAGTTTTAAATGAAGGCAAAGATACTGAGAAATATTTGTCAGTTATCACAGAGAAATTGAAGCAGATGCTCACTAACAGAAATGGCAACCATGATCAAAATGCATTGGTTTCGATTAGAATAAAGTGGGGATAAAAAAAAGGGGGGGATAACAACAGGGAATAAGAATTTACATAACATTTCGATGTTACCTAAACATAGTCTGTGCTATGTATACCTTGATTTATCTCAGTTTCCACTAGACTGATATAAATATCCTTACCACTAAATTTTTAAGTGAGAAATGTGCTGAGATCATTTAAAGAATTACTCAGGATCACACAGAATGGTAAGAGCAATGCTAGACTTGTAATCAGCTCTGCTTTGCATCAAAGCCATGCTTCCTTGAAGTTTAAGAATGTGATAACAAAGAAATATGCTAACTGGAGCAATCATCTATTTAATAACCGCGAAACTTTCGGACACAAAGATGACAGGAAGAACAGAAATATTTTGGTCTTTCTTTAATATATATATTTAGAAGGAATTTAATACACATTATTGTTGATTCACAAACTGGTCCCCATACATGAAGGGTATAAAGAGAGACCCAAGAAAGAGATGGACTACTCCACATTGGTAGGTGGCAGGTTTAATGAGTAAGGGAACTTAACATAGGAAGTTTGCCATGGGTAGTTATAAGAGGAGTAGATCTCTGAACCTGCCAGAATCTTAAAGTTTATATAGAGGTTTTCACTGGGTATATACAAAGCCACTTATATGTCCAGATGATCTCAATAAAACACCTCTCAGTGCCGCATCCTTAAAAACAGGTCCAGATGTGACAACACTGGACAGAATGTGTATTCTAAGGGAATGGATGAGGACTGCCTCCATTTTCCTGGGTTCAACTCTTGGGTTAACTGGTGGGCAAGTCCTTCCCTTCTATGGTCTTCTCCACAATTACTAGGAATAGATTCATAAATTCTAGAAATATTTTTGAGGTTCACAGTCATTCATTTAATCTTTCCCTCATCTTTTCTTTATTTGTTCAAAAATTATGTAATTTTCCTTGTTAAAAATTAGATAAAAAAATAACTAAATTTCACCATTGAGTCCCTCCATATATAAGGCAACGTAGCAGGTGATTTACACAATACAGTAGGTTACTACCTTTCACTGGAGCACTGCAAGTTACAGCTTACTATCACTGAGCCTCAAAAAGTTATCAGGATAAAGGAAACATAAATCTAGTCAGAAAAATTCTTACTTTTCCATCATGGAAGAAAAATATCAGGTGATCATCTTCTCCCATGGAGTTCTTTGGATCTCAGAGAGTATGGTACTAAAATATATGAGACTCAATGCTAGCCACAGCTACCACAATGTTAAACACACTTTGTCTTCATCTAATTCAACTATCCTGAGGTTGCTGGGAAACCTCAGGTCTAAAAAATATCCACCAAGTTACTGATATACTTTTCCACAGAGAGAGACTTTGATAAGAATTACATGTGGGTCATGTATAGTCTATACATGACTCTGGCTTCCCTGGTGGCTCAGCAGCAAAGAATCCTCCTTCCACCTGGCCACCTGGGAAGCCCACAACATTGCCCCTAGGTCAGAGGTAAGTCACAGTGTCTCTTATACTGGGCAGAATGAGCATTGGGGAAATTCTATTTCTCCACTGCCTACAAGTAAATTTCACTTCTGAGTGGGACTCTGATGACATTGTTCAACCAGATGCTGATGCCAATACATTATGCAATGCAATCTCTAAACCAGGCTCATTTTGTTTTCCTACCTCAGTCAACTGGTAATAAAAAATTCCCTATGAGGCTATCAGCATTCCAAGTTTGAAGAATTCTTAAAAACATTTTCTTGGAAATGACAATGCTTGCATCTCCAGTTTATATAACAAAACTTCATCTGCTTGAGTGATCATGGACTCTGGTAGACACACAGTTTCAATTAAAACTGAACTAAAATGTACACTCTTTCCTGCTTCAAAAAACACTCTAAAATACATGTTACACAATACCAGATCTTAGTGAATTGTTCTCATTCTTTTCAGAAATACTTTTCTCTGCAGAATATATTATACATTTGACAGTTTGGGACAAATTAGGATGCAAGTCCAATTATTTGATATAGTGGCAAAAATCATAGGGAAATGAGGGGTGTATTTAAGTACCAACTACTACAGCACTCAGGTGAGGGGACTGCAGCATCTTCAACAGAAAATGAGCAGAGAAAAGACAGTCAACTTTTTTTTTATAAGAGAAGAGAGTGGCAAGAGAGGATTTTCAGGCATCAAGGACCCTCCAGACCTCCTAGATAAAACTATTTCAACATTTCAGAGAGCATGTTTTCTTCTTTATTTGTTCAATATCACTTTATAAAAAGACCAGAAAAAGCTGAGAAGACAGCTGACTATGCAGTTTAGCAACTTGAGAAAATTTTAAGCTTGATTTTGGGCCACTTATTGAAAGTTGTAAGAAAGTAGATATTATTTCAATATAGTCACACATAAAAATCCTTGAATTTCAATGGCTTGAGGAGAGAATTCAAGGCTTGGAGCTGAGCTATTCATTTGCTTTGAATTACCCCACCCCTCTATTCATGGCTACCCTACCTTGTGGTCCCCAAATTCCTGCTCATCACAATAAACTGTGGTAGAATTGTATAGTGGTCAAGAGCAAATTTGCCACAGAATAACTTACTACTTCTTTCCCTTTATGTGTACCCTGAACTGTGAAGCCCCATGCCAGATTAGAATATAATTTTCTATTCCCCTATGAAAAAAAAAAAAAAAAAAACTGAGCACAAAAAAAAAAAAAAAAAAAAAAAGATTTTTTTGAGCTGTGGTGTTGGAGAAGACTCTTGAGAGTCCCTTGGATTGCAAGGAGATCAAACCTATCAATCATAAAGAAAATCAGTCCTGAATATTCATTGGAAGGACTGAAGCTCCAATACTTTGGCCACCTGATACACAGAAGTGACTCATTGGATAAGACCCTGATGTTGGGCAAGATTGAAGGCCGGAGGAGAAAGGGATGACAGAGGATGAGATGGTTGGATGGCATCACTGACTTAATGGACATGAGTTTGAGCAAGCTCTGAGAGTTTTTGATGGGCAAGGAAGCCTGGCATGCTGCAGTCCATGGGGTCACAAACAGCTGGACATAACTGAGCAACTGAACTGACTGATCCTCCTAATAATCTATTTCTCTGATGCTCCATTGACTAGATCTGGTCCTCTAGTTTGGTGTTCTTTATCAGTTAGAATGGGCTTCCCTGGTGGCTCAGAAAGTAAAGAATCTGCTTGCAGTACAGCAGACCCGGGTTCAATCCCTGGGTCAGAAATATCCCCTGGAGAAGAAAATGGCTACCCACTACAGTATTCTTCCCTAGAGAATTCAATGGACAGAGGAGCCTGGCAGGCTACAGTGCAAGAAAGAGTTGGACACAACTGAGTGACTAAGATCGTCTGACTCTAGTTACATAAGCAGAGGGCAATTATTTGAAGGAAAGACTAGAAATCACACTTGAGAATTGGTAGTTATTAGTGAAATTCAGATGTACTTGTATCTGATATAGTTGTGATGCAAGAACTGTATCATGAGGATGTAGCTGCAAGAATTGAGTGAACTTTAAATATTTAGATGTCTTTATTCATTTCCTTATGATTCATTTCTCAGGAAAAGATTTAATTGTCTCACATTTGCTCCTTATCTAGGGCAGGAGATAGCTTTATTACATAGACTTCTGTGTGGGAAAAGTGAAAGTATCAAACGAATATCAGGGTGATGTTAGAAACTGGAAATATATGCTGAATATGTGGGTTACATTAAGTTTAAATATTTGTGTTTTGGAATACCATTTTCCTGCTCACCATTTTACAGGTCTAAATATAGCAACAAAACCTAACTTCATTCATCAGGCACAGGTAGAGCTTCCATACTCACCTCTCCCTGTTGTAAGATGCTCATGAGGTATAAGTTTTATGATCTTCATCATAAAGTTATACAACCTCAGAGGACAGAATCCATATTGCATTCAAGTCTTTTATCTCCACAGTGCTTTACCTGTGGTAGCAGCCTTATAAATATGTGTTGCATCTAAGCACATAAATAATATTTTAAGCTAGTGACTGAGTATGGCTTCTTATTTGGCATCTTTTTCCACAATATAGGAAATGTAGTTGTTGGATTACCTGAAGTATGATATTCAGGTAACAATATAATAATTGACTTCACATTCAGGACTTTAAAAAAAAAAACTAATTAGGAAAACAGGACATTATTTTGAAAAGCAAGGATCAAAGCAAGGATAGAAAGTTGCTTTCTGATGATCACTTGAACTTTCTCACTTATGTCGTTATTTACATTTCCCCCCCCCCTTTTTTTTTATTAATTCTCTTATTCAATGAAGCCTCTGTTACATGCAAACATATGTGCATGCTAATTCTGTCAGAGATTCCAATTGCTTTCTGAAAAGTTGGTCATAACTACAGAGTATATACCTCTTATGAGGTGGCAATCGCTTGGATTACTGAAATACAGTACCCCTCTCTTCCTATAATAGAGGATAAACAAAACTTTTTTTTTTTTTTTACCTAAGAAGAGACAAGCACAGAGAAAATTGTGCCAATAGTTTGACTATCTGCATTAGTTATAACAATGTTTGTCAAGAGTTACAACTGGAATGTTTTGAAGTTTGCACCCTAACTGTAATTTGAAAATAAATTTCTATTTTTTTTTGTTGTTGTTGCTGTTGCCAAGAGATGAAGCTCATATTTTCAAAAGTACAAAATATCTAGGTTTAAGGATTCAGTGTGGGAGTGTGTATAGGAATTGAAGCCTCTCATCGCCTGTGGACCCTACAAAGACAAGCCCTATGCATAGATACTGATAGTATCTATTTTGCTAAGCATTTCCTTATAGAGCTTCCAAGAAGCAAATATCCCCTCTACAGTAAGAAATACTCCACTTTGGGCCAGTCTGCAGTCAAATTGGGATACATTTTCTTGTTTATTCTCCCACATTGCAAAGGATATCCTGAGGTATATAAGAAGAAGATTCCTATGGTTTACCTCAGTTGATTATGGCTCTTTCCATCACTTCAAAACAGGTCTGTTTCTTTTTTACCATCACCCACCACTCCTGCTACACTGTCCTGATTTCCATTAGTTGAAAAGCAAGTTCATTTCAACCACAGGGCTCATTCCTTTTCTGCTTCCTCTGTATCCCTCTGTTTGGAGATTTACATATGTCTGATTTCATCTTAAAATATGGTGAATCCTCCATGCTATTAATATATCCCCAGAAAGACCTTTCCTGGCCACATTTTCTAATTTTGGCTCTATAAACAATACCCCATTTCCTTGGGATATTTGTTTATTTAATGTCCAGGCAATAATAGATGCTTCTTTAACCATGGCCTTACCTGTCTTAATAAAGCACAGTACTTATCACATGGAAATATTAATAAAAGCTGACACATAGAATTCCTTATTATTTTGTAGATTTTGTTCTTATCACTTAACTCATTTGATATTTGAAACAATCCTGTAGCTTATTTAACTCAATTTCCTTTTTCTAGAGATGAGGAAACAGGTACAGGGAAGTTATATCAGGCTTCTCCACACACATATATCAAATTCATCCTAAGGCAGATAAGATACAGAGGCTGTGGTCTCAAATATGGTCTCAATTACTTTTCTTTTCTTTTTTTTTTTTTAATTTTATTTTTAAACTTTACAATATTATATTAGTTTTGCCAAACATCGAAATGAATCCGCCACAGGTATACCCGTGCTCCCCATCCTGAACACTCCTCCCTCCTCCCTCCCCATACCCTCCATCTGGGTCATCCCAGCGCACCAGCCCCAAGCATCCAGTATCGTGCATCGAACCTGGACTGGCAACTCGTTTCATACATGATATTATACATGTTTCAATGCCATTCTCCCAAATCTCCCCACCCTCTCCCTCTCCCACAGAGTCCATAAGACTGATTTATGCATCAGTGTCTCTTTTGCTGTCTCGTACACAGGGTTATTGTTACCATCTTTCTAAATTCCATATATATGTGTTGGTATACTGTATTGGTGTTTTTCTTTCTGGCTTACTTCACTCTGTATAATAGGTTCCAGTTTCATCCACCCCATTAGAACTGATTCAAATATATTCTTTTCAATGGCTGAGTAATACTCCATTGTGTATATGTACCACTGCTTTCTTATCCATTCATCTGCTGATGGGCATCTAGGTTGCTTCCATGGCCTGGCTATTATAAACAGTGCTGCGATGAACATTGGGGTACATGTGTCTCTTTCCCTTCTGGTTTCCTCAGTGTGTATGCCCAGCAGTGGGATTGCTGGATCATAAGGCAGTTCTATTTCCAGTTTTTTAAGGAATCTCCACACTGTTCTCCATAGTGGCTGTACTAGTTTGCATTCCCACCAACAGTGCAAGAGGGTTCCCTTTTCTCCACATCCTCTCCAGCATTTATTGCTTGTAGACTTTTGGATTGCAGCCACGCTGACTGGCGTGAAATGGTACCTCACAGTGGTTTTGATTTGCATTTCTCTGATAATGAGTGATGTTGAGCATCTTTACATGTGTTTGTTAGCCATCTGTAGGTCTTCTTTGGAGAGATGTCTATTTAGTTCTTTGGCCCATTTTTTGATTGGGTCACTTATTTTTCTGGAGTTGAGCTGTAGGAGTTGCTTGTATATTTTTGAGATTGGTTGTTTGTCAGTTGCTTCATTTGCTATTATTTTCTTCCATTCTGAAAGCTGACTTTTCACCTTGCTAATAGTTTCCTTTGATGTGCAGAAGCTTTTAAGTTTAATTAGATCCCATTTGTTTATTTTTGCTTTTATTTCCAATATTCTGGGATGTGGGTCATAGAGGATCCTGCTGTGATGTATGTCGGAGAGTGTTTTGCCTATGGTCTCCTCTAGGAGTTTTATAGTTTCTGGTCTTATGTGTAGATCTTTAATCCATTTTGAGTTTATTTTTGTGTATGGTGTTAGAAAGTGTTCTAGTTTCATTCTTTTACAAGTGGTTGACCAGATGTCCCAGCACCACTTGTTAAAGAGACTGTCTTTAATCCATTGTACATTCTTGCCTCCTTTGTCAAAGATAAGGTGTCCATATGTGCGTGGATTTATCTCTGGGCTTTCTATTTTGTTCCACTGATCAATATTTCTGTCTTTGTGCCAGTACCATACTGTCTTGATAACTGTGGCTTTGTAATAGAGCCTGAAGTCAGGTACGTTGATTCCTCCAGTTCCATTCTTCTTTCTCAAGATCGCTTTGGCTATTCGAGGTTTTTTGTATTTCCATACAAATTGTGAAATTATTTGTTCTAGCTCTGTGAAGAATACCATTGGTAGCTTGATGGGGATTGCATTGAATCTATAAATTGCTTTGGGTAGTATACTCATTTTCACTATATTGATTCTTCCAATCCATGAACATGGTATATTTCTCCATCTATTAGTGTCCTCTTTTATTTCTTTCACCAGTGTTTTATAGTTTTCTATATATAGGTCTTTAGTTTCTTTAGGTAGATATATTCCTAAGTATTTTATTCTTTCCGTTGCAATGGTGAATGGAATTGTTTCCTTAATTTCTCTTTCTGTTTTCTCATTATTAGTGTACAGGAATGCAAGGGATTTCTGGGTGTTGATTTTATATCCTGCAACTTTACTATAGTCATTGATTAGTTCTAGTAATTTTCTGGTGGAGTCTTTAGGGTTTTCTGTGTAGAGGAGCATGTCGTCTGCCAATAGTGAGGGTTTTACTTCTTCTTTTCCAATTTGGATTCCTTTTATTTCTTTTTCTGCTCTGATTGCTGTGGCCAAAACTTCCAAAACTATGTTGAATAGTAATGGTGAAAGTGGGCACCCTTGTCTTGTTCCTGACTTTAGAGGAAATGCTTTCAATTTTTCACCATTGAGGATAATGTTTGCTGTGGGTTTTTCATATATAGCTTTTATTATGTTGAGGTATGTTCCTTCTATGCCTGCTTTCTGGAGAGTTTTGATCATAAATGGATGTTGAATTTTGTCAAAGGCTTTCTCTGCATCTATTGAGATAATCATATGGTTTTTATTTTTCAATTTGTTAATGTGGCGTATTACAATGATTGATTTGCGGATATTGAAGAATCCTTGCATCCCTGAGATAAAGCCCACTTGGTCACGATGTATGATCTTTTTAATGTGTTGTTGGATTCTGATTGCTAGAATTTTGTTAAGGATTTTTCCATCTATGTTTATCAGTGATATTGGCCTGTAGTTTTCTTTTTTTTGTAGGATCTTTGTCAGGTTTTGGTATTAGGGTGATGGTGGCCTCATAGAATGAGTTTGGAAGTTTACCTTCCTCTGCAATTTTCTGGAAGAGTTTGAGCAGGATAGGTGTTAGCTCTTCTCTAAATTTTTGGTAGAATTCAGCTGTGAAGCCATCTGGACCTGGGATTCTGTTTGCTGGAAGATTTTTGATTACTGTTTCAATTTCCATACTTGTCATGGGTCTGTTAAGATTTTCTATTTCTTCCTGGTCCAGTTTTGGAAAGTTGTACTTTTTTAAGAATTTGTCCATTTCTTCCACGTTGTCCATTTTATTGGCATATAATTGCTGATAGTAGTCTCTTATGATCCTTTGTATTTCTGTGTTGTCTGTTGTGATCTCTCCATTTTCATTTCTAATTTTATTGATTTGATTTTTCTCCTTTTGTTTCTTGATGAGTCTGGCTAATGGTTTGTCAATTTTATTTATCCTTTCAAAGAACCAGCTTTTGGCTTTGTTGAATTTTGCTATGGTCTCTTTTGTTTCTTTTGCATTTATTTCTGCCCTAATTTTTAAGATTTCTTTTCTTCTACTAACCCTGGGGTTCATCATTTCTTCCTTTTCTAGTTGCTTTAGGTGTAGGGTTAGGTTATTTATTTGACTTTTTTCTTGTTTCTTGAGGTATGCCTGTATTGCTATGAACTTTTCCCTTAGGATTGCTTTTAAAGTGTCCCACAGGTTTTGGGTTGTTGTGTTTTCATTTTCATTAGTTTATATGCAAATTTTGATTTCTTTTTTGATTTCTTCTGTGATTTGTTGGTTATTCAGCAGCGTGTTGTTCAGCCTCCATATGTTGGAATTTTTAATAGTTTTTCTCCTGTAATTGAGATCTAATCTTACTGCATTGTGGTCAGAAAAGATGCTTGGAATGATTTCTATTGTTTTGAATTTACCAAGGCTAGATTTATGGCCCAGGATGTGATCTATCCTGGAGAAGGTTCCGTATGCATTTGAGAAAAAGGTGAAATTCATTGTTTTGGGATGAAATGTCCTACAGATATCAATTAGGTCTAACTGGTCTATTGTATCGTTTAAAGTTTGTGTTTCCTTGTTAATTTTCTGTTTAGTTGATCTATCCATAGGTCTGAGTGGGGTATTAAAGTCTCTCACTATTATTGTGTTATTGTAAATTTCTCCTTTCATGCTTGTTAGCATTTGTCTTACATATTGCGGCGCTCCCGTGTTGGGTGCATATATATTTATAATTGTTATATCTTCTTCTTGGATTGATCCTTTGATCATTATGTAGTGACCATCTTTGTCTCTTTTCACAGCCTTTGTTTTAAAGTCTATTTTATCTGATATAAGTATTGCTACTCCTGCTTTATTTTGGTCCCTATTTGCATGGAAAATCTTTTTCCAGCCCTTCACTTTCAGTCTGTATGTGTCCCCTGTTTTGAGGTGGGTTTCTTGTAGACAATGTATGTAGGGGTCTTGTTTTTGTATCCATTCAGCCAGTCTTTGTCTTTTGGTTGGGGCATTCAACCCATTTACGTTTAAGGTAATTACTGATAAGTATGATCCCGCTGCCATTTACTTTATTGTTTTGGGTTCGATTTTATACACCGTTTTTGTGTTTCCTCTCTAGAGAATATCCTTTAGTATTTGTTGGAGAGCTGGTTTGATGGTGCTGAATTCTCTCAGCTTTTGCTTGTCTGAAAAGCTTTTGATTTCTCCTTCATATTTGAATGAGATCCTTGCTGGGTACAATAATCTGGGCTGTAGGTTATTTTCTTTCATCACTTTAAGTATGTCTTGCTATTCCCTCCTGGCTTGAAGAGTTTCTATTGAAAGATCAGCTGTTATCCTTATGGGAATACCCTTGTGTGTTATTTGTTGTTTTTTCCCTTGCTGCTTTTAATATTTGTTCTTTGTGTTTGATCTTTGTTAATTTGATTAATATGTGTCTTGGGGTGTTTCACCTTGGGTTTATCCTGTTTGGGACTCTCTGGGTTTCTTGGACTTGGGTGATTATTTCCTTCCCCATTTTAGGGAAGTTTTCAACAATTATCTCTTCAAGTATTTTCTCATGGTCTTTCTTTTTGTCTTCTTCTTCTGGGACCCCTATGATTCGAATGTTGTAGCATTTAATATTATCCTGGAGGCCTCTGAGATTGTCCTCATTTCTTTTAATTTGTTTTACTTTTATCCTCTCTGATTCATTTATTTCTACCATTATATCTTCTAATTCACTAATCCTATCTTCTGCCTCTGTTATTCTACTATTTGTTGCCTCCAGAGTGTTTTTAATTTTATTTATTGCATTATTCATTATATATTGACTCTCTTTTATTTCTTCTAGGTCCTTGTTAAACCTTTCTTACATCTTCTCAATCTTTGTCTCCAGGCTATTTATCTGTGATTCCATTTTGATTTCAAGATTTTGGATCAATTTCACTATCATTATTCGGAATTCTTTATCAGGTAGATTCCCTATCTCTTCCTTTTTTGTTTGGTTTGATGGGCATTTATCCTATTCCTTTATCTGCTGGGTATTTCTCTGTCTCTTCTTCTTGTTTAAATTGCTGAGTTTGGGGTGTCCTTTCTGTATTCTGGCAGTTTGTGGGGTTCTCTTTATTGTGGCGTTTCCTCGCTCTGTGTGGGTTTGTACAGGTGGCTTGTGAAGATTTCTTGGTTAGGGAAGCTTGCGTCAGTGTTCTGGTGGGTGGAGCTGTATTTCTTCTCTCTGGAGTGCAATGAAATGTCTAGTAATGAGTTATGGGATGTCTATGGTTTTGGGGTGACTTTGGGCAGCATGTATCTTGGAGCTCAGGGCTGTGTTCCTTTGTTGCTGGAGAATTTGCTTGGTATATCTTGCCCTGAAACTTGTTGGCCCTTGTGTGGTGCTTGGTTTCAGTGCAGGTATGGAGGCATTTGATGAGCTCCTGTCAATTAATGTTCCTTGGAGTCAGGAGCTCCCTGGAGTCAGGGTTTGAACTTAAGCCTCCTGCTTCCAGTTATTGATCTTATTTTTACAGTAGTTTCATAGCTTCTCCTTCTATACAGCACCATTGATAAAACATCTACGTTAAAGATGAAAAGTTTCTCTACCGTTAGGGTCACCCAGAGAGGTTCACAGCGTTATATGGAGAAGAGAAGAGGGAGGAGGGAGTTAGAGGTGACCCGAATGAGATGAGGTGGAATCAATAGAGGAGAGAGTGGGCTATCCAGTAATCTCTTCCTTATGTGCACTCCACAACTGGACCGTTCAGAGTTGTTCACGGAGTTATACAGAGAAGAGAAGAAGGAGGAAGGTGGCAGAGGTGGCCAGGAGGATAAAAGGGGGGAATGAAAAGGAGGGAGACAGATCCAGCCAGTAATCAGTTCCCTAAGTGTTCTCCACCGTCTGGAACACACAGAAATTCACAGAGTTGGGTAGAGTAGAGAGGGGTTAGGGAGGAGACACAGGCGACCTGGTGGAGAAAAAGGAGAGTCCAAAGGGAGAGAGAGCAGTTAAGCCAGTAATTTTGTTCCCTAGTGATAAGTGGATACTGAAGATTGGGTTCTTAAAGGTACAAAATTGGTAACAAATACATAAAAGCAAAAATTAAAAATCTAGAGTAGAGTTTGGAAATTCAAAAATACGATGTTAAAGAAAAGAAGAAGGAAAAGAAAGAGAGAAAAATCGAACAAACAAAAACAAACAAGGTCGCGAAAATTATAAAGAAAATATAGATACAAAATTGATAACTAATACCAAAAAGCAAAAGTTAAAAATCTAGAGTAGAGTTTGGAATTTCAAAAATACAATGTTAAAAAAAGAAGAAGAAAAAGAAACAGAGAGAGAAAAAAACAAACAAGAACAAACAAAGTCGCATAAATTATAAAGAAAATACAGGTACAAAATTGATAACAAATACCAAAAAGCATAAATTAAAAATCTAGAGTATAGTTTGGAATTTCAGATATACAATGTTATTTAAAAGAATAAGAGAAAGAAACAGAGAAAAAGAAAAAGAAAAAAGAAAAAAGGGTCACAGAGATTATATAAAAAAAAAAATCTATAGGTACAAAATTGATAACAAATACCAAAAAGCTAAAATTAAAAATCTAGAGTAGAGTTTGGAATTTCAAAAATACAATGGTAAAGAAAAGAAGGAAAAAAAAAAAAAACAAACAAGGTCAAAAAAATTATAAAAAATATATATATGAAGTTTGCTTTAAAAAATGGGATCTTTTTTTTTTTTTTTTTGCAAAGTAATCGGTTATAAAAGAGAAAATTAAAGGAACAATAGAGGACTTAATTTTTTTTTAAATTAAAATAAAATAAAAAAAGAAAGAAAGAATGATAGTAAAAATAGTAAAAATATATCTAGGACTTTCTCTGGTTTTGTTGTGAGTATTGCAGGTTCAGGTCACTTTTGGCTAGTTCCTTGGTCCGACTTATATTTCTCAAGATCTATAGGCCCCTTCCTATGTAGTTGGTACTAACCACAAGGTTTTAATCTATTGCCTGTAGCTTCCAAGGCGGTTCCCTCTGTTGTATCTTCTTCTGTTTGCTGGTCTCTTCAGTGTCTGGTTTCCGCCCTGACACAAAGGGGACGGTGGAGGACACTTTTTTTTTTTTTTTTTAGGCTCACTTGTTCAGTCGCACTGAGGGGAGGTAGGGAGGGATGCTGCAAACAAATAACACTGGTGTGTGCTCGCAGTGCCTCAGCCACACTGGGTCTGCCCCTGCTCACGGCGCGTGTAGCCTCCCTGCCCATGCTGTTCTGGCTCTAGGTTGCTCCGCCGGGAACCATCCGTGGCCGGCCCTGGGCTGCCTGCACTTCCAGGTCCAAGCCGCTCAGGTTCAGGCACTCTAGTAGTCCTCAGAGGCGCAGACTCTCTGTTGGGCCTGCGTTTTGTGCCCTTCCCAGGTCCAAGCAGCTCAGGTGATAAGGTGTTTGGCGCGCGCAATTGCTGCGACTTATCACCTCCCCGCCACTCGGTTATCTAGGTGTGCACCAGCGCACCTTCTTAGGCAGATGTTGACCATCCAGACCCCCAAGAAGTTTTAGTTAGCAAAGAAGCCTGCTTACAGTTTTATAGATAATGTCTCTCTGGGGCTGCGACTGTCCCCTTCCGGCTCTGGCTGCCTATCACTGGAGGGGGATGGTCTGCCGCTGGCTATCTCTGTTCAGTCCTTTGTTCCGTGCGAGGGCCTGGTGGTGTCTTAGGTTAGGGCTGGCTTTTCGCGTGGTAGATATCCCACAGTCTGGTTTGCTAGCCCAAATTATTTCGCTCAGATAGCGCTCGGGGTATTCAGGCCAGATCCTTGCGATGCAGCCCGCGACGCGCCTCCCTGCCCAGCCCCCGCTTGCTAATGGCGGATGCAGGCATCTGTGCTGCTTCTCCACTGGGGGAGTTACCATAGGGCTCGCAATATGCAGGTTTTAATTATTTATTTTTCCTCCCTGTTATGTTGCCCTCTGTGCTTCCAAGGCTCGGCACAGATTCGGCAGTGAGAAGGTTTCCTGGTGTTTGGAAACTTCTCTCTTTGTAAGACTCCCTTCCCGGGACGGAACTCCGTCCCTCCCTCTTTTGTCTCTTTTTTTGTCTTTTATATTTTTTCCTACCTCCTTTCGAAGACTTGGGTTGCTTTTCTGGGTGCCTGATGTCCTCTGCCAGCATTCAGAAGTTGTTTTGTGGAATTTACTCGGCGTTTAAATGTTCTTTTGATGAATTTGTGGGGGATAAAGTGTTCTCCCAGTCCTACTCCTCCGCCATCTTAGCTCCTCCTCCCTCAATTACTTTTCTTTAGTTGTGACTCAAAAATATTTATTGGTGCATGAATGAACACAGAATGTATGACATGTTGAGAATAAACAACATTTGCAACTATTTTCTATATATATGAAATTAAGAATCCACCTTACAATGCAAGGGACATGGGTTTGATCCCTTGTCTGGGAACTAAGATCCCACATGTTCCAGGGAAACTAAAACTGTTTTTAGTTACTCTCTTGTGTCCCAGCTCTTTGAGACCCACTGGACTGTAGCCTGCCAGGCTCCTCTGTCCATGGGATTTTTTCAGGAAAAAATATACTTGCCCAGAATACACTTCAGAAAATACTTACATGATTGTCATTTCCTTTTCCAAGGGATCTCTCTGACCCAGGGATCAAGCCTATATCTCCTGTGTCTCCTGTGAAGCAGGGGATTCTATACCTGCTGAACCACTGGGGAAGCCCTTATATATGATAAAGTATAAATTTATACCACAGAGATAATTAATATATAATTCTAAGTCATCTCAGAATTATATTATTATAGAAGTTTTTGTATCTGGCATGGTTCAATTTAGAGTTGTTCAGTTTATAGTTATTAGTTAAAATTCAGAATAATTAAATATTAATTCAAATTTATCTTAAATATTAACTTCAACCTCTAGGCATGTAGTCTGTGCTGAGATGCCCAAGAGGAAGGTGGTGGCTGCTTGATGCAGATAGCAGGAATTTCATGCATTCCCTGAAGCCTGTTAAAACTGTTGGCAAGTGCTAGCTAAGAGACAAGACTTAGATACTTCAATATCAAAGTTTGTTAATGTAGGATATTTAATTATTTACCTTAAAATGCTATTTTTTACATGCAGTGTCTGTAGAAAATTAGTGAAGGAAGTACAAATGGAAAAGCATATGGTTATTTGCAGAAATTGTGAGTGCCTTCCTTACACTGACTGTGGTAAAGACTACTGCATGGGGAAGAGGGCGTCTGGTAGAAGAGTAGACTAGGTACCCTTTAGGAAATCAGAGGTAGCTGTAGTAATGGAGCTTCCCCTGACCTTGGAAAGAAGCACTTTCTCTAAGATTTTTGGGTGAAAAAGCAAGGATGTCAAAAACCCCATGAAATGCTCAAGTGAAGAACTACAATGTGAAAGCAAAGCTTATGAAAGTAAAACCCACAAGAACAATACTCAGCAATAAGCATGGATTAAGAGATAAAATTAATGAAATATGACTCATACACATTAGTCTATATAAAACAGGCTTCCCAGGTGGCACTAGTGGTAAAGAATCTGCCTGCCAATGCAGGAGAAGCAGGATATGAAAGTTTGATCCCTGGGTCAGAAAATCTCTTAGAGGAGAGTATGACAACCCACTCCAGTATTCTTGCCTAGAGAATACCATGGACAGAGGACCCTGGCAGGCTACAGTCTATTGAGTCACAGAGTAGGACATGATTGAGTGACTGAGCACAGCACAATACATATATAAAGTAGATAATTAATAATAAGGATCTACTGTATAGCACAAATAATTCTACTCAACACTCTGTAAAGGCCTATATGGGAAAAGAATCTAAAAAAAAGTGGATATATGTATATGCAAAACTGATTCACCTTGCTGTACACCTGAAACACACAACATTGTAAATCAACTCTACTCCAATCAAGATTTTTTTTTAAATTTTTTTTTAGTTTATTTTTTAACTTTACAATATTGTATTAGTTTTGCCATATATCAGCATGAATCCACCACAGGTATACACGTGTTCCCCTTTCTGAACCCTCCTCCCTCCCCGTACCATGCCTCTGGGCCGTCCCAGTGCACCAGCCCCAAGCATCCAGTATCGTGCATCGAACCTGGACTGGCGACTCATTTCATATATAATATTATACATGTTTCAGTGCCATTCTCCGAAATCATCCCACCCTCTCCCTCTCCCACAGAGTCCAAAAGACTGTTCTATACATCGGTGTCTCTTTTGCTGTCTATTTTTAAAAGATGCTAAACTAAAAAAAAAGAAAAAAAATTAGAAAAACACAAATTAAAGGACCTAATATCAGTCACGAAGTGAGAGAATTTTAGGACACATTAGTGGCTTGACAATGTCCCTGGAAAAAGCAAAATTTCAGCAATGGAGAAAAACAGTTTACTAGTTTATAGGGAATCTATTCTGGAATAAATGTGGAATATATTTTTCTGAAACTTCCAGGAATAGATCTCTTTGCACCTTCATGTATGTGAATGCACTTGCACACAAGATTTCCTTATTAGACAGTCAAGGAACCACTCAGTCAGGGGCAAGATAAACAGTCAGTCAAGGAAGTGGAAAACATGCATGGAGAAATCTCTGTCAAGTCTGGATCTTTCAATGCAAATGAAATCATGAAAGACCAAGTAGAGATACATAATTTTTTAAAAAAATTAAAATATAATGAATAAGAAGGAAAGAAAAGAGAATGGCTGAAGAATAGAAAATAAAGAACAAAATTAGAAATTCACAAAGAATATTGAAATAGCCTAAAAAACAAAGGTGTAAGAGATAGGGTTTAAGGCTTCAGGTAATGAAAACCCAAGCCCAATGGCTTGAAAAGGAAGAAAAACTAGAGAAGGAGTCAGAACAGATGTGTCTTGGTTGGAAATGGGTGTGCAAAGGAACAAACCCTTGCAAAGAGTAAAAAAAAAAAAAAAATTAAGTGAGGAAAAAGAAATGAGATTTGGAAGTTGATGTATAAGATGGTTGAATGGCATCACTGACTAAATGGATATGATTTTGAGCAGGACCTGGAATAGGTGATGACAGGGAAGCCCGACATGTTGCAGTCCATGGGGTTGCAAAGAGTCGGACATGATTGAGTGACTGAACTGAAAAGAACTTGGAAGTTGAAGTATATTCCAGGAAGAAAAAGATACAATTCCCATTGTGAAATTGGACAAATGAAAGATCAAGACTATGCTGCGAAAGTATATTCAACTGAAAGGAAACTGCAGAAGCAGTTCTGAGACAGGCCCAGATAATGAAATAGCAATTGAAAAACTAAGGAAACAGATTGACAAAGGAACATCATAGACTTCATATCATCTTCAACAAGAAAACAAGCAAAAACTCCACTTCAAATTATGAAAGGACAAAGCAGGTTTTTGAAATGAGTATTTTTTTGTAGTTCAAAAATAAATCCATTCTATTATTGATGTTTTTCACTCTTGTTTATAAAATGTGTAATGAATTAGAAAAATAATTATTTGCTTTTCAGTGCTGTATCTTTAAAATAAGAGAAATATTTTTGGTAGCACTCTTATGAAAAAAAGATAAATATACTATTTTCCAAAGACACATGCATGTGCAAAGAAAAACAAAACAAAACATTAACTTGCCTGTTTTCTAGATGTAGGATCAAGGTTTTGGATTTGAGTACCTGCCCACTAGTTTGAAATCTCCATCATTATTGTGTAAATCACATCCAAAAATGAATTCTAGAGACTTTCAAAGTCAAGTTTTTTAAAATGGAGAGAGATATAAATCTATTTGCAGAGTTGTCTTAGTGCAAAATGCTTCTGTTATGTTTTTGTACAACTCCATTCTTTTTCAGCTTTTGTGCACTCACTTAATAAGTAACATTTTAGTGACTTACCTTGTTTGTATTTGAAAGCATTCAACTAATTTTTATGAAATTTCTGGCAATCATAATTGGATTGATGCAATATTTAATTAAATTATGTAAACATAATATCTGACATATCTGGAATGAATAGGCTTAGAAATGACAAAATCTATCTTAATGAGCATAATATTTGTGGGAACAAATATTCATAGGTTTTTAGAGAGTAATCTACCAACTGTATGTGTTTATCAAACTTTGGGCTAAGTTGAAAAATTCCATAGTTGAATAGTAGAATGTTGATTAATCCTGGAAAATTTTAAGTGGGCTTTATTTAAAATAAATTTCTCAGTCATAATGGTCAGTCACAGGTATCTGATGACTATTAATTATGTTGTTCAAAACTGTATGTAGCTCACATTTGAAGTATCTTCCACTGTACTGGCCTCTGAAGACTAGCATAATACACTTTCCAAAAATATACCACTTCACAAAGTTCATATTGAGCTAAAAGTATTTGAAAAATATCAGATATAGGAAGCATCTTTGAATCTTTTTTTTTTTTCTTTTTCCCACAAGATTACTGTTGTTGTTCAGTCTCTCAGCTATGTCTGACTCTTTGTGACTCCATGGAGTGTAGCATGCCAGGCTTCCCTGTCCTTCACTATTTCCCAAGGTTTGCTCAAATTCATGTCCACTGACTCAGTGATGCCATCCAGCCATCTCATCATCTGTTGTCTCCTTCTCTTGTGACCTTAATCTTTCCCAGCATCAGGGTCTTTTCCAGTGAATCGGCTCTTCACACCAGGTAGCCAAAATATTGGAGCCTCAGCTTCAGGATCAGTCCTTCCAATGAATATTCACGGTTGATTTCCTTTAGCATTGACTGGCTTGATCTCCATGCTGTCCAAGGGAATTTCAAGAGTCTTTTTCTAGAATCACAGTTGGAAAGCATTAATTCTTCAGTGCTCAGCCTCATTATGGTGCACCTCTCGCATCCAAATATGAATACTGGAAAAATCATAGCTTTGACTATACAGATATTTGTCAGCAAAATGATTTCTCTGCATTTTAATATGCAGTCTAAGTTTGTCATAGCTTTTCTTTTTTTTTAATTTTATTTTATTTTTAAACTTTACATAACTGTATTAGTTTTGCCAAATATCAAAATGAATCCACCACAGGTATACATGTGTTCCCCATCCTGAACCCTCCCTGAAGATAGGAAGTAAAAATTTCGCCTATCAAAGATGCCCTCCTTATACCAGAAAAAAGAAACAATCTTCAGTAAGAGTCATAGACAATAGAATTCTGTACAGTTATTAGTCAAATCATTCTTATCCTCCTTTATCTTCCTCACATAGTTTAGTTACTTTTTCACATTAACGTCCCTTTGTTAAACATATATAGAAATGTCTAGATTTTGTTACTTCTTTCGATCTTCTTTTCCTTATGAGGATCCCTATATTCAAGTCCCAAATTTGCCACTTATTAGCTGTGTGATTTTTAGTAAATTCCTTCACATCTTCACCTCTCAGATTCCTCAATAATAATGGAAATAATAACATATATTTATCATATTGTTGCTAAATTAAATAAAATCAAAGTATAATGGGTTTAATTTAATATCAGGTACAAAACACAGATTAAAAATATTGTAGCTTTAATTTAATATAATTAAATTTAACATATTTAATTATATTAAATTAAATGTATTTAATTACACTGTTTAATTAATTATACTTGACAGTATAATTAATAATACCTATAATAATACCTATAATATAATACCTATAATAATACCTATAATCTATAATCAGAGAAGGCAATGGCACCCCACTACAGTACTCTTGCCTGGAAAATCCCATGGATGGAGGAGCCTGATATACCTTCTTTTATCAGAGTTATCTTTATTTCTGTAATTTTTACATACCCATCAAGCTTGGAAGGGCTTCCCTGGTGACTCAGATGGTAAAGAATGTGGGAGACTCAGGTTCAATCCCAGGTCAAGAAGATTCCCTGGAGAAGGAAATGGCTATCCACTCCAATATTCCTGTATGGAGAATTCCACGGATAGAGGAGCCTGGTTTGCTAGAGTCCATGGGGTCACAAAGAGTCGTATATGATAGAAAGACCAACACACACAAGCTTGTAAATGTCTTAGATATATGTTTTTACTCCTCATATTCTTTCTATTTAGTGTCTTTCTATTAATTCTTGCCTAATTTCATTGCCTTCTCTCACTCTGTCCATCAACAATATTTTAATACACTTTGGCTAATACAACCTCTTTCCATTTATTTGGCCAAGGCATGTTATTTCCTATCAATGCATTGAGAAAACTCATCTTAAGTCATTTTCTGTTATAGATGTCATTGAAGTAGGTGATACAAAATCCACCCAACATATTCAATGGACGAGCAATTAAATATTTATTTTAAGAAAAAATCAGAAATTTAATAGATGGCAAGCATGAGAGATTATCTTTGAGATATTTAGAGTAATAGTGTAAGAGCAAAGACACAGAAGTAAAATTCTCAGATAGGGATGTGTAGTTTTCAAGCCACTGCCAAAGGATTATTCAAAAGACATTCTTTTGCAGGAAGCATTACATGAGCATTGTTGTTCGGGTTCTAACTACAAACACAATCCTCTGCTCTAAGGTGTGCATTAGAGGCCCTGATCACATCCCAAACCTGTAAAAACTGGCCTTATTGCTGCAGTAAAAGCATACCCAGAGACCAAAATAATTTTAAGTTCGGTAAATATAGTAGATATATAACAATGATTTTCTTCACTATAGAAATAGGAAAACTAAAAATGCTGTAATACAAGTCTATAAAAATCATAAAAAGAACCAGAGTCGTGGGAGCTGGAAGTGTTTCCTCATATGCCAGAGCATTCAGGCTAGAAGCATTTTGCCCTTAAAAACTTGAAAGAGATCATTTCAAGGTAAATAAAACAAGTTCCATTGTACTGTAAAGTAAATTTTTGAAAATTATTATCCTGAAAAGTAATGAGTGATACAGACCAAAAATATAAATCACATTCTCAAGTCTGTTACTAAGACTACATGCATAAATAACTTAAAATTTGCTCTTCTTCCTTCTCTCTTTCTTTCTTGCTCCACTTCTCCTCTCTCTCTCATTATATTTCCCTCACAGATAGCTTGCAATCAATATAAGTCATTATTATTCTTACTGAGTCATACATAAACAGGAATTTTACTGTTAAAAAAACATCTGTCAATAGAACAAAAAATGGTTTAATGGAAAAGTGGAAAGACTGAACCACTTCTCAAGTTTTAAATATGTTCTCTGAAAATGTAGGAACATTGCACTATAATTAATTGAGCTAATGAGTCATTTACAATATATATTAGTTGTGTGGTCTTATAAACGTTAGCTTGCTTATCTTCAAAATGGCAGAAAAACAAAAAATTTTATCAAGTTATATTGGTTAAATAAATGAGATGATAAACTATCCAACATACTTGTTACACATTTATTACAGGCAAAGATTTTGATAAATGATAACTGAATTGTTTTGATCAATATCACTACTGTATTATAATTTATATGATAAAAGGAAGTAAAATTAAGCTGAGTTTATGTTTGAAAATCCAGCTGATTTTGGCTTTCGACATATGGCAAGTGCTACAAACTTTACTGTAGTTAGTAATATCACATTTTGTACCATTTATTCAGGTGGAATCAACTAGACCATCACAGAAAACTCAGTCAAATGCTACAAAAATATGTATATGTAGACAAGAGTCAAACATATGTACATAATTTTTTCCTAAATTAAATACCAATGTGCATTATATACTAGCCTACATGACAGTAGAAAGACCTCAGGAACTAAATAATAGTTATGGCATAAAAAATTTCAAAAAAAAAAATTCTAAACTTGTCACACTTCAGGGTCCCCTAAAGCAGGGGCTAGATATCATGTTTGTAACCTATATGGATACAGATAAAAATGCAGAGCTATGTGGGAAGATGTTTAGACAATATAATAAAGGCAGGCCATTAACTAAGCTTCCCTGATGGCTCAGGAGTAAAGAATCTGCCTGCAGTGCAGGAGATGCAGGAAATGCAAGTTGAATCCCAGGTTCAGGAAGATCCTCTGCAGGAGGAAGTAGCAGCCCACTTCAATATTCTTGCCTGGAAAATTCCATGGACTGAGAAGCCTGGCAGGCTACAGCCCATGAGATTTTAAAGAGTTGGACACATCTAAGCAACTAAGTGCTGCCATTAACTAATTCTTTGAGAAATCTATAATCTTATGGGAAAAAAAACAAAAAACAAAAAAAAAAAACAAGAACTTTAGGGCAATAAACAAATGATAGAAAAATCCATGTGTGTCTATATATATATGACTAGCTAGGCTATATAATTTAATGTGTGATAAGCCACTGAAACAATATTTGATCTGTATTTTAAAAATTGGCTAATTCACCTGATGAGTATGTGGGACATAAAGCTCTACTTCAATATTGAAGGGAATAAGAGAAAAGCTCATGCATAGGCTAAATTGAAGATTTGACCAAGGTTACTATTTAAAATCCTAAAAGATAATGTTGTTCAAATGCTGCACTCAATATGTCAGCAAATTTGGAAAATTCCACTGTGGCTCAGGACTTGAAAAACTCAGTTTTCATTCCAATCCCAAAGAAAGGCAAGCCAAGAAATTAAAAAAAAAAAAAAAAAGTATGTTCCCAGGTGGTACTAGTGGTAAAGAACCTGCCTGCCATTGCAGGAGGCATAAGAGACTCGGATTTTATCCCTAGGTTGGGAAGATCCCCTGGAGGGGAAAATGACAATCCACTCCAGTATTCTTGCCTGGAGAATCCCATGGACTGAGGAAACTGGTGGGCTACAGTTCACAGGTCACAAGAGTTGGACATGACTGAAGCAACTCTGCATGCATGCATGCATGCTCCATGGAAGAAAAGCTATGAAAAATCTAGACAGCATATTAAAAATCATTTTGTTGACAAAGGTCTGTACAATCAAAGGTATGGTTTTTCCAATAGTCATGTACAGATGTGAGAGGTGGACCTTAAAGAATGTTTAGTGCTAAAGAATTGATGTTTTCAAGTTGTGGTGCCAGAGAAGACTCTTGTGAGTCCCTTGGACAGCAAAGAGATCAAAACCAGTGAATCCTAAAGGAAATTAACCCTAAATATTCATTGGAAGGACTGATGCTGAAGCTGAAACTTCAATTTTTTGGCCACCTGAAGTTAATAGCTGACTCAATGGAAAAAACCCTGATACTGGGAAAGACTGCAAGCAGGAGGAGAAAGAGGCAACAGAGATGAGATAATTGTAATGACAGCACTGCTCAAAGGGCATGAGTTTGAGCAAACTCCAGGAGATAATGAAGAACAGGGAGCCTGGTGAGTTACAGTCCATGGGGTCACAAAGAGTCAGACATCACTTAGCAACTGAACAACAATGCTTGTGAGTTGTTCTAATTACACCTACCTGATCCAGAAGATACATTTTCCATCATTCTCAACCATGACTCACAAGGCACCAAGTGGGTATATGGGAAGAAGAAATTTACTTATTTGTAACAACTTTAATGTACTAGTAGAAAGAACTCTTCTTGGTTCATTAGAAGTACAGAGCAAAATCACTAGTTCAACTTTTTCAAGGACTGAATTTCCAAGGCGCATGACTCATCAATTTCACTTGAAAAACACTGTTATAAAGAATAGTCAGTACCAGATTTCTCAGATCAAGGGCTCCACAACAATGTGTCCTGTAATAGAGGAAGTATATTGAAGTTGTATGAAATTAAAATATTTTGTAAGAGCTTGAAATTGTACAAAATATCTGGGGTGAAGTCAGAGAAAAGAGGGAATAGACTTGATCTATATTTTACAAATGAAGAAAATTGATATTGGTGAATCCATAAAGCAGATTTTAGTATAGTGTGAAAAATTTTCAGGATATATTAAAGAGTCCTTCTTTCAGTGAAGTGTTACTCGATTAAGGCAAAGCAATAGAGGAAGCTGAAATAGCAGTAGCATATATATGGCACAAGCAGTCCTTTTCTTCTGCTCTGCCAATTATAGGTACAATTAATTGATTATTATTCTTCTATTTTCCAGTTGAATTCAGATGAAGCAAAAATGTTTCTTTGTGCAGCATTATAGCACTAAATAAAGTGGATTAAATTTGGCATGCAAAGTAAAATCTATTTGCTGTACTGGAACTAAGTGATCTCTGTCTCTTTAAATTTGAAGATTTATAAGTCAATATCAAGGATGTTTTTAAAAATATTCAATGTATAATTTTTTCAACTCTAGTTACCACCCTTCTGTAAATGAACTTTGAAATCCAGAGGGCTTCACTGTAAAACTATTTCTCCCAAAGTGTCAAAATACTAAGAAGTATTTTCACATTCTTCTCAGCAGATTTTAATCATATGCCAGGGTGCTAATAGGACTGAACTTACTAAAACAAAACAGAAGTTGATAAAACATTACTCTGTGAGGAAAACTTTTAGTGGCCTGTAATATAATATAGATATAATTTTACTGGACTTGTAAATGTAATGCATGGTGACATGGAAAATTACATTTTAACAAGTGTTGTAAAAAAGATATGTACTTATGAAAATCAGCTTACTGAAAGGATGAGAAAAAGAATACAAAAATATTTTATCTATTCCAAATCTGTATTTTAAGACATAAAAATCATGAAGTGGGACTTCGCTGATTGTCCAGTGGCTAAGACTCTGAGTTCCCAATGCAGGGGCCCAGGTTCAACCCCTGGTCAAGAAACTAGATGTTATATGCCACAATTAAAGGGTTTGCATGCTACAAGGAAGATCCAAGATGCTGCATGTCACAACTAAGACCTGGTGTAGCCAAATAAATAAATATTTCAGTTCAGTTCAGTCGCTCATTGTGTCCGACTCTTTGCGACCCCATGAATCGCAGCATGCCAGGCCTCCCTATCATCACCAACTCCCGGAGTTCACTGAGACTCACGTCCATCGAGTCAGTGATGCCATCCAGCCATCTCATCCTCTGTTGTCCCCTTCTCCTTCTGCCCGCAATCCCTCCCAGCATCAGAGACTTTTCCAATGAGTCAACTCTTCGCATGAGGTGGCCAAAGTACTGGAGTTTCAGCTTTAGCATCATTCCTTCCAAAGAAATCCCAGAGCTGATCTCCTTCAGAATGGACTGGTTGGATCTCCTTGCAGTCCAAAGGGACTCTCAAGAGTCTTCTCCAACACCACAGTTGAAAAGCATCAATTCTTTGGCGCTCAGCCTTCTTCACAGTCCAACTCTCACATCCATACATGACCACTGGAAAAACCATAGCCTTGACTAGATGGACCTTTGTTGGCAGAGTAATGTATCTGTTTTCAATATGCTATCTAGGTTGGTCATAACTTTTCTTCCAAGGAGTAAGCGTCTTTTAAATCCATGGCTGCAGTCACCATCTGCAGTGATTTTGGTACCCCAAAAAAAATAAAGTCTGACACTGTTTCCACTGTTTCCCCATCTATTTTCCATGAAGTGATGTGATCAGATGCCATGATATTAGTTTTCTGAATGTTGAGTTTTAAGCCAACTTTTTCACTCTCCTCTTCCACCTTCATCAAGAGGCTTTTTAGTTCCTCTTCACTTTCTGCCATAAGGGTGGTGTCATCTTCATATGTGAGGTTATTGATATTTCTTCTGGCAGTCTTGATTCCAGCTTGTGTATCTTCCAGCCCAGCATTTCTCATGATGTACTCTGCATATAAGTTAAATAAGCAGGGTGACAATATACAGCCTAGACATACTTCTTTTCCTTTTTGGAACCAGTCTGTTGTTCCATGTCCAGTTCTAACTGCTGCTTCCTGACCTGCATACAGATTTCTCAAAAGGCAAGTCAGGTGTTCTGGTATTCCCATCTCTTTCAGAACTTTCCACAGTTTATTGGGATCCACACAGTCAAAGGCTTTGGTATAGTCAATAAAGCAGAAATAGATGTTTTTCTGAAACTCTCTTGCTTTTTCGATGATCCAGCGGATGTTGGCAATTTGATCTCTGGTTCATCTGCCTTTTCTAAAACCAGCTTGAACATCTGGAAGTTCCAGTTTATGTATTGCTAAAGCCTGGCTTGGAGAATTTTGGGCATTACTTTACTAGCGTGTGAGATGAGTGCAATTTTGCAGTAGTTTGAGCATTCTTTGGCATTGCCTTTCTTTGGGATTGGAATAAAAACTGACCTTTTCCAATCCTGTGGCCACTGCTGAGTATTCCAAATTTGCTGGCATATTGAGTGCAGCCCTTTCACAGTATCATCTTTTAGGATTTGAAATAGATCAACTGGAATTCCATCACCTCCACTAGCTTTGTTCATAGTGATGCTTTCTATGGCCCACTTGACTTCACATTCCATGATGTCTGGCTCTAGGTCAGTGATCGCATCAAGGTGATTATCTGGGTCGTGAAGATATTTTTGTACAGTTCTTCTGTGTATTCTTGCCACCTCTTCTTAATATCTTCTGCCTCTGTTAGGTCCATACCATTTCTTTCCTTTATTGAACCCAACTTTGCATGAAATATTCCCTTGGTATCTCTAACTTTCTTGAAGAGATCTCTAGTCTTTCCCATTCTGTTGTTTTCCTCTATTTCTTTGCACTGATGGCTGAGGAAGGCTTTCTTATCTCTTCTTGCTATTTTTTGGAACTCTGCGTTCAGATGCTTATATCTTTCCTTTTCTCCTTTGCTTTTCACTTCTCTTCTTTTCACAGCTATTTGTAAGTCCTCCCCAGACAGCCATTTCCCTTTTTTACATTTCTTTTCCATGGGGATGGTCTTGATCCCTGTCTCCTGTAAAATGTCACAAACCTCAGTCCATAGTTCATCAGGCACTCTATCGATCAAGTCTGGTCCCTTAAAAAAATAATAAATAAATAATAAGATTCAGATCAGATCAGTCACTCAATCGTGTCCGACTCTTTGTGACCCCATGAATCACAGCATGCCAGGCCTCCCTGACCATCACCAACTCCCGGTGTTCACTCAGACTCATGTCCATCGAGTCAGTGATGCCATCCAGCCATCTCATCCTCTGTTATCCCCTTCTACTCTTGCCCCCAATCCCTCCAGCATCAGAGTCTTTTCCAATGAGTCAACTCTTCGCATGAGGTGGCCAAAGTACTGGAGTTTCAGCTTTAGCATTGTTCCTTCCAAAGAAATCCCAGAGCTGATCTCCTTCAGAATGGACTGGTTGGATCTCCTTGCAGTCCAAGGGACTCTCAAGAGTCTTCTCCAACACCACAGTTCAAAAGCATCAATTCTTTGGCGCTCAGCCTTCTTCACAGTCCAGCTCTCACATCCATACATGACTACAGGAAAAACCATAGCCATTATATGGTACTCAAAGCATAAAAATTCAAATAATTGCCCTAGTAACATAGGATGATTTTGATGCATTAAAAGAATCATTTTTAAAACATTTAGAATGCATCATGACACTATTGTTACTAGATAAAGACAAAGTCATTAATCTTACAGTTTTCATGTTCAGTTAATCCTACTCTGATATACATAGTTATGTATTTCAGTTTGTGTTAATTACATATTGCTGTATAGAAAATTATACCAGAATAAGCATTTTATTATCTCATAAATTCTGGGAGCCACAAGGTTCAGGTATCACTTAGCTCAGTCATCTGACTCAGATCTCTGACAAGACTTCAATCAAAGTGTCAACTGGGACTGAGATTTCATCTGAAGGCTCAACTGGAGCAGTCTATTTCTGAGTTCACCTGTGTGCTTTTTGGGAAGATTCAATTCCTTGTGAACTGTAGAACTGATCCCCTGTTCCACACTGGGGCTTCTCATGTGTGGACCTCTCCACATGTCACCTCACACCATATCAACTGGCTTGACTCAGATTCAGTGAGAGAGAGAATAACAAATGAATTATAAAAGTACTTTTTCAATAATGCTTATTACCTAAGCAAAGTCTAACAAGGATCTCATACTTTTCGTAGAATTATGAGAAATTGATATTAATTTTTTTTCATTTTATTTTATTTAAACTTTACATAATTGTATTAGTTTTGCCAAATATCAAAATGAATCTGCCACAGGTATACATGTGTTCCCCATCCTGAACCCTCCTCCCTCCTCCCTCCCTATTCCATCCCTCTGGGTCGTCCCAGTGCACCAGCCCCAAGCATCCAGTATCATGCATCGGACCTGGACTGGCAACTCGTTTCATACATGATATTTTATATGTTTCAATGCCATTCTCCCAAATCTTCCCACCCTCTCCCTCTCCAACAGAGTCCATAAGACTGTTCTATACATCAGTGTCTCTTTTGCTGTCTCGTACACAAGGTTATTGTTACCATCTTTCTAAATTCCATATATATGCGTTGGTATACTGTATTGGTGTTTTTCTTTCTGGCTTACTTCACTCTGTATAATAGGCTCCAGTTTCATCCACCTCATTAGAACTGATTCAAATGTATTCTTTTTAATGGCTGAGTAATACTCCATTGTGTATATGTACCACAGCTTTCGTATCCATTCATCTGCTGATGGACATCTAGGTTGCTTCCATGTCCTGGCTATTATAAACAGTGCTGCAATGGACATTGGGGTACATGTGTCTCTTTCCCTTCTGGTTTCCTCAGTGTGTATGCCCAGCAGTGGGATTGCTGGATCATAAGGCAGTTCTATTTCCAGTTTTTTAAGGAATCTCCACACTGTTCTGCATAGTGGCTGTACTAGTTTGCATTCCCACCAACAGTGTAAGAGGGTTCCCTTTTCTCCACACCCTCTCCAGTATTTATTATTTGTAAACTTTTGGATTGCAGCCACGCTGACTGGCGTGAAATGGTACCTCATAGTGGTTTTGATTTGCATTTCTCTGATAATGAGTGATGTTGAGCATCTTTTCATGTGTTTGTTAGCCATCTGTATGTCTTCTTTGGAGAAATATCTATTTAATTCTTTGGCCCATTTTTTGATTGGGTCATTTATTTTTCTGGAGTTGAGCTGTAGGAGTTGCTTGTATGTTCTCGAGATTAGTTGTTTGTCAGTTGCTTCATTTGCTATTATCTTCTCCCATTCTGAAGGCTGTCTTTTCACCTTGCTAATAGTTTCCTTTGATGTGCAGAAGCTTTTAAGGTTAATTAGGTCCTATTTGTTTATTTTTGCTTTTATTTCCAATATTCTGGGAGGTGGATCATAGAGGATCCTGCTCTGATGTATGTCAGAGAGTGTTTTGCCTATGTTCTCCTCTAGGAGTTTTATAGTTTCTGGTCTTATGTTTAGATCTTTAATCCATTTTGAGTTTATTTTTGTGTATGGTGTTAGAAAGTGTTCTAGTTTCATTCTTCTACAAGTGGTTGACCAGATTTCCCAGCACCACTTGTTAAAGAGATTGTCTTTAATCCATTGCATATTCTTGCCTCCTTTGTCAAAGATAAGGTGTCCATATGTGCGTGGATTTATCTCTAGGCTTTCTATTTTGTTCCATTGATCTATATTTCTGTCTTTGTGCCAGTACCATACTGTCTTGATAACTGTGGCTTTGTAGTAGAGCCTGAAGTCAGGTAGGTTGATTCCTCCAGTTCCATTCTTCTTTCTCAAGATCGCTTTGGCTATTCGAGGTTTTTTGTATTTCCATACAAATTGTGAAATTATTTGTTCTAGCTCTGTGAAGAATACTGTTGGTAGCTTGATGGGGATTGCATTGAATCTATAGATTGCTTTGGGTAGTATACTCATTTTCAGTATATTGATTCTTCCAATCCATTTGAAAAAAACCCTGATGCTGGGAAAGACTGAAGGTGGGAGGAGAAGGAGACAACAGAGGATGAGATGGTTGGACGGCATCAGTAACTCAATGGACTTAAGTTTGGGTAAACTCGGGAGTTGGTGATGGACAGGGAGGCCTGGCATGCTGCAGCCCATGGGGTTGCAAAGAGTCAGACTCGACTGATCAACTGAACTGAGCTGAACTGAACTGAAACTCTATTTGGTTTAAAAATCTAGTTTATTTATAAGAGCAATATCCAGTGTAAAAGTTCCAGTGTAAGAAAGGTAGAATTTGTCCTCTTGTGCATCTTGTTCCACTAATTGTATGCTACATTAAGGCATTTGCTCACCTGATTTTCTAATTAAAAAATGTATTAAATTAGGGTTTCAAGAAGGTTACAAGTTGTAAATGACCTTGAAAATAATCAAGTCAGACTTCAAGTACATTGAAATGCTTGAAAGATTACTCCTGCTGTGGAATTGATACAGTTGAGTGCTTCAAGCAATAAACAACAACAAAAAAACCCAAAACAAACACATTTTTGAAATTTTCTGTTTGAAAGTTGTAATTAAGCCACTGTTTACTAAAAAAAAAAAAAAAAAAAAAAAAAAAATCATTTCTAATATTGTAGCTTCAAATACCAGTCTAATTATACTTCTGTTTTAAAATGACTTTTTAAATCTTCTGAATATATATATATATATATATATATTTTTTTTTTTTTTTTTCTCTGTCAGCTGCTGTTGATGATATGCAGACTCTTGGAGAGAATATTAGCTTTGGATACAAAATGAATTTGGTTAACATCTAAAATTAACTGGTGTTATTTCCATGGCTTTTAGCAAGTTCCTTAACCTTTTTAGTCCTGGTGGCTCAGATGGTAAAGTGTCTTTCTACAATGCAGGAGACCTGGGTTCGATCCCTGGGTTGGGAAGATCCCCCAGAGAAGGAAATGGCAATCCACTCAAGAACTATTGCCTGGAAAATCCCATGGACAGAGGAGCCTGGTAGGCTACAGCCCATGG
Organism: Bubalus kerabau; assembly: GCF_029407905.1. Classification (NCBI taxonomy): domain Eukaryota; kingdom Metazoa; phylum Chordata; class Mammalia; order Artiodactyla; family Bovidae; genus Bubalus; species Bubalus kerabau. The sequence continues at coordinate 55,785,640 of NC_073634.1, forward strand.
GGTCGCAAAGAGTTGGACACGACTGAGTGACTTCAATTCAATTCTATTTCTTTATAAATAAATGGGGTTAATAACATCTCACATGAGAGATATGATCTTTAATGAGAAAATCTATTTTAATTTTATAGAATTACTCTTCTTATCTAGTGGTATCACTATGAATAAAGATCCTTTCCTTCATTTGACTATTTATGTATTAGAATACATCATCTGGGTATCTAAGTGGATCTGAATATCTAAGTAAGCCGATGAGGACAAATATCTTATGATATTGCCTATATGCAGAATAAAAAAATGATGCATATAAACTTGTTTACAAAGCAGAGATAGATTCACTGACAGGAAAAAAAAAAAAAAAACAACTTATGGTTACCAAAAGGGAAAGAGGAATGAGGGATAAATTAGGAGTTCAAGGTAAAATATTCACACTATTATATGTAAACTAGATAATCAACATGGACCTACTATATAGCAAAAGGAACTATACTCAATATCTTGTAATAACTTAAAATGGAAGAGAATTTTTAAAAATGTATATATATATATTTATAATAATCATTTTGCTGTAATCTGAAATTAACACAATATTGTAAATCAACTACATTTATTTATTTATTTATTTAGGGAATGAAGGAGCCAGGTGAATGGAAAATTTAGGAGGACAATGGGCAAGTTCCAGCAGTTCACTCTTGTTTTAGAAGTAATAATGTACAAAGTGTCAGATTTCAGTATCCAGAACTCATGGAAGACCCTAGAATAAAAAGTGATTCTAATATATATGACAGTATATACTTGAGAAAGGAAATACTTTAATTTTCAGAAAATATAATAAATTCATCTTATTTTGTTATTCAGGTAATTTATTTACAAACTTCTTTGACCTCTGTCATTTTGGGACCTATTTATTGAATTAAATATATTTGTAGTTATTTTATATTTTTTTTAAATAAGTGTGTTTCCAAAATGTCTGAGAGATCCTAATATTTTTTTCTAATTTTTTAAACTCTACCTGTATCAATCTTGACAATTCATACTATAAATAAAGGAAGAGGGTAAAAATAATAATTATCAAATGTCCTACGTCTTGTAGTCTTTTAGTTGTAACATATGTTTTGTAACATTTTAGTCCCAGGTGGCACTAAGGGTAAAGAATCCTCCTGACAATGCAGGAAATGCAAGAGACGTGGGTTTGTTCCCTGGGTGATGAAGATCTCCTTGAGTAGGGAATGGCAACTAGATTCAAGATTCTTGCATGGAAAACTTCATGGACAGAGAAGAATGGTAGGTTATAGTCCATGGGACCACAAAGAGTCAGACATGACTGAGCGACTGAGCAACAGCAACAGGCTAAATGTATAGTTTTAGAACAAGCACTAAATTTTAAGTCAGATGATGAACAATACAGTGAAATAGAGAAAAACAACAGAATAGGAAAGACTAGAGATCTCTTGAAGAAAAGTAGAGATACTAAGGGACTATTTCATGAGAAGATGGGCACAATAAAGGACAGAAACAGCAAGAACCTAACAGAAGCTGAAGAGATTAAGAAGAGGTGGCAAGAATACAGAGAAGAACTGTACAAAAAAGTCCCAATGAACCAGGTAACCACGATGGTGTGATCACGGACCTAGAGACATGGGGGCAGCAGACTGAGGAGTCAGTGGTGGCACAAGAAGTACTTTTGCAGAGAGGGTAGATGGAGGTGACAGCAGGGAGGGAGGCTATGAAGCACTCTGTGCCCTGCTCAGGAAGGCCAGGTTCACTAGGCCTGGACAATAATACAGAGGAGCCAGAGAAGAGAAAGTTGAGGGCCAAAGTTCAGGAGGTCATGGACCATGCAGGCAGTGGATCGACTTCAGGGAAGGTAGGAGCAGTGAATAGGTGCAGGAGCCTATCACTTCTAGGTGTTGTCCAGTATGGGCTCCAGGATCCCGTGGACCCTCTTCCTGGAGACTCCAGCAGGACCTCTGTCTCTGCCCCTGGGCAACATGTTGACCAACACCCAACAGCCAGTGAAGGTTTACACATTCAACGAGGACCAGCAGTGGGACATTCAGGGTGTGAAGCATGTCATCCACCTACTTGGAGTGACTGAAAGACATGTCCCTGCTAGACAGGGCCTGAGAAAATGTGATCCACTGGAGAAGGGAATGTCAAACCACTTTAGTATTCTTTCCTTGAGAACCCCATGAAAAGGCAAAAAGATTTGACATTGAGGAATAAGCCTCCCAGGTCGTAGGTGTCCAATATGTTACTGGGGAAGAGTGGAGAAATAGCTCCAGAAGGAATGAAAAGGCTGCACCAGGGCAGAAATGATGCCCAGTTGTGGATGTGTCTGGTGGTGAAAGTAAAGTCTGATGCTGTAAAGAACAATATTGCATAGGAATCTGGAATGGTAAGTCCATGAATCAAGGTAAATTGGAAGTGGTCATAAAGGAGATAGCAAGAGTGAACATCGATGTTTTAGGTATCAGTGAACTAGGATGGGAATGGTTGAATTTAATTCAGATGACCTGTTATATGTACTACATGGGCAAGAGTCCCTTAGAAGAATTGGAGTAGCCTTCATAGTCAACAAAAGAGTCTGGAATACAGTACTTGGATACAATCTCAAAAACAACGGAATAATCGTAGTTCGTATCTGAGGCAAACCATTCAGCATCACAGCAATCCAAGTCTATGCCCAACCACTAATGCTGAATAAGCTGAACTTGAATGGTTCTGTGAAGATCTACAAGACCTCCTAGAACTAACACCAAAAAAAAAGTGTCCTTTTCATCATAGGGGACTGAAATACAAAAGGAGGAAGTCAAGCGATACCTTGAGTAACAGGCAAGTTTGGCCTTGGAGTACAAAATGAAGCAGGACAAAGGCTAACAGAGTTTTGCCAAGAGAATGCAGGTCATAGCAAACACCCTCTTCTATCAACACAAAAGATGACACTACAAGTGGATATGAGCAGATGGTCATTGCCTAAATCATACATACTGGAGTGTTAAATTAAGTGGGCTTTAGGAAGCATTAGTACAAGCAAAGCTAGTAGAGGTGATGGAATTCCACCTGACCTATTTCAAATCCTAAAAGATGATGCCATTAAAGTGCTACATGCAATATGCCAGCAAATTTGGAAAACTCAATGGCCACAGGACTAGAAAAGTTTTCATCCCAATCCCAAAGAACTGTGATGCCAAAGAAGGTTCAAAGTGTTGGTTGCTCAGGCATTTCCATCTCTTTGCAATCCCATAGACAGTTCCATAGTAGGCCAGGAATTCCTCTGTCCATGGAATTCTGTAGGCAAGAATACTGGAGGTGGTTGCCATTTCCTCCTCCAAAGAAGGTTCAAACTACCAGACACTTGTGATCATTTCACATGCTAGCAAGATAATGCTCAAAATCTTTCAAACTCATCTTTCTAGCTAGTCTTATCAGTGCATGAACTGAAAATTCCAGATGTACAAGTTGAATTTAGAAAAGGCAGAGGAACCAGAGATCAAATTGCCAAAATCCATTGGATCATAGATAATGCAAAATAATTGCAGAAAAAATATCTACTTCAGTTTCATTGACTATGTTAAATAAAGCCTTTGACTGTGTGGATCACAACAAACTGTGGGAAAATCTTAAAGAGATGGGAATATTAGACCACTTTACCTGCCTCCTGAGAAATCTGTATGGAGGTTAAGAAGAAATTGTTATACCCTGACATGGAACAATAGACTGGTTCAAAATTAAGAAAAGAGTATGTCAAGGCTGTATATTGTCACCCTGTTTATTTAACTTACATGCAGAGTACAGCATGAGAAATGCCAGGCTGGATGTACTACAAGCTGGAATCAAAACTGCCAGGAGAAATATCAACAACCTCAGATATGCAGATGGCACTAATCTAATGGCAGAAAGTAAAGAGGAACTAAGTGTCTCTTGATGAAGGTGAAAGTGTAGAGTGAAAAAACTGGCTTAAATTCAACATTAAAAAACTAAGATCATGGCATCTGGTCCCATGACTTCATGGCAAGTAGATGGGGTAAAAATGGAAACAGTGGCAGACTTAATTTTCTTGGTCTCCAAAATCACAGTGGACAGTGAATGCAGCCATGAAATTAAAAGACAGTTGCTCCTTTGTAGAAAAGCTATGAACAACCTAGACCAACCTATGACTTTATTTAACATAGTCAATGAAACTGAAGTAGATATTTTTTCTGCAATTATTTTGCTTTATCTATGATCCAATGGATGTTGGTAATTTGATCTCTGGTTCCTCTGCCTTTTCAGTATATTAAAAAGCAGAGACATCACTTCCCTGAAAAATGTCCATATAGTTAAAGGTATGTTTTTTCCAGATGTCATGTATGGATGTGGGAGTTGGACCATAATGGAGCTGATCACCAAAGAACTGATGCCTTCAAACTGTGGTGCTGAAGAAGATTCTTGAGAGTCCCTTGAACAGCAAGGAGATCAAACCAGTAAATTCCAAAGGAAATCAACCCTGTATATACATTGGAAGGACTGCTGCTGAAGCTGAAGCTCCAATATTTTGGCCAAATAATGTAAAGAACTGATGGGAAAAGACCATAATGCTGGGAAAGACCGAGGACAGGAGAAGGGGTGATAGTGTATTAGAGAATGGGATGGCATCACTGGCTCAGTGGACATGAATTTGAGCAAACTTCAGGAGATCGTGTAGGACAGGGAAGCCTGGCAAGCTACAGTCCATGAAGTTGCAAAGAGTCAGACACGACTTAGCAACTAAACAACAAGAGTGTGTAGATTCTAACCCAAGGTCTATAACTAACTAGTTGAAGAACTTGCACATGCAGATTTAGTTATTCTGTCTAGATTCTATTCATATATGTTCATTAAAAATTGGAAGCAAACACAAGAATATGATTGGAGAGTCTTAAAAGTTCACTGCTAAAGTTCTTATTAATTAGCAAGTGAAATTATTGCACTCTAATCTGTATATACTATGATAGATGAAAGAAACATAGGTGTTTCTATCCTAGTGAGAAACTGTGGGATGAATGCTTTCACAGGTGACTAAATGTTAGAATGTCACTGTAAGAAACTTGATATACTGAATGTATCATATTCAATATGACTTTAGATTGAATATTAAAATAATTTATTACTAGAAAGCATTTATTATGAAATAATGCAACAGCTACTACTGCTGAGTTCGCTATATGTATGCTCACATGAGGAAGTATTCAAATGATTAAAGCATTTGAAATAATTTTCAAAAGTGATATCACAAATTAGTGAGATATATACATTTATTATCTGTGGTGTCTCTACTTGCAATATGGAACATATTTTTCTTACAAGTAAAATTGTCAGCAAACTTCATCACATGCAGTGTTACTATTTCACCCAATGTAAAACTGGATATTCCTGTTTAAAACTATGCACTGTGTATCTATGTATATATCCATTTTTCTATCCATTTATCTTCTTATAGTAGATAAGAGATTTTGGTAAGAAATATAGTTGGTGGTACAGACCTCCACTGAAACATGAAAACCTCCCACATCATCTTGGAGAATAAAGAAAACAAAACCTTAAGTTTTTTCACATGGTAGGCAGTTATTTAAGATAATCCCAATGATGCACATTCTTGTACAGCCCTGTCTTCTTGAGTGTTAGATGAACCTAGTAATTTGCTTCTAACAAATAGAAAGTTGTAAGAGTAATAGGCCTCCTTTTTCAAGTTTAGGCAGAAGGCACCTTGACTTCTTTCTTGTACTTCAGCTCTTTTCTTCTTTCATTCTCTACATTTCTCTCTCTCATTATCATCATTATCATCATCTTGCTTTCTCACTCTGATGAAGAAAACTTCCATGTTGTGAATTCCCCAATGGAGAGATTTATGTGACAGGAAACTGAGGGGAGTCGCTGGCCGAAATCATTGACAATTCATGGCCCTATTTGGATAGCTCAAGAGGAATGGGAGCAAGCAAAACACCATGCATGTGAACTTGGAATTGAATTCTTTCCCCAATCTAGCTTTCAGATGAGACGACAGCTCCAACAGAATTGTGAGAGCTTGAAGTCTTGTGAGAATTTTATCCATTGAATCCAGTTAAACCATACTAAGATTCCTAACCCACAAATACTGTGAGATAACAAATGTTTCGAGAGGCTACTTTGTCACAGTTTACTCGGCAATAGTACATAACGAATACATTCCCCTGATGAATTGACTTCTGATGGAAAAAGCTATATTATACATTTGTGAATTATTCTATGATCATTTTTCCTTTTTTTCACAGTTCTCTTAAGACTAGAGTGTACTGACAAAAGAGAAAATATAGGCTTGAATATTCAATTTTCATATATATATATACATATATATGCACACATAAACACACATATGTATACATGTATGCAGTCACTGCACAAAAATCCTGAAATAATAATGAATAGAAATTTAAAAGTAAATGGTCAGATTGAAGATGTAAATTTCTGTGAAATGTTTCTTCTATTCATATAGCAAAGCAGCTGAGATTTTGAGTTCTAAGAGGAAACGAGATGGCTCACCTACTAGGTTAATATTTGGCTTCTCTTATTCAAATTTTTATCTCAAATGATATGAAAAATTTTCAAAATTAGCCCTAGGCATTACATAATTTTGTCTCAGCTCTTCATAGTTCCTTTTATAGATTTTTTTTAAATTACTTTTTTACTTTTATCAACTCTAAAAAGTGGCAAGTTTCTGAAAATATTATGATTGAATTATCCATTTATATCTGCTTAAAATTATTACCACTGATTAGAAGAGAAGGCTGATAGGGTTTTAATCTTTCCTATTAAGTGATGAATATAATATGATCTAAGTATCAGATTAAGTGGAAATGACTGCATTGGGCATCCTAATGCAGGTAAATGTTTAGCTAAATAATTTAAAGATCTTAAATAGGAGTTTCCTGAGAAGGAAGAAAACCCTTCCAATTAGCTCACTCTGAAAAGGTCAGCTTTGAAACTTACAGTCAGCATCTTTGTGTTTGGGACTGAATGAAAATTAGACAAATGTCACAATATAATTGTATACTTAGCTAGTGCACAAAACTGAAAGCTACCCCAGTATGGCAATTTCCATGTGTGCAATAAGATTCAAATTGCAACTAGGTAATACTTTCTGTCACATGGTCAGAACTGTATAAGAAATGATTGCAAAAGAATAGCAAGAAGAGATAAGAAAGCCTTCCTCGGTGATCAGTGTGAAGAAATAGAGGGAAATAATAGAATGGGAAAATTAAAGATAACAAGGGAAACTTTCATGCAAAGATGGGATGAATAAAGGACAGAAATTGTATGGATCCAACAGAAGCAGAACATATAAAGAAGAGGTGGCAAGAATACACAGAAGAATTGTGCCAGAAAAAAAAGTCTTCATGACCCAAAAATCACGATGGTGTGATCACTACCTAGACCAGATATCCTGGAATGTGAAGTCAAGTGGGCCTTAGGAAGCATCATTATGAACAAAGCTAGTGGAGGTGATGGAATTTCAGTTGAGCTATTTCAAATCCTAAAACATGATGCTGTGAAAGTCCTGCACTCAATATGCCAGCAAATGTGGAAAACTCAGCAGTGGCCACAGTAGTGGAAAAATATGTTTTCATTCCAATCCCAAAGAAAGGCAATGCCAAAGAATGCTCAAACAACCACACAGTTGCTCTCTTCTCACACGCTAGTAAAGTAATGCTCAAAATTCTCCAAGCCAGGCTTCAGCAATACGTGAACCATGAACCTCCAGATGTTCATTCTGGTTTTAGAAAAGGCAGAGGAACCAGAGATCAAATTGCCAACATCTGATAGATCATCAAAAAGGCAAGAGAACCAGAAAAATATATGTTTCTGCATTATTGACTATGCCAAAGTTTTGACTGTGTGGGTCACAATAAACTGTGGAAAGTTCTGAAAGAGGTGGGAATAACAGACCACCTGGCCTGCCTCTTGACAAATCTGTATGCAGGTCAGGAAGCAACAGTTAGAACTGGACATGGAACAACAGACTGGTTCCAAAAAGGAAAAGAAGTATGTCTAGGCTGTATATTGTCACCATGCTTATTTAACTTGTATGCAGAGTACATCATGAGAAACGCTGGGCTGGAAGAAGCACAAGCTGGAATCAAGATTGCCAGGAGAAATATCAATAACTTCAGATATGCAGATGACACCGCCCTTATGTCCGAAAGTGAAGAAGAACTAAAAAGCCTCTTGATGAAAGTGAAAGAGGAGAGTGAAAAAGTTGGCTTAAAGCTCAACGTTCAGAAAACTAAGATCATGGCATCTGGTCCCATCACTCATGGAAAATAAATAGGGAAACAGTGGAGACCATTGTTATCTTTATTTTGGGGGGCTCCAAAATCACTGCAGATGGCAATTGAAGCCATGAAATTAAAAGACGCTTACTCCTTGGGAAGAAAGTTATGGCCAACCTAGATAACATTTTAAAAAGCAGAGACATTACTTTGCCAACAAATGTCCGTCTAGCCAAGGCTATGGTTTTTCCTGTGGTCATGTATGGATGTGAGAGTTGGACTATAAAGAAAGCTGAGCGCCAAAGAATTGATGTTTTGAAACATGATATTGGAGAAGATTCTTGAGAGTCCCTTAAACTGCAAGGAGATCCAACCAGTCCGTCCTAAAGGAGATCAGTCCTGAGTGTTCATTGGAAGGACTGGTGTTGAAGCTGAAACTCCAATATTTTGACCACCTGATGCTAAGAGCTGACTCATTTGAAAAGACGGTGATGCTGGGAAAGATTGAGGGCAGGAGGAGAAGGGGATGACAGAGGATGAGATGGTTGGATGGCGTCACCAGCTTAATGGACATAAGTTCAGGTAAACCCCTGAAGTTGGTGATGGACAGGGAGACCTGGCGTGCTGTAGTGTATGGGGTCGCAAAGAGTTGGACACAACTGAGTGACTGAACTGAACTGAAAAACCAATGTGAGACACAAAGACCTAAGTTTCCCCTACCATGAAAATGAAGGTGTTAACCAAGGTACGGGATATTCCTAAGTAATAAAGGAATTATCTCTTATTGCATACATTTAAAAACAAAATTCTCATTAATCAAACAGGTTATATAAAAGAAGATTGAAAACACCAAGCTATTAATATATTCATTATCAGCTCATGACTAACTCAAAAGAAACCAAATCTTATGCCAAAGCATTAGGATAAAAGAAAAGGAATTAGACAACTGAAATATATTTAGTATGCCACTCTGAATATCAGCAATCACTGGGGAAATTATTTCATACAAGTGAATTTTCAATAACGCGTGTAGTAAATTTCTGTCTTTGGAGAACTGACCAACATACTTTATTATTTGATCCTGGTAATAATGTCATGGGTAAAGTAAGGTTAGACTTTTGAAATTTATTGCCATTTAAAAGTGAAGGGGAAAAAAAATTCCAGAGAAGTTGTAAGAATTGTTGAAGTTAATGCAGCTAGAAATATTGTAGCCCTGGTTTATACAAACAGTCTGCCTCTAGCTTCTTCATTTCTTATTTAAATTTTTTAAATTATTTTTTTTATTACAAGAAGACATTGTATGTGTGAGTGCTTATGTATATGATCACATCCAATAAATTTGGTCACATGATTTTATTATTTTGCTGGCACAATATAATAAGATTATTGCATATGATTTTTATTATTTTGCTAGTTTCTTATTGTTATTGTTTGTTTTGTTTCTTTTGGAGGGGGATAAAAGTAATTGGCTATATAAATTATACTGACTTATTTAAGTAGGTATGAATAAACACCTATCTGGGCAATGATTCAAGTAAATATAATACTTTAGCCTGAAGCCCAGATACTTTTAACTTGAAACCCACGTCAAAAGGACAGTCTCATTAAGGAAGATATAAAACTCATTATCTCATTCACTGATAAAAAGTTTCTTTTGTTTTAAATCCAAGAAAGTTATAAAAACTAACCATCCTAAAGCAATCATTTTAAAGAGATTTATAGAAACATAGAGTTAGAAAATGCGATCTGAGATGATTTTATTTTATTGATTTTTATTGGAAGTAGTTTCATCAAACTCAGAATATCTTTAAGCAATTCACACAGTACAACTGAAAACTTAGCTGACATATCTGGTTTGAAAGAACTAGAGGAAAACTATTTACTAAGTATAAAAATAACAATTCATCATCAATGATGTGTGATGAAATTGTCCAATGAGACTAATGAGTTAGAAATAAAATATATGTAGTTTCAGAAAAATAAAGTTCACGAAAATTTGAGTCATATCTTATCTATAAATGCCAGAAGCCCTGATGAGACTCTTTCTGTGTTCATGGGCAGTGTGTGTCTAGGGAGAGAGTAGCAGTGAAACACACATTCAGTTCAGTTCAGTTCAGTTGCTCAGTCGTGTCCGACTTTTTGCAACCCCATGCAGGCAGCACGCGAGGCCTCCCTGTCCATCGCCAACTCCTAGAGTTTACCCAAACTCATGTCCATTGAATCAGTGATGCCATCCAACCATCTCATCCTCTGTCATCCCCTTCTCCTCCTGTCCTCAATCTTTCCCACCATCAGCGTCTTTTTAAATGAGTCAGCTCTTCGTATTAGGTGGCCAAAGTATTGGAGTTTCAGCTTCAACATCAGTCCTTCTGATGAACACTCAGGACTGATCTCCTTTAGAATGGATTTGTTGAATCTCCTTGCAGTCCAAGGGACTCTCAAGAGTCTTCTCCAACACCACAGTTCAAAAACATCAATTCTTCGGTGCTCAGCTTTCTTTATAGTCCAAGTCTCACATCCATACATGAGTACTGGAAAAACCATAGCCTTGACTAGACGGACCTTTGCTGACAAAGAAATGTCTCTCCTTTTTAATATGCTGTCTGTCTTACCATATATAAATAAACAACCAGTGGGAATTTGTTCTATGACTCAAGGAGCTCAAACCAGGGCTCTGTGACAACCTAGAGGTTTGAGATGGGATGGGAGGTAAGAGGTAGGATCAAGAGGAAGGGGACATGTATATACCTATGGCTGATTCATGTTGAGGTATGGCAGAAACCAAGACAATATTGTAAAGAAATTATCCTTCAATTTAAAATTAATAAATTTCAAAAAAAAAATTGAAGATAAAAAAAAGAAACATGGTGTTATTGACTAAATATTTGTGTGTCCCCCAATTCTTATTTTAAGTTCTAACATTCAATGTGGTGGTATTTCAGAGTGTGGGCCTTTGAGAGGTGATTAGGTCATGAAGATGGAGCCATCACAAATGAGATTTGTGCCTTATAAAAGGGCACTAGAGAACTTCCTCATCAACTTCATTCATCTGAACACAGAGACAGATGGTCATCTATGAACCAGGAAGGGAGCTCTCACCAGATACCAAATCTGCCAGCACTGTAATCTTGATTTTCCAGTTTCCACAATTATGAGAAATAAATTTCTTTTGTTCATAAGCCATCCAGTCTATGGCATTCTGTTAGGGCAGCCTGAATGTACTAAGATACTTGACAAAGATAAAATGTGCTGGTACTTGTGTTGATGGTACATTTATATGTAAATATTTGAGTTGAGAAGTTGAAGAGAGTTTTGCTATTCAAGACTATACTATTAGGGCCAAACTTGTGAATTTCATAGCATTAGAAAAAGTGATGCAAAGCACCAAGAACAAATTTACTTAAAATTGCTTTCTTATATAGAATCTAAGTTGTCTTTTTCACTGAAACATAGGAAACACTTCTATGTATATCATCTTTTCTGAATTACTTGCATTTTTTCATCACTCCTCAAATGGCAAGAAAAAGCAGAGAACAAATGGCTTTTCTAGGGGGAGAAAAGAGCCATCTCTAAGACCAGAAATACCCTTCAAACTGCTCTGAGGTAATGCTAATAATTATTCCCCTAGGAAATAGGGCACTTCGTGTCTACATATGAGTGAAATCAGCATTATGCCAGTTCATTTAAAGGAAAGAGAAAAGATTTGGCAGCTACAAAGATTAATGCCTGGTTAAACAAGTCATTAGATGGTTGGGTCATGTTTTGAAAAATAGATTTTGCTCCCCCTCCCCTGATTAATGTACAAGTCAAGGTAGAAATTTTATTCGTAAGTCATTCTGAAAGACAGAGTGTTCACATAACTAAAAATTTTATTGAGGGGAAAGACATTTGTGCAACCATATAATGATATTCTTTTTATTGGTCTATCATTAAGGAATTATATCTTATTCAGTATTGCAAATCATTCCCATAAACATTATAATGGGAGTGAAATGTTGTTTGGCCATAGAGGAGCTCTCCAGTAATATTAATATTAAATTTATTTAATGTGTTCTGCGCCATCATCTGCATTGCAAAAAAGATATTTTGCTAAGTTAAAAGTATTGTTAAAGGGACACAAACATAATAATGAGGCAGAGTTATAATGCAGTGCTAATAAAGGCCACATAGGACTATGTTTTAAAAGTAAATTAAATTAGGCTTAGACAAATGATAAACATTTTTGGAAAAGAAGCACAGTTACTCTATTCAGTCTAAAAATGATACCTGTGGCGGATTCATTTTGATATTTGGCAAAACTAATAAAATTATGTAAAGTTTAAAAAAAATTAAAAAAAATAAAAATGCAAGATTTGTCATCTGAAAGATATGATTTGGAGAGGAAAAGACAGATAAAAGAGTTAAGGAAAAAATTAATCTAGCTAATGGCTCTCTTGAAAAGTTAAAAGTAGGAAGAAGAACCTTGAAGTTGATATTGTCTTTAATTCATGGTCACTGAAGCAACGGGAATCATAGAACTAATGTAGCCTCACAATACTTAGGATTCTGCCAGGCCACGTTCAATACTAATTAAAGCTCTTACATTGACAGGGTCACAGTGCTAAAACAGACTTTAGTTTCAAGGACGACAAGGATCAGACATTTTTAGATGAGTATTTGAAGACTGGGCTTCTGAAAATCTGCAAATGTTGCTTTTTATAAACATACAAGAAACAGAGGTAAATTTCTCCCTCTATGCTTCATTTCTGGTCTCAATGGCTTCCCATTGCTTTCCCTGTTCATCTTAACACCAGAAATTTGGAGGAGTGGCAAAATATGAATCAGGAAATAGTCTAACTCAAAAGGTCAGATTATCTTTTGTAAACATAATTTCATGAGACAAATAGATGAGGAGAGAATTCTGAGCTGCTGACTGAGAAGAGGTTGTTCTTTTCAAGACTGATGAATTTGATAGACTCTGGACTCTAGTTCCTGCTTTGTGTCTGAGGTATCCAAAATAGTTCTAAAAATTATAGAAAAAGGGAAATGTAATACTGAATGGAAACATAGTCTTCTCTTTTCTTTGCTTGCTGCTGCTGCTGCTGTCGCTTCAGTCATGTCCGACTCTTAGTGACCCCATGGACTGCAGACCACCAGGCTCCTCGGCTCATGGGATTTTTCCAGGCAAGAGTACTGGAGCGGGGTGCCATTGCCTTCTCCTTTCTTTGCTTAGTAGAAAGTAATATCAACTGATGTATCCATTCAATTCATGCTTGTCAAAAGGTTAGAAGAAATAAGTTAAAAATCTGATTTTAGGAACAAAAGGATTTTGTCTAAAGATTAACAAAAACCTGACACTATTTCTAATTCCACTGTAATTGTTCTTTTAGTGCAAAAATGAGATGATTAACAGTTATCTTTTGAGGATACAAATATGCATATTAAAATATACTAATTGATTATGATTCAATAATATGTTGGCATTCTTGAGTTAAGCTGATGGGCTAATAAATTATTTAGATTATATAAGATGCAAAGAAATAGGCATTAGAGAACTAAGATCTGGCTTCAGTAGTTTGCAAGAATGATTTAGAAAATGTTCAGGATACCTGAAGATAAGGAACAATCAAAATCAAGAAGAGAGTATTGGACAAAAGGCTAGTGAGGCACAAAATAATCTTAATCAGTACATCAACTTAGTATTTAACTAATTTTATCTGCTTTGAATATCTTATATTAGAATTCCTTAAGATTAGATAATAAATAAATAGATAATAAAATACTCAATTACATGGTTTTTAATTTATGAGCCTAAAAAAAGGATAGTGTAGGAGCTGTAAATTAAAGAACTTTGTTCATATATATACATTTTTGTTTTCTAGAGTGTTCTGTATCATATAAGTATGATTCACTGGTAATTTCTGAAAATAAAAGACTGTGCAAAGCTGGATTTGTAAGACTTCCCAGTGCAAAAATCCCTGCACAATCTCCTGAAGAGAAAATATATGTTCTTCAAGTAAAAGCCTCCAGGAAAGAAAAATCCTGATATCCAAGAGTGATCTAGTTATGTGGAAAACTTGATTATTAGAACCGTCTTTGCTATAGCAAACTGATACACCCTTTATATATGTATGTAACCTTTGGGCATTCTTTGGCATTACCTTTCTTTGGGATTGGAATGAAAACTGACCTTTTCCAGTCCTGTGGTCACTGCTGAGTTTTCCAAATTTGCTAACATATTGAGTAACTCCAATACTTTGGCCACCTGATGAGCAGAGCTGACTCATTTGAAAAGACCCTGATGCTGGGAAAGATTGAAGGCAGGAGGAGAAGGGGATGGCAGAGGATGAGATGATTGGATGGCATCACCGACACAATGGACGTGGGTTTTGGTAGACTCTGGGAGTTCGTGATGGACAGGGAGGCCTGGCATGCTGCGGTTCATGGGATCACAAAGAGTCGGACACTACTGAGCAACTGAACTGAACCTTTGGGCACCAGAACTCTGGGGCCATGTAGATAAAAATGTAAGTTTTCTTCCAAGTAATATAATTTAGATTACATAAAAATAAATTTCCCCATGAATCTTCTTTAATCAATGAAAACTGCTTTTTTTTTTTTTTTTTTTTTTTTAGCCCTGATCTATTTTTTATGTTGACTACTCTACCTGGACACCTTTCTGGTTATCAGTGTCACAGTTTAAAATGTGATGCCTAGATTCAGTCTATAAGAATCATTTCAAGATGGTGGTGCCTGGGAAAGCCTGAACTTACTTTCTCTCATTAACATAACAAATATACAGTGACCAGTGACATATGAATCAGTTCTGTCTGACAGAGACCTGAAAACTAGAGAAATAACTGCTCTACAATAAAGGAACAATATGGAGATGAGTTTTAACACACACTCACGAAAGGAGCATATAGAAAGAATGAATAAAGTAATGAGACAACTACAGATTCTAGAGACAACCAAGATCTAGGGTAGGTTTGAAGGAAAAGGATCATCCTTTAAACATGGCCACTCCTTCAAGACCAAGAGAATTAACAGTTTCCCTTAAAACACAGAAACAAAAACAAAGAGACTCACAAAATGAGGAAACAAAAAAATATGTCAAAATGGAAGAACAAGACAAAATTCACAGATTTTAATGATATGGAAATAAGTAATCTACCTGATAAGAAGTCCAAAATAATGGTCATAAATATGTTTACAAAACTCAAGTGAAGAATAGATGAATATAGGAAGTGCTTCAAAAAAAAGACAGAAATCATAAGAGAGAACCATTCTGAGCTGAAGAATTCAATAACTGAAAAGAAAAAAATATGCTAGAGCAAATCAACAGCAATTTAGATGATATGGAAGAACAAATCAGGGATCCTGAAGAGGGGATTTTGGAAATCACTGCATCAGTGTAGCCAGAGAGAAAATAAAAATTTTAATGAGAATAGTTTGAGGGACCTCTCTAACAACAACAAGCATTCTAATATTCACATTATAGAAGTCACAGAAGAAAAAACAGAGAAAGGCAGAATATATGAGGACATACTGACAGAAAAAATTCCCTAACCTGGGGAAGAAAAAAAGATCCAGATTATGGAATTAAACAGATTTTCAAGCAATATGAACCCAAAGAAACATACATCAAAACACAATATAATTAAAATATCAAAAGTTAAAGTATTTTTAAAGCAGCAAGAGAAAAATACTTTATGTACATAAGTGAACCCCCGTAAGACTACCAGCAAATTTCTTAGCAGAAATTTTGCAGGCCAGAAGGGAGTGGAATGATATTTTCAAAGTGCTGAAGGAAAATGAGAAAAGAGAATGCTTAAATCAAGAACATACTCTCTGGGAGAGTTATCACTCAGAACTGAAGGTGAGATAAATCAATTCTCAGACAAGCAAAGACCAAAGGTCTTCATCATCACTAAACCAGCCTATCAAGAAATGTTAAAGGAACTTGTTTAGGAGAAAAAAGGCCATTGCTATAAATTAGAAAATATATCAAAGAAAAAAATCCACTGCTAATAGCAAATATATATTAAAGGAAGTAGAATAATGGTTTATAAAGTTAGTTTGAATATCATAGTAACCACAAAGCAAAAGCCTATAATAGATACACAAAAAGTAAAGAAAATCAAACCTAAAGTGAAGAGACTACTGAGTGGGGTGTGTGCCCCGCCTGTGGGCTCCTGTGGGCTGTTACCCCTCTTTTAACTCTGGACAACAGTGCCTTACATTAAAGTTTTCTATGAACTCTAAAAAAAATAATAATAATAATAAAATAAAAGGGAAAATAAACAAAAAAACACAAAAATAACCAGAATAAGATTAACAAAACATGGTAAGCAAAAACAATTTTAAATGAAATGGATTAAAATTTGAATCAAAAGACATAAGATGACTTAATGGATGTAAAGTAAAACAGAATCCATCTATAAGCTTTTCATAGGAGACTCACTTTAGATCTAAAGACACATGCAGGCTGAAAGTAAAAGGGATGCAAAAAAGCTATTTCATGCAAATGGAAGCAAAAAGAAAGCTGGGGTGGTAATATTTATATTAGATAAAATAGACTTTTTTTGTTATTCCAGTTAACATCTTTTTTTAATACAAATTTATTTATTTTTTGTTTTTTTTTTAATTTATTTATTTTAATTAGAGGCTAATTATTTTACAATATTGTATTGGTTTTGCCATACATCAGCATGAATCTGCCACGGGTGTACACGTGTTCCCAATCCTGAACACCCCTCCCACCTCCCTCCCCATACCATCGCCTCTGGGTCATCCCAGTGCACCAGCCCCAAGCATCCAGTATTGTGCATTGAACCTGGACTGGCGACTCATTTCATATATGATATTATACATGTTTCAATGCCATTCTCCCAAATCATACCCCCCCTCCACAGAGTCCAAAAGACTGTTCTATACATCTGTGTCTCTTTTGTAGTCTCGTATACAGGGTTATCATTACCATCTTTCTAAATTCCATATATATGCATTAGTATACTGTATTGGTGTTTTTCTTTCTGGCTTACTTCACTCTGTATAATAGGCTCCAGTTTTATCCACCTCATTAGAACTGATTCAAATGTATTCTTTTTAATGGCTGAGTAGTACTCCATTGTGTATATATACCACCGCTTTCTTATCCATTCATCTGCTGATGGACATCTAGGTTGCTTCCATATCCTGGCTCTTATAAACAGTGCTGCGATGAACATTGGGGTACACGTGTCTCTTTCAATTCTGGTTTCCTTGGTGTGTATGCCCAGCAGTGGGATTGCTGGGTTGTATGGCAGTTCTATTTCCAGTTTTTTAAGGAATCTCCACACTGTTCTCCATAGTGGCTCTACTAGTTTGCAGTCCCACGGACAGTGTAAGAGGTTCCCTTTTGTCCACACCCTCTCCAGCACTTATTGCTTGTAGACTTTTGGATCACAGCCATTCTGACTGGTGTGAAATGGTACCTCATTGTGGTTTTGATTTGCATTTCTCTGATAATGAGTGATGTTGAGCATCTTTTCATGTGTTTGTTAGCCATCTGTATGTCTTCTTTGGAGAAATGTCTATTAGGTTAATTACTTTACAATATTGTATTAGTCCTTTGGGCTCTGTAGAAGAGGGAGAGGGTGGGATGATTTGGGAGAATGGCATTAAAACATTTATAATATCATATATGAAATGAATCACCAGTCCAAGCTCGACGCATTATACTGGTTGTTTGGGGCTGGTGCACTGGGATGACCCAGAGGGATAAAATAGAGTTTAAAACAATTATTGTAACACAAAGAAAGGCACCACATAATGATAAAAAGTGTTAATCCAACAAGAAGATATAACATACTTATATAACCAAATAGAACACCTAAATATATAAATAAATATTAACAGAAATCAAAAGATAACATTATGATAACAGTATTAAGTGAAGTTATATTATGACTGCATTAAGTCAAGTCATCAGAGAAGGCAATGGCACCCCACTCCAGTACTGTTGCCCAGAAAATCCCATGGATGGAGGAGCCTGGTAGGCTGCAGTCCATGGGGTCACTAGGAGTTGGACACAACTGAGTGACTTCTCTTTCACTTTCCACTTTCATGCATTGGAGAAGGAAATGGCAACCCACTCCAGTGTTCTTGCCTGGAGAATCCCATGGACGGAGAAGCCTGGTGGGCTGCAGTCCATGGGGCCGCACAGAGTCGGACACGACTGAAGCGACTTAGCAGCAGAAGCAAGTCAAGTCATATTAGGCAATATCTCATTATGAATAGAGAAATTATTATTTTTTCCATTAAATGTATACTTAGATGGTCCACTCATCATTTGAAATTGCCTAGATCCTTAAGGATTCTACATATCATCCAAGCTATTAACAAGCTCTCTTACCTTTCTCTTACCCAAAGATTAGACAAACTGAATTAGAAGGTTGGGGCTTTGAACACTGACATCTGAAATTAAATTAAATATTACTATGTTACAAATTACATAACCTGAGCTTTTCTGATTCAACTTCTTTGTGAAATAGGGAAAGAGTAGCCTGGGTGTTTAATTTTTTTGCCTTAGCATTCTCATTTGCATCACACTAGTCCAGATTCTAATTTTCTCTAATTGCAAGCTAACTCAATTTAGATCAGTGAAAATCAAGTGTGAAACTTTCTCTTAGACAATTTGAAGAGAACCTCTAGAGTATCTAAATGAGTAGGACATCAGCTAAAAGATAATGACCCTATTTCTGACAAAACAAATAGTAGCCTCTAGAATTAAGCCAGCACAGTAGAAACAGAACATGAATAAGGATTCTCTAGAAACAAGTGTTAAGCCCTTAGGTACAGTTGTATAAAATGATTTAATGCCCTATTAATTTATTTTTCTAGATAACATTGACCAATAAATTCTGTTTGCTATCTTAACCAATTAAATTTCCTACACTGGCAACCAAGATTCTACTCTGTGGTTCATTTCACCCACTAAACTACCAGAAACTAGAATATGCTATCCCTTTATTAGAACTGTGCTTTCTTTTTATAAATATTACTTGTTTATGAAATATATTTTAGATCTTGCAAGTACATATATTTATATGTGTTCAGTTGAAAACTAATAATAAGCATGCTCCTATGGAAACGACATGCAAGTTAAGAATTGGAATCTATCAATTCCTTTGCAGAATCTTCTCTACTCTATCTTATTCTTTTTGTCAAATAAACATGATTCTTATTAAATTAAGAAATATTTTTTAGCCCTAAAAATATATTACTTATTTTTGTTGACTAATTTATAGATAAATGTTCTAGAGTTTTGAGCTAAAATTGACATATAATAAAATTCACCCATGTTAAAGTATGGTTCTGTGTTTAAACAAATCAACTGAGTTATATCACAATGATCACAATCAAAATTTCAAATAATCGATCACCCCTAACATATTTGTTCAGAACTTCTGGAGTAAACATAACATACACTCAGTCCTTTGCAAACACAAACTGTTCACCACCACTATAGTTTAACATTTTATACACTTTCACATGGAATTATATCATATTAAATTTTGAGTCTGGTTTATTTCATAAAGCATAAAGATATGATGTTCATCCATGTTCAACACTGTAGTTTTATAATGAGTCTTGGAACTAGGTAATGTGAGTATTTCAATGATTTTCTAATTGCTTTTGCCAAAGTTGTAATTATATTAATTTGGAAATTTTATATACATTTTAGAATCATGTGATCTATTTCCATTAATTAAAATATTTTGGTACTTTGAGGTTGCTTTCAATAAATATATATATTTGGGAGAATTGATTTCATAACAATATTGATTTATCCAAGTCATGAGCCTGATTTACCTCTCCATTTTTCTATCACTTCTTTGATTATGTTCAACAGTATTTTGTAGTTAATAGAATACTGAACTTGCATATATTTTGCCAATCTTATGCTTACAGATTTTTGGGTATTTAGTTCTAATGATAATGTTTCTATTTACGATAATGGTGCTATTATGTTTATTAATCTATTAATGTCTATTTATTGCAAATATACAGAAATACAATTGAATCTTGTATTTAATTGTATATTGAAAACTGTGTTCTTGCAGTTCTCTTTGGTAGTTCTAATCTATGTTTTGTAGGTATCAATATTTGGGGATATTTCTTATAACACAGTTATACTATATTCAAATAGAGATTGTCCCGATATTTTATATGTCAGTTATATCTCAGTTAAAAACTTGGGAGCTTCCCTGGTGGCCTAGTTGTTAAGAATCCACCAGCCAATGTAGAGCACATAGATTCGATTCTTGGTCCAGGAAGATCGCACATGCTGTCGGGCAATGAAGCCCATGCCCCACAACTGTTAAGCCAGTGCTCTAGAGCCTGTGATCTGTAATTACTGAACCCAAGTGCTGAAACTACTGAAGCCAATGTGCCTAGAGCCCATAAGAGAAGCCACTAGGATGAGAAGCACATGCACCACGATAAAGAATACCTCTTACTCACCACAACACGAGAAAGACTTGCAAGGCCAAAAATAATAAACAAATAAAGTTTTAAAAATTTGAAAAGGAAAGTGGTACCTATGTGAAGTGTATATAATTTACTTCATTGTGGTGATTATTTCTTAAGATATACATATATCAAAATACCAAGTTGTACAACTTATATATAATTTTTGTCAATTAAATCTCACCAAAACTAGAAAAGAGAACCTGCTTCAGTATTTATATGTTAATATAATGGAACAAAATAACCAACAGAAGTATGAATACAAACATACATTATCTGGGTTTTTTAGTTTAAGAATATATAAACATAACATTAATACAGAGGGTGAAAAAATAGGGAAAACAGACTGACACATAAGCATTCACCTAATTATAATAAGTATGAAAATGTTTTGCTCCAAGGTAAGGATACACTTTTCAGAAATGTGTATGTGTCAATATAGAAAGAAGCGTTGATCTTGAACATAAATATATCACTTCATACAACCTAAAAACTCTAGACATGTATGCAGGTCAGGAAGCAACAGTTAGAAATGGACATGGACCGAAAAACAGACTGGTCCCAAATAGGAAAAGGAGTGCATTAAGGCTGTATATTGTCACCCTGCTTATTTAACTTATATACAGAGTGCATCATGAGAAATGCTGGGCTGGAGGAAGCACAAGCTGGAATCAAGATTGCTGGGAGAAATATCAATAACCTCAGATATGCAGATGGCACCATCCTTATGGCAGAAAGTGAAGAAGAACTAAAGAGCCTCTTGATGAAAGTGAAAGAGGAGAGTGAAAAAGTTGGCTTAACGCTCAACATTCAGAAAACTAAGATCATGGCATTCAGTTGGTCCCATCACTTCATGGCAAATAAATGGGGAAACAGTGGCTGACTTTATCTTTGGGGGCTCCAAAATCACTGAAGATGGTGATTGCAGTCATAAAATTAAAAGATGGTTACTCCTTGGAAGGAAAGTTATGACCAACCTAGACAGCATATTAAAAAGCAAAGACATTACTTTGCCAACAAAAATCCATCTAGTCAAGGTTATGGTTTTTCCAGTAGTCATGTATGGATGTGAGATTTGGACTATAAAGAAAGCTGTATGCCCATGGCGGATTCATGTTGTTATGTGGAAAAACCAATACAATATTGTAAAGTGTAAAAACAAAAAAAAAAACACACAAAAATTGTAAAGTAAAATAAATAAATAAATAAAATAAAGAAAGCTGAGCACCGAAGAATTGATGCTTTTGAACTGTGGTGTTGAAGAAGACTCTTGAGAGTCCCTTGGACTGCAAGGAGATCCAACCAGTCCATCCTAAAGGAGATTAGTCCTGGATGTTCATTGGAAGGACTGATGATGAAGCTGAAACTCCAATACATTGTCCACCTGATATGAAGAGCTGACTCATTTGAAAAAACACTGATGGTGGGAAAGATTGAGGGCAGGAGGAGAAGGGAATGACAGAGGATGAGATGGTTGGATGGCGTCATCAACCCAATGGACATGGGTTTGGGTGGACTCCAGGAGTTGATGATGGACAGGGAGGACTGGCATGCTGCGGTTCATGGGGTCGCAAAGAGTTGGACATGACTGAGAGACTGAACTGAACTGAACTGAGTAGATTGAAATATAATATGTAAAAATCACTCAGTATAAAATAAAAATTTTAAAGCTTTTATATAATTATCTTAATAAACTTAGACTAAGAAATGGTTTTTTAAGTGAGACAATCAGAAAGGAAACTATAGAATTATACATGGAGAAAACCCAATAGCCTTATCAGACATAATCAAAATTAAGAATATCTCTTTCATTAAGGAACTCATTGAGACTATGAAAAGCCAACAGAGTGGAAAAGATATTTGCAAAATATATCTGAAATAGGTAACCACTGTTTTAGCAAAATCAATACATCTTATAAAAGGAGAGTCACAATTCAGAAAACATATAGACCAAAGATTTAAGTTATTCACACACACACACACACACACACAATTTGGAACAAGATGAATTTTCATTTTCATATGTTTATATATTTTTCCAACAAGTATTTGTACTATTACAATTTTATTTGACCTAAAATATAATACCTCCTCTGTGTATAATGTATCTATTCTAAAATATAATTTTATTTTTCCTCCTTTTCCCACTTCAGTTTTAGGTCTATGCTGCTGCTGCTGCTGCTAAGTCGCTTCAGTCGTGTCAGACTCTGTGCAACCCCATAGACAGCAGCCCACCAGGCTCCGCCGTCCCTGGGATTCTCCAGGCAAGAACACTGGAGTGGGTTGCCATTTCCTTCTCCAACGCATGAAAGTGAAAAGTGAAAGTGAAGTCACTCAGTCGTGTCCGACTCTTAGCGACCTCATGGACTGCAGCCTACCAGGCTCCTCTGTCCATGGGATTTTCCAGGCGAGAGTACTGGAGTGGGGTGCCATTGCCTTCTCCATACTATCTTCTTAAAGTGACCTGTGGAGATTTCCTCACTCTCTGCTTTGGGATACAATGCACAGCATGGAATATTTGTTCCTTTAACATTTGTTGTGTGTCTGCATGTGTGCTAAGTCACTTCAGTTGTGTTCTACTCTTCACGACCCTATGGACCATAGTCATCTAGACTCTTCTGTCCATGGGATTTCCCAGGCAAGAATACTGGAGTGAGTTGCCATGACCTCTAAAGGGGATCTTCCTGACCCAGGGAACATACACATGTCTCTTATGTCTCCTACATTGTCAGGTGTGTTCTTTACCGCTAGTACCACCTGAGAAGCCTACAAATAAACCAACTTGTTTGTTTGTTTGTTTGTTTTAAGAAAAATTTTCCTCTTTGCTTAGTCTTTATTATGAAAAGACTTATATTTTCTATTTTTTTCTTCCACCGCAGTTCAATTTTTTTACCTGAGTTGTTCCTAAATTTTTCTCACTATTCTTTATTTTTTTTTATGTAATTAGTAATTCTTTCTGATTTTTATGTGTTTATGAGTATGGATAAACTTCTCTTCCCACCCCTCTTCTTTCCTCAGTCTTTCCAAAGATTTGTCAATAAATTAGTCTTTCAAATGTAACTTTAATTTTATTCATCTAGTCCTCTTCATTATATGTTGATTTTTATTTAATTACATTAGAATTTATCATTTTATTTCTCTTTGAATTAAAAAAAATATTTTAGGTCAAATTGCCTCATTAATTTTTATTATTTTTTAAGATATATATATTTAAGTCTTTGAATATCCTTCTTAGTATACCACAAAAATTTTGCTTTGCAGTATTTATTTCTATTCCAAATGTTTTGATGTTCAGTAGTTAAATCACCATCCAGTTATGAATGTTTTCTAACTTCTGCTATAATATTATATGCAGGTATGTGTGTGTGTGTATATATATATATATATATATACACACACACGTGTGTGTTCTATAATATGTATCTATATATACAGACATATGGGCTTACCAGGTGGTACTAATAATAAAGAACACACCTGCCAGTGCAGGAGACATAAAAGATGCAGTTTTGATCCCTGGTCCAGGACAATACCCTGGAGGAGGGCACAGCAACCCACTCCAGTATTCTTGACTGGGGAATCCCATGGGCAGAGGAACCTGGTAGACTGTAGTACAAAGAGTTGCAAAGAATTAAACTCAACTGAAGATACTTGGAATCTTCATGTGAAGATACACACACACGTGTGTGTGTGTGTGTATGTGTGTGTGTGTGTGTGTGTGTGTGTATACATGGTGATTGTGGTTCAGTAGCTAAGGCATGTCCAACTCTGGAGCTTCCATGGACTGTAGACCACCAGGCTCCCCTGTCCATGGGATTTCCTAGGCAAGAATACTGGATTGAGTTCCCCCAAAGCCATTTTAATGGAAGATATTAATTATCAAGCACATGGGGATTTTTATGCTAAATGTTTTCATTTCTAGTGTAGTGTATTGCAATCAGAATGCAGACTGGGGTCATCCATGCTTCTGTCCCTGTACACACTCAATTTTATACATGTTCTTGTGTTTGGAAGATTAAATTCTGCAATTTCTGAGCTCATTGCTCTTTATGTAGATATCTGGTTAAGTTTTCAAATTTGCTAAAATCTTCCATAACCCTTATTTAACATTAGCCAAATTTTTCTATCAATTACCAAGAAAAGTGTCTTAAAGTTAAATACCTAGTATGTTGTGTTTTGCCTTCTATGTCTTGAGGGTAAATTATTATAACAATCCTATTTTAGAACAATTATGTAGTCATGGCTATTGCATTTTTATCAATGGAGTGATTATTAATGTTTTGTCTACTAGTAATATGAGTCTTAAGTTCTAGGTTTTATGTTATTTATGTTGCTATACTGGCTCCTTTGGTTTGAATTTGGTAATTTATTTTCATTTTTGCAGTCAACCATTGAACTAACTTATGGTCCACCTGTGTCTCTTATACATAGAAGAAATTGGATTGTATATCTAATACATGAAGACACTTTTACCCTTGAGGAATCTAATAAATTTTACTAATAAAAAATAATTCTATATATGGGCTTGTTTTTCACTTAATATTCCATCTATTTTATGTTTTTTTTTTTTCCCCTTAGATTTTAGTTTCCACTAGAATTAGTTATTCATTCTTTCTGTTTTTATTCCTCTCCTAGTCTGGAACTTATACTCTTTGTTTCTATACTTTATCCTGTGTTCTTAGCATTATAAATAGCACATGCTGTGTCAGTCTAAATTTAATCAGTTGATTTTTAGTTGCCCCCTAACAATGGTAATATTTCAGAATTCTTCATCTTCATTATTTCACATTAATAATTACATGTAAGTATGTATGCATTTTAATTTTTATTTAAACCTCACCAATGACTATAATTATTATGTACAGTTAATATATATATATATACATATATATACATTTTACATTATCTTTTTTTCTTTCTTAGTACTAAAATCTTCCATTAACACAACATTTAACTTTTTCTTGAGAGAATACCTGCAGGTTGCACGCATGCCAATTTTTGTTAGAGAATGTCTTTATACAACTTTCATTATGAAAGATGCTTTCACTGGTTATAATGATCTAGGCTGACAGTTATTATCTCTCAGCACATTGAGTTATCATATTTCTGTCTCCTGCCATCCATTGTGACAGAAAAGAAGTTATCTGTCAAGCTGTTACCTCTTTTAATGTAAGCTTTTAGATCTGGCAGCTTCTAAAATCTATGTCTTATCTTTAATTTCCCTCATTATCACTACAGTAGAAATTGCATTTATTTTATCATGCTTGTAAATTTTGTGAATCTTTGGATTTCTTAACTTTTTCATAAGTTCTTTCATGTATGTCTCCTCAGTTCTAGATAGTCTCAGAGTTATATTTTCCTATATTTACTTTGGTATACTCTTCTTCTAGAATCAGGGAAAAGAATGGATTTAGGTATGCACATTATATCATGCAAAAGGGTGGGCTAGATGAAGCACAAGCTGGAATCAAGATTGCCAGGAGAAATATCAATAACCTCATGTATGCAGATGACACCACCTTAATGGCAGAAAGTGACGAACTAAAGTTGATGAAATTGAAAGAGTAGAGTGAAAAAGATGGTTTAAATCTCAACATTCAGAAAACTATGATCATGGCATCCAGTCCCATTACTTCGTGGCAAATGAATAGGGAAAAATGGAAACAGTGGCAGACTTTATTTTCTTGGGCTCCAAATCACTGCAGATGGTGACTGCAACCATGAAATTAAAAGACACTTGCTCCTTGGAAGAAAAGCTATGACCAACCTCAACATCATATTAAAAAGGAGAGACATTACTTTACCAAAAAAAAGATCCATCTAGTCAAAGCTATGGTTTTTCTAATAGTAATGTATGGATGTGAAAGTTGGACTCTAAAGAAAGCAGAGCACTGTAGAACTGATGTTTTTGAATTGTGATGTTGAAAAAGACTCTTGAGAGTCCCTTGGACTGCAGGGAAATCCAACAAGTCAATCCTAAAGGAAATCAGTCCTGAGGATTCATTGGAAGAACTTATGCTGAAGCTGAAACTCCAATACACTTGCCACCTGAAGTAAAGAACCGACTCATTGGAAAAGACCCTTATGCTGGGAAAGATGCTGAGGAGAAGGGGATGACAGAGGATGAGATGGTTGGATGGCATCACCGATGCAATGGACATAAGTTTGAGTGGGCTCGAGGAGTTGTTGATGGACAGAGAGGCCTGGCGTGCTGCAGTCCATGGGGTCGCAAAGAGTTGGCCATGACTGAGCAACTGAGCTGAAAGTAGTCTGCAATTCTAGTGGAAATACAAGTTTTCCTCAGTACTTTCTCTGTAAGACTTATTGTCTGATTGGTTTCTAAAGGAAATTATTAGAATCTAGATAACTTGAGTAGAGAGAATACTTATTATATATCTCTGTGTTACTTATAGTCTTGACCATGATAAAATGATATTTGGTGACTATCAGACCATCCCCATGGAAAATAAATGCAAAAAAGCAAAATGGCTGTCTGGGAAGGCCTTACAAATAGCTGTGAAAAGAAGAGAAGCGAAAAGCAAAGGAGAAAAGGAAAGATATAAACATCTGAATGCAGAGTTCCAAAGAATAGCAAGAAGAGATAAGAAAACCTTCCTCAGCAATTAATGCAAAGAAATAGAGGAAAACAACAGAATGGGAAAGACTAGGGATCTCTTCAAGAAAATTAGAGATACCAAAGGAACATTTCATGCAAATATGGGCTTGATAAAGGACAGAAATGGTATGGACCTAACAGAAGCAGAAGATATTAAGAAGAGATGGCAAGAATACACAGAAGAACTGTACAAAAAAGATCTTCACGACCCAGATAATCATGATGGTGTGATCACTGACCTAGAGCCAGACATCCTGGAATGTGAAGTCAAGTGGGCCTTAGAAAGCATCACTAGGAACAAAGCTAGTGGAGGTGATGAAATTCCAGTTGAGCTATTCCAAATCCTGAAAGATGATGCTGTGAAAGTGTTGCACTCAATATGCCAGAAAATTTTGAAAACTGAGCAGTGGCCACAGGACAGGAAAAGGTCAGTTTTCATTCCAATCCCAAAGAAAGGCAATGCCAAAGAATGCTCAAACTACCACACAATTGCAGTCATCTCACATGCTAGTAAAGTAATGCTCAAAATTCTCCAAGCCAGGCTTCAGCAATATGTGAACTGTGAACTTCCTGCTGTTCAAGCTGGTTTTAGAAAAGGCAGAGGAACAAGAGACCAAATTGCCAACATCCGCTGGATCATGGAAAAAGCAAGAGAGTTCAAGAAAAGCATCTATTTCTGCTTTATTGACTATGCCAAAGCCTTTGACTGTGTGGATCACAATAAACTGTGGAAATTTCTGAAAGAGATGGGAATAACAGACCACCTGACCTGCCTCTTGAGAAACCTATATGCAGGTCAGGAAGCAACAGTTAGAACTGGAAATGGAGCAACAGACTGGTTCCAAATAGGAAAAGAAGTACATCAAGGCTGTATATTATCACCCTGTTTACTTAACTTATATGCAGAGTACATCATGAGAAATGCTGGACTGGAAGAAACACAAACTGGAATTTAGATTGCCCGGAGAAATATCAATAACCTCAGATATGCAGATGACACCACCCTTATGGCAGAAAGTGAAGAGGAACTCAAAAGCCTCTTGATGAAAGTGAAAGTGGAAAGTGAAAAAGTTGGCTTAAAGCTCAACATTCAGAAAATGAAGATCATGGCTTCCGGTCCTATCTGTTCGTGGGAAATAGATGGGGAAACAGTGTCAGATTTTATTTCTCTGGGCTCCAAAATCACTGCAGATGGTGACTGCAGCCATGAAATTAAAAGATGCTTACTCCTTGGAAGGAAAGTTATGACCAACCTAGATAGCATATTCAAAAGCAGAGACATTACTTTGCCAACAATGGTTCGTCTAGTCAAGGCTATGGTTTTTCCTGTAGTCATGTATGGATGTGAGAGTTGGACTGTGAGGAAGGCTGAGCGCCAAAGAACTGATGCCTTTGAACTGTGGTGTTGGAGAAGACTCTTGTGAGTCCCTTGGACTGCAAGGAGATCCAACCAGTCCATTCTGAAGGAGATCAGCCTTAGGATTTCTTTGGAAGGAATGATGCTAAAGCTAAAACTCCAGTACTTTGGCCACCTCATGTGAAGAGTTGACTCATTGGAAAAGACCCTGATGCTGGGAGGGATTGGGGGCAAGAGGAGAAGGGGACTACAGAAGATGAGATGGCTGGATGGCATCACTGACTCGATGGACGTGAGTCTCAGTGAACTCTGGGAGTTGGTGATGAACTTGGAGGCCTGGAGTGCTGCAATTCATGGGGTCGCAAAGTGTCAGACACGACTGAGCGACTGATCTGATCTGATCTGTTTTTTAACACAATTCATAATTTTCCCTACACACAACTGACAATAGAAGCCATTATCAAAGCAGACCAATTGCTATATCAGTGATTTACATGAGGTTGAAACAGTGCTTTGAAAAATTTTCATGCTTTTTTATCTCTGATTTATTAAGATGTTTTGTTATGGTAATTATTATTGAGAAATGCTATTGTCTAGAGACATTATAATACAAGAACTGTAAAATACTTGAAGGATATGCCCCCGAATGTGGATAAATAAAGTGAGACAGCCACTTGAGGTAAATATATATTTTTCTTTTTTAACCTACACTATGTCTTAACTATTATGGATATCTCAACTAAATGAAATAGGAAATCCAGAAATGAAAGTATTCTTTAAGGTGGAAAAGATAATGGGTTAAACTATGGCTAATTTAGAAATTCTAAGAAAATATTATCATAGATACAGTACTCTAGTTTTTCTTGGTTAGATTTTTTTGAAGGTTAAAAATTAGAGGCAATTAAGCAACTTTGATTCCATTCGCAATTCTTTCTTGCTTATTTGAATACCAAGGAAGAAGATTTAACTGTTCACAACAAGGTATGTTTATCTTGAAATAGTATTTGAATAAAATTATCTTTGTTGCAGAATCCATAGGAAAATATATTGTGTACCATGAGAAAACCAGTAATCATAGGTGCTTAATGAAAAATTTACTAAACTGACTAAAAATATACTTTTAATAACTTGCATACATAGGTGACCAAAGGGGATATCTGTATTTTCACTCAATTTCCACCAACATGTACACAGTAACAGTACATGGTAAAAACATTACCCAACCTGAATTTAGGTCCATTGGCAAGAAATGCTTTTACAGAAATGCTGCCCAGCCAATCTATTGACATTCTATTGTAGTGAAAGAAAATGCAGTATTTATTGCAAGGCACTAGGAAAAGAGACAATATTCAGCCTTGATGTACTCCTTTCCCTATTTGTAAACATTTTGTTGTTTCATGAACATTTCTAACTGTTGCTTCGTGACCTGCATGCAGATTTCTCAAGAGGCAGGTCAGGTGGTCTGGTATTCCCATCTCTTTCAGAATTTTCCACAGTTTATTGTGATCCACACACTCAAAGGCTTTAGCATACTCAATAAAGCAGAAA
Organism: Bubalus kerabau; assembly: GCF_029407905.1. Taxonomy (NCBI): domain Eukaryota; kingdom Metazoa; phylum Chordata; class Mammalia; order Artiodactyla; family Bovidae; genus Bubalus; species Bubalus kerabau. The sequence continues at coordinate 55,815,917 of NC_073634.1, forward strand.
TAGATGTTTTTCTGGAACGCTCTTGTTTTTTCAATGATCCAACGAATGTTGGCAATTTGATCTCTGGTTCCTCTGCCTTTTCTAAAACCAGCTTGAAGATCTAGAAGTTAATCGTTCACATACTGTTGAAGCCTGGTTTAGAGAATTTTGAGCATTACTTTACTAGCATGTGAGATGAGTGCAATTGTGTGGTAGTTTGAGCATTCTTTGGGATTGCCTTTCTTTGGGATTGGAATGAAAACCGACTTTTTCCAATCCTGTGGCCACTGCTGAGTTTTCCCAATTTGCTGGCATATTGAATGCAGCACTTTCACAGAATCATCTTTCAGGATTTGAAATAGCTCAACTGGAATTCCATCACCTCCACTAGCTTTGTTCATAGTGATACTTCCTAAGGCCAACTTGACTTCACATTCCAGGATGTCTGACTCTAGGTGAGTGATCACACCACCGTGATTATCTGGGTCATGAAGATCTTTTTTTGTACAGTTCTTCTGTGTATTCTTGCCACCTCTTCTTAATAAATTCTGCTTCTGTTAAGTCCATGCAGTTTCTGTTCTTTATTGAGCCAATCTTTGCATGATATGTTCCCTTGGTACCTCTACTTTTCTTGAAGAGATGTCTAATCTTTCCCATTCTATTATTTTCTTATTTCTTTGCATTGATCACTGAGGAAGGCTTTCTTATCTCTCCTTGTTATTCTTTGGAACTCTACATTCAAATAGCTATATCTTTCTTTTTCTCCTTTGCCTTTTGTTTCTCTTCTTTTTACAGCTATTTGTAAGGCCTCCTCAGACAGCCTTTTTGTTTTTTCCTTTCCTTTTTCTTGGGGTTGGTCTTGATCTCTGTCTGCTGTAGAATGTCATGAACCTCCATCCATAGTTCATCAGGCACTCTGTCTATCAGATCTAAACCCGTGCATCTATTAGTCACCTCCACTGTATAATCATAAGCAATTTGATTTAGGCCATACCTGAATGGTCTACTGATTTTCCCTACATTCTTCAATTTAAGTCTGAATTTGGCAATAAGGAGTTCATGATCTGAGATTCAGCTCCCTGTCTTGTTTTGCTGACTGTGTAGAGCTTCTCCATCTTTGGCTTCAAATAATATAATAAAATTGATTTCGGAGTTGGCCATCTAGTGATGTCCGTGTATAGAGTCTTCTCTTGTGTTGTTGGAAGAGGGTGTTTACTATGACCAGTGCATTCTTTTGGCAAAACTCTATTTGCCTTTGTCCTGCTTCATTCTGTACTCTGAGGCCAAATTTGCCTGTTACTCCAGGTGTTTGTTAACTTCCTACTTTTGGATTCCAGTCTCCTATAATGAAAAGGACATCTTTTTTGTGTGTTAGTTCTAGAAGGCATTGCCAGATCAGATCAGATCAGATCAGTCGCTCAGTCATGTCCGACACTTTGCGACCCCATGAATCGAAACACGCCAGGCCTCCCTGTCCATCACCAGCTCCCGGAGTTCACTCAGACTCACGTCCATCGAGTCAGTGATGCCATCCAGCCATCTCATCCTCTGTCGTCCCCTTCTCCTCCTGCCCCCAATCCCTCCCAGCATCAGAGTCTTTTCCAATGAGTCAACTCTTCACATGCGATGGCCAAAGTACTGGAGTTCCAGCTTTAGCATCATTCCTTCCAAAGAAATCCCAGGGCTGATCCCCTTCAGAATGGACTGGTTGGATCTCCTTGCAGTCCAAGGGACTCTCAAGAGTCTTCTTCAACACCACAGTTCAAAAGCATCAATTCTTAGGCGCTCAGCCTTCTTCACAGTCCAACTCTCACATCTGTAAAACCATTCAACTTCAGCTTCTTCAACAGTAATTACCTTAAACGTAAATGGGTTGAATGCCCCAACCAAAAGACAAAGACTGGCTGAATGGATACAAAAACAAGACCCCTACATATGTTGTCTACAAGAGACCCACCTCAAAACAGGGGACACATACAGACTGAAAGTGAAGGGCTGGGAAAAGATTTTCCATGAAAATAGGGACCAAAAGAAAGCAGGAGTAGCAATACTCATATCAGATAAAATAGAATTTAAAACAAAGACTGTGAAAAGAGACAAAGATGGTCACTACATAATGATCAAAGGATCAATCCAAGAAGAAGGTATAACAATTATAAATATATATGCACCCAACACGGGAGCACCGCAGTATGTAAGACAAATGCTAACAAGTATGAAAGAAGAAATTTACAATAACACAATAATAGTGGGAGACTTTAATACCCCACTCACACCTATGGATAGATCAACTAAACAGAAAATTAACAAGGAAACACAAACTTTAAAAGATACAATAGACCAGTTAGACCTGATTGATATCTATAGGACATTTCATCCCAAAACAATGAATTTCACCTTCTTCTCAAGCGCTCATGGAACCTTCTCCAGGATAGATCACATCCTGGGCCATAAATCTAGCCTTGGTAAATTCAAAAAAAAATAGAAATCATTCCAAGCATCTTTTCTGACCACAATGCAGTAAGATTAGATCTCAATTACAGGAGAAAAACTATTAAAAAATCCAACATATGGAGGCTGAACAACACGCTGCTGAATAACCAACAAATCACAGAAGAAATCAAAAAAGAAATCAAAATTTGCATAGAAACAAATGAAAATGAAAACACAACAACCCAAAACCTGTGGGACACGGTAAAAGCAGTCTTAAGCGGAAAGTTCATAGCAATACAGGCACACCTCAAGAAACAAGAAAAAAGTCAAATAAATAACCTAACTCTACACCTAAAGCAAATAGAAAAGGAAGAAAGGAAGAGCCCCAGGGTTAGTAGAAGGAAAGAAATCTTAAAAATTAGAGCAGAAATAAATGCAAAAGAAACAAAAGAGACCATAGCAAAAATCAACAAAACCAAAAGCTAGTTCTTTGAAAGGATAAAAAAAATTGACAAACCATTAGCCAGACTCATCAAGAAACAAAGGGAGAAAAATCAAATCAATAAAATTAGAAATGAAAATGGAGAGACCACAACAGACAACACAGAAATACAAAGGATCATAAGAGACTACTATCAACAACTATATGCCAATAAAATGAACAACGAGGAAGAAATGGACAAATTCTTAGAAAAGTACAACTTTCCAAAACTCGACCAGGAAGAAATAGAAAATTTTAACAGACCCATCACAAGCACGAAAATTGAAACTGTAAGCAAAAATCTTCCGGCAAACAAAAGCCCAGGTCCAGATGGCTTCACAGCTGAATTCTACCAAAAATTTAGAGAAGAGCTAACACCTATCCTGCTCAAACTCTTCCAGAAAATTGCAGAGGATGGTAAACTTCCAAACTCATTCTATGAGGCCACCATCACCCTAATACCAAAACCTGACAAAGATCCCACAAAAAAAAGAAAACTACAGGCCAATATCACTGATGAACATAGATGCAAAAATCCTTAACAAAATTCTAGCAATCAGAATCCAACAACACATTAAAAAGATCATACACCATGACCAAGTGGGCTTTATCCCAGGGATGCGAGGATTCTTCAATATCCGCAAATCAATCAATGTAATACACCACATTAACAAATTGAAAAATAAAAACCATATGATTATCTCAATAGATGCAGAGAAAGCCTTTGACAAAATTCAACACCCATTTATGATAAAAACTCTCCAGAAAGCAGGAATAGAAGGAACATACCTCAACATAATAAAAGCTATATATGACAAACCCACAGCAAACATTATCCTCAATGGTGAAAAATTGAAAGCATTTCCTCTAAAGTCAGGAACTAGACAAGGGTGCCCACTTTCACCATTACTATTCAACATAGTTTTGGAAGTTTTGGCCACAGCAATCAGAGCAGAAAAAGAAATAAAAGGAATCCAAATTGGAAAAGAAGAAGTAAAGCTCTCACTGTTTGCAGATGACATGCTCCTCTACATAGAAAACCCTAAAGACTCCACCAGAAAATTACTAGAACTAATCAATGACTATAGTAAATTTGCAGGATATAAAATCAACACACAGAAATCCCTTGCATTCCTATACACTAATAATGAGAAAACAGAAAGAGAAGTTAAGGAAACAATTCCATTCATCATTGCAACGGAAAGAATAAAATACTTAGGAATATATCTACCTAAAGAATCTAAAGACCTATATATAGAAAACTATAAAACACTGGTGAAAGAAATCAAAGAGGACACTAACAGATGGAGAAATATACCATGTTCATGGATTGGAAGAATCAATATAGTGAAAATGAGTATACTACCCAAAGCAATCTATAGATTCAATGCAATCCCCATCAAGCTACCAACAGCATTCTTCACAGAGCTAGAACAAATAATTACACAATTTGTATGGAAAAACAAAAAACCTCGAATAGCCAAAGCGATCTTGAGAAAGAAGAATGGAACTGGAGGAATCAACCTACCTGACTTCAGGCTCTACTACAAAGCCACAGTTATCAAGACAGTATGGTACTGGCACAAAGACAGAAATATAGATCAATGGAACAAAATAGAAAGCCCAGAGATAAATCCACGCACATATGGACACCTTATATTTGACAAAGGAGGCAAGAATATACAATGGATTAAAGACAATCTCTTTAACAAGTGGTGCTGGGAACTCTGGTCAACCACTTGTAAAAGAATGAAACTAGAACACTTTCTAACACCATACAAAAAAATAAACTCAAAATGGATTAAAGATCTCAACGTAAGACCAGAAACTATAAAACTCCTAGAGGAGAACATAGGCAAAACACTCTCTGACATACATCACAGCAGGATCCTCTATGACCCACCTCCCAGAATATTGGAAATAAAAGCAAAAATAAATAAATGGGACCTAATTAACCTTAAAAGCTTCTGCACATCAAAGGAAACTATTAGCAAGGTGAAAAGACAGCCTTCAGAATGGGAGAAGATAATAGCAAATGAAGCAACTGACAAACAACTAATCTCGAGAGTATACAAGCAACTCCTACAGCTCAACTCCAGAAAAATAAATGACCCAATCAAAAAATGGGCCAAAGAACTAAATAGACATTTCTCCAAAGAAGACATAGAGATGGCTAACAAACACATGAAAAGATGCTCAACATCACTCATTATCAGAGAAATGCAAATCAAAACCACTATGAGGTACCATTTCACACCAGTCAGAATGGCTGTGATCCAAAAGTCTACAAGTAATAAATGCTGGAGAGGGTGTGGAGAAAAGGGAACCCTCTTACACTGTTGGTGGGAATGCAAACTAGTACAGCCACTATGGAAAACAGTGTGGAGATTCCTTAAAAAACTGGAAATAGACCTGCCTTATGATCCAGCAATCCCACTGCTGGGCATACACACTGAGGAAACCAGAAGGGAAAGAGACACATGTACCCCAATGTTCATCGCAGCACTGTTTCTAATAGCCAGGACATGGAAGCAACCTAGATATCCATCAGCAGATGAATGGATAAGCAAGCTGTGGTACATATACACAATGGAGTATTATTCAGCCATTAAAAAGAATACATTTGAATCCGTTCTAATGAGGTGGATGAAACTGGAGCCTATTATACAGAGTGAAGTAAGCCAGAAAGAAAAACACCAACGCAGTATACTAACGCATATATATGGAATTTACAAAGATGGTAACAATAACCCTGTGTACGAGACAGCAAAAGAGACTCTGATGTATAGAACAGTCTTATGGACTCTGTGGGAGAGGGAGAGGGCGGGAAGATTTGGGAGAATGGCATTGAAACATGTAAAATATCATGTATGAAACGAGTTGCCAGTCCAGGTTCGATGCACGATACTGAATGCTAGGGGCTGGTGCACTGGGACGACCCAGGGGGATGGAATAGGGAGGGAGGAGGGAGGAGGGTTCAGGATGGGGAACACATGTATACCTGTGGCGGATTCATTTTGATATTTGGCAAAACTAATACAGTTATATAAAGTTTAAAAATAAAATAAAATTAAAAAAAAATAAAACAACACACACACACACACAAAAACATTAATGATCAGGGCACAGACTTGGATTACTGTGATATTGAATGGTTTGCCTTTGAAATGAACAGACTATTCTGTGGTGGCTACTCCATTTCTTCTAAGGGATTCTTGCCCACATTAGTAGACATAATGGTCATCTGAATTAAATTCACCCATTCCAGTCCATTTTAGTTCGCTGATTCCTAAATCATCGATGTTCACTCTTGCCATGTCCTGTTTGACCACTTCCAATTTGCCTTGATTCATGGACCTAACATTCCAGGTTCCTATGCAATATTGCTCTTTACAGTATTGGATATTGCTTCTATTACTAGTTACATCCACAATTGGGTGTTGTTTTTGCCTTGGCTCCATCTCTTCAGTCTTTCTGGAATTATTTCTCCACTGATCTATAGTAGCATTTTGGGCACCTACCAACCTAGGAAGTTCATTTTTCAGTGCCCTATCTTTTTTGCCTTTTCATACTGTTCATGGGGTTCTCAAGGCAAGAATATTGAAGTGGTTTGCCATTCCCTTCTGCTCAACATTCAGAAAGCAAAGATCATGGCATCTGGTCCCATCACTTCATGGAAAATTGATGGGGAAAAATCAAAATAGTGAGAGACTTTATTATTATTTTTTTTTGGCTCCAAAATTACTGCAGATGGTGACTGCTGCCATGAAATTAAAAGACGCTTACTCCCTTGCAGAAAAGTTATAACCAACCTGACAGCATATTAAAAAGCAGAGGCATTGCTTTGCCAACAAAGGTATAATCAAAGCAATGGTTTTTCCAATAATCATGTATGGATGTGAGAGTTGGACTATAAAGAAATTTAAGTGTTGAAGAAATGATGCTTTTGAACTGTGGTATTGGAGAAGAATCTTGAGAGTCCCTTGGACTGAAAGGAGATAGAACCAGTTCATCCTGAAGGAAATCAGTCCTGGATATGCATTGGAAGTTCTGATGCTAAAGCTGAAACTCCAATACTTTGGCCACATGATGGGAAGAACTGACTCATTTGAAAAGACCCTGATGCTGGGAAGGATTGAAGGCAGGAGGAGAAGGGGACAACAGAAGTTGAGATTGTTGGATGACATTAACAACTCAATGGACTTGAGTTTGAGTAAACTCTGGGAGTTGATGATGGACAGGGAGACCTGGCTTGCTGCAGTCCATTGGGTTGCAATGTGTCGGACATGACTGAGCAACTGAGCTGAACTCTACTGAGGAAAGGAGAATGGGCAGTTAGTACTCCAAAGGCCTGAACTCCCTGATGACTTCAAGGAAGGGATCACTAGGTTTATGGATTGCAGGGTCCCTGATAGGCTGATGGATATCTTTCTAATTATTTTTTAATGAGGTAACAGGGTGATGTTTTGCCAGTCAACATCAACAAACTTCCAGTCCCAGCTAGTCTAGTGTATTCAAGTTGTGATCAGCAGTGTTCATCTGGTGAGGTTCTGGCTTTGGTAAAAGCAACTTAGGCATGTGTGTCGGCCATTTGAATCTATCACTTTCAAAGAACAAATAGTTCAATGACTCTGCTATGTGGTTGACATAGTCTAAATTGTTTCCAGTTTCATGACTTAATAGCTATTTTTTGTTTCTGCATTTTCACATATCCTAATACCAATCATTAACTCTTGAGCTAGCCTTTGAGATTCAGGAGAGGTCAGGGGAACAAAGCAGAAGTCTTTTACTTCAAAAAATGGAGACATAGGAGCTTGTATACCATTTCAATAGTAGCTTACATAAAGTGAATTTGTCAATTTGGGAGTAGAAAAAGTAGAAATGTAACTAGTTTTTTAGTAGATTGATCTACTTAGAATTTGGGGCTTCTATGGTGGCTCAGGTAGTAAAGAATACATCTGCAATGCAGGGAACCTGTGTTTGATCATTGGGTCAGGAATATCCCTGGAGAAGGGAATGGAAATCCTTTCTTTGCTTGTCTGAATCTTTGCAACCTGATGCACTGTAGCCCACCAGGCTCCTCTGGAATTCTCCAGGCAAGAATATTGGAGTGGGTTGCCATTTCCTTCTTCAGGGTCTCCTACATGCAGGCATGAAATTAAAAGATGCTTACTCATTGGAAGGAAAGTTATGTCCAACCTAGATAGCATATTCAAAAGCAGAGACATCCCTTGGATGGAGGAGCCTGGTAGGCTGCAGTCCATGGGGTCACTAGAGTTGGACACGACTGAGGGACTTCACTTTCACTTTTCACTTTCATGCATTGGAGAAGGAAATGGTAACCCACTCCGGTGTTCTTGCCTGGAGAATACCAGGGACGGGGAATCCTGGTGGGCTGCCGGTCTATGGGGTCACAGAGTCGGATACGACTGAAGCGACTTAGCAGCAGCAGCAGCAGACACTTATTGTGAGATGTTTGATGAACTCAAACACAGCTGTGTACACTTTTATCCATTCCATATGGCATTCTTCTATCAAAAACAGAAAATACCTCTTCATGCTATCAGCCTACTTAGATGACACCATCCTAATTAAAAAAAAAAAAAAGAAAAAAAAAAGGTCTGTTATTACACAGCACATTTGTGAGAAAGACCTGCTTTCAGCCCATGAACAGGCTAAAATGCAGTGAGGAAAATACTGTTTCTAGAATAATTTAATTTTGGGTGACACAGGTCAATACTTTTTCTAGACTTTTTGTATGTATATTGTGAATTATACTTTGGTGGCTCAATAGTAAAGAATCTGCCTGCCAATACAGGAGACACAGAAGATGCAGGTTCAATCAGAGTCAGAAAGATCCCATGGAGAAGGAAATGGCAACCCACTTCAAAATTCTTGCCTGGAAAATTCCAAGGAAAAAGCAGCCTGGCAGATAATAGTTCATGGGGTTGCAAAGAGTTTGACATGACTTAGTGACCGAGCATGAAATTACACATTAAAATTAAGATCCTAAAGGTATTGCAGTCAAGATAATGATTTGCATGCTTAGGTAATCAGGAAAATTTTCCTTCAAAATTTATTAAGAATGACATGGATTAAATGTTTATGTAGAGAATCAGGTAGATATGTGACAGTTCAGTTCAGTCACTCAGTTGTGTCCAACTCTTTGAGACCTCATGAATGCCAGGCCTCCCTGTCCATCACCAACTCGTGGAGTTTACCCAAACTCATGTCCATTGAGTCGGTGATGCCATCTAACCATCTCATCCTCTGTCATCCCTTCTCCTCCTGCCTTCAATCTTTCCCAACATCAGGGTCTTTTCAAATGGGTCAACTCTTCACATCAGATTACCAAAATATTGGAGTTTCAGCTTCAACATCAGTCCTTCCAATGAATACCCAAGACCGATCTCCTTTAGGATGGACTGGTTGGATCTCCTTGCAGTTCAAGGGACTCTTGAGAGTCTTCTCCAAAACCGCAAGTATATATAATAAAACCTTAACCTACATAATATAATTATAGGAATTCTCTGTTAAATTATTTAGCAATTTAGTATGATTAATAATCTTAACAAAAGTTGAGGAAAATAAACAACAACCAAAAAAAGTCTAGAATTTTACATTTTGTTCTTTTGAATCTCCTTTCAACCACCGCCAGTTTTATTGCAGTAGTGCTCATCGTTCAGAAAGCATGGAAACCTAAATGTGAAGACAATGTTATTAAATCACCAGCTAAAGAATCTTTAGCAATTACTGAAGCATCCACATTGTTAACACAAATTCAACTAGATGATCTTGATTGGTTTCCTCCTATGTTCCACACCTCAGGTCTATATGTAAGAATAATATCTCAGTCCACTTATTTTAGAATTAAGAATCTGAGTCTATATTCTCATAACCAATGGCAGCATTTAGAAAACTCAGTGGGATAAATTGGGAGATTGGGATTGGCATATATATGGTACCATGTATAAAATAAATAACTAATGAGAACCTAAAAAATGACAGATAACAAGAAAAAAAAAAAGAAAACTCAGTGGGTATGAGATCTAGTTGAAGCAGTACATGCTTTGAATTATGTGGACTACAATTTAAACCCCAGCTTTCATATTTTTGTAGAATAAAAATAGCATAGGTTCCTTAAGATTACATTAGCTAAAAGATGTGCTGCCTTATGATGCACTTCATACTCATTAAAGTTAATCACCTTTCTTCTTTCAATGTGCCTATAAATAGCTAAGTAACTGATACTATCAAATCAATGGAATTCGCATTCCATTCATTGAAAGCTGGGATTTAAATTCTAGCCAAATTGTTTCAATTATTTAAATTACTTATAATTTGCATAATTCTGAAATTCCAAAAATGGAAATATTTTAAAATATTATGAATTGTATGTAATAGCATAGTTTATAAATTAATGATAGCAGGAATGGCTGAAGGTTGATGATATAAAACTCTTTACTGCTTGGTCAGTGAAGAAAATTTAGCACATGCTTGAATTTAATTTCTGCTTTATCATCTCTAAAATATTTTCCAAAATTTTATAGCTCATTTCCTTCAATGCTTCTAATCCATAAGCAAAAATGTAGATTCTGGGTATTGAAAATGTACTTAAAACAAAATTTAGACATAGAATTTGAAGAAGAAACATGAAACATTAAAATATGCTTAAATATTTTATATCTTATGTGTAAAGCTGTTTAGATTAAAAAAATACTAGTATGCTCTGTTACTAAAAGAGAAAAATATATTCCCTATTTCATTAAGTGTGGGTACTATGAATATAAAATATATCCTACATTATATAGTCATTTTAAGTTGCATTACATAATATTTAGCATATATTGAAAAGGAATATAATCTCTTTAGGAGGTATGGATCAAAAAGAAACAGACTCTATAAGCACAACTGGATCATTCACAACATATTTGCCTGGACTTTGTTGTTCTTCCCCATCCTTTAGCCTCTTCTCCTCACCAAGCACCTGATACATACATTGTGTATAATTTCATTGCTTTATATATTTTTAAGATTTTACTTTTCACAGCTGTTTTAGATTTACAGCAAAACTGAGAAGAAGGTGCATAAATTTTCCATATAGTCCCATCTCCACACATGGTTAGCCTCCCCCATTATGGATATCCTTTCTACTTAATCCATTAGAGCCCTTAACATATTCATTATTGTTGTTTTCAATTACTGTTTTGATAATTCCAACATCCCCGTCTGCCTCATTCTTATGTTTTCTCTGTGTCTTGGTATGTCTTATAATGCTTGATAGTGAAGCTGAATCTACCCTCTGTACCCTGACACCAAATTAAATCCTAGAGACAGAGTTTGGGTGAACTTGAAAAATAATAGCTTTATTGGTTTGCCAGGCATAGGGGACTACAGCAGGTTGAGGCCCTAAAAACTGTGTCCCCCAACATGGAGTGGAGTTTCATTGTAATGGTTCAATGAGAGCATGATCAGCTAGTGGACACTGATTGGTGGTGAGGTAGGTGGGAGTCAGTATCAGCAACCTTTTGGTTTCAACCAGTCTGGGATCTAGGTGCTTGTGTGTGAGTTCTCAGCTACTCAGTCATGTCTGAACTCTTTACAACCTCACAGACTGTAGCCCACCAGTCTCCTCTCTTCATGGAAAATTTCAGGCAAGAATTCTGGAGTGGGTTGCCATGCTCTTCTCCAAGGGATTTTCACAGCCTAGGGATCAAACCTGCATCTCTTGTGTCTCCTGCATTGGCTGGGGGATTCCTTATCACTGAGCCACCTAGGAAGCCCCAGATGATTATGAACAATTTACTGCTAACATCTCCTTCATAATGAGGATTTCAGTGTCTGCAAAACAGCTCAAATATATTGTTATGTGTATCCCTTGAAGAGGGACAAAAACTCTGCCTCAAGTCTGCACTATTATTTCTCTTGACTATTCCTCCCTTGTCTCCACATCCATTCCTTCCCTAATTAACAACTGATTGAACCTGCTGATGGAACTCTGGGAAGGTCACCAAGACTGAAAGAAGTCTATTTCCTATAATAAAAGAGATGGAGGACACAAGAAGGCCTTTGTACTAAGGATCCTTTGGAGTCCTGCTCATAACAATAGTTACAGTACCTACTAAAAAGATTGCTGTAGGTAGGTCTTTAATGATGCAGTGATGATGGGCAGGTGTGGAATTGGTATGGGAATTGGTACAATCATTGTACTACTATGATTGGGTCTCATTCTTTTAATGAGCCCATACCTCTGGATTATTAACTTCCAAAGAGTTTCTCAGGCTTTTTTTCTCCTCTTAGGTGGAATAGGATTGCTAGAACCAACTGGGATTTAGATTCCCCCAGGCCAGTAAGGCTCTGGTAATATTCCTGCAGGTTAAACTCTGATTATTATTATTTTTTTTTCCTGAGACAAGACCTTGTTAATACGAATGGAATGCTTTGGCATATTGCAATTTTTTTTTCCTTTTATCTTCTATCTGCTAGAAGCGCATGGGGATTTTTCTTTGATATTTATTGTGGAAATATGGTTGAGTTACTGGAGGTTGATTCAGTTCAATTGAGTCACTCAGTCTTGTCCAAATCCTAGAACACCATGGACTGCAGCACATCAGACCTCTCTGTCCATCACCAACTCCCAGAGTTTACACAAACCAATGACTATTGAGTCGGTGATGACATCCAACCATCTCATCCTCTGTCGTCCCCTTCTCCTCCACATTCAAACTTTCCCAGTTTTAGGGTCTTTTCAAATGAGTCAGTTTGTCGCATTAGGTGGCCAAAGTATTGGAGTTTCAGCTTCAGCAGCTGTCCTTCCAATGAATATTGAGGACCGATTTCCTTTAGGATGGACTGGTTGGATCTCCTTGCAGTCCAAGGGACTCTCAAGTCTTCTCCAACACCACAGTAGAAAAGTATCAATTCTTCAGTGCTCAGGTTTCTTTACAGTCCAACTCTCATTTTGATACATGACTATTGGAAAAACCTTAGCTTTGACTAGACGGACCTTTGTTGGCAAAGTAATGTCTCTGCTTTTTAATATGCTGTTTAGGTTGATCATAACTTTTCTTCCAAGGAGCAAGTGTCTTTTAATTTCATGGCTGCACTCATTAACTACAGTGATTTTCGAGCTCCCCAAAATAAAGTCTGTCTCTTTTTCCACTGATTCCCCATGTATTTGCCATGAAGTGATGCTGGGAGGTATTGGGGGCAGGAGGAAAAGGGGATGACAGAGGATGAGATGGCTGGATGGCATCACCGATTCGATGGACCTGGGTTTGGGTGAACTCCAGGAGTTGGTGATGGACAGGGAGGCCTGGCTTGCTGCAATCCATGGGGTCACAAAGTGTTGGACACGACTGAGAGACTGAACTGAACTGAACTGATGGAACCAGATGCTTTGATCTTAGCTTTCTGAATGTTGAGTTTTAAGCCAACTTTTTTTTTTTTTTAATTTTATTTTATTTTTAAACTTTACATAACTGTATTAGATTTGCCAAATATCAAAATTAAGCCAACTTTTTCACTCTTCTCTTTCACTTTCATCAAGAGGCTCTTTAGTTCTTCTTCACTTTCTGCCATAGGGGTGGTGTCATCTGCATATCTGAGGTTATTGATATGTCTACTGATAATCATGATTCCAGCTTTTGCTTGGTCCAGCCCAGCGTTTCTCAGGATGTTCTCTGCATATAAGTTAGATAAGCAGGGTGACAGTATACAACCTTGATATACTACTTTCCTGATTTGGAACCAGTTGTTCCATGTCCAGTTCTAATTATTGCTTCTTGACCTGCATACAGATTTCTCAAGAGGCAGGTCAGGTGGTCTGGTATTCCCATCTCTTTCAGAATTTTCCACAGTTTACTGTGATGCACACAGTCAAAGGCTTTGGCATAGTCAGAAAAGCAGACACAGATGTTGTTTTTCTGGAATTCTCTCACTTTTTCCATGATCCAAAGGATGTTGGCAATTTGATCTAGTTCCTCTGCCTTTTCTAAATTCAGCTTGAACATCTGGAAGTTCAATATTCACATAATGTTGAAGCCTGGCTTGGAGAATTTTGAGCACTCCTTTGCTAGTGTTTGAGATAAGTGCAATTGTGTGGTATTTTGAGGATTTTTTGGCATTGCCTTTCTTTGTGATTGTAATGAAAACTGACCATTTCCAGTCCTGTGGCCACTGCTGAGTTTTCCAAATTTGCTGGCATATTGAGTGCAGTACTTTCACAGCATCATATTTTAGGATTAGAAATTGCTCAAATGGAATTCCTTCACCTCCACTAGCTTTGTTCATAGTAATGCTTCCTAAGGCCCACTTGACTTTGCATTCCAGGGTGTCTGGCTCTAGGTGAGTGATCACACCACTGTGATTATCTGGGTCATGAAGATATTTTCTGTGTAGTTCTTCTATGCATTCTTGCCACCTCTTCTTAATGTCTTTTGATTCTGTTAGGTCCACACAATTTCTGTCCTTTATTGTTCCCATCCTGGCGTGAAATGTTCCCTTGATATCTCTAATTTTCTTGACGAGATCTCTAGTCCTTCTCATTCTATTCTTTTCCTCTATTTCTTCGTATTAATCACTGAGGAAGGCTTTCTTACCTCTCTGCTATTCTTTGGAATTCTGCATTCAACTGGGTATATCTTTCCTTTTCCTTTTGCTTTTCTTCTTTTCACAGCTATTTGTAAGACCTCCTCAGACAACCATTTTGCTTTTTGGCATTTCTTTTTCTTGAGAATTGTCTTGATCACTGCCTCTTATACAATGTCACAAACCGCCAACCATAATTCTTCAGGCACTCTGTCCATCTAATCTAATCCCTTGTATCTATTTGTCACTTCCACTGTATAATAGTAAGAGATTTGATTTAGGTCATACCTGCATGGTCTAATGGTTTCCCCTACTTTCTTCAATTTAAGTCTGAACTTGGCAATAATGAGTTAATGATCTGAGACACAGTCAGCTCCCTGTCTTGTAGTTGCTGACTGTATAGAGCTTCTTCATCTTTGGCTACAAAGAATATAATCAGTCTGATTTCAATATTGACCATCTGGTGGTGTCCATGTGTGGAGTCTTCTCTTGTGTGTTATAAGAGAGTGTTTGCTATGACCAGCTTGTTCTCTGAAAACTCTATTAGCATTTGACCTGCTTCATTCTGTACTCCAAGGCCAAATTTGCCTGTTATTCAAGGTATTTCTTGACGTCCTACTTTTTAATTCCAGCCCCCTATAATGAAAAGGACATCTTTGTTAGGTGTTAGTTCTAGAAGGTCTTGTATATCTTCATAGAACTGTTCAACTTCAGCTTCTTCAATATTACTGGTCAGGGCACAGACTTGGATTACCATGATTTTGAATGGTTTGCCTTGGAAACGAACAGAGATCATTCTGCCATTTTTGAGATTCCATCCAAGTACTGCATTTTGGACTCTTTTGTTGACTATGGTGGCTACTCCATTTCTTCTAAGGGATTCCTACCCACATTAGTAGATATAATGGTCATCCGAGTTAATTCACTCATTACAGTCCATTTTAGTTCGCTGATTCCTAAAATGTTGATGTTCATTCTTGCCATCTCCTGTTTGACCATTTCCCATTTACCTTGATTCATGGACCTAATCTTCCCGGTTCCTATGCTTTTTACAGGATCAGACTTT
The DNA here is from genome assembly GCF_029407905.1 of Bubalus kerabau. Lineage (NCBI taxonomy): Eukaryota > Metazoa > Chordata > Mammalia > Artiodactyla > Bovidae > Bubalus > Bubalus kerabau. The sequence goes on from NC_073634.1 coordinate 55,831,465, forward strand.
ACTTCCATCACTAGTCACATCCACAACAGGGTGTTGTTTTTGCTTTGGCTCCATCTCTTCATTCTTTCTGGAGTTACTTCTCCACTCATCTCCAGTAGCATATTGGACACCTACTGACCTGGGGAGTTCAAATATCAGTGTCCTATCTTTTTGCATTTTCATACTGTTCATGGGGTTCTCAAGGCAAGAATACTGAAGTGGATTGCCATTCATATCTCTATATATAGTTTCTACTATATATCATCTTAATTCTCACAAGAACACATATCTATAGGTTAGAAACAAAGGTGGCATTTTTAACATTAATGACAAGTTCATGAGAAAAGTTATCCTTTCCTGTAGGTGAAATAGACTAAATCTTTATGTTGTGCCCTGAAGAGCATTTCTCTCCAGTGGTTTCTGTACAACTAGTAGGTCGCTTCTATCAGTTTTGATTTTTACTGGCCTTCTTAGGTACCTTCAGTTCAGTCATGTCCAACTCTTTGCCACTCCAAGGACTGCTGCACGCCAGGCCTCCTTGACCATCACCAACTCCCGAAGTTTACTCAAACTCAGGTTGATTGAACGGTGATGCCATCCAACCATTTCATCCTGTGTCATCCCCTTCTCCTCTCGCCTTCAATCTTTCTCAGTTGCTGCTGCTGCTGCTAAGTCGCTTCAGTCATGTCTGACTCTGTGCGACCCCATAGACGCCAGCCCAACAGGCTCCTCTGTCCCTGGAATTTTCCAGGCAAGAATACTGGAGTGGGTTGCCGTTTCCTTCTCCAATGCATGAAAGTGAAAAGTGAAAGTGAAGTTGCTCAGTTGTGTCCAACCCTTAGCGACCCCATGGACTGTAGCCTACCAGGCTCCTCTGTCCATGGGATTCTCCAGGCAACAGTACTGGAGTGGGTTGCCATTGCCTTCTCCGATTTTTCTCCGCATTAGAGCCTTTTCAAATGAGTCGGTTCTTTGTTTCATGTGGCAAAAGTATTGGGGTTTCAGCATCAGTCCTTTCAATGAATATTCAGGACTGATCTTCTTTATGATGGACTGGCTGAATCTCATTGCAGTCCAAGGGACTCTCAAGAGTCTTCTCTAACACCACAGTTAAAAAGCATCAATTCTTTAGTGCTCAGCTATCTTTTGGAGAAGGTGATAGCACCCCACTCCAGTACTCTTGCCTGGAAAATCCCATAGACGGAGGAACCTGGTAGGCTGCAGTCCATGGGGTCGCGAAGAGTCCAAGACAACTGAGCGACTTCACTTTCACTTTTCACTTTCATGCGTTGGATAAGGAAATGGCAACCCACTCCAGTGTTCTTGCCTGGAGAATCCCAGGGACTGGAGAGCCTAGTGGGCTGCCATCTATGGGGTCGCACAGAGTTGGACATAGCTGAAGTGACGCAGCAGCAGCAGCAGCAGCTATCTTTATAGTCCAAATCTCACATCTATACATGACTACTAGAAAAAATCAAAACTTTGATTAGATGGAACTTTGTTGACCAAGTAATGTCTCTGCTTTTTAATATGCTATCTAGATTGGTCATAACTCTTCTTCCAAGCAGTAAGCATCTTTTAATTTCATGGCTGCAGTCACCATCTGCAGTGATTTTGGAACTGCCCAAAATAAAGTCTCTCACTGTTTCTGTTTCCCCATCTATTTACTATGAAGTGATGGCACCCAATGTCATGATCTTAGTTTTCTGAATGTTGAGTTTTAAGCCAACTTTTTCACTTTCCTCTTTTACTTTCATCAAGAGGTTCTTTAGTTCTTCTGCACTTTCTGCCATAAGGGTGGTGTCATCTGCATATCTGAAGTTATTGATATTTCTCCTGACAATCTTGATTCCAGCTTGTGCTTTATCCAGCCCAGCATTTATCATGATCTACTCTGCATATAAGTTAAATAAGCAAGGTGACAATATACAGCCTTGTACTCCTTTCCCAATTTGAAACGAATCTGTTTTTCCATCTCCAGTTCTAATTGCAGCTTCTTGACCTGCACACAGATTTCTCAAGAGGCAAGTCAGGTGGTCTGGTTTTCCCATCTCTTTAAGTTTTTCCACAGTTTGTTGTGATCCACACAGTCAATGGCTTTAGCATAGTCGACCAAGCACAAATAGATATTTTTCTGGAACCCTCTTGTTTTTTTGATGGTTCAGTGGATTTTGGCAATTTGATCTCTTGTTCTCTGCATTTTCTAAATCCAACTTGAACATCTGGAAGTTCATGATTCACATACTGTTGAGGCCTGGCTTGGAGAATTTTGATCATCATTTTGCTAACGTGTGAGATGAGTGCAATCAGGTACCTTTAGTCAGTCAGTTCAGTTCAATTGCTCAGTCATCTCTGACTCTTTGCAACCCCGTGAATTGCAGCACGCCAGGCCTCCATGTCCGTCACCAACTACCGGAGTTCATTCAAACTCACGTCCATCGAGTCGGTGATGCCATCCCACCATCTCATCCTCTGTCGTCCCCTTCTCCTCCTGCCCCCAATCCCTCCAAGTATCAGAGTCTTTTCCAATGAGTCAACTCTTTGCATCATGTGGCCAAAGTACTGGAGTTTCAGCATCAGCATCAGTCCTTTCAAAGAAATCCCAGGACTGATCTCCTTTAGAATGGACTGGTTGGATCTCCTTGCAGTCCAAGGGACTCACAAGAGTCTTCTCCAACACCACAGTTCAAAAGCATCAATTTTTCAGCGCTCAGCTTTCTTCACAGTCAACTTTCACATCCATACATGACTACTGGAGAAACCATAGCCTTGACTAGATGGACCTTTGTTGGCAAAGTAATGTCTCTGCTTTTTAATATGCTGTCTAGGTTGGTCATAACTTTCCTTCCAAGGAGTAAGTGTCTTTTAATTTCATGGCTGTAATCACCATCTACAGTGATTTTGGAGCCCCCCAAAATAAAATCTGACACTGTTTCCACTGTTTCCCCATCTATTTCCCATGAAGTGATGGGAGCAGATGCTATGATCTTAGTTTTCTGAATGTTGAGCTTTAAGCCAACTTTTTCACTCTCCTCTTTCACTTTCATCAGGTACCTTAGTGGTATGCTAATTGCCCTTATTGCCATTTTCTCTTCCCGGGAATCTTTCTGACCCAGATTTTGAATCCATGTCTCTTACATCTCAGTCATTGGAAGTCAGGTTCTTTACCACTAGCACCACCAGTATAGATTTGAAAGATGTTGTTCATAGATAAATGTATTGAAATTAGACCCACACATGTGGCTCAGATAGTGAAAAATCAACCTGCAAGGCCAGAAAACCTGGTCTGATCCCTGTGTCAGGAAGATCTCCCAGAGAAGGAAATAGCAATCCACTCCAGTATTCTTGCCTGGAGAATACCAAGTACAGAGGAACCTGAAGGGCTACAAACCACGTGGTGACAAGCAGACAGTCATGACTGAGTGACTTACACACTTGCACATAACAGCATATTAGGACAGTTGTGTATCTGTAAGGTCAGCAAGTGAATATTGGCATATGAAGTAACTAAACCGACCAGATCAATGACAACAGGCAACTTTATATTTGAGTGTTTGACCTGGAGTATATTATATGAAGAATAGCAGACAATTGTATACTTGTATTCTGAAATTTGAATAGCATAAATGAGCTGATTTTTCCTGATTTCAAGAAATATGTTAAAAATAAATGCAAGAAGACTTATTATATAAAGCATCTAAAGATTTTCTCCTAAATGATCCTGCAGGGTAAATTTTCTCTAATGTACATTGTGATATTTCTTTTAATCTTTTTATATATTTTATGTATTGTTTTTGAGTCAGAAGTGTCTTAATCCTCAGCTAAAGCCATCATTCATGAGACAGATTTGTGGCATATATTTTTTAAATGGTCTGGGTACAACTGTGTTTCTTTCCAAAGTCTTCAATTTGATTTTTCATCCTATTTATTTTATTGTGATAAAAAACACATAATATTAATTTTACTTCTTGTTATTTAAAATGTACATTTCAGTAATGCTAAATGTACTCCCATTGTGTGTGTTTAGTTGCTCACTTGTGCCTGACTCTTTGTGACCCTTTGGCCTTTAGCCCACCAGGCTGCTCTGTCCATGATTTTTAGGCCAGAATACTGGAGTGGGTTGCCGTTTTCTCCTCTAGGAGAGTCTTTTCAGCCCAGGGATCAAACCTGCATCTCCTGTTCTCCTGCACTACAGGCAAATTCTTTATACATGGAGTCATCAAGGATTCCCTGAATTATACTCATACTGTTTGCAACAAATGTCTAGAACTTTATTATCTTGCAAAATTGAAACTTTATATTCATAAAAATGAATTCCTCCTCCCCTAAGACCTTAGCTTTCTACTTTCTGTTTCTGATTTTGAGTACTTCAGATGCATCACATGAATGGACTCATATAGCATTTGTCTTTTCATAACTGACCTTGTGTTTAGTATTATGTCTTCAGGATTCATCTATGTTGTAACAACTGACATGATTTTCTTATTTTTTAAGGCTGAATGATATCAAATTTGACATTTAATATTCAGGTTACTTCCATCTCTTCTCTCTTATAAATAATGCTGTAACAAACATCGTGTCTAATTATCTCTTCAAGATCCTTCTTTAAGTTCTTTTGGATATAAATCAGAGGTAGAATTGCTGGCTCATATGGTAGTTCTTCTTCTCCTTCAAGAAGAAGGTGAAGATGCTGGATGGCATCACCAATGCAAGAATAAGAACTTGGGCAAACTCCAGGAGATGGTGAGGGACAGAGAGGCCTGGTGTGCTACAATCCATGGGGTCCCAAAGAGTCAGACACGGTTGGGTGACTAAACAACAACAACATAGTAGTTCTACTTTAAATTTTTTGAATAATCTCCATATTGTTTTCCATAATGACTCCCCTATTTTGTACTCCCACCAGCAATGTTCACACTTTTTTCTATTCTAGTCAACTGTAACAGTTATATTTCCCTTCATATTTTCAAATTAATGTACATCTATATTTATATTTGTGTTCTCCTTTTCAAAGGCATTAGGTTGAAATCACTCTGAGAAAGCTACATACCATTTGATTCCAAACAAGTGACACCAGAAAAACATTTCTATGGAGACAGAAATATCATTGGTTGCCAGAGGTTGAGGGGCAGAGCAGAGCACAGAGGATTTTAAGGGCAGTGAAAATACTGTATGGTACTATAATGGTGGATCCATGTTATTATATATGTGTCCCAATCCATAACACGTACAGCTCCAAGACCAAACTCTTAATGTAAATTTTGGGCTTACAGTGAGCATGATGTGGCAGGGTAAATCAATCAAATATTACAAATATACCACTCTGTTTGGGATGTTGATAAGGGAGGAGGCTAAGCATGTGTGGAAGAGACAACAGAGGATGAGATGGTTGGATGACATTACCAACTCAATGGACGTGAGTTTGAGCAAGCTCCAGGAGATGGTGAAGGACAGGGAGGCCTGGTGTGCTGCAGTCCATAGGGTTGCAAAGAGTTGGACATGATTGAGTGAAAGAACAACAACAAAATGTGTGTGGGAGCAGGCAATATATCGAAAATCTCTATGTCTTCCTCTCAATATTGTTCTCAATGGAGACTAAAAATGCTCTGAAAAAAATAAAGTTTAAAAAATTGCATTAAAACTGCAATTTATTTCATTTTTAGCAAATGTTTCTGTTTATATGCCTCTAAATATGACTTCTATAAGATTTCATATTTCAATTAATAATATTATAATTTGTAAGTAAATTTCAATTATAGTTTATATGACTCATAAGTCATAAGGAGATTTTTTAGTTAACATTTCTAAATGCTCACAATTGTATTTTTATTATGGATTTGATCATTGCCTAGTGTGTTCACAGATTGTGACACATGATAACTGAATTATTTTTGTCCATGACCGAACACATTCACATTTTGTAAAAGCTGCAAATAACCCCAACTCTGTTAAACACACTTGTGGAGAAACAGAAATATCAAAGCTACCCACTCCCTATCTTCATATTACACTGAAATTCATTTACCATATAATATTTGGAGATAAAAATGATGCAAGAGCTCTTGTGACATTGTTGATTTAGTATTATGGATAGTAAAAGTTGGAAAGTGAATATAAAATGTAATTACAGGTCATTAGGCCCAGAGTCTTCATATGCAGATGAGTAAACTTAGATTTGGGATCTATTAAACCACTCGTCTGGTGCCACATAGGAAATTAGTGGATAAGATGAGGTGGGACTCCAATCTCTTTACCATCATTTAATGTCTTCTCTATGCTGCCAAAAGGGAACTTTAAAGATCACCTCATCGTTGACCATGAAAATGAAATATAACCTAAAATAAAATATAATTTATGTTTCAAATTCAGAGTACAGAAATCCTTCAGGAAGCACTGTCAGTATTATATATACACACATTATTCAGTTTCTTTTGTGATTTGAAAAGAATGGCATTAGAAAAGACTTTTGTATCTGCCAATATATCTATCTGATTTCCTGGCCAGAGTTAACTATATCACACATAATTCATTCTTTGGCTTTAAACAGAGGCCTCCTTACGTCTAATATTTTTAAATGCAAGTGCTCCTGTAGAGTATTAAAGGATTTCACCTTAACTTTCTTAACTGAATTTTATCACATAATTTAGGAGAAAGTAGAAGGACCACGAAAGTGGGAACATTTTACAGTAATAAGTGAGACTTGATGATGAAACCTGCCATTCACTTTTAAATTGTCCACTGCATAGGCTGTGTTCTGGAATTAGGAAACTAGTGCAGATTTACAGGTGAAGTTTCTTGTATGTTGTCTTTACTGGTGTTGTGTTTTAATCAGCATTTGATGTAAGTCTTCATGTTTCCCTCCACTGGAAACAACATTGGACCCTCTGGCATTTTATAAAAAGAAAATTTCCCCTTTTGCTCACAGATAAGGAGTGCAAAGAGATATAAAATAAATCTTCAGAGGGCTTCTCTCTACTGTTTTAACAGTCTTGTCTTCAAGCATCTGGTTGTAAAATGATACAGAGAGAAATTTATATTTTATTTCATACCATTCTTGATATATATATTTTTTTAATTGGCCAATCTTGTCCTTCTTGATCAATAAATTTGGTTGTCTGATTTCTCAAAAATCAATATCTGCTTCTTCAACCTATTTTTTCCTTAATGGCACTGATAGGTTAATTGATATGGCCAGTGCCATGCGGTGAGAAATCTACTAAGTTCTGAGAAATCGTGTTGTTGCTTTTCAGTTGCTAAGTCTTGTCTAATTCTTTGTGATACCCTGGACTGCAGCTCACCAGATTTCTCTGTCCTCCACTATCTCCCCAAGTTTGCTCAAATTCTGTCCTTTGAATTGGTGATATTCCTTAACCATCGCATCCTCTGCTGCCCTCTTCTTTTGCCTTCAATCTTTCCTAACATCAGGGTCTTTTACAATGAGTTGGCGCTTCACATCAGGTGGCCAAAGTATTGGAGCTTCAGCTTCAGTATTTGTTCTTCCAATGAATATTAAGGGTTGATTTCTTTTAGGATTGAATGGCTTGATTCCCTTACAATTCAGGGTACTCTCACAAGTCTTCTCCAGCACCACAATTTGAAAGCATCAATTTTTCAGCACTCAACCTTCTTTATGGTCCAACTCTCATGTTAGTACATGACTACTGGAAAAAATATAGATTTGACATCTGGACCTTTGTCATCAAACTAAGGTCTATGCTTTTTAATACATTGTCTAAATTTGTCATAGCTTTTCTTCCAAAAGCAAGAGCCTTTTAATATCATAGCTGCAGTCACTGAGTGCAATGATTTTGGAGCCCAAGGAAATAAAGTTTGTCACTGCTTCCACTTTTCCCCACTTAGGTTAGTGGGGGTTTGAAATACATCTGCTTGCTTCTGCAGCATTTTATATTCCATTATGCCTTAGTTTTTATTTGCTCTGAAATTTTAGTAGGCATATTCTAAATCATTGAGTCTTAGGTTAGACCTGATATTCTACGTTAACACTCTTATGCTATTCTATATCAGGAAGTTGAAGTTTGTTATACAGTGGTTCTTGAATTAGTCACATATTAGGAATAACTGGAAACCTTTTATTTATTTTTTTTTTACTTTGGATTTTATCATTTTATTTATTTATTTTTAATTTTATTTTATTTTTAAACTTTACATAACTGTATTAGTTTTGCCAAATATCAAAATGAATCTGCCACAGGTATACATGTGTTCCCCTTTTAAAAATCACCTGTTAAATCTGAGGTGGGTCCCAGGCTTTGGTAATTTTTCCAAATCTTCTATTGTTGTTGTTCAGTGGCTAAGTCATATCCAACTCTTTGCAACCCTGTGGACTGCAGCACGCCAGGCTTCCCTGTCTGTCACTAACTCCCAGATCTTGCTCAAACTCATGTCCATCAAATCAGTGATGCCATCCAACCATCTCATCCTCTGTTGTCCCCTTCTTCTCCTGCCTTCAATCTTTCCCAGCATCAGGGTCTTTTCTAATGAGTCAGTTCTTCGCATCAGGTGGCCAAAGTATTGGATTTTAAGCTTCAGCATCAGTCCTGATTTCCTTTTGGATGGACTAGTTGAATCTCTCTGCAGTCCAAGGGACTCTTAAGAGTTTTCTCTAACACCACAGTTTAAAAGCATCAATTCTTCAGCACTCAGCTTTTTTTATCCCTGTCCCTCATTATCTTCCAGTTTGCCCAAGTTCATGTTCACTGTGAAGATGACCCAACCATTTCATCCTCTACCACCCTCTTCTTTTGCCTTCAGTCTTTCCCAGCATCAGGGTCTTTCTCAATGAGTTTACTGTTCACATCAGGTGACCAAAGTAGTAGATCTAATGGTCATATGATTAAATTAGCCTATTCCCATCCATTTTAGTTCACTGAATCCTAAGATGTCAATGTTTACTCTTGCCATTTCCTGCTTGACCACATCCCATTTGCTTTTATTCATGGACCTAACATTGCAGATTCCTACGCAATATTGTTCTTTACAGCAATGGATTTTACTTTCACCACCAGATATATCTGCAACTGTGCATTCACTTCTGATTTGGCCCATTCACTTTGTTCTTTCTGAGACTATTAGTAACTGCCTTCCACTCTTCCCTAGTAGTATACTGGACAGCTTCCAACCGGGGGAGGGGGGGGCTTATCTTTTGGTGTCATTTTTGCCTTTTTATACTGTTTGTGGGTTCTCATGGCATATTAAGTAGTTTGCCATTTTCTCCTCCAATCGACCATGTGTTGTCAGAACTCTCCACTATGACCTGTCTTGAATGGTATGGCTCATAGCTTCATTGAGTTACACAAGACCCTTTTCCAGGACAAGGCAATGAGTGATCCATTAAAAGGGGATAAAGGTCCTAAAGATATGCTAACTGAGTGTAAGGATGGCAATCATTAGTATTAGAATTTCAATCTTTCTTCAAAACCCAAGTCAGGTCTCAACCTTTACTCGCCTTTTCTTGATAAATCTGTTTATTATATTCTTCACTTTTCTCCCACTGTCCTGATGATTCGAAGTAATTTCTAGTCAGTGACTTTTTTCTAATTAAGTCTTATATAACTTATCCTCAAAACAAAAGTTTCCTAGACCTATTTTTTAATTTCCCCAGGGCATTTAGATCATTACCCCCATTTCCCATGCATTGACCTCTGGACTTTGACCTACTGATAATTAAAAGTGTTAACAGACACACCTTGATATATATAAGATGATCCCTTTCACTTTTATTTGTTTTAACAATAATCATACAGTATTGGCTTAAAAAATTGGGAAGGAGTACAGGTTTCAAGAAGGTAATGCTATTTGTGGGCTGAAAGTTGAACCAGTTCAGGTCTAGCCATGGGGTTTCTAACTATGATCTTTGGAACTATTTTCAGTAAATCTAGCAAGTTCTTTGACAATGTTTAGGCCTATAAATGGAATATCTAACTTTTACCAGGGACAATGTTATGTTATATCTTATGTTATGTTAGAGCTTGTGTTATCTTATGTTATAGCTCATTCCTTCTTTTGTAGTTATTGCAAAAATATCCCATGGACATATTCAATTAGTACAAATTTGCAGCAATATCTCAGGCAGCAGGATGGAATATCATTTTCCTTTAACATTATGAATATTTTTTTTTGTTTTTTGTACATTGTTATTTCATTCTTTTCCTACTTTCATATTTTTTCACAAAAACATATATTGTGCTTATGCTAATCTGCATAAAACACACACCTACAAGGCATTTAAATTATTATGATTTATTAAAGTACATCCAAGTTTCAAATCATTATTGTCAGTTGTACTGGTCAGCTTGGGCTACTATAACAAACTATAATAGTCTGGGTAGCTTAAATAATAGACCATACTTTGTATCAGTTCTGGAGGCTGAAAGTCTGAGAGTATGGCACAGTTCTGATGAGAGATCTCTCCCCAGCTTGCAGATGGCTACCTGCTTGTTATTATATGGCAAAGAGAGAGAATTTCCCTCAATCCAGTCCCATAGGATCCCATCCCTATCCTTATTACCTCATCTAATCTTATTTACTGCCTATAAGCCCTAAATCCAAATACAGTCACTTGGAAGTTAAGATGTCAACATATGAATTGAGAGTAGGGTACAATTCAGTCCATAGCAATTTGTCAAGTAGGCCACTTGACATGGAAATAACCCTCCCTAACACTAACTCACGTGATAACTCTACAGAGTTATACAGAGTTTTCATGTTATAAATATCAGTGATCTTATATTTGAAGCCCATAAGAACATCACTGAGCCCTTGACAAATGAAGAAATCAGGAGTAGGGGCAGAGTTCTGAGGGTACCAATGAACCTTATTTCCTGCTTTATAACATAAAAATAGTGCTCAGTAGCTCAGTGGTGTTTGACTCTATGTGACCCCATGGATTACAACCCACTAGGCTCCTCTGTTCACAGAATTTTCCAGGCAAGAATACTGGAGTGGTTTGCCATTTTCTCCTTCTGGAAGTCTTCTTGACCCAGGGATCAAACCTGCATCTCTTGCATTGGAAAGCAAGATATTTCCCCACAAGCACCACCTAGAAGAATTTTCAAATAGCCCAAGAACTGAGAAAAAGATGGAGAAGGAGAAAAACGTAAGGTATTTATGAGCCTTGGTTCACCCTTCTGTTTAAAAGGCTTGACTTAGAGTATATTTATTAAAAAAAAAAAAAAAAAAGTTGACTCCTTTTCTTTATGTAGACCAACCTTTGGCAAAAATTATCAACATATTTTCTCCCATAACTTTTAAGTTGGAGCTTCTAAAGTTTAGTATTGGATTCCCCTGATAGCTCAGCTGGTAAAGAATCCACCTGCAATGCAGGAGACCCTGGTTCAATTCCTGGGTCAGGAAAATCCCCTGGAGAAGGGATAGGCTACGCACTCGGGGATTCTTGAACTTCCCCAGTGGCTCAGATGGTAAAGAATCTGCCTGCATTGTGGGATACCTGCGTTTGATTCCTGGGTTTGGAAGAACACCTGGAGAAGGAAACAGCTACTCACTCCAGTATTAAAGTTTTATATGAAGGTTTAATATTAAATCTTCAGCTTCATTTATTGGCTTAAAATTGAATTAATGTTTTAAAAATCTTGAAATATTATTAATTAAAATTAGAAATTACTTTATATTTGAACTTTGTAGAAAGAGAAAAAAAATAATTGTGCCTAACTCAAACTTTGATGCTTGACTTGGATAGAGAATAATTTCAAAGTAGGATATGAAATTCACTCTTTCCTTTACAATTTTGACTATATCAAATTGTTGCAATGTAACTTATAAGGAAATTGGCTTTGGAAAAGTTACAAGGCAACTTTAGGTTGCCTTGTAATACTAAGATGCACTTAGATAGCTAATGTAGAAAGGGTTAAAAAAAACAAGTGTAGAAAAAACTTTCTAATATCTTTTTTATATCTGGTTGTCAAGAAATTTATTATATATTGTTACATATTGGGAGATTTAACAAATACACATTGAATTAATTTGTCTGAATTAGGGACAAACTAATTACATAGTGTCCATTTTACTTGAATATTTTTAGTAAATAGCAAAATAAAATATAAAATATAACTTCTTCTATTGAAACATGTAAAATATCATGTATGAAATGAGTTGCCAGTCCAGGTTCGATGCAGGAAACTGGATGCTTGGGGCTGGTGCACTGGGATGACCCAGAGCGATGGAATGGGGAGGGAGGAGGGAGGAGGGTTCAGGATGGGGAACACATGTATACCTGTGGCGGATTCATTTTGATATTTGGCAAAACTAATACAGTTATGTAAAGTTTAAAAATAAAAAAATAAATAAAAAGAAAATTGAAAAACAAGACAATTACAGAAGAAAAATGAACTATATCACAATATATTATTAATCAAGTGCAGTGAGAATTTTAACTTGTGGAAGGCTTAATGGAAAATTAGTAGCTTTAGATTACTATCAAATGACAAGGAGAATTTACATAGGAGAGTATGGAGTGATATAATGGAAATAAAAATATTAAAGTAAGCAATAATTAAATAGTTAAGAAATCATGTTGCTGAGAGGGCTCACACTGGTATATAGCAAGACTGCTGCTGCTGCTGCTAAGTCGCTTCAGTCGTGTCCGACTCTGTGCAACCCCATAGACGGCAGCCCACCAAGCTCCCCCATCCCTGGGATTCTCCAGGCAAGAACACTGGAGTGGGTTGCCATTTCCTTCTCCAATGCATGAACGTGAAAATGAAAGTGAAGTCGCTCAGTCGTGTCCGACTCTTAGCGACCCCATGGGCTGCAGTCTACCAGGTTCCTCCGTCTATGGGATTTCCCAGGCAAGAGTACTAGAGCGGGGTGCAGAACCTAGTGTAAGTTTTGGTTATGTTTTTATTTCTCAATCAATATTCTGCATGATCATTTTGTATAACTTCTACAAGTTGACTTGTGAGACCCTCATTGAAATTCTTGTGTCAGATAGATTTTGGTAGTTCTACCCAGCTTATCACAAATCTTTTTTCTGGATTTTTGGTCTCTTTTCTTAGGGTTTCTTGTTCTTTTGGTTTACAAACTAGATTTCTACTATTTCTTCATCTCTGTCCATTTACTCGGTCCAGGGGAAGACATGGGATCCAGATTTGCTTCTAAAATTATAAACTAGGATTCAGAGAATAATTATCATTTTTATGTTGGTTAATATGAAGAATAGTTAAAATTCATAAGTTTGGGGATAGTTAAGTAATGTGGATACAGAAGTACTAGAAAATTATTTTCTGATGGAGCAGACTAAAGTCGAGGTGAAAGGAAACACTAGAAGTTCAAAGAAATGGCCAGGTCTTGAATGTTTTCCAATCCATATTCTCTCTCTGCCCTCACTTCTTTTCTTCCATCTTTCCTTCCATCCATCCTTCTTTCCTCACTCCTTCCTTTCCTTCTTTCCCTTTTTATTTCTTTTTTCTACTTCATTAGCTAATTTAGATAGTTTCTGTAATATGGATCTAGAAGTAAATTATCGATGAGAATCCTGATTTTGTCGTGTAATTCATTTTAGTAGTACCGTGTTTCTTTTAATTATACCACTGTCAGCCAAAATCAAATATAATGTACTACAAATCATATAACATTCTAACTCAGTCAAATAATGGAACTATAAGAACTAAGGAAAGTTAGGTACTCTAGAAAGTATAGAAAATCAATTTGATTGGGAAGATTAAAAGATGCTTGCTTCTTGGAAGAAAAGTAATGTCAAATGTACACAGTGTATTAAAAAGAAGAGACATCACTTTTCTGACAAAGGTCCATCTAATCAAAGCTATGTTTTTTTCAGTAGTCATGTATGGATGCGAGAGTTGGACCATAACATAGGTTAAGCATCAAAAAATTGATGCTTTGAATCATGGTGTTGGAGAAGACTCTTGAAACAATGAGGAGATCAAACCAATAAATCCTAAAGGAAATCAACACTGAATATTCATTGGAAGGCCTGATGCTGAAGCTGAACCTCCCATATTTTGGTCACCTGATACAAAGAGCTGACTCACTGGAAAAGACCCCCATGTTGGAAATGAGTGAGGGCAGGAGGAGAAAGAGATAACAGAGAATGAGATGGTTGAATGGCATCATAGACACAATGGACATGAATTTGAGCAAATTCCGAAAGATAGTGAAGGAGAGGGAAGCCTGGTGTACTGCAGTCCATGGGATAGCAAAGAGTCAGATATGACTTAGTAACTGAAAAACAACAACAAATCATTCTGGTCACATATTAAGGAAACTAATTGCTTTAAAGTTGTTTTTTGTTTTTGTTTTTGTTTTTTTCCTTTAAATTTTCAGGGTGAAATGTTTTCAGTTCAGCATCTTCTAACTAGAATTTATATTGTTGGAATGCTGAGAAAAAAATTGCATATGATTGATACAGAAAATTATTGTTATAATCCAAGCTTTCTAAAACCTAAATATGATTTATAAAAGAAGCAACAGTCCTCTTAAATTTAAAGACTTATCATCATTTATAAAATTTATTTTCATATTTAGTTAAACTTGACTGTTTGATAATGGCTGAGGAACTGATTAAAATGTAAAATGTCTGCAAGTTATTTGAAGCAGAGAATTGACCCTGTAAATGAATTTTAAATTATTTTGAAAGATAGGAAGTTAAAGATATTTTTCTATTTTGGGTTGTTGTTACAGACAGTTAAGAGTGCAGAGGATACCTGTAAGTTTGAATATGGAAAAAAAAAAAGTGGGAATAGTGAAGTGAGTGAAAGAAAGTATTCTCTTAGGCAAGCGTTAGCACAAGATGGCATTGATGACTTCTTCCAGAATGTAACTGGCTTTGTCAATATCTCTACAAAGTTTACACATGCTCCAGAATTATTAGTAAAATTATTATAGGGAGGAGATGAGAAGAAGAAATAGTAGAAACCATCTTAGGAAAGAGGAAACTGTGTATGTGAGTACATATGAGATGCTCCAAGGCACCCTGAGAAATAGTTGTGTGTGAGGAGGGGAGAAGGTGATGAGAGAAGTGATGTAGAAAGAAAAAGGATAGTAGTGCCGTGAGGAGATACCCCTTGTCCAAGGTAAGGAGTAGCAGTTGCACTTTGCTGGAGCAGCCATGAAGAGATACCCCACATCCAAGGTAAGAGAAACCCAAGTGAGAAGGTAGGTGTTGCTAGAGGGCATCAGACGGCAGACACACTGAAACCATAATCACAGAAACCTAATCAATCTGATCACACAGACCACAGCCTTGTCTAACTCAATGAAACTAAGCAATGCCATGTGAGGCCACCCAAGACGGGCAAACATGGTAAAGAGGTCTGACAAATGTGGTCCACTGGAGAAAGGAATGGCAAACCACTTCAGTATTCTTGCCTTGAGAACCCCATGAACAGTATGAAAAGGCAAAATGAGAGGATACTGAAAAAGGAACTCCCCGGGTTGGTAGGTGCCCAATATGCTACTGGAAATCAGTGGAGAAATAACTCCAGAAAGAATGAAGGGATGGAGCCAAAGCAAAAACAATACCCAGCTGTGGATGTGACTGGTGATAGAAGCAAGGTCCAATGCTATAAAGAGCAATATTGCATAAGAACCTGGAATGTTAGGTCTATGAACCAAGGCAAATTGGAAATGGTCAAACAAGAGATGGCAAGAGTGAACGTCGACATTCTAGGAATCAGCAAACTAAAATGGACTGGAATGGGTGAATTTAACTCAAATGACGATTATATCTACTACTGTGGGCAGGAATCCGTAAGAAGAAATGGAGTAGCCATCATGGCCAACAAAAGAGTCCAAAATACAGTACTAAGATGGAATCTCAAAAATGACAGAATGATCTCTGTTCATTTCCAAGGCAAACCATTCAATATCACAGTAATTCAAGCCTATGTCCCAACCGGTAACGCTGAAGAAGATAAGTTGAACAGTTCTATGAAGACCTACAAAACCTTTTAGAACTAACACCCAAAAAAGATGTCCTTTTCATTATCGGAGACTGGAATGCAAAAGAAGGAAGTCAAGAAACACCTGGGGTAACAGGCAAATTTGCCCTTGGAATACAGAACGAAGCAGGGCAAAGGTTAATAGAGTTTTGCCAAGAGAACACACTTGTCATAGCAAACACCCTCTTCCAACAACACAAGAAGATTCTACACATGGACATCACCAGATGGTCAACACCGAAATCAGACTGATTACATTCTTCGCAGCCAAAGATGAAGAAGCTTTATACAGTCAGCATAAACAAGACTGGGAGCTGACTGTGGCTCAGATCATCAACTTTTTATTACCAAATTCAGACTTAAATTGAAGAAAGTGGGGAAAACCACTAGACCATTCAGGTATGACCTAAATCAATTCCCTTATGATTATACAGTGGAAGTGAGAAACAGATTTAAGGGACTAGATCCGATAGACAGAGTGCCTGATGAACTATGGAATGAGGTTCGTGAAATTGTACAGGAGACAGGGATCAAGACCATCCCCATGGAAAAGAAATGTAAAAAAGCAAAATGTCTGTCTGCGTGGGGGTGGGGGAGGAGGGGGCTTACAAATAGCTGTGAAAAGGAGAGAAGCAAAAAGCAAGGGAGAAAGGAAAGATATAAGCATCTGAGTGCAGAGTTCCAAAGAATAGCAAGGAGAAATAAGAAAGCCTTCCTCAGCGATCAATGCAAAGAAACAGAGGAAAACAACAGAATGAAAAAGACTCACGATCTCTTCAAGAAAACTAGAGATACCAAGGGAATATTTCATGAAAAGATGGGATCAATAAAGGACAGAAATGGTATGGACCTAACAGAAGCAGAAGATATTAAGAAGAGGTGGCAAGAATACACAGAACTGTACAAAAAAAGATCTTCATGACCAAGATAATTACAATGGTGTGATAACTCACCTAGAGCCAGACATCCTGGAATGTGAAGTCTAGTGGGCCTTAGAAAGCATCACTACCAAAAAAAAAAAAAAAAGAAGAAGAAGAAGAAGAAAGCATCACTACGAACAAAGCTAGTGGAGGTGATGGAATTCCAGTTGAGCTATTTCAAATCATTAAAGATGATGCTTTGAAAGTGCTGCACTCAATATGCCAGCAAATTGGGAAAACTCAGCAGTGGCCACAGGACTGGAAAAGGTCAGTTTTCATTCCAATGCCAAAGAAAGGCAATACCAAAGACTTCTCAAACTATTGCACAATTGTACTCATCTCACACGCTAGTAAAGTAATGCTCAAAATTCTCCAAGCCAGGCTTCAGCAATACATGAACTGTGAATTTCCAGATGTTCAAGCTGGTTTTAGAAAAGGCAGAGGAACCAGAGATCAAATCACCAACATCCGCTGGATCATCAAAAAAGAAAAAGAGTTCCAGAAAAACATCTATTTCTGCTTTATTGACTATGCAAAAGCCTTTTGACTGTGTGGATCACAATAAACTGTGGAAAATTCTGAAAGAGATGGGAATACCAGACCACCTGACCTGCCTCTTGAGAAATCTTTATGAAGGTCAGGAAGCAACAGTTAGAACTGGACATGGAACAACAGACTGGTTCCAAATAGGAAAAGGAGTACGTCAAGGCTGTATATTGTTACCCTGCTAATTTAACTCCTATGCAGAGTACATCATGAGAAATGCTGGGATGGAAGAAGCACAAGCTGGAATCTAGATTGCCAGAAGAAATATCAATAACCTCAGATATGCAGATGACACCACCCTTATGACAGAAAGTGAAGAGGAACTAAAAAGCCTCTTGATGAAAGTGAAAGTGGAGAGTGGAAAAGTTGGCTGAAAGCTCAACATTCAGAAAACGAAGATCATGGCATCTGGTCCCATCACTTCATGGGAAATAGATGGGGAATCAGTGGAAACAGTGTCAGACTTTATTTTGGGGGGCTCCAATATCACTGCAGATGGTGATTACAGCCATGAAATTAAAATAAATTAAAAGTTATGACCAACCTAGATATCATATTAAAAAACAGACATTTCTTTGCCAACAAAGGTCTGTCTACTCAAGGCTATGGTTTTTCCTGTGGTCATCTATGGATGTGAGAGTTGGACTGTGAAGAAAGCTGAGCGCCAAAGAATTGATGCTTTGAACTGTGGTGTTGGAGAAGACTCTTGAGAGTCCCTTGGATTGCAAGGAGATCCAACCAGTGCATCCTAAAGATCAGTCCTGGGTGTTCATTGGAAGTACTGATGCTAAAGCTGAAACTCCAATACTTTGGCCACCTCATGCGAAGAGTTGACTCTTTGGAAAAGACTCTGATGCTGGGAGGGATTGTGGGCAGGTGGAGAAGGGGATGACAGAGGGTGAGATGGCTGGATGGCATCACCGACTCGATGGACATGACTTTGAGTGAACTCTGGGAGTTGGTGATGGACAGGGAGGCCTGGCGTGCGCTGATTCATGGGGTCACAAAGAGTCAGACACGAGTGAGCGACTGAACTGAACTGTGAGCAAATTATAAAACTATTCAGACCATTTTTTAATTTTTTAATTTTTTTTAATTTAATTTTATTTTTAAACTTTCCATAATTGTATTAGTTTTGCCAAATATCAAAATGCAGACCATTTTTTTAACCTCATGTGGGTATAGAACTTTGGAAGCCAGTTAACTTTTAACACCAAAGATATTCTAGATTAGTGATTTTTAAATTATTAGTATTAAAATAAATAAATAAAATAAGCGAATACTCTCAAAACAGTTAATTGGTTTTACAAATTAAACATGGCAATGCCAAAATATAGATTAGGGAAATAAATTGTGCTCTCTCTTTTTAAATTTAACATCAAAAAAATGCTTTTGTCTTACTCTTTCAGAACGGATTCATTTATATGATTTTAAAACTTTGAAATCTGCATAGAATCAGAGTTTCAGAATAATACATATATAAAATATATGCTATTCTCTTATGAACTACAGGGTTAGAGAGGTTTTCCATCTAGCTGCTTTGAAGTTTTCAAGCAAATTATTTTTCTGATATGAATTAAAGTAGTCATTTTCTGAAATAAAATAATTACAGATATATTGAATTTTCAAATATAATTTCTCTTTAAATAGATTTTTCTATTTATGACTGTTTTTAAATTCATTACTAAATAATATCATTGTTTTAGGTCCAGTGAAAATATCCTCTTTCATTTCAAACTGAAGTTTATTTCCTCAATGAGTTTTATGTAGAGCATTGAATTTTTCATTCTTTTGATTCTATTTCAGTGGCAAATTAAGATACAAAGTAGTATTTTTAGACCTGTTATTATTGTTTCCAACATCAATATATTTTATGTAAAATTGATCATCCAGAGATTAGTGACAATTAGGTTTCTTTTTGGGAACTGCCTATGTAACAGGTTCTGCACAGATAAAATTGTAGAATTTTATCTCAACTATAGAGAAAACACATACAAAGGAATTTGATAATGTTCCAACTTACGTTTTCTGTTGATGATGTATAAAATACTATGGGTTGCTAATTAATTTTATTTTGTTGTTTTGTGGTTTACTTTCTATATTGATCTATTGGAACATTAACTTCTGACCAAGGTGGAGTAAAATTGACCAAATTTGAACACCTGCCTTATCAGTGAACCTGACAAAATATATGAGACTGCAGTTTTCAGACATTGGCCAAAAGGTAGCACTGAAGAGGTCACTTGAGAAAAGCAACAAACAAAATATCCTTATAAATATCCCAAATTATTACCACATTGTATGTGTAAAGTTCATATTCCATATTCAGCCTTATAATGAAGAAACAGAATCAAGAATTTGGGAAGGCAATTCGAAATTTCAGGCAGAGTGCAGTTCAGGAAAGAACTGTGCAGAAAAATCTGAAGAATTGTATAAAGGTGCCTGCAAGTCTGAAGCTGAGTACTGATCAGTTCAAGTAAATTATGCATGCATGTGGGGGGAAAAAAAAAAAATCAGCCAAGGCTGGAGAAAGACCCAGCAAAATAAAAGACCAATCAGAAAAACTGTCAGAGCTCAAATGGACCTACAAATAGTTTGCATTCCTACCTGCCAAAATATAAAAATCTTAAAATAAACTGAACAGTAGATAGAATATTTGGTAAGATTTTGCTTCAAAAGTGTGGAGAAATGAGCCAAAGACTAACAGCTGCTCTGCTTATTCTGAAAATAGCTTAAAAGTGAGAACTAAAAATATCAAAACATTTCTAGTGACTTAACTGTGTCTCAAAACAAAGCTCAGGATTATTTATAGAAATATACAAATATCTAACATAATGCAAGATAAATTTTAAAATATATGTCACACCATAAAAAAGTTTTTAGGCATACAAAAAGCAGGAAAATATGATTCATGATAAATAATAATGAAAAAAAAAAAAAAAACAGAAAGATACAGACCTAGAAGTAACACAATTGTTAGAATTAGCAGACAAGTACAGCAGTTGGTGTAAATATATCCCACATATTTCAGAATGTAAAGAAAATCATGAGCTTATTGAAGAGAGAAATGAAAAATAAAAAAGACACAAATTGAAGATCTAGAAATGAAAAAGATAAAACTCAGATGAAAAAGATCCTGCATGGATTAACAAAAGAGTTGAATACTGATTAGCAAGTTTGTAGTGATAGCAATTGAAACTATTCAAAATAAAACACATAGGAAAAAATAATAAATTGACAGGATATCAGTGAAATATGGAACAATTTCAAATGGCTTAATATACAGGTAATTGGAGATGTCAAAGGAGAAAATGGGTGGGGAGAGGAGTCTTTGGGAAATATTGACCCGAATTTTTCCAATCTGATGAAGAATATCAACTCGAAAATCCAAGACATTCAACAAACCAGACTTCAAACATAAGAAGCATGAAAAACACTGTATTAAGAAACATCAAAATTAAATTAATTAAAATCTATGATAAAGAGACAATCTTAAAGGCAGCTAGAAAAGACACATTACATATAGAAGGATAAAAATAATGATAATTTTGATGTTTGGCAAAACTAATACAGTGTTTCAGGTTTAAAAATAAAATAAAATAAAAAATATTTTTTAAAAAAAGTAGCTTTAGAAAACATCCTGGTTAAAGTGTATACATATTGTATTACTGCAATCATACTATAAAATTTTGCATTCTGTTTTTTCCACCTAACATTTCATCATAGCCTGTCAAAAATTATTTTTATAATTATTTTAAAATTATAAAGGTTTTTAAATAAAAAAAATGATAAATGTAAACTTGTTATAAACAGATATAAGTCACAAGACAGTGTAGCAACATCTTTAGCATATTAGAAAGATAAAACTGTTAACTTAGAATTTTACATCTGTCAAAAATATCTTTCAAATGAAAGGTGAATACAATAAGCACTCTTGATGAAATACAACACCTGAAAGAATTGATTACTTCACTACAGGAATGTTAAAGATATTCCTTGATGCAGAAAGAGAATACTCAATGGAAATCTGGATCTACACAAATGACTAAGAACAGGGCTTTCCTGGTGCTTCAGATGAAAAGAACCTGCATACAAAGCAGAAGATCTGGGTTCAATCCCTGGGTTGGGGAGATCTCCTGGAAAAGTGAATGGGAACCCATTCCATATTCTTGCCTGGAGAATCCCATGAACAGAGGAGCCTGGTGGGTGACAGTCCATGGGATTGCAAAGAGTCAGACATGAATGAGTAACTAACACTTTCACTTTCAGAAATGGTTAAATAGATGAATAAAGAAAACAAAGTAACATTTTTATTATTTCTAAAATATCTATTAAACTTAACTAATGGTGTTAACAGTACTCTTGCCTGGAAAATCCCATGGACGGAGGAGCCTGGTAGGCTGCAGTCCATGGGGTTGCTAAGAGTTGCATCACTTTCCCTTTTCCCTTTCATGCATTGGAGAAGGAAATGGCAACCCACTCCAGTGTTCTTGCCTGGAGAATTCCAGGGATGGGGGAGCCTGGTGGGCTGCCATCTATGGGGTCGCACAGAGTCGGACACGACTGAAGCACTTAGCAGTAGCAGCAGCAGACACCGGTTAATCCTGGTTTCTATTTTAAAAGGTAAAACAAATTAATTGGAATAATGATGAGCAATTCATTTAAACCTAATCAAATAAGTAACTTTAAAATAAAAATACATTCAAACACAGTTCTATCTAAAGAATCCACCTGAAGTCCAGGAGACCAGTGTTTGATCATTAGGGATATTTAAGTCATATCTTTCATATATTTGCACCCTAGTTGTATTATTGTTATATCATTAGTTGTTTGACTCCCTCTCTTAATTTTATTTCACAAAATGTTCCCTAGTGGGTGAAAATCATTCATTCCAGTTCCTAAAACATGCTGCATTCAAAGTGGAGAATCAGTCAACAAATAAAGAAGTTGGTGTCAACAGTATAGAGTGAAATTGAAAGTGAAGATCACTCAGTAGTGTCTGACTCTTTGTGACCCCATGGACTATACAGTTCATGGAATTCTCCAGGCCAAAATATTGGAGTGGGTAGCCTTTCCCTTCTCCAGGGGATCTCCCTGGCCCAGGGATCAAACACTGGTCTCCTGGACTTCAGGTGGATTCTTTACCAACTGAACTATCAGGGAAACCCAACAACAGTATAGACTGCCGAAATATGTCAATGGCCAATATTTTTATTTTAAAGTTACTTATTTTGATCGGTTTAAATGACTGGCTCATCATTACTTCCAATTAATTTGTTTTACCTTTAAAATAGAAACCAGGATTACCCGGTGTCTGCTGCTGCTACTGCTAAGTCGCTTCAGTCGTGTCCGACTCTGTGCGACCCCAGAGACGGCAGCCCACCAGGCTCCCGTCCCTGGGATTCTCCAGGCAAGAACACTGAAGTGGGTTGCCATTTCCTTCTCCAATGCATGAAAGTGAAAAGTGAAAGTGAAGTTGCTCAGTCGTGTCCGACTCCTAGCGACCCCATGGACTGCAGCCTACCAGGCTCCTTCCTCCATGGGATTTTCCAGGCAAGAGTACTGGAGTGGGGTGCCATTGCCTTACCTGGTGTCTAAGTTAATATATTTATTGCTTATCTCTAAAGTATACATGGTATGTGCAGTAAAAGCCAAGGAAGCAAGCCTCAATATGTATTAGCAAAGGTTTATATAATATGAATGCATAATATATCCTAGATTAAATGTTTCATGGTACAATGGCATGTTGTTCAAGAAGATGTTTCCATGAGGGTTTCTTTGAAGAGTCTTTTAAAGAAATTTACTGCCTTCTTTCCTGAAAACTGTTGATCCTTCAGAACTCTACCATCTGTGTAGGCAAGTAACATATTTTGCACTATGCAAAAATTTCAACCAATCCAAAAATAATTATTCAAATCCCATTATTTAAATGAATTTTCTCTAATAGAAGGCATCATCTCTGGGATTTGATTCTACATATCTTAACTGTAAGGGCCAATTATTTTTATGGAAATTGTTTTATAGCCCATCAATGTCCTTGATATTGATGCTTTTAATTCCTAGATTGCTAAAGATATGGAATGGAGATTGTAATTTCTTTTAAGCCGATTCTAAATTATAAATCCTTATTTTTTTTTTCAAAAATATAACATGATATATAGATGTCATGTTTAGCCCGTCCTCAAATTCTCAGAGACACAGAGTGTTATTATTAGAAACTGTCAGTTGAGTTATCCCTTAACTGTCAAATACATTGCTATTAAGGAACCTAGGCAACCATGTCCCTTTTGCCATAGTCAGCATGTTGACATTTCCTTTTAAATCAGGGTGACAAGCCAAGTATAGATTTGGCAGTTATCTAAGGGATTTAATTAGTGGCAGCTGGATATAAGGAAGTTCTACTAGTTGAACTGGACCAAAAAAAAAAAAAAAAAAAGATTTCATTTCCTCCCTCTTTTTAAGAATTACCCTAGCCTTCACTTTGAGACCTTCTCCTTATCTCCAAATTACTCTTCCTGACTATTGCATATCATGAGCCTATTTAAATACTTCAGTCAAGGAAGGGAATCACACTAATGTGGATTATTGCTACCAAATATATTTTTGCTCTATTTCTAAGACTATTTTTTTTTCCACGTGGCATTTGCTTTTTTTCCCCCTTTATACTAGACTGGTGCTTTTAGATCACTGTGGTTTCTGGACCAATTACATCAGCATCACCTGAGGAGTTCTTAGAAAAGCAGATCCTCAGCCCAGTCACAGATGTAGCAAAATAAAAATTCTTTCAGCGGGGAACAGAAATTTGTGTTTTAAAAAGTTTGATAACCACTCCTCTGCATATAGTGTTGCTTTATCCTTTCATGGGAATCTACTTTTCAATTTCCTTCCTTTAACTTCAAGAAAATACCTTTGCTTTCCAAAGCTTTAAAAGTACTATTATTTTAATATGTAACTTCAGGAAATAGATGAAAATTTTCCTGACTTTCTCTATTTCAAATCTAAAATCCTCTTGGGTCATGCTCCTGTTCCTGGAGTATACAATTGTGGCCAATGATTAGTGTTTTGCATTATAATCTTTCTCACTGCAGTCATGGGGATTATAGTAGGAGACAGGAAGAATAAAAGAAAAGCAGGCCCTGGCAAGGGCCACAAAAGGAAATTATAATTATTATAAACTGGATGCTATAAGACATAAGACTCTTGGTACATGTCCAGAGGGAATAGTTCATAATCTTGAAAACAAAATATGATCCTGGGGTCAGAAAACAGACGCCAGACTGTTTCCCAACTGACATCTCAGAGTCACATGTTTTACTTATCTGGAGGAAAATCTATAGATAAGAATATTAGTCTTAGTTACTGATTTGTTATTGATTATTGTTTCTTAGTTACCCAGTGGTTAATGATCACTTTGTTCTTTGGCCCTAAAGGCCAGATGAGTTATAGCTTATCTTCTTTTTTTTTTTAATTAAATTTATTTATTTTAATTAGAGGCTAATTACTTTACAGTATTGGTTTTGCCATACATCAACACGAATCCGCCACGGGTGTACACGTGTTCCCAATCCTGCATATTCTTTCCTTCACGGCTGAGAGCATAATAAAGCAGGCCTGGATTCACTTTCAGCACCTTCACCTTTGAGCGGTGTTGGGCCCCTGATTCTCATCTTTCACTGAACTCTTGTGTCTTGTTTCTCATTCTCCCACTGCATCTCACTTTTGGAAACCCTGCTTGTCAAGCTGGTCTCAACAGATTATGAGGGACATGAGAAAAATATCAATTCCTAGAAGAAAGAGGTAGCTGTGCACACAATCCCAGAGTGTCCAGTTCAACATTCATCTGATCTGGAATCCTTACACTCCTGGTAGGACTTTCACCTTCACCTACATCTTAAATGCCCTGTGAACAGCTTTCCATAGTACATCAGTGTTTCTCTAATATGTACTATGATGTAGTTCTTAACTTTGGTACTTGAAGGGCTAAATAAGCCAGAAGTGGTCTAGACGTTTTTTACTAATCTTAATTTTATCATGGGAGATTTATTCTCTTATATTTAAAATCAAAATCATCCCCAGTGAATTGGAAAATTCTCTCTCCACCAAGGGTGACGCATCACCATTAAGATCCACAAAGAAAGATACAACTCTATTTCTTGTAGCCACTTCTTTCCAGAAACTTGAGAGTCTTCCCTTTAACCAAGTTAGAGAATATTTTACTTTGATGTGTCACAGATTCATTTCACTTCAATGTTTGCATCCTCATTTAATATCCTAGATCTACTGCTGCTGCTAAGTCGATTCAGTCGTTTCCGACTCTGTGCGACCCATAGACGGCAGCCCACGAGGCTCCTCTGTCCCTGGGATTCTCCAGGCAAGAGTCCTGGAATGGGTTGCCATTTCCTTATCCTAGATCTACAGTGTTTCCTTATATCTAGGATACAACTCAAGGAATTCATTATTGAATGAAACATCAAAGAAGAACATGACTTCCATGACATGAAAGTCAGTGGAAATCTTCTTGGATCCGAATGATGCTGAGATGTTTTCCTGATTCAATTATTGACTTGCTGACTCCAAACATGCTGAAATTTGTTGTTCTGATACATGTCTTTGCTTATCCTGATAACCATGATTGTCCATATATCTTATTATTTAATATAAATTTCCCATTTCTGTTTTCATCAGTTTTACTTTAGTTTCCTGGGAGACCTGAAATTTATTTTTATTTGTTTATTTATTTTGATTGTGATGGGTCTTCATTTATTTGCTTGGGCTTTCTCTATTTGTGGAGAGTGGGGGCTATTCTCTAGTTGTGATGTTTGGGCTTTGTATTGTGGTGGGTTATCTTGTCGTGGAGCATGGGTTTTAGGGTGCAAGGGCCTCAGTAGTTGTGGCAATGGGCTCAGTAGTTGTGGCTCCTGACCTCAAGAGCACAGGCTCAAAAGATGTTGTGCATGGACTTTGTCATTACATGGCATGTGGGATCTTCCTGATCAGGGATTGAAATTTTGTCTCCTGAATTGTTAGGTGGCTTCTTTACCATTGACCAAACCAGGAAAGGCTTCTACCAGGAATTTAAAGCTAAAAACATCTTTACTAGTCATTCCAAAAACTTCCTAAAGAACTCTTCAAATCTTCTAAAGAAAGCATCAAATTACAGTTTATGACAAAAACACTTTGAATCTATTGCCTCTAAATTCTTGCCTTCCTCTATTAACATATATTGTACATTTATATCACACTTTTCCAACACTAACCAAGGTCTTGCATTGAAAGAACTAGCTTAAACTGATACTAAAATCTCAGTAAATATTCTGACTTAAACTTTCTTTCTGAGACAATGCTAAGATTGTGGCAAAATTATATTCTCTTACAGTGATAAGCAGTAAACTTAAATTTGTCTTATCAACAAGTAATATTGGTGAAGTTTCAGAGAGCCAGTATTGGAAAACCTATATAATATATCAGAATTACAAATTTATTCATACTCCAATCATAAGTATAGATTAAGCACACTGCCTATAACTAGTGTGGTCCTAATTTTTGGAGACTTTTTCTGCTGACTAATGAGCCCTCACTTTAGTTCTACTTGAGGTTATAAAACCACTGCATCTCTATCATGATACCCATTCAGGCCCTAGCTAGAAGTTTGGGAATGGGTTCCCACCCACCTGGCCCCAGAACTCAATTGGGCTAACTTCTTCTACGTGGATTCATCCTGGGGGGGAGGGGGGACAGGTTGGGCAATGAAGCAAATACAGGATTTGGTTCTTCCTTGTATAAATCTTCTGCCAGGGTTCCAGTGTCCTAGGGTTCCCAATGAATCAATTTTTGAGAAACAATAGAAGAATGGGACATTGTTATTTAACCTATATGCAGAGAACCTTATGGGAAATGGGGCTGGATGAAGAACAAGCTGGAATCAAGGTTGCCAGGAGAAATGTCAATAACCTCATATATGCAGATGACAACATCCTTATGGCAGAAGTGAAGAGGAACTAAAGAGTCTCTTGAAGAAGGTAAAAGAGGGGAGTGAAAAGGCTGACTTCAAAATTAACATTCAGAAAACTAAGATGGCATCTAGAAAACTAATCATGGCATCTGGTCCCATCACTTCATGGCAAATGGATGGGGAAACAATGAAACAGTGACAGACTTTATTTTCTTGGGCTCCAAAATCACTGAAGATGGTGATTGCAGCCATGAAATTAAAAGATGCTTACTCTTTGGGAAAAGAATTATAACCAATCTAGACAGCATATTAAAAAGCAGAGACGCAGTTATGTAAAGTTTAAAAATAAAATAAAATTAAAAAAAAAAAATAAAGATCATGTTCTCAATCCAAAAAAAAAAAAAAAAAAAAGCAGAGACGTTACTTTGTCAACAAAGGTCCATCTAGTCAAAGCCTCTGCTTTGCAATCCTCTATTAATTTTCTCTGTAGGGATATAGGCCGAAGCAAGTCCCATGATTTAGACCATGGGAGAGAAATCAGAATCACAAAGTAATACTAAAGCCTAACTTACGTTCTTCAATTGGATGTTTATCGGAAAGGCCTGATTCAGATTTGAGGTGGAATTTCAGTTAGTTATGTGTGTGTGCTAAGTCTCTTCAGTCATGTTCAACTCTATAAGACACAGTGGACTATAGCCAGCCAGGCTCCCCTGTCCAGGGGGATTCTCCAGGCAAGAATATTGGAGTGGATTGCCATCCCTTTCCCTGTTGGCTCAGTTGGTTATAAGTGATGTTGTGGTTGTTCAGTCACTCAGTTGTGTCTGATTCTGCAACCCCATGGACTGTAGCATGTCAGGCTTCCCTGTCTTTCACCATCTTCCAGGCAGAAAAATAGCCTTCTTCCCTACGATATCCAAGTCTCAGTCATAGGAACCTTTAAATATGTCACCTTACATGGCAAAAAGGAATTGACTGAAGGTAGGTTTTTGGTTCTTGATCAGCTGACCTTAACATTGGAAAATTATACTGAATTATCTATGTGGCCCCAATGTAATCACAAGGGTTTCTAGAAAGTGGAAAAATGAATGTAAAAGAAAAGGTCAAAGTGATGCAATATGAGAGGGTCTTGACTTGGAGTTCTGGGCTCTGAGGATGGAGGAAAGAATATGGGCAGCCTCTAGATACTGGAAAAGACAAGAAGTCAAATTCTCCTCTAGAATGTACAGAATGAATACAACCCTACCAACACCTTGATTTTAGTCACTGAGATCTGTGTTGGACTTCTAATTATATGGAACTAAAATATAACTACAAAGCTTGTGAAAATCTGTCACAGAATCAAGGGAAATTAACACACCAATTATATTGTCAGTGACTCTTGCTTGGAGAAGAAGAGACAAAGTGGGGAGGGCTGCTGGTAAATGGGTGGACAGAGGAGCTAAAGGCTTTCCCCCTATATCTCCCAAGACTGATTCAGGCACCTTCATTTTAATTACTTATATAATTTCCTCATGCCTCTTTTACTAATTTATCGCATGCTTTTATATCTGGAGATATATCTGGTTGCAATGAGATAATGAGTCATTTAAGGACCAACACTATTTTCCTAACTTGGATTTCCAGCATTCAATATGTATTTCCTATATATATATATATATAGGATATATATATATGTATTCACTTCAAGAGGAAGTGAGCACCACCTATGGGCCAAAGAGATTGAAATGCAATTAAAAGTTCCTAAAGTAACTACTTGTTAATATCACTGAGAAGAATCTAGGTTATGCTGCAGTCACATATGTCCTCAAACTCAGAGGCTCATTACAGCACATGACTCTTTCTTGGCCACATTACATGAGCAACAAGTGTCAACTCTGACTCTACTCCACACACTCTCCTAGGCAAAGTCCAAGTAACTGAACCAGCCTCTCCAACTGTATTGCCCATCTCATGACCCACAGGAAATAATCATTATTGCCCATGTACTCACTCTAAAAGCTTTTCCTTGATAATAACACACTTTCCCTTTGCTCACATTTTATTATTCAGAGAAAATCTTATGGCCATACCTGTAGCCAGTGTAGCAAGGAATTATAATAACTTTCTAAGAAGTTGTAGATAATATTTGTGAAAAAACAGAAACACATGTCCACACACACACAAAATCCAGTGCTCTTATCTCCAACCCTAATATTGCCAGGATCAACTCAGCTCCAGTCCTGTTGATGAACAATGGGGAGAGTTCATATTGGCATCACCCTATCAGCACTTGCTGGTGGAACTACAATATGGGCATCCATTTTTCAATCTAGTAAGATGTTTTAATCTAATAAGATTATTCATATTTTGTTATTCCATCAATACTTAAAATAATTTTGAATATAAGATAGAGGCTCAATAAATGATCCATTAGCATTTAATTAAATATTTTGAAAGTTTTCCAGAAAATAAAAATTAAGCACCATAATACAAATCTCTCAAATACCTGTAAGTATTTGACTGGGATATAATTCCACTTTGTCTTTATATAAAATAGGATGGGGAAAATATAAATAAAATAAAGTAGATATTTGTTTCACAAATGTCTTCTATACAAATACCTGCAAATCCACAGATAGGTAAATTATGACTATAAAGAACAAAGTAACTAAATGAAGGATAATAATTTTGAATAGAAGGATATGAAAAAACATAGTGATAACAATATCATATATATGCTATATATATATATATATATATATATATATATCAATTCTGTATGATATTGAATGGTTTGCCTTGGAAACAAGCAGAGATTATTCTGTTGTTTTTGAGATTGCACCCAAGTACTGCATTTTGGACTCTTGTTGACTGTGAGGGCCACTCCATTTTTTCTAAGAGATTCTTGCCCACAGTAGTAGATATTATGGTCATCTGAATTAAATTCATCCATCCTAGTCCATTTAGGTTCACTGATTCCTAAATGTTGATGTTCACTCTTGCCATCTCCTGTTTGACCACTTTCAATTTACTTTGATTCATGGAAGTAAAATTTAATGTTCCTATACAGTATTGTTCTTTACAACATGGGACTTTACTTCCATCACCAGTCACATTCACAACTGGGCGTCATTTTTGCTTTGGCTCTGTATCTTCATTCCTTCTGCAGTTATTTCTTCACTCTTCTCCAGTAGCATATTGGGCACCTAACGACCTGGGGAGTTCATCTTTCAGTATCATATCTTTTTGCCTTTTCAGACAGTTCATGGAGTTCTCAGGACAGGAATTCTGAAGAGGTTTGCCATTCCCTTCAAAACTGGACCACATTTTGTCAGAAATCTCCACCATGACCCTAACCAAGAACTTCCAGATGTTCAAGTTGGATTTAGAAAAGCCAGAGGAAGCAGAGAGCAAATAACCAACAGATGCTGGATAATCAAAAAAGCAAGAGAGTTCCAGAAAAACTTCTACTTCTGTTTTATTGACTATACCACAGCCTTTGACTGTGTGGGTCACAACAAACCATGGAAAATTCTTAAAAAGATGGCAATATCAGAGGACCATACCTACCTCCTGAAAAATAAGTATGCAGGTAAACAAGCAATAGTTAGAACTAGACATAGAAAAACAGACTGATTCCAAATCAGGAAGGACTATGTCAAGGCTGTAAACTATCACCCTGTTAATTTAACGTATATGCAGAGTTCAGTCAGTTCAGTTCAGTCATTCAGTCGTGTCCAACTCTGCCACCCCATGGACCACAGCACTTGAAGCATCCCTGTCCATCACCAACTCCTGGACCCTAATCAAACTCATGTCCATTGATGGTGATGCCATCCAACCATCTCATCCTTCACTGTCCCCTTCTTTTCCCACCTTCAATATTTCCCAGTATCAGGGTCTTTTCCAGTTCTTCACATCAGGTGGCCAAAATATTGGCATTTCAGCTTCATGTCAGTCCTTCCAATGAATATTCAGGACTGATTTCCTTTAGGATGGGCTGGTTGAATCTCCTTGCTGTCCAAGGAACTCTCAAGAGTCTTCTCCAACACCACAGTTCAAAAGCATCAATTCTTCAGCAATCAGCTTTCTTTATAATCCAACTCTCATACCCATACATGACTATTGGAAAAACCAAAGCTTTGACTAGATGGACCTTTGTTGGCAAAGTAATGTCTCTGCTTTTTAATACGCTGTCTAGATTGGTCATAACTCTTCTAAAGAGTAAGTGTCTTTTAATGTCATGGCTGCAGTCACCATTTGTAGTGATTTTGGAGCCCCCCCCCAAAATAAAGTCTCTCACTGTTTCTATTGTCATCTATTTGATATGAATTGATGGGGAAATAGATGGGGAAACAGTGTCAGACAGATGGTAATTGCAGCCATGACATTAAAAGACACTTGCTCCTTGGAAGAAAAGCTATGACCAACTTAGACAGCATATTTAAAAAGCAGAGACATTATTTTGCCAACATAAGTCCATCTAGTCAAAGCTATGATCTTTCCAGAAGTCATGTATGGATGTGAGAAAAGTGAAGTGTAAGTGAAGTTGCTCAGTCATGTCCAATTCTTTGTGGTTGCATGGAGTTTACTAGGCTCCTCAATCCATGGGGTTTTCCAAGCAAGAATACTGGACTGTGTTGTCATTTCCTTCTCCAGGGAATCTTCCCAATCCAGGGATCAAACCCAGGTCTGCTGCATTGTAGGCAGATGCTTTACCCTCTGACCCACCAGGGATGCCCTTCCCTGGATGTGAAGAGTTGGATGTGAGTTGTGAGATGGATGTGAGAGCTGGAGTATAAAGAAAGTTGAGTGCCAAAACATTGATGCTTTTGAACTGTGGTATTGGAGAAGACTCTTGAGTCCCTTGGACTGCAAGGAGATTCAACCTGTCAATCCTAAAGGAAATTAGTCCTGAATATTCATTGAAAGGACTCATGTGGAAGCTGAAACTCGAATGCTTTGGCCACCTAATTCGAACAACTGACTCGTTGGTAAACAACCTGATGCTGGGAAAAATTGAAGGCAGGAGGAGAAGGGGACAACAGAGGACATGATGTTTGGATGGCAATACTGACTAGAAGGACATGAGTTTGAGCAATCTCCGGGAGTTGGTGATGAATCAAGGAACCTGGCGTGCTGCCATCCATGGGGTCGCAAAGATTCAGACAGGACTGAGTAACTGTACTGAACAGAACTGAATATATATGTGTATATACACACACACACACACACACACACACACACGTATATGTATATATACAGAATCAGCCAGCTTCAAAATGCAAATTCTCTCAACTGAAAATATTAATGAGATAGCAAGAATAATCTCTCCCAAAAGACACAGGTGGTCACACAAACTCACACACACAAATAGCATAAAAATTCTTTAATAAAGAGTTTTTGATTGTATAGTGTGCTACAGAATCTGAAGTTCTGGTAAAATGGGTAATATGTTTTAAAGAAAGTCACAATATAAAGCAATTTCTAAGAATTATAATTCAACACAATTCTCTGAATGTTAAAGCTCTGCTGAATGTAATTTTGGTCTTCTCTATTTCAGAAAGCAATTTAAAACCTTACAAGGCATTAGAAATGTTTCTTATATTTGTAGCCCATTAAATTTTATAAGGTACTCATATACATTGTCTTTTGATTTTCACGCAAACCTCTTGAAAGGCAAAGCATTATCATACCCAGTTAGCATAACTCATGGCATATAACAGGCCATTGTTGATAAATATTTGTTATTAGAACAAGTGAATTAAATCATGTATAACTTATAAGAAAGGTGAACTTAAAATAGTTGACTGTTTAGCTCAAGGTGACAGATTCTGCAGACAGAACTTCAGACTTAATGTTAAATCTTCTTTCTCTTCATCATGAATATGACCACCTTTCAAAATCATCATGCCCAATTTATACTTAAAAATAGAAAGGTGTAAATAATTTATGGGGCTTCTCTAGTAGCTCAGTTGCAATGCAGGAGACCCGGGTTTGATCCCTGGGTCGGGAAGCTTCCCTGGAAAAGGAAATGGCAACCCACTCCAGTATTCCTGCCTGGAGAATTCCATGGACAGAGGCACTTGGTGGGCTACAGTCCATGTGGTCTCAAAGAGTCAGACAGGACTGAACAACTAACATACACACAAATAATTAATTAAAGTGTAAATTGGCCATAAGATCTCAAATATTTAGTTTTATGTAAAACCAAAAATTTAATAAAATTTTAAATTTAATAAATTTAATAAAAAATGTCTTCAAACGTAATATATATAAATTCATTTATGCACATATTTAAATATATTTATTTGAAAGTTTACAGAACTTTTGGTTCAGTGTTGCTGGTGTGTAAAACAGTGGGGACCACAGTCTCTGGATCCCACATTTTGTGGTATAGATGGCTTGGCAGGATACTGACGCAAAGGACCCTTTTCAGAAAGACATTTTTAAGTGTACAAAATAAACTAATACAATTATGTAAAGTTTAAAAACAAAATAAAATTAAAAAAATAAAAAAATAAAATAAACTATGTAGATTATAGAGAAAAGCTGTTTTATTTAACTATAGTCCGATCCACGTTGAGACTCACCACATAGATAGTTAAATGAGGGTTATTTTAATTTTTGATCATTATCAATGATCTTTAGTGTTTTATGCCCTATTAGAATGAGAAGGGAATGACTAATCTTTGTATAGCATACATGTATTTGTTCAAAGATGAAACAAAGGCAAAAATGTAAATTTCACTTCACAAAATACTAACAACAACACATAACTAAATTAAACATTATGGTATCAAAAGTCATGATTAGGTAAGAATTATGGATCTTATTCCAAATGCTTCTGGGTAAACCTGACTTAATCATTTAGTATATTATCTCTACCTCTCAAAGAGAGAAAGTAACATACACCCAACACTATTTCATGAATTGTTGTGATGATAAAACATACCAATACATGAAAAGAAACTTTGAAATGTGTGTAACACTTAAAATGCAAGGTAGAATTTTATGAAATAAGCAATAAAGGGTGACATTAAAAAATACACAAGGCCATAATGCCTGAAGTTAGGTAACAGGATATAAATAGTAGAATAGCTCAAAAAAACAATGAAGAATATCATATATCATCAAGTTAATGTTTAATTGCCCAGTGCATGGTGTAGACATCTATGATAGCTGGTGATTGTAGTTTAATAAATCACCATGGTCTGAGATGGTAAAGAAATGCTAATTTAAGTAGGGAGTATTTTTGGAAGGAAGGAATAATGTAAAGATAGATGGAATGAAGCAAAGATATGAGAAAGGGAGAGAAGAAGGAAAACCTTTAAAAAATATCTCTGTCACAGAATTCTTAAGAAAATTAGCAATAACAAATCTAAAAATATTGAAATATACTCAGCATTCAGTATGTGATAGCTATTATTATAATTTTACCTCAGGCAGATTTTGCAAGAGAGAACCTTTAGATTGCAATACCGATTATGAGAAATAGATGTCTATATATGTTTTACAATAAAAGACTTAATAACAAAATTCTTAAATATCAGTCATTTTGGTGCAAGTGCTTGATTTCTACTCTAACCAGCTAAAGCCACAAAGCTGATTTATTTAAAGAATTAAGAGTATCTGATGAAACTTAGACCCCACAAGAAACTACAGACATAGAAAAGTCATCCGCAAAAATCACAAGGACTCAAGTCTCCTTGACAAAAAGCATCCACATCATAACTAGCAAATAATTAGAAATCTGACAGAGGAGATACATGTATGCTATCCAGTTTGTAAAATATTCTAGTTGGTATTCACTGAGAATACATCTATATCCTTCTTGAGATTAGTGTATTCATGGTTTTAGAAATAAAAGCTACTATTCCCCGCCCCCCCCCCCCCGATTTAGTCAAAGTTCAGTTCAGTTCAGTCACTCAGTTGTGTCCGACTCTCTGCAACCCCATGAATCGCAGCATGCCAGGCCTCCCTGTCCATCACCAACTCCTGGAGTTCACTCAGACTCACGTCCATGGAGTCAGTGATGCCATCCAGCCATCTCATCCTCCATCATCCCCTTCTCTTCCTGCCCCCAATCCCTCCCAGCATCAGAGTCTTTTCCAATGAGTCAACTCGTCGCATGAGGTGGCCAAAGTACTGGAGTTTCAGCTTTAGCATCATTCCTTCCAAAGAAATCCCAGAGCTGATCTCCTTCAGAATGGACTGGTTGGATCTCCTTGCAGTCCAAGGGACTCTCAAGAGTCTTCTCCAACACCACAGTTCAAAAGCATCACTTCTTTGGTGCTCAGCCTTCTTCACATTCCAACTCTCACATCCATACATGACCACAGGAAAAACCATAGCCTTGACTAGATGAACCTTTGTTGGCAAAGTAATGTCTCTGCTCTTGAATATGCTATCTAGGTTGGTCATAACTTTCCTTCCAAGGAGTCAGTGTCTTTTAATTTCATGGCTGCAGTGTCAAAAGGTCACTGCAAATTACAGAAACCAGAAAAAAGATGGACACCAAACCAGAGGATTATGCATGCATAAGCACACATGTGTACCTGTGCTTGCTTGTGTATATTTATTTAGACTTATGTAAAAGGACTTCCCTGATGGCTCACTCATAAGGAATCTGGCTGTCAATGCAGGAGACTCAGGTTTAATCCCTGGGTCAGGAAGATCCCCTGGAGAAGGAAATGGCAACCTACTCCAGTATTTTTACCTAGAGAATCCTACAGACAGAGGAGCCTGATGGGCTATAGTCCATGGGGTCGCAAAGAGTTGGATATGACTTAGTAACTAAACAAAAACATTATGTAAAAATTTTGTGAAACATATAGAAAAAAACATAATTCACACACACATGCACACACATATACACCCACCCTACCTTAAAGAATTATGTCCTAAATCTCCCATTTATTAGAATCCAAAAATAGTTAGTGCTATCTCAATTGTGCCCTTACCAATGTATATCTGCTTTGTTTTATTTTTCCAGTCTTAAGAAGATGATACACAGTGCTACACAAATTGATTTACAAAATCATTCTGTCTTATATATCTTTTGAAAACAATATACTTGAAAATCATTCCTTTTAAGTCTCCTTATTTCACGTTCTGGCTCTACTATACACTAACATATTCATATTGAATGCATTTAGATTTTCTTCAGTTTATTTGCCACTGGATATTAAGTAAATTAACACACACATACACATTACCAACATAACTGGAGAAAAGTCAGTTTATTTATTCTCTTCAACCATAAAGAATTTCAGTAAACATTTTACTCCATTTATTGTTCATTTATATTTCTTCTTCTGGGGTTAACCTGTTCATGTTCACAGGTATCACGGAATCCTCAAATAACATTTGGAAAAGCTAGCACATGGGAGCTGTTTTTCAAGATGTACAAAAACAAAACAACATCAGTATGGGCTATCAAAAATGAAGGGTAAACTCATTATCAGCCTGTCAATCCTACCACACACAACTGTAAGAGATTTCTAAAACCGGCCAGACTTAAATTTGAGTTGACCCTCAGACCAGCTTCTGTTTTCCTTTGTCCTCATAAATTGACTAAGTTTAGACACTTCTTTCATTTCTACTTAATGAAATGAGAAGAAAAAGTAGATTGAGTTAAATGGTCATGTAACTGAGTCAACAGTTTATAGACTACCATTGTTTTGCTTTGCTTTGGTTATATTGTTGTTTGGTTCCATAGAAAATGTGTCAACCATGACAATGTGATGAAGAAATGACATTCCAGAATCACTGATAAAGAAAGCAAAAGTAATGAAAAAAAGATAGCAGACCTGTGAGACAAAGCCTTCTTCCTCACTTTTTGTTTTCCTCTTTTTTTTTTTTTTTTAATTTTTGGTTAAGAATGAGAAAAAAGTTACTCCCATGGGTCATAGAAAAAGATGCCTAAACAGTAAACAACATTCTATCATGTTTCCTAACATTGTGTTTCCTTTTTTCTTAATCAACTATACAAGTTACCCATTTTGACTATTCAAATTCATTTGTGAGGAAAAACAAAGCAACTCCAAAGTAAGTCTTTGGTCACACTTCACATTATGAAGGCCCAATAACAGGCCAGGGTGAGAGGAGAGTGTTGTTAAATCTAATTGGTCCCTGCATTTTCTGTATGTACCTTGCCAGAACACCCCAGAGGAAAACATCCTTGAAGTAGATTGTCTCCCTTATCCTTATTTTCATTCTGTCTGACAACACTAAATCATGGATCTTCCTCTTACATTCTGCAAATGTGTATTCGAACATCTGGTCCTTTCTTATGTCAACTACTTGACTGAATGTCATCTATCAAGTGTTGTCATTGTCTCCCAGTATCATAAATGCTCTTTCATTATCTGCAGCTTGGTCCCTTCCAGCCACTTTACATTAGCGCTGTTTGGTTTATGGGCCTCTGTAGTTTGATCACATGCTTACTAATTTCTCTATCAAGCAGCCTTTCTATCTGCTAAGCATACACACTACCATATGTAAATAGATAGCCAATGGGAATTTGCTGTATGACTCAGGGAACTCAAACAGGGGCTTTGTAAAAATCTAGAGGGGTTAGAAGGGGTGGGAGGGAGGCACAAGAGGGAGGGGACATACATATACCTATGGCTAAATCATGTTGATGTATAGCAGAAACCAACAAATGTTTCAAAGCAATTATCCTTCAATTAAAAAATTAGCAAATTAAAAAAGATGTTAGAATATGAAAAAAAGGTCTCCCAACTTAAGGTTCCACAATAGTCTAGTTTGAATAAAAATCAAAAGGCTATGATTTAAATACATTCAATTTAATTACATAGTCATTGATTTATTGATGATCTTGTAAATGTCATTATTTACTCATGTAATTCCTTAAAGGATGAGACCATAAGCAAGGTGATTTTATCATTTCATTAAGATTTGATCAACAACCTTGATATAAAGTAATTCACTGCTCACATATTTTTATCCTTCCTGGGAATATTCTCTGTTTAAGAACCATAGATTTACTATATGCAATATGATAGTAAATTTTTTAATAAATGTGATCCTGCTTCTTGAACAGCACTGAAATTGATGATAAATGACTTGTGCTAACATAAATATGAAGGCAGTAATATTGGGAAACTGACTGCTTTGGTTTTCTGTCAAACCTTTTGACTGATGTTGGCATACACTAGACCTTTTCCTTCCTAACTTTACTTTTTAAGGGCATGAAAAAAAAATCACTTAGCTTACTTCAGAAACTGTCATATATTTACTTTTGTTTAACTTTTTTTTTTGCTTCTACTTTGATCTCATATGTGTATCTTCTCTCCTTTGGAAATTATATTATATATATTCTTCATGTCTTGATGAAAAAATTGGCCACTTTTATTGACTCAAAATTTCCCATTCACCTTCTGCCTAAAATCATTTCATCCTTAACCTGGATTTTACCACTTTCTACTCTAGATAGATTCTTTCTGTTTATCCCATACAACTAAAAGTTTGCCCAGAAAATATGGCCACATTTTAATTCCAGGGTCACACACAGATAGACCATTTTAAATAAATGTCTCACCATAGTGTTATCCCTTATAAACTGGAAAAATGCCCTGACCCATCCTCAGAGGCAGGTATAAATGCAGGTGTCATATCCCAGTTATGAAAGAGTTCCCTGGGTCCTTCCTGTCTATATAAAATAATTAATCACAGGAATGTTGTCATTGTTCAGTTGCCCAGTGGTGTCTGACTCTTTCTTTGCAACCCCATGGACTGCAGCATGCCAGGCCTACCTGTCCCTCACCACCTCCTGGAATTTGCCCAAGTTCGTGTCCATTACATTGGTGATGCCATCTAGTCATATTATCTTCTGACACTCTCTTCTCCTTCACAGGAGAACACAGTGTTAAAAGTGCCAAGATCTCGAAGGTGTTACAGAAGAGATTCTGAAGGATAAGAAAACATTTGGTGCATATGGATTGGGATATCCAGGTTGATGACAGTCAAGATTCATCTAAGCAGGTTTGGTGATTAGTGTATAATTGACAATATAAGGTGATGACTAAAAACATGGTCTCTAGAGCCAGCTTGTGCATGCTAAGTTGTTTTAGTCATGTCCAACTCCTTGGCACCACATGGATTATAGCCCACCAGGCTTCTCTGTCGATAGGATTCTCCAGGCAAGAATATTGCAGTGGTTTGCCATTCCCTTCTCCAAGGGATCTTCCTGACCCAGGGATTGAACTCGGGTCTCCCGCATTGCAGGCAGATTCTTTACCATCTGAACCAGCTATCATTTTAGTCACTCAGTTTTGTCTGATTTTTTGTGACCCCATGGACTGCAGCATGCCAGGCTTCCCTGTCCATCACCAACTCCCGGCGTTTATTCAAACTCATGTTCATTGAGTCGGTGATGCCATCCAACCATCTCATCCTCTGTTATCCCCTTCTCCTCCCACCTTCAATCTTCCCCAGCATAAGAGTCTTTTCTAGTGAGTCAGTTCTTCTCATCAGGTGGCCATAATATTGGAGTTTCAGCTTTAGTATCAGTCCTTCCAATGAATATTCAGGACTGATTTCCTTTAGGATTGACTGGTTGAATCTCCTTGCAGTCCAAGGGACTCTCAAGAGTCTTCTCCAATACCACAGTTCAAAAGCATCAATTCTTTGGTGATCAGCTTTCTTTATAGTCCAACTCTCACATCTATACATGACTACTGGAAAAACCAAAGCTTCGACCAAACTGATCTTTGTTGGCAAAGTAATATCTTTGCTTTTTAATATGCTTTCTAGGTTGGTCATAACTCGTCTTCCAAGGAGAGGAGCAAGTGTCTTTTAATTCATGGCTGCAGTTACCATCTACAGTGATTTCAGAGCCCCCCAAAATGAAGTGTGTCACTGTTTCCCCGTTTGTTTGCCATGACATGATGGGACCAGATGTCATGATCTTAGTTTTCTGAATGTTGAGTTTTAAGCCAACTTTTTCACTCTCCTCTTTCACTTTCATCAAGAGGCTCTTTAGTTCTTCTTTGCTTTCTGCCATAAGGATGGTGTCATCTGCATATCTGAGGTTATCAATATTTCTCCTGGCAATCATGATTCCAGCTTGTGCTTCATCCAGCCCAGCACTGGCCTAGTAAAAAAAGCAGAAGTAGATGTTTTTCTGGAACTTTATCAATTATTCAGTGCATCTTGGAAATTTGTTTTCTGGTTCCTCTGCCTTTTCTAAAACCATCTTGGTGTATATGGATTGGGGACCAGCTTGCCTGGGGCTAAATGTCAGCTGGAACTAACCATGTGATATTGGATAAATTGCTTAGATTCTTAATATCCTGGTAACTGCTTCTCTCTTAGCAATTGTAGTACTTAGCACTACTTAGCAGTAGTAGTACTTACCCCATTATATTTTTGTATGATTAGACATGTGATATTCATATGCAATAGAGCTTCCCTGGTGGCTCATTGGTAAAGAAACCACCTTCCAATGCAGAAAACGGGTTTAATCCCTGGGTTGGGAAGATCTTCTGGAGGAGGAAAAGGCAACACATTCTAGTATTCTTACGGGATATTCCATGACAGAGGAGCCCTGACAGGTTACTGTCCATGGGGTCCCAAAAGAGTCAGACACAACTTAGCTACTAAGCAGACAAAACTAATAACACACAATACTATGTTAACAAATAGGATTTAACAAACAATGCACTTAGAACAATGCTTAGAATATAATGAATACCAGATGGTGCTAGAAGTAAAGAATTCACCTGCCAATGTAGGTCAGACTTAACAGATGCTGGTTCCATACCTGAGTAGGGAATTTTTCCTGGAGGAGCAAATGGGAACCCACTCCAGTATTCTTGCCTGGAGAAACCCATGGACATAGGAGTCTGGTGGGCTACAGTCTATGGGGTCACAAAGAGTCAGACACGATTCGGTGACTAACACAAACACACATATACATTTAGATATTATTATCTAAACTCATATGACCACTTTATACATCTAAATTTGACTATGATAGTATCTTGCAAATCTTGGGATGTTTATTCTTTAGAATGAAGTCAAACCACCTACAATTGAACATCTTATAGGCAATGGTTAAAAATTCAGAACTCTGTACCCACTAGGTGTCTAAATTGTTCATAAGCACTTACAAAATTTTGATGTACTCTAGAGTTGGA
Source organism: Bubalus kerabau (assembly GCF_029407905.1). Lineage (NCBI taxonomy): Eukaryota > Metazoa > Chordata > Mammalia > Artiodactyla > Bovidae > Bubalus > Bubalus kerabau. Next base: position 55,872,941 of record NC_073634.1, read on the forward strand.
AACTATGGACTATATTTCAGACAGGGTGAAGATGGTCTTGGATAGGATCAGGTTTTATAATGTTTGTGGTATTTATTTGAATCTAAAGGTTCGATCATGCCTGCTAAGTCACTTCAGCCCTGTGTGGCTCTGCAAACCTATGGACTGTAACCCGCCAGGTTTCTCTGTCCATGGAATTCAACAGACAAGAATACCAGAGTGGGTGGCCATGGCTTCCTCCAGCAGATATTCCTGACCCAGAGGTTGAACCCACATCTTCTGTGGCTCCTGCATTGCAGGCAGATTCTTTACCCCTGGGTCACCATGAAAGCCCCAGCACAGTGGTAAAGAATCTGCCTGCTAATGCAGGAGACACAAAAGATGAAAGCTCGATTCCTTGGTCAAGAAGATCACCTGGAATAGGAAATGGCAACCCCATCCAGCATTCTCAGCTGGAAAATTCCATGGGTAGAGTAGACTGGTAAGCTACAGTACATGGGATGGCAAAGAGTTGTACATGACTGAACACACACACACACACACACACACACACACATAATAGAAATTGAAGACTGCAAGACTAGTATCTGTGGTGTTTTTATGCAGGGTTCTTTCTCTTTATTGCAGATGTTTAATTAGATAGAAATTGTGCAGAGAGGATCATGAACATAGAACAATTTCTCCCATCTTTTTTTTTTCTTTCTTGTATTCAAGCTGAGACAGTCCTCCCCAACCTCCTAAAAGAGTGACAGAAACGAATTCCTTCACCATATTCCTGATTTAAGCGAAAAGGGTTTAGCTCATGAGATGATCCAATTCTTTCTAGTTATGGTCTAAGGTCAGCCACTCTCCAAATCTCTGGAAACCCATATCATTCAGACTTTGAATGATAATATAGGAGCTTAAAGAAAAACACATAGCAATGTTTATTAAAACATTTTCTCAGTAGTCTGAGGAGACTAAGAGAAAATTTGGGACTGGAAAAATATGGTTTGCTTTTTACTACTTGACAGAAAAGAGTTAACAAATTAAAAACATGAAAATATTCTTGAGATAGTAATTTTCAATAATCTGTTTTATAAGCTAGTCTGCTTAGTTAAGACAAAGGATATTTCATTAATAGTTTGAATTAAGGCCAGGAAAGGATCACCTGGCAGCCTGAACTTTCAAAAGATGACATAACATCATAGACTGTGTTTTCCCAGGAACAAATATTCAGCTTCACACGAGGATCAATATTGCTGGAAATGTTATTTCCTCTAAACTATTAAAGATATACTAGAATATGCATTTCTTTATATTAAAACATTCCAATGTAACTTCAGGCCAAAATTCCAGATAAGCAATAGTTATAGAAAAGAAAGCCTGGGAAGGTTAGAATGAAATCATTGCTTTGAGAGTTGAACCATTGTTTCTTAGGGAATGAAATCTCTCTTAACTTTTCAAAAATTTACAATCATGCACACACAGGCAAGAACTATAACTCTGATCTCATTGATAAGCTGCCAACCCATGTTCAAAATCTAAATCAAGCAACTCAAAACTTCTTTGAGGAAAAGGTAAATTTTATTTCCTTGAAAGTAGAGGAAAGGAGTTAAAGCATGACACAGGAAAAAGATGAACTTGCCATTTGGGAAGAATTGAAAGAAAACAGCATTGACCACAAGTATGAGGCATACATCTTAATTATGGCTATAACTATAACAAAGGAAAAAAAGAAAACTCAATTTTTGTAACAATTTATCTTTTCTTATTTTCAGGCTTAGGGAGTTGTTCTAAATGAATTAATACTAGGAGATCTGTTGATTAGATGGATATTTTAAGGGAAAAACATGATATAGGTAATGGATCTTCATATGGTTATAAAATAGTCTTAATTGTGATATTTCACTATAAGAAGGTGATAAATATAAATATCTTCTAATCTAATAATTTTGCATGCCTTAAGTAAGGGACTGATTGGGAAAAAAGTCTTAAGGATTTGCATGGAAAGAAAGGGCAAGAAGAGAAAGATGGAAATCTGCCTAGTAATTCCCCCCTTCTTTTCCAAGGATCAATACATTCCAAGACTAAGGGATAGATTTAGGAAGGCATACATGCTATGTTTTGGGGGATGGAATGGGAGCCTGTGCAAACACTGGGAATCTCAAGAAAACTGGGAGTTTTTGTGATCTCAAGAGAAACAAATGTACCTCGGTGTTTTTTGTATGTTGGCCCATCAGTTCAGTTCAGTTGCTCAGTCATGTCTGACTCTTTGTGACCCCATGAGTTGCAGCATTCAAGGCTTCCCTGTCCATCACCAACTCCTGGAGTTTACTCAAATTCATGTTCATTGAGTCAGTGATGCCATCCAACCATCTCATCCCCCATTGTCCCCTTCTCTTCCCACCTTCAATCTTTCCCAGCATCAGGGTCTTTAAAATGAGTCAGTTCTTCGCATCAGGTGGCCAAAGTATTGGAGCTTCAGCTTCAGCTTCAGCATCAGTCCTTCCAGTGAATATTCAGGACTTATTTCCTTTAGGATGGACTGCCCTTCTTCAGCCCACATTGGTCTATAGAAGGGCAATAATATCAGTGACAGTAGAAAGCAGGAATAGATTTTAAATATGATAACATCCTTCAAAGTCAAAGTGGAATCTATGCCTATCAGCTTTCATACATGCATAATCTCTAAGTTATTGATTATGCTTATCTAAGATAATCAGAAATTTCTAGAAGTTCTGGCATAATATATTTTATAATTATTTCAATAGAGAATTTAACTAAATGTTCTTATAAAATATGCAAAAATAAATTTAATTGAGTGAAAAACTGTTCTTCAAATAAAGATTTTAAAATTACAGTTTGGCTACAAGCAATAGAACCAAGAGTTCAAGTGAAGACACTTTAATTTGTCTTATGTTATTGTAACAAATAAGCACAAAATCAGTACCTTAAAACCATCAATTTAACTGGAACTCAGTATACCAAAAAAAAAAAAAAAAAGAGAGAGAGAGAGATAATCTGGACATATACTTTACATCTTTTAGAAAAACTAAATCACAGTGCACCACAGACCTAAATGTAAAATATAAAAACTATAAAAATCCTATAAGGTAACACATAAGAGGAAAGTTAGATGACCTTGGGTATGGCATTGAGCTTTTGATACAAACAAAAGGTATAATACATGAAACAAATAATTGACAAGTTGGACTTTTTATTTTTATTTTTTTATTTTTAAACTTTACATAACTGAATTAGTTTTGCCAAATATCAAAATGAATTATTAAAAACTTAAAAAAAAAAAAACAAACTTTTTTTCTAGAAAAGACAATTTTGAGAAAATGAGAAAACATGCCACACACTGGGAAGAAATATTTGTAAAATACACATCTGATAAAGAACTGTTAGCCAAAATAGTCAAATTATTCCTAAATATAGAAAATAATAAACAACCCACTTAAAATGGTCCATAAACATTAACAGATGTCTCATCAACACAGATACATGTAACAAAAAAGCATGTAAAAATTTACTCACATGAAATATTATCAGGGAAGTGCAAATTAAGCAACAATTAGATTCCAGTGCACACCTGTTAAGATTGCCAAATCCAGAACACTGACATAGTAAATACTGGCAAGAATGCAAAGCTATCAGAACTCTCATCAATTGCTGGTGAAATGCAAAACAGTGCAGTCACTTTGGAAAAAAAATAAGATTTCTTACAAAATTAGACATATCCTTACCATTTGATCTAGCAGTGATGCTCCTTGTCATTTACCCAAATGAGCTGAAAATGCATGTCCACACAAAACCCTGCATGTAGATATTTATGTTGTTGTTGCTCAGTCACTAAGTCATGACTGACTCTTTGCAACCCCATGGACTGCAGCATGCCAGGCTCCTCTGTTTTCCACTGTCTCCCAGAGTTTGCTCAAATTCATACCCATTGAATAGCTGATGGTATCTTGCCATCTCATCCTCTGCCATCCCTTCTGCTTTTAGCTTCAATCTCTCATCAGGGATTCTTTCCAATTAATCAAATGTTTATAGCAGCTTTATTTACAATTACCAAAATTCAAAAGTAACCATGATGTCTTTCTGTAGGTGAATGGATAAATAAACGGTGGAATATTATTTAGTACTAAAAGAAATGAGCAATCAAGCCTCATGGCAGAAAGTGAAGAAGAGCCTCTTAATGAAAGTGAAAGAGGGGAACGAAAAAGCTGGTTTAAAACTCAACATTCAAAAAACTAAGATCATGGCATCCTGTCCTATCACTTCATGGCAAATACATGGGGAAGCAATAGAAACAATTACAGGCTTTATTTTCTTGGGCTCCAAAGTCTCTGAAGATGGTGACTGCAGCCAGGCAATTAAAAGATGCTTGCTCTTTGGAAGAAAAGCTATGACCAACCTAGATAACATATTCAAAAGCAGAGACATTACTTTGCTGACAAAGGACCATCTAGTCAAAACTATGGTCTTTCCATTAATCATGTATGAATGTGAGAATTGGACCATAAATAAAGCTGAGTGTGAATAACTAATGCTTTTGAACTGTGGTGTTAGAGAAGACTCTTGAGAGTCTCATAGACTGCAAGGAGATCCAACCAGTTCATCCTAAAAGAGATCAGTCCTGGGTGTTCATTGGAAGGACTGATGTTGAAGCTGAAACTCCAATACTTTGTCCACCTGATGCAAAGACTCATTGGAAAAGACCCTCATGCTGTGAAAGATTGAGTGCAGGAAGAGAAGGGGATGACAGAGGATGAGATGGTTGGATGGCATCACCAACCCAATGAACATGAATTTGAACAAGCTCTGGGAGTTGGTGATGGACAGGGAGGCCTGGTGTACTGCAGTCCATGGGGTCACAAAGAGTTGGACATGACTGAGTGACTGACTTGAACTGAACTGAGAGAATGAACAACATCAAGCCAGGATAAGATATGGAGGAAACTTAACTACATATTTCTAAAGGAAGAAAAATGTAATTGTAAAAGGCTACATACTTTATGATTTCAATTATACAACATTCTGTAAGAAGCAAAACTATGGAGACAATAAAAAATAAGGGGTTGTTGGAGGGAGGGATGAGTAGGTGGTGCACAGAAAATTTTTAGAAAAAAGAAAAATATTTAGGGTGATGTTATAATGGTCAATACATTCCATTTTATATTTGCCCAAATCCATGTAATGTACAACAACAATAATGAATTTTAATACTAACTAGAAACCTATATGCATGTCAGGATGCAACAGTTAGAACTGGACATGGAACAACAGACTGGTTCCAAATAGGAAAAAGGGATATGTCAAGGCTGTATATTGTCACCCTGCTTATTTAACTTATATGCAGAGAACATCATGAGAAACGCTGGGCTGGAAGAAGCACAAGCTGGAATCAAGATTGCTGGGAGAAGTATCAATAACCTCAGATATGCAGATGACACCACCCTTATGACAGAAAGTGAAGAGGAACTAAAAAGCCTCTTGATGAAAGTGAAAGAGGACAGTGAAAAAGTTGGCTTAAAGCTCAACATTCAGAAAACTAAGATCATGGCATCTGGTCCCATCACTTCATGGGAAATAGATGGGGAAGCAGTGGAAACAGTGTCAGACTTTATTTTGGGGGGCTCCAAAATCACTGCAGATGGTGATTGCAGCCATGAAATTAAAAGACACTTACTCCTTGGAAGGAAAGTTATGACCAACCTAGATAGCATATTAAAAAGCGAAGATATTACTTTGCCAACAAAGGTCCATCTAGTCAAGGCTATGGTTTCTCCAGTGGTCACCTATGGATGTGAGAGTTGGATTGTGGAGAAAGCTGAGCACCAAAGAATTGATGCTTTTGAACTGTGGTGTTGGAGAAGACTCTTGAGAGTCCCTTGGACTGCAAGGAGGTCCAACCAGTCCATTCTAAAGGAGTTTAGTCCTGGGTGTTCATTGGAAGGACTGATGCTAAAGCTGAAACTCCAATACTTTATCCACCTTATGTGAAGAGTTGACTCATTGGAAAACACCCTGATTCTAGATGGGATTGGGGGCAAGAGGAGAAGGGGATGACAGAGGATGAGATGTCATCACCGACTCAATGGACGTGAGTTTGAGTGAACTCTGGGAGTTGATAATGGACAGGAAGGTCTGGCGTTCTATAATTCATGGGGTCTCAAAGAGTCGGACATGACTGAGCGACTGAAGTGAACTGAACTAAGAAGCAGATATTCTTATAAACTAGACATTATATGGCACATTTTTTGTGCCTAGGCCTGTCTATGTCTTTGCTCAGTTGACTAGATAACATAGGCACATATGCATTTTTGATCTAAGGATAAATCTAGATCATCTTCGGTACATACTATAAACTTTATATGTGAGTCCTCTGCCATCAGAACTGAATAAATTTACTTTCATTCTTCTATGTCTACATTCATCTACATGCATCTTCATCATCTTCATTTACATCAATAAGCTGTCATTCTTGTGGTTTACAATATCACACCTTCAGTTACTTCTTCAACAGTCTTAGCTTGGCGATCCAGTACAATTTAGCCTCAAAGTCTAACAATTAGCATCTTTATTGTGATTTCCTGCTATAGATTATTAGTTTATGGAGCAAGAACAAAAATAAAACTGGCTTTAAATGAAATATTAAAAAGGTAAAATTGTGTTTATTGATATGTTTATGTGTTTATTTTAAAAAAGAAATCATTCTACCAATGTATTTGAAATAGATTAAAACAACTTATATACTTCTCAGTTTATCTTTTTCTCCATTTAAAGTCCCTAATGTTGAGTGAGCACATCTTTAACTCTCTGAGGTATGTCTCATATCCTACATTATTTGGTTCCATCCCTTAAGACTGACCCAAGTCCATCAGGAACTTTGGCTGAATAGTTCAGTCTGTATGCCAGCATATACTTAAAGAATATGCATGATCTCTTCTCAGTCAAATTTCCTTTTGACCAAAGCCAGATCTTCTCTTTCATTTGCATTTCTCAACTATTCCTATAAACATGGCTGAGTTTTCTTAAATTAAGTAGGACAAAAATAAATTAATCAAAAAGGCAAGATTTTACCCTTTTGTAGACTTGAATTTAGTGTAATAAAATTAACAAATTAAGTTTCAGAATATGGTGAGAAAGCACCCCGTGAATGCTGATCACTGTGATACCTAAATATTGGAATTTGTATCATTGCTTTTTTTACGTATTAATAATTGTATGGTTGATACCAGAAAGGCTAACTGCTATTTGAGAAGCAAACAAAAAACATCAGCTTGGTTGACATTAGAGGAAATTTTAGACCCATAGTTCTTACCATTTTGAGATGTTTACACTCTTATTCTGGGAACTCTGAGGCTGTTTGTCTGTCTAATGAATAGATGACCTCATAGGTTGGATTATCCAGGAAGCTGACTATGAGATAAGATTAACATACCTGGGAAATAATAAGAAATACCTTTGGGATCAACACTGGTAAGGGGAAGGAAAGAAGCAGAAATGGACAGGGGAAGAAGTTGCACTTAATGTAGTCTCTGAAGGTCTTAGAGTGATCTTTGAATTGGGATGTCCTGGGCTTCCCAGGTGGCATTAGTGGTCAAGAATTTGTCTGCCAATTCAGGAAACATAATGAGACCTGGGTCTGATCCCTGGGTCAGGAAGATCCCCTGGAGGAGGGCATGGAAACCCACTCCAGTATTACTGCTTGGAGATGCCCATAGACAGAGGAGCCTGGAGGGCTAAAGTCCATGGGGTCACAAAGAGTCAGACATGACTGAAGTGACATAGCATGCATGCATGCAGAGTTTTCATGAGTTGGAGCAAGAGGCCTGGACTTAACATCTCCATATCCACCAGATATTTAATGCAGGCTGCCCAAAAAAGTGGTTTGACCTTGCAAGGGGCAGTGCACTTCATCTGAGGCAATTCAGAAGAGGCTGAATAGTTAAAGACTGACAACTAGCAGTCAGTCCATAGACTGGAGGAACAAATCTTCCCACTTGAAGGAGGTCTAGAAAGCACATGATAGCATGGACTACAGATACACTGGCAAAACAAGCTGAGAAAGTCTGGGAGACTCAGTGCAGCTCCTCTGATTCATCATTAAAGTCTAGAATTCTTCCATTAAGTATTATCCTCCCACCGTTTCCCTTTTGAAATAAAACTGTCTTCATCAAACACATTAAATCACTTGTATTTATGAACTAAATGCATCTGTTTTGTCACTCTGTAAAGAATGTGCTCTTAATGGGCATCTTTTTGAAAGGAACTTTTTGGAGGGGGTAATGTTCAAGTTGCTAGGTGGAAAAGAGTCCTTTCAAATAGATATTTACATAGCTATCTGTAACTAAATCAATGAGGAAATCTTGGGTAAGTTACTCATAATTAATCATAGGATATGTGTAATATAAGGGACTCAAAAATAGTCTTCATAAATACCATCATTTGATGCTTGTGTAAATAAAATTTCCATCATTTGCATCTTATCTGTACTTTAAAATACCATTATCAGAGAAAGTACAGTGCATATTTAGATAACTGAATCTTTCACCTAACCATCCATCTATTAAACACACGTTTTCTGAGAAACTTTTATATGCCTCTACCTGTACTAAAAGCTTGGGACACAAACTTATTAGTCACTAGAACAAGTAGTTTACTGTTCAGCAATGGAGAAAAGCAAATAAAATATAAAACATACAGGGATGACAATAGAGATGTGCATAAATTTTAGTGATGACTAGAAGAAAGCTTTGTGGGAAAGCAGAAAGATTGGCACTAGAAATGAATCTTTAATAATGTGTAGATTTTCTTTTTTTTTCCCACAGAAAACAAAAGAGTGTTTGAGACAAAAGATATAGGTTGTAAAAAACCCTCTCTCTTCCACCTAAGTAATAACTGTTACTTAAAAGTTTGTTTTCACATTAAGCATATTAAAGTATTATCTGTTTCTTAGTCTTCCTACACATGGGACAAAATACAGTCCTAAGGGTGCATTTTAGTAGAAATCTCCACAGAATAACTGGGAGGATTGCTACAAAATGACAGCACTTTAAATTTATTGAAAGCTGTTGTATAGAATCCTTCTCAGTTATATTTCATTCACCACTCTCACCACCAAGCCTAAGGTTTCCTCATCTCAAAAGTGAGTTTGTTTGAGTGAAGTGAGTGGTTCCTTTGAAATTCAATGTTTTGTGAATTCACTTGAAATCCACCTAAGAGACATCTTATATTTTCCTTTTTATCATAAAGTCTGCATCTTTGGCCTTTACAAATTACTCCAAGCCAACAGTATAACTGGAATAATGCAAAAACATTGATCAAAAAGTTCTCTAGCATATATTTAGGTACATGCCATTTGTGCAAAAGACAAACACAACTATTTTAAAACTGAAGTTACTTGGTGAAGAAAACAAAACAGTCTAAATTTATATTCAGTGGTCCTATTCTCTACTTTTGTTTTCCATCTGCTGCAATGGCAATTTTATGTTATTGAATTTCATTGCAATTATGTCCCCCCAAATTTTTCTTTTCATTTATAAAAATGATGAAAATAGTAAATTTTATATATCAACATCCTACATAATTCACTTAATGACCTATGGAAGGAAGGAAGGAAGGATGAAAGAAATAAGGAAGGAAGGAAGAGCAAATAGACAAGTGAGTTTAGTCAACATTGAAGAAATCATTTCTGGACATTTGGATAAGCTCACCCTCATGTACTTTAGACTTTGCCATAAGATATGTTAAAATATTTAAGTATGATTCAACAGAATAACACTATCAATGCCTCCTTTTACCATATCCTAAGTTTAACCACTAATTTATATATTTGAAAGCTGCTTATGAATTTGTTGCAGCTACATGTCTAATATTAGAATTAATAATTTGAATCATTCTTACATTTTTGGATGGGAAAACCTCTCTATAAACTAACAGGTTTTAAGCAAAATTGTAACATTTATGCATATTTTGGTTTATTTTCAATAAAGCTACAATCAGCAGAATTCAGAGACCTAGTACATGTGTATCATTTTGATTTGTAATAGACTGATTGTTTAATTAGACAATAGTGTAGCTTCTAATATGATCTTTTAATTCAATTAATTTTCTCATGATTCATTGTTAAATATCTGAAAGATAAGGGAGAAATACTAAGAAAAACTTTAGGTTGAATTGGAATGACAATAGAGATGTGAAGATTCATAGAAGGACAAAAATTTTTCACCTGCTAGGCAAATATCTTTTAAAGAGTTATCAATTCTTGATTAGACAACATCACTGCAAAAGATCCATTCCTATTTGCTCAGTTGTAACAAGACAAGCACTCTGTTTTAATTCTCATGTTTAGCACTTGCAATTTTTAAACCAATTCAATTATGTTGACCTTACCTATGCACACATCGTTCAAGCTTAAATCACAAAAATGTGTACTTTTTTTCTCAGCATTCAAGAGCTCTATGAGTAAAGTTAGAAACCCTGTGATCTATCTTCAAATCCACACCTTTAGATTTTGCTAAATTGAATCAGAATGTATGGGATTATTTTAAGAACATGTGTTATTTAATGTGGCAAAGCAATAGAGGTTTTTAGCAATTTGCTGTTTCAAACCAAGGAATAGCTATTAATGTATCCTCACAGATTATTTATTTCCTATAAGGAAAAAGTAGTAAGTATACATTACAGAAGAATGTAACATTTTGACCTTGCGTGCATGCGTGCTAAGTCAGTTCAGTCTTGTCCGATTCTGCAACCAGTGGACCGTAGCCCTGTGTCTCCTATGTCTGTGGGATTCTACAGGGAAGAATATGGGAGTGGGTGGCCATTTCCTCCTCCAGGGAATCTTCCCAACCCAGAAATCCAACATCAGTTTCCTGCTTGGCAGGTGAGTTCTTTACCACTAGTGCCACCAGGGAAACCCAACATTTTGAACAGGTGATCAAAATTAATGTCTCCTCCAGTGAGGGACAGATATTCATCATGTGTCTTTAGAGGAAAAACTCTAAGAAAGATACAGTCTCATTTACAGAATATTCAGACTGTGAATGTACAACTGGAATCTGCTAATGAGGAAACATAAAAAAAATAAAAATGAGGAACTTTATTCTGGTAATAAAAAAAACAATAACATTAATAGTAAAAATAATGTAATATATCTTTCAAATTATCAGCACATTAAAGGATAAAAAGTGAAAAAGACTGAAGAGTCATGACTAGATTCTGTACTGGAAAGTAAACACTAAATTATAGGGTTATTTTTTAAATAAATAAGGAGAGTAAACTAGATAAAATATTAGATCATTTTAAAATTTACTGAGTGATACCTGTATTGTGATTATGTAAGATAATAGTCAGTCAGTACGTTCAGTTCAGTCACTCAGTCATGTCTGAATTTTTGCGACCCGATGAATCACAGCACGCCAGGCCTCCCTGTCCATCACATACTCCCAGAGTTCACTCAGACTCACATCCATTGACTCAGTGATGCCAAAAAGCCATCTTATCCTCTGTCATCCCCTTCTCTTCCTGCCCCCAATCCCTCCCAGCATCAGAGTCTTTTCCAATGAGTCAACTCTTCACATGAGGTGGCCAAAGTACTGGAGCTTCAGCTTTAGCATCATTCCTTCCAAAGAAATCCCAGGGCTAATCTCCTTCAGAATGGACTGGTTGGATCTCCTTGCAGTCCAAGGGGCTCTCAAGAGTCTTCTCCAACACCACAATTCAAAAGCATCAATTCTTCACCGCTCACCTTCTTCACAGTCCAGCTCTCACATCCATACATGACCACAGGAAAAACCAGAGCCTTGACTAGAAGGACCTTTGTTGGCAAAGTAATGTCTCTGCTTTTCAATATGCTATATAGGTTGTTCATAACTTTCCTTCCAAGGAGTAAGTGTCTTTTAATTTCATGGTGACAGTCACCATCTGCAGTATTTTGGAGCCCCCAAAAATAAAGTTTGACACTGTTTCCACTGTTTCTCCATTTATTTCCCATGAAGTGATGGGACTGGATGCCATGATCTTCGTTTTCTGAATGTTGAGATTTAAGCCAACTTCTTAACTCTCCACTTTCACTTTCATCAAGAGGCTTTTTAGTTCCTCTTCACTTTCTGCCATAAGGGTGGTGTAATCTGCATATCTGAGGTTATTGATATTTCTTCCGGCAATCTTGATTCCAGCTTTTGCTTCTTCCAGCCCAGCGTTTCTCATGATGTACTCTGCATAGAAGTTAAATAAGCAGGGAGACAATACACAGCCTTGACGTACTCCTTTTCCTATTTGGAACCAGTCTGTTGTTCCATGTCCAGTGCTAACTGTTGCTTCCTGACCTGCATACAGAATTCTCAAGAGGCAGGTCAGGTGGTCTGGTATTCCCATTTCTTTCAGAATTCTCCACAGTCTATTCTGATCCACACAGTCAAAGGCTTTGGCATAGTCAAAAAAGCACAAATAGATGTTTTTCTAGAACTCTTTTTCTTTTTTGAGGATCCAGTGGATGTTGGCAATTTGATCTCTGGTTCCTCTGCCTTTTCTAAAACTAGCTTGAACATCAGTAAGTTCACAGTTCAGGTATTGCTGAAGCCTGGCTTGGAGAATTTTGAGCATTACTTTACTAGCATGTGAGATGACTGCAATTGTGTGGTAGTTTGAGCATTCTTTGGCATTGCCTTTCTTTGGGATTGGAATGAAAATTGACCTTTTCCAGTCCTGTGGCCACTGCTGAGTTTTCCAAATTTGCTGGCATATTGAGTGAAGCACTTTCACAGCATCATCTTTCAGGGTTTGAAATAGCTCAACTGGAATTCCATCACCTCCACTAGCTTTGTTCGTAGTGATGCTTTCTAAGGTCCACTTGACTTCACATTCCAGGATGTCTGGCTCTAGGTCAGTGATCACACCATCGTGATTATCTGGGTTGTGAAGATCTTTTTTGTACAGTTCTTCTGTGTATTCTTGCCACCTCTTCTTAATATTTTCTGCTTCTGTTAGGTCCATACCATTTCTGTCCTTTATCGAGCCCATCCTTGCATGAAATGTTCCCTTGGTATCTCTAATTTTCTTGAAGAGATCTCTAGTCTTTCCCATTCTGTTGTTTTCCTCTATTTCTTTGCATTGATTGCTGAGGAAGGCTTTCTTATCTCTCCTTGCTATTCTTTGGAACTCTGCATTCAGATGCTTATATCTTTCCCTTTCTCCTTTAGTTTTCACTTCTGTTCTTTTCAAAGCTATTTGTAAGGCCTCCCCAGATAGCCATTTTGCTTTTTTGCATTTCTTTTCCATGGGGATGGTCTTGATCCTTGTCTCCTTTACAATGTCACGAACCTCAGTTCATAGTTCACCAGCACTCTATCTATCAGATCTAGTCCCTTAAATCTATTTCTCACTTCCACTGTATAATCATAAGGAATTTGATTTAGGTCATACCTATGCCAGCAAATTGGGAAAATCAGCAGTGGCCACAGGACTGGAAAAGGTCAGTTTTCATTCCAATCCCAAAGAAAGGCAATGCCAAAGAATGCACAAACTACCACACAATTGCACTCATCTCGCATGCTAGTAAAGTAATGCTCAAAATTCTCCAAGCCAGGCTTCAGCATTATGCGAACCGTAAATTCCTTATGTTCAAGCTAGTTTTAGAAAAGGCAGAGGAACCAGAGATCAAATTGCCAACATCCGCTGGATCATAGAAAAGCAAGAGAGTTCCAGAAAAACATCTATTTCTGCTTTATTGACTATTCCAAAGCCTTTGAAAGTGTGGATCAGAATAGACTGTGGAAAATTCTGAAAGAGATGGGAATACCAGACCACCTGATCTGCCTCTTGAGAAATTTGTATGCAGGTCAGGAAGCAACAGTTAGCACTGGACATGGAACAACAGACTGGTTCCAAATAGGAAAAGGAGTTTGTCAAGGCTGTATATTGTTATCCTGTTTATTTAACTTCTATGCAGAGTACATCATGAGAAACGCTGGACTGGAAGGAACACAAACTGGAATCAAGATTGCTGGGAGAAATATGAATAACCTCAGATATGCAGATTACACCACCCTTATGGCAGAAAGTGAAGAGGAACTAAAAAGCCTCTTGATGAAAGTGAAAGTGGAGAGTGAAAAAGTTGGCTTAAAGCTCAACATTTAGAAAACGAAGATCATGGATCCAGTCCCATCACGTCATAGGAAATAGATGGGAAAAGAGTGGAAACAGTGTCAGACTTATATTTTCTGGGCTCCAAAATCACTACAGATGGTGACTTCAGCCATGAAATTAAAAGACACTTACTCCTTGGAAGGAAAGTTATGACCAACCTAGATAGCATATTCAAAAGCAGAGACATTACTTTGCCAACAAAGGTACGTCTAGTCAAGGCTATGGTTTTTCCTGTGGTCAGGTATGGATATGAGAGTTGGACTGTGAAGAAGGTTGAGCGGTGAAGAAATGATGCTTTTGAAATGTGGTGTTGGAGAAGATTCTTGAGAGCCCCTTGGACTGCAAGGAGATCCAACCAGTCCATTTTGAAAGATATCAGCCCTGGGATTTCTTTGGAAGGAATGATGCTAAATCTGAAGCTCCAGTACTTTGACCACCTCATGTGAAGAGTTGACTCATTGGAAAAGACTCTGATACTGGGAGCGATTGGGGGCAAGAGGAGAAGGGGACGACAGAGGATGAGATGGCTGGATGGCATCACTGACTCGATGGATGTGAGTCTGAGTGAACTCCGGGAGTTGGTGATGGACAAGGAGGCCTGGTGTGCTGCGATTCATGGGGTCGCAAAGAGTCGAACACGACTGAGCGACTGATCTGATGTGATTTGAATGGTCTAGTGGTTTTCCCTACTTTCTTCAATTTATGTCTGAATTTGGTAATAAGGAGTTCATGATCTGAGTCACAGTCAGCTCCTGGTCTTGTTTTTGCTGACTGTATAGAGCTTCTCCATCTTTGGCTGCAAAGAATATAATCAATCTGATTTCGGTGTTGACCACCTGGTGATGTCCATGTGTAGTCTTCTCTTGTGTTGTTGGAAGAGGGTGTTTGTTATGACCAGTGCATTTTCTTGGCAAAACTGTATTAGGCTTTGCCCTGCTTCATTCTGTTTTCCAAGGCCAAATTTGCCTGTTTCTCCTGGTGTTTCTTGACTTTCTATTTCTGCATTCCAGTCCCCTATAATGAAAAAGACATCTTTTTTGGGTGTTAGTTCTAAAAGGTCTTGTAGGTCTTCATAAAACCGGTGAACTTCAGCTTCTTCAGCATTTCTGGTTGGGGCATAGAATTGGATTACTGTGATATTGAATGGTTTGCCTTGGAGACGAACAGAGCTCATTCTGTCATTTTTGAGATTGCATCCAAGTACTGCACTTCGGACTCTTTTGTTGACCATGATAGCTACTCCATTTCTTCTGAGGGATTCTTGCCCACAGTAGTAGTTATATTGGTCATCTGAGTTAAATTCACTCATTCCAGTCAATTTTAGTTCCCTGATTCCTAGAATGTGGACATTCACTCTTGCCATCTCTTGTTTGACCACTTCCAATTTGCCTTGATTCATGGACCTGACATTCTAGGTTCCTATGCAATATTGCTCTTTACAGCATCGGGCCTTTCTTCTATCACCAGTTACATCCACAACTGGGTATTGTTTTTGCTTTGGCTCCATCCCTTCATTCTTTCTGGAGTTATTTCTCCACTGATCTCCAGTAGCATATTGGGCACCTACTGACCTGGGGAATTCCTCTTTCAGTATCCTATCATTTTGCCTTTTCATACTATTCATGGGGTTCTAAAGGCAAGAATCCTGAAGTGTTTTGCCATTCCCTTCTCCAGTGGACTACATTTTTTCAGGTCTCTCCACCATGACCTGCCCATCTTGGGTTGCCCCACGGGCATGGCTTAGTTTCATTGAGTTAGACAAGGCTGTGGTTCTAGTATGATTAGATTGACTAGTTTTCTGTGAGTATGGTTTCAGTGTGTCTGCCCTCTCATGCCCTCCTGCAACACCTACCGTCTTACTTGGGTTTCTCTTACCTTGGGCGTGGGGTATCTCTTCACGGCTGCTCCAGCAAAGCGCAGCCGCTGCTCCTTACTTTGGATGTGGGGTATCTCCTCATCACCGCCCTTCTTGACCTTCAACGTGGGATAGCTCCTCTAGGCCCTCCTGCGCCTGTGCAGCCACCGCTCCTTGGACATGGGGTTGGTCCTCCTGGCCGCCACACTTATTTATAATAAATGTATATGAAGATGTTCATTGGTTAATGGACATGATCTATGCAATTGCTCTAAATTTTTTAAGAGAAATACACACACACATCCCATGAAAGAGAGAGCAAAAGAGATAGACGGAGAATGAGAGCGAAATGTAAAAGCAAATGGGACAAAATGTTAGTAATAGGCAAACTTGGGTAAAACATATCAGAGCTCTTTGTACTATTCTTATTCTTGCATATTTCTGTAACTTAAAAATAATTTTAATAAAAATCTTAAAAAATTGAAAATAAAACAAAGCATATTTTTTGAAAAATGCACATATAGTACTTTGCTGATTTTTAAAATAATTAAAAGAAAAAAGAACAATGAATTGTAGGAACAGAGCTCAGAATTATGAAACGAGATGCTCTACATATTTGATGTCACCATTCAATGAGTATCTAATGTATGTCAAATGTAATGATTGTACTTTCCTCATCAGCATCCCCAACCCAATAAACCTGTTGAACAGCCATTATTAACTGTCACAGATGAAGAAGGTGAGACATGGGAAGTTTACCTAACTTTTACAACTATGTAGAGTTGCAGACCAAAGTTTAAAGGCAGAAATACAGATTGTATTCATTATATTTTCATTATATCAAAGCTGCTATTTATCTGGTCCACATTTTCACTGTACAAACAAGAAATGTAAGGTCTTAAAGATATTAAATGACTTGACTCACAAACATGACTCACTGTTGGTCCAGACTGCTACTGTGACTGATCAATTAACTGATTATGGATAGAAAAACAGTGTAGTGAGGTTGACCAAGATACCCAATACCATCTGAATGGCCAAGGCATACTGATCCTGTTACCTTGAGAAACTAGCTAAAGTATATATGCTTAGATTATCGTTAAACACCCTTGATTCTTTTAACACTTATTAATTCATTATTTATACATTTTGAATGATTTTATTAATTAAATTATAGCATATTTATATTAATTAATATTAATTATAGCATATAGTACATATTTATATACATAAAAGTGGGCAACTCACAAGTTTAAATCTCATTTATTTTTTATAAAGTGAGCAAAACTTAATACTGTTTTCCAGATCGAAGAACAGATGAAAGAATAGAACACAAGCAGCACCCGAGAAGCCCCCAATTTCTCCCTCTCATAGAAGGAAACTTCTACTGTGACCTCAGTCACTGAAATTACTTTGGCCTGTCTTGGAACATTTTATAATTATGTCATGAAACAAACTTTTGTGTTTGTCTCCTTTTATATAGCACTTGTGTGATGTAATCAGGTTTCCATTGAAGTAATTTATTCATTTTCATTATTGTGTAGTATTTCTTAGTGACTATACTACCACATAATTGTTGACTTTACTGTTGATGAATACTTGAAAAATCATGAGTAATACTGATCTGTACATCCTTGTACTGGAGAAGGAAATGACAACTCACTCCAGCATTCTTGCCTGGAAAATCCCATAGACAGACAAGCCTGGAGGCAACACTTCATGGGGGTCACAAAGAGTTGGACATGACTGAGTGACTGAGAACTTCCTTGTATATGCTTTTTGTTAGCAAAAATATGCATTTCTGTTACAATTATGCCTAGGACAAGTTTAGCTGAGATATTATTAAGTTTTAATAGATATTGCCCTACAACTTTCCAAAGGGCATGTGTCAATTCATACTCCTTAATATAGTATAGGGAGAGTTCCAGTTATTCCAAATTCTTGCCTTTGCTGACTCTTTGCTGAATTGTCTTTGTTTTTAATTTAATTTTAGTTATTTGATAGGTATATAGTAGAGTCACATTGTGATTTTATTCAAAGTCTTCTAATGACTCTTCACATATTAATTGGTTGTTTGGCTATCCTGCTCATGGAGTGCCTGTTCCTGTTTTTATCCATATATTATTTAATCTTTTTCTTATTGAGTAATAAGAGTAGGACTCATTATGTATCAGAATCTTTCCTAGTTATATGTATTCCAAATATCTTCTATTGTATGGTTTTCCCTTTCTCCATCTTAATGACATATTTTGATGAGCACATTAATGAATTAACTCTAGTATATCCATATTTTCATTATGGCTACTGAATTTGTATCCTATTGTGTTCCAAATATCATGGAATCTCCCCGTTTGTTTTTTTTTTTTTTTTTTTCCCTAGAGTTGTTCCTCTTTACCTTTTAGGTCTACAGATCAAATGACTTGGGGACTAGGCTTCACAATGATTTCACAATGACTTCTACTGAATTTACTGTTAGAACCCTACCTGATTTCTCCTCTGAATAAATTTGCCCTATTACATACTTCTATGAAGCCTGGGTCATAGCACAGCCCAGGTCAAACTTATCAAACTTTCTGGAATACCAAGGGAAAGAAAATATGAATCTTAGGAAAATGATACCTCCCTGTCTATGTGTGGAGTACTGAGGGGAAATGTTCTAGCATCTGGGTTGAGGTAATATTTCCTCCAGGAAAAAATTAAACTTTGTACATAAAGTTAGTTTGAGCCAATCAGTAAAAATATACACAGGAGCTGAATATTAAGGTCAGAAAGCAGTTTGCTAAAACAAGATTATAAATTCAAGAAATGCAGTCTATTTGAAGCGAGCACTTCAGGCCCTCTTAAGAATTTTGTGTAGAGTTTAATTTGACATAGTTATTTTTCATCCAAGTATGGGTGTTACTATGATATGGTTGATTAGACTTGCAATCAAATTTCTGGGCTGAAATGGACACTTGTTGTCCTCTTCTCTTTATTGAAAAATTTGCAGTCTGTTCATTTACTTCCCATTTACACAGCATGCCTTCATCTAATAATTGATAATTTCAGTTTAAAATGTTGCTTTCTTAATGTGACTAACATTACATTGCTCCCTTCTTATTAAAATAACCCAAGTTCTTTATGCACGGACACAGCATCTATTTATCTTTTGGTTTAATATATAGTCCCCATAGACTTCAAGTTCATAATTAACAAGAGTTTTAAATGAAAGTAACAGCATGACCATAGGTAAATAAAGCTGCCTTTACCATTTTTGCTCCCCTAAGCTCAAAGAAAGATTTTTTTTTTAACCACTTGAGTTATTTTTCTATGTGGTCTCTACATTAAATATTTTACATCCTTGGAGGACATTTTACTGCTTCCTGATAGCCAAGTCAAGCTCATAATCACATTAATTCTTTGGGGTGTGGTATCATTAAGTACCTACAACCCAATTTTTATTTCAAATTGTTTAAACCAATGAACTTTTTCTGGAGATACTAAAATGCCAAGGTATAAAATAGAGTAAGACCTGTATCAAAGTGTAAATTTAGTTGAAGTTCAGTTTGAACTTCAAACTGAAACCTAAGCTATGAAAAGATTTCTACCTTTGTCAGCATGACGGGCTTCCCTGGAGGCTCAGAGGGTTTCTCTGATGGCTCAGATGATAAAGAATCTACCTACAGTCAAACCTGCATGAGACCTGGGTTCTATTTGTGGGTCCGGAAGATCCCTTGGAGAAAGAAATTGCAACCCACTCCAGTATTCTTACCTGGAGAATCCCCATGGATAAAGGAGTCAGGTGAGCTAGAGTCCATGGGGTCCCAAAGAGTCAGACACATTGAGCGACTAACACTGGAGTTATTTAGTTAGTTTATTTAGCAAATACTACGTAGCACACAGTAGCCAGGTTTTCACTAGGCATTGTGCAAATTAATGAATCTCCCTAACACACCTATGATATAGCTACTTTATGATTCACACTTCACAAATAAGAAAAGGGAAGTGATACAAAGTTAAATAATCAAGTAACTTGCCCATGGTTGCACAGCTGGAAAATAGTATTCCACCAGAGAGTCTGCCTCCATAGTTCATGCTCTTAAACTGCTTTACTAATTTTAAAGAGGTGTCTATTGAAGATTAAGTGACTTACACTCCAAGCAGACTTGATCCTTTCCTGACTTGAAACTTTGATGCCAGTTCTCATATGGAGGGGTTCATTTTTGTTTCAAAAGCTTTTTCCCTGCCTTGCTCCTTATTTGAATTTTCTGACCTGTTTTACATAATGTTCTAGAAATGAAGTCTTACACTATTTTGTTTTGTTTTGTTTTCCTTCTTTCTACTGTGTTCTAGAGAGAATGAAATCTTATCTTTGGTCTCTGACTGTGTCTGCTATATCTGAGGTCCTGCTTCCTGGTATCAAACCTCACTGATGAAGTCTTTGCACCTATATTGGGCCTAAACATACCCTTTTGTCCAGCTGCATTTTCAGGACACCTAAATCTGTGACTTTCTGTGCTACATTCAGTCTAACTCTTTACCTGGGATATTGCCAGCTATCTGCCACCTGTTGAAGAATATCCATTTAGACATTATCCTCTGTCTAGCTAAGCAAACTTCCTCTTCTTTAAAAAATAATTTTTGGAGCATAGTTAATAACAATGTTGTGTTAGTTTCTACCATACAGTTAAGTTGTTATATGTATACATATACATATATCCAGGTTTCCATGGTAAAAAAAATATGCCTTCCAATCTGCCAGGACACATGGTATTGATACCTCAGTCTGGAAGATTCCCTGGAGAAGGAAATGATAACCCACTGCAGTATTCTTGCCTGGGAAATTCCATGGACAGAGGATCCTGGTGGATTATAGTCCATGAGGTCATAGTTGGACACAACTTAGTGACTAAACAATAATAATGTATATATCCACTCTTTATAAATTATTTTCCCACATAGGTCATTACAGAATATTGAGTAGAATTCCTAGTGCTATACAGCAGGTCTTTATTAGTTATCTATTTCATATATAATAGAATAGTGTGTATATGTCAGTTCCCATCTCTGTTTATCTCTCCCCCATTTCCCCACTGGTATCCATCA
The DNA here is from genome assembly GCF_029407905.1 of Bubalus kerabau. Classification (NCBI taxonomy): domain Eukaryota; kingdom Metazoa; phylum Chordata; class Mammalia; order Artiodactyla; family Bovidae; genus Bubalus; species Bubalus kerabau. Next base: position 55,894,002 of record NC_073634.1, read on the forward strand.
CCAACTCAATGGACATGAGTTTGAATAAACTCCAGGAGTTGGTGATGGACAGGGAGGCCTGGCGTGCTGCAGTCCATGCAGTCAGACACAACTGAGTGACTGAACTGAACTGAGCCATAAGTTTGTTTAACGGGTTTCCTCTTTAGCACTGAGGAGAGGTGAATAAGAGATTTTTTAATTCAAATGTTTGACTTACTATTTAGCGAATGCCCTTTGCTTAGGTCTTTGATCTAAATTATCATAACCTTGTCTTGTCAATTTATAAAATCCATATAAAAGTTTATGTGTATGAACTGAAATTCTCTTCCAGTGTTTGTCATGTAATTTTACCATTTCTGGGTTTGTCAACTTCAAGGTCCTTCCAGCATCTGAAATAAAATCTATAATAAAGATCTTGTTAGGAATGATGTTGGTATCTCAGTTTTTGCCTGTGATATTGAAATTAAAGTACATTATCCAACAGTAGCTTGTTTATGCACTTTATGGCCTTCTTCTTTTTACAATGAGAATTTAGGAAATTACTGTTAGAGTAAAACCAAAAAAAAGCTATGTGGAATTGAAACAATAAAATGTGGTTCTGTTCCAAAGAGGAAATTTTAAATTGTCTATTTCCATGACAGAAACATTCAATATAATTAAAAACTAAGAATATTCATAAGAATCTGAAAAATGTATAACCAGTATGATTGATATCTAGTAATTCTTCAACAAATATTTGATTTATCTTTTAAGTCCAACATGGGCTTCGCTGGTGGCTCAGAGGGTAATGTGTCTGCCTGCAATGTGGGAGAACTTAGTTTGATCCCTGGGTCGGAAAGATCCCCTGGAGAAGAAAATGGCATCCCACTCCAGTATTTTTGCCTGGAGAATCCCATGGATGGAGGAGTCTGGTAGGCTACAGTCCATGGGATCCCAAAGAGTCGGATATGACTGAGTGACTTCACCTTTCTTCCTTCTAAATACTGCATAATCTATTTGGGGGATATTGTTTTGAACAAAATGGGGGTTTTTCTTTCTTTCTTGCAACTTATAGTTTAATGAGCAAGCAAAGACTTAAAATAAGTAAATCAATGAAGGTGTGAAAATTTTTCATCACTACTATCATGGACAAGGTTGGAAAGATCCCCTGGAGAAGGGAAAGGCTACCCACTTCAGTATTGTGGCCTAGAGAATTCCATGGGCTATATAGTCCATGGGGTCACATACAGTAGGACACGACTGAGTGCCTTTCAATTTCACTTTTATCATGGACAAAAGCAGGATACTAAATTAAGATGATCTCTGTTTGGACAGGCTGATCAGGAAAAGTGTCATATTTAAACTCCAAAGTAGGAGAGGGAAAGATCAAACCATTCAAGGCAATAAGAGGAAAAACAATTAAGTTTTCATCTTACTTAACATTTGGTGCAATCTTTTGTCTCCTACTTCACAAATCATTTTTCTGTCTTTCTTTTTTTTTTTTTTTTACTTTTCCCTTACTTTTTATTTTATTTTTATTTATTTATTTATTTATTTTTACTTTACAATATTGTATTGGTTTTGCCATACATCAACATTGGCTTCTGGGTTACCACACAATCCTGGTCTTCTTCCTAACATATTGGTCATGCTTATTGAACTGTTTAACTGGTGTCTCCTTTTTTGAGCATCTAAATATTGGAGTGTCTACAAATAGGTAATTGGTATTCTTCTCTATACTCATTTTCTATATCTTATCATCTATAACAATATCATTAACTGCCCTTTATTTTCTTTTGGGGATTCCCTGGTGGCTTAGTGGTAAAGAATCTGTCTGCCATTGCAGGAGACATGGATTCAACCCCTGTGTTGGAAAGATCCCCTGGAGAAGGAAATGACAAAACACTCGAGTATTCTTACCTGGGAAACCCCATAGACACAGGAGACTGGCAAGCTACAGTCCACAGGGTCACAGAGTCAGAAACAACTTAGAAACTGAACAAGAGCAGAAATTTTCCTTTGACTCTCAAATTTGTAACTTTACTTGAAGCTTTCCATCTGACCTCTAGGCTCTTCAGTTCAGTTCAGTTCAATTCAGTAGCTCAGTCTTGTCAGACTCTGCAACCCCATGAACCACAGCCTGCCAGGCCTCCTTGTCCATCACCAAGTCCTGGAGTTTACCCTAGCTCATGTCCATTGAGTCGCTGATGCTATCCAACCATCTCATCTGCTATCATCCCCTTCTCCTCCAGCCCTCAATCTTTCCCAGAATCAGGGTCTTTTCAAATGAGTCAGCTCTTCAAATTAGGTGGCCAAAGTATTGGAGTTTCATCTTCAATATCAGTCCTTCCAATGAACAGCCAGGACTGAATTCCCTTAGGATGGAGTAGTTGGATCTCCTTGCAGTCCAAGGGACTCTCAAGAGTCTTCTCCAATACCACAGTTCAAAACCATCAATTCTTCTGTGCTCAGCCCTTTTTATAGTTAAACTCTCACATCCATACATGACTATTGGATAAACCATAGCCTTGACTAGATGGATCTTTGTTGACAAAGTAATGTCTCTCCTTTTTAATCTGTTCTTTAGGTTGGTCATAACTTTACTTCCAAGGAATAAGCATGCAGTCACCATCTGCAGTGATTTTGGAGCCCAATAATTAAAGTCAGCCACTGTTTCCACATTTATTTGCCATGAAGTGATGGGATCTGATAGCATGATCTTAGTTTTCTGAATGTTGAATCTTAAGCCAACTTTTTTACTCTCTTCTTTCACCTTCATCAAGAGGCTCTTTAGTTCTTCACTTTCTGCCATAAAGGTGGTGTCATCTGCATATCTGCGGTTATTTATATTTCTCCTGATAATCTTGATTCTAGCTTGTGCTTCTTCCAGCTCAACATTTCCCATGATGTACTCTGCATATAAGTTACATAAGCAGGGTGATGATATACAGCCTTGATATACTCTTTTTCCTATTTGAATCCAGTTTGTCGTTCAATATTCAGTTCTAACTGTTGCTTCCTGACCTGCAAATAGGTTTCTCAAGAGGCAGGTCAGGTGGTCTGGTATGCCCGTCTCTTGAAGAATTTTCCACAGTTTATTGGGATCCACACAGTCAAGGGCTTTGGCAAAGTCAATAAACCAGAAATAGATGTTTTTCTGGAACTCTCTTGCTTTTTCGATGATCCAGCGGATGTGGCGATTTGATCTCTGGTTCCTCTGCCATTTCTAAAGCCAGTTTGAACATCTGGAAGTTCACAGTTTACATATTGCTGAAGCCTGGCTTGGAGAATTTTAAGCATTACTTTACTAGTGTGTGAGATGAGTGCAATTGTGCATTAATTTGAGCATTCTTTGGCATTGCCTTTCTTTGAGATTAGAATGAAAACTGACCTTTTCCAGTTCTATTGCCTCTGCTGAGTTTTCCAAATTTGCTGACGTATTGAGTGCAACAATTTCACAGCATTATGTTTTAGGATTTGAAATAGCTCAATGGGAATTCCATCACCTCCACTAGCTTTGTTCGTATTGATGATTCCTAATGCCCACTTGACTTCACATTCCAGATGTCTGCTCTAGGTGAGTGATCACATCATAGTGATTATCTGAGTTGTAAAGATCTTTTTTGTACAGTTCTTCTGTGTATTCTTTCAACCTCTTCTTAATATCTTCTGCTTCTGTTAAGTCCATACCATTTCTGTCCTTTATTGAGCCCATCTTTGTATGAAATATCCCCTTGGTATCCCCTCTAATTTTCTTGAAGTGATCTCTAGTCTTTCTCATTCTATTGTTTTCCTCTATTTCTTTGCATTGATTGCTGAGGAATGCTTTCCTATCTCTCCTTGCTATTCTTTGGAACTCTGCATTCAAATGGGTATATCTTTCCTTTTCTTCTTTGCTTTTTACTTCTCTTCTTTTCACAGCTGTTTGTAAGGCCTATTGAGACAGCCATTTTCCTTTTTTGCATTTCTTTTTCTTGGGGATGGTCTTGATCTTGGTCTCTTGTACATGTCACGAGACGCTTTAGAGGACCCACCAACTCCATTTCTCCCCTTGGAAAACATCTCAAATTTAAGGTCCTGAGATGATCAATAAATATGAGTGAATATTTAAACTTACAACCACAAAAATATATTTTAAAACCATGGCACACAATTCCACACCTATTATAATGGGAAGCTTTTTTTAAAATGTGTGATGAAATTGTTATAGAGATGGTGCAAAGGGAATTTTATAGACTGGTGTAGACACTTGAAAGACACTTTTGTAGTTTTATTTGACCACCAGGTGCTCTCTTCTCAGTATAAGCTAAAGAATGTTACCATTTATTTATTAAATACAAAGAAAATATCTTCAGATATATTCCTTTGAATATGTTAGTGGGATTGTAAATCCAGAAGAAATGTAATTAAAAAAAAATGTAAATCCAGGAGAAATAATACCAAAATTACCTATGGTGTGTTATAAAACAGAATAATATGTAGCAGTCAAAATGAATCTACTAGAGCCATACATTTCAAAATGTAACCATATTGCTGTGCTTCATCGATTAGTTTGTGTCCAACTCTTTGTGACTCCATGGACTGCACTACACCAGGCTCCTCTGTCCATGGGGTTTTTCCAGGCAAGAATACTAGAGTGGGTTGCCATGCCCAACTCCAAGGGATCTTCCCAACCCAGGGATCAAAATCAGATGTCCTCCATTGCATATTAAATCACCAGAAATCAAATTTTATAATAATAAATACAGTAGGGAAAAACAAATATATACACATACAATTTTTAAGTCTGAAAGACTACATTTGTTTATATATGAATAAGTCACAAATATGAAAATCTGTACAGAAATGTTAATATCAATTTCAGCAAAATAGGTAAGTCTGAGAAAGAAAGGGTAAATAAAAATGGGATCATGTATATGGTAAACGGCTGTAACCTTATCTGAAAAATGTATTATGAAAAAAACTGAAGGAACTATGAAAGGAAAATGATTTGATGAATACAATGCTATTCACTATAGTTTTTCCTATGAATTTTCACACATTGGTAATTTATCTTTTAAAAACTCAATATATTCAAGTAAGACACTTTATTGCCTCACTACCTGAGTCTTTCACTAAGTGTCACTACATTCACTCTGTCTTTTAAATCAAGACATAACAATCATTAACTCCTCTTACCTGTATATAATATGAATATAGTCCATTAGTAGAACCTATCATGGAGTCACAAAAGTTGGACACAACTGAGAAACTAAGTACATCATCTCTACATAGGGATAATCATTTCTACAACTTTGGTTTAAGCTTCCTTTCTCTCTCATCTGAATTTCTGTAGGACAAGCGACTTCTCTATTTCCACAATTCCCCCTACAGTTATTTCTTCCTACAAAGCTCATAGTAAAATTTTAAAAATATGAATTAGATCACAATGCTTCTTTATAACAACGTTTCCACTACCTTTTCAACACATTCCAAATATGATCAAAGTCTTTACACAGCATGTAAGTCTGACCAAGACATCGTAACATTCCTCTCAGCTTGACTAAACTTTAGTGTCATTGAGCCTGGAAGTGGGGTAGGTAAATTCGATTTCTGTATATAGATAATTCTTATTTCTTCTCCTCTTCTCCACAAAATCCTAGCTCTGAACCTTATGTTAATGTATTACATCACCCACTACCCCTGAATGTTGTTATTAAATAATAACAAGCAAGTAATTTATTTTAATTTATTGAAAATTATATCCTTTGGTTCACCAAGACTGGCATCTTAGTTAATTCCTGGAAGCTTCTAATCACACTTAGGTGATCCTTCCTATGTTTGTGCTTCTTGTATTTGAGCTTATCTCTTCCAATAACCATATCCTCCACACAATTTCAGGCCTAGGTTATACTTATCATTATCAATTCTAACAATGAATTCATCATCTTAATATATGTGTTATATTCTGTGGTTAGTATCTTTTTTTTTTTTTAATTTTTTTAACCTTCCCCTACTTAGGGTCTAGATTACAACAATTCATGAAAACTTACACATGATTTTCATAGTCCCTCACATCCTTGATATCTTCTGTTTCTTCCTTTATTGGCTCAAAAATCCATGATAAATCATATTAATCACTCCATTACCTACACCTTGAGCATTTTTCCTTTTCAATCCAACTTCTTACCCAAACCACATTGCTGATTCAACCAATGAAGTTTTATACTCTACCCTTGTACTCAGAAAGTTTCAAAGGCATAGAGAAAAAATACAATCATTTGACAAGTCTCACTTTAGTTCAAGACCACAAGTCACAGATGGTGCTTTAATGTTGCTAGGCATTCATACTGTAGGAACTCAATCCATTCACTCTCCCATCTATATATATGTTGTATATATGTGTTGTTGACTTGACAAAAGGTTCAAGATAAACTGTTAAATGAAGAAAACATAGCACAAAACTGATCATACTTGATGGGGTTCCAATTTTATTTATAAGAAATAAAGTTATCTTGCCCTTTGCTCTTGAATATCATTTTATTTAAAATCTGAGCAAAGATAAATTGATAATATGTACACGCAGCTGTGTGTATTTAATAAGTATCCAAATATCTCAAATGGCTGATAATAAAATAGCTAAAGAAAGTTACACAAAGATTATTGCTTTTAGAAATTGAATGACTTGAGAGAAATAAAAAATTCAGTAGAATATCACCAATTATTTATTTAAAAGATACATAAACTCTACATGGGAGTATTTATTTACTAAGGATCAGCTGACATCTCTTCAGTTCAGTTCAGTTCAGTCACTCAGTTGTGTCAGACTCTTTTCTACCCCATGAATCACAGCACGCCAGGCCTCCCTGTCCATCACCAACTCCCAGAGTTCACTCAAACTCATGTCCATCGAGTCTGTGATGCCATCCAGCCATCTCATCCTCTCTCATCCCCTTCTCCTCCTGCCCACAATCCCTCCCAGCATTGGGGTCTTTTCCAATGAGTCAACTCTTCTCATGAGGTGGCCAAAGTACTGGAGTTTCAGCTTTAGCCTCATTCCTTCCAAAGAAATCCCAGGGCTGATCTCCTTCAGAATGGACTGGTTGGATCTCCTTGCAGTCCAAGGGACTCTCAAGAGTCTTCTCCAACACCACAGTTCAAAAGCATCAATTCTTTGGCGCTCAGCCTTCTTCACATTCCAACTCTCACATCCATACATGACTACTGGAAAAACCATAGCCTTGACAAGATGGACCTTTGTTGGCAAACTAATATCTCTGCTTTTTAATATGCTGTCTAAGTTGGTCATAACATTCCTTCCAAGGAGTAAACATCTTTTAATTTCATGGCTGCAATCACCATCTGCAGTGATTTTGGAAGACCAAAAAAATAAAGTCAGCCACTGTTTCTCCATCTATTTCCCATGAAGTGATGGGACCAGATGCCATAATCTTAGATACTATGAAAACACTGCAGTTAATAGCATCATGCATCTCTGTTCTACTTTCTACAATGAATCGTGTTCTTGATGACTAGGATTAGGAATTTTTGATAGAATTAATTATGTTAATGTTACTGTCATCCACAAAATGCAAAAAGAACATGTAAAAAGAGGATAAAAGAGACACCTTCTGGCAATGAACTCTTACCCTGTCTTCTTAACTTTAAGTCCCCCAAATTTCTTTGAATATCTCTAGATCAATAAATCCTGGATATGTATCAAAATTTATGAATGTGTTCATGTCCAGTAGGAAGGAATATTTTTCTTTTAAAATGTTTCTTCAAATTTTATCAAAAATTTGCACTGACTGTCTTTATCATGTTTCCTTTTTCCTCTCCATCTCCTTTATAGATTCTCAGCATTCTAAAAACACTAATAATGATTTTGTGTTGTTTTCTTGCCTCAGAGAAATCAATCCTGTAGCTTTACATGCACACTAAAACATTGGAGTCTTAATATTATGTTTTAGAAATATTTGCATTTTTTAAAAGCTACAAACTGAAAATTCTGAAATGAGGAAGAATTCTTGAAACTTTAGTTATTTAGAAACAAAGCTTTCTTTCAAACATAAGTTAATGATCTGAGCAGTTTGCTTCTTAATATAAACAAGAGAGTAAGGAACTTAGATTTTTGATAAGTCAGAAATTATTTTTTATTTATTTTTAATTGGAGGATGTGAAGTGAAAGTTACTCAGTCGTGCCTGACTCTTTGTGACCCCATGGGCTGTACAGTCCGTGGTATTCTCCAAGCCAGAATACTGGAGCAGGTAGCCTTTCCCTTCTCCAGGGGATCTTCCCAACCCAGGGATCAAACCAACGTCTCCCTCATTGCAGGCGGATTCTTTACCAGCTGAGCCACAAGGGAAGCCCATAGTTGCTTTAAAATATTTTGTTGGTTTTTGCCATATATCAATATGAATCAGCCATAGGTATACATATGTTCCACTCCCTCAGAAACCCCCTCCCATCTCCCATCCTATTCACCTCTCTAGATTGTCACAGAGCACTGAATTTGAACTCCCTGTGTCATACAGCAAATTCTGATTGGTTATCTGTTTTATATACAGTAATGCATATGTTTCTGTGCTACTCTTTCAAATGGCCCCACTCTCTCCTTCCTACACTGCGTCCACAAGTCTGTTTTCTATGTCTGTATCTCCACTGGTGCCCTGGATATAGGTTCATCAAAACCATCTTTCAAGATTCCATAGATATGTTTTAGTATATGATATTTAATTACTCTTTATCTAATGCTCTTTTTTTAAAATTTCATTGTAGAATAAGCATAGTCAAAGGCATTATATCTTGTTTGTGAATTGTCAACAATTTGAACCAAGTGAACTTGAAATCTTCACACATCATTTTTAGGACATATTCCATTTGGAATCTGATTCTTACTTACCTCTTCTAATATTATATCTCAAGTTGAAATTTCAATGCTAAAGCAGGAAAATGCTCAGGCAACAGGGACCATCCCAGGTAAACTAGGGCAAATTGGTAACCTTAATTCAGAGCTTAGAATTTTATGTCTGAACATAGGTTTAGCCTATGGACTGTAAAGGCCTAAGAAAGACATAATTTAAAAAAGAGAACAAAAATGCAGGCAATTCCACTCCAAGCTAAAGACACAGAGCCCAACAAAGAGTATTCTTATATGGTCTTTTTCTAGAGTCACCTTGTTTCGCACAAAGTTTATCTCAGAAGTTTGGGAATGGTTTTCCATATCCCTAATTGCCTGCTCTACATTTTTCTTTGAGGATTTACACAAAACCTTTCTGAATCTGTTTATACTTTAATTATGCATATATTTTAATAATGACCATAATGCAAATAATACCAATATTGGCATGATAAAATAAACAAAGTCAAGAGCCTAAGCTTTAAAGACACACAGCCATAAGTGATTGGTGTTGTTCAGTTGCTAAGCCATGTCTGACTCTTTTCAACTCTGTGGACTACAGCACACCAGACTTCCCTGTCCTTTACTATCTCCCAGAGTTTGCTCAAATTCATGTCCACTGAGTCAATGATGCTATCTAACCATGTCATCCTCTGCTGCCTCGGACAGCCCTTTTGTAGTTTATGATTCTTGACAAGAGACTCCATTTAACTAAAATTTAGTTCATTCACCTTGTAATGTGCTTTTCTGTAAGGAAGCAGAAAAACACATAAAGTTCCTAAAACATAAAGTGTATGTGTGCATGCCTAGTCATGTCCAACCCTTTGCAGCCTCTTGGACTGTGGTCTGCCAGGCTCTTCTGTCTGTGGAATTTTCCAGCTAAAAATACTGGAGGGAGTTGTCATTTTCTATTCCAGGGGATATTCTCAGCCCTGGAATAAACACATATTTCCTATGTCTCCTTCACTGACAGGTGGATTCTTTACCACTGTGCCACCTGGGAAGCCCCAAAACACAAGGGGATCTTAGTAAATAGCCATTTTTATTGCAAATTGGGTTTTATTGTATAAATTAAGAACTTAAAAATTTAATGGCTCAAGATTATATATTTACAGCTTCAAGATATGCACATAACAATTCATCAAATTTAATGAGGAATCAGGCTTTGCCACTTTAATATAAAAAGACTTAGGCCTCAAAGGTCTACAACTGTGACAAAGTAGCAGACTTGTCATCCGTAAGCTTTATGAAGTAGCTATCCTTGAAGAGTTTTGTGTAATTACCTGGGTCAGACATTTGCAGGGTCATGGAGTTGCTTTAAAAAATTATGAGTCACCTGTGCAAAAATGATTCCAGATGGTAGATAACATTGGAAGAAATATTTCCCCAACCTTAAAGTATATCACTCTTACCCTCTTTTTACCTGTTTTATATATTTTCTTCTCTGTAATTCCTCTAATTTGACCCATTGATTGATCTGCTTCCTTGACTTTCAAACTTTCTTCACTTAATTCATTTCCCCTCCTGGCCCAGTATTGCTTTGACAACATGATAATGAATTACCCTAGTGAGAGCTAAATGCCTCATCTCTCTCTCTTTCTAGCTCTTTCACACATACACCCACATGTCCACACATATTTTCCTGCCCTTACTGATAATACTGTCCAAGATTGGCCTGGTCCCCAAGCTATTCAGGGACAAAGTTACTCTGATGTTTTCTTCATTTCAGCTTTTTTAATGACATTGTATAGATGTATATCTTATTGTTATATTCCCACTTCACTGTTTTATGGCAATTTACTCCAATAATAACGTATATCACATTTGGACTGCTATTAAAGATAGTATTTATAATATTAATTCACTGCATTGTTAGTTACTTCTTTACTCCTATAAACGTTTATAGTGTTGAAGATTCTACATTGCATAGGCTACAGTTACTTTGAAAGACAATTTATAATCATGGTCTTTCATGATCAAAAACACTAAAACTTTGTATGATATTTTTACAACTTAAAAGATTAATTATTTTATGATCAATTTTAATCACAGAAAAAGAAACTCATCATACTCATTTTGTGACCTGCAATCTTCATGATGAAGCAGTTCTTAAGACTGTCCTGAAGCAACTCATTCATTTTCCAATGTGATGCTCTTAGTTGTTGAAAAGAATGTGTTGCAGAAGATGTACAATGGTCTGCTCTTCAACTGACTCTTCAGTTTTACTTTTGAAAATAATTCACTTTTGGTGCTGAGGTGTTTTGTGTGACAGAGTCCTCAATTGCTCACTTAACAGACACTCTTAGCAAATTTAGCCCTGAGAACTTTTCAATAATTCATAATTCCTTAAATGCTCAAATCCTTTGCCTACATTTAGAAGGGTAATTGTGACTATGACTATGGTAGGATCACATGTTTCTTTATTACAAGATAGCAAATTTCAAATCACCAACCTTCTTTGTTTCTCATATTATCTATTAAAAATTAGGTTTATTAATGATTTGGAACAATCATTTCACAAATAATATTTACTTGTTTCAACTTATTGTTATAATAATCTGTAAAGTATCTTTCTCAAGAAATGTGGCCATTATATAACAATTGCCATTACTTAAGTAGAGCCATGTCTATACAGGAAACAGTTTAGGAATAAATGAATGAGAAAGGAAAATGAATAATTATTGCATCAAAATTCAGTTATGTAAAATATATCTGTGAAACTCTTAGGGTAAAATAATGAGTACCAAGGCTGTTGCCTACCCATTCTCTCCTATTTAGGGTGTATTCCTAAAGCCATAATAGAGCTAATAAAAATGTCAACCTTTTGATTTTATAATGCAAGTTCATGGGCTTTCTGAATCTTGAAATCATTTAAATTAACTCAAAGGTCTCTCATAAGCTATATGCAAGACAATCTCACAGTATATGGGAAACATTTTTATTTTTATCTGTTCTACTTTTCTTTGTAAATTTGTATGAAATTCTGTGTGAAAATATTGTGAAATTTGTAGTTGTTTTAGTGCAATTAATGCAGGTAACACAAATAATTTTTTTCAATATTTAAATTGTATTCTCCCTCATTTCTCTATTACTGAGTTTTCCTTGTGGCACAGATAGCAAAGAATCTGCCTGCAATGCAGGAGACCCAGGATTGATCCCTGGGTTGGGAAGATCCTCTGGAGAAGGGGATGGCTACACACTCCAGTAATCTTACCTGGAAACTTCTATAGACAGAGGAGACTGGAGGGCTATAGTCCATGGTGTCACAAAGAGTGAGACATGATTGAGTGACTGACACTTTCACTTTTCACTTCTCTATTAGTGTGGAGGGATAATTTGTTGTTGGGACTCTTTTGTCCTTCATGGTAACAACTGGTCCTTTTGACTAACAAAAGCTTCACAAGATTAGCAGGAACCTTCTGGAAAATATGTGCTTGATTGCATGTATTTCCCCTTCACCAAAATCACATATATATTGTCCTCTCATCCTACCTGTTTGGCACAGATTCTCAGAGCTGTCTGAGGTGATATGTCCCAGACTGCAGCCTTCATTTTGCCCCAAATCAAACTGAACTTGCAACACTTATTTTATGTCTTTTTTTTTTTTAAGTTGACAATAGCTATGAGTTTAATACAAAGTTTGGAAAATTAATTAAGAAAAAAGACAAAAGAAACACAATAGAAAAAGAGGGGAAAACATAAATAGGCAGTCAGCAAAGTGCAGAGGAAAAACAGTCACTAAAAGCTCTTTTAACTTCTCTAAAAGCTAAGGAAATGCAACCTGAATAAAAAATGAGATACTATCTTCCATCTTCTGTTGCACACAAAACAAGCAACAATAAAAGGAATGATAAATCCATTGCTTCTAGAGATTCCAGGGTTGAAAAAATGACATTTTCATTCATTGCTAGTAAAATGTGCATTTATGCATAGCTTAAAAATTATTTGGTTTGCTTTATGGAATGATTATTAAAATCATTTCCATTGTTACAAATTTATTCCATAGAAATAAGAAGAAAGAATGTAGACTGTAGCATGGTATGAGAGGAAAAAAATTTCTGTAAGGAATCTGATATTAATCATCAATAGAGAAAACAATACATTCTGTTATAATCAAACATGGATTATTATGTAATCATTAAAAACAGTGAGTTAGAGTTTTAGTAGTTAAATTGAAAGAATTTTTAGTATCATGCCTGAACCCCAAAACTATGTTTTTTATTATTTCACAATATGGAAATGGTTAATAATAAATCTAACATGGAGAATCATGTTTTACCTCTGAAGTTTGTGGGATGTGGGAGGTGAAAGGACAACAGAGATGAAAGAGGAATGGGATCACTAATGAATAAAAATTATTAAAAAAAGGGGTGCTTGAAATAAAAACATCATGCATATGATGAACTTATTTATGCAAAGTTATCCATTTGGCTATTTGTTAGTCTACATTAAAGAAGGAATACATTTATTCCTTTTTTTTCCCCCTTCATTGCCTTGAATTTTGATGATGATAATAATGATGATTAACTCATATCATTACGCAATCAGGAAAAGTGAACTATTTTCATTTTATAAAAATACAACTTCAACAACAAAACTTTTTAAAAATAACTTGATCATGTCTCATTCAATTAATTATAAAATTAGGAAATACAACTATTTTGAATTGAAAACTCTCTGTCAAAATCTGAGGGTCAAACTCATGTTCATCTTTTATTGTTTTTGTTTATGAGAAAGAAGTGGTGAGTGTACCCCAGGATAAAGGGCAAGCTATTTCCATTTAACTTCTTTCTTCTTAAAGAACTACTTAAATTGATACTTGATGTTCTGAGCAATATGTATGGCTGTGTAGCTCTTTGTATTAAATTTGTATACACTTTTCTTTGTACATTAAGATAAAGATAACTGAATAATTTGGCCAAATCCAAGGAGATGATTTAGTTCATTCACATTTGTAAGTTTTCTCTGTCCATGGCTGGAGTGAGAATAGTAAATTTACTGAGAATAGTAAATAGGTCTCACACAGCGTCTCAGGAAAATGCCTTTTTCAAGACCACAAATAGCAATCTGAAGAGTCAGTCCATCTTTTCAGAAGGCTCTTAGAGGACCAAAGAAGTGATTAGTCAGAAGAATAATGAGTAAGCAAAAATGTCAAGACAGCTACTGCAATTTTCCTTGGAAGAAAGGCTATGACAAACATAGCACATTAAAAGGCAGAGACATCACTTTGCCAACAAAGGTCCAAATAGTCAAAGCTTTGTTTTTTCCAGTAGTCATGTACTGATGTGAGAGTTGGGCCATAAAGAAGTTTGAACAATAAAGAATTGATGCTTTCAAACTGAGGTAATGGAGAAGACTCCTGAGAGTCCCTTGAACAGCAAGGATATCAAACCAGACAATCCTAAAGGAGATCAACCCAGAATATTCATTGAAAGGACTGATGCTGAAGCTGAAGCTCCAATACTTTGGCCACCTGATGCAAAGTGCTGACTCATTTGAAAAGACCCTGAGGCTAGGAAAGATTAAGGGTAGGAGGAGAAGGGTATGACTGAGGATGAGATGGTTGGATGGCATCACTGACTTAACGGACATGAGTTTGAGCAAACTGTAGGAGATAATGAAGAACAAGGAAGCCTGGCATGCTGCAGTTCATGGGGTCGCAAAGAGTTGGACGAGACTTAGCAACTGAACAACAACAAAATTAAGTCATCATTTTTCTTTTCTTAATGGTGAGAAGTCATTTATTGTGATAGATATTAAATACACATATATCATATGAAATTATTTAGCTGAATTAATGCTTTCTTTCTGTGAGTTCTGTAATTTTAAAGTATACATGGGTTTCTATTTCTGATTATTTTGTAAATTTTCATCAATTTGATCACTGGGTTTAAATCAGGTATGCATAATACACAGCAGAATTGTGTGTTGGTAAATGAATATGAAAATTTGAATGAAGCACATAGGCATGTCATTGTCTTCCATCATCAAATAAGATATATTTAGTATATTCTTCGAAGAAGGCAATGGCACCCTACTCCAGTACTCTTGCCTGGAGAATCCCATGGACGGAGGGGCCTGGTGGGCTGCAGTCCATGGGGTCGCTAAGAGTCGGACACGACTGAATGACTTCACTTTATTTTTTCACTTTCATGCATTGGAGAAGGAAATGGCAACCCACTCCAGAATTCTTGCCTGGAGAATCCCAGGGATGGGGGAGCCTGGTGGGCTGCCGTCTATGGGTTTGCACAGAGTCGGACACGACTGAAGTGACTTAGCAGCAGCAGCAGTACATTGTCAGGCACTAGCACAATCATTTTTAATATCCATGACAAACTTAAACAAATGAAACTTTTGATATTAAAAGGTGACAGAATGTATTAACATCATCCCAAAATATGCCACTCTGGCATATTGACTACTTTGAGTTAAAGTTGCATAACAAGCAGTAGGAGCCATAGCTTCTATCCCTGGGTTAAGAAGATCCCTTGGAGAAGAAAATGGAAATCCACTTCACTATTCTTGCCCGGGAAATTCCATAGACAGAGGACCATAACAGTCTAGAGTGCATGGTATTGCAGAAGAGTTAGACATGACATAGCAACTAAACAACAACAAACAGCAAATAGTACATAGAAGAAAAACACTCTGACCTTTTTTTCTTAAAAGAAAGAGATGAAATTCCCATGTGAAAGATGCCCTTCCTGTACTAGAATGAAAGCATCATTCTTATCACTAAAAATAAGAAGTTGAGACGGAGCCAATTCTGTGCAAATAGACCTTGGTAAAATAATTTACATCTTCCTTTAGCTGCCTCTCATAATTTAGCTACTTTCCACAATTGCTGGTCTTTACAGGTTCATCTTTTCTTGGAGTCTTCATTTCCTTTTGAGGACTCGTGTCATGAAAAACTTACTTAAACATTTGTGCTTCCTTGTTAATCTGTCTTACGTCAGTTTAATTCTCAGATTCAGTTGAAAAACCCAAAGAGCGTGGAGGTAAAATTTTGCCTCCCCTACAATATCAAATGGAAATTTCAATAACTTGTATTTAAATCCAGCTACTTAGTTCTGGAAAATATCTTACGAAATAGGTGTACCAATCTTCTACTTTTGAAAATAAATGGATACATACTAATTCATTAGCATTTGTGTTATCTAAATAATTTTGTGCGGGAGCAACTTCAATTCCCAAAGTCAATCAATTCTCTTTTCTAAGGCTTTAATAAAGATGTTAAAACACACCAGACTTCACAACAACCCTATATCAGCCTCATATTCTTTGACATTTTATCATAGTGATTGATTTCCTCATTGCCCTCCAGTATTTTTCGATAGTGTGGCAAATTATTTTCCTCTCTTCTAGAATGTATTCCAAACTAAGTCCTTTCAAATTAACTTGTAGAAATCAAATTTCATGCAACACTTTTACTAAAGGTCATATAAATAAAATATTCTAGAATTTCTTCTTCAATAATTTGTATTTCTATTGGGAAGAACTGGGTTAGAATGATTTCTGCATAAAACAAACATGTGGCATAGCTCTCACGCTTATACCTTTAGCTAGGTTCTATTTTACTATATTTCAGATATATCAAAAGTTAACTTTGAAATGTCATATCATCAGAATTTTATGAAAATCTCCCTTATATTTACTTCATCACCTGTAATACCCATAATGCATGTAATTTTTTTTCAAATAGATTTGGAAACTTGCCTAATAAATATTTTCAATTACAATGGAAAAGAGTAGGCCATCCCTAAAGTAGGAAACATTTAATAAACCTGTCATTGCAGTTGGAGGGCATTGTTTGTTTGTTTTGAATTCATTTGCTCTAATAACCGCAGAGCAATGTACCCCAGCGTCCAAAGTTATGGATGATTGTCATTAATTGGATGGCCATATCTATCTAGTTTCTAGGACTTGAGGGAATATTAAACCAGCCTCATTAAATGTGTCAATTCCTTGCATTAAAAATAATAATAATCTGAAGGCCAACATTAGGGAATATGTGTAAAATACATATTATATGGAAGGGAAAGTTCTTAGAGGGATTTAAGCACCCTGTGCTTAATTTATTTTCCCCACTCGTTAATGCAAACTTATTGGAGTCTAATGCTCAACTATATAAGCATTCAGAAAGTCCTCCGTGTGATGAAACCAGGTTTGTTTTCAGAAGCAAGATATTCATTCTGGTTATGAAAGTCAAGGACACTGGCAATTTTGATGAAAGGTAGATGTGAGTTAGAGAATTGTTCCGGCTGTCCTAGGCTGCCAGAAGACAGTTGAACTTCAATAGACAAATAACACAGACTTGGAGGTGGAGGGTAGGTGGTTACTCTGTAGTTTTCCCTAAGATTGATCAGAGCTTGTTCGATAAATAATAAAAGAGAGGCTAAATAGAGCATCAGAAGATGCAGTAAATGGCTGTAAAAATACAGATTTTAATATCAAAGGACATAATTTGATCCCCAAATTTACCGGTTATATTGGTTATGACACTTAGCCATTTTGAGCTTCACTTCCTTAAAAGGAAAATAGAGTAAAATATAATTTACAAGTTGAGAATGAAGATTAAATTGGACTTTGCACATGGAAGTTCCCTATATTAAATGCCAGTTCATTATAACAAATGCAAATGTTCATTATAATTATATTTTACTGAAAGAAAACATAATTAAAAAAGAAAGCATAATTAATTTTTTGAAGATTTAGAATTAACCTCTTCTTGAAAGACCTTGATAGATATATGGATAAATAGAGAGATGTATATATTCATTTTTTTCTCCATTCAAATATTAACTATATGACAGGTTAAGATTAACTTTGAGATTTACAGTTTTCTTTAACCTCCTTTTTATATCTTTGTCAGAAATCTAAATCCTTTCCTTGGATTTCTGCAAATCCTCAGAAGTTTACATTCTCTTGCTTTCATTTCTCTTTTCTTGTTGACCTCCCATTCACTGTTGAGTTTTACATCTAAAGCCTGGGTGGAGATTTGGACCATAATCTTTCAAAAACTCCCACTTAACAAGGTATATGTTTGTTAAACTGTATTTAAACATTACTTTCAAAGTGTGATATTAGATGTATGTGTCCTTCAAAATCTTTTAATCACTCCCAGGGTGGTAATTTCTTTTTGACAAATATTTTTTTCTAGTAAACTTCAACTCATCAGTGCTCAACCATGTTGCTTGAGCCCCTTCTCTCTCTCTTGAAGCTCTAACTCAATATTCATGTTAACTTATGAGTTGTGTCTATGTTTTGTCCTTCAATCCAAACCATGCCTTGGGATTTCATGTTTTCCATTGAAAGTGGCCTGTCAGCATTTTTTGAGGAAAAAAAAATAAAGTTGCATCAGTAAATGTTATGAGTTCCTCGAGGCTGATGACATTTTAGTTAGTCTTGAATATAAATAGCCTTTATATAACTTCGTTACTCAAATATTTATGAAGAACGTGGTCTATTCACAAGACTGATAATGCTCATTTTACCTCTTCTTCTTTTCTTTTAACAGGTTTGTTAATTTTTGAGAAGTAGAATATTAATCATGCTATTTTTCACTATATATTTGCTTATGTGCTTTGCTTATTTGCTTTGAATGCTTATTTGCTCTTAATATTCCCAATATTCAAAGTGACCTCCAAAGATAAAGATGGGTGTCCTTTCTATAGTTAGTCAAAATAATGGGTCTTACTTATTGTATAAAATCCCCAAGTAATTCTTCAAAGATGTTAAAAGTAGGTTCAACAATGTCATGTAGCAATAAATTAAAACCATCTTATACAAATAAGCATTTGTTTTATTTTTATTAGTGTGTTTGATGCTAAAGGTAACTTATAATCTATGGTCATCATTCAATTACAAGGAACTTTTTCATGAAATTCTTTCATCAGTATATATTTATTGTCTTGCATCTTGCTTTTCTTTTGCTAAAATTGTTTTGTTGTGTTCTGTAACTCTTTTTCTGCATCTATATTTATAAGGTTGATATCTGCCATGACTTTGCTTTTTTAGCATATTAATATCATAACTTGATATATTTTATCTATCTCTATATTTATATATTTGCTATAAACTGAGCACAAACATTAAATCCTTATCACAAACTTTAATAGTAAGTTGGTGTGCATGCATGCAGTTGCTTCAGTTGTGTCTGACTCTTTGCAACCCCATGGACTGTAGCCCACCAGGCTCCTCTGTCCATGGAATTTTCCTGGAGAGAATACTAGAGTGGATTGTCATGCCCTCCTCCATGGGATCTTCCAGACCCAGAGATTGAATGTGTGTCCCTTCCATTTCAAATGTATTCTTTTCTGCTGGGCCACTAGGGAAGCCCAGTATGTAGGTGTGTTTATACATATATATTTATATGATAGTACTGCTATGTGTTTGAAAGTATGTTTCATCCATATTCACTTGAATTAACACCCTTCTTTGCAAATTAATGTAATTAGCAAAAAGAATCCTACCTCAAATCCTGCTTCAGTCACTCACAGCAGTATAAATTTTGACAATTCACATAATTTACCAAAGCTCAAATATCATAATATCTACATTTGTGAATTTGGAGTTCTGGTGTTGCTTCTGCTTATTATAAGTCAGTTCCCTTTGCACTCTTTCTTAACCATCTTTTTTACTTTCTTTTTAGACTTTATTTTTTTTAATCAATTATTCAACCTTTGTTAATTTTCTCAAGTTCCATTCCCTCTATAAAGCCTCCCTTGATCACCCAAAATATTTACCTTATGAAAAGTGTCTTCTGGAACTTGAATTCTCCCCAGTTCTTGATTTTAAAGTGAATTTAATTTCTTCATTTAGTCATGTGTGTGCATTCTTTCTTCACGTTAAGATTTTATGCTCACTAAAGTCAGAAAAATGTTTAAGTAGGGCTTATCAAAGATGTCTTTATATAATTCTCCCTATGGGAAGGGAAATACATTGCATATTGGAAATACAAAGTAATTTTGATCATTGTTGTTTGTATTTACTTTGAAAATATGCCATGATGGCATCAGCCAGTGTTGCACAATTGGTCTCATTAATAGTGCTCACTATTGCATCAGTTTCATTCTCACGTGTATATGGGCCTTTTCCTATGCCTGAGACAGCTTTACAAACACATTTGATTTTGTTTATCAGACTACCTTGAGAAAGTTAAATACATTTCCTTGTGCATTGAGATACACTCTCCCAAACTAAAACATCAGCTTAATATACTGGTTCGGCTTCCCAAGGAGAGCTAGTAATAAGGAATCCACCTGTCAATGCAGGAAACATAAGAGATGCGAGCTCGCTGCCTGGGTTGGGAAGATCCCCTGGAGTAGGGAATGACAAACCACTATAGTATTCTTGCCTGCAGAATCCCAAGGACAGAGGAGCCATGAGGGCTACAGTCCAAAGAGTCACAAAGAGTTGGACATGACTGAGCATCTGAAAAGGGTATACTAGTTAACTAATAGTCATGATTTTAGTGAATATTAAAATATTGTACTGTCCCTTGAAATTATGAGTGTCTGACCACAATTTAACTGTAAAATCCCTAATAAACCTTTTATTGGGTTATGTTTCCATACATAAGTATGAGCATTAAAATTATTAATTCAACAGTTCTCTTACACAAAATTACACAGAATTACTATTTCCAAAAAGGAACTTGTCAAACCTGACTTATTAATTTTGAATACTTAAATGGGACAGTTTTCCTGTGCAAGTAAAAAAATGGTAAATTATAATCACTAATAGTATAAGTTATCTTGAATACCTAATATTTCCTCCCCACTCATTTAATAACAATAATAATAATAATAAAATGAGTGAATTAAAAAAATAATAGTATTATAATATTTACTAGTATAGTATTAGTAATAGTATTTACTAAATAATACTATTTTTTTTAATTCACTCATTTTTTTATTATTATTGTTATTAAATGAGTGAGGAGGAAATATTAGGTATTCAAGATAACTTATACTATTAGTGATTATAATTTACTATTTTTTTACTTGCACAGGAAAACTGTCCCATTTAAGTATTCAAAATTAATAAGTCAGGTTTGACAAGTTCCTTTTTGGAAATAGTAATTCTGTGTAATTTTGTGTAAGAGAACTGTTGAATTAATAATTTTAATGCTCATACTTATATATGGAAACATAACCCAATAAAAGGTTTATTAGGGATTTTACAGTTAAATTGTGGTCAGACACTCATAATTTCAAGGGACAGTACAATATTTTAACATTCACTAAAATCATGACTATTAGTTAACTGACACCAGTTGAAATTTACTAAAGCACAACTTGGATTACGTTCAAAATTTATGGGGAATGGTATGCTTTTCAAATAAACAATCAATAACCCCTAGAGTTAGTTATTTCCAAATTTATTTGTGTGTTTTATTTATAAACTTAATTCCTTATCTTAATTCAAGTCAAATAGTCTGCTCTGAATACTCACAGCATTCAGTGACCCTTTTTCCCATATTTTAAACCACACAGTGTCCTGCTTTTTTTAGGTCTGCATGAGTCATCTCCTTTATTAAATAGTCATTCCTCAGAGCTTATATTATTCAAGGCAATTGCCAAGAGGACGCCTTACGATAAAGCAAGTCCAGTTGCGGTTCAGGCTTTAGCCTAATTAGTCTTTAATTCACAGATTATCAGGTGTTTCTAGGCTCATAAGGAGCTATGTGCTTTTGTGTGTGCATGGAGGGTTGGGGCTCAATCATATCCAACTCTTTGCAATCCCATGGACTGTAGCCTCCCATGTTCCTCTGTCCATGAAATTTTCCAGGGAAAAATACTGGAATGGGTAGTCATTTCCTTCTCCAGGGGATCTTCCTGACCGAGGGATTGAACCTGTCTCCTGCACAGGCATGCTGCTTCTCTACCATTGGACCTCCTGGGAAGACCTTATTTGCTTTTACTGATAAGTAATGGGATTTGTTGTTGATGTTTTGTGCTTGTTGCTTGACAGGTGGAATGATTGTACTAAAGTATACTTGCTTTGATGCAAAGAGTAGAATTGACCAGAGAAAGGAAGAATATGTAAAGCAACTTGTGAGACTAGAGAGCAGTTATTCAGAGCACAAGAATTGCACCAACTTGAGATTAAATTACTGCCTATTTACTGGGACCTGATCTTCAGTGTTCTTAGTTAGAGAAAAAGTCCACAGATAGCTCTATGGATGCTACCTCTATAAGCATAAGAAGTGTTCAGTGGGAACCTGGATTTCGTTTGCTTTAAAATGATTGTTTTCCCAAATAGTTCAGTTCAGTTCAATTCAGTCACTCAGTCATGTCCGACTCTTTGAGACCCCATGAACTGCAGCACTCCAGGCCTCCCTGTCCATCACCAACTCCCAGAGTTTACCCAAACTCATGTCCATCAAGTCGGTGATGCCATCCAGCCATCTCATCCTCTGTCATCCCCTTCTCCTCCTGCCCCCAATGCCTCCCAGCATCAGAGTCTTTTCCAATGAGTCAACTCTTCACATGAGGTGGCCAAAGTATTGCAGTTTCAGCTTCAGCATCAGTCCTTCCAATGAACACCCTGGAATGATCTGTTTAGGATGGACTGGTTGGATCTCCTTGCAGTCCAAGGGACTCTCAAGAGTCTTCTCAAACACCACAGTTCAAAACCATCAATTCTTCGGCACTCAGCTTTCATCACAGTCCAACTCTCACATCCATACGTGACCACAGGAAAAACCATAGCCTTGACTAGACGGACCTTTGTTGGCAAAGTAATATCTTCGCTTTTTAATATGCTATCAAGGTTGGTCATAAATTTCCTTCCAAGTTGTAAGCGTCTTTTAATTTCATGGCTGCAATCACCATCTGCAGTGATTTTGGAGCCCCCAAAAATAAAGTGTAACACTGTTTTCACTGTTTCCCCATCTATTTCCCATGAAGTGATGGGACCAGATGCCATGATCTTCATTTTCTGAATGTTGATCTTTAAGCCAACTTTTTCACTGTCCTCTTTCACTTTCATCAAGAGGCTTTTTAGTTCCTCTTCACTTTCTGCCATAAGGGTGGTGTCATCTGCATATCTGAGGTGATTGATATTTCTTCTGGCAATCTTGATTTCAGCTTGTGCTTCCTCCAGCCCAGCATTTCTCATGATGTTCTCTGCATATAAGTTAAATAAGCAGGGTGACAATATACAGCCTTGACGTACTCCTTTTCCTATTTGGAATCAGTCTGTTGTTCCATGTCCAGTTCTAACTGTTGCTTCCTGACCTGCATACAGGTTTCTTAAGAGGCAGGTCAGGTGGTCTGGTATTCCCATTTCTTTCAGAATTTTCCACAGGTTATTGTGATCTACACAGTCAAAGGCTTTGGCATAGTCAATAAAGCAGAAATAGATGTTTTTCTGGAACTCTCTTGCTTTTTCAAGGATCTAGTGGATGTTGGCATTTTGATCTCTGGTTCCTCTGCATTTTCTAAAACCAGTTTGAACATCTGGAAGGTCACGGTTCATGTATTGCTGAAGCTTGGCTTGGAGAATTTTGAGCATTACTTGACTAGCGTGTGAGATGAGTTTGAACATTCTTTGGAATTGCCTTTCTTTAGGATTGGAATAAACCTGATCTTTTCCAGTCCTGTGGCCATTGCTGAGCTTTCCAAATTTGCTGGCATATTGAGTACAGAAATTTCACAGCATCACCTTTTAGGATTTGATAAAGCTCAACTAGAATTCCTTTAACTCCATCAACTTTTTCATAGTGATTCTTCCTAAGGCCCACTTGACTTCACATTCCATGATGTCTGGCTCTAGGTGAGTGATCATATCTTCATGATTATCTGGGTCATGAAGATTTGTTTTTGTATAGTTCTTCAATGATTCATATTCACTTTTATTTATTTTGAAAGTCTCACATTTAATAAACAATGTAGAAGTAAAACAAACAAACAAACAAAAAAACTACCATGTCCAGAAATGGTCAAGTAGCTAGTATGTATGCAATTAATCCTCAAAACAACATAGATAGGTGATCAGACCATATTCTTAGATACATGAGATTTGTAAAGTTTAAATACTTGCTCAGGTATTCACACTTAGTAGGAAGCCCAGCTGGAAGCCCAACATCAGTCTGAAAATAATTTCTGTGCTTTGAGTGATAGAATCATTCTCTTGGTCAATAAGGAGTGCAACCTTGAATCTTTTAGTACTACTATTTAATAGTAGTATATCCATGAAAATGTAAGAAAATATAATTTATTATATTTGCAGTCTACTATTATTATTAATTTATTATATTTGCAGTCTACTATTATTATTACTTTATTATATTTTCTTACATTTTTATGGATGTATTACTATTAAATAGTAGTACTAAAAGATTCAAGGTTGCACTCCTTATTGATTAAGAGAATGATTGCATCACTCAAAGCACAGAAATTATTTTCAGACTAATGTTGGGCTTCCAGCTGGGCTTCCTACTAAGTGTGAATACCTGAGCAAGTATTTAAAATTTACAAATCTCATGTATCTAAGAATATGGTCTGATCACCTATTTATACATGGCTAACCACTTGCCAGACCTTCTTTTACACAGTTTGCATATATCCATTCATTTAATCCTCACAATATTCAATAGAGCAGCTTCCATTACTGTCTCCTGAGAAGGAAACTAAATCAACTTAAAGTAGATCACAGCCAGGAAGTGTAAAACCACATTACATATCCACAAGTAACACACTTGCCAGATGGTCTTATCGGAAATCTTTAAAAATATACTGGGCTTCTTTGGTAGCTCAGATTGTAAAGAAACTGCTTGCAATGCAAGAGATCAAGGTTCGATTCCTAGGTCAGGAAGATCCCCTGGAAAACGGAATGACAACCCACTCCAGTATTCTTGCCTGGAGAATTTCATGGACAGAGGCACCTAATGGGCTAAACACTTTGTGGTGTTGCAAAGAGATGGACATGGCTGAGCGGCTAACTCATATACACACAAATATAGTAGGGAATATAAAGTTGTGTAAATAAGCAGTAGTGATGTTAGTTCACTTTACAACCACAGAAATAAAGGATAAGGGTACTTACAGAAACAGCTTTGCCTCTAGTAAAATTACTTTTACCCAGAAAGGAGGATTCTTCTGACACAGATATCATTTGAACTGACTGTAAAAATAAATGTAAAAGTGGGTTTGGCACTCAAGCTTAGCTTCATGTACATAAACATTCAAATCATGTAATGAATCCTCTTGCTTAGATTCTGTATTTATTTGGTGAGTTTTAATTACATTGTATTTTCCCACTCAGATTTCTCAGCTCTGTGAAACTGTGATGTTGAGAGATTAAATGCATCTTCACAGAAATTCCATTTATAACTTCAGATTTAAAAATTAACATTGGCGTGGTATAATGGTAATGTCAGATGGTTAATGTGATTCTCACTAATTTTATGTTGTCAAGTTGAACTTTGATATTTCAATGGCAGAGGTTGACCAATGATGATTTATGAAAGGCAGTTCACCAAGAGCCCTGTTTAACAGTGTGAGAAACTCCACTGGATGCTGTACAATACAGCATTTATTTTCCTAACTACTACATCTATGCTTTGTTTATTCTTCTTTAGAAATATCCCCTGCTTCCCCTGCTTCTGATATTCCATTGTCATTTTTATAACTTAGACCATCAATAATTAGTATCATAGATGTTAGGGTAGGATCACGTCTGTCCTAAAATCAGGCTTTATTTCATTCATCACACCACTTTGAAATTAGACTTCTTAAAATATTGATTGTCTCCTTATCCTTTAAAAACTCCTCATTTTCATTATGATAAAATCATGAAACACAATCAGATGCAATCACTACTCTTAACAAAACTTATAGTGCCCAGATAAAAGAGAACAAGTAAGCTGGAATATTTTGATCATTTTCTTGGTTAAATAAAAAAAAAAGAGAGAGAGAGAAAGAAACTGTATAAGTAAACATCTTTTGTGTTTCTATAACTCAAGGAAAAGAATTCTACTTTTTGAATGACATTGAACTTTTTATCTTATTAATACTGTGTATTTCTCTCTTGGCATTTCTATCTTCAGACCCATTATTAATTCATCTTAGGTTGTGAATTTTTATAGATTACTTTATATGTTACTTAAAATTACTTTATATATTAAATATATTACAATTTTCCCCATATATGTGACATTATTTTTTCCAGAATAACATTCTCTTTTTTAAAGTGTTTATATATTTTATATAAGTTTATATTAAAATATATTTATATATATTATATTTTTAAATTTTAAGATTGTGAGATGTGGAGATAAAATCTCAAAATCTGTTCAAATTCTGACTTCTCTATATGTTAACTGAATATTCTTAACCATCAATGTCTATTTTAGAAAAATTATATGAGTTAATATATGCAAAATTGCACTAATTTCCCATATTAGCAAAGTAATGCTCAAAATTCTTAAAGCTAGGCTTCAACAGTACTTGAACCAAGAAATCCCAGATGTTCAAGCTGGATTTAGAAGAGGCAGAGGAACCAGAGATCAAACTGATCCTAGACAGAGCAAGAGAATTCCAGAAAAACATCTACTTCTGCTTCATTACGCTAAAGCCTCTGCCTATATGGATCACAAAAAACTGTGGAAAATTCTTAAAGAGATGGGAATACCAGATCACTTTAACTGCCTCCTGGGAAACCTGTATGCAGGTCAGGAAGCAACAGTTAGAGCTGGACGGAACAACAGACGGGTTCCAAATAGGGAAAGGAGTATATCAAGGCTGTACATTGTCACCCTGTTTATTTAACTTGTATTCAGACTACATCATGAGAAATGCCAGGCTGGGTAAAGCCCAACCTGGAATCAAGATTGCCAGGAGAAATATCAATAACCTCAGATATGCAGATGACAACACCCTTATGGCAGAAAGTGAAGAGGAACCTTTTGATCAAGGTGAAAGAGGAGAGTGAAATAGCTTCCTTAAAACTCAACATTCAAAAACTAAGATTACAGCATCTGGTACCATCACTTCATGGCAAATAGATGAGGAAAAAAATGGACAGACTTTATTTTCTTAGGCTCCAAAAATCACTGCAGATGGTGACTGCAGCCATGAAATGAAAAAATGCTTGCTTCTTGAAATAAAAGCTATGACAAACCTAGACAGAGCGTTAAAAAGCAGAGACATTACTTTGCCAACAAAGGTCCTTCTAATTAAAGCTACGGTTTTTCCAGCAGTCTTGTATGGATGTGGGAGTTGGACCATAAAGAAGGCTGAGTGCTGAAGAATTGATGCTTTTGAACTGTGGTGCAGAGAAAACTCTTACGAGTCCCTTGGACTGCAAGGAGATCCAACCAGTCCATCCTAAAGGAGATCAGTCCTGAATACTTATTGGAAGGACTGATGTTGAAGCTGAAACTCCAATACTTTGGCCACCTGATGTGAAGAACGGACTCATTAGAAAAGCCCCTGGTGCTGGAAAACAATGAAGGCAGGAGGAGAAGGGGGCAAAAGAGGAAGAGATGATTGGATATCATCACCGATTAAATGCAGTTGAATTCGAGCAGTTCAAATTTGAGTTTGAGCAAGCTCCGGGAGATGGTGAAGGACAAGGAAGCCTGGCATGTGGCAGTCCATGGGGTTGTGAAGAGTAGGACATGACTGAGTGACTGACCAACAATAAAATATATGTTAAATATAACAAAATTTAAAGATTCAGTTATTATCCTTGCTATCATGATAATAATATGATAATAACATTTTATAATGACAATAACATGATAACGATTATAATAGTGACAATTAAAGATACTCTGGAGAAGGAAATGGCAACTCACTCCAGTATTCTTGCCTAGAAAATCCCATGGATGGAGGAACCTGGCAGGCTACATTCCACGGGGTCGCAAAGAGTTGGACATGACAGAGTCACTTCATACTAGTGATAATGGAAACTAAGTGGTCACGATGATCATGACAATGGGGATGATAGTGATAATGAAATTCTAAAATTTAATATCTTTTTTACTGTAACTTAACTTCAAATATTCTAAAGTCAATAGGTTTTTCTCTGCAATGTGACATTTATGTTACTTGGGTGCAGGTCACTAAATTTCTTCTACATAATAGATAATTGTAGCAATACTAATAAAAATGTCTTGTAATAACCTATAGCATATATATATATATATATATATATATATATATATGACCTGAGTTACATTGCTGTACCCCTGTACCTAACAAAACTAGGTAAATCTACTATAATTCAATTTTTAGAAAATTGCCTGGTATGTACAAATCTTTGAGTAAATGATAAAAAGTGGTCCAGAAATAGTGATAAAAAGAATACATTTATTGACATATTATGTATGGGTCATTATATTAAATGTTTTGTATATCTTTCAGTTCAGTTCAGTTGCTCAGTCATGTAACCATCTCCCGGTATGGATTTCTTCGGGAGAACTTTATTTATTTTCATCAGAATCGACCAAAAAATTAAGATGGTGAAATGTCTGTCTGAGATCAAATTCTTGTCCCATCTCTACCCTGCCCCCAGTTGCTCACAGAATGGATCATGTGCCCCCTATTTTGACATAACCACTTACTTGCTCTCCTGCATTCCTTAAATAAAAGAAAAAGTATCTTTTGCTGCTGATTTAGCCACACGAAACACAGCATCCTTTTTCTGGGAAAGTCATCTCATTTCATCAGTTAGTGCTGGAGAAATCTAGAATAACTTATGTACAAAATAGTTTTAAAATTTTATATTATTTTGAAATTTTGTTTCTTTGGGATTGGGGCACAGTGGGCACCCCATTTGGCTGTGAGAGCTCTCTATAGTTTATGGGCTGGTTTCTTTCCCTACCCAATCCCCCCTTTTTGGTGAGGTCCCAGTAAGGTCTGGTAAGTGTGTATCTTGAAGCTTAATTGGCTGAGAACCTTCTCTCCTTTGGTGTGATCTCCTTGGGGGCCAACTGGGAAAAAGAAAAACCAATAGTGTAACCGTTTTGGATACTGAAAATTCATGTGTCTTTTTTGAAATAAAGAACCATTCCACTGTTGGTGGGAATGCAAACTAGTACAGCCACTATGGAGAAGTGTGGAGATTCCTTAAAAAATTGGAAATAGACTGCCTTATGATCCAGCAATCCCACTGCTGGGCATACACACTGAGGAAACCAGAAGGGAAAGAGACACGTGTACCCCAATGTTCATCACAGCACTGTTTATAATAGCCAGGACATGGAAGCAACCTAGCTGTCCATCAGCAGATGAATGGATAAGAAAGCAGTGGTACATATACACAATGGAGTATTACTCAGCCATTAAAAAGAATACATTTGAATCAGTTCTAATGAGGTGGATGAAACGGGAGCCTATTATACAGAGTGAAGTAAGCCAGAAAGAAAAACACCAATACAGTATACTAACACATATATATGGAATTTAGAAAGATGGTAACAATAACCCTGTGTACGAGATAGCAAAAGAGACACTGATGTATAGAACAGTCTTATGGACTCTGTGGGAGAGGGAGAGGGTGGGAAGATTTGGGAGAATGGCATTGAAACATGTAAAATATCATGTATGAAACGAGTTGCCAGTCCAGGTTCGATGCACGATACTGGATGCTTGGGGCTAGTGCACTGGGACGACCCAGAGGGGTGGTATGGGGAGGGAGGAGGGAGGAGGGTTCAGGATGGGGACACATGTATGCCTGTGGCGGATTCATTTTGATATTTGGCAAAACTAATACAATTATGTAAAGTTTAAAAATAAAATAAAATAAAAAACATTCCCTCAAAAAAAAATTAAAACCCCAAGTTGAAAATATTGGTTAATTTTTCAATACTGCTGCCACTGTATTCAGCAGGCAAGAGTGTAAGTGGCAAAACACTTGCCTCTAAGTAATTAACCAGAATGATACTATCTTTTAATAATGAATACTAGAGAAATTTTCAGTAATGTTTAGTTATTTTGTAGCATAGCATCTTTTTCTATTGACATGGATGACTTTTAAAATATAGAGTAACACAAACACACAAGTACATATTGTTTATTATTTTAACAATTCTAAAATGTTAAATGAATTATCTTACTTTTATGCAAGCTATAGTTTATAAGAAAAATAAATATCTTTTAGTACCACAAATGGAGAAGGCAATGGCACTCCACTCCAGTACTCTTGCCTGGAAAATCCCATGGATGGAGGAACCTGATAGGCTGCAGTCCATAGGGTTGCTAAGAGTCGGACACGACTGAACGACTTCACTTTCACGTTTCACTTTCATGCATTGGAGAAGGAAATGGCAACCCACTCCAGTGATCTTGCCTGGAGAATCCCAGGGACGGGAGAGCCTGGTGGGCTGCTGTCTATGGGGTCACACAGAGTCGGACACAACTGAAGTGACTTAGCAGCAGCAGCAGGAGTACCACAAAATGTTTTTCTGCTTCTGTCAAATGAACATAAATCTAAAACTTTCATAGAGAAAAATAGAAAAGATCATCAGTAATTGAGTGATCTGATGATTACTTAAAGACCCTGGTGATCCAAATATAGAGCTTTCAATCCAGTTTTGGTGTTTGTTTTGTTTTTTTCCTTTCTAACTAAAGAAGCATATCTGAACCCACCATTGAGACAGCTTGCCTTAGATGTATGGCAAAACCAATACAATATTGTAAAGTAATTAGCCTCCAATTAAAATAAATAAAATTTAAATTAAAAAAGAATATTAAGAGTTCTTAAGTACATGTAGAAATATAATAAAATATGTCATATAATAAAAAAAGAAAATTTAGGATTGCACTTGATAGATATTGTAGAGATGAGTGCCATTAACGTTTCAGTGAGTAGAAAGAAAGATCAAGTAATTTTTTCATCAATTTACACAGCAGTGTTTTCAAAACAAATTCTCTTTTGAGGATTTTGCTGCCTGAATTGTTCTAAATGCTCTGCCGCTGTACACAGTGTATATAAACTCCACTTATCCTTTCATAGTTCCTCAGTCTTCCATGAAGCTTTATATAACCACTGCTAACCATACCTACACTAATGCTCTTTGCAAATCTGTGATATTTTTCTACTACTTTTTTTTTTTTTATTGCTTGTTGAGAATTCAGAAAAGGTTTCCAGTTAATTATTAAGATGTTTTAATCATTCAATCAAACAATTTGTATATTAATATTGAGCACATATTCTCCAGATCCGAATTTTATATCTTTCCCCATGTCATTTTTCTTTGTTACTCTGTTCATGTGATGATTAACGTTAATTGATTATCAAATATTAAGCCAACCCTGAAAGTCTGGATAAATCCTACTTGGTCATGGTATATACATATATGCTGCTGCTAAGTCGCTTCAGTCGTGTCCGACTCTGTGCGATCCCATAGATGGCAGCCCACCAGGCTCCCCCGTCCCTGGGATTCTCCAGGCAAGAACACTGGAGTGGGTTACCATTTATATATATATATATATATATATATATATATATATATATGTATGTATGTATACATTGTTGGATTCATTTGACTAAATTTGTTAAGAATTTTTGTATCTCTGTTCATGTAATATATTAGTTTGTAGTTTTCTTCTGCTGTCCTTGTCTAGTTTTCATGCTAGATTAAGGCTTGCCTCAAAGAATGAGTTAAAAAGTATTCCCCTCATTTCAATCTTTTGAAAGAAATTGTAGAGAATTGATGCAATTTCTTCCTTAAATGTTTCTTAGAGTTCATCTGTGTCTAGTGACTTCTTTTTTGGAAGATTATTAATTATTGATTCAATTTCTTTAATAAATACAGGCTTATTCAGATTATCCATTTCTTCTTTTATTAGATTTGGTAGACTGGGTCTTTCAATGAACTAGCTGAATCTATTTTGTAAAATATTTTTCCTAGTGGAGAATATTCAAAAGAGATCTTTAAAGATATATATGCAACATTCTTACCCTAACATATTACATATTTTACCTCAAAGAGAACATACTGTATCTAAATTGGATCTAGTTTGAGCCACAACCTGCAGGATTTGTTAAACTTCTCTTACAAGGAGTTCTGTAACTTTAAATACATTTTCTACAATTCAAATTATTCTCTGCACCACAGCATATATGAGTATTTCATTTTTCAGGGCCATTACAAAACAAAAAAGAAGCTTGGGAACAGATAAAAGTAGCCCACGAAATTCTCTTGAAGCTCAGTGGTTAGAAATCTGTGCTTTCAATTCTGGTTTCCTTTGGCTATTTGCCCAGTAGTGGGATTGCTGGATCTTTTGGTAGTTCTATTCTGGCAGATGAGTGGATAACAAGGTTGTGGTACATATACACAATGGAATATTAATCAGCTGTAAAAAGGAACATATTTGAGTCAATTCTAATGAAGTGGATGAACCTAGAGACTGTTATACAGAGTGAAGTAAGTCAGCAAGAGAAAGATAAATACTGTATATTAATGCATATATATGGAATCTAGAAAGATGGCACTGACAGTCCTATGTACAGGGTAGTAAAGGAAATACAGATGTAAAGAACAGACTTCTGGAGTCAGTGGAAGAAGGAGAGGGTAGGATGATATGAGAGAATAGCATTAAACCATATACATTACCATATGTAACATAGATAATCAGTGAAAGGTTGATGCATGAAGCAGGGTACAAAAAGCTGATGCTCTGTGACAATGGAGAGGGTTAGGATGGGGAGGAAGTTGGGAGGGGGAATTCAGGATTGGGGTGACACATGTTTACCTATGGCCAGTTCATACTTATGTATGGGTAGAAACATCACAGTATTGTAAAATAATTATTCTTCAATTCTCCAATAAAAAAAAAAAAAAGAAAAGGAAAGGAAAAGAAATCTATGCTATCACAGTCATGGGCCTGAGCTCAATCCTGACTGGGGAACTAAGATACAACTATCTATGCAGTGCAGAAAAAAAAAAAAAAAAAATTCTATGTGGGGACTAAGAATTTTTTTTAATTTATTTTCTATTTAAATTGAGGCTTAATGTTTCTTTTTAAATGAAACTCTTTTTTTTCTGAAATAAAAATAAATAAGTCAAAAATTGGCCCTTTGAAAAATATCAGAGTCTCAAATGCAGGTATATGAACATAAACCTAATACCAGTTCTTAGACAACTAAATGTATACTTTTACCAAGGTATTCATATAGGTTTATGGAATATTATGGAAATAGTTTGGCACTCTTTCAAAGCTTGGCCTGGTAGAAGGAGATAAAATTTGTACTATGGAGATCATCAGATAGACAAGTAAAATAGCTTCTCGGTGCCTAACTAATGTATCTTTCTTATGAGATCTGAAAAGTTTGATGACATCTTAATATACATCATTTGGTCTGGCTCTTTTCCAGCTTTATTTTTGTAATTGGTTTGGTACAGAGACTGACCTTCATGACAGATTCTCAAACGTTATTTCTGTGTTGACAGAAAACAGATTTTCTAGGTAGATTGTGATAGAGTTTATGATAGATTTCTGGATGCCTGGGATGTTGTGCCTATTTCTGTCTAAAGCATCACTATCTAAAGCAAACAATGAATCCATTTACTCTCAAATCAACTGCGTTAATACAGAAATTATTGTCAAAGGAAACAGTGGAACAGAATAGAAAGTGTATATAAACTCAAAAGTTTGTATGTTTTAGCCAAATAGCAAAATAATTGTAGCTAGGTGTTGGATGCATAATAAATGTAAGCAAAAACCACAAAGAGAAATATTAAGGATGTGCATTTTATTAGTAGCATTGTTAAGAACAATAATATCTAGTAATAATCCAGAATCT
Organism: Bubalus kerabau; assembly: GCF_029407905.1. Taxonomy (NCBI): domain Eukaryota; kingdom Metazoa; phylum Chordata; class Mammalia; order Artiodactyla; family Bovidae; genus Bubalus; species Bubalus kerabau. The sequence continues at coordinate 55,927,601 of NC_073634.1, forward strand.
TATAAGAGATGGAAATAAATAACTACTTAATCATAAAACAAAAGCATGTAGAATAAAGCATGCATTGTGTGATTTGGTTGTCTTGGATCTTATTCCAAGGATATTTGTAGAAAGCTGTCTATTACATACTTTTATCTCCTCAAACTAGAGGATTTTGGTAAAAGCTTCTTTATCATGCTAAACAATTCTGAGATTTCTCAGCTCTTAATCTCCAGTTTCCATGATAGTTGTTAATAATGCTTAGTTATATCTCTTTCTTTCATATTTCATAGCTGTAGCAAAATTTCATGTGTTAAAAGAGATTCTAAGGCAGTAAAAAATATTATGTATGATGTATAAATGTCATTATTTGTTTTGTCCAAAACCACAGAATATACAACATCATGAGTGAATCTTACTGTAAACTATGGACTTTGAATTATTATGACATATCAGGAGTGCTGTTATGTCTGACCCTTTATGGGCCATTGGACTGTAGCCAACCAGGCTCTTCTGCCCATGGAATTTTCCTGGCAAGGATACTGGAGTGGGGAGGCATTTCCTACTCCAGGGGATTTTCCAGGCCCAGTGATTGAACCTATGTCTCTTGCATCTCCTGCATTGGCATACATGCCAATTCTTTACCACTAACACCACCTAGGAAGCCCAAAGGTACATCAGTTATAACATACTGATTATGGGAGAGGCTATGTATGTGTGGGGGTAGAGATATACATGACATCTCCGTACTTTTCTCTGTTTTTCTCTGAACTTAAAATTGAATTCTTTTAAAAAAGTCCTAAACAAATCTGGTATGTTTTATAAAACTCTGGTGTTAGGTCATGCAAGTGTGAGTCATTTAGAAAGATGTTGAGTTCAAGCTGTTACTAATGATATGATTGCATGTAACACTTCAGCATTTGGCAATGTCTACCTGCAATAAGGCAGAGACTAAAACTCAAAGGTGAAATTCCTAGGTATTGGTCAATTTGTTACTAAATCATAAAGGGAAAGTTGGTGAATCTCAGAAGAAAATCAATCTTTTGTCACTAAAGTGAATATCAAAATTATAAAAGTGTAAGTGTCTGTGAGAGCTTTGTTAACTGTAGTTTTAGAACTCCATTTTTTTTTCTTTCCTGGATGTTTGTTATGGTATGAAAATTAAAGATTTTGAGTAAGCGAGAGGATTTTTCAAGGCTTCTTTATGCTCTTTTGGTAAAATGCTTGTTCCTGTCATTGAAGAGATAAATTAGGGATTTTCTAACTGAGAATGAAAACTAAAAGTACCATCTGCTACTGTTAGAACCATGGCTCTCTGTAAAATAAATGCTGCAAGTCACCTTGAGAATAAGCAAATAATGATAAGACCATATACAGAAACCATCAGGAGGGGTAAATGTGTGAATACTGTTTAGAGATATTAAAGTACACTCTGAGGTGTGGGCTTGTGTAGTGTCTCACTGTGAGAGCTCCCAGTATAAAACTGGTTACAGGAGAGACAAGAATCAGGGAAATCTCAGAAATTTTAGAAAATTTTCCACTATAAATTTTGATGCAGTACAATGACTTTTTTTCCTTGCAGTGGTAGTGTAAAATCTTTGCAAGTTTCCATTTGAGGTCCCTTGAAATTAACAAGCAGCCATGATGAAAACATCAAAGATTTTCCTCCTGTAATTTTCAGACCCTTTTTATCACTTTTCTGACTATTATGTCAGTTGTTAGGATTCTATAAAAGTCTCATTTAACCCCACCAAAGATTTCTACATTTGAGTTGTCACCATAGGGCTTGTATCCCAGAAGTTGCCTATCTGGTATATGATCAACCAGAGCATGTACTTAAGTCTTTGCGTTATCATTTTGTCCTAGTCTTGATATATGTAGCAATAACATACTTAGGAAATAGTTGAGAACTTAAAAGTTCTTTACTCTGTTGATCATTCTTAATTGTGTGTTCTACTTTGGTAAAAATAATTGTTTCCCAGAAATGTAAAAACCAAGACTTCCTTGGTGGTCCAGTGAATAAGACTCTGAGCTTTCAAGGCATAGGCCCTTGGTTTGATTTTTGGTCAGGGATAGATCCCACATGCCACAGTTATGAGTTTGAATGTCACAACTAAAAGATTCTATATGCTGTGATAAAGATTGAAGATCCTATGTACCACAACTAAGACCCAAAGCAACCAAATAATAAATAAATAAACATTTTTTTTTAAAGTGAAAATCCATGGACTACCTCCAAAATATACTGGCTAACTGCATGTATTGATCCTCTGGTTAATCACAAATTTAGGTATAATTTAAATTTAAATATAATGATTTCTTCCATCTAGTCTGAATTTGCCTCTGGCAAGTGTTCATGTACTAGGGGTAGCTGATTACTTATTATGTCATTTTTTCTGATATTTTCTTGTTTCATAAACATAAACCAACTAAATTAAATATGAATTTTCTAATGGTATTCTATACAAATATGTTTGTGTATAAATCATTCTTGGAAAAAGACTAGGTAACTGGATAGTCACTTCTGGAAATAAAAGAGTTGCTTTTGTTTTGCAGTTGCTGAATCATGTCCAACTCTTTGCAACCTCATGGACTGCAGGGTTCCAGTCTTTCCTATCTTCCTAAGTTTGCTCAAACTCATGGCCATTGAATCAGTTGATGCCATTCAACCATCTCATCCTCTGTCATCATCTTCTGTCCTCAATCTTTCCAGCATTAGGGTCTTTTTGAATCGGCTCTTCACATCAGGTGGCCAAAGTATTCGAGCTTCAGCATCAGTCCTTTCAATGGATATTCAGTGTTGATTAACTTTAGGATTGACTGGTTTGATCTCTTTACTCCCCAAGCGACTCTCAAGAGTCTTCTCCAGTACCACAGTTCAAAAAGAACCAATTCTTTGGCGCTCAGCCTTCTTTATCATTCAACTCTCATATCCATGACTACTAGAAAAACCATAGCTTTGACTATACAGACCTTTGTCAGCAAAGTGATGTCTCTAATTTTTAATATACTGTTTAGGTTTGTCATAGCTTTTCTTTCAAGGAGCTAACATTTTTTAATAGAAGAGTGCCACAATTTAAAATAATACTCCTATGAATTGAAATGTGGGTGGTAATAGGATTCTAAGGATAAAAGCTTGTGTGCTGAGAAATGTATATTTTTGGTGAGTGACAAGGTTTTCTCAATTTTATTACTTTTAATTGGAGGATAATTGCTTTACAATATTGTGTTTGTTTCTTCCATATACCAACATGAATCAGCCATAGATATACATATGGAACGACAAGGTTTGAACAACATGAAGGAAAATTAACTCTCTCAAACCAAGTCGGCAAGGATTTCCAAAACCTAGTAGAATAATGGTTTACCTTCCTTTTCCCTGAGAAAAGGTGAGTTTTGAAATTAGGTCAATAAAAAGTGGTAATAAACTACTAGTCTCTGATGACTTTTATGTGCTGAGTATAGACACCAAAAGTTTGCACAGAATTTCTTAAAAACGAATAGGTAGAAAGGTTTTAGATTATGTATAATATTTGAAACATGAAAAGCTGCATCCTTGGGATAAATCAAGGCCTACATCATGAAATTAGTCTTAACAAAATTAATACATTTCTTGAAAGACATTGTGTTTTCTGAGTTAGAATAATGAGTGAATAGTTAAACCTCATCGATAGCAAGTTGTTTTTGTTCAGTTGCTCAGTCACATCTGATTCTTTGTGACTCCATGGACTGCAGCACTCCAGGCTTCCCTGTCCTTCACCATCCCCCAAAGTTTGCTCAAACTCATGTCCTTCGAGTCAGTGATGCCATCCAAACATCCCATCCTCTGTCATCCCCTCCTCCTGTCTTCAAACTTTCCCAGCATCAAGGGATTTTCTAGTCAGTTCTTCACATCACATGGACAAAGTATGGAACTTCAACTTCAGCGTCAGTCCTTCTAATGAATATTCAGGATTGATCTCCTTTAGGATAGACAGGTTTGGTCTCCTTGCAGAGCAAAGGACTCTCAAAAGTTTTCTCCAACATCACAGCTCAAAAGCATTGATTCTACAGTGTTCAACTTTCTTTGTGGTCCAACTCTCACATCCATACATGACTACCAGAGAAACTATAGCTTTGACTATACAGACCTTTCTAAGAAAAATAATAATGTCTCTATTTTTTAATCCACTGTCTAGGTTGATCATAGCTTTTCTTCCAAGGAGCAAGCATCTTTTAATTGTGTGCCTGCATTCACCATCTGAAGTGATTTTGGAGCCCAAGAAAATAAAGTCTGTCACTGTTTCTATTGCTTCCCCATCTATGTCCCATGAAGTGATGGGACTGATGCCATGGATTTCATTTTTTGAATGTTGAGTATTAAGCCAAATTTTTCACTCTCCTCTTTCACCTTCATCAAGAGGCTTTTTAGTTCCTCTTAACTTTCTGCCATAAGGGTGGTGTCATCTGCATATCTGAGGTTATTGATATTTCTCCTGGCAATTAAAAGTAAGAGAACATTTCAATTTTAGAACATAGTCATAATTCATCCACATATTGTGCATGAGTAGAATCACAGGAAAATTTTAGTCCTTTCAATTCAGTTCAGTCGCTCAGTCGTGTCCAACTCTTTGCGACCCCATGAATCACAGCACGCCAGGCCTCCCTGTCCATCATCAACTCCCAAAGTTCACTCAGACTCCTGTCCATCGAGTCAGTGATGCCATCCAGCCATCTCATCCTCTGTCGTCCCCTTCTCCTCCTGCTCCCAATCCTTCCCAGCATCAGAGTTTTTTCCAATGACTCAACTCTTCGCATGAGGTGGCCAAAGTACTAGAGTTTCAGCTTTAACATCATACCTTCCAAAGAAATCCCAGGGCTGATCTCCTTCAGAATGGACTGCTTGGATCTCCTTGCAGTCCCAGGGACTCTCAAGAGTCTTCTCCAACACCACAGTTCAAAAGCATCAATTCTTCAGCACTCAGCTTTCTTACAGTCCAACTCTCATATCCATACATGACCACTGAAAAAACCATAGCCTTGACTAGATGGACCTTTGTTGGTAAAGTAATGTCTCTGCTTTTCAATATGCTATCTAGGTTGGTCATAACTTTCTTCCAAGGAGTAAGTGTATTTTATTTTTATTTATTTATTTATTTATTTTTATTTATTTATTTATTTATTTTTATTTATTTTATTTATTTTTTTTTTGAGTAAGTGTCTTTTAATTTCATGGCTGCAGTCACAATCTGCAGTGATTTTGGAGCCCCAAAAAATAAAGTCTGACACTGTTTCCACTGTTTCCCCATCTATTAGTCCTTTAGGTCCCGGTTAAAGGCGTATAAAAATTGGTAGAGGTCTTAATAAATCCCAGAGGAATAACTGTCTGATATACGGTTTAAATTTAAAGGGAAGGATATAATTAACTATCTTTAACTAAAAGGATCCAAATGAGGTAGAACACAGACTTTCATTGCAAATTATGCAGAGTCAGATTATACTGAGGGTAGATACTATTCAGGTATGGTTCCCCAGGAAAGAAGAACATACTTATTTTATTTATGGCCCTGAAATTATAAAGTATCTATATTCTTTCCCACTGAATGAAAGTTTGAGTATTACAATGGCTTCCAGTTTCAGAGAATATTATGCAAATTTGGCTAAATATTTAATTTGGTCAATCTAATTCTTGAGAAGTTCTGGTACAGTAATTGCACATAGCAATAGAATTTTTCTTTTACTATAATGCTGACACATCATATTGAACTTAAACATACTATTAGTTTAAAAGCAAATAATATGAATAGGTAACAGTTCAAAAGAGCTAGTTCTTGATTTTAAATAGTAGAGATTTTAGGAATTTTAAGGAAAAGGACATCAAGAAATCACTTAATTAGGCAATTTTATTGTCCATGTAAAATCTTTAAGTTCTTGATCAGATATCATATAGCAGGGAAAGATGCTCTTTAAATATTTGTGAGGGACAGCTACGTGCTAAGATCTGGAGAATGCAAAGCATTTAGAGATAACCATATAGCATTTTTTGTTTATTCTCTGGTAGAAATTGTGCAATGATGGAGGGCTTTATAAATTGGCATTATAAAGGGTGCAACAAAGATTTATAAGCTTGTCTTTTTTAGTAATATTTTTTTCTTGTGAGTTTAACAGTAAGATGAAAAAAGGCTGTGATATTGTCACTACAGAAACCCAATTGAACTCTTGTCTTTTTCCTCTCCACTTCAGTTCTTTGGGTAATGCTGGAAAATGTTTTCTTAATACACTTCAAGACTGTAGTTGGTTCAATATCTCTGAGAAGTTCACATCTCTCCAGGACCTAAATATGACCTCATTTACAAATAAGATCTTATAGATATAAGAGAAAGGAGAGGGAGAGTTGGACACTGAGGCACACAGAGAGAAATGTCATATGAAAACAGAGGCAGAGATGGGAATAAATGTGGCCACAAGCCAATGAGCTCCAATGATTGTCAGAAAAAGAAAAGAAAAAAGAAAAAAAAAATTTGAATTCTCCCTCAGAAACTTCAGAAGAAGCCAACCCTACTGACACCTTAATTTGGAGTTCTAGTTGCTAGAACTGAGAGAGTACATTTGTGTTGTGCTTAGTACATCTGTGGTAATTTGTGATGGCAATATCTATGGAAACTGATACACCACATGTAATTTTACATATCCCTTTATGAAAACATTCCCCTCTTAGATTTAATAACTGGGAAGATTGTATCTAGTTGTCTTAACTTTAAGGCCATCATTTTTTTGTTTTTTTGTTTCTGAATCTTAGTTGACTTTTCTTTTATTGCTCTTTTGAAATGTTTAAACAAATGATCTGACAATGGAGATATTTCTCATCTGATTTATTTTTTTATTTGCATTTTAATTCACTTAAATCTAGCTAAAAGCTATTCACAAAATGTGAGGTATGGAACTGTTGTCATAACTGCTACTTCTGAATATCCTTTTAAAGAACTAAGGAGCCTAACCATGAATTTTTAAACATATCCAAAATTTTTGGATCTCATTACTAGATTACAACCCAGTCAATTTTCACGAGAAATATTTTGGAAATAAGTGCTAAAACTTCTTATTTAACATCTACAGTTTTTTGAAACCTCTGATTTCTACAAGTATATGGTTTCTTAAGTCTTCCAGGTCTGTTTTTTTGTTTTTTTTTTTCATTATTTTTTCCCATTGATGGTCCTTCTAACATATGAATCTATAACATTGATTGGATCCCTTAGATTTTGTGCTGCTAGAAATATTCTAAACTCTTATGCTTGTTTCTAATTGTATAGTCACTAGAACATTTTTTGAAAATGACTCTGAGTACACACAAAAACTATGGCTAAAAATCAGCCATGAATAACTTTTTTCTCTTATAACCAGGGTGTATCATTAAAATGCAGAGAGAAATCAGGATTTTTCATTAACTATAAGGGGAGAGAAGAAGGACAAGAACAGAGGTGTTGGAGGATATGTTACAGAAGAAGAAAAATCATGAAACAAACACATTGAGATCCAGGCTGTAGTTTGAGATGACCTGAAAGAGAAACAGTTTTAGTTACTCAGATTGTTTATTTGCCTTGGGTAAGCCAAAGAACTGATGCTTTTGAACTGTGGTGTTGGAGAAGACTCTTGAGAGTCCCTTGGACTGCAAGGAGATTCAACCAGTCCATCCTAAAGGGAAATCAGTCCTGAATATTCATTGGAAGGACTGCTGTTGAAGCTGAAACTCCAGTACTTTGGCCATCTGATGCAAAGAGCTGACTCATTTGAAAAGACCCTGATGCTGGAAAAGATTGAAGGCAGGAAAAGGGGACAACAGAGGATAACATGGTTGGATGGCATCACCAACTCAATGGACATGAGTTTGGTTAAACTTCGGGAGTTGGTGATGGACAGGGAGGCCTGGCATGCTGCAGTCCATGGGTTCGCAAAGAGTCGGACATGACTGAATGACTGAACTGAACTGAACTGAAGGACTTTACTAAATAATAAATTCTCAGTTTTTTGGAAGCATCTTTATTACAATAAAAACGTAGATATTAAATATTTGAAATTTTACTATTTTCATTTTAATGAGCTTCATATATAATTTTATGCATATCACAGTCTCCGTAAAGAACTATTCTAATTTTGAATTATTATCATAAAATGCAAAAAGATAAGCATATGAATTAAATTTTGAGCACAAAAGCATTTAAGTTACAGGAGACTGGTCAGACTGGAGCATGGACCTAGACCAAGATGAATCGAAAAGCAATAAATAATCTTTTAAATAAATTACTACATTGCTTAGATCCCTACATTAATAGACAGCTATTTCCATTTGCACACTTTTAAATTTTGCAATCCTCATCCAAAACAAACTTTGGAAAGATCTCTTTATGTATAATATTCTTATGGACAAAATGAGATAACTGAGGAATTCCTAATTCCCATAAAATCTTGATAGATGATCCAAGACAAAGCTTGTCCTATAAAGATGCCAGTTTGATGAGAACTTCTAATCTTGTCACTCTTCAGGGCCAGCTCCCACAGAGCTATGTTCTAACATCTGATCATCTAATCTATGTTCACTTTCTTTGTATATATATATTTGCAACAAAGAGTAACAAAGACCAACAAAGAAATAAACAGCAGTGCTGTTAGTAACAAGGCAGTTTTCCATGAAGGATTAGAGTTTTCAAATCTGATAAGATATTCAAAAGATAGATAAAATTGTCCCTTTATTCTTAAAAGAGAAAATAAAATTATCATTTTAGAGTTTGATGAAAAGAAATTGGATCTAGATCTAACATAGCTCTTACTTAACTCTTATATTTGAACAGACTTCTGGAGCATGAGGCTCAGGAACACATGAGCTCTTCCACATCAAGAGTATTGAACTACAGCAGCAAAATTGTCTTAACAGGATGTTGGTTGAACCTTGAGGTTCAGAATTATCAAACATCAACTCACTAAAAGATTACCAGAGAGTCCCATTTGGCCAAGCAAAGATGATCTTATTAGGCCTTTACAGAATCTTAATAGATCTCAGAAGGAGAAAATCAGAGAAGTCATAGTAGTTTTAGACCCTGGGCTGGATGAATTTAAGTCAGGTCTTGCATAGTGAGGAGCTGGCTAGAATTGGGCAAGTTTTGTGATATAATAACTGAATTGGTGAGAATCTTCAGAGAAGCCATGAGTCTTCAGAAAAACCATGATGGATAAACTGCTATTTTTAATAATCAGCTCAATTGTTTTTGGTTCACAGTCTTAACTTCAATTAGCAAGTATTCCCTGGATCAAGTGTGTCTAAGTTCTTTTTGATTTTCCTGTGTAGTATTTAACAGAGAATCAGAAAAACATTCTGGTCCCAGAACTGTTAGATTTAGGGATGGTAAGAAATGTTGCTTTCTGTTCTCACACATGTCGATCTCTTCTTCGTTTATTTGGCAGTTTGTATTCTAAACAAAACATATTCAACTTTCTGCTAAGTAATATTATTTTCCTTAAGGTAAACTCATTTTTATCCTATAACTTAAAAAAATAAAGAAAGAAAAAATTACCCTATTTTCCTAATGGAACAGTACACCCAGCGATTGGGAAATCTTTGTATGATATTTGGAGATGGGGAGAAATTTAGTATAAGTTATATATCCTGACCCAATTTAGTGCAAACTTTTTGAACTAAATTAGGACATGAGTTTGAGTGAACTCTGGGAGTTGGTGATGGACAGGGAGGCCTGGCGTGCTGCAGTTCATGGGGTTGCAAAGAGTCGGACACGACTGAGTGACTGAACTGAACTGAACTGAAGGCGTTATTATACTCAATGTTACTACTAGAGATTGTAGTGTGAGAATAGCCTGTAGTGAGTTTATGGTGCTTTTCATTGATATGATTATTGTTACTGTGGTGGTAGTTTTGTTTGTTTTTTTGTGTGTGTGTTTATTTTTTGATAAGAGTGGAGAGAGGGTGATTTTAAGAACCTTGCAAAGATGTCATATATCCAAAGTAATATATTTCTCTAGCTCTCAATGCATGGTATCTAAGTTACCAGAGAGTAGCAAGTCAGTTAGTTTTGTATTAGTACATGGCAAGATGACTGTTGTTCACAGGACAAGAGCACATCATCCACACTCACAAAAATGTCAAGTTTAGAAACTAATTAATTCTAATAAATACCTGTGATGTATACTTTTATACTTTTATCATCTTCTGTCTAAATGTAGAATTTTCTTTATGCAAAACCACCATTCATATTCAGAACAAAGATTGCTTAATCTTCTTGAAGGAATTCAATGCATACATCCATTAAGGGAATACTTTTTTGGTCAATGCTTCAGTGGCATTATATGTTGCTTGTTTAAAGAGAACAAACCATTTGTACACACTGAGTTCAATAAATTCTTCTTAACACTTCATCAAATAAAGATAAGAGAAGAGATTTCTGGAAATGAGCTAGGATTATTTTTCATCTTCTCAGCTCCTTGACTACTTTAACTGCTTTGCATAAGTGATAAATGATTTGTAAAGGAGAATTAGACTAATGGTGAAAATTCCTTGCCTTGAAATTGATCATTGGAATTCACCAGCAGCTGTGGTTAGGTGAAACCATTACTTTTGAAATATCTTATTCTGTGTAAAAGAGTTATATAGAAATTTACTCTTTTTTAAACATATAATTATTAAAATAGCATAATATTTCATATATATATATGTGTGTATATATATATATATATATATATATATAATATTTCCATAAACATTTAAAGGGATTCCCAGATGGCTCATTTGGTAAAGAATCCAACTGCAATGCAGGGGACCCTGGTTCAATTCCTGGGTCAGGAAGACATTTAAAAGCATATCTCAATTTTTATTCAAACTTAGGTTCAAATATTAGAGGTCTTGTAAGTTATTGCATAGATTATCAAGTTTCATGGAACTGCATGCAAGACCAAAAAAAAAAAAAAGAAAGAGTATTTCTTTTCAGGCATTTTTTTCTTTTGAATATTTGAACTCCTGAATATTGAGTGGGAAATTTGCTTTCTAACTTCATGAGTCATTTACACATAAACCTTTGTGAGTGGTTTCATCTAAAAGATAGCAGAATGTTTGAAATGACAAAAAATAGCACCTCCAAAATGAGTTGTATTCAACAACAAAGTCATCAATCACAGCATGGTTTTAAAATAGTTTCAAAATATTATTGAAAAAAGCATATAAAAAGATGTGAACTAGTCAAAATTTTGAAACTTTACAAGCATGATATTAGGCCATGTTTATATGTCTTTAGTAAAAATGAGGTACAACTTTCATATCTCTCATTTTAGCTGTAACTTTCTTAGTAAGCATTACATCCATACTGCAGTAGAGCCATTATAGCTATTTACATACTGACATATTTTATCTCTGGGAAAATATGGGATACCTCTTGCATCTATGATCTCTAGGCCATCAGAATTATATATTAGAATAAGAATCAAGATCCATGATAGAAATGGAACTAAGATAAAATTATCAAGGAATTGAATTAACTTGCTATAAAAATGATTTTCTAATGTTCTCTGACTCCATTATGGAAGAGCTAAAGGTTTAAACTGAAATTGTTAATTAATAGGTAACTGTAAACTCTTTTTCTAAATTTAGTACTATGGGACTGAAAGTTCAGGGGAACATCTTGATTTACAGAGCAAAGATATTGTAACAAGGAATTTGGATAAGCAAGATGTAGGGAAAAGTCTCTCGAGCTGTGTAGCTTCCACTAATAATTCTGTGATATCATTGGTAAAATATAACATTAAAGTAATTTCAGTTACTAGTTGAGCATTTAACTCACGTCTTAAACCAGCTGGTGTTTCTGAACTCTAAACCAGGTAAATTTTACAAAAATGTAGGGGATGGCAAATAAGGAGTATCCTTGGTGTCCCTTCTCCTGTCTTATCCTTGTTAATCTTAGATTTTTCAAGATTGATATAGAGTGGAGGAAAAATCATTTTCTCCAAAATGAGAAGAGGCTTCTCCCAGTTATCTTTAGTAAAGGTGAGAGAGATGAGAGAGAGAGAGAGAGAGAGAGCGAGCAAAAGCAAGAGTAGAAGTAGTCCTTTCCCAAATGTGAAGCAGAAGCTCACTCTCATTACCAGGGGGGTTCACATGGGAAGAAGTAGGTCCAAGTGTACACCATCTCTTCTGTACACTACCAGGAACTTAGTCCCCTTGTTGTACATAATAAAAAGTCCCAGTTTCCATTATGGGTGTCTATTCAAATATCTTTAACCTGGCCAATTAATTTGGTAGGAGCAGGAATTGGTGAAATTTCTCCTAGCAATAGAGATTGTCAGTTTCATCCATATTAGAGATGGCCTTATAGACTTGTAGAATTCCCTCTTGCCCATTAGGACTATGGGCTTGCCCACTCACCAGCTGGTTGGCACCAGTCTTGGGACCCCTCAGGCCAAGTGGATGTCCTTACAAGGTCCCAGTCCCACCAAAGAGTGAGCAGGTACTAGCTGAGGTCTCCCCTGCCCCTCTAACCATTTTCTTAGGGACCTTGAACCAACCACTAAAAGCCAGCTACTTCCACACAAAGCAGTTCCTGACAGCCAACTGTGTCAGGGGCCAGTCTTGCCTCAGTTCAGTTCAGTCACTCAGTCGTGTTAGACTGTTTGCAACTCCATGAGCTGCAGCACGCCAGGCCTCTCTGTCCATCACCAACTCCCGGAGTTCACTCAAACTCACGTCCATTTAGTCGGTGATGCCATCCAGCCATCTCATCCTCGGTCATCCCCTTCTCCTCCTGCCCCCAACCCCCCCCCCCAGTATCAGAGTCTTTTCCAATGAGTCAACCCTTCACATGAGGTGGCCAAAGTACTGGAGTTTCAGCTTTAGCATCATTCCTTCCAAAGAACACCCAGGACTGATCTCCTTTAGAATGGACAGGTTGGATCTCCTTGCAGTCCAAGGGACTCTCAAGAGTCTTCAACACCACAGTTCAAAAGTATCAATTCTTTGGTGCTCAGCTTTGTTCACAGTCCAACTCTACATCCATATGTGACTGCTGGAAAAACCATAGCCTTGACTAGACGGACCTTTACTAGTGCACAAATAGTAGTCAGCCCTACTACAACACAATGGCACATACAGGCTACATAGGGAGTACCTTTAGAGCAATACCTCTGGTGACCAATCAGGAATGTGCTGCTGAGCCCGATTTAAGCACTCTTACATAAGGCAACCTCTGTAAAGCCAGGAAATATAACTGTCTTACTTAATATATAGAAATAAAGACACAATAAGCAAGATGAGGTAGTATAGAAATATGTTACAAATAACGAGATAAAATAAACCCCACAATAGGAATTAAACATAATGGAAGTAAGCAATATAACAATAAAGAATTCAATCAAATAATCATCAAGATGCCCAGAAAACATGGAAGAAGAGTACAAAAACACCAAAAGAGGTTTAACAGAGAGTTAAAACGTATAAAGGAGAATGAAACGTAGCTAAAAAATATGACAATTAAAATACAAATACAGTAAAAGGAATCAACAGTACATTAGATGAGTAGTTCCCTGGTGGATCAGTGGTTAAAAATATGCCTTCCAATGAAGGCGACATGGATTTGATCCCTGGTTCAGAAAGATTCCACATGCTTCAGGGCAACTACACCTGTGTACCACAACCAAGTCTGTGCACCCTAGAGTCTGTGCTCCACAACAAGAGAAACCACCACAATGTGAATCCCGTGCACTGCAACTAGAGAGCTGCTCCACTCAATGCTACTAGAGAAAGCCCATGTGCAGCAAGGAAGACCCAATACAGCAAAAAAAAAAAAAAAAAAAGCATAATGAAATAAATAAATTTTTGAAAACTGGTAGATTAGATGATACAGAGGAATGGATCAGTGAACTGTAAGCCAGAGTAATGGAAATCTATCCAAGCAAAAGAGTTTTAAAACAACTTTAAAAACATGAAAAATTTCCTGGACAACATAAAGCATGATAACATTTGCATTATGGGTGGGAGTTTCTCAGAAGGAAAAAAGACACATTACTTGAAGACATAAGAGCTGAAATTTTCATAACTCAGTAAAGGAAACAGGCATGGAATACTGGAAGCACAGAGTCTCAAACATAATCAACCCAAAGAGGTCCACACCAAAACATATTGTAACCAGGAAAAAATCAATAAATAAAAAGAAATTTTAAAATAGCAATGGAATAGTAATTAGTTACATACAAGATAATTCCATGAGCCTATAAAACAACTTCTCAGTGGAAGCACCACAAGCAAGAAGGAAGGGGAAAATAAATTTAAAAATGAGAAGAAAAATATATAGCTAAGATTATTCTACCCAGTAATGCTCTCATTTAGATTTGAAGGAGAGACAAAGAATTTTGCAAACAGGTCTTCAGTACCGATTCAAGCTTTATAATGAATGTTAAGGGGAAATCCCTAAACAGAAATAGAAATATAAAAATTACAAGAAGAAATATCTCAATAGTAAAGGTAAAAATGCAGTAAAGTTAGTGGAAGTTGGTCAAAAACTTACAAAGCTAGTAGGATCGTTAAAAGATAAAATTAAAAAAAAAATCATCTTTACTCATAACAAGTATTTAAAGGATATACAAAACAATAAGATTCAGCATGTAGCATCAAAACTATTAAAAATGTGGAAGGACTACAATACAGAGTTGTTACAATGAATTCAAACTTAAGATATCAACTTAAAACAACCATTGTTGTTGTTGTTGCTGTTTAGTTTCTAAGTAATTTCTGACCTTTTATGACCCCATGGAATGCATCATGCTAGCTTCCCTCTCTTTCACTATCTCTCAAAGTTTGCCCAAACCCATGTCCATTGAGAGAGCGATGTCATCCAACCATAATGCTTTGTCACCCCTTTCTCTGTGTACCCTCAATCTTTCCCAGTATCAGGATCTTTTCCAGTGAATCAGCTAAACACAATCAGGTGGCCAAAGTATTGACACTTCAGCTTTAGCATGAGTCCTTCCAATGAATATTCAAGTTTGATTTCCTTTAGGATTGACTGGTTTGATCTTGCTGTTCAAGGGACTTTCAAGAGTCTTCTCCAGCACCACAGTTCGAAAGCATCAATTTTTTGGCACTCAGGCTCATTTATGATCCAGGTATCACATCAGTACATGACTATAGGAAAAACCATACCTTTGACGATATGGACCTTTGTTGGCAAAATGATGTCTTTGCTTTTTAATATGTTGTCTAGGTTAGTCATAGCTTTTCTTCCAAGGAGCAAATATTTCCTAATTTTTTGGCTGTAGTCACCATCTGCAGTGATTTTGGGGCCTAATAAAAGAAAATTTGTCACTGTTTCCACTTTTATCCCATCTATCTGCCATGAAGTAATGCGACCATATGCCATGATCTTAGTTTTTTTTATGATGAGTTTTAAACCAGATTTTCACTCTCATCTTTCACCTTCATCAAGAGGCTCTTTAGTTCCTCTTTGCTTTCCGCCGTTAGAGTGGTATCAGCTGCATATCTGTGTTTGTTGAAACCTCTCCTGGCAATCTTGATTCCAGCTTGGGATTCATCCAGTCCAGCATTTCACATAATGTTCTCTGCATATAAGTTAAATAAGCAAGGAACCTTGACATATTCCTTTCCCAACCTGAACCAGTCTGTTGCTCCAGGTCCAGTTCTAACTCTTGTTTCTTGACCTACACACAGGTTTCTCAGGAGACAGGTAAGGTGTCAATTTTTCCATTTCTTTAAGTATTTTCCACATTTTATTGTGATTCACACAGTCAAAGGCTTTAGCATAATCAATAAAGCATATGTAAATTTTTTTTTTCTCCTGGAATTCCTTTGCATTCTCTATGATCTAACAGATGTTGGCCATTTGATCTCTGGTTCCTCTGCCTTTTCTAAATCCAGCTTGCACATCTAAAAGTTCTTGATTCACAAACTGATGAAGACTAGCTTGAAGGACTTTCAACATTACTTTGGTAGCATGTGAAATGAACACAATTATATCATAGGTTGAACATTCTTTGGCATTAACTTTCTTTGGGATTGGGATGAAAACTGACATTTTCTAGTTAGAGGAGATTGATAAATCATATGTATATCTATATCTATGTCTACCTTATGATAACCATAAACCAAAATCTGTAATAGATATACACAAAAGGAAGAAAAAGAAATAGAAACAACATTTCAACTCATCATGATATCACAAAAGAGAGCAAAAGAAGACAGAGGCAAGCAAAGAACCACGGAAGTAATTTCAAAGAAAGTGAAAAAATGGCAATAATACATACATATCAATAAACACTGTAAATTAAAATGTATAAATAAACACTACTATCCAAAAGTATAGTGACTGAATGGATTAAAAAAAATAATATCCGTATACATGCTGCCTGCAAGAGATTCATTTCAGATCTAGACACACACACACACACACATTGGAAAGAAGTTGATAGAAAAAAGTATTCCATGCAAATAAAAAGAAAGCAGAGGTAGCAGTATTTATATCAGACTGAATAGACTTTAAACAAAGATTGTAACATGAGACAAACAGGGACTTTACATAATAATAGAGGAACTGATCCAAGAAGCCAGAACAATTGTAAATATGTCATCCCTCAACAAGGAACTCTTGAATACATCATGCAAATATTAACAAATAAAGGCAGTAACTTACAGTAACACAATAATAGTAGGAGACTTTAACAGTTGATTTATATAAATGGACAGATCATAAAGACAAAAAAATCAAGAACACAATGATATTAAATGATTAATTAGACCAAATGGAGATAGATATAGAATAGGGAATATTCTCTAGGGTAGATCACATGCCCAGTCACAAAACAAGTCTCAATAAATTTAAGAATATTGAAATCATGTCAACCACATCTTCTGATAGTGATGTTATAAGACTAGAAATCAACTATAAGAAAAAAAGCTGCAAAAAACACAAACACATAGAAGCTAAGCAATATGTTATCAACCAACCAATGGGTCACCAAAGAAATCAAATAGGAAATAAAAAAAACTTCCTTGACAAAAGTGAAAATTGAAGCACCATAATGCAAGATCTATGGGATATGGTGAAAGAAATTTTAAGATGAAAGTTTATGTCTATACAAGCCTATCTCAATAAAAAAGAAAAATATCATGAAAACTACCTAAACCAACAACTAAAGAAACTGGGAAAAGAAGAAGAAACAATACCCACAGTTAGTATGTGAAAAGAAAAAAATAAAAAGTTGAAAAAAAAATCATGAAAATAAAAGCTACATCTTTAAAAAGATAAAATATTTAAAACTCATCAAGAAAAAAGAGAGCTGAAAAAAATAACATTACAAATTAAAAAAGAAAAGAACCAAACTAAGACCATAGAAATACAAAGAATTATGATTCCTATAGGCATCCACTAATAAAATGGATAAATTAGAAGAAATGGATATGTTTCTAGACATGTAACATATCTCAAAATTACATGAGAAAGATATAGACTATATAAACAGATCAATTACCACCAATAAAACCGAATCTGTAATAAAACAAAGAAAAAAAGATCCTGGCCAATGAAAGTCTGTCATCAGAAAACCTCACAGTTGAATTTTATGACACATTTAAAGAAATTATTATACAGAGTGAAGTAAGCCAGAAAGAAAAACACACAGTATACTAACGCATATATATGGAATTTAGAAACATGGTAAGAATAACCTTGTATACGAGACAGCAAAAGAGACACTGATGTATAGAACAGTCTTTTGGACTCTGTGGGAGAGGGAGAGGGTGGGATGATTTGGGATAATGACATTAAAACATGTATAATATCATATATGAAACGAGTCACCAGCCCAGGTTCCATGCACGATACTGGATGCTTGGGGCTGGTGCACTTGGACGACCCAGAGGGATGGTATGGGGAGGGAGGAGGGAGAAGGGCTCAGGATGGGGAACACATGTATACCTGTGGTGGACTCATTTTGATTTATGGCAAAACCAATACAATATTGTAAAGTTAAAGAAGTTACCACATATTCTCAAAGTATTTCAAAACACTGAATAGGAAGGAATACTTCTGAACGCTTCCTGTGAGGTTGGCATCACTCTCAGACCAAGAAAAACTCAAGAAAAAAGGAAAATTAAAGTCCAGTATCACTGATGAACATTGATGCACAATTAGGCAAAAAAACTGGATTCAACAATGTATTCACATTAACAGGATCACATGCCATGATTGTGCCATTTATTCCATGGAGTGATTCAACATATCCAAATCAAATGTGACAGGTCACATTAACAAATTGAAGAATAAAAATTATATGATCATCTCAGTAGATGCACTAGTGATTATTTTTTAATACATAGAAATATGGAATCACTATGCTGTGCACCTGGGACTAACATATTGCTGGGTCAATTATAATTCAATGAAAATTATTTTTTACAATATTTATAACCATATTCCAAGACTACAAAATTTAACATATTTTCAGCAAAATTAAAATAAAAAAATTAAAAATTATTTTACATATAGTTTCCCCAGTTATTTTATTCTAAAATATATAAATAATATGTTAAAAGTCAAAATATAAATTATTATTAATGTGCATACAATTTTCAAATAACTTATTTAAATAAAAGTGAATTTTTAATTCATTTTTTGAAGGTTAAGTCTTATTAGATATTTTCATAAGACTAAAATATCCATCTGTGGACTTTTAGTGTATTATACTAAGCGAAATTAATCAGAAGAAGATAAGAATATGCTATGATCTCACGTATATGTAGAATCTGAAAAACAGAACTAAAATATTGCAAAATATAAACCTCACAGATACAGAGATCAGACTGATAGATGCCAAAGTCAGGAGTTTGGGGATTAATTAAATGAGTGAATGTGCTCACAAGGTACAAATTTTGAGTTGTAAAACAAGTTTTCGAGATGCAGTACACAACGTTGTGACTGTAGTTAATAATACTGTATTGTATATTTGAAAGTTACTGATAGGGAGAAGGAAATGGCAACCCACTCCAGTGTTCTTGCCTGGAGAATCCCAGGGACGGAGGAGCTTGGTGGGCTGCCATCTATGGGGTCTCACAGAGTCAGACATGACTGAAGTAACTTAGCAGCAGCAGCATGCAATAGACTAAGTAGATCTCAAAAAAATATATTTTGTAACTATGCATGGCAATGCATGCTAAGTAGACTTACTGGTGTGATCATTTTGCACTAATATTGAATCATTACATTGTGCACCTTAAATATAATGTATGTGTGTGTGTTAAACTGCTTCGGTCATGTCCAGCTCTTTGTGACCCCATGGACTGTAGCCTGCCAGGCTCCTCTGTCCATGGGACTCTCCAGGCAAGAATACTGGAGTGAGTTGCCGTTTCCTCCTCCGGGGGATCTTCCCAACCCAGAGACTGAACCCACGTCTCCTGGCCCATGCATTGAAGGCAGATTCTTTATCCCTGAGCCACCAGGGAAGCATTATATGTCAGCTATATCTCAATTTAAAATTTTTTCACAAAGAAAGAGAGTAGTGTAAATGTAAGTTGTTTTCTATATTTTGTTTAGCTGGCATTTTTAGAATAGAATTTATGTGAAACTTTTAGTGAAAACATTTTACTCACTTTTGCTTAGCATCCTTTTTTGGTTCATTCAATTTCCAGTAAAATGCAACATAAAAAATATATCATTTTTAATGTGGCTATTGCAAGCACGGTGGTGGTTCAGTGGTAAAGAATCCACCTGGAATGCAGAGGACACAGAAGATGCGAGTTCAATCACTGTGTTGTGAAAATTCCCTGGAGGAGGGCATGGCAATTCACTGAAGTATTCTTGCCTGGAGAATCCCATGGACAGAGGAGCCTGGTGGGCTACAATCCATAAGATCACAAAGAATCGGACACACCTGACGTGACTGAGCATGCATATTGCACACATATGATATAATTTTCCTTAAATCACTTGTGAAAACTGCATCAATTGTGCATCCGTTCATAAGGAAAACCAAACATCAGCCCCACACTATACACAGTAAACTATTTACAAAAGGAGATACATCAAGTGCCAAATTCCTGAAAAACAGAAGACTTAAAACAGCTCCACATGGTGCCAGGACATCCTAACTATTGGTAAACTAGTTCACATCCAAACGGCAAAGCCTAGAGGTATAGAACAATATTCAAATAGATGCAAAGAAAATGCTGCCAGTAGAGTCTTCTAAGGTCTATCAAGATGAAAATTTTCTAAGTAGATCAGTGAAAGTAGAACTAGTACCTTATGTTATAAGGAAACTGAACACTGAGTTAAACTGTCAATATGCAAATATACACATTAGAGCCTCAAAATAGTAATAGGTTCTATAAGTGAGAGTTGATGAATAGGGAGGAAAGAAAGTTTTCGATTACTTATTTTTTTGCCTGAGTATGTATTTTATGCAGATTTTTTCCCCTTCATAAATTGTGAAACTTGTGGTGGTTCAAGAATAAAAACTAACAGATTCAAAAATCAAACATTTTTCTTTCCTCTCAATGTGCTTGTGCATGCTAAGTTGTGTCAAACTCTTTGTGACCTCATGGACTGTAGCCCACCCGGCTCCTCTGTTCATATAATTTTCCAGGCAGGAATACTGGAGTGGGTTACCACATCTTACTCCAGGGGATCTTCCCAACCCAGAGATTGTACCCGTATCTCCTGCATTAGCAGGCAGATTCTTCCTCACTGTGCCACCTGAAACGCCCCCTTTCCAAATAGTTTGGAAAGAGAGCAATCCAAAGCTATATGTCTCCCTGTGTCCTAAGGGAATCTGGTGTGAGTTCTGGCAAGTTTGAACAAGATAAGAAATGACCATCTAGACCTCGGTTACCTGGAATCCAAATGTATGAAATGCTATCTCAGTGAAGTGTATGAGAACAGTTACTGCCTGCCTCAGTCTCCATGGTAATGATGACACAGAAAAAGGATCTCTTATGTAACTGGAAACCAAAGAAGAATGAGATTTCTAGGTTAATATTCCATCAATCAGAATTGACTTTGTAAGAAAAATAAATGCTGGAGAATAGGTGGATTATAAAAATTAAGATTTATGGCATTTAGCTAGCATACTCTTTCACAAAAATTTTTCTATGTTGCCTTAAAATATATCTGCTCCTTTTTACACTGTAACTTGTCAAGGAACTCGAAATTCTCATTGTCAGATATTTATTCAGTTTATTTTATATTTGGAGCCTCTGAAAATCTGCATTAGGTATTATCTTCCCTTTACTTGTTAGCATGAGGTACATTGTCAGAAAAATTATCAATAACCAATTAATGCATTGAGATAAAGTGAATTTCAATGTGAATTTAAATCAAAGTACAGTTTCTAACATGACAGTTAATCAGGTAGATACTTGTTACTGGACAAGAGAAGATAAAGAGTAGGTCCAGGTAATAATGTCCTACCAGGAAAAAGGCTTCTTGGTAGGTATCAAGGTACCTACCTCAAGGTAGCTTGAGGCCCAAGGTACATGATGTGGGCCTATTAGGAAGGAAGGGTTGCATATAGGTGTGCTAAAGGAGATTCATCTCAACACACAGTATAATAAAAGGAGAGAGCTGAAGATGAATTACCCACAAAGTGGATGTACTAATTGATTTATACTGATTTGAGGCTTTCCAGGAGGCTCAGTGGTAAAGAATCCATCTGCCAATGCAGGAGACACAAGAGAGGCAGGTTCTATCCCTGGGTCAGGATGATTTAGCCACTGAGCATGCACACACAAGCACACACACACATTTTTTGAATTCATAATTTGCCCCCCCTCAAAGAAGGAAGCAGCTATCTATAGCAAATACAACTATTTCTTTTATAAAATCTCCATTTTATTCTGACCCTTGAATTTGAGTCTGATAAATACCACCTCGATTCCTTTGATCTTGAAAATAATATAAATTATATAATATTGAGAATACTCTCCAGCAGAATTCTACAGCCTCAAGACTCTTTGAAGGGAAAGCAATAGGAATGTAAGGCTTCCAACACTACCCCAATTCCTGCCCTTGATTTTGACAGATATTTACATTTTCAACAAAGAAAAAAAGAGAGAGGTTATAGGAAATTTGAAATGATTAAAGTACTAGTGCTGTTTATTTGGGTTTCCCAGGTAGCTGAAATGGTAAAGAATCTGCCTGCAATTTGGGAGACCTGGGTTCACTCCCTGGGTCTGGAAGATCCCCGAGAGAAGGTCATGCCTACACACTCCATTATTCTTGCCTAAAGAATTCCTTGGACAGAAGAAGCTGTTGAGCTACAGTCCATGGTGTGGCAGAGAGTCGGACATAACTGAGTGACTAACACACACACACACACAGACACACACACACTGTTTATTTAGAGCAGAGTATGGATTTTATATACCTCCCTGAATGAAATACAAATGCATTTTGGGGGTTTACCAATTACACCTGAATGTAATATATTAATATACACACTCTCCAATCCAAGTGATGTATTTTTAATCTAAATATTTGTTATCACATAAACATAAAATATATTTTATTTTATAGAATTTGGAAACTGCAGAAATGTGAACATATGTGAAATATGCTGAAGAAATGAGAGATGTGTTTAGCAGAAACATACCTTTTAATCTGCTTGTATTCTAGGTGATGTTCAAAGGTATTTTGCAAGCTTCTTTATATTTTCCTAGATAATTACTTTTTCAATAATGACTAGTAGTTGACTGTGTACTTGTTTGTTGTTTAGTCCCTAAGTCACATGTTCCACTATTTTTCAACCCCATGGACTGTAGCCCATTAGGCTCATTTGTCTACGGGATTTCCCAAGCAAGGATATTACAGTGGGTTGCCATTTCCAGCTTCATGGATGTACACTTACAACTTGCAAAATGGATTGCTACTTTAATTTCTTTGAAGTCAAGTCATTTTTAAATGGGAAGAAAATACTCTCCTGCAAACAGAATGGGTCTTCAGGGAGTTAGACTCTGAGAGACTATTAATGACTGGCTTAGGCAGATTGCTTTCATTTCAGTGAAGGAGGAAAGTGAGATGCTTAATGGAGACTATAAATTAACATGTTTATTAGCATGCCCTCTCATACTTATAATCTATCATACTAGGCCTTTCTGCTTAAATTAATTCCTTTTTGGCTTTCTCTTGCAAGCCACCACTTCACTGACTGATTAGATACTGTCAGTGTAAGTGAAGTATCAAGATGCCACCATCCAAACATTGGGACTATTTAGACACATCAAGGTGTATAAATAAGGAGTAAATATATGTGTGCATGTGCTCAGTCACTTCAGTCATGTCCAACTCTTTTGTGACCCCATGGACAATAGCCCTCCAGGTTCCTCTATCAATGGGATTCTCTCAGCAAGAATACTGGAATGGGTTGCAATGACCTCCTCCAGGGAATCTTCCCAATCCAGGGATTGAACCCATGTCTACTGCATCTCCTGCATTGCAGGCAGATTCTTTTACCAACAAGCCACCAATGGGGAAGCCCAAGGAGCAATATAGGTATAAACTTTAAAAGGTATTATTGTGACAAGGAATGAACCACTTAGTAAGAGATTGTTCTATAACATTAGTTCTGCTCAACTGCATGTGTATATAGCATTTATGATGTCCTGAGAAAAGTCATGAGTCTAAAAATTTTATACACAATCCAGGTTATGTCATTAAAATAACATTTCAACTCCACTCCACCACTCTTATCCAGTTTAGAATTGAGTAAACTGAGGCATGAAGAGATGACTTTATTCAAAACACAGCTGGTAACAAAAGAGTGAGAATTCAAACTTAGGGAGTCTGGCTCTAAAACCTAGTCTTAATTTCCATGCTACATAGCATGACTACCTTGGATGATATCAAGCTCTTTCACATGAAGAAGCTACATTACTGTCTATTGGAAGCTGGGGCTTTCAGTTAATTCACTGAAGAAATACACATTTCCTGTTTCCTAATTTCAGACCCTGTATCAGCTCCTTGAAAGGAAGGACAAATAAGACGCAAGTTTATCTTTTAAGGGTTTAGAATTTAGCTAGGTAATATTCACTAAAATGCTAGAAGGAAATTTTAGTGTCTGAGGGGATGGCAGAGAACTCAGAGGAAGTGAACACTGAGAAAGACTATAGCATCTTATTATTCAGAGAATTGAGAGAGTAAAATTCTTCATGAAATAGATAACCTACACCTAACAACAACAACAAAAACAAAAAAAGGTAATTGAAAATATTGGAGAAGAATCGGGTTGGAAAGTCAGAGAGAGTGAATAGAGGTTGTGGATGAAAGAAATTTGGGGAATGAGACCTGGTGGGAAAGTTAGAGTAAGGTAATAAAAATATTTTATACTGGGGGAGGGAAACACCAGAAAATTTTAACCTGAAATAATTCTGAAAAATAATATGAACTTTTTACCCCATGCTATGCTATGCTAAGTCACTTCAGTCGTGTCCGACTCTGCGCGACCCCGTAGACAGCAGCTCACCATGCTCCCCCGTCCCTGGGATTCTCCAGGAAAGAACACTGGAGTGGGTTGCCATTTCCTTCTCCAATGCATGAAAGTGAAAAGTGAAAGTGAAGTCACTCAGTCGTGTCTGACTCTTCGTGACCCCATGGACTACAGCCTACCAGGCTCCTCTGTCCATGGGATTTTACAGGCAAGAGTACTGGAGTGGGGTGCCATTGCCTTCTCTGTTTTACCCCATGGTGGTATATAAAACAAATGTGTGATGACCTAAAATGTTGTGGTGTCCTGCAGTGTGTTGGTGCCAGATCCCTTCTCCATCCATGGGCTCTGCTGGAAGAAGGCACATTCTTATTTTTCTATCTGTACGTGTTCCCTGAGATCAAGTGGAGATTAGATGGCCTCCTCCCTCAGAGGTTCTTGATGATAATAAATTCAAATGCATAAGTAAAAATGTTACATTACAGGGGCAAACATTCTATTTTAGGTTAGTTTTATACTGGGCTCTTTCATTTTTGTTAGGTTTGATTCTTATTTTTCTCTTCAGGCTGTGTGACCAATTTCAAATGACTTTATGGGGAAGCACAATTACAGGACATTTTGGGGAGATTGAGGGTCTATTTACTCTTAACCCCTCATCCTTCTAAAAGACTCATTAAAATATTCCTTTACTAGGAACCTAGTAAGCAGTCTTCTCAGGTCAGTAATTTCACCTTCTTTTTATGAAGAGAAGTGATATTTCAGTGTGCTTGAAGTGTCCTTTCAAACAAAACTGAGTACTCTTCCGGAAATGAAAGATTTTATATCATTAGCCTTTTTATTATATCTCAAGGAGTTGATGAATGTAATCCATAAGAAAAGATAAGTGAACAGGATAATTTTGGAGGCAAGGATAACATAAATATAATATCATATATAATATGCTATGATATATTATAAGCTTAGATTCTGTCCCATAACCCCAGTAAGATACTCTCTTACTGTGTTGTAAGCAACTGACAGTTTGCTGTATGCAGCACTGGAACAGTTCCCTAGTGTTCATAATTCATCACTGTTATCTCCCTTTAATACTTGAAAGGCCTTTATTAAAGATCAGTTTTCTCCCAAAACAACATTTATCTTAAGTGCTCCCTATTAAAATGCTGCTGCATGCAAAATAGGTAACTCTGTTAACACTTTAGCAGCCATTAATACCATGAAAACTTGCATTCAAACAGCAAATTATATGTTTCTCAGATATTAATGGACTCAAAACTATCTTATTGCTGCTTTTTTATTTGTTTTGCTGTCCCCTAATGAATAAGGTAGAAGAGAAACACCTCCACTGTGCTCCCAATTAGAGGTACTATCTAGGCAGGGTTGCACCTTTAAGATAACACAAATTCAAACCTGCAAAGTAGAAGGAAATCTATAGCAGTGCCCTTTCCCAGACAGTAAGAAAGGAAAGACATTATACAAGCTGCCTAAGGAACAGTTTGATCACCTAGATTGTTATTTCATCAAAATTCTCCAGAATCTAACAATTTTTAGCTCTGCCATAGCCTATAAAAACCTGCCAACATTGGAAACTTAGGTTTATTTCAAAGACACAGGAATAGTGATAGTGATATGATGGCCAGATGGCTTGGCAGGATGGGAAGAAAAGAAAACAAAAAAGAAAACATAGCAAGAAAAAACCTAGTAACATACATCTTTATTTATTTATTTAATATACTTTGCTGTTAAAAATATATATTTCTTGGGACAGGGATGAACACTGAAGCATATTTTGATCTTACCTCATGGTAGCATCATTTCTGTCAGTTAACTGGTGGATCTCTAGCCTTAAATGAAGGACAGCTGCCCATCTTGGGTGTCAGTAACCTAACAATGATTGAGCATTTGGCTTTCAATAAAACTGTTTCTGTTTGTATAGAACATTAATAAAGTTTAGAAAATAAAGTAGCAAGAAATAGTTTGGGAAGATCCAAATTAAAAAATATTTCTTTAGTATAGAACTTCCCAGAGGTGTCAATATTTCAGTATGGCTCATTGTGAATCTCCAAAAAAGCATGTAGGAGAGAAGAGCTAATATATTTAGCCACGGATATCTTTTTTTTTTTCCCCAGAGACAGGTTCTCAGGCTAACAGCCTCCAATCATGGCATACCTGAAGTCTTCTGCTTTTTCCACTAGAAAGCTTTCCTGTTTCTCTGTCTGCCCTTATTGTTGCTGTTTAGTTGCTCAGTCATGTCCTACTCTGTGTGACCCCATGGATTGCAGCATGCCAGGTTTCCCTGTCCTTCACCATCTCCCAGAGTTTGCTCAAACTCATGTCTGTTGAGTCAGTGATACCATCCAACCATCTCCTCCCCTGTCATCTCCTTCTCTTCTGCTCTCAATCTTTCCCAGTATCAAGCTCTTTTCCACTGAGTCAGCTCTTCACATCAGGTGGCCAAAGTATTGGAGCTTCAACTTCAAATCAGTCCTTCCAGTGAATATTCAGGGTTGATTTCCTTTAGGATTGACAGGTTTGATCTCCTTGCTGTCCATGGGACTCTTAAGAATCTTCTGCAGCACTACAGTTTGAAACTGTCAATTCTTCTGCACTCAGCCTTCAAGTCTCTGCCAAAATACCAGTGATGGTGGCTGACTCTATCATTATTATAAGCTCTGCTCTCATTTTGGTGCTCTTCATTTATCTCCATCCCTACAGTAGTCACAGAGATTGACTGTGCACCATCCATTGCCTCAGACCCCAGCCTTTAACCATTAATTACACTCACACATGCCATGTGTGCCTTGCTGGTCCTGACTTGTGGAGTCTAAAATTAGTTGTTTAAGTCAGCATGTAGTCTGAGCTCTGCTTTCTTTTCATTCAGTGCCTTAGCTCTTTATTTCCAGGTTAGTATGCAGGTTTTGTTACTGGTTTCCATTTCCTGTCATCCTTGGTGACATCAAGCTCCTTTCCATCCTTCCCCAGTTTCTTTTGTGTTACTGTTAAAAGTGTGTTTATTAGAAGAAGGAGAATCATAGACACAGGCAAAGGTCTTATACTTCTATTGTATGAACTGGCCTCAGAGACTCATGAATCTGAGGTTCTCACCACAAAGACATGAACTATACAAACTTTTCTGTGGGTTATCAATTAAAATAGCATAAAGGTTTCCTTTTTTTAACCTCATTTTTTTGTTTTGAGACCTTGGATTTGATCCAGAGTGAAAATTCAGATTTTTACCTGCCAAGAGTTGAGAATTTTTGAGTTTGTTTGGAGGTGGCCAACCATCAAATTAGAGACTTTTATACATTAAATCCATGATTATTGCATCCTCACTGATGTTGCTAGGTTTTGTTGGGCTATCAAAATATAAACTTTCTACTCTTCCACGAAACACTCTTCTTCTCACATGTACTCTCATTAGAATTCTAGTTATTGATCCTATGCTTTTAAGTGACATCACTTCATTAAGGATAACTTGGAACTTCACTGGTCACTCTGAGGAACATTTCATTTACACATTATCATTCATTTCACAAGCACCTTAAAAAAGTTAAGGAATAAGCTTTCTTAGACCCCAATGCAAAACAGTTTTGATTGATATGTTAAGTAATTCATGTGAAAATTTGAATCAAAAACCCCTTCACTAAAAGATACTTTGGCCAAACAGGTACAAGAAAAGATGCCAAACGTCATGAATCAGCAGAGAAATGCAAATAAAGACCACAATGAGATATAATGCCAAGGCTTTCAGAATGGCTATCATCAAAATATATAAAAATAACAGATCCTGGTAATGACATAGATAAAAGAGAATACTTTCACTCTGCTTGTGAGAATATAGATTAGTGCAACCACTGTTGACAATATGGAGGATTCCCAAAAAACTAAAAATAGAACTATCATATTACCCACTAGTTCCACTGCTGGGTATATATATGAAAACAAAACAAACAAACAAAAAATTCAAAAGGATACATGTACCCTAATTTCCACTGCAGCATTATTTAAAATTGCCAAGACATGGGAACTACCCTACTGTTCAATACATGAATGGATAAAAATGATGCTGTATGTACATAATACAGTAGAATAGTACTCAGGCAAAAAAAATGATCTTTTGTCATTGTAGCAACATGGGTGAATTTGGAGGATATTATGTTAAATAAAAAATGCCAGACAGAGAAAGATAAATACTGTATGATATCATTTAAATGTGGAATCTAAAAAAAAATACAACAAACTAGAAAATATAGCATAAAAGAATCAGACTCACAGATGTAGAAAGAAATTAGTGGTTACCAGTGGGGATGAAGTGGGAAATACAGACTAGTAGATGCAAAATAGGCTCAAGAATGTATTGTGTATTGTGCCAATATTTTTTTAATAACAGTAAATGGAAAGTACTCTTGAAACACTTACAGAAAATTAAAAACTGCTCTTTGGACAAAATAAATGGGCAATTTAACAAGCTAAAGCAAGAACAAACTAGATTTATTCTCCTGGTAAATCATTCCTCCACAGAGGTGCGTCTATTCAAAGCTATGGTTTTTCCAGTAGTCATGCATGGATGTGAGAGTTGGACTGTGAAGAAAGCTGAGCGCCGAAGAATTGATGCTTTTGAACTGTGGTGTTGGAGAAGACTCTTGAGAGACCCTTGGACTTCATGGAGATCAAACCAGTCAATACTAAAGGAAATCAGTCCTGAATATTCACTGGAAGGACTAATGCTGAAGCTGAAACTCCAGTACTTTGGCCATCTGATGCAAAGAACTGACTCATTGGAGAAGACCCTGGTTCTGAGAATGATTGAAGGTGGAAGGAGAAGGGGACAACAGTGAGTGAGATGGTTGGATGGCATCATTGACTCGATGGACATGAGTTTGAGCAAGCTCCAGGAGTTTATGATGGACATGGAAGCCTGGATGCTTCAGTTCATGGGGTCGCAAAGAGTCGGACACAACTGAGGGACTGAACTGAACTCCCTCCCTTCAATTGCCTCCTTATGTCCAGTTCTCTCTCTTCCCCTAATCCTTCTGATTTCTATTAGGTAGAACTCTGTCTGCCTCTCCCTTCTCTTCCTCTTGTTCAGATGTTCTACATTATTTGAACAACTTTCCTAAAATCCCAAAATTCAAGTTGCAATTAAAAATGAATCCATCCCATGATTTATGTATATACATTACTGCAGAATTTAAACCGTGGATTGAAGTTAAATTAAGAGCTATGGTTAAAATTTTCCTAAACCATGAAAAGATAAAACAATATTGATGGAAATATTTAGAACTCTTTTGAGTGTTGATTGCCTGCATTGCAGGAGATTCAGGGTTAAATCTCTGGGTCAAGAAGATCCCCTGGAGAACACAATGGCTACCCACTCCAGTATTCTTGTCTGGAGAATCCTGTAGAGAGAGGAGCCTGGTGAGCTACAGTCTATTGGGCCACAAAAAAAGTCATATATGACTGAGCAACTAAGCATGCATAGTAACTCTGAGAGTTAAAAAAAAAAAAAAAGGACCCACAGATTTTCCCTCTCTCCAAGCCCTTAACCATAATCATTAAACCAATGACCAAAATGCCCTATTCTGCAAAGTTAATTGGAAGAGACTTACTCTGCAAATGTAACTAATATAAAAGGCATACCTGAGGAATACAATACAACTGCAAATGCACTAGTACTTTATACAGAAGAGAAGATGAAGTCCTTGTTGATGTTTACTACTCCCTTTGTACTTTGTAACTTAAACACTGTAATGCAAAATTAACAATACTTAAACACTATAATATAAAGTAAATATATAAAAATGGATGAGGAGAAAAACTATGTGTGTGTGTGTGTGTGTGTGTGTGTGTGTGTATCACACCAACATCATAATAATGAAATAAGGAGTATGGTCATAAATACTTATGACCATTACAGTCCTTGTTCCTGTAACTAGTCATGTTGTTGTAGCTGTCACATATAACTACTTTCTTTCACTAGTATCCTCTTTGCCTTCAACAAGCATCTCAGTTGCTAGGGTGAGACAAATCTTCATATGTCATTAACAGTCTACCTTGAATTGGGCTATTATAGTTTTCCACTGGTATTCATCACAAGACATGATAATACTGAGGTAAGGGATAGATGGGCCCTTGGACTGGACAGCTGGTGACATCAAGCAAAGTTAAATAGAAACTTCATTTTCTGTAGATGCTCCAAGGACAAAGCTAATTGCAGAAGCTGAGCTCTGCTGAAGTAAGAGATAAGATGATCACTCCTGAGGTCAAGGAAAACTTCCCTATATATATACATGCATAGGAAGACTCATTAGGAGTCAAAACAGGAGTGGATGCCACCCCATAATAAGTATGGACATATACGCACAGGCATTTGCAGTGAAATCCATCTTAACAAGGGGCTTCCCCAGTGGTATTAAAGAACCCACCTGTCAATCAATGTAGGAGACATAAGAGGCACAGTTTCAATCCCTGGGTTGAGAAAGGTTCCCTGGAGGAGGGCATGGCAATCACTACAATATTGTTATCTGGAGAATCGCATGGGCAGAGGAGACTGACAGGCTACAGACCATGTGGTTGCAAAGGGTCGACAAGACTGAATGACTAAGCATGCATACATACATGCCATCTTAGCAAAATGTTATGCCTGTATGTATGAGAGGATCCTAGGACTGGTTAGTTGTGAAAAAAAGAAACAAGATGATTGATCAAAGGTAAATAAAGACCCAGAAGGACCATCCTATATAAATGATTTAACCACCCCTTTACTGGCCCCCTCCTCATTATGCGGGATGCCCAAGCCCTTAACTCTCTTGATGTGTATTTCTGCCTTGCTTCTGTCTTAAAGAAACTGTTTTTCGCTGTGCTCCCTCACTATTGTGCTGTGTCTGTAAAAGAAATTTTATATCTGTTTTTAAAGTTTTAACCTCCTTTAGAAATGCATTTTTCAATGGGGCTAAGAGTTGGGAGAACTGTGCGTCTAGCCCCTAGCCTCTGGTGGACTAGTGTTTGGGATTCCTGGTTTTCAGCCAGGCTGCCCAGATTCAATTCCTGGGTAGGGAACTACTGTCTGTCTTCAGAAACACTCTCTATTCTCTCTCTGAGATCAATACTAAGAGATACCCTAAAGAATCTCTATTGTGGAGTAGCAGTCCAATTTCTCCTTGAAGTCAGGACAATCATCCCAGCTAGCACAATACCTCTCTTCTTTTTCCTGAAGTTTTAGGAGCCCAAAGTGGCTGGACAGCAATTTTAACCTTCTGTTCAATTGAATCATTGTTTTGTCTCCTGGTGGAAATATTCCTCCATGTAGAACTTAGACTTCCAGACCAGTAGACTTAAGGTCACAAAGACAGTAAGCAAACTTTTTGCTAGTGGGTCACTGAGGAGAATAATAAGTGGTTCAAGTTCCATTTCCATCCACTGATTTCTAGCTCCACCTGGGAAGCCCCAGGTGAATTCTGGTGATGGGAGGAAAAGCACCATATATCATAGATATTCTATAAATCCATGGATAGTAGCTTTGGCAGGCACATTTTGGGCAGAAAAGGCAAATCTGTATGCAAAGTATATGTCTAGTCCAGTAAAAACAAAATACTGTTCCTTCCATGATTGAAAGAGTCCAATGTAATCAACCTATCACCAGTTATCTGGTTAAACATCCTGAGGAATGAATGGTATAATGTCAGGGATTCAGTGCTGGCCTCTGCTGCTGGCAGACGGGGCACTCAGTATTGGCCTTAGTCAAGTCAGTTTGGGTGAGTGAACGTCCATGCTACTTATTTCAGACAAAAAGTCAATCTCTGCCACTATGGCTACTTTATACATAAAACCATTAGGCAAAGATGGGCTGTCTAGGAAAGGAAACTGACTGGTATTTCCAGAATGGATCATTCTTTCCAGTTAATTATTCAAATCCTCTTTTGCCGAGATCAACATTTGACCAAAAGACAAAAGGATAGAACAGGGGAGACTGGAGTGTGGTAGTCCATGGGGTCGCACAGAGTTGGACAGGAATCAGAGACTGAACAGTAACAGAGGGACACAAATATCTTCATATTGTGTGCCCATACAGAGGTCAATCCCCATGCCCCTGCCTCAAATTTTCTTGTATCAATTTTGTAATTTGTTCCAGTAATGTTTCTGACTGTCTGGCCAAACCTTCGGGTACATAAATCAATATACACACATCTGGCCATTTCTCCTTCCAAGCAAAATGAACAACCAGGTGCACTGCTTGAAGTTCTATTAGTTGGGAAGATTTCTCTTCACCACTGTCCTGCAGAGGTGTCACCAAAATGGACTACAATGCTAGTGCTGTAGTTGTTCACTTTGGGATGATAGCTGTATATGAAGAACCATTTGTCAGCAAGGTCAAGGTTTCTCTTCCTCTGTGAACTGATCATAGGGAATTCCAGAAGAGGCTAAAGGTACAGACTGGGAGAAAGAAGTAGCATGCCAGGACTGGGGATGGTGGCATTTGGATCACTTCTTCACAGAACTAACTTCTGCTTTCAGAGTCTTCTCAGGCCTGATTATATATATATATATATATAGTACTCTTGCCTGGAAAATCCCATGGACAGGGGAGCCTGGTAGGCTGCAGTCCATGGGGTCGCGAACAGTTGGACACGACTGAGCGACTTCACTTTCACTTTTCACTTTCATGCACTGGAGAAGGAAATGGCAACCCACTCCAGTGTTCTTGCCTGGAAAATCCCAGGGGCGGGGGAGCTTGGTGGGCTGCCATCTATGGGGTTGCACAGAGTCAGACATGACTGAAGTGACTTAGCATAGCATATATATATATATATATATATATATATATATATACACACACACACGCACACTTATAGATGCAATAACAAAAATTGAGTGTGTGTGTGTGTGTATATATATATATATATATATATATATATATCACTTCCTTTCAGTAATGGACTGCTGGTGTGCATGCCCATATTTATAGCTTGATGGTTCAGACAACACTCAGTTCATTATGAGCAGTTCAGGTTGTATGGTAACACAGGGGACCAAGGCTAAGTGTTCGGTTTTTAAAGGCCTAATAGTAAGCCATGGAGAAGGCAATGGCACCCCACCCCAGTACTCTTGCCTGGAAAATCCCATGGGCGGAGGAGCCTGGTAGGCTGCAGTCCATGGGGTCGCTAAGAGTCAGACATGACTGAGCGACTTGACTTTCACTTTTCACTTTTATACATTGGAGAAGGAAATGGCAACCCACTCCAGTGTTCTTGCATGGAGAATCCCAGGGACAGGGGAGCCTGGTGGGCTGCCGTCTATGGGGTTGCACAGAGTCGGACACGACTGAAGCCACTTAGCAGCAGCAGCAGCAATAGTAAGCCAAACTCTTTCTTAAAGGAGAACAGTTATCTTCAGAAAATGGCAGGGTTTTGCTCCAATATTCCAAGGGCCTGCTCTATGATTTGCCAATAGGAATCTTTCAAAGGGGCCAAACAGCATCTCTAACAAAGGACACTTCACACACCAATAGATCTGCCCAAGAAGCAGAGCAGCCTGCCTAGTAGCCTGAACCTGTCAAAGCTAGCAGCTCTGGGGTCAACTGCTAAATGAGGCAGAATAACATACCTGCAAGAGGAATATATTATCTCCATAACCCAGAAAGGCCTACAAGACATGTTTCTCTCTTTGGCTTCAGCAAGAACCAGAGACAATACCTTACCCTTCACTTCAGAAGGGATACTCTCCAGGTCCCACACATTGAAATGTCACCAATGTAGAAGACCATTGAACTTTTTGCCAGATTTATTTCTTGCCCCTTGACATGTAAATGTCTCACCAATAAATTTAGAGTAGTCACTATCTCTCACTCAAAAGATCCAATCAGCATAATGTATCATTATACTGGATGATATAATAGTCTGTAGAAAGGAAAGCAAATCAAGATTTCCACAAACTGAATTATGACATACAGCTGAAAAGTTGCTATACCCCTAAGATAGGACAGTGAAGGTATATTGCTGGCCTTATCATTTGAAAGCAATATGTTTCTGCTGGTCTTTATTAAAAAGTATGAAGAAAAAAAAATATTTTCTAGATAGCTGTGTTAATTTGCCCAAGCAATGAAATCACATCTGGTACAGCAGCTGTGATTGGAATCACCACCTAGTTAAGCTGGTGATAATCC
The DNA here is from genome assembly GCF_029407905.1 of Bubalus kerabau. Classification (NCBI taxonomy): domain Eukaryota; kingdom Metazoa; phylum Chordata; class Mammalia; order Artiodactyla; family Bovidae; genus Bubalus; species Bubalus kerabau. Next base: position 55,962,189 of record NC_073634.1, read on the forward strand.
ACTGTCATTCTTCAAAATCCATCTGTCTTCTGCACAGGTCAAGTAGTTGAGCTGATAGGATTTGATAGATATCACCAGTTGGCTCAATGGTAAAGAATTCACCTGCCAATGTAGGAGATTCAAGAGATGCAGGTTTGATCCCTGGGTCAGGAAGATCCCCTGGAAATTACAAGCCACTCCAGAATTCTTGCCTGGAAAAGTCCATGGATAGAGAAGCTACAGTCCATGGGTCCCAGAGAGTTGGACACACCTGAGCACACACATGCACACACACATCACCCCTGTTCCTTTCAAGTCCACATGGTGGCACTAATCTCTGCAATTCCTCCAGGAATGAAGCATTGTTTTGGTTTTCTATGTTCCTAGGCATAGGCACTTCTTGTGGTTTCCATATGATCTTTCTATAATGATGACACTCATTGCACAGCTCAAGGAATCAATATTGGGATTCTACCAACTGCTGATAGTGTTTGTTTCAATTATGCATTCCTGGAGAACAGTTATAGGATGAGTTTAGTGATCTAGTAGGCCCATATTGACATAGATCTGAGATAAAACTAATTTGATCACCTGACATCTTTAAGCCCCATACTTTGATGAATATATCAGAGTGTTATTTGGGGTCTCCTGGTGTTAGTGTCAGTTCAGAGTCAGTGTTCAGTGCTCCTGAGAGTTTTAGTTATTTCCTTTTTCCCAGTGCACAGTACCCTTGTAAAAGGTCATAAGTCCCTTTGAAGAAGACTGGGATAAAAGTTAACAGTTTGATTTTTGGCAGTGTACCAGAGTCCTTCCTCAAGAGAAACTATCATCCCTTCATTCAAAAGATTCTGGATCTGGAGATTTCCCTGGCTGTCTAGTGCTTAAGAATCTGTGATTCCACTGCAGGGGGTATGGGTTCAAACCCTGGTTGGGGAAATAAGATCCCACATACTGGCTAGCAAAACAAACAATAAAAAAAAAGCACCTCACAAATATTATTAATTAAATCTGTGAATTTTCAGTGTGATAAGGGCAGGGGAAAAAAGACTTTATAAAAAAGAGAGAAACTCTAGATCTGTTAACTTGTTCAAGTCTGGGGTTGATTGTTTTTATTATTCAATTTTTACTTTTGTTCAACTGACCTAGAACTTTTGCTTTAACTACTCACATAGGATACTCTACTTCTATATAGTCTATCTTCAGCTTCCTCATATAATATAATCTGCACTCAGACCTACAGCTGTTCAGTCTTTTTTTCTTGCTACAAAGCTTTCTTCCACCTCTATCTTCTAATATCTGCCAAAATGCAAGAGGTGGTGGTTTACCCCTTCACTTTAGCAAGCTCTGAATAGTCTTTGCTTCTTCTCATTAGTGGGCTTTTCATTCATTTTCACAGCACTCAATGACTGATTTTTGAATTAATTAATCAATTAATTCAGCTATTGGGTACCATATTTTGGTAGTATTATTTGTTCCATTAAGTTTGAAGGATTCTTTTAAGAGGTGGCATCTTGAGGCATTATGGTACTGCAGAATTAACAAGGAATAGCTCAGAAGGCTTGAATTGTAGTATTGCTGCCCATGGCATATATCAGTTTGTCTCTGTAGGGCTTTGGCTCTACAGACTTTGCATTATAAGTGCGGTGAGAACATTAGAATGACCAGTCTCTAAGAATATTCCATCCCTGTGGTGGTCCAATTGCAACTGTAACCACCCTTGATTTCCTGATTTAAGGCTCTCCCTTCTTTCTTTCTCTCTCTCTCTCTCTCACATGCATGTACATTTTTTTCTAGTTTATCTACAGTAATTCACAATATGTCCAGATAAGTATGCAATTAATAAATTTTAAAACCTACAATTACTATCAATTAGCATTTAGAAACTGCTTGAATATGCATCCTTTTAATTAATTTGTTTGTTTGACCTCAAATGTCCCTTTTAACCCTACATCCCAAATTACATGATAAAGAATTAGTGTTCATAAATAACATGTGGATTGTTATAAAAGGTTAACTTGCCTTATGTGATTAATTTGTTCTCTTTTCACTGAGAAACTTGAAGCAAAGCATTTTTTGTTTCTTTGCTTTAATGATTTCCTAATCTCTTGCCGAAGAGCTCTGGTTTATTCTGAAATACCAAAATTCAACTTGGCTGGATCTATTGTCAAATTGTTTAATTCTTCATATTTCTGAATTATAGAAATCTAAGCCAGAGTAAGATGGTCAGAAGATACATGTGACATAGGCCAGTGTTTTTAAAACATTGTAGGGCTGTCAATCCAGGAGTGTCTTTTGTAGTAAAAACCCTACCAAGCCAGAGGCCAAAACACTCGAGCTTGAGTTTTGCCTCTACTGCTTCTTGGCTGGCTGACCTTGAGTAAATCAATTTGTATTTCGGAGTATCAGTATTCTAACAAAAAAGATAAGATAAAGAATGACTAATAATAACTACCATTTTTGCTTCAGAGCATTCCTTGAAACTGATTTAAGATAAAATGGTACATGGAAGATGTAATTTTCTCTAAGTGATGTGAATGTTAAGTGGCTGTTTCATTATCATTTTAACACACAAAAAAAGGTAAATTAGATTATTTCTACCATCCTAGTGATAGGTTCACGTTATTATATGAAACAATTCAATTGATGATGAAAAATTAGACATTTGAGTGAGTTTGAAGACCTGATCTAGCAAAGACAAAGCTACAGAATTATATCCCAGGGCAAATTAATTGCAAATTTTTATCTATTACAAACTCCTCATGAAAGGTTAATCAGCATTTACTAGTAGAATATTGTATTCTAGTCATGAAGTCCATCATGATTTCACATTATAAACTTAGGAATGAAAAAAGCGTATTAAAGTTTCAATAATATTTAACTGATAAAAGGTATATGAATCTAAAAACAGTTCACAAACAAACAAGCAAAAAAAAAAAAAGGATTATAATCAATAACCATGGGCTGCACAATTTTTATATCAATGTTGCAAGCCTAAAGGGGAGAGAACATGTATGAACACAGATAACAGGAGCAATTAGGAAGGTCTGAGGATGGATTAATTTTAAGAACACCAGTTATAAATAGTTGCTGCTACTGCTAAGTCACTGCAGTCGTGTCCGACTCTGTGCGACTCCATAGACGGCAGCCCACCAGGCTCCCCCGTCCCTGGGATTCTCCAGGCAAGAACACTGGAGTGGGTTGCCATTTCCTTCTCCAATGCATGAAAGTGAAGAGTGAAAGTGAAGTCGCTCTGTCATGTCCGACTCAGGGACCCCATGGACTGCAGCTTAAGAGACTCCTCCATCCATGGGATTTTCCAGGCAAGAGTACTGGAGTGGGGTGCCATTAAATACCCTCAATAGCCAAAAAATGCATGATTTTCATAATAAGAATCAGTTTGCATGTTATGTGTGTGTCTGCTATTTTCTTAGCAGCTATTATACAATTATAATTAAGTATAATTTAACTGAAATTCAGAGTTGAGGAACTTTAACACTTTTTGGGAACAGTGTATGAAATCCAAAACACAAAGTTGAATGATCCAATAGTAATTAAATGCAAGTAGAGAAAAAGATTACAAAGAATATATTTAATATTAAGAAAATATTTTCAATTTTATTTCTTTTGTGGTTAAAATAAAACCTTTTTCTTTCTAAAATAATATTTGGAATGTTTGTTTTCAGTTTTTATTGTTTTCTAATAATTTGGTTGCATTTTTGCCTATGTCAGAGACAGCAGTAACATAGCATAACTGACATTTATTTTGGCTTTTCACACTTTTTAATCAGTTATTTACACATATTTCAGTAAGTCATTAACTATTATCCCTTTATCATGTGATCAAAAAGGGATATACAATGTCATAAAATGTGTGTGTGTGTGTGTGAGCCATGAGCCATACCTCTTGAGTTTGAAATCAATTCTCCTATGTCATATGACTTTGAGAATTTTGTGAGATACCTTGGACCACTAATTCAGTTTCCACTTATGTGTCATGAAAGCATAGCAATTTGTTCCAAAAAGGCAAATTTATGAAGAATTTCTTATGCTGGCTCCTTAAAGAGATATGGAAAAATTGAGACATAAGTAGGGCCCCCAGACCACAGCTCTTTTATTTCATGGCTGTCCAATTTTCCCAGCATAACTTACAAAACTCTTGGTAGATACAAATGATAAATTTTCAGAAGGTGCACCAGTTTAGTTCAGTTTTTATCAGGACCAAGGGCACAGTTCCCTTCCTGCTTTCGTTGTAAGCACACATCTTAGTTGCAGAAAATAAATACCTAAAAGAGTCAAAGAAAACAGGTTCCTTCTTTCCAGAATGAAACTCAACTTCTCTGGAACACAGATATGCCCAGGTTATTATTATTTTTTAATGATGTCAAAATAGGAGAGAATATATTTTTGAATAAAAAGTCAGGAAGTGTTTTTGGTTTTGACTTTTGTGGTTGTAATTTCAAAGTAAAAAAAAAAGCACATTACTATATAGAATATAGATAATCAACAAAGACTTACTGTATAGCACAGAAAACTATACTCAATATTCTGTAACAACCTAAATGGGAAAGGAATTTGAATAAGAATGGATATGTGTATATGTATAATGAAATCACTTTGTTATAATCTGAAACTAGCACACCATTGAAAGTCAACTCTACTCCAATATAAAATTAAAGTTAAATTTAAAATGATAAAAACATAAAATAGCAATCTCCCAAAATATATTCATTCAGGTGTGAAATGTATCATTCAAAGCCCAAGATTGAATTTATTTCAGGTGAATTAATAAATAAAAGTGCTCTCAATTTGTCTGCATCTTCGAAGACTATGGATCACTTTTTGTAAATAGACCTAAGTAGAGAACCATCATCAATAGGCAGGATGCTTTTATGAAGTAATGCCATTTGTTATTCATTTCTTGAAACATTTGTTTGCTTTTGTAAAGCTGATATTTGAATGGTTTAAACCAGTTTTCATAACAGACCACTTTTCTAGGTGTCGAATGGAATCTCTTCACTTCTCTTGCAGCCATTAAATGGGTAGTAAATGAACAATTATCTGAACTGACCATGTCTGAACATAGAAATGTCTGTTGCATGCAGACTGCTTTTGGGTGTGCCATCTCTCATATACATCCCTATGAGAGTCCCTTGGACTTTATGCATGTATTTAGGTCCTTCCATTGTCAGAGTCTTGTCACAGAAAGATGAATTCTGCTCCATTCTTCACTCACCTAACTGAAATCTATAGTCTCACTTAGATATTATCAGTTTCTAGATCTCAAAGTAATTATTCCCTATTTGTTCTTGATTATAGAAATATTATAGATGGAAACAATGCATTCCTTCTCAGATTCAAGGATTAGATGATTTCTTCCAGTCTCCATTGCCAAAGTCTTTGTCAAAACTACAAATTTGTTGATAAAACATTGTCCTTATCATTCTCATCATGCAGTTTCTCCTTAGGCCTGGATGAGTGACTGAATGAGAGTGTGAACGAACAAACACAGAACCTAACATGTGCCAAGTATTATGCTAGGCACTTTCATGGGTTAGAACATTTTGTGATTTCAGGGATATTTTCTTTTGTATAAGAGTTGTTCACACAGTGTTAAGTGTTTGCCAGTGTGATCCATGTTGCAAAATCCTTGATTTTATATTTCATTTAAATTAAAGAGGAAAAGAAATGGCTTATATTTTAAACAATGTGTTTCTGTATACTACTAACAGCTATAGCTGTAGTTAATAACAAAGCCTCTTGAAAAAGTCAAAGAAATATTTGATTTCTGATGCAACTTTAACAAAAATATTTAATTTAGAAATTTAAAAAATCTTATTTTTCTATTATCATTTTATATAATTAAAAGTAAATCTTTTGTAAAAGAAAGACATAAAAGTGTTTCTCTTAAGATTTGGTTTCAGAGAGTTGATTCCTTAACTAAACTCTATTTCTGATCCTAGCTCTTCCCTCTCTTTGCTAGCTTACCTCCTACTCTTCCTGGAGTATACCCCACTGAGTTTTCTTATATATTTTGCCTAAAGTGTGGCAACATTCTGGCAGCTGTTAATATCTTAGATTTAGGCAGTCACACAATTTCTATTCATCTGATACTTATTTTTCTTCTTCTATGTTGTATAGCCTGTAAATTGAGTAGAGAAGATAGAGTATGAAACCTACTAAAGTTTGAAATGATTATTATATAAGTTATGTGTTAGTCTCTTAGTTGTGTTCGAACTTTTTTCAACCCCATGGACTGTAGCCTCTGCCATGGATTTCTTCAGGCAAGAATACAGTAATGGGTTAAATATGAATATTATATAACTATCTCTGAAATGTAGAGTAAATAGAGAGCAGTACAGCATAATGATTAAGCATGTGGCCTCTAGCACAAAGCCACTGGAGTTTAAATTTGATTTCAATCCCATCAGTCTCTTAACCCAGGATCAGATATTTTATACTAAATTTAATGAGATTAGCAAATAAGATCTTAAGAATAATAAATAATAATAGTAATAATATCACAGATATATTATATTTATGCATTCATTTTTTCACACAATATTTTCATCAATTACTGTTAAACTGTTTCAGAGGGTCCATGTTCAAGTATAGTCTCACCATTAGTTGACCAGTGAACATCAAGCAGAGGCCAATATTTTAAAATGGATCAGAATTTGATCAAAAAATATTGTCTATTCTTGTCTCAATTTATAGGAAATACAGAAAATATAAGGACTTGTTGAACTTTACCACATGGCTAAAGTCATTGAAATCCAACTTCAAACATATTCATATGACAATCCACTTTCCTCTAAAAAGAAATAATGAGTAAAGAAGACAGCAAGAGAAGAGAGAGAGAGAGAATTCTATACCCACAAACACTTCTTAAATCTACTACTAGAAGATAAGGTTTATCAATCAAAATAAGTACTGAGGTCACTTCAGTTGTGTCTGACTGTTTGAGACCCATGGACTACAGTCTGCCAGGCTCCTCTGCCCGTGGAATTCTCTAGGCAAGAATACCACAGCAGGTTGTCATGTCCTCCTCCAGGGCATCTTCCCAACCCTGTGACTTCCCAACCCGGCATCTCTTATGTCTCCTGCATTACAGGCAGATTCTTTACCATCTGAGCAACGAGGGAAGCCCTATATGGAATAAACATATGTATATACAATATAATGCTTTATATTTCAAATTTTAAGTTAACTCAAGAATAATTAACATTTCTCTATCTGGCTTATCAACTTTTATGAATATCATTTGACACCCTGTAAATAATGAACTTATAGTTCATTATACTGGAAATAGTATATATGTTGTGCAAAGTCACTTCAGTTGTGTCTGACTCTTTGTGACCCTATGAAATGTAGCCTGCCAGGTGCATCTGTCCTTGGGGATTCTCCAGGCAAGAATACTGGCGTAGGTAGCCTTTCCCTTCTCCAGAGGATCTTCCCAACTGAGGGATTGAACCCAGGTCTCCTGCATTACAGGCTGATTCTTTACCAGCTGAGCCACAAAGGAAGCAAAGGAATACTGGAGTGGGTACCCTATCCCTTCTCCACCAGATCTTCCTGACTCAGGAATCGAACTGGGTTCTCCTGCATTGCAGGAAGATTCTTTACAACTGAGCTATTTGGGAAGTCCCAATAGTATATATACATGTATGTATATACCATATAGGGACTTTCTGGTAGCTCAGACAGTGAAGAATCTGCCTGAAATGTAGGACAGCTGTACTTGATCCTTGGGTCAGGAAATTCCTTGGAGAAAGGAATGGCTACCCACTTCAGTATTCTTGCCTGGAGAATTCCATGAAAAGAGGAGCCTGGTGGATTACAGTCCATGTAGCCACAAAGAGTCAGACGGGACTGAGTAACTAACATTATCACTCCACTTTCATATACTATGTTCTCATATATGTACTCATTTTCATGTATATATATATATATATATACATATACATGTATATATATGTATATATATATATATATACATCTTGCAGAAAAGGAACTATAGGAAAAAACCTAAATTCATATAATTGTAACATGAAACGTATCAATATATTCTAATTAATTTCACTCACTCATTTTAAAAATTCGTTTTCAGCAAGTCTCACAAAAGAAGTTTCTACCACATGCGGTATATAAGATAAATATTTAAAACATGGTGAGTTAAAAAAAAAAAAAAAAACTTTCCAAGAATATAGAAGCAAAGAGAGGAGAGCAAGGCTGATTTTAAACATAAGAGTTTAGCACCAAAGCAATGAATGTGAAAGAACACTTTTCATTAGAAAATCTACAGTACAAAATGTAGCTACAATTTTTATATATTCACACATGCAACAACTACTACCTTTGTAAGCAAAAACTGTACCATAGGTAAGTAGACATCAAATCACATTAATGATAGAACAGATTAATACTGCAATCTCATTACAAGAGAGTTCAGAAGGACAATAAAAGACAATGGAAGAGGTAGAAAATATAGAAGCTAGATCATATAGATATATTGCAAACTCTATATGTACTACTTAAGTGCCCATGGTAAGATCACCAAATTTGATTATGTGTTATGTAACAAATAAAACATCAAGAATATCCATAACATATAAATATTACAAAGAACACTCTTGGACATAATGCAATAAAACTGGAAATTACTAATAAAAACAAAAGGGACAAAAGCCCTCCAACTGGAAATTGAAATTTTTTCTAAACTGTCCTTGAGTTAAAGAGAAAATATGAACTTAAATACCAGAATTGAAAAAAATAAAAAGCATAGTGGCAATAGAAATACTTCATATTAGAGTCTACAAGATATAGCTAAAGCAGTGTGCTTGCATGCTAAGTCACTTGTCATGTACGACTCTTTGCATCCCTATGGACTGTGGTTCACTAGGCTCTTCTGTCCATGGAATTCTCTAGGCAAGAATAATGAAGTGGGTTTCCATGCCCTCCTCTAATTAGCACTAAGCATTTTATCAGAATAAATGAAAGAATAAAAATAAATTACTTACATTTCCAGTTCAGGAAACTAGACCAAAAAAGTAAATAAAAAGAATATATACAAAAATAAATGATGAGAGAAAAGCAGAAATATACAAGATATACAGTATTTTAAAAGTGCAGGATGTTAATTAATTATACACATATTCTCTGTGATAAAGTAATGAACAATCTACTCACTACAGTGATAAAGTAAAAAGAAAAAAAGAAGAAATTACAAATTGGCATACAGTCCCAACACTTCATTGCAAATAGATGGAGATTTTATTTTCTTGGGTTCCAAAATCACTGTGGACAGTGACCCCAGCCATGAACCTAAAACACTCTTGGTCCTTGGAAGGAAAAGTATGACAAACCTGGATAGCAAATTAAAAGGTAGAGACATCACTTTGCCCACAAAGGTCTGTATAGTCAAAGCTATGATTTTTCTGTAGTCATGTACAGATGTGAGAGTTAGAACATAAAGAAGGATTAGTGCCAAAGAACTGATGCTTTCAAAATGTGGTCCTGGAGAAGACTCTTGAGTACCTTGGACAGCAAGGAGATCAAACCAGTCAATCCTGAAGGAAATCAACCCTCAATATTCCTAGGAAGGACTGATGCTAAAGCTGCAACTCTAATACTTTGGCCACCCGATGAGATGAGCTGACTCATTGGAAAAGATCTGGATGCTGGGAAAATTGAGGGTAGGAGGAGCCAGAGGTTAGGACGTGATCACCAACTCAATGGACATGAGTTTTAACAAATTCCAGGAGATAGTGAAGGAGAGGGAAGCCTGGTGTGCTGCAGTCCATGGGGTTGCAAGGAGTCAGACATGACTTAGCAACTGAAAAACAGTAAATGTACATGGTAAGAAATGAAAACAAACAACAGAAATAAAAGATATTTTTTAAAACCATAAGGCAAATTGACATACTTCTATGCAAAAAAATCTGGAAAGATAAATATGTATAATTGACAAGGTATATACAGATTTCCAAAATTGACCCCATTAGATTGGTAAGTTTATACGGAACTATATATATATATATATATATGAAAAGGAGTCTCCTTTGTTACAAGAAACACAAGCCCCAAAAGATGATGTCTACCAAACTTCCACGACTAGACAGTATGCTATCTAGTATAACATATAGATACTAGTATAGGAAGATATAGAGATAGATAGTATATATCCATAATATATAGATACTAGTATAAATTACTCCAGGGAATTGATAAAGAATGCATTTATTTATGTTCCAATACATATAGGAATGATAGTGTGGGTACTGATGAAGTCGGTTACCAACATGAACAAAACGGAGAAGAAAAATCATCCAGTATGTGCGGCGGCACAAAACAGAACTTAAACTGTGACAATGAACCTAACCATGTAGCGAGTAGACCCTTCATTACTTTTTCACAGAAAATATTAATATAATTAACTAACATACTGTGTTTTTAAAATACTATATATCTTGCAATTTATGTGTTCAGTAGGATTGAAAAAATACATAAATTATGAGAGCCATTTCTCAGATTTGGACAAAAATAAGTATGGATAAAAGAATGAAGCATCCTTCTAAATAAAATCTGTAGTTTTGTTTTGAAATCAGAGGTATCAGTATGAACTCATGGTTTTATATATATATATATATATATATATATATATCTCAATATAAAGGTGTTTATGTGTGATTGGTATATATGAAGATATAGTAAAAATATATATTCCACCCTTGTCCATGGCAGGGTAGGATATAAGCAAGTGGTGAGCATACCTGCAGTTAGTTGGATCTTGGTTTCTGGACACCATTTCTCATTAAAAGAGACCAGAGCTCCTAGAAGAACTGGGGTTGGAAAAAAAAATGAGATGAACCTAAAATAACTTGTTGTGTCAGAAAGTAAAGAGATACTGAAAAATGGATGAGAGCAAGTCAAAACAATACAGAGAAAAAATCTGAAGATGTGCCAAATACTTAAAGCTGCAATGATTTGGCAATTAAATAATTAATGAACTGTTGGGCTAGAATCCTTAAAGTAAAATGAATATTCATAAGTCACTGCTGATACAAATAAATAATTGAATGAAAAACATAATAAAGGCAAAAGGGGAAGCTGTTTTTTATAGAAGAGTTTCAATTAATTACAAAAAAAAGTGAAGAAAACAATCTCCCCATTAAGCCAATAACACAGTTGATAATTTTTGCAGAAAAGATCATTACTTACTAATGAATGAAAAAAATAGTAGATAGGAACTTGAAGGTTTCAAAGTTATCTGTCCCCATGATATTTATTAATTCAAAAGGGAAAAATCCTTGAGAATTTGCTGGTCGTTCAGTGGTTAGGACTCTGCAGGGGACTGGGGTTCAATCCTTGGTCAGAGAACTAAGAACCTGAAGGGTGCAGCAAAAAAATTCAGACAAAGGGGAGAAATTGTAATCTTACTGTGTATGGAACCAGGCAAACATCAACATAAGTGATGAAAGTTAACATCAGTCAAGTAATAAGACATATCCACATCATCACCTGTCTCTGACATGATTCTGAATCCCCAGACATGTAATATTTTGTTTTTTCCCAGAAAGGAAAGAATTAATAGTCACATACTTCCCTGGTGGCTCAGACGGTAAAGTGTCTTTCTGCAATGCGGGATACCCATGTTCAAGCCCTGGGTTTGGAAGGAAATGGCAATCCACTCAATACTATTGCCTGGAAAATCCCATGAACAGAGAGCCTGGTAAGCTACAGTCTATGGGGTCGCAAAGAGTCGGACACGACTGAGCTACTTCACTTTCACTTTCACAAATTAAGAAGTATGGGAAGGCCAGTCTAGACTGGAGTGGCAGCTAAACTTGTCCTCCAGCTCTACTATCCTCATCATGGGGCTTTTGGGCTCAAAGTACCTGTAGACATCACGTCTTCAATCAGAAGGAGAAACTAAAGGCCAAAATGTCCTACAAGTCTTGTTTTCCCAGAAGATCTTCCATCAGTGCTTGATTCTCTAACTGAAAATGCATCAGAATGATGAGTTATTGATATTTTCATGTAGACAAGTTACCCTCAACAAAGACAGGGTACCAAGAGCAGTCCTCAGAACCAAAGTATACACCCAAGCCATCTTCGTCCTCTGGAGACTGAAGCCAGTGACTGGACTGGTCACTTGCTCAGGTCTGGTATGTGTGAGATGGAAAGTGTTGGGGAAGGCATGGCCCCTTTTCCCGAGAACCTGCCCCTTTCCTTTGTCTTCACTGTGCCCACACTTAGTCATACTTTGTGCAATTTGGGTTGCAAGAGGGTGCTTTCTGGATACCATGTGAACATGACTAGTGCCTTTAAAAAAGGAGAAAGTATCAAGTTCTCTTTGAAATTACTGGAAATTGGCTCCCTTTGGACTCGTCATCCATGTGTGGGGTATCACCCTGAAGATGAGTCCTGAGCACACCCACAGTGCACCCCATCTGGCAAGTGTGAATCATGGCAGCCTGACAGACCAGTTCACAGAGTAGGCAACCTATACGATCACCCAGCACAGCTGCAGCCCTTGGAAGACAAAACAAACTACATGAACAATTTGATGGAGCTGAATTCAGTGGGAAATTTAAGCATGCATAACTCTTAGAATCTCATAGATCAAACAGAGGATTTGTGTAACACAGTTATTTAAATGGTACAACACGTGTGAGTCTGTGCCCCTTCCTCTGCCTCAATACCAACTGCTTAGAGTAGCTGGCATTAACCATGTGCCAAGTGTATTTTGTTGGGGTCTTGTTTGTGCTAAGATACCAAAAGAAAAGTTGGATACAATTGGAATTAGCAGTTTTAAAGAGAAATCTGATCTTTACATCAGTGTCTCTTTTGCTGTCTCGTACACAGGGTTATTGTTACCATCTTTCTAAATTCCATATATATGTGTTAGTATACTGTATTGGTGTTTTTCTTTCTGGCTTACTTCACTCTGTATAATAGGCTCCAGTTTCATCCACCTCATTAGAACTGATTCAAATGTATTCTTTTTAATGGCTGAGTAATACTCCATTGTGTGTATGTACAACTGCTTTCTTATCCATTCATCTGCTGATGGGCATCTAGGTTGCTTCCATGTCCTGGCTATTATGGACTCTGTGGGAGAGGGAGAGGGTGGGGAAATTTGGGAGAATGGCATTGAAACATGTATAATATCATGTATGAAATGAGTCGCCAGTCCAGGTTTGATGCACGATACTGGATGCTTGGGGCTGGTGCACTGGGACAACCCAGAGGGAGGGTATGGGGAGGGAGGAGGGAAGAGGGTTCAGGATGTGGAACACAGGTATACCTGTGGCAGATTCATTTCAATATTTGGCAAAACTAATACAATATTGTAAAGTTTAAAAATAAATAAATAAATAAAAGTTAAGGCCCCCCCCAAAAAAATAAATAAATAAAGAGAAATCTGTTAAATGAATAGAGAAGAATGGAAATGCAGAGGGAAAGGAAAGAAGAAACACTAAGTGAAAGAGTACTTGAATAAGGCATTTAAGAAATGTCAAATATGAATTTATAGATTGTCTAACTCTGGAGTTTTTTAATTCAAATTCCTCCTCCTATTCCTCTAGCAAATTGACAAAGTCTTCTAAGTCTTGGGCTTCCCTGGTGGATCAGATGGTAAAGCATCTGCCTGCAATGTGGGAGACCTGGGTTCAATCCCTGGGTAGGAAAGATCCCTGGAGAAGGAAATGGCAACCCACTCCAATATTCTTGCCTAGAAAATTTCGTGGATTGAGGAGCCTGGTGGGCTAAGTCCACGGGGCCGCAAAGAGTCGGACATGACTGAGCGACTTCCCTTTCGCTTTCACTTTCTATGTCTTACTACTTAACTGAGTACTTTCTTTTTTTCCCCCCCTTTATTTTATTTATTTATTATTATTATTATTTTTTTTTTTTTACTTTACAATATTGTACTGGTTTTGCCATACGTCAACATGAATCCACCATGGGTGTACATGTGTTCCCCATTCTGAACCCTCCTCTCACATCCCTCCCCATAAATGATACACAAGATACTTGACCTAAGTATCCCATAAAATAATAAATTTTGTGCAAATTTTAGAAGTCCAAAGAAGTATAGGGGCTTCTTTAGACCATAGAATTAAGATGTGGAAAAGACTTACCTAGACTCTATGGGACAAGAAAATAGCAGATGACCTTCTTTTTCCACATATAGTTAAAAGTTTATATATATAAATGCACACTTGCACTTATGTATGCATGTGATTGGTGTCTGTGTGTGTGTGATTACATGTATAAATGAACGTATGGCTGTGGACCATTAACATTTCAATGACGAGAATGCTTACCCTTGTCAAACACCCATCAGACCTGTGGAAATAAATGAGGATCACCCAGATGGGGACAAACAAAACTATTTTTTTTTTTCCAAAATTAGAGATGGAAGAAAGCTTATTAGTGAAAAGAAAGAGGGCTTTGGATAAATATTATTTTATTGGACTCTGTTGGCATGGGAAAATTGAAGGTGGGCTAGCTATTTAGTTAGAGAAACACTTTTGGCTTTGTCTGGCTGATAGTAGTTGAAAGTGTGAAAGGGGCTGCAAAATTATAAAAGCTGTTAGTTTTTGATCAAGTTTTGGCTATTTTTGATGATCATTATAAAAATTGTTGGTCAGGGTTCTATTTATTTTTACTATGACATGGCCATGTTTAAGTGTATATTCAGTCATTCAAATTGTTAAAAAAAAAAAGTCTATACACTTTGAATGGATGAAATGTAGACTAAAGTCTATGCATTATGTATTAATAAAATAATATATACATGAATACAGAAAAGTAAACAATAGACACATAACCCCTAAAAATATTAAATACACACAAATGCCTTTGATATTATTCACCCAACAGAACAAAAAAGAGAATTGGTATAATAATTAATACAAATATTTAACTCAAAAATAAAGTAAAAAATGCCATACCTATCTTAAAAATGAATTTAATGCTCAATTATAAAAGATGATATACAATATCAGAGAAAGGAGAAATTGATATAAATGAACTCATAAATAAATACATAAAATAGCAAAATAACAGCAGCATATGGGTAAAATAAAACTATTCTGATTTTTAATAAATTAATAATATATATTCATTGCAACACTAACCAAGAATAACAGAATAAATTAAAATAAACATATTCAGGAGGAGGGTGACTATAAAAATACTATTACATTCCAGTGGATATTGAAAAAAATTCAATTGCTATTGAGTAAATAATTACAATGTATGGAAGAAGCACAAACTGGAATCAAGATTGCTGGGAGAAATATCAATAACCTCAGATATGCAGATGACACCACCCTTATGGCAGAAAGTGAAGAGGAACTAAGAAGCCTCTTGATGAAAGTCAAAGAGGAGAGTGAAAAATTTGTCTTAAATGACACATTCAGAAAACTGAGATCATGGCATCTGGTCCCATCACTTCATGGGAAATAGATGGGGAAACAGTGGAAACAGTGTCAGACTTTATTTTTGGGGGCTCCAAAATCACTGAAGATGGTGATTGCAGCCATGAAATTAAAAGACACTTACTCCCTGGAAGGAAAGTTATGACCGACCTAGAGAGCATATTATTTTTTTGTTTTGTTTTGTTTTTATATTGTATATTATATTATTTTATTTTTTTTTATTTTTTAACTTTACAATATTGTATTGGTTTTGCCATATATCAAAATGAATCCGCCACAGGTAGAGAGTATATTAAAATGCAGAGACATTACTTTGCCAACAAAGGTCCGTCTAGTCAAGGCTTTTCTAGTCATGGTTTTTCTAGTAGTCATTTATGGATGTGAGAGTTGGACTGTGAAGAAAGCTGAGGGCCAAAGAATTGATGCTTTTGAACTATGGTATTGGAGAAAACTCTTGAGAGTCCCTTGGATTGCAAGGAGATCCAACCAGTCCATTCTAAAGGAGATCAGTCCCGGGATTTTTTTGGAAGGACTGATGCTAAAGCTGAAACTCCAGTACTTTGGCCACTTCATGAGAAAAGTTGACTCAGTGGAAAAGACTCTGATGCTGGGAGGGATTGAGGGAAGAAGGAGAATGGGACAACAGAGGATGAGATGGCTGGATGGCATCACTGACTCGATGGACGTGAGTTTGAGTGAACTCCAGGAGTTGGTGATGTACAGGGAGGTCTGGCATGCTGCAATTCATGGGGTCACAAAGAGTCGGACACGACTGAGTGACTGAACTGAACTGATGAAAAAAGTATCCATGTGAAAATCACTTTTCAGAGAAAAATATTAATACCCAAATTAAAAATATAAATCTTCCAATGATTAATAAACATGGAAAGCAAGAAGTGTTGAAATTATAACCTTTAAAATTGCCCCTGGCTACATGGATTAATTTTTAAGAACTGTGGATGAATTCAGTTAAGAGAAGAATTATAATATTATTCAGTATGTATTTTATAATAGAAACATTGTTTTAAATTTTTGACATAATTATATTAGTATGACATAGCCTAACACCAAACATGTTAACAAATATAGATGCACACAGATGTATGCAAATACACAAAAAATCTATAGACGAAGATTGGCAAACTACAGCCAGAGAACCTGTCCAAATTTTTTCTTGTTTAAATAAATCAGGTCTTCTTGAAAAGTGGTCACACCTATTCACCTGAAATGGCTGTTGGCAGTTGACTACTTGCATCTCAGATTTCTGGAGTAGAAAAGACTAAAGTATTTATTATTTGGCCTTTTTTGATTAAAAAAAATGTAGATCTCTGCTATATACTCTCTCATGGAATCGGATATATAAGTACAATCAAGTAATATATCAATACAATACAATTCACATTACATTAAAAATGAAATGATTCTGATCAAATAAAATTAATTATATGAATGCAAAGATATTTAAATATTTCACTATTTGAAGATGAGACATAATTGTATCTTTCCCTTCCGTCTTTGCTATAGAAAGATTCATTTTAATAGTGATTTTGTGGATTGACATAGTTGTTATGACTTGACCCAGAATTAAGTTATTCTGTCTAATCTGCAACCATCTTACACCTCATTCCCACAACCACTACATCACCTCCACCATTCTACTAGGGATGAAGTTTACACAGATAAACTCAGCTGGTGCAGAAACAGTATATTTGCTTGAGAATAAAGTTCTTCAAAAGAGACTAAATAAGAGGCTCACTCATTCATGCCCAGGACTTTCTCCCAGTTTTTGAAATCTTATAATTTAATATCTTTCAGTTGCATAAAACTGAAGAATCTAGGGATGAGAAAGTTCCTACTTACAAAGCAGGATAAAATGACTAGCATAAAAGAATGGTTCCTCTTTGTGTAACAATAAAATGATATACTATTCAGCCTTTAGAAGGGAGGAAATCCTGTCACATGCTTCAACATGAATGAATCTAGAGGACATTATGCTAAGTGAAATAAGCCAACTACCAAAGGACAAATATGGTATGATTCTACTAATAAAGTATCCAAGAAGTCAAACTCAGAGAAACAGAAACTAAAACAGTGGTTGTCAGTGGCTATGGGAATGGGGACGTGGGGAAATGATCGTTCAGTTCAGTCACTCAGACGTGTCTGACTCTTTGTGACCCCATGAAATGCAGCACGCCAGTCCTCCCTGTCCATCACCAACTCCCAGCGTTCACCCAGACTCACGTCCATCGAGTCAGTGATGCCATCCAGCCATCTCATCCTCTGTCGTCCCCTTCTCCTCCTGCCCACAATCCCTCCCAGCATTAGAGTATTTTTCACTGAGTCAACTCTTTGCATGAGGTGGCCAAAGTACTGGAGATTCAGCTTTAGCATCATTCCTCCCAAAGAAATCCTAGGACTGATTTCCTTCAGAATGGACTGGTTGGATCTCCTTGCAGTCCAAGGGACTCTCAAGAATCTTCTCCAACACCACAGTTCAAAGGCATCAATTCTTTGGCACTCAGCCTTCTTCACAGTCCAACTCTCACATCCATACATGACCACAGGAACAACCATAGCCTTGACTAGATGGACCTTTGTTGGCAAAGTAATGTCTCTGCTTTTGAATTTGCTATCTAGGTTGGCCATAACCTTCCTTCAAAGGAATAAGTGTCTTTTAATTTCATGGCTGCCCTCACCATCTGCCGTGATTTTGGAGCCCAGAAAAATAAAGTCTGACACTGTTTCCCCATCTATTTCCCATGAAGTAATGGGACCAGATGCCATGATCTTCATTTTCTGAATGTTGAGCTTTAGGCCAACTTTTTCACTCTCCACTTTCACTTTCATCAAGAGGCTTTTTAGTTCCTCTTCACTTTCTGCCATAAGGGTGGTGTCATCGCATATCTGAGCTTATTGATATTTCTCCCAGAAATCTTGATTCCACCTTGTGTTTCTTCCAGCAGTGTTTCTCATGATGTACTCTGCATATAAGTTAAATAAGCAGGGTGACAACATACAGCCTTGATGTAGTCTTTTTCCTATTTGGACCCAGTATGTTGTTCCATGTCCAGTTCTAACTGTTGCTTCCTGAACTGCATACAAATTTCTCAAGAGGCAGATCAAGTGGTCTGGTATTCCTATCTCTTTCAGAATTTTCCACAGTTTATTGTGATCCACACAGTCAAAGGCTTTGGCATAGTCAATAAAGCAGAAATAGATGTTTTTCTGGAACTCTTTTGCTTTTTCCATGAACCAGTGGATGTTGGCAATTTGATCTCTGGTTCCTCTGCCTTTTCTCAAACCAGCTTGAACATCAGGAAGTTCACGGTTCACATATTGCTGAAGTCTGGCTTGGAGAATTTTGAGCATTACTTTACTAGCATGTGAGATGACTGCAATTGTGTGGTAGTTTGAGCATTCTTTGGCATTGCCTTTCTTTGGGATTGGAATGGAAACTGACTTTTTCCAGTCCTGTGGCCACTGCTGAGTTTTCCAAATTTTCTGGCATACTGAGTGCAGCACTTTCACAGCATCATCTTTCAGGAGTTGAAATAGTTCAACTGGAATTCCATCACCTCCACTAGCTTTGTTCACAGTGATGCTTTCTAAGGCCCACTTGACTTCACATTCCAGGATGTCTGGCTCTAGTGATCACACCATCATGATTATCTGGGTTGTGAAGATCTTCTCTGTACAGTTCTTCTGTGTATTCTTGCCACCTCTTCTTAATGTCTTCTGCTTCTGTTAGGTCCATATCATTTCTGTCCTTTATCGAGCCCATCCTTGCATGAAATGTTCCCTTGGTATCTCTAATTTTCTTGAAGAGATCTCTAGTCTTTCCCATTCTGTTGTTTTCCTCTATTTCTTTGCATTGATCACTGAAGAAGGCTTTCTTATCTCTTCTTGCTATTCTTTGGAACTCTGCATTCAGATGCTTATATCTTTCCTTTGCTGCTTTGCTTTTCGCTTCTCTTCTTTTCACAGCTATTTGTAAGGCCTCCCCAGACAGCCATTTTGCTTTTTTGCATTTCTTTTCCATGGGGATGGTCTTGATCCCTGTCTCCTGTACAGTGTCATGAACCTCATTCCATAGTTCATCAGGCACTCTATCTATCAGATCTAGGCCCTTAAATCTATTTCTTACTTCCACTGTATAATCATAAGGGATTTGATTTAGGTCATACCTGTATGGTCTAGTGGTTTTCCCTACTTTATTCAATTTAAGTCTGAATTTGGCAATAAGGAGTTCATGATCTGAGCCACAGTTGGCTCCTGGTCTTGTTTTTGATCATTAATGGTTATTAAGACTGAGTTTTACAAGATGAGAACAGTTCTGGAGGTTGCAAAACAGTGTGAATATCCTTAGCATTACTGAAATAATACACTTAAAAATCATTAAGATGGGAAATTTTATATAGTGTGCTTTATTACAATTTTTTAAAACAAGGGATAATAAACAATCCTCAAAAAAAGAAGTATACAATGCAATTATATTTAATATTTTTAAAAGGTATTCTGAATACGTCAGTCAAGGACAAATAAAGTTAATGAAAATTTAGCACACATTCTTAAATTAAAAAATATTTTTTAATAATGTATAAAAAATAAAAGTAAAATCAGCAAATATTAACTATTAAAATCTGTAAACATTAACTGCAACATTCTTGAGTAGTATTTAGCAGAATATGTTTTAGGGACAAGACAAAAAAAACATCAATCCATGAAGACCAAATTTAAATGTATTCTTTTTCTCAAGTAAGTTTTAAAAAGACTCTAAACTGTGTGTAGTGCTATGGATTTCCAATGTACTTTAGTATATTGAAAGCTTTGCCATGTTTAAGTCATATATTCATTAAATGTTGTTTTTTTTTAATTCTCATATACTTTTATTTTTTTAATTATTATTATTATTATTTTTTTTTACTTTACAATATTGTATTGGTTTTGCCATACATCAACATGAATCCACCACTGGTGTACACATGTTCCCAGTCCTGAACCTCCCACCCACTTCCCTCCCTGTACCATCCCTCTGGGTCATCCCAGTACACCAGCCACTCAGAAATTCCCATACATATTTGAACAAGATGTATTTTCATTCACTATTCATTATCCTACTGTTGAAATGCTGAAAAAAAAAAAGTTTTTAAAGGAAAGCATTTATCTTTGATTAATAAAAAGCACATTGCATATAAGTATGTGTCTGCTCAGTCCCTCAGTCCTGTCGGACTCTTTGCGACCCCAGGAACTATAGCACCCCCTGGCCTCATTTGTCTACGGGATTTTGTAGGCAGGAATATTGGAACAGATTGTCATTTTCTTCTCCGGGGATCTTCTTGACTCTCTGTGATCAAATCCATGTCTCTTGTATCTCCTGCATTGGCAGGCAGATTCTTTACCAGTGTACCACTTGGAAAGATATATATGAATATACCACTGTATATAAAGAAACAAAATAAAGTAACATATTAACACTTTAAGTAAAAATGTGAAGGACCTCTGAAAAAATCTGCATATTTCTTAAGATATGCCCTGAGAGAATACTTAATATAAAGTTGAAATATTCCATTTTCACAGATAGGAATATGTTATATTAAATCTGTCAATAGTGTCCAAGTTCATCCATATACTTTTACTATTTGTTTCAGAAGAAATGGATAATTTAACAGTTAAGATTTTATCAGATTGATTAGAAATTTTCTCTGGGAAAAAAGCTAACACATGAAAATTGTCAAGATTTGCAACATGAAGGAGAAAGATAGGAGCACTTTAAAAAATTAACATTCAAGAGGCCTGATCAGAGTAGTCTCAGTTTTAGCTGTATACAAACCTTGAAAACATCTTGGTTTTCAACTCTTTCTTGAATTCTATGAGCCAATAAACACAATAATTTATAATGCTATTTCAAACTGCAGTTTTATTAGTTACAACCAATATCACCTATATTAGTTATTTACTTATGCAAAGCAAATGACTCGAAACCTTAACAACTAGAAACATCAATTTTTATCTTACTTTCCGCGGGTCAGGATTTCAGGATCGGCTGACCTGGGTGCCTATGCTTCAACGTCCTTCACAAGGCAGCCTTCAAGGTGTGGACCAGGGATGAAGTCATCTCAAGGCTGGACTGGGAGAGGATCATTTCCAAGGTCCTTCATAAAACTGCTGGAAGCTGGGTTTGGTGGGATATAGGTAACAAGAAAATATAAGGTAGATTTTTAACTACTATGCAGATTATGGGACAATACAAAAGACTTTAGCCCCCATAGTGGCCATAAAATAAACTGAGGCAAAATCAAACACAGATTTTTAAAAACAGAACCAAAAGCACTTGATGAAAGGAAATCTTAAATGAATTGAATACCATAGAGATTTTGCCCCCAGTGTTTGAGGAGAGAGTGTTGACAGCAGCTATAACTGAGAAGGGGCTTCTCCTCTGGGTTCTGGAAGCCTCCTCTAGGGGACTTTGCTAACAAAGTAAGGTCAAGTATCTCAGGCCAGTGACAGAAGTGTAGGTTGGTATGACAGTTTGGAGTGTGGAAGTGCCCTAAAGAAAAAATTTGATTGGATGGCATGGCATTTCCCCCATGTATCCTCCCTCAGATTTGCCCCAAAACAAAGCACCAGTGGAGGAAAATCTATCAAAGAGAAAATTCAAAAAGATCTAAAACTATTTAATCTGAAATACTGACAAAAGTCATAAAGGCATTGTCTAGATCTCCTGAGGGTCAGCTTGTGTGCTCAGTGGTTTCAGTCATTCCCAACTCTTTGTGACCCTTTGATCTGTACAGTCCACCAGGCTCCTCTGTCTATGAGATTCTCCAGGCAAGAATACTGAAGTAGGTTGCTACACCCTCCTCCACAGGATCTTTCTTACTCAGGGATCAAACTCACATCTCCTGCATCTTCTGCATTGCAGGCAGATTCTTTATAGCTGAGCCACCAGGGAAGCCCAAGGGTTAGCTTAATCACAGGTCAATTTAATCTAATAAAGTTGATTCAATCTTAAGTTAATAATATAGTAAAGTGTGACCCAGTTTCAGATTAACTTAATTCTAGAAGGAAGTAACCTCTCCTCCTAAACACCAAATTCAAGAAAATGATGTCAACTAAGCTAAACAAAACAAAAGCTTTCACAGTACTCTAAATACGTAGAAAATTGTAAGAGAATCTAGAAGCTTTAATTCTTTTCTAAAGAAAACACTGCAAATAGAACTAGATTAACAAATGACTCAAGCTTTGAAATTAACAGATAGAAGCTTTAAAACTATTTTATATACATTAAATAATTCATAGGAAAAGAGTTTAATAAGAGAAGGCATAAGATAGTTCAAGAGAGATGTGGAAATCCTAAAATTAAGAATGGCTGCGATGCAAAAGTCTACAAGTAATAAATGCTGGAGAGGGTGTGGAGAAAAGGGAACCCTCTTACACTGTTGGTGGGAATGCAAACTAGTACAGCAACTATGGAGAACAGTGTGGAGATTCCTTAAAAAACTGGAAATAGAACTGCCTTATGATCCAGCAATCCCACTGCTGGGCATACACACTGAGGAAACCAGAAGGGAAAGAGACACGTGTACCCCAATGTTCATCGCAGCACTGTTTATAATAGCCAGGACATGGAAGCAACCTAGATGTCCATCAGCAGATGAATGGATATGAAAGCAGTGGTACATATACACAATGGAGTATTACTCAGCCATTAAAAAGAATACATTTGAATCAGTTCTAATGAGATGGATGAAACTGGAACCTATTATACAGACTGAAGTAAGCCAGAAAGAAAAACACCAACACAGTATACTAACGCATATATATGGAATTTACAAAGATGGTAACAATAACCCTGTGTACGAGACAGCAAAAGAGACACTGATGTATAGAACAGTCTTATGGACTCTGTGAGAGAGGGAGAGGGTGGGGAGATTTGGGAGAATGGCATTGAAACATGTAAAATATCATGTATGAAACGAGTTGCCAGTCCAGGTTCGATGCACGATACTGGATGCTTGGGGCTGGTGCACTGGGACGACCCAGAGGGATGGAATGGGGAGGGAGGAGGGAGGAGGGTTCAGGATGGGGAACACATGTATACCTGTGGCGGATTCATTTTGATATTTGGCAAAACTAATACAATTATGTAAAGTTTAAAAATAAAATAAAATTAAAAAAAATAAATAAAGATAGTAATTGGAAATTTGATAATTGGAAATAAATTTTCTTTAATTTAAAATAAGCATGAAATGGACTTAACAGTAGGATGAACATTACTGAAAATTTAAAACATAAATTGAAGAAATGGATAAGTACAAATTATTTAAAATGAAGAAAGATATTTTGGAGAAAAAAAGAACTATAACCTTAGTAACTTTGGGGGTAATATCATATATTCTAAAATATACATTATTGTAAAAATAGATGGAAAAGAAAATGGGAATAGAGCAAAAATCATGGAGGATATCAGCCAATATATTTCTAATATGCATACTCTTAATTTATAGACTGAAGATTATTAACAATCCCTAAGCAGTAAAAGGAAAAATCAGATTTTAATGAGTGAGCAAGAGTGAGAACAAGGGAGAGTTGGAGAGTTAGAGATAATACATGCTTAATTATATCAAAGATAAACTGCTAAACAATAATCAAGATAAATCTGTTATTTGACCAGAGCAGGGGAACCACAATTTTACCTATAGGAAAACAAATTAAATACAACTGTCTTTTAATGAAACAGACATATGCAGAAAATAGTGGCTAGACATCTGTAGATGCTGATAGAAAAAAAATGATATAAACATGTCAGTCTATAAAGTTTATATCCAGAACAATCATCCTTTAAAAATGAAGGCAAGGAAAAATTTTTCAGAAAAATAAAAGATGCTGGTTTTGTTAACACAGATACATTCTAGTAGAAATGCATAAGTATATACTTCTATAGGTAAATGATACTATTTAAAAACTCAGATCTATAGCAACTACAATTAATAGTAAATATGAAAGTAAATACAAGGGGCTTCCCTGGCAGCTCGGTGGTAAAGAATCTGCCTGCCAAGACAGGTTCGATACCTGGGTAGGGAAGATCCCCTGGAGAAGGAAATGGCAGCCCACTCTAGTATTCTTGCCTGGCAAATTCAATGGACAGAGGAGCCCAGTGGGCTACACTCCATGGGGCTGCAAAAGAGTCAGACATGGCTGAGCAACAAAGAGTATACACACACAGATACATTTGCTGAATGACTCTAGTGAGATGAACTTAGGAAGCGACCTGAGCTAATAAATACTTTTGTTAAGAAAGAAAGGGTGGGAGGAGGAAGAAAGGAAGGAATGGAAGAAAAAAATAAAGCAGGAAGGGAGAAATCTGATATTAGAAAGTGTTGCATTAAATATACAAGTCTGATTTATAAAAGTGAAAACGTCATAAATTTCCCTTGCTAAAGCTGAACTTTGGAAACTTGCACAATTTGGGTCAGACAGCACTTGTCCCATGCTGTGAGGAAGGATTGCAGGGGCATGTGAGAAGTTCAACAAGGGTTTGTTTTGTGCCAAGGACTGACTAGCCATAACATTATTAGTAAAGCCTGATGTTGGTGCAATTGCTTAATTTGACTGGGTGTGATTTGCCAATTCAACTATTTAAGATACCACAACTATATAAAGCAAAATAACAATCAGATCTATATCATGTAGAAGTGAAGTATTTGATGAAAATCACAAAATGAATGAAGGGTGGTAAATTGAACATACTGTTAGTAGCTCTTTTCATCATATGTAAAGTAATATTAATTCAAAATAGATAGGAATCCTTAAGGTAATAAAAATGCCACAAGCAAAAATGAAACAGAGGAATAGTTAGAGGAGATAAATTCAAATACCAAAAAATTATCACTTAATTTAAAAGAAAATAAGAAAAGACAAAATATAAAACAGAAGGGTCAAATAAAAAATAATCAAAGAACATATTTAAGTAATAATATAAGCTAAACATTTTAAGGCAGAGCTTGTCAAGTTGGATATAAAAAAATAATCCAGCCATGTGCCTTATAGAAGACACACAATGTAGATGTAAAGAAACAGAGAGTTTCATAATTTTTTGTGTTGTAAATCCAAAAAATCAATGAAAGGACAAAAACAAACATTGATGACTACATTTGCAAATTGACTACAACATATTCAATACAAAAATTAAGATATATGTTAATGGACATACTTGTAGTGAACAATTGGAAAACTGCAATATAAATATCAGTTACAATACTATAAGAAATTAGGAGCAAAAAATCTTTACCACATATAATTATATAAAATACTGTGTATGAAATATTGTATGTATTGTATAAAATACATTTGAGAGAAATAAAAGAAGCTACAAGTAAGGAGATTTAAGTCTCTTGGTTTAGAAGAATTTACAATATTTGAAAAATCCATTATTCCCATATTGATCTTTAGAGTCACAAAACCCCACATAACCAATATGGAACTTTTGTTGTTTAATATATAAATTAATATATAACATATATGTTACATGCTGATTCTAAGACTGATATGGGAATACAACAGATAGTCAAAACAATCTTGTAGTAAAACAAATTCAAAGATCTTAGACTATTTAATTTTGTGATTTATTCTAATGTCACATTAATCAAGAAAATGTATTTTTTATTTAGATGGGAAAATATTAATAAAATAGAATAAAGAGGTCAGAAATAGAATGATACTTAGTAAGTCAACTGACTTTTGACAGAGACTCGAAACAGTTCAATGAGAAAATGACAAGCTCTTTTCCAAATACTGCTGGATTAACCAGATAACCATATAGGAGAAACTGAGGTCAAATCCCACTTCACACTAGCTCTATGAAGTCTGAATAGCCAACTCAACAGTTCATATGTATGATTCAAGCTGAGAGACTACTTCTCTATCACCTTCTCGCTCTTCCCTTTCTCCCTTCTCTTCTTCCTGCCTCCTTTTGCTGACTTCCTTCTCCCATTTGTGTTTTTTTTATTTCTTCCTTCTTTCTTTCTTCTCATCCTTTCCCATTCTATCCTTCTGCTTCTTTCCTATCTTCTCTCTCCCTTCCATTCTTGCATTCTGCATCTATGACTTTTTTTGACCTTTTGCAGTGACCATGAATTACCTTATATGATCAAAACAAATTAACTTATCTCATGTTTTACACTGATATTTCTTCAAAATTATTGTAGAGCTAAAGCATCTCTAAACTTAAAAAGCTATGGTTTTTCCAGTAGTCATGTCTGGATGTGAGAGTTAGACTATAAAGAAAGCTGAGAGCCAAAGAATTGCTGATTTTGAACTGTGGCGTTGGAGAGAAAAACTCTTGAGAGACTCTTGGACTGCAAGGAGATCCAATCAATCCATCATAAAGAAAACCAGTCCTGAATATTCATTGGAAGGACTGATGCTGAAGCTGAAACTCCAATACTTTGGCCACCCGATGTGAGGAACTGACTCATTAGAAAAGACCCTGATGCTGGGAAAGACTGAAGGCAGGAGGAGAAGGGAACAACAGAGGATGAGATGGTTGGATGGAATCACCAGCTCAATGGACATGAGTATGAGTAAACTCCAGGAGTTGGTGATGAACAAACAGGGAGGCCTGGCGTGCTGCAGTCCATGGGATGGCAAAGAGTCGGACATGACTGAGCAACTGAACTGAACTGAACTGAAAGTATCCCTTGGTGGCTCAGATGCTAAAGAATCTTCTGGCAATGAGAAAGACCCAGTTTGATCCCTGGGTCAGGAAGATCCCCTGCAGAAGGGAATGGTTACCCACTCCAGTGTTCTTGCCTGGAGAATTCCATGGACAGAGGAGGCTGGCAAGCTATAGTCCACAGGGTCAGATAGAGTTGGACATGACTGAGTGATTAACACTTTCAAAGCAATCACAGGGCTATAAGAGATTTACTAGGGAAACAGTATGCTATTATTGTTTTTCTGCTTGTTTGGTTGTGAACCAACTTTTCATCTAGGATAAGTTTTGAAAATGGTCAAACATAGTAAGTGATATTTATTGAATTGGACTAAAAACAATAGTCCAATTGTTTTTACAAGTCCAAATAGATAATTTGATTGGTAGCTATTACTTTGCAAAGCCTGAAATAAAGAATATTAATATAACGATGTACAGGTTGTGAATTAGAGTAACACTGCTGCTTAAAATTAAGACAGAATTTAACAACTAGAGTTGTTTTACTAGCATGGCATGGAATAATGCATATTTTATGGCTTTATTTTATTTTGATTTTACCTGCCCTTAAGCTTGTTACCTGGATAAATAAATCTTTATTAATTATTTGTTATATTTTATACTGTTTGATTGAAGATTAAAAATATTTAACTAACCATGGAATATATAAGAAAATACTAATCTGTTTATTTCTCCTTTCCTTTTATACTTAAATAAAGCTTAGCAGTCTGGGCACAAACACATTTCAGGTAACTTATCAATTTAAATCTATGTTATATTGGCTCTAAGGAAGCAGTTGGAATTTAGATATCACTTCAAAATATTATGAATTTGCAAGAACATTGCCAAACCAAAACAAACAAATCAACAACAAAAAATCATTCTTTCTCTCTTCATGTTCCCTGCTTAGTTCACATCCCTGAATTTTAAAAGGCTTTTCTTTTTTTAGACTTTGTGGCCCTCTCTGGTAAAAATCAATAATCTGATTCCCAAATGAGTTTGATGTGCTAACTATAGGAGTAGTGCAAGTTTTTCAAATCAAACCCTTTATAAAGATCATTTCTCACAGAAGGATGACATTTGATTTTCAGAGATTAGAATAAAAAAAAAAAGGATATATTAGCTATTAAAGTGATCCATCTCTGCTGCCAATGAAAAACAAAATCATGCTTATCAGCATGCTTATTATGCTTGTTTTGATATAGACAAGCATATTTTTTACACAGGACAAAGCACAGAAAACATCCTCATTCAAGTTCAGTAACAGACTGTGACCCTCAATTCTGTTACAAAACTTGAACTTTGTTTCCTTAAAATGGAATCACTATCTTATTAAAAGTACATGGATTCATTGTGGTTATTTAGTCGCTAGTGATAGTCACTCGGTCATGCCCAACTCTTTGCAACCCCATGGATGGTAGCCCGCCAGGCTACCATGAAATTCTCCAGGCAAGAATACTGGAGTGGGTAGGCATTCCTTTCTCCAGGGGATCTCCCCTACCCAGCAATCAAACCCAGGTCCCTGCAATGAAGGCTGATTCTTTACCATCTGAGCCAACAGGGAAGCCCATTTATTTGCTAAGTCTTGCCCAACTCTTTGCAACTCCATGGGCACAACAAGCCAGGCTCCTCTGTCCTTCACTATCTCCTGGAGTTTTCTCAACCTCATGTGCATCAAGTTGGTGATGCTATCCAACCATTTCATTGTTTGTCACCCCCTTCTCCTCGTGCCCTCAATCTTTCCCGGAATCAGAATCTTTTCTAATGAGTCAGCTCTTTTCATCTGGTGGCCAAAGTGTTGGAGCTTCAGCTTCAGCATCAATCCTTCCAATGAGCATTGAGGGTTGATTTCCTTTAGGACTGATGTGTATATTTAATGTTAAATGAAATCTCATATCCTGTCAAGGCATCTTTTGGTTTTAAAAATATTTCTCGATAATAAGACTGAGTATTAGCACTATCTGCAACCTCATCTTACCTGGAACAAACTCAGCTCCACCCCAGAGCAGGCCCAGGAGCTGGTTAAGAAGAATTTAGGTACAAGAACCATATATTCCATTTTAAGGACTCAGTACTATTGTATGCATATACTCCTGAATTTGTCTCTGTTTTCTACATCTGAGCTTTATAGCTTTCCCTAGAGATCTAGAATTATCCTTGAAGTCTGATTTAATCAACTATATAGAGCTTATTCTGATGCTAGGCATATGCTTGCGTTGCCTACATTCTGTTCAATGCACCAGTTTCAATAAAATGTTGGCTTTATTTTTTATTGGCTATTCCTTACCAGAAACTGGATTGCTTGTCCTGAAACTCAATCCACTGGCTAGATCTTCACAACATGATGATCTGCTTTCCTGATGCATACTGCCTTAGCTGTTTTTATCTTTTCCATTGAGTGGCCCAATTTTGTTTTATGACAGGTACAGTATCACAGGTAAAAGCCATCTGTATTCCCAATGCGTTTTTGAAACAACAAAGCTGTTGCACTATTTTAGTTGATTTTTCCAGAAAATTGCCATTTCGTCTATACCTCCAGTACTTACATCACTTCAATTCATATGTACGCTTTTAAGTCAAGGTACTTTTGAGTCTGCCTTTCCAAAAGTAGTTAACCCCTAATACAAAATGGAGTTCTCTTTGTGGCTCAGTGGTAAAGAATCTGACTGACAATGCAGGACATGCAGGTTCAATCCCTAGATTGGAAAGACCCCCAGGAGAAGAAAATGGCCACCCACTCCAGTATTCTTGACTGGACAATCCCATGGACAGAGGAACCTGACAGTCTACAATCCATGGTATAACAGAGTTGGACATGACTGAGCACGCACACAAAAGTGTCTTTCTCTGTCCTAAGATACAAAAATCAATGAATGAGAAAGGTTTTATTTTAGCTAGAGTGTCTTTTTTATAAAAGAAGAGATAGTCATTTAAATTGAGTATGTATTTTAACTTCTTGCCTGAAGCATAATTGCTCTTCAGTTCAGTTCAGTTCAGTTCAGTCGCCCAGTTGTGTCCAACTCTTTGTGACCCCATGAATTCCAGCACGCCAGGCCTCCCTGTCCATCACCAACTCCCGGAGTTCACTCAAACTCATGTCCATCAGGTCAGTGATGCCATCCAGCCATATCATCTTCTGTTGTCCCCTTCTCCTTCTTCCCCCAATTCCTCCCAGCATCAGAGCTCTTAGGGTATCTATTATTTGCTACAGCACTGCTAGGTCTTTCCAGAGTAGGCAATGGCAACCCACTCCAGTACTCTTGCCTGGAAAATCCCATGGACAGAGGAGCCTAATAGGGTGCAGTTCATGGGGTTGCTAGGAGTCTGACATGACTGACCGACTTCACCTTCACTTTTCACTTTCATCCTTTGGAGGAGGAAATGGCAACCCACTCCATTATTCTTGCTTAGAGACTCCTAGGGACAGGGGAGCCTGGTGGGCTGCTGTCTGTGGGGTCTCACAGAGTTGGACATGACTGAAGCGACTTACCAGTAGCAGCAGCTAGGTCTTTTACTTATATTCTTTTTTTTGGTAATTAATTTATTTACTTTATTTGAAGACTAATTACTTTACAATATTGTAGTGGTTTTTGCCATACATTTACATGAATCAGCCATGGGTCTTTTCTCCCCCTGTAACCCTGCTATAAAGGTTTCCTATACTCAGTTTTCTTATGATGACATTGAGTTGCAGAAAGATTAAGGTCACTCACCTTGTAAGTGCGGAAACTAAGATTTGAAAGTTAGTCATCTTTCTACTTAATGATGTTGCCTCTAAGCAGAGAGAATAAAAGGCCTCTGCCTCCCTCACCACCTCCAGGTCATTGCTTCTGAATTTTTCAATTTAAAAGAGCTCTCTTCTCCATCATTTTCCTGTAAATTACCGCATGCCCTTTCTTCTACTATGATATTTAGTCAGATATTTCCTTGTGTTGATGACCATTTTAAATATATATATATATATATATTTAATTTATCTATAATTCTATTCTAAGCTCTGTGAGGGCAAATACACTATCTTTACTTTTACACTGTATGTGGCAACTAGCACAATGCAACAGATGCATCCAGTAAATTTCTACTGAACTGTATGTTGTAAAACAAATGTGGTTATGTTCTCTGGGGGGAAATCTTTATGCAAATAAAAACAGTTTTATAAATATTTAGCACTTATTTTCAATGTGAATGTCAGGAACTTCTTGTACTCCTTGATAATGGCAGGATGAAATCAGACAACATAATTTTTGCTTTTTCTTTCTCCTGTTTTCCTTCCTTCCTTTCTTTCTCTTACTGTGATTAAACATTGAATTCAATTTATGAAGAAGTCTTAATTTATTTTTAAACTCTTGTAGCTCTATCCATTTATTCAAAAAATAGAATATAGGAAGCAACTGCTTTAATCATAATAGCAAATAAATCAAAGAGAAAACATGGTTCTAGTTGAATTCTTAACTTAAGTTTTTGTTTTTCCTAAAATAAAAAATGTGCATAACATTTTAACTAGAATAGTTTACCCACAAACTATGGAATGTATTATTCAATAAAATTCACAAATTATCTAAAACTTCATGGGTAAATCTTTTCATAATAATCATTTCACTCTTCCAAAATAATAATAATTAGCTTCTGGCATAATTTCCTTAAAATTCTAGTATTTACATAATTATGTATGAAAATATGAGTCAGTATATGAAATACAGGAAAACAATCGAGCTAAATCATACTTTTAGTTATTAAGAGCTCCTAGAATCAGCTGAGGTACCAGTGACTAATAGGAAGAAAATCTCTATAGTCCTGGATCAAAGTGAATACTATATACTCATGGTTATAGTATTAATAATTTTAGCAACCTCCCTGGTGTTTCAATTGTTAAGATTGTGAGCTTCCACTGCAATGGGCCTGGGTTCAATCCCTGGTCAGGGTACTGTGATCCCACATGCCATGCAATGTGGCCAAATAGAAAAAACAAATAAGCAAACAAATACATGAAAATCTCAAACAAACAAACAAAATCTCAGAAGACTGGGCATAAACCAAACTACCAGACATGTTTGAGAAAATCATAAAACCTGTTTCTCAAACTTCTGTACCTTTCCACACTCTTGGTTTTCTGACAATGTCAGAGTGTTACAAGAGTTAAATGAAACTTAACTTTCTTTCTCACATGAGCTCTGAGTAATGGAAAAGACAACAAAACACTTAGTCGAATTTCTTAGCTAAATTTAATAAATTGGAAGGCAGTCTTGAATAGCCTGAGGGATGTTCCAGTTTTACTTGCTGCCCTTTGGTTTTTAACTTTGATTGTAATTAAAATTTAGATATGTCATCTTCAATTTAAATCACAAGAGATGGGTGTTGTTTCAAGATTGCCAGCTTTTGCCTCATCAGCCATTAATAATTAGGCATGTTTGACTGGTTAGTATTCTTTCTATAGTCCCTTTGAATATATATTGACAGGTGCTCTACAGAGGATAACCACTTTCCCCTTAGACTTAGGAACCTGTGAATAAACCCAGCTAGAAAGCTGATTAATATGTGAAATGAGTTTGACAGATTTGATCAAGAAAATGTAAATTCCATCATTTTCTTTACAGGATCAATAATGTTTTCTATACACTTTTCTCTAGTTGTACTGTTAGTAGATAGGGAGAGTTGTAGATGACCCTTCTTCCCGGGCCTTGGATCTTAGTAAGAACACAAAGAAGAATCTGAGGTCTTAAGTTCAGTCACTCAGTCATGTCCGACTCTTTGAGACCCCATGGACTGCAGCACACCAGGGCTCCCTGTCTATCATCAACTCCCGGAGGTTACCCAAACTCATGTCCGTTGAGTCAGTGATGCCATCTGACCATCTCATCCTCTGTCATCCCCATCTTTACATGCCTTCAATCTTTCCCAGCATCAGGGTCTTTTCCAATGAGTCAGCTCTTTGTATCAGGTGGCCAAAGTATTGGAGTTTCAGCTTTAACATCAGTCCTTCCAATGAACATCCAGGACTGATCTCCTTTAGGATGGACTGGTTGGATTTCCTTGCAGTCCAAGGGACTCTCAAGAGTCTTCTCCAACACCACAGTTCAAACCATCAATTCTTCGGTGCTCAGCTTTCTTTATAGTCCAACTCTCACATCCATGCATGACTACTGGAAAAACCATAGCCTTGACTAACAGACCTTTGTTGGCAAAGTAATGTCACTGCATTTTAGCTTGCTAGGCTGGTCATAACTTTCCTTCCAAGGAGTAAGCATCTTTTAATTCATGGCTGTAGTTACCATCTGCAGTGATTTTGGAGCCCCCCCCCCCCAAAAAAAAAGTCTGCCACTGTTTCTGCATCTATTTGCCATGAAGTGATGGGACTGGATGCCATGGTCTTAGTTTTCTGAATGTTGAGCTTTAAACCAACTTTTTCACTCTCTTTCAATTTCATCAAGAGGTTCTTTAGTTCTTCTTCACTTTCTGCCATAAGGGTGGTGTCATCTGCATATCTGAGGTTATTGATATTTCTCCTGGTAATCTTGATTCCAGCTTGTGCTTCATCCAGCCCAGCCTTTCTCATGATGTACTCTGCATAGAAGTTAAATAAGCAGGGTGACAATATACAGCCTGACATACTCCTTTTTGTATTTGGAACCAGTCTGTTGTTCCATGTCCATTTCTAACTGTTGCTTCTTGATCTGCATGCAGATTTCTCAAGAGGCAGGTAAGGTGGTCTGGTATTCCCATCTCTTTCAGAATTCTCCACTGTTTGTTTTGATCCATACAGTCAAAGGCATTAGCATAGTCAATAAAGCAGGAATAGATGTTTTTTTCTGGAACTCTTGCTTTTCTGATGATCCAGCATAAGCTGGCAATTTGATCTCTGGTTCCTCTGCCTTTTCTAAAACCAGTTTGAACATCTGGAAGTTCTCGCTTCATGTATTGTTGAAGTCTGGCTTGGAAAATTTTGAACATTACTTTACTAGCATGTGATGAGTGCAATTGTGTGGTAGTTTGAGCATTCTTTGGCACTGCATTTCTTAGGGATTGGAAAAAAAACTGTACTGAAGAAAGAGCAGAAAGAACACCTCAAGGGAGAGGTGGGACTGACACTGGAATGATGAAGTATGAAGATTTTCAAGAAAGGGCTTTTATGTATTCATCTAGGTGGGTGTGGACTGACAGTTTTGATTGACATGTGCAAGTTACATAGCAACCAGCTCTATTGAACATATCTTTCCCATAATTCAGTCTGTTATAATCATATGTATGTATGTATAGAATATTTATGAACCCTTAAGGGGCTCCTGGCTGCCTAAGGGCACTTGAGGACAACAGCTGTGCCTCAAGGGTGCATGTGGCATGTGCCAGAGTTGGAGAAGTCCCTGTGGTTAGTGTGTATTGGCTATTGCCTAGAGAGTAGGTGTTGAATTTGAAAAGTCTTTGTGATTATTTTGTAGCATATCTATGAGCTCTCCTGGGATGCATTGGGGTATGTTTGGGTGGGGTTTAGAGATCAGCTTCGGAGAAGGCAATGGCACCCAACTTTTGCATGGAAAATCCCATGGGCAGAGGAGCCTGGTAGGTTGCAGTCCATAGTGTCTCGAGAGTTGGACATGACTGAGCGACTTCACTTTCACTTTTCACTTTCATGCATTGGAGAAGGAAATGGCAACACACTCCAGTGTTCTTGCCTGGAGGATCCCAGGGATGGGGGAGCCTGGTAGGCTGCCATCTTTGGGGTCGCACAGAGTCGGACACAGCTGAAGCAACTTAGCAGCAGCAGCAGTAGCAGCAGCAGCAGAGATCAGCTTGAACTATTTTTAACTAGGCCACCCTCATTGCTCATGCCTAACTTCCTACCTAACAGCAGTGGTGGAGGCATTAAAATGAGAGTGCATCTTTGTCTTTAAGCTCATAGAGGGACTTACCTGGATATCTGGTGGTTAAGACTTCTTCCAGTGAGGGGATGTAGTTTCAATCCCTGGTTGGGGAGTTAAGATCCATGTGTCTCACAGACAAAAACCAAAAAAAAACACAAAATATAAAACAGAAGCAATATTGTAACAAATTCATTAAAGATTTTTAAAATGATCTACATTTTTAAAAAATCTAAAAAAAATTAAAAATCTCAGAGAGTAAGAGAGCCCAGTGTTTCAGTTCTTATGAAAATTAGTCACAGAGAGAAAATAACTGTACACAAAAAAACCAAAGAGATTTTTCAAAACCTTAATTATAAAATATTTATTCCCTTTCTCTAATTTTTAATCAATCCCCATCACAATATAAAGAAAATGAAATGCTAGTCCTTAATGAAAATCTTGAGTCTATAAGACTCTGTTATTTGGTCCTTGGCTCTTTTTCTGACCTCACTTCCTACCCACTCTACTTTTCAAATTCAATTTTATCCACATTGACTGTCTTGATAATTCTTGAATAAAATAAGTACATTCCAGGCTTTGCAAGTTTTGCTTACTATTTTCTGCTATTATATTGCCTCACAGATTCTCATGGCTACCTTCTGAAGGACCTGATCTACAGAAGGCATTATCACTAACAACAATAACAAATAGCAGAATATTTTCTGCTAACACAGCCCCCTGTAAGCCATTTTGGGCTTGGACTTGTACATCCTCAAATGGCCTTCCTGAATACGTTCCACACCATCTAATATTGTTCTACTTTTTCTCTTTGTCTTATTTTTTTTTTCTTTTTAACAGACATCACTAAGGATTAAAAATAATAACACACATCATTTATTTTAGGTGATCTCTCCTAGTATTGCACTTGACCATAGACACTCTCCAATGGACATGTAATATAATTATAAAATAAATCTTTGTAATTTTAAAGCATTGAAGTTTGGTCTTTTTTGTTAGTGGTAAATACCAAGACCAGCTCACCTTAATCACCAAGTTAAATTTTATTATGGGCTTCCCTTGTGGCTCAGCTGGTAAAGAATCTGCCTGCCATGTGGGAGACCTTGCTTTGACCCCTGGGTTGGGAAGATCCCCTGGAGAAGGGAAAGGCTACTCAATCCAGTATTCTGGCCTAGAGAATTCCATGGACTGAAACATGGATGGTTACTGAAACTGAATGGTTACAATGTGCTCTTTACATTTTACAGTCATTTAAAATGAAGATCATGGCATCTGGTCCCATGACTTCATGGGAAATAGATGGGGAAACAGTGGAAACCATGTCAGACTTTATTTTTTGGGGCTCCAAAATCACTGCAGATGGTGATTGCAGCCATGAAATTAAAAGACGCTTATTCCTTGGAAGGAAAGTTATGACCAACCTAAATAGCATATTCAAAAGCAGAGACATTACTTTGCCAACAAAGGTCTGTCTAGTCAAGGCTATGGTTTTTCCAGTGGTCATGTATGGATGTGAGAGTTGGACTGTGAAGAAGGCTGGGTGCCAAAGAATTGATGCTTTTGAATTGTGGTGTTGGAGAAGACTCTTGAGAGTCCTTTGGACTGCAAGGAGATCCAACCAGTCCATTCTGAAGGAGATCAGCCCTGGGATTTCTTTGGAAGGAATGATGTTAAAGCTGAAACTCCAGTACTTTGTCCACCTCATGCGAAGAGTTGACTCATTGGAAAAGACTCTGATGCTGGGAGAGATTGGGGGCAGCAGAAGGGGATGAGAGGAAGAGATGGCTGGATGGCATCACTGACTCGATGGACGTGAGTCTCAGTGAACTCCGGGAGTTGGTGATGGACAGGGAGGCCTGGCGTGCTGCGATTCATGGGGTCGCAAAGAGTCAGACGTGACTGAGGGACTGAACTGAACTGAACTGAACAGGACTGCTTTACAGGGCCAGTTCTGTAGTGAACTCAGTCCTCATATTTCTGTGGATTTAGATGTATAATCTCCTTTGACCCTCATGCAGGCCTTAGAAGATGGTGATCCTCCTTGTAGTAGATGATAATACAGACGTTAACATAGCTTGAACTTGTACCGATTATCCTATAAGGAAGGAGTAAAACCAAGAATGAGACAAAATTAAGATTAAAATCCAAAACACTGTGCTCTTACTACTGTATTATAATCTGGCAAAATTAAGGGTCTGAAGGGTTAGTAAATGTTATAAGGTATCATTAGCAAAATGTAAAATTAGTATGATGCAGTGGGCAAAACTTACTTGGAGTTTTATGGGTTTATTTGGAGTTCATCTTGACATTTTATCTTTAAGGCTGCATAATGTACTAGCATGCAACTACCAAGGAATGTGAACTGTGAAGCTGCACTGTGCTTTCATAGCAATTATTCTTTGTCTGAATTGTTTGTTCCTGTTCAGATTCTATTTCTGAATGTGTCCTTATAATATTTTTTAATTCCACTTTCTCATTTTTATACCCTGATTCTTCTCTAGACACAGAAGTATATTTAAGTATTGGATTTCCATATGTTAATGCTGTTTTCCTAGGAAGACTTAATTCAAACAAGTTGATTAACTCCTTACACAAAAATGTATATAATAAATAAATAAAAATGTCACTAACAATATTAATATCAATTGAAGAAATATCTTCTATCAAAGACAGCCCCTCTGGATCCATTTTTGTGACTGCCTTTTGCATCGACCAGGCCAACAGCATGGAGCTGGAAGGTAAAGAGGTGGCCTCCACCCTCCAATTTATTAGAAAATTAGCTTTCCATTGACACTCTGCCTTTTTTTTTTTTTTTTTACCCATAGCTAAAATACACTGTCATCACTCTGTCAGTAGATTAAAATGTCTTCAATGGAATGACTTTCAAGAAAACTATAAGTCTGATGCTGAACATGGGTAAAATATAAGCTTATGGAAGATAGGATCTGACAACATCTTTCCTCACCAATTTATCACTCATTTTTAAACATGTATATTTGTGGCAGATTCATTTTGATATATGGCAAAACCAATACAATATTGTAAAGTTAAATAAAATAAAATTAAAAAAAAATTCTTCGTAAATTTGGGAGTATAATAAATATTTACATTTGAAATAAAAAAAATCCTTTGATGATAAAGCATTATCTTTTCAGAAAGAGAGGAAGAAGAGCTAAGCAGGTGTTCATTTATTTAATTCAAGATTTTTAGGAGGAAAATTGAGAGTGAACAGAGCGTTAGGGTTCGTATGACTGAATTGGTGAATTGAAATCAAAGAGCTCAGGGCATAAGTAGCTTTGTGGTTCCAGAAAAAATACTAACTCACGATTCTTAACTCAAATAGTATGAACTTGAAAGGGTATTAATTATAAATCATATATATGATAAATAGAACATGATAGGTTGTAACATGATAAAGAATTTGAAATAAAAGGCTACATCAAGAAAAATGAGTCCGTTTTTTTACTATTATTATTAAAAAAAACCAATAAGCTAGCAAAAACTTGATAAGGCAGCTGCATTAAAAGCTAGGGGCTTCCCTAATGGCTCAGTTGGTAAAGAATCTGCCTGCAATGCAGAAGACCACGGTTTGATTCTTGAGTCAGGAAGATCTGCTGGAGAAGGGATAGGCTACCTATTCCAGTATTCTTGGGCTTCACTTGTGGCTTAGCTGGTAAAAATCCATCTGCAATGCAGGAGACCTGGGTTCATTCCCTGGGTTGGGAAGATCCCCTGGAGAAGGAAAAGGCTACCCACTCCAGTATTCTGGCCTGGAGATTTCCATGGACTGTCTAGTCCATGGGGTCATAAAGAATTGGACACGACTGAGCAACTTTCACCTTAAAAACTAGAAAAGTAGATGGCATTGTGGTGGTTAGCTTTATCTGTTAACCTGGCTAGGCTATTGTATTAGGTTCCCAGGATTGCTGTAATAAACTAACACAAACTGTGTGATTGAAAGCAGCGTAGATTTATTATCTCATTGTTATGGAAGCAAAATATTCAAATTCAAGGTGTCGGAAAAGTATTGCTCACTCTAAAACCTGAATGGGAGGATCTCTTCCAGCTTCTGGCAGCCCAGGCATTTGGCAATAAGCATAAATCCAATCCCTGTCTCCATCCTCACGTAACAATCTTTACTCTGTGTCTCTGTGTACCTCTAGCTTCATGTCTAAATTTCCCCTCTTCTATAACAATGACAGTCATGTTTGATTTAGGGCCCACGCTAACCCATTCCTAATCCATTATGGGTTTATAATAAATTGATTATGTCTGTAAAAGACTATTTTCAAATAAGATCACATTCACAGATTCTGAGAGGACTTGAAATTTGGAGAGACGTGAGCACAGTAACCACGTAGAGTTACAGTACTCAGTGATTTTATCAAATATGAATCTAGGTACTACATTAAAATGTTTTATAGATATGATTTACATTTATCATCATTGAATGATAAATGTTTTATCATTTAAAAAAGCTTTTATCATTTTTTTTTATTTTTAAACTTTACATAATTGTATTAGTTTTGCCAAATATCAAAATGAATCCGCCACAGGTATACATGTGCTCCCCATCCTGAACCCTCCTCCCTCCTCCCTCCCCATTCCATCCCTCTAGGTCGTCCCAGTGCACCAGCCCCAAGCATCCAG
Source organism: Bubalus kerabau (assembly GCF_029407905.1). Taxonomy (NCBI): domain Eukaryota; kingdom Metazoa; phylum Chordata; class Mammalia; order Artiodactyla; family Bovidae; genus Bubalus; species Bubalus kerabau. Next base: position 56,001,824 of record NC_073634.1, read on the forward strand.
TGAATACAGTTATGTAAAGTTTAAAAATAAAATAAAATTAATTAAAAAAAAAAAAAAAAAAAGCTTTTCAATAAAGGCACTTACCTTCCACATTGTGTGGGCCTCATTCTATCAATTAAAATATTAACAGCAAGCAAAAGCTGAGGTTTCTACAGAAAAAAAAAACAAAAAAAATCTGTCTCAATACTGCATCAGCAAATCCTATGTGAGGGACACAGAAAAGTGGATATTATATGTATTATGCATTATATGTATTAGTAATACATAATATGGGGCTTCTCAGGTGGCACAAGTGGTAAAGAATCCCCCTGCCAGTACAGAAGACATAAGAGACATGGGTTTGATCGCTGGGTTGGAAAGATCCCTTGGAGAAGAGCATGGCAACCCACTCCAGTAATCTTGCCTGAAGAATCCCATGGACAGAGGAGCTTTGCCGGGTACAGTCCATAAGTCACAGAGTCAGACACCACTGAAGTGACTTAGCACACAATATATAATATACATCTGTATATACTTCCAATATGTATATAATGGAATATATAAGTACTATATACATGTTTCATATGTATATTGTAAATATATATATATATATATATAAAGAAATATATATTTATTGATTCCCATTGTTTCTTTTTCTCTGGAAAACTCTGACTAATGCAAGGACATAGACAAAAAGGAAGAAACAGGAATATTTAAGAGAAGCAAGACTAGGATCTTAAATTTAGACCACTGAGGATTTTTAACTAGGATTGTACTCTGGATTTTTTTTTTTTTTTTTTTTTGGATTTTTTTAAAATAAAGTTTTATTTGCCTTCACTTATGCTTTCTTTGATCTCTTTCTTCAAATAGAACTGAGTTTTACTTTCCTTCTCTTTAGAGAACTCTTTTAAACATCTTTTGCAAGACAGGTCTACTGACAATGAATTTCCTCAATTTTTGCATATCTGATAAAATATTTATTTCTCCTTAACTTTTGAGAGATGATATAACATACAGAATTTTGGACTGGTGACTATTTTTTTCTTCCCACATTTTAACTATTTGACTCCACTTTCTTTTTGCTTGTGTGCAGAAGTCAGATGTAATTCTTATCTGTGTTTCACTTTAGATAAAGCATTTTTCCATCTGATTTCTTTCAGGACTTTCATTTTTTTTTTATCTTTAATATCCTGTAAAATTGATATGGGCTTCCCAGGTGGCACTATTGGTAAAGAACCCTCCTGCCAATGCAGGAGATGTGAGAGATACAGGTTTCACCCCTTGGTTGGGAAGATTCCCTGGAGTAGGAAATGGCAATCCACTCCAGTATTCAATATACTTAGATAGCTTTTCTGGCACTCTCAGCTTCCTGGATCTGTGGTATGGTGTCTGACATTAAATTGTGAAATTTCTCAATCACTGTTGATTGCTTCAAATATTTTTTATTTTCTGTTCTCTTTCTTCTCCTTCTGGTAGTCTCATAACACATGTCATACTTCTTGCAGTTGCCTCATAGTGCTTAGCTATTCTGTTCTTTTCTTCTTTTTTTTTTGCATATATTTTGTTTCAGTTTTGAGAGTTTTTGCTGAAGTATGCTGATACTCAGAGATTCTTTCTGCATTCATGTTCAATCTACTAATCAATCCATTAGATATTCCCTCTCATTTCTGTCACAGTGTTTTTGATCTCTATCATTTCTTTTCAGGTTTTTTTTTTTTTTTTTTTTGCAAGAATTGCCATTGCTATGCTTACATGGTTCAACTGTTCTTGCATGTTGTCCATTTTATCCAAGAAATATCAACATATTAGTCGTGTTAGCCATGCTGTGTGGCAGGTGGAACCTTAGCTACCAGACCAGAGACCAGAGATGGAATCTGTGCCCCCTGCAGTGGAAGCTCAAAGTCTTAACCACTGGATAGCCAGGGAAGTCCCTAGTCATAATTTTAAATTCTTGATTTGATAATGCCAAAAACCCTGATGTGTTTGGTATTAATACTTGTTTTGCCTCTTCAAATTGCATTTTTGTTTTTGTGGGTTTTGTTTGTCTGTCTGTTTTTGCCTTTTAGAATGCCTTTTAATTTTTCTTGGTAGCCAGATATGTACTGAATGAAAAGAATAGCCATAAATAGGCCTTCAGTAATGTTTTGAGGTGTGTAGGGATGTAGGCATGGGAAAGCATTCCATAGTTTGGACCAAGTTTGTTTTTACAGAATCTGTGCCACTGGACTATGAGCTTCTCCAGTATTTCTCAGTATTTTTCTGCCCTCTTAGATGAGACAGAATAGAAAGCATTTACTGGAGTTGGCTATTTCCTTTCTCCCAAGTGGAATGCTAGAGGAGGCTAAAAGTTGGATATAACCCTCCCCCCACCCCCTCAGGTCATTTAGGTTCATATAATACTCCAGTAAGTTAGGCTCTGCTCAACTATTAATAGTTTCTCTTAAGGGAAATATTTGTTAAGAAAAACAGTGCTGTACTGAATTTCAAAAGTTCTCCTTTGTATTTTCAGAAGCATAAGGGGATTTTTGTTTTCTGATATTTACTGTGGAAACCTGATCAAGTAAGTCTAAATATATTGTTGGGGTGGGGGAGGTTCCCTGATGGCTAGGTCTTCCTGGAGTTTTAATCTCAACATTTTTCACTTTAAGCCTGCAGCAGTTTGTGGATTATAGCTTACGTTTTCTTTCCCTGGTTCTTATTCCCAGGGCTATTTCTACTCCTGATTCTCTGCTCTGAAAAATCCTTGCTCTCTGCATTCACCTATCAATCTCCCCAATATAGGGAGCATGGATTTGCCCTGAGTCCTCCCCTCTTCTATGGACTAAATAATAGTTGTTGATTTTCCAGTCTGTTCAGCTTTTTGCTTATTGTTATACAGTGGTAACTTCCAAACTCCTTACAGATGTAAGGACTACAAAAACAGAATTTTATTTGCTTCCCAAGCAAATAAAACAGAATTTTATTTGCTACCCCTCCCCCAAGGTATTACCTCTGTTTTCCAGTTTAGGTTAATTTTATATTATTTTATTAAGTTCTTTGTATCTATCATCTACATATCCACTTTATCATTTAACCTGTCCAGAGAGATTTTGTTTTCATTTTATTTATTATTGTTTTCTTCGATTCTATTATTTTTATTTGTTTCTTTTATAAATTCCATTTATTTGCTGGGGTTTTCTTTATTACTTTAAATAAAATTTGTTTTTAACTGTTGAATATGTTTTATAACACTTCTTTTAAAATCCTGGTGATATACTTCCATTATCTGGTTTACCTTAATACTTATCAGTTGATTTCCATTCCTTTTGAGTTGTGATTCTCTTGGTATATGGTAGGATGGGTGATATTGTTATTGACCAGGAGTCTTGAATTTCTCCAATCAATAGAAGTTGACCAGAGACAAGACAAGAAATTCAGGCAAGGCTTTGTTGGGGCTACTGCTGGCACAGAGAGGAGCAGGAACAAACAAAAAATTCCCTTGCTTGCTAGCTCTCCTAGAGGGATGTGTGCTTATTCCTTATATGGGGTGAGGGTGTGTCCAGCAATCTGGCTGGGGAGAGGCTTAGGTATTTTTCCCACCCCTTAGGTGGTGGTGTATGCAAGGAACATGAGTTGCACCCTGCTTTTGCTGTAGTCTCTTCATAAGTGGCAGCTGAGTTTTTTGGTCTCTTACTATCTCTTGTCCAGAAGTTGTCCCAACTGTGCATGCATGCAGTTATTTTTAGTCCCATATAGTTTCCTCATAGTTTGTTGCTCCAGGCGAGGTATATCAAGGTGCAGGCATTCCAACACTGCAGCAAAGGTTTCCATCCTGTCTCAATATTAGAATGCATCTTGGAGCAAGGTTAAATGACTCTTGATGAGGAAGAGTGACACAGTCTCCTGACAAATACGCCTTGGCTGTCCACGTGCCTCTAAGTAGGGTAGAAAAGCCTCAAGCCCTCTAGGGTTAAGAAGTTTCCCACACTGAGCCACTTTTGATAGTGATGCCACTTTGCTGTTTCTACCAGTTACCAAACTTGCCGTGATTGACTCCCCTTTTCTTCTTGCTTGTCCTGATTTTTCTGAGGACAGGAGAAGCATCTAAAAGTCTTCCTTCCCCAAGCCACTTGCTGTAGCTGCAGCTCTTGTAGTGTTTCTGTTTAGCCACCTCAGTTCATTTGTGAAAAGGGGGAGTCTCAGGCTTGGCCAAGAATGAAAGTGCTTCCTCTGTCTGCTTATTTTTGAAAGGCTCCCAATCTATTTCTTTTACCTGATATTAATCTCATCTAATGCTTTCATGGGGCATTCCATTCAATCCATGGCAAGGAATGAATGTACTTGTGTTACTTTTCTACTGCTTGGTTTAAAGTCAGGAAATGTTGGGTCTGAGTGGCCATCCTCTATTTGGTGAGGTGGATACAAGATACCTGCTCAGTATCCCAAATCAGTTCTCCTTCTAACCACATTTCAAGGTTTTTCCTCAGTTGTCAAATTCTCCATTCTCAGGGCTTATACATGCATTAATAGGAAGAGATATGGAGAAATGGGTCTATGCCACCTTTCCTGGACTAAAAGTCATCAGTGGAATTCTTTCTGAAGTATAAATATGATGGTTCTTAGCAATTTTATTGAATGAAAATCTCAAGGCAGTTTGCAAATCTAAATATTTAAGAAAATCCCTAGTGATTCTGATCAGGAGATAAAGTAACTATGCAGATAAAGTGAAAATTTTGACACATGTAATTTCTAAAGATGGCATCATTATCTAACCTGAATTATTTTAAAAATATGTTGCATTTTGGCAAATTTGACTTGCTCATGTAGTTTTTGCTACAGGCTTTAAAGAAAAAAAATATGCCAATAGTAATTATGCTATTCCCAGTAATTTATTAATTCCTTAGAGCTAGATATTTCTAAATGTATCCCTATAAATTTCAAAGCAATTAAGCTTTGGTGATAAGATGTCCCACTGAGGTTAGTTTCATTAAATAATGGCTGAAAAGGGAAGAGCATGAACAAACTTTAGGTTTAAATTATCAAGTTAGCAGAACCAGACTTGAGATTTAACCAGGTTCTTTATAGAAGGCTGTGAAGACATTTTATCTTGATTATGAGTAATAAATTAACAGAACTATGGTCCTGAGCTTAATGGAGATAACCAAAAACTGTAATTTGTCTCCTTAGGGAATTTCTCTGGTCTGATATGGTGAGTTTTTTTTGCTAATTTTTAGATGCTAAAATTAACATGGAAACATATCTCAATGCCTTGTATCCTTGATGAATAAGAATTTTAAGGTATTATAATTACTCTGAAAGAATTCAGAATTGTACTCATTTTTGCCCGTGCTTTTATTCTGCATGCCTGTATATTTCATTGGGAATAAAATAAAAATCAGTTTTCTTCTTTTTCTAACAAAAGAATCTTTTGTAGGAAGTAGCAATAATTGCCCTCTAAGAAAATGAAGGGGGAATAAAGCTTTAATTCAGATGAAGAAATAGCAACCTGCTTGTTATTTTCTATTCCATTCCTCAGTATGGTTTTCTTAATTGTAGATAGAATCACCATGTAAATATTCAGAGACCAGCACCCCTTTTCTCATCCCTTTTGATTTTCTGTTGTTTTCAAAGTTAAGTGATAACAGAATTTTTTACATTAATTACATTAATAAAACTTACTTTTTATAAAATTGTAAATCATCCCTCTTCCATCAAAAATTTCAATGTAGATTATGGGGCAATTTTTTAAAGACATATTGCCGGGAGCCAGCGTGAGGAACTCCGCCCATGGCAAAGGTCATGAGGAAGGAGGCTCGGCATACACAAAGGCAGGATCGAGCCTCAGGAGTCCCCCTGGAAATTCTCGAGCATCTACCCCCAAAACCAGAGTCTGCCTACTTTCTGCTTTGTGCTCTCACCTACACCTCTGACTTTACAGGGGGCGGTCCCCCACTACCTCTCTCTGAAAAAAGAGTTAACTTACAGCTCCACTATCACACCCAGGAACTTTGTGTTTCAACCTACAAACTCCTTTGGAAGTCCTCTAGCCTGCCTGAATAGGTTTTTTCCAGCCACATGTGATTGTTCAGAGCCTCCCAACTGTGAGAGGCATGAGATGTTCTAAACTGTCTAAATACAGATTCCTTTGAGCAGTTAAAAGATTGATTAGAAATTGTATTGGTGAAGGGTTTTTCACTTTTGGGCCAATGTTTGCTGCTAAGTTTCCATATCCCTTACCTACTGTGTCCCTGGCAGTGTATTGATTAATATAATTGGTGTATAGGAATGTAAATAGTAGCTTTAATATTTGTAACCTTGGACCCTTGAGTTAATTCTTTTTCTTGTTATAGCCCACCACACCTTTGCCCTATAGGAATGCAACTTTATCTAATGCTTTTGGGGGATGGCGCTTGACTAATCACCTTCAGAGAAAAATAAGTTTTCTGAAGAAAGGGTCTTAAAATGTTAACAGACCTCTGGCCCAGAAGATGATGTAAATCACCTAAATTTTTGCATATGATAAGTTTGCCGGAAGAAAGCCTGGCTTACTGCTGACTCTACCCCTTCCCCCATTATCCCCTATACACAACTTAAGGTATAAAAACTACTTTGGAAAATAAAGTGTGGGCCTTGTTCACCGAAGCTTGGTCTCCCCATGTCGTTCTTTCTCTCACCTTCTGGCTGAATTATTCAACCTCTCTTTTCTCCCCTGAATTTTCTGCTGAGCTATCCTTATTTAACCACTCTTTATATCCTTAATTAAAGTTTAATTAAGCAATTGTTTCCTAACCCTCACCGACGCTGTCCCTGCTTCAAATTCCCTGGATCCACCAGGGCTGGACCCCAGCAACAAATCAGTCAGTTCAGTTCAGTTGCTCAGTCGTGTCCAACTCTTTGCGACCCCATGAGTTGCAGCACGCAGGCCTCCCTGTCCATCACCAACTCCAGGAGTTCACTCAGACTCACGTCCATCTAGTCAGTGATACCATCCAGCCATCTCATCCTCTGTTGTCCCTTTCTCCTCCTGCTCCCAATCCCTCCCAGCATCAGAGTCTTTTTCAATGAGTCAGATCTTTTCATGAGGTGGCCAAAGTACCGGAGTTTCAGCTTTAGCATCATTCCTTCCAAAGAAATCCCAGGGCTGATCTCCTTCAGAATGGACTGCTTGGATCTTCTTGCAGTCCAAGGGACTCTCAAGAGTCTTCTCCAACACCACAGTTCAAAAGCATCAATTCTTCAGCGCTCAGCTTTCTTCACAGTCCAACTCTCACATCCATACATGACCACTGGAAAAATATAAATAAGCAAATCATGGAAAGATATTTTAAGACAATTTAAAAGTAAAGGGAAAAACAAAGCAAAACAGAGTTTAGTTAATGACTTAGTATTTAAGTAGAAAACAACACAAATCTCACCATGAGCTTGTAAACAGTATTGAAACAAACTTCAAACACTGAGCATTGTTTTTGATCCAAAAACCTAAACTAACTCTTTTCTGATTTGGGTCAGGCATCTTGCAAATGTATATCAAAAAATATTATACCCACACTATATACATTTGGCCAATATAAAATAATATGACTTATATGTGATACTTCTTATCTTTCTACCCTGATTAGCATTATTCTGATTAACGATTTATAACCATATTCTAGCTAACTTTTCTCTCCAACACACTACACACCATTTCAATACTCATTAAATGGGGAATCATAGACCTAGAATTGGACACTATGAGAAAGCCTTGAGAAGATACTCACTATGCTCCCCATTCATCCTGGTTGCACATGTCCAGTAAAGCTCCTATTCACCCCAGGGTGAAGATTAAAGATGTGAGCCAAAAGAAAACATCCATCTTCCTTGGAAAGGTTAAATCTTTTTAAGAATCTAGTATAGATCTGATTCAAATAATTCACTTTGTTTTCTTGTGTCTCAAAGACACAAGTTTCCGTTTCTTTTAACACCAAAGACAAACAGAGACAGGCAGGGAGAGAGAGAAATTCTAGCTTGGTTGGATTTAACTATTAGGATTATTTGTTGCTCAGTTACTTAGTCATGCCTGACTCCTTGAGACCCCATAGACGGGAGCATGGAAGCTTCCCAGTCCTTCACTGTCTCTCAGAGTTTGCTCAAACTCATGTCCATTGAGTCAATGATGCCATCCAACTACCTCAACCTCTGTTGCCCACTTCTCCTCCTGCCCTCAATCTTTCTCAGGATCAGAGTGTTTTCCAATGGGTCAGCTGTTTGCATCAGGTAGCCAAAGTATTGGAGCTTCAGCATCACAATCAGTCCTTCCCAAGTGTATTCAGGGTTGATTTCCGTGTTGATTGACTAGTTTGATGTCCTTGCAGTCCAAGGAATGCAAGAGTCTTCTATAGCACCACAGTTTGAAAGCATCAATTGCTTGGTGCCCAGACTCCTTTATGGTTCAAAACTCACATCTGTACATGTGAGTCACATCTGTACATGACTACTGGAAAACACATAATTTTGACTATATGGACCTTTGTCGGGAAAGTCATGACTCTGCTTTTTAATACACTGTCTAGGTTAGGATTATAAAACTGGTTAAACTAACTTCAAAAACCAACTTTTATGGCAACTTATAAACAACTATGTCAGAGATTTGCTTTCTCCATTTTCTCATTCACTCTTATAATATATATTTACTCAGCTCTTTTAGATATATTTTCCATATTAGTTGGTAACATGATATAACCACCAACAACAAAACACATCAAAACTAAAACCATGAGAAACAAAACTCCTTGGATCTGTTCTTCATGAAAATTTCAATCTAGCACAGGATGACTATGTTAAATAATCAGTATCAGTTCAGTCACTTAGTCATGTCCAACTCTTTGTGACCCTATAGACTGCAGCATGCCAGGATATCCTTTCCATCAACTCCCGGAGCTTAGTCAAACTCCCGTCTATTGAGTCAGTAATACCATCCAAACATATCTTCTGTCTTCCCTTTCTACTCCTGCCTACAATTTTCCTCAGCATCAGGGTCTTTTCCAACAGGTCAATTTTTCACATCAGGTGGTCAAAATATTGGAGTTTCAGCTTTAGCACCAGTCCTTAAATTCAGACTGAAATTGAAGAAAGTGGAGAAAACCACAAGACCATTCAGGTATGACTTGAATCAAATCCCTTATGACTATACAGTGGAAGTGATAAATAGATTTAAGGGACTAGATCTGATAGAGTACCTGATGAACTATGGATGGAGGTTCATGACATTGTACAGGCGACAGGAATCAAGACCATCCCCAAGAAAAAGAAATGCAAAAAAGCAAAATGCCTGTCTGAGGAGGTCTTACAAATATCTGTGAAAAGAAAGGAAGCAAAAAGCAAAGGAGAAAAGGAAATATGTACCCATTTGACTGCAGAGTACTAAAGAATAGCAAGGAGAGATAAGAAAGCCTTCCTCAGTAGTTGATTTCTACAACACAGCATTCTCTTGATTCTCTTATTTCAAGAGAGTCCTTTCTCTTGTTTATATTTCTGATTACTTTTCTTATCCCTAAAAATATTTTCCTTGAAATACTCCATCTTATTCTTTAAACTTCTCTTTGTTTATTTATTTTTATTTTATCCACTACCTAGATGATCTCTTAAATTCTCATAGTTTTAAATGTCATCTGTGCACCAATGGTCCCAAAAATTATGTATTTCTTCCACAATCCCTCTTTGAAATTATTGTTATTACACTTCATTCTCTATAATAGGTGCATACTGATGTTTAATAGGGGTATGCCTTAAAATGAGATTCATCTCAATTGTTGATAACACCAACACTCCAGCTGATTAAGCCAACATATCTGTAGCCACTCTCATGCTCTTTCTTGGCTTACTTATTGTTTGTGAAAGCCTTCCTCAGCGATCAATGCAAAGAAATAGAGGAAAACAATAAAATGGGAAAGACCAGAGATCTCTTCAAGAAAATTAGAGATACCAAGGGAATATTTTATGCAAAGATGGATCAATAAAGGATAGAAATATTAGGAACCTAACAGAAGCAGGAGATATTAAGAACAGGTGGCAAAAATACACAGAAGAACTGTACCAAAAAAACATCTTCACAATCCAGATATTCACAATGGTGAGATCACTCACCTAGAGCCAGACATCCTGGAATGTGAAGTCAAGTGGGCCTTAGGAAGCATTGCTATGAACAAAGTTAGTGGAAGTGATAGAATTCCAGTTTAGTTATTTCAAATCCTGAAAGATGATGCTGTGAAAGTGCTGCACTCAGGATGCCAGAAAATTTGGAAAACTCAGCAGTGGCCACAGGACTGGAAAAGGTCAGTTTTCACTCCAATCCCAAAGAAAGCTAATGACAAAGAATCCTCAAAGTATCACACAATTGAACTTTTCTCACACGCTAGTAAATTATTGCTTAAAATTCTCCAAGCCAGACTTCACCAATACATGAACCATGAGCTTCAAGATGTTCAGGATGGTTTTAGAAAAGGGAGTGAAACCAGATATCAAATTTTAAAGATCCTCTGAATCATTGAAAAAGCAAGAGAGTTCCAGAAGAAAACACACACACACACACACACACATTTATTTCTGCTTTATTGATTATGCCAAAGTCTTTGACTGTGTGGATAACAATAACTTGTGGAAAATTCTGAAAGAGATGGGAATACCAGACCACCTGACCTGCTTTTTGAGAAACCTGCATGCAGGTCACGGAGCAAAAGTTAGAACTGGACGTGGAACAACAGACTGTTTCCAAATAGGAAAAGAGTACGTCAAGGCTATATATTGTCACCCTGCTTATTTAACTTATATGCAGAGTATATCATAAGAAACCCTGGGCTTGAAGAAGCACAAACTGGAAACAAGATTGCTGGGACAAATATCAATAACCTCAGATATGCAGATGACACCATCCTTATGGCAGAAAGTGAAGAACTAAAGTCTCTTGATGAAAGTGTAAAAGGAGAGTAAAAATGTTGGCTTAAAGCTCAAAAATCAGAAAACAAAGATGACATCCGGTCCCATCACTTCATGAGAAATAGATGGGGAAACAGTGGCTGACTCTATTTTTGGGGGGCTCCAAAATCACTGTAGATGGTGATTGCAGCCATGAAATTAAAAGACGCTTACTCCTTGAAAGAAAAGTTATGACCAACCTAGACAGAATATTCAAAGCAGAGACATTACTTTGTCAACAAAGGTCCATCTACTCAAGGCTATGGTTTTTCCAGTGGTCATGTATGGATGTAAGAGACTATAAAAAAGCTGAGCACAGAAAAATTGATGCTTTTAAACTGTGGTGTTGGAGAAGAATTTTTTTTTTTAATATAAATTTATTTATTTTAATTGGAGGCTAATTGCTTTACAATATTTTATTTGTTTTGCCATACATCAACATGAATCCACCACGGGTGGACATGTGTTCCCCATCTTGAATCCCTCTCCCATCTCCCTCCCCATACAGTCCCTCTGGGTCATCCCAGTGCATCAGCCCCAAACATCCTGTATTATGCATCGAACCTGGACGGGCAATTCATTTCACATATGATATTATACATGTTTCAATGCCATTATCCAAAATCAACCCACCCTCGCCCTCTCCCACAGAGTCTGAAAGACTGTTCTATACATCTGTGTCTCTTTTGCTCTCTTGCATACAGGGTTATCGTTACCATCTTTCTAAATTCCATATATATGCATTAGTATACTGTATTGGTGTTTTTCTTTCTGGCTTACTTCACTCTGTATAATAGGCTCCAGTTTCATCCATCTCATGAGAACTGATTCAAAAGTATTCTTTTTAATGGCTGAGTGATCCAATCAGTCCATTCTGAAGGAGATCAGCCCTGGGATTTCTTTGGAAGGAATGATGCTAAAGCTGAAACTCCAGTACTTTGGCCACCTCATGCAAAGAGTTGACTCATTGGAAAAGACTCTGATGCTGGGAGGGATTGGGGGCAAGAGGAGAAGGGGACGACAGAGGATGAGATGGCTGGATGGCATCACCAACTCATTGGACGTGAGTCTCAGTGAACTCCGGGAGTTGGTGATGGACAGGGAGGCCTGGCCTGCTGTGATTCATGGGGTCACAAAGAGTCGGACAGGACTGAGCAACTGATCTGATCTGATCTGAATACTCCATTGTGTATATATACCACAGCTTTCTTATCCATTCGTCTGCTGATGGACATCTAGGTTGCTTCCATGTCCTGGCTATTATAAACAGTGCTGCAATGAACATTGGGGTACACGTGTCTCTTTCCCTTCTGGTTTCCTCGGTGTGTATGCCCAGCAGTGGGATTGCTGGATCATAAGGCAGGTCTATTTCCAGTTTTTAAAGGAATCTCCACACTGTTCTCCATAGTGGCTGTACTAGTTTGCATTCCCACCAACAGTGGAAGAGGGTTCCCTTTTCTCCACACCCTCTCCAGCATTTATTACTTGTAGACTTTTGGATCGCAGCCATTCTGACTGGCCTGAAATGGTACCTCATTGTGGTTTTGATTTGCATTTCTCTGATAATGAGTGATGTTGAGCATTTTTTCATGTGTTTGTTAGCCATCCGTATGTCTTCTTTGGAGAAATGTCTGTTTAGTTCTTTGGCCCATTTTTTGATTGGGCCATTTATTTTTCTGGAGTTGAGCTGAAGGAGTTGCTTGTATATTTTTGAGATTAGTTGTCAGTTGCTTCATTTGCTATTATTTTCTCCCATTCTGAAGACTGTCTTTTCACCTTGCTTATAGTTTCCTTTGTTGTGCAGAAGCTTTTAAGTTTAATTAGGTCCCAGTTGTTTATTTTTGCTTTTATTTCCAATATTCTGGGAGGTGGGTCATAGAGGATCCTGCTGTGGTTTATGTCAGAGAGTGTTTTGCCTATGTTCTCCTCTATCAGTTTTTATAGTTTCTGGTCTTATGTTTAGATCTTTAATCCATTTGGAGTTTATTTTGGTGTATGGTGTTAGAAACTGTTCTTTCTTTTACAAGCGGTTGACCAGTTTTCCCAGCACTACTTGTTAAAGAGATTGTCTTTTCTCCATTGTATATTCTTGCCTCCTTTGTCAAGGATAAGGTGTCCATAGGTACGTGGATTTATCTCTGGGCTTTCTATTTTGTTCCATTGATCTATATTTCTGTCTTTGTGCCAATACCATACTGTCTTGATAACTGTGGCTTTGTAGTAGAGCCTGAAGTCAGGCAGGTTGATTCCTCCAGTTCCACTCTTCTTTCTCAAGATTGCTTTGACTATTTGAGGTTTTTTTGTATTTCCATACAAATTGTGAAATTATTTGTTCTAGCTCTGTGAAAAATACCTTTGGTAGCTTGAGGGGGATTGCATTGAATCTATAGATTGCTTTGGGTTGTATACTCATTTTCACTATATTGATTCTTCTGATCCATGAACATGGTATATTTCTCCATCTATTAGTTTCCTGTTTGATTTCTTTCACCAGTGTTTTATAGTTTTCTATATATAAATCTTTTGTTTCTTTAGGTAGATATATTCATAAGTATTTTATTCTTTTCATTGCAATGGTGAATGGAATTATTTCCTTAATTTCTCTATTTTCTCATTATTAGTGCACAGGAATGCAAGGGATCTCTGTGTGTTAATTTTATATCCTGCAACTTTACTATATTAATTGATGAGCTCTAGTAATTTTCTGGTGGAGTCTTTAGGGTTTTCTATGTAGAGGATCATATCATCTGAAAACAGTGGGAGTTTTACTTCTTTTCCAATTTGGATTCCTTTTATTTCTTTTTCTGCTCTGATTGCTGTGGCCAAAACCTCCAAAACTATGTTGAATAGTAGTGGTGAAAGTGGGCACCCTTGTCTTGTTCCTGACTTTAGAGGAAATGCTTTCAATTTTTCACCATTGAGGATAATGTTTGCTGTGGTTTTGTCATATATAGCTTTTATTATGTTGAGATATGTTCCTTCTATCCCTGCTTTCTGAAGAGTTTTTATCATAAATGGATGTTGAATTTTGTCAAAGGTTTTCTCTGCATCTATTGATATAATCATATGGCTTTTATTTTTCAGTTTCTTAATGTGGTGTATTATGTTGATTGATTTGCAGATATTGAAGAATCCTTGCATCCCTGGGATAAAGCCCACTTGGTCATGATGTATGATCTTTTTAATGTGTTGTTGGATTCTGATTACTAGAATTTTGTTAAGGATTTTTGCATCTATGTTCATCGGTGATATTGCCTGTAGTTTTCTTTTTTTGTGTGGCATCTTTGTCAGGTTTTGGTATTAGGGTGATGGTGCCCTGATAGAATAAGTTTGGAAGTTGACCTTCGTCTTCAATTTTCTAGAAGAGTTTGAGTAGGATAGGTGTTAGCTCTTCTCTATATTTTTGGTAGAATTCAGCTGTGAAGCTGTCTGGTCTTGGGCTTTTGTTTGCTGGAAGATTTCTGATTACAGTTTCAAATTCTGTGCTTGTGATAGGTCTGTTAAGATTTTCTGTTTCTTCCTGGTTCAGTTCTGGAAAGCTGTCCTTTTCTAAGAATTTGTCCATTTCTTCCAAGTTGTCCATTTTATTGGCATATAATTGCTGATAGTAGTCTCTTATGATCCTTTGTATTTGTGTGTTGTCTGTTGTGATCTCTCCATTTTCATTTCTAATTTTATTAATTTGATTTTTCTCCCTTTGTTTCTTGATGAGTCTGGCTAATGGTTTGTCAATTTTATTTATACTCTCAAAGAACCAGCTATTGGCTTTGTTGATTTTTGCTATCATCTCTTTTGTTTCTTTTGCATTTATTTCTGCCCTAATTTTTAAGATTTCTTTCCTTCTACTAACCCTGGGGTTCTTCATTTCTTCTTTTTCTAGTTGCTTTAGGTGTAGAGTTAGGTTATTTATTTGACTTTTTTATTGTTTCTTGAGGTATGCCTGTATTTCTATGAACTTTTCCCTTAGCACTGTTTTTACAGTGTCCCACAGGTTTTGGGTTGTTGTGTTTTCATTTTCATTGGTTTCTATGCATATTTTGATTTCTTTTTTGATTTCTTCTGTGATTTGTTGGTTATTCAGCAGCGTGTTGTTCAGCCTCCATATGTTGAAAATTTTAATATTTTTTCTCCTGTAATTGAGATCTAATCTTACTGCATTGTGGTCAAGAAAGATGCTTGGAATGATTTCAGTTTTTTTTTTTAATTTACCAAGGTTAGATTTATGGTCCAGGATGTGATCTATCCTGGAGAAGGTTCCATGTGTGCTTGAGAAAAAGGTGAAATTCATTGTTTTGGAGTGAAATGTCCTATAGATATCAATTAGGTCTAACTGGTCTATTGTATCATTTAAAGTTTGGGTTTCCTTGTTAGTATTCTGTTTAGTTGATCTACCCATAGGTGTGAGTGGGGTATTAAAGTCTGCCACTATTATTGTGTTCTTGTTAATTTCCCCTTTCATACTTGTTAGCATTTGTCTTACATATTGTGGTTCTCCTATGTTGGGTACATATATATTTATAATTGTTATATGTTCTTCTTGGATTGATCTTTTGATCATTATGTAGTGTCCTTCTTTGTCTCTTTTCACAGCCTTTGTTTTAAAGTCTATTTTATCTGATATAAGTATTGCTACTCCTGCTTTCTTTTGGTCTCTGTTTGTGTGGAATATCTTTTTCCAGCCCTTCACTTTCAGTCTGTATGTGTCCCTTGTTTTGAGGTGGGTCTCTTGTATACAACATATATAGGGGTCTTGTTTTTGTAACCATTCAGCCAGTCTTTGTCTTTTGGTTGGGGCATTAAACTCATTTACGTTTAAGGTAATTATTGATAAGTATGATCCCGTTGCCATTTACTTTATTGTTTTGGGTTTGAGTTTATACACCTTTTTTGTGTTTCCTGTCTAGAGAGGATCCTTTAGCATTTGGTGGAGAGCTGGTTTGGTGGTGCTGAATTCTCTCAGCTTTTGCTTGTCTGTAAAGCTTTTGATTTCTCCTCCATATTTGAATGAGATTCTTGCTGGGTACAGTAATCTGGGCTCTAGGTTATTTTCTTTCATCACTTTAAGTATGCCCTGCCATTCCCTCCTGGCCTGAAGAGTTTCTATTGAAAGATCAGCTGTTATCCTTGTGGGAATCCCTTTGTGTGTTATTTGTTGTTTTTCCCTTGCTGCTGTTAATATTTGTTCTTTGTGTTTGATCTTTGTTAATTTGATTAATATGTGTCTTGGGGTGTTTTGCCTTCGTTTATCCTGTTTGAGACTCTCTGGGTTTCTTGGACTTGAGTGATTATTTCCTCCCCCATTTTAGGGAAGTTTTCAACTATTATCTCCTCAAGTATTTTCTCATGGTCTTTCGTTTGTCTTCTTCTTCTGGGACTCCTATGAATTGAATGTTAAAGTGTTTAACATTGTCCCAGAGGTCTCTGAGATTGTCTTCATTTCTTTTAATTTATTTTTCTTTTTTCCTCTCTGATTCATTTATTTCTACCATTCTATCTTCTACCTCACTGATCCTATCTTCTGCCTCTTATTGTACTATTTGTTCCCTCCAGAGTGTTTTTAATCTCATTTATTGCATTATTCATTATATATGGACTCTTTTTTATTTCTTCTAGATCCTTGTTAAACCTTTCTAACATCTTCTCAATTCTTGTCTCTAGGCTATTTATCTGTGATTCCATTTTGTTTTCAAGATATTGGATCATTTTCACTATCATTATTCAGAATTCTTTGTCAGGTAGATTACCTATCTCTTCCTCTTTTGTTTGGTTTGGAGGGCATTTATCCTGTTCCTTTACCTGCTGGGTATTCCTCTCTCTTTTCATCTTGTTTAAATTGCTGAGTTTGGGGTGTCCTTTCTATATTCTGGCAGTTTGTGGAGTTCTCTTTATTGTGGAGTTTCCTAGCTGTGGGTGGGGTTGGACTGGTGGCTTGTCAAGGTTTCCTGGTTAGGGAAGCTTGTGTCGGTGTTCTGGTGGGTAGGGCTGGATTTCTTCTCTCTGTAGTGCAATGAAGTGTCCAGTAATGAGTTGTGAGATGTCATTGGGTTTGGAGTGACTTTGGGCAGCCTGTATATTGAATCTCAGGGCTGTGTTCCTGTGTTGCTGGAGAATTTGCGTGGTATGTCTTGCTCTGGAACTTGTTGGTCCTTGGGTGGTGCTTGGTTTCAGTGTAGGTATGGAGCCGTTTGATGAGCTCCTGTTGATTAATGCTCCCTGGAGTCAGGAGTTCTCTGGTGTTCTCAGGATTTGGACTCAAGCCTCCTGCTTCTGGTTTTCAGTCTTATTTTTACAGTCACCTCAAGACTTCTCCATCTATACAGCACTGTTGATAAAACATCTAGGTTAAGGATGAAAAATTTCTCCACAGTGAGGGATGCCCAGAGAGGTTCACAGAGTTACATGGAGAAGAGAAGTGGGAGGAGAGAGATAGAGGTGACCAGGATGAGATGAGGTGGAATCAAAAGAGGAGAGAGCAAGCTAGCCAGTAATAACTTCCTTATGTGTGCTCCACAGTCTGGACTGCTCAGAGATGTTCACAGAGTTATACAGAGAAGAGAAAAGGAAGGAAGGAGACAGAGGTGGCCAGGAGGATAAAGGGGGAAATTAAAAGGAGAGAGACAGATCCAGCCAGTAATCAGCTCCCTAGGTGTTCTCCACAGTCTGTTACACACAAAGGGATTCACAGAGTTGGGTAGAGAAGAGAAGGTGGAGGGAGGAGATAGAGGTGACCTGGTGGAGAAAAAGGAGAGTCCAAAGGGGAAGAGAGCAGTCAAGCCAGTAATCTCGCTCCCAAGTAAAAATGGGTACTGAAGATTGGGTTCTTAAAGGTACAAAATTGATAACAAACACCAAAAAGCAAAGATTAAAAATCTAGAGTAGAGGTTGGATTTTCAAAAATACAATATTAAATTAAAAAAAACAAAGTCACAAAAATTATAAAATATATATATATATATGAAGTTTGCTTTAAATAATAGGGTCTCTCTCTTTTATTTTTTTGCAAAGTAATAGGTTATAAAAATGAAAGTTAAAAGAGTAATAGAGGACTTAAAGAAATGAATGATAGTAAAAATAATAAAAATATATCTAGGCTTTTTCTGGTGTTGTTGTGGACAGTGTGGGGGTCAGTCCATTTTTGGATAGTTCCTTGATCTGGCTTATATTTCTCAAGATCTATAGGCCCCTTCCTGTGTAGTCAGTTCTAACTACAGGGTTTTAATCTATTGCACCTTTCACTTCCAAGGAGGATCCCTCTGTTTTAGCTTCATCTGTTTGCTGGTGTCTTCAGTGTCTAATTTGCACCCTGACACAAGGAGGCATTGGTGGACACTTTTTTACACTCACTTGTTCAGTCGTGCTGTGAGGAGGGAGGGACGCTGCAAGCAAATAACACTGGTGTGTGCTCACAGTGTCACTGCCACACTGGGTTTGCCCCTGCTCACGGTGTGTGTACTTTTCCTGTCAACACTGCTTAGGCTCTAGGTTGCTCTGCAGGGAACTGTCTGAGGCCGGCCATGGGTTGTATGCACTTCCCAGGTCTAAGCCACTCAGGTTCAGGTACTCAGGTAGTCCTCAGAGGTGCAGACTTGGTTGGGCCTGCGTTTTGTGACCTTCCCAGGTCCAAGCAGCTCAGGTGACCAGGTGTTTGGCGAGAGTGGTCACTGCGACTTATTGCCTCCCCCTTCCCTGCTGCTCGGTTTTCTGGGTGTAAAACTGGCACACCTTCTCAGGTGGATGTTGACCATCCAGAATCCCAAGAAGTCTTAGTTAGCAACAAAGCCTGCTTGCAGTTTGGTAGATAATGCCTCTCTGGGGTCGCGATTGCCCTCTTCTGGCTCTGGCTACCTGTCATCAGAGGGGGATGGTCTGCAGCTGGCTAGCTCTGCTCAGTCCTGTGTTCTGTGAGTGGGCCTGATGGTGTCTTAGGTTAGGGCTTTTCATGTAGCTCTAGTCAGTCCTTTGTTCTGTGAGTGGGCCTGACGGCATCTTAGATTAGGGCTTTTTCTGTGGTAGCTATCCCACAGCCTGTTTTGCTAGCCCAAGTTAGTTCCTTCAGATTGCCCTTGGGGCATTCAGGTCCAGTCCATACACTAAGCAATGCAGCCCGCGCCTCCCTGCCCAGACCCTGCTTGCTAGTGGCGAATGCAGACATCTGCGTTGCTTCTCCAATGGGGGAGTTACCATTGGTCATGTAATCTCTGGGTTTTAATTATTTATTTTTCCTCCCTATAATGTTGCCCTCTGTGGTTCCAATGCTCGCCACAGACTCGGCAATGAGAGTGTTTCCTGGTGTTTGCAAATGTCTCTCTTTTTTAAGACTCCCTTCCTGGGATGGAACTTCATCCCTATCTCTTTTGTCTCTCTTTTTGTCTTTTATATTTTTCCTATCTCCTTTTGAAGACAATTGGCTGCTTTTCTGGGTGCCTGATGTCCTCTGCTGGCATTCAGAAGCTGTTTTGTGGAATTGAACATCAGCGTTCAAATGTTCTTTTGATGAATTTGTGGGGGAGAAAGTGATCTCCCCATACTATTTCTCCACCATCTTCTGGAGAAGACTCTTGAGAGCCCCTTGGACTGCAAGGAGAACCTACCAGTCCATCCTAAAGGAGATCAGTCCTGGGTGTTCATTGGAAGGACTAATATTAAAGCTGAAACTCCAGTATTTTCGCCACCTGATGCGAAGAGCTAACTCATTTGAAAAAACCCTGATGCTGGGAAAGATTGAGGTCAGGAGAAGAAGGGAATGACAGAGCATGAGATGGTTGGATGGCATCACTGACTCAATGGACATGGGTTTGGGTGGACTCCAGGAACTGAGTATGGACAGGGAAGCCTGGCATGCTGTGGTTCATGGGGTCACAAAGAGTCGGACACGACTGAGTGACTGAACTGAACTGAACTTCCAACTGTGCTCAGTTGGTGGACTGAACTTCCACCTTCCAAGATGCTCAGCTTTCTTTACAGTCCAACTCTCACATCCGTACAAGACTACTGGAAAATCCATAGATTTGACTAGATGGACCTTTGCTGGCAAAGTAATGTCTATGCTTTTTAATATGCTGTCTGGTTTGATCATACTTTTCTTCCAAGGAGCAAGCATCTTTAAATTTGGATTGCTGCAGTCACCATCTACAGTGATTTTGGAGCCCAAGAAAATAAAGTATCTCACTATTTCCACTGTTTCCCCATCTATTTGCCATGATCTTACTTTTATGAATGTTGAGTTTTAAGCCAACATTTTGACTATCTTCATTCACTTTCATCAAGAGGCTCTTTAGTTCTAATTCACTTTCTGCCATTAAGGTAGTGTCATCTGAATATCTGAGGTTATTGATATTTCTTCCAGCAATCTTGATTCCAGCTTGTGCTTCATGCAGCCTTGCGTTTTGCATGATGTACTCTGCATAGAAGTTAAATAAGCAGGGTGACAGTATACAGCCTTGATGTATTCTTTTCCCTATTTGGAACCAGTCTGCTGTTCCATGTCCAGTTCTAACTGTGCTTCTTTACCTGCATACAGATTTCTCAGGAGGCAGATCAGGTGGTCTGGTGCTCTCATCTTTTTAAAAATTTTCCACAGTTTGTTCTGATCCACACAGTCAGAGGCTTTGGCATAGTCAATAAAGGAGAAGTAGATGTTTTTCTGGAACTCTCTTGCTTTTTTTGATGATCCAGAGGATGTTGGCAATTCGATCTCTGGTTCTGCTGCCTTTTTAAAATCCAGTTTTAACATCTAGAAGGTCATGGTTCAGGTACTATTGAAGCCTAGCTTGGAGAATCTTGGTCATTACTTTCCTAGTGTGTGAGATGAGTGCCATTGTGCAGTAGTTTGAACATACTTTGGCATTGCCTTTCTTTGGGATTGGAATGAAAGCTTACCTTATCCTGTCCTGTGACCCCTGCTGAGTTTTTCAAATTTGCTGGATATTGAGTCCAGCACTTTCACAGCATCATATTTTAGGATTTGAAATAGTTCAACTGGAATTCCATCACCTCACCTAGCTTTGTTCATAGTCATACTTTCTAAGGCCCACTTCATTTCACATTCCAGGATATCTGGTTTTAGGTGAGTGATAACACCATCATGATTATCTGGATCACAATCTGTTTTTTTTTTTTTTATTTATTTGTTATTTTGTGTATTCTTCCCACCTCTTCATAAAGTTTTATACTTCTGTTAGATCCATACCATTTCTGTCCTTTATTGTGCCCATTTTTGCATGAAATATTCCCTTGGTATCTCTAATTTTCTTGAGGAAATCTAGAGCCTTTCTCATTGTATTGTTTTCCTGTATTTCTTTGCATTGATCACTGAGGAAGGCTTTCTTATCTCTCCATGCTATTCTTTGGAACTCTGCATTCAAATATGTATATCTTTCCTTTTCTCCTTGCCTTTTGTTTCACTTCTTTTCTTTGATAGTTGTAAGGCCTTCTCAGACAATCATTTTGCCTTTTTGCATTTCCTTTTTTGGGGGATAATCTTGATCAGTTCAGTTAAGTTCAGTTGCTCAGTCATGTCTGACTCTTTGCGACCCCATGAATCGCAGCACGCCAGGCGTCCCTGTCCATCACCAACTTCCGAAGTTTACTCAAACTCATGTCCATCGAGTTGGTGATGCATTCCAGCCATCTCATCCTCTGTCATCCTCTTCTCCTCCGTCCCCCAATGCCTCCCAGCATCAGGATCTTTTCCAATGAATCAACTCTTCACATGAGGTGGACAAAGTATTGGAGTTTCAGCTTCAACATCAGTCCTTGCAATGAACACCCAGGACTGATCTCCCTTAGGTTGGACTGGTTGGATCTCCTTGCCATCCAAAGGACTCTCAAGAGTCTTCAAAAGCATCTATTCTTCAGCACTCATCTTTTTTCATAGTCCAACTCTCACATCCAGACCTGACCACTGGAAAAACCATAGCCTTGACTAGACGGACCATTGTTGACAATTGTTGTCTTTGCTTTTTAATATGCTACCTAGGTTGGTCATAACTTTCCTTTTTTTAATTTCATGGCTGCAATCACCATCTGCAGTGATATTGGAGACCAAAAAAATAAAGTCTCACACTGTTTCCACTGTTTCCCCATCTATTTCCCATGAAGTGATAGAACCAGATGCCATGTTCTTCGTTTTCTGAAGGTTGAAAATTAAACCAACTTTTTCACTCTCCACTTTCACTTTTGTTAAAAGAGGCTTTTTAGTTCCTCTTCACTTTCTGCAATAAGGGTGGTGTCATCTGCATATCTGAGGTTATTGATATTTCTCCAGGCAATCTTGATTCCAGCTGTGCTTCTTCCAGCCCAACTATTCTCATGATGTACTCTGCATATAAGTTAAATAAGCAGGGTGATAATATACAACCTTGACGTACTCCTTTCCCAATTTGGAAACAGTCTGTTGTTCCACGTCCAGTTGTAACTTTTGCTTCCTGACCTGCATATAGGTTTCTCAAGAGGCAGGTCAGGTGGTCTGGTATTCCCATCTCTTTCAGAATTTTCCACAGTTTATTGTGATCCACACAGTCAAAGGCTTTGGCATAGTCAATAAAGCAGAAATAAATATTTTTTCTGGAACTCTCTTGCTTTTCTGATCTAGTGGATGTTGTTAATTTGATCTCTGCCTTTTCTAAAAGCAGCTTGAACATCTGAAAGTTCAGGTTCATGTATTGCTGAAGCCTGGCTTGGAGAATTTTGAGCATTATTTTACTAGCGTGTGAGATGAGTACAATTGTGTGGTACTTTGAACATTCTTTTGGCATTGCCTTGCTTTGGGATTGGATTGAAATAAGCTTTTCCAGTTCTGTGGCCACTGCTGAGTTTTCCAAATTTTCTGGCATACTGAGTGCAGCACTTTCAGAGCATCATCTTTCAGGATTTGAAATATTTCAACTGGAATTCCATCACCTCCACTAGCTTTGTTTGTAGTGATTCTTTCTAAGGCCCACTTGACTTCACATTCCAGGATGCCTGGCTCTAGGTGAATGATCACACATCGTGATTATCTTGGTCATGAAGATTTTTTTGTACAGTTACTCTGTGTATTCTTGCCACCTCTTCTGAATAATTTCTGCTTCTGTTAGGTTCATATAATTTCTATCCTTTATGGAGCCCATTTTGCATGAAATGTTCCCTTGGTATTTCTAATTTTCTTGAAAAGATCTCTAGTCTTTCCCATTCTGTTGTTTTCCTCTATATCTTTGCCTTGATCACTAAGGAAGGCTTACTTATTTCTCCTTGCTATTCTTTGGAACTCTGCATTCAGATTATTATATCTTTCCTTTTCTCCTTTGCTTTTCACTTCTCTTGTTTTTACAGCTATTTGTAAGGCCTCCCCAGACAGCCATTTTGTTTTTTTTGCAATTCTTTCCCATGGGGATTGTCTTGATCGCTGTCTCCTGTACAATGTCATGAACCTCCATCCATAGTTCATCAGGCACTCTGTCTATCAGATCTAGTCCCTTAAACCTATTTCTCACTTCCACTGTATAATCATAAGGGATTTGATTTAGGTCATACCTGAATTATCTAGTGGTTTCCCCTACTTTCTTCAATTTAAGTCTGAATTTGGTAATAAAGAGTTCATTATCTGAGCCACAGTGAGCTCCCAGTCTTGTTTTTGCTGACAGTATAGAGCTTCTCCATCTTTGGCTGCAAAGAATATGGTCAATCTGATTTTGATGTTGACCATCTGGTGATGTCCATGTGTAAAGTCTTCTCTTGTATTGTTGGAAGAGGGTGTTTGCTATGATCAGCGAATTTTCTTGGCAAAACTCTATTAGCCTTGCTGTGCATCATTCTGTACTCCAAGGCCAAATATGCCTATTACTCCAGGTGTTTCTTGAGTTCCTACTTTTGCATTCCAGTCCCCCATAATGAAAAAGGACATCTTTTGGGGGTGTTAGTTCTAAAAGGTCTTCTATGTCTTCATAGAACCATTCAACTTCAGCTTCTTCAGCATTTCTGGTTAGGGCATAGACTTGGATTACTGTGATATTGAATGGTTTGACTTAGAAACAAACAGAGATCATTCTGTCTTTTGTAGGATTGCATCCAAGTACTGCATTTTGGACTCTTTTGTTGACCATAATGGCTACTCCATTTCTTCTGAGGGATTCCTGCCCACAGTAGGAGATATAATGATCATCTGAGTTAAATTCACCCATTCCAGTCCATTTTAGTTCACTGATTCCTAGAATATCAATGTTCATTCTTGCCATATCCTGTTTGACCACTTCCAATTTGCCTTGATTCATGGATGAGAGAAGCGACCCAATGTCCAAGGTCAGGGATGGCAGCCAATAGGAGCTATTCCACGTCCAAGGTCAGGGGCTGCGGACAAGAGGAGCAACCCCACGTCCAAGGATTGGAGGCTGAATGGGTGCAGGAGGGCTGAGAGGAGCTACTCTACGTTCAAGATCAGGAGGGGCAACTCGTCCAAGGTAAGGAGTAGCAGCTGTGCTTTGCTGGAGTAGCTGTGAAGAGATACCCCACCTCCAAGGTAACAGAAACCCAAATAAGATGGTAGGTGTTGTAGGAGGGCATCAGAGGGCAGACAAACTGAAACAATACTCACAGAGAACTAACCAATCTGATCACACGGACTACAGCCTTGTTTAACTCAATGAAACTAAGCCATGCCGTGTGGGGCCACCTAAGATGGACGATTCATGGTGGAGAGGTCTGACCGAATGTGGTCCACTGGAGAAGGGAATGGCAAACCATTTCAGTATTCTTGCCTTGAGAACCCCATGAATAATATGAAAAGGTAAAATGATAGGATACTGAAAGAGGAACTCCCCAGGTCGGTAAGTACCCAATCTTGATCACTGCCTCTAGTACAACGTCATGAGCCTCCATCCATAGTTCTTCAGGCACTCTGTCTAACAGATCTAATCCCTTGAATCTGTTTGTCACTTCCACTTTATAATCGTAAGGGATTTCATTTGGTGTAAGATGGCAGAGTAGAAGGACGTGCGCTCATCTTCTCCTGTGAGAATGCCAAAACCGCAACTCACTGCTGAACAACTGTTGACTGAAGGACGTTGGATTCCACCAAAAAAAAATATATCTGACATCCAAGGACAAAGGAGAAGCCCTAGGAAGATGGTAGGAGGGGCAAAATCAAGTTTAGGATCAAACTCCTTACCCTCCAGAGATACTCAGAAGGCTCAAACAAACCTTGTGTGCACCAGAACCCTGAGACCCCACACAGAGACTGATCCCAAACTGTGTTTGAATGCCTCCTGAGAAGGTATAGGTCAGCAGTGGCCAGCCACAGTGGTGGGGGCTCTGGGTGCAGCATACCTGGGTATAGCATAAGCTGTCTTGGAGGAGGTCACCATTGACCCCTCCATAAAGTCTCCAGAACATAGACAGGATGGGGAAAACAGACACTTGGAGAGCAGACAGAACCTTACGCATATCAGGATCCAGAAGAAAGGAGCAGTAACCCCACAAGAGACTGACCCAGACTTGTCTGTGAGAGTCTAGGAGTCTCCAGTGGAGGCATGGGTTGAAGGTGGCCTGCTGCAGGGTCAGGGGCACTGAGAGCAGCAGTGGGCGCATGGGACTGTTTGAAGGAGGTCACTGTTATCTGCATTACCTTCACCATAGTTAGGCCTCAGGTCAAAGAAGAGAGAGGGAATACAGCCTCACCCATCAAGGGAAAATTGGATTAAAGATTTACTGACCATGGCCCCACCTGTCAGAACAAGACCCAGTTTCCCCCTCAGTTACTCTCTCTCTTTAGGAAGCTTCCATAAGCCTCTTATCCTTATCCATATGAGGGCAGGCAGAATGAAAACCACAGTCACAGAAACCTAACCAAACTAATCACATGGACCACAGCCTTGTCTAACTCAATGAAACTATGAACCATGTCTTGGAGGGCCACCCAAGATGGATGGGTCATGGTGGAGAGTTCTGACAAAATGTGGTCCACTGGAGAAGGGAATGGCAAACCACTTCAGTATTCTTGCCTTGAGAACCCCATGAACAGTATGGAAAGGCAAAAAGTTAAGACACTAAACGATGAACTCCCCAGGTCGTAGGTGCCTGATATGCTACTGGAGAACAGTGGAGAAATAACTTCAGAAAGGATGAAGAGATGGAGCCAAAGCAAAAACAACACCCAGTTGTGGTTGTGACTGGTGATGACAGTAAAGTCTGATGCTGTAAAGAGCAATATTGCATAGGAACCTGGATTATTAGGTCAAACAGGAGTTGGCAAGAATGAACATTGACATTTCAGGAATCAGCAAACTAAAATGGACTGGAATGGGTGAATTTAATTCAGATGACCATTATATCTACTACTGTGGGCAAGAATCCCTTAGAAGAAATGGAGTAGCCATCATAGTCAACAAGAGTCTGAAATGCAGTACTTGGATGCAATCTCAAAAACGACAGAATGATCCCTGTTCATTTCCAAGCCAAACCATTCAGTAACATAGTAATCCAAGTCTATCCCCTGACTAGTAATGCTGAAGAAGCTGAAGTTGAACGGTTCTATGAAGACCTTTTAGAACTAACACCTCAAAAAGATGTCATTTTCATTATAGGGGACTGGAATGCAAAAGTAGGAACTCAAGAAACACCTGGAGTAACAGGCATATTTGGCCTTGGAATACAAAACAGCAGGCCAAAGGCTAACATAGTTTCCCTAAGAGAACACACTGGTCATAGCAAACACCCTCTTCCAACAACACAAAAGAAGACTCTATTCATGGATATCACCAGATGGTCAATACTGAAATCGGATTGATTATATTATTTGCAGCCAAAAATGGAGAGGATCTATAAAGTCATCAAAAACAAGACTGGCAGCTGACTGTGGCTCAGATCATGAACTCCTTATTGTCAAATTCAGACTTAAGTTGAAGAAAGTAGGGAAAACCACTAGACCATTCAGGTATGAACAAAATAAAATATTAAATAATAACAACAAAGAAAAGTGAAAAATGATCACTGCCGTAAGAAATAAGAAGTGTGTATACTACCAGCAATTGAACCCATTGTGGGAAATCAGGAAACATGTGATGAAAATAAACTTATTTTAAATTTACTAAATAACTAGAGTCAAGCAGTGTGCTATTCCATAATTTTTTTTTCTTATATTTCTGCTCAGTTAGGGCTTTGTGAACTACTTTTAAAGAAAGTTTGTCCCTAGGTTAAAGGAAGGACCAGACGGTAATCAATCCATCACTGATTGGAGATTCTGTTCCAGACAATGGAGTATGTGGTGCTCTGTAAAATAGTTCTCAATTGAAATAGTCATAACCGGTGAAAATATTTATTTATATCTACAGATGAACCAAATTATGGGAGAAAAAATCTACCTGGTTTGATCAAAAAGTTAATTCTATTTTTTCATACCATGTAATGGAAAAATCCAAAAGAGCTTTTGGCCAACCCCATGGTAACTTATCAATAAGAAGGACATTAATATGTGACTCTTCACCAATATTCACTCCTCCTGTTTATTTCTCTCTGCATATGCTCCATTTTAGGAAGATGTGGTCAAGAGGCTGTAGTTTCCTCTCTTCTCAGGTCTCAGTCAAAGGCTACAATATCTCTCCAGGAGGGCAAAATAAGTAGCCTTTCTCATCCCCCCAGCTCCATGTTGCAGAGGCAAAATTCTAGGTGAGTGTTGTTGGAGTAGTAACTCAGAAATTGTGTATAGAAGAGAGTGGACATAAAGGACCAAAAATTCTCCCTCAAGGAAGTGATTTTACTTGGAATAGAGAGTGAAGAAGTGTCCTACTAGGGAGCAGTGTGGTTTTCAGAAAGATTCAATGACTTTCCTATTAAAGTCCTTCGCATTGCCAAGACTATATCTAGTCCTTCTGCCTAGGTCTTTGAGTTATATACCATGAGGGAAATGAGCATTGAAGTTTTAATGTATTTATCATAACTCTATACTTAACATCGGGCAAGAATCCCTGACACTTTACTGAAAAGAAGGAAAAAGTGAAAGAATGGGGTGGAAATTCTGCCAAGTTACTGAGATCAATAAAAATAAACAAACAAACAAACAAGCAATTTTTTTAAAAAAAAAGCTTAATTTATTAAGGGGCCAGCAGAAATTTGGAATCCTCAATGCTGCCTTATTTGACCAGTTTCTAAAGTCTGTCCTTCTACGAATCATCTGTGAAAGTGGGCCTCTGCATGGAACCAGGTTATTTATCAGGTTTTACAGTTTGTATGAGACAAAGATTGTTCAGTATTTAAAGAGGCAGGATACTATGGTCTGAAGATGCAATACTTGCTATAATATAAAATAAATATTGACAAGAAATAAGAGCCATTTTGGAATTGCTTCCACAGGGTAGTACAAACAGAACCAACTGTTGGTTTATTTGAGTTTCAACCAGTCACATTTGATGTGGTCTCTAATATAATGTTGGCAAAGAGGAGAAGGGACAATGTTAAGTCCATCATCCCATAGATCTGTTTTCAAATTTCAATGTCGAGGACCCCATCAAAAATTATTGTACTTATATTGATTTTTCATAAATGTATTAAAACAATCAATATTTTGTAAGGCCCCAAATTTTCATAGACATCATGCTAATTGCTGTGGGTACATAGGTGAGCAGGCTTCTCAAGTGGCTCAGTGGCAAAGAATCCGCCTGCCAGTACAAGACATGCAGGAGACATGGGTTCACTCCCTGGGTTCACAAGGTCGCCAGGAGGAGGAAATGGCAACCCATTCCAGTATTCTTGGCTGGAAAATTCCATGGACAGAGGATCCTGGTGGACTACAGTCCATGGGGTCACAAAGAGTCGAACATGACTGAGCAACTGAGCACACACACACGAATGAGTAAAATTAACATAGCTCTTTCCACTATGAAACCTATGTGAAGTGAAGTTGCTCAGTCGTGTCCAACTCTTTGAGACCCCACGGAATGTAGCCTACCAGGCTCCTCTATTCATGGGATTTTCCAGGCAATAGTACTGGAGTGGATTGCCATTTCCTTCTCCAATGAAACCTATAGTCTAGCATAAAAGACAAACAATAGCAATAGAATATTCTAATTTTGTTCTTAAGAGTACAAAGTACGGAGTGTGACTGAGACACTAAAGAAGATTTTTTTTTGTAGATAATAGCTTCCTGTTTTTATTATGATGAATCTTGAACATACCTAAAAATTAAAAATACTAGGATACCCCACCTACATGTATTTTGCTTTATTATTTGAAGTAAATTGCATACTAAGAATCATGTAACTTCAAACATAAATATTTTAGTGTGTACTCATAAAAGGTAATATCTCATTTTTAAAACAATGCATAAATTTAGAATGATTCAAGCATGCTAATATTGTTCCAATTCTCTTGCATAGCTAGCAGCACTGATCAATATCCAAACTACATATATTTGCCTTGCATTTAATAAACTTGCTAGACTATTCTGCCTATTCAAATGACTGTAACTATATTTAAAAGTTCATATTTTCATTGGTGGTTTATTGTTTTGTTTATAAATGCACTGGTTGGGCATATCTATCTCCTGTTTGAAAACAAGTTTCAAAATTTTAACTGTACAATCAATAATAACATCTCTTCTATAGGGGAAAAACTTAAGTTGAAAATAGAGGAGGATATATATGCAGAGCCCTATTCAATTAATAGGATAGACAGTCATCTTAGTCTGTTTGGGTTTTTACAGCAAAAATACTGTAGATTTAGTAACTTAAACCACAAGCATTTATTTCACATAGTTCTGAAGCTTGGGGAGTACAAGATCAATGTACCTGTATAACTGGTGTCTGGTGAGATGCTATTCTCTGGTTCACAGATTGCCATCTCTTGTTGTGTTCTTACATGGTGGAGAGGGCGAGGGAGCTCTCTGGTGTCTCTTTTACAAGAGGCACTAATTCCATTTATGGTTTCACCCTCATGACCTAATTACCTCCCAGAGACCAAATACCATCACATTGGGCTTAGGTTTCAATATGTGAATTTGGGGAGACACAAACCATCTACAGCAAGAGTGATATATTAATATATGTGTAGTATCCAGGATTAGACATTCTTGCTGGCTTCTTTCTTGTTGTTGTACAGTCCTTAAGTCAGGTCTAACTCTTTGTGACCCCATGGACTACAGCATGCCAGGCTACTCTGTCCTTCACACTCTCCCAAAGTTGTTCAAGTTGATGCCCATTGAGTCAGTGATGCCATCCAACCATCTCCTCCTTTGTTATCCCCTTCTTCTGCTTTCAGTTTTTCTCAGTATCAGGATCTTTTCCAATAGGTCAGTTCTTCACATCAGATGGCCCAAGTATTGGAGCTTCAGCTTCAGCATCAGTCCTTCTGATTAATATTGAGGGTTGATTTCCTTAGGACTGACTGATTTGATCTCGTTACAGTCCAAGGGGCTCTCACGAGTCTTCTCCAGCACCACAATTTGTAAATATCAATTCTTTGGTGCTCAGCCTTCTTTATGGTCCAACTTTCACATCTGTACATGACTTCAGGAAAAACCATACCTTTGACTATACAGATCTTTGTCAGCAAAGTGATGTCTCTGGTTTTTAATATGCTGTCTATGTTTGTTATAATTCTATCAACATATATTTCTTTATTAAAGAGAGCTATCTTTTTTTTTTAATAGAACAGCTCACATCTAAATTTTATATAGAACATGTTACTGCTCTTTGTCTGTTTGATGTTTGAGTAGTGCTATTGGTGCTAACCAGAGCAGAGGATGCAATGCTGAGCTCCATCAAATATTTTCAGGTCTCATTGATAGTGTTGGCCTTTTATACCCTGATGAAAACTCACCAGAGGAACAAACTTAGAAAATAAATTTAGAATAAAGTTCCTTTTCCACTTTCTCCTCATAATGCTCCTGCTCTTTGTCATGGCATTGCTACTAACAGTAGAAGCTGTAAAAGGGTTGTAAATTATTACTCCAAGAAATGTGTTTTGCTACTTATATAACTTTTGGCCCAAATGCATCCCTTGGCATATGTTGAAGGCATTGTTAGCCTTATATGGCAGATATCGTAATATTTGGAAAATCCCCCATGAGCCTGTGAATGAAATTGGCATCTGTATTCTATATTTCAGTACAAGACCCAAAGGTTCTGGCCATTGAAATAGTAGTTCCAGAATTGACAACAATAAAAGTAACAGTAGAAATAAAAAAGAAACAAAACAAAAACCACATACTTTGATCCCATCCTAATAAATTCAATGTCTCCCACACTATTTGATATTTTTACAGTAATAATAATTTTATTTACAGAACATTATAGTCTGCTTTTTGTTACTTGTTGTGACCTGGAAGAGAGTATTGCATCCTATAAATATTTGCAAACATAGCCACATTTTCATTGGTTTTTGCTTACTACAAGCTTCTGACATATGCAGTGGTTAAGCAATAATTATATTACCATAAAATACTGTACTCCCTTACACCGAGACTCTCTCATAAATTTCTCTGCTGTTGTCTATGACAATTTGCACTGACTGGTCGACTGTTACTACTTCTCTTTGTTTTAATTTCCCTGCCCAAACTCAAACCTGCCATCCCTTTCATCAAAGTCTTCTATCACTCTAACTCACATTGGTGACTCACTTTTCTTAAGTTAATATTTATTTTCTTTGATAATTGACTATATATCATGTAGGTTTTCAGTTGCTCATTATTTTCTCACATCAATATGATTTACCTTTCTACATAGACTGCAAGCTCCATACAAATAATATTTATGGATTTGAGTTTTTTGTTGTAAACTATTATGGCTTTGAAACTAAAAATTTCATTCAAGCTAATAGGCATCAACTGGTAGCTCATTGGGTCTTCCCAGGTGCCTCAGTGGTAAAGAATCAGGCTTCTAATGCAGGAGATGCAACAGATGTGAGTTCAATCCCCTGGTTGGGAAGGTCCCCTGGAGAAAGAAATAATAATTCACTACAGTATTCTTGCCTGGAAAACCCCGTGGACAGAGGAGCCTGGTAGGCTATAGTCCATGGGATCGTAGAGTTGGACAAGACTGAATAACTGAGCACACACCCATGGTAGCTTGTTAAGAATTTGTTAGCTCTGGTCCTTTCTGTCATCCAGTGAAACAGAATCTGCAAATAACAAGATTTCAAGATATTTTGAATAAACTTTTAGTTTGATGTACTGCCCTAAAATGTATCACCCATCTGTATAGGCTAACTGAATGGCTGTTCATTTATTATTTGTGACAGAAGTTTTCTTAGATTACTATAACAAATTATCATAAACTGAATAGCTTGAAACAGCATAAGTGTATTCCCTCATAGTACAGGTGAAAGTGAAAGTTGCTGAGTCATATCCAACTCTTTGTGACTTCATGGACAATACAGTCCATGAAATTCTCCAGGCCAGAATACTGGAGTGGGTATCCTTTCCCTTCTCCAGGGGCTCTTCCCAACCCAGGGATCAAACCCAGGTCTCCCACATTGCATGTGAATTCTCTACCAGCTGAGCCATAGGAGAAGCCCAAGAATATTGGAGTGGGTAGCCTATTCCTTCTCCAGCAGATCTTCCCAACACAGGAATTGAACCGGGGTCTCCTGCATTGCAGGCAGATACTTCACCAACTGAGCTATCAGGGAATCCTCACAGTACAGGTGACCAGAAGTCAAAACTCAAGTGGTCTGCAGGGTTGCTTTCTTCTGTAGGCTCTGAGAGAGAAGGCATCCCATGCTTCTCTCATAGCTTCTGGTGCTTGTCAGCAATCTTTGATATTCTTTGGTTTGTAAATGCTCATTCCAGTTTTTACCTTGCTCTTTCTCATTGTGATCTTCTCTATGTTTCTGTGTCCTGCTCTTTTTTTTTTTTTTTTTTTTTTAATATATGGACATCAGTCATTGGATTTACAGCACACACCTGGTGGCTCAGATGGTAAAGCGTCTGCCTGCAATGGAGGAGACCCGGGTTCAATACTTGGGTTGGGAAGAGTTCTTGGAGAAGGAAATGGCAACCCACTCCAGTACTGTTGCCTGGAAAATTCCATGGATGGAAGAGCCTGCTAGGCTAGAGTCCATGTGTTCACAAAGAGTCGGACATGACTGAGTGACTTCACTTTCACTAAATGCAAGATTATTTTATCTTAAAGTACTGAATTAATTATACCTGCAAAGGCTCTATTTCCAAATATGGCCATATGCTGCTGAGGTTCCAGGTAAATGTGAATTATTAGTGACATGGAAGGAACTGTATTCAAATCATAACAGCCATGTACAAACAAAGGTGCAATTCATTACTTTGTTTCTTTGTTATTGCAGATGAGATGATGAGTACTCTTTCATCCCAGAGTCAGACATAGTGAGACATCATTGTTAATTGAGGTAAAATAGTGATGTGGGTAAAAGTTTTCATTTTCATTGTAGCTACGACTCCCCATTTAAACAAGTCCAAAGTCCTAAATGATCTCATTCTCTCTCTCTCTCTCTCTCATGCGGCCGCACGTGCGCACACACACACACACACACACACACACAACCATAAAATATTGGCCTTTCTAACTCTGAAACTCAGTGAATGGAATTGCCATAAGACTCTCTTGAGATTTTTTTCCTTCTCATTTCCCATTAAATAACTATAAAGTCCATCATTTTTTATATGCACTTTCTTATAGTCACTTTACAGGAGAAGTAAGTGGTGACCCACTCCAGTATTTGTGCCTGGGAAATCCCATGGGCAGAGGAGCCTGGCCAGCCACAGTTCATGGGGTCTCAAAGAGTCAGACACTACTGAACTACTATGCAACAACAGGATTCACTTTAAGAAAACCTAGTGCTAAACCTTACATTCTCTGCCCCTACTATATTCTATTTTTTTTTAATGTCTTTTATGGAAGTAACTGAATCAATGGATAATGATTATTTTTCTATTTTAAAGTCCATTTTTCCTACAGATTATAGTTAAATGATTAGACTATGGTATTTCCTGTCAACACTTTACAAATGTTTCTCCTTTATATTATGCAGTTAATATCTCTAGAGCATGCTTTTTCCCTGGCAAAATGTTACTTCATGGTATATATTAATGCATTCATACCCAGAATGAATGCAATGGGAACTTTTCATGTAATGGGAACAAATGAAAAGAAAAAAAAAGAAGAAGAAAAACAAAGAAACGTATATAAGTAAGTATGCCTCCCTATAAATGATTATCTGGGAATATTTAAATGCTGCTTTCCTTCTCCATTTGATAAAACTGTCTTGTGTAAACAAGTGACAATTATCAGTTATATTGCTGATTAGGGATTTATTTAATGTCTGAGTTGTTCAACTGAAATTGGGTATGACAATGTTGCTGGAACAATTTTGGTTTAAACCTTAAAACAGAGCAAAACGTTACTTTCAGACATTTTTGTACATTTATGTTTCTTACAATAATTCTTTTCAGGTGATAATATTTATTTGACCTCTGACTAGTTAGCCAAAATCAGGACAACTTGCCCACTTTGATATTGTCAAATAAATAATATTGATCTTTAGATAAGCAGGTAGGTAATTTTAGTGTTTCCTTGCTGTCAGAGTCCTTATTGTGCTATCCAACTTGTAGCTCTTTCATGCCTCCCCCGCCTCAGTGAATAAATATTCTCCTCAGGTACAAAATTTAGGGGGTTGTAAAATTAAAGTGTTAGGCAGCAAAAATCCATTTTCAAGACAAATAGTACTTCAGTTATGGTTGCCAGACAAAATATAAGATCTTAAATTTGAATTCTAGAAGAACAACACATTTTTTTTTAATTTAAGTGTACTTCATGTTGTAGATCATCCAAAATTCAAATACTACATATAAAATGTATACCAAATGTTTTTCCTTGCTGTTCATATAAAAATTCAACTTTGCCCTATGTTTTCATTTGGTAAATAAGACAATTCTAAATTTAAAAGTGAAAATTAATAAAAAAAAAACTATGAAGAAAATAATATAAATGTAAAACACCCCCAAGATTAGTCTTACTATTTTCTTTTTATTTTTTCTCAGGTTCAGAACAACATTGTAGTTGATTATGTTACAAGTCCGAGTCCAAGCTTGCTCTACTGACCACATGACAGGCCAATAAATCTGGGAGATGAGGTATTGAAGCAAAGAATATAATTATATTCTGAAAGCTGGCTTACCAAGAAGATGGCCAACGAATGTCTCAAAATAACCATCTTATCAGGTCTAAATACAAGGTTCTTTTATAGAACAGAGATGGGGCAAGGTGAGGAAACAAAGTAAAAAGGCCATTAATTTTGCAAATATGTCCTAGAATTGAGGCCTCATGGAGGAGAAGTGTTAATTTCTTTCTTTCTGCCATTTACAAGTGGACAAGTTCCTGAACAAATAATATGAGGCATATATTAGTAAATGCTAAAAATAAAACAAAAAGCTTAATAATAATAATGATTTTCCTAAATGTGAAAAGCTATATTAGTTTGCATAGGAAAGAAAGACTTTTATGAGAAAATGACAATTGATAAGAGAGAGGAATGTTGAAAGATGTAATCAAGATCTATATGGAGAACTTTCCATGTGAATGAAAGAGCCAGGATAAAACGTAAAGGAAGCCGGAGGTTGGCCTAATTAGGGAATACTAGTCCATAAATTTCAGTATTGCTTAATACTATTCTGCCTTTATTTAAAATAAGCAATATAAGAAAATCTTAAACAGAAGTTTTAGTTGAATTGAAAAATAGGATAGAGTTTCAACAGCGGATGAATAAGGTAGGAGAATGAATCAGGGAGCTGGAAGACAAAATAATGGAACTCATTCAGACAGATCAGCAAAATTAACCAGAAAAAAATAATTTAGAAAGTGAGGATATCTTTAGTGTATTATTTATAATGTATGAGGACCATTATAATGGTCCCAAAAGGAGAAGATGGGAAAAAGAGCTAGAAATAATTATTTTGGGGAAACAGAGGCTAAAAAGTTCTCTAATCTGAAGAAGGAAACAGACACTAACTAAGACAAATTATAATTTAAAAAGTAAAATTTAAGTATAAAGGCTTCTATAAATAGTAATAGGAAAACAACTTGCTATGGACAACAGAAATTCCATAAGGCCATCAGCAGTTTTTCTACAGAAATTTTATAGGCCAAAGAGTGACATGGGATAAAGTGTAGGAGACAGGAAGAATAAAAGAAAAGCAGGCCCTGGAAAGGGCCGCAAAAGAAATTTATAATTATTGAAGAACTGGATGCTATAAGGCATAAGACACTTGGAACAAGTAGAGAGGGAACAGTTCATAATCTTGAAAACAAGATATGATCCTGGTGTTGGAAAACCAACCCCAGACTGTTTCTCAACTGGCGTCTCAGTTCAGCTCATTTCACTCGCTCAGTCCTGTCCTACTTTTTGCGACCCCATGAATTGCAGCATGCCAGGCCTCCCTATCCATTACCAACTCCCGGAGTTTACCCAAACTCATGTCCATTGAGTCGGTGATGCCATCCAGCCATCTCATCCTCTGTCGTCCCCTTCTCCTCCCGCCCCCAATCCCTCGAAGAATCCTGGTCTTTTCCAATGAGTCAACTCTTCACATGAGGTGACCAAAGTACTGGAGTTTCAGCTTTAGCATCAGTCCTTCCAATGAACACCCAGGGCTGATCTCCTTTAGAATGCACTGATTGGATCTCCTTGCAGTTCAAGGGACTCCCAAGAGTCTTCTCCAACACCACAGTTCAAAAGCATCCATTCTTTGGTGCTCAGCTTTCTTCACAGTCCAACTCTTACATCCATACATGACCACTGGAAAAACCATAGCCTTAACTAGACGGACCTTTGTTGGCAAAGTAATGTCTCTGCTTTTGAATATGCTATCTAGGTTGGTCATAACTTTATTTTCTTTTTTTTTTTAATTTTATTTTATTTTTAAACTTTACATAACTGTATTAGTTTTGCCAAATATCAAAATGAATCTGCCACAGGCATACATGTGTTCCCCATCCTTAACCCTCCTCCCTCCTCCCTCCCCATTCCATCCCTCTGGGTCGTCCCAGTGCACCAGCCCCAAGCATCCAGTATCGTGCATCGAACCTGGATTGGCAACTTGTTTCATACATGATATTTTACAGGTTTCAATGCCATTCTCCCAAATCTTCCCACCCTCTCCCTCTCTCACAGAGTCCATAAGACTGTTCTGTACATCAGTGTCTCTTTTGCTGTCTCGTACACAGGGTTATTGTTACCATCTTTCTAAATTCCATATATATGTGTTAGTATACTGTATTGGTGTTTTTCTTTCTGGCTTACTTCACTCTGTATAATAGGCTCCAGTTTCATCCACCTCATTAGAACTGATTCAAATGTATTCTTTTTAATGGCTGAATAATACTCCATTG
This sequence comes from Bubalus kerabau, assembly GCF_029407905.1. Taxonomy (NCBI): domain Eukaryota; kingdom Metazoa; phylum Chordata; class Mammalia; order Artiodactyla; family Bovidae; genus Bubalus; species Bubalus kerabau. The sequence goes on from NC_073634.1 coordinate 56,039,062, forward strand.
TGTATATGTACCACTGCTTTCTTATCCATTCATCTGCTGATGGACATCTAGGTTGCTTCCATGTCCTGGCTATTATAAACAGTGCTGCGATGAACATTGGGGTACATGTGTCTCTTTCCCTTCTGGTTTCCTCAGTGTGTATGCCCAGCAGTGGGATTGCTGGATCATAAGGCAGGTCTATTTCCAGTTTTTTAAGGAATCTCCACACTGTTCTCCATAGTGGCTGTACTAGTTTGCATTCCCACCAACAGTGTAAGAGGGTTCCCTTTTGTCCACACCCTCTCCAGCATTTATTACTTGTAGACTTTTGGATCGCAGCCATTCTGACTGGTGTGAAATGGTACCTCATAGTGGTTTTGATTTGCATTTCTCTGATAATGAGTGATGTTGAGCATCTTTTCATGTGTTTGTTAGCCATCTGTATGTCTTCTTTGGAGAAATGTCTATTTAGTTCTTTGGCCCATTATTTGATTGGGTCATTTATTTTTCTGGAGTTGAGCTGTAGGAGTTGCTTGTATATTCTTGAGATTAGTTGTTTGTCAGTTGCTTCATTTGCTATTATCTTCTCCCATTCTGAAGGCTGTCTTTTCACCTTGCTAATAGTTTCCTTTGATGTGCAGAAGCTTTTAAGGTTAATTAGGTCCCATTTGTTTATTTTTGCTTTTATTTCCAATATTCTGGGAGGTGGGTCATAGAGGATCCTGCTGTGATGTATGTCAGAGAGTGTTTTGCCTATGTTCTCCTCTAGGAGTTTTATAGTTTCTGGTCTTACATTTAGATCTTTAATCCATTTTGAGTTTATTTTTGTGTATGGTGTTAGAAAGTATTCTAGTTTCATTCTTTTACAAGTGGTTGACCAGATTTCCCAGCACCACTTGTTAAAGAGATTGTCTTTAATCCATTGTATATTCTTGCCTCCTTTGTCAAAAATAAGGTGTCCATATGTGTGTGGATTTATCTCTGGGCTTTCTATTTTGTTCCATTGATCTATATTTCTGTCTTTGTGCCAGTACCATACTGTCTTGATAACTGTGGCTTTGTAGTAGAGCCTGAAGTCAGGTAGGTTGATTCCTCCAGTTCCATTCTTCTTTCTCAAGATCGCTTTGGCTATTCGAGGTTTTTTGTATTTCCATACAAATTGTGAAATTATTTGTTCTAGCTCTGTGAAGAATGCTGTTGGTAGCTTGATAGGGATTGCATTGAATCTATAGATTGCTTTGGGTAGTATACTCATTTTCACTATATTTATTCTTCCAATCCATGAACATGGTATATTTCTCCATCTGTTAGTGTCCTCTTTGATTTCTTTCACCAGTGTTTTATAGTTTTCTATATATAGGTCTTTAGATTCTTTAGGTAGATATATTCCTAAGTATTTTATTCATTCCATTGCAATGGTGAATGGAATTGTTTCCTTAATTTCTCTTTCTGTTTTCTCATTATTAGTGTATAGGAATGCAAGGGATTTCTGTGTGTTGATTTTATATCCTGCAACTTTACTATAGTCATTGATTAGTTCTAGTAATTTTCTGGTGGAGTCTTTAGGGTTTTCTATGTAGAGGATCATGTCATCTGCAAACAGTGAGAGCTTTACTTCTTCTTTTCCAATTTGGATTCCTTTTATTTCTTTTTCTGTTCTGATTGCTGTGGCCAAAACTTCCAAAACTATGTTGAATAGTAATGGTGAAAGTGGGCACCCTTGTCTTGTTCCTGACTTGAGAGGAAATGCTTTCAATTTTTCACCATTGAGGATAATATTTGCTGTGGGTTTGTCATATATAGCTTTTAATATGTTGAGGTATGTTCCTTCTATTCCTGCTTTCTGGAGAGTTTTGATCATAAATGGATGTTGAATTTTGTCAAAGGTTTTCTCTGCATCTATTGAGATAATCATATGGTTTTTATTTTTCAATTTGTTAATGTGGTGTATTACATTGATTGATTTGCGGATATTGAAGAATCCTTGCATCCCTGGGATAAAGCCCACTTGGTCATGGTGTATGATCTTTTTAATGTGTTGTTGGATTCTGATTGCTAGAATTTTGTTAAGGATTTTTGCATCTATGTTCATCAGTGATATTTGCCTGTAGTTTTCTTTTTTTGTGGGATCTTTGTCAGGTTTTGGTATTAGGGTGATGGTGGCCTCATAGAATGAGTTTGGAAGTTTACCATCCTCTGCAATTTTCTGGAAGAATTTGAGTAGGATAGGTGTTAGCTCTTCTCTAAATTTTTGGTAGAATTCAGCTGTGAAGCCGTCTGGACCTGGGCTTTTGTTTGCTGGAAGATTTTTGATTATAGTTTCAATTTCCGTGCTTGTGATGGGTCTGTTAAGATTTTCTATTTCTTCCTGGTCGAGTTTTGGAAAGTTGTACTTTTCTAAGAAGTTGTCCATTTCTTCCTCATTGTCCATTTTATTGGCATATAATTGTTGATAGTAGTCTCTTATGATCCTTTGTATTTCTGTGTTGTCTGTTGTGATCTCTCCATTTTCATTTCTAATTTTATTGATTTGATTTTTCTCCCTTTGTTTCTTGATGAGTCTGGCTAATGGTTTGTCAATTTTATTTATCCTTTCAAAGAACCAGCTTTTGGTTTTGTTGATTTTTGCTATGGTCTCTTTTGTTTCTTTTGCATTTATTTCTGCTCTAATTTTTAAGATTTCTTTCCTTCTACTAACCCTGGGGTTCTTCATTTCTTTTCTTTCAAGGAGTAAGTGTCTTTTAATTTCATGGCTACAGTTACCATCTGCAGTGATTTTGGAGCCCAAAACAATAAAGTCTGACACTGTTTCCACTGTTTCCCCATCTATCTCCCATGAAGTGATGGGACCAGATGCCATGGTCTTAGTTTTCTGAATGCTGAGCTGTAAGCCAACTTTTTCACTCTCCTCTTCCACTTTCATCAAGAGTGTTTTTAGTTCCTCTTCACTTTCTTGCATAAGGGTGGTGTCATCTGTATATCTGAGGTTATTGATATTTCTCCCAGAAATCTTGATTCCAACTTGTTCTTCTTCTAGCCCAGTGTTTCTCATGATGTACTCTGCATATAAGTTGAAGTAACAGGGTGACAATATACAGTCTTGACGTACTCCTTTTCCTATTTTGAACCAGTCTGTTGTTCCATGTCCAGTTCTAACTGTTGCTTCCTGACCTACATATAGGTTTCTCAAGATGCAGGTCAGGTGGTCTGGTATTCCCATCTCTTTCAGAATTTTCCACAGTTTATTGTGATCCACACAGTCAAAGGCTTTGGCATAGTCCATAAAGCAGAAACAGATGTTTTTCTGGAACTCTTTTGCTTTTTCAATGATCCAGCTGATGTTGGCAATTTGATCTCTGGTTCCTCTGCCTTTTCTAAAACCAGCTTAAACATCTGGAAGTTTACGGTTCATGTATTGCTGAAGCCTAGCATTAAGAATTTTGAGCAGTATTTTACTAGCGTGTGAGATGAGTGCAATTGTGCGGTAGTTTGGGCATTCTTTGGAATTGCCTTTCTTTGGGATTGGAATGAAAACTGACCTTTTCCAGTCCTGTGGCCACTGCTGAGTTTTCCAAATTTGCTGGCATACTGTGTGTAGCCCTTTCACAGCATCATCTTTCAGGATTTGAAATAGCTCAACTGGAATTCCATCACCTCCACTAGCTTTGTTCGTAGTGATGCTTTCTAAGGCCCACTTGACTTCTCATTCCAGGATGTCTGGCTCTAGGTGAGTGATCACACCATCCTGATTATCTGGGTCATGAAGATCTATTTTGTACAGTTCTTCTGTGTATTCTTGCCACCTCTTCTTAATATCTTCTGCTTCTATTATGTCCATACATTTCCATCCTTTATCGAGCCCGTCTTTCCATGAAATGTTCCCTTGGTATCTCTGATTTTCTTGAAGAGATCTCTAGTCTTTCCCATTCTGTTGTTTTCCTCTATTTCTTTGCATTGAAATCTGAGGAAGGTTTTTTTATTATTGTTATTTTATTTTATTATTATTTTTTATTTATTGATTTATTTTTAATTTTTTTTTTTTTACTTTACAATATTGTATTGGTTTTGCAATACATCAACATGAATCCGCCATGGATATACACGTGTTCCCCATCCTGAACCCCCCTCCCCCCTCCCTCCCTGTTCCTTCCCTCTGGGTCATCCCAGTGCACCAGTCCTGAGCATCCTTTATCATGCATCAAACCTGGCTTTCTTATCTCTCCTTGCTATTCTTTGGAATGCTGCATTCAGATGCTTATATGTTTCCTTTTCTCCTTTGCTTTTGCTTCTCTTCTTTTCACAGCTATTTGTAAGGCCTTCTCAGACAGCCATTTTGCTTTTTTCTTTTCTTTTCCATAGTGATGGTCTTGATTCCTGTCTCTTGTACAATGTCATGAACCTCTGTCCATAGTTCATCAGGCACTCTGTCTATCAGATCTAGTCCCTTAAATATATTTCTCATTTCCACTGTATAATCATAAGGGATTTGATTTAGGTCATACCTGAATTATCTAGTGGTTTTCCCTACTTTCTTCAATTTAAATCTGGCAATATGGCATCTCTGAATCACGTTTTATGTATCTGGTGGAAAATCTATAGATAAGAATTTTAGTCTTAGTTACTAATTTGTTATTGATTACTGCTTCCTAGTTATTCAATGGTTAATGATCCTTTTGTTCTTTGGAACTGAAGGCCACATGAGTTTTAGTTTAACTCCCTGCATATTTTTTAATTCACGGCTGAAAGTATGATAAAGCTGGCTTGGATTCAGTTTTGACACCTTCACCTTGGAGCATTGTTAGTTCCCTGATCCTCACTTTGAATTCTTGTGTCTCGTTTCTCATTCTCTTCCCGCATTGTACTTTCAGAAACCCTTCTTTTCGAGCTGGTCTCGACAATAAAGTGCTGAAAGAAAAAAAAAAAAAAATGAATAAACAAACAAAGAAAAAGAATAGAACAAACTTCCAGCCACAAATTCTCTATCAGCAAGGCTGTCATTCAGAATGAATGGAGAGACTAAGACATTAGAAAAAACTTAAGGAGTTAATCACCACTAAAACAGCCTTACAAAAAATGTTAAAGAGACTTATCTAAACTGAAAAGAAAGGCACCTCATAATAACAAGAAAACATAAACAATTAAAATCTCAGTGGAATAGGTAAAAATTTAATAAAGGTAGTGCTGCTGCTGCTAAGTCACTTCAGTCATGCCCAACTCTGTGCGACCACAGAGAAGGCAGCCCACCAGCTCCTCTGTCCCTGGAATTCTCCAGGCAAGAACACTGGAGAGGGTTGCCATTTCCTTCTGCAATGCATGAAAGTGAAAAGTGTAAGTGAAGTGAAAGTGATATAATTTTCTTATGTATCAATTGATTTTTTAAAATTGTATTACAAATTTTGTTTAAGAATTTTTATTATTAAACAATCTCTTTAAATTACTAAAAACAAAACAAAAAAAAAGTACATAAAATGTCTCACCAAAAGTGCAACATGTGGGAGGGGTAAGTAAAAAGACAAAGCCTTGAAATGTGTTCAAATTTAAGTTTCTACTAACTTAAAAATACTATTGTTTATGTAGTATATCATTGTAAGCCTCATGGACTAAGGAATAAAAAAACTGACTAAAAATAAAATTGTATCTGTAACCTACTTATCTATAATTTATGTCCTATTTTTTGACTTTGTTTGGATTTTGAAAAAAGTAGATTTCCTACCTTAAGACTAATGAGAAGAGACTTTATTATAAAAGCCCATAATACAATACTACATGTAATCTCCATTAGGGTAATAAAACACAACTTATTATTTTTTTAGTCCCATAATTAGCATTAGAAAAGGAAATGGCAACCGACTTCAATATTCTTGTCTCGAAAATTCCATGGATAGGGGAGCCTGGCAGATTACAGTTTATGGGGTCACAAAGAGTCAGACACAACTAACCAACTAAACAACAACAACAATAATAAGCATAGAGTGTGAAACATAAGAAATGATTAATTAGCATTTCCTTCTCTGAGTTCAATTCATTATCATCTCATATCATAAGAAGCAATAGGGAAAAAATATACCAGAGTAAGACATCTTGTCGTATTGAACTAAGATTTGTTCTATTTCCTTTGCAAGAGTATAGACAACACCAGAGTCACAGGATAAGAGAATGAAAAAGCGTATATAACAATATTAGGTTGACTATGTCAAATGGAAACTGAGACAAACTAATGGTAAGTGCTCTAGGATGGTGACTTTTACTTCCCATTAGCTATGACACTCACACATATGACATTCTAGGAATAGAAAGGCTCAACTCAACAGTCTATAGCAAGAGAGTAACAGAGCCTGCAAATAATGCATAATTCTTGATGCCTTTGCTGTAATGTCAATCTTCCCTTTTTTGGTGGTTTGTTGTTTTAAAGACTTTTAGAATAAAAGTGACTGAGAGTGACATCATTGCAGAGAAGGTGACTGAAGAAAGTGAGTGCTTTAAGAAAGCAAGTCCAGGTGCTAACCCTTTACTTGTAGGACTGTGAGAGTGAACATATCTTTAATATTTTACCCTAGGAGCCTGTCTGGCCTCACATAGTCCAGGCCCATGGGCTATGGGTGGCTCAGGACAGTTTGGGATTGCAGTCTATTTTTCTGGCTTAATTAATAGTGCTTTTCACTTTCAACATTTTTTGAATGATAAATTGTACATTCATCATAGTTATAGGAATTTTTAAAATCAATATTAAAGTAGATAATTTGAGAACATTAGATTGTTATTTCTTACATTTTGTAAATTACTTCTGTCCAAATTGAAAAAGATTAAAATACTTCTATGCTTTGAGATATCAGAGTTGAAAACTTCTGTTCTAGGCATTTAACAGAAGTGAAAGACTCACTCTGGGCTAATGCAGACTTGAAAAATATTACAGAATATATAAGGCCTAAGCTGATGCATGATATATAATGCTGTTTATATATGATAAAAAGTAAAATGTATATACTTTCAGGGCTTTCCAGGCGACTCAGTGGTAAAGAGTCCCTCTGCCAATACAGGGGACTGGGATTCCATCCCTGGGTTAGGAAGATCCTCTGCAGAAGGAAATGGCAACCCACTCCAGTATTCTTGCCTGGAGAATTTCAGGGACAAAAAAGCCTGGTGGGGAACCAAAAGGCCATAGTCCATGGGGTCACTAAAAGTCAGACAGAATTGAGCAACTAACGCTTTTTTTTTTTTTTTTTCCAATTAATCAATAGATTTTGTTTGTAGTGGGAATGAAAACATTTACTTCTGGAATTGCCCATACATGGATCAATGTTTCAAACTTAAGGAAAGCAGAGCTTACTCTTGTAACAATATACTTCAGAAATTAAAGAATGACAGTACAAACTGGTCTTCATGGCTCTGTGAATCCTTCCTTTCTTCTTCCATAAATCACGGAGGCCTGAGTAGTGTTTGCATTCAACACTTGCAACATTTGAGTGGGTAGCATTAATATTTGTTACTATGTGTGCATGCTAAGTAGTTTCAGACTCTTTGCAACCTATGGACTAGCCCCCCAAACTCTTCTGTCCATGGGGATTGTCCAGGTAAGAATACTGGAGTGGGTTATTTGTTGGTACAATAAACCAATACTAGTAACTCTTTATAGAAGAAACTAATCCTAGTAGAACCCCCCCATTCCCCACAGTCAAAGCTCACAACAGAGTGGTGGTCAGTGTCAGCTGATGTCTATCATGCCCCAGGATTTGTGCACTGACTCTCTATCTAATTCTGGCTTTGTGGACCCTCATGAAAATATCCAACTACCATTCTCATTATATACTCAGTTACCCCCCAAACAATTCTCACTTAATATTTAATCAGCTTTGTCTTTTCTCATCTTAAAGTCTAAGGGTAAGCCTGCAGATTAATTGGCAAAACAACTTGTGTGACAGTGTGAACAAGAGAGGAAGAGCAGGCTATAGGTTCTATAAGTTCTCATGTACATTTTCACCATGGCTATCTGGATACGCTGAGGAGACACCAGTGAGTGCTCTTAAGTTGCTACTGCTTCTGAAGGCAGTAATATTCTACATAAGGATGCATTACTTTTATGTATATGATTTATAAAGGATCTGAGGTGTACAATATCTGGTTTGATTGAAACATCTATTCTGCCAAATGAATACTGCTCATTGCTAACCAAAGCACCAGAAACAACACAGTTAATGATTCCAACAGAGGGAATTTTAAACAAGATAGAAAGATATAACTGCAAGCAAGAAGAGAAACACATATAGCATAGACATTCAGGTGTGCAGAGTTAGTTCAGAATTATGACTTGTGTTCATTCACTGTATGACTGTATTCAGTCCATTTAACCATTTGACCATGTGTTTTCTCATCTGTAAAAGGAAGCGAATATTATCCCCTTAAAGTCCTTGATTAACTGGGATATTTATAAAGTGTATAGTTAGTGGCTTGAGCATAATATTTCAGCAAATTTGCAATTATTATTGTTACTATTATTATCATAATAAAATGAAGAGAGATATATTTTAGGGCCAGATGAAGACTGATACAGTCCTGCAGACAGACCACTGTGTGTGATCAACCATCTCATCCACCCCAGGGTAGTGCCAGCTTGAGGTAAGTACAAAGGATTCCCATGTTACTCAAGAATACTGTTTCACTACCACTAGCTTTGCATTAAGCCCATTTCAATCATTTTTTAATGATTTCTGACTGTCAAGTCATTTGAGAATGAAATATATCCAGAATCTTTGCCAGAACTCACAAGTACCATTCCTGTATTATTTTTGCTACTTTACAGTTAAAATATTTATCTAATGGGTCAATTTGCAGAAGCTTTTAGTTACAAAGCACCAAGTCTCTGGCCATCCCAAAGGAATATAAATAAAAGATTTATTTAATGTTCCTTGTCCCTGTATTTTAAGTATGTGAGCTGTTTTCCCGAAGAAAGTAAAGCAAGATCAACATACATAATCCTTTGTCTTAAGTCTTAGAGGAAAGTGACTGCTTTATATGTCCTGCATGTGCTGTGTGTTTCCCTAGACTCTAAGGGTGAAGAAAAAATAATAATCTCAAGGGTATTAAAACCAGAAAAATATTTGCTGGCATGTGAATTTCAGGCACTTCATCTCTTCCTTTCTTCTTTAATTCCCCTCAATGCTAAAACTATTATGAAGTGAGAGGCAATGTTTTGAAGGCCAAAACTTTTAATCAACATTTAGATATCTGTTTATATACTGCATTTTATGTATAAGTTATTCTAAAATTTCTTAGTTTACACTCCTCCCTCAACCAGCTTTAAAAAAGTGGGGAGGGGTGAGTTGATTGGTTTGCTTGGTTATTTATTATGCTGTTGCACCACTGTCAGTGAAATTGACCATGAAAGTGTATTAAATGGTTGATCATAAAACAAAGCATTCTTGGAATGTGGAACAATGACAAAATGACACAGTGTTGAGCTTATTTTAATTAAAATCACTCTTTTCTGTCTGATGAATTACATTGTTCTAAGTACTAGCAAGAAAATAGTAAACACTACAAAATTTCTGAGTAGGGAGCTAAAGGTATCTGATTTAATTAATTCTAACCATCTGATAACTTGTGCACAAGATTCTGAAGTATAAACATTTAGCATGGCTTTCAGTAAGAGCACAGAAACAGTATGACCATTTTGTAAAGGTTTCTAACAGATGTTATTAGGATATGGGAAATCATGGCTTATAGACAAAGATAGGAAATGGCTTGGTGCCTGTTACCAACCAGCATTGCTAGATCTTTTCCCTCTTTCCCTTTTGTCATGTTCTCTGATAGCTCAGTTGGTAATGAATCCGCCTGCAATACAGGAGAACCTGGTTCAGTTCCTCAGTGGGGAAGATCCCTGGATAAGGGATAGGCTACCCACTCCAGTGTTCTTGGGTTTCCCTTGTGGCTCAGCTGGTAAAGAATCTGCCTGCATTGAAGGAGACCTGGGTTCGATCGGGAAGATCCACTGGAGAAGGGAAAGGCTACCTCCTCCAGTATTCTGGCCTGGAGAATCCTATGGGCTGTATAGTCCATGGGGTCACAAAGAGTTGGACATGACTGAGAAACTTTCACTTTCAAGTGATAGAATTCATAACAGAGGTAGGCAGACAGGTAAGGAGAAATAATATGTACCAAAGAAGAAAGTATATGAAAATATGACTTTAATGGAAACTGTTTGGGTCTTATACTTTTCTTCATTACTCTCCATAGCCATGCACTCACTACACCTGCCCTGAGTTTTGGTTGATAATTCACAGTGGTCCTTTCTCTGAAGAGTTGCCTCTGGACAAATGCCACAGAGAATAGCCCTGCTATCACCCCAATGTTTACAGAACTCAGCCTATAGCTGCCTGCAGGAGAGTAATACAAAAGGCCAGGCCTTTAGTCTCAAGACTAACACTATGGAGAAAACAAACACACACAGACACACACACACACACAGGAACACCGATACATTTTTGGAAGTGATAGATATGTTCAGTAGTTTGGATGTTGTGGTTATGTATTCTAAGTTATTAGCCTTTCAAACTTTCACATGTATTTTATGAAGCCACATATCATCCATATTGATGTTGCTGACAGATGAAACTAAAATTGTCTCCTATAATAAAATAAGAGATAATCAGTGTACATTCTATTAAATGAGCACATTTTTTACAAGTAAGAGAAATACTTGTTTATGATTTAAAATTATTTCATTTAACTGAAACACTTTTAAGTATTAAATGAGTAAATTATAAAGTAAAACTTATCAGCTTTCTATATTAGGAATATGAAATCAGGATAGAAGGCCTAATCATTTTTTGTTAAAATAATTCTGATATTCAAATTCTCATCCATATGTGATTATAAAATATGCTCAATTTATTTGTGGTTATAAAAGTTTAGAAACTAATATTATCCCTAGATAGATGATATGGCTGTCTCTGCATTAGGAGGCAGAGGATGATGTGGGATGAGTGAGCAGTTAGCAGAATTTCAGGCAAGAAAAGCAAATCTAAATTTCAAGTGCTAATCAGAAAGATTTGACTTTTTTTAAAGGTACCAAGAATCACAGAAAACTAAAAAATAGCATCAACACAATCAGATTTGACAAGATTTTATCTAAAATCTAAAGCAATATCTTATAGGGTTTAACACTTCCTGATAACATATACCTTTAAACAAAGACAGGGTATGTCTTTGGTGACATAATCAAAAGCATGACTTGTTGAACAGATTTGCTTACTAAATCTGTAGGATTCATGTTATTACTCCTTTCACAATAATGTGTTTAACTAAGAAAAGAGAGAGTGAATAGTTTCCTAATAAGACTTCAGTATACACAGATGTGTCTTCAACTACTTCATAGTGTTTCCTCCCTTGAGATTCATCCCCAGAAGATTAGGTAGCCTTTAAGTTCCTGAAATAAGGAAGAGAGGTGTCAGAGGCCACTCTCAAGGGGGAAGGTGTTGTCAAGGTGCTATCCAGGTTGATACACTGCAGAATGAACAAAGAGAGTAACATTAAAACTCCAGAAGCACACATTTTACTCTCTCTTTCTCCAAGCAACTTAGGAAGTTTTGGTCTAAAAATGTTTGAAAACAAGCTTCACCAATGATAATAAATCTAACAGCTTGTAGTTCCAAGTTTGTTTGCATTAACTCTGCCTGTAGGTTTTATCTGATAAACTTGGTAAATCACTGCCAATTATTCTTCTCCAAACTGTGTGTGTGTGTGTGTGTGTGTGTGTGTGTGTGTGTGTGTGTGTAATTACTCTGATCAGAATCTTCACAGTGGAGCCTGGTCTGAAAATATGATCTGAGATGTGGAACTCCCATAATCTAACACTAATATCTACAGTTCCTCATCTCACTATTATTTTTAAATATTAGGTTCCAATGAGCCTACCCAGTACATTTTTAGGTATGAGTCAGAACGCAGAAAATAGTTTCCATACATGTAAAAGCTGTAACATTTTGGAAGAACAGAAAATTGCCCAGACATGATTTTGTCTTCACCATCTGGCTGTTTTTTCACAGTTTATAGCCTTAGAATCTTCAAACAAGCAAGACCTAGATGGTTGGCTTTAAATGGAACCAAGAACCAAAACCTGAATGCATATGGGAATTATCTGGCAAGATTTTCAGAAATTATGATACTTGAATTCCATTTCCAGTATCACTGGTCTATGGTGAAGACTGGCATCAGTATTGTTGTTTAATGTGTTTGTGGGTGATATTGTTATGAATGAAAGGTTGGAAATCACTGAGTAGGGAAGGATCAGTAGCTATGAGTTATGTGCCCTAATGCAATGCAATTCTTCCAAGGATCCAAACATGAGAGAAAATCACCAACTAATTACATCAGGATATACTATATATTTTAGTTAAAAATAGCAAGAGTATTTAATATTCCAGGCAATAAATCTTCATTTGATGTATGGTTCTAAATAAGACAGAGATTCTATTCTTGAAGAGCATAAAACAAAAGCCATGGTTACCAATGAGATTGCCATTCTTGGAGATAGTGTTTTTATTTCACTTTATGAAAATTACTCAAATTAAAATTATCAAGTGTCAAAAATGAATCCAATGAAAGTTGTGAAAGGTATTTATACAGGACCATATATTAATATAACATCACTAAGTGTGAGTTTCATCTCTGGTGTGGCAGAGAAAGTTGCCAGCAGACTGATTCTCCCACACATATGGAAAAGCACTTAATATAAAAATTAAAAAAATAAAATGATGGCAGAGGAATAAGCCAGGGGAGACCACTTTCATCAAAAGATCATTTGAATGATGAGCAACTTCCACAAAAAAACTTCTGAACGCTGGCAGAGGACACCAGGCACCCAGAAAGGCAGCCCATTCTCTTCAAAAGGAGGTAGGACAAAAATATAAAAGACAAAAAGAGAGACAAATGAGTTAGGGATGGGGACCCATCCTAGGGAGGGAGTTGTGAAGGAGGAGAAGTTTCCAAACACCAGGAAACTCTCTCACCAGTGGGTCTGTGGGGAGTTTTGGGTCTCAGAGGGCAACATAACCAGGAGGAAAAAAAAAAACAACAACAAACCCCACAGAATATGGGCCTAACCACAACTCCCAGTGGAGAAGTAGCCCAGACGCTCACGTACACCACCAGTGAGAGGGGGTTGGACAGAGAGTCGCAGGTTGCATGCTTAGGGTAAGGACTGGGCCTGAATGCCCTGAGGACAATCTGAGGGAGCTAACGTGAGATAGCAACCCAAACTGTATGATAGTCACGGGGGGGGGGGGGGGGGGGGGCAGAGAGAGAGAACTTTCCTGTGAAAAGCTCTAACTTAAGGCACAGCCTGGCCTGCTCAAAAAACAAAGGATTGAGTGAATACCAGAGGAGAGCTAGCAAGCTGTGGACCAGCCCATCCCCCCGCCAGAGGCAGAGAGGCAGGCAGGTGAAAGCAGGAAGGCAAGGGGCAATCTCGGCTCCAGAGATAGCATCCTCCACCAAATTGTGAGCAGGCTCCCAGTTGCTAACCAAGTCTTCCTGAGATCCTGGATGGTTGACATATGCCAGGAGGGTCGCAACCAGAAATCAACTCCCCAGAGGAGACACATGGCACACCTGAGACAGTGCTCTTGTGGCTCACCCAGGAAACCAAGTGGCAGGAACCAGGGAGGAGATTAAGACACACAGATCACCTGGGACAGGGTGATCACCAAGCCTCTGATTGCTTGGGCTGCTAGGACCTGGGAATGGCACAAAACGCATGCCCAACTGAGTCTGTGCCTTTGTGGAGTCCTCAAGAACCTGAACCTGAGGAGCTTAGGCCTGGGAAGTGCATGGAACCCAGGGCCCTCTTTGGACAGTTCCCCTGCAGAGCAACATGGAGCCGGAGCAGTGTAGACCAGGAAAGCACATGTGCCATGAGCTGGGACAAACCCAGTGTGGTCCATATACTGGGAGCACTCTCCACACACACCAGTGATAATTGTTTTCAGTGTTCCTCTTTCCCCAAAGCACAACTGAACAAGTAAGCCTAAATAAGTGACCACTTTTGCCCCCTTGTGTCAGGGTGGAAATTAGACACTGAAGAGACTTGTAAAAACAGGAAGCCAAAATAAACAAAAAAGAGGGGACCGCTTTGGAAGTGACAGGTGCAACAGATTAAAACCCTGTACTTAGCATTGACTAAGCATTGGAAAGAGCCTAAAGACCCTGCTTACTTAACTTATACTCAGAGTACATTACGAGAAATGCTGGGCTAGAAGAAGCACAAGCTGGAATCAAGATTGCCAGGGAAATATCAATAACCTCAGATATGCAGACGACACCACCCTTATGGCAGAAAGTGAAGAGGAATTAAAAGCCTCTTGATGAAAGTGAAAGAGGAGAGTGAAAAGTTGGCTTAAACTAAATATTCAGAAGACTAAGATCATGGCATCTGGTCCCATCACTTCATGGGAAATAGATGGGGAAACAGTGGAAACAGTGTCAGACTTTATTCTTTTGGGCTCCAAAATCACTGCAGATGGTGACTGCAGCCATGAAATTTAAAGACACTTACTCCTTGGAAAGAAAGTTTTGGCCAACCTAGATAGCATATTTGAAAAGCAGAGACATTACTTTGCCAACAAAGGTCTGTCTAGTCAAGGCTATGGTTTTACCAGGGGTCATGTATGGATGTGAGAGTTGGACTATGAAGAAGGCTGAGCACCGAAGAATTGATGCTCTTGAACTGTGGTGTTGGAAAAGACTCTTGAGAGTCCCTTGGACTACAAGGAGATCCAACCAGTCCATCCTAAAGGAGATCAGTCCTGGGTGTTCTTTAGAAGGAATGATGCTAAAGCTGAAACTCCACTACTCTGGCCACCTCATGTGAAGAGTTGACTCATTAGAAAAGACCCTGATGCTGGGAGGGATTGGGGACAGGAGGAGAAGGGGACGACCGAGGATGAGATGGCTGGATGGCATCACTGACTCGATCGACATGAGTTTGAGTGAACTCTGGGAGTTGGTGATGGACAGGGAGGCCTGGCGTGCTGTGATTCATGGGTCACAAAGAGTCAGACACGACAGAGTGACTGAACTGAACTGAACTGAAAGACCTTGAGGAGAAGTATAAGCTGGAACAAGGAACTATCTGAAACTAAACTGACTCCAGGTTGCCCTCAAGAGCTCCGGAAAAATTCCTGGATATATTTTACTATTATCATTTTTTTTAATTTTTAAGTTATTATTACTCCTTTAATTTTCATTTTTGTAACATACTATTGCCTTGCAAAAAAAAAAAAAAGCATCCCTATTTTTAAAGCAAATTTAATCTATATATGTGTGTGTGTATATATATATAAAATACATTTTGTGATTTGTTTTGTATTTTTAGTATTGTATGTTTGAGAGTCTAACCTCTACTCTAGATTTTTAATCTTTGCTTTTTGGTATTTGTTATCAATTTTGTACCTTTAAGAATTGAATCTTCAGTATCCATTTTTACTTCAGTTCAGTTCAGTTCAGTTCAGTCACTCAGTTGTGTCCGACTCTTTGTGACCCCATGAATTGCAGCACGCCAGGCCTCCCTGTCCATCACCATCCCCCGGAGTTCACTCAAACTCACATCCATCAACTCGGTGATGCCATCCGGCCATCATATCTTCTGTCATCCCCTTTTCTTCCTGCCCCCAATCCCTCCCAGAATCAGACTCTTTTCCAATGAGTCAACTCTTTGCATGAGTTGGCCAAAGTACTGGAGTTTCAGCTTTAGCATCATTCCTTCCAAGAACATCCAGGGCTGATCTCCTTTAGAATGGACTGGTTGGATCTCCTTGCAGTACAAGGGACTCTCAAGTGTCTTCTCCAACACCACAGTTCAAAAGCATCAATTCTTCAGCGTTTAGCTTTCTTCACAGTCCAACTCTCACATTCATACATGACCACTGGAAAAACCATAGCCCTGACTAGACGGACGTTTGTTAGCAGGGATGTGATTACTGTCTTGACTGCTCTCTCCCCTTTACTCTCTTTTTTCTCCCCCAGGTCACCTCTATCTTTTCCCTCCCCATTCTATTCTCTACATAATTCTGAGAAATTATCTGTGTGTTCTGGGCTGTGTAGAACACTTAGGGAACTGATTACTGGCTAGATTAGTCTCTCCTCTTTTGATTCCCCCCTTCTCATCCTGGTTACTTCTATCTCCCTCCTACCTCTTCTCTTCTCCATGTAACTCTGTGAACCTCTCTGGGTGTCCCTCACTGTAGAGAATCATTTCACCATTAACCTAGATCTTTTATCATCGGTGCTGTATGGATGCAGAAGTCTTGAGGCTACTGCAAGAATAAGACTGAAAGCCAGGGGCAGGAGGATTAAATCCAAAACTTGAGAACACCGGAAAACTCTTGATCCAGGGAATGTTTATCGACAAGAGCTCATCAAAATATTTCCATAGGTATATGGAAACCAAGCTCCACCTAAGAGGTAACAAGTTTCAAAGCAAGATATACCACACTAATTCTTCAGCAACGCAGGAATATAACCCTGAGCATTAAAATACAGGTGGCCAAAAGTTACATCAAAGCCATAGACACCACAAAACACTACTGGACAATTCACTGCAATCCAAAGAGAAGAGATTCAGCTCCACCCACCAGAACACTGATGCAAGCTTACCTAGCAAGGAAACTTTGACAAGCCACTTGCCCAAACCCACCCACAGGGAGGAACCTCCATCATAAACAGGAACCACTAAAGTCAAGCATATCGAAAGGCAACGCCAAACACAGCAATCTAAACAAAATGAAAAGGCAGAGAAATATTCAACAGGTAAATGAACATGATAAATGCCCACCAAACCAAACAAAAAAGGAGGTAGGAAGTCTACCTAAAAAGAATTCAAAATAATGATAGTAAAGATAATCCAAAATCTTGAAGACAAAATGGAGTTACAGATAAATAGATTAGAGACAAGGATTGAGAAGATGCAAGAAATGTTTAACAAGGACCTATAAGAAATAAAAAAGAGTCAATCAATAATGAATAATGCAATAACTGACATCAAGAGCACACTGGAGGGAACCAACAGTAGAATAACTGAGGCAGAAGATAGGATAAGTGAGGTGGAAGATAGAATGATGGAAATAAATGAAGCAGAAAGGAAAAAAGAAAAAAATAATAATTCAAAACAAATGAGGACAATCTCAGAGACCTCTGGGACAATATTAAATGCCCCAATATTAGAATCAGGAGCCCCAGAAGAAGAAGACAAAAGGAAAGGCCATGAAAAAATACTTGAGGAGATAATGTTTGAAAGTGTCCCTAAAATGGGGAAGGAAATAGCCACCCAAGTCCAAGAAACCCAGAGAATTCCAAATAGGATAAACCCAAGGCAAAACACCCCAAGACACATTTTAATCAAATTAATGAAGATCAAACACAAAGAGCAAATATTAAAAGCAACAGGGGAAAAGCACCAAATAACACACAAAGGGATTCCCATAAATTTCCAAAACTGAACCAGGAAGAAATAGAAAATTTTAACAGACCCATCAGTAGCACAAAAATTGAAACTGAATCAGAAATCTTCCAACAAAAAACAGCCCTGGACCAAATGGCTTCACAGCTGAATTCTACCAAAAATTTAGAGAAGAGCTAACACCTATCCTACTCAAACTCTTCTAGAAAATTGCAGAGGAAGTTAAACTGCCAAACTCATTCTATGAGGCCACCATAACCCTAAGACCGAAACCAGACAAAGATGCCACAAAAAAAGAAAACTGCAGGCCAATATCACTGATGAACATAGATGCAAAAACCCTTAACAAATTTCTAGCAAACAGAATCCAACAACATATTAAAAAGACCATACTTCATGACCAAGTGGGTTTTATCCCAAGGATGCAAGGATTCTTCAATATTCATAAATCAACCAGTGTGATACACCACATTAATGAATTGAAAGATAAAAGCCATATGATTATCTCAATAGATGCAGAGAAAACCTTTGACAAAATTCAACATCCATTTATGATAGAAACGCTCCAGAAGCAGGCGTTTAAGGAACATACCTCAACATAATAAAAGCCATATATGATAAACCCACAGCAAACATTATCCTCAATGGTGAAAAATTGAAAGCATTTCTCTTAAAGTCAGGAACAAGAAAGGGTGCCCACTCTCACCACTACTATTCAACATAGTTTTCGAAGTTTTAGCCACAGCAATTAGAGAAGAAAAAGAAATAAAAGGAATCCAGATTGGAAAAGAAGTAAAACTCTCCCTGTTTGCAGATAACATGATCCTTTGCGTAGAAAACCCTAAAGACACCACCAGTAAATTACTAGAGCTAATCAATGAATATAGTAAAGTTGCAGGATATAAAATTTAACGCACAGAAATGCCTTGCATTCCTATACACTAACAATGAGAAAATAGGTAGAGAAATTAAGGAACCAACTCCATTCACCATTGCAACAAAAAGAATAAAATACTTAGGAATAAATCCATCTAAAGACAAAAGACTTATATATAGAAAACTATAAAACACTGATGAAAGAAATCAAAGATGTCACAAATAGATGAATAAATATACCATGTTCATGGATTGAAAGAATCCAGATAGTGAAAATGAGTATACTACCTAAAGCAATCTATAGATTCAATGCAATCCCTATCAAGCTACCAACAGTATTTTTCAGAGAACTAGAACAAGTAATTTCACAATTTGTATGGAAATACAAACAAACAAACAAACAAACAAAAAAACGAAAACGAAAACAAAAACAAAACAACAAAAAAAAAAACAAAAAAACAAACCTTGAATAGCCAAAGCAATTTTTAGAAAGAAGAATGGAACTGGAGGAATCAACCTGCCTGACTTCAGACTATACTACAAAGCTACAGTCATGAAGACAGTATGGTACTGGCACAAAGACAAAAATAAAGATCAATGGAACAAAATAGATAAACCCAGAGATAAATCCACGCACCTATGGATACCTTATATTTGATAAAAGAGGCAAAAACATACAATGGAGAAAAGACAATCTTTTTAAGAAATGGTGCTGGGAAAACTGGTCAACCACTTGTAAAAGAAATGAAACTAGAACATTTTATAACATCATACACAAAAATAAACTCAAAATGGATTAAAGATCTAAATGTAAGTCCAGAAACTATACAACTCCTAGAGGAAAACATAGGCAAACACTCTCTGACATAAACCACAGCAGGATCCTCTATGACCCATCTGCCACAGTAATGGAAATAAAAGCAAAAATAAACAAATGGGAACTAATTAAACTTAAAAGCTTTTTCACAATGAAGGAAACTGTAAGCAAGATGAAAAGACAGCCTTCAGAATGGGAGAAAATAATGGCAAATGAAGCAACTGACAAAAAATTAATCTCAAAAATATGCAAGCAACTCCTGAAGCTTAATTCCAGAAAAATAAACGACCCAATCAAAAAATGGGCCAAAGAACTAAACAGACATGCCTCCAAAGAAGACATACAGATGGCTAACAAACACATGAAAAGATGCTCAACATCACTGTTTATCAGAGAAATGCAAATCAAAACCACAATGAGGTACAAGCTCATGCCAGTCAGAATGGCTTCTATCAAAACGTCTACAAAAAAATAAATGATGGAGAGGGTGTGGAGAAAAGGAAACCCTCTTACACTGTTGGTGGGAATGCAAACTAGTACAGCCACTATGGAGAACAGTGTGGAGATTTTTAAAAAACTGGAAATAGAACTGCCCTATGACCCAGCAATCCCACTGCTGGGCATATACACCAAGGAAACCAGAATTGAAAGAGACACATGTACCTCAGTTTTCATCACAGCACTGTTTACAGTAGCTAAGACGTAGAAGCAACCTAGATGTCCATCTGCAGATTAATGGATAAGAAAGCTGTGTATGGAATATTACTCAGCTATTAAAAATAATGCATATGAATCAGTTCTAATGAGGTGGATGAAACTGGAGCCTATTATACAAGTGAAGTAAGTCAGAAAGAAAAACACGAATACAGTATATTAATGGCTATTTATGGAATTTAGAAAGATGGTAATGATGACCCTATATGCGAGACAGCAAAAGAGACAGATGTAAAGAACAGATTTTTGGACTCTGTGAGAGAAGGTGAGGGTGGGATGATTTGAGAGAATAGCATTGAAACATATATATTACCATATGAGAAATAGATAGCCAGTCCAGGTTCTATGCATGAGACAGGGTCCTCAGGGCTGGTGCACTGGGACGAACCTGAAAGATGAGATGGGGAGCGAGGTTGGAGGGGGTTCAGGATAGGGAACACATGTACACCCATGGCTGATTTATGTCAATGTATGGCAAAAAACACTACAATATTGTGGAGTAATTAGCCTCCAATTAAAATAAACACATTAATTTAAAAAATAAATAAATAAGAAATCATACAAATTAAAAAATAAAATTAATGCTTTTAAAAGGATCTAGAGAGCAAACAATTGCAGGCACATTTGGAAGAGAGTAGAGTCTTGTATGAACAAGCATGACAGAAAAAAAAGTCAAAGTTATTTTTAATAAATTGAAACAACAAATTTTTATCTATAATTGCAAACAAAAGATAAAAGCACATTAATCATCAATATCAAGAATGAGATTACTATTTGCAGTGTCAATCAATAAACACCACTTTTTCATGCCAACTTCTTGCCTGAAAAATGTCTCAGTTTCTAACTGGATGAATATGTAAGGCCGATACTAAGTGCATCTCCTAAGCTCTCTCTTACCATTTTTTTTCCCTCTTTTCCTCATTTTCATGTTGAATCAAAGGCCAAGTAATATTAATGTATGTATTGTAATGATATCATCTCACTGTCTTGAGCAGTCTTGCAAAATAGAAGCATTGTTTCTGTTAAGTGATGCTGGGAACCAACAGCCAAAAGTAACATGCATTTGTGGAGAAGAATGCAGGGAATAAGGCTTCTAACCAGAAAAACTAAAATCAGAAGAGGGTCCATTATTTGGAAAATCCCCTCCGTGTACAGAAATAGTCACATAGCGGTTCTTGACAGACTTATATGCAGATTTTATAACTTTGCCTCTTTCCAACATGCATGTGAAGTCAAGTGGGCCTTAGGAAGCATCACTATGAACAAAGCTAATGAACATGATGGAATTCTGGATGAGCTATTTCAAATCCTGAAAGATGATGTTGTGAAAGTGCTGCACTCAATATGCCAGCAAATTTGGAAAACTCAACAGTGGCCACAGGACTGGAAAAGCTCAGTTTTCATTCCAATCCCAAAGAAAGGCAATGACAAAAGAATGCTCAAACTACTGCACAATTGCACTCATCTCATTTACACTAGTAAAGTAATGCTCAAAATTCTCCAAACCAGCCTTTAACAATATGTGAACCATGAACTTCCAGATGTTCAAGCTAGTTTTAGAAAAGGCAGAGGAACCAGAGATAAAATTGCCAATGTCTGCTGGATCATCAAAAAAAGCAAGGAAGTTCCAGAAAAGCATCAATTTCTGCTTTATTAATTATGTCAAAGCCTTTAACTATGTGGATCTCAGCCAACTGGAAAAATCTGAAAGAGGTAGGAATACCAGACCACCTGACCTGTCTCTTGAGAAACATGTATGCAGGTCAGGAAGCAACAGTTAAAACTGGACACTGAACAACAGACTGGTTCCAAATCGGGAAAGAAGTATGTCAACGTTTATATTGTCATCTTGCTTATTTAACTTATATGCAGAGTACATCATGAGAAATGCTAGGCTGGAAGAAGCACAAGCTGGAAGCAAGATTGCTGGGAGAAATATCAATAATCTCAGACATGCAGATGACATCTCCCTAATGGCAGAAACTGAAGAACTAAAGAGCCTTTTGATGAAAGTGAAAGAGGAGAGTTAAAAAGTTGGCTTAAAAATCAACATTGAGAAAACTAAGATCATGGGATCTGGTCCCATCACTTCATGGCAAATAGAGGGGGAAACAGTGGAAACAGTGGCTGACTTTATTTTTCTGGGTTCCAAAATCACTGCAGATGGTGATTGCAGCCATGAAATTAAAAGATACTTACTCCTTGGAAGGAAAGTTATGATCAACATAGCATTTTAAAAAGCAGAGACATTACTTTGCCCACAAAGGTCCGTCTAGTCAAGGCTATAGTTTTTTCAGTAGTCATGTATGGATGTGAGAGTTGTACTATAAAGAAAGCCGAGTGCCGAAGATTTGATGCTTTTGAAATGTGGTGTTCAAGAAGACTTTTGAGACTCCCTTGGAATGCAAGGAGATCCAACAGTTCATCCTAAAGGAGATCAGTCCTGGGTGTTCATTGGAAGGACTGATGTTGAAGCTGAAACTCCAATACTTTAGCCACCTGATGTGAAGAACTGACTCATTGGAAAAGACCCTGATGCTGGGAAGGATTGAGGGCAGGAGAAGGGGATGACAGAGGATGAGATGTTTGGATGGCATCACCGACTAGATGGACATGAGTTTGAGTAAACTCCTGGAGTTGGTGATGGACAGGAAGACCTGGTGTGCTGCCATCCAAGGAGTCACAAAGAGTTGGACACGACAGAGCAACTGAACTGAATTGAACTGAATATGTATACTAATTGAGAATTTCTTTTGTATAAATGACAATTTCTGAAAAATACAACTGAATACTTACATATTTAAAAAAAGCACTCCAAATAATTTTGCCACCTACCTCTGGAGATAGCACCTTACACCTGTCAGGATGATTATTATAAAAAAGGTGGCACACAACAATTGTGGGCAAGGATGTGAGAAAGGGGAGCCCTTGTGCACTGTTGTTGAGAATCCAAATAGGTGCAGCCACTATGGAAAACAGTATGAAGATTCATCAGAAAGTTAAAAATAGAATACTATGTGATCCAGCAGTTCCACTAATATGTATTTATCTAAAGAAAATAAAAACAAGGAGTTTAAAAGATATATGCATCCCTATATTCATTGCAGCTTTATTTACAATAACCGAGATATGGAAACAACCTACATGTCTATCAATAGATGAATGGTTAAGGAAGATGTTAGAAACATATATATTACTCTGTCATAAAAAAATGAAATATATAAATATAAAATCTTGTTATTTTCAACAATGTGGGTGGACCTCGAGAATATTGTTCTAAGTGAAATAAGTCAGATAGAAAATGATAAGAAACAGTTTCATACATACAAAGAAGAAACTGGTGATTGTCAGAGGGAAGAGTTGGGAGAGAAGAGAAATAGGTGAGGGAGAATAAGAAATACAAACTTCCATTTACAAAATAGATGAGCTAAGGTTATGAAATGTTCAGAGTGGGTAATATAATACAATAATTTCATAATATTTGTATGGCTACAGGTCATAACTAGACTTATGATCCTAATCATTTTGAAATGTACAGAAATATCACATATGTTGTATATCAGGAACTAACATGTGTTGTAGGTCATGTATACCTTAAAAAAAAAAAAGAAAGAAAGAAAGAAACCAATTCATTTGTGTTACCAGTGGCAGGACTCAGGGAAGGAGTAACTGGATGAAGACAATAAAAAAAAATAAACTTCCACTTATAAATAAATATCCAGGATATAATGTACAACATGATAAATATAATTAGAACTGCTCTAGGTTATATGTAAATGTTATAAGAGTAAATCCTAAGATCTCTCATTACAAGGAAATCTTTCACCTATGTTTTTAATCTTAAGGTGAAAGATGTTCACTAAAATTTACTTTGGTCATAATTCTATGACATATACAAGTCAAATGCTTATGCTGTATACTTTAAACTATAGAGTGATATCAACTGTATCTCAATAAACTTGAAAGAAAAAAGTTTCAAAAATGAGATGAGTAAGAGGTTAATAGGAAACTATATAGACAGAAAATATTAAACAGCTAATGATAGCTAGTTATTACTTTCTAAACACAAAATTGCAACCTCTGTTCATAAATAAGGAATTGAGCTATACACAGAAAGTTATAGCTGTAAGTAGTTCGCTTTCATATGGATTAAATATGAATGTTTTAGAGGGAACATATACAGTAGTAAAATAATAAGCTTACCAGAGATATTAATTTCTTTTTGATGATGTTTAAAAAGCTGTGTGGGTGAATTCTGCATATGTTTATTAAACTCCTTTGAAAACTAATAAGCAAAGGGTTCTAGCTTATTAATGCAGGAGGTGTATATCATATGAGGGAAAGGAGATTTGAGAAGAGAAAGAAAACACGTTTACTGTCAATTAAATAATAGCATAAGTTTTTCAATACAACACAAGAAATTCTAGAGTGAAAGAAAGGGGAAACATAAAATCTGGATCAAAGTCAACAAAGTAAGGAATTTCTAGACTCTGTTAAGTTTCAATGCATGAATTGTAGCTCACAGAAACTACGAGGTTTGATATAGAAGCGTGTATTACTTAAGATATTCCTATGGAGTTGATGGGTTCAATTCAGTTCAGTTCAGTTACTCAGTGGTGTCCGACTCTTTGCAACCCCATCAGCTGTAGCACGTCAGGCCTCCCTGCCCATCACCAACTTCCGGAGTCCACCCAAACCCATGTACATTGAGTCGGTGATGCCATCCCACCATCTCATCCTCTGTCGTCCCCTTCTCCTCCTGCCCTCAATCTTTCCCAGCATTGCCGGGGTCCAGCCCCGGCTGATCCAGGGTATTCTAAGGAGAGACAGCGTCGGTGAGGATCAGGATACAATAGCTTCAATTAGATATTAATTAGAGATGTAAAGAGTAATAGAATAAGGATAGCTCAGTAGGAAAATTCAGTGAAGAAAAGAGGCTGACTAAGATTCCAAAGCAGGGAATTGACATCACCTACAAAGGCCGCAGGCATCCTCCCGTTCTCCCGAAGGAGAGGAGACACTAAGGCTTCCCCTGTCGGATCTTAGAAGCCCAGGCAAAATTAGTAGGCTTGACGAGCTTCCCCGCCTCAGGAAAAATTCAGCCAGAAGGTGAAAGAAAGAACGCATGGGGAGACCAAGTTTCGGTGAACAAGGCCCGCACTTTATTTTCCAAAGTAGTTTTTATACCTTAAGTTGTGCATAGAGGATAATGGGGGAAGGGGTGGAGTCATGCAAGGACAGCAGTTCCTGATCCTAATCAAAGCCAGGTTTTCAAACTTATCATATACAAAAGTTCAGGTGATTTACATCATCTTCTGGCCCGGAGGCCTGTTAACATTTTAAGAAATGTATTTTTCTCTAAAGGTGATTATTCCAAAGTCAGGCACGAGCCTCCAAAAAAGCATTAGACAAAGCTGCATGCCTATAGGGCAAAGGTGAGGTGGGCTCAATCAAGAAAAGAATTAACTCAAGGGTCCAAGGTTACAAACATTGAGGCTAATACTTACATTTCTATACACCCATTTTATCAATCAATACACTGCCCAGGACACAGTAGGTAAGGAGTATGGCGACTTAGCAGCAAACATTGGCTCAATAAGTGAAAAACCCTTCACTAATACAATTTCTAATCAATCTTTTAACTACTCAAAAGAATCTGTGTTTAGACAGTTTAGAGCATCTCCTGCCTCTCACAGTTGGGAGGCTCTGAACAATCACATGCGGCCGGAAAAACCTATTCAGGCAGGCTAGAGGACTTCCAAAGGAGTTTGTAGGTTGAAACACTCACACCCAGGAATTATTAACTGGAGCTGTAAGCTAACTTTTTTTTCAGAGAGAGGTAGTGGGGGACAGCCCCCCGTAAAGTCAGAAGTGTAGGTGAAAACACAAAGCAGAAAGTAGGCAGACTCTGGTTTTGGGGGTAGATGCTCGAGAATTTCCAGGGGGACTCCTGAGGCTCGATCCCGCCTTTGTGTATGCCGAGCCTCCTTCCTCATGACCTTTGCTCCCGGCACAGCATCAGGGTCTTTTCAAATGAGTCAGCTCTTCACACCAGGTGGCCAAGGTATTGGAGTTTCAGCTTCAACATCAGTCCTACAAATGAACACCCAGGACTGATTTCCTTTAGGACGGACTGGTTGGATCTCCTTGCAGTCCAAGGGACTCTCAAGAGTCTTCTCCAACACCACAGTTCAAACCATCAATTCTTCGGTGCTCAGCTTTCTTTATAGTCCAACTGTCACATCCATACGTGACCACTGGAAAAACCATAGCCTTGACTAGACATACCTTTGTTGACAAAATGATGTCTGCTTTTTAATATACTGTCTAGGTTGGTCATAACTTTCCTTCCAAGGAGTAAGTGTCTTTTAATTTCATTATCAGGAGAACTCTCAGGACCTATATTTGGTATCTATTTGATTCATAATTGTTGAAGCATATAGTATTTATCATGAATTAGTATCTTAATATAAAAATAAGTAAAATGAGGTTATCTGATAGTCTTATTAGATGCCTCTCTGGTTGATGGTGGTTTAGTCTCTTAAATCATGTCTGACTCTTGTGTCCCTATGGACTGTAGCCCACCAGGCTCCTCCAACCATAGGATTCTTCAGGTAAGAATACTGCAGTGAGTTGCCATTCCCTCTCCAGGGGATCTTACTGACCCAGGGAATGAACCCAAGTCTCCTGCATTGCAGGTGGATTCTTTACCAGCTGAACTACCAGGGACAAAGGACATAAAATGAATGACCTAAGGAAGTGGAAGGGCTTTCAAAATCATGATCAGATGATGAAATTATATGTAAACAGTGAACCTGCCATAATGGTTCTATTATTGTTACTTACACTGACTATAATCCACACAACCAACATCTGAAGAGAGTGTTCAGGGTTGTATAGATAGCCCTGTATATTTATTTCTGAAGTCATTTCATATATTGCCCTGGATAGAGCTGCATTATCAAAATAAAATAAGTAACTTTTTATTTTATTATTTCCTAGATCAAGGATAAAACCCATGTCCCCTTCATTGGCAAGTGGATTCTTTACCACTGAGCCCACAGGTAAGCCCTATGTAACTTCTACAAGGCTACTTTTCCCAATATGATGTCAGATACACAGTACGTTTTCTGCCCAAATAGATATGTGTTTTAAAAAGCCAAGGTTGAAAGGTTTTACATGTTGTGTCCCTCATGGCCATCACACTTTTGCACATAGGGTAAGTCTCAGATATGATAAATACATTTCATTTTGCATTTGAACTCATGTTGTTGATGCTAGTAATTAAAACCTTCTGTGTTAAGTGGGACTCAGGCATGTCTAACTTCAGTGGGAGCATGTTTGCTTTGGCAAGAGATGATGGAGAGGCTGCTCTCATGAGAAAAGCTACACATTTCCCAATCTCAGTGAATACTTTTATGTGCATAAGAAGTTGTCAATTTAAAATTTTATTTTATAACATGAAATATTACAGTAAACATTTGATGAAACATCTGTTATTCTCTTAATTTTCAGTAGAAATAAAACTGGAGGCTTTCTGCCATTTGCCAAGTAGTGGATGTCAATTAACACAATAGCAAAGCCATAAAATATGGCTGAAATGATGCAAAACAGTAGCAAAACTTATTGACAATTAATTTTAAAAGCAGTTTGTCCTCCAATTTCTGGAGAACATTGGCTATTTTTGACCCTTTAGCATCCATTTCCAATTTAGTTTAGTCATAATAACTTGCTTTTCCTATAGGAATTCATATCTCCATCCTTATGACTACATGCCATATCTAACTCACTCCTTGGGAAGGAAACAGCCACTTGTCTGGTTCAGAGCACCCATAGGTGTAGTCTTTGAAAAGAGAAACTTCTTTACCATTCAGAAGGAATTCCTGGGAAAGAGCATGTAATTGTGGAACACCTAGAAGTTGCTGGCAAATGTCTCACAGGGTGACCCAGCCAGTTTTCTTGTAAAGAAAACACAAAAGAATACCTAGAAGAGGAAAGAGGAAAGAACCAAGAAAAAAGAGGAAGTGAGGGAGAGAGAGAGGTGTTGAAAGAAGGGAAGGAAAAGGGGGAGTGTGGGGAGAGAGAGAAAGGGTGATATTTTGGACGTTGCTTCAATTCTGCATCACATTTTTGTTGTTGTTCAGTCAGTCGTGCCTGACTCTTTGCAACCACATAGACTGAAGCATGCCAGGTTTCCCTGCCCTTCACTATCTCCCTGAGCTTGCTCAAACTCATGTCCATTGAGTCAATGATGCCATCCAACCATCTCATCCTTTGTTGCTCCTTTCTCCTCCTGCCCTCAATCTTTCTCAGTATCAGAGTCTTCCAATGAGTGAGCTCTCTGCATCAGGTGGTCAAAGTATTAGAGTTTCATCTTTAGCATCATTCCTTCCAATGAATATCCAGGGTTGATTTCCTCTAGGATTGACTGGTTTGATCCCCTTGCTGTACAGGCGACTCTCAAAAGTCTTCTTCAATACCACAGTTCAAAAGCAGCATCAATTCTTTGGTGCTCAGCCTAATTTTACTTAACATAATTTCTACAACTGGAGTTTTAAGTTAACAAAGCCAACATTATTGCTTGAGCCAGTTCGAAAATATTTTCTATTATTTATATCCCCAAAATGTCTCACTTACACACCATTAACTCTGATAATGATGTCTTTTGTTGTCTTTGTTATACATTGATTTTGTAGTTGCAGGAAGAGGTAGAAAGAAGCCCTTTGCAGTAATAGTCCACAGACAGCAAAAGTTCCCCAAACCCTAGCATACACTGCAATCTACACGACCTGACCAAATAAAACTTCAATTCTCTCATGCCCAGAATTATGGTCTGAAGACTTGTGCATCAGGTAGGCTCATTAATTTTTATGGCTTTTCCCTTTTACCCTAGTCTCCCATAACCACTGGCTTAGGTGATTGCTTTTGGGCAGAGAAAACTGATTTGCAATCCATGATTCCAGCAGGGGAAGAGAAAGTTCACTTTCTGGCTGGTTAAGTTCTTGGAGAATAGGACAGGCATTTTCATTAAATCATGGGAGGGTCTAAATAGGATATCATAGTCCCACCAAAGCTGAGCTAACAGGATAAAATGCACTTTATTAGTTCAGCTACTACATTGCTTATACAGTTATCTTTTTTTTTAATTAATTTTATTTTATTTTTAAACTTTACATAATGAATCCGCCATAGGTATACATGTGTTCCCCACCCTGAACCCTCCTCCCTCCTCCCTCCCCATACCATCCCTCTGGGCCGTCCCAGTGCACTAGCCCCATGCATCCAGTATCATGCATCGAACCTGGACTGGCAACTCGTTTCATATATGATATTTTACATGTTTCAATGCCATTCTCCCAAATCCTCCCACCCTCTCCCTCTCCCACAGAGTCCATAAGACTGTTCTATATGCCCATAAATATCTGCAATTAAGCTTTAGTAGGATGACAACGGACTTTTAATTAGACACATCACAACACCTTTCCATTTATTAATACTTTCCTTTAGGTTTGCCTTTTAAACATATGTCTGGCTAATTAAAACCTGATAAGAAGGAACATTACTTCCTAAAGTGTTGCTCTCAGGAAAAAAAAAAAAAAGTGTACTTCTCTCTCTTGCAAAAATAGAAAATACATAAATGTATCTGATGAATACCAAAAAATATGTTGGCTCATTGCAATTTCAACCTGAGTGACTGGAGTTAGGGGGTCATATCAGAGAATGATTGAAAAGTCATGATTTAGGAATAAATGCAGAAGACCAGTGGCTACCCTTAAGGAAATACTTCCTAGTCTGGTAAGTTTGCTTTGGAATGTGCTTCTGTGGGAGTGATAGTTCCTCTTAGTGTTATTACCATCTGCTTATCTAATACCTATGACAACCCACTCCAGTATTCTTGACTGGAGAATCTCATGGACAAAGGAGCCTAGTGGGTTACAGTCCATGGTGTTGCAAAAAGCTGGATACAACTGAGCAAATAACACTGTATTCTCATGTTAGCTATTTCTCTTTCATTGTAAGTCATCTTATTTTTCATGATATCTACTTTTTATTTACATGCAATCATAGAATGAAGGACTTCCCTGGTGCCTCAGATGGTAAAGAATCTGCCTGCAATGTGGGAGACCTGGGTTTGATCTCTGGGTCGGGAAGATTCCCTGGAGAAGGAAATGGCAACCCACTCCAGTATTCTTGCCTGAAGAATCACATGGATAGAGCAGCCTGGTGAGCTATAGTCTATGGGGTTGCAAAGAGTTGGACATGGCTAAGTGACTAACACACATAGAATCAAAATTTTTGAAACTTTGGTTAGGTTTTGCCTTAATGATTAACTCTTCAGAAAGAAAATCTGGAAAAAAAATCCTAGATATCATTCATCCCTATTATGAATGGGAATAGTGATCATAAACAGAAGATTCATATGCCCAAGACTATCTTCTTGGATTCCCTTTATTTGGCCTTTGACACTGATAGGGCTATGCTCAGCACCACTTACCAGTTTCTCCATGTTACAAGTCTTGGTGGAAGGTCCAAAGAACTAAACAAATAAATGGAAAATTTGTCAACAAGTGGTAGATACAGATACACAAGGTGTAGTTCAATAAGATTATTAACCTCTAGTATTTTCTTCAACTATAAAGCTAATTCCTTACAGTACTATTTATGCATTTTAAATAAAAGGTTCAAGTGAGCTGAGGAAAACCTTTTTGCAAAAAGCATGAAGAGCAGTAATAATCCAATAAATTAAGTTGTATATCTTTATTAATCAGAATAATAAAAAATAAATTAATGAAAAAATAAGTAAAATTCTGAAAGTGCATTTCTTAAGAGATAATGACTATTTTGATATGTGTCTAACTTTCTAGGTTAGGGTTAGAAGAGAATAATGGACTTTGAAATTCCATTTATAAGAAGAAAACCAAATTGTTTTAAGGGTGAATGCTTTTTTGATCCATTTTTAATTCTACAAAATTTTAATATGGATTTTAAATATTAATTTTTAAATTTTATAAGCGTAATTTTGGTTACTTCTAAAAAAGCAATAATATATATATACTTAATTTAAAACATCAATGTTGTATAAGATATAGCAGTCTGGATGGTGAAAATACTTCCTGGAGATACACTGAGGATAACAAATGATTTCTCCAAACTATTTTGTGGATCTGATAGGCAAAGAACCCAAACACTTGAAATTCCAAAAAGTATACAATAATCTATGCTATTGCTGTTCAGTTGCCCAGTTGTGTGCAACTCCATGGACTGGAGCTTCCCTAGCCTCCCTGTCTCTTAGCATCTCCTGGAGTTTGCCCAAGTTCATGAACATTGCATCAGTGATGCCATCCATTGCATCCTCTGACCCTCTTCTCCTTCTGCCCTCGATCTTTCCCAGCATCAGGGACTTCACCAATAAGTTGACTGTTTGCATCAGATGACCAGAATACTGGAGCTTCAGCTTCGACATCAGTCCTTTCAGTGTTTAGGGTTGATCTCCCTTAAGGTTGACTTTAAGTCCAAGGAGCTTTCAGGAGTCTTCTCCAGGACCACAGTTTGAAGCCATCAATAATGATCTATAGCTAAGGGGAAAATAGAGACACACATTGTTCATTTCTACTTGTTAGAAACAGGTTGAAGAGAAATTGGAATAAGGACACAATAAAGTAAAAAACGATTCTACATAAAATTGTAAACCTTCAAGGTGATGAAAATAATTTAAAACATAAAAAGAAACACAAAGTTCAAACTTAGATGACAAATTAATCAATAATCTCAGTTATTCAGATAAATGATTTTAGTTCTTCTTTTAAGAACTAAAATAATTTTCTAAAAAGTAAATGCAGAGATTAAAAAAAAAACACAGGATATTTGTGTATCTTGATATCTAGCAATCTTTGTAATGTTGTAAAATGTCTTTTTAAAATGGGAAAGACAACATCTTAGAAATAGAAATAGAGAAGGAATGATGATGGATGTCATCTTTTTTACTTTTCAGTAGCAAAATGCAAACAATCTCACTATTTTTAATATCACTTGTCCCTTTAATATTATTTTCCTCTGTCACTCTGCTCACACAAATTTTATATACAGTTAGAGAGAAAAGACAACACC
Source organism: Bubalus kerabau (assembly GCF_029407905.1). Taxonomy (NCBI): domain Eukaryota; kingdom Metazoa; phylum Chordata; class Mammalia; order Artiodactyla; family Bovidae; genus Bubalus; species Bubalus kerabau. Next base: position 56,071,005 of record NC_073634.1, read on the forward strand.
AACTTCCCTCAAAGTAATACTTCCTATCTTCCTTCTCAATCCCCCACCCAATGACACACAAAAAACAGTATCAGTAGTGCCAATCCTCAACCTCTAAACAGTGTGCATGCCTGCTAAGTGGCTTCAGTTTTGTCTGACCCTTTGAAACCTTATTGACTATAACCCACCAGGCTCCTCAGTCCATGGGATTCTCCGGCCAAGAACACCAGAGTGAGTTGCCATGCCTTTCTTCAGGGGATCTTCCTGACCTAGGGATGGAACCTGTGTCTCTTATGTCTCCTGCATTGGCAGACAGGTTCTTTATCACTAGCGCTACCTGGGACACCCTAAAAGGAGTGAAAACTGGCATGTAAATAGCCTTTGACATGTGATGTGTGTTAGTCACTTAGTAGTGTCCAACTCTTTGTGACCCCATGGACTGTAGCCCTCCAGGTTCCTCAGTCCATGGAACTCTCCAAGGCAAGAATATTGGAATGGGTTGCCATTCACTTCTGCAGGGAATCTTTACAACCCAGGGGTCAAACCCAAATCTCCTGCCTTGCAGACAGATTCTTTACTGTTTGAGCCACCAGGGAAGCCTTTAACATATCACTACTCAGTTTGCCTGACTTAATCAGTGTGTTCCTGACTGTGCGGTATGCTGGGAGCATTCCAGCAAAATAAGTTTGAAACAGCCAATGACAGAAAGGCATAGGGCTGGAGAAAATTAATATTGCAGCCTAAAGTTTTGGGGCCAACTGTCAGGAGTTAATAGTTCAAATCATCAGAAAGGTGTCTTAGCATCTGAGCCTGCTCCTGCTTACGCTGAACTACCTACCTAAGGGTTTTGATTGAGGGACTGACTAGTTCAGTTCAGTTGAGTTCAGTCACTCAGTCATATCTGATTCTTTACAGTCCCATGAATCACAGCACGCCAGGCCTCCCTGTCCATCACCAACTACCGAACTTACCAGCCATCTCATCCTCTATCATCCCCTTCTCCCCCTGCCCCCAATCTCTCCCAGCATCAGGGGCTTTTCCAATGAGCCAACTCTTCACATGAGATGGACAAAGTATTGGAGTTTTAGCTTTAGCATCAGTCCTTCCAACGAACACCCAGGACTGATCTCCTTTAGAATGGACTGGTTGGATCTCCTTGCAGTCCAAGGGACTCTCAAGAGTCTTCTCCAACACCACAGTTCAAAAGCATCAATTCTTTGGTGCTCAGCTTTCTTTATAGTCCAACTCTCGCATCCATACATGACCACTGCAAAAACCATAGCCTTGACTAGACTGATCTTTGTTGGCAAAGTAATGTCTGCTTTTTAATATGCTATCTAGATTGGTTATAACTTTCCTTCCAAGGAGTAAGTGTCTTTTAATTTCATGGCTGCAATCACCATCTGCAGTGATTTTCGAGCCCCCCAAAACAAAGTCTGACACTGTTTCCATTGTTCCCCCATCTATTTGCCATGAAGTGATGAGACTGGATGCCATGATCTTAGTTTTTTGAATGTTTCATTTAAGCCAACTTTTTCACTCTCCATTTTCACTTTCATCAAGAGGTTTTTTAGTTCCTCTTAACATTCTGCCATAAGGGTGGTGTCATCTGCATATCTGAGGTTATTGATACTTCTCCCAGCAGTCTTGATCCCAGCTTCTGCTTCTTCCAACCCAGCGTTTCTCAATATGTACTCTGCATATAAGTTAAATAAGCAGGGTGACAATATGCAGCCTTGACGTACTCCTTTTCCTATTTGGAACCAGTCTGTTATTCCATGTCTAGTTCTAACTGTTGCTTCCTGACCTGCATATAGGTTTCTCAAGAGGCAGATCAGGTGGTCTGGTATTCCCATCTCTTTCAGAATTTTCCACAGTTTATTGTGATCCACACAAAGGCATTGGCATAGTCAATAAAGCAGAAATTGATACTTTTCTGGAACTCTTGCTTTTTTGATAATCCAGTGGATATTGGCAATTTCATCTCTGGTTTCTCTGCCTTTTCTAAAATCAACTTCAACATCTGGAAGTTCATGGTTCACGTATTGCTGAAGCCTGGCTTGGAGAATTTTGAGCATTACTTTACTAGTGTGTGAGATGAGTGCAATTGTGCAGTAGTTTGAGCATTCTTTGGCATTGCCTTTCTTTGGGATTGGAATGAAAACTGACCTTTTCCAGTCCTGTGGCCTCTGCTGAGTTTTCCAAATTTGCTGGCATATTGAGTGCAGCACTATCACAGCATCATCTTCCAGGATTTGAAATAGCTCAACTGGAATTCCATCACCTCCACTCGCTTTGTAGTGATGATTTCTAAGGCCTACTTGACTTCACATTCCAGGATATCTGGCTCTAGGTGAGTGATCACACCATCATGATTATCTGGGTCATGAAGATCTTTTTTGTATAGTTCTTCTGTGTATTCTTGCCACCTCTTCTTAGTAGCTTCTGCTTCTGTTAAGTCCATACCATTTCTGCCCTTTATCAAGCCCATTGTGCATGAAATATTCCCTTGTAATGTCTAAATTTATCTCTAGTCTTTCCCATTCTATTGTTTTCTTCTATTTCTTTGCATTGATCACTGAGGAAATCTCTCTTATCTCTCCTTGCTGTTCTTTGGAACTCTGCATTCAGATGTTTATATCTTTCCTTTTCTCCTTTGCTTTTCACTTCTCTTCTTTTCACAGCTATTTGTAAGGCCTCCTCAGACAGCCATTTTGCTCTTTTGCATTTCTTTTCCATGGGGATGGTCTTGATCCCTATCTCCTGTACAATGTCATGAACCTCCATCCATAGTTCATCAGGCACTCTGTCAGGTCTAGTCCCTTAAATCTATTTCGCACTTCCACTGTATAATCATAAGGGATTTGATTTAGGTCATACCTGAATGGTCTATTGGTTTTCCCTACTTTCTTCAATTTAAGTCTGAATTTGGCAAAAAGGAGTTCATGATCTGAGCCACAGTCAGTTCCTAGTCTTGCTTTTGCTGACTGTATAGAGCTTCTCCATCTTTGGCTGCAAAGAATATAATCAATCTGATTTCAGTGTTGACCATCTGGTGCTGTCCATGTGTAGAGTCTTCTCTTGTGTTGTTGGAAGAGGGTGTTTGCTATGACAAGTGAGTTCTCTTGATAAACCTCTATATTTGTCTTTGCTCTGCTTCATTCCATACTCCAAGGCCAAATTTGCCTGTTACTCCAGTCGTTTCTTGACTTCCTACTTTTGCATTCCAGTCCCCTATAATGAAAAGGACATCTTTTTGGGGTGTTAGTTCTAAAAGGTCTTGTAGGTCTTCATAGAAACGTTCAACTTCAGCTTCTTCAGCATTACTGGTTGGGGCATAGGCTTGGATTACCACAATATTGAAAGGTTTGCCTTGGAAATGAACAGAGATCATTCTGTCATTTTTGATTGCTTCCAAATACTGCATTTCGGAGTCTTTTGTTGACCATAATGGCTATTCCATTTCTTCTCTCTAGTACTTTCCAAAAGTAAAATGCATTTCAAATCCCTTTATTCCTCTCTTTGTGTTAAATCCACTTTTTTTTCTTGCTGACACATAAACTAGTGAGGATGTAGTCAATACAGAAAAGACCTTAATATATACTGAATTTACAAAGAACATTTAAAGTGTTCTCTATTATTCTATGTCCTATTAAATATGACTTAAACTGTTCTGTTTTGTAAAAAGCGATTAATGGAGTATGACAGAGTGGAATATGTTCTCAGTCATTTCCTCCCTGCTTCACAACTGGATTATGCAGTCTCACTTTCTGTCTTGTCAACTACAGTAATTTTACACTTCTTGATGTTGGGCTTATCACTTGATTTTCTTTGGCCAATGAGATGTTATTAGATGAAATATAAGCATTGGCTGGAATCATGACTGTGTAATTAAAGTTGGTCTCTCCCGCCTTTGCCATTACCATGAAAAAACAAAAAAAAACAAAAAAAAACCCTCAGCTGCCCTGCCACTCAGAATTCAAGTTCCTTGGAGAAAAGCTGTTGGGTAAGCCCAGACCACGCCCTTGACCCAAAGAAATATGAAAATAAATGCTTATTTTTGAATGACACTGAAGCGTCTTGGTTGGTTGTTATACAGCATTATTTTTGTGTAGGTTAATGGAAAGTTATAGGGTTTTTTGCTGACATGATTACTGGAAGGGCCAAAGGATCTGACTTTAGGTGAAAATTTCAGAATGACTCCCCAGAAGCAAATGAACAGGCCCATGTGGAAACTGCCCTTTCTGGTACCATTGCTCAGTTGCTATAGGAACAACTGATTCAAATATCACCTGTCCTAGAAAACATGTGTGAGAGGGGTTGGCTAACATAATCTATATTCATGGTTGAGATATATGCTTAGCAATAATATAATTTTAAGTCTTTGACTCAAAGATTGGAAACAAGTTAACAAATAAATGGACATTTACCCCTTCTTGGATAAGTCACAAGCCACCAGGAACCACTGAAAGTGTTAAAAACTGAAAGTGTTAGTTGCTCAGTAGTGTGCAACTCTTTGTAACTCCATGGGCTGTAGCCCACCAGTCTCTTCTATCCATGGAATTCTCCATGCAAGAATACTGGAGTGGGTAGCCATTTCCTTGTCTAGGGGATTTTCCATACCCAGGGATAGAATTTGGTCTCCTGCATTGCAGACAGATTCTCTACTAACTGAGCCGCCAAAGAGACTGTTGAAATCTGCCAATAATCTATGTAAAATTTTAGGAATATTTTCCTGTGGTCATGTATGGATGTGAGAGTTGGACTGTGAAGAAGGCTGAGCACTGAAGAATTGATGCTTTTGAACTGTGGTGTTGGAGAAGACTCTTGAGAGTCCCTGGGACTGCAAGGAGATCCAACCAGTCCATTCTAAAGGAGATCAGCCCTGGGATTTCTTTGGAAGGAATGATGTTAAAGCTGAAACTCCAGTACTTTGGCCACCTCATGCGAAGAGTTGACTCATTGGAAAAGACTCTGATACTGGGAGGGATTGGGGGCAGGAGGAGAAGGGGACGACAGAGGATGAGATGGCTGGATGGCATCACTGACCTGATGGACGTGAGTCTGAGTGAACTCCGGGAGTTGGTGATGGACAGGGAGGCCTGGCGTGCTGCGATTCATGGGGTCACAAAGAGTCAGACACGACTAAGTGACTGAACTGAACTGAACTGATATACTCCTTTATATGAAAAGAATATACAAATGAGACATTATTTCAATTTTCTTTTTTCTCACTTAATTTTTCATAGTCCTATCAACACTTTAATCAAGCAACAATAAGCAGGAAAACAAAACATAAAAACAAAAATAAAACAGAAGTATTTGTGAAGAAAGAATAAAGTTTTTACACTCATGGAATAGTAGCACAGTAGGGAATATGTTGAAGTTTCAACATAGACATCAAAAACTACTTTCATCAGCTTAACTCATGTAACTAATTTAACAGTCTCAGTAGCATCCAAATTTCTATAAAGATCAAGCCTGTCTGTGGGATTTATGGGTGCTGACAGCTCAGGGTAAATAGTGATCTATACTATTGGCTTGATCTAATATTGAATACAGTTTTCTGGGAGATTTGAAAAATCAAAACACACACAGGTATTTCATTGTCATAGTCAACTGTAGTTTGGTTTAAGTTAACTTTACAGTGTTGATAAAAATGTACCATGATGACCTATAATCTCAGTCTAGTTATGAGAAACAGCATAAGACTGGTCTCATTCATCTGACCAGGCATAACTATCAGTAACTCTCTATAAATATCAATAGTTCTCAAGACTTTGAAAATCATCAAAAACAAAGACAGTCTGAGAATGTGTCACAGCTAACAATAGCCTAAGATTACATATGGTTGTATCTATGTTTATAAAAATGGCTTTATTTAGTTCTTTATTATGACTGGATAACATTCCATTGTGTGAAATTGAAAGTGTTAGTCACCCAGTCGTGTCTGACCCTTTGCAATCCCATGGACTGTAGTCCATCCGGCCCTTCTGTCCAGGGAATTCTCCTGGCAAGAATACTAGAGTGGGTTGCCATTTCCTTCTCTCAGGGATCTTCCAGACCCAGAGATTGTACCTGGGTCTCCTGAATTGCAGGCAGATTCTTTACCATCTGAGCCACCAGGGAAGTCCATTCCATTGTATATCTCTAACAAATCTCTTTAACCATTTATCTGTAAATGGACATTTAGGTTGTTTCATGCTTTCTCTATTGTGGTTAGCAGAATATAGAATAGTCGCAATAAATAGGGGTGAGTGTTTATTTTTGAATCATTTTTTAAATTTTTGAATGTAGACAAAATCACAGGAAGATTTTTATTGACATATAATTGAAATATTACATTTGAAAGTCATATATCTATGCAATTAAAACAAAAATATATCTCTATTTTTATCATTGTGCTCTTTTTAGTCTTTCTAGAAAAACATATTTCATCAGGAATACTCTGTTTCTAGTGGCTATCTCAATATCTGTGTGTGGTTTTCTTAAAAAGGAAATTGAAACCCAAAACCTAACCTACTCTGAGTATAATTATACAGCATTTGTAATTAGCACATTTAGAAACTCCAGGTAGCTAAGAATGTGTTCTAAAATAAACTCTTTCATATAAAAAGAAAAATAATAATGATGCCACACATTACTGCTCTCCACTAAGCATTGTTCACCTGTCTTCATTTATTTTGTATCACTTTACCTTACATATAAATAAACTTTCCATGCAGGAATTAAAAAAAAAAAAAAAAAACAAAAAAAAAACTCACACAAAGCTATATGAATGGTGGTTTAATTTTTTAACAACATTTCACACTTTTTTTTAATCGCAAAGTCAGATTCAGAAGAGAAATGATGAGACATTTGAGGCTTAAGAAGTCAAAGTTAAATGACTTAGGGTGCATTTTCAATAAGGAGCAAAACTGAGGAAGAGAGTGCAGGTATACAAAACACTGTTGCCATTCAACCACAAAACCCAGTTCTCATCTAACATGATACAAAGGATATTTTAAAATTATTATATGTATATCACTTGTCTGGGTTCCTTCCCTGATTTAGGAAGATCTGCTGAAGAATGGAATGGCTACCCACTCCAGTATTCTTGTCTGGGGAATCCCATGGGCAGAGGAATCTGGCAGGCTATAGTCCATGGAGTCGCAAAGAGCTGGACATGACAGAGAGACTTTCACTGCCAACAATTAATCATAAATAGAATCAATGTCTCACTGTCATACTCATATTATTAGCCAGTTGTTTTTAGTTGCTGTATCATGCTCAGATTATATTTGATTGTTTATTTAAACCTGCATATGTCAGGTGACATCAGTAGCAAAATTATTCTAATAAACCTAAAAATAAACTTTTACATAAACATTTGCTCAACATTTTAAAACAGAAAAGTTAATTCAAAAAAGAAAATCAAAATTTTCCTGTTTTTTTTTTTTAACTGAATTTGGAAATTGAATATTTCTTAAATATTCTTTGGGCTGCAGTCTTTATATTAAGTAAGTTAAAAAGTTAAAACAAAGGAAATAGAAGTTCTTTAAGAATGCTTAGTCCACCTCAAGACAAGCATTTGGACATCTAATTCAAGGCATTAAATATTCAAATACTTGTTTGATAGCTAAGAAAGTATCTCAAAATTAGATAGCAGTAGAGGCCATATTTGTGGAGAAGGAAATGGCAACCCACTCCAATAATCTTGCCTGGAGAATCCCAGGGACGGAGGAGCCTGTTGGGTGCCGTCTATGGAGTCACACAGAGTAGGACACAAATGATGCGACTTAGCAGCAGCAGCAGAGGCCATATTTGAACACAGATCAGTTTGAGCTAGAGTGCTCTGTACACAAAGAGTAAAACACAAAGAATGTCAGAAAAAATATATATATAAATGTATATATATATATATATATATACATATATACACTAACTCAAAAATAATTGCAGAATACAACATCAGATAACAGCAACAATTTGTGTTTTATATTAAAGTACTGATACAGGTTTCATGGAGGCAATACAAACTAATTGAGACTGAAGCATTTCTGAATTCAATCTAGTCTCTGACCAAAAAGTATCCTTTAAATTTTGCCCTTCAATCTCTCCTATTGAAATTGTTCTCTGACTACATCCAGGTTTCTCTTATTTCACATTCCTATTTCTTTTATTTTCCCCTTTAAAACCTGCCATTCCACTTGTTCACAAGGGAAAGCACCAACCTACTATCAGTTTTTGAAGCTGTATGTGGAACCTCTTCAAAATACCCTCTTTGAATAAATACTGAACATGTGTGGAACCTCTTTAAAATACCCCCTTTGAATAAATACTGAACATGGTTTGAATTTATTACATTAAAATGTAAACTTTCTTGGAGATAGAATCATTGCTCCAACGTCAATTTTCTTGTAAAGTTGTATGCATGATATTTTAGTAACTGCCTTATTGTAACAGGGCTTCCATTTTAGTTCTTCTGATTTGTACCCTTCTAGTCTGTCACTGCAGAGAAGGCAATGGCAACCCACTCCAGTACTCTTGCCTGGAAAATCCCATGGACAGAGGAGCCTGGTAAGCTGCATTCCATGGGGTTGCTAAGAGTTGGACATGACTGAGCGACTTCACTTTCACTTTTCACTTTCATGCATTGGAGAAGGAAATGGCAACCCACTCCAGTGTTCTTGCCTGGAGAATCCCAGGGACAGGGGAGCCTAGTGGGCTGCTGTCTATGGGGTCGCACAGAGTCGGACACGACTGAAGTGACTTAGCAGTAGCAGCAGCAACAGCAGCAGTCTGTCACTGGGCTTCCCTGGTAGCTCATTTAGTAAAGAATCCGCCTTCAATGAGAGAGACTTGGGTTTGATCCCTGAGTTGGGAAAACCCCCTGGAGGAGGACATAGCAACTCACTCCAGTATTCTTGCCTGGAGAATTCCACAGACAGAGGAGCATGGCAGGCTGCAGTCCATGTGGTCACAAAGAGTCAGACGTGACTGAGCAACTAAGCACAGCACGGCTCTCACTATCATTCTTAGCATATGATGCAGAAGACAGTATCAATGTCTGTAATGTAAATATTATATTCATATTTTTTAAATTGAATAAGCCATTGATTATATTATCAATACATACACATATACACAGTGTTCTTTTTTTTTCCTTTGAACCTTGTATATATACCAAAAGTCTTTAGTTTTTATTCTTAACGCACCTTTCCCTACTTCTCTAATGAATACTCTCATTTAAAAAGTGTTAGAAGTTTTTCCCACACTGAAGTTTCAATTCAATAAATAGACAGATAAAAGTATATTTCATATGCACATTGCAGAATAAATAATGGAACATTTTGAATTTTTCTTCAACTTCCACAGAATAAATGATGCTGCTTTAGAAAGGCAATGCAGACTTCTGGATGAAATGAGCAAAAGATATCATGTAATTAATTGTAAAGTACTCTATAGCCCATTTGAATATATATATATAAAATATGCATTATATATTAAATTATATATATTATATATTATATGCATATATATTAAAATAGGAAGGTAGTTCTATAAATTTGTACTTTTAAATGAAGCAGAAAGATTTACAGATGGGAGTGAAAGTGAAAGTAAAGTCGCTCAGTCGTGTCCAACTCTTTGCGACCCCATGGACTGTAGCCTATCAGGCTCCTCTGTCCATGGGATTTTCCAGGCAAGCGAGCTGGAGTGGATTGCCATTTCCTTCTCCAGAGGATCTTCCCGACCCAGAAATCGAACCCTGGTATCCAGCATTGCAGGCAGACGCTTTACCGTCTGAGCCACCAGGGTTATAATATCAAGTCAAATTAATATTTTTCTTGTCTCACACAATCCTATCTTCCTTCAAAATTTTCAGATGATGATTTAGCAAAGAAGAATTAGGAGAGTCCTTTTTGAGGCTCTTGCCCCGGGACAATGAATATTTACTTCTATAAAATGATTACAGAAAGTGTTGTTATTACTTAGTTGCTAAGTTATGTCTCTTTGTGATCCCATGGACTATATAGCCCACCAGGCTCCTCTGTCCAGGGAATTTTCCAGACAAGAATATGGGAATGAATTGCCATTTCCTTCTTCAAGGGATCTTCCTGTCCCAGGGATTGAATCCATGGCTCCTGCCATATCTGCTATATTACAGGCAGTTTCTTTATCACTGAGCCAAACAGGAAGCCCATACAAAAAATATATATATAATTCTCCTTTTTATTTCTGTGTTCTCTGTTTTTGGCATGCTAAAAGTTTTGTCTGCATATATTTTATTCTTAGAGTTTTGCCTGGACAGAAGACTTAAAGGATATGGGTTTGATCCTTGGGTCAGGAAGATCCCTTGGAGGAGGGAATGTCAACCCACTTCAGTATTCTTGCCTGGAGAATCCCATGGACAGAGGAGCCTGTCGGGCTATGGTCCACAGTGTTGCAAAGAGTTTGACATGACCATAGCACCTTAGCACGCAGGCACATTTTATTTTTATAAACATTAACTCTGACAGTTCTTGATATTCCAGTCTGAGGGCTCAATCCAGAGAAAGATATCATTGCTGTTTAGGGTGGGTTTTGAGCTTCAAAAGGAAGATTGGGGGAAAAGGACTTTGGACAGTTGCATTATTTAACATTCAGCAGATTTAAAAGCTTCCAGGTATTCAGTGTAAGGGTCTGGTTTGCAGTCAAGGGAGTATGTCCATGTAGGATGTTCTTTTTTTTTTTTTTTTTTTTTAAATTTTATATTGGGCTATAGTTGATTTAAAATGTTTTAGCTTCACGTGTACAGCAAAGTGATTCATTTATACAAGTCTATTTTTTTCAAATAATTTTCCCATTTAAATTATTACAGGATATTGAGAAGAGTTCCTTGTGGTATATATGAGTTTCATGCTGATTATCTGTTTTAAATAGTAGTGTGTATATGTCAGTCCCAATTTCACAGTTTATACCCCTTCTCCTTTTGGTATTACTCACTGACCTAGTTTATTAAAGAACTATTTTCTAAAGAAATTAAATAATGAAACTTAAGTAGATATAAAATAAACATGTGCTAAAATTTTATTTAGCTCACTAAAAAGAAGAAATCCGTAATGTATTGCAACCAATTAAAAAAACAATGCAAACAAAGTCATATTTTTAGATCAGAAAAGTTTAAATGAATACACAAATTGAACCCAAACTGGATTTTCTTATATTGGAAATATGGAAAGTGAATAGAAACTCTTCTAAAGGAAATCAACCTTTCATTGGAAGGACTGATGATGAAGCTGAAGCTCCAATACTTTGGCCACTTGATGTGATGAGCTGACTCACTGGAAAAGAACCTGATGCTGGGAACGACTGAGGGCAGGAGCAGAAGGGACAACAGAGGATGAGAGGGCTGGATGGCATCAGTGACTCAATGGACATGAGTTTGAGCAGGCTCCAGGAATTGAAGGACAGGAAGGCCTGGCATGCTGCAGACCATGGTGTCACAAAGAGTTGGACACAATTGAACAACTGAATTGTACTAAACTGATGTAATATGTGTGTATGTGATCACTGACCTAGAGCCAGACATCCTGGAATGTGAAGTCAAGTGGGCCTTAGAAAGCATCACTACGAACAAAGATAGTGGAGGTGATGGAATTCCAGTTGAGCTATTCCAAATCCTGAAAGATGATTCTGTGAAAGTGCTGCACTCAATATGCCAGCAAATTTGGAAAACTCAGCAGTGGCCACAGGTCTGGAAAAGGTCAGTTTTCATTCTAATCCCAAAGAAAGGCAATGCCAAAGAATGCTGAAGCTACCACCTTCATGCATCCTGCCTCTAATCTACAGACCATCGGGCTGTGGAAAGAGCAATATCTGGCCCGAGTAAGAAGGCTGCTGGAGCAGGTGCAGAGACTGAAGCCCCACGTGGTCATCAGTGACGCCTGGTACAATTGCACTCATCTCACACGCTAGTAAAGTAATGCTCAAATTTCTCCAATCCAGGCTTCAGCAATATGTGAACCGTGAATTTCCTGATGTTCAAGCTGGTTTTAGAAAAGGCAGAGTAACCAGAGATCGAATTGCCAACATCTGCTGGATCATGGAAAAAGCAAAAGAGTTCCAGAAAAACATCTATTTCTGCTTTACGGACTATGCCAAAGCCTTTGACTGTGTGGATCACAATAAACTGTGGAAAATTCTTCAAGAGATGGGAATACCAGACCACCTGATCTGCCTCTTGAGAAATTTGTATGCAGGTCAGGAAGCAATAGTTAGCACTGGACATGGAACAACAGACTACTTCCAAAAAGGAAAAGGAGTTCGTCAAGACTGTATATTGTCACCCTGTTTATTTAACTTATATGCAGAGTACATCATGAGAAATGCTGTACTGGAAGAAGCACAAGGTGGAATCAAGATTGCCTGGAGGAATATCAATAACCTCAGATATGCAGATGACACCACCCTTATGGCAGAAAGTGAAGAGGAACTCAAAAGCTTCTTGATGAAAGTGAAAGTGGAGAGTGAAAAAGTTGGCTTAGAGCTCAACATTCAGAAAACGAAGATCATGGCATCCAGTCCGATCACTTCATGGGAAATAGATGGGGAAACAGTGGAAGCAGTGTCAGTTTATTTTTCTGGGCTCCAAAATCACTACAGATGGTGACTGAAGCCATGAAATTAAAAGGCGCTTACTCCTTGGAAGGAAAGTTATGACCAACCTAGATAGCATATTCAAAAGCATAGACATTACTTTGCCAACAAAGGTCCGTCTAGTCAAGGCTATGGTTTTTCCTGTGGTCATGTATAGATGTGAGAGTTGGACTGTGAAGAAGGCTGAGCACTGATGCTTTTGAACTGTGGTGTTGGAGAAGACTCTTGAGAATCCCTTGGACTGCAAGGGAATCCAACCAGTCCATTCTGAAGGAGATCAGCCCTGGGATTTCTTTGGAAGGAATGATGTTAAAGCTGAAACTCCAGTACTTTGGCCACCTCGTGGGAAGAGTTGACTCATCGGAAAAGACTCTGATGCTGGGTGGGATTGGGGGCAAGAGGAGAAGGGGATGACAGAGGATGAGATGGCTGGATGGCATCACTAACTCAATGGATGTGAGTCTGAGTGAAGTCCGGGAGTTGATGATGGACAGGGCAGCCTGGTGTGCTGCGATTCATGGGGTCGCAAAGAGTCAGACATGACTGAGTGACTGATTATATATATATATATATATATATATATATATATATATATATATATATATATATATATTTGTCACTGTTCTTTATCAAACAAGCCTGCACTGGGTCCCTCAGTGATATTCTCCTTATCTCCCACTCATGATACAGGTTACTGGTCACTGTATCATGAGTGGGGTTCCCATAGTTGCTATCCATTTCTATGTGGTCCCTCTACATTCAGGAGCTACAAGTTAGCCCTCAGTTCCTAGAAAGAATTGCCCAATATATAGGTGTAGATTCAGTGTGTCCATGAGAAGAAGTGGGCCTTTCTACACTACCGTCTTGGACCCCTCTTAAAAGAATCCCTTCTTCTAAAATTATAAATAATAACCCATTGTGTATTATCACAATTTGCTTACCAATTCATCGATAAATGGATGCCTAGTTTGCTTTCACATTTAGCTATTGTTAGCAATGCTCCTATGAGCATGATTGTACAAATAGCTCTTCCATATCTTACTTTCAGTTCTTCTATGTATATACCAGGATTGGAACTGTTGGATCATATGCTAATCTTAGTTTCTAATATTTTTAAGGAATCACTTTATTGTTTTCCACAGTGTCTGTGCAATTTTCTATTCTCACAAACAGTTCAGAAGTGGTTTAATTTCTCCGTATACTCTCCTAATATTTGTGTAATATTGTTTTCTTGATCCCATTTTTTACCTTTAGATTTTTGTTAGCTCTGTTTAATTCTACTACACTTGAAGTGCTTGCTGCTGGCTTCCATGACACCACAAAATATAAACTGTCTTATTGATATTATTTACCTTTGCCTCTTTTGTTCCTGATCTCTAAATGCCAGTACCCCTCTAATGTCTAATTACAACTCCTAAACTATTTTTATTAACTCTTCTTCTACTATAATTTAACCAAATTCTGTGCATGTAAACCAATTGCCAATAGATCCTACATATTTTTGTTGATCCTCCATGTGATAATTGAATCACTTTGAATTTTACAGTAGAATATATTGGAAAGGCAGTCTATCAGAAAATTCATACACATTATATATATATATATATATATATATATATATATACTCATTTTAGAATTCAAACTTGAATTCACTGTTATCCAATATTACTCAAAACTACAGTGAAATAACTTATATTAGAGAGGCAGTCACTAGGGTATATGTTAATATTCTTATTATAAATGAGTTTATAGTTTATAATTGTTCAAGTAGATTACTGAATATATAATCTGGATAAGTATAGTTCAGCTTTCATTCCAAAGTGATTGTAATTAATTTCATATATTCTCTAGAGCATCAAGGGAAAATTAGTATCTAATAAAAATATCAGACAAATGAAGAAATGTTAACTGATTTATACTATTGACAATAATAGAAATCATTTGCTGCACTTGCATTATGTACAAAGCTCTGAGCCAATTAAAGATTTTACAAATATTCAGATTTAAATTCATGTAACAAAAAAGAGAGGACTGTTTTATTATTTTATTTTTCAGATGGAAAGAAAGTGGTGGAGAGTTCTAGCAAAACATGGCCCACTGGAGAAGGGAATGGCAAACCGCTTCAGTATTCTTGCCTTAGAATACCATGAACAATATGGAAAGCAAAAAAGATAGGACACTGAAAGATGAACTCCCCAGGTCAGTAGGTGCCCAATATGCTACTGTAGAATAGCAGAGAAATAACTTCAGAAAGAAAGAAGAAACAGAGCCAAAGCAAAAACAACAACCAGTTGTGGAAGTCACTGGAGATAGAAGTAAAGTCCAATGCAATAGAAAACAATATGGCATAGGAACCTGGAATGTTAGGTCCATGAATCAAGACAAATTCGAAGTGGTCAAACAGGAGATGGCAAAAGTGAACATCGACATTTTAGGAATCAGCAAACTAGAATGGACTGGAATGGATGAATTTAACTCAGATTACCATTGTATCTACTACTGTGGGCAAGAATTCCTTAGAAGAAATGGAGTAACCATCATAGTTGACAAAAGAGCCTGAAATGCAGTACTTGGATGCAATCTGAAAAATGACAGAATGATCTCTGTTCATTTCCAAGGTAAACCATTCAATATCACAATAATCTAAGTCTATGCCCCAACCAGTAATGTTGAAGAAGCTGAATTTGAAAGGTTCTATGAAGACCTACAAGACCTTCTAGAATGAACACCCAAAAAAGACATCCTTTTCATTATAGGGGACTGGAACGCAAAAGTAGGAAGTCAAGAGATACCTGGAGTAACAGGCAAATTTGGCTTTGGAGTACAGAATGAAGCAGGGCAAAGCCAACAGAATTTTGCCAACAGAATGAACTGGTCATGGAAAACACCCTATTCCAACAACACAAGAGACAACTCTACACATGGACATCACCAGATGCTCAATAATAAAATCAGATTGATTATATTCTTTACAGCCAAAGATGGAGACACTTTATGCAGTCATCAAAAAATAAGACCAGGAGATGCCTGTGGCCCAGATCACAAACTCCTTATTGTAAACTTCAGACTTAAATTTAAGAAAGTAGGGAAAGCCACTAGACCATTCAGGTATGACCTAAATCAAATCCCTTATGATTATACAGTAGAAATGACAAATACATCCAAAGGATTAGATCTGATAGATAGAGTACCTGAAGAACTATGGACAAAGGTTCATGGCACGGTACAGGAGGCAGTGACCAAGACCATCCCCAAGAAAAAGAAATGAAGAAAGACAAAACAGTTGTCTGACAAGGCCTTATAAATAGCTGAGAAAATAAGACAAGCTAAAGGCAAAGGAAAAAAGA
The DNA here is from genome assembly GCF_029407905.1 of Bubalus kerabau. Taxonomy (NCBI): domain Eukaryota; kingdom Metazoa; phylum Chordata; class Mammalia; order Artiodactyla; family Bovidae; genus Bubalus; species Bubalus kerabau. The sequence goes on from NC_073634.1 coordinate 56,086,949, forward strand.
ATGGATATACCCATTTGAAAGCAGATTTCCAAGGAATGCAAGGAGAGATAAGAAAGTTTCCTCAGCAATCAATGCAAAGAAATAGAGGGAAACAATAGAATTGAAAAGACTAGAGATCTATTCAAGAAAATTTGCGATACCAAGGGAACATTTCATGCAAAGATGGGAAAAATGAAGAAAAGAAATGGTATGAATCAAAAAGAAGCTGAAGATATTAAGAAGAGGTAGCAAGAATACACAGAAGAACTGTACAAAATAGAACTTCACAACCCAGAAAATCATGATGGTGTAATCACTCACCTAGAGCCAGATCCTGGAACGTGCAGTCAAGCGGGCCTTAGGAAGCATCACTACAAACAAAGCTAGTAGAGGTGATGGAATTCCAGTAGAGCTATTTAAAATCCTAAAACAATGCTGTGAAACAGCTGTACTCAATATGCCAGCAAATTTGGAAAACTCAGCAGTGGCCACAGGACTGGAAAAGGTCAGTTTTCATTCCAACCCCAAAGAAAGGCAATGCCAAAGAATGCTCAAACTATCGCACAATTGCACTCATCACACACACTAGTAAAGTGATGCTCAAAATTCTCCAAGCCAGGAGTACGTGAACCATGAACTTCTATATGTTCAAGCTGGTTTAGAAAAGGCAGAGGAACCAGAGATAAAATTGCCAGCATATACTGGATCATCGAAAAAGCAAGAGAGTTCCAGAAAAACATCTATTTCTGTTTTATTGACTATGCCAAAGCCTTTGACTGTGTGGATCACAATAAACTGTGGAAAATTCTGAAAGAGATAGGAAGACTAGACCAACGGACCTGCCTCTTGAGAAATCTATATGCAGGTCAGGAAGCAACAGTTAGAACTGGACATGAAACAACAGACTATTTCCAAATCAGGAAAGGAGTACGTCAAGGCTGCATATTGTCACCCTGCTTATTTAACTTATATGCAGAGTACATCATGAGAAATGCTGGGGTGGATGAAGTCCAAGCTGGAATCAAGATTGCCAGGAGAAATATCAATAACCTCAGATATGCAGATGACACCACCCTTATGGCATAAAGTGAAGAAGAACTAAAGAGCGTCTTGATGAAAGTGAAAGAGGAGAGTGGAAAAGTTGGTTTAAAGCTCAACATTCAGAAAACTAAGTTCACGGCATCTGGTCCCATCACTTCATGGCAAATAGATGGGGAAGCAGTGGAAACAGTAAGAGACTTTATTATTCTGGGCTCCAAAATCACTGTAGATGGTGACTATAGCCATGAAATTAAAAGATACTTACTCCTTGGAAGAAAAGTTATGACCAACCTAGATAGCATATTAAAAAGCAGAGACATTACTTTGCCAACAAAGGTCTGTCTTGTCAAGGCTATGGCTTTTCCAGTAGTCATGTATGGATGTATAGGACTATAAACAAAGCCGAACACTGAAGAATTGATGCTTTTTAGCTATGGTGCTGGATAAAATGCTTAAGAGTCCTTTGGACTGCAAGGAGATCCAACCAGACCATCCTAAAGGAGATCATGTTGAGTGTTCATTGGAAGGATTGATGTTGAAGCTGAAACTCCAATACTTTGGCCACCTGATGCAAATAACTGATTCATTGGAAAAGACCCTGATGCTGGGAAAGATTGAGGGCAGGAGGAGAAGGTGATGACAGAGGCTGAGATCATCACCGACTCAATGGAGATGAGTTTGAGTAAACTCCGGGAGTTGGTGATGGACAGGGAGGCTTGGCCTTCTGTGGTCCACTGGGTCACGAAGAGTCGGACAAGACTAAGTGACTGAACGGAACTGAACTGAATTGACCAACAGCATTTTGATAGTCTCAGGTGTACAAAAAAAGTGATTCAGAGAAACTAAAGTAATTCAGTTCTACATATGCATGTGTTTACTCCTCAATCTCCCCTCTCATCCAGGCTTCCATACAATACTGAGCAGATTTCCCTGTGTTATACAGTAGGACCTTGTTGGTAATCCATTTTAATACAGCAGTGTGTTCATGTTCATCCCAAACTCTCCAATTATCCCTTTCTATACCCTTCCCTGTAGTAACCAAAATTTTTCTCTAAGTCTGTGAAAATTTTACAATTTAGTTCATTATTTTTAGATCCTGCATATAAGCAATATCATAAGACATTTTCTTTCTGACTCACTTCACTCAGTATGATAATCTCTAGATTCATCCCTGATCCTATTATCCAGCAAATGGCATTATTACATTTTTTCTAATGGGCTGAGTAGTATTCCATTGTACATATATCAGATCAGTCACTCAGTCATGCCTGACTCTTTGCGATCCCATGAATCACATCATGCCAAGCCTCCCTGTCCATCACCAACTCCCTGAGTTCACCCAGACTCACGTCCATTGAGTCAGTGATGCCATCCAGCCATCTCATCCTCTGTCGTCCCCTTCTCCTCTTGCCCCCAATCCCTCCCAGCATCAGAGACTTTTCCAATGAGTCAACTCTTCATATGAGGTGGCCAAAGTACTGGAGTTTCAGCTTTAGCATCATTCCTTCCAAAGAAATCCCAGGGCTGATCTCCTTCAGAATGGACTGGTTGGATCTCCTTGCAGTCCAAGGGACTCTCAAGAGTCTTCTCCAACACCACAGTTCAAAAGCATCAATTCTTCGGTGCTCAGCCTTCTTCACAGGCCAACTCTCACATCCATACATGACCACAGGCAAAACAATAGCCTTGACTAAACAGACCTTTGTTGGCAAAGTAATGTCTCTGCTTTTGAATATGCTATCTAGGTTGGTCATAACTTCCCTTCCAAGGAGTAAGCGTCTTTTAATTTCATGGCTGCAGTCACCATCTGCAGTGATTTTGGAGCCCAGAAAAATAAAGTCTGACACTGTTTCCACTGTTTCCCCATCTATTTCCTATGAAGTGGTGTGACCGGGTGCCATGATCTTCGTTTTCTGAATGTTGAGCTTTAAGCCAGTTTTTTCACTCCCCACTTTCACTTTCATCAAGAGGCTTTTGAGTTCCTCTTCACTTTCTGCCATAAGGGCGGTGTCATCTGCATATCTGAGGTTATTGATATTTCTCCCAGCAATCTTGATTCCACCTTGTGTTTCTCCCAGTCCAGCATTTCTCATGATGTACTCTGCATATAAGTTAAATAAACAGGGTGACAATATACAGCCTTGATGTACTCCTTTTCCTATTTGAAATATTACTCTGTTGATGGACATTTAGTTTGCTTCCATGTCTTGGCTGGTGTAAACAGTGCTTCAGTGAAAACTGGGGTGCATGTATCCTTTCAGATCATTTTTTCTCTGAATATATATGTTGAGGAATGAGATTGGCTATTTCTGTATCACCAATGCGCACTCCATACATAGAACAGATTAAGAGTTCCTATAAATAATGATCAATATATACCATAGTTCATGGAATATATCTATTTTTAGTAGGGATATTGAACATGAGCTGTTGTGGCCATTTTGCCAAACAAATTCAGATGCTAGAATTGAAACTTTTATTATTTTTACAAAATATATTCTTCAGTGTTCTGTGTTTCTATGTCTCACATTACTGAAAAAAATAGAAGGGCCACTAGTAGTACAGCAGTTCTATTATTAATGAAGAAGAGTGTATCCATTCTTTAGGTACATCTGAAGCTGTAATTTTTTTGTGATATAGCATTCTCACAATGTGTGATGAGAGATCAAATATACCCAAGATGGGAGGAAAATCAAAGACCTGCGATATATGGCCCATTTATTTTAGCATCCAGAATAAGAAAAAGCAAGAAGTTTTCTTGTTTCTATGACAACCACATATGGAAATTTCTCATTTCTAAAAAGGCTCTATGGATTTCATAAAATGAAGTTCAGAACTTTTAATAATAACAGATTTTTTACTTTCAAAAATATATGTTGCCCAAACGTATTTGTATTTGTTTTCACGTGATCATATGAGAAACAAACTATCTGAGACATTTCAAAATTCCTATATAAATTCTAGAAGAGAAACCATATTTTTATTTTACCTCCTCTGATTATAAATCATTGAATTTCCCATCAAAAGCTTCATTGCAGAACAGCCTCCAACAATTGTGTTCATATAAGTTCCAAGAGCTTGTGGGTTGGCAACAATCAGATGGATCCTGAACACAATGTATTTATTTACATTCCAGTGCTATAGGTAAACACAGGTGTATGCATATGTGTTATGCAGAGATGCATTGGATTTCTGATCAGAACCTCTTTGCTCCTTATTATGAATCTGTCTTCTGTTATCATCATTTTGTTTTTCTTGCCCATACCTTTCAAGATGACTTTTTGGGTCCCATTCAGTGACAATTTATGTAATGCCAAGATCTGCTTACCATACTTTGCAATACAAGTTTCTACTGTAGGAATATTTCTATAACATTTGGAGTCTGTCAATATCTGTGTTATTTGTTTAATTAAGCAAAATTGTTTTGCACTCATTTAAATTGGATGGGTAATGCAAACTTGGTTTGGCTAAGGACTGTTATCATTATGTGAGTACCTATTAAAGGTAGACATCTAAGAATCTGTCTGGAAACTCACACGGATATGGCAGAAACATTTCAAAAAGTGAAATTTCACTGATACTGGATATTACTGCTATTCATATAATTGATATAGAAGAAACACCTTATATCATGCTACTACTTTTTGCTCTTAATTTTTAAGATTAGCCATACAGAATGTTAATTTTTTTTGTTTGTTTTACAAAATGGGTAATTTCAACTGATCTGACTGAATATTTTCCTTTGATTACTCTCTGAATGCTTAGAAGATATCACTGTGATGCTTGACAAAATTCCCCATATACATTCATCCTATGCTCCAGAGCTTTTATTTCTCCTTCCTTTTTCAAAAATTGTCTCTTCCTCATCCTCCTGAGATAGACTGCTATCTCAGCACATCTATCTTGGTGAATAGAATACCACCCTGATTTCACCTCTGTGAAGCACAGCTCTCCCCCTCAAATGAATTAGACTCACCTCACTGCTCTAAACATCTGTTTCAAAATCTTACTTTTAAGATGTTCTAATGAAAACAACCTAGGCTTTTGTAAGCCAGGTTGGGTGACTGTGCCTTTACTGTTGAGATACTTTTTAACTTCACAAATGCCTAGCTCTCTGTGACATTCCTTACACCATGGAAGAAACTGTGGAATAACATTTTCATTTATGCCTGAAGCTAATACAATTATGTAAAGTTTAAAAATAAAATAAAATTGAAAAAAATTATTATATATAAAAAAAGAAGGAATTTTCTAAGTCCCTTGTTACATAAGTTGATAGCAGCTTTCCTGTTTCCCAGACAAGACAATATTAAACAGAGAAATGTCAGATTATTCCATAGCTCAAGTCTTAGACTGGCATTCATAATATCCTACTCTATTCCCAATCATGGTGAGTATGAAAAATGTCAAGAAGCTTGTACTGTCCATAAGATTTCCTTAGACCTATTTTATATGGTCACTTATAATCTGATTATGTCCTGAAAATCTCTGATCTTTATTCTCATCACATTTAAGCTGCCTACACTGAGTAAAATCCATTAAAAGTTCTAAATTCACAGCTACTTCTAGGTTTAGGATCTCAGGAAATTTGTGGTATTTATACAAAAAGGAAACTGCACATGCAGTTCACTGTGTCACATTTGAATTGGTGCCATAAATCATATGACTTCAGAAGGCACCATACCTTGCAGAGCCCATGACCCAGACACTCTGACAAGATATAGGCATGGAGATAGATTACTTTGGTCAATGGGACATTAAGAGATTCAACACAAGTTGTGACTTAAAAAAATGTCTATGCATTTAACTCTTGCTCTCTTTCTCTGTGTTTGGAAATGAAAAACCAAAATGTGAACAAGCCTGAGTTAACCTCTACTTTGAGAAACCACTTTGAGTTGAATTGAAGCTCTCCAGTCAACAGCCTTCAAACTGCAAGATGTATGATTGAGGCCACCTGCTTTGGTCTTTTCATGTTGGATTAAAAAACACCCAAAACAAGGCTTAAAAAAAGTTTACTTTTTTTTTTTTTTTTTCAGAATATGGTGTTTGAGTGTGGCTTGGCAGGGATGGCTCAACTTTGCTCTGCTTAGCAGCTGAGTCAGGTTAAAGGCTGAAGGCTAAAGTTATCTGAAGACTTACACTTCCCTCATGGTTAATGTGGACTGAATTTGCTGTGTGAATTCCTCTGCATGGGAAACTCAGTGTGGTTTGTCTGTATGGTCCAGTTTGGACTTCCTTCTCAGCATGCTTGATTAGTTGAAGAACAGGCATCTTAAGTAACAGAGCTAGGTACAAACTGTATAGCTTTTTTAATCCTAGCCTTGGAAACCATACATCTGGTATGGGCCCATCTGTGTTCAAGGAGAGGAAATAAGGACCCCAGTTCTCAGTGCAGGAGGGTCAATAGTGCATGTAAGAATATAATAAGAAATGAAATGTATACTAGTGTAGCCATTTTTGGATACTACATTTCAAATTATTCTAGACTCTCTAGCCCTTTCTCACCTGCTAGTGCACTCATTCATGAATGAATCCAAAAGAGATCTATGTTAACAATCACCCAAATTGTTAATTCCATGTATTATAATCTCGTAAACAACAGTTATTTTAAACCTCTGTTTTAGGCTGCTTTACAATGAACAAAAGGATGATATAATTAACGACACTGAGAGAAACAGTGATTTTGGAACAAATTCTAATATATGTGATACTGGCTTGGGACTAATTTGTGGGCAGATGATAGAACTGCTAGGGATGGTTAGAAAATCAGCATGGAAAAAGTTAATGTGGTGGTAAAACTGTGAGAAAACTCAGGAGAGTTTGGAAAAGGGATGGTTTTCTCTGGACTCTCAACATACATGATAGTAGATATAATCGTATCACCTTGCTAGGATTAGGAATGCTTTCATATTTTTATTATCTCAAATATCACATTTTGGAGAAGGAAATGGCAACCCACTCCAGTACTCTTGCCTGGAAAATCCCACGGATGGAGGAACCTGGTAAGCTACAGTCCATGGGGTTGAAAAGAGTCAGACACGACTGAGCTACTTCACTTTATTACTTTTAATTTGATTTAATATTACTTAGGTGGGGAAGATCCCCTGGAAGAGGAAATGACAGCTGACTCCAGTATTCTTGCCTGGAGAATCCCATGGACAGAGGAGCCACAAAGAGTCAGAAATGACTGAAGTGACTTGGCATACACAATATTACTTTATGGACACATCTTCTAGGGCTCTGAAATGGCTATTTTACAAAAACATGACCTTCCAGTTTTATCTGCTTTGGTATGGAAACACTACACTACAATGCTCTCTCATCTTTGTAGCAGTATAGCTGTCTCAAAATGTACTTGCATGAGCTGGCATTGCAGTAGGCTCTAGTATAGGTAGTCATGAGTTTCCTCTTATGCCCAAACCTCCAAAATTATCCTATGAAATGCATATGGTTGAATTCTAAAGTCCATATGCTATTTTATTTTTTCTAGAGTGCTCAGAAGATTAAGAATGAAGACTACAGAAGTGCTGTTGTTCTGTCACTCAGTCGTGTCTGACCCTTTGCAACCCAAAGGACTGCAGCACTCCAGGCCTCCATGTCCCTCACCATCTCCCAGAGTTTGCCCAAGTTCTTGTCCTTTGCACCAGTGAAGCTCTCCAGCCTGAGGGTCCTTGAAATTGCCAAAATACATAGCGCTCAGAATTGACTATTTTTTTTTTTAAGCATAGATCCATCCAGGGACATGGAATAAAAGTGAGTTCAAAGCTAATCTACAAAATAGTGGAAATTACTGAAAGTATTTTTGTATGTCTGACTGCAGACACCATTCCCTCCATGGCATATATTATTTTATTCCTCTATCTTGGCTTTATTTCTCTTTGTTCCCTGGTAGAAATTCCTCCCCACCCATCCCCATATCCCCACTATCCCATACTTAGTTTCTTCTTAGTTTAATAAACTTTTAGGGCTTCCCTGATGGCTCAATGGGTAAAAAATCTGCCTGGAGTGCAGGAAATATAGGTGATGAGGGCTCCATCCGTGGGTTGAGAAGATCCTCTGTAGAAGCAAATACTCCAGTATTCTTGCCTGGAGAATCCCTTGGATAGCTAAGCACGGTGGGCTACAGTCCACAGGGTTGCAAAGAGTCAGATACAAATGAGCAAATGAGCATAGTTTATTAACACCAGAAAAGTCATATTCTGCATTCTGTTGATGTTAACAGAAAATGTAGAGAGATAGAACTCTGCTTGGTCTACTTATATCTGTAATAAGAAAGAATGATCAGACCCATCAGAATATTCTGATCTTTGAATAAGGGTGACTTTGCTCTCTCAAAAACTGCTGGGCAGATATGTGATCCAATTTCTACTCCAGTTTCAACATTTTTGTCTTTTATGACTTCTCAATTTTGGTCTCTTAACTATATAATTAGATCACTTTGTCTTACCATATTTGGACTGAAAATTCACTGAGAGCACTTGGTTCCATTTAAGATGTACTTCATGCCTCTGAGGCATTTTGACTCATACCAGTTTTCATTTCCTCAAACATGGCTAACCTATGATGCCTAATAGGACTTCCCAGGTGGTGCTAGTGTTCAAGAATCTGCTTTCTAATGCAGGAGACACAAGAGAAGAGAGTTTGATCCCTGGATTGGGAAGATCCCCTTTAGTAGGAAATGAAATCCACTCCAATATTCTTGACTGAAAAATCCTATGGACAGAGGAGCCTGGAGGGCTACAGTCCATGGTATATCAGAGCTGGACACACACACACACACACACACACACACACACACACACACACACACAAGCCTAATAGGCTTTAAAGGTGGTGAATCTTGACCCAGACTTCAACCCTCTTTCTGTGGGAGGATCTGGGAGATCACGGTCTTACAGTCTCAAAAGAAAGAGAAACAAGAGTTTGGTGAGGTGATGTTGCTGAATAAACAGAAAACACACTGAGTTATGAAAACGGTTCAAATTCTCACCCAGCACCATACAGTAGGTCCTCCTTATTGGTTATCTATCTTATATATAGTAGTACATGTGTATTCATCCCAATGAAAGTCATTTCTTTAAGTGGACAAGATAAAATTGAAGGAAGAAAAAAATATATTGTTCAAATGTATCGATTAATTAACATGCAGTTAATTCAGACATTAAAAGGGTCAGGGTAAGCCAACTACAAATATTAACATGCCTCAATTAAAATTGATCATTAATTCTCATAGAAATATCAAGAGATATTCACAAAGCCTCTTTTATATTTCTTTCACCTAAAGCCAAAGTAAAGGAGATGAAAGATAGTTAAAAGGGTTATATTTGCTTTTGCCCATCCTTTATGCTTGATTTCTTCCAGTCATGATTTGGATTTTATTGGACCTTCTCTCCAAATTTCTCCATCAATGTACAAACACTTTTTGATAAATATGCCCTTGATATTTGCATTGCTGTTCCAGATCTCCCTAATATACAACAATTGCTATATATGCCAAAAACAAGTATACTGTAAAGTTCTTTTTTTTTTCCTTATGCCATATTCCATTACTTGGAGAAAGCAGTATGTAAATAAAGATAGCATTCAAGCTTTGAAACTCATTTTAATTCTCTTGTAATGACTTCCACAGTGCTTTCAAAATGAATGTCAATATCTCTGCAAGATACAAACTCATGAGCTCTTTCAGATACCTCCATAATTTGTCTCCCACCTTCTATACCATGACTTTATGAAGACTATAAGGGAGTCTTGCTTTACTTATCTTCCAAACTATTCTATTTTTATGTCAAAAATATTAAAATGTATGTTACCCAATATATATTTTTGTGGGTTTCCAAAACATTTATTGATTAAAAAATCAGGTGTTTGTCCAAACCTATCACTATTAATTAGTGAAGAGGCTTTTTTTTTTTTTTTTTTTTCCAATCTGGCTCAGACGGTAAAGCGTCTGTCTATGATGCAGGAGACCCGGGTTCAATCCCTGGATTGGGAAGATCCCTTGGAGAAGGAAATAGCAATCTAATCCAGTACTACTGCCTGGAAAATCCCATGGACAGAGGAGTCTGGTATGGTAGGCTACAGTGCATGGGGTCGCAAAGAGTGGGACACGACTGAGTGACTTCACGTTCACGTTCAAGTTGTATTTAGTGTATATCAATTGCTTCCTTTGTACTATTTTTTTTTTTTAAGTAAATGTAACCATGAGAAAAATTGTAAATCCAGAAAAGCTAGTGGATATCACCTCTAATCTTCTCATCCATTGTGTTTTGGTGGAACAAATGCTTCTCTTTTTCTTTCCCACTAAGAATGTCATGGCTAACATAAGCTCCTGCCAATCCAGTTTTCTCCATCAAAACATATTTATTTCAAAAAGGACATATGGAACACCTTATGTTCCAAAGATAGGAGTAAGCACATGGGATAAAGATCTGACTTAATAAAATCTAACTTCTACTAGGAAAGATGTACAACTATCAAGATACAATACTAGTTGGTTAATTTGGTTTCTGTTTTAAATCGCACGTTTTATTTTTGTGCTTGCAAAAGTAAAAATTAATCCTGTTTACAGTGATCAATATTTTGTTTCTGTAGAAACAGATGGAATCAGATGTGGCTCTTGAAATACTTTTTTTTCTCCAAGGTAACACCAGAAAAAATACTTAAGTCCTGCTTGAGCAAGCTCACTCTGAAAAAAATTAAAATGCATAAATAATTTTATACACCTTATTTAATGTCAGAAACTCTCATGTGGTATGAAATAAATTCCAATTCTGCACAAGAATTTCTGAGCCTGGAATACCTCAAGTATGTTTTTATTTTTTATTTTTTTTTCCTTTAGTAGTATCATAATGTTACAAATTTAGTTAAGTTAGTGTTAAACAACTTTGCAAGTTTTTAGAAGCGATGTCTAAAATCAATGTTATCATTCACTGCATCAAAATAATTAAAAATATCACTTTCTTGTTCATAAAACTTTTTTTCTAGGAAGCTCCTGAGTGTATATATAAATTTTAATGTTGCCTTATTTTTTCACTCATTGATTTATTTGAGCTGTATATGGAAAAGTAGAAATAATATTTGATATCAGAGTTAAAAATAGTTCTAATTAAAAAAGATAATTCCAATTTATAGCATATTGCTGTTCATCTGAGTTAAAATAAAACTGTCACACTTCATTTCAAATTCAATTATTCTGATCAATGTAGACAGACAATTCAACCCTTTAGGGTGACCTATGTTTTGTTTGTTTGTTTGTTTGTTTGTTTTTGTAAATTATTTTTTCTAAATATTTGAAATATTTAGAATAAATATTATTTATTTATAAATAATAAAATATAAATAAAATAAAAATAAATAAATATTTCTAAATAACTCCACTTTGTCAAAATGTATCTCATTAAAAAATTTTTCCACTGGATATTTATGAAGAATCCAATTTACTCTGTAATGTAAAATTTTCCTAATTTAACTTGACATAGAGTCACAGATTAACATTTGTAAGCCCTAAAATAAAGATGATCCTCAGCATATGTTTGCATATTTGCATTATTTTAATGCATGCTTTTGTCTCTCTCCTATGACATAAGACTCATATTTTATTGATATGTATCTAATGTTAGAACATTGCTTGCTATGAGTAAATATTCATGATCTATTATGAAAGAAACAAAGAACTAAAGAGAAAGAGAGAGAAGAAGAAAGAAGAGAGGGAGGAAGGAAAGCAGGGAGAGAAAATGTGAGGGAAGAAAGCAGGAAGAGGAGTAGGAAAGAAAAAAAAAAAGAGAGAGTGGTAAATCTCTTTTCCGGGCTTCCCAGGTGGTGCTAGCTGTAAAGAACCGGCTTGCCAATGCAGGAGACAGTAAGAGACATGGGTTCAATCCCTGAGTGGGGAAGATGCCCTGGAGGCAGGCATGGCAACTCACTCCACTATATCTGCCTGGAGAATCCCAGAGACAGAGGAGCCTTGTAGGCTACATCCAAGGGGTCGCAAAGAGTTGGGCACAACTGAAGCGACTTAGCATGCAGCCACACAAACCTCTTTTTGAAGATTAGGACTGAGAAAACACTTATGAATTCATTCAACTTCTACCCTGAGTACTCTACAAATTCTATACTCTTGAGTCCAGTTCTATACTCTTACTGTCATCTTGTATGATGACAGTAGGGAAATGACTCTCAGAGCTAGGAATTCTCTGTGAAAGAGTCATGGCTTACATACAGAATATTATTTTTCCTATTCTTTAATTAAACTGTCTGTGAGCAGAACACTATGAACATATTATTCATAACCCCTGCTCTTGAATTCTCTTACCAAACAAATGTTCAAATAATAGTATTCTCAAAGTAGAAAAAAGTGAAGCCGCTCAGTCATGTCTGACTCTATGTGACCCTGTGGACTGTAGCCTACCAGGTTCCTCCATCCATGGGATTCTCCAGGCAAGAATACTGGAGTGGGTTGCCATTTCCTTCTCCAGGAGATCTTCCTGACCCACGGATTGAACCCAGGTCTCCCACATTGCAGGCAGATGCTTTACTCTCTGAGCCACCAGGGAAGCCCCATCCCCAAAGTATTCACACTTAAAAAGCGAAATCTTAGCAGAAAATATTTCAAAAATTTCAGTTTTGTAGTAAACCTAGTGCCCCCTTCCCACCTATCAAGAATTTCAATGACTACTATAACATATTACATACTTATACTACTTGAGGTAATCTAGCTTCTTTGGGCTAAAAAATTATTAAAAGCATCTTCTTAAAAAATATCTTCTTTATAATAGGGAGCAAGGAAAAATAGTCATCATTCTAACTTTAACTGAATCTGACTCACTGGAATAATGCTACCTACATAGAATCTGCATTAAATATGGATTTGTCATTTGCTGCTTTCCACCTGCTATTGACTATACGACAATTCACAACAACTAATTAAAACCTTATTTCTTGTTATAAAAAAAAAAATCTCCCAAGAAAATTAGCTGTCTCAATGAGTAAGGCAATCAAAAATTAAGGTGGAAATGAAAAAGGAAGGCCAAAGCAAATTTGACTACTGTTTTCAGGGATCCCTGCATAATCCCATTTACCTACATCTGTAAATGTTCAACTCATGGTGAGTTTCCAGGAAACCAGTCTTCTTGTTGGTGGCTAGAACTTCCAGATTCACAATTAACACAGGCTGCAGTTGTCTTGGTCAAGAGAGCTCCTACCCTTAATCAATCTCAAGAGACTTCAGAAATATTTTTTTCAGCCATCCTCAACATATCATGTAATATTATCATTTTAAGTCACAATAAAATAAATTCCTGTGGCTAGCCATCTATTCTTTTTTTTAATCTTTACAGAATAACTACTGTGTCCATAATTACCTTCAACTCAGTCTCCCACAAAACATTCAAATATATGCTAAGGAAATCCTAATTGTGGTTATATTAAAATAATAAAATGAATAATATTGATGACAGCAAAACTCACACAATGTTATTTTTTCTTCAAAAGATCCATTTTATAAGTTAAGGTAAATTATACACATTAATTAACAAGTTACTTATACATTCAGGTTGTTTACTAAATATTTAATCTTACTTATATCTTGATTATTTTTCTTTGGAGAGTCAACCAAGATGTTGATATAAGTGAAACCTGAACTCCTCTCCTCCATAAATTCACAATTTGCACATGCAAATTGAGCAATTATCTATGAAAAAGACCCAGAAACTAGCTGAGGGACAGTGACTCTTACATACTGGACAAGTAAGAAGGTACTTACATTGAAACAGACAAGAAAGGTTGAGGCACTTAACAAAAATCCCACCATGGCAGAATGCCATACAAAGAGAACCTCAACTCCCAGCTCCTTCATGGGGTGTGAAGAGTTTGGATCTCACATCTAGTGTCCCAAATTTTAAGATTCCCCAGTCAGGGGTTGAGCCCCCAAAACACCGATTTCTGAAAGGCAATGAGGTTTTCACCCAAGAGACCCACAAGACAACAACGAACAAAGAAGCAGTTCTTAGTGGACTTACAGAGCATGTGTGTGGCTGTCTCCCCAGGACTCAGCTTAGTGAGGATGGGCAAAATTGCACACCTCTCAGTCTTCGTTTGAAAGGAGTTTGTCTGCATACTTTAAAAGCTTCTGCCTAAGGGCTGGGATTCTATTTTAGCAGATATCTTAGGGGTTAGCTGAAGCTCCATCCAGAGACTAAGGTAGGTCAGAGGAGACCTCTCCAAAATTTTTCCTCGAACCTGCTCCAAAAATAAAAGAAAGTCACTGGTGTTTTCCTGGTAAAGCTTGTACACACATCTCACGCCCCAGCCCTTGCAGCTGTCAGCCAGGGACAGGCCCATAGATAGTATGGCTCTGATGGTCAATGACACTTGCCTTCTCCAGTAAAACAGTTCAGTCCAGTTTAGTCGCTCAGTTGTGTCCAACTCTTTGTGACCTCATGAACCATAGCACTTCAGGCCTCCCTGTCCATCACCAACTCCCGGAGTCCACCCAAACCCATGTCCATTGAGTCAGTGATGCCATCCAACCATCTCATCCTCTGTCATCCCCTTCTCTTCCTGACCTCAACCTTTACCAGCATCAGGGTTTTTTCAAATGAGTCAGCTCTTCGCAACAGGTGGCCAAAGTATTGGAGTTTCAACTTCAACATCAGTCCTTCCAATGAACACCCAGGACTGATCTCCTTTAGGATGGACTGGTTGGACCTCCTTGCAGTCCAAGACACTCTCAAGAATCTTCTCCAACACCACAGTTCAAAATAATCAATTCTTTGGTGCACATGGTTCTTTATAGTCCAACTCTCCATGTATAGTCCATCCATATATGACCACTGGAAAAACAATAGCCTTGACTAGATGGACCTTTGTTGGCAAAGTAATGTCTCTGCTTTTTAATCTGCTGTCTAGGTTGGTCATAACTTTCCTTCTAAGGAGTAAGCGCCTTTTAATTTCATGGCTACAGTCACCATCTGCAGTGATTTTGAAGCCCAGAAAAATAAAGTTTCTCACTGTTTCCACTGCTTCCTCATCTATTTGCCATGAAGTGATGGGACTGGATGCCATGATCTTAGTTTTCTGAATGTTGAGCTTTAAGCCAACTTTTTCACTCTCCACTTTCCCTTTCATCAAGAGGCTTTTTAATTTTAGTTCCTCTTCACTTTCTGCCATAAGGGTGGTATCATCTGCCTATCTGAGGTTGTTGTTATTTCTCCCGGCAATCTTGATTCCAGCTTGTGCTTTCTCCAGCCCAGCGTTTCTCATGATATTCTGCATATAAGTTAAATAAGCAGGGTTACAATAGACAGCCTTGACATATTCCTTTCCTGATTTGGAATCAATCTGTTGTTCCATGTCCAGTTCTCACTATCGCTTCCTGGCCTGCATACAGATTTCTCAAGAGGCACGTCTGGTGATCTGGTATTCCCATCTCTTTCAGAATTCTCCACAGTTTATTGTGATCCACAGTCAAAGGCTTTGGCATAGTCAATAAAGCAGAAATAGATGTTTTTATGGAATGTTCTTGCTTTTTCCATGATCTAGCAGATGTTGGCAATTTGATCTCTGGTTCCTCTGCCTTTTCTAAAACCAGCTTGAACATCTGGAAGTTCATGGTTCATGTATTACTGGAGCCTGGCTTGGAGAATTTTGAGCATTACTTTACTAGTGTGTGCTATGAGTGCAATTGTGCAGTAGTTTGAGTATTCTTTGGCATTGCCTTTCTTTGGGATTGGAATGAAAACTGACCTTTTCCAGTCCTGTGGCCACTGCTGGGGTTTCCAAATTTGCTGGCATATTGAGTGCAGCACTTTTACAGGATCATCTTTCAGGATTTGAAATAGCTCAACTGGAATTCCATCACCTCCACTAGCTTTGTTCATAGTGATGCTTCCTAAGGCCCGCTTGTCTGGCTCTAGGTAAGTGTGAGTGATCACGCCATAGTGATCTTCTGGGTCATGAAGATCTTTTTTTGCATAGTTCTTCTGTGTATTCTTGCCACCTCTTCTTAATATCTTCTGCTTTTGTTAGGTCCATAACATTTTTCTCCTTTATTTTGCCCATATTTACATGAAATGTTCCCTTGGCATCTCTAATTTTCTTGAAGAGATCTCTAGTCTTTCCCATTCTATTGTTTTTCCTCTATTTCTTTTCATTGATCACTGAGGAAGGCTTTCTTAGCTCTCCCTGCTATTCTTTGGAACTCTGCATTCAAATGCATATATCTTTCCTTTTCTCCTTTGCTTTTCACTTCTCTTCTTTTTACAGCTATTTGTAACGTCTCCTCAGACAGCCATTTTGCTGTCTTGCATTTCTTTTTCTTGGTGATGATCTTGATTCCTGTTTCCTGCACAATGTCACAAACCTCTGTCCATAGTTCTTCAGGCACTCTGTCTATCAGATCTAGTCCCTTAAATCTATTTCTCACTTCCACTATATAGTCATAAAGGATTTGATTTAGGTCATACCTGAATGGTCTAGTGATTTTCCCTACTTTCTTCAATTTAAGTCTGAATTTGATGATAAGGAGTTCAAGATCTGAGCCACAGTCAGCTCCTGGTCTTATTTTTTTCTGACTGTATATAGTTTCTCATCTTTGGCTGCAAAGAATATAATCAATCTGATTTCGATGTTGACCATCTGGTGATGTCCATGTGTAGAGTCTTCTTTTGTGTTGTTGAAAGAGGGTGTTTGCTATGACCAATGCATTCTCTTGGCAGAACTCTGTTAGTCTTTGCCCTGCTTCATTCTGTACTCCAAGGCCAAATTTGCCTGTTACTCCAGGTGTTTCTTGACTTCCTACTTTTGCATTCCAGTCCCCTATAATGAAAAGGACATCTTTTTTGGGTGTTAGTTCTATAAGTTATTATAGGTCTTCATAGAACCATTCAACTTCAGCTTGTTCAGCGTTACTGGTCCAGGTGTAGACTTGGATTACTGTAATACTGAATGGTTTGTCTTGGAAACGAACACACAGTAACACAGGGTTAAAACAAACAAAGAAGCAGTTCTTAACAGGTGCAGGAGCACTTGTTACCTATATAGCTACATCTAGTACAGAGGGAAAAGGCAAAAATATCTGTTTCTCCTTAGAATGGGCTTAACTATACACTTTCTAACATTTTGTCTGAGGATACAGCTTCTAACCAGCCTGAATCTAGGTGCTGACAGTGATCCTCATATTAGGGTATCCAAGGGTCTTTGTAACACTCCAAATACTGAAGGCCACTAAGAATAAAGAAGCCAGCTTAGACGATCACAAAAACTTCAACAACAATCAATAGCATAGGCTAGGCTAACTGACAATTTTAATCTCATATACTGGGCTATTTTGTTACATTGGGGAAGGTAGCTGTTTTCTGTAAAGTATAGAAAGCAACACAGGAGAATCAAGAAGAATAAGGAAACAGAAGAACATTTTCCAAACACAATAGCAATAAAAATATCCAGACATAGATCCTAATGAAACAGAGATAAATGATTTACTTGATTGAAAATATAGAATCAGTCCTAAATAAATTCATTACGGTCAGTATAGTTATGCATGAACAAAGTGAGGAAATTAACAAGGAGATAGAAAATATAATAAAAGAGTCAAACAGAAATCACAGAAGTGGGAATAAATAGAACAAAAAAATTCCACAGAGAGGTTCAATATAAAGCTATCAGGTGCAAGACAGGATCAGCAAACTAAAATTCAGGGTAGTGGAATTCATCCAAAAAATGAAGCAAACATTATAACAAATGAAAAAGAGTGAAAATAGTTTAAGGGACATTGCAACATCACTAAGTAGACCAAAATTTGCATTACAGATATCTCAAAAGGGAGTAGAGAGGGAGAAAGTGACAGAAAGATATTCAAAGAAATAAGGGCTGAAAAGTTCCCTAACATGGGAGAATAAACATCTAGATTCAAGAAGTCCATAGAGATTACTAACAAGTTCAATTCAAAGAGACTCACACAGTGACACATTATAATTAAATTGTTGAGTTAAAGAAAAGGAATTTTAAGGGCATCAAGAGAAAAGCAACATGTATAAAAGAGAACCCATGAAAGATTATGTGTAGACCTTCTGAAGAAATGTTGCAGGTCTAAAAAGAGTGGGATGATATGTTAACACACTTAAAAAAAAAAAAAAAAGGTGAAAAAACTCCAACGAACACACCCTATTCAGAATAGAAAATGAGATAAAGAGTTGCAGAGAAAGATAAAGGATTGTATCACTGCAAGACTGCCTCATGAGAAATATTAAAGAAAATTCTTTAAGCTGAAATGAAAGAATGCTAGCTAGTAACAGGAAAATATATGAAAGCATAAAACTCACTGATAAGAGTACATTTATAGTTAAATTCAAAATATGATAATGTTGTAATTGTGATAGTTATTTATAACTCCAGTATGCAAAATAAATGTATTAAAATAACCATTACTACAATAATTTTCTAATGGATTGATCATGTAAAATGATGCAAATTGTGATAACAATAAGTAAAATTTGTTGGGAGGGCTTTTTTATGCATGCAAACATTAGTTATTATCAGATTAAAACAGACTTAAAGTATGTTTTATGAACCCTCATGGTAATCATAAGCAAAAGTCTTTAATAGCTACACAAAAGATTAAGAGAAAAGAATCAAAGAATGCCACTACAAAAAAAATCATAAAATCACAGAGAAAGAGAACAAGAGAGGAAAAAAAAAATTATTGAAAAGGAACCAGAAAACAATTAAATAATGAAAATACTATCTATCATGTTAACAATAACTTTAAATATAAAAAGATTAAATTATCAAGTTGGAAGAAACAGAATGGCTTAATCAGTTCAGTCGCTCAATCATGTCTGACTCTGCAATCCCATGGACTGCAGCACAGGAGCCTTCCCTGTCCATCGCCAATTCCCAGAGCCAACCCAAACTCATGTCCACTGCTACAGTGATGCCATCCAACCATCTCATCCTCTGTCATCCCCTTCTCCTGCCACCTTCAATCTTTCCCAGCACTGGGGCCTTTTCCAAAAAATTGTTTCTTCCAATCAGGTGGCCAAAGTATTGGAGTTTCAGCTTCAGCATCATGCCTTCCAATGAATATTCAGGAATGATTTTCTTTAAGATTGACTGGTTGGATATCCTGGAGAGTCTCCAAGGGACTCTCAAGAATCTTCTTCAACACCACAGTTCAAAAACATCAATACTGTTACCGTCTTTCATGTTGATATATGGCAAAACCAATACAATATTGTAAAATTAAAAAATAAAATATAAAAAAAAAATTCAAAAAAAAAGAAACAACAAAAACATCAATACTTGGTGCTCAGCTTTCTTTATAGCTCAACTCTCACATCCATACATGAATACTTGAAAAACCATAGCTTTGCCTAGATGGGCTTTTGTTGGTAAAGTAATGTCTCTTCTTTTTAATATGCTGTTTAGGTTGGCCACAGCTTTTCTTCCAAGGAGCAAGAGTCTTTTAATTTCATGGTTTCATTCACCATATACAGTGATTTTGGAGCCCCCAGAAATAAAGTCTCTCACTGTTTCCATTGTTTCCCCATCTATTTGCCATGAAGTGATGGGACCGGATGCCATGAATTTACTTTTCTGAATGTTGAATTTTAAGCCAACTTTTTCACCCTTCTCTTTCACTTTCATCAAGTGGCTCTTTAGTTCTTTATCACTTTTTGCCACAAGGGTGGTGTCATCTGTGTATCTGAGGTTATTGATATTTCTCCCAAGAAAAAGGAATGCAAAAATTCAAAATGGTTCCCTGATGAGGTCTTACAAATTGCTGAGAACAGAGGAGAAGTGAAAGGCAAAGGAGAAAAGGAAATTATACCCATTGGAATGCACAGTTCCAAAGAATAGCAAGGAGAGCTAAGAAAGCTTTCCTCAGCGATCAATGCAAAAAAAAAAAAAAAAAAAAAAAAAAGGAAAACAGTAGAATGGGAAAGACTAGAGATCTCTTCAAGAAAATTAGAGATTCCAAGAGAATATTTCATGCAAAGATGAACACAATAAACAACAGAAATTGTATGGACCTAACAGAAGCAGATGATATTAAGAAGAGGTGGCAAGAATATACAGAAGAATTATACAAAAAAAGATCTTCATGACCCAGATAATCACGATGGTGCAATCACTCACCTAGAGCCAGACATCCTGGAATGTGAAGTCAAGTAGGCCTTGGGAAGCATCACTAAAAACAAAGCTCGTGGAGGTGATGGGATTCCAGTTGAACTATTTCAAATATTAAAAGATGATGCTGTGAAAGTGCTGCACACAATAAGCCAGCAATTTTGGAAAACTCAGCAGTGGCTGCAGGACTGGAAAAGACCAGTTTTCATTCGAATCCCAAAGAAAGGCAATTCCAAAGAATGTTCAAATTACCACACAATTGCTCTCATTTCACACACTAGTAAAGTAATGCTCAAAATCCTCCAAGCCAGGCTTCAACAGTACATGAACCATGAATTCCCAGATGTTCAAGCTGAATTTAGAAAAGGCAGAGGAACCAGATTTCAAACTGCCAACATCTGCTGGACCATTGAAAAAGCAAGAGCGTTCCAGAAAAATATTTACTTTTGCTTTATTTACTACACCAAAACCTCTGTCTATGTGGATCACAGCAAACTGTGGACAATTCTTAAAGAGATGAGAATACCAGACCACCTGACCTGCCTCCTGAGAAGTGTGTATACAAGTCAAGAAGCAACAGTTAGAACTGGACATGGAGCAACAGACTGGTTCCAAATCAAATAAGCAGTGCATCAAGGCTGTATATTGTTTATTTAACCCTCCTTCTTTAACATATATGAAAAGTACATCATGTGAAATGCTGGGCTGGATCAAGCACAAACTGGAATCAAGATTGTTTGAGAATGGCTTAATAGATAAAGATTAAAAAAAAAACAAAAACTATAGGATACATATAAGATACTCACTTCAGCTTTAAGAACACATAGACACTAAAAGTAAAGGAAGGAAAAATATATTCCTTGCAAATCAAAACCAAAAGAGACTAAGTGTAACTATAGTTAGACAAAATATACTTTAAATAAAATGTTATAGAAGCAAAAAAGTTCATCATCATCATAAACGCACCAATCCATCAAAGAGTTATACTATCAGCATCTGTTTATGCATCCAATATAGGAATATCTAAATATCTAAAGCATGGAGAAGGAAATGGCAACCCATTCCACTATGCTTGCCTAGAGAATCCTGTGGACAGAGGAACCTGGTGGGCTGCCATCTATGGGGTCACACAGAACTGGACTCGACTGAAGCAACTTAGCAACAGCATTAGCAGCAAATATATAAAGCAAATATTAATAGATCTAAAGGGAGATAAAGATGGCAAAACAATAAAAGTAGGGGACTTTGATACTCTGCCCCGAATAATGGATAGATTATCCAAGACAGAAAATAAAAAAGAAATCATTGAACTTAAACTCCATATTAGAAAAGAAGACATAATAGACATTTTCAGAACATTTCTTCCAACAGCAGCAGAATACACATTCCTTTCAACTGTATTTGGAACATTTTCCAAGATAGGTCATAGTCAAGTTTGGCAATAAAACAAGTCTTAATAAATTTAAAGATATTAAAAATATATCAAGCATCTTTTCCAATCATAAAGACAAAAAAGTAGAAATAAATTACAAGAATAAAATTCAAAAAAAATTAGAGATTAAGCAGTGTAGTCCTGAGGAACCTATGGGCCAAAGAGGGGAAAAAAAATCAAAGATATCTTGAGACAACTGAAAGTGGAAATACCAGCTATCAAAAACAGTTCTACCAGGGAAGTTCACAGTGATACATGCTTATATTAAATTTAAAAATCTCAAATAAACAATCTAATGTTACACTTCAAGGAACTGGAAAAATAACCCTGAATGTTACTGGAAGAAAGAAAATAGCATAGTTCAGGTGGCAATAAATGAAATAAAGACAGAAAAGACAAAGCTAAGAGTTGACATATTGAAAAGATAAACAAAATCAACACACTTTTAACTACACTTACCAAAGAACAAAAGAGAGAGGAAAAACATTAAATCTGATAACACAAAATTACAAAGAAATATTAGACAACTATAAATAATTATACACCAACAAATTGGACAAACCAATAAGAAATAGATTAATTCCTATAAACACACAACCTATCAAATCTAAAACAAAATAAATAGAAAATCTGAACAGACCAACTACCATTAATAGTAAGGAGATTCAATTTGGTTACTGAATCAGTAACTGAAACCTTCCCAAAAAGAAAAGTACAGAATCAAATAGCTTTGTTGATGAATTCTATCAAACAGTTGAAGAAAAATTAATACGAAATCTTCTTAGGTTTGTTCCAAAAATAGAAGACAAGAGAATATTTCCATACTCATTTTATTAAGATTGTATTGCCCTGATACTTACGCCAGACAAGGAAATTACAAGAAAAGAAAATTATACAACATTATAACTGCATGTATGCAAAAATCCTCAATAAAATATTAGCAAATTCAATTCAATAAGACATAGAAGAATCTTACACCATAATTAAGCATAATTTATCCCAGAGATTGAAGGATAGTTCAGCATCCACAAATCAATCAAAGTGATGCATCCATTTATAAAAATAAAATATAAAAACTATGATTATCTCAATATTTGCAGAAAAAGCACTAGACAAAATTCAACATCTATTCACAATAAAAAATCTTAACACACTGGGTATAAGGGAAATTAATCTCAAAATAATAAAAAAAATACATATATAAGCCCTCAGCTAATTACCTATATGCAGATCAGGAAGCAACAGTTAGAACTGGACATGGAACAAAAGACTGGTTCCAAATAGGAAAAGGAGTACATTGAGGCTGTATATTGTCACCCTGCTTATTTAACTTATATGCACAGTACATCATGAGAAACGCTGGGCTGGAAGAAACACAAGGTGGAATCAAGATTGCTGGGAGAAATATCAATAACCTCAGAGATGCAGATGATACCACCCTTATGGCAGAAAGTTAAGAGGAACTAAAAAGCCTCTTGATGAAAGTGAAAGTGGAGAGTGAAAAAGTTGGCTTAAAGCTCAATGTTCAGAAAACTAAGATCATGGCATCTGGTCCCATCACTTCATGGGAAAAAGATGGGGAAGCAGTGGAAACAGTGAGAAACTTTATTTTTCTGGGCTTCAAAATCACTGCAGATGGTGATTGCAACCATGAAACTAAAAGACGCTTACTCCTTGGAAGGAAAGTTATGACCAACCTAGGCAGCATATTCAAAAGCAGAGACATTACTTTGGCAACAAAGGTCCGTCTAGTCAAGGCTATGGTTTACCAGTGGCCATGTATGGATGTGAGAGTTGGACTGTGAAGAAAGCTGAGCGCCGAAGAATTGATGCTTTTGAACTGTGGTGTTGGAGAATACTCTTGAAAGTCCCTTGGACTGCAAGAAGATCCAACCAGTCCATTCTGAAGGAGATCAGCCCTGGGATTACTTTGGAAGGAATGATGCTGAAGCTGAAACTCCAGTACTTTGGCCACCTCATGCGAAGAGTTGACTCCCTGGAAAAGACTCTGCTGCTGGGAGGGATTGGGGGCAGGAGGAGAAGGGGACGACAGAGGATGAGATGGCTGGATGGCATCACTGACTTGATGGACATGAGTCTGAGTGAGCTCCGGAGTTGGTGATGGACAGAGAGGCCTGGTGTGCTGCGATTCATGGGGTCTCAAAGAGTCGGACACAATTGAGTGACTGAACTGAACTGAACTCAATATCATAATCATCATGATTATGAGATTATCAAGAGAGTTCCAGAAAAACATCTATTTCTGCTTTATTGACTATGCCAATACTTTTGACTGTGTGGATCAAAACAAACAGCAGAAAATTATGAAAGTGATGGGACTACCAGACAACCTGACCTGCCTCTTTAGAAATCTGCATGCAAGTCAGGAAGCAACAGTTAGAACTGGACATGAACAACAGACTGGTTCCAAATAGGAAAAGGAGTACATGAAGGCTGTATGTTGTCACCCTGCTTGTTTAACTTATATGCACAGTACATCATGAGAAATACTGGGCTGGAGGAAGCACAAGCTGGAATCAAGATTGCCAGGAGAAGTATCAATTACCTCATATATGCAGATGAGACCACCATTATGGCAGAAAGTGAAGAAGAACTGAAGAGCCTCTTGATGAAAGTGAAAGAGGAGAGTGAAAAAGTTGGTTTAAAGCTCAACATTCAGAAAACTAAGATCATGGCATCCAGTCCCAATCACTTCATGAAAAATAGATCGAGGAATAGTGGAAACAGTGAGAGACTTTATTTTGGGGGGCTCCAAATCACTGCAGATGGTGACTGCAGCCATGAATTAAAAGATGTTTGCTCCTTGGAAGAAAAGTTATGACTAACCTAGACAGCATATTAAAAAGCAGAGACATTACTTCGTCAAAAAAGGTCCTTCTAGTCAAGCCTATGGTTTATCCAGTGGTCATGTATGGATGTGAGAGTTGGACTATAAAGAAACGGTTGGACTATAAAGAAACGTGCGCACCAAAGAATTGATGCTTTTGAACTGTGGTATTGGAGAATACTCTTGAGAATCCCTTGGACTGCAAGGAGATCCAAGCAGTCCATCCTAAAGGAGATCAATGCTGAGTGTTCATTGGAAGGACTGATGCTGAAGCTGAAATTCCAATACTTGGTCCAGCTGATACGAAGAGCTGATTCATTTGAAAATACCCTGATGCTGGGAAAGATTGAAGGCAGGAGGAGAAGAAGACAGAGGATGAGATTGTTGGATGGCATCACCAACTCAACAGACATGAGTTTGGGTAGACTCCAAGAGTTGGTGATGGACAGGGAGGCATGGTGTGCTGTGGTCCATGGGGTTGCAAAGAGTCGGACATGGCTGAGTGACTGAACTGAACTGAACCAAATATCATAATCAATTATCAGAGCTGAAAGTTTTCCTCTAAAATCTGGAACTAGGCAGGATAAAGATCCATTTGTATTCACCTTTTATTCAACATAGTACTGGAAGTCTAGGCAGAGTGATTAGGGAAAAACAAAGAAAAAAAAATGAAAATATATCTAAATATGAAAATAGAAAACAAAGTTCTATTTGAAAATTAAGAGATGTTATATAGAAACTATATATATATATATATATATATATATAAACTCCACAAAAAACTGTTAGAACTTAAAAGAATTTCAACAAAGTTTCAAGTTACAAAATCTATCTAAAATATCTACAAAAAATATAAATTGCATTTCTTACACCAAGAATTTAAAAACAACACCATTTATAATAGCATCAAAAATAATAAAATATTTAGAAATATTTTAAGATAAATTTAACCAAGGATTTGAAAAATTGTACACTGAAACTCATAAGATATTTATTAAGTAATTGTAAAAGACAAAAATAAATGAAAATACTCGCTGTGATCATGGATTGGAAAAATTAACAATAATATTGATAAATGTTCATATTATCCAAAGCAATCTATAGATTCAATGCAATCCCTATCAAAATTAAAATGGCATTTTTCACAGAAATACGCAAGCTACAAAGACTAAAAATATCCAATGAAATCTTGAGAAAGAGAACAAAGCTGGAGGCATCATATTCTCTGATTTCAAACTCTATTACAAAGCTATAGTAATCAAAATACAGTGCTAATTGCAGAAATACAGATAATAGATTGATGGAACAGAGTTGAGAGCCCAGAAATAACTCTGTGCTTATATAGCCAATGAATTTTCAACAAAAGAGACAAGAATAAATGTTGGAGAAAGAATAATTCCTTCAATAAATGGTACTGGGGAATCACATGCAAAAGAATGAGGCTTCCCAGGAGGTGCTAGTGATAAAGATTCCACCTGCCAATGCAGCAAATATTAGAGATTTGGGTTTGATTCCTGGGTTGGGAAGATCCCCTTGAGGAGCCCATGGCAAAACACTCCGGTATTCTTGCCTTGGAAACCATATGGACAGAGGTACCTGATAGGCTACAGTCCCTGGGGCTGCAAAATTTGAACAAAACTGAGTGACTGAGCACAGCTCAGCACATCTAAAAGAGTGAAACTGGGGCCTTATCTTATATCATACACAAAAGTCTTGAACATAAGTTCTGAACTCATAAATCTCCTACAAGGAAAATATAGAGGGTAAATTCCTTGACATTAGACTTTTAAAATACTTTTTTTTTGTTTGAATCCAAACATGAAAGCCATAAATGCATAAATGAACAAGTGGAACTGCATCAAACTCAAAAACTCCTGCAGAGCAAATAAAACCAATAACAAAATGAAAAGGCAACCTGTGGAATGAAAGAAAATATTTGTAAATGACATACCTGGTATGGGGTTAATATCTAAAATGCACAAAGAACTAAAAACCTCCACAGAAAAAATAATTTAAAATGGGCAATGGACCTGATTAGATATTTTCCCAAAGAAGACATTCAAATGGTGAACTTTATATGTAAAGGTGCTCAACATCACTAATCATTAAGGATATTCACATCAAAATCCAATGAGATATCACCTCACTTCTGTTTAGTTGGTGACTATCAAAAAGACAAAATGTATGAAGAAAAGGGAAAACATATACACTGCTGGTGGAAATGTAAAATGAGTATAGCTATAATGTGTACAGCCATTATAAAAAACAATATAGTGGTTCCTTAAACAGAAATTAAGAACTACCATACAATCTTGCAATTCCACTTCTGGGTATATATCCAAAGCATAAAAAATCATAATCTCAAAGAAATATCTATATTTCCTTATTATACCATTCACAGGAGCCTAGATACGGAAACAACATAAATATCCCGTGTTAACAACAATGGACAATGGATAAATTGATAAAGAAAATGTGTTATATATATATATATATGAAGTGGACATGACTTAAAGACTGAACAGCAACAACAAGAGCAACAAAGAAGGAAATCATCTTATTTGTGACAACGTGAGTAAGCCTAGAAAGCATTAACCTAAGTGTGATAAATCAGACCAAGTAAGACAAATACTACATGGTACAAAGTATCACTTATACTTGGAATCTAAGGCAAAAATATCAAATTCATGGAAACAGAAGAGAGTAGGGGGAAAAAAAAAAAAAACACACCAGAAAATGGATGCGTTGAATAACTTGAGGGAAGAAATCTTTTCATGATATATTTATGTATGAAATCATCACATTGTATACTTTAACTATCTTATGAATTTATCAATTATAACTCAATAAAGCTGAAAAATAAAATATAATACAATAAAAGGAAAATATAGATAGTTTTCCTGAAAGGATATTGCTTCCTCTGCAGCCTTCTCAGAAAGATTCTACTTATTCTCCATTCCACATGTATCTCTGATCTCTTTCTGGCAGTAATGTTTACTTTACTTTTTCTGTATTCCATTGCTTTTGCATTTTAATCTTTTACCCTTCAGTAAAAACACTATCCCTTTGGAGTCAGTAATCATTCAATAAAGCTTCATGTTAAGCTTGATGTTTTCACTGTCATCTAGTCAAGAGCCAGTTTTTTTTTGAAGACTCGTGTACCTGGGCAAATCCTTCCCTCCGCTGCAAGTTTTGCCATTATCCTATGTGATTTTACCAGTCATATGATGACATATCCTGATCCATGGACTCATGAAACACAAGCTCATTTTAATTTGGCCACTAACACTTGTAGTAACAATGTTGAATTTGGTGAGCAAAGTGTTTTACTGCTGAAATTCTAAATTTACACCTCCAACTATAATATCCTAAATTTCTATCTGGATTTCTAAATCTGTGGTTTCTGTTACAAGTGGTAATGTTATTATCAAGACTTGCAGCTTTTTTACTTTTTCATTCAATTCATCTATCTATGTATCTATCAACCATCCATCTACACATTCATCAGTCCATTCATCTGTTCATCAATCTAAGTATAAAATACTTCTGTCTAAACTTCTTTCCTTCCCTATCCAGTTAAATCACTTAAACACAGCTGTTGGTGATAAGTCACCTAATTTTTGGTACTTTGTTACAGCAGTCCAAACTGACAATTCTTAAACTTTTCATTGATAATTTGGCAAAGAGCATTGTGAGAAAGCTTTGAAGACTGAAACAGAAAGAGTACTTAAATAAGAGTTAACACTTAATTATAACAGGGCAGAGATTTTATACTGAAATAATAAAATAGTTCTTATAATCTTATTGAGTGATAGTGGATAAAATTGAACAAGGAGGATTTTGATTTTAATTGGTAAACCTTATAATCTACTTATTTAAAGTTTATCCTACTCTTGTAGACAATTTTCCAATTGGATTAGTTATTTTCAGTTCCGATTACCAGGAATTTATAACAATAATAAAATATCTTGCTATCTTTTGAAAAATATGTGAGAAAAATAAATATTAATGATAAATAAATTTGCATATTAAGTTAAAATAATTGGAACATAATGTATTCAATCTTTATTGGGCAAAAATCAAGTAAGTGATTTCAGTGTGCCAGGTACTTTTGTAAATGCCATGAATCAAATGAGAAATATTAAATTCAGTCACAGATTTCATGGAAATTATAACATTGTGTTTGGTAAGTGGAAAAAGAAACTAACAATACAAAATAAAGGCATTTTCATATACAGTTGACTCTTGAATAGCATGGAGGAAGGATTGGAACATTAAACTTGGTAGCTTGCCAGGCTCCTCTATCCATGGGATTTCCCAGGCAAGAGTGGGTTGCCATTTCCTTCTCCAGGGATCATCCCTGGGATCAAACCCAGGTCTCTTGCATTGCAGACAAATTCTTTACCAACTGAGCTACCAGGGAAGCCCTACTTCTAGTGAAAAGTCAGTATAAAACTTTACAATATCTCTCCATATCTGATCTTCCACACAATTGCACTCATCTCACTTGCTAGAATTCATCTCACATGGTAGCAAAGTAATGCTCAAAATTCTCCAAGCCATGCTGCAACGGTATGTGAACCGTGAACTTCCAGACGTTCAAGCTGGATTTAGAAAAGGCAGAGGAACAAGAGATCAAGTTGCCAATATCCGCTGGATCATAGAAAAAGCAAGAGAGCTCCAGAAAAGCACCTACTTATGCTTTATTGACTATGCCAAAGCCTTTGACTGTGCGGATCCCAACAAAATGTGGAAAATTCTTAAAGAGATGGAAATACCATACCTTCTTAACTGCCTCCTGAGAAATGTGTATGCAGGTCAAGAAGGAACAGTTACAACTGGACATGGAATAATGGACTGGTTCCAAATTGGGAAAGGAGTATGTAATGGCTGTATACTGTTTATTTAAATTATATGCTGAGTGAAAGTTAAACTGAAAGTGTTAGTCACTCAGTCATGTCTCTTTGTGACCCCATGGACTACAGTCTACCAGGCTCCTCTGTCTATGCAATTCTCCAGGCAAGAATACTGGAGTGAATTTCCTTCTCCAGGGGATCTTCCTCACCCAGGGATCGAATCCAGGTCTCCCACATTGCAGGCAGACTGTTTACCAACTGAACCATCAGGGAAGATTATGCAGAGTACATCAGGTGAGATGTTAGGCTGGATGAAGCACAACCTGACAACCTGGCGTCAAGATTGCCGGGAGAAATATCAATAATTTCAGATACACAGATGAAACCACCCTTATGGCAGAAAGTGAAGAAGAACTAAAGAGCCGCTTAATAAAAGTGAAAGAGGAGAGGGAAAAAGTTGGCTTAAAGCTCAACATTCAGAAAACTAAGATCATGGCATTTGGTCCCATCACTTCAGAGCAAATAGATGGGGAAACAGTAGAAACAGTGGCTGACTTTATTTTGGGGGCTCCAAAATCACTGCAGATGGTAACTGCAGCCATGAAATTAAAAGATGCTTTCTCCTTGGAATGAAAGTTATGACCAACCTAGACAGCATATTAAAAAGCAAAGACATGACTTTGCCAACAAAGGTCCGTCTAGTCAAAGGTATGGTTTTTCTGGTAGTCATGTATGGATGTGAGAGTTGGACTACAAAGAAAGCTGAGCACTAAAGAATTGATGCTTTTGAACTGTGGTGTTGGAGAAGACTCTTGAGAGTGCCTTGGACTACAAGGAGGTCCAACCAGTCAATCCTAAAGGAAATCAGTCTTGAGTATTCATTGGAAGGACTGATGCTGAATCTAAAACTTCAATACTTTGGCCACCTGAAGCGAAGAACTGACTCACTAGAAAAGACCCTGATGCTGGGAAAGATTGAAAGCAGGAGGAGAAAGGGGCAACAGAGGTTGAGATCGTTGGATAGAATTACTGACTTGATCGACATGAAATTTTGAGCAGGTTCTGCGAGTTGGCAATGCACAGGGAAGCCTGGTGTGCTGCAGTCCATGAATCACAAGGAGTGGGACAGTACTGAGCAACTGAACTGAACTGATGTTTCACATCCTTGGATTCAATGAACCATGAAAAATGTATTCCAACAGTATGCATTTGGTGGGAAAAGAAATCTGAGTGTAAGTAAACCTGTGCACTTCGATTCTGTATTGTTCAAG